>NC_143130.1:12352500-22352500 GCF_059928025.1 Delphinapterus leucas | reverse complement strand
CATCACCCTGTTACCAAAACCAGACAAAGATACTACAGAAAAAGAAAATACAGACCAATACCACTGATGAATATAGATGCCAAAATCCTCAACAAAATACTAGGAAACAGAATCCAAGAGCAAATTAAAAGGATCATACAGCATGATCAAGCGGGATTTATCCCAGGGATGCAAGGATTCTTCAATGTACGCAAATCAGTCAGTGGGATACACCATATTAACAATTTGAAGAATAAAAACCATATGATCTTCTCAATAGATGCACAAAAAGCTTTTGACAAAATTCAACACCCATTTATGATAAAAACTCTCTGGAAAGTGGGCATAGAGGGAACTTACCTCAAAATAATAAAGGCCATAAATGGCAAACCCACAGCAAACATCAGTCTTAATAGTGAAAAACTGAAAGTATTTCCTCTAAGATCAGGAAAAAGTCAAGGATGTCCACTCTCACCACTATTATTCAACATAGTTTTGGAAGTCCTAGCCAAGGCAATCAGAGAAGAAAGAGAAATAAAAGGAATATAAACTGGAAAAGAAGAAATAAAACTGTCACTGTTTGCAGATGACATGATACTATACATAGAGAAATCTAAAGATGCCACCAGAAAACTACTAGAGCTAATCAATGAATTTGGTGAAGTTACAGGATACAAAATTAATGCACAGAAATCTCTTGCATTCCTATATACTAATGATGAAAAATCTGAAAGAGAAATTAAGGAAACACTCCCATTTACCACTGCAACAAAAAGAATAAAATACCTAGGAATAAACCTACCTAGGGAGACAAAAGACTTGTATGCAGAAAGCTATAAGACACTAATGAAAGAAATTAAAGATGATACCAACAGATGGAGAGATATACCATGTTCTTGGATTGGAAGAATAAATATTGTGAAAATGACTATACTACCCAAAGCAATCTACAGATTCAATGCAATCTCTATCAAATTACCAACAGCATGTTGTACAGAACTAGAACAAAACATCTTAAAATTTGTATGGAGATACAAAAGACCCAGAATAGCCAAAGCAGTGTTAAGGGAAAAAAAGAGAGGTGGAGGAATCAGACTCCCTAACTTCAGACTATACTACAAAGCTACAGTAATCAAGACAATATGGTGCTAGCCCCAAAACAGAGATATAGATCAATGGAACAGGATAGAATGCCCAGAGCTAAACCCATGCACCTATGGTCAACTAATCTATGACAAAGGAGGCAAAGATATACAATGGAGAAAAGACAGTCTCTTCAATAAGTGGTGCTGGGAAAACTGGACAGCTACATGTAAAAGAATGGAATTAGAACACTCCCTAACACCATAGCCAAAAATAAACTCAAAGTGGATTAGAGACCTAAATGTAAGACTGGACACTATAAAACTCTTAGAGGAAAACATAGGAAGAACACTCTTTGACATAAATCACAGCAAGATCTTTTTTGATCCACCTCCTAGAGTAATGGAAATAAAAACAAAAATAAACAAATGGGACCTACTGAAACTTAAAAGCCTTTGCAATGCAAAGGAAACAAGATGACAAGACAACCCTCAGAATGGGAGAAAATATTTGCAAGTGAATCAACAGACCAAGGGTTAA
Source organism: Delphinapterus leucas (assembly GCF_059928025.1). Taxonomy (NCBI): domain Eukaryota; kingdom Metazoa; phylum Chordata; class Mammalia; order Artiodactyla; family Monodontidae; genus Delphinapterus; species Delphinapterus leucas. The sequence goes on along the minus strand of NC_143130.1, from coordinate 22,350,898 downwards.
TCTCCAAAACATTTAAACAGCTCATGCAGCTCAATATTAAAAAAAACAAACCACCCAATCCAAAAATGGGCAGAAGACCTAAATAGACATTTCTCCAAAGAAGACATACAGATGGCCAAGAAGCACACGAAAAGCTGTCCAACGTCACTAATTATTAGAGAAATGCAAATCAAAACTACAATGAGGTATCACCTCACACAGGTTAGAATGGGCATCATCAGAAAATCTACAAACAACAAATGCTGGAGAGGGTGTGGAGAAAAGGGAACCCTCTTGCACTGCTGGTGGGAATGTAAATTGATACAGCCACTATGGAGAACAGGATGGAGGTTCCTTAAAAAACTAAAAATAGAATTACCATATGACCCAGCAATCCCTCTACTGGGCATATACCCAGAGAAAACCATAATTTAATAAGATACATGCACCCCAATGTTCGTTGCAGCACTATTTACAATAGCCAGGTCATGGAAGCAACCTAAATGCCCAGCAACAGACAAATGGATACAGAAGGTGTGGTACATATATACAATGGAATATTACTCAGCCATAAAAAGGAATGAAATTGGGTTATTTGTAGAGACGTGGATGAATCTAGAGACTGTCATACAGAGTGAAGTAAGTCAGAAAGAGAAAAAGAAATATCGTATATTAATGCATATATGTGGAACCTAGAAAAATGGTACAGATGAACCGGTTTGCAGGGCAGAAATTGAGACACAGATGTAGAGAACAAACATATGGGCACCGAGAGGGTAAAGCGGTGGTGGTGCTGTGATGAATTGGGAGATTGGGATTGACATGTATATACTAATATATATAAAGTGGATAACTAATAAGAACCTGCTGTATAAAAAAATAAATAAAATAAAATTCAGAAAAAATGGGGAGGAAAGATAAAACGTAATGTAAGTCCCATACTGACTCATCACTAGTAGCTGCAACTAAAATCTTTAATTTCTCTAATAAAATTCTCTGCTTTTCTACCAATTACTGAAAGAGAAATACTGAAATCTCTGCTCATAAGTGTAGATTTGCCAATTTTCCTTTTAGTTCTGTCAGTTTTTCCTTCATGTACTTTAAAGTATGTTATTAGGTGCATGCGTGCAAATTTAGTGTGGCTAGGACTTCTTGATAGATAGACCCTTTTATCACTTTTAAAGTTCCCTCTATATCTATAGGAATACTTCTGATCTCTTAGCCCACTTTTTCAGATAATATTAGAATCATTCCATATTTCTGATGGGTTACATGATATATCTTTCTTCATTCTTTTACTTGTAATACATCTGCAGCTTTATATGTTAAATGTATCTCTTCTCTGGTAAGCAACTGAGCTGAAACTTGCTTGTTTAGTCAATATGGCAAACTCTCTTTTAATTGGAGAGTTTAGTCTACTTATATTTAATGTGATTAATGATGTAGTTGTATTCAAGTCCATTTTCTTGCTATTATTCTTTTTTACGTTTTCAGTTTTTTTGTTTCACCTTTCTGGAGTTCTTTGGATTAATAAGGTATTTACTGATATTCCATTTTATCTCCTCATTTGAATTTTTTACTAACAAGAAGCTCAAAATCTCTGGATCAGAAAACAGATCCTTTATAAACTCACAGAACATCTTACCAGTATTGATTCCCTACACTCCAATTCCCTGCAGGCTGACACAATGACGGTATATCCTCTCTCGGAGAGAAGAAAAGTTCTGTAAGTTTGTACTCCCCCTCGCTTTTTTTTGGCCATGCTGCCCAGCTTGAGGGATCTTAGTTCCCCGACCAGGAATCGAATCCGTGCCCCTTGCAGTGGAAGCAAGGAGTCCTAACCACTGGACTTCCAGGGAGTTCCAGGAAGTAAGTCTTTAAATTCATCTGGAGCAATCGACCATCTCTAAATGATCTCTGGAGCAATCGACCATCTCTAAATGATCTCTAAATGATCTCTCCGTCATCATTTAACCAAGACTGCCAATAATCTTTGTTCAGTAAGTCCTAGTGGAAAATATTCATTCATGAGTCATTGTTTACTATCAATAATGCTGAGGCTGAACTGACTTGAATATAAATCTCTTTACAAACCCTCACCATCACATATCTTCCACTGTCCCAGACTTCTGTGGTCATATCCTTGCTCTTATCCTGCTATCTTTGTATAATATGCATTCCAGTGGCTTCTTTAGCATTCTTCATTTCTCCATGTCTTAATTGCATGGTCTCAGCGCCTTCTCCTTGACCCAGGTTCCAGCACCTGCCCCCTCAGCAAAGATTGCTCCAGTTCCACAGTGTCTCATCCCCAAAGCTTCCAGGGTTAAAACATTAGAAGGCTTCAGACAAGCTCTCAAAACCCCCTATTTAACATGGGATACCAAAGGAAAATAAAGAGAACTAGAAGGAAAATGAGAAAGCTCTCATAACCCTATAACATGCACTACATATGGATGGGCAAAGTCAAAAGCAAAGCAGTATATTCATTCAGTTAATTATGAACAAAGTATGTTTTGTGACCTACTGGGAAAGAGCATTTATAATATTTTTTATGTGAACAAGTGTTGAGTTTTGGCTTCCAAATAACACTAAATAAGCTGTGAAACAGACTCTTTATGTTTATTGCAGACTTGTAATTGACATAAGCTTTTAGAAACCACAGTTATACTTTTCTAATATAGAGAAGTAGTAAGAGAAAAATGCCACATCATGTTACTGTCTGGATAAGTCTGGTTGTCATTAAATATACTTGCATGCATAAATGTGATTTACTTATAAGGTTAGAAAATGCAAATTGAACAGAAAGTTTAACAAAACAAAAACAGTGAAAGCTTCCTTCTGCCACTTCAAACTCACCATTACCTGCTCTCCCTTCTCTCTTTTTTTCCTTTCTTTCTTTCTTTTTTTTTTTGGTATACACACACACGATAGAATCTGCATACTACTTGGAAACTTTTTAAACTCTACATGTGCTTGCATGTGTATTTCTTGCTTATAATTTTATGTCTGATATACCTTGTTATATCTTTCTTTTTAAGTGAATACAGTGATAATATTAATGTAGTACAATTTCACTGCAGTTTATGTCATGATTTATATAATCAGAAATCTACTGGTGGTCATGTTAGCTGTTCTAGAGTTTTTTTAACAGCACTATTTTTAACAGCACTACTACAATCAATATCTTTATACATTAACAAAGGCATTTGTTTAACTTTCTAGAAATAGGATTTGCAGGTAAAGAGGTAATTGAATTTTACAATTTGATATAGTTTGTCAAATTTTCAACCAGAAAGTGTGCAACAGTGTTTACATATTTCCCACTCTTATGCATATCATGGAGGAGTTGGACAATGTGATTTGGTAAGACATAAAATGACTGCAGTTATGGGGGGTCATGGAAGCCTTTAAGGAAGATATAAACTTTACCCAAGAATTGAACTTTGCTACACATAACCACATACACTCATACTCACATTCAAATATTAAACTCTAGAATATTAAAAAGCAATTGTTAACACTTAAGTATGGACTGATGGAAATTTACATTTTCACTACAATAATGCTTAATTTGTGTCTATGTGTATATAGCAATTTTACACTATCAAAATAATTACAGGGATAGAATAATACACACCAAAAAAATCAATAATATGAAAGACAATTTTTGAACATTTGCTCTTTTTTTCTTTCAGTAGGACAGAGGAGAAAATAAAATTATTCTTCTTGAGGGAAAGTTAACTTAATTAGGTAGGATAAATAATCACAGTAAAAATTTGATAAAAATTTGAAAATAGCATGACTATGTAGATTCAAAGGTTTTTCTATGTCCAGAAAACTCCAAGGGGGTCATACTAAAATGTCTGAATTATGTAGGTGAGATAAAAATCATACTAATATCCAGGAGAAACAAAATCAAACAAAATAATAAAAATAAATAAAAGGAAATAAAGATCTTATGAAGGAACACAAAGCACTCTATTTTTAAATTTCTCCTTTGTACCTTTTTTATGTGGACTATAGACCAATTTCTGCATGATTCTTTAAGAACAGTAGTATAAAGTATTTTTCTCAATCAACTGAAATTCTTAGTTATAAAAGGACAACATATATATAGTCCAAGCATTAGTTTTTTGGGTTTTTTTTAAAGATTTATCTGCTTATAAACTTCAAAGTTAAAGAGAGGAAATAAATTTATAAGTTGAAGAATGGGATATGTGGTTATGAAGCAAATAGAAAGAATCTCTAAATTCACTCAAACAAAATGCTTAATATAAACAAGTATTTAAAACTCAACTCTAAATATAAACAGTTATATAAAACTAAATATAAACTCTACTCTGAAACTAAATATAAACAGTTATATAAGCTCTGGTAAACATTTTGGGAGTTCCTAGGGAAAGTGTACTGGGTTAGGATTGACTGCATCTTACACAATTTGCTTAATTAAAGAAACTAAATATGGATAAAATATACTGTAAATGAATTCTGTGGTTATTGAATGCAGGTCATTTGATGCTGTTTTGGTGAAACATACCACATCTCAAATGGAGAGAAAAAGGGAAAAAAATGGGAAGTGGTAGATTATTTTATCCAGAAAGCTTATTTTTGTGGAATTCTCCTTCCAAAGAGAAGATCTGAAATATGCAGCCCTGAAGAGAAGCAAAATGTAAGACTGAAAGTAATAAGTATGCGAACAATTGGAGAGCTGTGGCACAGTCAGTTGTATTCAGATCTTCCATATAATCAATATCAAAAGAGTTCAAGAATAAAAATCAAATTGTGGCATGGAAGGGCTCTTACACTCAATTTCCTGAGTATTTAAAAGAGACCTCGTGGTGTATTGAAGTTTCAATCTTATAAGGCAGTCAGCAGCTACCCCATAGAAGGGCAGAACTCACATAAGCAATCATTTGTTGTTCAATTCTCTCCTGCCATATCGCCCATCAATATACTATCCTCAAAGATAAGCACTGTTTAAAAATAATTTTTGAGAAGAGATACCATAGTTGTTTTACCTTTGCTGATTTTCCACATACAAGGTTCTATATTTTGCAGCCTAATTATAATAGTTAGAGAATTGGCACAAGGCTTATATTTTAGTTGCAGGAGATTTGTGCTTGCTAATTTTAAACAGCTGGCCTACCTTATTGAGTGTAGTAGGTTTGCACTCACAGATCGAGTTAGTAATTGGTATTTTAAATGAGCACAGCCACCCAAGTTCTGTACATTGTGTCTTTGTTTGGCAATTGTGAATGCAGTACAAATAATTAAATTCACTTGCTGAATAGAAAGTTGTATATGAAGTCTGTGGGATGACTTTTTGCATTTGTGAATAATATGAAAGTCCATAAAATTGAAATTTTTCACACATTGTGAACATGTCCAAAGAAAACTGCAGAAAAAGTACCTATTCCATGTATAATTCTATCACTAATCTTAGCAAACATGAATTTTAAACTTCTCCAAAACTGGACAGAATGTGGTTAGGAGTTATTTATATCTGTCAACATATCATTTTTTTGTAACAAATTGTCATTGCGTTTGATATCTTGTGGGCTGACTGATCATCACAATTAGTGTTGAAATAATAAATTACAAGGTTTGAGTGAAATTTTAAAGATTGACTAAAAATAAGAGAACTTTTTAAAAACTATCTGTGCCAGAAAAATTGATTCCATTCATGACTTTGTGTGTGTGTTCATGTGCAAAGAGTTCAGTTGAGTTGAGCCAATTGATATGCAGAGAGACACGCAGGTTTAGGAATTATCTATAATATGCAGTCATGCACTTTGAAAGCAAGTAATTCTCAAACACTTGCCATCACTAATTTTAAGTGACGTAGTACTATATGTTAAAAACAAACAGTTAAACGAAAACACCTAACAGTGAGTTACAGGCTGAATACTACTGTCCTTCAAGTGAAGAGACAGGACAATTTTATTTTAATGATCAAGTTAAAGGTAAGTATATGCTATGGGTATAGAAGTAGCTTTTGAATAGCTAAGAAAGAAAACAAATTTACTTCACAAGCACATTTTTTCTAAGTATTAACAGATCTAACGATGGCTAATCTTCTGTGGAGGCGATTTGTTTTAATAACATAAAAAAATCCTCTTTGATAGCTACATACTTACTGTCCCCGCATATACAAGGAGCCATGCAAACATTACATCTAAAAGCAGCAGTTATGCACAGACTACATCAACATCACACAAAGTGCCTAGTTAATTTTAGGTTGTTAAATCATATGGAATCTGGGATAATTTCCGTGACAATATGCCTTTATGTGCATCTTAGAAAATATTCATATATATTTGCAGAAAGTTAAAAATATATAAAATGCACATCAGGTGTATGTAATTGCTTGATGTTGTTTTGAGCTTTATGTAAGAATATCCATGTTTAATTATATAGAAAGATGACTTAATTTGTGGCTACTGAAGAGACCATCAACATAATAAAGATTCTACTTTTTCTTAGCAACAGACAGAGTTGTGTTGAGACATTGATATAAAAGCACAAGCATTGCCATCTCTAACACATATTAGCCATGTGACCTTGGAAAACTTAAACTATTTTTGATCTGACTTTCCCTTTGAAAAATGAAGATACTTACTCATAGATATTGCAGTGAAGATTAAATGAGAAAATGTTTATAGTGCAATACAACACCAGATCTCACACAAATTAAGTTCTCTTCATATTGTGTTTATTTTTTTTTCCCAATTAATTTTTTAATGCTTTCACTATGTCTTGGGGAATTAAATTTGAAGTCTTTGAATATCTGATAAGTATTATTTTTGAAGTGGTCTTTATTAGGTTTCTACTTAGCCAAATGTTGAGTGAATTTAGGACAGAGGGCAAGGTAAAGAGGGGTGAATGTGTTTTGCTTTTATTTTTGAAAATATATATTTTAGTGGGAGGAAATACTATTATATTTATCCACATTTATAAAATATAAATTGAACTTTTAATATTGCATTTCAAGCAGTTGTGAAGTCAGTAAAATAATTATAAATGTCTTTGATTTCTATAGAGAAATGTTCCTAGAGGAGAAAAAATAATCAGTTCAAACCAGCTCAAGACGGACTTCTAAGAGTCTTTCAATTATGCTCTCCAAGCCCTGCTATGTAGTAAGGTCACAACCAAAATAGTTTAAATTTTACATGCTTTGTAGTTAGCACACGAATTTTAGCTTGTTGCATACGGGAGTTAGATCTTTGGATACTGCTTTATATATAGTTTAAGCACATTTAAGATTCGTATGTCACTGGTATGCCAGAAGAATTAATTTATGGGAATCGTTGAAAAATTTTTAACATATGAAGTTTTTAAAATACGTTGAGAGCATTTTAAATGTTTGAATTTGTTATATATTTGGTCAAAGTTATATACATTTACATGTAGCATTGGTGAGAACAAGAATGACAGATACAAACTTTAAAGTAGAAAAGTGCACAATTACATGTAATTCTTAAACATGTTTTAATTTTGAAATAAATTTAATTTTTTTCAAAGAGGTCATATAGTGGGAAAGTCAGAGATAAAAAATATATTTGACTTTTAAGAAATTTGATTTCCTGATCTGCTCTTAAAACACAGAAAATCCAACTTGTCCTTCTGACCAGTTGAAGTAACAGGGACCGGATATATCTTTCCTACCTAAACAACTGGAAAACTGTACCAAATATAAGATGCAAGAATTTTCATATACTGGACAACAGGCAATGCAGGGTTATGATCTCTGAGAGAGGGGAAACAAACGAGTCCTAAAATTCTAGGCGATTACTGCTAGAAGGTATTTACAAGCTTCAGTGTAGGAAGAAAAAATGCAGAGAGAACCCAGAAGTCTCCCTGAGGCAAGGACTCTAAGATCAGAGTACGGAGAAAGGAAAGTAGCTGTAATTTTTGGGCAGAGTAGCAGATGGGAGACAGCGACAGAGAGAGAATGTGTGTGTGTGTGTGTGTGTGTGTGTGTGTGTGTGAGAGAGAGAGAGAGACAGAGACAGAGAGAGACAGAGACAGAGAGACAGAGACAGAGAGAGAGAGAGAGGTCCAGAGATCTGCAGAGAGATCCCCTCAAGACATTGGCTGAGTAAAGATTTACTCATGTAAATCATGCATGTTTGAGAGAAAACTATCCCAGGAGGGGCAAAAACCACTGAAACAGAGTAAACTTTCCTTTGTGTAGTTCTTTTCCATCTGATACTTGCCTAAAGAATTTTCTTTAACATCTCTTGAAATCAAGATCTGCTGCCAATGAATACTCTCGGTTTGCAAATATTTTCTTCCAGTGGGTGGCCTGTCTTTTCATTTCCTTAGCAGTATCTTGTGAAGACCATACATTTTTAATTTTGAAGAACTCTAATTTACCAATTTTTACATTTATGTTTCATGCTATTTGGTTCTAGTTAGGAACTCCTTGTGAAACATATGATTACAAATGGTACTTGTGTTTTATTCTAGAAGTTTTATAGTTTTATCTCTGACATTCATGTCTTTGATCCAACTCAAGTAAATTTTTCTGTAAGTAGTGTGGCTAAGTGTCTTTTCTTTTTTTTTTTTTTTTAAGCTATGGATATCTAATCCAGCACCATTTGTTGAAAAGTTCATTGTTTCTTCCATAAATCATCTTAACTCCCTTGTTGAAAATAACCTTATATAGTGTGGGTCTATTTCTGTCTTCTATATTCTGTTCTATTAAACGTTTTGTTAGCTCATAAGCCAATGTTGCACTGTCTTCACTGCTGTAGTTTTGTTGCCTTAAAATTGTTCATGATTTCCCCTTATTATCCTTTTAATATCTGTAGTGATACCTCATCTTTTATTTCTGATATTGATAATTTATGTTTTCTCCCTTTGTCCTCATACATCTAGCAAGTTATTTATTGATTTTATTGATTTTTTAAAGAATCAGCTCTTGAAAGGTTGTATTGATTTTTCTATATTTTTCTCTGCTTTTATCCACTGCTTTGCTCTTTATTATTACTTTAAATTTACTTTTTTTCCTTACTATTACCTTTGCTGTACTTATTTTAGGATTAATTAAACTTAAATTTCTAGTTTTAAGTTGAAAGCTTATCACATTCATTTGAGAATTTCCTTATATTCTAATAACAGTATTTAATGCAGAACAATCCCTAGACTCTGCAAAGAAATAGGTCTAGTTTGTGATCTCACCAGCCATGGTAGAGTTTATAATGCCTGTAGTGTCAGGTAGAATTCCCACCCGCGTAGTGAGGCTAAATTGGCCCTGGATTAAATGCTATTCAGGTCCCACACTAAGAAAGCTAACAGCAAGCCCTGAAGAATCCAACTGATTTTGAGTAATTTTACTACATGCCAGAACTAAACCAACACCACATAGAGGATTACAACATAGTTTAGCAGTCAAAATATAAAATTCACAATATTCAGCAACTATTAAAAATTATGAAAGCTACAAGGAAGTAGGAAAATATGACCCACAACAAAAAGAAAAATTAAGTAATATAAACAGATCCATAAATAAAGAGGATTAATGAACTAAAAGAAAACTGTGCTAAAGCAGATATTATAAATATATTTCATATGCTCGAGAAGGTAAACAAAAACACGAGAATGACGAGGAAATAGAGTCTATTACAAAACCGAGTGGAACTCTGTTAGAGATGAAAATGACACTATTTTAAATGAAAATACAATGTATGGGATTAATTGCACCTTACACAATGCAAGAGAAAAGACAGATACAGACTGTCTCGAATGCTTTGCACAAATCTGAATATGTTGCAATTTCATTCCATTCGCAATATTTTCTAATTTCCCTTAAGGATTCTTCTTCGACTCATGTGTTATTTAATTTCCAAATGTTTGGGGATTTTAAACGTGTGTTTCAATTACTAATATCTAATTTAATTCCCTGGTGGTCAAAATATAAACTTTGATTTTAACTTTTAAATATATTATTAAGACTTGCTTTATAGCCTAGAGAATGATCTATATTGATGAACAGTCCAAGTATGCTTATTAAAATATTTATTCTGATATTGTTGGGTGGAATGTTTTATAAATATAAGTTAGGTCAAGTTACCTAATTATGTTACAGAAGTTTTTCTATCTCGTTGCCTCTTTTACTATGGAGGAGTAATGGTAATTTGCCTATTTCTCCTCTCAGGTCTACAAGTTTTTGCTTCACGTATTTTGAAGCACTATCATTAGGTTAATAGATATTTAGAAATGTTTTGTTCTTTGGTGAATTGATCAATTTGTCAATATGTCCCATTTTATTCATAGTAATATTCCTTGTTCATGCATATTATTTCTATCTCCTAAAACCCCACAATTCCTTATTAACTTTGCATTAAATGCTGAATTATTTCTTAAGCAGATTTAAAAATAAGAAAATTCTACTTTAAATGTACCCAAATATTTGAAATTTCTGGTGCTATCAGAAAAGCATTGGAAAAACAGAAAAAATATATGAAGAAATAAGAGCTAAAATTTTTCCAAGTATGATGAAAATTATAAGCTCAGAGACTTAAGGAACTCAATGAATCTCAAGCATAAGAAAATCCCTCCAGTCATGTCAAGACACATGATAATCACATGGCAAAAACAATGATAAAGAGAACAATCTTAAACACAGCCAAAAAAAGAAGACACATTAAGTTTAGAGAAATAAAAATAAAAATGACAAGATTTCACATGCAAAACTATGCAAACCAGAAGATAATAGAATGACATATTTGAATTATAAAAAAGTGTCCATCTAGATTTATCTCGTAAGAATAACTTTCAAAAATAAAGGTGAGAAATGTTACCATGCATATTTAGATAGAATTCAAATTTCTACCATTATTTCTTAAAACTAAAAATGAAATTAAACAGACATTTTAAATAAATATGAAAGGTAATTTTTTCTGACAGATGTGTAATAAGCCACTGTTCTATAGCGTTATAAATATACTTAATCCCTATGGCACATACTATGCCAAGATTGCGGCCAAAACATATATGCAAAAATCTCACCTCTTCTGAGATTCTTTCTATGATTCTTCTTTTATATTATGATTTGAATTCTTCCTTATGTCTAGCTGACTGAATTTCTTTTTAGCAATGACAATATTACAATCATCTATAATTTTTCATTTCTCTTCACTTTCCCACAAAGACTATAAACTTTGTGTCCCACAATTTATCTCCCACTTTTACCCTGGTCACATGGCTGCGCCTTCTCAAAGGGCCAGGAGGCTGCAGCATTAAGATAATGTGCTGGATGGAGAACACACCTCTTTTCTACCTTCCAGGGACCTAGGACCTTGGGATTCCCTGTGAACCACACTGAACCTTTTCCAAAAACCTGAACAGATCTCTACCCAAGGTTTATCTTCCTAGGGGCCAAAACACCTGAGTGCACACATTCCAAGGACCAAGGAGTATCCATTCATTGTAAGGAGTATGGAAATAACTCCTCATATTACAGGATTAAGTGGGGCTTGGATTCAGTTGGCCTCCCTTGGCCACCAGTTCTGATAAGGAAGGGTGAATAGTTTGAGGAACTGTGGCTTTGAGTTCTTAAGAAGCTATATTTGCTGGATTATAGAACATACTTATTTACATTAGTTTGATTTATAACATTTAAATCATTACACATAAGGTTTATAGGCCTCCATTTATGCCTTTGCCTTGGATGCCTCAAATGTGAAGGGCAGACCTGAAGGGGAAACATCAATAATATTTATCTTGGTGTTCACCATGCTATAAATGTTCAATAAATACTGGCTGAATAAATGAAACAACCAACAAATAAATCATATAGCTATAAAACTCTTTTCCTCATAGATTTTGCAACCTAATATGAGAGATAATATGTGGATTGTGAAATTCAAACACAAAGCATTTTATAATACATGTTGTATGGAAGATAAGTTCTTTCTGAAATTAAATCATTTAACCAGAATTATCAGGAAATGGGGTGGTATCCTTTTATTAAATGAAAAAAATGTTACTGGATTTTTCTTTCTTTAAGTAGTGAAATCTCAAAATGAATTTAATTGGAAATTTAACTTTAACTCTAGGAAATTAGGTTTTCCTGCCTTCTTATATAGAGAATAGCACTGTATACACACACTGTAACCTTTTCTTGAGGAAGTAGATTCCTCTTTGTGAACAATCTCTATTGCTTTTTAGATTCTATTTGGATAATTTGAGCAGTTTTTGACTTCTCCCTTATTTACTTTGCTGACATTATTGATATCTTTTCTTGGGCACTGCTTCTAATTTTTCATGACTTAAGAAGGCTGATAAGAATTCTTCAACCATTAGAACTTAAAGGAGCCATTAGAGAAAATTTAGTTTAATCCCCCCAAATTTTAAAGAAGGTGACTGAGGTCTAGCAAAACTTGTGAACAATTGGTGGGTATGTTTTAGGTTCTAGACTCTCTTCCACAGGTTGGGTTGGAAGAAAACTGATAAATAGATTTTTTCCTATGTAACAGTGGCATAATTTATAGGAAGGAAATGAATCTAAGTCGTCTGCATTTCTCACCAAAGAGCATCTGATCTTAAACCAAAAATAAAATAAAAACAACTACTAAGAAATATTTAGAAATACATATTTTATAGCATAGTATATTGGTAGTAAATTTTAGGTATAGTAAAGCCAACACATCAGGAGACAATCGCCATTGAAAATATAGATCATTACTCACAGTTCTCAAGAACAGGAGGAAGATGATGCCACGGAAGTTACCTGGAGAAGGCTCCAGGGTAGGTCAGGAGGCAGAGAATAGGGGGTACTTGGACAAGAGCTCTTATTGTTGTTTCTGTGGGAAAGAATGGGAGAGACAAGATATGCAGGCTTAGGAAATATAATAATTTCAACAGACTCTGGGGCATGTGACTGTTGTCTAGTACCTGGTCCCGAGGTGATTAGGGCAGGTGAACAGTGACCTGGAGTGTGAAAGTGCAATAAAGGATGTGGTTGGGTGTGGGCTCTGGCCTTGTTGGTTTGTACTTGAAAAGTACACTTGGGAGGAGTTTGGGGGGACAGTGATGAGGGAGGCAAGAGGCCAAGGCAAGGTGACTCAGGAATATTATTAGGCTGTCCAGCATGTACATGTAGGACAGATGTTAAAGCATCAAGTTTCCAGAAGCCAGAAGCATGGTTAACACAGCACATAAGAATATCTTGGGCTTGTGATGAGATTCAAAATGTGAAGGATATTGAGGAAATGTTTTCATTGATCTGTCTATAATGACACCAAGACCTTTTCCCACAGAGTTTATAACTAATTCAAAATCTGTCAGTAAGAACAAGGTGTTTACATTTTTCTTTCCAAGATGTGGTATCGCTTACACACATCTAGACAATTTCTTATATTTTCATCTTTATTGCTGTTCGCACTATTTATTCACACCACAACCAAGGCAAAAAACTGATATCACCTTGAAAATATCTTTGGTGACTTTGTGTACTTGACCCTTGATAGATTTATTTTGTAGGCTCAAATCTCTAATGTATCCATCATTCTATTTCATTTTTACCTCTATACTTCTCTATGTCTTTATTCAAATATTCAATTTCCATTAATATTTCATATTCAGACTGTCTTAGGGAATTTTCAGGACAATGTTGAAATCCCTAATTATTGAGAGGTTAGAGATGCATTCAACCTAATGCATTATTTTACGTTTAGACAAAGGGACTTGCCTTTATCTATAACTGTATTAGCTAACATTTTAATGTTTTCAAAATTCAAGAAAATGATTATCATAAAAATTGTAATAATGACTTTTATTTATAAAAATAATATGGAATTAAGATAAATTATAGTTTTTTGACCAAGAAAAACTTGCATGTAACAAAGATTAATAGCTATGTCCTTAAAATATACTTAGCAAAATAATTTTTGTGACATTTTGAAGATAGAAAACTCTGAAAATGCACCTAATTATGTCAGGCATATATTTTAATATATGAATAAGTATTTTTACCAGTTATGAGACTGGTTTCAGTTAATACTTTTATTACTAAGTGTCTTACTGAATGTGCTAGACATTGTTGAATTTCAAGTAAAAAAAAAAAAAAGAAATATAAACCTGACAATATAATCATGGAGATTTCATAAGTATTGTCCCAAAAGACATTTATTTATAAGCAAAAATATTCTACAGTACTTTATTCATTGATAATATTCCTAAGTGGAAAGGAATTAGCATCCTGAGAAACCAAAATTGTAGTATAATTGTTTTAAAAAATGGCATTAGAGGGCACTATTGTATACTTTGTAGGAACTGCAAGCTTGAATGTATAGCTATGTTGAGAAATTGTATGGTATAACACTGTTTTTCTAGTTATTCCTGAAACCTTGGCTTAAATAAATTGAGAGATCATAAAGCTTTGTCATCTATCAAAAGAAAGGAAGAAAGGAAGAAAGAAAAAGAAAGAAAGAAAGAGAGAGAGAGAGGGAGGGAGGGAGGGGGGAAGGAAAGAAAGAAGGGAGGAAGAAGGAAAGGGAGAGAGAAAGAAAGGGAGAGGGAAAAAAGGGAAGAAAGAGAAAGGGAAGGGAAGGGAAAAGAAAAATAAAGGAAAGACTATGGAATGCATTACTCTTTAAAAATGAGAAACAAGAAAGGAAAAATTGGGGATATAATTTGAAAGCATAAGCTTTAGAAATATCAAAATAATGAAGAAAATAAACTTAAGCCAGAGAAGAGAAACATCCACAACCCTGTCTTTTTTTAAATTATTATTTGCATTGTTTAGGTCAGAATCAGAATGGTAAGGCTTAATGAAACACAACACAGTCAAACGATCTACTTGAATATCACAGGCAGCGCAATCTTAAAAAGGAAACACCGTAGTGCTTTCTGAGAAAAATGTTAACTTACTTACTCAGTGAGACCACATTTATACATTTACTTAGTACCAGGCTGGGTAGAGAGCGATTGTAAATTAAATAGCTCTTGGTCCCAGCCTCAAAGCATATATCGTTTTTTTGTTTGTTTGCTTAAGATTATTAACCAAAACAAACATAGGAAAACATTAGGTCAGTGATTATAATTTTCTGTAGTAATTAAATGCTTTGACAATGAGTACGATCTTTAAGCCCCCATTAGTTGGTATTTTTGCTAAGTAGAATTGGAAACTAGAAAACTCTTATGAGTATTTAGGAAAATCACTACTTTTTCTCTTTTTCAATATCTCATGAATAGAGCACATTGAAACAAAATATCTGTAACACAATTGAGATTATTAAGTGTACTTTTGAAAAAGCAAAAATATGACCGTTTTAATATTTTGTCATAGAGACATCCTCTACATGGTTCAACTTAAAAATAATTTGCTCACACATCTTTCATAAAAATAATTTGCTCACACATCTTTCACTTCCTAGTCTATCACATGTCCTTTGTGTGCAGATGTGGGTGTAATTCTCAATGTCTAATTATTCTACATCATATGCACTTTGATGTTGTGTGCTTTCAGTGATTTGAAAGTTTTTTGTTTCGCTTTCCCCTTAGGAGTATTTTCTGGCTTTAGAAGTGTTAGCTATTTACTTCACATTCTTTTATTTGGTTGATCAGCAAATTGTTTAAATTTTGCTGCTGTCTAGTTAGGAAGCTTTGTTGAACGCCTTTAGTTATGTTGTCTGATCATCTTTGGCAGCAGCAAGGATTTCTCTGCTACAGCTTAATAAATGATCTGTACTATGCAAAGTGCCCCTCTATAGATACTGGAGGCGACCATTACCCTTGGAGTGGTGTTACTGAAGCAGTCACTTGATTACATCTGGTCAATGTGCCATACTGGTATTCCAAAACCCATTGGGGGGACTTTGGGAGAAAGCATAACAGAAAGTTACTTTTTACTTATATCCAGAATATTTGATTTTCCAGCCAGACTGTTAGAAAGGACATTAATAGCTATGAATCCTTTGTGGAAATATAGAAATATATTATATTATATAAATATATATTAAATCCTCTGTGGAAATATATATTATATATATAATACATATATATACACACACACACGTGTGTATCTGGAAGTATATGAGGGAAAATTTTAACAGAGGATTTTCATTTTGGTTTTTTTTTTTTTTTTTGGATAGTGGGATTAAGGATTATTTTTACTTTCTTCTTTGTACTTTTTCTATATCTTTAAAATTTTTCACACTAAACATTTACTTTTATAATCAGAAAAACAATAACTATTTAAAATAAATGATCAAAGTAACTCATTTCACTGACATGAGGATCATTAATGGGAAGTGAGTAAAAGTAAACTGTATAAAACCGTAATTTTGTTTTTGATTGAAAATTCTGATTTCTGTTAATCTCTGAGTTTCTGAGCCCAACTAATTTACATGACTGGTGCAACTGCTTTGGTGGTAATGTGGACTCTTGATTTTTAAGTTACAGATGGTTTGAGTGCTAATTATTTTTTATGTACAGCATCAATGAATATTTGTCCTTTTTCTAGAGAAAGTCCTTAAAGACAAAGGTCATCCTTTACTTCTCTATTGAATATGATTTCTGTTATAAAATATCTATAGAAAACAAGGTCAGTAAAAGACTTATTTCCTATAAGTATTTTTAAGCAAATAAATTACAGTTCCAATCACAGCCAAGGCTACCTTGTTAGCATTTGACTAAATTCTTCAATAATTTTTCCATGGCAATGTATTTCAAAGGAGGTAAGTACTAATAGCAGCTGCACATTTGTAGTTAACGTGTTGTTAAATTGATATAGAAAAGCAATATTGATGTAATAACTCTCATGCATGCATTCTCTCTCAGCAGAAAGTTTATAATAAATTTAGTGAGCTGATATGCAAAAACTAAGTAATCTAATATTATGAGTTATTTAACTTGCCAAAACCAATTGTTGTTTCATTTTGAGTAACATCTTTCAGTGTTTATTTCAAAATTAGTTAAATTCACCTTCCCACAAAAAGGTTCATATTTCTTCTCTTCATATAAAACATTAAATCTCTAGTCTAGCTTTTTAAATGAGTACAATTAAAGCCTTCATCGGAAGAAATGAAATTTGCATAAACATACATGCCTTAATAGCCTTTGGTACTGAAATAGAAGTTACTCTTCTTCTTGATGTACTGACTGTTGCACAATTATTACATTGCTCTAATGTCTTTATAACTGAATGTTTGTTATTCATCTTTTGTTAAAGTTCATTTTGTTTGTGAATAATGCATCTTAGTACAATCCAATAATTTATTTCAAATTTGTGTTAATTACGGGAAGTTAATTCTTACATATTTATTGAGGCCCAAAAAGTTGAACAGTAAATTCAGTCAAATTAATGTGATTTAATGTAAGTCAATTTGGTACTGATAGAAAAATTGTGTAGATGTTTTTCAACCTTCACTCAATGGTAAATTATTTCTTTCATATCATCTTTATTGGAATTTATGCCCTTGAAATTGTGAAGAACACTAAGAAATACTGGAATGTGCTTTTTTTGCTCACTTGGAGAATCTCTTTCTCCACAGTCAAAATTACAAAATATTACTCATTTTTTTCATGATAAGAAGCTAACCATTCCTTTGATAAAATGGTCTCTTAGAATTAGCACCACTCACCCCTTATATAAGCCTTATATAAGACTTAGACATTGGCCTCTTAATTTTAATTAAAAAGAAGCAATGTCCTATACCTCTTTTACTTAGTTTTACATAAAAATTGACACATTGGGTAGACTTGTACAATAAGCAATAAATGTCAAGCCCAGAGTGAGAAAAATATGAAAAAGCAAATAGTGTCATTTTTATACTTCACCCATAATGCCTCCCATTTCTCCTTAGGTCCCAGGTAGACTACTTTTGACAGTACAAGTTAAAACTGGTTTTAAAACCTCAAGATGTACATTGCCTTGTTGTTTTGATAGAATGGGAGTATCTGCGAGATTACAACCTAAGTTCTCATCAAATGGGGGGAGTGATCTCTATCATAAAATTGTGTGTGTGTTTTTACATGAGAAAATGTACAAGATCTAGTAAGTAAGAAAAAGGATGTTTTTCAAGACAATATAGAATAATTTCACTCATTTTAACCGGGACTGTAGCCTAGCCAAATTGACCCACACAAAATCCATCATACCATGCACCTTCCCCCTGCTCTCTTTTTATCCACATAAATTTATAAATGTGATTATTTTGGGCTCAAATTAACCTATCTCTTTATAAGTAAAAGGTAAAAGAAACACTGAATCTAAAAATCCAGAGGTCAGTGGTACAGGTGATAGACGGAAGGCTATCATTTACCTTTCATGTAAATGCTAGGACAGGACCCTTATTGATATATTAAAAGTGAGTGATTATTCAGACAACATTTTACATGGAAAGCAAGAATGCTCTAAGAAAAATTATTCCAAAATTGCATATTATTAAAAACTATTAACAAAAGTTATAAAAGTATGACACTGCAGGGAATTTTCCTTTCCTTATAAACACTACGAATGTAAGTCCTTGAATAATACACGGATGCTTTATACTTCTAAATTGACAGGTGAGAAAAAATTTGGTAATGCACCTGATGAGATTATGGGAGCTCACATTTAAAGAAATACCAGATAACATTATTTTTCCATATAATTGAAAATTTTTTCTGGAGTAATTCACGATTATTAGCAGTTACATAGCTCTTCCATTTTTGATCTGGAAGATACAAATCTATTATGGTCTAAGTTTTGTGAACTCATTAAAAAGCTTCAGAAGTTTAAACAGAACCTGACCTGAAGTCAGAGTTCGGGTTGGTAGAAACATCTCTTGGTGGACCAGATCATTTTCAACAGCATAATTTAGGATTTGGGTTTTTTTTCTTCCCCATTTCCACAATTTTCTCAATTAGTGACTTAATAATTTGAAATATTTTTGAATGAACTGAGTACATCCAATTCTGCATCCCACTCCTAGATAAATATATTCTACTAAGATGACATTTTTTTTAACATCTTTATTGGAGTATAATTGCTTTACAATGGTGTGTTAGTTTCTGCTTTATAACAAAGTGAGTCAGCTATACATATACATATATCCCCATATCTCCTCCCTCTTGCATCTCCCTCCCACCCTCCCTATCCCACCCTTCTAGGTGGTCACAAAGCACTGAGCTGATCTCCCTGTGCTATGCAGCTGCTTCCCACTAGCTATTTTACATTTGGTAGTATATGTAAGTCCATGACGTTCTCTCACTTCGACATATGGTTTTATTGTACCAAATTAGAGTAAGTTCAGAGCTAACTGTTCTTGGTACAGAATTCTTTTGGGGTAAAGGGAAAATAAACTATGCTAAAATCCAAAATCATATATTTATTAGATGTATTTTAAATGAGTGGCTTATAGTCAATAATTCTCAAAACCAGGTGCTATCAATTATTTTCAACTGATTTTGAAGAACTTTCCAGAGTGTCTATTCAATTAGGTGCTTCATCGCTGCATTATTAGTTTTTCTTATTTTACCTTAGTCCAAAAACCAAATATTTTTGAAGTCAAAATCATTGTGACTATAGCCACTTTGAGGCTGCAACAGTTTCTGTATCTGTATAATGGAAAGACCCACAAGGGTAAAAATCTTGACTCTGCCAACAATCACCATTTAAGGAAGTGTCCTTCGATGCAGGTGAGAGTTTGCATTAGGTGCTTTAGTTTTAATGAGTATGCCAATCCTGCTTTCCACTTGGTTGATTTTTAAAATTCTTAGATCT
Organism: Delphinapterus leucas; assembly: GCF_059928025.1. Taxonomy (NCBI): domain Eukaryota; kingdom Metazoa; phylum Chordata; class Mammalia; order Artiodactyla; family Monodontidae; genus Delphinapterus; species Delphinapterus leucas. Next base: position 22,331,205 of record NC_143130.1, on the reverse strand, counting down.
GCCATTAATGGACACATAGAGGGCCTGTAATCTAAAATATTTGCAGGCAATATAACTGTCACTTTTATTGCCTCTCAAATCTCTCCAAATGCTTTTTTTTCGTGAAATAAAATTTTGAATATTTTCTGAGAAGTAAACCAGCATCCATTTTTCTATATATTCTTGTGTATTCCATGTTGCATTTGCTCTTACCTACATCACAATTGCAAGAACCTAATCCCTTGTGAAGTCTTCACGTTATTGGGGTGGAAGGATCGAAGAATGTCTTAGTCTGTTCAGGCTGCTATCACAAAATACCATAGACTGGATAGCTTATAAATAGCAGAATTCACTTTTCATACTTCTGGAGGCAGAGAAGTCCAAGATTAAAGTGCCAGCAATTTCAATGTTTGGTGAGAGCCCACTTTTTGGTTCATGGGTGTCTTTTCATTGTGTCCTCATATGGCAGAAGGCACTAGGAAGTTCGGTGGGGTAATTTTTGTAAGGTCATTAATCCCATTAATGAGGGTTCCACCCTCATGACCTATCACCTCCCAAAGGCCCTATTTCCTAATATTATTACCTGGGGAGTTAGGATTTCAACATATAAATTTTGGGGGACACAAACATTCAATCTATAGCAGAGCAGGAAAAAAAAAAAAAAAGCCTGGCCAACTATCCTATCTGATCAGTATCCATGCAGCATTTGGCACACACAGCAGTCCTGGTGGATGCCCAGAAGAAGAGAGAAAAAAGTAGGAGATATTCTTGCTCCTGCTGGCCAGCTCTGCTGATTTCCTAGACATACCTGTGTCCATTAGGCACTTCTGTCTCTCTGCAGACACTAGTGCCTCCTATTCAGCACCGCTGTGTCCCTCCCAGTTTTCTTATCTCTTGCCTGAGTTAAAGCAAAGGAGCTTCTCCCGTGCAAAAACTGTGCAATGATTTTGCAGTTATGCAAACTGTCTTCTTCCTTTGTATTATTCTTTTCTGGAGAAGTTCCAAAATGAAACTCTGCTCCAATGCATTGCAGAATTTTTCCTTATTACTTCTTGCAACGCTGTTTGCAACCAAGAATTAACAGAATATTTTATTTCCCTGCCTCAAATATAGTCCAGTGGTGGTTGGGGTGCAGGATGGCAACATGTTCTATTCAGAATTACCTTTCCCCAGAGATAATGAAACTTTTGTTAGTTGCCCAAACAATTGTGTTTTTCATGATCTTCTATCACAACACACTGTTAAAACTCCTTATTTCTTCATGCATGTATGATTCGATGACCCTGCTCCCTTCAAACTGTCAGACCTCTTTCACATGCCTCATGAGCACAGTTTAGGTTTAAACTGGGTTTCAACCTATGCAGGATTTTTATTCCTAAATCAAGCAAGACTAGCAGGGAACTTACTTATTGGACCTTAAAACATTGCTTCTTAACCATCAACTCTCCTCTCTGGATCCACCCATCTCATGCTTTCTTACTAAAAGTGGAACTCAAAATTAACAAATAAGCTTGCTTTTGGGCCCCTTTTGGAGTTTCATTTGAATTTTTTTGTCTCCTATATGACATACTATCTTCTCTCTGTAGGAAAACCTGGGTACAGGGTGTAGAGTGGTATTTCATGCTTCAGTATCCAAACACAAGCAACAATTTTTTTCTTCTAAACACATTCATTACGTAAAACTTAATGGAACACCTGACTTTGGTAATTGATCATTTTCCTGTCTTTGCTAGGAAAGTTAATACAGCACTTCTGCCCTAATGTTCCACTTCTCCCTATTCCTCTTTCCTCATTTTATTTCACTGCAGTTTATCTTAGTCGGCTCAGGCTGCTGCAACAAAATACCACAGACTGGGTGGCTTAAACAATAGACATTTATTTCCCACAGTCTGGAGGCTGGGAATCACGGGCATATTTGTCCCTGGTGAGAGCTCTCTTCCTGGCTTGTAAACAACTGCCCTCTTGCTGTGTCCTCACATGGCCTTTCCTCCATGAACACACATGGGGAGAGAGTGGAACCTTCCCTTCCTCCTCTTCTTATAAAGGCATTAATCCCATCGTGCAGGCCCCACTTTCATGGCCTCATCTAAGCCTAATTTGAGAGGACACAAACATTCAGCTCATAACATGACTGTATTTGTTGCATATATTTTTATATGCCTCCTAAGATTATTTTGGAAAATGGCAGAGTAGGGATAAATTTAATCTGGTGTACAAAAATATGCAATGTTTTAATGAAAAGGGAAACAGGTGAGCCAAGCAATGTAGTTTCGTGGAAAGCACATGGTGTGCTGGCCTTGGGTACCTCCTAAAGACATAGGCTCTTAGAAGACATAACTTTTCACATCTGGAGTTTGTGTCTAGAAATAATGTGATGCAGCCGACTTTAAATATATCTTCTTTTCATATGTGTGTGTCCATGTTTCACTGCATACATTAAAAAAAGATTCTTCAGGTAGTTCCTGTTTTGCTATAGACACTCCATTTACAGCAAGCTTAAAAGCTAACAGATGACTTTCATAAGAACATTTTTATCATAGAGTGTCTACCTAGCTCCTTCCAGCCCCCCATTCACTCAATACTTTCTATTCCTCACTCCAGGACAATTCATCCTGGATCACCTTAAAAGGAAGGGTGTCTTCCATGTGACCATCTTTCTAGTATTGGAAGGCTGTGGTCCAAGCTCTTTTAGGTCTATTCTCCAGTCGCATGGAAGAGTTTATATTGTCCACTCACTCCTTCTGCAAAAACAACATCAATAGCCTGGGAGATGATTTGGATATATTATTAATAAATCCACTAGCAATCATGGGTCTTTTGAAGTTTGGGTTTAGATTTCTTCCACAGCATGAAATTTTCACACCACTAGTAATAGCAAGAGTTTTGTTTGTTCCATCATTTTAAATGGTATGTTTCATTTTAAAATAAAATATAGCAGAAAGTAGGAAAAAGGTATGCATGGCAAAATAATAAATAAGATGACTTTATAAATACAGAGAAGAATATTTCAAATACAATAGGCATAAATGAGTTTAAAAGGAAATAATTTTCAAAGCTAACCTTATTTTGTAAAGAATATGGAAATATAAAATACAATAATATTTTTTAAAAAATAGACCATCTCTACATAAAAAAATAATTTGATGTGACTAACATACATAGGAGGGCATACTGAAGTGACCATATCATACTAAGGACCCTCATTTTTAAAAATACGTAATTTTTAAAAAATGATAAATTTTAAAAATAGATTGAGCTCTTGAGTAGGAATTTTTAAAATATTTTTTTAAATTGCCAACATCTGTGAGTTTGAAGCTTGTCTTAATGGTGAGCCAAGGAAAGTAGATTTTTTTACAGTACATTTTCCATCTATAAGAGTGAAATTACCTCTTGCAGGGTACCAAATTGAAGGTACATATATATAAAAGCACGACATTCTTGATGACTATAAGAGCTTTCCTTTTACCTTCCTTGTAGGAATTCTCTAATAATTTGATTTAAATCTTCCTCCAAGCAGAGAATGGTGTCTAATTTGCTGTACTGCAGCTCAGAACAGAATTAATGCTTTAAATGAATCATTCTCCTTTGTAGAGAGAGATATATGGCCTCTGAACCCCAAATTACAAAAACTCTTTATCGGTAATTAAAAGATAAAAATAAGCCTGACAGCATAAGCCTTTTAAATTTATTTATATATTCACAGTATCTTTCATAGAGTTGCACGCACAAACTTCCCATCTCTACCAAATTTTTTGCAAACACTTGTAATTTACTCTGATAGTGTAGTCAATGTGCATTTATGTGGAACATCTTCACAGTAAAAATAAAAATAAGCCTCTTTCAGAAGAGTTTACTTAAAAATGAATAAATTGACATATATATAGACAAGCAGCATAACACAAGTCAGGCACTTTTCTTTCTTTCGCTTATCCTACTGGGAATATTAAAACACACACACACACCCTCCCCGCATGGGCATACACACAAAGAGAGTTCTAGAAAAAGTAGAAAAAAGCACTATAATTAAATTAGTGTTAACACTATAGAAGGATAGTTGTAGAAAAACATTCATAGTAATTTTTTTTTATCATCTTATTTATATTACTGCTTCCCCTAATGCTTACCAATCAATTACCTATAAAGTGATCTGAAAGTAGGCTGGATCCTCTCAGCAGAAAGCACATATTCCTCATCAATTTGTAACTCACCAAATATATTTAACCACTGGAATAATATTTGATGATAATAATATGAATAGTCAGGAGAGAGAACCAACAGAAGGGAGAATTATTTCCAGGGTCTGATTCAACTTTTTAGACAAACGGCACCACATTCCCAAGTCGTTAGCAAATTTACCTAGCGACACAAGCAAATTTGAAGACATATTAAAATGAGCCTAGGAAATTATACAGGCAAAATGAAATCACAAGGACAATACTATTATATAACAAGCTTTCTGTCTTTATCTCTGTATGATTAAATAGTATTAATTAAGAAGTGTACATGAGGTTAGAATTGTGTATTAATTTACATTACTGTTTCAGTGATTCAAAAATAGTATGTTGTATTTCTGTAGTTATTAGAAATATTTAATGCTCTTCCATGTATATTATCACACTTGATATTTATAAAAATTCTACAATTTATCCAATTCATATAGGCTTTATGTACCTTTATGCAGCATATACTCCATGTCAGGCATTTTCTAAAGAGATTTGCAGATATTAACTCACTTAATCTTTGTAATAACATATAAAGTATATTCTATTACTATTTTCCTTTACTAGTAATAAATATGAGTTTAAGTAACTTTTCTTAAATCACCTACTTAAAGAGTAGCAGAGTCAGGATTCAAATTCAAGAGATTTGGCTCCAAAGTGTTTTTTTTTAACCAAGGGTTCCTATTTTAGTGCATTTATTTTTAATGAAATTACGGATATAATTAAGTGGATAACTATCATTTTATTATTTATTTTCTAATCTGCTTATCTGATTTATTTTTTTCTCCTTTCTTTGTCTTTTTCGATTAATACATTTTTCTTATATTAATTTATTTTTAATACTTTTTAAACTATCCATTTGGATTTAAACCTAGAGATAACAAAATTCACCTTCACTTATTAAAGTCTAATATAAATTATTACTTTCTTAATTTATCTGGTACTGTTAGAAACTTAAATCCTTTTCACTCCATTTACTTCTCACCTACCTTTGTCCTATATTTTCACACATTTTCAGTTATGCACATAAATTACATTCCATAGGGCATTGCAATTATTACTTCCTATAATCCATATTCATTTGTACTTATCCACATTTTCACCTTCTCCTGTGCTTTTTATTTCTTCCTATGCTTTTCTATTCCTCTCTGGAATCACTCTCCATCTTTAGGTTTTCTTTTAGAACAATACTTCGAGGAATAAATTATATCAGTTTTTGTTTGACATTTCCTTGAAAAATGTTATTTCTTCACCATTTTGGAAGTATAGTATTGCTGGATAAATAATGGTAGGTTGCTATATATTTTCCTCAGCATTTTAAAGATATCCTTCCTGTTATCTTCCTGTATCTAATGGTTTACATCATTTCTATAAAGAAGTCAGCTTGTGATTCTTGTGATTCTTTGAAGGCTCTTTGTCTTTTCTCTCTAGTTTCTTTCAAGATTTGCTTTTATTATCTTGATCATTTTTATGTTATTCTAGCAATCTTTTCTGAAAGACTGCAGGCAGTTTTACTCTGACTTTGGGAAATGTTGGCTTAGTTCGCTAGCCTCCATCATAGGTCAAGAACCATGCAGAAAGTTACCCATGAAAAATTTCAGATTATAGAATCTCTCCAGTCGTAGTAATATTTTTGCTTTTTTCTCTTTCTTCTAGCAATGATCTTGAGCAGTGCTCTTCAGAGGATGGACAGATAGTTACCTCTCCCAGAGGGAATAACAGCTAGTGGTTACGTTTGTCATTTCCCCTCAGAATGGTTTACCATCTCTGTTCACCTAGTCGCCACTGCTTCTACTGCCCTGTTTACAATTTTTTCCCCTTTTCTTAATACTTGCTGCAGTGAAAGTGTTGGCATGGGGTGACCTACTGAAACCTACTTGGCAGCAGATGTTTTATTCTTCTGTTTTCAAGTAGAACTCTTCATATTCTTAATTTTGACCAATAATGATATATTAAATGAGTATATGAAGTGACCCTGGTAGAAGAGACACAGCATAGCATTTAGTTTTTTTTTTTTTGAAGGAGAATAAATAGCATAGATTTGTCTAGATATCTATTTATCAAAAGGTAATTAATAATAAATTTATTAAAGTGATATAACATGTAAATAAGGAATTACATGTATATGTATACAGGTATGTATGTGTGTATATATAAAAGTTACATTTGTGTATATGTACATACATAGATATTCATAGCTCAAAGAAAGAGTATGTAGAATGATGCTAAAGGATTAATAAAAGAGTATCAAAAATGAAAATTTGTCAAAAGAGCTAGCTATATCCATACTGGGGAAAAAGAGAAGATTAATTTTAATTGGTGTATTTTCCTATGTATATAGTGATCTGATGAATTCTGACGTTGTACAGGAGCATAAAAACATAGAACATATTAAAATAAAATGAAACTGTAAGAATAATTTGAAACCAAGATCTTCTGACTCCAAATAATTTAGTCTTTCTGATTTCTTATTGCCTCTTATGGTGATATCTGAGGAACCCTGGGGAGGGATCCCAGACCCTTTCAAGGGGTTTGAATTGTTTCCAAACACTGTTTCCATACTAATACTTACAGGTCATTTTCTTTGTTTACTCTTGTTCTTTCATGAGTGAATGGTAGTATTTACAAGAGGCTATATATATGATAATGACATCTTTGCCTTAATGGCTAATGGAATATGTACTGTTGACTTCTGTGTTATACAAAATTTTCTATCATAGAAGTTTTAGGGTACAGATATGTACATTTTCAGAAATTAAGAGAGCTTACTTTCAGCATTTTGTGTTTATATTATTTTTCCTATGTTGCTATAATTATTGTAAACATAATATCGTTTAATAAGTTATTATATCAAAATCTTGAAGTTTTCCTCGAACCGTATGGAAACACAAGAAGATAAAAGCACATATAATCATCTTCTCGTGCAATAACATTTTATTAAAAAAAACATTTCCTAAATTTTTAAATTAAAACATTATTTTAGAACTAAATTATGTACTAGTCTAAAATAAAAGGAAAATTATAAAATATTGTTAAATATTTAAGATTAAATTTTTGATTTAGGAGAGATTAAAAGAATTGATTAGTCAAAACAAGCTGCACTGTCTTCATCCAAATATGCCAAAAAACATGAAATCGACATTCAGAAAAATTTCTTCACTGATGCAAGAGAAAATCTATTCAAAAGAAATTGGATAACCCTTTAAATAATAAATAAATAATACAAAAATATCTATCTTTCCCTCATCTTATAGTTACTTATAATTTAACTCAAGGTGTCTTGTGCAACCAAACATTTAAAAATATTATTACAATGCCATTTAAATTAGAGTATCCATTTGAGATTGACCATTCAGAAATTAAAGAAAAATTACTTTTTAAATTTCAACATAAATATTACAAGCTTGTTAAAAGCAAAATTTGTTTGTTTTTGCTTTTAAAACTAGAAAAGAAGAAGTCACTGCTGCATCTTATTAAACATAAGTTATCACATTGCTTATGGCCACACTGCATATGGCTGAAGAGCTGCACAAAATAGTCAAGTGGCTAAAAAGCTGTAAATATTTGACACTGGAGATTGCCTACCAGGTGAAGTGTCAGAGGAAGAAAGATCATGGCACTGTTGCTTGTCAACAATACAGTAATAAGAAAATTAATAATTTAGCTTAATCTTTAACATAGACTGAGTTTATATAGCACCTAAAGAATAATGCTTGTGCTTTCCAAATGGATGGATTTATAGATGTGGCTAGCTTGTTTTGCATATATTCATCTGGAGTGGTTTTTAATCACTTTCTATTCATCCTGTTGGTGAAGGAGGGTTTCCTGCCCTGGAGTTTGGGGATGGTCGAAGACAATGCACCTGACACAGGGTAGATAGCATCTACAGCAGCTCATTGGTCACATGCACTTACAGCCTAGGGCCACTTCGGTGTTGCACCCCAGAGCATACTGGGTAGCCAGGGCTAGTGGGAGGCAGACTTTATAGTATCAAGAAGTTTTAGTGACCCCTGGCTCCTGAGGGAGGATGTGATTGGCTTGTCTGAATAATTACATGTGCTGGTAGGAGCTGCTGCCTGCTTTTCCAGGACAGTTAGGAACTGCACCTGATCCCCTTGGGAAGGAGAGCTGTTTGACCAGGTCATTATCCAAGAGAGCAGAATGGGGAGGGGAACTTACGGTGAGGCCATTCAAGACCCTCTCAGTTTCACCAGATGGTAAGACACACATAATATGGGCCTTAACACATCTGTTTCATCCACAGTGGGGATATCTTAGAAGCAGATCTTGGGGTTTTCCTTAAGTTTGTCTTATTTAATGCTTATGGTAATGCACAAGTCAGTAAAGACTAGTGATTATAAGCATGGACTCTAAAGAGAGGCACCCTGGGTTCCAATGTAGCTCTGCAACTTATTAGCTCCATGACTTTGGGCAAGTCACTTAACTCCCCTATACCTCAGTTTTCTTGTTCGTAAAATGGGCTATGAATGTACATACCCACCACATAGGGTGGTTTTGATGATTAAATAATTTGTTATTCCCAAACACTTTATAAATGCTTGGTATATTTATCTTTATGAGATAAATGATTAAAAACACACAAATATTTAATTTATTATGTGCTTAATTATTTGGGAAATGATCACTTCCAAAAATGGTTGCAATAAAAGGATACTACAGACCATTAAAATAGACAAAGTGTAGGTAACATAAGGGAAATAATGTTGGGGATAATCCTTTGCTGAAGGAAATCACTGCAATTAAACTATGAACTTTCTGCCAGTGATAAATGTACTTTTTAAAATTGTAGATGACATAAATCTAGGAGAAATAGGTAGCATTTTGGGTAACAAAATCAGAATCTAAAACATTCTCTGTAGTCTTGAATATTGGGTCAAATCTGCAGGATTAAATTTAACATAGAAAAAATGTAGGTCTTACACTTGGGAATCCTACAAGAAGCATTATTTACTTTAGAATGTAATTGGTTTTAGGTCCAATTTAAGTCAATTAATAAGTTACCCAAAAAAAGCTCATATAAGTTTAACATCAGTTTGGGGCTTTACTTATAGGAAGGTAGTGTCTTGATCAATTAAAGTGATAGTATAACTTTGCAATGGTCAGTCAATCTATCCTTCATGCTAGTTTCAGGACAGTGAAATAGTGGGGCATATTTCAGCAGAGCAACTATAAGACTGTGTTGACTTCAAACTATCATATCAGGAACAGAGGAGTAGTAGAAATAATAATTTACCTTGACTCTATACCATTCAGTAGTCTCAGTGCTCGCAAATCCTTCTCACACCTGGCACAGCACCAGGATGCAATGCTCAGCTGTGTTAGAAGGAGTGATGACCCCTGACACCCTGGCTTGCTCCTGACCTCTTCCCGGTCCTTATCCAGTTCTAACTCTTGGCTTAATCAAAGGCATTCCTGACTTTTTTTTTGTATCTTATCAACTTTATTAAGAAATCCCTAAACAAGTTAGGACAATAAACAATATTAAAATAAAGACTCAATAAAGTAAAAAGTATGTTATGAAATATAAGGTTTAAAACAAAAATTATGCAGAATTAAAAAATACAAAATCACGAGAAATGGATTTCTTGAACTTTCATTAACCCCATATCAAAGGTTGGTTTTTTGAACAACATTTAGAAATTGGTTGCATACATTTTCATTTTATAAGCTAATAGTTATTGGGTTATTTAAAAAAAAACTTTTTTTCTGAAGTGTGTTTCAGGTTATGGATTCTCACTTGCTCTTTCAGAAGCTAAAAAAAGCAACTGATGCCAGGACGTTAGATTTTCTCTGACTTTAGCAGTCTTGAACACACATGAAAACACACTATTTTGACATGCACACTTTTTAAGACTTTAACTGCAATGGTTTTAAAAAGAAGCGCATAGAATGCTTGTGACAGAGCAAAGACTGAAGTCAATATGCATATATATAGCATTTTTATTACACTTTAGAGAAAGTACAGCCTTGTCAAGTGGCTAAACTCTCCTATTTTTTTCAAAAGTGAGTGTTTGCACCCTGAAAAATAAACATCTAGCTTTATTAATCACTTTTGTTACTTATAAAATTTATAACTAAACTTGTTATATTAGTTAGCCCTATTCTGCTAGTCTGCCTATGGTGCAAAACCATTGTCTTCTAGACATTGAAACAGATAGTTTTTCTTTGGTAGAGCTTAATGACTTAGATTTATTTCTTAATTGAACATGTATTAAGTGTCTATGCATTCAAGCACTGTGTTAGAACCTGAAGAGACAATGGTGAATGTGATGGTCAATTTTGTGTGTCAACTTGGCTGGGTCACAGTGTCCAGATATTTGGTCAAATATTCTGGATTCTTCTTTGAGGGTGTTTTTGAATGAGACATTTAAATAAGTGGACTTTGAGTAAAGGAGACTGCACTTCATAATTTGGGTGGGCCTCATCCAACCAGCTGAAGGCCTGAATAGAAAAAAAGGTTGACCTCCTGAGAGCAAGAAGGAATTCTCCAGCACACAGCATTGGGACTTCACCTGCAGCAATGGCTCTTTCTGGCTTGCCAGCAGACTGCTTTTGGACTTAAACTGCAACTTTTACCTGAGTTTCATCCTGCTAGCCTGCCCCATTAGATTCGGGACTTGACAAGCCTTCACAGCCATGTGATCCAACTCCTTAAAATAAATATCTTTATAGGGCTTCCCTGGTGGCGCAGTGGTTGAGAGTCCGCCTGCCGATGCAGGGGACACGGGTTCGTGCCCCAGTCCGGGAGGATCCCGCATGCCGCGTAGTGGCTGGGCCTGTGAGCCATGGCCGCTAAGCCTGTGCATCCGGAGCCTGTGCTCCGCAACGGGAGAGGCCACAGCAGTGAGAGGCCCGCGTACCGCAAAAAAAAAAAAAAAAAAAAAAAAAAAACTTTATAGATCTACATCAATTTATATAGATGTTTCTTTATGTGTACATATATATCTATATATAATCATGTGATCCAGCTTCTTAAAATAAACCTCCTTATGTATCTGCATTTATATAGACAATCATGTGATGCAATTCATTAAAATAACTCTTTCTATGTATATATATTTATACATATATATATATTGAGAGAGAAAGAGAGACAGATAGCTCTATAGACAGACTATCTTATAGATAGATATACAGATGCATAGATATACAGAGATTTATTTTAAGGAATAAGATCATGTGATTGTGATCTACAATCATGTAATTGTAGATACATCTATATCTATATCCATATCCATATCTATATCTACATCTGTTTCTCCGGAGAACTCTGATTAACACAGTGACCAAAACATATTACCAGACCTTAAGCATGCAGGGAGAATAATTTATGGAGGTACAGACATCTACTTGGACTGGCAGTGGTGCCAAAGAGAAGTTACTAAAGCTCTGTCTTACAACCTACATTTAAGACCACAGTAGGTGGAGAAGAAGTCCACTACTACAAGACAAGAATGGCAACCTGTATAAGGGGAAAGAGGAGTGACAGCACAGCTTGAGGAATAATTAACAGTTGTTTTGCTGGAAAATTCAAGGCAGATGAGAGACAAGTAATGAGTTAAAGGCAATGGTCCCTTAAGCCAGCTGAATAGCAAACACTTTTTCTTAAACATACATGTGAGCCAGACAGAATGACTCCATTTAAAAGAATTGCCCTAATATAAAATATTCCCTTCTTTTTCAAGTCAGATCTCAAAAATCTAGATCCTGCCTCTAGCTCCTTCGTTGCTGATGTTCAATTGTGTTTCCCTGTCCACTGCCGTCATGTGCATTTTGAGTTGTCCTAGCACATCTAAGAGTGATATAATACAGGGCTACAGGTAACCATTTACTGATTTTTAATTTCATTGCTAACATTTTATTTAGTTGACTCTTCTTTTCTCAATACTGTTTATGTGCCAAATCTTTTGTAATATGATTAGAAAGTTGCAAAGTAAGCCATGGTCCTGATCCTCCATGTCTCTAAGAGTACAGTAAGTCTGAAGGGGTGGGGACTAGAAAACTGTACAAACATGATTATTAGGACTCAGAAGATTTCTACCTTGATATTTTGTCTGAGATGATCTATAGAGTGAACATTTTGCACTGATGATAGAGCTAATTATATTTCACTAAATAGAATGAAATATTTCAGAATGAAAGTATTAAAATCACTGCAACATAAAAATCAATAGCTTGCCATACAAGGAAAAATGCTATTAAATAGGATTTCCATTTTAACAAATATTGGACTTAAATCCATAAGGTAGTAAGATTTATCATAAATGAACAGCAAGAATAGGTAGATTTCACAGTAATTCTGTAAGTAATGTCACAGAATCACCTTCCAGAGCTGACTAATTAGCTTATTAAAGCATTCCATCTCACTGAAAAGCAGTTTTTCTTGAAGATTGTCAGCTGTGTGACTGAATGACATGCAAAATCTCTTGGTATTTTATGGATATGAGATCCTTGGCATTCAATAATGAAACTGCTCTTCTATGTTTGTAGAATAAGAGCATTCAATTTTCAAGGAAATGTCAGAAAGATTATATTGTTTTCTTCTATTTATTTTTATTGTTTTGGTCTGGGATATTTGAAAGCCTGTCAATGGTGTCCTTTGCAGTACTTCAAAAGCTGTAAAACAACTGGTACAGCCTGAAAATGGTGATTTATTGTTGATGCCAAAAGATAGGAATCTTTTAAAATAAGTAGTATCAGACTCATAAATTTCCAGTTGAAGATAAAGCATTTCAAGTTTTGAACTTCTTTCTATTTATTTTATGCTAATTTCCCCAAATCTCTATTAAAATCTTATATGGTGAGCTCACTGTATATAAAAAGGGGGAATAGGCCCTCTGTAACTATTATATAGGCTAACTACTTGTAAGTAATAGGAATTCAATAAATGCTTAATGAGAAAATGAATAAATGAAATAACTGATTAATATCTGGAGGTCACCTTTGCCTAAATTGCTCTCTGACTTCTCTACAATTGTTCTAAATGCTTCTTTCATGAAACAGTTTCTTAAACCTCAAGCTCAATTCATTTCTATCTCACTTTAACCAATATTATACTATTTAGCACTCTACTGTGTTTAATTTTAATAAATATTAACCTATAGGTCTAAACATTGACTTGAGTTCTAATATATATTATTGCATAGGAGGTTAACATTATAGATGGGAAGGTGGAAAGGGGAAGCAATAGCATACTCAAAGGAAAAAAAAAAAGAGTAGGAATGAGCAAGGAATTTAATGAATTTCTTCTAAAATGAAGGGATGCTCATCAGTTATGTATCCATTCATGTATGTATTCAACTGCAAATGTTTGTGAACCTACCAGATACTAGAGTATACAGGAAGTACTGATGAATAAATACTATGGCAGGTGTTAGCAAAATTTAAAAGTAGAGGGTGGGTATTATAAAGAAGGGTCATATAACCCAGTTTGTTGGGTTAGAAATGGCTTCCTCAAGGGCATGATTCCTTGAAATTGTTAACTAGAGGAATATTAATGAAAGGGTAGGGTGGAGATTGTTCATGGTGCCCAATCTCTATTTCCCTTTTTACATTTAGTAATGAACTCCCTGATACTGCATTACCTTTAGCAGGTTACAGGGCCACCCAGATACTGCATTACCTTTAGCAGGACACAGGGCCAATCCAGATAAAGATCAGGAGGATGGTTCACATGACCAAGTTCTCATTAATGCAAGTGAATGGAAATTTATTCACCTCCTATGTTGATTCTTTTTTTTTTTTTTTTTAAAGAAGATGTTGCGGGTAGGAGTTTATTAATTAATTTATTTATTTTTGCTGTGTTGGGTCTTCGTTTCTGTGCGAGGGCTCTCTCTAGTTGTGGCAAGCAGGGGCCACTCTTCATTGCAGTGCGCAGCCTCTCTTGTTATGGAGCGCAGGCTCAGTAGTTGTGGCTCACGGGCCTACTTGCTCCGCGGCATGTGGGATCCTCCCAGACCAGGGCTCGAACCCATGTCCCCTGCATTGGCAGGCAGATTCTCAACCACTGCACCACCAGGGAAGCCCTATGTTGAGTCTTTAAACAGAGGAAATACATATGTAATTGTGAACCAGCTTTAAACACAAGGTCAAGCACAATACCCTAAGGAATGGTGAAACAAGACAGAAGGAACTCAGGATGACCTAAAGGAGCTAAACTGAGTATAGGGTGTTGTAGAGATATACTGAAGGAGTACCTAACCCAGTCTTGTTGGGTTAGGAATGGCTTCCACTTTCCCTGAAAAGTCAGTCTGCCTATGGACTCTGAAGTGAAACTGAAATAAACACTTTTATCTTTTTTTGGACACTATGTTTTTGGGGTTTTTTTGGTCCAGTCATTCGGCCTGTATTTAATAAAATAAAGCAGGGGAAAGAGAACCTGTGCAAAGGTTCCAGGATGAAAAACAAGACATTAACTGAAGGTTTAGTGTCAGGACTGCTGACTGCATCTTCATTCTACTTGTGGTATATACTTCTCCATGTCTTTGCCATCTTTTGGAATAACTAATCCAAATCTCTGCCTTTTTTATTCTTTTCTTCTTCACCTCCAGTGATCTTTTCTCCCCCATACTCAAACCACAGAATTTGTTTCACCCACCAGTAATTGCAACACCTTTGAAATCTACACACTGTGCCTCTTACTTTCTGATAAGTTTCTGCTCTCCTGTTAACTACTGAAGCTCAGGAGGTTCACATTTTTGATTGCTCACTTGGAGGAGCTCCATCCAAGTCCCAGGGAAGAGACCTAGCAATGAGTTCTCATACTTTTGTAAAATTTTAAAAATCAAGATATTTTTGTATTCTCTTGTTTAAAGAGAAGCCCCCAAACTAACAAGCTTTAGGACCCCATACAATTAGCATCTTTCATGTCCCTATTGCAAAACACCTTGGGCATTTTTGAAATTCCAATCCATTCACTGACCCACTTTGCATTGCACATCTTAGCTCATTGTTCTTAAGTCCTCACTATTTCCATGGCTCACTTGGATTTCATGCACTTTTTCTATAATCACTCCCCTGTCAACATCACCAAACTTTTTCCTCTTCTTCTCAAAAGTATAAGCTTAAGAAAACCCCAAACTTCGTGCATTCAAGCACTTGATTTCTCTGAAGTAAATGAAATGAACATAATTCGTGAAAAATCATGCTAACATATGTTTGGCTTCACTGTTAGTTTATGAACACAGATGTTTAATAAACGCTCCATTGTACCTGGTAGTTCTTCACTTCCAAGTTGACTACTTTATACCTGATGCTTTCTCCTCCCTTCCCAACCTCCTGCCACTCTCACTTCCTTTAGAAATTATAATCAGAAGCTTTCTTATCTTTCCACTAACAAATCTGTACAACTATACACATCTGAATATGACATTTATCTTTCTTCTTATTACAATGGAAGGAAAGTTGTCCTATCAGAGGCTGATTACTCATTCCACTTCCATCTCAATTCTTAAGGATTTAGGATCTGCACATAATTTCCTTCCTGCCTCATCAATTTCTCCATCTCCACAGGACAATTCCCACAAACTTACAAAATTCAAGTATGATCTCTACCTTAATAAAATAAAACCCTATTTCATGAATCACCACCTATCCCAGCCATGGTCTTTCTCTTTTCAAGGGAATTATCACCAGCACTATACCATTCATCAAATAGTCTATCAATTTCTCACTTATTTGCAATATATTCACAGTCAAGTTCCCATATATCCCAGACAGATTTCTTTTTAGTTCTGCATTTTTGGTCTCTCCTAATACAAGTAAACCAACATTTGTTTTATCACTACAGCTTTATATTCAGTTCTGACATTTGATAATGGGCATCCAGCACAGCAAGCAAGAACTCTAGAAACCAACAGCTGGGCTCAAAGCCCACATAGCCTGCTAACTACCTGCATAATCTTAGTATCTGTGACCCAGTTTGCTCAGCTGAAAAAAAAATTGATAATCATTCTACCTGAAGTTTGAGGGAAGACTAGAAGAAATACTGTTTAACTTTTAGCTACTATATCAATATTATTATTTTTGTGATTGTCTTGACAATTTTTATTCTTTTTATTTTTTCATAGAAATTTCAGATCAACTTGTTTTCCATGGAAATTCTTTTACAATATTTTGAAGCCAGTATGTACCTTATTATAACTATGGAAGTATTAACCACTATTGAATCACATATCAAACTACAAAATATTTCCCAGTGTATTCAATTATTTGGTTTCCTTGAGTTAATATTTACCTCCTTTATTTTTTGATTGCTAAATTCTCTGTTTTCTTAACAAGTAATCTATCTCCTAATCTTCAAATAGAATTAAAATCAGGTTTTGGTTGTTTCAAATATGAATTAATCTATTATTCTTCGATTTGCCAAATTTCTTCTAGAATCCTCCCTTCTTCCTCTTCCAACTTACATTATTTGTTGTCTAAGCTTCTGAGTAAGTTTCATACTGGGAGCTCCATTTACTAACATACTAAGAGTTCTGTTCATATTTCCTGTACTTGGATACCTTCTTTCCTTATCGCCATCTCTTTCTTTTAATTGGTTAGTATATGTTTTCATCAAGTATATCTCACAGTTGCTTTCTGAGAAGGGGTGGCATGAGGAGTGAATTTTTTAAAGATCTTGATTGACTATTTGCTAGGTATGGAAGCCAGAAAGAGAAAACCAATATTGTATATTAACGCATGTTAATCTAGAAAAATGTGGAATCTAGAAAAATGATACAGATGACTCTATTTGCAGGGCAGGAATAGAGACTCAGACATAGAGAACGGATGTGTGAACATGGGGTGGGGGAGGGGATGAATTGGGAGATTGGGACTGACGTATGTGCACTGCCATGTGTAAAACAGATAGCTAGTGGAAACGTGCTGTATAGCGCAGGGAGCTCAGCTCGGTGCTCTGTGGTGACCTAGATGGATGGGATGGAGTGGGTGTTGGGAGGGAGGTCCAAGAGGGAGGGGATATATGTATGCATTGTACAGCAGAAACTAACACAACTTTGTAAAGCAACTATACCCCAATTTTTTTTTTTAAAAGTTCTGCATTGGAAAGATTTCCTCATAATTTTGAAGTCATCAATCCATTACTTTTAGCTTCCAGGATTGCTTTAATGAATATTATCTGCAGGTTTATATAGATGCCTTTATCAGTTTGAGGAAATTCCCTTCTGTTTCTCCATTAAGAATATTTTCATGAATGGATGTTGAAATTTGCTACATGTTCTTCTGCATACATTCAAATTATCCTATGGGTGTTTTCTTTAGCCTGTCGATATGGAGAATTACATTGCTTGATTTTCTGTGTACACAACAAATTTTGTATTTTTGTGTTACACTCCAGTTAGATATATATTATTCTTTACTGCAATGTTTGATTATTTGATTTGCTGATATGTTTTGAGGATTTTTGCATCCATGTTAATGAGATATTTTGATCTGTATTGAGATATTTTGATCTGTATGTAGTTTTATGTTCTGATTTTGTCCTTTTTTTTTTTTAATTAAGGTAATTTTTGCCTCATAAAATGAGTTAGGAAGTTTGTGTAGAATGGGTATTTCTCCATCAAAGGTTTGGTAGAATTCACAGTAGACCTATATATATGGTTGCAGTTTTCTTTACTGGAGGAGTTTTAATCACAAATAAATTTATAAATTTAGTAATTTGATTTATTAACCTAATAAATAGAGGATTCATGATATTTTCTATTTCTTTTTGAGAGAGCTTTGGGTATTTGTGTTTTTAAGGAAATTGGTTTATTTCATCTAAGTTGTCAAATTTATGGGCATAAAGCCATTCAAAATATTTCTTTATTATCCTTTTAATGTCTGCACGATCTGAGTGAAGTTCCCTCTTTTATTTCTGATGTGGGTTATTTTTGTTTTCTATATCCTCTAATGATCAGTTTGACTACAGGCTTTTGTTGATCTTTTCAGCTAAGATTTAGTGTGCTTTACTTTTTTCTCTTGTTCTTTTGTTTACAGAGTCATTGATTCTTTTTTATATTTTTCCTTCTGCTCACCTTGGGTTTAATGTATGTCTCTTCCTCTATTTTCTTAAGGTCTATTAGATCATCCATTTGAAACTTCTTTTCTAATAAAATAGCTTAATTCAGTGAATTTCCCTCTAGTAATTCCTTTACTTTTAAAAGTTGTGTTTCCATTTCTAATCAAAATGTTTTCTATTTTTGACTTACTGTTTGGCATATCTATTATTTAGAAGTATCCTGTTTGATTTCCAAATATTTGGGGATTTTCCAGATATTCTTCTGTAATTGATTTCTAGCTTAAGTCCAATGTGATCAGAGAATACACTGTAAGATTTTATTTCTTTTAAAGTAGATTGAGGTTTAATTGCCCAGAATATGGTCTGGTGTGGTGAATAGTCTATATTTATTTGAATAGAATATGTATTGTGCTGTTGTTTGATGCAGTGCATTTATCCATTGTATAATGTCAATTAAGTACAGTTAGTTACTAGTGTTTTTCAGGTATTCTATATCCTTATTGATATTCTGTCTACTTTTCTATTGATTACTGGGAGAATGTTGAACTCTACAACTATAATGGTTAGTTTTCTCTCTTTTCAGTTTTACCAGTTTTTGCTTCAGTATTTCTTTGTTGTTTGGTACATTTTGTTGTTTGGACATTTAGGATTATGTTTTCCTGGTGAATTGACCCTTTAATTATCACATAATGTCCCTCTTTAATACCAGAAATAGCCTTTGTTCTCTAATTATTTTGTCTGATATTAATACAGCCATCCCAAGTGTTTTGCATTAGTGTTTGCATCATAAATCTTTTAAAATCTTTTACTTTTGTCTCACCTATCTTTTATATTTACAGGTTTGCTAAAGACAGCACACAGTCTGGTCTTGCATTTTTTTCCCCAGTCTGACACATCTGTCTTCTAAGTGATATGTTTGATCCTTTACATTTAATGTAATTAGCAATACATCTGATTTAAATCTACTATCTTGCTATATATTTTCTATTTTTCCATCTACTCTTCATTCCTTTTTTCTCTTTTCTGCCCACTTTAATTACATATTTTCTATTATTTAAATTCATCTTTATTATTGGCTTATTACTTATAACTGCAGTTCTAATTATTTTAGTGATTACCAAGCACTTACAACATGCATCTTTAATTTATCACAGTCTATCAGTCTACTTTATATTAATGTTCTTCCACATCATGTATAAGAACCTCCCAAAAGCATCCATCCAATTCACCCCTCCCATCCTTTGTACTATGACATTTATACATTTTACTTTTACATACATTTTACATCTACTATAACTTGTTACTACTTTGCTTTAGGTCAAGACAGCACATTTTCTTTTTTCCTATAAAGCGCTAGATAATACATATTGTTGACTTTGAGGGGCATAATATTTCTGTCACTACTCAACTGTGCTGTTGTAGGTTAAAAGCAGTCAAAAACAATTTATAAATGGCTAGATGTGTCTATGTTCCAATCAAACAATATCCAAATAATAAGCAACAGGCTGGATTTGACCTGCATGTAATTTGCTGACCACCTCACTAGACAATTAGATTTTGAGGAGATTAAAAATAAGAAAAAAAAAGTCTTTTATATTTACCTTTATTTTAACCAGCATTTGTGGAGTTTTAAAAATACTTATTTATTTGTGTCACTCCAAGTTTCCATCTGTTATCTTAGTTCTTTCTGAAGCAGATCGGCTTCTGGTGAATTTTCTCAACTTTTTTTTTTTTTTTGAAAACTCTTTTTTTTTCCTTTTTGGCCTTAATTTTTGAAAGATATTTTCACTTGATATAGAATTCTTGGTATTTAGATAGCTTTTATTTCATCAGCACTTTGGTTATGTCACTCCGTTTTCTTTGGCTTGTATAGTTTCTGACAAGCATGGTATAATTCTTACCATTTTTACCTTACAAGTAGATATTTCTTTCTTCTTTCCTCTCTCCTCCTCCTTCTCCGTCCCCCTCCTCCTCTTCCTCTTTCCTCTTCTTCCCTTCCTCCCTTCGTTCCTTCCTTCTTTCGTTCCTTCCTTCCTTCATCCGTTCCTTTCTTTCTCCTGCCAGCCAGGTTTCAATAATTTCTCTTTATCTTTGGTTTTTAGCACTTTGACTTTAATACGTGTTTTTGTCTTCATCCAGCTTTAGGTTCTCTGATTTGGGGGGACTAGAGATTGATGTCTTTCATAAATTTTGGAAAATATTTAGCCATCCCTCCTGCTTCTACTCCTATATTACACTTTTATTACACATTTGCTATTTTCCAACCATTCTTAGAAGTTGGGTTCTACCACACACACATTTTTTTCTTTGTATTAGTTTGATATTTTCTACAGTTTTGTCTAGTGGTGCCGATAAGCCTTAACGGAAATCCCTCAACTTTTCTATCATGTTTATTTGACTCCTTCATAGTTCCCATCTCTTTGCTGAAATTTCCTGGGTTGTCCACCGTTTCCACTAGATCTCATTTGAATAGTTGCCACTTGTTCCTTCTCTGTCCCGCCAAACGGGATCTGTTTCCCCTGGGAGGAGATTGATTCTCTTTGGAATTAATTTTTCTTGGATGCCATCTGACCTCAATCCTCCGATAGGCTCAAGAAATGTCATAATTTTGTAGGTCATCCAGTTTTATTCTTGTAGTTCATGTAGGAGTGATGTTCTTTTATGTCTTTACATGAGTGGAGGCAAAACTTCCTGGCGTATTTATTAGTTTTTGAATATCATTTTCTTTCATATTTTATGTTCTCTTTTTCCAGAGGTCATATTCGGATTTTATATCTCTTGGAATAATCTGTCTTCATTTTTTGATCTACTTTCTGTGAGATTTTCTTTACACTGTCTTCTAACTTAATTACTAAACTTTATTTCAATTTCTGGGGTGTTAGTGTTAATTTCCAATAGCTTTTCTTGTTTTCATAATTTTCTGTTTCTCTAACTTATTGTCTATTTTGAGGAATGTTAATCTTTGTCTTAACTCAATGAGTGTATTGATTATATTAATTTTGTTTCCCTCTGTTCCATGCATTGTTTCTGGTTTCTTTACACTGTCTTCTTCTGTATGTTTTGTTTTTTAAAGTGCTTTATTGAATTTATCAATGAGGCACTAAAATGCAGATAGAAAGCTCTGAGGGCAGAACACAGGAAGGGAGGCCTGGGTCTCCTCATAATTTATAATATAGTAAAACTGTCTCACCTTCATTTTCAACCATAGCTGGAGTTCGGAGTCCAGAACCTCTATTGTTAAACTGCTACATATTAAGTATGCAGTCTGCTCTTCAGATGAACATAGAAGTCTTCTTGTTGACAAGGTAGGAGAAGTGATCTTACACACTAATTGTTCTTCCTAAAGACTTCTAACTAATCCTTGAGCGTTCAGCCTCCAGCCTCCATCCATGCTCCTGCCACCAGTGGCAACTGCATCACTAACTTGTGAGTTTCTGGGGATTTGAGATGCAAATCAGTTTGCTTGATGTTGACTTTATCTCCTGTGGGCAGGGATTTCTCCCTTTTTACCCTTCTTAAGTCAGGTACCATTTGTCCATTGGGTTTATTTTTTTCAAAATTTTGTGCATATTTCTTCTTGTTTCTCATTCTCTTTGACTCTGTGGTTTAATACATTTTTAAAAAATTCTTTAACTATGACGTTGGTGACATTTTTGGATGGAGGTAAAAGTGTAGATGTTCAAAATGCAATGTTTAACTGGAAGTTCAGAATATGTTTAGCTCTACTAAATTTAATCTTGTAGTTTTTATCCCTATGTGCATCTGGTCAAAAATTTCAGTTACAAGTTACATCATTGTCTTAAATTATCTGAAAATAGATACCCAAAGAGTGAATTGCTTGAAGAAGTTTTACTGGGAATATATTCAGGAGGTACATATAAGGAGATTGGGAAAGCAGGACTGGACAGAGAAGCTGACTAGCAATGTGGAGTAATCCAGCCCCAAATCCCATTTACAATCTGCTTCCTTGGACCACTTCTAGCACTGATGCTCTTAAACTGAGTTCCTTGGAAATAGACTCTGAGATGAGAAATTTCTGGGAAGAGCTGTCATGAGACATTCCTCTGAGGAAGCAGAGTCAGAAATTTGAGCATAAAGCATAGCTGAGACAATGACTGCAACTGAAGACTTAGCCAATACTATGGATCCTATGGGGAGCTCTGCAGTTGGTCCTTCAGAGGTGTCCCAAAGCAAGGCAAGGGATCACAGAATTCATGTCCCTTCATCAGCTAGCCACTGACCAAGTGTGGCCTTGTGGGAGGGGACACTACATTGGGATGAGGCAAGTCTCTGAGGCTGAGTAGAATTCCCAGTGAGGGACACAGGAGTGCACAGTAAACAGAACCTAGTCCCCAAAGCTGGGAGACAGATGCACTGTGTTCTAAGAAAACATGGTGGGCAACCGTGTCAATCACTACTGACATTCCTCACACTGTATCATCAGGTTCTATATCCTCTGCACATTTGTGCTTATTCCTAGTCTGCTGAAGATAGTACATGAGGCCCCACATTGTCAGACAGTTTTCAATAGCTTTCGGCAAAGAAGTTAGCTGCTTGCAAAATTCAGCTCTGCTTTCCTTTTAGGTTTAGGTATCCTGTGTATAAAATCAGGCCAATTACCAAAAATCTGCTTTTTTTGTCCTTGAGTTGGGGCCAAAGTTTTTAGGAGTTTTCCAGTTTAGGCACTTTTACAGTCAACTCCTTTCCCCATATCTGTGGCTATAGGCAATTACTTAACTACTTTTAAAATGTAAAATAGTTTTGCTTATTCCAGAATTTCAAATAAGTGGAATCATGCAGTAGGTGTTCTTTGTTTATTTATCACTCAGCATGATATTTTTGAAATCATGCATGCTGTTGGGTTTACACAGAAGTTATTTCCTTTCATTGCTGAGAATCATACCATTTTGTGGATGAACTAAAATGTGCTTGTCAGCTCATGAAGGACATTTGAGTAGTTTCCAGTTTGGGGATACTATAAATAAAGCTGTTACTACCAACAGTGTATGTTTTGTGTGGGTATAGTTTCCTACTTCTCTTGGGAAATTAACTTCTCAAACTTTCACAGCTAGCCACTTAATATTATTATTTTCTGCAACTTTTTTTTTTTTTTTTTTTTTTTTTTTTTGCGGTACGCGGGTCTCTCACTGTTGTGGCCTCTCCCGTTGCGGAGCACAGGCTCCGGACGTGCAGGTTCAGCGGCCATGGCTCACGGGCCCAGCCGCTCTGCGACATGTGGGATCTTCCCGGACCAGGACACGAACCCATGTCCCCTGCATCAGCAGGCAGACTCTCAACCACTGCGCCATCAGGGAAGCCCAATTTTTTGCAACTTCTTAAGCAACATATAGGCAATACAAGAATCCACATTATACTTCATGTATATGTAGATGAGAGAAAACTTTTATTCTACGCATCTAGGTCATAAATATTTTAGAGTTTTGGAGCTATAGAATCTCAGCAGCAATGACTCTGCAACCTTGCTACAGTAACACAAAAACAAGCACAGAAAATACATTTGTTTAAAATGACTGTGGCTATGTTCCAATAAAACTTTATTTATATAAACAAGAAGTAAGCTCGTTTAATCTAGGAGCTATAATGTTCTGCCCTGTCCCCTGATCTAGATATGCATTTATACAAATTCGAAAAGAACAGGAATTATTTAAAATTGTAAAATGTTCCCTAAGTGTAAATAGTGCATTGATTTGTAAGTATTCACAGAAACGTGTACTGGACAATACAGAAATACAAGAAAATGAATACTTGACACTACTGGAAAATTGTTTTAGAATACACAGATCTAGCGTATTCATACTAGCTGAGAAACTGGCTGTGGCAAGTAAACACATTTGTCTTATCTCTTACCTAACTATTCCTGCTGCTCAAATTCTCCTTAAACACTGGAGTGGTGTCTGTTTCTAACTTCTGACAGAGGTACAAATCACAAACTTTTATGGCATTAAAAAACAGTCCCCCTAAGTCTTAAGGACATAGGGCAAGAGATTTGGAGACACATTGCCCTAGGGTCTAAATATCATTTGTCTCGGGAGTAGGTATTCATGGTTACAAGCTGCCCTGGGCCAGTGCTGCTTGTCCTGTCCTGCATGACAGAAGCAGGCATATTTTCTGTAATAAATGTATTGTTTGTGTGTCTGGTATACAGAGTTTTCCAAAGGACAGGGCTCAGGGCAGTGGATTCCTGTGGCCTCAGACTAAGGGGAATAATTATAGAAAAAGAATAATTTTATAAAAATATAAGTAAGGCCATTATTCTCTGTTGCTTAATAACTTCCAGTACATTTCCATTGCATTTACAATGGCATCCATATTCCTTACCATGACATCCAGGCTCTCCATGTGGCAGAATTTACTTATCATTGCAGATTCTTATGGTTTAACTCTCCCCCTGTTCACCATGTTTCAGTCTGCTGGCTTCCTCTTTTCCCACCCAGCTACCTTGTTTGTTTTTCTTCTTGAAGAAATATTGGGAAAAAAATCTTTGCTTTCCAAAGATAAATACTTCTGTTCCTTTCATTTCTATAGTCTAGGACACAGAACAGTGTATGGTAGATAGTAGGTAATCAATAAGTGTTTTTAAATAAGTGGGTGAGACGATATATAAGCAAAGGAAGGAGAGAAATTCTCCATGTTGATGGAATGATTTGAACACATTCTTGGTGGTGTGAAACTTATTCTTTGTTTTACAGAATGACTAGCAAGACTATAGTAATGTGATTTAAAAGAAGGCGGTTACGTTACATATTAAGGTAGTTAGTGATGATTTCATGGAAAAGATGGAAGAACCTATGATATTTACATTAGTGTTTAAGCCTTAGAACTGTAAAATGCTTTGCATTTTCCAAGTTCTTTCCCATATGTAATCCCATTTATACAGAGTCTCTGTTTTTCTAGCTTAATGGAAACCAGGGATTCATGAAAGCTTAATTAGAGACAGAAGGAAAACGCTTTCTTCTTCCAGTGATCCATATGCGTCCGATGGAAGAACAAAAAGAAGTTTTATTTCGTGGTTTTTTTTTTAAGAATCATCCTAGAACTTACAATTTTATTCATTTCTGATGATGGGAAATGGCTACAGCTGCCAAATCGACAGTCTTCCCAAGTAAGCATCTGAGTAAGAAGCCAAATGTCTTGTCTGTGAAAAAATATAATGTATCCGTAGTTGGGCATCTGAATGCCACCTCCAGATAAGAAGGAAATGAACATGTGTTCATTTGATCTAACACTTTAAAATGTAATCTCTCACATTGCTCTCGCAAGACTCATTAGCTTGTGTTTCCAGAGAACCTCTGAGCACCAGCGTTCATGCCCACTTCACAATTAAATACATATAAGCACCTTAAACGTGAATTAAAAACAATTACTCAGTCCATATACATAATGAGGGTTTTCTTTTTTCTTAGCAGTATATGTCCAATGTTTTTGAACTGGCCAAGAGAATTCTTAAAAAACAAGACAAAACAAAAAAACAGGCACAATTTGCAAAATGTCTTTACTATCCTCAGGACAAACGAATAAGCAAAGAAAATGAGAATTTCATTAGTTATGTGGGAAACCATCATACGCTATGTCACATGCAGAGAATGTCAGTTTAATGTGTCCATTTTATTTAACAAAATATTTACCTAAATTGGCGTCACCAATTCCTCCCTCCCATTCCTTGAGTAGTTGTCTTCTAATTTTCACTGAGAAAAAATGAACTTGTTAATACATAATCATTTTGTTGCTATGATAGTATATAAGTTCTTTGTTCCTTTGTGACTTTCCTCAGTCTTTCTCATGACATCACTGGGATTTTACCATTTTGCTTTAGGAACTATAGTTTCAACAGGAACATCCTTTTTGGAATTCCCTGTGGTCACATTACAACTTTTGCTTAAAATCCCGTGATCTTAAGGCTAGAAAGGCCTACTATGGCCATGTTTAGAAATTAAGTTAGAGCATAATTCATCTCTCTACTCTCCATAATGTTTTTTCCTGGAACTGAGATTTTCCTTCCTGTACACTGTAGCATTTTCTGCCTGCATTGAACACAGGATGCTTTATTACTTAAGATCTGTCTGGGCACTCCCTTACATATTTACACATCCACAAAACTGTAAGGCACTGGTGGTTGCCGTGTTTCATACTCTGCCCCTTTTTACATAGTTTGTATCCAATTAATATTTATTATTGAATAAATAACCATAATAATGTGTAATACTGTTGGTGTTAATATTCAATTCTAAGATCTGAGAAGCAAGGGCGTACATTAGTCTTATTACCATGGTTTTTCCCATGCTTAACACAGTGCTTGGCACATATAAAGCTATTAGTTAACAATCTTGAAAATTTATTTTATTCTGAGCACTCATCTAAATAGTTTTTATTCTATTAACTCATTCAATTTTTAGAAAATCTTTTTGAGGTAGGCTATTACTATTTTACCGATAAAAAAGAAACTGAGGGAAAGATAAAGGCAATATTTTGTTCAAGACTTAATAGCTAACAAGTGGAAGTTTTAGGAAACATAATGTGTCATCCATAAATATTTTAATTGACAAACAGATTGTGAAAAATTACATAAAAAGCTGAAGATACTTAGGTAATTTTGAAATAAATATTCATTTATCTACATTACATATGTGTATATATATGTGTATACATATATATATATACACATACGCACACACATAAATATACACAAAATAAATTGTTTTGTTCTCTTGTAAGAATCAGACTATCACAGAGAGACAGTGGTATTAACTTGTGACCCATGATCATAATTTGTACTTTGTAAACTTTTCCTGGAAAGAGAAGGTGGCTAAATGCCACATCTAAAAAATTCTCCTAGTGCCCTAACATTGTGAAGATTTGGCAAGTCTGTTTTTTCTTGGCTCTTTAGCCATGCCAAGTTCTAGTTCAGTTTTAAGATTCTGTTCCAAGATGTACAGAACAAAAAGAAGAAATTATGAATTTGTACTGGAGTTGTAAAATACTATATAGAAGCTCTCGTTTCTGCACAGGGGAATTATACACTGACTCCTTCCTGACACAGAGACTAGTAACTGTGATTTTTTTTCAGAGAACTCTTGGCATCCTCACATTTATTTTAGCATTAGCAGTATAACAGTCAAAGTTGAACGCAATTGAGTGTCTTATCCAATGCCATTATCTCTTTAGGTTAAGTTTGTATGACTTTAATTTCACTTTAATTTCCTGCTTAGATGCTGAAAAAAGAATAAATGCCATAATATTTACTTAAATGGTCTCATGTGTATTGAGTTGGGCTAAACACTATAAAAATAACACCTGGAGCTACCGCTATATGCATAGGCAGTCACGTTACATCTTGGTGGAGACAATTGTTTGGAAATGTTCCGTGTAAGAAGCTGGGGAGGAAGAGGAGGGAAGTTCTGTTCTTTGTTTTGTTTTGCTCCCAGCCTGCTTCAAGTCTTTAGCAGTCCCTCTGCTAATCAGCACGAATGAGTTCACAACCAGTACTGTCAACAAAAAATCATCAGCCTTAAAAACAAGCATGAGCTCCCTGAACGCCTCTCACTGCCTCCCACTTTCTGCTGTCATGGGGGAGAATCAACTCCACTCAGAGCTGCAATAATCCACAACTTCCTTGGAGGAGCAGATGGTGCTGATAGGCCCATTCACAATGGTTGGGTATCATTTCAAATTATAACCACAGTCCTTTCTATCTGTTATACAATTTTTAACTGTGCCTTCTCTGTTATGTCGTAGGCATGAAACTGAACTGCAGATCCTATCTGACTGTACTTGCAGAACCTTAAAGCATTCTAGGTATGAAATCCCATGACTTGTGGAAAATAGACTTGAGTACAGAATAGTGATACTTTTGACCAGTTATAGTCAAAGGCTCAGCTTTTCCATATATGAGATTTTTCCCGTTAATTGAGGTTTATTCATTAAATATAATTTTAAATCAACTCTCGTTTTAAATAAAATCTTTCTAGGGCTTCCCTGGTGGCGCAGTGGCTGAGAGTCTGCCTGCCGATGAAGGGGACACGGGTTCATGCCCCGCTCTGGGAAGATCCCACATGCTGCGGAGCGGCTGGGCCCGTGAGCCATGGCCACTGAGCCTGCGCGTCCGGAGCCTGTGCTCCGCAATGGGAGAGGCCACAACAGTGAGAGGCCCGCATACCGAAAAAAAAAAAAAAAAAGAAAAAGAAAAAGGAAAATCTTTCTAAAGTGCTGCAATGTTCCTGAATTCTTAAATGAAATAGAAAAATATGTTTTTGGATTGTGGTTTAAGTCATGAACAGATTTTGTTTCTCTAGTTTGAATATGATGCTCTTAGGTGCTGTATAGATGCACACACTGTTTTTGTCAATTCCTGATGTCTCTAGTTTTGTATACCTGTTTGTTTAATTATCTTTTTTTTTTGGCAGTTTATTGAAGTATAATTGACATACAACAGACAACACATATTTAAACGGAATAATTTAAAGTACTGACATTGGTATACACTTGAGAAATCATCAGCACAATCTCAAAAATTATATATCCATCCCCCTGAGGAGTTTCTTTATGTCCTTCTTACTGGTTCTCACCACGATATCACCCATCCCTAGATAACCAGTTTTCAGTGTTTTGCCACTATAGATGAGTTTGCTTTTCTTTATAAGATTGTATAAATGGAGCCATGCAGTATATACACATATGTTTTACTCTGGGTCCTTTCAGCCAGAATACTTATTTCAAGATTCATCCATGTTGTAGTGCATATTCTTTTAATTTAATTGCTGATCTGTATTCCATTGTGGTTATACCACAGTTTATTTATCCATTCATCTGACAATAGATATCTGAGATGTTTCCAATTTTGGCTTAAAAAAAAAAAGCTGCTATGATCATTTGGGTATGTCTTTGTGTGAATACATGCTTTCATTTCTCTTGAGTTAATAAACAAAAGTGGATGATAATGGTAGGTGTATGTGTAATATTTTAAGATTCAACCAAAAAGTCTTCCAAAGTGATTGTGCCATTTTACATTCCCAAAAGCAGTGTGCCAGTGTTCCATTTCTTCCACATCTTTTCCAAAACTTGGTATGATCATTCTTTTAATTTTTCACCATCTTAATAGGTGTGAAGTTGTATCTCATTGTGGGTTTGTTTTCATATCCCTAAAGATGAACAATGTTGAATATTTTTTTAAGTGCTTATATGTTGTCTCTATATTTTCTTTCATGGAGTACCTGTTCATAACTTTTGTTCATTTTTTATTGGGTTGTTTATTTACTCATTACTGTTTGGACATTTATTTAGATTCTGGATACAAATATTTTATCAGACGTGCTTTGGAAAGAGTTTCTCCAGTTTTGGTCAGTATTTGCATTCTCTTGACAGTGTCTTTTGACGAATAGTACTTATTTTGATGAAGTTCAATTTTTTAGTTTTTTTCTTTTACATCAATAGATAGTGCTCTTGCTGTATACTGAAGAAAACTTGACCTAATCCAGGGTCTCCAGACAGCTATTGACTTTTAACCCAGATAATTATTTGTTGTCAGTGATTGTTTTGTGCAGTGTAGGATGTTTATCAGGATCCCTGGCCTTTACGCACTTAATGCCAGTAGCACCTCCTCCCAGTATGGCAAATAAAAATGTTTCCAGGTATTTCCAAGATCCCCCAAGGGACAAAATTGCCCCTGTCTGACAACCACTGGCCTAAACCAAGATCACAAAAATTTCCCCTATATTTTCTTCAAGAAATCTTGAAGTTTTAAATTTTAAATTTATATCTATGATCCACATTGAGAAATTTTTGCATATGCTGTGAGGAATGAATACAAATTCATTTTTTTCATATGTATATTCAATTGTTCGAGCACAATTTGTTGAAAAAAATAATTTTTTCATCACTGAATTGTGTTTGCATCTTTATAAGAAATAGCTGTCCTTATATATGTGAGTTTATATCTGTACCTTGTTCTATTCCACAGACCCATTTGCCTATTTTGACATCAATACCAAACTATCTTTATAACTGTAGCTCTACAATAACGTGAAATCAGATTGTTAGTTCTCCAATTATGTTTTCCTTTTCCAAACTGCTTCTGGCCATTGCAGTTCTGTTGAGCCATCAGGTGTTGAGAAGGTCAATTAAAACAATAAGTCACAAGCCTTTATTCACCTACAGTGATAATGCAATCAGAGGCAAAAAAAAAAAAAAAAAAAGAGGTACTGGATCATCATTTTCCATCTTCTCCCACAGAACAGCATGAAATGAGGGTCAAGCAGATGCATGTAGATGGGGGAATGGCCTCATTGCTGAGGAGCCCCGTTAGGAGCGAGAATCACTATTGTGTCTAAGAAAACCTTATAAAGCAACTGATCCATAAACCTGAAAACATTTATTTACTATTTTTTTCATTTTAATAGGGCAATTTCAGAAACTTAATGCTGTCATTGGTAACTTTAAACATGGCAGGTTAGTGGAGAGGATACAGAAGCAATATTTAAAGCTTGGCATCTGTCAGCATTCTTCAAAGTATCTCTGCAGTTAATTGGTGAAGTCATAGACAGCTATTCATGAGAAGATGATCACCCAAAACATCCATGTATGTAAGAGGGGAGTTTCACTGATGCCTTTATGGGAATGCTGCTATGATTATTGCCTCTCTAAAATTGTTAGGCACCTCAGAATATGTTAACAGTTATAAGGAATAATAAAACTAAAACAATTGAGGGATATGAAGATTTTTTTTGTTTGTTTGCATGTTACTATGAATGATGAATTTCCCAGAGATACCATAAATCCATCTGATATTCTCTAGATATTTTTCTGTATTCTGTTTAACATAGAGTCTGAGTACCAAATTTATTTTAATTTCATCTTTACTGTGTTTTGGCTTCAATGTTTAAAGTTATTTAGAATTTAAGTTGAACTGAAGCTATTTAAGATTTTTGTAAGTGTCTACTGATATTTTCAAGACAGTTATGTGTACAACTTGGCATTTGTCAAAATTTCTATTCCCTCTTAATTAAATTTGGAATCTACAAAATCCCCAATAAACATTTGATTATATTTTAAAATTTAAGGCATTTATTTTAGAATTGTGGACTCTAAGCCAACCTAGCTTAAATCCATAAGCACTCACATTTAACTTGAGATGCACAACTCAATCTGGACCCTGGAATGATGGAATTTTAGATGTCATTTCCATATTAGCTCTCTGATTCTTTGCCTCAATAAACGTAGTTTTAAAATAAATCTGACTCTAAGGGAAATGAAAGAACTACTATTGAACTTTCCCTTATCAGTTCATAAGCTTCTGGAGGTATTGTTCTTAAATATATTAAGAAGGATTATTAGCTTGTTAAAAAAAATAGTTCATGGTTGATCCATTGGAGACTGCTTAATGTTCTTTCTTTTTATGTAAAGCATTTGGCAGAATTTATTAAGATTCTTATCAAGATTTAGAGTCATAAGTTTTACGCTGAAAGAGACCTTAGAGTTTATCTAGTTCAATCTCTTCATTTTATACATGATTAAGGTAAAGGAGTTCAAAAATGCATGACTAATCAGTGGAGTTTGTTGTAATGCTTAGAGCATTGTGTTTGGTATTAGAAACTTGGGTTCTAGTCACATAGTCTCTTTGAACTCTGTTTTTCTCTCATATAAAGTAAGGAGGTGGGAGCTTTCTATATTCGTATTTCTTTTGGCTATAAACCTCGAGAGAGATTTATTATATTTTGTGGTCTTCAATAAATTTTCCTATATGGGAGTTATAATCCCTTTGCATAACTGTGAGCTAACTTACTCATTATTTCATAACTTCAACAGACAATTAATATGTACTTAAAATATGAAACGCATTATGTTTCATACTAACAACCATTTCATCATACTTTGAAATCATATCAAATCAAATTATGTTTATCATATCATTGATATTCTTATTTGTTTTAGTTTAGCACCAGGACTTCCTTTATCTTAATGAAGGCCTGATATATAATCTTGAAAATATGGGGCTGTTCTTCTGAATGAACCATGGGATTCTTGCTCAATGAGCTTCCCTGTTGCTCCTATGGCTGTCCTTGAATCATTTCTGGGGATCTTAAGGATTCTTGGAATACAGTTT
This sequence comes from Delphinapterus leucas, assembly GCF_059928025.1. Classification (NCBI taxonomy): domain Eukaryota; kingdom Metazoa; phylum Chordata; class Mammalia; order Artiodactyla; family Monodontidae; genus Delphinapterus; species Delphinapterus leucas. Next base: position 22,298,867 of record NC_143130.1, on the reverse strand, counting down.
GAAAATCACACAGTTGGAGTCCTATTCATTGGTTTTATAAATAAGGAATCCGTGACCCCAAATGGATAACTAATTTCACCATAGAAAAGAATCCAGAACAAGATCTGTGTTCTCTTCATTGATTTCTAATCCTACACACAGTCTACTAAATTACACTATCCTCTGGATTATCTCATGTCTCAAGAGTTTTTGACAATGAGACAGGTTTGTTTTTTTTTTTTTTTTTTTTTTTGCGGTACATGGGCCTCTCACTGCTGTGGCCTCTCCCGTTGTGGAGCACAGGCTCTGGACGAGCAGGCTCAGCAGCCACGGCTCACGAGCCCAGCCGCTCCGCGGCATGTGGGATCTTCCCGGACTGGGGCACGAACTCGTGTCCCCTGCATCGGCAGGCGGACTCTCAACCACTGCGCCAGCAGGGAAGCCCGAGACAGGTTTTTTAACATGCATGTTCTTTACATAGTTTATTACATTTTGTGGGTTATGTATTTTTTTCAACATCATGAAAGAATCTAAGTGAGTTAAAATCTATTTATAAAATAGATTTGCATAGTATGATTCTGTGCAGAATCCCTCCCTTGGTGTTACACCTAAAAGATATATAATACCTTTGAAAACAGTCACATCAGCCCATTGCAGATAACTTTGCATATAGAGTTGAAAAGGTAATACATAAAGGAACTTTGATACAAATAATTTTCAACTGACTCCACTTCCATCGGCAGTACAGCCAATTATCCTTGGGACTTGTTCAGAACTGAAGAAATTCAATTCTATCATTGGAACAGAAGCCTTGCCACGTGGCTTCTACCCATTCTTCCCAAATGATATTTTACACATTTTCTACCAAATAATATTCTACACATTTTCTCCCAAATGATATTCTAATGGCCCACATACAATATATAGAAGAGATACACTATAATAGTTATTGAGAGATGCTTATTTAAATTTATACCTAACATTTTAAATTTGAGAGTAACCAACAATCTAAATTTTCAACCAAGCTCAACTGGAACTGAGAGAGCTAAAAAAATAGAGGGAAAATATAAATAACAGCCTACAACAAGCATTTACCTTCCTTTCTGAAGCAATGCAGAATGGCTCAGGAAAGAAGTCTTTTTCTTAAGAAAGAAAAAGAGAAATACTGCAACCATTAAGTGCTTTTTTTTCCTTCTTCTTTAAAAACAAATAAAGCCAAAACGAATAAACAAAAACACCCATTTTTGAAATATAGAGTATGACCACATATAGAAAATGGAACAAAACATAAAGTTACAGCTCAATGAATTATCATAAAGTAAACATTCATGTAGCTACCACCAAGGGCAAGAGGTAGGTTTTCAGTACCTTGAGAAGCTTTGCTGCTGTCTCCTTCCCATCTCTATATCCTCCTGTGAATAAAATTAACCACAATTAACCAAAATGAATTTTATATTAGCTATGTCATTGATTTCCACCCCCACCCCAAGTCTTTAGTTTTACGACACAAACGTGTATCTCTTCACACTACAATTTAGCGTGTGTGTGTATATATATATAATACAATACATATATATACTATATATAATATATAATACTCTCTATACATATATAACTATATAAATGGAATCATTCAGTATATTGCTTTGTCTCTCACTTCCTCCACTTAATATCATGCTTGTGGAATTAATCATGTTGTTGGATGTAAATATAGTTCATTCATTTTTCACATTTCTATTACACTGTTGAATTAAGCATAATACATCTGGCTGGGCATTGGGTTTCTCATGATATACTATTAAAGAACCAATGGACAAAAGAAGAAATTACAAGGGAAATAACAAAATTACTTTGAGAAAAATGAAAACAAAGACAAAACATGCAAATAGTTGATCCTAAAATTCATATGGAAATGCAAGGGACCTAGAATAGCCAAGAAATACTTGATATGTAAGAATACAGTCAGAGGTTTCATACTTTTTTATTTCAAATGTTACTACAGAGTGACAGCAATGAATACAGTGTGGTAGTAGTATAAGAACTGACATACGTATCACTGGAATAGAATTCCACATATAAAAACCCTTACATCTATGGTCAAATAAGTTTTGACAAGGAGGCCAAGACAATTTGATTGGGAAAAAATAGTCTCTTCAATAAATGATTCCTGGACAACTGGATAGCCCCATACCCTAAATAAAAATTAACTCAAAATGGATCAAAGACCTAATGTAAGAGCTGAAACTAAAAAGCTAATGAAAGAAAGCCTAGATATAAATTTTCATTACCTTGAATTAGGCAACTTTTTCTTTGATGTGACATCAAAAGCACAAGAAACAACAACAATAAAATAGAGAGTTTTTTGTTTGTTAAACAGTACACATAAAGCACTGTCCATAAAGATTGGTAAAATGGACTAAAGTATTTTTGTTTATCAAAACACAATAAACCTTCTGTGTGCCTATCCTATTCATTTAATTTATAACTAGTTAAATAAACTCCAGTTTTATTTTATTAAGTTAATGTTCTTTCTATTAAAGTAAACTCCTTGAGGTCAGGAGTTTGCTCATCACTGTCTAAAATTGATGCTATGCACAGTTTTTGCTTAACTAACATTTTGCTTTTAGCTTTGCTTCTCCACACATCTGTAAGAAGCAGTTAAAAGATTAATGCTTATGAAGTAATAATTTTATTAACAATAACTAGTGATTGAGCAATTATTCTTTGTGAGGCACTCTGTTATGTGTTTATCTCATATTAACTCATTGAATACTCATAATAGTTCTATGAGCTTCCTTTTTACACATAAGAGAAATAAAAGGTAAACCCCACGTAGTTTTTCCAAGTTCACGTAGCCCATGGAGTCAGTATTTAAACACAGGTAGTTTCATTCTCTGGTCTGTTCTTTTAACTGCTTTGCTAAAATGTAATGAGTAGGGTTTATACTACATAGGGTTGAAAAAATAAAATGGGAAAAACTTAAATGGGGAGATTGATTCGTACCATCACATCTGTTTCATTCAACTTGCTCTAAGCTGTGATTTGATGGCTCTCTATGTATATATGTCTATGAATGTTGATGGCTATAAATACAGAAATGGAAGGCCTGTTTTTATCTTTTATCTTTTCATCATACATCATCTTTCTAATATCTTGTTCCCTATAAATATTAGGTAAAACATTGCCAATATGCAGTATAGCTTAATATTGGCAATTAGAATTAGGTTGGTAAAAATGGGATCAATAATTATATTTGCATACTAAATAATCGTTTCCAATTACTATGCAATGTTTACTAACCACACATTGGTCTTTACTAAAACATTTCTTTTACTTTTTTTTCTTCCAATTTTATTGAGATATAATTGACCTACAGAATGGTATAAGTTTGTGTACAGCATAATGATTTGACTTACATACATGATGAAATGATTACCACATAAGTTTAATGAACATCCATTATCTCATATAGCTACAAAAAGAAAAATAAAAAAAACAATTCCTTATGATAAGAAGTCTTAGGATTTACTCTCTGGTCTTTTCTAAAACACTTGGAACAAATGTAAATAAATCCTATTTGAATATGCATATATTAAAGAAAACATGACTACCTTTTATGGTATATACCATGAGGGGTTAGGTTTCTTAAGTGAAATATTTTATTTCTTGAATATGGGACTAAATTAAAAGTTTTACTCTGAGGTTAAGACAAGTGTAACAATTTTCACTGAAGGTCAGCCATTTTCGTTAAAGACTTGCATCAATTTTTTTTTTTTTTTTTTTTTGCGGAGTATCCCGCGTGCCACAGAGCGGCTGGGCCCGTGGGCCATGGCCGCTGGGCCTGTGCGTCCAGAGCCTGTTTTCCGCAACGGGAGAGGCCATGGCAGTGGGAGGCCTGCGTACCGGAAAAAAAAAAAAAAAAAAAAAAGAAGTACATTGTTTAATCTCCAAGCATTTGGGGTTTTTTTCCCAGTTACCTTTCTGTTACTGATTTCTTATTTAATTACATTGTGGTCTGAGAGTAGACACTGTAGAATTTGTAAAGGTGTGTTTTATGGCCCGGAATGTGGTCTCTTTTGGTGAATGTGCCACATGAGCTTGAGAAAAATATGTAATCAGCTGTTGTTGGATAAAGTAGTGTATAGATGTCAATTATATCCAGTTGATTGATGTAGTTGTTGAGAGTAGATCTTAAGAGTTCTCATCACAAGGAAAAAAACATTTTTTACTCTTTTTTTGTATCTGTATGATATGATTGATGTTAGCTAAACTTACTGTGGTAATCATTTCATGATTTATGCAAATCAAATTATTATACTGTATACCTTAAACTTATGCAGTGCTGTAAGTCAATTATATCTCAATAAAACTGTCGAAAAGAAAATACTGTTACTGATGGTTAGAGTTTCTCATCATAGTTAACTAGGTTAATTTGGTTAATGATGTTCATGTTTTCTCTTTCTGTGTCATTCTGAGTTTCTGAGAATTATTGGGAAAGACAGAATATATATGCAAAACATTTATTTTGGATGATAACTACGAAATATAAAGGGGGGAGGGATAGAAGCAGATGAGGAGATTCTTTAGGGTGTAATACAGCTCTGATACTTAGTTAAGGAGAGGAAGAAGAAAGAAAGGCAGACTGGGTTGAGTGAGACTCAGAGCACTGCACAATTCTGGGAAAGCTTAGTCCAGGTTAACTGATAGCCCTTGAACAGTTGTTGCCCATTAGAAGAGTCCCTCTTTGGGCACGAACAACATGCTTTAGTGTCCTGACCAAGTCAGTCATAGATTAGGAGGATACTAAGAAGAGTGTGGTCTTGGCATGAATCTTGCAGTGGATCCAAAGAATCTGGTGGGTGTCATTCTTGAATTGGTGGATTCATAGTTTTCATCATATTTGAGGAATTTGTGGAATTATTTCTTCAAATTATTTTTTTTGCTCACCCTCCTCCTTTTTCTCCCTTTTATCTTCTTCCAGAATTTCAATTCCACATGTATTTATGTATTCAACCACTTGATACTATTCTACAGATGACTGAAATTCTTTTTTTGGTTTTCAAGGTTTATTTTCTTTATGTGCTTCATTTTGCATAGTTTCTACTAGTGTCCTTAAGTTTACTAATTTTCTTACTGCATTGCCTCATCTGATCTTAATGTTAAAAAGTGAACTTTTCATTTTAGATATTGTATTTTTTATCTTGAGAATTTTATCTTTTTCATATCTTTCATTTCTCTCTTCAGGGCATTTACATCTGCCTTTAGATAACTGAACATAGTACAACGTTTGTGTTAACATCAAGTCATGCTAATTCCCTTATTTCTGTTTTTTGAGGTACTATTTCTTTGGTGATTTTATTCTTGGTTATGGATCATGTTTCCCCACTTTCTGGCATGCATGCTCACTTTTGACTGGATGCTGAACATTGTACTTTTATGTTGCATGGTGTTTGACTATTGTTGTGATCTTTACAGAATAAATTCTTTTGTTCTGATAGGCTTTTACATAACTTGGAGTTCAATTTGATCAATTTGAGACTTGTCCTAAATGCCTTTTTGGCAAGTCTATAGTATTCTTTTCCCTAGCAATAGTTTAGCCCTATTACTAAGGTAGGGTTCTTTTAGGGGTCTCTACTCAATACTTGGAGTGAACAAAAAAATGCTCTTTACCCTGGCTGGTGACAAAGCTAATGATTCCTACTTCTGAGTTAGTTCAGGGGAAATTTCAGAAGCTCTTTGTCCAACCTCATACAATTTTATCCTATTCATGTATTTTCAGTATTCTTCATACGCAAGAGAACACCTAAAGGATTTTTGTTCTCTTTTTCCCCATAATCTCTCCTCTAAAGAATCTCATCTTTCAAACCTTAGCCACCTTAGCCTCCATGAATTCTAATTTCTGTGTCCTCAGTTCAGCATGACTGCTGGGCTCTGCTTGGCCATCCCTGTACTTTGGTCTGTAATGTGCCTCCGGCAGGAAGTCAAGGTGGATTTTAAGGTTTACCGTGATCGGTCTCCTTTCAGAGACTACAGACCTGCCCTGCCTATTGTCCAATTTCTGAAAAGGTTGTTTCATGTATTTTCTTCAAGTTTCTAGTTTTATCATGGGAAAAGTTAAATCATCTTTCTGTTATTCTATGATGGGCAGAAAAGGAATTCTGGCACTTTTTAAACTTTTTAAACAAACAAAAAGGCAAATATTGGATCAAACTAAATGTCCATGAAGAGAAAAATAGTTTTAAACTACTTTGGTGTAGTCAAACTGTGGAATTATAGACTTGAAATAATATAATGAAGCGTAAGTATATGTGTACCTTTGTTCCCAAGACATATTAAGAAAAAAAGAAAAAAGCAGCTAGCTGTATGATAACATTACATTATAACATGTATATTAATATATGCAACTATATATATACACAACTATACATATATACCATACATTCACAAGTGTAAATATATGTATGTATAGATTAAACACTTATTGGAAAAGAGATACAAAATTGTTGAGAGTGCTGGGATTGGGTAAAAATGGTATGGGTGGTTGTAAAAAAAGAAATTTCTAAATATACACTGATATTTTATAATATAAGAATTTCTGTATTCCTGGTGAAATTTAAAAAATAAAAAGTGTTACCTATTTATTAGATCAACCTTATTTGTTGTTGAAACCTAAGAAACCATCTGATACTGTGACAACTGAAAAGTATGACTGTGGTAGAGTACAGCAGTCTGTAGTTGATAATAACACTGTGTAATTATCATATTACTGAAACCCCTAAGACTCAGCTAAGTACAAACCTCAGTATTTATATTTTTAAAGAGCATTTTCAATCATATCCTGTTTTCTTCCTCTATTTATTCCTAAGTTATTGTGTTTCCCATCAGGGAACTGTTTTAGCAGATATTAATGTTCACAATTAATTATCATCTAAGTGCTATAAGCATTTCTATAGATTATGAACAACTGAAGAATCGTCTGCGATAAAAGTTTATATTATCACCGTATAGCTCATTACCTTTAAATCATGTAACCTAAAAGTCTGATGTTATACACTCATGGATCTACTTACAGTAGTTATTTCTGTTTTATGAACTAGGCATGTGAATGTGTAGGAGGCAAATAAGTTTCAAATTTTTATAACTAAGTGCTGTATTTGAAGAGACATTTATGTTTTGAAGTGGAAAATTATTGCAGTGGTGCTTTTATTGAACAGTCTGAGAGTGTTATGAGATAGTTTCACAAACCTATAAAGTGCTTCCTTCCTTCTATATATAACTGATATTAGAGGGAGAACCGCCTTTTCCAGATACTCAGCAATAAAAGGAAATGTTCCAGTTGTCTCTTCATGAATTCTGCAATAACTTTGAACAACTTATGTGGTTTTACACAATCTTTCAAAGTTTTTGTTTTTATCCCACAAAATTATGTGTTAAAAATGCTTCAGGAAGAATATAGCCAGCAATATGACCCTTGGATAAAACACACAGCCATGATCATGTTCCTTGTAAGGAGACAGGCATTCTACTACCATCATAAAAAGAATAGTCAAAATAATGAGAGAAGGTTAAAAACACCTCTATATTCATTCATTCTTTCATTTGTTAAAAACAATGAAGACTCATTGAAAATACAAAATGCGTCAGTTTATAAGGTAAGCCCTGAGAAATAATAAACAGAAATAATAACATTCACTTGTTTAGCTGTAAGAGTTTATAATCCAAGGGTGGGGGGACTTAAATACACAATCATGTAACTACAATACACTATTAAGTTAAATAAAAACATAAAATGTGCTACATGGATATAGAGAAGGGAAAGTCAAGTCTACTTAAATGAATCACAGGAACAGAAAACTTAGGCTGAAACTAAAACAACCAAAAGAAACTTGCCAAAAGAAAACACATGGGGAAGGGATGAGTATTAGATACAAATAGGAGAACTGAGTTTGCCGTATACATACACAAGTTGTGATGATGTGTATCCACAAACATAAATGAGATGTCTTAAGGAACAATGGAGCATTCTCTGAACCCTTGCTAACTTCTATCCTCAAATACTCATGCCAGACTTTATGCCCTGGGACAGGACAAAGAAAAGGACAGCCCTTTAGAACTGTCACTGCCCAACACAAGTGCTATCTGAAATCCCACTCCTTATATCCAAATCAACTTCAACGATTCTTTTAACTTTCTTGTTCCAAGAAGAAAATAAACATTTTCCTGCGGGTTTTCACTTTATTTGCATCTGTTATCACGTGAGTAGCATATTCTGCTTCACATTATAATTATTTTTGTTTATATTTTATGTCTTATACAAAATTTTGATTCCCTCTTTCCTTCCCTGTGAGGATCTAACCTGTCTTGCACATAATGTCAACTCAAATATGTGTTTAATTTCATTCACTGACTCAGCATATGAGATGAATTGGTGCAATTCAGTATAGATTTTCAGCAGGTAAATTAAGGTAAGGATAATCACTTTAAAGATCAAATAAGACAATATCATATGATGTAGCAGAGTAAGAATCCCAGATATTTCAGAAACTTTTTGATTGCTTTTTAAAAAAAATTTTGAGAGAGCCTTCTATATAATCCACGTATGTTCCTAGTGTCAGAATGTAATCTATCATTTTCCTGTGTTCTTTTCTTAAATCACCGAACTGCATGGGGACCTTCTGAACGCCTCATGCCTCATGTTTTTCTTTGATATCAATAGCCTGGTACGGTTTTCTTATTAGTCTCATGCCAGTGACTATAGGGAAACATTGTCAGTCATGTCAGCAAGTAAAGGATATGAAACATGTCAGCTGAGTTCCCTTCTAGAAAGTCTTTCTATCCACTGAAAACAACAGTGTTTCCTGAAATTTGACAAAACCCATCCTTTAAGTTGCGAGATCAATATGAGTATAACCAGGTAGCATTTTTCTGCCTGGTGTCAATCAATCTTCTGTTTGGAGGAATGCAGTTTCACCAAAATAGATAAACCACCAAAGTGAGCTCTTGGATCCATGTAGCACATGATCCTAGCCTGATAAAGATATGGACCATGATTTTCTAGGGATGATACATATTTTCCAATGTTTTGAATACCAAATTCGATTGGAGTCTGTAATTCCCTGTGTGGAGCTGAGTTTTAATCTTTCTTCTTAGGAAGACTAACAGCAATGATGACATTCACATCAACAGCAACAAAAAAACCTATTTGTCTATAAAACCCACATACCACTCTAAGGTCCCCCAAATTCAGTTGGCAAAATGGAAGATCGCATTGTCACACGGTTAATAACTAAAGAGAACTAGTAGCAGAGGTCAAGAGCCAATGGACAATCACATTCTATTAGAAGTTGTTTTACTGTAAGGTACATTATCACAGAATTTCTCTGTTTATAGCTTAACAAAGGTGGGGAGAAATGTATAAACTCATTGACAAAGAACAAATTTTTTAGGCCCCACAACAGTTACAATTCATACTTATCTACATTTATTCTTAATTTTTCTCATCCCATCCCTGCAGATGTATGTGAAAATATAAGCTTGCTGCATGTGTAAATCTAAGCTCACTGTGCTTTCATAAAATACACAATGAAATATATTATTGTAATTTTGGAAATTAGTAAAAACTTTATCGTTTGAACTCCTATCCAGCTTTGTTAATTATGATCGAAAGATGAACTTCCACCTTTAATTCTTTTTATATCTCAACATTGAAGACCATTTGGGTCACATGTTAACATCCTTGTAGACATCCATAGTCCTTAACACACTTTTGGATACATAGAAGTTACACAAGAAAAGCTTACTGATTGCATCCAAAATATTTTTGAGCTCACTTGATGTTCTGATATATGATATACTGGAAATAAGCCAGAAACAAAGTTCTGGCCCCATGTCCACCTATAGCTGTCTATGAGGTTTCAGACAAATTATGCCAACTCACCAGGCAAGGAAAATAATGGGGGAGGGGGGGTAGAGAGGTACTGATTAAACTCCAAGATCCCTTTCATCTCTAAAATTTCGCATTACTTATCTTTCACCAATATGCAAATTTCTGAGATTCTGAAAAATTTTTAAACTATAAACAGGTCATTATTTATTGTCATTAAAATACTGCTGACTTCTCTTGACTTCCCTTATATGTTGCAAAATCTTGATATCTAGATTTATCTCCAAGGCTTGTGAAACAGACAGTTGATTTCAGAGAAGTTATAGAAAAATAGTTTGTCTGAGTTGAACATTAACCACAGCAAAGTTTATACGCATGATATCAGTAGTTAGTGAATTTATAGCGGATTTGAGGAATTCATGTGTGTGTGTGTGTGTGTGCGTGTGTGTGTTGTTTTGCTTGAAATGTGTGGAGGAGGAATAATATAGTGGTATCCATGCCCTCTAATATGCTGAGAGCTTTTTTGAGGAGGAAGTCTACTGGGTTCCTCGTCAATCTTTTCAGAAGTTAGAGACATATTTCTAAACTATAACTTCTGCTTCAGCTGAGGATGCCATATGCTGAGTTCAAGGGTTTTTCTTTTTTTTTTTTTTTTTTCCTCTCTTGAAAGACTATTTTCTGTTACGCTGTAAGGACTTTTTCAGATGTACTCTTTAGTAAGAATTTTATTGCTTTTTTTTCTCTCTTCATTTGGTTGTTGATTTTTCTTAAAATCTAACACAAGAATTTTTCCTCTTTCTTTCAATCCTCTGGCAGCATACCAAATCTCTGGTAGAGCCTAGCAAGAATTCGTCTTATTATGTTGGTTTGATCACATCTCTCTTTTGGAACAAGTTATAATTTCTCACTTGTGTTTAGCACTTTTTTTAATTTGGAAGAAAATTAATTCCCACAAGCTATTCTATGAGATAAAATGTAGATGTTTTTCCTCAGCAAAACTTATGAGGAAAAAAGATCCTATTCTATCTAAATAGAGTATCTATGTGTCAGTGAGGTATGAGTGTGTGTGTGTGAATGCACACAATTGTATGAATCAGTCTACAAAAACTCACTATAATACAAGAATTCAGAGTGAAAGTTGTATAAAAAAATAAAATAAAATTCCCTTGCAAAATAAGCTCACAAACTTGTTGAGTAATCAAGATAAATACATATGAAACATTTAGTAACTGAGTCATTGTTCTAAAGTATATGGCTTCACTTTTCTCATTTACTATACATTAAGTATCTTTCTCTGTCAGTAAAGACATATCTTTATGTTAATGGCTGCATTGTCTTCTACTGTATGTATGTGTGTGTGTATATATACATATATATACATATACACTATATACAAAATTATTTTAGGTTTTTGATGTTGTTGCAGGACACAAGCAATTTTAAAATATTTGTTGCTACTAAAAACTCTGCAACGTAGCTCACATGTACTTATAAATGTGTTCATATGCCCTCCCCCAGTGCAATTTTTCAGGGACACTTTCCTGTTTTCTAAATCAGATAAGGTTTAGGTTTGACAGTGACCATTTTAAGACACTCTCCATTGCAATAGTATTTCTTACCATATAAGTTAAAGATATTGATTTTTGTTTGCAATGGGTCTTCCTTTCTAGTGAGTCAACATTTTATGTATTTATTATCTTCATAATTTTTCTTTTGTGAGTAGCCTATTTATGATACATTTTTCCCTACTGGGATATCCATCTTTATTAAATAAATTGTGGTAATTATTTACATATTAAGAATATAATCTTTTAACTGTTGTATATGTTTTTTGGTTCCAATTGGTTTTTGCCTTTTGATTTTGTTAATTGTGACTGTGCCACACAATAGTGTTACAGTTTCACATAGTCAAATCTACCTTTTTTTCTCTCTCTTTGGACTGATTGCGTCACTCTTTTGAATCAAGTTACAATTACTCACTTGTTTTTCTAACATTTTTTTCATTTTGGAAAAAATACAGTTTCCTCTGAACTAACGCTAAAAGGGAAAGAATGAAAACTCTTATTCAGAATGTCAACTTAAAGAGTGAAAAAAGAAATTCCTACAGTAGTTAAGGTAGGGGTAGTAAGGAAAAGGTCAAGGCTCAGAGTTCTGCATGTCAGCTCAGAGATGACAGCCTGCGGGTTAGGACACTCTCCTGCATGATGCTCTGTATATTCTCACCAGCAGCCTTACGTGCAGTGTCTTCAACTGCTAGAATACGTGGATTCAGGAAACAAGAGGTTGAAACAGAAGTGGCTCATCTAATCAGAACTCCCTTTGACCCACTTGGGGAACTTGTGCTTCCCAACCCTATAATTTTTGTCTCTGCTTGTCTAGATGTCCTGATTACCAAAAGTGGGGAACCCTTTCATCAGGGGTCATAGAGAACATGGTAAGAGTTCCATTTAACCTAAATATGTTCTTGTTCCAATAGGGAACAGCAGGCAAATAAAGGAATTACTATTATACTGGAATGAAATTTGACACTAATTATCCAAAGATAGATAGGGTTGCTGTTGCTGCTGCACTATGGGGGCAGGAAAGGATGTGTCTGGTCCTCAGTGGAGGTAACTACTTCTATTCTGTCAGCCCTTTCCTTGCACATCTGCTCTGAAAACAAAGGAGGCATAAAAAATAGAACATCAGGATTATGTTTTTTCAACAATATTTCATATGCCTGGCAATTTAAAGTACGCTTGTCCTCTTTTTTTAAGAAAGGCAAAATAGCATCAAGAACACACAGAAACACTATATATGTCTTGTTTCAAAAAACGGAGCTAAGACTTGTACAGAAATAAGTCTTGTATAAGAAAAAAAAAATCATCTAATCCTTTGCTTCTGTCATCTAAATGCTTTCACTAGAATTAAGCAAACAACAACTCATACACACAGTGTCATAAACACACACCCCCACCGGGAAGAATATTAAAATTGCCTGTTTGGCTTTATTTATTCAGCTTAAAGTGCTGTTTTTGTTTTTTTTCTTAATTGCTGTTCTGAAATAAAACACGGGAACCTATCTGATACTATGATTACTTCAGCCACTGTTTCAGAAGCACTGAAATTGTTACCCTGAATCTCCATTTCCACATTTTCCCGTGTTGTAATTTTAGATTCAGTTAAATTCTCTAACGATCGGATGAGGTGGTGTTTGTTTGCATATAAATATCAGGTTGCCAGAGCAGAAACTCTTGTTGAAAAGTTATATACCAACAAAACAATTTTAACATTTCTATAAAGAAAATACCCACATTTTATTTCTAAATTATTCTGCAACATTTCTTAAAGATTATTTGATAAGTAGTGCACATTAAGATAACATATGCATATGCTCAAATGAACATTTTACCATATTTGGGCACAAAAGTAAACCTTCAACTACTTGCTGTTGTCAAAATTAAGCTCCTTAAAATACTGTATCCATTTAATCAAAAGTCTTTTAATGTACAAGCTGTAATAATTTGTCGGTATGAGATTCATTTAAATTTTACCTTACAAAAGGAAGAAAATAACTTAGAGGTATATACAGTTATCTGTATTGACTAATCACTGCTATGGCTTGGTGCAAATCTTTACATAAATTGTTTTCTCTTAGATTTAGAGAGAAAGAGTGGTGGGGTAAGAGTGAGAGAGAATGAATGAATTAGGAAGAAATAATTTCCCCAGCATAACATGATTTGTCTATTGAGAAACTGGTAATAGAGTACAAATATAGTCCACTTGATTTTTTTTTTTTTTTTTGCGGTACGCGGGCCTCTCACTGTCATGGCCTCTCCTGTTGCGGAGCACAGGCTCCGGACGTGCAGGCTCAGCGGCCTTGGCTCACGGGCCTAGTCACTCCACGGCATGTGGGATCTTCCCAGACCGGGGCACGAACCCGTGTCCCCTGCGTTGGCAGGCAGACTCTCAACTACTGCGCCACCAGGGAAACCCCCACTTGATTTTTTATAGAATAACACCAGTAATATTTACCTTAATTCATATTTTTCTTTCTTTTTTTTTTGCTTTTTGCTTTGGTATTTAGAAAATGGACTGGCTTAAAGCTTTTGAACTTTGCATTAGAGTTATATTGACTACATGGATGCCATCACATGACCTATCACAACTCCTGTGGACAAACAGACTTGGCTCTAATCTTGCCTCTCTCCTGTAATTAGAAAATAAAAGTTCCATTCCTTATCTTTTTATTCACAGTTCTGGAAGGACAATGGAATCATAGGAAATAAGGCAGCTCCATTTATTGGTGTCGCACTCTGCTGCTGTATCTCTGCAAACAAGCAAGAAGAAAGGGCCGACAGAGCCCTACTGTTTATGTTTGAGTGTCATTCTTGTCCCATGGATCTTTTTATGATGGTAGAATACTCTTTACTCTGTTGGTTCTAAAAGGAATTAAATCACACTTTCTACGTCAAATGGGAAAGGTAAAGTCACGCATGGATTAAATCACCAAAATCCTAGAAAGAAATGTGCCTCTCAGCTGAGGAATCAGGTATATGGCAGGGTGAGAACTGTCATTAGAGCACTGACCTGATAATGAGTGCTGTTATTCAGAATTCTCTCACTTCACAATGATTTATGGAGATATGGTGTGCTAAGAGGTTGTCCATTCTTGACCTTGAAACTTATATAAAGCTGTTACTGGGGCGAATGTAGTATTGGTGATTTTATCAGCGCACAACAACTCACAGAGGAGGCAAACTGAAGAAGAAAGAATTCTGAGACGTGTAGCCCTGTTTCTTTCCAGGCTAGAGCCTTTTTCTTATGCTAAACTCTTAAAAGATTTCTCTACCTTTCTGTTTCATCTTATTTTAAAAAGGAAAGTGGTTTTTTTTTTTAATAAAAAAATGGCAGGCAGGATGTAGTGTTGGCTCCCATCCAAAATAACATAGTACAACCCATAGTATTCCTGGAATCACTGTAACTTTCCTGTGGTTATAATATGATTCTCCAGAAAATTAACAATCATTAAAACAACTCATTTGGTGCTACTGAGACTCCTGAAAAAAATAACATTTAACCTTTGCCTTTATTTTTAAAGAGCGGCACAATTTATGCCTTCTAACTTTATTTCCTCTTGGATACATTTCTCATTATAGCTACAGAGCCAAACTAGCATAAGGGATTTCTTTGATGTGACCATGTACATCTACAGGGAGTTCCTTAAGGAAAGTGGTTCATTTAAGATAATTTTCCTACTGATTGTGTCACTATCATCTCCACTTCCTAAACTGCGTCCCAAATGGGTTTTTTATTCAGAGGTACCCGATCAGCTTTTGGTAGATAGCATACAAGTGATTTGGAATGTTTCTACCCTCATGTTTGTCCTTAAACTGAAGGATTTCCTTCCCTTGGCTGATAGAAAATGGATCTAATGTTCACGAGGTAATATGAATTTTCCCTTCTTCCTTTCACATCCGTGTTTTAACTCTGTGGAGGAACTGAAGACTCGTGGTCAAATGTCAGCACTATTTCAGTGAATAAGAGTGTTTAGTGCAACTATTCCAAATGGTCTATTTCTTTGCCAACCCAGTAAAGCATCAAAAAGAGCTCCAGTAGCTATAGCAACATAACCACAAGCTGCTCAATTTTAGACACGCTTTTTGTGTATCTGATCCCCTCTCCATTCTGCAGAAATTCAGGAGCTAATGGGACACAGCTGCTTTCACTTTGGTTTGCTTATTAAGCTAAATTTAAATTGTCTTGCTTTATTCATTTAATTAATAGGGTACCAGCTTTCAACATACCAGTGTATTTTATTTGAATACCTAAGATTTGTGAAAAAGATGCAAAAGAAGAATGTTACTATAAGACATGCAGGAAAAAAATATAGGCAGCACTTTTAATTATTTCATTAAACATCATTCTCAAATAAAAGATCTTTATATATAATAGATATGACTTTAGTTGAATAATTAGTAACTAAGATCTAACTAGAGAATGGTAACTAAAAAAAAAAACTCTATTGATAAAAGAGATATTGGGTATGTAGTTGCTGAGGTCAGCTATTTGGTTCATTGTAGTAATATGCTAACTGCAGCTCCTTATGCCATAATAACAGATTAAATGGTGTCATGATAATGCTGATTTTATATTTATATTATATATTATATATATAGGGTATGAAGGATCCATTTACATTGGGAACTAGATCAGTACATAAAACCTATGTATAAAGTTCATGAATTCAAGATTTGGAGTTCTTAATATCTATGGCTTTTTACTTACATGGAATTTATCAATTATTTGATTTATTTGTCACATTATCAAGGGGACTATGTCTAATTCATCTTCCTAACTCTTGGTAGAGCTGTGCACCAACTAAAAAATCATTTTCCCTCACCAGTCAATCACTCCTTTATTTGCCCAGTTATTTGACTATTCACCTACTCAAATATTTATTAAGCAGTTATTAGGTATGCAGCTAGATATTGAAACTATGGGCATGAAATAAAACACAGCTTTCATAGGTAGACACATAAAGATAGTTCAAATATAGTTTGATATGTGTAACAAAAGATATTATACAAAGTATATGATGCAAATGGACATTTTGAGAACTGCACGTTTAGTGAAATACAAGGAAGGAAATGGGCAACTTCACCTGAAGATGGAAGAGTGGATTAGAAAGCACTGCAGAGGATTTGATGTTCAAACTAAACCTTGAAGCATGAGTAGCAAAGCTCTTTGCTCAAATAGCAGATGCAAAGCCCCAATGGCATAAAACATGTTAAGTGTGAGATATTGCAGATTGTGCCTTTTAGGTTGTCCTGAACCCCTATTAATGCCAAAGGATGTTCTATTGTCTGGAAATCTGGGAGGGGTTTTGATCTGAAGAACATTTCCAAGAACTGGTTGCACAGCTGTTCAACAACCCTAATTTGGAAAAGAGACTAATAATTATTATGTATCCTGTATGTATCGGTAACATGTTATGCCCTTTAGATGCCTTATCTCATAAGGATTATTATTAGCTTCATCTGACATGTGGGGAAGCTGGGTTTTAAAAGCTTAGTAAGGGACAGAGGCAGGGTTTAAATTCATGTCTTTCTGGCTTCAAAACAAATGCTCTTCAAAGCATCCTTCCAATACCACTATCACAGCTTTTGACACAAAGGGAGGTCAATGGGTGAGAATAGGCCAAGTACATTAGGGTAAAGAATAGCATTTACACCTCGATGACACTCTCAGGCAAGAGTTCCCCACTTTCTGGTGCTGTTAGGTAAGAAGTACATAAAGAAGGATGTGAGGCAAAAAACTTTCTTTACTGATGGACTGGTGAGCCTCAGTCTCTTTTTCCCCCTTGGCCAAGTTAACTGTTTTATTGTATTTGGCTTCTGCAATGGACTGTCCCCTTGAACCTACTTCCATTCACATTTGAAATGTTCTAGAAACCTCCTGAAAAAGGCCCCGATGCTCTAACTCCCATAGCATGCTATAATCACCTCTACCATGGCACTTACCTGTCTTGCAGTGCCTCTTTACTTACCTGTCTTTCCTATTAGAGTCAGTTGGGACTGTAAATTAGTACAGCCACTATAGAAAATGGTATGGGGATTCCTCAAAAAATTAAAAATAGAATTACCATATGATCTAGCAATCCCACTTCTGGGAATATAATGGAAGGAAATGAAATCACTATCTCAAAGACATATCTGTACTCCCAGGTTCTCTGGCATTTTTCACAGTAGTCAAGACATGGAAACAATGTAAATGTCCATTGCTAGATGAATGGATAAAGAAAATGTGATATGTAGAGATTATTGTACTAAGTGAAGTAAGTCAGACAAAGACAAATATCATATTATGTCACTTATATGTGGAATGTAAAATATGACACAAATGAACTTATTTACAACAGAGAAACAGATTCACAGACATAGAAAACAAACTTACCCAAAGGGGAAAGGTAGGGGAGGGATAAATTAGGACTTTGGAATTAACAAGACACAAACCACTATGTATAAAACAGATAAACAACAAGGACCTACTGTATAGTAAAGGGAACTATATTCAAGATTTGTAATAACCTATAATGGAAAGAATCTGAAAAGAATATATATATGTATATATATATAACTGAATCACTTTGTTGTACACCTGGAACATTGTAAATCAACTATACTTCGATAAAATGAAAGAAAATGTGATAGATATAGATACAGATACAGATATAATGGAATATTTTTCAGCCAAAAAGAGAAGAAAATCCCGCCATCTGCAACAAGAAGGATGTCCTCAAGGGCATTATTCTAAGTGAAATATCAGACAGATAAAGACAAATACTGTATAATCTGACTTATGTGTGGGATCTAAACATGCTAAAATCAGAAACAGTTGCCAGGGTTGGGGGGTGCGGAAAATGATGAAATGTTGTTTGAAGTATACAGTCTTCCAGTTACAAGAGGAACAAGTCTAGAGAACTAATGTACGGCATAGTGACTATACTTAAAAATACCGTATTGTATACTTGAAAATTGCTAACAGAGTAGATCTTGAATGTTCTCACCATAACAATAACTACAAACTGGTAATTATGTGAGGTGAAGGTTGTGCTAATTAACCTTACTGTGGTTATCATTTCCCTATACACATCTATATCAGATCATCACATTGTACAGCTTAAACTCACACAATGTTATATAACAATTATATCTCAATAAGGCTGGAAAAAAAATAAGTTAAAAGAAGTGGTATCGGGCTTCCCTGGTGGCACAGTGGTTGAGAGTCCACCTGCCGATGCAGGGGACGCGGGTTCGTACCCCGGTCCAGGAAGATCCCACATGCCGCGGAGCGGCTAGGCCCGTGAGCCATGGCCGCTGAGCCTGCGCGTCCGGAGCCTGTGCTCCACAACAGGAGAGGCCACAACAGTGAGAGGCCTGCATACTGCAAAAAAAAAAAAAAAATTGCGCGCCATTCAGAGCAGCTGCTTTTGATATTTTTAACATGTATCTTTCGCCAAGGTTATGAGATCATATGCTCCTGGGATTTTGTTTTGTTATATTTTGTTTTTCCTTTTTTAGTTTTCCCTTTGGTTTGAATGTTCATTGAAAATAACACTTTCAACATTTCCAACTTCACAAATCATTCTTCCTAGATGGGTTTATGGGAATAAGATGCTTTCCCTAAAGTTATTTGACTATTTAATCACACACACTGGCAACTACCTTCAATTAATTTATATATTGCTATGTGAAATAGAGAGGCCCCCTGATTCACATTTTTAGATATCTTTCAATATTTGAAATTGATCATATAATGACAGAATCTCACCATTCTGTCTTCAAAATATCAGTGCATATTCCTGTATAATGAATATTTCAAAAATAATCTTTGATGTCTTTTCTATCATTTCTTGAATGGAACCCAGGGAGACACAGCCAAAAGATCATTCAAAGAGACTGATTCCTGAATGGGGGTAGGGGGATGAGAGATCTTCAAGAAGGTGGCTACTCAGATAATTCAGGAAGTGTCGGGCAGAGAGAAGCAGGTCAGGACCACAGAAGACAAGTCTGTTACCAGGTTTACAGGAAGAAATCCTGAGAACAAAACTGAAGGCAAAAGATTATGGGCTGGATTAATGATGGGCTTCAGCAATAAGCAAGAATCAAAAACAAGAATCAAGGGAGAGTGTCCAGCAGAACCAAAGACCCACCTCCAGGGGTGATATGTGCATGGTGCTTGGATGCCTAATTTTAAAACCAGGAAAGCTGATTTTCTCACACGTATATAGATCTGATAATATTTTTCCTTGTGAGGATTATATTAAATTAGGTTTCATGTAAACATTACAAGGTACTCATGAGTTCGTTTCTTTCCTCTTCCCTAACAAGATGAGTTTCTCACTATTGGTTTTACTAAGTTAGGTTTTCTAAACTTAGCAAAACTGAGGTCCTTCTAGTGAAGTTTTCACTTACATTTTCATTTAATACAATCATCAGAGCAATTTCTAAGACACATAGTCTGATTTAATGATATTATAATAGTAGGCAAAGTATCTAGATATTAGGGACAAAAAGAAGGCTCATTGAATAAACGAATGAACTTGTGTCTATATCAGGTTTCTAAATGACTTAACTAGTAGACAGAGATTTGGGTTCATTAGTTAGAAATAGCATTTCTGCACTTGAGAGCTCTTTTATGTATAAGGCTGTCAAATCAACAAATGTTCTTAAAAAGAGAACAGATATATTGGAAGATATGACTGGAGGCGATCCTATCTTTCGAAAGCATGCAAAACTAAAATTAGATAAAACACTTGTTGCCCATTCACGATGTGTCAGTTTGGTTTTGTCAGTTTGGTGTGTTGATATTCAACTCTCAGAACTCTGAGATGATGATAATGATGATGGTATGAAAGAGAAAACTGAAACAGACATAGAGCGCTAAGCTACTTGCTTCTAAACTACCAAATGACAGAACCAGGTTAGAACTCTGATTCCCATGCCTTCACCCCTATCCTACACTGCGGGTGGGGGGCTGTCCTTGATTGCAGTCCTTTTCCATCCAGTGCTCATCCTGAAGCAGATTTCAGTGCCAGTACACATGGTCCCAAATTGGCTCTGTGGCTCTAAAAACGCTAGTGAGAAATAGAGAATTTGCTGAAGATTTAGAAGGCAAGCTGGAGGAGAGACGTTTTTAAAATCTCTTCCCCCACAGCAAATTAACTCAGAATCCTCACTGGATGTGTTTCTTCTCCCAAGGTGGTGGTGACTTGGTTGAAATGATGACAGCAAGAAGCCTAGTCATTCTTCTTCCATTTTAAGCTCCTGCCTCATTACACTGACCTATGGAGACCTTAGATCTAACCCCTGTCCTCTCTCCCAACTTGCCCTTTCCTCAGGTAGGGATTTCACTCTATCTCAGCTTCTCCTAACTTGCATTTCCATGCTTGGGCCTTCATATGGGGCTCTAGTTAACAGATTCCACTCTCATTTGAAGATGCCAATATATTATTTAAAAAAAGAACTCTGAGGTTCTGATATGGGCAGGTAATATTTACAACAAATCAACCAGTGCATGAAGGGCCTAAATTATTTAGTACAAAATTGGGGGCTGGAATTGGGGTTGTGGAGAGTGGCATGCAGGTTGTATTTCCTGTATTACTGAATGCAAGCCATTAGGAAGCCAGAAATTACCTACTTTGTAAACTCCTTTAACTCAGAGTTGAATGTAGAGGTTTAACTGGCAAACCAGCAGGCAGCAGTGAGCTCAGAGACTTCTCCCTTAATTGACTTGGCCAAGAAGCAACTTGGTAACACAGAGCAGGGTCAGACATAATCACAAGGCGCTGAGTCATTTTGCAGTGGTTTTACCAGAGAAGAAAATCTTAGCATAACAGCTAATTTCTGAGATTGACACACACTGGTCCTAATTCCTTAAGTGATTTTTGGATTAATCAGTAAGGCAAAACAAGACATGGGATTACACATTTCTCAACAGTCATCGTATTTAGAAATCCATGTTGTGATGGCTGCCCGTCATGTTGAATTTACTTTGGCTCAGTTTCAAGATGAAAGGATTCTACAGCAGGAGATCAAGGAGACCATGACGATGGCTTCATTAAGAAGTGTTAAATAAATTAATTAAATTAAAATTAAAACAAAGAAATACCATTTTTTGCAGGGAATTCCCTGGTGGTCCAGTGGTTAAGACTCCATGCTTCCACTGCAGGGGGCCCGGGTTCGAACCCTGGTCGGGGAACTAAGATCCCACAAGGCACATGGCACGGCCAAAAAATTAAAAAATAAATTTTAAAAAAAGGAAGTGTTTAAGTATCTGCCCATATGTGGTTTAATCCAGTCACAGGAAAGACAGATATAAATTACAAATGAAATCAAGTCTTAATGCCTAGGTAAACCCAGGCCACTTAGAATTACCAACTGGGATAACAAAATGGGAGCAAAGCAAATGCTCATTTCTATACACTAAGCCATCATAAGGAGAAGGGGATTTAAGGTCTGTTCATCTGCTTATCTTCTATATCAGGCAGGTTCTGTCAGGAGGCAGACACCACACAGTAATTTGAACAGGAAAGGTTTAATATAAGAATTATTAGCTACTTAGAGGAAATTACCTAATGGCAATAAAGGAGAATAGTAAAGAATAATCAAGAGTTGAGGGTGAGTGCCTGTTACGCACTGAATTATGTAACCCCTGCCCAAATTCACATGTTGAAGCCCCAACCTCCAATGTGACTGTATTTGGAGGAAGAACATTCAGGGTCATAAGGGTGGGAGTAAGGAATCCAACATGATTAATGTCCTTATAAGAAGAGGAAGAGACACCAGGGGTGCTCATGCACAGAGGAAAGGCCATGTGAGGACAAAGTGAGAAAGAGGTCCTCTGCCAGTCAGGAAAAGTCTTCACCAGAAACCAAGTTTGCAGGCACCTAGATCATGGACTTTCAGTCTTCAGAGTTGTGCAAAAATAAACATCTGTTGTTTAAGCCAGCTAATCTGCAGTATTCTGTATGGCAGCCCAAGTAGATAATGCAGCTCCCAAGGAAAGAACAAACATAGACTAAACAAGCAGACTATTTTCATTGTACATATAAACGTATCTGTTCCCTTACTCCCTCATCCCATCTCAGTGGGTATGTCAGAATGTAAGCCCTGCAGCTCCCACAAGTAAGTGGACTACCCTCTTCTCTGCCTATAGATGTATCACCCACTGCGACACCAGAAGCTCCACTCCAAGACAGTGATTATTCTGTGTATCAAACTTCTTGAAGATTTCCTCAGTCTTGATCTACCTTCTGTTCCATTAGAGATTTCACCTGGAAACTTGATCTTGAAATTTCTAACAAGTCTTTTCCATAGTTATCCGAAGCCCTAACACTACATACACACACACACACACACACACACACAGAGTTGGCTTCTCTTTTCCTTCTTCACAATCCAGCATGAGTTTGGCCATGAGAAAAGCTCTAGCCCCAGATATGACTTACATTTTCCTCCTTGGCCATCATTCACAGGTGCTGGTCACTAACATATCCCGGGCTCTACCACTGCTGAAAATCTATCTTGGTAGATGATCTTGAGTTTAGCCCAGAATACATACTGGTCCAGCCAGAACCACTTATTTCTCTTCTTTGAAAAGATCTACACTTAAAGCCATATTTTCTTTCCAAACATATGATGACTGTGTCAGAAATGAAATATTCCTAATCATATTATTCATAAAAGGGAAGGAACCTTGGTGCCCTTCACCATAAATTTTCACCATTCCTGAGTCATAAACATAATGGGTGATGAACATGTTGCTGACACTACTTGTGTATTTTTTCTACTCATATTTTTCTGCTCATTCTACTCATGTATTTATAGTTAATTTAGTATTTTTTGGTCAAAGATGCAGCCAAAATAGATGGATAAAAATAACAGACCTTCCAAAGTGTATGTTTCCTCTTATTAGCAAATGGCTTGCAGGAAAAAAATAATTAAGAGGTTAATTTGGGGAAGGTATTTTTCAAAGGTGCTGGTAATTTTGTCACAGATATTTTATGGTTTTGTGGTTAAAGATTTGACACATTTTACAGCTCAACTATCTAATTGTTTTTGTATACATAAATTCCCAAAATGCCTGCATTTTGCACAAAAGACTTAGCATGAAACAGTACCTGTTGTTTAAATTCCCTTAAAATATATAGAAAACACTTTTGGCTCTGACTCTCACCTACTCGTAAAACAGATGTGCATACACACATCCTTTTATCTCTCTGAATTGACTTCTTCAGGGATCTTGTTAAAGCTGCATGAGGCCAACTGAAGTTCAACGGGGGAAAACAAGAAGCCTTGTTTGAAGCTTGCTGCCATCTATAAATGGCCAGAAAACAGAAGGTTTTGAAACTGTGCTAAACAATGGGTTTATAGGTCAGGATGATACTGCTGAGAAAGGAACATTTTTCAGGTTTCCTCTGATGAGACCAGCATAATTTTAAAGCCATTTTTACTGCAAAAGCACCTGACCCAATAAAGAACCACAGTTTAAATACCTAGTCCCCCTTCTGAGCGTGTCAGCATTTTTATTGATTTAAAAATGTACTAACCCTTTAAGTTCCTCCCAGAAGACCCATCACTGCCAGGTAGTGGCAGAGATCTGGAAGGTCCAGGCGGTGACCAAGGGAACACAGTAACTGAATGATGTCATCTCTCTCAGCTATTGCCAATGAGGTAAGAGACATGAATACTGGTGATGTACAAATTAATCCTCTTTCTTTGGATCTGCTATTAATGCTTTTCCTCTGAGCAGTGCTCCCGCATGTGTCCTTAACCGCTTTCTCCATTAGCAGCAATAAAAATAATTTTCTCAAAACATCAAAAATTAGTGATGCCTTGACTTGTCGAATAACAGTATGAAATGTAACCATGGCTGTTAAATCTTTTTAAAGCATCTGGATAAAAGGTTGTTTCCTACTTTTGTTCTGGGGTGTCTATGTGTGTGTGTGAAATATAAATGAACTGTGTTTCATTTAGGTTGATGCCAGACTAAATTTGCCCTGTGCCAGCTACCCAGTCAAGTGCTTTTGTACAAATCTGGATTCAGAGTCTCTGAATAAGGCTAGGTTAGCAGTAGAAAAATTGTCAAGTCAAATATTTTCCTGTGAATGATACCCTTCTGAAACCCAGGTGTTTGCAGGCAGTTAACTAAGCTCTGCAGTTACTTTATTTTTTCCATATATACATCACACATTCATGAAGTTAGCAAAAATGTTTCTCCTGCAGATGGAGAGTAGCTAATCATGTACCTGTGTCATCAAATAACATGAATTTGAAACTTTGGAAAAACCCCTTTGAAATGAGCATGAATTTTCATGATTTGAGTGTTAGAGTAGATATGGACCATTCTGAGTGATTCTGGGTCGATAATGCAGGATGTTTATTTTTGTGTTGAGTCAGAGTTTATTGAGCTTATCTTACTTATTGGATGGCATGCATAACTGATATTCAGTCTAAACATAAAGCTTAAGCTTAGGTCTAAACAGATTGATGAGTGGCTAGGTAACAGAGAGATCATTCTAAATCTAGAAAATTAATACCAAAACAACACAAATTGCACATTAACAAACTGTTCCAAATGTTAGGTCTAGAGCAAAAAAAAAATTATTTATAGATCTGTGACCCCTTGAAGTAGGCAATTCAGCAATGTAATAAAACTGCATGGAAATGCACTTATTTATATATACATATAAATGCATTATATATTGATACATATGGCTTCTGGTATTCAAGATCTGTATTGTATCCCCATAACTGTCTCAGCCTCATTCATCAGAAGGAAGATAAAACAATTCTTAGCTCAGTCTTCCAACATAAGGGATTAAAGACATACCCTTTATTTAAAGATTTTCCCTTTACATAGGAAGTACTATGTTGTATTTTTAGTATTTGCAGACACCGAAAATATGGTTTATGTCCCCAAGGACACAAGACTAGCTTCATATTTGTGACAGTATGGGTCTTCTTCTATCTTGTTTAGTAATCACACTGGTGCTGAGCATAAGTTTGTAATAAAATCTGTCAGATGTAAGTAAAAAGTAAGTCTAGCAAATACAAATATAAAGCAAATTAAGTCTCCCCTCACCAAATCTCCTGACAGACTACTTTATATACTAGTTGTTCTGGTTGCACAATTGTTAAATTATTAAAGCAAGGTAGATAAGCTCATCTGAACAAGTTAGTAGACTAACTTTAAGAGGCTCAACTGCCTTGTTCGTGTGAAGTTTGTTCAACCTATAAGTTTCTTAGTCCATTTATCATTAGCAAGTCTCTGGACAACTCAGACTCACGAACTGCTTTGGATCTAGAATGCATAGTCCTATAGCCATCATTTAAACTAAGGGAGACATGGTTAAATTGGATGGGATCAATTCAACTGAACTCAGATCACTTGTACATAGGAATCATTGGCTCATTTTATTCCCCAACTGAAATCAAACTTTAGCAAAACTATTAATAATGGGGAATTAGCAGCTATTATCAAAATACCTCAAAAACTTACAAATCGGAGGGATACAGTAACATTTTTTTAACCACCACATTATTGAGGAGAGTGTAGATCATATAGGAGCTGTTCCACACTATGTCTCAGTTGAACTGTATTATAATGCCAGTGATGGCAATAATGTCATGTGTAGGTACAAATTAAAACAGTGAACAAAAGCTATGTATCTTTGCAAAAATTACTTTTTCTGAAAGGAATGGAGATGATTCAAGTAAGAAGAAACGATATGTCAAAGCATAAATACCTTTAGAAGTTAATGATGAATGAACCTGAACAGGCATAGCTCAAATTTCACCTGTGTCATGAACAGTGTAAATGATTTCTTTCTATTTCTGAGCTTCTGACATTTTTGATATATTTCATGTTATAGCTGTTTGTGGAGATCTGCTTATTCCTATGAGACCATACTTTTTTTTAGTATTGTTTCATTTATTTAGTTATTCAGCACATGTCTATTGAATGCCTACTTTCTACACAGTGCTAGATATAGGGAGAAAATCAAGATCATTAAGTTGTAGGTCCTGCCCTTAGTGACTACATAAACCATTATCTGGGCAGCATCATTTTTTATTACCCCCTTCAAAACACAGCATAAATAAATGTTCAATAAATGCTCTGTGAATGATAAAAACAGTAAGTCAATATGTCTATTTTCATGTACATATTATCATCTTTGTGCTCCTCTCCACTTACCACTCCACTCAAATTCTTGAGAAGCTGACCTTTGGCACCTGTTCCAGAAAGGTGCCCAGGTCTTCAAATTACCCATTCCTGGTTTTCTGTTCTGATCACCCAGACTCTTTGACATTTGCTTCATATTTGAACATTTGATATCTGCTTCTGGTTATATTTATTGCAGTGGGCTGCTGGGCACAAATTAATCACCTCTCCTCACTCCATTTCAGTTCTACAAGTGGATTCATTCCAACAGCTTCAGGTTAGAGAAACTTTCTCTATCATGTCTTGGTACCTAAAAAGACTAGGCACACCCCAGGCTATTTTGCCAAAAGAGAGTTAGTCCCTGAACATCTTAAATGGCTTTTTTCCCTATTGGGAAGGAAAGCTAAAATAAATGCCCTTGATTTCCCTGTTCTACCCACCAACATTTCTCTGTCTCTTTCCCATCAAACCTTGAAGTCTTGACTTGCTATTCTAATTTGTATCTCATAGTCCTAGAATTTTCTATTTTTATGGTGTACGAATATTTCTTAAAATCTTCTTCAAGTAATTTTCAAGTTGAGAAAATGACTATCTTGCACAAGTTATTTAACCTCTGTGCAACAGGAAGTTAATTTTAATTCCTCCTTTACAGGGCAGCTTTTGGGGCTAAAGACATTAATACATTTTAAATGACTAAAATAGTGTCTGATACATCATAAGCATTAAAACTGCTACTTGCACTTTATTATTACTGTTTCTATTAAATATCTCTTTAAGAGGTAAAAGTCGGGCTTCCCTGGTGGTGCAGGGGTTGAGAGTCTGCCTGCTAATGCAGGGGACACGGGTTCGTGCCCCGGTCCGGGAAGATACCACATGCCGCGGAGCGGCTGGTTCTGTGGGCCATGGCCGCTGAGCCTGTGCGTCTGGAGCCTGTGCTCCGCAACGGGAGAGGCCACAGCAGTGAGAGGCCCGCGTACCGCAAAAAAAAAAAAAAAAAAAAGAGGTAAAAGTCAGGATAGTGAAATTGTTAATTTGAAAAACTGAATAAAAATTAATAAAATTAACAAATTAATATGACCTTTTCATTAATATCATTTTATTTAATTTCTCTACTTTTACTTTATGTCTAAATGTAATACTCCACAGATTCTTTCTCCAAATATTAATTTAACAATTATTATATATTAGGCACTATTCTAGGTGCTGGTAAAATAAAACAATGAATAAAGCCAGCTAAAATCTTTGGTTTCATGAAGCTTATCTTCTTGATGATAAAAGATATAACCTTTTTTCTTTGGATAAAAAGAACTATTTTACTTGTTAAAATGTGATGCTTTACCAAGACTAAAATAAATAACTAAAAACATAAAAGAAATACATCTTAAGAGTAAACATCTCATCTATTTCTTGGCAGAGATTCATGCAAACATGGTCAGAAAGCATTCCCACTCTGCTATCAGATTTTTAAGAAACAAATCGATTTACTTCATATTTTAGATTAATGGTTCTCAAATTATTGTCCTCAGACCAGCATTATTAGCATCAGCATCACCTGGGAACTTAGAAATGCCATTTCTAAGGTCCCACTGAACTAGACCTACTAGAACTAGAATTAGAAACACTGATGATGGGGTCCAGCAACCTGTGTTGAAAGAGTTCTCCAGGTGATTTGTATGAAACTGTAGAGGGTACAGTTAGGAGTTTCAGGCAAAGTGGAGAATGTTGGCATACTAAGATGAGACAGAATTAGCTGGCATGACTCATGTTAGTAATCACCATTTCTATATAGAGATGCAATCTGCAAAGTTATTTTCATAAGTTTTATGCCAGTCAATCGTTAATGCAGTGTGCTATGTTAAGAAATATCATCTTTGTGATGATTGTGTGGTCAACTTGACTGGACCAAGGGATGCCCAGAAATCTGGTTGAACACTATTTCTGAGTGTGTCTGGGGGGGTGTTTCTGGAAGAGATTAGCATTTGAATTGGTGAACTGAGGAAAGCAGATGGCCCTTTCCAATGTGGGTGGCATCATCCAATCCACTGAGGGCCTGAATAGAACAAAAATGTGGAGGAAGGTTGAATCTGTCCTCTCTCTGCCTGACTGATGAGATGGGACCTTGCATCTGCCCTCAATGCCCCAGGTTCTCAGGCCTTCAAACCCAGACTGGAATCTATACCACTGGCTCTGTGGTTTTTATATGTCAGGCCCTTGAACTATACCACTGGCCTTCCTGGGTCGCTAGCTTGCAGATGGCAAACCATGAGACTTTTCAGCCTCCATAACTGCATGAGACAATACTTTATAAAAAAATCTTTGTGTGTGTGTGTGTGTGTGTGTGTGTAAATTATTGGTCTGTTTCTCCGAAGAATCCTGACTAATACTATCTTCATTTTAAAAATAAGACTACCATATGACCCAGCAATTCCATTCCTGGATATATATTCTAAAAAAAACAAAGATGCTAATTCAAAAAGATACATGGACCCCAATATTCCTAGCAGCATTATTTGCAGTTGTCAAGATATGGAAGCAACCTAAGTGTCCATTAACGGATGAATGGATAAAGAAGATGTGGAATACTACTCAGTCATAAAAATGAATGAAATTTTGCCATTTGCAGCAACACAGATGGACTTGGAGGGCATTATGCAAAGTGAAATAAATCAGACAGAGAAAGACAAATACTGTATGATATCACTTATATGTGGAATGTAAAAAATACAGATGAGGAAACTTTAAATGTTAATTAAATGCAGAATAAGAAAGAAACCCAGGTATCCTCTCACATTTTTTCATTAAAACACATACTGTGGAGGATTATTACTGACATAAGCATGCTCTCTATGTGGTTTTCCCTGCATATCCCAAAGCTAACTATGCTGTATGCTCACATATCATTTCCTTTGTTTCTTTCTGTGTTGCTCTTCACAAAACTTTAAGGTTCTAAAAGATTCTACTGGAGCATGTCAAACCATCAGTTACATGTTAAATACAAACCATCTACTGCTGTCCCCTCCTTTAGGGAGATTAAATGTCTTATTCCAGATAAGAACTGATCTAATATTCAATCCAGAAAGAAAAAAGTAAATGTTCTCCAAAATCTTATACTGAGCATCACTCTTTCCTTAAGACAATTGTGACATATAAGAAAAATAATACACGTGGCTTGGGCTTCCTCACAGCACGGTGACCCCAGGGTAGTCAATCTTCTTAGTGGATCAACACTTTAGTACAGTGCTCCCTCCAATGAACAAGCCAGAAGCTTCAAGGTCTTTTATGACCTAAACTCAAAAGCCACATAGAGTTATTTCTATCATACTCTATTGGTCAAAGCAGGCCCAGCCTGTCAAGATTTAAAGAGGGGAAAAATTGACCTCACATCTTAATGGCAACAGAGCCAAGACTGTGCAGTTATCTTTTCACTGACATCACACTGTCATAATCAGAATTTTGGCCACAATTATTTCATTCTTCCCTTGTGTAAAACATGCTCAGTCCACTCCTACGACCCCCAAAGATCTCATCCCATTATGGCATCAAGCTCAGGTACAAGGTCCGAGATATCTTCATCTGTATCAGGGCTAGGTATAGCGGATGCCCACTGGTTCAATTACCAAGGTATGATTTCTCTTGGCTTGAAGGCTTGTTAACCAAAAAGACAACATACTTTCTTCCCACATTCCCAACACACAATGGTAGGACAGGCATAAAATAACAGCAATAGCTAATTCAATTCAAAAGGCAGTAAGTACATGGCCATCGCTGGTCTGTAGCAGGACACAGATCACTGTCTCTTTCTTTAGGGCACCACCCTACTCCCAGGGACGACTCTGTGTCTATGCTGCCCTCCAACCTCCCATTTCGTTCTCTGAGACATGATTTCTTTATCATAAGAAATAACCTGTTTGCAGTTACATTTTCTTCCCAGTCTGCCTCCTGCTCACAAAAATTTACAGGTCCAAATGCTCATTTAAGTTTTGGATTCTCTCTGTCTCCTTGAGTCCAACTTGGTAAAAGTTCTAAAACTTTGTAGGTTTCTTACATAATACTTAAAATCTCCTCCATTAGGCAAAACCACACCCATGAATCTCTTCTGTACATAGTCTTCTCCACCTTGACTACTTTGGATGCTCTTGTAGGACAACACTCTCAAGATTGTTAGAATTCCTATTGTTAGAATCCAGAGAGTATCTATCAGGTACAGACTTAAGACTCTTAAGCCCTTGTCCAGCTGAAAGTATCTACAGGGCACTGCCTTAGATTTTGTAAGGACAGAATGAAGGCTTTTACAGTCACATCCGTGGCTACATTTTAACCTTTGCCCTAAAACCCTTCCTAACTTTAAGTTCAGGTTCCTGGCTAAACAGATGGTCATGGGCCCTCTACATATCCTCCAAATTTTAGTAGAAAAATAAAGTTTGTTCTTTAGTTCATCTCTCTCCATTAGCAGTTTATCATAGACAGGGAACAGATGCCAAGTAGCCTTTTCAATGCTCTACCTGGAAATCCCTTTAGCTAAGTTATCAAGTTCATTAGCTATATTCCCTATTTTCCACATTATCACAGGGATGGCTGCAGTGTCTTTCTAAAGATATCAGAGAAACTATGTTTGCCCTGTAGGTATAGTAAAAATTGTTCTGGAACTATAACAGCGACATGGTGTCAGTGCCTCCAAATGAAATTCCAGCGCATTTTTCCCTGGTTATGTAATCAGGTATGGATGCCACACATCCTTAAAGATCAAATCTAGATAGTAGAGATTTAAATAATCACTAAATTTCTCATGGAATATAGATGGCTTTAAACTTTTCCTTGAATTCAAAATTATAAAATATATTGACCTTTTTTCATTGGCCACCTGATTAAGAAAGGATACCTCAGAGTGACTATGGAATTTATTGTGCATATAGGTACTGCCGTATGAGGAGTTTAGATCTAATCATTGAACATATCATTGTTCTTTGTCTTCCAGTTTACTTTTAACTGTGATTTGTTGGGTTTAGCCAGCTCAGCGTTTTAATTCATGCTAGACTCTTATAAAAATATTCCCCCCTAATTTATTCTGTATTTTAACTAACACAAACATCTTTCCAATATTCTTCTAATCAACCTCGTGTTACTTCTTTCACATTGCTGGCTTTATTCTATTTTTGAACAAAAAGTATTTGACTCTGCCCTTAGCTACCCTTTGCATATGCTTAACTTAAAACTTTCAGTCATTTATGGTCATCACTTAAAAACAAACTTCATTATCGATAAGAAACTCATCCAGTCTAAAAGTGCAGAACACTTTTCTGCTTCATTTTATTATGGGGCCATGTGCTTCTGGTTAGTCTCCAGGACTGATTTTTATAACCATGAGAAATTGTACATTAAAAAAAAATCTATCAACAAGATTCAATAACGTGGTTAACAAATTACTTACTCTCCAAATATAAGAGTGTTCCCACTTCATGAGAAAGACGAAGGAAAAATGAGAATGAAAGAAGTGAGAAGAAGAGACAAGTATAAGAGAAATAAGAATTTTGAGAATAAGAGAAATAAGAATGAAACTATGGTCACCAATCTTAGATTAGTAGGTGACCACAGAGTAGCATGAGTGAGAAGTCAATTTTAGGACACTCCTTTTTGCACATAAAAATGGTGCTGGCATGGACAAAACAAATATCTTGTAGGAAAGTCAGTCATTAGAAAGAATAGATTGCTGTAATCACCTGTTAACTTGCTTCCCTGCCTCCATTCTTTAGTCCTACTATCCCACTATAGCTGATGCTAGTGTGATCCTCATTATACAAAGACCATGCATGCCATTCTCCTGGTAAAAATATGTCATAACTCCCCAACTATCCTCAAGAAAATATCTAAAGGGTTTATTAAGACTTTGGGGATCTGCATAATCTACTCCCCAGCCCCCTCCACTGCCACTTCCTCTCCAGTCTGATCTTGAACTCCCCGGCTTTTTGAACTCCACACTCCTAATCCTGCCCCCAAAAAGCAAAAGTGACCTATTTTCAGTTCACTTAAAACACGTTCATGCTTTCTTCTTTGGTGTTCCGGCATAAGCTGTTCTCTTAGCCTGGAAGCCTGCCGTCTACCTCCCGTACCTGTACTCATGCCCTTTCACTTTGTTAACCCCATCTCTTCTATCACATCCATGTGTGAACACCATACCTGTTCTTCCACCCTGTCATACTCTATTGCTATTGCCATTTTCACTGTCTATAGCCCTAATAATTAGATTGCTCTGATTTGAGTACTACGATCTTAACTGTCTGTTCACTACTATATAATACCAGGCACAGAAAATGTTCTCAATGCATATTTTCTGACTGGATGGATAAATGAAAAAAAAAGTCAATGGAAGAATAAAAGCTTGGGGGAAAGAACATACTACTGGTAAGACATAATTACAAACAAGGGTAAAGTTTAAATTAAAAAAATATATTGAAAACATATTTCCTAAGATGACCTCATTTTTTAATAACTATGACACGTCATTTGTAATTTATAGCTAAGTAGTATGAAATACATTTTCTGTTAAATTTTATATAAATATTGTCTACCTTAGTGGACACTTTCAAGTCTTGAACTTGGGACTTGGTGATCCTGCAATTGCCAGTGATATCACCTGATACAGTCATAGCCCTGCACAGAGTACTCAATACTCGTTTCAACATTTAAAAGTAATTTGTATTTGTTATATGTGTATCTAAAGGCTTGCTATTTGTTTGTATACAGAGAATATAGGTTCTTCTAGCTCCATTTATGTTTATGCTTGATGGCTTCTTAGATTTATAAAGTACATATTACATTCTCTGAGTTGTCACAAAAAGAAATACACGCTATCAGACTGGTTGTAGAATGTGTTACCTCAGGACTTCCATTAGGTCACTGGAGTTTGAGCAGCTGTTAATCATAGTTATGATGGCAGTGACTGTGTTTTCTTCTCTATATTCCTAATAGCTAGCACAGTGCCTGGCACTGAGCATATGCCCAATGTTTAATAAATGAAAGAATTCCCTGGGGGTAAGGACATTCTAATAAAATGGGCACTTTTTACCCAAATAACACAATAGCAAAATTGAAGATATAGGCTTATATTGCACTAAAAATTGATTACAATAACCTCCTGATTGGTATTCCTACTTTTACTATTATTGTCCAACACACACCCCAACTCCCATCATTTGTTCGCAAAGTGGCCAGAGAGATTTTTGAAAAAAGATCTATTATGCCCCAGCCCTTGTACAAAACTCTCCAAAGACCTCTCATCACACACCCGGGTGTCTGCAGGTTCCTTCATGATCTGACCCCTCTGAACTCAACTCTTTTGCATACCTAAGTCATTCCTTTCTTTTATTCAAAGTGCATATTATAGACTAAAACACAATGATATTTTAATCTGTATTTATTGCCTTTCTTCCCCACTACTACGTACACTCCATGACAAAAGGACCTTGTCTGACTCGGCGAATGCTGTGTCCTTAATACCTGGAAGCGATTGGCACATAGTAAGCATTCAAGAAATATGTGTTAAATCTGTGAATGAATAATTCAAAGCATACAATTGAAATGCAGGTATTTGAAGTGATAATATACATGTTCATGCTCAATACAGATAAGAAAATTGGGAAAACCCTGCCTATTATAATATTAGGCAAATAGGATATCATTACACACAATATTTATGATTTCTCATAAGTACAGTAAAATACTAATATTAGAAATTTTGTTGCATTTACTAAAACAAAACAACTATACTAGTTTAAATGATCTTAAATATATGAGTGGTGGAGGACAGTCACTACACGTAAACGAAATAGACAAGTGAAATGTAATCTCATTCAATAGTAAACATTTGCATCAGTCCTCACATCCACAGGCTGTCATCGAGAGTAAACAATTTAGCCTTTTTGAGCCTTAGTTTTTTTCATATGCAAAAGGAAAGTAATAGAAGTATCTTTCCCCCTAGAACGGTTCAGTAGATTAAATGAGATAATGCATTTTAAATTAATTGGCATAAAGCCTAGAACATACTCAGTGAACGATAAACATTAAGTATCAGCATAATCAATATTATAGTAATCAATAAATATTGCAAACAATAAATACTGTTTGCCAGTGAGATATTCTGTGATTAAAAAAATTAACTATTGGGCTTCCCTGGTGGCGCAGTGGTTGAGAGTCTGCCTGCCAATGCAGGGGACACGGGTTCGTGCCCCGGTCCGGGAAGATCCCACATGCCGTGGAGTGGCTGGGCCCATGAGCCATGGCCGCTGAGCCTGCACGTCCAGAGCCTGTGCTCTGCAACAGGAGAGGCCACAACAGTGAGAGGCCCGCGCACCTCAAAAAAAAAAAAAATTAACTATTTATGAAATTTCATTATGATGAAGTTATTAGTAGGGATATAACACTTTTTTTTTTTTTTAGTATACATGGACTTTTTTTGTTTAGGTATTGATAAACATGAGTGGAAAAATAATGGACTTTAAAAACATTTTTGTTAAACAGTATTTTTCATGAAATACAGTTTGTTGCAATTAGATTTGTCATTTATTTAAATCATAAACCATTAACAGCCACAAGTTAAGAGTATACGATTAAAGCAGAATAAATTCAAATAAAATTTCTTAGCATGAAGTTGCATTGCTTATGAAATTGGCTCCAAGAATATTAAAATATATATATTTAATATTTTAAGTATAATTCATGTTAACTAGTTATTTGTATACCAGAAGTTACTTATCGGTCATACTCAGTATTCCCTTCAGAGGCCAAAGGTCAAAAATCTTCCAGATTTAACGCACAATGTCAGAAAGAGGATGTGCATTATAATATGGCTAAATATATAATTATTGATAAAGAACTTTTGTCTATGCTGAAAACAACCTCTTGACTGAAGTTGTTGAAAACTGAAGCAGCTTCTCATTTGGTGGTAATTAACCAATTAAACGATAAATTTTCAGTGGGAAAGGATTATTTTAAGTCAAAAATTTTGCCTTGCTTTGTGTTGAAAGAATTGTATGCATTCTCCACTAAAAGTGATAATAAATTTAATTGTCAATAATATAAACGGGAATAACAATAATAAAAAGTACAGTTAATATGTACATAGTTTCTAGTGTAAAATAATTTCGTATTATTTCAGGTATAATTATCAAATAAGTAGTCTATTTTTCCAAAAGATAATCTTGAAAGGAAAAACTATCACTCTAGGATATGTGAATGCTGTCAAACTGATATAGCTTAAGGATGATGGAGGGCATGATTCAGATTGAGATCTCTGTTATCAAATGTTCAGAAGAATACACGGAATAGTCTTTTAATTTAAATGTCAAGGCATCCCAATTCAAATTTTTTAAAAAGTGAGAAAAATAAACCTATAATAAGATAGAAAAAAAAATTCAATATGCCTCAGGAATACTCAGTAGTAACTCAGGAAAATCTGGAGAAAAAAATTAAGCAATTTTCTTAGTGGTTATTAAAATGTACGCTAATTCTAAAACTCCAGGAGATTGGACCTGCTTAGAATGAATACATAAAACAACTGAAAGGCATAGAAAGCTCAGAAGTAGAAACAAGTATACGGTAAAGATGAATTTTCAAATCAAATAGGAAACTAAGATTCTTCAATAAATAGTAATTGGCAACTAATTATCCATTTAGGAAAACAAAATTAAAAAATAAAATAAAATTAGGTACCCCTTCGCCTCTAATTACATCAAAATTAATTCTGGAAATATAAAAAATTATAACAGAAATTTTAATAAGAGTTCATAGTAAAATCTCATGCCTGTTGAAATGCATTTTGAGAATGGCAGAGATTTTCATGCTCACAGTACCTATACAAGTAGCCAGTAAGCGCATCATTAGTCATTAGGGAAATACAAATTAAAATCACAGTGAGATACCACTTCACAAACACTAAGATGGCTAGAATAAAAAGGATGAATAATAACAAATGCTGGCAAGAATGTGTAAAACTTGGAGCCCTCATACACTGTTGGTAGGAATGTAAAATGGTGCCGCCAATGAAAAAAGCAGTTTTCAGCCATTCTTCAGAAAGCTAAAGATGGAATTAACATATGACCCAACAATTCCACTTGTGGAATCGAAAATATACATCCATACAAAAACTTGTATACAAATGTTCATTAACAGAAAAAAGTGAAAACACTCCAA
This sequence comes from Delphinapterus leucas, assembly GCF_059928025.1. Classification (NCBI taxonomy): domain Eukaryota; kingdom Metazoa; phylum Chordata; class Mammalia; order Artiodactyla; family Monodontidae; genus Delphinapterus; species Delphinapterus leucas. The sequence continues at coordinate 22,262,113 of NC_143130.1, read as the reverse complement.
ATGTCTGGATAAACAAAAAATGGCATATTTATACAATGGATCATAATTTAGTCATAAAAACTAATGAAGATACAGCGTACAATAGAGATGAACCTTGAAAAGATTATGCTAAGTGAAAGAAGATAAACACAAAAGAGCACATACTGTATGATCACATTTATATGAAATACCCGGAATAAGCAAATCGACAGAGACAAAAGTAGATTGGAGGTTGTCAGTGGGTGGAGTAGGGGAGAAGAGGGAGGGGCTAGTAATGAGTATGGGGTTTTACATGGGGGTGATGTACCCCTCGTTCTGAAATGAGACAGTGTTGGTTGCACAACTCCGTGAATAAACTAAAACCCACTAAATTGCACACTGCAAGAGAGGAGATTTTATGTTATACGTTTTATATTTCAATTTTTTTTAATTGAGAATGATGTCATGGTCTTTTTCATGAATAGGAGGTAGCTAGTGGAATTTAAAAGCTGTTTGTTTCCAAGGAAAATAAACAAGATTGAAGTTCAATAATCATGCTTTCTAATTTCTATCTCTTCATCTGAGCCGCCTTTTTTTTTTTTTTGTGGTACGCAGGCCTCTCACTGCTGTGGCCTCTCCCGCTGTGGAGCACAGGCTCCGGACACGCAGGTCCAGTGGTCATAGCCCACGGGCCCAGCCGCTCCGCGGCATGTGGGATCCTCCCGGACCAGGGCACAAACCCGTGTCCCCTGCATCGGCAGGCAGAATCCCAACCACTGCGCCACCAGGGAAGCCCCCATCTGAGCCTTCTTAAAAAGGAACTACTCTAAGTGAGTAGGGCCATCAGGGCAAACTGTGCAATTACCACCCTGGATAAAGGCACTCAGCTAAAGAGGCAAGAGGTAGCTCATATGTAAACCACTGACCACGCACTAAACTGTTGGCTCTGGCATGTTGGTTTCACCTGCCCAAAGTAAGGGTGCTGTTTTCTAATTTGCATAAAGGTGCTATATGGCTTGGCATTAACACTAATAAAAACAATGGAGAAAAGGAGATATCTGCTATTTCAATATCATTCCAATTTACAGTTCAATGTTAAGAAAACTATTATAATTATGAAAATTGCATGGCAATCTCAGGCAAGTCATCCTAAAAAAAAAAAAATTTTTTTTGGCTGCACTCGCAGCTTGTGGGATCTTAGTTCCCCAACCAGGGATTGAACCCAGGGCCACGGCAGTGAAAGAGCCAAGTCCTAACCACTGGTCGCCAGGGAACTCCCCATCCTGAAAACATGTGATGCAAATATATGCATATCCTTCTATAATACCATATTTAGCACTAATTCATTAAAATTATGTTAATGAAATAGGTCAGCAAAAATGGCAAAGGAAGCTCAGTGGATATATTAACAGGTATCAAAGATAATCTGCTTTCAGCATTTTTGGAATGTTTGCTACAAGTAATATCCATTTCTGTATAAAGTAATATCCATTTCCTGTAAATACATAGAAAAATTAAAAATGTAATAATTTATAGATTATAAGTTGGGCATGTGCACAGAAGTGATAGGATGTTCCAGGAGACAAAATACATTGCAAAATATGAAGTAATAAATATATTTTAGGTACATCAGTTGATGAAATATGTCTGACATGTCATACAATCTTTAGAATAAGACTAAAAATTTACCACTTTAGCCATTCATAATGAGTTTCATCTTTATACAAATTGTATTTAGTTAATACACACTAGTACTGGTATTCTCACTTTTTCATCTTTAAATAAAATCAGGGGTGAAATGTGAAAACAACATTCAACAATTATTCAACAATTTTACTAGTATGTCAGTGACCCACATAAAATGATGTCAACTAAAATCGAACTGCTGGCTGTCTATAGGCCAAAACGCTTACATGTTTCCTACAGAAGTTACCATGGGTTATAAAAAACAACTTGGGGTGTCAATCTGTAATGTATAAAAGAGTGAATTATTCAACTGTCAAAGCAAATATTATCTCTAAATATTTTCTGATCCATATACAAGGAAAAATAAAACTACAACTTTGCATAGATAACTTCTGTTGAAACTGGAGTAGGTACAAAATTTGTTTTACAGTTATACACTGATGAGTATTTGAGAGATTTATGAACTTCAAAAAAGTTGATTCAATGTTAAAATTATGATGTGGATTCAGGGTAGTAAAGAAAAAACTAAGGCTGCATTATTTAACTGAACAAGCCCCAAATAAAAAAGCATTACAAAGGTCTAACTGTCATATATATACTAACAAAATCATTGCTACTTAACAGTCCTTACACACTGGCAGTTGGATTTTTTTTTTTTTTTTTTTTTTGCGGTACACGGGCCTCTCATTGTTATGGCCTCTCCCGTTGCGGAGCACAGGCTCCGGACGCGCAGGCTCAGCGGCCATGGCTCACGGGCCCAGCCGCTCTGCGGCATGTGGGATCTTCCCGGACCGGGGCACGAACCTGTGTCCCCTGCATCGGCAGGCGGACTCTCAACCACTGCGCCACCAGGGAAGCCCAGTTGTATATTTTTTAAAGCAAATATTGTGTGTAAAAAAAAAAAAAAGATAATAGGATAATTACTTTCCTAAAACATAACTTTAATTATTCTATCTGCAAATTTAAAAATCAATACATGCCATCTTCTGCATTTCAATTTTGCATCAACAAGATGTAACTGGTAACAACCAAAGTAGAAAGTTTACATGGTGTCCTCACACAACCCTAACCAAAAGCTGTTAGTGTTAAAAGCGAGAACACTTGAATCTTTGAGTTGGGTGCTCTGATTTTTATGTATGCCAAAGTATCTTGGCATGGTTGCTTTAGTTTCCATAGAGAACAGAAATGTATTCTTTTGGGAAAATATTTTTCCTACTTTCCCACAATTTGTATTGCCAAGCAAGGAATGTCAACAATCACCATTTTTCTGGCATTTAATAATGGTGACTAACTAATACAATGAGTGCTTTTTGAAACTAAGATGTTATTTGAAAAGGAATATTTTTAGTATAGCAATATTAATAGCCTGTGAAGTTTTTTTCATCCAGCGTTTGAACAGATGATGTTACCAACAATGAGGAGAGAAATTAGAAATTAGTGTAAGACATTGTGATAACTAACTGAAAAATCTAGAAATACAAATGTGGTTTGAGTATACTTCTGGTCAAATAAGAGACAATATTTCAATATCTATTTATGAAAAATATCTTATAAGTTTCTAAATGATTTGCATTAGAGGCAACTTAGAATTACTGAAAGAAAGCACCATAAGGAAATAATTCCCAAAGAGAAATAAGCATGAACTAAAGAGTGTTATACTGACATGTAACATACACATACGGAACCTTGACGGCACACTGCCCCATGATGTCTATGGACAATAATTCCCAAATCCTGTCAAATGCAGACAGACATAATTCTGGAGAATATTTTTAGATACATTTTGAAAAAATAATTCTCCTGTTCAAATAAAAAGGCAAGGATTGCATTTTAAAAATTAAACACATTTCAGATTACTACAGTAATTCACAATTACTGTAATATGCTTTTAATGTGCCAATATGCATTGTAAATCTTCTAGAAAAAGGTACAGTAAGTAACATTTCCCAAATATATAATAAAAACAATTTAGGACACATGTGTTCTACAAGCATATTAGAAAAAAAAAATCCCTTAAAATGTCCGCTTCTGAAAATGATGATAGTTCTCATTTTACAGAAGAAAAACTAAAATACAAAAGATAACTATTCCATATATGAATGAGCAAATTATGAAAATGAATCATAATTTAAAGGTTTATCATCTTCTTATAAGAAATATAAAATACTTATCTGGGCTAAGATACATACTTCTTGAATATTATTTAATTTTAACTTTCCCTCTCTTATGAGCCCTTAAAATTTAGACATAAAATCATAAAAAGTGCAAATGAAAACAACAAACTTCAATATAAAGGGGAGGCTTTATATTAGCCACCAAAAAAGAGATACTATTAACCAAAAAGGTTAACTATTTCAGATTTCATTTGAAGTCCTTTAGGATTTAAATGTGTTAGATAATTTCAATACCTTACCTAGGATTTCTGTGAATTCCCAAGGACTTAAACTCTCCTGGTCATTTCTTTTTTTTTCCCATCATTTAACACTGATAAGGAGCACAGAACAAAATTTTTAAAATTGCTGCTCACCACAAGGAAATTGTATGTCTTGTAAAGTTGAAGGGACAAAAGCAAGGTACAATATGGTGCCACTCTGCAAACAACTTAAAATGGATTATTGGACATATCTACTTTGTAAGGTTCTTAGACCACACCCACCACTACAAATACCTCACTGCCATACCTCTCTGAGAACATATCTCAACACTTGCTTTATACAATCCCCTTCTATTTTTCTGCTCAACTCCTATTAACTTCCAGTTCAGAGTTCGTCCTTGAAAGCCAACAACAGAGGGCCTCATTTTAATATGACTTTTTTTTAATAGTAGTTTTAGGTTCACAGGAAAATGGAGCGGAGAGTACAGAGATTTCTCATTATACCTCCTACCCCTACACATGCCCAGCCTCCCTCATTATTAACATCCCTCATGAGAGTAGTATCAATACATTTGCTGCAATTGATAAACCTACATTGAAACATCATTACCTCCCAAATCCACAGTTTATACAGGTTTCAATCTTGGTGTTGTTCACTCTATATGTTTTGACAACTGTATAATAATATGCATCCACCATTATAGTATCATATAGAGTAGTTTCACTGCCCTAAAATCCTGTGTGCTCCACCTATACATCCCTCCATATCCCCCAACCCCAAGGGCCTCATTTTTATGACCAAATACATCCATTACATATGTTCCTAAATAAAGACAGTCTACTCCTTGTACAAATGCACTTCTAATATTATTAGAGTAAATCCTGAAGTAGACAACATACCAAATATAACTAACATTAGATAAAACATAAGATATAAAACATAAGATACACCCCCACCACTCCAAACACATAACAATTATATAAAACTATAATTTAAACGATTTGCAGATTTCTATTACTTCCAAATATGATGGATTAACAAGGACCAAACATAATCCTACCACAAAACACAAGTATAAAATGAGAAAAAAGATATGTCAACTGCTTTCTGATATTAGACAATAGACAGAGCAGGACTGCGATTTCTGAGAGTTGTAGGTATCTTCCATTATACATGAAATAAAATAATATTATTTGGAGATAGACTGCAGTAAGTTAGTGTTTTCTACCTAATAAACCAATATTTAACATATGATAGGGTCATAAAACTACTCAGTTAATACAAAAGAAGGCAGTAAAAGAGCAGAGAAGAAACAATGAATGGATGGAAAATAGAAAATTGGTAAATTTAAATCTAATACTACTGGGACTTCCCTGGTGGCGCAGTGGTTGAGAATCCACCTGCCAGTGCAGGGGACATGGGTTCGAGCCCTGGTCTAGGAAGATCCCATATGCCATGCAGCAACTAAGCCCGTGCGCCACAATACTGAAGCCTGCGCACTTAGAATCCATGCTCTGCAGTAAGAGAAGCCACCGCAATGAGAAGCCCGTGCACTGCAACAAAGAGTGGCCCTCCCTCACTGCAACTAGAGAAAGCCTATGCAGAGCAACGAAGACCCAACGCAGCCAAAAATAAATAAACAAATAAATTAAATCTAATGCTGCTCTTTAAGTGTAAATTGCTAAGATACTTTCATTAAAATGCAAAAATTTAGTAGGTAAAAAATATCAAAACCCAACCAAGTGCTTCCAAAAAGAAACCCATTTTAAGTTAAAATTTAAATAACTTAAAAGTAAAAGCATGGGAAAAGATAACAGTACAATAAGCCTAAGAAAGTATGAACAGCTAGAATATCAGAAAAGCAGACTTAAAAAAGGAATAGCAGAGGATAAAAAGAAACATTTTATAAAGGGTTAGTTCAGCAAGACCATGTAACAACTGTAAATGAATATGCGACCAATAAGACATTTTCAAAAGAACAAAAGCTGACAAAACTGAAAGGAAAAATAAACTAATCCAAAATTGCATTTTAAATTTTAACACTCTCAGTAATGGATAGACAAGTAGACAAGAAATAAATAAACAACAAAATTATTGAAAATTTAAACACAAACAGTTGGATCTAACTGATATTTATAGAACAATCTACTCAGCAGTAGCATAAAAGTATTCTTATCTCAAGTTCATATGGAAATTTCACCAAGATAGAACACGTACGGGGCACTGAAACACCTCTCAACGTATTTAAAAAGATTAAAATAATACACATAACAATCTGTCCAAAACATTATTAATTTAGAAATGAAGACTACAAAATATCTGGAAAATTGGCAAAATTTGGAAATTAATCACTATCTTTTTAAGTAGCCCATAGTCAAAGGAGAAATAACGTGAAAAGTCAAAAAATATTTCAAAATGAATAAATATTAATATGAAAAATATGTGTAGTATGTTTTAAGTAATGCTCCCTTAGAAATTTGAACTTTGTTTATTTTTTAAAACGTTTCAAATAAATACCCAAAGTTTTCACTTTAACAAACTAGAAAAAGAAGTGAAATAAAACTTAAAGTAAATAGGAGGAAATAATAAAATGAAAGCAGAAACAATAAAATGGAGGACCAAAAAATGATAAGGAGAGTTAATGAAACCATAAGCTGTTCCATTATAATAATCAACAAATTTGATAAACCTCTAGATGGAATTTTTAAAATACACAAAGACACTAATTACAAATGACAAGAATAAAATGAGGGCAATATTATAACTTCTAGAGATATTACAATGACAATAAAGGAATATTATGAAAAATTTTATGCCAATACATCTGTGACTTAAGTAAAATGAACAAACTCCTTGAAGGACAAAATGTACTACGTTTATAATTTGGAAAACTCAATATGGGTAAGATCTATTCTCCTCAATTGAAGTACAGGTTAAATACAATACCGATCAAAATCACAGCAGTTTTTAAGATATTTTGTAGATGTCGATAAAGTGATTCTAAAAATTATATGAAAAGGAAAAAAATTTGAATAGCCAAACAATTCTGAAAAAGAACAAAATTATAGGTCTCATAATATCAAGTAGTGAAGACTATGTGATAGTGGAAAAAGGAAAGGTTCATTGGATGGAAAATAAGAGAGATCCTAGAAATAGACCATACGAATACTGTCAGCTGATATCTGACAAAGCTGCAAAGGCAAGTCAATGGTGAATGAATAGACATTTCAGCAAATGTTGCTGAAACAGCTGAACAATCATATTTTTAAAATTTTATTATTTTTAATATATAATTAAAATGGTACGACTACAGGTAAACTACACGCATCAGATAAGCAGAGGAAAAAATAAAATACACCAAAATATCCTATAATCCTAACTCCCATCGGTTTTAACATTTTGGAATATATTCCTTCAGATTTCCTCTCTCATGAAATATTGATGTATGTATGTATGTATGCACATTTCTTATCTTTTATAGGGGTATCTATCTACTATCCATCTATCCATGTATCAATTTTTCTATTCATTCATCCACCTATATGTCCTTTATCCATCCATCCATCCATCCATTCACTTATCTTTACCATGTATTTACTATGTATAAATGTTTACTATATATATAGTAGAAACATATAAATTACTCTATATAGTTTAATATATAGTAAATATATATGTATATATTCAGGTAATGTGTTTTCATATCAGTAAGTATACATCTTAGCATTGTTTTAATGGCTGTGTAAATTTTTTTATTGAAATATTTTTCATAAAATTTGTATACATTTATGGTGTACAACACAATGATGCGATAGACATATACTAGTAAAATGATTATGACTGCCAAGCTAATTAACATACCGTCTACTCACATAGTTATCATTTTTGTGTATAATGAGTGCACCTGAAATTTGTTCTTTTAGCATACTGCCAGTGTTCAATGCAGTATTCAATATAGTCTTCATGGGCTTCCCTAGTGGCGCAGTGGTCGAGAATCCGCCTGCCAATGCAGGGGACACGGGTTCGAGCCCTGGTCTGGGAAGATCCCACATGCCGCGGAGCAACTAGGCCTGTGAGCCACAACTACTGAGCCTGCGCGTCTGGAGCCTGTGCTCCGCAACGAGAGAGGCCGCGATAGTGAGAGGCCCGCGCACCGCGATGAAGAGTGGCCCCCACTTGCCGCAACTTGAGAGAGCCCTCGCACAGAAACGAAGACCCAACACAGCAAAAATATATTAATAAAAAAATATATATATATATATAGTCTTCATGACTGTATATTAGATTCCTAGACTTTTTAATCCTACATAACTGCAAATTTGTACCCTTTGACCAACACCTCTCCATTTCCACCCCTCCCTCCAGCCCCTGGCAACCACTTTTTTATCCTCTTCTTCTATGAGTTTGACATTTTCTTTTTAATTAAGTGATACCATGCAATATTTGTCTTTGTCTGACTTATTTCACTTAGCATAATGCTCTACAAGTTCATTCATGTCACATATGACTGGATTTCCTTTTTTAAAACTGAGGCATAATTGGCTATAACATTATATTACCTTCAGGTGTACAACATAATGATTTGATATTTGTATATATTCTGAAATGATCACTACAGTAAGTCTAGTTAACGTCTATCACCATATACATTTACAAATTTTTTCCCTTGTGATGAGACCTTTTAAGATCTACTCTCTTAGCAATCTTCAAATATGCAATACATGCATGCTGTACCTCACATCTCTGTGACTTACTCATTTTACAAATGGAAGTTTGTAACCCTTCACCTATTTGGTCCACACCCTGCCTCTAGCAACCACCAGGATTTCTTTGTTTTTAGTATTATATTCCACTGTGTATATATACCACAATTTCTTTATCCATTCATCCACTGACAGACATTTAAATTGTTTCTATGTCTTGACTATTGTGAATAATGCTGCAATGAACATAGGAGTACAGATATCAAGAGAATGGTTTTGTCTCCTTTGGATATATATCAGGAAATGGGACTGCTGGATTATATGGTAGTTCTTTTAATAAATTTATTAAATTTATTGAGGAACCTCCATATTGTTTTCCATAGTGGCTATACCAACTTACATTCCCACCAACAATGCCCAAGGGTTCCTTTTCCCCACATTCTCACCAGCATTTATCTTTTGTCTTTTTGATAACTGCCATCCTAGACAGTTGTGAGATATCTCATTATGATTTTGATTTGCATTTCCCTGATTATTAGTGGTGGTGAATACCTTTTCATGTGCCTGTTAGCCATTTACATGTCTTCTTTGGAAAAATGTCTATTCAGAGCTTCTGCTCATTTTTTAATTGGTTTGTTTTCTTGTTGTTGAGTTCCTTAAATATTTGGATAGTAACCCCTTATCAGATGTATTTTTTACAAATATTTTCTCCCATTCCATAGACTTTCTCCTCACTCACTGATATTTTTTCTTGGCTATGCAGAAGCTTTTTAGTTTGATGCAGTCCCGCTTGTCTATTTTTGCTTTTGTAGCCTGTACTTTTGGGATGTATAGATTTCTATTGTTTGTTTTAAAATTGCAAATATTCTATTTCATGTTCTAGAACAAAATCAAACAATATATCCTAATTTATAGTAAAATGTTAAAGTTAATAATGCCTTTACACAGTCTCATGACCTAAGGGTAACGATTACTAACACTCAGTTATTTATTTTTCTAGACCCTATATAATATTTAGGAAAACACACATATATGCTTATATGCATGTATATTGTGTCAGAAAATTGCAATATGTAAAGTTTAAATGTATACATAATTTACTATTATAAAAGTGAAATAGCACTTTCAATTTTCCTAAGCCCAATTTAAAGTTCTAACAATTATTTTATCCCAATTTCCTTAAACGATTTTTGTCTACTTAACTCTATAGCATTAATTGGTGACATCGCTTGTTTTTCCCCTTGGGGTATGTGGCCCTACAATGTTTTTTGTTTGTTTTGTTTTTGATGCACAGGACTTGCTTCTTCAACGACACTGTATATTTTTTGAGGACAAAAATGTTTCATAGCTTAACAATTAGTAAAAGACATTGAAAATTATAAGCTTTCAAGAACATTTATTAATGGCACAAGGAAGTGTTTTTAAATTTAAACTCGCATAAAAATGTAAAGTAATTTTTTTCATAAATTGGTCACAAATCAATGTGAATATAGGGGTATTGGATGATAGCAAAATTAGTGAAACAATGGATAACTACTTACTGGCCATCTACCTACTTATTTCTAGCCAACAAAATATATGTGCTTCATATGAAAGGTATGTTAGCTGGAAACAATGGGAAAATTTTGCAAATATTTAAGGAAGAGTTTAACACAGAGCATCAAATCAGCCAAAGATCAGTCAAAGTCAGCCAACAATCATTTTAATCATTCATTCATCAGTTAAAAAACTTTAACTCATTCACACAGTTAACTTTTCCCAGCAAGGAGAATTTTTTTTTTTTTTAACAGGAAATGGCTTACCCTATCCTATAGGAAAATTTAATCAAGGTAACTTTGGAAGGAGGTTGAAGCAGTGTGAATTTGAATCTTTCAGCACATAAAATGGTAGAATAAAATTCAGAGTACCTTTCTAGTCATCACAGCTTATTTCATTTCTGTCCCTACACAAACACAGGTCGTGAGTCTTCTTTTATGACAGATACATAAGATTCCTAGCATGACAACAGTTCCCAGTCATTCTAATGAGGTGTTTGATATCAGGGAAAACTGAAAACTAGAGACAAAATGGAAAGAAAAAAGATTCTGACATCCTTATGGCTAGATGCTGGATAGTCTCATCTGAATAGAGGAGACATGTTCCCTAAAAGGTTACTTGGATACAACCTCAAATTATGGAGAATTCTTCAATGAACAATATAAATGCCCTATTTCTTTAACAACCAGCTATACAGAAAGAATAAAAACAACAATAATGAAAACAATGAAAGGAAAATAATAATTTTAAATTGTCTAGAAGACAATATATTTTATCATCTCTGTCTCCCATAATGATGTTATTCTTAACGACTGAAACTAAAGAAATGGTCTGTAATGAAAAAACACCAGGTTCAGCAGGAACATTTAATTGATTTTCATCCTTGCAAATGTATTTTCAACAGTCTTTTGATTCAGAGATACAATTAGAATGCTTATCTTTCATTCTTTCAAAAAGAAGGTCATATTTCTGGCAGAGAGGAACTGTAATGATTTTGCTTTTTATTTTTTGTATCTGTAGTACGTTTCACCTCCTACTGACATCTAATTGAAAATAAAACTCTTTTTGGAATGCATTATGAGCCAGAAAATTGGTTGGAATATGGATGTTCATTGATAATTGCTTCATTCAAGAATGGTCAAAACTTTGTATCTATATAAAAACATCTTTGATATGAAAAATTCACTGCAGAATGCCACTTAGAAAATTAATACATGCTGTGGAAGGAATTTATGCAAGATGGTTAAGATGATAATCTTGTAGTATCTCATTATTTTGTTAATTCTATATCTATGGCTTCTTCTGTAAGATTCTTCTCAAAGTTAAAGACACAACATATTAAAATTGAATTCTTCCCTCTATGTTTAAAAAGCTTCAGAAAATGAATAACTTTCATACTACATAAAATACATTTCCTCACATAGACTGCTCATAAATTGAAGAGAGCCAAAGACAATTCTTTCTAGTAATTTCTAAACTGCATTTCAGCCCTTGCTATGCTAAAAAATATACTAATTGATTTTAAAGAGAAAAGTAAAGGTTCGTGAAGACAAATAATTAAAACAACAGATTTTTACAAAAGCATAACATCCAGAGAGAACCTAAACTTGTATCAAACTAAATAATCAAGGGAGTGTGTGAGATTATAAATGTATTTTTTTTAGTACTATAAGGAAAATATTTACCTTTAACAGAATCTCTTCATGAACTAAGGTGAGAATTTCAAAAAGAAGGACAAGAGAACTAGGGCATGGTATGTATATTAGGGAATGAAGTAAAGTACCAGAATATTGAAGTTTAGATGGGGAACAAAAGAAAACTACAGGAGATATGTATTTGGAAGATGAAAAAAAGAAAGTATTCAATTGCATATCATGTATGTTGGAGCATTTTGGGTGAAACTAACTTTATGACTAGGTGGTAGATTGTCTCATTTCAACAGATGGGTCACATTCTTCTAGTGGGCATTTGATTAAATGTGGGGACAAGGAAAAGGACTAATATCACCAATTCTATTGGATTGTGCAATAAATCTGAGGAAGGTGAATAGAAAGTAAAGACTTTAAAGGAAGTAAAGATTTTAAAGGAAGAAAGTAAAGATTTTAAAGGAAGAAACAAAATTGTCAATCATACATATTTTTGCCTATATGAAAACATAAAAGAATTACTTGGTAAAATTTTAGATTAATAAAAGATTTTAACAACATTGCTAGAAATATGAGTAATATAAGTATAAACTGCATCTCCATACAATGCAATAAATACTAGAAAATGATAGTTTAGAATATATTTTTAATTTCCCAAAGCATATGTGTGTGGCTGTGTAATTGATAGTAGCAAATATATATTTATGAAAATATATATTCTTTCAAAATGCACATCTGTTTATTTATTTACACATACTATATATTATGCATTATATATCATATATATTATATATCATATAATATACAAGTGTTGTTGATTCTGGCCTGAGGTGGAATAGGAATGGGGACAGGCAGGTCACCAAATGGATTCAGACTTTCAAAAGTATGGGGTGCACAAACCAGCTTTACAATAAATGCTAAAGGAACTTCTCTAGGCAGGAAACACAAGAGAAGGAAAAGACCTACAAAAACAAACCCAAAACCATTAAGAAAATGGTAATGGGAACATACATATAATTACCTTAAATGTAAATAGGTTAAATGCTCCAACCAAAAGACACAGACTGGCTCAACGGATACAAAAACAAGACCCATATACATGCTGTCTACAAGAGCCTCACTTCAGACCTAAGGACACATACAGACAGAAAGTGAGGGGATGGAAAAAGATACTCCATGCAAATTGAAATCAAAAGAAAGCTGGAGTAGCAATTCTCATATCAGACAAAATAGACTTTAAAACAAAGACTATTATAAGAGACAAAGAAGGACACTACATAATGATCAAGGGATCAATCCAAGAAGATGTAACAAGCACCCAACATAGCGGCACCTCAATACATAAGGCAAATGCTAACAGCCATAAAAGGGGAAATTCACAGTAACACAATAACAATAGGGGACTTCTAACACCCAACTTTTATCAATGGACAGACCATCCAAAATGAAAATAAATAAGGCAACACAAGCTTTAAATGACACATTAAACAAGATGGAATTAATTGTTATATATAGGACATTCCATCCAAAAACAACAAAATACACTTTCTTCTCAAGTGATCATGGAACATTCTCCAGGATAGATCATATCTTGGATCACAAATCAAGCCTTGGTAAATTTAAGAAAATTGAAATCATATCAAGTATCTTTTCTGACCAAAACGTTGAGACTAGATATCAATTACAGGAAAAAATCTGTAAAAAATACAAACACATGGAAGCTAAACAATACACTACTAAATAACCAAGAGATCACTGAAGAAATCAAAGAGGAAATCAACAAATACCTAGAAACAAATGACAATGAAAACACAACGACCCAAAACCTAATGGATGCAGCAAAAGCAGTTCTAAGAGGGAAGTTTATAGCAATACAATCCTACCTTAAGAAACAAGAAACATCTCAAATAAACAACCTAACCTTACACCTAAAGCAATTAGAGAAAGAAGAACAAAAAAACCCAAAGTTAGCAGAAGGAAAGAAATCATATAGATCAGAGCAGAAATAAATGAAATAGAAACAAAGAAAACAACAGCAAAGATCAATAAAACTAAAAGCTGGTTCTTTGAGAAGATAAACAAAATTGATAAACCATTAGCCAGACTCATCAAGAAAAAAAGGGACATGACTCAAATCAACAGAATTAGAAATGAAAAAGGAGAAGTAACAACTGACACTGCAGAAATACAAAGAATCATGAGAGATTACTACAAGCAACTCTATCCCAATAAAATGGACAACCTGGAAGAAATGGACAAATTCTTAGAAAAGCACAACATTCTGAGACTGAAGCAGGAAGAAATAGAAAATATGGACAGACCAATCACAAGCACTGAAATTGAAACTGTGATTAAAAATCTTCCAACAAACAAAAGCACAGGACCAGATGGGTTCACAGGCAAATTCTATCAAGCATTTAGAGAAGAGCTAACACCTATCCTTCTCAAACTCTTCCAAAATATAGCAGAGGGAGGAACACTCCCAAACTCATTCTATGAGGCCACCATCACCTTGATACCAAAACCAGACAAAGATGTCACAAAGAAAGAAAGCTACAGGTCAATATCACTGATGAACATAGATGCAAAAATCCTCAACAAAATACTAGCAAACAGAATCCAACAGCACATTAAAAGGATCATACACCATGATCAAGTGGGTTTTATCCCAGGAATGCAAGGATTCTTCAATATAAGCAAATCAGTCAATGTGATACACCATATTAACAAACTGAAGGATAAAACACATACGATCATCTCAGTAGATGCAGAAAAAGCTTTCAACCAAATTCAATACCCATTTACGATAAAAACTCTCCAGAAAGTACGCATAGAAGGAACTTACCTCAACATACTAAAGGGCATATATGATAAACCCACAGCCAACATCATTCTCAATGGTGAAAAACTGAAACCATTTCCTCTAAAATCTGTAACAAGACAAGGATGGCCACTTTCACCATTATTATTCAACATAGCTTTGGAAGTTTTAGCCATAGAAATCAGAGAAGAAAAAGAAATAAAAGGAATCCAAATTGGAAAAGAAAAAGTAAAGCTGCAGTGTTTGCATATGACATGCTACTATACATAGAGAACCCTAAAGATGCTACCAGAAAACTACTAGAGCTAATCAATGAATTTGGTAAAGTAGCAGGATACAAAATTAATGCACAGTAATCTCTTGCATTCCTATACAATAATGATGAAAAATCTGAAAGAGAAATTAAGGCAACAGTCCCACTAACCATTGCTGAAAAAGAATAAAATACCTAGGAATAAACCTACCTAAGGAGACAAAAAGCCTGTATGCAGAAAACTATAAGACACTGATGAAAGAAATTAAAGACGATATAAACAGATGGAGAGATACACCATCTTCTTGGATTGAAAGAATCAATATTGTGAAAATGACTATACTACCGAAAGCAATCTACAGATCCAATGCAATCCCTATCAAACTACTAATGGCATTTTTCACAGAACTAGGACAAAAAATTTCACAATTTGTATGGAAACACAAAAGACTCCGAATAGACAATGCAATCTTGAGAAAGAAAAATGGAGCTGAAGGAATCAGGCTCCCTGACTTCAGACTGTACTACAAAGCTACAGTAATCAAGACGGTATGGTACTGGCACAAAAGCAGAAATATAGACCAATGGAACAGGAAAGAAAGGCCAGAGATAAACCCACACACATATGGTCACCTTATCTTTGATAAAGGAGACAAGAATATACAATGGAGAAAAGACAGACTCTTCAATAAGTGGTGCTGGGAAAACTGGACAGCTTCCATGTACAAGAATGAAATTAGAACACTTCCTAACACCATACACAAAAATAAACTCCAAATGGATTAGAGACCTAAATGTAAGGCCAGACACTATAAAACTCTTAGAGGAAAACGTAGGAAGAACACTCTATGACATAAATCACAGAAAGATTCTTTTTGATTCACCTCCTAGAGAAATGGAAATAAAAACAAACAAAAAAAACAAATGGGACCTAATGAAACTTAAAAGATTTTGCACAGCAAAGGAAACCATAAAGAAGACGAAAAGACAACCCTCAGAATGGAAGAAAATATTTGCAAACAAAGCAACTAAGGATTAATCTTCAAAATATACAAGTAGCTCAATGTCAAAAATACAAAGAACCCAATCCAAAAGTGGGCAGAAGATCTAAATAGACATTTCTACAAAGAAGATATACAGATTGCCAACAAACACATTAAAGGATGCTCAGCATCACTAATCATTAGAGAACTGCAAATCAAAACTACAATGAGGTATCACCTCACACAGGTTAGAATGGCCATCATCAAAATATCTACAAAATAATAAATGCTGGAGAGGGTGTGGAGAAAAGGGAACCCTCTTGCACTGTTGGTGGGAAGGTAAATTGATACAGCCACTATGCAGAACAATATGGAGGTTCCTTAAAAATCTAAAAATAGAACTACCATATTACCCAGCAATCCCACTACTGGGCATATACCCTGAAAAAACTATAATTCAAAAAGAGTCATGTACCACAATGTTCACTGCAGCACTATTTACAATAACCAGGATATGGAAGCAACCTAAGTGTCCATTGACAGATGAATGGATAAAGAAGATGTGGCACATATATACAATTGAATATTACTCAGCCATAAAAAGAAATGAAATTGAGTTATTTGTAGTGAGGTGGATGGACCTAGAGTCTGTCACACAGAGTGAAGTAAGTCAGAAAGTGAAAAGAAAGAACGTGTGCTAACACATATATATGGACTCTAAAAAAAAAAAAAAAAAAGTGGTTATAATGAACCTAGGGGCAGGACAGAAATAAAGATGCAGATGTAGAGAATGGACTTGAGGACATGCGGAGGGGGAATGGTAGGCTGGGATGAAGTGAGAGAGTAGCATTGACACATATACACTATCAAATGTAAAATAGATAACTAGTGGGAATCAGGTACATTGCACACAGAGATCAGTTTGGTGCTTTGTGACCACCCAGAGGAGTGGGATAGGGAGGGTGGGAGGGAGATGCAGGAGGGAGGGGATATGGATATATATGTATACATAGAGCTGATTCACTTAGTCATACAGCAGAAACTAACACAACATTGTAAAGCAGTTATATTCCAATGAAGATGTTAAAGAAAAAAAAAGTAAGTGCAGGCCTGCCATGATTTCACTTCGGTTAGAAATGATTTCCTATACACACTACTATCTATAAAATTGATAATAAGGACCTACTGCATAACACAGGGAATGATACTCAATACTCTGTAATGACCTATATGGGAAAAGAATCTAAAGAAGAGTTGATATATGTATATCTATTACAGGTTCACTTTGCTGTATAGCAGAAACTAACACAACACTGTAAATCAACTATACTCCAATGAAAATTAATTTAAAAATAAATAAATAAATCTATTGACAAAAACAAAGAAGTGATATCCTAGATAAAAGGTTTTTCTGAGTGTATCATTAAGGCAAGACAAACTATATATAACTGAATCAACTACAGAGATGATTCTTCTTACCACTATGGCTGCTCTGTTGCTGTTGTTTCTCTTCTGTGTGTGTGTGTGTTTTTAATCAGAGATTCACTTTGATTAACAAAAAACTAAGAGTATAACCAAAATACTACCCCATAAGAAACTTGAGAAGGAAATAGGAATGTTCAATAGAATAAATAACAAGAAGCTTACATTAGTAATTAGGCCATCTGGATTCTAATCTCTGTATTGGTTATCTATAATATTGAAAGGTCAGATCACCAGCATTTAAATAGTATATGGATGCTGTTCATCTTTCAAAAGCATGCAGAGGTATTTTAATTGAATCTGGCTAATATTTTGAGAATAGACTACAGCAAAGTAAGAGTCAAGCATGGAGATAAAAAAACAAGGTTATTGTGAATAATCCATTGAAGATGATGGTACTCAACCCAGAGTGAAGGCAGTAGAGACAGCAAGAAATGGTCAGAATCTGGAGGTAGTGGAGACAATGGATCTTGGTTTGATTGAATATGGATGTGAGAGAAAAAGAGAAGTTAAAGGTAGCTCTAAAAGTTTTGACCTGAGCCACTGGAAGGATGGTGTTATCAACAGAATGGCAGCTGAGAGCAAGACTGCCTGATGCCAACTGATTGCATAATTTAGAACCTTGGCTCTGCCACACACCATGTGATTTTGGACAAGTTACTTAACTTTTTTGTGCCTCCTTTTCCTTATAGGTGAAAAGGAGTTGGTCGTATTATTAATATATAAAGTTGTTAAATAAGTGAGAGAATTTATGTACAGTATTTAGAACAGTAGGTGGTACATAATAAACCCTCAATAAATTATATTTTCTATTATTCTTTGAAATCCAGCCGGAGAACAAAGACTCTGGCTAATATCTTTATGTAGACAGAGAGGTAGTACTACAGTCAGATAGGAAGTTCTGATGTCACAGTCCACAGGCTACGGATCACTACATTTGTGCAAAATCAAGCCATTGAATGTACTTCCTGCTTAATTAGATCCCATGTTTGCTCAACCAAATGAGTAAACTGGCTGCCATGAAATTTGCCTCCAAATGGACTATGACTAATGGATACCAAAATGGATGGTTTAGTGGCAGCGTTTAGTCTCAATCAATGTATCTAACACGGAATCTTCTGAGTTTCCACTCCTGTGTTTAAAAACAAAAAAGGTTAAATTGTTGCATGATGGTGGACTCCAGTTGGACAAACTTGGTTTCCGTTTATGTCTTCACCACTCACGCACTGTGTGACATTCAGTTCCCTCATTTATGAATGGACATAAGAGTGTTAATAATCCCATGGAATTATTCAGTGGACTAAATGAAATGATGAATGTAAATTAGAGCATAGTGTTAAGAGTATAGTAATTGTTCAGTAAGTGTTAACTTTTATTATAATGATGATGATAAAATTCTGATGATAAATGGAATCAAGCTGCACAGTCATTTATGAATTGGTAATCAAAAAATGACAAAGTTATTTGCTATAACATTCTCTAAGTTCTACTAACTTTTAAAAGTTCAATAGAGAAAATTATTCATGAGTGTTTAATAATGGAATCAGGTGCCACAACCCTCACATAGATAAAATATTTTAGGTTTTTATATGGCTCCCAGACAACATACCTCCTGCTACTTTTTCCCCATTCTTTTTCTAAGAAGAATAACATATTAAGTTTTATGTATATGTTAGAATCCTTTAGGAATACTTAATCTCTTTTTGAAGCACTGTAGAAAGTAATGAGATCCCCAAAGAAAGCCTGAGGGCCTCTAAATAACCAGGAAGGAACAGCTAATCTCTTACAACCAAGCCTTGTAAAATAGCAATTTGTTCATTAATGATAGAAATAAAGCATTTTCACTTGAGGATTAATCATCATCTTCCATAAAACAAAATCACCTTCTGCTTACATGTGAAAAGAAACACAGACTGGGCTATAGTTAGTGGAGTAAATCTTGCATAATACACCAGTATTAACAGTGCTGTTTTTAAAAAAAGAAAGAAGGAAAGAAAATCTCATTAGCACCTTCTATTATGGAGCATTTAAGGTAATCAGCAAAGGAAGGGGGTGTTTCAGTGCAATTAGTGGCTGTTAAATTTAGAGAAAATTAGAGGGGCTATTCTCTTTCCAGTTCCTAGTCAACTTTGTCTCAAACGGGCTAAATTTTTTAAGGGCTGGTTCATTAAGAAACAATCAAAGCAGCTGTAGTTCTCCATGTTAAGATAAGAGCCAGCATATTTTATGCCTCTAGGCAACCCAGTGGGACACTAAGGGGATGTTTCCCAGCATAGCAATTTTTTTCTTTTTTTTTTTACCCCTGAATGCCTGCAGGACTAAGTTCCTAAAATAGTAAATATTTGTATCATACTTTGTACTTGAATTATACTTTCTTTATTTTTTCTCACCTTATACACTTCATATTTGTGCAAGACTTTATATTTACAAAGAGGCCTACAATCATTTCCTTGGGCTATTACTTACAACAATCAAATGGGGAAATTAAGTGCTGTATTAAACCTGTTTTAAAGAAGGAGCTTCCCTTGTGGTGCAGTGGTTGAGAATCTGCCTGCCAAGGCAGGGAACATGGGTTCGAGCCCTGGGCCGGGAAGATCCCACATGTCGCGGAGCCACTAAGCCCGTGAGCTACAACCAGTGAGCCTGTGCGCCACAACTACCAAAGCCCGTGCGCCTAGAGCCTGTGCTCCGCAACAAGAGAAGCCACTGCAATGAGAAGCTCGCGCACTGCAACAAAGAGTAGCCCCCGCTCGCTGCAACTAGAGAAAGCCCACGCGCAGCAACGAAGACCCACACAGCCAAAAATAAATAAATAAAATAAATAAATTTATAAAAAAGGATGGAAACCTATATCTATCCAACTATCTATCTACCTATATACCTATCTACCATCCTATCTACCTATATACCTATCTACCATCTATATTTATCTAATATTTATCATCTATCAATATCTATATCTATCCAACCATCCATCCATTTACATCTGTCTATCTATCAATATCTATCAATCTATCTATGATATTAGGTTACTTGTGAAATTATGTAGAGGAACAATTTGATTTTCAAGATCCATTTGTTAAATCTACTATACAAAGTTCCCTGAACCTTACAAAGTGGAAAAGTTGTGAGATAAGGATTATAATGTATTGGGTTTCACTCTCTAAAATGTTTTCATTATTCTTTTCATGATCTCCCAGTCTATTTTTAAACACTATATATAAAGAAATTAAATGCTGAGTTTCAGTCCAAGATGGTGGGATAGGAGGATCCTAAACTCACCACCTACCCTGGACACAGTGAATGTATTCATACACATTGAGAAATTCTCTCTGAAAGAAATCCAGAAACTAACTAAGTGACTCTTACACTTTGGATGAACAAGAAAATATCCACATTGGGGAGGTCTTGGTACATGTTCAACTATTGGGACTGACTAAACAAAGAGTGTGGCTTGAATAATCACAAAGATTTTGAGAGACAACAAAGAGCTCGGACCAGGAAGGATGTAAGTTTCATTTCCTACACGAGACCACTCCATCAAGACTGGGAAGGGCGGCTGCTTTATCTACTGCATAGAAGCCAACAGAAGGACAAAAGGAGAATGAGGAAACACAGGAATATGTTGCAAACAAAACAAGATAAAATTCCAGAAACAGACCTTAAGGAAACAGAGATAAGTGATTTACCTGGTAAAGAGTGCAAAATAATGGTTATAAAAATGCTCACCAAAGTCAGTAGAAAAATGGATGAATAAGGGGAGAATTTCAACAAAGAGAGAGAAAAATATAAGTACTCAACAGAAATCATAGAGCTGAATAATACAATAACTGAGCTAAAAAACTTAAAATAGAGGGTTCCTCAGCAGACTAGATGAAGCAGAAGAAAGGATTAGTGAAACTGAAAGCACTGCAGTAGAATCAGTCCAATCAGAGGAGCAAAAAGAAAAAAATAATGAAAAAGAGATAAGATAGCTTAAAGGACTTATGAGACACGATCAAATGAACCAATATTAACATTATAGGGGTCACCAAGAGAAAGTGGTAGCATGTTTATTTAAAGATGTAGTGGTTAAAATCTTCCTTAACCTGGAGCTAGAAACAGACATTCTGATCCAGCAAGCCCAGAGAACGACAAAGAAGATAGATCCAAAGAGAAACACACAGAGACATATTACAATGAAATTGTCAGAAGTTAAAGATTAGGAGAGAATCTTAAAAGAAGCGAAAGAAAAAAAAAATCATTACATACAAGGGAATGCCCATAAGACTATCAGCAAATATTTCACCAGAAATTTTGCAGTACAGAAGGGAGTGGCATAATATGGCACTTAGTGGCAAAGTGCTAAAAAAAACCCCAAAAAACAGACAACCAGGAACACTATCCAGAAAAGTTGTCCTTCAGAATTGAAAGAGGGAGAAAGCTTTCCAGACAAGCTTTTGCTTATGTGAAAAACTCTTTAGCTCTCATCATCACTGTAACAGAACTACAAGAAATGTCAAAGGGACTTCTTAAGCTGAAACCAAAGCATGCTAATTAGTAACAGGAAAACATATGAAAGTATGAATCTCACAGGTATAAATAAATATGTAAATTCAGAAACCTCTAATGTTGTAATGGTAGTGAATAAATCACTTATTAATTTAGCATAAAGGTTAAACAACAAAAGAAGTAAAAATAACTATAACTACAATAATTTGTTAATATATACATAAGGTAAAAATATGTAAATTGAAACAACATAAAAACGTGGGAAGAGGAGAATAAGATTCAGCATGCATTGAAAGATAAATTATCATTAGCTTAAAGTAGACTGTTTTAAATACAATATGTTTTATGAGAGTCTTATTCTAACCACAAAGCAAAAACCTATACCAGATACACTAAAGATAAAGAGAAAGGAACCTAAGAATATCACCAAAGGAAGATTATCAAATCAAAAAGGAAGATAACAAGAGAGGAAGAAAAAGAAAGAAAAATAAAAGGAATTACAAAACAACCAGAAAAAAAATTAAAATGGTAATAGTAAGTCCACACCTGTCAACAATTACTTTAAATGGAAATGGACTATATTCTCCAGTCAAAAGACACAGAGTGGCTGAATGGTTAAAACCAAAGACCCATCTATGTGCTGCCCACAAGAGACTCACTTCAGCTGTAAAGAAACAGATAGAAAGTGAAGGGATAGAAAAAGATATTCCTTGAAAATGGAAATTAAAGAAAGCAGAGGCAGCTCTACTTGTATCAGACAAAATAGACTTTAAGTCAAAACCTAAACAAGAGACAAGAAGATCATTATAATGTCAAAGGGGTCAAGTAAACAAAAGGATATAGCATTTGTAAATATTTATACATCTAACATAGGAGAGCTTAAATAAACAAAGCAAATAAATATTTACAGACTGAAGGGAGAAATAGAGTAACAGAACAGACTTTTTCCCAAAACAAACATACAAATGGCCGACAGTTACATAAAATGTAACTCAACAACACTAATTATCAGGGAAACACAAATCAAAACCACAAGGAGTTGTTTCACACCTGGTGGAACAGCTATCATCAAAGAACAAGAAATAACAAGTGTTGGTGACTGTGTGGAAAAATGGGAACACTTTAGTACTGTTGGTGGGAATGTAGATTAGTGCAGACACTGTGGAAAAAGAATGGAGGTTTCTTAAGAATTAAAATAAAATTACCATATGATCCAGTAATCACATTTCTGGGTATATATCCAGAGGAAATTAAAAACAGGATATCAAGGAAACATCTGCACTACCATGTTCACTGCAGCATTATTCATAACAGCTAATATATGGAAACAAACTAAGTGCCCATCAACAGGTGAATGGATAAAGAATATGTGAGTTATATATCATACCACTTATACACACACACACACACGCACACACACAAATGAACATTACTCAGCCAGGATAAAAGAAGGAAATTCTTTTGTTTGTGACAATATGGATAGACCTTGAGGGCATTATACTAAGTGAAATAAGGGAGAAAAAGACAAATTCTGCATGATATCACTTACATGTGGTATCTACAGAAGCAGAGTGGTTGTTAGGGGTAGAGCGTAGAGGAAATGATTGAAGGTGGTCAGAAGTACAAACTTTCAACTATAAGATGAATAAGTTCTGAGGATCTAATGTAAAACATAGTGACTACAGTTGATAATAGTGTATGGTATATTTAAAACTCACTAAGATAGTAGATCTTAAATATTCTCATCAAAAAAAAAAGAAGCATAAATATGTGAGGTGAACAATGTGCTTGATAATTAACTAGATGGAGGAAATTCTTTCACAATGTAAATGTATATAAAATCACCATGATGGGGGGCTTCCCTGGTGGCACAGTGGTTGAGAGTCCACCTGCCAATGTAGGGGACACGGGTTCGTGCCCCGGTCCGGGAAGATCCCACATGCCGCAGAGCGGCTGGGCCCCTGAGCCATGGTCGCTGAGCCTGCGCGTCCGGAGCCTGTGCTCCGCAACAGGAGAGGTAACAACAGTGAGAGGCCTGCATACGGCAAAAAAAAAAAAAAAAAAATCACCATGATGTATACTTTAAATATCATACAATTTTATATGCCAATGATACATACCTCAATAAAGCTGAAATAAAAAGAAAAAAAATTATATGCTCCTCTTGTCCTTACATGTGGAGCCATATAAAACAATTGCTTTAACTGAAAGATATAATTTCAGCTTTCTAAAACATTGTCTCTGAAATCATATAAGTTGAAATGTAGTCACATATGTGTAACTGATTTATGAACTGTAAATTACTTAAATATAATCTTATATTTTATCTGTGCAGATTATTATTGATAACTAGCTGTTTGGCTTTCCACACACAAAACATAAAAGCTGTACAGGCACTTTGCGGAAGAGGCAAGCAGGTTCATGGGAAGCCATATAGACTATTTCTAATAATTATAGGATTTGGTTAAAACCAAATTTATTGATTCTGAAAATTAGAAGCTTGGGCTGAGAAAGTACAATCATAGTAACATTTATTATTGCTCATGAAGTTATAGACAAAGAATTCTGTAGACTGAACAGAACTAAGTATACTGGGCCTTAAAAGTTTGAAAAATACTGACCATCTCCAAAAAAGAAATTGACACTCAAATAAACTGACACATTTATAAATGTATAGATATTAGCATAGTGATTATTGCAACTTCATATTACAATCTAAAATATATCACCGACATTTTGAAGATTTAAGAAAGACATACTGTACAGGTTCCCCAAGAACACAACAAAACTAAAAATTCATACAATAAGAAATAGACCTTGAAGACATCTAAAACAGCATGACATAAAAGGCAACTGGAAGGCAAATGTTAGCATTTCCAATGAATTATTCAACATATATAGTACTGGGACAATGGACTTCCATTTGTATAATAATAAACTTAGATCACTCCTCATACCGTAACAATACTTTAAAAAACATTAAAAGAGAAACATAGAAATATTCAAAAATTATTTCAGGGCTTCCCTGGTGGCGCAGTGGTTGAGAATCCACCTGCCGATGCAGGGGACACGGGTTCGTGCCCCGGTCCGGGAAGATCCCACATGCCGCGGAGCAGCTGGGCCAGTGAGCCATGGCCACTGAGCCTGTGTCCGGAGCCTGTGCTCCGCAACGGGAGAGGCCACAACAGTGAGAGGACCGCGTACAGCAAAATAAATAAATAAATAAAATAAATAAATAATAATAATAAAAAAATAATCTTAGCTTGCAGTTTGTGCTCACAGGGCAGCTAAAACTCCTGTAGAAAATCTACTGTCTCTCTGGCAGAAGGAAGAAACAAAATAAAACATAGTTGAGAGAAACCATAGCCACTGGAGAGCAGGGGGAAATAATGGTAAGGTGAGGGCCAGAGATGTGGGGTTCTAAATTTTGCATACAGGTCTGCACAGTTCTGGACTTGACCCTAGTCTCTGGATATGCAGTGATAACATAAAGCAGCACAGGTAAAGATAAAATAATTTAACCAAAATTTGAGCTAATGCTCAAGAGACAGAATTTGGGATTTATTCTTCTGTATGTTGTTAGGCAAGAACCCAATTTTATCTTTTTTTTTTTTTTTTTAATGGCTATCCAGTTGTCCCCACACCATTTACTAAGAAGATTATGTTTACCTCTTGGATTTGACATGCCACCTGTATTATTTACCATATTTCTATATGTATGTGGATCTATTTCTGGGGTTTCTGTTCTACTCCACTTGTCATCTGTCTATTCAGGCTTCAGTACCACTCTGTCTTTATTATGAAACTTTACAGTATGTTTTAAAGTCTTACAGGACTACTACCCCTTTGGAATTTCTTTTTCAGTAATTTCCTGGCTCTTTTTGCATTTTATTTTTCCATATAAAGTTTAGTAACAACTTGCTTAGTTCTATAAAAAAGTCTGCTGGTATTTTTATTAGAATCACCCTAAATTAATGAATTAACATAGAAGAACTAACATATTGATGATATTGAGCCATCTTAATTACAAACAGGGAATGTCTACTCATTTGTTCAAATCTAATATTGTTGTTCAGGAGTATTTTAAACATTTCCTTGTAAAGGCTTTGCACATTTCTTATTAAGTTTATCCCTAAGCATTTGACCATCTTTGCTGTTACTGTAAATGGGCTTTTTCTCTACCGTTACATCTAATAACTAGTTATTGTTAATATAAGGCTATTGAGTTCTATATATTAATTTTATGCCATATCACCTGCCTGAATTATTTTATTGATTGATTTACTTTTATTGCTGGCTCACTATGGTTTTTCAGATATACTAATATATCATCTGACAGTAGCTATAGTTTTTCTTCTTAATTAATAATCATACAACTCTAACCACGGTCCATTTATTTGCATTGGGTCATATCTCTAAGACAATGTTGAATGGTTATAGAATTATTGCGCATCTTTGCCTTGATCCTAATTTTAAAAGTTCATCTAACTATTTTTTGATTAAGTGAGATCCTGGCTTTAGGACTAAGATTATGTTGTATTTTGTTAATAGTTTCATTAGGTCCCATTTGTTTATTTTTGTTTTTATTTCCATTACTCTAGGAGGTGGGTCAGAAAGGATCTTGCTGTGATTTATGTCATAGAGTGTTCTGCCTATGTTTTCCTCTAAGAGTTTGATAGTTTCTGGCCTTACATTTTGGTCTTTAATCCATTTTGAGCTTATTTTTGTGTATGGTGTTAGGGAGTGATCTAATCTCATACTTTTACATGTACCTGTCCAGTTTTCCCAGCACCATTTATTGAAGAGGCTGTCCTTTCTCCACTGTACATTCCTGCCACCTTTATCAAAGATAAGGTGTCCATATGTGCGTGGGTTTATCTCTGGGCTTTCTATACTGTTCCATTGATCTATATTTCTGTTTTTGTGCCACTACCATACTGTCTTGATTACTGTAGCTTTGTAGTATAGTCTGAAGTCAGGGAGCCTGATTCCTCCAGCTCCTTTTTTCGTTCTCAAGATTGCTTTGGCTATTCGGGGTCTTTTGTGTTTCCATACAAATTGCGAAATTTCTTGCTCTAGTTCTGTGAAAAATGCCAGTGGTAGTTTGATAGGGATTGCATTGAATCTGTAGATTGCTTTGGGTAGTAGAGTCATTTTCACAATGTTGATTCTTCCCATCCAAGAACATGGTATATCTCTCCATCTATTTGTATCATCTTTAATTTCTTTCATCAGTGTCTTATAATTTTCTGCATACAGGTCTTTCGTCTCCTTAGGTAGGTTTATTCCTAGATATTTTATTCTTTTTGTTGCAATGGTAAATGGGAGTGTTTTCTTGATTTCACTTTCAGATTTTTCATCATTAGTATATAGGAATGCCAGAGATTTCTGTGCATTAATTTTGTATCCTGCTACTTCACCAAATTCATTGATTAGCTCTAGTAGTTTTCTGGTAGCATCTTTAGGATTCTCTATGTATAGTATCATGTCATCTGCAAACAGTGACAGCTTTACTTCTTCTTTTCCAATTTGGATTCCCTTTATTTCCTTTTCTTCTCTGATTGCTGTGGCTAAAACTTCCAAAACTATGTTGAATAAGAGTGGTGAGAGTGGGCAACCTTGTCTTGTTCCTGATCTTAGTGGAAATGCTTTCAGTTTTTCACCATTGAGGATGATGTTTGCTGTGGGCTTGTCATATATGGCCTTTATTATGTTGAGGAAAGTTCCCTCTATGCCTACTTTCTGCAGGGTTTTTATCATAAATGGGTGTTGAATTTTGTCGAAAGCTTTCTCTGCATCTATTGAGATGATCATATGGTTTTTCTCCTTCAATTTGTTAATATGGTTTATCACATTGATAGATTTGCATATATTGAAGAATCCTTGCATTCCTGGAATAAACCCCACTTGATCATGGTGTATGATCCTTTTAATGTGCTGTTGGATTCTGTTTGCTAGTATTTTGTTTAGGATTTTTGCATCTATGTTCATCAGTGATATTGGCCTGTAGTTTTCTTTCTTTGTGACATCCTTGTCTGGTTTTGGTATCAAGGTGATGGTGGCCTCGTAGAAGGAATTTGGGAGTGTTCCTCCCTGTGATATATTTTGGAAGAGTTCGAGAAGGACAGGTGTTAGCTCTTCTCTAAACGCTTGATAGAATTCACCTGTGAAGCCATCTGGTCCTGGGCTTTTGTTTGTTGGAAGGTTTTTAATCACAGTTTCAATTTCAGTGCTTGTGATTGGTCTGTTCATATTTTCTATTTCTTCCTGATTCAGTCTTGGCAGGTTGTGCATTTCTAAGAATTTGTCCATTTCTTCCAGGTTGTCCATTTTATTGGCATAGAGTTGCTTGTAGTAATCGCTCATGATATTTTTTATTTCTGCAGTGTCAGTTGTTACTTCTCCTTTTTCATTTCTAATTCTATTGATTTGAGTCTTCTCCCTTTTTTTCTTGATGAGTCTGGCTAGTGGTTTATCTATTTTGTTTATCTTCTCAAAGAACCAGCTTTTAGTTTTACTGATCTTTGCTATCATTTCCTTCATTTCTTTTTCATTTATTTCTGATCTGATTTTTATGATTTCTTTCCTTCTGCTGGCTTTGGGGTTCTTTTGTTCTTCTTTCTCTAATTGCTTGAGGTGCAAGGTTAGGTTGTTTATTCGAGATGTTTCCTGCTTCTTAAGGTGGGCTTGTATTGCTATAAACTTCCCCCATAGAACTGCTTTTGCTGCATCCCATAGGTTTTGGGTCATTGTGTCTCCATTGTCATTTGTTTCTAGGTATTTTTTTATTTCCTCTTTGATTTCTTCAGTGATCACTTCATTATTAAGTAGTGTACTGTTTAGCCTCCATGTGTTTGTATTTTTTACAGATCTTTTCCTGTAATTGATATCTAGTCTCATGGCGTTGTGGTCAGAAAAGATACTTGATACAATTTCAATTTTCTTAAACTTACCAAGGCTTGATTTGTGACCCAAGATATGATCTATCCTGGAGAATGTTCCAGGAGCACTTGAGAAAAATGTGTATTCTGTTGTTTTTGTATGGAGTCTCCTATAAATATCAATTAAGTCCATCTTGTTTAATGTATCATTTAAAGCTTGTGTTTCCTTATTTATTTTCATTTTGGATGATCTGTCCATGGGTGAAAGTGGGGTGTTAAAGTCCCCTACTATGAATGTGTTACTGTCGATCTCCCCTTTTATGGCTGTTAGTATTTGCCTTATGTACTGAGGTGCTCCTATGTTGGGTGCATAAATATTTACAATTGTTATATCTTCTTCTTGGATCGATCCCTTGATCATTATGTAGGGTCCTTCTTTGTCTCTTTTAATAGTCCTTATTTTAAAGTCTATTTTGTCTGATATGAGAATTGCTACTCCAGCTTTCTTTTGGCTTCCATTTGCATGGAATATCTTTTTCCATCCCCTTACTTTCAGTCTGTATGTGTCTCTAGGTCTGAAGTGGGTCTCTTGTAGACATCATATATAAGGGTCTTGTTTTTGTATCCATTCAGCCAATCTGTGTCTTTTGGTGGGAGCATTTAGTCCATTTACATTTAAGGTAATTATCGATATGTATGTTCCTATTCCCATTTTCTATATTGTTTTGGGTTCGTTATTATAGGTCTTTTCCTTCTCTTGTGTTCCTTGTCTAGAGAAGTTCCTTTAGCATTTGTTGTAAAGCTGGTTTGGTGGTGCTGAACTCTCTCAGCTTTTGCTTGTCTGTAAAGGTTTTAATTTCTCCATCAAATCTGAATGAGACCCTTGCTGGGTAGAGTAGTCTTGGTTGCAGGTTTTTCTCCTTCATCACTTTCAGTATGTCCTGCCACTCCCTTCTGGCTTGTAGGGTTTCTGCTGAGAGATCAGCTGTTAACCTTATGGGGATTCCCTTGTGTGTTATTTGTTGTTTTTCCCTTGCTGCTTTTAATATGCTTTCTTTGTATTTAATTTTTGACAGTTTGATTAATATGTGTCTTGGCGTATTTCTCCTTGTATTTATCCTGTATGGGACTCTCTGTGCTTCCTGGACTTGATTAACTATTTCCTTTCCCATATTAGGGAAGTGTTCAACTATAATCTCTTCAAATATTTTCTCAGTCCCTTTCTTTTTCTCTTCTTCTTCTGGAACCCCTATACTTCGAATGTTGGTGCGTTTAATGTTGTCCCAGAGGTCTCTGAGACTGTCCTCAGTTCTTTTCATTCTTTTTTCTTTATTCTGCTCTGCAGTAGTTATTTCCACTATTTTATCTTCCAGGTCACTTATCCGTTCTTCTGCCTCAGTTATTCTGCTATTGATCCCATCTAGAGTACTTTTAATTTCATTTATTGCGCTGTTCATCGTTGCTTGTTTCATCTTTATTTCTTCTAGGTCCTTGTTAACTGTTTCTTGCATTTTGTTCATTCTACTTCCAAGATTTTGGATCATCCTTACTATCATTATTCTGAATTCTTTTTCAGGTAGACTGCCTATTTCCTCTTCATTTTTTAGGTCTGGTGCATTTTTATCTTGCTCCTTCATCTGCTGTGTGTTTTTCTGTCTTCTCATTTTGCTTATCTTACTGTGTTTGGGGTCTCCTTTTTGCAGGCTGCACGTTCGTAGTTCCCATTGTTTTTGATGTCTGTCTCCAGTGGCTAAGGTTGTTTCAGTGGGTTGTGTAGGCTTCCTGGTGGAGGGGACTAGTGCCTGTGTTGTGGTGGATGAGGCTGGATCTTGTCTCTCTAGTGGGCAGGTTCACGTCTGGTGGTGTGTTTTGGGGTGTCTGTGGCCTTATTATGATTTTAGGCAGCCTCTCTGCTAATGGGTGGGGTTGTGTTTCTGTTTTGCTAGTTGTTTGGCATAGGTTGTCCAGCACTGTGGCTTGCTTGTCGTTGAGTGAAGCTGGGTGCTGGTGTTAAGATGGAGGTCTCTGGGAGATTTCCGCCGTTTAATATTATGTGGAGCTGGGAGGTCTCTTGTTGACCAGTGTCCTGAAGTTGGCTCTCCTACCTCAGAGGCAGAGCCCTGACTCCTGGCTGGAGCACCAAGAGCCTTTCATCCACACGGCTCAGAATAAAAGGGAGAAAAAGTAGAGAGAATTAGTAGAAGTATGAGGAAAGAAAGAAGGAAAGGAGGAAAGGAAGGAAGGAAGGAAGAAGCAAAGAAGGAAAGAAAGGAGGGAGGGAGGGAGGGAGGGAGGGAGGAAGTAAGGAAGGAGGGAAAGAAGGAAAAGAGAGAAAAAAAGAAGATACAGTAAAAATAAAATAAAGTATAATATAGTTATTGAATTAAAAAATATTTAGAAAAAAAAAAAGGGACAGATAGAACCTTAGGACAAATGTTGGAAGCAAAGCTATACAGAGAAAATCTTACACAGAAGCATACACATACACCTTCACAAAAAGAGGTAAAGGGGGAAAAATCATAAATCTTGGTCTCAGAGACCACCTCCTCAATTTGGGGTGATTCGCTGTCTAAAGGAGGGAAGGAAGGAAGGAAAGAAAGAAAGAAAGAACGAAGGTAAAGTATAATAAAGTTATTACAATTAAAATTAATTATTAAGAAAAAAAATTAAAAAAAAAAAAAACCATGGACAGATAGAGCCCTAGGACAAATGGTGGAAGCAAGAGTATACAGACAAGATCTCACACAGAAGCATACACGTACACATTCACAAAAAGAGGAAAAGGGAAAAAAATCATAGATCTCGCTCCTAAATTCCACTTCTTCAATTTGGGATCATTCCTTGTCTATTCAGGTATTCCACAGATGCAGGGTATATCAAGTTGATTGTGGAGCTTTAATCCGCTGCTTCTGAGGCTGCTGGGAGAGATTTCCCTTTCTCTTCTTTGTTCTCACAGCTCACAGGAGCTCAGCTTTGGGTTTGGCCCTGCCTCTGCGTGTAGGTCGCTGGAGGGCGTCTGTTTTTTGCTCAGACAGGACGGGGTTAAAGGAGCCGCTGATTCGGGGGCTCCGGCTCACTCAGGCCGGGGGTGGGGGGGGTAAGGAGGGGCACTGCGTGCGGGGCGGGCCTGCGACGTCAGAGGCGGCGTGACGTTGCGGCAGAGGCCGGCGTGACGTTGCACCAGCCTGAGGCCCGTCGTGCGTTCTCCCGGGGAAGTTGTCCCTGGTTCCCGGGAACCTGGCAGTGGCGGGCTGCACAGGCTCCGCGGAAGAGAGGTGTGGAGAGTGACCTGTGCTCGCACACAGGCCCCTTGTTGGCGGCAGCAGCAGCCTTAGCGTCTCCCGCCCGTCTCCGGGGTCCGCGCTTTTAGCCGCGGCTCGCGCCCGTCTCTGGGGTTCGCGCTTTTAGCCGCGGCTCGCGCCCGTCTCTGGAGTTCCTTTAAGCAGCGCTCTTAAACCCCTCTCCTCGCGCACCAGGAAACAAAGAGGGAAGAAAAAGTCTCTTGCCTTTTCGGCAGGTGCAGGCTTTTCCCCGAACTCCCTCCCGGCTAGTCGTGGTGCACTAACCCCTTCAGGCTATGTTCAAGCCGCCAACCCCAGTCCTCTCCCTGCGCTCCGTCCAAAACCGAAACCTGAGCCTCAGCTCGCAGCCCCGCCCGCCCCGGCAGGTGAGCAGACAAGCCTCTCGGGCTGGTGAGTGCCGGTCGGCACCGATCCTCTGTGCGGGAATCTCCCCGCTTTGCCCTCCGCACCCGTCGCTGTGCACTACTCCGCGGTCCCACAGCTCCCCCCTCCGCCTCCCGCAGTCTCCGCCCGCGGAGGGGCTTCCTAGTGTGTGAAAACTTTTCCTCCTTCACAGCTCCCTCCCACTGGTGCAGGTGCCGTCCTTATTCTTTTGTCTCTGTTTTTTCTTTTTTTCTTTTGCCCTACCCAGGTACGTGGGGAGTTTCTTGCCTTTTGGGAGGTCTGAGGTCTTCTGCCAGCCTTCAGTAGGTGTTCCGTAGGATTTGTTCCACGTGTAGATGTATTTCTGGTGTATCCGTGGGGAGGAAGGCGATCTCCGCGTTTTACTCTTCCGCCATCTTCCTCTCCCTGACTTGTACTTTGATTTAAGGATTACAACACCTGCTTTCTTATCAATTCCATTTGTCTAGAATACTTTTTTCCAATTATTTTTAGCCTTACTGAATTACTTTGTTTAGGTGTATCTCTAACATGCAGTTGTTTTTTGCTTTGTAAACCAAGCTGAAAATCTTTTTTTTTTTTTTAAATGGTTAAGTACAAAACTATAATTCCATTTTCTGGACTTTGAGTAATTTATAAGAACCCCT
Organism: Delphinapterus leucas; assembly: GCF_059928025.1. Taxonomy (NCBI): domain Eukaryota; kingdom Metazoa; phylum Chordata; class Mammalia; order Artiodactyla; family Monodontidae; genus Delphinapterus; species Delphinapterus leucas. The sequence continues at coordinate 22,228,968 of NC_143130.1, read as the reverse complement.
GTTTACTGATTTCCTCTTTTTCTAGGAGTAAAGTTCCTTTGTGTTTTTATCATTTTGTGGTGAGAGGAGGTGTTAAGTATCCACCAATATCTTGGTTGTCTGTTATCTCACAGGATTCTAAATTTTCCCCCTTTGCTGTGCTTTTCAGCTTCATCACATAACTGGTAAGGGGGCCTTTTCTTTTTTTTTTTTTTTTAACTAGTCTCCTCTAGCTGCCCCTTTAAAAATTGGCACTCGAATCACACATAACTGAAAGCCCTGTCCCACTGATCTTATTTTCAAGGATATATTTCTTACCAGTTAGTCTGGAATTTATCTTTCTGGTGGTTTTAGAGCAATACTAGCCCGGATGCTAGCTCTCTGTTTCACTCTTCCCCATGGCTTTCCTTGCACAGCGCTTACTTGCCACAAAGGCTTTCAGAAAGTATGTGAGAAAGGGGTTCAGTGATTTTTTTTTCCCAATTTTTTATTAACAGTTGTTTTGACTCTTTCCCATTCTCCATCTGCAATTTATACCAAGGGTACTATTTTGTGTAAATTATCCTTCTTGTTGTTAGTGTTGTTTTCTTGTGTGTGGAGGCACAGAATTACAAAGCAATCGATTTTGTCAGTTATTGAGAAGTCAGAAATGTATTTTTAATATTTTATTTTATACTCTCTACAGACTTCCTAATTGCACTTTTTGGAGGAGAGTTTTACTGTTTGCTTCAAGATGCACAATATTCATCCTTAACTTATCAGAGTCTCTTTGTAGTTAATGTTTTTCCACTTCACATCCCGTCCATGATACCATCACTTTTTATATAACATTCTACACTTCTTATAATACATTTGCCATTTCCCACCTGGAATGTTAAACTTCATCACAAGCATAAAAACCAAACTGCAGTATGTCTGCTTGTCCCACTCCATCATTTTGTTATTTTATCATATATAGGCATACCTTGGAGATACTGAGGATCTGGTTCCAGACCCCACAATATAGTGAGTCACACAATTTTTTTGGTTTCCAGTGCATATAAAAGTTATGTTTACACTATACTGTAGTCTATTAAATGTGCGATAGCATTATGTCCAAAAAAAAGCAACATAGGAAATGTAGATGGCCCACAAGCACATGAAAAGATGTTCAACATCGCTAATCATCACGGAAATGCAAATCAAAACTACAATATCACCTCACACCTGTCAAGATGGCTATCATCAAAAAAACACAAATAACAAATGTTGGCAAGGACGTGGAGAAAAAAGAACCCTCGTACACTGTTGGTGGGAATGTAAATTGGTGTAGCCACTGTGAAAAACAGTATGTAAGTTTCTCAAAAAAAAACGAAAAGTAGAACTACCATATGACCCAGCAATTCCACTCCTGGGTATATACCTGAAAAAACTAATTTGAAAAGATGCATGCACCCCAATGTTCATTACTTAAAATTGCCAAGCATTATTTACTATTGCCAAGATATGGAAGCAACCTAAGTGTCCATCAAGAGATGAGTGGATAAAGAAGATGCAGTGTGTGTGTGTGTGTGTGTGTATATATATATATATACACACACACACACACACATACAATGGAATATTACTTAGCCATAAAAAAGAATAAAATTTTGCAATTTGCAACAACATGGATGCACCTGGAAGGTATTAGGCTAAATGAAATAAGTCAGAGAAAAAGAAAGACAAATACTGTCAGATATTATTGACATATGGAATCTAAAAAAAAAAACACATTAAAAAATACTTTATCCTTAAAAGTGCTAGCCATCACTTGGACCTTCGACAAGTCATAACAATAACTTCATAGGTCACTGATCACAGATCACAATAACAAACATAATTTAATAATAACGAGAACATCTGAAATATTGTGAGAATTACCAAAATGTGACACAGAGACAGGAAGTAAGCAAATTCTATTGAAAAGCTGGCGCCCATACTTGCTTGATGCAGGGTTGGCACAAACTTTCAATTTGTAAAAAAACGTAGTATATTCAAAGCACAATAAAACAAGGTATTCCTATATTTTGTTTCTATGTATATTATAAAAGCCACCTTTCAATTTTATTACTTTGGCTTTAAACAGCTTGTTGTCTTTTAGGGTAACTTATAAGTCAGAAAAATAGTAAAACATTTTCTTTTACATTTCCTTGTGCTCCTTATTCCTTATAATACAGCTTTCCATCTGTTAACATTTGCTTTCAGCTTGAAGAATATCCTTTTGCATTTCTTGTAGTGCATTTCTGTTAGCAATTAATTCTCTCAGCACTTGTCCATCTCAAAATGTATTTTTTCAATCTTGTTTCTGAACCATAATATTGCTGAATATAGGCTGCTGGGTTTAGAGTTTTGTTTTTTGTTTTTTTTCCCAACACTTAAAAGTTCATTACATTTTCATCTGGTATCCATTGTTTATGATGAGAGGTCAGACATCATTTTTCACTTTCTTCTCCAGTATGTAATGTGTTTCTATTCCCTTCCTGCTTTCAAGATTCTCTATTTTTCTTTGGTTTCAGCAGACTGTGGCATTGAAATTCTTCCACTGGGGCTGGTAATCAGTACCATACAACTCATGTGTGTAGGTGTGGATTAAAGTGTATTTATAAAGCTTCCACTTATATATGCTTGATTCTGTGCTTTGTTAGACAATCTGCGAAAATCTCAATCTGTCTCCCAAGCTTTAGGCTGAACCCAGTCTCTGAGCTCTGTCTCCCCATGGAGCTAGTGAGAGCTTAGCTTGGCTTTCATCTTGGCAAAGAACTAGAGTAAGTCTTACTCTATAGTATGGTCCTTTCTACTAACTCAGACTTTCTGATGTCTCAGCTGGATGCTCAAGGTGCTAAGGAGGTACTGAAGTGGACTCTCCATTCTGGTTGGGTTGGAACACCAAGGTCTCAAGCAGTACTAGTTTTCTAGTGTCTCATCCCCATAATGGCTGGTTAGCTTTGGGTAGCTAGCTTGCATATGGGCAGTCCATTCTTGAGCCAAGTACTCACAGGACCCCAGAGCAGCTCTGGAGACCCCCTTTTTAAAGCTCCTTCTGTTATAGTTCCCCTGCTGAGCCCCAAATTCTGATCTCTGCCTCAGCACATTCAAAACACTGCACACAGCCTGGACTCCAACTTGATGCCTTATGGTCAGGAAATTGTCCAGACCAAAGAGCCCGGGCAATCATGGGGCTGATCTCATGAGCTTTCCTTCTTTCAGAAATCACATTCTTGCATGGATAACTGTCTAGTGTTGAAGGCAGCTGTTTTGTATATTTTATCCGATTTCATGTTTGTTTACAGACAGGTTAGACTACCATCAGTTACTCTGCCATACTCATAATAGAAGTTCCTCATTTTACTTTATATAAACCTACGTAAGTTATGTCAATTTTGGAAACAATGTTCTTTAGGTCCATGAAACTTCTAGAGGACTTTTGTTGGCCAGAGTTTGTAAGTCAACTATTACTTCTGAAGGCTGGCTCTGTTCTAGGTATGGGGCCAAAAGTTTGAGATAAAGAGATAAAAGAAGCAAAAAACAGCTCCCTAATCTGTGGCCTATAGACATGCAGGGATGCCAGAAAATTAAAAAACAATTTAATATTTAGAAATGTGGAAACCAGTGGGAAGGCAGAATACACAGCATTCAGGCAGCATACAAAAAAGAGGACCTAATTTAATTCTACAGTAGTCAGTGATACTTTCAGAGGAATTACATTAGAGATATTGATATGTAAATTGTAAGTAGGAAGTAGCTAGTCTGAGTGGTAGGAGGAGTGTTCCACACAGGAACATAAGGTAATGCCCTAAGGCAGATGAGAGCAAAGGTATTTTCAGCAAGGACTTTAGAAAAATTGAACTAAAAGGAGCAAGGTGGAGAATGGATAAAAAGAAATGGAAGATATAAGCTGGAACCAGATGATCAAGGCCAATCATATCGTTGTTATCTGACCTTCCAGATTTCCCATTCCCATCCCCTTTAGCTTTCTCACTTCAAAGTGTTGTTTTGAGGACTAAATGTGTTTACTTAATTCTGTATGATGATCCTTAGTAAATCTGAGTTTTTCTATTAATAGTTACTTCGAAAATCATGGGTCCCAGTGAAGGACCTGATTTTTCAAAGCTGTCTCTTGCACGAACACATAAGAAGGATGACATCATACCAGGTATAAGTTTAAGAGTCAGAAGCATGAAAAACTTTCCCATCTGCTTCTCCATCTCTAATGTTCTAGAAGAGTATTTATCTAAATCAGGTCTATAAAACTGTATTCCTGATACATTGGCATGAACAGGAAATGTTTTTCAGGAGTCTAATATATAATCCAGGAAGGTATATCTTTGCATCGTTTACATACTCCATGTGCTTCCTACCTAAATTTCTATAGAACCAAACACTGCTTGTTTCTCTGCTTCCACGCCCAACTTTTCCCAGACCCTAAACCTTGTAATCCTCACATATAAGTTCAAATGCAATTCCTATTTTCTGGGAACAATTTCTAACCATGGTCAGGATTGTTCCTGACTATATGTCCCCACATCCTGTTGGTTCTGCTTCTCAAGAAAATCCTCACTAATACAACCTTCTTCTCAAGAGTTTTGGCAAAGGTTTTAGACTAATGATGAATGAGCTATTATAGTTCACATGCCCATCCTGAAACAAGGGCTAGAGCCAGGCAGGTAAGTGACTCAAACTGGTCGGCATTAGGTCATCTGTTAACTTTTACAACTGGGTAAGGGATCAAACTGAACTACATTGACTGATAATGTGTGGTCATCTAAAAGGTAATACATTCAAATAGAAAAGTGAGCATATGAAAACCACAAATACCTACTGTACTAAAATTATCTTATTTTGTGATTCTGCATCTTAGATATTCTCCCAGCATTACAAAACATATCGCTTTCTGCAATGACAAATTTAAGCAAAATCTGGTATCTAAAAATGTACATATTTGAAAAATAGAGTAGATAGACACTCAACAATATATTAGGATACATATGAACATGAACAGTTACCTAATTACATGCCATAGAGGTCTAGAATTTATAAATTTATAAGGTACCTGAGTATGTATACAACGGAGGTGGAGACTGAATCAAGTACATGAGAAATAATCTATTTTTAAAGAATTCTACCAAGCTTTGGAAAAACTGAGTACATAGTTTTCCTAGTTCTAATATACATGTTATATTACTCTATAAAAGTCATTTTAATTATTCTTAGTGTATTAATTTGCAAATTGAGAAATATAATACCTGCTCTTCCCAACTGTAGAGTTGTTGAGATTCAAGAATACATGTAAATCACTTTGAAAACCATAAAATCCTATGCAAATGTTAGGCTGTATATATTTTGGAAGAAAAGTTCTTGACCCCTGTGTTATTATTGATCTAAGAAGATTCAACAGAGGACAGAAGTAAAGTTTTAGCAGATATAAATGATGATTTAACCTGTTGAGTACAAGTTATATAGCATGTAAAAGGTACTCTATAGAAGCTGTTTTTATGAATATAATACTGGGAATATCAATTAGCTGTCATGAAAATTTCCTCAAAGGGAGTGAAAGTCATCTACAAAACAACTGGTAATTCTTCTCTGACTGCATGCTATTTTCATCTACAAACAACTGTTCATGATAAAAATCATCACAGATTTTTCCATTTTTTAAAAAATGTATTCATAGTTAGATACATTTCCTTTGAAAACCCCAAATATTTAGTAGACAAGGAATTATTAGAACTAGAGAAGCGGACTCAATGCATAGCCAAGTGAAGGAAAAAAGAGGGCAGAAATCATTGAGTTCAAGAATTAACTTGCAGAAAACTGTCTGATAATAAATTATTCATTTGCACAATAATTATTCTTTTAACAGTCTCTTTACCCTGATCGCTACTAAAGTTTTTCATAGATGGTACTCATCACAATATACTCTCCTATATTTAGACCACCAAAAACAATTGCAATGTGCCTTATTTAATTTAAAATGTAACATACTAATACACTAGCTAATAGTATCTAACTAAATCACATGGGGTTATGTATTTTATATTTGAGAATTTAAAATACCAATATTGTTTTTGAGAAAGGAAAAGAAAGCTTAAAAAGAAAAACAAATATGGCTGAGTGGGAAAAAAACCTAGCCTATAAAAATAAGAGGTAAAAAGAGAAAAAAGACACAGATAGCAAAGGCATTTAAAAATACATTTTCATGTTGTTTATAAAGATGTACAATTTCTGAATCCATAGGCTTTTACATTTGTTTATTTTGTTTTGTTTTGGTTTTGACCATTAATATATTTCCCTACCTCATCTTGTAGTAGTTTGGAAATAATCCATCCTTGTCTTGTGGGATGAATGAATTTCAATAATGGAAGAAACCAACACTATTTTCAAATTTGATCTCAGCAAGGGTGAATATGCTGCAGCTGCATTTCCATGTCATAATTAATTCCTGTTGGAAAACTTCATTACCAGGAGTTGAAAGGCTAATGTAGGAGGGCTGGGTTTCCTGAGGCTAGCTTTAGTCTGGAGCATGTACAGCTGTGGAATTCCAGGAAGTAGGGAAGCTGTTCAGAAAACGATGGAGCAAGCATATATAACACCAAAGAGAACAGTTTGGCAGTTCAACATAGGGGTTTGTAGTCTCCAATCTGAGTTATAAGCAAAATAAGAGGAAAAAGAAGTATATCTTTCTCCTTTGGCGTTAACATTTTCTTAGCTATTCATTAAATATCCCGTTTACATGCTTGCATGGGGATGAGAACTGTAGTGGTTTGTTGTTGATGTTAATCTTGTAGACACTTCATATATTTTTATCCATTCTAGCCATATTTATCTTTAGTCAAACATAGGTTTTATTATAAGATGTTAATTCACTATGCAGATGTGCCTCACTTTAATAAAAAATGTGGTCTCAGAGGCAACCTTTCAGAATACCTAATCCTCAATATTGATTTCATCTCAAGAGAAACCAATATAACTCATAAAAGGATCAGGTTAAAGAAACAAGAGAACTGTACTATACCCAGGGACAATTAGGACAATTATAATTTTTATTTCAGATAATCTTTCCCCTGTTAAAAATTTGAGTTTGGAATGAAGGTTGTAAGTGTCCTCTGCTTCAGGTGTGCAGAGCAAAGCCAAATTCTTCATGCTTCTTCTGCATTCTGGTTTCCTCTAATGATATGCCAGGTTATTTGGATTAGCCCTCCAGCTCAAAACAATGAAAAAATTATGTTAAAGTATTTCTGAAAATTAACTTAATATCTATAAATGTAAATTCCCTGGCCGTTTTTCCTCCTGCATGAAAGCCTATATCCAGAAACAAGCAAGAATTATCAGAGCACTAAATATGCTTATGCCCTGAGGCTATTTCCAATCCTTGACATTTATACTTTAGAGGGAAGGAAAGGATTAACAGGTCTGTGACTCCGCCCCTCCAGACTCCAATATTCCCAAAGGAATGAATAATCTCAACCAGTCTCCTCATATACATACTTTAATATTCACCAGCAGAAGTATTTAAGGAGTCATTATCTTAAAAAAAATGCTTTTTAGAAGGACATGGACAGTCTCTCTAAATTGTGTATTATAAATAAATCTTAAATTATGAGGCATTGCTGGGTACAAGGTTAGTGGTAGTCACATAAATTGAAAAGTCACAAAACTAAGTGAGCTTCCTTTGTGCACAATTTTCTCACACATTGTTGAAAACTCATCTGTTAATCCAAAACAGAAACAGGTTCTAAGAAGTACAGGGTAGGAACAGCTAGAAATGTCAATAAAAATAGGAAGTACAAAATAGGCTAATAGGGACAGTCAATAAAATATGAAAAATGTTCTTATTGATAAGACGTGGAAATATAAATTTAAAATGCCGCACAAATTAGAGGAAAATATTTTAAAAACATAATTGCTTGACATGTAGGTAAGTGCACAGGAGAAATAATTGTGATTATTGTAGAATTGAGAAAACACAAAAATTATGATTTTGTTGAATATCGGGGTGGTTCTCACATGGAAGAAGAGAGATATATGTATGGGATGGATGACAGCATAAAGAACATTTTGGGTTAGAAGGATAGATTGGAACTATAATTATCACTATGAATTCATGATAAATAACACACACTTGTGTTTGCCAGTACATATGTTTAAGGACAACATTCAAAACACAGCCTAAAATATACAGTATATATTTCCTAATTCTATCTAACACAAGAACCTCCCCCCCACAAACAGTGACACTTGTAGCTCCAAAAATTCATGGTAAGGTTTTGATTTTCAAAACCATTTTCCACTGAAAAAAATCAGGACTCCCTGGAGAGATATATCTCATTGTAGTGCTGATGCAGATATATTACAAGGCGAGAGCCTAGACTATTTACTTGCGCTAGAAAGTAGGGAAATGCTTAACAAATAATAGACATGTTAAAATGATACAGGGAGAACCTGTAAAGGGTACCACGAAACAAATGGAGAACAACTGAACATCAATAGATTAATGGTTTGTGGCATATTTTAAAACCTACTTTTCATACAGTAAAATTCACTCTACAGCTACAGGGACTGGTGGATTTTCAGAGCTGTACAGGTATTGCCATTATCTGTGGGAGCACAGTTACTCCAGTGAGACTGCTGGGGACTGGCTAGTGCTCAGAAGTGTGTTAATCAGAGAAGCCCACCCTTGATTCGCTGCTTGGTTGAAATGAAAAGCATATTTAAATGCTTGTTTAAAGCCAGCTCTTGTGGCTGCTTGTTATGGTGACACTGGTTTTGGTAAAGTGAATAATATCCATAGAGATACCCATATAGGGTTTTACATGATAATTTAGAAAAATGAGATATATCTAAATGTGCTACATATTACATATAACATGTACATGTAATATGAAATTCTCCACACTTTGATGCTGGTGAAAAACAATACAAAATTTATAGATAGAGCTTGACTCTTTTTATCTATAAAACAAATGTCTGTACATAGATAACACATACTATTAGGAACAACTCTTCCTGTATTACCTTGGCAATTAAAAAGGAAAAATAACAAAATGTCTGAATAATGTATAACTTCATAAGGAAATTTCACACAAAAGTGGAAACAATGGAAAATTAAAAGTTCTTCAAAATCTCCTCTTACAAAAACAACTTAGGGCTTCCCTGGTGGCGCAGCGGTTGGGAGTCCGCCTGCCGATGCAGGGGACACGGGTTCGTGCCCCGGTCTGGGAGGATCCCACATGCCGCGGAGCGGCTGGGCCTGTGAGCCATGGCCGCTAAGCCTGCGCGTCCGGAGCCTGTGCTCCGCAGCGGGAGAGGCCGCAGCGGTGAGAGGCCCGCGTACCGCAAGAAACAAACAAACAAAAAAACAACTTAATTAGTGTGTTTTCCCTTTTCTCTCTGGCCATATATATCTGAGCAGTCCTGCACATAGTAGGTATTTAGCTAAATTATTTGTTTCATATCTCTATCTTGAACACAAATGAAATAATATAAAACTCAAAGTCTGTCAGAAAGTTATTAGTGCTGCTACAGGCAAAGACCATTAACAAGTCCCAGGCAATAAAAATAGAATATGGGTAATAAAATAGAGTCTAACCTTTTTCTTTTCCTTTGTGCGTAGTCTGGTTTCACCGGCTCACAGCGGGCCGCACCCGGCACCTCAGGCCAGAGTTTCTGGCGCGAAACGGCTGCGCCAACGCCGCGTCTGGTAGGCTAGGAAATGTGCCTCAGGCAACACTGCGATTCAAGATGGCGGCAGCGGGCCGTGCGCCGAGGTGCTGCACACAACCCCTCAATTCAACACGGCAACACGTACCGTGGGCAGAAGCGCTGGGCACGACGCTGCAATTCAAAATGGCGGCAGCGGGCCGTGTGTAGAGATGCTGCACACGACACCTCAATTCAAGACAGCAAGCGTACTGTGCGCAGAAGTGCTGTGCGCGACGCTGCAATTCAAGATGGCGCCGGTGAGCAGGGATACCGCTCCCGTCACTTCGATCTGCAGTGAGTACCTTTAGTAGCTCTGTAGCTGCCTCTGACCCACCCTGCGGGAATTCCACCCTCTCCCCTCTGGGGAGAATCCCTTAATGCAGCCACACCCTCAGCCTGTCAGGGAGAGCATGTACTCTAGAGCGCAAGCCCTCACCTCTCCTCCTCTCCCTTCTTTAATCAAATAATAAAGCTTCCCTTTGCTTCTGAACCTAACTCGGTCTCCTTATATTGGTTCCGACGATGTACTCTACTGTTGCTTGACCGTGTCTTACTTTTAACTGTGTGCTAGATAGAAAAACAAATGTAAAGAAATACCAGTATCCACGTATGATCTCTTGTTATGCTTTAATATGCCTATCTCTTCTTCCCATCCTTTAGTCTACCAGGACAGAGAAGGAAAATGAAAGAGAAAGGTAAGAAAATAAGAATCTTTTGGTATTCTCATACTTGGCTTCACTCCTTGGCTTTTAGTAAAGGAAGGGGATCTCTATTGTACAGTAGGTATTATCATACCCCAAAATGTGAAGTTATATTTTTATAAGGATTTTTTCAACTCACAAAGCCTTGTTAAAGCTGTTGAGGAATCAGTTGTAGCTCATTAATAGGGGTGAGTGACTGAGAACATTTCAGCCATGGAATCCTCAGCTGTGATTGTAGTAGTCCTACATTTCTCAGTTGTTTTACTGAATTATTTTTCCTACCTCTCCAAATTCTGGGCACTTTGATAGATGATTATTACCTCGAACTACAGAAAAATTTCCCCTATACACCTATAGGTTTAAACTTAATTTTAACTTTGGAATATTTTTTAACCAGCACCCTTTTTACCCATCTTAAGTGTTTTAGAGATCAACTTATATTCTTTTCTATATGTTCTTAATAAACACAGAACTGCCAACTTTAAGTATACACAAACACTGATACATTCTCATAAAAAATATTTTCTCAGTACTACTGAACCAAAAGCAGTTTATTACAACTGTCATTCATCTGTAATTAGGGCTAGGGCTTGAATGTATGGATTTTACTACAAAGCTGCTCTATACAATATTACTTATCAAAGGTTGATATCATTAAATTAAAAGGGACTTTTTGAGCACAGACATATAGGTTTATGTAATCTACATACTGTTGGAGAAACTCCTTTTTAAAATAATAACAACACAACTGGGTATACATACATAACTTACACCCCTTCATCTTTGGTGGTTCATGAGTGTTTGTTCAAAGCTGCATAGCCCAGGACATGTATCTAGTAATATGCCCTCTGGCATCAGAAAGCAAAGTGGGAGATGTTTCAGTGAGGGACATCTAGACTTTATAAAATCTAAATCCACAACATTTTCTACTAAAAATATTTTGTGTCTTTGGACAATGTTGACTACTTCATTTCTCTGTGAGTGTACACAATCAGAAATCATTGTTTTTATGAGAAGTTGATAAGGATGAGAGTTTTGAAAATGTAAATTCTGGTGACATTATTCCACCAGCAGGAATGCATATAAAAAAATAGCCCTTGGGCTTCCCTGGTGGCGCAGTGGTTGGGAGTCCGCCTGCCAATGCAGGGGATGCGGGTTCATGTCCCGGTCCAGGAGGATCCCACATGCCGCGGAGCAGCTGGGCCCGTGGGCCGTAGCCGCTGGGCCTGCGCGTCCGGAGCCTGTGCTCCGCGGCGGGAGGGGTCACGTCAGTGAGAGGCCCTGGTACCGCAAAAAAAAAAAAACGGCCCTTTACTAGCTTATTTGAGTTTGGCTACTAATCAAATTACTATTAAGTATTCAAATCAATAAAAAGTCCTTCTCTTTTACTCTTCTCAATAAAAGTTTTTATATTTTCATTTTTATACTATATATATTATATTTTATATAATCTTTATATTACATATACAAGGGTAAGAATGTATAGTATTTATCACTTCATCTGAAAAACATGGAACTGCTAAAAAAATTTAAGTTATTCAAAGAATTTCACTTCTGAAATAGAAGTTATCAGTTCTTACAATCTTTTATTATCATGGCTAAGCTTTAATAGAAAACTGGTAAATACTCTTTTCTTCCGTTGGTATTATATTTCATATTTAATAAAGCTAATTCTTGGGGCTTTAAAAACTTACACTATATATTTGGATGTTTATTTCTTGGTGATAATGCACTGTTTTTCTCATGTTTTTTAAAGGTCTATTTGTAAAACAAAGCACAAGAATGTCATGTGGTTTTTCATACAAAGCTAAGAACTGGGCTCAGGGCAAGGCTTTTTCATTGCTACTTGAAAACCCTTAAAATATTGAAATGTCTACAAAAGCAATAAAATGATCACAGATTATATGGTGATATTTAATTTTTGTACAAGTTAAATATCACTGATAATTAACTGTTAGAAGTTTATTTTAAAGTGACATTTTCTTGGATTACTAGACCTTTACAGCATAATTGAAGGTTTTTTCATTGTAATAGTGCCCTATTGCTGATATGAGAGCTCTTTAAAATTATTCTACTTTATAAATTATTGTATATATATATAATAACATATAAGGCATTTATTTTTGCTGTCTTATTATGAAATAGTTTTCCCAAGAGTTTAGGTAATGATGTTTTTTTGGATAGCATAACAGAATAGTGGGGGGAATGAGTGTTGTAAACTTAAAAAAAAATAAAATAAAATCTCACTCATTCTTAAATAGGCCAAATAATCAATAATCATAATAGTATTTATAAAACAATAATATTTGTCTCTGCTGTAATAGTCTGGCCCCTATGAAGAAACTGTGATGATGTCTCCTTCGAAAGATGATTTCCTTTCCTTTCACCAGGCCTTCTCATTCCCTAACTGGCTGCTGTCACACATTCCTGTTGCCAGAAATTTCTTTATGAAGGCATTCATTTTGGATTAGTTGCAAGGATTAAGATATGAAAAAATACCATAGAAGCTATGGCATTGCTGTATTATAGTGATGGGTGGAAACAGATCAATATTTGGATAGGAGGAGAAACCTCTGTTAGGAAGGTGCTTGGAAATGAGGCAGAGACACGGAGGAAAAGAGACAAGAAGACCCAAATTTATTATTTCACCATTTTGAATGATTAATATAAATGTCTTATTTATATTTTCCCGTAGGAGACATTATCAGAGATGAAAAAACTATGAATGGAAGGGGATTTACTTCCCTCAGGATTACTTTTGTTCCTTGACTCTAAGACACAAAATTTTTTTTCACTATAAATTGATGAAATTGGGATATATTTTATATTTTATTATAACATTCACAACAGTGTCTCACATTTGATAAATATGCTAAAAATATATATCATATATATAAATATGATAAAAATATATAATATACATATATATACAATTTATTTTAGTGTCAGGTTTGTAAAGTATAATTATTAAAATTGAGATAACTTTTAACGCAAGAGAACCTCCCAATACTATACACTTGAACTTCACACTTCCTGAAGTGGGAAACAGAAGACTTTATACGTATCATAAAACAAAGAGGGAAAAAAAAGATTAAAAATACTAAAATAGGATTAAGAGACATCCCACATAGAATGAGGAGTTCTAACGCATGTTTAATAGAAATCGTGGTTTAATAGAAATGGTGGTAGAGGAGAGACAATGAGATTTATATACTATTTGGGAAGAAAATGCCTGAGAATTTTCCAGAACAGAAAGCCCTCAAAGACTCATAGAATCTAAAATATCCAAAACGGGATGAATTTTTAAAAATCACCTAGAAAATCTCAGTTAAACTGTGAAAACTGAAAGACAAATAGAAAATCATAAAAGTACCTGGAGAAAAATACACATTACTTTCAAAATAACAGTTATGCTAAAAGCTTTTTCTCAAAAACAGCAATGGGAAAGAGAAGAAAGCAAGATAATAGTCAGAATATGATGAAAGGAAATAACTACCAGTACAGTCTGGTTGCAGACTGGATGACACAGAGTCACTTTCCCTGCTACTCCCAAATACAACTGAATGCCCTGGAAATAATTCAACAATCACAAAAGGACTCTGAAAGTGGGAAAAAGAAGACACACTAAGACCCTTAGGTTTGAGAAACCACACAGTGACATTCTATTGCCTGAGTTTTTTGTTTTTGTTTTATCTCATATAATGACAGTTTGGTCTCTTCCTTGACACGTTTTTGCCTTTATTTTTTTAATTTTTATTTTTTTCACATCTTTATTGGAGTATAGTTGCTTTACAATGTTGTGTTAGTTTCTACTGTATAACAAGTAAATCAGGTGTATGTATACATGTATCCCCTCCCTCTTGCATCTCCCTCCCACCCTCTCTATCCCACCCCTATAGGTGGTCCCAAAGCACCGAGCTGATCTCCCTGTGCTATGTGGCTGCTTCCCACTAGCTATCTGTTTTACAGTTGGTAGTGTATATATGTCAATGCCACTCTCTCACTTCGTCCCACCCTACCCTTCCCCCTTCCCGAGTCCTCAAGCCCATTCTCTATGTCTGCATCGTTATTCCTCTCCTGCCTCTAGGTTCATAAGAACCATTTTTTTTTTTAAGATTCCATATATATGTGTTAGCATACGGTATTTTTCTCTTTCTGACTTCACTCTTACTAAGACAGTCTCTAGATTCATCCACCTCACTACAAATAACTCAATTTCGTTTCTTTTTATGACTGACTAACAGTGCATTGTATATATGTGCCACATCTTCTTTATCCATTCATCCATCGATGGACACTTAGGTTGATTCCATGTCCTGGCTATGGTAAATAGTGCTGCAGTGAATATTGTGGTACATGACTCATTTTGAATTATGGTTTTCTCAGGCTATGTGCCCAGTAGTGTGATTACTGGGTCATATGGTAGTTGTGTTTTTAGTTTTTTAAAGAACCTCCATACTGTTCTCCATAGAGTCTGTATCAATTTACATTCCCACCAACAGTGCAAGAGGGTTCCCTTTTCTCCACACCCTCTCCAGCATTTACTGTTTGTATATTTTTTGATGATGGCCATTCTGACTGGTGTGAGGTGATACTTCACTGTAGTTTTGATTTGCATTTCTCTAATGATTAGTGATGTTGAGCACCCTTTCATGTGTTTGTTGGCAATCTGTATATCTTCTCTGGAGAAATGTCTATTTAGGTCTTCTGCCCATTTTTGGATTGGGTTGTTTGTTTTTTTTGATATTGAGTTGCATGAGCTTCTTGTAAATTTTGGAGATGAATCCTTTGTCAGTTGCTTTGTTTGCAAATATTTTCTCCCATTTTGAGGGTTTTCTTTTTGTTTTGTCTATGGTTTTCTAAGCCGTGCAAAGGCTTTCAAGTTTCATTAGGTCCCATTTATTTATTTTTGTTTTTATTTCCATTTCTCTAGGAGGTGGGTCAAAGACGGTCTTGCTGCAATTTATGTCATAGAGTGTCCTGCCTTTGTTTTCCTCTAAGCGTTTTATAGTGTCTGGCCTTACATTTAGGTCTTTAATCCATTTTTAGTTTATTTTTCTGTATGGTGTTAGGGAGTGTTCTAATTTCTTTCTTTTACATGTAGCTGTCCAGTTTCCCCAGCACCACTTATTGAAAAGGCTGTCCTTTCTCCATTGTATATTCTTGTCTCCTTTATCAAAGATAAGGTGACCATATGTGCGTGGGTTTATCTCTGGGCTTTCTATCCTGTTCCATTGATGTATATTTCTGTTTTTGTGTCAGTACCATACTGTCTTGATTACTGTAGCTTTGTAGTATAGTGTGAAGCCAGGGAGCCTGATTCCTCCAGCTCCATTTTTCTTTCTCAAGATTGCTTTGGCTATTCCGGGTCTTTTGTGTTTCCATTCAAATTGTAAAAATTTTTGTTCTAGTTCTGTGAAAAATGCCATTGGTAGTTTGACAGGGATTGCCTTGAATCTGTAGATTGCTTTGGGTAGTATAGTCATTTTCACAGTGTTGGTTCTTCCAATCCAAGATCATGGTATATCTCTCCATCTGTTTGTATCATCTTTAATTTCTTCCATCAGTGTCTTATAATTTTCTGCATACAGGTCTTCTGTCTCCTTAGTTAGGTTTATTCTTTTTGTTGCAATGGTAAATGGGAGTGTTTCCTTAATTTCTCTTTCATATTTTTCATCATTAGTGTATAAGATTGCAAGAGATTTCTGTGCATTAATTTTTGTTTCCTGCTACTTTACCAAATTCATTGATTATCTCTACTAGTTTTCTGGTAGCATCTTTAGGATTCTCTATGTATAGTATCATGTCATCTGCAAACAGTGACGGTTTTACTACTTCTCTTCCAATGTGGATTCCTTTTATTTCTTTTTCTTCTCTGATTGCTGTCGGTAAAACTTCCAAAACTATGTTGAATAATTGTGGTGAGAGTGGGCAACCTTGTCATGTTCATGATCTTGCTGGAAATCGTTTCAGTTTTTCACCATTGAGGATGATGTTGGCTGTGGGTTTGTCATATATGGCCTTTATTATGTTTAGGAAAGTACCCTCTATGCCTAATTTCTGGAGAGTTTTTTCATAAATGGGTTTTGAATTTTGTCAAAAGCTTTCTCTGCATCTATTGAGATGATCATATGGTTTTTCTCCTTCAATTTGTTAATATGATGTACCACATTGATTGATATGCGTATACTGAAGAATCCTTGTATTCCTGGGATAAACCCCACTTGATCATGGTGTATGATCCTTTTGATGTGCTGTTGGATTCTGTTTGCTAGTATTCTGTTGAGGATTTTTGCATCTGTGTTCACCAGTGGTATTGGTCTGTAGTTTTCTTTTTTCGTGATATCTTTGTCTGGTTTTGGTATCAGCGTGATAATGGCATCATAGAATGAGTTTGGGAGCGGTCCTCCCTCTGCTCTATTTTGGAAGAGTTTGAGAAGGTTAGGTGTTAGCTCTTCTCTAAAAGTTTGATGGAATTCGCCTGTGAAGCCATCTTTTCCTGGGCTTTTGGTTGTTGGAAGATTGTTAATCACACTTTCAATTTCAGTGCTTGTGAATGGTCTGTTTATATATACTGTCTTCCTGGTTCAGTCTTGGAAAGTTGTGCTTTTCTACGAATTTGTCCATTTCTTCCAGGTTGTCCATTTTATTGGCATATAGTTGCTTGTAGTAATCTTTCATGATCCTTTGTATTTCTGCAGTGTCAGTTGTTACTTCTCCTTTTTTATTTCTAATTCTGTTGATTTGCATCTTCTCCCTTTTTCTCTTCATCATTCTGGCTACTGGTTTATCAAGTTTTTTTTAATCTCCTCAAAGACCATCTTTTAGTTTTATTGATCTTTGCTATTGTTTTCTTTGTTTCTATTTCATTTATTTCTGATCTGATCTTTATGATTTCTTTCCTTCTGCTAACTCTGGGGGTTTTTTGTTCTTCTATCTCTAGTTGCTTTAGGTGTAAGGTTTGGTTGTTTATTTCAGATTGTTATCGTTTTGAGGTAGGATTGTATTGCTATAAACTTCCCTCTTAGAACTGCTTTATTTGCATCCCATAGGTTTTGGGTCATCGTGTTTTCATTGTCATTTTTTTCTAGGTATTTTTTGATTTTCTCTTTAAGATTTTCAGTGATCTCTTGGTTATTTAGTAGCATATTGTATAGCCTCCATGTGTTTGTATTTTTTACAGTTCTTTTCCTGTAATTGATATTTAGTCCCATAGCATTGTGGTCAGGAAAGATACTTGATACCATTTCAATTTTCTTAAATTTACCAAGGCTTGATTTGTGACCCAAGATATAATCTATTCTGGACAATGTTCCATGAGCACTTGAGAAGAAAGTGTATTCTGTTGTTTTGTTTTGGAATGTCCTATAAATATCAATTAAGTCATTCCTGTTTAAGGTGTCATTTAAAGCTTGTATTGCTTATTTATTTTCATTTTGGATGATCTGTCCATTGGTGAAAGTGGGGTCTTAAAATCCCCTACTATTATTGTGTTACTGTCCATTTCCCCTTTTATGGCTGTTAGCATTTGCCTTATGTATTAAGGTGCTCCTGTGTTACGTGCATAAATATTTACAATTGTTATGTCTTCTTCTTGGATTGATCTCTTGATCATTATGTCGTGTCCTTCTTTGTCTCTTGTAATAGTCTTTATTTTAAAGTCTGTTTTGTCTGATATGAGAATTGCTATTCCACCTTTCTTTTAATTTCCATTTACATGGAATATCTTTTTCCATCCCCTCATTTTCAGTCTGTATGTGTCCCTAGGTCTGAAGTGAGTCTCTTGTAGACAGCATATATACAGGCCTTGCTTTTATATCTATTCAGCCAGTCTACAACTTTGGTTGGAGCATTTAATCCATTTACCTTTAAGGTAATTATCGATATGTATGTTCCTATTACCATTTTCTTAATGGTTTTAGGGTTTTTTTTGTAGGTCTTTTCCTTCTCTGTGTTTCCTATGTAGAGAAGTTCCTTTACCATTTGTTGTAAAGCTGGTGTGGTGGAGCTGAATTCTCTTAAATTTTGCTTGTCTGTAGAGGTTTTAATTTCTGCATTGAATCTGAATGAGATCCTTTCTGGGTAGTGTAATCTTGGTTGTAGGTTTTCCCTTTCATCACTTTAAATATGTCCTGCCAGTCCCTTCTGGCCTGCAGAGTTTCTGCTGAAAGATCAGCTGTTAACTTTATGGGGGTTCCGTTGTATGTTATTTGTTGCTTTTCCCTTGCTCCTTTTAGTATTTTTTCTTTGTATTTAATTTTTGATAGTTTGATTAATATGTGTCTTGCCGTGTTTTTCCTTGGATTTATCCTGTATGGGACTCTCTGTGCTTCCTGGACTTGACTGACTATTTCCTTTCCCATGTTAGGGAAGTTTTCAACTATAATCTCTTCAGATATTTTCTCAGACCCTTTCTTTTTCTCTTCTTTTTCTGGGACCCCTATAATTCCAGTGTTAGTGTGTTTAATGTAGTCTCAGAAGTCTCTGAGGTTGTCCTCAATTCTTTTCATTCTTTTTTCTTTATTCTGCTCTGGCAGTAGTTATTTCCACTATTGTATCTTCCAGGTCACTTATCCATTCTTCTGCCTCAGTTATTCTGCTATTGATTCCTTCTAGAGAATTTTTAATTTCACTTATTTTGTTGTTCTTCATTGTTTTTTGCTCTTTATTCTCGGTCCTTGTTAAATGTTTCTTGTATTTTCTCCATTCTATTTCCAAGATTTTGGATCATCTTTACTCTCGTTACTCTGAATTCTTTTTCAGGTAGACTGCCTATCTCCTCTTCATTTGTTTGGTCTGGTGGGTTTTTACCTTGCTCCTTCATCTGCTGCATATTTCTCTGCCTTCTCATTTTGTTTAACTTACTGTGTTTGGGGTCTCCTCTTTGCAGGCTGCAGGTTCGTAGTTCCCATTGTTTTTGGTGTCTGCTCCCAGTGGGTGAGGTTGGTTCAGTGGCTTGTGTAGGCTTCCTGGTGGAGGGAACTGGTGCCTATGTTCTGGCGGGTGCGGCTGGATCTTTTCTTTGTGGTGGGCAGAGCTGCATCCAGTGGTGTGTTTTGGGGTGTCTGTGAACTTAGTATTTTAGGCAGCCTCTCTGCTAATGGGTGGCATGGTGTTCCTGTCTACTATTTGTTTGGCATGGGTTGTCCAGCACTGGAGCTTGCTGGCCATTGGGTGGAGCTGGGTCTTAGCGTTGAGACGAAGACCTCTGGGAGAGCTCTCACCACTTGATATTCTTTGGGGCTGGGTGGTCTCTGGTGGTCCAGTGCCCTGAATTTGGCTCTCCCCACCTCAGAGGCTCAGGCCTGACACCAGGCTGGAGCACCAAGACCCTGTCAGCCGCACGGCTCAGAAGAAAAGGGAGAAATAAATAAATAAATAAAAAATTTTAAAATGATAAATAAAAACATTTTTTAAAATTATTAACGTAAAAAAATCCTTTTTTAACAAAGAAAAGAGCAACCAAACCAATAAACAAATCCTCCAATGATAACAAGCACTAAAAACTAAACTAAGATAAACATAAATATCAGTAAGAAATCAGTTGCAGACAGCAAACCCCAAGTCTGCAGTTCCTCCTAAAGTTCACCACCTCAATTTTGGGACGATTCATTGTGTATTCAGGTACTCCACAGATGCAGGGTACATCACGTTGTTTGTGGGAATTTAATCTACTGCTCCTGAGGCTGCACAGAGAAATTTCCCTTTCTCTTCTTTGTTCACACAGATCCTCGGTTCAGCTTTGGTTTTGGCCCTGCCTCTGCGTGTAGGTCAACCTCAGGCATCTGTTCCCACCCAGACAGGAGGGGGTTAAAGCAGTGGCTGATTAGGGGTCTCTTGCTCATTCAGGCCTGGGAGAGGGAGGGGTACAGTAGTTATAATTGGAATGTGGGGCATGCCTATGGCGGCAGAGGCTGGCATGACATTGCAACAGCCTGAGGTGTGCTGTGTGTTCTCCCGGGGAAGTTGTCACTGGATCATGGGACCCTGGCAATGGCAGGCTGCACAGGCTCCCAGGAGGGGAGGTGTGGATAGTGACCTGTGCTTGCACACAGGATTCTTGGTGGCAGCGGCAGCAGCCTTAGCGTTTCATGCCCGTCTCTGGTGTCTGTGCTGATAGCTCCGCTTGCACCCTTCTCTGGAGCTCGCTTAGGTGGTGCTCTGCCTACTGTGGGTACAAGGGAGAGGAATCCCCTCTCCTCACACACCGGAAAGCAATGGTCTCTTGTCTCTTTGGCAGGTCCTGACTTTTTTCCAGACTCCCTCCCTGCTAGCTGTGGTGCACTAGCCCCCTTCAGGCTGTGTTCACACAGCCAACCCCAGTCCTCTCCCTGGGATCTGACTTCCCAAGCCTCAGCTCCCAGCCCCCACTCGCCCCAGCGGGTGAGCAGACAAGCCTCTCGGGCTGGTGAGTGCTGGTTGGCACCGATCCTCTGTGCGTTAATCTCTCCACTTTGCCCTCTGCACCCCTGTTGCTGTGCTCTCCTCCATGGCTCCAAAGCTTCCCCCACGCCCACCCGCCATCTCTGCCAGTGAAGGGGCTTCCTAGTATGTGGAAACTTTTCCTCCTTCACAGCTCCCTTCTAGTGGTGCAGGTCCGTTCCCTATTCTTTTGTCTCTGTGTTTTCTTTTTTCTTTTGCCCTACCCAGGTATGTGGGGATCTTCTTGCCTTTCGGGAAGTTTGAGGTCTTCTGCCAGTGTTCAGGAGGTGGTCTGCAGGAGTTGGTCCACTTTTAGATGTATTTTTGATGTGTTTGTGGGGCGGAAGGTGATCACCACGTCTTACTCCTCTGCCATCCTGAAGGTCTCCCTGCCTTTATTTTTACATGGTAGTAGCACCAATTCTATGAAAAAAGTAAAGGTGATAGCATCCATCCTTTTGATGTTACTTACTATAAACAATGCTTTCAAAATGTCTTCTCTTTAATATCTGTGATGGGTAAATTAATAATCTAACTTTCCACGTGAAGACACCAGAATAAGATGAGCAAATTGAGGACAACAATTAGACCTGTTACTGGTGGATGTAGAGTGGAGATGGGTCTATGTTAGAGTTTTGTTATATAGACTATATCAAGTTCTGCATCAAGTTTTTTTCTACTTCCAGTCTTCTGAGTGTATTAATATAAAAATATTATGAATATTAAGACATTACTTCCATGGATCTATTGAGATAATCTAGTGATTTCTTTCTTTATTCTTAGTATGATATATCAAAGTCAAGAGGAAAGAAAAAATAGGACAGTAGAGGAAACGGAAGTCTGTGGTACCTATAGCTACAGCCAACATTAAACACAGCCTAACGCCCAGAAAGTAGCATAAAACCTCACACTAAAGACCTATTTACCTCAGTTCCCAGTACATTGACACCTCCTGTCTGGCTTCAACAAGAAATTTTATAGGACATGCTAAAGGCAAGAAAAAAATAAAAACTCCCTCATGATTTGAAGTGACAAAAGAAGCATCAGAACCAAACTCTGATATGACACACATATTTGGAATTATCAGGTAGGGAACTTTACGTAACTATAATTAACATATTAAGGGCTAATGGAGAAAGTAGACAACATGCAAGAACAAATAGGCAATGCAAGTAGAAATTCAGAAACTGTAAGACTCAAAAGAAGCACTAGTGCTATGGGCTGAACGTTTGAGTCCCCACACAATTTTTTTTTAAATTTTATTTAATTTCATTTTTTGATTTTTTTGTGCTAAAAACTTGATTTTATTTATTTTATTGAAGTATAGTTGATTTACAATGTGATAGTTTCTGATGTACAGTAAAGTGATTCAGTCACACACACACATATATATACATATTCTTTTGCATTATGGTTTATTACAGGATATTGAATATAGTTCCCTGTGCTATACAGTAAGTACTTGCTGTTACCACAACATTCATATGTTGAAGCCCTAATGTGATGATATTTGGAGGTGGTGACTTTGGGAGGTACTTAGGTCATGAGAGTGGAGCCCCCATGATGGGATTAGTGTCCTTATAAGAAAGAAAACTAGTCCTCTCTCTGCTCTCTCGGCCATATGAGGATACAACAAGAAGACAACTGTCTGCAAGAGGGGCCTCACCAAGAACCCTATCATGCTGTCATCCTGATCTCAGACTCCCAGACTCCAGAACTGTGAGAAGTAAATGTTTGTTGTTTAAGCCACCCAGTCTATGATAATCTGTTATAGTAGCCTGAACTAAGATAGCTAGAAATCAAAAGTACTGTAGCTGAAATGAAGGACATCTTTGCTGGATGCATCCATCAGTAGATGGTACATGACTAAAGAGATAACACATATCAATAGAAACTTCCCAAACTGAAATACAAAGGGAAAAAAATTAAACCAAAAGCAACAACAACAACAGAACTGTAGCACCCAAGAACTGTGGAACAATTTCAAAAGGTGTAATATGTACAAAATGGACATAACAAAAGGAGAAGAAATAGAGAACAGAGCAGAAGAAATTTTGAAGTGTTAATCATTGACAGCTTTCCAAAATTACAGATACAGGAAGCTCAGAGAACACCATGCACAAAGCAGAATTTAAAAACAAAGCAGCCTCCACTTGGCATATCATATTCAATGGACATAAAGCTAAAGACAAAGAGTGTATCTTGATAGAAGCCACAAGGGGTAAAATTCTTATCTATAGAGGAACAAGGATAAGAATTACATTGACTTCTCATCAAAAACCATGCAGACAAGAAGAAAGTGAGATAAAATACTTACAGTATTGCAAGGAAAAAACAACAACACGTGTACTTCTGTATCCAGCAAAATTGTCCTTCAAAAATGAAGGAGAAATAGAGACATTCTACAGCAAACAAAAAGTGAAGTAATTTATGACCATCAGATCATCCTTGCAAGGGATGGATTCTTTAGGCATAATGAAAATAATATGTCAGAAACTCAGATTTACATGAAGAATATAATACTGTTGGAAAAGAGAAGAAATAAATGAAGATAAAAACTTTTGTTTCTAATTTTTAATTGATCTAAAGCTGTTTCAAGTCATAGTAACAATATACTGTTGTGAATATAGCATATGCATAAGTGAAGTAAAGAACAGCAGTGTCATAATGGATGGAAGTAACTGGGATACTCTGTTTAAAGCTCTATTTGTGAAACATTATGGTGTTACAATATTTTAAAGTGCATTTAGGTTAGTTAAAAATTCAGATTGGAAACTCCAGGGCAAACTAACAAAATTTTTAAAAGGATAATTGATATACAAAGAGAGGAGATTAAATGGAACCATATAAAATGCTCAGTTAAAACCAGAGAAAGCAGAAATGGACAGAAAAAGGTAACATGGAACAAATGTAATGAATGAAAACAGTTACAAAGATGATAGATACAAAAGCAAATATATCTATAATCATTTTAAATATGAGTGTCTAAATATAACAAAAGACACTTATTATCAGAGTGGAATAAAAAACAAACCCAACTACAAGTTGTCTACAAGAAAATATACTTTAATTGAATATAAAGTTACAGATTACAATTTCTTTTTCTTCAAAATTTTGATGCTGTAGTTCCATTGACTTTTTTTTGTTGTTGTTGTTGTTTTGCGTTACGGGGGCCTCTCACTGTTGTGGACTCTCTCGTTGCGGAGCACAGGCTCTGGACACACAGGTTCAGTAGCCATGGCTCACGGGCCCAGCTGCTGTGCGGCATGTGGGATCCTCCCGGACCAGGGCACAAACCCGTGTCCCCTGCATTGGCAGGCGGACTCTCAGCCACTGCGCCACCAGGGAAGCCCTCCATTGACTTTTGATTTACTTCAGTAGATACACAGATTTTCTATTCAGATGGCATGATCACAAGAAAACTGATACCAATGTAATTTTTGTTCCTTTGTTTCTTTCTCTTTAGAATATTTTAGAGGTTTTCTCTTCGATTTGTATGCTTACATTTCACTACGATGTGTCGTTTTTAGCAATTCTTTTTTTGGCTCTCTCAACCTTTTAAAGCTGATGTTACTTATGTCTTTAGTACAATAGTTTTCAAATATTTCCTGTCTTCCATTTACTCTTTTCACTACTTTGAGCCCCCTGGATAAAACATTATTTTTACTTTAATTTATTGTATTCTTTAACTTGTCTTCTCTTCTTTCCATATTTTTATATCTTCCTGATGTGTTTTTTAAGAATTTGCACAATTATATAGTTGTTTCTTATTCTGTGAATACTTTCACTCTGTTATAAAACCCATCATTGTATATTTCATATATATGTACATATTTTACATTTATGCTCTTTATACCCATTTTACTTTAATTTATTTCAATCTGGTACTGCTTAATGTTTTTAATGTCTCTTTCTGAGAATATTTATTATGCTCTTTTAGATTCTCATTTGTTTGTTTTTTCCATTTATTCCAGTTGCATTGGCATAGGCAATTCCACTGTGATCTTTGTTTCATAGTACATAGATCCTACACTTACATTGTAAACTATCTTCATGAACTTTTGTTCCTTTAGGACCATGAGCTTCCCTTGTGATGAGTTTCCACCCTCGAGTTTAGAGGATGCAAGTGATAGAAGTGGGGATGCCTCAAGGCAGACTTTCATGTTGTCATAAATCAATCAATTTCTACTCACCCACTTAGTGGCTGGGCCACTTTCTTCAACCGAGGAATGGCTCTTGTGCCACTTCCCAAGACATAACTCTTTCATCTGGCTGTTGGCACCATTCATTGTACCCAGCCTGCAAGTCAGAACTGAGGAAGAATGCAAGAGGGGACTCTCAGAGCAGTCGACCCATCTGTGCTCATTGCTGTGAACTCCCCACTCCATCCAGTTCTGGATGGTACTGCTCTGGGGTTGCTCCTTAATTTTAGGTTGTGCTGCTGCCCTCCTTCTCCCTAACGGCAAAGAAGCAGGCAATTGCTCACGGCAAAGTGGGAGAGTGACAGGGTGCATGCAGAATGATTCTCTTCAGCCTGTTTGGACCAATCTACTGACTCAACATGAGTCGCATTTTTGTTTGTGTGTTAGTTACTAAGCATGGCTGTCAGCTCCATCACCCTCTGTACATCACCTTTGGTTTTCATCTTAAACAGGAAGTCATTTATCTCCTCTTTTTTACACATTTCTTATTTATTTTTCAGATCATTGTTTCCCTTTTTCTTCTAACATTCTTTTATATATATATATATATATTTTTTACATATATATTATATATATATTTTAACCACTTTGAGGAATATGGTGGTTATTGCAAACAATTGATTGGATGAACCTTTATTTTGCTCTTTCTTCTGTGGGTGGAAGCCAAACCACTGAAAAGAATGATTAAAATAAAACTTACAGTGTATTACAATGTGCTCTAAAGAGCAAAGTCATAATAATTAGCTATCTGTATGTCCTGAGAATTCTGGATTAATTGCCAGACTTTCAAACTTTTGTTTTCAAATTCCAGCTGTCTCTTTTATCACACCCAGCTAGTTCAGTGGATACAGAGTTCTCATTCAGATGGTATGCTCATAAGTCCTCTATCAGTTTACATTAAATAATTTCCTCTCACATGGCTCCTCTCTTTAAAGCATTTTATAAATGCTGGTTAATTGTCAGGCCCTCAGGAATTGTTCAGTATTATCATTTTCATCATACATATTAAGAAACCAACATTCAATGAGGTTAAAATGCTTTAATAAAGACCTCACAGTAGTCGGTAGCAGATGGCAAAACAGAAATCCCTCAAATTTTCATTTTTTAGCTCACACTTTAAAAACTAATATCTATCTCAGTGATTGGAAAAGCATTTTAAGTTTCTTTTATCACAGAATCCTCAGAAATTGGCAATGTGCAAGCTTACTGACTAATATCTTGGCATCCTGTTTGCAACTGGGATCTAACTAGACTACGTAATCAAACACTTCATTTGAAGAAAAATTCTCACACACAACAACTCACTTGCTCTAAGGCCAGTCATCATGTTGCTGTACCCAAGCTCCATCACCTCTGTCACTAGCCTTGAATTTTATTGATTTTTGAGACCAATTGTTATTCACATACAAGACTTAGAGTCCTGTACCTGGATATAAGTATGACTTTTTAGTAACCCGTGTATCTGAACATGGTCTTAGGTCATGGGACAAACTGCTTCTGTCTGTTATAGCCATTTATCTAGTCTCTCTGGGGGGAAAAAAAAGAATCATAGTTATTCTAAGCTAGGGCTGTGGAACATTTTTTAAAGAATAGCCAGCACAATAAGTGTGTTTAGGGGCTCTTAAAACAGTTTTCACCCAGAAATGGTAGACTGGATATCACATTTCTTTATCCTCTACCTCTATCACTGTAGGTGAAAACTTGCTTTAGTACTTCTATTTAACAACCTCTGTATGTTTATTTTAGCAAGGAATTTTTAAAGAAGCTAGTTATGTTTACTTTTGCTTTTGGCAATAGTTTCAAAGGCTTTGTTTTGTGAGGCCCACAACCAATTCACACATTTCTATAATTCAGTATCATCATAACATTATTCCTAATAAAATCAGAATAAATACTTATTAACACTCAAAGCAGTAATTGCTTTGAATCTCACATGCATAATGATTCTAATCCACCACTGTAAGAAGGTCAACTAATATAATAAGGAGGAAAGAGATAGAAAATTATAATGTGAAAATACTGAGAACATAGATTAAGGAACACAACACCAAATTAGGGATGTTACAAATAGTCTCACAGTGAAAGAATAAAAGATATTGTGATGTAAAGATTCTGAGAGAGAATGCTGCATGGGTATATTAGAGGCCCAGAATGCTTTTAGGACAATAAGACTTCTTCAGAAAATATGTTAGAATTTGTGCATGAACTGGCCCTGCAGTGATGTATTTCCTAAAACTGAGTATAGCAACCCTTTCAACAATTGTTCGAGTTTTATAATAAAGGAAGAGAATGTGTGCTGAAAAATACTCATACACTTATGAGAATCTGATTTATTTCATCGTTCTGATGACAATCACATTATTATAACATGTTTTTGTCCTTTATACAATATACATCAGTGACACTTAGGACTAGTTGTAGGACTAAACCAGTGGTTCTTTGCCTGCATCCATCCATTTCTCCATTCACCCATCTACAAACTGCAGACAACATGACCAGTGAGGTACTGAATCCCGTGGAAATAATAAAATGTATGATCCCTTTTAGAGTTAAAACCTTTAGAGTTTAACAGTGAAGAGAAAAACCATGTAGAGATAGCCAGTATTAAGTACATATTAAACCCCAAGACACAGATGAGACATACAGAGCTCAGAGAAGGAAAACAGCAGAAAATTCCTCATGGAGGATGTAGAATGGAGCTGGTTTTCTACTAATGAGAATGAATGAGAGGCAGGGCACAGTTTGGAAACATGTTACAGAGAACACATCCCATATAGAATGGAGAGAATGGGTAGATAAGAACAAGAGTTTAAAATAAATCTTTTCTCTCTCATTCCAGTGTCTTTGAACATGCTGTTCATTCTAGTCTGTTACTTTTCCTGCCTGTGTAGTCCTATGAAAACATCTACTTAATATCTCTCACTGTATATTGCCTGTTTACTTGCTAGTTTCTAACAATAATATGAGTTCTTTATTATTCAGGGGTTATGATTTTAATATTTGTATCCCCCAAATCTAGCAGAGTACTTAATAGCAATTACTTTTCTCTTTTTTTTGAATTGTATATAATTTTCTTTCTTTTAATTTTTATTGGAATACAGTTGATTTACAACGCTGTGTTTGTTTCATGTGTACAGCAAAGTGATTCAGTTATAAAACTGGGTATAGACATGATTTAGACAGCTACTCTCACCACTTCTATTTAGTGTTGTACTGGAAGTCACATTAAGTATTATAAGCCAAGGAGAAAAAAAAAATGAAAAGCATACAGAATGGAAAGAAGTGTTATGAACTGAATAGCATCACCTAAAAGGATATGTTGAAGTCCCAATACTCTCTACCACAACATGTGACCTTATTTGAAAATAAGGTCATTGCAGACTTAATCAGTAAAGATGAGATCATGCTGGAGTTGCGTGGGCCACTATTCCAATATGACTGACGTCCTTATAAGAAGATGGCCATATGAAGACTCACATGCAGGAATTACACCTCATAAAGACGTAGGATTGGAGTAATGCATCTACAAGCCAAGGAATGCCTGAGGTCACCAAAAGCTGGAGATAAGCCTGGAATAGATCCCTCAAAGCCTTCAGAAGGAACAAACCCTGTTGAAACTTTTATTTGGTGCTTCTAGCCTCTAGAACTAAGGTAGGGTAATAAATTTACATTTTTTAAGCCTCCTGGTTTGTGGGATGTTATTACAGCAGTTCTAGGAAACTAATACGAAGAATAAAGCTATATTTAAGTGATAACTTAGGCAGAAAATACTAAGGAATCTACAAAAAAAACCTTCTGAAAAAAAAAAGTGGGTCTAGTAAACTAGCAGAATACATAGACAATTTGCAAAAATGCTTTACATACTTGTAATGAACTATCAGAAATTGAAATTTTAAAATGCCATTTACAATAACACTTGTAACTATTAAAAACATAAAGATGAATTTGTGGGAGATACAATACTAAAGTATCAAATCCATATATCAAAGCCATCCCAATCAAAATGCCAGCAGGCTTTTTTGTTGTTGTTCTTTTGAAGAAATTGACAACCAGGTTCTCAAGGTGTATTGAAATTCAAAGCACTTATAATAGAAAAAAATTTAAAGGAATGAAATTGGCAGATTTAAATTACTCAACTTCAAGATTTACTATAAAGTAGCAATAAACATGACAGTGTTATATGATCATAAAGATAGATGTATAGATCAATGGGACAGAACATAAAATCCAGAAACAGACCCACACATATATTTGATTTCAACAAAAGTAGCAAGTCAATTCAATAAGGAAGGAGAGTAATCTTTCAATGAATCATGCTAGAAAAAATGAGTAATTGTATATAAATAAACAAACAAATACACCTTATGTAAAGAGGGAGAAATTATTTGCAAGGCACGTATTGATAAGACAACTTCTTTCTAGAACTCTTCTATCTCGATTATATTTCTGTATACCACCAGGGCCAAGAAGTATGAACGGACACTTCAGCAAAAAGGATAAATGCAAGGAGAATATCACAGAGAACATGCTTAGCATCATTAGTCATTAGAAAATTAAAGTCACAGCGAGGTATCTCAACACACTTACTGGAATGGCAAAAATTTTAGACTTAAACTAACAAGTGTTGGTAAGAATGTAGAGTAACTGCAATACAAACTCCTGGTGTGAATGCACTTTGGAACACAGTTTGGAAGTTTCCTGTAAAGTTAAACATGCATTTACCATATGCCACAGCAGTGTTACTCCGAGGATGAAAATATATGTCCATCAAACACTCATACATGAATGTTCAGTGCCACTTCGTAACAGCCCAAACTGGAAGGTTTCCAAATGTCCACCTGCTGATGAATGGCAAAACAACAACAGCAACTGTAGTATATGCACATAAGGAAATATTATCAATAAAAAGGAGGGAACAATGGATACAAGTGACAATATGGATTCATCACAAAAAAACTGAATAAAGGAGCCAGACAAGGTAGACCACATCCTGTATGAGCCATTCATATGCAGTTCTTGAATAGCAAAACTATAGTGATCAATAGAGGAGTGGGTGATTGACTATAAAAGAGTATAAGAACAGTTTTGGGGGTGATATTGTGATTCTGGTGGATGTTATGAGACTCTATACACCTGTCAAAACTCATAAAATGGTACACTTAAAATTAGTGAATTTTATAGTCCAGAAACTATACCTCAATAAAGCTGACCAAAATAATTAAAAACACAATTTTTTGTTATTTAATCATTTTAAATGAATATTCATTTCATAAATTATTTGTATTCATAATTTTTGTATTTTTTTTCTTAAAGATTGCCCTCTTAATGTATAAACATCTATGTGCTGAGAATTTAGTCAAATGACAAAGAGAAAAATTTCCTGCCTTTACTGAGGCAGTATAGTATGGTAAACACCAACCATATAATTATATAAACAGATTTTATAATGTCAGGTAGTGAAAGGTCCTATAAAGAAAAATGAAGTAGTGTAATATGCTTCTTCCGATCAGAGAAAGCCTGTTTGAAAAGAGAACTAAAAGCAAATGAAATATCAAGCCATGAAAAGACATAAAGGAGCTGTAAATGCACATTACTAAGTGAAAGAAGCCAATCAGAAAAGGCTACACACTCTATGATTCCAACAATATAACATTTTGGAAAAGCCAAAATGATGGACATAGTAAAAGATCAGTGGTTGCCAGGGGCTGAAGGAAGAAAAGAGAGAGAAATAGGCAGAGAACAGAAAATTTTTCAGGGCAGTGAAAATACTACACATGATACTGTAATGATGGATACATGTCATTTTATACATTTGTCCAAACCCATAGAATGTACAACACTTAAAATGTGAACCTAAAACTGTTCTAAAAAAATTAAATCTTAAAAAAATAAGCATTTGTTATGGTAAGACCCTGAGAATTGTTAAGTAGCCTAAACGTGAGAAAGATGACTACTAAGAGAATTATTGAGGTGGGGATAAAGGTCTTTTCTAGGTAGAGGAGGCTCTTGAGCAAATCTTGGGACTTAAGAAGGTATAGATTTATTCTGGCAGAATGTAATGTGTGAAAGAAATGAACGAGACACAGCAGTAAGAAAAGAGGATAAGAAATTTAGCATTTGGGTATCCCCTAATTGTTTGTGCAGCTAAGTTGCTATTTTATTTTTTTGGTGATGGCTCAAATACTGCTTAATTTTCTGGATTTCCCTACAACATTTGAGATATACATTCTCCTGTGATGGATGGATAGATGGATAGATAGATAGATAGACAGATGACACTGCATTTCAACTCCAGGAAAGGCACTTAATTTGCTCTATATTAAATTTATTTTCCTTAATTATATAATGTTGCCATTTGATTTTGTATTTTGGAGAAGTGATGCTCTCAAATTCACACTGGCATGTTTTTCTTCTAAAAGGATTTTCTTCTTTTCTGTTGTAATTTTGCATGCAAGTAGCTGTAACTTAGATTCTGATTAAAACTGCACACAACTTTGCTATTTTCTTTTGAATTTTTTAGCATTATTTGTGTTAACTGCTTACTCATGTGAAGAGAACAATTCTCCAACGAAAAAAATTATTTTTAAAAGTTATTGATTTTTAAAAAATAAACATATTTGAAAATATAAAAATACAGAATCCATTGTAAATAAATGTCCTATCATTCCCTTTATTCTTTCCAATTCTTACTGCCTATGAATAACCATTGTAATTAATAGTTGAAAAAGAATATTATACATACTTCATTAGCTCATAATATCTGTTTCAACAATATATTATGGACATCCTTCAGTATTAGTACATTCTACCCCACTATTCTATTCCATGACCTGATGATCAGTACCTTCTTTAAACATTTTCCAAATTTGAACAGCTTTTGCTGGTTCTTACATATAAATTTGCAATGTGTATCTTCATACATATTTTTGTACATTAATGGATAAATTAGGTAAATGTAGAATTGAATTAAAATGTATGCACAGTCCTTCCAAAAGGTTTACATAATATATGATTCTATTATCAGTATATAAGACTCCACTTTCCACTATACTCTGATAAAGACAAGTTTTTATCAACCTATAAAAATGTTTTTTCAGTAGGTAGGCAGTATATAGCATCTTATTTTTAGATTTATTTGTTGTTCTTGGACTACTGGTGGGATTGATCTGTTGATAAGCTCTTTATATTTCTTCTTCTGTGTGGTCTCTGCTCATATTTCCTGGTTTTACTGCTGGGCTATTTGAATGTGGCTTTTTCACTTGTAAGGCTCGTTTTTATCTTAGAGACATCAAGTTTTTGACGGATGCACCTGATGTAAATCTTTTCCTCTAGTACATTTTTACTTAAAGTCATTTATAAAGTAATTTATATTACTTTGTATAATTATTAAATTATGCCTATATGTCATATGTTTTACATATAATTATATGGTGTGTTCTCACCCATTAAAACTGGTATATGTTTATAGGCCAACTTAAAAAGAAAAGGAGAAAATATCATAGGAAGGTTAAGAACACCATCTTGGAAGTCAAGCAAATCTAGGGAGCATTTCAGCTTTGCCATAAATTAGCTGCGTGACTTAAGTAAATTACTTGTATTTTCTGAGTCTCATTTTACCATTTGTAAAAATGGAAACAGCAATACCTCATTTAGGTTGCTGTGAAAAATATATTAAATAAGAAAACAAGGTGTATCAATGTGCTTTCTATGTGGGTACACGCTTGTTTTAAAATGAACAAATTTCTGTAATTTTTATCCCACTTAGGTGCAATGCCTTTCTGTATTTACATTTTGGCATAACCAAGTAACTTTAGAACAATTCTCTTATCAGAGATCACAATCTCTGATATAAGGGAATGAAATAGCTTCAAATTAACTTTAAACTGTAGTTTTAGAAACATGCCCCTAATATAAAACTCTTTTATAAAACTAGTATGATAATTGTACTTTGAATTCTCAAACTAGTATATCAAAAATTTAGCCTAGTTGCTTAAGCAAAATTTTAAAATTATCTAATAGGAAATATTAACAGAGATGAAAAGTATCATTTATCTTACATCAAGCTCTGTGACTGTTAGGAGTATTACGTTGGGAAGGATTCTGAAGCCACATCTTAGTTCAAGAGGGACTAGATCAGTGGTTAATGACACTACAGGAAAAGGACTTTGGTATTCTGTTGCTTTGGAGTTGCTACCCATGAACGGAAAGAAAAATAATTGTGAAATTTTATTTCATATATCACCATCTGAATTGTTTTCCCCAATGAAAAGGCAAGCATTTTATAATTTCTTAGTTAGATTAGAAGTGGCCACCGGGGTTGAACTGTCAGCTTTTTCCACTTACTGATACATATTCTTTGTTTATTAACAAAAATGTTCCACTTCTCACCATATTTCATTTCAGAAGTCTGAGCCAGATTAATTTTATCCTAGTAGTAAAACATAAATATGAACAGAGAATATACATGACTTTAAGTAATAAAAAAACTAGACTAATATGTTATTGCATTGTATCAGCTTGCATGATCCCAATGTTTTCTCATTAAGATAATTGTATGCATACAGTGTCATTAAAATAGGAGTTTAATGAATCATTCCTAAAAAAAATATTAATAGAAGTCTAGCTTAAACAGTAAGACATGTTTTTTTGACAGTAGAGGCAAATAAAAACCTATGTTCCAAGTGTTCTATTGCATAATATCAAATAACTTAGGTTCTTTTCTAAGGAGGTGTTTGTCATAGAACATACATCCACAGTTTTTCAGAGCATGAACAATAAGTATCTGTGCTATGGAACATAGAGGGAGCTGTTGGCAAAGGTATGGTAAAGCCATCAGAAAATATACAGTGAAATTTTACATTGAAATAGAATATTTTTGAAACTTTATTTCCAAGGCATGAATTGATAGGTAAAATATGAGATAAAATATGACTGAAGTCAATATGTTTAGAAGGAGAGTGTAACAGAAATTATCTTTAGTTTCTTTTATTAAAGATTTTCATTAAAAAAAAAAAAAAGGTCCTTTTGCTATCCAAAACTAGAGAACCTTTAAAAGAAGGGAGGGAAATGTATCTTACACTTTGTTGCTTTCACTTACTGTTGTGCCCACAATAATGACTCTGGGATTTACTTAAAATGGCAAATTCTGTCCTATTCCTCATATTTACATTGTATACTTATTGAGAGAAAAATGTAAATTGGTCTCAAGGTGTTTACCTTCATTTTACTCGAAAGTTACAATTTAATAATTCAAGTGATGTGATACAGGCAAAGCATATTTGGTAAGGTCAATATCATGGTGATTCGTGACAACATAATTGCCACAAAAATTCATTACACATATAAAACAGAGAAACATTTGGTTGATGACAGGTACTGAAGACAAACAACATACTAAAGTAATTGAACATGTAATCTGAATTTGCACCACCTGGTTAGTTGTGAATTTAAACCAACATGAATGATATTGTTTCCTAAGAATATGCACTGTCAATTAGTATTTGAATGTGAATTGTAAAGTGGATTAACATTGTTAAAGAATGATTAAAGAAGACAATTTAGGCACTACAAACAAACTTTAACACTTCACAAAACAGTCTCCATTCTAAGAACTGCAAAATGTGGCAGAAGACAGGAAAGCTTTTATAGATAAAGAATAAAGAGCTACGAAGAGAAAAATGGAACATATCTGATTGGCTGGGGCCGTATAGTCAACCTTGTTTGGGGTGAGAAGGCCCAGAGCTGGCATGGCATTTGAGGATTGGCTGTCTGGATATACTGTGTAAACTGAAACATTTACAGGGACACAAAAATTGTCTAAGTTTCAGTTTGCCGATGTGGCACCCCAGTCAGGAGTGGTTCCATTTTGAGCCTAGAAAATTTTTAACCATCCCCCCTCTTTTGATCATCCTCTTGACCATTCAAGATGTCAGTGTTAGTGTGACTCTCAGTTACCACTGCCTCTTCAGGTCTGAGTGTAGCATCTCAAGAGACAATGTCAGATTCATATTATTGGAGCTAGTTACATTCTTCTGTTTTCTTTTGTCATTCCAGTAAGAGAGAGACCATCTATCCAATAGTCAACAGCTGTTCACATGCATTTAAAATCTTTAGAAAGAATGCAGCGTATCAGGGAGACGATAATAATAGCAGCAAAACAATGCCCTTGGTTTGGAGAGCACTCCTGAGCCATGGTCTCCATGACCCAAACCAGCTAGAATCAAATAAGTCAAGAAATGATCCTGAAGAGGAGGATACTTCTTTAAGCCAGTTGGTCTGTTATATTTTGTGTAACTGTGTCTCCACTTCCCTAGAAGTGTTTATCCAATGAGCTTGTTCCAGAGAAACTGAGACATTGGAAATCAGGGAGAATTTTGTGACAGGCAAAAAGAAATACAGGAACACCAGCATAGTAGCAAATCCAAAGGAGGATGAATTATCCTCCTTTGCAATTGCTTGAGATATGTGACCGGGACAAGGAAAAAGGAGGACAAAAGAATTGTAAAGACCTTCATGGGGTAAGAATTAGGAAAAAGATGGTCAGAGAGAGAAGGAGAAATGGAAAAATTTCTTGATCCAGTGTCATGGCAGGAAGCAATCTACCTTGATGTTGGCTACTTCTCTCCCTAGTCAGTTTGGTTTTGAGGTCTGCATTTACACAGAACAAGATAGGAGAATCCTTCAGCTGTGAAAAATGCATGCAAGATTTTTGATAATTTGGCAGCGTGTCAGTGGTCAAGGGTACTTGGTAGGGCCCTTTTCATGAATCTCACTTCTGCAAAAGTATCAGAGTAAAACAATAACTGTCTAAATGGTGGAAGACGTAAAAATGCCTATGGTTAAAGGTCTGAGGAGAGTTCATTATAATAGAATTGACAAGGAAAAATGGTTGTTTCTGTGACATATAACATTTTACAATAATAAATGGAATTTGATAATATTATATCAGGACATGTCAGATTTTTAGGAATTTTACACAATTTCTGGAATACTTATATTAATAATATATACCCATACAAATATAACCTAAAGAATGTTTAGCATCACTTATTTGACAACACTTCCCATGTAATTTAGCATATCAAATAAGCCTAATCAGGGCTTCCCTAGTGGCGCAATGGTTGAGAGTCCACCTGCTGATGCAGGGGACACGGGCTCGTGCCCCGGTCTGGGAAGATCCCACATGCCATGGAGCGGCTGGGCCTGTGAGCCATGGCTGCTGAGCCTGTGCGTCCGGAGCCTGTGCTCCACAATGGGAGAGGCCACAGCAGTGAGAGGCCCGCATACCGCAAAAAAAAAAAAAGCCTAATCAATTTAACAATTTTCTTTTTAAGAGGAGAGAAAACAAATCTTTTGAGATGTTCCAGGAGCCCTCTCAAAAATCCCAAATTCACTTTGGGATCAAAAAGACTTCATTTAGAATTTGATTTTGGGGAAGTTTGTCAAAAATAGCCATTTAACTCAAAGTGACAAAGACTTCAAAGGCAAATGCAGAAAGTTACATGGTTGTAAACAAACTTAGCTCTTTGAGAATATTGAGAAAACTAGGTTTTCATAAGTACTGAAAGGCTTGATAAAGACAACATGAAGCAGAGTAAATTATTTTGGTGAGATACAAAGTCTTTGTTTTTGAGGTAATCTACCTTGAAAGGCAAAGAAAAACCTTTGTTTATAATTTCTTATTAAGAGGAGACAGTAATCTAATAAAACTTTGTCCTTTTTACAAAAAGAAAACCAAATTCTAATTTTGCACCAATGTATTTCTGATTCTAAAACTCATTAAAAAACAAAACAAAACTTAAATCCATTCTGATCTTAGTCAGTTTGACCACACATAAAACTCATTTCTCAGGATTCCTTTTCCACAAACCTTCTACAACTTGTATATCAGATTCAGTATTTTCTGTAAAAATACTGAATCACTATGCTGCACACCTAAAACTAATATAAGATTGTAAATCAACTATACTTCAATTAAAAAAATAAGACATTTCATGAAGTGGACAGTCTCATTTGGAGAACTGTAAAATGGGGCAGAAGGCCGGAAGCTTTTATAGGATAAAGAATAAAGGACAAGAACAGAAAAATAAATAATTGGCTGGGGCCGTAGAGCCAACGTTGTTTGGGGTGAAACAGCCCAGAGTCGGCTTGATGTTTGGGGACTGGCTCACCAAATGTACTGCATTTGTGGTCAAGCAGAGCATTTAAATGGCATGAAAGTTATCCAAGTTTCGATTTGCTGACGTGGCACTCTGTGCAGGACTGGCTCCATCTTGTGTCTTGGGCCTAGAAAGTTATTTCAGCACCAGCTAATCATTTTTAATAGTTTCTGTTTTACCTCCTAAGTTTATTTTTGAAAAAAAAAGTCAAGCTCTTAAATATAGTCTGATTTCCTCTCATTATTAAACCTAACTTTTGCATTCTGCCCTCCTTTCTTAAAATAAATCCATATAAGTTCTGTTCACAGAGATAGTCCTCAATCTTTAAGCTGCTTATTACTCTATTGCATGCATTTATATTTTATTTAACCCATCTCTTATAGTTGAGCATTGAGGTTATTTCCCAAACATTTTATTACAAAATTATTGCAATAAACAATCTTGTACATATATAGTTTTGTATTATGGAATGTTTATCTCCAGTGTAAATGGTAGAAATTGTATTCTTGACTGAAAGGATAAATGTGTATGGCGTTTTGTTTTTTATTACAAAATTTCTCACCTTAATGTAACATTTCATACTCCATGAAAAAATATGAGAGTGATCTTTTGTTGACAAATTTATTTCCCTTTCTTTCAACCACTTCCTTTTCTACAACTTGGTAGTAATTAAAAAGGTTGTTCTCATTCTAAAAACCATCACCATTTACTTCCAAGCCTTTCCAACACATGAGAAGCAAATTGTATATCATGTATTATTTAAAGTTTGTTTTTTAGAGCTATATTAGAAAGAGGATAAATGAACTCAGAGGCAGATTTCAGAAAATTTTTTCCTTTACCAGACAAAATTTTTTAAATCATCTACCAATGAGTATTTTCTCCTACTACATAGGAATTCACATCCTTGGTATTATGGTATGTAAATCCCTGTATCTTTGGCCATACTTAAAAATAGATGGTAATAATCATGAGCTATTTGTAGAATCAGGATTTGAAGATAAATTTGAAAATGAGAAAAAAAAGTATCCACCAGAAGCACACAACTTTCCTAAGGCCTTTGTCGAAAATGACCAAGCAGACACATGTACCAAAATACACACTGCTAAAGAAATTCATTATCCACTGCATCTAAATGATAAAGAGTAAACAGGTGAGGCCCACATCAAGAAGCCTGTATGCTGGGACACTAACTGAGTATGTTATGATGCAGCACTGAATTCCAGGGTAGACTAACAACCTGTTAAGCAGTGGTGCTTTCACACTCCCTGAAGGTCTCAGAAACTAGGGCTCAACATATTCCTGACATCCATCTCCTTGGGCAGTTTCATCTACACTTCTTAGTTCTATCAAATTATAACAGAAAAGACAAGATCATTAATAATGAAATCCTAGCTGTTGACAGCCTGCCATTATTTAACCACTGCTTACAACAATGAACTTGCGGCAGTGGTCATAGACGCACACTGAATAAATACTTATCTGCCTGCACTGGATAGGTCTTTTATTAGAACACTGGTTTAACAGCTATTTCAAATTTTATTATATTTATTTTTCTAGTATTTACCAAAATAACTTTCTGCCCAAGATTGTGCCGACCCTTCCCCAGGGTGCCACATCAGTAAACCAAAACTTAGATAACTTTGATATCCATGCAAATAAATGCCCCACTTGACCAGAAACACAGTATATTCAGTCAGCCAATGCCCCACCCAAGGCAAGTCTGCGTCTTTTCATCTCAGACAAGGTTGAATAGGTGGCCCCAGCCAACCAGATATTTTATATTTTTCTCTGCCTTGTTCTTCTTTTTTTATCCTATAAGAGCTTCTTGCCTTCTGCCCATTTTGTTCTCTAAGTGGAGACTGTTTCAGGACGTGTTAAGTTTGTAGCACCTCAGTCGTCTTCTTTAATAATTTTTAACACTGGGGTGTGAGGAGTTGGTAATGGTGGAGGGAGAGGGGGTTGGGAGTAAGACTTCTCTGAGTAAACAAGTAAACCTGTCCATATTATAAAGTGTTGGTGTGTAAACCAGGGTTTATATATAAAAACTAAAATTAAAAAATGAAAATGCAAACCCTAGATATGAATACAAAAAAAATGAAGGAACATTGCTTTATTATAACATATAATCCCACAGGAAATATATATAATTTTTGAGCACAGTGCACAAATTACACAAATCTAGCTGGACATATTCTAAGGAAAAAAATAAATAAATTTGAATTTCCCTTAGTAGGTTTGTTGTCAATAGTAATTCTGTATTCTTGCATAAATTTTGGAATTGAGCAAATGAGTAAACACACTGTTCAGAGCCAGGATTTTCACTGTGTATATATATGAGTGTGGAAGGAATGGGGAAGAGGAGGAGAGAACACTGTAGTGCTGCTTTGAATGGGAGATTTCCATATAATCTTATAATTTTATATAATTCCTAGTTCTATTCAGCTAAATTGCCTAGAAGCATAAGACTTCAGTAAAATAAGCACAACTAGTTTTCAGATCTTGGTTTCCAAATACCATTCCAAACACCATTTGGCCCCAAGTCTAGGACAGGGCCAAAGAAAGCACAAGTTGAGCCTGTAACATCTTTAATGCTAGAAAGGAAGTGGGGAAAAAAAAAAATAAAAAGGAAAGAAGTTGATTGGACAAGTTAAGAGGAGAAATTTTCACTGGCCAAATTTAGATAAAAAGAGCATCGAAAAAAATTCTTATAACGGATTACAATACACAGAATATGAAAGAATCTGTAAGTCCACAGCAGTACTCAAAAAAATAAAAAAGGAAAAAAGAAGAAAGCAACATGGAGAGAAGGAGCTCTTCTTTACAGAAAAATGTTAGCTAATGCATCTAGAAGGAGTACTTGTAGAATTAAATAAAACAGTCTTTTGCAATCATGAATATCGATTAAGGCAAGGGTCGTCAAAGGATATGGAACTTTTTGGGTGAAGAACTACTGAGGGACAAAATATTCACAGTCTCATTATATAACTCCATTAACTATGTACTTGTTAACAAAGACAAAAGAACTTTTCTTATGAGAGTTTTAGCAGTCCTCATCTTTGTAATTATTGGGAAAACTGATATAATATGTCTTCTGTTATAAAGTAACAAAATATACACAGTGTCACTGATATAGTAACTGCCCCCAAATCTTTAACCTAAGTCCAATCATAAGAAAACCATTAACAAATCTGGATTGTGAAATAGTAGAATGATGGCTATGCCAAGTCATTAGTGTATTCATTCTACAATTTTTTATTAAGCACCTAGTACTTGCCAATCATGGTCTAGGCAGAGAGCTTACAGGAATGACATATATCTTCTCAGCACTTAACACTTTAAAATATCTGGCAGGGTAAAAGGTTGGTAAGAATAATCTTTAGATCACATGGTTAGAGAAGACGCCTCTGGTAAAATAATATTTGATCGTGTAAGATCCAAAATAAAGTGAATGGAGCCATATGACCCAAGTCAGGAGCTTGCTTGGCATATGTGAGGAACAGCAAGCAAGTCAGCATAACTGCCACTGACTGAGGAAAGAGAAAAGTACACGAGGTTGCCAGGAACCATTTTATGTAAGACAATTCCTTTACAACATGGGAAGGAATTTGGATTTTATTCTAGGTATAATGGAAAACAATTGGGCAAAACATGCTTGCCCACAAGAAATTTATATCTTGTAGATGAAAATTATTTGCTTGCTAATTTTTATCTTACTGAGAAGAGAAAATAAGAAACTATTTACATCTCTTAAAAATTTATTTTATGTAGATTTATACTAAATACCTCAGGAGTCAACTCTTTAGCTCTTAAGCAATTGGAGATTATTAGAGAATGATGAAAGAATCTGGAAGAATTCTTAAATAAGACCCTTGTCTTGGGACATAATTAGATGGAAGCTAGGGCACATTAATATGTGACTGTAAAATAATATATTGTTTGTAACCAATCCCAAACTTCTCAGAAGTCCCTTGTTGATTCATGTTATCCCTTATACTCTATCTGAAATTGTTAGAACTTTCTGCTGAGTCATTGTTCTATGAGTCCAATTTTAAGGTATTAAAAAAACCCCTCCAAATTATATCACAGTAGAGAAAGTGTATATGGCAGCCTTGAATGAAATGTAATAAACAGCCACCCACTACTATTTGAGGGAGTAGAGGGGCAGGTCCTTTTCTGGCCATATTATACCAAGAACCTCATTTGCTAGTGTGGGGAATTTGGGAAATGCTGCCAGGGGAGGAATTGAAAAATCTCTGAAAATGCTTAATTTCATTTTCAATTTAAGTAGCCAGAACCTACTCAAAGACATAGTCCCTAGAGTGAAATTTTGCAGCTGAGAAATTCTTTCAAATCTTTCCCATTCTGCTGCTGAAGTTCCTTAAGCAAGAAATAGGCAGTTTGGTTCAGTTCTTGTTTTAGTCACATCTGAGGGAAGAAAATCCGTCCGATGCTCTCTCCTGTCCATCTTTACTAATGTCTCTATCACAGTTTCTAATGATGCTCTCTAAACCAGATGGATGTGCATAGTCCACTTAGGAGCTTTTCTTAGGGCTAACGTTGCCCTCAATCCTCTTGTGGAATTTCACTGAAGTCAATGAGAACTACCTGACTGGATCAAGGTGGGATATATGGCCCCATGAGGTTACTATAAATTTAAACTCTGAAAAAAAACAAGAGGAATGAGGGAAAATGTGAAGAAATGACTTCAGCTGAAAATTGGAAGTGAATTAGGGATACCACATAGAGACTTAATGGGATATCAGATTCTATTTTTGAAGAAACAGCTAGGGAAATGAGTGTGGTCACATGTTAAATAAGACTGGTACAGAATCACAAACACCATTATGGACTAAAGCAGAAGGTCCTTCAAGACATAACATTTGAACAATGGTATGATTCAGAGTAAATTCAACATCAGACTTGTGGTATAGCCAGGTATTATATTTTTAAACCTCTCATCACTGTCATATCTCAGATCAAGAGAACAATAGACTACATTTGAATTTTTTCTGATCTGTTTCATCGTTCAAATTCCCAACCCATCAGAAAAAAAGTTCTGAGATTTCTTTTCCCTGTACAAGTTAGTCAAACTTTCTGAGCCACTGATTTATCTTTCTGAAGAGATAGTTAACACTTTGCTTACTGGCAGGTATACTTTAAGTTTATTTTGATTGTTGTGATTGGGGGGTCTTCTTGCAATTCTTGGGTGAAAGGTATCTGTAAAGTACTCTTAATTCTCTGGTTAGAACCTTTTCTAAATAAAGGTTGTTTCTGCATTTGTAAAGTGTGAGTTCTGCATAATGCCTCCTTGAATAAAATTACAATCATTTCAACAGTACAAAATTTTCAGGAAGAAAAATATGCTATAGAAAATTTCAACAATTATTGAATTTAGACTGTGGGTGGAGGCTATTGTTAATTTTATTCATCAGAACAGAGAATTGATGACCAAGAAACAAATAAAGCAATAGGCAAACAAACAAAAAGACAACTACAACTTGCTGCCTTCATTCCATTGAATCGTAAAATTGAGAGTCAGTAGACATAATTTTCATACGGGACTAGATATTAGGATGTCACAGTTTCCCCATCACTCAATCATCCAGTCTAGAAGTGTGTAGTTTATGGCCTCTGAGATTTTTATCCCTAACTCATTATACCCCTGATCTGATTTTTCTCGACTGAGTGTATGCAGAGTCTCCAACATCCCTGAGCTCTGATGGGCATTAAAGTGAATCACAGACTTAACCTCATCACCAGGTAGCCTTAAAATTTCCTGAAACTGTAGTTTCATAGGCATAAACAGAGTTTCCTATTCAAAAGCACTTTCTCCATTTGATTTGGTGCCTGAAATGCCACATTAGAATTCATTCCTTGTAGGATGAATTATTTTCACTTTCCAAATAATTCTCTATTAAAATGCAGATATAGCTAGGAGATTTAAGACCTAAGGTTAATTTCTGAAAATCAACAAATATTTTGAGAGATGGAGAGTAAGATCTGATAAGAATAAAATAAAGAATATGGCCTAAACTAATAAATGGGGTGCTAAGCACAGGAGAATGGAGAGGGACACTGGAAAGAGAAATGGAAGAACCCTAAATACAGACTTAAATTACTTCAAAACACAAGATACTGAAGTGGAAAGAAGATTGAAACGAAAGGAAGAAACCCATTAATAGTTTCAAATAACTATCTTTGGGCAATGTCTGCAAAAAGGTGTTACTCGGAACACTTATTCATGTGATCATGTAGAAAAAAAAAAGGTTTCTTGTACAAGTAATTGGAGAAACCCTTACCTTATATCTCCTTCCTTTAGCTTCATGATGGATATTATTATGTTAGGAGCTCTGTTTGTATTTTAACTTAGCTTTCTTACATTTATATACCACAAACTTTTTCTTTAACAAATGCACATTGGAAAATTAACACCACACAAATACCAATATCATTATGATAAGCATCTGAAGTATACTGGAAAGCACCTTGCTTTGGAATAAAAAAAAACTAGATTTAAATTATGGTTTTGCCACTACATATGTGTATGACCTCCCCAAGCTTTAGTTTCTGCATCAATTAATGGGAAAATAAGTTTTTCGTTGGACATCTCTCCCATGATTATTGTGAGGGCTCAGGGTAGCACATAATAAACTGGAAAATGTACAGGTGTAAGTTATTACCTCACTGACTTAACTTGTTCATGCTGGGCACCACCAGTTCCAAGGACAATCAGAACACCATAGAGCCCGACCAAAAGACCCAAGTGAGGTTGAAATTACAAATGAAATAATTTCTACCAGAACAAACTCATGAATCAAAAGAAATTAATTGAAGTGAGCACAACACCTAGGTAACAAAAAAGTTCTTTCTTGGTCATCCCCAGGCAGTATACCTCATCACAATAATGGTGTTTCATTATTCTCGAGGGGATAGATTTATAGGAGACTTAGTTAAGTATGGCATGTTGTCCGAAAGTAATTTTCTTTTCTTTAAAGGATTGCTTTTACTTCATAAATCACCAAATAAAGGATGCAAAGAATTAATAGTGCAGAGGGAGGGCCAAGATAGGAGTATGGGATTAAGAGACACAAACTACTATGTATAAAATAAATAAACAACAAGGATATATTGTACAGCACAGGAAAATACAGCTATTATTTTTTAATAACTTTAAATGATGTATAATCTATAGAAAATATTGAATTAATATGCTGTACACCTGAAACTAATATAATATTGTAAATCAACTATACTTCAATTAAAAAAAAATAATAACTTTTTAGTGAAAGTTGGAATAGATGGCTCAACCAGAATCTATATTCCACTGACAGTCTAAGAGATTAGAAATATCAATTCTCATTTGGCTTAA
This sequence comes from Delphinapterus leucas, assembly GCF_059928025.1. Classification (NCBI taxonomy): domain Eukaryota; kingdom Metazoa; phylum Chordata; class Mammalia; order Artiodactyla; family Monodontidae; genus Delphinapterus; species Delphinapterus leucas. The sequence goes on along the minus strand of NC_143130.1, from coordinate 22,184,417 downwards.
TCACCTGGCATTATTTGAGACTGGGCAATCACACAGGTACCAAGAAGTGAGACCTTTTCTCGTGGAATGGTGGAGATTGAGGGCAGGGTAAGATGTATCATATAACAGAATTAAAGAGAGATGTTTATTTGGATGTGTGATACAACTTGAGCACAAGAGAGCCAGCTCAGTAGTTGGACAGCTCAATGAGATACCCTTCTTTTGAAGGCCCAGCTCTTGAAGCACCTTCACTTGTGTGGTGTAAAAGGAAGTTCATGTAGAGTGGAAGTTTATAGTCCTCTTATTTCATAACTCTTTCTGTCACAGTAAAGATGATGATTCCTAAGTAAAGCTCTAGTTGAAACTAATAGATCAAGAGGGCTGAGGAAGTAGAGGGATTTGATCTGTCCCATATTATTTCACTCTCCAAAGGAGAAGAAACGTTAGTACCTTTCTTACATATACTATAGCTTGACATAACCCATACCATTCCAATGACAGTGGGGAGCATTTCAGTACTGGTGGCAAGAGAGATGGATATGAGAAAGACTACTTTGATTGTTGTACTATTTGAAGAAAGCCACTCATTAAGAAGAGAAAAACAAGATGCCCAATATCATCTAATTTATACTACATTAGCATGATGTAGGGGAAAAATCCAGAAATTCTGATACATGGAAAAGAGTATTCTGTGCACTCCAAACTTTGCAAACTTTATCTCCATTGGTAATAAGGGAAAAGAGGAAGTAATGACAAGTGTTGTTGTTGATTTGTTAAAATAACATTTATTGAAGAAAAATATGAAATAAAGAAGTATAACATTAAAATCAAGCAGAAGATTAATGTTAGATCAAAAGATGCATGCTAATAAATAAATAAAATATTTTCTGATTTATCAGTGATCAGAGGAAAAAACAGATCTATATAAATTGGAACTATAAATTGCCAAGAGAAACTACAGAGCAATATACATACTTTATGAATGTAGAGGCAAAAGTCCTCAAAAACAGAATAAAACATAATAGTAAAACAATCTCAGCAACATATAGAAAGGATTACACACCATGATCAAATAGGATTTGTCTCAGAAATATAATATGAGTTTAACATCTGAAAAGTCAAGCATTATAATATACCACATTAGCAAAAAAAGGACAAAACCCACTTGATCATCTCAATATATACAGAAAAAAACATTTGACAAAATCAGTGCCCATTCATGATGAACACATAAGCAGACTAGCAATAGAAGGAAACTTCCTCAACCTGATGTATGGCATGTAAGAAAATTCCACAGCTATCATACTCAAGGGTGAAAGTGAATGCTTTTCCTCTAAGATAAGGAACAAGACAAGGATGTCTGTTCTCTCCACTTCTATTCAACATTGTACTAGAGTTCTAGTCAAGGAAATTAAATTTCTTCCAGACTGGAAAGAAATAAGTAAAACTATCTCTACTCATAGATAACATGATATTATATATATAAAATAGTAAGGAACCCACTGCCAAACTATTAGAACTATTACATGAGTGCAACAAGTTTCTGGGTAAAGTGCAATATAAAAAAGTATGTTCGTGTCTACACACTAGCAATGGACAACCCCCAATTGAACTTAAGACAATGATTCTACTTATAATAACATAAATGATAAACTATATAGAAACAAATTAATAAAAACAGTACAGGACTTATCAATAATTACAGAACCTTGTAGAAAGAAATTAAAGACTTAAATAAATGAAAAGACATGTTCATGAATTGAAAGACAATATTTTTTTAGCTTTTTTATTGAATAAATTTGACATATATCATTGTATAAGTTTAAGGTGTATAGGGTGTTACTTCAATATACCCTATTCCATATATTGTAATATGATTGCCACTGTAGGGATATTTATCACATTACATAATAAGTATATTATTATTTTCTATATTCATCATACTATGCTTTAGATTTCTATGGCTTATTTACTACAATATTTGTTATAAGTATGCTCCACCCCTGGCCTCCCACCCATCCCCTAGTAACCACCATTTTTCTCTGTTTTTTACAGGTTTGACTTTTTTAGATTCTACATATAAGTAATATCACACAATATTTGTCTTTCTCTGTCTGACTTAACCTTGTTTAGCATAATGTGCTCAAGGCCCATCATGTTGTTGCAAATGGCAAAATATCCTCCTTTCTCATGGCTGAATAATATTTCATTTTGTATATGTACCACATCTTTTTTATCCATTCATCTGTTGTTAAGGAAGGCAATTCTCTACAAATTTATATCCAGTTCCAGTGCAATCATTCTCTTTTTTCTTCTTGAAGTATAGTTGACTTACAATATTATATTAGTTTCAGGTGTACACCCAGACATCTTTTTAAAATATAATTTGACAGTTCTAAAATTTATATGAAAATGCAAGTGATCCACAATAGTCAAAATAATCTAGAAAAAGAGCAAAGTTGGATAACTCATCCTTTTCAATTTCAAAATTTAACGCAAGTTTATAGTAATCGAGAAGTTTTGGTACTAATATAAGAATAGACATACAGATCAATGGAATAGAAGTGAGAATCAAGAAATAAACTTTAAATGTATGGCCATTTGGTTTGTGATATGGTGTCAAGACAATTCAAAAGGAAAAAAGTGGTCTTTTGAACAAATGGTGTGGTGACAACTGGATATCATATATAAAAGAATGAAAATGAACTCTCTCTGTTATACCATACATAAAATCTAACTCAAAATAGACCATAGACATAAATGAAGAATGGCTGCTAATGGGCATAGTGTTTCTATATAGGGTGATGAAAATATATTAAAATTAGGTAGTGGGGATGATTTAACAACGCTTTGAATGTACACAAACAATACTTAGTTGTACAGTTTAAAAGGGTAGATTTTCTGGTATGAAAATATACCTCAATATAGGCCTTATAAAAATTATCAAGAGAAATTAACTTCTGAAATGAAAATGTCAGAAGATACAATTATTGCTAATAATTTTTGGTATTTATTTAGTGGTTTTATAGCAAGTTTTGTTTTTGTTTTCGTTTTTTACCAGATAGCATTTCACTTAATCATTGCGACATCTTATAGACACAGGAATAAGAGGCATACACATTGTTATGGGCTGAATTGTGTGTCTCACAAAATTCATACATTGAGGTCCTAACACCTAATACCTCAAACATGACTGTACTTGGAGATAAGATCTTTACAACAGTAATTAAGTTAAAATGACATCATTAGGGTCGGCCCTAATCCAATATGACTGGTGACTGGTGTCCTTGTAAGAGTAAATTTGGACCCAGACATGTACAAAAGGAAGACCTTGTGAAGACATAAGGGGAAGACAGCCAGCTACAAGCCAAGGAGAAAGGCCTCAGAAAGAACCAACCCTGCTGATGCCCTGATCTTGTTCTAGCTTCCAGAACTGTGAGACAACAAATTTCTGTTGTTTAAGCCACCCAGTCTGCGGTACTTTGTTACAGCAGTCCTATCAACTATTTTACACCTATTTTACAGAAAAGTAAATGGAACTAAGAAGTGACTTATGAAAGGCCACTCATTTAGCCCAGTATATTCTTTTAAAATGGCACAAATTAGAGCAAGTGTTGATTTCAGAAATTACATACATCTTCCATACAAAATTATGGAGCCAAAAGGACTTGGTTGATTTACTGTCTGAAGATATGGACTGCCTCAATTAAAGACTGCTCTCCACCTTATCCATCATATTCTAAGGTAAAATTCTGAAGTGAGCTCACAGTAGTCCAACGAGTTTACAAGTACAGCATTATGATTCACAGCAGGATAAAACTAGGAGCAAATACTAGTTTATGAGGAAATAAGCTCAGATTTAAAGACAGGCTATAGTGATAAACTTCACAGCTATAAATGTTGGAAGAAAAGATGACTAATTTTATATATATTTTTTATCTTCCAACATAATGTATTTTACCATAGACTGAGAGTCTGTCTTCAGATTGTCAAGTGGCGAGTTAGGAGACATTGAGCTTCTTATGATTTAGAAACTAAACGTATTATTTGTCAGAGTAGTCGGGGAAGGCAAGATGTTCAAGCACATGCCAGATTTAGTAATGCCATCTAGAAAGGAATTTTTGTGCTTTTTTAATGATTTATGGGTGATCCTTGTGACCTGAATGTATAGAAATTCTGTAGTAGTTAATTCTCAAATGTTATCCTGCAAAAGCCAACCTTATAACCTGCTCAAAATATTTCCTCTGATTCTCTATAGATAAAAACATGGATTCTGAAGTTAGTTAGCAAGCAAAAGTGACTTATAACTGCCAATTATTTGACTTTGAAATTTAGAAAATATATTAAAAATATATTAGAAAATATATAAGAAATATATATATTATAAAATACATTAAATATATAGCAAATTAATTAGTAGTTAATATACACCACATATAATTAACACATATAATATACATATAAAGTTTGCCAATTGAAAAAAGTGTGCTGGGGAAAATTACTTGTCAGATTCCTGCCATTAAAATATTTATATTTCAGTTAGGAAGAAAAAGAGATAAGCATGTATTCATTGCATTATTAATAATTCTAATGCCTAATATAACTTATTTCTCATCATAATACTCTGAGACATACAGTTTTATTAACCTCTTTTTTGAATGGGAGAAATTGAGACTCATAAATATTAAGTAAATTGTCAAATGTCACAAGTCTACTAAGTGAATGGACTGAATTCAAACTCGATTATTTGAATCCAATATACGTGTGTCTTTTTTTGTTTCTTTGTTTTTTGTTTGTTTTGTTTTTTGCGGTACACGGGCCTCTCACTGTTGTGGCCTCTCCCATTGCGGAGCACAGGCTCCGGACGTGCAGGCTCAGCTGCCATGGCTCACGGGCCCAGCCGCTCTGCGGCATATGGGATCTTCCCAGACCGGGGCACGAACCTGTGTCCCCTGCATCGGCAGGCGGACTCTCAGCCACTGCGCCACCAGGGAAGCCCTGCATGTGTTTTAAAAATCCAATCACATCACTTTCCAATTAAAAATGTATAGCCTACTGAGACTTCAATAATGAATATTACTTGCATCTTCAGTAATTGTTATGATGATGAAACACTGTGAAAAGGACTGGGTTTGAGTCCTCACTCCTGTGACTTTGGATAAGTCATTCCACTCCACATCTCAGATTTTCCTTTGTGTGTTGTGAACATTTGCACACAGCTTGCATGGTGTTTGAAGGAAGATATCGTAGCTCAGTGTGTGCCATAAGGCATGGACTCACTGCAAATGAGCTTCCATCCTCCCTGCCCTACAAACTCTAAATTTGTCAATAGGAGTTTGGAAGTAAGAGAATTTTCTTCAAGATGAATTTTAGGTAAATCTTATAAAATAAAAGATTTCCAGTTGATTCTTTTTGAAAAGAGGGATTTGGTTAGGATGAGATCCTTTGTACATTGAAGACCTGTACCACGCACATGGTAGATACTAAAACAAATTATTTTAATTATGAAAATTGTGACATTATAAAACATGTTAATAATTGCACATTACACTCTGAAGATAGTATGTAAACCTGTTTACTTTGTGTCATTATTATATAAGTTAAACCAAAACCACTTAAAACATAGGGTATTAAATATGGAAATTTATGAAAATTATATAATTTAAACAAGTTGTCATATAGAAAACTGACAATTAAAAGATGCACCACTGTAGATAAAGAATATCTGCAGCCAGAGTAAGAAGATATTTAATCAAGCTACACTCTAATTCCTAGCTCTGCTGGTGGAGACCAGCGTTTTGTGAACAAATGCATTTCTGTTAGTACCAACAATGGCCATGGTTAATAAAGATTGAACTGGTCTCCATGAAAATATCTTTATACTGAGTTCTCTCAGAATGAGGAGGAAATAAAAAACATGAACCTTCTTTTTTAAGCCGCATTCCCTAGAAAATAAAGATTATCGTTCCAAAATAGTGCTCTATTAATGTGTAAGCACAGGATGTCATAGGCAAAAGTATCACAGAGTCGTGACACGTAAGTTGAGTTTTCCCAATATTCAGGTCCTTTGTTATGTTTGTAAGAATAATGCATCAAGTTGCCATGTTATTTTGGAAAAACCCCACTTTCCCACCCCACCCAATATTTCTTTGCCCCATCTTATCTAAAATCTTATATAGGCATTAGGTACCATGTCTATCTTAAATGAGGAATTTCATCCACCAGCTCCTGTTCAAAGAAGAAGAAAGAGTATAATCTATGCATATTTTTTCCTTACAATTACTGACATAAAACCCCTTAGTAGATTTTATTCTATATTTTTGTTTGACATTGGAGAAGTCATTTCATGTAATCCAGTGCATTTTTAAACAGCCTACAGAAAATACTGTAAGAGATACCTAATGGTCTTCATTTTCTATGAATCATACCATACTGGGGTTAATAAAGTATTTAATGGGAACAGAAAGAAATGAGCTCTGCTGAAAAATATTATAACAACCACCCAGCTTCCCATACACTAATGGCATCCATAATAAGTGTAAGATGGTTGCTTTCCTTTGCTTTTAGTGTTAAGGATGATGGGGCTTTTGCTGCAGTAGGAAAGAAAATTCCATTACATCTCCCAAGATGTGGGTGACATGTAAGGAGGAGATTCAGATGGGCCAGAGGTTCACTAGGGCTTGATTTGCAAAGAACCGTAGTTACCAAATCATTTCTCTCATTGTAATTATTTTTCTAATGCCCAGGTCACATTTCAGTTTACAGAGTACTGTTTTATCAATCTGGTTCAATAATTGCTAGCATAATCACAGACTAACACAAAAATATCAATTTCTACGCACTTAATGTTTCTTTAGTTTGAAAGTCACAGGAACTAGCACACATATGGAATAATAAAATGTGTTATGCTCATAAAGTGATAAAATGGTCTTATTTGTAAAGCCTGAATAATTAAGGGATAGAAATAGCCAGGAGAATTAAAAGCTCAATCTGTATTTTGGCTTTTAGTTTAAACTACTTCGATCTTTCTAACTTAAATTTTTTCTAAAGGTTCTGTGAAATAACAGTGGTTTCGTTTTTGTTTTTTCTCCCTTCCAAGTCACCCTCTGGTGGAGGTCCTAATGAACCATAACATGATTTATAGGGGAAAACTAGAAGAAATTAGATTACTGGCTAATTCTTTCACTAGGTAATTTTATATAGCCTCCTTCTTTCTAGATCAGTGGCTGGTAAATCCCGGTTGCCGTGAGGACCTTAGGACACGTATGCTGTCTAGAGAAATAGACTGATTTGTAAATGTACTTCCCACACTTAAAATTCCTTCACTTCAAAGGAACTTGTAAAGAAGAATAGAAAGCAATTTTAGTGTTAAAGTGTTAAGAGTATTGGTTATGCAAGAAATCAAACACAGGTAATCCTACACTATTAACATGTTTTTCCTCCCCAGCAAGACTATAAAATCCTTAAAAACAAAGACATAACTAACTAGTGTGTTTTCCCCCCACCAGGATCTATCACAGGGCTTAAGACACGATAAACATTGAGATAATTTTGAGTCAGTGTATCAGTAATCTATAAAACATGCAAATACAGTAAAATTAACTGAAAGCCCAAAATTGATACAGCCTTACATGTCTCCTTCCCTGGCTTTGTCTATCTCCTTAAGTAAATATATTCTGCAAGTCCTAGAACACATTCTCTAATCATGTTCAGAGTGTGAAGTATTTGGAGGTTTCATTTGTTTTCTTCCAATGAATGGCTAACCAGCCCTTCTGGTCTCCAGTTCATTACTTGACAATCCAAAAGAGTTAAAACCAAACCAGGCCAAGTAGCTGCCTAAGCGTAACATCTATAGTGATATTTAAAACACAGTAATGTTACATTCTACTGAAAGAATCAATAAAGCTTGAGATTCAATCACCAGAGGTATTAGTCTGCATCATCTTCTATTCAAAATATGCTTATGTATCATCCACAGAAGGGGTTTAATATTCTTTTGACGTTTTTACTCTCAGAATGCTAAAGGCCAAGGGGTTTTAGTGCTTTGTCATGTAGTTCCTTATTACTGAATCACAAAAAAAGAAGAATCTTAATGGCAAAGAGAGAGCTCTTCTCTTTGCTAAGGGTTTGATGTTGACTGTCCTTGCCTATTTTTATATGGTGCTCTTAACCAGAAACTAGTTTAAATTAACCCAAAGATTTTGGCCAAATAAATGAACTTGATCAGGAGGTAATGGAGAAAGTCTTTAAGAATCTTGAGAAATGTCTTACGGAATTAGGTGATATTTGCCTTCATTAGCAATTGCTGGACATGCCCATACTGGGTCCAGAATGCCATAAAATCTTGTTAAAGTTAAGGCAAAGTAAGATGTACCATGCCGAATCGTCTACTTTGATAGATTCTTACTGCCCTGCAATATCTGGAAAATTGTCGCCTAATATAGTGAACCTGTCAAACAAATCATTTTCAACTAAATTTAGAGTTAGAAATGTTACCTGTTAGAAAAATGATTTTAAAGCTATTGAAATCATCTAAGCTTGAATAGGTATGTAATCTTTATGCATACAGCTTAAAATCTAAAAATGAGTGCAGTGTCATATTGACAAGTAGTTCAGACAAAAAACTTTGAGCTTGTATTACCACTAATTAGTCCCAGAACAATGCCTAAATGAATAAATTAATATAAAGCAGGTAATATTTGCACATAGGGACAAACTTATCATGGGTTGGTGGGGTGGTGTTTTCTTTATCAAGGACTCAGATTTATAAACTAGTAAGTCGTCCAGGAAACAACATATGACCACAAATTCCATAATATTTATGATTGTGATGTTATTTCCCAAAGCTATAAAAATTTGTGTATGTGTATACATTTCTGCAATTGTATTTTACTTTAGCTATGAAAAAATTAATATGCTATAGTTAATGAAAGGTTAAATAATGTTTGTTTTCTAAGAATTTGAAAAGACTTCAAAATCATTCTCTTAAAAAAATGTCCAGTGTAGCTTAATTTGGTGCCTTCTTTTTCTATCTAACAATTTCCCTTGTGGTATTTCAAAGTCCTTCCATTAGCGTGGAGCAGCATTTCGAAAAATAGCCTGGAGTTCTTCACTTTTCCTTTTAGATGACAGGATTGTGCCTCAATAAGCCGTTAAGTGATGAATAAAGTCTCCAAAAGCTAAAATGGAAGGCTAAATGTAGCACTATGGATCCACTGTGAAGGTGAAATTCAAAGATGCAAGAGGTAGAAACTACCTCTACTTGACAGTGCAGTGAGAATTTAAGAGAAGATGTATTTAGGAATACTGCATAATCTGCGAATTCTCTCAGCTCTACAGTTTCACTGTATGGTGACTGTGTTGCATTCTTGCCTATAGGGAAAAAAAGTAGGCCATTTATGCAGCATCTTAAACTAAGAGGTAACCTAGAATTTATTTCATTTAACCTATGAGTGCAGTAATATCTATAGCAATGATGCTTAAACATTTATCTTAATAGCAGAACATTTCCTTCAGAAAGAATCCTACTTATAAACACCATAGGAAGAAAAGAGAAAAGTTGAGTTATTTTGTCTGGAAGTGGGGGGACAACAGTAATAGTCCTCTTTGCCACAGCCTCCTCTGCAGATGTGCAAGCCCTGCAGGTCCTGCAGAACCCCGCTGAAATGCAACAGTTCTCTGACAACACCTACAGTGGCAGTGAACTCACCACTTAACGAGGCCACCCACTCTGGTTAGGGGCAGCTCATAGTCTTTTTATTACTTATCTTATGTCAAAATATGTCTTCCTTTAATTTCCCACTAGTTTTGCCTTCCATTGCTACTTATACCAATTCTACTGACTCTTTTTCAAATGAGCTCTTTAAAAATCTAACGGCTGCATTATACCTAATGCAAGTTTTTTTATTCTCAACAACGTTCAGGAAATATTGAAGTTCCCAAATATATAACAGTCATTTATTTTCTTGACACATGCCACGTGTGTGCTTTGTATGTGTTAACCCACAACAACCCAATGAGTAGATACTGTTAATATTTTCAGGGTTTAGAGAGGATAGATAAGCTCCTTAAGGGTATATGGCTATGAGGCAGGAAAGCTAAAATTTAAATCATATGTTTTTCTTTTTAAATCAGCTTTTTTGACTTTTTTCTTAATTGCCCTGTGATCAATTTTGGTTAATGTTATATGTGCACCTGAAAGAATATGCATTGTGTCATTGTTTTTGCACATGATTCTATATATGTTGATTATCAAGTTGACCTTATTTTCAAAGGATCTGTGTTCTACATTACTGGTCTGCTTCTTCTATCAGTTATTGTGAGATGAGTCATAGTCTCCCATTATGACTATAAGTTTAGTCATTTTTTCCCTTCATTCTGTCAAATTTTCATTAATAGAGTTTAAAGGAAGGTTTTTAGGCACTTGGAAGGGCTTGGGGGCCGTGTTCCTTAAATATTTTTACTTAAGGAAATATCCCTTAAAATATTATGGAATATTATGTTGAATTTTCAAGTCTTTCCTTTGAATCTATACAAATAAATGACATATCAAAAAATAATAAATTACTAATTTTAAAAATAGGAGAGACTTCAATTTGTATCTCTCAGTAACTGGTAGAAGAAGCATATCAGTAATGTAGAAAATAGATCCTTTGAAAATAATGAGTCAACTTGGTAGATCAGTCTATCAATTTACTAATGTTCAATCATATGTAAACTTTTGCACTTTGACACATTCAAAATTGATGGCTACTGTATTTAGTTTTGAATGCACTTTTCCCATATCTAATAATCATTACCTGAGTGTAAAAGTAGTGTTTCTATTGTATCAGCATAAATTCCCCAATAATTTTAAAGAGAAAAAATAATGAAACACATATATGTGGAATCTAGAAAAACGGTACATATGAACCAGTTTGCAAGGTAGAAATAGAGACACAGATGTAGAGAACAAACATGGACACCAAGGGGGGAAAGTGTGGGGGCGGGAGTGGGATGACTTGGGATATTGGCATTGACAGACACTAATATGTATAAAATAGATAACTAATAAGAACCTGCTGTATAAAAATTAATTAATTAAAAAAATAATGGTGCCAATCAATAAGCCTGTTCTAGATGTTACCAAATGACTCTTGGTTGACAAGAAGAGAAGATATGAATTTAGGTAAAAAGTAACAGAGAAGGAAAAATTAGGAGAATACTTATGGCCACTCCAATCTTATCACTGGATAAATATGGCTGAAATAATCTTAATATTAACCTTATAATTTGGAGATTTTAGAGGAAAAGAGGATAAAAGGACTACTCAATAGGAATGGCATATTTCCCAGACCTGTTAATTCTTTCTTTATAAGAAGAGAGAAGAGGACAAGTTCTTGCCTAGAATATCTTGAGACCACAAGCCCTCAATGCATAATTTTCTAAGTTTTGGAACAATAGAGATGTTATTAAGTTGGCACTAGTGACTGAGAATATACCTGCATTTCTACTAAAGTCCCATCTCTTATGAGGAAAGTGTTCTGATCCATCAGATAAATAACATATTTTGTCTTGCTTGGAGCAGAACAACAATATTCAAAAATATTAAAGAATATTTAAAGATAAGATAAACTTTCTTTCTTATTTTTACTTACAGTGTTATTACATCACTTTGGTGTTCTTTAAAGTAGCCATAAAGGGCACTTCCAGTTTCTTTTCTGCTTTCCATTCTTCAAAACTTGTGAATTTCTTTAATGCTATTTAAAGAGAGATCACTGGCTTTATCATTAAGTCCTTTTATCACACTTTCTGAAGGCCTGAAAATAATAGTACAAGGATGCATGAGATTTTATAGAGACATATATATGAGGAACAAGAAAACCTACTCAATTTTTGTTTTCAGTGAGGAGTTTGGCGGATGCTTTATACTAGAGAGGGTTTTTGGTTACAAGATCAAGAAAATCTTTGTTTAAACAAAAAAATTATTGGCTCATATAATTAAAAGTCCAGAAGTGCAGGAGTAGAGGTGGCCTTAGAGATGGGTAGCCTCATGCTGTCAACAGTTCCATCTCCCTTGTCTCCTTTTTTCTCAGAATGTAGGTGGCATTTGCTTAGACCAGCTGTCTTCATAAGATTGGAACCTCATAAGGCATGTCCAAACTAATGTCAAAACTGCCCTCTAGGGCTTCCCTGGTGGCGCAGTGGTTGAGAGTCCGCCTGCCGATGCAGGGGACACGGGTTCGTGCCCCGGTCCGGGAAGATCCCACATGCCATGGAACAGCTAGGCCCATGAGCCATGGCCACTGAGCCTGCGCTTCCGGAGCCTGTGCTCCGCAACAGGAGAGGCCACAACAGTGAGAGGCCCGCGTACCATAAAAAACAAACAAACAAACAAAAAAAAACTGCTCTCTACTTTTCAACTTCCAGTTAGAAAAATACTCAGGATGTATTTTTATGTCTGATTTGGGTGCCATGCCCATCAATGGACCAATAAACATGTCCTAGATACTGCAGTGTTATTATTGGCAGCCTCCACTAGAACTTCCTAACTAAAGTGGGAAGTTCACACTACCCAATGGAAGGGGGGATTATCACCCAAAGACTGGGTTAGGGTTGCCAGGGAGACAGACACTTTATATGTGGCTGCTTCCCACTAGCTGTCTATCTTACATTTGGTAGTGTATATATGTCCATGCCACTCTCTCACTTTGTCCCAGCTAACCCTTTCCCCTACCCGTGTCCCCAGGTCCATTCTCTATGTCTGCATCTTTATTCCTGGCCTGCCCATAGGTTCCTCAGAACCATTTTTTTTTTTTTTTAGATTCCATATATATGTGTTAGGATACGATATTAGTTTTTCTCTTTCTGACTTACTTCACTCTGTATGACAGTCTCTAGGTCCATCCACTTCACTACAAATAACTTTCTTTTTATGGCTAATAGTCCATTGTATATATGTGCCACATCTTCTTTATCCATTCATCTGTTGATGGACACTTAGGTTTCTTCCATGTCCTGGCTATTGTAAATAGTGCTGCAATGAACATTGTGGTACATGACTCTTTGAATTATGGTTCTGTCAGGGTGTATGCCCAGTAGTGGGATTTCTGGGTCATATGGTAGTTCTGTTTTTACTTTTTTAAGGAAGCTCCATACTGTTCTCCATAGTGGCTGTATCAGTTTACATCCCCATCAACAGTGCAGGAGGGTTCCCTTTTCTCCACACCCTCTCCAGCATTTATTGTTTGTATATTTTTTGATGATGGCCATTCTGACCGGTGTGAGGTGATACCTCATGGTAGTTTTGATTTGCATTTCTCTAATGATTAGTGATGTTGAGCATCCTTTCATGTGTTTGTTGGCAATCTGTATATCTTCTTTGGAGAAATGTCTATTTAGGTTTTCTGCCCATTTTTGGAGTGGGTTGTTTGTTTATTTGATATTGAGCTGCATGAGCTGCTTGTATATTCTGGAGATTAATCCTTTGTCAGCTGCTTCGTTTGCAAATATTTTCTCCCATTCTGAGGGTTGTCTTTTCTTCTTGTTTATGGTTTCCTTTGCTGTGCAAAAGGTTTTAAGTTTCATTAGGTCCCATTTGTTTATTTTTGTTTTTATTTCCATTTCGCTAGGAGGTGGGTCAAAAAGGACCTTGCTGTGACTTATGTCATAGAGTGTTCTGCCTATGTTTTCCTCTAAGAGTTTTCTAGTGTCTGGCCTTACATTTAGGTCTTTAATCCATTTTGAGTTTATTTTTGTGTATGGTGTTAGGGAGTATTCTAATTTCATTCTTTTACATGTAGCTGTCCAGTTTTCCCAGCACCACTTATTGAAGAGGCTGTCTTTTCTCTGTTGTATATTCTTGCCTTCTTTATCATAGATAAGGTGACCATATGTGCGTGGGTTTCTCTCTGGGCTTCCTGTCCTGTTCCTTTGATCTATATTTCTGTTTTTGTGCCAGTACCATACTGTCTTGATTACTGTAGCTTTGTAGCATAGTCTGAAGTCCAGAAGCCTGATTTCTCCAGCTCCGTTTTTCTTTCTCAATATTGCTTTGGCTATTTGGGGTCTTTTGTGTTTCCATACAAATTGTGCAATTTTTTGTTCTAGTTCTGTGAAAATTGCCATTGGTAGTTTGATAGGGATTGCATTGAATCTGTAGATTGCTTTGGGTAGTACAGTCATTTTCACAATGTTGATTCTTCCAGTCCAAGAACATGGTATATCTCTCCATCTGTTTGTATCATCTTTAATTTCTTTCATCAGTGTCTTATAGCTTTCTGCATACAGGTCTTTTGTCTTCTTAGGTACGTTTATTCCTAGGTATTTTATTATTTTTGTTGCAATGTGAGCACATACTTTTTGAATGCCCTGTTCTAGGTGCTGAAGATAAAATAAGATAATCATAATTGCTGCCCCCAAGAAGCTAATAATCTAGTGAAGGAGAAAGACACAATGTAGACAAATAAATAGTAAATAATATCAGGTACTAGTAATTGCTACAAAGAAATTAAAATGGAATTATATGGGAATGGGTAACCTAAAAGAAGATGTATACTACTTTTATTCAGGATACCTGCTCTGAGCAGGTCATATTGAATCAGGACATGAATGATGAGAGAGAGCTATGTAAACATAGATTTGGGAGAAAAGACTCACAAGCAAAAGCATTAGCAACTACAGGAATAAGAGATGAAGTGCTCAGGGACAAAAAGAAGGTTGGTGTGCCTGGAGATTATAAAATGAAGAAAAGATTTGAGGGACATGAGGTCATATATAGACATAGTGGCTGAGTGGTATAACTCCTGGTAGGTCATGGTAAAAAAAAATTTTTTTCTTAATATATTGAGAAACCATTGCAATTTTTTAAAGAGGGTAGTAATGTGATACAGTTTAGGCTTTAAAAGCTTACTCTGGCTTCTCTGTGGAAGGCAAGAGAACAAACAGGGAGACATGACAGGAAGCTATTTGTTAAGCTTCAGATGAAAGATGATGGTGATGGAAAACAAGGTTATAAAGTAAAGATGGTAAAACATGGCTGAAGGTGAAAGTAGTCTTCACTACTGAACTGGATATGATGATTGGAGCAAAGTGGCATCAAGCATAATACTTTGTTTTGGAGTATTTTGTTTGTTTTGTTTTCCTAAACAACTGGGTATATGGTGATACCAGTTACTTATCTTAAAAGCAGGAAAATCAGGTCAGAAGAACCAACCATTTTGTTCTACTCATATTACTTTAAGGATCCTACTACATATTTAAAGAATGGTGTTAAACTGAGATGTGTACACAGACAAAAGTCTGGGCTAGGAAAACTTTTATCTATTCACTTAATACATTCTGAGGCTCTATTATATGCAGGCAGGCAGTGTTATAGGCATTTGATTACAAAATACTGAAACATACAAAAATACAAGGCATTTGATTACATAAAACAGTGAAACATACAAAAATACAGAAAGTCCATGGCTCATGGAGCTTATAATCTACTGAGGGAAGACAAAAAATTAAAATATATATATTTGAAAAAGTAAATATAAATATGTTACATAGTATAATAGGAAGAGATAAATTTTATGGAAGAAAATGATCAGGGCAAATGGGAACAGGAGTTCCAAAGGCAATGTGATTTTAACAAGGAAACATTTGAGCAAAACTTGAAGGTAGTTGGAATTAGCATGTGGACACTTGTGGGAGTAGTATGCCATGCAAAAAAGGAGGGTCCTGTCAGTGCAAATGCCCTAAGGCAGGAGCTTGGCCAGCCAGTGTGTTCACAGCGGAGTGGGAAAGGGGGAGAGTCGTAGAAGAGATCAGAGAGGCGGTGGGGACCAGACCCAGTTAGTGTGAGGACCTTGCTTTTACTCTGAATGAAATAGGAGAAGAATCAACATGATCTGATCCCCATTTAAAAGAGATACTCTGCATGTCCTATTGAGAGAATTCAGTTTATCCACAATATTTTAAAGCCACGGTTCTGGATGAGATCTGTTAAGGAGACAATGCAGATGGAAAAGAGCGTCAAGAACAGAGAAATGGACATTATGTTTGACATTTAGAGGACCTTGGAGTGGCTAGCAAATAAGTCTTAGAAGAAAAGTCAATGAGAAAGAAAGAAATTCATGGAAGCCTAGTTGGAATTAAAGAATGTTTCCATTAGAAGATGTGGTCTACTTTGTCAAATACCACTGAGAAGTGAGTGAGATGAGGGCAGGAATGAAATATATTATATATTTTGTGGATGATTCAGGATGCTGTTAATCTTATAAGGGCCATTTCAATTAAATGGTACAGAAAAACTACTAAAAATAAAACCAGACAAAAAAACCCAAAAACACAATAAGGCATGGAGAACTCATTTGAAGTGTTTCATTGTGAAGAATAACAGGACAGCATGATGGTAAATCAAGGAAACACAAAATCGGGGGGGGGGGGGGTGAAGTTAGTATTTGTAAGGTAGGCATGTTAAATAAACATCTGTATGTCAATGGATTTAATCAGGTTAGAAAGAGAGAAACCAATAAGAGAGAAACCAATGATACAGGAGAAAGAGGACAGAATAATAGGAAGAAAGTCCTGGAAAAGATGACACAAAAAGAAATCTAAGGAATGAGTGGGGAAGTGGGACTTCAATTTAACCAGAGAGACAACAAAGTGGGTGGGTAGAATTTACACTTAGGCTGTAGTTGTTGGTATTTTAAGATAAAATAGTTCTTATCTACTGATTCTATTTTCTCTAAGAAGTATGTAGTCATTAGCTGAGAATGAGGGGGAATGCAGTGTATGATAAGAGGGAGGGTGTGAAATGAGAATGCCAGAGAGTGGAAAAGTAAATTCATTAGCAATGCTATCTTTTAGTGTTGTATGCCGAATTGATGTTTTTGTCCAGAAGTTTGTTCCATTGAAATTTTGTTCCAAAACTCATCACTTAACAACAGTTGTATGATTTTTCTCCCACAAAAATTTGCTCCTGTGAAAGTATAGATAAATTCATAGTTGAATTTAGCCTAGGATAGAGTTTTACCGCTAAGAATGACAGAGAGTAATGGGAGTTCATAAAAGTCTTGGCAAGTGGGTATTTTTAATGACATATAATGGATTATAGGGTGTATGAAAGGTTCTGAGAAGAGAAATGGATACTGAAATATATTTTGGTCTCCATGAAGCTGGAGAAAGGCTGGAGTGGGAGAAATGGAGTCAGACAGTTGAAAGGAGATGGCAGTTTGGGAGAAAATTATTTGAAACCACTGGATGGCTGAGTTGAGAGCAGATGAAAAAAACATTGGCCCTAAGAAAGGCAAACACATAGAAGACATGAATTTGGAGAAGTGATGTCTTGGGAATTATAACAGTAGTAAAACTGGAAGTAATGAAGTTATCAATTAATGAAGGAACATTCCTGAAAGGGTAACAAATGACGGCAACAACAGGTAATAAAGAAAGGTAAAGTCTGACACCATGGAAGTCAAAGGAGCTAGGTGTTTTAAAGAAGAAAATGAGACAGTCTGGAAGCAGCTTGGGAAACAAGAAGGAAATATATCTTCTATTAAAGCCTTGAGGCATGTGTCATGTGAGAGAACATGGAAGCAGCCAGGTAGGAGCAAAAGCTGAAGGGAATTTTTAGAGAAGACTCATCAGGCACTTGCTGCTGACGAACTAGAGGTTTTAAAAGCACAATGGAAATTTTGGTAAGCAGATAGACATGAGAAATGGAACCTGACTACAGGATGTACAGACAAATGTATGAGAATTGATTCTTATTTCCATGTATGATCTGGGTAGCCTGAACTTCTACCCAGTGATTGACGGAAGCAAGGATGAGGATGAATGTAATCATGGGCTGGTCCCGGAAGTCAGAGCACTCAGTAATTGAAAACGTAATGGTGCATATCTCAGCAGCTACTAGAAATATGGCAGCTTGGAGCAACTCCATGAATGAAAACATAAGAGGCTGTTCATGTCCCTGGGAGACTTTTTGGCTCATCCTGGAGCATCTCTGTCTCACCTACAGATAGCATGCTTGAGATAACTGCACCATAGGTGGCTGTAGTGCATCCACTGCTTTTGATTATGCTTCTCCTTGTGCCTCATATTCCCCACACCTTTCTTTCTCTTTCTGGTGAATTCCTCTTCAAGGTCAAACTTAAACATCACCTCTTGATTCCTCATCAAGGCTTTCATGACCCTTCTCCCTACCCATTGAGTTAACTGTTCCACTACCTGTTGTGCTGATGGTCACATTGCTCTTTCAACTGGTATTAAAACTACATGGGTTGTCTTTTCATCCTGTTTATGGTTTCCTTTGCTGCGCAAAAGCTTTTAAGTTTCATTAGGTCCCATTTGTTTATTTTTGTTTTTAATTTCCATTTCTCTAGGAGGTGGGTCAAAAAAGATCTTGCTGTGATTTATGTCATAGAGTGTTCTGCCTATGTTTTCCTCTAAGAGTTTGATGGTGTCTGGCCTTACATTTAGGTCTTTAATGCATTTTGAGTTTATTTTTGTGTTTGGTGTTAGGGAGTGTTCTAATTTCATTCTTTTACATGTAGCTGTCCAGTTTTCCCAGCACCACTTATTGAAGAGGCTGTCCTTCCTCCACTGTATATTCTTGCCTCCTTTATCAAAGATAAGGTGACCAGATGTGTGTGGGTTTATCTGTGGCCTTTCTATCCTGTTCCATTGATCTATATTTCTGTTTTTGTGCCAGTACCATACTGTCTTGATTACTGTAGCTTTGTAGTATAGTCTGAAGTCAGGGAGCCTGATTCTCCAGCTCCGTTTTTCTTTCTCAAGATTGCTTTGGCTATTTGGGGTCTATTGTGTTTCCATACAAATTGTGAAATTTTTTGTCCAGCAAAGGAAACCATAAACAAGATGAAAAGACAACCCTTAGAATAGGAGAAAATATTTGCAAATGAAGCAACTGACAAAGGATTAATCTCCAAAACATACAAAGAACTCATGCAGCTCAATATCAAAAAAACAAACAACCCAATCCAAAAATGGGCAGAAGACCTAAATAGACATTTCTCCAAAGAAGATATACAGATTGCCAAAAAACACATGAAAGAATGCTCAACATCATTAATCATTAGAGAAATGCGAATCAAAACTACAATGAGATATCATCTCACAATGGTCAGAATGGCCATCATCAAAAAATCTACAAACAGTAAATGCTGGAGAGGGTGTGGAGAAAAGGGAACCCTCTTGCACTGTGGGTGGGAATGTAAGTTGATACAGCCACTATGGAGAACAGTATGGAGGTTCCTTAAAAAACTAAAAATAGAACTACCATACGACCCAGCAATCCCACTACTGGGCATATACCCTTAGAAAACCATAATTCAAAAAGAGTCATGTACCACAATGTTCATTGCAGCACTACTTACAATAGCCAGGACATTGAAGCAACCTAAGTGTCCATCAACAGATGAATGGATAAAGAAGATGTGGCACATATATACAATGGAATATTACTCAGCCATAGAAAGGAACGAAACTGAGTTATTTGTAGTGAGGTGGATGGACCTAGAGACTGTTATACAGAGTGAAGTAAGTCAGAAAGAGAAAAACAAATACCATATGCTAACACATATATATGTAATCTAAAAAAAGAAAAAGTCAGAAGATGGGAGTAGGGGCAAGATGGGAATAAAGATTCAGACCTACTAGAGAATGGACTTGAGGATACGGGGAGGGGGAAGGGTAAGCTGGGACAAAGTGAGAGAGTGGCATGGACATATATACACTACGAAACGTAAAATAGGTAGCTAGTGGGAAGCAGCTGCATAGCACAGGGAGATCAGCTTGGTGCTTTGTGACCACCTAGAGGGATGGGATAGGGAGGGTGGGAGATGCAAGAGGGAAATGGGATAGGGAGGGTGGGATAGGGAGGGAGGGAGATGCAAGAGGGAAGAGATATGTGGATATTACGTATATGTATAACTGATTAACTTTGTTATAAAGCAGAAACTAACACCACCGTAAAGCAATTATACTCTAATAAAGATGTTAAAAAAAAACCTACATGGAACTCTTTCTCACTTTTGGCTTCCCACTTTTGTAAACCACTCATCTTCCCCTTACTCTCATGGCCTACCTCACTGTTCCATTCCACCCATGCCTGTGACATAATCTGAGCTGCAGCAAGAGCAAAATGTGCCTGGTACTTCTCTCTCCAGCTATCCTTAAATAATATGGGAGTGTTTCTGCAGATGTGGAATTTATTAGCTACTTGATTCTGAGTCTGCCATAACTCTTTAACTTTTTGCAAATTTGTGTATACACTGAATGCTACAGAAGCAATAATTAGAATGGAATTAAGGCTTGGAAGAAAACAAATCAAAATATGGGTAAAAACTATAATTGAGAATGCATGCTTCACAGGAAAGATACTGCTAATTGATTAACATTTTTAATAAAGGTTATCTTCAGGCAAATCATCACTGTGATATTACTACACTTTAAAGGGGCTAATAGTCATGGACCAATAAAAACATGTATGAGCTGTTAAAGTAAGACTAAAAAAACAAAAACAAAAAAACCCGACTAATCTCAGGCTTGCCTTTGAAATCTCCATATTTCCCCCACTAATTTTTTTCTGTCTTCTTTCTTACTTTACTTGCAGTGCTGAACTTATATAACAGAATGTCTTAATAACTAAAAGGTCATCTGGTTTAGCCCTGTTTACAGTTAGTACTACAGTAACTAAATGATTACCCAAAGAAGAAGTACTTATAAGAAAATTTCAATAAGAATACACTTAAATCTGCTTAGGTGATCAAGGAGAAGGAAAGTTTATCTCTTTAAGCAAAAATTTTAGAAGAGACTGGTTATGTACGTTTCAAGAGAGGTGACAGTTATTTTGGAGAAACAAAGTTTTCTTGCCCTCTCCACTTCACTGAGCCTATGGTTTTCATATAAACTCTTCAACTCAGTGACTCTAGGGAATTTTGGCAGGCATGAGACTCCCAATGAATTCTTTGCTAGGAAGTATATAGCATAGGGAATGAGAAGAAGTATAAGCAAGTGAATATGTTTTGAAAATTGAAATTTTCAAAAGTTGATTATTTTTATTATAATAAGGTGACTCTACTACCAAAAATAACCTATTTCTAAGTTTGTGGCTTCCCTACCTTATCTTCTTGACTCTACTGATCATGACCATTATATTGAATTCCATATCCAACATTTTCTTGCTTTCCTTTTTATGTAGTTTTATAATTCTATAAGAATACTTAAAGATTATTTTCTTAATTATTTTTACCTCTATATAAGTTTATTTGTAATAAAGTCTTTTAGGTCTTACATTTTTCTTTTAATATCATATTGCAAAAATCCATCCATTTTTATTTTCATTATAGTATATATGAATATATTACAGTTAATAAATCCAATCTTTATTTTAGGGATCCTGAGTTGTTTACTTTTTTTGCATATATCCCATGGTAAATATGTACCAGTATTTTTTTGGGGGGGGTTAATAAAGAGGGAGTAAAATTAATGGGTCAGAAAGTATAGGAATGCTCAACTAAATAAAATTTTAAAAAATGAAAGCTATAAATGGACCAAAGAATCTCATGATTCAAATATTAAGAGTACTACCACTGTGTTGACCCAAGTTTCACTACGTTTCTGATTAAACAAATACTTTTCACATCCTTTCCTAAAATTAAGCTCATTTTAACTCCATTAAATAGTTACTTGCCTAGAGAAAAAATAGTGTGATAAAAAGATTAGAATCTTTGAGTCAGCTGAAGCTGGTTTAGAATCCTGTTTTCTAATATAAAAGAGCGGCAGTAAATCTTACTGTGTAATGGCAATGGCTCTAGGGACAGAATTTTTGGGAGTTTAAGTCTCATGTTCACCATTTCCTAACTGGTGCCCATTAGAAAGTTTTTAAACTGCTTTTGACACAGTTGCCCTGTCTATAAGATGAAGGTTAAAAATTGGGTCCAGTGGGGGAAAAACAAAGCCACTACAATGTTTGTAGAGATAAAACAATGTAATAGAGGGATTAGGACATATAAAGATGGGAGAAGGTGGGGGTAGTAAAGATCTAGATAAGAAGGCTGTAGCTGCAGATCCAGAGAAACAGGAGTTCCTGCAGTGAGTTGATAAGACAGAGCTTATGAAGAGGTCTGAAAAGAGGCTGCCTTTGCCCACCACTATCTCCTAAGAATAATAGACTCTCCTCCATTCTGCTTCCCAAGCCTCTCACTTTCTTCTTATTGGAAAACTCTAAGGCAGAACCCTCCAGACCAGGAAAAATATAGTTCTTGGCTTCTCTTCTACAATGCTAATGGTATCTTATGCATAGAAGGCAATGTTGGTAAATAACAATCCATGGTTTGTGTTACCTACCTCATAAAGCTGAAAAGATTAAATAATGTCCATGTATTCAGAATAGTGACTGGCTCCAAGAATATATTCAACGCATTGTTTTACAAATGATGTGATCTAGTTAAGTTACTTTACATCTTTGCCATTTTTTCCTTCTCTCTCTCTCATTGTAGAATACAGATAATGTGATGTTATCATTTCTTAACAAGGAACTCATGGCATACTCATCTTCTTAGGTTTAGTTGGTACCCAGGACTGTGCCTGGGTATAGTAGGCACTTAAAATGCTAGTTGTCTTCCCCCTCATTCCTCTAGTATTTTCTTGAATTATCTCCATGCACAAGCCACTGTGCTAGGAAGGTTTGGCATAAAAACTATATAAAATACAGCTACTACCATCAAGGAATTTACAATGCAGAAAAATATTTTTTTTTCTAAAGGAGTTGGGTCTGTTATATACCCAGTGCCCTTCTGAGAGTAAAGCCAGAGAAGATGGTCCACAGTGCCTAAGTTACAATATTTTGTATAATATGAAGAGTAACATATACAGAACTGAGTATATACAGAACTGAGTCTTAAAAGGAATCCTTATTTACCGAGGAACAAAGAGTCCTAGAGAAGCAGTATATCATCACCATTCAAAGTTACAACTCTGGATCCAAAATACTGGGTTAAAATCCCAGGTTTGACGCTTATTAGGCATATAACCGTGGGTCACTTATTTAGATTCCCTCTGCCTCTGAGACCTGGAGATATTAACAGCAACCACCTGAGAGCATCATGGTACAGATTAAATCGAGTAATATATTTAAAATTCTTAAAGAGTCTCTGGCACATAAAAATCAATAAAAAGCTTTTATTATCATAATTATTATTAATATCCAGGATGAACTGAATGTTGCAGAAACAGGCACACTTGCTGCAGGATAGGTAGACTATGCTGTGAAACATTCATATTCAGTATGGATGATCCATTTTGGATGGTGTTAACATTCATTTATTCTGTCCAAGAGCCCTGAATGTAAAGCAAAGTGAAAGATTTGGAAGCAGATGGTTCAGTAGGATAAGTAACAAAAGTAGAGAGAAAGGGTAATGGAGACAAAGAGATGAATGGCTGAGTTGCTAGAGTGAGAGCATCCCTATTCATGGTGGGAAAAGAGGTGATGTGAACAGGTTTGCAGAGCTTCTCTTGCATCACTAATCTTGTCAACTGATTGTTGAATGATAATGACTCCAATTAGCAGTGAATTCTGGCTGTGTGATTGATGAGATGATTTCTAATTTTTACCTGCTTTCCTGTCATCTGGATGGGAACTCCCAATTATTTCTGATCAACTCACTGTTTCTCTGTCCCTAAGCACATAAAGAAAATAATGATGTTGAAAAAGAGAAACTCCATATTATTGGAGGTACAATGGAATAATGTAGAAACAGAGCAGATATATAGTTATAGATATATCCCATTTATCTTCTTCTGTCAGTTTCTCCATACCACTACCACTCCCTACCCCAACAAGTTAAGCCAACATAGATTCTGGGGCTATTCCAAGCATAGAATTTGCTTGATGGGTACTATTAGCTGCATACTTTGACTGTGCTCTGGAAATGAATGCTGTTGCTAAATGGACCAATATACTGATGGAATCAGAAAAGGCAAGCAGAGCTTTAGAGAGAGAATAAAGATATTTAGCATTTACAGGATTTTTGTGACATTAGTTTTAGGGTCGAGCCATCATTATTAAATTTTATTCTCATTTGCCTAGGCTCCCCACCCTTCAAATCTCAGTGATTATTATAAAACATTATAATTATAAATTGTAATATTTGTAAAATTTAATTATATAAGTATAAAATTAACCAGTTCTTCAAGGATATCATCTATATTGAAAAATAGTGACAGAAGCGGGGAACTTGAATATGAGGCCAAGAATAGTCTCTGAAAAGGAAACGAAACACCTATCTTCTTAAACTAAGTCCTATAAAAAAACAGGTTTTGGGCTCCCCTGGTGGCACAGTGGTTGAGAGTCTGCCTGCCGATGCAGGGGACGTGGGTTCGTGCCCCGGTCCAGGAAGATCCCACTTGCCGCGGAGCGGCTAGGCCCATGAGCCATGGCCGCTAAGCCTGCGCGTCCGGAGCCTGTGCTCCGCAGTGGGAGAGGTCACAACAATGAGAGGGCCGCGTACCGGAAAAAAAAAAAACAAAACAGGTTTTATCAAGAAGAAAAATTAAAATCCATGAGAGTGTAATACACAATTAATTAAGGTAATGTTGTTTACAGTTTAAAGTGTTTAGCAGACTTTTGTTTGCTCCTACAATTTATACATTAGACTTAATATGCAACCTAGCCATTTAAGAATATAAGGAATTGCATAATAGTAAAGCTACGTTCAAATTATATTTAAGATTTTTCATAAGTTCTCAGAATCATAAATTTTTCCTAACTGGCCACTTAATGCATTTTCTCTCATCTTTATGACTTTGAATGTCAAATTTAAGAAAGAATTATTTGCTTTTATGCTAGTAGGCCATTTTTTCTCACATATCTAATCAAAATCTCTTTTTAAAGCAAGAATAAATAAAATGTCACTATTTCTCTCTGTGGTAATAGATGAGAACTATTGGTATTTCGAAGAAAATTATAGTTAGTATTATTACAGTTGGTTATTGTGGGTTAGCTTCCTTATTTAGTGGATGATAGTTTTTATGTGACGTTCTAGTGATAATTTATTAGTAACAACAAATAAAGTTTTGTTCATAATTAAACCTGAACAGAAGTACTTTTCTATCGTGGTAAAGTATACATAATATAAACTTACTATTTTAATCATTTTTAAGTCTACAGTTCACTTGCATTAAGTACATTCATATTGTTGTACAACCATTACCACCATCCATTTCCAGAAATTTTTCATCTTTCAAACTGAATCTCTATAACCACTAAACAATAATTATCCGTTCTAGACCCCCTCCAGTCCCCGCAAATCTCCAATGTACTTTCTGTCTCTCTGAATTTGACTACTCTAGGTATCTCATGTAAGTGGAATCATAAGAAATTTATGCTTTTGTATCTGGCTTTTCTCACTTAGAATAATATCATCATTATACATCCATAATGTAGCATGTATCAGAATTTCCTTTTTAAGTCTGAGTAATATTGCACTGTATTTAGATAGCACTTTATATCTATACATTCATTCATCAATGGACATTGGAGTTGTTTCTGCCTTGTGGTTCTTGTGAATCATCCTGCTACAAACACTGGACACTGGTAGGCAAATTTCTGAGTCCCTGCTTTCACTTTGTTTGGGTATATACCCAGAAGTAAAATTGCTGGATCACAGCAATCCCACTCCTGGGCATATATCTGGACAATATTTATTAATTCAAAAAGATACATGCACCCCAATGTTCATAGCAGCACTATTTACAATAGCCAAGATATGGAAACAACCTAAATGTCAATCAACAGATGAATGAATAAAGAAGATGGGGTACATATATACAATGGAATACTACTCAGCTATAAAAAAAGAAGGAAATAATGCCATTTCCGGCAACATGGATGGACCTAGAGATTATCATACTAAGTGAAGTAAGTCAGAGAAAGACAAATACATATGGTATCACTATATGTGGAATCTAAAATATGACACAAATGAACTTATCTACGAAACAGAAACAGATTCACAGACATAGAGAACAGTCTTGTGGTTGCCAAGGGGGAAGGAGGGTGGAGGAGGGAAGGATTGTGAGTTTGCGATTAGCAGGGGCAAACTATTATATAGAGAATGGATAAACAACAAAGTCCTACTGCATAGCACAGGGAACTATATTCAGTATCCTGTGATAAACCATAATGAAAAGAATATAAAAAAGTATAACTATATATATAACTGAATCACTTTGCTGTACAGCAGAAATTAACACAATATTGTTAACTGTACTTCAATAAAAAATGTAAAATTGGTCGATCATATGGTGATTCAATATTTAAGTTTTTGAGGAACTGCCATCCTGTTTCCCACAGAAGCTTTACCATTCTACATTCCCACCAGCAATAACAAAAGTTCCAATTTTTCCGTATTGTCACCAACACTTGTTTTCAGTGCTTTGTTGTTGTTTGTTGTTTTTATAATAATCATCCTAATGAATGTGAAGTGATACCTAATTTTAGTTTTGGTTCGTGTTTCCCTAAGTTTTCCTAATACAATTAGTAATATTGAGCATCTTTTCATGTGCTTATTGGCAATTTATATTATCTACTTTGGAGAAATATCTATTCAAGTTTGCAGTGCTCTTATTAAATGAAACATATTTACAACCTTTGATTCAGAACCAAGTAAACATATTTTTTTAATAAGCAGTGAAGTGGCAGTCATTTCAAAGAAAGGTAAAGTTAATGAAACCACTTATTCAAAAGATTAAATATTTTTAGATTTTTAGAAAAATTATACTTTTCCTGTTATTTTTCTTTAAAATGGCATTTTGGACAAAATGTTATGAGATTAAAATGATTTTGAGAAACATTTAATGGTATAGAAAAATAATCAAGTTATACTGATAAGTGAAAGAGTTAAAATTTAAAACAATATAATGGTGTGATACAAATTTTGTGGAAAATGTCACTCACAAAAATTATATGTTCCTAACTACCCATAATTAAAAATAAGCAACAAAATAAATTATGAATTAATTAGAACTAAAGAATAATGGCAGTGTTAAATGTTAAAATCATACGATATTATAACATTTAGGTAGAGGGTAATATGTAGCCTTAAATGCATTTCTCTTTTTGCGGTACGCAGGCCACTCACTGTTGTGGCCTCTCCCATTGCGGAGCACAGGCTCCGGACGCGCAGGCTTAGCGGCCATGGCTCACGGGCCCAGCCGCTCCGCGGCATGTGGGATCCTACCGGACCGGGGCACGAACCCGTGTCCCCTGCATTGGCAGGCGGACTCTCAACTACTGTGCCACCAGGGAAGCCCTTAAATGCATTTCTTTCTTAAAATAAAAATGTGTTGTCGTTTCAGGTATCTTTTTCATTTACCAATTGTTAAGTAACTACATACGTAAAATTTAGTGTCTTAGAAGTGTTCCAGCTTCATCTTAGGTTAGATGAAGAGAGTGTTGCTCCAACCTCCAATAGAAAATGGCACATAATCTGAATAATCAATGTTTCCCTGAATCAATGCTTTTCATCACAGAGTTGAGGTCCCAAGGCACCAAAATAACCCCAAACATAAGTAAAAAGTCACCTTCAAGGAGACACTGAATGCAAGCGCTTCTTAACTATGGTAGATATTGGACCTGATAGAAGCTCATAAGAAGAAATCAACAAAAATTCAAAAATTAGTAATAAATTACTAAGGCTGAGACTAGGTCAGCTTCGGTATGGAAGTCATTGAAGCCACAGACATTGGGGGAATTTGAACTCACAGATTCTTCTCCACAGACCTCACCAGACATTCGTGAGAAAGAATGGGATGGTGCTGGCAAGCCTACAGGAGGCAAATAGCAACAACTGCAAGAAAAGTGCAGAGCCCTTCTCATGTCCATAGCCTCTATTTCTCTTACAGAACAAAAGACTTAGGTCACTGGGAAAAGAGCAGCAATCCTTTGTAGAAAGGGAAAGCAAATTAAAAACAAATAAACCAAAACAATAAAACCCTAACAATGGAAGAGAGGTAGAAAAACATTGTGAGCCCAGATCATTAAAAATTTCCTGCCATTGAGGGAGGGATAGGATCAGTGGGAATTCTCCACTCGCAAGACCCAGGGACACACATCGCTAACTGACGACTGTGGTAGAACCAGAAAAAAAGAGAAGGCTACCCTTAGCTTCACCATCAGATTATCAAGCCAAGCACTGAATAACAACATTAGTCTACTGCAGAGAGAGAGGCAAGAAGATCGATAGAGACCTTCTCTGCTTTTCAGACACAAAGGGAAGACTTAAGGTGAGAATGAAACAGATATTAAGAAAAACCTTCTGGCAGAGGAGTCCCACCCTAATCACAGGATGGCACTGGAGGAATGAGAAACCTGTGATCTAATGAAGGTAACTACAGCAACAACAAAACCCAAGTCCAGCTCAACATCTGGTTAAACTGATGAAGAGCAACTAAAGTCCTAGCAAAAATCAAGGCATGCTTAATCCCAGAAACAGACTGTTTAACGCAGTGTCTAATATCATATACAATACATCCAGGTTCAACAAGAATTCATCAGAGCCAAAATAAAGCAAGAAAAAAATGAGATCAAAAAAGAAAGAAATCAATGGACCTAGCTTGGAGGTGACTTGTATGTTGAAATTATCAGATAGAAATTTTAAAAATAGCTATGATTAAATGAGAGAGGGAGGTTCTTGTTTAAAAAGATAATACAGATGCACAGACTGAATTCTTGCAGAGATAGAAACATGAAAGGATCAAATGGAAATGCTAAGATGAAAGACATAGTAACCAAGGTAAAATATGTGATTGACAGG
This sequence comes from Delphinapterus leucas, assembly GCF_059928025.1. Lineage (NCBI taxonomy): Eukaryota > Metazoa > Chordata > Mammalia > Artiodactyla > Monodontidae > Delphinapterus > Delphinapterus leucas. The sequence goes on along the minus strand of NC_143130.1, from coordinate 22,155,633 downwards.
CTCATTAGTAGATCCAGCACAGCTCAGAAGAATTAGTAAATTAAAGTTCGGTTATAAAAATTATCAAAGCCAAAAAGCAAAGAGAATAAAGGGAAATTTTTTAAAAATAGAGTAAAAACGAAAGATGAACAATACTGAAATGTCTAACATGTGCATATTTAAAATCCCAGAAGAAGAAGGGAGCAAAAGATTTGAAAAGATATTGTCCAATAATTTCCCCAAATTAAGGAAAGATAGTAAACCACATATTCACAAAGCTCAGAGAACATTAGGCAAGATAAATAAACACTAAACACAAAAACATCTCAACACATCATATTTAAACTGCTGAATATTAAAAATAAAAATAATCATAAAGGTAGCCAGACCCTCCCCCCTCTGAAAAGAAACACACATTATATACATAGGAATGAAGAAAAACTATAACAGAGTTATCATCAGAAACTATGCAAGTTAGGAGACAATGGAATAACATTTTTAAAGCACTGAAAGTAAAATATCCAGAAATCTCTGTGTGCAGATTGACAGTCTACAGTTAATCACGAAAATGCAATAAAGAATTTTGGAACACCGTCTCTGTACAACTTGCTCCTTACCAATATTCTGCCCAGTTTATTCTAGTCCCTTTGGTATCCCTGACACCTGATCTATCTCTTCAACACAGCCAGACTGCTAGGCTCTGTTTGAGTTCTCCTTGCACTGCAGTTCCAGAATCTGCCCAGGTAGAAAGCCTTATACTGGGGCTTTATTTATTTATTTTCCTTTTATAAAGGATAACAATCCTGTGCAGCCTTCTATCCAATGTCTGAAAATAGTTGTTTTCTATTTTTCTTTTTAGCTTTCTACTTATTTAAAGCAGGAGGGTAAAACTTTTTTTTGATATTGCTAGATTTAATTACTTCATGATTTACTAATTAATGTCAGAAGGACCTGTCCTCTGATCCTTTCCATTTTAACTGCGTTATCAAAATTATTGTCAGAAAATTCACTTTTAATTTTTTAAAAAACATCACTGTTTTCTACTTATATCTCATTTTGTTCCTAATGTGTGAGGTGTAAGGTCAAACACATGAAGCTTGGCTGCAAATATGCGTAAGAATTCTTACATTACCATTTGCTTTTCCCTCCTCTCATAGTGAGGCAACCATGGCTTCTCTACAAAGGCTAGAAATGATGGTTTATTAGTCTAAAGTATTTGAATGAGAGAAAATATGACAGCAATATTGATTTTCCATTAATCTGTGAATGCTTTAATTTTTCCTACTTTTCTATCCTCATTATCTTATCTCGTGAGGAAGACATCCTGTAATCAGTTATCATCACAGACAAATTGATACCAGTTAAATGTGATTTGGGAACTTATGGAACACAGTACACTGGTCAGCTTGTGATATTTGGTAGTCATCCATAGGGTTGCTTCTTATCAATTTATGTTTCACAGTATTTGAAAACAGAGGTTCCCCCCCCCCTTTATGAAAGTGGAGTGTTCCTATGAAAAGTTTCATAAGCTGAAATTGGGTAAAGCAGAGTATCACCCTTTTCTGAAAGTTAACGTTACACCACTTTGCTTTTAAGAAAGACCAACATTAGTATAACAGCTTTTTTGTTTTTCCTTGAAGCCAAAATCCTCTTCAAAATTCTTTCAGTTAATTCAAACTTTTGGAAAGCAGGGGGATTCTTGTACTCACAATGCAGTTACACTGAGAGTTGATGATATAACATCCTGCAATGGGAAGGGCATGATATTGGTGTCAGAGAGGCTTTAATCCAATACCAGTTTGCACTCATTTATTCATTTCTTCATCATCATGTTTCTTCATTTGGTTACTAGGCTATGCATGTGCCTTAAACTCTCTGATAATAGGCATCCTCATCTGAAATACTGCAATAATAGTTCTATCACTATAATATATTTATTCATCTGTTTATTAGGGAAACACATAGCATAATATATGGCCAATAATAGGCCAGTTAACTCAAGCTCTATTGTACCCTAAAGAGAAGGTTCCTATCACCTCCATATAATTCATATTTGGGAATTATACATATCCTACAAACCTAAAGAAATTTTGGTGACCAAAACTCATATATTTTAAAAACAAAACCTAACTACTAGGTTTTCTAATTTGTCTAGTGGTAGTACAGAATTGTATCTGTGGCATGTACTTTGGTGTGCTCTGTCCAATTTGGATTTAAATAACTCAGGTGGAGAGGCTCCCCGTGGAGACGCATCCACTTTGTAACAGATCTCACTACTATAATTGTTCCTAAGATTCTGCCTAGATTTCCCTGTGCTTGATTTTGTCTCATCACTTCTCATTAAAACAAGGCATAAGCAATTCTACAAATGAGAAGGCTGCTTGATAGTTACTCATTTTAATTTTAGACATTTCCACATTGTCACAGCTTTCATTTTTATTTCGAACAACCACTTGAAACACAACTTCAGGTATTTCACTAAGTGAAAATATAAATGTTTCCAGTGGGTAGCTGACCCCAATTTAATTTCCCCCTCCTTCTTTAATAAAAGGAAGAGACTGTATGAAGTATAACTCTGGATGTCTGCAAACATTTTAAATGTTCAACTCAAGATGGAGAAGCATTGATTTTCTTAGATCCGATAATCCACTAAAAAGTGCTGCTTTGGGATTTGGCAGAGAATATAGTTTAATTTTATAAGCATCCTGTGTGACCCACATCAGTCATGCTACTTAGACTTATTTTTTGTGCCAAACATTTAGAAGGTGAAGGTCATTGCTGTCTCTGTAGGACACAAAGCCCTTGATTCATGGCTTAGAAACATCAAGGTTTTATTTGTTGCAATCTATTGTTTGCTGTCTTTAAACTATTCACAAAGGTATCTTCAGGTAACATTGCCGTTGGCATCTTGAATGATGGTCTTTATCAACAGACCAGCCTACTGCGAGAATGTCACATGGATTTATTGTCAATTACCTAATTGCTTCAAGAATATCTGCAAGCACCAGGACTTGATTTGGGTCTCTCCTTACAGGGGGAATAGGTATTACAGAAAGGGGGAAAAAAAAGAAAACAAAAAGATTTGTAACTCTTATCTGCCTTTCATTAAGGATTCAATCTTTTCTTTATATAATGACTCCCACTGGAACAATGAAACAATTTATACATCTCAGGCTTTTTGTAACACTTCTCTTCCAGAGCAGAACGCCTACACTTAATCATCATGTACTTTAAGAACAACAAGCTTTCTTTGTTACATAGGAGGCTGTAGAATGCAAATTAATTAATTCATGGCAATAAGCTGTATAATGACATTACAGTAACTTCTTTGTGCCAGTTTCCAGTTAAAAGGATGGGTGGGAACTCAGTTACCAGTTGTTTTTCAGCAAATGTGTTACTTTAGTCTCAGATGGCCTTACCCAAATTTTCTTCAAGGAAAAGACAATCTACTCTTTCTCCATAGCACACTTCGGGGATTCCTTCCTGAAGGAATCCTTCCTGAATCTATCCCCAAAGCTCCACAGTTATCTTCCACTAATGCTGCATAATTTCTTCTTCGGCACAGAGTATATTTTGCTCCTGTTACTGCAAACTTTTTTGAGAGCAGGGACTTTTAATTTTGTTTCACTAATCTTGATATTCACAGTTTAAACACAGCATCGACTGCATGGCAGATTCTCAGTAAAATGAATGGATTTAAACTCCATCTTGATAGCAATAGTAAAATCCATGTATCAAAAAAATCCCCATGGAATTCAAATAATTCGGTTCCAATGAGACATTTTTGTCATAAATACATTTCCTAATAAAACAAGATTTTATATCATCCCAGCCTTGCCTTTGTGTAACACCTTATGAAGACTAAAATGAGGTATTTCCCTGATATCACCCCACAATTCAGGTTGCTTAATCTTCCTGGTGATTCTTGGATCTATTGCATGAGGCTATGCTTATTGAGTGGCTTATTAATTTGAATGAGTTTTAGCTTATTGACTTTTTGAATAAATATTAATTCAGCATGGCTTTTAACTGTATTTTAAAAATATTAAAATTCTAATACCAGTAAGAGCAGTGAAGCATAATTATTGGTATGATTGAATAGCATGACAAAAAATAGAACACAGAATTAAACTATAGCGAATATTCTTAACTGAAATTGGATCCATGAATGGATTCCAGAGTATCCACACATCCCTGGAATTACGTTTAAAATTGTTCATCATATTTTTCAACAAATTATCCAAAAATTCCAAGAGCTACTATCACAAAACCAAATATTCCTTCATATAGTTCTCCTTATAACTCACTCCCACAGCTACCAGAGGACAATTATTTTCAATTTCCATATAATCTCATGATTCAATCTGTTAAAAGACATGATCAGAGAAAACATTTTTGTAGAAATATTTGATGTGTTGAATTTATTATAGTCAAGTTAACAGTCTTGTTCTCTCAGAAATGTGCAGGAATAAGGAAAGTGCATTCATATAGAACTTTTTTTGTATATACATATATATACACACACACACATAAACACACACACACATATATATACAATGGAATACTAATCCATAAAAAAATGATGCCTTGCCATTTGCTGCAACATGGATGGATCCAAAGGTTATTATGCTAAGTGAAATAAGTCAGACAAATACTACATGAATTCACTTATATGTGAAATCTAAAAAACGAAACAGGGGCTTCCCTGGTGGTGCAGTGGTTCAGAGTCCACCTGCCGATGCAGGGGACACAGGTTCGTGCCCCGGTCCAGGAGGATCCCACATGCTGCGGAGCGGCTGGGCCCATGAGCCATGGCCGCTGAGCCTACGCGTCCGGAGCCTGTGCTCCGCAACGGGAGAGGCCACAGGTACCACAAAAAAAAATAAAAATAATAAAAAATGAAACAAAAAAACAAACCAAACAGAACAGAAACAGATTTGTAGATACAGAGAACAAACTGGTGGTCACTAGAGGGGAGGAGGGTAGGGGACAGGAGAAACAAAGGAAGAGGATTAAGAGGTACAGACTTCCAGTTATAAAATAGTCATGGAGATGTAATGTACAGTATAGAGAATCTATTAAATGTTATAATAAATTTGTATGGTGACATAGTAACTAGACTTATTGTGGTGATCATTTCATAATGCATAAAAATATCAAATCAATGTGTTGAATACTTGAAACTAGTATTGTATGCCAATTATAATTCAATAAAAAAGAAATACTGAATTTTGTCAAATGATCTTTTGTACTATTGAAATGATTGTATGATTTTTCCCCAAATATTTTGTTAATATGAAGAATTACATTAATTGATTTTTAAAAGTTAAACCAAACTATCCATTCCTAACATAATTTCTGCTTAGTCATGATGTATCTTCTTTTTTTTTTATATGACTTAATTTGATTTCCTCATATTTATTCAAGGAAATGTACATCTTTGTTAATGAAAGATATTGGACTGTAGTTTTCTTTTATAATATCTAGTCTGGTATGATAAGGGCATTACTGTTCTCATAAAAAAATGTTCCCTCTTCCTCTATTTTCTGAAGGAGTTTAAATACGATTGGTGCATTTTTTTCTTAAATGTTTGATAGAATTTGTCAGTAAAACCTTCTGGTCTTGGACTTTTCTTTATGGGGAAATATTTTAATTATAATTTCTGTCATGCATGTATGAATACAGAGATGTGTTTGTTCTTGAGTGAGTTTGTGTCTTTCACAGAATTTGGCCCTTTCATTTGTTGTAAATCAGTTGGCATCAAGTTGTTTATAATATTCCCTTAATATCATACAAATGCCTGTAGGTTCTGTAATGAGAGTCCCACTTTCATTCCTTATATTGGTAATTTGTGTCTTTGCTCTTGATCAGACAAACTAGAGATTCATTAATTTTATTGACAGTTTTAAAGACAAGCTTTTGATTTCACTGCCTTTCTTCACTGCTTATCCATTTGTATTTCTTTGATTTCTAAATACTTTCTTTTTTAAAAAATTTACCTTGGTTTAACTGCTCTCCTTTTTCTACCTTCTAAATATGGAAGATCAGTTCATTGATTTTACCCTTTCTGGTTTTTCTAATATGAGCTTTTAAAGTTAAGTATTTCTCTCCAATCAGGATTTCAGCTGAATCTCATAAATCTGATAGGTTTTATTTTTATTTTCATTTAATTCAAAATATTTCCATATTTCCCTTTTAAGTCCTTCTTTGACCCATGGATTATTTAGAAGAATGTAGAAATTTTCCTGATATCTATTTATCTTTATTGTTTCTAATTTTTTCCATTGTGATCAAATACCACAATGTGTATGATTTCAATAATTTCAAACGTACTGAGATTTATTTTATGGCTGAACTTATCATCTGTGCCCTTGAAAAAATTTGTATTGTGTTTTTATGGGGTGGAATTCTCTATAGATATCAATTACATAGGTTTGTTACATATTAGTTTTCAAATCTTCCATATCCTTACTGATTTTTATCTTTTTTCTATCACTTACTGAGAGAAATATATTAAATTTTCCAGTCTTAAATAAAACTGAAGATAAGATTTGTTTACCTTTTTAGTTCTAGTTTAAGCTTAACGTAGGTTGAAGTGCTGTTAATAGGGTACAAGAGAAAAATATATATATAGTATGTATATATAATATAATATATATATGTATAATATAAAATGGTATAACATAATTTTACAGTATATGTGGCAAGAGATAATATTTTATTCCTCAATAAAATGCATAAAAGATTAGTACTTATTATTATGAGGATTAAAAATAGGATAGTTTATACAAAGCAATTCAAGTATCACCTAGTAACAGCAATAAAAATAATATTATGAATTGTTATTATATTTATTATTTGTACTAGCTCATGTCTTAAGCCACCCTTTTCCTCTACTCTGTTAAAAAGAGAAAACTGTTTATAATATTGGTTTTATAAGACATATATATGAAATCAAATCAACAAATAAAATTAATGCACAGAGACTTTTCAAGGAATTGAAACCAGGATAGTAAAAAATGTAGAATCCAATGTATATCGAACACTGAGCAAATATAAACTACTGTAAGGTAAATTTGTGGCTGAGAACAAATAATAAAAGCAAATCAAGATAGATTAGGTAAATGCAATGACAGGAGGAAATATTTTGCACTGGCTGAGCCTAAATAAATAAATACATAACAACTTTACAGTAGTTTAAGGACAGAGACCACACATCTAGACCATTAAAGCCAGAATCCAAGAGATGAGCAAATTTGTGAAGTTGTCTCTGTATAAGTCTCTTTCAAACTGTTCTGCACAAAGAACTCTCTGGATTTCTTTAATTCTTTTTCTTTTTTCTTTTAACATCTTTATTGCAGTAAAATTGCTTTACATTGTTGTGTTAGTTTCTGCTGTATAACGAAGTGAATCAGCTATACATATACATATATCCCCATATCCCCTCCCTCTTCCGTCTCCCTCCCACCCTCCCTATCCCACCCCTCTAGGTGGACACAAAGCACCGAGCTGATCTCCTTCTGCTATGCGGCTTCTTCCCACTAGCTATCTGTTTACATTTGGTAGTGTATATATGTCCATGCCACTCTCAGACTTCATCTCAGCTTAGCCGTCCCCATCCCCGTGTCCTCAAGTCCATTCTCTACATCTGCGTCTTTATTCCTGTCCTGCCCCTACATTCTTCAGAACCATTTTTTTTTTTTTTGGTTCGTTATATATGTGTTAGCATACGATATTTCTTTTCCTCTTTCTGACTTACTACACTCTGTATGACAGTCCCTAGGTCCATCCAACTCACTACAAATAACTCAATTTTGTTTCTCTTTTTTTTTTAAACATCTTTATTGGAGTATAATTGCTTTACAATGGTGCGTTAGTTTCTGCTTTATAAAAAAGTGAATCAGCTATCCATATACATATATCCCCATATCTCCTCCCTCTTGCATCTCCCTCCCACCCTCCCTATCCCACTTCTCTAGGTGGTCACAAAGCACTCAGCTGATCTCCCTGTGCTATGCAGCTGCTTCCCACTAGCTATCTATTTTAAATGTAAGTCCATGCCACTCTCTCACATCGTCCCAGCTTACCCTTCCCCGTCCTTGTGTCCTCAACTCCATTCTCTATGTCTGCGTCTTTATTCACGTCCTTCCCCTAGGTTTTTCATAACTAACTTTTTTTTCATTCCATTATATGTGTTAGCATACGGTATTTTTCTCTTTCTGACTTACTTCGCTCTGTAGGACAGACTCTAGGTCCATCCACCTCACTTCAAATAACTCAATTTCGTTTCTTTTTATGGCTGAGTAATATTCCATTGTATATATGTGCCACATCTTCTTTATCCATTCATCTGTTGCTGGACACTTAGGTTGCTTCCATGTCCTGGCTATTGTAAATAGAGCTGCAATGAACATTGTGGTACATGTCTCTTTTTGAATTATGGTTTTCTCAGGGTATATGCCCAGTAGTGGGATTGCTGGGTCATATGGTAGTTCTATTTTTAGTTTTTTAAAGAACCTCCATACTGTTCTCCATAGTGACTGTATCAATTTACATTCCCACCAACAGTGCAAGAGGGTTCCCTTTTCTCCACACCCTCTCCAGCATTTGTTGTTTGTAGATTTTCTGATGATGCCCATTCTAACTAGTATGAGGTGTTACCTCATTGTAGTTTTGATGTGCATTTCTCTAACAATTAGCGATGTTGAGCAGCTTTTCATGTGTTTGTTGACAATCTGTATATCTTCCATGGAGAAATGTCTGTTTAGGTCTTCTGCCCATTTTTGGATTGGGTTGTTTGTTTTTTTGATATTGAGCTGCATGAGCTTCTTGTAAATTTTGGAGATTAACCCTCTTTCAGTTGCTTCATTTGCAAATGTTTTCTCCCGTTCTGATGGTTGTCTTTTTGTCTTGTTTATGGTTTCCTTTGCTGTGCGAAAGCATCCAAGTTTCATTAGGTCCCATTTGTTTATTTTTGTTTTTATTTCCATTTCTCTAGAGATGGGTGAAAAGGATCGTGTTGTGATTTATGTCATGGAGTGTTCTTCCTGTGTTTTTCTCTAAGGGTTTGACAGTGTCTGGCCTTACATTTAGGTCTTTCATCCATTTTGAGTTTATTTTTGTGTATGGTGTTAGGGAGTATTCTAATTTCATTCTTTTACATGTAGCTGTCCAGTTTTCCCAGCACCACTTATTGAAAAGGCTGTCTTTTCTCCATTGTGTATTCTTGCTTCCTTTATAAAAAATAAGGTGACATATATGCGTGGACTTATCTCTGGGCTTTCTATCCTGTTCCATTCAGCTATATTTCTGTTTTTGTGCCAGTACCATAATGTCTTGATTACTGAAGCTTTGTAGTATAGTCTGAAGTCAGGGAATCTGATTCCTCCAGCTCTGTTTTTCTTTCTCAAGACTGCTTTGGCTATTCATGGTCTTTTGTGTTTCCATACAAATTGTGAAATTTTTTGTTCTAGTTCTGTGAAAAATGCCATTGGTAGTGTGATAAGGATTGCAATGAATCTGTAGATTGCTTTGGGTACTACAGTCATTTTCACAATGTTGATTCTTCCAATCCAAGAACATGGTATATCTCTCCATCTGTTTGTATCATCTAATTTCTTTCATCAGTGTCTTATAATTTTCTGCATACAGGTCTTTTGTCTCCTTAGGTAGGTTTATTCCTAAGTATTTTATTCTTTTTCTTGCAATGGTAAATGGGAGTGTTTCCTTAATTTCTCTTTCAGATTTTTCATCATTATTGTATAGGAATGCAAATTAATTTTCTATTCTGCTACTTTACCAAATTCATTGAATAGCTTTAGTAGTTTTCTGGTAGCATCTTTAGGATTCTCTATGTATAGTATCATGTCATCTGCAAACAGTGACAGCTTTACTTCTTCTTTTCCAATTTGGATTCTTTATTTCCTTTTCTTCTCTGATTACTGTGGCTAAAACTTCCAACACTATGTTAAATAATAATGGTGAGAGTGGGCATCCTTGTCTTTTTCCTGATTTTAGAGGAAATGGTTTCAGTTTTTCACCATTGAGAACGATGTTGGCTATGGGTTTAACATATACGCCCTTTATTATGTTGAGGTAAGGTCCATCTATGCCTACTTTCTGGAGAGTTTTTTTCATAAATCGCTGTTAAATATTGTAAAAGATTTTTCTGCTTTGGTTGAGATGATCATATGGTTTTTATCCTTCAGTTTGTTAATATGGTGTATCACATCGATTGATTTGACTATATTGAGAATCCTTGCATTCCTCGGAAAAACCCCACTTGATCATGGTGTATGATCCTTTTAATGTGCTGTTGGACTCTGTTTGCTAGTATTTTGTTGAGGATTTTTGCATCTATGTTCATCAGTGATATTGGCCTGTAGTTTCCTTTCTTTGTGACATCTTTGTCTCGTTTTGGTATCAGGGTGATGGTGGTCTAATATAATGAGTTTGGAAGTGTTCCTCCCTCTGCTGTATTTTGGAAGAGTTTGAGAAGGATAGGTGTTATCTCTTCTCTAAATGTTTATTAGAATTCACCTGTGAAGCCATCTGGTCCTGGGCTTTTGTTTGTTGGAAGATTTTTAATCACAGTCTCAATTTCGGTGCTTGTGATTGGTCTGTTTATATTTTCTGTTTCTTCCTGGTTCAGTCTTGGAAGGTTGTGCTTTTCTAATAATTTGTCCATTTCTTCCAGGTTGTCCATTTTATTGGCATATAGTTGCTTGTAATAATCTTTCATGAACCTTTGTATTTCTGCAGTGTCAGTTGTTACTTCTCCTTTGACTCTTCTCCCTGTTTTTCTTGATGAGTCTGGCTAGTGATTTATCAATTTTGTTTATCTTCTTAAAGAACCAGCTTTTAGTTTCACTGATCTTTGCTATTGTTCCTTCATTTCTTTTTCATTTATTTCTGACCTGATCTTTATGATTTCTGTCCTTGTGCTAATTTTGGGGGGGTTTTGTTCTTCTTTCTCTAATTGCTTTAGGTGTAAGGTTACGTTGTTTATTTGAGATGTTTTTTGTTTCTTGAGGTAGGATTGTATTGCTGTAAACTTCCCTTTTAGAACTGCTTTTGCTATATCCCATAGGCTTTGGGTCGTCGTGTTTCCTTTGTCATTTTTTTCTAGGTATTTTTTGATTTCCTCTTTGATTTCTTCAGTGATCTTTTGGTTATTAAGTAGTGTATTGCTTAGCCTCCATGTGTTTGTATTTTTTACATATTTTTTCCTGTAATTGATATCTAGTCTCATTGCGTTGTGGTTGGAAATGATACTTGATATGATTTCAGTTTTCTTAAGTTTACCAAGGCTTGAGTTGTGACCCAAGATATGATCTACCCTGGAGAATGTTCCATGAGCACTTGAGAAGAAAGTGTATTCTGTTGTTTTTGAATGGAATGTCCTATAAATATCAATTAAGTCCACCTTGTTTAATGTGTCATTTAAAGCTTGTGTTTCCTTATTTATTTTCATTTTGCATGATCCGTCCATTGGTGAAAGTGGGATGTTAAATTACCGTACTATGATTGTGTTACTGTCGATTTCCCCTTTTACGGCTGTTAGCATTTGCCTTATGTATTGAGGTGTTCTTATGCTGGGTGCATAAATATTTACAATTGTTATATCTTCTTCTTGGATTGATCCCTTGATCATTATGTAGTGTCCTTTTTTGTGTCCTGTAATAGTTTTTATTTTTAAGTCTGTTTTGTCTCATATGAGAATTGCTATACCATCTTTCTTTTGATTTCCATTCGCATGGAATATCTTTTTCCATCCCCTCACTTTCAGTCTGTATGTGTCCCTAGGTCTGAAGTGGGTCTCTTGTAGACAGCATATATATGGGTATTGTTTTTGTATCCATTCAACCAGTCTGTACCTTTTGGTTGGAGCATTTAATCCATTTATATTTAAGGTAATTATCAATATGTATGTTCCTATTACCATTTTCTTAATTGTTTTGGGTTTGTTATTGTTGGTCTTTTCCTTCCCTTGTTTTCTGCCTAGAGATGTTCCTTTAGCATATGTTGTAACGCTGGTTTGGCGGCGCTGAATTCTCTTAGCTTTTGCTCATCTGTAAACATTTTAATTTCTCCTTCAAACCTGAATGAGATCCTTGCTGGGTAGAGTAATCTTGGTTGTAGGTTTTTCCCTTTCATCACTTTAAATATGTCCTGCCACTCCCTTCTGGCTTGCACAGTTTCTGCTGAAAGATCAGCTGTTAACCTTATGGGGATTCCCTTGTATGTTATTTGTTGTTTTTCCCTTGCTGCTTTTAATATTTTTTTCTTTGTATTTAATTTTTGATAGTTTGATTAATATGTGTTTTGACGTGTTTCTCCTTGGATTTATCTGGGCTTCTCTGTATGGGATTCTCTGGGCTTCCTGGACTTGACTGACTATTTCCTTTCCAATATTAGGTAGGGAAGTTTTCAACCATAATCTCTTCAAATATTTTCTCAGACCATTTTTTTCCTCTTCTTCTTTTAGGACCCCCATAATTCGAATGTTGGTGCATTTAATGTTGTCCCAGAGGTCTCTGAAACTGTTCTAAATTCTTTTCATTCGTTTTTCTTTATTCTGCTTTGCGGTAGTTATTTCCACTATTTTATCTTCCAGGTCACTTATCCGTTCTTCTGCCTCAGTTATTCTGCTATTGATTTCTTCTAGAGAATTTTAAATTTCATTTATTGTGTTATTCATCACTGTTTGTTTGCTCTTTAGTTCTTCTAGGTCCTCGTTAAATGTTTGTTGTATTTTCTCCGTTCTATTTCCAAGATTTTGGATCATCTTACTATCATTACTCTGAATTCTTTTTCAGGTCGACTGCCTATTTCCTCTTCATTTGTTTGGTGTGGTGAGTTTTTACCTTGCTCCTTCATCTGCTGCATATTTCTCTGTCTTCTCATTTTGCTTAACTTACTGTGTTTGGGGTCTCCTTTTCGTAGGGTGCAGGTTCGTAGTTCACATTGTTTTTGTGTCTGCCCCCAGTGGCTAAGGTTGTTTCAGTGGATTGTGTAGGCTTCCTGGTGGATGGGACTGGTGCCTGTGTTCTGGTGCATGAGGCTGGATATTGTCTTTCTGATGGGCAGAACTGTGTCCGGTGGTGGGTTTTGGGGTCTCTGTCATCTTATTATGATTTTAGGCACCTCTCTGCCAATGGGTGGGTTTGTGTTCCTGTTTTGCTAGTTGTTTGGCATGGGGTTTCCAGCACTGGAGGTTGCTGGTTGTTGAGTGGAGCTGGGTCTTGGCATTTAGATGGAGATCTCTGGGAGAGCTCTTGTTGACTAACATTATGTGGGGCTGGGAGGTCTCTGCTGGTCCAGTGTCCTGAACTCGGCTCTCCCACCTCAGAGGCTCAGGTGTGAGAGCTGGCCAGAGCACCAAGACCCTGTCAGCCACACATCTCAGAATAAAAGGGAAAAACAAAAAAGAGAAAGAAACAAAAAAATAAAATAAAGTTACTAAAATAAAATCTTAAGCAAAATATTATTAAAATAAGGAAACTTAAATAGTAATTTAAAAAAAAGAAAGCAACCAAACCAATAAACAAATCCACCAATGATAACGAGAGCTAAAATCTATACTAAGATAAACATAAAAATCAGAAACTGGTCAGTCACATACAGAAAACCCCAAGTCTACAGTTGCTTCCAATGTCCATCTCCTCAATTTTGTGATGATTCGTTGTCTATTCAGGTATTCCACAGATGCAGCGTGCATCAAGTTGATTGTGGAGATTTAATCTGCTGCTCCTGTGGCCGCTGGGAGAAATTTCCTTTTGTCTTCTTTGTTCATACAGCTCCTGGGGTTCAGCTTTGGATTTGGCCCTGCCTCTGCGTGTAGGTCACGCTCTGGTGTCTGTTCTTCGCCCAGCCAGTAGGGGGTTAAAAGGGCGATTGATGAGGGGGCTCTGGCTCACTCAGGTTGGAGGGAGGGTGGGTTACGGAATGCGGGGCAAGCCTGTAGTGGCAGAGGCTGGCATGACGTTGCAACAGCCTGAGGTGCACTGTGTGTTTTCCTGGGGAAGTAGTTGGATCATGGGACTGTGGCAGTGGTGGGATGCACAGGCTCCCAGGAGAGGAGGTGTGGATAGTGACCTGTGCTTGCACACAGGCTTCTTGGTGGCTTCAGCAGCAGCCTCAGCATTTCATGCCTGTCTCTGGTGTCTGCGCTGATAGCCGCAGCTCGCACCCGTTTCTGGAGCTCGTTTAGGCAGTGCTCTGAATCCCTTCTCCTCGCGCACCCCCAAACAGTGGTCTCTTGCCTCTTAGGCAGACCTTTCCCTGGACTCCCTCCTGGGTTTACTGTGGCGCACTAACCCCCTTCAGGCTATGTTCACACAGCCAACCCTAGTCCTCTCCCTGTGTGATCTGACCTCTGATGCCCGAGCCTCATCTCCCATCCCCACCTGCCCTGGTGGGTGAGCAGACAAGCCTTTCAGGCTGGTGAGTGCTCGTCTGCACTGACCGTCTGTGTGGTAATCTCTCTGCTTTGCCCTCTGCACCCATGTTGCTGCGCTCTCCTCTATGGCTCTGAAGCTTCTCCCCCCACTCACCCTCTGTCTCTGCCAGTGAAGGGGCTTCCTAGTGTGCAGAAACTTTTCCTCCTTTACAGCTCCCTCCCTGAGGTGCAGGTCTGGTCCCTATTCTTTTGTCTCTGTTTTTTCTTTTTTCTTTTACCCTACCCAGGTACATGGGGAGTTTCTTGCCTTTTGGAAGTCTGAGGTCTTCTGCCAATGTTCAGTAGGTGTTGTGTAGGAGTTGTTCCACATGTAGATGTATTTTTGATATATTTGTGGGGAGGAAGGTGATCTCCTCGTCTTACTCCTCCACCATCTTGAAGGTCCTCTCTGGATTTCTTTAATTCTTAATGCACTATGGTACAATTGTTTCTACCAGAGGCCTAAAATCACTGAGTACAGCTTTAGAGAACATAGTTATCATTAAATATCAATCAAAGTCTGAGTCATATTTTGATAATATCTAATCTTCTAAGTGCTTCATAGAAGTCTAATTGCCTGAATATTCTAGGCAAGAATATTCAACCTTCTACAATAGTCGCTTCTCCACTATCTATAACATTTCCAAAGCACTGGATATATATTACTACATTTATTTTTTTTCTTTTAAGTAAACCAAGAGTAATTAAGGAAAAACATAGACTGTAATTATATGTTATATTACATAAGCATACCTAAGTGATTCAGGATTATCTTCTGTTTTATATTTATAATTAATAAATCGATATTAGACAAAAGAAACTAATTTTTTCAAGCCATAGAGTGTATATTTTATCATTTTCCTATCACTGACAAATGCTTGATACTAAAAAAAGAAATGCACTAAGATTTAGCCACTTCGTATTTTACTATTATCTCATCTGAGTAGTATATTTTGTTACATCACCAAGAGCTATTGTTTGATTTCTTGATTACACTCTCTGATTGACTGTTTGAACTATCAGTGTTGTACTGTTGGTAAAGTGTGTGCTTTTGAAGAGATGCCTAATTTTCAGCTGCCAAGAGTGCTTGGTACTCTATAGGGGAATTACCTCTTAACTAAACATGCATGTAGGATACCATAAAAGAACAAGAAATGACTCGTGAGTATCTCTAGCAGAAAGCCAAAACCAACCTGACCAAGGGACACTCAGAAACTTCCGAAAAATTAGTGTTTTTGCAAATTGTTTGTATTTCAGGATGCTGGGACTGTGCTCTCTTATCCATAGAGTAAAAAGACATATTCATTTTTAAGAAATAAAAATCACTATTCCAAAATTTGTTGTTAGTTGTTTGTATCGTAAAAGTAGATGGATTTGTTTTTAAAATAGAGAATCATAGGTTGGCCTTAATATTTAGTGTTCTTAAACCAAAAAGGCAACTGCACACTACAATAAAAGATTGAAGAAATTGGATATATTTTGACAAGGTAAAAAGCAAAATAAAATAAAATAGTACCTACCCAAGGGAAGAAAAGTGAAGTAAAACTAAAAGTTAAGTAAAGAAAAAGTGTAATAATTTCTAAAGCACCAGCAGTATAACTCTAGACAGGTGAGGACCCTATTATGAAACCAAGGAAAAGTATATCCAAGTAGTTGACAAATAAGCAAAACCTTTTTGGGTTGTGATTTTGGAACAAGAAATATCAATGATAAATTCTTGGGGTTTTACGGATTATCCAATCTGTGTGCAAAAGTAAATATTGCATCCAATGTGTTGTGTTGTTTCAGTGTTTCTGTTCATGAATATACTTTAATATTTCATTTTCATATGGGCTTCAAGAGGGACGAAGAAGGCATAACTGAAGTGGCCTTGTGCCACTCTTTTAGAGCTAGGATGGGCTTCTTAGAGGTCGGTTGACCCATATCTTTGGGGTTTTTTTTAACATTTTTATTGGAGTATAATTGCTTTACAATGGTGTGTTAGTTTCTGCTTTATAGCAAAGTGAATCAGCTATACATATACATATATCCCTATATCCCCTCCCTCTTCCATCTCCCTTCCACCCTCCCTATCCCACCCCTCTAGGTGGTCATAAAGCACCGAGCTGATCTCCCTGTGCTATGCAGCTGCTTCCCACTAGCTATCTGTTTTACATTTGGTAGTATATATATGTCCATGCCACTCTCTCACTTCATCCCAGCTTACCCTTCCCCTGCCAGTGTCGTCAAGTCCATTCTCTACATCTGTGTCTTTATTCCTGTCCTGCCCCTAGGTTCTTCAGAAAATTTTTTTTTTTTTAGATTCCATATGTATGTGTTAGCACACAGTATTTGTTTTTCTCTTTCTGACTTACTTCACTCTGTATGACAGACTCTAGGTCCATCCACCTCACTACAAATATTTCATTTCTTTTTATGGCTGAGTAATATTCCATTGTATATATGTGCCACATCTTCTTTATCCATTCATCTGTCGATGGACACTTAGGTTGCTTCCATGTCCTGGCTATTGTAAATAGTGCTGCAGTGAACATTGTGGTACATGACTCTTTTTGAATTATGGTTTTCTCAGGGTATATGCCCAGTAGTGGGATTGCTGGGTCATATGGTATCATGAATCATTAGAGAAATGCAAATCAAAACTACAACGAGTTATCACCTTACACCAGTCAGAATGGCCATCATCAGAAAATCTATAAACAATAAATGCTGGAGAGGGTGTGGAGAAAAGGGAACCCTCTTGCACTGTTGGTGGGAATGTAAATTTATACAGCCGCTATGGAGAACAGTATGGAGGTTCCTTAAAAAACTAAAAATAGAAGTACCATACGACCCAGCAACCCCACTACTGGGCATATACACCGAGAAAACCATAATTCATAAAGAGTCATGTACCACAGTGTTCATTGCAGCTCTATTTACAACAGCCAGGACATGGAAATGACCCATATCTTTTGAGCAGTTTCATGACAATGGGGCTCCTGTGTGCAGAGAGCGTCATGTATGCTATGGTTCAAAGGCAGTTACCTGAATTCCAGAGGAGTCCTCTATAAAATTTCTGAATGAGATTACATGAACTTTCACTTGGAATATTATATCTTGGTTATCATCTGGATTAGGACAATTGCTTAGAGCAAAACAAGCAGACAGAGTGAGTCTGAATCCTGGAATTGTGAGCCTTCCTCCTTTTTAATGGGACAGGAGCCAAGTGATTTTGCTTCCATGCAATCAGAGATGGATGGGTAATGCAGGGCTTCAGGCTTTGACGTGACTCAGAAAGTAACTGGAATATGATCTTGAGTGTGAGGACCAAGGATGATTTCAAGCTCTAAGACCTGGATCAGAAGTAGAAGGTCTGGTAACCAAATGGAGACCCAATATATCAATTGGGGGGCACTCTTTCTAGGTCAGGAAAAGTCCCAAGGTGATGATGCTGCCTTCCATTTGGTTAATTACCTCTGCCATCAGGTTAGAATTAGTTCTGGGAAGGAGGTACTGGGAAGGAGAAAGCACAAAGAGAGGCAAACCAGGCTGAGTAATTTTCTTTGCTGTGGGGTGTGGCAGTTGAAGTGCTAGCAAGAGATGAGAGTACAAATGATTAATAAGAGCATCTCAGGACTTACCTATTTTCCACTTCCCTTTGTGGTCAGCCTGTGCACTACACCTGGAAGTGTAGTTAGAAGGCTTCCTTCCCCGAAATATCTCTTGTACTCTGATAACTCATCATGAACTAAGGATGGTAAGTACATAGTGTATACTCCATCTTTTCATAATCAGCCAACACCACTGTTCCTGAGAGGGCTTCTGAGTCAGCCTCCAAGCAACCGTGACCACTGGTTGGTCCACAGCACACTTCGTTGAAACCTGTCTCCATTAAAGTGCTACCCATTGTCTTTTCTCTTTGTCTTCTTTTAACAGTGATTATAAATCTTAATTGAATGTTTGCATTGCCTAGAGAGTTTCTGAGAACACCAGCGTCCAGGACTGACGCTAGAAATTCTGATTTAATTGATTTGGGTGGGGGGGGAGTCTAGATATCAGCTATTTTTAAAAGCTCCCCAGGTAATCCTACAGTGTAGCCAGATGCAACTATCCCCAGGAGGGAATGCATATGCAGACCCTATGAAGACACAGTGAGAAGGAGCTTGTCAGATTCTTTTATCAGTTTCATGACAAGAGTTGAGGCAAAGGCATGTTGAAAGAACAGCACGGGATAGAAAAAGAGGATATAGCAAATTTGAGGGTATCGATTCAGAGTTGCTCAAGGCCTGCTGTTCCAGATCACAAGGAACATTGGAAGTCAGCTTTCTTAAAGTCAGCTTCCTTAAAGCTTTCTTTGCAAGCTATGTCTCTTGCCTTTGGATCTGGGTCAGATAACACAGAAATTATTTTTAGCCATCACACCTCCTTTTTGACGGTTGGAATGCTTTCTAACATCATGTCTGTAGAAACTTTAATAGGTGAAGCCAAAGGCACCAAATTGGTCCTTGTTCTGTTGGTATTTCTCACCACTTATTTGAGTTTGCTAGATAAAGTAAGACAAACAAAAAAGCTGCTGATTTTCAACTGTATATTAGAACTTCGTGTGATATTTTGTAAGGCATCCATGTTGTGTTTTACAGTGATTCTACCTAGTTCACAATTAAATAAGACAGTACTTCGTATTGTGAGACGTAAAAGTTAAATAATTCAGGAATCTTTAAAATGTAGCAGGTTAAGGATTCTCTTTCTGAGCTTACTTATCTTGAGATGTTATTTATATTTCCTTTGGGACATGCACATTTCCATTTCAACAAAAAGGGTTCTATTATGAGCAAATGTATTATAGGCAAAGGGATGGACAATTTTGTCCTAACTTTTTTAAAATAAATTTATTTTATTTATTTATTTATTTTTGGCTGCATTGGGTCTTCGGGCAAGCAGTAGCTACTCTTCATTGCAGTGCCCGCGGGCTTCTCATTGCTGTGGCTTCTTTCGTTGCAGAGCACCAGCTCTAGAGCACAGGCTCAGTAGTTGTGGCATGTGGGCTTAGTTGCTCCGAGGCATGTGGGATCTTCCCGGACCAGGGCTTGAACCCATGTCGCCTGCATTGGCAGGCGGATTCTTAACCACTGCACCACCAGGGAAGCCCTGTCCCAACTCTTGTTACTCAAATCTTGGTCCAAATCAGAAATGTTGGAATAACCTGGGAGTTTGTTTGTAATGCAAAATCTCAAAGCCCACCAGGTGGTTTGCAAGCATTTAAAATTTAAAAATCACTCATATCCGAAACGTGCTTCCCTGTCTGCTCTACTTTGTTGTCAGTGGAAATAAGTGTTCTTTAAGAAGATTTATTGAGCAAACTATAGCCTCAGGAACCAGGAAGTTCACACTTGATTATTGGTTCAATCATTCATTTAGGTTTTTGTTTTTGTTTTTGTTTTGTTTGTTTGCAATGCACCTGACTTCTTTGGACATAATTCTTCATTAGTAAGTGAAAGAGTTGAACTACACCTGATAGGTCCACCATTCTATAGATCTCCAATAAGTCAGTTTGAAGAAGAAGCAAATGCCAGTGTGTAAGGCTGTGGGAGAACAGTGGAGAGGGTAAACGTACTTGTGATTCTGAACTTATGGGATTTTGTTCCTCTCAGTACCACATCAGCCTGCCTAGCAACTAACAAGTAGAAATTTTGTGACAGTAAGAGATGCACAGAGTCACGTACTCATAAACCCCTACAACTCATGCACAGACACTCAACAAATATTTTTTCCCAATGACAAAAGCAAATGAAGGCCAAGGAACAACCTGTTTGTTCCTCGTGCACTATCAGGGAGCTAGCATTTTTAAGAAGCATTGTAGATTCAACATATACACATGCATTTATTCATGCACATTAAATGGCTGACAGCTCATCAGTGCTATATCTCTAATGGACTGATTTAATTTTCTTTTAGTTCAAGAAGAGTAATTGTAAAAATAAACCAGTGGTCCTTTTGTTCAGGTTCTGGTGGCTTTTTCCTTTGGGAACCCTTGGGAACCCACAAATTTACAAAAAAAAAATAACAGTTTACAAAAAACTTTCCAGGGATCATTCTGAGGTTCTTTCATTTTGCAGCCCTCACACCTTAACCAAGGTGGGAATGCTTATCTAGGAGAAGGATGGAGTGAGGTTACCCCAGTATGTAGGGAACACCCAAGCCAATTGCTCTAGATTATGGGAATTTACAAGATGTGAGAAGTGCAATTGACAGCCATCCTGCTCCCATCGGCAAATGGACAGCATTGTCCATAATCTTTACAAAAGTTATTCTTTAAGAAACATACAAGGCAAAATAGTTGTTGAGACTATAGTTTAAATATTGTGTACAAAGATGCAAATTCCAAGATTACTTAAAAAACAAAAATTCATATATATTCCATTTGATCAAAATAGAAGAATTTAATTAAAGACCTAAATGTAAGACCAGACACTATAAAACTCTTAGAGGAAATCATAGGAAGAACACTCTTTGACATAAATCACAGCAAGATCTTTTTTGACCTACCTCCTAGAGTAATGAAAATAAAAACAAAAATAAACAAATGGGACCTAATGAAATTTAAAAGCGTTTACACAGCAAAGAAAACCATAAACAAGATGAAAACACAATCTTCAGAATGGGAGAAAATATTTGCAAACGAAGCAATGGACAAGGGATTAATCTCCAAAATATACAAACAGCTCTTGTAGCTCAATATCAAAAAAACAAACAACCCAATCAAAAAATGGGCAGAAGACCTAAATAGACATTTCTCCAAAGAAGATGTACAGATGGCCGAGAGGCACCTGAAAAGATGCTCAACATCACTAATTATTAGAGAAATGCAAATCAAAACTACAGTGAGGTATCAGCTCACACCAGTCTGAATGGCCATCATCAAAAAATCTACAAACAATAAATTCTGGAGAGGGTGTAGAGAAAAGGGAACCCTCTTGCACTGTTGGTGGGAATGTGAATTGATACAGCCTCTATGGAGAACAGTACAGAGGTCCCTTAAAAAACTAAAAATAGAACTAGCATATGACCCAGCAATCCCACTACGCGTATATCCAGAGAAAACCATAATTCAAAAAGATAACATGCATCTCAATGTTCACTGCAGCACTATTTACAATAACAAGGTCATGGAAGCAACCTAATGTCCATTGACAGAGGAATGGATAAAGAAGATGTGGTACATATATACAATGGAATATTACTCAGCCATAAAAAGGAACAAAATTGGGTCATTTTTAGAGATGTGAATGGACATAGAGACTGTCATACAGAGTGAAGTAAGTCAGAAATAGAAAAACATATGTATATTAACACATATATGTGGAATCTAGAAAAATGATGAACCTGTTTGCAAGGCAGAAATAAAGACACAGATGTAGATAACAAACATGGACACAAGGGGGGAAGGGGAGGTGGGATGAATTGGGAGATTGGGATTGACATATAAACACTAATATGTATAAAATAGATAACTAATGAGAACCTGCTGTATAGCACAGGGAACTCTACTTAATGCTCTGTGGTAACCTAAATGGGAAGGAAATCCAAAAAAGAGGGGATCTATGTATACATATAGCTGATTCATTTTGCTGTACAGCAGAAACTAACACAACATTGTAAAGCAACTATACCCCAATTTAAAAAAAAATAGAAGAATTTAAAACAACTTTAGTATATACACAGGATGAACTCATACAAACTTAATAAAATTGGTATGGTAAAGGCCATTTAGTGATATTAAAATGCTCACAATACAATATCAAGTAAAAAACAAAGCACCCCACAAAATGCACCACTTCAGAAACCTAATCCCTTCTTTTTAGTCACTTGTCTCCATCACAAACAACCACTGTGAAACTTTTTAAAGTTTTTAGTTTTTGCCACCAGAAGATTACAAGTACTACATATAGGAAATGCAATTTTAACCAGCTTTTCACTGTATCTGCATTTCCAGAGCCTATTATAATTTTCAGGTACCCAAACTACAAAACCACAAGGCAAGTATCAGTTTATATTCTAGAACTGACAACAGACTTAAGGTCAGCATTTTAAATTCATAAAACTCTAAGAAGTTTTGTTCCTGTATTTTTTTATAGTAAAATGATGTGGTTTTATGGGACTGCAGATAAAGAAAAATAACAAGCATCCATGGACCTTCCATTGGACATTTTCTCATTGAAGAGTTAACAGAGCTATAAACGTTTCATGACTTTTTATCCTACCAGTCTCCTTGGCTCTTTTTTTAATCTCCCTACATTTGGACAGTTAGGAAATTATTGGAGAGAATTGAGCTATGCTATTTAATCTCTGGCAACCTGTGCCATAAAGTATCCCCAGTAGTAATGCTTAGTATGGAATGAGGTGTCCTTGTTTGATGTTGAGCTCTGATTCCAAAAGAATTTCTTTCCTCTTTTATTACTTCATAGTACATTTTCAGAGAGATTTTTACTAGATATCTGTTTAGGACAAAAGATCAAATTTATATTAAATTATTATAGAAGGATTTTGAGGTTTTAATAAATACAGTTCTTTTTTTCTTTCTTTTTATTTTGGAGATATGGAAGGTAGTAGCACTGGTCTCTGTATTTGGGGGGGGTACCCATTTGGGATGCAGTTAAATACTATGGTCTGTGTTATAACACTGACAGTACGAATTACGAAATTTAAACGTAACATATCTCTTATTGGGAAGTTAAAACAATAAAGATACATACAATCTAATTAAGCAATAATCCCACAACCAACTCAGTAGTTCTGAACCAAGAGAAAGGTACAGAAGACAAACTTTCTCCTTTTCTTCAGCTGCTATTTGAGGCCACCCACCCTGTTTGTAGTTTGTGCAGTGATTTGATTAGTGAACTCTTCTGAGAGAATGGAGTTGCTTAAAGATAGCACCTCTCTGATACTTAGACTCCAATGAACAGGGATTTCTTTTTTTTGGTGTAAATTTTTAAAGTGGGATTCTTAGCAAGATGAGAAAATGCCTGTGGCCCCAAATGTTACTTCACAGAGTCTTAATGTGAGCAAATAGCTGAGCTATGCAGCACTATATGGTTTCATAATGATTGTTTTCACATGAGATTTTTGCAAAGACTGTTTTGTTTTCTCCCTCCACCTCCCCCCAGATTTGTATGTGACTTTGTCAAAGTGAAATCTTACCATTTCCTTTAATATATATAATATGCTATAATATATATAATATATATATACTATGTGTGTGTATATATATATAAAAATATATATAAATACATTTAAAATATATTTTCTTCTCTCTGTGGTAAAACATTTCTCTCTCAACAAAGTAGTGATGATCCTAAGGTACCTGATTGCTTTCTTGGCCCTCCAGGTATAAACATTCTCTTACATAATTTAAGGTGTTGTTTTTAAATAAAGTGGTGAAAGACCTCTTGCCTGATTTTTATCAGTCTTTCCCAAGTATCTTTCCTAAGCCCCCACCTTGCTTCCAAGAGGCCGTGTGCATGTCTGTGTCTGTGTGTGTCTGTGTGTCTACATGGTGCCCCCATATAATATCATGCATGTATGTGTGCAATCTCAAACACAATTGCTTTTGTATTATTCACATTATTTCCTGCTTAGGCTCCTACTGTCTCAAGCGTATGTTGTCATTGTCTATTTTAGTAGTATTCCCATTCATGAGGCCTTGTCATTGGAACATTCTATAGTATAATTCACATTATTATTATTTCTGTTTTTTTTCCTGTCCTCCTTTTAGCCATTCAGTTGCCCCGAAACCATGGAAATCAATAATAAATCACTCTTAAATCCTACTCATTACTCTACCATAAGCTGTTTCCACTATGTTTATCCTGTTTTTTTCCTTTTCTCTAATCACAATAAATCTTGTGCAAACTGCTGACAATAAGAAACGTTAACTTTCTGTAAATTCTAATACCTTATTTGGTCTGACTACTCCCTACTCTAATAGATTATTGCCTTTCCCAAGACTAAAGTTGACCATTAGATTCTGCCAGAAAGAGGTTGTCAAGGAAAGCCATGAGTTAGTGAGGTGGAGACAGAAACCAGCCATGCTGCACTGGACTAAGGGTGAGTAAAGTTGGGCAAGCTGGAGGAGAAAGGAAGAGATAGGAAATAGATGTGGAAGAGTCTGTGTGTGTGTATGTGTGTGTGAGAGAGAGAGAGAGAGAGAGATCTTTTATATATCTATATATAAAGATATATAAGGATATAGAGATAGATGTCTCTATATCTACCTATCTATCTATCTATCCTATTGGCTCTATTTCTCTGGAGAATCCTAAGATCCTGGGCATCATATAACATAATAGAAAGGGCTTTTTCCCATTCTTCTACTCTATGCTGTCTGTTGAAATTTAGTATTAGCTGAGGGAGAGGTACCATACTACATACTGTAGAGTCAGTAGGCCCTTCACTGCCCTGCAAGGCCATGAGTCCTATGGGGCCTTCGGCAGGAGTGGGAGGAGGTAGGGTAGCATGATAGAGGGGATAAGAGTTATTGCACCTTTATGATTGGCTTGAAAGAACATGCAGTGTTTTTCTTTGGTGAAAGAAGCCCTCCACTGCATTCTGAATGTTCAGGCTGCCTGTCAGTACACTAGTCATTTTGTGTTAGTCTGTATTCTCTTGACTAATTAGTTTGAGGAATACAGGAATGCCATGGAATTTTTCTCGGCAAAATGTATATTGGCTTACCCTTATAAACATTAATCACAATTACCATTAATTTCCAAATTTAAATCCCAGATTTTTGAGTACATAATACATTTATATCATATAAATATATTTATATTTATATATACATCATAAATGTTTGGTAAGTCAATATGTTACTAATTTTCTCTGTATATTTAAATGCAGGGGAATAGTATTATTTTCAAGACCACTGTGAGCATATATTAATAATATTTCATGTACTGTAATTCAACTATACCAATAGGATATATGAGAATATCAATATCACACACAGTATAACCCATTATAACAGTAATACATAACCCTTATAGCTGTTTAAAAAATTAATTTCAGATTTATTTTATGCAGTTTATGTTTTGAAGGACGTATGGACACTCAGATCCAAATCTGTATATTAATGAGCTATGCTGCATTTAGATTTCCACTGTGTCTTTCTTTGATAGTAATTTTCAAATAAAATCTATTATAATACTGACAAGTCTATGCATCTCAATGAAACAAATCAAAGTTCATTTCTTAAAGGCCATGATCTTAGGATAAAATATTGTTAAATACTTCATAATTTATTTCACACGCAGCTAAAAAAGAATAATAGACAGAGGTCATCAGATTTCTCTGTTGCCGTTTTATGCTGTTGGTCAAAGGGCACTTTACTTTTCTCCACATTAGAGATTTGATGGTCTCAGCTTCATTTTAATAACACAGAAATTTAAATGAACCCAAGTCTATTTTGACCCTTATTTGTATTCAAATGGCCATTATGAAGATTGAATTAGGGAAGAGTAGTCAAATATTTTGAATGAGAGTTCTGTGGGAAAAGTGGAGTTGGAGTTGATACATGAAGTCAAGAGAGTTAATAGGTTTATGAGAAGTAAGTCTTCTTATTTGTTCTACCAACAGAGGTAAATTGGAAAGCTTACCCTTTTCTTCCCATTTAACTAGTAATCCTTTATACTTTGTGTTGCATTGCACAGCTAACCCAGAGGACTGAGTAAGAGTATTTGTGAATAAATTTCAAATAAGCACCTGGAGGTGGGGGAGGAAAAGAAGGGGAGTGGGATTAAGCGCTGAGCTCTGATGAGGCAGCAATTACTCTTCAGGAGGCCAGGGTGTTGCTCAGGTTTAAGAGCCAGTTCAAATTGTCATATAAAAAAAGAATGGTATAGGTACCGTAGCAACTGACATACCACATGACATTGATATTTTCCCTCCTGAGAAGAAAACCCATTTTAAAGCAACTATCATGCACCAAAAAAAAAAAAAAAAAAAGCTTTCTGATAGAATTACTGAAGTTTTAAATGCTTCCTCAAGGACAAAAAAAAAAAAAAGGATCAAACAAAAATTTCAGAAATTTTGCTTTATTATTTACAAAATAATCTGAATTTCACCATCCTGTGGCCTCTCCTAAAATGCAATCATTAGGTGATATTTATGCTTATGCCAGGGAAGAGTAAATGGGTAAACTGTTTCTTAATAAAGTAATGAAACTCTGGCCCATATCCTTCAATAGAAATCTGACTGATTTCCTTGAAAGTCTTCAAATTCTATGACATTGAGCTGCCTTGAACATTTTATTTATTTATTTATTCATTCATTCATTCATTCATTTTCTTTCTTTCTTTCTAAATGCTTTCACGTTTCTGCCATTGCATGTCTCATTGTAACACAAGTGTCATTCATCAAAAGCTTCCTCAAGAAAATACAGTTAACATTCAACTACCTGACTTGGTAAAAGGATATCAATAATTCAGAATTGTGAATAACCATCTCCCAATTCATTTATGGAACTCTCATATTAATCTTCATTACTCTGAGAATATTTTTCAATAAATTATGGGAATCATGGAAAAGACCATGATATTGGAAGGGATGGTTAGTGAAGAGAAGAGGACCAAGGACTGGAGTCCTTCAGTATTAAGGGGGTCAAAGATAAGTATAAGAACCAGCAAAGAAGAGGAAGAAGGAACAACCAGTGAGATAATGGCTTTATGAGGTTTTATGTCAATTGTTGATGTGGCTTTCCCACCCCAACCCCACACCCAGTCTAATGGCATTTTAGGCAATGAAACCAAACTTTTAGTTCCTCTGACCTAGCGAGATACTTGCTCCACGCAGGCTGCACCAATCAGCAAATCAGTTCACATCTTTAAGGGCCTAGGAAGGTGCCCTAAAACTGCATCCACTCACTGTCATTCTTACTTGTCCTGTACCTTTGTCCTTTCTGCTCGCTGGTTCATTGAATGAAAGCAACCTTGTCATTCTCTAATGTCTTTGGACCTTGACCAACACTTTGTATTCTCAAGTATATTAGGCACAGTGCAATGTTGCAGGTTTGATCTGGAAAAAAATATTGTCAAGAAAATAAAGAAACCATGTTGTGAAATCAAAAAAGAATAATATAGGAGAAGCTCAAAATTGACTCCTATATAAGTGAATCTCATTGTCCATTTCCATGATATAAAACTGAAAAATTTCCATTTGTCCTATGCATTATTAAAATATTTTTGGATCTCTGCAAATTTTGTTCTATTGTCTTCTAGTTATAAAAATTATTGTGAAGAGGTCTGAGGTCTGTGATATTTGTCCTCTTGCAGATGGCTTAAATGCCTAAAAACAGTTTTCCTTGTTTTTGTCATGATTTTTTGAGCAGCAAATTGAGATCTTTATTTCAGGAAAATTCTCTTCTTGTATTCTATTTTGAAAAGTGTTTATCTTCATTTATTGGGTGCTCTACTTCAAAGGTACCAATGATTCTTGCTTAATTTATTTTCAATATCATATAGCTTTTTAAGATTGTTTTAACATATTCATCTTTTCATCTATATTTTCTTAAGATTTTTCCTGTAATGAAAAACATAACCATAGTTTCTGATGATTCTAATTTAATGTTATTCAGAGAAATTATTTTGACCCTGTATCTATTTAACTAGATCTATAATTTCTCTTTTTATAAATCTTATTTTTTATTCATTTCCTTTTTGAAATATTTTTATTGAAATCAGTTTTAATAAGATGCCATAATAGGAAATAAAGAAAAAAAGTAGAATTTCTTTATGTTCATTGGCTTATATTTTCTTCTAGGCAGTCTTTGTGTATTATGTATTTCTTTCCTTCCTTCCTATACTTTATTAACATAGGAGCAATGTCATTTCTTTTCATCTTCCAATGCTTGGGGTCTTTCAAAAACTTCTGCTTGCTCTCATACAATACTATGACATTTTAAATGTTTAATATTTACAACTGTATCTGAGACTTGTTTGTTTTCCTGTCTGAATTATGGCTTAAATGTGATTACTTTTTTTCTATGTACTCAGCTCTTCTATTAGGAGGTCAGTATAAGAGCTGAAGTGGCATGACCTTTTGCTGTTGTCAGAATATGTGGCTTCTGCTCTCACTTGTGAGATAGTTAAATCTATTCTGTAACCAAGATTCATTTTACATAGTTGGAGGGCAGATATCATGGTTGGAGGGATATCTTCAAGTTTCAGATTCATCTAACAATTGAGTAGCCCTAAAATATATTTGAAGAACAGAATATCTACTTTATTTTTCTTTTCTTACTTATCCTCACCTCATTTCCAATATTAATTTCCTTACTCCCTAATTGAAAGAAAGGTAATGGAGGTGCCCAGACAGTTTAAGTTTTTCCATGCTTGGGAAGGATTTGTTAACTCATGAGTACTACTCTCAGGAAACATGAAAATGGTTAAGGATCTTTTTTTCCCCAGAATATTCCATTTATTTCCGTGTTTTCCTTTTTTTTTTTTCTAATTTGATTGGCTGATTTGACTTGGCTTCTATTTTCTTATTGATATTTTTGGGATTTTCCCTGTTTTCATTGGCTATTGTAAAAGAGAGATTCTATGATATGGCTTCAATCAGCCATCTTAACCTGGATATCTCCATTTATCTGCCTTTGAAATAAAGCTTAAAAAAAGAATACTTAATGTTAAATAAACTCAATGAAGTATGTCAGCTTACTCTTCAAGGCACCCTGATCTTTTCTATAGACTGTTTAAACTAGGATCATAGTTAAGGATTATATTTTTCATAAGAATAAACAACAGAAATATTTTCCATTATCTTTCTCTTGTGGTAATATTGATGCCTTATTTCATTGCATTATAGTTGCCCTAGCAATGGAGCTTTTATTTGCATTTTATTCAAAGAAAAATTATTATGTAATTCAGTAATCTCTACATGAGAGCATTTTTCAGTATTTTTTACAGTCTAATTTTTCTGTTTGATATTATTTTCATTCAAATATAAAAATTGGAATTAAAACTCATGCAGAGATTGTGAGAACTTCCAGATTTCTTCTGTACAAACCCATCATCAAAGAAAGCAAAACAAAATTTCCCTTATTTTTCAGGAGGATTTTAAAAAGTGATGCCAGTATACATTATTCTACCTTTGTTTGCTGCTTGAATTCATTCAAACTGTTCTGAAAAGAGCCCTTGAAACTTTACTATAGGACACATTCCTACATTAATTCTAAGGAAATGGACAAGAGGCTTTTACAGGTTTCTCCCTCCCTTACCCCAGTCTCTGCTCAGTAGGATACCCTGTTACTTTTCTTTCTATAGTTGCAAATGCTAAAGAGATTGTTGGTAATTTTAGAAAGCTAACAGCACCTGGAGGTGTCAGTGTTCTTGGTAGCAATTTGGATTGCAAGGGAATATATATGCTGAGATTTGAACCCACTCAAATTTTGGGGGATACAAGGTTAGAATTAAGCACAGTTCTTTTCAGTGGGAAGGTCTGGATAATGAGAGAACAGCAATTTACTTTTCCAATTCAGTGTCTTCAAAAAACTTTCAAGGCAGGGTCAGGTAAGCTTTTTATCCTCAAAGAGTTAATCCAAAGTAACTCTTGAATGCTTCAGTTTAGCTAGATGGGAAAAACTGGGCCAGGTTGTTAAATATAGAAATAATAGACCATAAAAGATGAAGAAAAAAGTGTATTGGTCCCAAGGAATAGACAATTGATTGCAAAGTAAGAAAAAAGTTCACTTAAATGAGATGTGAAAGGGCTGACTATATAAGACATACTTGGAGCTTTGCAGAATTAACAGCTTTCAAAAGAATGTTTGAAGTAATCTGAATAATATATATCAAATTTATTTCTGATTCCAAAGAAAGGCTTTGAAAAAAATATTGAAAGTTCACAAATTTAAAATGACTTGCCAGAGGAGGAAGTCTCCCAGGGTTTGTGTATTAGCAGTTACTTAATTGATCATAGGACTCTGAATGCCTGGGTTGACCTAAAGCAGAGTGGTGATGGATTGCTGTCCTAGTGCATTATGGACTGAATGTCTGTGTTCCCCCCAGATTCATACGTTAAAACCCAACCCCCAGTGTGATGGGATTGGGGGGTGAGATCTTTGTAGGATAATTAAGCTTAGTGAAGTCATGAGGATGGAGTCCCTATAATGGAATTAGTGCCTTTATGATAAGAGACCAGAGAGCTTACTATCTCTCTCTCTACCATGTGAGAACATAGCAAGAAGGTAGCCATGTGCAAATGAGGAAGACAGCTCTCATTAAGATCCAAATCAGCTAGCACCTTGGTCTTGGACTTCCTAGCTTCCAAACTTCACGACACAGTTATTCATCGTTTAAGCCACCCAGTTTATGCTATTCTGTTATAGTAGCCTAAACTGACTTATACATAGCATAAATGCTTTTCTAGGTTAAATGTTAAGCAGCCATGCATTTTTGATGGATAAAGTCATTTCTGAGGTAAAATAAGCAATGCCTAAAAACATAAAGTAGTTATTTCATTATTCATAATGGACAAATGATGAATGTTCTGAAGGGAAGGTTTAGATGCAGTAGCAGTACTGATTTTGAATAACAATTCCAAACAGTGCAGATGACATGACAATGTGCAAAGGATATTTCACGGGGCAAATGAGGAGAGAAAGGATAACAGTGAAAATGAGAACAGGGTGTGCTGATCTAAAAATTGCATTTGAAGCCTGTGTGATGTAAATAGCAGGGCTGCTGCCTTCCATGCCCTGCAATAGAGAGTTGTGATATCTAATTCACTGCTCAATGTGTCTCCAGTTCACCCAGCAACATTACTGGTAATTACAAGGAGAAAGCATCTCACACATTATGAAAATCCAGGCTCTGGCAAAAAGGCCTCTGTCGTGATCCAACCTGGTTTATCCTGATGAAGGATCCATGCCAGAGCAGGAAGGGCCTTTGTATTTTGAATCAGTGCTTTCTTCTCTTGCCTGCTCTGTGATGGAAAGTGTTTAGCCTAATTGCACATTTACCAGTGTAGCTCGAGAATTAGCAAGAATATCAAATTTCTGCTGTATAACCTCATCCCATGTCCATGGGGGGAAAATATTAAAACTGCTCATACAGATTCTTGTTACAACTAATTTATTCATTTCTTTTCTTCAGATATTAGAAGTCAGAAATTTCCCCCTCAAGCTGTTACTGAAATGTAGAAAATGTGCCATTTTTAGATAGGCTTGTTTTTCAGGGCCTGGTTCCAGACAAAAAGTAATTAATAGTGAGTATAAGTCAACAGATCTACAGACCCCATGGGGTTTCCTATTACCCTTTGCTTTCCCTGTGTGGCACAAACCTCAGGGATTGACTAGAGGTTATTTTTAGTGAGTTTCAGAATTGTGCAAATGCTACTTCTAGTAACATTTCCTAAACTCATTTCTGCTGTCTTCCCTAGCTGGCCCTTCAACACCAGCTAGAGATGACGAAACACATAATTATAGCTCACAGTTCCCTTCTGTCTGCATGGTCGCCCACAGCCAGTGTTCTAGACAGAGACATCCCTAGGACAAGGACAATATGTTATTCACTTCTGTATCACTAGCTCGTACATTAGTATCTGTGTTGTATTAAGTATGCCAAGAAGTAAATAAGCAAACTAATCATTTATTGAATGAATTAATGCAAACATGGGGGAGGAGGGATTGGGACCAACTTAGGAATTCAGGAAAGGCTTTCTTGAGAGAGTAAAGTTTGAACTGAGATCTGAAAGAAAGTGCGAATTGTTGAAGCAAAAGGGAAAAGAAAATAAAGATTTCCTGTCTATTAAGTTGAGACCAAAATATCTTATTGACAATCTCGTAGGATTTAAGATAGAGTTGTTCTTCATAATAGGACGAACTGGGTCCAGGTACATTAGTGCTAACCTGTGGATGCACCTGCTGATCTCCAAACCTCAACTAGCTCTTCCTGGGTCTCTCTTCTAATAACGCTGCTTTTGTACTCAAGTTCCAATCCCAGATATGCTTCTTTCTTTTCTCATCCTTGAAAAGTCCTGCTACAGCACTAGACTTCTCTTTGAATCACTATTCTGAATTCCGGTTCCAGTAACCTGAACTTGAACTCTCTTTTGGCTTTGCCTTTCTCTCTCTCTCTGAGGTTGATTCCTGTGGTTGGATTCTGCTATCTGCATACAGAACTGCAGATGAAATTAGGTATCTTCTTAACCATACTTTTTAGCCATACAACCAGGTTCTCCATCACTTTTGTCTGCTTACTAGCTTCTTGATTAATTCTCTCCTGTATTTCTGGTGATGATGTTTGCCTGAACAAAGCCTATAGTTTGTTTCTTTGGAGACTCTGCCTGGTCCATCTGATGGAACTTAAACTATTTGCTAAGTTATGGCTCGTAAACACATATTCCGTGCCTGTGAGTCTAGAGTTTATAGGAGCACCTTACCTCACACGCCCTCTTGCCATGAGTAAGTTGTCATTGTTTTTGAACAGTCACCATATATGATAATTATAACCACAAGGCTACAGGTCACCAACTGTCCATGCTACTTTGGAGGTGTAAGTCCCCAGAACACCTTGTGGATGGGGGTTTTGCTAAAACGGCATCATCTAATGGAAACATGACCCTACAGATTAAAGAATGAAGGAGCTGAAAGGAAGAAGAGATTGATATACTACTCTGAACAATGAAGATTAAATCCCTAACTTCAGATAGCAAGTTATTTCTAGATGCATCTCTGGTCATCTTTATAATAGGAATCCTTCCTGACTGGAAGAATAGAAAATTGAATATTTCCTATTCAAAAGGAGCCCACATTTATATTTTATTTCATTACACAAATATATATTTAGTGTCAACTTTGCTTTAGGTGCTGGGGATAACATGCATGAATAAAAACAGATACACTTGGGCTTCCCTGGTGGCGCAGTGGTTGAGAGTCCGCCTGCCGATGCAGGGGACACGGGTTCATGCCCCGGTCCGGGAAGATCCCACATGCCGCTGAGCGGCCAGGCTCGTGAGCCATGGCTGCTGAGCCTGCGCGTCCGGAGCCTGTGCTCCGCAACGGGAGAGGCCACAACAGTGAGAGGCCCGCGTACCGCAAAAAAAAAAAAAAAAAAAACTACAGATACACTACAGGCCTTCAGAGAATTTCTAGTCCAAGTAGAGAAACATATAAATCAAATAATTTTGTACACACATATGGAATTTTAAAACACAAGTATCACTACAGATAAACAGTGAGAGAGGTTACGAGTGCTCTCTGGGAGGAGAGAAAAGGACCAAGTCCGGAAGTAAGGGAAGACATTTCTTTTTTTTTTTTTTAAGATTTTTTTGATGTGGACCATTTTTTTTTTTAAGTCTTTATTGAATTTATTACAATATTGCTTCTGTTTTATGTTTTGGTTTTTTGGCAGTGAGGTATGTGGGATCTTAGCTTCCCGACCAGAGATCAAACCCGCACTCCCTGCATTGGAAGGCGAAGTCTTAACCACTGGACTGCCAGGTAAGTCCCAGGGAAGACATTTCTTGAGAAAGTGAAGCCTGAACTGAGATCTAAAGGAAAGTGGAAATTAACTAGAGGAAGGAAAGAGGGATGAATGTTTAAGGAAGAGACAACAACATGTATAAAGGCCCTTTGACTGCACTGGAAGTTATGACGGAAGGCTGTAATTCCTGGATAAATGTCAAATAAAGTATAGTGCAAAATAAATCTACAGCTTACATAGAAATATGCATGCAGGGCCTGGTCAGCCCTTTTTTGAAGCTTTGTCTTAATCCAGGGATCACTGGAAAGGCATTAGAAAGATTTTAAGCATGTGATTTTTCCTTTTGAAACAATTACTTTGGCTGCTCTCTGTAGATTGAATTAAGACTTCCATATATGGCAACATGATGAACTAGATATTGTAAATATCCTCCAAAGTAAGTATGAAAGTAAAACTTAGCAGAACTTACAGAAATAAACAGAAACCTTAGGGTTTAAAAAATGACAAGGTAATTGAAAATCCATGTGGCAAACTTACATTGATGATGTCGCTCCCTGGAGAGAGTTGTTGTTCTCTGTAACTTACAGGTTGGATTTTAATGACCTGTTGAAAGAGAGGGAGAGAAGATAAATCCTCATGTCTGTGCAAGGGGAGGATATGACAGTGATACTTCATATAAAGAAAGGACACTGGAATGACAACATCATGTTGAAAAGGTAGTCCACGTTAAAAAAAAATGAAAAATTAGCCTATTATCTAAAGGAGACGATTAGATAATTTTTCTACAGTAGGCCCTGGGGGTATATAAACATTATAGCTGTCAGAATTCATAACTGGAGGTCATACCCACCATGAGCTGAAGGCTCTATTTCATATTATCTGAATGAACCAGGACACTTTAAACATGGAAATGAACTTAATCACTTATCTGTAGCACTCTATACAAATGGAAGAAACAATTCCAAATTCTTCCTACAGATTCCTATCTCATCACAGTCTTCACGATATTTTTGCAGAAAAAGCAGTGCTCTGCTAAGCATTAAGTACAAAATCAAAAAACACAAAAGAAAACTAATCATCTCCAATATAAGTAAGAATAAAAAATGAAAATTCAGAATTACACTTTCCAAGTATCTTTAGTAATACACACATACACAGAGAAAATTTAAGCAATTATATTTAATTTTTCAAGAAAACAAGAGTACATTTAATGTATGATCAAGACACAAAGCATACTATCATTTAAAACAAAACAATTATTTTAAGTTGAAATGTGCTATCATTATAAGAAATACCCATGAAATATAATATACTAATTTGACTCAAGAAAAAAGGTCTATAATTGTTAAAGTATTTAAATCTATAATTAAACATAGGTTGAATGAAATATAACCTAGAAAATTTCAAAAGTAAATTTTGTTAAACTGAAAATAAAGGAAAAATACAGAATCCCTTGGCAATTCATGTTATGACATTAATATAGACTTGATGTCATAGGCAAATAGCTATGGCATAGAAAGAAAACTTTGGGGTCAATCTCACTTATGAAGTTAAGATATAAATATCAGTATTTTAACAGTAGCAAAACAAACAGCCACCCTGAAACAGTAAATATATTGAAAAATTTACGATTACATATGGTCTATCCAAGCGATTCATGAATTGCTTCATATTGAGATATATATATAAATTATATCCACCACAATCTAAACATATAAAATGATGTTCAGTCTCAAGAGTATTTAGGGAGCTTAGGCCAAAGGTGATATTACTTCATAATCAAGAGATATGTAAATTCAAATATCAAAATTTTATTGGAAAATTAGGTAATGGGATAATGAAAACTCATATATTACAAGTGGAAGTGTAAATTAGTACAATATCATTGTGCATTTGGCAATATCTGATAAAATTAAAGATATGCATATTTTGGGGCCAAAGCAATTCCACTCTTGATTATATACCACTGTAGAAACTGCTGCATCAGCACACTATGGATACGTTTACAGTTGTTACTGGCAGCTTTATATATAATAGCAAAAAAGTGAAACAAACTAAGTGTCCACCAACAGAAGAATAAATTAACAAGCTATGATATATTGAAATAACTTAATAATGTAATCATAATAAATAAACCAGAAAGACGTATGTTGTTCCAGTTACTGTGGTTTCAAAATATGGTACTCTGACACTTAGTGATGAAAAACAACCATTTATAATGCTCTTGGTTTTCATAGGTCAGAATTTGGACAACGCATAGGGGAAATGGTTTGCCCCTTCTCTACCTTGTCTGAGGCATCAGTTGGTAGACTGGGAGGGTGGGAAATAGTATCATCTAAAGGCATGCTCATTCCCAAGTCCACTGAGACCAGATGTCAGCTGATCATCTCAGTTACTCTCCATGAGTCTCTCCACATGGTTTTGGTTTCCACTTATCATAGTATCTATTTCCCTTGAGGAAGCATCTTAAAATAGAGAGTAGAATGAAAGTTGTATTCTTCTCACGATCTAGTTCAGAAGTCACATAGCATCACTTCTGAAAAGCCCCCACCCAGATTCAAGGGAAGAAACCCCCAAACACCTCTCAGGAAGACTAGTCACATGGTAAGAAGAGCATAAATGATGGGAAAGATGGTCACAGTCATTTAGGAAATTAAGACCTGCTGAACATCACAACTGGCATGAATACATTTTTGTGTGGAAAAAAGCAAGTTGCCATACAGAATTCTATTTATGTAGAATGTTTAAATGTTTATATATATACATATATATAGTATATTTACATAAGTATGCATATATTTTAAATGAATGCATATATTTAAAGGAAAAAGAAATACAGTGGAAATAATGAACAATAAATTCAAGAAAGATGTTATCTTTGGGAATGGTGAAGGGAGGAGTATGCGATTGTGAAGGAATATATAGGAAGTTCCCATAGTGATATTTCATAGTAATATGTTTTATTTCTCAAGGTGGGTTGCATGGGTGTTCGTTGTAGCATATTACTATACGTGGAAGATAAATTCCAAAGGATTTTGAATTTAGTTAGATGTGGGATATTATGTAAACGGAAGTGCCAGTGATGCATTCTAGATACAGAACTATCATCTGACTGGATGGTGATATTCTGCCCTTAAATGTGTACAGATATTATGATGGAGGAATATAAAGACACCGACAGCAGATACACAGTTAGACGTAAAGCCCTTGGGTCAGTCTTCTTTACATCAATATGCTTCTACAAAGAAGACACAAAAATCCCAGAAATCACTCTGGGATTTTAAAAGTTTGTAGTTCAGTAATATCATGTAATAATCAAGGTGACTCAGTAAAATGTTTGCTCTACCAAGCATTCAACGAAATACAAAAGGTTTACAATCCTTTAAAAGTGTTTTATTTACAGTATGGCCAGTATTTATGCACATGTCTGAATGTTAAAGTCCCTGAATAGTTTTCCCCTTAACAAAAATATCTTTTCCAGCACTAAGCATGATGCTGAAAATTGCACCTCTAGAGATTATTTTCTTTAGGTAGAGCTCTTGAAATTTTCTTTTAAAAGAAGGTTTTCTTGTAAAATTCGAAGACCCAGGGGTGGAACAAACCTAAATGTGGTGACTGTTAATCCACACAATGATCGCAGTGGGAGACTCCCAAGAGCAAGATCACAGAGGAATGATTCTCTGTGAGAACAAACTGAGACTACAGAGGCCACAAGAAAAAGAAAGGGCATGGACTGAGAACAGAGGAATTAAGAACACTCTTTGTTTCCTTGTTTTTTTGTTTTTGTTTTATCTTATGTACAACTTTTTTGAAGAGGGAATATGCTTGGCAACTTTGGGATCAACACATGTGGCTACAGACATTTAACATTGCCAGCTCAGATATATAAATTGACTCCAGCAGTTTGGGAAATACTTCTTAAAAGTACTCAGTAGTGTAAAAATGCTGGTTAAAGAGCTTTGTTGGAAATCTGTTTCAAGTGATATATACACATTGAGCAAATTACCCATTTAATCAATACAAAGATGTATGAACCACTGTGTTGCTTTAAAAACAAAAAGGAGAAAAATAAAATAAGGAGTTCAGAATCCATTATGTAGGTCAGATACCTAGTATTAATTGGTTTCAGAGGGGTTTATGCTTAAAAATAGACTCCATTATATATAGAAAAGACAGATATTTGTTCTGTTTACATGTAAACTGGGACTGTTTCCTTTAATGTAGATATGAAAACCAGAATAAGTAACTAAGGCCGCTCAAGAAGAGATTCCCAAGTCTTCTTTCCTTTTTATTTATTTATTTTTTAATTTCTTTTAACCTGACAAAAAGGAGAGAAGGAAAATTCCAGAGCCACAGGTAAGCAATAGAACAGCCATGAAGGAAGACTTTGGAGAGAGACAATATTAGTTTTTGTCTTTTAAAATGTATCCCAGGATGAAAATCTTCATTCACTGAAGTTTGACCCTGAGAAATATACTTTAGAAAGCTCAGGTTCTTTCACTCCCACAGAAGGACAACTACACTTTGGTCGGTCAAATAAACATTAATTATACATACATAACTGAAACATTTTCATTGCAAGGCGCTGGATATTTCTGTCAAAAGTTGGTGAGTGTTGCTGACTATGATTTAATTAGGCTTGAGTTTTGAAGTATTTCCACTTTCAAAAAAGGTTATATGCATATATATGTATGTATGTATATATATATATGTATATATATATGTGTGTGTGTGTGTGTGTGTGTGTATATATATATATATATAATACTTACAAATAACAGTTCTGGTTTACCAAGGATTCTCAAAGAAAAATTTTCCTACACAGTACTAATTATAGTTGCTATGCCAATTTAGTCTTCTGCCTATCCATTGCTATCTTTCTTCCCATTATTTTTAACAGTTGGTGCCAAGGTAATGTATTATGCAAATTTATTTTAATATAAAACATAGACAGAGATTTCTAATAATATATATTTTTAAATCTCTGAGAATAGTATATTATATGAAGAGACTGTCAAATCTGGATTCACCTAAAGCATGGAGTTTGAAGTTGAACCTCAGTGCAACTTTAAAACATTTCCCTACCTACATGGTTTAAAACATGGCAATGGTTTAGCATCCATCCTTGGCCCCATTCCTCCACCTACACTAGAGAAAAGCTGCTTTGCACATGGAGGTCAGAGTGACCTGGTAAATGTTACCTGCCAAGTGCTGTGAATTTAGGAAGGAAGAACAAGAAAGTCACTGAAAATGACCCAGACACAGGCCTTTTGCCTGTCAAACAAGGAGAAACAGGGATTAAAAATAAACACACATCATGTAAGGTTAAGAACTCCTGTTGTGCTAAGAGCTTTTGAAACCTGGAAATACCAGAGGCTTAAGTATATCTAGGATGAAAATGAAAGTGACCCCTGATCATTAGTGTGGCACTCAACCCGTGACCAG
The DNA here is from genome assembly GCF_059928025.1 of Delphinapterus leucas. NCBI lineage: Eukaryota > Metazoa > Chordata > Mammalia > Artiodactyla > Monodontidae > Delphinapterus > Delphinapterus leucas. The sequence goes on along the minus strand of NC_143130.1, from coordinate 22,116,309 downwards.
AGCTCCCACAGGTTATTGCATTCAGCTTAACCAGGGTTAGAAGGGCAAGGCAAGGACATAGAAAATGACACTCATTCAGTTTAAACATAATTTAATTCTCTGAAGACTTTTTTAATAGGTTCTTGGAATCAACATCTTAGAGCACTCTGACTGAATGCTACTATTTTGGGAAAATAAAATTGCTGCCATTTCTATTTTCTGTGTGATTCAAGGATCTAAGAGACGAAGTGATGTGCCTTTTGGTGCTTCCATCCTGTAGTCTAAAATGCAATTATTTTAATGCAGTAAGACAAGAAAAGAATACAAAAGGCATACAGATTAGGAAGGAAAAAATAAAACTGTCTTCCTTCTTTGATGACATAATTGTCTATGTAGAAAATCTGAAACAATCAACCAAACAACAACTCCTGGAACTAAGAAGCCATTACAAAGTAGCAGGATATGACGTTAACATACAAAAGTCAATCACTTACCTCTATACCAGCAGTAAAAATTTGAAATTAAAACACAATGCCATTTACATTATCACTAAAAAATGAAAAACTTAGATATAAATCTAACCAAATAATTGCAAGATCTATATAATGAAAACTACAAAACTCTGATGAGCAAAATCAAAGATCTAAATAACTGGAGAGAGTTTCCTTGTTCATGGATAGGAAGATTCAATATTGTCAGGATGTCAGTTCTTCCCAGGTAGATACACAGACTGAATGGAATCCCAATCAAAATTCTAGTAAGTTATTCTGTGGGTATCAACAAACTGATTTTAAAGTTTATATGAAAAGGCAAAAGACCCAGAATAGCCAACCCAATATTGAAGGAAAGGGAAAATGAGGAGGACTGACATTATACAACTTCAAGACTTATGGTAAGCTACAGTAATCAATTCAATGCAGTGTTGGTGAAAGAATAGACAGATCAATGGAACAGAATAGAGAGTCTAGAAATAGACCCACATAAATGTAGTCAACTGATCTTTGTCAAAGGAGCAAAGGCTAATCAATACAGTGGAGCAAGGGTAGTCTTTTTTTTTTTAATTGAAATATTTTAGCATATAACATTGTGTAAATTTAAGGCATACAACATGTTAATTTGATACATTTATATATTGTAATATAATTTTGTAGCAATAATACCTGCATCATGTTACATAATTATTCTTTCTTTTTAATAGTTGAAATAACAGAGTTCTAGTCTCTTAGCATTTGCTGATTACAATACAGTATTGTATTCACTATACTGTGCATTAGATCTCTAGGGCTTATTTACTACTTATTGTAAGTCTGTATCCTTAAACATCATCTTTTCTGTTCCCCCACCCCCCATCCCAGGGTAAACCACCATTTCACTCTGTTTTTAAAAGGTTGGCTTTTTAAAATTCCACGTATAAGTGATATCATACAGTCTTTTCAACAAATGGTCCTGGAACAAGTGGACGTCCACACGCAAAAAAATGAATCCAGACACACACCTTATACTCTTCACAAAATTAACTCAGAATGGATCATACACCTAAATGTAAAACACAAAACTATAAAACACCTAGAAGATAACACAGGATGTTATCCTTCTAGATGACCTTGGAGAAGACTTTTTAGAAGTAACACTAAAGGCACAATCCAATAAAATCCAGTAAGCTGGACTCCATTAAAATTAAAACCTTCTGCTCTGTGAAGAACAATGTCAAGAGAATGAGCAGGAAAACTACAGACTGGGAGAGAATTTTTTCCACAAGACATATCTAGTAAAGAACTGTTATCCTAAATATGCAAAGAATAATTAAAACTCAACAATAAGAAAGTAAACATCCCAATTAAAAAATGGGCCGAATATCTTGACAAACACCTCTATTAAAGAAGATATATACATGGCAAATAAGCATATGAACACGTGCTGCACATCATTTATCATCACAGAAATGCAAATTAGATGAACAGTGGGATACCACTACACACCTATTAGAATGGCCAAAATCTAAAATACTGGTTATAACATATATGACCAAGGATGTGGAGCAACATAAACACTCATTCATTGCTGGTGGAAATGCAAAATAGTGAGTGCAGTCACTTTGGAAAACACCTTAGTGTTTTGTTTTGTTTTTTGTTTTTTTTACAAAACTAGTCATACCCTTACTATATGATCCAGCAATTGTGCTTCTTCATATTTATCCAAAAGTATTCAAAAGTTATATCCACACAAAAACCTGCTCACAGATGTTTAAAGCAGCTTTAATTGCCAGAACTTGGAAACCATAAAGATGTCCTTTAGCAGCTGAATGAATAAATAAACTGTGGTACGTCCGATACAATATTATTCAATGTTAAAAACTAAATGAGGGCTTCCCTGGTGGCGCAGTGGTTGAGAGTCCACCTGCCGATGCAGGGGACGGGGGTTCGTGCCCCGGTCCGGGAAGATCCCACATGCCGCGGAGCGGCTGGGCCCGTGAGCCATGGCCGCTGAGCCTGCGCGTCCAGAGCCTGTGCTCCGCAGCGGGAGAGGCCACAACAGTGAGAGGCCTGCGTACCGCAAAAAAAAAAAAAAAACAAAACTAAATGAGTTATCAAGCCATGAAAACACATGGAGGAAATTCAAATGCATATTACTAAGGAAAAGAAGCCAGTCTGAAAAGGCTACACAGTGTATTATTCCATTATATGGCATTGTGGAAAATGCAAAACTATGTAAACAGTAAATAGATCAGTGGTCGCCAGTGGTTGGGGGTGGGAGGCGGGTGGGAGGGATAAATTGGTGGTGCACAGAAGATTTTTAAGGCAGTGAAATACTCGTCATGATAGTATAATGGTATAATGGTTGATACATGTCATTATATATTTGTCCAAGACCATAGACACTACAACACCAAATGTGAACCCCAATGTAGACTATGGACTTTTGGTGATAATGATGTGTCAATGCAGGTTCATCAACTGTAAACAAATGTATCACTCTGGTGGAGGATGCTGATAATGAGGGGGCATGTGTAAGGGCAGAGGGTGTATGGAAAATCTTGTACCTTCTTTATTTTGCTAAGAACATAAAACTACTCTAAAAGTAAATTATTTTTTAAAAAGACAAAAATCATTTTTCCATTTATATTGAGTTCCAAAAGTGGTAATGCTAAATTATATTATTGAAGGACATATACAGAGGTTTAAAACTCTCTAAAAAGTCAAGAAAGGGATCACAAAAATCAGTATCTGTAGTAGAGAAACAGGAAATGTAAAAGAAGAGGCACGAAGAAGAGGCTATTGGGGTGATTGTATTGTTCTGTTTCTTTCTCTGTTGGTTACATGGCTGTTTGCTTTAGAAATCTTAAACAGTAAGTATATGTCTGATTATCTGATATCTATTACAATAAAAAAGAAAACCTCAGCACAAGGCAGCTGACAGCATACTGATACATCATTATATAACAGAGGGGCTTTTACATTATGCTTTACAAAGTGCCATTCTGAAAACACCCTATCAATTTAAATGCAGAAGCGATAATGACAAAATTGTGCAAAACCTGACCTAGTTCTCATTTTATCATTTTTCCCACAGCTTAGATATGAAGCCTATGATTAAACATAACAGAGTAAAATGGGGTGTGTGACACATAAAAAGGGAAAAACATCTCTATGAGCCCTATTTTGTCTCCTCTTTTTAGCAAATTGCTTATTCCTTATGAACATTAAACAAATGCCAGGGTGTAATAAACCACGGAGTTCCTGGTATACCAAACTCACATTTGCTCAATCTCAGATTGTTTTACCAGATACGCATTTAATTTTTCTACCTGAAGAAATGAGTTGCTAGAAGGCTGTGTTGCAACCCCAGACTAACCCATCAGTGTTATGTAGACAGGAGTTGGACCCACTAGTAAGATGGAAAACAGTTAACTATAACTAAATCATCATAATACTCCTTACATAAATCCTTAAAGTTTCATATTATACTTTGTTAAATACACAATTTAGGAGTGATGTTCTTAATTGATCAAAAGTATACCTCTTATTTATCTACCATTTCCTATTTTATCCTCAGTCACTGAATTTGGTGAAAATGCATTATTCCATCTGCTATCTACTTATATTCTTAATTCCTAGAACTCATATAAAACTGTGCCTTATGTTTTATAATCAGGATTCTTTTCTTCTTATGGTTCTTTATGCATTATGTATTTTAGGTTTTGCATAGTATAATACATATTATGAAATATGGTATGTTACATACCCATCTGTGCAGACAATGGTTTAGGTACTGAGAATACATGATAAACAGGACACATAAGGCTTTGTATTTCTGAGGTCAAGGCACCAAATTTAAAAGAATATAACTAATAATTCAGTGAAGAATATAAAACATAAAAATATGATGAAGAGACCTGTGGAGTTACCTTGGTTTTGAGGATTTAATATTTAAACTAATAAAGTTAATATTTAAAGATGCAAGTAATGCCCATATTTAAAGATGCAAGTAATGCCCAAATCTGAGGGGACAGCTAGTGTTAAAGCTCTAAAGGGAGTGATGATTTGGCATATTCTATTACCGGAAGACCAGAGTGGCTGAAGCTAGTTTATTTTAATTTTTATTGGAGTATAGTTGCTTTACAATGTTGTGTTAGTTTCTACTATACAGCAAAGTGAATCAGCTATATGTATACATATATCCCCTCTTTTTTGGATTTCCTTCCCATTGAGGTCACCACAGAGCACTAAGTAGAGTTCCCTGTGCTATACAGTAGGTTCTCATTAGTTATCTATTTTATACATAGTGTATATATGTCAATCCCAATCTCCCAATTCATCCCGCCCCCAATCTTATTTACAAAGCAGAAAAAGTATGAAGCTAGTTATTAAGGGAGAGAAGAGTAAGAAATGAGAACAGGGGAAAAGGCAAGAGCTAAAGGACCCAAGCCTTGTTGCCGGAATCACACTAGGGAGCCGTTGGCCTGGCAAACTGGGATTGATCTCTGAGTTGAATGAAATGTTTGAGAAAGTCCAAATGGTGTTGCTTTTTCCTTTTGTCCCTAGTTTGTGAGGATAATCTGTGCTGCTTCCCGTACTTTTCTGGACTCAGACAACATGACCTAGTTTAGCATCTTTACAGTGGAATTAATTACATGTTACCTGCACTAGGTTCAGGAGGCAGTCAATTTGAGACTCATGTATACTAATCATTACCCTTGAAAACCTCTTCCATCTCTCACAAAGTACAGTATATTTGGTTGCTCTTTCATACTTCCTATGTATCTCAAAAGCTGGAGAACCACTTTGACAGCTAATCTAAAGGAAGAACCAAGGGCAACTCTGTAAGCAGATGCCTGGGCATTCAAATTGTTCAGTCTTTGACAGAATTGCCAAATCTCTGAACTGAAGAGTAGATATTTCTCATCTTGCCTGCAGGGTTTGCAACATCCAGATGTGTTTGATATATGAATTCAAGAAAATGGAGGAGTCCCATTGGATAGTTTAGGTTCTGTGGTCAGAGGGAAATGCAAATGCATAGGTGAGGCTACATTGTTCTTACCCCCAGTTCTGACCCTTGCTGTATCCAACTGCCATGTGGAAAACTGACTCCAACTCCTGGCTTTCTTGATAGTTTTATTTCCAACATGACACTGATCTCTGATGCTTCAGCCAGATCTTCTGTTACTTCATTCCTGACTTTCTCACTTGTATCTTTATCTTTTCATGATTACCTTCCCTTGGCTTTCAAATAAATCTTTAGATGCTGTCTCTCTGAAGGTTACTGCAAGTTACCTTGCCTTCTCTTTACCATCACATTCAACAGAAGAGTAATTTCTATGCCCTGATCTCACTTCTTCAGCTGCACCTAATACAAACTGCCTACTGCTACACTACTACACTGAAACTTGAATTTCAGTGTTATGAGTGATTTCTGAAATTTCTATTCTAAAGATCTGTTCTCAAGCCCTCTCCTGTATGACCTCTTGGAAAACTTTGGTGCTGTTTTCCTGTGCTTCCTTCTCAAAACTTTCTGCCTTACCTTTCAGGACACTATTCAGATTTATCTCCCATCTAATTGGCCTCATTTGCTTGTCTCTTTCACACGCCCACTCCTTCAATGTGAATGTTCTCCAGGGCTCAACACTCAGCCTGCACAGGTTTCTCATAATTCTCCATACTCTTACTTTATGATCTCACCCACTCCATCTCCAACAAAATCTCTATTCAAATGACACCCAAATCTGCACTTTCAATCTACAGAACTTCTGGAACCAAATAAAATGCACATTGGCTATCTCTTTCTAAATATTAAATATTCTATAATTCTATAATATTTAATACAAATATTATATAATACTGTAATTGACTTCAAGGAGTAAGTCTAAAATTAAATGTGTTATCTTTCTCAAAACCCATCTACCTTCTGTATTGTTTATGGTGTAATTCCACCACCATGTATATATTCCGTTCACCCAAACAAAAATCTCCAGATCAATTTTTATTATTACTTCTCTTTCACCCCTCCATTCAACAGAACAGCAGTCTCTAATGTGTCTATCTCTATCATGGCTTTCAAATCCAAACAGCCTATTTCTTTTTTTCCTGCTCCTACTTGTGACAATTTATATTTAATTCCTGGATTATTGCAATATATTTCTGTATAGTTTTTTCTGTTCTTTCCTTTTTTATTCTCAGTTTCTGTTCAAAGTTTTCTCTCTAAAAATAACATACATTTGGAAATCCTATTACCTGCTTAAAAATAATGATGGTTCTTCACTATTCACAGTATATTGTGCCTGATATTTTAGTCTTTTTGCAGTTAGAGCCCAGTTTTTATTCCAACTTCTTTTACTATAATTCCCATGTCAAATCGTAGTCTCTAGCCTCTCAGGTATGTGTACTCTTCCCCCAGTATGGTAGGCAGATTCAAGTGTGAAATGGAGGAAGATTATCTCTTACTTTTGGAATTCTGATGAGCCACAGTTCATAACTTGGGATATATTCTTCAAACATTTTGAAGCCTCATTCTCTTGGATTTCAGACTATATTCCGTTGATCTGTGATTAGATGTTGCTCAAATAGTTGTCCTTGGAAAGGATAAAAGGTGTTAGAGAAACTTTACCTTCCACTCTTCAATGAAATAAAAGGGGAGGGTAAAGAGTATTTTTAAAAGAGAAAGTGGAGCATTTGCTATCAGGTCAACCTATTTAAAAGGAGAATCCTTCTATCAAATGAAACATTAATGTATTTCTGTGAAATACATTATCACATTTATTTCTAAAACCCTGAATTCCACCCATCAGCATTTCTTTAACATTTACATTTCTTCTCAGTCATCATCACTACAACATCATGTTTTCCAACATTTACTCCTGAAATTTTCAAACACTCTCCTGCAAGGTTGTAAGATCTTCCAAAGAAAACACTACATCTGTACTGTTGAGTTCTCAATTTAAACCTAAATATGATGATGACACTACTTTCATAGAACTCTGAGGTACTGAGCTCTGCTTCTGATACTGCTGCTCTTAAATTTGACTAAGCCAGTTACTTCTAGTGTCTATGGAGAGAGCTAGGCACTTTTAGATGCTGCATTAACACTTTGAGGCTACCTTACTTGATAACACCACAGTGAACTGAAAGCATTTACTGAGCTTGTAGACTACATAGTCTATTCCCTCAGCATAGTTTCCTTCCTATGAAAGCCTGAGGCTAATGATTTTGTAGCCAATGATACCATCTTACTCATTCCAATGCATGTAAGTAAACTTCAAAATAGACTACTATAGGCATAATACATTTCCCTCATCACCAATAAGCGTTAAAAATAATAGACTCGCAACTCTTGCTCATTTAGATAGATACATGCTACATACTACTTTTATTCTATTCCAGCTCATTTTGATTATTTCCAGAACTTCTCTCCTTGAGACGGCTTGGAAACAACTCCTGTAATTGTTAGAGGAGATGAAAAGGTATTAGTGCTGTTATCTTTTATTTCACCAAGCCCAGATTACTTCATAATTAAATATGGCTTTATGAATCAGAATAATGGTTTTGTTTAAGGTTCAACATGAGATGTGACAATCTAACCTACATCTTAGGTAGATCCCACAGTATTACTGAAGTTGTGCAATTTTATCCGGGAGCTGCTTGGTTCTTCATTTACTATGACTGGAGGCATTCTTCCCCACACCCCTCTCACAAGCTTTCTTGGGGAGAAAGGCAGCCACTGTAATTAGAAATTTGGGCTAGAAACTGAAAACCAATCTGCTTTTTCCCTTTGTGCTTAAGGAAAATATGAGCAAGTGGGGATTTTTTATCTGTTCTGTATATTTGATAAATCACTCCCAAAATGGCTAGGGAAGGTCAAGATGAATAGGTCAGGCAAACAGCACTGCAGACTGACTTCCTACAGTTCCTTTATGTCACGGTGAGGCATTTTCCACATCTATTTGTGTACTAGAAGAATGAGTTCCTAATGATTGGAATTTTGGATTCTGTTGCAGGAGAGTGAAGAGATTATTTGCCACTCTAGAACACTTTGTCCAAACTTTTTATGAAATACACAAAAGAGAATAAACACATACTCATTGCTTCTTGGTTTTTATGCTATAAGAGTTCTGTGTTGAATTTAGTAATTTTGGCAACTCATTCCTTTTAATTTAATTGTTTATTCATTCACCACCCACGCACAATTTCAAAATTGATATTTTTTCCAACCAATTTATACAATACAGAAAAATTCCAAGAAGAAACAAAAATCACCCAAGATACCACAAACTAGCAATAACACTAGTAATATTATCTTTTACCTAGATGTAACTTAGAGAGAACGTATATGCCTTTCTCACTTAAGAATATATTACAAATATCCACATTATCTAAATATATTTACACAATACTATTATTTTAATTTGAAATTAACAATGTGCAAAAACAAAATATGCATAAAGGGGTGATTTATTTTTTAAATTTTTAATTTATTTTTATTGTTTTTTAAATTTACCATATTAACCATTTTAATATTTTTATTTTTTATTTTTTTTAATTAATTTGTTTATTTTTGGCTGCACTGGGTCTTCATTGCTACATGCGGGCTTTCTCTAGTTGTGGCGAGGGGAGGCTACTCTTCATTGTGGTACATGGGCTTCTCATTGTGGTGGCTTCTCTTGTTGCAGAGCACAGGCTCTAGGCGCATGGGCTTCAGTAGTTGTGGCTCTTGGTCTGTAGAGCGCAGGCTCAGTAGTCGTGGTGCACGGGCTTAGTTGCTCCGCGGCATGTGGGATCTTCCCAGACCAAGGCTTGAACCCATGTCCCTTGCAATGGCAGGCAGATTCTTAATCACTGTGCCACCAGTGACGCCTGAGTTGTGATTTTAATATCAGTTCCGGGAAAATTATACATTTTTCCTTCTCTCTCTCTTTTTTTTTTTTTTCCCCCTAAAGCCTACAGTTCAATGAGTTTTGACCAGTGTATACACCTGCGAAACTCTCAGCCCTATTTAGGATGTGGAAGGTATCCATTAACACAAAAATGTCCTTCATGGCCTTTCCTAGTCAATCCCCTTCCATCCAAGGCAACCACTGATCTGATTTCTACCACATAGCTTAGTTTTAGCCATTTTAGAACAGCATATAAATGGAATCATGCAGTAAATACTCTTATGTGTCTGAATTCTTTTGCTCAACATAATGCTTTTGAAATTTATCCATGTAGTTGTTCATTTCTTTTTCCTTTGCTAAGTGGTACTCCACTGTATTAATATACCACAATTGCGATAGCCTTTCCCACGTGGATGGCCCATTGTTTGGCAGTTTTTTTTGTTTTGTTTTCTTTTTGTTTTGCGGTACGCAGGCCTCTCACTGTTGTGGCCTCTTCCGTTGCGAGCACAGGCTCCGGACGCGCAGGCTCTGCGGCCATGGCTCACGGGCCCAGCCGCTCCGCGGCATGTGGGATCTTCCTGGACCGGGGCACGAACCCGTGGCAGTTTTTAATAAGTCAAACATATGTGGGGCTTCCCTGGTGGCGCAGTGGTTGAGAGTCCGCCTGCCGATGCAGGGGACGCGGGTTCATGCCCCGGTCCGGGAAGATCCCACATGCCGCGGAGCGGCTGGGCCCGTGAGCCATGGCCGCAGAGCCTGCGCGTCCGGAGCCTGTGCTCGCAACGGAAGAGGCCACAACAGTGAGAGGCCCGCATACCAAAAAAAAAAAAAAAAAAATGTGTACCCAATGACCATGGTATTATATTTCCATACATTTAAAGAATGGGAAGTAAAGCATATGTTCAGAAACTAATCACATAGAAATGTTCATAGCAGCTTTATTCATAACTATATCATAATAAATTACTGATTCTCAGTTGGTATCAGTTCTTTACAAAACAAAATGATAGCAATTAACTATAAAATAAAGGTTTAGTAAATTTAATTTGAGAGAATTCTAAATCTTCTGAATCTTAATTTGGATTTTGTGAAGTAATATCAACCAACAAATTCTATTATAGTTATCACTTTCATTTTGTTTTAACATTTGCACAGTCTATCATACTATCATGTTCTGTTCACCAAACAAATTGACGAATGTAGAACATACTTCTGTTTATTGACTTTTTAAATAAAACTACAGTGCAGTTTCTTGTTCATAAACCCATTTCTGTATCTCCAAATTCTTTTTAAGATAAAACCTTAAGAGTAGAATTTGCAATAAAAGGTAAAAGCATATTTTATTGAAAATTGGTTGAGTACCATTGCCAAATTATTCCTGGAAGATCTTTATAAAATTATCCTTCAACCAGTACACTATGACCATTACATCTCTTCCACTCTAATCATAGTCTGTATGTTGAATAGACATAAGTAATTCCTATTTTCACCAATGAAGATAATATGTGGTTGAAAATTAAAATTCCTCCCTATTAATACTGACTTAATATTTTATACAAATATCAGATATCTGTTCATGCATGCCCTGCTCATGCCCTTTGAACATTTTATTAGATGTTTAATATTTTATGTTAACACTATATATCTGTTCATACCCTTTGTATAGCTTTGCTTGGTTTTAACATTTTAAAATGAAATAACGATGATATATAGCTCTACTACTTCTGTGAACTCCTAATATTAAATAGAACTATATTTTAAGAGTTATCCATGCTGATTTAGTTGGGTATAGTTCATTTTTAATGCTGAATTTTATTCCACTGTCTGGATGTGCCAACACTAGTTTTTTATTCTGTCATCAATGATGTCTGGATGGATTCCAATTTCTATGATTTAAAAAATGCTACTACAGACTTTCAATTCCATATTTCCTAGTGCTCATGTGAAAAAGATTCTCATTAGATGAGTTTATCTTCTCCCTTTTTTAATCAGATCTTTTAATGAAACAAGCCCTTGTTTTAATGTAGTTGAATTTTTACCAAACTTTTCTTTTTAATTTGCATTTCTGTGCCTTGTTCAAGAAATCTTCAACTGAAATTCCACTTCTATTTATGATATATGCTCATGCCATATCAACAACATAGATCAACTAAAAATTATGCTTGTAAGGACACTGGGGGACATTGGAGAGCTGTGGCTATGAAGAAACGTTAAGAAAGTAACATGAAAAGGGATGGAAATTTCCATGCTGAGTCCTCTTTAAGGTTGAGATCTACTCTAAAAACTCCAGTAACCAAAACAGTGATACTGTTATAATGATAGACATATAGACTAATAGCACAGAAATGGATAGCTCATAAATAGAACCACAGATATACAGTAACTTAGGTTTTTGCCAAAGGTACCCATACAATTTAATAAATAAAATTCTTTTCCATAAAACAAAATTGGATATCTATAAAAAAATTTTTCAACCTACTTCTACTACCAAAAAGTTACTACTACTTAGAGTTTTCTTTAAACTAAATAGTTAATTAAAGATGATCATAGACCTAAATGTGAAGGCCAAAATTGTAAAGGTTCATGAAGAAACTACAGGATAATTTCTCCATGACGTTGTGGTGAGCTGCAAATTGATGAGCAGAAAAACAAATCAACTAATTTTAAAAAAGGGAAAATATGTGAAGAGAGACTGTATGACTGAGAAATGCAAAGAACCAATATGTAACTGACATTTACTTATCACAGTTTTTAGAAAAGTATAAAATAAAAATATATTGCTATTTCATACCGATTTGGTTAACAAAATTAGAGTATGATCATATCTTTTGTTGGGTAGAGCACAAGAGAAAGAGTTTTTTGATGGAAATGAAAATTGGGAAACCACTTGAGAGAAGAGTTTGGTAATATGTAGTAAAATTAAAGCTATGCATATAATCAGATCCAGTATGTCACTTCTAGGTAAACACGGTAAAGATACTTTTATAAATGTGCACACAGTTTCAAGGAGTTTCAGCACACACATTTGCAACAGCAAAGATTGGACAACAGTGAAAATATCTTTCATTTATGAAGAGCTGAACTAGCTGGCATTTATAGAACGTGCCACAAACAAACAAACAAACAAAAAAACAGTTCCAAATACATAATCTTTTTAAAGTGCATACAGAACATTACAAAGATAGACCAAATTTGGGATCACAAAATGCAAGAATTCTCAATAAGTTAAAAAAAACTCCAGTATGCTCTCTATCCAGAGTAGAATTAAAACAAAAATAAATATAGATCTCTGGAAAATGACACAATATGGACTATCAATAACACACTTCTAAATAACACATTGGTCAAAGAAGAAATCAGAAGAGAAATTATAAAGTGTTGTGAGCTGAATAAAAATGAAAACAATATATTAGAATTTATGGGATGCTGATAAAGTGGTATTTAGGGAGAAATTTATAGATAAAATATGTATATTAGAAAAAATGTTTTAAATTATAACTTCCTCTCCCACCTTAAGAGAAAGGAGAGCATATTAAACCCAAAGTAAGTAGAAGGAAGGGAATATCAAACTCCATTGTGGAAATCAATGGAAAAGAACAAGAAAAACAATAGAGAACTCAATACGATAAAAGTTGGTTTTTTGAGAGATCAATAAAATCAGTAAGCCTCTAGCCCACGAATATGAACAAAAGAAGATGCAAAATGCCAATATCAGAAATGACAGGTGTTAAATTACTACCAACTCAAGAGATATTAAAAGGATAATAAGACAACATTATAAACAAAATTATGCCAATTAATTGGAGAACTTAGAAGAAAGTTATGGGAGGAGCTTTAAGATGACGGAAGAGTAAGGTGCGGAGATCACCTTCCTCCCCACAAATACATCAGAAATACATCTACACATGGAACAACTCCTACAGGACACCTACTGAACGCTGGCAGAAGACCTCAGACCTCCCCAAAGGCAAGAAACTCCCCCATGAACCTGGGTAGGGCAAAAGAAAAAAAAAAACAGACAATAGGGATGGGACCTGCACCAGTGGGAGGGAGCTGTGAAGGAGGAAAGGTTTCCGCAGACTAGGAAGCCCCTTCGCGGGCGGAGACGGCGGGTGGTGGAGGTGGGGAGCTTCGGAGCCACGGAGGAGAGTGCTGCCACAGGGGTGTGGAGGGCAAAGCGGAGAGATTCCTGCACAGAGGATCGGTGCCAACCAGCGCTCACCAGCCCAAGAGGCTTGTCTGCTCACCCGCCGGGGCGGGCGGGGTCTGGGAGCTGAGGCTTGGGCTTCAGAGGTCAGATCCCAGGGAGAGGACTGGGGTTGGCTGTGTGAACACAGCCTGAAGGGACTAGTGCACCACGGCTAGCCGGGAGGGAGTCCGGGAAAATGTCTGGAGCTGCTGAAGAGGCAAGAGACCTTTTCTTGCCTCTTTGTTTCCTGGTGTGCGAGCAGAGGGGATTCAGAGCACTGCTTAAAGGAGCTCCAGAGATGGGCATGAGCCGCGGATATCAGCGCGGACCCCAGAGATGAGCATGAGACGCCAAGGCCGCTGCTGCCGCCACCAAGAAACCTGTGTGCAAGCACAAGTCACTCTCCACACCTCCCCTCCCGGGAGCCTGTGCAGCCTGCACTGCCAGGGTCCCGTGATCCAGGGACAACTTCCCCGGGAGAACGCACGGCGCGCCTCAGGCTGGTGCAACGTCACGCTGGCCTGTGCCACCCAGCCTCACCCCGCATCCGTAGCCCTCTCTCCCCCCGGACTGAGTGAGCCAGAGCCCCTGAATCAGCTGCTCCTTTAACCCCACCCTGTCTGAGCAAGAACAGACGCCCTCACGCAACCTACATGCAGATGCAGGGCCAAATCCAAAGCTGAACGTCAGGAGCTCTGCGAACGAAGAAGAGAAAGGGAAATGACTCCCAGCAGCCTCAGGAGCAGTGGATTTAATGTCCCTGGTCAACTTGATGTACCCTGCCTCTGTGGGATGACAATCAATCATCCCAAATTGAGGAGGTGGACTTTGGGATCAACTATATATATATATTTTTTCCTTTTTCTCTTTTTGTGAGTGTGTATGTGTATGCTTCTGTGTGTGATTTTGTCTGTATAGCTTTGCTTTTACCATTTGTCCTAGGGTTCTGTCTGTCCGTTTTTTGTTTTTGTTTTTTTAATTTATTTATTTTTAGCTGTGTTGGGTCTTCGTTTCTGTGAGAGGGCTTTCTCCAGTTGCGGAGGGCTGGGGCCACTCTTCATTGCGGTGTGCGGGCCTCTCACCGTCACGGCCCCTCCTATTGCGGAGCACAGGCTCCAGAGCGCAGGCTCAGTAGTTGTGGCTCACGGGCTCAGTCGCTCCACAGCATGTGAGATCCTCCCAGACCAGGGCCCGATCCCATGTCCCCTGCATTGGCAGGCAGACTCTCAACCACTGCGCCAACAGGGAAGCGCCTGTCCATTTTTTTTTAATTTGTTTTTCTTAATTATTTTTATTTTTTATTTTAATAACTTTATTTTATTGTACTTTTATTTTATCTTCTTCTTTCTTTCTTTTTCTTTTTCTCCCTTTTACTCTGAGCCGTGTGCAGGACAGGCTCTTGGTGCTCCAGCCAGGTGTCAGAGCTGTGCCACTGCAGTGGGAGAGCCAAGTTTAGGACACTGATCCACAAGAGACCTCCCTCCTCCACATAATATCAAATGGCAAAAATCTCCCAGAGATTCCCATATCACTGCCAAGACTCAGCTCCACTCAATGACAAGCAAGCTACGGTGTAGGACACCCTATGCCAAACAACTAGCAAGGCAGGAACACAACCCCATCCATTAGCACAGAGCCTGCCTAAGATCATAATAAGGCCACACACACACCAAAACGCCAACAGATGTTGACCTGCCCACGAGAAAGACAAGATCCAGCCTCATCCACCAGAACACAGGCATTAGTCCCCTCCACCAGGAAGCCTACACAACCCACTAAAGCAACCTTAGCCACTGGAGACAGACACCAAAATCAACGGGAACTATGAACATGCAGCCTGCGAAAAGGAAACCCCAAAAACAGTAAGTTAAGCAAAATGAGAAGACAGAGAAACAGCAGATGAAGGAGCAAGGCAAAAACCCACCAGACCTAACAAATGAAGAGGAAATAGGCAGTCTACCTGAAAAAGAATTCAGAATAATGATAGTAAAGATGATCCAAAATCTTGGAAATAGAATGGAGAAAATGAAAGAAATGTTTAACAAGGACATAGAAGAACTAAATAGCAAACAAACAGTGATGAACAACACAATAAATGAAATTTAAAATTCTCTAGGAGGGATCAATAGCAGAATAACTGAGGCAGAAGAACGGATAAGTGGCCTGGAAGATAAAATAGTGGAAGTAACTAGTGCAGAGCAGAATAAAGAAAAAAGAATGAAAATAATTGAGGACAGTCTCAGAGACCTCTGGGACAACATTAAACGCACCAATATTCGAATTATAGGGGTCCCAGAAGAAGAAGGGAAAAAGAAAGGGACTGAGAAAATACTTGAAGAGATTATAGTTGAAAACTTCCCTAATATGGGAAACGAAATAGTTAATCAATTCCAGAAAGCACAAAGAGTCCCATACAGGATAAATCCAAGGAGAAACACGCCAAGACACATATTAATCAAACTATCAAAAATTAAGTACAAAGAAAAAATATTAAAACCAGCAAGGGAAAAACAACAAATAACACATAAGGGAATCCCCATAAGGTTAACAGCTGATCTTTCAGGAGAAACTCTGCAAGCCAGAAGGGAGTGGCAAGACATATTTAAAGTGACGAAGGAGAAAAACCTACAACCAAGATTACACTACCCAGCAAGGATCTCATTCAGATTTGACAGAGAAATTAAAAGCTTTACAGACAAGCAAAAGCTAAGAGAATTCAGCACCACCAAACCAGCTTTACAACAAATGCTAAAGGAACTTCTCTAGGCAGGAAACACAAGAGAAGGAAAAGACCTACAATAATAAACCCCAAACAATTAAGAAAATTCTAATACGAACATACATATTGATAATTACCTTAAATGTAAATGGATTAAATGCTCCAACCAAACAACATAGACCGGCTGAATGGATACAAAAACAAGACCCGTATATATGCTGTCTACAAGAGACCCACTTCAGACCTAGGGACGCATACAGACTGAAAGTGAGGGGATGGAAAAAGATATTCCATGCAAATGGAAATCAAAAGAAAGCTGGAGTAGCAATTCTCATATCAGACAAAATAGACTTTAAAACAAAGACTGTTACAAGAGACAAAAAAGGACACTACATAACAAAGGGATCAATCCAAGAAGAAGACACAACAATTGTAAATATTTATGCATGGAACATAGGAGCACCTCAATACATAAGGCAAATACTAACAGCCATAAAAGGGGAAATAGTATCAAAATCATAGTAGGGGATGTTAACACCCCACTTTCACCAATGGACAGATCATCCAAAATGAAAATAAATAAGGGAACAGAAGCTTTAAATGATACGTTAAACAAGAAGGACTTAATTGACATTTATTGGACATTCCATCTAAAAACAACAGAATACACATTCTTCTCAAGTGCTCATGGAACATTCTCCAGGATAGATCATATCTTGGGTCACAAATCAAGCCTTGGTAAATTTAAGAAAATTGAAATCATATCAAGTATCCTTTCTGACCACAATGCTATGAGATTAGATATCAATTACAGGAAAATATTTGTAAGAAATACAAACACATGGACGGTAAACAACACACTACTTAATAACCGAGAGATCACTGAAGATATGAAAGAGGAAATCAAAATATACCTAGAAACAAATGACAATGAAAACACAATGACCCAAAACCTATGGGATGCAGCAAAAGTGGTGCTAATAGGGAAGTTTATAGCAATACAGTCCTACCTTAGGAGACAAGAAACATCTCAAATAAACAACCTAACCTTACACATAAAGCAATTAGAGAAAGAAGAACAAAAAAACCCCCAAAGTTAGCAGAAGGAAAGAAATCATAAAGATCAGATCAGAAATAAATGAAAAAGAAATGAAGGAAACAATAGCAAAGTTCAGTAAAACTAAAAGCTGGTTCTTTGAGAAGATAAACAAAATTGATAAACCATTAGCCAGACTTATCAAGAGAAAAAGGGAGAAGATTCATCAATAGAATTAGAAATGAAAAAGGAGAAGTAACAACTGACACTGAAGAAATACAAAGAATCATGAGAGATTACTACAAGCAACTCTATCCCAATAAAATGGACAACCTGGAAGAAATGGACAAATTCTTAGAAATGCACAACCTGCCAAGACTGAATCAGGAAGAAATAGAAAATATGAACAGACCAATCACAAGCACTGAAATTGAAACTGTGATTAAAAATCTTCCAACAAACAAAAGCCCAGGTCCAGATGGCTTCACAGGTGAATTCTATCAAACATTTAGAGAAGAGCTAACACCTATCCATCTCAAACTCTTCCAAAATGTAGCAGAGGGAGGAACACTCCCAAACTCATTGTACGAGGCCACCATCACTCTGATACCAAAACCAGACAAAGATGTCACAAAGAAAGAAAACTACAGACCAGTATCACTGATGAACATAGATGCAAAAATCCTCAGTAAAATACTAGCAAACAGAATCCAACAACACACTAAAAGGATCATACACCATGATCAAGTGGGGTTTATCCCAGGAATACAAGGATTCTTCTGTATATGCAAATCAATCAACGTGATACACCATATTAACAAATTGAAGGAGAAAAAACATATGATCATCTCAATAGATGCAGAGAAAGCTTTCGAAAAAATTCAACACCCATTTATGATAAAAACTCTGCAGAAACTAGGCATAGAGGGAACTTTCCTCAACATAATAAAGGCCATATGTGACAAACCCACAGCCAACATCATCCTCAATGGTGAAACACTGTAACCATTTCCACTAGGATCAGGAACAAGACAAGATGGCCACACTCACCACTGTTATTCAACATAGTTTTGGAAGTTTTAGCCACAGCAGTCAGAGAAGAAAAAGAAATAAAAGGAATCCAAATTGGAAAGGAAGAAGTAAACCTGTCACTGTTTGCAGATGACATGATACTATACATGGAGAATCCTGAAGCTGCTACCAGGAAACTACTAGAGCTAATCAATGAATTTGGTAAAGTAGCGGGATACAAAATTAATGCACAGAAATCTCTTGCATTCCTATACACTAATGATGAAAAATATGAAAGTGAAATTAAGAAAACACTCCCATTTACCACTGAAACAAAAAGAATAAAATAGGAATAAATCTACCTAAGGAGACAAAAGACCTGTATGCAGAAAATTATAAGACACTGGTGAAAGAAATTAAAGATGATACAAATAGATGGAGAGATATACTATGTTCTTGGATTGGAAGAATCAACATTGTGAAAATGACTCTATTATGCAAAGCAACCTACATATTCAATGCAATCCCTATCAAAGTACCACTGGCACTTTTCACAGAACTAGAATAAAAAATTTCACAATTTGTATGGAAACACAAAATACCCCGACTAGCCAAAGCAATCTTGAGAAAGAAAAATGGAGCTGGAGGATTCAGGCTCCCTGACTTCAGACTATACTACAAAGCTACAGTAATCAAGACAGTATGGTACTGGCACAAAAACAGAAATAGATAAATGGAACAGGATAGAAAGCCAAGAGATAAACCCATGCACATATGGTCACCTTATCTTTGAAAAAGGAGGCCAGAATATACAGTGGAGAAAAGACAGCCTCTTCCATAAGTGGTGCTGGGAAAACTGGACAGCTACATGTAAAAGAATGAAATTAGAACACTCCCTAACACCATACACAAAAATAAACTCAAAATTGATTATAGACCTAAATGTAAGGCCAGACACCATCAAGCTCTTAGAGGAAAACATAGGCAGAACACTCAATGACATAAGTCACAGCAAGATCCCTTTTGACCCACCTCCTAGAGAAATGGAAATAAAAACAAAAATAAACAAATGGGACCTAATGAAACTTAAAATCTTTTGCACAGCAAAGGAAACCATGAACAAGACCAAAAGACAACCCTCAGAATGGGAGAAAATATTTGCAAATGAAGCAACTGACAAAGGATTAATCTCCAAAACATACAAGGAACTCATGCAGCTCAATGTCAAAAAAACAAACAACCCAATTGAAAAATGGGCCCAAGACCTAAATAGACATTTCTCCAAAGAAGATATACAGATTGTCAAGAAACACATGAAAGAATGCTCAACATCATTAATCATTAGAGAAATGCAAATCAGAACTACAATGAAGTATCACCTCACACCAGTCAGAATGGCCATCATCAAAAAATCTACAAACAGTAAATGCTGGAGAGGGTGTGGAGAAAAGGGAACCCTCATGCACTGTTGGTGGGAATGTAAACTGATACAGCCACTATGGAGAACAGTATGGAGGTTCCGTAAAAAACTAAAAATAGAACTACTATACAACCCAGAAATCCCACTACTGGGCATATACCCTGAGAAAACCATAATTCAAAAAGAGTGATGTTCCAAAATGTTCATTGCAGCTCTATTTACAATAGCTGGGACATGGAAGCAACCTAAGTGTCCAGGAACAGATGAATGGATAAAGAAGATGTGGCACATATATACAATGGAATATTGCTCAACCATAAAAAGGAAGGAAACTGAGTTAATTGTTAAGAGGTGGTTGGACTTAGAGACTGTCATACAGAGTAAAGTAAGCACAAGGAGAAAAACAAATACCATATGCTAACATATATACATATGGAATCAAAAAAAAAAGAAAAGAAAATGTCAGAACAACCTAGGGGCAAGACAGGAATAAAGATGCAGACCTACTAGAGAATGGACTTGAGGATATGGAGAGGGTGAAGGGTAAGCTGGGACAAAGTGAGAGAGTGGCATGGACATATATACACTACCAAATGTAAAATAGCTAGCTATTGGGAAGCAGCCGCATAGCACAGGGAGATAAGCTCGATGCTTTGTGACCACCTAGAGGGGTGGGATAGGCAGGGTGGGAGGGAGGGAGATGCAAGAGGGAAGAGATATGGTGACATATGTATATGTATAACTGATTCACTTTGTTATAAAGCACAAACTAACACACCATTGTAAAGCAATTATACTCCAATAAAGATGTTAAAAAAAAATTTTTCTCTTTCCTTGGAAAATGCAACTACCAAAACTCTCTTAAGAAATAGATAACTTGGGGCTTCCCTGGTGGCGCAGTGGTTGAGAGTCCGCCTCCCTATGCAGGGGACACGGGTTCGTCCCCCGGTCTGGGAAGATCCCACATGCCGCAGAGCGGCTTCGCCCGTGAGCCATGGCCGCTGAGCCTGCGTGTCCGGAGCCTGTGCTCCGCAGCAGGAGAGGCCACAGCAGTGAGAGGCCCGTGTACTGCAAAAAAAAAAAAAAAAAAAAAAGAAATAAGTTGAACTCCAGGCCCAGAAAGCTTCACTGTAGAATTCTACCAATCATTTAAGAATGAAATATTTAAATTCTTTACCGTCTCTTCCAGAAAAGTGAAGAAAAGGGACTATTTCCGAAGTCATTTTATGTAGCTGGCATAACTGATATCTAAACCAGACAAAAACATTTCAAAAAGAGAATTCCTGACTAATTCCTCTCCTGAAAGTACATGTAATAATTCTAAAGGATAACTCATCATGACCAAGTGTGATTGTCTTCAAAAATAGCAGGGTTGTTTCAACATTGAAAAATCAGGCAATGTATTCACAATATCAACAACCTAAAAATAGAAAAATAAAACAAAAATCACAAAAGCATTCACCAATTTCAATAACCGTTCGTAATCAAAAAAAAGAAAGTTCTCAACAAAATAGTGCACATCTACAAAAACTCTACAGTTAACATTATGCTTAACAGTGGAGTTTTCATCCCAGTTCGGAAGGTTTTCCCTATCCCCATGTTATCAAGGACATCGCCCACATTAATTTCAGAACTTGTATAGTTTCATTTTCTATATTTAAGCTCATTTCACTCTCTGATCTATTTTGAGTTTATACTAGGGTATGAAATAAAGTATGATTCTTCTTTTATTTTTTTCCAAATACTTATAAGACTTACAACAATTTATTAAGCAGTTTATCTTTTCTCCACTAATTTTTATGCCACTGTTGTTATATACTAAATTTCCACTTGCACTTGAGTTTATTGCCAAACTTTTCAGTGTGCTGTATTGGACTGTTTGACCATTTGTGCACCAATACCAACCACATTGTTCTAATTGTATGTTTATAATATTCTTTTATAACAGGTGGCATCATGTACACACTGCTCGTCTTTTGCAGAATTTTCCTCATTATTCCCGCTTTTTGTTATTTATCTATAAGAACTTTAAAATTAATGAGTTGATATTTTGAAAAATATTTTAAGTAAAAATTTGGTGCCTAGCCTTTTTTGCATTTATGTCTCTCTGTGTGTGTTAATTTGTCTTATTCTTCGCTTAGTTAAAAGACCTTAGGAATATCATGTTATCCTAGGGACATACATCATAAATAAGAGAAAAAAAGTTCCTTATGATTTATCACATTATCACTCTACGTGTGGGTCAGTTTAAATCAAACTATTACATGAAAGTTCAGGTACTTGTCTTTGAAATTTGGGAACAGATATTTTTCAGATCTTTGTGGCTTACCTGTCTTTGATAACTCAAATCATTCTGCCCTGGAGGTGAACCAATGTTTAAATAATTGAGTCTGTAGAGTTGTGCAAACTCTGGTTAAGAATTCTCTCTTAATTTTTTGAGTAATTCTTTCATGAGCTATTTCTGAAATATTTCTGGTTTGTGATTATCTCACAAGAAATTCATGACTAAGTTTTTTATTTTCACTGTTACATTTTGATTCCATATTATTCAGGAGAATATCAAATGAGTGATTTTATTCACTGACAAAGCGCCTTGATTGAACAGGGTTTTGGGTTATTAACCTCATGGTAAGTTTGTGTTATCTCAGTAAAAACTCTGTGAGTTTGAATTTCAGAGTCGCTCTTTCACACCAAGGAAACAAATGACTTTGTTCTAAGCGATAACATTTTAAAACTTTAATTCATAGCTATAAAATAGCAAAAATGATAAAGTGATTGTGTTTTTCCTTTTATTCTACTTTTAAAACCTTAAAAATAGGTATTTTCAAAGCTTAGGTGGACAATTTTAGAAGCATACATTGGGTTTTTACTTCCCTAATTGATAGCAATAGGATTCAAGCAAATACTCTAATTGCAATAATCAGATTTTCATAAGTAATCATTTATTAAGAGTTCCTCTCCGATGTTTAAATATAGACAAAAATTTCACCTAGTAGTGTGCACTGATATTTTATAAAATACAGTGAAAACGTAAATAAAATTCTGCCGTAGCAAATTTATATTAATTTTATCCAATCACGAGAACTTTTAATAAATCCCTATGGCTAAAGACTTTAAAAGAGGGATACTTATGATTTTATCCCTTTTTTTAAAAAATTAAGAAATCTTCATTTTTAGAGCAGTTTTACATTCACAGCAAAGTTCCCATAAATCCCCTGCCCCCACACATACACCCCACCAGAGTGATTCATTTGTTACACTCTAAGAACCTGCACTGACACGTCTTTAATATCCAAAGTCCATAATTTACATTAGGGTTCACTCTTGGTGTTACAGATTCTATGGTTTTAGTCAAATGTATAATGACATGCATCCACTATTGCAGTATCATACAGAATGGTTTCACTGCCCCCCAAATCGTCTTGATCCGTCTGTTTATTCCTCCCTACATATCCTAGCCTCTGGCAACCCCTGACCTTTTTACTGTTTCTATAGTTTTGCCTTTTCCACAGTGTCATATAGCAGAATCACACGATAGAGCTTTTTCAGATTGGCTTCTTTCTCCTAGTAACGTGCATTTAAGGTTCCTCTATGTCTTTTCACTGCTTGATAGCTCTTCATTTTAGCACTGAAAAATACTGCACTGACTGGATGTACCACAGTTTATTTATTCATTCACCTGCTGAAGGACATCTTGACCGTTTCCAAATTTTGGCAATTATGAATAAAGCTGCTATAAATGTCCATGAGTAGGTCTTTGTGTGGACGTAACTTTTCAACTCTTTTGGGTAAATACCAAGAAGCACAACTACTGGATTGTATGGTAAGCGTATGTTTAGTTTTGTAAGACACCACCAAATTGTTTTCCAAAGTGGCTGCCCTTTTTGCATTCCTACCAGCAATACGTAAGAGTCCCTGTTGCTCCCGACCACATGTGTTGTCAGTATTTTGAATTCTGGCCAGCCTAATAGGTGTGTAGTAGTACCGCATTGTTGCTTTAATTTGCATTTCTATGATGACAAATGATGTGGAGTATCTTTTCATATACATATTTGCCATGTATATTCCTTCTTTGGTGAGGTGTCTATTCAGATCTTTTGCCCATTTTTTAATCAGGATATTGTTGAGCTTTAAAAGTTCTTTGCATATTTTGGATAACAGTCTGTAGTTTTTCTTCTCATTCTCTTGGCATCGTCCTTCACAGAGCAGAAGTTTTTAGTTGTAATGAAGTCCACCTTATCAATTAATTATTTCAAGGATTGTGTCTTTGGTGTTATATCTAAAAGGTACCCAAAGTCATTGAGGATTTGTCTGTGTGTATTACCTTTTAGGAGTTTTATAGTTTTTGCATTTTACATTTAGGTCTGTGATCCATTTTGAGTTCATTTTTGTGAAGGATGTAAGATTCATTATTTTGCATATGGATGTCCAGTTGTTCCACAACATTTGTTGAAAAGACTCTATTTGCTCGATTGTAGCCTTATTCTTTCTAAACTTTTGGAGAAAGATTTTTATAAAGGTTTCAAATTACCACTGTTTTCTGTGTTTCTTCATCTTCTGTTTCCAAACTGATTTTATAGAAGCTTTTATAAACCACAAGCAGTTACCAAGCAGTATTACATGTTCAGCCACTGTGTCAAGTAGATTCTATGTGGAGTACAGAAGACAGACTTTTCCATGATGGTCCTCATTTTGAAGTTGATAAAGTAAATGTATTCTAAATAATGAGAAAGCAAAATGTTTACTGTGTAATTCTAAATATAATAGCCTTTCTTACAAGGAAAGCTTGATATGGTTTGATTGACTAAGTTATCAAGGTATAGAAGCTGCAGGTACTGAAATGGGCATGATGAAGACAGTTTAGGAAGGCAGTACCTGATGGGAGAGAAATTCTTACATTTGACCTTTGTGGGGAAGAGGAGGATTGGTGGGTGAACAGTATATGAACACCTTAAAATTTAGGTGTGGGGTGTAGGCTTGATGGAGCAGACAAAACATGTAGTAGTCATGTTCTTCAGCAAAATTTAGAATACATCTTTTGACAAAGGCTTTTTCTGTACTTCTTATTCTCAAATAATTATAGATTCAAAGGAAGTTGTGCAGAATAGAAGTCTCCTGTACCCTTCACCCAGTGCCACCTATGCTAACATTCTGCATTGACTATATTATAATACCACAACCAGAAGATTGACATTGGTACAATCCACAGAGATTTCACCAGGATTATACACACTAGTGACTATATGAATGTGTGTATGTGTATAGTTCTATGTAATTTTTTCATTTATTATTAGTTATTGTAAATGCAAATATCACTATATACCAATCTTTGTGACTCTCTATTTAGGACAAATCCTAAGATGTGGAAATCTTGAATCCAAAGTTATGAAAATCATTAAGGCTTTTCAGATCTATGGTTAAACTGCTTTACAAAATGTCTGAACCAATTTACACATTTACTGGTATATTTGTAAGCTACCATTTTCCATGCCATCTCCAACACACCATAGATGTAAAACAGTATCCTGTTGTTTAATATGCTCTTCTCTTATTACTGGTATGTTTGTTATAAATGCATTTTTGGACTTCCTGTTCTAGTGCAGTAGATATAGACATATCCCTTCCTATTTTTCCCATGAAATACACATAGAAACCCTGGACATAAAACAAGCACAGAGAAACTCTGAAAACTGGGAAAAAGAAGGCAGATTGGTTAGGGACTTTGGGACTTGAGGAATAAGATGGCAATGACTTCTCTCAGTTTTCCTTTTCTTTTTCATTCAAATTATCTCTCTGGATACTAGAGAAGCCCTCAACATGGAGTCTCCAATGGGTGTAGAGAAAAAAAAAGCCTAAAGAAATGCTTGTTTTTCTTAACCAAAGGACAGCTAAGCAGAGACTTTCTGACACTCTGCGCCCTACTCCAGCCAAACGCCATGGGGGGTAAAAACACCATACAGCCACCAGCCTCCTCTTCCCTGGTGTGGTGCTGGTGTCAGTGGAAGGCTAACTTCCCTCCCTGACCAACAGCAATGACCCAGCACTTCCCACCCTGCCAGCTCCAGAGCAGGGGGAGAAAGTAGGTGAAAAAAGGGGCTCTTTAAACTTGAATATGAAGTCCTGGGCTGAAGTCAAGTAATTATTTACTTAAAAACAGAGTTTTCCAGAGGAAAAATAAATCGTTTAAAAACATCTGCCTCAAATTACAGTGTAATTAGTAATTACAGAAATTACATTTTCTAATGTAAAAGACAATGGAAAATGCCTGTGTGATGAGCACAGTAGCAAAATAATGTATTGCAATCTACAACAACATTCATTTTCACTGGTCTGCAGTATTTAATTAAGTGTTGCTGATGTGTTTTATTAAGATTTACATTCATTCATCTAAGTGAAGTTGTGTCAGAATAATGTTTTCAAAGACCTTCACAACAGGCTTGACAGGAAGGTGTTTGCTTTGTTAAATCCTGGAGAATGGCAGTGTGTTCTCTGTTTAGTGGGGCTGAGAACCCTCCCAACCATGTGCCCAATTCTTTTTGCACACAAGCTGCCTTCTTTCACTAACTTTTTGCATTAGTTCTGTCTCTAAGTGGCTGCTCAGTTTTACCTACAGAAAACCATTCATTCACCATTCATTCATTTTGCTTTGGTTGAGATTTAAGTTTACAAATGAAACTGGATTTAACTGCTTTGAGTGAAATGATAAATCATCCATTAAAAACACAGGAGAGTTAGCCTGGAGGTATTAAGTAAATATTTGAAGGAAAAGTATTTTTAAAGAGGTCTATGCTCAGATCAAAAATACAAATAATTTTACTCAACACCTGAGATTTTCTAGTAACTGAATTGATTATTATGGTGAAATAGTGAATACATTGTTATCCTTTGGCCCAGAAGGTTGTGCAGCCTGTCAAGAAACAAAAATACTTTTTTCCCCCTAATATTTACAAGTTTAGTCAGGGTTGATTTGCAGATGCTACCAAAAAGGCCAAAGTCATATGTCAGACACCTGTGTGGGCCTATTAATTCAGCCTAAAGAGGAATATTATATCTCTGTCCCAACATTTGACCTAACTATGCATCTCAGTTTTAATGAGACTTTGATGAGAAAAAAAGAGTGCTAAGAAAACTGATCACTTGATTTAAAAAAAGTAGCCAAAGGTGAAAAGTCTATCAACATTAGTATTGATAGCTCATGACTCAACATTAGTAACTGGTCAGTAACTACTAACATTTGTAGCCAGACAATAACTAGTCAGTAGAACAGATTATTATATACAATCTTATATATGTAACAATATTGTTGTGTGTATGGTGTTCTTCAAAGAGGATTACTTCTCAAGCAGTTCAGGATGAGTTGTTTTAAAAGTCTTTGTGACTCCTTTATCGATTATAAAGAAACTCATAGAAATTATAACTATTACAATTTTAGATTCAGAATATTCCAGTATTCTGTAATATTTTTGGTAGACGTTTATACAGAGCAGAGGTTAACAGACCCAGAAGACATCACTAGGACTATTTCTTTATTGTTGGCTTACATAATAGCAACAACAATTTGAATTTCTAGAGTTCTTTGTGCACTCCTAACATAAGGCAAGTTTAGCTGGATAGTTAAAGGTACAGGTGACAAACCTCTGTCTCAAGGGACTCAAATGATTTTCCTCAGGCCATGCAGCTAGTAACTGATAAAACAAGGACAAAGATCCAGAGCTGACAAAATATCTAGATTTTTCTAGATAGTTTTCTGATTGTTATGAACTTTGGTAATCAAAACATAGTTAATCTTCTCATGCATCCTTAGGATGAAGCAGTTAAACATGTATTCCTTAAGGAGAACAGATATATGCTCCCCCAATGTTTACTGAACCATAGACTATTAATTTTTTAATAACTAAATAGATTACTAATATACTAGCAGCATCCATTGACTGTCTGCTATGGTCAGAAACTGGGCTGATTGCTTTATGCATTTCACTGCACTTAATCTTACAAGAACGCTGTGAGGTGTACATTATTATTACGACCACTGACTGATAAGGAAACTGTTTAGAATGTTTAGTGAACTTGCTAAAGGTCAGACGGCTATCTGGTATCTGAGCTGGAATTTAAAGCCAAGTCTGTCTGTCTCCATGATACAAGGCTGGAAAAGCACAGACTGTCACATACTTTCAAGAATATAATGAACACCTTGTCCCACTTCCTGCTGATGAGCTAGCCCTCCCATCTTCTGATTATTATTACCCTCTTCTCGTGGCTTTGATATAAACAGCTGCTTTTAGATTTTAAAAGTGTTTGGCTTAAAAAGAAGCAGATGGTTACTCTGCTACTGTTCTCCAGCTAAAGGGGAAAAGGACCCTAAACTATTACATGTTACTCACTATGTGTATTCTCCATCCTTCCTCCTCTCCCCCACATACATATGCTGTTTCCCTGACTGTACTCAGTTGGCATCAGGTAATAAAATGTTACATTTTAAAAGGAGTTTCAGAATTGGAAGTAATTCAGCAGCTCTTAACCTTTCCTGACTCATCACACAAGAACTCTCTTTAATGACTCATTCTTGTTAATGGCAGATATGTTGGGATTTTAAGCAGCAGTGAGCAATACTTTATTTTACCCAAATTTTGTTCTGTGTTACTCTCTGATCCGTTTTCCACTGGCAAAAAGCAAAGGGAGACAGCGGAATATATGAGGTTGTCACATCAGTCTTGCCCACTGTCTGCACAATCTGTTGGTAGTTTTTGAAACTGGGAAAGTTAGGTTTGCCACTTATTTTTGCAGAGTTTCTGGGCTTGTCTTTTAGCAGAGGAAGACTGTCAAGTGAAGTACTTTGTACATGCTTCTTCCTGGGTCCTGTTTGCACTACTTTTGAACTTCTTAGAGTCTCCTAAAATATACTCTAATGCTGCTACAAAAAGGATGCTTTAGGTGTTGGTGACCCGGCTTGCTTTCCACTGACCCACTGCTATATGGCCTCGAAAGGTCAAAAACTGAAGGAGATAAGGAAAGTAACTTTTATAGTGAAACCCAAATCTCTATCAGAGAAAAAGCCAAGGATCCAAAGACAGCAGCAATATCCTCCCATCTGCACAGATGGCCTTTGTGTTTTCTTAGGCTCTGACAATGGAGTGAGGACCCCACATGCTGAGGCAGAAAATGTGGAAACATTCATCTTTTCCTGGTATGATCAAAGCTTCTGTTCCTCTCTCTTTCCAAGTACTAGTATTGATGTGAAATCCTAGGAATTTACGACACCTACTTTGCCCACTAAGCTACAAAATACCCAAAACAAGCATAGTGCTGTGTAGGGTATCATTTGCTTGTCTTTCTCTTAGTAATGTTAACATTCAGTGGGAAATCTTAGCCAGCTCTTGCTTTTCTAAGGATATACCTAAGGACACAGTTTTCTCTGGAGCATTCTGACATCCTGACCTACTTACAGTTTAAACTATGGTCACCCATTCACAACATCCATTCATACAGGAGATAATTAAATGCTCAAAGCATCATTCTTGCTGAGGCATCTTTTCAGTTAATTTTGCTCCAAACATTTGATGAAACCCGATTTTATAAAGCATGTTGCTTTATGTTTCCTTATCTCAACTTGATTTAACAATCCGTCCCATTCATTGTCATTTACTGTGCTCTAGGCTAGGGTATATACTACTAATCTCACACTATAGGAGGAAGCGTTAAGAGAAGAATAAAATGAGTAACATTTGAAAAGAAACTAATGAAGGAAGAAAAAATACAATCAAAGTTTCTTGATGTTCACCAACGCTGTAAATAACACATTTTTAATAAAATGAGTGCTTTAAGTATAATAATACTTGAATTTCTTCTATACATTAAAAATAAGGTAAATAATTAGGCAATGAAAAGTATATAAGAAGGTATTGGGTACTTAACTAGAAAATAATTAGAAGCAATAATAAGAAGGTACTCTGCTTATAAGTCTTTTTTTAAACAATCTTAAATAGATTTCTCATTAAAATTACTAACCATAAGCTACCGTCACACGGTGTTTTCAACTGCTCCATGCTGTGAATGTTGTAGGTTAAAAGAAAAAAAAAAAGGTGTTAGTAACCTCTGTTATCACTTCTGTTGATTCAGAGAAGCCGGTAATTTTTATTAGCAAGAGTCTGGCTTAAAAAAAAAATAGGTGTCTTCATTAATGTTGGCTGAGGACACATCTAGGTATCATGGTACCATTCTATCAAACGGATCATTTTTATTTTTATTTTATACTATCTTTTTTTTCCCCTGCGCTTTTCTTAAATATGATTAATTACCATAAGAGACCATACTTGACCTTTGTAACAGAAAAATCTGGAGATATCACAAACCCCAAACCCATGCAAACCTTCCTGGGTTATAATTTATTATTATAAAATCTAACAATGTTTTTCTTTAAAACAGACACTTCATATTCTTTGATGGGTGAGCAAATAGTTAAGAAATTCTGAAACGTCAATGCAGGATCACATGTCCCCTTAATGACTTCCTCCCCAACTCAGTATTGATGGCATATTCTGTTCACATGTGTGTTTCCCCCAAATGACAAATTATTGTGTTAGGGACTGACCATGAATCACTGATGAATATTTGAAACCTATAATTTAAATTTACTAAGATTAAAAGGCCTGCTTTGTAACAAATGTAGCTAGTATGGATTCCCATTTCCTAAGAGAAACTTAATATTATTGCAATAAAGAATGCAGCTGTAGTTGTAACAGGGTATTTACTAGAATACTTATTACATTAAATTCATTTATTTTAAAGTCTTTTATTGTCAAATAATAAAGCAACTAACATACTATATGATTATTTATTAGTTGGAGATTAGAGAAGTTGTTTAACTATTCATACAATAGTTTGTCATGGCTAGAAAATGCAGCTCCATTACAAAGATATTTATATACCTACATACACTTTTTCAATAAGAATGCTATTTGCATTCCTACCATGCATCAAGCTTAGTAAGTAATGCCATTTGTGGAAAAAGGCACAGTCCCTGCTTTCAAGCAGCTTACAATTCTGAATACTGTCACTGACTCACTTTTTTTTTTTTTTTTTTTTCAGTACGTGGGCCTCTTACTGCTGTGGCCTCTCCCATTGCGGAGCACAGGCTCCTGACACGCAGGCTCAGCGGCCATGGCTCACGGGCCCAGCCGCTCCGCAGCACGTGGGATCTTCCCGGACCGGGGCACGAACCCGTGTCCCCTGCATCGGCAGGCGGACTCTCAACCACTGTGCCACCAGGGAAGCCCCTCTCTTGGTCTCACTTAAAACCACATTTCCTCCTTCGGCCACAGCACAGGCAGTAAACATACTAAATTCTACCCTCATTTAAAATTAGCTGATTCTAAGTGTACATTTTCCCTAGAGATTAAACCATGGTATCTGATGAATAAGTTCCTGGCCAACATTTGTGAAGTGTTATGGTAGATAATTATGTAAAATAAGATTACAAGAACAAAATGAAAAATATCAGGGATTATTTAATCCAGCCTAATAGTAAGGAAAATTTTTAAAATAAAAATTGATACAATGCTGCTGGACGATATTGCTAAGATCTTAGTTGAACATCCACAATTCTTAATGCTAGATATTATTCAATAATAATAATACTAATAATAGTAATTTAATATACTGTATAGGAAATGCTTTCTTACTTATTGTTCTTGCTTCTTAAATTGAGGATAAGAACAGATAATCTATGTATTACCAGAACCTAGAGGAGTGCTTGCAATGTTTCAGATACAAGTATATTTTTGGTAGAAAGAATGAAAACAATAAACCTTTATGTCATTGAACCTCTCTTCAGCTTGGACAGTTGAGCACTCTTTATTTCTTAAAAATATCTATACCTTGGCTATGACACCACACTTTCCTCATTTCCTTCCTTTTCCATTGCCTTTGTTGTCACCTCTTTTTTGTCTAACTTGTAAATATGATTACTTTAAGGTTTCTTCCTGGCACTTGTCTTTCCTTATTTCAAATTCTCTCCCTGAGAAACCACATTCTCTCTTATAGCTTTAATTTCTGACTATTTTGTCTAGTAATCTCAAATTCAGACCTCTCTCTATATCAAATATTTATTAAATGACCTCAATGGACATAACACAAGCACTTCAGAAAATATCCAAAACAATACACCTTCTCCATCAAAACAACTGTGTCTTCAATGTTCTGTAACTTAGTACCACTAACCCGCTGTATAAACTGTAAAACAGATGTCACCCTAAAACATGCCTATATTACCTGCATTTCACAATGACTTGATATTTAGTCTGTCATCAGGTTCTATGGATTCTCCCTCCTAAATAAGTGCTGAAGTCTTCCCACCTCTTGTGCATCTATGACCAACATTCTAACCCAAACTCCATGATCTCTCCTATGGACCACTGCAGTTGGCTTTTAATAGAGCTCCTAAAGTATAACATTCACTTTGCAATGAGAACATGTTGGTCTCCAAAATATAATAACCAGGATGGCATAGATATAGATGAATCAGAAATGAGGCCTGCCATAAACTACCAGAAGAACTGTACTGGATAAACCAAGATTGTGGTCCTATCCCTCACTCTACACATAATCTTGTATTTATGGAATAAGTCAACGGCTACCGACATTTTGTAGTGAAAGCATTTCCCCAGAATTAGTATTCTGGCAGGCAAAATGGATGGCACCAGAAGGAGAGTTATGGTTGAAATGCATCATATTTATTTGTTTACACATGTAGAGTCTTTCTTCCCTCAATCAATTCTCATCCCTCTGATGGCAGAGACTCTCCGTTTTTATTTTTAAAGTGGGACCTGACACTTAGTAGGGCCCTGGTAAATTGGAATTACTAAATCAGTGGCTGACTGAATGAATAAATAAATGCTTATATGGATGAAGGTTAAAGTTCAGTATAATTAAAATCGGCAGTAGTGGGACTTCCCTGGCAGTCCAGCAATTGGGATTTCGTCTTCCATTGCAGGGGATATGGATTCGATCCTTGGTCAGGGAGCTAAGATCCCACATGCCTCATGGCCAAAGGTCCAACACCTAAAACAGAAGCAATATTGTAACAAATTCAATAAAGACTTTAAAAAAATGGTCCACATCAAAAAAAAAAATCTTAAAAAATTATTAAAAAAAATTAAAATCAGCAATAGCAACAAATCCATTACCTGGCTCTTATCTATCTTTTTATTCTCATTTCCCACCACTTTTCCCATATTTCAGTGTCTCAGACTTGTTAACTTAATAAGTTAAGCTTGTTTCTACCAAAGTCAATATCTTTAAATACACTTTTTTTCCCTGTACAAATTATAACCTTCCCTCTGTCTCATTGACTAACTTCGAATCAGGCTCCACATCTCAGTTTAAATGGCACTTTTCTTCCTGATCCACTTCAGTTATTTTATTTCCCTGTACCTTCCCTTTGTTAGATCTACCATAATTATATTCAGATCCTCCTTTGTGTAATTATTTTTAACAGCTATTATCTATTAGACAGTAAGCCTTATGAAGTACAGTGTTTATCTTATCTCTACTATATCCTTGGTCTCCAGATAGTACCTTGAAATAAGAGGTCCTCAGAAAGCATTTGTTGAAAAATACATTAATTTAAATGTTATTTAGTTTCAAAATAAATTAATAGTTCTTCTATCCTGAAAATGCCCCTGAAATGATACAAATTAAACCAGTTTTATAGATGCATATTTTTGAAAGCTTCCATTTTGGGCAAAATTGAGAAGGGGAATTATTGTAGAAATTTTTCCACTACAGAGCAGAGAGATGTTTGTGTGTGTGTGTGTATATCTATCTATGTATCTATCTATCTGTCTATCTATCTATATATATATTATTAGTCTATTAAGAAATCAAGAAAGACCTTGGAGTTTAGAAATTATGAAAATGCATATATTCATGGAGGAACATGAGCACTGAAGTTGGCTTTTTTCAAGGAAGCAACTAATAATCTATGGATGCACATGGGAGTTGAGAAAAATCCTGGAACTACATGCAGGGTGGGAGGCAAATCAGAGTATCACACATAGAACCAAACAGTATTTTGATAAGTGAACTAGGGAAGAACATCTGTCTCTGGATACAAGTATTTCAGGAATACTTAACTTACTTTGATTCAGATGGAGGGGAAAAATATCTGGATTCACATAGGACTGTGGCTAAAATTTATACTACTGTTTGTTCTAAAAAATCCACATGACAAAAATTTCATTTTACTTTGTCTGGATTTGTAGTGACCCATGGATGTGACAAATATATGGACCATGAACTTGGCAAAAATAAGTAATTTCTGGGGAACACATAGTTTGAACCTAGAGCACAAACATATCATTCCAAAGAATGTAAGTTCAGAATTAGCAATATGTAAACATAAATATATATAGTGATATATTAAGCTATATTCCTCATTATATATGCAAATGAGAAAAGTCACTTTATAAACAGAAATGAGCTGAAACAACATAGAATCTGATGTGCTACAATTAGTTATTAGCATTAATACACACAATAAAATAAGCACATAAAATACACTTAAAGAAATAAAAGTATGGATATATTAAAAAACAATATATAAAATAAGAATTATATTTGAAAAAATACAATTAAAGCTTTTAGAAATAAAAATATCTTTATTGAAATAAAAAATTCAATAGAGTGATTAACCTGCTGAACCCACAGTGGAAGAGGTAATAGGAAGACTAGAAAAGACAAGGGCTGAAAGATGCAGAGAAAGGAACAGAAAGAGAGAGAGGGGAAGAGCAAGACAGAAAGAGTTGGAAAAATGAGGCTACAAAAATTGGAGGATAGGTTATATTTTCCGAAATAATAGAAGACCTTGTATCAAACTAAACATCCTGTAGATAACAATGATTAAATATTTTCAAAATACAAAAATACCCCAAAAAGTAATAAACCTAAAACTAATGAGAAACATGCCAAAGAGAATGACATTGTACTATACAGCTTTTCCACAAGGCCACTCTCTGTTCTGTACTTTTCAAGATGGTTATCTCCAACAATGAGTTAGAGTCTTTTTATGAGTTGATGTAGCAAAGAACAGAGGTCAGAACTCCTATTCTCTGCATTTGGAAAATAATTCAAAAGGAAGAAGTCCCATAGAGAAAGCTCTAAATTAGCAAATAAACTCCCCTCCAGTTCCTTGGTTACTTCCTGAACTTTACATGTTGAGATAATCCAAGTAGTCCCAGAGTAAGCAATAATCAGAAGACTGATAAAGCTGAGTAGATATTAAAATTGCTGCCTACAACAACATAAAAAAACTTAAGTTATTTAGAGGGGCTCAGTAAACACCTTGGACTTTCAGTTAAAATCTCCAAATTGCCATGCCTGAGGAGTAAGAATTATGTCTTTGGAAAAAGGCAAAACTGATTCTGACATAACAGACTGTGAATCCAAGTGATCAACCAGTAATTTGTCTGTTAGAAGAAAAATACTCTCCAGGAAATGAAAATGGAATCCATATTTTTTACCATATATCTTCCACAGAATCTAACATATCAACTAAAAATAGCTAAACATTGCAAAAAGGAAAATGTGACTCAAGATTAAGGGAAAAAAAATATAACCTATAGAAACAAACCCCAAGACAACAGTGATGTTGGAAGTAAGAGTTAAAAGTCAAAGCAGCTACTATAAAAGTAAAAAGATAGTCAAAATGAGTGAACGTATTTCTCAACGGAGATACAAATATTTTTAAAAAGGGAAAATGAGAATTGTTGATGTAAAAATACAATCTAATATCTGATATGCATATATATGACATATGACAGTATTTATAGCAGACTGAAGAAGAAAAAAGGATCAATAAACTTTAAGATAAATCAATATATTTTCCAACCTGCAAAATAGAGAAGTAAAACTGAGATTTGATGATCTACAGTACAATAATACAATATCAAATGGTCTAACGTAATATTAATTTAATTCCAGAAGAAGAGTAGAGAGGCAATGAGGCATTAAAAATTATTTGGAGAAGTAATGCCTGAACTTACCTCCAAAACATGAATTATTACTGTTGAAACAGACCATGATTACTTGACTAAGGTAGTGTTTATCAGGTTTCTCTTTCTTCCTTTTTATACTGTCCTCTTTGGAAAGAAATCACTCTGCACAGCTCACACCAAAGAAGTACAGTCTCATGTTCCCCGCTCCCTGAGGGCAGAGTGTCTACATATTCTGATGCACAGATTTGTGGACTGGTGGATATTTATTTTATACTTTGGGTTCTAATCCAACACTACTTTGCTTATTTTGTTGCTCAAATCATGTCAGCTTTGGCCTTTGGGAGCTTTTTGGTTGGTTCCTGTGCCTCTTTGACATAACTCCATCCTTATGGGGTTTGTTTGTTTATTCATTTGTTATGAGCACTTTACTTTGTGGCCCGGCCAGCTGCTCCAGGCTCATCTTGTGTATATCCTACCCAGTTCTAGAGTCAGCCATTTCTCCAAGGAGCCCTAATTCCTTTTACTAGACAAGGGTATTAGAAACCAAGATATGTGCACTAGGTGTGCTTGTAGCTACTGAGATGTTATTGCTGTTTTAGGCCCTCTCATCTGAGAGAGGAAGGTAATATATGTATGCATGCTAACCCATGTAATGCACACATCTGTAAGTATTTCCATGAGTAACATCTTTATCTATATTAAACTAAACATGAGTTCAAAGTGATGTCTCCAACTCACATGGGTCATTCTAAACTTCCACCTTTACCTATCTGGAACTTCCCACTCCAGCAGTGAAAAACATGGCTCTTCCATCTATCTACTTAGTTAATAACTGTTCAATTCTAGGATATGTACATATGTAGCAGATCGCATACCCCCATATGAAACTTTATCAACTGGAATATAGTGCTCTTACCATCAGTTATATGACTCAACTCATTACTTAGTTTACTTAGGCCAGAAACTTTTCCCCCATCCCTTCAATGAGGTGGCTTCATGCCTTCCTAATAAAGTTAGATTATTTTATCCCCATCAGTATTCCTTTCTGGGTTACCTGACATCATAAATTATATTTTTCAAAAAATTGCATACATTAAGGTTTACTTTTTGTGCTGTAGTATTATCTGGGTGTGACAATTGCAGTGTCATTTATCAGCCATTATAATATTATAGAGAATAATTTCACTTCTCTAAAAAACTCTTCTGATTCACCTATTCAAATTTCACTCCATCTCCATGAATCCCTCAAAGCTGATAAACATTTTACTGTCTGTATAGTTCTGTCTACTTCACAATGTCATATAAATGAAACCATACATATACAAACGTTTCACACCAACTTCTTCAGTAAAAAATCTGCATTTAAGGTTCACCTTAAATGCAGCCTGCATGCATTTTCACGGCTTGATAGCTCATTTGTTCTTATCACTGAATAATATTTCATTGCATGGATGTACCACAGTGTGTTTACCTATTCATGTTTTGAAGGAGATCTTGGCTGCTTCCAGGTTTGGTTTTGTGAATAAAGTTGCTATAAGCAATCGTGCAGATTCTTGGGTGGACATAAGTTATCAACTAATTTGAATAAATATTCAGAAATGCAGTTGTTGGATCATACAGTAAGACCATGTTCAGTTTTGTAAAAAACCGTCAAACACTTTCAAAGTAGCTGAAAGTAGTGTCATTTTGCATTCCCACCAGCACTGAATAAGATTTCCTGATTCCCTTCATTCCCCAGCACTTGGTATTGTCAGTGTTTGGGATTTGAGACAGTGTTTGGGATTTGAGACATTCTAATAAGTGTGTCATGATATCTTATTGTTGATACAATTTGCAATTCATTAATGACATGATATTGAACATCCTTTCAAATGCTTATTTGCCATCTGTATATCTTCTCTGTTGGGGTATCTGTTCAGATCTTTTGCACACTTTTTTGTTTGTTTGTTTGTTTGTTTTTTGTTTTTTGCGGTACGCGGGCCTCTCACTGTTGTGGCCTCTCCCGTTGCGGAGCACAGGCTCCGGACGCGCAGGCTCAGTGGCCATGGCTCACGGGCCCAGCCGCTCAGCGGCACGTGGGATCTTCCCAGACTGGGGCACGAACCCGCGTCCCCTGCATCGTCAGGCGGACTCTCAACCACTGCACCACCAGGGAAGCCCACTGCCCACTTTTTAATTGTATTGTTCATTTTCTTACTGTTTTTTTCTAAGTTTTTTTTGTATATTTTGGATACAAGTCATTTTTCAGCTATGTGTTTTGCAAATATTTTCTCCCAGAATTTGGTCTGTCTTTTCATTCTCTTAAAGTGGCTTTCATGGAGAAGTTTCTTAAAATTTTAATAAATTTCTACTTATCACTTTTTTCTATCTTTTTGACATATCATATAATGTCCTTAATTCTGTGACATTTATTGAAGGCCTATCGAGTATAATGAGGAATTTTTTCATGGTACCTCTTCCTCTTATAGAACTTCTTCATTTGTTCTCTAGAGATTAATGTTTGACTTCTATTTATCCAAAACAATGTGATATCACTCTTCTCTAAAATGTCACATTATCAAAATATTTCAAGGTAAATAAAATAGTTTACATGTCCAGTTATTATATAATAAGAGGAACTAAGCTTTTGATTTTCATTCATATATATTAGAATGTTATGAATAAGTAGTCCACAATACTATGGATTTAACATAGAATATTCTTGGGAAACTTCAAATCTTATTTTGAAATAAACCATTACCTCTAGGCTAGAATTACTGAGTTCATAAAATAAAATTCTAAACACTCTGAATGAGTTTCATATATGAAAAAAGTAGAAAATGTCACGTAAAAAGACATTTGTAAATATATATGTATATACACATATATATTTATAAATATACACACACACACTATAAATAATTAATATTCCCAAGAAATGTTGCAAGAGCTCTTAATAAAATTTTCACAGAAACAGAGATATTTGAGATATCTGTAGAACTCCTTTGAGGGGAAAACTGAGTAATTTCTTAAATCAGGGAAATAAATTTAAAACGTGCATACTGACTTGTTAACTTAATAAACCTCTCCTGGTTACCCTTCAGAGTCAATGGTAGCTGAATATATGGCAGACTTCTGATCTATAAATAGTACATAGAAACCAAATTTGAATCAATATTAATAAAGATGATATGGACCTAAAGAACAAAGTGGATCACAGCTCATGTTTAATACATGTGTGATACAATATTTGGAAGGGGTAATAATGGTAGGGAGGTGTTTTCCTTACAGTTCGGGAATATCGTGGTTCTTAAACATGTAAATCAGAATTAAATTCAAATTTGTGCACATTGAAAACAGATTTTCACATCTTATTTTTCATAGCTAACTGTACATGAGATATTCTGTACTTGTATTTGCACTCCTAAGTTACTCTTGTAATTTAAAATTTTAAGTTCTACCATCATACTATATGAGATATATAAATGTTTAATTATAGCACGTCATTGAACCAAATGACTAGTGTTAATAAGTTATTCTTCTATTAAATCTGTGACATTGTAATGTGGAAGATGTTCATGTAAAAGGTACATGAGGGCCAGTCTCCTAACAACATATGAGCTTGGCATTATATTTCCCCGAGATACTTTTTGCAACTTATTTCCATTTGGAGTTGTATTAAAAGTAAAAGAGACCAGATTTAGGAAATTGTTACATGTTCTACTTTAAACAACTTCCTATATAACATATTTTTGATGTTGTTAAAGTATCTTTAAAATGATAGCAGAATTTTCAGCTGTGTTAATAGTTGTGTGGAAAATGATTAAACTGATTGAACATTGACATATATCGGCTGTTAAAACAGTCCCAAATATCACGTGATAGTGCTGTGGGATAGTTCAATTTCATTCTCATTTCTATAGGCATAACCAGAGGGTAAAGTTTAACTTTTTTTCTATGCTTTTTAAAAAAGCAAAAGAAGACTTTTTGACCAATAAAAATACTGTCACAGTTGAATTGGGAGTTTTTTAAAGTATTATTAGTATTTATTTATATAACAGAGATAGTGGTATGAAATTTCCCAAAGCTTGTTTTCAGACTTCAAAGAAACTCTCCTCCTAAAATTCATACTGTGTAGTAGACCAGATGTTCTCTTATGTACCATACATAATACATCATAGTAAGAGAAACAAATTACTGGATTGACAGGCTACAGTAATCTCTTTATCTCTTTGATAGAAAAAATGGGAAAAATAGAACATTAGTTATAGGAAGGGTTTTGTTTTGTTTCATTTTGTTTTTAAAACTTATTTTCCTTCCTTTTATAGGAAAAGGAGCTTTACTAGCATGAAAATTTAGAAGGTAAACATGGAATGAGGATATTTCTAGAAGGTGGAAGCTTGCCATTACTCTTTTGCTTCCATCCTAAATCAGTGAATTAATGTCTGCAGTAATTTGTAAGACCTCTGAGTGGAATTAAGATTATACTGCTTCTGAAGCTACAGAGATAACATAGTCGATAGATCATTCCAAACACAGATTCCTATCAGAAGGATTTCTTAGGGAATAAGTTCGTATTTCTCAAAATAAACTACACACTGAGGGGCTATATGGTAATTTTTTAAACTGAAATTTAATTGGTAAGGAAACAAAAATATCAAGATAAAATTTGCATCATGTATGATACTATTTATTACAGAAACATTCCTCAACCTATATATATATAACATATATATATATATATATAAACCTATATATATATATATAGGCTATATATATATATATATATATATATATATATAACCTATATATATATATATTTCCCTGACTTAATTTAAGTCAGGGAAACCGTAAATATACTGGGTAAAAATATTTAATTAATAAAACCAAAAGTAGAAAGATCTAAGGCAAGTGGGTTCAAAAATGAAAAAAGCTCCAAAAAGTCAACATTAAAAAAAGGTATTTTACAGTGATTAGTTGAAGGCAATTTTGTACCAAGTCTCAAGGTTCCTGAGTTTCACTTATAAATGTTGATGAGACGCAGAGTTCTGGGCTTTGCTCCTCTACTGTAAAATACCACCTCTAAGTAGGTGACCATTCATCCTCTTTGACCAATATAGTTTCAGTTTTGCTCACTGTTCTGGCTTAATTATTAAAAGTGATGTATTTCACTCTCAATTTTGTTTCAGTTTAATGGGTATGAAAACCCACAGCTTAGCCTGACCAAGGTTGTGGTCCTGCTGCAGGATGGGCAGTGGAACAGCAAGGAACTTAATGGGGAAATTCTAGAAAGACTAAATTATGCATGTGCCAGGGAGATGCAAGAGATACCAGCAAGGAACACTTAAGAACTGGCTTCAACCTCAAATTGATTACTCGTTCCACACATAGTTTGCTTGGCAGAGGCTTAGAGTCTTA
Source organism: Delphinapterus leucas (assembly GCF_059928025.1). NCBI lineage: Eukaryota > Metazoa > Chordata > Mammalia > Artiodactyla > Monodontidae > Delphinapterus > Delphinapterus leucas. Next base: position 22,075,205 of record NC_143130.1, on the reverse strand, counting down.
CAGGATCAAGGTATTTGAGCACAATTTCTGCCCAAATTATTGGGTGTCCACTAGATACAAGGGAGACACCTAGGTATACAGACTAAAAAATAAAATTCAAACAAACTCAACAAGAAACATCAGCAATTGCATATCGTGAAGCATACAGAATCTATAGTTTAGGCCCATGCTTCTAAGACAAAACAAAAACCCAACAATTTCAGAGGGAAAAAAAGAATTAAAAAAAGAAAAAGAATTCAGAGTTGCCACAAGATGTGATCTAAAATGTTCAGTTTTAACCAGAAATTAGTAAACAAATGAAAGTATGACTCCTACTCTGCTAAAAATCAGTCAGCATGAATTCACTTTGAATGAGTCCAGATCCTGCATTTACCAAATGACAATATTTAAAAACAGCTAATATAACATTGTTAAAGAAGTAAAGGAATATATGTTCAAATAATGAAATAAAGTCTAACAATAATTTAGCAAATTGGAAATTATAGCATTACAGTTTTAACTACAAAACATTTGAAATGTTACAGGTGAACCATTAAGGAACTGAACTGAAAAATTGCTACAGACTAGTTTAACAAGAGATTTTTAGATAGCAGAAGAAATTGATGAACTTTAAGAGTAATCAAAAGCAATTATTTAATCCAAAGAACAGAGGGAAACAATATTAAAGAAAAGTGAACATAATTGCAAAGACTAATGTGACAATGTCAAGCTTTCCAAAATATGTCATGGGAATTCCAGAATGAAAGGGAAAACTAAAATGGACGAAAAAATTTTTGAAGGAAGAATGACTATAATGTTCTCAAATTTTATGGAAAACGTTAATTGGCAGATCAAATATGCTCACAGAACTCCAAGGATAAATACAGAGAGAATCACACCTAGACACTTTGTAGTCAAACTGATAAATGACAAAGACAAAGAGAGAACCTGGAGAGAAATAAGATATTCTCATCAGAAACAATGGAAAACAAAAAGAGGTGGATGAAATATTCAAAGAGATTAAAGGAAAAATAATCTGTCAATCAAGAATCCTATATCCAGTGAAACTGTCCTTTTAAATGTAAGGTAAAGACATGCACAGATTCACTTATGTTATATTGAAAGATATTTTAGTTAATATGATTGCCATAGAGAGAATATAGAATTTAAAGTCAATAATAAATTCAAATTTAAGTTAAAGACAATCCTACTAACAAGCTATTGGCAAGCAATTTTCTTCAGTGTTCTCCCTCTCTCCCTCTTTCTTTGTATGTGTGTCTAAAATTTAGACTAGAGGGTCCAAACTTTCACCTATAAGATGAATAAGGTCTGAGGAGCGAATGTAAAACATGATGACTGTGGTTAATAAAATAAAATATAGACTTGAGATTAAAATGCTGTCCTCCCAGAATGGTTGTGAAAATTTAATGTGATAACATGTGAAAAAACAAAGTGGAACCCAGCAAGTAGCAAGTGTTCAATGCATTTTACTAACTCTCCTTCCTCACTGATTTTTCAGACTATGGGTAATCATTTTCTTATGTCCTATAATAGATACCTACATATCCTTTTTTTTTACTACAGTTATTAATGATATGCACAAAGAAATAGGTATTTAGAATGGATCCTCTAAACATGAGAGTATTTTAGTCCATATTCAATCAAAGAACACCCCAAGGGTACTCCTTTATTATATATTTTCATCAACATAGAAATACCAGTACCAATCCCTCATGGAGAGTGCTATCATCAAATTCCAGAATAGCTCTGAAAACATAGAAATGTGAAAATGAAATGTGATAGAAACTTTTTTAATCACCTCACCATTATATTATTGATGTGATATATTTATCAGACTAAGGCAGATCTCCAGAGATTACAGTACTGTGTTTAAGAACAGTAAGAATCCATTGTGTACTTAAACGAATCTTTAACTGTTTTCACAGATTTAGATTAAGTCGCATAGCCCTTTTGCCTGGTAACATGAGTAATACAATTAGGTACAAAACGCTCAGTGTACCAGTAAATGCTAGGGAGGCATGTGAACCTTCTCAATCCTGGAGAGTTTCATTTTCTTCAGGAGTTTGATGAGGGTTCCCACCTTTATGACTAATGATGATTCACCTATATCCATCTCTTAGGACAAGCTCCTAAGACCTGCAGCTGAAAACTCCCTTTCTGGTTTTCGTTTCTATATGCATAGGGCCACTTCTCTTTGGCTCAGCTGATTTTACCACAACTATGGTGAAAAATTCCACACATGTCACCAGCCTCCTTCTGCTTTTCTTTCTCCTCAGCTGAGGAAGGTTGCCCAACCTTATTCAGGCAGAAAGTGTGAAAGGATTTAAGAAGCTTGGGTCACATGGTATACAATATGACCAGTGAAGCCCATGTTCATGGACCCACTCATGCATCCTCCAGTGGTAAGTTGTTCCTCTGGTCCTATGATATGTTTGTAGTATCCCATGCCTGTGGATCAGTCATTCCTTACATCTCTGGATAGTGAGACTGGCTAAGGCTCTGCTGGCAGGAAAGGCAAATGCATACGCAGAAGAGAGAGATAATCTATCATTGTGAGGATGAACCACTGGCTGTTCCAGGATGCAAGGGACCCAATAGAATCGACTCCAAGTGACTGGTTGGTTTCCTCATGAAATAGTGCTATGTTGAGGACTCAGTTTGGGTATCTGTTCCTGGCAGTTCAGAAGTTCAATGGCAGCAGTAGTTAGATCAGTCTTGGTGAGTGAGGATCCATGTTGATGGGCCCATGAATAGCCTCCATCTCTGCTGCTGTGGCCACTCCCTTCATGTGTCCAGAGCTCTGGTTCTAGGGTGATAAGTGATGAAGACTGACTAATATGAACCAGCCAAGCATTTCTTCTACTGTTTGTTCAGTGCTGCTCATGGTGGGTGCTTGTGGGTGTGCTGTTCTCATATGTCCACTTGCATGCCTCTACCTAAGCCTTCTTGATTCTGATCTTCTAGTCCATTTCCTATAGGCCCCTGATCAGCTAGCTAGTTCACCAGCCAGCGGCCAGGAATACATATATTCTAACCTCAGGCCACTTCTTCCACAAAATATCACAAACTTATTGGCTTAAACAGAAATTTATTTCTCACAGTTCTGTAGGCTTGAAGTCCAAGGTCAATGTTTCAGCAGGTTTGCTTTCTCCTGAGGCCTCTCTCCCTGAGTTGTAGATGGCCTCTTTCTCACTGTGTCTTCACACGGCCTTTTCTCTGTACATGCATATCCCTGGTGCCTTTTTCCATTCTTACAAGGACACTAGTCCTATCAGATTAGGATTGTTTAACCGTAATTATCTCTTTAAATGCCCTGTCTCCAAATACAGTCACACTGGGAGTTAGAGCTTCAACATGTGAAATTTTAGGGGACATAATTCAGCCCATAACAAGGAGATAGGTCTGGAGAGGCACCTGTGACCTTATAGGGAAAGACCTCTTCCTTATCAGTGCTTAGGGGGAGAGTGCTGCCTCCTCCCATGGAAAGGTAGGTCACCTCTGCAAACATCAAAATCCCCAAGTACATCCACCCATATGACCTCATGCCCCTTTTCAGGGTTTCAGGTTTTTCCAACCAGAACCTTGACTTTAACAAAACAGACCTGCCTTGCTAAAGGTCTCTGAAAGGTTGTCCCTCTTTTTCTCTAATACTGTTTCTCATCTATGTCTGCTCTTCACCTGAAGGGTATAAAGGCCTCTTTCTAAACTATTAAAAGCCCGCTTTGACTTTCACATTAGCTTCTATTTGTTCACAGCCTTTAGTTTCTCATTATTCCTCTGCAGCGCCGATATCATTTTGCAAAAACCTTCCAGTTTTGCAGTTCTTATGGGCATTGTTTCCCCCGTATCTTTCAAATGCCTGAATCGTCCAATCTGAGTCATTCCACCTTCAAGGGCATTTAGCTTGTTTTCCCATGTTATCACTCATGAAATCTTTAAGAATGAGCAATTTTCATCTTATTTCAAGGACTAATTATGCTCAATTATAATACCTGAGGCAATATTTTCCTTGCTACTTGGGCAGCGAGGGAACTAATTCTCAAGCACCAACTTACTGCCTTTATGCTCACTCTTGGTATCACCTGTGTTAATTCAGGTCCTCCAAGCAGACACCAAGAAGAACATTCGACGTGCAGAGGATGTACTGGGAGAAACTCATATGAAGGTAAAGGGGAGGGGGCAGCAGGCAGAGAAGAGAGGGAGAAGGAGCGGCAAGAGTCTCACACCGCAGCACACCTTGAAACAAGCTGGGGTCAGGAACGCGACTGGAGGTCCCCAGCCAAAGCTGCCCTCTAAGGATGTCTCTCATCCCATAGGAAGGGGCCACCGCTAGTGCCTCCACCACGCTTAGTCACTGTCTCCGTGAAGCCTGCCCAGGGAAGAAAGCATGTCTCCACATAAATGATGGCAGATCCACAGGATGTCAACCATGTACTCCCAACTGATTCTCTTTTCTCTTGGAAATGCATTTCTATGCCATGCATTTCCATACCTGCCATGACATACTGTCTACCAGAAATTCACCTGATACACCAACATAAAAAGATTTATAGAGTAAGAAAAATAAGATGGAGATAAAATTAGTAGGCAAAAGAAATCATAAAGTCTTGTAGGTCACAAAATATGCTGTGATATTTTAAGAATCAAAACAAAGGAAGTATCATTGGTTATATAATTTAGTTTGGTCAACAAATAAATATATGTAAGTTGTTCAGAGGAATTAAAACTATATCTAAAACTGAGATGTGAGATACAATCCAAAGATGAATTTTATTAGCTGTAACTAACATCTTCAAAAGACATGTGGAGTGACAAGCATAACTTGCCTGATATCATAAAGCTGGACTTCAGCAAAGTATACATGTAGCATATTTATAACAGTCTGATTTCAACAAGTGATAAAATGTAGAGTATCTGAAGAAATAAATTATCTAACAAGTGGTCTTCCACGAACATTACTGAAAAATATTGTATAGTGGCTGGAATAAAGTCTGTGCCGTCAATTAAGAGGATATATGCCTGACTTTACAAACAGCAAAGTAAGGGTCAAAAACATGCTTGAACCACTCATCTAAGCTTGGAGGTGTTGTTGAGGCAGTGTGGGCAAGCACGGCCAACATTTTCTGAGATAGAAATTCTAGGTTCACACTAACAAATTGACAAGTGGACAATCAAAGCCTCTATGTTGTTGTTGTTGTTTTTCTTTCCCTTAAGGCAAGGTTGCAATAACATTAACTTGAAAAATGTTAAAGTGCTACTAAATTCATACTTTGAATGATGCACTTGGAGAATATGTAACTTCTAATAGTGTACCGTCCGGGTTTAATCCTTTAAAACAAACAGGATACAAAAAGTCCTCCCAGGCAATTGAATGGATTGAGTTATTCTGCAGAGTTGTTAACTATAAGTTGAAGGACACCTACCAAAAATTATTTTGACCTTGGCATACTTCATTTTAAATAATTATTTCTAACAGTAACTATGTAGAAGTGCCAGTTATCTCTTATTTCTCTTAAAAATACCCCTAATTTCTCTTAAAGCACCCAACTGGATGCTTTTACTGTTTCTGTTTTCTAAGGGGACAGAGAAGGACTTCTTAGTTCATCCAAAAATGATATCAAATCACTAAGGTTCATAAAACTAAAGGAGGGCAGGAACATACCTCTCTTAATTCCAAATGGAAATATTATCCAGTAAATTGGGAAATCATCCGTTCTGACACCGATTCTCATCATATTATTAAGGTAATATTTAATTTTAGTATCAAAAGCCAGAAGGTTAATGTGATTTTACAATGGATTTTTCAAGTCATGGATTTTTTTCAATCATCATCATAGTAAAATTAATAATGAAAATCTACCATTTATTATGTATTAGGCACTGTGTTAACCACATCAAGGAATCTTTCCTTCTCAACAATTATATCAGATAAGTAACCTTGCACCCATTTTATAAAAGAAAAACCAGAAACATATCTTTATCAAGTGGTAGGTCCAGGAGTAAGTGTTATCCAGGTCAAAATCCTGTGCTTTTTCTCTATTCCTATATCTGCCATTCTAAGACTTCATAAATATAAGGAGATTTAGGGACAAATATATTATTTTGCTTAACAAAATCCCTACATGTTTCTAACTATATATTCTGGTTCATGTTGACTTCAGATTATTTTATGGAATTATTTAATTTCCCAAAGATAGCTCCATTTTGCAATCATTTTGTGATTGTGGCAACATTATTTTTTGCCATCCTTCATAAAATTACCATCCATTTTATGATTTCAGGCCAGAGGAATGCCCAAGCCATCAAATAAAATATTTTTGTTTGATAAATTATTATTTTATTTTTGATAAATTATATAGGTCATCATGATATGGATGTCTGTCTCAATCAGTATCCGTTGTGGCCTGCTGCTCTCCGAAATAAGCTGACCTGTGTGAAATCTATCTTAACTAGCCACCCTCTGTCGAACTGCCAGTAGCGGATGTTTTCATGCTCTAGGTAAAAAAGCGTTTTTTTCCTCCTGCAAATGAGTTTAAATTCAAAAGATGCCAAAACATGGCTCATCAGTCATACAGATGGTATTTAACTAGACCCTGTACCTTGACACACTTTCCTTCCTGCAACAGACGATTAAAGAGGTTAAAATGAGCACAGTGAGAAACACACTACCCCTTACAAGTTAGTACTATTTGTGTAAAATCTGTAACTTTTTTCTCATTCTCTTCACTGCTGAGAAGAATCTGGAGGATCACTCTGTTTGCTTTGTCTTGACAATTGCCTAAAAGCATCTATTTGTTATGTTAGCGAACTTTAATATGAGTAGAGTTTTTTGGTAATGTCTTTCATGTTGACACTTCTTTCATGATTGATACTTCTCTCCTGATTCATAATACTCCTACCTACTTAGAGCACTGAGCCTGATTATGTACATGTACACACTTGATAATCTGTCTGAATGTGCTCTGTGGTGTATCTGGTGATGACTAAGACTGTTCTTCCCTACAAAAGAAAAGGAACAAATCTCCAGGAGTTTACACTTTATTTTGGCTTATGCCCTACCTGCTAATAGTCAAGTGCAAGGAGGCAATATTTTGAAAGTTGGGGGGTTTCCAATATGTATAGTAAAAATGTTTCAAACTGTGCTCCACAAATCCCTAGAAATTCTCTGAATACCTCATTTGTAGGTATTTTATATGTTACCTCACATATAAACAATGTTTCATTTCATACAGCAGTGATAAGTTATACAAATATATAAATGTATATACAATTTTTAAAATATAAATACCATTCTACTTTTACAGATGAGGAAAGTAAAACTCCGAGAAATTAAGCAGCTTGCTAAAGTCACATAGCTAGTAAGTTTTAGATCCAGGAATACAGCCCATGACTATTTTACTCTAAAGTTTCAAGATAAATAATCCTTAATAATCACTGTCTTCCAAATAATGTTTACATGCAGGGTTGTAGCAAAGATTAAAATTAAAAAGCCATAATAATTTTATTAAAAATAAAATAATAATGGTATTAATTTTACTTAAATGTTTACCAGTGCCACTGTAAGCTACTTAATGATTTTGCATTTGGAGAGACGACGTATCTAGAAAAATAAATAGTTTATAACATAAAATATATTACCTTCACAAAGCACAAAGTATCACCAGAGTTGAAAGGAGGAAGAGAACACGTTTGGATGGGGAAAAGTTATGCAGAAAAGTCACTTTTAAAGCTAGGCCTTGAAACGTAGGTGAGATTCCAAAGGGAGTGGATGCAGAGAGTAAAGAAATTTTCCAGAGGGCAAAGGAACTTAATGAATTATGATTTCCATAGGCTCATTTCAATAATTTATAGGATATTTCAATTCCCTTTGCCCACTAGCACGGTTCATCTAAATTAAGTGCTCTTTAACACTGTGACTTATTAAAAATCATAATAAAGAAAGAAATCCTGATTAATTATGTATGTGGAACAGATATAAATGACAACAACCCCCAAGGCAACATTTTCAGCCCTGGAGAAAAATATAAAGAACATATGCTTTATCTTTAGGATGGGTGTGGTATAATAAGTAAAACACTTCTAATGTGCTTATAGATCATAGTTACACACGCCCCCTGTTTTTCCACCTGAGCATTAGGGGAGGGGCTGGAAAATTAGGTTAGGTCTCAGGTTCTCATTAGGGGAGATGGATTTAGCACCAACCACAAACCCCCAGTTTAGGGCCAGGGTTCTGACATTCTATTCTTCTCCCAAAGCCCATCTTCCTTGTCTACCAGTCTATCCTGTGTCCCTCTCCTCCAGCAGATCAGAAGCATGGGGTCAACATCAACTGGATTATTCCCTCTGAAGATTCAGAATCAACTGCCTTACCTTACTTAAAGTGACATGTTTAAACGAGTTGATCGTGCTTTAAGCTGGACTAGTCCATTGAGCAATACAGTCCATGTGAGGGTTTTAAGCTGCAAATAAGGGGAATGGAGGATATTGAAAAGGCAAAGAGAAGACATTAAACGTTTTTGTGCAGGGGGATTCCTAATTAGAAAGTTGAAATAGGAAAATTAACTACAGTCTGTCATCGTTAACACATACGTTTAGGAGGTGGTGGACTGCAAGGCAGGGTGAATGCCTCCAGGAAGGACCACCAACAGGATTTAGCTACTCACGAGGGGACTAAAAGGAGTTGATGAAACACGTGTGACTTTCCCTTCCCTTTCACCGAGGAAGGCCCTCTATGCCCAGCTTCTCAGTCACTCCCACAGCTGCAACTTCATCCCTCTGCTACTCTGGGGCCTGTAACCCATCCCCCTGCAAACTCTTAGTTTTACACCAGTCTGGCCACCTGTATTTTTCCATTCCTATACCAGGTTACAACCATGGAGACTACCATCATGACAAATGAATGGTCTCAACCTGCAACTGGACCCCCCCACCCCCGACAAGGACCATTTAGAAGAACTTGTTTTAATCTTATCAGCTCCCTCTCTCAGACCCAACAATTGGTCCACATTGGGTGGACCCAAATGTCCACCACTCTCCCCTATACCATTTAGTCAGCATCTCTCAGAATACTTTTAGCCAAAGACCTCAAATTTACTTAACAGGGAAAACGTCAGCCATCTGTCAAAGCTCCGTTTGGCTTCCTATACCCTAACTGCAAAATGAATTCTTATCACAATGGCCTCTTTCCTCTTATAACTAAAAAATAAAACAATTCTCTTTCCTCTTTCCAAACCAATACTTGGAATAAGACTAGCCTTTGGCTAAGGATGTGAGTAGATCCTTTCATATGGCCCCAAATGTGCAAACAGGAGTTTCCATTAAGAGAAATATGACTCAGTACAGGGGATCATTCTTCTCCTGGGCACCCAAGTGGACCAATTATAAAAGTTTCAAGGGCAGAGAGGAGGGGAGGAACTAACACTTCAGTGCATAATATAATTCTCCACTGCAAAGCAGTTGCCTTGTACATAGTAAAACATTGAGCAGTTTGAAGAAAGTATATTTCTTCTGGTGGTGAGCATTACTATCTCTGAGAAAGTCTGTCTTAAATAAAGAAAGTTCTCTCTGTGTGTGTGTGAGAGTGAGAGACAGAGACAGACAGAGACCGAGAGAGACAGAGATAGAGACAGAGACAGGGATTGATTCACAGTCCTCACTAAGTAATTGGAAGGAAAAAGAAAAGTTTCTCTAACATGCACTGTGAGAAGGGGGCCATGAAAAGCTCATGCCCACGTACGATCGCTCTTGAGATTTGTACCGTCCACATCTCACAGGCCTCTCTTTTTCCAATGTCTGCTTTTTCTGTAAATAATTCTTCAGAAATTATACCCACCCCATGGCTAACATACACAAACCATTACTACTGATTGCATATCACAGACCAAGAGCCATGTTTTCTCAGGATGATATTAATTTCTATGATTTGGGGGAGGGATTTGTTGAAAGGTGACTGCGTGGATGGGGAACCACATGGAAATGTTGGGGAAGAGGTATTCCTGAGAGGAAAGACAGATGGGAACTGTGTCAGGAACTGGGGTGTGCCCACCAGAGAACTGTCTGTAAAGACACTGCACTTCCAGTGTATTGCTTAGAACAATGGGGAAAGTCATGTTTATCACAGTCTTAAGGATTTTCTTCCTTATACTGTAATTCCTTCTAGTTAACCGCACCCTCCATTAAATGTCATACTTTTGTACAGCCTTATGTGGTGGTGGTATAAAGAAACACTGGGAATGCTGCTTACCCCACATTTCTCTCTCTTTTAGCCCCTCCATCACACTGAGTAGGCTGTACCTTGGAATTTCAGGTGGTGGAAAGCAGTAAGGTAAGCATGCTAAGAAAATATATATACATAATCTAAATAGCTTTATATCAATAAAAGAATTTGGATTTATAGTTAAAAACTTTCTGACAGGGGTACTCTGGGACCAGAGGTCTTCAAAATGAATTTAACCAAACTTGAAGAAATAATACCAGTTATACTCAAACTGTTCCATAAAATCAAAGAGGGCATGTCACCCAACACATTCAATGACATCAGAATTATTGTAATTTGAAAATCAGTCAAAATCATTAAAAAAGAAAAATACAAATCTATAACCCTCACACACAGACATAAATTCTTAACAAAATTTTAGGAAACTGAATGCAAAAATAAGTAAACAGTATAATATATATTAAGTAAGTAGAGTTTACCCCAGGAATGGCAAGATTGGCTCAACATTATGAAAGTCAATCCATGTAACTTATCATGTAAGTAGACTAAAAGAGAAATGTGATTTGGTCTTCTCAATAGATGCAGAAAAAGTATCTGACAAGATCTAACATCTTTTCTGATAGAGTTTGAAGAAACCCTCAGTGCACAAAGATCAGAGGGAATTTTTCAACCAATAAAAGGATCACAATGAAACCACCTTCAGCTAAAATTATACTTAATTTTAAAAGGCCCTTAAGATGAGGAATAAGGTAAGGATGCTTGTTTTCACCATTTCTATTAAATGGAGGTTCTATTTTATTACTGGAGGTTTTAACTAGGGCAATAAGGCAATATAAATAAATATCCAGAGAGGAACTATGTTTATTCATAGATAATTGTTTCTATGGAAAATCGTATGGAATCCACAAAATAAACCTCCTACGTACAAATATATATATATATATATGTGTATACATCAGAATCTGTTGAAAACATGACTTTCTCAGCCACCATGACACATCAAGAGTCACTGGAGGGACTTCCCTGGTGGCGCAGTGGATAAGACTCTGCCTGCCAATGCAGGGAACACGGGTTCGATCTCTGGTCCAGGAAGACCCCACATGCCACAGAGCAACTAAACCCGTGTGTCACAACTACTGAGCCAGCGTGCCTCAACTACTGAAGCCCACATGCCTAGAGCCTGTGCTCCACAACAAGAGAAGCCACTACAGTGAGAAGCCCATGCACTGCAACGAAGAGTAGCCCCCTCTCACCACAACTAGAGAAAGCCCACACACAACAACAAAGACCCAACACAGCAAAAAAAATAAAAATAAATCTTAAAACAAAAAAGTCACTGGTAGGTCGCATATGGGATTTTCACTGTCTCAGCTCAAGATGGCACGTGTACCATTTCTACCCACAGTCCATTGGCCACGACTAGTCTCATGGCCCTGCCTGGCAGCAAGTTGAGATGTTGAATGTGAGAAAAAGATGAAATGTTTAGTAAGCATCTGTTTACCCTATATTTCCTTGTGTCCAGACAATGTCTTGCTCCCTATTGAATCCCTAGTATTTAGCCAAATGCTGGCACTATTCAGTGTTCCGTATGTTTTTTTTCATCAACTAATAAATGCAGAACTAATAAGAATCATTCCCCAGTTGAGCTCAATGGGAAAAGTTTCTGAAATGACTGTGATGTTATATTTGTATGTAATCGGAAAAAAAAAAATTGGGGGGGTAAAGAGGATTGATTTTAAGGAAAATATGAGGAATCTTAGTTTTAAATCTGTAGAGCTGAGGCACTGGCAGGCTATCTGGGTAGAAATACTGCGTTATGTGTCGGGAGAAGATCAGGAATTGAGGTTAAGTCACCAAAAGAGGTGATAATTGCAACTGGGGTGGGTGTATACAACTGCCAAAGTTACAGAACTTACAAAAGCTGCTGGTTCAAATGTATTGTCAAGTGAAGCAGTTGCTTGTGCTTGCTATTGGTACTGAAATGTACTAACTGTTCACAAATGAAATATAATTTGTCTTTATTAAAAATGATGAAGTGCCCTTGAGAATAGACTTTTTCAGATACACAATATTTATGAAAAAAATGATTTATCTTTAGCATTCCCTGATTAACGCCACTTGACTGGGATCACTCCCTCACTCAGCATTTCAAACACTTACTCTTTATACCAAAGCTAATGCATGCTTGTTTGTATATTGCTTGGTAAAGTGTTTTAAAACCATGCCTGTATGTGTGCTATCTACCCAAAACTAATTTTCAGCTTCTAAGACTTTCTTTTCTTTTCTTTTTTCAGTTTTATTCCATTTTAAATCTTTTATCAGGGTTACTTAGGTGCCAGGTACTATTGTAGCACTTGACACATTTGTCACTTAATTATTCTGTTGAGGTTGCATATTTATTTTAAACAAGAATATCACAGAAATGGTATACTCTGCTCAGTGCATCTTATTAGGATATACATGATGTCGATATGTCTTATTAGTGGTGAAGTTAACCTTGATCTTATCATTAAGGTATCTTTGGCTGAGTTTTTCCATTGAAAATATACTATTTTTTCCCATTGTAAAACACGAATGATTTAAGACTATGTAAGTATCCTGTCTCTCCTCAAACTTTCGCTCACTAATTCTGATTCCATTAGTAGCTCTGACCTGAAATAGTTATTATTCTGGCATTCTAATGGTGATTTTCTGATTAGTTGGAATCTTTCATAAGGAAGAGCTGTGTCTTATCCCCCATTTATTTATTTATTTCAGTATGGAATTATAGATATTTATTCTATTTATGGGTTTTAATCTATTACTCCTACTATTTTTGTGACCCAAAATGCTCCTACTATTTTTGTGACCCAAAATGCTCCAGTCTGGGGGCACTGGGAGCTCTTTCAGTTTGCCTCCTGTGCCCCTTTGACACGTTCCCTGTTTCATTTTGGGGTTTTTGTTGTTGTTGTTGTTGTTTTAGGGTATTTTTTGTTTTGTTTTGTTTATGAGCATGTTCTTACTTTTTGTCATCACAGGATGCTCCAGGCTCATCTGCCAATTTTTTTCTGCCCCAGATCTGGAATATACCACTTCTTCAGGGTTTCTTTTACTGGCAAATGGGACTTAGAAACCAAGATCTGGCAGCATGATATGCTCATTGCTATTGAGGTGCCATTGCTTCTAGGCCTTCTTTATTTGCAAAGCTTAGGAAATGTTTCTGCATTTACTAACTCATACACATCTCTTTATTTTTACATGCATGTATATATATATAACTCTATGCCTGTCTATCTACTATCTATCTACCTATTAAAAAATAATGAGTTAATTCTGATGCCTCCAATTCAAATCTAACATAAAGAGTTAATTCTAGCCTTTTTTCTTTTCTTATATTTTACTTCTTTCTCCAACAGCAAGGATTCTGGCTCTATTTTCTACAGTAAATTTACTTAGTTGCTGAATCTTAGTGCCCCCCGCAAAAGTTTTAGAATTGCTAACTCATACTCTTGTGAGAAATTCTTTCTGATTTGAATAGGGAATTTGTTTACAGTACTTTCTGCCTTTAGACTTAAATTATTCTAAGTGTTTTCCAACGTTACATAGGTTCTTTTTATTCTATGTTTACTTTTATTGTATTATTGTTGTTTATGTGTAGCACAGTTACTTCACTTGTTATAGTTTGTATTCTCTTTGGTGTTTTCCACATCCTGCTTGATCTTTTAAAAATTTACATACAGTTATATTCACTCTTTGTGGTATATGGTTCCACTGGTTTCAACAAATGCAGAGAATTGTGTATCTATTACCACAGCTGTGATACAGAACAGTTCAACCAATCAAATAAACACTTCTGTGCCATCCCTTTTTAGTAAATGCCTCTCTCCCCTCCAACCCTTGGAAACTACTGATATATCCTACTGTTGTCCATCCCATAATTTTGCATACAGACTTTTGGATCTGGCTCCTCTCACTTAGCAACATACATTTAAGATTCATTATGTTTTTACATGAACCAATGGTTTGTTTTTATTATTCAGTAGGATTCTATTTTATGCATGTACTCCAGTTTGTTTATCCATTCACTAGTTGAAGATTATCTTGGTTGTTTCCAGTTTTTGGTGATTATAAATAAAGCTGTAATAAACATTCATATACAGGTATTTCGTATGACCACAATTTTTCTTTTCTCTTGGGAAGATGTTTAGGAGCAGGAGGGCTTAGTCTTATGGTAATTGTATGTTTACCTTTTTAAGAAATTGTCAAAATGTTTTTCACAACGGCTGTACCATTTTTCATTTTCCCTAGAAAAGTATGAGAGTCCCAGTTGCTCTGGACCAGTTTACTTTGCAGAGTTTAGTGTAATTTAGAAAGTTGAATGGTATTTATTGTAATCAACTCAATTTTTGAATATTTGATTAGAGTCTAAAAAATGAGGAGGGGTGCTGCAAATTTGACACCTATCTACTGTTCAGTATGATAAAATCATATGGCAAGTTTTTTTGAGGATAATAAATTATGCCCTTAGTAGTCTGCTAAAGATAATTCAGGATCAAAAACAAATTGACTTCATAGGATAGACTATGTCTCTAATTCCACACTTTTATGTGGTAAAAACAACTTTGGAGACCATGGATGAAATATGATCAAGTAAGGTATCACTAGAGTTGGTTTATTAAAAGTTTTTTTTTCTTCTTTAGAAAAAAGGCACAAACAACATTTTAATAATTGGAAAAAGAAATTTCAACACATGTTTTTAAAGGACAATTCTCTTGATTTTTTTTTTAAGAACACAAACCTATAATTTTATTTTTTGAAAGACAGCATAAATTCTTTTTAAAAAATCTTTAAAATTTTATTTTTAAATTAACATGCATTAATTGAACTCTTTTTGTTTGTTTGTTTGTTTATACTGCAGGTTCTTATTAGTCATCAATTTTATATATAACAGTGTATACATGTCAATCCCAATCGCCCAATTCAGCAAACCACCAGCCCCACCACACCGCAGTTTTCCCCCCTTGGTGTCCATACTTTCTGACTTACTTCACTCTGTATGACAGTCTCTAGATCCATCCACATCTCAACAAATGACTCAATTTCGTTCTTTTTTATGGCTGTGTAATATTCCACTGTATATATGTACCACAACTTCTTTATCCATTTGTCTGTCGATGGGCATTTAGGTTGCTTCCATGACCCGACTACTGTAAATAGTGCTGCAATGAATATGGGGAGCATGTGTATTTTTGAATTATGGTTTTTCTCTGGGTATATGCCCAGTAGTGAGATTGCTGGATCATATGGTAATTCTATTTTTAGTTTTTTAAGGAACCTCCATACTGTTCTCCATAGTGGCTGTATCAATTTACATTCCCACCAACAGTGCAAGAGGGTTCGCTTTTTTCCACACCCTCTCCAGCATTTCTTGTTTGTAGATTTTCTGATGATGCCCATTCTAACTGGTGTGAGGTGATACCTCGTTGTAGTTTTGATTTGCATTTCTCTAATAATTAGTGATGTTGAGCAGCTTTTCATGTGCTTCTTGGCCATCTCTATGTCTTCTATGGAGAAATGTCTATTTAGGTCTTCTGCCCATTTTTGGATTGGGTTGTTTGTTTTTTTAATATTGAGCTGCATGAGCTGTTTATATATTTTGGATATTAATCCTTTGTCCGTTGATTCGTTTGCAAATATTTTCTCCCATTCTGAGGGTTGTCTTTTCGTCTTGTTTATGGTTTCCTTTGCTGTGCAAAAGCTTTGAAGTTTCATTAGGTCCCATTTGTTTATTTTTGTTTTTATTTCCATTACTCTAGGAGGTGGATCAAAGAAGATCCTGCTATGATTATGTCAAAGAGTGTTCTTCCTACGTTTTCCTCTAAGAGTTTTATAGTGTCTGGTCTTACATTTAGGTCTCTAATCCATTTTGAGCTTATTTTTGTGTACAGTGTTAGGTAGTGTTGTAATTTCATTCTTTTACATGTAGCTGTCCAGTTTTCCCAGCACCACTTATTGAAGAGATTGTCTTTTCTCCACTGTATATCTTTGCCTCCTTTGTCATAGATTAGTTGGCCATAGGTGCATGGGTTTATCTCTGGGCTTTCTATCTTGTTCCATTGATCTATGTTTCTGTTTTTGTGCCAGTACCATATTGTCTTGATTACTGTAGCTTTGTAGTATAGTCTGAAGTCAGGGAGTCTGATTCCTCCAGTTCCGTTTTTTTCCCTCAAGACTGCTTTGCCTATTTGGGGTCTTTTGTGTCTCCATACAAATTTTAAGATGATTTGTTCTAGTTCCATAAAAAATGCCATTGGTAATTTGATAGGGATGGCATTGAATCTGTAGGTTGCTTTGGGAAGTATAGTCATTTTCACAATATTGATTTTTCAAATCCAAGAACATGGTATATCTCTCCATCTGTTGCTATCATCTTTAATTTCTTTCATCAGTGTCTTATAGTTTTCTGCATACAGGTCTTTTGTTTCCTTAGGTAGGTTTATTCCTAGGTATTATATTCTTTTTGTTGCAATGGTATATGGGAATGTTGCCATAATTTTTCAGATTTTTCATCAGTAGTGTATAGGAATGCAAGAGATTTCTGTGCATTAATTTTGTATCCTGCAACTTTACCAAATTCATTGATTAGCTCTAGTAGTTTTCTGGTGGCATCATCAGAATTCTCTATGTATAGTATCATGTCATCTGCAAACAGTGACAGTTTTACTTCTTCTTTTCCAATTTGTATTCCTTTTATTTCTTTTTCTTCTCTGATTGCCATGGCTAGGACTTCCAAAACTATGTTGAATAATAGTGGTGAGAGTGGACATCCTTGCCTCGTCCCTGATCTTAGAAGAAATGCTTTCAGTTGTTCACCATTGAGAATGATGTTTGCTGTGGGTTTGTCGTATATGGCCTTTATTATGTGGAGGTAGGTTCCCTCTATGCCCACTTTCTGGAGAGTTTTTATCATAAATGGTGTTGAATTTTGTCAAAAGCTTTTTCTGCTTCTATTGAGAGGATCATATGGTTTTTATTCTTCAATTTGTTAATATGGTGTATCACATTGATTGATTTGTGTATATTGAAGAATCCTTGCATCCCTGGGATAAATCCCACTTGATCATAGTGTATGATACTTTTAATGTGTTGTTGGATTCTGTTTGCTAGTATTTTGTTGAGGATTTTTGCATCTATGTTCATCGGTGATATTGGTCTGTAATTTTCTTTCTTTGTAGTATCTTTATCTGGTTTTCGTATCAGGGAGATGGTGGCCTCATAGAATGAGTTTGGGAGTGTTCTTTCTTCTGCAATTTTTTGGAAGAGTTTGAGAAGGATGCATGTTAGCTCTTCTCTAAATGTTTCATAGAATTCACCTGTGAAGCCATCTGGTCCTGGACTTTTGTTTGTTGGAAGATTTTTAATCATAGTTTCAATTTCATTACTTGTGATTGGTCTGTTCATATTTTCTGTTTCTTCCTGGTTCAGTCTTGGAAGATTATACCTTTCTAAGAATTTGTCCATTTCTTCCAGGTTGTCCATTTTATTGGCATAGAGTTGCTTGTAGTAGTCTCTTAGGATGCTTTGTATTTCTGTGGTGTCTGTTGTAACTTCTCCTTTTTCATTTCTAATTTTATTGATTTGAGTCCTCTCCGTCTTTTTCTTGTTGAGCCTGGCTAATGGTTTATCAATTTTGTTTATCTTCTCAAAGAACCAGCTTTTAGTTTTATTGGTCTTTGCTATTGTTTTCTTTGTTTCTATTTCATTTATTTCTGCTCTAATCTTTATGATTTCTTTCCTTCTGCTAACTTTGGGTTTTGTTTGTTCTTCTTTCTCTAGTTCCTTTAGGTGTAAGTTTAGATTGTTTACTTGAGATTTTTCTTGTTTCTTCAGGTAGGCTTGTATAGCTATATACTTCCCTCTTAGAACTGCTTTTGCTGCATCCCATAGGGTTTGAATTGTCGTGTTTTCACTGTCATTTGTCTCTAGGTATTTTTTGATTTCCTCTTGGATTTCCTCAGTGATCTCTTGGTTATTTAGTAACGTATTGTTTAGCCTCCATGTGTTTGTGTTTTTTACATTTTTTTCCTTGTAATTCACTTCTAATCTCATAGCATTGTGGTCAGAAAAGATGCTTGATATGATTTTAATTTTCTTAAATTTACTAAGGCTTGATTTGTGACCCAAGATATGATCTATCCTGGAGAACGTTCCGTGCGCACTTGAGAAGAAAGTGTAATCTGCTGTTTTGGGATGGAATGTCCTATAAATATCAATTAAATCTGTCTGGTCTATTGTGTCATTTAAAGCTTGTGTTTCCTTATTTATTTTCATTTTGGATGATCTGTCCATTGGTGTAAGTGAGATGTTAAAGTCCCCCACTATTATTGTGTTACTGTCGATTTCCTCTTTTATAGCTGTTAGCAGTTGCCTTATGTATTGAGGTGCTCCTATGTTGGGTGCATATAGATTTATAATTGTTATATCTTCTTCTTGGATTGATCCCTTGATCATTATGTAGTGTCCTTTCTTGTCTCATAACATTCTTTATTTTAAAGTCTAGTTTATCTGATATGAGTATAGCTACTCTAGCTTTCTTCTGATTTCCGTTTGCATGGAATATCTTTTTCCATCCCCTCATTTTCATTCTCTATGTGTCCCTAGGTCTGAAGTGGGTCTCTTGTGGACAGCATATATATGGGTCTTGTTTTTGTATCCATTCAGCAAGCCTGTGTCTTTTGGTTGGAGCATTTAATCCATTCACGTTTAAGGTTAATTATCGATATGTATGTTCCTATGACCATTTTCTTAATTGTTTTGGGTTTGTTTTTGTAGATCCTTTTCTTCTTTTGTGTTTCCCACTTAGAGAAGTTCCTTTAGCATTTTTTGTAGTGCTGGTTTGCTGGTGCTGAATTCTCTTAGCTTTTGCTTGTCTGTAAAGCTTTTGATTTCTCCATTGAATCTGAATGAGATCCTTGCTGGGTAGAGTAATCTTGGTTTAGGTTCTTCCCTTTCATCTCTTTAAGTATACCATGCCATTCCCTTCTGGCTTGTAGAGTTTCTGCTGAGAAATCAGCTGTTAACCTTATGGGAGTTCCCTTGTATTTATTTTTCGTTTTTCCCTTGCTGCTTTCAATAATTTCTCTTTGTCTTTAATTTTTGCCAATTTGCGATGCCCTAAATCATGATGGTTGGGGCTTCAGTTTTGTGAAAGCTATAATTATGTCTTCACAGCAGCATTTTTTCTCATCTTGGCTCCAAGGTCCCACCATAGAGACCAGCACAGTGACTGATTTTTCTGTTATACCTTCCAGTTGTCTTTTCCTTTCTTGTAGCCTCCACAAATCCTAGAAACATAGAGCAATCTGTGCTTGTTACCTTAACAGCTTACATTTATAAAATTAGTCTGAGAAAATATCTGAACTAGACTTGCTAACGGTCTCTAAGTTCTTTATGTGGTACGTTATTTTTAAATATTGTATTCTTTCTGATTTTCTGAGCCCTGGGTACTTTGGTTCACAGGACAGGCAGTCAGATCTAGTTACTCAGGTCAACTTAGCTTATGTGATCATTTTCTCAACTCCTTATCTACTACAATTATGCACCCCAGTACCTCTGTTCTAGTTAAAATAGTACTTTTTATGTTTTTGATCATGGCAAACTGCTTACTAAATATTCAATGCACTCTTTGTTTTCTTTGTTTCTTTCTTTCTTTTTTGGTCTTGGTTGGGAGGGGTTCTTTTTTTTTGGTCTTGGTCTTTTCTCTTTTTTTTTGGTTTTGGTCTTTAATTCAAAACCTATAATACACAGCTATAATGAGAGTGATGAGAATAACGAGTAAGGCTCTCTGGGTGTATATAAATGCTTACAGATACACAGAGGTGTCACAAGTCATAACCTCAGCCCTTACCTGGGTTAGTGTCTACAACAGGAAAAATAATGCAATAGACATCCTAATTAATAAGGTTTTACTAATTGCTCTATTTTGAGGATAATTTATTTCATAAGCACAGTCTTCATTAATGTTTTTATGGCCCACGATTAAATGAAATGTGAAAACTTAAACCCACATGCCTTGTGCAATATGTAAGAAACAATTTCCATGCAGTCACCCTGATCACACTCAATACCTAATCAGGGGGATGGCATCTGTATAGAGACAGGGGCTGCTGGGAAGTCAACTAGATGAGAAGTACTCTCTTCATGCACAGCTAAAACAGACCCTGGTAAATTATTAATTTTGTTGAAACAATTTGCTGACCCAAATATTTAATATTTGCACAGGAGGAAGCAGAGTATCAAAGAGGTTAATTGATACCCAAAGCTACGCACTTAAAAAGAGGTAGAACTGAAACTGGAATTAAGGGCTTTAAGACACTGAGCATTCCTGGCTATCCAAGCCAACTTGGGCTCGACTGTGCAGTCACAGGCACTATTGCTTGTGATGACAAATTTCCCCCTTTTGTCTTAATCAGACAGCTTCCCAGCTGCATTCTGGCTGCTAAGTGAGTCACTCAGTGAATATCTGAGGTTTAATGCTTTAACATGGAGCACAATGTTTTTAAAAGTCATTCCTGAAATAATGACTGCTGTATGCCAGTACAGTTAAGTTACATGAGCATCTGAAAATCTAAACTCTGCTTAATTAGCCTGTGTTTCCCTAGTGTACAAGAAATGAGAAAATTCTATTGTCTCTGAGGGAGTCGGCACTTTGAACAGTAGCAGTTGTTGGAATGAGAACGTTAAGAATGAGGCACTCTTGGACTCGAAGACAGATGAGCCCATCAGAGCTCTGACTCTTCTATTCATAAATGAGATAAATTGAAAAAGCTCATGTTATTTATGTATATGTCTCCAGTAATATACAAATTAATTATTTTAGAAATTTTATCTCTATGGTTTTCCTCAAAAACCTATTCCATAAACATGTGCTGATTTCTTAGAATAGGACCTGAGATGCTACTCAGTGGTTTCAGGAAAGTATAGCTTCCTTTGCTTTGTTTGAGATGGAACAAAAGCAACATGGAGTTACGACGTTTAAAGCTGCTCCTTCTGCCACGAATAACTATTAGGGTTAGTTTTTTTTTTTTTAGTTGATAAAATTGATGAGATTTAGGGACAATATTAGGGAAGGAATGATTGCAAGGCATTAAAGTTAAGTGGAGAAACAGGGTTCTGAAATAATTCAATCTGAAATGAAGAGTCCTGCAATAATCCTCTCCCCTGATACTTACTGAGGAGAGAAACAATTGTCTGTGTTTTTCTCTCTCCTCACCTGCCTCTCAAAATATAGCGGGTTTTCTCATCACAACTGTATTTCACAGGAAGGGTGTGAAGATAAGTGAGTACCATTTGTAAAACACTTTAAAGTCAGAGGTGCTATGCTCAATGATAGCGAGAAAGTAGAAGGAAAATAGGTGACAACTTGCTGAAAAATCTGTCATTGTCCATTTACGGATAACTTCAGGGTGGCTCGTGATAAAGTCTTCACCCAAAGGTAGCACAGATTTATTTGCACTAAGTAGCATGCTGAGTATAGCATAAAGCACACACCTTTTATATCCCTCTTTCAAAATGGCAACAGTTACAGAGGCGCATAAACCAGACTACATGCTATGCTGACATACCTAAAACAACTGAGAAAAAATTACGCAAGGCAAAATAAACTTCCTGCAATAAACACACACACACACACACACACACACACAACTAAAAACAAAACCATGAATATACCAATTATACTTTTCAACAAGTACTGCAAATTCAATATATCCCAAAGTGGCTTTTGCTCTTTTTCTGAGGTTCATATCTTGAATAAAGGCTTCATTATCCACTCAGCATTCCAAGTTAGGATGGAGGACTAGGACATGACTGATAACTTTTTCTCACTGTCAGATTACCAGTCTTCATAAAAGACAACTGCCAGGGTCTTTTACAATTTCTTAACTGCAACTCTGGAATACTTCCTACCTGACATCTTTGCCTTCAAACTTATCTCACCCCCCAACTGTATATCAAATTCCATCATCCTAATATTGTCATCAAATTCCATTTCCCCATGCATGTGTGCATGTACACACGTACACACCATTGCTGATATTGCCACTCCTGCAGAAACCACTCTGTTGATGCTTTTCACCAGTATGTTCAAACCCAGGAATCCTAGCACTGCAACCCAACTTACTTGATCTTGTCATTTACCTCTCAAGCTTACCCCATACCCCTCTCCAAGTGCAGGCCAATTCCTGTGATAACAGAAATCTGCATTTCCCAAATACATCATCTTTTACTGGCATTATTATCTTTTCTTGTAGTTTTACAGGACTAGGATGAGTTTCCCCCTTTTGTTATGCATCTTTCTCTGTTATTTTGCTTATTGCCTTGTATTGCAGTTATTTATATACTTATTTATTGCTTACTTACTTATATATTTATTTGCCTGTCTTGCCACTGTGAACTCTTTAAGGGAAGGGTAGTTTATCTCATTTCTGTACCCCCAGAGTCTGTTATAGGGCCTAACATATAATTCATTCTCAATAAACAGCTAAGAAAGGAAGGAAAGGAGGAAAGAATTTTAAGGAAAGGAATGGGGGAAATGAAGGGAGTGAGTGAAGGAAGACGTGAAGGAAGGATGGGAGATGTGTTTCTTTCCTGGCAATACAACTTGAAATTCAAAATACATTTTCACTAAGAAATACTAATATTATGGTAGCTTAACATGAAATTAGACCACAACGTTTAGTTCACAAAATTTTAAATGTAGTTCACAAAATATTTCTTATTTTAAAATAGTATTATTTACCAATGATATTTCAGTTATAATGTTTACATCAGTAACCATGTGAGAAACATCCTGAAAATTTTGATTTATAAAAGCATTATATATACTCCATCAACCCTCTAAGCAAATATGTTCTGAGAATGAAACACCTGATTGACTAAAGGATATTTTGGAACATACCTCATTTGTGATTTGCATTCAGTAATGTAACCCACAAAAGCAGCTTTTCCTCATAAAAAAGAAACCACTCAACTATACAAGGTCCAAGATCTAGGTTCATCATTGGTTTGAAACTTAAGATTGGTAAGATGCTATAGGGAGTCTTGAGAAAAATTATGAGGATAGTATATACAGAGATGTTTCATTTTCACTAGGGAAAATATTTCCTATTTATTATAACATTTACTCATATGTTTTGTTGTTAGACTTGAAAATAAACTTACCTAACATGATATAGTGATAAACCAATCACTTAGAGCTCTCCTCTAAGGCTTTATGGGTTTATAAGACAGAACAAACTTCTCAACTCCAGAGCAGGTAAAACATAAAGGACAACATATGTGTATTGTTTGGATGACATTTAGTTTCCCTTATCACTGGTGATATTGGTGCCCTGATAGTAAATTATATCTAAAATATATAGAATATGGAATTAAAGAACCTTAGTGTTGATGTTTATTCCCATTATCTGAACCTGATTTTCAGTAGCTAAGTCCTTTTTGGGTCCTGGAATAGCTTAAGTTAGATAGTAATCTAGCATGCAAAATCTAGGATTTTTTAAAATTAATATTATTATATCTCTCACAATAGGAGATAGTGCTTGCAGCTCTCCCAGCTAGCTCCATAATTAATTCTGGATAAAGATTATATAAAAAGGAGAAAAAGTCCTCCCATGTGATAGGTCCCAGTTGTCCAGGTTTAGCTCCCTGCCATCACTTTAACTTCCAAGACATTGGGAACCTAGCTAGCTCACCACCACAATCTTTACATTTGCACAGAAGAAATATATGATGGGAGGAATCCTCAAATGTTTCTCCTGTGAAGGCTCAACATATGGTAACTATGGTCTCTTTCCCATGTCCATTATAAAAAGAGTAGGAAGTATAAAAATTATATACAAAATTTGCATACCAATGTCAGAAAAAATGTAAGGAAAATAATCTTAAGACAATGGGTATCAAGTTCTGTGATATATCACTTGGGAATCCTGGTGATTCACAGAGAATATTTCTTGATATTCCTTTGTCCAATTGTGATGGTCAAAGGAGCAGTGCAGTGGCCATGGCCTGAAAAGGCCTGCATGACCAGAGGCTTATTCCACCAGGCAACACATATAGACCAGCAGAGGTGGTAGCTGGGGGTGAGGAGAATTTAAGATAGTAGAGTGAGAAAAGAGATAAGTGTCAGGTTGTAAGCTCCAAGTGGTGAGGGCTATAGTTCATCTAACTCTTCCTTAAGTTGCCTAGGAAGGGAGACCAACCACAATGCTGGAGGAGCTGCTCTCAGATTGAGTGAACATACAGAGCAAACAGAATCAAATGCTGCAAGAGGTGAACTACAGTAGATGCTGTGGAGCCTCCAAGAGACCACCCATCTTTGGAACTGAGGCTCTCCTTCCACCAGCTACCAGGACTGTTGCCTGCTGACCTCTGTCAGCCTCCTTCCTCCCCAGGAATTCTCCTCTCACAGGCTCCACACCTTCTCTGAAAGCAGCCCACAGCCCAGGACTGGTTAATGTGGGGGCCCATAGTCCCAAGGCCCTCACCTCAATCAGAGACGTCTCTAAAGGTATATCCCAGCTCAGGTGTCACCAGTGGGATGGTCTGAGGACCCTGCTGTGACTCCATGATGGGTATACTTCTCTCTCTGCCCATTCGATGTCATTACCCAACAAACCTCTTGCAGACAAGTCTTCAACTAAGAGCCTATTTTATGGGGAACCTGACCTACAAAGGGACTAGCACATGCATGATGATGGAGGAAATACTATACATATTCTTATTACTGACCAAAATAGGAAGGAAATATTAATGAACCTTTGACTACAAATTTTTGCCTTTTACAATATGGTTCAACCTTCTCATCCTGCAGAAGAAAAACAAAAAACTGAGACCCAGAAATGAAAAATAAATGTTTAACTTCACCAAGTAAATTAGAGAAAAACTAACACCAAAAATCAGGGTTTGGTTTTTTGTTTTTCTGGGGTTTTTTGACATTTGATAAATTCTCTCAGTACTGTTTCTCTGGAGTAAGCTCCTCCAATCCGACTCTGCATCAGAATCATAGACCAGAGTTTTTTAGTTTGGTTGTTGTTGTTGTTGTTTTAAATAAAGATTTCCAGATCCACCCCAAACACACCGAGTCAGAATCTGTTATAGAAGCTTCCTGCAGAATCTATATTTTTAAAAGTTGAGCATTAAAATAATTCTGGTGATCAGGTAAGTTTGGGAAATGTGATCTAGAGTCTATATCTAGGGAGTTGTATTTGTGTTCTAGGGATTCCTCAGCAAAGTACCACAAACTGAGTGACTTCAACAGCAGAAATGTATTGTCTCACACTTCTGGAAACTGGAGGTTTGAGATCAAGATGTCGGCAGGGTTGCTTCCTCCTGAGGGTTGTGAGGAAGAACCTCTTCCATACCTTTCCTCTAGCTTCTGGGGGTTTGCAAGTATTCTTCCTAAATGTGTACCTGTGTCCAAATCTTCCTTTTTTGTAAGCACGCCAATCATACTGGATTGGGGGCCCATCCTACTCCACTATGACCTCATCTAAATTAATCACAGCTGCAAACACCCTATTTCCAAACAAGGGCATATCTGGGTTTATATAAATTTGGGGAGACACAATTCAACCCATTACAGGAGTCTATAACTATACAGGAGTACTATCCCGTATGATTTGATCCCCCAAAAAAAAAAAAAGTAGGTAAGCTAAGGAAGAGCACCTTGGTGGAGGAAAGGATTTCCTGTTATATATCTGGTCTCTGACTTCAAGGTTAGGAACATCAGTATAAGGTTATGAGTGGGAGAGCTATGATCCACCTTAGATTTAGATGACTTAATTCCACTATTTCACATCTTAGAGGGAACTCTTCACTCACTCTCATTACTACTTCCATCCATCATTATTGCCAGCTTTATCTGAGAGGACCTCATCACTAATTCTGTTAAATCAGACCCCTAAAAGCAAAGATTTGGTCACTTTGATCATTAATATCCTGCTGACTACATGAACATTGTTTGATTTCCAATATTATTTTTTTTTTCTTTCAGCTTTCCACAACTAATTATTGATTGTCCAGTGGATAAAAATGAGCTATACTAATTAGTAGAGGAATATGATATAATAGCTACTCCTAATCTAATTTCAGTGATTTTAGTAACTAAACCAAAAGTTTAGGACCAATACGTATTCATGCAGTTACAAAACTGATATGTGATTATTAAGGTCACACACCATTGCTTTAAATAGCTCTTGGATTTTTTTTTTTTTCTCCTAGTTTTCTAGACTTTTTTCCTGAATGTCACCTAAGATATAAATTTTCATTGCCTCCTAGACATGATCTAATAAAGGAGGATGGTATCATTTTAGGAAGATGATTGATACACTGACATTTTCCAAGAGTGATGTTTTATAGAGATTTAAGACCTAAATAAACAAATCCTTACATGTAGTAGTATCTCTATAAGATTACTTTTTTCCAAAGAATTCCCAAAGAGTTAATCTTAATTAGTGGCATACTAGAAAGCTAAACACCATCGAAGACTTTTCTAAGATTTCTGTGGAAGGAAATTGTTGGCTTATTTCATCAATCCTTGTAGGCAAGGAACCAAATTGTGTTTAAGTGTCCATCGACAGATGAATGGATAAAGAAGATGTGGCACATATATACAATGGAATACTACTCAGCCATAAAAAGAAACAAAATTGAGTTATTTGTAGTGAGGTGGATGGACCTAGAGACTGTCATACAGAGTGAAGTAAATCAGAAAGAGAAAAACAAATACCGTATGCTAACACATATGTATGGAATCTAAAAAAAAAAATGGTTATGAAGAACCTCAGGGCAGGACGGGAATAAAGACGCAGACCTACCAGAGGATGGACTTGAGGACACGGGGACGGGGAAGGGTAAGCTGGGACGAAGTGAGAGAGTGGCATGGACATATATATACACTACCAAATGTAAAACAGATAGCTAGTGGGAAGCAGCTGCATAGCACAGGGAGATCAGCTCAGTGCTCTGTGACCACCTAGAGGGTTGGGATAGGGAGGGTGGGAGGGAGATGCAAGAGGGAGGAGATATGGGGATATATGTACATGTATAGCTGATTCACTTTGTTATAAAGCAGAAACTAACACCATTGTAAAGCAATTATACTCCAATAAAGATGTAAACAACAACAACAAAAAAGAAAGGTTAAACTAAAGGAGAATTTTTTTTAAAAACAAGTTTTCTTTGGTCTATTAATAGTCACTTCTGTACAGAAATTTTGCAGTCTTGTGCAGAGAGAAGTCAGATTGACAAAGACTTCTTAAGAAATAACATTTTCAACATTTTATTTCAACATTGTGATAAATCCCATTGTTGATGAAAGAAATAATGCCTTTGGGGACTTGTCTGTTTGGTCCTCAACTTGAATAGTTCAGGATGCCTGTACACTGTCAGTGCTAAGCTTGTTCTGTCATCTAATTCTGCAGAATTAGTTCACAGTGTGAGGAGAAAGTAGCTAAGTCTGACTAATTTTTTCTCAGAGCCAGAGATCACTCACTTCCTGGACCTCTTTTTAAGTGGAATTGGAAGGGTAGAGAGCTCTTTTTAAGTGGAATTGGAAGGGTAGAGAGAAAGACATCATTCAAAAGCTAATATTATAGCCATTAAGGTTCTAATTTTTATCACCATCCCCATCCTTTCTTAACACAATCCTACTTTTTCGATAAAACCCTCAGGGTAGGGAATCATGAGAAAAATAAGGTAATGAAACCACAGAATATTTTTCTCTCATTCTCTACTTGGCAATACCACTTGCTTCGTGTGTGTATCAGAGCACATAACTTTGACTTCATCATTCAGGTTTCGGGGGTATAGTGAGAGTTTTTGTCATTGCATTGTATGCTCTTTGGGCTTCTGGTTCACATTTACAAATTTCTTCAGAGGTGTGAACCCTCTGGGGTGTCAGAGGAACTGACATTCCTGTTTATAGAATCTGTTGGCTTTTAAATGTTTTCACCTGAGAAATCCTTCTAGAAGCCTTCCTTATCCTTTTAGCAAATCTGGCCACAGTTATTTGGTGTGGATTCAGGCAAGCTAGGCAAGAAACTGCAGTAGAAGACCATGAACTATTTACTGCTAGCAAATGCAGATATGGGAAAGAGCTAAGCAGTATTCAGGGAAAACTTCCAAAATCAAAGGATTGTATAAGCCTTTAAGCCCTAATCTGGTAGCCAGTAATATTATGAGTGTAGAAGCTGACAGAGCAACTCTTTCTGCAGGAAATGTCACAGCTTCCTTTAAATTTATTCCAGTAATTATCTGACCATATTTTCCAAGCCAAGGATAGCCCTCAGATCCACAGAAATCTTGCTTCTTCACCAAGTTCATCTCAGAGCTCTAAAAGCATGCAATAGCAAACTCCGCTTAGAAGACCATGAGTCTTTTGGCTAGCACACATTTGATTTGGCATCTTAATCAGTAGCAGTAGAAGCTTCATGGGTCTGGTGTGGGGATCCCCCATCACCTAGAGAAGTGTACATTTCTATCAAAACATAAGGAAGAGAATGGAAAATAAATATCTTTAAATGAGGTTGTCACAAGCATTGCTGAAATGGAAGTTAAGGCCATCCTAAAAGGCACCAAGTATAGAAACTGGATCAGAGGGGAAGGGGGCAGTGTGGGGAGGGGATCAGTAAACAAAAATAGTGAATAGACAGGAGGAGCTACTTCAAATTTCCAGAACCTTCCCAGACTAGGTAGAAGTATTCTATTCCTTTGACAAATATGAGATGGATAAACTAATTAAAATGAAGTAAATAAAATGATATACAGTAAGATAAATGCTATACTTAAAAAATATGCAAAAGAACATTCTGTATAAATGCAAGTACATAAATTTTTATTCTGTACTTCATAGATGTATATTTATCCTTAATTTATTTCTTGCATTGACTCTTTTTTCAGTTTATTCTATGGATCTAATGTACTCTCCACTCCCAGTGAGTTTTGAGCATCTAATTGGCATTCCTTGTTGATAAGTTGAACTGAGGATATAGTTTGGGAACAAAAACACAGCTTGTATCTTGAGCAACATCTCAGATCCAGTTAGTAAATATACATTCTTCCAGACCGAGAGAAGAAATCCACAGGAAGCTGGGCTTACGGGTTTTTTTGGGCGGCGGTGGGGGGGCAGTATTGTTTTTTTTCTTTTTTCCCAGCTTTATTGAGATATAACTGACATATAATGTTGTAGAAGTTTAAGGTATAAAAGGTATTGATTTGGTACACTTATATATTGCAAAATGATCACCAACCTAACCTTAGCTAACACTTCCATTATGTCGGATAATTACCACTTTTTTGTGGTGAGAACATTTAAGATCTACTCTCTTAGAAACTTCCAAGTATTTAGTAAACTATTATTAACTATAAGCATCATGCTGTACATTAGATCTATTAGATCAATTAGAATTATTCCTCTTATAACTGGGAGTTTGTACCCTCTTACCAACATCTCCCAATTCCCCCCAGACGTCCCAACTCAGGCCCTTGTAATAGCCATTCTACTCTCTGTTTCTATGAGTTTGGCTTTTTTAGATTCATATATATGTGAGATCATGCACTATTTGTCTTCCCTGTCTGACGTATTTAACATATTAACATTATTAACATAAATGCCCCCAAGGTCCAACCATGTTATTGCAAGTGACAGAATTTCCTGCTTGTTCATGGCTGAATAACATTCCATAGCATATATATACCACACCTTTTTTATCCATTTATCTGTTGATGGACACTTAGGTTGTTTCCATATCTTGGCTATTGTGAATAGTGCTAAATATCTTGCACCCCTAAATATCATAGGGGTGCAAATATCTTGTTGAGATCCTGTTTTCATTTCCTTTGGATACATTACCAGAAATGGGATTGTTGAATCATATGGTAGTCCTATTTTTAATTTTTTGAGGAATCTCCATACCGTTTTTCATAGTGGCTGGAATACTTTACATTCCCATCAATATTGCACAAGGGTCCTCTTTTTTCCGCATCCTCACCAACACTTGGTATCTCTTGTTTTTATGATGACAGTCATTCTAACAAGTATGAGGTGATATTTCTTTGTGGTTTTGATTTGCATTTCCCTGACGTTAGTGATGTTGAACACCCTTCCATGTACCTGTTGCCCATTTTTATGTCTTCTTTGGAAAATGTCCATTTCATTTCTCTGCCCATTTTTAAATCAGATTTTTTTTGGTATTGAGTTGTATAAGTATTTTATATATTTTGGATATTAACTCCTACCAGATAGATGGTTTGCAAATATTTTCTCCCATTTCATAGGCTGCTTTTTCATGTTGTTAATTATTTCTTTTGCTGTGCAAAATTGTTTTAATTTGATATAGCCTCACTTATAATTGTTTTCTTTTGTTGCTTGTTCTTTTGGTGCTATATCCAAAAAATTATTGCCAAGGCCAATGTTAAGAAGCGTTTTCCTGTGTTGTCTTCTAGGAGCTTAACAGACTCAGGTCTTGTTTAAGTCTTTAATCCATTTCACATTGATTTTTGTGAGTGGTGTCAGACTAAGTTGAAGATAAAAGCACTAAAAAAATCAATAAATATTGAAAAATAATCCTGTGGATGGA
The DNA here is from genome assembly GCF_059928025.1 of Delphinapterus leucas. Taxonomy (NCBI): domain Eukaryota; kingdom Metazoa; phylum Chordata; class Mammalia; order Artiodactyla; family Monodontidae; genus Delphinapterus; species Delphinapterus leucas. Next base: position 22,044,374 of record NC_143130.1, on the reverse strand, counting down.
CAAACCCTATTAATTATAAAAATGAATTATTAAAATGCAAAAATTGAAATAATGAGTTATGCAGACATAAACAAGTAACCAGCACAAAAAATGGAGAGCTCTTTGGGACTTCCCTGGTGGCACAGTGGTTAAGAGTATGCCTGCCAATGCAGGGAACACGGGTTTGAGCCCTGGTCCGGGAAGATCCCACATGCTGCAGAGCAACTAAGCCTGTGTGCCACAACTACTGATCCTGCACTCTAGGGCCCATGAGCCACAACTGCTGAGCCCACATGCCACAACTACTGAAGCCTGCACGCCCAGAGTCTGTGTTCCGCAACAAGAGAAGCCACCACAATGAGAAGCCCATGCACCACAACAAAGAATTGCCCCCGCTCACCGCAACTAGAGAAAGCCTGCACACAGCAACGAAGACCCAACACAGCCAGAAATCTATCAATCAATCAATCAATCTTTAAAAATTTTTTTAAAATGGAGAGCTCATAAACAGACCTATGAAATGTGCTATTTTTATAATACACATAATATTAAAAATCACTCAGCAATTATAAACAATTCAATAAATGTTTTAGAAATATATATGGAGAGGGAGAGAGAGAGGAAATTTCCTGATGGATTAAAGAACTGGAAGAGTAATAGAATAAACTATAAAGTAGCATTTGATGATCTTCAGAAGCAAGTCATACAGTCCAAATAAAGGGAAAGATTGCCAGACATGACTATATAACATCAAAAACTCATGCATTATACAATATAACATTAAAATGTTCAAAATTAAATAGCACATGTAAGAAATATTTGCAATATGTAAAACATAAATGGTTAAGGTCTTTCAAGTTAAAAATCTCCAATATTAATCTCAATTTGATTGGCAAACCATGCCATAACGATTTTTGAAAAGATTATAAAGGAGAAAGCAATGGTGGCATACAGTGAGTATATATAGGAAAGGATGGTTACCCTCACTAATAATCAGTGGAAGATGATCTTTTTCACCATGAGATAGTCAATAACAGAGAAGTGTGTTTCACAAGCAGGGATATGGATATGCATTTTATTTGTTGGTGGTGAGAGAAGTTGTTGAAAGATTTTGGTAGGACTTGGCAGTATCTGTAATTTTATTAAGTGCATTACCTATGACTCACCAAAATGTTGGTGAGTGATATTCAAAAATGTTCACTGAAACATCAAAAAGTGTTTGACAACTTAAATGTTCATTGGCAACAGAGAAGTTATATACCTCATGCTGCACCCATACCACAGCCATTAGAAAGGATGATGTAGCCCCACCTACACTGTAGAGCCACACACACTGCAGTGCTGATAAAGAAAGAGCTGCAGGATCTATTAAAGGATTAGAAGGCAAAGACTGGAAAGTGGTTTAGTCAGCCTGCATTATATACATACACATATAAATGCATAGGCAGGGGAACAGGAAGACAGACACTAAGTGATCAACAGTGCTTAACTCAGAGGTGGTAAGAGGAGTAAGAGTATAAGGGGAGAATATTCCTGAATTATGTAGTACTTGTGTGAATTTTTATAAAATGGGATCTAAAATTATCAATTGTATTTGGCAAACTGATCATTGGATTTGAGTTTGAGACACAGAAGCTCAATTGTAGTAGATTGAAGGATGACTAGGAAGCAAGTCACTGGAGAAAATGAATGGAAACTTTCTTTCCAGAAGTTTATCTGTAAAGGGAATGATGAGCAAAACAGGACAGCAACTAGTAGATAATATGACTTTTGAAGCAAAGAATTACAGGTTTGATGTGTGTTTGTTTAGACTGTGTTTTAAAGTTGAAAATGTAAGTACTCAGTAAGTACTATTACATGCTCTAGTTTAAACAAAGCAAAAGCTCTTTTTAATTATTAAAAAGAGTGAAAACAGAGCATAGAAAACTGAACAGCAAAAGATTTAGAAGGAGGGTGCGATATTTCTTATCCTACTATACCCTACCCCCTGGAACAACAGAATCATGCACAAAGTAACCCTGTTTAAAGCCTGACTTTTAAATGTCTCATTTTTCTGACAAGCATTATCAATCTTTGCTTTTAACTCTGATGCTAGCTTAAATATCTCTATCTCAACTTCCTTTTCTCTGAGATTAAGCATTTTAAAAGCAGTGATTTCTCCATTAAAAAGTGGGAAGAATGGCACTGAATAAAGGATACAGTTTTCCTTTACTGCAGGAACAGTTCCCTGAGCCTTTTAGATGCAGAGGCTGAATGTTGTACTGTGTTTATAAAATTCTCCCTAGATCCCTGACTAGCCTCCTCTCCGTTCACAGATGTTTCTGGCTATTTGATGTGAGCTTTGAGAAGGAGAAAGATCATTTATAGAGTAATTCGATTACTTCAAATTAAACTTACTTGGAAGAAGAGCCATTTAGTTCAGGCTGAAGTGTTTTTTTGTTGTTTTCTTCTTTTGTTTTGGTTTGTTCTTGTTGCTTGGAGATATAATCTTTACTTTTGAAGAATATCAACCAAGAGATAAGCCCACATTTGCAAATAAAATGAATAAAATTAGAATCTGATGCTAAACATAGAGAGATGTCAATAAGCAAAGGGTTTACATTTTGAGTTGTGGATTTAATATGACTAGTGTGGGCATGGGTTTTCCAATCTAGTATGCATTATGTATGACTTGGATAGTTGTTACGGGCATGCATTGTTCAGAGGCAATAACTGGTAACAGTGCAATGGACTGAGGATGATGACTTACAAGCTCTGACTTTCTATGTATTGAGTTTTCTTTTTGCCACATGAAGCTGCTCAGATATTAATCACAGATTTACAGATGAGGCACTATGCAGAATAGTGTGGCTGCATTTTTCCTCTTATTCTCTGCAGCATGTTTTACTAATCCATACAGGTTCAGCTTCTGCGATTTGCAGGCTGGGAAAGTCAGAGCTCCACTCTCAGAAGTGAAGATAGAAATGCTGATTTCTCGTCTCCCATTGGGAGAAACCCTCTGGCCTCCAGGCAGTTCTTTAAAAATAGCTTCTGTCTGCCTTGCACCATTATTATCACAGATACAATCCCCATCCTGACTTCCCAGGAATTAAATCAGTCTTCTGTGTTCAAAAGCAATTCATCTGTGCACAAGCTACTTTTATATAAGTCACTGTGGTCTATGTCCACTTGAGTTGTTGGTGGTTCCATGAAGACTTTACTCTGGGTTCCTACCTAATATATAGTATGGAAAAGGCAGGTAATCTAAAGTATCTTTGTGGTCCCCCCCCCCCCCCCCGCACTATCTTATCTTTACATCCCAGGCACATCGCCAGCTAACATAAAAGCCAGAAGAAAGGTGATTTCATTCACCTGTGAAATGTAAATATTTCATGGGGTCTTTGTATCAGTTGCTATGTTTAACAAGACCCATTATTTAACCAAGATGAGCAACATTTGAAAATGTGGGCTTTCTAGTAACAAGGAAGAAATGGTTAAATGAAAGTGGACATGTGTATAAAAGAAGCCCACACACTTTCTGAGATGCATAATATGGTAAATAAAAAATTTATCACTTCTTCATATTATATTGTTTCTATGAACCTATAATTGTAAATTCTCCCCCAAAGCATATTGACTCTAGAATATAAATAGGAAATGAAGTCCACTTTTCTTTTTAACAAATTTATATAATAAAGCTGAAGATAAATTAAAATTATGTATAAAGATATAATCTATGATCTGACTGTTATAACTATGATTTCCTGGGTCACAATGCTTATTAGCTAATAAAATTACATCAGAAAGGTAACGAAAAAGAACTGTTTATATTTTTCCCCGATTTAAACAAACTAGAGAACAAACTTTAGAGAACATTCAAGCAGCAAGGTTACATTATCTATGTGCCCTGTGACTAACAGAATGACTTGGTTACAGGGACTTTTATCTCGTATTATAACTAGCTAGATGTTTTCTAAGCTAGTAGTTTCACCCACCCCTATGGCTAAATGTCATTGCCAGCGGGGAGACACACCAATGTCATTAAGGAAAGTAAACGATGTCAGTGGAAGTCTTGAGTTGCTTTAGATTCCTGGAGTGCTATAGATCCTGATGGCACCATTACTTAAAACTTTCTTAGACTGTGTAGCACTCATGGCCATGATGAGAACTTCTACCACTGCCATTCACCAATTTATTTACTCATGATGTTATCTTATATTGAGTGTCTGCAAGCCATGTCTGAGCTGTGTGAAAGTGAAGGAAAAGGACATTGCAAAAGGAAAGAGTGAGTAACAGTAGCATGCAGCAGACAAAAGAGAATCAGGTCATAAGGCACCAGTTATGTGCAGGGAAGAAGACATCTTTTCACTTCATCACACTGCCTCTCTGAGAACTTCAATAGCTCAGGATGGCATTCAAGCAAGAGGACCAGAATTCTAGATGTGCTCTTACTGCCTCAGTCTACGTTGGGCTTTAATGTTTCATTTTTGTGCTTTTACTTATTCCACTTTGATGATTATGTTTTGAGTTTGATTCTTCCTTCTTTGTTGTTGATTAATGTCTCAAATATGTATTTTTAAATTCCTATGTTGTGCCACATGCTAAGCTCAAGAGTGAGACACAATCTTGCATCCAAGGAGTTTACAGTTTAGTAGGGGAGGCACACATGAATCAAATACCTAGAAAAATGTATCATTACAAACATAGTGCTATAAAACATAGCACCATAAGTGCTATAAAAGAAAGTCACAATTAAACAAGATTATGTATCAGTGGTAAGCAGTTCTCGTAGAGCTAGCCACTTTTAGGTTGGGAGAGGAAGGAGGTACAAGAAGTGACTAGGAAATGAGAGCAGTGTAGGTCAAGGGAATGTCCTTTGCTGAGGGCCTGGGCTGGGAGGTGGTACCCTCCATTCAGGGAATAGAAAGGTCAGTGAAGCTAGAAGCCTCCTGGGAAAGGACAGGGCAGGAGATACAGCTAAAACATAAGGCAGGAGGTCAAGTTGGCCTTTTCTCTAGGAGTGATGAGGAGGCTAAGTATGAATGTATTTGTTATTCCTTAACTTTACCCTCTACCCCCATGAGTGGAAAGTCTATCACTTCCTCAATTTTACTTATCCTCTGCACCTGAACTTAATAAAGCCATTTCTACTTTCTTTCAGATTTTTAGTAAGTTTCAAGTCAATTTGCCTTTAGGTATATCATCCTTTTCTTATGGCTTACCAGCACTTTTGTTTTACTCATTTTTGCTACCACTTTTATTATTTTTTAGTAGTTTAATCCTTAATGCCTTTTTAAAGTTTAATCTCATTAGTGTCACATTAATTTCTCCACGTATCACTCATGCTTTACAGTATTTGTTTGTGGCTTTTATAATCAGAATATATTCTTTTTAAATTATTGTTCTCTTTTTAAACACACTATTCCAGAGATCTAAACCATAAAATAAAACTTTTTTTCTTTACAACTCTGAAAAAATCTGGTTCCCTAGAAGCTTGGGCATCCTCTCTAGTAATATTATAATTCATCTGGAATTTCTCTTATTTCTTTTTTGAAAATGAATCAGATAAATATTTGGTTAGAACAATTATCTTTAAAATAAGCTCATTTGCAAAGAGCAGTCTGGAAGTCTCTTCCCAATTTTCAGAGAAGATTTAACTTAATAAATTAGAAATTTTCTTTGGTGACAGATTTCTGTCTGGATTTCTTTTATTCTTTTGGGCCTGTTCCTGCTCATTTGTTAGCAAGCAAGATACATATGTAAAACACAAAATATGGCTCTTCTTCCCAAGAATTTTTTTTTTTTTTAAGTTGTCTTATAAGCACCCTTGTCTGTTTTTTGGTGTCAGAGTAAGGCTGGTCTTATAGAAAGAGTCTTAGGAAGAAATTTCTCCTCAATGTTTTAGAAGTGTTTATGTAGACTTGCTACTATTTCCTCCTTGAATGTCTGGTAGAATTAAACATTGTAGCCATGTGTATCTGGAGTTTTCTTTGTGGAAGGTATTTAACTATGAATTCATATTATTTAATAGATACAGACCACCCAGGTTGTCTCTTCCTAAGTGAGCTTTGGTACTTTGTGTCTTTCAAGCAATCTGACCATGTCATATAAGTTGTTTGAACTTAGTGGCACAAAGTTGGACATAATATTTACTTATCTTTTCAATATTTGTAAAATCTGTAGTGCTGTCACTTGGTACTTCATGTCTTTTCTTTTTTCTTGATTAGTCTTACTGAAGCCTGGTCAATTACACTGATCTCAAAGAACCAGCTTCTGGTTTCACTGATTTCTCCTTTCAATTTTATTTATGCTTTTATGAATATTATTTCCCTTTCTCTATTTTTTAATTTGCTCCTCTTTCTTTCTAGTTTCTTAACTAGAAACTAGAATCTTGAATCATTAATTCAAGTCTATTCTTTTCTAATATGAGCAGTTTAGTGCTACAAATTTACTGCTTAACTGCAATCCACACATTTTGATAAGTTGTACTTTATTTGATTCAGTTTGATCAATTTCCCGTTTTCCCAATTTCCCTCATTTCCCTTTTGATTTCTTCTTTCACCTAGGAATTATTTAGAAATATGGTACTTAGTTTCAAATATTTGAAGATTTTCCAGATATTTCTGTTAATGATTTTCAATTTAATTCCATTATAAAAGAAACTACTTTGTAAGATTTAAATTATTTTGAATTTGTTAAGTCATGTTATATGTCACAGAATATGTCTATTAAAAACATCTGGGTATACTTGGAAAAAACATATATTGTGCTGTTTTAAGAAGAGTGTTCAAAATGTTATTTAGGTCAAGTTGGCTGATAGCGTTGTTCAAGTGTTCTATTTACCTACTGATTTTCTGTCTACTTGTTGTATTAATTCCTGAAGGAGAGATGTTGAAATCGTCAACCACAATTGTAGATTTGTCTAGTTCTTCTTGCACTTCAAGTAGCTTTTACTTTCTGTGTTCTGAGCCTTTGTTATTTGAGGTATATGTGTTCAGAACATGATCGTCTCTGAAATTTACTTCGTCTGATATCGATATACTGACTCCACATTTCTTGTGATTATATGGTATATCCTTCTACATCTGTTCACTCCTAGAGAAAAGGCCAACTTGACCTCCTGCCTTATGTTTCTGTTCATAATAAAAGTAGGTTTCTTATAGCAGCAAATAATTGAATCTCAATTTTTATCCATCTGAAAATCTGTTGTAACCAAACGTCTACACTATTTACAAGCAATAAGGCTGCATTTAAACCTATCATCTTGCTCTTTGTTTTTATTTGTCCCATCTGTTGTTTGTTTTCTTTCCCATTTTTTCCTTCTACTTTTTTTTTTTTTTTTTTTTTGCCATACGCGGGCCTCTCACTGTTGTGGCCTCTCCCGTTGCGAAGCACAGGCTCCGGACGCGCAGGCTCAGCAGCCATGGCTCACGGGCCCAGCCGCTCCGCAGCATGTGGGATCTTCCCGGACCGGGGCACGAACCCGTGTGCCCTGCATCGGCAGGCAGACTCTCAACCACTGCGCCACCAGGGAAGCCCTCCTTCTACTTTTGAACTGAGTATTTGTCATGATTCCATTTCATTTTCTTTCTTGACTTAATAGATACAACATGTTGTTGCCTGTTTTTAGTGGCTACTTTTGGGGTTACGGTATACATTTTTATCACAATTTGAGTAATATTACACCACTTCACACACAAGAACCTTGCAAAATCACATGTCCTTGTTCCCCTCCTGAGCTTTGTGATATTATCATAAAATTTACTTCAACATATTTTATAAGCCACATAGTATACTGTTAATGTATATTAAAAATCAATAATTTTAAAGGAACTTTTAAGACAATATTTTTTTTTTTTCATATTTACCCACATAGTTACCATTTCTTGTGCAATTCCCTTTTTGTGTAGATTTCCATCTGGTGTCAATTTCCTTCCACTCACAGGAATTCCTTTAACATTTCTTTTGATGCGGGTTTGCTGGTGCTAACTTCTTTTAGATTTTGCATGTCTGAAAAAAGATCCCTCTTTTGCCTTTGTTATTGAAGGATATTTTTGTTGAGTATAGAATATTAAGTTGGCAGTTTTGTTTTTTTTTTCTTTCAGTTCTTTAAAAGATGTAGCTTCTGTGTCTCTGGTCATTTTTATGTTTTTCCCTCTGTGTATTATGTTTATTTTCTCTCTGGCTGCCTTTGAAACTTTCACTTGATCAACTGTGTCATGAGATGAATGTTTGTGTCTCCCCATAATCCATCATGTTGAATCCTTAACCCTCCAGTGTGATGATACTTAGAGGTGTCGCCTTTGTGAGGTGACTAGGTTTAGACGAAATCATGAGGTTGAGGCTCCCATAATGGGATTAGTGCCCTTAAAGAAGAAAAAGAGAGATCAGAGCTCTCTCTCTCTCCACCATCTGAGGACACAGTGAGCCGGCAGCCTTCTGCAGGCCAGAAAGAGGGCCTCGCAAGAAGGCTCCTTGAATTTGGACTTCCAGACTCCAAAACTGGGAGAAATGTCTCTTGTTTAAACAACTTAGTCTGTGGTAGTTTATTACAGTACCCTGAGCAGACTAAGACAACTTGCTATAAGCAACTGGATATGATGGTTCTTGGTCAGATTTCTTTATGCTCCTTGTACCTCTGGTTCATTGAGCTTCTTGAAAATGTGGGTTTGTAAGTTTACATCAAATTTAGAAAATTATTGGCCATTATTTATTCAAATGTTTTTTCCTATCCCTTCTCTTTTCTCTTTCAAAGACAGCAGTTACATGTTTAATCTTATTCTATTACTGAAGCAATTCGCTTCTGACTTCTGTAAGTGATTCCCCTCGAATTAAAACATTTTCCATGCTGATTTATGGGAATGTGAACTATTCCTGGCCCTATGTGGACCCCAGTAATGATTCTCTTTTTCTGATGCTTCTTTTCTTGGCCTCCAAAAGTGTCTTCATATGTTTGAGTAGATTAGCACTCAGCTGAAGTCTGGAAGGGTAAGCTCTTCAGATCTCTGGAGCACTCTCTTTCTTTCTCTCCCTCTCTCTCTTTCTCTCCCTCTCTCTCTCTCTGCATCTCTCTCCTCTCTGTTATTCTACCCTATAACTCTAGCTCCCTATGCCTCTCCAGACTGTCCACTTTATTTGCTCAATCCAGGCAACTGTCAGGCTCTACATATAGCCTAGGACCTCTCTCTGGGCAGAAAATTAGGGCAATCATTGGTCTCAAAGGCTCACCTTGTTTATTTCCCCTTTAGAGATCACAGTGCATAAACAATGTGTAGTTTAATCAGGAATAAATTGAAAGGCAGATGCAGTTATTTGTATAATGTTTCTCAAAAAGAATTATGAGTTCCAGGTGCTTCTTCCTTCAAATAATCTTGAGAACTATTGGGACATATTATCACCCTGAATGGCTGCACATTCTGAACTATTCCATACTCTTCTAAGTGATGATTTATTTAAGTTTTACTCTGTCTGAAGGCAAGGTTAACATATATAATTTAATTCAGCAAATGTATATTGAACAACTATTTAGCTGCTAAGTGCTAGCAGTACAGCGTTTAATAAATCCAGTCCCTATTACTGAAGAGCTGATATTCAAGAAGTAGAGACAGTTACAGAAGCAGATAATTTCAGTGCAACATATTTTCTCCTATTAGGTAAACAAACAGTGTTATAGGACCACAGAAGTGAGGCTGTATCTAACTTATATTCTAAGTGATAAGCAGAAACGTCTGATTCTGAAGAGGATGCACAGTACTCGAGACTAAACATCTTGATGAGAATACAGGATTACCTAAAACGTTACACCATAAAACACCATGGTATTACGACAGGTAGGTAGTGTCAGAGTGTACAGATCAAGTTAAGAGGTAGCATTAGATTTGCTGGAGAGATCAGTAAGGGCTTGGCAATTCTGCTATACTGTAGCAGAAAACACCCTAAAGTTTTAGCATACATGGTTAAGAAATTGACCCTTTGAGAAAAACTCTCAAGTTCATAGTAATTTATAGATTGGAACTAGTTGAACAAAACTGTAGAGTTAAGTTGGTTATCTGGAGTGCACAGAGTAAATGCTATTAATCTTTTTGATTGTGGATAACAAGAAATTGTTTTAATTGAGTCTCATTTTCAACAGGAAGCACTGACTAGCAAAATGGTTATGTAATGAGACATTGGGGACTTTTTTGTTCGTTGGATTTTTTTTTTTTAAGCTAAAGGAGGAGAACATAGGAAAAAAAAATAAAAATCTGACATATATACAACTACATAGGCACAGCTTTTATTCTTCAAAGCTTATACAATATCGATATGCAGAAACAGAAAACACTTAAGGACTTCTAAATGGGAATAAAATACAAGCAAATGCTATTGTCCTAATTTTGTCTCAAACCTAAAAAATAAAAGCATATATAATGCCAATTATTGAGTCAAATACAATAAAATATGAGTTAGAAAGGTTAAAATCTGTGATTAATAAAAATTATAAGTAGATAAGTCACATAGAAAACTTCTAGAAAAAATGCAGTATTCTCAAGGACATAAAGGAAATATACAAAACTAGTAAAAATAATTTTAATGAGAAGCTTATAGTCATTAGATTGGTGACCAGAAATATGCACTATTATTATTCCTGGCCTTTTATTTGTACAGATTTTTGTGACATCAAGTCTTGGTTTGTAAATACAAGATATATTTGAAAAAGCAAATCTATCTCACTAAGAGTGATGCATAACAAATCAACACAAGTATATGTTTTGCTTTACATATACTTGATATAATCAGATATAAAAACATCAATTGTTTTCTCTGAATACATCTGTACGAAAAAAATTGTGGAAGATACAGTAGATGTATTCAAAATAGTAAAGGAGCTTAATCTTTTTGAAAAACAAGAAATCTATATTTTAGAGAAGTATAACAATACATTAATGTCACATGAGAAAATTAATTTATTATGGAAAATCATCAGAAGGAAGCAGATAACAGTTTTATTCAAATGACTAGGAAGTCTGACAGAACCAGAACAAAATAAAGACCTTAGGAAGATTAGGGAAGAATATCCTGGGACTCAAGTTTATAAAGATAGTCTAGGGAGCTAAGGCTGGGGCCATTTGCATGCTTCAGGGTGAAGGGGATTTTCTTACTTTTACTTTTACTTTTTTTTCTTTATTGGCATGAATGTGGCTCCTATTCTCATTGGTTTATGCAGAGATGATTTGTATCAGTCCAAAAAATAGTTCAGAATGGATGATGGGCTTCAGGAAAGAGATAACACTGCACACTCCAACTTTATCCTGATAACATTTTATAAATTATCTTTTCATATTCTGCACTGTCAATATTCACTATTTAAAGTAATTATGAAGTAACGTCTGCCAAAAAGTAAAAACTAACACTCTAAATGATGATTAATGCTGATCAATTTTCCTTTATTGAGTTCGTAGGAGGGAAACATGTCATTACTCATGAGTAATGGTGCTTTTATTTATGTCTCTACTTGTTACTGATCTGGAAGAAAATATTAAAAAGGTATAGTGAGCTATACTTTATCCTAAAATCCTTAACTAAAGAATCTGATTATGTACTCCCCTTTGATAGCACACAAAATAGAATATTTTAGAAAAGAAATTGGGAGATCGAGAACTGAGCAGCTCCAGCAAGAGTTCCACCTTTGATGAGTAGTTATCTGAAATGGAAGCAGATGATAGGAGATACATGTTACTGAAGTATTTATGACTCTCCTAAACATGAGGAGTTCCTGTACATAGAAAATCAATACCAGCAGTGCCTAAGATAAGCCCATATCTAAGTAAACAGGCACATGAGGAACCAGAATTCTGTTCTACATAGTACATGGCTGCAGCCCAGGGGACTTGAAAGATGTGAAAGATTCCTTTATTTTGAGCAGCCGTCATGTTTCTCTCCAAGTTAAAAATGCCTGAGGTGCACATGACCATACGTCATGTAACATCTTACAAAACGCATAAAGGAAAACAACCTGCGGTATAGGAAAACTACCAGTTTCTTCGTAATTGGTTGTTGCCTTCAGCCACTGGTAATTTCTTGCACTGCTTTTTGCAAAATGTTCTTCCATTTATGGAATACAGTATTCCTACAAAGCTGATCCACAGTCATGCATTAATGCTTGATCTGTTCTCTACAGTACACCAACAGGGTCTCTGCTCTGGGACCACATCCCTATGGTGTATAATGACAGAGCAGGCCATTCATGTGTGGAACTGAGGGAGACTGACGAAGGCAAATACAATTGGGTTTAAAATGAAAATGCTCACGTTGTGCTTTTTAGGATTTAATTGCTGCTAAGATGATGCTATCAACTGTATTTTTAGGTACTATCCTCTAGCATGGCACAAGATATATGAGTTTTAATATCAGTAATACCTTGAAGTAATGACCATCTCCTTTGCCCTCGCCCAAGGTGTTCACGGAATTCTAAAGCACATTTTTGCAGTTAGCCTCACAGTGACCCTACAAGAGAGAGAGCTATGGGCACCCAGAAAAAGGCCATAAAACACAGGGAGATGCAGGTTATCTGAACTGATATTATTTTTCTTTACTTTCAGAAGCTTCAAGAGCGAAATTTGGCTCAGTAAGATGGACAGTTACTATCATAAAATTTGTTAGGATTGGAACACAAGCATATCCATGGATTGAATCTTTATTAAAATATCTTCCTTTGATAAGTGAACAAAAATAATTTTAAATGCCAAATGAGTATGCTTAGAGCATTGCGGAAGATACACGGAAATGTTTCAACTTTTCTTCTACTCTCAAAAAGAGAGATAAAGTGAACAAAATGAATTTCAAAAGGTACTTTTGGAAATTCAGCTGATTACGATGATTTTCCCTCCACACTCTCCTTCGTGGTCACACTAGACTGAGGCTAACATGTGGCCATTTACTTTCAGATAGTGCCAGCATTGCATGCAGAATCATCTGTAAACCAGGCCCCTATTATTTCTTCCTCAGTCACCTGATCATGGAAAATTCCCTGGGGGGTATAAGGTGCAGACTGAGAGGAGGGAACATAGCACAAGAAGGGGCTCTGAGCATCTGAGCCCCTTGCTAATGAAACTTAGTTATCCTTTCAGCACGTGACTGCATACATACTACTTCCATTTGATGATGTGGTGCTGATGTACATAATCAAATTGACAGTGATGGGTTAGATTGCTTATAATATGTCCTTTGTATGATTTGCCGAAGTTCTCTAAAGTTCTCTTTTTTCCCTGCCAGATCTCTCATCTTGTTGATTTTGAGCTCTCTTTAATTAGAAGTCGTGAAGACTATGGGATCTAATTTATTTTGTGTTAACAGAGAGCAAATATGAAGGCATGTCAATCCTTTCCCCTCTGCCCCCAAACACACAAAACCCTCCAATGTAAAACTCAAGGAAGACCTTACTGTGGAGTGCTACCAAACCAAGTAAAATTTCAAACTCTTCCCAGAAGGATAATTTGATTTTTTTTTGGTAACCATAATTCAGTTTTAATCTGGAGGTAAACACTTTGGTTACATGCTGAGGGATGGAGACAAAGGGTTGATGAGGTTGAACTGTCCTGCCATTCATTTAGAGTATACTGATTAATAACACTGATTTCCAGCACACTCCTCTTTCCTCGTGTTTGCTTTTTATACCCGAGATCTCCAGATTCATAGCCTCTCCACGGTTCCACCTCTTAGGAGAATGCCTCCTGCTTCACCTCAAGCTTTTCCTGTGTCTGTTCTGAGTTGTGGTTTCATTTCTATGGTGTCTATCTCTTTGCATTTTTCATCGCTACAATCTAATGTGCCTCTGTTTTCCAGAAATTTTTCAGGATAGCTGTTTCTTCTTTCTTATCCATCTTTTAACTATATCCTCATATAGACACTGTCTCTGCCATGCTAGTGGGGTTGGTTACAATGACAAAGGAATGCAAACACAGTGAGCTCTCAGTCAACCTTCTTAAACCGGATGTGTACCGTCCTTTTTGTAACATGGAGCTGAAAAGCAACGTAAAGTCTTCTTATACCACTTGTAAATTATGTATTCAGAGTTATCTTGACATGTCAGAACTGAAGTACTTGAACGTAGGTCAAGAATCCTCAAGTCCCTTCACACGTAACAGAAGTATGTGAAATCCAGGATGAGGCCTTTGATGCTCCTTCAAACATATTTTAATTCCTCATCTTTTCTGATACCTCCCTTTTTAGATTCATGCACTATATTGAAATACTACATTATTTTCCTTTACAGATGAATGTAGTTTATAAATATGTATATATTTCATTTCCACATTCCTGTCAAGTGTAATCTGCTTATTTTCAAGCCTGATGCTATGAATCCACTTGCTCTGGCAGAAACTGTCACCCACACCTATACCATCTACAACTTATGAAATTTCATATATCCCTTTAAACTCACGTATTTTCCATCCTTTGAGAAAACTCTGGGAAACTGGAGATGTATAACCAAGCATAAGAAATTATATACACTTTTAGACTTGAGAGGAAAGAAAATGTCAGTTTTGACTACAGAGTCAGTGATAAGTATTAAGAATGTACTTGACTCATAGTTCATTTATGCCATGGGAGCTAAGTAAAAATCCAGTCATCTGTGTGAAACTTGAACATTTATTCATAGTTATTGTTTTAAAGAAAATTGGACATTTTTATGCCGTTATTGCCTGGATTCCCTCCCATCCTTCCAACCTAACTTCCTCATTTATTCTACATTCCCAGATAACTATCAAAGTTTTCTTTTAAGCATCAATATAAACATTGACCGGGCTTCCCTGGTGGCGCCAGTGGTTGAGAATCTGCCTGCTAATGCAGGGAACACGGGTTCGAGCCCTGGTCTGGGAGGATACCACATGCCGCGGAGCAACTAGGCCCGTGAGCCACAGCTACTGAGCCTGCGCATCTGGAGCCTATGCTCCGCAACAATAGAGGCCGCCATAGTGAGAGGCCCACACACTGCGATGAGGAGTGGCCCCCACTTGCCACAACTAGAGATAGCCCTCTCACAGAAACGAAGACCCAACACAGCAAAAATTAATTAATTAATTAATAAACTCCTACCCCCAACATCTTCTTAAAATAAAAAAAAAATTGACCAAAAATTTTCAGACAGCTCTACCAAGCTGTGATTCTGTGACACCATCACACCACACCCCTAAGTTCATTTTAATTCTAAACATTGTTTCTTGCTGCAGTATTTACACTCAGTCATTAAAGCAGAAGGCATCCTTCTTTATGCATGACATGACTTTGCAGAAATGTGAAGAACTGCTACCCTTTCATGTGGGGATTGCAGGACCGTGCATTCTTTATATCTTCACTGAGTCATTGGATATGAGATTGTAAAAGAACAAACAAATTATGCTGCCAGGCAGTTAGTTAGTCTATCAGAATAAACAATGATCACAATTTTAACCTTTCCTCAGATGCCACCTTTTGCCCGAATGGTGCATGACTTAAGCACTGGCCTGGGTGCAGGGTAAGGAAGGACTAACCTCTGAATCATTCTTTCTCCTTCACTGGGTTACAGTCTATATTAACATCTCAGAACAATTCTTGCCTCTGTTTTCACAATCCCTTCCCTGAGTCCCTTTGTTTAGGTATAACAAAGTAGGAAATTTGATAATTGGTCTTAAAACAGGAATATTGTGAAGTCAAAATTTAACAATCATATTTCTATCTTTAGTTCAGAACCTACTAGTGTCAGTCTTAGGAGTGAACAGAGGAAACTGAGTCAAGGTTAGGGAGTGAAAAGAAATTTTCCTTTTGCTCAATATATATTTTCCTTTTATCTGGAAATTCTATGTCTTTAACTTTAAATAATAAAATAATTATAACTATGTGAAAATATTTATATACCAAGATGTTTACTACAGAGTTCTGTACAATAAAGTATTTAATAATTATATGTGAGACATAGAATATATATATGATATTGAAAAGTGTACCTATTCACAAGAAAAAAATTCTTTTCCACAATATTAATTACTAAAGTAGAACAAAAAGCAGATTGTACACATTATGATCCCATTTATTATAAAATTATACACATACATGCACATCCACACATAAACATGCACACATGCACATACAGGAACAAGCATATATATATATATGTTTATAACCAGCAAGGATATGCTACAAATCATTAGGTTGGTTACCATTACATGGATTAAACCATGGGGTGATTATTCTTTCCTTTTTCATATCTGCAATTAAACTACTACTGATAATAATCTTTTTAAAATTTCATCTTTTGATATTTTATGTAGATTCTAATGACATACAAAATCTAACATGCTTAGTGTCGTGATGTCTTTCTGATGGTACAACATTTTATAAGTTTATCTTTTATTCAGAATATAGCATAAAATATATTTGCTCTACTTGAGAAAATGTGTAGTAGTCATCAAGGTTGTTCATAAATATTCTATGCCCATGGTAGGTTTACAGTACCCTGCTCATTTGAAGTTAGGTGTGGATATATAATTTGCTTTGGCCGATGGAATAGGACTTCTAAAGTGCAGAAATAAGACAATCTTTTTAGATTTATAGATTTTCTTTCCCTTGCTAGGGAAACTTATAACGTTTCAAATGGTAGAGTTTCCATCAGCCTGAGTTTTTAAAAAAAGTGGTAGCAAAGAGCCCGCTGCTGATTTTCAAAATTTAAACCTGTACTTTTAGAAGCTGCTAATAAATTTGGGGGTTGATTATAAGAGCTCATACTGTCTAATACATCATGTCTTACAGAATCTATCCTGGAGACTAATATGCTAAGGAGACCAATATGTTAAGCAATGTATTTAAGAATAAGGAAGACTTTAAAAATCTACAAAATTCTATAAGAAATATAATAATAGCAGTAGATAATATTAGTATACTTACAATATTCAGGCATCATACTAAACCATTTATTTATATGTAGTAACTCATTTTATCTATACCACAATTCTTATAATCTCAATTTTGTCTTTGAGGAAATTTAGACACCCAGATATTAAGGAATTTGACCAGGGTATATACCTAGTAAGTATAAGTCAAGTATAAGAACAAATAAAAATATAAAATGTGATAAAATTAACAGGAACAAATGAAACAATTTAGTTAGTACCAACTGTGCAATGTGCTTAAATAGATGTTTTGTATACTATCTAATTTAATCCCAACACATTTCTGAAGTAGGGGTAATAATCACATTTTGCAATGAAGACACTAAGGTATAGAGAAGTCAACTAACTTGCCAAGATCCTACAACTGATCAAGGGTAGGTCAAAGAAAGGTTAAAGTTCAAGTCCTTCTCTAAAGCCCATGTACTTTGCACAATACTACGCTAAGTTTTGAACAAACACTTAACGTTACATTAGCTTTGGTAGGAAGAAAAATAGGCTTTATAACAGATATGATGGTATCAATAAGAATGGAAGGGATATTTTTCTAACGATCTGCACCTAAAATCAGTTCACCTAAATTCACTGAACACAGTGTAATATTTAGGTGCTAACATTTGTTCAATCATTAGGGACAGAAAATAAGACAATATATCAACCATTTAAAATAGCAATTTTGTATTGCTTTAATATTTTCTTTTTATCACCAATTATTACAAAACTTGTATCCACTCATATTCAGCTTTGCCAAAGTCATGATGTAGTTAATTAATTGTTACTAGTAGTATCCTTCTTCCTAGAACTGGTAATGTAATATTTTGGGTATCTTATTATCAAGATTTATTTCTGTGCAGAAAAGATCATTCTGTTTTATTTTATTTAAAAATTACTATATAATTTATTTAAGTTGTACATGCAAAAACTTCTTTAAAGTTTTAATTTCTGTCTACAAATCTTGCTGTTATATTTACACATTAGCAAATTCCAACTCTTTTAAGAGGCCATTGATTAAATTTGTTCCCATTTAGAAGCTTAATTAATTATATGCCATTAACAATTAAATCTCATTTATAAATTTAATATATTCACTTTCATTTTAAAGTACTTCAATAGTCTGAGTGATAAAACTACCCAAGTACTTAGGTCATTCTTTTAGTTCTATGAAATTAAACTTATAAGTATGGAGAACCAGTGATTAAATGTTCAACCATGTATTTCAACTTAATAAGATTTTTACTTAAATTCACAAATCCAGATCAATTATTTTCTAGCAACTTTAAATTGGAATCACAAGGCTCCCCTTAACTCTAGCAAGCTGAAGTGTCTTAAATAATACAAGTAAATAAAATATCAAATAAGCACTTAGTTTCACATTTAAATATGCATTAACAACATGGATTTAGTTCTAAATATTGCTATACTGAATTATAACTCTTCCTGAGGTCCAGGGATCTTAAATCTCCAGGAGGGCAATTTCTTCCCACTTAATAGGGGTTACTTAATAAGCAGAATTTTTATGAGCACTAGGACTGAGGTGGCTTCCTTTAACTTAGTAGGGCAAATTAAGCCGCTGTTGCAGTCTACTGCAGGAACTTCATAACTCACGAAAAAGGTTACTCTTGAGGATTCTGAAACACATAGTCCAGTTCCCTGGTCTGGTCACATACATTCACAAACTATTCAGGCTATTACTGTACTTCATCTTGTTGGAACTTCCTTGGCAATCAAAATACTTATTTAATGATATCTGAACTTGGTGTAACCCTGCATCTTTTCCATATTCTTCATGACTGATAGGCTAACACATCTCCTACAGATATTAAGTGACACCTCAACAGATTCTGAAAAAATCCCAAAGCTATGTGGATCTCAACGTTCATGGTTTTGTTTCTAGGCAAATTTTCTAGCTCTAGCAATTTAGTACTTAGATACAGTGTCAAGAGAGAGTCTAACGGCTTTCACCTAAGATGTAGGAAGTTGTAAAGACTATCACATCCAAACTAAAAACAAGGATAAGCCAGATAATTTAGACGTTATGGAAAAAACCCAAACGAACTTTTTGGTCAACCCAATATTTGAAGTCAAACTGTGATTAATTAAAGATGTGTATCATAAATCATACAAAGGACAATTAATGGATTTGGAGGGTAACAGAACTCTTCTCCGTCTTGATTGGAGTGATGATTTTACATTTGTAAAATTGATATAATGGTATATACTAAAGAGAGTATATTTTACTGTATGTAAATAATATCTCAATAAACCTAAAAAAAGTAAAATTGGGAGGGAGACTCCTGATTCTTACTCTTACAAAAATATTGTGGGGTTCAATATGACTTGAAGGCACAGAACTACCTTGATAAGATTTAAGGTCCTTATCTGTGAAAGCTTTCAGAGAATAGAACCTACAACCTGGAATTCTGAGGCCAATATCCCAAGGTCCTTATCAGATAAGCTTAAAATGAAGAGGTAGTTGATGGGGGTGGGGGAGGGCTTGGAGGAGTTGGGGAACCTTACAGGACACAGGCCAAATGTGTTTTTTAAGCTCAGGAAAAAAAATGTTTATTTACATAACTGTAATAACTTTATGGGCCTGCAGAGGCACGATGATATTATCCTTTTCGTTCTTCCATACTGTTTCTCCCAGCTCAGTTTGAGACACTGCCAGAAGCCTACTCTCAAAGAAGCTTACAGGAATATGGAAAATGTGAAAGGCATGGGGGTGAGTAAAATAAAAGAAGTTAATGAAAAGAGATGGTTCTTAATTGTACTTTGACTTCTCCCACAAGCAACATGTCTTATTTGAGAGCTGCTGTAGGGACCCTGGCGTCTAATTTCCTGACATTTCTGAGAATCAAATCTAACGGGTGTGGTTCGATTAACATAGTTTAGTAAGGATGTTGGTTTTTTTGTCTCCTCTGACGTGTAAGAGAGGCCAATCTAATACGAAAGTCAAAGCAGGTCTTTTGTTAAAACAAATATTCTAAGCTGATCTTCCTGTCTAGTGAACAAATCCCAGTACAGATCACTACTCAGACTTCCTTCTGCTTTCTTTGGTTGGGTTTCTGGGCTCGCCTTGGCTAGGGCCTGAGCTGGTCTAAGGGGAGGGATGACTTTTTTTTTGGACTATTGTTTCCCTAGTACCTAACAGTGTCTGGCACAAAATATACATTGACTATATTTTCATAAATGAGTGAATGAATAAACAGAAGTATGGCCCAAAGCTCCTCCCAATCAGCGTATGTGAGATTAATATTAGAGATGGGTGCAAAGGATGTGGTCATCTTCACCACATCCCTCATGTTTGGCTGTAAGGCTTTGGTGGACTCAGTGAAACACCTGCAGAAGGCAGGTGGCAGTTCTAAATGGTTTACTAGAACTCAGTCCACAATCAGCCCCCTGTGAATGTCTCTAGTTTCTAACAATGACATGGTAACTACCACAAATTGTTTTGAATAACATGCTTATCCCTGCACGAAAGCGTCTACACATTTCTTGAATCTCTCCGAGGGACAGAGGGATGGAGATCTTGGCTTTTGAAATGGCCAGACCTAAATTCCAATCCTTCTGTACCTTTCCAACCCAATCCTCTCTGTTCCTTAGTCTGACTCACCTATAAAATGGACCTGATAAAATCTACAACGTGATTAAAAAGATAAGAGATAAAGGATTTAGAGTACTTAGAATCTAGCTAATTTAGAATTGACACATGCCATATGCATCTTAATCTTTCAAGCAGTTAGTTCAGGGTTTGGGCTCCAAATATACCCCTTGAGTGTAAAGAGTAAACCTATGGGTCTCCCTTAATGCTTTGTACTCCGAAGCTGAGAATTGTCATGAACTGATGATTCTATTCGGGTATAGAAAAATATGTAATAACTCTGGCCAACATTCTTTGCTCCCTCTGTAGGCAACCAGCTTGTCACTGTAAGCCTAGGATCTTAAGTGGCCATATAATTATTGTATTTCTTTTAAGTCTTTTCAGTGAAAGTAATCTCAAGAGTTTAAAACCTTAATGACTCTTGAGGTGTTTCTTTTGTCATAGTTTTCTCTTTCTTGTCTTCAACACGTAACCAGGAGAAGAAAGGATGAATTCTTAAATGTCCTTTCATTATGTGTTCATCATGCTTATTCTATCTATACCAGTCCCCAACCTTTTTTGGCACCAGGGACCGGTTTCATGGAAGACAATTTTTCCACGGATGTGGGAGAGTGATGATTCAGGCGGTAATGCAAGCGATGGGGAACGATGGGGAGCGGCAGATGAAGTTTTGCTTGCTTGCCCGCTGCTCACCTCCTGCTGTGAAGCCCGGTTCCTAACAGGCCACAGACGGGTACCAGTCTGCAGCCCTAGGGTTGGGGACCCCTGATCTACACAACATATGTATGGGTGACATTTTAATACATATTTTTTCAAAAGCAGCTAAACATAGATAATATTTAATCTGATTTTTTCTTTACTTGTTTGGGATAAGAATCAACTTCTCTAATAAAACTTTGTAATTTCTTTATAATTTAAGAGTAATCCCATAATTTTTGTACTTTTTTTTGATAACATATGATGGAGATAGCAGATAGTATGAAAGATGATGGAAAATGATTTCTGCCGTCCCTTGAACACTTTGCTGTTAGTCTGAGTCAATGAAGTGTATTCCAGCATGTCTTGAGTTGATAGTCCCATCTGTTTTCAAGTCAATTAATTTAAATCCAGATCAGCCTCACAATATAGATGATGATCTAGACAAATTGTCCAACAGAACTTCTTGTGATGATGGAAAGATTCTCTATCTGTGCTCTCCAATATGGTACCCCTCAGCCACACATGACTACAGACCACTTGAAATGTGGCTAGTGTAGCTGAGAAACTGATTTTTTAAAATTTCAATTAATTAAAATTTAAACAGTGATGAGTGGCTACTTGTTTCGTATTAAACAGCACAGTACTAGATTAACCTTTATTTCAATATTTATTTTCAATCTCATATGAAACCAAATGAGCATCCCAAGAGATGTCTTCCACTGATCTTTACTATTCACTCAAGTACAGAAAACTGGAGAAGGGAAAACAATTAAGATAACAGGGCAGGGATTTCCCCGGCGGTCCAGTGGTTAAGACCCTGCACTTCCACTGCAGGGGAACGGGTTCGATCCCTGGTTGGGGAACTAAGATCCCGCATGCTGTGTGGCAAAAAAAAAAAAAAAAGATAACAATGCAATTCCTTTGATACTACTGAGAAAAGAAACCCACTGTTAGTAAAACATACATGGAATGAACATTTATTCTTTACCCACTTTGTGTCTGGTACTGTGCAAAAAAGTATGGAAACAAACATTAATATAAGGCATAAGCCCTGCCTACGGACCATACAGACAAGTGAAGAAACAGGCAAATAAACAACTATAATGCAGAGTAATAAGTACTGTAGCAAAACCACATGCTCATGACTATGGGAATGTAGAAATGAAATTAGAAATTAACTTTGCCTAAAATTGGTATAAAAAAGTATTAGGTGGGAAAAGCTTACAAGAAGAACATTTAGGGTAGCATAAAATGCCTATGTTTTAATCCATAGCTGGATATCATGCTCTAAATTTTTCAATGAGCTTTGGCCATTCAACAACTACATGTACACTTCGTGAATGAAGAAAGTTAGTACGATTTTGGGTAAAATTTTTCAATTTAGGTTTATGTATTAGTGTTACTTGTACCCACCAGTAAGAAAATGTTTTATCATAGAAAACAAACTTACAGTTACCAAAGGGAAAAGGAGGAGGGGGAGGGATAAATTAGGAGTTTGGGATTAACATACAAAAATGACTCTACATAAAATAAGTAAACAACAAGGTCCTACTGTACAGCACAGGGAACTATGTTCAATATCCTGTAATAAACCATAATTGGAAAGAACGTAAAAAAGAATGTATATATATGTATAACTGAATCACTTTGCTGTACAGCAGAAATTAACACAACATTGTAAACCAACTATCCTTCAATAAAAAAAGAAAATGTCTTAACAAATGCACAAGGAATATTTTTAAACAATTTGGAAAGATAAGCATTTAAATACACACAATTTTAACAAACTGAAGAAATCTGCAACCATGCAAATACATGTATATATATTTTACATATTGAGGTACACTATACATACCATAAACTCCTACCATTGCCAGGCTACAATGCAATGTTTCTTAGTAAATGTATAGAATTGAGAAACCATTACCATACCCACATTTAGAACTTTTCAATGAGCACAAACATTTCCCTTGAGCCTCTGTATATAGTCCATCCCTACCCCCACTACCCCAAACTAGACAATCACTAATCTGGCCTTTATAAATTTGGAGCATTTGGTCTCTTTTGGGAGCATTTTATATAATGGAACTTTAGAACTGTTTTGGAACTATACCTTCCTACCTTACTAATAACTCTGCTTTAGTTGATTCAGAAAAATTTGAAATTGCTAACATCCTTATGAGGCCATTGGAGAAATGCAGTGACTTGAGGAAAGAATCTTACATTGGGCTCAGAGTTGCTGCATCTTGCCCTTCCTGCTTGGGGGAGGGCAGTAAACTCAACTTTAAAGCTTGTCTTTTATAACTGTGAGTGATGACTAATTGCTGCAGATAGAAGGCTCCTATTCGGTGCCTGCTACCCTGAGTCTCAAACAAATGCCTTTGTATTTGAGATGCAGTCCTCCTCTTCTCTGTTGGAAGACTTAGCAATCGCATGATGCTGGATTAGTAAATTGAACCAGGAGAAAAAGTTGGAAACAGTAGTTTCCCAGAGGCTGTGCAGTTTCCTCAGAATGTACTTACTTTATGCTAGAGAGCACTATCTTTGATAGAGTCTTTTTAAAAGCATTGATTACTCACACTCCCATACACGCACACACAGACATAAAAGTCAACTGCCACTTATGTAAGAATAGGGGCTTGAAGTTCACTTGGGATTAATTTTTCTTCTTTTCTTCCCTTCACTGCTAAATAAAAGCATGTGAGATATGTCAAACAAGTGTGTCCTACTGTGAGTTTCTTTGCATTCTTTTTAAAAATCTTTTTGGGAATGAGGAGAAAGTCATGATTAGTGATTTGTGATTTACCTCCATTCTGATTAACGTGGATTTAAGCTGCAATTTCTGCCATTATGAATTAGATGTCACAGTTCATTAGACTAGAGCCAATTCAGTCCATTCCAAGTTTATATTCATGTTTCCGATATTAAATCCTTTCCTCTAGATTTATTAACTTGGCATCAAGATGCCCCAAGTGTATCTTTTTTCAATTAAAGAAGAAAATATCAGAGCATAACTTTTTCAGTTACATTAATGTTCAAGAGACAGGTGTGAGCTAGAGAAGCAAAATGATCTTAGTCTAATTCTAATGATTTTAGAAATAAGTTGAAATATAAGATGTTAATATATAAATATAAATGTAAGATGTTAAGATGTTATATAAAAATATAATTTGCAGACATAAGCCAGCTTTTGCTTGGGCCTATGAATGTACGACATGGAGACTAATTTTCTGCCCCCTCCAAACAGTTGCTAATTTTATGGGGCTCTCACATATACCCAAATTAAAATGTAAATATAAGTCCTAAAAATAATTTTAAAATATTTGATAATATGGTTAGATGATTAAAATTGCATATTTTTTCATGTACTTTAAAAATTTTATGGATAGGATGAAAACTTTCAACATTTTAATATGGCTGGCTCATATGAGGTGCTTAATATAGGTTAGTTGAATAAATTAGAAATTGTTAAGGATATAACAAAATTCAGGCCTATAATTTGAAGCTATTTCTTCAAATTATGTAAAGTAATTATTCTTCACATATTACAATTTATTATACTAAATTATCACAATAGATAATACATTACTAACTTAAAATGTGTCTTTCAGACAAAATAGGAATTTGGGTGAATATATAGGAATGTAAAATATTTAATGACCTGGAATAAAAAATAAAAATGAAATCATCTGATTTGGAGACATAATTAGTATATCCATAGAGGTATTATTTAGGAAGAACTGATAATTGACTGATTCCTATAACTGTGCTCTTCTCTTAAAGAAAACTCCCCCAAAGAGTTTTTCTATATTTACTTTCTTCAACATTTCATCTCATTTTCTCTCTTAAACTCTTTTCAACCAGACGACTTTCACCTCAAACACTTTTATCTAGCTCACCAAAGCCCTCACTCCTGGTAAATCCAATAGGCAATTCTCAATCCCCATCTTATTCGTATGGTATTTCTTAAAATTGATCACTCCCTTGTACCTGAAACACTTTATTCAGTTGGTTTCTGGACCAACATTCTTCTCTTTCTTCTGATTTTGTGGTGGTTTCTTTCACATGAACTTCATGCCGGTTTGTCCATCTATTTCTGATTTTTCCATACCTGCGCTACACATCGTGGTCTACCCGATGGCTTCATTCTAAAACCCACCTCTGCCATATTTTATATCATTATCCAGGTAACTTATCAAGTTCCATTGACTCAAATGTAATCCACGTTAATGTTGTATATTATTATGGGTTGAATTTTATCCCTCTCAGGTTTATATTTTGAAATATATCATTTCAGGTCAAATTTATATTTGTTTCCTAGGGCTGCCATATGCTGGCTGGCATAGACCACAGAAAAATCTTGTCTTACAATTCTGGAGGCCAGAATGTGACTTTATCTGGAAATAATTTTTGCACCACCACCCCCAAATCAGTTGCTAATGTTATGGAGATACATATTGTTGTTGTTGTTGTTGTTGTTGTTATTTGCGGTAGGTGGGCCTCTCACTGTTGTGGCCTCTCCTGTTGTGGAGCACAGGCTCCGGATACGCAGGCTCAGCAGCCATGGCTTATGGACCTAGCCGCTCCGTGGCATGTGGGATCTTCCCGGACCGGGGCACGAACCCGTGTCCCCTGCATCGGCAGGCGGACTCTCAACCACTGCGCCACCAGGGAAGCCCGAGATACATATTGTTTTTAAATGAGTTGCTTTAAGTTTGTAGGGTCATTACAGGTATACTTAAGTTACAATGGGATCATACTGGAGTAGGCTGAGCCCTTAATCCAAATACTGGTGTCCTTATAAAAAGAGAAAATTTAGGCACAAACATGAACACAGGGAGAAAACCAGGTGAAGGTGAAAGCAAGGATTCGGGGGTTGTTTCTGTAAGTCAAGGGAGGCCAAAGATTTCCAGCAAACCACCAGAAGCTAGGGGGAGGCATGAAACAGATTCTTTCCCACAACCCTCAGAAGGAACCAATCCTGTCCAAACTTTGATTTTGAACTTCTGTCTTCCAAAACTAGGAGACAATATATTTCTGTTGTTTAAGCCACTCAGCTGTAGTACAGTTGACCCTTGAACAAAACAGGTGTTAGGGGTGCCAACCCTCTCAGTAGAAAATTCACATGCTGCTATCTCTGCCTCAAAAATATAGGAATTGATAAATGACCCACCCAAGGGCTGGAAGCTAAAACAATTTGAATAGAATCAGGACTCAAACCCCAGTTGTTTTGATTTCACATATCATATTGTGATCTCTTAAGTGAACACACACTTTTCCCTACACTTAATTTAAATGAAAATATGGGTATTTTATTTATCGAAAAAAAATTGTGTATAAGTAGACTCATGCAGTTCAAACCTGTGTTGCTCAAGGGTCAATTGTCCTACATCATGGCTGCCCTAGAAAACAAACATAGATATTTGATCTGAAATGATATACTAAGATTTCATATCTCCAGCTCCATTATCCCCCTGAAATGTATATTCAGTTATCTTCTTAGATTTCTCACTGGCATCTTAAACTGATCTCTTGATTCCTCCATCCCTACCCCAATCTTGACCCTCCCCAGTCATTCACACCTTAGAAAATGATACTCAACTGTTATGGTAAAAAAATCTTGGAGTCATGCTTTCCGTCAGTACTCACAGGCAAAGACGTTAGAAGCCTTGCTGGCCGGAACTTCAAAAGACCTGCTCACCTCAACCGTTTCTCACTGTTGCACCGCTACCATCACCTCAATGCCACTCAGCACCATCCTCATCCACATGCCATTTCGTCCATCTGGATTACCAAAGCAAAAAGCAAGTAAAACACTCTCTTAAATGTCATACTTGTTTCCACTGTTTACCCCCTATGATTAATTTCCCACACAACAATTGGAGTTATCTTTTAAAAATTAAAATGAGATTTTTTTTTCTTTCTCTGTACAAAACCCATAAATGGTTTCCCCTTAAACTCTATGGCACAGATTATAACACACTAAAGCAGTGGTTCTCAACTTGGGGGGGGCAATTTTGATCCCCCCCACCTCCCTCCTAGGAGTATTTCACGTCTGGAGACATCTCTGGTTGTCACAAATTGAGGATGGGGTGCTAAGGGCATCTAGTGTGTAGGGGCCAGGGATGTAGCTAAACATCCTACAATGCACAGGACAGCCCAAAATGTCCATTGTGTTGAAATTGGGAAATTCTGAGCTACAGAATCTGACTCTTCTCCTACTCACAGCCTATCACTCTGTCCATGGTCACCCACACTAGCCATGTTTCATTCACTGAATACTCACATTTTCAAACACGCCAAACATATTGCTGCCATAGTGTTTTGCATTCACTGTTTCTTCTGCTACAAGGCTCTTGTCCTAGATTTCACACAGCTCACCCTCTCACTTCATTCCGTTTTCAGTTAAAAGTCACCTCTCCAGAAAGGCCTTCTGTGATGCCCCATCTAAAACAGCACCTCCCCAATAGTCTATTAATTACCCTCCTTTAGTTTTATGCCTATCATTATCTGATATTTTCTTTTTATTTGAGTGTTTAATTAATTTATCTGCACTATCACCACCACTACTACCCCAGCTAAAATGTAAGTTCCATAATTAATAGCAAGAATTTTTAAATTTTGCCTACCACTCTACCCTTAGCACATAGAACACTCAGAAAAACAAAACAAAAAGCAAATAACAACAACTTTTGTGAAATAAATAAATGAATTTGTTGGTCTGGCTAATATTCCATGGCTAGAATTCAATAGGGAACTGGTGTTTGGAATAGGAGAGCCTTATTTTCAATATGTAAACCCCCACAGAAGTCGAACGGGAGAACCAGAGCTTTGTGTGCAACTGACAAGCCCTCCCACCCTCCTTTTCCCTAAAAAACACAGCCTCAGACAACTATACACCAAGAGGCCATTCGAACTAATCTCAGCACAGTCACTCCAAGAAGCCACAGTCTTTCAGAACGTCTCTCATCACTGTACATTCAAAAACTATATTCAACCTATGTTGAAAATCTCGGTTTGTTACAGCAGGCAGGTAGCACCTTGCCTCCCCGGGAGCAGGTCCAACCCTTCTGCGGACCTCATCCTCCAAAGCTTCTGATACTCTTCCACTGCACCTTCTGGACTTCATGGCCAGTGACTAGCAAAATGCAACCTGTCCTATCCTCTTTTCTGAAATCCATTCACTTTCTCCAGTACTTTGCTTGTCTAGAGTACTTTCTCACCGTGAATATTTTATTTTTGCAACACCCCTCTTACCTCAGACCTGGAGGGGACTGGATGTCCTCCTTCCTCCATTTTGCCTCTTATCCTGCCTTCCTCCTCCCAATAAATCCAGCTTTGAATTTTATGTCATCTAATATTACACACTGTGCCATCTTGTTGCAATGGTCTTCCAGGCTTTAGGGAATTTCCTCTCCTTTAAAGAACTTAGCTCCTAGTGCACTGTCACTCTCTTGAAAATTATTCCTTTCATAATTCTTTTTTTGTTGAGGTATAGTTGCTGTACAATATTATATAAATTACAGGCGTGCAATGTAGTGATTCACAATTTTTAAAGGTTATACTCCATTTATAGTTATTATAAAATACTGGTCATATTCCCTGTGATGTACAATATATCCTTGTAGCTTATTTTATACATAGTAGTTAGTAGTTCTCACTCTCCTATCCTTATCTTGCCCCTTTCCTCTCCCCACTGGTAACCACTAGTTTGTTCTCTGAGTCTGCTTCTTTTTTGTTATATTCATTAGTTTGTCATATTTTTTAGATTCCATATAAGTGAAATCATACAGTATTTGTCTTTCTCTAACTTATTTCACTTAGCATAATGCCCTCCAAGTCAATCCATGATGTTGCAAGAGGCAAAATTTCATTCTTTTTGTGGCTGAGTGATATTCCATTGTGTGTATATGTATGTATGTATGTATGTATGTGTGTGTGTGTGTGTGTGTGTGTGTGTGTGTGTACCACATCTTTATCCATTCATCTGTTAATGGATAGTTAGGCTGCTTCCATATCTCGGCTATTGTAAATAACCTTTCATAATTTTTGATACTTTCTTAACATAGATTTTCCTTTCAATAACCAAGTCCTTTAGCTCCTTAACTTACTTTCCCTCAATATAATATCATTCTCTATCCCAGCTAGGGCACTCACTGCTGAGGTCTCATGTAAACCCTATAATTGTGAAAATATGCAATTTTTTTGTAACCTCAATTTCAAGCATTCTACTCCCTGAACATCTATTTTTGTCTTCACTCCAACTAGATACTTCCAGCAATTGGCAAACAAACTTGGAGTTCATCTTGTTTTTTTTTAACAATACCTTATATTTACACTCAGGATCCAACCACTATTCACCACCTTCTACTATAATCCACTGCTCACTTTTTAAATAGCTTTTATAAATACCACTGAAAATAAAATCATCATTTAATATGAATGGGTAATCCAATTTTTAATATTAATGAGGGGAAAATACTTCCCATGCCATTCTTTTAACAAGAAATAATGGATATGTCCTTTTATATGATGCATATATAAAAGATATAGGAATAGGAACACATAAGGTGAATCTATGGAGTAGGTCCATGAGTCCATAATGAAATAAGTCTTGTTGGATAAACAGAGTATGCTGAGGTCAGTGCCAGAAGCTAAAAGGAGAAATATTTGTTGTGTTCAGAATTTGGGTTAGCTTTGAATGTAAGGGAAAGTGATAGGACTCATTTCTAAAGCAGGGTATCATTTATGAAGTTTACTTTTATTGTGTAACAGGACCTGACAGAGTTGTTATCAGAGTTTGTTCATTTTATTTTAGTGTACTGAAAAACATTTCTTTATGGTTAACAGAAACCTGCTGACAGTCACAATCCTACATGACAAAGTTTTTCATTAACTAATGGATATAAATGACCACATGATACAAATAATCTTCTGAGAGTTTTGCTGGGGGACAACTAGTTATTTGCAAAAAAAAAAAAAAAAGCACATTATTGATTTCTCCTGGTCAATAGAGTAAAACAAATAGTGACCTTTTCTTCATTTAACTGCTGAAAATTATTGGTTGTACACTAAAAGAAACTGACTGGGAGTGTGGCTCTATATTAATCTTACTTACAGTCTCTATTTTAGAGTTTCAAAGCAATCATTAAAGGGTCAAAATATTTGAAAATCACTGGTAATTTTAAAATCAGATGAGATGCTTGGTATACCTTTCATTGCGTCTATAAATTAATACTGGTGATTAATCTACATCTTTGGTCTTCTTTGTGTTGATGGAACATATCACAATGATGAGGTATTAAAACGTAAGAATCTAATTAGTACAATGACTTTACCTTCTGTGTCTATGTAATCACTTTTTCTAATTATTTTTAAATGCACAGCTCAACAAATTAGAAATAGAATCCCAGAAACCCCTTTCATACTTCTTCTCAATTACTTAATGTTCCCTGCCATTTAAAGATAACCACCATGTGAATCACTTCTTAAATCTGCTTTACAGTCTTCACCGTGTCAACTTTCAGGCCAAAATACTATACTCTAGTTTTGCATGTTTAAAACAGAAATTGAATTACACAGAATGTAATCTATAATACGGCTTGATATTACGTTTATGGAAATCATTGTTCTGTTCATTTTAATCACCGTGTACTATTCTGGTATATGATTATAACATAATTTAATTGTCTTTTTTACTGATGATACACATTTGGATTTGTGGCAACCAAGAGTGGCTGGATTATGACAAGGTGACAAAATTCCCCAAATCTCAATGGTCTAAATCAACAAAGGATTATTTCTCACTCATGCTTCATGTCCACTACAGATTGACTGGTGACTCACAACCTGAATTGTCATCCTTATTCCAAGATACAGTCTAACAGAGCAGCTACTATCTAGACTGCTGCCTAATGCAGTGGTGGAGACGTATGGGGTGGAAATTGGCAAAGCTCACACTAGCTCTTAAAGCTTCTGCACGGAGATGACACAGTCACTTCTAATGTCATTTCATTGACCAAAAACTGTTACATAGTCTTGTGTAACTTCCAAGGGCAAGGAAAATGAAATCTTCCAGAGAAGAGTTGAATTGGATATTGGAGAAGAGTAATACAGTCTATGAGATGCTGTCCTTGACTTCTGCAAATACTTGTTTTATTCAACCTCACATAATCAGAACACACTAACACTCACCTTAATGGAGATAATCCAAAGGTTGCAAACAGTCCCTACTTTGAACTCAAAGGTCAGGATCTCTATATAATGTCAGCTAATTCCTATGTCAGGTCTGGATGTGGTTCTGCTTGACACAGAGAACTAAAAAGAAGTGTGTCCATTGAATAGCAGCAAAATTCACTTTTTTTTTCAAGTGCACATGGAAAATACTCCAGGATAGATCATATGATAGGTCACAAAATAAGTCTTAACATATTTAAGAAGACAAATCATATCAAGTATTTCTTCCAACCACCATGGTATAAACTAGAAATGAATAACAGGAGGAAAACTGGAAAATTCACAAATATGTGGAAATTAAACAACACACTCCTGAACAACCAACGGGTCAAAGAAGAAATCAAAAGGGAAATAAAAAAAATGTCTTGAAACAAATGAAAAATGAAAACACAACATACAGAAACCTATGTGATGCAGCAAGAGCAGTTCTAAGAGGGAAGTGGACAGCAAAAAATGCCTACATTATAAAAAGAAAGGTCTCAAACAAACAACCTAACTTTGCACCTCAGGGAACTAGAAGAACAAACTAAGCCCTAAGTTAGTATATGGAGGAAAAATAACAAAGATCAGAGCAGAAATAAACAAAATGGAGACCAGAAAACAATAGAAAAGATTAAAAAAAACAAAAGCTAAGAGCCGTTTTTTTGCAAAGAAATGAAGTTGACAAACATTTATAGCTATACTGAAGGAAAAAAAGACACAAATAAATAAAACAAAAAATGAAAATGAGACATTATACCTGGTACCACAGAAATACAAAGGATCATAAGAGATTACTATGAACAATTTAATGCCAGTAAATAGGAAAAACTAGAAAAGAGGAATTCCTAGAAACATAATAAACCTAGAAAGACTGACACATGAAGAAATAGAAAATCTGAACAGATAAGTAATGAAAAAGGAGACTGAACCATTAAAAAAAAAAAATCTCCCAAGAAACAAAAGTCCAGGACCAGAGGGTTTCCCTGGTGAATTCTACCAAACATTTAAAGAAAGATTAATGCCAACCCTTCCCAAACTAGACACCTGGTTTACAGCATACACACACACAAAAATATCAATGGAGGGGAACACCCTCAAGCTTATTTTATGAGGTCAGCATTACCCTGATACCAAAGCTAGGTAAAAACACTACTAGAGAATAAAATTACAGACGAATATCGTTGATGAATGTAGATGCAAAAGTTGTCAACAAAATCGTAGCAAACTGAATTTAACAGCACATTAAAAGAATAATACACCATATCAAGTGGGATTTAACCCTGGGATGCAAGGCTAGCTCAATATACAAGTCAATGAGTGTGATAAACCATATTAATAGAAAAGAAAAAAAAATCATATGATTATCTCAGTATGTGCAGAGGTATTGTTAAATAAGAATCATTTAACAAAATACAACATCCTTTGTAGAGGAGAAGAAAGAGGAAGAGGGAGAAGGAAAGAGAGGGGAAGGAGGGGAGGGGAGGGGAGGGGGAAGAGGAGGGGGAAGAGGAGGGGGAAGAGGAGGAGGACTAACTCCATTTACCACCACCCTGTTCCTCACATTCTGACTTTATACTTTTGAAGTCCTATATTTTAAATACCAAAAGAAATTAGTAGTATTTTCATTCATATTAAGATATATGCACATATTTACCATTTTTGTTGCTCTCTGTTCTTTCCTGCATTTCCTGAAATGCCATGTAGGTCCATTTATTCTATACTTAGAAACTCTTTTGCACTACCTTTACTGCATGTCTGTTGGCTACGAGTTCTCTAATTTTTGTCTTAAAATGTCTATTTCACCTTCATTCTTACAGAAATCAGTACTGAGAATTGTAAGTAATTTGTTTTATGTTTATTATTATGCCTTTCATTACCTCTGCACAAAAGTCAACTGTTAACACAAATTGTTACTCATTTGAAAGTAATACATCTTTTTCTGGCTGCTTTTAAGGTATTTTCCTTGTCTTAATTTTGGGAAATTTTACAATGATATGCTTAGTTGAAAAGTTTGATCTTCCTTCTTCCCCTTCTCTCTCCATCCTTCTACCCTTGTTTCCTTCCTTCCTTTTGTAAACTTCCTGATGATTATAGGGGATCTTAAATTCATAACATAGTGTCTTCTATCAGTTTTGGAAAGTTGATAGTCTTTATCTTGGTAAATATTATTTTTATCCCATTTTTTCCTCATCTTTTTCTAGTTATTTTTAAAGTTTTTACTTTTCCTCTGAAAAAATCTGTCATGTCTTTTATCCTTTTGACCATTATAAGGATAACAATTTTAACTCTAAGACTATAATTTCATTATCTAGAACTCAGAAAGATCTATTTCTATTTTGTATTGTTTTTGCTATTTTTTTTCGTATTGTTTTCTTGGATGCCTTGTTACATTATATAAAAAAAAAAGTGTCACATATTATAGAACTGTACTTAGCAATAACTTGAAAACTAGGATGATTTTTATCCTACCCCAGAGAGTAAATAAATTGGGAACCTTCAGGTAGTTGGGAGCTAAAGAAATATAGGTAACTTCCTATAATGAAATGAAATGAAATGAAATGAAATGAAAATGAATGATTCACAGCAAAGCTAAACCTACTCCAATGTGTTACATTTTAAAATGTAAATTGTAGTCAGTGATGCAGGTTCTTAAAACCTCCTGAGAGAGTTAGTGGTAGAGATTATCTGATAATTCACCCTCATCCCCAACAGAAGTAGGATTAATGACTACAAATCCTAGTTCTTCACTCTGGTTCTAGTGTCTGTTGCTTTTAAAAACATGGTTCTTTAAACAAAAGATAACAAAGCAAAAAAACATTCACTGTGGGAGTCCAGCAGGGATGCCTCTACAAGATTGCATCCTCCCTGCCAGAAAGATATTTGCTGTTTCATTGGTTCCATGTGAGGTTCATTTAACACTGAGTAGCAAATCTCTTTATATCCAGAAAAAAGACATGCACAGCCTTAGGCATGTTCTTTCAATAGAAAGGTTTATAATAGTTTAGGATTTGCAAGTTAATGGAGTAAAACTTCTCCCACAATACCCTTAGCTGAGAACCAAGTCTACATCAAAATGGTTTTCTTAAGGGGTTCTTCATATGTTAACAAGCTTCATTACTTCTGAAATTTGATTTAGGAAACTCAGAGAAGAAAACAAAAGACCACAAGCTACACTTAGGACTCCACTACTCAGAAAAACGAGGAGCAATGTCTGACTGAGGAATGTACTTGTGACCAAAGACCAATTCATTCATGAGTGTCTATTTCAGAGAATTATAAGCACTTCAGGACCCAGGAGAGCAACAGTCATTTCTATTTTGTCCCTTTGGTGTCTTCAGCAGCTGGCACATAGCAGATTCTCAACAAATTTCAGTGACTGGCAGAAATGCCTTATTACTATCTTCTATCCATCAGGCAGAAGAGTAGTCTTCCCAACTCAGGCAGGAGGGTGTCCATCTGATTTTTAAAGGCCTCCAGGAAAGGCATGTCATCGCCACCCTCAGAATGCTTTTTCATATCTCCCGGAGTCCAACTGGGCCCCTGAATGCAGTCTGTTCACCAGCTGCTACTCCTTCCCACTGATCTGGCCAGAAATACACTGGCTATTTTCCATTTCAGCAAGCTCACTCCTTAATCATTTCTACAACAGCAAAGGAGATGTTAGAAATATCCTAAGCTCTGTTGCAATATTTAAATGTATCTAATCCGGAAGCATTGAAAAGGTTAAAAAAACAAACTATCCATAAAAATGACCCTTAAATAAATTTCACCTGATGTATTTGGACAAATATTTTCACAATGAATATAAGGAGATGAAAACAAGATTCTCATTTAATTTCTACCAGGACATCAGGTTTCACACTAGGATGAGCTTATTTCTGGCTTCAGATTTACTTACCATGATTATGTTCCTCAACATTTTCTTTATTCTATTAAGGCAAAAGAAGTTTGTGGCTTGCATTTTAGGATTGAATATATTTATTAAGTTGATCTAGGTTCCTAAAACTATGGTTTTGCTGTGGAAAATATGAGATCCTCTGTCTATGAAATTCTGAAAGACAACTCCAGGGATTTTCAGATAAATGAATAATGCATATCACATCTCAAAGGGAGAAGGAGTGTTAAAGCTCTGGGTTACAGATTTTCACATTTGTGAAATTTTAGTTTTTACTGCTAATGTAACTTCTTTTTTTTTTTTTTAACCCAAAAGGTGGTGAGAGATGAGAAAGTTTTACTGAGGAACAATATGACTCATTTTAAGAACATCTTTTTCAGCTTATTTTCCTTTTATCACTGTATAGGCTCTATGAGCACAGGGTCTTTATTTTGTTCACTGATGTGTCTAAAACTCCTAGGACAATGCTGGGCACACAGGCAGCACTTAATGTATAGAGAATTCTGATTGTGTTTGTCCATTTATTTCTCAAAAAAAGTGGTTAATTGATACAGAAGATGGTAACCAGCCTCAGGAAGCTAGGTTATTTCCCTAAAATAAGGATCTGAGGCATATATCTAAGTTTAGTTCCATATAGATCACAAACCTTAAAATGTTCTTAAACGTCATTCTACCAGTAGCATAAGGACTTTTTGCATGTGAGGATGCTGCTAAGCCCCATGGAGCATTGTGCTTTCAAAGGCAATCGGCCTTTGAATTGGTGGTTCATCCATCAATGAATGCCCTCTTGTCTTAGATAATAAACTCTTAATGGGAAAACATTATGTCTTTATAACTGGTATGTTGAGTGCATAACCTGTGGAATATGATGAACAAAATTTTATTACCTACTTCTCCCACTACTCCTTTTACATAGACTGTGGCAACAACTTCTTTTGTCTTGGAATGCAAAAGTGGCCAAAATCCTTAGTTTTTCTGTTTACTATTAAATAGATATCATATGGTAATTTTGTGTCACAAAATATAACTTGATCTACTAAGTAGAATAAGATCAATCAAGGCATTAACAAACACTTCAATCTTCATTCAAAGTTAAGACTTCCTCCTCTTCTTTCCTAGTACCACCTTTCGATCCAGACAGGAGAGACCCCTGCCCTGTATCCCATGCTTTACTTTTCACAAAAAATGCTAACTAAAACATTTATTAAAGAAAACACGAGTGCCTCTGTCGCTTGGAGTCTGGCACTCAGGGCTGGCAAAGCAGGATCCATAACCCTCAACACCCACTCTTCTGACTAATATCATCCAGGCCACAGTGAAACTCTTACTCAAATCTCTTGTCCCATGTTCTTCAAACAAAAGAACACTGTCTCTGAACGCCAAGAAGATTTAAGGGCTGTGCCATTGCTGATGTCAAAGACAGACAGTGGGTGGGACTGCTGGAATGTTTAAGCAGTAGAAATGCTTGAATAAATAAACTAATCATATAGATTAGGATCATCCTGCTAAAAGCATTTCATAGACAAGGGCTCCCCTACTAGCAAATACTACTAGTATTAGTTTGTTGACCACAAGTCTGTTATTATCATGTTTACTGGAGATTTTATTTGGGTGACCTGCCTTCTCTACCTCTCAGCTCACACCAGCTCTGAAAATGGGAGAGAAATAAATTGGTTAACCACCTAACCCTTTCCTTAGCATTAAGAGAAAAAAAATCAATTTGTCAAATCCTTCTCAAGAAATCATTAGCACAACAGAGTTTTATATAATGAGGTCTTACTTTCTCATAGTGCTAAATGTGCATTTTCTTGCCTTTGTGTTCCAGTTGATGGTCCTGGAAGTATTCATGAATTAAAGTGGCATTTGCAGTGGTTAGTTATATATGGTGACTGAGAAATATTCTGCAATTATAAATAGTTCAGAATAATATAAAATAGAAAGATGGATATATAGAGATACATGAATTAATTATAAATATAGATGCATTATCTTTCACAATATTATACATACCTAGATATTACTTTGAGAGAAAACTGATAATTTATATGCTATATTACATTATTTAAAATATTTTAATAATATTTTATTACATTAAATTATATCATAATAATTTATTACATTAGATCTATCTCAGTACTTGACCTTGACATGTATTATAATTTCATTCTTATATAAATACTGCTTTAATAAGTTTATTGCCTTAAGTTGCTACAATCAGCCAGGTCAAGTTGCTCTGAATGGAAGTAATAATTCAAAAACAAAATCTATCTACAATAGCTCAAGACAGGTTGTCTAACTTGGCATTATTATCAATAGATAACTGTGTGTGAAAAACATTGAATATGATAAAATAGTGATTTTACTGAAATCAATGCAATAAAAATACATTATATGGAAAAATGTGTACTTTGTAGATCATTCTTTTTTAATTACTCATCCTAACATTGCCAGCCTAGCAGCTGCACACCCAGTGACAACACTGGCGGTCAATTATATGGTCTTTGATACTTGCCAACTCCCAGGAAAATAAAATCATGAATTTAAAACAAATTTGTTTTATACTGTCATTATAAGGGGTTTGTCAATGTAAGACAAGAGAACATATTTTGCCTCACAGTTGACTTGGTATATAACTTTGAATACTTTGACCTGGAGCATATGGGCCTGCATCTGTACTCTTGCCTTGGTTCCACAAATGTTGGGGGTGTCCTCCCTCTCCAGGCGAAGGTGGTACTTGGTGGCTGCCTACCTTTGAGAAGGGGCATCTTGGGCTTTGGCTCCTTTTCTGAGACAGCCCCCTCCCCAATGACAGAAATGCTCTATCAGCCTGTGTTTGGGGTCCAGGCAGGAAGAGAATGAGAGAAGGTGCTTTTTACTTCACCTAGTGGCTTCCTGTTCTCAGGGCCTGACGTATTTTTCTCTCCTGGGGTGCTCTGACCTCTAATTCTCACACAGGAGCCAGACGGGCTAGTCTGCACTCACACTCTCCAGAGATTCCTCCACACAGGGTCCTGCTGTTGAAATCCCTTTACTTTACAGACAGGGTTCTTAAGTGGCCTCTGCCTACACTATGATCTATTCTTTGCTCTGACTTATTCTGGAATGCAAGCTGATTCAAGGCAGCAGAACTTGCTCATGTTGTCATCACAACACCTATTTCTTGCCCTCACACCGCAGGGAATGGTGGCTCTGAGCAAGAGATCTTGCTGAAGCCTATTCTTTCCCAGTTAGGGAGCTCAGCTCATTCCTTCCCTGTGAGAGAAAAGGGAATATTGCATGTAAGGCTGCTTTCTCTTAAAAAAAAAAGTCTGCACAAGCACTTTTCAAAACAGCCAAGACACTGAAGCAACTTAAATGTCCATCGACAGATGAATGGATAAAAAAGATGTGGTGTGTATATATATATATATATATATATATATATATATATATATATACATATACACACAATGAAATATTACTCAGCCATAAAAACGCATGAAATAATGCCATTTGCTGCAACATGGCTGGACCTAAAGATTATCATACTAAGTGAAGTCAGACAGAGGAAGACAAATGTCATATGATATCACTTATTTGTGGAATCTAAAATATGATACAAATGAACTTATTTACAAAACAGAAATAGACTCACAGACATAGAAAACAAACTTATGGTTACCAGGAGGAAAAGGAGGGGAGGGATAAATTAGGAGTTTGGAATTAACAGATACACACTACTATATATAAAATAGATAAACAACAAGGTCCTACTGTATAGCCCAGGGAACTGTATTCAATATCTTGTAATAATCTATTATAGAAAAGAATATGAAAAGGAATATGAAAATATATATATAAACTGAATCATTTTGCTGTACACCAGAATCTAACACAACATTGTAAATCAGCTATACTTCAATGAAAATATTTGCACAAATTTCCCCCCCTTTCCACACTCCACATCATCCCTTCTACATCTTTCATCTGGCTGAAGGGTCTATGCTACACTCGTTCTGGTAGCTGATATTTATCGTATTAATGATAACATATTATTGAGATACAACTGGATTTTAAAATCCTCGAACATCTGTTAAAAGTGAATTGTTATATTCACTTGCTACCTTCTTTATTATTCTAATGCTAATGTAATATATATAGAATCATAAAATAATAATGACAGAAAAATCCTTTGAAAATAATGAGTTTTCTTAGCTACCAGTGTATATCAGCAGAACCCAGGACACTTTATAAAAATAAGTATGACTAGCCCCCACCACTAAAGACTCTGACCCTAAAGCTGAGGCTTCCTACTCACTTGTTTTCTGAAAGCTGCGCAGCTGATTTTGATGCCATCCCAGTTTAGAATGGACAATCTAGTTTCATTTCACTTTACAGGTGAACAAACAGAAACTTAGAGAGACAGAGAGACTGAACTGATTCAGTAAGGAGACAAGTTGGGGCTAAAAACAGATCGCAACTCCTCATCCCATCCGTGTTCTTTCCACTTTACCAAATGGTAATTAGCTATTATTTAAGTCTTTTTTTTTTTTTTTTTTTTTTTTTTTGCGGTACGCGGGCCTCTCGCTGCCGTGGCTTCTCCCGTTGCGGAGCACAGGCTCCGAACGCGCAGGCTCAGCTGCCATGGCTTACGGGCCTAGCCGCTCCGCAGCATGTGGGATCTTCCCGGACCAGGGCACGAACCCGTGTCCCCTGCATCGGCAGGCAGACTCTCAACCTCTGCGCCACCAGGGAAGCGCCTATCTAAGTCCTTTTGATGGTGCTTTTTCTGTTCAGTGTAATCATTCCCCATCAGGAAGGGATTCCACAAGTAGGAAAACACTCCCCAAAGAGTTTTAGAGGAAATCATGGGAGCAGGATAGAATTTTACTGCATTGTTTGAAGACAGAAGACCAGGCCTGTCCCGAAAAAA
This sequence comes from Delphinapterus leucas, assembly GCF_059928025.1. Taxonomy (NCBI): domain Eukaryota; kingdom Metazoa; phylum Chordata; class Mammalia; order Artiodactyla; family Monodontidae; genus Delphinapterus; species Delphinapterus leucas. The sequence goes on along the minus strand of NC_143130.1, from coordinate 22,004,187 downwards.
CACAGGTAATTCTTCCAGTCTACAAGGAAGTCATTTACTACTATGGGCTGTCAGCACTTGCAGTATCACCAGGTGAGGAATGCTTCTAGCTCATGGCTCACAAAACAAAGTAACTTGTTACATTCTACTAGTAAAGTAGTACCTTAATGCTACTCTGGAGAATTTGACTTGGCAATTAGGTTGCATCATCTTTTTTTTTTTTTTTTTGCCTCATAATAGTAACATTACAGGTGAAGGCAAAGTTTTCAGGCTGATGAATTTGTACATGCCTCCTTTATTGCAAGGACTTAAAATGCAATCACTAACATCCTTCAAATAAATAGATCCTTAAAGCTGAAGTATGTTCTTTCTCTTCCTATGGCATTCCCTCAGTAAACTCATCGGTTTTTTTCAGAGAATTATCAGAACTATTCTTAATGTCTTACAGGGCAACCCAAATATTTGAGACCAATACTAGAAGGACCAACAGCTGTTTGACAGCCTAAAATCATAGAGATGAGTCTAGATTGTTTGGTAAAGTTTGATTTTTAAAGAAAGCTGACAGATTCTTTCATTAATGATCTTAATAATAAAAGTTATGAAATTTCACATTAGTTTATGCTTAAATATTAAAATTAACTTTCAGATTTTAGGAAATAAAAAACAATTAAGATTAGTCATCCCGGATATCTTTGGCCTTCATGAATTAACGTTTATTCAATCTGGTTAGGTAGGCACCTCTTCAATCATGGAACCGCCATATTTGAGAGAACTCTAGGGTCCATCTCTTCAACCTCCTTCCCAGTACTATAACTGATACGTGTGTTCCTCAAAGAATCCTGATGTTCTGCAAAAGCATGCTTTAAAATAGTATTAGGGGAAACTGGGTTAGAGGCAGACTGCTTGAACACTAAGAAAGGCCAAGTTTGCAGAGTTACGGAAACAAGGGGAAAATGTACAAAGCACTGTGCAGTGATCTCTTCAAGGGCCAAGCACAAAACCAAAGGTAGCAGAGGGGGAAATGGAGAGGAAACGGACAACTTTTCAACATCGTATTCTCCTGTGCTGTATGTGTTCACTGTCTCAGTTTACTTTACTTTGTTAACAGCAGAAACCATTCATAAATGAACAATCATAAATGAACTAATGTAACTTTCATGTTACAACGACACCATTCCCCTCAACATAAGGGTGAATTTTGCATTTACCACCCTATTTTGCTTTACAGAAATGTGTTATTCTGAAAGAGATTGCATAGACTCTTCTGTTATGCATTAAAAGTACTATTTGGCCTCTGTTTAAACATGTCATACCTTTTTTAGTCAGCTCTTACCAATGAAGATCAGCTCTAGTTATTGGAATATTCTTTCTTTTTTGAGCCAAAGTGATCCCCATCTAAACGCTGGTTTGAAATACATCCACTGTAGTACCATAAACTGCTTTTCCTTAGAGGAGGACTTTCAATTATTTGAGTAGAGCTTGTTTCTCACATGTATTAACTTTTCCATGTGTTTGTAAGTGTGTATAGTTTTTGAATGTATTTAGTAGCTTTAGGTTGGGTATAAAGCAGCATTAAATGAAATTACTACCTATCCTGTTGTAATTTATACAAATCTGCAATTAGTATAACTTCTTTCGTATAAATCTAGGCTAAAATTTGTCCCATACGTCTCTCTTGAACAATGGAAAAAAACATCCAGAAACTGTTGCTTAGGGCTTCTAACAGGAATTCTAAATGATTAAGGTATGTTATATACCACACTCCTTACCTGGGTACCCACCCCTTTCATGTTACTTTCCTGAGATGTTGCCTCCTCTTTGCTCCCAGACCTTCACTGTACAGGAAACCTCTTGCGTCCTAAATTCCTGACTTCTGTCCAAAGCTATCAGCATTTAGTTCTTTCCACTTTCCTATATATGTCTAATCTTTCCTTCTTCAAAAAACACCCACTTCCTTAGTTTCAACTAATGGATTTTAGTTATTTATTTTGAGTCATTTATTTATTTATTTTGAGTCATTTATTTATTTTGAGTCATTTATTTATTCAACAGATACTTATTAAGCACCTACTATGTCCCAGACACTGTTCAAGAGTAAACAGAAGGTTTGTAGTACAGCTAAGTCCCCCAGAAGAAAGTGCTTTGCTATTTCTGTTTAAATTTTAAAGTTTTGAGGGACTGATAGCCTACATATCTATGAATAATATGCCTACATGTACTCTTTGAATCAGTTAGTGATTACACTTGAATGCTAAGAACGAAACTCCAAAATAACAGTAGCTTGAACAAATTAGGAGTGTGTATGTACTGTTACAGACTGAATTGTGCCGCCCCCCCACCCCTTCCAAATGTACTATTGATCCTAACTCTCACTATCTCAGAATGTGACCATATTTGCAGACAGGGCCTTTAAAGAGGTGATTAAGTTAAATGAGGCTGTTAGGATAGGCCCTAATCCAATGTGATCTGTGTCCTTATTAGAAGAGATTAGGAAACACAGAGAGACACCAGGAATGCACGCAGACAGAGCAAAGACCCCATGAAGAGGTAACAAGAAGATGGTCATCTGCAAGCCAAGGAGACAGGCTTTGGGAGGAGAAAAATCTGCTGATACCATGACCTTCGTCATCCATCCTCCAAAACCATGAGAAAATAAATGTCTGTTGTTTAAGCCACCCACTCTGTGGTATTTTTATGGTAGCTATCTTAGTTTTTTTAGGCTACCAATATAAAAATACTAGAGACTGAGTGATTTAAGTAACAGACATTCATTTCTCACAGTTCGGGAGAGTGGAATTCTATAGATCAAGGTGCTGACCAATTTGGTTCCTGGTGAGGACCCTCTACCTGGTTTGATGAACATCTTGTTGTCATATCCTCATGTGGCAGAGAGAGAGAGAGGGAAGCAAATCAAGTTCTCTGCAAGCTCTCTCATGTCTCTTCTTATAAGGGCACTAATCTCACCATAAGGGTACCACCCTCATGATCTAACCTCCTAACGCCATCACATTGGGAGCTAGGATTCAACATATGAATTTTTGTGGGACACGAACATTCAGTCCTTAGTAGCAGTTCTAGAAAACTCATACAAACACACACACACACTCTCCCCCACCTCCCCAACTTGAAGTCTAGAAGCTGACAGGGTAGTTTGGGGCTGGTATGTTTGTTCTGAAATCAAACTCTTTCTGCTTTCCTGCTCCACCATCCACTACTGGCTCCACTTTCTTATTCAAGGTTGCCTCAAGGTGGCTATTGGAACTGCAGCCAGCAAACCACATCCCAGGCAGGAAAAAAAGAAGAAAGCTTAATAACTTGAAAGTTATTATAAAGCCTTCCTACCAATCTTTTTCTAGTTTGAAAGATAATTCTTCCTCTCATGTGCATCTACTCTGTTCAAGTTACAGTATGAAACAATTTGGAAAGAGAAACAGTTTAGTATATTGTATCTAGACACCCAATAAATATGAAATAATTATAATATTTAGTCCCATAACTTTAAAAGTTATGGAATGTAGGTATACATTACAAGAAATAGGTGTAAGGGTAGTGTTTTCCTTTTCTTTTTTTTTTTTAATAAATTTATTTATTTATTTTTGGCTGTGTTGGGTCTTCGTTGCTGCACACGGGCTTTCTCTAGTTGTGGCGAGTGGGGGCTACTCTTCGTTGTGGTGTGCGGGCTTCTCATTACGGTGGCTTCTCTTGTTGCAGAGCATGGGCTCTAGGTGCACGGGCTTCAGTAGTTGTGGCATTTGGGCTCAGTAGTTGTGGCTCACGGGCTCAGTTGCTCTGTGGCATGTGGGACCTTCCTGGCAGGGCTCTAACCCGTGTCCCCTGCATTGGCAGGCGGATTCTTAACCACTGCACCACCAGGGAAGTCCAGGGGCAGTGTTTTCAATTTTAGAAATAAAACCATTTGGCACTTCCTTCAGAATTGATGCTGCTAATACTCAAGACCTTTTGCAAGACTCTTTAAATAGATGTCTCTTCTTTTTTCAGACCTAACCAAAGCCCTTGCAGTGCCCGTAGTTCAATTTTTCTCCTTATCCTCTATGGATCCTCAGATCCTTCACCAGGCCATTTTTTACCAGGACATCCAAGAGCTATTCTGGTACAAATATTTCAAAAAAGCTTGGGCTATTTCTAATCTTATTCATGAATTACAAAAGTCTAGTTGGCCAATGTTACTATGCTAGTCTCTTAGCAATACAGTTGCCTCCTATCATAATATCTGAAATGTTCCCTAAGGATAATAGTGAAATGAATGGATAAAGAGAAAAAAAAAATCAAATATTTCCTGCAAAGAGATAGAAAATAGTACGTGTCTAATTTACTGTGCACCACATGGGGAAGACTATTAAAACATATATTCCCTTAGCTTTCAGAAAATTGGTTTAAATATTCCATATCACAATAGAATTGCAAAATAACTTTAAAAAATAAATATCTTACTAAAAGTATTATACCATGTCTCAGTATTTTCTCCAAATGGCACTATATATTATTTAAATTCTAAGACAAACTCTTAGAAATACTAATTTTTTATTTCCAAGTAGTTTTAAACCACAGTGACAGAGATTGTCTGAGATTTTTTACTATTTAATGCTTATCATTCTGAAAGATATATTTCTTCCCTCTCTGTCTCTCTTTAAAGATTGAAAGAGAACAGTAGAAAGGAATGGTTTGAAACTTGCCCGGAGGGCATAAAACTAATGATCCAATATCTATTTAATTCTTTGTGATTTCTGTGTATATGATATTTCTTCATGAAAAATAATAACATTACTAACAGTTTTGTTTCTTGTCTCTTTTTATCTATGAAATGTGAAATGTGTTTGGTCTTTTTTGCTGCTAAAAAAAGAACTTAATGTTTCTAATATTTTAGATTATCATTCAAATATAAGACAAATTAAATTATTCACTAAATTTGAATTCAAACTTCAAGACACTGGCCAACAGGATAGCATGCATTATGCATGTGGATGTTCATATATATAAACTTCATGACAGTTCAGATAATGAAAACAATAAAACTAGTAATGATGCAATATAATTTGTACTCAAATGTTTGCTTGAAACATGAAAAAAACTGGACTATCTTTGAAACTGCATCTCCTTTATTAACTCCTAGACACATTCTTAACTTCTTTATCTAATAGGACATTAATACTTCTCCCAGAAGACAAATAAACAGATGTGGCTTAATAGCCATGGTAGGATTTCTAGAATGATGGTACATCATTCTTATTTCTTATTTCATCATTCTTATTTCTTATTGAGTAGACATCAGGTTTTTACATCCACATTATTCTCATAGCATCTCTAGAAAACTGACCATCTATGATAATTTTACCACTAAAAATATATGTATATTGGGCTTTCCTGGCGGTCCAGTGGTTAAGACTCCACACTTCCAATGCAGGGGGCGCAGGTTCGATCCTTGGCTGGGGAACTAAGATCCCACATGCTGTGCAGTGCAGCCAAAAAAAAAAAATTGTATATTAACAATATACTTATCGAAAATAAACTACTCATTGAAAATATTACTTATTAGAATCTCAAAGAGAAAAATTGCTTTTCACATTAGAAAATGCATGCACAAATATAAATTAAACAAGGTCCACTTGGTACATGATAGGGAGCATCAATAACTGTTTCCTTCCCTCAGATTTCCATCTGTGAGGTATGTCTGCTTCCACATTAGATGTATTCATAAGTTCATATACTCTTTTATTTAACAAATACCTGGTGTAAACCTATCACTTTTCAGCCATGGTGCTTGGTGCCGGGAACGCAATGATTAGCAGTGCTGCGATTTCATGGTGCTTACAATCTATTGCATGAGATAGATAGGAATCCAGTAATCAGAGATCGTATGTAGTACGTGAGTTATGTGACATGATGGAAGAAAATCTGATGCTTTGAGATTATACAATAAAAGAAACTAATCTAGACTAGGGATCAATCAAGAAAAGAAAAAAATCGATCTGAGCTCTGAAGTATGAGTGATTGTTAAATAGAAAAAGAGATCGTATTTCAGATAGAAGTGGAACAAGAGTAAAGAGATTAGCTGAGGAGAGAACATAGTGAATTTGAGAAAAGTCAGAAAGAAATTCATCATAGCTGGGCACAGAGAACCATGGGAAGAAAGGAGGCAGATTAAGGGAAGGTTGCAGAGCTCTGTAACCATTAGGAGGATTTTGTTCCATTCCTCAAGCAAAGAGAAGCCATTGAACAGTTTAAGTCAGATTTGGGCTTCAAAAATATCAGGAAATAGTAAGCAAACTTTTGTTGTAGTCCAGTGAGAAATGATGATAGCTTTAGATATGGAGGTAGCTGGGAAAATGGCAAAAAGGGATAAATTTGAAAAGAGTAGAAGGAAACATTGGAAGGGCTTGTTGATGGATTATATGTAAGGATGTGATGAGGGAAAGGGAGAAGGTCAAGAGTGAATCCTACATCTATGCTTGCACAACTGAATGAGTGACGATGCCATTCCCTAAGATAAGAGCGCTGAAAGAGGGCCAGGCTTTTGAGGACAGATCATGCATTAGAAAGACTGGGATTGAAGGACTTTAAGTATCATACCAGTTAAAGTCCATTCAGGAGACAGAAATCATACCAGTAGTTTTAACAGAGAGAATTTACTAGAAAGAAGGTTAAACTAGGTATAAAATTATTAACTAATGAAAGCATAAAGAGAAAAAATTAAGATGTCACAGATGTGTAAACTTCAGGAACAACTATCATCCTTCTAGCTGAGAGAATAGAGGGAACACCAAGAAAAATGTAGGATCGTAGAGGAGAGTCTTGGCAAATCTGAAAGTCAGATCTTTGAGGAGGCACCTCAACTGGCCTGGAGTGAGTGTCTTGGAAAAGATGGGGCCCCCGTGAGTCCAGGACACACAGCTCTGAGAAGCAGTCACTGGCAGGTGGTTCTGGTATCTCTGAGTTAAAGTTTTCTGCAAGTGATGGAAAATATGCAAACTGGATTCAGTTGCTGTTTCAGGAAAGAACTGCTGCTGCAGGAGTGAAGAAGCCACAGCACTGAGAGCAACCTCAAGCAAGAAATAAGTCACCCATCAGAAGGAAGCGCGTGTGCACACATACACACAGACACCAAGAAAGATAAAAAGACTGAACTTCTTCCAGCCTTCAGTCTTCCCCTTATCCCCCTATTAGCAGAGGCTAAGAGGAATGCAGTTGCCCAGGAAGAAATGTAGTTTTCAGGCTCCTAATCGTAACATCACAAAGTAGAGCAAGAAAGAGTTTAGAGCTGAGAGGCAATAACATAATACTTGACAGAACAGCCAAGTGAAAATGACAATCAGGCCAGTGGATATATGATACTGGGACTCAAGTGATGTATGATGTGTACAGTAGAGAGTCTTCAGCACATTGAAATGATGCTGACTGCCTGGAGGGAGAAAAGAATGACAGGGGCAGGGTCTTGAGGAAATGGATATCTGAACAGCTGAGGAAGACAGTCCAGTGAAAACCAGGAAAGAGAAACCATAGTGTCAGAGAAAATAAGGCAGAAGAATTTGTATTAAAGTTTAAAATGATGGAAATGACATTTAAAACTATAGAGAGTGCTCAACATTTTAAAATGCTGCTGAAAAATCAAGTTACATGATGAGTGAAAAACAAAACAACAACCTTGAGGTGTTTTTTTGTTTTGTTTTGTTTTGTTTTGTTTAAACCTCCACTGGGCAGGGAGGAACTGGCCTGAGGATGTGCGTGAGTGCCTGGGGTTTTCTGGTTTATGTATTTGTGAGTGAATGGGTGTGTATATGTATGTGTTTGCACGTCTTTCATGTCTTTTTTTAAATTCCTCGTACTGCATGAAGTGCACTAATCTCACTCTCTTGCTTGTTCTGGAGAACAGTGCTCAGCTTGGGAAGCCCAGGGTGCCTTAGGACCAGCCATTCACTAAATTCTTTAGGATACCTTGGGTTTCTGGAGTAAGGGCCGTTTTTTTTTCCCCCCTTAGGCTCAACTTGCACAGGGAAGGCCATTTCATTCAATGGAACACTCACCCCAGTCTAGTTGTGGGACCGGCCACACCACCATGCTTCAGGGCATCAGTCCCTAGTTCTGGAAGGTTGGTGCGTGCCAGTGAAATGTAGGCGCCCTGTGCACTGTAAAGACCAGATTCGGAAGCCTTTCTCTAGGGTATCCCTGTCGGCCCTACATCTGCGTGTCCCCAGGCAGTGTCAGAGGTGCGGTGCCCCACTCCTTCAGCTATCCGAGGCCCTAGGCTTCTGAGGGGTCACGTCTGTGATTTGTGTGGACACAGAGGCAAGTGGTCTTCGAAGGGCACTATACTCACGTCTGCAGAAAGAGGAGGAGGATGGCTGCAGACCGTACGGGTGAAGACGGCAAAAGAAGATAGTACCTGGTGACATCAGGCCAACTCCCGCTCAGGCCCTCTGCAGGCACGACACACCTTACTTTCTAATATCAGAATAGAATGGCGCATTGGGGATGGCTGGGGCCTTGCCCCTTGGCAGACAAGCGATTGCGCAGCACAAGCCGGACAACCGCGGCCTTCCGGGATCCTGGTGGGACGCAGTGCGGGGGCGGCACATGCGCACTTCACTCCCCCACTCCGGCTGGGGGCACAGCGTTTGGGCGAGAGAGACTCCCCAGCACCTGTAGGAGCTCTGGGGCAAGTAGCCTCAACCCTGTGACTCTGATTAGGGCTACGAGGAGTCCATGAGCTCCGGGAACTGCAGGACAGGTGGTGTGAGCGAAACCCCTGAGGACAAGCCTGGAAGGAGGAGCCTTTGCACCAAGGCACCTGTTTCTCCGTCCCAGGACTCCCGTACTAGGGCCTGCCATCTCCCGAGATCCCGCGAGATCTGGCTTCCGGGGAAGTGTAGTCTCGGCCGTGGTGCCTGAGGTGATTCTGCCTTTCTCTGAGGGGTCCCTGGTGCTCTGCGCATCCCAGCCCATCCTCTCCCAGCCCGTCACTGGCAACGTTATAAAGCAGTTTTGGTGGTGACGTGAGCAAAAACTGACCGAAGTGGATAGAGAGGTGAGTAGAGTTGAGAAAGCGGGAAGTGACTAAACTTGTACTAACTCCAGCCTCCGTGAACGAAGTCTGAGAGGTAAGTGGTAGAAATATGGAATCAAGAGAGGTTTCTTCGTCTGATTTTAAAAAGGTGCTAAACTTGACTAAGTTAATCCATTCCATGAAATTATCCAAATGAGAGGAAGTTACATATAGAAAAGAAAGAAGAGATAATTGGTGGTGAAAGGCACCTGAGAAAGCAGGTTACCCTAGACATGTAAGACACATTAGGAAGGAGAGATTTTTAAAAATACCTATGCTGATCTGTTATTATTAAACAATTGTTTTAAAATCAGTTTAGAGAAGAAAGATGAAATATGTATCAATAATGTATTTTGCAATCACATAATTACCTTTACCTGTGCTCTGTGTTTTTTCACCTGGATAAAAATTACCACCTGAGGTCACTTGCTTTCAGCCTAAGAACTGCCTTCAGAATTTTTTTAAAGGGATATCTGCTAGCATCATTATTCTTTCAGTTTTGTTTATCTGGGAATGTCTTTACTTTGCCTTTTTTTTTTTCTTCGGTATGTGGGCCTCTCACTGTTGTGGCCTCTCCCGTTGCGGAGCACAGGTTCTGGACGCGCAGGCTCAGCGGCCATGGCTCACGGGCCTAGCCACTCCGCGGCATGTGGGATCTTCCCGGACCAGGGCACGAACCTGTGTCCCCTGCATCGGCAGGCGGACTCTCAACCACTGCGCCACCAGGGAAGCCCTATTTTGCCTTTATTTTTGAAAGATAGCTTTGATGGATATAGGAGTCTTAGTTGACAGCTGTTTTTTCTGAGCACATTTCTTTTTTCTTTTAACATCTTTATTGGAGTATAATTGCTTTACAATGTTGTGTTAGTTTCTGCTGTATAACAAAGTGAATCAACTATATGCATACATATATCCCCATATCCCCTCCCTCTTGCATCTCCCTCCTACCCTCCCTATCCCACCCCTCTAGGTGGACACAAAGCACGAGCTGATCCACCTGTGCAATGCAGCTGCTTCCCACTAGCTAGCTATTTTACGTTTGGTAGTTTATATATGTCAATGTTACTTTCTTACTTCGTCCCGGCTTACCCTTCCCCTTCCCTGTGTCCACAAGTCCGTTTTCTACATCTTCGTCTTTATTCCTGTCCTGCCTCTAGGTTCATGAGAACCATTTTTATTTTTAGATTTCATATATATGTGTTAGCATATGGTATTTGTTTTTCTCTTTCTGACTTACTTCACTCTGTATGACAGTCTCTAGGTCCATCCACCTCACTACAAATAACTCAATTTTGTTTCATTTTATGGCTGAGTAATATTCCATTGTATATATGTGCCACATCTTCTTTATCCATTCATCTATTGATGGACACTTAGGTTGCTTCCATGTCCTGGCTATTGTAAATAGTGCTGCAGTGAACATTGTGGTATATGACTCCTTTTGAATTATGGTTTTCTCAGGGTATATTCCCAGTAGTGGTTTTGCTGGGTCATATGGCAGTTCTATTTTTAGTTTAAATATGCTTTTCAACTGCCTTCTAGGCTGTATGGTGTTTGATGAGAGAAGTCAGCTGTTGAAATCAAATATTTTGAACCTTATTAAAAGACTCCACACCAACTTTCATGTTAATTTTTAAATTGATGCTGAAAATACAAAGCACTGTTTTTCTTTTTACATTTTATACAAACTGGAAGGCAAGCTACAGATTGAGCAAAAGAGCATTAATTGTTTAAAAACTATATGTTTACTAAAACTTCTCCCGTCAACCAGAAGATACAAATTCCTCTTTCTAGACCCTTCGCAAGTCATGATTTTCCTTGAGAAACAAACATAAAAAAGATCCTCACAAAATTGAAAATCCTGTATAAAATTGCTGAGAACTGGGCTTCCCTGGTGGCGCAGTAGTTGAGAGTCTGCCTGCCGATGCAGGGGACACGGGTTCGTGCCCTGGTCCAGGAAGATCCCACATGCCGCGGGGCGGCTGGGCCCATGAGCCATGGCCGCTGAGCCTGCGCGTCCGGAGCCTGTGCTCCGCAACGGGAGAGGCCACAACAGTGAGAGGCCCGCGTATCGCAGAAAAAAATAAAAAATTGCTGAGAACAGTTCAGCAATATGGATCCATAAACATATGTCAGTACCGTATTTCCTAAAATTTGTTTCCTTGAAGATTAGTCCTGTAAGAAGCACATGGAGAAAATTTCTGGTCAAATAAATTTGGGAAATTCTACTTCCTCAATTTCTTTGAAGTGTTTCTATATTAAAGGTTTTTCAAAGTGTTACACTAATAATTCTATTTAACTTTGTCTATCCTAAAAATTTTTAAATGTATTTGGGCAAGGACCTTTTTATACATGGGTGTATTAACATCCTGGGAGCTAGTGTTCTGTAGACCACCCTTAGGAAACTGTGACCTGAAGAAATGGTCAGTTAACAAGCTATAGATTGGATAGCCTACCACCCACATCATCTGAAAAATAACTTAAGAGTCTTTCACTGTGCCTGATATCATGAATTTTTCTTCTAGGTTATATGCAAATTTTTATTTACATCACTCCTCAACTTAAAATGCAAATATGCTCAAAAATTTAAATAGATTATTTGTTCTTTTAATGTGAGTGCCAGATATTAGACTTCTTGTCATCCACTCTCCTTTTTCTCCACACTCCTCATTTGCCTTCATGATTCCTGAGTAAAACAGGATAAATGAAGGCAATTCCATTAAAAAATAAAACTATTGTCTTCTGTGTATTACCTTGTCCTGTGTAATTATGTATTCCACAAGCAGTAATTATTCTTTCATGTAAAAGATCCTCCCTCTTCCTTGCAAATAAAGGCAGTAGATTTTACTTACACAAAGTCACAGGATCATCCTTCCCCTAGAGATGCTTGAAATTTGCAGTATTTCAAATACAGTGTTGCCTTTTTATTAGCAAAATGGAGTTACACAACTAACTGGCTGTTACATTGAGTGCGATACAGTTTTGGCCCACACCTCTTCCCCTGCTGGCAGTGCAGGAGTTCTTCTACTTTTTCACCCCTTTTCAATATGTTTTATTATTTAAGCCAAGAGAATGGTCACTCAGTGGATATCCTTGGCAACTCCAAGACACAGAGGCTGGGCTCTCACATTTATCTTTTTCCCAACTGGAGCAATATGGAAATAAGTGCCTAATTTCTTGGCTTGGAGCCAGTTAAGCTTTTTACTAGGCCTACTTGGCTAGATTTTGTGACAGCCACAAATTTACCTTTGTGCTAGCTACATGTTAAATGGCTGATTATCGCTTCTGATTATTTTTGATGATGGGCTTCTTGCAGAGTGATTTTAATTTAAATGATTTATTTCATTGACTAATCCCAGCTCTTCATCGATTTTATACTCTAGACTACAATTTATGGCACTTATGCCTCTAAATTTCTGCCACCGTTAAGAAGTAATAAATATAAATTAGAGAACTAAAATTAGAAAATTTTATGTGTAACATAAAACAGATATTTGTAATTAATTTATTCAAAGTTCATTGTTGTATCTAAACTTTCATATTATTTTTGGTATAAAGTCATGGTCTTTGACATTAAAGAACATCCAGGCCAATTTAAAAAAAAAAAAGAAGGGAGATGCAGGAGCAAATTATTACTGAAATATCAAATTGTCATAACTGATCCTAGTATTAGAATAAATACCTAAATAAAACCTGAAATAAACACTCAAGGGAAAAGCAACTAATTTGGAGGTTTTACCATTTGGACTGTGAAAAAAGTATACCAGCTAGAGAAAATGGTGAAGATAGATTCACTGGGAGGAGGAAGTGCAGTGGGGGAGTTTGAGATATTTTTATGATAGGCGACCCAGGTTTGAAAAGGGCTTGTATGGGATCCTGAGGAATTTGGACTTATGATGATCTCGTAAACAGTGGAAGCCACTGACAGTTGTGGCAAGACAGTTCATGTATGTGTTTTAAAAGACAACTTTGGGAGTATGGGAGACAGCTTGGTTTCACGTGGATACAAGCCAGAGACACTCCGTTGAGAAATAATCTCAGCAGTACAAGATAGAACTAATAAGGGTTTCAGTTAAGACAACAGTAGTGGAAGGGTGATAATTAGCAGGGTTTCCAAAAATATTTAAGGAGAAAAAATGTATTACTGGGGAGAGCACACTGAATGCATCTCATGACAGCTTTTCCCTCCCAACTCCGTGCTAGAACAACATGAGGAATAAAATAAACATAATGTTAGACCCAGACATAAATCAGAGAATTTCTGAGGCCTTGAATAATCTAGAAGAGAGAATAGGAAACATTTTTTTTTTTTTTTTTTGTCTAGGAAGCCTATTAGAGAGCAGGGAGGCTGCTTGAGAAGGCTGACACCAGTGTTCTCAGAGCAAGGATGCACTGACAGTCCCCTGAAAGAAGTCTGTCCTCACCCCACACTCCCTACCCTCATCCCTACCCCATATATCCCAGGAAACCCTGAGATTGGGAGCCAAAACTGGAGGGGAGATTTCAATTTTGATAACATCTTTCAGCTGGCTTACTAAAACAAATCTTAAAGTAATATTAACCTTTGTGGCTTTAGTGTGGTCCCAAAAGCCACCAGCAGCTTCACCTCCTAAATAATTATTATATCAAAATGAAAAGAAAAATGAAACTATAAATCATTCAAAAGTTAACTAAAAACATAAACCATATTAAAATACATGGTAAAGGGCTTCCCTGGCGGTGCAGTGGTTGAGAGTCCGCTTGCTGATGCAGGGGACGCGGGTTCGTGCCCCGGTCCGGGAAGATCCCACATGCCGCGGAGCGGCTGGGCCCGTGAGCCATGGCCGCTGAGGCTGCGCGTCTGGAGCCTGTGCTCCGCAACGGGAGAGGCCACAACAGTGAGAGGCCCGCCTACGGCAAAAAAAAAAAAAAAACATGGTAAAGAAGTAGAGCTGTGTTAAAAGGAACTTTAGAGATATACATTATTTTATTGTTAAAAATAAAGACTGACAATGATTTAAATATATAAAAGAACAATGTTATTATGTAAAGGTAAATAAAAGAAGACAGGGAAAATTAGTAAAGTATTATCAGATGACATAAAGGAGGATAAGGAAAAAGCAGTAAAAGACTTAAAGAAAGCAAATTTTAGCTTTTTGAAAATACAATATGAAAACACTTAGAGAACCTAATAAAGCCAAAATAAGAAACCAAAATAAACAGGTTGAGGAATATAATTGATATATAATCACAGATACAGAAAGGGTTAAAAATACCATAAAATTGTAAAAATATAATAAAGAATATTATATGCAGCTTGATGGTGGTAAGTTTGAAAATCTAGAGGAAATGCAATTTTTTCTGGTAAAATATAATTAACAAAATTGACCCAAGAAGAGTGAGAAAATCTAACAAATCAATTATAGTAGAAATTGGAAAGATTAATAAAAATCTAATAAAAATAGTATGGTCACTCAGATTTGCAAGCCGATTTTAATTTTAACAAATATATCTATGTGTTTTAAACTGTTCAAAGACACAGAAATTATGATGGCTTTCCAACTCATTTTTTTACATTTGAAATATAGTTGATTTACAATGTTCTGTTAATTTCTGCTGTACAGCAAAGTGATTCAATTATACATATATATACATTCTTTTTTTAATATTCTTTTCCATTATGGTTTATCATAGGATACTGAATATAGTTTTTTGTGCTATACAGTAGGACCTTGTTGTTTATCTATTCCTTATATAATAGCTTACATCTGCTAACCCCAACCTCCCACTCCATCTGCTCTCCCAACCCCCTCCCCCTTGGCAACCACCAGTTTGTTTTCTATGTCCATAATTCTGTTTCTGTCTTGTAGATACGTTCATTTGTGTCATATTTTAGATTCCACGTATAAGTGATAGCATATGATATTTGTCTTTCTCTTTCTGACTTACTTTACTTAGTATGATAATCTCTAGTTGCATCCATGTTGCTGCAGTTGGCATTATTTCATCCTTTTTTATGGCTGAGTAATATTCCATTGTATGTATGTGCCACATCTTCTTTATCCATTCATCTGTCAATGGACACTTAGGTTGTTTCCATGTCTTGGCTATTGTAAATGGTGCTGCTATGAATGTAGGGGTGCATGTATCTTTTTGCATTAGAGTTTTGTCTGGATATATGCCTGTAATAGGGAAGAACTTTTTGTATTCTGTTACAAGTTAATCACTAAAGGGATATTGCCTATAAGCTTAAATTATACATAATGGCCCATCTTTGGGAACCCTGCCTCCCAGGTAATGAGCATTAAGCTAAAATACCTTTGTTTAGCTCCTGACCAGGCCCACCTGTAAATGACTGCAGGGAGGAAGAAATTAACACCTCCCCTCAGGAGGCTGATAGGAACCAGAAAGTGTTTGACTTTACTTCCTCCCCTTTTAGTATAAAATGAGCCTGAATTCTAACTCAGGCTAGATGGTTCTCTGGGGCATGAGCCCACCATCTTCTCGGTTTGCTGGCTTTCCAGATAAAGTCGTTATTCCTTGCCCCAACAACTCATCCCTCAGGCCTGTCATGTGGCAAGCATTACGAGCTTAGACTCAGTAACATGCCCAGGAGTGGGATTGAGTTATCATATGGGAATTCTATTTTTAGTTTTCTGAGGATCCTCCATAGTGTTTTGCATAGTGGCTGCACCAATTTACATTCCCACCAACAGTGTAAGAGGGTCCCTTTTTCTCCTCCTTCTCTCCAGCATTTGTTATTTGTACACTTTTTGATGATGACCATTCTGACTGGTGTGAGGTGGTAACTCATTGTAGTTTTGATTTGCATTTCTCTAATAATTAGTGATGTTGAGCATCTTTTCATGTGTCTATTGGCCATTTGTATTTTTTTTTGGAGAAATGTCTACTTAGGTCTTCTGCCCATTTTCAATTGGGTTGTTTATTTTTTTGTTGTTAAGTTGTGTGAGCTGTTTGTATATTTTGGAAATTAAGCTCTTGTTGGTCACATCATTTGCAAATATTTTCCCCCATTCTGTAGGTTGTCTTTTTGGGTTTTTTTATGGTTTCCTTTGCTGTGCAAAAGCTTGTAGGTTTGATTAGGTCTCATTTGTTTATTTTTGTTTTTATTTCTATTGCCTTGTGAGACTGACCTAAGAAAACATTGGTATGATTTATGTCAGAGTATGTTTTGCCTATGATCTCTTCTAGGAGTTCTATAGTATCATGTCTTATGTTTAAGTCTTTAAGCCATTTTGAGTTTATTTTTGTGTACGGTGAGAGGGTGTGTTCTAACTGCATCAATTTACATGCGACTGTCTAGCTTTCCCAACACCACTTGCTGAAGAGACTATCTTTTATCCATTGTATATTTTTGCCTCCTTTGTGGAAAACTAATTGACCATTAAGTGTGTGGGTTTATTTCTGGGTTCTCTATTCTGTTCCACTGATACATATGTCTGTTTCTGTGCCAATACCACAATATTTTGATTACTGTAGTTTTGTATTGTCTGAAGTTTGGGAGGGTTATGACTCCTGCTTTGTTCCTTTTTCTACAGGATTGCTTTGTCAATTCTAGGTCTTTCATGGTTCCATATAAATTTTAGGATTATTTGTTCTAATTCTCTGAAAAATGTCATGGATTTCCCAACTCACTTTTAAACCCATACATCTCTAAATTCTAGCCAAGTTAAAGATACACAAACATATTTAATTTCATTTGTAAATATAAAGATAAAACTTGAAAATAAAATTAGAACAAGTCAAGTTCAATAAATACAGCAGTATACCATGATCAAGTAGAATATTACAGAAATGGAAGATGTTTCAACATTAAGGAACATAGATTTTTCTAGGTTTGTTAATGTATTAAAATTTATTAAATTATTACATTCAGAAGTTAAAACATACAAGTTCAAAATACTTAGATATATCCTAAAACTCAGCTATCATTCTTAATATGTTTTTCAAGTAAATTAGGAAGAGATGCCTAATTATAAGGATATGTTCCAAAAATGTCTGAAATACCATATAAAATTGCAAATACTCCACTATTTCTGTTCAAATTTAATGAGAAAGAAGCCTACATATGATTATAGACACAGAAAACTCAAGCTACATAATTAAAAACTAACAGTCACTTTTTAGAATTAGTAAGACTTTGATAAAGCACCTACATATACATAATAAATATGTAAAAGTCTATAGACTTTCTATGTTAACAATAAACACTTTGAAATGGAAATAGGGGGATAAAATGAGACCTTAACTCAATAACATCAAAACCAAAAAAACAAAAAAATCATAATAAAAAAAGAGAAAGGTATGGGATATAATATGAAGATAATCATCAAACTTTATTGAAGAGTAAAATAGGGCTGAGTGATTAGAGAGAAATATCTTTCTGGAAAGAACTAGTGTCACTAAAAATGCTAATCATACACAAATTAATTTCAGTCTAAATTGTGGTTTAAATTATGGTTTAACTGAATGCAATGACTTTAAAGTCCACATGGGAGAATATGACTAAGAATTTCACAGAATAATTTGGAAAAATGAATGATAGTAAATGGAGATTCTCCTTGAGAGATTATTAAATGTATTGACTTCCATCAGATATTGTAGTTGCAGCAACAATAGCCACCTCTGGCAAATATAAGTGGGAAAATGATTCATTAATGATACTGGGGTAGCACATACACTCTTAGACAAGAGAATAGATTTGGAGGCTATGCAACCAGGATCATCTCCCAAGACCATATAAATAGAGGTCCCATTGAAGGAACCACTACTACTGTAACAGGAACACACACCACAGCCAAGAGAGGAAATAGGGGAACAGAAATTTGAGCCAAGAGAGAAATAGGGGAACAGAAATTTGAGTCCAGAACCTGCTGAGACCTGGACTGGGATACCAAAAGTCTATGTAATAAGAACAAAAATGATCCAGAAATAGACACACCCTCAAGAAATATTGAAGCCTTTGAATCATTTTAGTCCCTAAATTGAATGAAGTTGATACAGGATAGCCAATGTCCTCAAATGCCTGCCGGTGTTATAAATATGTATTTCTGTATCTTCCTAGGACCCAACATATTTTTTTCAGTTCCTTGTGTGTTATGTCTAATACCCAATCAAAACTAATACTGTACATGAAAAATCAATATGGCTGAAATCCAAGAGAAACTAGCAATAAGAACAGTTCCACAAGGGGATAGTACTTTGAAATAACTATGTGATACATATTCAGGAAATTGAGGCACAAAATTAAATTTTCGGCAGGGAACTGAAAACTAGGAAAACATAACAATGTAAATTTTGAAACATGTGTGAAATCTAAAAAGATGAATATGTTCTGGGGGTCTACAGTACAGCATGGAGATTATGGTTAATAATGTATTATATACTTAAAGTTGTTTAAAGTGTTGATCTTAAATGCTCTCACCACAGAAAGAAATGGTAATTATATGATGTGATGGGGGTATTAGCTATGAGTTAGGTGTGTGTTAGCTAACTGTTAGTTACTATGGTAGTAATCATTTTGCAATATATATAAGTGTATCAAACCAACATATTGTACACCTTAAACATAGTGGTATATGTCAATTATATCACAATAAAGCTGGAAAAATACGATAACCAAAATCAACAATTTGAGTGGATTTAGTAGCATTTAGAAACAACTGAATAGAAAATTAATGAAAGAAAAGCAAGTCAGAATAAAATATCTAAAAACAAGTCACAGGGAAAGTTAGGGATTGAAAACAAAGAAATAAGGATTAAAGATATAGGGGCAGAGAATATTTAGCAACTGTGTACTTGGAATTCCCAGGGAAGAGGGAGAATGAGGCAAAAGCAGTTTATAAAGAAGTAAGGTTTTTGTTTTCTCCAAAATGACAAAAGATTTCAATTCAAAGATTCAAGAAATGCTTATGAATAGCAAATAGGATTTTAAAAATTCTATAGATGCTACTTGAACCACTGAAAATGAGATAAAGGGACAATCTTAGCACAGCCAGAAATATGAAGACATGTTACCTTCAAAGAGCAACATAAAACATTGATGACTAATATTTCAAACTACAAAGCAGAAGTCAAAAGGCAACAGAACAGTAACCCTGAAGGAAAATAACTGCCCAACAAGAATTATATGTAATTTTAAGTTACCCAAAAATAAATTAAAATAAATATTTAGCCAAACCAAAACCAAATTTTCCACCAGCCAACATATATTAAGGAAAATATAGAAGAGTGTTTTTCTAAGAGAAAGAAATGATTCCAGACAGAAGTTTGAATATTTAAGAAGAAATAAAGAGCAACCCCACTACTGGACATATACCCTAAGAAAACCATAATTTAAAAAGAGACATGTACCCCAATGTTCATTGCAGCACCATTTACAATAGCCAGGACATGGAAGCAACCTAAATGTCCATCGACAGATGAATAGATAAAGAAGATGTGGCACATATATACAATGGAATATTACTCAGCCATAAAAGAGAATGAAATTCAGTTATTTGTAATGAGGTGGATCGACTTAGAGTCTGTCACACAGAGTGAAGTAAGTCAGAAAGAAAAACAAATACCATATGCTAACACAAATATATGGGATATTAAAAAAAATGGTACTGATGAACCTAGTGGCGGGGCAGGAATAAAGACGCAGACGTAGAGAATGGACTTGAGGACATGGGGGAAAGGGGAAGCTGGGACGAAGTGAGAGAGTAGCACTGACATATATACACTGCCAAATGTAAAGTGGATGGCTAGTGGGAAGCTGCTGCATAGCACAGGGAGATCAGCTTGATGCTTTGTGACGACTTATAGGAGTGGGAGGGAGGCTCAAGAGGGAGGGGATATGGGGATATATGTATACATATAGCTGATTCACTTCATTGTATGGCAGAAACTAACAACATTGTAAAGCAATTATACTCCAATAAAAATATGAAAAGAATAAGAAATAAAGAGCAGCAATAACAAAATGGATATGTAGGTTTATCTAAGTAAATATTGACTATGTAAAGCAATAATAGTAATGTTTTTGGAATATATGATAATATGGAATTAAAATAGAAAAACATTAATAGCACATAATTTGTTAGGGTTGGAATGTGTAGTTATTGTGTTCTATTTGTGCATTACTTGACAAGAGACAAAACAACTAGTTTGTATCAGACTTTGATGAGTCAATGATGAACGATTATTCCTTTAGTGTAACCACTAAAAGAAAAGTAAAATAGAAACCTACCAACCTAATAGGAAAAAAATTGGATATTAAAAAATACTCAGTTGATTAATAGGAAGGAAAGAAAGAAGAGAGAAAAGAACATAGAATAGATATGACAAATACAAATCAAATAGTGAGATGACAGATTTAAACCCAAAAGTATCAGTTATTACATTAGCTCCAGGTGAAATATTGTCCTAAAATACAAGGTAAAGATTCTCAGCCTGGGTAAAAAAAATCAAAATATATCATGTGTTTCTTGGAAGAAAGGCATCTAAAACTAAAAACTCAGAAATAATGTGCAAGTGTAGCAAATTATACTTAGTAAACATTAACCAAGGACATTGATTTAACTATATTAATGCCAGGTGAAGAAGAGTCAAGGCAAAAAAATCATTACTTGAGATAAAGATGGACATTTCATAAGCATGAAAATTTCATTTTGCCAGCAAGATATAAAAATTTCATCTTTTTATGTGCCTAAAAATATAGTATAAAACTCATAAAGATTAATAACTAAGAGAAACAGACTAACTTACAATAATAATGAGAGGTTTTAGCACAACTCCTCTCCATACAAACAACAAACAGACAAAACAAATCAGTACTGAAATAGAAGCTTTAAACAACACAATAAGCTTTATCTATTGGAAATATATAAACAACTTAATCCAGCAACCATAATATATACATTATATTCAAAGGCACATAATCATTTTTAGTTCATTGACCATATGCTGAGTCACAAAGCAAATCTGAACAAAATTTTGAATGACTTACAACATTCATAGTATGTTTTTAACCATAGCATAGTTAATCTAGAATTTAAACAGAAAAAGATAGCTTTTAAAAACCTACATACATTTGGAAATTCAAAAACAAAATTAAATTTCTAAGTTCCCATGGTTCAAGGAAGAAATAAAATAAAAGTAATAAAAATTTCTAAATAAATGATATAACTGATATAAAAAGCTCTTGAATGCAACTAAAGGTTTCCTGTGAGGAAAATTTATAGCTTTAAATGTACACATTAGGAAAAAAGGAATGCTGAACTTTAATTATCCAAAAATGTAGTTAAGAAGGTAGAGATAGGGCTTCTCTGGTGGCGCAGTGGTTGAGAGTCTGCCTGCCGATGCAGGGGACACGGGTTTGTGCCCCGGTCTGGGAGGATCCCACATGCCGTGGAGCGGCTGGGCCGGTGAGCCATGGCTGCTGGGCCTGCGCGTCTGGAGCCTGTGCTCCACAGTGGGAGGGGCCACAGCAGTGAGAGGCCCGCGTATCGAAAAAAAAAAAGGTAGAGATAAATTAAAATCAAATTGTACAAGTAATAAAATAATATAAAAAGCAGAAATGAATGAAATTAAACACACAATAAAGAGGATTGGAAAAATTAGAATTGGTTTATAGAAAAGCTTGCTAAAATTAATAATCTCTGAAAGACAAATTAAAATGTGAGAAGTTATAGAAAAATGGGATAAAAAGGGTTACCCACTAGATGATAGAGAAATTAAAACAGTATAAATGAATTTGATGAACAAATTTTGCAATAAACTTTAAAGCTAATTGAAATAGTAAAATTCCTAGAAAATACTACTTATTAAAATTGACAAAAGAAGGAATTGAAAATATGGACACTACTATAAATACTAAATAAGTGTGATTTCTGATAAAACATTTCATAAAAGAAAGCTTCAACTTAGATGGCTTAGTCAGTAAATTCTTAAGGAAAAATTACAAATATAAAAGCTCAAGAAAACATAGCAGAGAAGAAAGATGTGCGCTCACTCCCTCTTGCGAGAGCACCTGAATCACAACTAACTGCTGAACAATCACCAACAGGAAGACACTGGAACTCACTAAAAATATACCCCACATCCAAAGACAAAGGAGAAGCTGCAATCAGACAGTAGGAGGGGCTCAATCACAATAAAATAAAATCTCATAATTGCTGGGTGGGTGACTCACAAACTGGAGAACAATTATACCACAGAAGTCCACCCACTGGAGTGAAGCGTCTGAGCCCCATGTCAGGCTACCCAACCTGGGGGTCCTGCAGCATAAGGGGGAATTCCCAGAAAATGACTTCTAAGGCTAGCAGGATTTGATTGCAGGACTTTGACAGGACTGGGGGAAACAAAGACTCTACTCTTGGAGGGCACAAACAAAGTAGTGTGTGCAACAGGACCCAGAGGAAGGGAGCAATGACCCCATAGGAGACTGAACCAGACCTACCGCCCCCTGCAGAGGCGGATGTGGCTGTGGCTCACTGCTGGGACAAGGACACTGGCAGCAGAAGTTCTGGGAAGTACTCCTTGGCATGAGCCCTTCTGGAGTCTGGCATTAGCAACACCAAAGAGCCTGTAAACTCAGTTGCTGGGTCGCCTAGGCCAAACAACCAGGAGGGAGGGAACTCAGCCATACCCATCACCAGAAAAGTAGATTAAAGTTTTATTGAGCTCTGCCCACCTGAGCAACACCCAGCTGTACCCACCACCAGTCCTTCCCATCAGGAAGCTTGCAGAAGCCTCTTAGATAGCCTCATCCACCAGATTGCAGACAGCAGAAGCAAGAAGAACTACCATCCTGCAACGTGTGGAACAAAAACCACATTCACAGAAAGACAGACAAGATGAAACAGCAGAGGACTATGTACCAGGTGAAGAAACAAGATAAAACCCCAGAAAAACAACAAAATGAAGTGCAGATAGGCAACCTTTCAGAAAAAGAATTCAGAATGATAGTGAAGAGGATCCAGTACCTTGGAAAAGAAGGAGGCAGAGATCGAGAAGATGCAAGAAATGTTTAACAAAGACCTAGAAGAATTAAAAAACAGACACTTAGAAGAATTAACGAACAAACGAACACAGATGAACAATACAATACCTGAAATGAAAAATACACTAGAAGGAATTGATAGCAGAATAACTGAGGGAGAAGAACAAATAAGTGACCTGGAAGACGGAATGGTGGAATTCACTGCTGCAGAACAGAATAAAGAAAAAGAATGAAAAGAAATGAAGAGAGCCTAAGAGACTTCTGGGACAACATTAAACTCACCAACATTTGCTTTTATATGAGTCCAGGAAGGAGAAGAGAGAGAAAGGACCCGAGAAAATATTTGAAGAAATTATGGTTGAAAACTACCCTAACATGGGAAAGGAAACAGCCACCCAAGTCCAGGAAGTGCAGAGAGTCCCAGGAAGTATAAACCCCAGGAAAAACATGCCAAGAAACATAGTAATCAAATTGACAAAAATTAAAGAAAAAGAAAAATTATTAAGAGCAACAGGGGAAAAATGACAACATACAGGGGAACTCCCATAAGATTAACGGCTGATTTCTCAGTAGAAACTCCACGAGCCAAAAGGGAGTGACATGATATATTTAAAATGATAAAAGGGAAGAACCTACAACCAAGATTACCTGGCAAGGATCTCATTCAGATTCAACAGAGAATTCAGAAGCTTTACAGACAAGCAAAAGCTAAGATAATTCAGCACCACCAAACCAGCTCTACAACAAATACTAAAATAACTTCTCTAAGTGGGAAACACAAGAGAAGAAAAGGACCTACAAAAACAATTAAGAAAATGGTAATAGGAACATACACATTGATAATTACCTTAAATGTGATAGGATTAAAATCTCCAACCAAAAGACACAGGCTTGCTGAATGGATACAAAAACAAGACCCATACCTATGCTGTCTACAAGAGACCCACCTCAGACCTAGGGACACATACAGACTAAAAGTGAGGGGATGCAAAAACATATTCCATGCAAATGGAAATGAAAAGAAAGCTGGAGTAGCTATACTCATATCAGATAAAATAGACTTTAAACAATGTTACAAGAGACAAGGAAGGACACTACATAATGATCAAGGGATCAATCCAATAAGAATATATAACAATTATGAATCTATATGCATCCAACATAGGAGCACCTCAATACATGAGGCAAATGCTAACAGCTATAAAAGACAAAATCAACAGTAACACAATAATAGTGGGGGACTTTGTACCTCACACCAATGGACAGATCATCCAGACAGAAAATTAATAAGGAAACACAACCTTTAAATGACACAATAGACCAAATAGATTTAATTGATATTTATAGGACATTCCATCCAAAAACAGCAGATTACACTTTCTTCTCAACTGCACATGGAATATTCTCCAGGATAGATCACATCTTGGGTCACAAATCAAGCCTCGGAAAATTTTAGAAAATTGACATCATATAAAGCATGTTTTCCGACCACAATGCCATGAGATTAGAAATCAATTACAGGGAAAAAAATGTAAAAAACACAAATACATGGACGCTAAACAATACGTTACTAAATAACCAAGAGATTACTGAGGAAATCAGAAAATACCTAGAGACAAATGACAATGAAAACACGACGATCCAAAACCTATGGTATGCAGCAAAAGCAGTTCTAAGAGGGAAGTTTATAGCAATACAATCTTACCTCAAGAAACAAGAAAAATCTCAAATAAACAATCTTACTTTACATCTAAAGGGACTAGTGAAAGAAGAACAAACAAAACCCAAAGTTAGTAGAAGGAAAGAAATCATAAAGATCAGAGCAGAAATAAATGAAATAGAAACAAAGAAAACAATAGCAAAGATCAATAGAACTAAAAGTTTGTTCTTTGAGAAGATAAACAAATTGATAAACCTTTAGCCAGACGCATCAAGAAAAAGAGGGAGAGGACTGAAATCAATAAAATTAGAAATGAAAAAGGAGAAGTTACAATGGACACTGCAGAAATAAAAGCATCGTAAGAGACTGCTACAAGTAACTATGCCAATAAAATGGACAACCTGGAAGAAATGGACAAATTCTTAGAAAGGTGTAACCTTCCAAGACTGAACCAGGAAGAAATAGAAAATATGAACAGACCAATCACAAGTAATGAAATTGAAGCTATGATTAAAAATCTCCCAACAAACAAAGGTCCAGGAGCAGATGGCTTCACAGGTAAATTCTATCAAACATTTAGAGAAGGGCTAACACCCATCCTTCTCAAACTCTTCCAAAATTGGAGAGGAAGCAACACTCCCAAACTCATTCTATGAGGCCACCATCAGCCTGATACCAAACCAGACAGAGATACTACAAAAAAAGAAAATTACAGACCAATGTCACTGATGAATATAGATGCAAAATCCTCAATAAAATACTAGCAAACAGAATCCAACAGCACATTTAAAGGATCATACACCATGATCAAGTGGGATTTATCCCAGAGCTGCAGGGATTCTTCAGTATACACAAATCAATCAGTGTGATATACCGTATTAATGAATTGAAGAATAACAACCATATGATCACCTCAATAGATGCAGAAAAATTTTGTTACAAAATTCAACACCTAGTTATGATAAAAACTCTCTGGAAAGTGGGCATAGAGGGAATCTACCTCAACATAATAAAGGACATATATGACAAACCCACAGCAAACATCATTCTCAATGGGGAAGAACTGGAAAGCATTTCCTCAAAGATCAGGAGCAAGACAACGATGTCCAGTCTTGCCCCTATTATTCAACATAGTTCTGGAAGTGCTAGCCATGGCAATCAGAGAAGAAAAAGAAATAAGAGGAATACAAATTGGAAAAGAAAAAGTAAAACTGTCACTGTTTGCAGATGACATAATACTATACATAGAGAATCCTAAAGATTCTACCAGAAAATGACTAGAGCTAATCAATGAATTTTGTAAAGTTGCAAGATACAAAATTAATGCACAGAAATCTCTTGCATTCTTATACACTAACAATGAAGGATCAGAAAGAGACATTAAGGAATCAATCCATTTCACCACTGCAACAAAAAGAATAAAATACCTAGAAAAAAACCTACCTAAGGAAGTAAAAGACGTGTACTCAGAAAACTATAAAACAGTGGTGAAAGAAGTTAAAGATGACACAAACAGATGGAGAGATATACCATGTTCTTGGGTTGGAAGAATCAATATTGTGAAAATAACTATACTACCCAAAGCAATCTACAGATTCAGTGCAATCCCAATCAAACTACCAATGGCATTTTTCACAGAACTAGAACAAAAAATTTCACAATTTGTGTGGAAACACAAAAGACCACAAACAGCCAAAGCAATCTTGAGAAAGAAAAATGGGGCTGGAGGAATCAGACTCCCTGACTTCAGACTACACTACAAAACCACAGTAATCAAGACAGTATGGTACTGGCACAAAAACAGAAATATAGATCAGTGGAACAGGATAGAAAGCCCAGAGGTAAACCCACGCACCTATGGTCACCTTATCTTTGATAAAGGAAGCAAGGATATACAATGGAGAAAAGACAGCCTCTTCAATAAGTGGTGCTGGGACAACTGGACAGCTACATGTAAAAGAATGAAATTACAACACTCTCTAACACCATACACAAAAATAAACTCAAAATGGATTAAAGACCTAAATGTAAGGCCAGACACTATCAAACTCTTAGAGGAAAACATAGGAAGAACACTCTTTGACATAAATCACAGCAAGATCTTTTTTGACCCACCTTCTAGAGAAAAGGAAAGAAAAAAAGAATAACCAAATGGGACCTAGTCAAACCTGTAAGTTTTTGCACAGCAAAGGAAACTATAAACAAGATGAAAACACAACCCTCAGAATAGGAGAAAATATTTGCAAACGAATCGACAAAGGATTAATCTCCAAAATATATAAACAGCTCATTCAGCGCAATATTAAAAAAAGAAACAACCCAACCAAAAATGGGCAGAAGACCTGAATAGACATTTCTCCAAAGAAGACATACAGTTGGCCAAGAGGCACATGAAAAGCTGCTCAACATCACTAATTATTAGAGAAATGCAAATCAAAACTGCAATGAGGTATCACCTCACACCAGTTAGAATGGGCATCATCTTAAAATGTACAAACAGTAGATGCTGGAGTGGGTGTGGAGAAAATGGAACCCTCTTGCACTGTTCATGGGAATGTAAGTTGATACAGCTACTATGGAGAACAGTATGGAGGTTCCCTAAAAAACTAAAAATAGAATTACCATATGACCCAGCAATCCCACTACGGGACATATATCCAGAGGAAACCATAATTCGAAAATATATGCACCCCATTGTCCATTGCAGCACTATTTACAATAGCCAGGTCATGGAAGCAACCTAAATGCCCACTGACAGAAGAAAGAATACAGAAGGTGTGGTACATATATACAGTGGAATATTAGCTGTAAAAACGAACAGAGCTTGGTCATTTGTAGAGATGTGGATGGAGCTAGAGACTGTCATACAGAGTGAAGTAAGTCAGAAAGAGAAAACTAAATATATAAAAGCTCAAGAGAAAATGAAATTATGGCTATGATATTTTAAAAAGCATGATAAGCATATAATGGGAAAAGCATAGTTCAATCTCAGATTAAGTTAGATTTAAATATTCTAAACAAAATATTGCCAAAATAAACTAAGAAGTATAAAATGTCATATAATTAGCACCTTTATCCAAGAAATGAAAATTTTTTCCAAAATTCTAAACTCAGCATAATTCCCTACTTTCAAAAATAAGGAGGAGGGACTTCCCTGGTGGCGCAGTGGTTACGAATTTGCCTGCCAAGGCAGGGGACATGGGTTCGAGCCCTGGCCCGGGAAGATCCCATATGCTGCGGAGCAGCTAAGCCCCTGCGCCACAACTGCTGAGCAACCCCCGCTCGCCATAACTAGAGAGAGCCCGCACACAGCAACGAAGACCCAGTGCAGCCAAAAATAAATAAATAAAAATAAATTTATAAAAAAAAATAAATAAATAAGGAGGAAAAATAATTTGACCCTCTCAAATGGTGAAAAGCATTTGGTAAAATTCAACAATTTTTCTTGATTAAAAAAAAAAAGCAAACTGCAATTAGGAGTAAATATCCACAATCATAGAGTATGTAGAAAAGCACGTAAAGCAAGCAACCTAGTGGAGATTAATCACTACTTCTTTTCAACATTTATGACCATTCAGTCACTGCAATAGCCAAGAAAAGGAAACTAAAGTTATAGAGGCTTGAATGTATGATATTAAAATATTCATATTGCAAGTTGAATGTGATTTTGTTATGAAAAAATAAACAATTGACCACTTGTTAAAAACAGTAAGTTAGTTTAGCAGTTATTTTATTTTATTTTATTTTTTTGTGGTACGCGGGCCTCTCACTGTTGTGGCCTCTCCCGTTGCGGAGCACAGGCTCCGGACGCGCAGGCTCAGCGGCCATGGCTCACGGGCCCAGCCGCTCCGCGGCATGTGGGATCTTCCCGGACCGGGGCGTGAACCCGTGTCCCCTGCATCAGCAGGCGGACTCTCAACCACTACACCACCAGGGAAGCCCAGTTTAGCAGTTTTGCTGAACAAAAAATGGTAGCATAAAAAACCACTTGTATTTCCTATTTCAGAAATGAGTAGAATGTACAAAAAATACAAAGATACCATTTATTATTGCAGCCAAAATATCAAATATGTAAGATAAAATACAACAAAATATTTAGAAGACTTTGATACAGAAATTTACATAACATATTGAGAAAAATAAGACTTAATCAATCATGGAATATACCATATTCATATATTGGAAAACTCAATAATGCAAAATACGTTTATTTTCCCAAATAAATATATATTGAATGTGACTCTTGTCACAACCCAAGTGTATGTATCAATGTGTTTGTTTAAATTTATGAAATGATTCTAAAAATTTCAAAACGCTAAAAATGCTTAAGACACTCTAGAAGACAAAGTAAAATATAGGAAGAAATACATAAACACCTATGTAAGTTTGTTATAAAATAAAACTAATTAAGGCAGTACAGTATTTGAAAAATATATGTTTTAATAAGCTTATGTGAAATAAAACAAAATGTCCTTGATGACATTATGGCTATTTACTAGATTTTTTGGATACCCTAAAAACATTGTATTATAATACAACTCCTACTAAACGGGTATTAGGACAGAAACAGAGAAGTTGACCAGTGGATCACATGGAGTCTACAATATAGACCAACATGTGTTCATATTCTGTGTGTGTGTGTGATAATTTAGTATGTGAAACAGCCAGCATTTTCAAATCAGTGGTGATATGACAGATTATTGAAATAATAGCATTAGCACAAGTGGCCGTACCTTTCGAAAAATAAAATGGAGTTAAATTATTGTTTCAAATACTCAAAATATTCTAGTTAGTGTGTATTTCTAAGCAGAATGGTGGACATAGAAACTTTAAAAATACTCTAAAACTATTAAAATTGTATGCACAAAATTATGTTTGCAAACTTGGGATAGGAAAGCATAAAATATGACCCAAAACATGAAAGTCATAAAGGAATATTTTGACATGATCAGATAATTCACAGGAAATGAAACAAATATAGCCAATAAAACATATGCCAAGATTTTTAGTAATTAAGAAAGTACACATCATGGGACTTCCCTGGTGGCGTGGTGGTTGAGAATCTGCCTGCCAATGCAGGGGACACGGGTTCAGGCCCTGGCCTGGGAAGATCCCACATGCCCTGGCAACGAACAGTAGCTTCTGCTCTCCACAGCTAGAGAAAGCCCGCATGCAGCAGGGAAGGCCCAACACAGCCATAAATAAATAAATAAATTTAAAAAAAAAAAAAAAAAAAGAAAGTACACATCAAAACCATGAGATGAGAATTTTATCCTATCAGATTTTAAAAATGTAAATGTTTAATAATTCAAGCATAGATGAGAATGTACATAAATGTATTATTTCATATATTAGTATAAATTTAGAATTATCAATTAAATTTTAAATGTGCTAATTTCATAATCCAGCAATTCCACTTTGAGGTATGTACACTAAAAAGTTGCATGTTAATGCACAAGCATAATGAAGGAAACTCATTTTACATTGTATTGGTGAAAATTTGAAAACAATCTAAATGACTATCACTAATAAATAATCTATGGAACACTGATTGTATAAAGTATTATTTAGTTATAGGATTTCATTGAATTCTACAAATATATTCTTATATTCAAAACACAAGTTAAGTGCAGTATAATGAACATGCTTTTAGACTCCACAAAATGACATCTTTTTACACATACATGCATTTGTCATTGTATGTAAAATTGCTCTAAAGCTATACAAAGCTGACAGCCTTGATAACCTCTGGGTAGTAGATGAAGCTGGATGAGTGGTATTACAAAAGTCTCAACAAGAGGTGTGAATTCATATATTTCAATGATTAAAAGTAGAGTTTTACAATGTAACACCACTTTATTGTATAGCTAAGGGAAGATTGCTCTCTCTAATTATGCCATGTCAGCTGTTTACCTCTGATATTTTATTATGCATAAATTGTTCTTCTCAGTGTGTGGCTTGCTCTGTAGTTCCTCCATTCTCACTGCACTCTTATTTAGAATGATTTGTGTTCTACATCTGTGCTCTGCAGTATCTTCACTTGAAATCAGAGCATGGTCTCCTTTTGATAGGATGAGAGGGATATTTTTCACTTCCCCATCTTTTACTAGAAGAGTTAACTAAGCAAAATTATTTAAGCCAAAAACCCTGTCCTTGTAAAAGTAGTAAACATCCTTTCTGGGAAACACAGGGACTGTGTGATATGTAACCCTTTGATACTCAAGATACATTGGATATAGCCAAGGCAGTAGAGTGTACTGCATAAGAACATGGGTTTGTAATATAACATCTCATTTTCAGATTAAAGGGGAAAATACATAATCATCTTAATAGATATAAATAATCACTGATAAAATCCAATACCTAATAGTGATAAAATTAGAAATGAAAAGAAATTTCTTAATCTGATAAGACATCTATCAAGACCCACAGCCTATGTACTTCTAATAGTAAATTGAGGGTTTCATCCCTTTTAATACAATAAAAAAGAAAATAATACTTCTGTGCAGTCCTTTACTGGCAACCTCAGAAAACGCAATAGGGCAAAAAGAAATACAGCTGTCCCTTAGTATCTGTGGGGAATTGGTTCCAGGACCTGCCATGGATGACAAAACCCATAGATGCTTAAGTCCCATAGTTGACCCTATGTGTCTGCAGTTTCACATCTGTGGATTCAACCAACTATGAATCCTGTAATATTGTAGTATTTATTGAAAAAAGTCTGTGTATAAGTGGACCTGTGCACTTCCAGCCCATGTTGTTCAAGGGTGAACTGTAGTTGTGTGAGGATTTGAAAGGAATAAATATATCTACTATTATTCAAAGATAATACTGTGTATCTGGAAAATTTTAAATAATATACAAAAATTTTTAGGATTAATAGCTTTTAGAAAGTAGTTGGAGTAAGATTAATATACAAGAAAAAAGTATATTATATTTGTATTAAATAGCAACTAACAGAAAGTATATTTTAATGACTTTTATGCATAATTTGAGTTGTCAGGAAATATTAGATTCCTCCAGAGAGGATTGTTATTTCTTCCTGCCAGGACCAAGGCTGGAATGTTTTCTATGTCACCAAAACAGTTCTGAGAGTACAGTCTGTGGAGACTTTTGGGTGCCAGTACAGAGCCAAGGTTGTATGCTATAGTCTTTGCCTTTAGAAGGTGGCAAGCTCTAACACTGGTTCATTCAGCATCCAATGTCCATCAAGTAGGTCTACCTTTTGGGAGTCTCCTGAGTTGGGTCAATGTAAAACCTGTAGCTCTAGATTATACTCTAAGGTGAATGAAGCAAACCAGTGAGAGAAGGGCCATATACAAGTTCTTAGCACCTAACAACCTAACCCTGCTCCATTACACTAAGCCATTAGTAACAAGGGGCTAAGACTCTCAGCTGCTTTTCCTGGACTGACATATTCCTGGAATAGAAACCTCCCAGACTCACATCTTCCAGGTCTTCTCTTCTCTGAATTCCTGCCTAGGAATCTATAACTATTTTATTAGGCTGTGAATACTGTTTAGTAATTTTTTAAACTTTTTTCAGTCTTCTTTATTCTCTATAACAAGCTAATTAGTTACTATTACTTAATAATCTTTTCTCAAGAAACTGGAAATGCTTTTTATATCTTTATAGTTTCTGCTGTATAGGTACTCATATCCTTCCTTTTCATCCCTAATACTGTCTGCTTGCATCTTTTTTTTCCCTTATCAATCTCATGAGAGGCTTGTCTATTATATTAGCCTTCTGTTTACTCTATTGATCAATGCTATTGTACATTTGTTTTCTGTTATATTTCTGTTCTTATTTTTTATTTTCTCCCTCTTTCCATTTTCTTTGTATTTATTCCATTGAAATACTAATTTCATTACCAATTCATTTTTTCCCTTTATATCTTTCTATTGTAGACATTTAAACCCCTAAATGTCCTTTGAAATCTTGTTTTGACTTCATTAGTTTGAGCTGAACTGTTGTATTATAAAGTTGAAAGTATTTTAAATTTTATATTAAGATTATTTCTTTTGCCCATAAGTTATTTATATATGCAGTCTAATACTCAACTGTATTTTTTAATGTTAATTTTGTTACTTATTTCTAGCTTAATTGCAGTGTGGTCATTGCACATACCTATTCTTTTGAAATTTATTGACATACTCTATGGCCATGTTATTGGTCATTTAGAAAACTGATCATTTGAAGAATATATATAATTTAAAACAGGGCTATAGATAAATACATGAATATATATTTATACATAAATATAAAAAACCATGTTCAAATATTCCTTCTGTAGAGTCACTGTTTCTTTGCTGTAACTACCAATAATTATTGAATAATTGAAAGGATATTGAAAGGATGTTGAAATCTCTCACTATGGTAA
This sequence comes from Delphinapterus leucas, assembly GCF_059928025.1. NCBI lineage: Eukaryota > Metazoa > Chordata > Mammalia > Artiodactyla > Monodontidae > Delphinapterus > Delphinapterus leucas. Next base: position 21,971,123 of record NC_143130.1, on the reverse strand, counting down.
TGGTTTTGTCCATTTCTTCTTCTACACAGTCACCTCTTTCTTTAGCAAGTCTTCATTATATCAATATTTTACTCTTTTATATGAAGAACCTTAACATAATCAGCTTAGACTATGGAAAGACAAATGTAAAATAAATTAATTAAAAGAAAAATACAAATTTTCCAGATTGAGAATTACAGGAAAAAGTGTCCTTCCACGTTGTATAGAATTCACGTATTTGTAGGTTAATGTATGATGTACTTGAATGTAGCATGTTATGCTGTTTAACCATTTTAAGCCTTTTATGTAAGGGCTATAAATATCAAGAATCTTGCAAGGATGGAACTCAGGGAGACATTAGTGCTTAAGCAGTAGACAAAGGAGAAGCATTCAGTGCAGAAGGCTTGAGAGGAAAAAATAGCTATAGCCTTACTGTAAGAGTCAAGAGATCTTCCAGAAAATATCCTTTGGATATGAGGGAAATCTGGCCAAAATATCCATAATTCCATTAACACTGATCTAGATGGCAAAGCAGTTCCCTTTTTCCTACCAGTTTTCCATGTAGGTCCCTTCTAAAGTCATGCCTTCTTGATGAGTATGGTAAGTTTTGATTAAGAGCACAGTATATGGAATGTACATGGTCACCGTTTCTGACCTTTACTCCCTTCCTTCTCCCTTAAAGAGAGACTCACATAAATCAGGGTTCTGTTAAGTTCCCAAAATCAGATTGGTTATTATTTTAAGTTCCACTGCAGTAAGGATTATTATACTTATGGCTGGAACTTACAATATATGGTCTTCTTCTTTAAATAATAGAAAAAATATACTGGTGAACAAAAGGGAAGAAGAGTGTTTGTATATGTTGGCTTTGGCAGCCATAACAAAATACCATAGACTGGGCAGCTTGAACAACAGAAATTTATTTCTCACAGTTCTGGAGGCTAGAAGTCCAAGATCAAGGTGCCAGACAGGTTTTTGGTGAGAACTCCCTGTCTTGCAGATGGCTACCTTTTAGCTGTGTTCTCAGGTGGTGGAGAGAGAACAAGAGAGAAGGGCACTAATCCCATCATGAAGGCTCTACTCTCATGACCTCATCTAACCCTAATTATCTCTCAAAGACCCTATCTCCAAGTGCCATCACATTGGGGGTTAGAATTCCAACAAATGAATTTGGGGAGGTATGAAAACATTCAGGCCATAAAAGTGTTTAAATAATGTTTGATAAAGAACTCCAGACTTATTTAAATGTGAGTAGAGGCAGAGATTTATAGATATTTTGACCTAAGAGGCTCTGATCTGGCCTCTTAGACTATCATGAGATAAATCTCTAAATCACCGTAGGTGTTTGAGTGATTCTGATGCTTAATAGAATGAAATAGTTGTTTTTGGAGTCTGTGCCTGAGTTATTGGGTTCCCAGTCCCACTTGTTCAAATTCTTTTTAGCTTCTTTGTTTCTTTCCAATCCATAGAGTTCCAGAGAGTATATCTGGCTGGCAGCCTAATTTTCTAAGTATCTTGAGCTACGCAGGTGATAAGCTCCAAGCATGGATAAGGAAACTGGGACAATCATTTTTCCCAAAACCTTTCAAATATTTATCCCATGATTGGCTCTCATAATTATTCATCAACAACTTCAAAAAACCAGAAGTTTAAGGGAAATGATACCCCTGTATTTCATTTAGACATCCTTTGCATTTTGATTCCTGAACTGTTTGAAGTCCAGATGAGAGGAAGTTTTAGGATTTTATCAGCTTTTAAAATATGCTCTTCCTCTCTTTCAAAAAAAATTGCAAATGCTTTATGATCTACACACACTAGCCCATCTTGCTCCCTTGAACAACCAACCTGAACAGGGCTGCTTCACAGAGCAAGTAACAAGCACACTGGAATCAGGGAGGTCGATGATAGGAATGGGAGAAAGAGAGACTGTTCTCATTATATTATTCTCTATCTCATGTTTTTTTCCTCTTTAACTCTATTAAACTTCAAATAATTTATCATTTACTAGCATGTAGGAAAAAAAGCTAATTTTTAATAAAATGCAATGGAAAGAAGAAAAACACATGCAATATTTTTTTCTCTCATAGTCCCATCAGTAAAAGATTTGAAGATAAAATTTGCTTTTATCCAGGCACTTTACTAAAATTTTGAACTTATGCTTCAACAGGCATTGAAAGAATACCTGTCCTTTTTAGATCTTTTGGCATTTAAAAGGTGTAAAAATAACAGGAAATGTATTTTTCTTCCTGTTTTTAAAAAGTACAGTGTTCAGAAAGTATATTTCCTAATCAACATATGGGCTACATTTTTCTGATTAAGACTAATAGAACTTCATGCTCAAAGCATGCCTGTTGAGTCAAGAATACGAGAAAATCCTTGAGAAATTTAGGTGTCAAAAAAGGCTGCTTCTGCCTAATATATTCTTTCATTGCAAAATCAAGCTTTATAAAAATTGCTTTAATCCTGAAAATTTGACTGGACTTTCATGTACCAAGTTAAAGAGGAAAAGGTAAATGGGACATTTTGAAAGAAAATAATGGCAAGATTTGGTATGTACTTAGGAAGATATATTAAATCATTACATTGATATAAAAATTTACTTTTAAATATGTCATCAAAATTGATTCTCACATCTATTGTCAAGTCATAGAAATATTTTAAATTAGGCTTAAAGTAAACTTCACTCTAAAATACAGAAATAAATATCATATGGAATTATATCTAAAGACCCTTTCCAAATATCCCATTTGGAACTACATGTTTGGGCTGGTTTCAGAAATTTCAACATAATGTAGTTATAAAATCATGGAATTTTAATCAAAAGGTGGATAGTCATCAACAGGCCATCAGATAAAATTTACTGAAAATGTTATGACTAGCCTGAAATCTATCAATGCTCAAGGCAAATGCATTGAAACATTCTTAAAGTAATTTGATAAATGTAGTAAACTTCTATTTGGGTGAACATAAATATCATTCTTATTCTAGGGTAGGCTTAGTCCTTGGTAATATCCTTATAAAAGATTATTCATAGAAGATTGAATCCTTATAATACCAAAAGATACCAGTTAAAACTGAAAAATGAATATATTCAATGAATTCCTACCTGCTAGAACAAAATCCAGGCTTTTTAATATAATAGAGTAGGTATACTGGTCATTTAGACTACAGTTTTGAGTTTAGTTTTGGGTTAACCTTTCTTAATATAAACAATCATGCCAATGATAAATATCATGCTGTACCCTCTAACACATATATAAGGATGCTTTCTTGTTTATCAGTAAGAATCTTTATCTAGGTAGTGAAAGAAAAGCCAGATTTTCTTTAACGTACTCTTAGCATGTCTGTGTGAGAAGGTCAGTTCAACTTTTGAAATGTAGGCTGCTGGTTAAACAAGTGTGTTTGTGTGTGTGTGTGCATGCACATCTGAATACTACATCCATATACATAAACGTATGTAAATGCGTAGTATATATCAATACTTGCATTTTTGTTTGTATCCATGAGTTGATGTATACATGTAAATACACACACATACTGCATTAATTCTGGTCCGCTGGGAAACCTATGCCAAAATGGAATTAATACTGTAAGAAAGTCATTGAGGTAAACATTTGTGAAGGATGAAGGAGAGAAAGAGCAGGAGTGGACCAGGGAGAACCTTCAAGTGCAGTGTTGGTCTGACATCTGTGAGAGAAGAGAGGGAAGGGTGAAGGATGGAGTAAGAAGAGCCTTCGACTCTAGGAAACTCAGAGAAATTCTTAGCCAGGCTGATGGTAGCTCCAGAGTAAAGATTGCCCATTGGAAGAGATCTGCATGGCTGACCCCAGGACTCCTACCAAGCCCAGTCATTGGCTAGGAGCAGCCTGGGGAGATGGAGACCTCGACCTCAACCCTGTGGTGGATGCTGAAGATGCAGCAACTCGGAGCTGTCAGCCAACTCCTCCTCTTAGAGCAGACTCTCTCTGGAAGGCGATCTGAGTAGGGCAAGCCCAAGGCTGCCACACACATCCATATCTTAATATACATTAGATTAGTCATTCTTCAGTCTTTCTGAACCTAAGGTTGATTATTTATAACCTTCCCAACTTTTTATCTCTTCCCCAGGATTCTATAATGATTCAGTGGATTTTTGAAGAGAGATATGCATGTTGAAGGGAGAAGTTATAGATAGCCCAAAATATTTCACATCCTTTGGCCATTTGTATAAGATATAAATCATTTTATTTAAAATATTGTTATATTTCCAAGTTGGCTGATAATTCCATCATTTCCATTGCCAGAAAGATGAATTATCCTTGGAATCTTATTTTGTATTGTTGATTATCACTAATAGTCCTTTAACTATTAGAAACACAAAGGAGTGTTGTTGATGCTTGTGGTCAGAAATGCTTAGACCAGAATTACAGATTTCAAAAATCCAAGAGGCTTACTTGTGATTTAAAGCCCCCTTCAACTCTTAGGTCCAAACAGAGAGAAAGGGTGGGGTGTCAGATCCAGCAGATGAACGTGGCTAGTGTCAGAACTAAAATATGCCAATTCCCTGTGAGACAGCTCTAGATGAGGGGTCAGAGGAAGCAGAACAAAAGCAGCCCTTGTTATGGACTGATTGTTAGTGACCCCAACTCATATTTTGAAGCCGTAACACCCAAAGTGAAAGGATTTGGAAGTGGGACCTTTGGAAGGTGATTAGGTTTGGAAGAAGTCATGAGGGTGGGACCTCCATGATGGGAATAGAGTCCTTATGTGAAGAGGAAGAAAACAGAGCTGGCTTTCTCTCTGCTACATGAGGACACACCATGAAAGCAGCCGTCTGCATGCTAAGAAGAGAGTTCTCATCAGAACCTGACCATGCTGTCGCCTTGATCTTGGACTTCCAGCCTCCAGAAATGTGCGAAATAAATTTCTGTTGTTTAAGCCACTCCATCTGTGGTATTTTGTGGAAGCTCGAGCTAAGACAGCCCTTTATCAGAGAAGTGAGGGGGAGAAAGTTGAATCAGCCAGTTCTGCTGCGAGTGACTCACATCATCCCCTGTGACATGGAGATGAAGAAACTTCCTGGGGGATAGGATGCCAGGAGGGGGAAGAAGCCCAGAGCAGAACAATGGACTGAACACCAACCCTCTGTTGACCAGCAGCTCTGCCACCATCTACGGCAATGGAAGAGGAACAAACAGTGTTGTAGCAAGTGGGTGTGGGTCATTGACATTCACTGCAGCCAGGGAACGTGAGGATGGCACTGATCCACATGCTGAGAGCCCAGGCAATGTGTGTTTGAGAATATCTTCCTTTTTCACCCACTCTCCTGGCAAGTAGAAGAACCTGAGAAAGAACCAGGGTTCCAGCAAGCGTACTGGGGAGAGGAAACAGTTGATGTTTTCCTTGCCCAGTTTATGTTATTCACACCCTCTCCATTGTCCTTCCCCTGGCTGGTGCTGCATGTGTTTAAAGCTCAAACTTCCCAGAGCATTGAGATTCTTTCTCCTATCAAAGTGAACTGCTCAGATTTCTCCTTCAATATTATCAGAATCCCCTGAAGTGAAAGACAAACGAATCATATTAGATATTGTTAAAGGCAAAGGGGGCCTTTCAGCATATAATAATTTCATTTTGCCGACACTTCATGGGTTTTAAATTTACTTCCTTATACATTTAAAGCTAAATACGGTCTTGGAAAAAAAATGAAAAATGATATTAGGGGCTTTGAAGCACCCTTTTGCTTTTTTTTTTTTTTTTTGAGGTACGTGGACCTCTCACTGCCGTGACCCCTCCCGCCGCGGAGCACAGGCTCCGGACGCGCAGGCTCAGCGGCCACGGCTCACGGGCCCAGCTGCTCCGCGGCACGTGGGATCCTCCCAGACCGGGGCACTCATTTTTTTTTTTTGCAAATTTGCTATTCAAAAGCAAAAGGGGGCTTCCCTGGTGGCGCAGTGGTTGGGAGTCCGCCTGCCGATGCAGGGGACACAGGTTCGTGCCCCGGTCTGGGAGGATCCCACGTGCCGCGGAGCAGCTGGGCCCGTGAGCCGTGGCCGCTGAGCCTGCGCGTCCGGAGCCTGTGCTCCGCGGCGGGAGGGGTCACGGCAGTGAGAGGTCCGCGTACCACACACACACACACAAAAGATGATAGTTTATTAAATACAAATATCTGACAATTAAGATTTTTAAATATATTTTTCTGTAGAACAATATACTGATTGATGTTATTTCACTCTAAACAGAAGGGGGTATTTCTAAAACCTCATACAACAGTGCTTCAAGATCCTCAGGGAAAGAAAAAAATCCCTAGCTTTGTATTGCGGAACTAAGAAATCTGAATTGTTCAGATAAAGTTTAGATAAGAATCTGAATGTCAAGTGCTTATTCCACTGAACCTGTTGCAATTCACGAATCTCTTCTGTATGTGTGATGCACCGTGATGGTGTGCTGGGGTGAATTTCTTTGAGCAACTGAATAATTTCTTTGCACTCTGGACTTCAGTGCTGATTAGTTCTTTCTTGTCTGGCTTGTTCATACAAAGGCTGCCTTGACATAAAGAAAGCCTGGAAACATCTAGAAAAAAACAGAATTACACAGAAAAAAAAAACAAAACAGATTTTCATTAGCACATTCTGTCTATACATAAATCCATATATAGTCCCAGGGAACGGATGATATATTTAACTATGTGAGTTGGTTCATTTTAATTAAAGCGAATGTAGCCTTTTGATCTACAGAATAAACAATCTAACAATAGGAAAAATGCAATCTGTTGAGACATATTTGAGTTATTTTGCAGTAATTGGCTTGGCAACAGCTTCAGTCACAGATTTCTGTTTCACAGATTGTCCCCAAATGAATAAAGGTTTGCTTTGAAATGTAATTAATATTACATTCAGCTGCAAGACATTCTCAGGTTGTCAAAGGAATTTGAAGGAGGTAGCTACAGAAAGTGAACAAAATAAAAGTGAAACTGAAAAGTAAATTAAGTGAAATTAATGCACACAAAGTACACTGGACCAATAAAAAAAATGTCAGTGTCATGAGCTAGATTTTACCTTCAGTCAGTCTCCCATGAACATTAAAATTATGAATATGGACAAATATTTCACAGGGTATATATTTATTGACAATGATTGCCTCACTTTATCATTCAAACATGAACAAGTGTGGGGAATGTAAAAAGCTATTCTGTCCTCTAATGAGATAGAACGGATCTGAAGGCATAGGGCTGCACTTGGGGAGTTGGGTCCCCTGAATTCAACTTGCATTGATCAGTACTGCTTCCTTACTGTAATCATTAATCATCTCCTTGCTGCAGGCCTTTAAATAAGTATTGAGTTCTACTGGTGAAGGGCATAAATACTATTTACAGTATTCAATTATGAATGCTTTAATTACAGTATATTTTCATATTTCCCGTAAGCCCACATGTTCAATTTTAGTAGGGGATATGGACCTATGCAAAACACCCAGAACAAATAGAAATGTAGTTGGAGTTATTCATCCTCAGAGATGTCCTACTACCCAGTATCTTTAAAACACCAAGGCCCATGATACACCAACAATTATATATAAGTGACACTAATTGCACACACTAGTGGAATCTTAAATATCTTTTCTCCCCCTTTTGACTAAGGAATTTGTAAATACATTTGTATTTCTTAGCTTTAAGAGTTGATTGTGGTAGTTAATATAAAGTTAGAAAAAAAAGTTGTGATTTACAAATAAGGACATATGGTTTATAAAAGGTAAGTGTAATGATTTTTTTTTCAATCTGGTCTACTGGCATTAGGGAGTCGCCTTACAATATATCTTAAAAAGGTACAATTGCTTCACAAATCAGCAGAAACTTGGTGTTTTTACAGAATAGAGTTTGTATTGGAAAATTATTTTATTCTATGATCAAACTCTAGATTGTTTCCTATACACGATTAACCCAGTTTTCTCGTGACACATTTATCACTATCATTATGTGACCTACAATTAGCTTTGACCTGTGATACGTGGAAAATTTGGTAACCTAAAGAATTTTGGGAAGGATATTTTAAAAGGAAAGGGAAGGGGAGAGATTAGTAAAGTGGTTTACCATATATCCTAACTCTGGCTGGAAGACCAGCTTTTGAACAAGCTGTTATTTTCCACATGGGAGTAGCATTGCTACAGTAAAATGCCAGATTTCATCCATCATAATGTCATGGCTCATATTAAAATGTCTTCAGGGACCAAAGGGAGGGATGGGCAAAAGACATCAAATCAATTTTCAGGCAATTGCTATGGTTTTTAGAAACTAAGCCCTATGTGATAGAGTTATGGCTGCACAAAGGGAGGTTATAAATAAGGTCCATACATCAAGGAAGGAAGTAATTTAGAAAAAGAAAGCTGATTTGACTTTTGTGTGAATCTGAACATATGGTTAGGGTACAGCTGGGTTATCATGCTATACATTCTTACAAGAGAAAAGGACCAAATCAACACTGCAGAGAAATTAGCCCATCAACAGAGTCTTGAAACTGACAGCTCTGAAACCATACATCCTTCTTGATCAGTTGATAAGGACTTCAGGTTATTTTGCATTTGTTATTATTTGATCATAAGAAAATGTAGTTAAGCATTATTATTTGGTGACCTTGTTAGCCAAGAACTAACTTCTGTATAGAGGTGTCTTTTCCTAGGAGGATGGGGAAAAAGGATTGGCCCAATTAAGAGACCTGCAATTTAGATGGCCTTTCATACATAAAATTCCTTTTTCTTGACTGACAGTTTATTGTTAAACTAGAGGTAAAGCACTGCAGCCTATATTTGTCAATATTGCCTCTACTCTGTAAACAGCCTGTCTTCTAAGAACTTAATCATCACCAAATAAGCCTTGCCTGGAAAAGGGTGGATGGGGGAGAAACTTGTGGTATTTCCATGCATTAATATCACTGAAAAAAAGATGTGAATAATGTGACATGATATTTCCAGGAGAATAAAAATTAAAATCTCAACATTTGTGATATCCTAATCTCCTATTGAGGCTTTAATTACGACAATATAGATGATATCTTCCTTTTAAACTGTAGAATCACAGTAAGTCAGCATATACAACAAAAATACTTCTATCAATGTTCCTAATATATAATTTTTGTCATCTAATTTGAAGAAATATAGCTTTGTAAGAGTACTAATCTTCAAATGCTTCGTTCCCCAAATTATCACATGTTGAAAGAAGCTGTGTTTCAGTTTCCTGATCATCAAAGTAAGTTAGTACATCTCCCTGCCCTCACAAAGGAGATCTTGTGTGACATACTGATGACATGTTAGAGGGTATGCAACCCCATATACAGTTATGTAAGATAGAGTATAAAAGCACAGTATACTTTTAAAAACTATAATATGTGCAGAGATGATTAATAAGGAACCTAATTTGGAGGAGTGGCATGCTACACGAAGATTGAGAAAATAAACTGCCTCAAAATTTTGCAATAAGCAACTCAGTTGGAAATAGTTCTAATATGTCCTGGGAAAAAAGAAGAAAAAAGATGTTTCTTTTGAATATTCAGTTATGCTTTATTCACATCCAGATCAGGGATTTCATAAACTCTAAGAGGTCACAATCAGTTAAGAAAGTCCAAACAGTTTTAGGTCAATGTAGATGTCTTGTTGAACTGGATATAAACAAGGTTCTATTATTTACAAAAAATAAATGTTTGATGCACCATTAATATTAAAGTAGATTTTGCTGTGTTTAATTATGTAGTCATTTGTGATTTGATTTCCAGTTTTAGTAGATTGAAGCAATATAATTTAATCTGTGTTCAACAGAAAAGATTTGTTCTAAGTGTATTTACTCCATATGTTTATTAGCAATACAACACAGTGAGTTAGCTAATTTAAGCTAGTCATTGATTTATGAAAAACAGGGATAGGAAAGAAAAGAGCTGTTTTGTAGAAGGATCTTGATAAAATTCTCTGGCCAGAGTGAAAATAAATCAACCAAGTACCTGGTTATTGGTGTATAATTTTATTAAAATATACATTCTAAGTTTTCCATAGGTAACAGGAAACTTGTAGATTACTAGAGCTACCACCATATTACACATTCATTTAATGCCTTAGTTTTAAAATGATGAAGGAAGCATTAAACCAGGAATCATTAGAGGGTAATGTTTTGTAGGTACTCACTTTCCAAAAATGATGAAACCTTCTGTAAGTTGAAACATTATTTGTTTTAATATTTTATCATCATTTTGTTTTTAATTAATAAAGTGAGTGTACGTATAATAATGCTTATTCTCAAATCAGATGATTCATTCATTTAACAAACAATTATTGAGAGACTGCTATTATGCAAGATGTTGTAACAAGTCCTGGGACTACCAATAGGAATAATGAGTATTATTGTTGTTATTGCTAAAGCCTATTTAGTACTTTACATGCCAAATTCAGTTAATGCTCATAACAACACGATGGGTTAGTAGCTATTATTATCCCCATTTTCCAAATACAGAAAGTGAGCCTTTGAGAGCTTAAAAAACCTTGCCTGAGGGTACAAAGATAGTAACTGGGAAGTAAATCCAAGATTTCCTGGCTGAATGTTTGGCTGGCCCAGCTCTCAAGGAGCCATATGTAATGAGATAAGGGTTATAAAAAGATTGTGTAATACAAATTGTAGCATCTTGTAAGACAGAGAAAAGAAATCACATTGTTGGTGGGTCATGAACTTTTGAGGAAGTTTTCCTAACACTGCCACTGACGTATCTTTGAGAAAACTCCACAATTCTGTGTTTCTCTTCTTTTCACCTGGTATATGGAAATGTTTCTTCCATCACATCTTTGTTGAAAAGAATGTTGAATGATTGGCTAGAATTTCTCAAATGCCTTTCTTTATGATAAATAACAGCTGCAATTGTTGGAATAAGATTTACTGTCCTGCCATAGTCTCACTTCAGCTTCAGGACTCTGCAATCTTTACACTCATGAGACAGCCTGTAAGAGATACCCACCTGTGTGGAGACATTCTGGGTCTTGCACAAATTTAAATACAGGACTTCTCTCTGGGAGTATAAAGTAGTACCTCCTAATCCCAAACATAGTTTGCTGACCATGATTTGCTTTAATAAACATGTGTTCCATTGATTGGCAATATAACCATTAGAATAGGGAACTTTGAATTGGGAATCAAAACCAAAAGAAACTTATAACAATTGCCCAAACCAAGGATTGAACCAAACATTGTATAACACTTTGAAATAGTAAATTAAAGGTAGGTAAGTGGGTTATTTATATTCATGGTTTAGGTATGTGAGAGAAGGTAGGTGAGCAGCTAAGAAGGCAGAGAATGTGGAGTTAGATATAAATGAGATAATGCACTTAAGTCCTTTTTTAGATCAGTGTCTGGAATTCAGTTAACACAAAAAATAGGGGGAAAGTAGTTAGTATTATGGAGCAGCAATTTAAAAGTTGTAGTGTCTGGACTCACCCAGCTGTGTACACTTAAAAAGGATGGCTGCAAAGATGAGAAGCAGGAAACACACTATGGGGCAGAAGGAATGGGGAGAATGGATTCAGGCTGCCATGTTAGATGGTATGTGCCAGTTAGGAATTTGAAAAATTAAATGTTTTTCCCCTTTGAAAAGTTTGTTTTTCTTTTTGTTTTGTCTCTTCTGCACTTTTTTCTTCATTGGGGTTTCCTTTTCCTATTCTTCTCTCCTCTCGTTTCTTTTGTGTCTGTGTGCTTCCATCTCTCTTGTATCTTCCTCCCTTCTTCTTTTCCATCTTTTTTTTTTTTGCTTCCCCTTTTCTACTGTGTCTTATTACCACTATACTTTTTCTCTTTTTTATTGTCATTCTCTATTTTTCCTTGTCACCATATTGCCTTTGTTGTTTTTCTTTTTTCTCTTCTCCCCATTCTTGCTTCATTCTACTTAAATCTTCTCCTTCATCTGAGCATTTTACTGTTTGCATGTATTCACAAATGTAGTCAACTGTAAGAAGTACTATGCTGCTCTGGGCAAAGGGTCACACTTTTGAAGGATTAACTATGCATTAACCTCAGCTTGTCTTTTCGCTCATTTGTATCCTGAGGGCTTTCTTCCCCTCTTGGGCAACGTGGAATAAGAGACAAAAAAAAAAAAAAGACAAATTTTGTACTTTTAGGTCTAAAAATTTAAATTTAGCAGTAGAAGGGGGATGAATTACAAAATATAGCCTTTGAGTTCTAGACAAGAAGCTCCACCCTGGGAAGAAAACTAATAGCTAGAGAAGAAGCAAGGAAGTTGGAAGCTGGTGTGGGTGATAAAGCGAACTTTGGCATCCCCACAGAGTTACTTAGTTTAGGATGATGGGTATTCCTTAAAATATGCAGAGCCAAGAGTGGGGGAGAATATATTTGCTTTTCATTTGGAAATCTGGGAGGCAGCAGCTTTTCCCATGTGCCTTACGCAATAGCATGGCTGCTAGTAGGAAAGTAATCACTACCTTGGATACATAGAAATATAGGCATTGTGGGGCCTCATTATATCAGGGGGCTATTGGTAAGCAGCTAAACATTTCCAGTGTCCAGGAGGACAAGAAAGGAAGGTAGGAAGGGAGGGAGGGAGGGAGAAAGGGAGAAAGGAAAAAAGAAAAAGAAAGCACAAGAGAGCCATGGGTCCAGATTGTTGTCTAATCTGTGAAGAGAGGATGGTAAAGGGTAGGCTGCCCATTCAGTAGGCATAGCAAGAATTGAGAATCTTGGAAACTGTGGATATTGGTGCTAATAAAAAAAGACCATAAGGGAACAGTTATGCGTCTTAGTGAAAGCTAATACAGGATGGATCAAAGACAAGCAGTGTTGTTTTACTCCATGAATGTTTTTACACTGCATAAACCCTTGAGGTTAGAATTAATCCCAATGAGAAATAGATGTGAGAGGAGCATTACTGGATCTGACAGAGTATACCTGGAAGTGCCTAAAGTTTTAGCTATGATGCTCAAATGGACACTCTGAATGGAAATTAATGCAGTTGGAGTCACACCAAGATTTGTGACTTTAGAAAAGCAAAACAGCTACACGACATTCTCCTATGCCTAGGTTCATTCACACTATTACTAGCATAAATATTATAATGGATGTTTACTACATTCATCAACTTAACATGGGCTTTGGAATCAGTTAGACCTGTCTTCAATTTCCCATTCTACTCCTTAATACTTATATGACCTTGGGACAGTCACAGCTTTCAAGTTTCATTTTCCTTCTTTATAACTTAGGGACAATAGTATATAGCTTAAGGATGTAATATGGGCAAAGTACAACAGCTTATAAGTTGTGGCACTCAGTAAATATTAGCTCATAAGAATAGTTAGTATAAACATGTAATTGGTTGTTTTCCAGACTGAGAAACACAAAGCATAATTCTAATTTCTTTTGTAAAAGTTTATCAGTATCCCAAAATTCAGTGCTATTTAGGTGGAGTGACCACATAATTTTCCATGCAAGTCTTCTATTTGAGAAGGGGGAAGCAATTAATAATTATAGTAGGACTAGACCATTCCAGGCACAACAGCATATGTGTTCATCCTATGTTTTGGAAACATTTACACCATGGAAAATGTATAATGATGTATAGACACAAAAAGAATGAGTTCTTGGCATCAAGGAATAAAAGTCAAACTTTTGATAGAAAATTTTAAAATTTCTGAATGTTATTTGTACAAAAACTATTTTTTTCTACATCCTGCTTTTTATTATTTTAAGCCTGCAATATTTGAATTAAAATATTTTAAAGAAGTTAACACCCTTATTAATACAGAAACATATTTATTTAATTGTCCAAAATAACATGTCTGTTTTCCTATATTTTATTTGTTCTGTGTAATTGTTTTAAAATACAAAACTATTTTTTTCTCTTAGAGATCTTTGAGATTCATTACATTTTTTAAGGTTTTGAATCTTAATTTTTTCCTAAGAGAAAAATTCATTTCAGCTTTATATCAAATTACTAGTTGAAACTACTGGAATAGTAAAGCATTTAAATCTTATCTCTGCTGAATAGAGTTTTTGTCTACATAGTTTTCATCTACACATTGTAAAACTATCTTATCTTTAAGATCTTGACTTACATAATCCCCATTCATATCTATGTTCCAGTCATAGGAAAGATGGATTTGTGCAGCATCTGAATGCAGTTTTCATTATTAGCAAGATATTGGTTGCTGTGATAATAAGTATTTTAAGGAGGAAGGTGTTTGTCACTGAGGATGTGGCAGTTTTTCTCACTGTACTGAAAGTCCCACTTATAAGCACACAAATATTTTATACTAAACCTTTTTAATCTACAAAATGCATGTATCACTGCCATTCTCCCCAGGAAACTCAAAAGAGTCTATGTTATATAGAAAATATACAGAAAGTATAGAAAATTTACAGATGGCCCTTTCTAGGTATTGTGTTAACATAAGGAGTGGTAAATCACACATGGCTTCCAAAGGAAGGGTGATGGTTTCTCTTGGCCTGTTGGTCATTGTCTTAAAAGCTGATATTTGTAGGTGGGAGCAACTTTGAAGTATTGACATTGGATTGCATTGGGAAATCTCATTAGGATTTGCATTTAATTGTCATAGCCTCCCTCCCTCCGAATCGCACAAGGCCATTGTGTTCTCTTCAGCTTGATGGTTCTAGCTTCTTCTAGCTCCTGCACCTTGGCCTGCCCATTGCCAGCAGTTAGCTCTGACCCTTCTTGTTATGAGGCAAAGTTATTTCAGTTAGTATCTGATTGTATTGTTTTCTCTCTGCACGCTCCTTCCCACCTAATTTTCCATTTATTTACCCTTCAAAGCCTTCTTTATACTCACTGTTTAAGCCTATATTTGGCTGTCAAGTTTGGGAAGAGTTACTTTCCTCATCCTATTATGACTGTGACTTAGTGTGCAAGGCAGAGTGTAGTATCGTGGTTTCTACCATAGACCTCTTTAAAGCATGCATATGGATTAACACTGAGTAAATGCACGTTAAAAAAAAAATGGGTCGCCTTTCAATATATTAAATTTTGAGCAGACAAGTCTCATCCTGTAACTCGTGGGATTAGACAATTTTGTGGAGTGAGAATGGTTTCTTACCCCATTGATTTTCTACTCCCTCTAACCTCCCAATCCTATGAAATTCTCTGTTTTCATTAACCATACCCTTTACTCTCTACCTCATTCTTTCCATATCTAAAGAAGAAAGAAGACAAATTGAATTTGGATGAATGTTGATTTGAAGTTTAGTTCAAGAAACAAACTTTGGACCTAGTTTTTCCAGAGCATCATTATATGTTTCAAGACTGTAAATTCCCACTAGTTTGTAAATTCCACGAAGGCAAGGATTTTTGACTCATTGTTTCCTGGTCTGTCCTCAGTGCTTAGTATCCTGCCTGGCATATAGTACTTGTTCAGTAGAAATTTTTCAACAAAAAAAATAATTCTTCTTCCTAATCTGCCTAACTGAAATGAAATAAACTTCACCAAAAGCACATACATTTCAGTTTATTATGTTCTTCAAAACAGCACTAACTATACAAAGCTGTGTTTTAGGGATAACAAAATTAGACCTAGTTGTTTTCTGTTTACTATCTGCTTAGCATTTAAAACATACAGTCACATTAAGAATGAACTCAAGACCAGAGGGCAAAGAGCAGAAGCAAGAAGAACTACAATCCTGCAGCCTGTGGAACAAAAACCACATTCACAGAAAGATAGACAAGATAAAAAGGCAGAGGGCTATGCACCACATGAAGAAACAAGATAAAACCCCAGAGAAACAACTAAATGAAGTGGAGATAGGCAACGTTCCAGAAGAAGAATTCAGAATAATGATAGTGAAGATGATCCAGGACCTCGGAAAAAGAATGAAGGCAAAGATCAAGAAGATGCAAGAAATGTTTAACAAACACCTAGAAGAATTACAGAACAAACAAACAGAGATGAACAATACAATAACTTAAATGAAAACTACACTAGAAGGAATAAAGAGCAGAATAACTGAGACAGAAGAACGGATAAGTGACCTGGAAGACAGAATGGTGGAATTCACTGCTGCAGAACAGACTAAAGAGAAAAGAATGAAAAGAAATGAAGACAGCCTGAGACCTCTGGAACAACATTAAACGCAACAACATTAACATTATAGGAGTCCCAGAAGGAGAAGAGAGAGAGAAAGGACCAGAGAAAATATTTGAAGAGATTATATTCGAAGATTTCCCTCACATGGGAAAGGAAATAGCCACCCAAGTCCAGGAAGCGCAGTGAGTCCCATACAGGATAAACCCAAAGAGAAACACGCTGAGACAAATAGTAATCAAATTGGCAAAAATTAAAGACAAAGAAAAATTATTCAAAGCAGCAAGGGAAAAACGACAAATAACATACAAGGGAACTCCTATAAGGTTAATAGCTGATTTCTCAGCAGAAACTCTACAAGCCAGAAGGGAGTGGCACAATATATTTAAAGCGATGAAAGGGAAGAACCTACAACCAAGATTACTCTACCCGGCAAGGATTTCATTGAGATTCGATGGAGAAATCAAAAGCTTTACAGACAAGCAAAAGCTAAGAGAATTCAGCACCACCAAACCAACTCTACAACAAATGCTAAAGGAAATTCTCTAAGTGGGAAACACAAGGGAAGAAAAGGACCTAGAAAACAAACCCAAAACAATTAAGAAAATGGTCATAGGAGCATACATATCAATAATTACCTTAAATGTGAATGGATTAAATGCTCCAACCAAAAGACACAGACTTGCTGAATGGATACAAAAACAAGACCCATATATATGCTGTCTACAAGAGACCCACTTCAGACCTACGGACACATACAGACTGAAAGTGAGGGGATGCTAAAAGATATTCCATGCAAACGGAAATCAGAAGAAAGCTGGAGTAGCTATACTCATATCAGATAAAATAGACTTTAAAATAACGAATGTTACAAGAAACAAGGAAGGACACTACATAATGATCAAGGGATCAATCCAAGAAGATGATATAACAATTATGAATCTATATGCACCCAACATAGGAGCATCTCAATACATAAGGCAACTGCTAACAGCTATAAAAGAGGAAATTGATAGTAACACAATAATAAGTGGGGGACTTTAACACCTCACTTACACCAATGGACAGATCATCCAAAATGAAAATAAATAAGGAAACACAAGCTTTAAATGACACAATAGACCAGATAGATTTAATTGATATTTATAGGACATTCCATCTGAAAACAGCAGATTACACTTCTCCAGGATAGATCACATCTTGGGTCACAAATCAAGCCTCAGTAAATTTAACAAAATTGAAATCATATCAAGCATCTTTTCTGACCACAACGCTATGAGATTAGAAATCAATTACAGGGAAAAAAATGAAAAAACAAACACATGGAGGTTAATCAATACGTTATTAAATAACCAAGAGATCACTGAAGAAATCAAAGAGGAAATCAAAAATTGCTTAGAGACAAATGACAATGATAACACGACAAACCAAAACCTATGGGGTGCACAAAAGCAGTTCTAAGAGGGAAGTTTATAGCTATATGAGCCTACCTCAAGAAACAAGAAAAATCTCAAGTAAACAATCTAACCTTACACCTAAAGGAACTAGGGAAAGAAGAACAGACAAAACCCAAAGTTAGCAGAAAGAAAGAAATCATAACCACCAGGGCCGAAATAAATGAAATAGAAACAAAGAAAACAATAGCAAAGATCAATAAAACTAAAAGCTGGTTCTTTGAGAAGATAAACAAAATTGATAAACCATTAGCCAGCCTCATCAAGAAAATGAGGGAGAGGACTGAAATCAATAAAATTAGAAATGAAAAACGAAAAGTTACAACAGACACCACAGAAATACAAAACATCCTAAGAGACTACTACAAGCAACTCTATGCCAATAAAATGGACAACCTAGAAGAAATGGAGAAATTCTTAGAAAGGTATAACCTTCCAAGACTGGAACAGGAAGAAACAGAAAATAAGAACAGACCAATCACAAGTAATGAAATTGAAACTATGATTAAAAATCTTCCAACAAACAAAAGTCCAGAACCAGATGGCTTCACAAGTGTGTTCTATCAAACATTTAGAGAAGAGCTAACACCCGTCCTTCTCAAACTGTTCCAAAAAATTGCAGAGGAAGGAACACTCCCAAACTCATTCTATGAGGCCACCATCACCCTGATAGCAAAACCAGACAAAAATGATACAAAAAAAGAAAATTACAGACCAATATCACTGATGAATATGGATGCAAAAATCCTCAACAAAATACTGGCAAACAGAATCCAGCAACACATTAAAAGGGTCATACACCACGATCAACTGGGAGTTATCCCAGGGATGCAAGGATTCTTCAATATATGCAAATCAATGTGATACACCATATTAACAAATTGAAGAATAAAAACCATATGATCATCTCAATAGATGCAGAAAAAGCTTTTGACAAAATCAACACCTGTTAATGATAAAAAAACCCTCCAGAAAGTGGGCATAGAGGGAACCTACCTCAACATAATAAAGGCCATATATGACAAACTCATGGCAAACATCATTCTCAATGGTGAAAAACTGGAAGCATTTCCTCTAAGATCAGGAATGAGACAAGGATGTCCATTCTCACTACTACTATTCAACATAGTTTTGGAAGTCCTAGCCATGGCAATCAGAGAAGAAAAAGAAATAAAAGGAATACAAATTGGAAAAGAAGAAATAAAACTGTCACTATTTGCAGATGACATGATACTATACATAGAGAATCCTAAAAATGCCACCAGAAAACTACTAGAGCTAATCAATGAATTTGGTAAAGTTGCAGGATACAAAATTAATGCACAGAAATCTCTTGCATTCCTATACACTAATGATGAAAAATCTGAAAAAGAAATTAAGGAAGCACTCCCATTTACCATTGCAACAAAAAGTGTAAAATACCCTGGAGTAAACCTACCTAGGGAGACAAAAGACCTGTATGCAGAAAAGTATAAGACACTGATGAAAGAAATTAAAGATGATACCAACAGATGGATAGATATACCATGTTCTTGGATTGGAAGAATCAATATTGTGAAAATGACTATACTACCCAAAGCAATCTACAGATTCTTTGCAATGATTCAAAGCAATGTACAGATTCTACAATCTACAGATGTAATCCCTATCAAATTACCAATGGCATTTTTTATGGAATTAGAATAAATCATCTTAAAATTTGTATGGAAACACAAAAGACCCCGAATAGCCAAAGCAGTCTTGAGGGAAAAAAACGGAGCTGGAGGAATCAGACTCCCTGACTTCACAGTATACTACAAAGCTACAGTAATCAAGACAATATGGTACTGGCACAAAAACAGAAACATAGATCAATGGAACAAGATAGAGAGCCCAGAGGTAAACCCATGCACCTATGGTCAACTAATCTATGAAAAAGGAGGCAAAGATATACAGTGGAGAAAAGACAATCTCTTCAATAAGTGGTGCTGGGAAAACTGGACAGCTACATGTAAAAGAATGAAATTACAACACTACCTAACACTGTACACAAAAATAAGCTCAAAATGGATTAGCGACCTAAATGTAAGACCAGACACTATAAAACTCTTAGAGGAAAACATAGGAAGAAAACTCTTTGACATAAATCACAGCAAGATCTTGTTTGATCCACCTCCTAAGTCCACCTCCCACCTCCTAAAAACAAAAATAAATGGGACCTAATGAAACTTCAAAGCTTTTGCACAGAAAAGGATACCATAAACAAGACGAAAAGACAACCCTCAGAATGGGAGAAAATATTTGCAAACGAATCAACGGACAAAGGATTAATCTCCAAAATATATAAACAGCACATGCAGCTCAATATTAAAGAAACAAACAACCCAATCCAAAAAGGGGCGAAGACGTAAATAGACATTTACCCAAAGAAGACATACAGATGGCCAAGAAGCACATGAAAAGCTGCTCAACATTACTAATCATTAGAGAAATGCAAATCAAAACTACAATGAGGTATCACCTCACACCAGTTAGAATGGGCATCATCAGAAAATCTACAAACAACAAATGCTGGAGAGGGTGTGGAGAAAAGGGAACCCTCATTCACTGTTGGTGGGAATGTAAATTAATATAGCCACTATGGAGAACAGTATGGAGGTTCCTTAAAAAACTAAAAGTAGAATTACCATATGATCCAGCAATCCCAGTACTGGGCATATACCCAGAGAAAACCATAATTCAAAAAGACACATGTGGGCTTCCCTGGTAGCGCAGTGGTTGAGAGTCCGCCTGCCGATGCAGGGGACACATGTTCGTGCCCCAGTCCGGGAAGATCCCACATGCCGCGGAGTGGCTGGGCCCGTGAGCCATGGCCGCTGAGCCTGCACATCTGGAGCCTGTGCTCCGCAATGGGAGAAGCCACAACAGTGAGAGGCCCGCGTACAGCCAAAAAAAAAAGGAAAAAAAAAAAGACACATGCACCCCAATGTTCACTGCAGCACTATTTACAATAGCCAAGTCATGGAAGCAGCCTAAATGCCCATCGACAGACGAATGGATAAAGAAGTTGTGGTACATATGTACAATGGAATATTACACAGCCATAAAAATGAATGAAATTGAGTCATTTGTTGAGACATGGATGGACCTAGAGACTGTCATACAGAGTGAAGTACGTCGGAAAGAGAAAAACAAATATCGTATATTAATGCATGTATGTGGAACCTAGAAAAATGGTACAGATGAACCGGTTTTCAGGGCAGAAATTGATACACAGATGTAGAGAACAAACATTTGGACGCCAAGGCGGGGAAACCACGGTGGGGTGGGGATGGTGGTGTGCTGAACTGGGCGATTGGGATTGACATGTATATACTGATATGTATAAAATTGATGACTAATAAGAACCTGCAGTATAAAACAAACAAACAAAACAACTAATACTAAACTTTTTTGGGTTATTTGTATGGAAATATGTTAATATAAATGTCTCAGACATAAAAAAATTAAAAAATGAGGAGCTCTGAACAAATAGAATTATTTTATAGGAATCTGGTTAAAATGCAATTTGCAAATGTCAAGGTAAATTTCATAACTTGACATATGAAATAGGCATCCATGCCTATATTCACACAGGGAAAGTGAGTGTGTTCATTCATTCCCTGCACTCTTCTGGAATCCCCCTGAGCATGGCTTACAGCCATCTGATGTAGGTAAAGAAATCTGATAGAGCAGCCTCACTTTTTTTTTTTTTTTTTTTTTACCATTCACGGTTTCTTTCGGAGCTTAAAAAAAAAACTTGTATACATACTTTTGCAGTTACTGAATGGAAGTCAATGCAGGGGGGGCAGTAGGGTTCAGTGCATGGAAGTTTACTTTCTAAGTAAAATTTCAGAAGGTATCCAAATGCATTTGTTAGATAGGGAAGGAGAAAGTGAGCTACATAGGAAAGCAGAAGATCACTCAGCAACAGAATGAGAGCAATGAGATTGGCGGACAGGACTTGGTGGCAGTACCTCCTGCATGGCTGTGAGGTGTCTCCAGCAGCCCTCAGGTACCTTGTTCATGACAGTAACAGGATTTGGGGGAGATAAGGGGGCGTGCCTGAATTGCCTGAATGTTACCAATGGAAATAATATTATTAACTTTGTTTTATGCAAAGGCTAACTCTTACAATTAGCCTTTCATTTTGAACTTCAAAGAGTTTGAGGGCTTAGTACATCTTTTATCGCCACAACCCTGGTCTCTGTGGAGCAGCAAAACCTTGCTCAGAGGAGCTTCAGGAAGCAGTGCGTGACTCAATTCTATCCTAAAATTTTGCCAGGATCCTGATGGAGGAGAATGAGAAGGAGTGAAATCTTTCAAATATACAAAATTAATCTCATTACATTTTCTGTTGTCCATATATTGGGGTTTGTTTTTTCCTTTTTAACAGTGTACTATGAGTTTTAAAAGATTCAGTGATAATTGTTTGGCAAGAAGGTATAATTATTTTTACACTACAGCTGTGTGTCTTTTTTTTTTTTTTTTTTTTTTGCGGTACGCGGGCCTCTCACTGTTGTGGCCTTTCCCGTTGCGGAGCACAGGCTCCGGACGCGCAGGCTCAGCGGCCATGGCTCACGGGCCCAGCCGCTCTGCAGCATGTGGGATCTTCCCGGACCGGGGCACGAACCCGTGTCCCCTGCATCGGCAGGCGGACTCTAAACCACTGCGCCACCAGGGAAGCCCTGTGTGTCTTTTATGAAAAGGCATTGGCTAAAGAGATTTTTTTTTTTTTTTTAGGTTGAGTAACAATTGAAAAATAAAACTGGAAGTGAATCCTATTGTGAAGAAAAACCCCTCTGTAATGAAAACAAACCCTCCTGAGCCACTTGCTCAAATATAGATCCAAGAAGCATTTACTAGCCCAGTGGTTCTCAACCCAGCTGCAAGAAGCCTTTTAAAAAAATATTTATTTCGAGGTTTCACCCCAGGCCAATTAAATTAGAATCTCTTGGTGTGGTGCCCTGGTAATAGTATGAATTTAAAAGCCCCCCGATAGTTCGAATAGGCAGCCTGAGTTGAGAGGAGTTGATCATACCCTTTTCTAACCTATCACTTTCAAAGGAATTGTATTCCAGAAGTTTGGTGAGCATTTGTTTGCATTTGGGAATACATTTTCTCAAATGAACAATGTTATACATTGTGGTTAATTCCCCAGGGCCTTTCCATAAAAGCCTAATTAAGTCCAATGTATCTGAAGCTTAGTACTCTGCTAATGGAATTATACAACTTAAACACCATGTATAAGAATGTTCCTGCTAAAATAGGCTCCCAATTCTAATGGGGAGGGAGGAGAATAGAAAACAAGATCACAGCCTGCAGCCCAGACAATGAGTCTCGTTCTGCTCATCCTCCAACCTCTCCACCCATTTTCCTGCCCTCTAGTAGTTAGGAGGCTTGAGGACCCTGAATAGTACCTCTCATGTCCCTGATTCTCCTCCATCAGGTAGAATTTAACCTGCCAGCTTCCCTTCTGCTGCCACAGCAGTGCTTCTGGCCAGGAGTTCCTTCCTTCTCTGGATAGACAGATAGGACCTAAAACCCTTGTATTGCTTTTGTGTGTGTGTGTGAGTGTGTGTGGTGTTGCTGTTGTTGTGGTTGATTGGTTGGTTTGTTAGTCTTTTCCTCCCCTGCTCTTTCTTGCTGTCTTTTTTAAGTGATGGAGTTATTTTTCTGCTAGTAATGTGAAACAGACAAGAGATAAAATGATTGTTTATCTTTTTTTTTACTCTCATTCCTCCCCATCAGATTTTTACACTTAGACCCTATAAGCACAGTGTCCATATAATTTGTCTTCAAAAACAGAACACTTTGGAAAGTAAAAAGGGACCCTAGGTAATTGTGCTGGACAGCACTACATGAAAAGGAATGTTTGTTCCCCCCTAAATGTGGCCCTTTGGCAGCTCAAAGACTGAGATCAGATTTATTTGCATTTCACTGCATGTTGGCAAGGGGTTAAAATAAGGGAATAAGGTTGAGTAGGGAGTGTTACTGTTATCAAGGGAGAGATAATATTAGGTAATAATCTCATCTGTATCTATTTTTCCCTTTGCCACTCAAATTGCCTCACTGGTCCAGCAGCCCTGGTTTAGGGTGGCAGAAATCAGATGCAGTTTCTGGGTTGGTAAATCAAGAGAGTAGAGTGAAGTCTCTACCTAACAGTGGTCCAAGTGAAAGGAAAGGAAGAAGAAAATGTCCCAGAAAGATCAGAGAGAAGAGAAGAGAATTCTCATTGAGTCACTGAGAAATACGTTGGCTATTTTAGGTGAGGGGTATTCATTTGTAAAGGATAAAAATAAGTTAAACAAGTCAAGTGAGAACCATTTATACAACCTGAATGTTAAAGAGTGAATAAATACAACAGAGTCATAGGGACATGAGAGCTTTTTATATACCATTCTTTGTTCAAAAAGACTAAATTGAACTAAGCTATTTCTGCTGCTTCTTATCCAGATGTCTTTCCATGTCCCCCTTTCCAATTGTATGCATATGGTTGGCATCTAGTCAGTCAAACCAAGATGGCAGTATCTGGTGCTCCCAACTTGACTGGGAGAGAGTCCATCTCTACTTATGTGGACATCTGTCAGAGGACATTTCTACTCCTTTCTACATAGCAAAGATGGGAAAAGGGAGCTAGGGAAATCAGTATGTGAAATGTCAACCTCATGGCACATTGATTTTTTGGATTTACTTATTTGTCCCTCCGGGAATCTCATTCATGTGACACTTGGCACAATTCCTCATCCAGCCTTCTGTACTGGGATTTTGAATGCAATCAGTTTTTGAGCAGGCTGGCAATATGATTGATCTTGTCATTATTTTCTTTCAATTTAAATTTATGATCTAATGATCAATTTGATCTTTAGGGAACATTTGAAATTGAACTGGTTTACCTTTTTTTTTTGGTCCCACTTTCCTCGTAACACTCTCACCATTTCAAAGACATCTGACAACCAAATCAAATCTTTTGGCCCACAGAAAATTAATAATACAGGGATGACCAGATACTATTATTTACTATAATTAGAAGTAGTCTGTCTTAAAAACCAAAAGCTTTTCATAATATTATATGAATTTTTTTAGATTTCGAATAAAAATATGTCAAATGAATATCCACCTTGATAGGATACATAATAGTCATTTCAAAAAATATTTGATTATTTAAAAATAGTTATTAAGTATATACTATTTGCTAGGCACTTTAAACTTGATAGATGTTTTATTTGATCTTCATAGTGAATCCCTGAAGTGGCATTGTTTTGAGGAAAAGGAAACTGAAACTCAACTGGCTGAGTCAAGATTTTAGCAACCTTTTTTTTTTTTTTTTTCTAACTCCAAAGCTTTGGTCTTAACCACTCTACTCCTTCATCAGGTGTTAACATATTTTTCATAATCTCTCTATATACATTTATCTTTCATATTAATTCTGGAGAGTGCTAAACAAATGTTTTTATTTTCATGTAGCTACTGCTAGAAAGCTTGCTATGACTGTTTTGAAATTCTTCAATCCCTGTTTGTGCTATAGAGAAGATTTTTCTTGAGCATATTAGTGATCATGTTATTTGATTCTCCATCATCTCTCTACAGGATGGTCAAACTTCTTAACAAGGTTTTGAGGGTGCCAAAAAATATACCCTCTTATCTATTCAGCTTCACCTCCTGCCTCATTCCCATGCATAGAAATATTCCCATAGAAATACATGGAGTTCCTAGGATACCCTGGGTTTCCCACATGTCTGTACCTTTGTGTTGGGTTGGCCAATAAGTTCGTTCGGGTTTTTCTGTAACATCCTGTGGGAAAACCCAAACAAACTTTTTGGCCAACCCAATATATGGTCTTTCCTCTGCTTAGAATCCATCCTTCATCACCAGCCCTTTCTCCCTTGCTTGAGTACCTCCTATTCATTCTTCAAGTCTAGCTTAGAGTTTCTCTGTCTGCTGAGCATGACTCTGTGCCCAGTCATTATACTATGAGGTTATAATCTTTTCTTGCCTCTCTTCTCTATTACATTTTGACTTTAGTTCAGGGACCATGTTCTACCCATCCTTTAATCTCTGCATCCAGCACAGTTCCTGGTGTTTATCTCATGGCTAATAAATATGAAATGAAGAAAACAAAAATACACTTATTTATAAGTTATATGTGTAGTATACTACTCTCAATAACAAAACACTGTTAGTCTGGGTGGAATTTGAAACTTCAATGTGCAATATATAATATTAATCTTTCTCTTTACCTTGATGCATTAGAAGAGTGAAATGAAACATTTCTGTATTAATTCTTGGGAGTGCCTGAAGATTAAGCTCTTTATCCAGTCTTTTTGGCACTATTCATACCACTTTGGATATAATACTAGATAACCAAGGTATATAATGAAGAACAAAAATAGAAGGAAGGGTTTGTAGTACGAGAGTAAAAGAGAGTGGGTGTGGAATCTGAAGCAATAAGAAACAAAGATTTGGTTAGTTAGCTGGTGGGGCTCATAAAACTGGGAGCTGATCCTGGAACAGCTTCCAAAAAGAGCCCTCACAGTAGTGGTTGCAATGCTGGTTCTCAGTGATCCACTAAGCCATGCTCTTTGGAAGTAATGACATACAGATATTTTTATTGCTAAAGTGTTATTACCTCAGACATGAATAAGCAGTTCTTTCTCCATCGTTGGCTGTCTTTCCCAGCCTTCTCTTAATCTACTTCTCCCTGCTCTGCCTCCTTGATGCCCTCTTTCCAAGCTGTCTTATGAAAAGCTGACTACTATTTTCTGAACTGTTTTATATGTATGCTAATTTATTCTGGTCATTTCATTGCAAGCCAGTAAATTTCAACATGAACTGGTATCAGTGTACACATTAGCCCTTGAGAACATGGCTCCAAGCCCTTAGCTCAGTTTTCTGTTTATAACATTTCCTGTGTAAATAGCTACTGATTGATTTTAATCCTCAAATGTCTAAAAAAGAATGGTTTTATTATTCCCCAAGTTCAGTGCATTGAAGTCCTTAAAATGTTAAATTCAAATTTAAATTTATTCCTTAGTAGCAACTTCATAGACTGCTTACCACATTCTCCATTTATAACTTATTGTTAATGTCTCCCCTTAACAAGCCATCTATTGTTTTCATTAGACCTGGAGAGCCCTGGAAGGCAGATTTTCAGGACTGGGATCACCTGGAGGAGACCTTGGAGGAAATTTCTTACCAGAAAAAATGAGGTTGATCCTCAGGGTGTGGGAGGGTCCACATTTCTCATGCCTAACAATTGAGAGCTCGTGGAAAGTTAGCGCAATGGAATAGAATGATATTTGAGTAGTGTATGCATGCAGCAGGTAGTACATAAGTGCCTGTGAGACCACTTCCTCCCAGGGTCTCTGCAGTAATTAGGGAGTGGTGCAGAAGATAGAGCCAGGCAGGTTTGGACTAGAATGATAGCTATCCCATTGATCTTGGACAAGTAACTTCTCTGTTCCCATGAGTACAATTATACCTAAAACCTCAAAGGATTGCCAGAATGCTTAAAAAAAAAAAAATCAAAGAAATTAGTTATTATAGTGACTACTGTGTAAACTTTCCTCATTTTCTGAGACTCATGTTTGTCTTACTCTTGGAGAAATTAGTTGGATCCTATGACACTTCTTGCTGTCTAAATCTGTTTATTTCAGGATTATTTAAGACACTGATGGAACTCCTTCTATTGCATAGGGCCTAGAACTATAAACTGCCTTGGTCTGTGGCCAAAAAGCAAGTCACATACTATTGATAGCTGCTTATCAAGGAGTCATAAAGACATACTGGTGAAAGAATAAGGGTTTCTGGAATTCTCTCACATGAAAAGAGGAATGGAAGTACATTGCCTGGGCTTAGTTAGTAGTAAGCCCAGTGCTTCTGATTCCAAGATTCACAGCTGAAAATTTAATCTGTACTCTAGCTTTTGGAATCGTACAGAAAGCATTGGGCATAACAGCTTGGGAACCCAGAGGTGAGGTCAGAAGGAATGGAGACAAATAGGTTGATGAAACCATATGATCCTTAGGGAAGGAGACCCAGGATATGCAGATAAGGTGGAACCAGATGATAGAAAAATATAACCTCTATTGGCCATTCTTCATGGCTACCAGCCAAAGTGGCCATTATATTTCTTATGCCACTAAATTTTAAGTAATTGTGTGTTACACCAGTTAGCTCACTTTTACCAAATTATCAGGAGAAGGGAGGAGGGATGCTGTTTCAGGTAGAAGAAACAGCATGCTGAAAAGTTCTGTAGAATTAGTGAGTGTGGGGGTGGAAAAGAAGGCCAGCGTAGCTAGAGGAGAAGGAGGGGAACATGGTATTAGATGAGGCTAATATACATAGTGGGCCATGAGTCAAGGTGAATTGTTTTTAGCTAAGTGTAGTTAGAAAACACCAAAGTGTAGTAATAAAGGAAGGGCTAACATGGTTACACACGCACACACAAATGACTTGGAGGTAAGGCAGTGTGGCTATGGGGGTGCCATTTAACAGGCTGTGACAGTAGTTCACATGAGAGTTTATAGTTATGTGGACTGAGGCTGGAGAGTGATGGACTGCCTTGAGAGATTTTTAGAAGGGACAGTAGGATTGGGCTATACAGTTGACCCTTGAACAACATGAGTTTGAACGTGAAAGTCCACTTATAAGCAGATTTTTTCACTAAATACGTAACTACAGTTCTACAGGCCCCGTGGTTGGTTGAATTGGTGGGTGTGGAACCCTGGATATGGAGGGCCGACTATAAAGTTATACACGGATTTTCAGCTAAGTGGAGGTTTGGTGCCCCAAACCCCAAAGGTCAACTGCATTTGTTATTGGCGGAAAAGGCGATATTAAGAATAATATTAATTATTGTGTTTTGCCTTACTAAATGGATAGCAGTTTCATTCAGAGATAGGAATCTCTAAAAGAGAATCAGTTGTGACCAGTTTGAAGTGGGTGATTCAGGGAGTAATAATGTGTCTCACTTTAGACATGTTGAGTTTGAAGTGCTTTTTAAGTAACCATGAGTACTGCAACTTCATTGTCGGGCATACAGTCTAAACTTAGGTGAAGATTATAAATATGCGAGTTACCTGTGAGCAGACAGTAGTTAAAACCAAGGGTGTGAACGACAGGCCCAAAGATGGAGAATAAGATGAGATGAGAGGGCCCACTACTGTGGCTGGAAGGATACAAGTATTTCATGTTAGGAGGTAAAGATAAGGCTTGTAGAAGGCATGGAGAATGAGTGGTCAAAACCTTAGGAGACACAAAGAGTGAACAATAATGTAAACCATGGACTTCAGGTGCTGATGATGTGTCAGCACAGGTTCATCAGTGGTAACAAGTGTACCACTCTGGTGGGGATGCTGACAGAGAGGAGGCAGTGTATGGGGAGAGCAGTGGTTACAGGAGAAATATCTGTATCTTCCCCTCAATTTTGCTATGAACCTTAAACTGCTCTAAAAAAATAAAGCCTTAATAATAGTAATTTTAAAAATTGTTGGAGACTAAAAAGGAAAGTGTTGGGTTATATAGCCAACATAAAACAGTGTTTTTTAAGAAAGAATTCATAGTGTCACTTGCTACTGAGGAATCAGGTCAGCTGAGGACGAAAGATTGCCTGCTGAATGGAGTGATGTGACCAGGTAGAAAGAAAATTGGGAGAGGTGAAGAAGGCAGGATTAGATATATATTTACTTAGTATCATGTATTATTAATGTTTTATAATCTCGTTTTCCATTTCCTAATAGGATTGTGAAGATATTTCCATGTCGTTAATATTCTTCTAGCAGAGTGCTACCATAGTTTATTCAATGCATTTCATGTTGTTGGCTGTTTAGTTTGATTCTAACTTTTTTGCCACTATAAACAATCCTATAATGAGCACCCTTGTAGCTATGTCTTTATGAATATAACTATGTCCTTGGGCTACATTTCTAGAAGTATAATTGCTAGGTGAAAAGTTGTTCTATTTTTTAAATACAGGGTTACATAATCACTAGAATGTTATTTTACCAAACCACTCTGAAGCTAAGGCTGCATAGTCTCCTAATGTCTTTTCTCTGGGTAATGAAGTAAACCAAGGTGATTTTTTTCATTGATTATCCACATTTTAATAGGTTTACACATGCCTCTGAGACCAGTTTAAGTTGAACCACAGTATAAAACTTTACTTCCAAAAAACAATGGTTAACATTTTGTTGCCACTTACTGTGTGGCAGGAAGGAAGTCTTTTAAGTTGATGGATAAATAGGTGATAGATACGTAAAGAAAGAAAGATAGACAGACATATGGTTGGATGGATGGATGGATGGATGAATAGACATATAGAGATAGAGATAGGTAGGTGGGTGGGTAGGTAGGTAGATGATAGATGGATACATACATACATCATATAGATAAGGAAGTCATTGAGCACTCTGAACTTTGGGAAACTGTGCTGTATTTGCTTTTTACCATCCTAGAACAGGTTATTTTATTTGTGCCATGTTTCTATGTTGGTTACTTAGTTTGACTGAGTGTGCTTCCCTGCTTTCCTCTATTGGAATTTACACGTGGCACTTAGTATCCATAGTCAGTATAGGGACCTATTATTTGGGACCTTTTTTCATTTGTCTATAATATGAAGGATTTTGATTAGATATTTTCTAAGATCCTTTCCAGCTTGAAAATATGATTCTTATTTTCATCTCTTGATACTCTTTATTTTTTTAAGTACGCTTTTATACAATTAGGATTTAAAAAAATGTAGTGTATATTTCCTGATATAGAATTTCAGTTTGTCCATGCCTCATTTAGAGCTATTGAGGCTTGCCTGGCTTGCAATGGAATGGTATTCCAGGGTTAACTCACTCACTAACAGAAGCTGGAATGCAGTTTCTGAATTTTATGCATATGTATATATCTCATATACTGATACTAACATTATGATGAAATGTGTGGTTACTATACTTGTCCCATAGCTCAAAATCAGATTGATTACTATTCATATTACTTATTTATATATTAATAAAGTTATAAAGATATCTGACCTATATTTTGCATTTCCTTCAAAGGGCAAATTTACTGTAGTTTAAATTGCCATTCTCAATATGAAATAAAAATAGATTGCTTGTCTTTCATCTGTACGTTCGTCTTGTAAACATTTGCCAGCAGAGACTTCCTTACATAGCGAGTGGGCTTGGTTTGCTTCCAGACAATATGCTGTGATACTGAATTTGGTTTTATAATTTCAAACAGAGCAGAAATACAATGAGTCTTATCTTCTCTATTCTGAGAAAACTAAATTTGTTAATCCTCTGCATAACAGAGTTAAATCAAAAGATTCAGACTTGGAGAAATTGTAATTCTAGTGTCTGGGAACGTATTCTTTCCGATTTCCTTCTCCACTGTGTTACTGACATTTTAAGTGACCTGAAGTAAGCAATATAAATGCATCATTTCCCTTTAGTAAATGAGTATTACTACTGAGTCTCATAGGGGTTTGTGTAAGTTGTCAATTTGTCGAGAGCCTTGTACGTGAAGAATATTTTAAAATTACATTTATTTTACAAAAGATTTTTTTTTTTAAATCAAGAATTAGAATCATGGGCTATGTCACGGTACTGTTTTATACATACCATGAACTTTTCCTTCCTCTCTTCTCACCTGCCAGCTCATCACCCCCATCTTAGAGGAAAACATCAGTGTAAAAGTGCTGTGAAAAATATAAAGTACCCCACAAGTGAAACGCTTTCTTAGTATTAACTCCTGAGAATGGTATAATTACTAAACAAAAGCTAGTAATGGCTTTTAGAAATAAAATTAGTATCTTGGGAGAGGTTCTCCATTGAAGGAAATGTGTTGCCATGGTATCTCCTTTGAAAAATCATCCCTTTAGATAGGATAGGGGGTATCACTTTTATAATTAAATATCTAGCCTTAGTGATCAACCTTAGTAATTCTCAAGAGGCTTAGGATATGTCTTTATAACTACTTAAGCCTAAGTTCAGTGGCACTGGAATCTGTGTTTTTCTAAGTCAGGTGACAAGTACCAGTGAGGAGAATATTAGAAGTCACAGGAGACACTAGATGACCCAGCAGTAACCCCTTGTCTGCACCATGTAATCTGTAGATTTGTGTAATTGTGTCATCCAAAGAATAGTAGCAGTTAAGTCCCATGCGTGGTCACTATGCTGTGTGCCCACCACGTCCTGCATCTTCAGGAAGAAGCCCTCTTGTTACAAAATCAGAGGACTCCTTTTTCTTTCCACGTCTCATTAACCTCTCAGGAGTGGTTGATGCTTTTAGTCACTGCCTGATGATGAAGCATCACTTTCCTTTATGACAAAACAGTCTCCTGATTTTCCTCTTAACTCTGCAGAACAGCTCCTTCTCAGGCTCCTTACCCTCTAACTCCACATACTCTTTCTCTACAACCCCGTGACTACAGAATATACTGCTGATAACTCCAAAACCTATGTATCCAGTCCAGATCCCTTTCTCCAGATGGATCAACCCTTCCAGCTGCCCACCCACTTTGATACCTTGCAGGCATCTCCCACTCAAGTTGCCACTACTCTAGTGTCATCTGCCCTCCTGCCCTTCACCAACCATGAATCTCCTTTGGGATTCAGGATCCAAGTGAATTACCTCCCTCACCACCTAACAACACAAGTGCTCACCCGTGACCTCCTTCTCCCTGTCACCTTACCCACCTCTGCCAGTCTGTCATTGAGTACTGCCAATTCTTCCTCCTAAATTTGTCCAGAAGGCAGATCAAAGACAGAACTCTGAAGCAAGGCTTCCTGGCTTCAAACCGAGCTTTAGCCTTTTGGGAAGGCCTGAGTTTAAGCCGATTTTCTCTTTGAACTTGAATTTCTTCATCTTTAAATAGAAAAATGGTATCTGTTTTATAGGACTTGTGTGTGTGTGTGTGTGTGTGTGTGTGTGTGTGTGTGTGTGTAGCAATTCGATGAGACAGTATGGGGAAAGTGCCAGGTCTAACCCATGATAAATACTCAATACATTGAGCTCTTCTTATCATTGGTCCCCTCTTTCCATCTGCCCTACCCCTGTAGGGCTGTCCATAGACATTTCTCACGAGAATCACTTCAATAGCTTCTCCATTGACCTCTTGCCCTATGTCTCCTCCAGAATCCCTTCTGTACTTCACCCTGAAGTCAGAAAGATCCTTCTGAACTACAAGGATGCCTGTATACTTCCTTGCTTCCTTTATGCCCTTCATTTACTTTTCATTGCTTTTCAGATGCAATCCAGCTCTTTCACCTCATGATGAGACCCCTCCTCATCTGACACTCCAGCCTCATCTCAGGCCCCTTCCACTGGGTACCGCCTGCTTCAGCTGTGCTGAAATTTCAGCTCCTGGAATTCGCCATGCTCTGTCTTTCTTCCCAACCCTCATATATACTTTTCTCAGTGTCAGGAACATTCTCTTCACTTTCTTCCTTGCCAACCTTCTGCATCCTTCCTCTTTGTCCTTTGCCCCAGTTTCAATTCAGTGCCTCTGCTGCAGCTTCTAATAGCACTGACATTCATCAGGGCTACAACCATCATCTTGTGGTTCTGGAAGTTTTAAAAACAATCTCTCTCCTGAGACTGTTCTGTTGGCTTCTTTTCCTTGCACATAACCATTGTCTTATACCAAGCAGCATTATCTTATGCAGAATAAATGGCCTCCAGCGGTAACGGAACACGTTTGCAGCCTTGCTCCCTTTGCTGGAACCTCCCAGATAGAATTGCTAAAGATGAGTCTCACAGATGTCCCCAGGGGGCATAGGTGAACCAGCTCCCAGGGACATATATCCCTTTTGCCCCTGAAATTTAAATACTTTTGGTTATAGTTGTCAAGTCTGTTATTTTGTCATTGTTCTCTCTTGCAAATAAGGCAATAGGAGCAGAAAAATTAACTGACTTCGAATCATTTATCTAAGTGTAAGACAGTTCTTTAGATCACATCATTAGCAGGGAGAGAAAAAAAGAAAGGAGCTTTAGTTAATAGAGCAGGCTTGCAAAATTTGAGGAACCAGGAGCACATCTGTCCTGATGAGCAGATTCAGACCTGAGTGACTTCTTTTGGGTTTAGGAAACTGGTAAATGAAAGAGGCAGAAACACCAGCAGCGCCCTACACTGAAAATGAAAACAATGGCGCCAAATGCAACAGCCTTTGCGAGAAGAAAACAGATCAGTCTCTTCAGCAATAACAACACATGTAGAGAACAGCACTGACACAAATATGCCAAAAGCACCAGTGTTTAAAAGGTGTTTTCCTCAAGAGAGTACTTTTATATGCTTTAAATAATACTTAAGTGCAAAATAAAAGTGACGCTTGAACTTGCACATTAGGTATTTTGCTTAAAAACCCTCAAACTTGATTTGAGGACAAACTCTGCATTTTTTATTACTTAACTAGAAGAGAATATTGTAGATATTTTTCAGCTTCGTTAAACATCAGCTCTGACTAAAAAAGTGTATGCCTAGGTGGGTGTTGATTAATGATGCTAAGAACACTTTGTGTAGAATTTTATGCTAATTACCCTTTATACCCTAACCCGTGTCAATTTTAACAATCTAAATTAGCATTTTCTCCCAGGACTCAGGAATGTGAGAATTGTGAAATTGGCTCAGTAAGCTGAGTTAGCAGTGAGAAAATTGAGATGTTCCATATTTCTGTATTAACATCTGCTGCTTGTTCAAAGCATGATCCTTTCAAAATGATGAAGATATTGGGAAAAAGTGAGAGATGGGAGAGGTACTGCGTACTTTATATATATTTTTAAATTGTGATATTTGACATTGTCATCACCAGTTCCTGGTAATCATGGCTAGAATAATGTATATTTGATAATGCAATGTTTGAAAAATTGATTGCATTATTTTAGTTACAAATATTTTAGCTTCTTTGTTATTTTGGCACCTGTATAATAGGACACACTCTAAAAGGTGCTTGGTTATGGAAAAACATCAGGTTAAATCCCAGTAAAAATTAACTTTCATTTTGCTTATTTTTGAGGCAGCTCAAATGGGAAACATAGGCATTTCCAGATGGTTCTTTTTGAAAATAGAATACCAGATCTCTCCAAGGAGGCAGATTTATAATAAACGTCTATCTCATAAAGTGAGATATGGACTGAGATATCTAAAAATCAGATGTAGTAGTTGTAAACTACACGGAGAAGAATCTTTATCCATCATCCGAATGATCTCTTCCAGGTTTGTGAAGATACTCAGTTTTATGTCATTATCATAACCTGTAAGACCTAGGAGATACAAAACAATGTTAAGGTGACAGGATTAGAAGAAAAATTTTCAGCCTCAGACGAGT
Organism: Delphinapterus leucas; assembly: GCF_059928025.1. Taxonomy (NCBI): domain Eukaryota; kingdom Metazoa; phylum Chordata; class Mammalia; order Artiodactyla; family Monodontidae; genus Delphinapterus; species Delphinapterus leucas. The sequence continues at coordinate 21,936,316 of NC_143130.1, read as the reverse complement.
ACTACTCAGCTGTTCTCAGGTCGGGTAGAGGCAAGTACTTGCTTAGTTGCACTCACAATGTTGGGAAATCTGAACCATAATTTAATTCTCAGTTCACAGTTGAATGTGCCCAGAATTCTTTGACTTTTTCCCCAAATCCAAAATCTGTGACTGCTGACAGTTAAAAGAGTTGAGACCTGGATGCAGATTGGTTTGGAATATTAGTTACTGGTTGTAGTTTCCCTGGCACTCTGGGGAATGCTTGAGCCTTGATCCAGACTTCTCTCTAACCCTCCAAGTTCCAGCATTAGAAACAAACTTTTTAGAGAGAATGGCTTCCTCCCAAGATTCTAATCTAAGGGCCGTGCAGGGAGCCTGCAGAGAACAGCTGCAGGCCACTGCTCCTTAAAATTCCCTACACACTCTATGGCTCCACGAGGATGTGGCAGGCAGGTTGCCTGAAGTGGGGGGCACAGGTGAGCAGCGCTCAGGCGTGCTGCCTTCTGGCACCCCTCATTTGCCTTACCTTCTCAACAAAATCACTTGCTATCTCCTTGCAATTCTCTTATGGTTGGAACTTCCTTTCTGTAAACATAAACCTTTCAAATCATCTTCATCAACCCAGCAATGTTGTGTTCTTAGCCCCATGGATTGTATTATAGGGCAATCGCAATACAAAAATTTTAGGTCATGCAAAATCGCTTAATTTAAGACCAATTTTAGAGAGTAAATGTGAGTGTATGGGGAGGGGGGAAGCAGCTAAGGTATTTTAGGAGCATGTCAAACTAACAATTCTAAAACTTTAAGATCACATTTCTTCTGTTTTATACTTGCCAAGATTTTTTTTTACAGTTTTCATTATTTTTGCCTGATTATGTGATCATTTTTGCAAATGTAAAGCTTTATGTGCTCTAATATTGCCTATTTTCTCAAATTTCTCTCTGATATTTCATAGAGCACCTTTTAATAAATTAGCAGCATATCATGGAAGTTGTTCAGTCATCTCCTTAGTGTTTTTATTGCACGTAAATAATGGTCCAGCCTTACTGATTTCCAGCTTGTTTTTCAGCACAAGTTTCATCAGTTAACTCATGTTTGGGAGACATTTTTATAGGACATTAAAAATACTTTAAATTATAATAACAGAGAATGTTCAAATAACAGCACAAAAAAAATCACTCAGAATTTTTAACAACGGGATTTTTCACAAGCTACTAACAATGGATGTTACTAAATTTCTGTTTATTGACTGAAGTGGAACCCCCAAAATGTAAGCACAGCTGACAATTAGGCTTGAAATTATGGAGGTCTTGATTTTTAAATATTATGGAATTTACATTTCAAACAAGTCTGTAAAGTGATTATATCAATACTTTACGTAATATAATTTCAAATACTGGGAATGATCATGAGAAGCTGTGGATAGAGCACCTAGGACTATGCCCGGCACAAAGGAGGTACCCCTAAGTTCTTTTGAGTTTTTTCTTCCACTGCTACACCGGCCTTCCCTTCTAAGCACACATACCAGTCCCTCCAACCAAATGTTTGTGTTTCCTCTTATTTCATCTTTGTCTCTTCTTTTCCTACACTGTGTCCACTTTCTGGGCCACCTCATCTACTGTTAGGTCTTCAAAGAGTTAATTGTGCCAATGATTTCTGAAGCAGTGTCTGTGGACCAAATATTTCTGAGTCAGTCTTTTATTTCTGCAGCCTGTTGGACATCTTACTGGATTTCCTTACGGCATCCCAAACCCAAGTGTTTTAATATAAATGGTGTTTAATTTTGTCTTGATTTCCCATCTATTTAATGAGACAGGAATCCTGTTAATCACACCTCCTCAATATCTCTTGAATCCGTCTTCCCCTCCTTCACTAGCATCATCGCTGTGCTCATGCAGATACCCTCATCCCTTCTAGATCATCCCAGCAGCTTCTAAAAGATCTCCCTGGCTCTAATGCTCTCACTCTTGCTCACCCCACGCCATCCTCAGAATCACTTTGCAATCAGATGGATCCTTCCACAGTGAAAGTATAGCCATATAACTCCTCTGACTCAATTCATTTTTTAAACTCTTTCCTACTTTTATGATAGAATTCAGTCTCCATCGCATGACATCCAAGACCCTTCATACTCTAGATTCTATGCTTTTGCACATTCATTTTCCTTTGGCTGGAACATGCATTCTCCCCTCCTCGGCCTTGTGGATTCCTGCCTATATTCAAAGACTCAGGTCAGGTCTTCTAAAGAGCCATTCCTGATACTCCACAGACAGGATTTGGTTCCTTGGAATCATACAAATTCCATAATTAGAGCATTTAGCCATTTAAAAGAGGTGTATTGCAAGCAAATAGTGGCAATAGATCTGATGAGAGCACTGTGAAAGCAGTATCTGCTTAACCATTTTACTTTCCCAGAGTCTGTACATAGTAGGGATTGATTTTTAAATGAATGAATGACAGAATAAATGAAGGAACTTACTTCCTTTCTATCTTGGTCTTGGCAAGCCAAAATGCATGTGGTAACTTCCTACTTTTACTTATATGCTTGGGGCCTGCTAGGTATTTCAATCGTAACAAGTTTGGACCCTGTCCATTCTTTCATTAAAATAAAGCAGACTTCCTGTCAAACCTGACTTTAATCCTAAAAATCTCTGTCTTCAGAATAAACTTTTGCCCTCTCTCCAGCCAGAAAAACTTAAGTAATTTTGCTTCTCCTTTGAGGAAGAATTGTACTATCATTTTTCATGTATAAAGATTTCAGAACCTCTAGTATCTTATTAAAAATTAGAAATCATAGACTTTAAGAGGGATTTGATAACAAAATTATCCCCAAATAAATACCAAAATAGGGGCTTCCCTGGTGGCGCAGTGGTTGAGAGTCTGCCTGCCGATGCAGGGGACACGGGTTCGTGCCCCAGTCCGGGAAGATCCCACATGCTGCGTTGCAGCTAGGCCCGTGAGCCATGGCCGCTGAGCCTGCGCGTCCGGAGCCTGTGCTCCGCAACGGGAGAGGCCACAACAGTGAGAGGCCCACATACCGGAAAAAAACAAACAAACAAACAAAAAACAAAATAGTGTTTAATGCAGTTTTCCTAGTTAGGCATCAGAAATTAAATTTTTGTTACTTACACAAGAGATTGACACCTGTACTGTACCTAATGACCTGAAAAATGCAGTGAGACAACTGAATCACTCAGTACGCCACATACATCTAATGAGGAAAAGTTGCACATCTCCAAACTACATTTTTCATCATTTTTGGCCTAATTTAAACTATACTCAAAACTGTACAACATGTTGCCTTCATTTCTTTCATTGAAGCATTTGCACATCTGAAGTCAAAGCTGTTTCTTGCAAAGTGGATCTTTATTAAATATATCTGATTTACGTTCTGCAGGCTTGAGAAAGGTCAAACTAATTTCATCATAGTTTCACTTTCCACTGGCATCTGTTAGGCAGCATGGTACTGCTGTTATAAATAAGGCTTCCTCCTAAGTAACAACATGCTGTCTTAAATTATATTCAGCACCATAAAAAGATTCTAAGTCCCATTCTAATCAGGCTCTATGTCTCTGGCATGTCACATATGGCCCCTTTGGAAATTTGTTCTAATATGTCTTTATGTTTCAAAGAATTCTGTATCCAAAGTTAATTTACAAGAAAGAAATTCAAAGAACGGCACAGAAAATTGTATATTCACTAAGGAGATACGTGAAATTGCAAGGGTGACCTGGCTTTGAATACATGCATGCATATATGTATAAAATTTGTGGTTTTGTGGAAATCCGTCTTTTTCAGCTCCCTGTGTTTGTCTATTGTAACACATTAACTTTGCCTAAAATCATTAAGAGCTAGTGAAACCAAATAAAATGTCAAAACACTGTGTAGGTGGGCTATGAGTGATGTAAATACAAAGGTCTTATACTTTGAGTATAATTAACAAAATTCAAAGTGGGTATCAAACTAAGAAAAGTTGCACACAAATGAATAGTGAAAAAGAAAGGAGAATTGGCTCACACTGGATTCTGGAATTTTTTTTAAATCCAAATTAGGTTTTCTTTTGTAAATATGTTATTTTTGAATTATATTTTCCTACTAGTTGTGTTAATATAGACAAGTTATTAATTTTTCCTTATTTATCTTGTAGCGATTTCATCATCTTTCAAAACTTCTATACTTTCTAAATGATTTTCTGGAGATTTCTTGCATGTTCTCAGTATCAGGATACATCATTTGAAAATAATGGCTAATTTGCCCTTTTTCCTTGCAATCTTTAAAAACCCAGTGCTTGAAACAACCAGAAAAGTAAATGGTAGTATTAAGTACAGGTCTTTGGTTCTTGTTCCTGACTGTGAATAAAATGATTACATCAGTAAATATATTCTATACTGATTGCTTTTGATAATATTTTAAGGAATAATTTTAAGGTCACTTCCTTCTATTCCTATATGCTAAGTCTTCTTAAAATTAAGAATGACTGTGAATTTTAACAAATGCCTTTCAACAACTATTGTAGCAGTATTTTCTTTTTCCTTTGACAAAGGCTAATAGCAAACTATAGATGTGTAAAGTTATAAAAGCAAAAATAGAGAAGAGACGAAAACATGTATAGGGTAGAAAAGTCCACAAAACGGTGATGTCTTCTCCCTGGGAAGGAACGGTAGTAAGCAAAGGCTTTACATCAGTGGCTGACTGGATACTTTTGCTTTTTTCTTTTTCTTTTTTTTTAACAGGTGCTATTTTTAAATTTTATTTTATTTATTTTTGGCTGTGTTGGGTCTTCGTTTCTGTGCGAGGGCTTTCTCTAGTTGCGGCGAGCAGGGGCCACTCTTCATCGCGGTGCGCAGGCCTCTCACCGTCGTGGCCTCTCCTGTTGTGGACACAAGCTCCAGACGCACAGCCTCAGTAGTTGTGGCACACGGGCCCAGTTGCTCCACGGCATGTGGGACCTTCCCAGACCAGGGCTCGAACCTGCGCCCCCTGCATTGGCAGGCAGATTCTCAACCACTGTGCCACCAAGGGAAGCCCCTGGATACGTATTTCTTGATCAGCAGTCTAATTCCTCAATTTATAAGTGCCATAATGTTGATTGTAAAATGCCCAGAAATGTAGATGGAACAGACAGTACATCTTGCAAGATATGTTTGCTTAATAGAGGAAAAATCAGAAGTAAACAAAGCAGTGGAAAAATGCAATGGGCAAGTAACATACACTTGTTGGAGCCCAAGTAAAATATAAAAAGAGCTTTTCACAGTCACTCCAGTACCACCACGACCACCACCATCCATACCCCTTCCCCAGACTAGCAGCATCACTTTTAAAAATGGCTCATGATGAGACCATGAATTACTTCAACCTGAAGGAAGAAGAAAATTGCTGACTTTAGGATTGGACATTGGGACTTCCCTGGTCGTCCAGTGGTTAAGACTCTGAGCTTCCAATGCAGGGGGCGTGGGTTCAATCCCTGGTTGGGGAAGTAAGATCCTACATGTCGTGTGGTGTGGCCAAAAGATTTAAAAAAAAAAGGATTGGACATTAATTGCAACGTGAGCTAATTTTTCTGGACATGCTCCCTGCTTCTCCGATTATTTCTCAAGTGGAGTAGGGGGAGACAAAAATAAAGGGGAAAAGTCATGAAAGCTTTGTATAATAAAATTTGTATTGATGTATGGAACTCAGATCAGAAAATAGAACATGTCAGTGACACCAGAAAATATCCAGAATACCAAAATATGCCACTTACGTAACGTCATAACTATGCTACAAGCAGGAATGATGCTAAATGAAATGGATTCCTGGAGCACTGTGTCCATTTGTGAGGGTAAGAATTCGATTGTAACTAGAGGGAAAAAAAGGCTCTTTGAGAATATGATGCGGATTGAGAGTTGAATTAATTTCCTAGAAAGAAACTTTGTCCTGCTATTGGGTACTTTTAGCCATTCCCAATTATTTTCATGCCCAACAGACACTATAAGCGAAGAAGGTAATTTTCACTGCCACTTGGCCAAAGCCTCAAATAATTTGCTGCAACTGCCTAAGCCTTCATTTCCTCATAATAATGGGGCTTTGATCCTCCCCTTCACAGGGACAGTGGAAATTAGTTATGATACCTAAAGCACCACTTCAAAGAAGATTCTAGAGAAATAAAAAGCATTGAAAAAGCACTTGCAGACCACTTACCTGACTCTGTGTAGGTCTTCTTTATCAAACTTCTCAGGATTCTGCAGTTTTTGACTTACAGTACTTTTCAATCAGGTTTTTGTTGTTGTTGATCAGCTCTGACCTTCTATTGGTATACATACTTATACTGTCTATTATGTATCTGAAACAATGAGAAAAATGTGGACACAAGGTTGGGAGGTAGATAAAGAAGGATGGCATGGATGCAATTTTGGAATACCAAAGCTAATAATGTGAAAGAATAGAGCCAGGACTGCACTAAGAAATGATTGGAGTCTCGGTGTTTATACAAGTCTTTTAAAAAAGAAATAAAGCACTTCTGTTATTTACTTTAACATAAAGTTTATTTGGCTCTGACATCCAACCCTCCCAGATTTCAAGGGTATTCATTCTATCTTAGTTATGGTTGTGGCTTCCTCTCCCTACAAAAGGCCAGAGTCTAGGAAGCCAATATGGAACCCAGAAATGGAGAATGTGTAACATTTCCAGTTTATCATGTTTCTGCTGACATTCATTCTTCCACTCTTTCAACAAATAATTTTAGAATGTATTAGCATAGAGCATAGAACTTAAGAGTGCAAATTCCTCTAGATTTTGAATCTCAAGTACAGAATAACTTGGTAACCTTAGGAGAGTTATTTCATTTGCCTCTTTCTCAGTTTTAGTTCAGATAGCCCAAATGGCTCACGGTGAAACTTAATAGAAGTCACTCCTATGGGCGGATGTGGCACATGCCTTGTCAAGTGGAGAGGGGGCTGGACTTCCTGAGAAGGCCAGAAAAAACTGCTCTGAAGATGTTAAACTAGAGATGGAAACTGAATAAGGAGATGTGTCCTTTGATCGAGAAGTCCAGGGGAAATTGCGTGAGTCAGCAGGAAGAGACCGCGGCAAAGCCTGAGGGGACATAGCATTCCAAAGAGAAAGAGAGTGAAAGTGTCCCAGGGTGAGTACGGAGAAGCAGGCAGAAGCCACATCCTGTAGGTACTTTAGGTAATGACTATATTTTCATTTTAAGTAAAAGGAAGATTTTAGAGGTTTTGGAAGGAGAATGACATAATCTAATTTGCGTTAAATGATAAAAATCTATTTTGTAGGTTAAAAGAAGACCAGCATGGAGGAAGTTAGGAAGCTATAGCAGAGAATACAGAGGGTGGTTAGTGTAGGGTGGAAGCAGTGAGTGGACAGATAATGAATTTGAGAGGTAGAAGTACCAGGACTCGCTTCGCGGTTGACTGGGGAGAGGATTGGCAGGGTGAAGAAAAGGAGACATCAAGGACAGCTCCTAGAGTTTCATAATTGTTACTAAACTGATGGCATGGTTGAAAATATCAGGGAAACTGTGTACGATGGGGAGGGAGATGTTGAAAAATCAAGTGTTTCATTGACAAAGCATCTTCACAGTCTAAGACTAGGACGGACTCTTGAAGCTAGAAGTATCACGTCAGCTTCTATGATCTTCTGGATGTAAAACTCTCTGGTGAGCCTGGGAACCCTAGGGCTCCATCTCTTTAGAGGTATTTTGCAGTGATTCTTTATTACAACCTTGCGAAGGATCTGGGGCAGGTCACTGGGCCCTAAAGAGCCAAGAGCCACAGACTTTTCCTTATTTCATCAGGAGGCTGCTTCTCTCTCCTTCTGACTTTCTCTCTCCTTCTGACTTTGCTCTAATTATTAAAATTTTTTAAAATTTATTTTATTGAAGTAGAGTTGATTTACAATGTTGTGTTAATTTCTGCTGTACAGCAAAGTGACTCAGCTATACATATATACATTATTTTTATATTCTTTTACAATGTAGTTTATTGCAGGATATAATTCCTTGTACCGTACAGTAGGACCTTGTTGTTTATCCAGCCTATATGTAATAGCTTGCATCTGCTAATCCCAAACTCCCAATCCACCCCTCCCTCACCTCCCCTCCCCCTTGGCAACCACAGTCTGTTCTCTATGTCTGCAGGTCTGTTTCTGTTTCCTAGATAGGTTCATTTGTGTCGTATTTTAGATTCCACATATAAGTGATGTCATATGGTATTTGTCTTTCTCTTTCTGACTTAACATAGTATGATAATCTCTAGGTCCATCCCTGTTGCTGAAAATGACATTATTTCATTCTTTTTGATGGCTGAGTAGTATTCCATTGTGTGTGTGTGTGTGTGTGTGTGTGTGTGTGTGTGTATGCCACATCTTTATGCATTCATCTGTTGATGGACATTTAGGTTGTTTCCATGTCTTCACTATTGTAAATAGTGCTGCAATGAACATTGGGGTGCATGTATCTTTTCAAAGTATGGTTTTCTCTGGATATATGCCAAGGAGTAGAATTGCTGGATCATATGGTAGTTCTATTTTTAGTCTTTTAAGGAACTTCCATACTGTTCTCCATAGTGGCTGCATCAATTTACATTCCTGCCAGCAGTGGAGGAGGGTTTCCTTTTCTCCACACCCTCTCCAGCATTTGTCGTTTGTAGACTTTTTAATATGGCCCTTCTGACTGGTGTGAGGTGATACCTCATTGTAGTTTTGATTTGTATTTCTCTAATAATTAGTGATGTTGAGCATCTTTTCATGCACCTGTTGACCACTTGTATGTCTTCTTTGAAGAAATGTCTATGTAGGTCTTCTGCCCATTTTTCTATTGGGTTGTTTGTTTTTTTTGTTATTGAGCTGTACAGTCTGTTTGTATATTTTGGAAATTTAGCCTTTGTCTGTCTCATTTGCTCCATCAGTTTTTACTTCTCTCAACCTTATATGGCTCAAAGGGGATTTTGAAAAACAGAACCCAGAAAGTATTGTAGTAAGCTTCTGCATTGGGCCCTGTCACACCACTTCTTGAAGCGATGAAACATGGTTTCTGTCTCACATTGCTCTTAACTCTTTATTAGGGAGAAAGGAAATTTTAAAAATATATGAGAAAAGTAAACATAGATTCATATCTAAAAAAATTCAGTTCCTTTATAATTTTATTTCCAGATTTCAGCAATGTAGATTATCTAATAAAAAATGGTATTGTTCTAAATTTTTTAAATCATTTTACATTTCTAGAGACTACGTAGGATGACAAGGCATTTTCTCACATTCACACACACAAGAAACAAGCATAAGTACCAATAAAGTATGCTAATCTACAGACAAACACTTATTTCTGCCAACTGTATGGACAGCCCTGAGCTGAGGATGCAAAGGAATTAAGAAGTGAATAGACAGGACTGAACCTGTGTGTATGATTAACAAAAATTAGGTGACAATTCCAAGTTTTTCCAATAGTTCATGCTTTTAAACCCAGGAGCTTTCCTTGAAATCTCTAATCACAAGGCACACATTAAAATCTTTTTAGATGTCATTTATTTGCCCTACTCTGTCACCCTAAAATAAGGGTTGCAAAGGAATCAAATGGTTATTCTGCTTAAATCACTTACATTTACGGCACATGTGCATCATCCCGTTCCAGCAGTTGCTTGGCATCTGCAGTAAACTCATTTCTTCCCCCCCCCCCAAAAAAGAAATCCTGTAACTGAATATAGTAGCGCTCAATGAATTTTTTTGAGAGGAAGAGTAAACGGGACTGAGATCCTTTCCCCTGAACCCCTTGACCGACTATTTTCTTATGTCTATAAAATTCACAAAATTAAAGATTCTAGTCCTGAATAGAATTTTTCTGTGACTCAGTTACAAACCTGGGAGATGAAGTTCTCATTAATATTGCTTCAATTTAGTGTTTGGGATTTGGAGAAGATGGATTCACAGTTTTGGTTGAGGTAACTCTGAGGTTTGGGCGGGTCTCTATCACAGCTGATTAAGTAGATAGCTTCAACCCATCATCCATATAGAGCGCACCCTAATTCCTGACTTGGAAGTGTGTAGATGCATTATCTGTGTGTCATCAATGGCCCCTCTTTTTCTCTTCCTCTGGACCCAACTCTTCCTCTTAAATTATCCCCTCAGAAGATTTTACCTCTAATTTACTATCCATTTTAGGCCTGTGGCATTTTATTTTCCCTCTGAGTGTCCCTTAACGTGGTCATTTATTCAGTAACCCTAGTTTATTGTTTAGTGCCCACGATGGGCTAGGCAGTATATTAAGCAAAAACAGACACATTTCTTTCCCCACTCCCCCCCATGAAATAAGTAAAATCATTCAAACAACACGTGGTATAAAGGAAAGGTACTTGGCATTAGGAGAGCAAATAATCAAAATGATTTGAGCATTGTGGCAGCAAAGGCTTCCCGGAGGAGGTGATATTTGCATTTTTCTAGTAGAAACCTTAAATCTAAAGAGCTGCCAGAACACAAAAATATGAACAGTTAAAACAAGGGAATGCAAAGTAATGTGATTCTGGACTCAAGTTTTGTAGTCACCACTAAATAAAAACAAATATATCATAGTGTGGCTGTAGTTACCACTAAATAACAAAAATAATTATCATAGGGTGGCAGTCTGTGTAGGAAATTTAGGAGCTATGAATTACAGTGTTGTTCTTGAGCTATGTGCCTTTGAACAGTTGACTTGAGTTTTCTGAGTGTCATTTATTCATTTCTAAAAAAGAGACAAGGTGGGTTTGAGGATTAAATGAGCTGATATGTAAAAGGCTTAGCACAGAGCACAGGAATTGTGGATGCACCGTAATGGAAGTTCTCCTTCACTTTCCTCTCTTTGTACCCCTGATACTTTCTCACTGATTTTTCAACAAATACTTAAGAACTCCTACAAGATGCTAATCGCCATGAAGGCAGTGACCAGTGTTTTCATTTTAGAATTCTCAGCAGAGAATAGTTGCTGGATTCTGCCCATGTCTGTGCAGTAAATAGGCTTGCTTATTTATTTGCTTTAGTAGAACAGAGACAGGCACCAATACTGAGGGTGGCGTCGTAGAATGCTTAAGAGGAAAAAAATAAAACACTAATTACTTATTTAGAAGACAAAAGACATAGCAACAATGGAAAAATGACACTTTAAACGGGCGTGGAGTATACAAAACCTGTACAGGTATTGCTACACACAACTAAATTGCCATACTTCTGTTATCACGGTATATTTTATTTTGAGCTTGATTTGAAATGCTTCTTCATACAGTTATTGGTTCTGGTTCAGCTGGCAGAACACCTCTGGGCCTATTATTGTGCTATATTTTCCATATTTATTGATTTTTAGGTATTCTCAGAAAATGATACCCTTTTCATAATAGTCCTATAAATCCCTTCAGTGATGTTATACTATGTCTGCTTCATTGTTTAGCAGAACTGTTTTCTGGTCTTTTAAGTCAGATTGTATAAAAACATATTGCAGGAGAGGAACAGGGCATACCAACAAGTGTTTGTCATAGAGATCATTTTCTAAGAACAGCTCACAGTAAGAGAATATAAGGCTAGAAGTTATACAGCACCAATTTTTTAAATGACGGTAAATACAATTCTTAAGGAGTTAAAGGTGGCATCTGAGAAGACTAGCTTTTGCCTTCAATTTGTAGTTTTATAATATGGGTTTTGTGTATCTTAAATTTGCTTACTTTCATAGATACATGATTATAACTAGATTTATATCCTTATAGATTAGTGAAGTGTCCCCTATAACCTGATCAAGGCTCTTTTACTTCATCACTTAAGAAAATGGAGAAGTTCCAGCACTCTCCTTACAGTGCTTTTCCAAATTGATGTAAAATCTCCATTTCTTCAGTTGGAAACATTTTGGAGCTTACTCATATTGTCTTAAAAATGTGGAAGTTAAAACAAGGCAGGGTATTTGAATACCATCTGGCTAATAATATGCAGTAATGTAAAAATGGATGTCCAGCCCTTGAGATCAAAGGTCCAAAGCATCTTCAGGTACCATACATGTTACTTCTACTCCCAGGATAGCCAAGTGGAGCGTGGGCTTCCCAGGAAGTGCGCTAGATGATTCATATGGGTGTGGGAAAAATTTTTAAATTGTTTTTAAAGAGCACATTAAAATTGAGATGTAATTTGCATCCATAGAAATGCACTCATATAAAGTGTACAGTTTGATTAGTTTTGACAAATGCATATACTTGTGAAACCCACACACCTACCAAGGTGTTGAATATTTCCATCACCCTGCAGAGCTCTCTTCTGCCCATTTCCAGTCAAATAGCCCCCTTTCTGGGCCACCACTTTCTGACTTCTGTTACCATAGATTAGTTTGATTTGGTTTCAAGCCTTAAACAAATGGAGCTGTAGAGTCTGTGCTTTTTGTGTCTTGCTTTTTTTTTTTTTCACACAACATCATTCTTTTGAGATTCATCCCTGCTGTTACATATATGAAAAGTTGTTCCTTCTATTTCTGAATAGAATCCCATAGCACGCCCCAATGGATAATATGTCTATAATTAAAATATTTGTATTTAAATCTGTCATTTTGTTATGTGATTTTGGTTTGTTCCATCTGCTTTTTGTGCCTCTATTTTGTCTTCTCTGTCTTCCCATGGGTGAGTTAATGTTTCATTTTCTACCTTATATTCTCTTTTGACTTTTTAAAAAATTTGAAACAATTATAGATCCACAGAAAGTAGAATAACAAATAGATAGGTCCCGTGTAACCATAACGTGGTTTTCTCCAGTGAAGACCTCTTGTATAACTGGAGTGCAATATGAAAATCAGAAAATGGTTATCAGTGCAATCCATAGACCTTATTTAGATCTCACTAGTTTTCCATGCACTTGTGTGGATGTGTGTGCCTGTGTGAAGTCCTCTGCAACTTTATCACATGTGTAGATTACTTTAACCACCTCTGCATCCAAGATACAACTGTCCTAGCACCATAAAAATCCCTCATGCTGGTCCTTTATAGTCACCCACCCCCTTCTCCCCATATCCCTAAGCCCTGGCAACCACTACTGTGTTCTTCATCTCTATATATACATATATAAATATATTTTATCTTAAAAACTCACCAATTCCTCTGTTGTCTTCATTTTACTATTGAACCCAACTAATAAGTTTTCTTTTTGTATTTTTCAGTTCCTAACATTCCATTTGGTCCTTCTTTGTATCTTTTATTTCTTTGCTAAGATTTCTATCTTTTCATTTTTTAAAGCAGCCTTGTAATGGCCCATTGAAGCATCTGTATGATGGCTTCTTTGAAGTTCTTCACAAATAACTCCAACCTGTGAGTTTTCTCTGTGTTGCGTCTCTTGATGGACTTCTCTAATTCACATTTGGATCTTCCTGGTTCTTGGGATGATGAGTGATTTTCAATTATTTACTGGATATTTTAGGAATGATGGCATTGAGACTCTGGATCATATTTACTCTTCTTTTTTTTGGAGGCAGTCATCCTGTTTAGGTGAGGTATACATGGCCAGATTGGGGTTAAGGTTTAGGTACTGATTGGGCCCTGCTGATACCAACCCAGAAAATGCAGAGCAGTCACTGGACTACCTCATCCTGCCAGGCAGGGGTAGGAATTCTCTGTGCTGTGCCCCACTGTCACTGGGCTGGGACAGGAATGGAGTGTCCACTTGTATTGCCTCCTCCCTTCCTTCCGTCTCACTGTTGCTTTGTGAGAGTGAAATTTCTACTCCATTCTGGGCCCTGCTGACACCAGAAGGCACAAAGCAGGACACTGACTCCATAACTTCCTTCTGTCTTAACTCTTTTGCCTTCAGATGTGAGAAGAAGCTCAGTTCCCCTCTTTCCCAAAGTGACACCAGCAAAGTGCCAGCTACCCAAGCCTTACTCGACTCGTTCCACATTGTTGCTGCTGGGTTAGGGTGAAGACCCTGGACTTCACTGACTCCCTGGGGTCGGGGGAAGCAGGGTGCTGGTCAGCATCACCTGGCAGTGCCTCATCCACCTCATTGCTGTCATGTGAGGTGAAGTTCAGCTCCCCATTGGGCCATGTCTACGTCTAGAGGGCTGGCTAGTGGAGCAGTGACTGTACCGCCTTACTGCTCCTGGGATGGAGGAGAAGTTCATCTCCTCAGTGGACCCCACAGACATCATTCCAGTGAAGGAGGAAGAGCACTGACTCCCCAGCTTGCTACAACCAGGCGGGGCTGGAAGCCCAGCATCTCAACCAGTCACAGTGATACTGCAGAGCTGGGCAGATTTTACTTTGGTGATTAGTTAGAGCAGGGTGAGTGTCACCAAAATGGTTTTCTATTCTGCTAAACCAAACTTATTCCAGTTCTTTGGCCCCAGGGAACAAGCTTTTCTTGGGGTTTTGTTGTTTGTGGTTCCAACCACCTGTTGTTGGTTACAGGTCGCATGTTTTCTCTAGTGCCGTGTCTGGGATATACTGTGTCATTTCTGAAGCCCTGAGGTCCCCAGCCAGTCTGCTTTCTTCTTTCCACATTTCAGTGTCTTCCTGTCTTTGTTTCCCATTTATGGGCCCCAGTGTTTTAGTTGTAAGAGAGGAGTAGCCTGGAATAGACCCGTGGAAGGGCGCTATATCAACTTAACCAGAACTGGAAATCGCTCTTTTAACTTTATTTTTTTCCTTACTTATTTTTGGCTGCATTGGGTCTTCATTGCTGCGCGCGGGCTTTTTCTAGTTGCAGCGAGTGGGGGGCTAGTCTTCGTTGCAGTGCGCGGGCTTCTCATTGCGGTGGCTTCTCGTTGTAGAACACGGGCTCTAGGTACACGGGCTTCAGTAGTTGTTGCTCACGGGCTAAGAGCATAGGCTCAGTAGTTGTGGCGCACGGGCTTAGTTGCTCTGTGGCGTGTGGGATCTTCCTGGACCAGGGCTCGAACCCATGTCCCCTGCATTGACAGGCAGATTCTTAACCACTGCACCACCAGGGAAGTCCCTATTAACTTTTTAGTTATGCCTTTCTTGTTATTTTTAATGGTTGCTCTGAAAATTATAATATGCATCTTTAACTTATCACAGTCTAGCTTCAAAGAATATTCTGCTGCTTAGTTAAAAATGCAAAAATCTTACAACAGTATGCTTCCAGTTAACCAATCTTCCAATATTTATACTCTTGTTATCATAAACTTTACTTCTAAATATAAGCTGCACAATACATTTTATTATTTTAACTTTAGTCAATAGCTTTTTAAAGGTATTTAAAGATTCTGTGTAAAAATAGGGAAATGTTTAAGTTCCTTATATTTTCCAACATATTAACTCTTTCCCGTATTTCCATTCTTCCCTACAAAACCAAGACTCCCTTTGCTATCATTTCTCTGCAGCTTAAAAAGTTCCTTTAGCCTGTTTTGTAACTGAAGTCTGCAGAAGATAAATTCCTTCAGTTTTTGTCTGTTTCAAAATGTTTACATTTTGCTTTCATTTTTGTAGGATTTTTTTTTCTAGATTTAGAATTCTATATCAGCTTTTTTTTTTTTTCTTTAAGTATGTGGTTTCATTATCTTCTGACCTGTATTGATTCTGGTGAGAAGATAGCCATCATTTTTATTCCTCCTCAGGAAGAATATGCCCCATCCCACTGATCTCTGGTCTTCAACAGACTATGATACATCTGGGTGTAGCTTTCTTTGTATTTTCCCCACTTTGGTTTTGCTGAAATTCCTGGGGTTTTGGTTAATATCTTTTATCAATTAAAAAATATATTGGCTATTGTCTCTTCAAATTTGTCTTCTGCCCCACTTTCCATCTTTTTTCCTGCTAGGCCAGTAACAAATATGATAGACCTTTTGATACTGTCCCATGTATATTGGATGGTCTTGTCTATGTTTAATGCTTTTCTATGTTTAATGCTTTTCTTCTCTTTGTGTCTATGTTTGGACCACCTCTCTATCCTACACAGTTTAAGAACCAGAATGCCTAAAGAATTTCTCTAATTCGTCTGCCCACCCCCAGAATTCAGTGGGCCCATGGCCCTGCACTTCAGGTGAGGTTGGGTCCCTCAGTTTTTCTGACCTTTTCCCAAGCATGATTGGAAGTATTTGGTGAAGGCCCATGGAGAATAGTTGGCAGTTTGCTTCCAATTCTCTTTGTTTATGGGGGTCCAGAAAGTCATAAACTGTTAATCCAGGTCATCCTTGACCTTTAAACTGCAATGAAAGTTTAGCTGTTTTATCCTCACCCACATCTATGGTGGCTATTTCTTGCTTCCAATGTTCCACCAAGGATGATGGCAGCCGTAGTTACCTTCTCTCCTAAAAGGGACCTTTCATCTTCTAAATTTTACATCATTGGTGTCTTTACACCCTTAGATCTCTAATGTGTTAAAAAAATATATAGTTTTGTAGATTATCTGCCTGATTATCATTGCTATATAGGTAGTGATATTCTCTTGAGACTTTCTAAATCCTATATAGGAGGAAAAGTCTATTTTTTTAAACTCTTCATTTGTCTTTTACATTTTGTGAATTTTATAATGCATATACATCAGGTTATTATAAACAAAAAATATTTATTTAGGTGTCTTATTGATTGATAAACTGTATATTACCAAAATTTGGATACTGTATTAGTCAGAATGGACTAGACTATGCTTAGGTAAACAATAAACTCTAAAATCTCAGTGACTTCAGATTATTTCTGGATCACAGAGATTATTTAGAAGTTGGGGTAGTTTTCTCAATGACTCAGAAGTCTGAGCTGCTTTTGTCCTGCATTACCAAAAGGCAAAGTTTTAGTATTAAACTCTATTTTTAACGACCCAGATCTCAAAATCATTTACATCACTTCTACCCACAATGATTTTGTCAGAGCTCAGTTGCATGGTCTTGAATCTAAACAGAAAAAAATTGTCTTTTTGTGTGTCTAGGAAGAGAAAATCATGTGGTAAAAACAGCATTTTCTCTGCCAAACAATAATAATAATGATAAAAATAGGGATACTATTCTTAACAATGAAACTGCATGGTTTATGTTATACTTTTACTATTTAATCATCCAAGTAATAGTTTTGTCAACTACTGTATTCTTAGAATCTTTATTTTGTCTGTGCATGGCAATGTTTCATAAAATAATTGTGGTCCTTATTCTTATATCTGTTTAACCTTATAGGTTAATGAATCAATTCTCTTATTTACAAAGTAATAATTGTTCTTACTGTGATCTGCTGTTAGCAAAAACTTAGATTACGTTCCAGTTAGAATATTCAAGTTAATATCATTTAACAACTTGATGTACCAAATTTTATTTCTATTTTATTTCATTAATTAATACACTGAGAGGCTAGTTGCTGTATTTCGGGGGTAGGCTACATGTGCTGTCTGGCTCATGCTTCATGCATGAAAAATATTTTAATTGGAAAGTATTTTGTTCAGCTTGTACACTTTTGTAAAGGCAAGGCTTTTCCAGCCACATCCTGCTCCTTGCTTAGTACATTTAAAAATCGAGTGCAGTATACCTAAGAGATCACCATGACAGGTACTAGGTATGAAAATGTAGGTAAAGATTGCTTTGTGGATAGATTAAAAACAACCCCCATTTCTTTCTCTTTATTCCAGTAAACTGTAAGCTCCTAGAACACAGGGAATTACCTGGTCCATCCTCTGTGTTTAAGAGATGTCTAATGAATGAGTACTAATTTATTGGGTACATTCATCAGTGAGATAATAACATAAAAAAAAAAAAGAAAGGAGAGAAAAGTGGTATCTTAGGACAAATTCCCCAAAGCAGACCCTGACAGGGGAATTCATCTGTAAGGGATTTATTAAGGAAGTTCTCTGAGGGGTGCCCGCAGGGAGCAGGGGACGCAGGACAGAAGAGAAGAGGAAGTGAGACAAGGGTATGATTTCAGGCAACATCCCCATCTCAGCCTGCTTCTGGCCAGGGAGCCCTGGAACATAACTCATGCTCAGGGTGTTTCCTGCCTGGAGGAAAAGTTGCTGGGCTTTCGTGCTCTAACTCCTATAGCTGTATCCGTCAAGGGTTCTGAGATGCAGACTCCAGTGTTGACCAGCTCTGTGTCTGAAGGCCGGATGCTTCCAATAGTTCAAGAGAAGTACTCCTAAAAGAGTTTCAGGGGTGGGCTGTTAAAAGCCAAGGAACAGAGGCACCAAAAAGAAGCTTACAGAATAAGTAAGTGTTCCGAAAACATTTGGACATGGTACGGATTGTATCTGCTGCAAGTGACGCTAGTTGTTTTTTTCCTCTTCTGTTTTAGCAGCTTTATCGAGGTATAATTTACATACCATACCATTCACCCATTTAACGTGTACTATTCAGTGGCTTTTAGTGTATTCACAGAGTTGTGAAGCCATCACCACAATCTAATTTTAGAACATTTTTCCACCCCAACAGGAAACCCAGTACCCATTAGCAGTCACCCCACCCCATTCTCCACCAGCACCCTGAAGTCTAGGAAGCCACTAACCTACTTTCTGCCTCTATGGATTTGACTATTCTGGATATTTCTGAATTAATGTAATCATATGGTATGTGGTCTTTCGTGACTGGCTAATTTCACTTAGCATTGTGTTTTTGAGATTCATATATGTTGTAGCATATATCACTATTTCATTCCTTTTGATTGTCTAATAATATTTATTCCATTGTGTGGATAAACCACATTTTATTATCCATTCATCAGTTGGTGGACATATAGGTTATTTCCACTTTGGGGAATGACAGTAGTTTTTTTGATGACCTTAAAAGAAACATATTAAATACTGTAGGTGCCCATTGTGGACAACAGAGAGGACAGGAAAGAGCTTTGACAAAGTAAAGGTGGGGAAAGAAAGGTCTTTGCAGTGGAGTAAGTGTCCACTGATATACGGTGATAACTTATGACTTTCACTAGTGACTCATCAGTTGATAGTAAATATGTATCTTGTTTTCTTCCAGAAATAGTTTTATATTCTTATTCTTTAAACACTCAGTGAAAATAACCAAAGCATATAAATGTATCTCATTGACTAAGAAAATAAAATTGCTTTTGACCAAACTAGTAAACATATTTTTCTCTTTAAACATGCAAGGCTTTTAAGAGAGGAAAGAACACCCTAGGGTAGATTCAGTTCCAGTCGATCCCCAGTAAGATGAGTTGGAGATTTCTGGTGTCTTACTGGTGATGAGCTAATGCAATTAGGTGCCTGAAGTTTGTCATTTCCTTCTTAATAGGCTTCTGGGTTTGCCTGCAGCTTCCTTAGCTGGTAAGGCTGTAATTCACTTGACATCAGTGGGTTATTTATAGAACATTGGCTCAGGAACTGCAACCTATATAAAATTGGGCTCTTTTAATTCCTGTATGAAGGCGTATTTGCTAAAAATCTGTGTGTTTGAATTGTAAAGTGCAGGTTGACGTGCTGCTTCCCTTTATATCAGGTTAATATTCCATGTTCATAAAATTGTAAGACAAGTTTGAACTCTCCAAGTGAGCTCTGCCACAAGAGGTTATAATTACTGTTTTTTACTTTGCCCTTATCACCCTTATCCTTGCTCTGTATCCTGTTTCATGTAGGTTTTTTTTTCCTTTCGAAGGCTAATTTTTAATTTCACCTTTTTCTGAAATACAGAATTAGGTTTGGCTCTTAGTTGAAAGGTTTTCTAAGTTTGGTTGATGCATACCTGACAAATTGGCTCTTGAGTTACATTAGCAAAACTGCTATAATTTATTAAGAATTAGTACTACTGGGCATTATCTTATGTCTTTGTATTATCTAAAGTTATATTTAAAATTTTATATCTCAGGACTTGAAAACTTAGCAAACATTGTAAAATAAAGAGATTCTTTGAAATCATAGGTTGAAATTTCTGTGTTGCTTTTCTTGTTTTAAGGTTGATCACGGTCATTAAAGTGAAGCATTTTTGCTGTTACTTTCAAAACATCTGTTATTCTAAAGGCAGATATTTTTCTCTCACCTCCCTCATCTTAACATTAAATGTACCTAACATCCATAGAAAATGCCTTCCGTTTTCATTCACATTCTTATTAGCATGCTCCTAATATTGAGGCCTCAAATCTACTTCGGACTGTTTAAGAGGTTTGGAGTCTTTCTACTCTCAATTATAGATCCTGAAAGCATGCACATTTGAATACCCTCTCTCAGCCTAAATGTCCTCATCACTAACTGAGGGTAATAAAAGCACCTACCCAGGGGTTCGTGGAGATTAATGAGATAATGCCTGGAAAAATGCTCGCTTAGATAGTAATGACTCATACATGATCACTATCATTATTTTAGTCAAATTAATCTTCAAATGAAAGCAAAATTGAAATTCCACTCTTGCCACCATGATCCAGAAAAATAATATTTATTATTAGATATTCATGGTAAATATCTGTTACTGTCTTCCCAACTCCCAGCAACCTTTGACATCCTTTATTCAGGAACAACCCACAGTTTCTAGCCCCCAAGTGAGAACCTCCAGCTGCTCTGTTTACATTTCATGGTCTGCCTCACCGTCTGTGCAGTCAGATTCTCTCCCCTGAGGAGCTGAACTGAATGACAGCGGCACAGTTAGGGTGTTCTTCTGAATGGGGAATATGCATTCTTTTAATCGTTGGGTAGACATGGATGTGAAGCATTGAGAAATCTGAGATGAAGAAGATAGAAGCACAGGGGAAGCAAAATCAAGAAATGGAGAAAGTACAGACTGTGTTGCTAATGGCTTTGCTAATTTCTAGTTCTCCATCTCTCCGTGCCTCCTGGGTACTTAGAAAAAGGAAGCACTATGCTTCCTACAAATGCCCTTCTCACCACCCTTAGCCTTTCTTTGTCTCTTCTTCCTCCTCCTTCTCCTTCTCTTCTTCCTTTCACTAAAGTTAATTTATTATATCTGTTTGTGTTACTAGCAACTGTGCAACCACAAGAATTTAGCATAGGTATTTCCTGATTAACAAAAAGATGGTTTGAAAAATTGCAAGTAAATTTTGGAGTGAGAGAAATTAAATTCATACTCAGCTTTTAGTCACACTAATGGAACTTGTCCATCCCTATTTTACAGTGGGGAAATAGAAAGGTTAAGTTCTTTTTCCAAGGTCACCTTTGTGATAAGTGTGATTCAAATTCTGTTGGCCAGATTTTTTTCCACTTAGGTCTCTAGAGCTCAGTAAGCCCAGAACAAGGATTTTATAAGCATCTCTCTCAATTTCTGTATGGATAACACTTAGAAATTCTTATCATTCAAAGCAAGTGATGGGTATACCATTTATATTCACATAATTATAGGAAACATAACTAGGTATTTAACATTTAATCAGTGTCAGACATTATTATGAAGCCACCAAATCTCCCCTTTGTACTTGTCTTGCTCTCAAATCTCTCATGATGAAGGCTTCCTTCCTTGGGGGAACCTTAGATGGTGATTCTTCTACTTGGCTTGGTGACAGCCAGAGTTTCATGGTGCCTGTGATGCAACGTGATCCACTCTGGTTCATATGCTTGTTTATTTATTGCTGTTTGATAGTAGTATCAGGATAATCAACCTGTCTGTTTTCATTCCCATTGACCATCTATTTGTTTTGTAAGTGTTGACAGTTAATAAGTAAGCTATGTTTAGAGCTTTTTGGTAAATCTTCAGCCTCATTATATTTTCTGGTCAGTCCTACCGAAGAAATCAAAATCTACTCAGCTGGTAGTCAAGCTGCAGTGTTCCTAACATAACAATGTGTCCAACAAGACTGGTAGGAGATAGACCAAGCCAAAGTGTGATCCTCCAAATGACTAACATACCCTATTTTAAAATATCCCCACTTCCTTTCTATTTACAACTCTAGCCCCACTTTAATCTTTGCACCTCAAGGAGAAAAATTATTGCAGTATCACATTACTGAATTGTTCCTGCTTTTCAATGGCATCCTATCCTGAATAGGACCCCATTTCCCCAGTCCTTCAGAATCATCTAGCACGAGTCCAGGCCCCCCACATCCTATAAGGAGCCCTTTTCATCTCTCTCCTCCTGAAACCCTCCTTTGGTTCCCCTAGAGTGTGTTCTCCTTACTGTAGCAACCAAACAAATCTAACTTTGACTTTTACGTGACTACTAAGGTATTCCTGGTGGTCTTTGGTAGGGGCTTTAATACTACCAGTAGATAAGTGACATTCCTTATTCCTTTGAGCTGATGTCTGTGTTTACATCTGGACTTCTCATTTTCTTCTTGCAAATTTCTAAATCTACTTGAGTGAGTGAGATGTTTTTAAAGTGCAAATCCCTGCACACATTAGTGAATACTGATAGCTATGCTCCCCTCACCACCTCACGGATAATAGAAGGCCCTTCTGTTTCTCGTGACCATTCTTGGTGGGAGCCAGTCAGCCTGTGAACAGATGGGAAAGGCAGGAAGCAGGGGCTGATGGAAGGATTCCACCAACCACAAACTGGTGCCTTCAGCAATTTGCTTTCTCTTATTCCAGAAACACACACATTCTATTCAGACACCTCCAATTTGATAGAGATGAGGCTTTAGTTTCATTTACTCTCCCCTTACCGATTCATACCCTTTACTCCCTTTTTACTCTTCTTTTTCTGTGAATGCCCAAGACTTTTTGTCAGTTCCCACTGGAGCCTTTTATTTATTTTTTCTTAAACTTTCCTTCAAAAATCCCTCCACCCAATCAATCTTCCAGGAGTGACACTCTGATGAGATTTTTCTTGTTTTTCTGCTGCATTACACACTTTGGAATTAGCACAGGAAAAACTACATGGAGAGTTGCTTATCAAATTGAAGACTTCCTTTGCAAAGCTTCTTCTCTAATTTTTTTTATAAATTTAGATTTTTCACAAGTTTTGTTGACTTAAAATGCCATACTTTTGAATTGATAGAAGTTCATCCTTCTTGATGTATAAGGATTCTTCTAATTTCAGCATATTTCCTCTTCAGCAAATTCTTCCTAATTGCTGCAGAGTTTCTTGAAATAGTCATTTGTGTCTTTTACAATACTTTATGACTTCAGGACAGATTTTATGACTTTTTGTGCACTCTTAGTGTGAAAAAAATGAACACTAAATGTTGGAATAATTTTAGGCTTTTTTCTCCTGTGAGCTTGCATTTTGTTTTGATGTTTTAATCATCACAAACTGCGAAATCTAAATATCTGAGGATTGGGGTAAAGGGGAGAAAAATAAGAAAAATCTCATAGCAAAACCAAACCAAAGCAACAACATGGCAACAGGATTTTGTTTCCTTGTAGTGGGGAGAACAAACATCCTATATTAAAGAAATTTATATGTTGATACCGAACAAAGTGATTCCATATTATATATTCAGATATGAGGGACGGAAAAACATTAATTATTGGGCAGTGGTTTGGGTTCATTTTTTATTTTCTTAAACTAGACAAAAGTTTTGATTGACTAAAGCTCTATTATTGTGCAATTTAGTTTTAACCTTTGAACCTGCTGGGTTTATTTTATGCTTAAATTTATAACCTAAAAGCCATTTGAAGAATTGTTTCACAAGTCAGTTAGCCCAGGGTCATGGTTAGAATTCATTTGAATATTTACTTTGAAGAAGTACTTTGCTGTCCCTCGGGCTGAATTCACATCGATGCCTGGGGGTAAGAATGCAGGCTAGAATTTGAAAAGAAATTTGAGACTATTTCCAAGTGTCCTTGAAATTTCAGTTTGTGAGATTCCAGGAGTGACAGACTCTTCAGGCTATTTCTCTGAGAGGAAGTGTGGTGTCTTCAGTCTGCACCAGGATGTTATAAGAAATAAACTAAACATGTCCACCATTCAAAAGGACCACTATTTCATCAATTCTGAAATGCTAACAATTATACAATAAAAGTGTTTTGTTTTGTGTTGTAAAACAAAGAAAAACTCCTTTGCTGCTAAACTATGGAACAAATCTTTTTTACCACTTAGAATTTTTATTTTATGCTTAATCAAAGAGCTACTTAATTTAGACATAGGTTGGTGATTATTATTATATCATTCTTTTAATATATATTAAATGGAAAAGATAGGAAAATGCATTAACTAGGGGGTTCCTAAAACTTCTTCACATTCAAAGTTCACTTCTAAATCAACTTGGGACCCAGAGGCACCAATATCAGTGTTTTTTTTTCCTCATCCCCATGCGATATAATTCTCTGCCTTTAAGGTTATTGGTGCAACATTTCTTAAATGATTCTGCACTATTATCTCTAATTTCCAGACTGATGCTTATTCTGCAAGCTGAAATGCTGGGACTTTTTTTTAATCTTGCCAGAATGCATTGATAGTATCACATATGTTCTGACTACCATCTAGCTAACAGAGATTGTAAAATGTGTACTGATTTCAGAAATGTTATATTATTTTTTAAAGGTACATTTTAGAGTCAGCAAAACACTGATATCCTTCCTGTAAAGGAGTGTCCTTCAAAGAAAGACATTTCAGACTGATGCTCCCACAAGTACGTATGTTTATTAGTTTATTAACATTCCTGCAGAGGAAAGACAAGCAACATGAAGCCCTTTCAGGTGCCTTGGAATTCAGCTAAACTTCCAAAGACAAAATCCTCCAATAAATAGCTATACACAGGCCACAGAAGAAAAGAAATTCAACGTGGGCCTCCATTTCAAAGGCTAGAAAATATGAATCACTTACATTCTTATACACTATTCAGACTAGTGTGGTAATGTCTCTATAAAATTTCTATCCAAACCACATATTTTTATATCACTAAATTCCAGCAATAAAAAATCATTTCTAACATCCAGCATGCTAATGGAAATACTGTTGCTGCCTTGGCATGTGTATATGCAATGAGAGTAAATGTTAACTAAATTCTACTAGGTTATAATTTAAAGACAAATTGCATGCTATTGATGTGGAAGAATTGTAAAGAAAATTACAGACAGTACAAAAGATGTATAATTGGATCCATGTCTTTAGCAAAATGGAGACGCATGACTGGTAGATATGCCACACTCAGTAGCCTTGCTTCTCAAATTCACAAAATATTAGCAAATGTTGAACAAAATGTTTAAAAACATTTCTCTTTGACTCTTTCTTAAAGCTGCAGTCAATATTTTAGGAGAATAAATTGGCCTTCTTTCTTTTGTATGAAAGTTATTTTTAGCATAATATATAAATATACAAAATACATATTTTATATAAGTACCTAGAATGTAAAACATATAGAAACAAATGTATTTAGCATAAATAAATAATAAATGGCCTAATATCATGGATGGCTTAGTGAGATCTTAAATCAAGAATTGAGGTCACAAGAGCAGAACACCAGATTTCTAAGATGATTTTTATCCTTCCTGGGCTTCTTCAAAGTCATCTCATTTTATTAACATCAACCACAGGGCTCTTGAACATGGGTCATGTACAGTAAACCATACAAAGTACTGGAAGGCACTTTGGTTTATGACAGGAGCTAAAGCCTTCAGTGGCTTCTCATGCTGCGAGCACAGATGACAGAGGGCCTGGTAGAGCCCCACTCTGGCCCCCCAGCAGGTCTGTACAGCACACTTCTCTTCTCTGCTGTTCAGAAACAGGAACTTCAAACCCTACAAATCATGAGCACAAAATGTTTCCCCAAATAACTTTATGTCATATGTATTAGAATGTTCTTAGGACATAATCATTTTTGACAATTGTAGGTTATATATATAAACATTTATATTATATAAATATAATATTTTTCCTGGAATGATTACAATCAGTGTAGTAACCCAGGTGACCCAGACCTGGAGAATCCTTGACTCAAATTTAAAGATGGCATAACTTTACAGATTTCCAGAAAGAAGCATCTCATAAGCCATTGCCTCTAGACATTTACCTCTGAGAAAGAAGCAAGTGCCCTAATTCATCGGGCAAGTGGGTATATCCTACTTTGCTACAATTTCTTGTTCAATCATTCTAATTATGATTTGCCTCCAACTAGGCTAGTCTCTCATTTCTGGCCCTGTTTTCTAATAGCACTCCAATATTACATCTGTTTTTTCTCAAAATGCGATGTTTGTTAAAATCTATGTTCCTGGGCCCCTTTTCATATCAAATGAATCAGAATTGCCATTAAGTTAGACTTTATAACAGGTTCCCCTACTGATACTTCTTCCTGCTAGGGTTTGAAACTCTTTTACAGTCCACTTTCAATCCATCAAGTGCTATATATTCTCCCACCAGAATATAACCTTATATCATTCCCTCTTCTGCTCATTTCTCATCCGGGTGACTAAAATAGCCATTTAATCTAATTTCATTTCCTACATTCATCTTTGACCTTGCTCATTCCAATCCATTTGTTACGTTGTGGTCCTGAACCAGGAGTGATTTGCCCCTTAGGAGACGTTCGATCATGTCTGGAGATATTTTTGGCTATCACAATTGGGAACATAGGGCTACGACTGGCATTTAGAGGGTAGAGGCTAGGGATGCTGCTAAACATCCTACAGTGTACAGGAGAACACAAAAAGAATTATCCAGCCCAAAATGTCAGTGGTGCTGAGGCACTGAGGTTGAGGAACCTTTGCTCTGAACTGACACACTTCTACTCTTTCCCTGTTCAAATCCACTATGTCAGTTTTTTTAATTTTTTTTTTTTTTTTTTTTTTGCGGTACGTGCGCCTCTCACTGTTGTGGCCTCTCCCGTTGCGGAGCACAGGCTCCGGACGCGCAGGCTCAGCGGCCGTGGCGCACGGGCCCAGCCGCTCCGCGGCACGCGGGATCCTCCCGGACCGGGGCACGAACTCGCGTCCCCTGCATCGGCAGGCGGACTCTCAACCACCGCGCCACCAGGGAAGCCCCACTATGTCAGTTTCTTTAACTGGGTCTGTCATAGTGCCCTGATTACCTTTATTATACGTTTTTGTGTAGTATTGTTTTAAAAAGTATGTTTCATGCTCTGCCTTCCTTTCAAGAATATAAACATTTGATGCCTAGCATCTAGCATAATAATTTATACATTGTACCTGCTTATTAAATTTTAATTAGATTAAGTAGGCCATGCTTATTTGTATATTGTATGTGTTTGCGTACACGGGTAATTCAAAAGAAGTGACATATGCAAAAGTGACTCAAACATTACACCAGCTATGCAAATATTAATTCTATGAGCCCCTAGAGGGCTTCACAAAATGCTGGAAAAACCCTCAAAAATACTTTCTGTATTCCATTGAATTGCACTGAGTGAACCACTATGGGTCATAAGAATGTAATATATCTATTACGTTGTATGTTTGGGCACAGTTCATCTGCATTGCAGATTAAAAACAATATTTCACGCTATTTTAGATCATTTCCAGTTAAGTGAATCAGACCTGCCATTGGTCTGGCATGGGAATCACAATTACAGAAAAGTAGGTAATAGAGTTATAAAGAGCCCATCCATCCCAGACCCTTGAGTGTAGGGAAGTCAGGTATTATTATTTCCATTTTTGAAATGATGTGTCTGAGTTCATGAATATTTACATGCTTGGTCTAGATTCATAATGGTGATACATTTCTAAGACAGAATTTAAATCCCAAACCCTCATTTTATAGATCATCAAGGCTAATAGTTAAAAAACAAAAAAATTGAGTAAGTTTATTCCTTACTTCCCCACCCTTAACTTTTTTTTCACCTTTGGCATGCATCATGATACAGGTGAAAAAAGCACTGACATTGGCATCAGAAAACCCTGGATTTGAAAGGCAGTTCTCACTGAGTGACCTAGAGCAAGGATCAGCAGATTTTTTTTTCTGTAAAGGGCCAGATAGTAAATATCTTTAGCTTTGCACTGCATATCGTCTCTATTGCAAATACTCAATTCTTCCACTGTTGAGAGAAAGCAGCCATAGACAGTATGTAAATGACGGGTGTGGCTGTGTCCCGATGCAACTCTAATTACAAAAACAGGTGATGGGCATATTTGGAGCCCGAGCCATAGTTTGTTGACCTCCGATGAAGAGCAAATTACTGTCTCTTCTCATCTACATGTGGAAGCACCAGAGCTTAGAGGTTTGATGTAACTCAGAGCAACTGAGATAACGTAAGTGACATACCTATGAGAGGATGTAGCCTGTTATAGACATTAAATGTAGCTATCATTATGATGGAGGCAAGCAAATTAATGTTTAAGCTCACTCATGCAATATGCTCTAGGCAAGTCCATGAGAGAGAGTTAATTATTAAAGTAACAAAAGACTGAGATTATAAGGTTACTTCAGCTTTAATGATATTCATGTCAAAAGTTCTCTATTCAAAGCTCTGTATCTTGAAACTTTAGTATAATTTTTTTTTCATACAAGGACAGAAAATTTTAAATTATTCTTTTAAGAAAATACTACAAGAAGCAATTAGAGTCTCTAAATCTAAGTACTACATCATTACAAAATAGAAAAAAAGTATAAGTTCATGTTATAAATTGTTCTCACTGCTAGTAATTACTAGCTTCTTTAATGGCTCATAATGAATTCCGTGCATTTTCTAAGAAGTATTTTGCTCCCAGAGTTATGTGGATTAATTTATGTGTATTTAATTTAAAAATTAGCATCACTTTGGGGATTTATCTGTGTCCCCTCAACATTCCATGAAGAAATCAGCTAGCTGAAGCTTTTTGAAAATGCATAAATATATACTCTTTAGCACATTTGCTTTTGAAAATAAACAATATTCACAAATAATTAAACTTTCATTGACTTTAGTTAGCCAAAATTTTAAAAGAAAAAGAAATGCAATTGTGAGCCGACTGTATGTCTAATACTTTGTTCTATACTTTGTTTATAGTTTTATGTGAATATACATCTAACTCAATTTAAAATTTAAAGTATTTTGTATTACTTCTCTTAAATTAAATCCATGGATACTTTTCAAGTATCCTGACGTTAAAAAAATAAATAATACACCCATTTTAAAGCATCTTACTCTATGGATTAAATTATATGTACCACATCTAAATGCTATATAGTTTACTAATTGTTTACAAATGTCCATTTTCAAAATGCCTTAGCTTAATCAAATTACATTGATTGGGGAGAGCTGCCACCATTTTAATTCTTGTTTGAAGGATGAAGAATTGCTTTTTCAAGAAATATAATCTTTCATTAGAGTGTCTTTTTATCAGCATGGGAAAAATATAGATAATAGACAAAGGTGAATAGATAGATTTAGGTATAAATGTAGAGATAGATATATGTACCTATATGTATATATGTATAAAATTTTATAATAAAAAAGTGTGTTATACCATAGATTTGACTCTATTGAGGATCCTTCCAAAGTTCTATATTTGTACAGTTTGCTGAAATTCTATACTAATGATTTTGCGATTAACGGCTTGTTCCCATGAAGACCAATTTAACTCATTCTATGCTATGGAACTAGGCTGTGCCACCAAAATCACTCATGTCATTACATTACATGGTCAGGAAAGCAAGGATGAAGCAGCATAAATCCATGATGGTCGCTACTGTACAAACCTAAATGAACCTAAATAAAACAAAAATCCCTCAAAGTGTGAGCAGTAGGACATTGATTTTGTGCTTATATAATTGATCTACTTGATATCCTGTCCTCACATTCCTTTATTTCTCACATCTTTTACGTTTGAAACTACCTATAAGTAGAACAATTCCATTCTATCCTTGATGTATTATCCTGAGTTGAATCAAGTAGAACAGAAGGACCTCCAGGTATCCATTAACTATCCAACATCATCCTTCCCATAATTCCTCTCTGAGTTTCTGGTCCACATTGAGGGAGTGGGGTGAGCCACAGAGAGAAATTGTTGTCTTTAGAGTTGCATCAATATGAGCAAAGAAAATTTTAGGGAGGTGTACTTACCAGAGGCAGCTTAGAACCCATAGAATCCAATAGGCTCTCTTAAAGCAAACAAATAAATAAGTATATGCTGTGAAATATTATAAAATGCTTTTTAAAAATGCCCAAGAATATTATACATCTTTCCTAACATTCAGGGATTAGATCCCCTACAGCTTTTACCTTCACCATATATGTGTTAAGTAAGTGGTCAGCAGTCTTAAAAACTCATTTCTATACTCAGTAATCTGCTTTTCAGGAAGTAAATTTTACCCAAGTAGAGCAAGTAAAGAGTCTTCTTTGACTTCCATTCACATTTTTTAAAAAAATCTAAACTCTCTAAATTACTAATGTGTGTAGAATAAGATCTTTGTAAAAATAATAATTTACACATTATGTTCAGTGGTGCCACAGTTTCAACCCTCCAGAAGTTAAGAGGAATTCATTATGTCTCAATAATTACTGACATTTTCCTTGCCAAGAAGTTTTAGAAGGCTTTATCTGCACTGCTGATCCCTACTTCAAAGGAGAACTTAGGATAGCAATTCATCCAAAGAATCTCCATTAAAGCATAAGTAAATAATCTAATTATTTTCTCAGTTACGTTTTTAATTCAAAGCTTGCTTTGAATAACCTCTTCAAATGGTCCCACAGAATGTTTTCTTTGAAGAACTTAAACTTTGATTGTAGAGTTCCTTCAAAGCCCATCAAATGTTTTTTTCTTTCTTTTTTTCTCTCTTCCTTCCTTCCTTCCTCCCTCCCTCCCTCCCTCTCTTCCTTTCTTTCCTTCTTTCTTTCTTCCTTCCTTCCATTTCTTTTCTTTCTTTTTTCTTTCTCTTTCTCTCTTTCTTTCTCTCTTTCTTTCTTTCCTCCCTTCCTTCCTTCTCTCCTTCCTTCCTTTCTTCCTTCCTTTCTTTCTTTCTTTCTTCCTTCCTTCCTTCCTTCCTTCCTTTCTTTCTTTCTTCCTTCCTTCCTTCCTTCCTTCCTTCCTTCCTTTCTCTTTCTTTCTTTCTATCTTTCTTTCTTTCTTTCTTTCTTTCTTTCTTTCTTTCTTTCTTTCTTTCTTTCTTTCTTTCTTTCTTCCTTCCTTCCTTCCTTCCTTCCTTCCTTCCTTCATTTCTTTCTTCTTTCCTGAAACCACTTCTTTATTCATTTCTACCCAGCCATGATTTGTGGACTTCTGTTCCAGTTATATACTGGTACACAACAAACCATCCTAAAACTGAGTAGTTTGAAGTAACAACAATTATTTATTTTGCTCACAGATTTTTGATGTGGGCAGGTTTGGTGGGAAAGACTTAGCTCTGCTTAAGGCAGCTTCAGCAGAGGGCTGGAGGGTCAGCTTCCAATTTGAATTACTCAGCCATAGGTTGCTAATTACTGGCTGTTGTCTGGAAGATCAGATAGAGCTGAGGACTGGGGGCCTCTGTTCTATTTGACGTGAGACTCCAAGGTGGCCTGGGCTTCTCCTGGAGTGGGTTCCAAAGGTGAGCATCCCAAGACGGAGCCAGGTGGAAAACCGTGTTGCCTTTTACACTCCAGCTTCCAAAGCCACAGTCACATAGTGATACTTTCCCTGTATCTATTAGCGGAGGCAGTCACAAGCATCTCTGCAGTTTCAAGAGGGAGGAAGCCTAGACTCCACCTCTTGATGGTGGAGGTGCAAGGTTCTGGAAGAACATGTGGGGTAGGAGATATTATTATGGACTTCCAGGGGAAAAGCAATCTGCCATACGTTCTCTGTTATCATTGAGGTGATTGTTACCCATGAAGGCAATTCACATGTTTGGTAAAAGTTGTCTCTACCTCCTATGCTCTGAACAGTATGGTCTTTCCTCTCCCCCAACTCTAGCCACCTAAAATGCCTTTTAAATATCATTTGTAGTCAGAGATGTAATAATCAGAATATTTGTATGATCTTATCCTGTATTCTAAAGAAACTTGAGGTGAATACCTGATGACACTCCTGATGCTAATGGTGATGGGGAAGTTACGTGTAGGCAAACCCTCTATAAAGAGAAGAAAGAATACACTGTTTCTGACTCTCTCTTATAGTGCCACACTATGCCAACACCTTGAATATTAAACTCAATTCAGGGGATTAAATACATTTTTAACAATTTCCAAGCTGCTACAAGAACTTTAGAATCTTGAGTTTAGGCTTTTGTGTGGCATCTCACCCCTTGGCTTCCAATACCAGTGGAGGGAAGCTGCAGGGAATAACAGTGCTTATCAGGACATAAGTATTCTTCTGTCAGGATACAAATTTACCATGACATTAGACAAAGCAACTTTCAAATTTCTAATCCATTCAAGCAAACTGACTAATACCAAGAAAATAGCAAAGCATATTTACAAAATGAGCACACCATGCCCAGCTGTGCAAGCAATGGAGTATCTATCCAAAGTGATTAGCTCTGTTTTGTCTCTTGATTCAGAGTGCATTTGATTTCTCCTCTGGCTTGGTTTGCTTCTTTAGGGCAAAACAACTTTATAATTCAGTGTAGGGATTTCTAACGTGATGGCTATGTACTTTCAGTGGATCACTAAGTTTGAGGCAGGGGTCTTCATAAAATAAAGATATTGTCAGGAGTATTAAACAGTAAATACATAAGGATTTTAGAAGGGAATTATCATTATAAAGGTTGGCAGATTCTTGACATAGAATGAGGGCAGAAACCTCCTAAAGGCACAAAAATTTAAAGGTCCCCTATCAAAAAATCCACTCACCTCCCTTTAAGATACTATTTCAGGTTGTTCAAAACATCTTTCTTATGGTAGTTTCAACAAACTCTCCAAAATAATTCATTCCAAGCAAAACCAAACAACAACAACAACAAAACATTAATGCTACTTACATTTTGAGAATATATATTTATATTTTCTTCTTAAAGAAAAGGAATACTTCACTTAAAAAATTGATTACCATTGTTTTATTCTGGCCTATAGATATGACATATTTGTGCAGTATAAAGAATACTAATGAAGAAATACATGTGTATGCATTGTATCTAGCTGAATAAATAGAACATTGTCAGTATTGTTGGAAATCCCATGTAGGCATCTTTTGGATTTGATCCCAGTCTTTCCTCTCTGAAAGTAATTACCATCTTGATTTTGTGTTAATAATTCTCTATAAAAATTAATTTGATGACTTTTTTGTTTAGTTTTACTTATTTGTCACCCAGATAAAAATGGAATTACACTCCCCCAAAATGGAATTACACCATATACGCACACAGACATATACACATATATATATATACACATATTTTTTTCTGTGACTGTTTTTTTCCTTTTACGTCATAAAATATATAACTATAGTATACTTTTGCTGTTGTATTATACTCCCTTGTATGATTGCCAATTATGCTACTGCTAGCACTTGAATTGTTTTCAACTTTTGCTCTTATAAATGTTATGCTGTATACAATGTTCATTATGTCTCTTGATGGGAATGAACATAGGTCTCTTTAGAGTAGTCACTGAACAGTTAAATTACTGGTCATAAAGTATATACCTATTCAGCTTTAGTTTTAATACTCAACTGCTTTCTGAAATATACATAATTTACACTTCTATCAGCAGAATATATGTGCTAGATATCCTATTCAACACTTATTATTATCAAATTTTTATTTTTGCCAATCTGGTATATGTGAAACTATAACATATTATTGTTATAATTTAAATTTTTTTGATTATTAATCAGGTGGACACTTTTTCACATTATTCATTCCCATTTCCTCTTCAGCAAAATGCCTAGTCAGGCTCTTTACTGATTTTTCTTCTTCATAGTCCTTCTCATATTGATTCATTTGGGTTCTTTTAATTTTCTTAATAATGATCTTTTCCAAAAGTATAGCTAGTGTTTTTACCTTCTTTTGGTGATGAATGATATTTGATGATACAAAGACATGGTTTTAAATTTTCAAAGAAAATTTAAAGTTTTGTTTTTCATATTTATCCTTAATCTATTAGGGATTGCTATGAGAATATAGTTTGAGGTAGAGATTCAGTTTCACATTTTTCCACATAGACAACCAATGTTTCTGCAGTAATTACTGAAAATTCATTTTTTCCTCTTTGATTTAATATGTGGATTTTGCCACATATCAAATGTGATAAATCTATCTTGTTTAACCCTACTGCATTTTTAGACTGTCTTAATAAATTGAACTTTATTATTAGTCTAAATATCTGAGAGGATAAGATTCTTCAGCTTTTCCTTTTAGAAGATATTACCTATCATTAGAATTTTACATTTCCTTATAAACTTTAGAATCAAGTTATCAACTTAATCAAATTCCATAGGAAATGGTGATTGTATTTAGACTGAAATTGTCCTGAATCTAGATCAATTTCGGGGAAAACTGACAGGGAGTAAACATTTAATCTTCCTATTCATAAAGGTGTCACAGTTCTTTATAGTTTGGAATTTTAATCTATTTCTTGAGGCTTTATATTTTTTTTACAAAATTATTTATACTTAGATTATATATAATACACACACACATATTCTACATATATGTGTATATATGTGTATTTGTATATAATGTATTTGGTGCTGCTGTGAGTTACATTTTATTAAAATCAAATTTGTTGTTTCTATAAATGCAGATTACTTTCACATAAGATATAATATGCAACACCATTGCCAAACTTGCTTCACAATTCTAATCATTTGTCTTATAGAATCTTTGAATTCTATAGAATATTGAATTCATATAGAATTCTATGTAGACACTCACATCATCTTCAAATAAAATCTTTCTAATCATTACACACTTCATTTCCTTTAATCTTAACGTAGGGAGCTGACTAGGAACTCTTGTACAGTGCTGGATAGATGTAGTGGTAGGAATCATTCTTATTCGACTTCTAATTTTATAAAACTGTCCAAAGAATTTTACTACGGAATATAATATTTCATATGGATCTTTTGTAGACACCTTATATTGAGTTAAGGAAATTGCCATTTATTCCATTAGCTGAAAGTTGTTTTATAGCTTGAATGGATAAATTTTATTGATTTTGCTTTTTTGGTTTTGTTTTACTTTTTTTTAATGTCTCTTGAAAGGATCGTATATTTTGTTTAGCTTTAATCTGTTAGTGATGAATTACATTGATAAATGTTCTAATATTGAACCACTTTGCATTAATAGGATAAAGCCAACTTAGTCAAAATGTAATATCTTTTCTGTATGTTTGGATTTTTTTTTTTAATTTTAGTATTGATACATGAGATAGGCCTGTAGTTTTATTTTGGCACCAAACCAATTGTAATCTGTTATCAAATTCAATATCATCATAAATAGAATGGAGGAGGATACTTTAAAAAAAAATTTAACATTAGAATTATCTGGATTTCTATTGTTGTTTCTTTAATTGTTGCTGTTGTTTTAATATTTTAATAGGACTCCTTTATTTGTGGAAAATATTTGAAAATGGATTCAATTTGTTTAATGACTATAAAATGAAATGGTTATTATTTTAGCTAATTGTGAGCATAGGTCTGTTATGTTTTTCTCTAGGAATTTCACCAATCTCTGAGCCATGTCTATTTCTCTTCGAATTTGTCATGCACAGTAAAAGTAAAGTCAGGTACTAGGAGGATGCGGAATTCGTATCTCCTCACAACTAGAGCGCCCCCCACCCAGGGCCCTACCTCTACACGCAGAGACCCCCTCCAACGTGCTGGGCCTAAACCCCATCCACACACCCTCACTCAGGACCCTACCTCCAAACTCCGGAAATCCACACTCCAGAGGCCTTCCTTTCAACGTGCTGCTTCTCCCCTCCTGTGCAGTTTTTTATTTCCCATCTTTGTAAGAAATTTCTCATGCCCTAGACAGCACTCGTAGTTTGTAGATATGTGTTTTTTAATATTTATATTTAGAACTTTAATATATTTTGGACATTGTTTTATGGATATTCAGGTGGGTATCTAGTTATTTTACACAATTTATTAAATTAGTCACCTTATAATTGCATTATACTATGACCTATATCTTATACTAAACTGTACTGATAATTAAATCTATTTCTGATGTTTCTATTTTATAGTGCTTTGTCAAACACTATTCACAAATTATATTTATTTGATTACAGTAGTTTATTTTCTTATTTCTGATAAGGTTAATTTCCCCCAATAAATACTCACTGCTGTTCTCTTAAATATTTTTCTTGGTTCTTCGTGGCTAAATTTACTTGAACTGGATTAGATAAGTAAATAAATTTATTATATCAGAAAATATTAAATATGCTCTCATTCAACAAAAGAAAACAAAGATATTCTAATTAGAATTGCATTAGCCTTATATAATAATTTGGGAGAAGTTGATGTTTTATTGTTTTTCCATCCAACTATTCAAAAATATGAAAAATGAAGTTTTCTGTTTAATCCAGATCCCCAGACTCCTGAAACGGGAATGAAAATGTTTCCCCTAATAATAAAATGATTATAAAGCAGAAAGAAGTAAATGGTAAAGTGAACTGGAATGTGTATTTACCAGTCTGATGGCTGTGGGGCAAGAGGATAAACAGAAAAGAACTTGGAGACAAAGAAGGAGGAAAGAAAAAGGATATTAGGAGAGATAACCTATGCTCCCACTGCATATCCATCAGAATGCAGTTAGTTTGGTATTCCTTGAGTGTCTAGAAAAATAAATATACCTGTATATTTATTTATATTGTTTATTTATATATTGTTTTATTTATTTATAAATGTTAATACGCTATGTGTGTATATAATTATTCTTTCCTCCACAAATATCTACACAGGATATGCAGAGTTGACTATACTTTTTGGGGTTTTTCTAGATTTTTTTATTGCTCCATTTCTTTTTTTTTTTTTAAACATCTTTATTGGAGTATTACTGCTTTACAGTGTTGTGTTAGTTTCCGCTGTATAATAAAGTGAATCAGCTATATGCATATGTATATCACCGTATACCCTCCCTCTTGCGTTTCCTTCCCACCCTCCTTATCCCTCCTCTCTAAGTGGTCGCAGAGCACCAAGGTGATCTCCCTCTTCTATGCAGCTGCTTCCCACTAGCTATCTAGTTTACATTTGGTAGTGTATATATGTCAGTGCTCCTCTCTCACTTTGTCCCAGCTTACCCTTTCCCCTCCCTGCGTCCTCAAGTCCATTCTGTACATCTGTGTCTTTATTACTGTCCTGCCCTTAGGTTTGACAGAACCATATATATGTATATATATATATATATTTTTTTTTTTAGATTCCATATATATGTGTTAGCATACGGTAATTGTTTTTCTCATTCTGACTTACTTCACTCTGTATGACAGACTCTAGGTCCATCCACCTCACTGCAGATAACTCAATTTCATTCCATTTTATGGCTGAGTAATAATATTCCATTGTATATATGTGCCACATCTTCTTTATCCATTCATCTGTCCATGGACACTTAGGTTGCTTCCATGTCCTGGCTATTGTAAATAGTGCTGCAAAGAACATAGTGGTACATGACTCTTTTTGAATTATGGTTTTCTCAGGGTATATGCCCAGTAGTGGGATAGCTGGGTCATATGGCAGTTCTATTTTTAGTTTCTTAAGGAACCTCCATACTGTTCTCCATAGTGGCTGTATCAATTTACATTCCCACCAACAGTGCAAGAGGGTTCTCTTTTCTCCACACCCTCTCCAGCATATATTGTTTGTAGATTTTTTGATAATGTGCATTCTGACTGGTGTGAGGTGATATCTCATTGTAGTTTTGATTTGCAGTTCTCTAATGATTAATGATGTTGAGTATCCTTTCATGTGTTTTTTGGCAATCTGTATATCTTCTTTGGAGAAATGTCCATTTAGGTCTTCTGGCCATTTTTGGATCGGGTTTTTGTTTTATTGATATTGAGCTGCGGGAGCTGCTTGTATATTTTGGAGATTGATCCTCTGTCAGTTGCTTCATTTGCAAATATTTTCTCCCATTCTGAGGGCTGTCTTTTTGTCTTGATTATGGTTTTCTTTGCTGTGCAAAAGCTTTTAAGTTTCATTAGGTCCCATTTGTTTATTTTTGCTTTTCTCTCCTTTTCTCTAGGAGGTGGGTCAAAAGGGATCTTGCTGTGATTTATATCATAGAGAGTTCTGCCTAGGTTTTCATGTAAGAGTTTTAGAGTGTCTGGCCTTACATTTAGGTCTTTATTGCATTTTGAGTTTATTTTTGTGTATGGTGTTAGCGAGTATTCTAATTTCATTTTTTTGTTGTTGTTTTTGCGGTACGCGGGCCTCTCACTGTTGTGGCCTTTCCCGTTGCGGAGCACAGGCTCCACACGTGCAGGCCCAGCGGCCATGGCTCACGGGCTCAGCCGCTCCACGGCATGTGGGATTCTCCCGGACCGGGGCACAAACCCACGTCCCCTGCATCGGCAGGCGGACCCTCAACCACTGCGCCACCAGCGAAGCCCTCATTCTTTTACATGTAGCTGTCCTGTTCCCCAGCACCACATATTGAAGGGGCTGTCTTTTCTCCACTGTATATTCTTGCCTCCTTTATCAGTATAAGGTGACCATATGTTCATTGGTTTATCTCGGGGCTTTCTATCCTGTTCCATTGATCTATATTTCTGTTTTTGTGCCAGAACCATAAGGTCCTGATTACTGTAGCTTTGCAGTATAGTCTGAAGTCAGGGAGCCTGATTCCTCCAGCTCCGTTTTTCTTTCTCAAGATTGCTTTGGCGGGCTTCCCTGGTGGCGCAGTGGTTGAGAGTCCGCCCGCCGATGCAGGGGATGCCGCTTCGTGCCCCTGTCCAGGAAGACCTCACATGCCGCGGAGTGGCTGGGCCTGTGAGCCATGGCCGCTGAGCCTGCGTGTCTGGAGCCTGTGCTCTGCAACGGGAGAGGCCACAACAGTGAGAGGCCCGCATACCGCAAAAAAAAAAAAAAAAAAAAGATTGCTTTGGCTATTCGGGGTCTTTTGTGTTTCCATACAAATTGTGAAATTTTTTATTCTACATCTGTGAAAAATGCCATTGGTAATTTGATAGGGATTTCACAGAATCTGTAGATTGCTTTGGGTAGTATAGTCATTTTCACAATGTTGATTCTTCCACTCCACGACATGGTATATCTCTCCATCTGTTTGTATCATGTTTAATTTCTTTCATCAGCATCTTATAGTTTTCTCCATACAGGTCTTTTGACTCCTTATGTAGGTTTATTCCTAGGTATTTTATTCTTTTTGTTGCATTGGTAAATGGGAGTGTTTCCTTAACTTCTCGTTCAGATTTTTCATCATTAGTGTATAGGAATGCAAGAGATCTCTGTGCATCAGTTTTGTATCCTGCTACTCTACCAAATTCATTGATTAGCTCTAGCAATCCTATGGTAGCATCCTTAGCATTCACTATGTATAGTATCAAGTCATCTGCAAAGAGTGTCAGCTTTACTTCTTCTTTTCCACTTTGGATTCCTTTTCTTGCTTTTGTTCTCTGATTGCTATGGCTAAAACTTCCAAAACTATGTTGAATAATAGTGTTGAGAGTGGGCAACCCCTTCCTGCTCCTGATCTTAGAGAAAATGGTTTCAGTTTTTCACCATTGAGAATGATGTTGGCTGTGGATTTGTCATATATGGCCTTTATTATGTTGAGGTAAATTACCTCTATGCCTACTTTCTAGAGAGTTCTTATCATAAATGGGTGTTGAATCTTGTTGAAAGCTTTTTCTGCATCTACTGAGATTACCATATGTTTTTTTCCTTCAATTTGGTAATATGGTGTATCACATTGATTGTTTTGCATATATTGAAGAATCCTTGCATTCCTGGGATAAACTCCACTGGACCATGGTGTGTGATCCTTTTAATGTGCTGTTGGATTCTGTTTGCTAGTATTTTGTTGAGAATTTTTGCATCTGTGTTCATCAGGGATATTGGCCTGTAGTTTTCTTTCTTTGTGACATCTTTGTCTGGTTTTGGTATCAGGGTGATGGTGGCCTCATAAAATGAGTTTGGGAGTGTTCCTCCCTCTGCTATATTTTGGAAGAGTTTGAGGATAGGTGTTAGCTCTTCTCTAAATGTTTGATAGCATTCACCTGTGTAGCCATCTGGTTCTGGGCTTTTGTTTGTTGGAAGATATTTAATCACAGTTTCAATTTCAGTGCTTGTGATTGGCCTGTTTATATTATCTTCCTAGTTCAGTCTTGGAAGATTGAGCTTTTCTAACAATTTGTCCGTTTCTTCCAAGTTGTCCATTTTATTGGCATATAGTTGCTTGCAGTAATCTCTCACGATCCTTTGTATTTCTCTAGTGTCAGTTGTTACCTTTTTTTCATTTCTAATTCCCTTGATTTGAGTCTTCTCTCTTTTTTTCTTGATGACTCTGGCTAATGGTTTATCAATTTTGTTTATCTTCTCAAAGAACCAGCTTTTAGTTTTATTGATCTTTGCTATTCTCTCCTTCATTTCTTTTTCATTTATTTCTGATCTGATTTTTATGATTTCTTTCCTTCTTGTAACTTTGGTGGGGTTTTTTTGTTCTTCTTTCTCTAATTGCATTAGGTGTAAGGTTGGGTTGTTTATTTAAGATTTTTCTTGTTTCTTGAGGTAGGATTGTATTGCTATAAACTTCCCTCTTAGAACTGCTTTTGCTGCACCCCATAGGTTTTGGGTCGTCGTGTTGT
This sequence comes from Delphinapterus leucas, assembly GCF_059928025.1. Taxonomy (NCBI): domain Eukaryota; kingdom Metazoa; phylum Chordata; class Mammalia; order Artiodactyla; family Monodontidae; genus Delphinapterus; species Delphinapterus leucas. Next base: position 21,895,955 of record NC_143130.1, on the reverse strand, counting down.
CATTGTTATTTATTTCTAGGTATTTTTTTATTTCCTCTTTGATTTCCTCAGTTATCTCTTGGTTATTTAGTAACATAACATACTCTTTAGCCTTCATATGTTTGTATTTTTTACAGTTTTTTTCCTGTAATTGATATCTAGTCTCATAGCACTGTGGTCAGAAAAGATACTTGATACAATTTCAATTTTCTTAAATTTACCAAGGCTTCATTTGTGACCCAAGATATGATCTATCCTGGAGAATGTTTCATGAGTACTTGAGAAGAAAGTGTATTCTGTTGTTTCTGGATGGAATGTCATATAAATATCAGTTAAGTCCATCTTGTTTAATGAGTCATTTAAAGCTTGTATTTCCTTATTTATTTTCATTTTGGATGATCTGCCCATTGGTGAATTTGGATGTAAAGTCCCCTACTATTACTGTGTTACTCTTGATTTCTGCTTTTATGGCTGTTGGCATTTGCCTTATGTATTGAGGTGCTCTTATATTGGGTGCATAAATATTTACCATTGTTATATCTTCTTGGATTGATCCCTTGATCACTATGTAGTGTCATTTTTAGTCTCTTGTAATAGTCTTTATTTTAAAGTCTATTTTGTTTCATATGAGAATTGCTACTCCAGCTTTCCTTTGATTTCCATTTGCATGGAATATCTTTTTCCATCCCCTCACTTTCAGTCTGTATGTGTTCCTAGAATTGAAGTGGGTCTCTTGTAGACAGCATATGTATGGGTCTTGTTTTTGTATCCGTTCAGCCAGTCTGTGTCTTTTGGTTGGATCATTTAATCTATTTACAGTTAAGGTAATTATTGATATGCATGTTCCTGTTACCATTTTCTTAATTGTTTTGGGTTAGTTATTGTAGATCTTTTCCTTCTCTTGTGTTTCCTTGCTAGAGAAGTTCCTTTAGCGTTTGCTGTAAAGCTGGTTTGGTGGTGCTAAATTCCCTTAGCTTTTGCTTGTCTGTAAAGGTTTTAATTTCTCCATCGAATCTGAATGAGATTCAGACTGTATTCAAATACTTGGTAGGTAGAGTAATCTTTTCCCTTTCTTCACTTTAAATATGTCCTGCCACTCCCTTCTGGCTTGCAGAGTTTTTGCTGAAAGATCAGCTGTTAACCTTATGGGGATCCCCTTGTATGTTATTTGTTGCTTTTCCCTTGCTGCTTTTAATATTTTTTCTTTGTATTTAATTTTTGATAGGTTGATTAGTATGTGCCTTTTTGTGTTTCTCTTTGGGTTTATCCTGTGTGGTACTGTCTGTACTTCCTGGACCTGACTGACTATTTCCTTTCCCATGTTAGGGAAGTTTTCGACTATAATCTCTTTTAATATTTTCTCAGACCCTTTCTTTTTCTCTTCTTTTTCTGGGACCCATATAATTCGAATGTTGGTGTGTTTCATGTTTTCCCAGAGGTCTCTGAGACTGTCCTCAGTTCTTTTTATTCTTTATTCTTTATTCTGCCCCCTGGCAGTTATTTCCACCATTTTATCTTCTGGCTCATTTATCCGTTCTTCTGCCTCAGTTATTCTGTTATTGATTTCTTCTAGAGTATTTTTAATTTCAATAATTGTGTTATTCATCACTGTTTGTTTGCTCTTTAGTTCTTCTAGATTTTTGTTAAATGTTTCTTGTATTTTCTCCATGCTGTTTCCAGATTTTGGATCATGTTTACTACCATTACTAGGTAGGTTGCATATTTTGTCTTCATTACATCTTTATTTATTCGTTTTGTATGTTTTTATCTTGCTCCTTCATCTGTAACATATTTTTTTGTGGTTTCCTTTTGTTTGTTTTTTTTCTTGATGGGTGGTGCTGTATTCCTGTCTTACTGGTTGTTTGGCCTGAGACGTCCAGCACTGGAGTTTGCAGGCAGTTGGATAGAGCTGGGTGTTAGTGCTGAGATGAGGACCTCTGGGAAGCCTCACTCTGATTGATATTCCCTGGGGTCTGAGGTTCTCTGTTAGTCCAGTGGTTTGGACTTGGAGCTCCCACCACAGGAGCTCAGGTCTGACATCTAGCCTGGGAACCAAGATCCTGCAAGCTCTGTGGTGTGGGGAAAAAAAAAAAAACAAAAAAAAGAAAAAAAGGAGGAGTACAATATCAAGGAATAAAAAACAAAATAAAATTAGAAAGATAAAAAATATATTAGGAAAACTATAATTGAAACAACTGCAACAAGGTAAAATAAAACTACAGAGAAATAAGAAAAAAAAAAGGAGGGGGGAACAAACCAAAAGGAGAGAAAATAACAAAGTATAAAGAATAGAATAAGGCTTCCCTGGTGGCACAGTGGTTGAGTCCACCTGCCGATGCAGGGGACATGGGTTCGTGCCACAGTCTGGGAGGATCCCACATGCCGCGGAGCAGCTGGGCCCATGAGCCATGGCCGCTGAGCCTGCACGTCCGGAGCCTGTGCTCTGCAACGGGAGAGGCCACAAGAGTGAGAGGCCTGTGTACCGCAAAAAAAAAAAAAAAGAATAAAATAAAATTAGAAGAATAGAAGATTTATTAGGAAAAGTAAAAATATGAAAGAATCAACAACAATGAATCAACAAGGTAAAACAGAATCCAAATCTTAAAGAGAAAAAAAAAAGCCTTGGCTATGGGGGCAGAGTTTAGGCGGGGGAGTGGAACTTAGGCAGGGGTGGGGGGCCGGAACTTGGACGGTAGGGGGCTGTTTAGGGTGCAGCGGGACGTAGGCAGGTGGGGAGTTGATGTTTGAGCATGGGGCGGTGCCTAGGTACGGTTACATTCAAGCATGGTGCGGGGCCTCTGTTTAGGGATAAAAATGATAGGTTATATTTGGGTCTAATTTAACTGTGAAGTTCCAAAAAAACTCCCTTTGTGTTTCAGATCGAGGGAGGAAAAATCACAATTTTGAAATACCCCAGAGTATTCTCCATAACAAAGGCCTACCTTCCCAGAGAAATGACTTCACCAGGCCATATCTCCCTGGGAAGATGGCAATTAGCCACCTTCAGCTGCTGTATCCTTTCTATTTCACCAAAAGGAAAGTAAAAAAAGGCTAACTCACAAATCTGAAGGTCACAGCCCAGGAACTCAGGTCCTCTAAAACATTATAGACTATTTCCCCTTTCAGACCTTTTCTCCTCATGAACAAAGCTACAGTATAATAACAGTGGATTACAACTGAAAGAGCTCTAAGTCACAGATTCTATTTAAGAAAGAGGTGTTAGGAAATCCTGAAGTAAAAATCAAGTTGTGTGTCACCATGGAAAGAGACAACCCAAGACAGCCCTGCCAGAACCACTGTCAAATGAGGATTACTCTGATGCCCCTGGAGTCAAGGATGGGGTGGTGTGTGCTTGTATGCAAGGAACAGTACTCAGAATTGCTACAAAATATCATCTAATATGTTTACTTTCCAACAAATATTATGAAGCAAGTAAGTATAACCTATATGTTTGGGGAGAAAAGAAGACAACAAAAATTGCTAGTGAGAATGATCATATGTCAGATTTAATAAAGACTTCAATGTAGCCATTATAAATATGTTAAAAGAAATAAAAGAATCCATGATTAAAGATGTAAAGAAGAGTATAAGAGCAATGCCACATCAAAAAAAGGTTATTGATAAAGAGATATAAATTATTTTTAAAAGAAACAAATGGAAATTTTGGAATTGAAATGTACAATAACTGAAATGAAAATTTCACTAGAGGGGCTTATCACTAGATGTGAACTGGCAGAAGAAGATTAGCAAACTTGAGATCAACAGAGATTATGCAATCAGAAGAACAGATGTAAAAAAGGATGAAGAGAAATGGAACAGAGCCTCAGAGAAATGTCAGAGAATGTTAAGTGCACCAATATATGTGTAATTGTATACAAGAAGAAGAGGAGACAGAGAAAGGAGAAGAAAAAATACTCAAAAAAATAATGGCTACAGACTCCCCAAAGTTTTTTTAAAAATATTAATTGGCACATCTATTAGTCTTAGTGCGCTCCAGGAAGAATAAATGAACAAATATCCACTCTTAAAAATGTTGAAAGCCAAATATAAGATGAAAATCTTGAAAGCAGTGAGAGAAAAATGAATCATTATTTATACTGGGGGGGGCAAAAAGATTAACAGATAACTTTTTAGCAGAAACAGTAAAGGCCAGAAGACATTAGAACTGCATACAAAGAAGGACTGAAAGGAGACAAAGAACTGTCAACCACGTATCTTATATCCAGCAAAACTATCTTTAAAAAATGAAGGCGGGCTTCCCTGGTGGCACAGTGGTTGAGAGTCCACCTGCCGATGCAGGGGACATGGGTTCGTGCCCTGGTCCGGGAGGATCCCACATGCCGTGGAGCGGCTGGGCCCGTGAGCCATGGCCACTGAGCCTGCGCGTCTGGAGCCTGTGCTCCGCAATGGGAGAGGCCACAACAGTGAGAGGCCAGTGTAACGCAAAATAAATAAATAAAAAATTAATAATAATAATAATATGCTATTTCACATAAAAATTGTTAAACGCTGAACAAAAATATTATTTATCTGACTTGTTAAAATGGACTACTGGTGAGAATGTAATTGCTACAAGCCTTCTGGAAATAAATTTGTAAATATGCATCAGAAGGTTTAAGTAAAGCATAACTTTTGACAGGTATTTATCATTCTAATAAGGAATTATTCAGAATTGTAGTCAAAGCTACATCTTCAAAAATCTTATAGATAATAGTTATTTATCTTTATTAAAGATCATTACACAACTTATTCAACCCCATGTATCCAAATAATTTAATAAAATGGAGACATGCTCACAATGTAATTCCATGTGAAAAAAAGATTAAAACTTTTATGTAAGTGTTGGTCTTAATATTGCATAGTCAGAGGAGAAGAGAAGTTGATCAATTACTTCACATGGAATAGAGTGGAAGAAGAGATTTATAAGTATTTTATTTTTTCTTATATTTTTCTTCATTTCAAAAATTCCTAAAATGAGTGTATGTCATCGTTTCCTTGAGCAACATGATAGAATTACTGAAAAGGCAGCAGTAGTTTAAGTGCATTGCTGTTAATTTGCACCTATTACATGTTTGTAAATATAATCTCAAAGCAAATATAACTCCTAACTACCTGTTCTAATGCTTTTTTGTTTCAAAATATCACAAGAAGTGAAAAAATAGCTCATTCTTGGAGAATTTTTTGGAGTTGACATTTTGCTCTGTGTGGTGTTGTATCAAAAGTCAAAGTGATCTTCTTGTAAACTAGTTGTACAAGTAAGATTCCACAGAGAAAGCAACTAAAAGTCAGTGATGACACAGATTTAAATGTCAATGTGGGTGGTTGATATTAGAGGTACAGTAATCACTCAGGGCTGAAGAGAGTTATTAGAAGCTGGAATTTTGGAACTTTTTACAGCAGTGTATGTCATTGGGATAGAGGGAAATTATGCAAATACTGGAGTACGTAGGCTGCATTAAAGTGGAAGCATAATGATCAAAATGTTAAAAGTTACAAAGACGGGAGCAGAAAGTGTGTGGAGATCAAAAAGGAAATAGAAGAGATGTTGAATATTCTTGTTCTAGGCATATTCAATTTTTTATTTAAAGTTATAGAGAATTGAGTGTCAGAATAGAGACTTTTCAACAAGTTTTGGGTCCTTGGAAATAACAAATATGATGGGATTAAATTGATTGTTAAATATTCTGGGGATCCTTCTACTTGCCAGTTTCTGGATGAACTTGAAAGAGGAATAAATTTGGTAAAGGAAATAAAATTCATCCCTGAATAATGAAATATAATCTTAAGATGGAAAATATTTTGTAACCATTATCTAAACTATTATCAAAACAATCAGTAAAAGTTAGGAAAGATTTTGGGCTTCCCTGGTGGCGCAGTGGTTGAGAGTCCGCCTGCCAATGCAGGGGACGCGGGTTCGTGCCCCGGTCTGGGAGGATCCCACATGCTGCGGAGCGGCTGGGCCCATGAGCCATGGCCGCTGAGCCCGCGCGTCCGGAGCCTGTGCTCTGCAACGGGAAAGGCCACAACAGTGAGAGGGCCGCGTACCGCCCCAAAAAAAAAGAAAGTTAGGAAAAATTTAGTTATAAAGAGTTCAGCGCAATTATGGAAAGGGTTTGAAATGTAGGCAATACTATTTGTAACCTAAGCCAAGAAAACAAACGTCTTCATTGTTCATTTCTGCTTTACCTAGAAACCAATCCAAGAGCATATATGCAGGTTGTCTCTAAAGTTAGGATTGCCAGATAAGACAAAGGATGTCCAGGTAATTTTTAATGTCAGATAATAAATATTTTTGTTCTAAGTATTTTGCAAAGTATGGGACACTTATGCTAAATATATGTATACATATTTGTAGTTTATCCCAAATCCAAAATTAATTGGGTATCCTGTGTTCTCTTTGCTGAATCTGGTGACATAACTCTAGAGGCTGATACTTCTGAGTATATTCTAAATGACCCCAGTTGGGGACAGAAAAGTATCCACCTTCCCCTTAAGAGGCAGGCCAAGATAACTCTACATATCTAGTCAATTGTCTGACCAATGAATACACTCTGACATCTGGGCCAAACACTGATTGCCTTAATAAATTTGGTTGCAAGAAATTGAATTTGGTGTGTTTATAGGACGAGCAAGGGGAGTTGTCCAGTGAATTTAGACAAGTAGTTTTTGGATTTCATGATAAAGATATAGTTAGGAAATGTTGGAGACATTTTTATTCTGTCAAAATGGTGGATGACATTGTCCAGAAAGAACATACATAGAAAGAAGAGAACACAGATCCTTAAGACGTTGATATCATAGGTCAGATACATAAGAGAAGTTTTCCTTAACAGGCAAAAGTAGCCAGTTATTAGCCTATAAGAAATTACCTGTTTTGTTTTGTTTGTTTGTTTGTTTTTAATTTTCCGGTAAGTGGGCCTCTCACTGTTGTGGCCTCTCCCGTTGCGGAGCACAGGCTCCGGACGCGCAGGCCCAGAAGCCATGGCTCACAGGCGCAGCCGCTCCGCAGCATGTGGGATCCTCCTGGACCGGGTCACGAACCCGTGTCCCCTGCATCAGCAGGCGGACTCTCAACCACTGCGCCACCAGGGAAGCCCAAGAAATTACCTGTTTGATAGATAAATGCACAATAAGTTTGATTGGAGGCAAACTGTGGAATTTCACTGTTTATGTCTACTAACTTAATTTTTAATACAGTTCAACATAATATACATCGAACATTTAATGGGATTACAGCAACAGCTCTCTATAGAACTTTTAATAACATAACAATTTTCCTTATCACATAACATACAGACACCTTTCAGAACCATTGAACCATGGGAAGATAGAAGGAGAATTTCTATATTCTTTATAGATCCTAGATAACGTTTTAACTGTATATTATTGAATTGCTTTAGTACAATCAGTGTAGTGTGGCATGTTGTAATAACTGTCATTAAGTTCTCTGTAGAATAAAAAGACATCAACCAAACACTTCTGAAAACACATCCTGTAATTTCCAGTAGTATAAAGATATCTACTAGATGATAGTTTAATTGTACCTGATTGACCATATAAAAATTTCTCCAAGAATAATTCCATTTCCTATCGTCTCATTTAATGAAGTGACATAAATTTTTATGGAGATTTTACTTTATAGAAATTATATCAATAAAATTCAATATGGCTTTCATTGGAATTTTTCATTTCTTAGAGCCTTTAAACAAGACATGTGAAAAGCAATAAAATAAATGCTAGATTCAGTATTTGGCCTAGGTTACCATATTAAAAATGCTATAACCCAACAGTTTTAACTTCAATAAAATATAGTAACGATTTCCTTTAATGTCTTATCCTGCAAAGGTAGAAGAAACCAAAATATCTCTAAACAGTATTTGTATAGCCCTAAATATCACTGCAGAAAAGCATTATTCATATTTGTAATACAGCTTTATGGCACCAATTTAGCTGAAAAAACGTATATGTATATATCTTTTATATGGCACTTTCACTTCAGAGATTTAGATACGACTTGTTTATGCAATGCTGAGTAAAATAGAAAGTTTTTCTCTTTTTTTTTCTGGTAGCAAAGCTTGGCATTAAGAATGCTTAATCTTATAGGGAGGCCTTGATTCTGAATGTAACCAGAGTCACATCTCAGAAAAGGCAATATTGGGCTTGAAAATATATGGGGAACACTTGTGAAATGTGGGACCAATTTTTGAGTCATATTATGAGAAAAGGAGAAATATAGGAGTCGTTTGTCACCAAATGCTCTTTCAGCCACACAACAAATAGTCAGATACGGGGAGAATCACCAGTGATTCTCCCACTCCTTTTTGTCCTTACTTTATGTTTTATTCTGGCTATTAAAAAAAAAAAATCTGCGTTCTTGGTGTGTTAAACAAGAACTCCAGGAGCAGATACCAAGCACTTGGTGCTGTCTCAATAGAACGTGGCACTTTCAGTTTGAATTTAGATGTTTTTATGGTTACTGAAAACATGCAGGGTTTTAGAACTGGCTCTGTGGGAATCCTGCCACTATGTTTCATTTACTTTTTTGTTCTGTGCTGCATTTACCCATTTTTCCCTTTTTAAGCCATGTGACTCCTAAAACATCTCCAAAGGAGAAGGACAAGAAGAGAGGTCCTTTTGACTCCTCATCATGTTACATGTTTCTTCTTAGAGTCATCTTTGATCTTTACTCTGCATCACCTCAGCAGAACTCTTCAGAGCAAGGCTTGTTTTTCAGTGTTCTCCTAATTTCCCCAAGTTTATGGTGGAGCATTGGCTTCCTCAGAATGTTAAGAGACATTAAATAAAAATGGTTCCAGGGTCAACTCCATCTGGAAAATACTTGAATAGTTATAACGGGAGTATGTTTTAGTTGCAAGAACTTCTCAATTCTGCAACTTTTATATTTTATATGCTTTCAAAAACCTTTTAATCTGCTAAAGTACAGTGTGATTTTCTAAGTGGGAGACACAGTAAGCAAAGTTTCCACATATGATTGTGAGACTTTTTTTTTTGGTGAGCATTTGTGGAACCAATGACCCACCAAAAACACTTTAAGAAATATGAACCTGGGGCAGAAGCTTTCATCTCTTTGTTATTTGGATCATTATAAAGATTTATGCTTTTAATAAAAGAACAGAGATGTGCTAATGAAAAGCCAGGAAACTGGATGTATTCTCAGGACTTCCCTGGTGGTTCAGTGGTTAAGACTCTGTGCTTCCACTGCAGGGGATGCAGGTTTGATCCTGGTAGAAGAATTAAGATCCCGCATGCCTCAAGGTGCAGCCAAAAAAATAAAAGAAAAAGGAAACTGGATGTATTCTCTCACTCATTCATTCCTTCGGACACTTAGTGAGCTTTTATGTTATCCACCTAACTGCTGGGAAGACCTCAGTGAACAAGGTGAGTCAGATGAGTGCTTTACACTCCAATGGGAGGAGGGTGAGAGGGAAGGAAAAAAAAAAACACACCAGCCTCTTTGTTGTTGCTTGAATGCATCAGGTATTCAGCTGTCTTAAGGTCTTTGGATTCACAGTTCTCTGTGCCTAAAGTGTACTTCCACAGATATGCCCATCACTAACTAGGTCATAGAGTAAGTATGTGTTCAACTTTTTAGTGGATAATGCCAAACAGTTTTCCAAATCATAGAAGCAATTTAACTTCTCACCTTCAGTTCATAAGTATGTCAGATCCATATGTTCTCCAAATTCTGTACATTTTGCCCATTTGAATATCCTCTGTTCAAGTCCCTGACCCATTTTTCTATTAAGTTTGCTTTTTTTATCCTATAAAGGGTATTTTTTGATGGACAAGCATTTCTAATTTCTTTTCCAGTTAGTAATATTTTCTTGGTTAAGACAACTTTGTTTACCTTAAAATCATGAAGATTTTCTTCTATGATACCTTGAAGAAGATCCTTTTTTCTTTAACATTTAGATTATTATCCATCTAGAATTGATTTCTGTGTATATTGTGAGGTATAGGTGAAAGTACATTTTTCTAAATGATGTCCAATCGACATTTATTGAACATACCATCATTCCTCTGCTGCATCATATACAAGTGAGTCTCTTTGTTGACCATCTATTTCATTGGTCTATTTCTCTGTGTCTATCCTGTAGCTTTATAATGACTTTATTATACAGTTATTTTCCATTTTTATTTTTCTTCTTCAAGACTATCTTGGCTCTTCTTGGTCTTTGATTTTGATTGAGACTGTATTTATCATATAGATCAATTAGAGGTGAATTGATGGTTTTATAACACTGACCCTTTCAATCCATGATATATTCCTGGTAAACATTTCTGAATCTGTCTGTGAGTGTGTCTCTGGGAGAGATTAGGCTGTGAATTAGTAGACTGAGTTGAAGAAATCTCCTTCACCAATGACAGCAGGATCATCCAATCTGTTGAGGGCCTGAATAGAAGAAGGGGGAGAAAGACACATTGGCTCTCTCTGCTTGAGCTGAAGCATCCATCTTCTTCTGCCTTCAGACATTGGTACTCCTGGTTCTTGAGATTTGGGACTCAGATCGGGACTCACACCATCGGTTCCCTAATTCTCAGGCCTTTGGACTCGGACTGAATTACACCACTGGCTTTCCTGGTTCTCCAGCTTGCAGATGGAAGATTATGGGACCTCTCTGCTTCCATAACCAGGTGAGCAAATTTCTGTCATAAGCCTCCTCTTATATATCTCTCTATATATCCTATTGGCTCTGTTTCTCTGGGGAACCCTGACCAATACACCATAAATCACATTGTTAGGACAAACTTATCTGGTAAAATGGGTGCAGCATAACCCAAAGTCAGAGGCATACAAAAATGGTCTTATCAAGCAGAATATTACAAGAGTAAAGAGCTCATTTCCTAGGAGCCATCCAAGGACCAGTCCTGAAGACAAGCCTTTCTTTGGAATGTGTAGGGTTTGAACAACCCTGGTTTAATGAGTTAACCCTTTCCTGAAGAAGTGCCAACGTTTTATGATGGTTTGGCATAGGAGCTGGGAGAATATACTGAAATGTGAACATTGTTAAGAATGTAAGTTTAGGAGAAGTATCATACTAGGTTCTAACTGTGAGATTTGTTGAAATTGTAGGGCCTATTGAACATCCAATAGATGTTAATTAGGCACCCAGATATACAGGTCGGGGGTCTGGTATGGAGTTTTAAGCAAAAGATATGATTTTGAGAATCATGATCAAACAACCGTGACAGTCTATGTGTTCATGCAAGTACTGGGTATAGATAACCAAGGGAAGAAGACCAAAGACTAAGAACCTAACTTATTCTAAGGTTGGAGGTCTTAGAGCCAGCAAAGGAGATAGGGGAGGAATGTCCAATAGAACCAGTTTCTCTTTTCATTGATTTTTCTCTTTTCATTGATTTTTCTGTATTGGCTGAGGGCCATCCCAGGAAGAAAGGAACTCTCAGGTACTTCTGGTTCTCTTCTGGTGTATTTAGCCAAAGTGATTCTATTAGGCTAATGGCAGTCATCAAAGGCAGTATACTTCAGAGCTTTTATAATCAATAAGATACAAAAGTCTAAAAAGAAGCATAAAGAAACATAAGTGGGATCTGAAGAGAAATGGGCAAAACATTAGCAATGTCCATTATATAATGTATGTAAAAATTATGAAGCATCATAATAGAACTTACTGGTAAACCCACCATGGAATTTGGTAAGTAAATCGTTATCTATGCCAGTGTCACTATTAGTGTATTTTCTTCTGATCCTTGCAACTCCTTAAGATAACCACTGTTGTGAATTTTATATTTACTATTTCCTAGCTTTTTTAAAAAACAAACTTTTCAAAAACATTATACAACTTAAAATATATAAAATTGATTTTGCCGTTTTCAGTTTTATAAAACTGATATCATACCGTCATAGCCTTCTGAATTTATCTTTTTTTATTCAATATTGTTTGAATTATTTTTCTAAGATTTATTTATGTTATTCCATGTATGAATATTCGTTCATTCACTTTGCTGTGTAAAATTATATAAAAACTTAAACATTTTTTATTATAATGTATATTTTGGGCTTTCCTAGATTTTGGCTATTTCACATAATATTACTACATTCATTCTTATATGCATGTAAAACAATTTAGCAACTTAAGGAATAATGTTGTTTAGAGAAAGGTATATGTATGTTCATCTTTAAGAGCCATTGTTTACAAATAGATGTGTTTGTATATTCGTGTGTGAAAACCAAACTTTTGTTTATTTATTTATTTTTTAATTAAAAATTTTAATTGAAGTATACTTGATGTACAATATGATATAAGGTATAGGTGTACATTATAGTGATTCACGATTTTAAAAGTTTTTAATCCATTTATAGTTATTCTAAAATATTGACTATATTCCCTGTGTTATACAATATATCCTTATCTTTGTATAAGGATATATTGTATCCTTATCTTTGTATCCTTACCCAATATATCTTTGTAGATAATAGTTTGTATCTCTTAACCCCCTATTCCTATTTCACCCCTCCTCACTTACCTCTCCCCACTGGAAACCACTAGTTTGTTCTCTGTATCTGTGAGTCTGCTTCTTTTTTTTATATTCACTAGCTTGTTGTAGTTTTTAGATTCCACATGTAGGAGATATCATACAGTATTTGTCTTTCTCTGTCTGACTTATTTCACTTAGCATAATGCCCTCCAAGTCCATTCATGTTGTTGCAAACAGCAAAATTCCATTCTTTATATGGCTCAGTAGTATTTCTTTGTGTATATATTACCACATCTTCTTTTTCAATTCATCTGTTGATGGATCAAACTTTTAAAATTATAGAGAATGCATATATTTTAATAATTATTAAGGCTCTAGCTCATTATTTCTCTTTTTAAAAAAAAATTTCATTACTAGGCATTGATCTGTTCAGATTTTCTACTTCATCCTGATTCAGACTTGGAGAATTGTATGTTTCCAGGAATTTATCCATTTATTCTAGGTTGTCAAATTTGCTGGCATATAACTCTTCATAGTATTATCTTATGATTGCTTGTATTTCTGTGATATCAGTTTTAACTTTCCCTGTTTCATTTCTAATTTTATTTATTTTGGCCCTCTATTTTTTTGATAAATCTGTCTAAAGGTTTATCAATTTGTTTACCTTTTTAAAAAATCATCTCTTACATTGATCTTTTCTATTGTTGTTTTGGTCTTTATTTTATTTATTTCTACTCTGATCTTTAGTTTTTCCTTCCTTCTTCTGACTTTGCATTTTGTTTGTTCTTCTTTTTCTAATTTCTTTCCTTTAGGTGGAAAGTTAGGTAGTGTTTTTGAGATTTTTCTTATTTATTGAGGTAAGCCTGTATTGCTATAAACTTCCTACTTAGAATTGCTTTTGCTGTGCCCCATAAATTTTGGAAATATTTGTTCCTGTTTTCATTCATCTCAAGGTATTTTTTAATTTCCTCTTTGATTTATTCATTAACCCATTAGTTTCCTAGTAGCATGTTGTTTAATCTCCAAGTGTTTGTGATTTTTTCTGGTTTTCTCCCTGCAGTTGATTTCTAGTTTCCTATCATTGTTGTCAGAAAAGATGCTTGATATGATATCAGTCTTTTAAAATTTATTAAGACTTGTTTTATGGCCTAGCATGTGATCTATCATGGAGAAAATTCCATGTATACTTGAAAGGAACGTGTATTCTGCTGTTTTTAGATGAAATATTCTGTAGATATCAATTAAGTTCATTTGATCTAATGTTTCATTTAAGGCCACTGTTTCGTTATTTTTCGTTATTTTTTTTTTTCTGATGTAAGTGGGGTATTTAAAGTCCCTTACTATATTGTATTACTGTCAGTTCCTCCCTTTATGTCTGTTAATACTTGCTTTAAGTATTTAAGTGCTCTTTTATTAGGTACAAATATGTTTATGAATGTTATATCTTGTTCTTAGAATAAGCATATATTTTAATAAGAATTTTAATAATAATCAGAAAACCAGAAGAGAGAAAAATATTTTTCAAGGCCATAATTGACCATGAGAAATTCACCTTGTAGGTGAATTTGCTAAAGTCATAGGAAGAAAAATAAATCATGTAATACCAAAAACATGCCTGAATAGTTTAATAGAGGATTTTGCAATATGTTAAAGGAATTGTGAAATCATTGATTCACATTATAATAACTATTCTCAATCAGATTACTTATCACATTTTATTTTAATTGATTTTTTTTGTTCCTATCTGCCATTGCCTCATGGTAAACTCAGATCATTTTTGTCTCTTCACTACTAATTATCACCTCTGTATGCAGTATTTTGTACATGTAGGCAAAACAATAAATACTCACTGAATTAATGACTGGGATAAAAACATATAATAACTGTGTGCCAGTTGCTGTTCTAGGTGCGGCTGGTACAATGGTAAACAAGATAGAACAATCTCTGATTTCTTGTAAGTTACATCATCATTTGGGGCTTTAATTCTAGTGAGGAGGTACAGTATAGTGGCTGTGATACACTGTTCCTAAAATAAATTACCTGTGTTACCAGTTGGAAAGAATTGTCACAAAATTACTATCTCCATTATGTTTGTTCCTCTTTGAAGTAACTCTACCAAGCTTTATTAAAGCAAAGCTGTATGTGTGTGTGTGTACACATCACACATGCTGGTACACCATCGAAGGATACAGTTATGTAAAACTCACCAGTGATAATGATTTTAAATAATTTAAATTAAAATCATCTCCTGAGAGCTTATGGTATTCATTCTGTCTCTGAGAAACATGAAAAATAAAAAACAACTCATCAACCTTCAGTGAGGAGGTCACCACGCAAACGAGCACAGAGGCTCAGGCACCATGCCTTCCAGTCCAGTTGGAATGGCTCCATCAGCAAGACCCTGTCACTGAAGCAGCACTAGATGTTAGAAATGTAACTAACTGCAGCAGGGTTTCTCTGACAGCACAAAAGAGAAAGAATGTTTTTCAATGAAATTTTAAGGATTATAAAATGGATTTTGAAGTCAGTGGCATCATGAGTAAAGTTTTCTTTTATTTAACTCTTCTGCTGAATGAGTCAACACAAATTGGAGTCATTCAACCAAAAGGGACACCTTACCCTTCAGAAAGAGAATAAATCAGGCACTTTTATGAAATAACATAACAGCCATCTTTGGTAGCACTGGCAAAAAATATGTGTGTGTGTGTGTGTGTGTGTATGTGTGTGTATAGTAGGTGCTTGCATTTTACCATCTGGCCTTGTAAAAGGAAGGAAACTTTTTACAAAGCGGTGGATTATATCCTAGTTAGTATAGGTTTGTCTCAATTTCTACTTTATATTGCCAATAGGAGAAAAAAGCTTTCAATTATATGTCCTGAAATCTCAGCTGATTGTTTTTTCTTTTGGAAAAAAAAGTAGGAAAATCACATTATCCATGCTTCAAAAATAAATTATTGCTACTACATTTGTCTGCTAGTTCCTCATATTTTGAAAGCGATACAAGAACTCAACCTATTGCTTGAACCATTGAGCTTGCTTTCTTTACGAGATGGTATTTTTTAGATGAAGAAAATCTTTCTGAGGGTATTATGAAAAACTAGGTTCTTACCTTTTGATATTTTTATCATTCTATTGTGAAATTCCTTGCTGAGTCTGGACTTTTATAGCTAAATGCTTTCCTAAAGACAGATGAAGAATGTACTTACGTTTGATTGCAGGAAGAGACCCTAAGAAATAAGAACTGAAATGTCATTTTGATGCATACTGGCAAGTCTGTGTGCATGGCTGTGTTCAGGTGGTAACGTATAACTATGTAAACCATTATATCTGTAAAACCTATTTCCTGAGACAACCATACTGGAAGAGAAAAATTAAGAATGGTCAGTAGATGTTGACTAGTTGTCATTTATATGTTTCAAAAGAACAAAATGCTTTTGCCATCAACACAGATTTAATTATTAGGACTCATTTCCTATCCAATATAGGTGATAATTTTATGTTCTTCTATGTATTCTTCACTGACCATTTTATGGAACTTAGATTCAAGTTCTGATATTTAATATCTATGAAATATTTTGAAATTGGTTTGGGTCTTTTTTCACAAGTGGTGAGTTGTTTCTATAATATCATGCAATTCTGAGACAAAAAAAAACCCACAAAAAAGAAAATACAATTTTATTTCCCTTTCATTTCCAAGAAAATATGCCAAAAGAGACCAATTTTAATGCAATTAAATTGAAAGCCATGCCTTTTCTGGTACTGCTCTGCTTTGAGAAACACCATAGAATTTATGTTGGCATCCTTGTATTGTAGGTATTTGCATAATCTCTATTTAAATTTGTACCATAAGCATTAATGATGGGCTAAAAGGCTGTTGTAGAAAGCCAAGAACTGACTTATTATATAATACATTTTTGACATGAACACTAGGTCCAGTGTTTCTCTGCTTGGCAAGGATGAATGTTTACTTCAAGGGCTGGAGAAAATATGCCGTGCCCCATGCCTCCAACAGTTTCTCTTATTCGGTAGCTAGCCTCGTTGAGAGCAGAATGGAGAAAACAACTGAAGAGCTGGAGCTGCTTAAACTGAAAGCAGGTCCATGGAAACTGGTCCCTAGGTGCTGCTCTGAACTCTGTAAGAGTGACATCAGTGTTTCCACACTCAGTCATTTCAAAATTCTTGCATTTTTATGTTGTTTATTCATATATTTTTGCTTTACTTATGCTATTCTTTGGCTTCGAATTCCCTTCTATTGCTTTATCAGAAGGAATAATGCCTTAGCTTTGTTATTCCTTCTCCTAAAATAATAGAATACTGTAAGTCCTGAATATATATTATATAGGAGGACCCCATGAATAAATGCAGTTCTTGAGCATCTCCATATTGTAAGGTCTTTGATATGAGATATGGTTTTTATTGTGTACGACTGTAAACTCTTTTGTTTCTAAAGGTCAATTGTCAGTATTTCAAATCATCAAAGAAAGGAATCAAAAGGGCATTCTGGCTACTGAAAATTCTTTTTAGTCCTCAAGCCCTAATTTGTATTTCAAACTGATGTGGGTGGCTTCCCCCATTCTTTCCCTATGTACCCATCTCCGTAATGATATGTACCACACTTACATTCATGTGGTAGTCTAGATTTAATTATCATTGCCTCTACTTTGATGCATTCATTTACACAAGTATTTATTGAGTGACTATGATGTGCCAGACACATAATAGGCAGCACAACATATGGAACAAATGCCATACTGTCTGGTTCAAACCCTATGTCCAAAAAATTCTGTCTCTATGACTTTGTGCCAGTTAATCTCTCTGTGACTTACGTTTTTCATCTTTAAATGGGGATAATAATAGTAATAATAAAAATAGTTTTGTTTCTTTTTACTTCTAGAGAGTCTTATTTGGGGAGGAAAACTCTGTTTAATGACAAAAGTAAAAGACTGGTGCTGATATCAACTCCCTGGACATGTCTTTGGAGAGACTTGGGCCGTATGGGAATGCCCACAGCCTTCTCAATACAGTAGTCCCTCCTGATCCAGGGTTTCATTTTCTGTGATTACAGATACCTGTGGTCAACCATGGTCTGAAAATGTTAAATGGAAAATTCCAGAAATAACTCATAAGTTTTAAATTGTATGCTGTTCTGAGAAGCCTGATAAAATCTCGTGCCTTGCCGCCCCATCCTGCCTGGGATGTGAATCATCCCTTTGTCCACGCTACATTTGCTACCTATCAGACCGACTCTCACAGTATCAACAGTGCTCGTGTTCAAATAACCTTTATTTTACTTAATAATGTCCCCAAAGCACCAGAGTAGTGCTGCTGGTAACCTGTATATTCTCTTACTGTGCCTAACGTGTAAACTAAACGTTATCATAGTATGTATGTATATGGAAAACCTATAGGATTCAGTACATCTGTAGTTTCAGGCATCCATTGGGGGTCTTGGAACAAATGTATCCCCCATGGATAAGGGTTGGCAGAGCAATGTATTCCCGTCTAGGAGATTAGGAGAGGCCTCTCTGTCAACCACAGTTTAGGGATTAAGAAGAAACAGAGTTGTGAATTACATATTCTCTGTGCAGGACCACTGTGAGCTTTACCAGTGCTATTTCATTCTGTCCAACTCATTCTATCTCAAACGCACATGGTTGGTAGGATTATCTCTATTTTACAGACTGACAAAACCAAAAACACAAAAACTGAGAATCAGAGAGGTTACATATTTTTTCTAAGATAACAGAGTAGGCGGCAGAGACAAGAGTCAAAAATCATGGTTTTCCAAATCTAAGCCTTATTGTCCTCAGTCATCTCCACAGCCACCAACTTCACTCTCCAGCTTCAGTGCTAATTTTATTTTTCTTCATATAATAAGAGCTAATAATATATGTGTCAGGCTGAGATCTAAGTGCTTTCTATCAATCCTTCTAACAATCCTGTATGACAGCCTCTGTTATTCTCTTCATTTACAGATGCAGAAACTGAGGTACAGAAAGGTGACTAGGCCAAGGTCACACACTTCATATGTGGTGAGACATGCAATCTGTTCTGTGTTCTTAACCATGTACCTTAGTACCAGCATATGATATGCTATCTATTTTTACTTATTTTATTTTTTGTCAGTTTATTCTTCTTTGACTATAATATCAACTCCATGAGAACAGATTTTTGTCTTTCTTTTCTTTGATTCCCTGCCTTTTTCCAGGGCCTAGCATATTAAGGACTCTTAATCAACATTTATTGAATAAATCGTGCTGCTTCTTTTGGGGTATAGGAAACTGACATTGGAGATGTGAACTCTCAAGAGTTTGGCCCAAAATAGCTCAACCTAAGATGTTAGGAGTGAGGCATTTCCCAATTGCGTGGGAGACTGGCCTTCAATTATTTCCTGGCTGACCCAACAGGACAATTTCTGGCTAAGGAAGCTCTGTTATTCAGTCTCTGAGGATCATCTGTTCTGGTCTGAGCATCTAATTAAAGGAATCATAACACCTCTGATTGCAGATTTTTGTGGGGCTCCCCTAAATCTTCTCTCATGTAGGTCTCAGATACAAAGTAACACACTGTGAAGAATATGACACCTTGCATTAAACTGGACCTGACAACTCAGACATTTGTGACCTGGGGAGTGTTTCTTAGCATGTCTAAGCTTTTGTTTTATTCTAAGTCAGGCTTAAAAATATTGAGCTCACAATAATTAGTTTGTAATCTGGTCCATAGTAAGAATGCAAATTTAGTTGTGCTCTGGAATTTGGAGGTTGTTTTAGTTCTTTTATCTCTGATTCCACCTACTGTTGAAAGTTAGAGCTGGAACAACTCAATTCTTTGGCGTATTAGACAGCGGATAGCTGCTCGGATGTTGGGTCTGCAGTTCAATTATGATTGCTCCATGTCTTCATCCCTGAAGATAAAGATATCAGGGCAAAGGTCAAGTTCATCTGACCAAGTACAAAGTCATCATTTCTAAGAGTTGGAGCAACTCTAGAGAAAGATTGAGGATGAAACCCAATCACCAGTGTTTAAAGGGGAAGCCAGATTTAGAAAAACAGAAAATATTTTCCAAATAAATGTTGGTTCTTGTCTGACACCTTGTCAAGCTGGTCAGGAAAACGACACATCTAGAACAGTGATTCTCAGCATCTTTTTTAAAAATATGACCCCCCCTTGGAGGCTTTGAAAATATTTTTCCCATAATCATCTTCATAGTCCTATGAAAGTTTAATACCACAGATATGCTATATACCTGTGTATTCTAGGGCTGCCGTGACAAATTACCACAAGCTATGTAGGTGAAAGCAACAGAAATTTGTTGTCTCATAATTCTGCAGACTTGAAGTCTGATATCAAGATGCTGGCAGGGCCATGCTTTCTCTAAAGCCTATAGGGAGGATCCTTCCTTGCCTCTTCCTCATTTCTCATTGTTGCTGTCAATCCTGGTATTCTTTGACTGGCAGAAGCATCACTTCAATCATGTGGCACTTTCCCTGTGTATCTTTCCAGTGCCTCCTCTGTGCATGTCACTGTGGCCAAACATCGCTCTTCTTATAAAGACACCAGTTATTGGATTAGGGCCCACCCCAAATCCAATATGACCCCATCTTCCCTTAATTATACCTGCAAAGGCACTATTTCCAGATAAAGTCACATTCTGAAGTTCTGGGTAGACATCAATTTTTGGAGACACGATTCAACCCAGAACAATCTTTTTTTGTACTGTATCTGTGCTTTGTACAAAGAGTAAGATTTTTTGCCACCCTTCCTGCCAAGGTCTAATTTACAACCCCTTGGGGGTGATATAACCCTTGATGAAAATTGCATGCTTTAAGACAAGGGTAAGCAAAGTATGTTCTGAGGGTTAAATCCGGCTGATCACTTACTTTTGTAAAGAGTTTTATCGGCACATAGCCACACCCATTCATCTGCACAGTTTTATGGCTGCTTCTGGGCTATATCTACAGGGTTGAGTAGTTGTCACAGAGACTGTCTAGCCCACAAAACCTGAAATATTTATTATCTGGCCCTTTACAGAAAAGATTTGTCATGTCCAGCTTTAGAGCACTGGGGCTGAGAATTAGACGTAGAGAAGTGTTTTAGTTCACAGAGTGACAAGTTATCAAATAATATTTTGGCTTTATGATTTCATAATATTCATAGGACCTAGGGTGTTGTCATACTGGGGTGTTCATTATGGTGGAACAAAGGAGAGTCAGCAGAGGCCAAGCTAATTCCAGGAGGCTATTTAGGTGGAAGGGTGTTTTTAGATATTATCAGCTTAGATGGAATTGATCAGGTCAAGGGTTTTAAATATTATCAGGAGAAGCAAGCCAGTACCACAAAGCAGGGAGATTGAATATTAAGTCTGGGTATTTGCTTAGAAAAGAAATGGGAAAACTTTGGCTTAAAAAAAAAAAAGAAGGGAAAATCCATGAATCAAAGATAAGCTGATATTAATAAAATAATAATTGCTTTAAAAATGTACCAATAGCTAACATTTATATGAAATGACTTTTTGTTTGCTTGACATTGCTCCAAAAACTCTCAACATATTCACTCAATAAATCCTCAAAGAGCTGAATATCAATATAATAATATTAAAAATAATATCAGCAAAAGGATTTAGCATTTATTGACCATCTGCTCTGTAATAAAACCGAACTTCAAAAATCACCCCTGAAGACAGGCAGTTTCTTTCCATCTTACAAACGGGGAAACTGATGCATAGAGAAGGTCCTTGCATGAAATCACAGAGATATACCCAGTACATGGCAAGGGCAAGACTTGAACCCACGTTTGTCTGATGCTAATAGTTGGGTTTGCTCTGCATTTCTTCACACGCACACCAGCAGTATAGATAGACAAGTAGAATCAAAAGACAAGGAAGTCAATAAAAGTAGAAGGATAAATGGGCACAAAGAATAGCAATAGGAAAAAAATTAATGGTTTCTTTTTCTAAAATAGGAATCTTTTCTTTCTGTCTTGCAATGACTTTCCATGTTCTGCTTGGGGTTCCAAACTCTAATAGGTATGTGTTTGTATATACTGACAAATTCCAATTAAAATGACAAAGATGTAAGCTTCATGATGATTCTTAAGAGTAGTTACAATGTTTTTCAGTTCTCATTAAATGGCATCTACTGATAGGATTTTAGACTGATAAGAATTTTAACTGAAATAGAAATACTCAGCTCTGCCTCACCATCCCAGTCTTATCAGGGAAAAAATAGTGCCCCATTTAGTTTATTTAACACATATTAGATATCTGCACTGTGCCTAGTATCTGATTCTGCTTTTCCCTGTTAGACACAAGCCAGGAAATTGCAGTTTCTTCTGGGCTAATCCACAGGGGATGGCAGAGTGGGAAGTACAGTGTCCTTACCTGTGTCTGATAAGAATACCTACCTTGTACTATTTTTAAGAGGTTTAACTCAGATAGTATATTAAAAATATTTGGAGGAATACTTGGCAAAATGTAGGTTCTCAAAAACAGTGGTATTTTTTTAAAGAGGAACAAGAGCTAAAGGAACAAGCTGGGAAAGCATCTTGGTCAGAGAAACCAAAGTCAAGGGGGAGAACAATGACACCTGGCCAATGACAACTTGACCAGTCACGCCTGGCTCTAGAGCGATGGAGCCATGACCTAAGGAATATGGGCAGCCTCTAGAAACTAGAAAAGGCAAGAAAATGAATTATTCCCCAGAAACGCCAGAGGAAAGACAGCCCTGCCAAACCTGACATTAGCTAAGTGAAACCCATTTTATACTTCTGGCCTCAAGATTGTATGATACTGTGTGTTTGTTTAAGCCACTAAGTTTGTGGTAAGAAGCAGTAGGAAACTAACACAATCAACCTACCCTATTCCAGGGCATGTCAGTAGATGTAATGTCCTCAGCCTTCTTCACTGGCACTCAGAGGTCTCATGATTCTCCTTCTAACATCTAAGACAGGTAGAAGATTGCTCTTCACAACCCTAAATACAATCTGTATGACCAAGTAGGAACCCACTGAGTGTGATACTTTTGAGTAGAATTAAAGTCTGCTAAGGTTTGGATGGACAAATTCTTTGCCAAGGAGTCAGTCTCACGTACTGCTTTGTCCAGGTGCAATATATGGTAGATTTAGAAGTATGCATTGCTTGTAGGACTCACCCTGTAGGTCTGCCTCTATCTTTAGTATTTTGCATGGTTGTATATATGTTTCAGGATACAGAGTGCTATGACCCCACCCCCATCTTCCTCTTCCAGTGCTTCATTCTGAGAGTTATGGATGGAAAGGAGTTAAGAAAGGCTGAAGTATGTGGATATGAGACTGTAGAAACGAGACATATTTTGGCTGTTTCACAGTTTGTTTTTCACCTCACAGAGATGGACAGAAGTGTTGTGGGAATTCTTGGATTTCTGTTTAATGTAACCACTGTGCTCCAGAATTGTGCCAAACACTGAAAGAAAGCCAGAGGCTTATTTAAGTCATTCCCTATCAGCTGGGGTCTTCTATCACAGATGCTACTGCTTTTGATCTCAGTCCAGTTCCAATTAGAAGAAATCATTTCAGATGTTTCCATGAGGGCTCTCATTAGACTTTGTTCCTAGCACTCCTGTATTGGGTTGGCCAAAAAGTTCCTTCGGGTTTTTCTGTAACATCTTTCAGAAAAACCCAAATGAACTTTTTGGCCAGCCCAATACATTTCCATCCTTTTAAAAAACGTGCACCCTCATGGAAAGCTGAAAGGGATTTATTTTTATTTTATTATTTTATTGAATTTATTTTAAAATCAAGGGGAAAAGAATTTTTGTCCATGGCAGAAATTTATATGAAATGAGGTCTGCTAAAAAGTTAGGACTTGGATCATTGTGTTCCCTCATGTTATTTTACAAAATCTGCAGCCGTTATCACATGGGAAATATATTCTTATGCTTAAAGCAGAATTAGGTGTACAGTGAATAGATTTTGGACCACTTCCACAAGATTTAATTTCTTCAGAAAAATAATCTGTATCATCTACAGTTTAGAATTCTCAAGATTTCTTTGTCTTGACTGTGGTGTGCCTGCCCATTCCATTCCATTCCTCTATTACAGGCTTCCTCAATCTGGATACAGTTGACATTTGAGAGAGATGGGTAATTTCCTGTTATGGAGAGCTGAGCTGTCCTGTGCTTTGTAGAATATTTAGCAGCATCCCTGGCCTCTACCCGCTAAATGCCACTAGTACCTGCTTAGTTGTCACAACTAACAGTGTTTCCAGACATTGACAAATGTCTACTGGGAGGCAAAATTATCACCAGGTGAAAGCCATTGCTATATGACAATTAGGATCAAAAGGAAATGATGGTTCTAGGTCTTGAGTCCATTGTGAAACTGCCATCTAAAAGGTACATTCTAGTCACAGAGAGAAAATGCCTATGAGCGAAATGAGAAAGCTGTTTATTAAACTCTGTCATATCTTAGAAACCAAACAAGATTCCCCTCAGAGTCTTAAAGTGCTCAGCACACAGGGGAAACATCCATTTTCCTTTTATTTCACCACAGACTGAGAACAATTCCAGTTGACACAGTGGTCAGCAGAAGTGGATCGTCAGGACAGCAGAAGGGAGTGGTGGCTCAGGGCAAACCCTGGACCAGTTACAGCAGTGGTCATCATCAGCAGTGAGTCAGAAGTTACAGAAGCAAGCATTAATAGTGACACAGGGATACAGCAACTAACACACAGACATAAAGACATAAGGTACCTAAAGCTAAGTTTCTAAGGCACATAGAAATAATAGTGGCTGGTCAGATCTTAAAATGACCAAAGTGAGCTGTGATTCCAAACTGAACTTCAATCAGAAGGCATAATTTGTAAGAGAAGCAGTGGCAAGGGGGGTAAGGAGCCTCTGTTCCCATTGATAGTAAGGACAGGTGATTCTGCTCCTTGAAATAGCCCAGCAGTATGTAAAGGGGTGGGACAAGTTAGTCTAAAGAGGGATTCAGTCCTGAGTAGGTAAGTAGGGGAAATCAAACAGCAAGATCTGGGTTTTAAAATTAAAATAGGCTCATTTGAATCCATAGGCTAGTGAGAAGTAGGAAAAACAGGGTTATGTGCAAATCAATGAACTATCATTTAAAATGAGTGTGCTTAGGCACCTTATGTGTTATGAATATGTGAATTCAGTAGGTCAAACTAGTAATAAAAATGAAAATCTAAAAAAGGTTTTAGTGATGCTTCACTATACTTCATGACAACCAAGAAAAATTTTAAATCGATTAGCATATCATGGTGTTTCTTTCCTCATTTTAATAAATGTATTCTTAAGTGAATTATGGTCCTATCCTACCTGTGTCTATTTGAAGTTCACTTCATTCTTTGAAGGTAAAATGCAATTATTTGTCCATGATTACATTATGTGATTCATGAGGCTTGGAATACATAGTTTAAAGTATGATTAAAGTACAATGGTTTCAAGCATGGACTATTGATAAAATATAGTGAGGTGTTCAGATAAGTGAGGAAAACCACAGCTAATCAACCTCACTTAGCATATAGTATCAACTATTTAGTGGCCCAATAGTAATCTTTAACAACATCTTTAATAGTGTGACTCTTACAGATGCAAATGGCAGCAATGTAAGACTTCTTAATACAGCATACTGACTCTCCTCTAAATTTCATTAAAATGACGGTAAGATAATAAAGGCATAGATTCACAAGGGCAAAGCGAAAAGGAGAAGAGATAACAGCAGACAAGTGATTTTAATAATTTTCAGGATGTAAATAAGATGCTTGATTGGAGGAGAAAGTTATAACTTAGGTGACTACAGAGGTTTATACCAAAAAGAAGCAAAGCTACCTTTCCCTATAGAATCGCCAATGCTTAGGAATTGGAGACCCAGTTTATCTCAGGAGCAGTAGGTCAGGTGCTAAATTGAAGACACGGGAATTGGTTGAAAATACGGATATGGAATGATTAGACTAGACAACTAGCCCTTCCGTTAGTGGGAAACTGGCAAAACTGAGCAAACAGACTCTGGGACTTTGGTGATATGACAGGATAGTGAGGAAACATGGGAGAAAACATGGAGAGGAAGAGACACATGTTAAATATTAAGTGAAAATCTAAATAGACAGTTGGGCACTCAGCTCTCTTACTCTACCCACTTCTAGAATGGAATTGGCTGGAATTATACCTCATCTTAACTACGGCATAGCATCTGAGGACTAGAGAAACTAAACCACCCCAGAGAAAAGGACTTTTATAATTAATAATTATGTTTTATCCTCATTAAAAAAGCCACCTGATCACACATTTCACACTACAGTAAACCCAACAATCAATAAGCCTTTGACCACTCACACAGAAATGCCAATCAAATTTATAATGTCTTACTCTTAAAAAAGGGATTCCACTTATAAAACTCCTAGAAGATAACATAGAAGAAAACCTGTATGACTTTGGCTATGGTGATGCCTTTTTAGATATAGCACCAAAGACAGGGTCCATGAAAGAAATCATTGATAAGCTAGATTTGTTAAAAAACAAACAAACAAACAAACAGAAAACTTCTGCTCCATGACAGACAATGTCAAGAGAATTAGAAGATAAGACTTAGACTGGGAGAAAATATCTGCAAAAGACACATCTGATAAAGCATGATTATTCAAAATATACAAAGAATTATTAAAACTCAGCAATAAGAAAAAAAAAAAAACTCAACTAAAAAATAGACCAAAGACCTTACCAAACACCTCACCAAAGAAAATATAAGTACAGATGGCAAATAAACATGAAAATATTATCCACATCATATGTTATGGGGAAATGCAAATTAAAAACTAATAAGCTACAACTGTACCCCTATTAGGCCAAAATCTGGAAACATTGACAACACCAAATCCTGGTGAGGATGTGGAGAAATGGGAATTCTCATTAATTACTGATAAGAATGCAAAATGGTGCAGCCACTTTGCAAGACAGCTTGGCAATTTCTTAAAAAACTCAACTTACTCTTCCTATATGATCCAGCAGTCGTGGTCCTTGGTACTTACCCAAAGGAGCTGAAAACTATATTCATACAAAAATCTGCACACAGGGCTTCCCTGGTGGTGCAGTGGTTGAGAGTCTGCCTGCTGATACAGGGGACACGGGTTCATGCCCCGGTCTAGGAAGGTCCCACATGCTGCGGAGCGGCTAGGCCCGTGAGCCATGGCCGCTGAGCCTGCGCGTCCGGAGCCTGTGCTCTGCAACGGGAGAGGCCACAACAGTGAGAGGCCCACGTACTGCCAAAAAAAAAAAAAAAACCTGCACACAGATATTTATAGCAGCTTTATTCATAATTATAAAAACTTGGAATCAACCAATATGTTCACCAGTAGATAAATGAATAAACTGCATTGCATGTAGACAATAGAATATTATTCAGTGCTAAAAATAAATGAGCTTTCAAGATGTGAAAAGACATGAAAGAGTCTTAAATGCATATTACCAAGTAGAAGAAGCCAACATGCTGAATGATCCCAATTATATGACACTCTGGAAAAGGCACAACTATGGGGAAAATAAAAAGTTCAGTTTCGAGGGTTTAGGGGCATGGAGAGGGATGAATATGCAGATCACAGAAGAATTTTAGGGCAGTAAAAAATACTCTGTATGATATTATAATGATGAAAGTATGTCACTATACATTTGTCCAAACCCATAGAATGCACAACACCAAGAGTGAATCCTAATGTAAACTTTAGACTTTGAGTGATTATGATATCAATGTAGGTTTACCCCTGGTAACAAATGTACCACACTGCTGAGTGATGTGGATAATGGGAGGAGACATGTGTGAGGACAGGGGACATATGGGTAATCTACCTTTCTTTGAATTTTTCAGTGAATCTAAAACTGCTCTAAAAAATAAGTTTTTTTTTTAAAGAATTGGGTAAGGTGTAAAATATTTATGGGAATTAGCAATGAACAAGTAGAAGAATTGGTATTAAGTTAAAATTATGAAATATGTGCAGTAACATGGAAAATGCTTATGACTTAATCTGAAAAATAATTACAAAACAAAGGATTCCCACATTTTTTTTTAGTGTAGAAAACCAGAAGGATAAATTAAAGAAACTAGAATAAATAGATTAAACGGTAGGAAGAAGGAAAAACTTCCAAGAAATAGTCAGCTATAATTGTTGGCATGAGAAAGGCAAAATATGAATTAAGATGCTCTGAATAAAAGAAACAATCAAAGAACAAAAATGAACTCTTGGTAATTAGAACACTTGAGTGTTCTGGTTCCAGGATGATGCAATAGATGTACTTTTACTTGTTCCTCCACTAACTACAACTAAGTGTCCTGGACGTGGTATACTAAACAAATGAAAGAAGGATCTGGAAGGTGGAGAAAGAAGACAGACTGGCTAGGTAACTTGGAAACCAAGGAACAGCACAGTGATGAGACTCCTGCTTTTGTTTTATTTTGTTTTGTCTCATATACCCCAGACTACGTGCTAGAGAAACTGGCAACTGGGAAATGTCAACGGGTGCAGAAGGAAAACACCAAATAAATCTTTTTCTTTCTAGCCAAAGGATGGGAAACAGGGTGCCTAACAGAAAACTTTCAGGTAATAACTACCCTACTCCAGACAAACACCAAAAGAATTAACGTAGTCCTAACCCCACGCTTGCCAGCAAAGGCTACCTGGAGCCTAGACGTCCACCCTTGTCAAGCAGTAACAAAGTACTCTGGACCTCCATAGTGTCAGTGAGGATCACAGGGAGATTGGACCTCCACCTCCCATTCAGTGGCAATGCAGTACCCTTCCTTTCCCTGCTGGGGTAGTGTCAGAGGAGGGGTAGTGGAGACTCAGAACTTTCACCACCCCTCAGCAGGAACAAAACAAAGAAGAGAGATTTAACACTGAGAAAAGATTGTGAACAGATACCAATATTAAGATGACATTGATATTAGCAAGATATTAGAATTATCTGACAAAGTTTTTAAAAGCAGCCATAATACAAATGCTTCAGTGAATATTTACAAATGTAATTGGGCCAATGAAAAAATAGGAAGTATCAGCAAAAAAACACACAAAGTGTCAGAAAAATATATAAAGATATAAAAAAGAACCAAATGGAAATTATTTTTAAAAACACACAAAAATCAAATTAAAAAAAATAAACTCAATTGATCTGCTCAACAGCAAAATAAAGAGGAAAGAAGAAAGAATCTGTGACGTTAAAACAGAACAATAGAGCTCTACCCACCACCAGTCCCTCCCATCAGGAAACTTACACAAGCCTCTTAGATAGCCTCATCCAACACAGGGCAGACAGTAGAAGCAAAAGGAACTACAATCCTGCAGCCTGTGGAACAAAAACCACATTCACAGAAAGATAGACAAGATAAAAAGGCAGAGGGCTATGCACCACATGAAGAAACAAGATAAAACCCCACAAAAAAAACTAAATGAAGTGGAGATAAGCAACCTTCCAGGAAAACAATTCAGAATAATGATAGTGAAGATGATGCAGGACCTCGGGAAAAGAATGGAGACAAAGATCAAGAAGATGCAGGAAATGTTTAACAAACACCTAGAAGAATTAAACAACAGAGATGAACAATACAATAACTGAAATGAAAACTACACTAGAAGGAATAAATAGCAGAATAACTGAGGCAGAAGAATGGATAAGTGACCTGGAAGACAGAATGGTGGAATTCACTGCTGCAGAACAGACTAAAGAAAAAAAGAATGAAAAGAAATGAAGACAGCCTAAGAGACATCTGGGACAACATTAAACACAACAACATTCACATTACAGGGGTCCCAGAAGGAGAAGAGAGAGAGAGAAAGAACCAGAGAAAATATTTGAAGAGATTATAGTTGAAAACTTCCCTAACATGGGAAAGGAAATAGCCACCCAAGTCCAGGAAGCTCAGTGAGTCCCATACAGGATAAACCCAAGGAGAAACACACTGAGACACATAGTAATCAAACTAGCAAAAATTAAAGACAAAGAAAAATTATTGAAAGCAGGAAGGGAAACATGACAAGTAACATACAAGGGAACTCCCATAAGGTTAACAGCTGATTTCTCAGCAGAAACTCTACAAGCCAGAAGGGAGTGGCACAATATATTTAAAGCGATGAAAGGGAAGAACCTACAACCAAGATTACTCTACCCGGCAAGGATTTCATTGAGATTCGATGGAGAAATCAAAAGCTTTACAGACAAGCAAAAGCTAAGAGAATTCAGCACCACCAAACCAACTCTACAACAAATGCTAAAGGAACTTCTCTAAGTGGGAAACACAAGAGAAGAAAAGGACCTAGAAAACAAACCCAAAACAATTAAGAAAATGGTCATAGGAACATACATATCGATAATTACCTTAAATGTGAATGGATTAAATGCTCCAACCAAAAGACACAGTCTTGCTGAATGGATACAAAAACAAGACCCATATATATGCCGTCTACAAGAGACCCACTTCAGACCCACGGACACATACAGACTGAAAGTGAGGGAATGCAAAAAGATATTCCATGCAAATGGAAATCAGAAGAAAGCTGGAGTAGCTATACTCATATCAGATAAAATAGACTTTAAAATAAAGAATGTTACAAGAGACAAGGAAGGACACTACATAATGATCAAGGGATCAATCCAAGAAGAAGATATAACAATTATAAATCTATATGCACCCAACATAGGAGCACCTCAATACATAAGGCAACTGCTAACAGCTATAAAAGAGGAAATCGACAGTAACACAATAATAGTGGGGGACTTTAACACCTCACTTACACCAATGGACAGATCATCCAAAATGAAAATAAATAAGGAAACACAAACTTTAAATGACACAATAGACCAGATAGATTTAATTGATATTTATAGGACATTCCATCCAAAAACAGCAGATTACACTTCTCCAGGATAGATCACATCCTGGGTCACAAATCAAGCCTCAGTAAATTTAACAAAATTGAAATCATATCAAGCATCTTTTCTGACCACAACGCTATGAAATTAGAAATCAATTACGGGGAAAAAACCGAAAACACACAAACACATGGAGGTTAAACAATACGTTACTAAATAACCAAGAGATCACTGAAGAAATCAAAGAGGAAATCAAAAAATACTTAGAGACAAATGACAATGAAAACACAACAATCCAAAACCTATGGGATGCAGCAAAAGCAGTTCCAAGAGGAAGTTTATAGCTATACAAGCCTACTTAAAGAAACAAGAAAAATCTCAAGTAAACAATCTAACCTTACACCTAAAGGAACTAGAGAAAGAAGAACAGACAAAACCCAAAGTTAGCAGAAGGAAAGAAATCATAACCACCAGGGCCAAAATAAATGAAATAGAAACAAAGAAAACAATAGCAAAGATCAATAAAACTAAAAGCTGGTTCTTTGAGAAGATAAACAAAATTGATAAACCATTAGCCAGACTCATCAAGAAAAAGAGGGAGAGGACTCCAATCAATAAAATTAGAAATGGAAAACAAGAAGTTACAACAGACACCAAAGAAATACAAAACATCCTAAGAGACTACTACAAGCAACTCTATGCCAGTAAAATGGACGACCTGGAAGAAATGGACAAATCCTTAAAAAGGTGTAACCTTCCAAGACTGGACCAGGAAGAAACAGAAAATATGAACAGACCTATCATAAGTAATGAAATTGAAACTATGATTAAAAATCTCCCAACAAACAAAAGTCCAGGACCAGATGGCTTCACACATGAATTCTATGAAACATTTAGAGGAGAGCTAACACCCATCCTTCTCAAACTTTTCCAAAAAGTTGCAGAGGATGGAACACTCCCAAATTCATTCTATGAGGCCACCATCACCCTGATACCAAAACCAGACAAAGATACTACAAAAAAAGAAAATTACAGGCCACTATCACTGATGAATATAGATGCAAGAATCCTCAACAAAATACTGGCAAACAGAATCCAACAACACATTAAAAGGATCGTACACCATGACCAAGTGGGGTCTATCCCAGGGATGCAAGGATTCTTCAATATATGCAAATCAATCAATGTGATACACCATATTAACAAATTGAAGAATAAAAACCATATGATCATCACAATAGATGCAGAAAAAGCTTTTGACAAAATTCAACACCCATTTATGATAAAAACTCTCCAGAAAGTGGGCATAGAGGGAACCTACCTCAACATAATAAAGGCCATATACGACAAACCCACAGCAAACATCATTCTCAATGGTGAAAAACTGAAAGCATTTCCTCTTAGATGAGGAACAAGACAAGGATGTCCACTCTCACCACTATTATTCAACATAGTTTTGGAAGTTCTAGCCATGGCAATCAGAGAAGAAAAAGAAATAAAAGGAATACAAATTGGAAAAGAAGAAGTAAAACTGTCACTGTTTGCAGATGACATGACACTATACGTAGAGAATCCTAAAAATCCCACCAGAAAACTACTAGAGCTAATCAATGAATTTGGTAAAGTTGCAGGATACAAAATTAATGCACAGGAATCTCTTGCATTCCTCTACACTAATGAGGAAAAATCTGAGCGAGAAATTAAGGAAACACTCCCATTTACCATTGCAACAAAAATAATAAAATACCTAGGAATAAACCTACCTAGGGAGACTTTTGCAGACTGTATGCAGAAAAGTATAAGACACTGATGAAAGAAATTAAAGATGGTACCAACAGATGGAGAGATATACCATGTTCTAGGATTGGAAGAATCAATATTATGAAAATGACTATACTACCCAAAGCAATCTACAGAATCATTGCAATCCCTATGAAATTACCAATGACATTTTTACAGAACTAGAACAAAAAATCTTAAAATTTGTATGGAGACACAGAAGACCCCAAATAGCCAAAGCAGTCTTGAGGGAAAAAAACGGAGCTGGAGGAATCAGACTCCCTGACTTCAGACTATACTACAAAGCTACAGTAATCAAGACAATATGGTACTGGCACAAAAACAGAAACAAAGATCAATGGAACAAGATAGAAAGCCCAGAGATAAACCCATGCACCTGTGGTCAACTAATCTATGACAAAAGAGGCAAGGATATACAATGGAGAAAAGACAGTCTCAATAAGTGGTGCTGGGAAAACTGGACAGCTACATTTAAAAGAATGAAATTAGAACACTCCCTAACACCATACACAAAAATAAACTCAAAATGGATTCGAGACCTAACTTTAAGACAGGACACTATAAAATTCTTAGAGGAAAACATAGGAAGAATACTCTTTGACATAAATCACAGCAAGATCTTTTTGATCCACCTCCTAGAGTAATGGAAATAAAAACAAAAATAAACCAATGGGACCTAATGAAACTTAAAAGCTTTTGCACAGCAAAGGAAACCATAAACAAGACGAAAAGACAACCCTCAGAATGGGAGAAAATATTTGCAAATGAGTCAGTGGACAAAGGATTAATCTCCAAAATATATAAACAGCTCATGCAGCTCAATATTAAAGAAACAAACAACCCAATCCAAAAATGGGCAGAAGACCTAAATAGACATTCATGCAAAGAAGACATACAGATAGCCAAGAAGCACATGAAAAGCTGCTCAACATCACTAATTATTAGAGAAATGCAAATCAAAACTACAATGAGGTATCACCTCACACCAGTCAGAATGGACATCATCAGAAAATCTGCAAAGAACAAATGCTGGAGAGGGTGTGGAGAAAAGGGAACCCTCATGCACTGTTGGTGGCAATGTAAATTGATACACCACTATTGAGAACAGTATGGAGGTTCCTTAAAAAATGAAAATATAGAATTACCATATGATCTAGCAATCCCACTACTGGGCATATACCCAGAGAAAACCATAATTCAAAAAGACACATGCACCCCAATGTTCATTGCAGCACTATTTACAATAGCCAGGTCATGGAAGCAACCTAAATGGCCATCGACAGATGAATGGATAAAGAAGTTGTGATACATATATGCAATGGAATATTACTCAGCCATAAAATGGAACGAAGTTGGGTCATTTCTTGAGATGTGGATGGATCTAGAGACTGTCATACAGAGTGAAGTAAGTCAGAAAGAGAAAAACAAATATCATATATTAACGCATGTATGTGGAATCTAGAAAAATGGTACAGAGGAACCGGTTGGCAGGGCAAAAGTTGAGACCCAGATATAGAAAACAAACGTATGGACACCAAGGGGGGAAAGCCGTGGGGGGGTTGTGGAGATGGTGGTGTGATGAATTGGGTGATTGGGATTGACCTGTATACACTGAAGTGTATAAAATTGATGACTAATAAGAACCTGTTGTATAAAATAAATAAATAAACCAGAACAATAGAAGCTACCAATCTAAAAAACAGAGAGAAATTATACCAAGCAAAAGGAAGACAAAAAATATCTCAGGAAAGTCTGGGACTATAAAAGAAAGAGTTGTTTCACTGGAGTCCCAGAAGAAGAGGATAAAATGAATGAGGTTGAAAAATATTTAAAGAAATAATAATGTAAAACATCCCCAATTTGGCAAGAAGTATAAACCTACAGATTCAAGAAGCTGAGTAATCTGTAGACAGAATAAACTCAAAGAAATCTATGCCAAAACACTTTATAGTGAAACTCCTGAAAAGGAAAAACTCTTAAAAGAAGCCAGAGAAATGAAGCTTTACCTATAAAGAAAGATCATACCAATGACTGTGGGTTTCTTATCAGAAACCATGATTTCCAGAAGGAAGCCTTGCAATATTTTTCAAGAGCTGAACAAAAAGAACCATCAACTGAGAATTCAATACTTAGTGAAAACCTCCTTCAGGAATAAAGGGGAAATCAAGACATTATCAGATGAAGGAAAACTAAGAGAATTTTTTTTTTGCCAACAGTTCTACCCTAAAAGAATGGCAAAGGAGGTTCTCTGAGCAAAAAGTAAATGATAAAGTGAGAAATCTTGGAACATCAGGAAGAAAGATTAAATACAGAAAGTGCAAAAAATGGGTAAATACAATAGATTTTCCTGATCCTCTTGGGTTTTCTAAATTTGTTTGATGGTTGAAACAAAAATTATAGTTGTCAAATGTGGTTCTCAAAGTACGTTAAGGTGATATTTAAGAAAACTACATTTTATATGTGGGAAGGTAAAGGGAAATAAGGTTTCTGTGCTTCATTTGAGTGGGTAAAATGTCAACACCAGAAGACTTTGATAAGTTATGAATACATGGTATAATATCTAGAACAACTTTTATAAAGCTACACAAAGAGATATACTCAAAAACACCATAGGTATTTCAACATGGAATTCTTTTTAATGTTCAAGTAATTAACTAGAAACCTGGAAAAGGGAAATAGAGAAACAAAAATCAGAGTGAACAGAAAACAGACTTAAGCCTTAATATATCAACAATTACATCAAATGTAAATAGCCTAAATATGGTAATTAAAATACATTTGCAGAGCAGATTTAAAAAAAACCACCTATATGTTGTCAACACATATATAATGATATATGTATGTTAAAGGTAAAAAGTTAGAAAAAGTATACAATCAAACATTAAGCAGGGACTTCCCTGGTAGTCCAGCAGTTAAGACTCCATTCTCCTGATGCAGGGGGCCCAGGTTCAATCCCTGGTCAGGTCCCACATGCCGTGGCTAAGATCCTGCTTGCTGCAACTAAAAAAGATCCTACACGTGGCAATGAAGATCCCACATGCAGCAATGAAGATCCTGCATGCAGCAGTGAGGATCCCGAGTGCCGCAACTAGGACACAGCCAAATAAATAAAATAAATAAATACTTTTAAGAATTAAGCAACATAATCTAATCAACATTCATAGAATACTGCACCCAACAATAGGAAAAACCAATTTATTTTTTCAAGTGACCATGGGAGATATACCAACATAGATCATACCCTGGATCATTAAACAAACATTAGCTAACAAACACACTGAAAACATACGGGATATGCTCTCTAACCATAGGGAAATCAAACTAGAAATCAATAACCAAAAGATAACAGGAGCATTCCAAACAAAACATCACACTTCTGAATAATTCATGGGTCAAAGAGGAAGTCTCAAAGGAAATTTAAAAAATATAAATATAATGACCTGGATTAAAATAAAAACACAAAATCTTTATAGGATGAAGCCAAAGTGGTGCTTTTAGGGAAATTTATAGCAATTTATGCTTGCATTTGAAAATAGGAAAAATATTAAATAAATAATCAAAACTCCCAACTGAAGGAACTAGGAAAAAATGGAAACCAAGCAGAAGAAAGAAAATAATAAGGATTTGAGCAGAAATCAATGAAATTGAAAAAATATATAGTTCTTTGAAAATATCAATAAAATTGATAAACTTCTGGAAAGATGAATAAGGAAAAAAGAAAACAGATTAATACTAGGAATGAAAAAGGAGATATCACTACAGACCCTGCAGATATCAAAAAATAGTAAGGGAATATTGCATACAACTCTATACATTTCATAACTTAGATGATATGGACCAATTCTTCAAAAAATACAGCCTATCACAACTCACCCGATATAAAATATTAATTTGAATGCCTCAGTAGCTATTAAGGAAATTTAATTGGTAGTTAAAAGTCTCCCAGAAAAAGATATCTCTAAGATCATATGATTTTAATGGAGAATTCTACCAAACATTTAAGGAAGATGTAACATCAATAGTATATAATCTCTTACAGGAAATGCAAGAAGAGTAACTACTTCTGCAGTGGATTTATGAAGCTGGAATTACCCTCATATCAATATTCCTCATGAATATAGATGAATAAATTATTAACAAAATACTAGAAAGTAGCATTCAGAAATATATACAAAGAGTTATACATCAAAATTAAGTGGAATTTATTCCAGGCTGACTGAATATTCAGAACTCAATCAGTGTAATTTACCATATTAACCAAATAAAGAAGACAAGTTACATGACCATATCAACTGATGCAGAAAAATCATTTCATGAAATTAAAAACACATTTATGATTTTTTTTAAAAACCTGAGAAAAATAGAAATAGAAGAAAACTTCCTTAACTTGATAAGATACTGACAGTTAATATTATCCTTAATGGTGAAAGATGAATGCTTTCCCTATAAGATCAGGAACAGTTGTGTCCACTCTCACCACTACTCTTTGAGATAGGACTAGAAGTAATAGCCAGCACAATATTAGAAAGGAATAAATAAAACTGTCCCTATTTGCACATGACATGGTAGTCTACATAGAAAATCCTCAGAAATATATATATATATATATATATATATATATATTTTTATACATACATTTATGTAAAACCTCCTGGGACCAATAAGTGAGTATAGCAAGGTCACAGAACACAAGATCATCATACAAAAATTAATTTCTACATCCTAGCAATGAACATGTAGAAAAAAAATTTTTTAATGACATTTAAAATCACTGAAAAAATGAAATACTTAGAAGTAAATCTAACAAAACATCTACTGGTCTCATGCTGAAAACTACTAAAAGCTAATGAAAGATACGAAAGAAAATTTCAATAAATGGAGAGACATACCATGTTCATGTATTGGAGGACTCAACCTATTATAGATGAAAATTCTCTCCCAAGTTGGTATGCAGGCTTAATGCAATTCCTGGCAAACCCCAGAAATAGTTTATGGTAGATTTAGAAAACTAAAATTTAAAAGGAAATGCAAACAAAATAGAATATCTGTAACATTCTGGAAAGGATAAATAAAGAACCAATTTCAAGACTTAGGTAGCTACAGTAAATAAAATTCTGTGATATTGGTGGAAGTACAGACACATAGGTCAATGGAACAGAATAAAGAACCCATAATTAGCTCCACACTAGTACAGGCAACTGATTTTTGACAAAGGAGCAAAGCAATTCAGTGGAGTAGGAATTGTTTTTTCAATAAATGGTGCTGGAGCAATTGGACATCCATAGGCAATAAAAATGAACTTCAACATAAACCTCACACCTTGTATGAAAATTAAGTCAAAATGGATGCTAGATTTAAATGCAAAATTATAAAATTTTTAGAAGATGATAAGGGGAAAAATCTTTGGGACCTAGAGCTTGGTGAAGATTTAGTAGACATGTCACCATAACGTGGACCATAAAAGAATAAAATCAATAAATTGAAACCCATCAAGATTACAATCTTTTCTCTGTGAAGTGTCTATTAAAAGTGTCTATCCCAGTTCTGGACTGGGATAAAATATTTGTAAACCACAAATCTGACAAAGAACTCATATCTATAATATAGAAAGAGCTCTCAAAACCCAACAGTAAGCCCCATCCCCCTCCACACACCTTCAATGCAATTAGAAAATGGGCAAAAACATGAAGAGACCTTTCACATACATAAAAAGATATAAAGGTGGCACATAAGTATGTGAAAAATATAAAACATCAGTAGCTATTAAGGACATGCAAATTAAGAATATGGGTTAATATACAATATTAGAACAGCTAAAATAAAAATAATGAAAATATCAAATCTGGAAAACATGCAGAGAAATGGGATCCATAATGTATTGTTGGTGGAAGTGTAAAATGATACAGCCACTCTGGAAAATAATTTGGCAGTTTCCTGAGAAACTAAGCATGGTCTTACCTCATGACCCAGCAATTTCACTCTTGAACTATCCCATAGGAAATAAAACTTACATGCACACAAAGACCTGTACAAAATTGTTCCTAGCAGCTTTATTTATAACGGCAAAAAGAAACTGGAAACAATAAAAATGTCTCTTAATAGTATGGTTAAACTAATGGTGGTATACTCATACCATCGAATATTGTTCAGCAATTAAAAAAAGGAATAAATTATTTTTTAACATCTTTATTGGAGTATAATTGCTTTACAATGGTGTGTTAGTTTCTGCTGGGTAACAAAGTGAATCAGCTGTACATAAACATATATCCCCATATCTTCTCCTTCTTGCATCTCCCTCCCACCCTCCCTATCCCACCTCTCTAGGTGGACACAAAGCACTGAGCTGATCTCCCTGTGCTGTGTGGCTGCTTCCCACTAACTATCTATTTTACATTTGGTAGTGTATATATGTCCATGCCACTCTCTCACTTCATCCCAGCTTACCCTTCCCCCTCCCCGTGTCCTCAAGTCCATTCTCTATGTCTGTGTCTTTATTTCTATCCTGCCCCTATGTTCTTCAGAACCTTTTTTTTTTTCTTTTTTTAGATTCCACATACATGCGTTAATATATGATATTTGTTTTTCTCTTTCTGACTTACTTCACTCTGTATGATAGTCTCTAGGTCCATCCACCTCACTACAAATAACTCAATTTCATCTCTTTTTATGGATGAGTATTATTCCATTGTATATATGTGCCACATCTTCTTTATCCATTCATCTGTCGATGGACACTTAGGTTGCTTCCATGTCCTGGCTATTGTAAATAGAGCTGCAATGAACATTGTGGTACATGACTCTTTGAATTATGATTTTCTCAGGGTATATGCCCAGTAGTGGGATTGCTGGGTCATATGGTAGTTCTATTTTTAGTTTTTTGAGAAACCTCCATACTGTTCTCCATAGTGGCTGTATCAGTTTGCAAGGAATGAATTATTGATACACTCAACAGCTTAGATGGTTGTCATGCTGAGCCAAAATTGCCAATCTCAAAAGGTTACATACTGGATGATTCCATTTATATAACATTTTCAAAATGACAGAATTATATAGATGGAAACAGATTAATGGTTGCCAGGCATAGGGAGGGAAGGGCATTAGTGTGTGTGTGTGTGTGTGTGTGTGTGTATGTGTGTGTGTGTTGGGGGTGTGTAAGTATAGCTATAAGTGGGTAGCACAAGAGGAATCTTTGATGGTGGAATAATTCTATAACTTGATTGTGGTGGCAGTTACACAAATTTACATAAGTAATCAAATTACATAGAACTATATGCACACATTGTATCAATGCTAAATTCCTAGTTTTGATATTGTATTTTAATTAGGTAGGATGCAACCATTGGGAGAAGCAAGGTGAATAGTACCTCCCTCTACTATCTTTGCAACTTCTCTGAATGTATAAATATTTCAAAATAAAAGTTAAGAAAGTTAGTGCCTCACTTTTAAGAAAAGTCTGGTAACATAATTCTAAGGAGGGTTCTTGGAAAATAAGAGAGACAAAGATAGAAAATAAAAGGATGAAAAAATCATAGATCTAAATAATGGGGTAAGCATCCCATTAGTAGGAGTTATAGAAAGATAGGATATGGAAAACAGATGAGAAGGAATACTTAAAGAAATAATGCCCCCACATCCCCAGAACTCATATGTATATACTCCTGGGTTCCCAAGTTCTGCTTAGTATTCATCATCGTAAATGAAAAAAATATGCAAACCATGTTACATTAATAGGACATCAGTTAACAAAAAGATAAGCAGAATTGTTTTGAATGACACTTGATGTTAAGGCTTGCCTCACATTTTAACTCTCTGGAGCAATTAAAATGTTGCAAATTATGTTATCAACACACTATATGGCAAATTAAGTCACAGCTGAATTCCCGTATAGTTTTCATTTTTTCACATAATAGATAGGTGTGAGGTCTGTTGTAGAAGCCGCAGAATTGTGAACAATAATGCTTAGTACTTTGTTTTCAGTAAACTTTACGGAGGTCATCTTGCAGTTCCGTATAATCTTCTGTGCTTTTTTAGACTAGATCATATGTAATTCAGGAGCAGATACTTTTGTTTATAGAGTAACTCAACATTCCTCTTCCTTTTTTTGGTCTTTGGTGACATCATTATATATTCTGCATAACTTATCAACATTTATATGAGTCACTACTTAGCGATTTGGGTAAGTTCTGAGAGTATAATCTCACAGGGAAAAGTGGAATTGAGAAAACAAGATAGAAAGAAAAGGTAATGAAAATCTAGGCAAATCTACTGGTTAAATAAAGGAACAAAAAAAATAGAAATCAAAAGAGATATGCAAACAAGTGCTGGCCATCTAGCAGAAATACCAATATAAAAATATATCTTTAAAAAATAAAAGTACAACATACTTCTGAGCCTGTGTGTGGGTATGAATATTTTTTAAAACAGAATTTAACTTATGTACCTACAAATAAAAAGCTTCTTAAATTTCAAAAATTAAAATCTGAATTTTTACATAGAGAGCAAAATTTATATCCAACAGTTACTGCCTATGGTTCTGGTAATAATATTATGATCCATACAATATATATGCATATAAAATTTGAATATACAAGTTTTACGCCACAGAATATTATAATGCCATGTAAGATTTCATTATTTATGAAATCCATAAGACCAGTTTAAAGGCTTGGTAAATACATTTATGGACACAATCAGGTTACAATCTGTATTGCAAATAGCAATTCAGTATGAAATAACCAATAAACTTTAAATGTGGGCACATAATCTTACTTTCCAATATAATAATAGTTTAAGTAGAAGATTGAGGGAATTTTAGAAAACATAAACATATCACAGGAGATTTTTAAAAGATTTTTTAAAACGTGTACAGTGGATTTTTAAATAATTCCAGAGGCCATCAAATTCCATTACAATAATGTTGATTTTAAAGATTCTTTTATACCAAAAGGCGGTAAAAAAATTGGGAATATAAGTCATGTGAATACCAGAGCTAAATTAAGGGTAAAGAACTGTCACCAGAAACGTTTAACAACTATCCCAAGAAGGCACAGTGAGCTTCTGTCAGTCAGTATTAGGAACAAAAGTTCCTATTGTCAAGAACATTTTTAAGTAAAATTGTTCAATTCTTATTTATAATATGTGTATGGTGGCAGAGAAAATCTAATGTGATCTTCAACTTTATTTCTTTTATCTCTTGGGTACTCAACGAGATTGTATTTCCCAATTTCCCCTGCAATGAGGTGAGACAGATGACTGAATTCTGAGGAATGAAATGTGGTTAGGTGATGCATGGTATTTATAGGCTGTTAACTAATGCTTCCCAAATAACCCTCCATGCTAGCTGTATGCCTTCCTGCAGAAAGGATGGTAGAACCAGTAATATAAAGGAGCTTTCCTGGGTAATTGAAATCCCATTTCTTGCTCACGCTGCCATTCCACCACCCACATTACACTCTGATGTGAGCAAGAAATAAACCTTTGTTTTGTTAACCCAAAATTATTTCGGGAGCTCTTACAGAAGTTAATCGCACCATAATAGCAACTATCTCACTCATTTTTTGACAAAAGGAAAAAAATTAACTTTAATGTAAAATGCATCACTAACCCACTAGGATGGATATTAGCAAATAATGGATAATAACAAGTTTTGGCAAAGATGTGGAGAAATTTGAACCCTCATACCTTGCTGGTGGGAATGTAAGTTGATGCAGCTGCTGTGGAGAACAGCTTGACAGTTCTTCAAAAATTTCAGCATAGAGCTACATGATTCATCAAGCACTGCTAGGTACATACTCTATAAAAAAGAAAACACATCTTACACTTGAATATAGCAACATCGTTCATAATAGTCAAAAATGTGGAATCAGCAATTCCACTCCTAGGTATTTACTCAGGAGAGCTGATAATATATGTTCTTATAAAAACTTGTAAATAAATATTTACAGGAGTATTATTCATAATAGGCAAAAAGGGAAAGTTACTCAAATGTCCATCAAATGATGAACAGAAAAATAAAATGTACAATATATCCATACAGTGGAATACTATTTAGCAATTAAAAGAAAGTACTCAATTATGCTACAGTATGGATGAACCTCAAAAACATTATGCTAAGTGAGAGACGTTATCACATACTGTATGAATTATTTGTATAAAATATCTAGAATATGCAAATGTATGTATAAAGAGAGTATGGATTGTTTGCTTAGGGTTGAGAAGAGGAGGTTAGGGAGGGGAATGGGGAGGGATGCCTAATGGGTGTGAGGTTTCTTTAGGGGAGATGAAAAGAAAATGTTTTACAGTTAGATTGTGGTGATGGTTATATAACACAGTGACTACACAAAAAACATTTCATCTCAATTTTGTAAAGAAGGAGGAAAGGAGAGAGGGAGTACTATCAATTGGCTAGATGATAGCCACTCACTGGAATACATCATTGCAAAGCTAATATTTCATTTCTCATCTTAGACTGAAGAGAGGACTTCAAACCTGGGTTTCTTCTGGCCCTTCTTTTCTCTGTGGCAACTTCCCCATTGCCTCTGAAGCAGATGAAACCTGCCTTAGTTTACACTTTCTCTTCTGATTTCAGTCTTCATAAATCTCCACCACAGACTGCTGAAAAAACAGCTTCTCAACCCTCTTCTCTAGCTCATCACAGGAAACAGTGAACAGAAGCACATATTTTAAGAAAAAACAGCTAGCTGTTACCGAAAGAACATGCACTTTGAAATCAGAAAGACCTGGGTTCAAATCTTTGCACATCCCTTCAAAGATACATGCACTTGTCAGTTCATATGGCCTGAATTAAACTACAACAGTTTCTTCATCTGTAGAAGAGGAGTGCTATGAGGCTTATAATTAATAAAGATTATAACTAATACAAAATTAAGTAATTCTTTTGGCTTCTGAATTATACACAAATTCATATATACTGCACCCTGAACTCAAACCTTTCTACCCAACCATGCTTGAGTCATAAGAGAGAAAACCCAACAGTAACCCAGCACTAACAGGGTCACTAGCACAGTGGTCCTTATGCTGGGGGAAATATGGACCCATATCCCTCTCACTCTCCAAACCTGGAAAACTAAGGGTAAGGCTGGGTGTCTTTGTTTGAGAATTTAATATGTTCCTCCTACCCCATCCCTAGATGAGATCACTTATAATCCTTCTGAAAAGTGTATACCTTCTAATCCATATCTCTCTTGTGCATGTATATCTTTATAGGGAAGGAAATTTGGGGCATTTAACAGAAGTATTAAAAGCAGCCACTGTGGAAGATTGATTCTTATTTCAGAGAACCCACTGATGAACTTTTTTTTTTTAAATGTAGGAGGCCCTTGACAAACATAGATGAAAGAAATGAGAAAAGAAGAGGAAATTTATCTATTAAAAAAAAACATTATCCCTACAACATTTTCCTCGTTGTAGAGAACTTAAAAAGTATGATTTTATTGTAAAAAGAAAGAGTAGCAGGACTTAAGTTTGCAGAGTCACCGTAGGTGGTGAACCTGAGAAAAAAGAAAAAGTAGGGTCTCTGTGAAGAGAAAGTATGTTCATTGATAATGTGTCTAGAGGTTAGGGCTTAAAAATGGGACATGGCTAGTGAGAAATTTCTTGTGGCAACAAATAACAGGTTTAATTGTAGCATCAGTAAGATTGGAATTTAATTACCAATATCTTTAACTGTTGTTTTACCCTTAAGCCTTCTTTACTAGAAGTCTAGTGTTAACAGTACTTAGAATACTGAAGGGAGAATGGCAGTGTTCCAAGAATTTGAGTTGGTGACCAATAGTTAAATTAAAAAATCCTTAACATAGAGTTGAAAGCTATCATTCAAACTAGAACAGTGTGGCTTGAAATTGGACTGACTCAGAAGGAAATATAAGCCAAACTCTTTTGTAAGAAATGGGATTCTAAAATAGGATGATATTCTAATTAACATACCATATATATTTAATTTATATACAATATGCAGATATACTTCTGCACATAAACTACCCAGACCTATGGAAATATTTAGATGCTAGAAAATCTGCTATATTGGGCAGCCCTATTGATTTCCAAAGATATTCCCTTTCTTTGATAGGGTAAATTAACAGGGATTTAGTCTCTCAGTTGAAAAGACATGAAATTAGAGTCTTTTACACAGAATTTACAATACAGTTTATCATGCAGTAGATAGATTCTGAATATGGCATAACAATTCCTCCCTTCCCTGTATGCACATGCCTGCCTCTCTTCCCATCAAGAAGTGAGTCTATTTCCCTCCCCTTGAACACGGACTGGAATTGTGACCTGCTTCGGCACCGTGCCTTGCTTTTAAGTGGTGTGGCAGCTTCTGCTTTTGCACTCTTGGTGAAGTGGGTGGCCATGATGTAAAGGAGCTTGAGCTAGACTATTAAATGTTGAGCCTGCAAGCAGACAGAGGGAGAAGCCACGTGGAGAAGCACTGAGGCATCAGGCGTATGAATAAAGCCGTCTTGGATCTTCCAGCCTAGATCAACCAGCATCTAAATGCAGCTGATGAAGTGCCCTCAGCCATTGCCAGGTGAAGCTGGAGAAACACCCCGCAGACCCTACCTGAGTTCCTAACCC
The DNA here is from genome assembly GCF_059928025.1 of Delphinapterus leucas. Taxonomy (NCBI): domain Eukaryota; kingdom Metazoa; phylum Chordata; class Mammalia; order Artiodactyla; family Monodontidae; genus Delphinapterus; species Delphinapterus leucas. Next base: position 21,851,268 of record NC_143130.1, on the reverse strand, counting down.
AAAGATTCGTAAGAAATAGCAAATCGCTGTATTGTTTAAACCACCAAGTTTGGGGGTTATTTTTTACCCAGAATTAGATAACTGAAACAAAAATGGATACCAGAAATAGGTTGTCACCGTAAGAAAATCCTAAAATATGCGCTAATGACTGTGTAGGAAGGAGGGTAAGAGCCTGAGGACAAGTGAGGAGATTGTTAGTGGGATTGGAATACAGTGAGGAAATTTCTCTTGGAGGTTAGAGAAAGGACATACCCCTGCAGTAACATAGAAAATAAAAATTAAAAAATATATACCTAAGGAACATGAGAATCTGGTTAAAGAGCTTTCCAGGTAGAAAGTATCAGAGTAAGTGATCACAGCTAACACCAGCTGGGGCATAAGTAGTGTGAAGCTGAAGCCTACCCAAATTCCTATCCCACAGAATCGTAAGAAAAACAAAATAATCTTGTTTTAAGCCACTGAGCTTTGGGTTTTTTACATACCAATAGGTAACGGATACAGACCACCAACAAATCCCACGTGGAAGAATATTTTCAGGATGCTGGTCCCCAAGATTGGTCTTCCAAAGACAGTTAGGAGCATAACTGCATACCTTCTAAGCTGCAAACAGCACCAAGTATGAGTAAGTTGCAAAGCAACAAGAAAACACAACATAAAACCTTACAAGGTGGAAATCAATTGTACTTTTGGATGGTTTATGCCTATAATCATGGTTCTTAGGTGATTTATTCATAACAAAAATCTCTCCCATTTCTCCATTTTGAAGAACTGAGAGAAAAAAATTTTCCAGGCACACTTCAAGCCTCAGACACATTCTGAAGACCTTTGGGGTCAGTCTGACCCTACTTCTTTAATTTCTTGTGAAAATCTTTTTAATTGTCTGTGTTTCTCTTTGGAAGGAGAATAAAGTGTTGCATGGTAGGTACTCCTGGCCCTTTCTTTCTCAGGCAAAATATGTGCCACAGAGCTGCTTCCTGCAGTTGTGTTATCTAAATGAGTGTCCTTGATAATGATAATAATTTTCTCCATGATTGCTCTTGCTAAAAGGGAAAACCAGAAGTTAAAGGATTTCTCTAGTCTCCTCTAATATAATTTATCCTGAAAGCTGAAATAAAAGCATTCCCAGATGACACAGTGGTAACCCTTTTCCATCAGATGTTCCTGTATCTTAAGTTTCTTAGCTGTACAACCTAAAGTAAATACACCTACTTTGGAGAAAAGAATTGACACAGTATTAGCATTTGTCACCATAAACTCATATCTGGCTGTCAAATTATTTTTATAGTTTTGTTGTTTTGTTTATTAATGAATACATGGAAGAAGAAGAGGAATAGGGGGAAAAAAGAACACTGAGAAGAAAAGATCCAATGCTCTGCTTACTCTTTTTCTGTTTGTTATTGCATTAATTGAAATGAAAATCGGGCTTGGTGGTCCACTCCCTGGTCTAATTGCTGTTGGAAAATTAAAAAAAAAAAATCTTGCATCTTCTCAAACTAGTCTGATACAAAGTTTAGAAAAGGCTATGAGGAGTAAAGCAAGCCCAGACTGTACTCTTGATTCCTCTTTTCTACTTACTTACAAACCTAGAATATAAAACATATTTTCAAAAACATAAAATAATAAAAAGTCTTAATATGGTATATAAGTTGTCCTTACCCAAATATGTAAATAATATTTTAGCATTTAGTAAATATATATTTTAGGAGATGCATTTTTGGAAAATATAGTGTCTATGACGAAGATCGCAAATACATTTTAATTTACATGCCACTCTCATAAGTGGATCGTGGCTTCAGCAAGATTGTGTTGTAGACCTATCTTTGCTAGTGTGAAAGAGTCTACAATAGATACAAGAGGGACAACTGTGCTAAGAATTTTTCACTTCTGTTCCATAAGAGTAACACCTGAATTAGGCATATAGAAAAGAGAAGTCATCAATTGCAAGAAGTTAATGGGGTTAACCAACAGGAAGAATGGATATTCTAATAGGAAAATGTTTTATAAATGCTTGCTTATTGGAGTATCAGGAATTTTAATTATTTTGATCTGGCAAAGGGAAGATTTGTAAAGTGTGATACTCTTTAGTTGAATGTGAAGAGTAGCGTACATTCACTTAACGCCCGACTCAAAATGAGAATATCAGAAAACATTGGACGAGGAGGACAAACATATTTCTGTGATCTGTAGCATAAACACAGTTATATATGATACAGTGTTCTTTGTCAATATTTGTTCTCTAAACTTGGAGAATATGAGGAGGATAACACTCTTTGATTGAGGAATATCTCCTTATAGTGAATATATTTGCATTCTTTTAAAGTCAGGTAACAAAGCGGACAATACAGAATTGCCAGAGAAATTGAAAACAGGCTTCATAGGGAAGAAACATGCATGATAATAAATGTGGTCTAAGGAATAGGAAGTAGGATCATAGTTGGGGGCAAAGGCACGGAAGGTAGTGCATGCGATCTTCTTGTTCAGCATGGTTACATTGAGAAAAGGGTAACAAAATGTGCAAACACACACACATGAATTCACTCCATACCAAATAGGTACATAAGATGAGCAGCAATGACTGGTGAAAAAAACATGGCTCATGGGTAATTAATGGTTACAGATGAACATAATTCGCAGAAAATGTACTGACCTAAATGGACCCAACAGTCTCAGCCTCTTGGCCACCAATATTCAGAGAAGAAAGAAACTTTAAAATCCAGCAATGATAAAAGAGTCTGTGTTCATCAACATCTGGCTGATGTCTTGGAGAACAAAAAAAACAAATGGTGTGTGGCAATAGAAAGATAGAAAAACAAAGATTAGGTACATGTAAAACAGAGAAGACACAAGTGAAACAGAAACAGCATGGTGACCCCATGCCTGGGGAGCTGGGAGAACCTTCTGTTGGAGATATTTGGGGGGGGGATGGTCCGCACTGCATGGCTTGGAGGATCTTAGTTCCCCAACCAGGGATCGAACTCAGGCCCCTGCAGTGAAAGCGCCGAGTCCTAACTACTGGACCGCCAGGGAAGTCCCCTGTTGGAGATTTTGAAGGGACTCTCAAGGAGCCTCAGAAGGATTTGTTCTGATGCTATAAAATTCTTACATGATGGCTGCACCTACTTCAAGTTGCACTTTTTCTTGTGATCTATTCTCACAGCAAAGTGAAACTAAGTTGCTCACAGTATGAATATAAAGTTTTCCCCTGCCTACAGTTCTCTTAAGAGCAGCCTATTGGAGGCCTTTGAATTCTTTCAGCGTATGCAGAGACCTTTTATAATAAATTGTGTTTTTCATGTTAAAAAGGAAACTTCGAAAGAAGGTGTTAACATAATTGAGGCATGATAAGTTTGACAGTAAGTGTCATTATCAGAGTTCCACTGACAGCTTTTTGAAGTCAAAAAAAAAATTCTTTCGACATAAGCAGAAAACCTCTTGCAGTGTTTAAACAATTTCACCAAATATATTAATATTCTACAATGGCCCCTTCATTCTGAAGGTTACCCAAGTGAAATGGTTTTCATGATATTTGGGATTTTTAATCTATTGAACAAAGTACTCACTGGTATTCAATATAGAGAAAATACAAAAGTTTAAAGGATGAGATGAAAGATAAAAATATGAAAAGATGTTCTCCTGTTTGCCTTCTGCACACCAATGACTCACCTTGTATGCACACCAGGACGAATACCCTCCACTTCGAATATCTTCACTGCAAGTAATGTGGAAAAGATGGATAAATAAGAAGTCATATAAATCTGGGTCATTCAAAGCTTTGTCTAAATTTACCATAAAACCAGGAAGTGTTTTTTAAATGAATTATTCCTATTTTTAGCATTTCCTAAAAATAGAGTATCCCTTAATTGAGAAATTCATCACCTCTATATACAAGCTGCTACCTCTCATATAGTAAAATTTTAAATCCTTTCTTCTTAGAGCTTTCTGGATTTCTGATTTTTGTCTTAGAAAGAAACTACTAGTGCAAATGTCCAATAAAACAACAAACAACACTTATAAAGAATTAAGCAGTAATGTTTTGGCAAGTAAATCTTGGAAGGAAAAATGTGTGATTAAAAAAGAGAAAACAAAGTTAGAGACAAGAGTGGAACAGAAAACAATACCAAACTGAAATAATGTAAAAAAAAAAAAAAAGCTGCAGTTAGATAAAACTTGATTCTTAACACAGTACACATTCCTCTGAAATGCCTTGGGGGAAAAGAGTTAAAATTCACCAGGAAAAGAAAGTTAGGGAAGAGTCTTATGACAAAAATTTGGCTTAAATATATTTTCCCATAAGTTTTATCTTACAAAGTATAAAAATTAGTGAAAGTCGAATTTTAAAAATTCATGTTCTGTATATATTTTTTAAATTGGATACACTTATGAATATTACACAGAGTTTAGTTCTGAACACATAAGCACAAAGCAGGTGTTGGAAGTAATACAGACAAAAAATAAGTAAATCGATCTATTATGAGGTATAAGTCGTGTTGATAGAGCTGAAGAAATCAACCAATCCATTTGACATCATTTGACACAATTTCTGAATATGTAATCTGGTCTTATCAGTTTATTAATTTTCCCATCCTTCATAAGACCTATGGGAATAAGTATTCCATTATAATTTGTCATTTCACAAATCGAGAGATTAAGATAAATTTATTTAATTATTGTCCCTCCTGGCCAATCCTCCCTCTTGCTTAACTCCCCTCCCTGATCTCCCAACATTGATATAGCTGGGAAAACCATCCATAAAATCAGAATAATTCTCTAAAGTAATGATTCCATCATCTTATTATATCCCTTATATTTAATAACATATTCATTCAGAACATATTTATTGGTATTATTGTGGACCTATCGCTTTACTAGATGTATTTTTGTATATTACCAGCCTCACAATGGGCACACAATAAAAATTGGGTAAACAAATAAGCAATAAGGTAAATAAGATGTGAAATAAAGATATGTAATAGGATGACTACAATTTCAAAAGCCAAGAAAAGTCTAGTGGTAAAGTTGTACATATACAACTAAAGGAAGGAGCAGCTATAGTACTGTGGGAATAAGTCAGGTTTAGAGAAAAGCACACAGAATAAATATCCGAAAACTTGGTCTGAGTCATGACTTTGCCACTTACCACTGGGTGATCTCAGGCAAGTAACTTAAAAGTTCTGAATTTCAGTTTTTGACTGATGGTGCTGGGAAGAATAAAACCAACTTCCCAAGCTTTTTTCTAGAAAGTAAATAATGATTTCTACTTCCTATAATGGCTGGCCATAATTTGGAACAATTTTCCTGCTAAAGAAACCTAGGAAATGTTTTCAGTGCCAAGATCTAGAAGACATTTGAGATCCAAAGAAGTGAGTCTGACATTTGGGGATGATTTTTCTCCTGGGGATGTTTGCCAATCTGGGAAAGATCATTGAGTTTCTGAGCACCTAAGAAGTTTTGTTTTTGTTTTTGTTTTTACTTATTCCCAGTGTTACTAGAGTGAAACGTTGAGTACAAATTTAGTCAATGTGTAAGTTATAATAAATCCCATGGGCCATGCGTTAGGACCCTGACAGTTGCACCATAGAAAAAAGAATAAACCAGAAATAGAATAGTAGGCACTGCAACCCAATTTCAGAAATGTCCATTCCTAAAAGTGGAGAGGGTAACCTCTAATTGTTGGTGCCCCTGAGCATCTGAGAGCAGTAAATCTAAATCTACCAATATTACCCTTAAATTATATCTAGAGGCGAATGTTTCAAGTAAAGAGTTCTGTCAAAATAAGAAAAATAGCTAAGTACGTGAAAAGTTGACCAAAGTGAACCATGAACTAGAAATAGCACAAAGACACCAATACTGGTCCAGAGTTTGTCTTTATTAGATGTAATCATTCATAAAATAATATGTCTGCTATACTTAAGAAAAAAAAAAGAAATTGAGAATCTCAGAAAAGCTCAACGTTATAAAAAAAAGTGACATGGAAGCTTCCTAAAAATAAATAGATGCTTGAACTGAAAAATGAAATAACCCAATTTAGAATATCAAAGAAAAGCTTTCACATCAGATTGAACACATTGAAAAGAGAATTCTCGATCTGGAAACAAAGAAGAAAATAACCACAAAGAATCATGTGAGAAAAATAAAGGAAAATGAAGAATAGAAGATGAGGGACATAAATATACAGCAAAAACATAAGAGAGCAAAAACTTATAATTTAAACAGGGCCTTACCTAGAATATGTTTGTGAGGCTCCTGTTTATATAAGCAATTTGATTAAAATTTTAATAAAGAATTGATGAGTCCATAGTGAGTTACTGATATATATTTAGAGTAACTAATAGAAAAGAGGCACTTACATACTTATTTATCATCCAGTCAGCATATGTGAAGTTGTTTTACAGCACCCAGGACCATCTCTTTCTATTCAGGTCTGGGAACCATCCCTAATGTTTGTTTTTATCAAATGTGTGGTTCCTGGCTAACTTTATATCTCCCACTATGAGAAATCATTAGTAACACTCACTTGTCTTGGCTCTTTGGAAACTGATTGTATTGAGTCAATACAGATTTTCTTGCCTCCAAATTTCTCTAATCCCAATTATTAAATGCTGGTTGCATCATTACTCATTACTTATGATGCCTCCCATAAATATTTTTCACTGTCTCATAATTCATTACTGTGCTTCATTGATGATGACTACAAACACAAGTCTTACCCAGAATATGAAGGAAATGTTAGCAATCATTTGTTTTATGCTATGTTAAATTTACTGTTCAGAATTTTATACAAAAATCTAGGTCACAATCAAGAAATTCCTTCCCTAAATATTGACTGCTCCCCTGTCTTCCACACGCTGCCCTGTGGAGATGACAGGCAAGGGGCCCACACACACAAAGCAGGAAGAGTCCTCTCATTCACACGGGAACATTCATTCCTTATCCAGAATGGCTTAAACAGATACCAAGGAAAGTACAGTATCACTACAACGGTCAGAGGCAAGAGAGAGAGCGATCAAAAGGGCCCATTGGTTTTGTGCAGTGACGGTCTTCCAAGCCCTCAGAGAAGATAGAAACAGCCATCACCAGAGGACTGCCTGGACATGCCACAGAGCCTGTGAAGGACGTGGGTGATTTCTGTGGATATGGTGGTATCGTGTGCACGGGGTAAAGTATGCCTGCCAATACTCCCTCTCGCCTCGGGTAGATCAGAAGTAGCAGCCCAGTTAGAAGATGCATAGATGTAGGCTGATGCTCTCAGCCACATACACAGGCAGTGGACCATTGGCAGCTCAGAACCCTGAACTTATATTGTGTCTGATGTGAATAAAAATCCTCAGAGTTATGTCAGTACTATTCTGGCAGCACCATATGGCATGATCTCATAAAAGAAATACTGCCTCAGCCAGAAGGAGCAATCTATTCACCCGGCTGTCCTCCTGAAATTGAGGTCCAGGCATAGGGTCCCTGAAAAAGTCTATAAGCAGAAGTTCTGGAGCTACTTGGGGGATCTGATTGACCCACCTGTGGTGTAAAGGGTCAGAGAGGGCTTCAAATGGAAAAAACAAGGTCCAGGGTCCATGCAGGTCCCAGTCCAGGCTTAGGGCATTCTGCCCAGTTAGCACTGCCAGAAAGGATTTAGAAAATTTTAAGAAAGATATTCCAAAGCCCAGGGCTCCCTGAGGCATGAGACTTAGACCATAAATCCTGCTTTTCTAGGTCTAAAGACAGCAATAAACAAACATATAATAGATGTCAGAAAGATAACAGAGACGAAATAAAGTGGAAGCAATATTTGAAGCAATCTGGTAAAAGCAAATACAAACCACAAAGACATACCACTAAATTGGCAAAAAGTAAAACATTTAATAATATCATATTTTAGAGAGGGCATGGGTTCAGTGTGAACTCATATACACAGCAGGTCAAGAATAAACTTGGCACAGCCACTTGTGAAAACAATTTGGCATATCCTCTAAATTTGGACACTCACTACTCCCTAATTCAGTAATTCCACTCCTATGTGTATATGTACATCCTAGAGTTAGTTTTATGTGTGTACATCAAGAGACATCCATGAATGAATGCTCATACCAGCATCAATCATAGTTTCAGAAAACTAGGACTGACCCCAAAGTCCAAACAAGAGTGGAATAATGAAACAATGAACCAGAAGTGGTCCATGCATTTTGCAGAAGGATTTACAAAGTTTGATTCCATTTTCATTAAGCTCAAAAAGTGTCAAGACTAAATATATTATTTAAGCATAGATTCATGATTAAGAAATTGAAAATAGGAACAAAAGAATGACTTTTTTACAAAAACCAGGATATTGTTTACCTCTGGAAGAAAAGCAGGTTATAAGATGAGAGAATCATGTAGGAAAAGAAAGATATTGATAATATTCTAATTTTTAAACTGTGTGTTAAGTTCATAGGTGCCCATTTTATTGCTATGCTTTTATGACTTCCATATATTCCTTTGTATGTACAAATATTAAAACCAATATTTTAATAAGTAACAAGAATATGAACTAAGGTATTTATATTGAGAATGAATAGGAAGCCTATGATAGTGATATATCTTGAAATGTACTAGACTCTTGATGAGGATTTTATAGATTATTAGAATGCATTGAACCAATAAAAAGGTGGTTGGAATACATGAGCTTTAAGGAAACTTGAAGATTCTAGAAAATAACCATGACATTAAGTTAATTATGATAAATTTCATGAGGAATATACACAATACCACTTACATTGTGAGGTATAATCATTTGGAAGAGTCCAGTAAGGTTTATTAGAACACATGGCATTAGAGATTGTCCTTAAAGGAAGATTCAACTTGACCATCAGAGGGACGTTGAGAGTATCTTCCAATAGAAAATGAAAAATTGACAGTATTAGTGAAAAGTCAGTTGAGGTCATATTTGGAGACTAGACTGAGGAATAGATATTGATTCTGCAATATATGGAAAATTCCTCCAAGAGCGTAAACAGGGATTGTGGATCTAGAAAATTAATCTTGCAGACATGTGTAGGGCAAATGTGACTTGTGAGTGACCAGAAGTAAGGAGACCTATTAGAAAGCTCCTGCATCTTTTCCAGGTAAGAGTAAGGGCTCCGACTGCAATGGTGGTAATGGAGACTGAATTCTTTAAGGCAGTACAGTTGGGAAAAAAATGTCCAAGCAGATTTGCAGCTCTGAGTTTAATAAGTGGAATACTGAAGGCTCTGATTTTCTCATGGAGAGATTAGAAAAACTAGCCCATCTATATAGTAATTCTCCAAGCACAGATTTTAATGACAACCAAGAAACCAGTCTGAATGAACTTAAGCCCCAATCTGATGTTCCTAGGGTCATATAAACATAGTTCTGCCCTAGTTTTTCTCAATATCCAGTACTCCTTGGTTTACTAGTGTCCATTATAATTTTGAAGATGATTCCAACCTATAATATTAGTTTAATTCCAGTAGCCTAATAAAAAAGTAATCTTGGAGTTTGCCTAGGGGCCATAAAAGATGAGGTGTCTCAAAAAAGGCTAAATGAGAGGAAATCTCTACCTCAGACTTCCCAGAATTATAGCAAGAAGACAGCAGTGATTTTCCTTTTCTATGGGAATTTTTCAAATGAATAGATGCTGTCTTTTCTGATAGTGTCATTGACAAAGTTATTGAGAATTTCAGTGTTGGAAATAATTATACTCTCCTGACACTATTGGAAATAATGAAATGGTGAACCATAAGGGGTTTTGGTTTAAAAAATAGACTATTTTAAGATATTTTTCAAATGCCAGCAAATGTGTGTGTGTGTGTGTGTGTGTGTGTGCTTGTATGTATACATGCATATATGCAGATATTCAGATTAGCAATATTTTCTCTATATACACATTTAAGGAATTAGTAGTTTTTTTATAACTGATTTAAGGAATTTGTATTATTTGTATTAAGTTCATTGTTTGCACTTGTAAATTTAGACCTTGGAAAGCTAAGTTCAGTATTTAAAATCCTATTAAATGTTGAAAAGATACATGGCTTTATCACCCATCAGAAAAACACCAGAAGTATAGTACCACTAACTGTAACAGTGGCCAAAATTTAAAAATTGGAAAATACAAATGTTGGCAAAGATGTAGAGTAGCCAGGACTCAAATTGCTGGTGAGCCTATAGTGTAAATTGGTACAATTGTTTTGCCACACTGTTTGATGGGGTCTACTAGAATATGTATATGCTATGACTCCGTAGTTCGAATCCTAGAGATATGCACAACAGAAATAAGTGCAAATGTTCATCAAAACATCTGTAGAATGTTCAAGGAGACACCAGTTTTTTTGTTGTTTTTTTGCAGTACGCGGGCCTCTCACCGTTGCGGCCCCTCCCGTTGCGGAGCACAGGTACCGGACGCGCAGGCCTGTCAGCGGCCATGGCTCACGGGCCCAGCCGCTCCGCGGCATGTGGGATCTTCCTGGACCGGGGCACGAACCCGTGTCCCCTGCATCGGCAGGCGGACTCTCAACCACTGCGCCACCAGGGAATTCCCGAGACACCAGTTTTAATAGGTCCTAACTGGAAGCTCCCAAAATACCCAACAACAGTAGAATCGATAAACAAATCCTGTTCATTCACACAATGGAATATTATTTGGCATTGAGAGTGAATGGCCTACAATTGCATGCAACAATATGAATGAATCTAGCAAACATCTGTTTAAACTTGACACTAAAGGGCATATAATGTTTGGTTCCATTTATATAAAGTATACAAAAATAGGAAAAATCAATTTACACTGTTAAAAATCAGGGATAGTGGTTATCCTCCGTGGGTACTGACTGGAAGTAGCGTGAAAGGATCTTCTTGCGTGCTGGTAACAATTTGTTCTTTTATTTTGGTGCTGTTATAGCAATGTGTGTGTGTGTGTGTGTGTGTGTGTGTGTGTGCGCGCGCGTGTGTGTGTAATATATAATATGTATATCCTTAATTATATATACACGTGTATATCATTTTATATACTTAATATATGATCCTAATTATATATTCTTAATTATATACATATGTGTATATATAAATATATAAATAAAGTTTTACAAAGTATTATTAAATCATTTAACTTTTAATGGCCACTGGGAAGACAATAGATTCAGCTGAAAAATATGTAGCTGGCAGTCGTTTCATGAAAATTAAATTCAAATTGTGGGTGAGTTAGGGTTCTCCAAAGAAACAGAACCAATAGGATATCTATACTGTAGAATGAGGTTTATTATAAGGAACTGGCTCACGTGATTCTAGAGAATGAGAGATTCCACAGTCTGCTGTCTGCAGGTGGAGGCAGGAAAGCTCACGGTGCTGAGGGCAGGAGAAGATGGATATCTCAGTCAGTAGTTGGGCAAAGAGTGAATTCAGCCTTCCTGGCCTTTCTGCTCTACTCGAGCCCTCAGCTGCAAATAGGACGATGTCCACCCACACTGGGGAGGATCCCCTACTTTACTCAGTTCAACAATTCAAATGCTCATCTCTTCTGGAATCGCCCTCACAAACACGTGCAGAAATAATGTTTAACCCGCTATCCGGGCATCCCATGACCCAGTCAAGTTGACACATAACATTAACCATCACAGTGAGGAAAATTTCCTGTTAAAAATGGGCATTCTCTTTATAACTAGAAATTAACTGAGGGCCTAAATTTTATGAACATTTAGCATATAGCTATAATGTTTTGTTTTCTTTTTTCCCCTTTGAATATGTCTGTTTCTTGTTTATAAAACATATTTATGCTCACTTAACATAAATACAGAAAAGTATAAAGAAGGTAATAATCCAGTCACCTGGAGAATAATACCAAGAACATTTAAGTCCATAGGCATGTCAATCAATCATTCAAAATATTTGTTAATATTTAAGTTTGTGCCAAGCCATATAGAAAATGCTTTGGGTACAATGGTGAGCATTAGCAGACACTCTCTGGCCATCGCTAGGTAACATTTTATTGGGAGAGGCAGAAAATAATCACACAATCACCTAAAAATATACCTAACATTAAAATTGTCATGAATGTCATGAAAAAGAGACATGCTATGAAAGAGTACAAAAGGGGCATTTGACTGGTGGAGAAGGACAAGTGTGCTGTGATCTGGAAGAAGAACAGGAGATAGCTATTGAAAAGGGCAGAGAAAAAAGAATGTCAGACAGTGGAAAGAACATGTGAAAAATGGGGGTACGAGGGAACATGGCCAATTCCAGGAGCAGAAAAGGTCACTGTGGGTGGAACAAAGGCATCTGAAGTAGTGGTTGTCAAACTATCATGCATCAGAATTTCCTGGAGGGCTTGTTTAAACACACACTGTGGGTCTTCCACCAGAGGTTCTGATTCGGTAGGTTCAAGGTGGGGCTTGATAATTTGCATTTCTAACAAGTTCCCTAGTGATGCCTATGATGCTGGTCTAGAAATCATACTTAGGAAACCACTGATCTAGAGGAAACATGGTGTGGCATGAGGTTTAATAGGACCCACGCCACTTAAAGCTTTAGCGGGTATGTTCAGAGATCAGTTCTTCATTATAAAAGCAGTGGGGGGCTTCCCTGGTGGCGCAGTGGTTGAGAGTCCGCCTGCCGATGCAGGGGACACGGGTTCGTGCCCCGGTCCGGGAGGATCCCACATGCCGCGGAGCGGCTGGGCCCGTGAGCCATGGCTTCTGGGCCTGCGCGTCCGGAGCCTGTGCTCCGCAACGGGAGAGGTCACATCAGTGAGAGGCCCACGTGCCGCAAAAAAAAATTAAAAAATAATAAATAAATAAAAGCAGTGGGAAGGGGACTTCCCTGGCGGTCCAGTGGTTAAGACTCCCTGCTCCCAATGCGGGGAGCACAGGTTCGATCCCTGGTTAAGGAACTAAGATCCTGCATGCTGCACATCACGGCCATAAATAGATAGATAAATAAAATTTTAAAAGCAGTGGGAAGTGCTAAAGTGCTTTTAGCTGGGGCTTGATATGATGTGGTATCATTCCACTTCATTCCAGTACTAGCATGGCACATGAATGACAGTACTAGAAATCAGGAGGCTATTGTAACCCTCTGGGTTAAGGGCTGATGGTAACTTGGACTATAGTCGTAGTGAGGAAGATAGAAAGGTACATATTAGAGAAGTTTTTGTGACTCATCCTTTAACCACAGGACTTTGTGATGGATTGGATATGGATGTTTAGAGAAGACAGGAAAAAAGGATGACTCCTGTATCTCTGGCTCTCATAACTGGATGGTTGCAGCTGTCACGCACTGAAATAGATAATAGTGGAATTTAGTTTTGATCTAGTGGCGTTGCAATGTCTTTGAGAGGTTCAGCTACAGATATTAAGCATGCAGTTTTGATTTACAAGCTGAGCGCCGCTCTGCATGTTTGGAGAGTGAGTGTGTATATTCAGGAGTCACCTGGAATTTGGTTGCCATGAAACTGAGTTGGCCTAGAGAGAGAATTTAAAGGACGAAGATAAAAAGGACTCAGGATTGAGTCTAGATGAATTCCCACATTTAGCAGCCACATAACAGTGACAAGCCAGCAAAGGAGAGAGGGCACGTTGCCAGAGATGTGGGGAAAAAAAAAAAACAGGAGTGTGTGGTGCCTGGAAATTCAAGGGAAGAAAAATGTCCAGTAAGATGAAGACTTTTCAAGAAATATATCAAATGATGGAGAAAATAGAATAGGGTAGTAGCAGGAGAGGGAGATTCATTCATTCATTTGTTCATTCATTCATTCATTTTGGAGGAGTAAGCATGTTGATCCCATTCAGAGGGAGAGTTAAGGACCATGGACCCCATGAAATTTTACATTCTGTATCTCTCTCTCTCTCTCTTTCTCTCTCTGTCTCTCCCTCTGTCGCTCTCTCTCTGTTCCTTTCACACACACACATATTAATTCTGATGATGCAAAAAGGTACCTTAATTGAAATTGCATTTTATTACTCATTTAGCTGAATCTTTTTAATATACCATTACCCATTTGCATTACTTTTTTGGGGTATGAGCTGCCTGATAATGTCCTTTGTGTATTTTTTCTATTGGAGCACTCATGTTTTCTTATTGTTTTGTGACAACACATTATATATAAAACCTACTTGTTTATATTTATTCATATTAATTTTTTTTAACTTTTTGTCATGTATTGTTTATATTGTGTGAATCCTAAAATGTCATTTAACCAAGACTATCCATTCTGTCCTTTTTAGTCTCTGATTTTGGTGCCAAGCTAAGAAACATTTTTCCTACATAGAAATTATACAAATATTCACATATATCTTATCCTAATAATTTTAATACTTTATTTTTGTCTTTTGAATCCAACTTGTATTTATTCTTCCAAAGTATGAGACAGAAATCTTACTTATATATATTTTTTTCCCACGAATGCTTAACCAGTATTCAAATACTACGTATTTTTGAACTTCTATTTGAAATGTCTAAAAGATGATGACAAATGCTGAGCTGAATTGTCACTTTGGATTTTTCTGTGTTCAAGTGGAGAATGTACTTATGCTTTTGGAAGTTCCCACTAAAGAAAAGTTGACTCTTAATGTACAACCTTTATATTCCTTCACAATCTTTTTCTTCTCTTAGCCCAATTGAAGTACTCAAATTACTTCCCTTCAAAAAAAACACACCTAGAAAGTTGACCTAGATTGTAGTTGCCCGTCTGTTTAAAGAAACATGCTGCCTGGAATATTCCCTTTCTGTTCTGGTTATCTATTAGCAATTTAGAATATATACAAGGGTATCCAAAATTGATTATATTTAGAATCTTGGTCTCCTTTAGCTTACCTTTTTAGTAGCCAAATCATAACAAAAAAGAGAACATGTTTTTAAGAGCATTTCCCCTGTCATGGGACAAATAAAGAGATTATCATTTCAAGGGTACATTGTAAATGGCATATTTGTAGCAGTCACACTTGGAAAGACATGTTGCATTCACGATTTCCTCTATTCTCTTCAAAAGGTATGATATTTTATATAATAATAATAAATGCTCGTATAAGATGCAATGATTATGATTGTGCATAGAGTGGAATGTAAAAGGCCACTCTCTCACCCACTCACCCCCCGCCCCCCCCATTTGGTTGTATATGTAACTGGAAAGTTCTTCATGACTAATTGAGGTTTTGTTTTGTTTTGTTTTACATGAATGAGATCAATGTGAATATATTTTTTGTTCAATAGTATGTCTTGGGAGGGCTTCCCTGGTGGCGCAGTGGTTGAGAGTCCGCCTGCCGATGCAGGGGACACGGGTTCGTGCCCCGGTCAGGGAAGATCCCACATGTCGCGGAGCAGCTGGGCCCGTGAGCCATGGCCGCTGGGCCTGCGCGTCCGGAGCCTGTGCTCCGCAACGGGAGAGGCCACAACAGTGAGAGGCCCGCGTACCAATAGAAAAATAATAATAATAATAATAATATGTCTTGGGGATTTAGTTTGTGAGTTATCCTAAGTCTACCTCATTCTTTTTTTTTTTTTTTTTTCTTTGCTGTACGCGGACCTCTCACTGTTGTGGCCTCTCCCGTTGCGGAGCACAGGCTCCGGACGCGCAGGCTCAGTGGCCATGGCTCACGGGCCCAGCCCCTCCGCGGCATGTGGGATCTTCCCGGACCGGGGCACGAACCCGTGTCCCCTGCGTCGGCAGGCGGACTCTCAACCACTGCACCACCAGGGAAGCCCTACCTCATTCTTTTTAATGGCTACATAATATTCTATAGAATTGTAATTCAGCTAAATCTGTAAGACAGTACTGATGGGTTTAGATGTTTTTTTTTTCCTTTCTCTGCTACAGTGTTGCATTAGATATGCAAAGATGCTGTACACTGTTCCTGACTAGGCTCCCCGAGTCTGCCCTTGACCCCCAGGCCTCTGTAATGCAGTAGTCAGGTGACCCTGCAACGGCCTTATCTGAGCACAGACTTCCTGCATCACTGAGATGATGGCTGGCAGCCCCTGCACTGTCTGGACTTGCATTGCCTCTCTGACCTCCTCTCCTTCTTTCCTTCTCCTCACTCAGCTGCAGTGGTGTTTTTGATGTTCAGTCATCACTGCAGGCATGTTCCAGCCTCAGCATCTTTACCTGTAAGGCTTTCTGTCTGGTATGCTCAGTCATCTGATATGTACATGGCTTTTTTTTTCTCTTCCTCCGGAAGCTTTTCTCAAATGGTGTCAAGGTGAGGCCTTCCTTGGCCATCTTCTCTAAAACTGCAACACATGTCCCCAATCATTTGTGACCTCAATCCCTGCATCCTTATTTTTCTCCTGAGCACTCACTACTTTATAAATCGGATATAATATATATGTCTGTCTTATTTGCCTTGTTTATTGCCTGTTCCATCTAGGCAGGGACAGAGATTTATGTCTGATTTATTTCCGCTATATCTCTTCTGTGTCTATATCCTCTAGAAACATGCCTAGCCCATAGCTTTCATTCAATAAATATTTCTCTAATGCTCGAATTTTGTTCACACATGTGCATTTGTCTGTAAAATTGATTCCTAGTAGTGAAATTATTAATAGGAAAAGTATGGGCATTTTGAAGTCTGATGGTCCTCCAGTTTAATGTCAATTACATTTGCATCAATAGTTATGAGTGTTTATTTCTTCATATCCTTACCAATTATGGATATTATCAATTCTTTTAATTAATATAAGTGATGTTTGTTGAAATAAATTTTTGATTACTTATGAGGAAATAATTTCTTATATGTATATTTTAATTCATTTCTGTATATTATATTAATTGCTTCTTTGCCTTTTTAAAAAAATTTACAGGTAGTTTTATTTATTTTAATTTATTAGAACTGCTTACATATCTTTGGGTATACTTTGTACCCAAGATTTGTAAATGTTTTATTCCATAATAATGCATGATTTTAGTTTTATGACAGCTTCTTTCTGATTTTTATTTATTCAGATTTTTTTTCCTTCCTTCATAGATTCAATTTTGTATCTTCCTTAAGAAAGCATCCCCAGCTCCAGGGATATATTTTCTTTTAATGTTTTTATGCTTTTGTGTTTTACATTTAGCCTCACATATGCCTGGATGTTGTTGTTTCTGGGGGGAGTTGGTATATGAATAGTATAATATGGATTCTTTCCTAAAATTTTAAATGATTCAAAGATTACCTCTAGACAGTATTTTATGCTTAAAAGATGTTAGTTCCCACTGTTTTTGGAAAGATACGTATACTCCTGTTTAAGATGTTTGAATATTCTGAGGTAGTGATATTATATGTATTGTGGTAGAACAAAGACATTGAGTTTTATATAAATTTGAAAGCATTTTTTTAAAGTATATTCTCCATTGCTGGATATTATGCTTTTGACAGCTGAACAGACCTTCACAGAGCCCGACTGGCCATTAGTCCTGTGATTTTCACAATGCCTTTCTTTACTTAATAGGCCTGAAATATTGATTAACATTTACAGATTCAATTCCAAGCGCTTGCCAGAGGTTAGGGAGGACCCAGAGTGAGCTGTTCGTGCCACTCAAATTCTAAGGTGTAATGAAATTCCCCACTATGCCTGTCAACTCATCTGCTGAACAGGTCATTTCCCACACGGTCTCTGGTGTTGAAAGAAGCCATTTCCACTTCATATATTTCATAGACAATATGGGAAAAAATGATATGGCGCTAATATTGTGTTCTTTACGCTGCTGCCGAGAATTGACTAGACTCCATTATATAGTAATGCTCTTTTGAATGAAGGCCTTATCTTCCTGGAAGTGTTCATGAGCAACTCCAAGGACAGTCATGGCATTTCAGGACTGACTTGGGCATTTCACGAGTGTTTGTTTTCCTCCTCACTTGCAAGTTTCAGGTGCTGGGGATTCACAATTGACTACGTACAAAAGCCATGGGTATTCACTTCAGTCTGATGCTCCTACATATTTACTGACCCAGCCACGTGGGAGACTGGGCTCTTGTTCCTTCCTTTTAATCAACTGTTTTTCACTTCCCCCTTGCTACTTCTAAAGATTCCAACCAGAAGACCTTGGAAACCAATCCAGAGCTTTACGCTGCCATTCTTAAGATCATTCTCATTTCACTGCTTTGGAAACTACTAGTTGATTTCTTTCTCCTCAAGACATGGTATAATTTAGAATTTCACTTTTCAGACCTTTTCTTGTTCTCCTCTCCTTAAGTGATATAAAAGTATAGCCATGGTAACAATCCTGGAACTTACCCAGAGAGTAAACTATTTAAGACATGGATCACTATGTGGGAGATCTATAAATAAACAAGCAGAATGCTACCTAAGGGGTAGCTAATTAATTTCCTACAGTTTGCGCGACTAAATAGGGTTATTTCTTTAAAAGGGAAGAGGTGTTTAAAAAATAACCCATCAAAATAAATGGAATTCTCTTTATTGGAAATCGTCTGGGAGGGCCTTTTTACTTCACTATGATGAATCAAAGTGACTCAATTTGTGCATGTATTTATGTGAGTGCCACTTGTTTTCTTAAGGAAACTGTTTGGAAGGATTTGGAGCAGCTCTAAAACTGGTCTGTGCATCTTTCCTTTTGTTCACAGATCTTTACTCAATGCCAGACACTATGCCAGTGAATTCAAGTATTCAGGTTTATTGTTTCTTTTTGTTTTTATTTATTTTATTTTGTTTTTGTTTTTCTTGGCTTTCCTGGACTTGGAGGCTGGGCTGGAGTCTTAAAGTTCAAGGTGACTTGTAAGCCTCCTGCTGCCATGGCTGAATAAAAGTGTTTGTGTTTGTCTACTGAAGGTCTTCAACTCTCCCTAGACTAAGTCTACAGATTTAGCTAGTAGTAAGTCAGAAAACCCAGGAAAGAGCTCCTGAAGACCCAGTCCCAAAGAAGCAAAACCCAACAAAACAAGAAAAAATTTTGCCTGAGAGGTGTGGGCTACAAGGACAGTCGTCCTTGTAAACAAATGACCATTGATAAACCAGCCAAGAGCCACTCCTGCATGGGATTGGATCAGGAATGTAGGAAACATGTAATCATTATTTCCTGAGAAGACATGCTTCCAGTGTATCAATAGATCAGGAGTAAGAGGAGAGATTGGGAAGCTTCGAGGCAAATACATACTAGATGTCAGCTCCCCGAAATATATATTGCTTTGCTTCAGAGGAAGAGAATTCTACTATCCTAATGCCTCCCACCTCTTGTGGCCAACCTGTCTCATTCCACACCCTCCATAATATTTAGTGTGAAGGGTCTCCATCTTTTGCTTGGGCTGCACCTCATAGGGTATTTGCCAGCTTATTTACACTAATTTAAAAAAACAACAACAACAAACTATGTGCCAGATAAACATTGATTAAGCAAAGGAAGTTGAAAATATTCAATTTTCTTCACAAGGGAGCAAAACGCATCCCCCAATATCCGGTTTCCTCAAGTGCTGATCTCTGAAAAGTATAGACTTCTCGTTCCAACACAGTCTTGCCATCAAAACAAAACAAAACAAAACAAAACAAAACATTAACATATGTGAACAAACAAAGAAATAAGCAAAAACTATCAACCATTCTCAAGTTATTTCTCTCTTCTGTATTTTGTCTGTGTGGTATTTGGACTTGCCTATAATACAGTCAATGCTATTTTAAGTATGTTGACATTATCAGAACCCAAGTCACCCCTGGCTACAGTGATGCTGTGGGCATGAAATGTAACTGTTTTGCTGTAGGCAAAGTTCTTAAGTAGGTTACATTTGGATGATTGGGCATAGGTGTAAAAATCAAATATAATGAGTGCAAATTGGTAGTGTCAAATGTATTTAGCCAGGAAAAGAATAAGGTGGATGGGGTAGGGTTTTGTATGTTATTTACATTTTTTTTTTTTCTTTGAGCTTTGTTTTGTTATTAACTAGTTTCAGAAATAAGTGAGCTCCCTTACCTCATGGGGTGGACATGGCAGCAGTCATGATTGCTCCAGGGGAAACTAGATTTCAAGATGTATAATCTTCTCTATACACTTAGTCACTCCTTATTTGTGTGGCCCAGGGCAATTACCTTTTCCCCTCCTTATCTAAGTCTCTTTATGCCCATAATCATCAAAAGACAGAAGTAGACAAAGGTCATATTCTGGGAACCAGGGAAGCACAGGGAAAATAAAAATACCACTAGAGATGCTATTAGGGAAAAAGGCTTATCTTTAAACTTTATCAGCACTGCAGCAGAAAAATTTACTGTTGTGAAATCATCACTTCAGCCCTGAGTTTGACGTAAATAAGCAGATAAGGAGTAGTCCTACTTTAAGGGAGTTGGTCATGTGTGGTTGTTTTACTTTCATCCAGTTGGCAATTTTATTACATGTAGAAATCATAAGCAACAGTTTAAAGGAATTTGTTAAGTTACCTCTTTCAATTGGATTTGTACTCATTCACATAATCCAGACCTTGATTGTGAAGAGGGAGGGTATTTCCATCGTAAAATACAAGTCGGTAACTCTGGGTTAAACAAACAAAAGCATATTTCTTTAGGACTTCTCAGAGCTTTTAATACACTCTCCCTCCAAGAGGAGGTATAGCATAAAACATTTCCAAAATGTATTGGGACATGAAACATTCTTTTTCACAATACATCCATTAATGTTTCAAGGTGCATTTTCATTCTAAAGAACAAAGTTTAGAAAATGTTAAAAGGATTCACTCCAAACAGCTGTTTGATTTCACCTGTGTTTTCCAGGAAATCAGAAGTCAAAAGATATAGGACCCTAGGTAAAAATCAGAGCGACTTTTATGTTTAGTTCCTTCTATTCTTGTCTTTGTCTTCATCATCTTTTGTGGGGGGGGGAGGGGAGAGGGCAATTCTTAAGTTTTTTGTTTGGATAAAAGAGTACTTTAAATTGGTTTATTAATTTAAGAAGAAATCACTGTAGTTATAAGTGATTAATGCCCTTGACTATTACAGAGACCTAAAGGGATTATGTATGGAAATACAATATGTATTACTTATCAATGATAATGCTAAAATGAAGTCCAAAGGAAAAAGCATTTTGTTCTTTTTAGTAAAACCAGATAGAAGGACACTGGATCAGTATGATTCCTCTGGTCGCATGCATTGAATACTTCCCCTATTCCATGACCCTGTATATATCACTTACTATGTAATAGACTCTGTCAAGACTTAACATTTGCTGGATGGAGACTTCCTTTTGACTTTCCCTTTGACAGATGCGGCTTGGGGGGTCTTAAGAAAAGTTCACTGTATTAATCCACTCCTCTTTTGCAGGATAAAAAGGGAAAATATGAGAATAACAAAACCAAAGAATAGTATACTAAAATTCCATAAATAGCTGATCACTGAATGTTGGAGCAAATATAAATAGATAAATTCTTATCTCAACAAGAATCTCTCTTAACAAAGAAGTGACTGTTAGGGTGCCCATGGGAATCCCTTTGCAGTTTACAGAAGATTGCCCATGCTCCAGGTAGAGTGGAATGTTGCATTTCAGTTCGACAGAAGACAGCTGTGCTGGGCCCAGTTAGCCTCGAGATGTTGGGCTGGGCTGGGCTGGGTGAGCTCTTCCAGGGAGCGTGATGGTCCTTCACGCATCTTGCACTTAGGTGTACATTTGAACGTTTTCTCTTGTCTATAGTGGTTTTGTTTTATCAGAGATTTAGTACCATTATAACAGGATCCATAAATATAAACTATACAAGTCATTTGAGAAACAAGGAATGCAAATGACGTGATGGCTTCTGTGGCTCCAAAGCATTCTGGCGTCATCACAGGGATAGGCAGCAGCTGGTTTCTACAGAGCTTCTTCCCAGAGCTGGGCGAGGGCCCATCGCTGACTGTCAGAGGTCAAGTCGACATCTGTACTCAAAGTCCAGGATGGCCCTGAAATATGACCTTCTTTATGAATTCGAGAATTACCACTTTTTCTTGTTTCTGTCGTAGTCTCTAATCCAAGGATCACAATATCATTTTTCAAAGTCTAAAAGTTACTTAAGTCAGACAGGTGGTGAAAAGTGAAAGGAGAGAAAATAAAAGTGACTAAATCCAAAAATAGTTTGAACACGGTGATCAAGCCTCCCAGATCATTGTCCCACAGGCTGAAGGACATGGAGTCTCATTAGTGTCCCAGAGTCATTTTCATTAGACAAAGAGCAGTTTCTAGTTCTATTTAAAGTCAAGGTCACTTTTCAAAACACTGAATGAAAGGTAGCATTGGTTTTACATATATATATATATATTTTTTAATATAAAATAAGCACACCTACAGCTCTTAATTTTTAGTTTAACATGTAAATAATAAATCTAGGGTAATAAAACATTGCACATCTTCTGTCTTATTTCATCAGTGAGGCTGTGCACATTTGAACATCCCGTGAGATAAAATACAGTTCCTGGAGGAGAAGGAATGAGGAGTCAGAGACTCTGAGATGAGTGGCTAGGAGCAAGTCTCCAAAGAAAGAGGAGGTCAAAGGGCAAGATGGTGGCAGTTGGGGTGCTGGGCAGGGAAGGGTGTTGGGGTATGCGTTGTGGTACACTATGACCCACATATAATTCGTGTCTCTACTGTGTATGCACATGCATCCCTTTAGTTATTTATTGTATACCTTCCATTCCTTTTAAAATAACATTTTTATAACTCCATAAATTCTTTTATATATAAATTGGATCTGCTTTATTTCCCATGTCTCTCACATTTTATCTTTTTCCTGTGAGTTCTTGGTATCATCTACATCAATAATCATTTCCTCCCTCGATCTTTTGTCTGTGGTAGTATCCTTCCCATTTTACAATTTGGCAGTCCTGTTTCTCTTCTCTTACAAATCTTAATTTTTTTTTTCTTGAAGATGACGAAGCAGTTGGATTGATGTATTTTCTCAGGTTTCTTTAGAACTCTCCTCTGAATTAATCTATATTTTCTGCCCTATCTGGTGTGTCTCAGAGAGCTGAATTCCTCTTGTTTAGAAAGATGGCCCCTTCGTTTTGACCCAGTTACATTTTTATACTTATAAAAGTTGTATAGTTTTATAGGTACTTACTGTTTTTCCATGTAGTGGGAAGCACAGCTGGACTAGTTTTTGTTCAAAATAGACTATTCCCAGAAAAAAGAATTCTCTCTAGTCTGTACTCTCCTTTCTGACCTTTGTGCCAAATTCTCACCTAGTCCTGAGGGACATCCTACAGACCCCCTGCCTGCAATGTCACCTCCCCCACTAGGAATCATGCTGGTGGCTGTGCTCTCTATCTAGTGCATGGTGGTGAAGGAAGCTTGGCCAGGCCTTCCAGCAGTGCATTCTTGCACAGAGTTTCTTGTCTCCCTTATCTCACTGTCTCTCATCCTTCCAAAGTAGTGGTGTTTGAACAGTGTAGGGGTTTTGTCTCCGTTACCTCTATTTATTTCCTGCTGGCCCTCTGTACCTCTTTCATTACATTCCCATCTTTACTCCATCTAAAAGGCATTTTAGGGGCTTCCCTGGTGGCGCAGTGGTTGAGAGTCCGCCTGCCGATGCAGGCGACACAGGTTCGTGCCCCGGTCTGGGAAGATCCCACATGCCGCGGAGCGGCTGGGCCCGTGAGCCATGGCCGCTGAGCCTGCGCATCTGGAGCTTGTGCTCCACAACGGGAGAGGCCACAACAATGAGAGGCCCGCGTACCGCAAAAAAAAAAAAAAGGCATTTTAATTTCTGACCTGTTACAGTCATCCCTGTGTTATAGTCATTCCCACTTTTCCTCTGGGACTGTCAGTTGCCAGACAGCTAGGGGCTGAGGGTGGGGGTGGGCTGCTAATTGCTGCCCAGAAGTATTTCCTCCCTTGAAATCAGAGAGCATCCCATTCATTTCCCCTCTTTGTTCTCTAATTGCTCTGTTGTGGAATGAATGTTTGTGTCCCCACCAAATTCATACACTGAAGTCCTAACCCCAGGTGATGGTATTTGGAGGAGAGGCCTTGGGAAGTAACTTCACATGAGGTCATGTGAGTGGGATTAGAATCCTTTTAGGAGGAGATGTGAGAGAGCTTCTCTCTCCCCCGTCTCTGTGTCCCCTGAGGACGCTGCAAGAGGACAGCCATCTCCAAGCCAGGCAGAGAGCTCTCACCAGAGCCTGTCAATGCTGGCACCCACAGCTCAGATTCCAGCCTCCAGAACTATGAGGAAATACATTTCTGTTTTTTCAGCTGCTCAGTCTTTAGTATTTGTTATGGCAGCCAGAGCTGACTAAGCCATGCTCCTTCTCTATCTTGTTTCCATTCACTTAACAAGAATTTGTTGAGCCTCAAGTGTGCTCCAAGCCGTGTGCTAGGTGGTAAACAAAGCAGGAAGCAAAACAAAAATCTTTGTCCTCATGTTGAGTAGAGTAGGGAGGTGTTATATAATGTATGCTAGACGGTGACATGCCCGATAGAAAAAAAAAAAAATGTAGCAAAAAGGAAAGGTGGGAATTCAGAGGGGTGGAGGGGAGGCGCACTGTTAGAGTCAGGAAGGGAGGCCTGATCACCAAAACGGCATTTGCACAGAGAAATGAAGGATAGGACGGGGTTAGGATCGGGCCATGTGAATACCTGGGAAAAGACATTTCCTGGAGGAAGGAACAGCAAGTTCAAAGGCCCAGAGGTAAGAGCAGCCTTGGTGGGTTCGTGGAACAGCAGGGAAGCTCATGGAAGGAGAGTGGAATGAGAGCAAGTAGCAAGAGATGGGTTCAGGCAGCTCGTTAGCACCAACGCAATCACCTAAAGGGTAGGTGCACCTCTGCTCAAAGCCTTCAATGGGTTGAAATTGCCTGAAGAATAAATTTCAGATTCTTTAACATGGCATTCAAAGTCTTGTACCACCTGGACTTTCCAATACATTTAGTCTCACTTCTTCACCCTGCCTAGTTCTCCACTCTAGTTACGTTCACCATTTTCCCAGACAAACCTGTGCATGTTCCTAGCTCTTGGAAACTTTGCCAGAACTCTCCTTACCTACCAAAGTTGGTTTCATCCTTAAAGATTCAGCTTAAATGCTACCTTCTACTGACACCTTCCTCCAGTGGTACCTGGGTAAATTTACTCACTCCTACCTTTGTTCTTCCACAGCATTTTGACTTTATTTATACTGGGATATTTATTTAATTATTACCTCTACTTTAAATTAATAGCTAGTTACATGGCTGTTTCTCCTACTAAATGATACGCTTCCTGGCAAAAGGGTCAATGTGCATCTGATATATTCCTTTTGTTAGTTTTTAAAAGAGAACTAACTCAGAACCGATTCTTTTTATAATCTTTCAAAAAGAAAATGGACATTTGTCCCAGATTATTTAAATATTATTTTCATAAGCTAAGGTGTCTGTAACCAGATGATATATCAATGGAACACAGCTTTCCATTATTCCAAAGCTGTGTTCCCACTGACAATTTCAGAGATGTGAAATCTAACTGACTATAGATTTTTGTCTTTGGTGGTCAAGGTCATTCACACTGAATTGCACACTGAGATTCCACTGTAAAGAAGAGTATTTGTAGTCCTTTGTCTCTTAGAAGCCCAAATTTAAAAATCCATAACATCACAAACCATGTGAAGTCCTCATGCTGCTTCTTTTAAAAATTTTCTTGTAAGAGAGGTATTGAAGCTTCAGGAGTTAGCATCTGCCTCCCTGTAACTGTAGGTAACCTCCCAGGAATACTATTCACAGCTGCCAGGTAACTGAGGATGCCGGTAGTTTGGATGGACTGAAAATAATTGGCAACTCTAAGGAAGTACTTAAGATCCTGGAAGAAACACCTGCCACTGTTCCAGGAGAAGTGTGTTTTCTGAAGAATTCCTGTTGCCTGCCTTTCTCACATCTCCTGTCCCAGGTATTCACTTAGAGTGGTAAGATGTTTGTGTCCTATTTCTCTGTTACCATGGGGACAGATCCATCTTTGGAGGATTTGGCAGTAAGAATAACAAAAAGCAATACAGTAAAACCAAGCAAAAATTCATGATTTCAAACCTTTTCCTTGAAAACTCACATCTTCCCAAGAACAGTTCCATGGAAGTCCTTCTCAGTCATCTGGAATAGGACGTGGGAGACTGTCCCTACCTGTACCTTGGTTTCAGGTAGGTGATGGTCACTAGACGTTTGTCCCTGCAATTTGAGTTTGTATTTTTATAGTGATCCATTGTCCACTATCGCACGAGTCTTGCTGAAATTTTGTTTGCAAATACAACCAAAGAACTAGTTCCATCTTGGAAAAATTGAAATAGTTTTGAAATAATGTCTGTCAAGAGTAGTCAACTGTAAAACGAAAATGAAGCCACGAAAGAGACAGTGTTGCCGCATCCCTCTGGCCCCTCGGCCACCTCTACCACACAAACACACACAGAATGACTCAGAGATGTCACAAAAACATACTGGAAATTCACCATTGGTAGAGAGAAATGTGTTGTCTCAGAGTTTTATTCAGAAAGGTATTAGCTTTTTTTCATATTGAAATTGAACATACAGGCTGCTGACCAAAAAACCAAAATTGTAAACCTTATTCCAGCAGACCCAGCAAATTCAAAGGTTTTGGTCTCTACTAAATACTCAAGAATAGTCCAATTCATGTAAAAGTGAAGAACTTCCTTTCAGAAATTCATCTAGGGCTTCCCTGGTGGCGCAGTGGTTGCGAGTCCGCCTGCCGATGCAGGGGATACGGGTTCGTGCCCCGGTCTGGGAAGATCCCACATGCCGCGGAGCGGCTGGGCCCGTGAGCCATGGCCGCTGAGCCTGCGCGTCCGGAGCCTGTGCTCCGCAACGGGAGAGGCCACAAAAGTGAGAGGCCCGCGTACCGCAAAAAAAAAAAAAAAAAAAAAAAATCATCTAAAGATGATCATTATAAATAGAAGAGTTTGATCCTTAATTTGGTGCTTAGCATGGAGGAGTCATACTCCCTTTTTAAAGCCTCTCATAATGTTCTATGCAACCAATATAAATTAAGGAGAACTTTGC
This sequence comes from Delphinapterus leucas, assembly GCF_059928025.1. Taxonomy (NCBI): domain Eukaryota; kingdom Metazoa; phylum Chordata; class Mammalia; order Artiodactyla; family Monodontidae; genus Delphinapterus; species Delphinapterus leucas. Next base: position 21,824,373 of record NC_143130.1, on the reverse strand, counting down.
AGCCCTTTTAAAGCTCATTAAAAACATTAAAAGCTATGAGGTAGGATAATACCACGAAAGCATCTCTGAACTGGAAGTCAGGCACCCTGGGTTGTGGCGTTGGTCATACCCTTTAACCTGTCTGGGACTCAGTTTCCTCTAAAAGGAGATATTTGAACTAGATATTTTCTACAATCTTCTCAGCTCTGGAATTTTATTTTTGCTTAATAGAGAGAGGAGTGCAGGAGACAACTATAGTCTGAGTGTTGATCCTGTAAGGCAGAGGCATTAGCATTACCTGGGACTTGTTAGAAATGCACATGCCCTGGCCCCACCCAGACATACAGACTCAGACACGGTGTGGATGGAGCCCAGCACTGAGTTTTCAGACACCCTCCAGGGGATTGTGATGCCTGCTCCAGGTGAGAACCGCTCATGTAAGGAGTGTGCTTCAGTCTTTCGATCTCACACTGCTAATGCCACAGTAGAGCTAGTTAAATAAGAAGATGTATTCTAGGGTCAGAAAGGGACAGCAGAGGTGGATGGGAAGGGGATGAACAGCTCAGCAGCCCTTGGGGCAGGACATCTCTGTGTGAGAAGGTAGGACTGTGTAAAGGTTAGAGATCATTTGGTGCCAGGACTTATGCTTCACCACTGACCCTAGTCCCTGGTATTTCGGAAAAAAATATTTAAACATGGTACTAAATGTTAGTTTGTAAAGTACAGTCTGATCACCCCTTGCTCTCTTTGAGTTGGGTCTTCAAGCAAATGTCACCTTACCTTCATATCTAGTCATCAATAGTTTATTCACATAGCTTTATAACTAACAGCCCAGTCCTGTTGGGCTCTCACCTGAACCTGGAATTAACCTGGGGAAGGGAGGCTTTGGCTGGGAGAAGACAGGTGGCCCTGCCATTACACGTCACGTCACTCTGTGGTTTTAAGGTGCTGCTTAGTATGTTGAAAAGATGTTGTTCAATGGTTGTTGGTCTGATTGGGGGGTGTTTGTTGCCACCTGATGGGCTTCCCACTTTGGACCGAGGCCGGAGAATGATATCCATTCAGCAGTACTACTATGGCCACAGAGGCCCCTTTGATCTGCTGAAATGCTGTCACTCCCATGCAGTCTCTTATCGGCTCCCACAAGTGCCCAAGCTGCCCATCTGGTGCCCACAGATCCGCGGTGTCCCCTTAGCCTCCCCACCTACTCAGCCCAACACCTCTGGACTCCAGCCTCCAGCTCACTCACTGGGCCAGGGTTTTGTTCTTGATGTCTGATGATTTTGTCAGTGGCACAGATCGAGTTCTGCAGGTGAAATGCAGCCTCCTCCAAGAGTGTTTTTTAAACCTATGTCATTTTAATTTACTTTGGGAAGAGCTGCCTGCACCTCCAATATGTTCTTTCGTATTTCTGGTCATATCCAGGGCAAAACATGTTAATGCGTAGTTGTTCTGGGATTAGGAAAATAAAACATAATACAGTCACCTCTTAGCTACATCAGCCAAACTTGATGAGCATAGGTATGTATGTGTTTTCTTTTCTTTTCTGAGAACCAGCTAATATTAAGGCAATTCAAGACAAAGATATTTTTTGAAGAAGCAAAGAGAGGAAAAGTGTAATCTCTTTTGTGAGCTACATTTACCCCAAGGCATTTATCATAAAATGCACTTTGTTTCTGATTGCATCACTCTGACAGCTGGGACGGGGAAGCAGCCACATTGGGAGATTGTCACACACTCTCACAAGCTCCTTTGGCTTCTATCAGTTTAATCTTTTTTCTTCTTCTGACCAGAAAACTCTTGGTTCAATTCCATTTGAATGTCAACAATAAAAAAGTAAAAAACACAGCAAAAACTTCATGAGCAAATGTTCAAACTTCAGGGGAAAATAATCAAAGGACCAGTTATTCCTATGTACCTCCCTAAAGATACACAATATCGTTTGATGTGCACATACAATTTAATATGACCTTCTGAAAAGCTAAAATGGTCAGAACAAGAAAATTCACCATTTGAAATATTTGGGAAGAAAATTTTATATCATCCTTTCATGTGAAACTTCTCCAAACAATGGCCTTCCTGGAAAATATAGAAGTAGCACGGCTCGTGTTTTGGTAGAAATATATGTTTGGGAATGTCTTCCCAGTGACATTCATGTCGTAATGGGAAAGGAAACAAGATGGTAAGAGCTGTTGGTATGGTTTCCTAAAACAGGCTCCTAAATGTAATTTAAAGAAAATAAGTATGACAGCCCAAGGTCATCAATCATTTCTAATGATCACTCTTATTTTAACAATGGGGGAATGGAGCACGGGTGGGTAACAAGTCAGAGATGACCTTGTAAGTCGGTTGCACCAGATGAAATAAAATCCCAGAGGACTTTTCTTTCTGTGCTTCAGCTGCTGGCTTGTGTGAGATTTTTATTTTAGTTGTGTCTTGGCTATACATTTTTAAAGCATCTAATGGCATGCAACCCAGCAGGGTTTGAATGTGATTAGACCCAGGTGAAGCACCATTAAAAATGGGAGACATGTTCAAATGACATGACATTTTGAATGGGTGCCCAACATGGACCCCAGTGTGTTGGCTTTGTGTTTGTACTTGTTTCTTTGATTCTTAAACCGACTTCTTTTCAGAAGAAAATGTGCTTTCCTGAAACAGCTAATAGGATGCTTCATAGGTCACATGCTATTTTCGGGACCAGAGAAGAACAGCGTGTGTTATGGATGAAGTGAAAAACATCATTGCTGAGTTTCCCAGCTTTTGTAAGCTGAGGTCAAGGCATTACCTTTGATTTAACTTTTCAGTTGTTATTAAGTTTTCTTTTTTTCTTTGTTGACTGACTTGCAGCTTTGCTCCACCAATCAACCTTAACGCATTCACCCACCATCTCCCTTTGAACTTTAAAGGTATAATGGGCTCATCAACCCAAACTTTCTACTGCCTGTTGTACTAGGACTTGGTTCTGTGATTTCAGTTGATCTCAACCAATTCAATACAGCAGGTGTTTATGCCATACACAAAGCCTGTGCCAGCCACTGTTTGAAGGCCATTTTTAAACTCTATGCCTAGCTTTTGTCTTACTCAAAAGTTCACACATTATATGTCCTCATAACATAAGTGTAAATGAATGTATGGGCATGATTTTGTAGTTGTTTGCTTTATATTTTATAGTATTTAATAATGGACCTGAAGTGTTTGTGGGTTGCAGTATGGAAACTATTGATTAGACCATCTACACTGTTATTTCTCACAACGTTATGGGGGGAAAGAAAAGCTTGACCTGGCTTTAGATAATATCATTTCCCTCATAGCTAAAACATTACATTCAAAGAGTTATTACCATGAAAGACACTAAGTAAGGAATGAGGGTAAAGAGTTAACTGTTCAATTTACTATGAAGTTGCTATTTAAATGCATTTTAGTAGAGTTGACCAAAACACATTTGCATGTGACTAACGGCTTTAAAATCATAGCATGTTAAGATTATAATTTGAGATGGGCAGCTAGGATTTGTCGCCTACCTCTTACGGCCCTTGTGTCTCTAGGTGACTTCCTTTTAGAGCTCTTATAACAAGCACCCACATTGTAGAGATATTGATAGTGGAGTCAAGAGCATTAATTCAACTTTTTACACATGAGTCAGGAGAAAAGCACGGTGACTCTCAATACCAATCTAGTTCTCTATTCACTACTGCGTGCAACCTCTCATCGTATCTGTTGTAGGCGAGCCTGGTGGGATCCTTAGTTTGAAGTTTTCTTTTATGAGTTTTCTCATCCACTCCATCTCCAACTGAAGATTTAGCACGTCCGGAAATCACAGATTTTTGTTTTTTCCTATATTCAAAATAAATCAAAATAACTTCATCTTGACCATCACATTAAGATCAAAAGCCTTATAATTTAGATGATAACATCATAGCTAAACATGGTTATAATATCATGGAAATTATAGGACCCAAAGGAAAATCTTCATACATTATAGCGTAAAAGATCACATTTTTGCCTGCTTTTAGCACATAGAATTCTTCTTGGTAAGTGTAAAGTGCTGCATATGTACAGAGAACTTGTCAGCTAAAAATGCTTGAGGCTTTAGTCTGTATTTCAACAGGATGTGTTTGAGCAGATGTTTGTTTCAACACTTCATCAGTTGAGCCCTCACTGTATATTTGCCTAAAGAGGAAGAAGACAACGGCTGAAACGGATGAAGGAGTGAACAATGAAATACTCAGTGTAGCACAGACAGATATGAGGAAGCAGAGAAAGCTACTTTAGGTGATATTCTAAACGTTTAACACTGTACAGGCTAAGTTATCAGAAAAGATACTACCCTCAAACTTCTATAGACATGTGTCAGTGCCTAGCAGCCAAATAACCCCCCTCAGCTGCATGTCATCTCTGTTTACAGTGCCATGTCAGTTAGGCTGGCTCTTCAGAGAGAGCACATCCCAGAGGGTCAAAATCATGTGCTGTTCTCCTTTTCAAGAGCCTCTGATGATGAAATAACAGATGGTTTATCTAACCTGATGTTTTCCTCATTGTCCTATTTTTCTGTTTGCTTCCACTCAGTATACTTCTTTGATTTGTATTTCTTTGTCTCCACAAGTATTGGCATTTTCTATATTCCCAACCTCTACCCTCTTCATTTTGTATTCTACTCACCCTCCACCTTTTCAGAGCTACTGTCATTTCCTAAGGAGAGGTGGCTCCCAACTCTTGCAAACCTTCATTGCTTGCATTGATCATACTCACTGCTCACACCCTCACACCCACCAGACTTGCTGCCCCTCTTGTATCACCTACTAGAACCATGTGCCATTTGGTCATCCTTGACCCCTCTCTCAACTTCAGGTCCACTTCCTGCCCATCATCAATTGCTCTTTTTCTTACGCCTCTCAATGTCTACACCCAAATCTCTATGTCTTTACTGTCAGAACTTAGTAAAATCCCTTATCATCACTAACTTGGAGAAATTCAGTGGTCTCCTAATGCATCTTGTCTCCACCCTTGCTCAGCTCAATCCATCTTCTACCATATGCTACAGGAGAGCTTTCTCAAAAGCACAGAAACAATTAGGTCATACCCTGCTCTTCTTCCCACTTTCCTAACATTCACTGTGACTCCCAGAGGTGAGTTTGTTTTAGTTATTTTCTTTCAATTCATTGGGAGAAAAATCAGCTTTAACATGAAAAGCTGTGGGTAATATTTCTGAATGAGCAAGGAAATCAGAATATTTTAAAAGCGTTTGTCAGATAAAATGCATCTTAGCAATAGCATAAAGAAAACTTCTTGCCTATAGAAGAAATTTATGATGCCAAAAAAAAAAAATTAATGAGGAACCTATTGCAGAGCTAAACTGCAAATCTAGGTTAAAAAAAATATCAGGGCAGCACCTCCTAAATTAAACTTAATTGAACTAGATTAAGCTGAATTAAAATTGATTAGGCCAAGCCTGACATCATTATGAATTTTGATAATAATAATTAATAATGTTTATTGAACACCTAGTTGATATAGGGTAAGACACAGTCCCTTCCACTGAGTTTATAATCTAAATCAGAAAGGGAGACTAAGACTCTGCTGAAAAAGTAAAAATGAGAAATAAACCTCAGGGAAATGAGTCCTAATAGCAATGACTCCATCAGGAGAGAATAGCTTAGTGTTGTAATGAAAGTAAGTAACTGCACAGAATGTTGGATTGTTTGTAATTATTTAAGGGAGGGATAAGGCCCAGAAATGTTATCCTATACAGCAGTTACTGGTGAGGTGAAAGTGTTTTGTCAGTTTTAGTGAAAAAGGAAAATTTAAGTGAATGAGGTACTAGGTATGATGAACCAAGAGGAAAAATTCATGTATCATTTCATTTGGTGAGGAGTAAGACTCAATAAACCTATTAATGGTACTTTCTTATGTATATTTGCAATAACTTAATTTCTTTAAACACTGATCATGTCATATTGTTGTACATGGGTCCTTTTTAAAAAAATTTTATTGACCTTATTTTTTACAACAGTTTGAATTTCACAGCCAAATTGAGTGGAAGGTCAGAAATTTTCCAAATGGGTGCCTCTTGCCCCCATACGTGTGTAGTGTCCCCCATTACAACGTCACGACCAGAAGGTACATTTGTTACAACTGATGAACCCACATGGACACATCATCATCACCCAGATCCATAGTTTACGTTACAGTTCGCTCTTGCTGTTGTAAATTTATAGATTCTTTGATTCTTTTTTGAATCTGAAAAGGTCGAGTTAAATGTTGGTTTTATTTTTAATAGCAACTTATTAATTACTTTGTTTTCCAATAATCATTACTTTGACACATGATTAAAAAGCAAGTTGAATTGTTTTTCTTCTACTTCTTATAAATGCCTTGAAAAGCATAATTCCAAGGAATAGTTCTGAGGGTGTCTTGAGCAATGACAGCATCTTTAAGACAAATAAGTATTCTTTCAGAATGCTACAATCAAAAAAATTAAGCTTATTATGCCATATTATATAGTCACAACTTTCAAAGATAAACATAAAATTGTCAGGAATTGAAAATTTCCAATTGCTAATACCTGCTCTTTAAAAATCCACTTTGTCACTAGAGGGGTTAGCACTCTCTTTAACTTGATCTGTTTCCTCTCTTGAGTCATATTGGAGAGGAAGTATACCCTGCTTTTCTTCAGCTTTAGCTGATGGTCTTTGAGTTATTCCTTGGGGAAAGTGTCAGCAGTTTATTCATAGCTGGTGTCAATAATTGATTCAGGTAAAATATGTTTCCCTCCTATAAAAGGAAGCTTTCAATAAATGAGGTATATAATGGCCATGGCTTCGTAGGAATATAGTGACCAATGTCATGGTTCCAAGGCACACTCATCCCTTTCTTCCTAAGAGTATAAATGTCCTCTTGGGAACTTACGGACTCAGAAAAAGATTACAAATTTAGGCTAGCAAGAGAAAACATGCATCCTTTCTTAACAAATATATCATGATTTCTCAGAGTAGGGAAATATTGTATATGTTAGAACTGCGATGAACCAATCAAAATTGCACGAAGTCTGGTAAGTAACTCATAAACTCATGGCTCTATTTCCCCCCAATGGTATGAAAAGTATAATTTTTTTTAAGATTAAAAATAAATACCAAAAGAGAGTATGTACATGATCTTGGATTTGGCAATGACTTTTTCCTTACAATACCAAAACCATACTCCATGAAAAAAAAATTGATAGTTTGGACTTCATTAAGATGAAAAACATCTGATCTGTGAAAGACACTGTGAAAAGAATAAAAACAAGCCACAGACTGGGAGAAAATATTTGAAAAACTTATATCTGATAAGTGAATTTTATTTCAAAATATACAAAGCTCTTAAAACTCAACAATAAGAAAACCACCTAATTAAAAGATGGGCAGGAACTTCCCTGATGGTTCAGTGGTTGAGACTTCGCCTTCCATTGCAGGGGGTTCAGGTTCAATCCCTGGTCAGGGAGCTAAGATCCCACATGCCTCACAGCCAAAAACCAAAACATAAAACAGAAGCAATAGTGTAACAGATTTAATAAAGACTTTAAAAATAGTGCACATCAAAAAAAGAATCTTTAAAAAATTTAAAATAAAAGATGGGCAAATCTCTGAACTCATAAAGATGGACAGATGCTAAGTAAGCATATGAAAAGATGCTCAACATCATTTGTTATTAGTGATTACAAATTAAAGCAATGAGATACCACAGCACTGACAACATCAAGTGCTGGTGAGAATGTGGGGCAACAGAAGCCGTGTCATTCACTGCTGGTAGGAAAGCCAAATGGTACAGCCACTAATGGAAAACTGTTTGAGAGTTTCTTACAAAACTAAGATAATTTTACCACACTATCCAGCGACTGTGCTCCTGAGTATTTACCCAAATGAGTTGAAAACATGTCCATAGAAAAATATGCACAATACTTATAGCAGCTTTTTTCATAATTGCCAAAACTTGGAAACCATCTAGATATCCTTCAATAGGTGAATGGATAAACAAATAATAGTACATGCCTACAAGGGAAAATCATCCAGTGATAAGATATAGGGATATATGTATATGTATAGCTGATTCACTTTGCTATAAAGCAGACACTAACACACCATTGTAAAGCAATTATGCTCCAATAAAGATGTTACAGGGCTTCCCTGGCGGCGCAGTGGTTGAGAGTCCGCCTGCCGAGGCAGGGGACACAGGTTCGTGCCCTGGTCCGGAAGATCCCACATGCCGCGGAGCAGCTGGGCCCGTGAGCCATGGCCGCTGAGCCTGCGCGTCCAGAGCCTGTGCTCCGCAACGGGAGAGGCCACAGCAGTGAGAGGCCCGCGTACCGGAAAAAAAAAAAAAAAAAAAAAGAAATGGTCTATCAAGCCACAAAAAGACATGGATGAAACTTAATTGTTGCTAAATGAAATTAGGAAGGAAGTCTGAAAGGCTATATACCCTATGATTCTCACTATATGACATTTTGGAAAAGACAGAAGTATACAGGAGGTAAATATATCAGTGTTTGCTAGGAGTTCGGGGCAGGGATGAATGAGTGAAGCACAGGGCATTTTTAGGGCAATGAAACTATTCTGTTAGATACGGTAATTGTGGATACGCTATCCATGACATTTGGCAAAGCCCACAGAAATGTACAACACAGTGAACCCAAATGTAAACTATGCTCTTTAGTTAATAATAATGTATCAGTATTGGTTCACCAATTGTAACAAGTGTACCACAGGAATGCAAGATGTTAATAATGGGGAAAACTGGAGATATGGGGGAAAGGGGTTCATGGAAACTCACTATGCTTTCTGCTCAATTTTTGTATAAACCTAAAACTGCTCTAAAAAATAAAGTCTATTAGGGAATTCCCTGGTGGCCAGTGGTTAGGATTCTGGGCTTTTGCTGCCAGGAGCCCAGGCTTAATCCCTGGTCGGGGGAACTAGGATCTCGCAAGCTGCATGGCGTGACCAAAAAATAAATAAAGTCTATTAAAAATAAAAAAAATAAATACCCTATCAGCCCAGGTCATGGAGAACCCTCATACCACCATGCCCAATATTTCTGTGCATTCCTAAACCATCTATGGATCTAGGAGTCCTCAGGCACAATTTGTGGATTTAGGGTAGGGTAGATGTACTCTGACAGAAACCTTTGTGATTTAGTGTGATAGAGGGCATATTTTTTATTAGAGATGGTTTTTGGGTTTTTTTGCAAACAACAAGGTGCCGTTTAATCTGCTGAAACAGGTACTTGTCAAATGTTTTTACCTAATGACTGTCCGTGTACTCAAAACACATGATCTCACCACATTGATGCAATTTAGTTTGGTTAAGGTAGTTTGCCTTAAGCTACTAAAGCAGGTGCCGTGCTCTGACCATGGAGTTGATGGTTGAGTGATAAATATGATATCTAGCTGCCCAAGAAGTCTAGCATCCAACCCTGTCACAGTGAGCCAGGGTAAGAGGAGAAATCAGTTGGCTTATTGTCATCTTCCCTATAGATTGGCTTTCTAGACACTTTGAATTACAAAAGACAAGTATTGAAGGAAAGATTTGACAACCTAAAGACCGTGTGAATCTCAAAAGATGGTTCCTTATAGTAAAATAAATGATGACCTCAATGGAATACAGATAAACTTTAAAATTGCAGTGGCTTAATAAACTAGAAGTCTTTTCCTTACTCCTGTAAGGGTAAAATCATTGGTATGTATTGGGTGATGAGTTTTAAGATCCACATAGTCATTGAAGGACCCAGTCTGATGAAGGTTTTGTCACCTTCAAAGTGCAACTTTTGTAGCCGTCATGAGTGTTGCTATTCATCCAGAGGATGACAAAAAAGAGAAAAAATTAACACATGGAAGCTGTTTGGGGACAGGTGCATATTACTTCTGCCTGCATTCTATTGGCCAGAATTCACTCAATGGGTACATCTAAGTATAAGGGAGGCTGGGAAATATGGAGGTAAAGGAAGTGAGTATGCTGATAAATATAAATGTAGATACAGTTATAGATAAATATATAGGTATAGATACAGATGCTGTTACAGATAAATATAGAGATATATCCTCCAAGTGCATATATTTTATCCATTTTTATATTAATTTATTGTATTTGTTATGTACATTAATTAAGAAGACAAGAATGGATTGGAATTGGGTGGTGAATATAATTTAATTAATGAAACAAGAGTGAATCTTCCCATGACAATGTCATATTTTAAGAAATATGACTAATGCACCTTTTTGTAGCAGTAATTATATATTGAAATATATATATATATATATATATATGAAATGAGAAAGTTAGTTAGGCAATCCTACTAAAAATGGTTAGATTTCTTTCTCAACTTGTTGAGGAGAGACATCATAAGTTTATTTCTATTATTTTAAGTTCCGTCAATTTTTTTCTTTCCCAGGAGAGCTAATTTCTCACTGCAGTCTTGAGTCATGACAGATAATTAGGAAATCTGGTCAGGCTTCTGCGGTGCCATATTTCTGCAATTTTTATATTGTTATAAAATAGCTTCAGGGGAGACACACATACAAAAAAAAAGATAATAAGGGTGAGAGTGCATTAGCCTAAAGTAGAATTTTATTGTTTTCCATCTGTTGTAATTATGAAAATAAACTCTCTTGTACTCTGATCAGCAGGATAAGTCATCAGAAAGATGTTTGTGTCTTGCAACGTATCTTGTTACATGTTATAAATAAGAGCATCTTATCTGTATGGCTTTTTTTTCTCTCTTTTTCCCTTAGGAGCAGAGCCATTGCAATCTTCCTATTAGAAGAGTAGTTTTTTCCCCCAAACCAACATAGCTTGAGGGAATAGTATTTGTTTCAACCAAATCATTACTGCATGTGGGATTTAGATTTGCATTTGCACATATTTCCAAGGTGACTGAAAAAGCATCATTTTAAGAAAAGAACAATTTAAATATCATAGTTTGGGAGATGTGTTTTCTCTCTACATACTGATTAAGAGTAATATATGTGATTTCTATTGAGAATGGTAGAGTACTCAGTGAGCATCCTTCACCTAAATTTTACAGTGACAAACAAACTGACTCAAGAAAAAGAAGTTCTATTCTTCCTCTGTCTCACATTCATATTGCCTGAGCTACTGAAAGCTTTCCTTAAAGTGTGTGCTGATTATTTTAGAATATTAAGGAATGATTTCATTATATTGAAGAGGATGGCATAGTCAACTGCCTTAACCCTACATTTATTATCTCTAACTTAAGGGAAGAACCTAACTTTGACACTGACGATGGAAAAAATAAAACCCAAGGTTTTGCCTACAATATCATTTTTATCTTTTCCTAAAAAAAATGAAATATTAATGGCTATTAATTGACTCCTATTGTATCATACAGTGCATTTTTAATAGACCATATTTTTTCAGAGCAGTTTTAGGTCTACAACAAAATTGAGCAGGAAGTGAAGAGATTTCTCCTCAACCCTCATCCCCTAGATATGCACAGCCACTCCTATAACCTGCATCCCCCACAAGAATGGTATATTTGTTACAAATGATGAACCAGCATTGACACCTCATTATAACCCAAGGTCCATAGTTTACATTAGGGTTCACTCTTGGTGTCGTACATTCTTTGGGTTTGGACAAATGTATAATGACATGTACACAAGATATGGTACCATACGCACTAGTTTCACTGCCCTAAAAGTCCTCTGTGCTCCACCTTTTTGTCCCTTCCTCCCTCCAACCTCTGGCAACCACTGGTCTTTTTACTGTCACCATAGTTTTGCCTTTTCCAGCATGTCACATTCTTGGAATTATACAATATGTAGCCCCTTGAGATTAGCTTTTTTCACTTAGTAATATGCATTTAAGTTTCCCCCATGTCTTTTGATGGCTTGATAACATTTATTTTTGATGCTGAATAATATTCCATTGCCTGGATGTACCACAGTTTGTCCCCTCACTTACTGAAAAACAGCTTGGTTACTTCCAGGTTTTGGCAATTATGAATAAAGGTGCTATAAACATCTTCGTGCATACAATGGATTTTTCATTATGGCTGGGAAGTGGAGGGGGTGGAAACACAAAAAATTTTTTAGATTTTTGAAGGGGCTCTAGAAATCATATGAACCAGTGATCCCCTCAAATCTAATTTCCAAAAGTTGGGCTTCCCTGGTGGGAAGATTTGGGAGCCACTGCTCTGGGCAACTCATTAATTTTAGAACACGAGAGAGAGCTTAAGTCATTCAAGTAGGGAGTGGCAGAGTCAGGGCAAGAGTAGAGAAGTGTTCTTGTTTTTAGCCCTATGTGATTGTGTTAATTATAAATGTGAGAGCAAAGTCTTTTTCCTATTACCCAGCATAAATACTTGTTGACATTACAGGAAAGCAGTGATGCAATTTCTCTACCTTTACACTATGTGAAGGCCCAATGAAGTGGTGAAAACTCACCCTTAATTCAGGGTGCTCTGAATGGACTCAAATTTTAGCCAAATAGAATACTGTGAATTTTCTTCTTTAGGGCTTCCTAGTTAATCCATGAAGAAGACTGCTTAAGCAGTTTGATTTTAAGCATTTTGATTTTCAACATCTCACCATTTGGGGTATTTGAGTAAAGGGTGCCACTTGCAATTTTCTAAAGACCCTGACATGAGTTGAATGTCTAGGAGATTATACACTGAGGGGAAGGACCATGAAGAAGCCAACCCACAGTTTGATAGAGCTGTGATGAAGGTACCTTTCATATTTTTGTTATTTCTATTTTTCTCTGAAAAGAAGACACTTGTACAATACCTTTTCTCTTCCATCTGTGCTCTTATCCCCAGACCCGCAGAACCCATTATAGTTTGGTTACATGGTTTTAGCTGACTCCTATGATGTATAATAAATGTGATTTTTAAAAATTTATTATAATAATATATATATACTGTTCCCAGCTCTATAAACATGTAAAATTAGGGATAGCTTTAGAAAATAATGGGAAGATTAAAGGGGCCTCCTATCTCAAACCATTCTGCATAGAGTCTCCCAAAGTGGACAGGGAATTACCAATTCCTCTTGCCTGGGAGTCATCTCAAGGGGGAGAATGACTTAAAGGACAATCAAATGTATGAAATGACAGTAATTACTTTGTGACCAAAGTGAGTGTAAGGAGAAAGCAATTACATTTTAAATGTAAAATACATTTTAAAAACATCTAAACTATAATCAATTTTTAGGTTCCAGAAAGGGGTAAACAATTTGATAAACAGTTTACATGACAGGTTTCATGTGCAATTTGTAGGAAGAAATCTTTCGAGTACTTCTGGTTGGGTTGTTATAAATGGATATATTTTTCAATATGTATTGAGGCTGGATAGTATTTGTAGATGGGGAAGAGGAAGGAAAGACTATGTTATGGGAGGATGATGATATGGACAAAAGCAATGAGCTAGAATACCTCAAAATTCCTTTAGGGAATGATGAGTAAACCAAGGCTGGTGCACATGGATGAAAGTCTAAAGATAGGACAGAATTAGCTGTCAGTTGAGTGAAAATTATTAAAACGGAGCAGGACTCTCTGTTCCTTCCACCCCACCCCCCAACCCTGAAGTCTTCCAGCTGTCTTTTGTCTGTAGAAAAACTTTAGCCAAAGAATAAGTTTAATCAGAGAAGTGAGAAAATGCAGAAAGAAAGGAAAGCAAACAGGACAAAACAATAATAGTAGAGTCATTAAGCAGATTCAAGGACCTTTAGTTCCTCCTCAAGGCCTATAGATCACATTCTGAGCCATATCCTGTGAGCTGTCTTGTAGATACTGAAATCCCCACCAGGTGGAAGAAGTTAACTACATGTTGACCAGACTGTAGCCATGACATAAGCTGCCACAATTCTGAGAAATGGCCTCAAAGAAATGGGAAAAAAACCGACCCTGGAACTGAAGACTAAGTGTACTTAAAACAATCAAGATGACACTGGTCAGACCACTGCAGAACCAATTTCAAGATGACGGTCAGAGCTGACTGTGCTGTTTCTGCATGTAGCCCCCTCCCTCTGCCTGTAAAAGCTCTTCCCCACTGATTGTCGGGGCGGGGATAGTGGGTGGGTCGGCCTTTGGACAGGAGTCCCCTCCCCCCATGCCAGGTTGCCGGCCTCCGAAATAAACCAAACTTTCCTTTCCGCCAGCCTTGCCTCGTTATTGGCTTTAGAGCGGCGAGCAGCCAGAACCCCACTTCGGCCAGTCTTTTGGCGTCCAACGTGAGGCTGCTGCGCTCTCGCGACATCTGGCTCCCGGGGTTTTCCCAGAGCAGAGCCGCGGCCATGAAAACTCGCAGGCGTGGCTGTGAGGAGCCGTTGCTCCTGGCTCGTAGTCCCCAAGAGGGGGTTTTGGGGGGACGTTCCTAGCAGCTGCCAAAACCATTTGTTTGGGGGAATCCTCCCTGTTTCTCCCCTGCTGGGCACTGGCTGCCAAATTACGCTTATTCCTCAGTGGAACAGAAATATGCATCTGGACGACCTGACGAGCTCCGAGACTGAGTAAGTCCACCGGTGTTTCCCGGGCAAACTTCCCTCTTGAGCACGAAGTGCTATTTGGGCATTTTGCCAGGTGGTTCTGACATTTGTCTGACTTTGAGGACCGTATGTGAGCACTGAGTGTCATTTGGGCATTTTGTCAGTTGGTTCTGACGTGTGCCTTACATTGAGGGCCATTTCTGTTGGGGAAGTATTTGTTTGGGACTCCATATCAACAACCATAAAATTAACATCTTTATGCATTTCAAGCAATCTTTATTCCATCAGTAATGTTCACGTTATTACAAGTTTGGGAATATATCTTGCATAAAACTTTTATCCTATCTGTGTTACTATATTAACGTGAGTGTTGTTTAAGACATTTTGGTACACATGCATTCTCCCTTTGGTTAGATGATTTCTATATTATCCTAGTGCAGTCATTCTCAAAGTATCGTCTCCAGACTGACAGCATCAGTGTTATCTGGAAATTTCTTTGAAATGCACAGTTTGAGAACCGCTATATTAACCCTGTCAGGTGACTCTAAGAATTGCCAGAGCAGAATTATTGATTTCTTTACTTTTTATCTCCTTTATGACCTCAGGTGTTATTGTCAAAGGAGTATATGCTAAATAGCTGTAAAGAAGTTTTTTTGTTTTTTTTTTTCATATTTTTGATGATTTTACTTCCTATAAGACGGAGACATTTAGTCAATCGGAGCATACCTGACTGGCCCATCTGTGCTCTGATCCCCAAACCCCAAGAATCCATGATAGTTTAGTTTTATGGCTTTAGCAGACTCCTAAGCTACAATTAACCAAAAGTATATAATAAATAGATTTTGTTTTTAAAATTTTTATTATAATAAAAGATACGGACATCTGAATAGGCATTTTTGAGAAAAGTTCAGAGATCGCCTTCAGCAGCAGTGATTCCTTTCAGAACAGCCCTGTATGGTTGTTCAGGCTGTGAACTGCACAACTTCTGGGAGTGCCATTCACTTAGCCAGAAGTATAAATGATGCTTCTTGGAATTGCACTATACAGAGGCCCTGATTCCTATGTTTAGGCAGGAACAATGGACTGTAATAAGAAATATGAGTAGTCTAATTTTCTAAAGAAGTGACTAATGTTTATCCTTGATAATCTCTATCTTCATTTCAAATTGGCTATTTGTTTGAGGCTATAGCGAGAGCTTAAATAAGGTGTTTTGTCATACAAATTTTTAAAACTTAAGTAAATACAGATTCGTTATCATAAAAATGGCTACCATTTAATTTTGCACAACTAATAGGAGTGTAATTGTTGAATGAACTAATTTAACAAAGGATCATTTAGACATTTTAGAAGAAAACAACTAAAATAATCCTTTCCCTTGGAGTTATTCTGAAATATGTTGTTTTTCAAGTCTTCCTGTTGAAAATTAGGTAACTTCAGAAATTTTTGCTAAATAGATGGTTAGTGTTATATTCCTCTGTGTGTGTGTGTTTATTTGCATAATATATTCCTAATATACGCATGTGAAAGCATCAAGTCAGTGTTTCCATGTAGACATTTCTAGGTATGTTCTATATAGTATGGCAAAGCAATACAATTTCTGTCTTCTATAATAACAGTATAATTTCTCCTAAAACTGTATTCTTCATGAACAAATGACACATTGACAGAGTGTACAGGAATTTATTTATATCAGTCAAATCTGGACTGGAACACCTTCCACATTTCCTTTGTGATCTTAGTCTAGTCTTCATAACAATTCCAGCATTGAGATGGAATCACCTACAGTAGTAGGTTAAGGTAGGGAGGCTTTGAAATATCAAATCTTCCAGTAGAACTAGTGGTTCCAGATGTTTTAGCATCTGTTTGTTGTCTGGGCATAAAGTTTTCACATGAGGACTCAAAATGAAAAGAAAAATCTTATTATGAAGATAAAGATATTTGCTGTGTTTCTAGCTCTGGGTTTGGTCTCAAAGACAAAAGTAAGGGTTAATTTATATTCGTTTACTTATATACTTTTTTTTAATCCCACAAAGGAGTTTTGGATGTTTACAGAATTGCATACAAGAAACAGAAAAACTACAACTAAATTCCTGCAGCAAAGAAATGTAAACTGGAGGCCAGTGTTACAGGCACTGGGTAGAATGCCATGGTTAATGTTCTTAAGGAGTATTTGGACAATTCTGAGTAACTAAACAAGATTTCCAGGGTTAATATACAGTGCCATAATTGCAGGTTAAACCTAACAGATTTGAGTCCCCCAAATGAAGTGTTTTCAGTATATATAATAAAAGCATGACCATAAAGGCACTAGTGGAATTTCTTGATTAATTTAGTAGTGGATAGAGTCTCATTGTTATTCCTACTCATTTGGGTTTAGCTTTAATCAGTGATATTCTTTTGCTACTCAGATCATGTGCACGGTGAGAACAGTGACAGCGCAGGTAGTAAGCAATAGGACTGGCTGGCATTTTATACCTAAACTTGACCATAACATTGGCTATAAGGCGAAAGGTCACTCAACATACAGTGAAAGGTCATTACTAATAGGTGATTTCTAGTCACTGGAATGGAGATGCTGAGTGTTCCTTAACATTTTGGAAAGTTTCTTTTTAGTAGGTGATAAAGTGCCTCAACTATGGCTAACTTTCGTGATAGGAGAACCAGGTAAAAATTGACTAGCCTCAAGAAGGCTTGAAGTTCTTACTATGTTGTTGAAGTCAGCACATCACTTTCTCTCCTATGTGCAATCACCATTCACCCAAATGCCCAACTTTGGAAAGATGCATTTAGATTTGACATCTCCCTCTGTCTCATCCCACGTATTCAGCAGCCATTTCTATCAATTCTACCCTATAAACGTCTTCCAGTTCCTTCAAAGATAAATTTATCATTCAGTCTCATTAAACATTAATTTATTAATCATAGTCAACAAAACAAGTTGGAATGTAAACAACTACAATTTACACCCACTGCCATGGCCCCGTTTTTTTGTCTTTCAGAATCCAGTGGGATGATTCATCAATGGCAGATCTCTGGGCACTATGACTAATTAGGTTAGGCAAGCAACATGGGAAGCAGTGAATGTTATATTTTTGTTTTTTACTTTTTCGTTTGTTTGTTTAGTAGCATGAGTAGAGGATTTGGAGCTTCTATATAGATATTTGCATAGTATTTACATGAAATTCATTTATACTGTATCATAGGTTCCTTCCAGTTGCTTTCTAAGATAACAAGCGTTTGGATTCCTCTCACCCACTCCACCTCCATCTGCCTTTAAGGCAACTTTAGTGCTTTCTTGAAATCCTATGGACTGCAAGTCAGACAAACTGTTTTATTCCCTAGAATTGCGTGTTTATGGTTCCTCCCTCAGAGCATCCCACTAACTGTAGTGTGGCCCTGAGCAGTGAAATCTGGAACTGTCAGACCTGGAGGTCATTAAAATATGCCGGAAAGCAGAACGGAGGCCTCTCAGTTCTTTCCTGGTATCATCTATTTCTGATAATAATGGAAAAAAACTGATCCTACATGAATTCTTCCACAGATGATTTGGTGAAGGGCCAAAATTAGGGCCCCTCTCTTGCACCATTTCACTCCTCCAACCCATGCTATTTCTTGCCAAACTAGAAGAAAATTAAGCCCCTAGAAGTTAAATTTCATAAAAACACAAAATAGAACCATGTCTTACATGTTTTCACACATATAACTATGTAAGAAAGGAGGAAGGTGGACAATTACGTGTTCAGAACTGTTCTAGTACCTGGGAAAGTCATAGGTGGAAAGGAACCTGGGCACTATAGACAGGCAAACCAGGCATATTTAATCTACCCCACAAGTCTAAGGCATATCTGAATCACTGTAGTTGAGGACCACTTCACAGGAGACAGGCTACAATATTTTCAGAACTAAATTAGTGAAGATCTATAGGGACCAAGTAAAAATGCATCATAATAAGAATGTAGACCTTTGGAGTCATTGCTGTGATAATTATGATATTCACTTTGTTTGCTTAAGAATTGTGCAATTCACTTTGTTCACTTTGTAAGCTGTAAAATAAAAGTAACAGCTCTACCCAGAAGTGTTTTTAAGGAGGTTGGCTGCTCCTGTTATCAGTGGCATCTGTGTTGAGCCCAACAAATATACAGAAGTAATAAATAATATTTAAAGCAAGAATTTTTGACTTTTAAACTCTTCTAATAATTAGGCAAATAGTTCTTTCTTAATTTCTGTGACTTTGGTCTTCTGAGGGCAACAGGAAAGTTCACAGGAAATAAAAGCATGTGTTGCATGATGATTGAAGAATACCTACGTAAAATTCTTTTAATACTGAACTATTTTAAGATTTGGAGGTATTTACAGCAAGTATTCATTTCATTAAAACCCAAAATGAAGTATGTAAAAGAGTCTGGTTTATTTTTTCCATACTAATTAAAAGAAGATCTTTCCTTTTAATTTTAGCAGAATACTGTTTATTTTCATTACGCAGCAATAGATTGCATAACAGAGACTCATAGAAGTTGGGAGGCTAAAAATTTTCAGCCTGATGTTGGCTGATTGTACAAATAAATGGATTTATTATTGCTTAAAAATGGCTCTGCAGTAAAGGAATTGTTTCCAATGCTCATGTATAAAACTCTGGTTTGGATAAGAGTTCAGAAAAGGTAGTCGGTCTACAACATTTACAGGAAAGAAGCAGACATGAGCTATGGGATGCTATAAATCCTAGTTATTATTTTATTACTCCCCCTCAGTGGTCTCTAGATTTTGAAATATGTTATCCTGACTGAAATTTTGAATTGTGATTATCTTGTTTTCCCTTTAGGATGGGATTTTATGACCTGTCCCTAAATCCCACTTCTGTGGTTCTCTCCAATAGAGTGATTCTTTAGCAGACGTCAGGTTTGGGAGAATGAGAGAAAATAAATATATGAACTTCTCTCCTGGGATTCAAATAGCACATTTTTTTTTTTTTTTGGATGCTGGGAGGAACAAACCTCTGAGTCCAGATTAATTACTTTTCTCTGTTTTTCTTTTTAACTAATAATTATAGTAAGAATATGCTTGATTCAACTTTTATTCTATTATACTTTTCCCCCATATTTAGTTATTTTTCATTATTCAGTTATCTCCTTAACTTATTCTTATAAACAATGCTAATAGGAAGGACAAAGGAATTATTTTGGAAACTATACGTGACCACTAAATTTTATAAAAATTGCATATATTTTGTTTTATGGAATACATTTATATTATGCTTAAGCACTACTATCTTTAAAATCTGAGATGCTGACGAAAGCAAAGGGATTGATGTTCAGTACACAGAACAATCATTTGTTCATTCACCAATTATTTCTGAAGTACTAGTAAACAGTAAAGTATGATCCAATCTAGGGTTAATTAGAAGTATTTAATGTAGATTATATCATAATTTTGCTATATGAACTTAGCATTTCAGATATAGTTTATACTATTTATCAATACCACACATTTAGTCATATCATGAAGTGCTTCTTTAAAAAAATATTTATTTTTTAAATTGAAGTATAGTTGATTTACAATACTGTGTTAGTTTTAGGAGAACATCAAAGTGATTCAGTTTTATATACATTTTTTCAGATTCTTTTCTGTTATAGGTTATTATGAGATGTTGAATATAGTCCCCTGTACTATTCAGTAAATCCTTGTTGCTTATCTATTTTGTATATAATAGTTTGTATCTGTTAATTCCATACTCCTAATTTGAGTGCTTTTATAAATAAAGCAAGAAAAATATGTATAATTTCTAGCCTTTAAAAAAATTCATCATATTTCATTTGTTTTGTGTCAAATTCTTGTTACTTTCCATGCTTCCTGCCCATAGGTTTGAACTTTTTGTGGTTTCTCTCTGAAAGAGAAAGCTACTCAACTCTGAATGATACTCTCCCTATAGATTTAAGTACCTGGAGAGAAGAATATGTTTCCTATCCCAAAGTCATGACTCAAAGAATAACAAAAACAACTCTTCCTTTACAAAAAGTACTAAATCTAAGCAGAAATGTTATCAGATGAGCAATAAGTTATTTCTAGCGAAATCAGTCCTGGCACACTGAAGAGTACAGAGTCTTTGGCCTGCCAAGAATTTCTTTCCAGCCAATGAATCTGTGACAGGAAGTGAGATTTAAGGAAAGTCTTTCTCACTCTGGAATTTTACCATTAGCCCACAAGGCTGAAGGCTTAACATTTTTCATCTCATTTGAAAAAAATTACAGTTGTATTATATTGTATAGTTTTTAAGAGCCATTAATACTCTCTTTGTTGATTGGACTAATTAGACAATTACCAAAATATCCTGAGTATTCAAACATCGTAAAATGGCATTAAAACTGCAAGACATAAAGTATTGCCCGATAATATAATAACCATGCAAGAGGAAAAATTCAGAATAGAAAATGAAGTCTGTCACTTGGCTGTCCCACTGGACTAGGCTGACTTTTTTGAAAAAGATATTTTACAGCTCCCTGAAGAGCTATGAATCCTGAATCTGCCAAAATAGATTAAGCAGTTGGTTCACAAGATAAGAGCTCTACAGGGAAACCATTTAGGGTCCAATTAAGTTCGGATGTCGGCAAAACTAACTGGGAAGAAGGTCTATGATGCCAGTTGATTGGGTAGGATTTACAGTGGCTGAAGATTTCTTGATAAGTGCTAAAATTGCAGGTCATCTCTGAGATGGCTTTATCTCTGAGCTGAGTAGCCATTCAATTGCCCTTTAAGTGTCACAGAGTTATTTTCATGGACTCTTAGAGTCCTACCAGGTCAACTTGCTGTCTTTCTAACAAGTGCTGGAATGCCTTCTAAATATCCCTGACAAAGGCTAACCAGTCTTTGTTTAAACTCTTCCAAATAATGGGGAGCTCACTACTTCACAAGGCAAGTAATCTTTTTCAATCAGCCTTTTGAAAATTCTGCTTTATACTGAACTTAGTTTACTTATGCCTCTGACCAAACTGGTTATATCTTAGAGTTCTAATTAAACCTCTTCAGACACAATTTAAGGCAATACATACATATGCACATAGAAACCCTCAAATATTTGAAGACATTCTGGGGTTTGAATTTTGGCTCTGCTGCTTACTAGCTGTGTGAAGTTGGGTAATTTTTTAAAAATTACTCTGACTCTAATTTCCTCACTTCTAAAATAGGTATAATAAGAGTACTTCTTTTATTGAGCTAGTTAGAGGATTAAATGCCTGACACGTAGTAAATGCTCAGCTAATGTATGTTCCATCTACATAATCAGTCTGTCACTAGCTGCCTCCTGGTACCTGGTGCTGGAGAAACAAACTTTACCTAATGGAGTTTTCTTTGTAATGAAGAAGACAACAAAACCTTAAGTATGCAATATCAATAAAGAGTTCCGGGTTCTCTGAGAGAAGACACACAGTGCTGGGGGTAGGGGGGATGATTGACAGGGCAATGGGCAGTTCACATGGGGGTCTAGGAGCAGTTCCTGGCAGAAAGGACGCTTACCGTGAGATTGGGTAGATAGTGAATTGACCAAGTGAAGAAGATGAAATTATGAGAGTCCCAAGTAGATGGAAAAACATGGAAAATAAACTAAGAGGTAAAGAGGAGAATAAAGGTTGTAGAAATTAAGGCTGTTTAGTATGGCTTGAGTAGAGTATGTCAAGCTATGGGTAATAATAATATTAATAAATCCTAGGATTTAGGGAGGGGCCTTGTAAGCCATGTTAACTACTGGGATAATGAGAAACTATTAGAAGATTTTAAAGAAAGCAGTAACATGGTTGATTTGTAGTAAGGGAATAATGTGAGCATTTTTCAGATGGACCAATCAATTGTGACAGAAAATTTCAAAGTTCACAGTCCCAGTGAGGCCCAGCTGGGAGGGGTGCACACCTTGGGACGTTTCAGGGACATCATATGTAAACTATTATCGTTTAAAAAAAATCACCTAGCCCTTATATCCCAATTTTTTTAGGACACTCCCAGTTTACAACTGTAGTCGAAGATTAACTATCCTTAGCATCCTCTCCCTGTTTCAGAATTGTCCCAGATTAAATGAAAAAGGCATGGTCATTTTGCATAATACCCATAAACATGGAATCTTAAGTTATCTCCCATTCTTTGAGAGCGCTTGCTCTAGAAAGCCTATGTTTCTAAGCAGGCTTAAACTTAACCTGGTAAGTGTAAGAAGTTGTTGCTGTTTTGAATTTCCTGTTTAAGGGACAGTATAATGGTATAATTATGCTACTCCTTTAATCTCTTCCCAGTAAGTTACTGGGTAGAAGGGAAAAGCTTTCTATGTTCTGGTAACCCTTTATTTGACAATTAGATTTTCTTTCTTCCAAAGAAAGAAACATCTGTTCTATTGTGCCGAAGTTATTTTTCTTTTCATGTTTGATGCTAAGCATTCCACAATGGAAGTAATCACTGACTTGGGAGATGTGGCTGTACTAGGTAATGACTGGGTTCAGGTGAGTGCAGATGTGGCCGTAGGAGAGAGTGGCCACAGCAAATGCAAGAGATCATTGTTGAAGACCCTAAGCATTGGATAGACATTGGACAGTCTTGGGATAATGATAGTCTTTAGGGCAGAAGGGAAACCAGAGTCCAGTACCAAAGTCTTTAAAAATCAGGAATATTGCCCAAAGTCTTCAAATTGTAGCAGTCAAAAGGGATGGGGAACAGTGGATCAAAGATGTGTACTGAAAAGGAGCAGGGAATTTTACATGAGGATTGAGGAGACATGATCTGGAAATGGAGGCAGAAAGGGAGAAATCCTTAAGCCAGACCTTCAGAGATATATATATATATATATATATATATATATATATATATATATATAAAATCTCCCTTTGCAGAGAGGATGGAAAGGAATGTATTGAATGTAGTGAAGATTCCATGTAACACAGGAGAAGAAAAGCTGGAAAGGGAGAAGAATAGTGGAGGTTTGAATTGAGGAGAAACACACAACACAGTGGAGATAATAATATGAGATTGGGCAGAGGATCCTGGGTTGCTGCCTTAGGTACTGGGCCAGAAGTACAAAGATGCTGGCATGCTGTACTTAACACTCTTAAATATATGAAATACCCAATCACATCAAGTCCCTGGGAGACTGGAACTGTAGAAATAGCCCTCAAGTTTTGTAGGGGACAGTGAGGCTTCCTGGCGTAGGTTTGACCTCTGCACAAATTCAAGTCTCTCAGCATGGAGTGACTTCTCCGGTGGAAGTAGTCAGCTGTTGTCTGGCTTTAACGGGCTGGGGGATGTCTCAAGAAAACTGTCCAAGGTTCAAGGATACAGGCAAACAGGTCAGTGAGAGTATGCCAGGTTCACAGTGGATGTGAGAGACAGGTTTGGGGGCAGTTGAAGGCCATGGTCTCTGAAGTCAAATCTGACTGTGATACTTCTCTTCAAGGGTTCTTGTGATTATTAAATCTGTAAAAACAGAGAATACAGATAAGAGTTCATGACACATAGTGAGTGCTGAATAAATGCTAGCTACTATTGCTCATATGGGAGGCCCAGTACCCGCTGTGAGCTTCTTCTCAGATTGGATGTAGCTCAGGGAAATATTCATCCACTTCTCAGGTGTGGCTGTACAGTCTGTGTGAGGCTCCCTGAGGTGGGCGAGAAGCGAGTCAGGAAGCAGTGAGATCTTCCTGAAATGAACAGAAGGGCTAGTAAATGGGGACGCAACGTCTTCTTGTCACTAGGGAGTGAATGTGACTTCAAACCCTGTGCTAGTTTCATTATGATTACATTCTGTACATAGAAACAGTGGTAGCATTTCAGATCCATTTCAGCTTTCCCATGACATCCAATGCACAGCATCTCCCCATGGATGGCTTACTCTGGCACTCCATGAGGCAGCTTTTCAATGATCCCTGCTCGTGTGGCACCTCAGGGAACTTCTCTGCCACCTATAGGGCCACAGCTGCACCCTCTTGAAGAAGGTCTGTATCTCAGTCCAGGGGCAACAAGGAAGGCAGGGGAGGGGTTCTCATAGATTTGTTCCTTCCGGTCTTAGGTAATTTGTTGGAGCCCCAGAGATAATGACTGCTCCCTATATGTGTTATTCCCGTATTCTTCGGATTTTTCTTTATGCCTTAGATAATATTTCTTTTTTTACTATATTATTTATATATAATATATTTAATATATATAATATTATTATTGTATTTCTTTATACTTAATATTTCTTTATACTAAACTTTTCCTTTTTCAGATAATAAGCAGTCTCTGTCTCCTGTTTGGACCCTGACTACTGAAAGGGTCCAGCTAAGATGCTTCCACTTCCAGCATCCACAGCTGGATGCATTCCTGCTTCCTCTGTATACCTGTAACACTTTGCTAATATCTGTCATGCATCTTAAGAGAAATATGGTTATTACTATTATTATTATTACTCTTGTTGTTATTTGTAATGCCTACCTTACCCACTGCATGAAGAGCTTAAGAAATAGACTGTTTCTATTTGTCTTCAATTTTTTCCTCTCCATCCTAACACAGAGCTGCTTTCACAATGATACCCTCAAAGATATATGTCAACACAATAAAGTAGTCCCACAATGCACATGGTTAAATTGTCAATTGACCATTTGTCAAAATAGTCAAATTGATAACATCCATGAAAACTGAACATACCATTGCTAGTGTTGAGACATAAGTTCAGTACTTAACCATTCTGACTTCATACACACCATATTATACTGGCTCTACACATATCTAAGGCTTAATTCCCTTCACACCTGTTTCCCCACAATGTCTTCTGTTAATAGTACAGAAATCGAGGAACACTTAACACATACAAAATCCATTCTATGCTTGATTGAGCACATGAAATGTTGCCAGCTGACCGCTGAAAATGCCTGGTTGCCCCATGGAGTCATCTGACCCTGACTTCCAAATGGTCAGGAGTTAATTTAATGAAAGCAGAAATTCACCACCTAAATATACGTTTCAACAGACCTGAGAAGGAAGGGGAGTTTGCTGACAAAATAAGGGATACCCTTTTTGACTGCTATAGTTTGGATAATGCCAGATTTCCAGAGTTTGCGATTTTGCCTCCAGGAAATTCCGAAGGCTTATTTGCAGAGGAAGAATCATGAGCCTGGAAAAATGAACACAAGTGACTCCCTTTTGCATAGGGAACCTCTTAACTTCAAACACAAGGCTCTTACGGTGTCTGTCTGTCTTTTCACTACTCAACAGCTTATCAAGGAGTAGAGCTTTGAATACTTCCTCTTCATTTAATCCGTTTTAAGAAAATTGAATATATAATGATTCTTTCCAAGGTACTCGTGATCATATGTAGAAACTATTTGTAGAAACTTTAAAGGTACTTGGAGTTGGGAATAAAGCCCGTTTTTTTTTTTTACCTTGACTGATCTGCACATATTCACCGTAACCTGTTTTATTGTCACATGGAACTTTCTGCTTTGGTTTGAATTTGGACTGTGTATTTGGTTAACTCCATGCTCACAGATTGCATAAATTGACTCATGCATCTATACAGTAAGGATCTTTCATATTCATGGATCTAAGTTTGAAGAGTCAGCCACCAATTGGCAAAGAGATGCTATAGGTTGATGAATGTCTCTGATATCTGCCCTCTACTTCCATCCTCATTCCCACTACATACTAGTATATTGTTTAGCTGTCGTGGTTAGGGACTGTGTTGTAATCTACTGTCGTCAGCAACTAGAATGGTGCATGTAACATAACATGTACTCCGTTAGCTATGTGTTGGATGGGTTACCTCATCCACTCTTTAGTTATGTATTGATCTTAACAGCATAGGGCATCTTTCAGGTAACAGAGAAAGGGAGGGGTCAAACCCTAAAACAACCAATTCAATTATTTGTGCACAATACCTTCGCCTCTTTCCTCTTAACCCTTCTGGAAATAACTGTTAAAATGTCAAGTTTTGAATAAGATGGGCTGCACACAAAGTGGGATTTTCCCACTGGGCTAACTAGAAGCCATCTTTGAAGGTATGTAGCTTTTTAAAATGTTCTTTAGAGGAAATACCTTTCTATAGCTCTGACTCTAACTTCTTCCTGCAGGTATCTGCTTAAGAATATTTTCCCCCTGATATATCAGCTCATATTTTCCAAGTTGGACCTCATTAGTTATATCCTGCCTATTTTCCAATTCTCTGTGGTCCTTAAAAGAATTATTATTTTGCCATAGTCCTGACTGGGGTTTATAACACCTTCCTCTCATATATTATCTGCAGATGTTATTGATATTTGGCTTCTACACACTGTTGGATCATTTGAAAAGATATCACATTCTAGAAGACCTCACACCAATCTTTACAGTCCCTCTGGTCCCTCCCCACTTGAAATGATGGCATGTCATTTATAATGTTTCTTCATCCTAAACGCCTTGCCAATTCTAGACTCATGAAGCAAGGATCATACCTTAACAAATGTGAACTCTAAATACTTCAATACTGTCAAGACACCAGATCCTCCTTAAATTATAATAATAAAATATCATCTGCTCAGTATCCCTACCCATGACCCTACCCTGACATCATTAAGTTCTTATCTTTTTACTTGGAAACAAAATTCCTTGCATGAACCCAGATTGCTGACTGTCAGAAATTTTTTTTCTTTTTTAAGTTGCAGAATAATATACATGGTGGAAGGTTTTTCTTTGTTTCTTTTTTATGTATAAGATTGAGGTTGGACTAACTAGCCAGTGAGTTTATGGATTATTGCGTTTGTGCTTTCTGAATACCAGAAATAAAATCGCTTCTATTTTTTGTGTAGTCCTTCAACATATCACCTTCCCAATTCTGGAAGACTTTTCAAAAACAATTGGTGGTGTTCCAGTAACTTCATTAGTTAATCCCTTAACACCCTAGGGTTTGTCATCCAGAGCTACAGAAATGATACAATTCAGTAATTTTTAAAAATTTGTTTTATTTTTTAATTTTTTTAAAATAAATTTATATTTTATTTATTTATTTTTGGCTGCATTGGGTCTTCATTGCTGCACGCGGGCTTTCTCTACTTGCGGAGAGCGGGGGCTACTCTTCGTTGTGGTGCACAGGCTTCTCATTGCGGTGGCTTCTGTTGTTGTGGAGCACGGGCTTCAGTAGTTGTGGCATGCGGGCTCAGTAGTTGTGGCTCACGGGCTCTAGAGTGCAGGCTTAGCAGCTGTGGCACACGGGCTTGGTTGCTCTGCGGTATGTGGGATCTTCCCGAACCAGGGATCAAACCTGTGTCCCCTGCACTGGCAAGCGGATTCTTAACCACTGCTCCACCAGGGAAGAACCAATTCAGTAATTTGAGAGGAAATTGGGGTCAGGTTCTTTGTAGCATCTTAGACTTTTTTTTTTTTGCTTTCTTTACTATTTTTATCAAGTTCTAGTATTCTTCCACTTTATTTTCGACTCCTTTGCATACCAGATTTCTCATACTTTGATTTTTCCCTCAAAAGGATGTGTTTTCTCAGGCTTTCAACACTTTTTGGACTTACGTCTAACACCTCTGTTTCTTCCACTAATTAAGTAAACAGCTTCACTTTTTCAGTCACTAACATGTTATCAGTAAAGAGGATATGTTGATGTGTCAAGTTATCTTGAAAAAATTCTGCCGTTTTGGTCAATAGTATAGTTTAAATTTTCACTGGATGAGAAATGAAATGGATTCTTTATTTTCAGTATTAGACAATGTAAATATCATGTGATTTCTCAGGTGGTAACCTTTTAAATACTACTCTAAAAGTAATATTTCTTTGCTGGCATACTTTTCAGTCCTTTAAACCCACAACTGTGAATTATGTTCAGCATTCTTTGAATAATGAAAAAAATTATACATAATAAAAGCAGCACAGACTTATCTCTTTACTGAATATTTGAACACATTTAAAATATCATACTATTTTAGTGTACACATAAAAAATTATACCTGATATACATATTAGGTATATACCTATAAGCAGGGTCATCTGAAAATACATACTTTAAAGAAGCTGTGAATCTACCACACACTGAAATGAAAATTTTAAATGAAAGCATTTATTTTAAAAATTTGCTTTGAATCATTCCATTGTCAAATCCCAGGTAAGCTGTAGAAGAAGAACGACTTTTTCTTAGAAACCATTTTTGATTTTAACTAATTCCACTCCTTTGATGTAAAAGAAGCCTAATAGAACTGTTGGAACAACTAAGACAATAACTCATTTTAACACTTGAAAATATGAAGTGTGGATTCCGAACACCTTTATTCAATGACTTGTGCTAAAATATGTAACATTTAAAACCATGACGTGTCACTTAACAGTGTATAATCAGACTAATAGCACCCACTCTCTAAGAGATACATAGAATTCTAAACATGAAGAATTTATGGATTTTCATAAACTTTCTATATAACTTTTAAAATTTTAGTTAATACTACTAATTTAAGTTTGGACAGCCTTGTATTGCAATCTTATAATTGTTATCTGTTCTTCCTTCTGTCAGTTGGAGAAACTAGAGTCCATTTCGTTATTGGTTATTATCCCTAATATTTTAAATCTAGGAGTTAAATCATATGCTGTAATAAAAAAATATATATGTTTATAGGTTGAAGGTTGTTTGTTTTATGATGTAACTTTTACCTCAGAAAACATGTTTTCATTTTATTAAGAGATTTTGAAGGTATAAAGACTTAAACCAAAGGAATTAGTTTCATCACTAATGGCAATAATTTTGCATGTAAGAATGGTTTTTTAAATTAATAGAGCAGTTTTAAGGAAGGTCATGGTAAAATTGATTGGGAGGTATAGAGTTTCTATAATATGCCCTGTCCACCACACATGCACAACTTCCCTCATTATCAACATCCCACACCAGAGTAGTACATTTGTTATAATCAATGAACCTACAGTGATACATCATAATCACCCAAAGTCCATAGTTTGCATTAGGGTTCTCTTTTAGTGTTGTGTATTCTACGGGTTTTGACAAATGTATAATGACACACTTTCACCATTGTTGTATAAAATAGTTTCACTGCCCAAAAAATCCTCTGTGCTCTGTCTGCTTATCCTCCTTTTCCCTCCTAAATATTGGCAATGTATAACCTTTGTAATGTCCCCATAGTTTTGCCTTTTCCAGAATGTCAAATAGTTGAATCGTACAATATTTAGCTTTCCAAATTAGCTTCTTTCAGTTACCGTATTCATTTAAATGTCTTCCATGTATTTTTATGGCTTGAAAGTTCATTTCTTTTTAGCGCTAAATAATATTCTCTTGTATGGACATACCACAGTTTATTTATCCATTCACCTACCAAGGGACCTCTTGATTGCTTCCAAGTTTAGCAAAGATAAATAAAGCTGCTATAAACATCTGTGTTCAGGTTTTTTGTTTTCAACTCATTTGAGTAAATACAAAGGAGGATGGTTGCTAGATCATATAGTAAGAGTATGCTTAGTTTTATAAGAAACCACCAAACTGTCATCCAAAGTAGCTGTACCATTTTACATTCCCACCAGCAGTAAATGAGAGTTCCTGTTGTTCTGATTCCTCAACAGCATTTGGTGGTGTTAGTTTTTGGATTTGGGCAATTCTAATACATATATAGTGATATCTCATTATTGTTTTGATTTGCAGTTCCCTAATGACCTATGGTGTTGAACATATCTTTATATGCTTACTTCCATCTCTGTATCTTCCGTGGTGAGGTGTCTTTTCAGCACTTCTGTCCATTTTTTAGGTTGTGTTCTTAATGGATGCGTTTTTTATTTTAACATCTTTATTGGAGTATAACTGCTTTACAATGTTGTGTTAGTTTCTGCTTTATAACAAAGTGAATCAGCTATATGTATACATATATCTCCATATCCCCTCTCTCTTGCTTCTCCCTCCCACCCTCCCTATCCCCCCCACCTCTAAGTGGTCATAAAGCACTGAGCTGATCTCCCTGTGTGATGCACCTGCTTCCCACTAGCAATCTGTTTTACATTTGGTAGTGTATATACGTCAGTGCTACTCTCTCACTTCGTCCCAGCTTGACGTTCCCCCTTCCCATGTCCTCAAGTCTATTCTCTACATCTGCATCTTTATTCCTGTCCTGCCCCTAGGTTCTTCAGAACCTTTTTTTTTTTTTAGATCCCATATATATGTGTTAGCATATGGTATTTCTTTTTCTTTTTCTGACTTACTTCACTCTGTATGACAGACTGTAGGTCCATCCACCTCACTACAAATAACTCAATTTCGTTTCTGTTTATGGCTGAGTAATATTCCATTGTATATGTGTGCCACATCTTCTTTATCCATTTATCTGTCGATGGACAATAGGTTGCTTCCATGTCCTGGCTATTGTAAATAGTGCTGCAATGAACATTGTGGTACATGAGTATTTTTGAATTATGGTTTTCTCAGAGTGTATGCCCAGTAGTAGGCTGCTGGGTCATATGGTAATTCTTTTTAATTTTGCTTTATTTCTTTATTTTTTTACATCTTTATTGGAGTATAATTTCTTCAAAATGGTGTGTTAGTTTCTCCTTTATAACAAAGTGACCCAGTTATACATATACATATGTTCCCATATCTCTTCCCTCTTGCGTCTCCCTCCCTTCCACCCTCCCTATCTCACCCCTCTAGGTGGTCACAAATCACTGAGCTGATCTCCCTGTGCTATGTGGCTGCTTCCCACTAGCTATCTATTTTACGTTTGGTAGTGTATATATGACCATGCCACTCTCTCACTTTGTCACAGCTTACCCTTCCCCCTCCCCATATCCTCAAGTCCATTCTCTAGTAGGTCTGTGTCTTTATTCCCATCTTACCCCTAGGTTCTTCATGACATGGTAATTCTATTTTTAGTTTTTTAAGGAACCTCCATCCTGTTCTCCGTAGTGGCTATATCAATGTACATTCCCACCAACAGTGCAAGAGGGTTCCCTTTTCTCCATCACCCTCTCCAGCATTTATTGTTTGTAGATATTTTGGTGATGGCCATTCTGACCAGTGTGAGGTGATACCTCATTTTAGTTTTGATATGCATTTCTCTAATGATGAGTGATGTTGAACATCTTTTCATGTGTTTGTTGGCAGTCTGTATATCTTCTTTGGAGAAATGTCTATTTAGGTCTTCTGCCCATGGGTTGGGTTGTTTGTTTTTTTGATATTGAGCTGCATGAGCTGCTTGTATATTTTGGAGATTAATCCTTTGTCAGTTGCTTCATTTGCAATATTTTCACCCATTCTGAGGGTTGTCTTTTTGTCTTGTTTATGGTTTCCTTTGCTGTGCAAAAGCTTTTAAGTTTCATTAGGTCCCATTTGTTTATTTTTGTTTTTATCTCCATTTCTCTAGGAGGTGGGTCAAAAAGGATCTTGCTGTGATTTATTTCATAGAGTGTTCTTCCTATGTTTTCCTCGAAGAGTTTTATAGTGTCTGAACTTACATTTAGGTTTTTAATCCATTTGGGGTTTATTTCTGTATATGGTGTTGGGTAGTATTCTAATTTCATTCTTTTACATGTAGCTGTCCAGTTTTCCCAGCACCATTTATTGAAGAGATGGTCTTTTCTCCATTGTATATTCTTGCTTCCTTTATCAAAGATAAGGTAACCAAATTTGAGTGGGTTTATCTCTGGACTTTCTATCCTGTTACATTGATCTCTATTTATGTTTTTGTGCCAGTACCATACTGTATTGATTACTGTAGCTTTGTTGTATACTCTGAAATCTGGGAGCTTGATTCCTCCAGCTCCGTTTTTCTTTCTCAAGATTGCTTTGGCTATTTGGGGTCCTTTGTGTTTCCATACAAATTGTGAAATTTTTTATTTTACTTTTGTGAAAAATGCCATTGGTAGTTTGATAGGGATTTCACTGAATCTGTAGATTGCTTTGGGTAGTATAGTCATTTTCACGATGTTGATTCTTCCAATCCAAGAACATGGTGTATCTCTCCATTTGTTTGTATCATTTTAAATTTCTTTCATCAGTGTCTTATAGTTTTCTGCATACAGGTCTTTTGTCTCCTTAGGTAGGATTATTCCTAGGTATTTTATTCTTTTTGTTGCAATGGTAAATGGGAGTGTTTCCTTAATGTCTCTTTCAGATTTTTCATCATTAGTGTATAGGAATGGAAGAGATTTCTCTGCATTAATTTTGTATCCTGCTACTTTACCAAATTCATTGATTAGCGCTAGTAGTTTCTGGTAGCATCTTTAGGATTCTCTATGTATAGTATTGTATCATCTGCAAACAGTGACAGCTTTACTTCTTTTCCGATTTGGATTCCTTTTTCTTCTCTGATTGCTCTGACTAAAACTTCCAAAACTACGTTGAATAATAGTAATGAGAGTGAACAGCCTTATCTTGTTTCTGATCTTAGTGAAAATGGTTTCAGTTTTTCACCATTGAGAACGGTGTTGGCTGTGGGTTTGTCATATATGGTGTTTATTATATTGAGGTAAATTCCCTCTATGCCTACTTTCTGGAGGGTTTTTATCATTAAGGGGACTGAATTTTGTCGAAAGCTTTTCCTGCATTTATTGAGATGATCATATGGTTTTTATCCTTCAGTTTGTTAATATGGTGTATCACATTGATTGATTTGACTATGTTAAAGAATCCTTGCATTGCTGGGATAAACCCCACTTGATCATGGTATATGATCCTTTTTTTTTTTTTTTTTTTTTTTTTGCCGTACGCGGGCCTCTCACTGTTGTGGCCTCTCCTGTTGTGGAGCACAGGCTCTGGACGCGCAGGCTCAGCGGCCGTGGCTCACGGGCCCAGCCTCTCCACGGCACGTGGGACCTTCCCGGACTGGGGCACGAACCCATGTCCCCTGCATCAGCAGGCGGACTCTCAACTACTGCGCCACCAGGGAAGCCCCGGTATATGATCCTTTTAATGTGCTGTTAGATTCTGTTTGCTAGTATTTTGATGAACATTTTTGCATCTGTATTCATCAGTGATGTTGGCCTGTAGTGTTTTTTTTTTGTGACAACTTTGTCTGGTTTTGGTATCATGGTGATGGTGGTATCGTAGAATGAGTCTGGGAGTGTTCCTCCCTCTGCTATATTTTGGAAGAGTTTGAGAAGGATAGGTGTTAGCTCTTCTCTAAATGTTTGATAGAATTCACCTGTGAAGCCATCTGGTCTTGGGGTTTTGTTTGTTGGAAGATTTTTAATCACAGTTTCAGTTTCAGTGCTTGTGATTGGTCTGTTCATATTTTCTATTTCTTCCTGTTTCAGTCTTGGAAGGTTGTGCTTTTCTAAGAATTTGTCCATTTCTCCCAGTTATTCATTTTATTGGCATATAGTTGCTTGCAGTAATCTCTCATGATCCTTTGTATTTCTGCAGTGTCCATTGTTACTTCTTTTTCATTTCTAATTCTATTGATTTGTGTCTTCTCCATTTTTCTCTTGATGAGTCCTGCTAGTGGTTTATCAATTTTGTGTATCTTCTCAAAAAAACAGCTTTTAGTTTTATTGATCTTTGCTATTGTTTTCTGTGTTTCTATTTCATTTATTTCTGCTCTGATCTTTATGATGTTTTTCCTCCTGCTAACTTTGGGTTTTGTTTGTTCTTCTTTCTCTAGTTCTTTTAGGTGTAAGGTTAGATTGTTTACTTGAGATTTTTCTTGTTTCTTGAGGTAGGATTGTATTGCTGTAAACTTCCCTCTTAGAACTGCTTTTGCTGCATCCTGTAGGTTTTGGGTTGTCGTGTTTTCATTGTCATTTGTTTCTATGAATTTTCGGATTTCCTCTTTGATTTCTTCAGTGATCTCTAGGTTATTAAGTAGTATATTATTTATCCTCCATGTGTTTGTATTTTTTACAGATTTTTTTCCTGTTAATGATATCTAGTCTGATAGCATTGTGTTTGGAAAGATACTTGATATGATTTCAATTTTCTTAAATTTACGAAGGCTTGATTTGTGACCCACGATATGATCTATCCTGGAGAGTGTTCTATGACCACTTGAGAAGAAAGTGTATTCTGTTGTTTTTGGATGGAATGTCCTATAAATATCAATTAAGTCCATCTTGTTTCATGTATCCTTTAAAGCTTGTGTTATTTATTTTTATTTTGGATGATCTGTCCATTGGTGAACGTGGGGTGTTAAAATCCCCTCCTATTATTGTGTTACTGTCGATTTCCCCTTTTATGGCTGTTAGCATTTGCCTTATGTCCTGAGGTGCTCCTGTGTTGGGTGCATAAATATTTACAATTGTTATATCTTCTTCTTGGATTGATCCCTTGATCATTATGTAGTGTCCTTTCTCTTGTAATAGTCTTTATTTTAAAGTCTGTTTTGTCTGATATGAGAATTGCTACTCCAGCTTTCCTTTGATTTCCATTTGCTTGGGGTATTTTTTTCCGTCCCCTCACTTTCAGTCTGTACGTATCCCTAGGTCTGAGGTGGGACTCTTGCAGACAGCATATATATGGGTATTGTTTTTGTATCCATTCAGCCAGTCTACGTCTTTTGGAGGGAGCATTTAATCCATTTACATTTAAAGTAATTATTGATAGGTATGTTCCTATTACCATTTTCTTAATTGTTTTGGGTTTGTTATTGTAGGTCTTTTCCTTCTCTTGTGTTTCCTGCCTAGAGAAGTTCCTTTAGCAGTTGTTGTAAAGCTTGTTTGGTGGTGCTGAATTCTCTTAGCTTTTGCTTGTCTGTAAAGGTTTTAATTTCTCCATTGAATCTGAATGAGATCCTTGGTGGGTAGAGTAATCTTCATTGTAGGGTTTTCCCTTTTGTCACTTTACATATGTCCTGCCACTCCCTTCTGGCTTGCAGAGCTTCTGCTGAAAGATCCGCTGTTAACCTTATGGGGGTTTCCTTGTATGTTATTTGTTGTATTTCCCTTGCTGCTTTTAATATTTTTTCTTTGTATTTAATTTCTGATAGTTTAACATGTGTCTTGGCATATTTCTCCTTGGGTTTATCCTGTATGGGACTCTTGCGCTTCCTGGACTTGCTTAACTCTTTCCTTTCCCACATTAGGGAAGTTTTCAACTATAATCTCTTCAAATATTTTCTCAGTCCCCTTTCTTTTTCTCTTCTTCTTCCGGGACCTCTATAATACGAATGCTGGTGTATTTAATGTTGTCCCAGAGGTCTCTGAGACTATCTTCAATTCTTTTCATTCTTTTTTCTTTATTCTGCTCTGCAGCAGTTATTTCCACAATTATATCTTCGCTTATCCGTTCTTCTGCCTCAGTTATTCTGCTATTGATTCCTTCTAGAGAATTTTAAATTTCATTTATGGTGTTGTTCATCATTGTTTGTTTTCTATTTATTTCTTCTAGGTCCTTGTTAAACATTTCTTATATTTTCTCCATTCTATTTCCAAGATTTTGGATCATCTTTACTGTCATTACTCTGAATTCTTTTTCAGGGAGGCTGCCTCTTTCCTCTTCATTTGTTTGGTCTGGTGGATTTTTACCTTGCTCCTTCATCTCCTGTGTGTTTCTCTGTTTTCTCATTGTGCTTAATTTACTGTTTTTGTGGTCCGCTTTTCGCAGGCTGTAGGTTTGTAGTTCCCATTGTTTTTCGTGTCTGCCCCCAGTGCCTAAATTTGGTTCAGTGGGTTGTGTAGGGTTCCTGGTGGAGGGGACTAGTGCCTGTGTTCTGGTGGATGAGGCTGGATCTTTTCTTTCTGATGTTTTGGGCTGTCTGTGATCTTATTATGAATTTAGGCAGCCTCTCTGCTAATGGGTCGTGTTGTGTTCCTGTCTTGCTAGTTGTTTGTCATAGGGTGTCCAGAACTGTAGCTTGCTCTTCGTGGAGGGGTGATGCGTCTTAGTGTTGAGATGGAGACCTCTGGGAGAGCTTTCGCCATTTAATGTGGAGCTGGGAGGTCTTTGTTTGATCATTGTCCTGAATTCGGCTCTCCCACCTCAGAGGCACAGGCCTGACACCCGGCCGGAGCACCAAGACCCTGTCAGCCACATGGCTTAGAAGATAAGGGAGAAAGAAAGAAAGAAAGAGAGAGAGAGGGATGGAGGGAAGGAGGGAGGAAGGAAGAGAGTTATTAAAATAAAAAAAATATTATTAAAAATAAAAAAAAATCGAAAAGTAATTTAAAAAAAGATAGGAAGAAGAGAGCAACCAAATCAAAAAGCAAATCCACCAATCATACCAAGCACTAAAAACTGTAGTTCAGACAGAACCTTAGTACAAATGGTAAAAGCAAAGCTATAGAGACAAAATCACACAAAGAAGCATACGCATACACACTCACAAAAAGAGAAAAAGGAAAAAAACATATATTGTTACTCCCAAATTTGGGGATGATTCATTGTCTATTGAGGTATTATATAGATGCAGGTACATCAAGTTGATTGGCGAGATTTAATCCGCTGCTCCTGAGGCTGGTTGGAGAGATTTCCCTTTCTCTTCTTTGTTCGCCCAGCTCCTGGGGTTCAGCTTTGGATTTGGCCCTGCCTCTGCATGTAGGTCACCTGAGGGCATCTCTTTTTCACTCAGATAGGACGGAGTTGAAGGAGCGGCTTATTAGGGGGCTCTGGATCACTCAGGCTGGCGGCAGGGAGGGGTACAGAATGTGGGGTGAGCCTGCAGCGGCATAGGCCAACGTGACGTTGCAACAGCCTGAGGTGCACTGTGTGTTCTCCTGGGGAAGTTGTGCCTGGATCACGGGACCCTGGCAGTGGCGGGCTGCACAGGCTCCCAGGAGGAGAGATGTGGATAGTGACCTGTGCTTGTACACAAGCTTCTTGGTGGCTGCAGCAGCAGTCTTAGCGTCTCATGCCCGTCTCTGGTGTCTGCGCTGATACCCACGGCTCACGCCCATCTCTGGAGCTCCTTTAGGCGGTGCTCTGAATCCCCTATTCTCGTGCACTCTGAAACAAAGGTCTCTTGCCTTTTAGGCAGGTCCAGACTTTTTCCCGGACTCCCTCCTGGCTAGCTGTGGTGCATTACCCCCCTTTAGGCTGTGTTCACGCAGCCAACCCTAGTCGTCTCTGTGGGGTGTGACCTCCGATGAAGCCGGAGCCTCAGGTCACATCCCCCACATGTCCCGGCTGGCGGGTGAGCAGAGAAGCCTCTGGGACTGGTGAATCCTGGTCTGCATGGATCCTCTGTGTGGAAATCTCACCACTTTGCCCTCTGCACCCCTGTTGCTGCAGTCTCCTCTGTGGCTCCAAAGCTCCCCCGCCATCCCATGCCACCCCTGTCTCTGCCAGTGAAGCAGATTCCTAGTTTGTGGAAACTTTTCCTCCTTCTCAGCTACCTCCCCGAGGAGCAGGTCCCATCTCTACTCTATTGTCTCTGTTTTGTCTTTTTCTTTTGTTGTACCCAGTTACGTGGGGATTTTCTTGCCTTTTGGGAAGTCCGAGGTCTTCTGCCAGCGTTCAGTAGATGTTCTTTAGGAGTTTTTCCACATGTAGATGTAATTTTGATGTATTTGTGGGGAGGAAGGTGATCTCCACGTCTTACTCCTCTGCCATCTTGAAGGTCCCCCTTATTGTTGAGTTTTAAGAGTTCTTTGTATATTGTGGATAACAGTCCTTTATTAGATGTGTCTTTTGCAAATATTTCCTCCCATCTTATAGTTTGTCCTTGTCTCATTCTCTTACTATTGTCTTTCACAGAGCAGAATTCTTTATTTTAATAAGTCCAGCTTATCAACTATGTCTTTCTTGAACT
The DNA here is from genome assembly GCF_059928025.1 of Delphinapterus leucas. Taxonomy (NCBI): domain Eukaryota; kingdom Metazoa; phylum Chordata; class Mammalia; order Artiodactyla; family Monodontidae; genus Delphinapterus; species Delphinapterus leucas. The sequence continues at coordinate 21,786,273 of NC_143130.1, read as the reverse complement.
TTGTTTTTGGTGTTGTATCTAAAAAATCTTCACCATACCCAATGTCATCTAGATTTTCTCTTATGTTATCTACTATGAGTTTTATAGTTCCGCATTTTACATCGATGATTTAATTTGAGTTAATTTTTGTAAAGGGTATAAGGTCTGTGTCTAGATTCTTTCTTTCTTTCTTTCTTTCTTTCTTTTTTTGCATGTTGATGTCCAGTTGTTTAAGCGCCATTTATTGAAAATACAGTCTTCATTTCTCCATTGAATTGCTTTTGTTCCTTTGTCAAGGATGAGTTGACTATATTTATATGGGTTATTTCTGAGTTCTGTACTTTGTTCCACAGGTGGACTTACCTATTCTTTTCTCAATACCACGCTGTCTTATTACTGAAGCTTTATAGTCAGTCTTAAAGTCAGGTAGCGTCAGTCCTCTGATTTTGTTCTTCTCCTTCAATATTGGGTTGCCTATTCTGGGTTTTTCATCTCTCCTTACAAACTTTAGAATTCTCAATAGCCACAAAACAACTTGGTGGAATTCAATCTGGAATTGCATTGAATCTATAGACTGAGTTGGGAAGAACTGATATCTTGACAATCCTGAGTCTCCCAATCCATAAACATGGAATATTTCTCCATTTATTTGGTTCGATTTTGATACCTTTCATCAGAGTTTTGTAGTTCTTCTCAAAAAGCTCTTGTACACATTTTGTTAGATTTATAGCTAGTCATTAATTTTGGAGATGCCAAAGTAAACGGTGTTGTGTTTTTAATCTCAAATTCCACTTGTTCATTGCTGCTGTATAGTAAAATGATTGACTTTTTTATAGTAACCTTATATCCTGCAACCTTGTTATAATTGCTTATTAGTTCTAGGCATTTCTTTTTGTCAACTCTTTAAGGTTTTATTCATGGATTTGTAAATATGAACAAAAATAATTTATTTCTTCCTTCTCAGTCAATAAATATACCACTTAAGATCATGCAATTTTTCCTTTTTAATCTGTTGATGTGATGGATTGCATTAATTGGTTTTACAGTGTTGAACCAGCCTGTGTACCTGTGATAAATCTCACTTGATAGTTGAGTATGATTCTTTGTATATCTTTTTGGATTCAAGTTGCTCATTTCTTCTGTGGATTTTTGTATATATGTTCATGAAGGATATTAGTCTGTAGTTTTCTTCTAATGTCTATGTCTGGTTTTGTTATTAGGGTAATCCTGGCCTCACAGAATGAGTTAGGTGAGATTTCCTCTAATTCTATTTTATGAAAGAGATTTTAGAGAATCAGTAGAGTTTCTTCCATAAAAGTTTGGTACAATTCTCTGGTGAATGCATCTAGGCCTGCTGCTTTCTATCTTGGAAGGTTATTATTGATTCAATTTCTTTAATGGATAAATGTCTCTTTAGATTATTTTTTCTTCTGCGAGTTTAGGGAAATTGTGTCCTTCAAGGAATTGGTCCATTTCTCCTAGGTGATCAGATCTGTGGGCAAAATGTTTTTCATAATATTCCCTTATTCTTTTCATGTCCCTGGCATCTGTAGTGATGTCCCTCTTTCATTTCTGGTATTAGTATTTTGTGTCTTCTATTTTTCTTAGTCAGCATGACAGGCTTATATATTTTATTGATCTTTTCAAAAAATCAGCTTTAAGTTTTTAAAAATTTTATTGATTTTCAGTTTCAATCGTTCTAGCTTTAATTTTTATTATTTCTTTTCTTCTGCTTCATTTGGACTTAATTATTCTTTTTACGAAATGCTTTATGAGTATTATTATTAATTTTATTTACTATTTTTTAATTTAATCTATTTCATTCATTTTTTGGCGGGGGTTCACGGGCCTCTCACTGTTGTGGCCTCTCCCGTTGCGGAGCACAGGCTCCGGACGTGCAGGCTCAGCGGCCATGGCTCACGGGCCTAGCCGCTCCGCGGAATGTGGAATCTTCCCAGACCGGGGCACGAACCCGTGTCCCGTGCGTCGGCAGGCAGACTCTCAACCACTGCACCACCAGGGAAGCCCTATTTCATTCTTTATGTATATGTGTGTCTCTGTATAAATATAATTACATCTTCTTGATCCTTTTCCTCTCATCCATCAATGGACACTTAGTTTTTTCCATATCTTAGCTATTGTAAATAGTGCTGCATTGAGCAAGGGATATATATATATATATATATATGTCATTTCTAGTTGTTTTCATTTTCTTTGGATATATACTCATAGGTGTGTGAGCTGGGATTTATATAGCAATTCCCATTAGTGGTTAATTGAGGGCTATTCCCAGGGTATGTGGGAACTGGCTATTCCCAGTTCCCTGGCACCTCTGGCCTGCAGTGCGTGTGAGGGCAAAAGGATCTGTACTAATGGAAAGAAGTTTCTCAGGCACAAGTTTGCAGACACTCTAGTCTCACATCAGCCAGAAGACGCTGACTTGGTAGGACCTGAGGAATATGGGGTGTGGGGGAGGTGAGGCACAGCCAACATCTGCTAGAGTGTGCAGTAGATGGTGCTTGTTATTAACACAGCGAGCAACCAGATATGGTTAACAGATATGCACTACTGTATATAAAATAGACAAACAACAAGGACCTACTGTTACAGCACAGGGAACTATACTCAATATCTTGTAATAATCTATAAATGGAAAAGAATCTGAAAAAAGTATATAAAAATGAATTGCTTTGCTGTACACCTGAAATGTTAGTCAATTATACTTTGATTAAAAAAAAGAAAGACAAAAGAAAAGTGCAGGAGAGTGTGAAACTGAGAGGATGGAATTGGGCCTCCTGTCCTCTGGCTGAAGACAGGTAATGAGTTCTGTGTCTCTGCCGCAGTGTCAGGCTCCAGCAGAGAGAACCCTGTGCAGAATTCCGAAATGCACAGTGCCAGCCTTTTTGTATAGCAGAGATTCTCCAAACCTACTTCACCACGGGACAAGAGCATTAGATAATTTTTAACAATAGAGCTGGTGGGTGTGTGTCGACCTAGGCGTGCTCCCTGTCCTTGCCACTGGATGGACAGCTTGATCAATCGTGAACAAATGTTCACAGAGAAGTCAAACAAATGAAAAGGATGGGAAAAGCTAATGAGCGATAAAAGATCCTGAAACAGCCTGCAAATAAGTCTGACGCTCCTTTTGCCTTTAAATGACGGATCACTTTAAGTGATTGGGAATTTCTCCTTCTCATTAGGATTGTCAATATTTAGGGTTGCACCTTCTTTCTGATCACAGATGCCCACATAATAGCTGTGTCAGTTCAATTGGACAAATATTTTTTCAGTCACATGTGACTATCAAAGTGAAGAAATGAAGACTACTTGTCAGTTATAATTCTGAGGTTTGATAAGAAGTGGTTTAGAATTTTAACTGGGATGTCCAGTGGACTTAGGGTTTGATTCCTGATCCACCATTAACTTAATTACTTGCTGTGTAACTTTGGGCAAGTAACTCAGAACTCTCAAAATCACTGTTTTCTCATCTGTAGAATGAGTAAAATGATGGCGATACCCACCTCATAGATAGACTCATGAGGATTAAAAGAAATAATCCATGTTAAAGATTATTGCCTGTAATATAGTATTAAGAAATAGATTTAATTATAATGTTTACATAGTTGTTGTGGTTGAAGTGGTGGTAGCCATGGTTGTATTAATCATGGTATTACAAGTATGCTGGTCCCTTTCACTGCTGAAGGCATTGGAAAGAACATGGATTTTGAAGAGAAATAATCCTGAATTTTAATTCTACCTCTATGCACATTCGAGCATTTGTTAGAAATGTGCTGAGAAATGCTTACAAAACACCAAGAAATATTTGAAACTGAATAAAAACTAAAGGCTCAATAAATATGAACTCCGTTTTCCTCACCTCTCTTCATTCTGGCTTAAGTGCACCCAAAGGTGAGTGATCCGTAGAACTTATAAACGTTTTTTAAATTATTATTTTAAAAAAGTATCAATAACTCTAGCATGAAAATAAAATTTAAGAAATTTCATCTATATTGTAAACCATTTGACCATGTTACTGAGGCAGTCTTTTAAATCTATTGGTAGTTCATTCACCAAAATAATTTTAGCCTCAGGGAATATGAGAACAAATTTGTGCCTCTGCAGAGTATGCCATGACCCAGAGTTAAAAATCTTAATAGGTAAGACAATTTCATGTGAAATAAAAGAGAGGTAAATACATGTAATTTGTAAATGTAGTTCAAGGTAGGCTCAGAAAAATGCCAGGTCTAGAACCATGAACACAAGTGAAACCTCCTATTTTTCTAATCTGTGACTCTTTGGGTGGGAGAGCAGCTTTTGACCCTATATCATCACTTTGCAAAACAATATTTAACCGCTTGTGAAGAAAAGTAGGCAGTGGAAAAACTGTTTTGTTCAGAATCACAGAGGTGGATAATGCATTGTCTGAAAGCGAGGACTTTAATGATTTATTAGGTGATGGAAACCTATATTCATTTGTGCCCAATATACCTCATAATTTTGGTGTGTAATTTATATGCTGTGATAAGAGTTGTCCCTTTACTTTCATGATAGAAGTTGCTGCCAATACATAATTATAACTTAGTGTTATCTGAGAGATATGCTTTAGTCTAATACTTTTGTGATACATACTTTTATTGCATAAAATATTTTCTAAAAAATATGGAATTGTCCATGTTTCCTACTTTTACAGTATATTTTATAGAAAATATTATTAATATATATTATTTTTACATGGATTATTTCATTTCACAGGATGAGATATTAATTTAAAGCAAACTGTTTAAAAAACAATGATAAGCCTCCATTAAAGATGGATAAACAGGCTAATATGGGCTCTAATTTCTACCATTTTCTTTCTCATTGTACATCCTCTCTTTGGCACTTCAATTTCTCCAATAAAATGGAAACATTTTCAGTATTTTCTATAAGAAAACTACCTGTTGGTCTAAAAGGCTAGAATTAAAACTCAGGATTGTTTCTCTCCAAAATCAGTGCTCTTTCACTTGTATTGGGTGGGCCAAAAAGTGCCTTTGGTGTTTTAAGTAAAAATAAAAGACACATTTTTCATTTTCACCAATAACTTTATTGTACAAAGTATTCACCCCTTTGTTCCACTACCTTCTGCCATTTTTCAGGCAACTCCATAATTACATCTTCCCAAAACTTTTTATCTTTTTGAGCAAAGAACTGTTCCAGGTACCTTTTACAGTCTTCCAGGGAATTGAAATTTTATCCATGAAGAGAATTTTGTAAAGACCAAAATAAATGGAATTCCGAAGGTGCAATGTCTGGTGAATACAACAGATGAATCAGAACTTCCCAGTCATGCTGTAACAGTTTTTGCCTGGTCATCAAAGAGACATGTGGTCTTGCGTTATCTTGATGGAAGATTATGCGTTTTCTCTTGACTAATTCTGGACACTTTTCATCGAGTACCACTTTCAGTTGGTCTAATTGGGAGCAGTACTTGTTGGAATTAATCGTTTGGTTTTCCGGAAGGAGCTCATAACAGAGGACTCCCTTCCAATCCCACTGTATATACAACATCACCTTCTTTGGATGAAGACCGGCCTTTGGTGTGGTTGGTGGTGATTCATTTCGCTGCCCCACGATCTCTTCCATTCCACATTGTTGTACAGTATCCACTTTTCATCGCCCATCACAACTTGTTTTAAAAACAGAACATTTTCATTACGTTACAGTAGAGAATCCCATGTGGAAATATGGTCAAGAAGGTTTTTTATGCTTAATGTGGAAGCCAAACATCAAAGCGATTCACATAACCAAGCTGGTGCAAATAATTTTCAGTGCTTGATTCAGATATTTTGAGTATGTTGGCCATCTCCCACGTGGTATAACGTTGATTGTCCTCAATTATTGTTTCGATTTGATAGCTATCAACTTCAAGTGGTCTACCCAACTGTGGAGCATTGTCCAGCAAGAAAACTCCAGCACAAAACTTCGCAAACCACTTTTGACACGTTCGATCAGTCACAACACCTTCTCCATACACTGCACAAATCTTTTCTTTGTGTTTCAGTTGCGTTTTTACCTTTCTTAAGATAATAAAGCATAAGATGCTGAAAATGTTGCTTTTTTCTTCCATCTTCAATATTAAAATGGCTACACAAAAATTCACCAATTTTGGTAGGTCTTTTTATAAATGCATGCTGATATGACAATTGTCACATACAATCTAACAGAATTGTTTCAAATGAAGTTAAAGACAGCTAAGTGCTACTAGAGCCATCTTATGGAAAAAAACGAACGAACGTTTTGGCCCACCCAATACTAAGTCGTTGAAGGGAATAGTCACTTTTTCAAAGTCTTTCTATGTGTTTTTCATGGGGAAAAAGTCTAAGTGATATTTTCATGTGGAGGATCATCTAGCGTGCTTGTATGTTGATTCTATTTGTCTCCATCTCAGATATGTGAACACGTAAAACCATACCTGTGGAACCTAGATGCCTCACTTCTATGGAATGCAAACATTGAATCCAGGTAGCCTATTTTCATTTACCAATGATGCATACTTCTGGGCTTTGGCAAGTCACAGTTGCATAGCATGACAAATATTACAACCATTCATCTCTGCTTTACTTCTTTCCAGTAAACTGTAGGTTTGTACTTCTACATTCCCTCTCATGTCCTGACCTTGACATGAGGCATAGCTATGGGATGAGCTTTGTTCAAAAAGTGTGAGTGGAAATGATGCATGTTATTTTGAGCAGAGGCACTTCATTTGCTGGTACACAGCTCTCAGCCTCTCCTTTTCTCTTGCCATGGCTATTGTAAACACCTCTGGTGACATGGAGATGTAAGGTTGAGCTGTCATGTGGAGGACATGTATCCTGGTGATTGACCTCAGCCCACAGCAAACTTTGGCTGTATCAGTAATTAACTACCATTGTTTCAAGGTCTAGAGATTTTAGAATTCTTTATTATTACAAGAAAACTCAACCAATCCTGACTAATGGATATGGACATGAAACAGCCTCATCTATTTATCCCAAAAACAGCACTTTTGAGTATTGAGTAGGCGGGTACAGCCTCAGCATTCAACCACTGCAATTAAAAAAATGTCATTTTTTATCATTTTGAACATGCTTACATAGTGCCCCTCTTCAGGCAATACTCTGACTACTAGAAATATGAAGGGATATAAACTCATGATTAGATTTTCTCATTTCTAAGTGGAAGGTCAAACCTCATAATCACATTATCAAAGAAGAAATACAAATAATGAATGTCCCACAGGACTTTAGATAGATGAAGGCTATTTTTCGATTGCAGTCTATTTTTCTTACATCATAATAGTTTGTTTCCATGAAGTCCTTAGAATTTTAGAGTGAGATCCTTCAAACACTCAAAGTGCCATTTCACTTCCAACATACAAATAACATTTTCATAAATAAAATGAAGCTCTGTGTATTTGATTGTTACCATAACATATTAAAATGGTGGTAATTTTTTCACCATACCAAGAAGTTGTATTTGGAATATTCTTCCATAAATTACAGACTCTAGGATATACTTAAAATTTTTCTTGTAGGGCTCTCATTAGTTCTCAGAGATACAGGCATTTCCCTCTTGAGCAGCTGAAACTGAGGTGCAATGAGTGGCCCTTGACGTTATTAAATGTCAGCAACAGAAACACCAGGGACAAAAATGTAAATAGTAACTTCAAATAAGAGCTGCAAATCAAGTCAGAAGGATGGACACTCCAATTTGTGGGTGCCATAGTATAGATAAAGCTAGAGTGCTTTATCATTAAGCTATTTTTTAATATAGACAACTGTATGAAGCCTGCTCGAGGGTTTATTACAATAAAGCCTAATTTATTTCATTATTAATGATTCCTTTCTGACAGTGCTGAATAGGTCAGTTAGATTTTACATGAAATGGAAAAATTCTTAATCCTCGCCAGTTTTTTCTGTATGGCTAAGCTTTTCTTCCATGTGGGATAACTATAGTTCGTAACTCTTCATTTCTAATCATGAGCATTTAAAGCACCTTAAAAACTCAACGATTACTCTTTTTCTGTTGTTTTCTAAAGAAATTAATTTGTAAGAAAGGAACATTATTAAATGCTTTCTTTATATTACTGAACATCTTTTTCATTATGAAAATAAAGCATGCTTAATTTAGGACATTTAGAAATTAAAGGAGATTAATTAAGGGAAAGCTAAAAATATTAATAAAAAATAATAGCCAACACAAACTGGGCACTTTTTTCTTATGAAATCACCTGTAATCACACAATTCAGAAAAACATAATTGGCATTTCCCTTTAGTCCTATTTTCTAAAGATTGACTTATTTCCTCTATAGATTGTACCCTGAAATCCTTATTTTGAAGACAAATTCATCCATTTAATTATTCTTTGAAATCATAATTTTGAAAGGTGTGTAATATTTCATCACTTAGTATATACCTGAAATGGTATGTACATCCATTTCCCTATTCCATCATATTTAGCCTATATTGTATTGTTTCATGCTTATAAATAATTTTATAGTTAACATCTTATATATTTATCTTTGAACACAGTATTAAGAAATCCATAGATAAGATTCTGAAAATTGGAATCAATGAAGTTGAAAAGTCAAGGATCATGAAATATATTGCCAATTAGCTCTTGAGAAAGATGACAATTTATTCCCCCACTATTCATGAGTTTATTTATGTATTATCCATATATCCATAATGTTCCAAGCACTGAAGATATAATAGAAAATAAGATAGGACTAGTGATGTACCAAAATTTGGTTTTAGGTGATATTTGGTAAATTCTGTTATTTGACTTTGTCCTTGCAATGTTGAATCTGAGAGAATTTTTCAGTGTCATTTCTGCCACTTCTAAACTTTAGTGGGGTCTATGATTGTCACAAATTTTAAAACAGATAAAATGGACCAATTCTTTGAAAGACAGTTTCCAAAGCTCACACAAAGATAAAGAGAAAAACTGAAGAGCCATATATCTATTAAAAAATTGAATGAATAATTAATAATCTTCCAAAAAGAAAGTACAAGGCACAGATAGTTTCACAGGTGAATTCTACAAAATATTTAGAGAATAAATTATATTGACTCTCTATAGCCTTTTCCAGAAAACATAAACACAGGGAGCATTTCTTAACTTGCTCCCTGAGGCCAGCACTATTAAATCCAGACAAAGACATTACAAAAATGGAAAACTATAGACCAGTATCTCTCATGAACATACTTGTAAAAATGCTCAACAAAATATTAGCAAATTAATCCAACATTGTGTAAACGTCGTTGTACCTGCAATCCGGTAGAATTTATTCAAGATATGGAATTGAGACATTTCCTTGGCATTAAAATTTTGGATCCTTTGAAATTTATTTTACTGTGCACTGAGTTATTGATCTAATTTTTCAAGATTCTAAACACAAATTAATACATTTTTAAGGAGAATTTACATATTTATAGTTTTGGCTTCTGGTTCTAGAAATGTTTAAACTCTTCATTATTTAATTTAATTTTGTCTTTATGTTCCTCGGGGTTTTTTTTAATCATTTTCTTCTTTTAGGTTTTGGATGTTATCTTGCTGGTTTATTCCTGAATATATTTTGTCATCATTTGCAATAGAATTTTTTCTAAATAATTATTTTCATTTTTTTAAAATGGGATCAAGAAGGGTGGGTTTCTTATTCACTTTTTATTTATTTGTTATTTATTTATTTTTGGCTGTGTTGGGTCTTTGTTGCTATGTGTCGGCTTTTCACTAGTTGCAGAGAGCAGAGGCCACTCTTCGTCGCGGTGCGCAGGCTTCTCACTGCAGTGGCTTCTCTTGTTGGAGAGCACGGGCTCTAGGTGTGCGGTCTTCAGTAGTTGTGGCTCGCGGGCTCTAGAGTGCAGGCCCAGTAGTTGTGGCTCACAGGCTTAGTTGCTCCGTGGCATGTGGGATCTTCCTGGACCAGGGCTCGAACCCATGTCCCCTGCGTTGGCAGGCAGACTCCCAACCACTGCGCCACCAGGGAAGCCCCTAAATAATTATTGCTGATATACTTTTTAGTTCAGTCATTCAACAGAAGTTTATTGAACATCTGCTATATGTAAAGCAATGGGCATCAAAAATAGAAAAGGCTTTACAGGCATTTCCCCTAATGGAGTTTTAGTCTTTTGGGGGGAAGTGGGAAAAAGCACAAAAACAAATAAATGCAGGAAATACTTACAGGTTGCATTTGTGCTTGAACAGGTAAATAAGGAAAAATAAGAGCAAAGGAGTTTATGGTTCCTCAGCCTGAAGGTGGATGCTTTCAACCAATCGGTGAGTGTATACTAGTCAAAGATTAGTAGGAGCACACCCATAGTGGTGAATAAATTGGGTTTCATTCTTGTTGCAATTGGGGAGAACATGCAAAGTGAGAAACTGGGGGGCATCTCAGCAAGAGGATGTAAGAAAGGGCTTCTTAAAGAATCTGGGCTTTAGTTCGGTGATTCTGATGAAGATTCAAGGAAGTAGGGACTTTCTCTGCATTGGGTGACATCAGGAAACGGGATAATTCTATGATTGGATATGTTGATAAATCTTATCTAGAAAAAAGACAAACTAGAGTGAGGTTGAAGCCATAATTGTTAAAGAAGCAGCAGTCAGTCATATTAGCCAAGAGCTGGGGAGTGTTCACTGTTTTGTGGGATGTACAGGGAGCTTGTTAATATGTGTGATTAGACACAAAGATGAAAGGATTTTGATTTTGGTAACATGATAGCCTGGTCTGATGTTGCTCTGTGAAATTGTTTCTGTTCAACAAGAGGACACCAAAGCCTAGTGTGAGTGAAACCTGAAATGTGAATGAAATACACATACACACACACCCAATAAATACATGTATCTCATTAGACAATAAAGCAGTCATAACTTCTAAATGAAGAGAGGTATTGACAAAGAACCTTTCAGACACATTATTAGTTAAGAAGCTTTTAGTGGAGGATGTTCAGGCCTTCAGACCCTGAAAACTCCTCCTCAGTACTGATGTATACAAACCCTTTGGCTTATCTTGCTTTCAAAGTGAAAGTTACAATTTATTGATTTCATTTGTTCTCTGAAAGAGAAAAAAAAAAATTACATTGGGGAATTGTGAGAGGCTGTGGTAAAAGAAACTTGACTATCTTCCCAAAGGAAATAGGGGAAGGTTGAGGGATTTTAACAGGAAGAAAAAAAAAAAGGCCTTTTAGTTTAGCACGTTCACTCAGCAGTTAGGAGAGTGGGTGGCATGGAACAAAATTAGAAGCAAAGGCAGGTTGGAGGCCAGTCATGATGCACTGTCAGTGTGTAGACAGAGGTGAGGACTCTGGTAGGTAGAGATCACAGGATGGGGCAGATGGTTAAAAATGGAGAGTGAGAGAGAGGTAAGAATTCATGGTGTTCCCAATTTAACATGAATCTTCTATAGCTTCATTTCAATAAGTGATCATAATGGTAAAGGTTGAAGAGGCTAGTGACAGCTATTATTTGAAGACAAATAATACCCCATTCTGGCTATTTTTCTTTGCATGAGCCGTGCTGTCCTCAATAAGGGCATTTTCTATGCATGACCAATAAGTCATTTCCACTCACTTGTACATTGTGGTTTAGAGCAATTACCTGTTGACTCTGCTTCATAGATGAAACCAACGTTGTTCCATTTATAGGCTGAATGTGTGCAGTGCCTTTGTCACTGCAGCAGGAGCATCTTCCAGCCATAATATTTTCCATTGAACAAATAGATTATCATCCAAAACTGAGTACAGCCCTGTCCTGATGTTCATACTCATAGGGATGCCTTGCCCTTTATCAGTTCATTGAGTCTCAGTCGCCTGTTCCTTGTTATTTAGTGGCTGCCGCAAAATGGTATAAATAAAAATAAATAAATGTTCTCTCAAATAGCCCCTCTTGACAATTCCTGGAAAAAGTAAAACAACAACCACCCATTATGACATTCAGAGCCTTTTCTTGAGCACTTGAGTTCCCTGTTTAAGGAGGGTGAATAGGAGCCCTGGTGAATAAGAAAGCAGATTGAAAATCAGGTCCCTGTCCTCAGAGTTTTATGATAGACAGATAACAGGAGAAAGAGTAGCATCTGTAACAGGAATTACGGGAAACTCTGTAAAACTGCCGTATGTGTGTCCTGGAAAAAAAAATAACCAAAGAAACAAAGTGCCGTTTGTAATTCACCCATGATGATTTGGGACTTTGAAATGTGGCTTCCTGTGTATGATCATTTTTAAGATATTGAATGAAAAGAAGAAGTAGTGTCACAAACCTCAGAGATGAAGGCTCATTTGTCATTTTCAAATGTTGATAATAACATTAAAAATAATAACCAGGTTATTTAACTGATGTGTTAACTGATGTGTTAAGCTCTGTGGAAGGCCCTTTATAGATGTGACATTATAATTTGCAGGACAATCACTTACGGTTTTATACAAGATAAAACTGAAATTAAGGGAAGTTAAGTAAATTGTTCAATGTACAGGTCATATACCTGGTAAATGATGTTCTTAATTGATCTGTAGAATTGTGGAACTAGTCCTAATTTATGCCAGTTTATTGGAATTCCAGCAGATGTGGACTGGAATGGTTACTTAATTTAATAAATATTTATTGAGCATGAAATTTATGCTAAGCACTAGTCACTAAGGATTTCTTAAATGAAAAGTATATATGTAACAGGGACTAAAGCAGTTTCAATAAAATTCTGTAAGTAATCGGGGCAGCCACAGTTCAGGTGAAATCATTTATGAAAAAGCACTAAAGATGTGTCAAACCTGGATCAGAATTTGGAGGAAAGGGCTTTGCTAATTTTTTTGTCCAATATCTATGTTCCTGGTTTCTTTTTTTCAGTGACTTAGTTGGAATAAAGCTGAGTTCTTACCACTGAGATGTTGTCTTTAAGAGATAATGGTGTGTGCTGTTTAAAAAATAACAAAAACAAACAAAAAAGAGATAATGATAATGCCAGTAGAAAAAAAAAAAAACTCCCCACAAATAAGCTGAGCTTATTCAGGGGCACAAAGTGTTCCTTTTTTCCCACCTCCAACTTGCTGCAAATAACAATGCTCCCTTATTGCTTTAATAAAACAAAAAAAATTATATGAATACAGCATATTCATGTACCAAAATACTACTGAATAGTTTTCCTATGTAAGTTTGGAATTAGATTTCCCCAGCTGCCCATGCAAAAATTCATTGTATGAATGGGTGAGACAGTATTGGAGCCTCTGCTATTCTTTCTATTAACACTACTGGTGCTGAGAACGAGTTTTATGAGATTCAAATATCAGTCTTTCCACATCATTGCTTTCCCCATTTTTGATCACAGAAACCTTGGAAGGCAGCTTTCCAATCTCAGAGAAGAGCTCACCTCTTCTGATCTGACACTTTAAAGAGAAAGATATATTTCTTCATTTTCTAGTTTATTTCAAGATGTAGCATTTATATTCTAATAGTGAAGGGCTAGAGAGCTCTGATGTGAATACTTTTTCTTCCCTGACATAGTTATCTTTTTATTGCTGGTCTCAATCATCTCTTTTCCTTTCCTGATGTAATAAAAACAAAGCACTACCTGCCCCCAACCCTTCAAAAAATGATATTTGAGTGACTATATTCTCAAAATGTTTCTTTGACACTTACTTCTTTTTCAACTTTAATCAATTTAGGAGCTGCAAAAATTGAAAGCTTTGATTTCTAGAGTGCCATCTTTAGAAGCCAATTTCTGACATTAAATGGAAATTGTATCCAACATAATGGCTGGCTTAATACAGCCTATTATGTTTATAGAAGTCTCTACTTTTATTTCGGCAGTCTATTCTAGTTCTTTGTGCATGAAATACACACAGCATTAGAAACAAATTTTAAATTCCAAGTTACTACTAATTCTTAAAGTAAAAGTGGTCATTCTATTTTCCCTGCTTTATTCATTCTTTTTTGTAAAAATATAATTTTGAATACACACTGACTATTTAGTATATGCTTCACATTACAATTAGATTTGACAACTAGTATCAGAAAGGCAATGTTTTAGAATGTATCATAATCATGCCCATAAGTGAGCACAGTAAGTCAGTGTTTTTGATTTGTTGTTTTCATGGTTTACATTACAGGTTTATTTGAATTTCAGCTTAGGCTTACCTTTGATGATATAATATTTTGTTAATATTGGCTATTTTAATCTGAAATATAAAGTATAAAATTCAATTTGATTCATTACATATTTAGTAAAGATAATATTCGAGCTTCAGAAATGTGTTATAGAAAAAGAAATAAATATTTTCTGCCTTATATCCTCATGATCTTGTGGAGACAAAAGATATATACATGTAGTTGTACATATACAAGTGAATTGGTTAGATGCCATGGATCTCTGACATAAATCATTATTTAGAATCATGGCTCTCTCCCTGGTTCCCAAACTTTAGTAAGTTCACAATCCCAGAATCCCCTGAATGAAAGGAATTCTTAATGAAGACTGAAATCCTGTTGAGGAAGAACCCTACAACAGTGCCTAAACTGTATACTGTAAATCTTCCCTGTAGACTTGCCTCAAAGGGACCTACGGCTATAGTATTAGAGAAAGGAAAATACTAAGGTTTTTGGGGGGATTACTGAACACTAACTCTCAACTAATATGCTAAATCCTCATGAACCAAAAAACAGTTGTGATCTGTTAAGAGTGGGAACTTGTAGCATTAGGTAATTAATTGAGTTTTTACTTTGGTCTGTCTCACAGCAGGCCTGATGGATACCAGAACAAACCCCATGATCATTTATGCATTTCTGAAATATGGTTGAAATAGACATACTCAGCAACTGGTAAAGTCTCTATATTGGTTCCCTCTCATGAAATAAGGATCATTATGGTAGGAAATACCAAGTTTAAACACCTAGAATGCCTCCATCTACGAAAATAGTAAATCAAAATCAATACCACATTCTTGGAAATGTTGCAGAGATGCAGCTACTATTGCAAATACGGTTTTTTTGGGGGGAGCATAACATCATATAAGTACCTGGTATGCAGGTATTTATCTGTCAATTTTTTTTCCTATATATATTTTAGAAGCAATTTGGTTTCACCTGAAAAGGACAACAATATACCATCACAGTCTTAACTCACCAATATTCCATACTCTATCATAATTTAATCTGCAGAAAACTTGATTTCCAAACATTCTACAGGAAATCAGCCTGGTCCACAACATTGATGATATCATGATGATTGTTGCTATGATGATATCTGTTGATCAAAAACTAGGAAGTATTTTAGATGCTTTGTAAAGAAATATTGGTTCCAAGGAATAAAATAAAACAAGAAAAATTCAGGGTCCTGTCACTTTGGTGAAATTTCTAGAGGTCCAGTGGCCCAGGCTATGTCAAGATGCCCTCTCCAAGGTAAAGGACAAATTATTTTATTTAGCATATCTTATTGTAGAAGAAGCACAGTGCCTAATAAGACTCTGAATTTTTGATGGATTGTATACTTTTGTGAGGTATTCTAATCCATATAGAGTTGCCAGTTTTTAGTGGACCTCTGGGAAAAAAAAAAAAAAGGCTCTGAAATAGTTGCTGCCACAAAAGCTACCTTGTCAAATAGACCATGAGACTAAGCATATCAAATGTTACTTCAAGTGTCTGTGGAAGACAGTGATACGTTATGGAGCCTGTAGGATTGTGTAAATGAATCACAAAAAAGCCCTGGGATTTCAGGGAAAAAGCTATTCTGTCTTTTTCAGATATTTATTTGAAAACCAACTGCTGGCTTGCTCCTAGGCCTTAGTGAAGGCTGAATGTCTTCCCAACAAGCTTTCAATGTGCCATGTGACACCAATTGACCACCATGAACTGAGTTGCCTGAACCATAATTTTGGGTGTGGGCAGTAGCCCTCCATCATCACTTGAAACTCTGTAGAAGTTTTTATTTGAGCACATCCTAAAGGCGCAAGTAGTGAGCGAGTGGCTCTGATTCCCGTGGCAGTTGACTGGGGAAGAAAAATTCAGTCTGACTTATAGATAGCTCTGAACAATGTGCTGGCCCTTTTCAAAAGTGGACAGATTCAGCACTACAGCCTTTCAGTAGTAGTGTGGCCCTAAAAAACATCAGTGCAAAGAAATACTCCTGGGGGAAAAAAATTGAATAATACTTTCTGTTTGTTTGTTTCATTTTTCTTTTATTTGAAAAGAGAGTTGATGGTTATAGTTCCAGTCTGAGTCCAAGCCTTCAGAGACAAATGTCTCTCTGAGTCAGAGAGAGAGAGAGAGAGAGAGAGAATTCTTACTCAGCCTTTTATTCTATTCAGGCCTTCAAAGGTTTGGATAAGGCCACCTATACTAGGAAGGGCCATCTGGTTCATTCAGCCTATTGACTTAAATATTAAAATCACCCAGAAACACCCTCACAAACATACCAAGAAATAACGTTCAACCAAATATCTGGGCATGCTGTCAATTTGACAGTCAAGTTGACACATAAAGTTAACCATCACATTCACTTACCTTAAGCTCTTTATTCCTTCATTTACATCTTCTAGGGTAATTCAGGAATTTTTACTTTGCTGAGAGTTGTCCATTGTTTCTTCCAGGTATCTAAGAGCCACCCTAGCAGCAAATTTGCCACATTCCCTAGTGTTTTTGTAGGGTGTTAAGTTTTGTGTCCTAAAGAAGCACCCCTAAGTCACTTCTTGCTTATTCAGGCTTAAATTCCAGCCTTCTTGATGATGCACCCTAAAATACAACCCCAGGCATAACCCCATAGCTTTTGTTGGTACGTGCCACATAATTCTTACACTTCTCTATTTATATCTTCTCTTTACAGGCTCAGCGTGGAGGGAAGGGGCAGTTTATACTAGAATTTAACCCCTGGTATCAGCCTAGCCTCTAGGATAGAACGTGGGACAGCCCCTGAGGGGACATATGTTGTTTTGGGGAAAAGAGACTTCTGCAGTGTCTCCTAGCACAGTGTAAGTGCTAACCATTACTAGAGGAGGGTGGGCCACCTCTGCATACCCCAAAAGTCCAGGGGGACAGTCAGGGACAGTCATCCAGGTGGCCTAATCTTAGTTTCCAGGATCCCAGGTTTCCTCTACCACACCCTGACCTTCACATAACAGACCTGCCTTAGCTGAGAATTCAAGAATTTCTGGAGCTCTGCTCACACAATTAAGTCTTCAACCTCCTGTTCATCTGTGTCTGCCCTTTCAGTACAGGTGATAAGAGCCCTTTATATGTACCACTGAGGCTCTCTGGCTCTCACACTTAGCCATTAACAGCTGCTTGTTAACAGCCCCTGATTTCTCATTATCCTTCTACAGGGAGTGAATACAACTTGGCAAGGACTAGCCAACTCCACTGCATTTGCAGACTTTGCTTTATGTATTTCACATGCCTATATCACTGCACCTGCAACAGCATCCCTGCTCCACTGGGATAATTTCCCAGGTCACCACTGGTGAAATCTTTCACAGTCAGGTCGCTGCTTTATCCTGCCTATATCCATGCCCCATCCCACCTTTGAGTCAATTCCAAATACCCTTCTTACCGTCTGTTTTCTCAGACCACTCTTGGCACCACTTATGTTAGCCCAGATCCTCTGAGAAGCGGACTCCGAGACGAAATTAAACATGTGAGTATTTTATTAGGAAAAATGCTTGTGTGCGGGAAACTGGGAGGGAGCCAGAGAAATATGGGAAAGCTGTCAGACCAGGATGAAATTCTGACCCAGAGTGAAAGAGAGCGGGAGAAAATCTTGGGTGAAAGGGTCCTAGATTGCAGGTGGTCTCAGGAAAGAGAGATGGGCAAAGATATAGAGGAATCTTCAAGCCAAAGACAGCTGTCAGAAGAGCCCTATGTGTGCATTAGTATCTGTGTGTGTCAGTCAGTCATTGGCTGGAAGAAGCCAGTGGGAGGTGTGGCCTTATTGCAAGCAGTAGTCAAGTACATTAAAAAGATGACATTGCAACACAGTGAGGGTAAGAATGGTCTTATCAAGAAATGATACTGGATAAATTAGATATCTATATAGTAAATAATTTTCACCTCTACCTCACTGCACATGAAATAGTCAATTCCAGATATATCAGACTTCTAAATGTAAAAAATAAAGCAATAAAGCACTTAGAGGAAACTTATTGGTTGGAAGTAGGAAGTATTACAGAAGAAATCACTAACTGAAGGAAAAAAATGTACTAATTTCAAGATCAGAACTTCTGTTCATGAAACAACACCATTAGCAGAGAAAATAGAAACCACAAAGTGGGAATAGATTTTTATACATATATTTTTAAAGGATTTGTATCCAGATTCTTATTGATTTTATAAGGTTGTATGCAAAAACCTCATAAAATCAGTAAGAATATGAAAATAATTTTTAATGAGCAAAAGACTTGAGCAGTTACTTAAAGAAGCCCCCCACACAAAAATGTGCACACTCTGCATTTGATTCTGTTCATGTAAGGTTCAAAAAAATAGACAAAACTACTCCATGGCCCAGAAATCAGAATGGTGTTTACAACTGAGGGAAAGGTAGTGCCTGTAAAGTGCTTGCAATGTTTTATTTCCTATTTTGGGTTCTGGTTCCATATTTGGGTTTAATTCATGAAACTGTATCGTTATCTACTCATTACTTGTGAACTTTTTTTATGCATAATATCCTTCCATAAAGGATTTATTTTTTAAATAATACAAACAGACTTTTGGATAATTTCCCAAGGAAAGACATAGATGCTGTTATCAGAGGAAAGAAAATCTACCCTGGACAGGCAAAACCAGTGTACTGAAGTGTTGCATGCAGTGTTTTAAAAAACGTATTAATGTATGTATATAATAGGTTCTATATCAGGATAAATAACAAGTCCAAGCAAAACCAAGCAATATTGATAAGTTTAAAAATAAACAGTGCAAGAAACATTATGATTGATTTGGGATGAGTTACCAAGGGGTGATTTTCTTGAAGACTTAAAGCTTTTGGATTTTGAGAAACACCTATTAGGTATATAGATAAGTAGGGGAGATGTTCTGAACAAAGAACAAACGGGATTGGCTCACCTTATATGCAGTTTGTATAAGTGACAATCTTTAAGAGAGCAATTTGGCCATAGGTAGCCTTTCTGGGGCTACCATTTGCCCACCTCCCCACTTCATAACTCACACTTTGGTCAAAATGAGATGCATGAAAAGTCCATGCCATGGTTTTATTCAGCACTGTGTTCCATCCTTTAAAGTGTAATGCCTGTGTTCCCAGTTTATATTTTTTAGATATGTCTTGATTATTTACTGAAATAGTGCATTTGTTTAGACTTTTTTTTTTCTGAAAAGAAATATCTTCTCATTAGATCCAGTCTGTACATCAGGCAGAAAGTATCTAAGTACAGCTGCCATTCTAGCATGTTCTTAAAAAGAAATGTTAATCACTAAACTAACTAGGTGTGTGTCTATTGCAGCAAATAGGAAAGAACCTCGAATATTATGAGTTGGAAAAACCTTCAGAATAATTCCAAACACAAACATTCCTACAGCAGAAAATACCCAATAGAGATTTAGTCAGAGTGACAGAGGTGGTGACTCCGTAATTATGAGAGAAGTTTAGGGGGTATCTATTAAAGGGAGATTCTCTGTAACTTTCTAAGGAGTGTGGTATCTGATCAGATGTCTCAGCAAGCAGGGGCCCCATAAAGCTAGGCCTGCTAGGCAGTGACTCTGGGGTGGCGGGTGAGGGGAAGCAACACTTCCTCTGCTTATCATAGCGCAGGACAGGAATGGTGAAGGGTACTCACCCCAGTCAGAGCCTGGTGGGGAGGGGGAGGGTTTCTTTTAGTCTCACACCTAATTCAGCTCAATTAATCAGGAATTAGAAAAAGACTATGATTAGGGAGGTTCAGGGATGGATAGATGGAACACAGAGAAATTTTAGGGCAGTGAAACTATTCTGTGTGATAATGTAACAGTGAATGCATGGCATTATACATTTACCCAAACCCATAGAGTACGCAACACCAAAAGTGAACCCTAATGTAAACGATGACTCTGGGTGATGATGACATATCAATGTCAGTTCAACGGTTGTAACAAATGTACCATCTGGTAGGGGATGTTGATAATGAGGGAGGATATGCATGTGTTGGGGAAGGGGGTATACGAAAACTCTGTACTTAGCTCTCAATTTTTCTGTGAAACTAAAACAGCCCTGAAAATAGTCCAAAAAAAAAAAAAAGGCTATGAGGATTTAATAACCCTTCTTCTTGCTGACTGATAGTGCATGCTCTTTGCTCTAGCTTCTTGAGGCTAGGAATTACAGTGGGATACTTCTTTACCATATGGGAACTATCTTTTAAAAGAAATAGTTGTTCTTTTGAATAATTATTGTTTTTTCTATAATACGGTCATTACTTTCTTTGCTTCATTTTTATTTCTTCCCCAGAACATTTTATTCAACATA
This sequence comes from Delphinapterus leucas, assembly GCF_059928025.1. Lineage (NCBI taxonomy): Eukaryota > Metazoa > Chordata > Mammalia > Artiodactyla > Monodontidae > Delphinapterus > Delphinapterus leucas. The sequence continues at coordinate 21,765,856 of NC_143130.1, read as the reverse complement.
CAGTATTTAACAGTTTTATACAACATACAGTATTTAACAGCTTTATACTTAAATAGTAAGAACCCAATAGATCCCAAGCAAAACTTTACCTTCTTGCTTTATCATATCATGTTCAAATGTTTACCATTTTGCTCTTTTTTTTTTTTTTTACTTGTAAGAAACTCCCTTTCCATTAGTTCTTTAATGTTCTTTGAATGGAACATGTGACTTGTATCATACATAAAACTTAATATTAATTATCTAGGAGCAAACTAATACTAGTAATTCTAATGAAAACTACCAGATTAAAGAGAACTATATTCCTTGTAATGACAAAGCAAATGAACAAAATTGAAAAGAGAGAATTAACCACAGGTTTCAGTGATTTCTGAATTTTACCACATTCAGCCTCTTAGAAATCTTTTCACTAATCTTTTAAAAGCAGAGAAATTTTATCTGAAGAAAGAAAATCTGAGGAATGACTTAATAAATTCCTTCAAGTCTAAATTGAGTATGCTGATCTTCATCTGTTCTCTAATGATGTTGATAATAGGACGAGAAAGGAAAGAAAAACAGATTTATGTGGCAAAAAGAAGAGATTCACTAAAGACATGAGAAAGAACAGTTTGATAAAAGAAATAATTTTTAAATAGCCAATCCTACCAGTACTGTAAATCTCTTGAATGTCCCTTCTAGCTCTAAAGAATGATGAGATCAGTCAAAAAGTTTGATCTACCTAGAGTACCATATTGTTGAAAGAATCCAGTTTGGTTCATGCTTTGCCTTAAAGTATCAACATTCCACTCTAGACATTTTTTAAAAATACTCTCATCTTTTGGAATTACCCTCATCTTAAGAAAAAAAAAAAGCCTACTTTTTCAGGTTTTATTTGATTAATGAGGCATTTACTTGATAATGACAGATGACTAGAGAGAATAAAGCCATTAACTTGATTTATAATTAATAAATACGTTTTAAAAAGCTTCTGTTCTATATATACAATAAGTTCAAGCTGGAGAAATTTTAACATTAACAGTGCTATTTATGAATGCAAAATATTGGTATTGATAATGATGTTAGCGTAACACATTAACAATAGCCTTATAGGAGTTTATAATCTAGCGTTGTTAGCAAGTTTTAAGAGTCTTTCATTCTTAATCAATTTGGGATTTTATTTTTATTAGTCAATGAATCAGTTTTTTATTATGAAAAATAACTGGCCATTGAGATATACAAAAGAAAATCTCATATTAATCATCTACAATGAGTAAATACTGTTTCCTTATCTATAATTCTAAATCACTGTGACTAAAGGGCTAATTAAAATATTACTTTTAAAATCCATCATTTGAATAAATTTTCCTCTATGTATCAGTCTTCCATAAAACGTATGTCTGTTTGAAATTCACCCTCCTTAAATATTTTGAAAAATTTATACCAAGAGCCTGCAGTTTTAATTACAATTTATAGGCTTGAGTTTAAGTTGCATTTTAAAGTAATTTGGTTTGTTCTTAAAGTTAATTAACTAATTGGGAGAATTTTTCTTGGTGCAATTGAGATAAAAGAGCAGATGTGGAAATTTATTGGCATCTCTTGGAAGCATCCCAAACTTTGATATTTTCTCTTTGTCCTGCTCACCTAACCTTTGAAACCATGTACTTCTTCAGGGTGAGAGATGGCATTCACTTGTGTTTACAGTGGACATTTAGCAAAAGTCAGGATAGACAATTGCTAGTTTATTACCTTTAAATTTTTATGTTTGAGTTAATACTAATAGTGCCTTCTACATAAATTCTATTGCTGGATGCTAGCATTATACAATTAAAGGGAGTATATGTGGGTCATATTCTCACTGTAATGACGCAAATTAGTTTTTTTCTTTTGCTCCGACTTCATAGCTCATTCAGTTATCCATTCCTGTTTCCTTCAAGTAGCACAGCCCCTATGAAAGACAGTTCCTGAGTAAAAGCAATGAGTTTGACCATGAGGATGATAACAGTCATGCATTTGACACCTTCTCTGTACAGAATTCAAACTCTGTCACTCTTTCCTTTTTATTTACTCTCATGGTATCTCAGTGAGGTATGGAAGAGCAATTTCTGTGCATGTTCCTCATTACTGAAAAGGTAGTAAGTAAATATTTATTAAATGTTGGCATTACGATAGTTATCTACAAAGTGCTTTACAGGTATTATCTTATTCAACCCTAATAATAATATATTGTACTATTCAGTACTAGTTTCCTTTTTACATCTGAAGAAACTCGAGCACAGGGAGGATAGGTAATTTGCCCAAGATCCCTTAGGGAATAAATTTACAACAAAAGATTCACATATAAGAAGGCTGAATTCAGAGCACAATAGTTTTAAAGAAAAATATTTGGGCATATGTATTTGCCTAGGTATTACACATAACATTTGACATTCTGCCATCTTTTATTAAAATGGCATAAGCATTCTTCAGATTTCTGTAGTCTTCATAAGAATAATTTTAATGGATGCTTAATAGTTTATTGTTTACCTGGTTTATACATCTTAAATAATTGCATAAATTCCTCTGTTATTAAACATTATTAGAACACATGCAATCTTCACTATAAATGTATATAAGGACCTTTATACAAATGGGGCTTTGCTTAGGCTGATTTATGTTCTTAAAATTCTCAGAAGTGGGATAATCAGCATAAAGATACGACTATTTTTATGTATCTTATAATATTTTATATATTTCTCAAAGAGGCAAATAACAATCAAGTGGTTTATATAGTGGGGGGAAAATAAAGACTATGCATTTACTAATGAGGGAGGTATTTCCACTCAAATCACTGGTGCATATGATGTAATTCAATTCAAATAGTTCAGCCACTATTCAGGAACAAATGTGGCTTTAACAGAGAAAGAGCCATATAAATTTCCCTGACCCTCTACAGCCTAAGGATTTATATCAGGGTTTTTTTTTTTTTTTGGCAGGGGTTGGGGGTGGGCACTAACAGTATATTCCTAATACTACTAAGACCATTGACAAATTGTTTGAATATTTGTTGTTCAGAAGTCCAGGTGTATAAATTATATGTTAGTATTGGTAATTACAATCCTTTCTAGAAAACAATTAACTTTTCTCAGTACTAGCATTCGGGAAAGGGATAATGCTAGCTGTCTTGCAGGTGGACCATGTTACAGCAGACTTTTTTATATAGGCAATTGTTATGGTTCAGAGGAAGCATTTTGATCTTAGAATGAATAGATATATTTAAATTCTATGGGATCATATAATACTATGTTTGGTCTGTAATGTAAAGCATAATATTTTAGTTATAGAGTGTCTAAGAAGGCTATTAAGATGAAAACCCCATTCATTTTGTAGTCACAAAGTACAAACTACTTTCCCAGAAGCACTGGTTTTTATCAGTTAATAATTTTTTTTAAAACTAAGACACAAAGGGATTGTTTTCTCTGTGTGAACTAAAGGATTTCATAAAATAACTATTCCAAGTTTAATTCCAGTGTAAATTAGAGAACCTAAAGCATTTAGCTCATACCTATGAAAATCAGCACTATGGACAGTGCAGTCTTTTGAGGGACTTCACCCTAAAGATGATTAAATGTCACAAAATGCTCTGAAACTTGGGTTATTTAAGTGCAGAATGGCCATCATAACCAATTCATTAGAGCTTATAGAGAGCAGAAACACAAAAAGTAAGCCAAAATTTAGATAACTGTGACCATTCAAATGAGTTTTACCATTTTTCAGATGCAGTGCAAACTCCTGTTCATGTCTCAGTCGCTGTTATTTTTCCTACCATATCCAGTATGTGTGGGTCAGTGCCTTAAGGGCCACTAATACTACAGCACAAGTTTCAAAGAGTAGATCACAGTTAGCCTTTGGTTTTGTATTTGTAGCAGAAACAAGCCTACCAGTGGTTTGTTAGTGTGCTTTGATACTCTCGTACTCTTGTTTCATTGACATACACAGGGCTGACATCCAGAGACAGTCTTCTTGGGCATTCATGTGTATCAGGTCTGGTATTCTCACTGTCAGCTTGATAGGCCCACTAAATGACTGTGCATTCTTCCTGAAGCAGCTACTCTTCGTTCTGTACAGCTTGTTGGAAGATTTATGCATAGTGTTCTGGATGACAGCTTTATTTATTTATTTTTTGACAATGATTATAGTTGAATTTAAATGTCTTTCCACTCTCTTCCTCTTCAGCTAACCTTTTTTCTTTTTGTTTTCCCCCACCTTTTCTCAAAAGATTTAATTCTAATTGCATATATGCAAAAGAAATCTCCATTATTTTTATAACCATAAGGTGAGATTTTCTTTTGCTTGGGAATGGTTCTGTGGTGTGTGTGTGTGTGTATGTGTGTGTGTGAGAGAGAGAGTTCAATCTTATGACACAAGCAGGTGGATACAGTGACAAAGACTTTGCTGTGTATTATGAATTCTGCATAAAGTCACTATTGTAAAGTCTATACCAATACATTTTCATTTGCCTTCCAACACTATAAGGAAGACTGTGGCTAATATGTTCATTTTACTCATGCTCAGCATTTTATTATTAATCTTCCTTTTCTCTCTATCTCCCCCATACCTGTTTAGTTTATCCCTTGACATTAAGTCCCTTTGCAAACTTCCGGATAAGTTTTCACATGTTTGGGAACCAAGTTAGCTCAAAATGAATCATGTCCTAATCAATTACAAAAATATCCTCTAAGGTTTTTCCCCTCATTATATAATGAGTCATTATAATTGTGTAGATGTGTAGGCTCAACAGTGCTTATGAGTCTTAAAAGAGAAAAAAATTGACACAATTTCACTCTATATATTATCTGAAGAGTTACCCCAGATTTAGAAGACAGCATATCTCTCTGAATGTATGACTCCACAAGTTGATAGAAACTACCAAAATATATAGAAGTTTCTACCTCCTAGATTATGTATTATATATTATTATAAAGTAGATTTTATGGAAGTAGATTTGATCAGAAGCAGTATGATATATTTTTGAGGACCATGATTTTAAATCTAAGGCCTGGAGACATACTAAAGTTATAAACACTTCAATTCTCTTACATTTCTTGTGTGGGTTAACAGTATCTGATGTTCCTTTGAGAATTAAATGAGGTAGTACTATGAAGTGCATATCACCTTATCAGATAGATAGTTATTGCTGAGTAAATGGTAATAATAACAATAAAATAATAACTAGAATCAGAATCATTCTCAGATAGTCCAGCCAGAACACTACTATATAGCAGGCTCACTTTGCTGAATCTGGTGGAATCCACTCTTTTGAGATTAAGTATATTTAAGTGAAGCCCAAAGTGGGCAATTGTAAGAAGGACTGAGCAGCAAAGAAATAGAAAACATATCTAAATTCTCTATCACCTCTAATTATATTCAGGGCCATCATATAGCAGAGATCGTTGGTCATTTTGAGGGAAAAAATAACTGAGTTAAAAAAAAACTTACCAAAGAATTCCACAATACAAAGACATAGAAAGGGCACAGTTAAATGTTATTTCCTATGGATTTGATGCTCGAATACTGATTCTACTATCTAAATACATGAGACAATTATTCAACACCTTTAGAGCTCTGACCTAAGAGTTCAGTCAAACATCCCATGAGAGCTGCTTATAAGACTTTATTATAGTGTGATGATGATATAATTTAACCTCTAAGTACATATGTGAGCCAAAAGGCTACATTTTATAGACCCATTATTACAAGCTTGAGGGGAAAAAAGCATAGAATTGTCATCTGAGAATTTGCATTGGTATTGTAAAAATATGAGTGAGCAATGATAGCATATTCATTTTCAATAGAAGAAAATATCACTGAACTTTAGTTTTTGTTCACTAAAGTGAACAGTACATTCCACTGAATCCTTTTGGGCCATCAATCCTAGAGATAAAGTAATAATAGACTTGGGAATGCTTATCATTTTAAGAGAAGGTGTGTTCAATTAAGTCTCATTGCTGATGAAGTCATAAATGAGAAGAAGAAAAAAAAAAGGAAGAGAATGAAATGAGCACTTTTTTCAGGGACTGGGAACTTAAAAGACTATTACTAAGCCCCTCAAGGCAATTTCATTAAAGGTAAAGATAGGTTCATGGAACCCGTTTCTACAGACCATTGCCAGGCATTCTTTTTTTTTTTTTTCTTAACATTTTTATTGGAGTATAATTGCTTTACAATAGTGTGTTAGTTTCTGCTTTATAACAAAGAGAATCAGCTTCACATACACATATATCCCCATATCTCCTCCCTCTTGTGTCTCCCCCCCATCCTTCCTATCCCACCCTTCTAGGTGGACACAAAGCACCAAGCTGATCTCCCTGTGCTATGCGGCTGCTTCCCACTAGCTGTTTTACATTTGGTAATATATATAAGTCCATGCCACTCTCTCACTTCGTCCCAGCTTACCCTACCCCTTCCCCATGTCCTCAAGTCCATTCTCTATGTCTGCATCTTTATTCCTGTCCTGCCCTTAGGTTCTTCAGAACCTTTTTTTTTTTTCTTAGATTCCATATATATGTGTTAGCATACGGAATTTATTTTTCTCTTTCTGACTTACTTCACTCTGTATGACAGTCTCTAGGTCCATCCACCTCACTACACATAACTCGGTTTCAACCTGAGGAAGGACAGTTAGGTTGCTTCCATGTCCTGGCTATTGTAAATAGAGCTGCACTGAACACTGTGGTACATGACTCTTTTTGAATTATGGTTTTCTCAGGGTATATGCCCAGTAGCAGGATTGCTGGGTCATATGGTAATTCTATTTTTAGTTTTTTAAGGAATCTCCGTACTGTTCTCCATAGTGGCTGTATCAATTTACATTCCCACCAACAGTGCAAGAGGGTTCCCTTCTCTCCACACCCTCTCCAGTATTTATTGTTTGTAGATTTTTTGATGATGACCATTCTGACTGGTGTGAGGTGATACCTCATTGTAGTTTTCATTTGCATTTCTCTAATGATTAGTGATTTGAGCATCCCTTCATGTGTTCGTTGGCAATCTGTATAACTTCTTTGGAAACATGTCTATTTAGGTCTTCTACCCATTTTTGGATTGGGTTGTTTGTTTTATTGATATTGAGCTGCATGAGCTGCTTGTAAATTTTGGAGATAAATCCTTTCTCAGTTGCTTCATTTGCAAATATTTTCTCCCATTGTGAGGGTTGTCTTTTCATCTTACTTATGGTTTCCTTGGCTGTGCAAAAGCTTTTAAGTTTCATTAGGTCCCATTTGTTTATTTTTTTTTAAATTTCCATTTCTCTAGGAGGTGGGTCAAAAAGGATCTTGCTGTGATTTATGTCATAGAGTGTTTTTCCTATGTTTCTCTCTAAGAGTTTTATAGTGTCTGTTCTTACATTTAGGTCTTTAATCCATTTGGAGTTTATTTTTGTGTATGGTGTTGGGGAGTGTTTTAATTTCATTCTTTTACTTGTAGCTGTCCAGTTTTCCCAGCACCACTTATTGGAAAAGCTGTCTTTTCTCCATTGTATATTCGTGCCTCCTTTACAAAAAAAAGGTGACCATATGTATATGGGTTTATCTCTGGGCTTTCTATCCTGTTCCATTGATCTATATTTCTGTTTTTGTGCCAGTTCCATACTGTCTTGATTACTGTAGCTTTGTAGTATAGTCTGAAGTCAGGGAGCCTGATTCCTTCAGTTCCAGTTTTCTTTCTCAAGATTGCTTTGGCTATTCAGGGTCTTTGTGTTGCCATACAAATTGTGAATTTTTTAATTCTAGTTCTGTGAAAAATGCCATTGGTAGTTTGATAGGGACTGCAATGAATCTGTAGATTGCTTTGGGTAGTATAGTCATTTTCACAATGTTGATTCTTCCACTCCAAGAACATGGTATATATCTCTCCATCTGTTTGTATCATCTTTAATTTCTTTCATCAGTGTCTTATACTTTTCTGTATACAGGTCTTTTGTCTCCTTAGGTAGGTTTATTCCTAGATATTTTATTCTTTTTGTTTCAGTGGTGAATGGGAGTGTTTCCTTAATTTCTCTTTCAGATTTTTCATCATTAGTGTATAGGAATGCACGAGACTTCTGTGCATTAATTTTGTATCCTTCTCCTTTACCAGATTCATTGATTAGCTCTAGTAGTTTTCTGGTAGCATCTTTAGGATACTCTGTGTAGACTATCATGTAATGTGCAAATAGTAACAATTTTACTTCTTCTTTTCCAATTTGGGTTCCTTTAATTTCTTTCTTCTTCTCTGATTGCTGTGGCTAAAACTCCAAAACTATGTTGAATAATAGTGGTGAGGGTGGACAATCTTGTCTTGTTCCTGAACTTAGAGGAAGTGATTTCAGTTTTTCACCATTGAGAACGATGAGGGCTGAGGGTTTGTCATATATGGCCTTTATTATATTGAGGTAAGTTCCCTCTATGTCTACTTTCTGGAGGGTTTTTATCATAAATGGGTGTTAAATTTTGTCAAAGGCTTTTTCTGAATCTATTGAGATGATCATATGGATTTTATTCTTCAATTTGTTAATATGGTTTATCACATTGTTTGATTTGCATATATTCAAGAATCCTTGCATTCGTGGGATAAACCCCACTTGATCATGGTGTATGATCCTTTTAATGTGCTCTTGGATTCTGTTTGCTGGTATTTTGTTGAGAATTTTTGCATCTATGTTCATCAGTGGTATTCACCTGTAATTTTCTTTCTTTGTGACATCTTTGTCTGGTTTTGGTATCAGGGTGATGGTAGCCTCATAGAATGAGTTTGGGAGTGTTCCTCCCTCTGTCAAATTATGGAAGAGTTTGAGAAGTTTGGGTGTTAGCTCTTGTCTAAATGTTTGATAGAATTCGCCTGTGAAGCCATCTGGTCCTGGGCTTTTGTTTCTTGGAATATATTTAATCACAGTTTCAATTTCAGTGCTTGTGATTGGTCTGTTTATATTTTCCATTTCTTCCTGATTCAGTCTTGGACGGTTGTGCTTTTCTAAGAATTTGTCCATTTCTTCCAAGTTTTCCATTTTATTGGCATATAATTGCTTGTAGTAATCTCTCATGATCTTTTGTATTTCTGCAATGTTGGTTCTTACTTCTCCTTTTTCATTTCTAATTCTATTGATTTGAGTCTTCTCCCTTTTTTTCTTGATGAGTCTGGCTAATGGTTTATCAATTTTGTTTATCTTCTCAAAGAACCCACTTTTTAGTTTTATTGATCTTTTCTATCATTTCCTTCATTTCTTTTTCATTTATATATGATCCAATCTTTATGATTTCTTTCCTTCTACTAACTTTGGGGTTTTTTGTTCTTTCTCTAATTGCTTTAGGTGTAAGATTAGTTTGTTTATTTGAGATGTTTCTTGTTTCTTGAGGTAGGATTCTGTTGCTATATAAACTTCCCTCTTAGAACTACTTTTCCTGAATCCCATAGGTTTTGGGTCATCATGTTTTCATTGTCATTTGTTTCTAGGTATTTTTAATTTCCTCTTTGATTTCTTCAGTGATCTCTTGGTTATTTAGTAGTATATTGTTTACCCTCCATGTGTTTGTATTTTTTACAGATTCTTTCTTGTAATTGATATCTAGTCTCATATCATTGTGATCAGAAAAGATATTTGATACGCTTTTAATTTTCTTAAATTTACCAAGGCTTGATTTGTGACCCAAGATATGATCTGTCCTGGAGAATGTTCCATGAGCAGTTGAGGAGAAAGTGTATTCTGTTGTTTTTGGATGGAATGTACTATAAATATCAGTTAAGTCCATCTTTTTTAATGTATCAGTTAAAGCTTGTGTTTCCTTATTTATTTTCATTTTGGATGATCTGACTATTGGTGAAACTGGGGTGTTAAAGTCCCTTACTATTATTGTGTTACTGTCAGTTTCCCCTTTTACAGCTGTTAGCATTTGCCTTATGTATTGAGGTGCTCCTATGTTGGGTGCATAAATATTTACAATTGTTATATCCTCTTCTTGGATTGATCCCTTGATCATTATGAAATGTCCATCTTTGTCTCTTGTAATAGTCCTTATTTTAAAGTCTATTTTGTCTGATACGAGAATTGCTGTGCTGGCTTTGTTTTGATTTCCATTTTCATCGAATATCTTTTTCCATCCCCTCACTTTCATTCTGTATGTGTCCCTAGGTCTGAAGTGGGTCCCTTCTAGGCAGCATATATACAGGTCTTGTTTTTGTATCCATTCAACCAGTCTGTGTCTTTTGGTAGGAGCATTTAATCCATTTACATGTAAGGTAATTATCGATATGTATGTTCCTATTACCATTTTCCTAAATTGTTTTGAGCTTGTTATTGTAGGTCTTTACCTTCTCTTGTGTTTCCTGCCTAGAGAAGTTCCTTTGGCATTTTTTTTAGAGCTGGTTTGGTGGTGCTGAATTCTCTTAGCTTTTGCTTGTCTGTAAGGGTTTTAATTTCTCTGTTGAATCTGAATGAGATCCTTGCTGGGTAGCGTAATCTTGGTTGTAGGTTTTTCCCTTTTATCGCTTTAAATATGTCCTGCCACTCCTTTCTGGCTTGCAGAGTTTCTGCTGCAAGATCCGCTGTTAACTGTATGGGGATTCTCTTGTATGTTATTTGTTGTTTTTTGTATGTTATTTGTTTCCCTTGCTGCTTTTTATATTTTTTCTTTGTATTTATTTTTTGATAGCTTGATTAATATGTGTCTTGGCGTGTTTCTCCTTGGATTTATCCTGTATGGGACTCTCTGTGCTTCCTGGGCTTGATTGACTATTTCCATTCCCATATTAGGGAAGTTTTCAACTATAATCTCTTCAAGTATTCTCTCAGTCCCTTTCTTTTTCTCTTCTTCTTCTAGGACCTCTGTAATTCAAATGGTGGTGCATTTAATGTTGCCCCAGAGGTCTGTAGACTGTCCTCAATTCTTTTCATTCTTTTTTCTTTATCCTGCTCTGCAGTAGTTATTTCCACTATTTTATCTCCCTGGTTACTTATCCATTCTTCTGCCTCAGTTATTCTGCTATTGATTCCTTCTAGAGAATTTTTAATTTCACTTATTGTGTTGTTCATCATTGTTTGTTTGCTCTTTATTTCTTCTAGGTCCTTGTTAAACATTTCTTGTATTTTCTCCATTCTATTTCTAAGGTTTTGGATCATCCTAACTGTTATTACTCTGAATTCTTTTTCAGGTAAACTGCGTATTTCCTCTTCATTTGTTTGGTCTGTTGGGTTTTTACCTTGCTCCTTCATCTGCTGTCTGTTTCTCTGCCTTCTCATTTTGCTTAACTTACTTTGTTTTGGGTCTTCTTTTCGCAGGCTGCGAGTTCGTAGTTCCCATTGTTTTTGGTGTCTGCCCCCAGTGGGTGAAGTTGGTTCAGTGGGTTGTGTAGGCTTCCTGGTGGAGGAGACTTGTGCCTGTGTTCTGGTGGATGAGGCTGCATCTTGTCTTTCTGGTGTGCAGGACCGCATCTGGTGGTGTGTTTTGGTGTGTGTGTGAGATGTTATTATAATTTTAGGCAGCCCTTCTGCTAATGGGTGGGTTTGTGTTTCTGCCTTGCTAGTTGGTAGGTGTAGGGTGTTCAGCACTGTAGCTTGCTGGTTGTTGAGCAGATCTGGGTTTTAGTGTTGAGATGGAGATCTCTGGGAGAGTGTTTGCCGTTTGATGTTATGTGGAGCTGCGAGGTCTCTGGTGGTCCAGGGTCCTGAACTCTGCTCTCCCACCCTAGAGGCACAGGCCTGACACCCAGCTGGAGCACCGAGGCCCTGTCAGCCACATGGCCAGGTACGTGGGGAGTTTCTTGCCTTTTGGGACGTCTGAGGTCTTCTGCCAGCGTTCAGTAGCTTTTTTGCAGGAGTTTGTCCACTTATAAAAGTATTTTTGATGTGTTTGTGGGGAGGAATGTGATCTTCTCGTCTTAGTCCTCCGCAGTCTTGAAGATCTCTCAGCCGGGCATTCTTATACCCTATTCAGTTCCAACATCGAGTCACACACACACACAGACACACAAAGCCCACAAAGACTTAACAGGTAGTATCCAAAGAGTTTTCACTTCCTTGCTTTTAGAAATATGTCCTGATAAATGAAGACTTTTGAATAATTCGGTTATGTTATATAGGGCCAGTCTTATATGTCGACCTAGGTATTCACATAAGTTATGGAAGCTTTTCTGTCCATGGATATATCATTTATCAGCTATGTTTTCTGCCTGATGATCCTATTCTTAGGATTTTCCTATGCATGATAGGTTGTCATTTTGTGTTTAGGCGTCCCATGCTCATTTACAAATGTTGCTAATAGGCATAAAATATAAAACTAACTTCACCTAACAACAAAAGTTTGCATGAAATGACATTAGTAGTAAGAGAGTCACTTTCTCTGTTCTGGGAAATATTCGTTGAGAATATTATAAGCTTTTGTATGAGGAGAGAGAAAAAGGGTAGGACTGAAGGATTAATTATTATTCAGGGGAATCATTATGTATAAAAGAAGCCAAACATACAGCAGACTGTTAGAGGGATTGAGTACCTGAAGGAAGAAAACATTGAAATAGATATACTGTATTTTAATTCTTACTCTGTATTTGAAATAATAAGTTTACTTAAAATTAAAAGTAAAACGGACAAAAAGAAAAGAAAGAAAAATAGAAGATAATGGATCCAAAAGCTCAACAAACCTCAGTTTCTTGAAACTTAAAGAAGACCACAGGACACAACATGATCAAATAACTTACAGCCAGTGGTAAAAAGAAAAACCTAAAAGCAGCAAGAGAGAATGTATACACTATGTACAAAAAACAAAGAAAAAGATGACAGCAGACTTCTCCTTGGAAGTAATGCAAATAGGAAAACAGTAGAACAACATCTTAAAAGTACTAAAAACAAATAGTCTAGTATTCTATATCCAGCAAGAATATTTTTTCGGAAATGAAGATGAAATATAAACTTTCGCATACATAGAAAAGTTGAAAGAATTAATTACCAGCTCTTGCATTACAAGAAATAGTAAAGGAATTCCTTTAGGCAGGAGGAAAGTGATACCAGAGGGAAACATAATCCACATAAAGGAATGTAAAGAACCAGAATGGTAAATTCAAAGGTAAATATGAATAATTTTTTTTCTTATTAAGTAAATGTTTTAAAGAAAAAATTGTTTAAAACAGAAGCAATAACAATGTGCTGTGGAGTTTAAAAATGTGTACAAGTAAAATATAGGATAAGAATAGAACAAAAGTTAAGTACAGAGAAAAATGTGTGTCTGAAGGGTTCTTTACTATATGTGAAGTAGTATAATATCACTGTGAGTGGACTTTCAGAAGTTAAAGATGCTTACTATGTACCCTATAGCAACTACTAATATAACACAAAAGGAAGAGTTGTAGCTAATAAGATAACAAAGGAGATTTTAAAATTTACTAAAAATACTTGAAAGATAGAAAAGAAACCAAAAAAAAGAAAAAAAGGAACAAAGGACAGATGGCAAAAATAGAAGTCAAAGAGCAAGATGGAACATTTAACCCAACTATATCAACAATCATGTTAAATGTAAATAGTCTAAATATCCCAATTAAAGCCACATATTGAGAGATTGGATTAATTTTTTTAAAGGCCAGACCCAAATAGATTCTGTCTATAAGAAATTCATTTTAAAATTAAAGACAAGAATAGGTTAAAAGGGCAGGATAGAAAAAGATATACTAAGCTCACCCTGTTCCAAAGAAAGTAGAAGTGACTATAGTATCAGATTTCAGAACAAAGAATATTAAAAAAGGGAACAAAGAGGATAATTTGATAGTGATAGAAGTTTTAATTCACCAAGGAGAAATAATAATCCTAAACTTGCATGAACTTGATAATAAAGCTTAAAATCCCATGAAGAAAAAAAAATTATGGAGCACCAATCGGAAACAGATAAATTTGAATTCTTCTTTCAATAATTTGTAGAACGAGCCAACAATAAATCAGTAAGGATATAGAAGACTTGAATAACACAATCAATCAACTCAACCTAACTGACATGCATAGAAGACTTCAACTTACAACATCACAGTACACACTTTTTTCAAGGGCACAAGGAAAATTTATACTGATCAACCATTTTCTGGACCATAACACAAATCTCAAACTTAAGAAGACTCAAGTCATAAAATGTATGTTCTATGACTACAGTATAAATAAATTAGAAATAACTTACAGAAAATATTTGGAAAATCCCCAAATAACTAAATAACACATTTCTAAGTAACTCCTAGATCAAAGAAAAAAATCAAAAGCAAATTAGAAATTATTTTAAACTAAGGGAAAATGAAAGTAAAACATAAAATTTGTGGAATGCAGCTACAGAAGTACTTGGAAATGTATCACCTTAAAAATCCTGTATTAGAAAAAAAGGAAAGGTCTCAAATTAATGACCTCAATTTCCACCTTAAAATTAGAAGAAAAAACAATATGGCAAATGAACCCCCAAAAGACTGGAAGAACAGAAATAATGAAGATCAGAGGAGAAATCAATGAAATGGAAAATAGAAAACAATAGGAAAGATAAATGAAACAAAAAGTTGATTCTCTGAAAAAGTAGAAATTGATGAACCTCTTGCCAGACTAATCAAGACAATAAAGGTGAAAATACAGATTATTAATATTAGGAGTTAGGTGAGATGTCAAAAATTTCTACAGAGATTAAGAGAATAATGAGGAATATTATGAACAGCTTTGCCAATAAACTTCAAAAATTAGATAAAATAAATTCTTTGAAAGATGTGAACTATTCGCTGAAGTTTGAAAAAGTAGCTAACCTGATTAGCCCTTCTCTTATTATATAAGGAATTGAATTTGTTTTTAAAAGCCTTCCCACAGCAAAATCTGCAGGCCCAGAGGGCATCAGTGGTAAATTCTAATAAACTTATAAGGAAGAAATAATGTCTGTTCTACACAAATTCTTCCAGAAAATTGAGGAGAGAATCCTTCCCCACTCACTTGATGAGTTCCATATTACTCTGAGACCAAAATGAGACAAAGACATTATAAGAAAAGAAATTATCCCTAGGGAAAATAGAAAAATTCTTATCATAATTTTAGCAAATAGAATCCAAGAATATATAAAAAATAATACATTATGAATAAGTGTAGTTTATCCCAGAAGTACAAGGTTTATTTAACATTAATCAATATAATTAAGAGACTAAAAAAGATAAAAAAGCATATGAGCCTCTCAAAGGGGGCAGTTTACTGCATTTGATAGAATCCAACATTAATGCCTAATAAAATACCAGCAAACTGGGAATAGACAAGAACTTACTTAACCCAATGAAAGATACTTTCAAGAAATCTATAGCCAAGAACCTACTTAATGGCCGAAGACTGAATGCCTTACTCGTAGCATGAGGATCAAGGTAAAGATTCCTACATTCACCACTTCTTTCAACATTGTAGTAAGTTTCTAGCATGTGCAGTAAGGCAAGAAGAAGAAATTAAAGGTATTAAGATTGGAAGGGTTTTTTTCAAAGACATGATTGTCTGTGTAGAATATCCTGTGTAATCTCTTAGAAAAATAGTACTAGAACTAATTAGTGGGTTTAGAACATATGCAGGATTCAAGACCAATATACAAAACCTAATTGTATTACTATATACTAGTAATGAACAATTGGAAATTGAATTGAAAAATATTATCACTTGTAAGAGTAGATCTCATGTTAAGTATTCTTATCACAAAAAATGTTTTAAATGACTAATGCACTTCTTGAAATCTATTTGAAAAGGATGTAGGCCTCCCTTTGCATTAAAAAACAAATCTATGCATTCTTTTTCAAGTGGTAGGAATTCGTTTTAAAAATAAAATTCATATTTCATCAAAAACCACTTTGTTAGCATTAAGAATATGAAGTATTTTGATAAAAATTTGGCAAAAGATAAGCAATACCAATACACTGAAAATTACGAAACATTGCTGAAGGAAATTAAAGAAGATATAAGTAAATTGAGCAATATAAGATGTCATTGATTCAAAGGTTCAATATTATTTAGATGTCAATTCCCCCCAAATTGATCTACAAATTCAATGCATTCCCAATAAAAATGCAAATTGACAATCTTATTCTAATATTCAAATGCAAATGCAAAGAACGTAAAGTAGCTCAAGCAACTTTGAAAAAGAGGACTATCTAACATTAAGAGTTATTCTGTGCTCTAGACATAAAGATTGATAAATAGATCAAGGAAACAGAGTTGAATCCAGAAATATACCTACAGATGGATTCAATTTATTTTGGCAAAGGGATACAGCAATTTAGTGGAGTAAGGAGAGTCTTTAAAACAGTCCTGGAAAAATTGGATATGCATATTTAAAAAAAAAGAAAAATTGTTCATCTGTATGTCTCATCACATAAAAATTAAACCACATTAAAAAATCTCTCTCGAACTCTAATACTTGCAACCATACTATTATTTCCTCATATTAAATTTTTTTTCTCTTGACTCTGTGTTTATCTACTTCCTCCAATTTCTTGCTACCCATTTGATGCAGAATTCCTGAAAGAGTTGTCTGTTCTTTCTATCTCCAGTTTTCCTTCTCTGACTCTTAAATCCACTCTAGTCAGGCTTTCATGCCAATCACTACACTGAAAATGTCCTTGTCAAGATCATCAATGATTTCCACACTGGGCCCAGGAATTGTTTCTCACTCTTCCTTTCCCTTAATAAAATCCAGCAGCATTTGACATAGCCGATCACTTCCTCCTGGATACAGCTTTGTAATTTAGCTTCCAGGACACCATTCTCTGTGTTCCGCCTATCAAACTGTCCATTTCTCCTCAGTCTCCTTAGCTCTTTTTTCCTCTTATTCCCAGCCTCTTGGTGTTGGCGTATCGTAATGGTCAGTCCTTTTCCTTGTCCCTCTTTTCCACTGTAAACACTCAAATGTTTGATGAGCCCATCGCTCCCATGCTTCTAAATATCAATCATTTAACAGATGTCAGATGGATAGATACAGCTCACACTCTTCACGTAGTTGCAACTCATATATCCAAAAGGATATGTGACATCTCCTCTTAGATGTTTAATAAGCATTTATGCTTCGACATGTCCAAACCTGCCATCTTGATCTCCCACACATTTGCTCCACGGAGAGCCTTTTGAATCAATTGCCGTTAACTACATCAAGCCAAAAATCTCACAGTCATCTTTGACTTTTCTCTTTATTTTACACCACAAACCACCCTTTAGGACACATCAGAATCTGGCCTCTTCTCACTGTTTCCAATGCTAACATGCTAGATGGGCACTTATTTTTTGTTTGATTTAGAGAATTTCTGTATCTCATGTGATAGCAGTCCTTTGTCTAATATCTTTTATCAAAGATTTTTAGCTATCCATCTCTCTACCTATCTATATTTACATATATAATTTTAATAGATTCAAATGTGTCTGCATTTTCCTTTAAGTTTTGCCTTTTGTGGCTTATTCGAGATATATTCCTTAATCTGATTTAATAGAAGATATTTTCCTGTATTTTATTCTTCATACTTTAAATGCTTGCTTTTCATAATTATGTCTTTAAACCATTTAGAACATTTTTCTGTTTGATGTCAAATAAGGATCTACTTTTCCTCAAAAACACATTTATTGAATTGTCTATTCTTAAAATGCTGTATTGTAATACTATTGTAATAACTTCTTAGCCAAGGTTCTCTAGAAAGCAAACTCGGCCAGGATTAGGGGCTAACACTTTATTTGCAAAATGCAAGCCTATGTGATGAGGGTGAGGAAAAAATGAAAGTGAGGTAAGAAAAGAAAAGATGAGAAGCAAGGCCATATAATGCATTGCCATTCCAGTTAAAAATGGTGCTCCAAATGAACTTCTAAGACACACAGCTTCCTCCAGGCTCCTCTGGCAAAGCTGACCATGGGTTACCTTAGAATTGTCCATAGGAGAGAGGATGGTGAGGAGATATATCTGCCTGTCTACTTTGCCTTTCTTATTGGTCCATTGGTCAATGCTCACAAGCACAGGAAGCTAACTCCCCTGTATATCTGGGTTACATCTCCAACCCCTCAGCCACTTTTCAGGAAGATATATTTCATACTCCACAGGAGAGTGTCTTATCCCAGTTCAAAAAAGGAAAACTGATGGGAAGAAGGTGCCAACTGGCTAATCAGGAGAGAAAGAAGGGGATTCTGAGAATGCAAATAAGATTTATGTCTAATAAAGTAAACACTGAAGGTAGCTTAAATGGTTGGATCTGTTTCTGAGTTCACTGTTTTGTCCCACTAGTCTATATGTCTGTCCCCGGAGTAACATGGAGCTGTTTTAAATACCATAGCTTTACAATAAATTGTATGTCTGGTAACTCATAATTATCCTTACTTTTTTATGGGCCAGTTTTTCACAAACATTTTAACCAATTTGTCTAGTTCTAAAAAAGTAAAACTATTCAGTATTCATTGATATTGCATCATACTTATGAATTTGGGAAGAATCATCATATTTTTGATGTAGAATCTTTCCATCCTTGAACATAACATTTTGGGCTTTTTCCATAAACATGTGGAACATTTAGGTTAGATTTATGCTTTAGGGTTTTTTGTTGTGATTGGTGAGGGGGTTTCTTAAATTCCATGTTTAAATTGGTTGTTCTGCTATATTAGAACATTATTGACTTGTGTAGGTTGATCTTTACCTAGCAAGCTTATTGAACCCTTATTCTGATAGGGCTTTCCATGTGACATTTTTTCAGACTTGATGGTATATTAACTGTTGACTTGGGATTCTCATGCCAATGTAAATATTACAAAGATATTATAATTGCATCCCCCATAGGTGGGGGTTTCAATTCATGTGAAATCATTTTGTATGATTATTTGTTCATTTTTATTTTTGTAAATCCAACGACAGATATGAAGCTTTTGTTACTGCTTTTCTAGGCAAATGGGAGATATTTTCTAACTTGCTTTTCATGGCCAAGTCGAACCTTTGACAATTCAGCTTTATGAAATGCTGAGATACAACTCTTTATCTCCTGAAGAGTCCTTAAGGACTTTGTGCCAACACCCCAGTCACCAGCTCCTTCAACCTGTATCTAAATCTTATATACCACCAGACTTTCAAAGCTTCAATTCAGGCTCATTACATTACATTTGAGTTCCCTCTTTGCTCGCTCTTGTCTTTGCCTTTCCTTGTATCTTGGCTTTGTATTTAAAATCAGCGTGTCATAATTTATCCATCATTTCTCTGTGTTTATAGTGGGGAAGGAACCACTCCACTGTTGCCAGAAGTCCTGGCTTATTCATTCAGCCTTCTCCATACATCTTGGTTTCTGGTAATTAAGATTCTCCCCACTTCTAAGACCTACACTGGGGATTGCGTGGCAGAAGATAAATATCACCAACTGCATATTCACTTTTCTCTCTCTCTCTTCTCTGTTCCTCCCCCTTCTTATTCCCTCCTTGTTCTCCCCACTCCCCCTACCAAACCCCTTCCATTCATCCTATTTGTATGCTCTGTCCAAATTTTTCCCTGGGTTTTTACCAATGTCTTTCTTTAATCCTCAAGCCTAGTTTATTCAAGTATGCTCTCTCTCTGAATACAGCAGTAACAGGATGTACAAGCTATAGAAATTACATGGAGAATTAAGGAAAAGATGAAACATGATATGATAAAGGGAAATACTATTTTTTTTCCTACATTTAATAACCGATAGAACCATCCAGAAACAATGTTCTTGGTAGATTTATTTTCTCTCTTATTCTATTTTCTACCTTATTCCTACTTCACATTTGCTTGGATCAGGCTTCTAAAGAATAGGTGATTAAATTTTGACCAAGCATATTGTAGTATACCATACACTCATATTAATACATGTGGTGTTGTTATAACAGTTATAACCCATATGCTGTCTGTTATTCCAGGGATAGATGAAAACCAACTCCATTCTATGATATTTCATGAAAAATGCATTCCCTACATGAGTAATAATATCAAAGACTCATGTATCCCAAAGCAGCAATTCTGATTTTTATGGCAGAATCTATTTAAGATTTTTAAATGACCTGACTCTTCCAGAAGAATAGAATATTTGCTCATATGTGAGTGAAACAGGATAGTTTTTGTAGAGGTCCCTTGTCAAATGTAGGGGCTTACTTTGATGTCAGTAACATTTGAGAAGTAGATGAAATCACAGAGCAGAACGTATCATTCAGTGATAGATTAGGAGGCTACCTGTGGCCTAGTGAGTAGAAAAATTTGTTTTTGTGTGCACTGTCAATGTCCTAAGTCACGTTCAGAGAGAACCCTTATTTTTCACCACAGTAACTTAACTCTTACACTTATTTAACATTACCCCACCAAGACCAACATTTTACTTTTGACTTGACCATTAATTTGATAATTCCCAGATATATCAATGGCAGAGTTGCATATATCATCGAGATTTGCTCTCAGATATAATCTGCAAGAAGAGCTTGTGATGAAAAGCAGCATCCTGCTGCCTGTCAATGGGCTGTATATGTCATATCTGTGTAATCTGTATAGGGCTAGGGCTACAGGATTGGCCTTACACATCCAGAAGTCAGATAGTTCTTGTGACCTTAACTAAGTTATTTAACTTTCCTGAACTCATTCCTTCCTCTGTAAAGTGAGGGAGTTAGACTAAATGATCACTAAGATTTCTTCCAGCTATTCCTTTTCTCGAAGGAAACCCCCCACAATGAAGACTATGAAGCAAGTCACATGTCATGTGACTTCATTATTCTCTGAAGTTGCAGACATCTCTGCTCAATGAAATAAAGGTTAGAAGCATATTCTTCTCTGACTGACCATCCTCCAGAAGTCTACAATAACAATTGTTACATAGTATTTCATAGAAACACAGCAAAGGGAAACCTTCTCAGACATAGCCTACAGTGGGGTGTAGGACATCATCTCCTCTCTCTGGAATTCTCCAAGGCCTATGATCAACCCCATCCTACCCCTCCTTTTTCATTAAAATGTCCTACTTACATGCTCTCCAAACACCAATCACTTGATCTTAGTATCAATCACACTGCAGTGTAAAAATTTTTTAGATTTGTTTTTATTGTGGTATAATAAATATAACAAAATTTACCATTTTTACATGCACAGTTCAGTGGTATTAAATACATTCAGAATTTTGTGCAACCATCATCACCATCCATCTCCATAACTATTTTCATCTTGTAAAACTGAAACTCTATACTTAATAAGCAATAACTTCCCATTTCTCCTCCCCCCAACCCTTGACAACCACGATTCTACTTTCTGTCTCTGTGAATTTGACGACTGCAAGTACCTCATGTAAATGAAAACATACAATATTTATCTTTTTATGACTGGCTTATTTCAGCTAGCATAATGTCCTCAAGATTCATCCATGTAGCATACTGCAGAATTTCCTTTCCTTTTAAGGCTGCATAATATTCCACTGTATGTTTATAATGTGTTTTGTTTATCCAGTCATCCATCGATAGATACTTGTGTTGCTTCCACATTTTAGCTATTGTGAATAATGCCATTATGAACATGAGTGTGCAAATATCTCTTTGAGACCTTGTTTTTAATTATTTTGAATATATACTCATAAGCGGAATTGCTGGATTATATGGTAATTTTATGTTTAACTTTTTGAGGAACCACCATCCTGTTTTATACACATCAGCTGTATCATTTTATGGTCCTATGAGCAGTGTGCAAACATTCCAATTTTTCCAAATCCTCACCAACACTTGTTATTTTCTGCTTGTTTATTTGTTTGTTTATTTAATTTATTTAGTAAATTATAGTTGATTTACAGTATTATATTAGTTTCAGGTGTACAGCATAGTGATTCAATACTTTTATAGATTATAGTCCATTTAAAGTTATTACAAATAATAGCTATATTTCCCTGTACTGTATAATCTATCCTTGTTCCTTATCCATTTTATATATAATAGTTTGTATCTCTTTATCCCATACTTCTAACTTGCCCCTCCCTCCTTCCCTTGCCACACTGGAACCTAGTTTGTTTTCTGCATCTGTGAGTCTGTTTTGTTTCATGCATTTATTTGTTTTATCTTTTAGATTTCACATATAAGTAATAACTAACAATATTTGTCTTTCTCTATCTGACTTATTTCACTAATCATAATACTCTCTAAGTTCATCCACATTGTTGCAAATGGCAGAATTTCATTTTTTATGGTTGAATAATATTCCACTGTGTATATATTTATATACTGCATCTTCTTTATCCGTTCATCTGTTGATGGACACTTGGGTTGCTTCCATATCTTGGCTGTAATAAATAGTGCTTCTATAAACATTGGGGTGCATGTATCGAATTAGTGTTTTTTCCTATTTTCATATATATATATATATATATATATATATCCAGGAGTGTAATTGCTGCATCATATGGTAGTTCTATATTTAGTTTTTTGAGGAACCTCCATATTGTTTATTTGGGTACTCTCACTTTTCTTTCTGATGAGCCTGACTAAAAGTTTATCAATTTTGTTTATCTTTTAAAAAAACTAGCTCTTATTTTCATTGACCTTTTCTATTTTTTTCCCTCAATTTTTGAAATTTCCTCTCTGATCTTTATTATTTTCTTCTTTCTGATGACTTTGGGCTTTTTTGTTCTTTTTCTGATTCTTTTGGTTGGTAGGTTAGGTTATTTGTTTGAGGTGTTTTGTGAGGTAGCCTATATCACTACACACTTCCCTCTTAGAACTGCTTTCGTTGCATTCGATAGATTTTGGAAAGATGTTTTACTATTTTCATTTGTCTCAAGGTATTTTCTGATTTCCTCTTTGATTTCTTCATTGACCCATTGGTGTTTTAGTAGCATATTGTTTAGTGTCCACGTGTTTTTGTTCTTCCTACTTTTCTTTCTGCAATTGATTTCTAGTTTCATACTATGGTGGTTGGAAAAAATGCTTGATGTAATTTCTATTCTCTTAATTTTGTTAGCACTTGTTTTGTGGCCTAGCATGTGATCTACCCTGGAGAAAGTTCTGTGTGCACTTGAAAAGAATGTGTATTCTGCTGTTTTTGGATGGAATGTTCTGTAGATGTCTATTAAGTCTAACTGGTCTATTGTGTCATTTAAGACCACTGTTGCTTTGTTGATTTTCTGTCTGTATTATCTCTGCATTGATGTAAGTGGGGTGTTATTTTCTTTTTTTTTTATTTTTTATTTTATAGTAGCCATCCTAAGGGATGTTGTAGTTTAGAAAAACTGAAGGCAGAAGTAAAGGTAATTACAAAATATCCAAGTTGTTATGCCAAACTTACGTGAAAATGAGATCAAAATTCCATGCCCTTTCTGCTAGAGTATTTTGTCGTGTTAATTTAATGTTGGGCCAAAACAACAACAACAAAAAATCATTGTTTTGAATTATTTTCTTAGCAGTCAGACTTATGCTTGGAGTAGAAAACACAATACTTATAGTTTCTTGGAGTTAAGAAAGCAGGTTTCTTTTGTTTCCAGTCACGCACTTCATTTTTCTGGGAGAATTCTAAAGTCAAATTTCATCTAAAATATTATTAACTTACCAGTTGGTTTCAAAAAATAAGTTCTTAAGCAATTTGACTCAGAGCATGTTCTCTCAACAGAGTGCTGGCCCCTGACCAGGAGTGGTCACTTACTCCAGTTCCTGGTGCCCATGAGCTAAAATGTGTGCTCCAGCTTCTCTGGAGTCTGGGTTTTCATTGTGCCATGTGTCACAAAAATTGGATATTTTATTCTCTAGCAACTCTAGCCATTAAATGAAATTCTGAAAGTATTTTTTTTCTTTTTCTTACATAAGCCCTTCCTTTGCTATTGTTAGTTTTGTCACTCTTTTAGCATTAGTCTTTTCTGGGCTTTCTTCCTACCATCTCAGGAACCAAAGAAAGAGTTTCTGCAGAGCTGAATTTCTCCATGCAGTGGAATGATCCACATGCATTCCCTCTTCCCTTCTAACACTAGATGTAAAATACACAATTATTTTTCTTATTATTTGTCAAAAATGAATCCAACTCAAGAACATCAGATAACATGTTTGTGGAGAAAATGATTAGAATTCAAATGATAGCTTGAATGGTGTAAAAAAATTCAAATTTATGGCCATGTTACATTTAGTGAGCTATATAAATGAGTATCTAGTAGGAATTTGGAAGTAAAAACAATTCAGTGATTCTTTTTTCAATTATAGAGGCCTTCCTATTTCCTTTTTACACTATATAATAAAACCCATTTAGCATAGTTTCTGTTAAAGTGTCTAAAAATATACTGGCTGTTCACTACCTTTTGAACCATTAACTCATCTCTCTTAAATGGGCTTCACATTATAAAGAGGGAGGTATTAATGGCATCAGCTGCTGAAAATAGTCAGAAGTTTCCACCTTTTAATATACTATAAACCATCCTGAACTTTCTACAGTAGCCATAAAAGAAATCAGCCTCAGTCTCTGGAACTGGCCTTTTATCCCAGCATCCAATAAGTACCCATTAATTTAAGGAAGAATGGTTAAAGGGTGTAAATATTTTCCTTCAGCTATACAGCAGAATGAGAGGAGAAAAAAATTCAACAACAAAACGTACTTATCAGAAACCTATGGAAACAGGATTCTTAACAGAAACTACAGCTTTCACATTATAGTCAGGAACAAGAAAAGGATGCCTGTTTTCACCGTAGTTACTATCTATAATACATACAATTATTCAAAGTGTTATAAAGCATGAAAATGAGATTTTAAATGGTAATGTTAGACATAAAACTGGCATTACTATGATTGTATACATATAGAAAATTCACTATCAAAGTATTTGCAAAGAGAATTCCATAAGGTGAGTGGATATGAGATCACTATAAAATAACCAATAGCTCTTTATGTTCCAGAAAATCAATTAGAAATATAATAGTAGTAACAAAATTATAAAATACATAAGGATAAGCATATCAAGAAATGTGCATGATCTTTATTAAAAATGCCTATATAATATGACTACAGGGTATGAAATATCTGAATACATGGGAAGAGAGAAAGTTTATGGAGTTAAAACTAACTCAAAAATTTATATGTAATATCAAGAAAACTAACCAAGAAGATTTTGCAGAAGAAAAACTGTACAGTGATGCTTGCTCTATCAGATATGAAAATGTATCATGAAACTAATAGTAATAGAAGTATGTAATATTTGTACAGAAATGGACGAGTATACAACTGGACGAAAATAGGTAATCCATAAGTAGATGCAGTCATATATGGCAATTTGGAATATGAAAATGATGGCATTACAAATTACTAAGGAAGAATGCCTAGTCAATAAAGGGTATTAAGACAGTTGATCATGGATGTGAGATAAAGATCTAATTTCATGGTTTATTTTAGGGAAATTTCAGTTAGACGTAAATGTAAAACTAAAGAAGAAAAATAGAACTATGAAATCATCATGAATAAAATATAGGATATCCACAACTTGAAATCCATAAGGAAAACTACAGTTTTTTCATTCCTAGTCATCCCTAATCAATCTGATGCTTTTGATAGTATCAAAATATAAACAGCTTTGAAATAAAATATGCCATAAAAGAATTAAAATACAAGGAACAAGATGGGAGAAAATATTTACAACATATAAAACAGAGGTAGAATATTGTAAATATATAAATTAATAAGTTTATATTGGTTAATTATATGTAAAAGATATATACATTAATAAACATGTTGACAATACAAAATAGGGTAAATATATATAAAAGCAAAAAACCAGACGAGGTAATAAATATGCCCCAAATAATTTTAAACCTAACAAATTACTAAGGAAATGCAAGGAAAAGAAAAAGTATTAAGTCTCAAATAAACATTTGCAAAAATGCAAAGGAAATGAAGTTTTGTGTAAATGCACCCACATTATGGAAAGCTATGCAGGAGCTTTAAAGAGTGAAGTAGTTCTAGACATACAGACATGAAAAGATCTCAAGGGCAAGTCATTTAATCAATAACAGGTTAGACTCAATATATTCTGGGTGAAATTTTTTTTCCATTATATTAAACTGGAAGTATGAACCCCAAAATACCAGAACTCAGAGGATGGATTTTAACTCCAGACGACTGCAGAAGACATGACCGTGTAGTCCATTGCTAAAATATGAGTGAATATATGACAGACAGATAAGCAGTGAATAGGACTTCTAGGAAGAGGCTGTACCGTGAATCCAAACTCCTTATAATTGCTTTTCCAGTCTTCCCTGTCAATCCTGCTACTGCATCTATAATCAATCCCCAACCTCTACCCTCTCCCAGGTTGTAATCTTTCATGCCTTTTTGCCTTGTACCAGTCGGTTTCCCTCTACTTAATATATTCCTTCATTCACCCCACAGTCTCTCTCTTCCTATTTGCTTGGCTAATTCCTTCTACCCTTAGCTAGGGCACCACCTTCTTCATAAATCCTTTCCTGACCTCTGTTTGCTCTCTCTGAGCTTTCTTAGTTCCTCATGCTTCTTTTCCTATGGAAGTCATTCTACTACTTCAGATCCAGAATCAAAATGGATTAAAGAGATTGATTCTTTTATAAACTCAGTAAAATATTGATAATACTTTAGTCAATAATAATATTTTAGTTAATATTGATATTGACTAAACTCCCCAAGCAGCATGTACATGTGTTTCAGTGAACAAATATGGAAAGTGAAAGACCAATGAAAGAAACTGAACAGTTCTGTAAAACTGATGATAATTATGTAAATAATGTTATGTCAAAATTAGTATAGAAGCAATGTTATTCATCACCTTACTGCCCACCTTCCTACTTGTAGATCAAGTAACCCCACATAAAGTCACACTTCCTTGATATACACACATAGGTGTGAAGATTTTTTTTTTCCTCTTTTGGAATCCTGGCAGACTGCTAATGTCTCTTCCTCTTGTGAAATTTACAGATTTCAGAAAGAAAAAAAGAAAGTAAGTAAATGCATAAGGTAAAACATAGATCTACAGTGTCAACACAATAATTTAAAAAATACTGTTGTTCTCTCATGGACATTAGACTGCAAAATTGAGGACGAAAATGTGCAACAAGTTTAAAATAAGTAACAAGCAGAGTCAGTAAATTTTTTTCTTCTGTTATCAAGACTTGAAAAGAAGTAAACTCTGTTGCTGAATTTTAAACAAAAAAGAAAAAAGCAATATGGATTTGATCATCAGGGAAGAAAAAATATTCATCATATATAATGATATATGTAATCTATCTAATATCATTATTATAACATTATAACACTCTAACCAAGCAAAGGGATTTCAGAGCCCAAGTGAATATAGTCTATGACTAGACAAGGCAAACAAGAAAACTAGATAAGAGAAAGAAAAAATCTGAATATTATTGGAATGACTTATTTATTCCAGGCATTATCAGTCACCTTCAATTACCTTATTTGATTTAATCTAGGTTGAAGTTTAGGTTATTGAGACTCAGATGCAATCTATGTGGACTGGGGCCGTTGTCATCTGATACCTAAATTTGGTGAAGTCGAATAATGACTCCCTCCTCCCTCATGCTCTTTTTAGAAGAAATAGAAAAAACTCAGATTCCCAGTTGCCAGGAAATAGCCGTCAACTGCTGAAGCATAACAGTGTTGTCTAGATTTAGAAGATTAATTGCTGTGCACAAATCATATTTTGGGCCTGTCATGTTATACCTCAAAGCACTGTGTTTGCTTAATACGTTGGAGGTTTCAGGATACCCTTTAGATACCTCAATTAATACATCACTAACCTAGAAACCTTTCAATCCAGATGGATAGGAAATTAACATGTTACTGAATGAATTACATCCATGGTTTAGAAAAGGAAAAAAAAAAAGCAAAAACCCAGTAACAATTCCAAAACAGTGATTTGAAAGAGTTATATATTGATTTCTGCTGTTAAAGTGGATTTCAATGTACAAAATACTAACTCAACAAAAATCAATAACTCCTTTCACTTCCCATTGTGCTTTTAAAAACATCATTCAGTTTTTTCACAAAGGGGATGTTTAATTCAGGACATGTTCCTAATAGTTGCTGCCTTAGTTAAGAATACACAATAAAAGTTGGCAGAATAAAGAGGAGGAGAGTCTAACTAACTGTGATGTTTGTGCATTCTGAGATCCATTCATTAGACTTATTCTGATAGGGAAGGATAAAGTGAACACTACTGAAAGCTAACTTTTTCATCAATTCCCAAGGTCCAAGCTATGTGATGATAGTATCAACCCTTCATATGAAATAAATTTGTCAATTTTAGCTTCAGTTTTGAGGGGGAAGCTAAAAATGTCTTTAAGACAAAAAATGATTTTCTTTATTACTTGGCCATTAAAAGACCAGAGAATTCAATAGCCCCTGACTCACTAGAAGCTTCATTTACATTATGAAACAGCTTAAGACTCTACCAGGTTCTGGTCTCATCTGTCGAAAAAACATGTCCATCGTCTAACTCATGGGTTACTGTAGAACAAAATTAAATAAGGCTTTATTTCTCTTAATTCCTGCTCCTTAACCAAAGGCGTTATGCAAATATGGCTTGTTAATTGAGAAGTTCTCTAATGTCACTCATAATTATGTGTATGCGTTATCAGAAATAGTACTTTCACAATATATCTGAACTGTTATTTAGTACTAAATGTGAAATATAATCGAGAATATTTATTTTCAGTATTCATTCAAGAAATACAATAAGCTTTTCTTTAAATTGTCACAAATATAAAAGCACCTGGTCTTTTTGTTTTTTTTCTGCCAACTCTGATACCTTTCCTTAAAGAATTTGAAAGCACAGTCTAATCACTCCTAAAGAAAATGTGTTTTATTTTTATCTACTCTACAATTTAAAAATTCTTTCAATTTTTCTCCTGCAAGGAAAGTTTAATGAGGCATATTTGCTTGTTTCCATGGTATTTCAAAGGAGGATTCCTAGCTGAAGGCAAGAAGATGTATACAAAAAAATAAAAAATAAAAAGGGAATAAAAAGGAATAAGTAAGAGCCCTTGCAATAAGAGAAAAACTCTCCTTTTCAAATAAATTCCATAGGGTAGTAGTTACTCATTTGTTATCTGTAAAACAGTGTGAATCATTTTGAATGTTATTTGAAGACAGGTTTTCCTGAAAAAAAAAGTGGTAACAAAAGTTTCATCATATAACACAATCTGTCACTACAAAATGCAAAAATACCCCATCTTAGTCATGGATCAAAATTCAGTTCTGTATAAAACTATTGTATGTATAAAAAACAAGGATAAAGTCCACTTGCATTGTCTTTGATCTGATAAGTAGTATGCTGAGCCATTTTTTTGTGTTACAGAAATTGTCAGCGTCCTGTTCTGTTAGCTTCAAATTCCAACACTCAAAAATCCAATCACTTGAGGTTGATTTTCCTAGGAGCAATCAGCAAAGGAGCCAATTGTGCTGTTCAGGGTCTCTCTCATCTCCAAAATATATAGATTGGTGGGTTTTTAAAAAATTTTGTGTTATAAGTAGTTTTGATGAGATCTGAAGTTAAACATACAAAGCAATTAATTCACATATTTCTATAACTCATGCAGGGATATTACAATATCACATTTATAACTTGTGATGATAATTAAATACTATTCCATTAATATCTTCCATCTCTCTCTTACATATTTCAAATGGAGTGGGTAAGAGGTCACATGTAAGTGGGAGAGAGGGTCTTAAGCTCACAAGTGTCTGATAACATACCTCCTATTTTAGCATCTCTGAAAAAGGAATACCAGGCATGAGAAATGTGATGTTGTTGAAGGCAGTTCAGTACACTGGTAATAGATAAAATATCAACAACAACAACAAAAAAAGAGTATAACTCATTAGAAAATGTCAATTTTATGAGACAGTGTGTTCTACTAGGAAGTACCATGAATTGAAGTTAGAGGGAGTTGGTCTCTAGTACTAAGTTTGCCATTAAGTAGAAATACAGAGTCTTGAGCCTCAGTTTCCTCATTGGTGGTAGATTGGATAGGTGGATTGGATGATGTCTAAAATACAATTCAGGCTAAGATAAATTATGCAGGCTAATGTAAATTATTGGGGAGGGTGGTGGTTGGTAGGTATTATCTCTCTGGTCATTGAGTAGCTGTGAGCTCAAATTTAGAAAAGAAAAAGAGCCACAGAAAGAGGAGGTTAAACAAAGAGGGCACTATCCTACATTGATCTTTCCCTTGTGTGCAATCAGAAGACCACAAAGTCAGAAACTGAGGTGCTGAGGGCTGGCGGCCAACCACTAAGACCTTCTGGCTTGTGAAGATCCGTGTGGCAGCTGCAACATAAATCAGGGCATCAAAGGAGCCAGCTTCACTCAAGGTAATGGGGCCAGTGGGGGTGTTAGAGAAAACCAGACAGACTGTGGTTAGAGTGGCAAAACCAGGTTTCATTCAGGAAGTACTGTAGTAGGGGAAAAGAGACTTCACTATAGAACTGGGCTCAACTTCAAATACAAGAACAAGTGGGGATTTATAGCAAAGAAGCAGAGCGAGGGGATCAGTGGATGGCAAATTACTAAGAGGAGAAATCAAGGGTAGGGGAATTCTTGCTGAACTGACCTAATAGGTTTCTTGCTGAAGGCTCATCAGGGTGATCAGACATCACCTGGGGTACCTTTGATCACATAACTATCAACTGAAAAAAAAAAAAAAAGCACAGCGTGAGAGTTGTGAGTTAAGTTTTATTTGGGGCAAAATGAGGACTATAACCTGGGAGACAGCATTACAGACAGCTCGGAAAAACTGCTCCAAAGAGGCAGGTTGGGAAAGTCAGTATATACGTGATTTTGGTGAAGGGGGAGTACATACAATCAAGCACATATTTTTTGCAGAGGTTTCTGCTAGTCTCATGAAGGTTACTGCTACTCATGAGGAGCAGACGTCACCATGAAGGATTTTAATGCTTTTCTAGATATGAGCAGATGCAAGAATTGGGCTAATAAAATCTTCTCCTGAAAATATCTAAGTATCTGAAGACTTGTTCTGCCAGTTTTTCCAGAGCACAGAAAGGCTTATTCCTGATCTACCCGCTGAACTGTTTTCAGGGGGTGTTCGTCAGCAGCTGCAATGGCTCGTAATTTAATCCTTGTAGAGGTAGATGGCAAGTGCCCATGTGTAGGTGACATAACAAAGGTGATCAGATATCAAGGGTGGGGGATTCTCCCTAAAGTGCCTTAATGTAATTCTTGCTGTAACTGAGCTATTCTGGCCTAGCAGGTTGCAGGCCAACGTAGAGACCTCCTGAAGAAACGGCTCAGTGGAGCCTATTTAAAGCTTGGTCCGGGAGAGAGTACTTTTCAGGGACAAGCAGTGCATACAGAGAACACTCAGAGCACAAGAATCACTCAGGTCAGACACACCAATGAGGGTACTTCCAATTTTGGACTGAAATTGTTTTAAAAATTAAAAAAATAAAAATAAGCAAATATGTGGGTCTATTAAGAGTTACACACAGCAAACCTAGCTTGTGTTTTTCTGTTTTTCCTTTTTTCCTAGCAAAAAACACCAAACCGTTGGTGGTCTTTCCAGCTCTGTTGATCATACACATTTAAACAAATGTCCTCATTAAAAATTCATATTCCAGAAGTTCTCTGCAGAGAAGACCAGTGCCCATTTGAATGTTTCATACAGTTTAAAATAAAAAGGCTAAGATTTCCTTGGTTAGTTGAAATGTTCTGAGGAGAAAAAGAAAGAGGAAAAACTTATTCAACTAACGTGTTAAATATTCTCCAATATCTAGAGCTAGCAACTTCTCGGCATGGGTTGAGCTGAATTTCAAAACCATTGTCATTCCTGAGACAACCTGTAGTTTTAAATGACTAGGCTGTCAGCTTTTTAGCTCTCTACATTTCCCTTTTCTGCTTTAGTGAATAGTAACAATTACATTGCAAAAGCATGTTATTTCCAACTGTTTTTTTGACAGAATCTTTGTGTTACAAATATTGCAAACTTGAGTTAGTTTGCATGAGTCATTTTTTATGTAAATCGTAAGGGTGGAGAATTTTTTTAAGGCTGCCATAAATTTGGTCTTTTAAATAATATTGACATCTTTTCACATTAAAAAATACTTGATAAACGGAATAGGTCGGAAGGGTTTGTATAGATTTGGAAATAATTTTTAACACACAATTGTTAGGTTCATAGGGCAAGACATTTTAATGGTTAGAATTCACGGATTGGGGGAAGTACCATTTGGAAAAAGGAACCAGGGATATTATATATTCCTTTTTTCAAAGAACTTGTTGCAATGTCCCCATTCTTAAAAGGGAAAGGTTGATTTATCTTAGATGTAACCGACTGAAAATATCTTTTCTGAAAGAAGACAGAATTTAAGAAAGAAGGAAGAATTTTTGTGTTATAAAGTGCAGTAAGCTTGGGGATAGCACTGGGATGAGCCAGAGTCTTCAAGATGTTTATCTTTCAAGCTGATTTATACTTTTAGCAACTACTGAGTCTTTCAAGATCTAAGGAAAAACCAGTAGGATCAAAGCCTATGTTCTGATTTTTTAAAATACTCTTAAATATCTGAAACAGACTTTTCTTAGCACAGCGGCATTGCTTAGAAATGATCACATCATTTTTTTTGTAGGATATGTATAATTTATTTGTAGTAATTTATAATTCATATAAGTATATATATTATATATATATTATGCTATATATATAATATATATAATATAAAATATATATAATGAGGAGATTGGATGTGTCATAAGCTCTTTTCCATCTTTAACATTTCGTGGTTCTATTAAATGCTTACTGTGCACTAAGTATGTGCAAGGCATTTATCTTTGTAAAGAGGAATAAGTGGATACAAATGTTTCAGCCCTTGATCAAGAGGTCCTTAATGTTCCCCCAGCTTGACTAAACTTGAGTCAGATTTCTTCTTGTCTATAGGCCCTCCTTTTTCTTAGAGCATTTCCTTTAGAAAACTTATAATTGTAAATTCCTTCTCTGTCCTTTTGAGATGTAAATATTCTCCCAGCCTCTTTCACTTTTATAACCCAGAAATGCCCTTCTCAAGGACATGGGAACCATCTTTTGGAAATGTCATCATCAAAAGAGACCACACCCCTATTTCCCAGTCTCTTTGGGAGGGTAGGAGCCTAACATTGGTAAGTGACAACTGGCAAACACAAATGGCCTAATCACATAGAGCAACTTCCCTGCACCAGTCTCTAGTACACGCTTTACGCTTTCACCAGTGCTTAAAAATCCTCCTGCCTTTTGTTTCTGCGGACTTGCATTCGAACTCCATCCCTTATTGCCATAGTCTTGAATAAGCTCTTCCTGTTTAATTCTGTCCACTGCAGTTTCTCTTTGGCACCCACAAGGAGTACAAAATCTACAGGAGTAAGTCATGCATATAGTTAATTTAATAGAAAACAGGAGTCTTATGAATTAGTATAGAAAAAGTGTCACCCAGGCCTTCAAAAAAGAGAGATTTTGCTTTGTAATTACGGATACAAGCACTTACAATGAACATATAACCAATATAATTAACTTGAATTTTAATGCATCACAATCATTTATTTTTATTTCATCGTAGATACCTGCTTCATTTCCAAAATAATTTGAAGTGACTATAATGTATTATATTAGTGAATATACATTGAATTATGAATGTTTAATAATTACGTAAACTAAATATTTGTCGACAGCATCTGTCTGCAGTGTTTATTGTGAACGCTTTTACCTCTAAATTATGATTTTAACGTCACAATTCAATCAGTGTTTTCAAAATATCAACCCTCAGATCATCCTGAATTGTTCTTTTATTTTTTTGTACCCTATATATAATTGGCTGCCAAATCTTATCGTTTCTTAATCCTTTCCTTTATTTAACCATTGCCACCACTGAGAGTCAAAACCATTTGTAATTATGTATTTTACTGTGAACATTAACATAATACACTATCCAACAACATGTATTAATATGCCTTTCTTATTTCAGGAAACTCTTACCCAGGTAGATGAAGAGGTGCAAATAACTTTGTTTCAGAAA
The DNA here is from genome assembly GCF_059928025.1 of Delphinapterus leucas. Taxonomy (NCBI): domain Eukaryota; kingdom Metazoa; phylum Chordata; class Mammalia; order Artiodactyla; family Monodontidae; genus Delphinapterus; species Delphinapterus leucas. Next base: position 21,731,897 of record NC_143130.1, on the reverse strand, counting down.
TCTCCCGCAAATCCATTTATCCAAATAATAGAGGACTTTGAGGAGCCCTCAGGCCAATACATTTTTTCAACTAAGATCATCAAAGACTACTTTAGCCCTCACTGGGCTTTGTCTGTCAATCCCACACTAATTATATCATAAACTGTATTCAAGCCCTATCAGCAACTCCCCAACTACTGATAAATACCCCTTTTTCAGATGACCTCCTCAACCAAAACCTCATTAACAGCCTCCCTTTTCCTTCCCTCCTCTAAGAAGTGACTAAGAATCCTGTCAAGGGAGTGGTCTCATATCAGAGTCAGCAATAAACTTAGCTTTGCTTTATCACCAGAGTTTCCATGGTCTTTTGGGGGAATCTGCAGTTCTTCCACTAAAGACCAGGCCTGTATTAATGCTTTCCTTCCTAGATTCCTGTTGTAGCCACTGAGCTAATCTGATCTCCACCCTTTCATCTCTCTAGGATATTCTGTTCACTACAGCTAGACATCTTCTGTAAGGATTTGGAAGGACTTCACCTACCAGATAAAATCCAATTGCTACTATTTGACTTAAAACATGTCTCAAGCTCCCTATCCAGAATATTGTCTGTCATTCCCCAATAGTCAAAACTTAATTTTAACCAGAAGGGTCTATTCAGTTTTCTCTGTCTCTGTCCTCCTCCTTCTCCTCCTCCTCATTTCTAACTTTTCTGCACTATTTTCTCTCAACCCCTATTTGTATAGATACTACTCAAATTTCAAACCTAATTCAATTTATATTTCAACTAATAACTCATCTCTTATTTTCTCTGTTTGCCTTTTTTATGGTCTGGATTCCCTACCCTTTTGGAAAGTCTCTACAAATCATTCTTGTCACACAGTTGGCCCTTAATTTTCTCTAAGTGTCTTGTACATTTGAGTTCTATCTGCTTAGATTGATTGGCTCCTTGTAGGCATGAATTAGGCTCTAATCACATCCTCCATCCTTAGGTGCTTTCCAAAAGTCACCTTGTTAACATAACAATAGACAACTTTATCACTCTCAACACTCAGGAAATTCCAAGGGTTTTAGGAACTCTGTGCCAGAAACAGGAACAGAGACCAAGTATATATGTCTTATTGTAAATTATAACATCACACATATGAAAACATCTTTGAAACCATCAATATAATGAAGTTAATTAACATATCCATCACTCTCAAAGTTTCTTCATGCCCGTTTGTAATCCTTTTCCTCCACTTCTCCCAGTCCTCATCCAACCATTGATCTGCTTTTTGTAACCAGAGATAGGTTTGCATTTTCTAAAATTGTATATAATGAAATAAAAAAGCATGTACTTCTGGGGAGAAGGGGTTCTTTCACTCAGCATTATTTTGAGTGTTATCCATGTTGTTTCATGTGCATACTAATAATTAATATCTACAGCTAAGTAGACATTTAAGACATTTATCGCTATACCAGTTTGTTTCACCGTTGACTTGTTGATGGACACTTGTATTATTATCAGTGTTAGCCTATTTTAAATAAAGCTGCTACGCACATTCTTGTGAAAGTCATTTTTATGGAATATGCTTTCATTTCTCTTGGGTAAATAGCTAGGAGAAGAATGATCTAATCATATGTAGGTGTATGTTTAACATTTTAAGGCACTGCCAGACTATTTTCCAAAGTATTGTATCATTTTGCTTCCTACCAGTAATGTATAAGAGTCCTAGTTCCTCCAAATCCTCACTAACATTTAGTATAATCACAGTTTTAATTTTAGCCTTTCTGATTGTGGTTTTAATTTGCATTTCCTCAAAGACCTACAAGTTGAACATCTTATGTGGTGCAGTGTCTATACAAGACTTTTTTACATTTCTTAATTGAATTGTTGGTGGTCTTATTATTGAGGTTTGAGAGATTTCTATATATTCTTGTTACAGGATCTTTATCACTTATTTGCAAGTATTTTCTCCCAGTCTATAATTTATCTTTAAGAATGACATTCAAAACACAGATATTCTAATTTTGATAAAGTCCAATTTATCCTTTTTAGTTGTTGTTGAAAATATTATCCTTTCACCACTGAACTGTATTTGCACCTTTTTCAAAATGACTGTATATGTGTGGGTGTGTTTCTAGAGGCTCTACTCTTTTCCACTGATCTGTTTATTACTGTTTACCAATCCCACACTCTTGATTACTGTAGCTTCATAATAAGGCCTGAAGTCAGGTAATATATTTCTTCCAACATTGTTACTGTTTTTCACATTTGTATTGGCTATTCTAGGGTATTTTCATTACCATGTGGATTTTATTATTTGTTGAATATTCTACAAAAATTTACTGAGATTATGAGTATCATTGTATTGAAACTTTAGATCAATTTAGAGAAAATCGATATATTAACATATTAAAATTTCTGATCTGTGAATACAGTCGTTCTTTCTCTATTTACTGAAGTCATGTTTATTATTTTTCAGCATGGTTTTTAGATTTTAGTGCACAGGGCTTATGTGTCCTCATGAAATTTATTCCAAAGAGTGTCATATTTTTTAACACTCTTTTAAGTAGTATTTTTTATTTTGATTCCCAAATGTTTGTTGCTAGTATGTAGAAATACAATTAATTTTACATATTTACCTTGTATCTTGCAATCGTGATAAACACATTTATTTGTTTTTATGACTTTGTGTGATTCTGCAGAACTTTTCTACATAGATGACCATATCATCTACAAAGAGAGCTTCAATTTTTCTTTTTTAAACTGGATATTTTTAATTTATTTTCTAGTTTGCACTGAATAGAACTAGAAGTGGTGAGAGTGACTTGTTCTTAATGTTAGTGTAAATACATTCAGTCTTTTACCATAAAGTATATTGTTAAGTGTATATATATTTTTAGACACTCTATATTAGTTTGAGGATATTTGCCACTATTCCTAGTTTGCTGAGAGTTTTTATCAACAGTAGACATTGGATTTTATCAAATTTTTTTTCTGACTTCTTGAGAAAATGGGTTTTGTTTCATAATCTGCTAATATGGTGAATACATTGATAGATTTTTGAGTGTTATATCAAATTTGTTTTTATATTATCATTTTTATATATTGTTGGATTAGATATGTTATGATTTTGTTTACAGTTTTTGCATCTAGGTTTATGAAAAATATTGGCCTGTAATTTGTTTTCTTGTCATGTATTTATCTGGTTTTGGTATCAGAGTAATGCTTGCTTCATTAAATAAGTAGTCATGTAGAACTGGTATTATTTTTTCCTAAAAATTCAGTAGAACTCACAAGTGAAATTATCTGAGTCTGCAGGTTTTTTTTTTTTTGGAATGGTTTTAAACTACAAATTAACTCCTTTAATACACATGGGGCTACTGTGGATGTTTGTTTCTTCTTGATTGAGCTTTTATAGTTTAAGGCTTTCAAGGATTTTTTTTTTTTTTAACATCTTTATTGGAGTATAATTGCTTTACAATGGTGCGTTAGTTTCTGCTTTATAACAAAGTGAATCAGCTATACATATACACATGTTCCCATATCTCCTCCCTCTTGCGTCTCCCTCCCTCCCACCCTCCCTATCCCACCCCTCCAGGCGGTCACAAAGCACCGAGCCAATATCCCTGTGCCATGTGGCTGCTTCCCACTAGCTATCTACCTTACGTTTGGTAGTGTATATATGTCCATGCCTCTCTCTCGCCCTGTCACAGCTCATCCTTCCCCCTCCCCATATCCTCAAGTCCGTTCTCCAGTAGGTCTGTGTCTTTATTCCTGTCTTACCCCTAGGTTCTTCATGACATTTTTTTTTTTTCTTCTTAAATTCCATATATATGTGTTAGCATACGGTATTTGTCTTTTTCTTTCTGACTTACTTTACTCTGTATGACAGACTCCAGGTCTATCCACCTCATTACAAATAGCTCAATTTCGTTTCTTTTTATGGCTGAGTAATATTCCATTATATATATGTGCCACATCTTCTTTATCCATTCATCCGATGATGGGCACTTAGGTTGTTTCCATCTCTGGGCTATTGTAAATAGAGCTGCAATGAACATTTTTTTATTTCATCTATATTATCAAACTTATTACATGGAATTTTTATAATATTTCATCATTATCTTTTTTGTATTATAGATTTTGCTGTGATGTCACCACTCTCGCTCCTAATACTGATAATTTGTCTATTCTCTCTGCGTTTCCCACATAGAAGTTGATTATTTTTATTGAATTTATCAGAGAACCAGCTTTTGGTTTCATTCATTTTCTCTATTATTTTTCTTTTTTCTATTTAATTGACTTTTTAAAAATATATTTATTTATTTATTTTTGGCTGTGTTGGGTCTTCGTTGCTGTGCGCAGGCTTTCTCTAGTTGCGGTGAGCTGGGGCTACTCTTCCTTGCAGTGTGCAGGCTTCTCATTGCAGTGGCTTCTCTTGTTGTGGAGAATGGGCTCTAGGCACACAGGCTTCAGTACTTGTGGCACGTGGTCTTCAGTAGTTGTGGCTCACGGGCTCTAGAGCGCAGGCTCAGTTAGTTGTGGTACACGGGCTTAGTTGCTCTGGGGCATGTGGGATCTTCCCAGACCAGGGCTCGAACCCATGTCTCCTGCATTCTCAGGTGGATTCTTAACCACTGTGCCACCAGGGAAGCCCTATTTAATTGACTTCTGCCCTGGTATTTACTATTTACTTCTTCTCCTTACTTGAGATGTAATTTACCTATACTTTTGGTTCTAATTTGCCTTCAGGTACATGCTGAGGCTATTGCTTTGAAACTTTCTGTTTTTTTTTTATGAAATATGTTTTGTTTCAATTTTTGTTACCTTCAAAATATTTTCTAATTTCTATTTTGATTTTTTTAACTTAATTATTTAGAAAGAAGTTATTTAGGTTCCAAACATTTCAAATTTTCAAGTTTTCTTTCTGTTATTTATTTCTAATTTAATTTCATTGTGGTCAGATGACATATTCTATATGATTTGTTTACTTTTATGTTTACAGAGACTTGTCTTATGGGCCAGACTATTTTGGTTTTAGTAAGTGTTCCACATGCATTTGAAAAAGTACATTGACTTGTATTCATGGAGTCTGTTATTTTCAGGTGGAATATGCTGAAAACATCAACTAGGTCAACTTAGTTGTGTATTGTTCAAGCCTTCCATAGTCTTACTTATGGCCTGTATACTTATTTTAGTGATAATTGAGAATAGGTTATTGAAATTCCTCAGTATAATTGTGGATTTGGCCACTTCTTCTTGCAGTTCTATCAGCTTTCCCTTCATGAGTTGTGAAGCTCTGTGATCAGGTTCATGGTCATTCAGGATTGTTGTGTCCTCTGGATGAATTAACTCCTTTCTCATTTTGAAATGCCCAAGTTTATCCTTAGTAATATTATTTACTCTGAAATCTACTTTCTCTGATATTAGTAGAGCCATTCCTGCTTTTCTTTCGTTAGTGATTTCCTGGTATATATTTTTCTTACTCTTTTATGTTTAACCTATTTTTGTCTTTATATAAAGACATCTTGCTCTTTTAGGCAAAATGATCATCTGTGCCTTTTAATTGGGATATCCAGACAATTTCATACATTATGATTATTGACGAAGTTAGATTTAAATCTATCTGTTTAAAAATTTCCCCCAATTTCCTCTCTTTTTTCTGGCTTTCTTTTAATCAAGTATTTCTCATAATTGCATTTTATTTCATTTGTTGCCACCTTAGGTATAACTATTTGTTGTGTTGGTTTAGCAGTTACTTTGGATTTGTATTATATGTCATTTACTTATCACATTCTACATTCAAGTGACATTATAATCACTTCACATGTAAGAATCCCATGGCAATATACTTCTGTTTTTGTCTTCCCATTTCTTGAACTGGTGTTGTCATACTTTTACTTATACATCAGACAGTTATTATTTTTACCTTAAACAGTCCATTTTCTGTTTTTTTTTTTAAATAGACTTTGCTTTTTAGAGCAGTTTTAAGTGCATAGAAATATTGATCAAGGTTCCCATATATCCTTTACCTCTGCACATGTACAGCTCACCACACAATCAACATCCTGCACCAGAGTGGTAGGGTTGTTACAATCAATGAACCTATATTGATACATCATTATTATCCATAGTACATAGTGTACCTTGGGGTTGTCCTATGGATTTTCTACATTCTGTGATATTTTACATTCTACGGGTTTTGACAAATGTATGATGACATGTATCCACCATTGTAGTATCATACAGAACAGTTCTACGGTCCTAAAAATCTTCTTTGTTCTGCCTATTCATCCTTCCTTCCTCATTTCCCCTAAAAAAAAAAAAATCACTGATCCTTTTTATTGTCTCCATAGTTTTGCCTTTTCTAAAATGTCATAAAATTGGAATCATACAGCACATAGCCTTTTCAGATTGGCTTCTTCCACTTAGTAATATGCATTTAAGCTTCCTCCATGATTTTTCATGGTTTGATAGCTCATTTATTTTTAGCACTGAATAATATTTCATTGTCTAGATATACCACAGTTTATATATCCATTCACTTACTGAGGAACATCTTGATTGTTTCCAAATTTTGGCAATAATAAAGGAAGCTTCTATAAATATCCATCTATAAATATCCAGTCTTTGTGTGGACATAAATTTTCAACTCATTTGGGTATATACCAAGGAGAGTGATTGCTGGATCACATGATAAGAATATGTTTAGTTTTGTAAAAACCTGTCAAATTGTCTTCCAAGGTGGCGGTACCAGTTTGGATTTCCACTAGCAATGAATGAGAGTCCCTTGCCAGAATTTGGTGCTGTTAGTGTTTTAGAATTTATCATTCTCATAGGTGTGTAGTAGTATCTCATTGTTGCATTTCCCTGATAACATATGATGTGGAACATCTTTTCACATGGACATTTGTCATCTGTATATCTTCTTGGTGAGATATCTGTTCAGATCTTTTGCCCCAATTTTTTTTTTTTTCAGTCTGTGGCTTGTCTTCTCCTTCTCTTGATTCATTCCCCTTTAAAGAGATTAAATAGTTATAAGTGTGGTCTTTAATATTTACTTATGTAATTGCCAATTCTGGTGCTCTTTGTTCCTGTGTTTAGGTCTATATTTTCACCTTGTATCATTTTCCTTCCATCTTTGACCTTTCAGTGTACCTCTGCTAGCACTGAACTCATTCAGTATTCCTATGTGTAGAAAGTACTTATCTTGCCTTTAATTCTGAAAAATATGTCGATTGGGTATAGAAGTCTAAGCTGACAGTATTTTTGTTTGTTTGTTTTAATCATTTCAGCACTTTGAATTTTTTCCTCCACTGTCAATTGGCATGCATTGCTTCTGATGAGAAGTCTGCTGCTATTCTGATATTTATTTTTTGGAACATCTGTGTGATGATTGTTTTTGTTAAATTTGGAAATTTGGGGCATTATTTCTTAAAATATTTTTCCTTTACAGACTCCAGTTAAGCTGCTTGAAGTTGTCTCACAAATCATGATGTTCTGTTTACTTTTTAGCCATTTCCCCTGCTCTGTATTTCATTTTGTATGGTTTTTATTGCTATATCGTCAAGTTTACTAACATTATCTACTGCACTGTATAATATACTGTTAATATGTTACCCCCTCCTTTGTATTTTTCATCTCATTGTGGTTTTCATCTCTAGAAGTCCAATTTCAGTCTTTTCTCCCCCTTATCCTTCATGCCTCTATTTAACATCCTCAATCATTCTCCTAGTTTTTTGACTGTATTAAATACAGTTATAATAACTATTTTGATGTATTTGTCTACTTAATCTATCATTGGTACTATTTCTGATTTGGTTTTTACAGATTGTCATTTCTGTTAAGTATGAAAAATATTTCTGCTCCTTTGCATCTCTAGTAGTTTTGTATTGGTTTTAACTCATTATGTCCTTATATTTTTGCATTCGTATAAATATTCTTGAGAATTTTTAGGGAGATTTGGCAAAGCTGTTAGGAAATTGATCTTTTTAGGCCTTGCTTTTTCAAGTGTGGAACAGAGCAATATTTATCTAAGGTTAACTTTGTCCCACTACTGAAGCATAGCTTTTCTGCATGCTCTATGTGTTACCCTCTGAATTACTCTGGCTTTGTAGGAAAAGGAATTATTCTCAGCCAGGTTTGAACCCTAGGAGTTTTTCCTTCTAATCCTTTTAATGGTACTTTTCCCAGCTTCAGTTCACGTTCTCTCATGCATTCACTGATCAGTACTCAGCTGAAGACTTAAGGTGGGGTTGGGGAGGGGGTTCGTCTGCAGATCTTTAGTGATCTCTTTCTGTGTACAGCTCTCTCTCTGTACTGTAAATTTTAGACATCTTTCCTAACCAGAATTCAAGCTTTATTTCATCACAAAGAGACTTCTGGGCACTGCTGTGGTTCCCCATCTTATGCTGTGCTCTGGAAACTGTCACTTGATGATAAACTGAGTGACAAGATGATGCAAGAGCTCATCTCATTTGTTTCTTGTCTCTTATAAATCATTGTCCTCTGTTGCCTGATGTCCAATTTCTTTTAAATCATTTTTCTTATATTTTACTGGGGTTTTTTCTTAGTTGACTCTGGGGAGAACTTCATCTGGGTTGGAAACATAAATTTTTCTCTGTTATTTTAAAGCTGTTCAACTTGTGTTTCTGACCCATGCTAATTATCTTATTTAGAGTTTTATTGAGTTTGAATATTGATGTAACCAGAAAAATACTGAAATTCTAAAAATGCAACATATAGACATACTTTACTTTGGGATTGTAATAGCCACAATCCAGTCACCTAATCTTTTTCAAATGAGCACTTATATGTGCATTAAAAAAATTATTTAAAGCCAAATTCAAACACTGTTTTTTTTTTTTCTTTCTCTTTTTATATGTAACAGTTTGAAAAAATAATTTCCCGTAAGGTTGTGAACTGCTGTAGGTTTTACTGAAAGATATGTTAGTTGCTGTTTCTTTGGATGGGAAATTCTTAATGAGATCCTTTCTCAAGACAAATGAATGATTTTTAAGGTCCTTTCCAAGATCTTTCACACTGTGTAATACTAGAACTTGCTTTCATTGCTAATTTTTATAATCTCACATATAATTTTTCTTTTCCTTAGCAACTCTCATACATTTTAAAGTTTTGTCAAGGTCTGCATGAAACCAGTAATTCCAAATTTTTACCTTAAATTGTTAAACCTCATTGTCAATATTACATTATTATTGGACTTATAAATACAGTAAAGATAGAGGAGAGTTCAGTAAAGTCAATGTCTGAAAATATCTCCCAATAATTAAAATATGAAAATCAACCCGAAACACTCTTTTCATTTAATAGATGCTAAATTAATACAGAATATTAATGGACTCTTAGTTAAGAGTATTTTGATGGCCAGGCAGCTCCACTTACAACCAAATCAGCTTCACTAATTCATTATTTTTCCTTCCTTCCTTCCTTCCTTCCTTCCTTCCTTCCTTCCTTCCTTCCTCCGTCCCTCCCTCCCTTCCTGCCTTTTTTCCTTCTTTCCTTTCTTCTTTCTTTTTTTCTTTCTTTATTCTTATTACTTAGGGGTATGTTGGAATAGTGGTGCTGAGTTACAATGATAAGCAATAATGGTAAAGTGGTACCTAGTAAATTTGAATTCTAACACAAATAAAAGTGAAAAGAATTTACTGTAGATGCTTTTCTCCACTTTTTTATTTCAGTTGATAGTACAAGGAATAGTTTTAGATTCCTGCACATGTAAGTCTCACAAATACACACACAATGAAAAAAATTCAAAGCAATTACTCAGATAACTGAGGCCTTAGCATTCTCACTTCATCTGATATTTCAAGCTAATAAAAAAGAAATAGTTCAAAACTGTTTTTGCTTCAAGTATCTAGAGCTATGCCTTATTTGCACTGTGCTTTTTGCATACAAATGTACCTTAATTGTTTCCCGGGGTCTTTCAGACAGGTTAAAGTTTTCTAATTGATTTGACTGGTGATCTCACAACTGAATTTAGATATTTACACCCAGACAATTATCAGGTACTAAAATAAACTTTGACAAATTACAAATAAAAAACTTTTCCCACTTGAATAATGTCTGAGCTGAAACAGACTTGTGAATTTAATGAGCCCTAAACTTGGTATAAATGTGTGTGTGTGTTAATATATCTAAATAGAGAATCTCCAGTCTTATACTTCTTTCAAGTTTTTATCTACCAAGCAGCTTTGTGACACAGATGCTGCTTATTACATCTTTGTCTTCTCCAAGTTGATGTTAATTTTAGAAGTCAATGTGAAGCATTAACTCTAAAAGCTAAAAGACTTTGTCAAATTAAATGTGGCAAAGAAGACATCAGAATATTACAAGCGTCTATTGGAAATGTATTTGCTCATTCGTTCTTATATAGTTGTCTTTCTGCAGGAAGCTATATTTATGCATGTTCCTTGTTTGCTTCCTTAGAAATCTATAAATTATATCTATATCCATCAGTCTGACAAATGTATTGCCTTATACACCAAAGGAGAATTTTATCAGGAGAATTTTAATGGCCTGTAGCTATCGAACACAGCTGGTGACAAACCATTTCTTCTGTCATTGACCACAGCTTTAGAACAGCTTTCAAAACAGCATCCTAGAAAATCAGAAAAATTGGGTACAATATGTATCTTTCATTTAAAATAAGATACTGTTTATAGAAGAAAAATGCAGATATTCTTAGCTTTATTATTGAATTTAAATTGCAGTTAATTAAGAAATACCATAATTATTATATCTGCCCCTCTGAAAAAAACCTTTAAATTTAAGCCCTGAAAAAAAATGTTATAAAATTATACCACTCGGGACTAGAAGAGGTTCAGTAATTCTATTCCTAACCCTTCTCATTCAGAGTACAACTGTGATCTCAAAGTTTCCAAAATGTTTCCATTCACTATATGTCTAGTACTTTAATATATTATTTAATCTTCAACAAAACAAACAAAAATTTATGAGGTAGGTAATCTTTTGCTAATGAGAAAACTAAAAGTTGATTAGAATCAGTATATTGATCAAATGTATACAGTTGACATTTGTACTGGGACTTTCTACTAACAAACTTTTTTTGTTTGTTTTTGTTTTGATTACACAATATGCTCTCCGTTAAGTAGTAGAGGGTGACACTATAAATGAGAACTTTAATTAGGTAGGTTGTAAAAATAGGGATTCAGATATTCCCTAGCACATATTCAGCATGAAATGAAATAATGGTTGAATAAATTGAACATCAAGAGGAAGAGATACATTTCTTCTTCTTCTTAATTTATTTATCTTATTTATTTATTTTTGGCTGCCTTGGGTCTTCGTTGCTGCGTACGGGCTTTTCTCTAGTTGTGGTGAGCAGGGGCTACTCTTCATTGTGGTGCGCGGGCTTCTCATTGCCGTGGCTTCTGTTGTTGCAGCGCATGGGCTCTAGGTGCCCGGGCTTCAGGAGTTGTGCCTCGAGGGCTGTAGAACACAGGCTCAGTAGGCACATGGGCTTAGTTGCTCCTCAGCATGTGGGATCTTCCCGGACCAGGGATCAAACCCATGTCCCCTGCATTGGTAGGCAGATTCTTAACCACTGCAGCAATCAGGGAAGCCCTACGTTTCTTCTTAAAGTGTTTCCATTCTTTTTCTCTGTTTGCCTTTCTTGCTCTGTAGTATTTAATAATGTATCATTGTAAGAAAATAAAACTAATGTAAAAGTTCATAGTAATGGTCATTAAGCACCCTAGGTAGCAGAAGTCATAAACCCATTTTATTTCAGAATAGTTTTCAGACCACTTTGTTTGACAAATTGCCATGCATTTTCAGAATCAACAAATAAGACACTTTGCTTACCGGTTGTTTATGGTAATAAATGTCATTTATATGTGTACCATCAATTGCGACATTACACTGAGATTTTAGTAAAATAATTTTCTTTTTTTAAAAAAAAATATATTCTTTAGAGTGCCTTAATTGGAATTCCATTATTACCTTCTTGAAATTTGGTCAAAACTAGACCATAAAGGCAGCTAACTGCATTAATAAGTAGTGCTTTTACTACTTAAAGGTGCAACTCTATTTCAAATGCTTATTTTTGTGCCTTGAATGTGAAGATTAGATATTATCTCTTATAAGAAAAGAAAAAAGAACTGACTGATTTCTTTTGAATCTTATGACTCTATGATCCTTTTCTTTTTGAATCAAATTCATGTCTTAGGGATGATTCTTCTCAAATAATGAAATAATTATAAAACATTTCCCCAGGTCTATCTTATTCAGTAATTTCCAACCTTAAAACTAGATTTTTTTGAAATAATTTTTTTTTTTTTGGCCGTGCCTTGTGGCATTCAGGATCTTAGTTCCCCGACTAGGGAATGGACCGGTGCCCCCTGCATTGGAAGCACGAAGTCTTAACCACTAGACCACCAGGGAAGTCCCCAAACTAGATTTTCATTGATTCATTCACTTATGAAATATTATTAAATACCTACCATATGCCACTTCTGGTGCTAGATTCTAAGAATAAAATGGTAGAACAAAACAGACACAGCCTTAGCAGTAGGTTGTAGTGGGTTGGCCTGGAAGATATTAATCAAATTAGGATAGAAATGCATTTTGATAAATGATGTCAAGTGCTTTGAAGAAAAAGGACAGGGTATTCTAGAAATATAACATCAGGAGACCTGATGTGATCTGGTGTGGGATGGGGAATTTGGCTTGGGAAGTCTTCTCTGAGAATGATGCTAAAATTGGTATATAAAAGGATGTGTAAAAATTAATTAGGCAAAGAAAAAAGAAAGGAAACAGTAATTCAGAATAAGAAACGGTACAAGCAAAGCCCCCTGAGGTGAATAAGAGCATTGCTGGCTTAGAAGGAAAGAGAGAGTGACATGAGATGAACCAAGAGAGATAGAGGGAGACCAGATTACATAGGTCTTTGAGGTTGTTCTTTGTTTTTTTAGTCTATTCTGAGACCATTGGGAAACCATTGAAGTTTTACACCTATTGCCCCTGAATAAATATTTAGATATTTTTTTCCCCTTAAACTACCCCACAAGCTAGAAGAGGAAATATTCCCTTTGGCTGTACATTTAAAAGTTGAACATGGTAGAGTAGTATATATTTGGTCTTGAAGTACAGTGCTCTCTTCCTGTAAAGTGAATAATGACATAGGACCAAAAAAAAAAAAAAAGAAAAATCACAATATTCGCTGTTTGTTAGAGGATGGCTTGGTAAATGTTATTACAGAATTGCTCCATGAGGGCTATAGAACGTGAATGTTCTAAACAAAATTCTGTTACAAATAAGTGATTAACCCTACTCTCCATTCCTTGAGAAATCTGACTCTCAATGGAGTTCCAATAGAGTAGCTAATTAGATTCTGAAAGGATTAAGTGTGGAGAATCTGTCATCTGCAGAAACTTGGGTCTGTCCTTACTCTTCCCTGACAAGTTAATTTCTATTTATCTAATATATCTTCAAATAATGTTTTCCTAATTTGTTCCCTCTTCAACTGAAATTATATTCCACTGTTTATCTTTTTCTATATTTTGGTATGATTTTGACTTATTTCATTAATTTTATCACTTTAAATTTACTTTTATTTTATCAAAGTATCTCATGCAAATGTAATATTAAATAAAAGTTAAAATACCTTGAGCACCAAAAGGTTATATTAAAAAAAAATTAGACTCTTATTTCCACCCTCCTATCCCATCTTTGCATTCCCCAGATACCAAAACTTTTAACTCTTTAACAATTTTTTTTCAGAAAAAAATAAACTTTCAAGTTTCTAAGTATCGGTATATTAAGATCTTAATCACTGTTTAGTAAATATCCACTTACTTCCTCTTTTCACAGATGAATACTCTAAGTCACATATCCCTATTTTCTTCCCATATTATACTACTTAGACATTTATAATTTCTACTGTAGTAAAATAAATAATTGCCTCAGTTTTGCATTTCTAGTTATAAAGACTTTAATTTCCTTCTCTTTAGCTTCCCAACTCAGTTCATTATATTCTAATTTTTCAATTTCCTGAGCACTTCTTGCTGATTTCAGGGCAAACAGGTTTATTTCATCTCCTTTGCAGTCCTCTACCTGCAGATACTTCCTTTTGACTGCCATGATTCATGCACACGTGCACCCAAACACATATTGGAAACCAACATTCATCTCCATTCCCTTCTGATTCCCTTCTCTTTTCTGCTACTAGAGACTGGAAGCTGCCTGGGAACTACATGTTCCAGAATTCTGTGGTAGCAGCATTCTAATTTAGACTCCATTCATAGGAGACAAGTATCCAAGTCATGGAATTGGAAGAGAAGCAAAAGCCATCATTGCAGATACATGGGTTTTGCATATGGCAGACATGAAGTTTAGCCAGTGGTTCCCTGGAATTCTATTGCAATCACACACTTCAGTGCCGAAGGCCGTTGATTCCTGATTTTCCATTATTGTTGCAACTTTCTGATTTCCTAAATGCTAGTAATGGACTTCCCACACCTTCACTTTCTCAGACTTTCAAACATTTTGAACTACTAAGTCCCTCTATTAACCCTTTCCCTGTGTCAAAAATATCAACTTCCCCCCTGTTGGGAAGGTCATTTCCCAGTTTTTCAGTCCATTTTTATTTCATGTATTAGGCTTTGTTTTTAGGAACACTTCCTAATTTTATCAGAGATTGAGTTTATTTTTTCAGTTCTCAAACTTTTAAAAATTATTCATTTTAGCAATGATTTACTTATTCAAATATTAAATGAATGCCATTTCTGTGCCAACTAAGAGAGCACACACATATAAAAAGTATAAAACCCTTTCAGCATTTACCATATTAATTAAGCCTCACATAGAATAAAGTTTCTAGTTTTATTTAAAAGGAGTTAGACTCTAAGACCAAGGGAAAGGTATAACCAGTCAGGGTAGGTCAGGCATCCAGAACTCCAGGGGTGCTGTTACATAAAGTAAAAATGTGCGATGGGAAGGTGGCAAGAATAAGATGAAAAACAAAGACCTCTGTCCTAGTCTAAGTGTTCAAAGACAATCCAAGAGTATGGATCCTCAGGAACTGGAGTCTAAGAGTTTTTGTGACTTTGGTTCTTTATGGCCATAATGGGAACTTTAATACCAGGTGTTTCTACAGTGTCCCTTCAACATGAGGATCTCTACACTCCCTAACTGACTGTTCCTTCTATTCTTAAAGATTCCTAATCCGAGTCTATGAGATCTACCCTCCTCAGCAGCATATTTACTAGCACAAAATATAGACAGTACAGAGGGTCTGAAGTGCAACCCCTGTTAGGGACTCAGGGATAGAAATCAAAGGGGAAGGCCTATCAAAGTGTACCAAGAAGTCTGAGTCTAGATAAGAATGAGAGAAACAGGCAAATTATCTGATTTTAAAAATTTTTTTTTTGGTTGCACCACACAGCATGCGAGATCCTAGTTTCCCGACCAGGGATTGAACCCACACCCCCTGCAGTGGAAATGTGGAGTTTTAACCACTGGACCGCAAGGGATGTCCCAAAACAGGCAAGTTAGAGCTACATTTCATTGAAGGATGAGGTCCAACATTTAGTTTTACACAAGTTGACTTGGAAATTTTAGAGGCCAGCAGGACTTACAAGTGTAATTATTTATACATTGGTCCTGGAAGTTGGAAGAAATAATGGAAGGAAGATACTGTGATAGGTGGCTGGAAAGAGAGTATTCCAGAAGGGTGATTCTCAATCCTATCCTGCCCGATCAACTATTTGTAGTGCCTATTTACTATCCTGAAATGAAATTTATAGATTGTAGAACCTACCTACACACATTTTAAAATTATTATAATATAAAGTAGCAATTAAAAGAAGACAATTTATAATAAAATGATATGTTTCCAGATGTAAATACTTGGGCAGACAACTATAGAAGACTCAGTACTCAAATGTTTGCATCTATTTGTAGAATAAACAGACATGTGGTAGCTTCGAAAGCAGGAAAATACAGGCACATTATATTGGTTACTTAAGTGCCTTGAGTATAATTGTCATAGTTGGCATAATTTTTTGAAAATGCAGAACAACTCTTGAAAAAGTTCCAAAGGAAAAACATATATTTTTTTCCTCATTTTACATGGTAGTTGCATTCCTGTAAAATTTAGTGTATATGAAAGATGTACAATTTTATCGTATTTACACATAAAATGGAGTTAGGTTCTCAACTGTAATTGGACTTTTCATCTTCATAACTATCTAGGAGAACATGAGAAAGTCTTGTGTGATATGGAAAACCATGTATTTAAGGACATCTAGCATCACTATGGCCTAGTCAATGTAATTAGCATCCACCACAAACATTGGAACAGTAAAAAAATCTCCAAAAAACCTTCTGGGTAGAGGTAACATGTCTTATTAGTCACTGTTCTAGGGACATAGTACGAGTGGGCTAGAGATGAATATAATTGGATCCAGGCTTTTAAAAAATATTAATATGATGATTGATCCTTAAACCCATATTCTCCCTGGGATGTTGTGTTTTCTTTCTTGCACAGATTCCTTAATTCACATCATTTTTCTCTCCCATATAATGTTTCTCACTCTTTACTCTCATCTAGATGAAGTGTACAGAAATAGAATTATTGGATTAAAGAATGTTAAAGCTGGAAGAGTCTTTAGAGATTACCCTCATCTTAGAGCCAAAGAGAGTAAATTCACAAATTGCATATGTCCCACTGGTAGGCAGAATTGCCAGTGGAAAACTTGATATTTTAGCTGACAGATTCATGATATTTTTAACCGCATGTACCAAGCACATAGTTTAACAATAAAAAAAGTCACAAACTTTTAATTATTATAGAAACACAGAAATTATAAAAGCACATAAAATTTCTAGCACTTGGCTGTAACTCCACTAATTCTGGTGCTTCAGTCTTGGAATCTCCAGCCAGCTGGTATCTGAAAAGCCTGTCCACATATAGGTCTGTGTCTGCCCAACTCTTGCACAACTTTACATGTCTTAGGGTACATCTTCGAACACTCATTTATTAAATGTTTTATCCATGGTTGGTTGTAGCTTTTTGGGTTGGTGTTGATAGTTGTTTGTAAATTATATCAGAAAAAAAATCAAATTTATTTGCTCTTGGGCCATTTATAGGGCATTACTATTTGAAAAACTTCTGTTAACTTAGTTTCCTGATTTGTTTTTCACATCATGATCTCTTTCCTCACCTGGCCAGCGATCCTTGGGAGTGATCATATAATGTGTAAACAGAGTCCCAGAATTAGGAGAAATTAATGTATTTTCATGTACTATGTTGTTTTAGAATCAGGAAGAGCAGCATGTAGCCTCCTCATTCATAGTATATACATATGGATGTATGTACATCTATATATGCATGTATGTGTGTATATACACATGTATATATGCCTAGGTATGCATGTATTATACATATAAACATATATATAAACATTTATTTATTCATTCACTCATTCATTCATTCATTTATATGGTTGGGAGTAGACTTTCTGTTGATGTTCCTATTTCTAAAATACTATTCATTTGAGAGAAAGGCAATCTGATGTGCAAAGACACACAGTAAGGAAATTAGATTATGATCTCAAATCTGCCACTGACTGATGGTCCAGTGCTTCTTCAACCATACAAAGAATCTCAAGGGGCTTTCTGGTCATACCTATCAGATGGCCCAATATGCTCCTGAGCATCTTTCCACTAGAGTGAATTTGTATAGAAATTTGCTTTAACCAGAGATTTCCTTCCAATATATATATATAAAGCTAAATAGCCAAACCCTGTAGAGGAAGAGCTGTCCTCTCTCACTTCTACATTAGGAAAGAAACTTCTACATGGACAAAGAGACTCTAATTCAACTGCTTATAACTTACAGAAGAAGCATATTATATCTAGAGTTTATTTATATTTCAGTTGTAAAGTGAATGTGGTATTTTTGTGTTTTCCCTCCTTTCTTCTCCCACTGTTGCTTAACTTCCGTAACTTTGGTGACTTTTGACATATTTTAATGGATGTTCTTATAGTAATAGGGAAAGTTGGGATATTCATATCAGTTCACTATTTGCCATTCTGGAGTGATTCATCAATATATCAAATCAGTGTAGGGAGAAATAAAAACACAGCGTATGTGATCTGGTAGTTCCCAACATCTAGTACCCATCCCAGTCCCTACCCAAAAAGAGCCATGAAAGAATTTTGCTTAGGAATTTTTGTTTTTTTGTTTTTTCATTCAGGCAGCGTACCCTTAATGATACCTCATTGATTTTGTAATGTTTAATTTAAAAGGGCAGTCAGGCTAGTACATAATCTTGTGTTGAGTAAAGACAGGGTTATTTATATGGCAAAGCACCAGATGAAATGTAAAAGTTCCAACTGACTAACAAGTATATAATTCAAACCAAATCACATCAGGGGAGACTGTGTAGGTTCCAGCACAAAAGCATCCCCAGGGACTGTGGCATGGATCTCTTTGCATTGAAATCAAACCTATACAAATTGTACAGAGTTCTCAGTGTTTGGATTTTTAGTAAGAAACTCACCTCCTGTGAGAATTCATCCCTGCCTCCTGACCATAGGGTACTCTCCCCATGCTTTTTGGAGCTCTAACAGTCATTTCCTCACATTTTAAAGTGGCAATAATAAAGCCTTTATCATAGGGTTATTCTCAGTATTAATGGAACAGGTATACAGAGTGCTTAGCATACTGCCTGGCATACCGCAACATTTAAAAGAGGGCTGTCATTCTTTTTCTTCTCCTTTATTCCTTCAACAGATAATTACTGAATGTCTCCTTACTGCTGGGTGTTGGGTGTCAGGCAAATGACATGGATTACAATAGACAAATTCCATGCTCTTGGTGGGAAAGGGGTGGGTCTGTAAACTAAATAAATAAGTGAAAATACATATAATATGTCAGGTGCTGAAAACGCTATGACAACAAAAAACTATGAAACAAAAATGAAGGAATCAGGCAGTGGTGGGAGGGATTCATTGCTGTTTTTTAGGATTGTCAGAGACATATTCTCCATGACAGTGTCAATTAAGCAGAGACCTGAGGCACGGGAGGGAGCGAGCTCCCCAGATGTCCAGGGAAGAGCAGTCCAGGTGGACAGGAGCGAAGATACAAAAGCCCTGAAGCTGGACAGTGCTTTCTAGCTTGGAGTTCAAATCAAAATTACCTCCAAGTCAAAGGGAGAAAGTAAGAGAAGGAGAAAGGAAAGAAAGGAATTTCTTTTTTTAAAGGAGAACATTGGATTCATATGTAGCTACAATATATTGGCCACTTCCTCTGTGTGCTCACTTGATCCGTAATGGGTACTCAATATCTGTTGAATGAATTTAAAAACTGCTATAATATGGAGACACTGTTTTGGGGAAGATCCCTGGTATTCCCCTTACTTGCTGCAAGTAATAAATCCTTCTTTATCCTGAAAAAAATAGCTATAATATACAAGCACTTACTCTAGATCTGGTTCTAAACATATTTTATGTCATACCACACAGAATCCCTACAATAAACTACAGATTGGTGATCCACAACCACATCATCAGTGAAATGTTAAGATAAATTATTAAACAAATAGATTGTGAATATTAAATAGCCAATAGTCTAAATATGTGTTTACTTCCATGAATGCCAAATACTTTTTTCAATTTTTGATGGTCATGAAAAATGAAGTCTTAGAATTTCAGAAGATACCAGGATTTCATCCATGTACTTGCCAAAGACTCTCAGGGCATCCTGTCTTCACTGGCCCAAGCCCAGGCATTCTTACCCAATGAACAGGTTGAATTAGAGTTACTAAGAAAGGATGGAGTCAGATTCCCCACATAAAACATGAAGTCATCTACTTTTACTCTAAGCACTTCTCCTATTCTGCTTTCATAATTTGTAAAATAAAAATATGTTCATTTTTCAGGTCCCCAGAATCATCCCTGTAGTGTTGCTTCAAACACTTCCTTTTCCTGTCCCCCCAGGGGAGTCCCCACACACCCAATGCTTTGATTCTCTGGTTGGCCCTCACGTTATCTCGATGAGCTGGCCTTTCCTCACCAGTCCAAAGCTGTTAGCTAAGTCCAAGACTGCTTCCCTTTTTACCTTGTATCAATAAATCATCATATATATATAACCTCTAAGGGCAAATGGATTCTAATTCATTAATAATCTATTCGATAAAAATAACAGCTTTGAATTTTCTGTTGAATTGTATCTAAACTATTTACTCATTATTCTGTCAGCAAGGAGTGATAATTTTGTGCCAAGTTTCAGCAGTATTTACAAAGATAAAGGGTTGTACTAGGACATCACATAAAGAGCTTTGGTTCTTAAACTGATTACTCATAGCAGAAGGCAAGTTGGATGGACATAATGAGAAACTGAGCAGAAGCAGTTAGGACAGGTTGTGAAAGTTCTGGTATCAAGTGAGATTGTCTAATTTTATAACCACACAATTATTAGGCACCTTTTACACGGCTCATAATTTACTTGCTCCAGCTTTGATAGCTTCCCAATGGCAAGTTGGAGGCTCTTGCATTGAAATTTACATTTTTATTCACCTCAGTACTTGTCACGATACGAGGCTCACCTTCTGCGTTCAGCAAATAGATCATTTTGGCTCTGTCACTAATAAAGTCTATAACCTTGAGCAGAAATTTTAAACTCTTGAACCCTTGTTGGATTAGATCTTCTCTAACCTCCCATCTAACTGTAAAAGTTAAGAGGCTAATCAGAAAATTCCCCAAAGAATGTGCCCTGAATGTGTTCTCTTAAGGATTGTTCATAGAAGCAAATATTAAATATCCATCAATAGAAGATTGGCTAAATAAATTATGGCATATTATTAAGATGGACTAAACATGTTATTTTTAGTGACTACAGTATTTATGAGCTGACATTCACTACTGGATGTAAAAACAGTTTATAAATCATGTATAGCATGGCCTCATTTATGGAAGGACATTAACCACAGTGCAAATTTCAGTAATCTCTGGAAGGAAGAATTTCGGAGAAATTCTGTTTTCCTCTTTATATGTTCTTCATTGTTTGATGATTTTTGCCATGTTCCTGGATCATTTTTGGATTCAGATAAAAAAGCAGTCTAAATGGTGGAGAAAATAAAGTTGACTACATTAGATTATCAAAATAAACATGAAATATAACCCTGTGATTATGTAAATGAATGTGCTACCCCTCTAGGTATTTCACAGCATCCTCAACTTATCTATCCTCAGAACAAAAATTCCATTTCATTCAGATATTAGAACATTCTCAATGGTGGAAGAGAGAGGCAAATGTTCAAGTCTGCTATCATGATTATAGCTTTCTTGTCTGAATTTTTAAAACATTGCAGTCATTATCCAAGGCAATGGAGTAAGTCAGTGAGGAAAAATCTGGTTCTCAGTATACTGATCACTCACTTCTTTTTATTTATTGGTCATAACAGGCAACTAGCCCATTAAGATTTCCATTCAGTTTCTCATGTGAAGATGTGAGCTGCCTTATTTCTTCCCTCTGCCTTATTAAGTAAAAACTGCAAAAGACTCAGAATCATGGCACCTGAGTTCAATCAGCAGGGCCCTTTGCAGTTTCAAAGTGGAATATGGTTTAGCTGTTCAGTCCCCACTGCTTGAAAATGCTGTACTCCCAATTTAGAGTGTCAAAAAGCTATGGCTAATTATTCTCATAGCAACGATAATCACACCAATTATGATTCTTAAAAGAACCGAGGAGACAAAAGTACAGATAAGACTCACAAAGGCAAGTTAGAAAAAAAAAAGAATGATTTCCAGTGTTATGAACCTGAATCTGCATAGACTTTTCCTTTTGGAAAGAATAATAATTAAAAATGTATGAAAGGATCAAATTATCCCTAGTCAATCTATTGGAGGTGGGTGAGCCAGCATTTGTATCATCATAGTTATTCCCACACATGGGGACTACTGCCAGCTTCCTGTTTGTAGCTGTCAAACTCTATCTTCTTCCCACTCCAAAATTTATGTAAAAAAATGATCAGCAGCAGCTTGAAGGAAATGAAAATTATAAAAGGAAATATATTGTTCATTCAAGAGGTTTATCTTTAGGAAGCTAGTAAAAGTTACAGCTTTTATAACCATGAGTCATAGGTTAATGCTTTTATCTACAAATGTACATAAACATACGTTTCTTTCTATTTTACTTCTAAACGCAGGGAAGACTTGTATTTTGCTGCATTAGTAACAGTAACAAGGAAAATCATCTAGGTTCTTCTTTTTGTCTGTTGTTCAAATATTTGATAAATCAATAAGTGACAGTTTTTTACTTCAAAATTATACTGCATATTCCATGTCAATTATGGTGGTCAAAACAGAGTAGGGTTTAATTTACAATCTATTAAGTCTGCAAAAAAGATTCATATATAACCAGTACAATCCTAGAGTCTAAATGGTGGGTATATCACAGAAATTATGAAGTCTGTAAGCTTATTGAAGCAGTGAGATATATTGTCAGGAATGAAAGTGTTTTTTTCTTGTCTTTTGCTCTCAGTTTCCATAGGAAGACAGCGACTCTTTTCAGATTAGTTGCAAAATCTGCCATACTAGAAACCTATCATTAGACCAGATACGTATGTAATAAGCAGTAGAAGTTTATATCCCTTTGCTTGGTTCAGGTTCCTACAACAAAGTACCATAGACTGGGTGGCTTACAAACAGCAAGCTTGATTTCTCATCATTCTCGAGGCTGGAAGTCTGAGATCAAGTCTGGGACCTCTTATGGTCCCAGACTTCTGGCTTTGCACTGTACTCTAACACTGTGGAAGGATTCTTATAAGGGCACTAGTTCCATTCAGGAGGGCTCCAACCCTCATGACCTAATCATCTCCCAAAGTCCCCACCCCCAAATATCAACACACTGGGGGTTAAGATTCCAACACATGAATTGGGGGAGGGGGGCACAGACATGCAGTCCATAACACCCTCCGATTCACTTTTTGGAACGAGGTAACAAATCAATGAATGAATGAATGAGTCAGGACTTGCTGCCCCTAACGAGAACATACGTCATGGTTGCTGTGAACACAGATGGAGATATACATGCCCAGCATCCTTGCTAAGGGCCCCTATAAAAGAACTAAGTGTTCTTAGTTAAGCGGAAATCAGGCTACTTCTCTGCTTTTTAAGCTTCGCTGATTTCATCCCATTTTCTACTAATGCTCTAGGTGCTTCTGAAAATAACACCATGGGACTGTGCTGCCATATGGCTGAGAGGCAGGCCTTTCTGAAAGTGTCACCCAGAGGAGTTCGCAGAGGACTCTGAGCCGTGGGCACATCCCTTTTTCTCTCTCTGCCTGCTTCACTCCCCCACATCCCCACCCTCCTTCCACTCCCGCTGCAAATGTTCTGTAGCTGTCAGGTTTCTTTTATAGAAATAAGTGAAATTATAATGAGACAAGAGTTAGACGTGCTGGAGATGAAACGAAAGACTTTAAGGAAATAAGAAAAAGAAATGGCTCTTTCTCTTTGAAAGCCCTAAAGAGGGGGCAGGAGGTAGATGAAGGGGTTACA
Organism: Delphinapterus leucas; assembly: GCF_059928025.1. NCBI lineage: Eukaryota > Metazoa > Chordata > Mammalia > Artiodactyla > Monodontidae > Delphinapterus > Delphinapterus leucas. The sequence goes on along the minus strand of NC_143130.1, from coordinate 21,708,385 downwards.
CTGCTCAGGAAGATCTCTCCTTGCACATTTGACTTTCAGAAGTGCCTCTGATCTTTGCCCAGGGAGCTGGTGCTGAATTCAGCTGGGTCCAAACAAAGCTTCACTGTGGGCTAAAAAAAGTCAAGACCCAAGGATTCTTCCCTTTAGGTCTGAATGGCCATGGCCTCTGAGCTGCCAGTCACAATTCCTGACCTCTTCAAGTTTTTCATTCAGAACAGAGGCTGCAGATATATAGGAAACATAAGTCTTAAGATTGTTAAGATCTAATGTATAGCATGATGACTGTAGTGAATAATACTGTTTTCCATACTGGAAATTGTCTAAAAGAGTAGATTTCAGGTATTCTCACCAGAAAAATTTATAAAAGGTAAATATGTGAGGAAATGTATATGTTAATTAGCTTGACTATAGTAATCTTTGTATTATATATAGAAACATTATGTTGTGTTCCCTAGATATACACAATTCTTATTTTAAAAATAAATTTAAATAAACAAATTTTAAATTAAAAAAAAAGAGAGCGGAAACAGATACCTTCCCACTTCCTGATTTTTATAACATAGCCAGTTGGTTTGTTGTGTTCGAGAGCATATTCTGGTCTGTTCCTTTCTACACTCATAGAACCTGATTTAGAACTTTTAAAAAATTTAGAGATAATAATAGTAATAGCAAGTATTTGTGTTATGTCGTACATTTTACAGAATGCGTTCATCTGTATCTCCTTCGATTTGGGGGGTGTTCTTTTTCCCTCAACAACCTTATGAACTTTGTGTTGTTATTATCATTGTACAGATGACAAAATGGTCAAAGTCACATAGTTAGGAAGTGGTAGAGTCAGGTTTCAAACCTTGGCCGCCTTCCAATTAAAAATATCCCATTTTATAGGTAATACCATTTAGGCTCCAGAATGTTCAGTGACTTGCACAAGATCTCTGCCTAAAATTAGAGGCAGAGCAGGCACCGGAACCCTGGGCTTCCTTATCCCAAACAGGCAGCCATGCTTCTCTGTGTTCTGGCTGAAGGAACTGTTTTGGTGTGAATATACATGCTATTTACTGAGATAAGGGAGGTTTGGAGGAGAAGATTACAGGCTTAATTTTGAATATGATGAGGCTGACCTGTCTGAGGTAGAGTTAAATGGAATTCCATCTGGCCTATGGAACTGGTGTTCATGGGAGATACTTGGACAGGAGGTACAGACTTGAATTCATGAGTAAGATAGAAATTGAATCCAGAGGAATGGATAAAAATAACCAAGGGGAGTGCACTGAGTTAGAAGAGAAATGGATTTCGAATTCGGCGGTGGGGAATGACAGCATTTAAGGTCCAGGCAGGAGGTCATGTCTTTGAATAAGGATGAGAAGAAGTAACCGGGTAACTGGATAAATTGGAAGAGAGTTTTTATCTGCAAATTTAATTTCTAAAAATTAAGTTTTTGTAGCTTATTTGGCAGCAAAGCCTGACCTGACCTGAGGACTGCATAGTAAATTCCAGGGTGTCTCTTGACTTATAATGAAGAGACATATCTGGAAAAGCATGTAGGGTTGGAATAATGACTTGATTAAATGAACCATAGTTCTATGTCATTCTGAACTTATTCATGTACCAATAAAACTAGAGTCAAATGGGTAGTGGTGGTTTTAGCCACATGCCTCTATAAAGACTTAGGTGAGAAAAGGCTTAGAAAGGCCAAAAATTGGGACCTAGAAAGAAAAGGCTAGCCACATGGATCATTAGCAAGCTTTACGTTTCCTTCAGTGTCAGGAACTCAGGATGAAGCCTGCCTCAGTTTATTGCCTTAGTTTTCTCTACGAAGACATGGTTAGAGCTAATAGGTATTGGTATCCAGACTGGATCTTCTATTAATACCCACTCCTCTATATGATAAAATTATTTTTCAAAATAACCATGTAATAATCAGTATTATCATTATTTTCGTTCTTTAGTTATAAAACAAAAGGGAAGAATAAATTTCTGTTTTAAAGGTATTATTGAAATTCAATAAAATATTTCATATATGAACTAAAATTTAGACTTGACAAACAAAAATACTACATCTCACAGTTGGCATTCTGTTTCACTCTTGCAAAGGTTAAACACAAATAAAAACTTCAGTGTATACAAAGACAGAACGAAAGAAAACAAAATGAGTTTCTTTGCCTTTGCAATAACTGTGCCATCCTGTTTATCCGAACTACAGTTTAAATGCAAGAATATGTAATACCACAGGGGCATTTGGGGATACAAACTGCACCTGAAACAAACTTGAACAGTTTCCAACATTTACATACTTGCTTTTGAAACAAATGTATGTAGATGCGTCTGTATATGTCAGGGATTAACCATTTACATGGTGGTGCTCAGAATTACCTTCCAGGTAAAATGCAATGTTTATTAAAGGATAAGTAAAAATGTGTGAATTTAAAGCTTATGTATTATTAAAACTTAATGGTGGCAATTGTTTTGAACTTAGACCAACAAAAGATTTTATCAGAAAGGACTATTTTATCACTGACATTGTTTAGAATTGCTGGTAAATGGTAATAATAAAAAGCAGACCAACTTTAATAAGTTTTACCATGGTTCTTAATTTTCTTAAGGCATCTTCTTAATGTTTGAAACCAGGCAGACACCCCCCACACCCTGATCTTGGTATGTCATTGGTTAAGAGTTCCATGGTAGGGAAAACAATGTTTTTATATGCTTTTTAAGCATTAGGAATGATAAAAATATTTGGTATTTCTAAGTTAAGTGGCTAGATTGTGGGTGGCATAGTGAATATGGGTAGAGTTGTAGTTGTAAATGACTAATTCCGGGCCTGGGGAGAAAAAGTGGGTGGGGGAATTTGGTGGAGATCTTCCCTGACCCAACACTCCTGTGATTATAGGAATGTTTTCCAAGTCTGGGATTCAGTATTAGCAAGCATACTTGACTAATAGACCTACAACTGTGCTTACCTCTGGGTCCCTATTGATAGGACACCCATCTGGAGAGTTGATATATTTGCTTCTGTCTTTAACCTTGCTTCCTTCCTAGGGATATTTCTCAGCCTGGCCCTTAGAAACACAGTCATTTTACATCCAGGATTCATTCAAGTAACCATGCAAAAATGTGCTATCAGCTTGGTCCACCCCAGTTAGCACACTTAATCAAGGATCCCTGATAGACACATCTATCGAAAAATTCAGCCTAATCCAAAAGAATTCTCTACCCTCTTTGCTTGAATCTGGTTCCACATCTATTCCCCAGGTTTTTACTGAAATAAAAAAGGAATAAAAGTTTTACAACTTGGGGGATTTGTCAACTTTCTCCTTCCAAGGCGAAGTTTGTACTTGCATCTTCCTGAGGTTTGCCAGGATCTGGTTATAATCAGCAGTCTTGAAACTGATCGCTGGTGGTAGAGCATGAGAGGAATTGCCATCCCCTTGCATGTGACAGTGAGTAAGGCTGTTCCTGGGTCTTTGGAAGGGTAGATAAGTCCCTCCAGATAAGAGAATGGAGGGTGCTCACTTCTCAAAGAGACTTAAGGAAGGTTTGGGTGCTGCCAGTTAGGGGGACAGGAATCATTCAGGGAACTCTGAATGTTCTTGATTACCTTAGGCTATCATTCCAATTCTCAAGGTCATACACTTTTTTAGGAAATGTCCTAAAATTCTCATGGGAGACCTAGACTGTAAATTTAAGTGAGCTCACAATCATGGGACCCATTGGATCAGCCCTCTTGGTGCAGCAAGAAAAAAGTTCTCTCAGCCTCCGTGAGAAGGCTAAAATTAAGAGTTTCTCTGAACACAGTCATAAAAAAAATCCCTTTTAGCACAGTCACAAAAAATCAGTCTATAACTTGTTCGGAGCATTTAAGAACTTCAGATTGGCAGTCCTTTTTTTTTTAGCTTCCCAGCATTTTGTTAGAAATAGGCACCCATATCACAGTCCTCGAATTCAGCCATCTCTTCCTAGAAGGGTCCTCTCAGGTCCCCAAAGCTTAGCCTTCAGTGGCACTTCATAGCAGGTGACCACAGGTAAGAATTAGGTTAGTTTCTTCACCACTGCTTGCTATGAAGTGCTGAGGTCAGATTCCCTAATACCAGCTGATTTTTATTGCCTCAGCTCTAAGCAAACTGGAAAACCAATTCCAGCTCTCCCCTGTGATGGTTTGTTGTGTGTATCCACTCCTGGAGCCACTTTCTGTATCAATCTGAAAGAGTTTGAGTTGCTAGCAACCAAACAAACTCTGAATGATTCAAGCAGAAAATAAAGGTTTTGAAGGCATTAGGGTGTTCATAGACTTACTGGAGACGCTAGAGAACTAGACAGAGAAAACTGGAAAAAACAAATGAACTCGATGAAATGGACTCGATGAAAATAATGTCCAGATCCCTTCTTTTTTTTTTAATTTTTGCGGTACGCGGGCCTCTCACTGTTGTGGCCTCTCCCATTGCGGAGCACAGGCTCCGGACGCGCAGGCTCAGGGGCCATGGCTCACGGGCCCAGCCGCTCTGCGGCATGTGGGATCTTCCCGGACCAGGGCACAAACCTGTGTCCCCTGCATCGGCAGGCGGACTCTCAACCACTGCGCCACCAGGGAAGCCCCTCCAGATCCCTTCTTATGGGATGCATCTGCTGCCTTCTCTTAAGTATGGGATACCAGACTTTTCTCTGTCTCTCTGAGGTCCCAGATTAGACCTTGGAGGCCTCTGTTGGCACCCCTGCCACTATTATATCTTGTTGTCATGCATTTCTAGCTCCAAATTCTAGGTCTGTCCAATTGGTCTAACCTAGGACGCATGCTCATGGCCTTCCACCCCCCACCTTGTTTGGTGTCTGCATAGAGAAGCTGCAAAAGCAAGAGACTCAGGTTGTTAGTTTCTATATTAGGAGGCAAATTCTGCTTCCTGCCAGACTGTTAAAGGTGAGGAATCCTCTAAACATTGGGAAGAGGGCTGCCAAAAATCAGCCAGTGTTTACCCCCATGTTCTGCACCAGCCACACTGGCCACCTTCTTCATTTCATGGAACATTCCAAGCACCTTCTTTTTTTAAGATCCTCCTACTGGGGACTCTCTTCCCTGGATCTTCCTGTGACGAGCTTCTCCTCATAATACATCTCCCATAAACGCCATCTCCTTAAAATAGCCATCCTCAGCTACCCTATCTAAAGGAAAGTGGCTGGCCTCATCCATTTCCATCAATCACTCTTTACTCCATTACTCAGATTTCCTTTCTGCATCCCTTCTCACTATCTGAAATGATCTCATGTAGGTGTTTAAGTGCTTATTGCCTGTCCTTCCCATCTAGAATGTAAGTATCATGAACTCAAGGATCTCGACTGTGACCTTATTTGTTTTGCTTTCACCACTGAATCCCCAGCATCAAGAATAGTGACTGTCACATCAGAGTTCAGTTAGTATTTGTGGAAAAAATAAATTAGTCAAGATTCCAGTCTGTTGTAGGCAAAGACCTCTGTGGAATCTGAGGCTTGGACAGAGCTGGGATACAGGGACCTCCCATAACTCTGGTGTGTGTTATTATTGGCTTTCATTTTTCCCAAAAGAGAGCTCAGCTCCCAAGCTCAGCCTGAATCTAAGTAACGCATGCTTGTGAAAGACTTTGAAAATATAAAAGACCACATCAATTCTAAACTGTATTCTCAATGTAGGTGGATTGTTCTGCAGGTACCACTTTCTGACCAATCAAACTGCACATTATATGTGATGTAGAGGTCCTACTGAGTAAATCACCATTTCAGCATATACAGATTTATGACAAATTTTTGTTGAAATGATGCATTCTGCATGCCTCTATGATGTGTGCCTTTGACATGCACTGGGCAGCGTTACAAATGTCAATGTCTGGGGTTTTTACCATTTACCTTAAGGGAATTCAAAGTATTTCCTGATGTCTCTGAGAGGGTCCAAAAACATGAAAACATCCTCAAGGCAAGTTTCAGTGATTCTGGGACACCAGGCAAAATTTCCAAGGGTATCTGGGTAAGACAGTTCTCACACCCTTCTTCTAAAATGGCATAAAATATAACTTACACCATATCACTGAGTAAATGATAATTTGCTTGAAGCAGTTAGATCTTGGCTTTGGAGTCTCAGTTCGACCAAAAGACAAAGTGTATTGTTCAAAGACCCAGGACTGAATCCATAAATGGATTCTCATTTCTGCCATTACCTAAATGTACGATCTTGGGAAGTCACTTTACCACTATCAACCACAGAATATTAGATAAAATTATCTCTAAGTCCCATAGTACTGATATCCCTGTTCTTTGAGCTCTAGGAATTAACCTCTATATACCCTGTATGGTGAAGGTAGAAACCTCTTCATGAATCTGAGATGAAACTTGGTTTGATTTTGAAAAACATCATGTCTCAATCCTATTTTTTGACATTCATTTCCCCCCATGTGAATTATAAAGGTGATCTCTTTCTAGATTTCCCCCTTCGGAGGAGTATTGTCTATTAACTAAAACCAGGTAAATATTTGAGATTTCCATTCTGTAACTGCCTCGGTCTGTTTCTAAGTAGCCAGTGTTATGAACTCAGGCGATGACTTTTGAAATCCCCTTCTGCTCGTTGCCTCATTTAGCTTTGACACAGGGGAGACTTGCTGTTATCTTTAGAAATTCCTTCTCTTTTTGTTAGCTCTGCAGAAAATCATCTCCATTTTTATTACTTTGCCCTATCAGTGATTATGATGTAAGCCCCTGATGTCATTGTAAGAAGCTCCTGATCAGCTTTGGTTGATTAGCTTCCTGGAGGAGAGGCACCGGGTTCAGTTAGAGCACCTCTGGTTTTGCTTTAAGGCGAAGGCACCTGCGCTCAGCTGCCAACTTGATAAGGAGCAGAGAACTGGGCACCATCCAAGCAGAAAATTCAGAGTCTCAAAAATTGCTAAGGCAGAGAAAGGCATAAGACATATGTGACTAGTTCTGAGCATATGTGCTCAAGTTAGAGAAGAAAATTTAAGGAAAGGCTTCTTTCTCGTGCCAATTAGAACTCCTTATATCATTCATTTGACAAGCAAACCTATATCCCTTGATATTTCTAAATTACAACATGTCTCTCACATATGGCATAGGGTATTTTTATCCCCAAATCCACATGATCTCAAAAGGGAAATTATAAAGATAGAACCATAGCAATATGTCTGGGGGAGAAATTGGTCACTCAGAGACCCTTGTATCTCTCCTGCTCCATCCCCTGTCCACTCCACTGAGGGCTGTGACCTGTATTCCCCTTATGTCTGCTCCCAATATATATAATTATTTATTTTAAATTGTCAACTTCACTGAATATGTATCAAATGCCTATTTCAATAGGGTGCATCGAGGAAAGCATTGTTGCAGTAAATTTGCATGCAGCAAAGTTTTCAAAATTATGAGGCCCAGAGATACTGTAAATTTCTACCACATGCTGTTATTGCAAAAATAAAAGCCTAAATGACATGAAAAGATACATTGTCCCTCCAGGCATGGACTCTTTGTTTTTTTTTTTTTTGGCTGCATTGGGTCTTCGTTGCTGTGTGTGGGCTTTTTCTAGTTGTGGTGAGTGGGGGCTACTCTTCGTTGTGGTATGCAGGCTTCTCATTGCAGTGGCTTCTCTTGTTGCGGAGCCCTGGCTCTAGGTGTGCGGACTTAAGTGGTTGCAGCACGTGGGCTCAGCAGTTGTGGCTCGCGGGCTCAGTAGTTGTGGCTCGCAGGCTCAGTAATTGTGGCACTTGGGCTTAGTAGTTGTGGCTCGTGGGCTCTAGAGTGCAGGCTCAGTAGTTGTGGCACACAGGCTTAGTTGCTCCGTGGCATGTGGGATCTTCCCGGACCGGGGCCTGAACCCATGTTCCCTGCATTGGCAGGCAGATTCTTAACCACTGCGCCACCAGGGAAGCTCCCAGGCATGGACTCTTGGCGAAGCTGTTCGACTCCAAGCTCAGGTTGCAGCTGGCATTAGTATTCTCTGATTATCCAGCTTCTCCACAAAACAAACTGTCATGTAAAAATCCTATTCAGCTACCTGTGGAAACACAAACAAAACTCAGGCTTCTTGGTGTCCCCTCCAGTCTCCCAAGAGATTCTTCAAGGAGATACTGACTCACCTTGGGCACTGTGACTCCTGGTGACTCACATCCCATTTAGGAAGGCCGCACCCACCCTGGAAGCCTCTGACAGTCCTATGCTTTCTCATATGCATTTTTAAAAACATTTGTATTGGACCCTAGTTGACTTACAATGTTGTGTTAGATTTAGGTGTACAGCAAAGTGAATCAGTTATACGTAAACATACAGCCACATTTTTTTTAGCTTCTTTTCCCATATAGGCCATTACAGAGTACTGAGTAGAGTTTCCTGTGCTCTACAGTAGTTCTTTATTAGTGATCTACTTTATATATAGTACTGCATATATGTCATCTGCATTTTTAAGTCACTGTTCTTCTGATAGTCATCTGAGTTGGCCCTTATGTGTTTACAAGAAGCCAGCTTCTCTGGGATGGGAATGTAGAGTCCATCCTCATTTCCTGTGTTTCGGGGCAGAGTGGGATGGTCCTTCTGGAGCCGCATTTAGTGGTGATATCACGTAGGGCTGGCTGCTTGCCACCTCCCCTTCATCCCATCAGGCTGATGGAAAGATGGTCTATCTTGGTAGGTATTGCTTTGTGTGTAATTCTGGATGCCCGGTTTGACTCTAATTCAACTGCCTACTAGCCCAGGAGGGAGACTTGAATATTTTGTGTTGCAATTTTCTAAAGTCCAGAATGGACAGAATAATAATGGAAACTATCTCAAAGCTGCAGTGAGGACTAAAGGGGTAAAATATCAAAGTGTTTAGAACAGAGCCTGGCCCATGGTAAGCATTCTATACATGTTTGCTATTATTAGTATGTGATACATCAACATTTTACTCGTTAGGGGCAGAAGTGACATTTAAATCAGTACTTTATATAATATCTATCATGATTAGACGTTTCTCTCCATTGGTACCACAACTCCATGCTCTTAGTAGGAAAGATAAATTTGCCCCTTTTTACTGATGAAAAACTTAATATTTCTAACTGTTAGCTATGACGTTAGATAGAAGGAAAATTATACCAATATTCACGTTTATTGAGTGCCTACAATTGGTCAGGAATGACCTTCAAAGTCCAAAGATAATGGCTGAAGAAGCCGTTCTGTAGTTTTGGCTCTTAAGAATTGTATACTTAATTAGGAATACATAATAATAATACAGATATTTAATTAAAATCCATGTGCTATAAAAGTTGTTTACTATAGCTATGGTGGTATAGGAGAGAGAGTAAGGACTTCTGCCTGGGGAAATCAGGAAGGGCTTCACAAAGGAGGTGATATTTTTGGATGGCCTTTGAAGGAAAAGTCAGATTGCTCTAGAAGAGGAAAGAAGCAATGGCATTCCAGGAGGACGTTTGGTGAGTTCTAGCTAGATTTCTTCTCATAACAAGTCTATTCTCGTCAGTTAATAATATTAACCCAAAAACTGGGTTCACCTCTTGGTGGTTGTTGAGCCAATAGATACAACCAAGCCAAAGATCAGGAGAAGGAAGGATTTATTATTACTTGCAGCAAGTAAAGAGGACCCCAGCAATCTTTCCCAAGGCAGTCTCCTTAACAGCAAAATTGGGGAAGTTTTAAGCTAAGGGTACATGCATATTCATGAAGGGGCTGGAGTAGAGGAGAATTCAGCATAGAATTGGGGCAAAGGTTGACAGAGTCCAAGCCTTAGTTCATTGAAGTCAGGAGAGTCAACATCATCATTCCATCCTCCACCTGGTGGGGGCCTTAGTCCCTGCAGAACTCAAAGATATATTATTATGTATATCCCTTGAGGAGGAACTAGGGCTCTGCTTTATCACTGCACTATTGTTTGACTGCCTTTTCTCTGTTCCTGCATTCCCTTGTTTCCTTAAGATCCTTCATTACCAAGACCTGTTCAAGGGCAAGCTTTGTAACCAGGCTTAGATCACAAAATGGCTTAGGCCAAAATGGGTTCTCTTATGTCCAGAAAGCCATTCCTGCTTCTCTTTCTCCAGGGGACCCCCTATCCTATCTGCTTAAAATAATGCCTGTCATCTCTGGAAATGCTGAGACCAAATGTACCCTCAGAGCCTGCTCCCTTAGTGTCCCAATCATAGTGTTCTCAAGGCCCCATGAATGCACTAGGTTTGTGGTCCTGGGCAGACAGAGCCCTGTCACTTAAGGGAGCAGCCACTTTCATTTCTGTAGCCCCTCTAATGCTTTGCTGCAAGGAAAAAATACTTATGCTCTCTTCTATCCCAGCAAGCGACAGCAAGGTGGGGAGAGTAACCTCAGTGACCTCAAACAAAACAGTATGTAACACTTGTCATACAGGTTCGGTGTGCAAAAACTTGAAAGCCCATCAAGCATTGCCTTCTTCAGGAGTTAGTCAGTTTCCATTCTTTCCTTCTTAATATCAGTGAGGCTCCTTTTATATCCATCTTCAGCCTAAAATATTTGAATTTACCTGATAATCCAAGAGAGTACTATCAATAGCCCATCCTGCTGCCTATTAAAGAGAAGGTTTATCCCTGAAACGTCCTGCCCATCATGGTCTCCAAAGCGTTGTCCAACTCTTCCTTCTCCAAGAAGCAGAAATAAAGGAAGACCCGACTGGAATTCTTTTAAAAACATCATGAACATTGCTACCCTCCTGACTTTCTGTTTTTGTGAGATATCAATGCATAAGAAAGGCTAAGACTGGATTTCTTTAAAGTAGACTCAATCCACTCTCTAATTTTTGTTTTCTTATGATTTTTTAAAAAAGAAATTATTTTTTACAACAGTTTTAAGTTTATAACAAAATTAGGAGGGAGGTATAGAGAGTTCCCATATAACGCCTGCCCACACACATGCATAGCTTCCCCTATTATCAACCTCACTTGCCAGAAAGGCACATTTTTTGCCGAAGATGAACCTAAATTGAACATCATGATTATGTGTCAGTTTAGTCCAAAGTCTGTAGTTTACCTTAGGGTAACTCTTGTTAGTGTTTTATGGGTTTGGGTATAATGATATATATCTGTCATTATACTATCAAATATATTATTTTCACTGCACCCCAAGTCCTTTGTGCTCTCCTAATCGTCTTTCCTCCCCCACCACAGTCCCTGCCAACTGATGATCTTTTTGTTGTCTCCGTAATTTGGCCTTTTCCAGAATGTCATATAGTTGGAATCACAGAGTATATAGCCTTTTCAGATTGGCTTCTTTCATTTAGTAATATGTATTTAAGCTTCCTCCATGTCTTTTCATGGCTTGATAGGTGATTTCTTTTTATTGCGAATAATATTTCATTATCTGGATGTACTACAGCTTATTTATCCATTCACTTACTGAAGGACATCTTGCTTGCTTTCAAGTTTTGGCGATGATGAATAAAGCTGCTATAAACATCCATGTGCAGGTTTTTGCTTGGACATGTTTTAGATTCATTTAGGTGAATACTAAGGAGTAGTATTGCTGGATTATAGGGTAAAAGTATATGTAGTTTCGTAAGAAATCAGCAAGCTGTCTTCCAAAATGGCTGTACCATCTTGCATTCATACCATCAATAAATAAGAGTTCCTGTTGTTCTACATCCTCGTTGGCATTTGGTGTTGTCAGTGTTCTGCATTTTGACCGTTCTAACAGGTATATAGTGATATCTAACTGTTGTTTTAATTTCCATTTCCCAGACAACATATAATGTGGAGCATCTTTTTGTTTGCTTATTTGCCATCTGTATATCTTCTTTGATGAGGTATCTGTTAGGATCTATGGTCAATTTTTTTAATTGAGTTGTTTGCTTTCTTATTGTTAAATTTTAAGAGTTTTTTTTTTTTTGTATATTTTTGATAACAGTCCTCTATGTGTCTTTTGCAAATATTTTCTCCCAGTCTGTGGCTTATCTTCTCATCCTCTTGTTATTGGCTTTCACAGAGCAAAAGCTGTTAATTTTAATGAAGTCCAGCTTATCCACTATTTCTTTTATGGCTCATGTCTTTGGTGTTGTATCTAAAAAAGCATTACCATACCCTAGGTCATTTAGGTTTTCTCCCATGTTATCTTCTAGGAGTTTTATAGCTTTACATTTTTACATTTAGGTCTATGATCCACTTTGAGATAATTTTTGTGAAGAGTGTAAGATCAGTGTCTAAATTCTTTTTTACCTGTGGATGTCCATTTGTTCCAGTACCATTTGTTGAAGAGATCATCTTCGCTCCATTAGATTACCTTTGTTCCTTTGTCAAAGAACAGTTAAGTATATTTATGTGGGTCTATTTCTTGGCTCTCTGTTCTATTCCACTGATCTATTTGTCTATTCTTTCACCGATACCACACTTTCTTGGTTACTATGGCTTCATAGTAATCTTGAAGTCAGGTAACATTAGTCTTCCAAATTTGTCCTTCTCCTTCAATACTGTGTTGGCTATTCTGGGTCTTTTGACTCTCCAAGTAAACTTTAGAAACAATTTGTTGCTATCCATAACATAACTTGCTGGTATTTTGATTGAGATTTCTTGTGATTTTTTACAATGACTAAAGCTGTGGTGTTCAGTGCAGTAGCCATGAGTCACAAGTGACTAATGAGCCCTTGAAATATAGCTGGTCCAAATTGATATTTGCTATGAATATAAAATACACACAGGATGTTGAAGACCAAAGATAAAAATAATGAAAACTATATTATTGTTTTTTGTATGGATTACATGTTGAAATGACTATATTTGGTATATGTCGATATAAGAAAACATATTATTAAAATTTATTTTCCCATTGCTTTTTACTTTTTCTTAATGTGGGTCCTAGAAAATATAAAATTCCCTATGTGGCTCACATTATACTTATTTTGGATAGCAATGCTTTGGAGAGCCTGGGAATGCCACTGTATTCTGCTCTCTTTACTAATGCTCTTACTAGCTGATTGATTGGAACATCTAGGATAATTTACAGAAAAATAACTTTAGTCTAGACCTGGATTTCCTGTCAGCATTTCTAATTAACCTGCAAGAGTCCACAGAAGTCTTAGTTCAAATTATCTTCATTCCATGAAAACATCTTGAACCTGAATCCCTTTACTTAAGTTACTACCTATGGCAGACACTATAGAGTATCTAACTTAACTTGCATTCTCAACTCTTTTCTTCCATGATGCTTTACACTTTGAAAGTTGTACATATAAAAAACTCTTCTACTCTGTCTCCCCATGGAGCTCAATAGGCCCAAATAATACCGTTTTTGACAATAAGACTTGGCTGAAGCCTACTGAGGAAAGGACACTTGCAGCTCCTAAAATCCCTTCCCCCACTTCTTTTTGTCTCCAATGCATGTATGTTGCTTACACTTAAGCATCCAACTTGTGTCTGGGAAGGAAAGGCCAAGAGAATGACACAGATCCTGTGTGTCTATCTTCGTTAAGCTACTAAGTTAATGTCAATGATCACTCAACTTCAGACTTTTTGTAATATGTGAAATAATCTGCTTGTTGTATAAACTTCTGTAAATTAGGTTTCCTGTTACTTGCAGCTGAACATATTCCCAACTGATGAACCAAAGCCATTATTCCCAGGGTGTCCAGACTTGGAACCTGGGTGCCATTGTTGACTGCCTCCTCTTCACCAAAACCTGAAATCTGTCCTCGAGCCCTTTGTTATCTGTCCCATGCACTCCTATCTTTTCAATTTCATTCTCGACACCATAGTACAACCCCTAGATACCTATAATTCCTGGTGAAATGATTGATGCCAGTTTCCTCTTTAAACCTTTTAAAACAATTCTCCAGTCTAATCCGATGAAGGTCCAATGGCCTAACTTGGCAAATAATTCAGTCTTCCACAATCTCTTCATAATTTATCTTTCTAGACTTAACTGTCCTGTTAACATACATAAACATTTTATCCATTCACATCTTATTTCTCCAGCGTCTCCCTAAGTATTTATATTGCTCCTTTCACATCCTTAATTATAGCTCCCCCTCTGTCTGGAATACTGTACCTCTTCACGGCACAGTGGAAAGCCAGCCCATCTTTTAAAAGCCAAGTGATATGTTACATTGCTCTGGTCATGCTTTCTGATTCCTCCCCAGTCAAAAGTGATCCCTCCTATCCTGTAGCTCTTTTGGTCATGCACAGATTTTACTAAGGCCCAGGCACCTGTAACAAGCACTTTACTAGGTATTAGGAATTGAACAATGAGTCAGACACAGTCCCTGCCATTGATGTGCCTATAGATGTGTGGAAGAGACAGAAAAAGATAATTTCAGTATATAAAGGTCACTTAGTTCAGCCTTGGAGGGTCAGCCTTTGAGATGGTGATGCCTTAGGCAATATGAAAAGTCAGTAACCAAGTGAAGAAGCAGGCAAGGTCATTCCAGACAGAAGAAACAGACAAGAAACACCATGCTGGATTTAATGAACTATAAGCAATTCGCTGTTGCTAAAGTTTCCTTCAATCAATGACCAAACTTTATAGAGATGGCAGGCAATTTGATGGACTAAAATGTCCTCAGATTTGATTTGGTGGCAGACACTTATGTAATACCACAATCCTTTCTATGACTGGGCTATTAGTAATGCTTCAGTTTATTTTTTTCAAAAAGAAAAAACACAAAATGACCAATATATGTAACTTGGTAAAATTGTCAGTCTCTTCTCTTTTTGCACCCTTCCTCTGGATTCTCTACAGTATTCAATCTCTGGTGGGTATTTATTATAAAAAAATAAGGAAAAATATTTATAAAAATATTAACCCTCATTTACTAAACTATGCAAGGATGTAATATCTACATATAATAATGAAGAGATCATATTGTTTAATTCTTACACTGTCACGTGAACTTGTTCTTGAGAAAAGAGTTGATTCATTAAGGTATTACTAACAGCTGTAACAGATCAAATCTAACATTTCTGTTGCTTAGCACAATAAAAGTCTGTTTCTAGTGTACTTATCAAACCAATGCGAGCCTTTCTACTTGAACAGTTCTCTTCCGAGGAGTTATTTGGAGATCCCTCTCATTCTGTCTTAAGGTTCCTTTTTCAATACATGGTTCCTAGGTTCGCCTTTTCACTATTCTAGCTGCGTGCGAAAAGAAAAGGTAAAATCTTGCGTAGGTGGTCACTTCTTCACACTACATTGTTTCTGCCCACATTGCTTGAGCTGGAATTTCCAAAGTATAAGGGAAGTTTGGCAATATGGTTGCGTTTGCATCTTAGAAACATAGAAAGTGATCAGTAAACAGACTGGGCTATATGAGAAAATTAATGGGTAAATTAATTTATCCCAGCGGACGTGTGATGACTTTGTGCTAAAAATTTAAGGGGCTAATATATTTTATTAGAAGAACAAAACTGCCTATTCTATCACTTTTATCCTCTAAAGGCATTTAATTTTATTCATGGATTGATTCACTCCCTTGTTAATTTCAACAAACATCCACTAAGCACTTAACATAAGCTAGGCACAATATTATGAGTGATTGCAAAGAGACACAAATCAGAGATATTGATATGCAATAATTTGTCTCTCCATCTGGTAGAGTGCTTGTCCCAAAATAGGTGCTCTCTAAGCATTTGTTAAAATAATTATTCAATAAGTGATCAATCCAACATTGCAAAATACACTGTTAGAGGGCTGGAATAATTACCACAGAGGTGACAGAGCTAACAGTATTTTACATTCTACTGGGCTATCTGAATTCCAAAAAGCTGCCCTGGGTGTATTTTGGCTATTTGTTGGAGAGATAAAAACCTCATATACTGATTTGCTTCCACTGTTCATTAATTCCTTAGCTAAACACTACAACACCTAGAACAGTGCCAAATACCAAAGGAACACTCAATTATATGCTACTTAATGAGGGTGACAATAAAAGTTACAAATCTGGAAAATGAATAGCAATGCAATGATCCCATTTTACCAGGCTGGATGGTTCTTCAAAATTGCTACATTTAGGAATTGGAACTTTTTCTTCATTTTTTGTTTTCACTTTTTTTTCCTTTTTTTTTTCTTTAAGGAATAAGACTTATTGCCATCTAGTATGGCATTTATAATTCTTTTATTGATAATAGATTCTTTCTGGAAGCCACATGGGTGTTAGCAAGATAACCATAAAGAAAAAAATCTATAAATTTGTGGCAAGGGAGTTTTAGATCAGCCAATTTGTCAGCTTACAACATTTTTAGAGGTAGGGAATATTGTAAGATTAATGAATTGGCAAGAAATATACTTTATAAGTATGGCACAATAAATGTATGCTTTGTATATCATTTATATCCAAATGATATAAATATAGAATAATAATAAATAACAATGTAAATGAGATACTTGATAGGTTGTCTCTAGCCTCATAAACAAGATAGATATTTCCATCCATGCTAAGAGTACAGAAAACTGAAAGCTAAAAGGGAGGCAGGCAGTGGTACCTAGGGTCTTGGTTCCTGCCAGGGAACAAAGCCTAAGCGTGCTCATGCAAGAAGGGCTAAGAAGATGAATACCTACATTTAAAGCCAGGGATTGGAGAAATTGGTCCTTAACAATATACAGGAAAGACTGGAACAACTACACTGCATGGGTCCATGACTTCATAGGAAACTCTGGGCCAAGGAAGGCCAGAAGACAAAGATGAATTCTGATGCCAAGGAGGTGGGACAGAATAACATCTACTCTATGAAGAGGTGTTTAAATATTCCAAGATAATTGCAGAGAAGGATCTCTAAACCTCATTCCTGCCAGGGAGCTACAAGCAATCATGTGGAAGAAATGCCTAAAACTTCAGATAAGAAAGGGTATAGTGAGAAAGAAACAGACAAAATTAAAAACATATTTTTTTGCATTTAAAATAAATCTTTAAGCCAAAATTTCAAATACGTTAAAAAAAAAAAATACTACGGGGCTTCCCTGGTGGCGCAGTGGTTGAGAGTCCACCTGCTGATGCAGGGGACACAGGTTCGTGCCCTGGTCCGGGAAGATCCGACATGCCACAGAGCGGCTGGGCCCGTGAGCCATGGCTGCTGAGCCTGTGCATATGGAGCCTGTGCTCCGCAACGGGAGAGGCCACAACAGTGAGAGGCTTGTGTACCGCAAAAAAAAAACAAAACACCACAGAATTAATTATAGGTACAGACTTAATTTCAGATACAGTATTTTATTTAAAGAATTTGGAAAAACTTTCAAATTAAATAGAATTTTAATGCTCAAAGTAATAAATGAAACTCACAGTGGATGTGAGTGAGGAATTAGGAATATTTTATAATTATAAGGTGCCTGCACTACTCGGAAATCGGTAGAGTGTTATCTGAAAGTGGACTTGGATTAGCTATAAACGTATATTACAAATTCTAGGACAGCCACTTAAAAAAGTTAAAAAAGGAGAAAATGGAAGCATATGAAATGTTCAATTAAAATCACAAAGGCAAAAAAAAGTGTGCAAGACAAAAAAACAAAAAACAAGGGCAAAAAGTAGAAAATAATGACAAGTATGGTAGATATTTATCTAATTATATCAATAATTACTTTGAATGTCAGTGGTCTGGAAATACCAGTTAAAAGACAGAGATTGTCAGAGTGGGTCAAAAATAAGACCCAACAATATGCTGTCTATAAGAAATCCACTTGAAATATAAAGACACATATAGGTTAAAAATACAGGGATGGAATAAGATATATCATGCTAACAGTAATCAGAAGAAAGCAGGAGTAGCTGCTTTAGACGTCAGAGCAAGGAAAGTTCTCAAGGATAAAGAGGAGAATTACATATTGATAAAGGAGTCAGTTCTCCAAGAGAATATAACAGTCCTTAATGTGTTATGTACCGAAAAACAGCATCAAAATACCTGAGGTAGAAACTGGTTGAAGTGCAAGGAGAAATAGGTGAATCTACTATTGTAGTTGGAGGCTTCAACATCTCTCTATCAGAAATGGGTGGATCTAGCAGGCAGAAAATCAGTATGGACACAGTAGAACTCAAAGCACCATCAATTAACTGGATACAATGGACATCTATCAACAACTTCATCCAACAACAGCTGAATACACATATTTCTCCAGCTTGGATCATTCACCACATTCCCTGGTGGCGGTTGAGAGTCTGCCTGCCAATGCAGGGGACACGGGTTCGAGCCGTGGTCCGGGAAGATCCCACATGAATACTGGAAAAAATGCAAAGCAAGTGGACTTCTCATAGATTGCTGGTGGAAATGCAAAAAGGTGCAACCACTCTGGGAAACAGTTTGGAACTTTCTTATAAAGTTAAACATGCACCCTACTATGGTCCAGCAATTCCACTGCTAGATATTTACCCAAGAGAAATAAAACAGATGTCCACACAAAAACATGCATGCAAACACTTAGAGTGGCTTTATTCGTAATTGCCCCAAACTAGAAGCAATCAAAATGTTCATGAGCTGGTAAATAGAATATCCATATAATGAAATACTATTCAGCAATAAGAATGAATTGACTACCTCTGCTTTCAATAACGGGAATACATCTCAAATGCATCATGTTAAGATAAAGAAACCAAATTCAAAAAGTTGTATAAATACTGTATGATTTCATTTATATGACATTCTGGAAAAAACAAACCCAAGGGAACAGAAAGCAAATTAGAGATTTCCTGGGGCTGGGCCTGGGAGGAAGAGGTTAAATACAAAGAATGAGGCAGAACTTTTTGGGATGGTGGAAATGCTCTTGTGGTGATGGTAGTGGTCATATGATTGTATGTTTATCAAAATTCATAAAATTTACACAAAAAGGGTGAATTTTATTATATATCAATTATATCTCAGAAAACCTGAAAAGGAGGAGGAGAAGGAGGGGGATGAGGGGTCAGAGAAGAAGAAGGAGAGGACAGGAAGGAAAAACAAATGAAGGATGGAGCTATCTGAGGGAGTTTTCTGGGCACAAAGCTTTCAGGGTCCAGAAATCCACGATGATCAGGCCCAGGTCTTGTGCAAATTCAGCCTTTTTTTTCTGTGGGAGAGGATTCCTCCCCTTTCATACAACCCCTCCAGTCTTCTCACTCCCTTCTGATCCTTTATACGGAGCCCAGCTTCCACCACACACAGGAAATCTAAAACAAAACAATACAGATGGCAAAATAAAACAACAACAAAACCATCACATCACCAAGATGTGATGGCCTGGCTGAACCTGAAACCAATGAGTTTGTCTTGCAAACGTGGACAGTTCCTAATACAAAAGGGAAGTTGGTGTGGTAGAAAGAGGGTGTTAAAATAAAAAAGGAACTAAACAATTTACTATACAAATTCTCCTTGATTTCCATATTTTTCTCTTTGACTTTATTTTATTTCTGAGGTTAAAAAATATATCTATATCTGTATATAGATACAATAGGTTACTTTTTTTTTTTTTTTTGTAAATTCAGGTCACAGTTTTAAAAGCACAGTCCAAAACACATACAAAATAATTTAAAGGAATGCACAATTCATTGTTTTTTCTTGAATGATATTAAGGAGTTCCAAGTTCTAACCCCTAGCAATATTTCTCTCATCCCCACTCCCCTTACCCCCACATACCATGGACCCTCTGACTCACCAAATCCTCACAGTATTCTTTCCCATTCACCACTGCCTACTTTGCAGTGGCAAGGAATGGTGGCAGAAATACTCTCCTCCCACCATGCCTTGCCATAGTCCTGACTGTGGCTCCTTAGAGACTGTTCCTCATTTTGTGTCTTTGTTTTTCTTCTGAGAATTCTTCCTGGGTGTCTTTAGTTCATTTTACCACTTCCCATTGCAATTCTGCATCTTCTCAGGAGACTGGATTTCCCAGAGTTTATGGAGTATAGAAAATGAAGCCACTTCCTGGGAAGACAACTTTCAAAATGAAGTTCTTGTGGAAGAAACACAATATGACAATCAAAAAGCAATTTTTGATTAACTTACTGAATTTCATTTACTCTAAGACACACATTTTCCCACACTTTTACATCTCTTAATTAATAGTGTGTCTTAGTTTAAAGGGCAGCATTTACTTTTCTTAGTGACATAAAATGTTATATCTTTTAATCAGGGACCACAGATTTGATAAAATTCCGTAAATGCCTTAATCATGTTTTTTTTTAACACTCAGAAAATACTGTATAACCTAGAGCAAGCACCCTGGAATCTCTCTTCATATATTTCAGCTCTCTCTTCTAACTCACTGAAATCCTCCCTTGCCAGCCTATTCAATAAGTCATTTCTCCCCAAATGCTTTCTTTATTGTATATAAAGAAATGTTTCTTAATTCTATGGGACACAAGCCCAAAGAACATTAACTGGTGAGGTAGGAGAAGAAACTAAGGAATCAGAGTTCACTTTGGATGAGCGGAGCTTAAACTTCTAGACTCCATATTAACAATTTTTACCCTATCACGTTTATTAGGAGAAGCCTTATGAAGCAAGACATTTAATATCTCTATACTTGTTTTTTGACTTACAAAATACTAACATAATTCACAAAGTTTATCATAATAACGTCACTGATTCATTTCTCTGAATTCCTGAAATAAAGTGCCTCTATCAAGACAATGGACAATTGTCTTTATTCATAAATCCATCGACAGACACTTAGCTTGTTTCCATATTTTGGTTATTGTGAATGGTGCTGCTATGAACATGGGAGTGCAAATATCTCTTCAAGATAATGATTTCATTTCCTTTGGATATAGATTGGGAAATGGGATTGCTGGATCATATGGTAGCACTATTTTTAATTTCTTGAGGAATCTCCATGCTGTTTTCCACTGTGGCTGTACCAATTTACAATCCCACCAAAAATGCAAAAGGGTTCCCTTTTCTCCACATTCTCACCAGCATTTGTTATCGCTTCTCTTTTTTATAATAACCATCCTAACAGGTGTGAGGTGATCTCACTGGGGTTTTGATTTGCATTTTCCAGATGACTAGTGATATTGAGCATGTTTTCAAGTACCTGTTGGTCATTTGTACTTAGAAAAATATCTATTCAGGCCTTTGCCCATTTTTAAACTGGGCACCACTGAATATAATTTAACCTTAAAAAAAACAGAAGAAATCGTGTCATTTGCAACAACATGGATGAACCTGGAGGATATTGGAGTATATACTAAGTGAAATAAGCCAGACAGAGAAAGACAAATAATCCATGTTAGCACTTACATGTGGAATTGAAAAACATAAGTTAAAAAGTTGAACTCATATCAACTGAAGTTGATAATACTGTATTGTATAATTGAAATTTACTAAGAGTGTAGAACTCAAATATTATCACCCAAAAAAAGTAAATATGGGAGGTGATAGATGTGTTAATTAACTCCTGTGGAAGGAATCCTTTCACAGCGTATACATAGATCATGACATGTACACTTTAAATGTCTTAGAATTTTGTCAATAATACCTCAATAAATCTGGAAAAAAAGACAATGTACTGTTTGCTTGTGCATAATATTGAGACAGATAGCATTACTTTGGTTATATATATCATCAGGGGTAGGGAGTGTCAGGGTATTTCCTTGGAATTAAAACCTTCCTCCGAAGCTAGACGCAATTTTATGTTCTGACATGAAAGCCATGATTGCACTAAGGAAAATATCAGCCTTTGGTCTTACTTTTTGGCAAGTGTCTACTCTTTTCTAATGGAAAACGTAAAGGAATGTATACCAATGTAAGTCTCAGAGAATAACTGGGTCAAAGAACACATTTATCACAGATTCATAACAAATTACTTATATCCTTTTTTATCCCATCAGGCTTTGTGACTTCACCTCTGGGGAATTGTAATTTATGCCAAAGAGGTAAGAACAATGGTTTTATTTTCATGGGTTCATTTCCTTCCTTTTAAAATAAAGAAATTATAATACTAAGGTGAGATTTGCTACTTCAGCATGACTGCCATTATGATAAGTAAGAACATACATATTTGCTCACTTTGTTGGTGAAAAAAATTCACTGGCATTAATACTAAGGTAGACTAACGTGTCCATTTGTTTAGTTGTATATTCATGGACACATCTTCCAAGAGGCCTTACACGTTATTTCCTATGTTGAAAAACAATCCCAAGTACTAAGAAATGGTCTTTCCCTTCTCATATATTGTCTTTTCTCACCTCTTGTGTCTCTCTAGAATCTTAGCTGTATATATTAAAATTGGAGTGATAATTGATAATTACATTAAGTAGTTATCTCCCCAGTTAAGCATCACTTAAGGAGCTAATGTTGCTGTCAGATAGTTTTAGATTTAATACTGTCTGTGTTTCAGCACCTTATACTGAAAATTATACTGAAAACTCTAGAGCTGGGGACATTTGAACTTACCAATATGTATGATGATGCCACTACATAGGCCACAGTTTTGATGAATAGAAGTGTTCCTGTTCCTTCTGTAAATTCTACGTTTTTTTCCTCTGTATACTAGAACTCTGTTACTGTATGTATTCTAGAGTTTTATCAGATCTATTTTTCTAGTTTTTGAAAATATTTTAAGTCTGTTATATAACTATCCATTGAGGTTTTAATTTTATTGACTAAAATTTTCATTTCTTTGTGTCTGTGTGTTCTTTTCTGAAGTAATTTTGGTCTTTTGAAGTAATTTTCTCCTTTTGGTAAGTGCCTTGTTTTTTCTCATATTGTAATGTTTCATGTCTTTGCCATTTAACATGTTTATTTATAATCTTCATATTTAAAATCCTTATCTAATGGTTGTGTATATGAAGTTCTTGGGGTATACATGTTGCTTCTTGTGTGAGATCAGCTTTAGCTAACTATGAGGTTTTGATTAAATGTGTTTACCTTATAAAAAGTTTTTATTGACTTCTACAAATTAATTCAGAGGTCTTGTCAGGCTGGGATCACTTTTTAATGTTAATTTCCAGCCCAAGGTTTCGTATAACTTTTAGGTAGCACACATTGGAAACCCCAACTTTGTGATAGTAGGTCTAAGACCACACATTCTCAAGCTAGACTATATTATTTCAAGCAAGTGAGCAGACCAAGAGAGTCAAGTTTCATTTTTGTCTTTACCTGCTGGACTGATGGACAGCTTTTCTAGTCTATCTCTTCATTGAGGTTGTAGCCATCAAAACCCTGCCATTTTGTGGTGGGTCTAAATGTCAACTTTACCTTACCTGGGACCAAGTACAGTCGTCCCTGGGTGTCTGTGGGGGATTGGTTCCAGGATCTGCCCCAAATACCAAAATCTGTGGATGTTCCAGAACTATAGTAGGCCCTCCGTATCCATGGTTCCACATCCACAGGTTCAGTTAACCTTGGATTATGTAGTACTGTCATTATTTATTGAAAAAAATCCATGTGTAAGTGAACGTGTGAAATTCAAACCTGTGGGTCAGTTATTCAAGAATCAATTGTACTCATCTCTGTTCCCCATGGCCATTAAAATTGTAACTCATTGGTTATCAAGATCTGGCTGTCTTCCCATGAAAACCTCTTTGTCAACCCATTTTGCTATTCTTCTTTTAATTTTTCTTTTTACCTTAGAAGATTCCTCTTAATTCCACAGGAGCTTAACTGTGCATCTTAATGAATGTTTGTTATATTCATTCAGAATTTCTCTTTGCCCTGTAATTGGAGTTTTTTTTCAGTTTATATAGTAAATCACATTGTCATGATCAAAAACATTCTTTATTAGGAATACTCTGGTATCATTCTTATATATTAAGCTTCTCATAGCCTGATGTCCTCATTAGTCATCTCATCTCCTAAAACACCATTCTTTGTAGCTCCAAGAAGTATGTACATCATAAGTCTATGTGGATGAGTTTTTTTTTCCCTTTTTATCCTTAGTTAAACCCTGGTCCATAACAAAAGGAGCATCCATAGATATGATAGCTGCATCCATAGACATAATGAAAGGAGTAAAATTTTAATACACATATAATGAAAATTAGGTTTCTTCATTTACATACTACATTAGTATGATTGAAAAATTTAATGCTGTCTTATATAAAACCTTTTATTTTCTTCATCTGAAATTCAGGAGAGTACATTTATAACACAACTTCTGTGTAATGATTCAGTATGTCTCTTGACATTTTTTAGAATTGCCACCCAAATTATTAATGCTAAGTATATTGTTGCTGAAAGAAAAGTTAAGGACATGTTGAATATCAAGATTCTGATCACCTAAGTAATATGACATAGGCTATTCTTTGTAATTGCTGTTGAAACCAAATTGGTCAAAGAATTAATTAAGAATTAATTCAGAGACTGTCATAATGTTTTCAGTTTCTGGCCATATTCCATGATTATATTAGCCATTAGTACAGCTATTTTATCAGAGGTAAATGTGCCAAATTAAGTTAAACTGAAGATCCGGGGACAAGAAGGGCCCACTGAGATTCGCAGAACATATGCTGCTATAAAAAATAGCATTAGTAGCAAAGAAGAAGGAAAAGTATGATGTGAGAGGAATGTGAGTGAAGGTCCCAGATGGAGGATCCATGGACAGTGTCAGAGTTTAATAACATAGGAGATAATTCACTGTCCTTGTGTTGCACAGGCAAAGCTAACCAAAGTTAGCATCAGGTAGTAGAGATCCAGCTCAGACTCCAGACTTTGAAAAGACTAGGGAAAAAGGCAAGAAGTGGTGCCATTACTTCTAGGTCATGGTTATCACTTGCAAGGCAATCAAAGAAGTATTAAAGGTCACAAAACACAATAGACTTGGAATCAGTCTGGGCAAGAACTTAGCAAAAAATGTTGATGGACAGTTCCTCACTGTAAGGTTAGAGTCTATATTCCCTTTTTCAAGGGCCAAATAGATTACGTAAACTAAGCTAAACCTGAAGTTTTAGGTGTGCGTCGATGGGAAGAGAGGAAAGGACAAAAGGCACGTCTTTGTAGAAAAAGATGAATGCATTGGAAGGACTCGGGGAAGTTCATCAGACAAGACACTGGGTCAGTAGAGTTTATTAGTCTTTTTGGATTTATGCATAATCATAACAAACATTTCCATTTATGTGCTTTTAACGTTACAGTCAGCTCATTTAGTTTCCTTTTACCTACTGTCAGAAGAGGAAATTTCTATTAATCCATTTTCATGATAATTGTGACACAGCAGACACTATAGATGGATTTGTTTATAGGGTGGGATATGCTTTTGAAGATGATAAGAACGGGAGTGTGTGTACCTTCAAGATAGGAGAGGAGTAAGAAGTGGAGATCACCCTCCTCCCCACAAATGCATCAAAATTACATCTACATGTGGAACAACTCCTACAGAACACCTACTGAATGCTGGCAGAAGACCTCAGACTTCCCAAAAGGCAAGAAACTTCCCACGTACCTGGGTAGGGCAAAAGGAAAAAGAAAAAACAGAGACAAAAGAATAGGGATGGGACATGCACCTCGGAGAGGGAGCTGTGAAGGAGGAAAAGTTTCCACACACTAGGAAGCCCCTTCATTGGCGGGGATGGAGGGTGGACGGGGGGGAAGCTTCGGAGCCACAGAGGAGACCACAGCAACAGGGGTGCAGAGGGCAAAGTGGAGAGATTCCCACACAGAGGATTGGTGCTGATAAGCACTCACCAGCCTGAGAGGCTTGTCTGCTCACCTGCTGGGGTGGGCAGGGGCTGGGAGCTGAGGCTCGGGCTTCAGAGTTCATATCCCTGGGAGAGGACGGAGGTTGGCTGTGTGAACACAGCCTGAAGGGGGCTAGTGTGCCACAGCTATCCAGTGGGGAAGTATGGGAAAATGTCTGGACCTGCCTAAGAGGCAAAAGACCATTGTTGTGGGGTGTGCAAGGAGAGGGGATTCATAGCACCGCCTGAAAGAACTTCAGAGAAGGACGTGAGCCGCGGTTATCAGTGCGGACACCAGAGATGAACATGAAACGCTAAGGCTGCTGCTGCAGCTATCAAGAATCCTGTGTGCAAGCACAGGTCACTATCCACACCTTCCCTCCTGGGAGCCTGTGCAGCCCGCCACTGCCAGAGTCCCATGACTCAGGGACAACTTCCCCGGGAGAACACACGGCGCGCCTCAGGCTGTTGCAATGTCATGCCAGCCTCTGCCACCACAGGCTCGCCCCACATTCTGTACCCTCCCCTCCCCCAGCCTGAGTGAATCAGAGCCCCCTAATCAGCAACTTCTTTAACCCTGTCCTGTCTGGGTGGGAACAGACGCCCTCAGGTGACCTGCACACAGAGATGCGGCCAAATCTAAAGCTGAACCCCAGGAGCTGTGCGAATAAAGAAGAGAAAGGGAAATCTCTCCCAGCAGCCTCAGGAGCAGCGGATTAAATCTCCACAATCAACTTGATGTACCCTGCATCTGTGGAATACCTGAATAGACAACGAATCATCCCAAAATTGAGGCAGTGGACTTTGGGAGTAACTGTAGAATTGAGGTTTGCTTTCTGCATCTAATTTGTTTCTGGTTTCATGTTTATCTTAGTTTAGTATATAGAGCTTATTATCATTTGTAGATTTGTTTATTGATTTGGTTGGTCTCTTCCTTTTTCTATTTTATATATATATATATATATATATATACATTTATTTTTGTTTTTCACTTTTTGTGAGTGTGTATGTATATGCTTCTTGTATGATTTTGTCTGTATAGCTTTGCTTTTGCCATTTGTCCTAGGGTTCGGACTGTCATTTTTTTTTTTTTTTTAGTATAGTTTTTAGTGCTTGTTATCACAAGCACTAAAGCACTTGGTTGCTCTCTTCTTTCTTTCTTTTTTTTAAATTACTTTTTTATTTTAATAACTTTTTTCTATTTTAATAACTTTATTTTATTTACTTATTTTTTCATTCTTTCTTTTCTTGTTTTTTTTTGTTTCCTTCCTTCCTTCCTTCCTTCCTTCCTCCCTCCTTCCTTCCTTCTCCCTTTTCTTCTGAACCATGTGGCTGACAGTGTCTTGGTGCTGTGGCCGGGTGTCAGGCCTGAGCCTCTGAGGTGGGAGAGCTGAGTTCAGGACATTGATCCACCAAAGACCTCCCGGTCCCATGTAGTATCAAACGGCAAAAGCTCTCCCAGAGATCTCCATCTCAATGCTAAAACCCAGCTCCACTCAATAACCAGCCAGCTACAGTGCTGGACACCATATGCAACAACTAGCATGACAGGAACACAACCCCACCCATTAGCGGAGAGGCTGCCTAAAAGCATAATAAGTTCACAGACACCCCAAAACACACCACTGGACGTGGTCCTGCCCACCAGAAAGACAAAATCCAGCCTCATCCACCAGAACACGGGCACCAGTCCCCTCCAGCGGGAAACCTACACAACCAACTGAACCAACCATACCCACTGGGAGCAGACACCAAAAACGATAGAAACTATGAAACTGCAGCCTGCGAAATGGAGACCCCAAACACAGTAAGTTAACATGAGAAGACAGAGAAATACACAGCACATGAAGGAGCAAGGTAAAAACCCACCAGACCAAACAAATGAAGAGGAAATAGGCAATCTACCTAAAAAAGAATTCAGAGTAATGATAGTGAAGATGATCCAAAATCTTGGAAATAGAATGGAGAAAATAAAAGAAACATTTAACAAGGGCCTAGAAGACTACAGAGCAAACAAAGAATGATGAAAAACACAATAAGTGAAATTAAAAATTCCCTAGAAGGAATCAATAGCAGAATAACTGAGACAGAAAAATGGAAACTGACCTAGAAGATAAAATAGTGGAAATAATGATTGCAGAGCAGAATAAAGAAAAAAGAATGAAAAGACTTGAGGACAATCTCAGAGACGTCTGTGACGACATTAAATGCACCAACTTTCGAATTATAGGGGTCCCAGAAAAAGAAGACAAAAAAAAAGGGACTGAGAAAATATTTGAAGATATTATAGTTGAAAACATCCCTAATATGGGTGAGGAAATAGTCAAGTGCAGGAAGTGCAGAGAATCCCATACAGGATAAATCCAAGGAGAAACACACCAAGACACATATTAATCATACCATCAAAAATTAAATACAGAGAAAAAATATTAAAAGCAGCTAGAGACAAGCAACAATTAACATAAAAAAGAATCCCCATAAGGTTAACAGCTGATCTTTCAGCAAAAACTCTGCAAGCCAGAAGGGAGTGGCAGGACATATTTAAAGTGAAGAAAGGGAAAAACCTACACCCAAGATTACTGTACCCAGGAAGGATCTCATTCAGATTCGTCAGAGAAATTAAAAGCTTTACAGAGAAGCAAAAGCTAAGAAAATTCAGCATCAGCAAACCAGCTCTACGACAAATGCTAAAGGAACTTCTCTAGCAGGAAACACAAGAGAAGGAAAAGATTTACAACAACAAACCCCAAACAATTAAGGAAATGGCAATGGGAACATACATATTGATAACTACCTTAAATGTAAATGGATTAAATGCTGCAACCAAAAGATATAGACTGGCTGAATGGATACAAAAACAAGACCCATACATATGCTATCTACAAGAGACCCACTTCAGACCTAGGGATGCATACAGACTGAAAGTGAGGGGATGGGAAAAGATGCTCCATACAAATGGATATCAGAAGAAAGCTGTAGTAGCAAGTCTCATCTCAGACAAAATAGACTTTAAAGGCTATTACAAGAGAAAGGACACTACATAATGATCAAGGGATCAATCCAAGAAGAAGATATAACAACTATAAATATGCACCCAATATAGGAACACCTCAATACATAAGGCAAATGCTAACAGCCATAAAAGGGGAAATTGACAGTAACAAAATAATAGTAGGGGACTTTAACACCCAACTTTCACCGATGGACAGATCATCCAAAATG
Organism: Delphinapterus leucas; assembly: GCF_059928025.1. Classification (NCBI taxonomy): domain Eukaryota; kingdom Metazoa; phylum Chordata; class Mammalia; order Artiodactyla; family Monodontidae; genus Delphinapterus; species Delphinapterus leucas. Next base: position 21,679,638 of record NC_143130.1, on the reverse strand, counting down.
AAAATAAATAAATAGACACAAGCTTTAAATTATAACACATTAAACAAGATGGACTTAATTGATATTTATAGGACATTCCATCCAAAAACAGCAGATTACACTTTCTTCTCAAGTGCTCATGGAACATTCTCCAGGATAGATCATATCTTGGGTCACAAATCAAGCCTTGGTAAATTTAAGAAAATTGAAATCGTATCAGGTATCTTTTCTGATCACAATGCTGTGAGACTAGATATCAATTACAGGAAAAAATCTGTAAAAAATACAAACACATGGAGGCTAAACCATACATTGCTAAATAACCAAGAGATCACTGAAGAAATCAAAGAGGAAGTAAAAAAAATACCTAGAAACAAATGACAATGAAAACATGATGACCCAAAATCGGATGCAGGAAAAGCAGTTCTAAGAGAGAAGTTTATAGCAATACTGTCTTACCTCAGGAAACAAGAGACATCCCAAATAAACAACCTAACCTTACACCTAAAGCAATTAGAGAAACAAGAAAAAAAACAAACCCAAAGTTAGCAGAAGGAAAGAAATCATAAAAATCAGATCAGAAATAAATGAAAAAGAAATGAAGGAAACGATAGCAAAGATCAATAAAACTAAAAGCTGGTTCTTTGAGAAGATAAACAAAATTGATAGACCATTAGCCAGACTCATCAAGAAAAAAAGGGAGAAGACTCAAATCAATAGAAATGAAAAAGGAGAAGTAACAATTGAAACTGCATAATTACAAAGGATCATGAGACATTACTAAAAGCAAATATATGCCAATAAAATGGACAACCTGGAAGAAATGGACAAATTCTTAGAAAAGCACAACCTTCTGAGACTGAACCAGGAAGAAATAGAAAATATAAGCAGACCAATCACAAGCACTGAAATTGAAACTGTGATTAAAAATCTTCCAACAAACAAAAGCCCAGGACCAGATGGCTTCACAGGCGAATTCTATCAAACATTTAGGGAAGAGCTAACACCTATCCTTCTCAACCTCTTCCAAAATATACCAGAGACAGGAACACTCCCAAACTCATTCTACGAGGCCACCATCACCCTGATACCAAAACCAGACAAAGATACCACAAAAAAAGAAAACTACAGGCCAATATCACTGATGAACATAGATGCAAAAATCCTCAGCAAACTACTAGCAAACAGAATCCAACAGCACATTAAAAGGATCATACACCATGATCAAGTGGGGTTTATCCCAGGAATGCAAGGATACTACAATATACGCAAATCAATCAATGTGATAAACCATATTAACAAATTGAAGGAGAGAAACCATATGATCACCTCAATGGATGCAGAAAAAGGTTTTGACAAAATTCAATATCCATTTATGATAAAAAACCCTCCAGAGAGTAGGGATAGAGGGAACTTACGTCAACATAATTACGGCCATATATGACAAACCCACAGCCAACGTCATTCTCAATGGTGAGAAACTGAAACCATTTACTCTAAAATCAGGAACAAGACAAGGATGCCCACTCTCACCACTATTATTCAAAATAGTTTTGGAAGTTTTAGCCACAGCAATCAGAGAAGAAAAATAATTAAAAGGAATGCAAACTGGAAAAGAAGAAGTAAAACTGTCACTGTTTGCAGATGACTTGATTCTATGTATATACATAGAGAATCCTAAAGATGCTACCAGAAAACTACTAGAGTTAATCAATGAATTTCGTAAAGTAGCAGGATACAAAACTAATGCACAGAAATCTCTTGCATTCCTATACACTAATGATGAAAAATCTGAAAAAAAAATTAAGGAAACACTCCCATTTACCATTGCAACAAAAAGAATAACATACCTAGGAATAAACCTACCTAGGGAGACAGGAGACCTTTATGCAGAAAAGTATAAGACACTGATGAAAGAAATTAAAGATGATACAAAGAGATGGAGAGATATACCATGTTCTTGGATTGGAGGAATCAACGTTGTGAAAATGACAATACTACCCAAAGCAATCTACAAATTCTTTGCAATCCTTATCACACTACCAATGGCATTTTTCACAGAACTAGAACAAAAAATTTCACAATTTGTATGGAAACATAAAAGACCCCAAATAGCCAAAACAATCTTGAGAAAGAAAAATGGAGCTGGAGGAATCAGGCTCCCTGACTTCAGACTATACTACAAAGCTACACTAATCAGGACCTTATGGTTCTGGCACAAAAACAGAAATATAGATCAATGAAACAGAATAGAAAGCCTGACATAAACCCACAAATATATGGTCACCATATATATAATATATATTTGTTTTGGGGTATGCGGGCCTCTCACTGCTGTGGCTTCTCCCACTGAGGATTACAGGCTCCGGACGCGCAGGCTCAGTGGCCACGGCTCACGGGCCCAGCCGCTCCGCGGCATGTGGGATCCTCCCAGACCGGGGCACGAACCCACATCCCCTGCATCAGCAGGCGGACTCTCAACCACTGTGCCACCAGGGAAGCCCTGGTTACCTTATATTTGATAAAGGAGGCAAGAATATACAATGGAGAAAAGACAGCCTCTTCAATAAGTGGTGCTGGGAGAACTGGACAGCTACGTGTAAAAGAATGAAATCAGAACACTCCCTAACACCATACACAAAAATAAACTCAAAATGGTTTAAAGACCTAAATGTAAGGCCAGACACTATAAAACTCTTAGAGGAAAACATAGGCAGAACACTCTATGACATAAATCACAGCAAGATCCTTTTTACTCATTTCCTAGAGAAATGGAAATAAAAACAAAAATAAACAGATGGGACCTAATCAAACCTACAAGCTTTTGCACAGCAAAGGAAACCATAAACAAGGTGAAAAGACAACCCTCAGAATGGGAGAAATATTTGCAACTGAATCGATGGATAAAGGGTTAATCTCCAAAATATACGAGCAGCTCCAGCAGCTCAATATCAAAAAAACAAACAAACCAATCCACATATGGGCCGAAGACCTAAATAGACATTTCTCCAAAGAAGATATATAGATTGCCAACAAACATGTGAAAAGATGTTCAACATCCCTAATCATTAGAGAAATGCAAATCAAACCACAATGAGATATCACCTCACACCAGTCAGAAAGGCCATCATCAAAAAATCTACAAACAATGCTGGGGAGGGTATGGAGAAAAGGGAACCATCTTGCATTGTTCGTCGGGATGTCAAGCGATACAGCCACTATGGAGAACAGTAAGGAGGTTCCCTAAAAACTAAAAATAGAAATGCCATATGACCCAACAATCCCACTACTGGGCATATACCCTGATAAAACTATAATTCAAAAAGAGTCATGTACCACAATGTTCATTGAAGCTCTGTTTACAGTAGCCAGGACATGGAAGCAACCTAAGTGTCCTTCGACAGATGAATGGATAAAGAAGATGTGGCACATATATGCAATGGAATATTCCTCAGCCATGAAAAGAAATGAATTTGAGTTATTTGTAGTGAGTTGGATGGACCTAGAGTCTGTCATGCAGAGTGAAGTAAGTCAGAAAGAGAAAAACGAGTATCGTATGCTAACACATATATATGGAGTCTAAAAAGAAAAAAGAAAAGAAATGTTTCTGAAGAACCTAGGGGCAGGACAGAAATAAAGATGCAGACATAGAGAATGGAGTTGAGGACACAGGGAGGGGGCAGGGTAAGCTGGGACCAAGTGAGAGAGTGGCATGGATGTATATACACTACCAAATGTAAAATAGATAGCTAGTGGCAAGCAGTCGCATAGAACAGGGAGATCAGCTCGGTGCTTTGTGACCACCTAGAGGGGTAGGATAGGGATGGTGGGAGGGAGATGCAAGAGGGAAGAGATATGGGGAAGTATGTATATGTATAGCTGTTTCACTTTGTTACACAGCAGAAACTAACACACCATTTTAAAGCAAGTATTCTCCAATAAAGATGTTAAAAAGTTTTTTATTTAAAAAAAAAGCGAATGATAAGAATAGCCTATTTTATGTTAAAGAGAAATACAGTTAGGATTATTAGATAATAGAGTCTTAATAAATGAAGTGTCTTTTCATTAACAATTCCTCAAGTTTTTAATTAGTATCTATTTATGGAGGCTGGTTTTATATTTCTACATTAATGTTATAAAAGTCTATTTCTTTCCATTATATTGCACAGCATATGCTTTCCAAAGTTTTGCCAGAATTATCTTTGACTTCTTGTAATTATTTAATTATTATTTTTATTTAAAAATAAAGTTGTGTAATAGAATCATAGTTTGAAAAGTTACACCCAGAGCTCTCTGGAAAGTCTTCCATTCCACAGATGGAAGTAAACACTTAATAATGAATTTTAAAAGAATTGAAGGCATTGGCTCTACATTTATTTAAATAGCATGGTTTCTGCATCGTATTCCCAATGAGTCGTTTTCAACAGGAAACAGAAATCTCTTTATCTGCATGAACCACTGTTACGCTTTTTATCCCCTTTTCTCATTAATTATGAGCTGAAATTAGCATGTGAATTCTATTAATAATAATGTAGAAGGATATTGTCATTTATATTATTAGTCATGGCCTCATTCTTAATAACAATGTTTCTTGCAAAACTTGGTAATGGGACACCCCTTAACTTGTCTTTTGACTTGGTCCGCATGTTTAGGGTGTCCAAAAACCTCAATCTGCTAGGCTCTTGGCTACCTTTCTCTCTTTTACTGTCCATTCAAGGGTATTACTGTTCCGTCTTGGTGAATGACTCTGATTTACACAAGAAATGTTTATACTTAAAAAAAAAAAGACATTGTTATGGTATGTGACTTTTAATGTCACACATCCAATATCTGATACCAAATTTGATTATTTTTCATGTTTAGCAGAGATGGTAGATTCATGGGAAATGCCAAAGAAAATGTCCCGCCTACTATTTCTGTTTAGTTTTGCAGTCTAGTATTTGTTGGTTTTCCCCTCAACAGATAATAATTGTAGACCATTGTATTATTCTTCCTAATTATTTTCTATGAAAAGAATGATATTTTATGAGACAGTCTGTCCCAGTGTGAAGCAAAATGCACAAAAACATAACTTTAAGAGCTCAACTTTGAAAGTTGAAAGACTGCCTTGTCCTATTTTATATCACTGTGGAAGAGTACTTCTAAAAGAGTAGGGATTGAACTTGTCTTTGGACTTTAAAATAAGCAACTGTGCTTCAACTTAATGGTTTGAGACCCAGTGAATTGAGCTTAATAAAGGCTTTCAAATCCTCAGTGTACAAGTAATGGGTGTGCAGGAACAGTCTGTTGAAGGGCAAAAGTATTTTCAAACCGGTGGCTTTTCTTCCCTTTGTGGTTGGAATTCTTTTTCAATTGTTATGGTAAAAATAAAAATGCCAGAGAAAATTCATGTGTTTCGCCTGGAAGGTTGGTGCTCTGGAAAGCTGGGGACTGATTAGCTGAATATCTTTCCTCCTCAAGAATGTCACATGCCCATGCAGTTTATATAAAGTTCGTGTTTTGCCTCTTTTTGTCATCCTCACCACGCCTGAGGAAGGAAGAGGAGGAGAGCAGGGTGACATGTAATTAGATCTTCCTTCAGACTTTGCCTTGGAAGGTCTGGTAGAGTCCTCCCCGATGGGGTACAAGGCTGACTGTCCCGGCTGACGGCTGTGAGATGCGGTAGTGACCTTTTGGTACTAACCAAAACAAATAAAATGCCCTCCTCATGAAGGAATCATACCTGAGTGTCTTCTTTCATAAGTACTACTCTTTACTAAAATTTAAGCTACAAGGCTGACTGTCCCGGCTGACGGCTGTGAGATGCGGTAGTGACCTTTTGGTACTAACCAAAACAAATAAAATGCCCTCCTCATGAAGGAATCATACCTGAGTGTCTTCTTTCATAAGTACTACTCTTTACTAAAATTTAAGCTGTGAAAGTAAGACTTCGCTACTTGTAACCTTAAAACGAGGATTCAGAATATTTGTTAGAATGTTTGCAAAGTCCTATTGGCTACTTCCAGCCTCACCTAGCTTGGCTTATTACAACGTGGAGCTTAAGAGAGGAATGGAAAAACTCCTTTCATTCTGACTTGCAAGATTTTTGAGAGGAAACTTAGTCTTATTCGCCCTTGGTCCTAACATGTTCATGCAAACCCATTGCACTTTATGAAGCTTCTCCATAAAAAGGTCTTTTTATGGATGACCTTTTTTTGGTGGGCATTATATCATGAGTGGGACATGTGTAGGGTTGTTTCTGCAGAGAAGTATTGACACAATCACATATATCAATGAACATACAAATAGTGGAGAATTGCAAGTGGCTTTCTAGCCATCAAAATGGCTATTACTTAATTAGCATTACTTAATTAGTGCTAGTTAATAGCCATTAAAATTTAAACCGAGGCCTAACCATAACTTATATCTGTCTGTTACCAAAAGCAAGATTCACCCTGAGAAGGAAAGGATTGGTGAGTCAGTATTTTTGTTTTATCTTTGCTAGTCCAGATCCTCTAAAATATGGCACATTTCATTTATTCCTCTTCATTCCTGTGCTACCTTCCTTCTTGAATTTAACAAATATTGCTCAGTTAGCTAATACACATAAAACTACGTCATTAAAGAAATGTTAAAACAATTATAAAAAGGAGCCATCCTATAATATTTATACTTAAATTATGTCATGGAGTATCATTAAATAAGATTTAAACAAGATTTAGGAAGGCGTTCATTGGAGGGCTGTACATGTGAATTCTTTTCCCTCCACGATGGATAACAGCCGTGCTAACACAACTTGTTCAATTATCTCACATTTGTCCAGTTATACATCTCCACCTCCACATCCGTGACTTTATTATTCATGCTCCCTGGAAATTGCCTAAACTTGTCTAAGTTCTATTCCTTCAAGTGCCAACTGACGTCTGTCTCTTCCTTTCTATGAAACTTTTCTTTCCTGTGCCACCCATAGTGATCTCTTCCTTTTTTCAACAATAATCAGTTGTTTTTGAGATCACTCTATTCTGCATGAGTTTATCTTTTATGTATAAACCTGATCTTTACAAACTTATTATTAATTCCTTACAAGAAGAAATAATACCTTCTGCTTCACTGTAACCCTGATTTTTGCCATGCAAATTTCTTAACAATAGAAGGGAAGGAAACAATGGAAAATGGATCCAGAGGATGCAGAAAGGGTGTCACGTTAAATTATGCTCTCTCTTCCTTCATGTTCCATTGGTAATAGGAATGCCTGGTCCACCAATTTCAGATTTCATTCTCATATATGTGATGCTGTTTTACAGTTTTATACACAATTTTTTTTTTTTTTTGGTACGTGGGCCTCTCACTGTTGTGGCCTCTCCTGTTGTGGAGCACAGGCTCCAGACACGTAGGCGCAGGCACGAACCCGTGTCCCCTGCATCGGCAGGCAGACTCTCAACCACTGTGCCACCAGGGAAGCCCTATACACAGATTTTTAAATGAATATCTAATAAATAAATCTAAAAATTTAGCATCCTGTCACCAGGTGGTGACAAAGTCACAGAGGTGCATAGTTTGAGCATTCCCAAATGGTAAATCATAAACACACTTGAATGAATAGTAAAATTACAAAAACATAGACACATGTAATTTCAGATTCTTATCTAGCTACTTTCTGTTCTAAATTCCAGAAGTACTCAAGATATCCTCAACTCAGGCTGCAAGAGACACTCTTTTCTATTCCTACACATCCACTTTTGTATCCTGGCCACCTAAGGTGTACAGTCCACATGTGTCAGTTTCTCGTATCTCTCAGCTCTCAGAGAGAGCTCAGAATGTGTCAAAAAGGTTGGCCTCCATTTTCCCTCTTAGTTGAAAAATTACAATCAGGCACCTTGTGATTCTTGTTATAGCGACCCTTCCCTTCTTTAATGCCAGAAGGAGAAAAGATGAAAAAAGACACAATAAATGTTCATTCACATTTTCAAACAATTTTATTAAACGTCACAGCTATTATTTACCAATTAAAATGAGAAACTTGGTCGTTTGTTTAAGACCCCTTATCCTATGGTTCTGTCTTATCTTTTCAAACTTACCTCCCACACTGCACTGTGTACGCCAGTAAATATGGCTTCCATCTCTGTCCTCTGAACATACCCAATATTTCCCAGACTCTGTGCATTTACCATGCTTGTATACTCCATGCTTTCTCTGCCAGTCAGAATCTCACTTATATTTCAGGTACAGCGCAAACATCGCCACCTACATAAAATATTCCCTGATGCCCACTGCTGTTTGGGATCCTTCCCTCTCTTAAATGCTTATCTCGGTTTGTTCATTCTTTTACTGGCACTCATATACAGCCCAGGATTGTATTTATTTTCATAGTTTCATTTTACTTTCTTTAAACTGAAAACATCTTATAGCACAGACCAAGCTACCTACCTTGATTTCCTCTATTCCATTAAAACTCACTGCATATGGCTTCCTCCTATTATGGAACAAAAGACTGGTGATTTAATATGAACAGAACTTATATTATATACTTTTTCTTTTTTTGCAGTACGTGGGCCTCTCACTGTTGTGGCCTCTCCCGTTGCGGAGCACAGGCTCCGGACGTGCAGGCTCAGTGGCCATGGCTCACGGGCCTAGCCCTCTGCGGCATGTGGGATCTTCCCGGACCGGGGCACGAACCCGTGTCCCCTGAATCGGCAGGCGGACTCTTAACCACTGTGCCACCAGGGAAGCCCTATTATATACTTTTGTATATAATAGCTTTTGAGTTGCCTTGGTTATACACAAGATTTTTAAAGAAACAGAATGAACAATTAGAAGAGAATTAAAGAAATCTTTATTATTTGCGCATACACACACACACACAGTGTTAAACTGACTCTGTTCACATACAAGGACATACATTTTGGGGCACCTATTTTGATATTTTTCAGATGTCTCACACTACACCGGAAAACACAGGGAGGAAAGAGACCTTTTTTTGAGGTTTTAGGCCAATCAAGACTTTACTAATGATTTTTGTGATGGGAATTTACACGAAGAGAGGAGCATTAAGGGAAATTTGGTGGGGGGCAGGTAAGGTAGCACTAAAGTCATAGACTATATGGAAAAAGGAAAAAATGTTTATAGAAATAAATTAATAAGTGAAGTAAATTACTAAGGGTAAGCTCAAGAAGCTTGAATTATATGTGGAAAGCAAGTGGGTGCAAGAGGAATGATTCAAAGAGAAAAATTGCATGAATCGAGTGGGAGAAACGTGTGATTTTACAGTAAAGCATTTTTAAGTACGTGGGAATAAAGGAGAAAAAATCATATGCAGTTACAAAAAGTAAAGTTCCCTTAATAAAAATGTGAGCAATCACACATAGAAAATGATTTATTGCAGAATGAAGGGTGAGCCTCAGATCTGTAGCAGTCATCTCAGTATGTTGACCTTTGTAGGTTGAAGAAGAAATAGGAAATGCCATCCACCATCAGCATAAGGAGGCAAAGTTATTGTAAGAGCCATAGGCTTAAGCTACTATTGTGGGGAAAAAAAAAAAAAAAAGAACAGCTTTACAATGACAAGAACCATAGCCCTAGAAAAACAAAATCCTAGGAATGGTTTTTTCAAAAGGCTAAAATTATATGCATCTCCACTGTGAAAATTCTTCAAGTCTTCTGGGGACCAAAGAACACAACTATACAGTATAATTTTTTGAAGATTTTGTTGTTGTTGCCAAGAATGTATTTAAGAATCTATTTTAACAGTTCTATATTGACATTAATATTAGAATAAGACTGATCTTTATTTTGATCTTAGCTCAGTCACCTTCTATCTTTGTAATTACAGGCAGGTTTCTTAAACTTCCATATTTTCATTGCCTTTGCTGGTAAAATGTGAGTAATGCTACCTACTGACCATAGTACTTGGAGAATCTGTAAGGTGAATTGAGTAACATCAAGCTCAGAGCTTGTCAAGAAGTAAGCCTTCAGTAAATTCTATTATATGGTGTGGCACTTTGTATATAATGCTTCTAACCCATGCTTTGTAAAGAGAATTTTTAATTGAATATTTAACAGTGTATTAAGTTATTGAATATGCTATTGTCTAGCTGATTTTCTGCATGATTTCTTGAGTTCAGCTCAAACCTAGAGACTAGGTCTCATAAAATTGTAAAGGTCTGATTTCCTTAGCAATCTATTCCATTTTCTGAGGATGTTTTCCATGCTCACCCTCCATCCCAACTCCCATACCACTACTGCCCAGTATTTCCATTAATTAGTCAGGAATGTAGAGATATTTTATTATTCAGGTGGAAGGTGGTGCTAATTGAATACAGAAGAGTCCACCCAGGGTAAAAAATCAACACAGCAAAATAAAGCAGAAAGAGATCAGCCAGGACAAATTTTGGCTTTCAAGGTCTCTCTAGAAGTTGTGCACCACAATGAATTACTTCTTCTTTTTTTTTTTTTTTTGAATTTTATTTTATTTATTTTTTTATACAGCAGGTTTTTATTAGTCATCAATTTTATACACATTAGTGTATACATGTCAATCCCAATTGCCCAATTCATCACACCACCATCCCCACCCCCCCACAGCTTTCCCCCCTTGGTTTGTTCTCTGCATCTGTGTCTCAACTTCTGCCCTGCAAACCGGTTCATCTGTACCAATATGGTACTGGCACAAAAACAGAAACATAGATCAATGGAATAAGATAGAAAGCCCAGAGATAAACCCACGCACCTGTGGTCAACTAATCTATGACAAAGGAGGCAAGGATATACAATGGAGAAAAGACAGTCTCTTCAGTAAGTGGTGCTGGGAAAGCTGGACAGCTACATGTAAAAGAATGAAATTAGAACACTCCCTAACACCATACACAAAAATAAACTCAAAATGGTTTAAAGACCTAAATTTAAGACCGGACACTATAAAACTCTTAGAGGAAAACATAGGAAGAACACTCTGACATAAATCACAGCAAGATCTTTTTTGATCCACTTCCTAGAGTAATGGGAATTACTTATTCTTGAAAACCTGTGGAGTATGTGTGTGTGTTTGAACTCTTGTGAAAGCAATAATGTTATTGTATAAAGCTTAAGTGCTTAAAAGCCTCATCATGCAGAACCATAAAAAAACATCAATGAAACTGATGTAATATTCCGTAGTCACAGTAGTTTCTAGTTAGGCCCAACATACTGACCCATGAAACTTAACATTTGTTAAACCCAAATTTAGCCCCTGGTACTCCATCTTGTATATGCCTCAGTGATTCCATGAACAGTATTTATCTCCTTTTAGCTTCCTTCATTCAGAATGTTCTTTTCTTCCTCTCTGACATATGGTAGATACTCTAGACTGTTGTTAAGTAAGATAAAGAGTAAAGATTAGAAGAATTTGAAAAATTGTTTTAAATTGTTACATGCTATTTCAGAGATTTCAAATAACATGAATTCAGATAGACTTAATTCATTAACTTCCTTTGGTATCCATTATTTGCAAGGCATAGGTATGATGGGGTTTGCGGAGACAAGAATAATGAAATCCTTAACTACAGTCAACACTGTACAAATAATAACAATATTATATATAACTAAGTAGAGTCCATCAAAGGAATATTGGAAGAGTTTAGTCTTAAGAGACTGAAGGAGAAAAACTATATGACCTTATTAATACAAGCTTGTATATAAAACTCAACTCGTATGTATTGAAATTTCTTGGAAAATACAGAATGGAAAGATAATTGCTTAAATTGGGAATGACCAATGTGATGAGTATACAACAAATATCATGTTTCACAGTAAAACATTAGAAACATTCTCTTTAAAAACTGGGTAATAAAAAGGTGCCTGCTATCACGATTGTTTTTCAACATTTTACTGGGACAATCTAGCTAGCACTATAGGACAAGAAAAATCATTATAAGATGACAGATTGAGAGGGCAGAAGCAATGAATCAAGTTCCCTAAAGAGGAACATTAGGGAAATTACTAGAATTAATAATTAATTCCTATGAGAAAAGAAAAAATGAGATGAGCTTACAGCCTAGAGAGTTTCCAGGAATCAGCACAGGGGAGGGGAAACAGAAGCAGATCTCAGCATCCTCCCTTAGCTGAAGACATAAAATTGGGAATCATGTTGGCCAAGGCAGCTGGAAATTGCAAGGCAGAGTCACAGAGAGGAAGTTGCAGAAGGAGCTCCAGAGATCTGCAGAGGATCACCCTCAAGTGTTCAGATAAGTAGCGGTTAATGTATGTTGCAAAGAAACCATATTAAAATAGGATAAGAACCATCTGAAAGGAGTAGGCTTTCACAAAGGAGTTTATACTGAACCACCAGCAAGAGTTAAACTGCATAATAGACAGGGCCCCAGGTAGAGTACTTTTAAGTAGTGACACAGTAGTGGGGCAAAACTAGCCATAGACTAATATCTTCTCTGATTCATCTGATGAAGATTAAAAGCAAACATCAAAAATATCAAGCTGGTTTCAATGTCCAAGAATATTTTTACAAAATTATCTGGAACCCAATAATAAAAAATGCACAATGTCTCTCATCTATTCAAAAATTAAGCATGCAGAGAAGAAAGAAAAAAAAAAGATACAAAATGAAGAGAAAAGTAAATTGATGAAAACTGAACCAGCCTTTTTCTGGTCTAATATGTAATGATCTTGGAAGTCATTCTAATCCTCAAAACAAGAAAAGAGCTAAAGAAGGTGAAAATCAATAACTCTTCTTAGATCCACTAGAGAACTGAGGTCACTGGCAAACTTCTGCCTCCAAATTTGAGAGACAGGTGAATACAGAAAATTAAAGCTTATTAGAGCAGAACTGCAGAACAGAAGCCCACCACTAGAGCTAGTACCAGATTCCTTTTACCCAAGACATGTCCAGCTTTCCACAAAACTTACAAGACACTAAAGATAAAACACCATTTACAGATCCAAATATGACAGAGATCTTGAAATTATCAAATTAAGATTTAAAAATGACTATGATTAATATGTTAAAGCATCTAATTTTAAAAAGTAAGCAACGTGAAAGAACAGTAATGTAAGCAGAGAGATGGAAACTCTAAGAATCAACATAGTAACACAAATGAAGAATGTCTTTGATGGGCACATCACTGGACTTCAAGCAGCTGAGGAAAGAATCAGTGAACTTGAAGAGAGGTCAACAGAAATTTTCAAAACTGAAAAGCAAAGAGAAAAAAGTAAATAAATAGACTGCCATAAAAAAAAAAAAAAAAAGAAGGAAATCCTGCCACATATGAAAACATGGGTGAATCTAGAGGGCATGATGCTAAGTGAACTAAGCCAGAAAGAGAAAGACAAATATTATGTGGTATCACTTACATGTGGAATGTAAAAAAACATTTTTTTAAAGTTGATTTCACAGAAACAGAAAATAGAATGGAATAGAATGGTGGTTGCCCAGGGCTGGGGGGAGGGGGAAAGCAAACAACACAAGTGAAAAATGGCATAAACATCTGTAGAGATACATCACCAAAGATATACGGATGGCAAGTAAGCACATGAAAAGATGCTTAACATCATATTCCATCAGGGATTACAAATTAAAACAATAATGAGATACTACTACACACCTATTAGAATAGCTAAATCCATAATACTGACAATACCAAAAGCTGGTGAGAAATTGGAGCAACAGGAACTCTCATTAGTTGTTAGTAGGAATGTGAAATAGTACAACCACTTTGGAAGACAGTTTGATGAGTTCTTACAAAATTAAACAAATTTTCATACAACCCAGAAATCATGTTCCTTGGTATTTACCCAACCAAGTTGAAAATTTATGTCCACATAAACATGAGCACAAATGTTTATAGTAGCTTTATTCATACTTGCCAAAACTTGAAATCAACCAAGATGTTCTTTATTATTATTATTTTTTTTTTTGCAGGTTCACGGGCCTCTCACTGTTGGGGTCTCTCCCGTTGCGGAGCACAGGCTCCGGATGCGCAGGCTCAGCGGCCATGGCTCACGGGCCCAGCCGCTCCGTGGCATGTGGGATCTTCCCAGACCGGGGCACGAACCCGTGTCCCCTGTATCGGCAGGCGGACTCTCAACCACTGTGCCACCAGGGAAGCCCCAGATGTTCTTTAATATGTGAATGGGTAAACAAACTGTGGTACATCCACTCAATTTAATATTATTCAGTGTTAAGAAGAAATGAGCTATCAAGCCACAAAAAGAGATGGTAGGTAGAAACTTAGGTGCATATTGCTAAGTGAAAGAAGACACTGAGAAGGCTACCTACTGTATAATTCTAGATATGTGATATTCTGCAACAGATAAAACTACAGAGACAGTAGAGAGATCAATGATTGCCAGTGGTATTTGGGAAGGGAGGGAGGGATATGGAGCACAAGGGATTTTTAGGACAGTGAAATATTCTCCATCATACTCTAGTGGTAGATTCCTGTCATTTTACATTTGTCAAAACCCATAGAATGTACAAACAAGAGTGAACTCTAATGAAAAAAAATGAACTTTAGTTAACATTAATGCATTGATTTGCCTCATCAGTTGTAACAAATGTACCACACTAATGCAAGATGTTAATAGTAGAGGCATCTATGTGGAGAGGATACATATGGACACTCTGTACTTTCTGCTCAATATTTTGTAAATCAAAAACTGCTCCAAAAGTAGTCTATTAATTTTTAAATAACTACCCCAGAAATACCACAGATGACAGAATTAGTAGACAAAAGATTAACACAGATATTATAATTGTATTTTATATGTTCATAAAGATTGATTTTGTCAAGTAGAAACATGGCAAGTTATAAAAAAAGAATTAAATTTAACTTTTGTAGATAAAATGCAATGCCTGAGATGAACAAATATACTAGATGGAATTAACAAAAAAATTAGATACTGCAAAAGAAAACACTGTTGAACTTGAAGACATAAATAGAAACTATCCAAAATGAAACAATAAAACAAAACAAAGGACAGAACTTAGCTGTGGTACAACTTCAAGTCACTAAATGCATATGCAAATTGAATTCTCAGAAAAAGAAGAGATGGAATGGAGAGAAAAATATTTTTTAAACTAATGGCCAAATATTTTCCAAATTTAGTGAAAACCACCAATGCATAGATTCAAGAAGCTCAATAAGCCACAAACAAAAGAAGCATGAAGAAAACAACAAGGCATATGTTAATGAAATTGGTTGAAACTAATTTTAAAGAGAAAAGTGTGAAAGCAGCCAGAGGAGAAAGGCACAATATCATTATGTACAAGTGATGAAAGAAGATGAGCCTGAGGATAGACTTCTATTAGGAACCTCTGAAAGACAGAAGGGAGTCTGTAAATATCAGAGGAAGAAGCTGTCAAACTAAATTTCCTGTTCATGGAATTATCTTTCAATAATCAATATGAAATGACATTGTTAGACATAGAAAAGCTAAAAATTTTGTCATCATCAGACTTGCACTACAAAAAATGTTAAAGGAATTCCTTCAGATATGGAAACTAATACTAGATGGAAATATGCTCATCTACACAATGGGATAAAGATACTGAATATGATAAATTTGTCACTAAATATTTTTTTAAAGTTTCTGTTTTTGAAATCAATTTAAAAGAATTACATAATGCAAAGTAATAGCAATATATTTTTTAAGCTTGTAATAAATGTTGGAGTACAATGTAGAATTAAGATAGCACAAAGATCGGCAGATAGGAAATGGACACTGTTGTATATTCTTCTACTAACCATGAAGCGGTGTGGTGTTACCTGAAGGTAGACTACAATAAGTTAAAAATATATTGTGTAAACCCTAATGAGCCATCAAAAAAACAAAGATATAGCTAATAAATAAAGGGGACAGGATGTAATTATAAAAACACTTCAAAACAAAGCAGAAAAGAAGTTAAAAGGACCAAAGGATTGAGGAAAAAATAGAAAACCAATAACAAGATGATAGACTTAAGCCAAACCATATTAATAATCACATTAAATGGTAATGTTATAAATATCCCAAATTAAAGGCTGAGATTCTTAGATTGGATTTTAAAAAATAATCAAGTCCCAACTGTATGCTATGTGTAAGAAATCTATTACAGATATAAAAACTCAAATAGTTTAAAAGGATGGAAAACTGTATATAATACTAACACATAAAAACAAAGCTAGAGTAACTGTATTAATATTTAGAAAAAATAGATTTCAGAGCAAAAAAATAATATTACCAGGATAAATGGGATACTTCATAATGATACAGGAGGCATCAGGGGGCATAATGATCATAAATGTTTATGTATCCCATAACAGAGCTTCAAAACATCTGAAGCAAAAATTGATAGAACTGATAGAAGAAATAGAGACATTTTTAATTACTGTCAGTGATTACAGAATCTGTCTCTCAATAATTGATAGAAGAACTAGACAAAAATCAGTAAGTATTCAGAAGACCTGAACAATACTATCAACCAACTGAATGGAATGAATTTTTTTAGAACATTTCTACTCAACAACAGCAGAATACTCATTCTTTTAAAGTACACACAGAGAACATACTCTATGAGCCAGAAAACATCTCAATAAACTTAAAAGAATTCCACCATAAAACTATGTGCTATGACCAAAATTATATTAGTTATTAATAACAGAAAGATATCTTAAAACTTCCCAAATATTTGGAAACTATTATATAATCCATGGGTCAAAGAAAAAAAAAAGGAAATTCAGATATATTTTGAACAGAAATAAATGAAAATACAGCATATTAATATTTGGGAGATGAAGCTGAGGCAATACTTATAGGGAAATTTATATGACGAAAGACTTACACTGAAAAAGATAAAAGGTCTCAAATTAATGCCCTAAGCATCCACATTAAAAAACTAGAAAAAAAAGAGCAAATTAAATCCAGAGTAAGTATATTAAAAGGAAATAAATATGAGAAAACAAATGGAAAATAGAGAACACATAGGAAAGTTAATATTTTTTTTCTTGAGAAGATCAATAAAATTAATAAATGTCTAGTGAGACTCATCAGGACCAAAAGAAAACACACACACACACACAAATTACCAGTACCAGGAATGAGAAAAGTGATATTTCTACTTATTCTCCAAATGGTATTATAATAAGAAATATATTTGGTCTTGTCCCCAGTTCCTGGTACAGATCTCCTAAAACCCTTGTAATTTCCTTAGTAATAGGGGTGCTAGGAGTATGTTTTGCTCTAATATTTGATCTTTGATTCTGTTCCCTGACATAAAAACTTCTAAGACACTTGGGGGTCTCTGGAGTAATAATAGTGTCTTTTTGTATCCTAATAAGATGACAAGGCTGGGAGCCTCCAGATAGCTTCAGGGCAGAGGTTGGTCACCAGAAAAACCAAGCCACAATTAGAAGCTTGTAACTTTCAGCCCACCCCTATTTTCCAGGGAGGGGAGAAGGGCTGGATATTGAGTTATTAATTAATCAGGCATATGTGATAAAGCCTCCATAAAAATCCCTAAACTGTGGGGTTTGGAGAGCATCTGGGATGGTGAACATATCTATATGCTGGGAGTGTGGTCGCACCTCAACTCCACAGGGACAGAAACTCTTGAATTCAGGACCCTTCTGGGCCTTGCCCAATGTATCTCTTCATCTGGCTGGTTATCTGTATCCTTAATCATATCTTTATAATAAACTGGTAAATGTAAGTAAGTGTTTCCCTGAGATCTGAGAGTCTTTGTAGCAAATTATCAAACCTGAGGAGTGGGTTGTTGGAACCCCCCAATTTATAGCCAGTTGGCCAAAATTCAGGTTGGGACTTGAACCCGCAGTCTTTTAATTGAGATCACGCACCTGGCCTCAGGACTTAAAGAAGCTCAGGTTCTTTCTATCTTGTCACAGAAAGAATTCTGTGAGAGACAAAGTGATAGGTAAGAAGTGGATTTATTTAGAGAGGTACACATTCCATAGACAGAATGCAGTCCCATCTCAAAAGGTGAGAACAGCCTTGGGAGAATCACACTCCACAGACAGAGTATGGGCCATCTCAGAAGGTGAGAGGCCCTGAAATATGGGGTGGTTTGTTTTTATGGGCTGGGTAATTTCATAGGCTAATGAGTGGGAGAATTATTCCAACTATTTTGGGGAAGGGGGTGGAGATTTCCAGGAATTCTGGAATTCCAAGTGGGCCACTGCCCACTTTTTTTTTTTTTTTGCGGTACGCGGGCCTCTCACTGTTGTGGCCTCTCCCATTGCAGAGCACAGGCTCCGGACGCGCAGGCCCAATGGCCATGGCTCACGGGCCCAGCCGCTCCGTGGCATGTGGGATCCTCCCGGACCGGGGTATGAACCCGTGTCCCCTGCATCGGCAGGCGGACTCCCAACCACTGCGCCACCAGGGAAGCCTCACTGCCCACTTTTTGACTTTTTATGCTAAGCCTCCGAACTGTCATGGTGCTGGTGAGCGTGTCATTTAGCTAATGTATTAAAATGAGTGTATAATGAGGCTCAAGGTCCACTGGAAATGGAATCTTCTGCCATCTTGGACCCAGTTGGTTCTAGCCAGTTTACGTCTATACTCAAAGGCTATGTCATTCTTTTAGAGGTTGTGCCCTGCCCTCTTCTCTCCTGTTTTGGTAGGATACTCAGTTGGTGTCCAGAGAGTTGAAGAATTGGTTGATGTGGGAAAAAAAAAATCCCACATATTTGGTGTCTGAAGTATTGTGAGCAGAGGAAATATGGTTTTCCTTTTAATTAGTACAGGAATATAATGAATAATTTAATTTCAGTAAGTTCAACAACTTAGATGCAATGGATACATTCCTTGAAATATCCAAACTACCAAAGTTCATGCAAAAGGTAATAGATAACTGAAAAACTTTATATCTGTTAAATAAATGGAATTTATAGTTTAAAATCTTCTCACAAGAACAACTCCAGGGCTAAGAGTCTTCACCTTTAAATTCTACCAAATGTTAGAAGTAACAGCCACTCTGCACCAATTATTCATGAAAATTGAAAAGGAGAGAACACTTCCCAGCTCATTCTATCAGGTCAGCATTGCTTTGATACCCAAATCAGATGAAGACATTCAGAGAAAACAACAGACCAACTCCCTTCATGATTTTCCTAAAATTTTAGCAAATTAAACCATATAAAGAAAGGATAATATATCATGACTAAGTAGGGAATTCATGGTGGTTCAATGTTGAAAATCAATTAATGTAATACACCATACCAAAAGTCTAATAAAAATGTTATCACCCTAATAGGAGCAGAAAAATAATTTGACAAAATTTAGCATCTATTCATGATAAAAATTCTCAGTGAACACAGTTCCCTGACCCTTCCTGCATGTTAAGTATTTCTACTTTCTGTTTCTATATCTTCCTATTATTTTTCTTACAAAATTCCTCGCATTTTGTTGCTTAATTGCCTTTTTAGCTAGCCTAATGTTAACTAATTCAGATTTAGTAGGATTTCTGTTACATAGCTAATACTCAATTGACAAATTACTAATAAATGATTAACATTTGGTTCTTGGCTAACTGGGAGACTTAGGATCATTTTAACAAAATGGGAATTTATAATAGCTAATTCCTATGGAATACGTTTATGTGCCAGGCAGAGTGCCAAGTGATTTACATCCAAAAATATATTATTTTACAGCCACCACATAAGACAGGCACTATTAGTATAATTCCAATTTTACACATGAGGAACTAAAGCAGAGCAATTATAAGCTATATACCCAAAGTCACACACAGGGTAAATAATAGGGCTGGGACTTGACCTCAGGCTATCTGATCCCAGAGCCTCCACTTTGTACCCCATCCTCACTGCCCCTCAATAAGAAGAAAGTGCTGATATGGGAAAGGTTATAGAGGAAAGAAGATGTGTTTAACCCCGGCCGCAATAAGTTTAAACCTTTACATAAAACATTTGTCTAGCTGCTATGTATAATAGAACATCAATGGACTACAGTGTTTGCCCTCAGTTCAATCAGAGGAAAGATACAAATGCAGTGATTAGGTTAACATATATTTAGAAACTTTTATCTGCTGTAACTAACCTGGGTGAGGGTTTCAAAGATGAATAAGACATAATCCCTGTCTTTGACTATCTCAGTCTATAAAAAACTTGCCAAATTAAAAAGTATGTTCTACCTTTTTATTCTCCATGTATTCTGACCTTATTTCAATTTTGAATTTATAAACATTAAGTGATAAAAAGAAAAAAACGTTGTTCTAGTTCTAGGGTTTTTTCCCCAGTACATAAAAATAAAGTTCGTTTTCTTTTTGAAAGTTATGATAATTGAAATGTTTCAATGTGAGAAGGATTTAGATTGAAGTAAATAAAACACATTCAGTTAAACATAGATCTTGTGACATTCGTATCATATTCCTGACCTGTCCTGAAAAAAAAGATCTGAAAATTATACATCTGTTCAAAAACCCTACACATCTGCTAAAATGGACATCCCAAACTCAACTCTTTCCCTTAGAGTAGTAAACTTCCAGTCACCAACAATCTCTCACAATATAACATAGACTCGTTAAATACCAGATGGCTTTTTGTACTGTTTCAATTTTTTTTTTAAGTTTCCTTTTTCTTTTTTTTTTTTTTACAACTCACACACACACACACACACTGTATTTTATTTTTACAACAGGTAGATAAACTGACACCAAGCATTGTAAATGGAAGACCACAACAAAAGCAACAATGATTGCAATTACCAAACACGAAACACACTCATACTATGTCATAATATTGACATTCAGTCCAGTAATCCTCCACTGTAACAGCTCCTTTACTTTGCAGTGAAAAGTGATTTGTATATTTTTTGCCTCTCAGTCCTTGTGGGATTTTTTTTTTTATTAAAACAGAAAGTCACAAAAATTATAATCATCCTCATCAGTTCAGTCAGTCCCATGTAATTAATTTATTTTTCATCTTGATCTTTTGTTAGCACTTTTATGAATTCATCAGTTTTCCATTAGAGTTCTGAAAATGCTTATTCATTCAGTTCAGCAGTATAGTCAGTTACCAGAAACCTGTACTTGTCAGAGTCTTTTCCATGAATTCCCTGAAGATGAAAACCTCTTATAGGAACATTTTTGCGAAAGCATCAGAGTACACCCAGAACTGTCTGTAAATGACAAAAGACTTAAAAATGACCAGGTTAAAGATTTGGTGACAGTTCATAATAATGCAATTGACAAGGAAATTTAGTTATTTCTGAGTTACACATTTTAAAGTAATAACTAGAATTATGACATTATACCAGAACATATAAGATTTTTAGAAATTTCATGTAATGTCTGAAATATTTATATTAACATATTTCCATACAAATAACCCAAAGAAAGTTTAGTATTAGTTGTTATTTTTTGTTTGTGTGTTTGTTTTTTTATACGGCAGGTTCTCATTAGTCATCAGTTTTATACACATCAGTGTATACATGTCAATCCCAATCGCCAAATTCAGCACACCACTATCCCCACCCTGCCACAGTTCCCCCCCTTGGTGTCCATATGTTTGTTCTCTACATCAGTGTCTCAACTTCTGCCCTGCAAACCGGTTCATCTGTACCATTTTTCTAGGTTCTACAAACATGCGTTAATATACGATATTTGTTTTTCTCTTTCTGACATACTTCAGTCTGTATGACAGTCTCTAGATCCATCCACGTCTGAACAAATGACTCAATTTCGTTCCTTTTTTATGGCTGAGTAATATTCCATCGTATATATGTACCACAACTTCTTTATTCATTCGTCGATGGGCATTTAGGTTGCTTCCATGACCTGGCTATTATAAATAGTGCTGCAATGAACATTGGGATGCATGTGTCTTTTTGAATTATGGTTTTCTCTGGGTATATGCCCAGTAGTGTGATTGCTAGATCATATGGTAATTCTATTTTTAGTCTTTTAAGAAAACTCCATACTGTTCTCCATAGTGGCTGTATCAATTTACATTCCCACCAACAGTGCAAGAGGGTTTCCTTTTCTCCACACCCTTTCCAGCATTTGTTGTTTGTAGATTATCTGATGATGCCCTTTCTAACTGGTGTGAGGTGATACCTCATTGTAGTTTTGATTTGCATTTCTCTAATAATTAGTGATATTGAGCAGTTTTTCTTGTGCTTCTTGGCCATCTGTATGTCTTCTTTGGAGAAATGTCTATTTAGGTCTTCTGCCCATTTTTGGACTGGGTTATTTGTTTCTTTAATATTGAGCTGCATGTGATGTTTATATATATTGGAGATTAATCCTTTGTCCGTTGACTCGTTTGTGAATATTTTCTCCCATTCTGAGGGTTGTCGTTTTGTCTTGTTTATGGTTTCATTTTCTGTGCAAAAGCTTTGAAGTTTCATTAGGTCCCATTTTTTAATTTTTGTTTTTATTTCCATTACTCTAGGAGGTGGATCAAAAAAGATCTTGCTATGATTTATGTCAAAGGATGATCTTCCTATATTTTCCTCTAAGAGTTTTATACTGTCTGGTCTTAAATTTAGGTCTTTAAACCATTTTGAGTTTATTTTTGTGTATGGTGTTAGGGAGTGTTCTAATTTCATTCTTTTAAATATAGCTGTCCAGTTTTTCCAACACCACTTATTGAAGAGACTGTCTGTTCTCCATTGTATATCCTTACCTCCTTTGTCATAGATTAGTTGACCATAGGTGCATGGGTTTATCTCTGGGCTTTCTATCTTATTCCATTGATCTATGTTTCTGTTTTTGTGCCAGTACCATACTGTCTTGATTACTGTAGCTTTGTAGTATAGTCTGAAGTCAGGGAGTCTGATTCCTCCAGCTCTGTTTTTTTCCCTCAAGACTGCTTTGTCTATTCAGGGTCTTTTGTGTTTCCATACAAATTTTAAGATGATTTGTTCTAGTTCCATAAAAAATGCCATTGGTAATTTGATAGGGATTGCATTGAATCTGTAGATTGCTTTGGGTAGTATGGTCATTTTCATAATATTGATTCTTCCAATCCAAGGACATGATATATCTCTCCATCTGTTGGTAGCATCTTTAATTTCTTTCATCAGTGTCTTATACTTTTCTGCATACAGGTCTTTTGTCTCCCTAGGTAGGTTTATTCCTAGCTATTTTATTCTTTTTGTTGCAATGGTAAATGGCAGTATTTCCATAATTTCTCTTTCAGTTTTTTCATCATTAGTGTATAGGAATGCAAGAGATTTCTGTGCATTAATTTTGTATCCTGCTACTTTACCAAATTCGTTGATTAGGTCTAGTAGTTTTCTGGTGGCTTTTTAGGATTCTCTATGTATAGTATCATGTCACCTGCAAACAGTGACAGTTTTACTTCTTCTTTTCCAATTTGTATGCCTTTTATTTCTTTTCCTTCTCTGATTGCCATGGCTAAGACTTCCAAAACTATGTTGAATAATAGTGGTGAGAGTGGACATCCTTGTCTCGTTCCTGATCTTAGAGGAAATGCTTTCAGTTTTTCACCACTGAGAATGATGTTTGCTGTGGGCTTGGCATATATGGCATTTATTATGTGGAGGTAGGTTCCCTCTATGCCCACATTCTGGAGAGTTTTCATCATAAATGGGTGTTGAATTTTGTCAAAAGCTTTTTCTGCAGCTATTGAGATGATCCTTTTTTGTTTTCTCCTTCAGTTTGTTAATATGGTGTATCACATTGATTGATTTGTGTATATTGAAGAATCCTTGCATCCGTGGGATAAATCCCACTTGATCATGGTGTATGATCCTTTTAATGTGTTGTTGGATTGTGTTTGCTCTTATTTTGTTGAGGATTTTTGCATCTATATTCATCAGTGATATTGGTCTGTCATTTTCTTGTTTTTGTAGTATCTTTGTCTGGTTTTGGTATCAGGGTGATGGTGGCCTCATAGAATGAGTTTGGGAGTGTTCCTTCCTCTGCAGTTTTTTGGAAGAGTTTGAGAAGGATGAGTGTTAGCAGTTCTCTAAGTGTTTGATAGAATTCGCCTGTGAAGCTATCTGGTCCTGGACTTTCGTTTGTTGGAAGACTTTTAATCACAGTTTCAGTTTCATTACTTGTGATTGGTCTGTTCATATTTTCTGTTTCTTCTTGCTTCAGTCTTGGAAGGTTATACCTTTCTAAGAATTTGTCCATTTCTTCCCAGTTGTCCATTTTATTGGCATATAGTTGTTTCTAGTAATCTCTCATGATGCTTTGTATTTTTTCAGTGTCAGTTGTTACTTTCCCTTTTTCATTCCTAATTCGGTTGATTTGAGTCTTCTCCCTCTTTTTCTTGAGTCTGGCTAATGGTTTATCTATTTTGTTTATCTTCTCAAAGAACCAGCTTTTAGTTTTATTGATCTTTGCTATTGTTTTCTGTGTTTCTATTTCATTTATTTCTGCTCTGATCTTTATGATTTCTTTCCTTCTGCTAACTTTGGGTTTTGTTTGTTCTTCTTTCTCTAGTTCCTTTAGATGTAAGGTTAGATTGTTTACTTGAGGTTTTTCTTGTTTCTTCAGGCAGGCTTGTATAGCTATAAACTTCCCTCTTAGAACTGCTTTTCCTGCATCCCATAGGTTTTGGATTGTCATGTTTTCATTGTCATTTGTCTCTAGGTATTTTTTGATTTCCTCTTTGATTTCTTCAGTGGTCTCTTGGTTATGTAGTAACATATTTTTTAGCCTCCACGTGTTTGTGTTTTTTGCGTTACTTTCCCTGTAATTGATTTCTAATCTCGTAGCATTGTGGTCAGAAAAGATGCTTGATATGATTTCTGTTTTCTTAAACTTTCTGAGGCTTGATTTGTGACCCAATATGTGATCCATCCTGGAGAATGTTCCATGCACACTTGAGAAGAAAGTGTAATCTGCTGTTTTTGGTTGGAATGTACTATAAATGTCAATTAAATCTATCTGGTCTATTGTGTCATTTAAAGCTTGTGTTTCCTTATTTATTTTCATTTTTCATGATCTGTCCACTGGTATAAGTGAGGTGTTAAAGTCCCCCACTATTATTGTGTTACTGTCAATTTACTCTTTTATGGCTATTAGCAGTTGCCTTATGTATTGAGGTGCTCCTATGTTGGGTGTATATATATTTATAATTGTTTTATCTTCTTGGATTGATCCCTTGATCATTATGTAGTGTCCTTCCTTGTCTCTTGTAACATTCTTTATTTTAAAGTCTATTTTATCTGATAAGAGTATTGCTACTCCAGCTTTCTTTCTTTTTTTTTTTCACATTTTAATTAATTAATTAGTTAATTTTTGGCTGTGTTGGGTCTTTGTTTCTGTGTGAGGGCTTTCTCTAGTTGTGGCAAGCAGGGGCCACTCCTCATCGTGGTGCGTGGGCCTCTCACTCTTGCGGCCTCTCTTGTTACAGAGCACAGGCTCCAGATGCGCAGGCTCAGTAGTTGTGGCTCACGGGCCTAGTTGCTCTGTGGCATGTGGGATCTTCCCAGACCAGGGCTCGAACCTGTGTCCCCTGCATTAGCAGGCAGACTCTCAACAACTGCAATACCAGGGAAGCCCCCAGCTTTCTTTTGTTTTCCATTTGCATGGAATATCTTTTTCCATCTTCTCACTTTCAGTCTCTATGTGTCCCTAGGTCTGAAGTGGGTCTCTTGTACACAGCATATATATGGGTCTTGTTTTTATATCCATTCAGCAAGCCTGTGTCTTTTGGTTGAAGCATTTAATCCATTCACGTTTAAGGTAATTATCGCTATGTATGTTCCTATGACCATTTTCTTAATTGTTTTGGTTTGTTTTTGTGGGTCTTTTTCTTCTCTTGTGTTTCCCACTTAGAGAAGTTCCTTTAGCATTTGTTGTAGAGCTGGTTTGGTGGTGCTGAATTCTCTTAGCTTTTGCTTGCCTGTAAAGCTTTTGATTTCTCCATTGAATCTGAATGAGATCCTTGCTGGTTAGAGTAATCTTGGTTGTAGGTTCTTCCCTTTCATCACTTTAACTATATCATGCCACTCCCTTCTGGCTTGTAGAGTTTCTGCTGAGAAATCAGCTGTTAACTTTATGGGAGTTCCCTTGTATGTTATTTTTCATTTTTCCCTTGCTGCTTTCAATAATTTTTCTTTGTCTTTAATTTTTGCCAGTTTGATTACTATGTGTCTTGGTGTGTTTCTCCTTGGGTTTATCCTGTTTGGGACTCTTGCGCTTCCTGGACTTGGGTGGCTATTTCCTTTCCCATGTTACGGAAGTTTTCGACTATAATCTCTTCAAATATTTTCTCTCGTCCCTTCTCTCTCTCTTCTCCTTTTGGGACCCCTATAATGCGAATGTTGTTGCGTTTAATGTTGTCCCAGAGGTCTCTTAGGCTGTCTTCATTTCTTTTTATTCTTTTTTCTTTATTCTGTTCTGCAGCAGTGAATTCCACCATTCTGTGTTTCAGGTCACTTATCTGTTCTTCTGCCTCAGTTATTCTGCTATTGATTCCTTCTAGTGTAGTTTTCATTTTAGTTATTGTATTGTTCATCTCTGTTTGTTTGTCCTTTAATTCTTCTAGGTCTTTGTTAAACATTTCTTGCATCTTCTCGACCTTTGCTTCCATTGTTTTTCCGACATCCTGGATCCTCTTCACTATCAGTATTTTGAATTCTTTTTCTGGAAGGTTGCCTATCTCCACTTCATTTAGTTGTTTTTCTGGGGTTTTATCTTGTTCCCTCATCTGGTATATAGCCCTCTGCCTTTTCATCTTGTCTATCTTTCTGTGAATGTGGTTTTTGTTCCACAGGCTGCAGGATTGTAGTTCTTCTTGCTTCTGCTGTCTGCCATCTGGTGGATGAGGCTATCTAAGAGGCTTGATGGGAGGGACTGGTGGTCTGTATAGCTGACTGTTGCTCTGGTGGGCAGAGGTCAGTAAAACTTTAATCCACTTGACTGTTGGTGGGTGGGGCTGAGTTCCCTCCCTGTTGGTTTTTGGCCTGGGGCAACGCAACATTGGGGCCTACCTGGGCTCTTTGTTGGGGCTAATGACAGACTCTGGGAGGGCTCACTCCAAGTAGTATTTCCCAGAACTTCTGCTGTCAGTGTCCTTGTCCCCACGGTGAGCTGCAGCCCCCCCCCCCCTCTCCCCAGCCTCTGTAGGAGACCCTCCAACACTAGCAGGTAGGTCTGGTTCAGTCTCCCCTGGGGTCACTGCTCCTTCCCCTGGGTCCCGATGCACACACTACTTAGTGTGTGCACTCCAGGAGTGGAGCCTCTGTTTCCCCCAGTCTTGTCAAAGTCCTGCAGTCACTTCCCACTAGGCTTCAAAGTCTGATTCTCTAGGAATTCCTCCTCCCATTGCCGGAACCTCAGGTTGGGAAGCCTGACGTAGGGCTCAGAACCTTCACTCCAGTGTGTGGACTTCTGTGGTATAAGTGTTCTCCAGTCTGTGAGTCACTCACCCAGCAGTTATGGGATTTGGTTTTACTGTGATTGCACCCCTCCCACCGTCTCATCGTGGCTTCTCCTTTGTCTTTGGATGTGGGGTATGTTTTTTGTTGAGTTCCAGTGTCTTCCTGTTGATGATTGTTCAGCAGCTAGTTGTGATTCTTGTGTTCTCTCAAGAGGGAGTGAGAGCACGTCCTTCTACTCCGCCATCTTGGTTCCTCCTCCACTGTTGCAAATTTTAAGACACTTGTGTTACAGAGAATATATTATGGAGAACAGACTTAAGAAGGGCAGTTAACACAAGAGAAATACAGAAAATTAACCACTTCTTAAGGCTTATTTACACCAAAACACATTGAAAACCACCCTATGTTGAGGAAATGGGGTTACCTGGGTCAACATCCACACTGGTATGTGTATTTACTTACTGTCAAATCAATCAGTTGAGCTGCCTCTGCTAATTTATTTGACAGAGGCTTGTCAATGTAATTAGGGTAAAATGGTCCCCCATTGCAGCTACATGACACATAAATATATGAATGTGTATAAATGTAGAAAGACAAATAACACCATGATATATTTTTTAACAGCAAAAACAACAGAATATACAAAAGGGCCTGAGATATGCAAAGGAAAGACATTTTGCTGGGTCTCCATAGAGCCAGAAATAGTATATTCTTTAGGGTTTTGAGTTATAATCAGAAGGAAAGGAAACCCCTCTGATGCTCCCTAGAAACCATAAGGGTCTTGATATGAATGGAAAAAGTGGGGTTGTTGCTGGATAACAGGAGTTTCAGAGTTGACAGAAGAGATATTGGAAGGAAGTTATCTTTCTTTTATTGGAGAGGGCAGAGTGAGTCTGGCAAGGTAGGTGTCTAACCTTATTTTGTGGAGGAGAAGCACAGCAAGCTAACACACTTAGAAGCTAGCAAACTCAGAGCGAATAATGGACTTAAGGAAGAACAAAGTACATAATATTATATATATATTATACATTCCAGGGAAAAATATATTTATCCCTCCAAGACTTTGATTGATTATGAACATGGAGAGGTATTTAGTGTAAGTTAGGAAGAAATACTCATCATGTAAACATTACTATAAAAATGGAATTAATTTGTTTTCATATGTCCAAAATAAGAGATGTTAAGATTCACTTATACCTAGGTTTAATTGTATTGGTTCAGAATTCTTAAAAGAAGTCTTCGTTTTATTATATATACACCTTAAATACATGTGCATATGTGTATTATGTAATATGTTTACATAATTTAAAAAACAACAACTTGTAGATTTTGGTCTGACATGTTAAGGACATGGAAGTCATCACCCTCATTCTCACAACAAGAGAAAAAACTAAAACAAAAAAACCCTGAAAACCAACAATTCTTTTAAGATCCATCATTCACAGAGCAGACCATCATCCACAAAAGTGCTTTTAAGGGACCCCAAACTGACACATCTATTCTCTGAAAGAACTGGGATAAGTTTGGACTTACCTCTTCTTTAAATATGATGGATAAGTGACCATTGAAGTCAACTAGCGTAGGGATTCTCATTATGGAAAAGTTGTAAGTAACAGATTCCATTCCTCTAATAGGTTTTGTAGTATTCAGAATTTCAATTTCTTGAAACTTGTTTCAGCTAGGGTAAGTTCTGTTTGTTAAGACAATTTATAAATTTTATCTAAACTTTCAAGTTAATTTACATTAAATTGTTTATAATATTATTTTTATTATCTAGTTAATGTCTGATGAAGTGATGCTCGGTTTTTCATTCCTGATTATAGATGCCCCTCCCCTCTTTTAACCTATAATCACTAATCTGTTATTTTCCCCCATCACCCTATTTGGTCAGTTTTGCTAAGGGGCTATTGCTTTTTTTCTATAGGTTCCTACAACTAACTTTTGCTTTGTTGGTTTTCTCTATTACACATTTAGTTTCTATTTTGTTAATTTCTCCTCATATTCCTTACTTCTACTTTCCTTGGTGTTTATTTGCTGTTCTTTTGTCTAACTTCATGATATATAAACTTATTGGTTTTTTAGACTGTCACTGCTTCTAATATATGAATATAAGGCTATAAATTCCTCTCTGAGCACTGATGTATTTTTCTTTATCATTAGTTCAAAATATTTCTGAATTTCTTTTGTTATTTTTCTCTTAATCCATGAGTTATATGTAAGTGTATTGTTTAATTTCCAAGCAATTGAGAATTATCTGTATTCATTCATTCATTCTCTTGTTAACAATTTCTAGCTCAATTCCACTAAAGACAGAATATGTAATCTAAATTTTTTGTCTTTTAACATTTGTTAAGGTTTGTTTTATTATCTAGCATATAATTTTCATAAATTTTTAGTAAGTATTCCATATGCTAAAAAAGAATTAAATTCTCTATTTGTTGGGTGCAAGATTCCATAAATGTCAATTAGATAGACACTTTGAATTGTATTTCTCAGATCTCTATTCTTTCTGATGTTTTTCTGTTTTTCCTGCTAGTCCTTGAAGGAGATATATTCAAATCTCCATGATTGGGAGATTTATTTGAATGTGAGTTTTTCTGTTTCTCAATTTAATTCACCAAAATTTGTTCAATATGTTTTAAAAGAATTACTGGTGAATGATGATTTTGAACTTTGAAATACTCCCTGTAGGCTAAATTCTTTATCATTGTGAAAGGTATCTCTTTATTTCTAGTATTGTTTTCTTTTTGCTTGAACATCTACTATGTTTTATATTACTAAATATGCACATATCAGTTTTTCTTTGGTTAGTGTTTATATACTTCTACTTCTATCCTCTTACTTTCAACATTTCTCTATTTTATATGTAAGGTTGGTATATTGTAAGCAACATATAATTAAGTTTTGCTTTTTAATCTAGTCTGAAAATGTTGGTCTTTTTCTTGAAAAATTTATTCCATTTAATTTAATGTAATTACTGACATAGTTAAGTTTATATCTGTCATTTCACTGTTTTTTACAAAATTTGACCCACTGGCTGTAGACTCACTTTATCTTTCATTACTTTACTTGGGCTAATGAAACTTTTATAATTATTTTATTTTCCCTTTGGTCAGTAAATATTTTTCAATCATTCCTTAGTTCTTACTTAGAGATTACAACATGTATTTTTTTTTTTGCTGTACGTGGGCCTCTCTCTGCTGTGGCCTCTCCCATTGCGGAGCACAGGCTCCGGACACGCAGGCTCAGCGGCCATGGCTTACGGGCCCAGCCGCTCCACGGCATGTGAGATCCTCCCAGACCGGGGCACGAACCCGTGTCCCCTGCATCGGCAGGCGGACTCTCAACCACTGCGCCTCCAGGGAAGCCCTACAACATGTATCTTTGATATATTCTTTAAAAATATTTTTAGAATATTACAATATTTTTACAATTTCTGTAATGATAGAACCTTAGAACACATTAACTCCATTTACCTTCCTGTTTCTTTTTTTTTTAACCATGTGGGTTTTTTCCAGTTTTGTTGAGATATAATTGACATACAGCACTGTATAAGTTTAAGGTATATAACATGATATGACTTACATACATCCTGAAATGATGACCACAATCCGTTTTCTCATATAGATTCAACATTAAAGAAATAGAAAGAAAAAGATATTTTTTTCCTTGTGGTAAGAACTCACTCTTTTAATAACTTTCATTTATAACACACAGCAGTGTTAATTATCTTTATCATGTTGTACATTACATCTCTAGTACTTATGTATCTTATAACTGGAAGTTTGTACCTTTTGACCACCTTCATCTAATTCCCACCCCCCTGCAGCAGCAGCTGGTAGCCACAAATCTAACCTCTTTTTCCATTAGCTTGCTTGCTTGTCTGTTTGTTCTTGACACATGACTGACCTACAACACTATGTTAGTTTCTGGTACACAACATAGTGATTTGATATTCCTATAGATTTCAAAATGATCACCATGGGTCTTCCCTGGTGGTGCAGTGGTTGAGAGTCCGCCTGCTGATGCAGGGGACACGGGTTCCTGCCCCAGTCCGGGAAGATCCCACATGCTGCGGAGCGGCTGGGCCCGTGAGCCATGGCTGCTGAGCCTGCGCGTCCGGAGCCTGTGCTCCGCAACGGGAGAGGCCACAACAGTGAGGGGCCTGCGTACCGCAAAAAAAAAAAAAAAAAAAAAAGATCACCATGATAAATCTAGTTGTAATTTGTTACCGTACAAAGATACTATGTAATTATTGACAATATTCTCCACACTGTACGTTTCATGTCTATGACTCATTTATTTTGTAACTGGAAGTTTGTACCTCTCAACCTCCCTCACCTATTTCTCTACTTCCCCTATCCTCACATCCCTCTAGAGACCACCTGTTTGTTCTTTGTATCTATTACTGTGTTTCTGTTTAGTTATGTTTATTGATTTTTTTAAGATTGCACATATAAGTGAAATCATACAGTATTTGCCTTTCTCTGTCTGACTTATTTCACTTAGCACAATACCCTCTAGGTCAATTCATGTTGTTGCAAATGACAAGATTTCTTTTTTAATGACTGAGTAATATTCTATTATATATATTATATATAGGTATATAATATATATGTATACCACATCTTTTTTATCCATTCATCTATTGATGGGCATTTAGGTTGCTTCTATATCTTGACTATTTTACAGTAATGCTGCAATGAACATAGGGGTGCGTACATCTTTTTGAATTAGGCTTTGTTCTCTTCATATAAATACCCAGGAGTGGAATTGCTGGCTCATGTGGTAGTTCTATTCTTTTTTTTATTTTTTGAGGAATCTCCATAGTGTTTTCCATAGTGGCTTTACTAATTTTCTTTTCCACCAATAGTGCACAAGTGTTCCCTTTTCTCCACATCCTCACAACACTTGTCATTTGTTGTCTTTTGATAATAGCCATTCTGACAGGTGTGAGGTGATTTCTTGTTGTGGTATTGATTTGCATTTCCCTGATGATTAGCGATGTTGAGTATATTTTCATGTGCCTGTTGGCCATCTGTATGTCTTCCTTGGAAAAGTGCCTATTCGGTCTTCTGCCCGTTCTCATTTTTTTATTTTTATTTTTATTTTTTTTTGCGGTACGCGGGCCTCTCACTGTTGTGGCCTCTCCTGTTGCGGAGCACAGGCTCCAGACGCGCAGGCTCAGCAGCAGTGGCTCACGGGCCCAGCCGCTCCGCGGCATGTGGGATCCTCCCAGACCGGGGTACAAACCCGTGTCCCCTGCATCGGCAGGTGAACTCTCAACCACTGCACCACCAGGGAAGCCCTGCCCGTTTTTAAATTGGGTTGTTTGTTTTGGTTTGCTTTGTTTTTCATGTCGAGTTGTATGAGTTCTTTGTATATCTTGTGATTATTAAATATTGGACATTGTGTACAAAGAAATGTAGATTCTCAAACTCTAGTCCACATAAAGAATCAGGAAATGTCTCCAAGAGAACATCAGCTCTATACTCCCAGCTTGCCTTCAGAGGTTTTCCCCACTCTGTAGCTTAATCCCTCTAGTCCTCATTACCTCCACAGTCTGTGGTGACTTTACAGATGATTGCTCTGTATTATCTGGCTTTTCAAGTTGTTTCTAATGGGGGAGTTGTTCTCCTGCCAAATTCTATATCCTAGCCAGAAGTAAATGTTCTGTTATACCATTTTTATTCTGACAGTAAATTGAGAGAAAGATACTGTTGTTCTTCACATTTACGGCTGAGAACATATCCTCAGAGAAATCAAACGACTTACCGAAGGACACACTGTTAACTTGATCAAGGTTATCAGAAGGATGGACAAGTCTCAATTCCAGCCCAGATCAATGATACTTCAGAATCTGGGTTCTCAAGCACTTGGGTGTATTTCTTTAGTATTTCATTCTTGATATAGAATTCTAATTAGAAATAAAGTAGGTCCCTCATAACCAAACCAAGCCTTTGTGGGTCCTGGCATTAAGAAATAGAAGAAAGGGCTTCCCTGGTGGCGCAGTGGTTGAGGGTCCGCCTGCTGATGCAGGGGATGCGAGTTTGTGCCCCGGTCCGGGAGGATCCCACATGCCGCGGAGCGGCTGGGCCCGTGAGCCATGGCCGCTGGGCCTGCGCGTCCAGAGCCTGTGCTCCGCGGCGGGAGAGGCCCGCATACCGCCAAAAAAAAAAAAAAAAAGAAATAGAAGGGAATAAAATACTGTATCTATGGTAAGAATCCATCTGAAGACTAGTTATGCTTGGTGTTCACAATCCTAAACATAAGGATATACAGTGAGTTCTTTGCTGACAAAGAATCTTGTGTTGATTTCCACATTTCCCCAGAATTCAGAGATGAATGCAATTTTTTATGCCTCTTCTCATCCCACATAGAAATGGGCTTTTTTAATCTAACGTAGTTGAAATTCTTTAGGAGGAGAAGGTTTATAGAATTTAATGCCATTGTAAGGAGTTTGAAATAGCGTTACTTAGGTCAATCCATGGCAGCATATTCTCAGTCTTTGAATGGAAAAAATATATTCATGTTATAACCTTTCATTGTCAAGATTTAGAGATCGTATAATTTAAAGGGTGTTGCATGTCTCTTGTAGTGGCAATGTAGGGGCAATGAAAGCCCCCTGAAGTTATTTTGTGAATGCAAGAATACAAATTTAAGACTATGTGTGGGAAGACATTTTTCCATAGCTAAAGTAAAAACATAGCACCTAAAATTAATACAAATATGCTATCACAAAACTCATGTACATTGTCATATTCTTTGCTATTAATATGTGCTGCTATGCACTCTCTATACTATGTAAACATGTAAAATAAGACTTTGGAAACCAATATATGCATTAATGGAGAGTCTGAAAAATTGGTAGCTTCCTGTGTTCTAATGGCAGAAATTCCAAGAGCAGCATCTTTTTGCCCACTTTACCTCTCTCCTCACTGTTATCTGAAATTCTTTTGACAAGCATAAATTCTTTCATTTTACCTTTTTTTTTTGGAAAATGTGCATTTAAAGGAACGTGCCACCTCACCCAGTGTATTTGCATCTAAGTTGTAAGTGGGTGATGGCAAGTGGGAAGCAGAGACGTTGGGCTGGCCAAAAAGTTTGTTGGGGT
This sequence comes from Delphinapterus leucas, assembly GCF_059928025.1. NCBI lineage: Eukaryota > Metazoa > Chordata > Mammalia > Artiodactyla > Monodontidae > Delphinapterus > Delphinapterus leucas. The sequence continues at coordinate 21,645,263 of NC_143130.1, read as the reverse complement.
TTTTCCGTAAGATGGTATGGAAAAACCGGAATGAATTTTTTGGCCAACCCAGTACATCCAGTTATTCAGAAATATACCAAGTGTCCCAAGTTGCTTTCTTATCTCAGACATGTGTCTTCTTTTTTTTTTTTTGCGTCTGTTGGGAAAGCGAGGAGGATATGGAGTCCTCGACCCATTGCTTTAGTTATAAGAGACTGAATTACTCCTGTTACAAAAAAACAATAAATCCAGTGTACTTCCTTTTTCTGAATTGAGAGGTCAATTAGAAAATAATAACTTCTTTCAGATGAATTTAGTATTAAACATTGTATTAATTTTAATTGTATTGAGAGCATTGTATTCAATCAAGGACAAAATTTATCGAGGAGAAAAAGATCAAGTGAGATTACCAAGAAAAATTATTAACTAATAGATACTATACAAAGAAATGTTCCTATGGTTATGGGTCAGAAATGTCCCTGGGTCTAGTTGAAGTTTTGCCAGGAGACAGAAATCAGGACCTGAATGGCAGGGAAGGTGCTTTACGATAAGAATCCAAGGACAGCACCAAGGATTTACCTAAAAGAAACAGTTTGCAGAAAGTGACTATTCAATTTTTTTTAATCTAAAAATACAACATTTTCTCTTTTTAAAAAGTTATTTTAAAATTCCAGTTTCACACTTTTGGAGACTGCAGCCTTAACCACTCATGGTGCTAGTGTTTGAATTACTTAATATTCTCTTAGCATTTGCCTCGGGTTTGTTTCAGATCCCCCTATAAACTTTATGGTGGTAGCTCTCTGATCATGATAATAGTTTTCATATCCTTCATTTTACCTTCAAGCATCCAGTTAGATCTAGTCTTGCTTCACTCTTTTTGTTATAGGGAGATGCTTTAGAAAATATTCTAATAATGTGTACAACCAGAAATACAATTATACAGTAGCCTAAATATCTTAACTTTGCTTAATAGGGCTGAAACCCTAGGGCTACCCATTCTGTCATACTTTTAAGTCAAAAAAACATTGTGTACAAATTCAACAAATATTTGCATTTTAGAACCTATTTGTGGAAATACAGAATAAATAATGTGACACTGAATGTACACCATCAAACAGATCTAGAATCTCGGGTAATGTGTACATAAGTAGCATATGACAAATTTTACTATAAGTGCTAGAAGAAAGATTACAGAAGTTCAGTGGAGTGTGAGATTTAATCATTTTGGAAATGAGGGAGAAGGAATCTATGGGAAGCTAATATTTGATTTGGGTCTTGAAGTATCTGCAAAATATTGGGAAGTGGATATGTTGGGGAACATAACCCAGCTGAACATCAGAAGAGTATGTGGGAATAGGAATACACGAGGCATGCCATATTAACAGAAAAAGTCCAGTACGTACATAGATGTGTTTAATACGGTAATCAATGTTAGTTTTTGCAGAAAATTCCAAATCTCAGTGGCCTAACAAACTAAAATTTATTTCTTGTTCACATCACAGTTCCATGAGTTGTTTTGCAGGCAGCATTACACATGACGACCCAGGAAACCTGGCCTTCAGTTCTGATATGACATCCTTTTCTAGTGTCTCTGCAAAGAGTTCAGCTGGCCCACAGTCAAAGAGATTAAAATAAAAAATTATCATTCATAAGGTCTTAGAGAGCAGGCCTGGATGCACTGTATATCATTTCTGACCATATTCCATCAACCAGGACTTAACACACAGTACCATCTAGAAGCCAGGAGGTTAGGGAAATGACATCTTCCTGTGCGTGCAAGAGTAAAAGCAAATGTTGTATTGAACACATAGCATTATCTCTGCCACAGGGAATACTGGCTGATAGAGCTAGAAAAGGAGGATGGATTGAAATCATGGAAGGCCCTGAATGCCAAGTCTGAATATTTCAGCTATTTCTCTTTCTGCTGCACTACATAGGTTCTACCCATCACACAACATTGTTGACTTAAATCATTATGTAATGATTTCAAGGTTGCTAGAAAATTTTTCATGTAACAACTAAGTCTAAGAAAGAATAATATGTGAAACGTATGAGTATGTGAGGCTATTATCTCTTCTTTTAGAAATCCAAATCAGCAAATGCAGGTATTTTAAAGTGATTATCACTCAGTAATGATTCTTTTCATGACAGTTTAACTTATACTGATTCCTCTCTTCCTTCTCTACATCCTAACATAAATTTCTAACATTTACATAGTTCTAATACACAGGTGAATTTCCATGTCTTATCACTGTCATGATATTAAATATTCTTTGAAAATAAAGCCCTTTATAACCAATCATTTTATTCTTGTCCAAATTTATGCCCAGTTCTTTGAAGACAGCAGACCCTCAATAAGCTCACGAATAAATGACTTCATAAGGAGGGATCTACCATATTAGAACCTTCTATCTCTATATTAACAGAATTTTGTACTGCCTTTATGACAATTATGGAAAGAGAGGAAAGAGAGGAAAAATTTGTTTAAGCTGCAAACACTTAAGGAGCACTTCATATATGTCAGGTATTAATGTGACTTGGGAAATAAAAATTTAATGGCAGAAAATTGAAAATAAAGCAAGGAATGATGAAACCATATGAAAAGATGTCTATTGATATTTCAGGCCAATGTTATAGCCCAAGAAGTTCCAAATATTCATTTTTTTCCCCCCAAGCTTTCCCTAGATTCTATAGATTCCTCTGTCCAAAATGTATTAACTGATTTTTTTTTTAAGGCACTGTCACTTGGGAAGGAATTGGGTGTGTCTTATTACTTCCAGTGAGGAGGAGTCCTCCATGACTTAGAGGTTTTGGCTTTGCCTCTGCTGATAATAATGTATGGATATTGTAACAAGAACAAGAAATTAAAAAGAAATTGGTGGTATAGACTTGTCTTCCCTTGCATGTTTCAAAACTTTGATTAAAAATCAGGGTCTGTTTTTTGTTTTCTATTTCACCCTTTGATGTTCACTTTAGCCTTTTTTTTTTTTGGATAGAAGCCATTTCTGAGAGAAATGCTTAGTTTGGTAGCTTAAATAACATTCAAGTTCATGATTGCTGACTCTGCTGCAATTTAAATAACTTTAGGGGTGTTACTTTTCCTGATTTCTATTGATATTGTGGTCTACTGGTGATTCATGATTCTGATAGTGCTATAAAGTCAGGTAGACACATACTTTGTCAAGATCATTACTATATATGTTTTATCATTACTATGATATTGAAGAAAAGATATGACAGCAGATAAGGTCTCTAAGAACAAAATGAAAGATTTGGCTTATAAAAAAGATTATATCTTTTGAGAAGATAGATATCTGATGAATTTTTACTGATCTGAGACTTCTATAATGAGAAATTTAAAGGACATACTAAAATTTGAGATGCACATGGTAGGTGTGCATCTAAAAAAGAGCACAAATCTAAAAGAATACTCTTAGGTAAGTTAGAGGCTAGATTGAACATTGGAGAAGGGTGAAAGAAAGGATTATGTAGGTGAAGATCCCCAAATGATTGAATATCACCTTCTGTTGATTCCAAACTGGAGCTTAAACTCAATGTCAGTATGACTCTTTCATATCCCTTATTTAAAGATTACCTAATTAATTATCAATTTCTTTCAACCTCAAAAATATTTCTTTTTTCCTTTTTAATGATCCTGCTGTCACAATCATATTTCAGACTCCTGTCAGCATCACCTGATGTACTACAGTAACGCAGATTTGTCAAAACGGACCTGATTAGCCTTATGGCTTCAGAGCCAGCCCTGTTATTATTTCCAAATGCATCTCTCTCTTTTTTCTTTTTTACCAGCTAAAATTTATTGAGTTTTTATGCCAGGATTGTGCAAAGTGCTTTGGCATACATTACAGATGTTATTTCAGTTGGTCCTTATAATAATTATATAAGATAGGTGATATTATCTTCATTCTACAGATGAGAAAACTGAAAGTTGGGGAACTTTTGTGACTTGTCTAAGATCACACTGTTAGTAAGTGGCAGTGGGGATTTCTCCTCAAGCCTGTCTCCAAAGCCAGGGTACTTAAGCAATGTTCTATACTGTCCAGCAGGAGAAGGTAGGAGTCTCTGCAAACATTTTCATATTTATTAATTTGGGGATTCTTTAGCATTCAGGAACTATCTTTTGAATGTTAAAAGTTTATTGCAATAAGAATTGTTTACTTTATCCTTGAATTATTTCCAACCCCAAATCCTCAACCAGATTCTTCCCTCTGAAATTCAATCCACTGTATCATTTCCTCCACTTACAAACATTAATGCTCGTTCTCGTTCTCTTCCTATTTATTCCTCCTCTTACCCTTCCCATTTATCTATTTCTCTTCTTGAAAATTCACTCCTAAAGCTAACAAGGTGAGGATGCCTGGCGGGCAGAGGTGCACTGAAGATGGGTGGGTGGGAAGCAGGATCCGCGTGGCCCCGAGGTGGGTGTTGGAGAGTGAGCAGGAGAGGGCTTGTTGGCAGTATGGGGCAGCCCAGCCACAGGATGCGAGAGCCCAGCGTGAAGAATAAGTCATTTACGTGTAAGGTGTGCAGAGGCAGACCAGGGGTGAGAGGTGCCAGCCAGTCTGCATGGGGCTGGGACCAGGAAGGGGATCCTGTTTCCCAATGTCAGAGCAAGGTGAGGAAAGTGACCTGGGGAAAGGCTGCCCACCACAGAGATTTGAAGCCCAGGAAGAGTGATCGGGGCTTTCTTCTCAGAGACCGGCCTGGCCCAGTGTTTCTGAGCCCAGGGCCGGGTGAGACGGCTTTGTGCTCGTGGGTGGTGGTGGTCCATGCAGGGCGCTGGAGCCAGAGTAGGCTAAAAGAGGGTACTGGTGGGGTTAGTGGGGACAACTTGATGGCAAAAAGAGACTGGTACATATAGGAAGATTAATCCAATAAGTAAATAAGGATAATGAGAGTCATATTCATCAGTGCCAGAGAAGAGAATTACAAATAAAGAGGAAAAGAGAGAAAAAGAACAAAAACAACAAAAAAAGGAATGAGCCCTGTGATGGTAATTTGGAATTGGAGATGTTGGTGTGATCTCAAGATATATGGGTAGGTCCAGAGTAGAGATGTAAATGTGTGAAAGTATTATGTGTGTGCATGTATGCATACACATACACAGATATATTTACACATGTGTTTTCTAACTCTGTCCACTAAAAGGGTCTGGGAGCAGCAATACCTGAATAACTACTAGCAGACCTAGTGCTTGGATCTTGGGTAATAAATATTATTTTCCCCTGAAGGAACGAGGTTGATTCCAGGTATGGGTAAGAGAAATTGTAAGATAATCTCAGAATATCTTGTTTCTAAAACTAAAGAGGTGCATGCTCAAAGAATGTCAGGAACAGGTAAAAGGACACAAGGGCCAGCTTGTAGGAGCTCCCTTTGGTCAAATCTAGAACCACTTGAGCATCTAAATAAATAAGAAGAAAATATAACCAACAGAATAAAACAGCATTAAATAGTATTCCTGGAACATACTAAAATTTGATAAGGAATGGGAGATATACATGTCTATAAATAATACCTTACTACAAAATATTAATTACATAGTGATGAAAAAGCAACTTTACAGTAGAAAAGATACCACCTACATGAAGAGATCAAGTTTGGCAGTTTGGAGACATATAAAAAAATCATGTGTGCCACATTATAAAATGGAATGAGAAAACCATATAACTTAAGTAAAATTCCCGCCAAAGATGCATAACCTGACTATAGTCACACTGAACTATCAGGGAGAACCTAGCTGAGAAACATTCTATACAATAACTGGCCCATGCTCCTCAGAAGTCAAGGAAATGAAGGGAAGACTAAGGAACTCTTCCAGATTGAAGGCATCTAAAAGGAAATGACAACTAAATGCAGCACGTACTCCTGGCCATGTCCTGTTTGCTGTAAAGGAGAAAATTGGATGGGTTCTGAGGATTAGATGGTAGTATTGTATTGATTGTTACTTTCCTGATTTTTCTGGTTGTATTTTCAGGAGAACGTCCTGCTTGTAGGAAATACAACCAGAGTATTTAGAAATGAAACACCACCACCAACTAAGATGGTTTTCAGTGTCTCTAAAGCGTGTGTTAGGCACATATACTGACCCAATTTACTTTTTAAAACTTACTTCAAACACACACATCCTGCTGTCCAACCCATATTACATATCTTATAATACAACTTTTGTTTTGCACGTGCAGTTTTACTTGATTTTCTTCAACTTTTCTACTTGGAAAACGTTTTCTCATTAAATATTTGCAATTAAAATTAAGTATTAAATATTAAAATATTCACAAATGATATCTGTTAATGGCTTAATACCAAACATACATAAACAACTCATACAACTCAACATCAAAAAAACAAATAACCCAATTAAAAAAAATAGGCAGAAGAACTGAATAGACATATTTCCAAGGAGGAATGCAGATGGCCAACAGGCATATCAAAAGATACTCAGCATCACTAATCATTAGGGAAAGGCAAACCAAAACCACAATGAGATTCCACCTCACACCTGTCAGAATGGCTATTATCAAAAAGAATGCAAATAACAAATGTTGGCAAGGATGTGGAGAAAAGGGAACAAGGGTGTGCAAGAGTGCACTGTTGGTGGGAACATAAATTGGTGCAGCCACGGTAGAAAACAGTAAGGAGGTTTCTCAAAACACTAAAAATAGAGCTACCATATGACCCAGCAATTCCACTCCTGGGCATATATCTGAAAAAAACAAAACCATCAATTCAAAAAGATACATGCACCCCAGTGATCATAGCAGCATTATTTACAATTGCCAAGATATGGAAGCCACCTAAGTGTCCATCAACAGATGAGTGGATAAAGAAGATGTGGTGTATAAAGCAATGGAATACTACTAAGGCATAAGAAAGAAGGAAATTTTACCATTTTTAGCAACATGGGTGGACTTGGAGGGTGTTATGCTAAGTGCAATAAGTCAGACAGAGAAAGACGAATACTGTATGATATCACTTATATATGGAAGCTAAAAAAATACAACAAACTAGTGAACATAACAAAAAAAAGCAGACTCACAGATATATAGGACAAACTAGTGGTTACCACTGGGGAGAGGGAAGGGAAGAGGGGCAATATTGGGATAGGGGAGTAAGAGGTACAAACTATTAGGTATCAAATAAGCTACAAGGATATATTGTACAACATGGGGAATATAGCCAATATTTTATAATAACTGTAAATGGAGTATAATCTTCACAAATTTTGAATAACTGTATTATACTGTGATTCAAACAGTATACTGTAACATATAATATTGTACATCAATTATATTTCAGTTTAAAAAAATATTTTAAAAAAGATTCAACTCAATCGTACCCTACTGTATTAAAACTTGTATCACTCAACCAGGTACCTTACATTGCTCTCTCCTTATTATAGACCTTGCAGTCTTTTTAAAATAGTAGTTAACCCTGCTGTTGCATTGTAATAATTTGTTTGACTCTTTTTTTTGTCCTCCAGAACATAAGGGGTTCTTTAATTGACCTATTGTTAAATTTCGAGTGCTTACGTAAGCCTGTAATATCTGACATGCAGTGTGTTCTCAAATATGTTTTGAATAAATGAATGAAAATTCCATGTCAACCTGAAGTGTTTTGTATGCCACAGCTATCAGCCCTCAATCTGTGACAGCAATATTTTAATTAGACGAGAGTGTATATATACAGCTGAACAAAATGTGAATGTCAGCAAGCTTTTTAACATAGATGATCCCTCATAATGTATTTTAATACTTTCTGTTCGAAGATCATAAGAAAATCCACTGCTTTGTCTCCTGACCTGCTGCCAACAGCTGTCATCTCCTAGACTGTCCCTCAGAGTCCCTTTCAGAACCACAAATAAATCGAGAGCTCTCAGTGCCCCCTCCCCAGACACCCTGAGGCTGCAGAGACCAGTGGTTCTCAAACTTGAGCATGCATTGCAGTCACCTGGAGGGCTTGTTACAACACAGATTGCTGGGTCCTAACCCCAGAGTTTCTGCTTCAGTCAATCTGGGCTGGGACCCACTAATTTGCATTTCTAGCATTTCACAGTTGATACAGTACCGCTGTCCTGGTGACCACCCTTTGAGAACCACTGCTGTAGGTTTTTTCCTACAAACTTGAGGTCAGCCAGTTCTGACCATGACTCATATCATTAATCCTCTGAGTCAACATGAAAAAGGAAAACCCACCCCCCCACGACTTGCAGGCCAATCATAACTTCCCAGGCAATCATTTTCACTGGGTCAGCAGACTTGATATACCCTACACAAAATCTCCACTCCTCCATCATCCCCAGATTGTTCCACCAAATCTTGATTTAATCCCATAACAGACTTCCGACAACCTGAACCCTATACTCTCATCACTGCCTCCTCAGCCTAGTGAGATCACCATGTTCTGGTGGGGCTCCGCCATCCTCTGCTGTAGTCAGGAAAGCACCCCAGTTACAAAGCCAGGTCAGATACAAAACTTATCTCAGATGTTTTCCTTCTCCTCAGAATCACAGTCTTGCTCTGCCGGAAAATAGTTACTTCATAATATTTTTTGCCAGACTGAGAGAAAGCCTAGTACCAGTTATTCTATCAAGTATGCTTGCAGAAATCTGACATTAGATTTTAATTCTTTGTTTGCTCTGTTACTGCTGGTGTATATTTTTACAAGTTTATTATATCTTTCTGTGTGTGTAATGGAGACTTTGTACTCTGGGTTGTCTCTGCCATCTTCCATGTGAAGTTTCCAATTTTTATTTTGATTATTTATTTTAAGGAACGGTTGACAGTATTATATCTACAGTATTCTTTTCCATGCATTTATAGAAAAAGGAATCCAATAGATATAAAATGTGATTTCCAATTCATTTTGCTAAAGAGACTATAGATAATTTCCCTCTGTATTTTCTTTTCAAGTTTTAATGATGTATAAAAGTGTGAGAGACCTGCCTAATTTTGTTTCTTTGGGTGTAAACTTTTTACTACTTAGCTATTGATAGCATTCTTTCTTTGCCTCTTTAAATATTTTTGTAATTATATCCGGGTTCATATTAGTTTATTGATTTTTTTGGCAGATGATAAATCCTATCAATTTTTATACACAAATCTTTCTTTGACAATTTTTATACACAAACAGGTAATATTAAATCCATTAGTTCTTTGACTATTGCGTCTTCTCAAATGTTTTTTTCCTTATATCTATTAAACAAATACAAAATCTTTATAGTTTGGTTCTTCATGTTTTACCTTTCATAACCATTATTTCTCTACCATTGCTTTTCTGTACATTCTGATTCAGTTTTTTGATGAATCAGTCTTGTTAATAACTATGTTACCTATAAATCTTTATGATACTATTGACATTTTAATTTCCTTACAAATTTCAGCATACCTTTCCAGCTCCTTCTTTATTTCAACCTGATGACTTCTCCTGTCTATCTTTTACCTATAGCTGGCTGTGTAGTTTTGAACAGAAGGGAACTTTACCATATATAAGAAAATAAAAATTATAAAGACAAGTTAGAAATTAAGAGAATTAGGGACTTCCCTGGTGGCACAGTGGTTAAGAATCTGCCTGCTAATGCAGGGGACATGGGTTCCATCCCTGGTCCAGGAAGATCCCACGTGCTGTGGAACAGTTAAACCCGTACGCCACAACTACTGAGCCTATGTTCTAGAGCCTACGAGCCACAACTACTGAAGGCCATGCGCCTAGAGACCGTGCTCCTCAAAAAGAGAAGCCACTGCAATGAGAAGCTCATGCACCGCAACAAAGAGTAGCCCCCGCTCGCTGCAACTAGAGAAAGCCCACACACAACAACGAAGACCCAATGCAGCCAAAGGGGGGAAAAAATTAAGTGAATTAATATGAAAAGGTCAGTAAAAATATACAGGTCTGTAAATCCTTAAAATCAATAGACACAATAAATAGAAAAACCTGAGTATGTTTGTCATTACAAAAAGTAGAGAGTTAATGTTTAACTAAATGGAAGAAAAGTTCCAACTGAGATTGTTCAAAGCATGATTCAATGTTTGTGCCTTGACGTTTGGACTTCCTTACATTTTAAACATTGCTATAACCAATAAATAATTATGGTCAGACTAATAAAAAAGGAAAATATAAAGCAAACAGTTTGTGGCCACTGTGATTGCTTTTTTGCTGTGTCCACTTGGGTAGGCTGCAGTACCCAGTTATTCAAGAAAGTGCTAACGTAGGTGTTGCTGCAGATATGATTAAAATCTCTAATCAATTGATTTTAAGTAAGTAAGATTATCCTGGATACTATGTGGGGCCTGATTCAATCAGTTAAAAGGCCTTGAAAGCAAGGCTAAAGCTTTCTCAAGAAGAAGAAATGCAGCCTGTAGGCAGCAGTTTCTACCCATGCCTGTGAGTTCAAACCTGCCCATGCTATTCCCTTAATTCTTTCCTCATGGCCTAGCCTACAGATTTCAGATGCTCACAATTGTGTAAGCAAATTTCTTGCAATGAGTATTTTTGGGTGTGTCTGTCTCCCTCCCTCATAAATATGTGTGTGTATTGTATTATATGTGTGTGTGTGTGCATGTGTATGGATAGATATTTAGAGATATAGATAAACAGATAGACCAATAGATAGAAACATAGATACATAAATACATAGATATAAAGACAGACAGATCAGTCAGGGTTCAACCAGAGAGGGAGAATATATATTCAGGACTGTGACTGATTGATCCATCTTGAGGGAAGTTCTTGGGAAGAGGTATTTTTGGTTTGGTGTTAGTTTTTAGGGAAAGTGGGCATGGTTGTCCTGCAGATAGCAGCTAAGGTTATGAAAGAGAAAAATTGGGGTTAGTAATACAAGGTTTAAATTACATCTGCATTCTCTAGAGCTTCTTGAGGACTTCATGCATTGTTTTTCTACCTGACTTTGGTGGAGTCAGTGTAAATAATATAGCAGTTGATGGATCTACACACTGATCTCAATACTTCTGCCTGGTGCTACATGTAAAGATGCTTTATGGGAAAAGAGTTGGTGAAAATACAACACACTACTGCTTATTTTAAATGGTAACGCATCACAAAATAACTTGCATCTGACTATAGAAAAAAATTCCATTTTTGATGTAACAAACAATAAGGAAAATGACAGTCACTTGATAGATTTTCCCACTGAACCATCTGTGAAACTATTTGACCCATTGATAATAGTCTATTAGGTTCATTAACCTAAAATTTCATTCATGAGGCATAGTGGAATAAGCTCTAAAATTGTATGTTAATTATTGAAATATGAGTTTCTATAAGCTCATTAATTTTCAAAAGTTATTTAGAAACCCTCAGGGATTCCATTAAGCCCACGCATACCATAGCCATACTCTTTGGGCAGGGAGCAGAGACAGAGAAGATCACTTCTATTTTTATAACTTGGAGGTTTGGGGTCTGCCTTGAATGTGAAGTCCAAATATGATGTTTATTTCCAGTACAAACTAGTTAGAAAAACTCTGTGCCACATTATTGTCATCTGCAAAAAGGCAGGCAATATTTCTAGATTTGAGTGCTGCATGGATTAAATGCAGTAGAGGCAAAGCTTTAAAAGTTGTGAAATTTATCCCTTGTGTTATTTTATACAACTTCTGCAAGCTTTCATTTGCAAATGAAAAGTCTTTCCTTTTGGTTCTAAAATTATATTCATCTATGTAGATTTTTATCATGTGGAAAATCTATCAGAGTTTTTCCTGTGTTTTTTGTTTTCTAATGATCCAGTGGATGTTTGAAACACACACACACATATATAATATATATAATATAATATATATATATTTTATATATATATATATATAATCTCCGAAGTTATAGCAATACACCCCACTATATCTTTAGGCTTGTCCAGTCAAGCTCCTGAGAGCAGATTGAAAGGCTGAAAGAGAAAAACAGAGAAATTACCATAATATACCATAACACTGATTTTGAGAAGTCTCAGAAAGGTAAATTAGTGCCATAATTACAGTAAATTGTTTCGTGGCCTCTGTAAACCAGAAAGAAACCCATTTCTCAGTTGTCATCGAGGTCCTCATAAATACTTTTGGGTGATACTCTAGAAGATAAAAAAATATGCCATTCCCACTTGAGAATGAACTTCATAGGTCGACATAGGGATTTGCTTGATCTGTATAATAGAAAACGTGCAAACTTGCTTTCCTTTTAAAGCTATTTATTTAAGGCAGCAGATATATATCCATCGGAATAGCTAGGCATGTTTTATTAAGGAACCTTAATTAAGGAGTCAAAATCTCAGTGGCTCAACACAGTGAAGGTATATTTCTTGCTCCTCCTCTACTATCTTATGCCTGGTCTCCAGGACTGAGAGCCTCCATCTGGTCTCTCTGTCATTCCTCCATATTAACACGGGAGTGTACAGTCTCTGACCCAGGAGAAGAGGGAATTGGAGAATTATTCATCAGTGTCCTCATTTCATTGTGGACACAAGTCACATGGTCACTGCACCTCACAGGATCAGGGAAGCACAATCTTGTGTGTCCCCAAGGAGCAAAACCAGCCAACCTGCTGAGTAGCACTGAGAACTACCATGGCAACTACTGCAGTCTAACCAGTTTTGCATCTTCAGTGTCATCACAGACCAGTAGAGTAGGCAACATAGTATTAGAGAAACCTGTTATTTGTGTAATATTTAACACTTTATCTCTAGGTGTGATTTCAATTGAAGTGATGCTTTGTTTCATCTAGCAATGACTTCTGAACAAAATTACTATTTATCTTTTATTCTGGAGGTCTTATGAATGAAATTTTTAAATTTTATTAAGCTCAGTTGAGTGATTCTAAGTATAATTCTTACCGTTTTTTTCACACTTTGAATTTTGTTCAATTCCAATTCAAATTAGCAGATCACATTTATGTAATGGAACACAGAGAGAAAGTTCACTGGACATTTGTCTATTGATACTATTAGGACAAATTCCTATAATCTTTTTTTTCAGTCTCCACTGACATTAAACATCAAAAATTACCAAAGCATATTCTAATTTTTGGATATTCTATTCTTTGGACAGTAACAGAAGAAAAATAAATCTCAAACTTTACAAAAATGTTGCCAAAACTTTTACGGGTCAACTCAATTGACAGGAATCTACTTTAGATAAGTGCTTCTTATATGGAGGATACATATTTTATTACTAAATATATTATAATCATGTAGAAAGCAGAAGAAAGTAAATCACAGGCTTATTCGTAACAGTGTGTACTTTTGCAGTGCTAATAAAATTATTTCCTCCTGAATGTTTAACCGTGTAGTTTATACATCATAGACTTTGAAAATAAATATGAAATCTGAGATGTACATTTGTTTATAAGAGGCATAACATCAAATCCTCTGTAGAATGAGTGTGATCCCTCTTTCCCACAAAATCAAATGTATACGCTTTGGTTTGAGTGTCGGTATGTGTAAAAGGAATGCTTTGAGGGTAGTGAAGAATTGCATCTACCTACCTCAGAAAATTGAAACTAAGACATGATGCCTTGATTTACTAAGAATTCATGGGTAGGTAAGGCTAGTTGGTGTACCGTTTGGAAAACGCTGACTCTGAGGATACAGTTACTAGTTTCAAACTCAGGAAAAGCCACTATGTTTGATGGTTAATATTCTTTAATTTTTATCCTATGAAAGAAAACAATATTTCTAGAATGTCAGAGAGAAAACTTGAGCAACTACCTATATTTGCCAAGTATCTTTCAATATATTAAAAATAATTATAGGGCTTCCCTGGTGGCGCAGTGGTTGAGAATCTGCCTGCTAATGCAGGGGACACGGGTTCGAGCCCTGGTCTGGGAGGATCCCACGTGCCGCGGAGCAAGTAGGCCCGTGAGCCACAGCTACTGAGCCTGCGCGTCTGGAGCCTGTGCTCCGCAACAAGAGAGGCCGCGATAGTGAGAGGCCCGCGCACCGCGATGAAGAGTGGCCCCCGCTTGCCGCAACTAGAGAAAGCCCTCGCACAGAAACGAAGACCCAACACAGCAAAAATAAATAAATTAATTAATAAAAACTCCTACCCCCAACATCTTAAAAAAATAATAATAGTAATAATTATATATCAGGAGTAATGCTTTTATGTTAATTTCTTCTTTTTTTGTATTCACAACCTACATTCCTTCTCCATCATTTAAAAATGTGTTAATTTTGAAATGAAACTTTCTTACACACTCAGGGTATGTGTATAAATCAGATCAGGAATTTTACGTTTTATTTTTGAAACCAGCTATATATTTATGCTCTGCCAGCATTAGAAGGGAATCTCTGCATAGCCTATCAATGATATGAAAGGAGTGGCCCTCAGATTGAAGGAGTGGTGGTAACAAGATCGATTAGAGAGGCACCATTGCTTCTTTGTTCCAGATACAATATATTTTCCGAAGTCACCTCACACTGCAAAGGCATTTCTAAATCTTTGTCCACTTATTACAAGAGGCAGCATGGCTCAGTGGTCTGAAATAACAGGCTGGAAGATCAGGGACTGTGAGTTCTGATGTTATATTTAAAAAAAAAAAAAGCAAAAATGTTGCTTGGTCTTTTTAGATACCTTTAAAATGTTTCTTTAATATCATGTTCCATTTATTCTTTCCTTTTCTTTTTTTTGTTCTGTTCAGGTGGCATTTATCATATGGGTCATGGACACAAAAGTAAAAGTCAAGGCTGTCCCAGTGACTAAAAGCCACCATAGGAACAAGTAGGGATGCATCTCACAGAGACAGCGGTTTCCTTCTTGTTTGATGAACACCTGGAAGATTCCCAAAATAGTTGAAAAGTAAGTATTGGTTTAATACTTATAGAACAGAATGGGATGCAATTAAGAAAGAAATCTCAGCAAGCTGCACTTAAAGCACTGGGTTATGGCAAAATTGAATCTGTGGGAATATTTCTGTAGTACTCATTTAAAATGGGGTATGAGGATATGGCCCCAACTGAGATGTCCGTTGCCTTCTCTATTTCTCTAAAACTGTCAGAATAAGTCATTCAAATATCAAGTTCCCTTTTCAGGTCATATGCAAATTTTAGTGTGTTCTGCTGAGTTATATCTGTAATCATACAACATTTTTCCTCTTTCATGTTTGATGTGGGCTTTCAACATTCTAAATCTCATAAAATTAAAAGTGAAGAAGCTATTCAATAAAGGCACAAATTGAAACAGAGCCAAATCAATGCTGAGTAGAAATGAGCTTCACTGGTTTCTGACAGACCAGAATTAGATTTACCCCTCTAATATGTAAGGCAAGGCCCAAGCACTCTCTCCCTCCAACAGTTTCTGCAGATGGTAGAAGTCACTAACGAACCTGCGATGTACATCTTGCAAAGATTTTCTTTCTGTTACGTCTGAGGGCCTCCTTTATGACCCTAAAATATAACTAAACTTAATTGCAGTCATGTATATTTATCTGTCCTGGGCTAATAATGAGTTTTCATTTTAAAGGATCCACAGTAAGATTTCTGGTGCAACATCAAGTGTTATACACTGTGGGGAAGAATTCCATTGTACAAAAACGATATGAATTGCCAATGAGAGCTCATTGATAACTACACTATACATTTTAAAAAGTAAATATTTATAAGTCTCAGTCTATTTTTTTAATTATAAAAGAGGTCATTTTGTAATGTCAAAAGAAGCTAATCTGAAATATTTAGGAACTAGAAGCAATAGGAAATAGATGTGTCAGAGAAGTGTAAACATGTGATTAACATGCTGGCTTCAGGAAAGAAATGCATGGGTGTAATTAAATAATAGAAAAGTTTTATTTACTTGGTGTCCTGTCCCCCCAAAATTACATCAAATTTCTCAGCTTGGACATTTTCTTAAATGTGTCAAATTGTTCACTGTTGCCATATCAAATAAATGTCTTACTTGTATTAGTAATAAAATAGTTCACACACACACACACACACACAACACTAAAGCAGGCTTATAAAATTTCATCCACATTTTGGCTGTGAACATCTATTGCAAAAGAGCCCGTCTAACTTTTTCACGGTTGATTTCTTTCTCAGAAGTCTTAAAGCATTAAAAGTATTTTATGAACAATTTTAATACTGCAAACACTTTCATAGGTACAAAACAAGTCTCGTTGCTTGGAAATGCTGAAGTCCTAGATCTTCATATTGAAAGTCATAGAAATTTTAAAAGATAGCAAAGTTTGAAATGAATTCTTGTTAATGAGGTAATTTTATGTTGTTTAGGCCAAAATTACTTTCATAGGATAAAAAAAAAAATCATTAATGGTAAAAAACGTTTTTAGCCTAGCAAACACTCGACAAATACTAATTCTCTCCTTAGGCCTGGGAGGAAACTTATTAATCATCTTCTAATCCAATAATTTGCCAAATGTAGTTGTTTCATTGCAACATCTCTGATAGCTATCTCAGAAATCAAAGGCATTCCGTTTCAATCTGCTTGTTTTAGAAATGGAAAAAACTTGTCCTATTGAAGTGATTAAATCAAGATTACATAGCAAAGAGCTGATTGAAGACAAGAATCTAGTTTTTTTTTAATGCCAAATCTGCAATGTTGTTTCCAAATCAGATGAAGCTGTTTCCTTTGTCTGCTTCTTCAGAAAGCATTAAAACAACTGAACTTATCCTATTAGAGCTAATACAACCAAATAGAAACAATGATCTATGTTTCATTTTTATTATAAAATGTATTATATATACTGCTCTTTGCAGCATTTGACAAGAAATGTCTTTGTTCTGATGTGGTCTGCCATGCATGTATACATTCTCCCTCTCCCTCTCCCCCTCCCTCTCCCCCTCCCTCTCCCCCTCCCCTCCCCCTCCCCCTCCCCCTCCCCCTCTCCCTCTCCCTCACACACACACACACACACACTCCCACACAGGCTCACATGATTTCTTTCTCAGACTGTTGCAATAGCCTTCTTGTTGAAACTCTGCATTTAAACTGTTCACACCACCCTTCCTTCTCTGGCTCTCAGCTCCCTATTAATCCTTTCCTCCACACAGCTTCTGATTTAATCTTTCTGGGATTAAAAAACCTGACCATGTTTCTCCTCCAACCAACATTCTTCAGGTATCTCATACATGACATATAAAATCCTTTCTGATAAGGCCATTACCCCACTATTGAGTTAAGCTTTGTTCTGTGCTCTCCTTAATTTTTTTAGAGCATTTATTTTGGAATAATGTTAGATTGACATAAAAGTTGCAATGATAGTGCTGCAAGTTCTCATAGACCCCTCACCCAGTTTCCACTAAGGTAAACATCTTTCATTACCATGGTGTAGTTAAAAAAATTAGGAAACCAACATCGGATCAGTGTGTGATGATTGACTCAATTCCAGATTTTATTCAGATCGTACTTGCTTTTATCTAATGTCATTCTGTTGGGATTCAGTCCAGGTTACTGTATGACACGGCATGTGTCATCATATCTCCTTAGTCACTCTAGTCTCGAGAGAGGGCCTCCTTTGTTCCTATGGCTCCACATGGAGGAGCCCAGAGACAGAGACGAGCATGAGCTGTAGGGATGCTCGGATGACTACTCTGGCAAAGGTTGGGAAACCCAGCCTAGATGAGAGGTTGGGAATGTGAGCAGCTAGCAGGGCTGAAGAGAGTCTGTGCTGCTTCTCTGACAAGGAATTCCTCAGCCAGGGAGATACAGACTGAGGTGGTATAGCTTGCCCCCAAATCACTCACACACACCACCTACCTGGACACATTTCCTGCAGCAGAGGCCATCAGCACCAGATGGAACCAGCCAGACCCCCAAAGTCAATGCCGTAAGGGGCCCTCTGCTGCCCCAGCTGTCTGGCACATACCCCACCTTCACGCCAAGGCTCTGGGAGCATAGGCTGAGCTCAGGGAAGAGAAGAGCTGGGCTCTAAACTGATTATTGCACAGAAGTTTTTAAAAGGACAAGAAGACTGAGTCGTGACACATCTATGAAATGATTACACATGCACATCTATTTCCCCACCTGACTGTTCATTCCTGGGAGTTAGGAACCATATATTTTTGTCTTATACCCACAGCCTCTTTTGAGAATTCTCAACTGGAAGTGGGGATAGGGGAGTGTTCTTCCTTCTCCAGAATGTTTGGAAATGAGTTGAGGTTTTTGTTCTTTGTTTTTTATTTTCTTTTTTGGGAGGGGGAATGTTCAAGGTATTTAGTCAGTGGGAACCATTAATTCTAAACGGTCTGCAGGATCCTGCACCATAGTGGAGACATGAGTGAAGG
This sequence comes from Delphinapterus leucas, assembly GCF_059928025.1. Classification (NCBI taxonomy): domain Eukaryota; kingdom Metazoa; phylum Chordata; class Mammalia; order Artiodactyla; family Monodontidae; genus Delphinapterus; species Delphinapterus leucas. The sequence continues at coordinate 21,627,034 of NC_143130.1, read as the reverse complement.
GACAAATGCATGAATGAACGAGTTAGTGAATGAATTTATCTATTCATTATTGATATGATAAATGCAGTCAAAACTTTTCTAATGAGCAAAAATATGGCTTCCAAAACAAATGAAAAGGGATTTTAAAGTCTTTGAAACTCAAACATTAACATAAAAATAAAGCCATGCTTTGTATAGGACCAAGAGTAATCTACATTCCCACCTTCTATACTCACATTTTAATGTGAATTTTATTAACATGTTTGCTAGGACACAGAGCATATTTTTATTCCCCTAAAATTACAAATTTTCTTCCTTAAGTATATCTCCTAAGAATCTCCTAATAGTATAGCTTACCCATACACAGTCCTAAAAATAGAATTTCTATCCAATGTGCCCCTTTTTTTCCCATCTAAGCTCTTTCTTGGTGTCACATTTTTTCTCCCTTTCAGTGCTGTCTTCAATCATCCAAAATCCATCACTACTATATGGCTGCGATTAGTAGAGTATGGATCCAAATAGAAGCACTGCTCTGGGTTTTATTTTCGTTCCCCAATGTACATTCCATCCACATGATTGCCAGAGCCTCTGAGAATGCTAATTTCTCATCCTATTCTTCTTAGGCAAATGTGCTAAGGATGTGGCCGCCCAGCCCCTGAAATGGTGGGGAATAGAGGGAGTCAGGAAGCTGGGATGGCTGATGTTTCTTTAACAAAGTCACTACCATCTTCTGTGAAGTGTCAATGACTTGGTGGGTTTTTTCCTGCCAAAATTGTGCACGTATGTGACTCCAGCTTTCTTTACAAGGGGAGCCATGACCCCCATAGGGCCTCCATCTGTCTGCCTGGAGCAGGTGGTCTCATTGGTATGGCAGTCGCCATGGTTAAAGCTCGTTAGAAGATGTGCTGACATTGATGTCAGGTCTTCACATTCCATTATTTTCTTCAAGCATGTTTACCTTTACATTGAGAAAGTCTGTGCTATCATAAAAGAAAAAAGAAATCTCCTGTGCTTTAAGATACTCTAATACATAAATGTAAGCCATTGACTGTGGGGAAATCAGGAGGTGTGATTTCAGAAGCATCACTTATATAGGAAACAAGTCCATTTGAAACATTTCTATCATACAAAAGAGTCAACAGACCTTTTACCTGACCAGGAGCCGCCATCTCCCACCCCAAACAAGTAGGTAAGTCTTTGGAAAACCTTTAAAGTATTTCAATGTAAAGATTTCTTTCTGTCTTCCTTTTTTTTTTTGCCAAAATCTGAAAGTCCATATTCTTAGTCAATTCTGATTCAAAACAAGACTAGAAATAGCATACTGGGACATTTTCATTCCTAAAAGTTCCAGCTGGAAATTCAGCAGAAACTGTTCCTTTGGCACCTCCCAAGAAATATGACGGGTTTCAGAGCAGCAGCTGAAGTAGAAAAAAAATGAGGACCCACCATCACCAAAACAACAACAAAAACAGCTATTGAAATGATTTAGTATCTAAGGTTCAGGGGATTTTTTGCTTTCTTTTTTTTTTTTTTCCGTTTGTTTTGAAGTTGCAGCAGGAGATTTGTGTAAGTTCCCGAGACTACAGATGGATAAACACAGATTGGAGAAAGGTGGAAATGTTCTTATTCCCTGGTTATAAAACCAGCACCAGAGGGAATATCTTACATTATCCTAAAACCTTTCATTCCCTCCCCGTGCTTGCCAGTTGCCCCTCACCAGTGGCTTTGCATCACCACTAGGAGTACACGGTGTGTGAACAGGGCTCCCCGAATGCATTGCCTCCTGCTCCACAAACATCCTGCTGGAGAAACACTGCGGTTTAGTTCACAGCTCAAGAAAGCTTTTATCTAAGCCTGCTCACCACTGGCTGTTTTCCGTGCCCGACAAGTATATATCTGGAATAGTCTAAGAACTCACGTTCTTATGCTCTGTCCTCATTGTTCAAAACCACATTTGTACATAGTATACCATGAGCCCTGATTTTTTTTTATATATTAGAATTTTATTCATAATATTTATACCCAGTTTCTTGCCTGCTTTGAATGCTTGAGACCTTTATCTATCACTTTTTTCTAGGAGTTTACCTTTGTAGTATTGTCCTTTCTGTCCTATTTTGAATTGGACTTGGGTCTGGCATCTTTGTGTGTGAGTGTCTGTTAGTGTGTCTGTGTGTCTGTGTGCCTTTGTGTGCCTGTGTGTCTGTGTGTGTGTGCCTCTGTGTGTCTCTGTGTCTGTGTATCTGTTTATCTGTGTGCATGTCTGTGTCTCTGTGGTCTGAGTGTGTGTGTGTGTGTGTGTGTGTGTGTTTATAGCAGGGAGTAGGAGACATTAGCCTGGGGATAATATGTGAGAATGTAGAACACTCGGAGATGTCATGGAGGTTTTCTGTATGACAATCTGGTGAACTGAAATGTCACAGAGTTCCCCAAATAGATATTCTTCTCCGGTTTAACATACAAAGAAATACTCAGCAAGGTACCATTTCCTCAGTTCCTAGAAGGGGTAACATTTCCCAGTGGGGTAAATTGTAATGGATCAGATGACAATATAGCACCATGGTTTTCATAAGAGAAAATGCTCTGGAAAATTAACACTTTTGGACAATATAAAGACTAACACCCTCAATCCTTTGCCCTAGAAGGGCAGAGGAACTCTGTGTGTACACGGGCTGCTCTGAAACTCAAATAATGATTTCTCTGATGTGGTGATATTGCTGCTACCATGGGCTCCAAGAGAGCAGGGCTAATTGTACGGTGTCAGATGGTAGGTGTGTCAGTGGAAAAAATTTAAGAGGCACATCATTGTCGCTTTCTAGAACATAATAGGCGCTGATTAGCCAGCCATTTGGCTGGCAGCAGTGTGCTCGCCTCTGACTGTTAGCTGTCAGCATGGAGGCCAACTTGAGCTGCAGAAAAACACAGTGGTGCCCAAGGAGAAGATGGCTGCACACCCAATATTCTTCATGGGGGATTAGCTATTGCTCTGGAAAAGGATGGGGTGTGGAGCAACTGCAAAACTCCTCTGTCAGGCTTCTTAGGTGCCTAATTGTTGAATTCTGGTCAGCTCTGATTTGAACGGAGGTCCCTTTGTTTGCTATATTCACGGAGGCAGGTAATTCTACACCTGGATGGGGTCCTCTCAGACCATCCACCTCAGCCTCCTGTTCCCAGGCAGACCGTCCATAAACCACCCAACGTCTTTGACAGACGGGGAAAGCAGGGCTGTAGAGTTTGGTTGTTACTGCTTCTGTCCATTGACAACATTTCCTGACTTCCCAGTATTGTAATACCTATGTCTAGCATGGAACCAGTATGTGATAGTGGACAGGGACTGACTTCTTTCTTCCTCGTGTCCTTTACATGATGTCACCCACTTATACCTAGTGCTTCCTCTGTAGACTTTTTGTTTTCTGATTCACTCCATGCTTTCCATTTCCAGAGTTTTGCCCCTCAACCAGTGTCATGCCCTCATGCCAGAATTCCAGGCCCTGGAAATGAACAAAACCAGGACCTATAACTGTCAGAGCAGAGTCCCTTAAACAGCAGTGGTCGCATCTGCTTCCTGCTTTTCAGGCTGTTCATCACTTTTCCGTTCCCCTCCACTTCCACCGCCTCATCTCTCCCTAAGTCCCCAAACAGAGCTTTTCATACCGATAGGCCAGTTTACTTTTCTCTCTCGTACACATGGTTTGCTTTCTTTCTATTTTGTGTCTTTGCTCTCCCTTCTCTAGTCCATACTTGGAATCCTGGATTCTGTATTTCCTTCAGTGAAGCTACAGCATATGGTAACTACTCAAAATTTCTCTCCCTTAACATTGTCTTTCCTGACAAGTCATTTGCTTGGATTACAGGCTGCATCCACTGTGGACCCCCACTGCCCCAGTGATTGAGAACAAAGGCCCTGGCCTCAGTTAAACCCAGGTGAAAACTCTGGGTCTCTTATTTAGCCTATGTCCCAGCTTGATCACCCATAAATATATAGCAGACTTCACAGTGTTGTTGAGAGGATTTAATGGGATAACTTACATAAAATGCCTGACACGTGGTGGGTAATTGAGAAATGGTACTAATTACCATTATTGCTTTTAGTATTGAACTAGTCTTCTTAAACAAGTTTTAATAGCACTTTTGTACGTGAGTTGTACTTTATTATTGTTCATTAATAAAATATTCACATATATTCACTTAAGCCTTAAATAGCCCAGTAACAGGATCACAAACCTTCATCCTTTGACTTGTCCCCTAATACCTGCCCCCAAATCACATAGCATTAGACTGTGCTTGGGGTCAACCTAAATATTAGAATGAGTGTCTGTCTGATATTAAAAATTCACAAGTGGAATAACATGCTCTATTTTCTTTGTTTATTTAAGAAGGAGTTTTTTCATTCATACTATTTTTATCTTGTCTCCTTTTTTCCCAGATCCCACAAAAAATATGGGATAATATAAATCCACATCTCTAAGTTTATGATTTTAAATTTACATAAGTAAAATTTTAAAAATTAATCCAAATCATACTCTAATCCAAACCAGCCCTTGTATATTGTTTGTTGCTTTTTATATTCCATATTATTTTAAGTGACAATATCATTACACTATGATATGAGATTATCTAACATTGTACATGTTTTTCCCTAATCTTGAACGTGTACTCTGAGTCCTCCCTACCCTTGAGGTTGCCATTTTACCATTGTGCTTATGCAATCTCCTATGTGATGAATTAAAAAGTATATGAATGATACTAGTCAATACAAATCAAGCACTTACTCTGTGCTAAGCCCTTCACATGCATTATGCTACTCTAGACCCTCCAAGATGGGATTAGACATGCAAGAGATTTATTAGAAAACAGCTGTGAAGGATAAAGGGGAGGTAGCCAAAGAAAACAGGAGGAACCTTTAGACAGCAATGCAGGAGATTGGGTAGGAAGAATCTCAAACTGTAGGGCAGTTCTAGGAACGTTCCAGCCAGGATGAGGGGAACCCTTAAGCCAAAGTTGCCCATCAAAGGTGTTCCTCATCTTGCAGGCATTGGATCTGCATTAGTACCTTTGTTGAGCACAGGAGTGGATCTAGGAAATCAGCGGCTGGAACCATCACTCAGTTTTGCTCCCTGAAGAGGGATTTCTGAGCAGTGCATATCCATCACTGCCACATGCAAAAATTCACTTAATGTCACGACAGATGAAAACAAGAAATGTTACACAGCTTCCCTAAAATCACAGAGCTAATGAGTGACATAGTTGGATTTTAACACAAGTAGTCTGATTAGAGAGCCTATGACAAGTAGGTATATAAGAAGGTAGGTGCATAGTTAGCTATGCTATAATATTTGTGAAATAAAGTAGATGTGTAGATATGATGGAAAATGTTAACAAATTCAACATTTGAGTGATTCTGTTCCTTTTATAAATGTCATAAATCATTCTTAATATTTCAAATTAGTCATAGGAAGTCATGATCATTATTTAGGAGAGAACCTCACACATTTCAATACAGATAGTTTTAGACCAAATGTTGAGGTATTTGTGAAGATAATAAAACTTCAATCTCCTTTTCTTGTATTTAAAATCAGCTACTTGCCTGGATGATAAATGGTAATATTTCATTATTCAAATAAATGGAAAACATAGGAATCTCTTGAAATGATGCTTTATTCTTTTTTTTTTTAACATCTTTGTTGGAGTATAATTGCTTTACAATGGTGGGTTAGTTTCTGCTTTATAACAAAGGGAATCAGCTGTACATACACATACACCCCCATATCTCTTCCCTCTTGCGCCTCCCTCGCACCCTCCCTATCCCACCCCTCTAGGTGGACACAAAGCACGGAGCTGATATCCCTGTGCTATGTGGCTGCTTCCCACTAGCTATCTATTTTGCATTTGGTAGTATATATAAGTCCATGCCAATCTCTCACTTCGTCCCAGCTTACCCTGAGGCCCTCCCCCTGTCCTCAAGTCCATTCTGTACAACTGCGTCTTTATTCCTGTCCTGCCCCTAGGTTCTTCATAAGCATTTGTTTTTATGTTTTTTAGATTCCATATATATGTGTTAGCAAACGGTATTTGTTTTTCTCTTTCTTACTTACTTCACTCTGTATGACAGACTCTAGGTCCATCCACCTCACTACAAATAACTCAATTTTGTTTCTTTTTATGGCTGAGTAATATTCCATTGTATATATGTGCCACATCTTCTTTATGCATTCATCTGGCGATGGACACTTAGGTTGCTTCCATGTCCTGGCTATTGTAAATAGAGCTGCAATGAACATTGTGGTACATGACTCTTTTTGAATTATGATTTTCTCAGGATATATGCCCAGTAGCGGGATTGCTGGGTCCTATGGTAGTTCTATTTTTAGTTTTTAAAGGAACCTCCATACTGCTCCCCAGAATGGCTGTATCAATTTACATTCCCACCAACAGCGCAAGAGGGTCCCCTTTTCTCCACACCCTCTCCAGGATTTATTGCTTATAGATTTTTTGATGATGGCCATTCTGACTGGTGTGAGGTGATATCTCATTGTAGTTTTGATTTGCAATTCTCTAATGATTAGCAATGTTGAGCATTCTTTCATGTGTTTGTTGGCAATCTGTATATCTTCTTTGGAGAAATGTCTATTTAGGTCTTCTACCCATTTTTGGATTAGGTTGTTTGTTCTTTTGATATTGAGCTGCATGAACTGCTTATAAATTCTGGTGATTAATCCTTTGCCAGTTGCTTCAATTGCAAATATTTTCTCCCATTCTGAGGGTTGTCTTTTCATCTTGTTTATGGTTTCCTTTGTTGTACAAAAGATTTTAAGTTTCATTAGGTCCCATTTGTTTATTTTTGTTTTTATTTCCATTTCTCTAGGAGGGGGGTCAAAAAGGATCTTACTGTGATTTATGTCATAGAGTGTTCTGCCTATGTTTTCCTCTAAGAGTTTTATAGTGTCTGGCCTTAAATTTAGGTCTTTAATCCATTTTGAGTTTATTTTTGTGTATGGTGTTGGGAAGTGCTCTAATTTCATTCTTTTACATGTACCTGTCCAGGTTTCCCAGCACCACTTATTGAAGAGGCTATCATTTTCCCATTGTATATTCTTACCTCCTTTATCAAAAATAAGGTGACTATATGTATGTGGGTTTATCTCTGGGCTCTCTACTCTGTTCCATTGATCTATATTTCTCTTTTTCTGCCAGTACCATACTGTCTTAATTACTGTAGCTTTGTAGTATAGTCTGAAGTCAGGGAGCCTCATTCTTCCAGCTCCATTTTTCTTTCTCAAGATTGCTTTGGCTATTCACGGTCTTTTGTGTTTCCATACAAATTGTGAATTTTTTTGTCCTAGTTCTGTGAAAAATGTCATTGCTATTTTGATAGGGATTGCATTGAACCTGTAGATTGCTTTGGGTTGTAGAGTCATTTTCTCAATGTTGATTTGTCTAATCCAAGAACATGGTATATCTCTCCATCTGCTTGTATCATCTTTAATTTCTTTCATCAGTGTTTTCTACATACAGGTCTTTTGTCTCCTTATGTAGGTTTATTCCTAGGCATTTTATTCTTTTTGTTGCAATGGTAAATGGGAGTGTTTCCCTAATTTCTCTTTCAGATTTTTTATCATTAGTGTATAGGAATACAAAAGATTTCTGTGCATTGATTTTGTATCCTTCTCCTTTACCAAATTCATTGATTAGTCTAGTTGTTTTCTGGTAGCATCTTTAGGATTCTCTATGTATAGTATCATGTCATCTGCAAACAGTGACAGTTTTACTTCTTTACCAATTTGGATTCCCTTATTTCTTTTTCTTCTCTGATTGCTCTGGTGAAAAATAAGTTGAATAATAGTGGTGAGAGTGGGCAACCTTGTCTTGTTCCTGATCTTAGTGGAAATGGTTTCAGTTTTTCACCATTAAGAACAATGTTGGCTGTGGGTTTGTCATATATGGCCTTTATTATGTTGAGGTAAGTTACCTCTATGCCTACTTTCTGGAGGGTGTTTATCATAAATGGACATTGAATTTTGTCAAAAGTTTTTCTGCATCTATTGTGATGATCATATGGTTTTTATCCTTCAATTTGTTAATATGGTGTATCACATTGATTGATTTGTGTATATTGAAGAATCCTTGCATTCCTGGAATAAACCCCACTTGATCATGGTGAATGATCCTTTTAATGTGCTGTTGGATTTTGTTTGCTAGTATTTTGTTGAGGACATTTGCATCTATGTTCATCAGTAATATTGGTCTGTAGTGTACTTTTTTTGTGCCATCTTTGTCTGGTTTTGGTATCAGCATGATGGTGGCCTCATAGAATGAGTTTGGGAGTATTCCTCCCTCTGCTATATTTTGGAAGGGTTTGAGAAGGATAGGTGTGAGCTCTTCTCTAAATGTTTGATAGAATTTGCCTGTGAAGCCATGTGCTCCTGGGCTTTTGTTTGTTGGAAGAATTTAATCACAGTTTCAATTTCAGTGCTTGTGATTGTTTTGTGTATATTTTCGGTTTCTTCCTGGTTCGGACTCAGAAGGTTGTGCTTTTCTATGAATTTGTCCATTTCTTCCAGGTTGTCCATTTTATTGGCATATAGTTGTTTCTAGTAATCTCTCATGATGCTTTGTATTTCTTCAGTGTCAGTTGTCACTTCTCCTTTTTCCTTTCTAATTCTGTTGCTTTGAGTCTTCTGCCTTTTTTCTTGAGGAGTCTGGCTAATGGTTTATCAATTTTGTTTATCTTCTCAAAGAACCAGCTTTTAGTTTTATTGATCTTTGCTATTGTTTCCTTCATTTGTTTTTCACTTATTTCTGATCTGATCTTTATGATTTCTTTCCTTCTGCTACCTTTAGGGGTTTTTGTTTTTCTTTCTCTAATTGCTTTAGGTGTAAGGTTAGGTTATTATTATTACTTTTTTAGGTTGTTCATTTGAGGTGTTTCTTGTTTCTTGAGGTAGGATTGTATTGCTATATACTTCCTTCTTAGAACTGCTTTTGCTGCATCCCATAGGTTTTGGGTCGTCGTGTTCTCATTGTCATTCTTCTAGGTATTTTTTGATTTCCTCTTTGATTTCCTCAGTGATTTCCTGGTTTTTAAGTAGTGTATTGTTTAGCCTCCATGTGTTTGTATTTTTTACAGATTTTTTCCTGTAATTCATATTTAGTCTCATAGGGTTGTGGTCAGAAAAGATACTTAATATGATTTCAATTTTCTTAAATTTAAGAGGCTTGATTTGTGACCCAAGATATGATCTGTCCTGGAGAATGTTCCATGAGCACTTGAGAAGAAAGTGTGTTCTTTCATTTTTGGATGGAATGTCCTATAAATATCAATTAAGTCCATGTTGTTTAATGTATCATTTAAAGCTCATGTTTCTTTATTTATTTTGATTCTGGATTATTTGTCCATTGGTGAAAGTGGGATGTTAAAGTCCCCTACTATGATTGTTTTACTGTCGGTTTCCCCTTTTATGGCTGTTAGCATTCGCCTTATGTCCTGAGGTGCTCCTATGTTGGGTGCATAAACATTTACAATTGTTATATATTCTTCTTGGATTGATCTCTTGATCGTTATGTAGTGTCCTTCTTTGTCTCTCTTAATAGTCTTTATTTTAAAGTCTATTTTGTCTGATATGCGAATTGCTACTCCAGCTTTGTTTTCATTTCCATTTGCATGGAATATCTTGTTCCATCCCCTCACTTTCAGTTTGTATGTGCCCCTATGTCTGAAGTGGGTCTCTTGTAGACAGAATATATACGAGTCTTGTTTTTGTATCCATTGAGCCAGTCTATGTCTTTTGGTTGGAGCATTTAATCCATTTACATTTAAGGTAATTATCGATATATATGTCCCTATTACCATTTCCTTAGTTGTTTTGGGTTTGTTATTGTAGGTCTTTTCCTTCTCTTGTGTCTCCTGCCTAGAGAAGTTCCTTTAGCATTTGTTGTAAAGCTGGTTTGGTGGTGCTGAACTCTCAGCTTTTGCTTGTCTGTAAAGGTTTTAATTTCTCCGTTGAATCTGAATGAGACCCTTGCTGGGTAGAGTCATCTTGGTTGTAGGTTTTTCCCTTTCATCACTTTAAATATGTCCTGCCAGTCCCTTCTGGCTTGCAGAGTTTCTGCTGAAAGATCAGCTGTTAACCTCATGGGGATTCCCTTGTTTGTTATTTTTCCCTTGCAGCTTTTAATACTTTTTCTTTGTACTTAATTTTTGATAGTTTGATTAATATGTGTCTTGGCCTGTCTCTCCTTGGTTTTATCCTCTATGGGACTCTCTGTGCTTCCTAGACTTGATTAAGTATTTCTTTTCCCATATTAGGGAAGTTTTCAACTATAATCCCTTCAAATATATTCTCAGTCCCTTTCTTTTTCTCTTCTTCTTCGGGGACCCTTATAATTCGAATGTTGGTGCATTTAATGTTGTCCCAGAGGTCTTTGAGACTGTCCTCAATTCTTTTCATTCTTTTTTCTTTATTCTTCTCTGCAGTAGTTATTTCCACTATTTTATCTTCCAGGTCACTTATCTTTTCTTCTGCCTGAGTTATTCTGCTATTGATTCCTTCTAGAGAATTTTTAATTTCTGTTATTGTGTTGTTCATCATTGTTTGTTTGCTCTTTATTTCTTCTAGGTCCTTGTTAAACATTTCTTGTATTTTCTCCATTCTATTTCTAAGGTTTTGGATCATCCTAACTGTCATTACTCTGAATTCTTTTTCAGGTAAACTGCGTATTTCCTCTTCATTTGTTTGGTCTGTTGGGTTTTTACCTTGCTCCTTCATCTGCTGTCTGTTTCTCTGCCTTCTCATTTTGCTTAACTTACCTTGTTTTGGGTTTCCTATTCGCAGGCTGCAGGTTCGTAGTTCCCATTGTTTTTGGTGTCTGCCCCCAGTGGGTAAGGTTGGTTCAGTGGGTTGTGTAGGCTTCCTTTTGGAGGAGACTAGTGCCTGTGTTCTGTTTGATGAGGCTGGATTTTGTCTTTCTGGTGGGCAGGACCGTGTCCGTTGGTTTGTTTTGGGGTGTCTTTGAACTTATTATGATTTTAGGCAGCCTCTCTGCTAATGGACGGGTTTGTGTTCCTGTCTTGCTAGTTGTTTGGCATAGTGTGTCCAGCACTGTAGCTTGCTGGTTGTTGAGTGGACCTGGGTCTTAGCCTTGAGATGGAGATCTCTGGGAGAGCTTTTGCTGTTTGATATTATGTGGAGCTGGCAGGTCTCTGGTGGACCAATGTCCTGAACTCAGCTCTCCCACCTCAGGGGCATAGGCCTGACACTCGACCAGAGCACCAAGACTCTGTCAGCCACATGGCTCAGAATAAAAGAGAGAAAAGGGCTTTCCTGGTGGTGCAGTATTTGAGAGTCCGCCTGCTGATGCAGGGGACATGGGTTTGTGCCCCGGTCCAGGAAGATCCCACATGCGACAGAGCGGCTAGGCCCGTGAGCTGTGGTCGCTGAGCCTGCGTGTCCGGAGCCTGTGCTTCGCAGCGGGAGGGGCCATGGCAGTGAGAGGCCTGCATACCGCAAAAAAAAAAAAAGGGAGAAAAGAAGAAAGTGAGAAAGAAAAAAATAAAATGATTAAAAATAATAATAATTATTAAAAATAGGGCTTCCCTGGTGGCGCAGTGGTTGAGAGTCTGCCTGCTGATGCATGGGACACGGGTTCGTGCCCCGGTCCGGGAAGATCCCACATGCCACGGAGCGCCTGGGCCCGTGAGCCATGGCCGCTGAGCCTGCACGTCCGGAGCCTGTGCTTCGCAACAGGAGAGGCCACAACAGTGAGAGGCCCACGTACCGCAAAACAAACAAAGAAACAAAATAATAAATAAGTAAAATTAAAATGAAATAAAAAAAGGAAAGAAAGAAAAAGGAGAGCATCCAAACCAGAAAGCAAATCCACCAATGATAACAAGCCCTAAAAACTATAGTAAACAAACAAAGAAAAAAAATGGATAGACAGAACACTAGGACAAATGGTAATATCAAAGCTATAGAGACAAAATCACACAAACAAGCATACACATACACACTCATAAAAAGAGAAAAAGGAAAAAAATATATCGTTGCACCCAAAGTCCACCACCTGAATTTTGGGATGATTCGTTGTCTGTTCATGTATTCCACAGATGCAGGGTACATCAAGTTGATTGTGGAGCTTTAATCTGCTGCTCCTGAGGCTGCTGGGAGAGATTTACCTTTCTCTTCTTTTTTCGCACAACTCCCGGGGCTCAGCTTTGGATTTGGCTCTGCCTCTGCCTGTAGGTCGCCAGAGGGCGTCTGTTCCCCTCCCAGATAGCACAGGATTAAAGTAGCAGGTGATTAGAGGGCTCTGGCTCACTCAGGCCAGGGGCAGGGTGGGGTACAGGATGCGGGGCGTGCCTGCGGCAGCAGAGGCCAACATGACCTTGCAACAGCCTGAGGCGCACTATGTGTTCTCCCCGGGAAGCTGTCCCTGGATCACGGGACCCTTGCAGTGGAGGGCTGCACAGGCTCCCAGGAGGGGAAATGTGGATAGTGACTGTGCTTTCACACAGGATTCTTGGTGGCTTTAGTAGCAGCCTTAGCATTTCATGCCTGTCTGGTGTCCGCGCTGATAGCCACGGCTCGCGCCTGTCTCTGGAGCTCGTTTAGGCAGTGCTCTGTATCTCCTCTCCTTGCACACCCCGAAACAATGTTCTGTTGCCTCTAAGGCAGGTCCAGCCTTTTTCCCGGACTCCCTTCTGGTTAGCTGTGGTGCCTTACCCCCCTTTAGGCTGTGTTCACGCAGCCAACCCCAGTTGTCTCTTTGGGATGTGACCTCTGATGAAACCGGAACCTCAGGTCCCATCCCCCACCTCTCCCAGCCGGTGGGTGAGCAGAGAAGCCTCTGGAACTGGTGAATTCTGGTCTGCATGGATCCTCTGTGTGGGAATCTCTGCACTTTGCCCTCTGTACCCCTGTTGCTGCACTCTCCTCTGTGGCTCCGAAGCTCCCCCCCGATCCCACGCCACCCCTGTCTCCACCAGTGAAGTGACTTCCTAGTTTGTGGAAACTTTTCCTCCTTCACAGCTACCTCCCCGAGGAGCAGGTCCCATCCCTACTCTTTTGTCTCTGTTTTGTCTTTTTCTTTTGCCTTACCCAGTTATGTGGGGATTTTCTTGCCTTTTGGGAAGTCTGAGGTCTTCTGCCAGCATTCAGTAGGTGTTCTTTAGGGGTTGATCCACATGTAGATGTATTTCTGATGTATTTGTGGGGAGGAAGGTGATCTCCACATCTTCCTCTTCTGCCGTCTTGGAGGTCTCTCCTGATGCTTTATTCTATTAACCAATTTCCTTTTAAAAATTCTTTCTATGGCTTGATCCTTCAGGAGTACCAATCATTGCCTTCAGGAATACCAATAATAGTTTGTTTGTTTTTCTCTCTTCATTACTATGTTATATACCTCTGTTGACCACTTATATTAGGTCATTAAAATAAGGTAGGGTGAAATAACAAAGAAACCCAGACATGGAATTAATCAGATTGACCGAAATGTTCTCCTCCATGTGATCCAAGCTCCTTACATCTCATGGCTACTCATATGGGGAAAACTCATAGTGGTCCACAGTCGATGAGATGTTATGGATCAGACCTAGAAGTGGCACACAGTATTCTTGCTTACATCCCGTTTGAGGGCCCTATTTCGTGTGAACACATCTGACTGCCTGAAAGACTTAGAGATATAGTCTAGCCTTAAGCCCAAAGGAGGGGTCAACAAGTTTTGGCTGTCGAGCTGGCAGTCTCTGACAAGTCATATAGAATGTTCTTGTAATCTCTTCAGTACTCCAGGTTCTTTCAATTAGGACTGTCTTCCATTATAATCTTCTTCATTTTAGAAGAAGAGTCCCAACATCTTTCTGCACACAGATGAAACCTCATTTCAACATCTGGATTAAAAGGTTGTGACTCTGACTCAGGCGACCATGGCTTCCCTACTCAGGACCAACTATTACATTTGTTTGATCAAGTTACCACAGAAAATCTTGCTTAGTCAGGAAAAGTACTCATTCAAAAATATTCAAAATAGGCTGTTAGGGGCAAGACTTAGCTCTCTCATTTATTGACCATCTTTATTCTTGACGATATTTGTAAGACACCAATATGACCATGGCCCCTTCAGGATAAGGACTATCTCCTTATCATCACCAGGATGCCTTGAATGTTGTAGTTGCTGTGTGTGATTCCATAGAAAGAAACCTAGATTGGAAATTAGGAAAGCATGGAGCTGGTTTTAGATCTGCCACTTATTTGTCATGGAAACATAAAGAGTGATTGACCTTCTTAGCTTATATAAGCTGCCCTCATCTGTACATGGAAATCTTGCCCCTCTGGTTTCACAGAGTTAGGGTGCATGAGGTATGTGAATGTGCTTTGAAAACCATGGCTCAGGTGCCAGAGTGTAGCAATTCTTGTTATATTCACATCAGAAGATAAACGATATCCCTTTGTTGAGTTCCTAATTTGTTCAGGTTCTGTACAAGGCAAGATGGAGTGATAAACATGAATCAGGAGCCATAAGTTAAGTGTTCAACATAAAAGAAACAGGCACAAAACTAGGATAAAAGATAAAAGATACCAGCTCAAAGAAAATATGAAAGCAATTGCAAAGGAAAACAGCTTGGCAGCACTGAGAGGGTGCTAGAGATAATCTTTTGATCAGTGTGGTGTGGAATGAATTAGGAGAGCCTTGCTGATCACCTTTGCTGCAGTTGTGGTCCACGCCTTGAAGTAATCAGCGCTGCTGGGGCTGTCAGTTCCACATCAGATTCCCCTGTGTGTATCCTGTGGGCTTCAAAAATTCAATAAGAGTTTCCTTAAAGGACTCAGGACCTGGACCCTTAGTGAGAATCATGAGGGCAAGTATGAGGCCAACTTATTATTAATATGAAAGCTATATTTTTGCCATAACTGAGAGTCCATAGATTTATAGCAAATCTTTTGAAACATCCATGGAGGTCCTATGACGTTGTGATACATGCAGTACAAATTGCTTGGCCTAATAGTGAAGAGATGGTTCACACTGTCACCAGAACGTGCAACAATCTGCCTCATGAGCAAATCTGAAAGCAAGATCACTGAAGCATACAGGATACACAAATAACTGTACAGGGTAAAAGGATAACCAGCTAAACCAGAGATTTATATGGGAGATTTTATAGATACCTGGACACTGTTGTACTGCATGAGTGATTGTACTATCATTATTGATGACTTATCATATTTGATAAGCTGAAAATAATCACAGATATTGGAAGAAAATGATATTGGCTAACATTTAATACTAATTCTGTATTGGTTAGGACTATGATAGCTGCTGGACCAGATAAACTAAAAAGTACCAATGCATTAACAAAACAGAGATTTAATTCCTACTTTTGTGGAGTCAGTTGGTGGCAGGATGAGATGGGGTCTCTGTCCCATGAAGGCATGCAGGTACCCAGGCTGTTGAAGCCTCCACCATTTTCAATACAAAGCTTCCAAGTTTACTCTGGGCATCAATATCAAACCAACTACATAGAAAGAGGCTTATATGGGAAATTTTTAATGAGTTAGACTGTAAGTACTGTCTGTCTCTTTCTGCCCATTCCATTAGTCATAACTTAGTCATATAGCCATACCAAGCTGTGAAGGATGCTTTGACATATAACAAATCCGTGTACCCAAAAGGAAAACTAAACAGTTTTAAAGATGAAATACTTAGGGTTTGTTGACGTCAGAACTAACATTTGTATAGGTCTTGTACATATAGATCTCTTTCATCTTGGAGTCATTGGACTACAAATAAGTCAAAACCCTGTGAATTATTTTAGTCATCACCCTTATTTTTGGAAACAGAAACAGGGGTTCCGTGGTTATGCAAATTGCCCATGGTCACATATGTGATAATTTGAGGACCTAGTACTTAAATTCAAGTATTTTAACTCCAAAGCCCACATTCTTTTTTCTTTTTTTTTTTAACATCTTTATTGGAGTGTAATTGCTTTACAATGGTGTGTTAGTTTCTCTTGTATAACAAAGTGAATCAGCTATACGCATAAGTATATCCCCATATCCCCTCTCTCCTGCATCTCCCTCCCACCTTCCTTATCCCACCCCTCTAGGTGGTCGCAAAGCACCGAGCTGATCTCTCTGTGCTATGCAGCTGCTTCCCACTAACTATCTATTTTACATTTGGTAGTGTATATATGTCCATGCAGCTCTCTTACTTCGTCCCAGCTTACCCTTCCCCTTCCCCGTGTCCTCAAGTCCATTCTCTACGTCTGTTTTTATTCCTGTCCTTCCCCTAGGTTCATAGAACCTTCTTTTTTTTTTTTTAGATTCCATGTATATGTGTTAGCACACGGTATTTGTTTTTCTCTTTCTGACTTACTTCATTCTGTATGACAGTCTTTGGGTACATCCGCCTCACTACAAATAACTCAATTTTGTTTCTTTTTATGGCTGAGTAATATTCCATTGTATATGTGCCACATCTTTATCCATTCATCTGTCTATGGACACTTAGGTTGCTTCTATGTCCTGGCTATTGTAAATAGAGCTGCAATGAACATTGTGGTACATGACCCTTTTTGAATTACGGTTTTCTCAGGCTGTATGCCCAGTAGTGGGATTGCTGGGTCATATGGTAGTTCTATTTTTAGGTTTTTTAAGGAACCTGCATACTATTCTCCATAGTGGCTGTATCAATTTATATTCCCACCAACAGTGCAAGAGGGTCCCCTTTTCTCCACACCCTCTCCAGGATTTATTGCTTGTAGATTTTTTGATGATGGCCATTCTGACTGGTGTGAGGTGATATCTCATTGTAGTTTTGATTTGTATTTCTCTAACGATTAGTGATGTTGAGCATTCTTTCATGTGTTTTTTGGCAATCTGTATATCTTCTTTGGAGAAATGTCTATTTAGGTCTGACGAATTTTGGATTGGGTTGTTTGTTTTGTTGATATTGAGCTGCATGAGCTGCTTGTAAATTCTGGATATTAATCCTTTGTCAGTTGCTTCATTTGCAAATATTTTCTCCCATTCTGAGGGTTCTCTTTTCGTCTTGTTTACGGTTTCCTTTGCTGTGCAAAAGCTTTTAAGTTTCATTAGGTCCCATTTGTTTATTTTTGTTTTTATCTCCATTTCTCTAGGAGGTGGTCAAAAAGGATCTTGCTGTGATTTATTTCATAGAGTGTTCTTCCTATGTTTTCCTCTAAGAGTTTAATAGTGTTTGGCCTTACATTTAAGTCTTTAAACCATTTTGAGTTTATTTTTGTGTATGGTGTCAGGGAGTGTTCTAATTTCATTCTTTTACATGTAGCTGTCCAGTTTTCTCAGCACCACTTATTGAAGAGGCTGTCTTTTCTCCATTGTATATTCTTGCCTCCTTTATCAAAAATAAGGTGATCATATGTGAGTGGGTTTATCTCTGGGCTCTCTAACTTGTTCTATTGATCTATATTTCTAATTTTGTGCCAGTATCATACTGTATTGATTACTATAGCTTTGTAGTATAGTCTGAAGCCTGGGAGCCTGATTCCTCCAGCTCTGTTTTTCTTTCTCAAGATTCCTTTGGCTATCCGGGGTCTTTTGTGTTTCCACACAAATTGTGAAATTTTTTGTTCTAGTTCTTAGAAAAATGCAGTTGGTAGTATGATAGGGATTGCATTGAATCTGTAGATTGCTTTGGGTAGTATAGTCATTTTCACAATGTTGATTCTTCCAATCCAAGAACATAGTATATCCCTCCATCTCTTTGTATCATCTTTAATTTCATTCATCAGTGTCTTACAGCTTTCTGCATACAGGTCTTTTTTCTCCGTAGGTAGGTTTATTCTTAGGTATTTTATTCTTTTTGTTGCGGTGGTAAGTGGGAGTGTTTCCTTAATTTCTCTTTCAAATTGTTCATCAGTGTATAGGAATGCAAGAGATTTCTGCACATTAATTTTGTATCCTGCTACTCTACCAAATTCATTGATTATCTCTAGTAGTTTTCTGGTAGCATCTTTAGGATCCTCTATGTATAGTATCATGTCATCTGCAAACAGTGACAGTTCTACTTCTTTTCCAATTTGTATTCCTGTTATTTCTTTTTCTTCTCTATTGCTGTAGCTGAAACTTCCAAAACTGTGTTGAATAATATTGGTGGGAGTGAGCAACCTTGTCTTACTCCTGGTCTTAGTGCAAATGGTTTCAGTTTTTCACCATTGAGAATGATGTTGGCTGTGGGTTTGTCATATATGGCCTTTATTATGTTGATGTAGGTTCCCCTCTATGCCTACATTCTGGAGAGTTTTTATCATAAATCAGTGTTGAATTTTGTCAGAAGCTTTTTCTGCATCTATTGTGATGATCATATGGTTTATATCCTTCAGTTTTTTAATATGGTGTGTCACATTGATTGATTTGCATGTATTGAAGAATCCTTTCATCCCTGGGATAAATCCCACTTGATCATGGTGTATGATCTTTCAATGTGCTGTTGGATTTTGTTTGCTAGTATTTTGTTGAGGATTGTTGCACCTATGTTCATCAGTGATATTGGTCTGTAGTTTTCTTTTTTGTGACATGTTTGTCTGCTTTTGGTATCAGGGTGATGGTGGCCTCGTAGAATGAGTTTGGGAGTGTTACTCCCTCTGGTATATTTTGGAAGAGGTTGAGAATGATAGTTGTTAGCTCTTCTCTAAATGTTTGATAGAATTCACTGGTGAAGCCATCTGGTCCTGGGCTTTTGTTTGCTGGAAGATTTTAAATAACAGTTTCAATTTCAGTGTTTGTGATTGGTCTGTTTATATTTTCTATTTCTTACTGGTTCGGTCTCTGAAGGTTGTGTTTTCTACAAATTTGTCCATTTCTTCCCAGTTGTCCATTTTATTGGCATAAAGTTGCTTGTAGTAATCATTCATGATCCTTTGTATTTGTGCAGTGTCAGTTGTTACTTCTCCATTTTCATTTCTAATTCTGTTGATTTGTGTCTTCTTCCTTTTTTTTTTGTCTTGATGAGTCTGGCTAATGGTTTATCAACTTTGTTTCTCTTCTCAAAGAACCAGCTTTTAGTTTTATTGATGTTTCCTATTGTTTCCTTCATTTCTTTTTCATTTATTTCTGACCTTATCTTATGATTTCTTTCATTCTGC
The DNA here is from genome assembly GCF_059928025.1 of Delphinapterus leucas. NCBI lineage: Eukaryota > Metazoa > Chordata > Mammalia > Artiodactyla > Monodontidae > Delphinapterus > Delphinapterus leucas. The sequence goes on along the minus strand of NC_143130.1, from coordinate 21,607,941 downwards.
TAACTTTGTGTTTTTTTGTTCTTTTTTCTCTAATTGCTTTAGGTGTAAGTTTAGGTTGTTTATTTGAGTTATTTCTTGTTTCTTGAGGTAGGAATTTATTGCTATATACTTCCATCTCAGAACTGCTCTTGCTGCATCCTATAGGTTTGGGTCCTCGTGTTTTCATTATCATTTGTTTCTATGTATTTTTTGATTTGTTCAGTAATCTCTTGGTTATTTAGTAGTGTATTGTTTAGTGTCCCTGTGTTTGTATTTTTTACAGTTTTTTTTTCCAGTAATTGATATCTAGTCTCATAGCGTTGTGGTCAGAAAAGATACTTGATACGATTTCAGTTTTCTTAAGTTTACCAAGGCTTGATTTGTGACCCAAGATATGCTCTGTCCTGGAGAATGTTCCATGAGCACTGGAGAAGAAAGTGTATTCTGTTCTTTTTGGATGGAATGTCCTATAAGTATCAATTAAGTCCATCTTGTTTAATGTCATTTAAAGCTTGTGTTTCCTTATTTATTTTCATTTTGGATGATCTGTCCATTGGTGAACATGGGGTGTTCATGTCCCCTACTATTATTGTGTTACTGTCGATTTCCCCTTTTATGGCTGTTAGCCTTTACCTTATGTATTGAGGTGCTCCTATTTTGCATGCATAAATATTTACAATTGTTATATCTTCTTGGATTTATCCCTTGATCATTATGTAGTGTCCTTCTTTGTCTCTTGTAATAGTCTTTATTTAAGAGTCTATTTTGTCTGATAGGAGAATTGCTACTGCAGCTTTCTTTTGATTTCCTTTTTTCATGGAATATCTTTTTCCATTCACTCACTTTCAGTCTGTGTGTGTCCCTAGGTCTGAAGTGGGTCTCTTGTAGACAGCATATATAAGGGTCTTGTTTTTGTATCCATTCAGCCAGTTTATGTCTTTTGGTTGGAGCATTTAATCCATTTATGTTTAAGATAATTATTGATATGTATGTTCCCGTTACCATTTTCTTAATTGTTTTGGGTTTGTTTTTGTAGGTCTTTTCCTTCTTGTGTTTCTTGCTAGAGAAGTTCCTTTAGCATTTGTTGTAAAGCTGACCTGGTGGTGCTGAATTCTCTTAACTTTTGCTTGTCTGTAAGGTTTTAATTTCTCCTTCAAATCTGAATGAGACCCTTGCTGGGTAGAGTCATCTTGGTTGTAGGGTTTTCCTTTTTGTCACTTCAATATATCCTGCCACTCCCTTCTGGCTTGCAGAGTTTCTACTGAAAGATCAGCTGTTAACCTTTTGGGGATTCCCTTGTTTGTTATTTGTTGCTTTTCCCTTGCTGCTTTTAATATTTTTCTTTGTATTTAATGGTTGATTGTTTGATTAATATGTGTCTCATCATGTTTCTCTTTGGCTTTATCCTGTATGGTACTCTCTGTTCTTCCTGGACTTGATTGACTATTTCCTTTCCCATCTTAGGGAAATTTTCAACTATAGTCTCTTCAAATATTTTCTCAGACCCTTTCTTATTCTCTTCTTCTTCTGGAACCCCTATAATTCGAACGTTTATGCGTTTAATGTTTTCTTAGAGGTCTCTGAGACTGTACTCAATTCTTTTCATTCCCAAAGCCCACTTTGTTTAAACTGCCCCCTGCACTGCCCCTTGCCACATGCCTTAGTGGGAAAGAGTGAAAAACCCAGGAATTAATGGATTTTGCCTTAAAAGTGCTTACAAGAATGCACATAATTACAGAGTAATATTTAGAGAAATACCACTTAATATATATAGTGACCAAAAGCACTGAGATGTGGTAGGATAATTCATCTAAAGCTACCACTCACATAATATTTATTCTGAAACCCGGATGTTTGTCTAGGTTTTCAATAAGGTTTCTTGGAAATAGATAATGTTCTAAACATAGATCTGGAAGCTGTTTCTTTTCCTAGTCCTGAAAACGGTTTCACCCAATGCTGTCCCATTTCAGGGATCTTGTAAATCCTCAAATAATGATTCATGGAGCATGCTAAAAGGAGAGCAGTTCTGGAGGAAAAACAGACAAGCAAAAATCTAGAGTAAAATCCCCAAAAAGAAACCAAAAATCTTTATGAGAAAAAAATAGGTTTATTAGTTTTATATTCAGCCAACATATATTGAGTACCTAATAGAAACTCAACACTTCAGATCGTTTTACCATATTATTTTGTTTATTCAAATGAATTTATGAGGAAGCAAAATAGGATTTGTATCGTCTGGAGATATAAATTATGTATGTTATCTTTGGATCTCTTTAGTATGGGTAAATGCTGTTTGGCTTTAGTATTTGTTTGCTAGTGATTGCAAATTTTCCAAAAGTTGGCTTTATGTTTTAAATAAAACCACAGATCATGGAGCAGGAGGAGATATCAGAAGCACATCTGGTTTCCCCCTCTACCTTCAGGAAACAAGTGTTGTTTCCTTAGTCATTGGCTGTGTATCCATGAGCAAATCACATTTCTGAGCCTCAGGAGTTTTATATGAAAAATGGTAGTACTAACAAGCCTTCCCTGTCTCCAGTGCTGATTAGCTGGAAGCATCAAATGTTCACTGTGTTTTCTAAACTATAAAGCACTGTGTAGATATCAGGTGGTGCTTGATCACCATGGAACGGAGGAGACAGCTGAGGGTCAGAGTGACACCAGGACCTTCTAGGTGTCACTCAAGTAGAAGGTTGTGAAAAACCTCGACTCATTACTTTCAGGACCACTTTTTTTGACCTGAACCTTAATTGCTTTAATTTCAAAGGACTTGAACAGAATTTGCACAGTTTCTTTTGATCTTTCCCAAGATTAAAGTGGATAAAATATCAACCCAGAATCATTTTGTTCACTGGGTAAAGAAAGCAGCAGCAATAGCCTCCCCTATTAGAGTGAGTGGCTGGCCCCATGAACTGTTGTTCATGCATTTAAATCACAAAAATTTCAAGGGGCCCTAAATTAGTTCTATTTAGTAAGTGCCTCCTGAACAGAACACACACACACACACACACACAGACAAACTCACTATTCAGGAAATTGAAACCTTTATGTCTTTTCTCATGGACTGGTAAAATGGCACCAATTTGTGCAAGGGGCAAATTCTAGGGTCTCGAATGATATGATTTTTGTCCTGTCATAGAATAAACATTAACTCCTCCTTGTAATCTCACTGCAATTAGTGTCAGGAATTCATAACTGAGGGTCACCTCTGGGAATTCATTTTATATTCTGGTAAGAATTTGCCAGTACCAATTTGGAACACAGTTTTGGCTGAACAGACACTCAAGGCAGGCCTTTTAAATAAATGGGAGGAAAATAGCGTTGGTAAGTGTGCCCAGAATCATTGTGGCATTAGGGGCATTTTGATCAATTGAAATAACAAAGTAATTAACACCTGCTGTGTGTTCCAGCAGGGAATGAGGTAAATTGCGTTCTCCTGGAAGCCTCTGCCTCCCACAAATGCTGTGTTGAAGGAGAGTCAACAGGAATATCGATGTTCTTGCATAAAGATCTCTTACACAAAGAAGAGGCTTGCAGAAATTGTCTACAAATTTAAATAAACATATATGTCTCTTCTTGCAATCTTCCAAGAGGATTTTGGTCTCCAAGGATGACATTTAAAGGCAAGGCCAAATAATACTTAGCTCTGCTAGGCAACATCTTTTCTCGTAGATGTAGGATTTCCATCACTTTCAAAAAGAAATAAAAGGACCTTATGCATCAGTCAACAGTCCTCCTCAAAAACCTGATGTTATAGAATTAGTTGTATCTGTCCCTCAAATTCATATGTTGACGTCCTAACAACCCCTCCCCCGTGTCACCAAATGTGACTGTATTTGGAGAAAGGGAGCTTAGAGATAATTAAAATGAAGATATTAGGATGGGCACTAATCCAGTATGACTGGTGTCCTCATAAGAAGATAAAATTAGGACACAGACATACACAGAGAAAAGGCCATGTGAAGACACAGAGAGAAGATGGCTGTCTACAAGCCAAGGAGAGAGGTCTCAGAAGAAACCAACCCTGCTGATACCTTTATATTGGACTTTGATCCTCCGTAACTGTGAGCGTTAAAAAACAAAAATCAACCAAGTAAATTTGATGATCTAATTATCTTTATTTGATGATTCATGAATTGGATAGCTTCCCAACACAAGTAGAGAAATACTCTGAGGAGCTGTACAAAGAGGACGGTTTGTATAGGCAGAGGGAGAATGGGGCAAGGGAATTATCAGCAAAAGAAAAAGAATTATTTCAGGCCAGCTCATCTTTTGGGGGAAAGGAAATGGCAGGGGTTTTATTATGTGGATTACTTCACTGGTGCTCATCAGGAAATTTCAGATTGTTTGTTTAAATGTCACATTCCTGGGAGAGGTTGAAACTGCAATGAAATCTTGGTTTGCTCTCCTGGGAGCAAATGACTCCATTTTGGGCTTCTTGATTCTTTTTTTTTTAGTATGAGAAAATGAATTTCTATTGTTTAGGCCATTCAGTTTGTGGTACTTTGTTATGGCAGCCCTAGTAAACTAATATATCTGTATTCCCAAGAAGAACACTAAGTTAGGTTCCTGGGCCCAATTCCAATGCGTGGGTGTGTTTGTGTGGATGTGTGTGTGTAGGCTTCTCCTCACCAACAAGCAATTCTCAGACACCTGGAGATGGCATCAGATTCCACAGCTAAAGGGCTCAGTCCCACGAGACTGCACTCTACTTCAGATGCCAGACCCAAGTCCAGGTTGTGTCCTGTACCAGAACAAACGTTTTGGCCAACCCAATACATATATATATTGGGTTGGCCAAAAGGTTCGTTGGTGTTTTTCCATAACAGCTTACGTAAAAACCCAAATGAATTTTTCGCCACCCCAGTATTTCCTATAAAACACAATATCCTATATACTATATCTGAAGCCACCCTTTTGTTCTTTTGATCGAAATTATTGGCATTATTTGAAAGACAACTTTGTGTTAGGCATGCAGGTATGGTGAAAATATAGTGCCCTGCTACCAGGATGTAAGCAGGTTATAGAATCTGGCATCTCTCTCCTAAAGAGGAAAAAATAAATGAATTAAATAAATATATTTAAAAGCTCTTGAGATAGCGTCATCCACCAAAGGGCAGATAGCAGAAGCAAGAAGAACTACAATCCTGCAGCGTTCGGAATGAAAACCACAATCACAGAAAGATAGACAAAATGAAAAGACAGAGGACTATGTCCCAGAGGAAGGAACAAGATAAAACCACAGAAAAACAATGAAGTGAAGCAGATATAGGCAACCTTCCAGAAAAAGAATTCAGAATAATGATAGTGAAGATGACCCAGGACCCCGGAAAAAGAATGCAGGCAAGGATGGAGAATATGCAAAAAATGTTTAACAAAGACCTAGAAGAATTAAGGAACAAACAAACAGAGATGAACAATACAATAACTGAAATGGAAAATACACTAGAAGGAATCAATAGCAGAATAACTGAGGCATAAGAACGGATAAGTGACCTGGAAGACAGAATGGTGGAAATCACTGCCATGGAACAGAATAAAGAAAAAAGAATGAAAAAAATGAAGACAGCCTAAGAGACCTCTGGGACAACATTTAATACACCAACATTCGCATTATAGGGGTCCCAGAAGGAGCAGAGAGAGAGAGAAAGGACCCGAGAAACTATTTGAAGAGATTATAGCCGAAAACTTCCCTAACACGGGAAAGGAAATAGCGACCCAAGTCCAGGAAGTAGAGAGAGTCCCAGGCAGGATAAACCCAAGGAGAAACACACTGAGACACGTAGTAATCAAATTGACAAAAATTAACAACAAAGAAAACTTATTAAAAGCAACAAGGGAAAAACGACAAATAACATACAAGGGAACTCCCGTAAGGTTAACAGCTGATTTCTCAGCAGAAACTCTGCAAGCCAAAAGGCAGTGGCAGGACATATTTAAAGTGATGAAAGGGAAGAACCTACAACCAAGAATACTCTACCCAGCAAGGATCTCATTCAGATTCAATGGAGAAATCAAAAGCTTTACAGACAAGCAAAAGCTAAGAGAATTCAGCACCACCAAACCAGCTCTACAACATGCTAAAGGAACTTCTCTAAGTGGGAATCACAAGAAAAGAAAAGGACCTGCAAAAACAAACCCCAAACAATTAAGAAAATAGTAATAGGAACATACATATCAATATTTACCATAAATGTGAATGGATTAAATGCTCCAACCAAAAGACACAGACTGGCTGAATGGATACAAAAACAAGACCTGTATATATGCTGTCTACAAGAGACCCACTTCAGACCTAGGGACACATAGAGACTGAAAGTGAGGGGATGGAAAAAGATAGTCCAGGCAAATGGAAATGAAAAGAAAGCTGGAGCAGCAATACTCATATCAGATAAAATAGACTTTAAAATAAAGAAGTTACAAGAGACAAGGAAGGACGTTACATAGTGATCAAGGGATCAATCCAAGAAGAAGGTATAACAATTATGAATATATATGTACCCAACATAGGAGCACCTCAATACATAAGGCAAATGCTAACAGCTTTAAAAGAGGAAATCGACAGTAACACAAGGAGTTTAGCACCTCACTTACACCAATGGACAGATTATCCAGACAGAAAATTAATAAGGAAAGCTTAAACAATAAGCTTTAAATGACACAAGAGACCAGATAGATTTAATTGATATTTATAGGACATTCCAACTGAAAACAGCAAATTACACTTTCTTCTCAAGTGCAGATGGAACATTCTCCAGGATAGATCACATCTTGGGTTACAAATCAAGACTCAAAGAATTTAAGAAAATTGAAAGTGTATCAAGCTTCTTTTCCGACCACAATGCTATGAGATTAGAAATAAATTGCAGGGAATAAAAAGTAAAACAAACCAAAAGACATGGAAGCTAAGCAATACACTACTGAATAACCAAAAGATCACTGAAGAAATCAAAGAGGAAATCAAAAATACCTAGAGACAAATGACAACAAAAACACAACGGTCCAAAACCTATGGGATAGAACTGCAAAAGCAGTTCTAAGAAGGAAGTTTATAGCAATACAATCCTACCTCAAGAAAGAAGAAAAATCTCAAGTAAACAATCTAACCTTACACCTAAAGGAACTAGAGAAAGAAGAACAAAGAAAACACAAAGTTAGTAGAAGGAAAGAAATCATAAAGATCAGAGCAGAAATAAATGAAATAGAAACAAAGAAAATAATAGCAAAGATCAATAAAACTAAAAGCTGGTTCTTTGAGAAGATAAATAAAATGGATGAAACTTTAGCCAGACTCATCAAGAAAAGGAAGGAGAGGACTCAAATCAATAAAATTAGAAATGAAAAAGAAGTTAGAACAGACACCACAGAAATGCAAAGCATCATAAGAGACTATTACAAGAAACTCTATGCCAATAAAATGGACAACCTATAAGAAATGGACAAATTCTTAGAAATGTATAACTTTCCAAGAGTGAACCAGGAAGAAATAGAAAATATGAACAGACCAATCACAAGTAATAAAATTGAAACTGTGATTAAAGATCTTCCAACAAACAGAAGTCCAGGACCAGATGGCTTCACAGGTGAATTCTATCAAACACTTAGAGAATAACTAACACCCATCCTTCCCAAACTCTTACAAAAATCTGCAGAGGAAGGAACAATCCCAAACTCATTCTATGAGGCCACCATCACCCTGATACCAAAACCATACAAAGATAACTACAAAAAAAGAGAATTACAGACCAACATCACAGATGAATATAGATGCAAAAAATCCTCAATAAAATACTAGCAAACAGAATCCAACAACAAATTAAAAGCATTATATACCATGATCAAGTGGGATTTATCCCAGGGATGCAAGGATTCTTCAGTATATGCAGATCAATCAATGTGATACACCATATTAATAAAATGAACAGTAAAATCCATATGATCATCTCAATGGATGCAGAAAAAGCTTTTGACGAAATTCAACACTGATTTATGATAAAAACTCGCCAGAAAGTGGGCATAGAGGGAAACTACCTCAACATAATAAAGGCCATATATGACAACCCCCTGGCAAACATCATCCTCAATATGAAAAACTGAAAGCATTTCCTTAAAGATCAGGAAAAAGACAAGGATGTCCACTCTTGCCACTATTATTCAACATAGTTTTGGAAGTCCTAGCCACGGCAGTTGGAGAAGAAAAATAAAAGGAATACAAATTGGAAAAGAAGTAAAAGTGTCACTGTTCTCAGAGGACATATTACTATACATAGAAAATCTGGAAGATGCCACCAGAAAACTACTAGTGCTAAGCAATGAATTTGGTAAAGTTGCAGGATACAAAATTAATGCACAGGAATCTCTTGCATTCCTATACACTAATGATGAAAGATCAGAAAGAGAAATTAAATAAACAGTCCCATTCACCACTGCAACAAAAAGAATAAAATACCTAGGAATAAACCTACCTAAGGAAGTAAAAGACCGGTACTCAGAAAACTAAGACACTGATGAAAAAAATCAAAGATGACACAAAGAGATGGAGAGATATACCAGGTTCTTGGATTAGAAGAATCAATATTGTGAAAATGCCTAAAATAACGAAAGCAATCTACAGATTCAATGCAATCCCTATCAAATTACCAATGGCATTTTTTACAGAACTAGAACAAAAAAATCTTAAAATGCGTATGGAGATACAAAAGACCCCAAATAGCAAAAGCAATCTTGAGGGCAAAAAATGGAGCTGAAGGAATCAGGCTCCCTGACTTCAGACTATACTACAAAACTACACTAATCAAGACAATATGGTACTGGCACAAAAACAGAATATAGATCAATGGAACAGGATAGAAAGTCCAGAGATAAACCCACACACCGATGGTCAACTAATCTATGACAATGGAGGCAAGGATATACAATGGAGAAAAGCCTCTTCAATAAAGGGTGCTGGGAATCCTGGACAGCTACATGTCAAAGAAAGAAATTAGAACACTTCCTAACACCATACACAGAAATAAACTCAAAATGGATTAAAGACCTAAATGAGAGACCAGACATTATAAAACTCTTAGAGGAAAACATAGGCAGAACATTCTTTGGCATAAATCACTGCATGATCTTTTTTGACCCACCTCCTAGAATAATGGAAATAAAAACAAAAATAAACAAATGGAACCTAATGAAGCTTAAAAGCTTTTGCACAGCAAAGGAAACTATAAACAAGACGAAAAGACAGCCTTTGGAATGGGAGAAAATATTGCAGAGCAATATATTCATTTAGTATAAATAAATAGTATAAATGTAAGTTTATCCTATGCATAAATGCCCTTAAAAAAAAAAAAAGAATGGGAGAAAATATTTGCAAACGAATCAACAAAGGATTAATCTCCAAAATATATAAACAGCTCATGCAGCTCAATATTAAAGAAACAACCTAATCAAAAAATGGGCAGAAGACTTAAATAGACACTTCTTCAAAGAAGACACACAGATGGCCAAGAGGCACATGAAAAGCTGCTCAACATCACTAATTATCAGAGAAATGCAAATCAAAACTACAGTGAGGTATCACCTCACACTGGTTAGAATGGGCATCGTCAGAAAATCTACAAACAACAAATGCTGGACACGGTGTGGAGAAAAGGGAACCCTCTTGCACTGTTGGTAGGGATGTAAATTGATGCAGCCACTATGGGGAACAGTATGGAGGTTCCTTAAAAAACTAAAGATAGAATTACCATATGACCCAGCAATCCCACTACTGGGCATATACCCAGAGAAAACCATAATTGAAAAAGACACATGCACCTCAATGTTCATTGCAGCACTATTTACAATAGCCAGGTTATGTAAGCAACCTAAATGTCCATCAACAGACGAATGGATAAAGAAGATGTGGTACATATATACAATGGAATAATACTCAGCCATAAAAAGGAATGAAATTGGGTCATTTGTAGAGATGTGGATGGACCTACTGTCATACAGACTGAAGTAAGTCAGAAAGGGAAAAACAAATATCGTATATTAACGCATATATGTGGAATCTAGAATAATGGTACAGATGAACCAGTTTGCAAGGCAGAAATAGAGACACAGATGTAGAGAACAAATGTATGGACACCAAGGGGGGAAAGCAAAGGGGGGAGTTGGTGGGATGAACTGGAAGACTGGGATTGGCATGTATACACTAATATGTATAAAATATTTAACTAATAAGAACCTGCTGTATAGCACAGGGAGTTCCACTTTACTGTTCAGTAGAAACTAACACAAGATTGTAAAACAACTATACCCCAATAATAATAATTTTTAAAAGTCTATAAAAAAAATTAAAAGCTCAATATTCCAAAAGTCATCCTAGAAATTATGGAATAGAAAGGGAAATGAAACAGAATATGAAATTATCAATTTCATAAACAAAGATTAGATTTAGCCTGTGGTTGAAAAAAACAACGCTTCAATTCAGGAGTGCTGAAGTTTTACATAGTATTACATAATTGCTATGTCATAGATAAATTCTGTAATCTCTTTGGGCTTCAGTTTCCTTTTATATCCTTTAAACTGTGATAGTACCCTATTCCTGACTATATTTTTCACAAATGAATATCATGTTTTAAATATTAGTTTTCAGTTTGAACCCTCTTCTACTACTGCTTACTTGCTAGTCTACTTGGATGAGTGTATTTTCCTGGTACTTGTAAAAATACATTTTCATTGAAGAAGAGTTAAAGACACTTAAAAAGGAGAAAAAGAAAAGTCATGTGTACTGTCGCTTCTGGGAAAAAAATGACAGTATTCATTTCAGGCTGTTTTCTATGTTTAAGTATAGGTACATATTTCTGTTTTTTCATCCCATATTGGTAGCACACTTATTTTGTAACAATGACTTTAAACCTGATTTTCACTGAGTATTACATTACCTGTATTCTCAGTGTGGTGAATTTGTGCTGCTCACCAAATATTTCTAGTTCTTCTAATTTCAAATACATGATGGAATTCCTGAACTCCTAGGGTTTGGTGGGGCCATAAGTTCCTTTTGGTCAGTGAAGATTATGTGGAAGCAACCTGTGTTACTTCTGGCAAAGAGCATTTAATTTCTAGAATACAACCCACCAAAACTCTTTTCCTTTCTGCCATGGACCTAAGGGTCAAGATAGTTCCTGTTCTGCTAGCCAGTGTACTAGATTTTTATTCCATTGTATGTAAAAAATTATCAAAAACTTGGTGGCTTTAAACAACACAAATTTATTCCCTTACAATTCTGGAGGCCAGAAGTCCAAAATAAGTATGATAGGACAAAAATCAAGATGTTGGCAGGGTCATGATCCCTCTGGAGATCATAGGAGAGAATTCATTTCCTTCCCTTTTCCAGCCTCAGTAGTTGCATTCCTTGACTCATGGCCCCTTCCATCTTCAAGGCCATCAGCCAAGCACCTTCTCTCTCCAGCTGTGCTTCCCGCTGCTTCTGTCACATGGCCTTCTTCTCTTCTGCCTTTAGTCAAATATCCCTTCACTCTGTGTTATAAGGATATTCGTGATTACATTTAAGGCCCACCTGGATTATACAAGGATAATCTCCCTAGTTCAAGGTCCTTAACTTAATCACATCTACAAAGCTTTTCCACATATGGTAACATTCACAGATTTCAGATATTTAGATCTGGGTATTGTTGGGGGTCATTATTCAGCCTACCCCAGGCTGTATCCCACAAGGAAGAAAAGTGGAACAGAACAGCCTACCGTGGATGTGTGATGTGGGCAATATACAAACCTATATTTCTATAAACCATAGGATTCGAGAGTTTGTTCTTGTTATCATGGCAAAACTTAGAACATACTGACTGGGAATGGTATAATTTAATATTCTTTGACAATATTACTTTTAATGGCTGAATCTTTTAAAAAGCCTGTCATACAACTATATCATAGTTAATTTAATAAGTATCCTATTAGAATTTAAACTATGTCTAATGTTTCAATGAATATCCTAGTAGATAAACCATTATGCACATCTCTGATTACCCTCTTAGAGAAAAGTTCTAGATAATGAACTCCTGGATCAAAGGGTATATTTACTCCTAAGGATGTTTTATCTATGGGTAGAGAAATATTATGCCTATTGACACCTCAATAGTAGCATTTCAGCAAAACTATTGTTTTCATCCTCTTTCACAGAAGGTTTTTGAAAAAGACATGACAAATAAGCTGTAAGCATTTTAACTAGTTCAGTAAGATAAACTTAGGAAATTAAAATGATCAATCCTTTGTGAAGTTTCCCAATTCTCTTGTGGATTAGACTAAAGTCAGAGGATGTATTTTGTGGTTCTGTTCCTAAAAAGACCTCCTCTGTTATGTTTCCTGTATATTGAACTGTAAAGGGCATTAGGATGAAGTGGGATGAAGAGAGGATAAATGTAAAAAAAGAAATTAGTGGTCATATACCCTTGCTCAGGTGGAGACTGATTGAAAGGGAAAGCAGAGGGAACTAACATGTACCCATCACTTTATATGGAGATGGTGCTGTGTTGCAAACTGTCATCTTATTTTCAGTGGCTTCTCTTCTTTCCCCACCCCTTTGTCATTCTTGAATGCCATCCACTTTTGTTTGCAGGACTGGTTCTCTGACAGGAGGGAGAGAACTCTGTTGGGCCAATGGAGTGGTGACTTTCCCACCACCCCATCCATCATCAGGGTGGAGCTGACAAGGCACAGCAATTCAGCCTCCGTCCCAGCAGGAACTAGGTATATCATCTGCCCAAGCACCTGATCTCCACTTGCCAGGGCTGAGAAAATCCAAGAGCCCTAGGAAGGCAGATGTCGAAAGGACACACTGCCAGGTGGAGATGGCACTAATTTTTTCATAAATTGACTACTTCTGTTTTCCTCCCGCATCCCCGTCACACTTTCCAGTACTATTTAGTCATTCCAGCCTTAGTCTATTGTATCACCTGCCCCCTTTGTCAGACCTGGTAAGGCATTTGGCAGGGATGGCAGTGGCCATCTGTGCGGTTAGAATGAGGCTCTTTTTCATCCCTTACCTGTCTCTCCCATTCCAAAGATTCTTGGCTTAAGGGAGTCAGGTGCCTCACTTTTCTGGGCTTGTTGCCACCAACTGGTTGGGTTTCAAATTTTGGGCTGGCTTTTCAGGTAGGAGAATCTATAGGGGATTATGTTTCCTTGGCAATTTCCTTTCCATTCCCAGAGAACTGAAATTTACTTGGTTGTCCCCATCAGCTTGCTCTATTAAACCCTCCACTTTAAGGGATTTACTCTTATTCTAAAAGTCTGGTCAGCCAAGGGCAATGAGAGTCTGTGTAACCTGAACAATAGGAAGTGATGAATGGGCTGCTCTCCATTTCTTGGGAAAAAAATATAAATCTAGGCTGAGGAGTGAATTAAGATCATTGCACAGGGTTTACCAATTTTTAAAATACTATTAACAGATGCTCAGGCCTGTAGAAATAGCCTCAATTAAGTATGCGCCATTCATACTATTTTAGGTTTTCTTATGTCCCATATGCTTTCATTTTAAATAAAAAGCAAGCTTGGAAAACCAGAGTCCTTCACTTTTGGACCAAATATAGGGGAGCCTGTTTTATAAAAAATTACCACCTGGGAAAAATGATCTTCATATAACCCAGAGACTACATGAGTTCAGCAGGTTTCTACCCTGGTTCAATTTTCTCTTTGATAATATTGGCAAAGATAAGTGCAATTAGTGGTTAAATTGGAATATTTTAAAACCTGAAAACTGTTTGGTGGAGTGGAAGCACAACATGAAAGCAACTTTTGTTGGACAAAGCACAATAACCCAAGTTGGAAAACTGGGTTCATGACGTGTCTCTATTCATGGGTGATCTTAACAAATTACTCAAAATTGTTTGTCCCTTTCTTTGTGTATACTTAAACCAGGGGAAAAGACTGTTTCTCTCCTCCCTAGCTCATAGCAATATCATAAGCATTAAAGTAATTACTGGTTATGAAGACCTTAGAAATATTGCATTATCATAAAAATGAAAAAGTATATTAGACTATAATAAATCCTTATTCATCTAGACACTTTTAATTTGGAATTTGATGCAATATAGAAAGACACACTTCTGAAATTTGCATTTGCATTATATGAAAAGAAATAGTTTGCCAAGCAAATTGAAAGTATGAACAGAATTATTAGAATATAACTAAGAAATACGTGTAATTAAAAGCTCTTGAGTAATTATTTAAAAATAAAGGATGATGATCTCCAAATTAACTATCTATTGGTACTACTATACCTTTAAAAAGATAATTATTTATATTAAATAAATTAATAAGATAATATCTTAGTCCCAGATATTTATTAGTTTTCTCCATTTTCCCCATCTCCACTTTAGAACTTAGCTATAATATGACCCCAAAATTATATTTTCGCTTTTCATTAAAGAGTAGAGAAATCAGGGAATTCCCTGGTGGTCCAGTGCTTAGGACTTCATGCTTCCACTGCAGGGTGCCTGGGTTCGATTCCTGGTCAGGGAACTAAGATCCTGCAAGATGTATGGTGCAGCCAAAAAAAAAAAAAGTGTAGAGAAATCATGGCTCACATTGTAGTGAAGGAGGGCTACCTGTAAACATGCAATAAATATGGTTACAGAACAACGTGTTATGGTAATAGGAAAAAGGGAGCATTTAATTCTCACTAATAAGATTTAAGTTGGATTTTATAAATGAGTTGAATTTCAGTCACATAGATGAGAAAAAGAGCATTCTGAGGGAACAGTATAAAAAGAAAGCACGCAGGTACATGATATATTTAGAAACTGCCAAATTGTTCCCCATTGTTGGATAACAAGATACACAAAAGTAAATCATCAGAGGAAACACTGAAAACTTCAACATGTGACATGAACCTGGTTTGGGTGCCATGCTATTAACTTTAGAATTCATTCTGAAGAAAATGAGAGCATCTGGGTATATTTAAGAAAGGACATGATATAATGAGATATGTGATTTTGAAAGAGCTTCAGGGTGAAACTTCAGAATGGCCTTAAACCTGGAGAAGATTTTGGGGTTAGTGTCAAGGATGGGGAATCAACAAACATCTCTATTGCAGACTTTGCTTGGTCAAGTTGAATGCTCTGCTTTTGGGGCTACATCCAAGAAGTCCTATGATAAAGCCATCCATCAAAACAACAGTATCCAAATTTCATGTTTCCTATGTTGAGACACTGAGAAATAGTTGAGAACTTTCCTGTGTAAATATAAAAGCTGCTAAAAATATAACTTATGGTCATTAAACTGAAGAATATTGTTTAAGTCCCAAAAGGGTGTAAAATTAGAAGAAAAGAGGTTCGAGGGCAAACCCAAAAAAGCTTGTAGCAAATGGAAGGTAAAGAAAAGTCAGTGAAGGAACCCAAGAACAATCTCTGGAGGGAAATTAAAAGCATAAAGTGTCGGGAGTGTTACTGAAACCAAAGAAAAAGATAACTCAGGAAAAAGCAGTATTTTCAGCACTTTCAGATGCCAGAGATGAGGGTTAAGCCATTGCTATTTGATAAATATAAAGACATTCATGTCTTTTGAAAGCACAATTTCAAAGGAGAGAATGAGAAGATAAAATAGACAACAGGGAGCAGAGAAATCAGGAAATAGTTGAATGATAAGACCACAGAGAATAGGCATTTTCCTCTTAAAAATAAATGCAGAGAATGGAGGAAATTTGTAGGAGATAAAGAAAAAATTAATGGAGAAGGTAAAATAAAGATTGAAGAGATCAAAGAGACGGTTCATGTAGATAAGTCCTATGGAATGTAGGAGTAGGTGGTTTTTAAAGTTGAGGTGCAGGTGTAGATCTTGGAAAGAAAAATGGCTTCATATTTCTTGGTGATGAGAAAAAAGACATTATTACCGAAGCTATGGAGTTTTGAAGTAATAACAAAAGAAATCGGAGGAATTCATGTCAGTTGTACTTGCTTTTGTCCATTGAAATCAAAGCTCAGTCAGTGCAAAAGAGTGAGAGTGGGGTGGGTGGTTTGGGCATGCGAGGAAGATTAGAAAGTATTCAACAGTGGAATGGACTAGGGAATCAACTAGAGATGAAAAGAAATATTGGCTCGGAGCATCTTCAGCAAAGCTGATGCTGACTTATATGGATTTATTGTGTTTCGTTATACATATGGATCTTTTTATAAAAGTAAGACATGTTCAACATGAAAGTGTAGAGAAGATTATAATACTAAAAATAAGTGATCTCATATCTGACTGTATCTTTTTATCTATTTATCAATTTATATATGTGAATGTGTGTGTATTTGTGTGTGGCTGTGTATGGTAAAGCTCATAGCAGGAAAAAGATGGAACACTATTCAGATGTGGTAATTGAGAATTTAATAAGACTTCATTTACGGAACTTCCCTGGTGGTCCAGCAATTAAGACTCCACGCTCCCAATGCAGGGGGCCCAGGTTTGATCCCTGGTCAGGAAACTGGATCCCTCATGTATGCTGCAACTAAAAGATCCCGCATGCCACAACTAAGACCCAGTGCAGCCAAATTAATAAAGAAATATTTTTAAAAAACCCAAAACTTCATTTTCAAAGATGGTTGGATAAAGAGAAATAAATAAAAATTGATGAATTGATGAAGTATCCTAGGGATGAAGTATTCTAGAGCTAACCATGGGTTAAGGGGGTGGCGGGGGGTGGGTAGGACAGTCGACAGGGTGAGAAGAGAGAGATTAGTGAAATGTAGTGACCTCTGTAGCTCTAGAGAGGACCATCGAATAGGAGTTCTGGACCTTGGAGACAGTGAGACTGGGTGATCGAATCCACGGAAGCCAGTCTCTAGCAGGGCAGACATGGGTAGAGTGGATCTGGAGGGGTCAATAGACGATAACAAAGGCGATATGTTTGTGATATTGGGTTTCGTTTCTGGAACAGAGCTCCTAAAACTCTTTGAATTTCTTAAGTGATAAGAATGATAAAGGAGTCTTTTGTTACGTTAATGAAGTGACTTTTGGACCTTGCTAAGGATGGGGACTGGATGCCAGTGTTACCCAACCAAACTTGGGTCCTCTCACCAACGTGCAGTAAACCCAATCTACTGACACCGCTGGATTGTGGTGAAGGAAAGTGCAGTGTTTATTGCAAGGTGCCAGACAAGGAGTCTGGGACAGCTAGTACTCAAAAAAGCCCAAGCTCCCAAATGGGTTTCAGCAAAGCGTTTTTAAAGGCCAGGCGAGGGAGGGGAGTCCCAGGGTATGTGATCAGCTCACACACAATTCTCTGTCTGTTGATGGTGAGGTACAGTAAAAAGGCAATAAATTTTTGCAAATATTTCCTGATTCTGGCCAGTCTCCAGAGGGGATGCATTCACTTCTTTCATTTGGTGGAGGTCCCAGCATCTGCAAAACAACTCAGGAGATGTGCATCAGATACTCTCATCTAGGTACTCTGGGGAGGAGCTACAGCAGAGGATATGGGGGAGGGCGTCTGTTCTGGGAAGGCACCCTAGGGTCCTGATCATTACACCAGGGAAACCAGCCATGTGATTAGAGGGTTGGAATTTTCAGTCCCACCCCCTGACCTCCTGGGATCAAGAGGGGCTGGAGGTTGAATCAATCACCAATGGCCAGTGATTTAATCAATTATGCCTATATAATGAAGCTTTAATAAAAATCCCCAAAGTATGGGTTTTTAAGGCCTCCACAGTGTGTGAATACACGGAGGTGCGGGCAGAGGAGCATTTTGAGTGAGAGCGTGGAAGCTCCATGTGCTTTTCTGTGCAGTGCCCTGTGCATCTCCTCCATCTGGCTGTTCTTGAGTTATACTGTTTCCTAATAAACTAGTGATCTCGTAAGTAAAATGTTTTTCTGACTCTAGCAAAGTAATCGACCCCAAAGAGGAGTTGGGACACTCACTCTACAGCTGGTCAGTCAGATGCACAGGTGAAACCTGGGCTTGCAACTGGCAGGGAAGTTGGGGTGGGGGAGGGACAGTCTTGTAAGACTGAGCCTTTAAACTGTGGAATCTGATGTGTCTCTGGGTAGATAGTGTTAGAACTGAGTTGACTTGTAGGACACCCAGCTAGTGTCTGAGAATTGCTTGTTGGTGTGGGAAACCCCTCTCCCCTCCACGTACACAGTGGAATTAGGTGCTCAGAACACCAATTATGTTTTTCAGGATTGGAATTCAGCATCCGTTAAAGCAGAAGCAAAAAAATAAATAGATGAATTTCCCCAGTGTCTTCAACTGGGGGAGAGGAGTGTAGGGAAGAGCCAATAGGATTTCAGAGGGAGACAAGGGAATCTGGGCCACTATGAGATAAGCTTGAATAACTCAGATCATAGCTCAACAATGCTCAAGAGACAAGTGTTCAAGTTCAATAAGAATAGCATTTTTTTTCCCACTGTATCATTAAATGCAGGGAGTAGCCATAGCCTACTGGACCTAGAAACTCTTTGTACTGGACTGGAGAATTTCCTAGATTATTTGGAAGAAAAAGTAGAGAGAACTTTGGTATGAGGTCATTAAAACATCACAGATAAAATGCAAGTGAGAGTCTTAAGTATTGCTGTAGATGCACTACCTTTTTTTCCATGTAGTTACTTTTCTGAATCAAAATGTCTTACAATGCAAGTGATGTTTCTTTTTTTCTTTTTCCAAAAAAATATTTTTATATCTATGTTAACTCTTTAAAGATGCTTTCACATATAGGAAGTACTGTGGTGGAAAGGAAGTCATAAAAAAAAGAAAAACAAGAAAGGCTGAGGTTGGCGTGATAATTACTAAAGCAAACTTTCAATCAAAATGCTTCTGAATATTCTTTTGGCAGACGCTTATTGATGCAAATTGAAAGGAAGATGGAGTAAGCAGATTGTCATTTAAAACTTAATTAAATTCACATTTAAACATCAGTCCAATCTTTTAGAGTTCTCAGTAAACAGGGGACAAAACTCGGCTATAACTAATAACAAGAGGAAAAACATTAAGGAGCAGCTTAGCATATTCTTCAATTTATCACTTCCAGCCCAAATGAGAAATGAGGAAAAGGAGATACTGAATGGTTGCCTAAAGGTTCTCTGGTAGCGTCTTAGAAATTGCATCAGTTATATTTATGCCAGCGCCATCCACTGCTGTAACATCCCCACAACATAACCCCACAGTTTTCAGGAAATTCTATGTTACTCATCCATGCATCCATCAGAAATGCAAAGAAGTCTTACTAAAGGAATTCAGTGCATATGGACCTTGTTGGAACTGGTATGTGTTTGTGACAGAGACCTTGCTTTGAAATCTCCTGGGAATCGTGGGATAGATGTCATTATTCTAGTCTCTTTACATAATCAGGTTTCCTTATCCTGTTCCAAATACTGGGAAACTAGGCTGTTTAATGGTTGCCTTACAGAGAATCTTTTTTTAATCCATTCATTATGAGCATTCTGGCATTGCTTAAAATAGCCTTAGAAGTTATCTATACCAGTCTCTATTACCCAACTTTCAAATGACTTATTCATAATAAGAATATATTGAGCATCATTCTGAACACTGCTTTATGCAAGGCAGTAGGGTTACAGAGATAAAACACAGGCTCTCCCTGTCAAGGAATTTACATTCCGGTATTAGGAACAGTTATGTAAATACATAAATGTCACACAGCATACCACATGCTATAATTCCAGCAGAGTTCAAAGTAGTCTAAGAGGGTAACAATGCCGGAAGTATCTGACTCTATCTAGGAAAACCTGCAGAAGTTTCTAAGTGAGATGACACAAATAGAGTTCTAGAGAACCCGAGTAAAGTTTCATTTTTAGTCTGTATTTAATTCTAAGCTCATGTTTAGATTTTCTTGTATCTCTGTGTATGGGTAAACATTCTAATTCAGAGTTTTTCAAAGCAGGTCAGAAAATTACTCCAAAAGCATTTTAATATAAATACTCACACCTAGGCATGGGTCTGCTAATAACTGAAGATGGAGACATCTTGAGAAATTTTGAAATAAAAATAGATGTTATTAAATTACATTTAACAAAGATAAATTGGATGCTTACGTGCAAAAGTCCTATATGAGGACATGTGAATGTATTTAAAGATAGAAAAGCAAAGACCTTGAACTCAGGGTGCTTTACATTTGAGCAAGAGAGATGTACACACATAGGAATAAATTCTGTATCCAAAAAAGCCTGTGAAGTCAATTATGTGCAGAACAAAAGAACTATAATCGGTGATGGAAAGAGAAACAATCCTATCAAGGAGAACCTCAAAAGTTTCTTAGAGGAAGTAGGTATTTGTATTCACATAGTTTGAATTGTTTTCTCAATCACAGAGACGGAATTGCCCTGGTGATGGATTGTACTGATCACTTGTGTCCAGGATCAACTGTGGAGGATCATGCACTTGTAAATTAAGCCTCATGGGCACGTGTGCAATCCATAAGAAATGTGACAATGTGATGCTGGAATCAACTATGACTTTGATCTCAGTGTCGCATGGAGTCTCTTTACACTATAGTATCAAGCCACACCACTGAGTCCCAACCAGTGGAAGAGAGACAGTGAAGATACAGCCAGGTCTCTGTGAATTACGCATAATTTGCAAATTAGTTTATCTATTCAGAAACTTCTGCTAGTCTATCGCAACCAACAGGAGTGCATCAGCCAGTAGATACAAATTTTTTCAATCAGGAATCAAGTGAAACAAACAAAAATATTGAGGATGACTAAAACCAATTGGTTAAACCAGTGGTCCCCAACCTTTTTGGCACCAGGGACCGGTTTTGTGGAAGACAATTTTTCCACCGAAGGTTGTGGAGAGGGGGATGGTTCAGGCGATAATACAAGCGACGGGGAGCGATAGGGAGCAGCAGATAAAGCTTTGCTCGCTTGCCCGCCACTCATCTCCTGCTGTGTGGCCCAGTTCCTTACAGGGTTGGGGAATCCTGGGCTAAACTAAGGAAGGTTTGAGGCATGTCTGAGATTTAGGTTCCTGCCCAAGCCTACTTACTGGCTTTGGCAGGAAATGCAGAGGCCCCATATCCTCAGACAAGCAGACTTAATAGGTCAGGCACTGGGGTCCTTATGATGCCACGGGAACTTCAAATCACCACGGTATCCTCAACTGTAAAATGGGATTGATTGGCCTGTCAAAGCTTGTGGAGTAAATTAAAAATGACTGAGCGGAGTGCTTTTTAAAAACAGCAAATAGAAAGTGCCATATAAATGCTGAATAATCATGTTAAATTTCCAGACACTACGCCAAGTGGCACTAGATAAATGCTGAGTAGATTAGGGCCTTTTTTTTTTTTTTTTTTTTTTTGCGGTACGAGGGCCTCTCACTGTTGTGGGCTGTCCCATTGCGGAGCAGAGGCTCCGGACGCGCAGGCTCAGCGGCCATGGCTCACGGGCCCAGCCGCTCCGCGGCATGTGGGACCTTCCCAGACCGGGGCACGAACCCATGTCCCCTGCATCGGCAGGTGGACTCTCAACCACTGTGCCACCAGGGAAGACCAGGGCCTGTTTGATTTGCACTTAACTTCAGGAAAATAGAGTTTTGGAAGTAATTTTGTTTTTATACACTATAGCTTCTAAAGAGCCATAAATCTTGTTTGTGTCTCTGAGGCTCTTTGAAACTCTTCATTGAAATAAAATGTATCATCTGGTTTCTGTGTTGATATTTGCCTGAGCAAAAGAGAGTGAGTAGATTCTCCAGGCTACAAAAGCATAACTGATATAGTTGCACTTTTAATGCAAATTCTCACTGCCTGTTGCCATGAGAAATGAAACTGTTCTTTCCTATAAAAACTTAATAGGGTAGCTTTCTAGTGTTTGGAGTGAAAATGCACAATTGGAAAAGCTGTGAACAAAATTCCATTACTAAATATTGGCCCTAGTTTACCACTATGGAGACAGTGAACATGTGTTTGAGTGGAAGACAATCTTTGGTCTATAATGAGTTTGTGGATTTCCTTTGTATACATGTTTGAAGTAAGTACTTAACTTAGTTGCCACATAAAGGACAGTTGCCCTGGAGAGTCACCTGTAACCACACTGGGAATGAGAAGTGAGATTTTGTTATAGTCAGCCTTTGCAGTGTGAGGGTTGTTTGTTTCTGTAGCATAACCCTGCCTATATTGACTGAAACATCAACCATGAAACTACTCTTTTCTTCTCATTAGAAGATGAAAACACCAGATTTTAATTATCGTCTAAGGCATTATCGTCTAATTTTTTTTCTTGTCCCTTTCAAGAAGATTTAAACAAGGAAAGAAAAAATGGAAGCCTGTAAATTTCTTTCAATTATTTCTCTCTTTTATGGAAATCATACTTGCTTGCTTCTTTGCATTTCTGTAACAAGGTCTCCAATGCTCCTCTGAAACCCATGTTTCAATTAGTGGCTTGGGTAGAACTATAGGGATTGAGGTAAAGCCTGGGCAATCCTTCCATTCACCTTTATTCTCAGAAAAATGTCAATGCTGTGCTCACAGGCATGTGGACAAGTCAAAAATCCCGCCTTCAGGCAGAGAACTTGGGCAGGGTGGGCTTCATCAGTGTCCCCTGTGCAAAGACACAGAGTCCTGAACTTAAAAGTGACCTGTGAATAGTTTAATGCTCTGCTGTCACCATTTTGAAATTCTTAATGATTTACAAATAAGACTCCCTCTGTTTTCAAAATGCACTAGTACCCACAAATTATGTAGCTGGGTCGTGATTTGAGGTAATAATTTCTGTTTCCTGGCACTGCATTTTATATGGAATAAAGGGCATGTTAAACTGTGACAGTTCTCTGTCTGTTTGGTGAACTGAAATTCTGGCCTTATTTTGATATAAGGAGGCAAATTATACTCTTCTCCAGGGATGGTAGGGAACCTCATGCTGGATAGATACATATAAACTCATTTCATCTTTGGTATTTTCTACCTCAGTGGGAGGGAAAAGAGTAGACTCTGCCTTGCATTTGGAATACCCAAGGCCTGGAAAAATAAGCACAAAGGTTTCTCAAGGACCCCAGAATCACATGATTTATTTAACTTCTGTAGTCAGAGAGTACAGTATCACTCCCTGCTGTTCTCAGTATATCAAGCTGCCAACTCAGAAGCCTCATGTTAGAGGCCACAGTAATCAGTGGGGCTAATTGTCAAATAAGAAAGGTGAATTCAAATAATCACTATTAAATAAGGAAATAAGCTATGGAAGTTTTACTCTTAATGTAAACAAAGCATTTAAAATGGTTCCTTCATTGTTTTCAAGTCCATGAGAATTATTGCTCATTTTGTCACCTCAAGTTCAGGTTTTCACTGCACTAGATAGTTCCTTCCATTAAATAAAAGATGGTCTACCCAGGTTCTTGTTGGACGTTCAATTTCACTTTGAATCATATTCATATAGATCTCTCCACGTGTAATTTACCATTACTCTGTCCCGCTTCTTTCTCCCTCTCCATGCCCACACCCAGAATGTCTTATATTTCATGTGACTATGTTGCTTCCCTCACTAGACAATAAAAACATCAAAGGCTGTAGTATCTCACTCTTGTATATTCCTAGTTCATTGCACAGAGTAGCCATTCAAAGAGTATTTGACTGAGTGAATCCTTCCAGTGTCAATGCAGGAAAACTCTGAGTTAATAAGCAGTGAAACAGATCTATGAAATTTTTGTCAGTGAAACAATATGACTCCCTTACCAAACCTTCCCTTCATTGCTTTTTATGAATATGCCATAATTCTGGAATTAAGAACAAATCCTAGTGGGTAAAATAAAAATAAACTTAATAACTTTAAAGAAAGAAAGAGACAAATATTTTAGGCAAAAGAACAATGGACAACCCTCTGCCCATTAGCAGACACTAAGCAAATATCTAAGGAATGAATGGCTGAACACCTATTGCTTTCTCTTGGATACCTCTGGAAATAATTATAATTGTGAACACATAGTGTACCATGCGGCAGAAACGTTGTAAATGTTTTCTATGTATTATCTCAATTAATCCTTAGAACAACCCGAAGAAGTAGCTAATGTAATGATCCTAATTTTACAAATAAGGAAACTGATATTGAGAAAGGTTTAGTAATTTGCCCGAGGTCATCTAGCTGATAATTGGTAGAGACAAGATTTAAAGGTAGGCAGTCCACCTCTACAGTCTGTGGTCTTAAGCTCCAGGCAGTACGACTTGGGGCAGGTGGTATTGTCAAAATATTCACTGTTCTCCCTACCAGACTCATTCTGGTTTTCCCACACTATTTGTTGAAGAAATTGTCCTTTCCCTGTTGAATGGTCTTGAATCCTTGTGAAAGTCATTTGACTGTTTCTGTAAGGCTTTATTCCTGGGCTTTCTATTCTCCTCCATTGGGCTTTATGCCAGTACCACACTGTTTTAATTACTGTAGCTTCATAATAAGTTTTGAAGTCAGGAAGTGTGAATCATCCAACTTTGTTGGGCAAGGCAGTCTCATGCATAGTCTTTTTTTTTTTTTTTTTTTTTTTTTGCGGTACACAGGGCCTCTCACTGCTGTGGCCTCTCCCATTGCGGAGCACAGGCTCCAGATACGCAGGCTCAGCAGCCATGGCTCACGGGCCTAGACGCTCCGCGCGGCATGTGGGATCTTCCTGGACCAGGGCATGAACCCATGTCCCCTGCGTCGGCAGGTGGACTCTCAACCACTGCGCCACCAGGGAAGCCCCATAGAGTCTTTTGACACCCACTGGGACGCATAAAAATAAGCCTTGAGCCTGGAACACTTTTTGATCAAGAGATAAAGAGTCCTCACAGCCTGTGTTGGACTTATCAACTTGTGTGGGGATATCTTTCCCTATTTCAGATTGAATGCTGTGCTCCATTGTTCTGCTTAAGTATGTGCATCATATGGCATCTGGCCAACATCCTGCTGTATCTGTGGGGAGGAGATGGAGTTCTTCTGCTGCAGTACAAGAAGGATGTATGCAGGCCAATTGCCTTGCATCAGCTACTGGGAGGGACCACTGGCCATGGGGAACTGATGCTCACTACTGATCTTGGTTTTTTTCTTCTCTGTGTGAGCAAAGCATTGTTCCATCCAGTGCTTGACTGCATTGTGTTTCCTTAGTGACTTCAATATCAAGATGCAGTGGGCAGAAATGTCCAGACTTTTGTTCCTGATGATTAGCAACTGATGTTACTTGTGCAACATTATTCTTCTTGTGAAAGAATTTTTTGCCTTTTTGAGGTCCCTTGAGATTCCATATGAATTTTAGAGTGGATTTTTCTATTTCTGCAAAAAATGCCATTGGGGTTTTGATACCGCTTGCATTAAATGTGTAGATCTTTTGGGGGAAAGGGAGTGAGGATTGAATAGGTGATACACAGGGGATTTTTAGGGTGGTGAAACTATCCAGTATGATAATGAAATAAATGGTCAATACATGACATCATACATCATCAAAACTCACAGAGCTTTATAGCACAAAGAGTTGACTTTAGTGTATGCAAATTAGAAAAAAATAGGAGGTTTGAGTATTCCAGGGAGGAATGCAGACTGTCACAAGAGAATCCAGCTGCATTTCAAATGTATGAAACAACCCCAGTTAAGGGCATACATGGGAAAAGGACTGACCTGAGTAACTTTGGATCTAAGTAAATTCTGTAAGATTAAAGGCAAAGGAACCACACATAAGTGCTGTACTACAGTTGATAAAGTTGTTTCTCATGAGACTACTGGGGTATGATTACCAGTTCTGATACTGCTATACAGGTATCCCCTGCTTTTCAAAAGTTCCCTTTATGCTACTTCACTTTTAAGTAAGACCTACATTAGTATCTATTTTCACTAACCGAAAGAAATCCAAAGAGGATTTTGCTTTTATGAAAAAAGGTGAAAAGCGAAAATAACATTCAGCATTTGTTTTGTACTAAGCTGTTACAGAGATAATTTGCACCCCAAGCAGTGGGAGGGGCACCGCCAAGCTCCTTCCCTGGGAACTACACTCAACAGCTCAGCATCAAGCTGCCATAGCTTTGAACTGTCTGTTAGCATCTCTATCTCGGTTTATTTTATGCATAGCATAAAATAGCAAGATGTGTCCTAAGGTAATTGCTTCTTTGCTTTCTTACCAAAGGTTTCATAGGAACGCTCTACTTTTGGATAGCAGAGGAGACCTATATGTGTACACTGGGAATTAAAAAATTAAGAACAGGCATAACTCCTTTTATTGTGCTTCAGTTTATTCCTTTTTTTTTTTTTAAGAAATTGAAGTTTTGTGGCCACCTTGTGTTGTTAGATGATGGTTAGCATTTTTAGCAATAAAGTATTTTTACATTAAGGTATGCACATTGTTTTTTTTAGCCATAATGCTATTGCACACTTTCTAGACTATAGTATAGTTCAAACATAGCTTTTATAAGCACAGGGAAACAAAAAACTTCATGTGACTCACTTTATGGCAATATTCGCTTGATTGCAGGCGTCTGGAACTGAGTCCAAATATCTCCAAGGTATGCCTATACAGATCTTCCTTGACTTACAATGGGGTAATATCTCAAAAAACCCACGGTAGGCTGAAAATATTGTAAGTCAAATATGCATTTAATACACCTAACCTACTGAATGAACATCATAGCCTAGCCCAGCCTACCTTAAATGTACTCAGACACTTACATTAGCCTACAGTTGGCAAACCATCTATCACAAAGCCTGCTTATAATAAAGTGTTGGGTATCTCATGTAATCTACAGACTACTGTAGCATCTGTGGGTATCTCATGTAATCTACTGAATACTGTACTTAAAATGTAAAACAGAATGGTTGTCTGGGTACAGAATGGTTGTAAGTGTTATCAGTTGTTTACAGTTGTGATTGTGTGGCTAATTGGGAGCTGTGACTTGCCACTGCCCAGAATCAGGAGACAGTATAAGACCTCATATTGGTAGCCCAGAAAAAGATCAAAATTCAAAATTCGATGTACATTATCTACTGAATGCGTAACACATTTGCACCATCGTTAAGCCAAAAAATTATAATTTGAACCACCGTTAAGTGGGGGACATCTGTAAATGGATGGCAGGGGATGGGAGCCAGGTTTTTTTCACTATGACAGTGGGACAAGGCTAGAATGATCCATGTTGTAATGGATTAGAGTTGAAGACATCAGGATGTACTTATGTTTAACTTAATATATGCAGATGGTTACATATAGAAATACTTATACATGGATTAACACATATATTTTCTTTCTCTGTCAGCTGAGAGCCTAAAAGAAATGACAGCCCAGTGCCAACAAGCATACCTCGCACCCAGATCATGGTTTCTAACTCTACAGTAGAAAGAACCAGGAGTTCTTGGAGAAATGGCCAATTTTAGCACTGAAAATATGCAAAATGATAAGGAGCATAGTATTGTGGCAGAAAGTAAGGAAATGCTTTAAACACACGCACACACACCCCCCACACATTAATTGATGGCGATTTGTCAGCAGGACCCAGGAGACAACTGTAAGAGCTCCCTGTGGCCAAAGCTAGAACAATATGAATGAAAAAATAAAGTAGTATTAGATGATAACCCGAAGTATAAAGTATATATCCGTAAGTCCATACTTGATAAGAAATAGTTAGATAGATAAGTTCAGGAGAAGAGACAAATATCCCATACAGAAGAATTCCAAATAACTTACATAGGTACATTACCCTCAAGAATGAAGCGTAAATCCTCACTCCTTATGTGTAGGCTGTGCAAATAGTGACTCCCCTTCAAAGAGTATAGTGTGGAGAGGGGGGAAATGAGTCACTTTCTCATGGAGAATCCTGCCAGACATGACCTCAGCCAGGTGATCAAGGTCAGCATTGACAGGGACAAGTCATGTTGATAGTATGTACCCTCGAAATGATGTGATGAAAATGGTACCCCATCTTTGTGATCTTCCTCCCAGTAACCCATAGCCTGGTCTAATAGCGAGGGAAACATTGGAAAGATTCCAATAGATGGACATCTTACAAAATACTTGACCAAAACTGTCTCCTTGGAACTGTGTAGGTCATCAAGCATAAGAAAAGTCTGAGATACTGTCACAGCCCAAAGGAGCCTAGATACTTGATGACTAAATGTAATGTGGTATCCAGATGGAATCTTGGAGTGAATATTAGGTAAAAACAAAGGACATCTGAATAAACTGCAGATGTAATAATAATGTAGCAATATTGGTTTGTTTATCATAACAAATAAACCATACTGATGTCAGATGTTAATAACAGGGGAAACTGTTTACAAGATATATGGAAACTCTCTCTACAATCTGAATTTTTCTGTAAATCTAAAACTGTCCTAGAAAAATAAATCTTGTTTGACAGTTAAATTTTCTGAATATATAAAATTGTTCTAAAAATAAGGCTTACTTAAAAAATTATTTTGCACATCCCAAAGCTTTATTTTATTCACATTGTATTTACTATGGCAAGTGAATATATGATCTGAAGTAACCTAAAACTATTGAACTCTTCCAAGATAATTCCATTTCATTTTCTCACGGCTCTCAGGGTCAGGTGTTTTCTTTGGGTCAACCTGGATGTTTTTTAAAAAGTGTTACCTTAAAAAACACGTCAATTCTTAAAACATAGAAGTTATCAAAGTTTAACCTGTAAATTACTCTGAACCTGGCAGGAAAATATGTATGGTTTCTCCTTCTACAGATCTGCAAATGGCTTTAGTCAATTTCTAGTCTCCTGTCTCCAAACCATCCCTCCTCCTCTTTACTTTTTACCTAATTGGACAGAATCTCAAAGTTCAAGGTTTGAACTCCTGGCAACTGAAAATCTTTATCCCTACCATTAAACACATGCCCTCTGGGAACCTCGTAACAAAACATGAAAATATGACTGTTATTGTGAGGTTGTTGTTATCTCCACATCTTCTAAAGTGGCTTCACTCTCTTAATTGGCATTTCCCAAATATCAGATGTGCCAGTTCTATTGCTGTTCCCTATCCTCCCCCTCTCCTCCACCACTTTTTGTTTCAAATTCAGGAGCTTATGAAAGTGAAGTTGTATATCAGCAGGCTCAAAAAACAATAAAAACTAACTTTGCTCCAATGTGATTTGCTTCTGATGTGTTGGTCAAGTAGAACGTTTTCCTCTTACCTATTTGATCCCTGATTATGGCTTTTGTAGGAGCTGCATTTAACTCTGCAGATTATGAATGTGGTTTGATGTATTCTATTTTGCTAAGTTAATATCAGGTTTAAAAAAGGGACATTAGCTCTGATATGCCGTGTACACATGATAATCAGATAAAAGACAGTTCACCTAATGTGAAAAGTCAGGCTTATCTTTTCACTATTTTGTAACTTCTCTGAATTGATGTTCCTATTGAGAAAGTGGGAAGTAATGTAAACTTTGTGTGTTTTCTAAAATTTTATTTTTAGAGAAATGTTAGGTTTACCATGAATTTGAGAGGGAGGTACAGAGATTTCCCATATATCCCACAGACCCACACGTGCATAACCTCCCCTATTATCAACATCACTCATCAGAGTGGTGCATTTTTTTTTTTTTTACTAAGGATGGACTTACACTGACACATCATAGTCACCCAAAGTCCATACATTAAATTAGGGTTCATTCCTGGTGTTGTACATTCTGTGGGTTTGGACAAATGCATAATGACATATATCCGTCATTATGTCATACAGAGTATTTTCAGCACCCTCAAATTCTTCTGATTGCTGACTACTCATCTCTCCCTCCATCCCCACCGCCTGGAAACCATTGATCTTTTTATGTCTCCATAGTTTTGCCTTTTCCAGAATGTCAGTTAGTTGGAATCATACAGTATGTAACCTTTTCAAATTGGCTTCTTTCACTTAGTAACATGTATTTAAAGTTCCTCCATGTCTTTTCATGGCTTGATAGCTCTTTTCCATTGTCTGGATATATCATAATTACTTTATCCATTCACTTAACTGAAGTACATCTGTTTGCTTCCAATTTTTGACAGTTATGAATAAAGCTGCTGTAAACATCTGTGATGGGTTTTTCTGTGAACACAGTTTTCAACTCCTTTGGATAAATAACATAAAGTACAACTGCTGGATTATATGGTAAGAGTATGTTTAATTTTGTAAGAAACTGCCAAACTGTCTTCCAAAGTGACTGTGCCATTTTGTACATATACCAGCAATGAATGAGAGTTCCTGTTCATCCACATCCTTACCAACATTTGGTGTTCTCAGGGTTCTAGAAATCGGCCATCCTAATAGGAGTGTAATGGTATCTCATTACTGTTTTAATTTCCCTGATGACATATGTATAGTTTCTTTTCATATGCCCATTTGCCATCTATATATTTTTGGTGAGGTGTCTAGTAAGGTCTTTGGTCCTTCTTTTACTTGGGTTGACTGTTAACTTATTGTTGAGTTTTAAGAGTCGCTTGTATATTTTAGATAACAGTCCTTTATCAGATCTGCTTTTGCAAATATTTTCTCCAGCCCGTGGCTTGTCTTCTTCTTCTCTTGATAAACTCTTGCAGAAATTTTAAATTTTAATGAAGTGCACCTTATCCATTATTTCTTTTATGGATCATGTCTTTGATGTTGTATCTAAAAAAGCATCACCATACCCAAGGTCACCTAGATTTTCTCCTAGGTTATCTTCTAAAGAGTCTTATAGTTTTACGTTTTACTTTTAGGGTTATTTTGAGTTAATTTTTGTGACGAGTATAACGTCTATATCTAGATGCTTTCTGTTTGGGGAGGTTATTCATTATTGTTTCAATATCTTTAATAAATATATGACTATTCAGATCATCTGTGTCTTCTTGTGTGAGTTTTGGCAGATTGTGTCTTTTAAGGAAGTGGTCCATTTCATCTAGGTGATCAAATTTGTGGGCATAGGGTTATTTACGGCATTCCTTTATTATCCTTTTAATGTCTATGAAATCTGTAGTGATGTGCCCTCTTTCACTTCTGATACTAGTAATTCATGCCATCTCTTCCATTTTCTTAAGTAGCCTAGCTAGAGTCTTATCAATTTTATTGATCTTTTCAAAGAACTAGCTTTTGGTTTCTTTATTTTTTGAGGATTCTATTAATATATCTTCTAGCTGAGAAATTCTTTCCTCAGCTGTGTGTAGTTTAACGAATACGCCCATAAAGGCATTCTTTATTTCTGTTACAGGTGCTTTTACATCTAGAATTCCTTTTTGATCCTTTCATAGGATTTCCATCTCTCTGCTTAGAGTGCCCATCTATTCTTACACACAGTCTACTTTATACATTAGGACCTTTAGTCTATTAATGAGAGTTGTTTTACATTCCCAGCCTAATAACTCCAATGTCCCTGCCATATTTAAGTCTAGTTCTGATGCTTGGCCTGTCTCTTCAAATTGTGTTTGGGCCTGTTCGTATGCCTTGTAATTTTTTTCTGGATAGCCAGATATGATGTACCAGGTGAAAGGAATTGCTGTAAATAGGCCGTTAGGAATGTGGGGTGAGGTATATCGGGATGAGAAACCCTCTATAGAACCACAATCATGTCCCAGGCTTTTAGTGAACCTATGCCTCTGGACTGTGAACTTCTTACATGTTTCTCTTTTTTTCTCTCCCCTTAGGTAGGACAGGATAGCTAGAGTGGGCCGGAGTCGGGTATTTCCCTTGCTCAGGTGTCAGTTATGCTCTGATAATAGCCCAGCAGGTTGGGCTCTGGTTAATTAATTTCTCCTGAGGGCAGGTCTTGTTAAGACCTGGCATATTTTAAAATGGCTCCTCTTCCTCTTCCCTGCCGTAAGCCTGAGAGAATTTTTCTCTGATATTTATTGTGGGGACCTTGTCGAGCTCCTAAAGGTAAGTCTCTTAATATTTTTGCCCCCCCACCCCATGTCTGGCTCCCCGTGGAGTTTTTTTTTTTTGCGGTACGCGGGCCTCTCACTGTTACGGCCTCTCCCGTTGCGGAGCACAGGCTCCGGACGCGCAGGCTCCGCGGCCATGGCTCACGGGCCCAGCTGCTCCGCGAAATGTGGGATCTTCCCGGACCGGGGCACAAACCCGTGTGCCCTGCATCGGCAGGCGGACTCTCAACCACTGTGCCACCAGGGAAGCCCCCCCGTGGAGTTTTAACTCTCAGACATGCCTGCACTGAGCTTTCAGCAAATTGTCATTTATAGTTGCCGTTTTCCCTCTCGTGTCAATTTCTGCTCCTGAGTCTGTATTCGCCTGTCCCTCCAATCTTGGAGAAGCGGTTTGTTGTGTGTCCTCTTCTCTCCTCTCTTAGGAATCCAGAAAGAGCTGTTGATTTTTCCATCTCTTCAGCTTTTTACTTGCTGTTAGGATGTAGTGGTGACTTCCAAGGCCCTTGCACGTGGCGCTGGAAGTGGAAGTTAAATTGTGTTTTTATATCAGTTTTGCTACACTGTTTTCTTGAAACTTTATTAGAAAACACCCAGTTGAATGGAGAAATGTACTGAGATTTAGAGACAGACCACCTGATTTGAATCCTAGCTCTACCATTTGCTAATTGGATATGCTTGGGTAACTCAGATTTCAGCTTCTTCAGTTATAAAAAGTGAAATGAGAATAAAATTCATTGGTTTGGTCTGTGGATTGAATGAGAGCATTTATATCCAGATGATAGTTCTGTGCCCCTCACATAGTAGGTTCTTAACAACTATTTATTCTTTTTCATCCTTATTATATTTAGGAGGGCTCTTTTTTTAATAGATGAGAAATATGGTTAAGGTATAAGAGGAAAGGGGAAAACTATAGTGTGTATCTGAAAATGATAATTAGTGGAAACATAAGACTAAAATCTGGAGCCCCAAAGACCTAGTCTGAGTGTTTTAATGTGTGTGTACAGGATCTGAACTGGGGGAAGGAGGAATTTTGTGTATATTTATAGGCATACACACACACACTTTCTGACTTAGAAATTTAATTTCTTGTAAACTGTATCCTAAGAAAATATGGGTAAAATAATTTCAAGGATACTTATGACTTGGTCAAAATTGTATGGTAGACACCATTAAGAAAAAAAGTCAGTCACTGAGAGAAAACATTCATATTATAAAGAAACCACATTTGTTTATACAAAGAAATAATTCAAGTCAATAATCTAAAAAATTTGAATGGCAAAATATTTGAACACATACTTCACAACACTACTTTAAATGATGCTCAACCTTATTACTAGGGAAATGCAAAATAAAACCACAGGGTAATACCCCCAGACACCTGTAAGAATAATAATATCAAGTATTAGCAAGGATGTAGAGAAACTATAACTCTCATACATTGCTGGTGTGAATGTAAAATGGTATAAGCCCTTAGGAAAACCGTTGGGAATTTTCTAATAAAGTTAACCAGACATCTGTTCTATTACCCAGCAATTATACTGCAAGTCTATATGCCTGAGAGAAGTAAGTTCATATGTACACAAAAATATTTGTATAAGAATGTGCATAATGTATTTTATTTTCATGAAATAATATATCTGAAACAAACCAAGTGTTCATCACCAAGACAGCAGGAAATACATTGTGTTATACTCATAAAATGGAATATTACTCAGCAACCAAAAAGGAACAAAATATTGATACATTCAGTGACCTGGAGAGATCTCCAAAACATCATGTTGATCAAAAAGAGTGCCAACTGCATGTTTCCTCTTACAGAAAGTTCAAAAAGCAGATAAATGTATAACAGTGGAAATCATAACAGCGGTTGTTGGTGCAGAGGGATTGATTGGAAAGGGTATGAAAAAGCTCTCCATGGTGATAGAAATGTTCTTTTGATTCAGTCTGAGGTTACCTCATATATACATTTGTCAAAATTTATCAAACTGTAGTAACCTTGAGATTTGTGCAATTTACAATATGTAAATTATACTTCAGTTTTCAAGAACAAAGAGCAAAACATTCCCACAATTTTAAAAGTGTACAAAATCAGGGTACCATTTAAGCAAATATTTTTGAGTGCCAGGCAGTGTCAAAGTTGAATAAAAGGAACAAGGCTCTCGTTTGCATGAAACGGTATAAGTTTAAGGTGGACATCATAGTGACTTGGCCTACAAATATTGTGAAATGACTACTACAGTAAATTTAGTTAACATCCATCATCTCATATAGATACAAAAAAAAAAAAGTTTTTTTTTCCTTTTGATGAGAACTCTTACATATTTGCCCTCAACAATTTTCTTGTATACCATACAGCAGTGTTAACTATAGACATTACATTGTACATTACATCCCCAGTACTTAGTGATGTTATAACTGGAAATTTGCACATTTCGACCTCTATCCATTTCCCTCATTCCCCAGCCCCTTTCTCTGGTAACACAAATCTGATCTCTTTGGGTTTTTTAATTTATTTTTTTTAGATTTCAGATGTGAGATCATACAGTATTTGTCTTTCTCTGTCTGACTTATTTCACTTAGCATAATGCCCTCAGGTTCCATCCATGTTTTTGCAAATGATAGAATTTCGTTGTTTGTTTATGGCTGAATAATATTCTATTGTATATATACCACATTATCGTTATCTATTCATCCATTGATGGACACAGGTTATTTTCATGTCTCGGCTATTGAAAATAATGCTGCCATGAATATGGTGGTGCAGATATTTCTTCGACATAGTGTTTTTGTTTCCTTCAGATAAATACCCACAAGTAGAATTACTGGATCATATTTTAGTTCTGTTTTTAACTTTTGAGGAAACCCCATTTTGTTTTCCATAATGGCTGTACTGGTTTGCATTCCCACAAGTGCACGAGGGTTCGCTTTTCTCTACACCCTCACCAACACTTGTCATCACTTGTATTTTTCATGATAGCTATTCTGACTGGTGTGAGGTAATATCTCATTGTGGTTTTGATTTGTATTTCCCTGATGACTAGTGGAGTTGAACATCTTTTCATGTACCTGTTGGCCATCTTTATGTCTTCTTTGTGAACATGTCTATTCAGGTCTTTTGCCCATTTTTTAATCAGGTTGTTAGTTTTTCTACTATTGAGTTGTATGAGTTATTTGGAATATTAACCCTGTATCAGATAAATAAATTGCAGATATTTTCTCCTGTTCTGTGGGCTACCTATTCATTTTGTTTATTGTTTCTTTTGCTGTGCAGCAGCTTTTTAGTTTGATGTACACTTATTTATTTTTGCTTTTATTGTTTGTGCTTTAGGTATTGTATCCAGGTAATAGCAGCTGAGACCAGTGTCAGGGAGCTTTTTCCCTATATTTTCTCCAGGGAGTTTGATGGTTTCGGGTCTTACATTTAGGTCTTTTATCCATTTTGAGTTCATTATTGTGAGTGGTGTAAGATAAGGGTCTAGCTTTATTCTTTTGTATACAAATATGTATTTTTCCCAGCATCATTTGTTGAAGAGACTGTTTTTTGTTCATTGAGTGTTCTTGGTTCCCTTATAAAATATTAGTTGGCCATATATCCTGGGGTTTTTGTCTGGGCTCTTAATCTATTCCATTGCTCTATTGGTCAATTTTTATTTCAGTATCATACTATTTTGATTATTATAGCCTTGTGGTATAGTTTGAAACAGAAACTGTGACGCCTCCAGCTTTGTTCTTCTTTCTCAAGATTACTTTCGTTATTTAGGGTCTTTTGTGGCTCCATACAAATTTTAGAATTTTTTTTTCTATTTCTGTGAAAAATGCCATTGGAATTTTGATGGAGATTGCATAGACTCTACAGATGTCTTTGGGTGATATAGGCATTTTACCAATATTAATTCCTCCAATTCATGGACCCTGGATATCTTTCCATTTATTTATATTTTCCTCAGTTTCTTTCATCAAAGTCTTGTAGTTGTCTCTGTACACATCTTTCACCTCCTTGGTTAGATTTATTTCTGTTTTATTGTTTTTGATGCTATTGTGAATGAGATTGTTTTCTTTATGTCTTTTTCAGATGTTTTGTTGTTAGTGTATAGAAATGCAACTGTATTTTGTATCCCGCAGTGTTACTGAATTTGTTGATGATTCTAGCAGTTTTTTGGTGGAGTTTTTAGGATTTTCTGTATAGTACACAATATTATCTGTACACAAAAACATTTTTAGTTCTCCCTTTCCTATTTTGGATGCCTTTTATTTGTTTTTCTTTCCTGATTGCTCTGGCTAGGATTTACAGTCCTATGTTGAATAGGAATTGTGAGAGTGGACACCCTTGTCTTGTTCCTCATCTTAGAGGAAAACCTTTCAAACTTTCACCATTGATTATAGTGTTGGCTGTGGGTTTTTCATATATAGCCTTTATTGTGTTGCAGTACCTTCTATATCCAATTTGTGAAGAATTTTTATCATAAAAGGATTTTTAACTATGTCAAATGTTTTTTCTATGTCTATTGAGATAATTGTATGATTTTTTTTTTTTTTTTCCGTACGCGGGCCTCTCACTGTTGTGGCCTCTCCCGTTGCGGAGCACAGGCTCCGGACGCGCAGGCTCAGTGGCCATGGCTCACGGGCCCAGCCGCTCCGCGGCATGTGGGATCTTCCCGGACCGGGGCACGAGCCCGTGTCCCCTGCATCGGCAGACAGACTCTCAACCACTGCGCCACCAGGGAAGCCCAGTTGTATGATTTTTATCTTCTATCCTGATGATACTGTGTATCACATTGTTTGATTTGCAGATACTGAGCCATCCTTGCATCCCAGTGATAAATCCCACTTGATCATGGTGAGTGATCTTGCTAATGTGCTGTTGAATTTGGTTTGCTAATATTTTGTTGAGAATTTTGCTATCTATATCAGCGATATTGTTCTGTATTATTCATTTCTTGTAGTATCCTTATATGGCTTTGGTATCAGGGTAATGCTGGCCTCATAAATTAGTTCTTGTTTCTTAATGTAGGTATTTATTGCTATAAACTATTCTCTCTTCAATTTTTGGAAAGTTTTGAGAAGGAGTGGCATTAATTCTTTAAATGTTTCACAGAATTCAGCAGTGAGACCATCTTGTCTGGTACTTTTCTATCTTGGGAGGTTTTTGATTACAGGTTCAATCCTCTTACTTCATATTAGCCTGTTCAGATTTTCTTTCTTCATGATTCATTCTTGATAGGTTGTATATTTCTAGGAATTTATTCATTTCATCTAGATTTTCCAGTTTGTTGGTGTGTAATTTGTTCTTAGTAGTCTCATGATCCTTCATTTCTGAGGTATCAGTTATATTTTTTCTCTTTCATTTCTGATTTTATTTATTTGAATCCTTTCTTTTTCTGAGTTAGTTTAGCTAAAGGCTTGTTCATTTTGTTTATCTTTTCAAAAAATAGCTCAGTTTCATTGTTCATTTCTATTGATTTTTGGTCTCTATTTCATTTCTTTCTGTTCTGATTGTTGTTATTGTCTGCCTTCTGATAACTTTGGGCTTAGTCCTTCTTTTTCTAGTTTCTTGTGGTATAAAATGAGATTGTTGATTTGAGATTGTTCTTGTTTCTTAATGTAGGTATTTATCACTATAAACTATTCTCTTAGAACTGCTTTTGCAGCATCCCATAGATTTTGATATGTTATGCTTCCATTGTCAGTTGTTTCAAGATATTTCTTGGTTTCCTTTTTGATTTATTCTTTGATCCATTGGTTGTTCAGGAGATGTTGTTTAATCCCACATATTAGTGAATTTTCCAGCTTTTCTTCTGTTATTTATTTCTACTTTCATACCACTGTGGTCAGAAAAGATATATTTGATGTAATCTCAATCTTTTAAAATTTGTTGATACTTGTTTCATGACCTGTCATGTGATCTGTCCTGCAGAATGTTCCTTATGAACTTGAGAAGAATGTGTATTCTGCTGTTGTTGGATGAAATGTTCTGTATATGTCTGTTAGGTTGATTTGGTCTGAAGTATGATTCAAGTCTGATGTTTCCTTGTTTATTTTCTGTCTAAATGATCTATCTCATGTAGATGAATGAGGGGTACTATCTCATGAAAGAGGGGCACTTCACCCTCTGCCCTCCCAACGCTGCTCCTCACAGATCAGTTAATCGGTTAATCACTTAACCTGCTTGTCGCTCAGCTCTGCCTCAGGACTTCCAAATTGGTGACGGGAATGAGAGCCAAGTTCATCTTTCCAAATTGACAGGAGAACCAATCATAATAAAATATTTTTAAAAACATCTTTTAAAAAAGGGGCTTCCCTGGTGGCACAGTGGTTAAGAATCTGCCTGTCAATGCAGGGGACATGGGTTCGAGCCCTGGTCCTGGAAGATCCCACATGCCACAGAGCAAGTAAGCCCATGCACCACAACGACTGAGCCCACGTACCACAACTACTGAAGCCTGCATGCCCAGAGCCCGTGCTCTACAACAAGAGAAGCCACTGCAATGAGAAGCCTGCACACCACAACGAAGTGTAGCCCCCACTTGCTGCAACTAGAGAAAGCCCGCACGCAGCAAACGAAGACTCAACGCAGCCAAAAATAAATAAATTTTTAGAAAACTATATTGTTCATATAGATTTTTAAAAGCCCTTATACATGAAGACATGGGATTATCCATAGATAGTTTTCACTTATTTTTAATCAAGAACTTCATACTACTGCCCTCCATTACTAGTTCAGAAATCTAATTTTCCTTCAGAAAATACTTCTTTTTCTTTATAAAATCCATCCCGTGTGGAGATGAGGGGCCAAAATGTCCAAAGTCCTCCATTTTCTAATAGTCTTCAGGGCACTCTCTTTGGGCTGTTTTTAAATATCAAGTCCACTTTCAAAAGACAAAGATTCAATTTCCACTTGCAGCCAAGATGGAGTAACAGGGACTGGATTATCACTTGTACTAATCTATATAATCCTTTTATTTGTAGATCTGAATTATTGTACTGTTGTCTGTTTCTCTCATCAGATCTGTTACTATTTGCTTAATATATTCAGATGCTCTGATGTTGGGTTCATATATATTTATGGTTGTTATATATTCTTGACCCCTTATCATTGTATCAAAGGACCATCTTTGTTTCTTATTACCGCTTTTGAGGTGAAGTCTATTTTTACTGATATTAGTATAGGTGTCCCTGCTCTCTTTTGGTTTCCACTTGCATGGAGTATCTTTTGCCATCTCTTCACTTTGAATCTATGTGTGTTTTTAGTGCTGAGGTGAATGTCTCATATGCAGCATATAGTTGGGTCTTTTTTGTTTTTTTAATCTATCCAGCCACTCAGTGCCTTTTTATTGGAGAAATCAACTTATTAATATTTATAGTAATTATTGATATGTAAGGACTTACTGATGACACCTTATTATTTCCTGGCTGTTGGTAGTTTTATTTTTTTCTTCCTTTCTTCCCTTTTTCTTTGTAAATTCATGATGTTCCATTGTGGTATGCTTTGATTCTCTTCTCTTTACCTCTTGTTTATCTTTTATAGACTTTGTGGTTCCCATGAGGTTTATATAAAACATCTTATAGATGTAGTGGTATAATTACCCTGCTAACAATTTAAATTGTATCACATACAAAATTTCTACCCTTTTACTGCCCACTTTCACATTTTTGATAACACCATTTACATGTTTTATTGTGTATCCAATTAACAAATCATTGAACTTATTGGTATTTTTAATACTTTTGCCCTTTAACCTTCATTTTAGAGTTAAATAGTAGGACATCACCATTTTACAGTATTAGGGTATTCTGAATCTGACAATATGCTTACTTTTACCAGTGTGTTATATATTTTTATATGTTTTGATGTAACTAATTAATATCCGTTTGCTTCAGCTTGAAAACTCCTTTTCGCAGTCTTTATAATGCAGGTTTAATGATGATGAATTCCCTCAGCTTTTCTTTGTTAGTGAAGGTCTTCATTTCACTCTTCAACTCTGAAGGTGAATTTTGCTGGGTAAATTAATCTTGATTGGCAGTTTCTTTCTTCTAACACTTCAAATATATCAGCCCATTCTCTCTTGTACTGTAAGGTCTTTGCTGAGACATCTGGTGATAGCCTTATGGGGGTTCCATTTTATGAGAGAAATTTTTCTTCTCTTGCTGCTTTTTAAATTCTCTCTTTGTATTTGGTTTTAGACAATTTTTATTTTTATGTGTCTTGGAGAAGAACATTTTGGGTTGAAATTTTGAAGTGACCTATTAGCTTGAATTTGGATGTCCAAATCTCTCTTCATGGCTGGAAAGTTCTCAGCCATTATTTGGTTAAATAAGCTTTTTACTCCTTTCTCCCTGTCTTCCCCTTTTGGGGCTCCAGTAATGTGTACGCTGTTTCCTTTGATGGTATTCCGTATCTATCGTAGGCTTTATTTATTCCTTCTCAATTTTTTGTTGTTGTTGTTCTAATTGTATAATCTTAATTGATCTGTCTTCAAGATTCTAGCTCACTGATTTTCACTTCTACTTGTTCAAGTTTCATGAGAACTCTATTGAATTCTTCAGTTCAGTCATTGTATTCTTCATTCCAAAATTTCTGTTTGGTTCTGTTTTCTGTTTTTGTTGTTGTTGAGGTTTTCATTTTGTTCTTGTGTTGTTTTCTCCATATTGTGAAATTGTTTATCTGTGCTCTCTTTTAGCTCTCTAAGAGTCTGTAGAACAATTATTTTGAATTATTTGTTGTGAAATTTCTGGATCTCCTTTTCTTTGGAGCCAGTTACTGGAGGTCCACTATATTACTTTCATGGCATTTTGTTTCTCTGATACTTTGTGATCCCTGTAGCCTTGTGTAGCTGTCTGTACATGTGAAGAAACAGTCACCTCTTAAAGACTTCATGGGCTGATTTAAGTAAGGGAAGCCTGTCACCTGCCGATGGAGGCACAATGGACTGTGCTATAACCGTGGATCTAGTGGCTCAGGGCGCCAGGTGCAGGAGTGTGTGGGAGCACTGGGTCC
Organism: Delphinapterus leucas; assembly: GCF_059928025.1. Lineage (NCBI taxonomy): Eukaryota > Metazoa > Chordata > Mammalia > Artiodactyla > Monodontidae > Delphinapterus > Delphinapterus leucas. Next base: position 21,567,192 of record NC_143130.1, on the reverse strand, counting down.
AAGGAAGTATGATGTCTCTTTGGCTCAGCCACTAAGGGTCACAGTATCAACAATTGCGTGGTCCTTGGCAAGCAGTACGGGGGTTCTGCAGTGGCTGCAATTGCTATTGGTCTCCTAAATGGTGCCTCAAGGACTAGTAACTAAGGACCAGGGCAGGCATCAGTGGTGGCTGGAGCCAGTGGTGTGCACACACTTGGTTGCAGGGCCCAGCTGCAAGTGCCTATGTAGTAGGGGAGGTCACTTGTAGACACACTCATAGTAATGGGGGGTCAGAATAGGTAGCAGGGGCCAGGGCCAACTATGGGCTTAGTGGCATCTGCTAAAGACATGGGTGTCAGCATGCTTTCCCTTGGCTTCACACTCTACCCTCCGGTATGCATACTGCAGTGGTGACCATTGACAGGGCTGGGGCTGGGGGACATGGATTTCCATAGCTGGAGGGGGTAGCTATAGCCAGGTACGGTGGTGTGAGCCAGTGACTGAAGGCAGGGCCTGATCTGGACCTGAAGCAGCTGCAGGGGTCCTTGGTGTGCTGTGCTCTCCTGTGGCTGCATTCTCTCCCATTTGCACGCACACTGCAAGGGAAGGTGGTGATGAGAGTTGGGCTGGGGCTTGCAGGTACAGAGCTGGAAGGCCTCTCTACAGGTCGGTGCTGCGGCACTGGCCAATGTCAAGAAGGCAGGGCATGATCAGGGCTTGCAGTCTGCTGTGGGGACCTTAGACGTTGTTTTGCTGTCCTCTGGCCACACACTCTGGGTGTGCACAGTGTAGTGAGGGCCAGTGACTGGTCAGGCCGGCGGCTATGTATAGGTGGGCGCCAGTCAGGGACAGAAGGCCCCTTGCGTGTCATACTCCCATGAGGGGGATAACACATTATGTGCACTATCTGAAGGAATACAATGTCTTGTGTTATTGATCCTGAAAATACTTTGTTCCAGCTTCAGTTGATGATGAGAGCTCTGATATTCTAAGAAAGCCTGTTTATTTTTTGTTTATGCCCTTTTGATTTAAACTCAGATTATGTCAGAAAAACTTGAATGGGCGTCACCACCTCGTAATCCTCTAACTAACCTTTGCTCTTTCCTCAAGCTTTGGAGGAAGCTGAAAAAGTGTCCCGTCAAGCTACTGGGCACTCTGTCATTTAGACGCTTACATCCACATTAAAACTGACATGTAGAAATGGCTTTCACTGCCAGCACTTTCTTGCCCTTTTCTCCCCCTCACTTTCCCCATCTCAGTTCCTTCCATGCAGTCTGAATCATCTCATTTATAATTAGGGGGTGAAAAGGGCAAATAAAAAAACAACTTAGGATTTTAACACATCATTGGCATTGGATATAAGTGCCAGTGATGTACCAAAATAACTGAATGCACAGTTTCCAAATTGGTGCATGGATGTTCAGTACTTGCTGCCCATTCCTGTTTGCATTTCAGCCTTCAACATAATAACACCCCATGGTAGGATCTGAAATACCAAAGGTTTTGCTTGCATAGTCGTTATTGGAATTCTGAAAATCTATGTATGTTCTCATGCATATTTAAATTTTTCAAATATGGTATTATGTATTCTAAAAGATAGGACATAATAAATATTATAGAAGAGTATGATGAATTATTAACCAATATTTTGTGACAAAACTTGTTAACTATGTTTTAACTATTTATTGAATCATGCACACCCAGTTTGAAAGAAAGTCACACAAAAATTTGTTGGTTGGTTTTATCCAAAGTGAAAAGATTGACAAAATGTAGTTCATGAGAACATGCTAATTATATTTAGAAAAAAAATCAGTATCATTATACTCTACTGCTTTGGTTGTTCCAAATTCAGAATATTTATCAGATTTATTTATTTATTTATTTATCAGGAGCTCAGATTCACCCCCATCAGAATATGTATAAGATGGGAAAAGAGAGGAAGACCTACAGGACTAGAAAGACTTCTCCCCAAACCAATACTTATAACTTTTTGACTGCCCTGGAAATTTTATAACCCAGCTAAGGGTGTTATAATTAGATTTGGAATGGGTGAAAGGTATGCTTTCCTTTTGAAGGAGGAAGAAAGGTGATTGTGAATACAGATACATACATTGGCCAACAGTTTTAGAAAAAGGATGGGTGGGTCTGGAAACCAATGAGGGATTATGCCACCAGGCACGTGTTATCATTTTTAACTGCATATTTAAAAATGGGGAATAAACTCCAGATAAATTTGTGGACCCACTGGATACATCAAGAAACAGAGTCAGGCCAGAAGCCTCTTTACCACCAACCCTCAAAAGCCCCCACCTTGACTGATAGACTTCCTCGGTTTAGTGCAGCTCAGAGTCAGGGTCCAGTAACCCCAAGTATTCCTACTTCCCCTTCTGAAATGCAGTTATCCAAGCTAAGGGCCCCCCGTCCCTTTGAGGAAGGAAAGGAGGAGGATTTTACACTTGTGTACACACTTGTGACAGGGTAGCAGGGTGCTGCCCCAAGAGGACCTGCCATCATCCCCTCCTACAGAGGGTGTCTGCAGAGCTTTCCACGGAGGTTGCTGCTTCCCTCACCAAATATTCCTCCGTGATTTTGTGAAACGTGTCCTCTGAACACCCCCCAGGAGATGGGTGAGCAAGTCACACATTAGACATCTACTCCATCATTCCATTTCCCTAAATCATTAAATTTATTCCTCTACATTATAAGAAGGACATTGCACACTTCAGCTTGATTTAATGTAAACCAATATGATATCCAGGTTTTAGTCAACTGTGTAAGCAAATTGTGAGGGTCTTTCCCAGTTGCTCAAGCTAACATAGGGAATCCAGAATGCCTGATAAGTGCACCCATGTTGATACGTTTGGCCATTCCAATATTATTTTCTTCCACCCCGGGCAATTACACTTAGATTCCATTTCTGCACATGTATATATTAATTTCTGCTGATATAAACTTACCACATTTTGCAGTTTTTTCAGTGTGTGAATTGGCTCCTTCCAGGTCAGACTTGGTAATCATTTCCCTTGATGAGGTTGGATTTGACTCCAGCATGGTTCTGCAGGCCATGAGGGATAGCAAGGGTGGATCATTTGGAAATAAGCTTTCCCCTGCAATGTAAGGTCATTACGCTGTCCTCGTGCTGGGAGAAGCTCCTTCCTCAGAAAGGGAAGGGGGATCAGGATCTGCTGTTGGGGAGGCTTACAGGGATTTGTAAGGTCGGGGTACCCAGATTCATCTGAATTGCCTTCATTCCAGTTCTCAGGGCTCCATCCTTTTCTTATCAGCCCCTAATATGCACATAAGAAATTTGATAAGGATGAGAAATCAACTTGAATCATAACTTGGAGCTAAAAGAGATTAATTTATGATAATCATAAAATTCCCTTCCTCCGATTCTCTTAACTCTGCCTGGAGGTGTTCATTTTCATTCTACCATTTCCCCAATGCAATAAAAAGTAGTTAGCATAGTCCAGGGTACCAGTGGCAGAATTCCCATCATAACAGTCTTTTGAAACAGTCCCTTGCTTTCCAAAGTCTTCTGTTTAATAGGCATATTATTTCCAGCAACATTTGGGGCTGTGCCTTAAAAAAAAAAGTCCCCATTGTGGACATTGTAGGTTTTGGGGATAATTAAAGTAATGAAGTACTCTGCAAGGTGGGCCGCAACCTGGGCTTGCAGGGACGTGCAGGGCAGCATGGGCCACTGAGGGAGGCTGGGCCCAAGTGGAAGCCGGGAGGGGCCAGGCGGGCGAGGTGGGCAGTGTGGGGCCCTGCCTAGCCCTCCCCCCGGACACCGCATGTTGCCCTGGGTCCCCCGGCAGCACGGCCCGGGTGAAGAGCAGGCGCCCGAGGAACAAGGCCCCTCGGCGGTCAGCGACCCCGGCCAGGCCAGGGACTCTGGAGAGGAATCCCTGGGGGAGCCAAGAACATCCCCACCGGACAATCCTCAGCCCTGATACCGAAGGCCTTCCTGGATCCAGAAAGAGCAGCTGCTGCCTCGGTTGCCCCCAGGCCTCGCTGCCAAGTGGTCCCCGGGAACCCCAGTTCCCCCCTATCCCCAGATGACCTGGGAGGTGGCCCCGTCAAGGATGACCCTGCTACCTCCCTGGGACCCCAACTATGAGGCTTAAGCGGGACCTCGTCTGGTGCGGGGGCCCAGCTGTGGGTCAGGCACCTCCTTCTCAGGCCAGACCTTGTGCCGTCCCTCATTCTGGCCTCTGTACGAGGCAGCAGCGTGAGGCAGAGACCTCAGGCCCATCTAGCAGGACATCAGAGTGGAGAGCAGGTGCCCAGGGATGCAGGGTTCCCAGCGATATGCTCTGAAGATGTCTTTCTTTCTGACCCTCTGCTGCCCTGTGGGCAGCGTGTTCCCCTGCACCTGTCTCAGGGCCCTCAACAGGTGATGGGCTCTCTCAAGCTGCTGCTCCCAACCCCAATTATGTCCCCCTGGGTCCTCCCCACTCCATCCTCTGGCTGCTCCACCGCCTGGCTCAGAGGGCCTGAGCTGATCGCCTTCACTGGCCTCCTGCAGATGAGCCAGGGGGAGCCAAGACCCAGCTCCCCGGGGACTCCCATGCCCCCTGCTGACCCTCCAGATGCTGCCTCTGACCACCCAGGTACCAGTGGTGGCCAGAGCTGTTTTCACTGCATGGACCCATCTCTCCCATGGGCCCCAGGCAACCAAGGTCCATAGCACCTCCGGGGGCAGAGTGGGCTCCTACTTCGCCAGGCAGGTTCTGTTGACAATGAAACAGTGTTGGTTTGTAAAGTAATGAAGTAAATGCTAGTGTTCTCTACCCAGAAGTTACCCATCTCAGTATGTTGGGTTTCAAAAGCAATTTTTATTTTGGACACTTGGCCTAAACTTCCGAGTTTTGCCACCAAACAATAGGACATCAGCTCTGAAGAGGCTCAATCTAAATTCTTTGACTAATGTGAATATCAGAGAAAGCGCAATATAGCATATAAATCAGTTTCTTATATACTGATTATAATTCATTCATTAAAAATATGCTGTTATTTTAAGAACAAAATCACAAGTACATCACTGGAAAAAGGGTGTTTAGGCCAATGCAACTTGTGCTCTTGTGACCATCCTCTGGGATCATCAGAGACTTCCTCACAATGTTCCCTGAGGCTCTGAGCTTTCTGGCTGTGCCCTTTGTCTTAATCCATCAGGTTCTTTCTATGTATGGCCAATATAAGGTTTCAGTAGATTATAAACAGTGCATATAAACAGTGCATTTTACTGGAAAGAGGACATTAATTTTCATCCTTGGCATTTCTAATTATCTCTCGAGTTATTCTCCATTCACATTTGACAAGGGATGTTTAAGACTGCTTTTCTGCTTCTAGTAGCAATCTCCTATATCCCATCTCTGTTTTCTTTCCAATCCTTAGGGAGAAAAAAAGTTAATGTATTTCTTGTTTCTTCCTGAAAAATTGAAAAATGTAGGATTGTGTTTGTAGACTCAACTTCCTTATGGTGGTCTGTTGCAAGCAACAGAGAGTTCCCTTGCAAACAGTACTAAGGAGTTCATTATTTGTGACTTATGATCCTCACCAATGCCACTTTTACATAGATTACTGAAGAAAATATAATATGTGGTCTACTATTTCCAAATAGTTTTATTCTGTCAACCAGGTTTCCGAACAAAAGTCAGAACCAGTCTTCTCCCTTAAATATTTTTAAAGTATATAAAAATAACATACACAAAATAATGGAATTGCTTTATTAAAAATGGAAAATATCATGTAAAACTTTGAGGTAGGATTATATGAAGAAAAATGCAGAACAGATTTGCTGTATATAAGTATTACTACTCAAGTATTCTCTAGAATTATAAAGGAACAGTTTTTAATATCTCATGATATAAGATATGATGGTCCAGGCAATACTTATCTAATCTAGTCTTAGCGTTGAAATCTCATCTTGGATAAATTCATCAATACCGAGTCCTTACAAATAAGATGTTGCAAATAAAAAAATAAACCAAAAATAAAAATCCCCACTAGTTAATTTTTCACTATCACCTGCTAGACCCTCTTTATCTTTTAAAATATCTGTGGTTTAAATGAGTCTGGAATTTTAATTTTTTACAACATATTTTCTGGGTTTAATTAACATTCAGTAAAATCTTTAATGTTTAAGAGTGGTTTGATTATGGGAAATATGTTATCGCCTTCCATATCCAGGAACATAAAACTGTCTTTAAATAAAATTTGAATACTTTAAAAATTGCAACCCAAAGTGTGTGTTTTTATGAGCTGTAATTTAAGAGGCTCAGCGGCTTTGTCTTGAACAGATGCGTGAGAACAATCTGAGAGAGTACATCTAACAGTGAGACAGCAAATGATGAAATTTTGTATGTATTTATAGTACTTATATTGTTCACTAGCTCTTTATATAACTACCTTTTCACTTTGGGACTTTTTTCATGGCGTATGTTGTGATCTTATCTGTTTGCTTTTCTTTTCTTTGGGGACAATGGGTTATTTAGTATCTCTTTTAAAAATGTGTTTAGGGGTGTGCATTTTAACAGCCTTGTCTAGTTGCATTATTTGCTTGATTTCCTCCCTGTAACATCTCTCCCTTATGCAGCAAACAAAGAAAATAATTTGGGGCTTGGGTATAAGAGAGAGAATCTTGTGCTACAGACGGGTATAGGACAAAGCAGGAGAAGTTAAATGGCTTTTGCCAGAAATTCTTGCTTGTTTTCTTTTCGTTTTGGATTTATCATAAAATTAATAATATTAAGCATTTCTAGTACAAACTATAGTTTACTGAAAGCCTTTACTTTGGAGACACAATTGTTAGTGCTTCATATACATATACATACAGACATTATTGTATTCAATCCTCACAGTGATGTACAAGGAGATGCTGTTGTTCTCTTTTTCACAGATGAAGAAACTGAGATGCAGAGAGGATGAGCAGTTTTTTCGTAATCACATGGTCAGAATATGAAAGAACTAAGAAAGTAGCCCAATTCTATATGACTGAAAACCCTGTGCAATTAATGACCCTCAGAGCACGTAAGCAGTAGATATAAAAATTGGTCCATATTTTGCCAGGGCAGGAGGTAGAGATGGAAACAATAGTGACAGTAGTAACAGGAGTAATGACAATAATAATAACACTGCACAATTTGCCATTTGGGACCAGCAAAGGGCCATGAGTCCACCTAGGGACTTCACATAAAGTGTATTTATCTGCCTTATGACCCTAAGGAATGGTCTTATTATTCCCATTTTAAGATCACAAAATTAAAGTCAGGAAAGTTAGGAATCTCACTCAAAGTTACATAGCTAGTACATTACAGATGCAGGAGTCCAGCTGAGAACTGGATTCTAAATATATTCCATACTTAATCTTCTGCCCCATTGTAAGCTGCATTTCTTCTTTACTTGTGATTTCATCTAAGAAAATCTTCCTGTTGGGATAGTGCTGTGGTTTTCTTCCCCTAATCCGAGTATAATGTAACACATACTGCACAATGATTGGAGATATCATTATATTTACAGACCTATTCATCAATTTGTTTCTGTTAAATAAAAAACTTTCTGAAAATAGTGGAGAAGGGCTGGATGCAGGTGTGGAAATCTTCCACGTAAGCCAAAAATCTTTTAACAAATGATAATATTCTCATGGGACAAGGATAAAAAATAGGCCATTACATCACCAAAATTCTGAAACTTCTCATAATACTAACGGAAAATAGAACCAAAGAAATGTAAAGTTATTACTAAGGGCCCCATATGAAGGCAGGAAGGATTTAATAATATGAATAGTCACATGCAGGCCAAATTATTTGGTAGCAACCTTGGAATACTGGAGCTACCAGTTCCCAGGATCTGAATCAAGAAGAAACAGACCATTTTTTCAAAGATTTCTTAGAGATCTGAAGGAAAGAACCTTTGGCTTGTAAAGTTCAATGTTTGGATTAAAATTTATCAGGTTGCATCTGTGAACCTTTCCATTTTGGGTCAAAGAAAAAAGTATGTCTGTGTGTGTGTGTGTGTGCACGCACATACTATATTAGTCTGCTTGGGCTGCCACAACAAAATACCACTGACTAGGTGGCTTAAACAACAGAAATTTATTTCCCACAGTCCTGGAGGCTTGGAAGTCCAAGATCAAGGTGCCATGAGGTATGTTTTGTTCCAAGGCCTTCTCTTGGCTCGCCGTAGGTGGCTGCCCTCTTCCTGTGGGCTCAAATGGCCTCTTCGTAGGAACAGGAAATAAATCTCTCTAGTATCTCATCTTATAGATGCAGTAATCCCATCAAGAGGGTCTCACCCTTATGACCTCATCTAACCCTATTACCTCCCAAAGACCCCATCTCCAAATGCCATCATACTAAGGGTTAGGTCTTGAACACAGGCATTTGGGGGTCGGGGGGGAGACAAGCATTCAGTCCATAACACTCTGCCCCGGCCTTCCAAAATTTGTATGCTTCTCATACACAAAATACATTCATTCTATCCCAACAAACAGCCCCAAAAGTCTTAGCTCATTCTAGTATCCATCTAAAGTCAAAGTCTCATCTAGATATCATCTAAAATCAGATACAGGGGAGACATGAGGTGCAATTCATCCTGAGGTTAAATTTCTCTCCGGCTGTGAACTTGTGAAAGCAAACAAGTTATGTGCTTCCAAAATACAAGGGGCCATGATAGGGTAGATATTCCCATTCCAAAACAGAGAAATAGGAAAGAAGGGAGAGGTGAGGGGTCCCAAGCAAGTCCAAAATGCAGGAAGGCAAATTCCACTAGGTCTTAGGGCTGGAGAATAATCCTCTTTGCTTTCCAGGTCCAGTGGGGCAGCAGCATCACCCCCAGGGCTCGGCTCATGTGTTTCTGTCTACACACCTGAAATCAAGGTGGCGGCAGCAGACTTGACCCTCCCCGCTGACCCCCGGGCCTGTGAACTCTGTGCTTCTGGTGGGAGTGGTAACCCACATGATTTCTCAATCACCTTTGGGATCCTTCTTCCCTTCTTGAGGGAGAGCTAACATTCACAGCTGAATAGCCCTACAATCCCACCTTGCAAACTCCACAAAGTCTGATTGCCTTCCTTCATCCTGTCCCACCTTCTTCCTCACTTTAGTTCAAACTGGCAGTGTCTCTGCTGGTATAACCCCATCTCTATTCTTCGCTTATTAAATTCATGAGTCACACCATGATCTCTTTATCAAATCATTTTCTTTTTTTTTGAGGTACGCGGGTCTCTCACTGTTGTGGCCTCTCCCGTTGCAGAGCACAGGCTCCAGACGCCAGGCTCAGCGGCCATGGCTCACGGGCCTAGCCACTCGGCGGCATGTGGGATCTTCCCGGACCAGGGCACGAACCCGTGTCCCCTGCATCGGCAGGTGGACTCTCAACCACTGTGCCATCAGGGAAGCCCTATCAAATCATTTTCAACCACACCCTTAGTATTCTCTTTAGAACCAGCTTTCTCATTTTTTTTTTTTTGCAATATGGAGAATCTGAAAATTTCGATATCTTCAAGTTCTGGTTCCTTTTTGCTTAAGAATTCCTTCTTCAATTCATCTCTCTCCTTTCACATTTTACTGTAAGTGATCAGGAGGAATGAAGCCATACTTGCAATACTTTGCATACAAATCTTAGCTAAATATCTAATTTCATCCATAAAATATTAGAACACAGTTTGGTCAAGTTCTTTGCCACCTTATAACAAGGATCATTTTTCCTCCATGTTCCAATAACATGGTTCTCACTTGCATCTGAGTCCTCGCCCTTAACATCCATATTCCTAGTATGCAACTCAAAATTCTCCCAGCCTCTGTTCATTATTCAATTCCACATGTTTTGGTATTCATTACAGCAGCACCCCACTCCTCAGCACCAAAATCTGTCTTAACTCAGGCTGCTTTAAAGAATACCATAGATTGAGTGGCTTAAACACAGAAATTTATGTCTCACATCTCTGAAGTCTGGAAGTCCAAGGATAGTTGAGATCTAATGAGAGCTCTCTTCCTGGCTGGTAGAGAGCAACCTTCTCACTCTGATCTATATATACAATCTATATACATGGTGGGAAGAGAGTGTGAGCAAGCTCTCTGGTTTCTCTTTTCATAGGAGCACTAATCCCATCTTGAGTGTCCCTCCCTTTTGACCTTATCTAAATCTAATCACCTCCCAAAGGCCTTATCTCCAAATACCACCACATCGGAGGTTAGGGCTTCAACGTATGCATTTCGGGGAGACAGCAGCATTCAGTCCATAATATACAAACATACATACATATATATTTACATGCATTGATAGATTATACATATTCTAGTTACATATTCTAACTATAGATGCAGAAATAGCATTAGTAGAATCAAGTATAAAAATAGAAGTGATGACATCTCCTTTCAGTCTTTACTTATATATAGCACATAAGCTGTTTTTGAAACAGCTGGCAGAAGTGTTACTTTTTCTTCTTAGTGTGAAACTTAGTTAGGCTTAGCATGGTGAAATCAGTCATCTGTTCCTAATCAGCATTACAGATAGGCTGACAGCAAAAGCACCCAAAATTGAGGCTCCTGCATCTCTTTACAGGAGACTGAGCAAAACCCCACAGCATTATCTTAAACTTTAAATTTGACATCCACTGGCCACTGTAGAAACAACCCTCTCAATTTTTTTTTAAGGGTATTAGGTAGTAATTCCATTTCCAGCATGTTTCTGTGGAAGTAAATTATGGATATGTAAAAATGTATATCTCTCTATGTATATCCATTCTAGTAGTATTTACATTAGTAAAACAGTTGAGGTGTCAAATGGTAGGGAATGTTTAAATAAACCACAACGCAGCAACATATCAAATGCTATGGAGTCATTAAAGTGATAATTTTATTTAAACAAATGAGAGATTAGAAATTAAAAAAAAAAAGTCAAAAGATGAGATTAGAAAAAATGGTAAAGTGAACCCTAGTGCCTAATTTCTCTTCCCACCAAAATCTCTGTGAAATGTCAGGTAATAAATTATGTTTAAGAAAATAAAGTCATAAGCACAGTGGAAAACAAGGAAAGACCTTGGTGGAAGACGATTTCTGAGGAATTCCTAAGAACTAGAAATGGAGTGATATCAGAATCACAGAGAAGCAAGAGTGAAGAAAATTAAAATCCAAACTCATGCAGGAAGAGGAAGAGCTTAGGAGAAGTTTCAGGGAAGCTCAAAGCTCAAAGTTACCTGGAGCAGAAGCAGGAGGGACCATGTTGAAATTTAAGGGGAATTGTAGTCTGACAATAAACCATCGATTTATTCAGCCTCCACCCATTTAGACTGAGCAGGGGGCAATGAGTCCACAGAGGACCAGGCACTGGCTGTGACTCAGGTGCAGAGCTAAAGCAGTGCCCAGGTCACTGCAGACTCCAAGGAGGGAGAAGGAGCTGCACGTCCAAGGCAGGCTTTCTATCAGGCTTATCAGATGCAATCTCTTGAAGTCAGAACCAACCTCAGCTAAACTTGGTGAGGCGGATCTCACAGGGAAATACAACATGGTAACCAAGAGTCAGAAAACAAATACCATTAAAGTGGGGTAACAAAATGACACCCAAGAAAATCATGCTTTTACTGCAAACTGAATACCCCACAATAAGTTTACCTGATATCCTTTTGAGATTTGTGTGAAATGTGGAAATTTATACATGTTTACAAAAAATCTCAGTTGAATTGAATTGTTGAGAAGAAACAGTAATAAAACCAATCAATGAACTAGAATATCACATAATTTTCCTAGAATGTAGCCCATTTCCTAGAAACATAAAGTGTAAGAGAAAAATAAATGATATACAGAATATATCCAGAAATTTCAACAACCATTCAGAAACAAAATATTTTGAAAAACTAAAGGTATATGTAGTTATAACTACATTTATACATATAAAAATATAACAGAAAAGCTGGAAATATGACTGAAAAAATAGAATCTATAGAAGATTATGAAGCTACTTTAAAAGCAGCAAATGAAACTCTGAGGAATAAAAGAATAAAATGTAAAATCTCAGTGGCTGGATTAAATTCCTGATAAACATATATGACAAAAGAATTAGTAAGCTGAAGGATATAACCCAAAAGGAGTAATGGCTAAAAAAAAATCTAGGAAAACAAAGAGATGGAAAAGTAAGAAAAAAAGGTTAAAACACAAAAAGTCAGAATTTAAAAAATAATATATAATCAGTGTGCCAGAGAAAATTTAAAAGAGAAGGGGGACAAAGCAATTTCTAAAATATAGTAGCTAAGAATTTGCCTAGAATTGATGAAATTCACCAATCTTGAAATCATAGAATCCAAACAAAATCCAGGCAGGAAGGATTTGCTTTATTGTGATATTTGCTTTATTGAGGTGCTGTGGAACCAAACCCGCAATATCTCCAAGGTCTGCCTATATCTTTCTATTATGAGAGTGAAACAAATTTCAACAAAAACTGAGAGGTATTTACTATCAACAGACCTTCAGCTTCAGTAAAGGTAATCATACAGGAAACACCTTAGGCGCAAAGAAAATGATTTCAGGTGGAAAGTCTAAAGTAAAAAAGAATGTTGAACAAAGATGTTGAAAAATGTTTAGAGATTTCAAAATAAACATTGACTATATCAAACAGTAAATCTTTGAAAGAAAAATATTTAAAAAGACAGGAGATAACTAAAATACCAGATCACAACATTATGTAAATTACAAGGGGGGTCGATTGGAGCTACAGCTTTCTAAAGTCCTTGAACTAGTTGGGAGGGGAGTAAAGATACCTATATAATTTAGACTATGCTAAAAATTTGTAGAAAATCATAGCCTCCGACTTCCAGATACATAAAGGAAGGGAAATCAAAGAAGAAAATTGACATAATCAGTAAGAGAACAAGAAAGAAAAGGTGAGAAGGAAAAGAAAAATAAAGGGATAAGTAAATAGAAAACCATAGAAAAGAAAAAATATTCAGTCAGAACACAAGAAGGGAAGAACGAAAAAGGGGCGGGAAATCAGGACAAGTAGGAACTATTTAATACAATGGTAGAAATAAATCAGAAGTCAAATAAATGCAAATGGACTTAATGCTCTAGGGAAAAGACAAAGAATCTCTGAAAAGATTAAAAAATAGCTAAATGATATTTCCAAATATACATTGCAGGATTTGGCTTGCCAGTAATTACTTGGGATTTTTTTATCTGTGTTCATGAATGATATTACTGGAATGTCATTTTCTTTCTTCATACATACCTTATTTTGCTAAGTTAACTAGCTATATCAAATGAGTTGAAGTCGTGGTCTCCCCCCTTTTTCCCCTACTCTTGGGAATTTACACAATATTGGAATTATCTCTCCCTTCAGTATTTGGTAGAAGATGTCTAAAAAGTCATATGGACCTATACTGTTTTCATTGATTTTTTTGTTTGTTTTTGAAGGGTAAATTATTATCTACGGGTTGACCATCTTTAATCATGAGACATCTCTTCAGGTTTTCTGTGTCTTCAGTATGCTTTGGTAAATTATATTTTCTAGGAAATGGCAATTTTTGTTTATTTTCAAATTTGTCATGAGGATTTTTTTTTAATTTTCTCTTGCAATATTTAAAACTTCTGTCATCAATACTAGCTATAATTAATCCTCCTTTACATTTCTAATATACTTTATCTGTGTTGTTATTTATCCTTGGTTTGTCATGCCAAAGATTTACCTACTTTATTAGTCTGTAAAAATTAGCTTTCATGTTGATCCTTTCTGTTATATCTTTATTTTCAACGTAATTAACTTTTGCTTGTATCTTCATAATTTCATCTCCTCCGCTTTTATTGGCTTTACTTTATTCTTTTAATGAGAGGGTAAAGAAAAATAGTAAGGATAAGGAAACATAATCTAGTCCTAGCTTTGCATTCAGAAATTTCACTAGTTGTTTGGAAAGTTATGTAAATCTGGACCTGGGTATTCTCATTGTTTAGGAGATGTTGCCATTCCTTCTTCCTATGTCATCAAGTTCAGACAAGAAAAGACAAAAATTATCTGTATTAATAGTTGCCAGTTTGAAACACTAAGTTTGGAAAGCTGATTAGACTGTATATAAATTTGAAAATCAGTGTAACCTCACTTCTAGAAATGATCAGTCTCAAAGTGACTTGACTGTACTTTAATATTCCTTAAAACTGAAAATAAAATGCCCTTTTACTACTAATCTCAAAATTAATCATTTTATGAAGCATATATTCAAAGAATTTGTGTTACTTGTCTCATACTAAGATACTGTAGGGTTATGTTAACTTCACAAAGGAGTTATATAAAGTTACATAAAGGGAATAGTTTATTTCCATTCCATAAAAGAAAATTCAATGTTGGGTTGATAAGCAAAGTTCCTGGCATGATGTTTTTCCACGTTCCTTGAAAGACATTTTATTAAAACAACATACAAATTAAATTCTTAAATTAACACTGATACCCCTTCCTTAAGGGAAGTATATTTAAAATTAAATTTGTATGTGATTACCTCAAACATAGCCTTATTAACAGCCACCTAGATGTTTGTGGGTTTTCATGCATTAAATTTTTGTTACAGATTATTCACGGTTTGTTAATTGGTGTGATACTTGATGAATATTGATGGTGCATATTGTGGAAATAATTTCCATATGAAAGGGGGTAAAAGAATTTCCTGCTCAAGCAAAACTCTGAAAATAAAAGAATTCTGAAAGGCTGAATTTAGAATATAAGTTGACCCTCTTATTTATTTAACAGTTCAGAATTCTCTGTAACCAGGCATCCCAAAAGTATGTATGCCAGATTATAGCTGAATACTTTAATGACATACAAAACAAATGAGGAAATTGATTTATTGGGGCCCTGTTTAAATGTCTAATGTGGAGGTTAAATGTTTGCTTATTTAAATGAGATGTTCAGGCTTTAGAACAATCTACTAGATTTCACTTATACTTCTAAAATGCCATGTTCTAAGGGTGTTTATATTTCTCATTTTACAGCAGAAATGTAGATTCAGTTAATACATTTTTATAGGGAAGACGTTGATCAACTCACAGGATCTTCTTTAGCCAGCATATGTCTGTTATGGTACCTGCTGGTCACCAGCCAGCCACTTAAGGCAGGAAGGTTATTCTTGACCACTTCCATCATGAAAGAGGAAGTTGTTTACTCTCACTGGAATAGTCACTTACTCTAGAAATGGATTTGCCTTACCTGCTGGAAATGCTTCTGCCAAAATCACTATCTGTGCATTTACAGAATACCTTAAGCATTGTCATAATACTCCTTGCTTCTGACAAGGCAACTCTATTTGCTGCCTAACAAACCACTTCAACACTTGGTAGTTTCACAGAAGTAATTATTTTTTAACAAAAGTATCTTTCATGATTGTGTGACTGACTGCTCAGGTGGGTAATTCTTCCACTCCATGTGATGTCAGTTGGTACTCCAGTAATGGTCTCTATAAGGCTGGAATATCTAAGCTGTCTGTCACTTAAGTAGTGGATGTTTTGAAGGCTGGCGTCCACTAGGATGGCTGGGTTTCTCTCTCTTTCCATGGAGTTGCAGAGCCTTGATTCTTTATGTGGCCTTTCCGTATGCTCTCTCCATAAAGCCTAACTTCTTAGATGGCAACTCAAGACTCACAAAAACCACAAAAAAGTAAAAGTAACCAGGTTTTAAGGTTTAGACCCAGAGCTACCTCAGATTGTTCAAAGTATTTATATGCTAGCACAGTTTCAATTCTGCCTCTAAAAGGGAGGAAGGAGAAGAAAAATATGGCATATTTAATCCATCATAGGGAGGAAGTCACTCAAGGTAGAGCTAAGAGTATTTACCTAGATTCTAAGGAGGAACATTGTGTTTGCAAGCTGGAGTGCAGGAGGTGAGGAAAAGAGTAGCATGAGATGAGGCTGACCCAGAAAAACCCATGGTCTTACAGGATTCATTGAGTCCATGGGACTTTGTTATAAATGATATGGAAGGAGGCTATTCAAGGATTTTAGACAGAGAGGTTAAATGAATAGATTTTCACTTTTAACAGGTCACGCTGGCTAGAATGGAAAATGGTTTGGCAGGGAGCAGGACTGGAGGTAGAAAGACCATTCAGTAAACTTCTGACATAATATGGGAGAGGAAGGTTGATGGTTTCTTAGAATAGGTCAGAAAAGTGGAAATGGAGAAGCCATGCTGCTTCAAAAGGTATTTAAGCAATATACTCAACAGGACTTTACTATTGATTAAATGTGAATATACCAGTCCCTGGCTTGAATCACTACGTAGGTGATGATTGGATTACCAAACGGGGAACCTGCAGAAGTAGGTTTGGAGAGGAATGATCATTAGTTCTGTTTTGGCTTTTTTGAGTTTAAGTTCCTGTGAGCTATGTAGATGAAAATGTTAAGCAGTCAGTAAGCTACTTGAGTGTAGAACCCAAAAGAAAGATCTGGAGGTGTAGAGTTGGTTAAATCCTGAATCATGATGGTGATCAGATCAATGGTTGTGGGTGAGGCTACTTCCTATTGGGAGAATGTAGCAGAAGAAGAAAAGAGAGTTTACATCCTATGCCAAATGGCCTAGAATTATTAAAAGAGATGTTTTACTGTAGTAGTAATCAACAAATCACAATTTAGAACAATGAGCTATCATTTTAAACCACTTATCCTAGTAAAAATATAAAAAGCAGGTGATAAATAATGGTGAAGATGTTGTAGAACCACAAGCATAGCTGACAGGAGTTTAGAATGATGTGGCCGTTCTAGAAAACCATCAGGTGTATGCATATGCTACAATTTAGCAATCCCTCTCCTAAGTAGGCACCAGAGAAAATCAGAAACATGTACAAACAGGACTACTCTTAGTGTATGGGGGACTCATACAAATATTTTTGGCAGAACCCTGATCTGTATATATAATTTGAGGAGAAAAATATATTTTAAAAATTAAGGAACCCATGTGAGGTATAGTGGTTAATTGATATTTAGAATAATGGGTAGAGAAGGGGTGTTGAAATATTTGTTTATTGTCTAATTAGTGCATGTGAATACTCTTCATGGTGTCCAAGTACCATCTCTTCTTGGTCAGATCCAACAGTATTCTCTTCATGTTCTTTATTGTCCAACATGCTGTTTCTGGCCAATTTCTTATCTCCTACCACAGAAAAAGAGATAACATAGTTGTTACTCACAATTCCATGGCTATTTGGAACTTTAACCAAAAATACCTTCTTGTCTCTGCAGTTATACAATTTTAATTATTTAATGCTGGATACATAATTACTCATGACATTACATCATTCATTCTGCTCTCCATGAATACTGAATTCCAAAGACTATCTCAAACATTATTATTCTACTTCATTGATAATGACCACAAATGCAAGTCTTATCCAGATTATGCAGGACAGTATGAATGATAATTTGTTCTCTTTTCATGTTAAATTTCACTTTTGGGATTTTATACCGGTACCATTTTCTCAAGGAATGTTCAGCCTTCATCTGTCACTGCTTAAGACCAGAGAGCATGATGCCATCAAATTAGTTGCAGGCAAGAGAAGATGTAGATAGGAAGGGCTTGTTAGAATTGTAAACCAAGAGTTTAGATTTCCAAAGCTCTTGGAGGAGATGGGTCCAGCCAACCATGGAGGACTGGCTTCCATGCAGAGCCTGTGGAGGAAGTAGAGTGACCCATCTGGATGCCACAAATGGGGGAGGGGAGAGCTGGGTATGGCAGAGAAGATAAAGGATGGGCACCATCACCTCTGTCACCTTAGAGAATCTTCAAAAATTAGTGTGTCAACATCATTCTGGCAACCCAATCTCATGGAACCTGGGCCACAGGATTTGGGTAGACCTATCAACATGAGTAATGGAGCTCCATAGGGCAACTGCTCAACCCCACATGCTCACTGTCCAGGCTCAGGGCACCACCCAAATGGCACTGCCAGCCTGGCCTGTCCCAGGCACCATAGAGGTACTTAGAACACTTCAAGAAAGGCTCTCCAAAGCACAGCACTGCCTAAAGCCTGGCACCCAGGATAGAAGTCCCTGTGCCTAAGTCTAGGGTCATTATTATGTGTGAGGATATTCACTCCAGTCGTGGCCTTAGAGGGTTACAGGTAAAATAAGGAGATTCCATAAATGTGGTATATGCCAACAATGAAATAGAAAGTGGTCCAAATAGTAACAGGTGTCCATTCAGTAGCCTGGTGTATCAGACACCTCTGGGGGATTCCTCCTTATTTTGTAGGTCTCACCAAGAAGAGCTCCAGGTCACTGCCATGGCAACCACTTTTGCACTTCAAAGAGATTTGCCCGGATGCAAACTGATGGTTCCTGACCTTGATCCATACAACAAAGCACTGTCCTTCCTTGGGGCTTCTCTGAAGCTGTGGTATGGGGTGCCTGCAGGAATACTCCAAGGTCAACTGAAAAGTATAGAGAAATTAGTGCCTGTGAGACCCCAGTTGGCCAGTGAAAGACAAAAGCCAGTGGATAAACACATGCTTCCTCTTTGATCCCCTGGGCAGAAAATTCTGAGATGCATTTCATACAATTTCTAAGAAGGTTCTAAGGGATCACGGGCACATCATAGGGTCAGCGGAGGCGACCATATAACAGGTTTATGTATTGGACTTTCTTTCTTCATTCACTCTTTACATCCCTGACATCAGCACTCTGGGATCATTCTCAAATAAACCATCTGCACAGAACATTTTCTCTCAGGTTCTCCTTCAGGAGAACCCAGGCTGAGACACATGGACAATTTTTTTTAAAAACACGATGTTGGGCTTCCCTGGTGGCGCAGTGGTTGAGAATCTGCCTGCCAGTGCAAGGGACACGGGTTCGAGCCCTGGTCTGGGAAGATACCACATGCCACCGAACAACTAGGCCCGTGAGCCACAACTACTGAGCCTGCGCGTCTGGAGCCTGTGCTCTGCAACAAGAGAGGCCGCGATAGTGAGAGGCCCACACACTGCGATGAAGAGTGGCCCCCGCTTGCCACAACTAGAGAAAGCCCTCGCACAGAAACGAAGACCCAACACAGCCAAAATAAATAAATAAATAAACAAATGTGGGGTTTAAAAAAAAAAAAAAAACACGATGTTGACTGAAAAGAGTAAGAAAAAAAGAGTGAGATACATAACACTTATTCTGCTTATGTAAACTAAAAGTGCATACATATATACCCCCCAAAACTCCATATTTTGAAGGAGATTCATATAGATAGATAGACATATATAGATACTTATATATACATGTTTAAAACATTTATATGTTATATATTTATATAACATGTTTTATATGGTTACAATATATGTTTATATGTACATATATATGATACATGTAAAACATTAAAATGATACTTTTGAGGAGGGGAATGAAAGGAATTGGGAAAAAAGGAGAGGGGAGTAAAATCAAACAGAAAATAGACTGACGATGATACCATATTAAGACTTGAAAAATTATTTACAACTCAATGCCCCTGAGATCCAATTTTTTGTGGAAACAGAAAAAAGCAGAAAGATAGAAAAAGATGGACACGTCTCAAACAAAGGAAAATACTTTATGCCAAGAAATATTCTTTAGCTTCTTAATGATTGTGAGGAAGAAAATACACTGAATGAAAATGGAAGTGACGTAAGCCTTTTTGGATGCCATTTCTAGACACTCTTCTCAGTCATCCTTCTCTCTTTACAGAAGTACCAATTCTCATGCTTGAAGTATCTTGCTATTCTTTGGTTTACACCCTGGCCTTAGCACAAAATTGTTAAAAATGTAGAACGGGTATATTGCTGCCCGCCAAAATCCAAACCATCCACTTCATCTCATTTTATTTATTTCATCTGCTTATGTATTGTTTGCACTTGCTGAAAACATTGCTTACTGAGGTTAGGGGATAGGACAAGGAAAAGAGACTTTCTGCCCTAAAATTAGCCATGCCACTTTGCTTCCTCACACGTAAGCATTCTGAATTCTCACCCAGCCTCTCTGGGTATTTCAAGAATGACTATAATTATTTTGCCAGCATTTTTCAAATTTGCATTTGTTCTGCTTTTTTCTTAATGTGTGAAATGTTATCAAAAAAAAGAAATCTTTATGACAAATGTGGCCTCTGTTTCCTGCTGCACTAGTGAGATGCCCAGTTTCCAGGTGCTCTTTGGTTAAATTTCCTTGCTGAGAAGGGCATGTCTGGTGGTTGATTTGGCACAGATTCTATTTCCAAGAAAATAAAAGAAACTCTGATCGAGAAAGATAATAGGACTTCCTGTTCCCACATCTACTCAGTGAGAGACAACATAGAGGGAATATGTGTAATTTACAACAGCTGGATTGTCCTCTTGTAATTTATCCTTGCCCCAACAAATTAAAGCCTTTTTCTAGGGGAGGAGGGGGCTTCCCTCCGTCACAAGTGTGAACAGCATGAGCAGGTGAGCTGAGAGATGGAAAATCCAAACCTCGGCCTGTTTCCCAAGACAACCTGCCCCAGGGCATAGGGCTGCTGTCAAGCCTGCAGATGCTTTTTTAGGGTGATCCCTGGCTCCAGTCACTCATGTTTCTTGTCCCTAATAATTTCGTCTCATAGCTAAAAATGTGTAAGTTTTGAAAAATTCCCTCAGCCCATTTAAAATTAGAGTTTCCCTGCTAAAAGGGAGGCGACATACAATTTTGATAAGCTCACTTGAAGTATCTCAGGCTTGCTTCATAATTTCCCCTCACCGCCGCCCCAGGAGCACTAGACAATTTACAGAGACAACTAGGAATGACAGAAAGAACAATAGTTTGTAGGAGAAGGTGCTGCCATAAATCTCATCTTTGCTGCTTATGAACTGTATGAATATAGAAAACTTTTTAAAATCCTATGAGACTCACCACGGCTATAAAAGTGAAGGTCATAATATCTATGACCCTTAACATATAGCAGACTACCAGGCACATAGTAGGTACTTGACTGTTATTTCTTTCTTCTTTCCTACTGCTCTCCCCGCCCTAATACCTAGGAGTTGAAGCCTTCTTTCCTATTGACTGAAAGCTTATCTAAAATATTCATATTCAGTTCTTTATCTCTTCTCTCCCTCTTAATCTTTTTTAATAAATTCTTTACTCATTCCTTTTATGGGTGGGGAGGGCATGGTATATTTCAATACTAAAAGAGAATGAGTACTCAAGGTTAAGAATTTTTTCAATAGCCTATGTCTTTTAAAAATCATAGATACTATGCAGAGGGTAGTGTAATAGTTACAAACGTTATTTTACAATACACAAGTTGAAGAATGTAATATTCCTTTTCTTTTTCTTTTTGTTTTGTTTTCCCCTCTACCAAATTTAATCTGCTTGGAGACTCCACTCTCCCAGCTAAGAAAAAAATGCAATCTCTGTCATTATCAAGTTGCCTGCATTCTTTCCTTTTTATGAAGCAAGAATTCTGGGGTTATATGGCCAGGGCAGAGCCAGGTTCTGCATCTGCAGTGTTCCCCATCCCCACTGTTGCTACACAAGGCACCTGCTCCAATTGTCTGCCAGACTCGGGCTCTGAGTAAGCCCCACCCCTCAGGCTGTACTGCAGAAACTCACGGCTCTTGGAGCCTCTGTGCTTCATCCATGTCTAAGTCTTGCCATCTCCTGGGGACGCTCATAGTCCCTGCTATGCCAGGACTGACAGAATCGTGCCATGCAGGGGATGTTCTCCAAATTCTCTCTTCCTAAGGTTGGCCCACATCTGCATCTTACAATTTAGACTTTTCCCCCCAAACAGAAGTTTGGATGGAGACTGCCTTTTGAGTAACTCCCAGTCTGTTTTGGGCCAACCAGCCACAATTTGGTATTAATTCTTTGAAGGCAAAGATCGCATCACTCAAAAAACAAAACATAGCTACATTTTGGGGGTGGAAGAGAGAAATTGCCTCCCATCTCCAGCCTTTCCTACTGACCTTTTAAGCAAGGAGATAATGCAAAAATTAGTCTCCCAATGTTAGCTGACCCTTTCCTGAGCACATCCTTAGGGTGCTGCTTTACTGGCAGAAAAATAGACCTTAATACATTATCTCTAATCATCTTATCAAACTCTTTGGTAGTATTTTTTTCTCAATATTTTAAAGTTGAGGAAATTGAAGTTCAGAGACTTTTAGTGATTTACCAGAGTTCAAAAAGCTGGTATATGATGGAGAAAACATTTAAACATAGGATTGCCTAATTTTAAAAATTGTAGTCTTTCTACTGCATCATGCTATATTCCAATCAGGGAATCATGACATCCATCATCCTTTTAATGTAACATTTAATGAACACGTATCAGTAGCAGAAAGTTATTACCTCAGGTGAGAGCCTTTTACATTACTTTTGAATGAAACTCACAGTCAGAAGCTTGGAAATATACCCTCACTAGTTTTAGCAGACTTCACTTGAAAGCAATGTGACCATATATATTAGAGGGAAGTGTAATCAAAAGAAAAAAAAACTAAATAACAATTAATTTGTTCTAAAATAGTTTTTCAACATCTCCTAAGGAGTCGTTAGATTAATCATGAATAGAGAATCTATCAGACCAGATCACACGTGTATGCCATTGCCTTTTTTTTTAAATCTATCAGACCAGATCACACGTGTATGCCATTGCCTTTTTTTTTAACACCTTTATTGGAGTATAATTGCTTTACAATGGTGTGTTAGTTTCTGATGTATAACAAAGTGAATAAGCTATATGTATACATATATCCAAGTATCCCCTCCCTGTTGAGTCTCCCTCCCACCCTCCCTATCCCACCCCTCTAGTGGGACACAAAAGCACCGAGCTGATCTCCCTGTGCTATGCAGCTGCTTCCCACTAGCTATCTGTTTTACATTTGGTAGTGTATATATGTCCATGCCACTCTCTCCCTTTGTCCCAGCTTACCCTTCCCCCACCGTGTCCTCAAGTCCGTTCTCTATGTCTGTGTCTTTATTTCGATCCTGCCCCTATGTTCTTCAGAACCTTTTTTTTTTTTTTCTTTTTTTAGATTCCATGTATATGTGTTAGTATACGGTATTTGTTTTTCTCTTTCGGACTTACTTCACTCTGTATGATAGTCTCTAGGTCCATCCACCTCACTACAAATAACTCAATTTCATTTCTTTTTATGGCTGAGTAATATTGCATTGTATATATGTGCCACATCTTCTTTAGGCATTCATCTGTTGATGGAAACATAGGTTGCTGCCATGTCCTCGCTATTGTGAATAGAGCTGCAGTGGACATTGTGGTACATGACGCTCTTTGAATTATGGTTTTCACAGGGTATATGCCCGGTAGTGGGATTGCTGGGTCATAGGGTAGTTCTATTTTTAGTTTTTTAAGGAACCTCCATACTGTTCTCCAGAGTGGCTGTATCAATTTACATTCCCACCAACAGTGCAAGAGGATTCCCTTTTCTCAACACCCTCTCCAGCATTTATTGTTTGTAGAGTTTTTGGTGATGCCATTCTAACCTGTGTGAGGTGATACCTCATTGTAGTTTTGACTTGCATTTCTCTAATGATGAGTGATGTTGAACATCCTTTCATGTGTTTGTTGGGAATCTGTATATCTTCTTCAGAGAAATGTCTATTTAGGTCTTTGGCCCATTTTTGGATTGGGTTGTTTGCTTTCTGATATTGAGCTGCATGAGCTGCTTGTATATTTTGGAGATTAATCCTTTGTCAGTTGCTTCATTGCAACTATTTTCTCCCATTCTAAGGGTTGTCTTTTCATCTTGTTTATGGTTTCCTTTGCTGTGCAAAAGCTTTTAAGTTTCATTATGTACCATTTGTTTATTTTTGTTTTTATTTCCATTTCTCTAGCAGGTGGGTTAAAAAGGATCTTGCTGTGATTTATGTCATAGAGTGTTTTGCCTATGTTTTCCTCTAAGAGTTTTAGAGTGTCTGGCCTTACATTTAGGTCTTTAATCCATTTTGAGTTTATTTTTGCGTATGGCATTAGGGAGTGTTCTACTTTCATTCTTTTACATGTAGCTGTCCAGTTTTCCCAGCACCACTATTGAAGAGGCTGTCTTTTCTCCATTGTATATTCTTGCCTCCTTTAAAAAGATAAGGTGACCATATATGTGTGGGTTATTCTCTGGGCTTTCTATCCTGTTCCATTGATGTATATTTCTGTTTTTGTGCCAGTGCCATACTGTCTTGATTACTGTAGCTTTGTAGTATAGTCTGAAGTCAGGGAGCCTGATTCCTCCAGTTCCATTTTTCTTTCTCAAGATTGCTTTGTCTATTCGGGGTCTTTTGTGTTTCCATACAAATAGTGCAATTTTTTGTTCTATTTCTGTGAAAAATGCCATTGGTTGTTTGATGGGGATTGCAGTGAATCTGTAGATTGCTTTGGGTAGTATAGTCATTTTCATGATGTTGATTATTCCAATCCAAGAACATGGTATATCTCTCCATCTGTTTGTATCATCTTTAATTTCTTTCATCAGTGTCTTATACTTTTCTGCATACAGGTCTTTTGTCTCCTTAGGTAGGTTTATTCCTAGGTATTATTCTTTTTGTTGCAGTGGTAAATGGGAGTGTTTGCTTAATTTCTCTTTCAAATTGTGCATCATTAGTGTATAGGAATGCAATAGAATTCTGTGCATTAATTTTGTCTCCTGCTACTTTACCAAATTAATTGATTAGCTCTAGTAGTTTTCTCGTAGAGTCTTTAGGATTCTCTATGTGTAGTATCATGTCATCTGCAAACAGTGACAGTTTTACTTCTTCTTTTCCAATTTGGATTCCTTTTACTTCTTTTTCTTCTCTGATTACTGTGGCTAAAACTTCCAAAACTATGTTGAATAATAGCGGTGAGAGTGGGAAACCTTGTCTTGTTCCTGATCTTAGAGGAAATGGTTTCAGTTTTTCATCATTGAGAACAATGTTGGCTGTGGGTTTGTCATATATGGTCTTTATTATGTTGAGGTAAATTCCCTCTATGCCCACTTTCTGGAGGGTTTTTATCATAAATTGATGTTGAATTTTGTTGAAAGCTTTTTCTGTTTCTGTTGAGATGATCATATGGTTTTTATTCTTCAATTTGTTAGTATGGTTTATCACATTGTTTGATTTGCATACATTGAAGAATCCTTGCATTGCTGGGATAAACCCCACGTGATCATGTTGTATGATCCTTTCAATGTGCTGCTGGATTCTGTTTGCTAGTATTTTGTTGAGGATTTTTGCATCTATGTTCATCAGTGATATTGTCCTGTAGTTTTCTTTCTTTGTGACATCTTTGTCTTCTTTTGGTATCAGGGTGATGGTGGCCTCAGAATGAGTTTGGGAGTGTTCCTCCCTCTGCTATATTTTGGAAGAGTTTGAGAAGGATAGGTGTTAGCTCTTCTCTAAATGTTTGATAGAATTCGCCTGTGAAGCCATCTGGTTGACTTTTTGTTCGTTGGAAGATTTTTAATCACAGTTTCAATTTCAGTGCTTGTTATCAGTCTGTTTATATTTTCTGTTTCTTCCTGGTTCAGTCTCAGATGGTTGGGCTTTTCTAAGAATTTGTCCATTTCTTCCAGGTTGTCCAGTTTATTGGCATATAGTTTCTTGTAGTAATCTCTTATGATCCTTTGTATTTCTGCAATGTCTTTGTACTTCTCCTTTCTCATTTCTAATTCTGTTTATTAGAATCTTCTCTCTTTCTTTCTTGATGAGTCTGGCTAGTCGTTTATCCATTTTGTTTATCTTCTCAAACAACCAGCTTTAAGTTTTATTGATCTTGGCTATCATTTCCTTCATTTCTTTTTCATTTATTTCTGATCTGATCTTTATGATTTCTTTCCTTCTGCTAACTTTGGGGTTTTTTTGTTCTTCTTTCTCTAATTGCTTTAGGTGTAAGGTTAGGTTGTTTATTTGAGATTTTTCTTGTTTCTTTTGGTAGAATTGTATTGCCATAAGCTTCCCTTTTAGAACTGCTTTTGCTGCATCCCATAGGTTTTGGGTCATTGTGTTTTCATTGTCATTTTTTTCTAGGTAGTTTTTGGTTTCCTCTTGGATTTCTTCAGTGATCTCTTGGTTATTTAGTAGTGTATTGTTTAGCCTCCATGTGTTTGTATTTTTTACAGTTCTTCCTGTAATTGATATCTAATCTCTTAGCATTGTGGTCAGAAAAGACACTTGATATGATTTCAGTTTTCTTAAATTTACCAAGGCTTGATTTGTGACCCAAGAAATGGTCTATCCTGGAGAATGTTCCATGAGCACTTGAGAAGAAAATGTATTCTGTTGTTTTTGGATGGAATGTCCTATAAATATCATTTAAGTCCATCTTGTTTAATGTGTCATTTAAAGCTTGTGTTTCCTTAGTTACTTTCAATTTGGATGATCCATCCATTGTTGAAAGTGGGGTGTTATAGTCCCCTACTATTATTGTGTTATTGTTGATTTCCCCTTTTATGGCTGTTAGCATTTGTCTTATGTATTGAGGTACTCCTGTGATGGGTGCATAAATATTTACAATTGTTATATCTTCCTCTTGGATTGATCCCTTGATCATTATGTAGTGTCCTTCTTTGTCTTTTGTAATAGTCTTTATTTTAAAGTCTATTTTGTCTGATATGACAATTGCTACTCCAGCTTTGTTTTGATTTCCATTTGCATGGAATATCTTTTTTCATCCCCTCACTTTCAGTCTGTATGTGTCCCTAGGTCTGAAGTGGGCCTCTTGAAGACAGCATATATACGGGTCTTGTTTTTCTATCCATTCAGACAGTCTTTGTCTTTTGGTTGGAGCATTTAATCCATTTACATTTAAGGTAATTATTGATATGTATGTTCCTATTACCGTTTTCTTAATTGTTTTAGGTTTGTTATTGTAGGTCTTTTCCTTCTTTTGTGTTTCCGTGATACAGAAGTTCCTTTAGGATTTGCTGTAATGCTGGTTTGGTGGTGCTGAATTCTCTTAGCTTTTGCTTGTCTGTAAAGGTTTTAATTTCTCTGTCGAATCTTAAAGAGATCCTTGCTGGGTAGAGTCATCTTGGTTGTAGGGTTTTCCTTTTCATCACTTTAAATATGTCCTGCCACACCCTTCTGGCTTGCAGAGTTTCTGCTGAGAAATCAGCTGTTAACCTTATGGGGATTCCCTTGTATGTTATTTGTTGCTTTTCCCTTGCTGCTTTTAATATTTTTTCTTTGTATTTAATTGTTGATTGTTTGATTGATGTGTCTTTGTGTGTTTCTCTTTGGCTTTATCCTGTATGGTACTCTCTGTACTTCCTAGACTTGATTGACTATTTTCTTTCCCATACTATAACCTCTTCAAATATTTTTCACTCCCTTTATTTTTCTCTTGTCCTCCTGGGACCCTATAATTCGAAAGTTGTTGCATTTAGTGTTGTCCCTGAGCTCTCTGAGACTGCCCTCAATTCTTTTCATTCTTTTCTGTTTATTTTGCTCTATGGTAGTTATTTTCACTATTTTATCTTCCAGGTCGCTTATTCGTTCTTCTGCCTCAGTTATTATGCTATTGATTCCTTCTAGGGAATTTTAAATTTTATTAATGTGTTGTTCATCATTGTTTGTTTGCTCTTTAGTCTTCTAGGTCCTTGTTAAATGTTTCTTGTATTTTCTCTATTCTATTTCCAAGATTTTGGATCATCTTTACTATCATTACTCTGAATTCTTTTTCAGGTAGACTGCCTATTTCCTCTTCATTTGTTTGGTCTGGTGGGTTTTTACCTTGCTCCTTTATCTGGTGTGTATTTCTCTGTCTTCTCATTTCGTTTAATGTTCTGCATTTGGGGTCTCCTTTTCGCAGGCTGCAGGTTTGTAATTCCCATTGTTTTTGGTGTCTGCCCCCAGTGGGTAAGGTTGGTTAAGTGGGTTGTGTAGGATTCCTGCTGGATGGGACTGGTGCCTGTGTTTTGGCGAATGAGGCTGGATCTTATCTTTCTGGTGGGCAGGACCACATCCGGTGGTTTGTTTTGTGGTGTCTGTGAACTTATGATTTTAGGCAGTCTCTCTGCTAATGGGGTGGGTTTGTGTTCCTGTCTTGCCAGTTGTTTGGCATGGGGTGTCCATCCCTGTAGCTTGCTGGTCGTTGAATGGAGCCCCATCTTAGTGTTGAGATGGGGATCTCTGGGAGAGCTTTCGCCATTTGATATTATGTGGGGCCAGGAGATTTCTGGTGGACCAATGTACAGAACTCAGCTCTCCCACCTAAGAGGCTCAGGCCTGACACCCGGCTGGAGCACCAAGACCCTGTTGGCCACACAGCTCAGAAGAAAAGGGAGGAAAAAAAAGAAAGAAAAAAATAATAATAAAATTATTAAAATAGAAAAAATTTATTAACAATAAAAAAATTTTAAAAAGGAAGAAAGAAGAGAGCAACCAAACCAATAAACAAATTTTCCAATGATAACAAGTGTTAAAAAGTATACTAAAAAAAAAAAAAAATAGAACCCTAGGACAAATGGTAAAATCAAAGCTATACTGACAACATCATACAAAGAAGCATACACATACACACTCACAAAAAGAGAAAAATGAAAAAATATGTATATATATAAAAAAAGAACAACTAAATCAATAAATAAATCTACCAGTGATAATAAGCTCTAAATACTAAACCAAGATAAACGTAAAACCAGAAACAAATTAGATGCAGAAAGCAAACCCCAAGTCTACAGTTGCTCCCAAATGCCACCACCTCAATTGTGGGATGTATTCCTTCAGGAATACCTGAATATCAGGTATTCTACAGATGCAGGGTACATCAAGTTGATTGTGGAGATTTAATCCGCTGCTCCTGAGGGTGCTGGGAGAGATTTCCCTTTCTCTTCTTTGTTCGCTCAGCTCTTGGGGTTCAGCTTTAGATGTGGCCTTGCCTCTGCGTGTAGGTCGCCTGAGGGCGTCTGTTCTTCACCCAGACAGGACGGGTTTAAAGGAGCAGCTGATTCGGGGGCTCTGGCTCACTCAGGCTGGAGGGAGGGAGGGGCACAGAATGCGGGGTGAGCCTGCGGTGGCAGATGCCAGCATGACATTGCAACAGCCTGAGGCGCGCCGTGTGTTCTCCTGGGGAAGTTGTCCCTGGATCACGGGACCCTGGCAGTGGAGGGCTGCACAGACTCCCGGGAGGGGAGGTGTGGGTAGTGACCTGTGCTTGCACACAGGATTCTTGGTGGCTGCAGCAGCAGCAGCCTTAGTGTTTCATGCCCACACCCCAAAACAATGGTCTCTTGCCTCTTAGGCAGTTCCAGACTTTTTCCCGGACTCCCTCCTGGCTAGCTGTGGCGCACTAGCCCCCTTCAGGCTGTGTTCACGCAGCCAACCCCAGTCTTCTCCCTGGGATTTGACCTCTGAAGAAGCCGGAGCCTCAGCTCCCAGCCTCCACTCGCCCCGGCAGGTGAGTCAACAAGTCTCTTGGGCTGGTGAGTGTTGGTCAGCACCGATCGCCTGTGTGGGAATCTCTCCACTTTGCCCTCCCCACCCCTGTTGCTGCACTCTCCTCTATGGCTCCAAAACTTCCCCCACCACCCCCTGTCTCCCCCAGTGAAGGGGCTTCCTAGTGTGTGGAAACTTTTCCTCCTTCACAGCTCCCTCCCTGAGGTGCAGGTCCTGTCCCTGTTCTTTTATGTCGGTTTGTCGGTTTTTTCTTTTTTCTTTTCCCCTACCCAGGTACATGGGGAGTTTCTTGCCTTTTGGCAAGTCTGAGGTCTTCTGCCAGCATTCAGTAGGTGTTCTG
This sequence comes from Delphinapterus leucas, assembly GCF_059928025.1. NCBI lineage: Eukaryota > Metazoa > Chordata > Mammalia > Artiodactyla > Monodontidae > Delphinapterus > Delphinapterus leucas. The sequence continues at coordinate 21,537,549 of NC_143130.1, read as the reverse complement.
TAGGAGTTGTTCCACATGTAGATATATTTTTGATGTATTTGTGGAGAGGAAGATTATCTCCACGTCTTACTACTACCTGCCATCTTGAAGGTCCCCCCGCCATTGCCTTTGGATGGAATGGCCCACCTAGGATACTTTCTTGTACAGCTTCTTTGCTGTTGTCACTTCTGACTTGGTTTGCCATTCTTTCACGTTGGTGTGTTGGTCTAATTTCTAATGAGTATACCTTCAATGATCCAGATTACCCATATAGAGTTCTGTGAGCACCCTAGGTCACAGGACTTAAGTATCATGTATGAAGTACTAGTCAGAAAAGTGGAATTAGGGTGCCTAAGTTGTAATCCTGGTTCTACTACCACGTTGTTTTATACCGAATAATCACTAAATATTTCTACGCCTCAGTTTCATAATCCGTAGGGTGATGGCACTAATAACATTGACTTCGTAGGACTGTTCAAGGTCGCATAGAGCGAGGAATGTAATTTATGCAGGGCAGTATGGTCATTGTATGTTAGCTATGGGGGTGAGGGGAAGCACATATTATTACAGCTATTCCATTAAAGCCCTAAATTTCAGTAGAAATTTACCTGATCGGGGATGTCCTCTTCTTTGGGCTTATGCCCTCAGTTTTGGATCAGCTTTCTTTTTTCCTGGACACTGCCCTAGAAATAGCTCTCCCTTAGAGCTCAATATGGAATGTAGCTTATTGGCTTCTCAAAGATCATGTATTAAAGGAAGACTTGCTTTCACTGCAAAGCTGACATCTTGTCCCTGCTGGAGTGAGCTTTTGTGCAATACTAATCAAGGGTCATTGACTTGGTCTTTCTTGACACTCTGAATAAATAAATATTGTCTTCAAACCTTAAGATTATAAAGGGATCCCCCTCCCCCCAAAAAATGAATTGTATGTCTCTCTTGAAACTGTCAAAATTTTCCTTAGTTCTTCGTTCATGCCAGAGAGGCACTGGGGCTCATTATGCAAATTTAAATGACTTATACACAACCCAAATCACCTTAGGTTATACTAATGAGTTCTAGATAAGACAGAATGGACATAAAACTGCATCAAGGGTATTTAGGAATAACTGCCGAACTGAAAGAATAATGAGATACATTGTATGGGAAAACTATGGAGAGATTTTTAAAATAATGTATCACACCTTCAATCATTTTTAAAAATGGGTTTACCTGCTAATGTGTAACACATCTGAACTATGTGTGTGAGCACGAAACCCTTCAAATATTAAGCTAGGGGGTGGTCTTTGTTAGAAGAGGGGTTTTGTCAGCACCAGCCTTGAGGGCAAGGGAGGCCCTTTCTACCCCTAAACCTACAAAGTTGGTGACTAGAGATGTCAGTGAAATGATTTCACTGTACGGAACAGGGATGAGAACTGCTAGAAGCTTTGACTCTTCGCGGACCATATAACTCTTCACCAAACCTATGAGCCACCACCCCACATGGGACTTCAGACCTAAATGAAAGTATTCAGTTGTCAAAAAAGCATGAGGAGCATTGCTAAATTTACAATTAAAAAACAAACAGATTTTTCAGAACCTTGCCCCTTCAGGAACTCTCAGTTTGGGGATATACTTTAATGCCCTTTTCAGAGTTTATCAGGAAGGTTTCAATTTCTAAGGGAAAAAAATCCATTTTAGATAGTTCAAGTAGAAAGACATTTATTATTGAATGAAGTTTGAGCAGAAATGGTGTTAAGTCACTTAAAACTAGTTCGGAGGAGAAAGAAGCAAACTCTAGGCTCTTTCCAGGAATGGTTCCCAAGGCCACACTGAGGAACTGGGTCACCAGAATCCTACTGCTTCTACCACAGTGAGACAGTTGTAAAATCAGGAAAACGTTCAGAACAACTTCTCAGTCCAGGATGACACTGCCTCGGCCACAGTCCACTCTAAATGTATGACCAAGTCCTACCTCTGTCCTCATCTGACTCCACATCAGGACTCAAAGGAGGGAGTCTGATTGGCAGGACCTAAAGCACGCCTGGGAGCCCAAGCTGCAAGGAGAGTGCTAGAAATGGAGATTTTAACTTCTCAAGTTCTGTATACTAGGAGGCCATCACAGTGTGTACTGAATGAATGAGCAAGTTCATAGTCTCTGCCAAACTGCCGTTGAAAATCCCAGATGGTCCTGATCGTACAGAGTCGATTCCAAGAAACAAGTAAGGTAGTGAAACTCACATCTCTTGAGGGAAGGAAATGGTGTTGGGATGAAATAGGCCCATGAACATCTGAGGGGAAGGTTCTCCACATGTGGACGTGTAGAGGAGTACAGAAATCATCCTTTTTGTTTTGCAATGTCTGATTCTCTCTGAGTTTGTCCTATTACCAATTTTGTGGTGGTGTGTTTTCTTTTTTGGAGTGATTGTTATGGCTGAGAAAGATGAATTTAACTGTCGTCCCTACCAATAGCGGCCTTCTTAGTGTGCCAGTATAGAGAAAGTGGTCTTTATAAGGGGTTCTTTCAGAGGTATTTTCAGGAAAGCGTGGTTAAGCACAGGAAGGAGGGGGCAGCGGGAGGCACTGAGGATAAGCACTATAACCCTGTGACTGTTTCTACCCATTTTAGTATTAAATGAAACTAATCAATGTTATAATAGAAACAGATAGCTAAAAAGCATCAAATAAGTTTGTAATTATAATAAGAAGAACTAATATTTAAAACAATAAAGCAGTAGAGAAATGTGAAGGTTTCATTCTAAGGCCAGCTCATAAGGTAAAAATTGTGTAGTCAAATTAAACCTTGAATTTCAAAATCACCTATAAAATAGTGTGTGGCATATTTGTATGCAGACCTAGAGTGGAGTTCTTAGGAACCCTAAGATTCATATCACTGAGCTAGTCCAGAAGAAGAAATAAAAGAAAAGGCTATAATATTCAGATGTCTAGGCATTCCAACTACTTCCCTTTGGAAAAACGAGCAAATGCTATGAAGTGAATGGGGGTTAAATAGAGAACTTTAAAAAGTTCCTATTGAAGGGATTCCTCAGATTGTTGTTTTTTATTAAGAACATTAATTGTAATTTACGTTACTGTTATTATGATGACTAATCAATACAGAAGAGTTAAATCATAGAAAGGGCACAAAATCAGCTCTAAAATTATCATGTGCTTATGGAAATACACAACTATTTAGAATAGGGATGAAACTTTAAAAGTTTGAATATTATTCCTGATTCTATCATTAATAATAACCTTAGAACAAGACATTCCATTTTCCATTAATCTTAGTTTTTCTTCTGAGAAAGAAGGTTATAGCCATAGCTTCCATTACCTAATATTAGAGTGAATTTTCTAACCTTCCTGCCTGTAAGCCCTTCTCCAGTCTGGCCATTTCACCAGCCTGCTCCTCATGCTTATTTTGGTCCTTACTCCTTCAGGTGATCTCCCACCTGAACTGATCCTGTAGGACAGACTATAATTACCTCTATTAAAGTTTGAACTGTTTACTTTAATTGTTCATCTTTTGTTTATCTTCAGTCTGGAAAGTTCCTTGTGATTATTAGCTGTTTCCCCACTGCCGAGTACAATGCTTGGTTAATTGTAAATGCTCAGTCAGCATATGCTCAAGGAACAGAAGGTAAAACGATAGAATCTTAGGAATGAAAAGGAATAGTTTTAAAATTTCTGATTCAGTGTTGGCATCTCTTTATAATAGTCTTGATATATAGATTCCAGGCTTTTATATTTAATAAAATGAAAGCCTACGTTCTTATACAACTTGTATTGTTACTTTATCCTTAAATTAAATGAATAGTGCCTGCCTCTAACTTCAAAAAGTGTTTATCCAAGGTCTTATTGAGCATATTTCAGTTCTATTCTAGTTAAGGTAGGAACTTGTCCCTGACTTCAAGAAGCTCCTAAGTTAGTAGTAAAAACAGACATGAAGACAAGTAATTATAACATTTATATTTACCAAGCATGATCTCATTAAGAAGTGAAGGTCTATGTTGTGAGACCAAGGCTTGCCTAAATATATGACTTCCAGTGACACGCTAAGTGATGACTAGTACATTCTGTAGAATCTTCTACCAGATGGCATTCCAGATGTATCACAGAGGAATAAAAATCATGACAGTGCTTATTATGTGCTAGGCACTATTCTAAGAAATTTTTACTATGAAATCATTTAATACTGACGTACCACTGCGAGGTTGGTACTGGGACACAGAGAGACTAAGTAACATGCCCAGAGTCCCACAGCTGGTGACAGTTTGGCTGCTGAGTTTGCATTCTTCACCACCACACCGCAGTGCAGGAGAGAAGCACTTTCCCATGGGAGCTTCATAAAAGGACGTGTCATTTGCCTGAATTCTGCTATTACTTAGGCAAAAGCAAAGTAGAAAAACAATATCTAGAACTAAATAAATCATCTTGTACATCTGACTAATTACACTGTTTCTTTTTACCTGATCTTATCCATCCATGGTTGGGAGAACTAGGGGTTTCCTTCAGAGGAAAAGCTGTATTACCTTGGTCTCACCCACTGTGGTTTCCTTCTGTAATGAGTTGAGCCCCCTCGAGTTTCCACCTGATTTGGTCACTCTCCAGTACCTTCAGACATCTTTTTAAAGATAATTGTTATCAGCAGGAGAACTAATCCAATACAAGCCACTGCGATTACTGAAAGTCAGAACCCAAAGATATATTTTAAAACATGAATTTATTTTTATCTAAAGAAAGAATTCTATTTGTAAGTAACAGAAGTAGAATGGTACAGTGGAAAGATCTGGCTCTGAATCACTGTTCAAACTTGGATGACATCTGTGACGGCAGGTGAGTTGCTTCATCTGTAAGCTTCATGTTCCTCCTCCCTAAAAATGGCCCTTTTCCCTGGAATGCTGTGATTCTCAAAAAACATTAGTTCCTTAGCTCATCCCTCAAATGAAGAAGACTGAATTTAATATGAACACTACTGGGGAGAAGAGAGCCCTAAGAATTAGTACAGATCCCTAGGTTGTCTAAAGAAACTGAGAGAGGCATGTGTACTATAAGAGTCTGATTCGTTAAGTTCTGGAAGTAATACTGCATAGCCTTATTTCTTATTTCTTGGTTTTGACCTTACCTCCTTCATGGGAAGGGGGAGGGGAGAGATCAAGATAAAAGTTGCCTTCCCCGATTATTTTTTTCCCACAATAATTTTTAACAGCAGATAAAGATGATGCTGCCCGTATATCTGCTCTCATTTTCATTAAGTCCTCTTTGAGAAATAAGTTAGATATAAATTGGTGGTTTCAGAAAACCATAAGCCACAAAGAAAATTATGACAGTGAGAGGTTTAATAAAAGGGAGAATTATTTTTCTGTTTGGGTATATCATGAATGATTGTTTGATTGAGTAAAGCAAATAATTATGCCACGTGACTCCTCTTTTGATCAAAAAGTTATTTTCCAACCCGTGTATTATGGTATTTTGTTAATCCTCTTCACTTGTTCCCTTGAATTAGCCATCTAGTTAACTATTAGAAAATAGTTTTAACAGCCTTTCATATACGTTAATCATATTTACTGCTAGGAGAAAAGTCTACTTGAGAAATGTTGGATAGTAAAGCTTATAAACCAGAATTTGGGTTTGTGATCAAATTCACATTCCTAAAATTGAGGCCTTCCAGCCCATTATTTAATTTATTTATTTATTTATACCTTTAAACAAAGTAGACCTGAAAATAAAATTGAAAAATAGTGGAAACAAAGCGTGTAAGTTTCCATCCTTATATTTAGGATTTATGCTTAAGTTTGGGCAGGAAGAGGTAAGAGGACCATGTCAGGGAGTCCTGGAGTGATGACACTCCTGCACTACAGGAGGATTTTTTCCTCCTTTTATTAATTAAAGAAAGAAAATAGCAATAGTACTTCTCAAAAATCTTTCCAGATAAATGACTACCCTAAATAAATTACAAAATATTGTGTAGAAAGGAAGGTACATCAGGCAGAAGAAATATGCATATGGAAAAAATAGGGAGGAAGGGAAAGAATAAAGAATAGAGAACCCTGGAATGATACAACTACTCTGACACCAAGAAGGTGACATGTCATTATATCATGAGACAAGGTTATGTCAGAGAAAAACAATAGTCTTTGTTATCAGACAGCTGGGTGTGAATCTTGATTCTGCCTCATTCTTGGTGTAATTATGGAAATTATTTCCGAGTTTTAGTCTTTTCATCTATAAAAATGGAAATCATATCCAAAAGCCTAATATATTTCAAAGTTATCATTAGGGTTAAATTAGTTAACGATGTGAAAATATGCGCCACAGTATCACATGGTGAAGTCTTAGTGGGTGGAGTACAGATGAGTGGGTCAAATCAGTGGGCCAGACTTCCAAATTCACTTTTGTTTAGACATATCCTCTCGGTACTTTTTTTTTTTCTTTTTAAAGAAAAGCAGACCACCCCATAACCCCCCAAAATATTTTTGACTCCACTGTCTATATAAAAGAATTTCTTTTGTGTCCAATATGTAATTATCCTGCACAGTACCGATATATCACTAAAGTTATTTCAGCATTTTATGTTTTTCAATAAACAAGTTCAAATTTCTATTTCTAAATTTTAAAGAGCAGGTTGAAAACCTACTGTTGTAAAAGATATTTCTGAAGTCGTGTGTTCCAAAAAGAGTCAGAGCTAAAGAGATAGCTACTGCTATTAGTGTTCAAATCCTAAATGATATTCCAGGTGGTAAAACAATACATGAGCTAATTCATCCGCCCATCCCTTTGATCAAAGCACCGGAAGGGTTAGCAGTAATGTTCACTTGAGATGACCTCATGTAGCCACATGGGTCACCTTTTCTTTAGCTACATTTTACTGAACATTTATTGACCTTATCCACATTACCTTATATAATTGGCAGCAATCTTCTACGGATGGTACTATTTTCTCTTCTTCATAAGCGAGGCAGCTGAGATTCAGTAAGTTTTCCCAAAGTCATAGGACCAGCAAGAGATAGAGGTAGATTCAGAATCAAACCTCTTGCTCATCAAAGCTCCACTGTTGCATTCATCCTCCCCAAGTGGATGATCACAGAAATCTCAATCGTTTCTCTTGGGTAAGGAGATAAGAGTAGTACACACTGTGTTTGGTCCAGCTGTCCCACCCTGACCCTTTCAAAATTCTGTAAGTTGGAAGTATGTGAAACAGAACACAGAGTCATTGGTTGAGAAAGTAAGCCACAAAGTGACAGCCTCCTGAGTGCGTGAGTGACTGTGTACATGTGTGGTCACCTGGGTACATAGCTTCCAGCTATGGTGCTTTGACCCGGCTCATTGTTTGTGAGATAATTGTGTGTATGTACTAACCTCAGGTGTGTCTGTTTCTGCACACAGACTCCCCTGCTGCCCCATTTCTTTTCCCTAAATGCCACCTGAACAGGTTGACTAAAACCCTGAATCTCTGAGAGCTCCCCAGTGTCAGTAGTGTGAGGGTCCTCAAAGTTTGTGGTCTATGAGTGTGTCTTGAGCACACTAACCACAGAAATGTTTTGTCCACATCGTTAAACAAATGATTTCAAAGATGACTTTTCTCTAGGCAATTAATGGTCATAATAGACACCAGGTAAGTTTTTCAGAGGGAAGAGGAATTGCAGTCTGAATGCTGGGGAAATACTGTCTGTGTCTGTGTAAATGAATGTATTCTGCCTGCATCATGCCTTTAGCCTTTCAGCAGGTTTTCCTCCCCATTCTTTGTGACCCCATTTCCCATATATTTCTTGAAAATTTCACGTCATCATGTGTGATTTTGAAACCAAAGTAACACTGGACACCTCTATATGGTTAATTGGCAGTAACTAGATTTTCATCAAAGGAGGTTAGAGTGGGTGAAACTAAGGAAATTGTCAGTGACCTTATGAAATAACCATGAAGGAATCAGTACCAATAGTTAATGGTTTGTTTTATGTAGTGATCCAGTTTCATTCATTCATAGCTCAAATAAATATTTGCTGGGGATAAAACAGTGAATAAAACTATGAGTTTTGTCCTCTCATGCAATTAGAATGCATCAGGATACAACCATTAATAATACAGCATGCTCTGATAGCCCATAATAGGGGCATCTAATTCAAGAAGGATAAGGGGGGCTTTGGGTGGAGCTGGTGAAAATGGACTTAAAGGATGAGTAAGGGATTTACTGAGGAGGAGGCAAGGGGAAGAAACACTATGAGGAGAAGACAGTGAGCTCAGCTTTGTACATGCGATCTTTAAGGCGTCTCAGATACATACTAGTAGTAGCTAACGTTTCCACGGAGTGCTGATAACGTGTCAGACAAGTTTTAAATGTTGTCTCAAGTGTTCTCAACAGCCTGAGGAGGTAGATTTTTTTTAATCTTCTTTTTTACAAGAAGGTTAAAATAAATATTTCTGAGTCATTAATGTGTTGATGGTCATTGGAGCCATGGGAGGGTTTGAGGTTGCCCAAGAGAGGTGGAAGGTGGAGGAAGAAAGAGAGTTCATGAAATATCCTGAGGAATATCACAAAGCGGGCAGAGAATAAACAACTGAAAAGATGGACAAAAAGCCAGGAGAGCACCATATCATGGAAACACGGAGGAAGTTCACCTAAGGAAGGCAGGAGTGGTCCTCCCTTCCAGAGGATAAGTCAGGGGCTATAAGTACTGAGTGTGGGGACAGGGAGGGGGCGCCATCTTGCAGGGAACTGAAGAGAGAACAGGAAGTAAGGAAGTAGGGCAATGGGGAGACTAGAATTCATTCAAACACCAGGCTGAAAGGAGAGGAGAGAGAGAAAGCACTCCAAAGTGGAACTTGGGCTTGGGGATTTTGTGGGTTTGTAGACATGATACCTATAAAAAGGCACCTAGAGACTCTGAGGAGGGCGGGTGCTGAATCCATGCAGGATTATCTTGGGCTGGGAGGAGGGATGTTTCTTCCACACAGCAGGAAGGAAGGAGAGAAGGTTGCCTCAGGATGTGGGTGGGTTTATATATGCTACATTCTCCACCATATTACACAATTAAACCAAGTAATGAACTAGTCACCCCAAATTACCCCAGTCCAACTGAGATTCCCAGACACACTGAGTTGTGTTTATTTGCCTCTTGTTTAGTCAGTCACATACTAGGTGGTATTTACTTTTGGTTGTAAAGAGAGTTTTTGAAAATCAAGAGTGAGCATAAAATTAACATATTCCACCACTTCATTTATTCATTTTTTTTCTGCTTTGGTCACCACTCTTTAACATTGGGAAATGCTGTCAGGATTTCCCATTCACATTAATCTGTTGAATTCAGAGAAGGCGGGTGGTGAAGTTTGGTGACTTCAGTGTGGCTTTGAAACAAACCTGTCTACACCATCTTGGATCTTGTATTGGAATCCTTTTTCTTCAGCGTTGCTGAAGTTATTTTTGGAACATCATATGGATTTTTCATTGAAACATCTGTGTTAACTTTTATTATCCCTGGTCTGCTTTGTAATTTTGGAAACAGATATAAAGAACGAGCAATCCAAAGCACAGTAATATAGTGGGAAGCATCCTTCATAAGTCAATTGAGGAATTTAATAATCTCTTTAGAAATAAGCTCTGCAGCTATGAGAAAAATGTGTGGGTTAAAGGCCTTCCAATTAAGAAAGGTTTCTCTGTGGATTTATAGGCTGGTGGTTCACTCTTCCTGGTCGTGTTTCCATAGCAACTGTCAGGTAGATTTTCTGCTACTTGCTAGGAAGTTGGAAATGTTGAGTCTGGTTGAGCCTTTTCAATTCAGTGAAGCTTAAATGAAATTCTTTACAAGGAACTGGCATTTAGCCTGGGTCATTTATTCATATCTAGAAGGAAAAATCAATTATAGTAATCAAATGTGCCAATTTTTTTTATTGGGATTATTTTTGGTACATATTTTGTGCTGTAATCTATTTTTAATGCCAGGGTGCTAAAGGTTTCAAGGACTGCAGCTGGCCTCTTCACTATCTGATGGCTTGTGGCTTTAATTACAGCCTAAGACATAGGAAGGCATGCCTTTTTCTGGTGTACTTTTGCAAGCTATAATCACCCCTGGTGATATTCAGACACAAACTAGTATCCAGGAGACTCATTAGGTAGAGACACCTATACCGCACAAAGTACAATACGCAAACATTTATTCTTTTTTCTTGTCCTGTTGGTTATTCAAATTACAGCCTGGGAAATAAATAATTTATATGCCATTATTTAAACTTCCCTGGAGTACGGTATCTTCATTTTCCCTTCAGATTAAACCCACTTGGGTGTTGCTCACTATGGTTCATATCAACCCACGCTGAGTGATGCCTGACAGCTCCATGTAGGACGGTGTCCTTTAATCTTTAAAAAAATAATCAAGCATGTAGGTGGGCAAAGTGAGCACACCTGCCATTGCTCCTTACATAACACACAGGATATGCCACGGGAAGGACAGACATCTATGGGACGTCACTTAGCATGTTCTTTTGTTAGCATCTTTGCTAGCTGGCACAGAGACAGCAGCTCCTACAGGAAATAAGGCACAGTCCTTATTTCACACTGAGATTCTATTTATATACCAGCTCCCCTGTGGACATTTCTTATAAGATATATTGTTTACCACAATGGCTTTGGATGCATATTTCAGTTCGTTTTGTCCCATCCCTCTTCTTTTTTGTATTTTTACCCCACGCCTTCAACTATTTTATTGATAATTTACATAGTATGTAGTATAGAATTTTATTGATATTCTATACTACAGTGGATTATTGGTGAAAAATACAAGTCAAAGAGAGAAAAAGAGAAAGAGGAAAAAGTTTTTTTTCTTTTTTTTTAAATGTCTGAGCTGAAACGTCTTTTACTTACTTGCCTTGTCTTATTCCTTTTTGGTCTAGAAACTGTGCTTTCTTCTATTAAGCTAAATAAAAACTTTCTGAGAAGAGCAACTGGAGATGAAAGAAGCTCCCTCTTCAGTTGCTATACTAGGAAGTGGAAATGAAATCAGTTAGCCCTGCTCTCAACTTTATTTACTCTAAATGGTGGGCAGTTTTCTCCTAAAAGAAATCATACTTGGAGTTGCAGGGCTCCGTCAGAAGAAGGTGCACCTCTGCCCAGGAGCTGAGAGACAGAGAAAAGTGAGGTTCTAAACGTTTCTCAGGATTTAGAGAGCTGGAGAGCCATTCTGGGTAAAATAAAGAAGTGAGCGCATCTTGCTTTGAGGGGAGTGGCAAAGATTAAATTTTGGCTGTCACTTTTCCACGGGAAAGAGCAAAGCTGTCTCTTCTGCTGGTGTTTGTATTGATACGTGGGAGCAGAGCTTTCCTTCACCTCCTCCTCCTCCTTCCTGGCAGGTGAAAGAAACCAGACCCTGTGGTCCAGCTCTCGGCCAGGCTGGGTGCCCACTCACAGGGGGAAGTACAAACCATCGAGGGGGGCCCTGGTCCATCTCACGCTACTCCTTGGCTGAGCACAGATTCAGTTCAGCAGAGGGGCCCTTCCAGGCCCTGCTTGCTGTCCCGGACTTCAAAGTCCCTCTGCCCAGCCCTGGAGGCCAGGGCTCCTACTGAATGTCCGACAGCCTCCAGGCCAGCCAGAACTGTCTCATTCTAGACCTCAGATCCACTGTGGCTTCACAGTGAAACAGCATCCCTGGCACGACCTCCCTGCCTCTTAACTTCTGGCTTTTCTCTGGCTGACGGTTAGTGTCCTGCCCCGTAGTGCTGAGCCAAGCCAGGCAATGGGCTCAGATAACTTCTGCCCTCCTCCTCGTCTCTCCTCATCCCCATCATCCTTCTGCTCTGTATCTTGCTTCCTTCCTTTATTTAGGGCTGTCCCCTCAGTCCTTCTGCTCTGGGCCTGCTCCTTCCTCACTGTCTCTGTGATGTCATGGCAGGCACAGGAGTCCTAGCGCCAGACCCTGGTCGAGTGCCCATTCTCTGTGTCACGGGTCACCGCCTTCTTCAGTGCTCCCGCTCCACCCACAACCGCTGAGGTTTTGCTTAAATACCAGTGCAAATGCTAGTAAGAGTCTCTCCTTAGTCCTAGCAAGCTTCCCACAGATGTATCTCCTTTCAGAGCTCCGAAAATGATTAGCTACGAGATCTTAGGCCAGTTGTTTAACTTCTCTCAGCCTTGGTTTCGGCACCTCTGAAATGGGCACAATTGTACATAAATCATAAGGTTGCTGTGAAGATTAAATTAGTTCATGCATGTACAGTCTGTAGAAAGTGCTCCAGAAATACTCTCTTTTATTGCTGTTCTTGTGGGTAATTTTTTGGTTGCAAGGAGCTCAAGCTTTATTTTTTATTTTTTTTAACATCTTTTTTGTAGTATAATTGCTTTACAATGGTGTGTTAGTTTCTGCTGTATAACAAAGTGAATCAGCTAAACATATGCATATACCCCCATATCTCCTCCCTCTTGCATCTCCCTCCCACCTTCCCTATCCCACCCCTCTAGGTGGTCACAAAGCACCAAGCTGATCTCCCTGTACTATGTGGCTGCTTCCCACTAGCTATCTATTTTACATTTGGTAGTGTATATAATCCTACAGATAGGTATTTGAATCTCATCTCTGCCATTTACTGCCTACGTGACCTTGAGTAGATGTGAAAACTTCACTGAACCTATTTCCCTTCTGGTAAAATGAGGAAAATCATCACTGCCTCCCAAAACCGGTAGGGGTGTTAACTGAGTGAGGGACTTGCGGCATCCAGTGCAATGCCCACCTGACAATAATAATAACAACAAATAGTATCCTCTCCTTCTCCTTCAGCATGTTGATTTTCTAAAATTTTATTAATTATTCTTTTTATCTTAACTCCCCATTGTATGCCAAAAACACTAACTCATCATATCCCTCCATCAGAATATTACTCAGCCATTAAAAAGAATGAAATAATGCCATTTGCAGCAATATGGATGGACCTAGAGGTCATCATACTAAGTGAAGTAAGTCAGACAGAGAAAGACAAATATTATATGATATTGCTTATATGCGGAATCTAAAAAGACATGATATAAATAATGTCCCTCCATCATACTATCTCCTTTCTTAAAAATCATCTCTCTTTCTTCTCTCATTCTTAGGGAAATCTGTTTCCTCAAAGCCACAAATCTTAGAATAAAAGAAGGCAAGCCCTCTACTCTCCAGCTTCATCCCCCTCACAGTGTGAGATGAATGTTTTTAAGAGGCTGCTTCCAAAAGAAAAAAAGCATCTCTATTCACTGGGGTAGGATGGCAAGTGGTGAAGAGAGCATGTTTTACCTTGGTGTGGGGAGTAGAGATGAAGAAGGGTGCCTTCTGAGTACCCCAAACCCTAAGGAGCCCACTCCTCATTCTAAGCATGAAGTTATCCTACCCGATATGGCTGTGAAGCAGTAGGGGTGTTCCGTGTTCAGTTTTTAACATCCTTATCCCAGTTTCACATTTGGATTTTTTTTTATTCCATCAAGCCCAGTTGTGGTCCTAATTCCCTTGTTACACTTGCCATCTCTGCAAGTGCAAAATTTTTTGAAATTATTCTTGTCAAATATGCCCCTTCCAGATTGGCTAACTTGAAGATCAGAGCTTTCTGCACAAGAAAAGACTTCCTGGCTCAATGTGTCAGTTCCTTTTCATGTAGCTGGATCTTTCAATTTGTAGCATAACCCCTGCAGCACGATAGAGAGAAGATGATATGTCTGAAACGCTGAACTGCAGTCACCCTTGTCTGCCATTATGTTTCCACAGGCATTCTATAAAAAGCTGCAAAACCTCGGGGTCTGAGATCTGACACCTGAAATGGCTGCAGTCACTCAAAGGCACCCCTTTTCCTATCTCTTGCTGATTGACCCCATCCCATTGTGCCTTTCAATACACAGCCCACAACTCTATATTTAGGGCAATGACCAGACATCCATGCTGGCTCCAAACACTTCTCACTACACTTGGATAGCTTCCCCTGTGAGTTAGATGTTAGACTCAGAAAAACGATGTTCCTGTCTCAGCTTGGCCCCCCATTGTGTGATATTATACACTTTCCGGAGCTTTCAGGTGTTTCGTGCCCTACAAAATAATAAACAATCGTGACAGCTAATATTGCTGAGTACTTGCTGTCTGCCAGATATTATTCTAAGTGTTTTTCGTGTGAGTATGGGTGGGTGCACTGACTTTTTTAAACGTCACCACAATCTTATGAATGAGGTCCTTTTGCAAGAGAGGAAACTGAAGCCCGAACTCTCCCTGCTGATACGTGGTAGATCTGGGATTTGAACTCATACTGTCCTGCTCTAGAGCCCACATGCTTAACCACAAATTACTTGTTTGTAATACATACAACTACAGTCCTGTCTCATTATCTGCAGTAGTTCTGTCCTATAAAGTCACCATGAGCACTGAATTAGCAAATACCTAGCCACTGCTCCCAGGAGAAATACAGGGTTGAGTTCCTGCGAGCCCCTGCTCACAACATTTTCATCCATCAGTGCATAACCTTGGTTTATGTGGGTTTCTATTTAAAGACACCTCACTTTATATATATTGTTGAGTCATTAACATTGAACTCACAGCCAACAGCATTGGCTCATGCCCGAACAAGCTTATCTCACACACCTATTTTCTCTGTAAGGCACCACAGCACAGTCTTCTTATGCTTAGGAACTAGTCAGCATTTCAGTACTACTTGGGGGCCATTTTAAACAGCAAAATCACCCATAAAAGCACAAAATTGCAAGAAAAATGTGGCATTAAATAGACCACAGAAAGCACACTTATTTACATCATGAGAGTGGAAACAAGAAGGCAGCATGTTGCCTTGTTCAAGCTCAGCTGGGAACGTGCACATCAGGTGACCCAAGTTTTTTCACTGTTCTGCGCATGTTGCCAGGTGACTATGAAAGCTCTCTGAGTTACTGATTTGAATTGAGTGAATTTTAGTGGGTAGGTCAATTCGCAGTACAGAATATGCAATGATGAAGATTGACTGTATACAATAATTGGGGGAGAAAAATCTCAGATCTCCAAACAAGAGTGGACTACCAGGTGGGGTTGAGAAGAGTCCAGTCCAGACAGGGGCACTTGCATGCAAAGGCTTGGGACTATTCCACTACCAACACAGGCTATGTCTCTACCTGTCTCCCCAAATCAAAGAACAAAAATGAAATATTCTGGCCAACTGTGTGTTGAATGAGGCTTTATCTCTCTGTATCTTGACTTGATATTTCCGTAGATCTTGACTCCTTCCTTTGGATTTCAGGAAGGTGTTTTGATTGATAGATACCTAACCTCTGTACCTACAAATTACATTCCTCATTCTGCAATGGATTATAATGGCATCTGAGCAGTAGATATTAAAATATGTTTTTTTTTTTGCAGAGAAGATAAGTAATTGGTGGGGTGAAATAGTGGAGATTACTTCATACCTGTCCTACACCCCACCTCTGGGTGTGCATCTCTCTGGAGTATATTATAACCATATCTGGCCATGTCTGCTCAAACAGTAAATGTAAGCTGATTTATAAAACTGAGAAGTAGAGATGGATGAGCTGGGGGAACAAAACTGGTTTTCTGGTGTGGTTCTTTATCATTTTGCTACTTCACAATGCTATGTGGACCAGCAGCACTGGCACTACCTGGGAGCTTGTTAAAAATGAAGAAGCTTAGCCTCCCCCCAAGATCTACTGCATTTTGAAAATTTTTATTTTATATTGGATTAACAATATTTTATATTGATGAACAATATTGGGTTAGATCAGGAAACTTGCACAAGCCTCTCAGATAGCCTCATCCACCAGACGGCAGACAGCAGAAGCAAGAAGAACTATAATCCTGCAGCCTGTGGAACAAAAACCACATTCATAGACAGACAAGATTAAAAGGCAGAGGGCTATATACCAGATGAAGGAACAAGATAAAACCCCAGAAAAACAACTAAATGAAGTGGAGATAGGCAACCTTCCAGAAAAAGAATTCAGAATAATGATAGTGATGATGATCCAGGACCTTGGAAAAAGAATGGAGGCAAAGGTTGAGAAGATGCAAGAAATGTTTAAAAAAGATCTAGAAGAATTAAAGAACAAACAAACAGAGACGAACAATACAGTAATTGAAATGAAAAATACACTAGAAGTAATCAATAGTAGAATAACTGAGCAGAAGAATGGATAACTGACCTGGAAGACAGAATGGTGGAAATCACTGCCATGGAACAGAATAAAGAAAAAAGAATGAAAAGAAATGAAGACAGCCTAAGAGACCTCTGGGACAACAGTAAACACAACAACGCTCATATTGTAGGGGTCCCAGAAGGAAAAGAGAGAGAGAAAGGACCCGAGAAAATATTTGAAGAGATTATAGTCGAAAACATCCCTAACATGGGAAAGGAAATAGCCACCAAAGTCCAGGAAGCGCAGC
This sequence comes from Delphinapterus leucas, assembly GCF_059928025.1. Lineage (NCBI taxonomy): Eukaryota > Metazoa > Chordata > Mammalia > Artiodactyla > Monodontidae > Delphinapterus > Delphinapterus leucas. Next base: position 21,521,212 of record NC_143130.1, on the reverse strand, counting down.
GACTCCCATACAGGATAAATCCAAGGAGAAACACGCCAAGACACATAGTAATCAAATTGGCAAAAAATTAAGACAAAGAAAAATTATTGAAAGCAGCAAGGAAAAAATGACAAATAACATACAAGGGAACTCCCATAAGGTTAAGAGCTGAATTCTCAGCAGAAACTCTACAAGCCAGAAGGGAGTGGCATGATATACTTAAAGTGATGAAAGGGAAAAACCTACAACCAAGATTACTGTACCCAGCAAGGATCTCATTCAGATTCCATGGAGAAATCAAAAGCATTAGAGACAAGCAAAGGCTAAGAGAATTCAGCACCACCAAACCAGCTCTACAACAAGTGCTAAAGGAACTTCTCTAAGTGGGAAACACAAGAGAAGAAAAGGACCTACAAATACAAACCCAAAACGATTAAGAAAATGGTAATATGAAAATACATATCGATAATTACCTTAAACGTGAATGGATTAAATGCTCCAACCAAAAGACGCAGGCTTGCTGAATGGATACAAAAACAAGACCCATATATATGCTGTCTACAAGAGACCCACTTCAGACCCACGGACACATACACACTGAAAGTGAGGGGATTGAAGAAGACATTCCATGCAAATGGAAATCAAAAGAAAGCTGGAGTAGCAATACTCATATCAGATAAAATAGACTTTAAAATAAAGAATGTTACAAGAGACAAGGAAGGACACTACATAATGATCAAGGGATCAATCCAAGAAGAAGATATAACAATTATAAATATATATGCACCCAACATAGGAGCACCTCAATACATAAGGCAACTGCTAACAGCTATAAAAGAGGAAATCGACCATAACACAGTAATAGTGGGGGATGTTAACACCTCACTTACACCAATGGACAGATCATCCAAAATGAAAATAAATAAGGAAACAGAAACTTTAAATGACACAATAGACCAGATAGATTTAATTGATATTTATAGGACACTCCATTCAAAAACAGCAGATTACACTTCCTTCTCAAGTGCGCACGGAATATTCTCTAGAATAGGTCACATCTCAGGTCACAAATCAAGCCTCAGGAAATTTAAGAAAACTGAAATCATATCAAGCATCTTTTCTGACCACAACGCTATGAGATTAGAAATCAGTTACAGGGGAAAAAACGTAAAAAACACAAATACATGGAGGCTAAACAATACGTTACTAAATAACCAAGAGATCACTGAAGAAATCAAAGAGGAAATCAAAAAATACCTAGAGACAAATGACAATGAAACCATGATGATCCAAACCCTATGGGATGCAGCAAAAGCAGTTCTAAGAGGGACGTTTATAGCTATACAAGCCTACCTCAAGAAACAAGGAAAATCTCAAACAATCTAACCTTACACCTAAAGGAACTAGAGAAAGAAGAACAAACAAAACCCAAAGTTAGCAGAAGAAAAGAAATCATAAAGATCAGAGCAGAAATAAATGAAATAGAAACAAAACAATAGCAAAGATCAATAAAACTAAAAGCTGGTTCTTTGAGAAGATAAACAAAATTGATAAACCATTAGCCAGACTCATCAAGAAAAAGAGGGAGAGGACTCAAATCTATAAAATTAGAAATGAAAAAGGAGAAGTTACAACAGACACCGCAGAAATACAAAGCATCCTAAGAGACTACGACAAGCAACTCTATGCAAATAAAATGGACAACCTGGAAGAAATGGACAAATTCTTAGAAAGGTATAACCTTCCAAGACTGAACCAGGAAGAAATAGAAAGTATGAACAGAACAATCACAAGTAATGAAATTGAAACTGTGATTAAAAATCTTCAAACAAACAAAAGTCCAGGACCAGATGACTTCATAGGTGAATTTTATCAAACATTTACAGAAGAGCTAACACCCATCCTTCTCAAACTCTTCCAGAAATTTGCAGAGGAAAGAACACTCCCAAACTCATTCTACGACGCCACCCATCACCCTGATACCAAAACCAGACAAAGATAGTACAAAAAAAGAAAATTACAGACCAATATCACTGATGAGTATAGATGCAGAAATCCTCAACAAAATACTAGCAAACAGAACCAACAACACATTAAAGGGATCATACACCATGATCAAGTGGGATTTATCCCAGGGATGAAAGGATTCTTCAATATATGCAAATCAATCAATTTGATACTCCATTTTAACAAATTGAAGAATAAAACCATATGATCATCTCAATAGATGCAGAAAAGCTTTTGACAAAATTCAACACCCATTTATGATAAACACTCTCCAGAAAGTGGGCATAGAGGGAACCTACCTCCACATAATAAAGGCCATATACTACAAACCCACAGCAAACATCATTCTCAATGGTGAAAAACTGAAAGCATTTCCTCTAAGATCAGGAACGAGACAAGGATGTCCACTCTCACCACTATTATTCAACATAGTTTTGGAAGTCCTAGCCACAGCAGTCAGAGAAGAAAAAGAAATAAAAGGAATACAAATTGGAAAAGAAGAAGTAAAACTGTCACTGTTTGCAGATGACATGATACTATACATAGAGAATCCTAAAGATGCCACCAGAAAACTACTAGAGCTAATCAATGAATTTGGTAAAGTAGCAGGATACAAAATTAATGCACAGAAATCTCTTGCATTCCTATACACTAGTGATGAAAAATCTGAACGAGAAATTAAGGAAACTCTCCCTTTTTCCACTGCTTCAAAAAGAATAAAATATCTAGGAATAAACCTACCTAGGGAAACAAAAGACCTGTATGCAGAAAACTATAAGACACTGATGAAAGAAATTAAAGATGATACCGACAGATGGAGAGATATACCATGTTCTTGGATTGGAAGAATCAATATTGTGAAAATGACTATACTACCCAAAGCAATCTACAGATTCAATGCAATCCCTATCAAATTACCAGTGGCATTTTTTACGGAACTAGAACAAATCATCTTAAAATTTGTATGGAGACACAAAAGACCCCGAATAGCCAAAGCAGTCTTGAGGGAAAAAAATGGAGCTGGAGGAATCAGACTCCCTTACTTCACAGTATACTATAAAACTACAGTAATCAAGACAATATGGTACTGGCATGAAAACAGAAACATAGATCAATGGAACAAGATAGAAAGCCCAGAGATAAACCCACACACCGATGGTCAACTAATCTATGACAAAGGAGGGAAAGATATACAATGGAGAACAGTCTCTTCATTAAGTGGTGCTGGGAAAACTGGACAGGTGCATGTAAAAGAATGAAATTAGAACACTCCCTAACACACCATACACAAAAATAAACTCAAAATGGATTCGAGACCTAAATGTAAGACCGGACACTATAAAACTCTTAGAGGAAAACATAAGAAGAGCACTCTGACAATAATCACAGCAAGATCTTTTTTGATCCACCTCCTAGAGTAATGGAAATAAAAAAAATAAACAAATGGGACCTAATGAAACTTAAAAGCTTTTGCACAGCAAAGGAAACCATAAGCGAGACAAAAAGACAACCCTCAAAATGGGAGAAAATATTTGCAAACAAATCAACGGACAAAGGATTAATCTCCAAAATATATAAACAGCTCATGCAGCTCAATATTAAAGAAACAAACAACCCAATCCAAAAATGGGCAGAAGACCTAAATAGACACTTCTCTAAAGAAGACATACAGATGGCCAAGAAGCACATGAAAAGCTGATCAACATCACTAATTATTAGAGAAATGCAAATGTCGTATATTAATGCATATATGGGGAGCATAGAAAAATGGTATAGATGAACTGATTTGCAGGACAGAAACTGAGACACAGATGTAGAGAACAAATGTATGGACACTAAGGGGGGGAAGCGGCGGGGGGTGGGTTTGGTGGTGTGATGAATTGGGCGATTGAGATTGACATGTATACACTTATTTGTATAAAATGGATGACTAATAAGTACCTGCTGTATAAAATAATAAAATTAACTTAAAAAAATATTTAAATCTGCCACAGAACCAGTGTGAAGTGGCAGACAGATCTTAAAAATAAGCAATGGACCAAACGGTAGAAAACAAAAAAAAAAAACAAAAAAAAGAATGGTGGGTTGGTCTCAGATGTACAGCAAATTGATTCTGTTATACATATACATGTATCTATTCTTTTTCAAGTTCTTTTCCCATTTAAGTTATTACAGAATATTGAGCAGAGTTCCCTCTGCTATACACTAGGTCCTTGTTGGTTATCTGTTTTAAGTATAGCAGTGTGTACCTGTCAATCCGAAACTCCAAATCTATCCCTCCCCTCCACCCTTCCCCCTGGTAACCATAAGTTTGTTCTCTAAGTCTGTGAGTCTGTTTCTGTTTTGTAAATAAGTTCATTTGTATCATTTCTTTAGATTCTGCATATAAGCAATATCATATAATATTTTAACAAGATCTGCATGTGCTTCACATGTACAAGAACGTGGAAGAAGCAGTGCTTTGCAAAATCAAGCCCAGATCCTAGTTTGCTGTCTGTACAGTTGATTAGGCACCTCTTTTGTATGATCATGACTGACCACAGCTTTTGCATATTCTCATGGTAACCGAAACCTCACACAACTCCCAAACCCTCCATGCCTTTGGCAGCAGGTCAGCAGTGGCCATATGTCCTTGGCCAACTGGCCCGAGCTCCTTTTTTGCAGTTTTACATCCATTCTCACTTTCAGCAGCTGGTTGTGTTTATCATCCAGAACCAGTACCTGGACTGAAATGTTTGTAAGTTTCAAAATAGTTCACTCAGCCCTCTTGATGGAACATATGATGTTTCTCTTGTCATATATCCTAGAAGTCAAACTGTGACGTTCTTAGCTAACTCTGAGCAGAATATATAGGAGCGTTTTTAATAAATCATATGTTTTTCTTACCCAGACTTCTGTCCCAGATTTTTGCCTCTGAGGCCCATGACTCTAAAAACTAGACCATCATTAAGTATCAGAAGATTCAGTGCAAATGCTTAACTTTTCCACTTAATCACTCTTTTCTCCCATTTCGCATTGTATAGAATAATAAGAGGTAGTAGTCACTGCTCTGGTTCACAGACTCTTGGTAAAGATCAAATTAGAAAGTGACCAAGTGCTTTCAGGAACATAAAATGCTTTACAAATATAAATTATTTTCATTACTATTACTAGCAAGGATAACTCACAGTACTAAGGTTCCCCCCAAATCAGCAATTTACTAATACACAGGAGAATATATATGTGTATATTAATTCTGAGGCAGAAAAAAGTCTTCAGTATAATGAGTATGACATTTCTATAAGCACCACTTGGAGTCTATAGAATCAAGATCACATCTTGTAGCCACTTGGATATTTGCCTTTGACAGTGACTGCTGGACTTGGAGCAGACAGGGAGACATCCTAGTTCTCTTTCTGTAGTCTGAGCTACTTAAAAATGCAATGATAGTATTTGGACCATTGCTAATGGAAATGTCATCCTTGATATTTATAAGACTGTCCTAGAGACCGCCAACTCTCTTAAATGCCTCTTTTCAAGTAGCCCTTGAATGGTTTTCACCTTAGATAGCCAGTCATGCAGTCCTGCAGTCCTGCCCTGCACACACAGCAATATATTTTTCAAGCAGGCGTACGGAGGGCTGTAAGAGATAGCCTTAACTCCTCCTCACATGCAGAATCTGGTTGCCCCTTTGTTTCCAAAGATTAAATAAGATGTGTGTCATTTGGGAGGCCATTGTCTGAATAGCTACTGAACATTTCAACCCCCAAGAACCCATACAATCACTTAATCCATATTTGTTGATGAACAGAGGGACCCCCCAGTGCCTGTGTGATTTCCTCATGGTAAGTGAGGTGTTGGGTGGGACATATTTACTGGCCTGAGCCATTAGGATTCAACGTAGTGCCTTCCTACTTCTGGAGTAGAATGGAACCAGCCCGTCCGACCGTGTCTGCTCCCAACACTGAATGGTTCCCCATGAAATGAAGGAGTGATGGAATGCATTTCCCTGAACTGAGAACAGGCTAGCAAACAGTGAGTTCATCCCTGGAGATAATGAAATGTAGAGGTTGTATTTTGCTTCTTCCATTAAAACTGAAGACATTGTTTTCTAATTAACGCCACGTGCTTCTGCGGCTCAGTGTGCCCACCCAGCATGGGATTCTTCCACCCGGGAATGCATGTGTGCACAGAAATAACATCCTGAAACTGCTCTTATCTGTTCTGCAAGAAGCAGGGGGATAACGTCTTCTGACGGCCTTTGTCCTCCCTTTTTCAAATTTTCCACTCCTTTTCATTCCAAGGCTCTGTTTTGTGTGTGTGTGTGTGTGTGTGTATGTGTGTGTGTGTGTGTGTGTGTTTTAAGTTCAGTTCAAAATGAGATGTCTAGTAAGAGTTTTGGAAAAACATATCCCCTTCATTTAAAAACAGTTGGCAGACAACTACACTAGAAGTAATAATATCATCATAATAACCTCAAATTGCAGTGCCTAATATTTAAGCCTGTTAAGAGCTTGGCCTTCTTGCCTAAGAGTAGTTTGATGCCAGGCGCTGAGGAGTTAAGGGTGGGAAAGACCGGTTCCTGAACTAGGGTGATCATAATAGCGTGAAGACAAAGGGTGGATTCACTAGGGTATGAGCACATTTGTAAAGGTTAGTAACAATCACTGCAGAAGCCTGGGGTTCCAAGGAGGCTTCCTAGATGAGAGGTTGCCTGCATATGAAAAGGATGAGTAGGAATACATCAGATGAAGTAGGTGGGAGAGGAAATTCCAGGAAAGAGGAATTTCGCAAGCAAGGGTCCAGAGGTGTGGAGAACGTCCATGTACAGTGAATGCCAAGCAGCTTGTAATTACTAGAGGACAGCAGCACTTTGGAGAATGGAGGAGAGGGTGGGTGGAGGGCAGAGCAGCAGCCAGGTAGATTTCATGGGCAGGAGTTTCAGCTTTATCTTTAGTCACTGGGCACTCTTGAAGGGGTTGGGTGTTAAAATCAGCTCTGCTCTGCCACCACTCTGAAGAGGATGAGGGTGAGGAACCTGGACCAGAAGCAGAGCAAGAGAGAGCTGAGGGGATGGGGGAAACCAGTGAGGAAACTACCCAGTCGTCCAGATAAGAGGGAATGAGAGGTTTATCTAGGAAGGTTGTAGTCAGAAAGAAGATGGAGCAGCAGGTTCAGGAAATAATCAGGAGGCAGAATCATCATGAGTTGGAAGTTTGTTGAATGTTTTTAAAGAACTGAGAAGAGAGTCCTGAAGGAGAGGGTATAAAATGGTCATGATGTTTCAGGCTCAAGTCCTTAAATAGGTGGTTTTGCCATTTATGGGAACAAGGAGGCCAGGAAGAAAAATAGTTGGGGGTGGTTGGAGATCATAACTTCACCTGTGAAGGCTGTGAAACATCCGAATGGAGTTGGACATTTAGGAGAAGGTTTTTGTCTAAAGCTCAAGAGAAAAGCATAGACTATAATTTTAGGACATATTTTAACACATTATTGCTTGGTGACTCTCCTAATTTATTGCCTGCATGTTTCAATTCAACATTTTAAGAACCAACCTAAACTCTCCATCCTAACCAATATAATAGTGGTATGGTTATTTCAGGAGCTGTAGTTCTTGTGTGTTTTGAGGTTAATATTTTTTTGCAATGATGTAATTTTTAGCCATTGACTATTTACTTAAAAATGTGAAACATGCTTATTTGTGACTAGACGTTATATAGAAAGGGAAAGCATTCAGCATTCAAAAGGTAATATTCATCTTCCTAATTTTCCTGTATGGTTCCCTTAAAATAAACCCGACTCCCTTTCAGATCCAAATAACAAAACCAAAATATTATTCATCCTATGCTGTAAGGTTTCATATTATTTGGAAGTGTATGTCGCTTGACATACACTTTTTTTTGTGAATAGTTCAATGACTTTTTATTAAGAAAGAATCTTCCATTCCTATTTTAACATTCTTTCAGATATCTTAGATGATTGCAAAAATATTGAGATGCCTATGGAAAAGTTTATTGTAAAATATTTCAGCTTCTGCTTATTTTTCTTACAATGAAAAGAATAAGTGAATCTGTATCCATTGTTGCTATGGTAACTAACATATTTTATGTATTGAGAAAGAACATGAACATTTCTAAATGCATTTTTGTCTTTCTGATATATGTCTCTGTATACATAAGACCATATACTTTGGATGACTTCAAGTCCAGGAGATTCTAGGACATGCCCTCTTGTAGCTATTCTGTATTGTCATCCCCACAGAGAAAAAGATGCCATCAGACCTGGGTCTTGGCATTTAGTTTGGTGGCCATGAACTGTACACATGGTGCAAGAAGTGAATTGATCACTGCTATTTTTAAAGAAGATTGGAAAACATTCCTAACAGGGTATCTATATTTCAACTGATTATTAAATTCTATAAATATCTCAGTTGCTTTTAATAGACTTCAAATCTGAAAATCATTGATAATCCACCCATCTGCCTGTGTCCTATGTTGGCTATAAATTGTGTTGCGTATACATTCATTCATCAACAAATATTTATGATAACTTTCTAAATTTAGAATCTATGCTAGATTAATAATCTAGAGATGGTAACAGTCACATATCAGATAATTATACAAAATAAGCAAAATGATACCTGTCAGGAGGGAAATATAAAAAAAGTATCATAGGAACAGAGAAGAATCAACTAATTTAGGCTGAAGGAATCAAGCAATATTTGAAGGACGGAGGGATGGGGGGGAAGTAGGAGAGAGAGAAAATGCCTGAATTAAATCTTAAAGAATGAGTCTTACACTATAGGACATTTTAATCTGAAAAATTAATGCCTATATAGACAACTGAGCTAACATTTAACAAATACAGCAAATAATATCCATTATGTACTTACAGATCTGTGTTTGTGAAGAAAAAAATATTCAAAGCAGTAGCGTTATTAGATAATGAGAGTTCATCTAAGCTATAGTTACTGAACTTATATATCAGGTACTCACTAGTTTCAGATTTGACTCCTAAGGGGTTCAATTTTATGAAACTTAACCTTAAAAAGGTGTGATAATCTTGAACTACAATAAGACTTTGAAAAATATATCTATATCTTAAAGTATAATTTCACTAAAAACTTTTTTTAGAGTAAATAGATTTAAATTCCCAGATTAGTTAAATTATATTAGTTTATTCCTTGAAAACAAGCAACCATGTGATGGGTAAGCAAAATCAGACATCATAACTTTTACAGTCATAATTAGTGTGAGGAAATAAATATTTCTCTCCTTTTTTTTTTCCTTTCGGTATTGAAGACTCAATAGAAACACGGCAGCTACAGAGGTAAACAAGAAATACAAGTGAACTAAAACACAAAATAAAAACAAAAACCACTGAACTGGAAGTCAGGAGACCTTGGAACCAATCTTTTCCCTGCTTCTTCACTTGCAGTATGGTTTTCGGCAGTGCCCTAGCTTCATAACATCAGGGGCTTAGACAAGGTACCAGCACTAAGCAAGGCACAGAGGAATCAGGGATGGGTAAGATGAAGTACCTGACCTGAGACACTTAATCCTAGTGTTGAGATATCAGAAAGATTCAGTAGGGCAGTGAGGTTGCTGTGGAACATAGAAAGGGAGCTCAGCCTGTGGTTTCTACAACTCCACTTCCAGTCACCAGATAAAGCTATATAGGCAATAGGATAATTTGACCTAGGACCCATGCATTCATTCTAGACTCATACGCAAAGCCAAAAATCAAACCAAAAGAAGTAGAATAATATGGAAAGTTACCCTTACCTGTTGAAATATATATTTATAATATTTAAAAGGGTATGATGGAAATACACAGAAACACCAATAGAAAAAAGTTGAAAGTACAAAATATTCCCAAAATGGTGGATTTTTTTTTGAATTTTATTTTATTTATTTTTTTATACAGCAGGTTCTTATTAGTCATCCATTTTATACACATCAGTGTATACATGTCAATCCCTATCTCCCAATTCATCAAACCACCCCCACCCACCGCTGCTTTCCCCCCTTGGTGTCCATACGTTTGTTCTCTACATCTGTGTCTCTATTTCTGCCCTGCAAACTGGTTCGTCTGTGTCTTTTTTCTAGGTTCCACATATATGCGTTAATATACGATATTTGTTTTTCCCTTTCTGACTTACTTCACTGTGTATGACAGTCTCTAGAGCCATCCACGTCTCTACAAATGATCCAATTTCATTCCTTTTTATGGCTGAGTAATATTCCATTGTATATATGTACCACATCTTCTTTATCCATTTGTCTGTCAGTGGGCATTTAGGTCGCTTCCACGACCTGGCTATTGTAAATAGTGCTGCAATGAACATTGAGGTGCATGTGTCTTTTTGAATTATGCTTTTCTCTGGGTATATGCCCAGTAGTGAGATTGCTGGGTCATATGGTAACTTTATTTTTAGTTTTTTAAGGAACCTCCATACTGTTCTCCATAGTGGCTGTATCAATTTACATTCCCACCAACAGTGCAAGAGGGTTCCCTTTTCTCCACACCCTCTCCAGCATTTGTTGTTTGTAGATTTTGTGATGATGCCCATTCTGACTGGTGTGAGGTGATACCTCATTGTAGTTTTGATTTGCATCCCAAAATGGTGTTTTTATTGTAAGCAAAAGTTAGCATTTCAAATCAATAAAAACTGGAATATTATATAAAAAATATTTTGAACCAACCAGCTAAACACTTACTGTAATTAAACATTTAAATATAAAATATGAAAACAACAAATTCCAGGAAAACAACAGGCAAAAACATAATATGAAAGAAAAAAGACATTCTAAAATGACATCTAAGATGAAAACAAATGAGGAAAAACATTGACAGATGAAATACTTGAGTCCATGAAAATTTTAAAAACTTCTGTAACATAAGAAGTCATAAAATTGAAAAGGATTCCACAAACTGAGAAAATAATTGGAAATGTATGTTAGGAAAAGGTTTAAAGCCCTTAAATCATTTTTAAATGCATACTACTTTCTCACCTATTAATTTAGCAATTATAAAACTTACTAATGCCCAGCATTGATTTGCCCGTGAAAAAAATGACCATTGAATAGATTACTCCAGGAAGTAAAAGTTTGTAAAAAACTTTTTTAGACTAATTTTTGATTATGAATGGACTGTCTTTAAAATATGAAAAAATGTTGATGTAGCAGTTCAAGTTCTAGGAACATATTCTAATTAAATAAGTAAGTAATCATAGATGTATACAAAGATGTAGTCACTAAGGTTTTCAAAAAAGCACTATTAGTAAAGGCGAAAAAACACCATTAACCAAAATGTGTGAAACACATGAATGATTTTAAAAATTATAGTATATGTGTATTTGTCATTATGGAATAATATTTTATTTATTATATAGTTATTTAAATATTAATAATAATATCATGGAAATATTTTCATCAAAAAGTTTTAGTGAACTCACCAAGCCCAAGAAGTATAATGTTCCTGTATTTTTGAATTACCTAAATTATCTGCTCCTCTAAGATAACTATCATTGACATTGCCTATATGGCATTTTGCTTTTTTAAATGCATTTTGCTTATAAAACTGAATTGAAATATAGAGTCCAAAGACAGGGTGAAAAAGAGAAAGGAAAGGATCTGAACATGTGGCATGCTGGAAAAGAAAGATTTAGCAATGGGTCAAGAGTGTCTTAGAAGAGGAGAATTCAGCTTGGAAGAGATTGTTACAGAACAGGCATCAGAGGCTGGAGTCAGTAATAAGTTGCACCTAAAGAATTAGAATAAATTTGCACGTGGTCTAAGAAAACATGGCACGAGTAGGCAAAGAAGAGACCAAGGAGAATAACACATTCATTATGAATCTATGACTTCCGGATTGGAAAGGCAGTCATGAGATAGAAAAGCTAATCAGAAGAACAAAGATGGGTTCTTGGGCAGAGAGGAAACAGACTTTTTGAAGAATTGAAAATGGGTACTTGCTGAGCCTCTGACATAGGGGTGAGCAAACTATGACCTATCTTTTTTTTTGTACAACCAATGAGCAAGTAATTTTTAAAGACTGAAAAATATCAAAATTTTATTTCTTCATATAACATGAAAACATGAGATTCAGATTTCAGTGTCAATAAATAAAGTTTTGTGGGGACACTGCCATGCTCATTTGTTTATGTATTGCCATGGATGCTTTCACACCACAAAGCAGAGTTGAGTACTCATAGCATATGGACCATAAGACTTAAAATTTTGACTTCTGGCTCCCTGCAGAGAGTTTTCTGACCTCTGATCTAAAGACTAAAGGAGACATGAATGAACAGGCAAGTATTTAGGAAGGAAATTACACGAGGATTGCTTGCTTGAAGTCAAGAGTAAAGGAGATTCTGGAACACTAAATCATTGTTATTCATAGTTTAGAACAGGGGTCCCCAACCCCTGGACCGAGGACTGCTACCGGTCCGCGGCCTGTTAGGAACCGGGACACACAGCAGGAGGTGAGTGGCAGGCAAGTGAGCAAAGCTTCATCTGCTGCTCCCCATTGCTCCCCATCGCTCACATTACTGCCTGAAGCATCCCCCCCACCCCGTCCGTGGAAAAATTGTCTTCTATGAAACCGGCCCCTGGTGCCCAAAATGTTGGGGACCGCTGGTTTAGAAGATACAGAAGATTGGAATCTTGGTTCACACCCAGCCTGATCACCAGTTAGCGCCTCTCCAGCACCTGATGCCACAAATAATCCCACCTTGTCTCAAGGGTCTGTTGGCTCCACCCCTCCATAAAACTCTAATATAATCAAGTGTCTTTGGGTTTTAGGAATCAGAAGTTGTCCCTAACTAGTTCTAATGAGAAGTCAAACTTTTTAGAACGTCATACAGTGAGCTTAAGGAAGTGAAGTTTAACTGGATCATACAGGAACTAGAAAACCACTGGATTCTTAGGGTCCCACTTTCTCCATCCATTTCCCTTAGGGTCTCTGTCTTCCTTCTCTTCCTTCTCTCACTGAAGACTGTCTTTCCCTGCTTAATCTCTAACATTCACATGGATTAAGGTGACAGCACACACACGCACGCACACACACACACACACACACACACACTTAATCTCTAACATTCACATGGATTAAGGTGACAGCACACACACACACACACACACACACACACACACACACACACACACACACACACACACACACACACACACACACACACACCAGAACTGGACAGGTCCTGCAACCTCCTCTTTCAGATTACTGGGGAGGGAATGAGATTCTTCACCTCAGCCAGGTGATTAATTACATTGGCAAAGGTGTATGCCCCTGAGCCAATCAACCGTACTGTGGTGGGTGAGTTATATAGCCTACTTCATACTTACTAGGGCCTTACTTTAGGTGGACAATGATAATTAAGAGGAGAAAATGGTAATGCGTATGCTACATATTTATAGAGAGGGAGACACCTTTCCTCTTCTAAAAAGCCTTCGCTTACTATGCAGTCTGATTTAGATGCCTTTTCTCTGCACTTCTAGAGCATCTTGTGTCTACCTCAATGCTGGGCAAATTCATTAAGGATGAAGTTGCATCTTTATTATTTGGGTCTTTCCTCCATTTCTAATACATAATATGTGTTCAACGAATGCACATTGAAAGGATTAATTAGTATACAAATGAATAACAAGCACTTGTGGGATCAAACACAGGCAAGGTTGATTGGGTAGATGAAAGATTAGCCTTATGTGTGCAAAAATTAAATAAAATATATTGGTTGTGAGCCCTGAGCCCTTTGTAGATCCTAGATTATATATATACTCCCAGTTTTATAAAAGAAAACAATTAGTGAAGATAAAAGATAGGATAATTTAACTTACAAAAACTATCAGAATTATAAAGCTAATTCGCCATTTAAAATTCAATGTGATTTACCATAACAATAGACTTAAGGGGAAAAATAACCCAATCATCTCAATAACTTCCAAAAATCTCTCAGAAAACCAGAAACAGAAGGGAATTTCCTTCACCTGGTAAAGGGCACCTAATTTTTAAAAAATCTATAGCTAACATATGCTTAATGGGGAAATACTGAACAATTTCCCCTAAGATCAGGAACAGGACAAAAACTCCGTATAACACTCCTATTATACATCAAACTGGGAGTCCTAGACAGTGTAATAAGGCATACTAAAAACTTCTAAAAGAATGTACAAAACACTCAGAACTAATAAGTTATTTTAGAAAAGTCACAGGACACAAGGTCAGTATACAAAAATAAATAGTATTTCTGTACACTAGTATTGAAAAATTGGAATTCAATAATTTTAAAGTAACAATAGCACCAAAACAAAGCAATACTTAGGTATAAATCTAAAATGTATGTGTACGATCTATATGCTGAAAAGTACAAAACACCAATTAAAGACATCAAAGAAGATCTAAATAATCGGAGAGACATACCTTGTTGAAGGAATAGAAGACTCAATACTGTTAAAATGTCAGTTCTTACCAGACTGAGGACTAGGTTTAACTCAACACCAGTCAAAATCCCATTAGGGTTTTTGTGTGTGTGTGTGAATATCTCCAGCTAATTCTAAAATTTATGTAGAAAGGCAAAGGAATTAAAATAGTGAAAACAATTTCTGACAGAGAACTTGTCTCCAGAATACATGAGGAACTCTCAAAATTCAACAAGAAAACATCAAATAAAAATACCAGTTTAAAAAACTGGGTAAAATATTTGAACAGGCACTTCACCAACAAAGATATACAGATGGCAAATGAGCTCATAAACAGATGCTCGAAATCATTAGTCATTTGGGAAATGCACATTAAAACCACAGTGAGATACCATTATAAACATGTTAGAATGGCTTTTATCGAGAAACACTGACAATACCAAATGCTGACAGAGATTTGGAGCAAGGGGAACTCTCATACACTGCTGGTGGAACTGCAAAATGGTACAGCAGCTTTAGAAAACGGCTTGACAATTTCTCATAAAGCTAAACATACATTTACTCTATGATTCAGTGATCCTACTCCTCAAAATTTACCCTAGCAAAATAAAAACATTCCCACATACACACAATAGTAAGTCAGCAGAGGTCAGTATCACTCAGAGCATCATAATTCGTCAATGTTTAAATCTGATCAGAGTAAATAAAATATATAAAGATGTAGATAAATTAATAGGAAAAATATTTGACTGCAAAATTTCTCTAAAAATAAACCTGTGTGTGACCTAAAGGATGGGAAGAATGGGGACTTATTGTTTAATAGGTACAGAGTTTCAGTTTTATATAATGACATGAGTTATAGAGATGGATGGTAGTGATGGTTTTACAACATTATGAATACATATCATACCACAGAACTGTATATTTAAAAATAGCTAAGATGGTAAGTTTTATGTTACTTGTATTTTACCACAGTAAAAAATTAAAAACAATATTCCAAGACACTAATAATAAAATGTTAAAATCTCAAAAAAATTTAAAAAATAAAAATAAACGTATGAATTTATCTTTACTCAGTGTAGTAGGAAACAAAGTTAAACTGCTTTAGCCCAGTGATTTAGATACATGTCACTGGTAGTACAGGTTAAAATTAAATTAAAAATCCCTGATCTTTCACATCTGTTATATCATGAAATTGTGAGGGTAGTCTCCTGCATATTTCAAGAACAAATACACCAAGAGTTTGGTCATTGTTAGAGAAATGTGCACTGATTGAGACATTTTTGTCCCTACCAATAATATAATGCATAGTTTTAAAGAATTTATGAGTGCTGTGACCTGTATCCAGATACTTTTTGCAGAACTGGGTACGTTCCACCTGCTAGTCACCTCAGGAGGTTACTACAATGGTTTGCTTTACTACTTATGTGTCATTAGTGTTGACAAGGCTAATATCCCACCATGGGTTCTTTCCCTGACCTTGAGAGAT
Source organism: Delphinapterus leucas (assembly GCF_059928025.1). Classification (NCBI taxonomy): domain Eukaryota; kingdom Metazoa; phylum Chordata; class Mammalia; order Artiodactyla; family Monodontidae; genus Delphinapterus; species Delphinapterus leucas. Next base: position 21,505,321 of record NC_143130.1, on the reverse strand, counting down.
TATAAAATGACATTCAGCAGATTTCACACATTTAAATATGCTGGTACTGTTAATGTCATTTTCTTTTCCAGTCACACAACTGACAGGATAAAAATTCCCAAGACCCTACTCAGGTTCCTATAAAGCAGTGAAATGGGAATTTGTGCTCTCCCACCTCCCCCTGCCCCCATATAATGCTCTTCTCCTCTTTAACGTTGAAACTACCCTGTGTACTGTTTCTCTATTTATAGCCCAGACAATTCAGCTCCAGGCAGGTGGTTCTATTGAAAGATAAACAGACTTTTAACAACCCCCCACTGGTTCATAAATGGTCAGCTGTGCTGACATAGCAGGCTGCAAGTGACTAAACCCATCCAGGATTGTTGGTCATTTACTACAGCGCTTGGGACCCTGCAGCGTCTTTAGCCAAAGAACAGCTGATACTCTCAGCATTTTTCTCTCTTAACAAAAACCAAAATCAATGGTCATACAAACTGGTTAAAAGTATCAGGTGCATTTTCATCTAATACACCAAAATCCAAAAATAACCTCATTACTACCTTTGCCAGAGTGCTTATTGATTGTTGAGGATCTTTTAGAGTAATTTGCTGAACATTCTTGCCTTTGAAAATGTGATTTGGTCCAGCTGGAGTGGCCTCAGGCACCTCAGAGACACATCCTTCCTCCCTTCTCCCATTGCTCCTTTTTCTGTCTTTCCCCACCCCTGGGGTGAGATCTTACACATTCTTACAAGAAAGGAGTAGATAAAGAATGACAAGAATTCCTCTTTCAGCAGTACATTTCTGCATACCCTTTTTCAATTTCCCATTCCCACCATGGTCTCATTGCATCTTTATGCCATCCAGTTAATGAACTCATGTTGGATCTTCTTACCTCCTAGCTATTTAAGTCTCCCACTATAGTATGAGCTATTCTTGTGGTCACAAACTCATTCTCATATAAACATATAACATTATATTAGTTTCAGGTGTACAGCTTATGACTCAATAGTTGTATATATTGAGCAGTGATCATCACAATAAATCTAGTTAACATCCGTCACCATAGATAATTACAAAACATTTTTTTTGGTGTGATGAGAACTTTTCAGATCTATTCTCTTAGCAACTTTCACGTTAAAAATACAGTATTAACTGTAGTCACTATGCTGTACATTACATCCCTGAGTTATTTTATAACTGGAAGTTTGTACCTTTTGACCACCTTTGCCCATTTCACACCCACCACCCACCTCCTACCTCTGGCAACCACCCATCTGTCAATCTGTTCTCTTTATCTATGTGCTTGTTTTTTTTTTTTAGATTCCACATATAAGTGAGACCATATGGTATTTGTCTTTCTCTGTCTAACTTATTTCACTTAACTAATGCCCTTAAGGTCCATCCATATTGACGCAAAAGGCAAGATTTCATTCTTTCGTATGGCTGAGTAATATTCCATTGATTACATATACCACATTTTCTTTATCCATTCACTTAGGTTGTTTCTGTCTTGGCTATTGTAAATAATGCTGAACAAATATGTGGGTGCAAATATCTTTTCAAGTTAGTGTTTTTGTCTTCTTCAGATCAGTACCCAGAAGAGGAATTGCTGGATCACATGGTAGTGCTAGTTTTAATTTTTTTGAGGAGCCTCTATATAGTTTTCCACAGTGACTGTACCAATTTACATTCCCACCAGCAGTGCATGAGGGTTCCCTTTTCTCCACATCCTTGCCAACACTTGTTATTTCTTGTCTTTTTGATAATAGCCTTTCAAATGCATGATCAAATGCACTTCTCAGAGTGCTACTACTGAGAAGATTTCCCCTAATCACTGTTCTTCAGGGAAACCCTTGCATTGTTCTCTAGTGGAATAGAAATTCTTTATAGGCTCGCATTAACAAACAAGTTGATCTACCCATCAGCTGGGCATGGTGTGAACTGAGATGAGATATTGGTTTGACACAGGTAGATGAATGGAGTCTGAACCCCTTGTTCCTGTAACTTATTTATTATCTCAAAACCTGCTTGGAACCGATTCTGAATAAACCATTTTTGTTGTACAGCAAATCACTGCTGTGTCCATTTGACCTTATGACTTAGTGGTTATGAAAATACCAGCTCATGATGGATACCTCTAGTCACATAATCAGGTAATGTTGCCTGGTTAAGTGTTCTTTATCTAAACCAATAGTATGCTGATAGTTTCCTTTCAAATGGCATGACCTGACTTCAGAATCCTTTAGTTCTACATGGCCACTCTCCTATCCACATCTTTATCTACTCCATTAGTGCAATATTGTAATTTATAAGAAATACATACTTGGTCATTCAGATGACCAAAATGTGTTTCTTATATGTGTTTGATCTTTGTCTATGGTTTCTGGGACACAGCTCCCAACATCTTTGGAATTTCTGGAGCATAAGAGCAATGGGAACATCTTTTGTCATAATATTTGGTCTCAGTTCCTCAGAGCCATAATGGTGAATTTAGTGCCTTGTTATTCATAACAAGCCCCTTTCGACCACAACTGGGTTTGAGTAATAAATTGTCTTTTTGAAAGTACCTATGGATGGGGGCTGGTTTCCCAAGAAACCAACCATGAATAGAGAGTTGGATTTTCAATCCCACCCCCTGATTTCTGGGGCGGGAAGAGGTGCAAGAGGTGAGTCAATCACCATTGGCCAGTGGTTTAATCAACCATACCTATCTAATGCAGCTTCTATAAAAACCCAGAAGGACAAGGTTCAGAGAGCTTTTGGGTTGGTGAACCTATAGAGATTTGGGGAGAATTGTATACCAGGAAAGGACACGTAAACTCCGTGCCTTTCCACATACCCTGCCCTGTGCCTCTCTTCCATCTGTCTGTTCCTTATTTATATCCCTTTATAATAAACTAGTGATCTAGTAAGTCAAATGTTTCTCTCGGTTCTGTGAACCTCCCTATCAAATTAATCAAACCTAAGGAGGGGATCATGGGAACCTCTAATCTGTACCCAGTCTGTCAAGAATATAGGCGATGACCTGGGATTGCTATTAACGTCTGAAGGGAAGAGGGAAAGGCAGTTCTGCGGAATTGAACCCTTAATCTGTGGAATCTGATACTATCTCTGGATAGAAAGTAGTGTCAGAATTGAGTTGAATTCTCAGACACCCTGCTATTGTCTAAGAACTGCTTGTTGGTGGCGAAGAAAACCTACCCCCTTCCCTAAACACATTGAAATTGGTTTCATAATTACATTTTAATTAGCCAAAATTATCCAGAGAAACAGACAATAGGGTGAACTGATAGATGGATGGATGGATGGATAGATAGATAGATAGAAAGATAGAAAGATAGATAATTTTAAGGAATTGGCTCATGCACACAATTGTGGAGGCTGACAAGTCCAAAATTTGTGGGGTAGGCCAGCCAGCAGGCTAGGAATTCAAGAAGAATATCTGTGTTTCAGTCCTGAGGCAGAATTTCTTCTACTTCAGGAAATCTGTCTTTGCTCTTAATGCCATCAACTGATTGGATGAGGTCCACCCATATTATGAAGAGTAATCTGCTTTACTTAGTCAACTGATTGTTAATTATTGATTTAATCTGAAAATGCCTTTATAGCCAGGTCTATGCTAGCGTTTAACCAAAAAAAAGGGCACTATTGCCTAGCCATGTTGACATACACAATTAACCATCACATCTGCTCTATATACCTACACCATCTTTACATCTACCAGGTTACATAGACTAAGCAGGAGAACTGCTTGTATCTGGTATCACAGCCTCAGATTGCTTCAGTATTCTCTCTTGCTCTCAGTTCTTCTCAAAATGGATGGACTTCTGAGTTACTCAATGAATGAATCAGAAAAGAAATACTAAGTATGGTAGGTGCTTCCTCCAAAATCATAAGGGACTTGTCAAATGTTGTGCCTGTTTCTTAGTGATAGAGGCTAAAAGGTAGAATAGCATGTCATTCACCTTGGGAGATGTTATTTTGCAGACCAATGGGTTCCTAAAAACTCAACCCCATGAGCAAGTGTTCTTAATAATTTTGGTTTTTTTCTCCCACTCTCTGGTGCCCGTGTGTATCACCAGGGCATCCAGAGTACTTGCCAAGCTCTCCTGCCTAGGATTGATTGATAGGGTATCATCAGTATTGTAGACCAATGTAACAAAGGAATGTAACAAAGGAATGTCAAGTAGATCAAGTTCCCTTTGAACTATATTGTACCAAAGAGTAGGAGACATAATTTGGCCCTGGTTAGGATTGTAAATCTGTACTATTATTCATCCTAGTTGAATGTGAAATGCTCTTGATCCTCCTCATCACAAGGATGGAAAATAATGCATTTTCAGGATGAATAAATAGCCACACACCAAGTTCCAAAGGCTGTATTTATCCATCCTAGTAAAAATACAACATTTGACATGGCAGCTTTGATTGGTTAAGCATAACCGGTTAGTTTTATATGATCTATTGTAACCCAGTGGTTTATAAAGGGGCAATACCAGTGAATTATTTTTTTTATGATGGGGAACAACACTCCTACATACTTTTACTATAAGGGCAATACTAATCAGTACCATCCCACCTGATTTGTGCTATGGCTTGTGATTTACTTTCTTGGCTGGTGGGAAGTGGGATGTTCAAGAGCTTCTACTTGACTTGCCAACCATAATGGCTGGGCAAGTAATCTGTGTCCAGAATCTGCCTGTAGTTAGGTGAATTCATACTAATTGTTCAATCAGAGACTGGGGCAACAACTACAGGGTCGGTCTTCTATTAAACTAGAAGTCAGAAAAATGGTTTCTCTAAAGAGCCAGAGTAAATATTTTAGGTTTTGCAGATTGTGTGGTATCTATCGCAACTACTCAAAGGTGCTGTGAGAACACAAAAGCAGACATAGACATTAAAAAATAAATGTGTCTGTGTTCCAGTAAATCTTCGCTTCATAAATTGATGATGGGAAGAATTTGGCTGTGGGTCATAGTTTGCTGATTTCTGCATTAGACCCATATGAGATGAACTTGGGTCAGCACTCTATGTATTATTACCTGACGTCTGTAGAGTCTCACTCTAAGAGGAGGACCATGATGACATTTTGTTTCCTTTGGTATCAGTGTCAGTTCAGATCATCTATCCAACAGGACTCAAAAGATCTTGGTATTCCCCTTTCCTGAGTATACACTGTTAACTGGACTTGGAGAACTGAGGGATGAGCACTTGTACTGTGTATACTTTGTGTGACATTTCAGGGCCCTTCTGTTGGGGTCACAGGTTCACTTTCAATAGATGTGCTCTGGGTCTGAGAATTTGCTCAGGTCTGCAGTGGGAGGAAGGTATCATGATTTTCCATTGCAACATTTGACATCTGCCTTCTGTTTCCTTGCTCTTGATTTCTTGTCATTATTATAAAATCAAGCTGTACCCTTGCTGCTGGCCCATCTGTCTCACATCACAGACCTCTGCAAGTCAAGACCCACCGGTTGTCATTCTGGTTTTGCTGTATGTTACAGTGATTATATCCATCTCACTTCCGATGATTAAATGCTGTCATTTGGGCTTGAATATTCTAGGATCCTCTTATCTCAAAGACACTAGGAAGCCCAGTTTCAAAGCAGCTTCTTCCCCTGTCAAGACTGACTTACAGATGATAGTCACCATTATACTTTTTCCACATGTAAAATGAGATTGAAAACCAGAAGAGGTATGTCACCAGCTGATGTTTGTTTTACAAAGACAAGATTAAAACACGTGATTGCCTGTGAAGAAAGTGATTCATTGTCCATTACAAAATGAGTTGGGAGCGCTTCTAATCCATGTCTGGCATAATGAAGAGAAAGGCTCTTAATATATGCCTCCCCACTGAAACTGTGAGGAAGTTACTTCTTACTATCTCTCTTCATTTGCTAGCTGAAGTATCACATTTTCTTTCCCAAGTAGCATCTAACTGGTAGCATATATGGTGATAAAATTGGTTAGGTATGGAGTGTGAAGGCAATTTTAATACTGAATTTATTTAGTCCAGAACATTTCTTTTTGTACATATAAGTGTATCTTAAATCAATTATATCTGATTAAACTCACTTTACATGGTTAGTGTACTGTGGACACTCTTTCACCTCTGGTGCTTTTCCCAAAGATCACAGGAAGAGCATTTAGATGTTCAGTTTGTGTGTCACCCTGATGTGCACAAAATCCAATAGATTCAAAAGGAAACACTGCATTAAATTAATTCGGCTTCAGGTTCAAAGGCTCATCATGTATGATAAACAAAACCAAAGGAAATGATGAGATGCAATGTCACATTTCATTTAATATCTAAATCCACTCACAACAAGGTAGTATCTAGTTCACTGTAGCCTCACTACATATGGCACAGCTCCTTAGGGAAAGAAAAAAGCTCTGAGAACTTGGAGTTGGCAAATATAATGTGAAGTTATAAATGATTTAGAGCAGCAGTTCTCAACCTTGGTTGCACTTTAGAATTACCAGGGGAGCTAGTAAAATTCCCAATTCTCTGGTTTCACCTCAGGCTAATTAATTCAGGATTTCTGCAGTTAAGACCTAGGCATCAGTATTTTTTTAAAGCTCCCCAGATAATCTCAGTGTGTGAGTAAGCCCAAGATCCTCTGATTTAGAGAGTGGTTCTCAAAGGTTGACATGGTTCGAATCACCTAGAAGACTTGTTAATACTCAGATTACTGGACCACACCTCGACAGTTTCTCAAACAGTAGGTCTAGAATTTGCATTTCCAGCAAGTTCCCAGTTGATGGTCTTTCTGTTAGTCTGGGGACCACACTTTAAGAACCACAACTAGGAAGACCCCAGTGAGTCTCAGATAAGACGTAAATCCTGTGAGATTACCAATGATATGGTCATAGAAAGACAATAAAAGATACGTCTAAGTACTTCTGTGTGGGGGCAGGGGAGGACCCCTACTACATGTGAGTTCTGTAGGAGTAGGATAAACTATTCTAAATAAATAAAGGCCCTATTTTAGAGACCTGAAGTTCTATAGAAGGAAAAATTCAACTAGCATGAGAACTTAAATTTGAGTGTGGGGCTGGGGAGGAGAGAGGAATATGTTTGTGATTTGAAATATTTAGGCCAAATAAGGAAGGGAAAAATATCTAAATCTAGATTTAAATCTTCATTAGTTCGGCAAACTCAAGAATAAGTTATTTTACAGGTGACTTTTATTATCAGCATTAAGGGAACAGAACAAACTAGAAAATATGACTAATGATGATGATGGTTATAAATTTGTATTGATTTTGGAGTATATGTCACATGATGTCTTTGACTATTCGTGGTTTCATGTTCTACAAATTTGAAGTATTTCTTGAAGTATAACTAAGGCTCAAACAGAAGAGGATCTGTTTCAATTTCTTCTCCTGCCCTAGATGATACCAAGATTACATAACATTATCAGTATGGTGTATATACTGACATGGAAAAGAGTCCAAGATATTTTGTTAACAAGTAAGTTGTATACAACCTTGTATATTACATAGATATGAAATTGAAAGCATATACCCTAAATATTTACCTATGTTCCTTTGTGAGGAAGAATTTTAGGAGAACATCAGTTTCTATTTTTTTCCATTTTTCAATTTTTAGCTTATTTACTAATAATACTTTACATTGCAAAAATTAAAAAAATACTTTCAAGAATATATTTTGAAAATTGATCTAAATGGAGGATAAGGATAAACTAAGAACACAGTTGCCAAAACAAACTACATTTCCTAGCCCCTTTTGAAAGGAATTATAATCATGTGCATAGACTCTGAGGAAATATAAGCACGTGTCATATCCTTACACATGACACATGAGAGTATTTAAAGGGACCAGGGCATGTCTTCCTCACCTTTTTCCCTCATTCCTCCCTCCCTCCCTCTTTCTTTCCTTCCTTTTTTAATTGACTTTATATTTTTAGAGCAGTTTTAAGTTCACAGCAAAATTGAGAGTATAGAGATTTCCCATATACCCTCTGCCCTTGCACATGCATACCCTCCCCAACTATCAACATCCCCAATCAGAGTGGTATATTTGTAAGAACTGATGAACCTATGTTGACATATCATAATCACCCAAAGTCCATAGTTTACATTGCAGTTTATTTTTGGTGCTGTACATTCTATTGGTTTGAACACATGTATAATAACATATATCCAACATTATAGTACCATATAGAGTATTTTCACTGCCCTAAAAACCTGCTGTGTTCTGCTTTTTTTATCCCTCTGCCCAACCTCACCCTCTGACAACCAATGATTTACTCTAAATTTTAGAGTCCAAGCTCAAACTGCTTGCCGTACAACAGGCCAATAAATGGAGAGACAAGTTGTTGAGGGCAAAGAATAGGGACTTCAGCCAGCAAACCTAGAAGATGGTGGACTTCTGCCCTGAAGAACCATCTTGCCTCAGTTAGAATTCAGGCTTCTTTTATACTAAAAGGGGAGAGACTAAAAGTCAAGCACTTCCTGGTTTCTGTTAGCCTCCAGAGGGGATGTGTTAATTTCTTCCTCCCTGCAGTCATTCACAGGTGGACCTGGTCCGGATGTTTCCTGTGAGCTTAGCAAAGGTATTTTAGCTTATTGCTTATTACCTGGGAGGCAGGGCTCCCAGAGATGGGCCATTATGTATAATTTATGCATAATTTAAGCTTATAGGCCATATCCCTTTAGTGATTAACTTGTGATAGAATACAAAATGTTCCTCCCTATTACACTTCCCCACTGTCAATGACCATTCCACAGTTTTGTGGGAAAAGGGATGAAAACCACTCTGGCTGGCTACTTCCTTCCTTTCCTGCTGAAAGGAGGTGACGAATATTCCTTAGAATCTTTAGTCAGTCCTTTTTTATCTACAACTATCTGAATCCGATGAAACCTCTTAGCACTTTGTTGTCTAATTCGTAATTGAACTTGGGGTTTTGGCTCCAGTTCCCAATATATATACTAAATTCCTGTACTATTTATTTGGACAAAATTACACAAACTGTTTGACCCTTCTGCAGCTACAATGGAATTCCCATCTACTTCAGTTGGATGGGCAGACCTGTTGGAGGCAAAGTCATGAACAGAGGTTAGTATAGAGCCCAGAGTTTTAATGTAATTGGCAACCGCTAGGTCTTTCAGCATTTATAGATTCTCCTGCAAGGCCTTATCCCAAGTTAAATTAGTCTCTTGACATATTTTAGTGACATTCCCTTTTAATGTATGATTCATTTTCTGGGGTTTTCCTGTTAATTGTGGTCTCCAGGATGAATGTAGTTTTAATGCCTTAATCTAAATCAGGGGATAATTTTCCTAAGGAGGGCTTTAACCCCGTCAGAGAGTTTCTCACCAGGTGGGATCTCTTTCCACCCATCCTGAGAAAGTAACCACACAAACACTAGTAGGTTATCTGAAATTTCTTGCAGTTTGAGGCATTTGAGTAAAGTCTGTTTTTCAACCCTTGGTTGGGCAGGTTCCTCTGTGTTGAGTCCCCATCTGGGGAGGCCTGATAGCGGTCTTTGGGTTCTAAGACCTTGTGGGAAAGAGCTCTGTCTCCTTTTCTGGGTTTTTTTACGAGTGCCGTCTGTAGCCTTAGAGCATGTTCTGGTGGGACTCTGATGTCAAGATATTCTGGTATAAAATTTCAGGGTGAGGTCTTTGGGAAAGTTAATCAGCTCATTCCCCACGATCAATTTCACCCGGGGCTCCTATGGGGAATTGGGCACCTCAAGTCCAAGGGAGCCCCTGGGCCTCTTCAGAGTGTTCCTCTTTCTACCATATGAGAGGCTCTCGTCTTTTATTGTTCTTCTGTTTCAGCCAAGGGCAATCTGTTTTCCAATGTTTCTTCTCCTTACAGTAAGTGCATTGTTCCTTCCCCAATGGGGGCTTACCCCTATTCCCGTTACTCTCCTTCCGGGAAGCCAGTGCCGCTGCCAAAAAAGTGCCATTTCGTTTTGCATCTTCTCCTGTTGTTGTTCCTATTAAACACTTTAAAAGCAACATCTACCAGTTGATAAGGGTGCATTCCAAATGTACCAACTACTTTTTGCAATGTTCTCCTGATGTCTGAGGCACTTTGTCCAAAAAGGTCAAATTTACCATTCTAATATTTTCATGGGCCTCTGGATCTGCATTAGTATGATGTCTGTAAGCCTGATAAATCCTTTCCAAAAATTCAGAGAGGTCTTCATTTGTTTTGCTGAATTTCTTGAATTTTGTTCAATCTCTTTTGCCTTGGTTTTCCTTTTCAAGGCCCTGCCAAGATGCACTAATGAGTAGTGCTTTAATAAGGGCCTTCTTCCCTCCCAGGGTCCCCATTTGGTTCAGCTGTGGGTGCTGCCAAGTGGGCTTCCAGTGTAGAGGATCCTCCCTATAAGGAGGGTTGAGATCTTTCCAACTAAACAAGTATGAGAAACCCTGCAGGCCGGTCGTTTGCATTTAGGCCCCCACGAGATAATGTTGTAAGGGGAAATAGCCCTGTCCCAGAAGTGGCTCCTGGCCCAAACTGGGTGCCCTGTCGGATCTTAGATGGCGATACCAGACCAAGTCCCTGTGCCCCAGAAACTAACACAGGATTTTCTAATTGATCACTATACAGAGGGGAACTCTTGAGCCCAGTGTCAGGAACTGAAATTGGATAGGAATGGAAGGTGGTGGAAGGGGTGGATATATTGGCATAACCATCTAAAGAGTCTGGGACAGCCAGAGGAGTGAAGGTTTGAAGCAACATATCCTCACTCTTATTCCCTTCCTTTTCTTGTTTTCCCTGATAAGAGTACAAATGCTTGCACAATAGACAATTTCATCATTCTTCCCTGCTTCTTCACAAAATAGCTATGGAGTCATTCAAAAGCCACTGTAAAACCATACACAGCAATTGACTAGCCATTAAAAAGATGCCTTTCTGCTCTGACATCAACCAACTGGGATTACAATGCAACTGAACAGAAACTTGATTACTGCTGTAACAAACAATTTAAGATTATTACTAAAATTATGACTGATATAATTTTCCAAGACATACCAGAATTTTAGGAGTTCCATATAATTTCTAGAGTATATATATTAATAACATTTACCCATATCATAAATATAAGAAGATTTTTATCACCACTCATTTGACAATGCCTTCCATGCAATCTAACACAACAAATAAGCCCAATTAGTTTAATAGTCCTCTCTCTAAGTTGGAGAGAAGCAAATAATTTGAGGTGTTCCAGGGACCCTCCAGAAAACTCCAAAGTAAGCCAGAGGTCAAATGAACCCCACTTAAAACTTTATCTTTGGGAAATTTGTCAAAAATATCAAAAAGTTTTAACCAGTGATAATAAAAGTTCTCAGTTAACAAAAGATCTCAATGGCAAATACAGATCACTTAAAGAAACTCACCATTATCAGAAGCAGTTCAATAATTTAAGAAAATTTTGTTCTCTTAGAGATCCAAATTCAGATTTTGTACCACTTTACCTTTAAAATTTGTTTTCTTCATCAAGTTCAATCTTATCTTAGAACTTGAAACTAAGTTATGGAGAGACTATTCTAGATAGACATTCCCAGAACATTATTCCCATAGAGTTTACCCAAAACTCTTCATTTACCTCTACTACATTTACCTGTATTTTATTTATTTAAAAGCTTTGTCACATTGTTCTTTTTCTTGATCACAAACTTTGTGACAGGAAAAATAAGATCTTATTTTAGTAAACCTAGGTACAATAAAAGTAGTATACTTGGACTTCCCTGGTGGTGCAGTGGTTAAGAATCCACCTGCCAATGCAGGGGACATGGGTTCCAGCCCTGGTCTGGGAAGATCCCACATGCTGCGAAGCAACTAAGTCCATGCACCACAACTACACAGCCTGCGCTCTAGAGCCTGCGAGCCACAACTACTGAGCCCACGTGCCACAATTACTGAAGCCCGCGTGCCTAGAGCCCGTGCTCCACAACAAAGACACGCCATCACAATGAGAAGCCCTCACACGAAAACGAAGAGAAGCCCCCTCTCGCCACAACTAGAGAAAGCCCGCGTGCAGCAACAAAGACCCAACAATGAAGACCCAGTGCAGCCAAAAATAAAGAAATTTGTTTTTTTAAAAGTAGTATACTTAATGTTGATGACTCTAAAGACATACCTGTATCAAACCAACAAGCTTAAGCTAATTTTAACACCAGATATTAATTCAATACTGAGTATTTCCCAAATCACGTGAACCTGAAACTCTTTCTAGCCAGTTTCTTTTATATTTGAGTATTTATATAAGCACTTAATTTCCTTTAAGCCAATTAAACAGAGCTCTTTTTCAGATTAATTTTGGCAGTACCACACATCTGTAACACATGTACAAACACACAAACACAGGGACTTCATAGTTCTCATTCCAAAATGTTAGCCATGAATCAAGTACAACAATGTAAAACCCATCAGTTACAAAAGAGGTTGGATTCAAATTGAGTTTCTAGCAGATGGGACAAATCAAGGTCACCTGTCTAGATGACTAAACACTTTTTACTAATATTTATGGAGAAAATACTTCTCTTTCTATCTGAAGCTTTTGGTGATTTTAGGAACCAAGTGGAACCTTTCTATTCTTCCTTGGAATGTCCCACTCTTGGACAAGAACAGACAACTTTCTTCCAGTTCCTTTCCTCCATTTGACATACATAAATGTTTTAAGTATCACAGAACTGATTTGGCTGTAAATGGAGAAACAGTAACCACACAAAATGAAACAAAGAACTTAAAGAACAAACAGAAAATCATAAATAAACCCTCAAGTTTGGTCTTGGAGTTTTACATATACCAACGACAGAGGAGATCATAAATGACATAATTAACACAGCAAGGGTAGCAGTACGTGGTGCACAGGGTCCCAGCGTAACCCTGCCTAACGCCCTTTGGAGATCCTAACAGGTACTGTGGCCACACATTGTTACAGTAAAATACCATCCTCTCACCCATGGGTTCATAGCTGTAATCAGATTCCTTATCCAGAAATGCACCTCAGAGGACCTTCTGTAGGGATAATTGAAACATTCCCCATTTTTAAAGATAGAAATTCAAGACAAAACACAAACAGCACACACAAATACTAGCCTCCAAAGAAATAAATGAACTGGTTCACAAATCAGGTAAAAGTCCAACAACTCTTTCCTCTCTCTAACAGGGTACCCCACTCAAATACAAAACAAATTGGCATATTCCAGAGAAAAAGCCCCAAACAGAGAGGAAATAAAGTTTCTGTCTGTACACACCAGAGTGACTTACCTTACCATATGGAGCCTGTCGGCTCCCAAATGCCGATTCCTTGCTCCAACTGCCAAGATCTGGGGCAGCCAGTGCCACTTCGAGGAACTCTGAAGGGCAGCTCCTCAGGACAAGTGGTCCCAGGAACTGCTAGGGCCTTACCTGAAAACTCTTCAACTAAAAGAGGAGGGACTAAAGTCAAACACTTCCTGGTTCCCATCAGCCTCTGGAGGGGTTGTGTTAATTTCTTCCTCCCTGTAGTCCTTCACAGGTGGGCCTGGATGTTTCCTGTGAGCATAACAAAGGTATTTTAGCTTAATGCTCATTACCTGGGAGGCAGGGTTCCCAGAGGTGGGCCATTATGTATAATTTAAGCTTATAGGCAACATCCCTTTTGTGATTAACTTGTAATAGAATACAAAACGTTCTTCCTTGTTACATAATGTTACCTGTTGGTTTTTTAAAGATATTCTTTATCAAGTTGAATAAGTTCCCTCTATTCCAGTTTACTGGGAGTTTTTACTATGGATAGGTTTTAGGATTTTGTCAGTTGCTTTTTCTGAATCTCTTGATATGATATGATATTGTGATTTTTCTTCTTTATCCCATTGATGTGATGGGGTACATTAATGTTTAACCAGCCTCGCATACCTGGACTAGGTCTCACTTGGTCATAATATATGATTCTTTGTACATGTTGTTAGATTCCATTTGCTAATATTTTTTAAAGGATTTTTTTCATCTGTGTTCATGAGAGAGATTTGTAGTTTTCTTTTATTGTAATGTCTTTGCCTGGTTTTGGTATTAGAGTGATGCTGACCTCATAGAACGAGTTAAGGAATATTCCCTCTGCTTCTCTCTTCTGAAAGAGATTGTAGAAAATTGGTATAATTTCTTTCTCAGATGGTTGGTAAACTTCAACAGTGAACCCATCTGAAACTGGTGATCTCTCTTTCAGAAGGTTATTGCTTATTGATTCATCTTCTGTCATTGATCTTGGACTATTCAGATATTCTTCTTGTGTGAGTTTTGATAGATTGTGTCTTTCAAGGAATTGATTCATTTCATCTAGGTTATCAAATTTGTGGGCATAGAATTGTTCATAGTATTCCTTTATTATCCTTTTAATGTCCACAGGTTCTGTACTGATGTACCCTGTTTTATTTCTGATATTAGTAATTTGTGTCCTCTCTTTTTTCTCTTAAGTAGCCTGTCTAGAAGCTTATCAATTTTATTGATCTTTCAACAAACAATGATGGTTTTATTGATTTTTCTCTATCAATTTCCTGCTTTCAATTTCATTGATTCCTACTCTATTTCTTATTGTTTCTTTTCTTCTTTTTCTTACTTTGGATTTAATTTGCTCTTTTTCTAGTTTCCTAAGGCAGAAATTTAGATTATTGATTTTAGATAATCTGTTCTAATATATATATTCAATGCTATAAATTTCCCCTTTGGCACTGTTTTTACTGCATCTCACAAATTTTGACAAGTTGTGTTTTTGTTTTCATTTAGTTCAAAATATTTTTGAGGTTTTATTGAAATTTTTCTTTGAATTATGTGTTATTTAGAAGTGTGATGTTATTCTCCATGTATTTGGGGGTTTTCTAGTTATCTTTCCACTATAGATTTCTAGTTTGAATCCAGGGTGCTCTGAGAACAGACATTGTATGATTTCTAATCTTTTCAATTTTCTTAAGGTGTATTTTATGGCTCAGAATGTGGTCTATCTTGGGGAATGTTTCATGTGAACTTGAGAAGAATGTGCAGGCATACCTTAGAGATATTGCAAGTTTGGTTCCAGGCCACCACAATAAAGCAAAAAATGCAATATCAATAAAGCAAGCCACATAAATTTTTGGCTTCCCAGCACATATAAATTTATATTTACACTATACTGTAGTCTATTGAGTATGCCATAGCATTATGTCTAAAAAAAAGGTACATATCTTAATTTAAAAAATACTTCATTGCTAAAATATGCTAACCATCATCTGAGCCTTCAGAAAGTCATAATCTTTTTACCATAGTGATATCAAAGATCACTGATCACAGATCACCATAATAAATGTAATAATAAAGAAAAAGTTTGAAGTGTTGTGAGAATTACCAAAATGTGACACACAGACATGAAGCAAGCAAATGCTGTTGGAAATATGGCATCATTTTTCCAAACTGTTCAATGCAGGGTTGCCACAAACCTTTAATTTGTAATAAATGCAAAGTGCAGTAAAGTGAAGCACAATAAAACAAAGTATGCCTACATGTTCTGCTGTTTTTGGATGATGTGCTCTATCGATGTCAGTTATATCCATTTGATTGGTGGTGGTGTTGAGTTCAACTTTGTCCTTACTGATTCTGTGCCTGCTGGATCTGTCCATTTCTGAGAGAGGTGTGGTGAAGTCTCCAAAATAATAGCGGATTTATCTATTTCTCTTTGCACATCTATCAGTTTTTGCCTCGTGTGCACTTTGTTGCCAGGCACATAGACATTAAGGATTGTTATGTCTTCCTTGAGTATTGACCTCTTTATCATGATGTAATGCCCCTCTTAATCCTTGATAACTTTTCTTGCCTTGAAGTTTGCTCTCTCTCTAATTAATATAGCTACTACTCCTGCTTTTAAAATTAGTATTATCGTGGTAATTTTTCTTCATCCACTTATTTTTAATCTATATGTGTTTTTATATTTAAAGTGGGTTTTTTGAAAACAGCATGTATTTGGATCTTGTTCATTGATCCACTCTGACAGTCTCTGTCTTTTCATTCATACATTTGGACCATTAACATTTAAAGTGACTATATATTGATATAATTAGATTAATATATATGATATTGTTACTGTTTTCTATTGATTGCCCTTGTCTTTTTTTTTTGCTTGCCCTTGTCTTTTGTTTCTATTTTTGTCTTCCACTTTTTTCTGCCTTTTTTGTGTTTAATTGAGCATTTCATATGATTTTACTTTCTCTCCTTTCTTAGCATATAAGCACTTTGTTTTTTTCTGTTTTTTTTTTTTTTTTTTTTTTTACTTTTTTCAGTGGTTGCATAAGAGTCTGCAATATACATTTACAGCCAATCCAAGTCTACTTTCAGATAACTCTATACCATGTCATGGGTAGCATGAGTACCTTATAATAACATAATCAAATTCCTCCCTCTTGTCCTTTGTATCATTACTGTCACTCATTTTACAACTATAAAATATACATTACATATTTATATGTATATAGAAATATATGTGTATATATAAAATATACATATACACAAGCATACATTTTTGGTATTATTTTGAACAAGCTGTTATCTGTTATGTCAATTAAGAAGAAACAAAATATAAAAGTTTTTTTTTTCTTTTTTACTTACACTTATCCCTTCTTTGATATTTTTCCTTACTTTATGTAGATCCAAATCTCTGACCTATATTGTTTTTCCTGTCTCTAAAGAACTTCTTTTAACATTTCTTTCAAAGCAGGTCTACTGGCAACAAATTTTCGCATGTGAAAGTCTTTATTTCTACTTCACTTTTGAAGGATAATTTTACAGGCTAAGAATTCTAAGTTGGGGTTTTTTTCTTGCAATGCTTGAAGTATTTTACTCCACTCCCATCTTGCTCACATGGGTTCCAAGGACAAGTTGAATGTAATTCTTATTTTTGTTCCTCTGTACGTAAGGTGCTTTTATCCTCTGGCTTCTTTCAGTCCTTTTTCCTTATCTTTGATTTTCTGTAGTTTGAATATGATACACCTTGGTGTAGTTGTTGGCAGTTATCCTGCTTAGTGTTCTCGGAACTTCCTGGATCCGTTGTTTGACTTCTGACATTAATTTGGGGAAATTCTCAGTCATTATTGTTTCAAATATTTCTTCTGTTCATTTCTCTCTTCTCCTTCTGGTATTCCCATTATCTGTATGTAACATTTTATGTAGGTGTCCCACAGTCCTCAGATAGTCTGTCCTTTTCAATCTTTGTTCTCTTTGCTTTTTCATTTGGAGGATCCTACTGACATATTTGCTAACTCAGACATTCTGTTCTCAGACGTGTCCAGTCCACTAATGAGCCCATCAAAGGCATTCTTCGTTTACTACAATGCTCTTTTATCTCTGCGTTTGGTTCTTTCTTAGGATTTCTAACTCTCCACTCACATTGCCCATCTGTTCTTGCATACTGTCTACTTTATCCATTAGGGCCTTTAGTATATTAATCAGAGTTGTTTTAAATTCATAGTCTGACCATTCCAGTCTCCCTGCCATGTCTAGTTCTGATGCTTGCTCTGTCTCTTCAGTTTGTGTTTTTTGCCTTTGGTATGTCTTGTAATTTTTTCTTGGTAGTTGGATGTAGTGCACCAGGTAAAAGGAACTGTTGTAAGTAGACCTTCAGTAATGTTATGGTGAAGTGTGGGTGGAGGGGAAGTGTTTTACAGCTTATGATTAGGTCTCAGTCTTTTAGTGAGCCTAGGCCTCTGGACTGTGAACTTCACAAGGGTTTCTCAGTGTTTTCTCTCCCCTCTTAGGTGGAACAGGATGACTAGAGTGGACTAGAGTTGGCATTTCCTTTCTCCCACATGAAAGGGTAGAGGGGGCTGGATTTGGGTGCTTCCCTTCCCCCAGGTCCATTAGGCCCTGATAATAGACCAGCAGGTTAGGCTCTGGTTAACTAGTTTCCCCTGAGGGCAGGCCTTATTAAGGAGAACAGATTCTTTATTCCAAAGTAGTTCCTTTCCCTCCCCGACTCCCATGGAAGAATGAGGGGATTTTTCTCCACTATTTACTGTGAGAACCAGGTTAAGCTCCTAGAGGTAAATCTCACAATATTTTAGGGGTGACCCATGACTGGGCCCTCCTGGATTTTTTTAACTCTTAGTCTGGTCCACACTAAGCCTCCAGTAATTTTTCAATTACAGCTCAGGTTTTCCTACCCTGACACTGGTCCCCACAGTAGTTTTTGCTTATTAGTCTCTTCTTGGTAAGCCACAGTTGCCTGTCTGTCTCTCCAGTACTGGGGGCAGTGGTTTGCTTGTGTTCTTCCCTGTCTAATGGATTCAAGAGATGTTGACTTTTCAGTCAGTTCATCTTTGTATTTGTTAGTAGGACAGAATGGTGACTTTCAAGTTCCTTACGTGTGGAACTGGAAATTGGTAACTGAGGCATGTCTTTTTTTGCTCCTTCCTTCTTCCAGGAATGCAGATATGGTGCCTGGAGCATGAGTAGCTAACTGAGACCATGAAACAAAAGCCATAGAGATGATAGTGGAAATATAAAAGACAGAAAGAAGTTTGTTTCCAGTATCATGGGGTGTTCTAGCCCTGCATTTCCTGAATCCAGACTTCTAGAACATGAAAGGAAAATAAACCTTATTTGCGTTTAGCTACTATTTTTCTTCAGGTTCTACATCACTCAGAACTGAACCGTATCCTAAATATTAAGTTGATGAGGAAGAAGGTCTATATTTCAAATCTTGGTTTCTAGGAGATGTTGATGGTGTGAACATAATATATAAAGTTATCACAACTAAGGTATGGCTTCAGGAGGAGAAAATAGACATTCTGTGGTAATTTCTGAAGTCCTGGCAGGACTTTGAGGATTTTATTATTACCTATAGGAAAGAAAATTCCTGCTGATACCATGACAGGGTAAGTTGGAAAGACTTCTTTTGAAGCTGTCTTCTAGATGCAGGAACTGAATCACACCTCTCTGTTCATTAAACAAGTTGTAGTAACTTCCTAAGAGACCAGAAAATTAATACAGAATGGGGGAAACTACCTCCCAATGGAAAGACATTTAATTAGTAGAAGTTTAAAAGTTACTGCTTTAGTTTTTTAATTTAGAGCTTTTCTGAACCGCCATTACACCATCTTAACAAGAATGTACAGAAAATCAATAAACTGTAAAGTTTCAGTGTAGTGTAATATGACTAAACTTGAAAATATTGTGCAATATGGCATTATCGTGAGCTAATCCTACCAGATTTTTTTCTTGTTACTACAATCCCTTTTAATGCATTGTAGTCCTCAGATAATGTACCTTTTATTTTAAAGTTAAGTCATTTCTGTACAGTGGGGAGCGATCCCTTGAGGAAACTTGATCTCAAGTCCTTTTTTTTTTAAAGCAAAATGAATGTCAGGTAAAGTTTCTAGATAACCCCTGAAAATTCAGAACTCATCCACAGTAAATTCTCAGTGTGTAAAATCAAAAATTGGTGAAAGCATAAAACAATAAATAGAACAGGGTTCTTTTCAGATTAACGAACAGTTTACACAATGCTACTGCAATTCTGAAGTATAGCAATGTGTATATTTCCCATTTCTTTGAAAAAACAAGAGGTCTGCTCTTAAATTTGGGGGGAAGGGTTCTTTTTATTCTGTGAATTTGGGAGTTGTCAAATTTAACTGGCTTCTGAAATCAGCCTGTTCTCCATTTAACTCATGGATGACTCTTGGAATAACTGGACATTCAAATATTCTCATTCCAAACCATTTCCTTCTTGCTTCCCGTATTATCAACACAATCCCCTTCCAAAATATTAAGAAAGTTTTGAACTACTCTATTTAAAATGTTCAACTTTTTTTTGCAAATTAGCCAAGCTGCTAGTAGTCCAGTGTATCTCGTTTGTGCCGGGCTACTCCACATTATGTCCCTGGATATGAGGTGGGGCACAGAAGCCAGGGTTCCCTAGACTCACCTACTACGATGAGTCAGGAACTAAATTAGCTGTTCCTCATTTTGGAACTGGCAGCAGAGAAGCCAGGAGGGTAAAATACATAATGCATGGTGGACAGTTGCCTCAGGACATGGTCATCATTGGTGTCTTTTAAGTCAGGCAAGCAGAAACATGGAAGCTGAGTTATAGCAGAGAAAACCAGAAGAGTAAGTGTGCATAATACAAAGTGTGCACTTATTTCGAATCATGATCATTGCTGGAAGCATTCAGGTTTCTGGTTCATGTGTTTGAGGGCTGGGGTAGTTTTCCAGGGCTTGAAAAGTAGACTGGAAAGAACAAAATTGCCAAGGCATAGGAGATAGGAGTTCTTAGGCAGGCTCTCAGACCGATACTCTGTAACAAGGACAAGGACAGATCCTCATTCGAACTCAAGTGGTTCAAGTTGAAGAATTCTGCTCCTGAAACCCCAACATCACAATTGAGTTTAGCTTTGGCTGGGAAGCAGTGAAGGACCTATATGGAAACTGAATCATGAGACATAGAAATAAATATAGGTATTAGTGGATTTAAAAACAAGAAAAAGAAGGGAAAAGTAGAAAGGAAAAGAGAAGGAAGAGGACAGATTTGGAGGAGAGAAACAGAAACAGAAGGAGAAATGTTTAATAATCCTTAATTCTGTGCAAGGAACTGTTGTTGGCATTTTACCTGCATTCACTTGTTGAATCCTTACAGCCCCATTCTAGTGGATTGAGTGGTGGCCCCCAAAAAGATATATCATGTCCTAATCCCCAGAACCTGTGAACATTACCCTATTTGGAAAAACGGTCTTTGCAGATGTAATTAAGGATCCTGAGATGAGATCATCCTGGATTGTCCAGTGGTCCCTCAATCCAATGACAAGTGTCCTTTTTAGAGACATACAGAGGAGGCATTGTAACAACGGAAGCAGACTGGAGTGATGCAGCCACCAACCAAGGAATGCCAGTAACCCCCAGAAGCTGCAAGTGTCAAGGAACAGAATCTCCCTTAGAGTGTGGAGGAAGTGTCTCTTCTGACATCTGAATTTTGGACTTCTGGCTTTCAGAACTGTGAGAAATTAAATTTCTGTTGTTTGAAGTCACCACGTTTATGGTGATTTCTTATGGCAGCCATAGGAAACTAATACACCCATGAAGTAGGTGCCATCATTATTCACATTCTACAGATGAGTAAGCTAAGCCTCAGAAAGGTTGAGAGAGATCCCCAAGGGGTTGCCTCGTTATTGGTGGCAGGGGAA
This sequence comes from Delphinapterus leucas, assembly GCF_059928025.1. Taxonomy (NCBI): domain Eukaryota; kingdom Metazoa; phylum Chordata; class Mammalia; order Artiodactyla; family Monodontidae; genus Delphinapterus; species Delphinapterus leucas. Next base: position 21,484,172 of record NC_143130.1, on the reverse strand, counting down.
GGATTGGAATCCAAACCATCTGGCTTCATAGCCCACACCTTCACCCCTACACATCATCATCGATTCAATTACTCAGTATATGATTACAATATATCAGGAGGCTGGAGCTGCTCTCCGGAAAGCTCAAAAAATAGTGCAGGCTGGAACTTGTGACTTATCAGTGACTTTAGCTGTGGTGTACTAGGGAGATAGGAGATGAGGAAATGCTGTAGGAGTGCACACGACCGCTCCAATAATTAAACATCTGTTATAAGCTCTTATATTATCCTATCTGGCTAACATACTCCACAAAGATGACGCCAGTAAGCATGATTTTAGGAATGTAATATAAAGCCAGAAAATGATTTTAAAAATATGAATCTATTAGAAAGTTTTCTAAATACCATAAAAATAATGTAGTTGTAGAGATTTATCATTTCCTTTGTCAAAAATACAGCATGTCTGAACATTACTGAATCAACTCAGGAAGGGATGAAAATAATCTATGTTATTTCATTTCCAAAATAGAAGTCAAGATTAGAAATAAGATGTTTCAGTAGAACTTGGGCTTGGGTTTATGAGGCATTGAGAACACAAACTTCAAACTGTGTATCCAGCATTCAGGAGTCATGAACTGAAGTACAGAGTGAAGTCATGAAATTCACATGTAACTTAGTTCTTATCAGGAGGTTACCCGGACCCTTGAGATTTTTATTCTTCCTTTAATTTCTTCTCCAACATGTCCTGGGCCACCTAATTTAACTCCTAATCTCTTGAAATTCTTACATGTGAGCTGGGGAGTGACAGTGGTTCCTGGTAAATACTTAACAACCAGGCTTTCCACAAAAATGTCTGATTTATAGCATTTGTCAGTGTCCATGGTGTAAGTACTCCCACCGTGGACAGTTTCAAGCTACCAAAATGCCGTTACTGGATCTGGAGTAGGAAAGGGATACACAATCACACATCACTATGTTGTATTTCCATCACCCAGATACAGTAGACATAAATCATTTCAAGCACAGAGATAATATTAAAAGGTAGTAAAATCATTCAGAAATGATGGTTTCAATAGTTATGACTTCCGTTTTAAATATAATTTTTTTAACTTTGCTTATGTAATTTAAATTTTAATAGTGCCTGTGTTTAATAAGAAGCTCAAAAAATTCCTGAAAATTTAGCAATTGACTCTCATGCCCAATAAAAGGTGGATCCAGAACCTGTTACTAAACTCAGGCTTGGCTGCTCATCACTCAGGAATCAATACTGAGAGACAAGCGTTGGGTAAAAGGAAAGATAGCTTTATTGACAAAACTGGCAATGCTGGGGATAATAAGGTGGAGTCATCAGGGGGCAAGAACTTTTAAAGGGGAATTTCAGGGGTGCATGAAATTGGTCATGTAGTGGTGTGAAGCGTCATCTTGATTGTTTTAAGGACAGTTAATCTTCAGTTCCAGGGTTGGTTTGTTTCCACTTCCTTGAAGCCAGTTTTTGGAATTGTGCAAGAGAGAGCAGCTTATGTCATGGCTACAGTCTGGTCATCATGTAGTTAACTTCTTCCACCTGGTGGGGGTTTCAGTATCTATAAGACAGCTCACAGGATATGGCTCAGAATATTAATTATAGCCTTTGTGGAAGAACTAAATGTCCTTGACTTCGTTTAATGGCTAAACTATTATTATTTTGTCTTGCTTGACTGTTTTTCTTTGCTTCTGCATTTTCTCACTACTCTGATTAAAATTACTCTTTGGAACTTAGGGAAGGCCTAAAGTTTCTCTACAAACAAGAGGCAGGTGGGGGACATGGGGGGTTCTGTCCCAGGAAGACCCCATAGGGTCTTTCTCAGTTACACACCCACTGGGGGTAGGATGTGTTTCCTGATCATCTCTGCCTTTTAATTTTTACTTTTGCCCGGTTACTTAAGATTTCGGATTCATTTACCGCCCCACGCCTGCTGTCCTTTTGTAACCTCACTCAATGTCCATTCTGAACATAACTTTAATTCTTTCTTCTCTAAAATATGATTGATGCAGTGCTTTGTAATAGGTGTTTATGGATATTTTGGAATGATGGGGCTTTTTTATGTTAAAATACTTTACACAACTAAAAATTGAATATTAGACTATCTTTATTCTTAAAAGTTACGTGGTCACCCTGACCCTTGGAATTTTTCTGTACCTACCTCCACAGACTTTGACTTTCTTCCTCATTCACAGGCCACTTCCCTCTTTCTTCTTCTGTTTATTCCAACAATAGGAAAAAATCCTATTAATTGGTTGTACAAAGTATATTTATTTGCACTCTTCACCCAGTCACCTTTGAAATCATGCCCCACAAGCCTCAGCATTTCATATCTAAAGTAGCTGATCAAGGTATTTTTTAACCTATAAATGGTTCTCAAACTGAGAGGAATTCTAGAACTATTTGGTAAATTATTATTGCCACATCAACCAGCAAGGATAAGGACAACTTCATTATCAGAAACTATGACTAGAAAGTCTGTTAGAAACCTTGATGGATGCAAGGTTTTAAGATATTCAGAGTTATCAGATGCCAGAGCAAATCAGAAGAAGGAAGGCATGGCAGGAGGAGGTTGAATTCATGTAAGCATTGGCATCCAGGAGTCCACGGGGTGACCTCAAAATGTAGACAGGTTTCTCACTTAGGAAAGCACTTATAATATGCCTTCTGTTAAAACAGAAATCATCACAAAACAAAGGCAACCCAAGCCATCAGATAACCAAAAACAAGACCCTAGAAAAAGAGAAATCTGTAGCTTTCGAAAACAGAAATATAATTTTTCTCTACCCATTCTTTACACAATTCTAGAAGCCAAGGCAATGTTATTGTTATCTTCATTTTACTTGTACTGCTCAATACACATTGTTATTTAATAACACTGGCCTTTAATTTATAGATAGAGCAGTTAAATCATACATACAGACCAGCTGTGGACACTGCAAAGCTGCTGTCTTGTCCAGCTTTGGTGATACATTGAAGTGTCAATGATGTGAATGGCAACCCCAGGCGTGCTGCCATTCATCATATTAAAACATTATAAAACCAAAGATTAGCAACATATGTCATTTCTATTGCCTTTACTATTATGTATAACTATGTCTCTGTGACATAAATGATAACAATACCTCTGATGTCAGAGAGCATAAGAAACTTAGAACAATTCTATACTGTATTAAAGTAGGCCATCACTTATATTTCAACCCAAATTCCTGTTTTCCATATCATAATTTCAACCATGCTTATCTTATGTCATTGAGATAGCACGAATTTTATATAAAAATAAATTAGTAGCCCTTAAGATGGGTGTGTACGTTTCTGTAATCACAAAGACTATTACAGAATATAAGCATACTTCCTGACTTCTGTGAAAATAATCCTGTCTTATTGTATTTCATATAATAGAAGAGCACAGTATATTAGACATGGCATAATAGGCATATTTGTTTGAAATACATTTCAGGTAATATTCCTATTTTACCAAGCTTGGATGGATATCAAAATCGCTACAGTGTAGTCAAACATCATCAAAATAAAAGTTTATTTCTAATGCGTACACAGGGGAGACTCTATTGAGTCTTTTCTTATATGTTTATATAAAGCAGATGTTCAGTGCACATTCTTTTTAACACCTCTCCACCTCTCTTTGGCTCTTTATGCCAAGAGGAGCATATTGTGGACTTACAAACTATATGTCCTAGGAGTAGAAATATACTTGTGCCTGTGTGGATCTGATTTTCTCTACTTGTAGTTGAATGTGGTATGAGAGAGTCTTGAGGAAGTTTAATATTATCTAAAACGTACTCTTGGTAATTGTTCTTTTATAATGTGCCCATTATTTGAATTTGTTCTTATAAAGCAGGGTTTTCATTTTTGACCCTAGGTTGTGAGTTTTCGAGGGCAGGAATACATCCTATTTCCCTTTGTATCCAAGCAAATCTAGACATTTAATAGATATTCATTAATGTTTGTTGAATGAGCAGGATTGCAGTGAGTCTGAACTTGAGCCTCAATGCTAAAGCTATTTAGTAGAAAACTGAAAAATCTGATAGGCGTACAAGGTCAAAGTCGAAGAACTTTGGAGGAAGGAAAGAAAAGAGGGAGGGTGAGAAGGATGGAGGAAAGAGAAGAGAGATAAAGAAAATAAATGTTTATTTTCTTCCTATTAAATGACAGTTTGGAAAAAACTCAAAATGTAAAGAATTTTTTATATCTCATAATGAGAACACACACAAGCTTATACATAGAATAATGTAGGAAAAGAGGATCTTCAGCTTGTTCTCTGCTTACTGACCACAGATTTGTAAATACGTTAATTAAACAGAATTTTCATTGCATCATATGACATATGTCGCCTCTTTAGAAGTCTGATACTGTTGATTTTCCCTCTGACACAATGCCTGCAGTTTAGGTCACTAAAATAAAATTCAATGGCACTTAAAGAATCAAGTCTAAATAAATTATCATGCATTCTCAAAAACATGGATAATTAAGCATAGGAGTTTTAAATTCCCAAATATATTGCACACCTTAAAGATGTAAAACACGTTTGCTTACATTTAATCGCACAGTGCTGATTTTTTTTAATTGCAATTATTGATTATGAGGTAGATTCAGTAATAAATGATAGACTGTCAGTCTCTTGAGACTTCAATTAAATATCACTTTTCATCCATATTGTTTAATTCATTCAATAAACGTATATTGAAGTGCAAGTTCCAGGCAATGAGCTCAGCATAAGAGTTACAGAGATGTATGATGTGGTTCCTGCCTTGGACGACCCTGCAGTCTAATGAGGAAAACGAAGAAGCAAAAGACAGAGCTCACAGCCTGAAGGAGTCAGGGAACATTTCTTGGGAAGAGATGATGTTGGAATGACCACGTGTGTGTGTGGAGGGGAGCAGTAGTGGTTAAAGCCCAGTGGGTAAGCTATCATGAAGGATTTTGCACACTATGCTGTGAAGTTATAACCATTGGTCATGTTTCAGGAGGGAATTACTTTTTCACATTCGCTCTTTAAAAAGAGGACCGCGGTGCTATTATAGAGTATGGATTTGAGGTGAGCAAAAACAGAGTCAGGTTAGGAAACCATTGTATCATCTGAGTGAAAATTATGGGACTCTGTATCAAATCAGTAACAGCAGGCACAGAAAGAAGAGGAGGTATATGGCAGCCATGGAGGTGCCACTTGTGTTTGCCTTTAAGAGAGAACTTGATTGCACATCAGCTGTAAGATGTGCAATTAGCCAACTTCCTCTAGTTGCAGTGTCTCTGAGATCTGCTGCAGGATTTGAATGGAGACCATCCTGAGTAGCCCCAACCAGTGACCAGCATGGCCACAGCACTAGGATTTGGCCACTTCTGCCCATCATGAGACTCTTCTAATGGTCAGTCCCTAGTGCTGAGTTCCCTGCTGGGTTGACTTTAATTTTGTAAGATCTGCCATGTTGCCTGAAACTTCCTGCCCAATCCTGTTTCCCCTGCCCTTTCCTTTCGTGATGTCTGATCTGCAGCACAATCCAATGGCTCTTCCCGTCCAATTCTGCTTCCTTCCCTCTTTATCTTTCCTAGGTGTTGCCCCTGAATAAACTGCTTACACTCAGGTCTCCAGCTCAGCATCTACTTCTAGAACAATGCAGTTGCCACGGGGTATTTGAGAAATAACTGGAAGATAGAATTGACAGGAACTTTCATTGATTGGTCATAAAATAAGTCAGAAGGATGATTCAAAGACAAACTCAGGATCTTTGCTCGAATGGCACTTTAGTTCACTGAAACATGGTTACAGGAAGATAAGCAGGTCTGGATGTGGTAGGGTTTAGAGATGGTGAAATTGAGATTCCTTTGGGACATGCAACAGTTTGGCCACATAAGTAATTATATAAGCTTAGAGCTCAGAAAAGAGCTCCTAAGTCTGTCTGTCTGCATTAAGGATGCATATCTTGTAGTCATAGGATTTTGTTTGCCAACACTGATTGATTAGTGAAGATACAACTCTAGAATGCAGTAGTTGTACAATTCTACCATTAATTTGAGTAGCTGTGATGAAAATTTGTAATTATATTGTATCACACATACACACACAGAGAAATATGTGACTTCTACAAAAGAGAGAATTATGTAGTAGTTAGCACACAGGATTTTCTACTCATTGATTGTATGAATTAGGGTGAATATTTTCATGACTCTTTTTAATTGTAAAATAGGATCAAAATAGTACTAACTTCATAACTAAGAAGATTGAATGAGAAAACAGATGATAAGCCCTTAAAATAGCTTGTCTAAGCTCCCATAGTGCTAGCATGGTAATTTATATAGTTCACATGTAATATACACTTGTTAAGACAGTTAATGAGGTATGAGTGAAAAGAAAAATAAGTATTTCTGAATTCTGTGGACACAATACCCTAAATAACAAGAACTGACTTGTTAAAGTCAAAGTCTTACCTGGTTCATTTCCAAGCCAGTCTCTGCCATATCCTCTTCTGGTTTTCTAGAATTCATAGCAAGAAATGGTTCAAGGTGCTAAATCTCCCCACCTCTGCCTAAAAACATTATTGTCAGAGAACCCATCTGTGCCCTCCCAAACAAACACCTTAGAAATGTTAAGGTCATGCACTCCATCAGTAATCTTAGGCTTCAAAGGAAATAAAAAGTTATACTTTTCAAAAAGATTAGTGGTGACATTCTTATAGAAATAATGAGTGAGTCACTATCAGCTCAAACACCATTTTTACCTATAAATTTTTATTTCTGTCTCAGTTAATTAACTAAACTGTACCTATGAGTATTTTTGCAAATCACCACCAATTATAAGGTCTTAATTTTCCTTCTTGGTCCTGTATTAGGGATCATAATTTGAATGCCAAGAAGGCTTGTGCATTTGCCTCTTTGTCCCTCTCTTAAAAATCCAGTCTAATCACTGATGCTATCAAGATTATATCTGTGTTTTTAAATTTAGATATAATTGACATATAACATTATACTAGTTTTGGGTGTACAATATAATGATTCAATATATGTATATATTGTCAATCCATCACCACACATAGTTACAATTTTTTCCTTCTAATAAGAACTTTTAAGATTTACTCTCTCAGCAACTTCCATTATGCAGTAGAGTATTATTAACTATAGTCACCATCCTGTACATTACATCCCCAGAACTTATTTATCTTATGAGTGGAAGTTTGGACCTTTTGATCACCTGCACCCAGCTCTGATAACCACCAATCTTTTCTTCATGTCCATGAGTTCATATTTTGTTTTTTAGATTCCATATTTAAGTGAGACCACATGGTATTTGTCTTTATCTGTTTGACATTTCTCTTAGCATAGTACCATCAAGTTCTGCCCATGTTGTAAATGCCAGGAATTTTTATGGCTGAATAATATTTCATTATAGATAGACAGACAGATAACACTTTCTTTATTCATCCATCAATAGACACTTAGGTTACTTCCATATCTTGGCTATTGTAAATAATGCTACAATGAATATGGGGGAAGAAGTATCTTTTTAAGTTATTGTTTTCGTTTCCTTTGGATAAGTATCCAGAAGTAGAATTGCTGGATCATATGGTGCTTCTGTTTTAATTTTTTTAGGAACCTCCATATCATTTTCCATAGTGGCTACACAAATTTATATTCCTACCAACAGTGCACAAGGGCTCCCTTTTCTCCATATCCCCCTCAACACTTGTCATTAGTTGTCTTTTTGATAATAACCATTCTGACAGATGTGATAGCTTATTGTGATTTTGATATGCATTTTCCTGAAGATTAGTGATATTGAGCACTTTTTCATGTACCTGTTTGCCATCTGTATGTCTTCTTTGTAAATATGTCTATTCAGATCCTCTGCCCATTTTTTTTTTTACATCTTTATTGGAGTATAATTGCCTTACAGTGGTGTGTTAGTTTCTGCTTTAATAACAAAGTGAATCAGTTATACATATACATATGTTCCCATATCTCTTCCCTCTCCTCTGCCCATTTTTAAATTGGACTGTTGGCTTTTTTGCTGCTGAGTTGTATGAGTCCTTTATATATTTTGCATATTAATCCCTTATCAAATAGATGATTTGCAAATATCTTCTCCCATTTGGTAGGTTGATTTTTCATTTTGTTGATGGTTTCCTTTGCTGTATAGAAGCTTTTTAGTTTGGTGTAGTCACATTTATTTACTTTTCCTTTTGTTGTCTTTGCTTTTGGTGTCAAGTCCAAAATATCATTGCTATTCTGATGTCAAGGTTGTCACTGCCTTGGTTTTCTCCAAGGATTTTTATGGTTTCAGGTCTTATATTCAAGTCTTTAATCCATACTGAATTAACTTTTGTTAATTAGTGTAAAATAGTGGTTCAGTTTTCCCAAAACAATGTGTTGAGGAGACTTGTCCTTTCCCCATGGTATATTCTTGGTTTCTTTGTCATAAATTAATTGACCATAAATGCTTGGGTTTATTTCTGGGCTCTCTATTCTGTTCCATTGATCTAAGTCTCTGTCTTCATGCCAATACCATATTGTTTTGATAACTATAGCTTGGTAATATAGTTTGAATTCAGGAAACTTTATGCCGCCAGCTTTGTTCTTCTTTCTCAAAATTGCTTTAACTCTTCGGGGTTTTTTGTGGTTCCATACAAATATTAGGATTGCTTGTTCTGTTTCTGTGAAAAATATTGTTGGTATTTTGATGGAGATTGCATTGAATCTGCACATTGCTTTAGGTAGTTTGGACACTTTAACAATATTGATTCTTCCAGTCCATGAGCATGAAATATTTTTTCATTTACTTGAATCTTTAATCAGTTTCTTTAATCAGTGTCTTATAGTTTCAGTGTACAGATCTTTCACTTCTTTGGTTAAATTTATTCCTAGATATTTTATTATTTTGATGCAGTTGTAAATGGGATAGTTTTCTTAATTTCTCTTTCTAATAGTTTGTTATTAGTGTATAGTACTACAACCGATTTTTGTATATTTATCTTGTATCCTGAAACTTTACTGAATTATTAGTCTAACATTTTAAAAAAATTATTTATTTTGTTTATTTTTGGTCTGCGTTGCTGTGCACGGGTTTTTTTCTCTAGTTGCAGCAAGTGGGGCCTACTCTTCATTGTGGGGTGTGGGCTTCTCATTGCAGTGGCTTCTCTTGTTGCGGAGCACGGACTCTAGGCATTCAGGCTTCAGTAGTTGTGGCACGTGGACTCAGTAGTTGTGGCTCGCAGGCTCTAGAGTGCAGGCTCAGTAGTTGTGGCACACAGGCTTAGTTGCTCCATGGCATATGGGATCTTCCCGGGCCAGGGCTCAAACCCGTGTCCCCTGCATTGGCAGGCAGATTCTTAACCACTGTGCCACCAGGGAAGCCCTAGTCTAACATTTTCTGGTAGAGCCTTTAGATTTTATATACGTAATAGCATGTCATCTGCCAATAAAGACAGTTTTACTTCTTTCTTCCCAATTTGGATGTCTTTTATTTCTTTTTCTTGCCTGATTGCCTTGGCTAGGACTTCCAATACTGAATAAAAGTGGCAAGAGTGGGCACCTTTAACCTGTTACTGATCTTAGAGCTTTCACTATTGAATATGATATTCGCTATGGGCTTGTTATATATGGCCTTTACTATGTTGAGGCATGTTCCCTCTATACCCTCTGTATCCTCTTTGTTGCGAGTTTTTTTTATCATAAATGACTATTGTAAGATCATGTTTTCTAAACCCTTTGTTAGAACACATGACCTGATAACAGTATTTTGTTCCATTTAAAATGCCTATTGATAGTCTAGAAAAAGCAGTGAGTATGCTAACATATTGGAGTTTTGTGACATTCCAATTTTTAATAAATTAATAAAATAGGATGTTTGAATTGAAGCCTATTCCAGTAATTCTAGAGTAAATGGTTGTCCAAAGTATGGGGTCAATTCACTATCAATGATCCTACAGTATTAAATCATTTTATGTAAATGAACTTAGAGCCTGAATAAAAAATATTCATGTTGTCAGAGCCCAGTGAATAATATATAAAGACACTAGTAGCAGAAAATTAGGGTTTTAGTGTTGTTCATGTTGCATATTCTCTTCAAGGTAGCCCAAGTTTATTCATATTCCAATGCTGGCTGATTATTTTTTTAGTGTATATATAATTTAGACTGTAACTTAGCATTAACCTCTGCATTGCCTTGTTTCAGACAGTAGGAGCATTACAAGTTCAAATGCAAAGTTATTATATATTCTGAATGAAATACTATATCTGTTTAGCAATTCCGTTTATAGGATATTAACTACAAGTATATTCTGTGTTAGAGTGTTTCCCTCTAGCATTCAGAGGCATTAAGTTCATTCTATATGTAATTTCAGATCAGTGCAGCTGCTTAATTAGCAACTAGTTGAACTAGTAGAATTGCAAAGCAATTCCATTTTGATAGTTTTAACAACTATAATAATATTTCCTACATGATTGGCTCATAGAAATGACAACTGATAGTATCTGGCTCAACTTTCCACCCAATGCAAAAATTCATTGGCAATTGGCCATTCAGCTTTCACCTAACCTCAGTGATGGGGACTTCACTATCTGATGAGGTCATAGATTTTATGGTTTGACAGCTCCATGTTCTGGACAGTCCTGCAGCATTTAAATATTCACAGTTTGGCAAATTTCTTGGCCATTAACTCTTATGGCAGAGATAAAATAATTGATAGTATTAAAATGACAATAATTTATATTAACTTAATTCCCTTTACATGTAGAGTGAATTTTATAAGAGAGAACATAAGCTGTATAAACAAAGTTTACCCTGTTTGTCTCATTCAGAAGGAAAAGGCCCCGGTAATTGCCCCAAATATTAAAACCAACAGGCACTGCCTTCTCTACCCTATTTCAATGTCCTGTGCTTAAATCTCAGTACTTCTAGCCTTTAGCTCCTTGCCTCACCCCAAAATCTGTGTCCCCAGTTTGGTGACATAACCTCTTTTGGATTGTTCTTATTTCAGGATTTGAATTTACCATTCTCGACATTATAATGTATTCTGGTTTTAATCGACCCAGCTCCTGGTTCTGCATGAGAGACTTAGGCCTTTTTCTGACCACCCTTGTAGGTAGCCCATTAATGACTTTACAAACAGAGAAAAAAATTCAAGAAATATCCAGCAAGCATATTGAAGGCAACAAAGGAAAAGGATAGAAAGGGTACATCAGCTGACAAGTACCATGGATTATGCGTGGTGAGAGAGAGCCAATCTCACTGTTTTCATTTAAATTTGCCTCTTTTCTCTTTAAATGAGCCAATTTTAGATTGGAATTATGTAAAAGAAAGAAGTGGAAGGTGATATGTGTTTCTCATGGTAATTCGATGCCCTTAATCTTTCTTAGCTGGAACTTCAGTCTCAGAAATAAAGATCAAGCACACAGCACCTTCCAACAAGTCCCACTGAGGCATGGGTGGCCCTGGAGCAGGTGGATGTCTCAGGATATCATTATCTGGCTGTAAGTACTTGAAGAAGAATGTCTGTGGCAGAGATCTAAGGAGCTCACAAAATTCAAAGCAAAGTGTTTGGATCTCTATTTGAAAAAATTTGACAAATGCTGCAAGGTGCAGAGGCAAGAATTACAAAGATCCCATTTCTCAGCTCCCCTTGCTCCCCTGCAGAGCTCTCATTGATTTCAAAGACACGTCAGGCTTGGATCAGCTCTGTGGGGCCTGGACCCAGGCGAGGAATGGGCCAAAGATAGGAAGAAAGAAAGGCTGAACGGGGAAAAGGAAAGTTCTGTGGATGAATTTTAGTACAAAAGAGTACCCCCTTCTTCTGACCCACATGAATGCTCTTACAGGTGATATAAGCATCCAGCATGTATTTATAAAACATGTTTCTAACAGAAACTATATCATATACAAATTCAGGTACACATGATTATGTAACACATACAGAATAGATAAGATACATATGTTCTTTATTCAGAAAAAAGTTAACCTGAGAGAAACTTGGATAGGGGCAGTAAGGTTACTAGAGAATGCCACCATAAATCCTCGTTCATTTTTTTTCTTTCTTACCAATTAATCATTGATTACTGTTTTTCATCAGAGAGACCATAGCTAGAGATACTATTTTATTCAAGTCAATTTAGAGCGTGGGTAATGAAAGCTCAGAAAGAGGGAGATTCTTCTGGGAAAAATGTATTCATATGAAGACTTTGGAAAATAGGTATATCTTTATTTCTTCTGTAGGTCTTAAGTTTTGAGTTTTTTACTTTTAGGTTTTTTATCCATGTGGTATTTATTCTTGTATATGCTGTGGCATGGGAATCTATTTTTAATTATTTTTATATAGGTGACCTTTTATCCCAAATAATTTATGAAATAATTTCCTTTTCCCAGTAATGCACAGTAGTACCTATATCATATTCAATTACCATATGAGCTTGGGTCCATTTGTCCACCAAGTGTCATTTGTCTGTTTGTCCACTCCTATGCAAATACCAAACTATCTTAATTTTTATAGCATTAAAATAAATGTTGATACATGGTAGTAGAACACTCTCTCTCTCTCTCTCTCTCTCACACACACACACACACACACACACACACACCTGTCTCTTCTTCAAAATTGGCTGGTATTTTGTCAAGTAAATTTAGGATCAGATGGTCGAATTCTACTAAAACTCTTTAAGGATTTTACCTTAGATTACATTTAAATTATAGAATAATTTGGAATGAGTTTACATCTACACACTATTTAGTTTTCCTACCTATTAATATAAAATCAGAGAGACTTTTCATAGGTTCCAAACAGCACATCTCCTCTGCTACCGATGTCTGCATCAGTGCACTCTTTGTGCTACTGTCGATAAGCAATCCATGTTTCCATCTAAAGCCAATCCTGCTGTTTTTTCACTCTCTTTTGCTTCATCAAACACATCTCTAGTAATTCTGTCCTTTTCCCTTACATCTCTACCAGATTATTCCCTCCAGTGTACAAATATGATGCTATTTCTGGCATCTTAAAAAGTACCTTCTCTTGACCTCATTTCTCCCTCTGCCTACCCATTTTCCCTATGCCACAAAATTATTCAAAAGCATTTTTATCCCAATTCCTCTCCTTCTAATCTCCCTTAAACTCCTTTGAATCAAGATTTCTTACCAACCTGCTAAAACTGATCTTGTCAGTATAATACAGTGACCTCCACAATGCTACATCCGGTTGGAGTTCTATTTTTCAAGGAAAACAGTCCAATTCACCTGATTTTCAAATGTATTGGCAAATAATTATTTATTACATGATAGTATAATCTTTTTAATGTTCCCAACATCTGTAGAGAGTGGTTTTGTCTTTTATTTCCACTCTTCTTTTATTTTTCCTTTTTTTTCAAAGAATTAGTATTTTGTTGTTGATTTCTTTTATCAGTTTCTGTCCTTCAATATTTTTGTTTGTTTGTTTTGCTTTCTCTGGACTCACTTTGCTATTCCTTTTCTACCTTTTTGAGTGTGAGACTTAGATTGGTCATTTTTAATCTTTCTTTTTTCTAATGAAAATATTTCTATTTCTAAAAGTTGTATGTGGGACATTTTATTACTGTTAACTTCAAAATATATTCTAATTTTCAGTGTGATTTTTTTTCTACAACTCATGAGTTACTTAGACATGTGCCTCTCAATTTCCAAACATAATTTTTTTGTTATCCTTTAGATCTCTACTTAGTTTTAGCATTGAGGTCAGAAGATATGCTCTATCTTACTTAATTCCTTTAAAATTTATTGAGACATGCTTTATAACCCAGCATATGATCAAATTCCTTACATCATTTATGTGAACTTGAAAGGAATGTGTATTCTGCAGTTTTTATGTACAGAACTCCATTTAGTCACCAGATCAAGTTTGATAATTATGATGTTCACATTTTCTATATTCTTGCTTATTTTTGTCTACTGTTCTGTCAATTACTAAGAGAGTTGTATTAAAATTTTCACTTGTGACTGTGAATTTCTCTTTTTATCTTTGTTGTCTTGTCTATTTTCATTTTACATATTTCGAGTCTGTGTATTAGATGCCTACAAATGTTATAGTTTTCTGGTAAATCAAACTTTTTATCGCTATGAACTAATCCTTTTATGCCTAATAATGCCTTTGCCTACAACTAGTTTCTTTTGGAAAAGATTAATCTATTATGTCTTTCTCCATCCTTTTAATTCAGCCTTTCTGTATATTTTACATATGTCTCTGGTAAGGAGCATGGAGTCAGATTTTATTTATATTCACTTTGTTTTTCAGCCTGAAGAATTCATTTCAATTCTTTCAGTGCTCAATTCAATTCCATTTAATATAATTACTGACATATTTGGATTTATTTGTGCTTGTTTTTCTTTCCCCCACCTGTTCAATGTTTCCTCTTTTTTCTACCTTCTTTATAATCTATTGAGCACTTTTTTCTCTTTTTTCTGTTTTTAGTATCTACTACGTTGGAATTTTACACTTCCTTTTTAAAGAACTAACTTTTTCAGTTCATTTAGTGTTATAGGCAGAGTTCTAAGATGACCCCAATGACTTATGCCTTTGTGTAACCCTCTCCCCTTCAGGGTGAACAGGATTTGTGAATATGATGTGGCATCATTCCCGTGATTATGGTACTTCATATGGCAATAGAGATTTTGCAGATGCCATGAGGGTCCCTAATCATCTGACTTTGAGTTGCTCAAAAGGGAGATTATCTTGGAGGGGAGGGAGGTGCTGATGTAATGAGTTGAGCTCTTAAAAGAGAAAAGAAGCAAGCAACAAAGAAAAACATGTGTTAATAGGAAAAGGATTTAAAAGGCAGATTACTGGCTGACCTCACAACAGCAACAATGAAAATCAGTTTACTGGATTCATGTCTTCAATGTGCTGAAAAAAAGTCCATCTAGAATTCTATACTAGACAAAAGTACCTTTCAAGAATGAGAAAGTGATAAAGAAAAGAGATTTTCCAGGCAAGCAAAAAGTAAGTTTTTCACTAAATGAAGTCATGAAAAAAATTCTACAGTATAAATACGGATCAGAAGTGATATGTTCCAGGTGACTAGTATGAGGTGTAAAAAGGAATAAAGAACAAAGAAAATGGTAAGTTTGCAAGTAACTCTCAATAAGCATTGGTGGTATAAACCATGAAAACCACATCTTATGGCACACTAAAAATGTAACAAAACAGACTTAAAATTTTTTAAAAGTTTAAAAGGTATTAAAGTTGCATTATCTCATTTAGGGTAAATATATTAATCTTAAAATAGAAAAAAAATAAATGTGCATTAAATTTTTCAAGGTAGTCACTAAATGTATTGGTGTTTTTTCCCTGCATAACAAATTAGCAGGAACTTAGGACCTTAAAACAAAGACAAATTAATTATTTCACAGTTTCCATAGGTCAGGAGTCCAGCAGGTGTTAACTGGGTCCTCTTCTCAGGCTGAAATCTAAGTTTTGGCCAGGGCTGCAAGATGTGAGGCTCAGGGTCCTCTTTCAAGCTCACTGTCTTTGGAAGAATTCAGTTCTTGTGGATGCAGGACTGAGCACTCAGCTCCTAGAGACCACCTGCCATTCCCTGACATAACACATTCATGCCAAGCCAGGCTGCCTAACAGTCCCATTACGATTTAGCTACTAAAAGAATTGTAAACAAATGTAAAATAAACAAGCAAAGAGTGGGGAAATTTAAATGATTTTTAAAACATTTTATTAACCCAATTAATAGAAATGTTAATGAACTGTTCAAATTTCTAGAAAACCCAATGCACAAAATTGGCACACAAAAATAGAAAATCTGAGTAGACGTGTATCTGTATTAAAGATAGTAAATCTGTAATTAAAATCCTTCACAAATTCAGATTTTTTAACCAGTGAATTCTTTCAAACACTGAAGGGAGAAGTTATGCTAAAGTCTTCCAGAGACTGTAAAGAGAAAGTACCATCTTGATTTCATTTTATGAGGCCAGTAGAACTCTACTGGATTCTATGGCACACTGAATTCTTGACTGAGTCACTGATTGCCTTGTTGATTTGAGTGTCGGCAGCTAATAGTTCTTAGTTGAGTCCCTCTATAGGAATTCCTAGCAGCCAAAGAGAGCTACATTCCCCAAGGGCTCACCCCTCCAGGCAACTTCATGCAAAGACTGGGTTTTTGAGGGGTATAGGTGCCCAGGCCCCAGACCTTAAGGAAGAATAATGCTGACGGGCCATCCTGGCCCATGAACCCCTCTGGGCTGCCTGAGGCCTCTGTCATAGTGTACTCTGTAACACAGTAAAATCCTCCTTTTCCCCACTCCTATTTCCTCACCCTCCCATAGGAGTTGTTTGTCTGCATGCAAATCTCTGTTTCAGAACCCTTTTCCTGGGGAATCCAATCTAAAATAATAATTTCAATATCAAAACCTTAAAATGACAGTATAAGAAAGGAGTCACAAGCCATTACCTCTCATAAGTGTGAATGTAAAAATCCTAAATAAAATATTAGAAAATAGATTCCAACAACATGTAATGGGGATAATACACCTTGACAAAGTTGAGCTTCAGAAATTCACAGTTAGGTGTTTAATATTTGAAAATAATTGATGTAATTCACTACCTTGACACGAGAAAAATTATATGATTGTTTCAATAAATGAAGAACAATAAATAAAGAAAAAGCTTTTGACGAAATTCAGCATTTATTTAGACCAAACTCCTCTTAGCAAACCAGTAATAGAAGCAGAGTTCCTTAATCTGATGGGTAGAACCTAGAAAATTCCTATAGCAAAAATATGATTAATTGTGAAATATTAATTATGGTTGGGAATGAGACAAAGACAGCCTTTATAACCAGTTTCATCCATCATTATAGCCTGGGCCCTAGCAAGTGTAATAAGACAAGAAAGAGAAATTAAAAATATAAGAACAGGGGAAAAAAGGTAATATAATATCATTTCTTGCACATCATAAAATTGTATATATAAAAAAGTACAAAAATCTAGAGATGATGTGTTAGGATTAATAAGTGAAATTGGCAAGTTTATCAGATATGAGGACTGTATACAAAAATTAATTGTATTTTTATATAGAGGCAAAACAAAACAATTTTTTAAAGATTCAATTTATAACAACTACAAAAACATTAAATAAACATGTGCAAGAGTTCTCCACTAAAATTGGAAAGCATTGCTGAATACAATTAAAGAAAATCTAAATAAGTACCTTCTGTACCATCTTTGTGAATTGGCAGACTAAATATTTCAAATTCTTACCAAATTTATCTATAGATTTAATGCAATCCCAGGAACTCCGTATTTCTTTCGTCTTTCTTTTTTCATATGGAAATTGATAAGCATATTCTAAAATTTATGTGGAAGTGCAAACAGCCAAGAATTTCTAAGACAATCTTGAAGAAGAAAGACAAATAGAAAAGTGTTATGCTAACAGCTGCCAATACTTATTTTTAACTACAGTATTTAAATTACAGTGTACTACTCGGGCAAGGACACATACCTAGACACATGAAACAGAACAGAGTTCACAAGCTGAGGCATATATATAGTCAATTAATTTATGGCAACTTGTCACTGTAGAGTGGTAGGGGAAGGATAATCTTTACAATAAGTGTATGGGTCAATTGGATATTTCCCATCTGGGAAAAATATTATGAGCCCTACCTCCTATCGTAAACAAAAAATCAGTTCCAGATAGATTATACATCTAAATATGAAAGAGAAAATATTACCATTCTAGAAGAAAATATGGGAGATTCTCTTCATGATCCTGAGGTTGGCAAAGATTTCTTAAACAGGATGCATAAACATGAATCATGAGGGGAAAAGATTGATAAAAATGGATTGTATTAAAATTAATAATTTCTCAAGATGGCAGAGGATGAAGACGTGGAGATCGCCTTCCTCCCCACAAATATATCAAAAATACATCTACATGTGGAACAACTCCTAGAGAACACCTACTGAACGCTAGCAGAAGACCTCAGACGTCCCCAAAGGCAAGAAACTTCCCACATACCTGGGTAGGGCAAAAGAAAAAAAGAAAAACAGAGACAAAAGAATAGGGATGGGACCTGCACCTCTGGGAGAGAGCTTTAAAGGAGGAAAAGTTTCCACACACTAGAAAGCCCCTTCATTGGTGGAGACAGGGGGTGGGCGGTGGGGGAAGGTTTGGAGCCACGGAGGAGAGCACAGCAACAGGGATGCAGAGGGCAAAGCTGAGAGATTCCTGCACAGAGGATGAGTGCTGACCAGCACTCACCAGCCTGAGAGGCTTCTCTGCTTACCCACCAGGGCAGGTGGGGGCTGGGAGCTGAGGCTTGGGCTTCAGAGGTCAGATCCCAGGGAGAGGACAGGGGTTGGCTGCGTGAACACAGCCTGAAGGGGAGTAGTGTGCCACAGCAAACCAGCAGGGAGTCCAGGAAAAAGTCTGGAACTGCCTAAGAGTCAAGAGACGATTGTTTTGGGGTGCATGAGGAGAGGAGATTCAGAGTGCTGCTTCAACGAGATCCAGAGTTGGGCGCAACCCGCGGCTATCAGCGCAGACACCAGAGACGGGCATGAAACTCTAAGGCTGCTGCTGCAGCCACCAAGAATCCTGTGTGCAAGCACAGGTCACTATCCACAGCTCCCCTCCCGGGAGCCTGTGCAGCCTGCCACTGCCAGGGTCCCGTGATCCAGGGACAACTTCCCCAGGAGAACACAGAGTGTGCCTCAGGCTGGTGCAATGTCACGCCAGCCTCTGCCACCGCAGGCTCACCCCGCATTCCATACCCCTCCTTCCCCACAGCCTGAGTGAGCCGGAGCCCCCAGATCTACCGCTCCTTTAATCCCCTCCTGTCTGGGTGAAGAACAGTTGCCAGAGGGTGAAACACGCAGAGGGGGGCCCAAATCCAAAGCTGAACCACAGGAGCTGTCCGAACAAAGAAGAGAAAGGGAAATCTCTCCCAGCAGCCTCAGGAGCAGCGGATTAAATCCCCACTATCAACTTGATGCACCCTGCATCTGTGGAATACCTGAATAGACAACGCATCATCCCCACACTGAGGCAGTGGACTTTTGGAGTAACTGTAGACTTGGGGTTTGCTTTCTGAGTCTAATTTGTCCCCAGTTTTATGTTTATCTTAGTTTAGTATTTAGAGCTTATTATCACTGGTAGATTTGTTTATTGATTTGGTTGCTCTCTTCGTTTTTTCATATATATATATTTTTTTTCCCTTTTGTCTTTTTGTGAGTGTTTATGTGTATGCTTCTTTGTGTGATTTTGTCTGTATAGGTTTGCATTTACCATTTGTCCCAGCGTTCTGTCTTTTTTTTTTTTTTTTTTTTTAAGTATAGTTTTTAGTGCTACTTATCATTGGTGGATTTATTGGTTTGGGTGCTCTCTTATTTTTTTTTTTAATTATTTATTTTAACAACTTTTTATTATTTATTTTAATAACGATTTCATCTTTCTTTTCTTCCTTCCTTCCTTCCTTCCTTCCTTCCTTTCTTTCTTTCTTTTCTTTCCTTTTTTTTTTCTTTTCTCCCTTCTGAGCTGTGTGGCTGACAGGGTTTTGGTGCTCCGGCCGGGTGTCAGGCCTGAGCCTCTGAGGTAGGAGAGCCAAGTTCAGGACATTGGTTCACCGGAGACCTCCCGGCCCCTCGTAATATCAATTGGTGAGAGCTCTCCCAGAGATCTCTTTCTGTACGCTAAGACCCAGCTCCACTCAACGACCAGCAGTGTCCAGTACTGGACACCCCATACCAAACAACTAGCGAGAAAGGAAAAAAACCCAACCCATTAGCAGAGAGGATGCCTACAATCATAATAACTTCACAGACACCCCAAGGCACATCACCAGATGTGGACCTGCCCGCCAGAAAAACAAGATCCAGCTTCATCCACCAGAACACTGGCACCAGTCCCCTCCACCAAGAAGCCTACACAACCCACTGAAACCTTACCCGCTGGGGGCAGACACCAAAATCAACAGGAACTATGAACCCGCAGCCAGTGAAAAGGAGACCACAAACACAGTAAATTAAGCAAAATGAGAAGACAGAGAAATACACAGCAGATGAAGGAGCAAGGTAAAAACCCACCAGACCAAACCAATGAAGAGGAAATAGGCAGTCTACCTGAAAAAGAATTCAGAGTAATGATAGTAAAGATGATCCAAAATCTTAGAAATAGAATGGAGAAAATACAGGAAACGTTTAACAAGAACCTAGAAGAACTAAAGAGCAAACAAACAATGATTAACAGCACAATAAATAAAATTAAAAATTCTCTAGAAGGAATCAACAGCAGAATAATTGAGGCATTAGAACAGATAAGTGACCTGGAAGTTAAAATAGTGGAAATAATTACCACAGAGCAGAATAAAGAAAAAAGAATGAAAAGAATTGAGGACAGTCTCAGAGACCACTGGGACAAAATTAAACTTACCAACATTTGAATTATAAGGGTCCCAGAAGAAGAAAAGATAAAGAAAGGGACTGAGAAAATATTTGAAGAGATTATAGTTGAAAACTTCCCTAATATGGGAAAGGAAATATTCAATCAAGTCCAGGAAGCACAGAGAGTCCCATACAGGATAAATCCAAGGAGAAACATGCCAAGACACATATTAATCAAACATTCAAAAGTTAAATACAAAGAAAAAATATTAAAAGCAGGAAGGGAAAGCAACACATAACATATAAGGGAATCCCCATAAGATTAACAGCTGATCTTTCAGCAGAGACTCTGCAAGCCAGAAGGGAGTGGCAGGAAAGTGAAGAAAGGGAAAAAGCCACAACCAAGATGACTCTACACAGCAAGGATCTCATTCAGATTCAACGGAGAAATTAAAACCTTTACAGACAAGCGAAAACTAAGAGAATTCAGCACCACCAAGTCAGCTTTACAACAAATGCTAAAGGAACTTCTCTAGGCAGGAAACACAAGAGAAGGAAAAGACCTAACAATAACGAACCCAAAACAATTGAAAAAATGCTAAAGGAACCATATTGATCCTTCCCTTAAATGTAAATGGATCAAATGCTCCAACCAAAAGACGTAGACTGGCTGAATGGATACAAAAACAAGACCCGTATATATGATGTCTACAGGAGACCCACTTCAGACCCAGGGACACATACAGGCTGGAAGTGAGGAGATGGAAATAGATATTCCGCGCAAATGGACATCAAAAGAAAGCTGGAGTAGCAATTCTCATATCAGACAAAATAGACTTTAAAATAAAGACTATTACTAGAGACAAAGAAGGACACTACATAATGATCAAAGGATCAATCCAAGAAGAATATATAACAGTTGTAAATATTTATGCACCCAACATAGGAGTACCTCAATACATAAGGCAAATGCTAACAGTCATAAAAGGGGAAATTGACAGTAGCACAATAATAGTAGGGGACTTTAACACCCCACTTTTCCAATGGACAGATCATCCAAATTTAAAATAATTAAGGAAACACAAGCTTTAAATGACACATTAAACATGATGGACTTAATTGATATTTATAAGACATTCCATCCAAAAACAACAAATACACTTTCTTCTCAAGTGCTCATGGAACATTCTCCAGGATAGATCATATCTTGGGTCACAAATCAAGCCTTGTTAAATTTAAGAAAATTGAAATCCTATCAAGTATCTTTTCCGACTACAACGCTATGAGACTATATATCAATTACAGGAAAAAAACTGTAAAAAATACACAAACACATGAAGGCTAGACAATATGCTACTAAATAAGCAAGAGATCAGTGAAGAAATCAAAGATGAAATCAAAAAATACCTAGAAACAAATGACAATGTAAACATGATGACCCAAAACCTATGGGATGCAGCAAAAGCAGTACTAAGAGGGAAGTTTATACCAATACAATCCTACCTCAAGAAACAAACATCTCAAATAAACAACCTAACCTTATACCTAAAGCAACTAGAGAAAGAAGAAAAAAGAAAGCCAAAGTTAGCAAAGGAAATAAATCATAAAGATCAGATCAGAAATAAATGAAAAATAAATGAAGAGAACAATAGCCAAGATCAATAAAACTAAAAGCTGGTTCTTTGAAAAGATAAACAAAATTGATAAACCATTAGCCAGACTCATCAAGAAAAAGAGAGAAGACTCAAATCAATAAAATTAGAAATGAAGAAGGAGAAGTAACAGCTGACACTGCAGAAATACAAAAGATCATGAGAGATTACTACAAGCAACTCTATGCCAATAAAATACACAACCTGGTAGAAATGGACAATTTCTTAGAAAAGCACAACCTTCTGAGACTGAATCAGGAAGAAATAGAAAATATAAACAGACTGATCACAAGCACTGAAATTGAAACTGTGATTAAAAATCTTCCAACAAACAAAAGCCCGGGACCAGATGGCTTCACAGGGGAATTCTAACAAACATTTAGAGAAAAGCTAACACCTATCCTTCTCAAACTCTTCCAAAATATAGCAGAGGGGAGAGCACTCCCAAACTCATTCTACAAGACCACCATCACCCTGATACCAAAACCAGACAAAGATGTCACAAAAAAAGAAAACTACAGACCAATATCACTGATGAACATAGATTAAAAAATCCTCAACAAAATATTAGCAAACAGAATCCAACAGCACATTAAAAGGATCATAGACCATGATCAAGTGAGGTTTATCTTAGGAATGCAAGGATTCTTCAGTATACGCAAATCAATCAATGTGATACACCATATTGACAAATTGAAGGATAAAAACCATATGATCATCTCAAAGGATGCAGAAAACTCTTTCGACAAAATTCAACACCATTTATGTTAAAAACTCTCCAGAAAGTAGGCATAGAGGGAACCTACCTCAACATAATAAACGCCATATATGACAAACCCACAGCCAACGTCATTCGCAATGGTGAAAATCTGAAACCATTTCCTCTAAGATCAGGAACAAGAGAAGGTTTCCCACTCTCACTGCTATTAATCAACATAGTTTTGGAAGTTTTAGCCACAGAAATCAGAGAAGAAAAAGAAATAAAAGGAATCCAAATCGGAAAAGAAGAAGTAAAACTGTCACTCTTTGCAGATGACATGATACTATACATAGAGAATCTTAAAGATGCCGCCCAAAAACTACTAGAGCTAATCAATGAATCTGGTAAAATTGCAGGATACAAAATTAATGCACAGAAATCTCTTGCATTCCTATACACTAATGATGAAAAATCTGAAAGAGACATTAAGGAAACACTCCCATTTACTGTTGCAACAAAAATACCTAGGAATAAACCTACCTAAGGAGGCAAAAGACCTGTGTGCAGAAAACTGTAAGACACTGATGAAAGAAATTAAAGATGATGCAAACAGATGGAGAGAGATACCATGTTCTTGGACTGGAAGAATCAATATTGTGAAAATGACTATACTACCCAAAGCAATCTACAGATTCAGTGCAATCCCTATCAAACTACCAGTGGCATTTTTCACAGAAGTAGAACAAGAAATTGCACTATTCGTATGGAAACAAAAAAGGCCCTGAGTAGCTGATGCAATCTTGAGAAAATAAAATGGAGCTGGAGGAATCAGACTCCCTGGCTTCAGACTATACTAAAAAGTTACAGTAATCAAGACAGTATGGTACTGGCACAAAAACAGAAATATACATCAGTGGAACAGGATGGAAATCCCAGAGATAAACCCACACACATATGGTCACCTTATCTTTGCTAAAGGAGGTAAGAATATATAATGGAGAAAATCAGCCTCTTCAATAAGTGGAGCTGGGAAAACTGGACAGCTACATGTAAAAGAATGAAATTATAACACTTCCTAACACCATACACAAAAATAAACTCAAAATGGATTAAAGACCTAAATGTAAGGTCAGACAGTATAAAACTCTTAGAGGAAAACATAGGCAGAACACTGTATGACATAAATCACAGCAAGATCCTTTTTAACCCACCTCCTAGAGAAATGGAAATAAAACCAAAAATAAATAAATGGGACCTAATGAAGCTTAAAAGCTTTTGCACAGCAAAGGAAATCATAAAAAAGACGAAAAGAGAACCCTAAGAATGGGAGAAAATATTTGCAATGAAGCAACTGTCAAAGGATTAATCTTCAAAATTTACAAGCAGCTCATGCAGCTCAGTATCTAAAAAACAAACAACTGAATCCAAAAATCGCCAAAGACATAAATAGACATTTCTCCAAAGAAGATATACAGATTGCCAACAAACACATGAAAGCATGTTCAACATCACTCATCATTAGAGAAATGCAAATCAAAACTACAATGAGGTATCACCTCACACCAGTCAGAATGGCCATCATCAAAAAATCTACAAACAATAAATGCTGTAGAGGGTGTGGAGAAAAGAGAACCCTCTTGGTCTGTTGGTGGGAATGTATATTGATGCAGCCACTATGGAGAACAGTATGGAGGTTCCTTAGAAAACTACATGTAGAACTACCATATGTCCCAGCAATCTCACTACTGGGCATATACCCTGAGAAAACCATAATTTAAAAAGATTCATGTATCATAATGTTCATTGCAGCACTATTTCCAATAACCAGGGCATGAAAGCAACCTAAGTGTCCATCGACAGGTGAATAGATAAAGAAGATGTGGCACATATATGTAATGGAATATTACTCAGCCATAAAAAGAAATGAAATTGAGTTATTTGTAGTGAGGTGGATGGACTTAGAGTGTCATACAGAGTGAAGTTAGTCAGAAAGAGAAAAACAAATACTGTATGCTAACACATATGTATGGAATTTTTTTAAAAAAATGGTTCCGAAGAACCTAGAGGCAAGACAGGAATAAAGACCCAAATGTAGGAAATGGACTTGAGCACTCGGGGAGGGGGAAGGGTAAGCTGGGACGAAGTGAGAGATTGGCATGGACATATATACACTACCAAATGTAAAATAGATAGCTGGTGGGAAGCAGCCACATAGCACAGGGAGATCAGCTCAGTGCTTTGTGACCACCTAGAGGGGTGGGATAGGGAGGGTGGGAGGGAGACACAAAAGAGAGGTGATATGGGGATATATGCATATGTATAGCTGATTCACTTTGTTATACAGCAGAAACTAATACACCATTGTAAAGCAATTATACTCCAATACAGATGTTTAAAAAAATTAATAGTTTCTGTTCAAAAGACAGCAGTAAGAGTAAAACAGCAAACTCCAGAATGAGTGAGATACAGTCTATACTTGTTATTCATAGATTTCACATTCGTGAATTTGCTTAACGCTAGGAATTATTTGTAATCCCCCAAATCAGTACACCCTGTGCTTTCATTCACAGACATGTGCAGGATGGCAGAAAGCTTAAGTCACCCGACGTGGGGGTGTTCCAGTTCCAGTTGCGGTCAAACAAACTGTCACTGGCCTTCTTGTTTCAGCTCTCATACTGAAATGAGTGTCCTTTTTGCAGCATATTTAGTACCAATTTTTTTGCATTTTTGAGCTTTTTTGGGTTATTTCACTGTTTCCCATGGTGCCCAAGCCTAGTGTTGAAGTGCTATTAAGTGTACCTGAGCATGAGAAGGCTGTTCTGTACCTTATAGAGAAAATATGTGTTAGAGAAGCTTCACAGGCATGAGTTACAGTACTGACAGCTGTGAGTTTAATGTTAATGAAACAACAGTATATATCAAATGAGGGTCTTTTTTTTTAGTTGAAATATAGTTGAGTTACCATGTTATATTTCAGGTGTGCAGCATAGTGATTCCATATTTTTTAGATTATACTCATTTTAACATCATAAAATATTGGCTGCATTCCCTGTGTTGTACATTATGTGTTTGTATCTTATTTATTTTATACCTAGTAGTATAAGAGGTAGTTTGTACCTCTTAATCCCCTTTCCCTATCTTGTCCTTACCTTTACCCCTGTCCCCATTGGTAGCCATTAGTTTGTTCTCTGTATCTGTGAGTCTGTTTCTGTTTTGTTACATTCAGTTGTTTTATTTTTTAGATTCAACATGTAAATGAAAATGTATGGTATTTGTCTTTCTGTGTTTAACTTATTTTACTAAGCATAATACCCTCCAGGCCCATCTATGTTGTTGCAAATGGCAAAATTTCATTCCTTTATGTGGCCGAGTAACATTCCAGTGTGTGTGTGTGTGTGTGTGTGTGTGTGTGTGTGTGTGTGTGTATGCCATATCTTCTTTATCCATCAAATGATGTGTCTTTAAATAGAAAACACATAAAATAAGGTGATGTACTAACCGGTTGACAAAAATTTTGTTACCAGAGGCCTGCAGGAACCTAAGCCCATATTTCTCCCAGGAGCAGTGGTTCAGTGTTCACTAATCCAGTGCTCACAGTGACTTTATAGACATAATTATTACAAATAATAAGAATTGACAGTACTTGTAATACATACGATTTAAATAGGACTCATGTACAGAATATATAAAGAAGTTTTATAAAACCATAAGAAAATGACAGGCAACCCAATATAAACATAGGCAAAGAACTATGATAATGAAGAACAGGGACTTCATGAAGAGGGGTATCCTAAGATCAATAAACTTATGGACTGGTAGACTGGGATATGTATGCCTTATCTCTGCTCTCTGTCCCTCAATTTCACCCACAGTGATAATAATCTACAGTTTTAAATAATGTGATTGTAATTTGGTGGACTCCTAATGCAAACATACTGTGTTGTCATCACAGTAGTTTCCTTTATAAACAGTAGAAGTCCATGTCTAATAAAGTCTCAACAAATATAGCAAAAGAATAAACATATAACTAATTATCTAAAGTCAATCAAATATCACTTGATTTGCAAAGCTTAAAATTTATATAATAACTAAATATATAGGGGTTTAGTTGAGTGTCTCAGTATTTTCTCAGAAAATAATGGGAATGATAAAGTTAAATTCTTGTGCAAAAAAAAAAAAGAAAAGAACTGGAAGATTTTAAGAGCAAATTCTACTCAGACAATTTTGTCAGGATTTCTTTAAATATACTTTGCTTTGCTACTAATGGGTCTTTGCTTATGCATTTCCTTGTATGGCTCTGCCTATTGCAATAATAACCATAATTTACTGCCCAGCTAAAAATGTTCTCACTCCTTTGATGTTTCTTTCTGGTTTCTCCTCTAGGAGTAATTCCTTCTGCTTCTGAGTTTCCATTGTACTTTTCAGACATTTAGCTCTTTCCAGTCTGCTTGGTAATGTGGTTATGTATGTCTATATTCTATCTTCCACACTAGATTATAAATTCCACCCAGGGTAGAGACAATGCACATTGCCTGTTTGAATCCACATAGCCCTGATCTCATACAGCAACTGAAAAACTTGAGATGTGTTCAATAAATGTTTAACAACTTAAAGAAAATGTACTTACTCCATAAAATAAGTTTTAATCATCATTTTCTAGGGAATGAAAAATAAGGTAAAGGAGGTAGGGAATAAGTAGGACAAAAGCAAACAAACAAAAATCCCAACAGCAACAGAAAATAAGCAGAACAAAGTTGACAAAAGCAGTTAAGGACAATGTGGGACCAGGTAAAGGAAATTCCTTTTTATTACACCTTTTTCTTCTATATCCAGTTCTTACCATCTCTCCTGTGTTTCTGGTTTCCCTGTTTGGCTTCCAGTTTTCACTCTGCCTTTGACTACTGAGTTCTGCTTTCTCCACTCCTCACCACCCACCTGGTTTAGGCTGATGCCTGACTGTGGCCATGGCCAGACCTCTGAATCTCTATGCTGTCATCATTCTCCCCAGCCATAAAGTTTACAGCCATGTTAGCTCCTCGTGTGCCCAACCATTGTGCCGTGAGACAAGACATTTCCTGGCTACCTTCAGTGAGATGTTCTTTTTAAATTTTGATAGCCAGTTGCTTGAAAAACAATTCTAGGTGCCATATTACCACCTGATGAAGCTGTCTAATTTGGTGAAGTCAGTTGATTGTTTACCAGTAAGAATAGTCTGCCTGAAACACTGTTGGGCATTCAGAGCAATTTGAATCAATTTTCTTATGTTTATCCCAATAGATTAATACTTTTATGTTCAGCACATAGCAATAAACATTCTTGGAAGTGTTGCATTTTGAACTGGATGGGTCACTGGTCTGCTGGAATAGAGAAAAAAATACATAACACAGCACCTGGTAGAGAGCCTGAAGCAGAGGATGGTTGATGTTCGTGGATGATGATGTTTAAAGCAATGTTTTTCTTTCCTCTCAATCTTGAGAAAATGCAATAGCCCAACGCTCTGGAGACAGCTGTTTTTTTCATGGCAACAGCTGGAGCAGTGGTACCCCATGGGCAGCATCAGACCACTCCATGGACCCTGGGTTTCCCAGAAGACACTAGTCAGAGTCTCTGGCTACAAACAAAGGACACATCAAAGGAAACCACACAATAGAGAGAGAGAATAATTTAATGGAGTCATCCAAATTGTTTCAAGCCCAACCTCAGAAAAACTCAGCCTTACCTAGAAACTGTGTCATACACTGATAAAGTACACATCTTATTAAAGATTCATCATCATTAGCACCATAATTACTCCCATCATCAAAGACCTGGAATGAATAGATGTAATGCCAGGGCCAGGTGGTAAGCTCGGGGACACACAGAGGAAGAGACACACACTAGCCTTCTTCCTGGAGCTCCAGAATCTACGCTTCTGATTGCCTTTTGTGCGGTTGCCTCAGGTTATCCCAGGAGTAGAAATGCACAAAATTTTAACTTAAAAGGTCCCAAACGAACTTCTTGTTTTCCTTTCCATAAAGCTTCTCTACCTCCTATTTCATTATTTTCCTTGTGAGCAGTACCAGCATTTACCAAGGTACCCCAGGTAGAAATGATTCTAGATGCCTCCCCATCCCCACCACTCTCATTCGTCACGTTCTTCAGGTTATGTCACCGAAATAGTTCTTCTTTATGTCCAGTTGGTGCCTCCATCATTTCTTATCATTTCATGCAAATACATACTGTCTTAACCCATTCAGGCTGCTGTAACAAAAGTACCATAGGCTGAGTGGCTTAAATAGCAAACATTATTTCCCACAGTTCTTGAGCTGTGAAGTCTAAGACCAAGGTGCCAGCAGATTCTGTGTCTGATGAGGACCCCCTTCCTGGTTCATAGACATCTTCTTGCTTTGTCCTCACCTGGCAGAAGAGGTGAGAGTGCACCCTCTGGTCTCTTTTTTCACTAATCTTATTTATGAGGACTCCACACTCATGACCTAATCACCTCCCAAAGGCCCCATCTCCTAATAGAACCACGTTGGGGGTTAGGATTTCAACATATAAATTTGTGGGGACACAAACCTTCATTCTACAACATACACCTTCATCCTCATCCTCCTCCAATCCACACTTTACCAAAAAATAATAATTTCTGTTGCTAACCTGTATAAACCATTGCGTAAATTCCTTTGGCCTTAGGATAACATCCAAGCTCTTTTTTTTGTTTTTAACTTTTGTTTTATATCGTAGTATAGTTGATTAACGATGTTGTGTTAGTTTCAGTTGTACAACAAAATGATTCAGTTATACATATACATGTATCTATTCTTTTTCAAATTCTTTTCCCAGTTAGGTTGTTACAGAATATTGAGCAGAGTTCCCTGTGCTATACAGTAGGTCCCGGTTGGTTATCCATTTTAAATATAGCAGTGTGTACATGTCAATCCCAAACTCCCTAGCTATCCCTCCTGCCCATGCTTCCCCCCTGGCAACCATAATTCATTCTCTAAGTCTCTGAGTCTGTTTCTGTTTTGTAAATAAGTTCATTTGTATCATTTTTTTTAAATTCCCACATATAATTTATATCATACGATATTTCTCCTTCTCTGTCAGACTTACTTCACTCAGAAGGACAGTCTCTAAGTCCATCCATGTTGCTGCAAATGGCATTACTTCATTCTTTTTAATGGCTGAGTAATATTCTATTGTATATCTGTACCACATCGTCTTTATCTGTTCCTCTGTTGATGGACATTTAGGTTACTTCCGTGTCTTGGCTATTGTAAACAGCACTGCAATGAACATTGGGGTGCATGTATCCTTTCAGACCATGTTTTTCTCTGGGTATATGCCCAGGAGTGGGACTGCAGGATCGTGTGGTAGCTCTATTTTTAGTTTCTTAAGGGATCTCCATACTGTTCTCTATAGTGGCTGTACCAATTTGCATTCCCACCAACAGCGTAGGAGGGTTCCCTTCTCTCCACACCCTCTCCAGCATTTGCTGTTTGTGGATTTTTTGATGATAGCAATCCTGACTGGTGTGAGGTGATATCTCATTGTAGTTTTGATTTGCATTTCTCTAATAATTAGCAATGCTGAGCATCTTTTCATGTGCTTCTTGGCCATCTGTATGTCTTCTTTGGAGAAATATCTATTTAGGTCTTCTTCCCATTTTTGATTCGGTTGTTTTTTTTGTTTGTTTTTGGTTTTTTTTGCGGTACGTGGGCCTCACTGCTGTGGGCTCTCTCATTGCGGAGCACAGGTTCTGGACGCGCAGGCTCAGCGGCCATGGCTCACGGGCCTAGCCGCTCCACGGCATGTGGGATCCTCCCGGACCAGGGCACAAACCCATGTCCCCTGCATCGGCAGGCAGACTCTCAACCACTGCGCCACCGGGGAAGCCCGGGTTGTTTGTTTTGATGATACTAAGCAACATGAGCTGTTTGTAAATTTTGGAGACTAATCCCTTGTTGGTCACATCATTTGCAAATATTTTCTCCCATTCTGTCGGTTTTCTTTTTGTTTTGTTTATGGTTTCCTTTGCTGTGCAAATCTTTAGCATAGTATATGAAACCTTTAATCATCTGAGTCCAAGTATCATCTCCTGCTGATCTCCACTGATTTAAACGTTATGCTCTTTTGGTGCTGAACTACTTTCATTTCCCCAAATGTTACATGTTCCAGTCCTTTGCACATGCTTCCCTTCTGCCTGAAATACATTCTTCCTTCCCTCACCTTTGCCTGAGGGTCATCAGCTCATCTCTGAACCTATCACAGATCACGTCTCTGAGGACCATTTCCTGATACCTCTGCTTCGTCCCTGTACCTTCCTGCCCCTCTACCTGTTATTTTCCACACCTCTGTGCTTGCACTTTACCCACTCTACTTAGGTCATGTGCCAGCCTCCTCATCTATATTCTAAACTGTTTACTTGGATATTTATCACTAGCACCTCACACAGTCCCTGACACGTAATAGGTACAGAAAAAATATTTTAAACTGAATGGGATTGAATTACAATCTAGATGCTAAGGGAGTGTGTACAAATAAAAAGATTCAAATGCAAAGTGCCAGATGAGGGCTGAGAGCTGCTCAGAGGAGTGATTATTCCAGACTGGGGAGACTTGGATGAGGCAAAGCATTTGATAATATCGGTGTTGTATTTCATGGGCACATATGTTCATTTTAGTCTTCACAGAGATGGCAGTAAACGTGGAAGGGGCTGATTCAGAAATGCTGGGATAGTATCAGCCATGCTTCTGGTGCATAATGTGTTCCTTAAAGCACATGGAAAGTCAAACAGTAGAGATGTCCATGTATGCTTCTAGTGAGAAAGAAAGGTGGAAAACTAGATATTCTCCTCACAATAATTTCTCTTCTGTTGTAATAAGCAGTGCTCCATCCCCATCATGGAACACAGTCTTGCTCAGAGTAAACACAAACTCCATGGAAGGACATAGAGTTTCCTAGTCAGCAGTCAAGTAGAGCTCTAAAGAGTAATACAGGGTAAGATATTGGGTGGGCCAAAAAGTGCCTTCAGTTTTTTAAGTAAAACTTAAAGACACATTTTTCATTTTCACCAAGAACTTCATTGAACAACATATTCACCCTTTTGTTCCACTACCTTCTGCTATTTTTCAGGCAACTTCATAATTCCATCTTCCCAAATCTTTTTATCTTTTTGAGTAAAGAATGGTTCCAGGTACCTTTTACAGTCTTCCAGGGAATTGAAATTTTTTCCATGAAAAGAATTTTGTGAAGACCGAAATAAATGGAAATCCAAAGATGCAATGTCTGGTGAATACAGTGAATGAATCAGAACTTCCCAGCCAAACTGTAACAGTTTTTGCCTGGTCATCAAAGAAGCATGTGGTCTTGCATTATCCTGATGGAAGATTATGCGTTTTTTGTTGACTAACTCTGGATGCTTTTCATCGAGTGCTGCTTTCCGTTGGTCTAACTGGGAGCAGTACTTGTTGGAATTAATCATTTAGTTTTCCAGAAGGAGCTCATAATAGAGGACTCCCTTCCAATCCCACCAAATACACAACATCACCTTCTTTGGATGAAGACTGGCCTTTGGTGTGGTTGGTGGTGGTTCATTTTGCTTGCCCCATGATCTCTTCCATACCACATTTTTGTACAGTGTCCACTTTTCATCGTCTGTCACAACTGTTTTAAAAACAGAACGTTTTCATTACGTTTGAGGAGAGAACGGCATGTGGAAATATGGTCAAGAAGGTTTTTTTTGCTTAACTTATGTGGAACCCAAACATCAAAGCGATGAACGTAACCAAGCTGGTGCAAATGATTTTCGATGCTTGATTTGGATATTTTGCATATGTCGGCTATCTCCCGCGTGGTATATGTTGATTGTTCTCAATTATTGTTTAGATTTGATAGCTATCAACTTCAACTCGTCTACCCGACTGTGGAGCATCGTCCAGCGAGAAATCTCCAACACGAAACTTCACCACCCACTTTTTTTTTTTTTTTTTTTTTTTGCGTTACGTGGGCCTCTCACTGTTGTGGCCTCTCCCATTGCGGAGCACAGGCTCTGGACGTGCAGGCCCAGTGGCCATGGCTCACGGGCCCAGCCACTCCGCGGCATGTGGCAACTTCCCAGACCGGGGCACGAACCCATGTCC
Source organism: Delphinapterus leucas (assembly GCF_059928025.1). Classification (NCBI taxonomy): domain Eukaryota; kingdom Metazoa; phylum Chordata; class Mammalia; order Artiodactyla; family Monodontidae; genus Delphinapterus; species Delphinapterus leucas. The sequence continues at coordinate 21,451,337 of NC_143130.1, read as the reverse complement.
CCTGCATCGGCAGGCAGACTCTCAACCACTGTGCCACCAGGGAAGCCCCACCGCCCACTTCTGACATGTTCAGTCAGTCACAGGATCTTCTCCAGACACTGCACAAATCTTTTTGTGCGTTTCAGTTGCGTTTTTACCTTTCTTAAAATAATAAAGCATAATATGCCAAAAATTTTGCTTTTTTTCTTTCATCTTCAATATTAAAATGGCTACACAAAAATTCACCAATTTTGATGTCTTTTTTTAAATGCACGCTGAAATGACAGCTGTCACATGCAATCTAACAAAATTGTTTCGAATGAAGTTAAAGACAACTAAGTGCTACTAGAGCCATCTTATGGAAAAAAATGAATGAACCTTTTGGCCCACCTGATATGAATAACTTATATAAAATTAATGCACATGTGTATTATTCTATATACATATACAGTCCTCTTAGTTCAGGCTGCTTTAACAAAGTACCATAGACTGGGTAGCTTATAAACAATGGAAATGTATTTCTCACACTCCTGGAGGCTGGAAGTCTGGGATCTGGGAGCCAGCACAGTCAGGTCTGCTAAGGACATACTTCTGAGTTTCAGATAGTTGTCTTCTCGTTGTGTCCTTGCAGAGCAGAAAGAGGGTGAAAGAGCTATCTGGGGCCTCTTTCATGAGGACACTGATTCCATTCATGAGGGCTCCACCTTCATGACTTAAGCACCTCCCAAAGGCCCCACCTCCTAATACCATCACCTTTGGAGTTAGGATTTCAACATATAAATTTGGGGGGAATACAATCAGTCCACAACAATAGTTATTTATATTTTTTAGCTCAAAAAGCTGTATTCAGCTTATTTATTTTTTTCTACCAAGCATCAGAAGGCACTCATACAGAGGGAGGCTTTCTAAGAAAGCTGTCCTGTTATTAGATCCAGAGAAGGATGGGCATAAATGCTCCTCCTTTCCACCCAGACCCTTTCTCCCTCTACCCCTGAGACTTCTGCCTCACAGAGCTGAGTTCTCCTTTGTGCTCTCCAGGTCTCGCTGAAGCAAGCCTGGTGCTAATTAACTCCTTAGCTAACCTAGGGAGCCAGTGCACCTCAGCAAAGCCAGGGATATATTTCTCCAGAGACAGCACAGTCTGGTCTCACTTGAGACAAGTCTATCTCCCCTTTAGCATGACCCCAGCTTCTTCAAAACAAAAAGAACAACAGTTTAATTCTAAGGAGCATTGATTCTTTTCTGGACCTGCCTAACTTGAAAGAACCACCACGTAGCTGTCAGTAGCTTTTCCGTTGACATCGGGATTGGAGGTATGGGCTCTGATGAGATTATTTCTATTCCATATATGACTCACCTGCATTTCCATCCATCTCCAATTAAAGGGGAGTGTCTAGATTATTCCACCACATTAATTTAGTATGGAAATATATTATTAAACATTTCTATGACTATGTCTAAAGAATATACACAGGGAGTGACTGTATTTGAGATTGCATGCATGAGTCATGTAATGAATACCATTTTCACCTTGTTAAAAAGCCATATAGGACTGGGAGTTTTAGCTAAGACTCCTACCCAGTATAGTATGTTGCATTCCCAGAGTCATGGACATATGGACAAGCTACTTTAGAAGAGCTCAAAATAGAGAGTCTGTAAGGTGGGATGTATCTGTGTCCAAGGGGAGAGGTGGTCTGCAGATCAGGACGTGAGGGACATTACTGTCATTTAGTCATTAACGTCATTTAAGAGTTAAGAGAGGTAGACATCCAGTCTGACTCAGAATTTGCTCTTATGAACTGGGAGATGCTGCTGAAATATGTAACACACAGGGAGAGCAAGTTTTAGGAGGTAGGTGATATTTGGTTTAGAAAATGAATGGTTTGATTAGCAAAATAAATTATGCCCATTTCCTAACAAAATTTATGGTTTTACAGTTTGTGTTCAAAAGACAATTGGCATTAGCTTAACGACAATTTCATGGTAAGAGCTGACATCCATTTATTGGCCTGGTATTGACTTCCTACTAGGGTATACACATCATGTGAAAGTAATAAAAATACAGTTAATTGAGTCTGTTTTGTGGCCATTACATAGAATAGTAAGTGTTGGAAAATATCAGAATACTTTTTATCTTGACCACAGGTTTATGAATATTTATTAATATAGTTGCATCAATCCCTATAGCTTAAAACAATCATGTTACTGACTCAATTTAATAAGTATTTAATGATATACATAGGAATGATATATACGAGTGGCTGTTACAGGTAATTTTTTTTTTTTTTTTTTTTTTTTTTGCAGTACCAGGCCTCTCACTGTTGTGGCCTCTCCCATTGCGGAGCACAGGCTCTGGATGCGCAGGCTCAGCGGCCATGGCTCACGGGCCTAGCTGCTCCGCGGCATGTGGGATCTTCCCGGACCGGGGCACGAACTCGTGTCCCCTGCATTGGCAGGCGGAGTCTCAACCACTGTGCCACCAGGGAAGACCCTGTTAGAGGTACTTTTAAAGGTGTTGGGGGGTTGCAAAAAAAGTAAAACGTTGTCCTGAAACTTAAGTAACTGGTAGTTTGGTTAGGATTGTTAGAAGTAAATACAAGCACTGGTTTCCAATTGACACATTGTTTATCTAAACCTAAAGTGCTAGAAGACTTGTAAAATATGCATATCCCTTTTGTTCTTTCCTTGAGAATGGTTTTACTCTGGTAGAATTTGGAGGCTGGTAAGGATCAGCTAAAAAGGCAAAAAACAAACCTTGTCACTATAGATTAGGAAGGAACACCTGTGAACTTGAACCCTCACCTCCATAAAGTTGATGGTAGCTTTTGGCTGCCAGAGTCAAAAATCGAGTTTCAGCTCCTGGGACTATCTTCTGAGTTTCGACAGTAATCCAATACGGATTGTTCTCGCATCTGATTATTGTAGGTCTCCATCTGTGCAAACACAGAAGCCTTGACATGTTCTCTCCCCCTGAAACTCTCTAATTTCTGTTCTATGTGAAAGGCACACTTCTTCAATTTTCTTGAATTTCTACTTTAGTTCATCTCTCTCTCTGTCTCTTCTCTCAGACTTTTTCACCTTCCTGTCCTGTTGGCTATACAAGTTGTACTTTTCTTGCAGTTAGACTTTTGTTAAGGTCAGGATGAAACAAAATGATTCACAATGAAAAGATAAAGCCAGGACACATGCCAGTTACTGAGTGCTCTCCTCCCACCCTGCCTTTGGTCCTCCTGCAGGCTGCAGGTTTCTCTGAGGAGGCCCAAGCCTTTGTTTGAAACCCTAGAGTTCTGAACCAGCAGCTGGCATGTGTCATAATTACTTTAGAGTTGGACTATTCTGCAAGCATTGAGAAATAATGAGATTTTCCAGAAAAATTATTATTAGCACATCTTAAAGATTTAGTTCAAGGTTTGCCTCTCCTTATTCTAAAGTGTTAAATATGTGAATGGTGTGGCCTGCCATAAAAATAGAATACTCTTCCTGCTAGTGTGAATGGCCCAGAGATAGATGGCTGGAAGTAAGAGCATCTGAACTGTGAATACATGCAAGTGCTGTTACCAGCAAGTGGAGTTGTTTGGGGAGCGGAAACAACCAGTCCCTGGTAGCTGAACTGAGAATAGAGGGACATGTCTCAGGGGACTCAATGAGCTTCAGAAGCCAATCATTCCTGAAGCTGTGTAGATCAACCCCTGGACTTCAACCTCCCATCTTAATGAGGTTTCTCCAGTAGAGCTGTGGATGGTGAAGGCTTTCCTTCATAGGGGCAGCGAGGCCTACCAGAAGCAGCTTGGCCAATCTGAAGGCAGTGGAATATGATTGCTAAAAAAGTTAGTGCTCTGGAGTGAGGTGGTTTGAACTTGAATCAAACTTCACTTGTCACCTACTAGCTGTGTGACCTTTTCTTGGAGTATAGTTGATTTACAATGTTGTGTTAGTTTCAGGTGTACAGCAAAGTGATATATCACGTGAAAGTAACCACAGACAACATGTAAATGGTGTGCATGGCTGTGTTCAAATAAAACTCTGTTTACAAAAACAGGCGTCAAGAGTTGGCCTATGGGTGGGCGGCAATATGCCAGTCTCTGGTCCACAGCATAAACTTACTGATGTATTAGTCCAAAGAAAATATTTCTGTTACCTGATGTTCATAGGAATGGTACCATAACAGGTAGGGAATCAGCATTCCTACTAGGCTACGTAGCCAGCTGTCAAGAGCAGTAAAGGGTCTGGGGATTTTACTCTACTTGCAAGTGATAAGTTAGCCTGACACTGTTTCAAGGATGCTAGCATAAGACACAAGATACCTGGATCAGAAACAAAGGAAAATGTATTACTTACGATAACAGCAGAGTCAGAGCGTCAGCATTTCTTGTGCTGGCTCCCCAAGCCCTAATTCCCACAAAGCAATGCAAGAAGAGTTAGGTAATAACTGCACATGTAGTGCATTGTATTATAGGGGAAAAGTCCTGAGTTTAGAGAACACGAATCTTTTATAACAGGCAATAAACCTGCCTGACATTCGCCACTGTGAGAAACAATCACTCTTATTATACTAGACAGTAAGTATGCCTGCCCGTTGCTCTGGAAAGAGACACCATCTCTATTTCCTAAGGCTGTTCACCGTACAAACATCATGAATAGATGGATAATGCAGAACAAAAGCAGATAGCGCTTCTGCCTGTAAGATGTGTGGAAATGCCAGAGACTCAAGAACTGTCTCCCAGCCCCAGCCTCCCAAACCATCCTCATGTTCTTGCTGGTCTGGAATGCCTTGAGAGAAATGCAGGGTTAAAACAAATACACTTGAGATACACTTGCGGAATTTACCAAAACAAGTATGGAAAGAATCTAGGAAATGGGCAGAAGCACTCCATACCTTTTTAATTCGAGACCCCAACTAATCAACAGAGATGAACATCAGCCCTCATTCAGTCCCATCTCTGGAACCGTATTCCTTTAAACAAGATTATGTGAATACCAAACTACTTCAATGCCGCTTATTTATTCTACGGTTTTTTAAAGTTTTACACATGTGTATACATGTTCGTATATGTGTGCACATGTATAGAAAAGTGCCTTTTGTTTGCTTATCAAAGGTTACAAGGAAAAGGGAAAAAGATTGATATTGACCTGAAAATAGTTGAGAGGCTTCAAGTTTTAAATAAACTGACCAAAATTTCAGATATTTGTAAGAGAGTTACCTTCTCAGAGTTTTAAAATTTGGAGTCTCTAAGAATTCAAGTGATCTTGAATCACAATTTATTTTTTTTCCATTACTCTTGACTGTATTCCACACTCTGTATATTTCATCACTGTGACTCATTGACTTTGTAAATGGAAGTTTATAACTCTTGATCTCCCTCAACTATTTTACTCATCCCTCACCCACCTCCCCTCTGGCAACCATCTATTTGTTCTCTGCATCTATGACTCTGTTTCTGTTTTGTTATGTTTATTCGTTTGTTTTGTTTCTTAGATTCCACATGTAAAATCATACAGTATGTCTTTCTTTGTCTGACTTGTTTCACTTAGCATAATATCCTCCAGGTCCATCCATGTTGTTGCAAATGGCATGAGTTCATCCTTCTTTATGGCTGAGTTATATTCCATTGTATATACATATACCACATCTTCTTTATCCATTCATCTATCCATGGGCACTTAGGTTGCTTCCCATATCTTGGCTATTGTGAATAATGCTGCAATGAACATAGGGGCGCATATATCTTTTTGAATTAGTGTTTTTGTTTTCTTTGGAAAAATACCCCAAAATGGAACTACTGAATCATTTGGTAGCTCTATTTTTAATTTTTTGAGGATCCTTCTTACTGTTTTGCATAGTTGCTGCAGCAATTTACATTCCCACCAACAGTGCACAAGGGTTCCCTTTTCACCATATCCTCTCTAACACTTGTTATTTGTGGTCTTTTTGATGATAACCATTCTGACAGGTGTGAGGTGGTATCTCATTGTGGTTTTTATTTGCATTTCTTTGATGATGAGTGATATTGAGCATCTTTTCATGTGTCTGCTGGCCATATATATGTGTTCTTTGGAAAAATGTCTATTTAGATCTTTTGCTCATTTTTAAATCAGGTTATTCATTTTTTTTGATATTGAGTTGTATGAGTTCTTTGTGTATTTTGGATATTAACCCTGATTCAGATATATTGTTTGCAAATATCTTCTCCCATTTAGTAGTTGGCCTTTTCATTTTGTTGATAGTTTCCTTTGCTGTGCAGAAGCTTTTTAGCTTGATTAGGTTGCATGTATTTATTCTTCCTTTAGTCTCCCTTGCCTGAGGAGACATATCCAAAAACATATTTCTCAGACCAGTGTCAAAGACTGTACTGCCGATGTTTTCTTGTAGGAGCTTTAGGGTTCCAGGTGTTCCATTCAAATCTTTAATCCATTTTAAGTTTATTTTTGTATATCGTGTGAGAAAGTAGTCCAGTTTGATTCTTTTGCATGTAGCTGTACAGTTTTCTCAGCACCATTTATTGAAGAGGCTCTCTTTTTCCCATTGTATATTCTTGCCTCCTTTGTCACAGGTTAATGATATAATCATATTAATTATAAGAGATGACCTATGCTGTTCCCAATCTGCAATATTTGGAAATAGAGTTTACTGTAGATAAAACTATTTGACCTAAACCAATAGTCAGAATTGGAACAAAGCCCAAATTTTAAATCTTCTGTTTTCAAAAAAAATCTCACGTATTTATTGCTGAACTAACCTACTAGCAAAGAGGCATAAAAACAAAGAACAAGATAATTATTTTTCCAGTGAAACATGTCCAACTGTCCAGGTAGTGGTGGCTTTTTCAGTTTGATATGGTAAGATGCTAGTGACCTTGGTATAGCATGATTATGAGCCATCAAATGTGCTATTCCTTGTAAACCCACCTTGGTTCTTCTCCAGTGTCTCCTTTGGTGTTGTGCTTGATTTTATTACCAGTTTTCACTCAAATCGATGCAGAAATGGGATGATTCTTTTTTTGTTTCTTGGCCAGGAGTTGCTTAATCCCGAAAGTCTTGTGAGAAGAGATGGCAAGGAAGGGGGCCAACCACACACTCCATGATGGCAGATGAAGGGAGAGAGTTTCAATCATTTTTTAACAGACAACTGTAAATTTTTGAAGTGCAATGCCCAAGATATTTTATTGAAGTGAAAAATGTGTTAATTTTGCTCTTGCAGTCACTTTTTAGACCTTCATATATTGCTACTTCAGTAGTGCAGGTTCTGTGGGGGAAGCAGGATGTAGGATCACAGTCAGTCTTTTTAAAGGCACTGTGTGATTGACATCAGGGCACGTATGCTATACACATGTGTAAAGCAGAATGCATAAACATGAGGGCAGCCTGGTCATGGCAAGCAGACTGCTAATGGCTAAGAGCTGAAAGCAAGATGCCCTGTGCTATACCGCTCCCTCCCAAGAATACATTTGTGCCTTTCTGAGCAATTCACTGAATATGAGAGGAAAGGTGTATGTGTGCAAATGACAGACTGATGTAGGTACATGTGTGTTTTCACTTCAGAAGACTTTTTCCTTCTTTTACCCGTTGGCCCTTTTGGAATTGTTTATCTAGAACTGGGTCATTTTTAACTCGGACTTCTGGAACTAAAGACGGCTGATTCAGTTGACAGATACTGAATTATGTTCTTTCTTTAGTCTAGATGTTTTTCAAGTGTGTCCCTCTTTATAGATGTGGACTCAAGGTTCCTGGAAGATGCTGTTGACGTGCCTCTCTCATGCCTCCTGGAAATGGGAGGGACGATTTGGCAGTGAGAGTCTAAAGCTGTGGCAGGCGTCAGGGTTCACATTTTATTTTTACCCTGCTTGTACTTTGTTTCCCTCTTGGTAGCAGCACGATGTCAGTCACATTTAAATCAGATGAAAACCTGAATTTTTCATATTAATTAAAGTTCAATGGATTCTTTATAAAGAATACATGAAAAGATCAGCAGTGATGGGGGTGGGAGGAAAGTCACGTGGGGTGGATTTGCTGCAGATTCACTGTGGCCGACTTGAACTTCCTCCTGGGTTTTCTGGACGGATTCCAAATGTAGGAAGAGATTGACAAACAATGTTACTTTATCCTGCATGATTTTCTTCCCTGGTGAAGAGGACTGCAAAGGAAGAGGGAGAAGAGATACTTTAAATGAGTAGGGATGTAGACAAATTCATGTGTGTGTGTGGGTGTGGGTGTGGGTGGCTGTGTTTGTGTGTGCGTGTACTGTGGTTCTCCCCTGAAATAACACAAAACTGTGCGGGAAAAAATAGACTAACAAAGCTTCTCTCTGTGCATGTATCTCTAGCAGCATAAGACAGGCAGCATGTTAAGGCCTGTGCCCCCAAACTCCCTATTCCAGCTATAACAGGTGCCCATAATGGCATCTGAAGATTGAACTAAAGTGTTACCTGCCCAAGTCCCTAGATCATCAGCATGTAACCAGTCGAATCCATCTGAGTTCAATTGTTTATCTTCTAACTCATAAATGCAGATTTTTAAAGTATCATTTGACAAAGACATAGATAAGAGAAAAATCAACACTATGGAGGCATGTATAGCCTTAGTAAACTAAATTCAGCCTCAGAAGAAATGTGTAGACATCACTCTAATGGAACTGCCTGTTACACATTCTGAAGGTTCATAAAATCTGTCCCTCTGGGTGGGAGAGATAGGCTTTGTCCTTATTCTGGTGTCCTCCTTTCCTCATCCTGTCAGGTGTCTTCTTCCCATAGGGTTTCTGAAAAGATCATGACGATAGAATGTTCCCAGATCCTCTGTGCCCTTATAAGTTTCAGATTCCTAATGCCTAGGGCTTCCCGCTGGAACAGTTACTGCTGTTACAGTTACTGCTATGTTATTACTATTAATGTGCCTGCTTTATCTATCTGTCTCTTTATATGTGCCTCTAGTTAGGAAAACCTAAGTTATTCTTTTAATCTTTCACACTTTGCTTTTGGTGCACTGCATCCATCTGTGATGGTGCCCATTTCCCCACATGGAATTAATGCTTCATGTGATCCCATGATTTTGAAATCTCCTTTCTCAAGGCTTCGCTTGTTTGATCAGTTGGCCTAGCCAAAGTGGAGTTTAGGATATTCAGCACTGAGGACCCAATATATCTCTTGAGAGTGATTCTCCAATTATGGGGCGTGAACTGGTAATAGTACACAAAAGTATGACAGAATTTACTTAGCCATTATTGAGGCATTAACAAAAAATATCATAAATATACAATTATACTAATTATTTTTTAAAAAACAAAAACATAGGTTCCTGTCGTGGTGGGACTGAGATTCTTTGATATAGTTATTTGTCGATATAAGACCTATAAAAGTTAAGAACCACAGCTTTGGTCACTGAGCAATGTGGTTTCTTTAGACCCATCCACCTCCCTTACCTAGACCATCACATCCTCCATTTCCATTGTACTTTTGCTGTCATATACTAGGAGGAACAATTTACCCTGTCCTTGTGTTTTTCATAAAAATGAATAACTTCCAAGGACAGTGCCTCTATGAAGTGTCTCTCCCCTGGAAACCACATACATTTACCTCTGATGCTTTTTGCTTTTTTTAATGCCCCAAACCTCCATGCAGTGGGGCAAAGGGTAAAATGGCCATAGCTCTCATAATAACAAAAAATTGCATTTTAAATACTTTATGTTTTTCATGCCTCTGTGTTGTTATAATAACACACAGTTGAATTACCAACGGCAAATAAGTCAACTATTGGTCATGTTTAATGTAGCATGCTGATATCCCCAAGATGTTTAAATTGTTGGTGAGAGAGTGTTTTTAAAAAACGAAATGAGGAGAATCGGGAAGATGGCGGAAGAGTACGACGCAGAGATCACCTTCCTCCCCACAGATACACCAGAAATACATCTACACGTGGAACAGCTCCTACAGAACACCTACTGAACGCTGGCAGAAGACCTCAGACCTCCCAAAAGGCAAAAAAGTCCCCACGTACCTGGGTAGGGCAAAAGAAAAAAGAATAAACAGAAACAAAAGGATAGGGATGGGACCTGCACCAGTGGGAGGGAGCTGTGAAGGAGGAAAGGTTTCCACACACTAGGAAGCCCCTCCGTGGGCGGAGACTGCGGGTGGCCGAGGGGGGGAGCTTCGGAGCCACGGAGGAGAGCACAGCAACAGGGGTGCGGAGGGCAAAGCGGAGAGATTCCCGCACAGAGGATCAGTGCCGACCAGCACTCACCAGCCCGAGAGGCTTGTCTGCTCACCCGCTGGGGCAGGCGGGGGCTGGGAGCTGAGGCTCGGGCTTCGGTTGGATTGCAGGGAGAGGACTGGCGGCGCGAACACAGCCTGAAGGGGTTAGTGCACCACGGCTAGCCAGGAGGGAGTCCGGGAAAAAGTCTGGACCTGCCGAAGAGGCAAGAGACTTTTTCTTCCCTCTTTGTTTCCTGGTGCGCAAGGAGAGGGGATTCAGAGCACTGCTTAAAGGAGCTCCAGAGATGGACGCGAGCCGCGGCTAACAGCGTGGACCCCAGAGACGGGCATGAGACGCTAAGGCTGCTGCTGCCGCCACCAAGAAGCCTGTGTGCGAGCACAGGTCACTATCCACACCTCCCTTACGGGAAGCCTGTGCAGCCCGCTACTGCCAGGGTCCAGGGATCCAGGGACAACTTCCCCGGGAGAACACACGGTGCGCCTCAGGCTGGTACAACGTCCCTCTGGCCTCTGCCGCCGCAGGCTTGCCCCGCATCCGCACCCCTCCCTCCCCCCCTGGCCTGAGTGAGCCAGAGCCCCCGAATCAGCGGCTCCTTTAACCCCGTCCTGTCTGAGGGGAGAACAGACCTACACGCAGAGGCAGGGCCAAATCCAAAGCTGAACCCCAGGAGCTGTGTGAACAAAGAAGAGAAAGGGAAATCTCTCCCAGCAGCCTCAGAAGCAGCGGATTAATGCTCCACAATCAACTTGATGTACCCTGCACCTGTGGAATACATGAATAGACAATGAATCATCCCAAATTTGGGGGTTGGACTTTGAGAGCAAGATTTATTATTTTTTCCCCTTTTCCTCATATTGTGAGTGTGTATGTGTATGCTTCTGTGTGAGATTTTGTCTGTATAGCTTTAGCTGTCATCATTTGTCCTAGGGTTCTATCTGTCCGTTTTTTTTTTCTTTAAAAAATTTTTCTCTTAATAATTTTTATTTTAATAACTTTATTTTATTTTATCTTTATTTTATTTTATCCTCTTTCTTTTCTTTCTTCCTTCCTTCCTTCTTTCCTTCCTTCTTTTACTCCCTTTTATTCTGAGCCATGCGGATGAAAGGCTCTTGGTGCTGCAGCCAGGAGTCAGTGCTGTGCCTCTGAGGTGGGAGAGCCAACTTCAGGACAGTGGTCCACAAGAGACCTCCCAGCTCCACATAATATCAAATGGCGAAGATCTCCCAGAGATCTCCATCTCAACACCAGCACCCAGCTTCACTCAACGACCAGCAGGCTACAGTGCTGGACACCCTATGCCAAACAACTAGCAAGACAGGAACACAGCCCCACCCATTAGCAGAGAGGCCGCCTAAAACCATAATAAGTCCACAGACACCCCAAAACACACCACCAGACATGGACCTGCCCACCAGAAAGACAGATCCAGCCTCATCCACCAGAACACAAGCATTAGTCCCCTCCATCAGGAAGCCTACACAACCCACTGAAACAACGTTAGCCACGGGGGACAGACACCAAAAACAACGGGAACTACGAACCTGTAGCCTGCAGAAAGGAGACCCCAAACACAGTAAGATAAGAAAAATGAGAAGACAGAAAAACACACAGCAGATGAAGGAGCAAGATACAAAACCCACCAGACCTAACAAATGAAGAGGAAATAGGCAGTCTGCCTGAAAAAGAATTCAGAATAATGATAGTAAAGATGATCCAAAATCTTGGAAATAGAATAGAGAAAATGCAAGAAACATTTAACAAGGACCTAGAAGAACTAAAGATGAAACAAGCAACAATGAACAACCCAATAAATGAAATTAAAAATACTCTAGATGGGATCAATAGCAGAATAACTGAGGCAGAAGAACGGATAAGTGACCTGGAAGATAAAATGGTGGAAATAACTACTGCAGAGCAGAATAAAGAAAAAAGAATGAAAAGAACTGAGGACAGTCTCAGAGACCTCTGGGACAACATTAAATGCACCAACATTCGAATTATAGGGGTTCCAGAAGAAGAGAAAAAGAAAGGGACTGAGAAAATATTTGAAGAGATTATAGTTGAAAACTTCCCTAATATGGGAAAGGAGATAGTTAATCAAGTCTAGGAAGTACAGACAGTCCCATACAGGATAAATCCAAGGAGAAACACGCCAAGACACATATTAATCAAACTGTCAAAAATTAAATACAAAGAAAACATATTAAAAGCAGCAAGGGAAAAACAACAAATAACACACAAGGGAATCCCCATAAGGTTAACAGCTGATCTTTCAGTAGAAACTCTGCAAGCCAGAAGGGACTGGCAGGACATATTTAAAGTGATGAAGGAGAAAAACCTACAACCAAGATTACTCTACCCATCAAGGGTCTCATTCAGATTTGATGGAGAAATTAAAACCTTTACAGACAAGCAAAAGCTGAGAGAGTTCAGCACCACCAAACCAGCTTTACAACAAATGCTACAGGAACTTCTCTAGGCAAGAAACACAAGAGAAGGAAAAGACCTACAATAACAAACCCAAAACAATTAAGAAAATGGGAATAGGAACATACATATTGATAATTACCTTAAATGTAAATGGAGTAAATGCTCCCACCAAAAGACACAGACTGGCTGAATGGATACAAAAACAAGACCCATGTATTTGCTGTCTACAAGAGACGCACTTCAGACCTAGGGACACATAGAGACTGAAAGTGAGGTGATGGAAAAAGATATTCCATGCAAATGGAAACCAAAAGAAAGCTGGAGTAGCAATTCTCATATCAGACAAAATAGACTTTAAAATAAAGACTATTAGAAGAGACAAAGAAGGGCACTACATAATGATCAAGGGATCAATCCAAGAAGAAGATATAACAATTGTAAATATTTATGCACCCAACATAGGAGCACCTCAATACATAAGGCAAATACTAAGAGCCATAAAAGGGGAAATCAACAGTAACACATTCATAGTAGGGGACTTTAACACCCCACTTTCACCCTTGGACAGATCATCCAAAATGAAAATAAATAAGGAAACACAAGCTTTAAATGATACATTAAACAAGATGGACTTAACTGATATTTGTAGGACATTCCATCCAAAAACAACAGAATACACATTTTTCTCAAGGGCTCATGGAACATTCTCCAGGATAGATCATATCTTGGGTCACAAATCAAGCCTTGGTAAATTTTAAAAAATTGAAATTGTATCAAGTATCTTTTCCGACCACAATGCTATGAGACTAGATATCAATTACAGGAAAAGATCTGTAAAAAATACAAACACATGGAGGCTAAAGAATACACTACTTAATAACGAAGTGATCACTGAAGAAATCAAAGAGGAAATCAAAAAATACCTAGAAACAAATGACAATGGAGACATGACGACCCAAAACCTATGGGATGCAGCAAAAGCAGTTCTAAGAGGGAAGTTTATAGCAATACAATCCTACCTAAAGAAACAAGAAACATCTCAAATAAACAACCTGATCTTGCACCTAAAGCAATTAGAGAAAGAAGAACAAAAAATCCCCAAAGTTAGCAGAAGGAAAGAAATCATAAAGATCAGATCAGAAAGACATGAAGGAAATGGTAGCCAAGATCAATAAAACTAAAAGTTGGTTCTTTGAGAAGATAAACAAAATTGATAAACCATTAGCCAGACTCATCAAGAAAAAGAGGGAGAAGACTCAAATCAATAGAATTAGAAATGAAAAAGGAGAAGTAACAACTGACACTGCAGAAATACAAAAGATCATGAGAGATTACTACAAGCAACTCTATGCCAATAAAATAGACAACTTGGAAGAAATGGACAAATTCTTAGTAAAGCACAACCTGCCAAGACTGAATCAGGAAGAAATAGAAAGTATGAACAGACCAATCACAAGCACTGAAATTGAAACTGTGATTAAAAATCTTCCAACAAACAAAAGCCCAGGACCAGATGGCTTCACAGGCGAATTCTATCAAACATTTAGAGAAGAGCTAACATCTATCCATCTCAAACTTTTCCAAAATATAGCAGAGGGAGGAACACTCCCAAACTCATTCTACGAGACCACCAATCACCCTGATACCAAAACCAGACAAGGATGTCACAAAGAAAGAAAACTACAGGCCAATATCACTGATGAACATAGATGAAAAAATCCTCAACAAAATACTAGCAAACAGAATCCAACAGCATATTAAAAGGATCATACACCATGATCAAGTGGGGTTTATTCCAGGAATGCAAGGATTCTTCAATATATGCAAATCAATCAACGTGATACACCATATTAACAAATTGAAGGAGAAAAACCTTATGATCATCTCAGTAGACGCAGAGAAAGCTTTTGACAAAATTCAACACCCACTTATGATAAAAACCCTGCAGAAAGTAGGCATAGAGGGAACTTTCCTCAACATAATAAAGGCCATATATGAAAAACCCACAGCCAACATCATCCTCAATGGTGAAAAACTGAAAGCATTTCCACTAAGATCAGGAACAAGACAAGGTTGTCCACTCTCACCATTCTTATTCAACATAGTTTTGGGAGTTTTAGCCCCAGAAATCAGAGAAGAAAAAGAAATAAAAGGAATCCAATTCGGAAAAGAAGAAGTAAAGCTGTCACTGTTTGCAGATGACATGATACTATACATAGAGAATCCTAAAGACTCTACCAGAAAACTACTAGAGCTAATCAATGAATTTGGTAAAGTAGCAGGATACAAAATTAATGCACAGAAATCTCTGGCATTCCTGTACACTAATGATGAAAAATCTGAAAGTGAAATCAAGAAAACACTCCCATTTACCATTGCAACAAAAAGAATAAAATATCTAGGAATAAACCTACCTAAGGAGACGAAAGACCTGTATGCAGAAAATTATAAGACACTGATGAAAGAAATTAAAGATGATACAAATAGATGGAGAGATATACCATGTTCTTGGATGGGAAGAATCAACATTGTGAAAATGACTCTACTACCCAAAGCAATCTACAGATTCAATGCAATCCCTATCAAACTACCACTGGCATTTTTCACAGAACTAGAACAAAAAATTTCGCAATTTGTATGGAAACACAAAAGACCCCGTATAGCCAAAGCAACCTTGAGAACGAAAAACGGAGCTGTAGGAATCAGGCTCCCTGACTTCAGAGTATACTACAAAGCTACAGTAATCAAGACAGTATGGTACGGCACAAAAACAGAAACATAGATCAATGGAACAAGATAGAAAGTCCAAAGATAAAGCCACACACATATGGTCACCTTATCTTTGATAAAGGAAGCAGGAATGTACAGTGGAGAAAGGACAGCCTCTTCAATAAGTGGTGCTGGGAGAACCTGATAGGTACATGTAAAAGTATGAGATTAGATCACTCCCTAACACCATACACAAAAATAAGCTCAAAATGGATTAAAGACCTAAATGTAAGGCCAGGAACTATCAAACTCTTAGAGGAAAACATAGGCAGAACACTCTATGACATAAATCACAGCAAGATCCTTTTTGTCCCACCTCCTAGAGAAATGGAAATAAAAACAAAAATAAACAAATGGGACCTAATGAAACTTCAAAGCTTTTGTACAGTAAAGGAAACCATAGACAAGACCAAAAGACAACCCTCAGAATGGCAGAAAATATTTGCAAATGAAGCAGCTGACAAAGGATTAGTCTCCAAAATTTACAAGCAGCTCATGCAGCTCAATACCAAAAACCAAACAACCCAATCCAAGAATGGGCAGAAGACCTAAAGAGATATTTCCCCAAAGAAGATATACAGATTGCTAACAAACACATGAAAGAATGCTCAACATCGTTAATCATTAGAGAAATGCAAATCAAAACTACAATGAGATATCATCTCATACCAGTCAGAATGGCCATCATCAAAAAATCTAGAAACAATAAATGCTGAGAGGGTGTGGAGAAAAGGGAACCATCTTGCACTGCTGGTGGGAATGTGAATTGGTACAACCACTATGGAGAACAGTATGGAGGTTGCTTAAAAATGTACAAATAGAACTACCATATGACCCAGCAGTCCTACTACTGGGCATATACCCTGAGAAAACCGTAATTCAAAAAGAGTCATGTACCAAAATGTTCATTGCAGCTCTATTTACAATAGCCAGGAAATGGAAGCAACCTAAGTGCCCATCATCGGATGAATGGATAAAGAAGGTGTGGCACATATATACAATGGAATATTACTCAGCCATAAAAAGAAATGAAATTGAGTTATTTGTAGTGAGGTGGATGGACCTAGAGTCTGTCACACAGATTGAAGTAAGTCCGAAAGAGAAAGACAAATACCGTATGCTAACACATACATATGGAATCTAAGGGGGAAAAAAATGTCATGAGGAACCTAGGGGTAAGACAGGAATAAAGACCCAGACCTACTAGAGAATGGACTTGAGGATATGGGGAGGGGGGAGTGTAAGCTGTGACAAAGCGAGAGAGTGACATGGACATATATACACTACCAAACGTAAAATAGATAGCTAGTGGGAAGCAGCTCCATAGCACAGAGAGATCAACTCGGTGCTTTGTGACCACCTAGAGGGGTGGGGTAGGGAGGGTGGGAGGGAGGGAGACACAAGAGGGAAGAGATATGGGAACATATGTATATGCATAACTGATTCACTTTGTTATAAAGGAGAAACTAACACACCATTGTAAAGCAATTATACTCCAATAAAGATGTAAAAAAAAAAAAAACAACGAAATGAAACATACTGTCATGTTGTATAAGTAGAGAAAACAAAAAGAAATACAGAAAGGGAAAGTGCAATAAAGTAGTAATGTAGCTTGGTAGGGGACATGAGGAAAAAATGAGTGGCATAAATACTCTACAATCATCAACTTGGTTGAGATTAATTTTAAAGAAGTCCAATAAAAAGTTCACCTGATATAAAATTTTATACATTAAATGAATAGAAAAAAATAAAATTTTATGGTGTTTTATCACTGGTATATATTATTTGAGAAATAATATGCAAACCTATTTATTCTCTCCTTCTCTTGGTTGCATGTAACTTTTGTGCACTGCCCTCTCGGTTAGAACTTAGTGAAGCAGGCAAGTAAATAATCATAACTAAACCAACTGATACATTCTGTGGAGATAAAACTTGTTTTCAAATACTGAAGGTCAAAATATATATTTCTAAGATAAAAATTAACTCAGTAAATTTTTTTTACGCTTGCTCTGTTCCTTGTCACTGTTCTAGACCGGTGTGCTCTTAGTGAGCAAAATAAGGGTTAACTTGCCAGTGAATACTAAATTAAAATGTGCAGAATGGATATTCAAAATGAATGTTTGAACCTTTAAAAATCATGATGGTTTGTTTGTACTGATTTATAAAAAGAAATAGAAAATTTGTTTTCAAAATTGTTTTTGAATGCTCAATGATAAATTTGAATAAAGCCAGCCATCATGAATCTGCTAAACTTGCTATGAATCACAATGGGACACGAATGCCTTCCTTGACTTTAATAGTGAAAGACATGACTCACATGTTTTATTTGATAATAATTGAAGACCTTGGTATTGAGCAATTTTATTTTCTACCATGAGACTTTTTTTATGGAACGAATGCAATACATTTTATAATCCATCATTCAAAGGCTATTCTCATGTATCAATTTGAAATGTACTTTCTTTTTTAACATCACTTTTTTTTTTTTTTTTTGGTAAGGAAAAAGAATAGAAAAGTCATCTTTAAAATTGCATATGCATTTTTCTACTTTCTGATTGACCAAATGAAAACATATTTTTTTATTCTTTGAAAAGGGAAAAAAAGCTAACTCCTTCTCTCTTGTTTCTCTCCTACTATAGACTGAATGTTATGTACCCTCAAAATTCATATGTTGAAATGCTACCCACCTCCTAAGGTGATGGTACTGGGAGTTGGGCCTTTAGGAGGTGATTAGGTCTTGAGGGTGAAGCTCTCATGGAATGGGATTAGTGCCTTTAGGTAAGAGACCCCACAGAGTTCCCCTCCCCTTCCATCATGTGATGACACAGCGAAAGGACACTGTCTCTGAACCAGGAGAAACCAAATTTGCTGGAGCTTTGATCTTGGATTTCCAGCCTTCAGAACTGTGAGAAATAAATGTCTGTTGTTTATAAGCCACCCAGTCTATGGTATTCTATTATGGCAGCCTGAATGGACTAAGATACTTCCATTTATATATATATATATATATATATATATATATATATATACAGAGAGAGAGAGAGAGAGAAAGTCAAGACAGATAATAAATTGAAGAATTCAACCCTGCTGACAGAGTACATTATTAAAAGAAAACCAAGTATTTGGGTGATTTCCAGCAAATCTACAGGAAGCCAGAAGATGGGACCCTTTTTAACGAAGCCTTCTTTACTGGCACAACTTTAAAAAGGAAAGGCTCCATCTCTCTACATCCTCTGCTCTCAGAGTGAATGATAAGCATGAAAAGACAATCACTCATAATGCAAATCACTGATTCAATGGAAATAGCTGGGAAAGGAGAAAAAAATTTCTTCCGTTTTCACTGAAGGAGCAGCGCTCTTGGCTATTAAGAATGGTATGAACCAATTCATTTATGAAAACTTCTGTGAGGGCCAAGGAGAAATACCTATTCTTGTTGAGGGTACCACTGAATAATAATTGCAACTGTTTATTTATTGCCTACTGTGTAACCAGTGTTTTGCGCCTTTGTCTTTAATTCCACAACCACCTTTCAAGTCAAATTTTACTCTCATCATGTTCGAGATGAGCAAAATAAGATTTGAAGAGGTTAAATGATACACCCAAAGATAAACAAACAACAATTTCTTAAGTCTGAATTCCAAAACAAAGCTTTATCTCAAAAGATGGAGACCCTTCATTGCATCATACTGCCTCCTCAGTGAATGAGATCCTGGGTTAACTCATCTGGGAAAGGCCATGTTCCCTGAAAGGGCTCTACAATTTAAAATAAGGCAAATTTAATGAAATGAAAAACAGAAGAAAATTTGAATAAAGGCATTAAAAATCACTAAGCTTATTTTAAACTTAGTTCTCAAAACATTCTTTGCAGTTCATGCTGAATTTTGTGGTGGGTTTTTCTGTTACACAAAATGATAGCTACAATGAGTCTTTTGAGTAAAAGTAACCCATAAGACTTGTAAGATTCTTTTAAGAAAGTTTAACATTAGTTTATATTAAAGCAGGAAAGAATCAGTTGCTACCAATCTTATCCAATGAAATGTTAAAAGTCCAGTTTAAAGATGCAAATATTTTCCATGATTCAGTCTCCAGAATCTAGATATATGGAAAATATGTACTGTTTAGACAACAGGTAAATTATGAAAATGGCCATCATTTGAATAACTGATCCTAAAAAAAGAACAAACCTCCAGATGATTCAAATTTTATTGTTTAATCTGGATTCTTTCGCCATAATTAATATATGAGTCAAGCTTCCCTCATACTGACTGGAAAAATACTAAATTTTTTCCCGGTTTATATACATTAATATTTAGTTTGCAAATGATATGACTTGCTTATGCAAAGAAAGGGAGTGGTTTATTTTTGAAATAGTTTGATAGCTCATGGAATTTGAGAAGAGAAATGTGGTTGAACTCAGGAACGAGTAGAATTACAAAGGATATCAGAAGTCTGTTTTTATCTTACCATTTGTGCTCCTGTCTATTTTTCCTTCTATCCCTTTCTCTCCATTGCTCTCTCCCTCTCCCTCCTTCCCCATCCATCTTTCTCTCTCCGTCTTTCCCGCCCTCCCTCCACTAATCAGAATGCTACCTTTCATTTTCTAGTCCCTATGACAAACTCATGATGACCTGTAACACCCAAGCTGCTTTTCCTATAGACACCATCTGGGTTCTTCACCCACCTACCTCATGGAAAGGCTGAGCTTGAGCCAGCATGAGTCAGATACTGTCTTCAGAACCAGTCAGCTGTGTCTCTGTGTGTACAGGGTTATGTGTACAAAAGGTATCATAGTGGTACTTACATGGATAGAGGTTATAAATCCCAAAATTGAGGCATAGACCTCTGAGAATGAAGTCTCATAAATGTCACTATTCCATAGGCTTCAATAACCTTTTCATTATTAATCAGGGATCGTTATCACATTAACTCATCCTTCCGCTCTTCCAGACCTTAAGATGTATAGTCCAGCACTTCTTGACTCACCACAAATTAACCATCAGTTTAAGGTGAACACCGCTCGGTTCAGTTGTTTTCAGAGTTTGGACTCATGAAGCATTCCAACTGTACTTGGCAGGAGTTACTGAGTGCACTTAGGGAGGCTGCCAAAATGTGCCGTGTCTTTGGCAGAAGAAAAAAACAGATGGTCCCGTCAAATGGATCACGTTCATGGGCATTAAATTAGATTCAGAGAGAAAAAAAGTGATATCTGCCCGGGGAATATGTTTAAAGGGTTAAGTAGCTCAGTTATCGTAAGCTTGGACATAAAGCTTCAGGAAACTGACTGTGAATTTGAGGATACCGGCCAGATTCCAGATATTAAAATGGTGGCGGGGAGGGATGTTTCATGATCTGAAACTCTACAACAGAGTTGCTTGGGGCTAGGAAGTGCTTGATAGTTCACACTGGCCAACAGAGTTAGACATGAGCAGAGTCAGTGTGAAAAAAAAAAAATCAGTGTGAATGACCACAAGACAGGAGAGCAGAATTTCTAAGGCCTAAGGTGTGCAAGCAATACAATAGGTTTCCATCAAACTCTTCAGCGATTTTAGAGCATAAAGAAAACTTGGAGATCATTCGGTCTAAACTCTTCACTTTGCAATGAGGAAACTCAAGTCAAAAAAGGGAAGCATTCAGGGCTAGCTCTCTTAATGACAAGGAGAGTGCTCTTCTTTCCAGTATTAAACAGGAACTTTGAGTCTGTAATCAAAACCGGAAAAAATCTGCTGAGAAAGACTGTTTTCGTATAAGTTCACCCAGGACTACTTTGTCTAATAACCACTTTGCTTCTGGCATGCCTTCCTATTTTAGTAATGAGAGTCATACAAGTCATAAATGGAGGAATACAACTGTCAAGCTTGGGACAGGACTCAGCCAAAAATTCAGTTTATGGTTTAATGAAGTTGGTAAAAGTTCATGTGGGGTGGTCACTTAATAAAGACACACAGTGACCTGAGCTTTAAAGGACAGACCTAACACAAGCCTCCTAAGATTAATTGATATATTGGGTGGGGCAGAGATAGCTGTCAACATCCATGCTTTTCCTCCATAGTAAGTCACTCTGGAAAGTAACTGCCCAGCCAGGGACTGCATTTCCCCTTCATTATGACCAGAATGAGAACAGAAGTGATGTGTGTGCCTGCAGCCCAAGAAACAATGTGCTTTCTCCATACTCTTTCCCCCTGCCTGTTGGCTGGAAGCAGAGAGCTCTACAACTCTGAAGACTGATGGAACTACAAGTGGGAAAGCATGTAGGTCCCTACTTCACAGCATGGAGGAAAGTTTTCCATAGTCCAGAAACATCCACATTCTACTCTTACTTGAGCAAGAAATAAACCTCAATAGGACTGAACTACTGAAAAGTTGTTATTCATTAAAGCAGCTAAAATTACCCCAGTTAATACAGTAGACTATTTCCTTATGTAGATGCCATGTTGGATATGTCTGAAAATGTGTGATATTAGGTCATGTTCCTAAAGAAATATATTTGAATGAAGTAGGTCTATTAGAAATGCATAACGTACAGGAGTTTCCAGTCTGAGCACCTTTTAGCTCCACCAGCATTTCTTTAGAGCTTCAGAGCTGATCGTTCTCTTGTGTAATAGAAGATAACGTTTTATGCTAAGATAATGACTTATAATTTGATGCCATGGCTTGATTCAAAGAAAATTATTTGAGTGAAATTTCCAAAGAACTATTGGGCATTACATAAGCTGCAATTTCTAACATACTTCTGTAAGTTATCACCGTTAGGGCCAAACAGCCTAATTTATTTGTGCCAACAAGAAAATCTCAAAGAAGATGACCAGGGAACTTAAATATCCCAACGAATAGAACACAGCCTCAAGGAGTATTAATATAGTAAAAGGCACACAGAATATCATAACAGGACAGAACTCTAACAATCATCTGGACAAATTTCTTCATTTTACATAGGAGAAAACTGGCTCTACTTTTTAATATCACTCAGCTAACAAATGATTTAAGAATTCTGAGAGCTTTGACTTTTTCTAGAAAACTGTAGCTTCCACTAAGAAGCATTATATGCAATATGAATTTATCACAAATCCATATTTTCTTTTAGTTATCTCTTATCTCCTTTGCATCTCAAACTCTTTTCTTCTGCTGATCTATGTATGCAAGACACTTAAACTCACCCAACATTGACATCTTTTCTAAGGATATAAGCTTTGCATAGCAATGTTTACCTCTTAGAGTCTTCGAAGCCGTTACTGGGAAGTATAACTTTCCTTTCCACTAAGTATTCCTGTGAATAATGTAAAAGCATGACTTTAGTATCCACATCACATCATAACCAAGAAAAAGTGTAATGGTAACACAAGAATGTGGGAGAAACTTCTGCCAGTTTCTTCTAATACACACTCTATGAGAAATGGGGTGACTTGTGCAAAAGAATTTTCCAGTGGGGCAGTTGGCACTGGCATCCAGAATTCTTGATTCCATATCCTATACTTAGTTTCTTAAGTTAGAAAGAACACTAGCTACTTGAGATCTAACCATATCATTCAATAAGTTTTTTGTTAAATAGAATGGGTTTGAGAATTGATAGTATCACTTTTTGCATTGAAGGCTCAAAATTAGTTGTAGTGGAAAAAATATTCAGTTTTGTTTAACTTCTCAAGTGAAAGATAGCAAGTTCTTAACATGATCCCATGGAGAAGTAAGAGAAATCAGAGTTGTGCTTTCTTCCTCTTGATTGCTTTTCTAATCTTTTTTTTTTTTTTTTTTTTTGTGGTACGCGGGCCTCTCACTGCTGTGGCCTCTCCCGTTGCGGAGCACAGGCTCCGGATGCGCAGGCCCAGTGGCCATGGCTCACGGGCCCAGCCGCTCCGCGGCATGTGGGATCCTCCCGGACCGGGGCGTGAACCCGTGTCCCCTGCATCGGCAGGCGGACTCTCAACCACTGCGCCACGAGGAAAGTCCCTAATCATTTTTTTTTTAAAGATTAAGCAAAGATGACTGCAGTGCTAATGCATTAAAATCTGGAGGATTTTTGTCTCTCAGGGGAAAAAAATCTGCAGTAAATTTTATGCCCAATAATTTTATTGTGTAGACACTGTGTGACACCCCTTAGGGCATGACCACATGCATGGCAGAAATAAATTACTCCATTGGCAAAATGCTGGAAAAGAATGAAGATTTATAATCTCAGTTATTGATCACTAAAATGATAGGAGTATCATTCTGTGCCAAGAGAAATTGTGAAAGAGGAGAGAAACTGACAAGAGAGAAAAGAAACTCTCAGTAATGGGAGTCACAGAAGACATAATCAGGTCTTCTTCCTCTATACAAATAAAGAAATGAAGATCATATTGAGGCAAAAAATAATTAATTCACATGACCTATTGTGGAAGACAAATAACCCAAGAGAAAACCCCTTAGACATATAGTTTAGGGTCGATAAAATCACATTACACCAAAAACACATGCAGCTCTTTGTGTGTATAAGTATGATTATGTGTAGTGATTCTTAAATAGACTAAAAAGTGGTTTAAATAATAACCCCCACTCATGGTCCCATCACAAAAATCACCCTTCAGGTTTACATGTATGGAAATAATGCTCTTAACTTTAAATACAAGATGAGAGACCAATGAAAAAGAATTTTAAAACAACATTAAGTAATGATACAATTGAAAAGATTATAAATCATCCAAAGAACTCTGATTATTTTATAAACTCTGATCCTAAAACTTTCTAAATTTGTATCCAAATTTTAAAAGTTTATTTAGAATACCTAGTATTAGGTCTTCCCCGGTGGCGCAGTGGTTGACAATCTGCCTGCCAATGCAGGGGACACGGGTTCGAGCCCTGGTCTGGGAAGATCCCACATGCCGCAGAGCAACTGGGCCCATGAGCCACAACTACTGAGCCTGTGTGTCTGGAGCCTGTGCTCCGCAACAAGAGAGGCCGAGATAGTGAGAGGCCCACACACCACGATGAAGAGTGGCCCCCGCTCGCTGCAACTAGAGAAAGCCCTTGCACAGAAATGAAGACCCAACACAGCCAAAAATAAATAAATAAATAAATAAATTTATAAAAAATAAAAGTAAAAAAAATTACAATTATTTCTATTTTACAGCCTTTTCATTTTTATTTGCCTGTTTTATTTTCATATTTTCCCTCTACTTATTTGAAATTTAAGCTATTTCCTTTTTTTAGTGACTATTATTGAAATTTTTCCATGAATATTTAAGTTATAGAGGTAAAATAAAGCCTTTCTAGAAAACAAGATTTGTTTCTAGAGAACAAGATTCTAAGAAGATTTAACTTTAATTACCTTTCCTCAGACATACATTACTATTTTTGTCTAACATTTAAATTTTCACTCTTGATAAAAATTTCAGTTATTAGACATTAATAATATTTTATACAGACAGGATTTAAATTTACATATTTGTTTAGAATATTCTTTTCTTTCTGTGTTTTAAAGTTAATATTCCATTTTCTTCTGACTTAACATTGTTTTATTTAAAATATATAGTTATTTAAATTGTCTTTCTTTTGTAACAATTCTATCTATTCTGTTTTCCACAACTTTTATTATAATAAACTTTACATACAAAACATAGGATAATGTGCATAGATTAAATGTACAGCTCAACGAATGTTGACAAGTAAATATGCCCATGTAACAATCACTCCCCAAATTTTCTTCTCCCCAGAAAGTTTCCTTCACAACTGTGGATTCTGTCATTCCAACCCCACCCCATGTAAGCACTGATCTGATTTCTATCAGCATCAGTTAGTTTGGGCTGTTATACAACTTTATATTTACAGAATTAAACTCTATGTATTATTTTATTTTGGACTCCTTTCACTAAATATAATACCTATAAGAAGCATCTGTGCTCTTGAGTGTGTCTTCAGTTTGCTGGTTTTTTTTTTTTTTTACTGCTAAGTAGTGTTCCATTGTATGAATCACCAAAATTTGATTATCCATCAGGTGTTAAACATGTTCTTATTTCTAGTTTCTGGCTATTGTGAATAAATCAGTTATTAATATCAGATACAATTATTTTGGGGACATGTGTTTTTATTTCTTTCGGTTAAATTCCTGGGAATTCAACTGCAGAGCAATTGGGTACATATTAATATATCTTTAAGTCATAGTAGAATTTCGACTGTACATTTCTTTTCTTGTAATGTCCATGTCAGACTTTTTATTACATTTATTATAGCCTAATAAAATTAATTGGGGGAGTGTTTTATCCTCCTCCATTTTCAAATCTAGATGTTTTAATAAATAAATAGTTTTCAGGTGTTCTATTTCTTCTGATGTCAGATAAATAGAATTTTTCAAGAAATGTGTAAATTTTTACCTGATTTGTTACCGACATTGAGTTTTAGACAATATTTCCTTATTCTTACAAGGTCTGGGGAGTATATAGTAATACCTCCTCTTCTGTTCCTGATATTGGTTATTTGTTTCTATTTTTTTTCTACCTTTTGAAATTTATTAATGCTTGTTTTATGGCCCAATATACTATATATCTGTGACTGCTTCATGTGCACTTGAAAAAAAAAGTATATTCTTCAGTTACTGGGTATAATGTTCTGAGGACAGATCTTCTATATCCTTATTGATTTCTTGTCTACTTTTTCAAACCACTTCTGTAAGAAGAGTCAGAATCTCCAACTTTATCCCTGAATTTGGTCTCTTTCTTTCTTTAGCTCTGTCAGTTTTGGTTCATTATTTGGCAGTTCTCTTATTAGGCACATACACATTTAAGATTATATGTTGTCCTGTTGAGATAACCCTTTTATCAGTATAAAATTCCTCCTTCTATCTTTGCTAGTACTTCCTATCTGAAAATCTACTTAGTTTTATATAAATTTAGCCTGTTATATGCTTCCATATGTTTCATGGTTTTCATATGCTTAATGTTTATATCATATACCTCTGTCATCATTTTACTTCAAACCTAGTCGTGTCTTATATTTTAAAGTGAATCTCATAGATTGCATTTTGTTGGTTCTTACTTTTTTATACAGCCTGATAATCTCTGCTTTTTAATTGGAATGTTTGATTCATTTACAGTTAATGTAGTTATTAATATATTTGGGTTAATTCTACCACCTTTCTACTTGATTTCTACTTGTTTCATTTATGGTTGTGCTATTGTTTTCTCTTTTCATGCCTTCTTTTGGGTAAAATATATATATACACATATACATAATATGTATATATAATACATATATATGTATATACATATGGCCTATTCTGATGTCTAGAGAATATGCAAGAATGCTGGTTAGTATGGATGATCAGTTGTAATAAGTCTGGATTTATGTATTTTTTTTAAAGTGTTAAATTTTGTTACAACATGAAGCTAATTTACCGTTATCTCTAACTTGATTTTGTTGAAGCTCAGTTTTGGGTTTTGTTAAGGAACATTTCAGTAATTTTTGGACATGGTGTTACCTCTGAGGTGTAACCATGCTAGTGTGTCAGCTGAATTCCCACGGTGTTAACAAGGTTCTTCCATTATGATTAGGTCAGAACACCAGCCTTTCCTAGAACTGTGCAGTCTCTCGGTTCCACTGTCAGCCTTGCAGCAGCCACTCTCTGCTAGGCAATATGGAGTTTCTCCCTCACCTTAAACAAGGAACACATACTCGGGAGTCCCTCTCTCCATTGCTTCCTCCTTTTTGGCAAACTGTCATGCAAATCTGAGCTGCTTCCATAGCCTTGAACTCTGTTCTCAGCCTTCTCCTGTCAGTGAGACCAAGATATTCTGCTTTAGCTCTACTTTTCTCTGCTGCATTTGGGAGTCTCTCCCTAGGTGGAGAGCTGGGGTGAATATGATGCTCTCCTCATGTGTTTCTGTTTTCTCAGATTTACAGTCCTGAGCTGCCTATGGTTTCAAGTCTGTGCACGGTTGTTTCATATATTTTACCCAGTTTTATAGTTACTCATGGCAGGAAGGTAAGTCCAACGGTTAGTTCTTGCATTGTGGCTAGAAATTGAAGCCTTTTTTAACAATGTTTTCTCTCTTTGTCTTCCTTATGTATCATTGTAGATTTCTTTTTATTCATTTTTTGGATACTTCCTGAAGCTGTGGTCTCATGTTTTTCATCATGAATTAATGGTGAATTTTCATTTAAATATTGCCCCTCTAAATACTGATTCTGTTTATTCTTACTTTCTGGAACTCTTCTGATACATTTATTAAAATTCCCTACTCTCATCCAATATTTCAGCTGATCTTGGTTGCTTGCTAGGTGAGGGAATACCAATACTTTCATTCCTGAGGGATCTAGGGCTTTTGTTTCCTTGCCCTTGTCTTGCTGTGATTGCTGAAATGATCTCTTTACTCTCTTGTAGGCATGGAAGTATATACTTATGAGACTTGTATCCAACAATATAATCCTTGGTATATGATTTTTATAAACTAAGAGAAATATGTAACAGAGAGTATGTTCTTTTCGTAAAAGCAAAATAACCAGAAATGTGCAACAGATGGTATACGATATATACACTTTTTATAGTAACCAAACAAACAAAAATCTAGAAACAACCCAAATACCTACCAACAGAAGAGTGGAAAAATAATCTATGTTGTATTATGTTGTATTAACAATGGAATATTGCACATGAGTGACTCTGCATTATCTGCAGCTACAACATTACGTAATAGAAATCTAATAGCAAGTTAAACAACAAATTTCAGAAGACCACGTACAGCGTATCATATATAAAACTCATTTTTTTTATTTATATAAAACTCAAAAATAAGCAGAAATAACATTATATTCAGGAAGGACAGGATGGAAATGTTCATAGCACACCAACCTCCCATTAAGAAGAATGTGAAGAGCCAGATACATTACAAAAATAAAATATTTAAACACACTGTAGAGCTGTAGAAGCAATAAGGACTAAAGAGGGTCAAATTCTAAAGAGGAGACAAACTTTGGGGGTGAAATGAGAAGCTGAGCTTTCCATGGAGGTAGTTTTCCATCCTGAGCATGTAAATACTAAGAATCTGGTCTTGGTCCAGACAGAGCACTACTCCTGGGAAAGGGGAAATATGTAGATTTTGGTTATTTGATGGTTGTCCTCATACTTTCTTTTACTACTCTATAGTTTTGAATATATTTGTTTAAATGTTTACTATATTGATTGTAGTTCTCTCTGTTTAAATAAATTTTGACAGTTTTGAAACTGTCAGTTGATAATATTACTTCATCTATTTAACATGCATAATTTTCCCGCTTAATTAATTTAAATGTGATAAAATGATTTCAAGATTCTGAAATTGAAATCTCTACTTTCTACAGGAGATTTAGTATACAGCTGAAGCAGAGGATTTTGGATCTTCCCTGGGTTCTAATATATCGCATTTTGATTGAAATTGCTTCTTATTTATAGATTAATTTGAGGAAAATTTGCTCTCTATAACATTATGTCACTCAGATAGTCATCTCCTATATTATATAATTCAGTAATATTCAATAAATTTTACAATTTTGTCCAAGAAGATCTTGCACATCTTTTGTTAACTCTATTCCTCAAGGCTTCACAGTTTTGTTCCTAGTATATAGAGGGTTGTGTTTTCCACTAGATTTTTATTGCTTAAGTATAGAGATATTCTTGACTTTTGTGTATTTTTGTATCAGTATCCTTAATGATCTATTAATTATAACCATTTATATGAAGAGTCTCTTGAATTTTCTATATAGATAAGTATATCATCTGAAAAAAGAAAAAAATTACTGAATTTGTCTCTTCCTTCTCAAAATATACATTGCCTAAATTTTTTCCTCTTGTCTCATTATATTGGCTAGAATCTTTTAAATACTTGGGCTACAATTGCTGACTCATTTGAAGAAAGTTTTTTCCTTTTGAGTGTGACAATTTCATCTATTCCCATTTCCCTAGTCCCTTCTTAGTCAGTTTCTTCTTCCTCCTCAGGATGCTACATAGATGCCACTTCGCGTTGGAAGTCATGTCTGATCCCTCAAGTCTCAGTTGGAACTCTCCTTTCTTTGTCTTTCCCATATTGTGCTATACTTTCCCCATCCTTACACTCATCACCCAGGACTGCAGTTGCCTGTTAACTTGTCTTCATCCCCAACAGTCTGCACGTAAACACTGAGTCTTGTTCCCAGTTGTATCTTTAGTGACTAGGTCAGTACCTGGCATAAATTAGGTGCTTAATATTTGCTTAATTGTTTAGTTAATTCCTTACTTCCTAGGTTTTTTAAGGGCTGAGGTGGAGCATTGGATTATTTTTTAGCCTAAAATTATAATCATTTTGAGGTTTGGTATAAGAAGTTTGGCTTATTTATG
The DNA here is from genome assembly GCF_059928025.1 of Delphinapterus leucas. NCBI lineage: Eukaryota > Metazoa > Chordata > Mammalia > Artiodactyla > Monodontidae > Delphinapterus > Delphinapterus leucas. The sequence goes on along the minus strand of NC_143130.1, from coordinate 21,421,642 downwards.
CACAAAATCAGGCCCATTATGTATAAAATATAAATATTTGCGTTGAGAAAGTTGTTTAGTACACCACGCTGGGACCTCTCTGCGAGAACCTATGAGAGAAATGCCTCTCTAGTTTCTCATCACAAAGATCTGTCTTTCTCCTAAACAACTGGTTTGTTTTTATCTCACAGACGGGATGACACATGAAGCTGACTGTGTTTTCTATTGCACATTCTTTGGAAAACTTAGAAACAAATTGCAACTTACTTCTACCGAGGGTATAGAACATTGTAGTATCTTCTTTTTCATTTAATTTCTGGTTTTTCTTTCGTATTTGTACCCTTATATTTCCCTCACCTGGATATCATTAAATTGTATTTTACGTGGTCGAAATATATGTTTCCCTGTAAACTATCTTACATCCTTTTTCAACCAAGCAAGGTAAAACATTATCAATAATATATTATTGAAGGCATTCTCACCATTTTAACCTGTTTGAAGTGCTGCTAGTAGGTTTGTCTTTCAGCAATAAGTATATCAGTATGTCTTGCTCCTGTGTAAAATACTTTCAGTGACTTCCCATTGCTTCTAAGATGAGACAAAATTCTTAGAAAGTTGCACATGGATCTTCATGCCACCTTTTCTCAGTGCAGTCTTGATATATGATCACTTAAGCACATCATGTCTGTATTTGACAGAACCATTTTGAAAATAGAATAGACGAATAATGTCTATGACAATACACAGGCTAATTTTTTCATCAAAATTATAGAGTAAAACATTTTATTTTCACAGTAGTGAGCATGGAGATAGTTAGTTTTATTCTTGTTTATTTTATTTTGTTTTTTCCCCAATGATATGTATTGGACTATACTTGGCAAGAAATGGAAATTCTAGAAAGTGTATGTGATATTGCAGAAAATGAAGGAGGAGCAAGAGAGAGCATAAGTATTGTTCAGCTGTTGTCTAAATAAATAATAAAATCTTAACATTCTACACCCTATGGAACAAACTGCTATATATAAATTAACTCTAAGTTCAGGAAAACTTGTACCTGCAATCACCAAGTTTGAAGTGTCTTTAAATTAAATGAAAGTGGTAGATTATTTCAGAAAAAAAAAACTAAAGAATATTTTCAGGATTCAAATCTATTTCCCCACTGTATCATCCCCTTTGTTTTTCTTCCTACCTCTAAAACAGAAGAATACTGTCAATTCTGATAAATGCAGAAAATCATGATTTGGGAAAAAAAACTCTGCCCTAAAAAAGACTTTCTCATCAGTGCTTGAGAAGAAATTATGAGTTTTGTAGTGAAATGCTATATTCCTTTGCTAAAGTGCAAAAAGAACAAGTTATTTAATTCTGCCTTTGTAATGATATCAGAAAACAGAAATGTATTGAAGAGGATTTTGCAGAGCAAAATAGATGGTGGGGCTAAACTTCCTTATAAATCGATTGGTAAAGATTATAATTTGAGAAAACTCATAAGCAACAACTAAAACTAGTAGCCTGAAACAGGGGTGGAGTTATCCCAGTTCAGACTGGTATGAACAATTGCTTAAGCTCACCATTTGAAGCAACATTGTACATTTACACTTATGTGAATTCCAGGATGTTTAATTATAAGGTACATTATACTGTACTTCATATTTACGTACTTAGTTATCCAACAAATATTTCCTCGACCTATGAAACGTGCCATAAAATCATCTCCTTTGAAATTTTATATATATATATAGTCCCTGCCATAATTGAACACCATGTATTGGTAGCATAGTTACATATTTTATGCATTTACATTTCTTGCCTTCTCATACAAGTTTCTCTATATGAGACAGTTTTCTAGTAAAGCTTAAAACGCAATTGTATATTTTCCAAATACATTGTCATATATTACAAACAGATTGAGGATAGGAACCTTGAAGTCTAGTTCCTTTGTATCCCTTACTACTATCTAAAACCTAAATTAAACTACATTGTCAGATAGCACCTCAGTAAGATGGCTAATAAGTTGTAATTAAATTTAATTGTGTTGTGGTTAACACCATGAGATTTTGCCTTTGGCAATTCCCTTTTTTCACCAGTGCTATCTGGCAATGGACTCCACCACTGCAATGAAATCGCTTTGCAAATAGCCTTCAACTTGCTATGTCAAATTAATAATTTCTAGTCTCTTCCAGTCCAGATAATAAATATTTGGAATCTTTGCAGAATCTGATGCCCCGGAGTAGTCCAAATCGTCTTGCTTGAATTCTTTTATCCCCTCTTGTTCCGTATTCCTTCTCATCTCTCATGCCACTTCTCAGTCTGTCACTTGAGCTCCTCTTCTTTTGCCATCCCTGGAATTCTTATTTCTTGACTTTCTCTTGAAGATCTCATCATTCTGTGGTTTCTGTTACCTGCTTCTGACTCTCATCATTATCATCTCTCCACTGATCACTTTCCTGAGAGCTGGACCCGGTCCTGGCCCTCTCCTCTACTTTGTCCAACTGAGTTCTCAAATAAACATGTCCCAAACCAACCACACCATCACTCACTGTGCAAAACTTGTACCTCCCTGCATCCCCGACAGGATGAGTTGTGCTACTCTCCACTCTGGTACCCAAGCAAGACGTCACCCCTCCCTTCAAGCACAGAATGTTTTCTACTGATCCCATTCTCTAAGCTCTGTGTCATTCTTTTCTCTCCTTGGTCAGTGTATGGATTAGAATTTCCTTGGGCTTTCATCTTTGCTCAAACTTTCTCAAAATACCAACTCTTATCCACTGATTTGTAAGGAAGATTTGCTCCTTTCCAATGTGCTCTGCAAAATCTAGCTGCCAGTTTAACCAGGTAATGTGCATTTCTGAAAAATGCACATTGTTTTTGTACATGTCTCTCTAACTTGGGTGTTCTCTGTATTTTCTGTGGCTTACAGTGTTTTCTGCTTGTATTTTGTATGTTTACTGTGCCTATCAGAGGAGCAATGTATATTTTCCATTTAGAAATAGAAATTAATACTGTCTCCCATTATAAAGTGCCATGATCCTTGATGTATCACCTGTTCCGGCACCACTATTACAAGGACATTGTGTTTAGTCATTTGAACCCACTCTCTTCTGGGCTACCTTACACTTCAGAACTGAATTCAGTCTAAAAGCATAGTTCATTTTTAGCATGTTTGCCCATCTAGGTAAGAATATAGCAGCAAGATAGAAATGGCCTATGGAAGTTTAAGGCATCCTAATAGACTTTGTTCTATCCTAGGCCAAATATCAGTTTCTGAGTAGATCCCCTTGTAATCTAAATACCCAGACTAAACTGTCCACAACTCTGTGTATAGTTGGTCCCAAAGAAGTGATTATGGAAATCCCCTTAAAGCCAGGAATTCTGTGTTTCTGTGTGTGTGTACATTTAGAAACTCAAGTTAAACTTCATAAATTAGATAAACTTGATTTAACAATAGGAACCTGGTTCAAAAGACAACCCAAGGACAGTAGACCATTTTTATGACAGTGGAGAGACATTTTCTGGTTATTCAGGTTTAAAGGGGTTAATTATGATAGTTAAGTGTTACAGTAAATGTGAGCAATTTCTCAGAATTCTTCTGAAATTTTTTAAAAAACATTATTGGCTGTTGTAGTCATTAATACATCAGGGTCATGATATATCATTCATTAGGGAGTCTTTTGCTGCCCCAGATTCAGAATGAGGGAGACATATACCAAAAAGTAATAAAGTAATTTTAGTGATTTTTTAAAAATTTATTTCTTTTATTTATTTAGTTTTGGCTGCGTTGGGTCTTCGTTGCTGTGTGTGGGCTTTTCTCTAGTCGTGGTGAGCAGAGGCTACTCTTCATTGTGGTGCGCGGGCTTCTCATTGCGGTGGCTTCTCTTGTTGTGGAGCACGGGCTCTAGGCACGTGGGCTTCACTAGTTGTGGCACGCAGGCTTAGTAGCTGTGGCTTGCTGGCTCTAGAGCACAGGCTTAGTAGTTGTGGCGCACGGGCTTAGTTGTTCCGCGGCATGTGGGACCTTCCCAGACCAGGGATAGAACCCATGTCCCCTGCAATGGCAGGTGGATTCCCAACCACTGCGCCACCAGGGAGGTCCCAGTAATTTAAAAATATGCAATAAGTTCGAAAAATATTTTATTGTCATTTGTAAGTGAGAAGATAAAAACGTATTAATTTGATGCACATTAGAAAACTAAACTAGCATTTCCCCTCCTGATGTTAAGTATCTATGGACATGAACATTCAAATAGTATATAACATTAAACCTATTCAAAGAATTTCTTTAAAACACATTTCCAGTAAACCGTTCAGCATATTTCTTTCTTTTTTTTTTTTTTTTTTTTTTTTGCTGTACGTGGGCCTCTAACTGTTGTGGCCTCTCCCGTTGTGGAGCACAGGCTCCGGACGCGCAGGCTCAGTGGCCATGGCTCACAGGCCCCGCCGCTCCGCGGCACGTGGGATCTTCCCGGACCAGGGCACGAACCCACGTCCCCTGTATTGGAATCTGCCTGATTCCCAACCACTGCGCCACCAGGGAAGCCCTCAGCATATTTCTTTAAGACACATTTCAGGGCTTCCCTGGTGGCGCAGTGGTTGAGAATCTGCCTGCTAATGCAGGGGACACGGGTTCGAGCCCTGGTCTGGGAAGATCCCACATGCCGCGGAGCAACTAGGCCCGTGAGCCACAACTACTGAGCCTGCGCGTCTGGAGCCTGTGCTCCGTAAGAGGCCCGCACACCGCGATGAAGAGTGGTGCCCGCTTGCCACAACTAGAGAAAGCCCTTGCCCAGAAAGGAAGACCCAACACAGCAAAAATAAATAAATTAATTAATAAACTCCTATCCCCAACGTCTTCAAAAAAAACAAAACAAAACACATTTCCATGATTTGAAAGCCATATAAATATATATCCTTTTACAGAATTCCCTTCCAATTCTTTAGGATATTTATGAAATTTATGAAACTTCTAAAGTAACAGGCTAAAGGTCTAGTGGAAACATGGGGCTCAAACATTTCCTGAAGCCTGTTCCTGCTCTAAAGTTGAATGTCAGGATTTTTTATTTAAGGCTAATACTCTGCTAATTGTACTCAGGCTGCACTGGCAACCATAAAAATATTCTCTCTTCTTCATTTGAAGCAGAGGTGTTTAGAATACAAACCAACATGTGCTAATCTGTGCATATTTGTATTTTACCTCACATGTTCTCAGTGTGTTCTGTTATCCACAATGATACCAAAGTATTTCATGTTGGCATACTAGTCATAAAAATGTGTAACTTTAAAATAAGATACCAAATTTAAAAAAAAAATTATCATTCCTTTTTTCGCAGTTCTACATGTTTGTCCCTCCCATATGTATCTTCAGCTCTACACAGCTTTCTTGAACTCTTCTTTAAAAGGAAAGGATTGAGAAAAACCTCTTGAGTTTAAAGAATAATTCAGGAAAATAAAATCTCTCTTCAATTAAATCTTTTGAAAAATCCATGCATGACACTTTTCAAGCCAAAGCATGGGTTGGTTTTATTGCATTTGATGCTGTAACAAAGTACCCTAATTAGCACATTGGTGTAATTTACCACTCTTTCATTAAAGCTGATTGCCTAACTACCTGGGAAGTTAACATGGCTTCTTGAATACTTGACCTGCCTTATTTTTCTCCAGTACAGCTGTTTGTGGGAATGGAGCAAAAAGCATTCATTACTGATGGAAAAACAATTCTGGTAAAGGTTTTCATACAAGAAAATGATGTCGTTTTGCTTTGTGCCTCCTCAGCCTTTTCCATTTTTAATTGGTTTGGATTTATGATGAGACCTTAAATGACAGCATGGATTCCTGGCATTCAGCTAAATTCTTACGAGTTTGGAAAGCTAAATCATGTTCATTTAATTTATATTGTTACTCATTTTGGTTTTGAAAATCTGACCTTAAAAAGTGAAGTGCATTGAAGTCTGTGAAATTAAGCTCGTAGTTGGCTTTCAGGGATTCTACAAGTTATGCAGAAATAGTGAAATCCATTGAAACGGCTTGAGGTAGGGATAAGGAGGAAATGTTTTGACAAATATAAATACAGACAAGCAAGGGTAGATTAAATGCTATTGCATTGGTAAGAGTAATTTTCTTTAGTGTTTTGAGCCACTGGCGAAAATCCATGTACATTTTATCCTTTACTTCTTAATCACCCCGCCCTGACTATGTGACATGACACATTCATCAGCATGGTACTCTTATGTTAGAGCAGTAGGATGATCTAAGGAAAATCCATACTTTAACAGGAGAAATAATGCTATCTTCCATGACAGAAGCAATGCTTCATATCAAGAAGCAAACATGCAGGTCATCCATACTCCATGCAGACTTGTAATATCTGCATACCAAAGTAGCCCATAAAGGCCTCATGTGAAAAGAGCATTTAGAAAACAAGAACAAAGAAGCTTTTTGTAAATTCTGGGTAAGCCATTTACATCCTGACAGAAGAAGGATGGGCTTAATTATCTTTCATAACTCCTCTGCTACTGACTGAGGATCTGCTGTGCTTTAAGTAACCATTTTATTTTTGTTGCTAAAATTAAAGTGGTTTGCTATAGGAGATACCTTAGGTGAAGTTTGCATTAGAGACCAAATTTATCTCTACGATTTTTAGCTCTTTGCGCAGTTCATGAACATGAAAAGGAACTTTTTGGATTTGGCTGCAGAGACTTTTTACATTAATATTTCATCCTCTTAGAAGTTTCTGGTGTTTATGGAATCTTCTTCCTGGGCCCTTCTGTCCCTTGAATTATTCTCAACACTACATCCCCCCCAAAAAAGGTATCAAAGGAAAAGTGGAAGCCCCGGTAATCTTGGTATTGCTATCATTCCTAGGAATTTCAGTGTTGATGAGTTAAAGGAAAAGACAGGAGTCTGTCTCAGAGAGGAGGACAGGACTGTAGGAGATGCAGATACAGTAAAAATGTAAATAATAATAATAACTTATTGTTTTACAGATTTAGAAAAAGAAAGAAGGAAACGAAAAAAACCCAAACAGTAATCAAACCCCATCATGGTGTATCAATTAAAATGGAAGGGAATTACATGCAAATGCTTCAAATAGAAAATGCAGAATACCTTTCCACTGATGATTTTTAGTTGTCAGGACAAGTGAGACCCAAACAGCAGACAGAATGGTCCCAGCATGCTTGTTGCCTTTTTTTGTTTGCACAGTAGCTGTCAATTTCAGCCTTGCAGGTAGTGGAACCCAGCGGGAGGCAGGGGCGGGACCCAACCACGAAGCCTGAACTGAGAGCAAATTTAAATTACTGAGCCTTTTTTTTCCTTTTTTATTTTTCTACTCTGCGACAAACTGAAAAGATTCCAGCACGCTAATTTAACCACCCTGCTTCTTCTTTGCCTTTTTTTTTTTTTTTTTTTTTTTTTTTTTGTCTCCCTGCTTCCAGGATAATTAAAAGAGAAACCTGTAAAGGCAACATTCCTGTGACCGAGTTGGTGCTGCAACGTGCTGGTAAGAAAACACATTTAATTTTTTTTAATCTTTTTTTTTTGCTTTTCCTTTTTTTTAAAAAAAAAAAGAGCTGAAGGCTTTGTCTGTCTAATGCAGTCATAAGCGTGGCTTCCCTGCCGTGAAGGGTTAGCATGTAATGAAAAGGTGAAATTGCCTGATATGTGACCTTCGCGTCATACTTATAATGGGTAATGACAGCATCCCTATGTACCCTGATGATGCTTCTCTCTGCAAATTGATGAGTCGCCCAGTTGCAACAGGGCTAAGACTGTCGCACTATGGCAATTAGTTGTTGATTGTTTAAGGTTGGTGTTTCAGTGTCCTGTCAGGGAGAATTCTCCAGTTCTCCAAGTTACTGGCTTGCAGGGGTGTCATGGGTTTTAATAGGTCCCTTACAGACCGTAACTGTTTTGTTATTTACTCACGAAACAGGAAGTACAATAATGAAACTTTTTTTTAAGTAACACTGTAATTATCCTATACTTCCTTAGTCCAGATAATGAAACAGCCTAAAGTGAGCTCTGAGTAGCGTTATTTTAATCCCTTTCATCTACAACTTGTCAGGAGTTCATTAGACAGTTAACTGTGGACAGCCTAGATCATCAGGGGACCTTGAACTTGTGATGCCAACTTTATTCTCTAAAAGGACAAATTTTCCTTCAGCCCAATTATATTCAACAAGTACTTCTTTATATGCTGCCTGGGACTGGTACTGAGAATGTTCTTGCCTGTTACTCTGCTATGGGGAGAGACTGAACCTAGATGGTGTGACTTTTCAGCAATCAGCTCTTCATTCTACTGTTAGGACTGATCAGATCACTTAAGCCACATTTCAAAATGCATGACTGTTGACTCTGAGATTAAGTTCCCAAGGTTAAGTCTCCTACAGTCAATTCCTCCTGTGCATGTAAATTTTGTTTATGTCAGTTTGCAACGATGGTCAGTACGTTTTAGACTGCATTTGCATATTATAAAGAAAGATGAAAACATAGAAATCTTACCTGTCTTGCAAACCAAATATGTCCTTTGAGCATATATCCATGTGGCAAACTTTGAGCTTACCCAGATGCTAGCCTCAGAAGCTGGAAGACACAGGAAAGATTGAGGTTGGTTAGTGAGTGTGCTTGGATTTGGGTCAAGAAACTTAGGAAGAAATTTTCTTTTATTGCCTTTAAAAACACATGTAAAATATCAAGGGATATTTTTGTCTGTTCTCCATGGTTGTTTGTAAACTGTGGTAGTTTTTGTTTTTGTGCTGTTGTTTTCGGTTTTTAATAAATAAGTAAACATGTAGTGGGGAGATCGTCAAAAAAGAGAATGTAGTTTCCAAATGTCCATTAAGACCTTTTTCTAAAGAAAAACTGTCCTGTGAAAGTTGGAAGATTGTATGCCGTTTGCATCCGGTAAGGAATGTGGCATTCCATACACTGGTAACATTTGGTCCCTAGTCTCTATAGCTATCCTATCTAATTGTGTCATTTCCACATTTAACAGCTCTGAACCGTGCCGCCCCGTGGGTCCTCACCGATGCCCCCCAGATCACTTGAAATGTCTAAAAAGACCTTAGAACGTTAGAAAATGCCAAGTATTAGAATAATTTCTGCCTCTTACAACAAAAGAAAATATTATGGATTTAATAGTTCATTTTTAAAATCTGATTTTACCCACCAGTAACTGTCTACTAGGAACATTTCAGTTATAATTGGAATAAATTGTTGCCCGGTAACAAGCAACTAACTCTGAAGCTACTTTCCATAGAAATCAGTGACTGGAAATAGCTACAAAGAGCTAAATGCAAGTCAAACCGCAGCACTTGCATTTCTTAGTTTTTAAAGAAAATATTCATTTCTGAGTAGTTTTACTATTCTACTTAAATTCTTGAATTTTTTTTAATCAAGGTGCCTCTTCTAAGAATATTTCTAATTGACCAAAATCCCTGATATGAAAAATAAAGGACAAGAGACCTTTGAAAAAATTTTTCTTTCTGATTCAAAATAAGGAAGGATAAGCACAGCCTCTCAGACTATGAGTGTTAACAAGATTCTGGGCTAGCAATACCATTATATGTGAAGAACTGCTATCATCTCTTGCAGAACGTAATGTAAAATTATGGGTTTCACTGTAGGACTCTGTCATTTGAACTAGTAATCAGTCCATAATTCTACAGATTGCTGCAGTTAAAATGATGCTTCCCCGCATTAAAAAAAATATTGAATAACACTGAAATTACTTTAGAGTTTTACCCGATCCATTTTTTTCCAAGAGAAACAGAACAAGTAATAATCCCAAATCCTGATATCTAAGTATACATAATATCAGAATGTCTTTTCTTCTTCCCTGGTTGAAGTGCTATGACATTATAATTTCAAGAGCAAAATTCTTCAGCAACGCTTCTGCATTTCCCATTTAGCTCTTGTGGCGATTGGGAATAGTTTTCACCTTCTAAAAATTGTGCAGGTGTTGAAATAGAAAATACCTTAGGGAGAGGGTAAACACTGTCATTTTACACACAGACATACAAACAGACAAAATTACATATGACGCTAGAATGAAAATATCCAGGCAATATGAAAGCATAAGTAATGCTTTCTGAAAATATGACATTTGACATTTGCTCAATTCACTATAAATGTTTACTAAGGATCAACAATGTTAGAATATATGGGAAGTTGAACAATGACAAAGCCATATCTTGGTCATCCAGGGAATTACAATATAGTAGAAATTAAACTGGTGTTAAAAAAAAAACAGAAAATGTAATTTGATTAATTAGCCTACAACGAACTTGACATTGTGTTAGTTTCTCGGGATCAAGGAAAATTATAACTTACTGTTTCTGACCTTTTAGAACCAGCATATTCTTCACTTCCCACTTTTGCTTCAGTTCTTCTTCTATAGTTATGTATGTTTTCTGTTTCTTGTGTTTTTAAAAGGTCATTATTACTATATGTATAGTCAATATCTGTATTTTTTCCACTGTATAAGAAGAAGCACGAAGTACTAAACTGGATATCAGGAGATAGCCATCCTAATCCCTAATTACCCACTGACTTTGTTACGGAACCTTCTTAGGCCTCTGTCTCCTCATCTTTACAGAGAGGAAGTGGCCACATCCAACAGTAAACATTTTTCAATTCTACCAAGATAAAGATGGGTAACTTCTAAGGAAGAGAAAGAGGAATGCCAGTTATGGAAGGCATTGTGGTCCAGTGGTTTAAACAAAGTACAAGAGAATTATCAATGAGTAAACCACAAGTCCTAGCCTCTGCATTTGGGCTGAGTTGATGTGCGGTTATTCCAACCCCTTGATTTCATACTGTGTGCTCTCTTCACTGACATGGTAATGCCTACAGGACTAGAGAGAAACACTGCAACAGAACAGCAAGGGTATATAAAAAACACTGTCCCAGCCCCTACTGAAATGCTTCCTACATGGGACCCAAGAAAATAAAGAGAATATCTCTCTCCTTAAAAATAAAATATAGAGCAATGCTTCTCTTAAACACATTAAAAAATTATTATATGTACATTAGTATCCATCCCTAACATTTTAGAGTAATGAAATAATTTTTGAAAAAGTCATAGTTTACAACCTATACATTAATAATAGAAAACATATTATAAGGGTAAAATTAGAATATTTTCTAAAGCCTATTTCTAAAATATCCATCTTATATTTCCTGAGTAAATACATAAATGCTTAGGTATACTAGATATCATAATCCTCTTGTTTTCTTCCCGCCTCCCTGGTTTCCTATTGTTTTTACAAAAAGAAGATGAAGAAATACATGATATATATACATATTAGAAACTAGTTTAATTTTTTTCTTTATTACCATCCAACTATGAATTAATCTTTAAGAAACTCAGGTTTGAAAGGAGGTAAAGAGAAGACGAGTTGTTCTTAGATTATTTCTGTCGGAGGAGTAGCAAGACAAAAGGGCTTGTGATTTCTTCATTCATTCAAAATTTGTTCTTAAAGGCATTGATAGACCCTGGTTAAAGAAAGAAATACAGTTCCTGTCCTCAAGAAGCTTAAAATATAAGACATTTTAAAACAAATGAACATAAAATACATCATTACAAAAGTGCTATGAAAGAAAATTTCAAGTGCTCTGACAGAAACTATGCAGGAGGCAAGTAAGATTGGTGGGCTCATGGAAAACTGTTCTAACCCAAAGATAGAGAAACTCTTTCTAAAGTGAAAAAAAAAATACTGATTTCTGTTTCCTCGTGTCTTTGGGTAGTGGAATTAAGCAAGTTCTTCGCTTACCTGGAATTTTGCAATTACTCCCTGACTGGTCCCCGGTCATTTTTAACACAGCAGCCTGAGTGGCCCATTAGAGATGTGATTCGTATTGTATTACTCCTCTGTTCAAAACACTGCAATAAAGATACCTTGGAAACTGATAACAATGGTTGTATCCAAGAGGGAAACATAAGGGTGGAAGAAAGGGCACAGGGATGAAAGGAAGGCTTACTTTTACTGTGTACCCTTTTGCACCTTATGAGTTTTCATGTCATATCCATGTCTTACCAGTCTGATTAAATCATTTTAATTTAATTGCCATTTAAAAGAAATCTCTCCATGCTCTCCATGTCATTCAGTAAAAGTCGATTCCTTACAAGGGCCTATACTAGGATGAGTATATGATTTTTCATTTGAACCTGGACATTTTTGTGAGTAAAAGGTGATAATATTCATAATTACCATGGGACAACAAGCATAAAATAGAGCTGTCCAGGGCCAACAAGGGTAAACCTAACCCTACACATCTCCGTAACTCTCTCACCTTCTTCTCTTGCCCTGTGTACTCCAGGCACATTTATGGACTTAAACACAGAGCACACCAGGTATGCTCTGATCTCAGGACCTTTGCACTTGCTCTTCTCTAGTCCTGATCATTCTTCTTCTAGATGTCCATATCAATTGTCTGCTCATTTCATGTTTTGCCCAAATATCACCCTCTCTGATCACCCTATTTATAAGTACAACTCACCCTCACCTTCCCTATCCTCCTTCACTGCTTTATTTCTCTCCATAGAATGTATCACCAACTACTATAGTATATCATATATTTTGCAATTTATTATTGGACTCTCTCCATTAAAATAGATGTTTTATAAAGGCAGACATTTTGTTTTGTTTTGTTTAGTGCTGAATCCCTAGCATCTAGATATACCTGGCATATAACAGGCACTCAATAAATATTTGTTTAATGAATGTTGGATGTTATCAAAACTGTCCATATCATCCTAATCAGTAGACTTAGGGCTATGTTCCAGGCTGAGTTCCAGAAGCTGTGTCTGAGTGCAGAAGAGCAAGAGACTGGCTCAGAGATGTGGGGAATGGAGTCAGGGAGGCTCAGAAAGACAGATTCAGAAACAGAGAAGGTCAAAAACTAAAATAGAAGAGCCAAATAAGTATCAAATCCAAGGGCGCAGATGAAGATACAAAGACAGGTGGAGACATAAGACATAATCAGAGGTGACAAGAGGCAACAAGTAGGTTTCATAAGACAGATGGCAGGTGGGGGCAGTAATAGATTTCTGGTATTCTATATATGTGCAGAATTTACTAGAATGTGGACTAGATCATCTGGAATAAGTTAGATATTTCTCACACTGTACCTGTGGCTTTGCTTGGATCTCCAGAGGACTTTCTTAAGGAACATCTGTAGTTGACCTGAATAGTAATGAACTGATCTGGTAAGTGATAGGCATCTAAAAGAAAGCCAAGTTTGAAGGAAGTGGGAAACATTTTACTGAAGTTGTTTTTATAACCGCATCATTCAGTCTGACATTTTCTGTGTACTTTTTAAGTAGCCCTTGAGCAGTATGAATAGCGTACCTGAGAATCTACCAGTTATAGGATGATGTAAGCAGGTCACAGAGAAATGCACAAAACAAGTTCTTTTGTTCAGTTTTGTTTGAAGCTACCATATTTGTATATTAAAACAGTCCTATGTTCTGCAGGTGATGTTATAGGGATATAATGCTCTCTGAATGCTCATCTTTTTAAAGGTTGTTATAAAAAAATTTAAATGTGATAGCATGCTTTTCTGGCAAGGAGATAATTTGCCGATATACGATTTTCTGAGTATTTTTATCATGCTATGCCTGTTATCTAGAGGACCTATGTAATTGAGGGGTTGGGGGGTGAATCCCCAAAATTCCATCTATATAAAAGTTTCCTGAGTCCCTTTGCATCAGTCCTATCCTCCACACCTAGCCTTTAGGCAACCACTGATTTGCTTTCTGTCACTATAGAGTAATCTACATTATATTGAGTTTTATGTAAGTGGAATCATATAACATGTACTCTTGTGTCTGGCTTCTTTCAGCATCATGCCTTTGAGAGCCATACATATTATTATGTACATCAGTAGATTTTTAATTGGTGAGTGGTATTTCATTGTACGAATATATCACATTTTGTTTATCCATTTACCTGTTGATGGACATTTGGGTAGTTTCCATTTGGAGGCTCTTATAAACAAAGCTGCTTGAACATTCATATACAAGTCTTTATGTTCACTTCTCTCAGGTAAATAGTTAAAAGTGAAAATGCTGGGTCTTAGGATAGGTGTATGTTTAACTTTATAAGGAAAAAACAAAGTTTTCCAAAGTGGCGAAAAACTTTTATGCTTCTATCAGGAATATATGAGTGTTCCAGTTGCTGGACATCTCTGCCAACTTTTGGTATTGCCAGTCTTTTCAATTTTAGTCATTTTAATGGTGTTTGGTGGTATCTCACTGTGGTTTTAATCAGCATTCCCCTGAAGAGTAATAGTGTTGAGCATCTTCTCATATGCTCATTGGCTTATTGTAAAATGTCTGTTCAAGTCTTTTATTTGTTTTTTATTGTGCTGTGTGTTCCCTTAATACTGAGTTGTAGGAATTCTTTTCATATTTTGAGCAAAATATCTACATGGAAAATATTTTCTCCCAGTATGTGACTTTTCTTTCTACATTCTTAAATGGTGTCTTTCAAGAAGCAACATTTTAAAATTTGGATTAATCCAAATTTAACCAACGTACCATTTTTTTTTTTTATGGTTCATACTTTCTGTGGTTTCTCTAAGAAATCCTTGCCTGTTAGAAGATGACGAAGATTTTTCTTCTATGCTTTCCTCTATATGTTTTAGAATTTTAGCTTTTACATATAGATCTATGATCCATCTTTATTTTTATGTTTGACATAAGGTAAAAATCAAGGTTCAATATTTTTATATAGATATCCAGTTGTTCCAGCACTATTACAGAAAAACTTACTCTTTCCACCATTTAATTACCTTGGACCATTGCCAAAAATCTTTTAACCATGTATGCATTGAAAACAGGTAATGTAATTTCTCCAGCTTTGTTTTTCTTTTTCAAAATTGTTTTGATTTTTCTAAGTTGTTAACATTTTCATATAAATTTTAGATGTAACTTATAAAGATTTTCCACAAATAAAAAGCCTGCTGAAATTTTTATTGGAGTTGCATTGAATATGTAAGTTCAATTTGTAGAAACGACATTTCAACTACATTGAGTCTTATATCTATAAACATTTATTTAGTTGTTTTCCATGTATTTAGTTATTCTTTAGTTTCAGCAAGGATTATAGTTTTGAGCATACAGGTATTTCTCCAGTTGTTAAATTTATCCCTGATTATATAATATTTTTGGATATTATTGAAGTGGTATTGTATTTCATTTTTAAACTTCTGTTGCTCTTATATATAAATACTATTGATGTTTGTATGCTGGCCTCCTATACTGCTATCTTCACAAGTTCACTTTTAGTTTTAGTGGATATTTTTTGCATATATATTTCTTAGGATTTTCTAAATACACTATCAACTTTTGATCAAAACACTTCATCCTTTCCAATTTGTATTTCCTTTATCCCTTTTCTTAATTGAAGTAGCTAGGATTTCCAGTGAAGTGTTGACTAGAAATAGTGAGAGTGAACACCCTTCATTTGTTCCCAATCTTAGGAGGGGAAACATTCAATCTTTCACCACAAAGTATGATTTTAATTGAGGTTTATTCATGCATACCCTTTATCATATAAGGAAGTCACATTCTATTCCTTTTATATACTGGGAATTTGATTTGCTAATATTTTATTACAGATTTTTTGGTCTCTATTCGTAGAAATACTTGGCGTCTTTCTTTTCTTGTAACGTCTTTGTCTGCTGTGCTCTTAGAAGGACACTGATCTCATAAAGTAGGTTGGGGAGTATTCTTTCCTCCTTTATTTTCTGAAACATCTTGTGTAGGATTAGTATTATTTTTCTTCCCTAAATGTTTGATAGAATTTATCAGTAAGCTACATGGGCCTGGAGTTTTCTTTGTGGGAAGACTTTCAGTTAAAAATTCAATTTCGTTCATAGATACAGAGTTATTTAAATTTTCCATTTCCTCTTAGGTTAACTTTGGTCATTTATGTTATTTATGGAATATATATATTTCATCTATGCTATCACAGTTATTGCCATAAAATGTTCTTTGTATTCCCTCATCCTCTGAATGTTGTAGGATCTGTAATAGTACCTCCTCTGTCATTCTTAATAGTAGTTTATGTTTTCTCTTTTTCAAAAATCAATCTACTAGTTTTTACTTCTGCTATAGCAAATTGCCACAAACTTAGTGACTTACACAATACAAGTTTACCACTTTTTAGTTCTGTATATCAGAAGTCTGACACAAATCTCACCAGGCTAAAATCAAAGTGTCAGTAGGAGCTGCATTCCTTTCAGGAGGCTCTAAAGGAAGATCCATTTTCTCACTCATTTGGATTGTTGACAAAATTCAATTCCTTATGGTTATAGGACTGACATCTCCATTTCTTTGCTGATGACCAGCTGAGGG
This sequence comes from Delphinapterus leucas, assembly GCF_059928025.1. Taxonomy (NCBI): domain Eukaryota; kingdom Metazoa; phylum Chordata; class Mammalia; order Artiodactyla; family Monodontidae; genus Delphinapterus; species Delphinapterus leucas. The sequence continues at coordinate 21,405,309 of NC_143130.1, read as the reverse complement.
TCATTTTCAGCTTCTAAAAGTCATGCACATTCCTTGGCTTGTGGACTACATCTTCAATCTTCAAAGCCAGCAACAGTGTGTCAAGTCCCTGTCACACTTCAAATCTCCCTTTCTTCTTCCATCTCATCTCTTTAACCCAACTGGGAAAGGTTCTCCACTTTTAGGGACCCATGTGATGATCCTAGACCCACCCAGCTATTCCAGGACAATCTCCCCATATCAAGATCCGTACCATTAATCACATTTGCAAAGCTTCTCTTGCCGTCTAACACATATTTACATGTTCCAGGGATTAGAGCATAGACATTTTTTCTACCTTCTATGCCAGAAGCTTATGTATTGATTTTAGCCTTTTTTTTTCTTTTTCTAATATATACCTTTAAAGCTATAGACTCCCCTTAACCACCATAGTAACTGTATCCCACAAATTTTAACTTATTTGTTTTCATTATTTATTCAAAATAGTCTTAGTAGTTTTGGTAATTGCTTCTTTTTCCCATGGTTTTTTAGAAGTGTGTTATTTAATTTCCAGATACTTGGACTTTTTCTACATGTATTCTTGTTGCTGATTTCTAATTTAATTCCGTTCTCATCAGAGAACTAAATAATATCATAATTTCTAAATTTTTGTGGCAACATATGGCTTACTTTGGTGAAAATTCCAAGCATTCATAAAAAGAACGTATATTATGCAGTTATTGGGTATAGTGTTCTATAACTGCCATTTCGGTTGGTAGTATCTTTCTCATCTTTTATTTTCTTAATTATTTTTTTGTCTATTTGTTCTATCAATTACTGAGAGTACTGTAAAGTCTCCCTCCATGACTGTAGATTTGTCTATTTCTCCCCTTTAGTGTCTCTTAGATTTTGTTCCACGTATTTTGAAGCTTTATTATTAGGTGTATATATATTTATAATTGTTATATACTACTGTTGTAAATAGTAACTTTTTTCATTATTAAGTGCCCCCTTTTCTCTAGAAGTCCTTACTCTATTTTGGTTAATTTTTTCTTTCTTCTCTTCTTTTGTATTAATCAGATGTTTTTGAAAATTAAGAAAAATTTTAAGTTCTGTTTATTGGTTTTCTAGCTATATCTCTTTGAATTATTTTCCCATGGTTGCTTAATTACAATATACATTTTGAAGTTAATATTGTTAATACTCCCATAGTACGTTTTTATTTACCTTCCTTCGAGTTATTGTTGTCCTATATATTATATTTACATACATTATAAACTCATCAGTAAGTTGCTTTTTTTTTTTTTTTGCTTTAAACAGTCATTTCTCTTTTAAAGATATTGAGAATGAAATAAGTTTATATAGTCTGAACACCTTCCTTTATATTATTTGTAGAGCAGTCCTGGTAACAGATTTTCTCACTTTCTATTTATCTAAAAATATTTTAACTTTATCTTTATTTTTTAAGATAGCTTCACTAAACATAGAATTTATTATTGACAGTTTTATTTTTCTTTCAGCACTTTTATTATATCATTGCAATATCTTTGGCTTCTGTCGTTTCTTAGTGGAAGCCAGTAAACCATAGCATTCTTCGCCTATTATTACTGTGTATGTTTTCTCTGGCCGAGTTCAAACTTTTGTTTGCTATCTTTGGATTTCAGCAGTTTAACTACAATATGTTTTAAAATTCTTTTCTTTGTTTTAATCCTGTTTGAACTTTATTAAGTTTCTTGTACCTGAAATTAATGTTTTCTACCAAATTTGGGGGAGATTCTGCCATTATTTATCCAATTTTTTTTCTGTTTATTTCTCTCTTCTTTTGGGAACTCCAGTTACATATATTATAGTTTGATTTTTCTTAAATTGTTTTTCTCTCTGATCTTCAAATTGGGTAATTTGTATTTTTCAATCTTCACATTTACTGATACTTTATTCTGCCATCTCCAATCTGCTGTTGAGCCCATCTAGTTAATTTTTGAAGTTTATCAAATGTTTTAGTTGTCAGATTTCTGTTTTTCTATGGATCTATTTCTCTTTTGAGGTTTTCTTATCTTTTCACTCATTGATATTATACTTTCTTTAATTCTTTGAACATATTTGTAATCACTGATTTGAAGTTTTGATTTGCTAAATTCAACACCTGGGACCACTGGGAGTCAATTTCTATTGACTGTCTTTGTTCCTGTTTATGAGTCACACTTTCCTGTGTCTTTGCATGTCTAGTAATTTTTGGTTGTAAACTGAACATTTAAGATGATACATTATTGTGACAGTGCATTCTATAGTGTTCTGAAAATTGTGCTTTTTTATTCCAATATTCAGTTAATCCACCTGGACATGAACTGCAATATTTGCTTTCACTGTAGTATTTAGCTACTGGTATCTCTGGTCAGTTCTTATGGCTTCCAAATGCTACTTTTATTAGTTTGACCTCCTGGAAGTCTCCCCTGTGCCTGTGTAATTTGGTAGCTAGGGATTTTGGCAAAGATTTTACTCATATTTGGGGGCTTACCCTTTCAATGGTTTCTTTGCTTCTAGGAATTTCCTTCTAAATCTAGCTTCTATATCCTTAGGATCACTTTTCTGACACTTTAAATCCCTGAGGCTTCAGCTTTCTCCTGGCTATGTTGTAACTGGAAAATGTATTAAGCTTAAAGAGTAGCAAAAATATATACTTTGCACCATGCATCTTTCATCTTTCAGTAGTAGATTCCTCTCTGACCTCTTCCTGCTTTGTTGTCAGGCCCTACAGAATTTCTCCTCACCATGCATAGTTTGTCAGCCAGACACTACGGGTTTTTGGTTTCATTTCTCTGCAATTATCTTGCTTTCAGGACTTCATCTTTACATTTCCAGGTGCTTTTCTAGTGTTAAACTATGATCTCTGGAAATATTTGCCGACAAGTCTGTGTTTTTCCACCACTGTTTTCTTCTGCAGTAGCCACAGGGATTAGGAACTACCTTACAGTTCTTGCCTTTTATAATTATGGGGTTTTGTTTCCGAGAATAAACAATCTCCAGCTTTTGTATACTTGTAGACACATCCCAGTATCATTAAACTATTAGAGTCTTTTTGTGTTTATCCAGGTTTTATAATTTTATCTGGGAAGGGTTTGCACAACCCCTTACTCCCCCCACCATGACTGTAAATTCTTTTTGTAGGCATATTAACGTATTTTCTTTGTCTGATGTCACAGGGACTAAGTATTTAAAAGGTGAGAAACTAATCCAAAGAGTAAACTGTTTGGCTTTCTCATGTATGTTAATTTTAAACCTGCCCTACAGTCATTACACTCTCTTATTAAACAGCTAATACATTCACATTTCACTCATTTTAAGACTTGGAAACATTGAATCTTATAAAAAGGTCTGTAAATGAACAGCATTTAACGAGATTTTTTTTTCTACTTTAGAACAAGCTGACAAGATTCCAGCACACTAATCTAATGACTTCAAGGTCTTATTGTAGCTGACTATGGGGCTTCCAGTGAGGGTAGTAATTATATTAGCTTCATATGGAAGGTAGACAATTAAGTTATCAGTTGTTTATTCTCAGGCTTCAATCTGGACCTTAAACGCCGCCTATCAGAATAAAGCCAATACCACTGAAAGAAACTGGGCAATCTCAGTATCAATTTGTTAATATTCTCCCCAAGATAGATGCTGTTTACAATGATAAAAGAATATGCATTGGAGAGAGCAAATAGTTCACTTGTGTCTATGAAGGTATGTATTAAAGTGGAGATCCTTGCCATTGCACTTTGGGGTACTGTTGTGTCTTGTATTGTGTCCCCCCAAAAGAGTTATATTGAAGTCTTAATCCTTAGTACCTCACAATGTGAACTTATTGGAAATAGAGTCATTGCAGATGGAATTGGTAAAGTTAAGATGAGATCATCCTGGCATAAAGTGGGCCCCCAGTCCAGTATGACTGATGTCTGTAAGAATATAGCCATGTGACAACAGAGACACATGGGTAGAACACCTTGTGACAGTGAAATCAGAGATTAGATTTATGTAGCTGCAACCCAAGAAACATCAAAGATGCTGGCAAACTACCAGAAGCTGGAAGGAGGCAAGAAAGAATTCCATTATACATTTCAGAAGGAACATGGCCCTGCCAGCACCTTGATTTTGAGCTTTTAGCCTCCAGAACTGTGAGACAATAAATTTCTACTGTTTTAAGCCACCCAGTTTGTGGTACTTTTTAATGACAGCCCTAGGATACTAATAAAGGTTCCATTGCTAGATATGTACTTTGCAAGTTTTAGTAAAGATAGTCAATTTTCTAAGGAAAAATCTTAAGAAGGAAATCCTGGTGAGGAAGGTATATGACATTGTATGTTGAAGAGATGTTTGGTTGTTCTTGGTGCCCTTGAGGCTTTTTTTGGACGTAATAGTTGTATGTCTATGTTTATTCATCATATTTGTTATACAGCTCAAGGAGAATAATCATTAAGTCATTGAAGGGAAAACTGAGATTCCTTATGCTAAATTATTTGTCCAGAGTCACATACTAAGCTCTGGAAGAGCAGAAAAATAAGAGAAGCATGGCATTTTTCACTCCCAGTTTGTCCTCTAAACTATATCTGAGCCATTCAGTATTAAATATCTGATATTTAATACTAACTTTTAATCATTAAAAAAGTGAACATCTAAAAGGGAAAGAGTTTGAACTCAGAAAAACCAGGGATTATAACTTAAAAACAAATTCCTTGTGTGCTGTTTTTAATTTTATAACACTGCTATGTTCTGTAAGATTATTGAGGAAGACCTCTTTGAGAAGGTAACAGATTCTAGAGTGATGTGAGAGAGGAAAGCATAAGATATTGAGGGTAATAGTATCCAAGGGCAAAAGGAAACAGCATATAAAATAGCGCTGTAGCAAGAACAAGTGTAAAAGAGTAAGCTATCAGCATGACTGGAGCAGAATAGCAATGAGAAAAATGGTAGGAGGGAAGAGAGGTCATACCCTGTGAGCAGAGGTTGGCAAACTTTTTTCTGTAAATTGCTAGATAGTGAACCTTTTATGCTTTGCAGACCATAACGCCTATGTAACAACTCAACTCTGTGCTGTAGAATGAATGAAAGCAACCATAGACAGTATGTAAATAAATCAACATGACTGTGTCCCAATAAAACTTTATTCATTAATACTGAAATTTGAATTATATATAATATTCATGTGGCAACCATTTAAAAATATAAAAGCCATTCTTAGCTCACAGGTTGGACAAAAACAATAGTTTGCCACCCCCTACTCTGGGGCATTGTAAGACATGGTGAGAACTTGAGATAAAATTCTCTGCATGAGAGGAAGTCTTCAGGAGGGCTTTGAACCGAGGAGTGACAAGATTTGATTTTTATTCTTAAAGGGTCACTGTGGCTACTCTATGGATAATAGGCTGTTGGCAGAAAACTCATGGCAGCAGGAGAACAGTTGGGCCAGTCCTGTAAGAGATGATGAGACCAGGACTAGGATGTCAGCTGTGGAAGTGATAAGAAGGAGGTAGCCTTAGGACAACAGAATTCAAAAGAAGATCTGACAGATTCTCTGATGAATCGGGAATGTTGTCCCTAACATAGAGGTCAACAGGAAAGACGGGGAGGAGGACTGACAAGATTTCAGGGTCAGAGTTTCCAAAGTAGCATTCCAAAATATAATTCAGGAGCTTTCATGTTGGAAAGGATAGCAGTGGGCTATATTTTGAACAACTCCCCCGCAGTTACATTTCTAGAGCACTTTTCTGTGAACACATGTAATGACTTCCCTCTGCCTCTCTCTGATTTGGCTAGGACAGTTATTGTTATGTTCACTGTAAAAATGAAGCAGGTGGGCAGAAAGGGAGTACAGAACTCATGCAGAAGCACTCAGTGGGCTCCTTCTGGACGGTCTCATTCTCCAGCCCTCCAGTCTCATGTTCTCTGACACCTTGACCAGGACCCGTACCAATTTCCCTCTGCCTCACTCATATGGATGTAGATGTATCAAAAAAGGCAACATACTGAGTTACCAATGTTGCAGGTCAATTACTGGCAGAATTATTCAAGTTCTTGTGCTTGGCCAGTCCGAGAAAAAACAGTTGAAAAGTAATTTCTCTTTCTGCTTCCAGATCAACTTTTCAGGGTGGCAGCATTATCTAGGAAGAAACAAAAATGCAATTATACGATTTGAGGACCCCTTTCTGGGGAACAAGTGTAGTTCAGTCCATCGGTAGAACAAGAACCAAAAACCCAATGTCCCATAAAGAAAACATTTTGCCCCCTAACTCATATGCTCAGTGTACATTGTTCTCACAGGTAATTTAAGGCTAGCAAAAAATCCTCCTGCTTACTTGATAACACTTTGTTCAGATCCTGTCTGTAATTTCATGGAGAAGAAGGCTTAACTTTTAAGTAATGAACCCTTAAACTTCCAATTTTGAGCAATTAAGATCAGGGAGTGCATTTTTCTGTGAGTGGGCATTTTCTTCCTTTTCTTCTTTTGTATGCTCCACTTTTAAACTGTTTAGCTCTTTGCTTTGTAGTGGTTGTTGACAATTCCCTCTCATTGTGTATACTGTAGCTTCTGAGTCACGTTGGCACCTGTTCTACTAAAGTTATCTGTGGATTGCTGCTTTCCAATACCAAGACTGCTGGGGTTTTGTGCTCGCTTGAATACCTATTCCAAGGCAGAGAGTTAGTTAGCAGAGATTAGCAAGAAGCAATTGAAAAAATAACTTGGTAAATTTCTGGAAACACAAGAATGCCCTTGGCAAAGTCCCATGATTTCAACTTGATTCAATTTCATGCCATTCATGTTTGCAAGAAAAGTTTTTTTTTTATCACTCTACATCTCTCCTTTGTGACGTAACTCATCATCCAGCCCTTCCACTCTGCCTCACCTCATGTAGGTCCACTCACATGGTAGGAATTATTCAATTATTCAAATACCTTCTTGTTTACTGTCAAGAAGGTATTTGACTTGAGAAAGAAAAATGGAGCTGGAGGAATCAGGCTCCTGGACTTCAGACTATACCCACAAAGCTACAGTAATCAAGACAATGTGGTACTGGCACAAAAACAGAAATATAGATCAATGGAACAGGATAGAAAACCCAGAGGTAAACCCATGCACATATGGTCACCTTATTTTTTTATTTTTTATTTTTTTTTAAACATCTTTATTGGGGTATAATTGCTTTACAATTGTGTGTTAGTTTCTGCTTTATAATAAAGTGAATCAGTTATACATATACATATGTTCCCATATGTCTTCCCTCTTGCGTCTCCCTCCCTCCCACTCTCCCTATCCCACCCCTCCAGGCTGTCACAAAGCACCGAGCTAATATCCCTGTGCCTTGCGGCTGCTTCCCCCTAGCTATCTACCTTACTACGTTTGTTAGTGTGTATATGTCCATGACTCTCTCTCGCCCTGTCAAAGCTCACCCTTCCCCCTCCCCATATCCTCAAGTCCGTTCTCCAGTAGGTCTGCGTCTTTATTCCTGTCTTACCCCTAGGTTCTTCATGACATTTTTTTTCCCCTTAAATTCCATATATATGCGTTAGCATACGGTATTTGTCTTTTTCTTTCTGACTTACTTCACTCTGTATGACAGACTCTAGGTCTATCCATCTCATTACAAATAGCTCAATTTCATTTCTTTTTAAGGCTGAGTAATATTCCATTGTATATATGTGCCACATCTTCTTTATCCATTCATCCGATGATGGGCGCTTAGGTTGTTTCCATCTCCGGGCTATTGTAAATAGAGCTGCAATGAACATTTTGGTACATGACTCTTTTTGAATTATGGTTTTCTCAGGGTATATGCCCAGTAGTGGGATTGCTGGGTCATATGGTAATTCTATTTGTAGTTTTTTAAGGAACCTCCATACTGTTCTCCATAGTGGCTGAACCAATTCACATTCCCACCAGCAGTGCAAGAGTGTTCCCTTTTCTCCACACCCTCTCCAGCATTTATTGTTTCTAGATTTTTTGATGATGGCCATTCTGACTGGTGTGAGATGATATCTCATTGTAGTTTTGATTTGCATTTCTCTAATGATTAATGATATTGAGCATTCTTTCATGTGTTTGTTGGCATTCTGTATATCTTCTTTGGAGAAATGTCTATTTAGGTCTTCTGCCCATTTTTGGATTGGGTTGTTTGTTTTTTTGTTATTGAGCTGCATGAGCTGCTTGTAAATTTTGGAGATTAATCCTTTGTCAGTTGCTTCATTTGCAAATATTTTCTCCCATTGTGAGGGTTGTCTTTTGGTCTTGATTATGGTTTCCTTTGCTGTGCAAAAGCTTTGAAGTTTCATTAGGTCCCATTTGTTTATTTTTGTTTTTATTTCCATTACTCTAGGAGGTGGGTCAGAAAGGATCTTGCTGTGATTTATGTCATAGAGTGTTCTGCCTATGTTTTCCTCTAAGAGTTTGATAGTTTCTGGCCTTACATTTAGGTCTTTAATCCATTTTGAGCTTATTTTTGTGTATGGTGTTAGGGAGTGATCTAATCTCATACTTTTACATGTACCTGTCCAGTTTTCCCAGCACCATTTATTGAAGAGGCTGTCCTTTCTCCACTGTACATTCCTGCCACCTTTATCAAAGATAAGGTGTCCATATGTGCGTGGGTTTATCGCTGGGCTTTCTATCCTGTTCCATTGATCTATATTTCTGTTTTTGTGCCAGTACCATACTGTCTTGATTACTGTAGCTTTGTAGTATAGTCTGAAGTCAGGGAGCCTGATTCCTCCAGCTCCTTTTCTCGTTCTCAAGATTGCTTTGGCTATTCGGGGTCTTTTGTGTTTCCATACAAATTGTGAAATTTTTTGTTCTAGTTCTGTGAAAAATGCCAGTGGTAGTTTGATAGGGATTGCATTGAATCTGTAGATTGCTTTGGGTAGTAGAGTCATTTTCACAATGTTGATTCTTCCCATCCAAGAACATGGTATATCTCTCCATCTATTTGTATCATCTTTAATTTCTTTTATCAGTGTCTTATAATTTTCTGCATACAGGTCTTTCGTCTCCTTAGGTAGGTTTATTCCTAGATATTTTATTCTTTTTGTTGCAATGGTAAATGGAAGTGTTTTCTTGATTTCACTTTCAGATTTTTCATCATTAGTATATAGGAATGCCAGAGATTTCTGTGCATTAACTTTGTATCCTGCTACTTTACCAAATTCATTGATTAGCTCTAGTAGTTTTCTGGTAGCATCTTTAGGATTCTCTATGTATAGTATCATGTCATCTGCAAACAGTGACAGCTTTACTTCTTCTTTTCCGATTTGGATTCCTTTTATTTCCTTTTCTTCTCTGATTGCTGTGGCTAAAACTTCCAAAACTATGTTGAATAAGAGTGGTGAGAGTGGGCAACCTTGTCTTGTTCCTGATCTTAGTGGAAATGCTTTCAGTTTTTCACCATTGAGGATGATGTTTGCTGTGGGCTTGTCATATATGGCCTTTATTATGTTGAGGAAAGTTCCCTCTATGCCTATTTTCTGCAGGGTTTTTAGCATAAATGGGTGTTGAATTTTGTCGAAAGCTTTCTCTGCATCTATTGAGATGATCATATGGTTTTTCTCCTTCAATTTGTTAATATGGTTTATCACATTGATAGATTTGCGTATATTGAAGAATCCTTGCATTCCTGGAATAAACCCCACTTGATCATGGTGTATGATCCTTTTAATGTGCTGTTGGATTCTGTTTGCTAGTATTTTGTTGAGGATTTTTGCATCTATGTTCATCAGTGATATTGGCCTGTAGTTTTCTTTCTTTGTGACATCCTTGTCTGGTTTTGGTATCAAGGTGATGGTGGCCTCGTAGAAGGAATTTGGGAGTGTTCCTCCCTCTGCTATATTTTGGAAGCGTTTGAGAAGGATAGGTGTTAGCTCTTCTCTAAACGTTTGATAGAATTCACCTGTGAAGCCATCTGGTCCTGGGCTTTTGTTTGTTGGAAGATTTTTAATGACAGTTTCAATTTCAGTGCTTGTGATTGGTCTGTTAATATTTTCTATTTCTTCCTGATTCAGTCTTGGCAGGTTGTGCATTTCTAAGAATTTGTCCATTTCTTCCAGATTGTCCATTTTATTGGCATAGAGTTGCTTGTAGTAATCTCTTATGATTTTTTTTATTTCTGCAGTGTCAGTTGTTACTTCTCCTTTTTCATTTCTAATTCTATTGATTTGAGTCTTCTCCCTTTTTTTCTTGATGAGTCTGGCTAGTGGTTTATCTATTTTGTTTATCTTCTCAAAGAACCAGCTTTTAGTTTTATTGATCTTTGCTATCGTTTCCTTCATTTCTTTTTCATTTATTTCTGATCTGATTTTTATGATTTCTTTCCTTCTGCTAGCTTTGGGGTTTTTTTGTTCTTCTTTCTCTAATTGCTTGAGGTGCAAGGTTAGGTTGTTTATTCGAGATGTTTCCTGCTTCTTAAGGTGGGCTTGTATTGCTATAAACTTCCCCCTTAGAACTGCTTTTGCTGCATCCCATAGGTTTTGGGTCGTTGTGTCTCCATTGTCATTTGTTTCTAGGTATTTTTTTATTTCCTCTTTGATTTCTTCAGTGATCACTTCATTATTAAGTAGTGTATTGTTTAGCTTCCATGTGTTTGTATTTTTTACAGATCTTTTCCTGTAATTGATATCTAGTCTCATGGCGTTGTGGTCAGAAAAGATACTTGATACAATTTCAATTTTCTTAAATTTACCAAGGCTTGATTTGTGACCCAAGATATGATCTATCCTGGAGAATGTTCCATGAGCACTTGAGAAAAATGTGTATTCTGTTGTTTTTGGATGGAGTGTCCTATAAATATCAATTAAGTCCATCTTGTTTAATGTATCATTTAAAGCTTGTGTTTCCTTATTTATTTTCATTTTGGATGATCTGTCCATGGGTGAAAGTGGGGTGTTAAAGTCCCCTACTATGAATGTGTTACTGTCAATCTCCCCTTTTATGGCTGTTAGTATTTGCCTTATGTATTGAGGTGCTCCTATGTTGGGTGCATAAATATTTACAATTGTTATATCTTCTTCTTGAATCGATCCCTTGATCATTATGTAGTGTCCTTCTTTGTCTCTTGTAATAGTCCTTATTTTAAAGTCTATTTTGTCTGATATGAGAATTGCTACTCCAGCTTTCTTTTGGTTTCCATTTGCATGGAATATCTTTTTCCATCCCCTTATTTTCAGTCTGTATGTGTCTCTAGGTCTGAAGTGGGTCTCTTGTAGACAGCATATATAAGGGTCTTGTTTTTGTATCCATTCAGCCAATCTGTGTCTTTTGGTGGGAGCATTTAGTCCATTTACATTTAAGGTAATTATCGATATGTATGTTCCTATTCCCATTTTCTATATTGTTTTGGGTTCGTTATTATAGGTCTTTTCCTTTTCTTGTGTTCTTTGTCTAGAGAAGTTCCTTTAGCATTTGCTGTAAAGCTGGTTTGGTGGTGCTAAACTCTCTCAGCTTTTGCTTGTCTGTAAAGGTTTTAATTTCTCCATCAAATCTGAATGAGATCCTTGCTGGGTAAAGTAGCCTTGGTTGCAGGTTTTTCTCCTTCATCACTTTCAGTATGTCCTGCCACTCCCTTCTGGCTTGTAGGGTTTCTGCTGAGAGATCAGCTGTTAACCTTATGGGGATTCCCTTGTGTGTTATTTGCTGTTTTTCCCTTGCTGCTTTTAATATGCTTTCTTTGTATTTAATTTTTGACAGTTTGATTAATATGTGTCTTGGCGTATTTCTCCTTGTATTTATCCTGTATGGGACTCTCTGTGCTTCCTGGACTTGATTAACTATTTCCTTTCCCATATTAGGGAAGTTTTCAACTATAATCTCTTCAAATATTTTCTCAGTCCCTTTCTTTTTCTCTTCTTCTTCTGGAACCCCTATAATTCGAATGTTGGTGCGTTTAATGTTGTCCCAGAGGTCTCTGAGACTGTCCTCAGTTCTTTTCATTCTTTTTTCTTTATTCTGCTCTGCAGTAGTTATTTCCACTATTTTATCTTCCAGGTCACTTATCCGTTCTTCTGCCTCAGTTATTCTGTTATTGATCCCATCTAGAGTACTTTTAATTTCATTTATTGCATTGTTCATCATTGCTTGTTTCACCTTTATTTCTTCTAGGTCCTTGTTAACTGCTTCTTGCATTTTGTCCATTCTACTTCCAAGATTTCGGATCATCCTTACTATCATTATTCTGAATTCTTTTTCAGGTAGACTGCCTATTTCCTCTTCATTTGTTAGGTCTGGTGCATTTTTATCTTGCTCCTTCATCTGCTGTGTGTTTTTCTGTCTTCTCATTTTGCTTATCTTACTGTGTTTGGGGTCTCCTTTTTGCAGGCTGCACGTTCGTAGTTCCCGTTGTTTTTGATGTCTGTCTCCAGTGGCTAAGGTTGTTTCAGTGGGTTGTGTAGGCTTCCTGGTGGAGGGGACTAGTGCCTGTGTTGTGGTGGATGAGGCTGGATCTTGTCTCTCTAGTGGGCAGGTTCACGTCTGGTGGTGTGTTTTGGGGTGTCTGTGGCCTTATTATGATTTTAGGCAGCCTCTCTGCTAATGGGTGGGGTTGTGTTCCTGTTTTGCTAGTTGTTTGGCATAGGTTGTCTAGCACTGTGGCTTGCTGGTCGTTGAGTGAAGCTGGGTGCTGGTGTTAAGATGGAGGTCACTGGGAGATTTCCACCGTTTAATATTATGTGGAGCTGGGAGGTCTCTTGTTGACCAGTGTCCTGAAGTTGGCTCTCCTACCTCAGAGGCAGAGCCCTGACTCCTGGCTGGAGCACCAAGAGCCTTTCATCCACACGGCTCAGAATAAAAGGGAGAAAAAGTAGAGAGAATTAGTAGATGTATGAGGAAAGAAAGAAGGAAAGGAGGAAAGGAAGGAAGGAAGAAAGAAGCAAAGAAGGAAAGAAAGGAGGGAGGGAGGGAGGAAGGAAGGAAGGAAGGAGGGAAAGAAGGAAAAAAGACAGAAAGAAAGAAGATACAGTAAAAATAAAATAAAGTATAATATATTTATTGAATTAAAAAATATTTAGAAAAAAAAAAAAAAAAGAGGGACGGATAGAACCTTAGGACAAATGTTGGAAGCAAAGCTATACAGAGAAAATCTTATACAGAAGCATACACATACACCTTCACAAAAAGAGGTAAAGGGGGAAAAATCATAAATCTTGCTCTCAGAGACCACCTCCTCAATTTGGGGTGATTCGTTGTCTAAAGGAGGGAAGGACGGAAAGAAAGAAAGAAAGAAAGAAGGAACGACGGTAAAGTATAATAAAGTTATTACAATTAAAATTATTGAGAAAAAAAATTTTTTTTTTTAAAAACCATGGACGGATAGAGCCCTAGGACAAATGGTGGAAGCAAGAGTATACAGACAAGATCTCACACATAAGCATACACGTACACATTCACAAAAAGAGGAAAAGGGAAAAAAATCATAGATCTCGCTCCTAAATTCCACCTCTTCAATTTGGGATCATTCCTTGTCTATTCAGGTATTCCACAGATGCAGGGTATATCAAGTTGATTGTGGAGCTTTAATCCGCTGCTTCTGAGGCTGCTGGGGGAGATTTCCCTTTCTCTTCTTTGTTCTCACAGCTCACAGGAGCTCAGCTTTGGATTTGGCCCTGCCTCTGCGTGTAGGTCGCTGGAGGGCGTCTGTTTCTTGCTCAGACAGGAAAGGGTTAAAGGGGCCGCTAATTCGGGGGCTCAGGCTCACTCAGGCCGGGGGTGAGGGGGCGGAAGGAGGGGCACTGCGTGCGGGGCGGGCCTGCGGCGTCAGAGGCGGCGTGACGTTGCGGCAGAGGCCGGCGTGACGTTGCACCAGCCTGAGGCCCGCCGTGCGTTCTCCCGGGGAAGTTGTCCCTGGATCCCGTGAACCTGGCAGTGGCGGGCTGCACAGGCTCCGCGGAAGAGGGGTGTGGAGAGTGACCTGCGCCCGCACACAGGCCCCTTGGTGGCGGCAGCAGCAGCCCTAGCGTCTCCCGCCCGTCTCTGGGGTCCGCGCTTTTAGCCGCGGCTCGCGCCCGTCTGTGGGGTTCGCGCTTTTAGCCGCGGCTCGCGCCCGTCTCTGGGGTTCGCGCTTTTAGCCGCGGCTCGCGCCCGTCTCTGGAGTTCCTTTAAGCAGCGCTCTTAAACCCCTCTCCTCGCGCACCAGGAAACAAAGAGGGAAGAAAAAGTCTCTTGCCTCTTCGGCAGGTGCAGGCTTTTCCCCGAACTCCCTCCCGGCTAGTCGTGGTGCACTAACCCCTTCAGGCTATGTTCAAGCCGCCAACCCCAGTCCTCTCCCTGCGCTCCGTCCAAAACCGAAACCCGAGCTTCAGCTCGCAGCCCCGCCCGCCCGGGCGGGTGAGCAGACAAGCCTCTCGGGCTGGTGAGTGCCGGTCGGCACCGATCCTCTGTGCGGGAATCTCCCCGCTTTGCCCTCCGCACCCGTCGCTGTGCACTACTCCTCGGTCCCGAAGCCCCCCCCCTCCGCCTCCCGCAGTCTCCGCCCGCGGAGGGGCTTCCTAGTGTGTGGAAACTTTTCCTCCTTCACAGCTCCCTCCCACTGGCGCAGGTGCCGTCCTTATTCTTTTGTCTCTGTTTTTTCTTTTTTTCTTTTGCCCTACCCAGGTACGTGGGGAGTTTCTTGCCTTTTGGGAGGTCTGAGGTCTTCTGCCAGCCTTCAGTAGGTGTTCTGTAGGAGTTGTTCCACGTGTAGATGTATTTCTGGTGTATCCGTGGGGAGGAAGGCGATCTCCGCGTCTTACTCTTCCGCCATCTTCAAGGTCCCCCTTTTTATTAAGGAGGCCGCGGCAAGCCACGGCCTAGTCTACTGGATTGAGTTCAGGGTTTCCCAGGAAGATAATAGCGCACAGTTGGAGCCCACAGGGTGCGCTTTGTGGCTTCACGTACGTGGTGGGAAGTGCAGGTTCAGATGGAGGGGCGGGGAGAGGATGAGCCGGGACACATCCGAGCCTGGGGCAGCGAACAGACCACTGGAGCCAGGCCGGAGTCTTTGCAAACCTCAACCCCTCTTCCCAGAAGCGGTCACCTTATTTTTGATAAAGGAGGCAACAATATACAATGGAAGAAAGACAGCCTCTTCAATAAGTGGTGCTGGGAAAACGACAGCCACATGTAAAACAATGAAATTAGAACACTCCCTAACACCATACACAAAAATAAACTTAAAATGGATTAAAGACCTAAATGTAAGGCCAGACACTATAAAACTCTTAGAGGAAAACATAGACAGAACACTCTATGACATAAATCACAGCAAGATCTTTTTTGATCCACCTCCTAGAGAAATGGAAATAAAAACAAAAATAAACAAATGGGACCTAATGAAACTTAAAATTTGCACAGCAAAGGAACCTATAAACAAGACGAAAAGACAACCCTCAGCATGGGAGAAAATATTTGCAAATGAAGCAACTGACAAAGGATTAATCTCCAAAATTTACAAGCAGCTCATGCAGCCTCAATATCAAAAAAACAAACAACCCAATCCAAAAATGGGCAGAAGACCTAAATAGACATTTCTCCAAAGAAGATACACAGATTGCTAACAAGCACATGAAAGGATGCTCAACGTCACTAATCATTAGAGAAATGCAATCAAAACTACAATGAGGGGCTTCCCTGGTGGCGCAGTGGTTGAGAGTCCGCCTGCCGATGCAGGGGACACGGGTTCGTGCTCTGGTCCGGGAAGATCCCACATGCCGCGGAGCGGCTGGGCCCGTGAGCCATGGCCGCTGGTCCTGCACGTCTGGAGCCTGTGCTCCGCAACGGGAGAGGCCACAACAGTGAGAGGCCCGCGTACGGCAAAAAAAAAAAAAAAAAACTACAATGAGGTATCACCTCACACCAGTCAGAATGGCCCTCATCAAAAATTCTACAATCAATAAATGCTGGAGAGGGTGTGGAGAAAAGGAAACCCTCTTGCACTGTTGTGGGAATGTAAATTGATACAGCCACTATGGAGAACAGTATGGAGGTTCCTTATAAAACTAAAAATAAAACTACCATATGACACAGCAATCCCACTACTGGGCATATACCCTGAGAAAATCATAATTCAAAAAGAGTCATGTACCACAATGTTCATTGCAGCTCTATTTACAATAGCCAGGACATGGGAGCAACCTAAGGGTCCACTGACAGATGAATGGGTAAAGAAGATGTGGTACATATATGCAATGGAATATTACTCAGCCATAAAAAGAAACGAAACTGAGTTATTTGTAGTGATTCTGTCATACAGAGTGAAGTAAGAAAGAGAAAAACAAATACCATATGCTAACACAGATATATGGAATCTTAAAAAAAAAAAAAAAAGGTTCTGAAGAACCTAGGGGCAGGACAGCAATAAAGACACAGACATACAGAATGGACTTGAGGACACAGGGCGGGGGAAATGATGTAAGCTGTGATGAAGTGAGAGAGTGGCATGGCTATATATATACTACCAAATGGAAAACAGATAGCTAGTGGGAAACAGCCACATAGCACAGAGAGAGCAGCTCGGTGCTTTGTGAGCACCTAGAGGGGTAGGATGGGGAGGGTGGGAGGAAAACACAAGAGGGAGGAGAAATGAGGATATTTGTATATGTGTAGCTGATTCACTTTGTTATAAAGCAGAAACTAACACATCATTGTAAAGCAATTATACTCCAGTAAAGATGTTTAAAAAAATAAAATAAAATAGGGATTGGAAAATTCTAGCCTGTGGGACAAATTCAACCCGCAGCCTATTTTGATAAGTAAAGTTTTATTGGAAAACAATCATGCGCATTTGCTTAAAAAAAAAAATAAGGTATTTGAGAAGTAAGTTTGCTGCTGAAGCCAAGGCCTGAACGTATGTGAAGATTGTCTTTTATTACCAAGTTGAGAACATTCATAGTGTTATGATATCAATAAACATCTCCTCTGGGAAAAGGCCATTAGCTCCAGAATCCAGGAAGAGGGGGTATAAAAGTAATCCTATCTTGCTGGTGGCCTGACATCAGTGTCTGAATGGGTATCTATGCTTTCATCCTACTGTCAAATATTTTTAACCTAAAAATTTTTATAGCAAGTAAAAATCTGCGCTAAGTATATTTGCTGGCATGCAAGCTTTGAAAAATAAAAGCATTAAATGCCCTAATACATAACCAACTTCATGGTGGGAAAGTATTTATTTCTCATCAGAGTGTTAACAGATTATAAAATATTTTTTTTAATGAGAATCTTTGGATTTTCTTCAATCACACTATTTTTGCTGTGTTTTTTTTTTTTCTTTTAAGAGCTATGATTTCATACATTCCTCATTTTCTTTTTCATAAGGTTAGTAAACTGTGGTTGCCCCCATTTTGGCCTTTAATGTTCAGGTTCTCTTAGACCATGTTAAAAGCCCAATATCCACCCCTACCTCTGTTCTAAGTAAGGATCTTAGCTGTTCTTGCTTTTTGACCCCATCGGGAGACCAATATATATTTTTTATTATATATTCCTTTAGTAAATCAGAATATTTTGAGGATAAAATAATGTAGTTGAAATTATTCTCAAAAGAAGAAACTCCAGAAATTTAGGTAGTTTAAACAAAAATATTATTTTCATTTAATTTCCATAACAGCCAACTCAAATATCTGCACAAATGCAGGAGTTTAGAGAAATAAATAATTTAAAAGAATTACATTCATGTTATACTTTAAAATGGTGAACTACACTGTGACAAACCACCATGCTGAGAACAGTGACCACTCCACAGTCTTAGGGCAGCCCCCTGATTGGACATTTCTATAGCATATCCCATAACATTGAAAAATAAAAGCATGAATTTAACAAATTTAAAAATAAGGTGGTTGATTCAGCAGTAGTTCTCCTTGGTATTTACCCAAAGGAGTTGAAAACTTATGTCCACACAAAAATCTGCACATAGGTGTTTATAGCAGCTTTATTCATAATTGAAAATACATGGAAGTAATCAAGATGTTCCTCAGTAGGCGAATGGATAAATAAAGAGTGGTAGATCTAGACAATGGAATAGTATTCAGCATTCAAAAGAACTGAGCTGTCAAGACATGAAAAAACATGGAGCAACCTTAAATGCATATTATTAAGTGAAAGAAGCCAAGCTGAAAAGGCTACATACGGTATGATTCCAACTATCGGGTCAGCCAAAATTTCGTTCGTTTTTTTCCATAAGATGGCTCTAGTAGTACTTAGTTGTCTTTAACTTCATTCGAAACAATTTTGTTAGATTGTATGTGACAGCTGTCATACCAGCGTGCATTTAAAAAAAGACATCAAAATTGGTGAATTTTTGTGTAGCCACTTTAATATTGAAGATTAAAGAAAAAAAGCAGCATTTTTGGCATATTATGCTTTATTATTTCAAGAAAGGTAAAAACACACTGAAACACAAAAAAAGATTTGTGCAGTGTATGGAGAAGGTGCTGTGACTGATCAAACGTGTCAAAAGTGGTTTGCAAAGTTTTGTGCTGGAACTTTCTCGCTGGACGATGCTCCACAGTCAGGTAGACCAGTTGAAGTTGATAGCAAGCAAATCGAGACATTAATTGAGAACAATCAATGTATACCACGTGGGAGATAGCCGACATATGCAAAATATCCAAATCAAGCATTGAAAATCATTTGCCCCAGCTTGGTTATGTTCATCGCTTTGATGTTTGGGTTCCACATAAGTTAAGCAAAAGAAACCTTCTTGACCGCATTTCTGCATGCCATGCTCTACTTAAACGTAATGAAACGTTCCATTTTTAAAACAAATTGTGACGGGCGATGAAAAGTAGATACTGTACAGTAATGTGAAACAGAAGAGATCGTGGGGCAAGTGAAATGAACCACCACCAGCCACACCAAAGGCCAGTCTTCATCCAAAGAAGGTGATGTGTATATGGTGGGATTGAAAGGGAGTCCTCTATTATGAGCTCCTTCTGGAAAACCAAACGATTAATTCCAGCAAGTACTGCTCCCAGTTAGACCAACGGAAAGCAGCACTTGACAAAAAGCATCCAGAATTAGTCAGCAGAAAACCCATAGTCTTCCATCAGGGTAACGCAAGACCACAAGTTTCTTTGATGACCAGGCAAAGACTGTTACAGCTTGGCCGGGAAGTTCTGATTCATCCACAGTATTCACCAGACATTGCATCTTCGGATTTCCATTTATTCCGGTCTTTACAAAATTCCCTTCATGGAAAATATTTCAATTCCCTGGAAGACTGCAAAAGGCACCTAGAACAGTTCTTTACTCAAAAAGATAAAAAGTTTTGGGAAGATGGAATTATGAAGTTGCCTGAAAAATGGCAGAAGGTAGTGGAACAAAAGGGTGAATACGTTGTTTAATAAAGTTCTTGGTGGTAATGGAAAACGTGTCTTATTTTTACTTAAAGACCAAAGGCACTTTTTGGCCACCCCAATATATGATATTCTGAAAAAGGCAAAACTACAGAGAGAGCAAAAACACCAGTGGTTGCCAAGGGTTGGAGAAGGGATGATTAGGCAGATCACAGAATGTTATTTAGGACAGTGAAACTACTCTGTATGATGCTGTAATGATGGATACATGTCATTATACACTTGTCCAAACTCATAGAATGTACAACACCAAGAGTGGACCTTGGGTGATGATGATGTGTCAGAGTAGGTTCATCGATTGTATGCATCTACCACCCTGATGGGGAGGTCGATAATGCAGGAGGCTATGCATGTATGTGTGGCAGGGCAGCAGGGGTTATATAGGAAATCATTGTTCCTTCCTTTCTATTTTGCTGTGAACCTAAAACTACTCTTAAAAAAGTTGAGTTTATGGAAAAATAAGGTTGTTGAAGATAATGGACAATTAAAATTATAGGTAGTTTTCTTACCTATCCTTCAAGAATAAAAGAGAGTCATCCGCTTTTCTCCCTTTTATCTGATAGAAAGTTATGTTTCCTGGCATATAAATTGCTTTTGTCAGCAGGTAAGCAAGACTTGGATGGGAAAAACTATAGACCCAATGCTGTTTAGTCCTCAGTTACATAACGGGTTTTCACCCACCAAAAACTGAAATCAGGCCAGTGTTAGGCTCTTATTTATTGAAGCTTACAACCCCAGTTATACTTTCTCCTCCTAATGTATGTTACACATTTTGTACATTTGATTTGTACCTACTGAGACTCAAACATTTACCAGAAAATTCTTAATTCAGAAGGAAGAGCCTAATGTACACATTTCTCTTATAGCACCCAGGGCAGTTGGGACATTGTTACTATCTAATTTTAGATTAGAAAAAAGAATTGTTCTAGGAGACAAAGCCCTCTCTAAATTTGCCCAAATATAAAAATTGAGTTACAGTCATTAGAGGAAAATATTTTTCAGTTTTATTTGGACTTACCATGGATATAGTGCATGAGAGAGAATTCTAAATAAATTATTAAATCCAAATGACAGAAGTGACTGCCAGGCAAGGACTGGGGCCGTAAGAAGTCAGTAACTCATGAACACCATTGGCCATGCCTCTCCTTAGCCCCAGACATTTCTCGAAACAGACCTCCATCATTTCTGGCTGGGACGATTTCAGCTTTAAAAGCATTCACAGTAAAGTGTAAATTACTGGCAGCAACTGAATATTTTATCTGGTTTGGGAGCAATAGGAGGGTAAAAGCACAAAGAATAGGTTAAAGTGATTGCTTTTGTTTGGCATGGTTTGGTAAAACTGGAATGATTTCTTAATCTTTCTTTCTACGATACAGAGAGTTATTTGGGATAAGAAAGGAAAAATTCTTTCAGCAACAATTTACTCCAGAGCTGAGGTTATTAACTTTTCCAATTTCTTTTTCCCTTCTTTTGAGTTGGTTGCTTTAGACTTGAAGTTATCGTCCCAGTCACAGTTATTCTGAAAAGGCTAAAAGTTTTGACCAGTACCTTTGCCATTTGGGTTAATATGATATTATTGGAAAATTTATCATTGGGTGAGCAAGACATAGGAAGATGAAGAAGGGAAACAATATCATTCCTTTGTTTTCAGAGCTCACGATTGTATGTGATGATTTTTCCCCCTTTTAATTGTAAATTGTCGACTCAAATCTCTAGTATGGAGGAAATCATGCAAATGTTATGCTTCATTTTCCTTCTAATAACTCAAAATAATTATTCACTGGCAGAAACATGGGCTTAGCAGTACATGAAATAATACAGAATCAGGCCTCATTGCATATGTAGAAGGTCCAATTTAGGCAAAAGTTATTTCTAGCCATGCATGATTCTCAATCATCAATGGCCATGTTTTAGATGTCCTTAAACTTATTAATGTTAAGGAATCATTTTCCTATCTTTTTTAAGCAGATATAGGAGTTTGCATTATAGGAATTGCTATAAGTGGGTGGATGATACAGATTTGCACATATACTTAGTGTCTGTGAAAAAGCACTGTAAATGGTTTGCATAGTGTGGTAAGTTTTTGAGGAGATGATTCCATTTTGGAAATTTTTGGTTGTATTAATACCTTTCATTGCATGGGTAAAAATTCTATTTAGAAGGATAATTGTTCCTCAGTATCCCAATGCATATGGTAATTTTGGGGAACCTTATAAATTACTGCCAATACACAAAGTGTGTGAAATGTATGTTGTGATTAATGTTCAACAGCAGATTGATGAAAACCACGCAATTTAAAATATGAAAAAAGTTGGTTAAAAAAACATGGTTTTGTAACATTAATGTTCTGCTAAATGTTAATAAGTGTTGGCTGCAAAGGGTCAAATCAATTTAAGGAACTCTGGGTTAAACAGTGTTAAAAAGGTTACTCTACTGCAGGACTTCATGCAAACTTAAATATGGTAAGAGGCATTGTGAATATTCGTGCCAAGTAAAAAGTTTGCGTTATTTACCACATTTACACCAAAGACAATTTCCTTCTTCAAACAACAGTGTCTTTTTTTTTCTATATTATGATACTTTGACACCTTGAGGGCCTTGCTAATCCTTGACAGACTACCCCTCCAAGGGCTAGCTAATTCCTAAAGACGGTAAACGTTCCTCCTGAATTAATTCATTCAGCTGCTGTAATAAAATACCACAAACCAGGTGGTTTATAAACAACAGAAGTTTATTTCTCACAGCCCTGGAGGCTGGGAAGTCCAAATGCAAGGCACCAGCCTGGTTCCATTCTGGTAAGGGCCCTCTTCCTTGTCCATAGCTGGCAACTTCTCCTTGTGTCCTTAAGTCTGGGAACAGGTGAGGGAGCTCTCTGTGGTCTCTTTTGTAAGAACACTAATTCCATTCATGAAGGCCCCACCCTTTATGGGCAGATGCCCAAGCATCTCCCAAAGGCCTTTCCTTCTAATTCCATAATACTGGGGGTTATGATTTCAACATAGAGTCATCCCTCGGTATCCGTGGAGGATTGGCTACAGGACCCTCCGTGGATACCAAAATCCTCAGATGCTTAAGTCCTGTAGTGGGCCCTCATATCCATGGATTTTGTACCCACAGATTAAGATAGCGATCTTAAAATCCCACAGATACAACCCAGATAAACAGTTTAGTAAACAGTTGGGTCAACACTGGTAGAGTAGAAATGAGCATAAACTTTGGAGTCAAACTTGGGATCAAAGCCAGCTCTGTTTCTTACTACCTAAAATAACAGGGGACAACTTCTCCAAGCGTCTATTTCCTCATCCATAAAATGGAGACAATAGTAATAATCTCTCAGAAAGTTCTTTGAAGGTTTAGTAAGATAGGATATGTAAAACCCAGTTCCCAGTACCAGAGAGTTCAGTGTCTATGTACGTATATACATTCAGTCTATAAATAGAGGAATGCCCATACCTAAGAGTGAGTAAAATTTTATATCAGCCAGTTATTATCCTCAAGGTATGAAGTCATATTTATTTGCCGGTAAATAAAATCAACCAGTTAAGACAGTTTTAAGATTGCTGTCTGTCTTTGTTCTTGCTTCACCTTACTTTGGTAGTGAAATGAAAACAGAAGTCAAATCTTCCTAATACCAATTTCATTTTTTATACATTCCACCTACTAGGCTAGTCTCTGGACTTGTGTTTGCCCAACAAAGGAATGAAAGGAAGACTACAAAAATACAGCAAATTAAGTGATTCAAAGTATTCTATTTAAAAAAAAATGGTTCTCTTGAACTCTACAAGTTGTAAGATTATATTCCTATCAAGATAGCTTTCAAATAATATACTTGTGACCTCTGGGTGGGTCAGGAATACAAGCCATTCTGTCTATATGCAACTAACCACATTTGTACATCTTAATGATCAAAAATTCAGTCAACTTCCAACAGGTGAAGAATCTAAAAATTAAACATACCAAATAAAATATTGTCATAAATCATACAATGCCATTCTTAAGTAGTACACCTAATAATTAGGCGGGCAGTATATCTGCTTTTCTGGATATGGGTTTTATTTTTAAATCATGAATTCCAAATCAGTTATGAGGAAGAGGGTATTTTCCAATGGAAATATCCCTTTTGTTGATTTTTTCCTTTTAGATAGTTGCTTGATTATGCTTTATGGGCAGCCTGTACTTTAGATCTCTTTATGTACTTTCTGATGTTACCAGGAATTGCCCTCTAGGGACACTATGACATTTCACTGGAGCATTCGAGTAATAATTTTTACGTCTCTGCTAAGGGGACTGGCCTCACTAAGAGTCAGCTTCTTACTTAGTCATTGATAATAGGTTTAATTACATTGACTGCCATTTCTGAGCCTTATTGCCAAGATAAAATTCATGCTGTTACAGCATAATCTTTATTAAAATGTTAAAAGCAATGATAAGTAACACCAAGGACGTGCATTTATAAGGCATGAATTTACACAGGTAACATGTATTCATTTCCTCATTCAACAGATGCTATTCCCTATAAACAGGTCTACACATTTTTATTTCAGTATACCATGTTAACCTCTTCCAATTTGGCTTGAACTGAGAAGCACCTGCATACGTATAGACTTTTAAGCTTGGGATATTGCTTTTCTACCTAACGAGTCTTTTAGGTCACATTTGTGAGCGATCAGATACACACATGTAGGCTGGCATTCACAAAGCAATCCAATGGATAATTCCCCTTAAGAAATGAGAAGAAAAATTGTCATCCCTCATGCAGTGAGAGAAAATCATCTCTGTTGTATGTGTGGCACTGGCAGCTTTGTATTAACAATGTTCACAGTGCATCCACCTTGAGATGTTATGAGGATGAATGTGACCGTCTTTGCAGAGGGCTTTGTGTTTCTCTAGCACCTCTTCCCAGAATAGGAGTGGTGAGGTAATTGTCACTGAACTTAACTGTCTAGGTTCTGTCCATCTCCAAAAGAGGCATAAAAGTACAAAGCCAAATTTCAGAACATCAGTATAATCAAGATGAATAGGAAGCTTATTTGTGCCAAAAAAAAAAGAAAAAAAAAGTCTGAAGATTCCAATGTAGAGAAATACAGGAGAGTAAGTGAAATCACCCACATCATCATCAGTGTTTATAAGATCAGAAACTTTTAGATTCTATACTTGGCAGTCATGTGAAGAAGGACACCGTTTTAAAATGAGTTAATTGCATCCATTAGAGCATGGAATAAAATTGAATCATAGAAATGTAGAATAACAGCATCTGGAAATTGAAGAAACCTTCTAGCTTCTGTGGGTTATCCTCTTTATTCTCCTGGAAAGGTCAGAGAGACTCTAAGAGCTGGTAGTGGGGAATTGAGGGTCCTAATCCTTTTGCAGGTAAATTTGGACTAGACAAAGCAATAAGAAAAACAAAGAACAGTAACTATGAACACAGAAGCAAAGAACCCAGGCCTTATTATTTTACCACTGATTAATTAAACACAAATAAACACGGACATACATAAACAGAAAAGCTTAGTACTGGCCCCTAAAATGATCTTTTATTACAATAATTTAGTTATTTGTGATTTAGAGACCACAGCCACTAAACATCAGAACTTAAGTCTTTCATAATAAATTGTATTTTCTGTCTTCTGTACAAAAATAACTTACACATTTCACACCATCACAATACTATTTTATTTATTGTTTACTCTCTTTATACTATTGTATTCTTTTTAATAATCTAGGTAAACACTCCCAGGTTTGTTGTCCTGGAGTTAGTACATTAATTTAGGAAGGAGTTGCCAGGAGGTTAAAAAACAAAAGGATTGAACAATGATGGGGAAGAATTAGTCAGCTGAAGGCCAGTTAAATTGGAAAAAGGGAGCAGAGAGGAATTATTACAAAGAACTCAAGGCAACAAGTTGATAACTAGATTGACTATGCTTTTCTGCCCCATCCTCTCCTATTTCCCCCAATATAAAGTGAAATTCCCCTTTCCATGGTATATGTCCAGGCTGTTCTTCATTTGGCTAGAGAATGTGTAAGCATTTTACAGTTAGAGCCATCATGGTGGTACTATTTCAGAAGCAGAGATGATTTCTCTTGTGATTTCTGGAATGGTTCTCAGAGGGACACATGTGGGGTGCTGCAATGTCTTATTTTGTCCACTCAAGACACCTCTTCCTGGTTTGAATTTTTAGTTTCTTTATCATTATTATGCATAGGTTGTCAGTGTCTCATGCATAGCACAGATGTAAAATCTAAATTTTAGAAGGGCCAAGTGACCATGTCAGAAATCAGAGCCTCATAAAAGCTCAGTGGTTATTTATAGTCAAAACTTCCTCTCTGATGTCTCAGCTTTAAAAACCCAAACTTCAGCCTGATTGGTTTGATCTCCCATGGATTGGATTGGCTCTGAAGGTTTGTACGTTATCCCCTAGAAATTTCAAATCAAACACAGCAGAGTACGTTTGTTTGGGTTACTATCTGTGGGTAGTTTTTGACTGCTTTTTTCATGATTTCTATGATCCCATCCTTCTATTGGATATTATGCTACTATCCTTGAAGAAATGAAAATGCTTTGGTTCTTCCCTTAAAGTTGGCTGTTTCATAAAAAAATAAAACATTATACTTTGATACATATTTGAGAAGATATTGAAATAACAATAGACTCTTTAACTAGTAAATTATAATGGAATCATTTAGAAATTATATATTATATCCACATTTATACCAAATTTTTACATCATGATTAAAGGTCTTATAATGAATACCAAATGAATTAGTAATGATGGTCTTTATGCATAACCCTTTAAATTATACAAAAGTATATTTTTAGCAAATAGTCCAACATAAGAATGAGAAATTGAAATTAAGTTGTATTTGTAATACAAAGATTGCAAAATTTAAAAAATTTTTTTCATTGAAGTATAGTTGATTTACCATGTTGTGTTCATTTCTGGTGTACGGCAAAGTGATTCAGATACACACACACACACACACACACACATATATATATATATTCTTTTTCATATTCTTTTCCATTATGGTTTATTACAGGATACTTAATATAGTTCCCTGTGCTATAAAGTAGGACCTTGTTGTTTATCTATTTTATGTATAGTAGTTTGCATCTGCTAATCCCAAACTCCTAATTTATCCCTCCCCACTTTGGTAACCGTAAGTTTGTTTTCTATGTCTGTGAGTCTATTTCTGTTTCATAAATAAGTTCATTTGTATCATATTTTATATTCCACATATAAATGATATACGATATTCTTTGTCTTTTTCTTTCTGACTTTTTACTTAGTATGATAATCTCTAGGTTCATCTATGTTGCTGAAAATGGCATTATTTCATTCATTTTTATGACTCACTAGTATTTCCCTGTACACATATATATATATATATATAGCACATCTTCTTTATCCCTTCATCTGCCAGTAGACACTTAGGTTGCTTCCATGTCTTGGCTGCTGTACGTAGGGCAACTATGAACATTGGGGTGTATGTATCTTTTCAAATTAGAGTTTTCTCTGGATATGTGCCCAGGTATGGGGTTGCTGGATCATATGGCAACTCTATTTTTAGATTTTTGAGGAACATCCATACTGTTTTCCATAGTGGCTGCACCAATTTACATTCCCACTAACAGTGTAGGAGGGTTCCCTTTTCTCCATACCCTCTCCGGCATTTTTTTTTTAGACTTTTTAATGATGGCCATTCTGACCAATATGAGGTGATACCTCATTTTAGTTTTGATTTGCATTTCTCTAATAATTAGCAACACTGAGTATCTTTTCATGTGCCTGTTGGCCATCTGTATGTCTTCTTTGGAGAAATGTCTATTTAAGTCTTCTGCCCATTTTTTGATTGGGTTATTTGGGTTTTTTTTATTGAGTTGTATGAGCTGTTTATGTATTTTGGAAATTAATCCCTTGTCAGTCGCATCCTTTGGAAATATTTTCTCTCATTCTGTATTTTATCCCATTCTGTAGGCTGTCTTTTCATTTTGTTTATTGTTTCCTTTGCTTTGCAGAAGTTCATAAGTTTGATTAGGTCCCATTTGTCTATTTTTGCTTTTATTTCTGTTGCCATGAGAGACTGACCTAAGAAAACATTGCTACAATTTATGTCAGAGGCTGTTTTGCCTATGTTCTCTTCTAGGAATTTTATGGTGTCATGTCTTATATTTAAGTTTTTAAGCCATTTTGAGTTTATTTTTGTGTATGGTGTGAAGGAGTGTTCTAACTTCATTGATTTACATGCGGCTGTACAACTTTCCCAACACCACTTGCCGAAGAGACTATCTTTTCTCCATGGTATATTCTTGCCTCCTTTGTCAAAGATTAATTAACTGCAGGTGTGTGGGTTTATTTCTGAGCTCTCTATTCTGTTCCATTGATCCATATGTCTGTTTTTGTGCCAATACCACACTGTTTTGATTACTCTGTAGTATTACTTTTGTAGCTTTGTAGTATTGTCTGCAATCTGGAAGGGTTATGCCTCCAGCTTTGTTCTTTTTCCTTAGGATTGCTTTGGAAATTCTGGGTCTTTTATAGTTACATATAAATTTTAGGATTATTTGTTCTAGTGCTGTGAAGAATGTCATAGGTAATTTGATAAAGATTGCATTAACTCTGTAGATTATTTTGGGTAGTATGGCCATTTTTACAATATTAATTCTTCCAATCCAAAAGCATGGGATATCTTTCCATTTCTTTAAGTCATCTTCAGTTTCCTTTATCAATGTTTTATAGTCCTCAGCGTATAAGTCTTTCACCTTGGTCAGGTTTATTCCTAGGTATTTCATTTTTTCGATGAGATTTTTAAAAGGATTATTTTTTTTTTACTTTCCTTCTCTTATTTCATTGTTAGTGTAAAGAAATGCAACAGATTTCTCTATGTTAATCTTGTATCCTGCTATCTTGCTGAATTCGTTTATCAGTTCTAGTACGTTTTGTGTGGGGTCTTTAGGGTTTTCTATGTATAGTATCATGTCATCTGCATATAATGACAGTTTTACTGCTTCCCTTCCAATCTGGATACCACAAACTTTTATTTATGATCTTTTTAGGATTCTATTTCTGTTTAACAATTTTTCAATGCATGAATAATTTTATGTAACAATGAAAATCAGAGTACTATTAATAAAATAAGAAAATTCCAATAAATAGTTTGTGGGGAGACAGAAATCCCCAAAGTGGAAATAAACCTGTTACATTCTACTGTAATGAAACATCCATTTTGGTAAGCCAACTTGACTTATTTGTTTTTAAAAGCATTTGATAGGAGTATTTTCTTATTATATTGCCTATCAATACAATAAAGTCCTCATCCTGAAAGAATCATACAGCAACCAAAATAAATGACTAACCTAGTTAATAGTTGAAAAATGTGGGTCTAGTCTCAGACAAACTTTGCTTCAGATTCTAGGAGAGTAATTCATTCTCAGTGTGACCTGGTCGGGTTATGTAACTTCCCAGTGCCTCAGTTTTCTCATCAGAAAGAAAAATACTTGCCCCGTAGACTTGGATTCAGAAGAAAATATGATGATTTGTGAAGACTGTTTAGCCTGGTGCCTGGTATCTAGATTTATTGAAACTTTATTGATTTCCTTGGCCATGTTATTATGCATTTACATGTATTTTCTCATTTAATCATCATATAGTTACTAATATCCTCGTTTTATAATTAAGAAATTGAAACACAAAGAGATTAATTGCTCCTTAAGTGACAGGTTTATTAGTATTCCTATATTTTTACATGTTTCCAATTTTTTTTCCACTGCCTCAACATAGAGATTTATTTCTATGGGGGTACAGTATAAAGAAACTAAACAGATATATTTTAGAAATAGGTAATATTAATTTGAACTAGCAAATTAAAGTAGATGTTAAAGAAAGGATTGCATTTAATTCCTAATCTTTCAATTCTTCTCCTTCAAGGCTTGGAAAAGCTACATAATAGAGAGAAAAGAGGTTTGGGGTCAAAATCCCCAAAAAAGACACAGAGATGATGCATCTAAACTCCTCCCCTCCTGCAAGTGGCAAAATTGAGAGTAAGGAATGGGAATGGTAACTGACTTAACTTCCAAGCAAAGCTCTGGGAAAAATCTTCTGTCAAATCTTTATTTAATCATCAGGGAATACAGTTCAGATGCACCCCAAACACCCAGTTGTGTAAAATGCCTTCTAGGAACTCCATAACATCTCAGTGATGTGTAACTTATTTTCAAACCAGCTTTTTCACCAGAAACCCCCTTCACATAACCCACAATCTGCAGAATGTGACTATTAAAGGATAATAATAATTCAACCTAGTAAGAATGACACCTCAGCTCTACAAAGTTCCTTTCTTACAAAGAGTCTAGATCATATTCTTTATCCAGAGTGATGAACAGCCCTAGGATTTCAGAATTTTAATTAGAACAGTCTAGGTATACTTTATAGTGTAATAAGAATCCTCTCCACTGATAATTTAAAACTTAGACACATTTTCCAGTGTCTTCTCAGTCTAGGATTTATTGTGTTGATAGCATCCTATCATATTGTATTTTTTGTTTAGTTACTCATTTGTTAATTCACATTATTTAATCATTTCAATGACAGCCCCCCAAATACATAGTTCAGTGAGTATATAGTATATATTAGAAGTGCCCTCAGTTTCATTAAATGTTGAGTTTTATATAAGCCAGTCAAGTAAAAATAACAATTGTAGTTAAAGATTATCACCTAAGCATGAGAGACCAAACTTTCTACTAAGTTTTTGGTAGTGCTTGGAATTTTCAATATTCCAAAGAAATTTTGTCATAAAATAGCCCATGAACTATTTGAGAATGATTTGCATTAATGTGTTTTCTATGGCTTGCCCTTAAAAACAAAATGTGGGGAAAGTCAGCAAAATAGCAAGATTTTAGGGGCAAAGCTAACAATTTCAGTAAAATAACCTCATGAGCTCTATAATTTTAGCAAAATAACTCTCTTCCATCCATTTTTCTTACTTAAAAAATTAATCTACATGAGTATATCATAGACTTGGAGGGGAAGTGTGGCTATATATATATTTATATAGGACATGCCATTATTTAGAAGAAACACTCATTTCTGTCAATATTTGGTACCAAGATTCATATGCCTGGGAGGAGTACAGAGTTGTTTTATGACATGATTAATGTCTTATAAACCTTTATTGGTTATCTGAAAAATCACATTTGATGATTCTTCGAATAAAATTCTCTGGCATGTCAAGGCGAAAATCACTCCTGACATTATCAAAAAACAAAAACTATTAAAACACTTGACTTTAAATAAATTGTTCACCATTTCTTAGGCTGAAGTCCATTTGATATGAAGATGTGGGTGAGATGAGCCTTTTGTCTTGCCTAATTACCACATATTAGAGTAGGTCCATTTTGCCTAAATTGGAAGCAATCCTGTCATTCAAAGATATGGGGGGGTGGGAGTCTATAGTTGGAAAGTTGGATTTTAAGACTTGCAAAATTATCACAAGCAGAAATCATTTTAATCCTTTATCACATGACATCTGCCAGTTATTCTAATAGGACTGTTCTCTGGAAAATGACCTTGTCTACACTGGAAAATTTAATTATGTTTACTGTTTTGGACTTTATTCAGCCAAACACACTAGTGGATATTCACCATGGAGTCAAACCTGTCTGATGATTTTGGAAAAGAAGTATTTTTAAAGAAATGAAAGCACCTTCCCTGTCAATCCAGAGATTATTATCTGTGTTCCATCTACTGAGGGAGGGAGCATGCACACAGTAACTTGGGAATTATTCATACACACATACACACATTAATGTAAGAAAAAGCATATTACATGGAATAAAGTGGAAGAGGAGGAAGGGAACGATGTAGGAATAGGTGGGCAGGTTATGAGTTAGCCCAGTGCAAGGCTCTGGGCTGAGAATGGTCATCCCTTTCCCATCTGAATCCTGTCAGGTAAATAGGTTTGTCATCATGTGGAAACTGAAAAGCAAAAATTGGCACAATTTGCCCAAGGGAATTCATTTTAAAAAAGGCTACTTGGGAGTAAAAATAAATTTCAATTTAAAGGAAAGAATCTTAGAGCCCAAGATATTTCACCTCCAAAAGATGACCTCCCAAACTGAAAATGAGAAGGTCACATAAAAATACAGCATTAGTTGGGCAGTGGTTTGAAATTTTCACAAAATTAGTCATTCTTTGCTCCCTGGTGACTACTGTAAGAAAATCAATACTATTTAAATGTCTGTAGGGGGACAGGTTAAAGAAAACTTAAATCTCATCACAGCTAGAAAACCACTTGATTCCTCTTTCTCTGAGGCAGTTTATCTCCTAAGGTCTAGGTCAGAGAAACTTGCTTGGCAATGAGGCTTCCCCAGTGGAACAAACAAATGCATCTAGGTCCTTCAATCCAGCCCCTTTCACTCACATTAAAATCTCTTCAATATATTTTATTCAGTGTATTTCAAAAATTTCATCCAGACACATTCAATAAATGCAGAATTGTCTTGCACAGAAATTATACTTGTTTGCGTAGCATATCCGTTCTAAAATATGACTAAATGAGGTTTTGAGCAGCGTCTGCACTGGAAATAGTTTTGAATTCATTTGGTGCTCTTTAGCTCTTAGTCTTCAATACCTTCAGGAAGATAATCTTCATTCTAATCACTCTTAAAAACATAACCTCATGGTCCTGTGTTTCCCTGAGTATGGAAGGCTGCTGGACCTTATTTCTACTCTTAGGATTTTCTCAGCTGAACTGTAAGAAGTTCATTGCCCCAAACTGCTTATAGTGATTTTCTTACTTTCCTGATGGGGTATTTGTGAATTCTTTTGGAATGTGAATCCCTGTCTCTAATCTCTAAAACCAAAGTGTGTTTCATAGTCGTACACAAAACTGGTGTGATCGTTTTGTTGGTTACGTAGGCAATCCAGTGAAGCCACAGTGATAAAAGTGATTGAACTAGAATTGTCTCATTCATATTTGAAACCAACATTACCTTTTTTTGTCTGTTGCTTTGCCCACCACTTCTCAAGTACATCTTAATAATTTAAAACTTTTTCTCAGTTGCGTATAAACCCGTATGAGCATCTTTTCATAAACATATTCAGAGGGTCATTTTCTTCAAGTCTCTTTTCCTTTTTCCTTGTATTCCCCCATCCCACTCTTTCATCCTTTTCTTATCTCCTCTCTTCCTTCCTCTCACTTCTTGTGCTATTCCATTCTCCACCCCTTCCCAGGTAATTCATTGAATAACTGAGGATTTAATTTTCCCCCATGGCAGGGACTGATTATCGGTGATGCCATCATGCCAGAACTTCATTAAGCACTTGATTGCCTGTCTCTAAAAAGCTCTACAACTTATCATCCGTCATCACCCCCACAGGGTCAGCCTTAGTTCACCTCTTCCTCATCTCTAAGCTGTTTACACGACAGCCTAACTCCAACCTTGCTTCTTCTCATGCCATTCTCCACACAGCAGGGAGGCAAGGAGCTCTCTCAACCAAACCGATCAAGCCCTCACTAGCTTAAAATCCTTTAAAAATCAAACCTCATTTGGGAATGTAAAAGGGTGCAGCTGCTGTGGAAAACAGGATGGCAGTTCCTCAAAAAATTAAACATAGAATTGCCATATCATCCAGCAATTCCACTTCTGGGATTATCTATCCAAAGGAAATGGAATCACTGTCTTGAAGAGATATCTGTACTCCCGTGTTCATTGCTGCGTTATTCACAATGGCCAAAAGATGAAAGCAACCCAAGTGTCCATCAACAGAAGAGTGGATAAACAAAATGGGGTATATGCACACAATGGGATATTAGTTACCCTTTAAAAGAAAGGAAATTATGACACATGCTACAGCATGGATGAATCTTGAAGACATTGTGCTAAGTGAAATAAGCCAGTCACAAAAGGACAAATATTGTACGATTCCATGTATACGAGGAAACTAGAGTAGTCAGAATCATGGAGACAAGAAAATACAATGGTGGTTGTCAGGGGCTGGGGAAAGGGGGAATGGAGAGTTATTGTTTAATGGGTACAGAGTCTCAGTTTTGCATGATGAAAAAAGTTTTGGAGATGGATGGTGGTGATGGTTGCACAAAAATGTAATGTGTTTAATATCATCAAACTAATACTTAAAAATGCTTAAAATGGTAAATTTTATGTATATTTGACCACAATAAAATAAATCAAACCTCACTGCCTTTAGCATAAAGCCCAAATTCCTTAACGTCCATCGGCTACTCTGTGCCCCCATTCCTCCAAGCCTTGGTCGTGATGTTCCTTCTGTCTAGAAAGCGCCACTTTGCCAACCTACCTCTGACCTTTCCCTGACAAGCCAAAGCAGAAAAGATTGCTGTCCCCTTGGGGACCCAATGTTCTTTGTTCTCTCAGGCCCTACAGCATTGCTACAGTAAAACCTCTGAGGGGTCCATGCTGGTATCTCCCGCAAGAGAGAATGAATGTCTCAGAAGCAGAGCAGTCTACCTGGCATAGAGTGGGTGCCTCATATACATTGAACTAATGAGTGAATTTCGAACCTGCGCCATGTAGACCCTTCTGTAAGAATCACTATATGTCCAGTTTACCATTTTTCCTTCAAAGGAAAGGGTTTTTAAGAAGTAGCCGTCACAAGATAAATGGAACAGGATTTTGAGATACTGGGATTTAAAATGTTTTCCTTTCAAGTTGAATTGGGTTGATGTGAGCACTTCCATTCCTAACAATATATGGACTTTTCCTTTTGGTAGATTTTGTTACTGATCAGTAAAATATTGAGAGTGAGTAACCCAACGTCTTGACCATTGTTAAGGAAATGAGCTTTCTGAGATACCACAGAATATTCCAAGTTCTCTTAATGTTTCCAGTAACTCGTCTTACAAATGGGCAGATTGATGCATAGAAAATCTGATAGATTTGTTTTAATTAACATCAAAAGAAGGCAATAGGTATATGATTGGGAGATTTGACATTTCTTTCTTCAGCCCGTTATTTTGTACACATGTCAAACTTCTCACCGTGATATCCTATAGTAAAGTTGTTCTCATAGACACTCAGCCAATCAAAGAGGGTTTGTTGAGTACCTATTACGTGGTCAGCTCTGCACTTGACCCTGGGGAAAGGAGGGAGGGGTACATAAAATATGTAAAAGTTCTCAATATGAGTCCACGTTCTCAAAGATTTATCATCTAAGTGTCACAACCACTATCAAAGACATCCATGAAAAGCATCTATGAATAATCTCTGGGCTTTTGATATCCCAGACAAACATTAACATGAATCTATACATACAACACAATGTGTAAGTAAACTGAACAACAGAGAAAATCAAGCTAGCGTGGGTTAGAATACCATCTGCTTGAATTATTTTAAGTTAATATTAGTCTACAAGCGTGAAGGATTATGTGTAAAGTCTACTTTGCCCCATTAAATGATATATCCCTTTGTAAATACGAAAATAAAAAATAAAATTCACATTATGTCTGGAACATTAGCTAACCATGGGCCATGTTAGTAAACAATTGTTTGGCTTTAATATATTGCATAATGAAAGGAAAATTACCCTTTCCACTCTGTATCTCACAATAGCCCCTTAACTAAGAACTGGTATAGATAGAACTTAAGGTTACTAAAGTAGATATTATCTGTTGAGGACCTCAAGGGTGACTTGAAAATCATCCATATTTAATGCGCGTTCCCTGTACTTGAGCAGGCAGCATAGTCCATGGACAAACAGAATTTCTCCACTGAACGCCTTTTGCTTTGTTCCCTTCCTTTAAAATAATAAACGATAAAGAAGATCAAAACTTCTGGCAGAGGAAATAGTTATCTGCTGCTGTCTGACAGCAGTTAAAGGACACTACAAATGACCTTTAATTGCCCAATGTTTAAAGCAACAGGGTCCCAGTGGTGGGGGGAGGGGTGGGCGGCAGGGGAGAGTTAGTTCAGTGTTTCTGTTTGCTGTGTTCTGCAGTGATTTCTTCTGTCCCAGCAGAGAAGCTCACCAGTTATTATACTTGATCCATTTTCTGACGACTGTAGGCATTTTCTCCTTATATCCACATGTACCAAGAAACAGTGGATGTGATTTAATTGAAATACAAGGGATTTTTTTTCATTTCTGTATCTTAATAGAGTGATATTTCAACCTGTTGGAAATATTCATTTGTCACTCCTTAAATAATAACATTTAACATTTATTATAATGTAAATAGTAACGTATTGATCACTTAGTAACAATAACAATACTTAATAGTAACATTGATCACTTAGTTTGTACCCACCTCGTACTAATCTCTTTTCATGCATTGTCTCATTCACTCTTTGGAAAAAGCCCTATGAGGTGAATTTTGCCCAGATCTCCAATTTACAGCTAAGGAAAATGAGGCTAGGAGAGTTTGAGTAATTTGCCTAAAGCCATGCAGCTAGTAAACAGAAGAGTTACAGGGATTCAAACTCAAATCGGTGCAATTCCAAATCCTGCAAACTTATAAGCCACTCCTTTCTTCTGTGACAGATGAAGTTGCTTCATCTATTTAGTAAATGCTATTCTATGTCAGCCTTTCATTGGCTACCTCCCACACCTGCCTACTTATTTCCATCCATAGCACCTTCCTTTAGCTACCTAAGTTCCTGCCTGTGCTACAATAGCAGTCTCCTCATTGGTCTCTTCTTAGCTGCATGCCTGATTTTCATAACTTGAAACCTGCAAGTTGTTCTGGCTGCAATGAATGCCATCTGTGTTTTCACCAAGGCTTCACATTCCCAGGGCCATAGCATGGGCCCTGGCATATGGTGGGTACTCCACAAATATCTGTTGGTGAATGCATGCATGGATGATAGATGGAAGGAAGGGGTGGGTAAATACAAGCAAAAATAATGTATGGTTCTTGCCTCTAAGAAGGTTACCAGACAAAAGGAAAGAGAACACATACACTTACTCCTATAGCCCAAGGTAGAAATGAAAGGTCTTTATGATAAATACTGAAATTGTCTCATGTGAATGCCATCTGTTCCCTTTCTCTGCTTGCCCTGCAGGGTCTGGAGTGTATAACACCCCTAACCACAGTCAGAGGGCTGTGATAAGAGCAAGAGGGGAGAGGGGGTGATTGTTCATTGGAGGCAGGGGTCAATGGTGAAGGGAAGGGAGACGGAAGAAGAAAGGAACAGGGGAAGGAAAGTGATAAAGAACAGATGAGAGCACCAAGGAGAAACTCTTGGGACATACCTACATTTATGAAGCAAAGTCATGAACAGAAAGGATACAACAAAGGGACAGAGAGACAAAAATGGGAAGACACAAGGTTGGAGAAAATCATCGTTCATTCAGTTCGTACAAAAATATTTACTGCACGTCTCCTAGGTGTCAGGCACTAGTCTAGGTGCTGAAAATAGAGCAATGAAGAGACAAAAACAAAAACATCTGCCCATGGAACTTACAGCCTAATGGAGGGAAGAGACACTGCACAAGATTGTTGAGTCAAATATGTCCTATGTGAAATAGTGCGAAGTGCTACAGATGAAAAATAAACCAGGAATGGGAGAGGTGAAGTGTCAGGGATGACCTCAGGTAACCGCTGAAGCCTGGCAGGATGAAGGCAGCCATGGCACTCTCTGTGAAAGAGCATTTCAGATAGAGGGAGCCATCGGCAAGTAGGAGATGCTGAAGCAGGAGTTACCTTGGCATGTTCTAGAAGAGCAAGGAGGCCAGTGTGGTGTGGATGGATCAGAGTGAAGGATGACGGAATAAAGACGGGAGGAGCCAATGGTACAAGGCATCAGAAGGACTTTCTTTTACTCCAAACAAGACAGGAAGCTGATGGAGGGGTTTGAGCAGAGGGGTTTGCCCTGCCTTACAATTACTATTGTAATTCCGGCGACTGTGATGACTATTGCAATAAATCAGGCAAGAGGTGAAGGCATGCATGAGGGTGGTGATGATGGGGGTGATAAGAAGTGCTCCAGTTCTAGACATATACTGAGGAAAAACAAGCAAGATTTTTTATATACCAGATGTAAGGAGCGGGGATAGAGAGGGGACAAGGAGCAAGTTTGTGATATTATCAGCAGCTCATTTATGGACATGCTAAGTTTGAAATGCCAATGACCTATCCAAAGGCACATTCCAACTGTACCGTTTGCAGCCCTATATTTAGGAGAGCCAGGGGAGGGCAGCATTGCCGAGATTGGGGATGGAGAATGTCATAAGTGAGGAGGTGGCTGGTCAGGGCCAAAAGCTGCAGATTGGCTAACAAGGGTGAAACTGGGCTAGGTCTTTTGGTTTTGATTATGAGGGAACGATGTGAGCTCAGTTACTGAGGGTGGAACTCTGGCTGCCAGGGGTTGAGAAAAGAGGAAGAATAGGGGAAGAAAGCACAGCCTAAGAAGACTGTAGTTGGATGAACGGGACTAGATAGACATAGTGCATGATGCCTTCCAATTCATGAGTCAAGACCTTTGTGGCCAGTGTTATTTTGCAGCATGTTGCCAAGCTTCCCTCTCCTATCCCCTCTGGCTCATCACAGAGCTAATGGCTAATGCAGAGGCACGCTGCTGGAAAACACCATGTAACAACAAGCCATGCAAGTGAGAGCATTCCATCCATGAAAAATAAGGAGGTAGGGATTTGCAGCTAAAAGTTGATTAACTGATTTTATTAAAAAGGACATTTACACACACAATTATGTAACATAGTTAATGGTCTCATTAAAATATTTACTCACAAATTAGAGAAGGACTGCAGGGAAGTGGGGGAGAGTTGGAGACAGAAGAAAGGGCAGGACAAGCATACACTTTGGTATTTTTCTAGCCCTGCCTCATTTCCCTTCACTAAAATCGAGGTGGGAGAATTCAAACAGAGGCTGTGTGTCCCTTCCCAGCTCCTTTATAACCACCACCCCCCATATGAACAGCTGGCTCTTCCCCAAGCATTTTACCAATAGGAGAATAATTTAAATTAGTTTTGCTTCTTTTGAAATAGAAGACATCAGGAAGGAGGGTTAAAATTTGCTGGTAATTCATACCTGATTGTTTATGGCTAAGATGAATTTGCTTAGTAGCTTGGATAGGCAGGTTAGTTTGGGGCAAAAGTGGGAACAGAGGGAAAGAACGGTAATGTAGGTCTTCTAAGGCAAAAGGGCTGGGGTGATGCTTTGCAGAAATGGAGATTCTTGATATGGTCATACCAGGCACCAGAAACCAGGACCTAGGGCAAGAGATATACATGGAGATAAGGTAAGTCAGTTATCTTTTTACTTTTGCTCTAAGTGTCAGCTCCATAAAACATGAGGATGAAAGGTGTAAACTAGAAAAGGAAACAGTGTTTCAGTAATATTTACTTGAGTCATGGAAACTAAACCCTGTAAATTGAAGCTTCTGACTGTCTCAAGTCTTCTTTGGGCACTACATGATAGTGATGTGTCATTCTGGGGTAGGATGCATTTTACTTTGTTGTCTGAAGTATTATTATGTACTGTATTCACTTAGCTTTTTTATAATTTAATTAAACTTTTCATTGAGATTGTTGTGGATTTACATACATTTACATACATTGTAAGAAATAATACAGAGAGGTTCCATGTATCCGTTACTCAGTCTCCCCCAATGGTAACATCATGCAAAACTACAGTATAATATCCCAGCCAGGATGCTGACATTTCATCACCACCAGAATCTCACAATGCCCTTTTAGCCACACCCACTTCCCTCTGTCCCCTCCTTAACCCCAGACAATCGTTAATCTCTTCTCCATGTCAATAATTTTGTCATTTCAAATAAACTTAGATAAATGACATCACGTAGTACATAACCTTTGGGGATTGATTTTTTTCACTAGCCTAATTCTCTGAAGATTCTTTCAGGTTGTTGCACCTATCAATAGTTCATCCCTTTTTTTATTGCCGTGTAGTATTCCATGCCTCGTACCTAACTAACTGTATCCCAGTTTGTTGAATCATTCACCCACGGAAGAACATCTGGATAGCTTCCAGTTTGGGGCTATTATGAATGAAGGTGCTGTAAACATTTCTATATAGGTTTTTGAGTGATAATTTTTCTCTATGATAAATGCCCGGGAATGCAACTTCAGGGTTGTATGGTATTTACGTTTTAGTTTTTTTAAGAAACAGCCTAACTTTTCCAGATTGGCTATACTATTTTACATTCCCACCAGCAGAAAGAGTGATCCAGTTTCTCTGCATCCTTACCAAAATTTGGCTTTGTTGTTATCTGTTTATTTCAGTCACTCTGATAGGCGTGAAATGATATCCCCTGTGGTTGTAATTTGTATTTTCCTACTGGCTAATGATGAACATCTTTTCATGCGCTTACTTGACATCTGTCTATCCTCTTCCATGAAATGTCTCTTCACATTTTTTGCCCACTTTAAAATTTTTCGATTTTTGAGTTGACTTTTTTTTTATTGTTGAGTTGTGAGAGTTCTTTATATATTCTAGATACTTGTTTTTGTTGGCTATGTGGTTTGCAAAGATTTTCTCCCACACTGTATAGCTTCTCTTCTCATCCTCTTAATAGGATCTCCTACAGAACAAAAGTTGTTAATTTTGATAAAGTCCAGTAATGAGTTTTCCCTTTTATGGATCATGCTTTTCGTGTCAAATCTACAAGTTCTTTGCCTAGCCCTAGATCCTGAATATTTTCTACTATGCTTTTCTATGGAAGTTTTAAAGTTTTATGTGTTACATTTAAGCCTGTGATCTATTTTGAGTTAATATTTGTACAGGGTGGGACACTTAGATCAAGATTCTTTTTTTTTTCTTTGCCTATGAATGTCAATTACTCTAACACAATTTGTTGAAAAAGATATATTTCTCCTCCATTGAATAGTGTTGCATCTCTGTCAAAAATCAATTGTGCAGATTTGTGTGGGTCTATTTTGGGGTTCACTCTTCTGTTCCATTGATCAATGTATCTATTCTTCCACCAGTGTCACATAGTCCTGATTACCATAGCTGTGTAATAAGCCTTATAATCAGTTAGACTTATTCTTCCCACTGAATTCCTTTTCAGAATTGTTTTAGGTATTAAAGTTCCTTTACCTTTCCACATAAATTTTATAATAATATTATCTATACATATAAAATTTTGAAAAAAAAACTGTAGTTTTGATAGGAATTCCATTAAGCCTATATACCAACTTGGGGAGAACTGACATTTTTACTCTGCTGAGTCATCCAATCCTTGATCATAATATGCCTCTCCGTTTATTTAGATTTTTTTATAAAAAAATATTATTTTTATTTCTAATTTCAGTATTTTCTGCTCTTATCCTTATTATTTCCTTCCTTTTGCTTGATTTTGGTTTATTTTGCTCTGTTATTTTTAGGTTCTTAAGATGAAAATTTAGATTGTTGATTTCAGGCTTTTCTTCCTTTCTGATACATGCATTTAGTGTTATAAATTTTCCTTTTAGCATTCCTTTAACTGTGTCCCACAAATTGTGATATGTTGTATATTAATTATCATTCAATTAAAAATTTTTCTTATTTCTCTCGAGAGTTCCTTATGACCTATGGGTTATTTAGAAGTGGGCTGTTTAACTTCAATGTGTTTAGGTACTTTCTTATTATCTTTTTGAAATTGATTGTAGTTTGATTGCATTGTGATTGGAGAACACACACTGTATAATTTTAGTTCATTTATATTTATTGAGATTTGTATTATCCACATGATATGGACATCTTGGTATGTGTTCCATGGATACTTGAAATGAATTTGTATTTTGCTGTGTTGAGTGGAATGTTCTATAAATGTCTATTAGGTCCTGTTGATGGATGGTGTTGTTGAGTTCTTCTACACCCTTGCTGTTTTTCTGTCTAGTTATTCTATCAGAGTCTTCTTATGTTTACTTTATATACAATGTCCAGGGATTCTAGCAGGAGGAAAAAAAAGGTACACCTGCTCCATCTACCTAGAAGCAGAAGTCAGTATTGGCTTATACCTTTTTAAAATATTTAATGTGTGAGTCAATTGTTATACCTCTTGCCACAGTAAAATCCAGAAGAAAAGCTTCCTCAGGTTGTCCATTCTGGTAGGAAACCATCAGTTCTTTACTCTTGAGTTCTGTGGGGGGTTTTGCTTTTCACCCATCTCTTACCAAATCCTCAGGATGTTAATGCTGGGTAGGAGTGTGTGTGTGTGTGTGTGTGTGTGTGTGTGTGTGTGTGTTAATAAATAACTCAAACTCATCCTGAATCTCTACCACCAACTGATTTTGCAAAGAGCGGGGGTCCTTAATAGCCTAATATTTGATGCTCTTCAAATAATACCAAAAATGCTACCAGAAATCACTTGGTGGAGCTTGAATTCCAGAGGCAGTCATCATATTCACACACTCGTTCCCTACCCCATCCTAGTTTCCATTGAGGAAGAGAAGAGGCTCTAGAACTTGAAGGAATTTAGCCCTGGGAAGGACAAGTTCTAACCCTGGGCTCTGGAAAAGTGCATGCAGAGCACGCTATCATTCCCCACGATACTCCACATCTTGTATGGATTAAAGTCATGTCCCGTGATGCACAGACAAGGGATGGGCTTTGTAGACTGGACGATGGAGGTTTTTGGATGTTTGGTTTTTAGTTCGTAGAATTGAACTAAAGGAATTCACTTTGAACCAGAAGGAATTCACTTCCTAACTTCAGCTGCTCCTGCCTTAAGTTTCAAGGACCTCAACATTACACTAAAATGAGCCCTTTTCTTTTCTTTCTTTTTCTTGTTTCAATAACCTAGCTGTAGCTATATCCTGATTCTATAGCTCTCTAAGTCAGAAACACGAAAGGCAGCGTCTAAGCCTATCTCATACTAACATCCATAAATGTGTCAGGGAAACCACAATTTTGAGAAGCAAAATATCCACCAGCTTTTCTCTGACACCACCACCAATTTCACAGGCTTATTTGTTTTGTTTTGTGTTTTTCCTTCCAAGTAGCACTGTGCTAAGTAGAGGAGTCACTTTCCCTGCCCTCCCATCCTTCCAGCATCCCCACCCCTACTGGGAAGGAGAACATGGAAACCATTTGGCCAGATGCACAGGCCAAGCGTTGTATGTTTTGCAGGACCTGCTTCACAATTGCCAAGATGAAAGAGAATAAGCAGCTACTTCATCTTCTTAAATCAATCCCTGTCTTTGCTATAACCCATTTCCATATATGTTATGAGAAACACAGGGCGTTCCTGGTTATCATCTTTTGGCAAATTTAGACCCTGAGTCTAAATGAGATAACATAAATAAAACAAGCTGGGAAAAGCCAATAAATTCTGGTCCAGGATCCCTCTTTGCCTAATGGGAGTAGATTGCTCTCAGAGTTTTAAGAGATCAGATGCAAATGCAAAAATGTCCACAAAATGTTAGGGATTAGGCCTGGGAGTTGAACGTTCTCAGAACTGCATAATCCAGAAGGTATGGTATGCCTTAACATAATCCCACGTAGCAGATAGGGAGCAGTTACGGAGGAAGGGGAGATCGAAAATTTCCAAATGAGTGCGTCCCAAACCCTGCATTGAAAACTTATGGCAAACCGAGGGAGTAGGGTGAAAAAGAGAGGAAGTTGTGGGAAGGAAAAGATGTACAATATTAATGTGGAATTCTTCTGAACGTCTTTTTTTTTTTTTTTCGCGGTACACGGGCCTCTCACTGCTGTGGCCTCTCCCGTTGCGGAGCACAGGCTCCGGACGCGCAGACTCAGTGGCCATGGCTCACGTGAACGTCTTTGAATTGAATTTTCCTCCATCCAAATGAAGGCTGACAGTATGAAATAGAACTCTGGGGAGAAAGAGAATAGCACTAAAAATTAGCACATTCTAAGAGATCAGATATGATCTTTACTATTAAGAGCCCTCAAATTTAGCAGAAGTTTGAAGGAGTCAAGCCCTCTTCCAAGGATATTACTTAATAGAGTCTATAGCTTTCTGAATCAATATTCGACAGGCAAGGAAATAAAATGGAAATAACTAGCTTTCCATAGCAGTTACCTTTGGTTTTATGTGTTATATAAGGCTCCAGGGGAAAGAACACTTGCAAAATATATATATATATTTATAAATAAATAAGACCTGAACAACTTGGAAATACATCCTTAAGTCTTGAACTGGTCTGTACTGGAACTCCTAGGAGGTGTCTGTGCTGTCTCACACAGACAAATCAAAAATTCATGTACTTTGCAAGAGGCAGCCAAATTGTGCATCATGTCTCCAGCAGATAAGCCTTGATGGTTGTGCAATGCAGGTAAAAGGAAAACCACTGACTCCACCAAGCAATGCACGACAATACTTGAACGTGAAAATACCAGATGGATTGAAACTGACGGCCCTAATAAGCAACTTCCAGAATCTGCATGAACCTAATTGCAGAAAATCCTTAGTGCAGCTGCTTCCATTTGCTTCCTCAAATCCTTAAGCCAAACAACCTAGAGCAGAAAGCCTCAGCGTGTTCTTGCACTGCCCAAGCCAGCTTTAATGTACTGTTGGATTTATCTGAACCATGGCTCCAATATTTCATAGGGAGGAATGTCAGTTAGGGATATTGGTTGTGTTGGGGTCTAACTACTTATATATTCAACACTTCCTTCACCCGGATGTCTTAAAAGGAAGGGAAGAAAATTTTCAATTAATGAAATAATAATGATCAAATGTCTTGAATCCTAAAGTAGCTATATGGTTGGGTAAGCCTAGAACATTCCTTCAACTGAGACACTCAAGACTTAGAGGATCTGTTTAACTATATTTTCTACAGTTTTGCCTTTGTGTTTGATTTCCCTTTCATAGATAACTTCAGGTACTGGAAGAATCAGGAGGTGGTTATACTGAGGTGGAAAGGATCGGATATCACTCCGTCTTTTTTGAGTAAACTGTTCTATTTCCATCATGCCTGCTTGTGATAGTCTACTACAGAATAATCCCCAGCCTGCTCCAGAGAATAATCT
Organism: Delphinapterus leucas; assembly: GCF_059928025.1. Taxonomy (NCBI): domain Eukaryota; kingdom Metazoa; phylum Chordata; class Mammalia; order Artiodactyla; family Monodontidae; genus Delphinapterus; species Delphinapterus leucas. The sequence continues at coordinate 21,361,080 of NC_143130.1, read as the reverse complement.
CTGAGACTCCCCTGCCTTTCTTAGGCAGAGTTCATTTAAGATTAACCACATGTCCTGCCAAGCCATTATTTCAGCTTTGGTGCAATCTTGGGAAAGTGGGACAGTGACCACTGCAGTCCCACTGCAGAAAATCTCCATGATTCCTTAAAAACAAATCCCTAGAGGACTCAAAGAATTAGGTATCTTTCTCCATTTCCCCATCAGCATGCACACTGAGAAGTTAGGAGATGGAAGGGACACCAGTGACCCTGCATGGATCTTGCCAATGAACTTGATTTGTGCTATTTCTACAGACGAGGTTTAGCATCTGCATAGGCATTTCTGCTGACCAAGGGAGAAAGTGGCTTCTGAACCCGTCTGCCCTTGCCCATGCATTATACTCCTAGATGTTTTTCCCCTTTTCTGGAAAAGTAATTATACTTATCTAAACCATAATTGCCTTTAATATTAGTTTATTTACTCTTTCTTGGTTGAGGCTTGATTCAATGATGGTCCCTTTGGATGTATATTTCGTCATGATATTTACTTTCTATTCACACACCACTAAGTACTGTTATCATGAATGAAACTTAGACATTTTCATGGATGACAAGTCATCCTTTATTACTTGATTCAGGAAGGCAGTGGCTTCTAGTCCCTCATGCAACTATCCATCTAGGAAAAGGAGCTCTTAGCAGTGTTTCTTTTAGGTTGTGTTGTTCAGAAATGTGGTTCTGAACAACAGGAGAGTGAGGGGAGAGAGAAGTAAAATATCAAAATCTTTTTGCATTTACTTTCCCTTGACAGAAAGTTTATCTTCCCTGAGGTGATATTTCATCCATTTGTTCATTTATTCATTCATTCATTCATTCATTTACCAAATACTTATCAGCACTGATAATATGCTGGCCGTGTTCTTGTCACTGGGGTTGCAGCAGTGAACAAAAAGGATGTAATCCCTCCCCCATGGGGATTATATTCTAATAGCAGTGACACACAGGAAATAAATACATAAATAATAAATTGTCAGATAATGATAAGTTTCATAAGAAAATACAGCAGTGAGGGAGTGGAGAGGGCTAAGCGGTGGGATGACCATTGTAGGTTCTGTCCAGGGAGGTGGTATCTGAGCAGAGATCTGAATAAAATAGGAGGGAGCCATGCACAGAGCTGGGGGGTACAAACCTTCTAGAGAGAGGGAGTGGCACATGCACAAGACTTGAAGAGAGAAGGAGCATGAGACGTTCCCAGAATAGAAAGGCCAGCAGCACTTGGTGGAAAAGGGGCAGGAGAAGAGAGAGGAGCCCTGAGAGGGGGCAGCAGCAGAACATGGGGACAAACCTAAGTCTGCAAGGGAGTTTGGACTGGATTCTGCCTGAGGTGAGAAGCCAAGCAAGGGTTTGAACCAGCACATTGAATGATCTGTTTTATGTTTTAAAGAAAATATCACTCTGCTGTTTGGAGAATAGACTGTAAAGGAGAAAAGTAAAAACAAGAACAGAGTCTGATAATTACGTAAATAAACTCAGCATTTAAAGCCCCTGTAGCGTACGGCTTTTTGTCTAGGGAGTGGTACATGGAGTGGCAGTCAATATAGACATGGAGCTTTTCTCCTGAGCTGGGATGCTTGTTCTGCCAGGAGACCTTGAGTAAGGTGTTTCAACCTATCTGCGCCTCAGTTCCCTTATCTATGAAAAATGAATAATAATATCACCTACTTCTTAGGTTGTTGTAAGAACCTGTGAGTAAATATAAGTAAACCACTGAGAACAGACTTCAGCGCACAGAAAGAACCATAGAAAGCTTGCTGTTATTAACTCTATTTATTGAGGCTAATGCTTTGCACTAATAGTTACTCTTTTCAGATTGACTGAAAGACTTTGGAAAGCAAGAACCATGTCTTTTCCTCTGACTATTTTTTATAGAGCCAGCAAGAGATTGCAAGGGTTAGGCCTTCAATACGTAGCTATCTGTTGAGTTGAATTACCGGAACCTCAAAACAGACGGATATTGAAGTGGGTATATTCCTGAGGACCATGGGAATCTGGCAAAGTTACCCTCATTTTTCTTTTTGGTTATCTAATTTTTTATAAACTAACAAGGTCCTTGCTCCGGGGTATAAATAAAACAAGCAATTTAGGAAGTTTCTGTGATCAAAGAGCACGCCTCCTCTTCATTCTCTATTCCCTTGGTAGGAACTTGGTAAATCTTTGCGCTTCTGATGGCAACATCTATAGTGACAGGATTTGGAATGCATGGCTTCAAGTGTCATAGCCCCATACCGGGAAATAGAAAACAATTTCTCTACTGCCAATGTACACCTAACGTGAGACCTTGCTTCTTCAGAAAAGCCCAGTGTAGACGCCTCTGGGAACTCTTAACAGGATCAATTAAAGACAGTTTGATTTCTGCTGTTTGGCAGTTCCTACCCTCCTTTAAACCACAGTTGTCTCTCTAGTTGCTTTTTGAATTTTCTTTGGCACCAGAAGATGGAAAGTTCAGCTCTCAGTCTTCCTGGGTGGTCAAATCAACACTCTGGCCTCCATCTCAGGCTTAAAAGAAATAATCTTCTGATGGTTTTCGCCTACTCCTTTATATGATATTGCCTGTTGTCTAAAGTTGAAATCCAAGAGTTCAACGATTGATCTGACACAATAAAAACGGCATGAAGGTGGTTGATTTTTGAAGATACATCAGGTCATCCACAACACCCACTCTTTCATTTACTATTCTTTCTGTGTATGGCACAATGATAATAATCAGTGGCCATTAAACGATTCAAGTTAAGCATTCATAATGGACCAAATTCTCTGTTACCTTAATGGTTCACAGGGCACTGGAGAACTTTGTCACTTTTTTTCCTCATGAATTGCAATCACATACCTAAGAAATGATAGCACCCTATGGACCCTAGTAATCCAAAGGCAATGGATGTCACAGCCAGATCATCCCCACAGCTAGTCCTACTAGTCCTGCTCTGTTGAAAGAGCAACATTTCCTGTATCCTGATATGATCAACTTATTAGGCCCAGAGATTTCCCTCTTCCACTTTCTGTTTCAAAGCTTTTTTAAGAGAAAGATGAAGTCCATAAGAGCAAATACTTTTGTCTGATTAAGTGAATCCTCCTTTTTCACTTAATATAAAGTAGGAGAGAGGAAAAAAAAAAAACTGAAACACCAAAAATAAAAGTAACACGGAAACCTCAGTTTATCCTGTGGTTTCAAGATGGTTTTAGCAGAGCTACTCACATGTAATATTTAGAAAGTTCAAATTACAGTAAAATAGTCAAGATGATAGTGTCAAAAGATGTGTCATAAATCTAAATCATAAAGTATTTACCTTCTTTGAAGATTTTTCATTTTTAAAAATACAAACACTCCGATTGTACTTTGGGACAGACCCTGCCACCTTCTAAATTAACTCCAAACAAGGGGCAAAAGTAACATATGTGAGCAGAACCTAGAATCCTTCCCTAAACAAAGCCTAGATTCTTTCTCTTGCCAGCAGGGCTCCTACTTTCCATCACCTACTCACACACCCTAAAGCCATCCACTCCTGATGGCTGCCATCCTGACAGCCTCATTCTTATTCTTTGCCAAGTACACAGAACCCCTGAGGGTTTTAGAAGATGTTATCCCTAGATCCTCCGGGGATGCACACAAATATAAAGTTCTTGATTGCAGGTATTCCGGAATGTGAGATGGTAAAACCCAGTTTGGAAGAGTGGGAAAGGGGACAGTTCCAGAGAGAAATGACCCTGGGTGGTAGCTGTAGTCTGATCCATCCATGGAATTGGTTTTCAATCAGTTGGTCAGGGACACAACTGACCTACTGATGGGTGATGAGCAACTGAATCAAACATGCTTTTTGTTATGAATTAATAGTTGTTGAGGAGCATCTGTACGTACAGCATCACTTAAGTGAGGTAGAGGATACAGAAAAATGACAGTGTCCCCGCTCCTCCGGAACTTACGTAAAGAACATCAACCCATGAAGAAACAAGCACAGGAAGAGAGGATGGTCAAGTGCTGGAAATTTCATGGCCCAGAAAACTTCCTGAGGACAGTGCCTTGAGCCTCAGCTGAGAGGACAAGCTTAAGATGAGCCCCAGGAGAGAATGGGATGAACTTGTGGATTCACTGCATGGTAAGGAGAGTAGCCAGTGTGGATGGGAGTCATTGTGGGGGGGTCAGCGGAGCTGCACTAGCAACAGAGGTGCCTTTTGGCTCCCTTTCCAAAGAGAGCAAATAGCCAGAGATGGCTGTGTGGCTTAAACAGAAAACTAGCAAATCAAAAACATAAGTGCTAATTCTGAAACTTCCATTGGGTCACCATTTGGTATGATTCAAATTATTGCTCCCCAGTAAATTTTACACTCCATTTCCTCATCAGCCAAATCAGGATAACCTCTGGATGCCTGGCCGAACACAGCTAATTAACATTTATTTACAAAGACTTACAGAAGAGGTTATGTGAATGTGTACCAGCAGCAAGGACCAAAATGCTTTGCCTGTGGCATTTTGACTTGAAAGGAGATCTGAAAATACAAAAAAATAAAACAAAACCCACCAGGAAGAGTAAGAGCTACAGAGGGCAGCAGATACTGAACACGTGAAACCCCGTCTGAGCTTTGCTCAGGGCTGATGAACTCTACAACAGCATCTGGTCACCTTTTCTAAACCTTGAGCTGAGGTCTTACAATTCGATTCCGTATATGTAAGGAAGCTGACGTACACTCTCTGTGCCGGCTCATGAAATCACACGTTATGATACATACTAAAACTAGTCATTTACATACAATGACATCTTGAAAATGCTTCAACTGGAGTCACATAATTTATTGTCTAATTTCTTTGACTAAAGGTCACTCATTTGAGCTGTAATCTCCTACTACTCTTGTTTTCAAACAATAATCAATAGCAGTTGAACATTTATATTTAATAATTAGGAGAAAATGAACATCATTCAAACTGGGAAAAAAATAGAAATCAAGTGACCTTGAAGGGAGCAAAGAGGAGCATTTGAGTTCAAAGAATTCTTTTCAGCCCAGTATCCCACTGTGCCTCCCTAATACACTATTATTATCACTGTTCACTTCATCTGAAACAAAGAAGGAAAAAAGGGTAGCACAGAGAGAATTCATGACTACTCAAGGTCACAATGCTGAACAAGCAAGGTTGGAAAGATTTCTGAAGTCAGAAACCAGAGACTAGAGTTTCCTGGCTTTGCCACTTAGTAGCTGTGTGAACTCTGATTGGTCACTTGGCCAGTTTCTCCTCTGAAAAGTGGAGATGTCATATTTTGTTGATTCTGAGATAACAGTCTTTTCTCATTGAACATCTCTGAAATGGGGAAGCATCTTACCAGTCTATGGTCTGGTACAGTTGAGGGGGCAATGCTTTTTCTTACTTAGTGGTAAATGAAATATCAGTGTGCTTTAACATCCCTGGAGCTTAGATTTGATACAAGACAGTCATAATAACCAACTCTGATGAGAATCTGTGAGGGGGCTAGTAATATGGTATGTGCATGCCTGTGGATTAGTAGACTAGGAAAGTCATGGCAACCAAGGAAACACATTTGGTGACTGGAATTTGCTAGGTGAAATGTAAGTTAACTTAAAAAAAAATCCTCACATCTTGGTCTAGTACTAACTTTTGGAACTATTAAATCTGACACCCTTCAGATACCCGGCCACGAGTAAGGAATAGCCATTGCTCCGTCAGTGCAAACAAAACCATCAGAAAGTTCATGGAATATTTCTGAATAGTCGATTATTTAAATCTGATTTCCATATTAGCTTGTCATCTTGATATTTTTGACAAGTGCACGTAAGGATTTTGACCCCAAGGAAGTTTCCAATATACTTTTACGATATAAAAAAAAAAGAAATGTAAAATACACAACTGTGTATCTAAATTGCTACTGTTTATTTTAAGAAATAAAACATTCATCATCTTAAAATTCTGTACTTCTGTACACTGATTGCTATGTGGTAAGGGTGAGGGTAGCAGCAAATTATAGTCAATTCGGCAGCACAGATAAACTGCAGCTGTTTTTGGTTCTGTTTCTGCAATATCCATAGTGGAATTCAGCATTTACTGAGAGCTGGCTTTTCTCATTTTACTGGCAAAGGAATTGCTGGCTTAATTACCCTCGGGGGTCCCATGTAAATTATGTCCATAGATCGGGAGAGAGAAGATGGCAGAAAATAAATATTCAGCTGCATAAAAGAGAGAGAGAGAGAGCGAAATTCACCTCTGCTGAGTATGTGTTCTCTCCCCTGAGTCCTCTGAAGTTTGGAAGGAGACAATCCCCTCCCAGTCCCAGATGAATCATTAGTTCTGCCACACCCTACTCATCTCAGAACCATCTCTCTTAGCCTAGAATCTTCATTCACCAAGACCAAATAAGCCTGGGCTTGGAAGGCAGTGTTTACCTCTCCATTAATCTACCACGCTGTCAACGTTTCCACCCTTTGATAGAACTCTTGATCTTATACACCACTCTCGCTCACGGTTTAATGCTAAAACTACTGGGAGAAATGCATGGACACATTCATGAATTAATTAAAGTGTGAATTAATTAATATCTTCCCATGAAACAAAGACCAACAACATAATATCTAACATTTATTGAGAGTTGCCGCTCTGCCCTTGATCTCCTCCAAGCCTCACAATCACTGGGTCACAGGTAGGCGTTACTGGGAGTATTCTTAATTCAGTGACTGAATTTTGGTACAGCTTGAGGAGAGTCGCACTTAGATTCAGGCATCCCAGGCTGAGTGGTAAGTAACTAGCCTGGAGGAGTAGGAGACGGAGCCAGTTTTATCCAAACGCAGGCTGACTGATCCTTGAGCCCACGCTTTTAGCCAATTGACTCATTTTTGCATTCCTGGTATAAGAATTCTGGGCATGGAGGAGGGAAGGAGAGTCTCATAAGAAAAACAGGAAGGCTGTCAAGGCTTCTCCATCCTGACCTCGGTCAGCTCAGCTTGTATACTAAGAAATATGAGATTGTGATATGTGACGCTCTCCTGGAGTTCAGGCTGACACTCTGAGTCTGTATTTTACGTCTGAAACCTGGGTCCCTTCCTCAACTGCATTGAAGGCGTCAGCAGGTGCTCATGTCAGCTTGGTCTCATGAAATTAGCCCAGTTTTAGGAAGCAATTTGGATTGGCAGCATTAAAAAGAAAATAGGTGGAAAGAGAAGTGTTGAGGGCGTGGTCTCGCTGGGTGCTGAAACGCTCAACAAGAGCTTTGAGGCTTTTCCAAAAGCGACCCCACTATGGCAATTATGGGGGAGAGGTCTGCACTGTGCCCAGAGCTCACGATCCTGCTGAGGAATTATGCAGTTAATGTGCTAGAAAATCCTTTATGAAACAGCATTTCCTTTACCAGCTTCCCAGCCGCCCACACCTGGGATGTGCCCGTTTCTTGTGTAAATGCAACGACCTCCCGGGCACTATTGTATTTCATTTCCATTGAAAAGGTAACAAACTGCGTCATAACCACCCACTATCTCCTTGAAACCCACGCAGCAATCCAGACACCCCATCACACCTAGCACCTCTTTCACGTCACTAATAGACTAGGTAGGCTCTCAGCGACAACACCCAGACCAACTACTCTACCTTCTGCCCAAAAACGATGCTTCACCTTGTTGGAGCTTCTTTATCTTTCTCTCTCATCTAATTGAAACTGTTGTGAGCAGTTGTGAGAATGTGATTCTTTCCCCTAGGCCCAGCTCTATAGCTAGAAATGGTCCTAAAACAAATATTGGGCTTTCTCCAGCCCAGGTTTCGCATGGACATGTGTGCACATTATTTGTGTGTGACTTTACTATGATAAAAGGAAAATACAATAGAAGGCAGAATGGTACATTTCCATTTTGGGGGTCTGCCACTGTGTGACCTCAGAGAAGTTACTTAACCTCTCTGGGTTCTGGTCTCCTCCTGAATATTGAGAGAGAATCGTACTGGAGAATGTTTATGGGCTCTTTTAGTATAATGATTCTATAACTCCAAACATTACAAGAGTAGGAATTCTCTCTTATTATCTTGAGCTACAAAGTATTAACTGAGACTAAGTAAAACTATTAATTAAATACTAAGTGGTGATGCATAGAATCTAAAAGAAGCTGAATGCTTGCACCTGGTGTTTCATGGATGTTTATCTGGTGGACCTCAGAGTAGATAGAGCACGCCACAGAAAGGTAAGAGACAAACAGTGCTGTACTCAAAAGAGAAGAAGCCACTTTTAAGGACCATCCTATTAGTGACCCAAACTCCAAAGGTGCAGAAGAGGACAGTTTGGCTGAGAGGCTACCATCAAAGAAAATCAATTTCTCCACGTGGGTGGAGAAGCACCTTGCTGGCAGCCGGGCACCAGAGATAAGCCCATCAGAGCTTTCCAAGTAAACAAAAATTTGTCAGGAGTTCAAACCAAAAAGAGTCAGGAAAGGGATGACTAAGAGCCAAGTTTTAGAAAAAATAAGCAGAATTCCAGGGGGCTTCCCTGGTGGCGCAGTGGTTTAGAGTCCGCCTGCCGATGCAGGGGACACAGGTTCGTGCCCCGGTCCGGGAGGATCCCACATGCCACGGAGCGCTGGGCCCGTGATTCCAGGAAACCCATCAAGAAATAAGATAACATCAAATAGGGTGATCTGAGGCTCCATGTGAATACCCATCTGAGGGCAGCCTGGCGTGGATTTGGGGGAGTCAGGACAAGCAGCAAACAAGGAACGGAATTTAGCAAAATGGGATTTGCTAAAGTGTCAGGAAAGGAGTTGGGTGAGTTATTTGGCTCTTTTGGGGCAGGTTTTATGTGTTCATGAAGCAGGGCCTCTACTGATCTCTGAAGACAATTGCCTTTTAAAGGGTCAGGCTCAGGAAGTCCCATTCAAATAGGGACAAATGAATATTTTGAATAAATATTCTATAAAATTAAGATAGCCTAGTATTAGGCTAAATTTTTTTTTAAAAAGAATTCAGACCATGAGTGAATAAGTTGGAATTTTAATAAATGAAATGACCCACACCATTACTTTTGACGGTCTTTGTTCTGGTATGTAAGATGTGTCAGCATTATTACCATTTAGGATAACTATAGAAGCTTTGAAACTTCACAAGTCAACACCTAATTTAAGTTCTTAGTCGTAGAAGAAGAAAAGAAAAATAATCCTGACAGATGTATCCCATGAAAGCCAAGTGCTGAAAATTAAAGAATGCCTGCAATGTTCCTGTCAGGTCCCATTCTCCTCAGGAAAGCCTTTTCATAGGTGAACAATTTCAGGTTTTTCCATTGGTGAAAACCACTTCCCAGATGCTGAGCTAGGCCAGACCACAAGGCCAGTCGCGGCTTGAAAGATAAGTGAGAATGGTGAGTTGGACCCAGTTGGGTTACTTTCACTTCTGCTTACAATTAAGCCAGCAAACACTCAGTTCAAGAGATGCACATGAGGTAGGTGAGGGGGTGAGGCTCTCCTGCCCTGGTGACTCCAGAGGGTTAGAGGTGGTCTCTACAGAGCAAGGGATATAAGGAGTCCTTCAGTGTAGATAAGCCCAGAACCTCTGGCTCCTTAATACAGGTAAGAAGGTAAAGCAGGAGAGGGCCCTTCTTATCACCAGCTGAGGAAGTCTGCACCCCAGTTACTGTTTTCCACTTTATAATTGGGTCATCTAAACGGTTTAGTGGACCAGGCCAGGCAACGGGCCACCAAAGTTTTGAGCCCACTTCACATTTTTAAAATAGCATGATAACATTGAACTGTCCCCGACTTGGTAAGCATTTGTTTAAAGACCTAGAGAGAAACCTGAAATTTCTGCCAATTTTCATAGGAGCAGGAAATGGCAAGAAGAACCAGTATCTAAGCCCCTTTCATGCCCGACGCCTGGTCCAACTTTCACTGAAGTCAACCAAGGCTACCACTGACTATCATAGAATCCCCAGACCATGACGTAACCTCGTGGCAAGCTTTCCAGCCTGCTGGGTAGGGGTAGGTCGGCTTTCCAGAACATACTGGGATATTTTAGATTTGGTGTTAAGCGCTAGCTACCATAGAGCCAAATATTCCTATTTTCCAGTGCTTAAGAGCTTGTCCTGAAGCTTTCACTCAGCCAGTGATTGTATGGAAGGCAAAACCCACGCTGGGTTTTAAGCTGCCGGGATAAAATGACATGCAGGGGAAAAGGAAGGCACTCTGCTAAAGGCAAGGGGAAGGGAACAGGGTGTGTGTAATATGGGAACAGCAGCCGGAAAGCCAGAGCATGAGACGAGATGCAACCAGCAAGAGAAACAAAGGGCAGCCAGACAATATTTCACAAATACATTAGGAGCAAGACAAAGGAGAATGTAGACCCGCTAATTAGTTGGGAGGGAAAACAAATAGCAGATGCATCAGAAGGCCTGAGCTTTTAATACCTATTATGCTCTACTACGCTTCACAAAAATGGTTAGTTCTCACCAGAAGCTGAATATAAACCACAGTAATGAGCATGTGGCAGGGAAAGGGAAGTTTAAATGGAAACCAAACAGATTAGTAACTACTTAGTCAAGCTGGATGGTTTCAAATCAGACCCTGACAAGAGCCACAGTGCTAGGGTAACAAAACTAGCTTCTGAAATGCAAGTTCATATGAAAAAATTCTATCGAAGGAGTGAGGAGATTTCAGGTGGCTGAGTCTGAGGCCAGTGCAGGGTCAGCATTGAGCAAGAGGAAGTAAGAAGTGGCTGGAAAGGAGGAGAGGAACACAGGTATCCCCACTGTGTGACGGTCAAGGTGAGTTAAAGAGATAGAGTCATCCTCCCAGATCAAGCGCAGAGGGAAAGGAAACTCAACCGGCAAGGGAGCTTGGGATGAGGCCCTGGAAGTTCATGTTCCAAAACAGACCTTCCATGTCTGCAGAAGACGGCAGGCACTTGATCAAAGAAAGCAAAAGTCGAAGCCTAGGATGGACCTGGGAAGCTGCAGACAGAGAGTATAACGTGGAAGGCAAAGGCCTGGGAAGCCAAGTTAAGGTTTAGTGCCTTTAATTTTTGAACTCATAATAGGTAAAAGAGGTGGCGTCCCTATCCTGTACTATGCACTGTGCTACGTAGTGTGTATGCGTTTTTAAACATTTAATATTCTCAATAACCTGATAGGATAGGTACTCTTATGATCTGTGTTTTATAAACTCTTAACTTCCCTGGGTCTCAGATCCTTCATGTAAATGACCTAAAGAGGTGGAGCTAGGATGGTGTGAGAAAGGGAAGTGGCCCCATTTATCTGTTTATTTGCTCACCCTAAACTGCATAATCTATACAACCTCTTTGATTCGTTAGCTAAAGCAAAGTACATGACATTTAGTTTATTAGATGATTTTGTTATCTACCTGTAACTCACAGTGTTCTGTCAGGATGTCTATGCTACTTTTTTTTTTTAAGCCATAAACAGATTTGTTACTTTAATAAATAAAAAAAATTGAGCCTCTCCATACTTACCACATCCTTCTCTAACTAACGAAGAAGAAATGAACAGGGTAACTGGGCAGCGGTGGTTCACCCTTGGCAGCGGCTAATGGAAGAGAATGGCCACAGCCCAGCCAGGGTCTCACAGGGTGGCAGCATCTTAATGAGGTCGCTTTTATCTGAAACAAGGGTGACAGAAATGAGCAAGCTGCTCACAATTGCTGCACCATTGACAAATACTGCTAAATCATCTCAGCAATCTCTCTTCTCAGGCCTATCTTGGACCCTAAGAATTCTTCTCCACACACAATGCAAGATTCTGTTTGCCAAAATACTTACAAGTACTCTATGGAGTAATTCTCGGTATCATGTGTCTGGGACATCACATTAACTGTCAGTAGGATACTTGGTGAACACGGACCCAGGAAGTAGCACTTCCTGGCTTTTTTTTTTAATTAATTAATTCATTCAAGAAATATTGGAAATGTTGTACTCAAACAGGAAAAATAGATTTCTTTGCTGTATCACTTCTTAATCTTTGACATGCTGATTTGAATTATAAGCCTATATAAATTGGATATGGTACACAGCATCTCCCAAACTTAGGAATCATTGGAACCAGGATTGGAACCATCTTTCCACAAAACATGGAACATCCAGTAGGGCACTGCACGGTCCATATTTTTGGAAGGTCGATAGCATATTCCTGTTGGGGAACCAGAAGTAATATGTTTCTTCCTTGGATGACATTAGCACGATGGACAGAACTACATTAAATTTAGGACAGAGTCAGGCAAACAGAAAAGATGCTCAATATTGAGGTCCAGACTAAAGGGTTGAAATTCTTTCAGTTTCCCCTGCTGAGAATAAGAATGGATTCTAGGCTCATGGAAGGTCAAACAAGTCCACCCCTGGGAGATGAGTCAGGGAGGAGCTGGCAGTCAACAATGATCTGGGAGATAAACCCTGGTAGATCCCTACTGTCCAATTCCCCTTTTTATATGTACCATCCAGTTATTTTAGGCCACTGAGTTGTAATGCAGGTTAGTAGGTTACAACATTCTTTAGTAACACTCAAGGCTTGACGATACATTTTTCAGTGGATATCTGGGAACATTTTTGATACTTTACTGCATTTAAACTATATCCAAGAGTGGGTTTGTTTGCAGATGGCCACTTACATCCATGGTACTTCAGCTTTTATTGATTTAATAGTCAGAAGCTGGCTTGTCCCCAGAATTTGGAGGCATCTTACTATAGTGCTCTATACAGTTAACTGTATATTGCCAGGGAGCTGGTGAAATATTGTTAACTTAGCATAAAACCAGCATAGGAGACCCCCTCAGCCTCTACCAACAAAGCTGCCATTTCCCAGAGGCAAAATAAGAAGTTGTTCCTTGTGGTGGGGCTGGGGACATCATGCATCCCCTTGACCTCCATCCAGCACTTATTCACGTCACAAGTATTTCTTGAACACAATTCTTCATTGACACTAGGGATGCAATCAAAGGAGACATAGCACACCCTCTGCCTTCCACTGCTGGTGGTCCAGGTGCAATCTGGATGGTGGAATGATGCAGACATGAGGTCAAAGCCTCCAACACAGCAGCTCAGGAATTACCCATAGTTTCCATTTAGCAAGTGAAAGACTTAATATTTCAATCTGGTTGGACACTCAAAACAACAAGAGCGTCTTACACCTATGAATGGCACCATCCAGCATCCAGTGCATGTCCTTCAGCCAGAAAAGTTGCTACAGCCCCAGAATTCTGTAGATAAACTGTATGTGATAATGACTAAGGCAGATTTAGTTTCAGTTTTGCACAGACAAATAGAAGTTGTACACAAAGGTAGGTAATCTCTGTGTTCCTATTTAGTCCCAAAAGGCTTTCAAAGAATGAAGTTGTCTACAGACAGCTAGTACTTAAAATAATAAGAAATGTGGAAAGATCAAAGTAAAATAAAATGGAAGGAATAAGAAAGAACTAGAGTGCCAAAGAATATGGGGACTCTTGAGAGACATTTTGCCTTTGAGCTAAATAGGTTTTTCAGAGGGCAAAGTTCATCATAGACGTTTGAAAGAGTATGTTCCTTCTGGGTGTATGTGCGTGTATATGTGCCTGTGTGTGTGTGTGTGTGTGTGTGTGTGTGTACATAAATCTAAAAGAAAAATAACCTTCTCCTTGGAGATTCAGAGACCTTGAGGCTGCCGTCAGTCCCTGATTAGTATGAGCACAGGGTGGACAGACTCTTGAATAGATGCGCAATTATTATTAACACAGGATTGAGATACGGGGACTGTGGCCATTGCTATACTTTAACCACACAAAACTGCCAGGTGCATTGAAGGCAATCCATGACCTTAATTTTAAGTTGCTTCACAGAAGATTTTTGTGTTCAGGAATAACGATTTAGGAGACAGTCTTTAGAAGTGATAGGATTTCTCTCCCTGAAAGCTTCAGGAATGGGTAAGTGGCTTTTTAAAGAGATTTCAAACACTCCTTTCTATTTTCTACCACAGCAGTTTTCAAATGATGTCTCACACTCTGAGAATGTGAGCATATTCCTTTAAGCTAATAAATTACTAGGATAGTTTTGAAACTTTGGATGAAACTAGAGTTTTTGTTTAGAAGTATAGACTGCGTATTTCTCAAGGAGAGGGGCAATGCCTACCACTTATTTAGTGCCTAGAGGCCTAGAAGTCTCATATGGACAACAAATGTTCAGTCCTTGTGTGTGTATGTATATTTGTGTGAATATGTGTGTATTGTCTCTGTAATGTCATTGTCCTGCCCCTAATAATGATGCGTTAGGAAATGGTACTATATTTCTTTGTTGCTCGTCTCTTTAAAAAAATTTTTTTTACAAAAGCTTTTAAAGATTTGCTTAATGGACTTATTAGGTTTTTAATCTTGTTATTAACCAAGTATACACCCCTTTCTCCTCCAACTATCACTGCAAAGACATTATAGACTCAAAAATAATAGGCTGTCACATGCAAAACAATATTCTAATCGAACATCACTGTGATTCAATATACAAAAATTTCCCTAAAGATCTCTTTTCTGGAGTTAAAACTTCAGATAGAGTTATATGGAGAAATACTACAAGCAACGTTACAAAAGAGCAAGTGGGACTGGCCCTCTTACCTTTCTGATGATTCCTTGGTAAGCTCCTCTGTACACCTCTAATTATTGCTGTTTGATAGGCTCCTCTCTATCATCTTTATTTGTCTCTCCCCCCATAATCTTTTGGGGTGACTTCATACAAAGCAGATACTGATGGCTTCTAAGCCAGCCCTTGGATCCAAACATGTATGTCCAGATGCCTGCTGGACACATCCATTTGGATGAGCAACACACTGCTCACACCACAGGTGCATTCGGAGCTCATCACCCAACAGCCCTACTCTTTGCCACTTGCTATTTTTCTTTTTACTCAGTAAATGTTTGCTGAATAATTGCATGGATGATCTTCATTAATTGCTAAATGAATGTCGTATAGAAGAGAAGTACTTATTTCTACATATAGTGACATAAAGAGGATGGATCCTTTCTAAATAGAGTTGTTTCTTCTACTCTTTCTGGAAATCACAGGCTAGACAAGCACTTGGGAGCCAGAATTCTGGTCCCCCAGGCAAAGAAGCAAGCCCTAAGCTAGGACCAGAGGAGGCTGTGTTAAACTTGCACCACAGTTTATAAATCATCTGTGGCATTTTGTTTTGAACCCTCCAAGCAAAATGTTATGGTTTCATCACAAACTAAAAGAGATCCAGATGTGTTTCTTTGCACACACACTTACATCAAAGGAAAACAAATTGGTTAATATTTGGCTGATATCTTCTACCACTGTGATACTCAGTGATGTCACAGTCCAATGATGTTTGAGGCTGTGACTCTGGCCTACTCTTAATTAACCAAGCTACAGGGTAGAATAATGTGTTAATGCATGATGCTCCTTTTAAAGAGAATATACACCATAGAGTATGTGGAATTTATTTGATTTTTCCAAGTGAGTCCAATACTTGAGTTCTTCTAAAATGATGCTTGTATTTCTTCTATGAGTCTTGAACTTCTTACATGGCTGGGGCCACAGAGGGTATTCTGGTGAACATCCAGGGAATCTCGAACAAGTGATTGAGGGCCCAATTATTGCTTCCAATGCATGACAACAGTTCTTTACAGACAGAAAAATACTGTTGCTTACATAGCTGTCCTTCTCAGGGGTTTAAACACCCTTGGGAGTAAGTACATGGGTGAAACTGTCATGAAGGAGTCACTAGGAAGAGTCCTAAATGGCTGACCCTTCTGTGACTTGTCTCTGTAATCTTCACTCAGGAAAAGCTTTCATATCAGGGAAAGTAGCAAACTGAATCTATGACAGGTATGCGGAGCTTTTCCACTAAGTTTTGATGGGATTTTTCATGCATTATGTTATTCAGTCTCCAGAGAAGTTAAATGACTTGCCCAAGATCACACAGTTAGTTAGTGGATGCTCTCCAATTAGAGCCTAGGCCTTCACACATCTATTTCATTGTGCAACCTCCCTAAACAAACCACCGCATTGGGTTTTGGGTTTTTTTTTTTTTCCCCACGTACGCTATTCACTTTTTCTTTTTTTAACATCTTTATTGGAGTATAATTGCTTTACAATGGTGTGTTAGTTTCTGCTTTATAACAAAGTGAACCAGCTATACATATACATATATCGCCATATCTCCTCCCTCTTGCGTCTCCCTCCCACCCTCCCTATCCCACCCCTCTAGGTGGTCACAGAGCACTGAGCTGATCTCCCTGTGCTATGCGGCTGCTTCCCACTAGCTATCTATTTTACATTTGGTAGTATATATAAGTCCATGCCACTCTCTAACTTCGTCCCAGCTTACCCTTCCCCCTCCCTGTGTCCTCAAGTCCATTCTCTACAACTGCGCCTTTATTCCTGTCCTGCCCCTAGGTTCTTCATATCCTTTTTTTTTTTTAAGATTCCATATATATGTGTTAGCAAACGGTATTTGTTTTGCTCTTTCTGACTTACTTCACTCTGTATGATAGTCTCTAGGTCCATCCACCTCACTACAAATAACTCAATTTGTTTCCTTTTATGGCTGAGTAACATTCCATTGTATATATGTGCCACATCTTCTTTATCCATTCATCTGTCGATGGACACTTAGGTTGCTTCCCTGTCCTGGCTATTGTAAGTAGAGCTGCAATGAACACTGTGGTACATGACTTTTTGAATTATGATTTTCTCAGGGTATATGCCCAGTAGTGGGATTGCTGGGTCCTATGGTAGTTCTATTTTTAGTTTTTTAAGGAACCTCCATACCGTTCTCCATAGTGGCTGTATCAATTTACATTCCCACCAACAGTGCAAGAGGATTCCCTTTTCTCCACACCCTCTCCAGCATTTATTGTTTGTAGATTTTTTGGTGATGGCCATTCTGACTTGTGTGAGGTGATACCTCACTGTAGTTTTGATTTGCATTTATCTAATGATTAGTGATGCTGAGCATCCTTTCATATGTTTGTTGGCAATCTGTTTGTCTTCTTTGGAGAAATGTCTGTTTAGGTCTTCTGCCCATTTTTGGATGGGGTTGTTTGATTCTTTGATATTGAGCTGCACGAGCTGCTTGTAAATTTTGGAGATTAACCCTTTGTCAGTTGCTTCATTTGCAAATATTTTCTGCCATTCTGAGGGCTGTCTTTTTGTCTTGCTTATGGTTTCCTTTGCTGTGCAAAAGGTTTTAAGTTTCATTAGGTCCCATTTGTTTATTTTTGTTTTTATTTCCATTTCTCTAGGAGATGGGTCAAAAAGGATCTTGCTGTGATTTATTTCATAGAGTGTTCTGCCTGTGTTTTCCTCTAAGGTTTTTATAGTGTCTGGCCTTACATTTAGGTCTTTAATCCATTTTGAGTTTATTTTTGTGTATGGTGTTAGGGAGTGTTCTAATTTCATTCTTTTACACTTCACGGGGTTTGATTTCAACTCACAGGTGCTTGAATTTTCACAATTTGAGACATTTCCCCTTTTTTTCATGGTCACAAAGCAAATACACCAGAAAGGGGTAAGTAAATTCAGGGTCTCTGGGAGTAGATGATGATAAGACGGAAGATATAAAAATAAAAGGCACACATTGTCTGGAGGGCAAAAAGAAGGCCGGAGTGAAGACTTCATAAGGTGCTCCTGGGATAGTAGACACCTTAGCCTTCCTTGCCATTGTGTGGGCAGCTAGTGGACATTGACATCTAATATTAACATGCAAGGTTTCCTGTGAAGCAAACAATATTTACATAACAAGAGCGAAGTCTCAAGCTTAGAGAACTGACTCTTGAGCTGAAGAAATTAATATGCTAATCTACCCCTCTTAAACAGCAGGAGACCTTGGGGATGAGGAATTCCATAGCACACACCCCATGCAGGAGGCTTCAATGCTGGCCTGTGTCAGTGCTGAATTGATGTTCAGGGCACATTGCTTGTGATTCATTCCCTTTTTGTACTGAGTGATGATCATTACTGTGTCATCACACTCCTGAAAAGACTTTTGTGCTATTGCACTTGGCAGCATTTGTTTAAGATCTTTTATCACAAACAAGGGAAGCAAGAACACAGTACTTCACTTTTGACTCATTGGCATGGGGGGTACTTAATGAGAGGAGTATATTTTGATCTTAAAAGGAAGATTTTATCCTCAAAAACTTTATCATGATTATTATTAGTTTTATTTTGATACAAGTATTTACCCAGGAGTATCTGTCATAGTTCAGCCAAGAACGGTAATTGAATGAAGAATTGATTTTTATTGCAGCTAATAAAAAGCAAGTCATTATCATTACAAACTGCCTATAATTACAGTTGTCTGGGGACTGTCTTATCAGCCTGAGTGGGATAGAAAGAAGCTAAGATGTACAATAACACATCCTCATCTATGAGGTAAACTTGTGTGCTCATTAATGGCATGTAAATTAGCATTATAGCAAATTTAGTTCATGTCACCCTCCTGGACAGAGCCTGACACTGGTAATGAGTGATATTTAGTAGACATGTCATTTATTAGTACATTGTAACATTCAGAGGTGCGTATAGAGTATGCCTGGTGTTGTGTTCTTTCTAGTGAGTGGAGATTCTGTCAGTCTTTCACATCAGGGCTTGTTTCATAAAATTTTAAGCAGCTGTCATGCTTACTTTGTAGAGCAGTCTTGAAGATTAGTAAACTATTTGCTAGCCATATTTTGGAGACCCTATATTTCGAAGAACCTGTCTTCCAACCACCGTTCTCATCTGGTTCCTCGGTGGACAGCTAATGTGAATGAAATCTACCCCTGTCCCTGCTGGAACACTAAAGAATTCCAATGCAAGGATAATAAAGGCTCTTTATCCCAGAGTCGTCCTCACTGGCTCTGAACCAGACACCAAGGCTATGCCAACATCTCCAAGCTGTGGCATAGCTCATATCTCAGGACTAATTTCCATTCTCAACGCAATGTCAAAGGCCTGTAGAAGTTGAACAATTTCTAGAGCTGCTTATCTGCCTTGATGGGAGAAGAGAGGGATGTTTCTTTTCTTTCCCTACTCACCACCCTCCCCTCCATACACACACACACACACACAAAGGCATATAATCCAGGGCAACTCTTTCTTTGAGTGTCGAGGGGCCCTCTCTGCCAAGTAGGTTGAGAATGCAGGGAAGGTTAAAACAGATGGGGAGGGGACCATTCTCAGTTACTGTACAACCATCACATTTTGATACCTGGTTACTTACAAAGTTGTTTGAGAACAGTGAGTGCTGAGATGGGCTAGGTGTATTGGATGAGGAAATTTTTCTGAAACAGCAAATACAGCATACTATTCACTAATTCTTATTAAAAGCTATTTTCAATGTTGAATTGGTACTGTTCTTTTATCCCAGATGCAGACTAGAATGGTCTCTTTAATGTAATGTCTTCAAATTACATAGGAGTGAACCAGAGGGTGGACCTACACCTGCAGCTAATGACTGCTCTTGGTATTTATAATGCAAAATAGCTAATTAAGATGATGGTCAAGTGGTAGTTTTCTGCTGATATTAGCACAGAAAATCATGGTTGTGTCTCTGTGTGCTTTTACCCTGTACAGTATCATCAAGCTAAAAACTAATGGTCAATTTCAACACCAGATCTTTCAAAAATAAGCTAGCCTTATCTTCTAAAAAAACAAATCTGTAAATCTACAGGGACAGAAAATAAATTAGTAGTTGCTTTGGGATGGGAGTGGGATTGAGGGTAGGGGAGTGGAGGGAACAATAAGTGACAGCTAATGAATATGGGGTTTCTCTTAGTGGGTGATGGTTAAACTGCGGTGATGGTTCTACAATACTGCAAATATACTACAAATCATTGAATTGTACACTTTAAGTTAGTAAATTATATGATATGTGAATTATATCTCAATAAAGCTATTAAAAATGTTTTATCAAAAGCAAACAGAAAATGCATTTGACTTGACATCACCTACGGTCATAAGTCATCTCGTAAACTGGTACTCCTTTAAGCCACAGTCTCTCAAAGTAGAACTTCAGGATTATATACATCAAAATCAACTGGGGAGGCTTCCCTGGTGGCACAGTGGTTGAGAGTCCGCCTGCCAATGCGGGGGGCACGGGTTCGTGCCTCGGCCTGGGAAGATCCCACATGCCGCGGAGCGGCTGGGCCCGTGAGCCATGGCCACTGAGCCTGCGCGTCCAGAGCCTGTGCACCTCAACGGGAGAGGCCACAACAGTGAGAGGCCCGCATACCGCAAAAAAAAAAAAAAAAAAAAAAATCAACTGGGGACACCTTTTTAATATACATATTCCTTGACATTACTCTGGACCTACTGGGCTTAATTCCAGGAATCTGCATTTTACCAATGATCCCCAGGTGATTTTTGATCAACACTGCGATTAAGAATCACTCCCTAAAACAAAATGGAGCAATTGGCCAAAGTCTTTTAATGTTTTTATGATGATGAAATAACCAACACACACAACATTGTAAAGCAACTATATTTCAATAAAAATTAATTTAAAAAAAAGAAAAAAATTTTGTATCTATATGAGATAATGGCTGTTCACTAAACGCATGGTAACCATTTCATGATGCATGTAAGTCAGATCATTATGCTGTACACCTTAAACATATACAGTGCTGCATCAATTATATCTCAATAAAATTGGAAGAAAAAAATCTAAAAAAATTAAATTAAATTAAAAAAAAATAACCAACACAAATAGTCCTATGAAAGCAACATGCTGTTTACCAGGCTCTGATATCTGACCTCAGATCCTGTTCTGAACCACTCTTTCTGGCACCTCTTTAGGCAGCTCTGGACTCTGACATGAGCCACTCCTGAATCTCCCACACTCGGCCAGCTCTGCCCAGTCCATAGGGCACTAGGCAGGGCTGGCTCCTCACGTAGGGTTGAAGTATCCTTATCTGTGAATTCCGCAGGAATTATGTTCCTTGAGTTCAATTTCTTTCTCAGTTTTTGTAATAAATTTTGAATCAAAAATTTTAATCACCTATACTGAGGTTTCCTGTTACACATTGTTTAATTGGAAATTAATCATTTTTAGAAAGAAAATAAGGTATCAACTGTGATAATAGTTAGCACCCTTTGGTCCCATAGCAAGCCAGAAACAACTGGTGGTCACAGGAGGCCCCCAGCATGTCACGATGCCCCAACCCCTCTCATGGCATTGCAGTTGCATGAATGGCTCCACCTGCCCTTCCTCTGGAGGAAAGCAGGCAAGCAGAGAGTTGACTGAGTGTTTGGAGATCCATGCATAAAGATGGCTAAGAGTGTAGAAAGGGCACAACATTCTAAGTCTTAAGTATTCTGAATTTGCCTAATACCCAATGCAGTAAAGGGTACTCAAGTTCCTTAAAAGACAGGCAGCATCTTTTCAACCCTCACTGTCACAACCATGATTGAGAAGTACTGGAATGGGTAAGGTCTTCTCAATAAAGTCCAGTTGATGCTACTCTATAACTCTCTGGCCATACATTTGGAAAGTTTTTAGAAATCATTTGTTCTGATCATTTAATTAAAATTAAGCCACATATCTGTTTGAAAAAAATATAGGCAGATGTCAAAAAAGTTACTGCCTATCTTTTCTTCTAGGAGTTCTATGGTTTCAGGTCTTACAATTAAGTCTTTAATCCATTTCAAGTTTATTTTGGGGTATGGTATAAGAAAAGGGTCCAGTTTCATTCTTTTGCATGTATCTATTCAGTTTTCCCAAAATCATTTATTGAAGAGACTGTCTTTTCCCCATTGCATAATCTTGCCTCCTTATCATAGATTAATTGACCATATGAGCATGGGTTTATTTCTTGATTCTCTATTCTGTTCCATTGATCCATACATCTGTTTTTGTTCCAGTACCATACTGTTTTAATTAATATAGCTTTATAGTATAGTTTTAAGTATGGGACCATACCTCCAGCTTTGTTCTTCTTTCTCAAGATAGCTTTAGCTATTGGGGGTCTTTTGCACTTCCATACAAATTTTAGGATTATTTGTTCTATTTCTGTGAAAAATGCCATTAGTATTCTGATAGGGATTGCACTGAACCTGTAGATTGCTCTGGGTAATATGGACATTTTAACAATATTAATTCTTCCAATTCATGAGTATGGTATATCTTTCCATTTATTTGTATCATCTTCAGTTTCTTTCCTCAATGCATTATAGTTTTCAGAGTACAGATCTTTCACCTCCTTAGTTAAATTTTTTCCTAGGTATTTTATCCTTTTTGATGCAGTTATAAGTGGGATTGTTTTCTTCTTTTCTCTTTATGATAGTTCATTATTAGTGTAGAGAAATGCAACATGTTTCTGTGTATTAATTTTGTATCCTACAACTTTACTGAATTAATTTATAAGTTCTAATAGTATTTTTATGGAATTTGGGGGGTTTTCTGTATATAGTAGCATGTCATCTGCAAACAGTTTTACTTGTTCCTTTCCAGCTTGGATACCTTTTGTTTCTTTTTCTTGCCTAACTGCTATGGCTAGGACTTCAAATACAATGTTGAATAAAAGTAGTGAGAGTGGGCATCCTTGTCTTGTTTCTGATCTTAGAGGAAAAGCTTTCAGCTTTTCACCATTGAGAATGATGTCAGCTCTGTATTTATCATATATGGCCTTTATTATGTGGAGGTATGTTCCTCCATACCTGAGGCAAAGACAACAAAACCAAAAATAAACAATTGGGACTACAGAAAGCTTTTGCACAGTGAAGGAAAGCACTAAGAAAACTAAAATGCAGCCTACTGAATGGGAGAAGATATTTGCATTGGTATATTCAGTAAGGAGTTGATATCCAAAATAAAAAGAACTCATACAACTCAATATCAAAAAAAACCAATGTAATTAAAAAATGAGCAGAGGCCCTGAATAGACATTTTTCCAAAGAAGACACACAGATGGCCAAAAGGCACATGAAAGGGTGCTCAACATCACTAATAATTAAAGGAATGCAAGTCAATACCACAATGAGGTATCACCTCACACCTGTCAGACTGGCTGTTATCCAAAAGACAAGAAACAGTGAGAGTTAGCAAGGATGTGAAGTAAAGGGAACCATTGTGCACTCTTGATGGGAATATAAATTGGTGCCGCCACTATGGAAAATAGTATGAAAGTTGCTCAAAAAACTAAAAATAGAACCACCATACTATCCAGCAATTCCACTTCTGGGTATTTATCCAAAGAAAATGAAAACACTATTCTGGAAAGATGTATGTACCCCTGTGTTCACTGCAGCACTATTTACAGTAGCCAAGATATGGAAGCGACTTAAGTGTACATCAACAGATGAATGGATAAAGAAGATGTGGTGTATACTTATATATACAGTGGACTATTACTCAGCCATAAAAAAGAATGAAATCTTGCCATTTCTGGCAACTTGGATCAATATTATACTAAGGGAAATAAGTCAAACAGAGAAAAAAAAATACCGTATGATTTCACTTATGTGTGGAATCTAAAAAACAAAACAAACAAAAAACAGAAATAGACTCATAGATACAGAGAACTAACTGGCAGTTGCCAAAGGGAAGGGAGTGGAGGGAAAGATGAAATAAGTGAACAGGAGTAAGAAGTACAAACTTCCAGCTGTAAGATAATAAGTCATGAGGATGTAAAGTAGACATAGGAAATGTAGTCAGTACTATTATAACAACTTTATATGGTGACGGATGGTAGTTGGTCTTATTTCAGTGATCATTTCATAATGTATAAAAGTATCAAATCACTATATTGTACACCTGAAACTAATATAATATTGTATGTTAATTATAACTCAATTAAACGCAAAAGAAAAGTAAACACATCAGCAAAGATAGAGAGCCTTGTTCTTGGGATGGTGATTGACAGGGAGGAACAGATTGATTTGGCATATATGTAGAACTCATTAATCTTCTTCAAGTACATTCTGGGGAAACATGGAGTTCTCTCAACAAGCTGTTATCAAACAGCACTTTTATTTACACAGTTGGAATCCTAACAGTTTAAGTGGAAATCACAAGTTAAGGGAGAGAGGCATACTCTCCTGTGATAAAATTTTCTGTGATTATACAACTTGATATTATCAGCAGCACAACAGGATTTAAACAGTTTAACTCTGTTGTTCCAGTTGCTGCAGTCTTAATATCTAAATAGATACTTAATAACTAAATAAGGTCAGTCTTAGCTATCACTTGTTAAATGTTGATCCTTGTCTGTTAGTAAATTTTGTGTCTCCTTTAGGTATCACATGTTTGTATTTCAGAAAGAGATCATTTACTTGCTAGAGATCTGGGAGCTTTCTGAGCTATCTTGGTACATCACTGCGAGATTAGATGCTACAATAATACAAAAGGCAAAAAGGTAAAATGGAGGTTTCATTTTCTTGAAGAAAGAAAGAAATCAGTCAAAATAAAACATAAATTTAGAGCAGCCACCCTCAAGTAGACACCCTCCAAATATTGATGGGAGATTCAGGCTGATGGGAATTTTCATGAACTTAGCATTTCTGGCTTTGTTCTTTCTCTGAATGCTGTCTCTGCAGATTTAAATCCATCTTATTTCAGAATGCTGGATTTGTAACTGAGAAGAAATAGTGCAGATGGCTAAATTATCCTTACTTGTTTGAAACCATGACAACTTACCATAATATAGCTTTAAACACCTGAAATTAATTAGAGAGGTTACATTTGAATGTGGAGAGTATGATTTACAGTATGGGCTTAAATACAGAGACATGTTTTGATTTTAGGTTGTCATTTATTATTTTAGCTATAAATGTTGATCAGATACACTTTGTTTTATCTTTTGATGAAGACTATTTTAAGGGGCAGTGGAAAGGGCAGACTGTCCAGTATTTAGAGCATATAAATTTTTGAAGAACCAGAAAATTTTTCTTATAATCATTATATAAACCTTTACTGATTATTATGGGGAGATAGGAAAGTACACTAATAATTGTTAAGTACCTTCTAAGGATCATTATTTTATTTACAATAATACTCTCTGAACTTTATTATAGGTCCTTCAAGAGCTGAGGCTAGGTCTTGTTAACTCTTCACCTCAGAGTAACTTATAAAGAAAAGCAGAGTCTTGTGGAGTCAGCTTGAATCCTAAATTCACAGCTGACTAGCTGTGTGACCTTGGGAAAATGGCTTAACCACTCTGATACAGAGGGCGGATCCACAAATGAGGGAGAAATAGAATCAGAAATAATGGGACACAGACTATGCCCAGAGAGGGATAGCTCTTGGAGGAAATAAATAATTGGTTAGGGTTTAGGTGTTTTGAATCTGAGATGCTGGTGGGCCATCCAGTAAAAGATGTATGGCAGGTGGTGGGAAATTGAGGTCCAGGAAAGAACTAGAGTATATAGATACATACTTGGATGTTACTGACATATAATACTTGGATTTTTGAAAGTGAATGAGATCATCAAATTTCATTCCCCTTCTTTCAAGTATAAAGAAACAGAATAACTCTAAGGATATCATTGGAGAGTTGAAAGATCAGTGGCAATGAAAGAAACCAAGAAAAGACAATCTGAAAATAGAAGGAAAATCAAGATACTACCATTTCACAGAGTATTTGAATAGGAGAAAGTAGACCAGAAGATCAAATGCTTTAGAGTGATCAAAAAAGATCAGGACGGGAAAAATAAAAGGTAAGAGGTTAGGAGTAAACGTAATAAGAAAAAGCAGACACTAAGTATAGACACACTTCTAAGAAGTTTAGGGGAAAAGGAGAGGTAAAAAAATAGCACAGTGATTTGAGGCAATCTAGAGAACTTCTTTTAAAGTTGGGAAACCAGAATATGTTTGTTGATGGGGCAAAGAGCTCAGTGAGAAAAAAGAAATTGATTGAGAGAGTTTCTAACAAACTCAGTAGGAAATAAGGTGAGGGATACAGAGTTAGGTTAACCTTGGAAAGGAGAGAATCTTCATCTGAGCCAGAAGGAGAAAGGATAAAGGGAAATACAGATAAATTTTATGACATTCACTAAATTGAAAATATGGACCTTATGCTTCAACTCAATTTCTCTTTCCTCACATATCTGTTGTTCTGTGCCTGTCTCCCACCCCCCCCACACCCCACCCCCCCACACACACTTACCAGATATCAAGTAAAATTCTATCTTTGGGGAAAAAAAATATGTTCCTTTTTAAAGAAATGGTTAACTTCAGGACACTGACGTGTCTCTTAGAAAGAATCCAGAGGTTATCCTGATACATAATTATGGTCTGGAAGAGATGATGCACTCAGAAATAGGGGCAACTTTATTCTTCCCATAGTAGGATTAGGCATCATATAGAATACTTAAAACTTGAAAGGACCTTTAAAGGTCTTCTTTATAAACAGTACAGTGTTAAACAAATCTATAACTATATATGCACGTTATAAATGAATTAGTTTAATACCACAGAACTCCTTACTAAGAAAAGTTTTAGGAGAAGGGGAAAAAAAGTCTATTTTCTGTAAACCAAATCTGTGATATCAGCCCTAGCTTATGTTTGGAGAGGTCCATTTTACCCACTTTTTTTTTTTTTTGGCCACACCTCACAGCTTGCAGGATTTTAGTTCCCCAATTGGGGATTGAACCCAGGCCACAGCAGTGAAAGCACCAAGTCCTAACCACTGGACCACCAGGGAATTCCCCCAATTTACCCATTTTTTAATCACTTCCTGTTCACTTCATTGGTGAGCTAAGGACTTCTGCCCTAGGGTTACAATGGTGGCTCTGAACACAGGATGCCTGATACTGGACAGAGGAAATCAACTGCAGTTTGTTAGTCACATATACTCACAGGCTGGAGGAAGAAGACACTGCATGCCACACAGGGCCACATGGCAGTTACATTTGGGAAGAGAACAATTAGGGGCTGTGGGAGCCAGGCTTTGTAGTATCAAAAGGATGAGGTTCCCATGGGAGGACCTGATTGGCTTGTTTGAATAATTCCGTCGGCTGGCAGGGAACTGAAATGCACTAGTACTCAAGGATGAGCAGGAATTGCCCCTGGTCCCTTTGATAAGGAGGGTTGTTTGGCTAGGGGACCCCATCCATAGAAGCAGGGTGGGGAGGGGAACTTGTGGCTGGGCCATTTGAGGCCCTCCTGATTTTACCAAGTGTCAAGGCAGCACATAATTTTGAGCCTTACTTTTATGCCTTATGCCACACCTACAACATAAGCAAATCCGTGGAATAGTCATGTTATAATGGGATTTTGTTGGAATTTGTGGTAGCTTAATCGTTATGCTGGAGGAGGGAGGTGGGGGGACATCAGGGATGCTTTTGGAGTCTTACTGGAGTGATTCCTATGAATGATACTTCATGTACTTTTGACATACACGATTTGAGAGAACCTCCAAAGAGAATTGGCCATATAAATACCTACTAATGCTTTTGGTCTGTTTTGAAATGGCATCTTCTCTGTAAGCATATCTTTTTTCTCTAAATGAAGTCTTCCTTGCTGAGGAGAATTTAATGAATCTCAAGCCACTGATTAGATATCAAGTCGGTTTTGTGACTGGTAACACTCATTATTTGCTCTAACTGTGACTCCAGAAACAGGATTCCTGGTTTAACTCATGGCTAAGAGTATCACTCAGGGTCCCAGCAGGTAACACATGCCACAATCCACAGGACCATTGAAAAGTGTTTGATGGTGGATGCCATCAGAGACAGAAACCGCGCCAGTTATTTTACAGAAAGAATTTAATATAAGGATGTGTTTACTGGGTAGCTAAAAGAGTAAAAAGGGAACACAAATAATCACAGAGGACAAATCAGCTGCATGAAGCAGCTTGGGCAGAGGGACTATGGGAACCAATTGAAATTATTAGAACATAGAAAATTAGAGAAGGGACCTCATGGGGCAGGAACCAGGCCTCCGAGGAGGGGGCTTCCCTGGTTGGTGCTGATGGCTCTTGAGGGGGTGTGATGATGATGGATCTGGAAGTTTTGAAAAAGCAAACTATTTTTGCTGCCACTGAAACAAAATGCCGCTGCCATAGTGAAAAAGTGCAGGTGCCATGATGCTGATAGGAACAAGAGGCAAAAACAAGAGAGAAAATTCCTTCTTCTTCCTCCAGGCTCACATCTCCCTCAGCACAGAAGAACCTAACAAATAGCTGTGGCTCCCTCAGAGATGCAAATCAGGCCCTGTGTCACAAAGCAGGATAGGGGGGTGGGGGTGGCGGTGAGTTTTGACACTGAGAGTCAAGAGCCTTACAAGCAGCACGGGAGTATTCAGAAAGGTTGGACAGCATTAAGGGAAATTAATGCAGTGTTTGAAGAATCTCAGGGATGGCAACAATTGGGGGAGTCATCAGGCCAATCCCAACATTTGAGAGGCTCATGGAGACCCACCTACCATATGCCTGTATGTATTTCAAAGTTATACCTTAAGCAAACAAACTGTGAAATAAAATATATTATATCCTCTTACCTTAAAAATATCATTTCATGATAACCTGGAAGCTGGCTTTGAATTTATAATCTTGGAGTTCTGTTGGAAATTTGTGGCATAGGGAGAGCCAGCAATCCTTGCCCCTCAGCCATCAGCCTGTCCCCTCACTTTTCTTCCCACCCCCAGCTCTGTACTGACTCATGAAGGGGTCCCACACGCATGAGTCTGGACAACCCCACCCACATAACCTAGCTCACTTCACTCCCCCATAAGCCTTAACCACTCCTTGAACCTATGGGTGAAAACATTGAGTGCATGATCGACCCAGAAATGAGGCCAGCAGAACCTGCAGCTAGGCTTGGAGCCATTTGTGCAGAAGTAATTGGAGTCCCTCGTACTCGGATCTTGATTGAGAAGGGAGCAGTGCATGCACTCCAGGTGGCATGGTGCCTTGTCCCTAAGGGACAAGGAGAGGGGATGAGGAGGGTTATGACCAAGAGGGGCAAAGCAACACCCTCTAAACCCTAATGACAATGCCCACAAGCCCTAATGACAGAACAGGAAGCCTTATCATCAGTAGGCAAGAAGGGGCAAGGAAAGAGAGTGGTCACCAGAAAATAAGAGAGTCATCGCAGGAAGGGGTCATCTGACAGAGGCTGTGGCCTTCAGAGAGGACCGCTGCCAGGGCCAACCAACCCTTTGCCTAATAGGGAGGTAAGCAGAATATAAATACCCCCATCTTCACCTCCTCCTTCCCTCTGCTCTCCCGCCATCATCTCCTATTGGCTGAACCCAACTGGAAGCCAAAGGGCGAGAGTCCAGACAATGCAGCTCACAGAGCTCAACGTCCTGGGAAAAAAGGGAGATGGAGAAAGGCAGAGAGTGGATCTGGAGGGGCTAGCAGAGGCGATGCAGTACATCTGGTGCACCAATCTCTCCAATATTAGTTTCTTCCTATGCCCAGTCCCAGCTGTGTATGGTTGAACCCCCTACATCTCCCTCTCTCTCTGCCCTCCTGGCTTTCATCCATCATCTGTCACCAGAGTCTCCTGATGTCAACCTTGTGTGCCCCGCAAAGAGCCCAGCCTAGTCATGATGTAGTCAGGGGTCAAATTTCTAGCCCTGAACATTCTGAAGAAAAGAAGAGAGATGAGTAACCGTTTGGTTTTGAGACCAGATAACCTTGAAAGAGCGATGCGTGCTGAGCACAGGGGAATTACTCAAGGAAATAAAAAATGTCCAGGGAAGGAAGTTGATCACGATGACAATATACCACTGCCCTTTGTCCTACTAACTAGAAAAAAAGCACATTTTTCTCTTGGTCTCTTCATCTCCTTATTAGTTCTGATTTCCATTTGTATTTTGTTTTAACCTTTTTGTTTACGTGACATCCTTTTTTCAAGCTTTCCCAAATCTTTTTAAAACAGAAGTAGCATTTAAATGTATATAATAAATAGTAGCTGGACAGTGAATGGTAATTTTGTGCAGTGCTTCTCAGAGGTCTCATGGCCACTGATTCGTAGCAGAATCATCCTTATAAAAAGATGTGGATTTCTGGTGCAAATTCCAGGTTTCTGGGATTTGACCCAAAGTTGATTCTCAAAAATCACTGATGACGTGGTTAAGAGTAGAGATCCCAGGGTTATAGAGTAGCTGTGAGATCTAGGGAAGGTTTCTTTACTTCTATGAGCCTTATTTAGAAAAAGAAAAAATAACAGCAGCTCTTCTGTCGGGTTTCAGTAAATATCAAAAGAGATAGTACATGTAAAGGGCCTTAGTACCATCTTCATCTATCACCATTAAGGACCAGGGTTTAGTCTTTGCCCTGGGTTTCTGTGGAGTTGGCCGCTGTGGAAGGTAGCCCTTTGCTTGACTAAATATAGAGGGAATCTCAATGGCTCTGTCAACTGAAAAAATAAATGCACAACCTAAAAGTTGAGAATTATGTTTTATTTGGCAGACAAAACTGAGGACTTAAGTCCAGGACACAGCATCTCAGAAAGCTCTGAGGGACTGCTCCAAAGAGGGAAGGGAGGAGCCAGGATATACAGGAGATTTTACAACAAAGACCAGGTGTCTGAACATCAAAAGATTACAGTTAAAGGAAACAAGATATCTCAAGTTAAGGACTTTAGCGCTTTTCTATGTGTGGGAAGACACAAGAGTCTGGGCCCACTGAAATCATTCCTTTGGTAGGCACCTCAGCTATCTGGGGCCAGTGTCCTGTGCTTTCTCATCCTGAGCCTCCTCAGGGTGAACCATCAGGGGTGGCTGTAATGTAATGGCTCAATGGCTGCAGCATCCTTTGTTTACTGATACGGCAGGCAACATTTTTTTCATTGAGAGGTTTCAAAAACATAGGATCCTCCCATACTGTGCTAATTTGGGTATTGACTCACCCGTTAGGGTTTCGCTCACCATAATTGCCACAAAAAAAGTTGGGACAGGCATTTCAGCCCCACTCTGCAGATGGCAAAGGCAAGGCATGGAAGGGCACACTGCCTAATCCAGGGCTGTGTGATGCTTGGCTACTGTAGCTATACAGAAAACTCTGGAACTGCAAGTCTTGAGAGATTATTTTTCTTATTGCATTGTGCCACTGCTTTTACTCAGCTTGCATTGAGAATGCCTCCTAGTTAGAAATTGTACCACCAGGCATTAGAACTCTGTGCAAAGTCCATCACTGAAAAAAGCTGAGGCATAATTTGAAATAGCTCAGCAAATACACATGTTCAGTTACAGAGCATTCAAAGTAAATGACTTGGCTACTTGAAGCAGAAAGTAAGAAAATAAGCCTGGCTAAATAAGGGAATCTTTTCTAGATTTTTCTTTCTTTTCCCTGAGGTACTCAGGGAAGACTGCCAGGTGTAGTGCTAACAAATTTTAGGAAACAGATTATTTCAAGAGGTAAAGGGAGAACTTGTCTGGCTCCCTTGTGTTTTGGGGGGGTTTTTTTGGTTTGGTTTGGTTTGGTTTTTAAGTAATATTGATACTCCATCTCTTTCCAAAAATCATTGAAACAGCAATCATTCCTCCTGCTCCAGTGTCTCAATTTTTAACAGAGTTGGTTTAAGAACCCTGCAACTTCTCTTGCTGAAGGGTGAAGAAAGACTTGGAGGTGAGGTTTTAATTCTGTGTCACAGCCTAAATTGTTTCCTTGCAAAGTCTGGGAGCGTGCGTGTCAGCACACACAGCATGATACATTGCCCCCCAAACCGAAAACCCAGGGAATGGGTTCAATCTAATGTGAGACAAGGATGGCAGGCTTCTGGCTCTTAACACCCACATTATCCTTATCTCCTGCACGCAGTTCCAGGCTCAGGGCTCAGAAACTGAGATCCTCTCAGGAACTACTTGCTTCGGGGGATGTTCACAATAGCCCTCAAGAGAAATCTCACGGCTTGCCTATTTTCCAGCAAAACATCTAAGCCAGGTTTGCCTTTTGACAGAGAAAAAGGGCTTTTTAACATTCCTAAAATCTAGGAGATCTGCCTCCCCGCACAGTGATTCATGACTAAAGAGGAGGTTGTGGAACAGCAGGGAAGAAAGGTTGATCCTCTCCATCCAAACTGGTGAATGTTACAAGTGATAAACTCTTCAGATAACTTCCTGATGAACAGAAAAAGAAAGTCTGCGTGGCGAGTGCTGGGTTCCTTCTGGGGAAGGAGGAAAGTGTCTGTCTACTTCCACCCATAATTAAAACAGATGAGACTACCAAGACTGCGGCCACTGTGAGAATCCCGGCCTCAGTTAAGTGGATGGAAATTCGTGGTACTGATGTCCATTTTCATGAATCCTCCCCCAACAATCACATACACATCCTGAGGAACTCAGTGTCTTACTGTTCTAGCCCCTTTGTGTTTATCCAATGCCCGCTGAAGTTCCCTGTTGCCCACTTAATTACCTATCCACTTCACTACCCCAAAAGACCCACACATGTGAGGCCTTTCTCAAGCCTTGCTGATGCCAGATTTATTTCCAAGACTCTTCCCAGGTTCATAAATTTTACATGCTAATTTGGGTTAATTTGTGAATAAATGTCAGTGGTTTCAAGTGCTGTCTCTGCAGATCGGATTTACATCTTACTAGGATGTATACCTGCTGATACAGGTTAAAGGAAGGAGTAATGGAACAATGAACTTCACTGGAACAGGGATGTTAAAAGTAGCCACCACTAGCACTTTGAATAGATAATACTCTGGGTGCTTTAATGTGTATCAAGTCATCAAACTCACATCTACCCTATGAGGCAAATCCAGTTATCATTCCCATCTTACAGATGAGGAAACTGAAGCAGAGTGTTAAGTGGCTTACCAAAAACCACACAGCCAGCAAGTGTTGACACCTGAGTTCACTACAAAGCTACAGTCATCAAAACAGTATGGCAGCAGTCCCCAACCTTTTTGCCACCAGGGACGGGTTTCATGGAAGACAACTTCTCCACGGCAGGCGGGGGGGCATGGTTCGATGGTTCGGGCGGTAACGCGAGCGATAGGTCAGGTGGTAATGCAAGCGATGGTTCAGGCGGTAATGCAAGTGATGGGAAGGGATGAGGAGCTGCAGATGAAGCTTCACTCACTCACCCACCACTCACCTCCTGCTGTGCGGCCCAGTTCCTAACAGGCCACGGCCCAGGTGTTGGGGACCCCTATGACACAAAAACAGACACAGAGATCAGTGGAACAGGATAGAAAGCCCAGAAATAAATCCAGGCATTTATGGTCAATTAACCTATGACAAAGGAGGCAAGAACATGCAATGGAGAAAAGACAGTCTCTTCAACAAGTGGTGCTGGGAAAACTGGACAGCTACATATAGAAGAATGAAATTAGAACATTCTCTAACACTATACACAAAAGTAAACTCCAAATGGCTTAAAGACCTAAATGTAAGACTGGATACTATCAAATGCCTAGGGGAAAACATGGGCAGAACACACTTTGATGTAAATAACAGCAATGTTCTTTGGATCCAACTCCTAGAGTGATGGAAATAAAAACCAAAATAACTAAACACAGGTAAGCATGGTTCCAGGGCCCCATGCTTAACTGCTCTGCAACACGATGGAAAAAGAAATTGAGGGGCATGTGGCAACAAATGAAGATCAGGCAAATGAGAACAAAGGCTATATATTCAGAGTTTTCTATAGTAAAAGAGTCAGCCATCATTTCTCATGGTATTGCTGAAACTCAAGGGCAGGGAGAGGAGTGGAAAAGCTTTATAGAGGACAAAAAAAAAAGGGCTTCAGGGATGGAGGCTGCTTGGGAGCTGCTGTCAAGGAGAAGCTATAGGTGGGCTAACTAGAAGTCATCCTATGTGATTGTTTAGAGGTTCATACTTGGCTTTCCCTGGCTGGTCCCAAGTTGGAAGCAGAGACAAAAATTAGAAAAGCTGTCGACTGTTGATCAAGTCCTGGTCATTTTAGGCTAATTGTTATCAGGGCTTTTTGTTTATTTGTTTCCTGGACCATTTACTAGAAATAGTGGTCTTTTTTTTTTAACAAGACTGACATGAATAGCTGGTCACTCAAGAGAGTGAGTTGGATTCCTGGACCGGTTGCTGCAGATAGGGGGTCAGAGTTCTATTTTTCACATGGTCTGGCCATTGTCAGTTTATATATTCAGTCTCTCAGGCAGAAGAATCTTCTGGAATCATTCTTTTGTCCCCAGCATGGAAGGAGGCCTCCCTCTAGAAAGGAGCCCTCCGGCTGACAGCAGATTCTTTCAAGGCAAGTTTGTGAATTAGATTGGAGTCTTGATTTCTGGCAACAAGCTGTCTGTTGAGTTCCCTGGTGCTGGTCTTCCCTCTACTACTTAGTATTTGCCTGGTGGTGAGGAGCCAAGGGGCAGAGAAACTGTTGGTCTCATCCCTAATAAACTTCAGAGGTTCAAGGTCATAGCTGGTGAAGAAGGAGGGGACAATATTCCCTTTCCACTTCCTCTAAGTTAAGACCAGATCTTAAAAGTACCACACAAGGAAACCGGAGGTATACCAACCTGGTCAACTTGCTTGGAGGACTGAGGCCCTTGTCAATCGCTGGTTACCTGCACAGCAGCCTACAGCCTTTCACGCTGTTGATAGATGGCTCTGTTTTCAAGAGGACCAGGCATGTCCCAGAGAAACTCAAGTGTAAACAGCACAAGTATAAACAGCACAGCCAGCCAGTAAATATTTCTTAAGAAACAAGTCTCTGTTCATGGTGATAAAGGAAGTAGAACAGAATGATCCTGCCTTCAGAAGGTCCTCCAGTCTTTTGTGTGAGATGCCATTTTCCATTGACTAGAGCAGATGACAAACAAATTCAACACCAAGCATTCAGTGAGTTTTGCCTTGAGAAATACACAAGCCCCTAACGAGGTATGACTCTAGCTGTGATTTTATTGCCCCTTTCTAACACAAAGTGAATATGAAAGTGTTTGCACTGGGGGACCTGAATCGATTATGTACCCACACTGGATGAAAGGGCTGCCAGCATTCCACCTGGGAAAGTTCCGACGTAACGAATGCCAGTAAGCAGTGTTAAAACTGGAATCCTAATACAGAATAAAACAAAGGCTCCTCCTAGCCACCAAGTGAGCACAAACCCAGAAGCACATTGGCCACTAGCAACGGGAAGTGGAATGCTGATGAAGGCATGGGGTGTTTGGCCAAGACTGTGATCTTACTTCTCCTCCCAGCAGGGAGCAATTTGGGACCAGGGAAAAGGTCACTGGAGAGCAGATGTGAGGACTCTTCTGTTACAGGGGGCACAGCAAGGACAGAGTCAGTTTGGTGAACCTGGTTCTAACCTGATTCAGTTACTACTTAGAGGAGTGGCTGGGCAATTACTTCCCTCTCTGGGCTTCAATGGACCTTGAACCTGACGGAGCTACATCGGTAATACAGCTGTGATATTTTTGTATAGATTTGTGTATAGACATAAAAATTGTTTTAAAATAAATTAAAAATATTTCATGTAAAAAACTATCAGCATAACATGACTAGCATACACTAAAATGATAGCTACATAGCAGAAATATGAGCAGATTATTAATAAGAAAAGAAAAAAAGCCTAAAATTTTGCAAACCCTTCTCACCATTAACTATGGAGATAGAGATAAAAGA
The DNA here is from genome assembly GCF_059928025.1 of Delphinapterus leucas. NCBI lineage: Eukaryota > Metazoa > Chordata > Mammalia > Artiodactyla > Monodontidae > Delphinapterus > Delphinapterus leucas. The sequence continues at coordinate 21,325,610 of NC_143130.1, read as the reverse complement.
GCATTTTCCTTTAGGAAGATGCACATGGAACAGAAAAGGAAGTGTAGGAGATTGCCCACCAACCAGGACTGACCTAATCTGAATATCCCTTCCAATAGCATATGTAAAATAATTCTCTAATTTGAAATTCTGTTGGCAAAAAAAGTGGCACAATGAACTTAGTAGTCTTTCCAGGACCCTTGAATGAGTGTCTAGGCTTCTACATCTGAAGGAAAATATTTTGTTCCAAGTCATCTTTAAGATTCTTAATCCTAATCACTGTAATACACGCACTTCTGTGGGTTTTCAGTTTCTCTTTGATACACACACTGGAACTAAGCAATCAGCCCACGCAATTCCTCAGCTCTTCTCCAATACTTGATGAAGAGAATGAGAGACCGCGAGAAAACCTGTAAGATTATGCTTTCTATTTTTAACGTAAGGATGCCCATTTCTACCTTAAACTATTCCTTTGTGATTTCTTTTGAAAACCAGACATGATCTCTGGAGATGCGTATAGGCAAGTCGTGCACGTGTGTGTGCATGTGTGTGTGTGTGTATAAAGAAATGCAGTTACACATCCCCACTCAGGTTACAGCGATTATTCTTAGATATAAACATTCCACTTAATCTAGTATGGCTAGTAATCCTATAACTGGATTAAGTGGATTTCTGCCTACAATCCAAAGAAACCCAAACAAGGCTCACTTCAAAGAAATGACACCAAGTACTCTTCTCTCAACAAGAAAAAGGATGTTTTAGTTAATGAAAAAGATGTCCTATCATATTAAAAATTAGGCGATCACCCCCTGCATTCTTCTCAACAGTGAGCCAGGAAACACACACACACACGCACACACACAAAAGGCCACAAATAAAATGATGCTTTTGTTACATTTCTTAACTTCTAATTTTCTATCATAATTTTTTATTGGGTTCCTATTATCCTCAGAATAGAAAAAAAAATATGTGTGTGTGTGTGTGTGTGTGTGTGTTTTGCGGTACGCGGGCCTCTCCCTGTTGTGGCCTCTCCCGTTGCGGAGCACAGGCTCCGGACGCGCAGGCTCAGCAGCCATGGCTCACGGACCTAGCCACTCCGTGGCATGTGGGATCTTCCCAGACCGGGGCACAAACCCGTGTCCCCTGCATCGGCAGGCGGACTCTCAACCACTGTGCCACCAGGGAAGCCCTATATATATCTTTTGATGTTAAGGAAAGGTAAACCTTGAAATAGAAGACAGTGTTTTAAATTTAAAAAAGAAAAAAAATGAAGTTCAGTACTTTTAGGATGAGAAAAGTAACAAAGCCGCTTGAAGCGATGTCTTGCAGTGCACTGAGCAATATTAGCAGCAGATGCCTGAGTTCTGGCAGAAGCAGCCTTTCAATGAAGCGCATATCAAAATAAGGCCATGTCTATGGTTAAAAGCACGGAGCCAAGTGGGAATACATCCGACGAGGAGGTGTGTAATTTTGGCTCGGTTCCTGGAGGAAAGTAACAATCCCGTGAGAGGTTCAGAGAACAGACCTTGTGCTGAAAACCCCTCAGGATATAGGACAACACTGATAACAATCAGGGAAAGAAATTTGACAAGCACTTTTAAAAACTTATTCCTGTCTAAGGTACCTGGCACCAATAATCCATTCAAAATAGCTTTAGAAGCACTGGGGTTCTGTATCCAATGGTGGTTATCTATGAAATTGCCACTAAACACTAAAACCATCCCTACAGATTGTCATGCATGGGTGTTATGCAGATTCGTACATTACAGGATAATGTGGCAGTCATCCCCAAATAATTTCTATACTGCTAATTATACCCACCGAAATTTGACAAAATACAAATAGCGTAAGTGATGCTTTTGTTGGCAGGGTTCAGGTAAATATCTTTTTCAAGAGTTCATTCTGATTTTGGTACATACGGACTGGTTGGTGCAGGTTTCAGGGAGGGAGTTTTCATGGTCATTGGTGAGTTTAAGTCTAGGACACTTAGGTAGATGAACCCTGTATTTTTAAAAAAATTTTAAATTGCAGTATAGTTGATTTCTAATGTTATATTAGTTTCAGGTGTATAACAAAGTGATTCAGCTATGTATATATTATATATAGTTCTTTGTCAGATTCTTTTCCATTATAAGTTATTACAAGATATTGAATATAGTTCCCTATGCTATATAGTAGGTCCTTGTTGTTTAACTATTTTATATATAGTAGGTTGTATCTGTTCATCCCAAACTCCTAATTTATTCCTAATGAACCCTGTATTTTTTAATGGCAAACTGACCACATTATAAATAAACTGGCTGTCAGTGTTTGCACAAGTCAGAGTGCCTGCCCCTCTACCCCACCTGGCTCCATCCTACAGGGCAATGAACCAGCTCATCCGGGCAGTTACACACCATGATTACTCTCTAGTCAAAAACACTGTACATTAGTGCGGATTTATATGTTGTAAGTAGCTTATTTTCCTGACTTCTGTCATAAAAGAACACTTGACACAATCCTCCCCACAAAAGTGAGAAATAAGAAACAAGTACCTGATAGACATTTTTTTTCCTTAATGGTTTCTTGAGACTTGATTTTCAAGGAGGCACTTATGAATAAAAATGATTTTGCAGTACACGGGGCGGGGCGGGGGGAGAGAATCTCGGAGACACAAGGTTTTTGAATCGTGACTCGACTCAAACACTTGCCTATCAAGAAGTATCCATTACAAGCTTGCCACTGTTTTACCAAAGGTGCAGCCCCACCTGGGGCTGTGTGACCAGGTGAGCTGTGCACAGGGCAACCACAGCACACAGTAATTACCTTAATTGGTTCGACAACTGTCAGAAATATGTTTGGGACAGCAGGGGATTTTATTTCTACCGACTTTCCCAGCAGAAAGTTAACAGGAGATAAATGGTGGCTTTGTAGATTTCTCACAAATAGATTCCACAGGATACACAGAAGCAAAGCACAGAAATAGGAGGTGCTACGCCTTGTATCTCAGTGTCTTTTTATTATGCATTTTATTCTTTAAGTGTATAGAGCAGTTGCCTCTCTTGTCACCAGGAGTCACTTACCCACGTGTGAGTCATATTTCTCTGCGGAAATCTCACCACTGTTGAGATTTCTCCCAGGAAATATCACTGTCTTTGTTCTTAAAACACCAAAGAGTGCAAGTAAGCTTCTAATGCAATGATTTTTTTTTTTAACCCCAGCAGAAAGTTCTTGCCATGTCCATTTTTCTGAATACCTGATTCACCAAAGTGGTGAAATTATCAGGCCTGTGGTTCTCTAACCTTTATTGTTGAATAAGTTTTGTTCTGTCCTCTGTAAAGCATCTGTCATCCCGCCCTCCAAGAGATAATATTATATTATGTGGCATAGAATACAAGCATAGTGCTTAGATTAATCCCATTTACAACATATGGTGATGAAAACCATTCACAAAAGGTGTGGCTCTATTTTAAATATTACTTTTGGATTTCATTTAACTTGATTACATTTGTATTTGAAGTTCAGCTTCTGTAGAAAGAAAGGCAGCAAGTCATAGGGCAAAGAACCCCTGACCAGTAGCTGGCAGCCATTGGTTCCAGGCCTGGCTCCAGCAATAATGAGCCTATGACTGTGGACACATCATTTAATCTTTCTGGCCCCAGTTCCCTCATCTGTTAAACGGACTACAGCATCTCTAAGATCCCTCCCAGCCTAACATACAACCCCAAATCAATTCACTGTCCACCTCCTTGTTTATAATTCCAAATGCAAGCATGCATTTGCTGTTGTTTCTTCCTGAAGAGGATTTGTCATAACTTCATCTTTATATTTCAACTTTCCTCTTCCTAAACCCCAAGATAACCATTCAGTTTTTCCCAGTACGGAGAGTAATGCTAGTTGGAGAGATGGACTTTTCAGCCACTCTAATAAGGTTTTATTTTAAATTATGAATATATAGTCTAATAAAACCCTGATAGTAGAAATAATCTGGTATGTTTGACATATTAAACTTTAAAGACTCAAACTGCAGTTATTATTATTTTATGGTTATGGGAATCACAATATTTTACAAAATTAAATGTAAATAGTTTTTACCTTCCCGGGTAGATCAATAATTTTCCCTTAGCTAAAATTAGGTTATGTTTTCTCACTTCTTAGAAAAGTCATAGAAGTTTAGAAACCTAGAAAGTTTTCTTAATCCCACTTTTGAGATTGGTTTGAAGTTAGTATAGTTTTCATAAGTAAATTATATATTCCATAAGTATTGCTTATGCCGTATATTGCCTTGAATTTTATAAGTATGTTTGGGGTGGGAGGGAACATGCTATTTGTGATGATTGGTGAAGTAAATAAACAGAAATTTGTAGCTTGTACCTCTTGATTAACCTCATTAGAAGGCGCCATCATTCTGGACAGGGGTGAAATGCCATTGTATATTAATTTTTAGTATTTGTAGTAAGGGTTAATAGTGTTTACAAAGGGATAAGCAGGTAGCAGTAGGAAGCTTAGATTTCATCTCATGTAGTAGAAAGACATGGACTGCATGAGGGCTCCTGCTTTCTGGCTCTGTGACTTTAGGCTAATTCTATAACCTCTCTGACCCTCAGGTTCTCATTTCTAAAATGGAGAGCTAGAGACAGAGAAGATGTCTTTTTTTGTTGTTTTCTATTTGTTTGTTTTTCCCATGCCTGTGGGTCCTCTCTTGTTTTTTTGTTGTTTAATTTTTATTGGAGTATAGTTTATTTACAATGTTGTGTTAGTTTCAGATGTAAAGCAAAGTGAATCAGTTATGCATATACATATATCCACTCTTTTTTAGACTCTTTTCCCATATAGGCCATTACAGAGAATTGAGTAGCGTTCCCTGTGCTATACAGTAGGTCCTTATTAGTTACCTATTTTATATATAGTAGTGCGTATATGTAGAGAAGATGTCTTAGGTTGTATATTGATTGCCTAGGGCTGCCATAACAAAATACCACAGACTAGGTGGCTTAAACAACAGAGATTTATTTTCTCAAGGTTCTGGAGGCTGGAAGTCCAAGGTCAAGGTGTGGGCAGAGTTGATTTTCTCTGAGGCCTCTCTTCTTGGCTTGCAGAAGCTTTCCTTCTCTCTGTGTCTTCATGGTCATCCCTCTGTGTGCACATATGTGTCTGGTATCTCTAAAGACACAATTCATATTGGATTAGGGTCACCCCAAAGACCTCATTTTAACTTCATCATCTCTTATCTCCAAATACAGTCACATTTTGGGGGTGAGGACTTCAACATATGAATTTGAGGGGAGCACAACTCGTAACAGGTAGGAAACAGATTCTGAGATGGCTCTCTGCATGCAGCACATTTACAGGGGGGAAAGGGAAGGTCTCAGGGACAAACCCATAAAGAAGTGAGGAAGCAGGATTGGGGGATGGGAGAAACTAAACCATGACAGGGTCATAACAGAGACCTCTACTGACCTACAGAGAGCCCTGGAGTTAGGGTGCCCTTCAGAGGTGCCCCAACTTGAGGCAAGGGGGCTAGTTCTTTGTACTCTGATACTGACCAGGTACCCCGGGGAAGGGAAGGAGGTGTTTCTTGAACCGTGAGCCTTCAGCTTGGCAGCTAGGGGTTGAATGCCTTGGTCCTGAAAGGCAGGTAGGTAGCTAGGGTGCTGCCCCCAGCTCCCACTGGAGAAGTAAATGCCAATTTCACCATCTTACAGGATTTTGATAAGGACTGACTGGGATGAGATATGCACTAATACTTAGTCCCTGGAATGTAGGAGGAGCTCTGTTGGTTTTCATTCCCTCCCATGGCCTCAGTCTATGCATGTCCACGTGCCCTTCCTTAACAACTAGATCCTGAAGCAGTGGGGGGGGGGTCCTGGCCTCCCACACAACTCTACTGAGTTTTTCTTTTTTCTTTATTATTTTTGAATACCCTGCATTTAAAGTTTCACATCTGCAGAGCCACAGAGAAGAACGTGGAGGACATAATACACAGTGAGCACTGGAGGAAAACAAAGGAGGAGTGGGTGGTTTCAGACAAAGAGGTTGCCTTGTATCTCTGACAGCAGGCTTTTCTTATTGGTTGATCAGTGCAAATGAAAGGCCATTGGGGAGAGCCATGTGCCTCTCCACACTGTAAAATAATACTTCATGGCAGTGAGTCCTTGGCTTGAGGACCAGTTAGGCTTAGGGAGAGAAACTAAATGGCAGCCCATTGTTACAGAAAATGTAACCTAGAAATGAATGGATGGGAAGAAATAAAGAATTTTAAGTAAAGAAAGGCCACAGTATGGAAGCAAAAGAAATACACAGTATCCTTCTGGTCTGCAGCTTTTCCTAATGGAGACCAGGAGAAAATAAATGGGGGTTTGCCCAAATATAGTTTTTCTCCCAAGGACAAAACCTCCTGTGGCCTGTCCTTCCATAGCGTCCGGAGGTGGATGCTATTTCCAGGTGTAAACTCACACACATCATGGAAGGAAGGATAGAGTCACAAAATGCTTCAGGCCATGAAATGAAACAGTTCCTTCTGACCTGAAATGAGCCTTTGGAGTGTGGTGGGCGCAAAACAGAGTCACACCCTGCGTAATGGCTGGAGAAGATAAAAGGTCACCTTAAGCGGGACCAGAGACGGATCCCAACGGGAGCATTTGGCTTATTGAGCTGCCATTTCCTGTCTGACAGTCTTCATTCATTCACTCTTCATTTACTCTGTATCTCCCGTTTTTAGTCAGCTCAGGCAGCGATAACAAAATACCACAGACTGAATGGCTTAAAAAACAGTTTCAGAGGCTGGGGGTTCAAGATCAAGGTACCAGCAGATTCGAGTCCCTGGTGCAGCTTCTCTTCCTGGCTGACAGACGGCCACCTTCTCCTCACATGGTAGAGAGAGAGAAAGCAAGGTTCCCTGTGTCTCTTCTTCTAAGGGCATTGATCCCATCCTGAGGGCTCCATCCTCATGACCTCCTCTAAACCTCATTACTTCCGAAAGGCCCCACCTCCTAATACCATCACAGTGGGGCTGAGGGCTTCAACATATGAATTTTGAGGGAACATAATCCAGTTCATAGCATCACAGTTCAAGTGATGCTCCAAAGTTCAAGTTCTTCTCACATGCAAAATACATCCATTCCGCTCAGACAACCCCAAAAGTCTTAAGTCATTCTAGCATCAACTCTAAAGCCCAGAGTGTCATCTAGATATCACGTAAAATCAGATATGGGTGAGACTTGAGGTACAACTCATCCTGAGGCAAAATTCCTCTCAAGCTAAGACCTTGTGAAACTCAACAAGTTATGTGCTTCCCAAACATATTGGTGGGACAGGCATAGCATAGACACCCCCTTTCCAAATGGGAGAAATAGGAAAGAAAGAAGGGGTGATGGGTCCCAAATAAGTCAAAACCCAGCAAGGCAAATTCCATCGTACCTTAAAGCCCCAGAAAAATCCTCTTTGGTTCAATATCCCACCTTCCAGGTCCACTGGAGTGGCAGCATCACCACCACAGCTATGAGGGGAGACCCTGCCCCTTCAGCACCACCCTTGAAGCTCTCTGTGAGGGCAGCCCCATCCTGAAGTCCTGGGCAGGGGCATCTTGACCCACCCAAACCAGAAAGACAGCCTTACCCTTTGAAATTGAGGAGGAACTAGCACTGCTCCCAGGGGCTGTGGTGGGAGTAGTAATTCTGATGATCTCTGAATCCTTCTTACCTTTTCCTGAAGAATACAACATGTGCTATACTTTACAGTCCCATCTTACAGAATCCAAGAAGTTCCACAGCTCTCCTTCATGACATCCTGCTTTCTTTGCCCTTTAAGTTCACACTGGCAGTGTCTTTGCTGGTATAATCTCATCTTCTCTTTATTGAGTGATGGTCTGGGTCACTTCTGAACATGATTACTCATCTCTTGCTGTATGGACAGAAGGAGAATATTCCAAATCCTCAAGTTCTGATTCTTCTTTGCTTAACAATCCCTCCTTCAATTCATCTCTTTCCTTTCACTTTTTACTATAAGGACAGGAGGAACCAAGCCACTCCATCAGTGCTTTCCTTAAGAAATCTCTTCAATTAAATATCCAGTTTCATCAGTCACAAGTTCTACCTTTCACAAAACACTGAGAACACAGCCAAGTTCTTTGTCATGTTATAATAAGGATCTCCTTTCCCCCAGTTCCTGATAACATGTTTCTCATTTCCATCTGAGGTTACTCCATAAACAGCCTCAATGTCCATATTTGTAGCAAGCACCTCAGAACTTTCCCAGTCTCTACCCAGTTCTCAGTTTCAAAGAACCTTCCATGTGTTGTCATTTATTACAGCACCACCCTACTTCTTGGTACCAAAATCTGTCTTAGTCAGCTCAGGCTGCTATAACAAAATACCAGACACTAGGGGGCTTAAGCAGACATTTATTTCTCACAGTTCTGGAGGCTGGGAAGTCCATAATCAAGCTGTCAGAAGATTCATTTCCACATTTCAGCCATTCTTCCTGGCTCTCAGATGGCCACCTCCTCATTGTGTCCTTTCATGATGGAGAGAAGTAGAAGAAGCAAGGTCTTTGCTGTCTCTTCTCCTAAGGGCACAAATCACATCATGAGGGCACCATCCTCATGACCTCATCTAAACCTAATCACCTCCCCCCCCCAGCTCCAAATACCATCACATGGGATGGGGGATGGTTACAGCTTCAGTGTATGAATTTGGTGGGGGACACACTTTATCCATAGTACCTTCTATGCCATAGAAAGAAGCAGTGGGGGAGATATGATCCCTGCTTTCAAAGATCAGAATGGCTGAGAGATAACCTATTTAGGGAAGTCAAAGAGGACTTCCCCAAAGAAATGATGACTGAGCCAGGATCTGAGAGATGAACAGAGGTCCACTAAAAAGAGCATTTGAGGCAGTCGGGCAGTGTTCGCAGATGCCCTACAGCAGGAGGCAAACATGACAAATTCAAAGCCTGAAGAAGGCCATTGTAGCTGGAGGAGAAAGAGCTCAGGGAAGCATAATGAGCAGGGTGAGTTTGAAGAAACTGATGGGGGCCAGACCAGTCCCGGCTTTGCTAATCCTGTTAAGAAGCTGTCCTTACACCCAACACAAAGTGAAACCTCTGAAGGAATTTACACAGGGTGGCAGCATGATCGTATTTACAGTTTGAGAAGATTGTCCTGCCTCCTGTGTAAAGAATAGACACGACAGTGGCCTGAATCTGAACAGATGCTGGTAGGTGGGTGGGAGTAATGGCAGTAATCGAAGCAGGGGATGGTGAAAGCTTGGACTAGAACGATAATGGTGGGAAAAGACTGTGTGAACTGACTCAGCAAATATCAAGGATGTAAAGGCAACAGGATTTGGCAATAGATTAGCTCCTGGGCACAAAGGAGAGGAAATTCATGAATCTCATTATCCTTGACAGCTGACAGAAGACTGTGGCCCAGATGTGTGTGCCCAGCTCATTTCAGATCTCATGCCCCTCAGTCTTCACCTGGAGCACCCAGGGTCTGTCGCCAGTCTTCACAGAGAGCACACACTTCCCATGAACTTGGCTGGTCCTCAGCCTGTTTGCTCTCCGACCTCCTCCTTGCCTTCTCCTGTGCTGCTTTAATTACACAGAGGTTAATCCCTGCAGTGTTTTCCAGGCCTGCTTCCCTCTGTTTGGCCATCGGGAGGCACTGCTAAAGAGTAAGGGCAGGAAGAGGAGGGAAGCCAGGGTGCTTCTCTTCATCTCAGGCAGTGTGCTCTGGGGTTCCAGTTTCTGCAGAACACATCTGCCTTGCTTCTAGCTGCCCTCTGATGGCCCCAACCCTTGGCTCCAAGAAAATTACTTCTCTCTACTGTCCTTCCAGACTAAGTGTGGTAGTGGTTATCTAACAGCTTCCAATCTCTGGGTTATCTCACCATCCCCTATTTGGCTTCTTAGCCCTTCCATTGTCTGTGTAAGTATTGCCCTGAATTAAGTTCCCTCTGATCACCTGGTTTGACCTTGACTCGTGGCATCCTCAAAGTCACTGAGTCCAGAAATGCATCCCTGCCAACCACATATCAATGTCTGAAACTCATTTGTTACCCTCCAACATGAAATAGAAGGCTTAAATGCAAGTCATACAAGGAGACCTTACAAATTAAATTATACGTATGACATGCCCCCCAGCTCCCCCAGAGAATAGAATGTAGGTATTTGGCACAAGAATAAAACAAGATGCAGTAGAGTGGGGGCAGAGGAGCACTGAAAAGAATCACAAGGAAAAGGTCAAGGAATGAAGGGGTTAGAAAAAGAAAGTGAGACATACTAAAGAATGACTTGCTTCAAAATGTGTCAAGGGCAAACTGTAGGGTGACACCACTGTTGTACAGATGTATGAAGCAATATGGCCCAAAGGTTAGGTAAGCTATATCAAAGGGTTGTAACAATTAGACAACTAAAAGTAGAATCTCAAGAGGAACAATTATAAATCTGCATTAGCAAAGAGAAGCCTGGGAGACCAAATAGCCTGCCCTGCTTTTTGCTTTATCTATGGGGAAATTAAAATATTTTCCACCTGAAGTCTGCAGCAAGCTACGATAGCCATCCCGTCTCCATTCTGTACTGAACGCCATTTTCAAAAGAAAAATTGCATTTTATAGCCTACATATCACTGCTAAGGACATGCCTAATGTACTGGGGCAGGAAGCAAAAGCATGAAGTTTTTAAACTCATGAGGGTAATACAAAATTGGATTTGCTCGGTTGTAAATATAACCTACATATTAGCAATCTGTGCTGTGAATGACCCTGATTGTGGCTTTTATAAATAGCCCTTACTGTTTGATATAGAGTATACCCTGCACCGTTTAGTACATTGAACAAGTTGAATTCTGCAACCTTTCCACCTCCCCATGTGGGTACACACATGTGCGCACGCGCACTCTCTCTCTCTCGCACACACACACACACACACACACACACACACACGTTCTTAAATCCATCTTGAAATGCTCTTAAATGAAGATTTGCAAGTAAAGTTCAGGAAACTACAACAGTATCTTACACAACAAAATGAGAGCCTCACCTGGCTCTCCATGGTTGCTCAGACCCTAGTTTTTCCATTTCCAGACCTTCCGAGATTTACGTGATTGTGTACAGTTTCTTCTGTCTCGGTAGAGATAGAGCGATAGAAGTTAGCAGACGGCTGGAGGTAGAGCCGTGGAGATATACATATAAGCATATAAGCATTTTACTACATATGTATATTTTTTGCTACATGTGTATAATATAAGCATTTTACTACATATATATACATGTAGTAAATATGTGTATATATGTACATATATACACACATACATATATAGTAGTTGACTACAGTTCAGTAGTAGTCTGTACTTAAATGTGCCAAGTAAAAGACCTGAATAAATAATCTTCAAACTATGCAGATTTTTCATGGGTCACGTCATTAATAATGTAAATTTCCATACGTTCATTTTATGTCAATTTTTATTTTCATTTATTGATTCATTCATTCATAAAGTATTCACATGCCCCGTATGGATTGGATACCTACTGGATGGCTGCATTTGGAGCTGGTCCTCACCTTTGTGACATTTACAGTCTGCATCTGTGCTGTCAGGTGGTATCACAGGCCACATGTGGTTACTGAGCACTTTAAATGTGAATAGTCCAAATTGAGATGTGCTGTATGTGTAAAATACACCCTGGATTTCCAAGACTTGGGACAAAAATAATATAAAATATCTCATTAATAATTTTTGTGTTGAATTGATGTTGAAGCAATAATATTTTAGATAAATTCAATTACATAGACTTCTAAAATTAATCTTAACTGTTTCCTTTTACTCTTTTAATGTGGCAACTAGAAAAGTTAAAAATACACGTAGTGCTGATGTTTAAATAATCACCCATCTAATGGCAAATTGTAATAAGTACCATGAAATTCAAATCCCCTTCCACCGCCCTCATTAAGCACGTCTAACCCCTGTCATTGGTGATTTGGGGAAGTCAGTGTCTCCTCCAGGAGATATGAAGTATAGCGAAATAAAATGAGATTGCTAGCCAGAGAAATCTGGCTTTAAATCTAGTACTCACTTGTCATGTGGACAGATTTTTAAACTCTCTGAGTCTTGATTTCCTCATCAGTTACACCTCCCCCCCAGGATGTTAGAAGGATTAAAGATAACGAATGAATGAGTACCTAGCTCAGAATTTGATATATACTAACTGCCCGAATATAATCCCAATTATTTCGTGTGTGTGTGTGTTTCATCAAGTATGCTTGGGAACAGGTGGGTAGCACAGGACTGACTTTGTATCAGTATCACCACTGTCAACTCAGGTGGCATCGGTGGTGATAATAAGCAGTGGAAATAGTACACTGATGCAGATTAAAGGAAGGCTCTCACCAGCAAAGTTTTTTTTGCTAAGGACTCTCTTTACCCTTCCTTGATTACACACCATATAAATCTCCAACCCATTTAAATGGTTTACCTGGGAATTCCAAGGTAGCAGGTATGCCAATGGCATAAGAGAGATGAGAAAGGCATGAGTCCCTTTGCTGTCTACTGCCTGCCACATTCTCCCCATGTGACCAAGGCTTCCACAACCTTAGCCATGATCTTTGGTAAGCAGTTCTAGGAGTATAAAAATGTGCACAGAGGGCTTCCCTGGTGGCGCAGTGGTTGAGAGTCCGCCTGCCGATGCAGGGGACACGGGTTTGTGCCCCGGTCCGGGAAGATCCCACATGCCGCGGAGCGGCTGGGCCCGTGAGCCATGGCTGCTGAGCCTGCGCGTCTGGAGCCTGTGCTCTGCAACGGGAGAGGCCACAACAGTGAGAGGCCCGCGTACCGCAAAAAAAAAAAAAAAAAAGTGCACTGAAGTAGTTATTGAATGCAAATTTGCCATTTGATGAAGCATTAGAAGTCTCTGATAGAGCTCTGTACTTGTAAAAAGTATACTACAAAACCAACTTCACACTGCTTAAGGTTGACTTACCAACCAACTAATGAAGTGAAAGAGGAAATCTTGAATGAAGGCTCAATGTCATGAAATCCTCAATCTGATTTATACCTCTAATGACCCTGGACAGGCTTCCCAAAATTCAGGTTAACTTACCAAGAATAGCTTCCCCTTCATAGCAGCCTACAGCCTATCCAAAAGGGAATTTTATTCTGAATCCATTCTTTCTCAGGTGTGAGACTCTCCTCTTCCTCCCTACCTTCCTCCCCTCCAAAAAGAATGATAGGTAGGCATGAATCAAATATAGGCATAAAAATATACATGCATATTATTATTTGAAACACAATTATTTTCCACAATATTGTATGTGCCTCTGAAACACAGTAAACTATTAATAGCAGAGAGACTAACCACCTAATGTTCTCATGGGAAAATGAGTCCAGAGCTGAACTTTCCTCCAGTGTAGACTTCTTTCTGCTCTCATGGAACTGGGGATAATATTCTCTCAGTCATCAGGCCCTTCTTTGATTCTCTCAATTGTTCCCTCCACTTGTGAAGAAATGGTCAACCTCCTCTCTCTCCCACAGCCCCACATCTCCTTGTTCTCCCTGCTACCCTGGGACCCAATCCTGTGGCAGACTTGCTGATCCTACTGGTGAGCATCCCAGGACATTTACCAGACGAGGGTTTACTGGTTGCATAGGCTACCATCTGTTAAGAGGTACACAGGACACGTTGGCGTTCCTTCTTCCATTTTATTCATTCAACAAATATGTGTTGAATGCGTTCTTTAACCCAAGCACTGTTTCCGTTGCTGAGATAAAGCAGACCCAAATCCCTTTCTTCATGGAATTTACATTTTCCCTGGGAGTAATCCTCATCTACACGGTAAATAATGAAAACACTGAGAATCTCAGATGATAAGCACTAAAGAGAAAAGTAGAGCAGGAAATGGGGACGTTGTTGGTGTTGCATTTTAAGACAGGACAAATAAGGTCAGTGTCACTGAGAGGCGGCATGAAGACCTGGACCTGGATGCAAAGGCAACCATCTTGCTCCCTCCTTCTCCTTGATTTTATTCCTTCATGAGACTGGCTAGAGAGTGATACAATCTCAAAATTAAATCCTGCAGAGAACATCTAAGCTGCATGCTCCAGTTCCAGTATTTACCAGAGGGCTCCAAACCTACCAACATGACAAATTCAGTTCTGCTACTCATTGCCTACAATTCCCCTGGGAATTTCCCCAATGTAGAGGTTATTAGCAGGGCAGGATTTGAGAATTGCTGGATTTCCAGCTCTAATAGTTCTAAAATAGCATGAAAACAACACTCTCACCCTCAGGCATCACTTTTCTCTCCATCTCCCCTAAACCCCTTTGGAGGTAGGGAGGGAGAGCAGATTCCTAATGTAGAACTGTGAATTGTGACTTCTGCAGCCCGGCCTGGGTTTCTAATTCAGTAAAGCATAAAAAGGAGCAGTTCTGTGCAATTAGAGATGAACAATAATAATAATCACTTACTTTTATTGATCACTAATTTTTTTACTGAAAGTGCTACGCTTTAGCACTTTTCTGAAAATCTACATAGATCATCTTATTTAATCTTTACAATACTTTTGTTGGGTCTCTGCATAATTGTCTACTTCTTACTTTTGAGGAAGGAAGCATAAAGAAGTGAAGTAACTTGCAGCTGGTCATGGCAGATCTAAGACCCACACCAGGCAGTATTTTGCCTGGAATACTGGAAAGTGGTGACTTAAAGGGAAAGGTTAAGTTACCCACACAAGCCTTGATCCCTCAAAGTTCCCATGGCATTGTTCCTTTCCCTTCTTTCTTTTCCCTTCCCTTCCCACTTATCTCTTTTCCCTTCATTTCTGGTCAGATGTTGACTTCACATCCTTGCCCTCTGCTGCCATGTTCCTTCCAGCCCAGGACCCTCTCCTTCTCAGACCCTCCAGAGAACAATAGCTACTTCGCTAAGCAGCATGGAACCTTTGGGAAGTCTTTCTCATGCTTTTTCTAAACACTAGTAACAAAGATAAAGAGACAGAACATAGAGACCTCTTCCTAGGGCCCTTCCTCTTCATCAGCTTCTCTTTTCTCTCTCAAATCCTGCTGAGAAAAAGTTACCCCTATAGATAGGTGTAGGGGAGGGATGGAAAATTATTTTTCCTTCTACCTTCCTAGGTTCTCCAGGTGAGGCCCTGGAAATTGGACTGACAACAGACAGGTTAACAAGAGAAAAACAACCAGAGAAATTTTAACACGTGCATCCTGCATTCACGTGGTATCTGGTGATCAGTCACTCAAAGGGAGAGTTAGCTTGGGGTCTCTCCATCCAACTTAGTCAAGGCAGGGTGAGGGTGGTAAGGGGGAGAAAGGGCATTTATGGAAAAGCAGATGACTTTCTGGAAAATAAATGGGCCTTAAGAGAGCAGGTGGGAGACATGATCGTCTGTGACGGGGTCTGGTGGGGCGCCAGAAGAGGAGGTTATAGAGTTGCCCCAGGAGGGGATTTAGGAGAGTTGCGTTCTTTGGGGGTGCGGGGGGGGGTGGTGCTCTGCTTTTAGGCAGATAAGGGATTTCAGGAACTCAAATGCCTTCGGCTCAAAAATCATTTTTATACCAAATGGCGTATTTTGGGTTGACAAGTCCTGATCCCCTTCACCATATAAATATTCATGAAGAAGCTTCTATCCAATAACCCAGGTGTGTGCCGCAGTGTCTCTGGATGAAGGAGAGTGCTGGTGGGGAGTCCCTCGGCCACTGGGAGAAAGGCTTACCTACTGGCCTTTTGTCTCTCATTTTTTGTCTCCTCAGAGGCTACTGTCCACCAGCCCTGCCTGGAGGGCACCCAGCCTGAAAAGGTCTTGGTTGAGAGATGAGGTGTCAGGATTTGTGAAAACGAAAGAGAAAAAAGATGCTAGTAAATTGCTGATGGCCGGGTGCGCTCCCTCAGTTACTGGTCCTTCCTAGATCTGTAGGTACCTTCTGTAAAGGTACATTCTCAGCCCTCCCCTTCAAGGATCTCACAATCCAGATAAACCTAATCATTAATTGCCTTGAAAATATTTAACCTTCTCACTTATTGAGGTTTGTGAGAGGTGAACTGAAATTGTTGATTTCAGCGGAAACGTATCACAATTACACTTTGTTCTCTAGACAAGAGTTGCTCAAGGCTCGGGGCTCGATGCTATACATCTTTGGTGTTTTTACATTAAAAAGTGCTAGTAGAGGCCTTCCCTGGTGGTGCAGTGGTTAAGAATCCACCTGCTAGTGCAGGGGACACAGGTTCGAGCCCTGGTCTGCGAAGATCCCACATGCCGCGGAGCAGCTAAGCCTGTGTGCCGCAACTGCTGAGCCTGCACTCTGGAGTCTGCGAGCCACAACTGCTGAGCCCACGTGCCACAACTACTGAAACCCACGCACCTAGAGCCAGTGCTCCGCAACAAGAGAAGCCACCGCAATGAGAAGCCCGCACACCGCAAAGAAGACTAGCACCCCCTCGCCGCAACTAGGGAAAGCCCGCATGCAGTAATGAAGACCCGATGCAGCCAAAAATAAATAAAATAAAAAATAAATAAATTTACCAAAAAAAGTGCCAGTAGAAGTGTAATGTGATATTAGGCCAGTTTATCTGAATTTTTGTTTTAAAAAAGAAACTTTCTCTCTGCCATCCTTTGTCCGCTACATTTTGCCTCCAGTATCTCAGTGTGAGATGTGAACAACTTCCAAACAAGTTAAACTTGAAGGCCTACTTAGTTTCTCAGGCTCATTACCAAGGATTTAAAACCTCTCTATTCATTTGACAACAATGGTTTCCATGGCAATTACTGCAACACATGACATTCCCTGCAGCTCTGCTTAAAATGCACCAGCAGAAATGGCTACACATCAACACAGTCCTCAGGAAAAGCTAGACTAGGCGGATTTTCTTCTCACCAATGCTGGCCTTAAGGAATTAATAATAAAGGCAATCGAGCATTTTGATTTCTTTGTGCAATACTGATCTTCTCCTCCTTTTATTTCAACCCATCACACCTGTGAAGACATAATTTCTTGTAGCAAATCATTTGAAGTGCATTTATTTGAAAGTGGCCAGGGGTGAAGACAAAGTACTGACCATAATTTCCATCACCCCATTACCCTTTTCATCTGTTTCTGACTCTTTTGTCATTTCCCCTAGCCCTTTCCCCTTCTAAGGGAGACATAAATTCTGAAAGAATAAGTAGAGTGCCAAAGTAGAAACCCAGACGGAGCAGAGAATCACCCTCTACACAATCTGTCCTTCCTACCTTCCACCAAGGAAGCAAGCAGAAGGTGCACTTAAAATACACTCAAGAAATAACTAGTCAGGGCTTCGCTGGTGGCGCAGTGGTTGAGAGTCTGCCTGCTAATGCAGGGGACACGAGTTCGAGCCCTGGTCTGGGAGGATCCCACATGCCGCGGAGCAACTAGGCCCGGGAGCCACAACTACTGAGCCTGTGCGTCTGGAGCCTGTGCTCCGCAACAAGAGAGGCCGCGATAGTGAGAGGCCCACGCACCGCGATGAAGAGTGGTCCCCGCTTGCCACAACTAGAGAAAGCCCTCGCACACAACACAGCAAAAATAAATAAACTCCTACCCCCAACATCTTCTAAAAACAGAAAACAAAAAAAACCTTGGTCCTGCTAATTTAAAAAAAGAAATAACTAGTCAAATGAATACACAAATCAGTGAGGGTCCCTTTGGTTGAGCACAGGTGATGTGCAGGTACCATGGTAAGAGCTTTGCATTAATCATTCCATCACGATCCTATAAGATCAGCATTTTCACCTCTGTACAAATTCAGAACTGCATGCTCAGAGAGAGAAAGAAATTTCCTTGAGATCATGCAGCCAGATGAGTCAGAATTGGGATTTTTTAATCCAAATTGGCCTGGCTCCAGAGCCCACGATCTTGAATTAATTGATAAAGAGACTTATTTTCTCAGGTTTGAGAGACGATAGAGTGGGGAGAGGAGGACAATCAAGAGGTCCAGGCTATTATCTGAGTTCGGGCACAGGTCCCTGTACACTGGCTGGGACAATTCTAAGCTTGTCTCTGCAGCCTTATTCCCTCATTTTCTTGGGAAATGTTAATAGCAATGTTGACCTGCCTCCCTGGGTTATGTAACAAGAGGCTGTGAAATAAACAATAAGTGAGAGTTTTGAAATGCTAAGTGGTAGTGATGGTGATCATAAACCCACAGGGAGAGACGTATGTAAGGGGAAGACAGAGGGGAGACATACATAACAAGAATGCTTTAAAATAAATGAGAAATGCAGCTCCTGAGTCTAGCTTCTGCAAGACCTGGCTCTAGAAGAGACTATGTAGGTCGTTCCTGGCTGTTTCTAGTCTGGGAATATATAAGATCCTGGAAGATTTTATGCATGTGTGCTCATTTCACTGCAAGGAAGAATTGCAGACGTTGAGGTTTCCTTTTAACAAGCATGGTAGTGATGCAAATATCAGTATCTTCAGCTTGGGAGCCCATTTGTGTAATCATTAAATAAGGAGGCACGTTAGCTTCCTATTAAGGTAATAGGTATGCTTATCTAATTTTGCATTTACTTTACTTAGGCTAAGTCCTTAATGATGGATGATACCTTTAATTAAGGGTCGGAAATTAATGAGGCAGTTGAGGTTACCATGCTTGACTTTATGTTTAGTTAGCAGAAATTAAACATGGTTGTACCTTTGCTTCGTCTTCTCCTTTTCCTACACTTTAGAAGCTATCTAAAAGAGAACTTTGGAAATAATACAGAACTGTGTCCCAGCACGTACTCACCCATGTATTTATCTGAAAAGCACTTATTCAGTACTAAGGATATAAAACAGAACCCTGCATGGTTGCTGCCCTCAAGGAGCTCAGAGTCTAGGCATAACCATGTAAGACTTCAACAGACATCATTTACAAGAAGGGCCCCGGGAAAATGTGAACTGTAATCTATAGAGATGTGATCAAGCTGAGACCCAAGGACTGGGGGATTTTTCAGGGCTTCCTATTCATTTACACAGAAAATAGGAAGGAAAAATGTTTCTCAATTTCTGATGACTGTGCCAAACTCTTCTAAGGACCTTCTGTGACAGTATAAAATACAGGCACTTGGGAATTTTAGCCTTCAGAAAAAAAGAAGATTAAGCAACCACATTTGTAAACATTCAGGTTGATCATTTTTGTCCCTAACTTACATAAATGGATTATAGCTGAACTCTATGTTGTCTCCAAAAGACTTTAGATTTTCCAGGGCTATTATTTTGGGATATTTTTAAAAATGCTCCTGAAAATTGATTTAGCTTCTTGGAAATAAATAACTCTTCTAGAATGTATCTCTTCCACATATCCCTACTTCAATCTTTAGTTTTTCTCAGATTATACAAGCTATAACTGAAGAACATATATGGTATTTTGGCTTTCAGAGACGTATCTATTTAAATATACATATTTAAATATTGGTCACATCTACTACTAAAGTAAGGAGAGAAGGACAGTGAAGAGAGACAGGAGAGAAGGACTACAAAGAGAAGGACAGTGGTCATTTAAGAGAAGATAATCTGAATGATATATGAAGGAGTACAATCTCTAGATAGATTTATTCTAAACTAAATAATAGATGCAAATAGATTTGATGAGTAAAATAAACATTCCCTCTACTGCTCTAAGGCAGTTTTAATGGAAAAGACAACTCAAGAAAAAAAAAAGCGGGGGAAGGGAATTTATTTTAAAACTAGAGAATCATGTAATACTTCCAACAAACAGATGAAGAAAAGTGCATTGACTTTAAAATTCGATAAAATTGTTTGAATCCTGAGTTGCCATTTACAGATCAATTAAACTTTGGCAAATGTCGCTGTTTGGGTTCCCTGGGGACGCCGACTCTAAAATAGAGATTGGCATACAGATTTATCTGGGGATGCACTTGGGATGTACACCCATGGAAAGGAAGGGAAGGGAAGAGACAGAAGCAGGATTGGGCGGCAGAGAGAGAAGTTGAGATTTTCTGCAATCTCAGCAGGGGCTTCACCTGGATCTCCAAGGAGCGCTGAATCTGGGATGACCGTTCACAATGGTCCTGAGTTTAGGTGAGGGGACCAGGCCCTTGTCATTCCCACATTGATTATCATTGATTATTCACTGGATGGGGCCACCCCAGAAGGGGGCCATGACTTTGGGCAGTGGGATTCCTTTCAGCAGAGGCACTAGCAGTGATCCACCTGCCAGAAGCACTTTCAGCACCTGGGGAAGTAAATTCTGGGAAAGGGGACCTGGACAGCACATCACAGTGTCTGAAACAATGCACTGTATCCATTCATTCATTTATCCAACAGATAACTATGGACCTTCTACAATCTGGAATTAGGATGCCCTGTGATTAAGTGACAAACAAACCAGACCAGGTTCCTACCCTCATGGAACTTTCACTGTGGAGGGTGTGGAAAGGGTTTTACAAAAAGAAAACAAACAAATGAAATAATTACAGAGTGTTAGTACTATAAAGAAAATAGAGTGATACATTAGGGATTAATGAGAGATGAGACCACTTTAAATAGAGCCCCTTCAAAAAGAAAAGATTGAAGAGTACATAGACGATAAGGGAGTAGAGAGAATGAGAGCAAGCAGTTCATTTGAAACTATTGACCATGAGGTAAGGGAGAAAAATGGAACCATAGCTGCAGGACATAGTGTCAAAAAAAGTCACTGATATTTTCTTGAGATGTTTGAAAGGCCAATGAGTAGAGAGGAAGGAAAAAATGGGTCAGGAGAGAAAAGATAACTGAAGAAACAAGGTCCCAGAGCAGGAATTAGTGAACTAGGGCCTGAAATCCAAACTGGCATCTGCTTCTGTAAATAAAGTTTTACAAGCCATACCCACTTGGCTACTTCCTGTTTACCACTGCTTTCATGCTACAACATCAACCTTGAGAAGCTGTGACAAGGAACTCATGGCCCACACAGTCTAGAATTTTTACTCTCTGGATCTTTACCAAAAAAAGTCTGCTGACTTCTGGTTTAGAGGAAGCAAGACAGAAGGGGATCCAGTGCAGATCTGAAGAGGCTCGCCTTTGGGTAGAGCAGGTGCCTTTCTTGGGATGTGTTGGGAGGAAACACAAAGAAAATCCACACACAGGAGGTTAGGTTGTGGGTTCAGTGATGGAGAAGAGAAAGGAGTTGCATTTTGATGGCCCCTGTTTTCTCAGTGACAGATTAAATAAGAATCTGAGAAGTTGGGAGTATTTGTAAAGAAAAGAGAGGTTTTGAAGTTCTTGATTTGGTGAATGAAAAAGCTAATTTACTACAGAAGTGTAGTAGAATTAAAAGAGATAGTGTTGATTGCCCACTGGATCTTCTGGCCATAAATTTTATTTTATTTATTTTTTAAATAAATTTAATTAATGAATTATTTATTTATTTATTTATTTTTGGCTGCGTTGGGTCTTCGTTGCTGCCTGCAGGCTTTCTCTAGTTGTGGCGAGCGGGGGCTACTCTTCATTGCAGTGCACGGGCTTCTCATTGCAGTGGCTTCTCTTATTGCGGATCACAGGCTCTAGGCACACAGGCTTCAGTAGTTGCGACACTCAGGCTCAGTAGTTGTGGCTCGCGGGCTCCAGAGCGCAGGCCCAGTAGTTGTGGCGCATGGGCTTAATTGCTCCGTGGCATGTGAGATCTTCCCGGTCCAGGGCTCGAACCTGTGTCCCCTGCAGTGGCAGGTGGATTCTTAACCACTGCACCTCCAGGGAAGCCCCTGGCCATAAATTTTAAGTAAACCCAATTTAAACAAGGGACAACCAGTTAAGATGTTATAAGTTTATGCTTTGACATCACTTCCTCTCTTCCAACCCATAGCAGTGATAAATAAAATTTGAAAAGAAAAAAGACTTGGTTGAGCTTAGAAAGAAAATAATCCTCTCCATGTACTCAAAACAGAGCACAAATGTAAGACAGTAAGTGCAGTTGAAGCTATGAGGCTACTGGTAACTGGTCTAGAATCAGGCATTGATGGTTATGAATGTGTATTTCTCAGGTTAGGGGATAAAATACGTTTCATTTCAGCCTCTCTTCAAGCTGAGGTCTGGGTGTGTGCATCAGTCAGGTTTAGCAGAAGAAACAAAAAGCACTCTAGAAATTTGAAGCATAGAGGAATTTAATACAAAGAAAATACAAAATCATTGGGTAGGTTGAAGAAACAAGGTTCGTAGGCTGGATATCTTGGAATGACTTCCAGAACACCATGGAACCAGCCACTAGAGGGCTACAACTTCAGCAGTTTGGGGAGATGTCCTAGGTCAGCAGCTGCACCAAACCCTGGACATCAGGAGAATGTTAACCAGAAACTGCTTCAGGAAAACACTGCCCTTGCTACCCAGCAGAGACAAACAGAAGCTTCAGGAAGATTGCTTCTACCTCACTTGCACTTTTCAAATCTAGCATGGGTGTACTTAATTGGCAGAATCTAAATCGCATCTGAAAAAGAGTTTATAGCTTTCCAACCTCTCCAGATAAAAGGACAAAGGAATGGCAGGTGAGAAACCAATCTAGTAGTAACCACAGTGAGGTATCATAACATGAAGGGTTGCTGACCTGAGGCCTGGGGTCTTGCATTATAGAGAATTATGAATCTGTTGAGGTAACCAGGGGGAGGACAAAATTCTCAGGGCCAGAAACTGAGTCAGATCACTTTCTGGGTCCGTGAATGACCTGGTGAGATCTGAAACACCATTGTAAGACTTGGTTCTAAATTTTGCATCCAGGGAGCAGGGTAGAGGCAACTGTTAGCTTGGACTAGTGAAGAAAAAGTGAAAAAGAAGAAAAAGAGCAAACAGAAAACCTTAACTCAAAATGAACTTAACCTAAATTTCTTCTAAGAAAGTTAGCAACAAAATTATCAATTAGAATGCAAATTCACTCCACATAAATTAATTTTTAATAAGTGTTTAAAATATTCAAAGAGATGAATGAAAGAATTATATCAATTTTAAAAGAATAATAACTTGTGAAGGAAAAACTGGCCAAAAATAGGTAGATGTGAAAGAGATCCACTTAAAATCTAGAATATAAAAATATGGTAACTAAATTTTAAATTAATGCCCTAAATTCAAAGTTAGCACTAGTTAAGGAGAGAATTGGTAGATTGGAAGATAGTACTGAGAAATTCACCTGGAACACTGATAGAGATTTTTTAAATGTAAACAAGAAATTAGGAAATGTAGAAGATAGCTTGAGATGCTTGGGTATACATATATCTAAAGGGAGTTCCAGAAAAATAGAAGGCAAGAAATAATGGAAAATTAATATTTGGAGACTTCTGAGATTTTTGCAAGAGGAAAAAAGATAAGTAGTTTTTCACAGATTGGAAGTGCACTGTGAGTATTAAGTAGCTCAAATAAAAAATAAACTCACACTGAGATGAGTAGTAATTAAACTAAAGCACATCAAGGATAATGTTAAAATCTTAAGAGGTTCTAGAGAGAAAAGAAAGATGACTTAAAAGAAACAGACAGGGCTTCCCTGGTGGCGCAGTGGTTGAGAGTCCGCCTGCCAATGCAGGGGACACGGGTTCGTGTCCCGGTCTGGGAAGATCCCACATGCCGCGGAGCGGCTAGGCCCGTGAGCCATGGCCACTGAGCCTGCGCGTCTGGAGCCTGTGCTCCGCAACGGGAGAGGCCACAACAGTGAGAGGCCCGCGTACCGCAAAAAAAAAAAAAAAAAGAAAAGAAACAGACAAGTACACTACCATCAGAATTCTCAATAGCAATAATATAATGTAGCAGTAATATAATGTTTTCAGAAGTAAATGTCATGCAAGTTTCAGAGGATTGGAAAAAATAAATGGCATCAAGAATTATATGCCTAGATTGACTAGAGTTTTTTAAAAGTAACAGCAAAACAAAATATTCAGACACATACACATAGAGTGTTTACCACCCACAGACCTATACCAAAACCATTATTAAAGGATGTACTTCAGCAAGAATAAAAAGTGAAGATATTCAGTTGGCGTGGGACAAAAAAAAATTCAAGTAACACATTGATGAATATCTTGGTAAATACCATTTAGTGTTGACAGTAATAAAATAATAATAAATTAAATCCAATCACCCAAATAATGTCTTTTTTCTCCAAAACCTAGGCATATTAAGCAGCTCAAGTGTTGGCATAAAAAAATGCAAGTAGCTGGGCTTTTACCACATGAATTCAAGAGCAGGCAAGGTTGGTAAGAGCATATACCAAGGAGTAATAATAATAATAGATCATGAGTGGAGTTATAAAGAGTTATTTTTAAAAATGAAGACAGCTGAGCAATGGTAAATAGTGTAAAAATGGTGGGATCATTAGGAGGTCTCAACGAGGTCAAGGAAATGTTGCGGTCAGGATGCTGGTATGGTAGGATATCAGGTTGTGTCAAAGAGTGGGTCCTTGCAATAGATTTCAGAGGCATTGTTCTGATGGGGTGATCATGGGTATGAGTCATGAGGTGAGGCGGAGGAAAATAGATTAGAAGCAAGATGTAGGAAGTGAGAGAATTCTACCATTCCTCAGAATGAGATGGGAGCGAGAATGCAGGAAAACCCGGAGGGTCAGGAATCCATCTTCAGTGAATGAAGAGAGTGACAATGTGATCTGTAAATGAGAGGAATAAGGGGGAGAAGGAGGTGGAGTAGCCTGATGGAGTGGGGTGTCTTGAAAGAGCTTGGCTGTGGCCATGAGGAGCAGCTTCTAAAAATAATATGTTCTATTTTACACCTAAATAGTGGCAACAGGTACAGAGTGTTGCTGAGAAAAGCGTCTGAGCCAATGAACCACACTACTGAATGAGTCTTTTAAGAGTTCCTACTTGTAAGGCTTAAGTTATATATAAAGGGAATCCGGAAATTTATTTTTTATTATTAAGGGCAGTTTAGTGTTTATTGAGGTCCCTTGGTTTTTTTGGTTTTTTTTTTTTTTTTTCTGGATGTCACTAGATTAAATCTTATGACTAAATTTTGGGATTCTTGGAAGGGATTTTATGCCTTATCTGCATTGCCTTACAATTCCATGGGTGTCCAAGGGTTTTATGTAACTATACATTATTCTTTAAGGAAGTAATCTGTACCAAAGAGATTTGGGATTCTCTTTATCAAGGAATCTACACTCCAATGAAATAATAGCAGGAAATAGATCATTATGAGTACATACACTTGCATTTTTCATTGCTTATGTTGATTATATATTGATTGTAAATAAATATGCAAACATCCTGCAGTATACAGATAAAATCTGTCTGTAATATAAATCTTTAAATAAGGCTCAGATTAAACAAGGAATAGAATATCCTGATTAATAAGGTATTTTAGATTTCACATGCTTAAAAAGTAAAGCCCTGTCTCATTCCTATAGGAAGATAGAGACCAAATCAGGGGCTTCAAGCTGTAAGAGAAGTTAAAGGACTTGGAAGGGTCAGATGACTACATATAGCTAACTGAAAATTTCCTGCCCATCGCCCCTTTCTTTAAAGTTTGTGGTTAACATGGTGGGAGAGACTACCCAGATTGATTTTTAGGTTCTTTTCTTTAGCAAGATGCGTGATAAACACAAGTATTTGCTTTTTCAGGCCGTTTTTTGACATTGTATACACTCATGAAAGAAGAAATCAACCCCAGAAAAGGCTTCGATGCTCTTAATTAACTAGTCAATGTCTTATTAACTATGAATTCACGTGGATAGGTAAGGGAGGCTGTGCATCTTCAAAACAAGCATGTGGTCTCCCCTGAGACAAACCATCTGAGTTTGCATCCTGGGTCTGCTACTTATGAACGTGTGACCTTGAGCAAATTGTTTGAACACCATAGGTCTGGGTTCCTCATCTGTACAATGTAAATAAGAAAAGGGCCTACTCCTCAGGGTTCTGAAAGTGAAATGAGCTAATACATATAAAGCATTTAGCCCAGTGGTTCTCTCCTACTTGGTGCTCCATAGGCGTCAACTATTGGGTTGTGGTTGCTTGGAGAGCCTACTTTGACTCACGATGAAAACTTGATAGCACCACAGTAATACTCTCCTTTCGTTAAATTGCCTAATTTTCCTGGGATGCCTTGTATATTCCACCATTGTGCCCTTACCATGCTGTTTCCCTTATCTGGATTAACCATTGACCCTCCCTCCACTGAACTATAAAACTTGACACAAAATTCAGGACGCTTTCTCTGTCTCACCCAATTCTATCCACTCTGATCCTTTCGCTCATTCCTCTTCCTCCTAACAGTTTCTTATGCGACATGTACTACATTATCCTGAATAACCTACATAAAGTAAATAAACCAACACTGGAGTTACTCTTGCTGGTGGAATGTTTGTGTTGTACAGAAAACATAGTGTTGCTTAAGCATATCTGGATGAGAGATATGTTTTCATTTTAGAAACCAAACAGGAAGAGGCTATTCTATCCCCAGAGGGGTTTACAAACCCACTCCCATTACCGTAGCAACAAGGAAAACACTAATCACACCAGGAGAAGGCAACCATCAAAGCAAAGGTCTCCAATCACAGCAGAGAGAAACTCAGAGGCAGAATACTGTACTTGGAGCAAGTGCATAAGCAAAGACTAAAACAGGGGCCCTGAAACAAGAAGAAAACTGCCTTGGGCCAAAAGTGAATGATGACAATATCATAGGACACACAGAAGAATATCTA
The DNA here is from genome assembly GCF_059928025.1 of Delphinapterus leucas. Lineage (NCBI taxonomy): Eukaryota > Metazoa > Chordata > Mammalia > Artiodactyla > Monodontidae > Delphinapterus > Delphinapterus leucas. The sequence continues at coordinate 21,299,024 of NC_143130.1, read as the reverse complement.
GACTGAACTAGATCTATTCACTGAGCCTCCATGGCCGTGGGTTATTTTTTTCTTAGTTGAGAGGAACTGGAGGTAGAAAAATCACTTGGTCAACTCTTCAGGTGTTTCCAGTAGGAATAAAATCTGTATGTTGTTCTTATCATGAAATTTGTGTTCAACTGTTCTCAACAAATCAGTTTATCAACTTTCATGAGGTCTTCGACTTTCATACATGAGAGAAATAATCCAATGTGAGAGTGTATCTGGGGTTTGCTCTACAAGACTATTTCCAGTGGAATATTGATTTACAAAGTGGGCACAGTACCACCGAGCATACTCTAACCACAGAATACAATTGTCTTAACCAGATATTTCTCTCTGGATGTTCTTTCATTGCCTTTGCGCTTTTCACTAGAATAACTTAGGTGGCTCATGATTTGTGCATATATTTGGTCCTTCCATGTGTCCAGACACTCTTTAGGCATTCACATTTTTATATTAACTCTTCCTATCAAAACTGAGAATAATTTCATTCTACACTGATCATTCCAATACTCGGTAGTTTATATGTAGTTAAGGTTAATAACTTTTATATTCATTAGCTATTTATCTTATATATGTCTTGCTTCTTCAGCTACTTTATAATCTCCAGGTCTAGGATATAGGAATTATTTTTCCTCCTTTTGAAAACTTCAAAATGCTGCTGGTTCTCTGTACATCGTAGGATATACATTTTAGTTTACTAAACGACTGAAGAAACAAATATATGAAAGAACAAACGAGTGTTGTAAGGAGATAACAAGTTTCCTCTAGGTTCTTGGAATTTCAAACTGGGCAACTAGCAGAATTCAAATCCCAACAAAATGCTTCAGGAGAGTGTCATGGATTTGGGGTTTGGGGTTCAAGAAGGCTGAAAATATGTAATCTAAATTTGTGAAGAAACATACATGTAAGAGCTGTTTTACTTATTGTCTTTCAGTGCTCTTCACATCATTGCTTTTCTCCATGGGATGGAGGCTCTGTGGTAAAGAGGGAGCGGAAGCCTCATTTTGGCTTGGTCTGCATAGATGCTCAAAGATCGATATAGGTTGTTAAACGGTTACTTAAAATAAATGTTTCATTGTGTCACATTTGTTATTGGCCTTAGAACCTCTGGCTGTTGCATAGCTTTGGGATTAGGATAAAAAGAAAACCTATAACCTGGAATAATCTTTTCCCCCCACCTTGAAGAGGCAGCATCTTTAAGAGAGGGTAAACATAAGTAGTCTCTTAACAGAGGCAGTGCTACCCCAGAATAATAAGAATATTCACCTTTTGGTGCCATATTATTCCCTTCAGTACTATTTTTTATCTCCTCTGGGAAACATTAACTAACTGATACTACAGAATACTTAAAAGTTCCAAATATCTGAGGAAGAAACAAAATTGTTTTTGAGTGGGAGCTTCAGAGTAAAAAAGATATGCCCAAAACACAATGAGGTATTGATGGAATGGCTTATAAATAGAATGCTGGTGGAAGAAAAAAAAAAAGAGATTTGAATTACAGGAACAGATAACAAAGAATGTGAGATACGGACTGACATCTGGGGATTCAAGAATGTGTTGGAAAAGGTTACCATAAATTATGTTCTCCTGCTACACAGCAATAATAGTTGCCACACAAGAAAAGTGTATTTAAATTAGAATTTTCCCTTAAAACACTGCATCACAAAATATGTTTTCATATGAACTTTAAAATGAGAGAATGAGTTGGCAAGTTTGAGCCATTTGAGAAGCTTATAATCATTCTTGGGTTCATCAATATGCGGACAACCTTATGCGGAGGAAAAGAGAGAGGAGGGGTCTATTCCTTTCCCAGATTCATCCTTGTACTTTGCAAAGGTTGGTTTATTTAGTTTTACTGTTAATCTCTTAATCATGTTGGTATCTGGAGCTACTCATTGAAGAGAAGACTCCAGGTCCTATTCGTTCCATGGATTCACTCAGGAAAGACTCTAGGAAATCCTTTTTCTAATCTTCAGAGCTCATAACCTGCTCTCCAGTGAAAACAATTTGCATTTTGTCCACTTTACCAAGAAGACCACTAGGCTGAGCATTCTGGCCCCATCACTAACAAACTGTGTGACCTTGGGCAAGCTCCTTAACTTCTCTGAGCTTCAGTTTCTAAATATTTAAAATAGAGTGATTGAACCTAACAATTTTCAAAGTCCCTGGCCATTCTGCAACTCTGATGTTAATGGATTAATATGTGGCACAGATCGTAATACATGCAAGAAAATAGAATCTAGACCCTTGCTTTCCCAGTTTCAAGCTTTCTCCTGTTCACAATTCTGTCTCCTGAGAGTCAGAGACAAGGCAGTGGAGATGGCTTAACAGACTGTATTCCATTTACTGTAAATATTTACTGTATGGTTGACTCAATGGTGAATTGATCTCATAGTGACTACATAAATGCTATAGAAGTCAATAGAATTATCTGAAAATATATTGCAATTAGTAGGGAATGATTTCCATTTATCAATTTCTCTTCCTTGTGCTAACATTCATGGAAAGGTTCTAATTCTAGAGAAATGGATTTTTTTCAGGTCGCAATTACACTTCCACAGTTACAGCTCTGTGTTTGGCCTCTCAGCCTGGTGTGGTCATTCCTGCCTCTATGTCAGAAATAATGTGTTTTTATTGTTTAAATGTTGGTGAATTACACATATTTTGAATTTCCTGACAAAGATGTCAGTACTTGCACATAATGATTGCTGTGGAAGATAGGTGATATTTACAAGCTAACAAGTGGGTAATATTCACAAACAGAACCAAGGGTGTGGATGTATTCATTCAATTTGCTAATCCTTGCTCCCCAGATATTAAAGTATAATCTTTAGCTGTAATTTGTATATTTAAAATAGTTTTAGAAGTAGCCAGGTGTTTGAGTCAAGAAGCAATCTATGAAAGCTGAGTTGGAGAGAGTGCCAATTTTGATCCATTTACTGTCAAGAGGGTACCTTGAAGGAAAAGCCCGAAGCACTGGAACTTGGATTGACCGTTGTAAATAGGAGATGACAGTCAAGATGAGAGGTGATGAGAAGACTTTGGCAGGGGTGAAAATTGCGTCAGTAGTACTCAGAAAAGCTGACACACTGACACAAAGAACAGAAAGAGACCACTCTGTCTCCCTCCCACATTTAGGCAAACCAGTCTTTTAGTCACGCAAGGTTTCAACAGGAACCTAGGGGCAGGACAGGAATAAAGACGCAGACAGAGAGAATGGTCTTGAGGACACGGGGAGGGGGAAGGGTAAGCTGGGATGAAGTGAGAGAGTGGCATGGACTTATATGCACTACCAAATGTAAAACAGATAGCTAGTGGGAAGCAGCCGCATAGCACAGGGAGATCAGCTCAGTGCTTTGTGACCACCTAGAGGGGTGGGATAGGGAGGGTGGGAGGGAGATGCAAGAGGGAGGAGATATGGGGATATGTATAGCTGATCCACTTTGTTATAAAGCAGAAACTAACACCATTGTAAAGTAATTATACTCCAATAAAGATGTTAAAAAAAAAAAAAAGCATTGCAATGGAGACAGAAAGTTGGCAATATCAGCCATGAGCATTTCAGAGACTAATGCTGCAAAGCCATGTCCAAATTCTTTTGAAAATCAAGAAACTCTCTAGCCTGAAGATTTGGTAATTATTAAGATACCCTCACATCTTTTCATGAAGGAGGAAAGGGTCATGTATTCCAATCAACAGAGATCCACTTATCCTTGTGAACATTTCCTTAATTTTCTATAGAACCCCATGAAGGTCCTTTACCAATCAAATTTCATTTCTACTTGACCCAGTTTTTTTGCACACTACCCTGTGCTTGTGAATCCCAGCTCAGGTACTAAAGATATTTTAACTAGTTGGGGTAACTGTTTCTACAGCAAATTCCCGGTAAGACTTTAAATGTTTTATCAAAATGTAAGTATATGGATGAAATCCATTGTTAGATACCATTTGGTTATGTGTCTTTAGTGAGGCTCTTAGTCATTCTTAGATAACCTAGGTATTAGAAAAACTGGGGGCTTTTTTTTTTTTTTTTTTTTTTGCGGTACGCGGGCCTCTCACTGTTGTGGCCTCTCCCGTTGAGGAGCACAGGCTCCGGACGCGCAGGCTCAGCGGCCATGGCTCACGGGCCCAGCCGCTCTGCAGCATGTGGGATTTTCCCGGACCGGGGCATGAACCCGTGTCCCCTGCATCGGCAGGCGGACTCTCAACCACTGCGCCACCAGGGAAGCCCGTAATCAGTAAGTTGAGTACTCCTCATCCTCTCTGATCTATACTAGCTGACCTAGGAGATGGAGTAGAACGATTTATATCATGGTATTTCCTAAAATCATTAAAAATAGAAAACAATGTAAAGTAAATGAAAGAACGGGGACCAGCTGATCCTGAGCTGTATTCAGCCAGTCTTTGCCTTCAACATAGAAGTATAGGATTTGGAAAGAAGAAAAGTGATGGTTTCTGTTTAAGGGTGATCAAATCACATCTGGAATAAAAGGTTCCTTCCTGGACTCTTCAGTTTAAGAGGAGTTAGACAAGCTATGTGCTCAGAGGATAATGAAAAAATCCAAGACGTTGTAACATAAAGACAGACTGAAGAATAATATAGACTTTAAAGAAGAAGAGATATAGGGGGATAGTGAAAGCTGTCTTCAAATATTGGAAGGTCTTGCAGTGCGATTGTGTGAAAGAGGATCATGCTCCTATAGAAGTATATAAAACCTCAGTGTCTCTAAAAGCAGCAACCTGAGGGTATAAAGGAGGCCCCATCAATGCCTGGGTTTTATTTCACTGCCCCTCCCTACTTGGATAACTTCAGGGTTTGGTTCCACCCTGTTTATGTCTGTGTGTCCTCAGAGTACTTTCTTAGTACTCCCCTCCTTTTTGTTTCTGCTGTTACCTCCATTGCCCACAAGCCCCATGAGGGAAGGACTTCACGTCTACCAATGCTGCTGGTGGAAACCCTATTTCTCTGCGAAGCTTGTGGTCTCTCCGTGCCCCAAAGCTTCAAAACCATTGAAATGCAAACATCTATGTGTCCTTTAGGCTTAACTGATGTTGGTTCTGTGTTATTTTCAGTGAGGAGACCATCTCCTCTCCCAGTAAAGCCCAAGACCTGGTTACTGGGGTAAAACTGGAGACCTGATTCCTTTCCATCACACCCAAGGCAGCTCACCCCAAATTTCTCTTTTCCAAAAGCCCTTTCCATCCATAAAACAAATATTCCTAGAGCCTAACACCTGGATCAGAGGGGCTGAGGCCAACATCACTTTCACACACTCAGAGTCAGGGTTGAACTCTGACCAGAGCAAGCTGGGACAGATGAAGGAGGCTTCTGATGCTTCAGTGTAAGGGAAGACTAGTTAATAATTAGGGCTTTCATCAGCTCAGATGTGCTACCTGAAGAATTGTTCCCCTGTAACTGTTCCTGTTCAAGTGTATATTTTGTGAGCATTTGTTGGAAAGAGGCCTGGAGAAGATACAAGCAGCAAATGAGTGTTTGAACTAGATAACCTTAAAGATTCCTTCCAAGTCCAAGCTGTAGGAGTCTAACCTTATCTACTCACCTTGGACAGTGAACTGGGATGTTGGTGATGGAGACTGAGCAACAGGGCAGTAATAACACGGGCATTACAACAAATACCATAGGATATCGCTTATATGTGGAATCTAAAATATGACACAAGTGAACTTATCTATGAAACAGAAACAGACTCACAGACATAGACAATAGACTTGTGGTTGCCAGGGGCAGAGGAGAGGGGTTGGATTGTGAGTTTGGGATTAGCGGATGCAAACTATTGTATATAGAGTGGATAAACAACAAGGTCCTACTGTATAGCACAGGGAACTATATTCAGCATACTGTAATAAACCATAATGGAAAAGAATATGAAAAAGAATATATGTATATATAACTGAGTCTCTTTGCTGTACAGCAGAAATTAGCACAATATTGTAAATCAAGTATATGTCAATAAAATAAAATTTTAAAAAAGTAACACAGGGGCTTCCCTGGTGGTGCAGTGGTTAAGAATCCTTCTGCCAATGCAGGGGACACGGGTTCGAGCCCTGGTCTGGGAAGATTCCACCTGCCACAAAGCAACTAAGCCCGTGAGCCACAACTACTGAGACCACATGCCACAACTACTGAAGCCTGTGTGTCTAGAGCCAGTGCTCCACAGCAAAAGAAGCCACCTCAATGAGAAGCCCGCGCACCGCAACGAAGAGTAGCCCCCACTCGCCACAACTAGAGAAAGCCCACAAGCAGCACCGAAGAACCAAAAGCAGCCAAAAATAAATAAATAAATTTATTTAAAAAAAAAAAAAAAGTAACACAGGCATTACCCTTTAAAAAAAGTGGAAAACAAGGGGTCAGGATGTCTGTAGGTCCTCTTAGTGCTGTTTCTCCAAGTGCAATGTGTAGACACTCTGCATTAGAATCACCTGGGGAGCATATTAAAATTTTAGATTTGGGGGATGAGAGCTTAGAAACCACTCTTTCTTTTGGAAAGCAATGCTCTCCAATAGAACTTTCTGCAGTGATGGCAATGTTCTGTTATCTGTGCTGTCCGGCACAGTAACCACAAGCCACATGAGCCTATGGAGTATTTCAAATGTGGCTGGTGTGACGAAGGAACTGAAATTTTAAGTTTAGTTAATTTTAATCAATTTAAATAGCCATGCATGGCTGGAGGCTGTCCTGTGGAACAGCACAGTTCTGAAGCCTTAGAAGAAGGAAGCTTAGAGAAAAGTAAGTTTGAGTTGCAAAGGAGTAACGGTGGGCAATTGAAGCAAAAACGTGAGATCAGAGCCAGGATGCAGCAAAAGTTAAAGAGAATTATAGCAGGAAGCGACCTAAAAGATCCTCTAGTACAATAGCTCATAACCTTTCTGAGGTTCGGGAACCCTTTGAGAATTGCTGAAACCAATGGATATTCAGAGTCAGTAATATACACATATTAATTCAGTAATATACACATATTAATTCATAGATAAATTTATATGAGTTTTCAGGGCAAGAGAGTTAGTAATCCCTAAAGCTCATCCATTGTCCCCTTTCCAAACCACAAATCCCTGTTTGGGAATTCCTGATATAGTAAAACACCCCTCCACCTATAGACAAGAAAACTAAAACACAGAGCCTCAGGACTGGCTCGAAGCCATTCATTTATCATCAAACTTGGCTTCTATTGTCTCCCTGTCTGGTCCCCTGTACATCTTTCTTTACCCAGAGTCACGTAAACTTGTGTTTTATATGTATAGTAGAACTAGCTAAGATTTATACACAAAAGTCAGGAGTTGGAGTAAGCCCACTTGGATTTAGTTGGAAGTGCAGTGTTTTTTGCAGCACTTAAACATGTTCTCCTGTTTTGGGAAATGAAGGAAGCATTAGTTCGATATTCGAAATGCAGGAAGAACAAGGTGCATTTGATTATTTTTCCTTTCTCTTATAAGAATAAAATGTGGTTAAAATGCATCAATAAAGAGATGCAGTGTTCCTCGGTGTTTGATTAGGAGAGCGTTTTTGCAATTGATTTTCCAAGCTCTTAGTCATATAGCAGAAAGGTCCCCATACATTTCAGGAGTATTAACTGTTAAAAATAGTTTTTGGTTACTGGGTAAATACCAATTTGCCGCAATTGGAACGAAAAATTTCGCAAGACTGTTTACATGCGTTGTGGAGAGAATATTAACATCATCTTGAGCTGTCTGTTGTTTGCTTGTATGTGCAAGGGGAGGAAAGCCAATGCTTAACACAGCGCTTAGAACTCACATCTGCTATTGTATGTTCATCAGTATTAATCTAGAGAGAGAATTCGCTCCATAAATTTTACAGTTAGCCTTCCATAAAAGAAGTGGATGCTAATAAAAGTAAGGCATGCTTTGAAGAGTCTCCACTGCAAGTGTTTTCCCTCTAACAGCTCTGAGTCAGGTCAGTCTTTGTTTAATCTGTTCCTGAAATAGACATGCTTTACACTTATTCCATCTTCCCCCTTGGGACCATAGCCTTGCAACAGGGAAAATAGGTTTCTATTCTTAAAATCTAGTTACCACCTACTTTAAAAACTTTTTTTTCTTTTTTTCTCTAAAATACCCGGGGATGACAAGAAAGCCATGCTTCACCCCCTTGGAGATGGCTCCAATTCAGGCCAACAGAAATCTACATAAGCATGTTGCCCAGGTGAAACCAACATGTTTATGTTTGCGTGCTCTTCTGCATGTATTGATTTGAAGCAATGCTCTAGTCCTTAAATCTGAGAGTTAAATCACTACCATTTAATGTCAGTCGCAAATTAGGGAAACTTTGGTCTGGAAGACTTGGACAATGCCCTCTTCTAGGAGCTATGCAGTGTTGCAGGGAAACTATTCCATTGGAAGTCAGCAGTTGTAAGTCCTAGTCTAATTGATATTAACTAGCTGTGTAAACTTGGGCAAGTCACATAATTTCTTTTTCTTTGAAATTAAGATTTCAGCTGGATCAGTGGATTCTTCATCTGTCTACATATTAGAGTCTGTTAAAATGAAGATTCCTGGGCCTCTTTCCAGCAATATTAAGTCAGAATTTCCAAGGAGTAGGGCCCATGCATCTATTTTTTTTAAACAAGCTCCTCTAGTGATTCTCACATACCCAAAGGAACCAAGTGAATTTTCTATGGCAGCTGGTGAATTCAGTGGTCTTTACTATTCCTTTATTTTCTCAATGTCTGTGATTGAAATGTTCCCATGGATTCATGCAGGGGACAGGAAGGAGATCTCTGGAAGAAAGGGGTTGTTTGTCTGGATCATGCAAATAAAATACAAAAATGTGAGCAGAACCAGAGGTGGGCTGTGATCTTTCCTATTCACTCAAGCCTAATTCTTCACTGTGCAATGAAAATGGCTATAAGACCAGTCAGAATTTTCTCCTGAGGCAGCCTGGAATATTCCCAGGATAGGAAATAATTTCCCTCTCTCATGCCAGCCATAACTGATTGGTGGTGGAGCCTGGATCCCTCTGTTGTGAAGGACAGCAAGGTCAAGTCCAGGGCCAGCTAAGAAAGAGTGCCAGGATGAATGGTTGATGCATAATCAACCCCTGCTCTGCCCTTAGACCCTGTAAGAAGTCTGACACCTGCCAACTTCAGAGACCTGGATTCACAGCCATGTCACCCTGAGGTGGCCTCCTCCTCTGTCTCCACATTCATTAAAAAACAGGGATAATAAAACTTATCTCCTAAAGGAGTCCGAAGACTAAATCAATGATGTTTGAAAAGCTCATAACTTAAAAGGGAAAAAATATTAGTTCTTTATTCCCCTACTTCCCTGGAGCAAAGGATTCATATCTGATCTATCGACAGAGCTTCCAATTAAGCCAGTGCCATACCTGGAAGATGAGAGGTGCTAAATAGTTACAAATGGATAATGAGTGAATAGTAAAAGAAAACACACACATAATGCTTTGTGTGTCCCTGGCACTGATGTAAGCCCTTGAAAAACTCATTTATTCACATTTGCCCTTTTATAGATGAATCAACCTAGGGCACAAAGAGGTGAAATACCTGACCCAGAGTGACACGGTCAATAATTGATGTTCGAGCATCCATGCTCTTAAACACTTTACCGAAAAGCTACTGTTGGAACGGAGTGGGGGAGGGAAAGAGGAAGGAAAGGGAGTTCACATCAGCACCAGCGAGTAGAATGAGAAGGCCACAGACCCCACCATGGGCGAAATGCACATTTTATGTGGCCTGCGTGGGATTTAGTAAAAATTCACGGTGACGGGGGCTTCCCTGGTGGCGCAGTGGTTGAGAGTCCACCTGCCGATGCAGGGGACATGGGTTCGTGCCCCGGTCCGGGAAGATCCCACATACCGCTGAGCAGCTAGGCCCGTGAGCCATGGCCACTGAGCCTACACATTCGGAGCCTGTGCTCCGCAACGGGAGAGGCCACATCAGTGAGAGGCTCGCATACCGAAAAAAAAAAAAAAAACAAAAAAATTCACGGTGACAGCTGTAGGTAGGACATGCACACACCAATTGCTTTAATCTCCCCACTCTATTGTTTTGTAACCAACCAGCTTTACGCATTTCATTCATACGTGTCCCTCCCTGATCCCAAAAGTGTCTGAGCTCCAGACCACTCTTAATGCAAGTAGGCAGGGCCCATGGAACCCTTGCCTAACAAGTGCCTGTAGACGGTGGGGGGGAGTTCCTGTTACTCAGCCCAAGGGTTCAAAAACCTTCCAAATTATTTTGACTCCTGTTACTTGTGATCCTCTTCTTAAAATTTCAAGATAAAATAAAAACAAACAAAGAAAGCAAATGCTAGGGATTTATTTCCTTGTCTTGTTTCAGGTTAAGTTTCTAGGAGCTCGAAATGCCCATGTATCATTTGAGTCCCACTGTTGCATCCTGAGATTTCCAGCTCAATTCTTTTCTTGTTCTTTTTGTTGGTGGTAGTGGTTTTCCCCTTCATTATTTTCCTGCTGAAGAGCCTGACTTGGCTAAATTCAAGAGGAGAAATGAGGGCTCGGCTGATAAGGAAAAGTAGCTTCTGCCTCTCTGTCCTTTGTAGGGAAGATCCCAGGGCATGTTAGGAAGAGACATTCTCAGCCCGGAGAAAGTTTACAAGACATTGCAGCCCAAGCTCACGTTAACTGGCCCCCACTCACCCTGAGGAGGAGGAACTGGCAAGAAAGATACAGATTTCATTTTTTGTTTTGACCCAACATAAAATTTTAACTGTTGAAGATAAAGCTGTGGCCCCCCTTCTAACAGATTACATGTTAAAGAAGCACAAGTATTTCCACCAGCTGAACCAGCAGGTCTGCAATTGTACATGTTTTGCAGCTGGCAGTCTCTTCATGGGCTGGTGGCCCTGTGACCCATTCATCCCCCCAAATCTCAGGGGAGGCTTGAAACCCACCCCTTCACCCTGGGTCCTCTGAGTATTGCTACTGGAACTTGGAGCCACTGGAGGAAATTTGCTTCAACCTTGAAAGCTTTTCACTAAAAGAAAAAAGCCCGTTAATGAGGCAAATGACCTTGGTCTGATCTTGTATTGTACCTGACTGCTGTGGCAGACATAGGGACTCCAGCCCCGTCATTCACTCCCCCAAACCTCAGAGGAACCTCGCAGCTCTGCAGTTCTGTGATTGCGAGGTTGGTCCAGAGGCACCACTGCTCCATCCTGGGATACCCAAAAGCATCTGGGGGAACCAGGGCCTGTCATCTTAGGATTTCCCCCAGAGCAGTGAGGGCCAGTACGGTGGTGGGGTGAGCGGGACAAGCAAGGGGAAGCCCTTTGAGGGGTTGTAGATGACTTAAGTTTGGTCTTGATAATTAATTTTGACATTTCAAACAGCATTAAAGAAGTACATCAGACACATTTTTATCGAAAGAAGTCATAGATTGTAAAGGCAGAGCAGTATCACCTGTAAACCATTAATGGAACCAGGAACCCTCTGGCTGTTCTTAGGGTACTCCAGGCTTTATCACATGATTCCAAAACAGACCGCCCACCCCATTCTGGTGTGGATGCGCTCCTCCTTACCTTGAAATGCCAGGTTAAACTCTCCCTGATGCTTTCAAGTTCATCAATTTACACTGCCCCTAGTGCTTTCATCCACAGTAACTTACTAGATCGCTACACCGTTCCACCACTCGTGTTAGGTAGCTATGGCTGGTGCCTTTCACCCCCACTTGACGGGACATGAAACTAAGGCTCATGAATGCTTAGTGAGGACTCCAGGGCCTGGCCCAGCTGGGGAAGGGAACGTGTCCTTTCCACCACACCAGAGGACATGAGTCACTGTTCCCACTGTTCACGTAAGGAAAGTTAAGACCCAGAGAAATTAGGTGAGTTATCAGGTCACTTAGCCTTCGGTGGCAGAGAGCAGCAGGACTGCAATCCAGGCTTCCTGACTCAGAGTTTTATATTGTTTCCTCCACATCTTACTGCTTCTATAACATTGGCTGAAGTCTTAGACCTCCCTCAGACACTAGGGAAGATGTCCTTAAGACCCTAAGAGTAGTGGGTTTGAGATGCCCCACCTCTGGCTAGGCGGCTTTTCAGTGTGGCAGGAAATTATAGGCAGCTGAGTGCAAGCCTTCGTGGGCAGTTCAGGAGCCCTTCCACAGCCCCATGGAGATGAGCTTGTGTGAGGCCACTGTACCGGGTGTTTGGTCACCTCCAGGGCTATAAAAATGCTCTTGGACCCAAAGTGTGACACACCAGGGAGACATGCAAACACACACACACACATCACATACACACATACCCTTCTAGAAACTCTATCTGGGGTGAAGGAATAGGGAGAAAAAGCTTCTGAAGGTTAATTTGCTTTTTTGTGTGTGTGTGTGGCAAAAGGGTCAAGAAAAGATTGGCTATTTGGAATCCACAGATAATCCCCAACCCTCCCTTTTAGCCATTATTTGTTAACATTTCACAGGGGGGCTTAGGAGCGAGGCAGTGCCTAAAACCCACCCAGGAGCAAGAAAAACCAGGAACCAGAACAATTTACAAGCTGGATTATCAACCCCAGTTGGAGAGTAAGCTCTGTAATAAAAGGCAGAATTATCAGCCGCAGATGGAGCTGATGAGTGGTATAATGCAAGGCAGAGTTGTGCTGAGCTATCTCATCTCTGATTCTGTCTTGATAACTTCCTTGCACTGTTACCACCACCAGCCCTGCAGGACCCTAATGCCTTCATGCTGCTCCACTTTCACCCTTTCGTGGAATCCCAGCGTAGCAGCCTAGACTCTTCTTGCAAAGATCCAGCCCACCCCTAATTCCACTGTGTGCTCACAGCTTTTAGAAAACACCAAGGCATGGCCTCTCCATAATCAGTTAATTCAAAATCTTCATAAATTCCTCAGGTGGTTCTTTAATGCAGCTATATCTAAGCTCTGCACATTTCTGTTTTTTCTTGCCTTTTTCTTTCGAAACATTCGTCTGCAACCCATTCTTTCATACCCCACTCCCTTCTAGGGCAAAGTGCATAAGTTAAATTGTTATCATAGACAAATAAAATTGTTTAGCCCTACTAGGAGCAAAAGAAATGCAAATTAAAACAATGAAGTAGATTAGGAGCAAAAGAAATGCAAATTAAAACAATGAGGTAGATAAACCTTTTCATTTATCACAGGGATGATATCTTAGAATATTTTAATTCCTACTGTTCACAGGTATACGGTAAACCAAGTAGTCTCATATACCTTTAAGTGGGTATAAAGTGGTGCGTTTCTAAAAAATCAGTTCCATCATCTGTATTAAGACCTACAAGAGTTCAAACCTCTTGACCCACACATTTTATTTCTTTGAATTTACCCAAAGGGACTAGTGAAAACTGCAGAAATGATAAATTATGGGAATGTTCAATATTGTGTTATTTATAATATCAGAAATGATAAATAAATGAAATGAGACATGAAATAATAATAACGGGATGGTTCTAAAGATACCACAATCTACCCACGCTATGGAATAATAGCTAATCATTAAAAGTTATATTCATTACTTTAAAGGTCCATAACATGGGGATATGCTTTCACTATATTAACAGGAATAAGGAAACAAGATAGAGTTGTGCATATGAGCATATATATATATATATATATATATATATATATATATACACATAAATACACATATATGGAGATTTTTTTAAATATATGAAATGTTTAGTGGCTATTTCTGGGTGGTGGAATTATAGATGATTTTCATGATTCTTCTCCCTTGCATTCTTCATTTTCTAAATGTTCTGACCAAAAAAAAAAAAAAAATTCATTACTATGATAACCAGAAAAGCAAAAACTGCACATTTTATGAAATATTGCTATGGAATTGGCAGTGTGATCTCTTGCCTTTCCCAGATAACATATTTGCACTTTCTCAGGAAGCTGCCTTTCATTAGGACAGAGGGTTTCCATGAGTAGAAGTCCCTCTGTTCAGAGGGAAAATTTCCCAGCCTCTGGACTCCCACGGCCAGGAGTGGCTCCTTTCGCCAGCAGCTCCAACATGCCTAACACAGCATCACGACAAAAGTCTCTTCTGCACTCACTGTCAGACATAGGATCCTGACTTATTGTGTGTTTGCTACCTGTGGTCCCGTGTGCGCCCCCACGCTCACACACACACACACACACTCTCTCTCTCTCTCTCTCTCTCTCGTAATTGGACATGTATTTGTTTCATTAAATTCACTCCGTCAGCAGTTTCTGCTCTAAACAGTCCCTGAGGCCAAGAGAAAAAAAAGAAAGTCAGTAATCAACAGACTACTTTGAAGTATAGACTACCGACCTATTTATAAAAGGAAATTAAGTAAAACCCGTAATTATAACTAGCCTACAACCTTTCAACATAGTCGATGAGAAATTCAATTTGCTTAAAATAATGAGATACTCTGGCAGGAACAATCTGTTCGTGTGCTGTTCCCAAGAGTCTGGGGATGGAAACAAACCCTGCCTGACATTTGATACTATCTGTCAGTTTATCAACTCGTCTGGGGTGAGTTTTACCATGGCACTAGGAGGTTTGGCATGGAGAAAGGAAAGAAAAAAGCTCTTTTCTCTTTTCTACCCAGTGATAGGAAACCTGTTACAAACTGGATTCAGATTTCTATTTTGAACCCTTGAACAGGTTAAATAATCTACCTCAGACCTACTTTCAGTGGGTTTAATTTAGCTACTTTCCACCCTTCTGTACCATCACCCAAACCAAATGATTAAAGTTTCTGAAGTCTCTGCTCTACTGGCTACTCACATGTTCTTTGTCTAAAGTTTATCTCTTTGTTTTGTTTTTGTTTTTCTGCTAAGTTCCTATCTTATTGAGGTAAGACAAAGATATATAAAAGTTGAATTAAACAGTGTCAACACAAACCAATATCTACTGATTTGGGGGCCTTTCCCCAGCCAGCTTAAGACTGCCTTCTGGATTTCCCACCCTCCTTCATTCCTTCATTGGCTCCACAAGTTTTATTGGCTACTACTAAGTGTCAGCCCCTCTGCTAGATATTGGCAGGAAAAAAGAAAGAATAAAACACAGACTGTGTCTTCATAAATCCCAACAGCTAGCAGGGAAGTAGACTCATAAGCAGGCCATTGTAAAAGCATTTGGAAGCGTGGTGATAGGGATTTTTGAGAAGTTTAGAAGAGGTGCCTACCTAACCTAGCCTGAAGGGCCATAGGAAATTAGGATAGAATTGTCAAGGAAAGAATAAGAAGATAAAATCCAAACTAAGT
Source organism: Delphinapterus leucas (assembly GCF_059928025.1). NCBI lineage: Eukaryota > Metazoa > Chordata > Mammalia > Artiodactyla > Monodontidae > Delphinapterus > Delphinapterus leucas. The sequence goes on along the minus strand of NC_143130.1, from coordinate 21,283,781 downwards.
AGGAAAGAGTGAGTCAAAGTTAACCAGGCTGAGAAGAAGCACATTCCCAGCAGAAGGCTGAGCACAAGTGAAGGCAGAGAGGCAAGAATCCCAGGCCAGCCAACTTGATGGCTTAAAATAACCACCATTATCTTTACTCATGACTCTGTGGATCAGCTGGGCAGTTCTTTGGGTCTGGGTCAGCTCAGCTAGGGATGGATGGTCTAGGATGACCTGACTCTCACATCTGAGATGTCCGCTAGGCTGCTTGGGATGTTGCCTCTCTTCCTGAAGGGAGTTCACTTTGTATTCTTCATGTAATGCCAAGGTGTTCCCAGAGGGCCACAAGAGTGCAAGCCCCAGTGTGCAAGCATTTTTCAAGCCTTCACTTGAAATGCACTTGCTAAAATCCAACGGGCCAAGCCCACAGTCAATGTGGGAGAGGACCATCATGGGCATGAGAGGTGTGATATATTGCAGGCTGATATGTTAACAATCTCCCACAAAAAGGAGGACGATAATGGGTCTTGGGTGATATGACATGCTAAAGAATTAGAGACCATTTAAGGCTTTGCAACAGAGAAAAATTATATATATGTATATATACATATATGCTTATAAAATTTATATTAATTATATTTATTGAGGTATAATTGATATATGAGATTATATTTGTGAGATTATTTTGTTTCAAGAGTACTACATAATGATTTGATATTTGTAAATATTGTGAAATGATCACCACAATAAGTCTAGTTAGCATATGTCACCAAATACAGTTACAGTTTTTTCCTGTGATGAGAGCTTTTAAGACCTCTTCTCTTAGAAACTTTCAAGTATACTATACAGTATTATTAACTATAGTCACCATGCCATACATTTCATCCTCATGACTTACTTATCTTATATCTGAAGGTTTGTACCTTTTGAATCTCTTCACCCATTTTGCCCATCCCCCACTGCCCTACCTCTGGCAAATTCTCTGTTATCAATGAGCTCAGTTTATTATTTATTAATTTTTTTAGGTTCCACACATAAGTGAGATCACACGGTATTTGTCTTTCTCTGTCTGACTTATTTCACTTAGCATAATGCCCTCATGTTCCATGCATGTTGTCACAAATGGCAAGATTTCTTTCTTTTTTATGGCTGAATAATATTCCATTGTGTAGATATACCACATTTTCTTTATTCATTCATCCTTCAATGAACAATGAGGTTGTTTCCGTATCTTGACTTTTGCGATAAATAATGCTGCAATGATCATAGGGGTGCATAAATATTTCTAAGTTAATATTTTCATCCTTTTTTGGATAAATACCCAGAAGAGGAATTGCTGGACCTGCTTGGTACTTGGTAGTTCCATTTTTAACTTTTTGAGGAAACTCCATACAGTTTTCCATAGTGACTGCATCAATTTATATTTCCACCAACAGTGCACAAGGGTTCCCTTTTCTCCATATCCTCACCAATATTGCTATTTCTTGTTTTTTTGATAATAGCCATTCTGACAGGTGTGAGGTGGAATTTCATTGTGGTTTTGATTTGCATTTCCCTGATGATTAGAGATGTTGAGTATCTTTTCATATGCCTGTTGGCCATCTGTATGTCTTCTTTGAAAAAATGTCTATTCAGATCCTCTGCCTATTTTTTAATTTCATTGTTTGTTTTTGTTTCCTGATGTTGAGTTAAATGAGTTCTTTATATATTTTAGATATTGACTCCTTATCAGATATATGAGTTACAAATATTTTCTCCCACTCTGTAGGTTGCTTTTTCATTTTTGTTGATGTTTTCCTTCACTGTGCAGAGCTTTTTTGTTTGACATAATCCCACTTGTTAATTTTTGCTTTTGTTGCCTTTGCTTTTGGTGTCAAATCCAAAAATCATCACTGAGACCAATGTCAAGGAGTTTACTGCCTATGTTTTCTTCTAGGAGTTTTACAGTTTCAGGCCTTATGTTGAAGTATTTAATCCATTTTGAGTTAGTTTTTGTGTATGGTGTGAGATAGTGGTCCAGCTTCACTATTTTGCATGTGGCTGTCCAGTTTTCCCAGCACCATTTATTGAAAACACTGTCTTTTCTCCCATTGTTTAGCCTTGCCTCCTTTATTATAAATTAATTGACCATATATACTTGGGTTTATTTCTGGATTCTCTATTCTGTTCCATTGATCTAAATGTCAGTTTTTATTGTAGTACCAGACTGTTTTGATTACTGTAGCTTTGTAATATAGCTTGAAATCAGGGAGGACCATGCCTCTAGCTTTGTTCTTTCTCAAGATTGCTTTGGCAATTCAGGGTCTTTCATGGTTCTTAGGATTCTTTGTTCAATTTCTGTGAAAAATGCCATTGGTATCTTGATAGGACTGCATTGAATCTTTATATTGCTTTGGATAGTATGGACATTTTAACAATATTGATTCTTGGAATCCATGAGCAGAGAATATCTTTCCATTTATTTGTGTCTCCTACAGTTACTTTCATCAATGTCTTATAGTTTTCAGTGTATAGGCATTTCACCTCCTTGGTTAATTATTATTTTTAATGCAGTTGTAAATGGGATTCTGATAGTTCACTATTAGTATAGAAATGCAACAGATTTTTGCATATTGATTTTGTATCCTGCAACTTAATTTAATTCATTTATTAGTTCTAACAGTCTTTAGGGTTTTCTATAAATAATATCATGTCATCTGAATATAGTGACAGTTTTACTTACTCCCTTCTGATTTGGATGCCTTTTATTTCTTTTTCTTGTCTGATTGCTCTGGCTAGGACTTCCAATACTATGTTGAATGAGAGTGTCAAGAGTAGGCATCCTCCTCTTGTTCCTGATCTTAGAGGAAAAGCTTTCAGCTTTTCACCACTGAATACAATATTAGCTATGGACTTGTCATATTTATATTTTGCTTTTATTGTAAATGGGCCAACTAGGAAACTGTGATTTAAGGGAAATCATAGACTGTCGTAAAAGCTCATTCTCTGAAGACAGAAAGACCTGGATATGCATCTTGTCTCCACCACATTCTAAATATATGACTTTGAGAAAGTTCCTTGACCTTTGCAAGCCCCAGTTTTCCCATCTTTCAAAGTGGAGATAAAAATACCAAATGCCTACCCCATAGGGTTACAGTGAGGATTATATGAGATAAGGCATACGAAGCACATCAACAAAGTCTAAACTTGTGACAAGAATCCATTAAGCATTAGCCATCACTACTTTATTATTATCATTATTATAGATTTTAAGGAGGCTCAACTGAGAGATGATCACCTAAAAGCCTGAAACGGGAATAGTAGATAAGATGGAGATGAGAGGACTGCCTTTAGAAATATTTGGGACTTAACAATGGAAGAAGAAGGAAATTGATTGTATGTGGAACTCTAAGAAGAAGAAAGACTCAAGAGAAATCTCCAGATTTTTTCTAGCTTAAGTTACTGAGTAGACTGCTTCTAACTGGTACAGCTAATATAGGAGGAAAAGCTCATTTAGAAGGAAAAATAATGAATTGTATGTGAGGCGAATTTGAGACACCTGTGGGAGTTAGGCTGATGGGCACCCATTGGACAGTTATGGTGAGTTTAGTTTCAAGCCTATTTATAGCCAGCCTTGAGATTTCATAATGTGAAAAGAAACTACCTATATACTCTAATTATGTTTGCAGGCAAAGGGTCTTATTTTTAGAAGCGAATAGAACCTTATTCCTCCATAAAATCCAAGCCCAAACAAGCAAATGTAAGTGGCTGGAATTCCTTGTCTTGTTCACTGTTGTTCACTGTTATGACTGCAGCTTCCCAGAAAGGTAATGCAGTGCTTACTTTGTCATCCCATCAGGAGTCTCCATTGGGAGGGAGGGGCTAAGCTAGGGAAAATGCCCAGAAGCAGAGAAGACCAAAACAAGGGAAGGGGAACTTCCCTGGTGGCACAGTGGTTAAGAATCTGCCTGCCAATGCAGGGGACACGGGTTTGATACCTGGTCCAGGAAGACCCCACATGCCACAGAGCAACTAAGTCTGTGAGCTACAACTACTGAGCCTGCGCTCTACAGCCTGTGAGCCACAGCTACTGAGCCCACTTGCCCCAACTGCTGAAGCCTGTGCGCCTAGAGCCCATGCTCCGCAAAAAGAGAAGCCACTGCAATGAGAGTAGCCTGCGTGCAGCAATGAAGACCCAATGCAGCAAAAAAAAAAAAATTTTAATTAAAAATAAAAGAAAAACAAGGGAAGGGAAGCAGGAATCTGGGGAGAAAGGGAGAGAATTGTCCTCCTCTAAGAGGAAAGAGCAGTTCAAGACTGATCCAAACAAGGGCACTGCAAATTCCCAATCAAATGATGAACATCAAGTGTCACTAGGTGGGAAGAAAAGAAAGGTGCAGCTTCGTTCAAGAACCATAGAACTTTTACTGGAAGAGTATTGGGTACCAAGTCAATTCTCTTAGGAATTCTCTCAACCCTTAATCCTTAGAACTCTGGTACAACTAGAAAAACTCTATCTCTTCCCCTGAAGGAGGCTATAAAGTCTTCCAGGCAGAAGAGATTTCAGAGGGTGAGCTGGTTGTGCTACTTTGATATCTGGAGGGCTGCCCCCAGACAGCATGTACTTCTTCCATTGGACTTAGAACAGAGAGAAACCAGTTTCTAAGCATGCTAGTGTACACGGCAAAGGATCTGGAAATATTGACCTACTAGGTCATTAGCTCTTAAACTGATGAAAACCATGGACATCTTACCATAAAAATTCACATTCACACACAGTTATTCATAGGATTTGAGGACTTGTTCAAGCCTCTCAAAGGTTATCCATGGAAAAGCGAAGATCTGAGGACCCAAAGCTAACAACCTGACTCTTTTGGAAGAGTTGTTCAGGGACTGCGTCAGGGCAAGGACGGGCAAGGAATGCACAGTTTCACCAAGATGTTAGCAGGAATGACGGAGAGATTTGATAATGGCATGTTGAAAGTAGTTCCTGGAAACCATCATTCCTGCTCCATTCTGGTGTCCTGGGTGCTGAAGCTAAAAGGACTGAGCTTGGTGATAAAGCAAGGAGTTTTGGAACTTGAGAAAGGATCATAACTTCTACCTATAAAAAAAGAAAAAGAAAACAAAAAAAACTAGCAATGCCAAATTCACATATTCATTATAATGTTTGCTTTGAAAGAGGCATTTAAGAAACTTAATTTTCACTTTTTTGGGGGGGCGGTAGATTATTGTTCCAGGGCCATCCGCCCACTCTGCCTTTGTCTCAGATTTGCACACATGGCTTGGTGTCCTTTCAGGGAACACAGCATGCCTGGGGCTTGGGCCTGCTTTGCTGTCGTGGGTGGACAGCAATCTGTGCATGAGGAGCCCCAGTTGCTACTGCAAAAAGCGTGGGTGTCCCAGAATATCAGACAGTTCTGTGTTACAAAACAAATAGGAGCAGAGAGGATGGAGCTTATGTCCTCTCCAGCCACATCACCGCTTCCTGTTTGAAAGAGCTTGAAGTTCTCTGGTGTGGGCTCCTGGTCAGCCTCTCCACATATGTACATTTGTCAGCTTATCGTTTACCCAGTTCTCAGAGGAGAGGAAAGCCGTAGTCGTAGAAGAAGTTGTGTGACTTTTTCCCCTTGTGCATTTCCCATCTTTTCTCTCTTCTGGTTGAAGCAGAACATTAAAAGGTGTGGTAATGGCAAAGGATTAGGGGATGAGGGTTTCAGCCTCTCTTGTGAGTGTAGATTTCCTCTTCCTGTGCTTCCTAACTTCTCTCAAATCCCTTCCACTAGTGTTTCTTCCTCCTCAGCCCACTGAAACACAGTGGTTCCTTGACGTTCATGCAAGAGACCAACTCTTTTCAAACATCAATTATTACTAAACACCAAAGCTGTGCCCCAACCCTTCCAGTGTTGCAGTCACCTGTTTTGTTACCCCAGAACGTCTTCTATTCAGATCAGGAGAGTATAAAGCTTAATCTCCCTCAAATCATATCTGAGTGTCTTGAATGTGTTAATCAAGTATAGAAAGATACGTGTCTCCAGTATCTTAAATGTTGGAGATAGATGATTTCATCTAAGGGAATGAGGGGCCCAATGACAGAGAATTTGCATGCAGAAATTCAGTGAACTGTAGTCATTCACACTGAACTCTGAATGATGGTATCTTTGGCAATTCCATTCTGAACAACGGGAATATGTTTAAATAAGCCGTGAGAATAGAATTTCTTTTTGTCTTCAATACCAAAAGCTCCTAGAAAGTAAACTCAGACATCACACTTTAGCATACTATGGCAAGAGTACCCAGAACTTTGGGTTTATTGAGTAATAATGATAAAGTACACTTCCAGATCCTTTCCAGGTAGGCATAAATGTGACAGAGACAAAATCAACACTAAGAGCCAAGCGAACATTTTGTCTAATAACATTTTGATATTACATGGTGATTATAATTAACTTTAAAGGACTAGTGTGTGATACACAGTCCTCTAAAGAATCCTCGTAGGTGATTCCAAGTTAATGGGAAGATTGGACAAATGGATGCAGTGAGGTGCAGCAACATTAACGGAAATGACACTTCAAGTGGCCTGATCCCTGGGCCTCTTCTACCACAATGCTCAGTGTTTTCCAATCTTTCTCAAGTGCCTGTTCTAATGACCCTGACACTTGACTGTAGATAAAGCAACAAGTTTTGCCCAGTTAAATATTTTCTCTTAAATATTCCCCAGTGCACTTAAAAGAAAATGGTGTCCAGGATTAACACAAATATTCTTTTTTAATAAAACCCAGGGATGAATTTTTATTTTAATGAATCTAGTCTAAGGAGACTACCTTTTTGTGCAAGGTGAATATCATTTACCAATAGAGTGCTTTCTAGTTAAAAAGGAACCCCTGTGTGCATGGGCGGAAAAGCATTTCAAATAATACTTTCTCCTAAACTGATGAAAACGTTGTGTCCAGAGAGAGTAGGGGTCCGAACGAATGGAGCTCTCCTAGAGCATTTCACTTCAAATCTTATATTTAGTATGAGACATTGATATGGCCAAAGATTGTGTTCTGGAACCTCAGATAGGCATGAATGAAATATGAACATATTTATTACATGGGGTCTCAGTTCCTTCTTAGGAACGGTCCTTTATAGATTTATGTCAGTCATCATTCTTTCAGAGGAGATGTTTGTATTTTTGCCACAGTTCTTCAGGGACATGGCAGTGGGTTCTGTACAATGGCCGTGACTCATGTTGGACAGTTGTAATAATCAATATTGAAACACAAAACTGCGACACGGCGGCTAATGCCTTGCCACATGCAGTTGGGGTGTGGTGAGCAGCCCAAGTCCCTGACCTGACAGCACATTGGTCAGGGGCCACCTGATTCCAGTTACAGAGTCATAATGCATATGGTTATGAGGGTATCCATATCTGTGTAAATGATCATGAATGTCTATCGATATTCAGAGCACACTATTTAGATGAACTCAACTGAAACTAAAGAATTTAGGCATGCTGAATAACTTGTGGGATTTTGTCAATTTTTGACAACTTTTGAAAATCAAGGGCTGATTTTCTAAATTGTGCATCATTCAGCATTTTGCTTCTCTTCCTTCCCTGTGCCCACTTTTGGCATGGATTTTTAAGCTGATGGATGTGTTGATGAAAATCATTAACTAATATAATTTGGAAGAACAGTTGCTGTGATCTGAATATTTGTGTACCCACCCCTCCCCCACCCCCAGAGTTCATATGTTGAAATCCTAACCACGAAGGTGATGGTTTTTGGAGGTGGGGCCTTTGGGAGATTAGGTCTTTAGGTCATGAAGGTGGAGACTTCATGAATGGGATTTGTGCCCTTATAAAGGAGACCCCAGAGAGCTCCCTCACTGCTTCCACCCCTTCCATTGCAATTTGAGGCTGCAATGAGAAGTTGACAGTCTGCAGTACAGAAGAGAGCTCTCACCAGGGTCCGATCATGTTGATATCGTAATCTGACTTCCAGCCTCCCGAAATGTGAGCAATAAATTCCTTCTGTTTATGAGACACCCAGTCTCTGTGGTATTTTGTCATAGTGGCCCCAATGAATAAGACAACAGCGCAGAGAAGTCATGAAGAACAATGGCTTTTGATGAGATTTGAATTGAAATCTTGGCTTCACCTCTTGTTCACTGTAACATGTCATAGGCTCTTAACTTCTCTGAGATTCAAGTTCCTTACCTGTAAAATGGAGATAAGAGTAGAATACCCCTCTAGAGTTACTGAGAAGACTAAATGAAATAAAGTGAAAGCACTTAGCTCAGAATATGAACTCAATACAGATTAGCAGTCTTTATGTTTACTAGCAGTAGACAGTGTCGTATCACAAAGAATTTATTCTGTTTCTAAATTCCAGTTGACATCCTTAAGTGTGTCCATCAAGAATGTAAAACCATGGGAAGGAGACGGTAGGAGAAACATGAGCTTTGAAGCTGGTAGGCATGCAGAGGAGGAAATAAAAGCCATGCCTTAAAAGGGTGAAAAGATTGTCACTATCCTCTTGGCTGCCAAACCATCTGTGACATGTCTTATTATTTTTTTCTGTTGTCTTTATTGTATAGTCTCTGCCCGTTTTCTTTGTATGCCTTAATGCTGACCTCCTGCATAAAATGTACTATTAAATCCTTAACAGTTATGACCGGCTAATGTGATGTGGGCTAGTGGACACTGGCAACTTTGTCATAAGGAAAATGTAGAGTAATTCATGCCTACCAGGAGGGGGATGTGAGGAAAGAGGAAGGTGTTTCATGGTTTGAAGATACAGGATTTTGAATAGTAAGTGTTCATTTAAAAGTTATTTTCTCAGTCGGCATTCACAGAGAGTCAATTACCAAAACGTATTTTTTTTTTTTTTTTTTTTTTGCGGTACGCGGGCCTCTCACTGTTGTGGTCTCTCCCGTTGTGGAGCACAGGCTCCGGACGCGCAGGCTCAGTGGCCATGGCTCACGGGCCCAGCCGCTCCGCGGCATGTGGGATCCTCCCAGACCGGGGCACGAACCCGTGTCCCCTGCATCGGCAGGCGGACTCTCAACCACTGCACCACCAGGAAAGCCCTCCAAAATCTATTTTTGAAACTTCTTCATAGGAGCCTCGTCTATCTCCAAAGTCATTTTGAAGACCACAGTGTTGTTCACAATGTATACAGTTGCCATTCTGCTTTGTATTCTTTTAATTGGGAGCATTAAAGGGATTTTTGCTTATAGTATTTTTAAAAGAAATATTTGGATAAAAGCAGAAATGTGGAAGTTGCCTGCATGGCGATGATATTTGTAGCCATGGAAACAAATAAAATCCCAAAGTGGAAGAGGAAGCATGAAATCTGGGTGCAGACCTTTGGGAAAAGCCTTCATTCAGATGATGGATAGAGAAAGAGGAGACAAAGCCTTCATTCAGGTTATGGATAGAGAAAGAGGAGACAAAACAAATAGTCTGAGAGGGAGAAGAACCAGTATATTTATTTGACACATTATGCAAGGGATGGGGCAAAATTTGAGCAGGAGTTTTCAAACTTTTTTTAGACCCAGGTCCTTATTCTCAAAGGATTCTACTTCAAGTTCAATAAATAAACTAACAAGAGCAAACTGGAAGGACTTACTATGTGGCATTTGTAAGTACTCAAAGTCACTCATTTAAATCTTATACAAGCCTAGAAAATAGGTACTATGGTTACTCCCTTATATTTGCTTATTTTATAGATAAGCAAACTGAAGCACAGAGAGGTTAAGCAACCTGCCCAAGGTCACACAGCCAGTAAGGGGTAGATCCAGCATTTGGATACAGAAAGAATGACTTCAGGGTTAGAAAGTTCTCGTGAAGGAGGAGGAATGGGCCTTAAAGGGGACAGAGTAGCAGCTAGACTAAGAGAAATGAGAAAGGAACAGTACACAAAGTGATCTCCCAGCTCCAAAAAGTTCAGCCAACATCCTAGTTTTTAGAACTCCCTTTCCTCTTCATTCTTCACAACTAAATGGAGTTTTAATTTCCCTGCTGAAATCCTATGAAAAATAATCCCACCCTTTCCATAGTGCTTCGACCCAAATTTCAAAAAAAAAAAAAAAAGTTCCAAGGGGGAACAGAGGGAAATGAAGAGGAAGTCACTTCAAGTTATTGCTGCCTTTGCAGAGGGTGTAGGGATGGAGAGTGACAGCAAAGGAGATGAGAGGAAGACTTTAATGATGCTGTAAACATTGTAGTGCATTTCCAGTTGGGGTGATAGGATTTAATCAGGAAGCATAAAGAACTTTTGATAGCCCAAGACTCCGCTGCACAAAATGTATATATTTAAGTGGAAAACAGACACTACTCCTTAAACTTTGGGCCAGGAAAGCCCATACTGAAATGAGGCACATTTAAACTGCAGTTCATTCCTCTTCAAACCATTTTGTCTACAAGCTTCTCAATGTCTAATGTATTGCATTGTAAATCTAAGGAATGGCCCATCTGTGCTCTTTTCCCTCTTACAAACAAAAAACAAACTGAGCTCCTATATTTGCTTTCTCTTAATAGCAATTTGGCTTAAGCCTTGGGTTTCTTGATTCTTGAGAGGGGCGGCTCCACCCACTGTGAGAGGCTGTGGACATGGATTTTCTCTGAACTTCTCAAGGCATGGCTCACCTTGTACAATTTCACAAAGTCCCTGGCCCCTGGCTTCAAGTCTGGACTCCTTAAATATAGGCATTCACTCTCACTCAGGTCTGTTTACCCCCGCCCCCCCTCCAAAAAAGATAACACATTTATGCACCCAGGTGGTTTTCAATCATTCTAAAAACAGAATAGGACTGAATTGCTTTGAGGAGTGTTATGACCCCAGTTAACCAAAAGCAGCAGGTGCTATGACTTGAAAATCCTTTATATTTAGGTCAGTTTATTTCCATTTTACAAATATTTACTGAGTGTCTACTGTGTACCAAATTTGAGATTTGGTGATGAGATTTCAAAAATTAATAAAGATATTATAATTTGGGCAATGAGTCCCCTACCAAAGCTGGAGGGAGATAAGAGAACTTTATTTCCTAACCTGATTTTCAGCTATTTTTTGATGGATTGACACTTGGTGAACACATCCATTTAAGGAAAAAATAGGCAGGCATCACAAAAGTATCCATGAGGGCAATAAGGAGCTCGTCTTCTGTTTTCAACAGCTTGTCACAAATGTGCCACAAAATAGATAACCCATAGACAGATAATTCACAGATAAGTTTTCCTTTCTTTTTGTGACAAATATTGTTTGGGGGATTTGGAGTTGTCTCTAAACCACCAGACTGTACATATCAAAGAGGTTCACAAAGAAGGCATGTACATTTATATTTGAAAATAGTTTGGATCTCATTTGTATCTTTGCCAAGTAGTCATCATGCTGCTCTTAGACCAGTGGTTTCATCAAATCACACTGTAACTATGAATCTTCAATTTCATTTTCTATTATTTCTAAACAAAAGGAGCATGCGATAAATGTGTGCATATTGAAACACCTGGTAGATCTTTAATAGTGCACTGCTCGTTGGATGGAGAGTTGGAGATTGTCTTGTAGGGGGACTTAAATCTGCTTTAAAGCAACGTTAAATGTACTGGGAAGGCCCAAAATAGTTCCATGCATCTTCTAAATGAGAAAAATAGCCAAGAGGACAATGAACGGGAGGTAGAATTATTTTCCGTATATTTTGCAAATCTAGGTAATGCAGTCTTCATTCAAGCCACAAAATGACTGAACAGCTAAAGGAGTAAGACTCAGATGAAGGTGCAAATGGCTTTTCCCTTGGGGCCACTGTCATCTGTCTCTTGGGATGCATTTCAATCTAAACTCTTCGTATTTTGGGAGAAAGGGGAGGAAAGAAGGTCAATTATCACAAAAGCAGACCTCATCGCTAATCTTATTACCAGGAATGAACCACTAACTTCAAAAAAAACTTGGAATATGTTACTGTAAAAAAAAAAGATCCATTCTCTGAATAAAATAAGCGTAAATGGCTTTTTTCTAATAGTCTGCTAATAAATCTCTAAGTCTTTAGTGTTACTACAGAAAGTGGTCAGATCTCTTATTGCCTAAAGATACACAAAGTAAGAAAGCCATGTCTGGGGTATTTTCACGCCACTTCCCCCAAAAAAACATCGTGAAAAAAACTTTAACTTATAAAATTAATTTTTTTCATCATATAAATGATAAAGTTTGGAATGCTTCAGAGAGGGATAAAATTAGAATGTTGTTTAGAAGATTCACAAATACTAGCTAACTCTCATATGGTAAAACAAATTAGCTTAAGTTTCTGTAGATTTAGTACTTTTGCTAGGAAATGATGAGTCAAATGTTCTGGTCAAAAAGAAGTTTAATGGTTATGAAGCCTTGACCAAAAGGATAAAAACTGCTGAAATTATTAGATTCAGTGGATTTACCTCCTATAGACAGAGTAAAATGACCTTTAAGAATTTTATAATAGTAATAATAATAATTCAGTGAATCATCATAGAAGTTATGGTGAGTAAACTGAGGAGCAAACATAAGACTTATTGAATTTATTCAACTGTTCTTTCTACAAAGAGCTACTCTAGTAAATTTGGCTAGAATTACTTGTTATAGTGAGCGTCCGATCAGCAGCACAGAAGTCTTGATCAGATAATAGAAAAAAAAGGTCAATTAAGTACATCTAACTTCATTATTAATACAAATGTTTTGTTCAACTTAATAACTACTGAAGAGGATACCTTTACCCTTGTATTAAAAAAAGAAAATACCCTTGGTGTCTATCCTTTGAATATGTATATTTTATATCACCATTCCATTACTATCTTCCTGAAAATATTGTCGCAAATAAAAACACATAATTCCAACTATAGAACGAAGTTTTGGATTTTCCATATGATCAAGAAAACAGCTGTCTTAACAGCTGAATCACCCCTAATATGATTACTCTTTTGGCTGGCTTATTGATCAAATCTGAGTGCATGGTTGACTCTGTGGTTTACCACATCATCAAACACGAAATCAGCTTAAAGCATTGACTGGACCACACCCCGGCCAATTTGAGCGCATTGTACAAGCATGTTTACTCTGAGAAGTGTCCAGGAAATGGAGGTCATGTGTGTTCGCACAAATGTTCTGTAAAACTCTGTGCAAGAACACAGGGTCACATCAGCCACAGGAGAAACAACAAAGCCATACAGCAAGTGGAAGATAAGCTTTGGGAAGGTTTCCTTCAATCAGTCTAAAGGGCTTAGTGCAGAAAGCAAATACAATGAATTATTTGGAAGTGAACTCAGGAATTGCCTGTAATCGAGAACCAAAAGGCATTTACATCATATGATTGAAATGCATGATCTATGCTGAGTGTTCTGCCAACGTTTTCAGGGCTATAAGTCATTTTACAATGCTGCATGTGACTCAGAACTGGAAAGCGCGGGTGTTTTGTTGTGCTCATGGCTCCTTCCCCATTCCCCTCCCGTCTCTTTCTGTCCCAACCCTTCTCTTCCCTTTAAAGGAAGTAGACATGGCCTTGGTTTTCACAAGTAAACAAAGGGGCTACTAGGATTCACTGCCTGCGTTCGGTCCTGCAAGTTAAGACACATTTAATGGACTCTCGGCTGTACTGAGATATCTGTGTTTCAGTCAGAAAAATATGACTAGGGAGGCTTGGCCGGTTTCACTAGCCTAGGAGACCTTGGGAGGATTCAAACTGTGATGGAAAATCCACTGGACAGAGAATAAAAGACCTGAGTTTAAGTCCCCATCCTGAAACTAAAGGCAACTGCATTAAGTTTTTGAGCATGAATACCCTTTGTAAATCAACACAGTGATACTGACACGTGGTTAGTTGAGAATGAGCTTTGAATTGGACTGATTTACTAATGATAAATTGAGTAGAAGCAAACACCACGACCACTTTTCAGCCATGTGCATGAACTTTCACAAGATGCAATATCTGTATGGCCATGAAACAGTAACCAGCATCGTATGGGGTTCCAGTCAACAAGCTGGGTTCCTTGTAACGTGTTCTAACCAACTTGTAAAATAAATTCTTGAGAATCTTGTACAAGAAATTCCATGGGTCCCTTTTGAGCCTTTTATCATTTATTTGATAAAATGAGGTTGGGCCAACAACAAAAAAGACTGGAAAAGTCTGGTTCTTCATTTACCTACAGATGCGTGCCTTTGTGGAAGGATGTTCAGACTGGAAGATAACCGATTAGGGGTTTAGACTAGGTCTGTTAAGGATCAACTGTGTAAACTAGGGAAAGGGTTATCTCCACTTGATTTTGAAGTTCTTTCTAGACCTGAAATTCCATAGTTATTTTCATCAAAGGAGAAACCAAGGAAAAATATTACTGAGAACGTCTTTAAACACCACTATGGTATTACATGCTACCCATAAATATTCAGAAGCGATTTAATGCTGGAAGATGTTCCTTGACCAAGAGCAATTTTATTTCCTTACTCAGTTTATAACCCTAGTAATACTCCTAACACTGAAATATGCAGCGAAGATCACACGTCAACCCAGTGCTTGAGATGAGTAATGTATGTGCTCTTGGGTGCACCTCATCATGCGTTTTTGTTCAGGTGTTTCATTTTTCACAGTGTTACATTTTATTTATGCAAAGAGAATGTTAAAAACAGGAAATGGCAGCAAAATGAGCTACCTGACAGCCTAAAAAAATGCCTGCCACAGGAATTGTGACTTCCATTTGTAACTTGTAGGTTCAAACTACAAGTATTGAAATTACAGGTTTATTCTTTGATAGATCTCAAAGCCAAGCATGGGAAGAAGCCCCGTTCTGAAAGGCAGCACGTGTTTTTCATTCATCCTGCTTTGGAGCCCCCAAAACACAAAGGTGTGGAAGGAAAACCATCGTAAAGAAAGGCAGGGGGGATGCCTTAGTGACTGTTTCTCTGTTAATTTTAGAACAAGACCATCAGGTAAATTTTCTTCCTGATGTCTGCAAGACATTAGGGCAGAAGTATAAAAGGTAGGATACTTTAAACGTAGTGAGTGACTCATTTTCAATCAGGTTCAACTACTTGCCCAAGATCATTGAAAATGAGAGTGCAGGCATTTTAAAGTGACATAAGATTCCGTTTTCTTGGATACCAACAAGGGAAAGTTCTAGATGTCAGTCAGATAAGGAAAAGGATTTCTTATAACTCTGGTTACATCCTGGAAATCCGGGGAATTCCACAAAAGATATTTAGTTGGGGGATTTCCAAGTTAAAGTAGCTGTTTGATTTAGAAGAAAGAGAGCATTTTTTGAACACCAGATGTGTTTACCCTAAGACAACCAGATTAATACTGGCCTGGGAACCTAAAATCATTCATCCTTAGTGACTGTCCATTACTTTAGGCAAAATAACATCCTGGACCCAGTGTCTCCCACAGGATACTTCATTAGCCCCAAAGACAAAATTAGACACTGTGGATGCCTCTGTTATTTCATCTCCAAGCTGGAGGGGTTGAATGGATCTGGAAGCCAGACTACTTCATCATCTTTAATGGGTGTCTGTGAAGGAAAGATTTAAATCTCTATCCAGGTTGAATTGGAGGCAAGAGAAAAAGATCTGGGTGAAAGGAGAGAAAATGAGGCCCAGTCTCACAGACAAAACTAACTTATGTCCTACAGTGTTTTTCCAGCTCTTCCAAACTCTCCCTAGCCCAACCACTTGCCTAGTGGGTAGGTCTAGACTCACACCTAAACCAAAGAGATAGTATGAGTTAAGGAGTCTTGGGAAAGCCTTGATTCTCTTCCAAATATCTTCCCCTATTTTCTGGAATTCCTCAGAATCCAGCAGTGATTCCTAACTAGAACTGTGTATGTATAAGTGCCTATCAGAAACACCTCAGTGTCTTTTTAAAAACATAGGTACAGGTACCCAGGGGGCCTCCTGAATCAACAAGCTCAGTACTAGAAGTTTCAAATGCTCTGGGGATGAGGGATGGCTATGATTTATGGCCAATATTGAGAACACTGTCTGAAATGAACCAGGATTGAAAGGCATCCTTCTTGCAAATGTGATCTCCCCTGAGAGAACCACTGATCTTTCTCACCTTAACTGAACCATTTCAATCACATTCCCCTATAATTTTAGAATTGGCACAGACTGAGTGTTCATCTAGGCCACTGTGCCCTGCCTGTATCCCTGGCGAAAGAACGAAGTCCAGAGAGGGAAAATATGTATTAACCAAAGTCACACAGTTTATGTGGCAACAGCTAAAGCCAGAATCCAGGTATGTAGTTCTGATTCAGTAAACATTCTGCTTTGCCACCACCAGTACCGTCATCATCAACGTGTTTCTGTAGCATCTGTCATATGCATTATGAAATACAGTCCCTCTCCAATAAGTTCTGGTGAGGCTGGACTGAGAAAATGGTGCCAGTTCCCAGAACTGTGTTTGGGACATAGAAAATGATTCATAAACGTTTCCTTTATCAAAGACCACCGTTTGCCACCTGTGTACAGAGGCCCTCTCCAGGAGCATCACAGCAGAAGGCTCTGAAGAGCTGATGAGAAGTCTGTGGTTGGAAGCCAAGAGGGCAGCCAAGAGGGGTGGGGACACAGAAGAAGAAGACGTGCAGCAGTGGGGAAGTCTAGGCAGACTCTGCCAGGGCCAGCTCTATCCCTACTGACAGAATCAGTAGATTCTTCTTACAAAAGGACAGATAGTTGGCTCCCAAAGTCTCTTTAAAGAACAGATGGGAAGTGGGAGTCGAGAACTCTATTCTAGGATGGCAGTAATCACTGTAGATGCTATGGTTTTAGCCAAATCACCCAACTGGCTTGTGACTCAGTTCTCTCCATCTGCTAATGTGCTAAAATAATGGGCCACACCATCTTCTGCACCTACTTGCCTCACAGATATGCTTTGAGGAGCAACATTACAAAGTCAGAGATTTCAGATTAATTCATAACAACTCAAGGTACAAGGAACCCAACTAATTGCTACTGTTAAGGGGAAATTCATTTTAACCTGTGTATTCATTGAGTTTCTGAGGTCCTTTCTAAATGTAAATATTGCTTTCAAAAGTACGATTGATCTGGGACCAATTCCTGTGGATCAGTACATTTTGTTGTGCATCGTATCAATTAAGATAACTATTTCAGGCTGAAATACCCTTTGATATTTCGATCAAAACCAAAAGGCAGAAACCTTGCTTTTCTTCGGGCAGTTAGATAAGATCTATCAAAATGAATATGCTATGCGCTTGACTGAGTGTGCCACAACACCCGGCATTACTAATCAGAGCTGTATCTTTAAGATATTCATGGTTTAAAAAAATGAAAATATTCTTCCCAAACAAGCAAAGATACATCTTCACATTTCCTCTCCCTCAGTGCTTCCTTAAAGTGGTGCCAAACAAAATTTCTCATTCTAAATTTCAGAACATGTGTGAATATGATTTTATTATGTGAGTGGCTGGTAATTTTTTTTTCAGAGTTGACATTTTTTGACAGTTCATTTCAAATGATTATTGCTCCAAGTTGTTTTCACTAATGTGAAATAACTTTAAAATCTTAAATTTATCTTTAGACCGACTTACACATTCTTTGAGATGGAAGTTAAAAGTTTGAAGAAAGGAATTTTTCTTTGATTCAACTCCACTTAACTTTTAAGAAACTGCTCTTTCCTGGCAATAAAGACTTTTGTCTATATGATGCCAAAAGAGCCAACAATGGATTCAGAAAGGTCCATAAAAAATAGTCAAAGTTGGGCTTCCCTGGTGGCACAGTGAGAGTCCGCCTGCCGATGCAGGGGACACCTGTTCGTGCCCCAGTCCGGGAAGATCCCACATGCCGCAGAGCGGCTGGGCCCGTGAGCCATGGCCGCTGAGCCTGCGCGTCCGGAGCCTGTGCTCCGCAACGGGAGAGGCCACAACAGTGAGAGGCCCACGTACCGTAAAAACAACAAACAAAAAAAATAGTCAAAGTCATAATTTAGTAGGTACAAAGAGAACAAGTTAACTGGTTTACTTTTAGACCAGTTATAGTGCTTGAGAGAACTAAATTGTAGAATCCTGGGTTGAGAAAAGAGAGATGAAATTGACAACAAAGCCAACAAAGAGATTTTTGCAAGTCACTCTTGGTCCAAATAAGGCAAGCTGGAAGTAAAATGACCACCCAGCACCTCAGGACTGTATTACTTTCTTTTTTTAATTTTAATTTTTTGTTGTTGTTGTTGTTTTTGCTGCACTCGTGGCTTGAGAGATATTAGTTCCCCAACCAAGGATCGAACCTAGGCCCAGCTGTGAAAGCGCAGAGTCCTAACCACTGGACCACCAGGGAATTTCCAGGACTGCATTACTTTCTATCTCTCAGGAATGGGAGAGTGGCAGTGAGGGTGATGGGTTTGGAAGAGGGACTCTGAATGCTCTGCCATGTTCGACTATGATCCAACTATAATGGGAGTTAGAAGGGAGAGTTTGGAAATACCCTCTAGTGGGTCTGAGTCCAGGTGTGTTTCTCTGTACCCCCCAAGTTATGGTGTGCAACAGGGGGGCACTGCACTGGCCTCGTGTTGACATGGTCAGAGCCAAGAAGTGCCCCCTACCCTACTGCACGATTTCCAATGCAGCAGGAGTCCTTCTAGGGGCTGATCCTATAGTTGGCAATGGAGGTCCTTTGAGAGTCCCGAGCACATTGACTTACGCTAACTTCCTGCACTGAGGGACTTTAAGGAAACGCTGTGTCATCTCATTTGACATTTCCTATTTGAACTGCGAGGATGCCACCTCCAATAAACTTACCTTGGCAAAATGCTTGAAAAACATGTACCGTGATTGCATTAGTAATGCCTTCTAGAATCCATAAGTCACAGACACCTGAAATGATGACATAGATGTCATAAACGAAATTTGTAACAAAATGTCACTGAGATCACCTCAAATGACTGCCCCTAAAAATCCAACATGATTGTAAGGCCCTTCGCCTGAAAGAAGGATACTTAAAATCAGCATCATCTCTGTCCACATCTAATTTGATTTCCTGGCTTGGTTAGAGATTAATGACAATAGGGCCAGAGACACATGAGGCCCTTAAATTATATAGAAACACTCAAGCACGCACACACATACACCTCTTTCCATATATGTGTGTATGTATATATATGTGTGTATATGTATATGCATATATATTATAATATATACATATATAGTATAATATACATATTAATATAATATCAATATAACATATTATATGCATATATACATATATAATATAATAACATATCTTTATATTTCTATTTTATGATTAGCTGACTATTTTGTAAAGGCAAGCTATTTGTCAGAAGGCAGACCAGGCACAAATTTAGTGCAACCCATCATAACTGGAGGGAGGGAAGAAGTAGGGGTTCTGTATTCATCTGTAGCATCATCTAAACATGACTCCAAGGAGATCTGTTATTTCAGTCTAAAGTGAAGTTAATTTGAGGAAAAAAGAATCACCCTATTTACTTGTTATGATATTGTGTAGCAGGAACAATCTGTTGGAAAAATGAAACTTTCCCTTCAAGCCTAGTTATTGCCATATTAGGTAAACCCACCCATAAAAATGTGGCAGTGGCTTTTACCCAAAGCACCATCAGTGGTGTTTCCACAAAAGAAATATCTGCAAAAACGACCCATTATACATACTGTATTATTCCAATGATATGACATTCTAAAAAAGGCAAAACTGGGCTTCCCTGGTGGGGCAGTGGTTGAGAGTCCGCCTGCCAATGCAGGGGACATGGGTTCGTGCCCCGGTCCGGGAGGATCCCACATGCCGGGGAGCGGCTGGGTCCGTGAGCCATGGCCGCTGAGCCTGCGCGTCCGGAGCCTGTGCTCCGCAACGGGAGAGGCCACAACAGTGAGAGGCCCGCGTACCGCAAAAAAAAAAAAAAAGGCAAAACTGTGGAGACAGTAAAAAAAAAACATCAGTGGTTGCCAGGGGTTAAGGGGAAGGGACTGATGAATAGGTGGAACACAGAGGATTTTTAGGGCAGTGAAGCTACTCTGTATGATACTATAATGATGGATACATGTCATTATGCGTTTGTCTGAACCCATAGAATGTACACCACCAAGAGTGAACTCTGATATAAATTATGGACTCTGGGTGATTATGATATGTCAACATAGGTTCAGTAATTGTAACAAACGTACCACTCTGGTGGGGGAAGCTGTCTGGAGGAGTGGGGGACAGGGGGTAAATGGGAAAACCTCTGTACCTTCTGCTCAATTTTGCTGTAAACCTAAAACTGCTCTAAAAATATAGTCTTTTTTTAAGGCCCCTTTGGCCAAAAAAAAAAAAAAAAGCCCCAATTTGCTTTATGGGTAAATCAAATCCAACCATACATTTCATCTTTCACTTCTTGTACATTCCCCAGAAAACAGTGAAATGGTAAGCTTTTCTATAGATTGTGTGCAGAGAAGAAAGCACAAAGTAATAGGGAAAAAACACACTCATAAATAAATGTGAGTTCTAATCTCAGATCTGTCACTAATTAGCTGTGTGACCTTAAGCATCCTATCTCCAAACAATTATTGAGAATTTTATGTACCAAGAACTCTGTTAGATGATAGGACATACAAGCCAGAGAGAGAAAAGGGCAAATAAATCATTCTGATTAACAGAGACAAATCTCTGATAGAAGCAAGTGACTTATTCTTCCTGGATGGAGGGGACAACGTGTGGAAAGATATAGAAGTTCTGCCACAGAAGATACTAGCAGGGGGATAGAAGGAGGTTGAGTTATGATGAGCCAACATCTCAATTCCTCAGACCTCAATTACAACATCTTTAAAGTAATTGACTTGTATCGGATGCCCTTCTTCCATGAACCGTATGATACCCTTGGTTGCTCTCATCTGGGGCCACTACATCTGACCAGTTTCCATGTACTTTCAGAGCCAGATTCTTGTATTGGGTCCTCTTGACTTAGCACTTCATCCTGATGAAAAGCCTTGTTTTCTGCAAATAGAAAGGTCTTGCTGATGTCTGAGTTTCAAGGACAGAGTCCTAGCTGGACATTTCAGTCAGATGAGTGCAATTGTTTTAATTATCTCATTAACATGAAGTGACACATTTAGGGGAAAATAACATTACAATGAGGAGAAGTAAAGCAGTGTAATGAAACCTATGGCAGATAGCCATTCAAGGCATCAACATCAGAAATCAAACTTTCTTAGCTGTTAAACTCTTAGCTCTGTAACTTTTAAAAGCAGATATTGGGGGGGGTATTTTCTTTCCCACAAATCATGAAACAAATGTCAAGTGGCATTACAAATGGTGCCCCCTCTCTCAGTACTGGAAGTAAGGGTGGGCTGCGTGGGGGTGAAGAATATTACTGTTCCTTGACAACATTATGCTCAGAAAATATCAAAAAGCAAAGAGTTTAAAGTGGGTATTTACACATAATATCCCTGCATATTTACATTTAATATCATACTGGATTTAATTTTATTACTTTCTGGAAGGCAATTGGGAGAAAAATAAGCACAGTGGAATGCTATCTCTTTGGCATGCAGGATCAATGTGATAATCACATGACTGATATAAACTCATAAGAAAATGCTTCTGACATTTCATCGGAGCTTCTTAATTTAGTATTTACAATGTCTGTGTGAAATGATATAGTAGTTTATTGTTTAATTATGGAGATGGCAGAATGTAGCAGATTCCTGACTTTCCCCCCTTAATTACTATTAGCCTGCTTTCAAACTGTTGAATGTGGTATATAAGTTGGTCTACTGTTAGGCTTTCTATTGCTTGGATTTCATATAATTTCTAATCCTCCCTGAAAATGCTTTTAAAAAAAACCTTTTCCTCTCCATTATGTGGACTTTTATTATGAGCAATAATGTAACACAGGGGTATGATTATGGTGAGATAATCACAATGCAAAATAGAAATGATCCTTTGGAGTACAACAACCTGCCCAAAATGATTACTCATCTTGCTGCTGTCCCTTAGATTTATTGCTCCTTCCTGTAAGGTG
Organism: Delphinapterus leucas; assembly: GCF_059928025.1. Lineage (NCBI taxonomy): Eukaryota > Metazoa > Chordata > Mammalia > Artiodactyla > Monodontidae > Delphinapterus > Delphinapterus leucas. The sequence continues at coordinate 21,261,845 of NC_143130.1, read as the reverse complement.
ATCAGCTCTTTTGGAAATGAGGGCTGGATTTTTTTTTTTTATTACACTCGATGTGCATAATTTTTAAATGTCATTATTTCCACCAGCAAATGTGTAATAAAGGGTAAGTCAGAATGAGGGAATAAACAAATGTCTTGGCCCTCTCCCCAGCTAATATAGAATTCATGAGCATGAGCTATAACCCAGAGTAATATTTGTAGAAAGGAGACGTGAGTTTGTTTCTAGAGTAATTTGGATTTGAGGATGTGAGTTAACTGATCTCTAGGGTTGATGAGGTTGACCAGATGTCTCCTTTCTCCTCCATTGTCCCTTAGGCAATTTTAACAATTCTTATTATGCCTTTGGATTTAACACCAGTTAGATGTCTGTTAGCATTCCTGCTCTGCTGTAGAACGTCCACCCCCCAACACACCATTTTCCTCCAAATAAGCTGTTTCCCCATTCTTGGGACACAGGACCCCACAGTGAAGCCAATGTGAAATATGTCTGTCCCCCAGCAGCAACTTCCATAAGGCCATCTCCCCAGAAGTTGTTTTTCCGATTTTAAAGGCAGATTTATCTTATGGGAAATTGCTCCGTTTAAACAAAAGGAAACAAAAGTTATAAAATCCCACTCTCTCCAGAACTAATAGTGAGTGATTAACGTTCCCCACAGCTTCACAGAGGTTGCCACGAGGGACTCAGCAAGGGAGAATTGATTGAGTCACTTATTCAAGAATAAAAATGACCAGGGTGCCAGGCCTGTTGACAGGGAGAGATATGAATCCAGCCTTATCTTCATGTGCCAGTTGCTATCACACTGTTAAGATAAAGCAGGTGACCCAGGTTTATAAGCCACTGACTGGAAGTTGGATAGTGAATTCAGGATTTTTTCACTCTGCAAGTGTTGGCCAGAGCCCAGACAGAGGTGAATTGGTAAATGAAAAATCCACTCTCTAGGAAACAGACATAAGTCGCAAATCACAGCACTTACATAGCCAGACAGATCTTTTACTATAAAGTAGTGGGTAGCCATCAAGTGATGGGAACAGATGAAGAGGGAAGCTCTGAGAGCTTGACGGTATCTATAGGCTCAATTAGATAAGGGTTCAACTTGATCATCCTGGCTCAACCCCTGGGAGCCATCTTCCCATCAATAAATGAGGTCTACTAGGTTCTAGTCCCTGTTATATGAGTGTGGCCTATTCACTATTCTCTGTTGTAAATTTTAAAACCGATGAAGTAGAGACGTAAAAGTATTTAATGCAATTACTGGAGACATAAGATATGGATCAAAGTACCGTTGATCTCATTAACCATCGATTCCATATTTGCCAATTGGCCTGATCACTAAAATGTACTTGTAACCCCAAAATCAATGCAGCACTTTTGCAATCATCTGTGGACATGTATAGAGCAGCAGAAAAACTTGAATCATCAGATGCATGTGTTCCCAGCTGAGGTTGAACAAGTCCCATGCCATAAACAAGCGTCCTCCTCCCAGTCTGTTTTGTGCCACATTTTTATGCTTTTCATTTAAAATGTGTCTAAAATGGCCTTCAAGCATAGTGCTGAAGTGCTATCTAGGGTTCCTAAGGGCAAGAAGGCTGTAATATGTCTATGCATGTGTTAGATAAACATCATTTAAGAATGAGTTATGGTGTTCTTGGCCATGAGTGCAATGTTAATGAATCAACGGTATACAGTAAGCCCCCTACATTCGAACCTTCAAGTTGCGTAGTTTCAAAGATGCAAACATGGGCTTCCCTGGTGGCGCAGTGGTTGAGAGTCCGCCTGCCGATGCGGGGGACGCGGATTCGTGCCCCGGTCCGGGAAGATCCCACATGCCGCGGAGCTGCTGTGCCAGTGAGCCATGGCCGCTGAGCCTGCGCGTCCTGAGCCTGTGCTCCGCAACGGGAGAGGCTACAACAGTGAGAGGCCCGCGTACCGCAAAAAAAAAAGGATGCAAACATGTGTTCACATGTCCATTCACTTAAGTTAGTTCACGTGTCTGGCGTACATTGTCATGTGCGTGCAGCCTCTACAAGTGGTTGCGCTTTCGTGTACTTTACTGTACAGCACTGTATGGAGTACAGTAGTACAGAATCTTTATTTCAAGCCCAGGATGTCCAGAAGCAAACATAAAAGAAGCAGCAATGTAGCGAGTTTTACTGTACTTCTCAAGGTACTGTACGTAAGATTAAAAATGTTTTCTTTATTTTTTGTGTCTGTTTGTTTTTTATGTATTATTTGTGTGAAAAGTATTATAAACCTATTACAGTACAGCACTAAGCAGACTGTGTTCGTTGGGTACCTAGGCTAACTTTGTTGGACTTACAAACAAATCGGACTTAGGAAGGTGCTCTCGGAATTGAACTCGTTCATATGCAGGGGACTTACTGTATATTATAGGAGGTGTCTTTAAACTTTAAACACATAACACAAGGTTATGTATTGACTGGTTGATGGAAATGTTCTGCCAAGAGTCTCCCGAGAACCTAACCTTGTATTTCCCTTAGGAGCTGTGGCTTGGTGTTTGCTAATTCGGTGTTTGCAGTGACTTTTATAGAACATAACTCCCACAAATAAGCATCAACTGTATTTTGAAAAGTAAAAAGTACTAGGTAGATTCAAAGCATTTTTTTTCATTACCTGTAAGTTCTAGAGAGCAAATTCAGAACCTGTTACTCAGAGGAAATGGGAGGATTCTAAGGCCACCTGCCCTAGAAATGACTCTGCCATTAAATAGTGTTGATCTTTAGAAAGTCTCTCAATCTTTCTGGGCTCAGCTTGGTATATAAAATAAAGGGGTTACATAAAGGTTGCTTCCAAGTGTCAGGTTCTGCAGAAAGGCTTAATAAATGTTTGTTGAATGAATGAATGGGATTCTATAGTAATCCTAACATGGGAAATTATTCTATGTTGGTAGTGTCATAATGCAGCCAAGTCACACTCTCTTTCGGCAGAAAGAGGCTGTTATCTACCCAATGCCCTCCAAGAGAATGAGAGAAAAAATACTGCTTCTTCTCCTCCAAACTTCTCTTTTAAATTGGAAGAATCCTGGATGGGCCAATATCAATTCATATCCATCAAATAGTTTCTCAGATCTCTGGCAGCTATATCTGCTAAAAGAATGAGAGGTTTGGAGATGATAGGATGAAATCATAACTTTGGGAGTATGGGTTTACAAAAATGTGGAGGAGAGAAAGTTATGCTTACACAGAATGCCAAAATAATAGCTAACATTTATTGGTCACTCACTCTGTACTAGGCACTCTTGCAGGTTTTAACTCACTGAATACTTCCAACAGTACTATATGGGAGAAACTGTTACCCAGCCAAAACTTGGGTCTTGAGTCTGCTTGCCTGTGTGCAGTAAAGCCAATCTACTGACACCAGGTTGTGGTGAAGGAAAGCGCAGCACTTATTGTAAGGCACCAGACAAGGGGTCCAGGACAACTAGTGCTCAAAAAGCCCAAGCTCCTGGATGGATTTCAGGAAAGCATTTTAAAGGCAAGGTGAGGGAGTAGAGTCCCAGGGTATGTGATCAGTGCACAATTCTCTGATTGGTTGATGGTGAGGTAACAGGGTGGTGTCACAGGGGTTAACATAATCAATCCTCAGGCTCCAGTATATCTTGGGGCTCATGATCACCAAGTAGTTAATTTCTTCCACTTGGTGAGAATTTTAGCATCTGTAAAACAACTCAGGAAATGTGCATCAGATACTGTTATCTAGGAGCTTCAGAGAGGAGCCAAAGCAGAGGATATGGGGGGAGGAGTCTGTCCCAGGAAAGCCCCATAGGCTCCTGCTCGGTTACAAAACTATTGTTAACGCTATTTTTTTAATTTATTTTTCTTAAGCCCTTGACTTTAATTACCTGTTAATAAAGGATAATTTTTAAGTATTTTAGAAAATTATTATCATATCAGCAGTTACCATATTGGTGTGCTTTGGGCTTAGTTCTGGGCCCTATCTTATTCCCACGCCACACTGTTTCTTTTTTTTTTAACATTTTTGGAGTATAGTTGATTTACAATGTGTTAGTTTCAGGTGTACAGCAAAGTGACTCAGCTATATATCTCCATTCTTTTTCAGATTCTTTTCTCATATAGGTTATTACAGAATGTTGAGTAGTTCCCTGTGCTGTACAGTAGGTCCTTGTTAGTTATCTATTTTATATATAGTAGTGTGTACATGTATATCCCAGTCTTCTAATTTATCACTTCCCCCAACATTTCCCCTTTGGTAACCATAAGTGTGATTTTGAGATCTGTGAGTCTGCTTCTGTTTTGTAAATAAGTCATTTGTGTTATTTTTTATTAGATTCCACACATAAGTGATATCATATATTTGTCTTTCTCTGACTTACATTATTTAGTATGATAATCTCTAGGTCCATCCATGTTACTGCAAATGGTATTATTTCATTCTTTTTTATGGCTGAGTAATATTCCATTGTATATATGTACCACATCTTCTTTAACCATTCCTCCAACAGTGGACATTTAGTTTGCTTCCATGTTTTGGCTATTGTAAATAGTGCTGCAATGAGCATTGGGGTGCATGTATCTTTTCGAATTATAGTTTTCTCTGGATATATGCCCAGGAGTGGTATTGTTGGATTATATGGCAGTTCTATATTTCATTTTTTAAGGAACCTCCACACTGTTCTTCATAGTGGCTGTACCAATTTACATTCCCAAGAACAGTGTAGAAGGGTTCCCTTTTCTCCACATCCTCTCCAGCATTTTTTTTTTTTTTTGGTAGACTTTTTAATGATGGTCATTCTGACTGGTGTGAGGTGATACCTCATTGTTGTTTTGATTTGCATTTCTTTAATAATTAGTGATGTTGGGTATCTTTTCATGTGCTTTTTGGCCATCTATATGTCTTCTTTGGAGAAATGTCTATTTAGATCTTCCACCCATTTTTTGATTGGGTTACTTGTTTTTTTTCATATTGAGCTGCATGAGCTATTTGTATATTTTGTAGATTAATCCCTTGTTGGTTGCTTCATTTGCAAATATTTTCTCCCATTCTGTGGGTTGACTTTTCGTTTTATTTATGGTTTCTGTTAATGCTATTTTAAAGTGAGGCAGGTGAAGCAGAAAGAGGTTAAGTAACTTTCTGCTGAAGGTTACACAGACATTAAGTGGCTACACTGCGTTTTGAACCTCAGCCTTCTGATCGCAGATTCTTGAGGAAGCTTAATGCTTTGTTGGGACTAAGTAACCATGAGCCAGAGTGCAGTAGCATCAACAAAAAGGGCACATATCTAATTTACATTAATATTCCAATTCTATAGCAGGCCGTTCTTTCCTAACTGGTACTCAATTTTTGTGCTGGAACCAGAAAGCATGAGGTGTAGAAAGGACCCTGGTCATTACTCTTGACTTCCATTCCCTGACTCCTTCTATAAATCAAAGCAATCTTGAACTCTGACCAACTTACTGTCTTAATATTTCTTGATTCTGACCAGCCTTCTCAACACTCCCACCTTCATTTAACCCCCCACCATCTCATGCTTGGGTTTCTGCCACAGCCCGTGCTGGCTTCCAGGCTTGCATCTTTCCAACCCATTATCTGTAATCCAGCTTGAGGAGTCTTTTCAAAATGTAAATTTGGTACTTACAACCTTTTGATGACTCTCCAGTGTCCCTAGGCATAAACCCATTACAAGATGCAGGACAATCTGGGCCTGTCTTTCCACCCACCCTCTTCACCTACAGCTTTGGTTCAGTGTCCCATGTTTTTCCTGGAAAGAGACTCCTTTGCACTTCAGGGCCTTTGCATTTGCTGGACCCTTGTCCTCCTGGCTCAATAGGAAATTTGCCTCATGAGATCCCACTTGCCTTTGCACATCAAGTGAGCTATTGCTCACCCAGGGAGCCACCTGCACATATGATTCAGTTCAATGACCCTACCATATAAATGCAAAGTCCCCAACCGATCCCCATCAATATAATAATTACTATTATGATGATGATGGTTTAATCCATTTTCACCCTTCACTTTGTAGTTGAAAAAAAATGAAGAACAGAAACAAAGAGCAACTCCTCTAAGAATCTGAAGAAACTCGCAATGAAATAGATAACAAATATATTTATGAGAGGATAGTAAAACTGAATCAAAAAAGAGGAGATCAAATATCCTTGCCATGAGAGCTAAGATGACTTTTGTCATTGAATCTTAAATTTACTCTAAGCTTCCTGACATCAGGTATAATAAGAAATAAAGTGTATTATACAAGTCTCTCTATGTAGGAGAAGAAAGAAAATTGAGTCATTATTACAAAAAAACAAAACAAAGCAAAAAACACATTTTCTCAGCCCTAAATTCTAAAAGGCATTTCTCACATTAGACCTGGAGGGTACTCGGAGCGGCAAAGTGAAAAGCAGAGTGCTTCCCGGGCTGACTGCATGTTGTAAGCCCTGTGGAGGTTTCCAGAAGTGCCCATTCTTAGGCCTTGGCCCCACTATTGACAGTCTCTGGGGCTGAGGCCCGGGGGTCCCCATAAAATCACCGCAGGCTAGTGCATTCTCTGATTTAGATCACTCTTACAGCAGATTTCAGATGAATATATTTTTGGTTTGAGACTTACCATACTAACCTTTTAGTGTAACTCAGTGAAGGATTAAGCGCTTGAAAGGTGGAGTGATTCTCAAAAGACGCCAAGGTTATGGCCATGGATTGGGAAAAGAATTGAGCATTTTCAAGTTGACATAAAGATTGGTAATAGGGCAAAGGAGTGGACTCCTGGCAGGATGTGTGTTCGTGTACCTGGTTTCGAAGTAGGTGGTTGGAGCCCTCTGTATGGCCATAAGCAACCTTGGTCTAAACAGTACAACAGTGTGATGAAATGCCTTCCTTCACTCACACGAGCAATGTAGCCTGTGGAATCCCTGTGAATTATAGCACAGTTGTCTCTATTCGCCGGAATTCAAAACCCATCTGCAGAGAGCATCCAGAGAAGCCCCTTCTTATTCTCCAGAAGGCAGCAAATGTGGCAATCTCTGCCGTAAACACACATCAGAAAAGAGCTCCATATTTTGCTAAAAGTAAAAGGGCAGTTTGCAAGTTGTTACAGAGTAATCATCTAATTTACTCTGAGTTATTCCTACTAATACTGTATTCTGATTCTGCAAAGAGGCTAATCTTAGCAGTGGGGAATTATGTCATGCTGGCAGTATTTCGATGGCATCGAGCCTCTTTCCCTTAGGCAGAGTTGGCTCTCACTCCACTTTCCCTGGCCACAGCTTAACCTAAAACCACTGCAACAGGAAGTTCCCCTTGGAAACAGCACATCAGCCCCAGTGGCTTCTGGATCTGGGAAGAAGCTTACCTGAGCCTAGGTATTAAGAAGCTGGGAGAGTCAAGACCAACCAGATATGGTAAAGGGGAAAGACATCTTGGAAAAAGAATGATGAGGAGGATAAAATAGAGCTTAACTATAAGGATTTATAATGTGTCAGACACTGTACTAAGTGCTTTACATAATTTTATCTCATCGAACGCTTAACACAACTCTATGGGATAGGGTCTGTTCTACCCAATTTACTGATCAGGAAGTTGACATGCAGAGAAGTTCAGGGAACTAACTGCCCTATGTGTCAGCGGAGGAGTGAAATTGACGCGCTTGGCCCAGAATCCAGGGAGGTTGACCGCAGGGTGATGTACTTAACCCCACAGCGGAGAAGGTGGAGTGCCCATCTGATAAGACTCTGATAAAACTGGACTCAGCAAGCCTTTCTGGGTTGTACTCTTATCTCTGCATTTCCACTGACTATTTATCCAGTGCTTTGTGTTGTTGTTGTTTTTTTTAACTTAACTCTGTGACTTGGAATGAGAATGGGCAGTATGTACTAGGCAGCAGCACTGGAAGAATATCCCACGGGCGACACACAGGGCCCTTCTTCGTGGCCTTTGCTTCATTTTTACCAGCTCTTCTACTTTAGAGACAACTGACATGGATCACAGCCAAGCTTGTGCACAGATTTCTACAATCCATACCAGAAATCTGCTCCCTATCACTTTCTAAATCAGAAAGGCCTTTCAGCACCTTTAATCTTTCACCTTTGTTCCAGTACGCGTGAGCCACAGAAAGTCACTGCACGTACTTAATAGCTCTGTAATGCATTGCATTTTTCCGGTCACCTAAAAGCTTGGGTCTGCATCTACACGGTCAAAACAGTTTTTGTTTCAGAACAGTCAATTAGTAAATCTGGCTGCCTTAATCAATTCACATCACATTCAGCTAATCTGGTCAATCGATGCATAATGGCTTGTAAAAATGACCCAAATTAGTGCTGCATCATGTTTTCAGCATATAAACCTAGTCCTGACGCTATTATATATGTTGATTGCAGAAAACCCTGGGGGATAGTCTCAAATCCCAATAGGTCTAGAAATCTGTGAATAACGTGCTGCACTCAGATCTTTTCCTGGAATTTGACAAATTAAGACAATCATTCTGGGCCGGGAGACTTTTGAGAGAAACTCCGCACCACTGAAATCGCTAGTGGATGATCATTTCCCTCCAGGGAATGAGGGGAGAAAGAGCTAATTCAGGGACACAAGGAGGCAGATGGCAGGAGAAAAGGTCCTGGTTCTGCTACTTTTGTTGTTAATAATAAAATAAGATGTCACAAGTAGCCCCATTGCCAAGTCTAAGTGGGTGACAATATTTCTCCAAGTTTATCAAAAAAATAAAACAAAATAAAATAAACAAAATATTTGTTTTAAAAGTCTTTGAACTGCCCTTTTGTTACTTTTTCCCCCCTTAAAGTTTTCCATGATTGTTTTTCAGTTTAATTAGATAGCCACTGAATAAAAATGTAAGGAATGTGGAAGATTTTCCCTAACCCTGTAGGTACAGTATTAATAGAAGTGACAAATTAAAAATTTCCTCCATTTGGCCTTTCATCCACTTGCTGTGTTATTATTTGCCTGCCTTCTATGTATCATGGCTGAGGGCAATTCTTACTATGGAAATATGGTCATAGTATCCACAAGAATAGCAATTAACAGCCGCTAAAGTTCATTGACCTTGTACTATGTGAGGCTGCCATTATGAATTAACTCATTTAATGCTCATGGCAACCTTTTATAAGGTACTTTAGTGGGTACTAATATTAATCCCATTTTACACATGAGGCAACATTGCATATGTTAGAAGCACAGTAATAATGTCCTATAACTTCGTAGAACAAAGCGCATCATGCTTTGCTGGATCAGCTGGGAAGGTAGAGAAGTTTCAAAACTTCAAATCTTGAAGCTCTGAAAAGCAAGGTTTTCTCCGTAATGAAATAGCCTCACGGAAACACCTTACTTCATCATGTATGACTCAGGCTGGGTTTAGAGAGCATCCTTGTAGGGCCAGAATCCTTGAGCTTCCCTTTCTTCACTGCATCCTTCCCTTCAGTCCTTAGACCAAGCTCTCTGTTTGAACTTCTTTTCCACTCTGTATTGAAGAAGTGCAAAGGGCACAAGGCACACACAGCACCATCCTAAGCCCCAAAGGGGACAGGAGGGTGGATCCAAGTGTATGGGTGTCACTGACCCAGCACGATTTTCTTCATTCGCGTCATTCATTTGTTTGAAGTTTCTAGCCGTGGCATCGATTTTATGTGATTTTTTCTTTTCTCTAAAAATATCAAGTTGTCTGCTAACATGATTCAAGCCTGGGACAGTGCAGTTACATGTGGTTTCACCTGCCACTGGAGAAATGCTTTCACCTAGAAAGAGGAGAACATTTTGGTCCTTGCTCCCAACTTGAACCACAATAAAAAGCTAATGTAGACTTTTTCTCACCTTGAACTTCTTTTCCTTAAGCTGATCGTCTTGCGTGCCTGCACCCAATTGTGAAGCATGTTAGTTGCTTTATTGATTTACTGCATACTCCTAGGTTGGAGCTGCAGAGTCACACCTTCTCCTAACAGCTCGGGAATTGCATCTGGGCTGTCATTCACACGAAAGGAAAGGGTTATTGTCAAGTCAAGCCTCACATATTCATGTTAGGATGAATTTGTATTAGTGATGAGTATAGAGTAAATGAAATAAGACTGATCTGGGGTAGTAAATCTCCCCGATTTAAGTGAGTTTCATATGCAGTTAACAGCATGTAAATTTCCTAAATGTTATTAACAACTTCTTGCATGTAAGACCCATCAGCTACTGACAAAGCTTTCATAAGGGAATGAAAACATAAGATCACAAATAAACAGATTTTCTCGAATTCTCCCTCTAGGGTTTTGTCTTTTTGCTATAGATTTTTATTCTTTCTACTTTTTTCCCCTTATTTTAGAACTTGATATTTAATGCTGTTAAGGATTCCTATATTATTGAGTTGAAGCAGAATAATTCTTCAGCTGGCTAGCTCTGATAGCAGACGGCAGTATATTTTCTATTTGGTTTACTTCATTGACAGCTTATTAAAATGTGCTGTCTCTTGTATATTAATTTTGGAGTCCTCAAATCCTGAAAAATCAATCCTTCATCACATGTTTACAATAGAATTGTTGAGTATTTTTCTCCATCAACATCACTGATACACTGATGCCATATCAAGTGTTACAGGGCTCAGGGGGTTTGGGTTTTTGTTTTGTTTTGTTTTGTTTTTTGCGGTACGCGGGCCTCTCACCATTGTGGCCTCTCCCGTTGCGGAGCACAGGCTCCAGACGCGCAGGCTCAGCGGCCATGGCTCACGGCCTAGCTGCTCCGTGACATGTGGGATCTTCCCGGACTGGGGCACGAACCCGTGTCCCCTGCATCGGCAGGCGGACTCTCAACCACTGCGCCACCAGGGAAGCCCTGGGGTTTTTTGATTTTTTGTTTTTTGTTTTTTAGCATTCCCCAAACCGTAGCATGGGACTCTGAAATAAGCATGAGTTTATTAGAATCCCTCTAAGTCCAAACTCTAGGTCTCTGGCATTTCAGAAGCTACTGCTAAGTGGCTGTTATAACTGAACGAAGAATTGCTCAGAGGAATACAAGTGCCAGGGACACCCAGTAAAACTGTGTAGCTTTCCTGTACAGCCCCCCAAAAGAGCCTCATTTTATGTCTAAAAGGAGGTAAACAAATTTGCTTTCATAGGAAAATTGGTAGAGTTAGGTCTATAGGACTTCACATCTCTGGACCTTAACACTTTCCAATAAAACCTAGGAATAAATGCATATACCTTGGAAGGGAAAGGGTAGAGTGTAGATTTTGAAGGGCTCTTTAAGGATGGTTAGAGAAGGTAGCTATGTTTCAACCTCACTGATGTTTTTAGCTGCTGCTGTTCGGCTAACATTTCGTAAGTGAGTGGTCTCAGAATGGCCTCTTGGAGCCTCACTATGCCCAGGGAGTTTACATCCAAGAGCGGAGCAGGGGGAGAGACTGCAGGAGCTCCCTAGGGTACGGGCCTGCAGAGAGCAGACAGAGAGCCCTAAACAACTAAAGAGCCTGTTTCGGTCTGGCACCTCACAGAGCCTCAAACCCTTTCACAGATGCCTTCTCATTTGAGCTTCACCACCTACCTCCAGGCAATCAGTGATTTCAGTGGACAGTGACACTGGGTTAGGTGTCACATGTGCAAGTAGATTGGGTAGCATGAGAAGAACGTGTATAATGCAACTCAGATCTGCCCTGAACCCAGCAGACTCAGTCCTCTCCCTGCCTCCTTGGGTCTTTTGAGGTCTTGGAACCCTTTAGCTTCTACCCTTTGAAGGAACCTTGCCTCATAACCTCTTCAAAATGGGATTCTTTTCTACTTTCTACAAGAATATGAGCTCCAGAATGATAGAACCTCGGGTATGGAATTTCTTTATCACTATATTCCCAGTGTCTAACATATTATTTGGGACATCGTGGAGGCCTAATTCTTTGTCTAACCCTCTTAAAATCAGCAAGTGCCACTTGGCACAGTCAAAAACTTTTATCACGATTCTTGTGTCTACAGAACCAAATATTTTTATTATCATGTAGACTGAGCTGTTCCCATTCCAGAAAAGGAAACAGAAGGAAGGCAGAGAGAGAATCTCATTTATGGAGCACCTACCATATGCCAACCACTCTGCTGGGTCCTTTCTGTGTGTTTCACCATCCTTCCAAAAAAATGTATGAAGCAGGGAGCATAATCTCCATTTTGGAGATGAATAAATCAAGTCTTGGAGATGTTAGGTAGCTTATCCAAGTCACTGGGCTAAAAATGGCAGATACTCTCATACTTATGTGTCTGACTATGAAACTTTCCCCTTTACCAGGCAGCCTTCCCATAAATTTGGGGCTGTAGAGAAGAAGATCCCCAGAAAAGGATTATGACTATAAGTAAGAGAATCACCTTCTAATTTTAAAGCTTCAAGAGAGTAGAGAAGACCCACATTTTTAATCCAATGGCATTAATAGGTTGTGATATGAAGATAGGCTATCCCTTTTTCCCAAGAGAGTTGGTTAGTGCTGAATCTCCCAATTCCTGGATTCTGGTAGGTAATTGCCCCAAACTATTGCCCCAAACTACTTCACTACCTTAGACCTCTACTCCAAACATTCCCTGTTGATGACCTTTCTTGTCCTCTTACCCTGGTTCATCTTCCCATCCGCTGAAAGTAGCCTCAAGTCATTAATTCCCCACCCCTTCCCCATGGTTTTAGAAGGAAACTGTGCTCACAAAAGGCTCTCTTATTCCTCAGTTTATAATGTATTGGGCTAATGGGTGCATTTGCTTTTCAACGTTGAAGTCCTCATATCCCCTAGAAAATCTGCAAACTGTTGTTTACCCCCCTTTTAAAAATTTGATTTCTTTAAGTTTAATTAAGACTCCCTTCATATCATCCTAGATAAATGTCTCACTAGCATGCTTTCTGCAACATAAACTTCAAAATCATTATTACTTGAGCTGCATTCTTTTTGGATGACATAGACCAAGATACTTTGGGAATAAAAATCTCTCCAACAAAAGAACTAGTGTTTTTAAAGATAGAAGAACTCTTCCAGTGAAATGTTTTCTAGAGGGAATGTTGGAGTGCCCAGCTTACTCCATTTCGAAATACTAATTGGAGGCATTTGTTCTAAGAATCTGGATGCACTGTGAACAATGTCACGTATGCAGTAGCTCTTTGCATAAGTGAATCATTGCAAAGCACAAATGAAGACAAAAGAATCACGCTTTTGTAAAGCTATTAAACAATAGCCTGTTAGTTGTCTTGGCACTGAAGGGGTTTTACCTGATGTTTTATTACTGACAAATCTGTACCAGCTATTATTCTGTGTTCTCCCATTTCAAAAGTTAGATAATAAAAGAATAATGAAATAATACCTTGCCAAGAAAGATACTCCATCTGCTTTTGTTTGTTATTTTTTTTCCCAACCCATTGCCCACTTTCCCCAAATGCTTCCTCTAATGCAATAATTTTCCTTTAACACAGACCTGTGATTTTAATCAGCCCATCTGTGTGGCTCCATCTGGGGGAAGGGATTGAGGAGTTAACGTTCATGTTCAATTCACATTTTGAATGTAAGGACAGTCGCAAGCACACAGTCACCTTCTGGAACTCAGAGCCAGCAATTGTAAAGACCAACAGCCCGCAATTCTCACCAACTTTTTTTTTTTTTTTTTGATCAGTAGGGGTTGTGCTAAATACTAAGCAAGCAATTGTGTATCATCTGGGAAGAAAGTGAATCCATGCACCCAGTGTCTGGATCAGGGGTCACTCGGATCTCTGTTCTACACTGACTGGTCCCCTAGCTGTAGAAAGACAGAAGCCAAGATCATGAGTGAATGTGACAGGACTGTAGTGACTAGTTGAAATCAGATCCACTCGGTAGAGACGTCATGAGATGCTATAAAACATTTTGTAGCCATTAAACTAACAGCTCATAAAATGAGTGAGATTTGGACAAGTGTAAATGTAGAATCTGTTAATTGCTCCAGAAGATCGTATGGATTAGAAGGGAAATTAATGAGAGTGGGATAAATGGAACTGGAAAAGGAATTGACTGAATATCTCTATAACACTTAAAGCATATGCAATGCGTTAGAATTACTGAATTGTAAGAAATGCAGAAAATATAGCTGCAAATAAAGAAACTGCAGAGATGAAGCATTGTAGCTAAGATTTCAGAGAGATGGCTCTCACTCTCCCCTTAACTCTTATTCCCCTGCACGTGAATTTGCTCTGGAGTACACAAAGTGTACATTTTTATGCCTCATTAGATAAACTGTGTTGTCGCAGAGTGACAGTCGCCGGGGAGCTCTAATTTGGAATTGCCAGTGTTATACACCTTAAAATTCTCAACTATAACGCAGCATTAAAACTCGTCTCACTGAATTTCTTTAATAAAAAACACAGCTGTGAGCATTCATTCAAATACGTACTTATCATGTTTTATTCCTACAAGTAATGACTTCCAGATCCAGCCCGACATTTGGAACTCTGTTTCTAAATGGAAGACAGAATTTAAAAAGGTACCTTTCCTCATTAGAAGCAAAGCCAAACTCATGGCGAAGTCTGAACAAACTAAACTAGGCTAAAGAAAAAAATAATTTCAGAAGCACGTACGCATATTTGGAAATTGTCATTTGGACCTGATACTCTTCTGTTTGTGCAGAGAAGTGACCGGAAGTGCTCGGGACAAACCTACCACAAATATACTTCATATCTGTCTCTAGAGGTCATGGCAGTCTGAAGAATGTTAGCTTTAGAAAGTTCCAGAAGCTCTCAAAAAGCGAGGATACCAAACAGTCATCCCAGCACCAACCATTCCATTGAGAAATGACTTACAACTTAACAACAAACTTAGTTAAGTTGCTTCAAAATGAAAAACATAAAATCATACCTTCTTTGAGGCAAAGATGAGGGAAGCTGTAAATTCCCAGAATGTGAATGAGTTGAGATTTTAGTGAATCATCAGACTTCTTCTTTCTTGGAAGAACAACGACATTTGCCATTCAGCTCCTCTTCTAAGTTCTTAGGATCAGAATTTTCGCTCACATAGGTGAAATTCTATTAGTGAAGGAAAAATGATGTTCTACAAAATGTGAGATAAGGAAGTGGGAAAGTACCGAACAAAGATACTAAATAATGGCCAACGCTCTGGTGCAGTGAATGTTGTGGGAAGTGGGTAGGGAACCTGGTTTGCCTCTTATCAACTACAAAATGCACAAAATGATATTAATGATACATACCTCTTCGTGTTCTTGTGAGGCATAAATGAAATACCTGTGTGAAACACTTACCACGATGTCCACCACCCAGCAGGTGTTCCTATTAGTTCTGTTTGCTCCCACATACCAACCCATACTGGTTCTCTTCTCCCCTTCTGCTGTATATTCCAAAGCCAAATGTTTTAGGCTATATTCTCCTAACTAAAAACAAAGCAAGAGCAGTTATTATTTCTGAATTTATTTCAAGACAGAAATCTGATCCATACCTTCCACATGCTGGAACAGGGCAGATGGCACACTCTTCCTTCTGGGAGATGTAGATACACAGGGTGCGGTTACAGCGAGGGATGAAATGGGTTTTATTTTCATCGTCTGACCTTGTAAGTCATCACCTGGCTCATCCTGTGATTTCTTTGATAGTCACAACTAACTCTTAGGAGGCTCACATTGTACCTTCTGCAAACAGAACTCCATTTCCAAATTTTCCAATATATATATTTTTTAAGTATAAGCTTCCTACTACATGGAAGAATAGATAATCTAGACGTGCTAGGAAAGGTGAGAGTAAAGGGGAGGTGATCTGCCATCGGGCAATTAGATCATTGTGAACAACAAAACCTCAGGTGCAATTTGTCTTTTCTATCAATAGTTCTGTTAGAATTGCTAACACTTAGTGAGGCTGCACTTGCCATAAAATCTCTAAAGCTTCTTTTTGTTTACCTTTGTTTGTTGATCTTTCTTTTTTATTTATTTATTTATATGGCTGCGCTGGGTCTTAGTTGTGGCACATGAGATCTTTGTTGCGGCACATGAGATCTTTGTTGCGGCATGTGGGATTTTCTTTTAAAAATTATTTCAGTTAAAATGAAAAAGGTATGTAGTTTGAAATTCACAAGGT
Organism: Delphinapterus leucas; assembly: GCF_059928025.1. Classification (NCBI taxonomy): domain Eukaryota; kingdom Metazoa; phylum Chordata; class Mammalia; order Artiodactyla; family Monodontidae; genus Delphinapterus; species Delphinapterus leucas. Next base: position 21,245,822 of record NC_143130.1, on the reverse strand, counting down.
GGAAAGGAGGTCTTCTTCCTGCCTCTGAACCTAGTGTACCAAGACTGGCCTCTACAGACAACCATTATTGCCAAAGCTCTAGGATATTTTTCCAGAATTATGCTCTGTGCACGCAAAGGTACAAATATATACACCAATAAGAGCACAAGATACACACCATTCTGCGCCTGAACCTTGCATTTCTCACTTAACAATATACCTTGTAGCTTACTCCGTATTAGCCATACAGAGATGCCTCATTCTTTATAAAGGCTGCATAATAAATATTCCATTGTATGAATATACCATGCTTTCCCCTAAACTATTTCTCTCTATGAGCATTGAAGTCATTCTTCAATCTTTATCATCATCATCATTATTATTATTCTTTACTATAGGTACTGTTTGGGAGACTATACTTGGGCCTAACTCATTTCACACTAGTGTGAGTATATCTGTAAGATAAATTTACAAAAGTTAAACTAATGGTTCAAAGACTATGGGAAATTCTTCTTGAAGGGTAGATATACATTACCAAGTTAATCCTATAGAGGGTTTATCAGTTACACCATCAGAAATGCAGGTGAGTTCCTATTTCCCTACATCCTTATCAACACTGTCTGTAGGCTGTTTTGGTATTTGCCAATCTGTGAAAATAATGGCTCAGTATAGTGTTTGCTTGCATTTCTCTGGCTTGGTATCTTTTTGTATGTTTCTAATCCTTTGTATGTACTTTATTTCATATCTATTGCTCATGTTTCTCTTGGATTGTTGGTGTTTATGATGATTTATGTCTTTTTATATTAAGAATAATAATTCTTCATCATATGGGTTGCAAATTTTTTAATGTTTGTCATTTACTTTTTGTATTTGATTTTTTAGTCACATAGAAAATCTTTTTATTTTTATGTAACTAAATTTTTCATTTTCATCTCTTATATCTTCTGAGGTTTGTGTCACATTATAAAAACCTTCCCTACCCTGAGGTTATTGTTTTTTCTAGTATTTTAATTTTAGTTGTTGTTTTTTTTTTTTTTTTTTGCGGTATGCGGGCCTCGCACTGTTGAGGCCTCTCCCGTTGCGGGGCACAGGGTCCGGACGCGCAGGCTCGGTGGCCATGGCTCACGGGCCCAGCCGCTCCACGGCGTGTGGGATCTTCCCGGACCGGGGCATGAACCCGTGTCGCCTGCATCGGCAGGCAGACTCTCAACCACTGCGCCACCAGGGAAGCCCCTAATTTTAGTTTTTTTAACCTTCAAAAATTTGACTGTTGTACTGTGTATATTTGTGCAAGGAGTGAGATAGAGATGTGATATTTTCGTGATACCTATCCACTTGTTATTTAATGAACAGTACATCTTTTCCCACTGACTTAAAATACCGTTTTATCATATATTAAGTCCTTACATCATTTGGGCTTATTTCTACTCTGTTCCAATTATCTGTCTGCCTATTTAACTGTCTGCCAGAAACAACAGTTTTTAATTATTATAGCTTTATAATACATTAGTAAGTGCTAAGTCTAACGTACTCCCCATTTCCCTGCTTTTCTAGAACTTTCTTGGCATTCTTATATTTACTCTAAGTACTCTGTAATAAGCTTGTCTTGATATTTAATTAGATCACATGGAATTTACAAATTAACATCAGATTCTTAAATCTCTGTGATACCATCTCTTCTTATCTAAGACCATGACATGCTTTTATATTCATTCAAGTTTTCTTCTGAGTTCTTTAGTAATGTCTTAAAATTTTCTTTATATATATTATACATGTCTCATTAATTTCATTCCTAAGTATGTTCTGAATTTTGGGATGTGACTGTAAATAACAAGTGTTCTTCTACTATACATTTGTATTTATTGTTCATTGTATATTTGGTTATTCATTTTGTATATTAATTGTCCAGCAGACATCTTATTGAATTATCATACTGTTTGTAGTACTTTGTCAGCTGATTCCCTGCGTTTTACAAGTAAATAACGTACCAACTGCAAGTATTCCTTCTTACTGTTACCTCCTATTAGTCACGATAAGATAGCTTTTGCTGCAATACTGAACATCCTCAAATTCTTAGAGGTTTAGCACAATCAAACTATATTTCTGGCCCAGCCAAAGTCTGCTGTGGATCCAGGTCATTCTACAGGAAGCAGTCCTCCATGTGTAGCTCGGCATTCCAGGTGGTATGACCCTTATAGCACTTTGACATTAGCACATGCTTCCATGGAGATCATGCAGCAGAAGAGAGAGACAAAGAGTGGGGTATTGGCAATTAAACCCAGTAGGCACATGTATCACTTCTGCTTACATTTCATTGTTCAAAGCAAGTTCAAATCCAAGGGGCAGGGAAGGTTAATCCTGTTGCGCCCCAGGAAGTAAAGGCGATTCGAATACAATGCAATGTGCCTTCTCCCTTAATTCCCTTGGCTGAGTTAGCAAATTGTTTTTCCAGTTGCCCCCAGCAGAATTAGCTCTTCATTTATTTATCACCCTGAATGTTAAACAAATTACATGTGAATGATTCAAAAAATCATTTTAAGTCTTACTAAAAGAATCATTATTGAAGAGGAGTTCTCAAACATATTTGAGGAAAGATCCCAAATATGTTTGAGAACATATTCCCTTTTTCTGTGCAAGGTCCCCTGTATCAGTTTATCAGTGTTTCTTCTAGGACGTTATGACACATTCTAATCTTATCCACTGTAGGGTTTATGTCCTTGAACGTTCCTTCCATGGTTTATCCCTTTAATTCTAGATTAATTCTGTACCTCTGGGAGGAGGAGAGAGACTCCCTTCCTTTAAGTACCATGTGTTATATAAAATCTTTGTTTTTAAAAGATGTGTGTAGAAGGGGAATAAATGTATGTGTATAAATATATGTATCTTTACCTTCTCCATCTGCTGGCCTCAAAAGCCACAACATCAAAAGTAAACATATTCAAGTTGTCTCTAATCAGCAAAATGAAAAATGTTGTCATAGGAGAGTAGCGATACTGCATGCCTATGAAAAGATTTTTAGCCATTTTTTTCTTCGAAGTCTATCCCAAAACTAGGCAATTACTTGATTGGTAAAGAAGAATACCATCCCTGTGACTTGCAAATCCTTCCTACTGGTTGGAGTGGTGACTAAGATAATATAATTTCTAATAACTCATGTTTTCTTAAAAAGCCTATTATCTTTTTGGAAAAAGCTTTCCATCTTCCCCAGACCCATTTGGGTCCACCTAAACAGAAAGATATTGTGACAAATATCCTGAAGAAAAGATCATTGGGCAGAAATCTTTTTCACATAAGAAATATATCAAAGAACCTAAAGGAATGAATTTTTAACACTTCCAAAGTATCATCTTTTTTTTAATTTTTGTTTTATTATTTTTTTTATACAGCAGGTTCTTATTAGTTATCTATTTTATACATATTAGTGTATATTTGTCAATCCCAATCTCCCAATTCATCCCACCGCCACCACGACCACCGCTCCCCCGCTTTCCCCCCTTGGTGTCCATACGTTTGTTCTCTACAACTGTGTCTCCATTTCTGCCTTGCAAGCCGGTTCATCTGTACCATTTTTCTACGTTCCACATATAGGCGTTAATATTTGATATTTGTTTTTCTCTTTCTGACTTACTTCATTCTGTATGACAGTCTCTAGGTCCATCCACATCTCTACAAATGATCCAGCTTCATTCCTTTTTAAGGCTGAGTAATATTCCATTGTATATATTTACCACATCTCCTTTATCCATTTGTCTGTCGATGGGCATTTAGGTTGCCTCCATCACCTGGCTATTGTAAATCGTGCTGCAATGAACATTGGGGTGCATGTGTCTTTTTGAATTATGGTTTTCTCTGGGAATATGCTCAGTAGTGGGATTGTTGGGTCATATGGTAATTCTATTTTTAGCTTTTTAAGGACCCTCCATACTGTTCTCCATAGTGGCTCTATCAATTTACATTCCCACCAACAGTGCAAGAGGGTTCCCTTTTCTCCACACCCTCTCCAGCATTTGTGGTCTGTAGATTTTCTGATGATGCCCATTCTAACTGGTGTGAGGTGATACCTCACTGTGGTTTTGATTTGCATTTCTCTAATAATAGTGATGTTGAGCAGCTTTTTATATGCCTCTTGGCAATCTGCATGTCTTCTTCAGAGAAATGTCTATTTAGGTCTTCTGTCAATTTTTTGATTGGGTTTTTAAAATTTTTTTCATACTGAGCTGCATGAGCTGTTTGTATATTTTGGAGATTAATCCTTTGTCTGTTGATTCATTGGGAAATATTTTCTCCCAATCTGAGGGTTGTCTTTTTGTCTTTGTTTATAGCTTCCTTTGCTGTGCAAAAGCTTTTAAGTTTCCTTAGGTCTCATTTGTTTATTTTTGGTTTTATTTCCATTACTCTAGGAGGTGAGTCAAAAAAGATGTTGCTGTGATTTATGTCACAGAGTGTTCTGCCTATGTTTTCCTCTAAGAGTTTTATAGTGTCCAGTCTTATATTTAGGTCCTTAATCCATTTTGAGTTTATTTTTGTGTATGGTGTTAGGGAGTGTTCTAATTTCATTCTTTTATATGTGGCTGTCCAGTTTTCCTAGCACCACTTATTGAAGAGACTGTCTTTTCTCCATTGTATATCCTTGCCTCCTTTGTCATAGATTATTGACCATAGGTACTTGGCTTGATCTCTGGGTTTTCTATCCTGTTCCATTGATCTATATTTCTGTTTCTGTGCCAGTACCATATTGTCTTGATTACTGTAGCTTTGTAATATAGTCTGAAGTCAGGGAGCCTGACTCCTCCAGCTCCATTTTTTCCCCTCAAGTTTGCTTTGGCTATTCGGGGTCTTTTTTGTCTCCATACAAATTTTAAGATTTTTTTGTTCTAGTTCTGTAAAAAATGCCATTGGTAATTTGATAGGGATTGCATTGAATCTGTAGATTGCTTTGGATAGTATAGTCATTCTCACAATATTGATTCTTCTGATCCAAGAACATGGTTTATACCTCCATCTGTTTATATCATCTTTGATTTCCTTCAGCAGTGTCTTATAGTTTTCTGAGTACAGGTCTTTTACCTCCTTAGGTAGGTTTATTCCTAGGTATTTTTTTGTTGCAATGGTGAATGGTATTGTGTCCTTAGTTACTCTTTCTGATCTTTCATTGTTAGTGTATAGAAATGCAAGAGATTTCTGTGCATTAATTTTGTATCCTGCAACTTTACCAAATACATTGATTAGCTCTAGTAGTTTTCTGGTGGCATCTTTAGGATTATCTGTGTATAGTATCATATCATCTGCAAACAATGACAGTTTTACTTCCTCTTTTCCAATTTGTATTCCTTTTATTTCTTTTTCTTATCTGATTGCCATGGCTAGCACTTCAAGAACCATGCTGAATAGTAATGGCAAGAGTGGACGTCCTTATCTTGTTCTTGATCTTAGAGGAAATGCTTTCAGTTTTTCACCATTGAGAATGATGTTTGCTGTGGGTTTGTCGTACATGGCCTTTATTATGTTGAGTTAGGTTCGCTCTATGCCCACTTTCTGGAGAGTTTTTATCATGAATGGGTGTTGAATTTTGTCAAAAGCTTTTTCTGCACCTATTGAGATGATCATATGGTTTTTTTCAATTTGTTAATATGGTGTATCACATTGACTTGCGTATCTTGAAGAACTCTTGTGTCCCTGGGATGAATCCCACTTGATCATGGTGTCTGATCCTTTTAATGTGCTGTTAGATTCTGTTTGATAGTATTTTGATAGTATTTTGTTGAGGAATTTTGCATCTATATTCATCAGAGATATTGGTCTGTAATTTTCTTTTTTTGTAGTATCTTTGTTGGTTTTAGTATCAGGGTGATGGTGCCCTTGTAGAATGAGTTTGGGAATGTTCCTTCCTCTACAATTTTTTGGAAGAGTTTGAGAAGGATGGGTGCTAGCTCTTCTCTAAATGTTTGATAGAATTCACCTGTGAAGCCATCTGGTCCTGGGCTTTTGTTTGTTGGAAGATTTTTAATCACAGTTTCAATTTCATTACTTGAGATTGGTCTGTTCATATTTTCTATTTCTTCCTGGTTCAGTCTTGGCAGGTTGTGCCTTTCTAAGAATTTGTGCATTTCTGCCAGGTTGTCCATTTTATTGGCATAGAGTTGCTTGTAGTAGTCTCTTATGCTGCTTTGTATTTCTGTGGTGTCCATTGTAACTTCTCCTTTTTCATTTCTGATTTTATTGATTTGTGGCCTCTCCCTCTTTTTCTTGATGAGTCTGGCTGAAGTTTTATCAATTTTGTTTATTTTCTTAAAGAACCAGCTTTTAGTTTTTTTGATCTTTGCTATTGTTTTCTTCATTTTGATTTCATTTATTTCTGCTCTGATCTTTATGATTTCTTTACTTATACTGACTTTGGGTTTTGTTTGTTCTTTCTCTAGTTCCTTTAGGTGTAAGGTTAGATTGTTTATTTTAGATTTTTTTTGCTTCTTGAGGTAGGCTTGTACAGCTATAAACTTCCCTCTTAGAATTGCTTTTGCTGCATCCCATAGGTTTTGGATCATTGTGTTTTCATTGTCATTTGTCTCTAGGTATTTTTTGATTTCCTTTTTGATTTCTTCAGTGATCTCTTGGTTATTTAGCAATGTGTTGTTTAGCCTCCATGTGTTTGTGTTTTTTTATGTTTTTTCCCCTTCAATTTATTTCTAATCTCATAGGTTGGAAAAAATGCTTGATATGATTTCAGTTTTCTTAAATTTACTGGGGCTTGATTTGCGACCCAGGATGTGATCTGTCCTGGAGAATGTTCCATGTGCACTTGAGAAGAAAGTGTAATCTGCTGTTTTTGGATAGAATATCTTATAAATATCAATTGAATCTATCAGGTCTATGGTGTCATTTAAAGCTTGCGTTTCCTTATTAATTTTCTGTCTGGATGATCTGTCCATTGGTGAAAGTGGGGTGTTAAAGTTCCCACTATTATTGTGTTACTGTGGATTTCCTCTTTTATGGCTGTTAGCTTTTGTCTTATGTATTGAGGTGCTCCTATGTTGGGTGCATATATATTTATAATTGTTTTATCTTCTTCTTGGATTGATCCCTTGTCATTATGTAGTGTCCTTCTCTGTCTCTTGTAACATTCTTTATTTTAAAGTCTATTTTATCTGATATGAGTATTGCTACTCCAGCTTTCTTTTGATTTCCATTGGCATGGAATATATTTTTCCATCCCCTCACTTTCAGTATGTATGTGTCCCTACTAACACATACATACTGAATGTGTTATGAATGTGTGGGTCTCTTGTAGACAGCATATATATGGCTCTTGTTTTTGTGTCCATTCAGTGAGCCTGTGTCTTTTGGTTGGAGCATTTATTCCATTCACATTTAAGGTAATTTTCGATATGTATGTTCCTATGACCATTTTCTTAATTGTTTTGGGTTTGTTTTTGTAGGTCCTTTTCTACTCTTGTGTTTCCCAGTTAGAGAAGTTCCTTTAGCATTTGTTGTAGAGCTGGTTTGGTGGTGCTGAATTTTCTTAGCTTTTGCTTATCTGTAAAGCTTTTGATTTCTCCATTGAATCTGAATGAAATCCTTGCCAGGTAGAGTAATCTTGGTTGTAGGTTCTTCCCCTTCATCACTTTAAATATATCATGCCACTCCCTTCTGGCTTGTAGAATTTCTGCTGAGAAATCAGCTCTTAACCTTATGGGAGTTCTCTTGTATGTTATTTGTCATTTTTCCCTTGTTGCTTTTAATAATTTTTCTTTGTCTTTAATTTTTGTCAGTTTGATTACTATGTGTCTTGACATGTTTCTCCTTGGGTTTATCCTGCCTGGGACTCTCTGTGCTTCGTGGACTTGGGTGGCTATTTCCTTTCCCATATTAGGGCAGTTTTCAACTATAATCTCTTCAAATATTTTCTTGGGTCCTTTCTCTCTCTCTTCTCCTTTGAGACCCCTATAATGTGAATGTTGGTGCATTTAATGTTGTCCCAGAGGTCTCTTAGACTGCCTTCGTTTCTTTTCATTCTTTTTTCTTTGTGTGTTCTGAGGCAGTGAATTCCCCATTCTGTCTTCCAGGTCACTTATCCATTCTTCTGCCTCAGTTATTCTGCTATTGATTCCTTCTAGTGTATTTTTCATTTCAGTTATTGTATTGTTCATCTCTGTTTGTTTGTTCTTTAATTCTTCTAGGTCTTTGTTCTTTAATTTTTCTAGGTCTTTGTTAAACATTTCTTGCATCTTCCCGATCTTTGCCTCCATTCTTTTTCCAAGGTCCTGGATCCTCTACACTATCATTATTCTGAATTTTTTTTCTGGAAGGTTGCCTATCTCCACTTCATTTAGTTGTTTTTCTGGGGTTTCACCTTTTCCTTCATCTGGTACATAGTCCTCTGCCTTTTCATTTTGTCTGTCTTTCTGTGAATGTGGTTTTGCTTCCACAGGCTGCAGGATTGTAGTTCTTCTTGCTTCTGCCCTCTGCCCTCTGGTGGATGAGGCTATCTAAGAGGCTTGTGCAGCTTCCTGATAGGAGGGGCTGGTCATGGGTAGAGCTGGGTGTTGTTCTGGTGGGCAGAGCTCAGTAAAACTTTAATCCTCTTGTCTGCTGATGGGTGAGGTTGAGTTCCCTCCCTGTTGGTTATTTGGCCTGAGGCAACCCAGCACTAGCAGCTACAGGCTCTTTGGTGGGGCGAATGGTGGACTCCAGGAGGGCTTATGCCAAGGAGTACTTCCCAGAGCTTCTGCTGCCAGTGTCCTTGTCCCCGCAGTGAGCCACAGCCACCCCCACCTCTGCAGCAGACCCTGAAACACTACTTGATGTCTGGTTCAGTCTCCTATGGGGTCACTGCTCCTTCCTCCTGGGTCGTGATGCACACACTACTTTGTATGTGCCCTCTAAGAGTGGAGTCTCTGTTTCCCCCAGTCCTGTCAAAGTCCTGCAATCAAATCCTGCTAGCCTTCAAAGTCTGATTCTCTGAGAATTCCTCCTCCTGTTGCCTGACCCCCAGACTGGGAAGCCTGACGTGGGGCTCAGAACCTTCACTCCAGTGCGTGGACTTCTGTAGTATAAATGTTCTCCAGTCTGTGAGTCACCCACCCAGCTGTTATGGGATTTGATTTTATTGTGATTGCACCCCTCCTACCATCTCATCGCAGCTTCTCCTTTGTCTTTGGATGTGGGGTATCTTTTTTGGTGAGTTCCAGTGTCTTCCTTTCGATGATTGTTCAGCAGTTAGTTGTGATTCTGGTGCTCTCACAAGAGGGAGTGAGCACACATCCGTCTACTCCGCCATCTTGAACCAATTTCCCAACATATCATCTTAATGGCCAATTAGTCAGAGTTTTTATTCGAGTTATTCCCTTCTGATCAAGAATATATACACAAGAAAATATCTGTTTTTAAAAATTCCATGCATGATCAAAACAACATGTAATTGCTACTTCACTTGACTTACATTGTAATAGAGCTAATATTTGGCTTTTCAACCTGCAATAAATACCTTCCTCTCTCTTCTCTTCTGGTTGTGCCATAATTAACACCAGGGAAGCACACATTTAACTATATATGACAGATATTTATTTAAAATACCTCCTGCTGCATATATTAACATCTTTCTACTTTTTAAAGTAGCCTTGAGTTCAGCAATAAAATCAGGTTACATTTCTATTATGTTAATAGCTTCATGCTAGTGTGGAATATATCAGTTCAGAGGAAGTCAGTGAGTTACGTTGCAATAATTGTGTTTACCACATGGGGCAATTTAAATAGAAAAAAGTGCTATGGAAACATGGCATCCTCAGTCTCCCCTACCATCACTAAGCATCAACATAAAAGTCATATCCAAGCCCACTAGCAATGATGCATTAGATGCATGCCCAACAGTCAGTTTTCTTTCTGATTTTGGGGAAAATGGAAATCGCCATTGCTTGAGTCTTAACCCTAACATCATGGGGTGAATAATTTAAGCAAGTCTATGGTTAAAAAGACCTCCCAGGTGAAGATAGTCTGTAAGAGAGATTATGAGGGTGAGTGGTTCGCCAAATCCTGAAAACCTAGACTAATGATACATTTGCATGTGTGGCAATGAAATCATTAGATTAAAGAGAAATAAGGGCTATTTTCATATTAGTATATAAGTTTGAAAATATATCTTTTCCTAGGGGTTATATAGGTGGATGCATAAATAAAATATACAAATCAAAACATTTTTCAAGGTAGGAAGTATGTCAGATATGATAATTGCATAGATGAGCCCCTCTGGGGCTCAGAGAGGTCCAATAGTCACACAGCTTGTAGGCGATTGCACTTGCATTAGACCCCAGTGTCCTGGCCCACCTAGATCCCCACCCCTGGTAAATTACTAAGGGAAAGCTATGACTGTTGAAGTAAAGTCTGCATCCTATAGGGATTTACTATGTTCTCTCAAAACATAGTTTCCCAGAATCCCAGGCACAGAGACATTCAGGTGAAGGTCACGTATCTGTCCAGTGAGGACTGGGACTGGAACCCCATCCGGGCTTTTCTAGATCCCAGAACAGTGCAGTTTCCCCAGGACTGTACTGTCCCCCTTAGTGGGGATAAGTGACCTTATGGGGGGATGAGTGACATTATGGGGTCGTGGCTTCTTCCCCCTGGGTCTTGATGTGCACACTACCTTGTGTGTGCCCCCCAAGAGTGGAGTCTCTGTTTCCCTCAGTCCTGTCAAATTCCTGCATTCAAATCCCACTAGCCTTCAAAGTCATTCTCTGGGAATTCCGCCTCCCATTGCAGCAGTGTTTCTCAGAGCAGGAGGAAACACTGACTGTGGTAACAGGTGGCAGAGAAGAACCTGGTAGCCATCACCCCCAAAATCAAAGAACACATTACTTTCAGAACCCTGATACATCATCACTTCAATGTGCCAAATGCCCAGCAAATATAACTGGTGAAACTATGCTGTTCCTCAGGGGGCGTGTGATCACAATGGTTATCTGAAACTTTCCGAATTCACCTCTCAGCTGAACGCTGAGTCTCAAATGATTTGAACGCGTCGCGGGATCTCTGCTCTGCTCGTATTAACCTGAGTAGAACATTCCTGGTCTTTCTTAGTCTTTTGCATCAGAAGCTTCTTTGTTGCAGCTGCATTAAACTTCACAGCCTGAATAGGGGTAAGTAGAATTCCTGAGGTCCTGAAAATAAGCATCATATTTATAAGGTTTAATAATACTTAAAAATCATACTTCTTTAAAAAGAAAAGAAAACTCATAAGATTATTATGTATGGTTTCCCCTTTAGTCCAATTGATGAATAGTTCATCATACACAGAATCTTGAGAAATATTCACTTCAGTTAAGGGCACTGATATGGATAGACTGGAGTATCTTTAAATATTGTAAGCAATGTTGCCAGTGGCTTTCTGGTACCCAGAATAAAACACCACCATCATGCTGTTTCTTTTATTTATATAAATTAGTGGAAGCGGATGAATATCATTGACACCTGATTCCTAAAGGGCCCAGGCTTCTATAAATCCATGGATCCTCTTGGTTTCTGTATCTGAAGTTCTGCTGTTAGTATCCTCCGCTCCACACCTGTAGTTAATCTGACCACCAAAGGCTTCATTCATTAGCAGGTTCCTACATGAACCCATTCATTCACTCATCCATCTGTCTATTCATTTATACATGAGGGGAAATGGTAATATTGTGGTATAATAAGAGCTTGGAACTGTGAAATAATCTGTACAATATCTACTGGAAGTTCACGCATATCATGAGTAAGATTAGTTCTAGATTCTCTGAGTCATTATTGGAAAAACATTTTATGGAAATGCCTGTTTGGGCATGAATGGTCATTGCATTCACCTCATTTGGGAGGGCATCCATTGCTATTATGACACATAGTGTTCTGGAAGTAGGTACTCACTAAAGAAGTTGTAGTAGAAGTTTATGATGAAGAGCACAAGTGCCTAATTATAGCATCTGCCCCAGAGCAAGTCAAGACCTACTGGCAAAGGAGCAAATTCTCCACTCTTTCTGGACCAAACTGTTTCTCCAAACACAGAACTTACCTCAAGACCGTGAAGAGTTGATTCCTCTGCCGACTGAATTTCTTCTCGAACTTTTCAACCTCACCCTGACTAGCAAAGCAGAAATCCCATCATGACACTCAGTGAAAACAGAGCTTTGCTAGTCCCACAATCAGGGAGGCCCTGAACTGTCCAGACCCTGTTTCCTCACCTCAGAGTTTAAATTATTGCATACATTTAATTGACATTTCTTCCTCCAGGATTCTATTTGTTTCTTGGTTTTGTTCTTTCTTTTGAAAAGAAATCCAAAAGAAAGCTTTTAATATCCAACTGTAGCTACAACTTTATGATCATAAGAAAACAAACTAAGACATATCCTAGAAAACTGTGCGGTTGTTCTGGATTGTGTGATTAGCATGGACATTATGAAATTCTTTCTAAGTAATTGAATACCCTAAGTGTCTTGAGTATTTTTAATAGCTAATATTACCATCAGCTTATGGCATATGGTCCTGTTAATTATGACAAAAATATTTTCCAATCTGGACTATACCACAAATTGCACTATACCTCTTGTGATTTCCCTCTTTGGGTACTGAAATAGTGGTTGCAATTTATAGGGCTTGTGCCTTTTTGCAAACATTCCTATTTTTTAAAAAATTAAATATAAAATGTAAAACATACAAGGGCTTTTATAAATGTCGGAGGAGACATCTATTTTCACAAAGCATTGATGCAAATCATAAGTTCACTCTTTTTTATCTTTACCATTTCCACTTGGGTCTTGTTCAAACTGTATGTTACAGAAGTCTTTAGCATAGATGAATTTTAATTGCTGTGATACATAACCTTTAAAATCCTTCGGAAACATTATTGAAGTGATGAAAGAGCTCTGGGCAGTCTCCAGCCTACATGTCACAATGTTTTCTGTTAGTATAGTTACTTGTTGGGACAGATAGTGACCAAATTTTAAAATAAATCTATTTTGTTGGAGCAACTAATTTTCCAGGAGTTAACTTCCAAATATGAGGACATTCCTGTTGCCTAGACCAAGCCAGTAAGATTCACTACAGGCAGTTATTGAAATTGAGACTGTGGGAGGAGATGGGATTAACGTGATCAGACTCATCTCTTATTACTCCTCCTGTGGATGCCACACTCCCACAGGAACAGCTTCCATCCCTGGAATAGGACACACCTGTCTTTGCTCACCTTCTTCTTGCTACCTGTGATGCCTTCTGCCTCCTTTTTGTCCATTGGCCAAAGCTTGCTCGTTGTTGAAGCCCCAATTTAAATGTCACCTCATCCAAAAAGCCTTTCCCAATCCCTTAATTAATTGCCCCTTCTTCTGGACTCTCAGTGTGCCATTTCCACCCCAATTTCACACTGTTTTCATTATGCCTTTATTTATTTTATTTATGCCATTATTTGTATATCTTTCTCTCCAGTGAGATACAAAACATACTGAGAAGGAAGACCTTGTCATATCTTTGTATCTCTGTGCCCCTAACAACGTTTTGACCATATCAGGTGTTCAGTCAATGCTTGGCTTCAATTGTTTTTGCAATTCTGTGAAGATATTGTTCTCTTTCTCATCTATCTGCCTTTGTCCATATTGCTGTCCCCTCTGCCTGGGATACCTCCTCCCAAGTCCTACCTCCTTCCCGACCCAAATCTCTTACTCAAGCATCAAGCCTTCTCCAGTTGTCAGGTCCCTGTAGTAAGCTTTCTCGGGTTATCATCACCCTCCCCTGTACCAACAATCAAGAGAGATCTGGGTCTCTCCTCTGCACTTCTATAGGAATCTCTGTTTCCTCAATCATGGCAGGGGTTGCGTGATTCTGTAATGACTTGTTTATAGGATGGTCTTACTCAGTAGTCTTGTAAGTTTCTTGAGGACAGGAATCATTTCTTGTATCAGCTTAGTAGGCACTCAGTAAATATTTGCAGAATGAATTTGGCAGATAAATCAAAGCATCGTACTGTCATTCTTGTGTTATTTTCTAAAAATGAAAGGAAGAAAGGAAGGAATGGAGGGAGGGAGGGAGAGAGAAAAAGAAAGAAAAAGAAAGGAAGGAAGGAAGGAAGAAAGAAAAAAATATATTTAATTGACTTAGGCATACTACAAAATCCTTTGTTTTCCTTCTACCACTGCTATTCATTACATAAGTATATTGACTCAGTTATGGCAATAGACAGCCCACCTAGGAGTCATCTTTGCTTTCTTCCACACTTTGCCTGCCACCCAGTCCATCTACTTGGCTTTGAGGAGCAAAGAGATTCCAACTGGCTAGAAGTCAACTGCATGAATATGATATACCTTCTTTAAGGAGAAAGAAAAGTTTAAAAATCTCTAAATAGAATGTAAACTATACTGTGGAGAACTTGTGATACATTAGTCATAGTCATATCTTACTGGATATTCTGGATAAATATAAAATTTCACCAGCTTCCCATAGTCTGAGCTCATCAACAACACTAATAATATTTTTATTGGGAAAGAAGCTTGGAGTAGTGGGAACAAGCATATGTTTTGTAAACAGACAGACCAAGGTTTAGATTGTATAACTCCATTTCCTGGTATGGCCTTAGGCAAGTTACTTAGCCTCAGTTTCTTCATCTGTAAAATGGAAATAATATACTACTTGGTCACATTGTTCCTAAGAAGTAAACTTCAAAATATGTGTCTATACTTGGCACAGTGTCTAGATTATACTAAGTATTCTTTTCCTTCTCCCTGTTGGTAGAGTGCTAAAGAATTTTTAAAACATATTTCTCATTATCTAAGTTTTCTCTCTCACATCCCTCACCTCAACCCCCTGTTATCATTTTTAGATAAAAGTGGGCAAAAATATATCAAAGTTCAGCTTGGTAACCCTCAGGCTGTATTAGGTAGGTCTCTCTCCTTGTTCTCCCAAAGCATCCTGCGTTTTTTGCTGTCATGTCATTTTTCACACTGTTTAAGCTTTCAAACTAGATCATAAACCCCTTGAGAGGAAGGACCCTGCTTTTGTTTCTGATTTTGAGTGCCTTGTAAAGACCTGACAGGATATGGTCAGTAAATGATTGAGTCCTTCCTTTATTCAATAGTCAATCAAGACCATCCTGGAATAAAAAAGAAAACAGGAAGTCAGCTGCACACAGACTGAGAAGCAGAAAGGGGTGACTCCCTTTGCCATGGCAGGGATATTGGTGAGAGTCCCAGGATCACTGGTCTTTCTATTTATTACCTAAGCCAAGTTTTTCTCCCTTTCACACAATTATTGCCCCGTCTCTTGTCACTATAGCGGTAGAGTGAAAAGGGCTCCGGACAGGTCACACCAACCATCCTACTCAGACTCATTTCTCCCACAAAGCTCCAAAGCCAAACTCAGGTGACCTTACAATTCACATTACCCAACAGACAGTGTTCTATGGTCGCCTGCATTAAATCATGATGTCACAACCAGACTGAGGATGTCTTTCTAGCAAGGAGCAATAGGAAAAATGAAACAAGGGAGAGAAACTGTTTATTGAAATGCAGATGAATCCTTTGTGCCTGTACTTTAGCTCTTTTGAAAAAGAAAATCTGTTAGAAGATAGCAGTATTGCCTCCCCTCATCCCCCACTTGCTTATCTCTACAATGTTATAGGGCACAAATACTATGAAAATATGTAAGAATTTTGGAGAGGAAATACTTATCTTGAAAATGCATACTTTCTTTAAAAATAGCAAATGGAACAGTAAAAGGGCCCAGAAGAGTAAATTAAGATTGGCTCAGAAATCAGTCTTTTTCCCAATGGGTCCATGGACGGCAGGGGTGCAGGTGGAGCCCTGCCCTGTCCTGGATTCCACAGGAAACCAGTGGCAGGGGTGCAAGATATGGTCCCCAGGCGTGGCAGGCCATCTGACCCTGCTGCTGTCACTCCACATGGATTGCCTCTCAGCCAGCCTGGCGGCTGCTGGCCTTCTTAAAGAACAAGGACATTCGTCATCTGCATCCCTGGTAAACAGCAGTTGTGAGAAGTGGAGCCGGCACAGCCCTTTGAGTTCTGCAGATAAGAAAGTTCTCTTGAAATGTAAACTATCAGAAAATGTTTTAACCGTCACAAGGCTACATCCACTGCAGTGCTGAAGAGGACGAGCAGAGGACATCCGTGCATTTCAACATCCCACTGGAGCACTTTGCACAGTCAGATTTCTGACACTTACATAATCCTGTAAATGTAAATTTTTGGAAAATTGGACCACAGAGGTTTAAAAATATTTTCGTGGTTTATACCTGACCCCTCTGTCTAATGCTCTCTTTTATTAATCCTGGATCTTAAGGAATAACATGTCAGTATTGATCCCTGTGGAGTCCCTTCTTTTAGAAAAGTGAACACTGGGAGTTTCCTGTAAACCTACCCAAACTTCTCCTGGACCTGAAATTGAATATCACTATTTTACTTTATGACTTTATGTTGTCTCTGAAAACTCTAAATTACATCAGTCTTAAGTGGCAATTTTTCCATTTGCATTTGCATTTTGAACATTTGACACAGTTACAATTTAATGGGTAAACTCATGTAGTCCGCAGTCAGAAGTAATCTCTCTCCCCTGTCTTCCAAAAGATCATTGCATGGACATTGTCTTAGCCTGGAGGTAAAAATTTAGGATTATGGACATCCTCCCCTCACTGCCCCCCAAGCCCAGGCCTTGCTCTGTTTTCTACCAGGTGACAGAAGAGGTTTACCTATGGCTGAAAACACGATGCTGCAATTTAGGCTTTCTTTACAAAATCATGTCTCCTCTCTACCATCCCATGATAAATAGAATCTGTACTGCCTGACACTTGTGAACAATGGGTGAAATGGATATTAGAAAAATCTCATTTATCTTCTGCTTTATTTCTTGATAGGGGTCCTTGTCACTAGGGCTATTGTGTGACCAGCCCTGGAAAGGGCATCTCATTAGTTTTTCTTATCAAGATAGCAAGGTCCTTTTAAACTGCAAAGCACTTACATTTTAGATTCAATTAGGAAACTGCAAAGTGTGTGTGTGTGTGCGCGCGCGCGCGCGCGCGTGTGCACTTTAGAGCTTCTGCTTTGAGACACAGCAGTGTCGGATTTATTCTTATGGACTAATGTGCACCACGCTTGAAGCCAGCAGCCTGGCACAGTGAACCATGCACTGAAACTCCAGGCCCACCTCCACAAAGGCAGGCTGATCAACTTATCTTCATCTGGTCCCACGGTTTTGCATGAGACAGGATCCATCTGAGCCAGGTACGGGGAACAGAGAAGCCATCTGGTTATGGAGGGATGCTCGTGGATTTCTGTTCTGAGATGATTTGTTTCAAAAATCAAACAAAAGACCTTTTTCAGCTCCATAAGCTTCCAAAGGGTTCACCTTGGTTGTCCCGGCCCCTCTCACACCTCAGGCTCTTCTGACAAGTGCATTTTGGAAAGTCTCACAGTTACCACCCGGACAACTGGGAGAATGCCAACAAATCAGCCATGATTTCGAATATGTCACATGGAATTCAACTTTTTCACATCATTTCAAAAATCCTAGTGACAGGCAGATGAAGTGGGACAACTGGACATCAGGGCACTGTTGGGTAAATTTAGCTGACAGACTAAGAGAGCACTCCTCCCCACCAGCAGCTGTGAAAACAAACCGAAAATGAAAAATCCCGGCAGGGTTGTGAATGGTCTCCTGGGGATATTGGCCTCTTTTGAAAGCACAGTGATCCTTTTGGGACAGTAGGATGCCATGTAGCTCACTTGTTATGTGCATATGGGAAGCTATTGGCTGGCAAGATTGAATCCCACGCCCCTGGTCGAGTGCTGTTGAATCCCCTCTTGTTGAATGGATGTTTCGGGGAGAAGGTCCATTCACCTGCCTTGGAATAGACGGTCACCATGCATGATTTAGGCTCGTCACAATTGTGACAAAGAAATGATTTGCTTATATAATATCACTTCTATGTGGAATCTAAAAAATAGTACAAATGAACTTATTTACAAAACAGAAACAGACTCACAGACATAGAAAACAAATTTATGATCACCAAAGGGGAAGGGGGGAAAGGGATAAATTGGGAGTATAGGATTAACAGATGCACACTCCCCTATATAAAACAGATAAACAACAAGGATTTATTGTGTAGCACAGGGAACTATATTCAATATCTTGTAATAAACTATAATGGAAAATAATTTTTAAAAAAGAATTTGGATATATACATATATATGTATAACTGAATCACTTTGCTGTACACCTGAAACTAACACAATATTGTAAGTCAACTCTACTTCAATTAGAAACATATTAAGAAATTACTATCAATTATTCAGATGCATATTAGTACATGTTTAATTTTCTGATTTGTTTAAGCTGGGGAAGGACAGAATATTAAGTGATAGCCTGGAAGAGAAATTAATAATATTAATAAAATTAATGATATTAAAGTCCTCTGAAAATTTAAAAAAAAAAAGAAATGATTTGCTTGATGGTGGATAAGTTTCTGGAGTAGCCTGTTCACTGTGGATCTCCTGACAAAGAACAGGCACTCCATACATTTCTTTTTGAATGGATGAGTGACTACAGAATGGACACTTTCTTTCCCTGATTGAGGCAACTCCAGTCTGAGATTCCAGGAGTGTGCCATGTAGGTTACAAAGTCCTGGTCCTGGCTTTGTGCCCTGCTGGCTGGGACGGGTGGTGGGACGCTGGCGGGGCCTTAGTTCATTCTCCTGTGATGAAGGGTGTAAACCAAAATCTCCCTATGAGATGCTCCCATCCTAGTCCCCTGGTTAAGGATCCTAAGAGTGTGACCTCTTACTCCCCTCTCAGTGTGCAAATTCTAACATAAGAGCTAATACATGCCATTGCTAACAATTTATTAGGCTTGTGTTGGTCCACTTTTCCCTACTAGATAGGGCATCTGAGGCCACCTAAGTGTTCTGAGCACCCACAGATAAAGGACCACAAAAAGTGGGAGTCTTGAGTGAAGACAGAAAGGGAAGTAGGAAACCACTGAAACCAAAATTCACCTACTTCATTAGCCCAATGGCCAATCAGTAAACACCCACAAGTAAAGGCAAAGTTCGTTCCTGGGAACAATGAAAACCACAAACCCAAAGGAAAGCCACATGAAATTGATGCAAATTCCACAATTTTCCCATAAAACATGGGTCTCTCTCTTGTCACGCCTCCTGAAGAGTACTGGGTCTCCTGCACATCGACACTGGGCCCCTTACCTTACTCCTACACTATTTAACCAAGTCTCTTTCGATTGCTACAACACTTGATAGTGTTAAATATTATAGCAGTCACATCCATCTTCATGCATAATTAAGACATGGATTAGATGCTTTGAAAATGAAAATCGCTGCTACGACTTCCGAGGCTAGAAAAAAAAATTATCCAAATCCAGTATTACTTCCTGAGTTTTTTTTCATGGAATATTTATGACAAGCTGTGATAAAATATTGAACCAGGATGTTCTGACTAGAAACAGGTGCCATGGAGGGGCCACATCATTATGTGGGACTTGGCTAGCATGTGTTTGCCAAGAGCCTGTCTCTAATACTTTAGATTTGCTTTGCATTTGTTTTGGCAGCTCTGCTCTTTGAGTGCTAAGAGCGAAGACGCAGAGCCCAGAAAGGTGAGCTATGTGCCCCACGTCAATGATTTCTCCCTGTCCTTCAGGGAGCTACACGCATCCATCCTGGCCGGTCCACTTAAAACTCCACGTTGGTGGGAGCAATGATGAACTGAAGAACCTATCAAGTTTCCTGCCGTTTAATATCTCTGGGACTTTACAAATAGGGCCATGGGGATACGACTGATTCTCCTCTCCCTCCTGGATTCAACTGTCATTTCTGAGTTTGATGACCTGGCTGCTCTTTCTGTATCTCACAGCTCAGCCCCTACCCCTTCCCACCCATCATGGCCAACTCCTCTGGCCCCATTTCCCCTTCAATCTAAACCCTAAACTTCCTTCAGGGCATGGCTCAAGCTTCAGCCGCTGTGACAACTTTCTTGCTAACTAATGCTGGTCTCTGAGGTTCCCTGTCCTTTGAACCCACTCTTGACCCCACCCCATGTGTGGGTAAGCACGTTATCACTGCCTTTACCTAAAGGCTGCCTTTTGATTGGAATGCTTCTGTATATTTTTAACAAGTTGAGAACTATTTGTAAATGCAAACATAAATGTGGGTAGGCGTACATATGCTGTCTACAAGAGACCCACTTCAGGCCTAGGGACACATAGAGACTGCAAGTGAGGGGATGGAAAAAGATATTCCATGCAAATGGACATCATAAGAAAGCTAGAGTAGCAATTCTCATATCAGGCAAAATAGACTTTAAAATAAAGACTATTACAAGAGACAAAGAAGGACACTACATAATGATCAAAGGATCAATCCAAGAAGAAGATATAAGAATTGTAAATATTTATACACGCAACATAGGAGCACCTCAATACTAAGGCAAAGGCTAACAGCCATAAAAGGGGAAATCGACAGTAACACAATCATAGTAGGGGACTTTAACACCCCACTTTCACCAATGGACAGATCATCCAAAATGAAAATAAATAAGGAAACACAAGCTTTAAATGATACATTAAACAAGATGGACTTAATTGATATTTATAGGACATTCCATCCAAAAACAACAGAATACACTTTCTTCTCAAGTGCTCATGGAACATTCTCCAGGATAGACCATACTTTGGGTCACAAATCAAGCCTTGGTAAATTTAAGAAAATTGAAATCATATCAAGTATCTTTTCTGACAACAGTGCTATGAGACTAGATATAAATTACAGGGAAAAAGCTGTAAAAAATACAAACATATGGAGGCTAAACAATACACTACTAAATAACGAAGAGATCACTGAAGAAATCAAAGAGGAAATTTAAAAATACGTAGAAACAGGGCTTCCCTGGTGGCTCAGTGGTTGAGAGTCTGCCTGCCGACGCAGGGGACACCGGTTTGTGCCCCGGTCCGGGAAGATCCCACATGCTGTGGGGTGGCTGAGCCCATGAGCCATGGCCGCTGAGCCTGCGCGTCTGGAGCCTGTGCTCCGCAATGGGAGAGGCCACAAAAGTGAGAGACCCGCGTACCGAAAAAAAAACATAGAAACAAATGACAATGAAAACACAATGAACCAAAACCTATGGGATGCAGCAAAAGAAGTTCTAAGAGGGAAGATTATAGCAATACAATCCTACCTCAAGAAACAAGAAACAACTCAAATAAGCAACCTAACCTTACACCTAAAGCAATTAGAGAAAGAAGAAGAACAACAACAAACAACCCCCGAAGTTAGCAGAAGGAAAGAAATCATACAGATCAGATCAGAAATAAATGAAAAAGAAATGAAGGAAACGATAGCAAAGATCAAGAAAACTAAAAGCTGGTTCTTTGAGAAAATAAACAAAATTGATAAACCATTAGCCAGACTCATCAAGAAAAGAAGGGAGGGCTTCCCTGGTGGCGCAGTGGTTGAGAGTCTGCCTGCCAATGCAGGGGACACGGGTTCGTGCCCCGGTCTGGGAGGATCTCACATGCCACGGAGCGGCTGGGCCCGTGAGCCATGGCCACTGAGCCTGTGCGTCCGGAGCCTGTGCTCTGCAACGGGAGAGACCACAACAGTGAGAGGCCCGCGTACCGCAAAAAAAAAAAAAAAAGAAAGAAAAGAAGGGAGAACACTCAAATCAATAGAATTAAAAATGAAAAAGGGGAAGTAAAAACTGACACCGCAAAATACAAATGATCATGAGAGATTACTAAAAGCAACTATATGCCAATAAAATGGACAACCTGGAAGAAATGGACAAATTCTTAGAAAAGCACAACTTTCTGAGACTGAACCAGGAAGAAAGAGAAAATATAAACAGACCAATCACAAGCACTGAAATTAAAACTGTAATTTAAAATCTTCTGACAAACAAAAGCCCAGGACCAGATGGCTTCACAGGCAAATTCTATCAAGCATTTAGGGAAGAGCTAACACCTATCCTTCCCAAACTCTTCCAAAGTATATCAGAGGGAGGAACACTCCCAAACTCATTCTACGAGGCCACCATTCCCATGATACCAAAACCAGACAAAAATGTCAAAAAAAAATAAAACTATAGGCCAATATCACTGATGAATGTACATGCAAAAATCCTCAAAAAAGTACTAGCAAACAGAATCCGACAGCACATTAAAAGGATCATACACCATGATCAAGTGGGGTTTATCCCAGGAATACAAGGATTCTTCAATATATGCAAATCAATCAATGTGATAAACCATATTAACAAACTGAAGGAGAAAAATCATATGATCATCTCAATAGATGCAGAAAAAGCTTTCGACAAAATTCAATACCCATTTATTATAAAAAAAAAAAAAACCCAGAAAGTCGGCATAGACATAACTTACCTCAACATAATAAAGGCCATATATGACAAACCCACAGCCAACCTCATTCTCATTGGTGAAAAACTGAAACCATTTCCACTAAGATCAGGAACAAGACAAGGTTGCCCACTCTCACCACTGTTATTCAACATAGTTTTGGAAGTTTTAGCTACAGCAATCAGAGAAGAAAAAGAAATAAAAAGAATCCAAATCAGAAAAGAAGAAGTAAAACTGTCACTGTTTGCAGGTGACATGGTACTATACATAGAGAATCCTAAAGATGCTACCAGAAAACTACTAGAGCTAATCAATGAATTTGGTAAAGTAGCAGGGTACAAAATTAATGCCCAGAAGTCTCTTGCATTCCTATATGCTAATGATGAAAAATCTGAAAGAGAAATTAAGGAAACACACCCATTTACTGCTGCAACAAAAAGAATAAAATACCTAGGAATAAACCTACCTAAGGAGACAAAAGACCTGTATGCAGAAACCTATAAGACACCGATGAAAGAAATTAAAGATGATACAAAAAGATGGAGAGATATACCATGTTCTTGGATTGGAAGAATCAACATTGTGAAAATGACTCTACTACCCAAAGCAATCTACAGATTCACTGCAATCCCTATCAAACTACCACTGGCATTTTTCACAGAACTAGAACAAAAACTTGCACAATTTGTATGGAAACACGAAAGACCCCAAATAGCCAAAGCAATCTTGAGAAAGGTAAATGGAGGTGGAGGAATCAGGCTTCCTGAATTCAGACTATACTGCAAAGCTACAGTAATCAAGACAGTATGGTACTAGCACAAAAACAGAAATATAGATCAATGGAACAGGATAGAAAGCCCAGAGATGAACCCACGCACCTATGGTCACCTTATCTTTGATAAAGGAGGCAAGAATATACAATGGAGAAAAGACAGCCTCTTCAATAAGTGGTGCTGGGAAAACTGGACAGCTACATGTAACAGAATGAAATTAGAACACTCCCTAACACCATACACACAAAAAAAACCTCAAAATGAATTAAAGACCTAAATGTAAGACCAGACAATCTTAGAGGAAAACATAGGCAGAACACTCTATGACATAAATCACAGAAAGATCCTTTTTGACCCACCTCCTAGAGTAATGGAAAAAAAAAAAAAAGTAAACAAATGGGACCTAATGAAACTTAAAAGCTTTTGCACAGCAAAGGAAAACTTAAACAAGATGAAAAATACAACCCTCAGAATGGGAGAGAATATTTGCAAATGAAACAACTGACAAAGGATTAATCTCCAAAATTTACAAGCAGCTCATGCAGCTCAATATCAAAAAAACAAACAGCCCACTCCAAAAATGGGCAGAAGACCTAAATAAACATTTCTCCAAAGAAGATTTACAGATTGCCAACAAACACATGAAAGGATGCTCAACATCAGTAATCATTAGAGATTTGCACATCAAAACTACAATGAGGTTATCACCCACACCAGTCAGAATGGCCATCATCAAAAAATCTACAAATGATAAATGCTGGAGAGGGTGGGGAGAAAAGGGAACCCTCTTGCACTATTGGATGAAATGTAAATTGATACAGCCACTATGGAGAACAGTAGGGAGGTTCCTTAATACTAAAAATAGAACTACCATAGGACCCAGCAATCCCGCTACTGGGCATATATCCTGAGAAAACCATAATTCAAAAAGAGTCATGTACCAAAATGTTCATTGCAGCTCTATTTACAATAGCCCAGACATGGAAGCAACCTCAGTGTCCATCGACAGATGAATGGATAAAGAAGATGGGGCACATATATACACAATGGAATATTACTCAGCCATGAAAAGAAACGAAATTGAATTATTTGTAGTGAGGTGGATGGACCTAGAGTCTGTCATACAGAGTGAAGTAAGTCAGAAAGAGAAAAACAAATACCATATGCTAACACATAAATATGGAATCTAAAAAAAAAAACAATGGTTCTGAAGACCGTAGGGGCAGGACAGGAATAAAGACACAGACGTAGAGAATGGACTTGAGGACACAGGGAGTGGGAAAGGTATGCTGGGACGAAGTGAGAGAGTGGCATAGACATATATACACTACCAAATGTAAAACAGATAGCTAGTGGGAAGCAGCCGCATAGCACAGGGAGATCAGCTCAGTGCTTTGTGTCCACCTAGAGGGGTGGGATAGGGAGGGTGGAAGGGAGACGCAAGAGGGAGGGGATATGGGGATATATGTATACTTGTAGCTGATTCACTCTGTTATAAAGCAGAAACTAACACACCATTGTAAAGCAATTACACTCCAATAAAGATGTTAAGTGAATGAATGAATGAATGAATGAATGTGGGTAGGATTTAGCCACCACATTCCAAAGCCTTATTTCTGTAGCTGGCGTGAGCTCTTGCTTATGAGAAGTTAGATGACCTATCAATAACAAGAATAACACATCATTACGACCAGCATTTGGACAGTGCCCTGCATTCACTCAGTGCCTCCATCAATAACGGTTCTCACACTTCTCCCCCGACAAGACGGATGGATGTCTCAAGGGCATGGGAGTACATCCACAAAAGGGAGGCAAGCATAAAATATTTTAAGTCTCTTGCTTTGCTTTAAGACTTCATGTGAATTTTTTGTCTTCCATGATAAAGCTTCTTGTTTTCTATTTTATTTTTTAACCATTTTTTTAATTGAAGAATAGTTAATTTACAATGTTGTATTAGTTTCAGGTGTACAGCAAAGTGATTTAGCTATTGAATATACTTCCCTGTTCTATACTGGAGGTCCTTGTTTTTTATTTATTTTATATATGGTAACGTGTATCTGTTAATCCAAAACTCTAAATTAGGAGTTTGTTTTCTATTTTAAAACGTTTTAAATCACTCACCATTTAGTAAAAGTGCTAGTTCCAAAAGATCCCATGGGTCTGCAATACCAGTTTGAAAAAAACTAGAATGCCATTGAACTCGATCCCCGTCGTTATTCTGTAAAGAGGTGACACATTTGTTATTAATTCATTGTTAGAGGAGAGAAAATTGATCCTCAGCTTGATTCACTTCCCTGGGTCACAGATTAGTGACAGACAAGGATTTAAGTCCAGATGTATTAACTCCAAACCTCATGTAAAAATGTCTTTGCCCCTGAAGAAGCTTGCAGTTTCACTGCCCTAATGATATAGGAAAGTGTGATTTATCCATCCCCAGCTACCTAGAAGCAATGAAGGAAACCACCCACTGCCCAGGCACTGCTCCCCCAGGCCCATGTCGATTTTCTCTGCTGGAAACCTTGCACCCAGCTCTGACTCTTCTGCAGCCACATCCAGCATCCAATGTAGAAACCCAGGGGAAGCTCAGCCTTCTCCCTGTATACTCATGTATCATAGCTCCCTGGAGCACTTTATTGTCCTCCTTATTATCATACATCTGCCCTTTTTTTTACTAAACTATAAAGTCCTTGGACATAGGGGACTCCTTTTCTGCATCTTGGTGCATTTCCTCACTCTGCTCAGTGTCCGGCCTCTCGTAAGCTCTCTTCTGTCCGTATTTACCAAATGAATGGACTAGCTTCCTAGTTTCCTGAAGCTGGATGGGGAGAGTTGGAGTGGGTAAAAAATGTACCATTTCCCCAAAAGCCAAAGCCCAAGAATAACTGTGACAAGATGCCAGTCTACAGCCTTCCCTCTCTCCTGTATGTAGTGGTAGATCGCGTTCTGGAAGTAGCGTTCTGTAGCTTAAATGAGTCAGGTGTGTATTTTGATTTCCTCTTACTGCCTACTGAAAATTATTTTACGCTTTTGTAATTTGTTTTTTAATATCCAAGATGATTGACCATGCTACCCAGCAGCCTGAAGGAAAACATTCTTAAATGTCATGATTATTTATCCCGAAATACTTGAACAATAGTATTTGAAATTTGATGTTCTCAAACATATTACTATAACTGCTTTCCATTTTGATTCAATGAGTGACATAAGGGGAGGGAATCGAACTGCTTACAGGCTATTCTCTTTCGTATTACTCCTCTTTTCTCCCCCAAGAGTCCTGGAATTGAAATGTTGTTATGTGTTCCTCTCATTGTCTTATGATATATGGAGACTTCTCAAGGCTTGAGATTTCAATCCTGGATTTTCTGCTGGGAAGCTAAGACTGATTTCCCATCTATTCCTCTTTGAAAGAGGTACTGTGTCTAAAGAAACCATTACCCTCTGACATTTTCACTCTGGTGAAATCATGGATCATTGTAGATAGTCCCACACATACTTACACACTCTTCATAGCCATGTCTTTCGTTTTCTAAATGACCAAATAAATAAAAGGTAACTACATATTCTGAATACACTCACCTTCACAATCTTAGAATAAAAAAGCAGGTCCATTTTTCTATTGGAAAGGTTGGAAACTGCTCTTAGATGGCAAGGTGTGTCTTCTCTTTTATATTGACTCAAGTCAATATTACCAACTATTTTCTCTGGAAAAAAAAATTAGCTGGACCATCCCCAAGATTGTTTTTTACATGTTTATATGTTTCATATACAGATATATCCTATAGAGAGGGATATATCACCAGATACCACACAGCTTGTCTTAGACAACAGTTTACATTCTCAAGCATCACCTCTGTGTAATAACAGACTTGCAAAGCAGATCCTAAATTTAATCTACAGGTGTAATGAGTCACGCTTCCCAAAGACGTGAGCAGATTCCCATAACCTCAGGTATCTCTGGTGTTCGCAAAACACTGGGTCCTGACTGTACACCTCCCAGCACTGTAAAAGCCCCAGCATATAGTGTAGATAAACCCAAAATCTGGGATCATGCACACTTCCTTTCAGAGATCCTCTGACACCTGAGAATGTGCCTTCAGATTCCCCCACACTGTGGCAGTCCATCAGCTCACTTCTGCCACTTCCACATCGATCTCCACAGGGGAATGACTTAAGGGGCCATTTAGATCAATGCCTCAGACAGCCCAACAAAGATATCCGCCCAGCCATAATCTGCTCATTCTGTACGGAAAGACTTGGGCTTAGCTCCAAGAACTCCAATTGCATTGCAAGCTGCCGAAAACTTTCAGGCTGTTTAATGCTCAGCAAATGCTGTTCCCGAATCCAAGGAATAATAAAGAACAATGCAAAGTACAGCCTTCTCCCTTCATAGCATCTTATTAAAGCCTCAATTTGAGGCAATAAAAAGAAACTGAAAACAAAAATATAACAAACAAAGCAAAACAAAAGCCCCCCATTGAAAGCACTGTGAGTGTTCAGAGCATTCCCTTGTTTAGAAAGAGCATGCAAAGAGCAAGGCATCTCAGTAAGAGAATCAAAATTATTTTCATTGAGCACTTTCACACTTTTGCTATCCACCTTACTTCCAGATTAGTAAATCTACTCATTTTGCTCAAACTCATAGTTAAAAAATAATTACCATAATTTTTCATAACGTTGGACATATGCACATCCTATGCCCCAGAAATTCCAATCCTGGATATAGTCCTAAAAGTACACACAGCAGCCCATGTAAAAGTATACATGCAGCATTACTGATAAGAGAAAAAAAAAAAAAAAAGAACATCAGTATCCACTAACAGGAGAATGAATTTTTTAACAAAATGGAATATGATACAACATTTAAAAATGAAATAGCCCCTCACACTCTCTAGGATTGCTGTAATCAAAAAGACAGAAAGTAATTAATGTTGGCAAAGGTGTAGAGAAATGGGAATCCTTATACATTGTTGATAGGAATGTAAAAAGGTACAGGCACTTTGGAAAATAGTCTGGGAGTTTCTCGAAATGTTTAACATAGAATTACCATCTGACCCAGAAATTCCACTCCTAGGTAAATACCCAAGAGAAATAAAAACATATGTCCACACAAATAGCTTATACATGAAGGTTCATAGCATTATTTGTAATAGCCAAAAAGTGGAAACCATCCAAATGTCCATCAACTGAGGAGTAGATGAATAAAATGTGGTATATCCATACGCAGAATTATTATTCAGACAGACAAGGAATAAAATACTTGATATTGATACATGCTACAACATGGGTGAAACTTGAAAATGTTAAATGAAAGAAGTCAGACACGAAAGGCCAATTAATATGTAAGTCCATTTATTTGAAATGTCCTGAATAGGCAAATCTATACAGACAAAAATTAGGTTTGGCTTGGTGATGAGGAAGACTGATTGCTAATGGGTACGGGGTTTCCTTCAGGGAGGAATGAAAGAGTTCTAAATTTAGACTGTGGTTGTACAACACTGTGAATATAGTATTAAAAAATGGAATTGGGGCTTCCCTGGTGGCACAGTGGTTGAGAGTCCGCCTGCCGATGCAGGGGACACGGGTTCGTGCCCCAGTCCAGGAGGATCCCACATGCCGCGGAGCGGCTGGGCCCGTGAGCCATGGCCGCTGAGCCTGCGCGTCCGGAGCCTGTGCTCCGCAACGGGAGAGGCCACAACAGTGAGAGGTCCGCGTACCGCAAAAAAAAAAAAAAAAAGGAATTGTATACTTTAAATGGGTGAATTGTATGGTGTGTTAATTATATCTCAATAAAGCTATTTTTAATTACAAAGGAAAATATGAAATAGAGGTGAAGTTATCACCATAATTAATTCCCACTATAATGTTGAGTAAGAAAAACAAAAAGATGCATGTAATATGATTCTAATTACATAAGGTTTAAATATAGGCCAAACAATCCTACGTTAATATTAAGGACATATCTACATAAGTAATAAAGGAAGGGCAGGAGAAGGAAAGTAGAACATGATACAAGATATTCATTATAATATCCTTTTGTCTTTTTAATTTTTTTGTGCAATTTTGTAACAAAGATATTGATAATTAGCAATGAGCACATTCATCCACAAGTGTCGGCTAAATTGTTTTAGGCTATGCTTTGCCCTATTATAACCTTCTGCTCCCATCAGGTTTACGTTCAGTTGTAAAATCATAGAAAAGTTAAATCTCCCATGATTTTTTGGTTGCAACCTTGACATCCCACTTTGGGAGGAAATTAGCAATGTATTCCCACACTTGCCCCATAAGATGTCCAGACTTCAAATTATTAGCAATATTCCCCTGTTGAGAAAGGTTACTTAACAATTGCTATCTGATGATGTCTTTTCTAAATTCCAAATATTGGGCCTTTAAAAAAACCCTAATACATGGTTAGCTTGTGGGCCACTGGGATCATTGTGGCCTCTTCTTTGCTCATTTATTTATCCCAATCTTCTGCTGCTTAGAGCCTTAGGAGTGTTGAAATATATGTTCCATTATAGTTTGTCAAACAATCGCCTAATCTTTTATCTTTTGACCATACCTTCACTCTGAGATTATCTTACATTTCAAATCTGGAATCAAAGATAACATTGACATTTTTATAAGTACTGTCATCCATTAAGCTATTTAATGAATATGCTTTCTTTTTATTAAGAAAATCAGTATAAATATGGACATTCTAGATCTAGGACCAGATCTCCTACAGACTAAGCAACTTTGTGCCTCCATCCAATAGAAAACCAAAGTCTTGGCCTGCTGGCCATTTTTTATAAATGTTTTTTCATCCAAGTATTTTTGACGTATTTT
This sequence comes from Delphinapterus leucas, assembly GCF_059928025.1. NCBI lineage: Eukaryota > Metazoa > Chordata > Mammalia > Artiodactyla > Monodontidae > Delphinapterus > Delphinapterus leucas. The sequence continues at coordinate 21,215,868 of NC_143130.1, read as the reverse complement.
CTGCATTTTCTCAAATTTTCTGCATAGAGAAAGACAAATTCAGAGAGTTTGACCTTCTAAAAGATATTCTCTATTGTTACAGCTTCTGAATATATGAGTGTATTACGTACAGATCTTTTTGCTTCTTTTTCAAGTATTTAACATTTTAACTGGCCTGATAGAATTTGCTCTTCGCAAAGTCTAGGTAGTTATTATCCAGATTGTGTCATGTTCTAGGACTTTGTACATCTTGCCAAGATAATACAGAGAGAAGGCCAAGGTCTTTTTGAGAATGGTAGGATCTTCAAGGGAGATGAGGGAGCACTTTCTGAGGTTTGAGCAGCGTCACCCCTAGCATCTTCCCTAGGAGAGATGCTGAACTCATATATCAATCTGCATTACTGTTTGAGGTGCTCCAAGTAACGAAAGTTCACCAGAATCATGCTTAAAAATGAAGTTTGTTTTCTGATTATTAGGAAAACCAAGCATAAGCTACCTTGTCTCTTGTTGCAAAATGCTGTTCAAATTATTTTTATTGAATATAAAATGACCTCAAGTGCTTGATAATAAGGGTTTTTGTTCTTTAAGATCTTCTTGACCCATCTAATCCCTCAATTCATGAAGAAAACAGGAGCATATTAAGGAGATCGTAGCCTGTTTACAAATAATCTGCCACTGTTTTCATAATGAGGGAACCTTTCTCCCAGCCAGGTTAGTCAGTGAATTGTTTGCTCTTTAATAAAATATTTATGTTTCCAAGTCTAAACTGCCCTCAGTGTTGCAATATTTAAAGGAATTTCAAAGTGAGTAATTACAAGTAAGTCCCATGAAAGTAATTTTCCTTCAGCGATTACCTATTCTGTCAAAACTCTGAAAATAAGAAATCCATGCTCTCCCTCCCCCTCTCCTTCCCTTCTTTATCTTCTCTCCAAATCCCCTCTCTTGTTATGGTGATTAAGGATAGAATCCATCTTGGGCAAGATTAAGAAACTGGTGAACTTCCTAGTTCAGACTTCGCTGGGACCCTTGCAATGACTTCAAGGTTATGGCCTCACCTCCAGTTCTCAATCCTTCCAGCCATCCTCCCCACTAACCAGAGCTCGTTCCCTGAAGCTCAGACCTAAGCCTGTCAGTGTGAGGCTTCTTGTGCCTTCAGCTCCAGATCTCTCTCAGTGCAAGACTTTTCCCTCCTCACAACCAGCCTCTCATCAGCTCAGTCCCAGCAAACCTGGCCTTTCAACTACACTCAGATTCACCAGAATGGTCTCTAGGTAGCTCACATGTTGTCTGAGGTAGGCTGAATACTGCCCCCTCCCCAAAGAAATCCACAGGCAACTCCTCAGAACCTGGAATATATTACTTGACGTGTTAAAGGGCACTTTGCAGGAATAATGAAGTTAAGGGTCTTGAGATGGGGAGATTTTCCTGGATTATCTGAGTGTACTCAATGTTATCACTAGAATCCTTATAAGAGGGAGTCAGGAAGGCCAGAGGGAGAGAAGGCGGTGTGATGACAAAAGCAGAGAGAAACTAGGAGATGTGACAATGGAAGCTGAGGTCAGAGACTGAGAGATTTGAAGATGCTACCCTGCTGGTTTTGAAAATGGAGGAAGGGGCTATGAGTCAGGGAATGTAGGCGGCCTCTAGAAGCTGGAAAAGACAAGGAAATGAATTTGATCTTTGACTCACAAAATCAGATTTCACTGGTAATTGTTGTATCCTATTATACTGGCTTGCTAATCTAATAAAGCAAAGTGGTAATGGATGATCCTGACTTAAATGTATCACCTTTCCCAGATAATAATAACAGTAGCAAAGTATGATGTTATAGCAACACTGCAAAGTAAGTATTGTTATCCCAAATTAGAAATAATGACGTGGAGGCTCCAGAAAGATGAGCAAACTGCCCAAAGTGATAGAACGTGTCTGAGGTTTGCGTAAACCCAGAGTCCTCATACTGTCTCTTGTCCTCATCCTGCAGGACCACACTGTCTCTTGTGGTTTTCTAAAGACTTGATGTCTTATTTCAGGCATCACCTCCTTTGGGAAGCTGTTCTTAGTACCTCAAATGGGTTTCCCCATTCCCTCCATTCAGCATCCCCTGTGCCTGGTACAGTACTTAGTTCTACCACTGTCCATCCATCTATCACTGCAATAGCTACAATCAATTCCTTTAACATATTCCTCGAGGCTGAGAAAATGCCTTATTTTTCTTTATATTCCTAGCATCTAATTCAGTGCCTGCAATGCTGCAAACTACAAATGTTTGATAGAATAAAATGAATGAACGATGGAACTTCTTATAGATTTGCAAATAAAATATCATCAAAGTATGACCCATTTACATTCATTTTTAAAAAGCAATCTAGTGAGTCAATTCTCCCCCACCCCACCCCAATCCCAAATACACCTAAAGTACATTGAACCCAAATGCAACACTGTAGAAAAGCAATTCCTTCCTGCTCCTTGTCAGTCACTCTCCTGTTCTCCTCCAAAGTAACCACTGCTCTGATTTCTATCCTTCTGGATTAGTTTTGTCTACTCTGGACTTTCACTTAAATTGAATCATATAGTGTTTACTTTCTGGACCTGGAATCTTTCACTCAGCTTAGTAGTATTTTTGAGATTCACCTGTGTTGTTGCATGTAGCAGTAGTTTATACTCTTTATTGCCGGGTTGGATTTCATTTTAGGAACACACCCCAGTTTATGTTTCTACTCTTCTGTTGATGGACATCTGGGTTGTTTCCAGGTTTGGGCTTTTATGAATAACTTTGCTATGAATGTTCTTGTCCAAGGCTTTTTGTGGACATATGTTTTCATTTCTTTTGGATAAATACCTAGAAGTGGAATAGCGGGTTCACACTGTAAATGCATGTCTGTGTTTTACCTGATGGATTATATATATATATAAATATTAGAGTGTTCAAGATATGTATAAATTGTTGTAATTGTCCTGTGAATGTTAGCGTGTTGCAATAGCAGACTTAGTTACCATGTGTCTTGGGTCACATTCTCTGGCAGTAGAGGCCGAGACAGAGATTCTTGTGGATGTGATCTGTTGAGATAATGCTTGTGGGAGAAGCATGTTAGGGAGTGAGGGAAGCAGGGTGTCACAGGGAAGACGGTAAGCAAAGAGGTGGTTTCAGTGAAGCCCGGCATCATCTTTATCCCACAGAAAGCTCTGGAGCATCTCATGTTAAGGTAGGAGAGCTGGGCTTTTGTATCCACACTTCAGTCTTTAGCTGAAGACAGCCCTCTTCCGGGGGCAGAGTTTATCTCCCAGGCATCTCTTAGCTATAGTGGCTCCTGTGGGGGCCAAAAGCAATTCAGTGGAGGAGCCATGAAAGGCCAGCACTCACAGCAGCTGGGTGGATGGGAGCACCAGCCTGGTGAAGGGGACCTGGTCGGGGCTCCAAGCCTCCTCTCTCCCAGGCCAATAACTAGAATACATGAATTCTCTCCATCCCACAACTTACTCGCAACTTGTTTAGGATGGGGCAATCCATACAAAGAAATGCATTCAGACATTACTCCAAAAGACTCACCTCTGTGGCCCAGATCAGATGATTCTAGATGAGGGCTATCTGCCCAGGCTTAGAAGACTTGCATGACTCCTCAAGGCGTAAAATGCCAGCAGTGGCTGCCACTGTTAACCTTGTAACCTTGCACTTCAGGGGTGGTGCGGCTGCTCTCTGAGGTCTTCCAGCCCTGACCTCGCTCTTAGTGGTAGCTGCCCACCCCTGCATCCTGGTGCTTCGGTCACCACTTGATATCATAGATTTGTAGACTCGGCAGGCTGGGCAGGAGTATGAGGAAAGACAGGTTCCTCTGTGACCTGAAGGAAATTTCTGTGACTAAGAAGTCTCATTTCACACTAAAAACTGACCCCTCCTCCATACACCTGGTCTTTTGAACAAGTGGTATCTCTTTTTGAGGGATATTTTAATCCTAAGTTGACAGAATGAGTATAAAAATGAAGGACCTACTGTATAGCACAGGGAACTCCGCTCAATATTATGTAACAACCTAAATGGGAAAAGAATTTGAAAAAGAATAGATACATGTATATGTATAACTGAATCACTTTGCTGTACACCTGAAACTAACCCAACATTGTTAATCAACTACACTCCAATATAAAATAAAAAGTTTTAAAAAAATGAAACAGAATAGGTCACAAAATGGCCAAAAAAATAATTTCTCTTCTTTCTGGCCAAACCAGCAATGGTGGGGGAATTGATGGGTAAAGGGGACTCAGGAACCACAGAACCACAGGTGATCTTTTGACAGAGTAGCCTTGCTTTCCGATGTGTTAATTGGAGTATTAATCACTTGTCAGCGTGTTAACCACTTGCTGACAGAGAGGAGCATCACTACAACATCAGAATGCATCCATGGCAACTTGATGTCAAGATGTCTTTCCGTGACCCTCGTGGCACTTTGTGTGAAGAAAGCCCCATTCCAGCTTCTCAGTCTGCAACAGTGCTGTTCTGGAGGGGCTCATTCTCAGCAATGTAAGGAGCTATTGTTCCACTTTTTGGAAATAAGATGGTGGTGGGAACAAGAGCTGTTATTGCAAACTCATTGTAGTTTATTATTTCCATCAAAGAGAGAAAGCAAGGAAGTCCTCAGGCAGGCTTAGCTGAAATATTACAGGGGCTAAGAGGTGAACTTGAAAAACCTTTCATTTTAAGCTTGCAGCTGCTGTGTGCACTGAAAATCCAGCGAGGAAGAACTTCCCCAAAAACAACCACCATGAAATTGAGCAATGTTTATTAATCTTTGGTTATTTCTCTCTGGTTGTTTGATAGCAAGCAGCCATAAGTTCATATTTAAGGGAAGAGTCTTGTAGGTTACAACTCCTCCCCAGCCAAAAGGTCATAAAATTCTAGGAAAAGAGGGGAAAAAAAAAAAGGTTCTACAAAAATAAAAACACGAGAAAAATCTAGAGGATTCGTATGGTGATGAAGAAAAAGCCATCTTCAAGAACCCACCCACAGCTCCTTAAATGTTGGTCCTTCTTGGAGTCCTATGATGCTGATTTTGGCTACTAAAGCCATTCACTTCATTTGATAACTGTGGCCCAAAGAATATCTATGTCAGCAGCTGACCCAAGGGGAAAAAAGACAGGAAAAATACCTAAAGTTCATTATTTCTCATGTGATGCGCAGTTATCAGAAAAGAGAGTACTACAGTTTGTGGATACAGGAAATTACATGGTAAGATGATAAGAAAAGTGTGTGTTGGCTAGCCCGTTGAAAAGCTGACTTTATGTTTGAAATTTCTTATTACTGCTATCAGGGACTCATGTTCCTGGCCCTGGGTATCTATCCTTTCCCTCAGAGATGAATCCCCAACATGCGGCAGAAATATGATTACATTTCCAACTCTACAGTAGCGACCTGTTATGGAATTAGAGCACAAAAGGATTCTTCAGCATGTTGTCTTCAGTTGACTACCACTAGTTAACCTATTGGAACAAAAGAAATCCATTTTGTTAGAAGTGACATTTTGAAAGCAATATTGACTTTGAAAACTTACATTTATTGAGCCTTCTGGAGCTGATGTCAAAGAACGTTGAACGCTTAAAACAAATTAGGTTAAGGATAAAAAGCCATTGAAGCTAGATGCCTATTAACATCCTTGAAGTTTATGAATTCACTCAGAATCTGGGTAAAAGAGAGGTAGGCCAAAGCACGAAAACAGGTTTGGTGGTCCTAGCCAACCGCAAGCTGAAGATAAATTTTCAGCAACTCAAAGGGGTACACACGTTGATATAATGAGGGTAACAACAGCAGTTACCTCTTGAGAATGAGTTGAGGCCAGAAGTGAAACGATGACTCAATTTCAATATTCATCGTAACACATTTTATTGCAACCAGTTTGGGGCTCAAGTTTTAAAAAATGGAGTGCAGAAATGTAAACACAATATGATATGAAACAAGTTCTGTGATGAAAGGGGAAAGATAATAGAGGTGATTTACCCTGGGGAAGTGAAGCTAAAAAACTACCCTCAGAGCAATCCTTGGGTGTCTGAAGCAATAGTACAAAGAAGATACAAAGGAGATTTTCTCTATGTTTGCAAAAGATCTAGCAAAGTGAATGTGCAGAAGTAGAGTCTGGCTAGAAATTGCTGCGGGTCGTTTTTACTTTAGCACTGGGATGGGCTATCAAGGAAAAGCTTGGAATCTTAGACATCTTTGAGAAGAGCTAGAGAGAAAGCAAACCAGGATAGAAAATCATCTGAACCATCTGCCTTCAATTCCGGTAGACACAAGAAAATGATGACAGTTCTTTTCTTTTAACTTTTTATTTTATATCAGAGTATAGTTGACTAACAATGTTGTGTTAGTTTCAGGTGTACAGCAGAGTGATTCAGTTATACATATACATGTACCTCTTCTTTTTCAAATTCTTTTCCCATTTAGGTTGTTACATAATACTGAGTAGAGTTCCCTGTGCTATACAATAGGCCCTTGTTGGTTATCCATTTTAAATATAGCAGTGTGTACATGTCAGTCCCAAACTCCCTAACTATCCCTTCTTCCCACACTTCCCCTCTGGTAACCATAAGTTCATTTTCTAAGTCTGTGAGTCTATTTGTTTTGTAAATAAGTTCATTTGTATCATTTTTTTTAGATTACTCATATAACGATATCATATATTTCTCTTTCTCTGTCTGACTTACTTCACTCAGTATGACAATCTCTAGGTCCATCCATGTTGCTGCAAATGGCATTATTTCATTCTTTTTAATATTCCATTATATACATGTACCACATCTTCTTTATCCATTCCTTCATCGATGGACATTTAGGTCACTTCCATGTCTTTGCTATTGTAAACAGTGCTGCAATGAACATTGGGGTGCATGTATCCTTTTGGACCATGTTTTTCTCCGGATGTATGCCCAGGAGTGGGATTTCAGGATCATATGGTAGCTCTATTTTTAGTTTTTTAAGGAACGCAATTCTTGACTCACCTTCATGGTAGCTGCCACGTGTGTGTGGTTTAGGGGAATCTATCTCCATATGCATATCTTACACTTGCATTCTTTTCCTTCCAAAGTTGGATGTGAATAGTTTTAAAAATGATTGAAATAGTTAAGACATTTTTGCAATTGCAGAGAAGGGTCCACGTTAATTGCACAAACTAAAGTCATCATCATTCCAACAAATCCGATATAACCAAGGGAAATAACAATACCAACAAATGAAGCCAGTGTGAAGCCACTCAGCACTGTGGTACTGGATTAATCATGTTGCTCTTTGAGAATGTAAAGCTTTCAATCATGTAGGGCTGCAGTCTTTGGTGAAAATTCATGGGCACTTTATGGGTTTATTTTGGGCCCCAGGGCCCCTGTACATTTCTTTGTGCTAAGTACAATGAAAACCTGTTAAGGGTAAAGAATAAAAATTAATGTCAAAGTGAATAAAGGAACTGAAAAGGTCAAAACTTGTTCCTAGGGCCAAGGAATATGCCTGCCAGTGGAAAAGACCATGGAAATCAAAATTAAATAAAGAGCCTATGCCCATAAATTTGTGGAATTAGCAAAATTGCTGCAAATTGGCTTTCCAATGGCTCTGCATTATAAACACATAATATGCATAAGAATATATTATGGCTATATGTAAACATATGTATAAGCAGGAGATAAATTTTTATTTTGTTCTTGTAATCCAAATACTTGAACTATCTAATTATCTGGCCTGAAGGAGACAACAGCAGTCCCTCTCAGAAGGCCCATGTCAACCCTGGATACATATAAATGCCTCCTGTTAAGTATGTATATATATATATATATATATATATATAGAGAGAGAGAGAGAGAGAGAGAGAGAGAGAGAGAGAGAGAGAGAGAGGGAGAGAGAGAGAGAGGGAGAGAGAGAGAGAGCGCGCATGTAAGCTGGAGTTACTGAATGCATTCCCCAAATTTCCAGGAGCCTTTTTATTTTTATCTGCAGGAGCCATATTATCCTTACGGATGAATGGTTTATATCTATGTGTATGTACGTGTGTGTGTGTATATATATAAGTATATACATATATATATAAACCTACCAGAAGACACTAAAATTTTGATATCAAATCAGCACCCATTTTGTAGTGGAAAATAAATGTAATACTGATACAAAAAATATATATATGATTCTGTTTATTTGTTTAATCCCAACTTCAATACATCACAAATTGGTTTTAAAAGAGGGGTGATGCTATAATTTCACACATCATTTATCATTGAACACTAGGATTTAGGATAGTTCGAGAGATAGGGTAGGATACATCAACATCTCGCAAACTACTCCTAAATATTAAGGTCCACAAATAGCTCGTTTGATAGAAAAAGGTCATAAAGTTCTAAGAAAAGAGGAAAAAAAAAAGGTTCTACAAAAACTGCTTGTGCAGGTTTGTCTCATACAATTCACCAGTAATCAGTGGTCCACGAATGCAGCCATTGTCTGTGAAACCTAGAATAGGGTTTTGCCCATCCTGCCAGGCCCGCATGATATTAATGGTGGGGCGGTTTTCCCAGCAGGCTCCCTCCTTCTCCCTGCTTGCACAGGGGAGAAAATCCTTCCATTGGCTCTGTTGCCTCCCTGGCTGGGCTTTCGGGCATCTTAGCTTTCGTTTCTTCCATACTCATTACCTGCATTTCCAAATCTACTCGTCAACCTGACAGTACAAACCCATTCTCTCCAATGGGGCCCTCAGAGCATTCACCTTTCCCTGTTCCAGGTGAAAAGTGCCAGCCAAGCACCAAGGACTGGGTGCTATCTGTAGATTCCAACAGTCAAGTCAGTTCTGGGTTGAAGGGCCTACATTGGCTCAGTGTCTCCCCGGCGGGGAATGAGTCAGGGGAGGACCGTTCAGTGGTCAGTACCCAGCACAGCTCCAGGCAGCCAAACACTGGTGGCAGCTCTGCCTGCAACCTGTACATGACCTCTGGCCATCTTCACCACGTCTGCCCCTTGAGCATCATAGAAGAAACCAAGATGGGTCTCAGGTCGTGATGGGAATAACAGATGAGGAGGAAAGGAAAGCCTCGAAATGACTTACTTCAGAAACAGCCAAAATTCCCCCTTGAGGGGGAGGGTTATGTGCCAGCAGGAAAGAGTCTAATTCACTCTGTAGCCTATTCTCGGGGTTTTTTGCTTGTTTTTTGTGTGTACACGTGTGCACATTACGCCACAGCGTACATTTATAAGCCAGCCACCCTCCAAGCTAAATCTGATGGAGGGGTGCATAACAGGAGGGAAAATGAATACCCATTCTGGGCAATCAAAAAGGTCCCTGTTCATTTGAAAGTGCTTTAAGACGTCAGGTTGAAAGGCGCCAGGCTATTTGAATAAATGAATTGGTCCACAGGCATTATGGCTATGGCAGTTATGGTTATTATTCCTCAAACAGGAATTTTGACTTTTTTTTAAAGTAATGCAATAGAATCAGGAAAAATGTGTGGGAGTCAGCTCCCTATTTTAGTGACAGCCTGAATCAGGGCATGTTGTGAAAATAGACCAAGCATTTGTTTTAGAAAAAAATAATACATTCAAAATACGTTCCTGCATTTAGTTCCTTCCAAATAAATAAAAGCGTATGTGTGAGTGGCTGTAGGCTAGTGTGCTCAGGTGTTGACATATTGAAATGGAGATGTTTTTCAGCACCAAAGGCCACAGGAATAGTTGCCAACCTGGTCACAACTCTAAATGGGTGTTGAAATATTTCCTATAACTTAAAGAGCATATAAGCTGAGTTATTGAATGCGTTCTCCAAATTTCCAGGCACGTTTTTGTTTTTACCTGCAGGAGGCATATTATACTTATGGATGGATGTTTTAAACACTCTGCCGTGTGTGGGTTTATGCAAATTCGATTTTTTCAAAGGTGCCTCCGTTAGGTGCACACGCGTTAGCCCCCCATCTGCTGGAACACCTGGGATCAGGGCACAAGGTGGGATCAGGTCAGACTGAAATAAAATTGAGCCTTTCTGCCCTCTAGGGGCATAGCTCTTACCATTTTCCAGTCGGAACTATTCCCGGCATCTCAGAATGGCAGTTCATTTTAGCATTTTACTCTTAAACCAACCCCGTGATTCTCTGCACACCCTCACCCCTGAACAGACATTAACTGCTCAAATAATATGCCCCAAAGAGACACAGGTCAAAATGGCATCCATGCCAGTTCTTTACTTTTCTCTACCATATGAAAGGATGAATGGACAATTCAGGCAAAGCACCAGCTTAGAGGGAGAGGCTGAGATACCCAGAGATTTAGAAGGAGCATTTCTATAGTTCTGTGGATAGTTTCCACCATTAACATTTTTATCAGTTTTATTGTAGTATAGCTGACATCCCATAAACTGTACAATTTGGTAAGTTTCCTCATGTGTAATCATCTCTGAGATCATCCCCTCAATCAAAGAAGCACCCCAGATTCTCCTTGGGTCGCTTTTTAGTCCTTCCCTCTGACCCCTCCCTGCATTCCTCAACCCCATCCTACAACTTAAAACCTTGATCTGTTAAGGAAGCCAAGCCAGTTGTCCTATCAGGATGGTTTTGATTGGTTTCTTCTTCCTGGTGTCATTTAGCTTATTCCTCTCTCTCTCATGTTTCCTATAAAGTGGAAGGTGTATTTAGAGGCTTCATGGATGCCTGTTAAGCATTTTTGGCTAAAAATAACATATGTATTTCATGAGGCATCACATCAAAGGCACTTAATATCTGATTGACCCAAATATTTCTATTTTACTCTCCTGATACCAGCTTTTATTTGTTGTTGTTTTGTTATTTTTTGCTTTGCTTTTAATGATATATTTTCTTCCTTAGAAGTTACATTTAAGGAAAGTTAGGTTAGGTTTAAGATGAATCTTAGTTGAGTTATAGTTAAGGGAGTTTTAATGTTGCCTCTATTACAAAATATGTTTATATCCACCCTTATTCACTCCTCACTGTGAAGAGAGGCAGCTTAGTAGTGATTTGGCAGCAAGAGGTGTGGATTTGAATCGTGGCTCTCTCATTGAAAGCAGTGTGGCCTTAGACAATTTGCTTTTTTTTTTCCTTTCTCTGAGCTTCAGTTTCCTCACCTGCAAAATAGAGATGAAAATGTCAGCACCAAATACATGAAAGGTACATTATATTAACCAAAAGAGATAAGATATGGGTTGATGTTCTGTGAAGAACAGAGTTTTAATCAAATAAAAGTTATTATTGGGCTTCCCTGGTGGTGCAGTGGTTGAGAGTCCGCCTGCCGATGCAGGGGACACGGGTTCGTGCCCCGGTCCGGGAAGATCCCACATGCCGCGGAGCGGCTGGGCCCGTGAGCCATGGCTGCTGAGCCTGCGCGTCCAGAGCCTGTGCTTCGCAACGGGAGAGGCCACGACAGTGAGGGGCCCGCGTACCACCAAAAAAAAAAAAAAAAAATGTTATTATTATTCTGATGTTTCTTTGAGATAAGAAGAAATCCTAAGTAATATATTGCACAGCTAGAGAAATTGAGACACAGAGAGAGCAAATGACTTACAAAGCTAGGGAACAGAACATCATATTCGTGGCTCCTACCACTGCAGTGGATCCTGGATTTGAAATTAGCGATGCCTCACTGGAGCCAGGACCCCAAGACATAGAAGGATAACAGCCTACAGGCTATCACATGCTATCACTCTCAAAATGCAATGTGCTGGATGATGTATTTTCTCAATAACCCCCACCTAACTACCATTGCTAATGCCAGCGCTTCCAAGACATCTTCACTTATCCTCACAGATATAATTTTCTTTCCCTCTCCACCCTAGACAATTTCACCTAAACTCACTCCTCTTAGAGATTCTACACATTTTTCACAGTATTATTGCTACTTAAGATTGCATGCCTCTTGCAGGCAAGGACTGAGTCATCTACATGCCTTAAACATAGCATATACTCAACATATATTTGTGAAACTAAACTAAACCTTCAAGAGTTTGAAGTTAAAGTAATAATGCCCGAACTGGTTGGTCAGCCCAGCTGTGACTATTAGACAAAACAGGTCACTTACCCGAAACCAAAATTCTGATTAAAAATTGATAAACCTTAAAATAAGTTGTTTATAATTTAGCCCTTAGACTTTTAATAACTACAAATGCCAAATTTAAACCTGAGGAATAAAATTGAACCTGCCTTTATAATCTGTCATTATTCTAAGGGCTAGATGAGCTAAATATTTAACCTTTAATTGCCTTCATTTATTAACATTATAAAGGATTTTAATATAGTCCAAAAAGAAAAGAAAAAGCAGACTAGCTCAGCTGTTCATGATTTTATTTGACAGCTGTAAGGTAATGATGACTATGACAATGTATGGTCTGGGGGAAAAAATCTGCCAAAATTATTCTCTGGGGATATTAGAATATACATTTACACGATGTTAATCAAGTGCTTTGACGGGTCACATCATTTACATCCTCAAAATTAAATAGGAGCCAAGTAAGTACCATTTATACGATGGCCAAATAGGTCCTATGGCTGGTGGACAAGGTCACTGGGTGCAATCTTTTCTACTGGGTCATAGAATGTGTGCTGCTCAAGGGTCCTGGCATTAAGCACATGAATTGTATGGAGACAGTGGAAACCAACTGCCCCTTTTGGAAGCTTAGAAGCAGTTCTGACTGATTAGGACTGGGCTACAGGACAAAGAGAAAATTAACGTTTCTCGAAGATTCTCCGAGACCATCAATCAGAATGACTTGGGTAGTTCTTGAAAATGCATATCCCTGGGGCCCCAACACAGAATACTGAATCAGTATCCCTGGATAGGGACCTGCCTAGGAATCAGAGTTTCTAGACAAGTTCCACTGAATGGTTGTTACACGTGATGAAATTTGAGAGCTGCCAATAGTGCGTCCAATGGATGTAACAGGAGGTGATGACAGCCCCCCCCCCCCACCGTGGTTTCTTCCCTTCAATCACGATATTTGCTTGGAAGCTACCTGGCATTTAGTGCTTTATTTAAATGGCCCAAATAAGGCTCACTCCTCCGGCTTTGGGGGAACCCTAACTGCTATCTGCTAAACAATGAAACTGGTTGCCACGAGGTCAATTTGATTGAGTTGTTCAGTTGGCCAGAACAAGCCACTAATCGATGAGACTGGCCTGATTATTTAGGGCCATATGAACAATGGAATCAGATGAAGCCAGGTAATGCAATTACCAGGAATTGACTTGTGACAGTCGATCTGGGTGACTTTTAAAAGGCTGTTACTTTAGAAGACGACCCAGTAAGTTCCTGTCTTCGGTCTCTGCATATCCCTCTGTCTGAGCAGACCACGGATGGAGGAATGTATCAATAGCAAGATTCTGCTACTTCGGTGTGCTTTGACTATTCTACTGAGCTAGTGGCCAGCCAGCTTTATAATTGTTTTCTCTTTGTGATCTATAACTATATTATTTGGGGAGAGATAGCCATGTTCCCAAGAGCTAGCAAAATTTTTTCCAAACTGTGTTGATTTTTAGGTTATTTTCAAAGGTCAGTAAATTATATCTGATACCTTAAGAAGTTAAGTGAATATTTAAAATCGTTTTACCTTGCTGTGACCACATTATATGTCTATTTTCAAGCTATAATCAGCGTTGTCAGACACTAGGCAGTGACGACTGCTAAAGGAGTTCAGTGATCTGGCTCTAAGGAGGCACGAGCTTTGTTTGGTCTTTCTGTGTGGCGGTGATCTTTCTGCCTGACAATGTTGCATCTATTGTGTTGGCAGGCAATGACTGCAAAAAGGACAGAAACTGGGGCTAAATGGATCTTGACGGGTGCAGGGGACTGACTGTTGATGGCTTTGAATCCGCCTTGTTATCAAAGAGTTTAGATTTTTTTTTTTTTTTTTGGTGGTACGCGGGCCTCTCACTGTTGGGACCTCTCCCGTTGCGGAGCACAGGCTCCAGACACGCAGGCTCAGCGGCCATGGCTCACGGGCCCAGCCGCTCTGCGGCATGTGGGATCCTCCTGGACTGGGGCACGAACCCGTGTCCCTTGCACCGGCAGGTGGACTCCCAACCACTGCGCCACCAGGGAAGCCCAGAGTTTAGAATTTTTTACCTAGGCACACATGAGTCCCAGAACTGGAGAGGTGCTGAAAAGGGGAGAAAAATCCCAGTTCTCGTCTTTAAAGGAAGTTACAATTCACTGTTATGATCATATGTGGCTCTACTGAGTAGCTGAGATTTTAGTCCTTTGATCTAACCTATGCAGATGGGGTTTGTTCTAGTACAACTAAGTAGAACAAACAAGATAAATTACATACTCCATTGCAAGATACACATGTAAGCAGTGGGACAGAATTTTTAAGACTCCAGAAAATGGCAACTAAAACAAATTAAGATCCATATTCTATCACATGACCGCGAGAAGTGTGATTCTTGAACAACTAAGTGACTTATTTCTTCATGAAAAATAAATAATAGTCCTTGAGTAACAACACTAAGGACAAAATGGCAATCTTTTCTTTAGCTGAATGCTTTAGCTGTTAAGCTGGACCTGAGGATGGTTCTGTAATTTGCTGGAAGGAGTCACAGAACTTGTGAAAGCTGTTACACTCACAATTATGGTTTATTACAGTGAAAGGACAGAGATTAAACTCAGCTTAGGGAGGAGGCACATGGGGCAGGATCCAGGAGGGTTCCAAGTGCAGAGCTTTCAGCCGTGCTCTCCCAGTGGAGCTGTGTGGACAGTGCTTACTTCTCCCAGAAATAGTGTGCAGCAAAACGTACACAGTAAACAACTGTGAAAGCCCACCCAAGCCTCGGAGTCCAGAGGTTTAACCGGGGCTCAGTCACATAAGCAAAGTTGGTCACCTGCTGTGCTAACCTTTGTCTCCAGCCTCTCCAGAGGTTGAGCTTCTGCTACAGAGTCCAAGCTGCCCATGGGCTAGAAATCACATTGGCAGCATAGATTATCTGGAGCAAACCAAGGCCCCCAGGCAAACAATGACACTCTTATCAGGCAGGATGTCTCAAGAGCTGAGGGCAAAGGCCAGACCTCTCTTTGGGCAAGGTTAATCCTTTACTGTACATATGTGAATATATATGTTATGTGTATATATCTTTTCATTAAAAATACAGTTTGGTTATGTCTGTTTTTGAACCTCATAGAAATGCTTCATATATATCATGATATGTATATACTTATATGTTGTGTTTCATTTCTTTCAACATTTCTTTTTGATTTATTCCATATTGAGTTAATGTTCTAGATATTCTTATCAAATATTAAGGAGAGTCTTGAAATCTTACTGTAAAATAAAATGTGGATTTGATAGGTAACTAGAATCCAGCAATGAAGCCAGCCTAGAACTTGCTGCGCAAACAGCTGACTCCATTTGTTCATGAATTTCCCCCGCATAGTCTGTGTCCTAGAGGACCCCAGAATGAAATACAGTTACTTTTATTTTAATGGTCCGATAAGCTATCACTTGCCTACCTGTAATGATGAGCCTCAGTTATTAGGATCTTATCATATCATCCTCCCATGTCCCCAACAAAGATGAAATCAACCACAGGCTAAGGGGTCAATACATTTTTTCTTAAAGGGCCAGGTAGTAAATATCGTAAGGTTTGCGGGCCATATTCTCTCTGTTCCAACTACTTACCTCTTGTAACTATTTACGTACTTACCTCTACAATGCTGTTGTAGCGTGAAAGCAGGCACGGACATGTAAACAAATGTGTGTGGCTATGTTCCAATAAAACTCTATTTATGGACACCAAGATTTGAGTTTTTATTATTTTCACAAACTGTGGAATATTATTCTTCTTTTGATTTTTTTCCGAATCCCTTATAAAGGGAAAAATCATTCTTAGCTCATATAAAAATAGGTAGCAGGCTGGATTCGGCCCTTGAGCCATAGTTTGCCAACTGCTGGGTAGGCTAGTGGATTCAGAGGTCCTAGAATTGGGTTCAGGTTTTCCATTTATAATAGAATATTCCTCACTGCTCCTAATTCATCAGTCTTATACCACTGACGAGCGTGAAAATGAATTGTAACTCATCTAAAACATTTTAGAACCCAGTTTTTATTGCTTGGTCAATAAATGAAAAGGTTACACGTAGTAAATGGATTTCAGTAAGCATTGGACCAGAACAACTGGCTAATGTTCTAGATTTTACAACCTAAATAAAACAGACCAAACAGATTCCCGTAATAATTCTGTGACATTAAGTCCCTAGATAGAATTTCTGTGGCAAAGGAAGGGTATTAATTCTCTTCCTTCCCCACAGTTCAATCGATATGGATAAAATAGAAGGTAGCCATCAGGTACCAAAATCCCCAAGATAATGTAAACAAACCCTAATAAAAATCGTATCAGCACAGATGTGGCAGAAATCGGTTATTCAGCACCATCACTTTATTCTGATGAGGACCGCACAAGTCCCCCACAACTGAATTGCACTCCTGCCTTCACTTTAGGTCAATGAGCAAATAACATAAAATTCATCTCACGTGTTTAATTGTTATGCATTGTTTTCATTCCATCTTTTTTTTTAACAGAAAAAGAGCAAGTTTTTAAAATAATGTTTGCATAGAGTATCTTTCTCAGATTAAAGGACTGAACCTAATTACCTGTGTTTTTTTCATCTTTAGATCTGCAGAGCTTGAGAAGGAGTGATCCAGCCACACAGGTAAGAGCTTGCCTCTTTTGCAGACTTAAGATGGACAGCTTCAAGATACCTGCTAAAAAGGTAGTGATGGTGGTTAACTCACGTGAATTTGATTTTCAGGTTTTCTGCTTTTTATGCTTTTTGGTGTGTGAACATTTCTGTTGTTTCTCTTTGGATTTTTCTCTTCTGGATTGTGTTTACTGTTGAGTGTGCTCCATCACCTCTTTGGAGCACATTTATACCAAAGCTTAGTTGTTGTTGAATATTGACATCCCTGTATGACTATTTGATTTCAGATTCCTATACCGCTATTACTTTTGGTTGTTTGCAATGTGTTTTATTTTGTTTATCCAAAACATCAGCTTCTTTTGAAAAAAATTATTTTGAATAAGGTTATTGGAAGAATATATAGAAAATTAGGGCTATGATGATAGTTTTGAGCTCGGAAGCAACCAACAGTATGCCAACGCCATCACTCCTGAATTGACAAAATGGCATACCACACCCAATGACTCTCAGTGTCACATTACACCTGTTCATACCACTCGGCGAGAATTTGTGGAAAGAGATCATAATCATCTTTTTCTTATCTGTGATTTTAAGGATCAAAATAACAATACTCAAATTTAAAAGGATAATTAATTCTCCTCCTTAAATAATTGAACACAGGGGCGCTGTCCCCACTGTAGCGTTTCTATATCCAGACCTCGGGAAGATTTATGCACTGCCCATTTTTCAAGACAGCCCGGGAGATGCACTGAATGAAACTAATCATTCTCAAGTCATCCTCATAGAAAGGCTATTCAGCATCCTTTTCCTTCTTCTCTTAGGTTTTTAAATATCATCGCAAATGAATATTGATAAACTCTGGAGCATTGTTACCGATAAATGATTTCAATTAATAGCAATTTCATTCATTAGAGCTTTTTAATTTGTTTTGGCTTTGTTGGTTTTCATGCTTGTGTCTTTCATTTTTTTAATACATTCCATTTTTCTGTTTCTTTTCGAAGTTTTAATCCAATTACCAGCCCTGTAAACAAGCATTTGCTGCATCTCCAGTGGGTGCACTGAACTGTGAGTGGAAGTGATTTCTGGTTAAAGACAGGCTAATTTTCAAGGGACAAGAGGAACAAAATGCAGTGAACTGAATAAAAGAATAATGGATGACACCTTGTTAGGAGACATATGGTACAGAGTTAGAGCACAGATGGAAAAGGGAAAACTTACTTAATCCTAGAGTGCATATGCATTGCATGGATCGTACTTGTGATCTGGGCCACATATGATCTGCTTGGTTATGAGAGCGAAGTTATTTCGCACACTTTATTGCTCAGGAGTGTTCAATAACATTAGATTAGCTTCTCTAATTGAGAGGGTGACAAAAAGCAATTTCGATCCTGTAAAGCCCTTGAGTTTTGTCAATGGGGCCAAAAGCATGTGCCCTTAGGCAAGAGCATTTCCAGGATTTCTGGATTTTTGATTTCTTATCCTTCTCCTCCTTTCTTGGTTCCCTTTCTCCACGCTTTTTTTTTTAGAACTTCTACCTTCATGGCCTTCTACTCCCACAAAATAATCTCACGAACTTCCTGCGCCTTGAAGTAAGATTAATAACATCTTGGGAGTTATCTGTTACAACCTTCACGCTGTAACAGGCTGTCATGTCTCGGGATCAAAAGAGGCACCACTGATGATGGAGAATTATGTTTGTTTTAATATGAGACAAGTTGGGCAAACAAAGGGAGTCACTGGACCATCACAAAGCCCCTAAAAGGTGGGGGTCACACTACAAAGTGGCTTGATCCTCCATCAGTGTGAAGGCTGACCATGATTATTACCTATTCAAAGCAGAGGCAAGACAAAGTGAGTTTGGAAACTACACGTCACTGTTTTCTGGCCCTATTCTTGCCAGGCATCTGAGTGATGGTGTGAGGGGCGGGGATAGTAAGCCCTTTGCATTGGCAGAGGGTTCAGTAGAATAAAGTTTAAAAATCACAGCTAATGAGTACTTTGTCATGTTAAGCCACCTTCCATCACAAGAAGAGAGCATCCTGTTTTGAAGCTCCTAAATCGGAGAAACAAGATTTATATGCTACAGAGTCTTCAAGAAAACCGGCAGGCACATAATAATCACAGCACTGGAAGCTACGTCACTGAGAATTTTACCACTACAAGTTAAGATTCCTCCATAATAATGAATTCTCTTTAGTCAAAGCAAAGCTCGTAAAGGCAGGAGACTGAATACAAATGGCCACCGGAGACCAAAATATCAATTTTTCAAAGAAAAGAAGAGCTTGAAAGGGCTGTCAGAGCAAGTAAAACGTAGTGGTGCGAAAATAGTAAACTCTTAATTTGCTCCATGCGTCGTGTGGATTTGAAGAGCCTCTGGAAGTGGGGAGTCCAGAGGTAGATAGATCAGCTCAAACTTTGGCCCTGGCCTCCTCTTCTCAGAGGCCAAAGGATACTGTATCAAACATCTGCCTTCTGATGGTTTCATGAGGCATAGAGGCATAGTCTGCCTCTACTTAGCAATGCAGCTCAACATATTTCTTTCGGTGCTTTGGGCAAACATTATATCATAAAACCTTGCACAGTATTTAAAAGACATTTAGCTGCCAAATGATGAATAAAATGGGTGATTTAGACACTGAAATCCAAAGCTTGATGTCATTTTTATCATCTCATTTCGTTATACTATAAAGTACAAAGCTGTAATTCATAATGACAATGACAATCATACACCATATATTCTGTAGATTCACGTCTAACACTAGCGGAATGCATTTCAGACAGACTGTATAGCCCATATATAACTAACAAATAGGGCTTTTGTCTCAGGGGCCAAACCTAAAAAATCAGATGGTCGTTTAAATCCTGACTTAATATGAGGCTGACTTTGTAACTCAGGACCCCTATTGATAAAGCAGACTTTTAGAAACAGTCTGTTTCCTAATAGACCAAGGGCACTTGCAAGAGCTAGATAAAGAGAGTAAACACAAATAAGACTTTAGTAAATAAAAACTGACTTTCAGAGGGTGAATAATCTAGTTTGGTTTTCTACATTGATCAAATTCACTGAACAATTGCTTAGTGGACCTCTTTCTTTACTTAAAGAGTCAGAGGAAAGAGACCACTTCAGAATGGAAATGTCAGGGCAAGGAGTGAATTGCTTTCTATGGTCTTTGTCACCCATAATTGTCACAGGATTCATTGTAAACCGCAGCTGAGTCATCAGGACCCTGATGTGACGGGGAATTTTATTCGCATTTCCTCCGTCAACATGGTGACCATATTGTGAGAAGTTGGACTTCATTGTTGACAAATAGTATTTGATTCTTTCAGTCTGTTGATAAGATCGGGGGAGTGTTTTACTTTGCATGGTCCTACGCTGTTTGCAGATTAGCTGGCAAGCAGTTTGAAGTTATCACCATGGAAGTCTAAGTCAGATAGCTTAAAAAGGAAACTTAATTGCTGAAAAACTCTTAACTTTCTGGGGGTGTATATGTGCTTCGTAACCTCTTGTTAACTCACCCCTTCTCCAGTCAAGCAGGGCCAACTCCTCATCGTATCATCAGGGCTGGTCTATCCTCTGATGACTGGTCCTGTGATGTGACTTTCTCATCTTCCTGTATCTGCGGCTCTGAGTCCGCCCTCATTTCACATTCTTCATTAAAGCTTAAGTAATGGTTTTCCTGCCTAAATTCTTGACCTGTCATAATCGTATACTCCTTAATCCTTATTTCAGAACACTCACCCCTCATCTATTTTGGTTTTATTTTCCTAGATCTGATATGTGTCTGAGGACCACTGCTCCCTTCCTATCCTCAACCCATGAAAACACCCTGTGCTTAAACCCCGTGGCACCTCTTCCATATCAGTATTTCAAAAGAGTCTATTGTAAAGTCACTGCACAGATTGGCATAATTGCAAAGCACTGATGCTGTGGATCTGAGAGGTTTTTTTTTTAATGGATACCATAGTCTATGCCCAAAAGGACTGCCATAGAAATACTAAAGGTTAACTCTCCTCCACCTCAGTTTTGCTACTGAAATTAGCTAGAGCTCATTTGAGAGATAAATTTGCTCTTTAAAAATTTATTTCCTCTGCATTCATTTTCTTTTCCTATAAATGGGAACCTGAGATCTCATAAAACTCAATTAAAATTATCAAATACTATTGAACCAACCTAATGAAAATTTTAACCAAAAGTCATTGTAAATTACGTATGTGCTATACTGGGAACACAAGCCTTTGTAAAGTAGATATTGTTCTTATGTAAACTCATGAATGGAGACTTTCCTGAGTAAATTGCTTCTTAATAACATCAGAGAGTCATTGGCTGGGTAAATATCTCCCTGAGGCATTCACTGAGATTCTTGAATTTAAATGTTCAATAGAACTTCATATTTGTCACCTTTACTAACGAGTTTTTCTTTATGAAATCATTAGAATGAAAAAGTTAAATTTTGTGCCTAATTTCTAGAATTAATGCTCTTTAAAAGACCTCAAGGACTTGAAATTTGTCTTGCTGGAATGCAACATTTACATAATTTCTATTGCCCCAACATTTACACTCCCCAACCCACTGTCAATTTGCTACCTGAAGCAGGAGGGAAAAAAATGGTCAGAACAGCCCGAATGTCTGGGAATTTCTGCTAAGAAGACCAGTGGACCTTCTCAAAGGACCGGATAGTAAAATCATTTCTCCCATTCTAACTTGTGATCCAAGCATCTAAAATCTTTATAGTTGTTATTTCTAAGCCACACATTCCCAACAAGTCCTACTGTGGAATTGTTGAAATACTTCATTCTGCAGAGCCCTTTAACAGAGAAAATGAAATGCTTGCTTATAAACCAACCTGAACTGTTCTTCCACATGTGGAGCAGCACAGCAATGCCAAGAGGTTTCAAAGATGCCACTCCCATGACCATACTCAGAAAGAAAGATGCAAATAGATTATAATAATTGTTTTCCTGCCCTGTCCAGATCCTGCCCAGGCTCCTCCTGTTTGTGCCTAAATACATTTCCAAATATACAGGTGATTTCCTACCACTAAGCCGATAGGATATTTGCTGCATGGCAATACAGAGAACATCCTGAGTGCAACACGGGGAATTCAGTGCATTGCTCCCCGACCACTAAGTGATCACGGCACCCCTGTAAGATTTATAGCATTTAGCTTCCCCCAAAATTGAACCAACACCGTAAGACTAATTGATGATGATACAATTGGTACCCTTCTGAGTGCCATAATTTTATATCACCTTTGCAACATATCCAGTCAAAAAAGTGTTTTTAACAAAATCATAACATGAAAAATTAAAAAGAGTACTTGAATTAACTTCACATTACTGTGAAATGTTTTTAAACATAGAGGCTAAAGATATTAACAAAAGTTACTCAAGGATGGTTTTATGCCAGTGAATTTGCTCCTGAGCCAACACCCAAGAAGACATGCAAATCACCACGACACAAGACAGACTTGCCGAAGAACCCAGATTAGCAAATAATTGAGCATGTACCCTAACCTCTACAAAGAAAACCTTATGTTCAGCCAAATATTTTAAACAGAAGTGAAAGTTGCTTCCACATTATGCTACAGAGTCAGTGAAATACATGTATTCTAACAAAATTCTGTGTATATTTGTAACCTTTTCCTGCTGAATTTCAAATCAAATCAAATATGAAATCCCACAGAAAATAGTTCCCAGGTCAATTCACTCAACAAGTATAAGTTGAAAACAGATTCTAGTGGGAGGAGTCTGAGAAGACAAGATTGAGAATGAGGGTTAAAGAGTGGCCAGTTCTGTGGAGCGGTAGGTGTGATGCGCGCACATAGGAACCATAGTCATATCATCTCTCCACTTTCTAAACTCTCTCTTCTTCTTCCAATAAGAAGAGACTACAGGGATTTCCTCTAAGACCACAGGGATTTCCTCCAAGACCGCAGGGATTTCCTCCATGCCAAAAGATTCTCTGACCTCACATGAAGTTTCCAGAACTTTGCAACTTTCCCTCTTTTGACTGGTTCATTACAGAGTCTGAGTTGCAGGTGTCACCTTCTAGGGTATCATGTACCCTTATGTCTGTAAATCCCCTTACAGGATTGAGGTTTAAATTATACAAAGCCAGTATGTTTCCTGCCTATTAATTCTGTATGACTAAAATTATCTATATATCTTATTTATTGAGTTATCCATATCTATGCTAAAGCAGTACACTACATATGAAGTACTGAGTTGCCAAAATAAAGGTAGAAAAATAAGTCAAGAATGCCTACCTGTTCCCATCAAGCATCCCATCCGTACATTCTGGTTGGCAATCGTGCAGGCCTTAAAGAGAGAACCCCTGGATGCAATATCCCAGCTCAACCTCCTTCAAGCTCTGTATCTTTGGAAAAATTTTCTTTTGTTTCGGTTTCCTTTTCAGAAAAATGGAGAATCACAATATTTCCTATCTTGCAGTGTGATTTTATGAATTAGATAATAAAATATATTTAAGATGCTTGATATCACGACTGGGACATGTTATCATGACATCCTGACTCAGAACAAGGTGAAAGAAGTAATTGTCCACCTGGAACAAGCATCCAAGCTGAGTTTTGGGGGAAGCTGAGTATAATACATGTTTGTAGAGCGTCCTAAATAACAAGACGGGAACACCAAGGACAAGGCCTGGGAATTGCCAACATGGTAGTGACTTTTTGAAGGATATTTCTGATGGGACAGAGGTGTGGAGAATCGGTGATAAATTACCAAAGTAGCTCTTGGATGACAGCTGTCCACTACAAATAAGGAGGACCATGGCAAATCCATCTTATTAAAAGTGCTCCCAAGCACTGCTTAGGGCAAGGTGTGAGAATAAGGAGTTATATACAGACCGGCTCTGTAGGCATCCACAGAGGGTTGACATGGCAACCCCAAGCCCTTGCAGCATATCAGTCATTTCATTTCATAGCTCCTAGAAACTCAACTAATAGGACAGTCAATTTATGGTGGAATATTCAATTTAACTGGAAAATGGCTCCAGGAGAAGATCTTAAGCCCATGGAATTGATTCGTGGAGCTCAGAGTGGTAGGACAGATCTCCGAATCAGGATGCTCCTGTGACGTGATGGATTTAACTGACTTCTCTGCTATAACATGTCAATAATAATACCTCCATCTCTCAGGGTGTGGGGAGGATTAAATAAGAAAGACAAAACATTTGAAATTGCTGAGCAAAGTCTTTGTTGCAAAGTAAATGATACACACATGTAACTTTCCATTTTTTGTGCTTCCTAATTCCTTCTGCTTTATAAAGCAGAAATGCTACATTTTCCCCAAATTATATATCCGTTAGTTTTCAGGGTAACCCATGCAAAATATGAAGCAGTCTTCTCAGTAAACTGCAGGTCTAGGGCTCTGGTCCAAGAACATGCTTGTCAACAAAACCATTTTGGGCACGACTGCTTCCCAACTTCTGTTTTATTCTCTCTCACTTAACAGAAAAGTCTGCAATGAAAGACTTCTCATAGCACCCATCTATTGATTATCATGAGCAAGCAGCAAAGGACGATACAAAGATTAAAGAGCCATTTGCACACATACCAACACGGAAGGAAGGGTTGTCTGGAGTCATTCTTTTCAACAATACTGACATAGAGTAATCGTCATCTTAATCATCACTCTGGATTGTAAAATTCAGTAATGAATTCTGTCTTTGCAACTAGCTGTGGGGCGGCTTTAGGTTAATATACGTAATATGCTGGTTAATTGGCTTATGTAACATATGTAATAACGATTATGTATATATAATATAAAATTACATACTAGTAAATTAGTATATATGTTATATATATTATACATCTACCATGTAGTATATAAGATATAGTATATACATTATGTATTAGGGTATTATATGCACTAGTATATTATATATCTACTATATATTATAGTAGATATCTGCTATACTGTATTATATATCTACTATATACTATGGTGTATATTTACTATTACATAATATATATTATATAATATATATAATATATATGTAATATATATATAGCATATATATGTGTATATCTATATCTTATTTTCTTCACAGTACAATGCCTCACTTTCCTCACAGAGATTTTTTGATGAGCAAATATGCTAGAAGATGCAAAAGGTCCTTTGAAAAATTAATATCCCAATTAATTATCCCAATTATGCTGCACATTTACTTATGTATAAACATGTACACATACACATCAAACTTACCAAAGAAAATAATACATGTTTTGACGACAACTCCATTTAAGTTTCTAATCACTAAATGAACTAACATGATCATAATTATTCAATCAGGATAAAAGAGAATTTCTATAAAACGTCAGGGTTTCAGTACAATTTGTCAGTCCCGTAGATAAGCTCATTGATAGCATACTTCGTTCTGACTGAGGCCTGTGAGCCGGGCAGTGTGCTAGGGATGGGATGGAAGCAAGGGTGAGTGATTCACATGCAGCCCTGTCCTTGTGGAGATGGACAGTTAAACGTTTAGTAAATAGTGGCACAAATAGATGTATAATTGCAAATTGGCTCAGTGCACTAATGGATAAGGATAGAGCAAATAACACGGGCATGGGACCTAATCATCAAAGTATTCCCTGAGGAGCAGACATGTCTCCAGTATCTGAAGGGTGATTTGCGGTTATCTAGACAGACAGCATGGGGTGGAGGATGGAGAGAAAGGGAGAGGTGGGGCTGCCTTTCCCAGGAGAGGGGGTCTCCGATGTCCTGGCTGAGAGGACGGAGCATTCTACTCAAGGCAGGAGGGCTTGCCTGGCTGGCGGACTGTGAGAAGGCCTGTGTGAGGGGCACTCAGGAAGCAGGAGGGGCAGGGGCTGCCAGACAAGGCTGGGATCTCCTGGGGCCTTGCTGACTCTGTCAGGGATGTTGGTCTTTATTCTAAGAGCCATGATACACTGCCTCTGGCTTTCAATTGGAGTGACTGCTCTGGTGACCAATTGTGAAGAGAATGGGGTCTTCAGAATATCTTCCAGGCTTCATACCCCTACCTTCATCTTAGGGGAAACTGGTCTTATACAGAGAGAAATGCCATCTCTATACTTAAATGTTGACTTTTTCCTTTTTAAAAAATTTTTGTGGAAATATAGTTGATTTACAATGTTGTGTTAGTTTTAGATGTACAGCAAAGTGATTCAGTCATACATATACATCTTTTGTACATTCTCTTCCATTATAAGTTATTACAAGATATTGAGAAGAGTTCCCTGTGCTACACAGTAGGTCCTTGTTGGCTATCTATTTTATATATAGTAGTGTGTATATTTTAATTCCAAACTCCTAATTTATTCCTCCTCTCCCTCCTTTCCCCTTTGGTAACCATAAGTTTATTTTCTATGTCTGTCAGTCAAATGTTGGCATTTTAGTAATTCCAGAAAAAAAAACTCCAGTCTTTACCTTAAGCTGGAAATATGGTCCCCACAAGAGATCTGAAATTCCCAGACAAAAGGTTTACTCCTTTGGCTTAAAGTCTTTATCCCTATTAAAATGATAAAAAAAAAAAGAGAGAAAGAAAAAGAAAAAACAGCCTAAGAAGTAGCACATAAACCCCATCTGTATGAAAGTATGAATCAATCATTGAATCTTTTCAAGGGAAGAGGTTTTGTTTAGGAAGAGATAGAATAAAACCCAAATATAGGAAGATGGGTGGGATGAAATGAGTAACACCAGGGAGACAAAGAGAACCCCAAAAACCACATTCACAGACTTTACAATTTAATCTAATCACTCCCTTGTGTGAGAAAAGTTTGCATGAAACCCCCAAATCCCAAGTTTCAGCTTCATCATGGCTTCTGTTGTACCTCAACTTGAGGATCCAATCCTGATGTCTCCCTTTTTGCTACTACGATGAATAGCAATTGTGAGGCCTAAACTTGGATTTATCAGTGGCACTCAGGTATAGCAACTCATAAAAGCTCAAAGTAGTATTTGCATTTTTCCTGGAATAGAAAACACCAGGCTTCCAGTTGGAAGCCCCAGCCAGAGAGGAAGAAGGCGGGCTGCAGCAAGCATGTGAGGAGGAGGGTGTCTGTGAGCCTCCTGCCAACGCAGAGACAGATGCTGCATCCCAGCCCGCTCAGAGGGATTAGACAGACAAAACCCAAACCCAGAAAGAGATGCAAATATCCCCAAGAACTGGGATAGCTCGGAGCCTCAGCTCCAAATGGCAATTACTGGAAGTCTCCAGAGCCTGGTTAAAAATAGATATGCAGGTTTCTTTGTTCACATGTCAGAAAGGGTCATCCCATCAAATCAGATTCCCATCACCCTCTTTTCACCCAATAGCTGAGTTGTCAACCGTTTGCAACTGTAAATCTTGGTTACAGTACTGTCACAGGGTCTAAATTAGCATGCGCCCTTTCAATTATATTCAAATACCACGGTTTCCAGGTTTTCACAGGACGTGCATGATATGGGGATGCACATACACATAATAAGTGTAAACATTGCTATACCCAGGTTCCTCCCCCCCACCCCGCCCCCGCCAAATAGCCTCTTGGTGTGCAGAGAGAGAGAGAAAGAGAGAGAGAAGGGGCGGGGAGCAGTCTCATGTTGCCGGCAGGCAATTTAGGCAAACCAGGAGTTAGGGCTGGATGGAGGTGAGGACAGCCACATCTGATCTTCCTTTTCTCCTGCCACCTCACTTAGGGAGCTTTAGAAAGTCCCTCACACTGCAGCTTTCCTCGTCTCCATACTTAGGCAAATCCCTCGCTACCCACCTTTGCCCAAGAAATACTGTACAAATGAATTAGATTTAGTCTGAATGACTCATGAACTTCTGCTAAAAGTGCTTAAATTTGCAGTCAACTCCAAATTAGACTTGGTAATTGAAGGAGCCGCGGTACAGATATGCGCAAGCAACAGACAGTCTAAAAGTCATTTTTACTTGATTCTGGTAGGCAGTGTTTGATTTTTGAGGGGAGCAGTGGATTTGCTTCCCTAATTAGTTTTCGCTTGAGCAGGTATCCAACTTGATTCTCTTCCGTCAGCCCTGCCTGGCTTAACACAAAAGTATACATACAGAACAAAAAGGAAAAGACCAAAATGTAAATTTTGCCATTGAAAGAGGACATATGCCCATGCCACTCTCTCACTTTGTCACAGCTTACCCTTCCCCCTCCCCATATCCTCAAGTCCGTGCTCTAGTAGGTCTGTGTCTTTATTCCTGTCTTACCCCTAGGTTCTTCATGACGTTTTTTTTTTCTTAGATTCCATATATATGTATTAGCATACGGTATTTGTTTTTCTCCTTCTGACTTCACTCTGTATGACAGACTCTAGGTCTATCCACCTCACTACAAATAACTCAATTAAAAAGCAAATATTAAAAAAAAAAAGAGGACATAGCCACAAAATGAACAATTTGCAAATTCTTAGTTAAGTCTAGGTTTATCTCTACAGAGAGGGGTAGTGGTATGCTTAACTTTTTATGCTTGCCAGAAATTTCCTTTTCACTTGACTCACCCCTTTATGTGTCTCTCAGCTCTTGAGTCTTTAAAATTTAACCTGGCTGAGGAGCCTCCACACCACCCCCCACCAACGCAAATGCACCCCTGTAATTGTGTTCATGTTTGGGACATCTTAACCAAGCGTATTACATCTCTGCAGTAGTTCCTTCCACAGATAAGCGAGCATTTTAGGAACTAGTCTACCCTCTAAAGACTGGTCCAGATCTTTTTTTTTTGGCTGCGTTGGGTCTTTGTTGCTGAGTGCGGGCTTTCTCTAGTTGTGGCGAGCGGGAGGCTACTCTTCGTTGTGGTGCACGGGCTTCTCATTGCGGTGGCTTCTCTTGTTGCAGAGCACAGGCTCTAGGCACTCGGGCTTCAGTAGTTGTGGCTCACGGGCTCTAGAGTGCAGGCTCAGTAGTTGTGACGCACGGGCTTAGTTGCTCCACGGCACGTGGGATCTTCCCGGACCAGGGCTCGAACCCATGTTCCCTGCATTGGCAGGCGGATTCCTAACCACTGCGCCACCAGGGAAGCCTCAGATCTATTTTTGGTGACGAACAGAATTTCTTAGAGCTCAGGTAGACCTTTCTTTAAATGTAAGCAATTTTATTCCCCTGGCCCTTTTCTAGCATAAGTTTTCTTCCCTGAAATAGGTACAAAATAAAAGCTCCTGTAAAACCGACTCTGCTGCAAACCATTTATGGTGTTTCCCCAAACAGGCCATTCTATCCTTTCTGATAGCTCTCAGCAACTCTTCTGTCCCTGGTGGGCCCCAGCCTAATCTCCTCGGAACCTACAGGCATATTGTAAAGCAATGTCTTTTGCTACCTCACTCTTTGCCCTCCAGATCCCTTTGAATAGCAACTCAAAATTTACATTTCTTGACATGTTTTGAAAACTGTTCTTAACCTTTCATGTATGTTAACTCATTTAATTACACGTCTATGGATGGATACCTTTATTAAGCACATTTTACCTAGTAAGTGGTAGAGTGAGAATTCAAACCCAGCAGGCTGATTCCAAGACCCGTGTTTCTACTCCACACCTCCATCTAACAGTGAGACGGTCCCCTATCCTGGAATCTACACTTATCCTAACTGCTGTGGCTCTACTAAGGACACAGTGTAATACTGACAAGTCAACACAAAAACGCAGCTGTACGTGGGTCCCTTCAACTCTCAGTGGTCTCCCAATGGCTCTCCATCATCAATTAAGACAGAATGTCTTCACATGGGGTTTGGTGTGTTCAAATAGCTCCCCAGGTGGCTCGGTGGACAGCCAAGGTTGAGAACCATTCATCAGGATTAATGGAAGAGGAGGAGGAGATGATGGGAAAATGATGGGTAATAAAAATCTAGGTGCATTAGATTCTGAATCCCAACATTACCCCTGGGCCTGGGTACCATTCCACACATAAAAATGTGTAGCCTTTTCTCAGACAAGGGAGACTTACATGTAATTAAGTTGGCCCTCCTTCTTTCTTGAAGGGAAAATCGTAAAATCCTAATCAATACAGCAGTAGGGTAAATGAGGAGGTTGGATAAAAGAACATATATGAGCTCTTTTCTACCCTGAAAGATCTGTGATTGCAGAGAAAAACGTGAGAGTAACGCTAAATGGCAACCTTAAAATGTCTTTTTACCTCTGTTCCTCATTTTGCATGTACAGTAGACCTTCCATCGTTCTCACTTCAGTACTCTGTAAGCCAGATAATTATTTGCAACCCCCTGCAGTCCCAAAGCTATCTCTGAGCAAAGA
This sequence comes from Delphinapterus leucas, assembly GCF_059928025.1. NCBI lineage: Eukaryota > Metazoa > Chordata > Mammalia > Artiodactyla > Monodontidae > Delphinapterus > Delphinapterus leucas. The sequence continues at coordinate 21,186,009 of NC_143130.1, read as the reverse complement.
TGTAATGTCTCAGTTCTATAGTAAGATTTCTGATTACCAAGACTTCATTATTTTTGTGAAACAAGCGACGATACATTTATACCGAGGTACTGGAAAGTTTTATCATAGACTGTTAAGTCTGAACTACCACTGTCGAAACAAAGGGATGAAGCATATTGTGTGATTTTACTTTCCTTGACTCTTGTCTGTCTGTTTGCATACCCACTCATCTGAAAAACTTGGTAATTCACAGTGGGGCTCTCTGTCATTAGTCTGAATTAGGAAGTTTCTACTGTGTTTTAGAAACCAAGTTGAAGTCCTCAGGAGGTGAAATGCTTGAATAAAATGATTTTTGTTATTGTAACTCATATTTTTATTAAACATGTATTACTTTTCAGAAATAATGAACAATAATATAATAATTAATAACCAAACATACATCAAGGGGTACTTTATTTCAAAGACTTCAAACTTCAAAGACTAACCATCAGCCTCTCTGGCAGTGGAGGATAGTGTCTGGTCTCTCCGAGACCATTTTTGCTGGAAAGTTTGGGCTGAGTTTACTCCCAGGGAGGCACACTGTTTTCTCCTTCATCTTGCCATCTGCATTGATGTCCTGCCGTATCATGTCTATTGGGTCCCAATGTATGCTGTTAACCATAGAAGTAGAAGTTTTAATGATGTTCTTAGTATTTAATAGTATTTAAGGGTGAGAGAGTGCCAGCATTCCCGTTAAAATATCCCATCCCCCCTGACCATCCCAGCAGACATGAAGCGACTTGTATAAGAATTTTTTTTCTCTTCTCTTTCTCCTCCTATGCATCCAACCCACTTCCCTTTAGACGCTTCCACAAATGAACATAAAGTCACAAGATACATTTGTGAAGCTCTCGAACTGTGTGAATGTGTGAGACCCATTTTCCTCTCCCTTCTCTGGCTCAGCATCCCTGAACTCACTACAGTGCAGAAGTCTGGCTCCCTCTCGTAGGAAGCTGGAAGAGATCAGGGTGAGACATTTCTTTACCAACGGGGTGACTCTCGGAAGCATTTGTATTTAAAACATTTGATTCCTATTTCGGAATGAAAGGCTGCGTTTGAACTTTAAGGTGAGACCAGGGGAGTAAGCGTCCTGCTGGGTAAAGAAACACCACCTGAAACTACACACCAAAACGTAAAGTGGAGCCTCAAAATCTCACTTACTCACTTAGCACTTAGGAGGTCAGAAAAGAATATGAGTTTGGGCTCATTTCTTTCCCCCAAAAGCTTCTTGGATTTCTCTTGTCACCCCCCTCCCCGTGGAAATCAGGATGAACTACTTTTTTTTTTTTTAATAAATCTATTTATTTTTATTTTTGGCTGTGTTAGGTCCTCGTTGCTGCATGTGGGCTTTCTCTAGTTGCGGCAAGCAGGGACTACTCTTCGTTGCGGTGCGCGGGCTTCTCATTGCAGTGGCTTCTCTTGTGGAGCACGGGCTCTAGGAGCATGGTCTTCAGTAGTTCCGGTGTGCAGGCTCAGTAATTGTGGCTCGCGGGCTCTAGAGTGCAGGCTCAGTAGTTGTGGCACATGGGCTTAGTTGCTCTGGGGCATGTGGGGTCTTCCCGGACCAGGGCTCGAACCCACGTCCCCTGCATTGGCAAGCAGATTCTTAACCACTGCACCACCAGGGAAATCCCGAACTACTTTTTTTTATTAACAGTTTATTGGAACAGAGTCATACCCATTCACTTATATATTACCTATGGCTGCTTTTGGACTGATATAGTAGAGTTAATTAATGGGTCAGAGACCATATGGTTCACAACACCAAAAATATTTACTCTCTGGTCCTTTATAGAAAAAGTTTGCCCTCCCTTAGAGCTTTTTAATTTTTTTTTTAATTTTTGTACAATTTTTAAAAGTTACTTGCCATTTACAGTTATTACAAAATATTGGCTATATTCCCCATGATGTACAATACATCCCTGTAGCCTGTCTTACGCCCAGTAGTTTGTACCTCCCACTCCCCACCCCTGTCTTGCCCTAGTTTGTTCCCTATATCTGTGAGTCTGCTTCTTTTATGTTATATTCACTGATTTGTTGGGGTTTTTTAGTTTTGTTTTGTTTTGTTTTGTTGCGGTACGTGGGCCTCTCGCTATTGTGGGCCTCTCCCATTGCGGAGCACAGGCTCCGGACGCGCAGGCTCAGTGGCCATGGCTCACGGGCCCAGCCGCTCCGCGGCATGTGGGATCTTCCCGGACCGGGGCACGAACCCGTGTCCCCTGCATCGGCAGGCGGACTCTCAACCACTGCGCCACCAGGGAAGCCCTGTTGTATTTTTTAAATGCCACATATAAGCAATATCACACAGTATTTATCTTTCTCTGTCTGACTTATGTCACCTAGCATGAAGGATGAACTACCTTTAACTATTCGAAATTTCCTTCATTTGCTAATCATTCTAGGTGTCCTCTCAGTCTGGAGCTGTCTTCTCTCCTTTGTCCCTCCCCACAGCATCCCTGACTCTTTCAGCCTCATCTTTCAGGTTTCAGGGCAGGTGACTCTTCCTCCAGGAAGCCGAGCCTGGGTTGGAGTCCCTTCTATGTGCACTTTTCCCAGGAGTACTTAACAAATCATGTTGCTTTGATGGAATCCTCCATGTAGACCATACACTCAATGAGGGCAGGAATGATGTTTGCTTATTCACCTTTGTTCCTAGTACCTAGCATAGTACCTGGCACAAAACGTTTATTTAATGAAAGAGTGGGTGAATGAATGAGCGGATGGATGTCAGTGATGCAGGGTATGTTTGCATCATTTTCTCTCCCTGTTCATATCACTACCCCTGGTCCAGACATCTCTCCAGCCCATCTCACCATCCTTGGATCCATCCATCAATGTCCACCTTTCACAGTATCTTGACTCAGAATGTCTGCTGTATGAAGGAAGGCCTTCAGCCTTCAGAACACTTGAGGATGAGAAGGAAAAGGGTGTGTAGAAATAAAAACGATTTGCCAAATAGGTGAATCTGGTAGGATGCATGGGCCCTCATACTGTAAAAGGGAAAGCAAGACCTGAGGGTTTCCAAAGAGCCAGATGTGAGTGTCAAATGGTAATAATGATGTTGGGGGAGGGGAAGGGGAAAGGAAAAGAAGGGGAACTAGCCCATGGAATTAGGGAATCAAGAGAAATTAGTGACACTGGCACTGATTAGAGATATAGGAAAACTGAGCCAGTGAAAAAATTATATATTAAAAACTTGGATTGGCTATGTGGATGTAACACAAATCGCATTGATCTATATAAATTGCTTATAAATTTTGCCTAAACATGATGCAGGACAAGCATAATTTTATTTATCAAAAGGTACAGGTATTTATCCTTATGGTCAGTCTTCTCTTGTTAGAATGACAAACCCAACACATACAGTTTTTTCTTCTTTAATTATCTGTGTGTTTAGCTTGGTCAACTCACAACTTTAAAATTCTTGGGAGAGCTCTGTGACTATCTATGCATATGTCAAATTCTATACGTCATTAAATGTTTTAAATAACTGAAATTGGCCTTATCTAACTGGATTACCCTTTGAGGTATAAAGTAATAGTAGCAACCAGCCAAACTTGTCTCTCAGGATTTACCTTTAATTCATCTGAATTCAGTTCAACCAAAACTGAATGAGTACCTTCCATGTAACCAATCGCGGAAATAGCAGAGAGAAAACTCTTTTCTCAAGTCTCCTTCTCCAACTAGATCTTTTAGGAAAACTGAGCCCAAACTTAGCTAGGGCCAATCACATAACCAAGATGTCAAAGATATTATCAACCTATCATCAACCTCAACCCATCTATCTCACAGGACTGGACTCACAGGCTTTGGAACACTGCCCTATTTCTCAGCTTCTACTTTGACAGTAATAAAAGTCCTGGGCCTCAGTTTGGACCCAAAAGTGGAAAGAATGTGCCTAAGTCATATTAGCAGGTTCTCAACCAAATGCAACCAACCTTTAGTGACTTCTGACAATAGGAAGCAACAGGGCACATGTGTTAAAATTCTCAAGTAGTTCAAAATCTTTTCTTAGGAAGATTACTGTTTAGCATGAAAAGATCTTAAAGATACTCAATTAGATCCTGTCGGATTAGGTATTAGGAAACTAAGATCCGAAAAACTCAAGTGAATGGTCACAGTACTTAATGGTGGAGTCAAGAATAATACTCAGGTTTCCGGATATATAGTCCTGTGATCTTTCTTTATCTAGATTTTATAACTTTAAACTTTGTCTTAGCAAAACTTTAGGCAGATAGATTTGCCAGTCACCCAAAGATTCCTTCTCAATATGTCTCCTACTGATTTGAAGGAGAGAAGATAAAGCAGAGGGAAACACCAAAGCTCAGAAAGTCTTTAATATTAAAAGTAGGGAGCAACTATTCCACCGAGACTGGCGTACAACTCAGACTTTTATCTTCTAAAAACAAGCCAGTTTTTCAATAGAACTCAATCCTTGAAATAAACACTAAAATCATGAGCTCTGACTTTTGGGGTGGTTGGCTTTCCCCCAATTTGTCAATCTGGGTTAAATATTCAAATTCACTTGAAATGCTGGCTCTTTGAGTACAATTCTCTAGTGGAAATACAAATAATAACTCAATGTTAAGGGTGCTAATTACAGAACTCAGACTCTATAATCAGTGAACAATTTGGTCTAGAAATTCTCCAATGGAGTGCGTAACCTCAATCTCCAGACACTTTATTAAATGTCAGCAAACGCCTAGCCATCTGATAGTATTCGGGGCTTTTGAGTCCATCAGGCGGGGTGAAAACAGATTTCTTTCCTTTATTTAAGGTAGGAAATATTGGTCAGTCAAATGAAGTTAATATCAGATAATGGAGAAATGAGAGTTATCATTAAATACTTCAATGGTGACAATGTTAGATGCATTCCTTATTAATCTAGAGGCAAAATTAGAAAAATTGGGTAAAGTACAGGAAGACAGAGTTTTGGTTCATGTAAAGAAAACAATCCCCATCAGAGCTGGTCAACAGTATAAATGACCAACTATAAGAATCTGTGAGCGATTGGTCACTGTTGAAGCATAAGCAGACCAGTTAACCATCTGTCAATGGTAGTGTACGTGAGATTCCTGCATTGTGTAGAGAGTTGAACAAGTGACCTCCTTTACAATAATTTCCTTCTATTAGCAGGCATGGTACAATTCAGACTTTATAGATTGATTTTAGTAAGTTTTAGATTATTAGTTTAAATCAACTATTACTAAGCCTCTAAATATGTACTTTGCTAGACCCTTTACAGAGAGAACAACAGCAACATGGATCTTATGAACTTAAATACACACACACAAACGGAAGTAGGTAGGATTCCACATTTCATGCTTTTGGAGCTGATTTGTGGGAGAGAAGTCATGACAACACTGAGTATTTGAGGCGGGAAGCAAAATCAAAACGCATAAAAGAGGAAACATCAATTGTTAAATAAAAATTTTCCTGTTGCACAATATTCCATAGCACTGCTTCAGTCCACAAGCTGAGAAACACAGGATCATGTTTAGGTACTATAACTGTAGACTGAAAAAAAAAAAGCACAACGTGAGAGTTGCGAGTTAAGTTGTATTTGGGGCAAAATGAGGACTGTAGCCCGGGAGACAGCTTCTCAGACAGCTCTGAGGAATTGCTCTGAAGAGGTGAGGGGGAAGTCAGTATATATGTGATTTTATGGAGGGGGTACAAGCAGTCAAGCACACATTGTGGCAGAAGGTTACTGCTAGTCACAGGAAGGTTGTTGCCAGTCACAAAGAGCAGATGTCTCCGTTAATGATCTTGGTGCTTTTCTAGATATAAGAAAATGCAAGAATTTGAGCTCCTAAAATCTTCTCCTGAAAATATCTGAAGGCTTGTTCTGCCAGTTTTCCCAGAGCACAGAGGGCCTGATTCCTGATTTCCGCCCTGAACTCCTTTTAGGGTGTGTTGAAGGTCAGCGACTGCAGTGGCTTGTGACCTCATCCTTGTAGAGGCCGATGGCAAGTGCCAATTTTTGGTTGGCATAATGTGCATATGTTTTAAATAACTATATGAATAAAATCTCAGAACTAGAAGTCAGTCTAGAATCCCATCGTCTTGTTTTACCGATGAGGAGATTGAGGCCCAGGAAGGTAAAGGACTTGCCCACAGCTCATGGGATGATCATGGTGCTGAGGGATTTGGGCACTGTTTCTAGCCAAACTAATTCATGTATGTAAGGGTTGATGTCTTGGGACACAAGACAATGACATTAAATGAACCTGTAGAAGGAAATGCAAACAAATGACTTGGCACATATAAAATACCTCCAAATGAAAACAACAAAAACTATATCAGTGTGTGTCTCTCCAATATTCTTGGAGAGACAAGAATATTTATTGTAGAGCCTCGTGATAAGAAAAGTCATTGACTCAAGAAAGAAAAGGAAATCACAGGAAAAGGGATATAGATTATTCCATTTTAGAGCTATTTCTCTTGTTTTCCTCTCTTTTTATTAACTCTATCTCATTGTGACGTCTTGCCTTGGAGTCTGATATAAATGGCATTATTGAGCCAAGAATAATGTCAAACATATATGATTGAAATAATATACTGAGAATAGTTGAACATTATATTTAAGCTAAGAAATAATAGTCCTATTAGCTTATTGGTACTCACCTTGACCCTTACACACACACACAAACACACACACACACACACACACAGGCTAAATTTTTCTCTAAAAAATGAAGTCATCATTACATAAACTCTGTAAAGGCAAAGGCTATTTCTGGCCTGTGGTCTTTAAGCTGCCTGCCCTTGCAAGGTATTATATATGCAATAGATGCTTAATAAATACTCGTATGTGAAAAGGATGATGATAACAACCTTTGCCGAATGCCAATTACAGGACATCCAGTCAAAGCTTCATGGGTCAATACATCAGCAGAAAGGAAGCAGCAAATGGAATTAAAATAATGTATCTGTTTGTTCATTGTTAATGGCTGCTATGAATTTGAATTAGGCCAGTAATTGCTTCCCTGATATGAGAGCAAAATGCCAAGGTAAAGACTGTAATTAACATTCAGAAGGAATATAGGCCCAGAGTGTGGGGACCCTTTTGAAAAGAAATCTCTAGTTTCCTCTGTTCCTCTTCCAGATCTCCTCCTAATTTCTTAGCATTCTTTTCCCTCAACTCTGTTTTTGTTATTTTTGATCCCTCCTTGCTTTTAACTCTTGTCTCCAGCTTTGAAGCTAGAAAAATTCCTATGTTTAAAGACTGCTGCTTCTTCTCCATGAAAAGTTAGGGAATAAGAAGTAACTGCCTCACCAACCATAATGGGGCGTCTTGATGAGGAGAACGTGGAAAGGCCTCTGAGATACTCAATTTTAAAAAGAATGCTTATTATCCAAGCTCCCCTGTATCCAAGGGGAGGTGAGCTCTTTCCTTTTGTCCTATCTGATCATCATTTTATAGAGAAAGGGCAAGAATATGGCCAAACATCTTATGTCCAAAGAAAACCAATTGTCTCAGTTACATCCATCAAGAATCAAACAATAGCTATTATAATAAATTTTAAAAATCGAGCACTCAAGGTTTTTTTTTTTTTTTTAATTCCTATCAGTTGAGATCAATTAGTGATCTCGTACTCCTTGGAATATGAATGCTTGATATGTCTTAGAACGTCCTCCGTTTTCCCTACAAATCTTAGGGGTCTAAAAGGCAGATCAGCCTTTCCAAGGGAAGCTGATGGCTTGGTGCTTGGGTAACACAGCTCAGAATATTTGCTTTGTCCGTTCCCTCCCCATGGCTCCTCACTTTGTGTTGAACCCCATAACGATGTTTGGACTCAGGATTCCATAATACACTTAGGAAAACTCACAGAACCCCGCCTGCCACTTTGCAAGGACTCAAACTCCTGTGGCACTACAAGAATGCTTTAAATAGCAAACCGAAACCAGTCTTCCTCTCTAGGATATGGAACATAGGAACAGTATTTTTGAAACAGAACAGTGGGAAGAAAAATGCATTTCTCAAAGTAAAATCTTCAGGCAGGTTGACATTGTTACAATCATAAAGTGGGGTAAAGAAATGGGTTTGAAGCAAGAGACTTCATCGTCTGGGGATAATTAGTGTCCCAGGCAAAAATTTGCTAAGGCCAGGATTTCATATCACTAAGTAGGAATAATTACAGGGAAGCAGGAAGCACAGCCTAATCATTGAGCATCTCTGATTCAAGATGCATATACTGAGTTTATACTGCACGGGTACCACTGTCTTATAAGCATCACAGAGTCCAGCAGAAGTATGGTATTGATCTGATAGTATGATTAAGGAAATAATTGTCTGGTTGAAAATCAATTACACTGGCTACCTACTAGCCAGTGAGCCTAAAATCTGAATTTTTTTTTTTTTTTTCATTTTTGTTCCTCTCTCAGAATGACTTTAAAATGTCAAATTTTGTCTTAGGAGCAGTAGGGGTTTCATTTGCAATATCAGCACCATGAACACTTCACAAGAAATGCTAAAATGCATTAATGGGATCAGTAGAAAGCTATGGGCATTTTATGTACTTCTTCTAATGGAATACCTTTCTCATTTTCTTTTCACAAAAGTGAGACAAATGGCGTAAAACGGAGACATTGATGTTGTTATATAATGGTAGGACAGTCAGGAAAATGAACTCACAAGATGGTATACTCAATTCATTTGAAAATTAAGTCTAAGGCTGAGAATTAACTATGGTTTTTTTAGAGTTTTCTTTATATGAGAGTTTCTCAACCTTGACAGTATTGACATTTTGGGTCAGATAATTCTTTGCTGCGGGGGACCATCCTGTGGATTGTGAGATGGTTAGCAGCATCCCTGGCCTCTACCCACTAATTGCAGCAGTAGCCCTCAGTGTGACAACCCAGACTCCCTCTGTCTCCACATGTTGCCAAAGGCCCCCTGCTTTATACTGAAACCTCCTCATCGAGAACCTGTGCTTTGTATTGACACCTAAGAAACAGCAAGTTGTGTGAGTTGCTACTGGCCATGAGAGCAAATTTTGGATTCATTGCAACACAGTTGCTCTAAGTTAAACCAAGAAATGACATAGTCCGGGAACTATAACATTATAGAATTTATATATATTTTTGTTGCAGTCTAGATGATGTCCAATATTATGCAAGTTTCAGGTGTACAACAGTGATTTGCAATTTTTAAAGGTTGTACTCCATTTATAGTTATTATAAAAGATTGGCCAAATTCTCTGTGCTGTATAATATATCCTTGTAGCTTATTCATTTTATACAGAGTAGCTTGTATTTCTTAATCTCCTACCCCTATTCTGCCCCTCCCCGCCAGAATTTATATTTTTATTGTGTGACTCATGAGTTTCTTTTCTTAAAAAAAAGATGCATGGTGTTGTGATATCCTGGTCCCAGGGTTGCCTTTTTCTGAGTCACAGTGTAGCCTCTGCCACCTGTATCCTGACTTCACACCTAAACTTCTCCGAGCAGAGACCGCCTGGAGCTTTTGCTCTAACTTGTACTCCTGGGGGTTAGTTATAATGACAAACCATGTGCACCGTGAGAATAGAGGGAAAGATGAAAGTGTATATTCTACCACTGGTTTACCTCCTGGGAGGATGTTTACCTCTGGATTTTCAAGGAAGAGGCCACAAAGGGAGTATGGAGCCCAAAAAATCCTCAGCTTTTCAAGACCTTTATTTCCCTATTCATAAAAAGTTTGGGCATCTTTTTCCCTTGGACTTCTCTTGTCTCAAAAGATTTGAGCATGTCTCTGTAGTTTCATGGAGTTCCTTGGAGATTGGTAGGATATAAACATGAAGAACTGGAATTTGTCAGAACAGGAAAAGTGCATCTGTCACCTTCAATAGCAGGTCAGCTCAGGCTTACGTTGTAGGTCATCACCCAAGTGAATCCATCAGGAAAGATTTGCATCCTCACAAGATACAGGAATTTTCAGAGTGAATCATTCTTCCCTGATGTTTCGGTAGCACTTGCCATGATGGACTAAATTCTTTTTCTCTAACTATTTATTGTCTTGACTTCCATAATACATATTTGCCTAATTTTCCTACTATATCATAGGCCCTTTTTTTCTAAGCTCCTTTACTGGATCCTTCTTTCTACAAAACCTATAAATAGATCAGGGTTTACAAGACCCTGTCCTCAGCCCTCCTCTCGTTCTGCCCACTCCTCCTGTGTGATCTCATCCAATTGCACAGTTTCAAATGCAATTCATGTATCAGTGATGTATCTCCACAGCCGAGATCACTCCACTGAGTTCTGTCTTCTTTCATCCAACTTGTACTTAGCAACTTCTTCTCGATACAAATGAGCATCTCAAAATTAACATGGCCAAGGGACAACCACTGGCTTCTGTTTTCTCTCCCTCAAACCCCCAATCCTCTCCAAAATATTCTCCAATCCAACCACTGCTCACATTCTCCACTCTTATACCCTAGTGCAAACCACCGGCATCTCTCACCTGGATCAATGCAATCATCTTTGAATTGTCGCTCTGTCAACAAAGTATTTGTAAAGCTTTCAGTTCTTTGCTTCCCATTATACTTGGGGTGAAATACAATCCTTATTGAAACCCACAAGACCTCCAAATCCTGGCCATCACCTCCCACCACCCCTTGCCTCACCTACAACACAATTGTCACACCGACCTCACTTCCGCCACACAACACTTCCGGTGTGTTTTGATGAAAAGGTCTTTTTGCCTGTTTTCCTTTGTGTTCATGACACTCGTTCCCCAAATCTTTGTATGGTGCCCTCCAGTTATCATTAAGGTCCCAACTCCAGTGATCCCTCCTCAAAAGGCCTTCGTAACCTGCTCAAACAGCCCCACCTCCTGTCAACCAAATAATACATTTACCTCTTTTATCTTATTCATACTGTCTATTCCTGAAATTAACTTGTTTGTTACATGCCTATTATCTGTTCTTAATGGCTAGAATATATGCCCCTTGCAGGCAATGACTCTGTTTTGTTCATCACTGTATCCCTGGAACCTAGAAACGTACCTGACACAGAGAAAAGCTAAATAAACACTTGTGGGCTGGCTAATCCAAACAGAAGGGAAAACCCATGAAAAGTTAAATGCTTTCTAATAAGCCATCTACTTGGCTCTGTCGTGTGCCTGCCGACCAACAGAGTATCTTTATCCATCTTGAGATCTGCAGAGAATCCCAAATTGCCCTTCAGTGATTTTAAAGCCCATATATGAACTAATCAGGTGAACTTCTGTTTCTGGGTAGCTTGCTTCAAATTCTGGTATGTCATGCAATTCTGCTTTCACATTTTTGGTTACCTCTTAGACTCAATGATGCCAGAATTCTTTTTTTCTTTTTTTAACAGTAGGTCCTTGTTGGTTATCTGTTTTAAATATAGCAGTGTGTATAGGGACTGGGAGTTTGGGATGCCAGAATTCCTAAGCAACTTAATCAAGAACAGAATGAGTCATTGTGAATGAATCGAACTAGCACCAAAAGGAAATAAGGGCATAGATGCTTTCAGAGCAATGGGATCAATACAGGACTCTTCTTTCAGGCAGTGTTTAGATGGTGATTAAAAATGTAACCCCTCCCAAAATATTAAACATCTTTTGGCCACTAGAAAATATGAAATTTCCCTCAAGAGTAACCTTTAAAATTGAAGCAACTCTCTGAAGCTCATTTTTTTTTTTGCATTTACACCACTATTATTTTGTCTATAATTACTTTGTTATTACCCACGTCATCAGAATTATCACTGGTAAGAGAAATTTCCATCTGGAAAAACAAAGCAAGCACGCAATACAGTGACCAATATTGACCTGAAATATAAAACAAGATGGTAGCTGAATGATAACTAATTAGAGACAAGCCATCAGAATTAGGGAGCCCTGCTAGTTAGACATATTCAGCTTCAAAAGGAAAAAAAAGGTGTGAACTAAGAGGGAAAAAAATCTCAGAATCTACCTTGCATCTTTCCGCAGTTCCGCGATTAAATGAAATTCACACCAATTGAGATCAAGGATGCCTGTAGGCTGACACAATAAAAGAAGGTTATATGTGCCCCTACGACATGCTGACAGAATTACAATCATTTCACTGCTAGAAGGACAGGGAATTTTTGATGAGTTCTTATAAGCGATATCTTTTAATCATAGGGAAAATGACTTCTCCAAAATATAAAAGAGGGCATGTTAAAATGCTTTTGTTTTTTTTGCATCGCCATGCTTATATTTTAATTGACAAATAATTATGTTGGCTTAGCCCTACAATGTGCTCATCCTTTTCTCATTCCCACACCATACAAACATAAACATATAAAAAGTCATATAAAACATAAGAAACTCTATCTTATTGAAAATATAGCTTATATTACAAAGGGGTTTTATTTCCACCATATAAAAGATTCATCACTGGGTGACTTTATAAATAGCTCTTCTGTGTTTTTAATTGTTTGCTTAGAGATTATTATTAGACCTAGATGATAAAAAGAAGGAAATTTAAAGTTCACATTCCAGAAGCCATAACCAATTGCAGAGCTATCAGCAATAAAAATAAAGCCTCTCTAAAATCATTAAAGATGTTGATAGGAAAGTAAGTTAACATTTTAAGAATTTTATGAATCATTTTAAAGAACAAAAACATGATATAAAACGGGACATTGGTAGTTAACCAAAAGCCATGAAGGAAAGAAAATAGACCCTTTGCTTTTTCAGTAACTGGAACAAAATAATCCTTGTTAAACACCATCTCCATAGAATTTTCAACCCTCTAGCCTCCAACCCATAAGCTAGATGATCAAATTGCATGTAAGAAATAAGTTTACATATATCAAAACTCTTTGGTCAGTATTCAGTAACCTCCTTTTACTTTCAAATTGCTAAATCATGTTCTTGGACAAAGGTGATTTTCTATTCTTTTATGAAAGCAGCTTTTTCAATGTTTACTGCTAACTACACTTATAACAAAAAGGCTTAAATCATCATTCCCTTTATTAATCTATGTTACGTAACATTGTGGGTTCAGATAGCGGGTATAAATCACCGTCATGTTGTTCTCTGAAACCAAACATAACTAACACATTAGCCAAAAAACTCTGGTAGAAAACCTGGGGCCTGGGACTATATTTTGGTTCCATTACAAAACCATCATTTTCCTTAGCAGTGAAATAATTCATCCATCTGCTTGTCTTAAGGAGTTACTATAAGGATAAGACAAGCTGAGTTGTCTGAAAACTCTCTGAGAAGTATAAATAGCTGTACACACAGCCAATAGAAATAATGATATAACACTAGTATGTCATTTGCATTTATCAGCCACAGATGATCAGAAAGTTACCCCATGGTGTCCCTGAAAGATTAAACCTTCTGGCAGGACCTTCTGAAATGTCCGCATCTGTGGTAAAGGGTTACTTCTCTTCCATGTGACCTGTTCTTCTGACACCAGCAAGAGTTGATATAGTTCAGATACAGTTTGCTCTGTACTTTAAAAGACAAACTTTTCCCCATTAGTTAGAAAAATTCTACTTGAACATCAACTGAAATCATGTGGAAGGAAACAAGAATATACCAAGCTGATTTTCCTAGCTGACCCACAGATATCATCATGGATAAAAATTCTATCACCCGCGGCACTCGAGAGCAATTTTGATCAATGATGTTCTACTACTATTCAGAAGGTCAAATGGTTCGTGAAAGCTCCATCATAGTATCCACGCTTACGCTTTGTAAAAGTTTTGAGACTGATCACTTAAAAACCAATTCCTTTTTGTTATGGTTACTGTTGTGTTAGTAACACTAACTAATTGGGTCAGTTAGTTTTACTTTCAGTTTATTGCCATGCTCTTGTCCCTGTCTTCATTTGAACGCCAGGTGGGCACCATATCTGAGTATCAGAGAGCAAAGTGGTCAGTGCCAACCAAAGCACGGGCAAAGATGACCTGTTGCTGGAGTAGTCCTATCCACGGCAACGTTTTTTTACTTTTTTTGTTTTTATTACCACACCCAAAGTTTGTACCTAAATCTCATGACCCAGATGCTTTAATTACACTGAACATAACTAATCAATACCAGCAAAATGCTCCCATAATTTAACAGAGCAGATAAAGCCTGGATGTCTAACAGATAAGGATAAATCATGTGGGCATGTGAATCACAGTTTTTATCAGAGACTCAGTGGGATCATAATGTATTCTTTCAATCTGCACCAAAGGTAGTAGCAGGAAGCTATTTTATAGATTTCTTGGTAATCTGGGCTGATGCTATACCTGTTACAGGACTCTTCCAATAAAATAGAAACACAGCAGGATAAAAAAAAGATACAAATGGTGATTTTATAACCGTCAATAAAAGCATGACTCTGTAGTAATGGAAGATTTGTTCATGAATTGTGAAGTATCAGTGGCTCAGTTGGTGTGATAATAAAATAATTTGTGTCCTGCCATTGGAACTCTTTTTAGTGTGCCAGGATATACCTTTATTTACTGGTTTTTTACTTCCCTTTGAGAGAGGGGTCACCAAAGGCAATGAAACTTATTAAGAAAATAATGTATCTTAGTCAAATACAGGCACCTAATCAAAACAGCCTCTTGAATGCCTTTTTAAACCACTTTATAGGCCATTACTTTTATTCATGAAAGAAAATTTCAGGCCATTATGTGAAAAATAAATTTATATTTAGTTCTCTCCTCTCATGCACATGGGAATGAACCATTTTATGTATAAAATAGTTAAGCTCATGCCTCCCAAATTAAGAGCTTTCACTACTTGTTAAGTCATGTGTTGACCTACAGGAAGCAAAATGCAAAAAGAGCGAATCACCATTTTATGTGATAATTTAAGTGGGAAAAAAAAAGAAAAGCAGAGGAAAAGGAACCAGGGTCATTTGAGGGACGAGGGCAGAAATGATATGATACTCTATTTGATCCATCAAAGTATGTTCTATCCACAAGATTCATCCCCAATCCTCTCCAAAGGGAATTCTGTGCTATTTTTTATATGGTTCTGTTAGTGTCTTTGTGGATATTAATTGGCTTGGAAAACTTTCCTCACCCTCACCTCTCCTCAGGGTTCCTAACTTATTATAAATAATTAAAATAATGGCAGAATCCTGTTTCCTAGTGAAGCTATACTGTCAAATTCGTGAATTATGATTATTCTCCCCCAGTGACAAGGTGTGTTTGTTTAAATTATATGACTTCCTAGTTGGTATTAAAGACAGGGAGATAAGATCTTTATTATCTCAAGAATATGGGAAATGAACCCTCAAAGGGAAAATAAGCCACTTATAAATGATTTCTTGCCTAACAAAACCAATCCAATTTTCTTTAAATTTCTCAGGTTTTAAATAAACACTCCTGAGAGCCATATTTGAGAAAGTAGGTTCTATGTTGTTCTTAACAGGAAGCAAAAGAACACTAGGAAATTTGAACCCAAGACACATCTATTCTGTCTTCTCTCTTGCCCTTTTGGTGACTTCCCATGAGCCTAGGATGGCTCACCCATCATTTTCATGAGATGGAAAAGCTTGGCGTACCCAGGGGCACAGATCACAACGGTGCCCCTATCAAACTGCATTGCATTCTGTGGGGCTGGTCAGTATCACGTTCCCGTTAAGCTGTTTGCTTAGCTCTTCTTCTTTCCTGTTGGCAATTCCCCCTCTTCTTTCGCTGGGCTGGTCTCAGAGTGAGGTTCACCACTCAGATCCAGCCCGGCCAAGGGCATAGGAACAAGATCAAAAGCCCTGCAGTGCAGCTGGTGGTGTTTGCAGGGCCCTCAGAAGTGGAGCGGGGGCAGCCCTGCCTTACTGCATCTGCACGATGCACATAGTGTTAAACATGCAAACAGCACCAGAGTGCAGGCCCGGTGCTGCTGGCTGCTAACGTTGTCAGGCCAGAACTCACCGGTTCTTGCTCAAGGGAAACCCTTTGTTCGTTTTCCCTCCCTCAATTCATTGAGTGGAAAAACTGCTTTATGGGGGGCTTGCCATACTCCTGCTGAAAAGTTGGGCTGAAACCTAGCTGTCACAGGGGGGTCTCTTCCAGGAAGCCGACCGAGGTTAGGCCACCAAACACCAGGCCCTGTGTACCTATTGCTGTGTCCTCCCTGCACTTGGGGAAAGAGCCAGGCCAGCAGGCTTCCCGGAAGCACATGGCAGTGAACTTGTCACCCCGTGGCAGTGAACCTGAGCACCTTCTGCACCAACTCCGCAGACTTCTTCAGCCCAAACATTTTGAGAAGCAAAGATAAATAATTATTTAAACATTCTCATTGATTCTGAGGAAGCCCAACTTTGTTCCAGAATAATTAGTTACTGGAAACTTGATATTGCTTTTGTATGTTGTATGACAGTGGTCAAGGGCTTCCTTCAACGCTGTGAACTACGTGGTAGCACTAGATCCAAATTATCTGGGCTTCTTTCCTGACCTTATTATCTAGCTATGTGACCTACCCTCTCCGTACCTCATCTGATCTGTAAAGGAGGAATTATAGCAGTACCTATCCCATAGGGCGATTTGAAGGATTGTTAGAGGTAAAATAGTTACCATAGCTCCCAGCACGTAGTAAGTGCTCAGTAAATGTCAGCTGTTGATTCTGCTTGGATGGTGGGGATTATAGCAATCCATAACCTAATTTGAAAAGGACAAAAGCGGTTGTTTTCAGTCCCACTATAGACATCAAATTACTCACCGGTTACAGACTTATTATTGGCCCTTTCACCTGCCTGAATTTCATCATTTCTTGGTATCTTGTTCAGTCCTAAAAGGATACAATTTAACACAGTCAAGTGGATTCAGTCAGGCTGCCTTTCATGAATGGGGGGAGGAAATGTCAGATGGGAAGTACTGGTTTATAGTTAGAGGCCCTTGGGACTCTGGTTTACCGCTGAGTAGGACATGTGGCAAAAACGCATTAATAAATAGGAATCATCAAAATTCTATGAAGCTCATAGACTTAGTGTAATAAACAAATTTTTAAACATAATTATATTAACTATAGAATACCAGGCAAATATAAGGGACTGTTACCATCTTCAGTAGCATGTTCCTTGCCCACAAGTAATTTGTCTGCTTCCCCCTTGCTTTTTTGAAGCTGCCGTCAACACCCAGTGTCTTGAGAGAGTCCCCATTGCCAGTACCATCTCTCAGAAACCCCACAAAATGATACCAGAAATGATTACATGAGAGCACAGGTATAAAGCTGTTAATAAACAATAGGACAGCTAGCTTCCTTAGATACTAGATCCCTTCCCTAATTCTTGTCTCCACCTACACCTGTTCCCCTATGTAGGGGGAAGGAATGGCACAGAATCTGGAGTGCAAGGATTTTGAGAAGAAAGGGGCAATGCCAAGGATTAGATCATCCTAGCTGTAGTCAATGTTGAGCGGATGTTCTTGGTTCAAAAAATAGAGAATTCAGAGATACCATGAGAAGCTTAAGAGTAACACTGGGGTCTGTTTATCTAAACTTCTTTATCTAACGTAACCTCTGTTAATCATGAGTCCAGTCATGTGATCGGGACTCAAGTGGTCTTCCTTCTTTTTTTACTGGTTATAATTTATTGAGAGCCTCCCATGAGCCAGGCACCATACAAGACACTCTGTATATGCTATTTCTCATCCTCACACTTGCACTTGGGGTTACCTATGGTCCTTGGCATAGAGATGAGGGAAGGGCCTTGGAGGGGGTTCAACAGCCGCCCAAGCTCACACAGGTGGTGAGTAGCAGAGTCTGGGTTCGAACCTGGGGCACAGAAACCCGAGCTCTTCCCCCTTGCCACAGCGCCTCCACTGACGGACTGCTAGCTGTTGTTGGACCCAAATAGTCTTGGTGGGCAACCATTGTGGGTAACCTGATTGGGTTCCTGCCTGAGATCAGTTTGTGACCCCCTCCCGCAACTGAATTGAGCATCAAATGCACGGTAAAGCAAGCCGAAATCATACCTAGGAAAGCCAGTTGGAGAAAAAAAAAATGAATGCAAATTCTAAAACTATCATTTAAAACCCTGCCGGATGTAAAACAAAAATATTCTGCCTGGTAACACAGATTAATATAATAATTAAGCCGTGTTAGACACGTAATGTTTTAGTCAGTTTAGTGTGGGTACAGCACTCCACAGATTGCAACTTCTGCTCAGAGACTATAAACATTTGCCTTTTATGAGTTTTTAAAAGCGTATCTTATTTTAAATTCAAGACCTTAGTGTCACATACAACTGCGTTTGATGAAAAGTTATTTCTGCACCGTTTGCAAAGAGAAGCCCAACACTGGCTTTTGGCAGAGGTTTGGAAGTAGGGCGAGGTCAGTCTTTCAAAGTAGCCAAGTAGATGGAGCTTGAAGTATTAGTCATCTGTTTACCCATACTTAATGCATTTTACTCCTGTTCGTCTACACAGAAATCTCACTTGGAATTTAACAGCAGTCTATACCCAGCCATCAAATATTTAGTGTCTGTTTAGGAAAAGTAATCGGTAGAACTCAAAGCTACTATTTGTTCTGCTTGATTAATGTTTACCAAGTGGAAGTTTTGGAACAAAATAATACATCAGCATTCCATACCTTCCTCCGTTTATCAATACCGTATCTCCTTCTGATCCTTCTTTGCATAGTCCTTTGAAAGTGGAACACAATGAATATTTTCTTGAATTAAATCTTAATTTCTGTAAAGAATTTGCATTTCCCCGCAGTGGCAGATGTATCCTTCTCAAAATTCACTCTAGATAAACTAATAGTATATCCACTTCTCACTACATATTTGCTTTCTCTACAGAGTCACTAACCATCATCAGTTATAGCCAAGAGCAGCATTCCTCCTATTCTTAACACATGCTGTAGGTTCAGAGTTTGATGAATGAAATAATGAGCATCCTCATACGTCTAGTGAGGATAATGGAATCCACCCCACCCATTAAACAGGCTGTTTCAATGATTAAACAAGTCATAGCCTAGGGAAACATTTAAAATAGTAAAATGACATATAAACATATATTCTTATTACTGTTGCCAGCCTTTGAATAGTGGTGCATAGTAAGAAATATTTGAAAGAAGTTGAAGGGTAGGAAATACCTCTAGGCTCATAAAAATTTGCATAGCTTCAATAACCTTGTTCCGTAAAATAAATTAAACATTGGCGTGGCTTTCTCAAAGCCTGAATTGACAAACTGAAAACAAAGAAATGCCCTTTATTTTCTCCTCTCAACTCTGACTCAGAGCCCAGCTCTCTTAACAGAAATGTTTTTCTAATTAAATGTTATTTTCTCAAGAATAGCATTTTGTAGCCTATTGCTTAAAAGGCATCAGTGTAACGAGTTTCAAAGGGGAAAAATTCTGCTATGTATGAACCATGAATGACACCTGATTTACGACAAGCAGCCATCCAATGATGACCAGAAAAATTAAGAATAACTTGTATGAGTGAATCGAAAGTGCTCACTCTATTTCCAGAGGCAAGCTTTAGCATATCTTTTTATAATAACTATCTTGATTATCTTGACTTGAGCAAGGTGAAGGCAGCAGTGAGATTTTGGGACTGGACAAGCTAAGGGATAATGAAGCAAGGCACTTCCTGTTCTGACCGGGAAATGATCATTCTCTTCCTCGATGGTGGGTCCTGATGTTAATCTGATTTCGATTCTTCTAAAAGGAAGTGCTATAGTGTTAACTGCAAAATCGATTCCTTCCTCATAAATCTTTATGCACTATGATATTCGTGAGTTTTGTCTTTTCTCTGAATTTTAATTCAATGGTATCTATGAGGAACAGGACCTTAGATCCAGTTGTCGTCAACTGAAAGCACTAAACATTCCCTAAATTTTTTTTTTTATGCGACCATGGGCCTGTGTCTGTGCTTTCCTCAGGACGGCTGTTCTTAGAGTTGTTAAAATGGAAAGCATTCCACGATGAGTATATAAAAATGAGTATCGCTGTCTCAAAAAAAGGTCAAATATTTCTTGACTTTTGGTAAGCTGAAAAAAGAGAGATTTTGGTCTAAAAGATTTTCTAAGCAATGTCCCCAGCATCCTAGAAAGGAAATTCTCAGTGGCTACTCAAACAGCTCCAGTAAAAGAGAGAGGATTGGTCTGAGACTGGTAAAGACAGCGTTTGTTCAAGTGTGTCTTCAGCTCTTAGTTAATTATTATTTGAATAATGTTTGAGCTGCTGGAAATTCTTCCAGAAATTCCAAACAACTCACCAATTAGCACTTACCTTGAAATGTGAGCCGTTTCTCTGAAGCTTACTTAAGCCATCTAAAGCACTGCTACATCTTATGTAGTCCCTCGTTTTTTTTTAAAGCACAAAACCTGACTTCTAACCTGGGAAAGAAAATTAATGACATTAGGGAGGATACCAGAATCGAGCTTAGAGAACTCAGGGAAGCACCACCAGTGTGTCTTTCTGGGAGGAAGAGAGAGAGAATTCTAAAGGAGGAGAAAATTAAAAGCAGTAACACGTGTTCCACCAACAGCCAATACATTTGAAAATGATTTATTGTAATTACTTAAACTCACATCTCATTGGCAGTATTCTTCACATCTTGGTCGGATAGTTGCTCTAAATACCGTTGGAAGGATAGTGAGAAGACTAAGGGTTGTTTTTTTTCTTTTTAAAGCAAACACGATATTTGATTTTTAAAGGACCAGTAACATCACCTATCGATCTGTTAAAGCAATGTAGAATCAATACATTGATATATTCAGTAAATGAAAATCTGCATTCCTCCCATTTGTGTCCCAAGCTCAGCCCCAGGATGGCTGACTTAGCACTGCAGAAAAATCAAGGCCCCATCCTTGAACTTTACAACCATGGTAAATCACCTCGTCTCTGTGTATTTTCACTATAAGTTCTATCCCTTTTATTTTGAGTGAAAACAAATGAAAAACAAAGATAAAAATGTCTGAATAGTAATGGTGACATGTTTTTAACCCCAGGGCCATCTCTTCTAGGATGTACAAATTTGCGGGAGTCATTTCACCTCTCCAGAGGCCTCAACTGCCTCAACTAAAAGTTGGATTTTTAGTTTAATCATGGATTGTTTAACTCCTTTGTGCTTTAAAAGTGCAAGGTTACACTACAACCTTAATTATGCAGATTTACACTCTTCAGCGTGATGTTCATACTGAAAAGGTATTAATTGTTCATATCTTTCTCTCAAATCCTTCCCTCTTGTAGATGTTTCTAGCCCATAAGTTTCTGTATAAATGGCTCCAAATGGCCTCATGGAGTTGATTTAATGGTTGATTCTATCGGGATATTTATAAGTGACAATGATTTTGATATAAATTCAGAAAGCTCTGAAGGGAGTATGATTTTTTTTTTTTTTTTTTGTGGTACGCGGGCCTCTCACTGCCATGGCCTCCCCCGTTGCGGAGCACAGGCTCCGGACACGCAGGCCCACGGGCCCAGCCGCTCCTCGGCATGTGGGATCCCCCCGGACCGGGGCACGAACCCGCGTCCCCCGCATCGGCAGGCAGACTCTCAACCACTGCGCCACCAGGGAAGCCCCGGGAGTATGATTTTTAATTTAATCCTAAAATGTACAAGACGGCAGTTCTACTTAAAAC
The DNA here is from genome assembly GCF_059928025.1 of Delphinapterus leucas. Classification (NCBI taxonomy): domain Eukaryota; kingdom Metazoa; phylum Chordata; class Mammalia; order Artiodactyla; family Monodontidae; genus Delphinapterus; species Delphinapterus leucas. The sequence goes on along the minus strand of NC_143130.1, from coordinate 21,164,472 downwards.
ATATAATCCTGATTAGTACAACTAGTTTTCAACTCCTGTTTTCTGCTGCTTTGGAAGCATGTTCAGTTTCAGCACTAACTTCTGTGGATTATGCTTGGGTTTCTTTTTGCTTTTACCAGAATTTCAATTCTTAGCTCAGTTATCGACTGTAATTTCCCTAAGGGTGGATTTCTTTCTGTATTACTGAAAAATCAATTTTTTGCTTCTGGATATGAATTGAAAAGTGACTCTAATTAGCTGCCACTAGCAAGAATAATAATAATAACTACATTGGTAAGTGCTTACATTTATATAGGATATTCTTTCTATCAAAGGAGGATAGAGTACTTGTCTTGTTTGATGGGGTGATAAACAAACTGAATCAAAGTGATCGATTCCATCACCTGGGGTGAAATGTAGTAGCTATTAAATAGTCTACAGCAGTACAGGATTGAAGGGTGAAACACAAAAAAGATTTCCTTCTTTATTGTCTTATGGAATGTATCTCTGCTGTTAGTAGTCCATCTTAGACTGCCAGGGAGAATCCCAACTTGTTTGTAATAAATTTCATTTCCAGTCATTTGTGTTCCCACCTTGGATACACTATTAAGACAGAGTGTTGAAATGGGACAGGCGTGGGAATAGAGCCAGGTAGACCTGTTCTCTGATTCCCTTTCTTCCACTTATGAGCTTCCCAACTTGGGCCAATCACACAACTTCTGTGAGCAGCATTTACCATCCCAATGTGGTAAATGCAAGATGTGATGATGACTCTCTTGGCGGAAGTTATAACCATTAAATGATATACAATATTCCGGTTGCCTAGTGTATACTTCAGTACTCCACACATGATAATTCCTCAGAGAGGAAAGTACAGAATTGGCATCCAAGACTGAGAGTGGGACTGTGGAGTTCTTTTCCACTTTGTTTGGCTGGTCATTGCCTACACATTTTCTGTCTTACTAGTTGGTGCCTTTCTTGGTCTCTTAGTTAGAGAAGAGACTTTTCTTCTGACAATTTTTGTCTACTCCCATTGTAGTTTTGGGGTTGTCACTTTCTACAGTTCCCAGTTGGGGATATTTGAGGCATGAAGAAAACCCAGGGAACTTGCCACCATAGTGTTGATCAGGTTCCAAGGTGCCTAGCTGGGCTTTCTCCACCTGTCACTCTTCTTATGTCTGTTTCATAAACTTAATGGCCTAGTGTTTGGCTGTACTTAGCAGAAGAAATGGAGAGAAATGTGTCTACACCATCTTGGTCATGAACATGGAACACAGATTTTCTGAATTAGTGTTTTTTCAAAAAGCTTTTTTTGATGTGGACCACTTTTAAAGTCTTTATTGAATTTGTTACAATATCGATTCCATTTTATATTTTTGGTTTTTTGGCCGTGAGGCATGTGGGATCTTGGCTCCCCGACCAGGGATTGAACCCGCACCCCCTGCATTGGAAGGCGAAGTCTCAACCACTGGACCGCCAGGGAAGTCCCCAATGTTTATTTTTGAAAATACATCTCTAAAGTATTTCCCTAGCTTCCTACCTTTATAAGCATCCTGTATAAAACATAATTGAATCTTTTGTCATTAAGAATAATGCTATGTTGACTATCATAACTGCATAGTATCGTAGATGTAGGTGCTGTAGGGGATTCTCCCCCCACTATAAGATAAATCCTAAAAATTTCTTTCAGACAAAAATAAGGTCGCTATAATAGTTAAATCAGTTGCTTCCGTTGTCCTAAGCTACTGTTTTAATGCAGCCACCTATCCTAACATTATTAGACCTCCTTCCCAATATTCCCCACATGGTTTCCAAACCACTCCACCTTGTACTGATATTGAACTAAAGTCCTAGCTGGCTTTATAAATCCTCACCATCAACAACAGAGAACACCTGCCCTTGATGGCTTAATAAAGAAAAACAGGGTGCCATCTTAAAGATTCCTTTATGGTATACAATAACCTGGTCAAATAGAAAGCATTTTCTGTTTAATCCAATTCATTTTTATCGAGCACTATAATAAGCCGGGCACTGAGCTGCTAGGGACACAAAGATGAATCAGATCCTCCCTCCCCAGGTTGCTTATAGCAGAGGGAGGAGGAGACGGTCCCACCCAGTAAGGACAGGTAGAGATGGCGTGAGTCACGCTGATGGGCTGGGAGAAGGGGGATGGGGAGAGCCTCTGACTAGAGGTGACCTTTGAGTTGGATTCTGAAGTATGAGAAGAATGTTTTTGTTTCAGTAAAGGGAGAGAGAAGAAAATACAAGCAGGAGCACAGGGGCTTGAAAACACCCAGGGAAGCCCAGTGCTTGGCACAGTGGCTGCTGCGCTGGGGACTCCCAGCAGATACTCACAGAGCGTTTGATTTAAGTTTGCATGGTGAATAGGAGAGATAGGAGAAAGTTAAAGGACTTTTGTGAAACATTTCTTCTATGTCATTTTCTATTTTATTAAGTGCCTTTGCTGTTTGATTTCTTTTCGCCTGCCTCTGGTATGCAGTGATAATATATGCACATTGCAAACTCCACAATGTGAGAATTGACTCTTTTAGGAAAGCATCCCATCAGTAGGCTTCTTTCTCTTTTTAAACAAAATAATCATAAGAACACGAACTGGTTAAATTACTTTGCCGCCTCTAAATGTGGAATCTAGTTGAGTTCTGGAGGGGAAAAATAATTGATTGCCATAACAAGGTCTACTGCTAAAATGAACATATGTTGTTCATAATGTCACTTTCTAAATCAATGAAATTATCATTATAGAACATGTCGACAAATTAGACATGTAAAGTGCCGGCTGTATGTGGGAGAGATGTAATTTGGCTCCATAAAAAGAAAATTAAACAATAAAATATCAATGACAGATGTAGTTAGCTAAAGGTTTTGAGGTTTAAATACCAATTTGTGGGGAAAAAATTGTGCAGACAAACTGAGGGTACCAGATAAAAATACCAGTCTTCACGGGAGAGGAAAATTCAGTCTTTTGATCAGATGTTCTAAGACCTTAGCCGTGCCCTTTATTTAACAGATGAGTCTACAGACAAATTCCTAACTTTTCCAAATTCAAATAAGGTAGGTTAGTAGTGATAAAAGAAACAAAGCTAATCAAATAATTAATTCATGTCTCTGATTTGAAAGCTATAGTAGATTAGGTTAGATTGGTGAAGCCATGTTCTCCAAACCAGGGCTTCTTCAAGTGGAATTTGTCTTATGTTTCATTCCTTAGAAAGCAACATGTCAAGAAACCCCCACAGGTTCCAACGTATTTCTAGTTGTGGTTAATTATTCCTAACAATAACAGCATCATGGAATTATATGAGTCTTAAAGATAAGTATGAAAAATAATCAACACAATTATTGATGATAAGCTTATTGTTATTACTATGTTATTACTATTACAGTAGTAATAATAGTAAAATAAGTGAAAATTAATCATCTTTTGTACTCCAGTTAATCATCTTTTATACATTGGTTATTCCTAGTGGGTCTCAGACTTTCAATGTCTGTAGCTGGAAAAGTAGATAGACCCAAACTTTTCTCAACATTGAAACCTCGGACAGAGTAATGGCATATAAACAGTAGAAAACACTTCATGATGGGCTTTACGAATCTTCAGCATCCTGTATAGATTAAGACAGGAAACATGACATATACCAAGAGTATAGAAATATTTAAAAATTTCGACATCAGTGAAATTTACGAAGGGACTTCTCCAATCTCTTGTGAATCCTCTACTATTTCCCTCCTCTATGTCCCCAATCTTAGGAATCAAGAATGGGTTCATTATTCTGTCTCCTAGTGTTTAGCACAGTACTCTGCACATAGTAGTAATTAAATAAATACACGTTGAAACAATGTACAGATGGTTAGATGCAGAAATGAAAGAAGAAAGTTTAAAATATTTCCCAAGTAAAAGCCATTCATCCTGTCCATAAAATAATTCTGCCTCTGCATGTGTGAAGGTTGTAATCCTGGCCCGCATACAATTGAGAGGAGCCACTTGGATGGTAATTCCACCAATCAGTTGTAAGGGGACGTGGCCTTCGTCACTACCAGGCTGGCCCAACTGGTTGCTATTGTGAGACACAGCAGAGCGTTCTTTCGCTCTCTCAGCCGCTCTATCAGCCTGAATCCCAAGTTAATTATAATAAGCAGAGTCCCCAGCTAACCTGCAGACATAACACATGAGTGAGAAACAAGCTTTTCTTATTCCAAGTCCCTGAGATGATCCTGGTTGGTACAACAGGTAAAGATATAATATTAGGCTACTAATATTTCCCAGGAAATGTTGCTGCTCCTATTAAAATGCCACATGGTATACATCTTTGCAATCATCTCAACTTCACTCCCAATCTCCATCACATTCCCAAACTTGTTCCCAAAGGGACAAGTTTGATTAAACTTTAAATATTGCAGTAGTCCATACCTGAAGATTTTCCTCCAGAGGAAAAACTCTTTTCAGAGTGGGCTACTACTAAGGAGACAAGGATGACTCCACAGAAAATTATACACACACACACACACACACACACACACACACACACGCACGCATGCACACACATCTAAGCAACTTCGTTCACTATCTTCTTAGCCAAAATAGAAAAGTAAGATGATATACGTAGCTGGATTACCGTGGTCATTCAGGTAGATATTATTTTCTGGAATTTTCATGTCTAATGTTATTGAATGGATGGTTCCATTATATTGCACACAATATAATTAATAGAAAAAATGGCAGTTATATAAAGTAGGAAGAAATGAGGATCTAACATAAATGACATTCCCTTCTGAAAGTTGTGGATAGAAAACTTCCCCAGCATCTGTTATGGAAATATGGAAACTGATATTTTTAAATGCAGTGTGAAATGTAAAATAAGAGATAAAATGTGGTGAGTCCATATTTGAGGATCCATGCTTGTCAAAATAACACTTCCAAAAAGAAAATCATTTAGAAAGGTTACCCCTCGGAATACGGCCACCAACAGTGCTACTTTCAATAACTGGTATATTTAGTATAACCATACAACGTTCAACCCTACCAACCTACAACCCCAAGAGGAAAAGAAGAAGAAATGTACCAATACAAATAGGTAACCTTCAGACTGAGTGAAAGGAGGCATATTTCTGCAGGCAGTTTGGTATTGGGGAGCCCACCCCTAAACTCACCATAGAGAGAAAGAAGTTATGATGGGGATCAACTAGCTGGCAATGGAAATTAAGAAGGAGACATCAAGCAATAAGAAATGTGATGTTGCATAGAGTAGCTGTCTCCTGGAAGTTAACTCTAGGACCGTTTTCTTTATTTTAAAGAGTAGTGGGAGTTCCCTGGTGGTCTAACGGTTAGGATTCGGTGCTTTCACCCGGGTTCAATCCCTGATCGGGGAACTGAGATCCCGCAAGCCATGGGACCGGCCAAAATTTTGTAAAAATAGCATGAGAATACAATCCACTAACAGTTCATCAAGCGATGAAGACCGCACTCTTCAGGGAGAAGGAGTGGGCCTAAAGGATGCTTCAGAACCTGCATTCTACTCGCTCACAAGTACAGTCCAAGCCTAGGCTTATTCCACCTGCCAATTTCTCTTAAGAGATTTACTATTCTTGTTTAGATCTGCCTATAGCACGGCCATAATCACATCCATAATTTATATTTTTTTTCTTCAAACTTTCCCTGCTTCTACCTGTCGACAGAGATAAATCTTCCATCTGCAGTCATCAAAGAAACAAACTTTCAACATGTAAAGAGAGTGTGCCCAGAAGAGGCAGCAGAAAGGGGACAGCCTGTGGAATCCTTCACACCTGAGACCTTAAATCCATCCAGGGATGGCCCCAGATTTTATGGGACCTAAAATTTAAATTGGTAGACACTTTTTAAGAATGATACAAAAAACAAAAGTAAGTCTCTCTTGAAAACAAGAAATCACAGGAAATTAGAAATTTTATAAAACCTTAAAAATCCAGAAAAACAGCATGCATATATTTATTAATAGCTGTTTAACATATCTCAATAATACCCTTTCTCCTATATGTTTTTTGGCTGCATAGGCTTTAATCACCTTTGATATGATAAATAATCTTGTGTTCTTTTTAATGAAAAAAATGGAAGGGTAATTCCATCTTCCAGAATGACTGACCAGACACTGATGGTGATCGTTATTATTACTGTGAGATCTTCCAGCTTCACAACTTGTCATTGGTAATAGCATACACACGTTTAGGATTGTTGTTAAATTTGGGAGAAACTCTTCAAGCTTCTTTCCTATATGAACTGTGAGATTTGGAAGAATTTTCTATAGCAGAGCTTCACAACTGTACATTTCACATTTTGTTTTTCTCCCCACCTCCCACACAATTCCGGTGCAGGGTGCTATCAGTACATATTTATGTCACAACTGGACCTCTGCGCCAGCATCATCATGTCACAGTGCTAGCTGGCTTGGCCAGGTGGGCATAGGAGCAGCCCCGGAAGCCACTCCTAATCCAGAGCCTCTGGCAAACTTTTAACCCAAAACAGAAGTAACCATCCACATAAATATATAAACCGCAACATAACGTCCCCTTAGCTAGAACCCAAAAATCTGTGGGGAAATATAATGGAATACCATTATCAGGAGGGGAGGCATAACAAATGAGAAGGGAATATGAGTGGGGAAAATCCAGCTATCTTAATCCATTGGGATCATAACATCTCACTTTTTAAATTTTTCACAAATTTAGGACACTTTATAATAGGGTGACCAACCATCCCAGCTTACCCAGGACAGTCCCAGTTTTAGCACTGAAAGTCCTGCATCCCAATAAACTCATTAGTCTCAGGGCAACCAGAACAGTCTGTCACCCTATCTTATAAACACATTTCTGGGGCACCTACCAGGGCCTTGGAGGGGCCGTGTGAGGGAGGGCCGTGGAGCTCAGCCTCGTGGTCCACCAGCCTCGTGGTCAATCTAACTCTAGTTCTAGACCTTATCCTGAGAGTTATTAGGGTGTGACATTTGGCCATTCATTATCTTCTGAGTTTCTTTCTCTTTTAACAGTTGTAAAATACGGTTGCTTGAGAGGATTGTATGAAATTATAAGCGTCCTGCACAAAGTGGGAAATCAACCCTTGGGAATTATTGTTACAGACTATTTTTAGCATCGGGACCCGGATGATTTCCATGGTTACTTGTCTTCAATATTTTAATGTAAAATCAGTGATGAAAAATTAAAAGTTAAATTCTGAATTTAACTTTAAGCCAACTTTTCAGAATCTCATCCATGTCATATTTTATGAACTATTTCTATGCAGCCGTATGTTATGAAAAAAAAGTCACAATTAATTTTCTATGAATTAGCAACTCAGAGAGAGGAACAGTGATATGCATTATACCAAAAACAACTTTGCAAGTAAAACCTATGGAATTAGTAGTTTGAAACGGGACCTCCTGAGAAACAGAAAGAATTATCTGGAAGAAAACTAGAGTTGAAGACAGAAGAATATCTATTTCATTTTACACTATCAGCATATTCCCTTGATAATTTCATTGTTTAATCACCATGGCATCCAATAAGTTTTTTCTTATTTTTAACTGAACTCTATTCTGCCCTAACATGGACCCACTTGTCTTATTTGCATCCTTGTGGTGATAAAAATAAAAAGGTCATCATTTTCCTCAGAATATTTCACATCGTTGTGGACAATTATTGTCCCTTAGCCTTTCCTAGTCAACGTTAAACAACATTGTGTCTTTACAGCATTTATGAGAGAGAAGCAGTATGTCAGCTGCAGAATAGCTTACTTGACACTATCTTTTCTGTGCCTAATATTCAATAATACTCAATACATGCTCAACCGATAGCCGGTAAACACCTTCTAAATGAATACGCCAATAGCTCAGTGTGTGAATTGAAAGAGGTCACCAACTTCAATGGACTTCATCATTCTCCTCTTGAAAATAAGGAAATTAGATTGTCTTGAGCACTCAGTCCAGCCCTGAAATTCTGCCATCTTAGAATCTATTTTTTATTCTTCATCCTGGATTCTTTCTGAGCAGCCAAAACAAGATACGGTTTGTATATTTGTATAAAATAGGATCTGGCCCAATATACCGGCAAGGCTTTATCCTTGCCTCTTTTGTTATTTTCCTGTAAATGTTCAACAGACCTGCTTGCTTTTGAAATAAAAGTGCTAGGAATGTAGTCCACCCGAGCTCAGAATTTTTTGCTGCTGAGATCATTTCTATTCATTTTTACCCATCTCCTGTTTTTGCATACCTGGTTACAGAGATGTATCAAGAATGTCAAATTGGCAACATTTGAATATCTGTAGATCAGCCCCTGATAACAGTTCCAAATAATGCAACTTAAGAGAAATATATTGGGGGTTTTGTTTGCTTGCTTGCTTGTTTGTTTTGGTTCACAAAGCCTTACCTGTATGGTGAGATGATGGAGTTGGCAGCCGTGGGAGATGCTGGGGGGCGGGGGGGGGGGTAGAAGAAAAGAAAAAGAAAACCTTCAGGCCCAGTCTTGTCAGCCCTCTTAGTGGCCAAAGTATGCTGACCATCAATTTTGCAGGATTCAGTTAGTAAGATGATTTAATCATTTTTCAATAGGAGATCACCAAGACCAATCTGTTCAGTAGTTTCATGTGAGTGTTGACTGATAATTTCAATCATGATGATGTGGTACCCTGACATACCAGTTTCTAATACTCTTAGGAATTGAAACAATCACTGTGCCTTCCAAATGGCACAACTTAATCCCGCAGAGAAAATGACTCAAGTGGGATGAGCGGCCCCTATCTGTGTAATTATAAATTATAAATAAGTAATTAAAGATTAATTCTAAATCTCAGTAGGCCCTAAGATGGATGGGCCATCTGGTTATTCCTGAGATGCTTAAAAAGCATTGGTGCTCATATGTCCCAATCAATGATAAGACCTTGTAGAGAGAAAAAATGCAAGAAATCTCAGGGCTTGTCCTTTAATATATTTATTTATTGGTCCCTTCTAACTATTCCCTAAACGTTTAAAAAGTTTTCTGATGGGGCTGTTTAATGGCTTATAAACTGTTCCTATAATTCTTTTTAATGCTCCTTTTTGGAAAGCTATGAAGATTTAAGAGATTCTACTACTTTATATCAGCCCTTTGTCATCCCAAGTGTGATAAACATCTTTGTATGAAGAATTACTAAGTCACACACCAGAAGATAGATCTAGTCTCTCCCAGAGAGTGATCTCTGAACAGCTCTATCCGATGTTCCCTTATTTTCTCCTTATCCTGGGTAACGTATTTGCTGCCAGGATTCAAAACCAGCAGAAAGCTGTCAGCTGTCTGGGAGCTGTTACTTTCATCTCCCCACTGTCCTTCATTTCAATGCAGTCCATTGTGTACAGCAGACAAGTCTGAGTTCATTAGCAGAGTCATTCAGAAAGCCTTCAGCAGCGGGGAGGTTCTTCCCATCCTCTGCCCCTTCCATCTGCCACCAAGCACCCACCTCCCCACCCCCCAAATAAATCATCCTGGCACTCCCTCTTCTTCCAGTCCCAAATTCTGCATTTCCCCACCTGACAGCAAGTCATATTAGCATAATAAAGAATGGTAGATCATCTGTCAAATCACATTTTTATGTGGATGACCTCAAGCCAAGGTCAATAGAGAAAGAGTCAGCTATAATCTAATGGACCATTTTCAGAAATGAAATATGGCACCCATCACATGAAGTAGATCAGGCCTCTCCCCTGCAAACCAGTTTCCAGGGCCTCCCATGACGCTGGGAAGAAAAAGTGAGCTCTTCACACCCTGCACAGTTGGTCCTCTGCCCACCCCACCAACATCCTCTCAGACCGCACTCCCTCACCCCGGCTACGCACAAGTGGTATGAAGAAATGGCACGCTCTCGCTGATACAGGCTGGCGGCACTAGGAGTTGCCACAGATATTCTGGAGATCTATTTTGCACCATGTGTCAAAAGCCTTGCTCTACATATTCTTTGACCCAGCAATTTCACTTCTTGCTTTTTATCCTAAAGAAACAATCAGTACACATGAACAGATCAATGTTCTAGGTTCGAAAGCATTGCAAGGTTCTTTACAGTGATTAAAAGTTGAAAATCCTCTCTACGTCTACCAAAAAAGAAGTTGGCTAAATATACAGAAATTCATTCATATTTCTGAACCCATTAAAATTTGTCTCCTTAAATGTGGAATGTGCATTGTGACTTCCTTCTAAAGAGTATAGTATGGAAAAATGGGGAAAAGAATACTTTTACAGTGGAGAATCCTGATAAACAGCACCCTAGCTAGGTGAAAAATGTCGGCATCAACATGTTGATTTAATCATGTTGGTGGTGGTGGTGTGTGTGCATATATATATATATATATATATATATATGCCCTTGACATGATGGTATGAGGATGGCACTTTACCTCTACAACCTTCCTCCCAAAAGTCCATTACCCCAATCTTATCTTGAGAACAATAACAAATTCCAATTGAGGGGCATCCTACAACGTACCTGAATAGTACTTCTCCAAATTGTCAAGGTCATCCAAAATAAGGAAAGTCTGAGAAACTGTCAGTGTAGAGGAGCCTGAGACATGACGAGTAAACGTAATGCGTAATGTGTCCTGAATGGCATCTTGGAACAGAAAAAGGAAATTGGGTAAAATCTTTAAAAATCTGAATAAAGTATGGACTTTAATAATAATGTATCAATATTGGTTCATTAATTTTGGCACAGGTAACGTACTAATGTTAATAGTAGGGGATGTTCATAGTGAGAGAAACTGGGTGTAGAGTATACGAGAAATTCCCTGTATTCTTTTCTCAATTTTCCATAAACCTAAAACCCTTCCAAAAATTAAAGTCTATTTAAAAGGGAAAGAAAAATGAGGCTGTAGGTGTATATGTAGTTACACAAAGTGTGTTACTAATTTAATTTTAAGTGAAAAAATAGATCATCAATAAAACAGAATCTAGTGATTATAACAAAAATTATATATACATGCACATGTATCCATAGTTTATATATCTATAGAAAAATCTGAACAAATGAACATTAACACATTAACAGTCGGGTGACAGGTGATTTTTTTTCTTTTTTGCTTATTTTCCAATTTTTGACAATGAATACTTAAGTATTAAAATTTTTTTAGGTTGGTTTTTGTTTATTGCTTTATTCAAATCTTCTGAATGTTTAGATATGCCAATGTTAGCCAATGATCAATGCAACTTCCTGAAAATTGCACCATATTGGGGACGTGGAAATAGGAATAAATTTTGTTGTAACTTGTATTGCTTTTTAAAAATCTTTTTAATTTTAAATAATTGTAGACTTACAGAAAAGTTGCAAAGATAGAATTCCCATATACCCATCATTCAGCTTCCCCTAAAGTTGACATGTTTCATAATCATAGTAAAATGATCAAAACTGGGAAATTAACATTGATACAGTACTGTTAACAAAACTCTAGACCATACTCAAATTTCACCAATTTTTTCACTATTTCCCTTTTTCTCTTCTGGGGATCAATCTGGGACCTCAGGCTGCATTTCGCTGTTAAATCTCCTTAGTTCACTCCAGTCTGTAAACATTTCTTAATCTTTCCTTGTCGCCTCTGAAGTTGACATTTTTGAAGAGAACTCTAGTTATTTTGTAGTATGTTCCCTCATTTGGGGTTTGTCTGATGCACTTTGGAGGTTATGCACTTTGGCAAGAACATCACAGAAATGACCTTGCCCTTCTCAGTGCTTCATGTTGGAGTGTCCATGAGGCCGATATGCCTTATTACTGGGCAGGTTAACTTTGACCACTTGGTTAAGGTGTGTCTGCTAGATATTTCCACTTGTAAAGTTACTGTTTTCCTCTTGAAATTCCTTATCTTAGGGAAGACACTTTGATACTATTCAAATATCCAGATTCCTCCTTAAGCTTTTGCCCCCTAATTTTAACATCCCTTTTGTGTCTCTTGTCTGCAACAACTATTACTGTGTCATCTGATGGTGATTTTTCTTTCATTCTTTCTATATTTATTAATTGGAATTCTTAAGGAAAAGACATTTCTTCTTCTTTATGTAAGTATTTATATCAGTATGAACTCATGCCATTCTATGGGTTATTATCCAATACTATCATTATTTATTTTAAAATAAAATATAAAAAATATAAACATATCAAATTGTTTGAGACTTTGCCATTAGGAACTTCTTTGGGTTGACTTGTCTGTCCTTTAAATGCGCCCCCTCCTCTCTTTTGGAGCCATTGCTACTTTATGGCATCACAAGGTGTTCCAGGCTCCTCTTGTATTTCTCTGTGCCAACTCTGGGATCAACCATGTCTCCAAGGAGCCCTGGTCCCTTTTGTTGGAAAATGATGTTTAGAAACAAAATCTAGACCCAAGGTATGCTATTAATACTGGAAAACCATTGCCTCTAGGACCTCTGAGCAGACAGAGCTAGGAAATACATGTGTGTATACCAACCCAACATATACACAAACACCTACTTTTCTATTAATATAGCCATCTATCTGCATAGATAGATAGGTAGATAGAGAGATAGACAGATTCCAATCCAACACCACAGATTCATTTTTGCCTTCCTTGTTTATAACTTTTCTCTAACAATGTAAAACCTAGTCCTCATTATCTACAATGTACGTACTTATTTATTCAGTCCTAATATACACATAAAGCAGTTTCAGAATTGCTAACCCATACCCCTGTAACAAATTTAATAACTGAATTAAACTCTAAACATATTAATGTTTTCTCATATGTTTAAGAGCCTTTTTATATATATTTTACAAATGTTCTTTTTGAATCTTTTCCCATTTTTCTATTGTGTTTTTGATCCCTTGTCTCTAAGTTTTGGTTTCTTTTTTAACATCTTTATTGGTGTCTCTAACTTTTTAAGAGTTCCATGTATGGTAGGGATATTCGCCCTTTGTCTGTGATATATGTTGAAATATTGTCTCCCAGTTCATTCGTTGTCTTCTGATATTGTTTATGAAATGTTTTTGCCATGTGAAATATTTTAATTACATCATCAAATTTATCAATCTCTTCTTACCTCTGGATTTTAAGACAGTTAAATAGCCTTTTCCTACCCCAAGGTTAAGGAGGAATTCACCCATATTTTCTTCCAATGCTTGTACGGTTTCATTCTTAGATTTATAACCCTAATCAAGTTAAGGTTTATTCCTGTGTATGGCCACACACCCGTTTCTCCATCATCTCTTTACAAGAATATGTTCGCTCGGGTGAAATCAAATTGGAAGAAATCAAGTTAACAGAAAGGTGTAGCATTAAGTTAGCTGTGGAGAAAGAGCAAAGCTTTAACTTGAAATGGTTAGAGCCAAAGCCAGTGCTTGTTGTGGCTCACAGGATGGCTTGGTCTCTACCTGCCTCCCTAGCTTCATCTCTCCACGACCCGGACAATGTCTTCCACCGCAGCCAAGCTATTGTTCCTCCCTGGAAATGTACATAAAGGCAAGATCTATGATCTCTATTAGCAAAAACTAAGAGTGGCCGCTTCCATCAAAGGAGGGATTCAAGTTTGTAGTCTTTGAGGTTGGAATCTTAACTTTGGGGTGAAACATTCTGAGTTACATAATACGCATTTCTGCCTTTGCTCTCATGGTATCCATTGCTACGTTCGACTTCACAAATACTTTTTTGTGCCCGAGCCTGTTTCCGTTTCTGGGTAAATGGTGAAGAAATTGATCTTGCCTCCCAGGAGTTTTACTTCCTTGTTTAGAAGATATTTCCACAGTTCACAGATTCTTCTGATCCCAAAGTAATGTTGACAGTCTTTACCAAAAAAAAGTCCCTCCAAACCTAGAGAGTTCCTAAGGATACCCCTGTGATTTAGTGTGTGAATGCAGCTAGAAGTCTCCATTGGAATGAGAGATGGCCTTTAGAGGCAAAGCAAGCTTCCTTAGATTGGAAGAAATGGGAGCATTTTTGATGAAAACCAAAAAAGACAAGTTACAGGTACACACAATAATATAGTTTTTCTGCAAAGTGTTTCATGTTCTGCAGCCAGCTCAAGGACTGCCCTTTGAGAAACTGAGAATAGCTCTAATCTCTAAACGGCCACATAGCGTTGGGCCATTTTCTCCCCTGATGAGAAGGCACCATCTGCCCAAACTCACATTTGAGGATTCCCTCTGACAGGCAACTTAGAAGTGCAATGAATTTTTAATTGGAAAATACTGCTGTTCTATTTTGTCTATTTCCCACTCATTTATTTAGTGCCCAAGCAGTATCTTTGTCTTAGTGATGTTTCATTCCTGTTGTTTATTCCACACCTGAAGTCATAATCTTCTTTGTGACATCTTAAACCATAAATGGTTGCTATGGAAATGATTAGAATGTCACACACGAAAGGATTATTACCTTTGGTTGGGTACTATCCAGACCATATAAATTCTTAAAGACATTATTTAAGGCAAATGTTCCAGCGAGAAATTTGGGAGAAAATAGATTTCTGGAAGCATAAACCTAGCGATACAAGTAAAGTGATTCCCGTTCAGCAAACTTGGCCCTCTCTAGTAATTCCAGAACGTGGAATATCGATGGGAAGTTTTTCTTAGTTACCCGTTTTCCTTCTTCACATTAATTGTTTTTGACACAGTTTTTTAATGTATTTGTTTGTAAGTGGATCTTTTCTCCAGATTATTCAGATAAGACTATATCACAAATATCTGAAAGAACAAAACTGAGCCAACGCTGCTCAAAGAAACGCTAAAATCTCAAGCACAGATAAATAAGTACAGAACATCAGCTCTCTCCACCAACTATATACTGGGAGCGGCGTTAGAAGCCACAATCTCTTTTTACACTATGTGTAAAAGAAGGCCCATAGTTTTCTTCTCTTAGAGTTTAAAAAATATCAATGCTATTTTGCATCCGAAATCATTCAAATGCATGTAATTTCAGTGCCTAGAGATGTTAGGTGTAATTATTCACATTTGCAAGAAACAAGAAGACATCTTTTGGTTATAAATTAGCAATAATAGTACATGCAATTTAGTACTTATTTATACTAGTGCATTTCCAAAGTGTTTAAAGAGTACTTTTCAAAGCATTTCCCTAGGATATATACTTGTTCCCAGTTAAGGAAAATTTGGCATAAGTGATTATATTGACCCTATGGTACAATAGCCATCTCTAGCCATGGACCACCTCTGTGGGTGGCACACATACCCTGTCCCATCCAACCGCGTATGTCCTATGCTCCATGTTAATTCCCAAAAGCCTATGTAATGAGAAGACATTGCATTTTTTTACTTCAAAATATGCGTTTATATCTATTATGCTAGTAAAAATGATTCCACTATTTTTATTTAGCAATCATTTGTTGAGTGGAGGTGTACCCTTTCTAGTTTGACATTTAATTGGCCAACACTGCCATTGATTTTCTTTTTCCCTTGTACTCTGACTATAAGATCAAGATTTGTAAGTCACAGGCTTTCTACCGAGAGGAAGGATCTTTTCCTACCTGAGTGAATTCTCTACCTAAATGGAAGCCAATTAGCGGCCTTTCCTAGTTCCATTTTACCAACCTTTCCTGGTATACAGGGTTCATACATTGGGGCTCCCAAAACAGCCCACTAATAGCCAGACTTCCAGGAAGATAAACAGAGCAGCAAGGCTCAGAAAAGCCGACTCAGAGACATGAATATGAGTTTATTCCTGTGGGAAAAGCTTCTTCCATAAAAGATAGGCAGAATGTGCTTGCTGTCAAATCCATCAAAACCATGCCACGTAAAGCTATAGAAAAAAAAAAAAAAAAAAACTCTGGTAAAAACTGAAGAGACATTTGCAAAGAGACCTGTTTTACAGGCATGGCCTACTTGTGATTTTTTTTTTTTTTCCATCATCACTCAGCAAGCACAGAAAATTTACAGAATGGGGGTTAGAACTGGTGCCAGATAACACTCTAGGGGTCAAAGCTGCTCCGTCATCACCTAAATTTCTTACTAAATTATTTTCCTGTTTTTGACTCACATCTCTTTTTATAGTATTCAAGGCAATTTTCTAGTCCATGTGAATTTGTTCAATCTTTTCTCCTATGTAACCATTTTACATAGGAGAAACATTACATATCCATGTAAACATTTTTACATGTTCATCCAAATTTTTCCCTTCGCCTGCACCCCTACAGAGCTCTCTTTGAAGTGGAGAACTTGGCAGGTCCTTGCTAGCAAAGCAGCATGCTTCCTCCTGGGGTTGGAGATGTGTGTTGTGTTTAACCTCCTCCTAACTGGCCTGTCTGCCAATAGTATAATTTTAAACCAGTTCCATTTCCCTCCAGTGGGTATATTTATCTCCACAAAGACCACCCATCTTTGTTCTGCTTCACTATTTATGGTTTATTTTCTGCTGGCCTCTGTCTGATGGAGGATGATCCCTCTAAAAGGACCATGGAACTAGCCAGCTGTCAATATTCCCTGTCTTTGACATTGACGTAGGGATCTTTAGGTGAGTCGTGTAACCCTTGGTAATTTCTCACTGCTTCTGTACTCAAACAGGGATGATCGCCTGGTCTGCCCACCTATTTTGTGCTATCGGAGGGCAAAACATTTTTTTAATGTTGTCTGCATCGTGTTGATATTATTTCCTGCCTGTTGTTTGGATTGGATGACATAGAGATGGAAATGAACACTCTAAAAAATAGTGTCCTTATTTTGCATGTGTGCCTGATTATTAATTCCCCCAACTGCTTAACTTTTGCCTGTGCCATTTCTCATTTTAACTTGATGGCCCGTCCAGGGCATGAATCCTGCTTCACCTAAGTCTCACCCATTCATCTAAGGCAAATCAGCTGCCTTACCTTTCATGCTTTCTTTCACTCCCTTACTTTCAAATCTTGCAGCAGGATTTGTTATTAGGAAAACTTAATATTCTGTGTTCTTTGAGGGCAACGGGCAAATCTGCAGAAAAGCTAGATAACAGATAACAGTATTGAGCAGTATGTATCCAGACTTTAAAAATCAGATGCTTATTATTAAATTATGCATTTATTTAGCAAAATGTGCTCTCATCATTCTTTTGGTGGATGGAGAATATAAGAATTTGACTAATGCTGGCAGCCTCTTGGAAAGATGCCGCGTCAAATAAGCCAAAAACGAGACCTAACCTAGATTGGGGATTGATTAGCTACAGGATACAGAGTTCTAATTCAAAATTTTAGAAGTTTAAGTGAATCACTTTAACTTTAACTTCTGAATGAGGCCAAACCCAAAAAATAAGTTCCAATGTGTGTTGTTAAAGAGGGAATTCTCATTATCCTTCAGCTATCTCTCTCCCTAAAACTGAACAGAAGCCAACAATCATGGTGAAGCAGTTTCTTGATGTTTTTAAACCTGTTACTAAATCTTTTAGACCTCAGAATTGAAAATGTGGATGATATTGGTTTTCGAGTTGCTATTCTTAATAAGAATTAATAAAATAAAATTATTATTTTATGAAATTATTCAAATAATTATTTAAATGTCTCAAACGTACCCAAAATGGATAACTGCTATATCACCACTGAATCATAATTCTTAGCAGTCTTACAAAGCATCGCCATGTGTGAAACAGAAGTGTGAGAGAAGTAAATGCTTGTGTTAATTTCCAAGTGAGAGCTGGGTAGCATCAGAGTGTAGCACCTCCAGAGGCTATGGTTACCTCGAAGTAGACCTGCTTAGAAACCATTTGAATTTATCAAACAGTAATCAAGATTTTTTCAGAAGTAGAATTATTTCAGGAAGCTTTGAAAAAAAATACTGAAACAGTTCCTGATGTTGCCCAACTAGGAAAAGATCCATCCTTTGGGAGTCCATAAGCTGGTGGACCTATAGATGGAGACTCTTCTAAGTTATCCCTACACCACCCTGGGGTGATAGAGCCTAAGGTCGTGTCTCTTTCAACAAATGTTCCTGAAGGGTCCACTATGTGCTGGGCATTGAGTAAAACACTGTAAGTAAAATAGATAGGGTGGTCCTTGCTTTCTTATAGTTTTCTGTCTAGTGCGGGAGACAAAGAATAAACAGATAAGCCAATTAACAAACGTATTTGCAAATCATGGTCAGTGCAGTGAAGAGGATGAAAAAGGCACCTTGGGAGAGGGTGACGGGTGTCGTAAAAGGTAGCAGATGACAAGACCTGAAGTCCGAGAGAGGTCCAGCTTTGTGAAGGGCAACAGAGAAGGGGGCAGGGATACAGAACAAAAGAGACAGCTTAAGCGGGTGCTTGGAGAACGAGAAATATTGGTATGTCACAGAACTTACAGAAGGACCTGTGGCAGGAGACAAATCAAGTAGTGCCTTGTAAGCCACAGTACGAAGTCTGAGTTTGTATTTACAATATTAAAAGTGCTAAGTGCAAAAGGCAATGTTGTTTTCAAAAGAGAAGTAACAGGATCCTTAAATGCGTTTTAAAAGGCTGTCTGAAAGCAGTCGATAGTAGAGGTAAGAAGACCAGAAAGAAGGACTCAAGGTGAGCTGACAGAGGGTTGGACCACGGTGGCTGTGGCAGTGGAGGGAAGTGGATGGATTGGAAGTGGTTCTGTCAAGGAAGCATCAGGCCTTGCTTAGTAGGGTGAGGGAGATGAGTGTCAAGGGCGATTCCCAGCTTTCTGGTTTGACAGAACATGTGAATTATGGCCCAATTTGCTGAGATGGGAAGGAGGGAGAGAGACAGCTGATTTTTTTATCTGTTCTGTGAGAGATTCTGACAGTTATTAAGAGTTCAGCATGCCGGCGTGTTAAGTTTGAAATGCCCGTAAGACAGTTGAGTGAAATGTTAAGTAGCTACTTGGATATTCAGTTAGCAAATTTTTATTTAATACCTACTATGTGTCATACACTATTCTATTATGATAGAAGATAAGTGTTTCTGGATCTAGAGGAAGTTTGGGCTGGGTATAAAATCAACTTAGAGCTGCTATGAGCACTGGCTTCATTACAGAAGGCGTGTTCTGTAATGAAGCCAGAACATGCCTTCCCTTCTCTGCCTCCCTAATAGACCATCTCCTGAGACACATCAGGATAAGCTGAGAGTTACCAAGTGCTCCTAAAGTAGGAACTTTATATGCTATGCATCCAACAAATTGTGGATTAAATGGCACCTGAGTGACTGGAATCAGTTGACTTTTTTTTTATTTTAATAATCAATGTGCAAAGAATATTACCATGTATTTATAATAGCGAAATATTGATACAATCTAAATGACTAACACAGAAGGAGAGGTTAAATAGCATATATTTCTAAAAAGGAATGTTCAGCAGCCATTGTAAATAATAGTTTTGAAACATATTGAATGGCATGAAATAATACTTCAAATGTATAAGTGAAAAGTAGGCTACTGGAACACACTTAGAGCATATCTCAGTTTTCTTTAAAGATTGAAAGTAATATATGCATAGAAGAAATATAAAGGAAATGAGTCAAAATGTCAATTAGACTTATCAATATGTGGTAAGATTTAAAGCGGCTTTCATGTTTTCTCTATGCTTTTAAGTATTTTTTGAATGTTTTTATAATGAACCTACCCTCAATTATTGGTAAGAAAGAGGACCATGATGGGAGGCACTTTGGGGAAATAGGTGGAATAAGTAGATACGACCCCTACCCTTAAGTTAAATGTATGGAATAGGTATATGAAAAACAGGCTTGTTACTTCCCCTTAAGTCACTGAAAGGATCAGTGCTTCCGTTATTTATAAGCAGTGTTTCATATGGAGAGAATTCATGGGGAAAACGAGCCAGAGATCTGGGATATTCTCAACAAGGGAAGACAAATAAGACAACATGAGAAATTGTCACTGTTAATTAACGTCTATGGCGCACTAAATGTGTGTCAGGCACTCTTTTAAGTATTTTACGTTCTAAAGAAAGACAGTTGGAGAATGTTAAATGTATGCTGGATTAATTTGGATTAAACACTATCCCTTTCTCTTTAAATGTTCTGATGTAAAATAAGAAATTAGAAAAATTTAATTACTAAATAAACAAATACATACATGCAAATATAAGTGTATGCGTGTTCCATCTTCATATAAAGTTAATTGAGATAAAGTTAAAATGTAATTAAAACTTTTGTCACTAATTCTAGCCCCAGTGATAAGGTGGAAGAATATAATGGCTGTCACCTGTCTGTCTGTTGATTTATCATTAATTAAAGCCCAGCTGGCAAGGCGTCCTTGAAGCTGAAGTGGTGAGACTGCAGTTGCCATGGGTGCAGAGAGTAAGATCCCTAGAGTCACTAAATTCATTCCATTCTTATTCCAACCTATATACTAACAGCTATACAATCCAAATCCCTTTGTTAAAGCAGATAGAAAGACCTACAGAAGTAACAAATATCACTCCTCAAAATAATTGTTTCAGGATTTCAAAGACATTTCAGAGCTATCTAGAAATTCCTGAATATTCTTTGTGCTCTTTATTAGAATTCAGCAGCCTTAAGATCTCATTGTGCTAACGAAATCTCCTTCTCTGAGAAATATTGGAGTATTGAGCTTATGGTTGGGGGGCTACATCGATAAATCACATTTTCTGGTAGCACCGCCCCCCGCCCCATCTTCTTACTTAAAAATTAGTGTCACTGCCCTACAAGCAATTGCACCAAATGGAGAGACTGTCCACTGTGTTGTATGAGGATGTTTGCTTTAAAGCAAGGTCAGCTGACTCTAGTCTGGAGGTGGAGGAGTGAATGTTCTAGAATGTATCGATAAAAGAACATAATTCCAATTCAGATATATCCATGAGATAGAATCCAGTCTGCATCTGAGAGGAACAGAATTATAATACAACTCTTTAGGGGCAAGTGGGGCAAAGTAGACACCACAGAAGAGCCATTATCTGTGTCAGCCACTTTGTAACTCCATCCTGAGGGTGCCTTTTGCCTTATTCTTCTATACTTCCCTGAAATAGCTCTTCATGCTGACAAAGCATTCGGTCTCTATAGTGACCTGTCAAAATACCTCCATTTTAGGACTGTAAATTTTGTGACTACTAAGCTTTATTAATTATTACCCTCCTCTTCACAAAGGAGTAAGGTGGAAACAGTGATAGATTTGCACAAATCTTGTGCTGGTTTTGGACAAATAAGCTTAACATTATGTTTTAATGAGTTTAGGTATATTTGTAAAATATATTTCCAGTTTGGAAGTGGAAAGTTTTTTTTTAAATTGGGTGAGAAATTAAATACTCATGTGTGGTTTCTGGTACTAATATATTCTTTTGTTGCCCAGCTCTCCCGACCTCATCTTCTCTGATTAAAGTTTAACATGCACACATTTCCAGATAAAATAGACCAATATCGTTGCTGAGAAATGGGTCATTGAATTGACAGATGTGCGGTTTTACCTCATCCCCTGATGTTGTAACTGAAAACATTCAAGGGGATGCTGAGAAGTGTTGCTTCTCAGCATTTACAGCAACAGAGCCTGTGCCAAATCCAAATCCTGCTTCTCCTTGACTTGTGCTCCTCCTGGAAGAGAAGCTGGCCTGTAATCCAGGCCAGGGATACTTCCGGGATGTTTTCTGTCACTATCAACGTTTGCTAATCTATCCATCACGTTGTGGATATCCTCCTCATGCTCAAAGATGCGACTAAGAGCACGTAGATAGCTGAAGCTTTTAAATAAAGTTGGTTCTAGAAATATGACATGGAAGGAGTGAGCTGCTTTGGTGTTTCTTTATGCCTCAAGGTATTTCTGGAGATCTGAAAGAACTCAGGCTAAATTAATTTACTGATAGTACCTGAGGGAAAGAGCTGATATTAAAAATATTTCCACTGTAATAGACATTAAAAATGAAACACTGAGTCTCAGGATTATTCTATTGGCAATCCCTGGTTCAAGAGAACCCTAGTTCACATACTCACAAAGAAACATGTAAATATGTGCATATTTACATATGTACGTATACATATTGTACTTGTCTACAAACATTACCTAACCTAACGTACTTAAAGACAGTGTTTTTCAACTGATGTGACCCATTAGTGAGTTGTAAAATCAGTGCTGTGGGTTGCAACTTTCTCTTTTATTTTTAAATGAAAGATACCATAGGATAAAATTTCTCTTAGCCTGTCATATTAAAAGGCAAGTATGGCTTAGTGATACGTTTGTTTCAGTTTCTGTGTATTTGGCCGGTTGTATATTATGTCACAATGTGAAATAAAATTTAAAGCCAATATCATAGGAAGTTTATGTCCCCTTGATAATAAAGGGTCATGCTTTTTAAAATTCCTCTCTAAATATGAATTCTAATCTCCAAAGCTCTGTGTGGGTGCATGCACGCACATGTGCAAAACAAGAGATTGTGTGGGCTTTTGCTTACACACTTGTGTGTATGTGTGTTTGTGTGTGATTCTACAACAGGAACAATAATTGATTAAAAAATTAATATTTTACCGCAGCGTTCCAATAGTCCTCACCATGACTTCCAGTCTTATCCACTTAGAAGCAGTAGAACATTCTCTTCTCTTGCTCAGTGGTAGCATTACGGAAATTTGTTAATGAACAGTGTGCTATGAAAAGTGAACTCACTCCCAGAAAAGAAATGTAGTCAAGGATTGAGAAAAAAAGGACCATGTTTATTGATTGATTATAGTTTTTATTCCTGGGCAACTAAACAAGAGTAGTGCTTCTGTTTCTTATATAAAGAAATTCACAAGTCTCTTGGTAGAACTCCTAGGATGAACAGTTGACTTTTGAAACTATAAAATTCCTTGTGTTGTCCTTACCTATGGGATATAGTCACATGTCTCTGACTTTCCAAATTAAAACTAAAGTTTACAAAAAGAACATAGGCCCTTCCTGAGGCTATACACATAATTCCAGAACAAAATTTACGATATCTAGAAAACAGGCCACATTGCTTAACACGGATGCTTAATTCGTACTTTCAACATATATTTATAGGTAAAGCTTTATTGTGAACAGTATGTTCATCAGATCAGAGGCATGGATGTAATTAAATTTCTGCTTGTTGAGATTTGTTTTATAGCTCTTGTTAAAAGTAAATGTAAATAAAGCTTGTTTGGAGATTTATGCCTTTTTTAACATTTAACTAGAAAAGCATAAGAAGTTACCTATTTCAGTGATGAAGCAGAAGCACTCTTTTTCTGTCCTTTAAGATACTAGAGGAGAAATGAAGCCACTAGACCGGATTCAAGTGATAAATACAAGTAAGCATGATCATTAAAAAAATGGCTGTAGAACAGACTCTGCTGTCTTAGAATTTGATGATTTAAGAGTGCTTAGCCCCAGGTCTGTTTTCATTGTTCATGGGTTTACATCCAGATTCTTTAGATCTCTTTTCTTACGCTTCAACTATTTTTGCCAAACTTAATCTCTTACTACTTTGCAGCCCTAGCTCTCTTTGCAGGTCTGAGTCCTACTGGTTCTTTGAAGCCCCAAACCAGTCTCCCTGTGACTCCAAAGCCTCTCCTGGTTACCAAAGCCTTAAATAACACCCTCTTGAATTCCTAAGCCACAAGCTATCTGCTTCAGTCAACTGACAATAAGGATATACTTTGTGTATTGTTAGTTATTATTACTTTTTAAAATTTAGAGGCTTTTAAAAATAGATTATTTGCGTCCTGTGAGCAGAGACCATCTTCACTGGGTTTTAGAGATGTTACTAATCAATAACTTGAAATATATTCCAAAGTTATGTCTACAAAAGACCAGTAATGAGATGAAAACTTAAAAGAGAACAAGGAAAAAATGAGTGATAAACTATAGGCTTATAATCTCAAAATATCATAAAAATCCTCATATTAAGATCTATGACTGATTAACATAATTAATTAATATAGCATTTTATCATTTTACACCAGATATTTGGAGTTAGAACATGAGGGATTTTTTTTTCCCTTCTCATATTTGTCTTCTATTGCCTCTTCTACATAGTATACCAATATTCCAATTATTTAGGTATTTTTTAGGATGACTCTGGCTGCGAGTAACAGAAAACCCAGCTGAAATTGGCATCAACGATCAGGGCATTTATTGGCTTAAAACATTGGAAATCTAGGGGTTGGACAGGTTTTATATTTTCCTTAATGTGCTGGCTCTGCTCCATTTGCCTGTAATTCATTTGGCTCTGCCCTCTCGTGTGTGCTGGCTTCCTCCCTGGATTAGTCTTGATAGAGCGACAATAGCTTCATGACCAATGTTTGCACAGGACAGATTGTCCAAAGGGAAAAGATAAAGGGGCATTTTCACAACCTTTCCCAAAACATCGAGAAAGCCCTCTCCTAAGATGATTCTGCAGTGATGTCTATGCACCATTTTGCCAAGTTAGGTTAGGTGACCCTTCCTGCAAACACAACTGAACCAATCACCCTTGGAGCTGTGGGTGCGTTCAAATTCACCTGAGACACCTGAGCTGAGTGGGAAATAAGAAGGGACCTCGGCAAAACTGGAGTTCTCTTGGGAAGAAGAAATGAGAGAAAAGATGCTAAATAGACAATCAACAACCTTCACTCCAACTTTCAAAAAAATAAATCTCTTCTTCCCAAGTAGATCCAAAGCACACCTTTCTAATGACCAACTCTGTTGTTTAGTATGAATATATATTGACTTTGTTAAATATAAATTTCTCCCTGGGCAGAGTCTATGTTTCCCACAAGTTCATAGGTGTATTAATGGGGGAAACTAACTAGTAAATAGTTAATGATTTTGGAAGAATCCATTTCATATGACATCAAAAATAATTTTTCCTCTGTATTCTGCAAACCTTGAAATAGTTCCAGGAACATGGTGATTCACCAAGAATACTGATGCTGCTTCTCTCCATTTCTATGTATTTTCTTTTAGAAAAAGGCTGTACTTTGCAGGTCATTTAATATTCTGATGCAGAAGACCTTTCAAAGGTACTCTATATTTAAAAGTGTTAAAGAAAATTTAGCTCACTGTTTACTAATGGTGATGTTATCTCTCACTATTGCCATGATGGCTTTTGGTAGTAAGGAAATTTCATTTTTATCATTTTATTCATGAGGAATACAATAAGAAAATACCTCTGCTTGTAAGCATTGGCTTAAAATATCTAATATTCCCATTATTAGATATTTGAGTTAGAATTATTATGTTTGGGGTAGAGTTTATTTTTTTCTCCTGGTAATAAAAGCACTCTCATAGTTTTCAGCTAGAGATTTTATCTTCACTTCTCCTAAAATAATACTACAGTATATTAAATCTTGATTTATAAAGTCTATCCTATGTCACATAGATTTATTCCATATTTGTTTAGTAATTTTTCCCTGAACATCAGAGGCACCTCAAAGGAAGTAGATTCCTATTGAATATTCTCTCTGATATGTTGACTTTTAATGGCTTAGTTATATTGATTCAATTAAATTAACTGGTGACAATAATGATATTTCTATTGATTCCTTCATTTTACTTTTCTTGAATTACCACTTTATTAAAATTCATTTGTGATCAGTAATTTTCTAAGAATCATTGTCCTAGAAGAGTGTGAATATCAAGACCCTATAAATCAGATTGACTTAAAGAATCAGTAGTTTTTGTTAATCACTAGACAAAAAGTCAATACACATAATTTAAAAAAAAAAAAACTTCTATGAGGGCTTCCCTGGTGGCGCAGTGGTTGAGAGTCTGCCTGCCAATGCAGGGGACACGGGTTCGTGCCCCGGTCCGGGAAGATCCCGCATGCTGCGGAGCGGCTGGGCCCGTGAGCCATGGCCGCTGAGCCTGCGAGTCCGGAACCTGTGCTCCGCAACAGGAGAGGCCACAACAGTGAGAGGCCCGCATACGGCAAAAAAAAAAAACTTCTATGAATTCACTGAATTCAACAATGGCAATAACAAATACACATACATACATGCAAACATGCATGTGTGTGTATATGTAAACCAAATAGACAAATGTATGGAAAAGAGAAAGGAATGATTAAGAAACATATGAAAAGATATTAAACAGCCTAAGAATAAAAAGTAATAGCAATGAAATCAACTATGAGCTATTTTCTAAAAGTGTAAGAATAATCTGTCCTTAAACATACTGACTCTACACCTGTGATATGAAACAGTAATACACTATGGCAAATACTCCTCCTTCTTTAAATTTTATTTTATTTATTTATTTTAATAGGTCTTCATTGGAGTATAATTGCTTCACAGTACTGTGTTAGTTTCTGTTGTACACCAAAGTGAATCAGTCATATGCATACATATGTCTCCATATCCCCTCCCTCTTGAGCATCTCTTCCGTCCTCCCTATCCCACCCCTCTTGGTCGTTGCAAAGCCCTGAGCTGATGTCCCTGTGCTATGCAGCTGCTTCCCACTAGCTATTTATTTCACATTCAGTAGTGTATATATGTCGATGCTACTCTCCATTCACCCTAGCTTCCCCCTCCCACCCCATGGCCTCAAGTCCATTCTCTATGTCTGCATCTTTATTCCTGCCCTGCAACTATGTTCATCAGTACCTTTTTTTTTTTTTTAGATTCCATGTTTGCGTTAACATACACCATAAAAAAAAATAAACTCCAAATGGATTAAAGACCTAAATATAAGACCAGATACCATAAAGCTCTTAGAGGAAAACATAGGAAAAACACTCTTTGACATAAACCACAGCAAGATCTTTTTTGACCCACCTCCTAGAGTAATGGAAATAAAAATAAACAAATGGGACTTAATTAAACATAAAAGCTTTTGTACAGCAAAGGAAACCATAAACAAGATGAAAAGACAACCCTCAGAGTGGGAGAAAATATTTGCAAATGAAACAACGGATAAAGGATTAATACTCCTCCTTTTTTAAGCATAAAATGAAAGCAATACAGAGCGAAATAGAAGGTAGGGTTCTTGTCCTTATTTTCCCTCCATTGAATCTGTTACAAGATGGTTACATTTTATATAGTTGAAAACTTGTAAATAATTAATTCCTCCACAATGAAGAAGCGAAGTTTGTAAACTTGGCCCCTTGTAGAATGGAATTGTTGGAGCCCCAGGACTTTCTCTCCATTTATTGATGGATTCAGATGCCTACACTCTACCTGTAAGCACCTCCAATGAAGTGTCGTTAGCCGCTGAATGATATTGACAGAGCCATCAGCAATCTGAAGATTTTCATTTTGAACTGTGGCATCCTGAAATAAGTTGAAGCAGAAATAATATCTCTGTGTTGAAAGATTTCAAATTCCTTTTATTGATAGGTGAAGTACAGGACTAGAGATGAGTGACTGAAGGATGATTTGAGAGGGCAGAAATAACCAGTGGACCGCTGCCTGCAATTGTGGAAGGGAAAAACAAGAGGAGGGAAGAGAAACCGGCCGTGCTCTATGCTTTTTTGGTGTATTAAGCTTCAATTCACCTTAGGCTCTTTATCTGCTTTTCATCAGGTTTGCCTTTCTGCTTTATTCTCTTCAGAGCTCCAGGAGGAATTAGCAGCAGCACAGCCCTTTGGCAACACTTAGTGGGAAACCCTGGGAGGTCGGCATTCTGAGCCAGTGATTACAGTGACATCTTCCTGCCTGGACCAAAGATAGCATTCATCGTCATTTAAGTAGACACACGACGCTGCTAGACAAAACCTCAGCCATGGATTACATCAGCGTCCCATAGGGAGCCAGCCTTTGTCCCAATGTCTACATGGAGTAGGAATCTCAAAGCTGGATCGTAAGACTCTTGCTAGAACTTCCAGGAAAATTAATGCATTAAATCAATTGGTTAATTATCTGTATCATTGACCTTGGTGGCTTAATGAGAAAACAGAACTCATATACTGCATGGCTGTAAACAATTATAACATGGCGTCCATTGTGTAATTGACAAACTTTGGTACATCTAAATAGTGTGGAATGAAATAAGCCACCCCGTTCAGAACAAGTGCTCCCCTTTTTCTTCCTTTATTTCATACATTTCTTGTTCCCCTGACATTTGCCTCACTCAGTTTCCCTAAGATCAGTACAATGTGTCTTCTAACTTCGTCTTTTGATTAAAACTGACTTCGTTGAACAAAGCTACTCAGATATCGTTCTCTGTCTCCTGATTGGCAGACAGTCCTCTGAATGTTTATAAACTTCCTAAAAGCTGAAGTTCTCTTTGGTTGGCACGGATCTTTGCTTCACAGTGATACGAGCTAGCTAATTTCTGATTGCTTTGTAACACGGTTCCTGCCATCCTTTGTCTCAGTCTGAGCATAACATACAAATTCATCACTGAAGCCAAATCCCAAAGGCATAATACTCCATGAAACCAGGTGAAATAAGAGCATATAGATGACGGTGCCACGCCCAACACACCCAGCCTACAATAAAGCAGGTATCAGTGAGTGTTGGCTGAACTCAGGGACCTTACTGGGCAACCAACCACGGCTCACCCTGGGCCTCACCCCCAGCTCAGCCACAGGGCCCACCAACATACAGGAGAGCTGCCATTGTCATAGAAGTTTCTTCCAGTGGTTGCATAAATCTGCATGTTTATCTTCCCCTCCTCACCAAAAATAAGAGCATCAGTATCAGATGCCAAGTGTTTTCCTAGCTATAAATGTCCGCTGGAGAACCACACAGAGAGGACACATTATATTCTTGAAAAGAAAGGACTATTTTTATTAGGAACAGCCAGGTTTGTATCATCTTAACCATTGCTCTCCTAATTCTTAGCCTTTTTGCCCTGGCACATCCAGACCTCCTCTTTATCCCTGCAAACATGGGATTCTGGGAGTCATCTGCTACTGTCCTCCGGATTCTCCACAGGGTGCAGACTGACACTTGGGGAAGAGATTCTGCTACTCTTACTTGGTTTGGTATCTGACTGTGTAGGAAGAGCCAGCCATTTCATTTGTTCCTTCATTGCATCCATTCATTTGTTTGATAGATCATTATTTATGTATTCACTAAATAGCCCATATCTTGTATGAGCCATGCTTAACTTACAAGATGCAAGGAATTCAGATGGATAAAATTTACAGTCTGATGTGGGAGATGGTCATTAAATATAATTACAAAAGCAGAGAATTAATGATGCCTATGATTCGAGCTGCAATGGAGAAGCACAGGGTGCTCTGAGCACACAGCCACCTCATCGCAGGACTCAGGAAGACTTCCCAGGGGAACTGACGTGTAAGCTGAGTCCTGAGGCTCTATAGAGCTTGTCCAGGCAAAGGCAGTAAAAGGCCAAGAGTGTTTGTAGCAGAAAGAACAGCGTCTGTAACAGTGTTGAGGAGGGAAAGGGCTCTATGTGTGGGAGGAACAGAAAAAAAAATTCCGCCAAGGCATCTTGAATAAGAAAGATCGACAAGATAAGGCTAATGATGTTGGCAAAGGTCACATCATGCATGACTTTGTAGGGCTTGTTAAGGAGTTTGGATTTATCGTGACAGCCATGGGAAGTCATAGAGGAATTTTAAGCTGGGTGTAACACAATATAATGAGCATTGTAAAAGGTCGCTCAGTGCTTTATGGAGTATGAGTTGGGGTGGTGGGAATTAGAAGGCTGCAGACCAGTTCTGTCAATAGTGTTAGTATTGTGATGACCTGAATTAAATAACAATAGAAATGAAAAGAAGTAGAGAGCTTCCACAAATATCTACAGGAATTGGAATTGATTGGCTGAAATTGATGATTTGGGGATATGGGCGGGGAGGTGTAAAAGATGGCTCTCAGGTTCTGACATAAGCAGTTGAAGGGGTGGTGGTGTCATTTTCTAGTTTCAGGAATACATGAGA
Organism: Delphinapterus leucas; assembly: GCF_059928025.1. Taxonomy (NCBI): domain Eukaryota; kingdom Metazoa; phylum Chordata; class Mammalia; order Artiodactyla; family Monodontidae; genus Delphinapterus; species Delphinapterus leucas. The sequence continues at coordinate 21,134,807 of NC_143130.1, read as the reverse complement.
AGGAATGAATCTGAAGAAAAAGATTATACATTCATTTTTTGATAGGATAAATTTGAAGGACTTGTGTGAATTCAAAGTGGACTTGACAACTAGGTAGTCAGAGGTATATGTTGCGATGGTTAATTTTACGTGTCCATTTCTCTGGGCCACAGGATGCCCAGATATTTGGTCAGACGTCATTCTGGGTATGTCTGTGAGGATGTTTTTGGATGAGGTTAACACTTGAATTGGTAAACTGAGCAAAGCAGATTCCCCTCTTGAATGTGAATGGGCCTCATCCGTTCAGTTGAAAGTCTGAATAGAACAAAAAGGCTGACTCTCCCACAAGTAAGAGGGAACTCCTCCTGACTGTTGAGCTGGAAACGGGTCTTTTCCTGCCTTTAGACTCAAACTAAAACATCAGATCTTCTTGGGTCTGGCAACTGTTGGCTTTCAAGCTAGACCATTGGCTCTTCTCGTTCTTAGGCCTTCAGACTTGGACTGGAACAGAAAAAACAGGAGAACCATCTCATCAGTTCTCCTGGGTCTCCAGTATCAACTGCAGATTGTGGGACTCCTCAGACTCTATAATTGCATGAGCCAATTCCTTATATAAAAAAAAATCTCTGTCTTCAATGTAGATATAGATATAGATATAGATGGCTGTATTTCTCTGGAGAACCCTAATACAAAAAATATCTGATTGGTGATGTGAATTTGAAAAGTCTGGGTATGTAAGTAAAAAATGAAGCCCTTGAAACTGATGAGATGACCTAAAATTGGGAGAGAGAAAAGAGATTGTGAAACTGAGCTCTGAGATCCAAACTTAGAGGTTGGGTAGTGAAAAATGGTCCAACAAAGGAGACAGAGAAGGAATAACTAGAGAGGTAGGAGGCAAACTAGGAGACTAGGGCATCATGGAAAGTAGGAGGATGCTGCAAGAAAGGGGTGAACAGGTGTATTCAGTGAATTTAAGGAGGTGACCGGGCAATACTCCCTGGGTTGAGTACTCTGAAAGTCAGTGCTTGTAATGGTATCTACTCATGAGATGTGCTAGCAGTGGCCAAATGGAAGTTCAAGGCATGGCTTAGATGTGACGAAGGAGAGACATTGAGCAGGAAATTCATCTGAGAATTTGGTGTAAGAGAGAGAAGAATTTGAAAAAAGAGGAAGAGGACGGTAGAGGAGGAAAAATAATTTCCCCTCTACCCTTCTAGGTTCTTGGCTGGGACCTTTGTAACCAAAAGACAGATTAACAGGAGGAAATCAAATTTAGTGACATGTATACCTCCTGTATGCATGGGAGAGGCCCAGGAAAACTGAGTAACTCCCCAAGATAGCCAAGCCATCATCTTAAATACTATCTTTAGGTAACGACAAAGGAAAGATGTTGTGGGGTGGAGGAGGCCTGTGAATGGGTGGTGACCGGGAAAAGCACAGCAACAAGTTTCTAGAGATTTGTTCATCTTTCTCTTCCCACTACAGAGAGGAAGACACGCTTACAAACTGAGATTTCCCTTATCAATGTAGATGTTTCCCACAAAAGAATAACTTCTACTCACTTTTCAAAGCCTTCCCTGTTTCTGCTGTTTCTTTAAAATAATCACCCTAAAATAATCCTTATGCCAAAAAAGGCATTTTCTAGGGTGATGAATTCTGCTCCCCTTCAAAGAAAGGCAGCTAATAGCAGGAGAAAGTGACACGTAGAAACCATTTCCCTTCTGTGCATGGTTTCTGCAATTGTATGGTTAGTCAAACTGTGTAACTATATATATTTTTTTTTTTTTTTTTTTTTTTTGCGGTACGCGGGCCTCTCACTGTTGTGGCCTCTCCCATTGTGGAGCACAGGCGCCGGACGCGCAGGCTCAGTGGCCATGGCTCACGGGCCCAGCCGCTCTGCGGCATGTGGGATCTTCCCGGACCGGGGCACGAACCCATGTCCCCTGCATCGGCAGGCGGACTCTCAACCACTGCGCCACCAGGGAAGCCCTGTGTAACTATTTTAAATAGAAATAGGCATGAGCCTGCCAACAGAGGGTCAGCGTGTCTTCACTAGGCAAAAATATAAGACCCAGCTGGAAGGGAGAAGGAGGAGGATGATTAAAAATGTCAAACAGGAGACTGTCTCGTATAATATTTATTTGTGACAGGTAAGTCAGTCCTTCATATCACCTGAACCATGGAGAATTGTGCTATTGTATTAATCACAGCTTTGGACTATTTAAATTCCAGCATGAGAGGCACTGATCGATCTGGTATTGTGGATGTAATGAATTAGTATTTCACGCTGTGAGGCCGCCTGAAAGAGTTCTAAATGGTAAACCACAGACGAGCAGCACCCCATGCTTTTAGAGTTCATTCAGCCATTCTTTCCTATTAGTAACGCAGCAACTCTGGGATCATATAAAAATTCAGAAAGGAAGAAAAGGAAAGCGGGTGTCAGTGGGACACCTCGGGAAGATGAATGTGTTTTGCTGTAAGACGGTTTGTGATATACTTTTTTTGTGCACATTGACAATACAACCCCACTAGTTCACATCTGAAAGGGAAATCACGTGTCCTTTAAAAATTTCAAATCAAAGCTGCTTTGAATGGAATTTTTTTTAAGCCGTAGTTTCCACAGAAACTCTGTTTGGCAAATTGACGGGGATCTCATCAGGTACCTTCATACTTGGTCACATCTGCCCGCCTGACCCGGGGTCCCACATACATAAGAGGCGTAAACCAACACATGTCAAAACATTTCAAAGCTCCAACACAATTGTTCATGAAAACCTAATCGAAGAACAGAAGGGCACTGTAGGCTGCATGACGTGTCCTCCTAGAAGAGGCAAAGCCAAGCTCTCCAACAAGAGGAATGAGCCTGGAGATCAGTCTCTGAAGGGGAAGGCACCAGACCAGGAGTTGATGTCAGAAAAAAACACATAACAACGGGCCCCCTTTTTTACATGTCTGAAAACCTTACTTTTCCAATCCTTCTAATTTCTTTTTAATAATATTATAAATCATCATGCCAACACTTTACTTGAAAATTTCTTGAGTTTGATAACACAGTCAAGAAGAAAGAGTGTCTCTGGGCACATCTACCCCAACCCCACTGCACCCTAAACATCTTTTTCCGGATCTTTGTACAATCTAACCCTACCTCAAATCTCTGCATTCTTACTTAAATTCTGCCTTGGCTAGGCTTCCAAGAAAACAAGGCTTGAGGCAAAAACTTCTATGTAATATTTTATTAGGGAGTACAATTCCAGGAAAGCAGGATTAAGGGGAAAAAAGGAGTGACAAGGGAGAGAAGTGAGACTCCATCCAAGGGAAGCTTATCATTACCAAGCTGGCCACTCCTGAGGATCCAGTGTCACTGATGGCTTGATCTCGTGGGACTGACATCCAAGGAGCTTATACGAACCTCAGACCATGTGTCTGGGAAAGGAGGGAGGTAGAATTTATCTACCAGCTCCCACTTCCCATTGGTGAAAACTCCCTTTATGGGATAACTGCCCCACACTTCTGAGCTGCACAAACGTGGCACTGGGCAGGTCTCAAGGCCTCTCTTGATTCCATTCTTAGAAAAATAGAAGGCCAAGGGCACCAGGCGAGAGTGCCGGTGCAATGGCAGAAGGTGAAGCTGGGTTGTGCCTGTGTGAAAATGGCCAGAACCCAGGCAGGGCTGGTTACGCAGCAGTGGGTAGGTCAGAGCCAGTGGCCCAGGTCCCAGAAACAGTGACTGTCAGACTCATCACCCATGCCCTTGTATTGTGTTGAATTCTGCATTACAACTGGGGCTTCATTGCTGTAAAACAGGATGCCCTGAGAGGGGATATAAAACCAATCAGTCTCAGATTTCCCTTCAAGGTAGTTGCCAGACTCAATCACTGAGGACTTAAAGTTAAAAAGGTGGATAAAACATAGTACCATCCCCTCTCCTGCGGTTGGTTTTGAAGCCATGGCTGCTACTCATCCTCCACCACCCCTTCTAGATTGCCCTTCTGCTTGGCCAGCCCCGGGGCTCACCTGTGCTGCTTACCGGAAGGGCTGACCAGACCTGCATCCCCAAGGGGCTGGTGGCCTTCTCCTTGTTGTCCATTTCTCATTGTCATCACTCAACACCAAAGCACCAAGAGACTCCAGAAAATGCCCTGGATCCCAGACACGTTCTCCCTGCCTCTTCAGGCAGCAGCCTCCACCTCCTGATGACAGGGTCGAGCTGCCAGTTGACAATAACTGCTTTATTGGCCTCTGGCCCATGGACCTGAGAGACCAAGTGCCACTGCAGAGGTGTCCCACCCCCCAGTCCTGGAAACCAGAACTTCTAATCTGGTAGAAACTAAGAGTGCAGGGACAGGAAACACAAATTCCATAACTTGGTCATTGAGTGATGGTGCGAGGGGCCAATCCCTTTGGTTCCCAGGCTCATGTATTTTAGCTATTGAGAATGTATCAGACTCTTAGTGTGAAAGGCACGTATACTAACGTATAGGATCACACACTGACTCGTAGGATGTCCTCCATGAGCTGGTGCCTTAGCTGAGCCTCTACCAGGCCTATCTGTTGCTCCATAGGACCAGCTCTTTCTGGGTGATGAGTCGCGTGGAAAAATGAGAGGGCTCTCTTGCCATGGGCCCATTACTGCACTTCCTTTGTTGTAAAATGTGTCTGAGATGATTGTATGGGATAGATCGACAGGTTGAGGCTTTGAGAAGAGGGAAGGTGGACCATAGATGGAGAACGTCTGGGTTCCGAGGAGGACAACCTGCAGTCTCCATCAGGATGGACAGGGTCTGGTGTAAGTGACCTGCACAAGTGTCCAGTGGGGCTCCTTGGGGAACAGTGCATGTGAGGGCTCAGCCTCGGTCTCTGCTGCTGGGGGCTGGGTATTCAGCAGTAGCCATGGATCAGTCTATTCCTCCTGCCCGTCTGGTGTTTGAGAGCCTCCGCTTCAAAGATCTTCATGCTTTGTGCCCACTCATGTGCCCGTCCACATGTGTCTTCACCAGACCGTCTTGTCCTTTCTTCCAGTCTTTTTCCTTCTAAACCCCAGACCAGCCAACTAATTCACTTGTCACTACCAAGAGTCCATAGATATCTGTATCTCAGGCCACTTCTTCACCAGCACAACAGGAACAGCTAAGCGTACTGCCAGAAGTTCTGTCTTTGGGGGTTACGCTTGATTGGGGCTGAAACGTAGCACTAGCCCAATTTTGGCCAGCACCAATATATAGTACTCACCTATCAATGAACTATAAACAAGTCCCAACACATTCAGCTGATCACAAGCAATGCCCTCCCCACCCACCATGATGATACCTGATGTTATAGGTGTACACTGAAGGACAGACGTCAGTCCTTCAGAAGCAGATGACAAGGTAGACTGGGCCACCTGTTCATGTAATTTATTCATGTCTTCTGGATCCGCTTAGGCCTGATTCCAAATCAAGAGGCTTCCAAAATGCCATCATGAGGGTGTGTTTTCAAGGGTCGCTACCAACTGTCTCATCCTGGGTCCTCCAGAAAGCAGAACCTGGAATTGAAACAGTAATAATAAAATAAATAAAAACATATATGTTACTACTGTATTTGGGAGTACAGTGCAAGGGAAGCAAGATGAGGGAATGAGGGGGGAAGCAGAGAAAAAGAGAGCACCTCTCCAGAATGTGTTAGCAAGCAGACCACTATTTGGTATTCAGCATGATTGATTACTCAGTCTCCTGGGAGTGTTTTTCAAAGGGCTGCATGAATAGTTTCATCTTTGGACAATCCATCCGTTTGGAGTAGGGGGTAAGAATTTATCTGCCAGCTCCCATATCCAGTTGATCAAGGATTTGCCCCATAAGGCAGTTTCTCCCAGTCTTCTGGGGTTGCACGTGCTGATCCTTGCATGGATGTCGTGGGCATCTCTCACCTCAGCACCAAATCACAGCCCCAGGATGGGGGATAAAAGGTGATGTGGTAGGGACATGGGGTAAAGTGCTGGTAGTTGAAGCTCCATGAATTTGGTTGGAGCTCATGAAGAGTTGTTTGTTGAAGCAACTGCTGAGGAGCAACAGGTGACCAAAGACCCTGGACACCAGCGAGGTCAAGAGGATCCCAAGAAGGGGCCTCTTTCCACCTGTCATTTCCCTTCTCCAGATCTTGCTTTTTCTTTCCTGATTTTTGTTTTCTACTAGAGTCTGTATTCTTACCAATAGCCATCATCTGTAGTGATAGCAACGCACTCTTTCCTCCATGCTTCCTTCCACCCACCAAATATATGCTCTACCATAGACAAAATATAAAATAAGCAAAGGGAATTTTTTTTTTTTTTTTTTTGTCTGTGTCGGGTCTTAATTGCGGCACACGGGCTCTTCGTTGTGGTGTGCGGGCCCTCTAGCTGTGATGCGCAGGCTCCAGAGCGTGCAGGCTTAGTTGCCCCGCGGCATGTGGGATCCCAGCTCCCCAACCAGGGCTCAAACCCGCATCCCCTGCATTGGAAGGTGGATCCCTTTTTTTTTTTTTTTTTTTTTTGCGGTACGCGGACCTCTCACTGTTGTGGCCTCTCCCGTTGCGGAGCACAGGCTCCGGACGCGCAGGCTCAGCGGCCATGGCTCACGGGCCCAGCCGCTCCATGGCATGTGGGATCTTCCCGGACCGGGGCACGAACCCGTGTCCCCTGCATCGGCAGGCGGACTCTCAACCACTGTGCCACCAGGGAAGCCCTGGAAGGTGGATTCTTAACCACTGGACCACCAGGGAAGTCCCAGCAAAGGGAATTTTGGCCTTCTTCTCACTTCCCGATTTTTCTGTATTTTCCCTTTTCCTTTTGAGATTGTCTCCTCCCCAAGGTATCATTCAGTTCAGTAACAGATATTTATTTTAAGCTTATTAAGAGTTTGGCACTGTGCTATGGAATAAGAATATAGGGACTAAAGATGTGGTTCTTGTCCTGATAAGCTTACCTTCTATCAGCAGAGACAATACACAAAAGTGGGACACTTCTCCTAACCTGGAGGACCAACCAAAGTTTCCTGGAAAAGATGACTCCTGAGCTGGGTTGTAAAGGATGGGTAGGAGGTCAGTTCAGCAAAGAACAATAGGAGAGAGAATCGTCTGATCAAGGCACAGAGTGTGAAACGAACTGCAATCTGTTCTGTCTCACTTTCCCATGAAATGTGATGCAGTGACTGGCTGGTGGGTAGTAGATCATGGGAGAGCTTTCTCATCATAACAAGGGACCAGGCGTTTATTCAGTAAGTGACGTCAATCCATAGTAAATTTTTTTTAATCAGCTTTAAATTGTTAAATATAAATTATATAAACATTAAATAATTTTTAAATGTTTAAAGTTGCATAATAGTTTGGTCCCCATGCGAATGCTATCTCTTTTATCTTTTTATATTTTTTTAAATTTGCTAAGGAAACCTTTGTGATACACATGCCATACACTTCAGCCTGGTTCCAGTCTGAATGTTCACGAATTAGGGTCTGAATCAGTGAGCTTGGGATGGACCCAAGTGAACAGGTGGGATTAGCACTGTCACAGGGGGAACTGGGAGAAATCTCTAGCAACGGCCAAAAGCTGTAAACTCACCATTGCTTCTTATTCTTCCTTAGGGCAGAGCTATAGAGGGGCCGCTCTGGATTCCCCTTTAAATTGTCCCTGTGAGATAATTAAACACAGATCCTTTATTTCCTAGGAAGTCTCCCATATGGGTAAAAGATGTGAAAGATCAAGGCAACATATGTGAAAATGTGTCAAGTAAAAAAGAAAACTCGCATATTTGAACATCTTAAAAAATCAAGATAAAAAAGAGAGTGCCAAGGGAGTCATGAAAAGTTAGCTCTAGGCCAGAGACATGTAGCTTTTAATTTCTATACAGTAGAAGAAATTTTAGCGCATGAATCACATTTCATTAAAAGGTATACCTTTAAAGATTTATATTATATTTTTTATAGTCGCCCACCTTTTAAGACTATTCTCAATCAAGCCTTACTTTGTGGAGTATGCGTAAGCAAATGTCTCTAAGCAGGTCACTTGAGGCATTAATACGTATGCAAGTAAAGGCATAAAACCTGAAAGTGAGAAATCCTCCTGTAACTTTTTTATTTTTAAGTTACTCTATATTTAAAAAATTTTTTTGTTGAAGTACAGCTGATTTACAATATTGTGTTAGTTTCAGGTGTACAGCACAGTGACTCAGATATATATATATATATATATATATATATATATATGTTCTTTTTCAGATTCTTTTCCATTGTACCCCATTTTTGGGAAAGAGCCCAGCACAGTAGCAGCAAAACTAGAGAAGGGTCAAGAAATTTGGGGCATGGAGGATGTACCCCACTTGTTTGGGCACAGTGATAGTTGGGGTCAAATTCACAGGGAAGGTTTGAAAGGAATCTTAAGTAAATACACTGACCTGAGAGAGGAAACCATCCCACCTGGAAGGGCCAGGGAGGTGAGAATGAGAGGTGTCTCAGTGCCTCTCTGCACGATGTCCAAGCGCACACATGCATGGACAGACAGCTCAAGCGTCAGGGGACTGTCCTGCTTCCAAAACCTTAGTCAATTGTAAGCTTCCAGAACTTAAACCAAGCCTTAGAAAAGGGAGAGAAATTATGAGTTAGTTGAGATTTAAATGAGAGCCGCCCTGGCAAAATGGGAGCTTAAAAAAAAAGCAAGTTGATGAACAATAAAGACATATTTCTTGCACACTTGAGTTATGAACTGAAATTTATATTGTCCCACTTATTCCTCTAAATATTAATCACCTATTTCCTTGTTTGTCTCTCTAAATAGATTATAAGTGCCTTGACAAGAGCGTAGGATCTGGCTAATAAGAGTGATTGATAAATTTATGGGAAAAGAATAAATAAATGAATACATGTTTCTGAACCAAAAATGAGTCATCATTAAGAATCCTGAGAATTTCAGTCAGCTGGGGAGAGAGACAAGGATACAAGTCACTATGGAGCAGTGTGTTCTAGTGGAGACACATATACAGGGCAATGGGAACACCAGAGGGAACAAGTAAAATTCTTGCTAGGAATCCAGGAAGGCTTAATGGAGGAGGTGACATTTGAGCTTAGATGTGAAGGTAGAAAACAGGTTTTGACAACCAATAGGATCTCACACCTGGCTTAGTTAATGAAATCGCCCAATTGTAATTTGGATAGACACCATCTCTGCTGAGGGTCAATGAGAAAAAAAACAAAGATGGATGGAGGAGGGCACTGAGTGTGGATCCCAGGAAGAGGCATTTGGAAACTGTCTTACAAGATAGTGTGCATTTGACCGAGTATGAGTTGTTCTGTCTTTGTCCACCTTTTTATCACTACCTCCACTGGGTCATCTCTTTAAAACCTACATTTGTATCTGGGTGACAGTTCGCAAACTGTGTTCCTGTTACCCTCCCATGTCATAAAACGTTGTAAAGTTAAAGGAGTAGGTTAGATATTCAGTTGCCAGAAGTATTTAGGCTAGTTTTGCCCTATTTTCTCTGCCATTGTCTTTTCCTACATAGTCAATTAAGCAACTACTGCATATGGTTAGTGTGGAGTTAAGAATAAAAATTCTTACTCTACTCAGGATCTGTCTGTCTGTCCTTTGGTTTCGCTCTTTCCTTTCTCTCCTTCGTGTCCTTCCTCCTGCCTCTGTCCTCCTTGCTTTGTGTGGCTCTGCTGGTCCAAAGAGAATGATCAGGACCACCCAGCCCAGTGGTTCTCACGCTTCAGTGTTCATCACATTCACCTGAGATTTTTTTTTTTAAAGTAGATACTCATGGCTTCGTCTCAAGGCTTCATTGAATTCAAATACTCGGGGGTGGGACCCAGGCATTGGTATTTTTAAATGCTTCCCTAAGAGATTCTAAAGTACAATCAAGCTGAGAATCACTGATCTAAACTTTTGTCTTCCTACCTTAATTCCTTCTGTAAAATGCAGTCGTTGGTCTGAATGATATTTAAGAAAACTGTCAACTTCCCAGTGTATGACATCCCTTCCAAAGGCCCATATTGGTGGATCCCTGGGGGAAGATCTGGTCAGGACTGTGAGTTACAGAGGATGAGAGGGTGAAGCTCGTTGCCAGTAAGATGGGAAGGGAGGGAGGGGTGGATTCTGACAACTTTTCCATCCACCTTTAGGCCTGATATTTCTGATAGCAGAGAATTTTGTGTTTCTGTTCTGCTTTGTCTTCTGGGTTTTTTTTTTTTTAATGGTTCTAACATATGCATTTTATCTTTCTTTTTATTTTTTTTTTTGCGGTACGCTGGCCTCTCACCACTGTGGCCTCTCCCGTTGCGGAGCACAGGCTCCGGACGCGCAGGCCCAGCGTCCATGGCCCACGGGCCCAGCCGCTCCGCGGCATGTGGGATCTTCCTGGACCGGGGCACGAACCCACGTCCCCTGCATCGGCAGGCGGACTCTCAACCACTGCGCCACCAGGGAAGCCCGCATTTTTTTTTTTTTTAATTTTTATTTTATATTGGAGTATAGTTGATTTACAATGTGTTAGTTTCAGATGTACAGCAAAGTGATTTAGTTATACATATACATATATCCATTCTTTTTCAGATTCTTTTCCCGTATAGGTTATCACAGACTGTTGAGTAGAGTTCCCTGTGCTTTTGTTTTATTTGGTTTTTCTCAAGAAGGATAACCCACACTTCCTTCGATGAAAGTGCCTTTTAAGTCATATATTTGGACATCTGATATGACAAATACTCTGGACCTTTCGCTTATTATTTTTTTTGTCTTAATATAGTCTAGAACCAAACAGCCATTCTATAGCGCTTCCTGATCCCACCCCAATTCTGTGCATGTGAATATCTGGCAAGGATAAGATAGAAGATTCTTGAAGGCACTTATTCTGGACATTTTTAATAAGAGGATAAAGCCGCAGTGCTTCTCGATGTTGCCAGATCAGCAGTACAGCTCGGTGACTCTACAGATCTGTTCCCTTCCTGACCTAAGTACGTGTTTTTTTGAAAATGGAGGGAAACACTTCAAAAGTCAAGGAGCTCAAACATCTGTGGCCTGCACTATTTGCATAGGTTTCTGTGCCTGACACCCTTATCTAGAACCTACACAAAAACACATCTCTAATTAGTTTCATTTGTCAATGGGCATGAAGTTGGGGTTGTCACAGACTCCGAGTAACTGTTCCACGTGGGGCTTTGCAGGTCTCAAGAAGCAACACGTCTTCTTAATCCAACTCTACTCTTCTTGAGTCAAAGCAGAAACACTAAGAAATCAAGTGAATCCATCGAAGAAAGCATTTTGGAAAAATTTACCCACTTACCAAAAAAGCCAGTCTTCCATGTTCTTCTCCCTTTGCCAATAAACAGTACCAATTGTTGGCAAATAAACGGGAAGCCCACATAGTGGTAGTGTTATGTTTTACTCAGCATCTCATCTTGAACGCTCTACTTTCTGGGGGAGAATGTATTCACCTTCCTTTGCCTTCTTGCGGCCACAGCACTCAGGTTCTTCGTGACGTCAGCTCGGTAAATCTGAGGTTTCCCAGTCATCACGCCTCATCACCTGTGATGAATTGGGCCGGACCCCTAATTCATTTGGGGAGAGAGCAGCAGTCATGGGTGGAGACGGACGACAGAACTCCAACCACGACTCCCCCTAAGTTGTGTGGCCCCGAAGTGTGTCATTAAACACTCTGATTTTAAATTTATTTAGTAAATCTAAAGGGCCACTGTGAGGATCGTGAGTGAGAGTCTCTGGATATGTTTTATCAACTTTAATATCCTACACATGTTTAAGGTACAGTTCTTATCTTTTTTCAGAAAAACTAAGAAATCTCCTTTTATGAGGGTTTTTCACAATTTCTGATTAGTAAGAACTTCTTTCAGTTGGCAAAAAGTACATGTTATGGGCTAAATTGTGTCCCTCTAAAAGATATTGAAGTGGTAACCCGCCATATCTGTGGAAATAGGGTTTTTGTAGGTGATCACGTTAAGAGGAGGACATTAGGGTGAACCCTCATCCAAAAGGACTGTGTTCTTATAAAAGAGGGAAACTTAAACACAGAGACATGACATAAAGAGAGAAGACAACATGAAGACACAGGGAGATGACAGCTGCCTACAAGCCAAGAAATGCCTGAGGCCACCAGAAGCTGGGGGGACACCAGGTGTTCCCTCTCAGTCCTCAGGAGAAACCAACCTCGCCGACACTTTGATCTCAGACTTCCAGCCTCCAGAACTGCGAGACAATAAATTTCTGTTGTTTAAGCTACCCTGTTTGTGGTATTTTGTTACAGCAGCCCCAGGAAACTAATACTTTATTATTTCCGGAAGACTTGAAGTGCCCTGCAGCTGAAGTTCTAAGTGAGAATCTTTTCAGTCTCTGGCAGGGGTTGTATCTCAAGCAAAATAAGAACTGGAGGTCATGATCTCAAACTTGCTGCCTTTGGATCCATGTTTCTGGGGTTTGAAAGCTCCCAGCTAAGGTTGAGAACCATTGGGAAAGTGTAGCTTCTGAAGTTAGCCATAAGTGAGCTGAAACCACTGTTCCACCATTTAATGGTCGTGCTACTTTGGGCTTGAGTTTATTTCCTCATTTGTAAAACAAGATCAATAATACTACATACTTCATAGTGTTTTCTGTGAATATTAAAAGAGATAAATGCATGTAAAATGTTTGTACCATGTTGTTATCAAGAATAAAAATGTCCTTTGAATGGGGATCTACTGTATAGCACAGGGAACTATATTCAATATCTTGTAATAACCTATAATGGAAAAGAATCTGAAAAAGTATATATATATACAAACATATATACACATGTATATGTGTGTGTGTATATATATATTTATATATATACATAAAACTGAATAACTTTGCTGTACACCTGAAACTAACACAACATTATAAATAAACTATACTTCAATTAAAAAAAATTCCCTTCAGACTGTCTACTTAGGGATTTCTGGTCATGTTAGGTGTTTAGAAGGGGCAATATAAAGGACCCTAAGCTATCACATGACAAAAGCACACAGTTGGCCAATATAAAACTTAGGTCTTTACGATGAGAAGTCTTCAGTCACACCTTGTGACTCATCTGGGAGGGAAAAAAGAACCCCTATAGAGGGTTGCTTCTTCTAAAAAGAAGTTATAGAGCAGGAACCCTTGAAATATTTCTGCATTTTTCAGTCTGCTATGACAAGTTTTCTACACTCTGTGATTCAACTCAAGAATGGAAATCAAGTTAGCAGAAAACAAATGGCCTAACCTTATTTTCAAGAGGTCACAGGGAAGTAAGGAGAGGATTGGGGAAATACATTTCTGTACTGATCAGGGAGTCTGCCAGCTCACTTGAAAGGTGCTACAGGGATAAGAAGCGTTCTACAATTAAGCAAAGTGAAATCGTAAACATAGTGAATTTAACCCATCTACACCCTCTGCCCCTACAGGAAATATTTTCTACTACTTTTGGTCTTTATTTGCCTGTAAGGATTATGTTATTAAAACACACACACACACCCACACACACACATTAAAAGAAAGGCTGTAGAGTAATCTACCCCCATTTTCATAGCAAACTCGTCATCTCAGAAAACTATTTTCGAGTTTTCAAGTGAGTGATTTGTGACACCTATTTTGTAGAGAGAAAGCACGGACAAAACGGGGCAAGAAATACACTATGTGGATTGTGTTATAACTTTAACATGTGTTAAATATTCAGTTATAAAAAGTTCCCCCTTGCATTTGTAATTATAAACTGACATATTCATTTAAACACTGTCAACAAGAAGTCAGAATTCTCACTTTTTAATGCTTCAGTGGGAAGAAAGCCCTTAAGGTTTGATATCACACATTTAAAAAAAAATTCTCATTTTAAAGGTTATAGCAAGCCTTTCTTTGAAAATGAATTACACTATTACGCTATTTCCTGGTCCAATAATGTCAGCCTAATAGCTAGGATACACTTGTTTTTATGCTATACTAATTTGAACAATTTTCATGTTCTCTTTTTATTTAATACTTTACAAAACACAACATGCTTCCAATAAAATAGAGGAATTAGAAAAAAACAATAGCTGGTTAAAAATGAAATCCAGATCTTTCTGTTTTCCCAATTTTCATAAAATTCAAGCTTTATAAACAAGACAAATGGTCAAACAAGCTTGTTTCCAAGAAGCCTCACCCTTTAAACATAAGATACCCAGACAGGGAGGTGTATAAAGATTACTGTGTGTGTGCAGCAGTGATTCTGTAATTAATTTGTTTTGAGCTTTGTGAAAAGCATTCTTTGTCCTTATATAAAGAGAGGGCTTTGTAGTTGTTGCCAGTTATTTTATCATAACCCTCAATTGGCTGAGCCTGTTATATTTTTTTTTCCTAGATTGAGTACTGTACTTAGTGCTGCATTCTTTTTGCTTTTTTTAACCTTCTTTTGTAAGGTGACTATCCAGAGAAGCATGTGCTAAGAGATGGCACCGCAGTGCTAACAAACCTTAGAGCTTTCTTTTCTGTTTTAAAAGCCATGCCTTTCCAAATAGTTATGGACTGTCCTAATATTTGAAATAATAAGACACTTTGGCCAGTGAACTGCCAAAATTGGACCATCAATGGTCTCTACCACTAGATTGCTTAACATTGCCTAACTGTAATTGAAAAGGATGGATATGATTTAAAGGAGAAAAGAAGAACGCAGTTGAAATTATGCCAAAAATGATTAGGGTAAGCTGCAAGAGAGTGAAAAATGAGACAAATTTTTAGGCCCCTGTTTTTGAAAGAAGTTTCCAGCAGCTTACAAATAATGATTTAAAAAAAAAAGAAAGGAAAAAAATAATGATTTCATAAATAAGGGCATTATCTATAACCATGTAGATAGGTGGACATATTTAGACATACAAGATCAGAGACAAACTTCAAAATAGGACCTTTCATTTGTTTTTTTTTAACTATATCTCCTAAAAAGATTACTAAAGGGATAAAATAATATGAGGAGGTCATAGTTTACTGATTATATAAAAAAACAAAAATACATGGATAGAACTTAGAAAATAGAAAAGGTATGAAGAAAATAAAATGATTGAAATTATGCCAATAACTGTATTTTTGTGTATTTCTTTCCAGCTTTTGCATTCCTGTACATAAGTGTGATTGTTGGTAGTCACAAACCTGAAGCTTCTCAATGTGTTTTGTCTGGTCCTCACAGTGTGTTGTGAAACATACATGAAATCTTATACACTGTGTGTGTGTATAATCTTAAGTCAAATGAAGTGCAAGAACTGACGTTTGGGCTCCACTCTGCCATGGCAAGAATAGATTGGGTGGGACTCCTGCCCTCAGAGGGCTCCCCTTTCCTGCTAGCCACACTCCCCACTCTGAGTGCTCTTCCTTAATGTGATGCTCAATTTCCATCGCCAGTAATTACACATCCTTACAGTAGAGATATATTTTTCTGTGTCTGGTCTTCAATAAGAGTGGGAAAAAAGAAAGATGGGCAATGGAGGAAGGAAAGATAATTGCAAAAGAAAAAGCTAGACCAAGTAGGCTGAATGTTTTTGGAAAATCTGGAGAAAGAAAGATTGTTGCATTTTCGTAGGGGCCTTCTTTGCTAGCTTTACTCACTGTGATACCTCTGTGAACTTTTGGCAATTAAGTTTACAATCCCTGGTAGCAAAACAAAATATTGATAATACATGATAGACAACACGTTATGCCCTGCCTTTTTCTCTTATTTTATTTTGAAAGTCTTTCAAAGTTATTCCACCAAAACATGGTTTTAATGGCTTCATAATATACCATCTTATAGTTATAACATTGTATGCGTATATATTTTAATGTACTTTAAATTGCTGGACATTTAGGTTGCCTCTAATAGTTTATTAATATAAATAGTACTGCAATGAACATCCTTCTATGTAAATCTTAAAAACAAAAACTTTTAGAAGTAAAATTTCTGAGTCAAATAGTAGGAATATTTTTAAAATTTTGGACACGTAATTCCAAATTGCCTTCTGGACAACAATTTAAACATTCACCAGCCATATAGCTATATATAAGTGGGCCCTTCTAATTGTACCTCATTTGGCCATTACATGTAGTCATTTAAAGATATTTACCAGTTTGATGGGTAAAGCACTGTATTTTATTTTAACTTACATTTCTTTGATTCTTTCAGAAATTTTATATGCATATTTTCAGTTGAATTTCTTCTTTGGTACATTTTCTGTTTGGGCATTTGCCCACATTTTTTTCTATCATTGTATCTACAGAGTTTTGCTTTGTTATAAATGCATATATGTTTCTTAACACATTTTTGACTGGAGATATATTACAGCCACAGGCATTAGTTTCTGCAGAAACCCGCAGTCAATAATGTGTTAATTTGTCTTTCATATTCTAATGTTACGTATGATGTTTTTGATAAACGGATTTTTATGGACTCAAATGTAAAACTTTTCTTCATATTTTTTATAACTGCTTTTACTTAAAAATTTTCCTTTATAATTACTTAAAAACAGAGAAATTATCAAGACAAAGATTTGTCTCCCCTGTATTTTCCTCTAATTTTCTGTGGTTTCACTTTTTATATCTAGTTCTTCATTCTGTCTGGTATTTATTTTGGTTTATGATACAAATTGAGGGTCTAATATTTTTACCTCCATAGAGGTCCCACAGTTTTTTCAAAAGACATTAGTTCAGTAATTATTCCAGTCTCTCTGTTACGTTTTCACCATCATCTATTAGTTTTTCTATTCAAGGAATAATATAATACTGAGGGCCAAATTCTGTTCCAGTGATGCCTTTGTTAAATTTTGTGCCATTGTTTGTGCCATTCTATCATTGTTGTTGTCTAGATATGTTTTCTTTCCTTCCTACATTTTCCCCTTTGGGAAGATCTCCTTCATAATTGTACTTACACGCATATAGGTTTTGATTTATACACGGCAAACAGTAATTCCCCTCTGGACTCTGGAAAAGCTTGTATGGTTTTTGTTGCCTACACACTCAGAGACTTTTGATCTTGTAAGCTCTTGTAGAGTATGTATAACTGATCCATAGAGGAGGGTTAGAGCTGGGGTTGTCTTCTCCTATAAAGGAGCAATTCAGGGTGGATGTTTACAAAGGAAAGTACAAAGGCAACTGAGTGGTCATTAGTTATATTACTATAGAGTTATTTAGAAAGGACACTGAAAGGAGTGGCTTCTAAAGGGAGGCGAATGGATATTCAGTGAATCTTCAGTGATCTAAGAATAAAATGATGGTTTCCGCCTTCTGCCTTGATCTATAAATTAAATATGTTCACGGGAAAGTTTTATTTAAATCACAATGCTCATTAATTGTCCAGTTGAATTACATTTATGATTTGAAAAATGCTTTGCCCTTCTATCTGATGGTCCATTAGAAGATGCCCCTTAGGTTTGGAATGAGAGGGTGACTGGAAAACCAGACCACTTGGTTTCAAATCTTGCCTCTGCGGGCTACTCACTACAGTCATCCTTTACCCTCTCTGAGCGTTAGCTTCCTCATCTGTAAAACGAAGATAAAAATAGAGTTTGCCTCATAGGTTGTTATGAGGATTGAGTGACTTAATTCTCGTACATCCTTTAGAACAGTGGCTGGGACATAGTAAGTGGTATGGGTTTATTAAATCAATATTCTTTTCCATTTTCACTTCAAGGCCCTTCTACTTATAGCTATGCCAACTGTTTAGTGGTTTAAAACACTGCTCAAGCACACTAGGGCAAATTAACTACATTAGGAACCCTTCAAAATATTTTATAATCTAAATGATCTTTTGGGGAATACATTTGGATTTTCATATATTGAGATATCTTAAATTGTAGCAGATCGACAGTGGTGTTTTGTTTTCCTTTGGCTATTGTAGAATAAAATAGGAACTAGAGGAAGCAATTAGAGAGGTGTCACAGGCAAGGACTAATTTCCAAACTTGCCAGTCAACAAAGAATTATTTTCAATGAACTCGGGTCCCACTTTTTAAAGCATGAGTGTAATTATAAATGATTTTTTAAATTTCTCATTAAATGGTGACTCTAAGAATGTTTGGCATCTGGTGGCTAAGTTAATGGATTTTAATTTTTTATGTTTTACTAGAATAGCTTATTTTTTAATTAATTAATTAATTAATTTTTGGCTGTATTGGGTCTTCGTTGCTGTGCGCGGGCTTTCTCTAGTTGTGGCGAGTAGGGGCTACTCTTTGTTGCGGTGCGCAGGCTTCTCATTGCAGTGGCTTCTCTTGTTGTGGAGCACGGGCTCTAGGCATGTGGGCTCCAGTAGTAGTGGCACGCAGGCTCAGTAGTTGAGGCTCGTGGGCTTAGTTGCTCCACGGCATGTGGGATCTTCCTGGACCAGGGCTCGAACCTGTATCCCCTGCATTGGTAGGTGGATTCTTAACCACTTTGCCACCAGGGAAGTCGCGAATAGCTTATTTTTTATCTTTTCATCAGCAGTATAAATGGACATAATTTCTATTTGCCTTAGATCATATATGGCTTGGTTCAATACAGGTCCTAAAACTATTCTTTGAAAGTCTGTAGAATTTGTTTTTTATTGTTGTTGAATACTTTTCACCAGTATTCCTCAGACTGTGAAAAGCAGACCAACGCAGGTCTGTGGCTTGTTTGTTTTTTAACAATTAGGAGTAAGAGTTTGGATATGCATAGCAATTTTACAGAGTAATTTTATATCTATCAATCCAATAATTTTTAAAATTGGGGTTTATACTTTGTATGATTTTGCTTTATTTTTTTCTAGTAGTTCAATTTTATTATATTTTACAAAAATACTGGTCTACAACATATTGGAAATTAAAAAAGAAAAAGAAAGAAACATGGTGCTTCAGCATGGTGAAAAGCCTTACCTAGTAGACAAATGGGAAAATGCTTTGGCATGCTAATGGATCATTTGATTGCCAAATAAACACTTTATACAATCAATCAATTATCAATCAGTATTTTTTGTAGTTACTACTTTGAATTAAATTAACAAGTTATTAAGTATTTAAATCTGTGTCTTCAAGTAAATTTGTTGCACACTTAATTCCACTTAGGTCTGCTGTTTTTAAGTTGGGGATAATACTGGGCAGCTTATCTTTTTCTCTGATCCCTAGGCAGAATTCCTGGTTAGGCAGTCCTTCCTAAGCAGAAATTGACATTGTTTCATTGACTGGAAACTTGACACTTGTGTTTGACTTTCCTCTAAAACTCAGTTTTCCCTCTTAAAAAGCAGTGAGGAGTCCTGTCTTGAAGAACACAAACACCAGAGTAATCTGAAATTGCCATTGAAAGAAAAAACAAAACCGAAAAAAAGATAATAGGATCAACGTTGCAGGTTTTATTTCCTGGCCTGAGCTACAGGGACTGTCTGAACAATACATCTTTTTCCTGGGCATCCCTTTGTCCTGCTTGCTGGGAGCCGTGAGTGCTAACAAAGCAGACTGGAAATTAAAAGAAGAACATTACACAGCTTTAAAAATCACATCTTCTGTGGCAGTACAGGAGTTAAAGCTTGAATTTTTTTTTTCCCACTGTATGGACAAATTTGGCCTGTGATGCCTTTGAATGGCATGAAAAGCTGCTGGCTGGGTGTGAGTCTTCTCCCCTCTCTTCCTTTCTCACTTTTAAAATATGCCTGGCAGAGAGTCAGCCCTCCCCTCCCCCTGCTTTAATCCATTTTGCCCTCCTGTTCAGCTGACTAAGAAAGACTCCAAATGAGAAAAAGCATTACTTCCCAATTGTTAAGAGGGCTTTTACACCACTAGAAAATATTCAGTACATATGTAGACCCTGAATAACACATTTGGTCTTTCCCTCTACTTAGCAGGTTTTGTAGCTCTCTCTTCAGAGACCCTTTAGAATTTTTTTAGTGTCCCATAATAGCAATTCTCCAATCATCGATGAGGCACCAAAACACATATCTTTGTTCATAGACTTTTCATCGTATCAGGTGTTGGGAGCTAAACACAAAAGCACTTGAAATTCCATTAAAGTTACATTCATTTCTTAAAAAAAGAGAAAACCCCACCATCTTTGGAAGTTGGTCTCTGTAGACCTTGCTAATGTAAGGATATGTACAAGACACATTTTACGTAACTGAAGATTAATGGTTAACTGTTTCAGGTGCACATTTTGTACAGTAGGAGCTGAGGCTTGCTGGGTGCAAAAACAAGAGGACACAGCAACTGTGTTATCTGCCAAGTCACTCTGTATAAAATAAATATAATATAGAGATGCTCCCAAATTTTACAAAATGTCAGCTTTGGTGCTTCTGAACATATCAATGTTACCAACACTTAAAAATGCAGTCAACTTGCCAGTCGTGAGACAAGAAGGGTGCCTGGCACTTTCTAATTTCCAACATTGGAAGATACAGGCATTCTCGCATCGTATCACTGCTTTGTTGAGAAAGCAACCTGAAATGGGGCTTTTTATGTTTGACTTATTACACATAAGACAGTAAAGATGCTTTAAGAACATTTCAGTAAATGCATTTTGATGCGTGGTTGTCAGTGAGGAAGAAAACTTTCCTCTACCCTTCTAGGTTTTTCTGGCTGGTCCAAGAATTAAATTAACGTGAAATAGATTAACAGGAGAAAATAGAATTTAATTCTGCATGTATGGGAATTACATGTACATGAGAGGGTCAGAGACAGAAAGGTAAAATGAGGCTTATATGCCATCCTGAGCCAGGGAATGGGATGGGGCCTGGGGCTTCCAAGGACAGGAGGGCCATTCACAGGATGATAAGAAGAGCACATGTCTGGTAATTAGATGTTTGCCCTGCCATATAGATGAGGCCACTTAGATAAAATGTATCTCTGGTAATAATTATTTTTCTAGGAAAAATCTCCAATTTAAATTCTTCTAGGTAGTTGAAGGATGGGCAGTAGTGTATCCTTAGCTTGTGGGGGTCTTGACTGCCTTTAACTCAAAATAATCCACATCCTAGGGGGGCCTGTTCTGAACCCCAACATAGTCAATGACATCAGGGTGCCTTTACAGACCTCCATAAATGAAAAATAATCATCACAGTGATGTTGCTCTTTTTATTTAAAAGTCAAATCAATAGCTAGTGGGAAGCAGCCGCATAGCACAGGGAGATCAGCTCAGTGCTTTGTGACCACCTAGAGGGGTGGGATAGGGAGGGTGGGAGGGAGGGAGGCACAAGAGGGAAAAGATATGGGGATATATGTATATGTATACCTGATTCACTTTGTTATAAAGCAGAAACTAACACCATTGTAAAGCAATTATACTCCAATAAAGATGTTAAAAAAGAAACTCAATCTAGCATACGGTTGCCAGATTTAGCAAGTAAAAAGGACTTATTTGCTAAATAAGTCATGAACTGACACAGGACTTAAAATGTCAGCTCAGATAAAAAGCAAATAATTTTTTAGTATATGTATGTCCCATGCAATATTAGGGGGGGCATACTTATACTAAAAATTTCATCCTTGTGTCTCAAATCCAAATTTATCAGAGAGGACGGCATTTATCTGGTGACCCCTGTCTATCATCATTGCTATGAAAACAGTGCAAAGCTGGATCCAGTTTCCAGGGTCAAGAACAAGAGATAGAGTCTCTGAGTTCATTCCATCCGCCAACTTGAAAACTCTGGCACATCACCAAGACCACGGAAGCTTCTTCTACAGAAGTAGAATGTATTTCCAATCAGTCATTTCAGTTTCCTAAAGGGAGAGAGAGCACCAACATCCGAATTATAGGGGTCCCAGAAGAAGAAGAGAAAAAGAAAGGGACTGAGAAAATATTTGAAGAGATTATAGTTGAAAACTTCCCTAATATGGGAAAGGAAATAGTTAATCAAGTCCAGGAAGCACAGAGAGTCCCATACAGGATAAATCAAAGGAGAAACACGCCAAGACACATATTAATCAAACTATCAAAAATTAAATACAAAGAAAAAATATTTAAAGCAGCAAGGGAAAAACAACAAATAACATACAAGGGAATCCCCATAAGGTTAACAGCTGATCTTTCAGCAGAAACTCTGCAAGCCAGAAGGGACTGGCAGGACATATTTAAAGTGATGAAAGGGAAAAACGTACAACCAAGATTACCCACCAAGGATCTCATTCAGATTTGAGGGAAAATTAAAAACTTTACAGACGAGCAAAAGCTAAGAGAATTCGGCACCACCAAACCAGCTTTACAACAAATGCTAAAGGATCTTCTCTAGGCAGGAAACACAAGTGAAGGAAAAGACCTACAATAACAAACCCAAAACAATTACGAAAATGGTAATAGGAACATACATATTGATAATTACCTTAAATGTAAATGGATTAAATGCTCCCACCAAAAGACGTAGACTGGCTGAATGGATACAAAAACAAGATCCGTACATATGCTGTCTACAAGAGACCCACTTCAGACCTAGGGACACATACAGACTGAAAGTGAGGGGATGGAAAAAGATAGTCCATGCAAATGGAAATCAAAAGAAAGCTGGAGTAGCAATTCTCATATCAGACAAAATAGACTTTAAAATAAAGACTATTACTAGAGACAAAGAAGGATACTACATAATGATCAAGGGATAAATCCAAGAAGAAAATATAAAAATTATAAATATATATGCACCCAACATAGGAGCACCTCAATACATAAGGCAAATGCTAACAGCTATAAAAGGGGAAATCGACAGTAACACAATCATAGTAGGGGACTCTAACACCCCACTTTCACCAATGGACAGATCATCCAAAATGAAAATAAATAAGGAAACACAAGCTTTAAATGATACATTAAACAAGATGGACTTAATTGATATTTATAGGACATTCCATCCAAAAACAACAGAATAAACTTTCTTCTCAAGTGCTCATGGAACATTCTCCAGGATAGACCAGATCTTGGGTCACAAATCAAGCCTTGGTAAATTTAAGAAAATTGAAATTGTATTAAGTACTTTTTCCGACCACAACGCTATGAGACTAGGTATCAATTACAGGAAAAAAATCTGTAAAAAAAAACAAACACACGGAGTCTAAACAATACACTACTTAATAACCAAGAGATCACTGAAGAAATCAAAGAGGAAATTAAAAATACCTAGAAACAAATGACAATGAAAACACGACGACCCAAAACCTATGGGATGCAGCAAAAGCAGTTCTAAGAGGGAAGTTTATAGCAATACAATCCTACCTCAAGAAATAAGAAACATCTCAAATAAATAACCTAACCGTACACCTAAAGCAATCAGAGAAAGAAGAACAAAAAAAACCCAAAGTTAGCAGAAGGAAAGAAATCATAAAGATCAGCTCAGAAATAAATGAAAAAGAAATGAAGAAAACAATAGCAAAGATCAATAAAACTAAAAGCTGTTTCTTTTTTTTTTTTTTTTTTTTGTGGTATGCGGGCCTCTCACTGTTGTGGTCTCTCCCATTGTGGAGCAATGGCTCTGGACGTGCAGGCTCAATGGCCATGGCTCACGGGCCCAGCCACTCCACGGCATGTGGTATCTTCCCGGACTGGGGCACGAACCCGCGTCCCCTGCATCGGCAGGCGGACTGTCAACCATTGCACAGCCAGGGAAGCCCAAAGCTGGTTCTTTGAGAAGATAAACAAAATTGATAAACCACTAGCCAGACTCATCAAGAAAAAAAGGGAGAAGACTCAAATCAATAGAATTAGAAATGAAAAAGGAGAAATAACAACTGACACTGAAGAAATACAAAGAATCATGAGAAATTAGTAGAAACAGCTATATGACAATAAAATGGACAACCTGGAAGAAATGGACAAATTCTTAGGAAAGCACAACCTTCTGAGACTGAACCAGGAAAAAATAAAAAATATAAACTGACCAATCACAAGCACTGAAATTGAAACTGTGATTAAAAATCTTCCAACAAACAAAAGTCCAGGACCAGATGGCTTCACAGGCGAATTCTATCAAATATTTAGAGAAGAGTTAACACCTATCCTTCTCAAACTCTTCCAAAATACAGCAGAGGAAGGAACATTCCCAAACTCATTCTACGAGGCCACCATCACCCTGATACCAAAACCAGACAAAGATGTCACAAAGGAGAACTACGGCCAATATCACTGATGAACATAGATGCAAAAATCCTCAACAAAATACTAGCAAACAGAATCAAGCAGCACATTAAAAGGATCAAACACCACGAGCAAGTGGGTTTTATCCTAGAAATGCAAGGATTCTTCAATATATGCAAGTAAATGAATGTAATATACCATATTAACAAACTGAATAACAAAAACCACTTGATCATCTCAATAGATGCAGAAAAAGCTTTTGACAAAATTCAATACCTATTTATGATAAAAACCCTACAGAAAGTAGGCATAGAGGGAACTTTTCTCAACATAATAAAGGCCACATATGACAATCCCACAGCCCACATCATCCTCAATGGTGAAAAACTGAAAGCATTTCCACTAAGATCAGGAACAAGACAAGGTTGCCCACTCTCACCACTCTTATTCAACATAGTTTTGGAAGTTTTAGCCACAGCAATCAGAGAAGAAAAGGAAATAAAAGGAATCCAAATCAGAAAAGAAGACGTAAAGCTGTCACTGTTTGCAGATGACATGATACTATACATAGAGAATCCTAAAGATGCTACCAGAAAACTACTAGAGCTAATCAATGAATTTGGTAAAGTTGCAGTATACAAAATTAATGCACAGAAATCTCTGGCATTCCTATACACTAATGATGAAAAATCTGAAAGTGAAATCAAGAAAACACTCCCATTTACCACTGCAACAAAAAGAATAAAATATCCAGGAATAAACCTACCTAAGGAGACAAAAGACCTGTATGCAGAAAATTATAAGACACTGATGAAAGAAATTAAAGATGATACAAATAGATGGAGAGATATACCATGTTCTTGGATTGGAAGAATCAACATTGTGAAAATGACTCTACTACCCAAAGCAATCTACAGATTCAGTGCAATCCCTATCAAACTAACACTGGCATTTTTCACAGAACTAGAACAAAAAATTTCACAATTTGTATGGAAACACAAAAGACCCCGAATAGCCAAAGCAATCTTGAGAAAGAAAAACGGAGCTGGAGGAATCAGGCTCCCTGACTTCAGACTATACTACAAAGCTACAGTAATCAAGACAGTATGGTACTGGCACAAAAACAGAAAGATAGATCAATGGAACAGGATAGAAAGCCCAGAGATAAACCCACACACATATGGTCACCTTATCTTTGATAAAGGAGGCAGGAATGTACAGTGGAGAAAGGACAGACTCTTCAATAAGTGGTGCTGGGAAAACTGGACAGGTACATGTAAAAGTATGAGATGAGATCACTCCCTAACACCATACACAAAAATAAGCTCAAAATGGATTAAAGACCTAAATGTAAGGCCAGAAACTATCAAACTCCTAGAGGAAAACATAGGCAGAACACTCTATGACATAAATCACAGCAAGATCCTTTTTGACCCACCTCCTAGAGAAATGGAAATAAAAACAAAAATAAACAAATGGGATCTAATGAAACTTAAAAGCTTTTGCACAACAAAGCAAACCATAAACAAGACCAAAAGACAACCCTCAGAATGGGAGAAAATATTTGCAAATGAAGCAACTGACAAAGGATTAATTTCCCAAATTTACAAGCAGCTCATGCAGCTCAATAACAAAAACACAAACGACCCAATCCAAAAATGGGCAGAAGACCTAAATAGACATTTCTCCAAAGAAGATATACAGACTGCCAACAAACACATGAAAGAATGCTCAAGATCATTAACCATTAGAGGAAATACAAATAAAAACTGCAATGAGATATCATCTCACACCAGTCAGAATGGCCGTCATCAAAAAACCTAGAAACAATAAATGCTGGAGAGGGTGTGGAGAAAAGGGAACACTCTTGCACTGCTGGTGGGAATGTGAATTGGTACAGCCACTATGGAGAACAGTATGGAGGTTCCTTAAAAAACTAAAAATAGAACTACCATATGACCCAGCAATCTGACTACTGGGCATATACCCTGAGAAAACCGTAATTCAAAAAGAGTCATGTACCAAAATGTTCATTGCTGCTCTATTTACAATAGCCTGGAGATGGAAACAACCTAAGTGCCCATCATCAGATGAATGGATAAAGGAGATGTGGCACATATATACAATGGAATATTACTCAGGCATAAAAAGAAACGAAATTGAGCTATTTGTAATGAGGTGGGTGGACCTGGAGTCTGTCATACAGAGTGAAGTAAGTCAGAAAGAGAAAGACAAATACGGTAGTATGCTAACACATATATATGGAATTTAAGAAAAAAAAAATGTCATGAAGAACCTAGGGGTAGGACAGGAATAAAGACACAGACCTACTAGAGAACGGACTTGAGGATATGGGGAGGGGGAAGGGTGAGCTGTGACAAAGTGAGAGAGTGGCATGGACCTATATACACTACCAAATGTAAGGTAGATAGCTAGTGGGAAGCAGCCGCAGAGCACAGGGAGATCAGCTCGGTGTTTTGTGACCGCCTGGAGGGGTGGGATAGGGAGGGTGGGAGGGAGGGATACGCAAGAGGGAAGAGATATGGGAACATATGTATATGTATAACTGATTCACTTTGTTATAAAGGAGAAACTAGCACACCATTGTAAAGCAATTATACCCCAATAAAGATGTTAAAAAAAAATGACACTGATGAAAGAAATTAAAGATGATACAAACAGATGGAGAGATATACCATGTTCTTGGATTGCAAGAATCAACATTGTGAAAATGACTATACTACCCAAAGCAATCTACAGATTCAGTGCAATCCCTATCAAACTAACACTGGCATTTTTCACAGAACGAGAACAAAAACTTGCACAATTTGTATGGAAATACAAAAGACCTCGAATAGCCAAAGCAATTTTGAGAAAGAAAAACGGAGCTGGAGGAATCAGGCTCCCAGACTTCAGACTATACTACAAAGGTACAGTACTCAAGCCAGTATGGTACTGGCACAAAAACAGAAATATAGATCAATGGAACAGGATAGAAAGCCAAGAGATAAACCCACGCACATATGGTCAGCTTATTTTTGATAAAGGAGGCAAGAATATACAATGGAGAAAAGACAGCCTCTTCAATAAGTGGTGCTGGGAAAACTGGACAGGTACATGTAAAAGAATGAAGTTAGAACACTCCCTAACACCATATACAAATATAAACTCAAAATGGTTTAAAGACCTAAATGTAAGGTCAGACACTATAAAACTCTTAGAGGAAAACATAGGCAGAACACTCTATGATATAAATCACAGCAAGATCCTTTTTGACCCACCTCCTAGAGAAATGGAAATAAAAACAAAAATAAACAAATGGGACCTAATGAAACTTCAAAGCTTTTGCACAGCAAAGGAAACCATAAACAAGAACAAAAGACAACCCTTAGAATGGGAGAAAATATTTGCAAATGAAGCAACTGACAGAGGATTAATCTCCAAAATTTACAAGCAGCTCATGCAGCTCAATAGCCAAAAAACAGACAACCCAATCCAAAAATGGACAGAAGACCTAAATAGACATTCCTCCGAAGAAGATATACAGGTTTCCAACAAACCCATGAAAGGATGCTCAACATCACTAATCATTAGAGAAATGCAAATCAATACTACAATGAGGTATCACCTCACACCCATCCAAATGGCCATCATCAAAAAATCTACAAACAATAAATACTGGAGAGGGTGTGGAGAAAAGGGAACCCTCTTGCACTGTTGGTGGGAATTTAAATTGATACAGCCACTATGGAGAACAGTAGGGAGGTTCCTTAAAAAACTAAAAATAGAACTACCATAGGACCCAGCAATCCCACTACTGGGCATATACCCTGAGAAAACCATAATTCAAAAAGAGTCATGTACCACAGTGTTCATTGCAGCTCTATTTACAATAGCCAGGACATGGAAGCAAACTAAGTGCTCATCGACAAATGAATGGATAAAGAAGATGTGGCACGTATATACAATGGAATATTACTTAGCCATAAAAAGAAACGAAATTGCATTATTTGTAGTGAGGTGGATGGACCTAGAGTCTGTCATACAGAATGAAGTAAGTCAGAAAGTGAAAAACAAATACCGTATGCTAACACATATATATGGAATCTAAAAATAAACACCAAAAAAATGGTTCTGAAGAACCTAGGGGCAGGACGGGAATAAAGGTGCAGACCTACTAGAGAATGGACTTGAGGACATGGGGAGGGGGAACGGTAAGCTGGGACAAAGTGAGAGAGTGGTGTGCACGTATATACACTACTAAACGTAAAATCGATAGCTAGTGGGAAGCAGCCTCATAGCACAGGGAGATCAGCTCGGTGCTTTGTGACCACCTAGAAGGGTGGGATAGGGAGGGTGGGAGGGAGGGAGGGAGATGCAAGAGGGAAGAGATATGGGGATATATGTATATGTATAGCTGATTCACTTTGTTGTAAAGCAGAAACTAACCCACCTTTGTAAAGCAATTATACTCCAATAAAGATGTTAAAAAAAAAAAGGGAGAGAGAGACCTTACCTGCTTGAGAAGGAAAGAGCTGGCAAATAAGAAAAAGAAAAATCTGGAATAAGCGGAAGGGGAAAGAATCTTTATCAGGAAGTAACAGAATTAGGACTGAGTAAGCTTGAAACAAGATTTTCTAAAATAAAAAATAAAAAAAAACAGGATAATTGGATTCCCAGGAATCAGAAACTAGAGACAAACATAGAATGAAAAAAGGACATAAAATGTTATTTTTTTCCTTAGCAAGGTTGTGTTATTTCTGTTTGTTTGTTTTTTTTTAATTCCTGACTATCAGGAAGTTAGACATTTTCTTGGGAGATGAATTTCCTGAGACATCATATGTGTCTTTCTGAAGCTCTGTTCAGTAGTTGGTCTAACTTCTGACTGATGGAGAATGCTTGTTTTCGTTCTTTGGCTACTTCACACCCAGGTGCTTCTTGTTTCTCTATAACATAAGATCTTCACCTTTGGCTTCAAGGTCATGGCCCTCAACCCATGAAAAAGTCACCCCGGATGCTATATGACTGGGGTAAATTTTACACTTGCTGACTGTCAGCATTTCCTTCCTAGGTCTGGTGTGAAATGCAGAGTCTTTGTCTCCTGCTCTTGTCTCTTCACTGGGATTCTGTGGTTCAGTTTCTTCACAGGTGACTCTAATCACCATACTCGTGGAAACCACAGTCTCGTAAGGTTTGGGGCTGGAGGTTTTATTTGTTTGGATGGAAGAGGTCCAAAGGGGGGATTGCTTTTTGTTTGGATTTGGATTTTGGTTTTAGTTTCTGTATCTGGGAAGAGGGAAGAATATTGCAGAAATTTTAGTTATATGAAAAGGAAAACTACGAGTCTTGTCCCTGGTAATAGTGGGACCATTTAAGAATGTTGCTTTATATGGACGACATTCTGTTTTAACACATAGGGACCATTCAGAGGAGCCAACCATTGAAGAGTCATTATAAGCAATAATAAAATAATTTCATTTTTTAAAGGCATCAGTTTATCAAAATATGAGGAAAAGAACCCAAAATTAAATCTTGTAATTCATACAGTGACATGGAGGAAAATTATATTTGGGGGCAAAGCTCCTCAACACTAAATTTAACCTTTGAGTTTTACATATAGAAAGTGTATTGCTGCTTTTCCTGAGCTAAAGATGAATAGTTGGCCAAGTTTTGAACAGGACAGTATCTTGTTTGTTCGTTTTTACTGGTCTCCCTCATAGCTGAAGGTGAATGAATTTTTCTGATGGCCTTTTTCTTAGTAGGCCATGGATCCATTTGATGTGAAGCTGTTCAGAATCAGGAACAGAATGCTTAGGGGAGAGAGGAAAAGAACATTTGCACTATATACAGCATGGAATTAATCTCCAGTGTATGTAAGGAAACACTTGTTCCTCACAATTAAGAAAGATAAGAGCAAAATCTTCAGCCTGTATTGGACTCAACACAGCCTTTCAAAGATTATCTATCACCAGATACTTTCAGGAAGTGTATTTCAAAGCGTGTCCTCCTGAACGCTAGGGTTTCCTAGGGGCGCCTTAGAAGAGGAAGCAGGAGCCTCATGCAAACAGTCTTATCCACCCCTAACCTGATCCCAACCCTAGTCCCACCCCAATACAGATGCACCCTACTTGTGTATTCCTCTCTGCTGGAGGAAAGGAGTGCCCTGTGTGGTTGATCACGTGGGGTCCAGTGGGCGTGGCTTCTGGGTACCACACCTCCCCCTGCTGAGGACTAGCCCTATGAACCCAAATTTGCATGCCCAAATGTCCTCACCTGCATTAACAAAACAGTGGTGCTTCTGGTAACTTACTTTGTAAACAACTTAGTCACAAGGGCTGAACAAGCTAACACCTAAAGAAATTAGTCCCAGTAATAAACTTTCACTAGTATCTGTTTCTGCACTTGGACTTGGGACAAGGTTTCATCCAAAGGAAAGTTTCTACTGCCTTTAAAAAGTTTTTGGAAGGACTACTGCTTTAAAACATGATTTAATAATTGAGGAGCATGCTTTTGTCCTTTTGTCCTTTGGCCAAAAGCCAAGTACCTCCCCCCTTTCACCCATTAACCCTGAATTCCAAGGGTTAAGGATCCATTCCCCCTTCTTCTCCAGATCTGAATCTCAGCAACAGAGCGGTGGGTTAATATATAAAAATGATGTCATTGTAGTCACAGAAACTATTTCATTATAATCTTTTGTTTTTTCCTGCTAACTTTCTAAAGGGAGAAACAGCTTATTAATTATCTAAGCATTTGGAACCCTTTGCAGGTACACGTCCCACAAATGCTATTATTATCACCCACATTTGGTGAAGTACTTGGGGATTACAAGTGTCATGTAAATGTTTACACATTATTATACTGTGACCCAAGATCCACAGTGGGACAGCAAAGACAGCCCAGGAAGGAGCATGAAGCCTCAGAGAGGCAATGTTTTTTGTAAAAGGTATGAAATTCTTCTCTTTGTTTAGCATAAGGAGAGTTGTACTTCTGCGGAGAGTCATTTACAGCCATTAGGGAAAGTATGTATGCCTGTAAAAAAGACAGCTGAGGGTTTGCTGCATATTTTCAGATAGAAGGGGGTCCTTCAAGAAAAGGGTAACAGGGAAAGGATTTAAAATGCTGTGAGGGGCATTTCGAGTTGACTGGAAGAACTTCCTGACAGTAAAAGCAGCATGCTTCCAACAGCTGTCACCACATCTTTCCCTCTGGAGACTCTCAGGAAAGAAGAGATTCTTTTTCTTGGTAAGCTCAGCCTAAAGGCAAGAAATTGGAACCCATCCTCCTGGCTGACCATTTTAGGTAGTAAGGTCACTGCAGAACATTGAATGGCACTATGTTGTCTTTAAGTCTGGACTCGGCTTGTGGGGAATGTCTTGGTTGGTGCTGGTGTGTCCTTAACATCCCCTAACACTCACCCTCTACACTCTTTTCAGCCGAGACAAAAAGATCTAGAAACAGCCATGTGTCCAGGCACAACAATCATGTTTTGTTAGACCAGGGAGGCTGACCTTTTCCATTTATGGTGATGGTCTTAAAATTACCTTCTAAAGTAAGTGTAGGAAAAAGAGGAATTGGATATAAAGAGAGTAAAAGTCCTATCGAGTAAAGGTCCTATCATGTAAAGCTCATGTGGCATGCAGGTGTCAGGAAAATCTGAATGACCTGGGAGGTCATGGAGACCCCTATGCCAGGTGATTTCAAGGTCTTCTAATGCCAGGATCCTGGGAGGACAGGGTGGGGAGGGGCTTCAGTAGTGGAGTCTTACCTAGAACCTCAGAAAGCAGGAAAGCATATGCTATGAGGCAGTGCTTACAAAAACAAACCCGTACAGTCACAAAAAACCTACATCAGCACACAGAGCAGTCTAGAGGAAAACAATTCCGCCCTGGATATTGTTTTCAATACCTGCTGTGCACGGTTTCAGACGATTGTTGAAGATGTTCAGTTTTAAATAAAGGACAAAAGATGTACAAGTTGAGGGAGAAAAGCCCACGCCCTTTTCTCTTAATGCCTGGAGAGATTCTATATTTCCTGCCCCCCCCCTTCACGTTCTTTTAAAACACGAGAAAGAAAGAAAGGAGGGGGGGAAAAAAAGCAGTGTAACAAATTCCCTGCCAGAAAGCACACAGTAAATTCTAGCTTGTTAGCAGGCCGGTTCCAAATGATTTCTAAAAAACAAATCCTAACGGTCATGTAGTTACAGCCTCTGAGGGAAGCTGTAAGCCCAACGCTGGTGTCCCAGAACCCAAGCCACCAAAAAAAAAAAAAAAAAAAGGGAAAAAAGAAACCTAACCGGTCTTCTGACAGGAATATGAAAGCAAAATCTCACGAGGATGCCCCAGAGGAGGAGAAAGCTGCAGCTTGCAGTAATCTGTAAATGATTGCTGTTAAAGTCTGGAAGCTTCAGGCTTGATCTGTTTGTTCCAAAAGCAAGCCAAGGAGGACGGTGTTAATAAAGAGAGATTTAACTGAGAGCTGTGCTTGGAATAAAGTGGGCTACAAAAAGGTCAAATGTGATCAGTTGGCGCAGATTACAAGGGCTTTAAAAGGTGGTGTGGAGAAATGAGCTGGGGCTGGGGAGTAATCTAGCGCAAGATTGATTAGGCCGTGGGCGTGGAGAAAAGCCAGGACAAGTGCTTATCAATCCTAGAAGGAGGAAGAGCCGCGCGCGTGCAGGCGCCCGGTCGCTCCGGGCCTGAGCCGAGCAGCCGGCGGCCGCTTCCTTCCCCCGCATCCCCTCCCCGCGCCCCCTCCTCTCGGGACTGGATCTGCCTTCGGCCGCCCTTTAGACAATGGTCTCCTTAATCTCTGACTTGGATCCACTCAAAGACTGGAAAGTTTTAAGGTAGGCCTGTGCTTTTCTTTCTCTCTCGTCGCTGTTACCGTTCACGGCCAAGTGCTTCCCCCGCCCGCACCCCGATTACGGCGCGTGGGATGCTGCGTGCAGTGCCAGGGGTGGGTGGCAGGGACCGCCGGGTCTGCTTAGCAGGATGCTCCGTGGTGACGCGGAAACAACTTCCAGCGGATGTGGAAAGAGGGGCGGGAGAAGTCCTCAGTTTCACTCCCTCAGGGGAAGGCGGTGCATTTTAATGAGAGTTTGTCTTACTGGAATGATTCCTGACATTGGCTGACTCAGGGAGCCAGTTATACTTATTATTGCGTTCCATGGGGCGCTGAATCCGTCAGAGGGGATGTGGGAAACTTTCTGGGACTTCAGATAAAAGAGCGAACTTTCCAGAAGACTCTTCCTTCCCCTCTTTTAAGAGGGTCTGTGGAAATGCCGTTTCCTCCTGTGACCTCTCCTCCCCACCCCCAGGCCTAATTTGGAAAAGCCGGTCGTATGAAAACTCAGCTGACCTCGGAACGGAATGAGTAGAGTTTCTGAAACAAGGTCGTTCTCTGAATGCTCCTGAAAAGGTGAACTCAGACCTCTTCATGATTCAGAGACCCAGAAAAATGAGAACCCAAGGACCTCACAGTGGCGAAAGTTCATGCATTTCGTCCACTTTGAAGAATCATGACCCAGTTACTACTGGGTTCTTTAGAAAACCTTTGCTGACTCCTTCCGAGTTCACAATGCCTTCCTAGGTCTAAGTTAACACTGAAGGGTATTTCCCAGCCAAAAGCACTTTGGGCAATTTTTAAAATACAAAAATGTTAAATGGAGGAGTTTTTATGAAAAGTGGTTTAACACAATGGCATGTTGTCCCGAATACCTACTCCCAAACATGATTCCATTGGAACTAAACCAAGACCCAAAACGTCACCTCGTTTTCCTGACATCTTGTATTAATTGGCTATTACTTATTTCCCTGAGCTCTGCCTTAGTTTTTTTTCAAATTGTATTATTTTTTAAATTTATTTTATTGAAGTATAGTTGGTTTACAATGTGTTAATTTCTATGGTACAGCAAAGTGATTCAGTTATACATACATATATATACATATATATTCACATTCTTTTTCATATTCTTTTCCATTATGGTTTAACACAGATACTGAATATAGTTCCCTGTGCTAGACAATCGGACCTTGTAGTTTATCCATCCTATATATACTAGTTTGCATCTGCTAATCCCAAACTCCCAATCCCTCCCTCTCCCACTCCCCCTCGGCAACCACAAGTCTATTCTCTACGTCCGTGAGTCTGTTTCTGTTTTGTAGATCAGTTCATTTGTGTCATATTTTAGATTCCACATATAAGTGATATCATATGGTATTTGTCTTTCTCTTTCTGACTTCACAGTAAGATAATCTCTAGGCCCATCCATGTTGCTGCAAATGGCTTTATTTTATTCCTTTTTAGGGCTGAGTAGTATTTCGTTGTATATATGTACTTTATCTTCTTTATCCATTTATCTGTTGATGGGCATTTAGGTTGTTTCCATGTCTTGGCTATTGAAAATAGTGCTGCAGTGAACTAATTTGATTATTTTTAAAAGCAACCACATGATACAAAAGAGCAAATAAAAGAAAAATTG
This sequence comes from Delphinapterus leucas, assembly GCF_059928025.1. NCBI lineage: Eukaryota > Metazoa > Chordata > Mammalia > Artiodactyla > Monodontidae > Delphinapterus > Delphinapterus leucas. Next base: position 21,100,351 of record NC_143130.1, on the reverse strand, counting down.
GCCACTATCCATCTTATTTTCTTTTTAAAAATTCTTGCATCTTGCTTTCTAGAACTTCATGTGTGTACATGTCATATAGTATGTGTCATTTTATAATCTCTTTTTCCAGTTAAATATCAAACACACTTCCATGTTTCTGCCTCCCCTTCATAACCATAATGTTAATGACTAAAACAGCATCATGATGTTGATGTACATTGTTTTACTAAATTACCCTGTTGGTTGAAAATTTAGATTGTTTCCAGCCCTTGATTTATATGAACGACGACTCAGAGAGCTATACCTTCCTACTTTCATTAAATAATTCCCAGGATTTCTAGATGAAAAGGCACGAATGTTTTATGGGCCTGTCAGTGATACTTTCTTCTATTTGTAGGTTTAAATTTTATTTTTAATTGAGAGATGCTAAAGTACTTCTGTACATGTCCTTATGATGCAGCTATTATAATAAATTTCATTCTTTAACTGGATTACTAACCTATTTCTAAAATTGAAATATTTCTTAAGGGTGCTTTTTAAAAAATTGTTTTGGGTGATTAACTTATTATTGCACAAGTGGATAAGGTGGGCCCCAGTTCTAAGAACGTGTGTAAGATTACAAATCTTTAAAAATGTTGCCCTTCAAAGGCCTTTTCAGATAATGATCCCTAGTCTTAACACACTTAGAAGCCAGTGGTAATGTTGCCTTTCCCCTAAATGTGTCTCTAACATAAGTGAAGGTTATTTTATGTTTGGAGTAAATAAAGCTTCACAAACTTGGACTGGGAAGACCTGGGAAAAGAGAAACATCTTCCCATTGACCTCTGGGTACACTAAGTTCGTTAGGTCCACACCTCTTCTTGGCAAGTGTTATTCCATCATCATTTTAACTGTGTGTAATTCTTTCCTGCGATAAGCAATTATGAAGTGTGTAGTGTTTAGGTGTCGCATTTTAAATTCCTTAATTGTTTATATTCGGGCATCAGCTTGGCTAATTCTGATTCATGGAACCATTCACTCACCAACACTAATGCTCTGTCCGTTACAGACACACCTTGTTTTAATGCTTTGCTTTATTGTGCTTGGAAGATATTGCCCTTTTTTTTTTTTTTTAAAAGACTGAAGGTTTCGGGCAACCCCGTGTTGAGCAAGCCTTTTGGTGCCATTTTTCCAACAGCATTTGCTCACTTCGTGTCTCTGTGTCCCATTTTGGTAATTCTTAGAATATCTCAGTCTTTTCATCATTATTATACTTATTCTGGTGATCTGTGATCAGTGATCTTTGATGCTACCATTGCATAAAGATGATGACTGGCTGAAGGCTCAGATGATGGTTAGCTTTTTTTTTTTTGAGGTACGCGGGCCTCTCACTGTTGTGGCCTCTCCCGTTGCGGAGCACAGGCTCTGGACGCACAGGCTCAGCGGCCATGGCTCACGGGCGCAGCCGCTCCGCAGCATGTGGGATCTTCCCGGACCGGGGCACGAACCCATGTCCCCTGCATTGGCAGGCAGACTCTCAACCACTGCGCCACCAGGGAAGCCCGATGGTTAGCACTTTTTAGCAATTAAATATATATATATCTTTTAACATCTTTATTGGAGTATAATTGCTTTACAATGGTGTGTTTCTGCCTTATAACAAAGTGAATCAGCTATACATATGTCCCCATATCTCTTCCCCCTTGCCTCTCCCTCCCACCCTCCCTATCCCACCCCTCTAGGTGGTCACAAAGCATCGAACTGATCTCCTTGTGCTATGTGGCTGCTTCCCACTAGTAGCAATAAAATATTTTTAATTAGGTATGTACCTTGTATTTTTTTTATATAAATTTATTTTTTTATTTTTGGCTGTGTTTGGTCTTAGTTGCTGCGCGCGGCTTTCTCTAGCTGCGGCGAGCGGGAGCTACTCTTTGTTGGGGTGCGCGGGCCTCTCATCACAGTGGCCTCTCCCATCATGGTGGTCTCTCCCGTTGCAGAGCACAGGCTCCAGGCACGCGGGCTTCAGTAGTTGTGGCACGCAGGCCCAGCAGCTGTGGCTTGCAGGCTCTAGAGCGCAGGCTCATTAGTTGTGGCGCACGGGGCCAGTTGCTCCACGGCATGTGGGATCCTTCCGGACCAGGGATCGAACCTGTGTCCCCTGAATTGGCAGGCGGATTCTTAACCACTGCGCCACCAGGGAAGTCCCTGTACATTGTTTTTTTTTAGACATAATGCTATTGCACACTTAATAGACGACAGTATAGCGTAAACATAACTTTTATATGCACTGGGAAACCAAAAAATGTGACTCTATTGCGATTTTCACTTTATTGCAGCAGTCTGGAATCAAAGCCGTAATATCTCTGAGGTGAGCCTGTGTATGTGGGAGAAGGAAAGATACAACATGACCTTCTAAGTGGGATAATCTAGCAGGAGACTGAAGATGTGTATGCTGTTGGCATACGGGGTTGTACGTGATATGATTTACGTCAATAAAATGCTTTTCAAATCCAGAGGTGGGAGATCCTATTATAATACTGCTACTGCCTTTGTCTGATAACAGGTGAGCAGAATGCTTGGTATATAACACGGAGAGGATTTCAAACCTGCCTACCCTGGAATATTTTCAGATGTTTGCTCCAGTTATGCAGCCTGGAGTTCTGCCAAATCTGCTGCTCTTGAAAAGTGCTTGCAAGGCACATTTTTTGAATCTGCTTACACCCTAATTTAGTGTTTTAAGATATCTGAGGGTGGGATACAAATCCCGGTCCTAAACCTTTGTCGGGCACTGTATATTTAGCATCACTCCATCCTAGGTCCACTTTGTCAAATGGAAAAAAAAATCCAGGTTGGGAATCCTGCTGTTGGCTGTTTTAATTCCTGTCTACCTCAAGGGGCATAAAAGAAACAACTTCCACCAAAAGACATGCCAACAACTTTGCAACTGTAAGACTCCCCTCTTGACCATTGGGAAAGCACAAACACAAAAGCTTCACTCAAGAGAATCAAAATCAGCTAAATCAAGAAAAAAATAGTCTTAGTACATAGAAGACGAGAAAGGAAATGACAAGGTAGTAGATGTATAATTAAAAGAATAAAACAAACCTGCCAGTCTGATTCATATAAGATTTCATGTTCATCAATACCACTTGAGGAAAAGCAAGTCATAAAGATGACTCAAGTTCAACAGGTTGAAAACGGTACCTATTATCTCCCCTAAGACCTGCTTCTTTTCTGGTGTTCACAGGCTTATGAATCACATCACGTAGGTATCCGGCCAGGTGCTCAAATCGGAAAGTTGGCATCCTCCCTCATCCCTCATTTTCCCTCCTAATTACATCTAAACTATCACCAGCTCCTGATGATTTCAACTCCTAAACATCTCCTGCCTCCCCACTTTTCTCCACCTTTCCTTGCTGTGTAGTCTTGTTTTGCTCATAACTCCGTCCTACCTCCTCAATCTCCCTGCTTCAGTTCTTGCTATCATAGTCTACTTCTCACAGAGGAGGAATGAAAAAACTTAAAAGCCATAAATTGGATCATGTGATGTTCCTTTTTAAAAGCCCTCCCATTACTCTTCAAGTATAAGCCAAGATCCTTATCCTAACCCACAAGACCCCATCTGACCTTGCCCTTGACTGCCTCTTCAACCTTATTTCCTCCCTCTTTACCCAGAGCCCACATTGCTTCAGCCCCTCTGGTCTTCTTTCTCTTCCTCGAACGATCCAAGCTTACTTTGGCCATAGAGTATTTGCAAGGGGCTCTCCTTCTCCCTGCCTGGAAGTCTTCTCCCTTGATGTTTGCAGGGCAAGATGCTGCTGTCATTCAAGTCTTAGCTCAGATGTCACCTCCTCAGTGAAGCCTGCCTTGATCCCTCAATTTATTAAAAAAAATTTTTTTTGTTGATGTGTAGCTAATTTACAATTAGTTTCAAGGGTACAGAAGTGATTCAGTTATACATATATATTCTTTTTCAGATTCTTCTCCATTATAGGTTTTCACGAGGTATTGAGTATAGCTCCTTGTGCTATATAGTAGGACCTTATTGTTTATCTATTTTATATACAGTAGTGTGTATATGTTAATCCCAACCTCCTAATTTATCTCTCCCTCCCAGATCCCTTAATTTAAGGCCATCCAAAAATCAGTCTTCAGCATTTCTCACTGATAGGTTGAATCATATAAAATTGTCAATATTCAACTACTGTAGACCTATAAAAAAAAATTTCATATGGTTGAACTAATATTCTCATTATAGCACTTATCAGTACCTGTTATTTTCATATGTGCTTATTATTTCTCTTCACCATTAGAATGTATAATTGGTGTGGTTAACTGGTGTGGTTAACTGGTGCCTAAAATATTTCCTGGCACATTACAGAGAATGAATGAATGAACGATGAATGAATGAATGACGTGGTCACTGTTTGTCTCCCTCATTGACTTTATACTCTATGAGGCCAGATTGTTCATACTCTAATGCCAGTATTTACCACAGGAATGGTGGTGGTGTCTTATGTGGAATGAATAAATGGATGAATGAATGAGTGACTTCTAAGTCCCAGTTTAGTAATTCTCTGTTCACTTCCTCCTTTCTGTTCCAGTCGGCAAAGTGCCTGGATTTGATAACATGGGAACTTTTTAAATTCTCTGGGAATCTGATAGATGACTGTTATTCAACCAGAATTCTTTCTACCCAAGACAGTGATCTAGATCAGGGGCTGGCAAACTTCTATAAAGGGCCAGATAGTACATAGGTCAGTTTTTGCTGCCCACACAGTCTCTGTCGCAGCTACTTAGGTCTGCCATCCTAGCATGAAAGTAGCCACAGGTAATATGTAAATGACTACGGTTGAATGTGAACCAATAAAACTTTATTTACAAAAACAGGAAGTGGGTGGGATTTGGCCCAAGGGCCATAGCCTACCTTTCATCTGTTATCTAGGCTAATGATTTGACCAACAAGAAAATAGAAGTCGTTTTGACAGATAGCTGGAAGGATGTTTTCAAATCTCATGACAAAGTACATATCATGAACTTACCTCCTTATTGGGAAAAAATATTTTAAAGAGCCTTGGTCATATCTCACAGATCAGAGATGTTTTCGGTCATGAGCACTTGATCTCGCAAAGATGATTATAGTCTGGAGGAAATTTATGGCTCCCCAAATTCTTTAAATGTTTGGGTGAGCCTTCAGGCTATAACAAAATACACTTTTGCCTGTTCCCTTACTGAGTGTGTAAGAAACTCCCATTAATGAGAACAGCACATGTTGATGGAAAAAAATAGACCAAATCCTGACATGTTTTAAGTCAGTGCTTGGCCTCGTTTCTTTCTGTTTCGTTGCTTTCTCCAGCTCATTTAGGAGATGTTTCCCTTTCACATGCCTGATAAATCTCCCAAGATGAATTCCAAACTCATGGAGGAAAGCATGCTGTGTGATTTTGAATGAATGCCGTGTATAGATACTCTTCAGCTCACGTTACGTGACATCTTGGAGGCGCTTGGAGTGAGGAGAGTTTACGTGGAAGTCTCTTGGTGTCCAGTGAGAGCAGGCTGGCCATCTGAAGATCAGAGATTAGTCTTCTTAGAGGATGATAGAAGAATTGTTAATGCTTTCTGTGTGCCAGGCATTATGCTAAGAGTTCTGTATTTAATATCTCATTTAATCTTTGCAACAACCTTATGAAGTAGGTACTGCCTGGTCATGGCACCTTTCCTTGGTATGTTGGTAACTTAATGAAGCATCTTGCCTTAACTATGCCTCAGTTGGGAAAAATTTGCACCGTATCATTTTTTTTCCCCACTGGAAAGTTTGAAGAATCATGACCCAGTTACTACTGGGTTCTTTAGAAAACCTTTGCAGAGCAGGGGGGAAGTAGGCTATGAAAACAGAGTTATATCCAGTAATAATTCTTTAGGTAGAGAATTATATGTTTATAAAAATGAATACAAGATCTGGGCCTTTTAAATAGTGTATTATATCAGAATAATCTACTATTTTTCACAAAGCGTGACTAATGTAGCACATTACATAACTAATAATAACAGAGTATTATAAGATCACATAAAAATGTAAAGTAGAGAAATCCTGTTATCTATAGGTTGGAATGCTACTGCCAAGGCTTTTACATCTCCTTCCAGCACTCCAAAAAAACCAAAACACTAAAACACCCTCAGGAGTTGTTTCCACTCCACTGACTCCAATAATCAGCAGAAAAATATTCACTTGACAATTACTTTGTTCCCCCTCCTGAACAGGTCTGTTTCCCTAGTGGGCTGGACCAGCAAGGACAAACCCAGCACATCCAGATCCTGTGAAATCTCTGTTAGGAGAAACACAAGAGGAAATCCCTGTAATTGGGGAACGTCTCCCAGGGGTCAGAGACCACAGGGAAGTTATTTTCCCAAAATAGAGGAGAATCACCTGGCACTTTTATTCCACTCTTTGGGAAGAGAATCTGACACTTACCTCTCTACACTCCCCAAGTATGTGTTCAGACTCAGAGTTCCCGAATACCAGCATCATATGCTATAGATTATAGTATAAGGAGCGGACTCAGTGTGTAGGTTTCACGTCTGTTCCCACATGGAGTCCCTGTGTTTACTTCCCCTTTCTGTTTTAGTGCAACAGGAGAAGGCACCTCAACAGATCAACTCATCACTTTCCTTTCTGCATCTCTGTGTTAAAAAATCTCCACTCCCCAAACACTATACTATTCACGAGGACATGGTTTGTCTCTCTTGGTTACCACTGTGTCTCCAGCAGTGCCCAGCCCTGATGCAGGTTTGATACTTATTTCCTGCGAGGATGTCTCACTAACCCTCTCTCCCACCAGGAAGGAAGGTTTTCTTCCCCTAAATGCTCATAGCCCTGAATCTAAACCTTAGATGCTCCAGTGCAAGTGCAGATTTCCTACTTTGTAATATTTATGTATATCTTAGTTCCATTCCTAGACTGTGAGCTCTCAAAAGATAAAGTCCATGCCCCATTCATCTTTGCATCCACTTGCATCCTTAGTATTACCCAACACCGCATTTTGCCCAGCCAGGATTTGAACAGACATCCACACATTCCTCATTTGTAAGATGATTGAACCAGATTATATCTAAGGATCCCCTTCTATAAAATTATGTGATCAATGTGAGATAGAACAAAGAAGCACTCTCCCCCAGGACCCTGAGTCCCACCTCTGAGCCATACCGTGCATCCTTTCCCTATATTGTTGAGTTTTTCTCCCAGCAAAACAATTCTCTTTCTATTGATCCACATATTCTTTCAAGGCTCTTTTACTCCCAGTCCTTCTGTAGAGTTGATGAACTAAAGTACAAACCTGTTTTCAGATGTTCTGTCTCGAACTAGGGCAATAATGTAAATCAGCTGTTCCAGGGATGAGTTTTGCTGACACGTACTGACATTAGCAATCATAGGACCAGTCCTGTGGGGCTGAGTATTGCAATTAATCTGGGTTGCAGGTGTTTCAGTTACCCATGGCTTTGGCACGCCCTTTGTTTTTCATTGCACTAGTTTTTCATTCTTATAGAGACACAAATGTCTAAGCCAGAAAGAATTGTAAGAGGCCCCTGGAAACAGCAGTTTTCTCTATTTTGTCATGTTTCCTGGTGAGTAAGTGAAAGATTTTGTAAACTGGAAAAATGTTGCCCTCATTTAAGTTTTGTATTTACAAATGGAACTTAATGCTTCTTCTGAGGCTTGGCACCGTGATATTTTTTCCCACCATCGTTATCATGATCGTTATTGACCCTAACAACCATTACTGAGTACCCAAAAGCTGGACTGTTCTTTCCTTCTCCGTGAAAACACATGTGCTTCAAAGGTTTGTTAACCTCAGCTCCTGAAGGTAACTCTGCCTGATAACCCTATTCGCATCGACCGACCACTTGCTTCATTAGAACTTCCTTAACATTTAGTTATCACTATACAGAGATGTAGTTTAAATGACTATTTGGAATGTGGGTTTTTTGGTCAGGTATCACTGACATATAACATTATATTAGTTTCTGGTGTACAACATAATGATTCCCTGTTTGCATAGATTGCAAAATGATCACCACAATAAATCTAGTTAACATCGATCACCAAACATAGTTACAAAATTTTTTTTTTTTTTTTTTTTGCGATATGCGGGCCTCTCACTGCTGTGGCCTCTCCCGCTGCGGAGCACAGGCTCTGGACGCGCAGGCTCAGCGGCCATGGCTCACGGGCCCAGCCGCTCCGCGGCATGTGGGATCTTCCCGGACCGGGGCACGAACCCGCGTCCCCTGCATCAGCAGGCGGACTCTCAACCACTGCGCCACCAGGGAAGTCCCCCAGTTTTTTTCTTATGATGAGGATTTTTAAGATCTACTCTCTTAGCAGTTTTCAAATATGCAATACAGTATTCTTAGCTATAGTCACCATGCTGTAATTTCATCCTCTTGACTTATACATTTTATAGCTGGAAGTTTGTACCTTTTGACTCACTTCATCTATTTGGCCACCAACTCCCCACCTCTGGCAACCACCAATCTGTTCTCTGCATCTATAAGCAGTTTGAGTTGCGGGCTGAGGCATTTGTTCTTTTAAGATTCTACATATGAGATAATACAGTATTTGTCTTTCTCTGTCTCATTTCACTAAGCATAATGCCCTCAGGGTCCATCCATGCTGTTGCAAATGGCAGGATTTTATTCTTCTTTCTGGCTGAGAATATTCCATTGTGTTTATATACCACATCTTCTTATCCATTCATCTACTGATGGATGCTTAGGTAGTTACCATGTCTTGGCTGTTGTAAATAAGGCTGTCATGACATGAGGGTGCATATATCTTTTCCAGTTAGTGTTTTCATTTTCTTCAGATAAATACCCAGGAGTGGACTTGCTGGATCATGTGGTAGTTCTACTTTTTATTTTTTGAAGAACCTCCATACTGTTCTCCATAGTGGCTGCACCAATTTACATTCCCACCCACAGTGCACAACGATTCCCTTTTCTGCACACCCTCGCCAACACTTGTTATTTCTTGCCTTTTTGAAAATAGCCATTCTAACAGGTGTGGGATGATACTGCATTGCGGGTTTGATTGGCATTTCCCTGATGATTAGCGATGTTGAGCACCTTTTTATGTACCTGTTGGCCATCTGTATGTCTTCTTTGGAAAACCGTCTTTTCAGATTCTCTGCCCACTTTTAAATTAGGTGAACTTCCTCAACATTGAGGCCCACTATGGTAGGTATTTAGGTATTTATGAAATCTACACATTTGAATGACATAACAAGTATAGTTCTTTTACAAAAAGATGGAAAGTGAGATTGGGTACTATTAAATGGAAGTATGCCCAGGGAACCCAAGAATATTTGGATCCTGATGTAGATGACAGCCACCTCTCATGTACAAGTTTCCAGAGGGCCTGAGTATAGAGGGACCAAGATGGGGCCCATCAGTTTCTCAACCAAGGATTTAAAAAACCATTTGTTTGGGAATCCTGGGGTTGAGAGAGGGGAGCTGGAACATTCTATGATACTTAGAGAGCCTCCCCTACTGCCAATTCTGCCAAACCCAAACCCTCATGGCCTGAGAGAAACAATGACAAACTGAAGCAAAAGCAATAGTTTATAATTAAATGTAGCATTGGCTCAAAACCCCTATGTATATATTTACATAAATCTAATGAGTTGGGTTGGACTATGTAGAACACCCATTTTTTTTCCCTGATGTAATCTAGCTTCTTCCAAGTAACTTCTACTCTGTTTCTCATAGAAACCGCAGCTTTAGTTAGGAATGTTTCTGCTGCAGGTTAATCAAACACTGAATATTTCATCTCCATTTTACAGGGGTCTAAACCAAGGGTTGGCAAACTTCTTTTGCAAAGGGCCAGTTAGTAAATACCTTCGGCTTTGCCGACAAACCGTATGGTATCTGTTACAACTATTCAGCTTTACCATGTTAGCACAAAAACAGCCAGAGACAATATAGAATTGAATGGGCATGGCAGTGCTCTGATAAAACTCTATTTACAGAAACGGGCGGTGGGTTGGATTTGGCCCACAGGCCATAGTTTGCCAGTGGCCCATGTATGCTACACTGAGTTTTGGACCTCTCAGAGCCAAGGCAGCCTGCACAACAGTAGGGAAATTAAACCAGAGAAAGCAGCAAGAGAGACTATGTTTCCCCAAATGCTATGTGCTGAGCTGGCTTAAGCTGTGCTTGTCTTTCATCCCTGGGAAGAAGAGAAAGTGTATGAGGAGTGAGGGAAGGGTGGCTGAACTGTCTCAGACCCAGGGTCACCTTTTACTTTTGCTACATTGAAGCAAGAAGCAAAGCATCCTTTACCTTTAAAGGAAGGTCCAGCACTCTTACCCACCTGTCCTTTATGATGACCCGGAATCTCATCATCCATAGCAGGAACTCATCCCTTTGGGAAAGGGGGCCAAGATGATGAAATGACACGAAGGAAGGGAAGGGAAGAAAAGAGAAGAGGATCTAGAAAAACCTGCCCTACAAGGATTATAGGAATCTGGGGAAACAAGGCAGCTGGGATAATTGATCACCCAAAGCCCAAGAGAGTCAGTCAGAAAGTGACTTCTGGAGAAATCTAACATGACTCCCGGTGCCTTTGGTCTCTATCCACTGTTGCTGTCTTCATCACCACAGAATTGCCCTCTTCTTTAGGATGTGGCTATGCATTTGATTATTAAACAAAAGTAAAACTCTCTTACGGACTGAAGGCAGGTTGAATACATGCGTGATCATAGCAAGCAGAGAGATTTAGCATCTCATAGAAGCCCACGTTTCCTGCTTCTGATGGGTACCTCTTTGCCCCCACCATGATGGGCCATTCATCACAATCACTACAGAACACAAATAGCATTTTTCAAGAGATTTAGGATTAAGAACTGGCCCCAGGCCAAATGAAGTACCGCAGCTTTCCTAGCTTCCTCTAGCGTGGGAAGGCTCTTCAGAGAGATCAGTCAGTTATAGCCTACTCTGAATTTAGATTAACATGATATGGCATCCAGGAATTTATGTTTTAAGACTTACTTCCAGTTACGCAGCATGGGGGAGTGGGGTGGGAGTGGGGACAGAAGTATTCAGGAATTAGAAGTTTGGTGAGGATTTCTGTGCCCCAGAGGTTCTGTCTAGAAGACCTGAGTCGGGAGCACTTGAGGGTGAATTGAGTCCCTTCCTGGTTCTGAGAGCTCTCTCCACTCTTGAATCTCACTTAATAAATTACCACTTCACAATAAATTGCCCTTAAATGACTAGATCGAAAGTGTCAGTTCCTCTGGGCAAAGAGCTGGAATTACACAAGAGAAGACCACTGGAGAGGGACGTGGTTTGAGGCAGAATTTCTTTCTTAAAGACTTTAATTACATTTATAACTTCTTCTCAATAGGCAGGAAACCCTCTTGAGTGCCGGCCCTGCCCGGGATGGAATCAGGCTCCCTCCCAGCACGTTGGCTTTGTCTTCCTCCTCCCCACCTCCCAACTGTCCCCTCCTGGAGCAGGAGGCAGATTTCACCTGTGGGCACCTGGCATTGGTGATGACAGACTGAAAGTGGCAGGAAGGAATAAGCGCTATGCAAGGCATCATTTGCTCAGTTAATATTTCCGAAGGAAAGGAAGGGAGGGTCGTTATTTTCATTTTTGAAAGAGAGGAGAGTATGTTTGAGGAAAACAGTGCCTGAGAACTTGGATTTTTATCTAACATTTAAAAACCAGTAACTGAGTTGGAGAGTAAAGCCCTTTTCCCTGCTTCCCAAACTAGTTTTTGCCTCTCTGTCTTCTCTCATGACAAAAGGCAGGTGGTAAAGGTGGTTTTCCATTTATTGAACATATCTTGAGCAGAGCTCTCAAAACAGAACTAGCGTGTTGTGCTTTTGAATCCTGTTCTTAAGCTCTGTCTGCAATCAGGCAAAGCTCTCTGGAGGATAAAGCTATATTAAGCTTTAAATCTCTAGTTAATTTTTTTGTTGGTTTCCATAAAATTGGTTTCCTTGTCTTTTGCTTTTTCTCTGCAGGTCACCATTCAGTAAATCAGCAGAATCACCGGTCCTCTCAACGAGCCCATTAGTTAGATGGGGATCAGAGAGAAATATTTTGCATATAAACTTCAAACACCATAAAGTAGAGAAAGAGAGAGTAAGAAGATTTGGAGTCTTTGACTCCAAATTTCATAGCATGGGTATTTCGTCCTGGTAATTAGTTGAAGTCCCTTTTTATCATCATTTCTAATTTTTTGGCAATGTTTTTTCTTTATAAAGACTGTGAATGTTTTTTTAACTTGTCCTAACATCCTTCTCCCATGTAGATCTTTTACTTGCATTGACCCCTGCAACTGAATTTGCTCTGAACTTTAATCTCCAAACTGTAAAATAAAAGTTTGAACCAAATCTTGAGGCGATAAATTTCTGCATTTGCCATTGGTAGGCACAGTGGCTTTTGTTAATGAGAGTTCGGATGAGGAATAAATAAACCCGTTCTAGAAGGTCATGGAAAATGCCCTCATGTTTCACAAATCCATTGATTTACATTTTGATTTCTCTTTATATCTGATTTTTTTAAAAAAATGATTGGAGGCAAATGGTAGTTAATTTTGTGTTACAAGGTGATTCTGAGAGCTGCCTCTCTGTTTCTGACTTTAGATAAACCTCTGTTTTAAAAAGTATTTACTGAAAACCTAATCTACCTGATTATAGGAATCAAGATGTTTCGGGTATATGGAGTGTATTTTGCAAATGCACAGTTTAATTATGACATTCTTTGTGTCCCTTTCCTATAATTATTTTTCTCTGCATTATGCACATACTGAATAGCCATTGAGCTGTCTGTAAGGGGGAAAATGAATAAGTGGAAAATTAAATGTCCAGTTAAGTAGCAACAAGCCTCCATGCAGATATGGAAAACAAGTCATATCTTAAAAATACGGTCCATTCTTCTGAAGAACCTTGGATAAACAAACTTAGTATTACGCTAATCATATGGTACTAATTTGCTGCCTTGCTTTTCCATTAAACTCTCCCCAGGTGACTCCATGTAACAATTGGGTTTCGTAGATTCCAGATTCAGGTAATGGATTAAAGTTAAGCAGATATTCTTTTAAAAAGACAGCATGTAACCAAAGTCTGTACTAGAGTCTTCAATGTGAAAACCTCTAGTAGAGGAAAGATAAACTATGATAATTGGCACTCTTCTGCCCCTTCCTTAAGAAAGAAAATTGGGAGTTGGAAAAGGAAATTGGAGGTCTGTAGGTCAGAGTTATGTGGCATCAGGAAATCAAACAGGCAAGTTGGAAACTGGTTCCCGAAGTTTCCGGATGGTACACAACAAACATGGCAGGCGGTCGAGGAGGAGAGGTTGCATGAAGTGAATGGATGCTTGTCGTGAGTCAGAGCTGAAGAGAAGGAATAGACACATCTGTCTATATTAGGTTTTCTTTGTCCTGAATTATGGGCATGAACACTGTTACGGAGTAAGATAATGAGGTTGCTGAGCTTCCTCCATTTCTCAGCATTTCTTGTTCTAATTTGTTCCTGGGGCCTAACATGTAGGGGGAGAGAGGGCTTCAAAGCAAAATAGACCCGAGTTCAAATCCAGTCTGCCACTTAATAGCTGTGTGACCTTAGGTAGGCACTGACTCTCTGAGGTAGTATTACCCAAGCAAAGTTCATGTGCCCCATGCACAGTGAGTCCAAAGAAACCGAAATGTCAGAGTTTGGGGCAGAGAAATGTTTATTGCAGGGCCAAGCAAGGCAAACAGGTGGCTCATGTTCAAACACCCCGAACTCCCCAATGGTTTTGTGGGAATAGTTTTTATACACACAATTTGGGGTGAGGGCTACAGGGTATGTGACTTTCTTCTGATTGGTTGGTGGTGAGGTAGCGGGGTGGTGCTCCAGGAATCTTGTGCTCAGCCGGAAGTTGCCATCCTCCACCTGGGTGGAGGTTTTAGTTCTGCAGAAGAACTCAAAGATATTGTTATATATATTCCTTGAGGAGGGACCAGGACCCTGCCCCAAGGCTGCACTATTGTTTCTTGACTGCTCCTCCCTTGTTTCTGCATTTCCTCCCTTCCCTGATTAGCAACTGTTTGAATCTGCCCTTTGGAACTCAGGGAAGGTCAAGGAGGCTGAAACCTATTTCCTACAAACAAGAAGCAGGGGACACAGGAAGAAAGGCTTTTGTGCCAGGAGGGCCCCACAGGGTCCTGCTCCATTTCATAGAGATGAGGTTCAGCTTCCATTGAAGACATGATCATAGAAGATACTTACTTACAGAGGTAGCCTATTTCCTGGGGTCTGCAGAAGGTCCCAGCCTTCATGGAAGGCTTCTTCCATGTGGAGAGTTGAACTTCTTCTGAACCAGGGTCAGCTTGGCCTGCTGGGTAACTGTTTCCTGTGGTAGAGGTGTGCTTGGCTGATACCGTTAATAGCATATCAGCAGACAGACAAAACAGGAAGCATCCAGCACAGTCACATGGGAGGAGCCCAGATTCGGGGTGCTTGTGATTGGGTTGTTTAAGTGGCTGCATAATCCCTGCTAAATCTTTGACCTCCCTGAGCTTCTGTATTCTCATCTATAAAATGGAGATAAGACCCCTCCTATATACCTCTCCAGGCTGTTGGGTATTCACTTTATAATAGTACAAAGTATATTCAAAATTACTCCTGCTTTGACTTACTTTTGGTTCTATTTTAAATTTTATTTGGATTTAAAAAATTACATTAAAAGGAGAATGTGAGATACTTATGTTTAGCGAAAGGGAACCTTTTGTTTTGATCTGATTTGGTGCAGAGCGTGCATTCTCCAGTTCACACCCACTGTCCTTGGTCTCTTACTTGACCAGTTGACACCACTTTTTCTGGGTCATTCCTGGACATATTTGAACTTGCACTTCTTCTTTATACCCACCCCCTTAACACTGCAAATTTCCAAGTACCTATGCGTGGTGACTCCCAGTGTCAACTTCTCTCTTGAAAGTATTTTGTATATTCCACAACCCACCGGGGTATGCTATGGAAATCTAAAAAAGGAAAGTCTATACCTTGTCCCTAACTGGATTCATTTGTCCAACTCTATTCTCAACTTTAATCAACGACTTTATCCGTCTCACTGTTCTTTCACATTAGGAACGATGGGCTTATTTTTTATTCACTTAGTCTGTTGTTATTCAAATGTTTATTACCTAACACATACCAGGTTTTCTGCTGGAGGAAGAGAATTCAGTGTTGAGAAGAAACAGATCTGGCCTCTGCCTCATGGAGTTTAATGTCTAGTCGGAGAGGAAAACATGAATGAGATAACATGAAAATAAACACAAAATGGCGCTTGTGTGGTACAGAGATATGGAGAGCTGTGAGAATTATATATGGGTCTCTGACCTGCTTAGGGATATCAGGAAAGGCACTCCTATGGAGTACTTAAGGTGAGATCAGAACATGCTGTAGGACTTAACTAGCAGGAAAAGGTGCTAAGATACATTCTAGGCCACGTTGAGGGTTTTGTTCTTTCAACCTCAGAGCAGTGGAAACCACTGAGATTTTTCAACAGAGACAGTGCTAGGAAGAGATTTATATTTCCAAAAGTTCAAAAGGAGAACAAGTATGGATGTGGGAAGAGCATTTTGGAGGCTGTTGGAGATGCTCAGGGCAGAGATGACAGTAGCTAGAGCTAAGACAATAGCAGTGGGAATGGAGATGAGTGGGCAGATTCAAATGAGATTTAGGAAGTAAAATCTAAGGATTTGGAGTGATCTTGCATATGAGGGTGAGGGAAGAGAAATATCAAGGATGACTTGTAGATTTGTGGCATGGTGGGGGTGTGTTACTGAAGTTGAATCTTGCAGGAGAACCAGATTTGGGGTTGGTTTTGGACAGCTTTGGTCCAACATTGCCTCTAAGATACCTAAGGAGACATCTCAAGCAGTGAGTTGACCCTATGCATCTGGAATTCCAAGGAGACTAGTGGAGAGATCTATATATAGTTCATTTGTGTAGAGGGGGTAATTGGATACATCTGTGATGGTTGAATGCCTGTATGTGACATTGGCATGGAAGGGAAGAGGACCTAGGACTGAGGCTTGAAAAATGCCAGTCGTCAATGGCTTAGCTCCTGACCCCACCACACATCTTTAATTGTCATTAAATTATTTCACTTTCTCCTTGGAAGCACCTCCTGAGTTAAGGTCCTTCTCAACTTCCTTAGTGCTTTGGCCATAAATGAGGTCTTCAATCTTCCTTTCTAATGCTTTAGATTCTAGCAGGGCTCACTGCCACTTTCCTCCCTGACTCTGGAGCTTCTCATGGAGCTACTGCGGTTATCTTCTTAGACAAGTGTGATCTTGTTTCTCCCCTACTCAGAAGCCTCAGGGGCTGACAGTTCTCTCGCAGCACCCTGTTTTTATGTCTGCTGAGCAAGAATCACATTGTATTGTCACTACTTATTCCAAAATCTGTTTCCTTGCTGGCTGGGATGCAATAGACTTTCTGGTAGAGGGGACCAGACTTCACCCACATTTGCAACTCCAAAGCCTGGGAAGGTATTTGGCATCTAGGAAGCGTGCAGTGATGTGAACCCTGCTGCCATCAGACCTTCATTTCCTTCTGTACAAATGTAGATACAGCTCTTTGCCGCTTACCTGCCTCGGAGGCACGTTTTTCTACAAGGGAAGGAATCTCCTCACTTTAAGGAGAGGAGTTATATAAACAATGCTTAAAAGAAGTGCTAGGTTCCATATATATGTGTTAGCAGATGGTATTAGGATAGGGAGGGTGGGAGGGAGGGAGACGCAAGAGGGAAGAGATATGGGGATATATGTATATGTATAACTGATTCACTTTGTTATAAAGCAGAAACTAACACACCATGGTAAAGCAATTATACTCCAATGAAGATGTTAAAAAAATTTAAATAAAAGGAGTGCTAGGAACACATATGCAATCATGTGTTTTGAAGTCAATAGGCAAAGTTGCTTTACTGGTTTAGGCATGACATTATTTTTACTCAAAATAAAATGCTCTCAAAACCCCATTGGATTACATTCCATAGATTAGTTATGTGTGTTCAGTGAGAAAAAGTTCAAACGTCCATTTGAAGAACCTCAGGGGAAAAAATGTCTCTTTAAGGAATTAACTACCTATACTTGTATGTAGACCTGATTTACTATTATACTGTTTTTCTGCAATGCAGGTTCTTTTCCTACTCCCTTTTCATATGAGAGAGAGAGAGGGAAAGAGAGAGAGAGAACATGTTTTTGAAATAAGTTTGGAAACCTAGTCATTTGGAGTTAAGAAAATTAGATATTTACTTATTACAGATTTTTATTTTTCATCTTGATTGGAAAGCAAGTGGCTGGCCCTAACAGCCTGCCTAGGATTGATGCATTCCAAAGAATCTACTTCTAATGAAAATTTCTGTACATTTCAAAGATTTTCACTTGTAAGGCAATGATGGATGCAGATAAATCCAAAATGAAATTTTTAGTAATTATTTACTTATTCTGATAAGAGCCTAGATACACTGGGCTCTTTAAAATAGGATGTTTTCTTGAGATGAGCAAAAAGGTCATTAAAAATAACATATGTAATTCTATTCTTCTGTTGTTTCCTTGGGGAAAAAAAATACCACAATCCAGAAAGCACTTTTAAAAGCTTTTTTTTTTTGGCATAGAAACATAGAGAAAAAAACATATAGGTATGACCTGTACCCTCTAGAGTTCTAGTTAAAAATAAATGTAGAATGAGCCTGTAGTTTAAATTATATATTATTATTAAGTCAAAATCCAATATCTGAGCCCTGTCTCCAAGCATTTTAGTTGCGCTAATTCTGCATTTACAGACTTTCCCAGCACAGTCTTATGGGATGAGTGGGGAAGAGTAAGGATCAGAGCTATTGCAGGGATGGAAATTGGTTATAGGACTATAATCCCACCTGGGTAATCGGAATGGGGAGTCGTGATCCATGTCATGCTTTGACCGTTCAGATTTAGATCTCTCTTCTCTGTGCCTAATGCTTTTTAGTCTATAAGCAACAGAAATAAAGTGAGGGACTTAGTTAACTGAGCTGTGTATATATATATATATGTGTGCGTGCATGTGTGCGTGTGTGTGTGTTTTCCTACAAACAAAAGAGTGGAGTGGCTGAGTTATGTTAAATGTATCTGAAAACCATCAAACAGTTTTATTCATTTGAAAATACTGAATTCAATGTGGTGGAGATCATAGAATTAATAATAAATCTTTTTCTAAGTATAGTATCAGCTGCCATTCGAATAATCATATACCAAGCCCTATCCTAAACATTTCACATTTGTTCTCTCGTTTCATCCTTGCAACAACCCTATGAATCCTAGGAAGCAGATATCATTACCATCCCCATTTTATTAATGAGAAAAACAAGGCACAAAACGTCCCCAAACTCATACCATTAGCATGCACCCTTATTTCAGATCTTTTGACAAATGACGATAATTACATTAAAAAAAACCCATATTTTGATATAAATTAAATTATATATATTTATATATACTTTATGTATTAAATTACATATAATTATATATAATTAGATAGCTAGATAGATATAGATACAGAGTATTACTAGAGGGATCTAGATCAGATATATTAGGTATTATACAGAGAGAGGCGGATAGCATTGAGGTTCACCACAGCTAAGAGATAAAAATTAACCTTCCCTTCAAATACTATTTTGAATTTGTTCCTCTTATACAAATAATCTCAGTTATTAAAGTTTAAAAGTAGAAAGCTAGCATATTAAAACCCATGTAAAAACTTTATGAAAACACTCTTTTATCACCTAAATAACGAGCTGTGTTATACAGGTCAAGCACACTCGGGAATGCTATTAATAGCATGCAATGGTTATTATTTATTTATGTATGTATTTGGTCAGACAAGACAGAGTTTTCTAGAATTTTCCATCTGCCTCATCTCACAGTATTTGTGACCTCTCAGTCATATCCACAGCCCCCTCCCTCGAAGTTCAAATGCATATCTGGAACCTGAGATAGTCCCCCAAAACTCTGAAAAAGAATAAAAGTGAACTGAACTGGAGGAGTATTTGAAATCCCCGTCAAACCAGCTTGAGCACACACCCCAGATATTCCCATTTCCTTAACCCCACGTGCCTTTGGGATCATAATTATGCACAGATCATAATTATGCACAGTCTCTAATTGGAGCATTAACGCTCTTAATGTTAAGCCTTACCTTTAATAACAATAGTGTAAGCCCACTTAAAATAACTCCTTTTTTAAGCCGTGTCAGAAACATTTAGTCTCTGTTGCCCAACAGACAGGGCGGGAACCTCAGCCATAGGTCAGCTCAGATCTGTGCCTGTATGGTCAGGCTGCCAAAATCCATAAGAAAATGTTGAGAACGATGAATAGTAAGTTGAAAGTTTTAAGCTCATGGAAAGTTGTCTCCAGCACTCACCCACACCTCTTTTAGCCTCTGATTACGAGGGAAGAATCAGGGGAAGAGCCTGGGCTGGGCCACCTAATGGAAACATTTCATCAGGCGGTGACCTCTGCATGTGTCATTGTTTGTCCTCTCCGCTTTCTTGGGCATACTGTTTTAATAAGCGTTTGTAATTTTAATCTGCACAAGCATCTTAACAGTTTCCAAAGAGACTCGGATACTCATTTGAGCTGTTTTACAATTGGAAATTGGCATTTATTTGGAGATGGCTCTAATAGGATCATTTGCTTCAACCTCCCTGGGGTTCCCCCTGTATGATTTCAGTGGGTCTCTTTCGGGAAAGATGCCAGTGTTTGAAGCTTCCAACAGTGATAGGAAGATTTCTGTGTTCCTACAAAGTTTCATAGTGGTACAGTTAATATTTGCACATGTGTTTAAATATGCCTGGTATTTTTGCTTTGTGGCAGTAAATCCTTTATGAATTATGTCACCTATTTAGATATCGAGAACATTTGTGTACCTCTCCACTAAGTCAGTTGTCATAACAACAAAGAGCGCAGAGGACATTTACCTAGCTAGAGATTTCATGT
Source organism: Delphinapterus leucas (assembly GCF_059928025.1). Classification (NCBI taxonomy): domain Eukaryota; kingdom Metazoa; phylum Chordata; class Mammalia; order Artiodactyla; family Monodontidae; genus Delphinapterus; species Delphinapterus leucas. Next base: position 21,080,367 of record NC_143130.1, on the reverse strand, counting down.
AAGTCACTCACTCTATCTAAGCTCCAGTTTCCTTATCTGTAAAATGGTAAACTTAGACCAGATCATCTCTGATATCTGAAGCTCTGATTATATGATGCTTGTAAGCCCATCTTCAGGTTATGGAGTAGGTTATTCATACAAAGATATTTTAGTAACGATAATATTATCTACCTCAAATGAGCCATACTCAGCACCAGGAGCCATACTCAGAACTTGAGGTACAGTCTCTAATATTACTCCTTACAGATTCAGATTAAGGGGCTGTATAGGCAAACAGATGCCAGGGTCATCACACCATAAAAGGTTTGGTTTCTAATAAATTAAAACCTCTCATTTGAACACTCATTCGTTATTAAAATAAAACAGCTTACTCCTGTTTTCACTGAATAAATTTCACGCAAACGTTTCACTAATACTAATTGGATGGGGAAAAAAATCAGTAGTCTTTCCAGGGTACCCATTTATCTTGAGCTGGTCCTCCTTTGAGGAAGGTGATTATTATTGACACTCGACAGGTAAGGAAACCAAAGAGCATGGAGGCTGTGTAACCTGCTCAGTTATTCATCCACCTGGGGCCAAGGTGGACTTCACACTGAAAGGACTCATGTTCTCAGTGTTGTGAAATTTAGCAAATAAGAATATAGGACATTCAGTTACATTTGAATTCCAGAGAGCATCAAATAATTTTTTAGTATTAGTATGTCACAAATGTTGCATGGGACACACATATACATAAAAAATTACTAGTCATTTATCTGAATTTCCATTTTAACTGGGTGTCCTGTATTTTGATTAGGCAGCCCTGCCTAAGGACAGAATTCTGTGACAGAATCTGGGTCTCTGTGCTTTGGTAGATGTACTGGGGATGAGCAGAAGACCCCATTGCTGAGAAGTTTGAAATCCAGATGATGAAACTGATAAAAGAAATAGAGTGAAAATCCACAAGGGCACCCGAGTAGCCTTAGGAGATAAAGGACTCTCGTTTTTCTTCTTTTGGATTTTTAGCTTTGAGATCTAGAATTTGCCCTGCTGTTGGCACAAGGGCAATTTGTGTGATCGAGAGAAGCAGAATTACAGAATTTCAGTCTTGGGAAGTGGATGGCTTTAGAATCCATAGATTCAGATCTCTTGTTTTATAGATGAGGACAAACTCTGCACAGTCACAGCTAGCGTGGACTAAAATAAAATGACCTAACACCCTTCCCGAGGACCTTCCAGGGAATGCGAGTGAAGGAACATTCCAGGTGACATAGAACTAATCATACAGGACTAAATAATCCTCTGGCTTCCCAGAAATTTTAGTGTGATCAAACTATTTTTGTAGATAATTAAGAAGGGAATCCTACTATCCTGACCCATATCCCTGGACCACCATGTGGCATTTTCTTCTCTATTTTACAGACTTTTTTATATTCTCATGAACAGGTGCTACTGTCCACCCATGAGTGTTCAGAAGCTAAATAGCTAAATGATGGCTTATGCAGGGATTTTTGCCCTTCTTCCCTCATTTTACTAACCTGCTAAGAATTATTTCATAACTAACACTCTAATCTCTCATTAATGCCTTTTTCTGCAGATAGGGAAAAAAGAAAGAAATAAATAGAAAGTAAATCATTTACCTTTGCAATCTGACAACAGACCACTTTGGAAAAGCATCAAAGAATAAAAAATCTTTGAAGAAATAGCTTAACAGGGTTTATCCATTATTTTACTAATTTATCATGCCCTTGACCCTAGTACCAAAGATGATCTAGAATAGATGTGGATATGCTAGGCCTTCCTTTAGGCATGGAAGTTATTCATGTAATTACAGTAATTATTTACTTATTAAAACAAAATTGTTTAAAAGTACTTTTAATTGTCAGTCTCTATTCCAGGAAACCTGCATCTTTGTTCCTACCTAATCGTTGACAAGCCATAGACATTGATTGGATATATCACATTCTCTCTGAGACTCATTTTAAGATCTATAACATCCTTAGACTTCTAGAAAAGGTCCTTTCCAGAGATGACTTTCTATGAGTTAATGATTTTGAAATTTTGAGTGATTGTAATCAACTTGTGTACTAGAAGGATGGATAGATAGGTAGATATATAGGTAGGTAAGTAGACAGATAGATATAATTTTTAATCCTTAATCATTTTATAGAATCTGGATTTAAATATCTTCCAGATTAATTTACCAGAAGTTAATCCAAGGGAATTGTTTTGTCAGACTTGTAGGTACAGCAGGCTTTGGGGTGTAAAGTATGAGGACTTGTTCAGGTACCTTTCCAATGTACTTCTGCATCTCAGCCTTCACCAGCCAACATCCCCAGAGATAAGAAGCAAAAGGGAGACACCAAGGGGACTGGGACACAGGTGAAGGGCCCACGGTGACGCTGGCAGAGCTGAGGTGGTTGACTCTTGGCCCTGCAGAGGTTGATTTCTGTGGATGTGATACATCTGTTCTCATGGAGTCCCCCAACATTTTCAGTAGTTGGTTAATCATTGGAACTGATGTAATAATAGCATTTTTAACATACAACTGCATTTTCTAAAATCCAACAGGAACCACCTGTATCCATTGGCCAAGTTCTATTTGTTTCTCTCCAGCAACACTTGTGTGGTGTTCTATCATATTTACTTCTTTGTCTGCCTCGCTTCAGTGTAGAAAGTTTATTGAACTAAAGTCAGTTGAGGGCCAAAATACAGAAATTTCTGTTGAGAAGTTTTATAAGACCCCTTTCTTAACAATGCATGGGTGATGTACAATAATGAAAGTCTCTGCACTTGGATACATAAAAGCAATTGTTTAGCCTAGGCTGTGAAAAGATTTCCAAAGGGCAATACAAATTGTGGACTATTAAAGCCATGGATTAAAAAAAAAAATGATCAACAGGAAGTTATTGTAGAATTACAGTAATAATACAAACAGTATGTATAGCAGATCGTTGGAATCTGCGTTACAATGTTATCATAGCTATGTTATAGCAATAGTCTTTACTTCAATGCCAGTTTGTTTCCTGAAAGTTTAAAAGATATATATAACATAGTTCATGTAATATGTCACTCCATAATGAAGCCAAGATTGACTCCTCATTTTATGGTATTCTTCCTTGGGTCCTTGAAGGACTTTTTTAGTTTAATAGCTTACAATCCACTCCCTTCTTTCCTTTTTACAGAACTTCCCACTCCTGACACCCTGTGGGAAAAACTAAGGAAAGAAAATAAAAGGACTGTGGGAGAAAATCAGTGGAAAACAAGCCCTCTAAACCCAAGAGGCTTTCTTTTCATTTTTTTTTCTTTTACATAGAGAATATTCACATAAAGAAAATAAGAGATTTACAATTCCCATAATTTGGCTAGAAGAAGCACACAAGTACATACTTCCTGTGTGTTAGTCATTTGGGGTTGCCTAGCTGCAAAACACAAATATATTGCAAAACTGTATTTTCATCGCTATCATCCACATCTGTCAAGGAATCTACTCCCTTAATTTGTTTCTCAATGTGTTAAAAACAATAGACGTCACCATATCAAATTCCAAATTTCTGATGACTCCAACCTTGTTTAACTCTACGTTTGATCCCCTGTCTAGCTTCAATGTTGGGCTTGTCTGAGGCTGCATGAGAGAAAATTGCCTAAAATAAACTAAAAGTACTAGAAATGGGCAGTGGTGATATACAGGAAAAAAGAAACAAGTTCTTCCAGAAGCCAATAGAACAAAGAAAGAAATGTTGTTCTATGCAGACATGAATTAAATTCCCAATTGCAAATTTCAAGTATGTTAGCATTATTCTAGAACAAACTGCTCCAGTGTTGACTTCTGATGGTATAATGAGTATTCTGAGATACTTGAATATGATCCCAGATTCCCTGGTGTTTACATCCTCAGGGTTGGCTAAGGGTCATGGCTAACACAAAGGGTAGCAAAGGCACTTCTGGAACGGGGTTCACAGAGCCACTTCTGTCTTCCTGTGCCATGTGGTTGGCACAGGCCGATGTGCACAGCTCCCTGCAAAGGCCCTCAGCCCAAAGAGGTGATGCCGTACATCCTAAAGGGAGGTGTTGAAAGAGAATGAGAATGTGATAAACTTAGTTTTTTTGGACGTTTCCTGTCCACAGGATAGGGATATGGAGAAGCTCTTCGTTCCACCATGGATAAGGGCACCCCCGATGCTGCACTTGAAGTCTGACATCTACCTGGGCAACCTGTCCTGTATCAGTCACCCCAAGAAAAGTTAGCACAGTGCCTGGCACATGGTGGGTATTTAATGAATATTTGCTGAGCGAGCAGCACTTGGGGGTGATTTGTACAAATGGGTTCAGCACAGGGTTTCTAGAGCTACTGGCACATAGATGCGAATGTGCTTGGGGCCTCTTGTAAGATCCCCAGACGTGGGGATCACCCCTAGCACAAGAATCTTTGCAGAAACGAGGAAATAGTCAAGGTTCTTCTTTTGCAGTTTCTCCTTGGACCTCAACTACTTCTTCTTCCTTTTTTTTTTTTTTTTTTAAATATTTATTCATTTGGCTGCATTGGGTCTTAGTTGCGGCACGCGGGATCTTGCGGCGTGCAGGCTCTTCCTTGCAGCGTGCGGGCTTCTCTCTAGTTGTGGCTCACAGGCTCCAGAGCGTGCGGGCTTAGTTGCCCTGTGGCATGTGGGATCTTACTTCCCTGACCAGGGATCAAACCCGCGTCCCCTGCATTGGAAGGTGGATTCTTAACCGCTGGACCACCATGGAAGTCCTGGACCTCAACTTCTTGATGAATGCCATTTTAAGAGTAGAACAAAGCAGAGGGTAACCCTTTCTAGGAGTAATTATAGCTTTGTGTTGGGAGTGTGGGTGAATCAGTTCAATAAAACATTTATGACCAATGAGTTGACTAAACATAGTATGATTCAGGATCAAGGATCCCACCTGATTTCAGTATCTTCTCCCTAGTTTCCTTGATTATAGTCTTAAAGTTACTTCTCTCCTCCCCGATGCCTTGTTTCTAAAGTGGAAATACCATAAATAAACAATCTCTGAAAACCTGCATTCAGTGCCCCAGGATTGGAGGGAAAAGAAGACGCAATTCAAATTTAGCCTGTCACTAAAAACAGTAAAAACTAAGGTGCCTCGGTTATAAAAACTAGGTTTCTCAACTCTCTAGGAATCACCCCAGGACACCATTCTGCAGTTCTGCATGTCAGGTGTATCAACTGGGAATTTTTGAAGTTTTTGAGCCTAATACACACACAGAAGGGTATAAATAGACATTTTAAAATGTGAGTTCTATGAGGCAAAAGTTTTAGCAGACAGAAAAAAATGAAGCCCCTTCGTGCTTTGAGGGTCTGTCCTCATGCATAAAACTTTTGTGTGATGCTTTGTGTTTACGGTTTGTCTTTTCTCCAAAGAGCATTATGTCTTTTCAGAATTATGGCCTGTAGCCTATTCTAATCAACCTCGTTAATGTAAATGAAGCAATAGCAGACATAATTCAAAACCACTAATAATTTCAAAGGGCATTTGTGCTTGATTTTGGAATGTACATGGTATTTTCCCTTACCAGTTGTGTTCATTAGACTGATGTTCAATTTGAACTCCTTTTCCAGAGCACACAGCAACCGACAGTATAAAGAAACTGCCAGGATATCTCCTAGGGCCAGGATGAGGCCAAACCAAGAGAAGGAGCTCTCTGTAAATAAGCTACGAAGTGGGTAATTAGAAGCAGGAAGCACTATCTCATTTATTTTCATACTGTCCCTTGAAACTAGGTAGGAACATAATCAAGGATTTTGAATCATGAAGATCAAGGGACACATAGGACCAGAGCTGTATTAGAAAGGCTGAGGGGTAGGTTGGGATTTACAGGACCACCTGGCAGGTGCCATGCCCATGCCATGCAACCGTGTGTTACCTGATTTTAATTCTTACAACAACATGAAGTTATTATCCTCATTTTACAGAGGATTCCAAGAACTGGAGAGGTTGATCAACATGCCAAGCACACACACCTAGGGAGTGGCAGGGCTAGGAGTTATACCCAATTTTTTACTTGACCCCCCAAGCCTTTCCTCTTTCCATAGGAACCAAGAAGCTCACTGGACATCTTAAACATCACATGGAAGACAAAGATTTAGTTTTATGTGGATTCAAATAAAATTATAGCATTCATTAGCAGCACAAAAGGAAACCTAATATATTTATGGTGCAGATTCCTCATAGGCAGACTGTCTAGGATGCTTTTTCTCCTGCTTCCTCTCCAGAGTCCTTGTCTCCATGATTAGCCAATGTGTCTGCCCAGACTTGACGCCTTAGAATCACCTTTGTTCCTTCTCCTCTCTCGTCTCCAACTACATCAAATCAGTAACAAAATAGTGTCTCTCTTACCTTCTTAATGTCTCTCACATTTGCATTTCCCCACCCTTTGTTTCCCTTCTATACGAGGCTGGAGTATAAGTCAATGAAGAGATGCCTGGTCTATGGCATCATCCTCCTGACTTTGCTTTGTATCTTGAAACTACATACACCATGTAACAAGGTTCATTTTTAAATGCTTGAGTCCTTACCAGGCATCAGACCCTGAGATTGTATGCCAGGGTAGGCAAAACAGGTGTAACCCCATCCTTTTGGAACTTATGATCTAGTGGGGGAGATAGACAAAGACATGCAAACAGATTCATAATTATAAGACCATAGAGCTTTAAAGGATATAAATAGGATGCTGGGATAGAGAACAGTGAGGAACCTACTTAAATAAGGTGGCCTGGGAAGACCTCTCTTAAGAGGTGATATTTAAGCTGAGATGGAGCTGATCTTGTAAAAGGTCAGTGGTGAGGTTGCCAGGAAAGTCAACAACAGGTGAAAAGTCCCAAGATGTAAATGAACTTGTCTGGCTGCAGAATGACATGAGGTAGAAAAAGTGAGCATGCATCCAGTCCTACAAGGCCTTCTAGTTCATGTCAGAGAGTTTGTGTTTTTCTTCCATGTGAGATGGAGGCCATTGCCAATAAAGGTGGTTGTATGATGAGATTTATATTTTAGGTTCTGAAAGAAAATCAGGTGTGACTGAAGTGTAAAGAGCAAGGAAAAATATGAAGCAAGGTGAGGCCAGAGGTGGAGATGGGGCAAGACGGTGCAGGGTGCATTAAATTGTTGGACTTTTATCCTCAGAGCCACAGGAAGCCACGAAAGTATTTTAAATAGAAGGTGACTTGAAAAGATTTGCTGTGACAGAGAAAAAGGATAGAGGTAGACAAGAGAGGAAGTATAGACAGACCAGTTAGCAGGCTGCTTCAGGGGTTCATGCAAGAGATAACAATGGCTTAGACTAAGGCAGTGGAGAAAAGGGGACAAATTTAAGGTAATTAAACTTTAAAATTTGTATTTATTTTTAATATTTTTTTCTTTTGTAATCAGAGAACTTAAAGTAATATCTACCCTCTTAGCAAAATTTTTCCAACTTTATTGAGATTTAATTGTCATAATATAGCGTAAGTTTAAGGTGTACCATGTGTTAATTTGATACAGTTTTATACTACAAAATGATTACCACTGTAGCTAGCTAACACCTGCATCATGTCACATAATTACCATTTCTTTTTTGTGGTGAGAACATTTAAGATGTACTCTCATAGCAACTTCCAAGCATATAATACAATATTATTAATTGTAATCACCGTGCTGTACATTAGATCCCCAGAACTTACTCATAACCAGATAGTATTGTTAACTGTGGACCGTATATTGTGCAGTAAATCTCCGTCATCTTGCATAACTGAAACTTTGTACCTTTTGACTGATACCTCCCCACCCCCCCACCCCCAGCCCCTGGTAACCATCATTCTACTCTCCTGTTCTATTATTTTAACTATTTTAGATTCCACATGTAAGTGGGATCACGTAGCATTTGTCTTTCTGTATCTGGTTTATTTCACTTAACATAATACCTTCTGGGTCCCTTATGACTGTGCAACAAATGGCAGGATTTCCTTACTTTTAAAATTGAAGTATAGTTGATTTACAATGTTGTGTCAGTTTCAGGTGTACAGCAAAGTGATTAGGTTCTTTTTTTTTTTCAGATTTTTTTTCCATTATAGATTATTACGAGATATTGAATATAGTTCCCTGTGCTATATAGCAGGACCTTGTTGTTTATCTGTTTTTATATATATACAGTAGTGTGTATGTGTTAATCCCAAACTCCTAATTTATCCCTCCCCACCTTTCCCCTTTGGTAACCATAAGTTTGTTTTCTATGTCTGTGAGTCTATTTCTGTTTTGTAAATAAGTTCACTTGTATCATTCTTTTAGATTCCACATATAAGTGTTATCATATGATGTTTGTCTTTCTCTGTCTGACTCACTTCACTTAGTAGGATAATATCTAGGTCCATCAATGTTGCTGCAAATGGCATTATTGCATTCTTTTCCATGGCTGAGCAGTACTACACCTTCTGTATTCATTCATCTGTCGATGGACCCTTAAGTTGCTTCCATTCATCTGTCGATGGACGTTTAAGTTGCTTCCATGTTATGGCTATTGTAAACAGTGCTGCTGTGAACATTTGGGTGCATGTATCTTTTCAAATTAAATTTTTTGTCTTTTCTGGATATATGTCCAGGAGTGGGATTGCTGGATCAAATGGCAACTCTAGGGCTTCCCTGGTGGTGCAGTGATTGAGAGTCCGCCTGCCAATGCAGGGGACATGGGTTCGTGCCCCGGTCCGAGAAGATCCCACATGCCACGGAGCGGCTGGGCCCGTGAGCCATGGCCGCTGAGCCTGCACGTCCGGAGCCTGTGCTCCGCAACGGGAGAGGCCGCAGCAGTGAGAGGCCCGCGTACTGCAAAAAAAAAAAAAAAAAAAAGGCAACTCTATTTTTAATTTTCTCAGGAATCTCCATACTGTTCTCCATAGTGGCTGTATCAATTTACATTCCCACCAGCACTGTAGGAGGGTTCCCTTTTCTCCACACCCTCTCCAGCATTTATTATTGTAGACTTCTGACCAGTGTGAGGTAGTACCTCATCATCATTTTGATTTGCCTTTCTCAGTTAGTGATGTTGAGCATCTTTTCATGTGCCTGTTGGCCGTCTGTATCTCTTCTTTGAAGAAATGTCTCTTAGGACTTCCTTCTTTTTTAAGGCTTAATAGTATTCCATTGTATGCATATACCACATTTTCTTTAAGGTGATTTTAAAAAGGAAAACGGATAGAACCAGCTAATGGGTTGGATGTGGCAAGGAGTGGAGGAGGTGAGGCAAAGGGTAGAATCAAGGATGACCTCTAGGTTTCTGTACAGAATTAGGAATAGGGTAGTGCTGTTTATGAAGATGTGAAAAATTGGGGCATGATTTGAGGAGGATGCATGGAAGATCAAGAGAACAACTTTGGACATGTTAAATTTGAGGTAGCTCTCGCATAACTCAGGCATCCACACAGACGTGTCATGTATATAGCGGTATCCATAAGAGTGGAACTCAAAGAAGAATTCTGGGCTAGAGATATAGATTGTGAAAGAAAAGTCAAGCAGAAGGGAATAAACCAAGCCATGGGAATGCATGGGGTCAAGTAAGGTGAGCCTACAGAGAAAGAAGAAAAGGGAGAGAGAGGTAACTGGAAGAGCCCCATCACTTAGAGGTGGGATAGAGAACGAAGAACCAGCAGAGGAAAGTAGCCAGAGAGACAAGGAGAAAATCAGGAAAAGGTGGAGTTCCAGAAACTGATAGAAAACATTGTTTCAAGGGGGAGTAATCAATACCGGAGTTAAATGCTGCTGAGAAACTAGAGCTGAAACTAGCAGTGTGACCGTTAGATCTGACAGCACTGAGGCAGATAACGCCCAGGGGAGTGGTGGCTGGGAGAAGCCGTTCGGGGGTGGACTGAAATTGGGGGAGAGGACAGAAACACAATGTGTGCAGGCAAAGTGCTGCTTAAAATCTTGATTTCATTCTGTTACTTCTTTAGTGAGAAACATTGCATGGCTCCCTACGTACTGCCTGTAACATAAACCCCAAATTTTCTAGCCTCATTGCCAACTTGTCTTCCATCTGAATACTCCATTCTGGTCAAACTGAACTAATCCTATTACTTACTTTCTTTCCTCTCCACCTCTGCCCACAAGAATTCCTTCGCCAGGAATTCCCTTCTTTGTGTCGCTTCTTTGTGTCCCAGCTCCTACATGGAGGTTTTCATGATTGCCCTGATCTTTCCATCCTCTGAATTCTCATAGCACATTCTGTCTGTAACCCCAGATGTGACATTTATCAAATACTGCTTTTATTCATTTTATCTTTCATGTCTTCTCTTACCGAAGGGTCGGGACTGCAATGGACATTGCTTTTAGCATTTTCCCAACACAAAATCTTACATGTACTGGTACACGGTATTAATTGTCTGAGTGGTGGTGACATTTTCCATTCACTTCTTCCTAACTTTGGAGTTGGCATCAAGGAGAACAGACTTACCCACACACCTCCCTAGATGCCTTCTGCAGGAAAATTACTGACAGTGTAGTTTTCCTACACTGAAGTGTAATGACAAGACCCTGATCCAGTGACTACGTTTTGTTTTGCTGTTAATAACTTTTTTTTTTTTACTTTAGAATAGTTTTAGATTTATAGAAAAATTGCAAAGATAGTACAGGACAGAGTTTCCATATACCCCACATCTAGTTTCCACTATTATTAACATTTTTTATTAGTAAGGCACATTTGTTATAATTCATGAACGAATATTGATACATATTATTATTATTATTATTGCCTATTGTTCATACTTTATTCAGATTTCCTTAGTTTTTACCTAATGTCTTTTCTCTGGTCCAGGGCCCAATCCAGGATGTCATATTACATTCAATCATCATGTCTAAGGAGACTAAGGAGTCTTTTCTTGGCTATGAAAGTTTCTCAGACGTTCTTGTTTTTGTTGACCTTGATAGTGTTGAGGGGTACTGGTCAGGTATTCTGTAGAATGTCCCTCCACTTGGATTTGTCTGATATTTTTCTCATGACTGGGCTTGTGGGTTTTGGGAGGACGAACAGAGAGAGAAAGTGTCACCATTCTCGTCATATCATATCAAGGGTGCATACTATCCACATGGCTTGTCACTGTTGATGTTGACCTCGATCTCTTGGTGTCTGCCATGTTTCTCCACTGAGAAGTTGTTTATTTTCCCCTGTTTCCATACTTGTGCTCTTTGAAAAGAAGTCACAATGTGCAGCCCACACTTAAGGAGTGGAGGAGATCTCTGCTCCACCTACTTGAGGGCGGAGTAGCTACAAAAATTATCTGAAATAGCAGATTTGTCTCTTGTTCCCATTTAATTAGCTCTTAAACCGTTTTTTTCTATCAGGATGGACTCATGGATATTTATTTTATACTTTAGATTATAATCCAGTACTAACTTCTTTATTTTGTTGCTCAAATCGTTTCCACTTTCACCATTGGGAGCGCTTTCAGTTATCTCCTGTATCTCTTTGACATACCCCATCCTTGCAGGCTTTTTGGTTTGTTTGTTATCTTTTGAGTACTTTCTTGCTCAAAAACAAGATGCTCCATGTGCATCTTGTATATTTTCTGCCCGAGTCCTAGAAACACCCTTTTCTCTAAGGAGCCCCAGTTCCATTTGTTGGAGAATGGTATTAGAAACCAAGATCAGTGTACTAGGTATGCTCAATACTGTTGGGTTGTCATTGCATTTAGACCCTCTCAGGTGACAGAGCAAGGAAGTATGTGCATATATATTAATCTCTAATATTTATATACAAACTGTTGATATCAATAGTGAGCTAAGCATAAAGCTAAGCATAAATTCATACTGATATCTCCACTTCTAATCCATTACCTCCTCCCCTTGTTTATCTGCAAATTCTCACTCTAAACAGTGAGATACCTGGCTCTCAGCTTATGCCATCCATTTACTAAGGTGTTCAATTTCACATGTATAGTGATTTCAGAATGTTAACCCATACTCATATCCCATTGGGAAACAACTCTCTCAACTAGAGTACAGTGCTTATGGATACTTTCTTTTGTCTCTAGTCTTACAGACTCCACTCATTTCCAGAGTTACTTGCATCAAAATCTTTTCCCCCCATCCCCTTTGGTGAAGCTGTTTCATGTGTTTGAACTCTGAACTCCATCCTGGGATCCTAAATGAGATTTTTTGAACTTTGCATAAGTTTTGGTTCACTCTTTGTGCTGTAAAGTTCTAAGCGTTGTGACAAATCCAGCATCATGTATCCACAATCACAGTATCGTACAGAACAGTTTCACCACCCTAACATTTCCCTGTGCTTCATCTATTCAGCCTATCCACTCCCATCCCTGGGCAACTACTGATATGTTTAGTATCTCTAGTTTTGGCTTTTCCAGAATGTCATATACACAGAATCATATGTATGTATGTAGCCTTTCTAGAATGGCTTCTTTCACTTCCAAATAGGCAGTTAAGATTCATCCATGTATTTCTATTACCAACTTGATAGCTCATTCCTCCCTATCACTGAATAGTATTCCAGCATATAGATGCACCACAGTTAGTCTGTCCATTCACCTACTGAAGGACATCTTGGTTGCTTCCAGTTTTACGCAATTACAAATAAAGCTGCTGTAAACATTCATGTGCAGGTTTTTGTGTGGGTGTAAATTTTCATGTCAGTGGTATAAATACCTAGGAGCATGATTGTTAGGTCATAAGCTAATTAGCTTTGTAAGGAACTGCCAAACAATCTTTCAAAGTTACTGTACCATCTTGTATTCCCATCAGCAATGAATGAGAGCTTCTGTTGCTTCATACCCTACCAGGAATCGGAATCGTCAGTTCTTTAGATTTTAGTCATTCTAAAATATGTGTGGTGGTATCTCATATTTTTTCAATTGGTATTTCCCAAATGACAAATGATATTGGGCATCTTTTCATATACTTATTTGCCATATGTATACCTCCTTCGATAAGGTGTCTATTCAGATCTTTTGCCTGTTTTTTTAATAGTGTTGCTTGTTTTGTTGCTGAATTATAAGAGTTCTTTGTGTATTCTGCTTACAAGTTCTTTATCAGATATATGTTCTGCAAATATTTTTTCCCAACCAGTGGCTTGCCTGTTCATTCTCTTAATAATATCTTTCTCAAACCAGAGGTTTTTAATTCTAATAAAGTCAAAATTACCCACTTTTTATCTCAGATTGTGATTTTCATGTTGTATCAAAAAAAAAATCCTCATCAACAAACCTAAAGTTGTATAGATTTTCTTCTGTTTTCTTTTAGAAGTTTCATAGTTTTGTATTTGAGTTAATTTTTAATGGAAGGTATAGGTTTGTGTCTAGATTCATTTTTGTGTATATGAATATCCAAATTTTCCAGCACCATTTGTTGAAAAAGCTATTCTTTCTCCATTGAATTGCCTTTGCATCTTAAAAAAAAAAAGAACAGTCTGTTAACTATATTTGCATGGATCTATGTCTGGGCTTTCTATTCTGTTTCATTGATCTGTATGTCTGTTTTTTCACCAGTGCTGTACTATCTTGATTATTGTAGCTTAATTATAAGTCTTGACATTGGGTAGTATGAATCTTCCAACTTTGTTTTTCTTCAATATTATTTTGGCTATTAAAGAACTTTTGCCTTTCATTATAAATTTTGGAATCAGTTTGTTGATATTCACAAAATAACTTGCTGGGATTCTGACTGAAATTGCATTAAATCTGTAGATCAATTTGGTAGCAATTTATGTCATAACAGTATTGAGACTTTCAAACCATGGATACAGACTGTCTATTGATTTAAACTTTGATTTCTTTCATCAGGGTTTTGTATACAGGCCTATATTTGTTTTGTTAGGTCTATACTGAGGTATTTCATTTTGTTTGGTGTTATTGCAAATAATTTTTCTTTAATTTCAAATGTTCATCATTCATTGCTGGTACAGAGGGAAAAATGACTTTTGTGTACTGATCTTGTGTCCTGCAATCTTCCATACTTTTTGATTGGCTCCAGGAAATTTTTGTAGATGCTTTTTGATCTTTCTACATGGACAATCATGTCATCTGTGAATAGGGATGGTTTTATTTCTTCCCTTCTATTCTGTATACCTTTTATTTCTTTTTATTGTCTTTTTCCATTAGCTGATACTTGTAGTATTATGTTGAATTGGAATGGTGAGAGAGGGTATCCTTGCCTTGTTTCTAATCTTAGGGGAAAGGTGTCCAGTATTTTACAATTAAGAGTAATGTTAACTGTAGGGGGTTTTTTTGGTAGATGTTCTTTATCGAGTTGAGGAAGTTTTCCTGCATTCATAGTTTTTGAGAGTTTTTTTTTTTTAATCATGAATGCGTGTTAGAATTTTGAAATGCTTTTTCTGCATCAGTTGATATGATCATATGATTTTCCTGCTTTAGCTTGTTGAAATGGTAGAATACATTGATTATTTATTTATTTTTAAAATGTTGAACCAGCCTTGCATAACTGGAATGAGTCCACTTAGTCATGGTGTATAGTATTTTTATACATTGTTGGATTCAGTTTACTCATAATTTTGTTAAGGATTTTTGCCTTTGTATTCATGAGAAATACTGATCTGCAGTATTCCTTTCTTATACTGTGTTTATCTGGCTTAGATATTAGGATACTGCTGACCTCCTGGAATGAGTTAGGAAGTGTTTCCTCTGTTTATATTTTCTGGAAGATAATTGAAGAATTGGCATTATTTCTTTCATAAATACTGGGTAGAATTCACCTATGGAGTTGCCTGGACCTAATTTTTTTTAAAGATTTTAAATTATTGATTAAATTTCACAAATGATGACCCATCTTTAACTTCTGATATTGGCAATTTGTGTCCTCTCTTTTAATTCTTACCTGGCTAGAGGTTTATGAATTTTATTGATCTTTTCAAAGAACCAGCTTTGGTTTCATTGATTTTCTTAATTGTTTTTCCTATTTTCAATCATAGATTTCTGCCCTGTTTTTTTTATTATTTCTTTTCTTCTCCTTGCTTAAATTGTTCTTTATTTAGTATCATAAGGTATAAACCAGTTATTGATTTTTAGATCTTTCCTCTTTCCTATTATATGCATTTACTGCTATAAATCTCCCTCTCAGCACTGCTTTTGCTGCATACCACAAATTTTGTTAAATTGTATGTTTATTTTCATTTAGGTCAGATTATTTTATATTTTTATACATATATTTTTTAAGTTTATGTATTTATTTCTTTTTGGCTGCATTGGGTCTTCATTGCTGCGCACGGGTTTTCTCTAGTTGTGGCCAGTGGGGGCTACGCTTCATTGTAGTGCACGGGCTTCTCATTGCGGTGGCTTCTCTTGTTGCGGAGCACGGACTCTAGGCACACAGGCTTCAGTAGTTGTGCCACACAAGCTCAGTAGTTGTGGCTCGCGGTTTCTAGAGTACAGGCTCAGTAGTTGTGGCTTGTGAGCTCTAGAGTGCAGGCTCAGTAGTTGTGGTGCAGAAGCCTAGCTGCTCCGCAGCATTTGGGATCTTCCCAGACCAGGGCTCAAACCTGTGTCCCCTGCATTGTCAGGTAGATTCTTAACCACTGCACCACCAGGGAAATCCGAGATCAGATTATTTTAAAGTACTCTTGAGACTTCTATTCAGCCCATGGCTTGTTTAGAAGTGTGTTGTTTAATTTCCAAATATTTGAGGATTTTATGGCTATCTTTTGATTACTGATTTAGTTTAATTCTGCTGTGGTCTGAGAACATACTTTGTATGAATTCTGTTCATCTAAATTTGTGATGGTGTATTTTATGGCCCAGAATATGGTCTATTTTGATGACTGTTCCATTCGAACTTGGCAAGAAAGTGTCTTCTGCTCTTGTTGGATGAAGTAGTCCATAAATGTCAATTAGATCAAGTTGATTGATAGTGCTGTTCAAATCATCTCTATCCTTACTGGTTTTCTGTCTTCTTCATCTATCAGTTATTGACAGAGGGGTATGAGGCATTGACCATGTCTTGATCTTTGAAACAAAACCACTCCCCAACACTGAAGATCCAAGTTCTCTCTGGTCTACCCCAGTCGTCTTTCCATGAATTATGAAAATGAGTATCCTTGGCATTAGATTTATGAGAAAAATAGGCTAATAACAACTTGTGGAGGATGTTGTAGAAGGGAATCATGAATCAGGACAAAATTGAATTAGAAGATTTCTAAGATCCTTCCTACTCTGGGATCCTGGATTCTCTTAGTGATATTTTTACTTGAGTTTTCTACTTCTTTGTTCCCATTCTTATACCTGCCTCACAGTCCTGGTATTTTTGTCCTCAGTAATGGAAGTTCTCTGTTAAATGAAACCTCATCTGTGACTTCTGACCAATATATAAAAGTATATTCATTGAGGGACCTAGTGGGTCAAATATCTTTCTAATTTTTTCCCTGAGATCATTCTTTAATAAGAAGTGTTTGTCTTAAAACATTCAAACCAAGGGTAAAACAGTCTATACCACTCTGTGAACCAGATAAAGTGATAAGTCTGAAAAAGCTGAAGAAAAATAAGGAGTCTTTATCAGTGCTTCTAGCCAAAACAGTGATCCTCTTGCTACCTTCCCCTGATATAAAATCATTAAAAAAAAAAAAATAGAATACAACACCTGAACTTGGAGACACCTGAAATTGGATAGTAAAGAAGATTTTGCTAAGTGGGGAAAAGTAGTGCAGGGAGGACTTGCTCTACTGCTATTTGCACTTTTATCCCCAGAAAAATGATAAGCCTGAGGAAACTTTGACAAATGACTCTTTTATGATGTTTGTAAATCAGTTGTGCAAATTAGCATGCATCTTATACCTAATATTTGAGAAGTTTCCCAAGCTTCTCCTATCTAGGTACTCTTTGTTGGGTTTTCTCAGGATTCTCTGACTTTAGGAAATTTTAAGTATGTTTTAGGTCCACGAGGAAGGGGAGTTTTATTACGTTTAGTGGAAAAATCTGGCCCAGAGCCTGATCTGTGTCCTGACAAAGGGACAGAAAATTTGCAATCAGAATTGTCTTGGAAACTCAGGAAAGTACAGCTGCTATTTATTGCTCACCTCTCCCACAAGGACTTCCCTTTGAGAAAGAGCCTTGTAACTATTCATTAGTTCTCAGAACTTCGTGTTAGATGGATGAATGACCAGAATTTTCATTCCATTTTTGTAGACAAGAGTGAGAAACAGCAAGGTTTTAATTATTTGCTCAAGGACAGGATTGGGTCTTCTAATTCCAGTTCCTTTTCACTGCCTATGCAGTTTCATAACCTGTAATATTTAAATTACTGCTTAAATGTTTTATTTAATGATGAGTGGCTTTTGCCATCATAGATGGGAAACAGCTTTGGCCACTTTCTTGCCTGACTAACTGGAGTCTCTGAGAGGGTAGGCTTATTCTTAGAGGGGCCTCAAATGAGAAATCTGTTTTAAACATGTTTCCAAGTGTAAATGAGCTTCCGTAAAAGGAGAAAGAAGGAAAACACAGCCCCCGTTTCCTGTCCATTAGCCTTCAGCTCATTGCTCCAAAGAAAATGGGAGCTATTTTTGTAAATAACCCTATGTTATTGTGATAATATCTGTGGAAACTCCCTAAAATTTTTAAATAAAATAAAATAACAAAACACAACACACACACACAGAGTTGTAGCTAAAAGTCTGCCGTGCATCTCTGAGCTATTTCTTCCAAAAGAAAGGCAGTGCCTTGGGAAGAGGTATCAAAGAGGGATTCTAAAAGTGGAAGATAAAACTGGATACCATCTACGCATTTGGTTCAGAGATGAGCAAATCATTATTTCAGTAGAGCAAGTCAAGATGTCAGTGCATCCATGTGTCTCAATTTCCCCATCTGTAAAATGGTTCATTGACCTGTGAGTCCCCTTTTATTGTAGACATTTGTGATTTGAACTACCCTTCCATGATTCCTGAGTTCAAACAAGAGCAGACATTTCCTCTGACAATATTTGGGGCCATTTACAGCAAGGACTTCGTCCCTCCTCCTCTTCTGTGCAGACCTGGCATTTTCATGATTAATTATAGGGAGCACGGCCCTGTCCTTTCCCAATGTTTCAGTGTTGTTTGCCAGCTTCTTCATGCTTTCCAGGACCTGGTTGTTCCTGGAGCTTTTTTGCTGACAGTGAGATTTTTCCATTCGCTGCCCAGACTCTTTCACAGATGTTCCCTGTATCAACAGAGCAGCAGCTGACGCCTGGTCAGTGAGAGCCTAAGGAATTTGCTGGTGTCTTTTCATCTTGGCAAATACCGTTCAGATAAGCCAATAACTTTCCAAAAACATCCCAGAAGAATTTGTGTATGTGATAGTTTCCCTGTCACCTTCTTTTCAAGTACTTGTCTTCCCTTTGATGTTTTTATCACTGGGGATAAAGATTTAGAAGGGATCCGTAAATTGCAAGAGAAAGCAGTAATTGCCTACTGAGTTGAGTGTAATATGTGAAGCCAGTGTGAAACCCTGAATGGTCCAGATCCGTAATGGATGCTTCAGACCTTGAGTTTACACTTAACGCAAAGCAGAGAGACCCCCTTGTAGGTATGCCTGCAAGCAGAGTGCGGTATATTATGAATCTCAAGATCAAGCTCTGTTTTGCTGAAATGAGTTTTGAAAACAATCTAAAGAAAAGTTAATGTTTTCCTAAAATAAAAATTGAGTTTGGGAACCAAACTGTTGTACATGCTGTTTAAATGAGATTTGAGCACTTCCAAGTGATTGCAGGTTTTGGTTTTCTCTTTGTAATTCCCACTTGCAATTTCCCATACCTGCTCGCCTAAGGTTAAGAAAGATATATCTGATGTGATTTCTTTTATTACCTGCGTATTGGATGTACAATTTTGATAGCTAAGTCCATTATTAACCTTGAAGAAGGTGGTCTAAAAAAACTAAGCAGTACCTTAATATTTTTATTTGCACGAGAGGTATATATATTATATATAAACAAATATATATATAAACAAAAGTGGAAGATATAGTAATATGTAATAATCTGTTACATATAAAAATATAGTTACATATTATATAGAAGTATATATTGTATAACTTTACTTACATATAAATTTATATATCTATGTATAAATATACCTATATATAGATATATAAATACATATGTAATGCATATAGATATGCATAACTTATATTTAAATAAATGTGTATATAAGTAAATTTATATAGCATATACTCCTATATAATAATATATAATTATATTTATATATAGCATTTTATTACATATATCTTCTACATAGATAAATTCATCTATATATAGATATATTGTATCTTCTATTATATCTATATTTATATCTATATAGATAAGGATATAAAAGTGGAAGAAGCAAAGCATTGCATGAGGTGCAAAGAAAAC
Organism: Delphinapterus leucas; assembly: GCF_059928025.1. NCBI lineage: Eukaryota > Metazoa > Chordata > Mammalia > Artiodactyla > Monodontidae > Delphinapterus > Delphinapterus leucas. The sequence continues at coordinate 21,061,041 of NC_143130.1, read as the reverse complement.
TGTATGCTAGTCCTCTCACAAGGATAATTTTAAAATGTCATTTCAATTCTCCCTGATTTCTCATCAGTCTGTAAAATAGCAATGATACCACCTGACCTACTTACTTTTTAAGCTCAAATGAGAAACTGTTCTAGGAAAAAAATACAAATGTACAGTCCGGGTGTGTCCCTGTGATGCATGTGTGTGAAGAAATGCACCTTTGTTCTACTACAAGCACCTCTCTCTGTAAACATTCACATGATTCGAAGCAAATAGAGTGTAAAAAAAAAAAAATCGATTCACATTTCTAAAAGGGAGGATGGCTTTCATGTTGGAAAGCATCATTATAGAATGACTTTCAATATCAAGTTCAAGTGAATGCAAAAAGGTTTCCATTTTCAGGAGCGTGTTAACTGTAGAAAGCTGAGTGTGTAGTTTAAAGCAGTGACCCGCCCCCTCATTGTGCAGCAGAATCACCTGGGCCCCACCCCCGGAGATTCTGACTTACTGGGTCTCAGCTGAGACCCAGGTATGGTGTAGTTTTATGCATCTTTGGAATTCTAATGGGCAGCCAGATTTTATAGCGTGACTTCTGAATTTGAAGATACAATATTTAACATACATCCAGGAAAAAGTGACTCCGTTAAAATGAATACAGTCAAGTAGATGTTATAAGCACTGAATTTTAACCAGAAGGTAACTATCATAGAACATATATAGGACAGTCTCTTTCCCTCCCACCTCCTTTATCTCTCTCATTTCTCTTACCCTCAAGGTATATGACTCCATCAGATAACTGGAGATTACAGTTTCCTGCTATATTGTGCATATGAGTTCAGATTAAATTCTTTGGAGGAAATTTCATTTCCCTTTCCTATATGAAATTGCCCTTTTAAACAAGTGCGTTTTAGGTAAAAGCTTTTCTATTTGATCTGTTCAGTACCTCTTTATTGCAATAAAACTAGCGTGGTCCTGAATACGTTTGAATGCTCTTGAGTTATAGGGAGTGAAACAGTTTTGTGCATCTCATGTTCGTGCTGATACTCCTTTCCCCTTTCTATACCGCAAGCTTTAAAATTAGCAACATTGCCTTGAATGTTGAGGCGGGATTGTTTTATGTAGCACTCTCTTTAAAAGCGTGACATGTGAAACTGAAAAACTGCTAAAGATTAAGAATGTTGCTTTTCACCAGAAGATGCTTCATGGAAAATTAAAGTTTGGCTTCAGTTTATGAATGGGATTAAGACAGAAGTCTTTAATTAAAGCAGTTCAGAGCCACGCATAACAGAAGGCAGGCTGTGGCAGGAGTTCTGTTTTTTCTGCTCCCGGGGAGGCTCCCATGGTGTTGCAGGATTTTGATGGTCTCTTCCCTGTAGAGTAGAAGGGGAAGTGTTTGTTTTGGCTTTCGTGTGCTCTGGGTCATCCTCCCAAGCCAGCTGGGGAGACCGAGAAGGGACGTCAAAAGATTCCCTATTCCTATTCTTGCCACTATCAACCAAGTGAACTGAAAAAGCCACTTTGTTTGTCTCTGTCCAGTTTCTTAATCTAGAAAATGGTGATTATAGCCCGGGTTTGAGGGTGAGCTGGAAAGGGGATGTCGCCATGTTTTCGGTGGTGTCTGAGTCCCATGTCTAAGGAGTACCCCCCTTCTGCAAGTCCATGCCTGTGGCCTGCTCTCACATAGTCTCAAAGAGTGATTGCCCAGGGATTGGGGGGAAGGGGAAAAATCATGAAAATAACCTCTCTGTCTGCTATAGACTGAATGTTTGTGTCCCCCACCCAAGTCATATGTTGAAGCCCTAATCTCCAGTGTGATGATATTTAGAGGCAGGGCCTTTGGGAGGTGAGTAGGCTTCAGTGTGGTCATGAGGGTGGACCCCCATGATGGGGTTAGTGCTTTTATAAGAAAGGGAAGAGACCAGAGCTTGCTCTCTTTCCACTAAGTGAGGGCACAGCAAGAAAGGAGCTATGAGAGGCTCTCACCAGACACTGAATCTGCTGGTGCCTCGATCTTGCACTTCCAGCCTCCAGAACCGTGAGAAGTAAATTTCTGTTGTTTGTAAGCCACCCAGTCTCTTTACAGCAGCCTGAGCTGCCTGAGACAGTCTCTATCCTTGACTCCCCATTATTCTTCTGTATTACTACCGTCCTTAATTACAAACAACAAAATCTGCTTTGGCTAATTTTTTTACCCTGTATTTTTTTTTTTAATAATTTCAAACTTGCAGAAAAATCCTAAGAGTAGTTCAAATAATATCATATATCCTTCTGCCAGATTTCCTCTCTCTTAACATTTTGCCATATTTGTTTTATTATTCTTTCCATACATATTTCTTTCCTGAATCATCTGAGAATAAATTACAAATCTGATGTCCTTTACTCCTGAGTTCTTCAGTATATATTTCCTAAAGATAAGAATATTCTGATACAAAAAAACCCCAAGAATATTCTGTTACTTAATCACGGTACAGTTATCAAAATCAGGAAATTATTGTGAAACAGTACTATAATACAATCCACCTCATCCAAGGTTGTCTAATTCCTCAAATTGTCCACTCTAATATAAATATATATATTATATATATATTATTAAATATATATTTATACATGTTTATATACACGTCTAAAGAAATTGATCTATTTAAGCTATACACACACACGTGCGTGCACACACGCACACACGGCTTTTTAATTTTTATTGTCTTTTTAAAATTTTTTTTGTATTTTATTTTACTTAATTTTTTATACACCAGGTTCTTATTAGTTATCCATTTTATACATATTAGTGTATATATGTCAATCCCAATCTCCCAATTCATCCCACCACCACCCCAACCCACCACTTTCCCCCCTTGGTGTCCATACGTTTGTTCTCTACATCTGTGCCTCTATTTCTGCCCTGCAAACCGGTTCATCTGTACCATTTTTCTAGGTTCCACATATAGGCGTTAGTATACGATATTTGTTTTTCTCGTTCTGACTTACTTCACTCTGTATGACAGTCTCTAGATCCATCCACGTCTCTACAAATAATCCAATTTCCTTCCTTTTTAAGGCTGAGTAATATTCCATTGTACATATGTACCACATCTTCTTTATCCATTCGTCTGTCGATGGGCATTTAGGATGCTTCCATGACCTGGCTATTGTAAGTAGTGCTGCAATGAACATTGGGGTGCATGTGTCTTTTTGAATTATGGTTTTCTCTGGGTATATGCCCAGTAGTGGGATTGCTGGATCATATGGTAATTCTATTTTTAGTTTTTTAAGGAAGCTCTATCCTGTTCTCCATAGTGGCTGTATCAATTTACATTCCCATCAACAGTGCAAGAGGGTTCCCTTTTCTCCACACCCTCTCCAGCATTTGTTGTTTGTAGATTTTCTGATGATGCCCATTCTAACTGGTGTGAGGTGATACCTCATTGTAGTTTTGATTTGCATTTCTCTAATAATTAGTGATGCTGAGCAACTTTTCATGTGCTTCTTGGCCGTCTGTATCTCTTCTTTGGAGAAATGTCTACTTAGGTCTTCTGCCCATTTTCAGATTGGGTTGTTTGTTTTTTTAATATTGAGCTGCATGAGCTGTTTATATATTTTGGAGATTAATCCTTTGTCCACTGATTCTTTTGCAAATATTTTCTCCCATTCTGAGGGTTGTCTTTTCGTCTTGTTTATGGACTCCTTTGCTGTGCAAAAGCTTTGAAGTTTCATTAGATCCCATTTGTTTATTTTTGGTTTTAGTTCCATTACTCTAGGAGGTGGATCATAAAAGATCTTGCTGTGATTTATGTCAAAGAGTGTTCTTCCTATGTTTTCCTCTAAGAGTTTTATAGCATCTGGCCTTACATTTAGGTCTCTAATCCATTTTGAGTTTATGTTTGTGTATGGTGTTAGGGAGTGTTCTGGTTTCATTCTTTTACATGTAGCTGTCCAGTTTTCCCAGCTCCACTTATTGAAGAGGTTGTCTTTTCTCCATTGTATATTTTTACCTCCTTTGTCAAAGATAAGGTAAGCATAGGTTCATGGGTTTATCTCTGGGTTTTCTATCCTGTTCCATTGATCTATATGTCTGTTTTTGTACCAGTACCATACTGTCTTGATTACTGTAGCTTTATAGTATATTCTGAAGTCAGGGAACCTGATTCCTCCAGCTCTGTTTTTTTCCCTCTAGACTGCTTTGGCCATTCGGGGCCTTTTGTGTCTCCATACAAATTTTAATTTTTTTTGTTCTAGTTCTGTAAAAAATGTCATTGCTAAGTTGATAGGAATTGCATTGAATCTTTAGATTGCTTTGGGTAGTATAGTCATTTTCACAATATTGATTCTTCCAATTCAAGACAAGAACATTGTATATCTCTCTATCTGTTTGTATCACCTTTAATTTCTTTCAGCAGTGTCTTATAGCTTTCTGCATACAGGTCTTTTGTCTCCCTAGGTACGTTTATTCCTAGGTATTTTATTCTTTTTGTTACAGTGGTAAATGGGAGTGTATCCTTAATTTCTCTTTCAGATTTTTCATCATTTGTGTATAGGAATGCAAGAGATTTCTGTGCATTAACTTTGTATCCTGCAACTTTACCAAATTTATCGATTAGCTCCACTAGTTTTCTGGTGGCATCTTTAGGATTGTCTACGTATAGTATCATGTCATCTGCAGACAGTGACAGTTTTACTTCTTCTTTTCCGATTTGGATTCCTTTTATTTCTTTTTCTTCTCTGATTGCTGTGGCTAGGACTTCCAAAACTATGTTGAGTAATAGTGGCAAGAGTGGACATCCTTGTCTTGTTTCTGATCTTAGAGAAAATTCTTTCAGTTTTTTACCACTGAGAATGATGTCTGCTGTGGGTTTGTCATATATGGCCTTTATTATGTTGAGGTAAGTTCCCTCTCTGCCCACTTTCTAGAGAGTTTTTATCATAAATGGGTGTTGAATTTTGTCAAAAGCTTTTCTGCATCTATTGAGATGATCATATGGTTTTTATTCTTCAGTTTGTTAATATGGTGTATCATATTGATGGATTTGCTTATATTGAAGAATCCTTGCATCGCTGGGATAAACCCCACTTGATCATGGTGTATGACCCTTTTAATGTGTTGTTGGATTCTGTGTGCGAATATTTTGTTGAGGATTTTTGCATCTATTTTCATCAGTGATATTGGTCTGTAATTTTCTTTTTTGTAATATCTTTGTCTGGTTTTGGTATCAGGGTGATGGTGGCCTCATACAATGAGTTTGGGAGTGTTCCTTCCTCTGCAATTTTTTGGAAGAGTTTGAGAAGAATGGGTGTTATCTCTTCTCTAAATGTTTAGTAGAATTCACCTGTGAAGCCATCTGGTCCCTCTTCTCTAAATGTTTGATAGAATTCACCTGTGAAGCCATCTGGTCCTGGACTTCTATTTGTTGGAAGATTTTTAGTCACAGTTTCAATTTCATTACTTGTGATTGGTCTGTTCATATTTTCTATTTCTTCCTGGTTCAGTCTTGGAAGGTTATACCTTTCTAAGAGTTTCTCCATTTCTTCCAGGTTGTCCATTTTATTGCCATAGAGTTGCTTGTAGTAGTCTCTTAGGATGGTTTGTATTTGTGCAGTGTCTGTTGTAACTTCTTCTTTTTCATTTCTAATTTTATTGATTTGAGTCCTCTCTCTCTTTCTCTCTTTTTTTTTTTTGCGGTACACCGGCCTCTCACTGTTGTGGCCTCTCCTGTTGTGGAGCACAGGCTCCGGATGCACAGGCTCAGTGGCCATGGCTCACGGGCCCAGCCACTCCGCGGCATGTGGGATCTTCCCGGACCGGGGCACGAGCCCGTGTCCCCTGCATTGGCAGGCGGACTCTCAACCACTGCGCCACCAGGGAAGCCCTCCCTCTTTTTCTTGATGAGTCTGGCTAATTGTTTATCAACTTTGTTTATCTTCTCAAAGAACCAGCTTTTAGTTTTATTGATCTTTGCTATTGCCTTCTTTGTTTCTATTTCATTTATTTCTGCTCTATCTTTATGATTTCTTTCCTTGTACTAACTTTGGGTTTTGTTTGTTCTTCTTTCTCTAGTTCCTTTAGGTGTAAGGTTAGATTGTTTATTTGAGATTTTTCTTGTTTCTTGAGGTAGGCTTGTATTGCTATAAACTTCCCTCTTAGAACTGCTTTTGGGGCATCCCACAGGTTTTTGATAGTTGTGTTTTCATTGTAATTTTTCTCTAGGTATTTTTTGATTTCCTCTTTGATTTCTTCAGTGATCTCTTGGTTATTTAGTAACATATTTTTTAGCCTCCACGTGTTTGTGTTTTTTGTGTTAGTTTCCCTGCAATTGATTTCTAATCTCGTAGCATTGTGGTCAGAAAAGGTGCTTGATATGATTTCAATTTTCTTAAATTTACCAAGGCTTGATTTCTGACCCAAAATGTGATCTCTCCTGGAGAGTGTTCTGTGCGCACTTGAGGAGAAAGTGTAATCTGCTGTTTTTGGATGGAATGTCCTATAAATATCAGTTAAATCTATCTGGTCTATTGTGTCATTTAAAATTTGTGTTTCCTTATTAATTTTCTGTTTGGATGATCTGTCCATTGGTGTAACTGAGGTGTTAAAGTCTCCCACTATTATTGTGTTACTGTCAATTACCTCTTTTATAGCTGTTAGCAGTGGCCTTATGTATTGAGGTGCTCCTATGTTGGGTGCACATATATTTATAATTGTTATATCTTCTTGTTGGATTGATCCCTTGATCATTATGTAGTGTCCTTCCTTGTCTCTTGTAATATCATTTATTTTAAAGTCTATTTTATCTGATAGCTGGGTGTTGCTCTGGTGGGCAGAGCTCAGTAAAACTTTAATCCGATTGTCTGCTGATGGGTCCGGCTAGATTCCCTCCTTGCTGGTTGTTTGGCCTGAGGCGAACCAACACTGGAACCTACCCAGCTCTTTGGTGGGGCTAATGGCGGACTCCGGGAGGGCTCACACCAAGGAGTACTTCCCAGAACTTCTGCTGCCAGTGTCCTTGTCCCTTGGTGAGCCACAGCTGCCCCCCACCTCTGCAGGAGACCCTCCTACACTAACAGGTAGGTCTGGGTCAATCTCCTATGGGGTCACTGCTCCTTCCCCTGGGTCCCAGTGCATGTACTACTTTGTGTGTGCCCTCCAAGAGTGGAGTCTCTGTTTCCCCCAGTCCTGTTGAAGTCCTGCAATCAAATCCTGCTAGCCTACCTGATTCTCTAGGTGCTCCCGTTGCCGGAACCCCAGGTTGGGAAGCCTGATGTGGGCCTCAGAACCTTCACTCCAGCGGGTGAATTTCTTTGGTATAAGTGTTCTCCAGTTTGTGAGTCACCCACCCATTAGTTATGGGATTTGATTTTATTGTGATTGCGCCCGTCCTACCATCTCATTGTGGCTTCTCTTTTGTCTTTGGATGTGGGGTATCATTTTTGGTGAGTTCCAGTGTCTTCCTGTCAGTAATTGTTCAGCAGTTAGTTGTGATTCTGGTGCTCTTGTAAGAGGGAGTGTGCACATGTCCTTCTACTCCACCATCTTGAACCATGATTCTTTTTAAAATTATTTCCAGTTTTTATTTTATTTTTTATATCTTTATTGGAGTATAACTGCTTTACAGTGTTGTTATTTTCTGTTGTACAACAAAGTGAATCAGCTATAAGTATACATATATCCCCATATCCCCTCTCTCTTGAGCCTCCCTCTCTCCCTCCGTATCCACCCCTCTAGGTCATTACAAAGCATCAAGCTGGTCTTCCTATGCTATGCAGCAGCTTCCCACTAGCCATCCGTTTTACATTTGGTAGTGTATATATGTCAGTGCTACTCTCTCACTTCGTCCCAGCTTCCCCTTCCCCCTCTGTGCCCTCAAGTCCATTCTCTACATCTGTGTCTTTATTCCTGCCCTGCCACTAGGTTTATCAGTACCGTTTTTTTAGATTTCATATATGTGCGTTAACATACGGTATTTGTTTTTGTCTTTCTGACTTACTTCACTCTGTATGACAGACTGGAGGTCTATCCACCTTGCTACAAATAACTCAATTTTGTTCCTTTTCATGGCCGAGCAATAGCCCATGTTATATATGTGCCACATCTTCTTTATCCACTCGTCTCTTGATGGACATTTAGATTGCTTCCCCAGCATGACAATTGTAAATAGTGCTGCAGTGAACATTGTGATGCATGTATCTATTTGAATTATGGTTTTCTCGGGGTATATGCCCAGCAGTGGGATTGCTGGGTCATATGTTAGTTTTATTTTTAGTTTTTGAAGGAACCTCCATACTGTTCTGCATAGTGGCTATATCAATTATATTCCCACCAACAGTGCAGGAGGGTTCCTTTTTCTCCACACCCTCTCAGGCATTTATTGTTTGTAGGTTTTTTTGATGATAGCCATTCTGACCAGTGTGCGGTGATGCCTCATTGTGGTTTTGATTTGCATTTCTCTAATGATTAGTGATGTTGACCATCTTTCCGTGTGTTCGTTGGCAATCTGTATGTCTTCTTTGGAGAAATGTCTGTTTAGGTCTTCTGCCCATTTTTGGATTGGGTTTTCTGTTTTTTTTGATATTGAGCCTGCATGAGCTGCTTGTATCATTTGGAGATTAATCCTTTGTCAGTTGCTTCATTTGCAAATATTTTCTCCCATTCTGAGGGTTGTCTTTTCATCTTGTTTGTGGTTTCCTTTGCTCTGCAAAAGCGTTTAAGTTTCATTCAGTACCATTTGTTTATTTTTCATTTTATTTCCATTACTCTAGGAAGTGGATCAGAAAAGATCTTGCTGTGATTTATGTCAAAGAGTGTTCTGCCTATGTTTTCCTCTAAGAGTTTTATAGTGTCTGGCCTTACATTTAGGTCTTTAATCCATTTTGAGTTTATTTTTGTGTATGATGTTAGGGAGTGTTCTGGTTTCATTCTTTTACATGTAGCTGTCCAGTTTTCCCAGCTCCACTTATTGAAGAGGTTGTCTTTTCTCCATTGTATATTCTTGCCTCCTTTGTCAAAAATAAGGTGACCATAGGTGCGTGGGTTTATCTCTGGGCTTTCTATCCTGTTCCATTGATCTATATGTCTGTTTTTGTGCCAGTACCATACTGTCATGATTACTGTAGCTTTGTAGTATAGTCTGAAGTCAGGGAACCTGGTTCCTCCAGCTCCGTTTTTCTTTCTCAAGATTACATTGGCCATTCGGGGTCATTTGTGTTTCCGTATAATTTGTAAAATATTTTGTCCTAATTCTGTGAAAAATGCCATTGGTAATTTGATAGGGATTGCACTGAATCTGTAGATTGCTTTGGGTAGTATAGTCATTTTCAGTGTTGATTGAAATGTTGATTCTTCCAATCCAAGAACATGGTATATCTTTCCATCTGTTTGTATCATCTTTGATTGCCTTCATCAGTGTCTTATAGTTTTCTGCATACAGATATTTTGCCTCCTTAGGTAGGTTATTCCTAGGCATTTTATTCTTTTTGTCTCAGTGGTAAATGGGAGTGTTTCCTTGATTTCTTTTAAAGATTTTTCATCATTAGTGTAGAGGAATGCAAGAGATTTCTGTGCATTAATTTTGTATCCTGCTACTTTACCAAATTCATTGATTAGTTCTGTAGTTTTCTGGTGCCATCTTTAGGATTGTCTATGTATAGTATCATGTCATTTGCAAACAGTGACAGTTTTACTTCCTCTTTTCAATCTGGATTCCTTTTCTTCTCTCATTGCCATGGCTAAAACTTCCAAAACTATGTTGAATAATAGTGGTGAGAGTGGGCAATCTTGTCTTGTCCCTGATCTTAGAGGAAATGCTTTCAAGTTTTCACCATTGAGAATGATGTTGGCTGTGGGTTTGTCATTTATGGCTTTTATTATTGTTGAGGTTGGTTCCCTCTATGCCCACTTTCTGGAGAGTTTTTATCATAAATGGGTGTTGAATTTTGTCAAAAGCTTTTTCTGCATCTATTGAGATTATCATATGGTTGTTATCCTTCAGTTTGTTAATATGGTGTATCAGATTGATTGAGTTGCATGTATTGAAGAATCCTTGTATTTCTGGGATAAACCCCACTTGATCATGATGTATGATCCTTTTAATGTGCTCTTAGATTCTGTTTGCTAGTATTTTGTTGAGGATTTTTGCATCTATGTTCATCAGTGATATTTGCCTGTAAATTTCTTTTTTTGGTGACATCTTTGTCTGGTTTTGGTATCAGGGTGATGGTGGCCTCATAGAATGAGTTTGGAGGGTTTCTTTCTCTCCTATATTTTGGAAGAGTTTGAAAGGGATAGGTGTTAGCTCTTCTCTAAATGTTTGATAGAATTTGCCTGGGAAGCCACCTGGCCCTGGGCCTTTGTTTGTTGGAAGATTTTTAATCACAGTTTCAATTTCAGTTCTTGTCATTGGTCTGCTCATGTTTTCTCTTCTTCCTGATTCAGTCTTGGAAGGTTGTACTTTTTGAAGAATTTGTCCATTTCTTCCAGTTTGTCCATTTTATTGGCATATAGTTGCTTATAGTAGTCTGTCATGATCCTTTGCATTTGTGCGGTGTCAGTTGTTACTTCTTTAACATTTGTAATTCTGTTGATTTGAGTCTTCTCCCTTCTTTTCCTGATGAGTCTGGCTAATGGTTTATCAATTTGGTTTATCTTCTCAACGAACCAGCTTTTAGTTTTATTGATCTTTGCTATTGTTTCCTTCATTTCTTTTTCATTTATTTCTCATCTGATCTTCATGATTTCTTTCCTTCTGCTAACTTTGTGGGGTGTTTTTGTTCTTCTTTCTCTAATTGCTTTAGATGTAAGGTTAGGTTGTTTATTTGACATTTTTCTTGTTTCTTCAGGTAGGATTTTATTGCTATAAACTTCCCTCTTAGAATGCCTTTTTTTTAAAAAAAAGTTTTTATTGGGGTATATTTTATTTACAATGTTGTGTTAGTTTTAGGTGTATAGCAAAGTGAATCTGTTATACATATACATGTATCCACTCTTTTTTAGATTCTTTTCCCATATAGGCTATTACAGAGTATTGAGTAGAGTTCCCTGAGCTATATAGTAGGTCCTTATTAGTTTTCTACTTTATATACAGTTATGTGTATATATCAATCCCAATCTCCTAATTTATCTCTCATCCCCCACCCCATTACCCCCTGGTAACCATAAGTTTATTTTCTACATCTGTTACTCTATTTCTGTTTTGTACATAAGTTCATTTGTAGTCTTTTTTTTTTTTTTTTTCGGTATGCGGGCCTCTCACTGTTGCGGCCCCTCCCTTTGCAGAGTGCAGGTTACAGACGCGCAGGCTCAGCGGCCATGGCCCACGGGCCCAGCCACTCCGCAGCACGTGGGATCCCCCCGGACCAGGGCATGAACCCGTGTCCCCTGCATGGACAGGCGGACTCTCAACCACTGTGCCACCAGGGAAGCCTATTTGTACCCTTTTTGTAGATTCCTCATATAAGTGATATCATATGATATTTGTCTTTCTCTGTCTGAGTTACCTCACTCAGTAAGACAATCTCTAGGTTCATCCATGTTGCTGCAAATGGCATTATTTTGTTCTTTTTCATAGCTGAGTAATATTTCATTGTATATATGTACCACATCTTCTTTATCCATTCCTCTGTTGATGGACATTTAGGTTGCTTCCATATCCTGGCTATTATAAATAGTGCTACAGTGAACATTGGGGTGCATGTATCTTTTCAAATTATGGTTTTCTATGGATATATGGCTTTTAAAAATTGAATAACTTAAGCAGCAAAGGAAATTATTAAATAATATTAGGTAGTATGATCATCTCCAAAAAAGGCTAGACAGTCACACTCTGAAGCTACATAACTAGGAAAAAAAGCCCAAGCAAAACACAGGGCAAAAAGAAAAACCAACAGTGCAGCACTGCTCGGTACCTATACTACTTGGGGCTGAGTTCTAGAATGCTGCTATGGCTGCCCATAGAAGTTCTTTGAAAAGTGAATTGCTGATACATGACCATCTGCTTTGATTGTTCACCTCTGAAACCGAGGCCTTCAGAGCCCTGTCTGATTGGTAGAATCTGAGTCACATGCCTTTACCCCAGCTACAAGGAAGGATGGGAATACAAGTTTTCTGGCTCTTTCTGGGGATTTCGTAATGTGGAAAATTATCGAAATGTAGGCAGGGTATTCGAGGGTGTTGGACAGATGATAGTAGTGACCCCACTTACAAACAGTAACAGTTAACATTACTGATCATGCTTTATGTGCTAGGCATTCTTTAATTTTTAAAGTTTTTTGTAAAGACTGTGGCATGCATACCTTAGCATCAGAGAATTCACACTGGGGAGAAAGCATACAAATATGCAGAATGTGGCAAAGCCTCTACTCCATGTTCACGTCTTAAGCAGCGTCAGATAATTCATACTACACAGAAACCTTACAAATGTACAGAATGTGGCAAAGCTTCTAAATGGCACAAAAGGTTTACTCGACACCATAGAATTTATACTTGTGAAAAAACATACAAATGTAAAAAATGTGGCAAAGCCTTTTAGGCATTCTTTTAAATACTTTGCTTTTTAATGCACTGAATCCTCACAGCAACCCAGTGAGGAGGGCAGTATTATTGTCCCTAGCTTATAAATAGGGAAACTAAGGCACGGAGATATTTAGTAAGTTGCACAGGATTACTAACAGGGAAGAAGCAGGAGCCAAATTCATTCCATTCTTAACCTTTATGTCTTCCTTTTTCAAATACATACTGGAAAATAGTTTGGCAGATTTAATAAAATTCAGCAATCGCATTCTTGGGCATCTATCCCAGAGAAATGAAAACTTAAGTTCACACAACACATGTTCAGAGCAGCTTTTGGGTACCAGACTTTCCCTGCCACCATAAACAACAAATGATGATGGAACAATTAGATGTGTGTATGCAAAAAATGCACTTTGATCTTCATGCTATATTTTTAAAAATTAACTCAAAATATCACAGGTGTAAATATAAAAACTTAAAACTACAAAACTTCCAGAGAAGGCATCAGAATAAGTCTTTGGCCCTGTGTAGGCGAAGGTGTCTTTTCTTTTTTTTTTTTTTTTTCTTTGCGGTACGCGGGCCTCTCACTGTTGTGGCCTCTCCCGTTGCGGAGCACAGGCTCCGGACGCGCAGGCTCAGCGGCCATGGCTCACGGGCCCAGCTGTTCCGTGGCATGTGGGGTATTCCCGGACCAGGGCACGAACCCGTGTCCCCTGCACTGGCAGGCAGACTCTCAACCACTGCGCCATCAGGGAAGCCCGGCAAAGGTGTCTTAGATATGACTCTCAAACAGTGATCCAAAAGTTGATAAATTGGACTTCACTAAAACAAAACATAACAAAACAAAACAAAATTCTTCTCTTTGAAAGATATCATTAAGAGAATGAAAAGACAAGCCACAGACTGGGAGAAAATACTCACAGATCATATCTTTGGTAAATGAATTATATCCAGAATATGTAAAGAACTCTCAAAATTCAACAATAAGAAAACAACCGAATTTTTAAAAATAAGCAAAAGATTTGAACAGGCACATCCCCAAGGAAGATATGTGGATGACTAACAAGCACAGAAAAGATGCTCAACATCATTAGTCATTGGAGAAATTAAAACTAGAATGAGCTACCCCTGTACATAGATTAGAATAGCTACAGTTAGACAACTGACAATATCAAGTGTGGGTGAGGATGTGGAGGAACTGGTATGCTCATATACCACCAGTGGGAATGCAAAATAATACAGTCATTTTAGAAAACAGTTTGGTAGTTTCTTAAAAAAATTAAATGTATAGCTACCATCCGATGCAACAGTTCTACTCCCAGGTGTTTACTCAAAAGAAGGGAATTCGCATTTCTGTGCAAAAATGTGTACATTAATGTTCATGGCAGCTTTATCTGTAATACCCCAAGCTGGAAACAACGTGGATGTCTTTCAACAGGTGAATGTTTAAACCAACTGAGGTACATCCATACCATGGAATACTCCTCAGTAACAAAAAGAAACTAACTGTTGATTTACACAACTTGGATGGATCTCAAGGAAATTATGCTGAGTGAAAAAAATCAGTTCCAAGAAGTTACAAGCTATATGATTCCATGAATATAAAATTCTTGAGTTGACAAAATTATAGAAATGGAGAACAGATTATTGGTTGCCAGAGCTAGGGACCAGAAGGGGGAACAAGAGAGGTTTGTGATTATAAAAGGACAACACGATGAACCCTTGTAGCGATGGAACTCTCTGTATCTTGACTGTGGTGATGGATACACAACCCTGGACACATGTGATAAAATTGCATAAAACTAAATATACATATATAACAAGTGCATAAAAAATTGGTGAAATCTGAATAAGATCCATGGATTGTATCAGGATCTATATCATGATTGTGATATCATACTATAAGTTTTGCAAGATGTTAATGTTGGGGGAAAATAGTTAAAGGGTAAAGGATCTCTGTATTAGTTCTTTATTTATTTATTTGTTTTTATTTTTGGCTGCGTTGGGTCTTTGTCGCTGCACGCAGGCTTTCTCTAGTTGCGGCGAGCGGGGGCTACTCTTTGTTGCAGTGCGTGGGCTTCTCACTGCAGTGCCTTCTCTTGTTGCGGAGCAGGGGCTCTAGGCACTCAGGCTTCAGTAGTTGTGGCACACGGGCCCTAGAGTGTGCGGGCTTCAGTAGTAGTGGCGCGTGGGCTCAGTAGTTGTGGCTCGTGAGCTCTAGAGTGCAGACTTAGTAGTTGTGGCACACGGGCTCAGCTGCTCCACGGCATGCAGGATCCTCCTGGGCCAGGGATCGAACCCGTGTCCCTTGGATTGGCAGGTGGATTCTTAACCACTGCGCCACCAGGGAAGTCCCTCTGTATTAGTTCTTATAACTAAATATATCTACAATTATTTCAAAATGAAAAGTTTAATTAAATTAAAACATACACATGTATCTCAAGACAACAGCACAAGATGAAATCACCTTATTCAGGTCTTCAATTTCCAAAAGCTGACATTGGAGGCAGGACAGGAGACGTATAATTTATTTTTATGGATCCTTTTTTAGGACACAGGATTAACATTTCCATTTTACTTGGGCACAGGAGGGTTTGTGCACATATGTTACAACTGTTCATCATTATTTTAACTTTGTCTTTTCTCTGTTTATCAGTCCTGGATTCTTAGTCGCAATAATAAGAACAGACTTAAATTATCAGGCTATTGTAAGAAAAAGAAAGATATTTAGTGAAAGGATCTGGGGAGCTCAGAGAATCTACTAGAGGGCTACAGAACAAGTTTTGGAAATGAGCAGAAAAAGAAGCAGCTCTGGAGGTCTAGGAAAGGGAACCACATAAATAGAGTGGTCTCATGGTAGGAACAGGTGGTTGGAGGCCTGGTGGTTGGGAAGAATGCACGCCAACTTTTTTTTAATAAGAAATGATGAGAGATTACATCTATTTATTTATTTATTTTTGGCTGCATTGGGTCTTCGCCGTGCTGCGCAGGCATCCCATTGCGGGAGGCCTTTCCCGTTGCGGAGCCCGGGTTCCAGGCACGTGGGCTCAGTAGTTGTAGCACGCGGGCTCTAGAGTGCAGGCTCAGCAGCTGTGGAGCACGGACTTAGTTGCTCCACGGCATGTGGGATCCTCCCAGACCAGGGCTCGAACCCGTGTCCCCCCGCACTGGCAGGTGGATTCCCAACCACTGCACCACAAGGAAAGCCCACGCCAAGCATTTTTCAGTCGTAAGATCACTTGCTTATGGGCCAAAGTCCAGCCTACAAGGTCTCTCACTGAAGGACGTACATCGCTTCCTCCTGGCCATACAGAGACAATGAGAGCAAGGATCTGGCCTTCTTGGTCTCCTCAGTGAGGGGCAGACACCTGAACTTAACATTACAGTCAATTTCCCACAGTGTAGGAGGGGCAGCTCCCCTAGAGGAAATCAGGAAGCCATTGGGGAGGAGCAATGAATGATGGGTGACCAGATGGTGATAAACATCAGTCTCAACAAGGATGTTACAAGGGAGAACAAGACTTACACATGTGCAGAAGTCAAGGGGGAGTGGTATTTCAGAAGGCCTGGGAAGGCAGCTTTTCTACCTTCGCAATTCCTTCTTTGTGTAGTTTCTAAAATCCCATCATTTGGGAATATGTTCATGTTAATCATTAACCCTCATTTGATAGCTCTAAAATGTGCTTTCTCCTGGTAGAGCCAAAATGCCAAATCACTGAAATATTAGTATCAGATTTGTCTGAGGACACTTAGAAGGGCTCTGTGTCAACAAAAGGGGAGAACCTGGAATGGGGAAGTTAAAAAAGAAGCTTATGTCTGCTCTGATTTTGTCCAGAGCTATCCCCACCTAAGGAATGATTTAGGGGCAGCATACCTGTTTTAGGTGTTGTCAGACCCAGGATGTGAAAAACTACAAAGCAAGGCAGAATCAGGAGTCAAGTTATGTACATGCTGTGACTACTAACAAAATGTTCAGCCAAACCTGCAAAGGGCTCCACCTGCATGGCCACTTTCTCTAGAAATAGTGTACAGGGACCAGTCAGCTAAAAGGCCCCAGGTAAATGGATTCAGTTCAAACATAACCCAAATAAACCCCAGGGTCCATGTGGCCTGTTTCTAGCACAATAGCTCATTCAGAAAAACATAGTCCAGGAACCAAAGATATTTGCTGGCAAAAATAATTCTAGTTCTATTTGCATTTCCCTCAAAAATATTAAATGAAATGTGTTTGGTTCATAACCCACATTTCCCAAAACCTCTTTCCACATTGCTCTGTCCTTTCCTTCTTTACTACACACCAAACCTGAGGACACTGTCTTCCTCTTTCAACTCTCAATCAAAAACCCACTCTCACGCTTTTATATAAAAACATCTGAATGCATGTCGGATATCACCACCCCTCTCCTCATGCCCACCCTAATCTCCTACCTGATTGCCTTGATCTGCTGAAGGTACTTGGAGGACAAGAAGAATAAAATGCCTTTTTCACCCATAATAAAGTTTGGTCCTGTTACAGAAGGATTTAATCACACGTGAGTGGGCAGGAAGTGGATTCCAGGTGAAGAATTATAGACAAAGTCCAACTGTTAAGCATTGGTGAGTAAGTTCATGTCCCCAACACAACGAGCATGTAACTCGGCCAAGCAGACAAAAGTCCATCTTCACCTGCCTGGAAACTTCACCTTTGGGTCCTAAGTGTAGGTCCACCTGCCTCTCTCTGGTTTCTGAATTGTTCCCACTTTGTGCCCCTGGATTCCAGTCCCAGTGAGAGTCTGTGCGTGATGTGCAAGCTTTCTGCCTTTCCCCAGCACTCACATGGAGGGTCTTTGGGCCCCCTCTGCACATCAAAATGTCCATTAGGCGTCTAGCCTCCCAGTCACTTCTTCCAGCCTTGTAACTCCAAGGTGCTTTTGGCATCCCCATCTGCAAGTGTGATCAGGTGTAAAAGAGGATGTGATACCAAAGTGACACTGCTGTCACCTAGGATGGACTTCCTGCAGCAGACATGAGTACACACAACAGCAATGCACAGCCTGCTCATCTAAGTCCATTGGCACTTGGGGGAAGAGCAGAGGCTAAGGGCTCTGATAACAGCAAATACAGTGCCCTGTCACCAAAGACTAGCAGAGCATGGAGAGATTTAATCCTTTCAATATCCCTGGCACGTAAATCCTACACAGATTGTGACTTTAAAAGGTTTAGCTGCCAGACTTAGGTTACAGCCTAAGTTTCTGACACATACAAAGAAAGCAAGCTTCCCATTCATTGTGCTCCAGAAGGTCTCAACAGAAACGAATCGGGGTGATTAACTTAGACTGAATTATTCTCCATGACAGCAGTTCCCAAAATTTGTTCCACAGAATACTGGGATCACTGGAGGTATTCACAGGCACTAATATTCAGCATTAATTCCAACTTTATATTTACTGAGTTCCTACTATGTGCTAGGCATGAATCTAGCCTAGGAGATCCATTAATGAACAAGAGAGACAAAAATCAGGAAAAGTGGTAAGGAGATCTCAGTTTGGGAAACCTAAATCTAAGAGTAATTCTAGTAAGAGAATTCGGAGGAAAAAGGAACTGAATTATTAGACTTCTTTGGTGGGTGGTATCTAATGTTGTCTTCCTAGTTAGTTAATCTTTCCAGAGAACTTAAAATTTCTAAGTTCAAGACAGAGCTATATGAGCCAGGATTCCCACTACCTAGAAGGAGAAAAGGATAAATTTAGTATTTCA
This sequence comes from Delphinapterus leucas, assembly GCF_059928025.1. Classification (NCBI taxonomy): domain Eukaryota; kingdom Metazoa; phylum Chordata; class Mammalia; order Artiodactyla; family Monodontidae; genus Delphinapterus; species Delphinapterus leucas. The sequence goes on along the minus strand of NC_143130.1, from coordinate 21,042,836 downwards.
GTGACAACTAAGGTTAACATATTAATTATATTTTATTTTAATCCTCACATTAACCCTATCAGCTCTATTATGTGGGTATTAATCCCATTTTATATACAAAAATTGCATTGGGTTTTCTAACTAGAAAAAAAAAAAACACAGAATAGTAATGTTTTCTTTTTAAAAGCAACCATCTGACCAGCACCAAAACCCAGAATTCATCCACAAGTCATGCACACATATTTTTTAAAAATCTTTTCTTTGGTTCCTCTGGATACAGAGATCCTCAAAAGAAAGTATCTGCATAGTGGAACAGAGAGATTAAATGTTTAAAGGCTTGTAATTTAGGAGGAAAAAAATGACTCCCTTTTGACCAAAGATAAAGAACAAATGCTTTATCACATCATATTTATCATATCATATTTATCATATTTACTGTTCTGCTCATTCAGAGCATTTGATCAGACAATAAATAATGAAAATAGTCACTCCATTACATACTAATTTTTACTTTATTATTCTGACTTTATTAGCATTCTTTAACTGTGAATTAATAGATAAAATTCCCCTTCTCCTTATTAAGGCTAACCCCTCTACTTATGCACTGAGTATGAGTTTACATCTATTCTCACTTTCTCAAAAAATTTGCCTCTGAAATGTCATTCTCTGAAGCATCACCAAATTCCCCTTCTTAATTGGATCATTCCTGTTGGCATATAACATTGCTATACTATCTTCCATCTTCAAACAAATGAACAAATAAATAACAGTCGTCTGGACTTCTGTTTTCACACATGATTGGGAAATTAGTATTGGACTTGCCCTCCCATCATAAACAATTAGAATATTGGGGAAAAATCCATAAATAAAATTTGTTTGGATATCGGACAACAGGCATCACAGGATTCTAATCCCCTAGAGAAGGAAAACAAGTGAGGTAAGTCCCATGATTACCCCAGATTTCTACCTGGTGGCACTTTCTGAACTACAACACAGGAAGGGATACCCAAGCAGAGAAGAGCAGTATCAATGAATGGAGCACAAAAAGATTTGAGTTTGAAGAGGCTTAGGAAGCTGGAATTGAGCTCCAGAAATCCATGAAGTTGCCTTGAGTCTTTGGCTGAATTCTAAGCTTCTCATGTGCTGGGTGAATCTCCACAAGGCTGGAATAAGAACAACCAGGGATTCCACAAACTAAAAAACTTACGGAGCTCTCAGAGGATGGGAGATGTTTGAACTCTAACCAGATAGAACGGAGAGACTTTGTCAAACACCCAAACCATTTGAAAGAGATCCCAAAAGGGTTATTTCTTCATAGCAGGTCTAAACTGGCCCTGAAGTAAAAAGCTACTATACATTCACCCTATTAAAGCTAAAAAACAAATCTCAGAAGGATTAAGCTGCCTCACAAGTAACTTAGCTGCCTGCCAAAACACTTAATGGAAGACAACAGTGTAATATTAAAAATGTCCAACATCCCATCAAAAATTACTAGGTGTACTAAGAGGCAGAAAAATGTAGCCAAAAGAAAAATCAGTCAATACAAAAAGACTCAGAAATAACAGTGATGATGAAATTATTAGGGAAGGACTTTAAAACAGCTTTTGTAAATATTCTCAAGGATTTAAAGGGAAACATGAATGTAATGAGCAGAGAAATAGAATATATAAAATACAATGAAAGGGAATTTCTAGAATTGAAAAATACTCTTTCTAAATTTTTAAAAAAATCACTAAATGGGCTTATCAACAGATTAGAAACAATAAAAGAAATATTAGTGAACTTAAAGACATAGCAACAGAAATTATCCAATCAGAAAGAAACTCAGAACAAATGCTGAAAAAAAAATGAACAGAGCCCCATTGAGCCACGGACAGATTTCAAGTGGCCTTAAATGTAATTTGGAGTTCCAGAAGGGAATGAGGGCAGAATAAGTAATTGGTGAAATAATGACTGAAATCGTTCAAAACATGATGAAAACTGCAAACCCACGGATTCAAGAAAATCACAAACACTAAGCAGGGTTGGGAGGGATGTGTGAGGTCTCTCATTATCCAGTAGGGTAGCCCTGGCTTGTTTAAATGATAGAAGGATTTACAAGAGAAGGAAAACCCCAATGTGCAACTACTTCTCAAGATTCTACTTATGTCCCATTTTCTAATGGCCCATTGGCACATCCAGTCACATGACCTGGGCCAGATTCAAAGGCTAGAGAAATGTACCCTATTTTTCAATAGAGTCATTTCAAACAGACAGGCATAGTGAGATGGAAAGAATGTGTGGCCATTTGCAATCTACCCATCACTCCATCAGAGAAGCCTTCCTGACCATCCAGTTTAAATATGTTTCCTTCCATATCCTATCACACTCTATATTCTTGTTTTATTTTTCTGCCTAGCACTTATAAGTAATCAAAATTATATTAAATATTAATTTATCCATTCCCTTATAATGGAGTACTCTGACATTTTTCTTTTCCAGTTCATAGTACTTGGTCAATAAATAGTTGTTGAATTAATGGGAAAATGCAGGCATATATGTATTTTCTGAAAAGTACATAGGATATACCATCTCTGCTTTTCAGTAAGTCGTTTAAATAACATTATCTTTTTAATTCAATTAAAAGATTCAGAAACCCAGAGAGTTTATAAACTAAGAAGGTATGTACTTTTGTCTCACAACTCTTGATAAAGCACTATGTGTATAAGTATAATTTAATATTAGGTTTGGAAAACAGCTTTCTTTATCTTTTGCGCAATTTTTATATACCTGAAAGGTGCTCAATAACTAACAGATAATAAGTAAATATTTATTTTTCTTTAAAGGACTTTCACAGAGCAAATTCAAAATCATGAGCAGATACTGTAAGAACTGGACTTTCCAAGGAGTTGTGAAAATTATGTGGCTTTTTTCTTTTTTTCCTTTTTTATTAGGGAGGGACACAGCTATTCATTTATTCACTTGGTTTTGTTTTGTTTTTTTAAGATGTTGGGGGTAGGAGTTTGCTAATTAATTTATTTATTTTTGCTGTGTTGGGTCTTAGTTTCTGTGCGAGGGCTTTCTCTAGTTGGGGCGAGCGGGGGCCACTCTTAATCGCGGTGCGCGAGCCTCTCACTATCGTGGCCTCTCTTGTTGCGGAGCACAGGCTCCAGACGCACAGGCTCAGTAGTTGTGGCTCACGGGCCTAGTTGCTCCGCAGCATGTGGGATCCTCCCAGACCAGGGCTCGAACCCGTGTCCCCTGCGTTAGCAGGCAGATTCTCAACCACTGCGCCACCAGGGAAGCCCTATTCACTTGGTTTTGACTGCAAATGTGACTTTAAAGACCTGAAAGCAAGTCATTAAACAATAAAAAACAAATTGCACATTCCCTTAAAACGTAATCCTCAGACCGAGGCTTGGTTGAAGGCTCAGGTTGGTCAGGGTGGTTGATTTTTATTACCCTAATTAGAATCTAATTTTCGGATTTATTGGAAGTGATTCAGTATTCTTATTCTGTTGGTCAAGAGGCTAAATGGAGGGAGTGTTAAGAATCCTTCAGAACAGAAGGATCTGACCGTTTCTCACATTATCTACTTTGCTAAGCAAACACGGGAATGATGAGTAGCCTCCATGGTATGACCTGTTATCTGGTCTGACGAGAGAAGAGGAGAGAGGTTTAGAGAGAAGATAACCCAATTCTTCAATTTATAGTATTTCACACAGAACATTTTTTCTGGTTAATCCACCATTCTGTCAAATAATCACACACATACACCTTTTTGTACTAGCCAGAATCTTTGATTCAGAGAGCTCTAAATACCTGCCTGGCCTACCTAGGCCTATTAGTTAGACCATATATTACACTCTGATATTTCTGATTCTTATAAGAATTTTTGAGATTTTCAGCATAACATAGAGGTTTAAGGTTTCGATTTACCTAGAAGTATAAATGTTATTATCTATTGTCAGTAAAATAATGTTTGTTTCCTCAGATAAATTCCTAACTCAGTAGTTCTCAAACATTTTGGTTCCCATCCTTTTATACCTTTTTTTAAAAATTTGATGATCTCAGAGAGTATTTTTTTATATGTGTTGTGTCTATCAATATTTACATTAGAGACTAAAACTGAGAAAATTTTAAATTATTAATTCATTCAATATAATAATAACTCCATTACATATTAATACTTTTAAAGGAAAATGTATTATTCTTTGTTAATTTTGTAAAATAATTTTACTTTCAAAAAAGTTATAAAATGGCATTATTTTACGTTTTTGCAAATCTCTTTAATATCTTATATAATAAGACAACTGAGTTCTCATGTATAGCCCTGCATTCAGTCTGTTGCAATATCACACACCATGCAGCCTCCAGAAAATGCCACAGTGTACTCATGGGAGAATTAGATGAAAAATAGCAAATGAAGTCTCAACATCATTATGAAAACAGTTTGATTTCACAGACCTCCTGATAAGGTCTCTGGGACCCACAGCCATCCCCAGGCCATACTTTGAGAATGTGTGTCCTAACCAGTTCAAAGAACTTCTGTCTCTGACCAGAGTCTCCTGATGGCAATTGTATGACTCATAAAAAAGAAATGAAAAGTTATCAAAAGTATAAGAGAAAGAAGTACATTTTATTCCTGTGGTATCTTTGGCAACCATTCCTTTGGCAAAACTTGATTTTAATTCAGTTGATAAATTTTATATGATGAGACTTTTACATTTTGTAAAAGAAAAATATATTTGCATGGTCTTGTAAAAATAAATGATCCCTAGAATGTTTCTCAGCTTCGAAAGGCGCTGTAGGTAAATCCATCAAAAGAGTTAGCCTCTATAGCCGCTTTAACCAACAACCAACAACTCTTCTCTCCCAATCTCTCTTCTTACCTATAATCCTGATATCTTGCAAGAATTGGAACAGTTTGCTTTCAAAATTATTTTCTAAAATATTTTAAAGTGAAAAGTGTTCACTGCAAGACATGATCAAGGCAGATAAAAATTACATCCTTGAGTTTGTGAAACTAAGACGGAAGATAATTAACATGCTCAAAGGTAGACAAAGGCCCTTGACTCCGTAACCATTGAATAATTAGAAATAATATTTAAAACACAAGAGGCCTAATAAAAGGAATTAGCAGCTTGAACCTATTTTCTTTTCTATCCTCATTGTGGCGAGCTCTCCAAAATGATTACAGTCAGAGTTCTTGAGACCTGTTAATAAAAATAAAACTAGCCCTTTGTATTAACATATGACTTCTATCTGTGAAAGTATACTTCTTTGGAAATATTAATATATAGCTTGCAAGGCTGTAAGACCAGATGGCAGTGAATAGGGGACATTTAAGCATGTAATGGCTCTAATATCTGTGTGTTCTGGTTTCTAGCTGTGAACAAATTATCACCAAGCTTAGCAGCTTAAAACAGTCATTTTATTTTTCTCACAGTTTTGTAGGTCAGGAATTCAAGAAGGACTTGTCATTGCAGTTTTCACTTAGGGTCTCTTGTGTTGGCTGGACTGTAACATGACCTGAAGGCTCGACTGGGTTGTATTTCCAATTTGGTTCCTTCATTTGCCTGGGACTTGTTGCAGGTGGTTAACTGGAACTCAGCTGGGCTGTCAATCAGAATGCCTGTACATGGACTTTCTACCATGACAGTTTCAAACTTCTCATGTGGCACCTGGCTGGTTTACCCCAGAACAAGCATCTTAAGAGAATTAGGCTGAAGCTTCTCACTCAGCCTTTACTGACACAGCCCAAGAAGTCACTCAGCATCACTTCCATTGTAGTCTGATGGTTACAAGAGAGTCATTATGGTCAACCCAGATTCAAGAGAAGGGCATGTGGACCCTACCTTTCAATGGGCGATGTGTTCAACAGTTTACAGACACGCTTTAAAAATCAACACACCATGTAAGGTTGAGAGTGCCTGGTTTAATATTTTCGAATGAAGAAAAATATTTCCCATGGAGACAATGTAATATTGCTAAAATTCATTATATCTTTACTGTAATTTAAAATATTCATGATCACATGAAAACAACTTATGTTCAGAATTCTTATTTTAACTCTGTTAAAATTGCTGTGGTCTGTGTAAAGGAAGCAACCTTTTTCAGAAAACAAATTCTAAGTAATTCTTTTATTCCAAAGTTAATTTGTTAAAAGCCGCAGATTGCTAAGCTGTTGATAGAGTTACTGTTAAATTAAATATTGTTGTATTAAAAATTGTTCAGATAAGCTCTGAGTCTGGAAACTATTGAGAGAGGGATGGTTTCACTCTTTTGATTGGTGAAAATGTGAACATAAAGGAAAGATTTGTATATTCTCAACAAAGCATTGACAAATAGAACTGCACTTTCTATATGAAAGTAAAAAGGGCCAGAGAAGAAAACTAAAAAGAATCACAAGCATTTCAATAGTGGGCAAAGCCCAGCTCTGATGTTATTAGCTATGTGACCTTGGGCAAGTACTAACTTTACTAAAGGCAAGTACTTGACTGAAATCTCTCTCAACCTCAGTTTTCTCATCTGTCAAATGGGGCTTGTGAGTGAGAATTAGATATTTGCGTAAACACGTATTATCGTAGTTAGCACACAATAAAAATTCACTGAGTGAACGGGTAAAAAAATGTATTAATCTAAAAATACGTGCATGTGCACGCATGCGCGCACACACACACACACACACACACACACACACACACACAAAACCTCAGTATTCTGGCTCTGCCACCAACCATTTTTTGACCCTGGGCAAGTCACCTTAAATCTGGGCAATTTCTTTACCTTGTCACCTATTAGATCTCAGAGGAGAACTAAGTCGTTTCTCAGTGTAGCACATCAGCACATAATGCATACTGCTGCCACAGTACTTATTACAGTCATTTTTGTACTTCTTGTCTCCTCTAGACTGAGTTCTTTGGGAGCACAGACTATATATTAGTTAGCTCAAGCTGCCATAACAAAATACCATAGACTGAGGGGCTTAACAGAAACCTGGTTCCCAAAACTAAAAACGTCCATCCTGTAAGGACTTTGGACACTGGTTTGGCCTAACAGCAAGAGTTGAACCGGATTCAGGGCAGTTTAACTGCTGAGACAGAATTTAGGGTGAGTTAAAATGGAACATTCTAATTTAAGACTGAGAATTAGAACAAAGTTAAATTAAGTTGAAATTCATAGTAATTTATAGAGACAATATGATACTTCTCTTTTATTTTAGATGCAAATATTTTATGTCATAAGGAAAAGCTAGAAAACAAAACCCTATATGAACTTTAGATTAAAAGTCCCCTTTTACCTTTTGCCTGGGTTAGGGCCGTCACCTCCTGTCTACTCTCCATGCCTTTTTCCTTGGTAGCAAAACTATTCTTTTAAAGCCTAGGTCAGTCTCAAAAATTTCCAGGTAGAAAGCAAGGGCCTTATCTTATGATGACCTCTGAGGCTGTAAAAGGTCCACGTGTTCTGCCGCCCCTCCCACCACCTGCCTCCTTGACATGTTCACCCACCTGCTCAGCCCCTCCCTGCAAAGTCCTCCTGGGACACTCTTTCCCTCCCTTCCTTCAGAGAATGCCATAACAAGTTTGTCCGACAGACGGTTGAACACTTAGGTCTAGAAATCAAAAGAGAGTTCTCGTATGGAGATCCAGACCTGGAAGTTGTGAGAACTGGTTTCATAAAAGTAGAGATCCATGGAGAGAGGGCATCATTAGAAGAGAAAAATTTATAAAGATAGAACCTTGAGGAGGAGCTCTGGTTTAAGGGGTCAGTAGAAAAGCAAGAAAGAATATATGAAGAGATCTGAAGAAATGAGAGAATCATGGCAGTCAAAGAAATATAAAATTCTAAGAAATAGTAGTGACTGGGCAACAGTGTCAAGTTTTTCTCTGCTTAAACTGGGGAAGACGAAGAATAGGACATTGACTTGCTAGATGAGCAACTGGAAAGTTATCCATGGAGTCTGAGATCATTTCAGTAGAGCCAGTTACTGAGACCACCCAGTAGGGATGTTCGTTATACATATTATAATGGTAATAATATCTGAGTTAGTGTTGTTTTTCTCAGGTATTACTCAGCTATTCCTATCAAGACCTAAAGGAGAGAGACTAAACCAATCTAGAGTTGGGATTTTCTTGTCAAAGAACAAAACATATAACACCAAGGCTTTAAAAAGACACAAGGCCAACTTTATTTCTTCTGGGCAAGGAAACATACGCCAGTGGAGAATACTGAGTAGTTATCTAGAAAAAAAGAGGTCATTAAATATTGGTAGTGGGATGATTCGTAGTTATTATGCTAATTAAAGGATTAAAAACTAGCACTCTAGATAGAATGGAATGAGCCCATAGGTCTGTACAGGGTTAATTTTTTAAAGTTTCATTGCGTTATTAGTCAGGAAAGAGATTTCAAGTAGGTCCAGTAAAACTCTGGTATTCCAGGCCACTCAAAGTTTGTTATCAGCCTCTGATGTTAGAACCAGTTGTGATAAAACACAGCATTCCATTTTGATACCTCTTAGGCAAGGGCTTCAGTAAGTAGAAAATTTTCCCTTTGTGCCATGGAGATGAGAAGGAAGGAGGAAAAGACAAAAAAAATGACACCGGTGGGGGACCATGGAATCTAAGCAGAGTAAACAGGGAAGTGAAGACTAGCTGAAAGAGAATGCATGCCATGTGTTGGGAATTAGTTCTTTATCCACTTGAAGGGCGATTTCAATGGGGCTTTTTGAAGCAAGCAAGCTGGAGGGAGAGGAGGCTGTGATTAGAGAGTGCGGTGCCTGAACTTGTGATTTCAGATGTGATGGCAAAGTCAAGGATGTGATGGCAGGGTGAGTGCGGGTCACTAAAGGAGATGGTCAGAACAGGCCTGAGAGCCAGAGTGCTGGATGTGTCATCTGCATAGACTTTAGAGGTCCTTATTATGATGGCAACAGGGCAATAAGGAATGTTGGCACCAGCTATGGTGAGAGGCTGGTGTAGCCAGGTGCCCTGAGCCTCAGAGTGGCAGTGGTTTTGCAATGGTCTGGAGAGAGCATGGGTGAGCAAGGAGGATTCCATACCCCCTCCCAGCTAGGGAGAGAGAAACATTTTCATTAGAGTCGCATTAACACTTACATTAGCCTTCCGAGGAAGGCTTTACGCCAGTTTTACTGATGAGAAGGTGATATAATTTGTATTACTTTCATGTATGTTAATAGCATGTGAGAAAGTGCTAGGCATCTACTAATCGGCATCAGTTTACGATTTAATTTCTTCCAAGTCATTTTACATTTCTTACCTTCCAAAACCCTTGATGTTTCAAGTGTCCTGGTTCAAAGCCCAGCTCTGATGTTATTAGCTATGTGACCTTGGGCAAGTACTAACTTTACTAAAGGCAAGTACTTGACTAAAATCTCTCTAAACCTCAGTTTTCTCATCTGTCAAATGGGGCTTGTGAGTGAGAATTAGATATTTGCGAAAACATGTACTATGGTAGTTAGCACACAATAAAAATTCACTGAGTGAACGGGTAAAAAAATGTATTTATTAATCTAAAAATACGTGCATGTGCACACGTGCACACACACACACACACACAGACACACACACACACAAAACCTCAGTATTCTGGCTCTGCCACCAACCATTTTTTGACCCTGGGCAAGTCACCTTAAATCTGGGCAATTTCTTTACCTTGTCACCTATTAGATCTCAGAGGAGAACTAAGTCGTTTCTCAGTGTAGTGCATCAGCACATAATGCATACTGCTGCCACAGTACTTACTACAGTCATTTTTGTACTTCTTGTCTCCTCTAGACTGAGTTCTTTGGGAGCACAGACTATATATTAGTTAGCTCAAGCTGCCATAACAAAATACCGTAGACTGAGGGGCTTAACAGAAATTCATTTTCTCATAGTCTTGGAAGCTGGGAAGTACAAGATCAAGGTTCTGGCCAATTCAGTTCCTGGTAAGAGCTTTCCTCCTGATTTGCAGAGAGCTGTCTTCTCACTGTGTCCTTGCATGGTGGAGAGAAAGACAGTGAGCAAACTCTCTGCTGTCTCTTCTTATAAGGACGCTAATCCCATCATGAGGGTCCCATCCTCATGACCTCATCTAAACCTAATCACCCCCCTCAAGGGCCCCATTGCAAAATACCATCACTTTGGGGGCTAGAACTTCAACATATGGATTTGGGGAAGAAACAAACATTCAGTTCATCACAGACTAGCTTTCATCTCCACGTCCACAGTACTCCACATGTCATTTTTCCCTTGGGGAATGCTTGTTGAAATTTTAAAGCCTCTTCTTCTCCCCAAATTCTATCATCTAGAAGTAATGGGAAAAAAATACATATCCACAATAAAGTAGTTTCTCCTTATATAAAAATTTTAAAATTTGCATATTTTCAAAATCTCATAGTGTGTTGTTGTTGTGATATAGCAAGCTTAAATTGCTGTGTCATGGCATATTCATGTTTAAAATCCATTTTAATAAGTGCCCTTGGAGGGAAAAACGAGGAAAATTATTTTTCCCTGTTAGATAATTCTCATTCACTCAACAGAGTAACTGTTAAACAGAATTCACCACGTGCCTCACTTTTCATCTGGTCTGTTTCCTACTGAAATATGGTCTGTTTCCTACTGTATTCAAGGGAAAGTATGGAAGGAAGCTGTCTAGTGACTAACATAACACCTGCAAATGCCTGATGGGATTATCATTGAAGCCACCCGGATAAAGAATGTCACCAACCAGAGTTCAAGTACAATGGAGGTTTTGTTAGTGCTTTTCTGCTGTCTCAAAAATATCACTCTGCATTTTAACACTAGTTATTACATATTCATCTCTTCTAATTCTCCCCCAACTAAAATACGTTTAATAGAAACAGAATAATCTAACATGCTTCTAATTTTAATGAAACCTTTCAAGTCTATATAGCAATTCTGAAAGTGAGTCACGAAGAGCTTTATTACCTTTATAGTCACATCTTAGTCATTCTCAATAAGTTTTTATTGCATGAATGGAAAAAAATATTTATCTAGTTTAGCATACTAAGTAACAGCTCAAAATTTCCAGGTTTGCTTTGCCTAGCAGATAAAATTTTTGTGTCTTATTCCAAACTTACTAGGCTGAAATCCTTTGAGGATTGTGTCTTCATTCATATTCCCAGTAACCTTTTCTTTCTTATTGTGCTCATTTATTAATTTTGTTACTATAAAGCAAAATGAGCGAGAAAGAAAAGTGCAGGCAGTATTTGAAAACTGAACTGAAAAGAATCCCAAATAGATAAAGTAGGAGGCTAACCCTATTTTGGCCCTAGATTGTAATATATCAGCTTTATCATTGGGCAAATTGGGGTGGTTAATAACTTTTTTTTGAGTGATTAGTTTATTTAGCATTCCTTTCAGTGCCACTATTATGTTTGCAAACTGAGGGCAGAAGGAACATGTACATTTGGGGGTGGATTTCTGGCGAGTAGCATGGGTAGCTGGGCATATTTTCAGGGACCGTGGGGAGTTCTTATCCTGACTTCAATCCCTCTTCACCACAAGCTCACTGAGAAGGAAGATTAAACTATGCCAGTTTTCCCCTTCTGAAAATAATCTTTTCACAGTTAATCCTTTTTCCAATTCCATAGCTGTTATAGGACCTACATCTTCACATGGCTGAACTTTGCTTACTTCAGCTTGTTTTGTTGCCTTTTCCCTGCAGTCTTGGAATGTTCTGGCATCGGAAAGAGGGAGACGTGTGTCTTCACATGTAATAAATTACTTATCTTGACTCCAACAGTTGTGCTTCATGCATATAATAAAAGTAGGATGAAATAATCTTCCACTCATGTCCTTTGCAGGATAAGGCATAACTTAGGAGACATTTACAAGAAATGCACAAAATTAAATTCTCTTTGTCGTGGAAACTGTGTATAGGGACAGCATGGGTGGGTAGTTATGTGCTGGTAAATATTTAATACCCACTTTCTGGGGAACAAAGGCTGCAAGTTTCTATACTGTAAATATTCCACCATGGTCAATGTCAAGATACAATGTGATGTCACTGAGCAGAAATATAGGAAGATGTGCACGGTCAGCTCTCATGAGTGGGTGTAAGTAGGCTCCCCACACCTGGATATGGGCAAATAAACCTCAGTCTAACCCTCCCCTGTGAATCAGCTTCCCATCCAGGGATACTTACAAATGACTGACAGCTGGAAATATTAATTGGTTTCGATTTTTAAATGTATTAGTCTTTAAATATTTCATAAATAAAAGCTTTCAATACTAGTGAGGTTATAAAAATACAAGCACAGCAAAGAATCCAATAATATTCTATTTTTGGATCAGAACTTACCTCTCCAGCTTCCTTAATCCCTTCTCTTGCATAGTAATCTTTTAGACCTCAAATGTCTGCATCTTCTTTCACTCCTATTATCAGCTCTCTCCCCATTTCACTTCTTTTCCCTACACAGGCTAAAATCCATGGTCCATTGGTTCAAATAATACCTACCAAAACCCACAGCTATCTTGCTCTGTCTTCCTTCCTCACCTGCTGTTTAAAATTGCAATCCAAGATCAATCCAGTCAGAGGATTTTTCTTCTCTTAACTGGACAGCTGAGTACAGATGGGGAAAATCCCAGCCCCTGGCAAATGGTGTTCTTCAAATTTATAGCTTACAACATCAGCATGGCCTTCAGACATGTCCGTGAACTTTCGTTGGATTCTGTCTCCAGTTACACGTATCTGATATTCCAAGTATGTATCCCTTTCTTAAACCTGCTACCTCATCTTTTTCTCTTTCTTATCAAATGATATTGCTTCCAAACTCTCACCTCTCATTTCTTACCCATTCAATCTGGAAACGTATCTATCATCTCGCTTATTTTTTGATCTCTTTTCTGCCTTCTTCCTGTCAAAGCCAAATTCCTGTATCTGTGTTTTGGTACCTGTTCCAGTTATCTGTTCCTAGTTAGCATACCACCCCCAAAAGTAGTGGCTTTAAGACCATGCATTGTTATTTCTCGTGGTTCTGTGGGTTGACTGGGCTCAGGTGGGCATTTCTCACTGGACCGTCTCATGTAACTGAAGTTAGGTGTTGGCTGGAGTGACCGTCATCTGAGGTCCTGATGGTGTGAGGTATCCAAGGTGACACACTTGTGTGTCTGGGAGCTCAGCTGGGGTGTGACTAAGGCACCCACGTGTGGCCACTCCATGGGGCTTGGGCTTCTTACAGCCCAACCTTGGGTTCTGAGAGAGAACATACGAGGGGCAGATATTCCGGAAGGCACGAAGTTAAAGCTACCAAAGCAGTTAAAGGTCGTGCCCAGAAATGACACGGTGTCCTGTCTGCTGTGTTCTGTGGGTCAGAGCAGTCACAGAGCCGACCAGATGCAAGTGGCCTCTCCTGTTGTGGAGCACAGGCTCCGGACGTGCAGGCTCAGCGGCCATGGCTCACGGGCCCAGCCGCTCCACGGCATGTGGGGTCCTCCCGGACCGGGGCACGAACCCGTGTCCCCTGCATCGGCAGGCGGACTCTCAACCACTGCGCCACCAGGGAAGCCCAAGCTCTACCTCTTGATGCAGGAGTAGAAGGGTCACATTGCAGGAGAGCTTAAGGGATGGGAGGTATTACTGCGGCCATCTTTGGAACCTACAATCTGCCATAATACTAAAGCTCCTGGTTTTCATTTTCTTCCTTCCCGCTAGCTCCTCTACTGCCTTGACCTATAAGCAATCTCATATCTCTATATTGTCAAAAAATATATACAGATCAGTGAATTCATCACTTACGATATGTGTACTTTGTGTACATTATACTTCAATAAAACATTTAGAAAATGGTAAGAATTTGTGGCTCACTGCTGGCAAAGACATCATAGGCATTTTTGGTACTAAATTCATTATATGTATTTTCAGTACTACATCCAGTGCTTGGTATTGCCCCAAGCTTAGCACCTTTCTTTCCAGACTAGAGAACTAATTAATGTTTACCACACATACCAAAGTCAGAATGTAATAATAACACATACTAATATCAGAATAAATAAAGCTACCACATATATCTCTACCTGTATCTCTATATCTTTAACCCATCTATCTGACAAGGAAGGCAAAAATTTTCCATTTTTCCATGCCTTACTTTCTTTAAGAGTAAAATGAGATAATAAAGTGGTCTCTTAACTTGGATGTGGAGAGATTAGATAAGGTGTAGAAAAGGTTTTATGGTCTACGAAGAGAGAAAGTTCATGTAAATGTAAGGTATTCAATTTCTATTTTACTTGCAATGAAGTTAGCTAAAATAATATCCCTTACGAGTTGACATAAAGATGGTCCTGAATATACATTTTAGGATAGAATTTCTCTTTGGCCAGACGAGTAGGAAAAATCACTTTCTAAGCCCTGGTTTTAGGAAAATGACAGACCATGCAGTCCTTGGCACCCTCCATCTTTCCTTCTGTGTGGTGTTCATTCTCTCTGACCCCTCCTCCACACTGCATTCTTTCACCATGCCTTATTACATAATGTATCCCTTAAAAAATCAGCTATTAGTTATCGAGATAATTTTACCTTGATGCCTAAATGTATTAGTTGTCCCAGGATATGTGAATTTAAAATTTCTCTATAATTATAAGGTAGGTTTTTAAAATTCACGTTAAAGCAGTTAGAGCATCAGGGCACAAGGAATAAGGGTCCACAGGAAAGGCTCATCTAATGGAAACACCAATGAAGCCCTCCGTGTGACTCTGCTTCTGTGATTTCCAAACTACCAGTAAATCACTGAGAAGCTTTAAGGAACTCATCCAAACCACCCTTATAGGAACCGGTCAGGTGTGCTGATTCTCATGGTAAACCCATTTCAACAGTGAGCATGTGTAGATATATACCATGTATATATCAAAGCTCGGAGGCCGAAGTCAAATTAACAAAATCCCTTTTACAAATTTAGATATATACCATGTATATATCAAAGCTCGGAGGCCGAAGTCAAATTAACAAAATCCCTTTTACAAATTCTTGAGTTTCTTCTTATTTCCATTTTGAAAGCTTCAACCCTGACTTCAAACCTGCCCAGCCTTCCCCAGCCAGGCATCAGCAGACATCGGCCGTATCCCAGGTAAGAACCATAGTGAAGTGGCAGCCGTGCCAGCCCGAAAGCAGTCTCCAAACTGAAAAGTGATTTACTGCCTCTTTTTTGTTAATATATGTTGGTTTCCTCCAGCCCAGTTATTTTTCTGTAGACATTACTGAACCTAGGAGCACGGTGGCCTGCAGTCGACAAAAGGCAGTGTATACTCTACCCCACCCCCAACTTGCAGGGAAGAGCAACTCCCTGCTATCGTGCCATAAATAATTTAAAAATCTCTTCCAGGCAACACAGTCAAGATGCAGATTTAATTTATTCCCTGGGAGGACTAAAAGTGGCTCTATAAACCTAGTTCACAGTCAAGCTGAGTTGGGGACACTAGTTCCTTTCAAGATGTGTCACACTTACAGAGCACATGCCCTTGGGTCTTGCACTGGACTCCTTGCAAAGAATGGTTGTGTTGTTTGGTTGCTTTCTTTCTTTTTTTTTTTTTTTGCTTTGTTTTGTTTTTCCTGGGTACTCACCACTAAAGAAAGAAACTTCATTCCACAACAGAAAGGGAAATAATACTGATGGAAATGCATGGCATTCTGCAGATCTCTCAGTTCACGGGAAAATGTAGGCACAAATTCTGATGTTGTTGATTGGTGATTGTTTCGACTTTAGACTTTCTTTAGAAGGTTTCTCTTTTGAAACCTACCTGTGACCTGACTTCTGGAGTTGTTGTTTTACATTACACAACCTGTGAAGGACACCTAGTAGGAGCTACAACTTTTTGGCTTTTGTTAGTCTTAATCCTAGCAGGAAAAGAAAGACAGACAGAAAGAAAGAAATCCAAACTCAGATGGTTCAAAGGATTTCTGATGAAGGACTGTTGGGTGTGCAGCCAGCAAGGGATGTGGAGAAACCCAAAGACCAGAAGCAGAAGGAGGCGCCAGGAGCAAAGAGAGGAAAGAGGTTCCAGAGAGGCAAACACACCAGAAACTTGATAACAGCTGAAAGCTGGGAGCAGCAGGAAGCAATCCCTCCATCTCTCTCTCCTTCTATCCTTAGATCTGCTGTCTCATTGGTCCAGCCCAACAGGGAGCAGCTGCCAAGGGCCCCTGGGTGGGATGCAGTCTTGGAATTCAACCTCCCAGAGCCCAGAGGGACATTTGGGTTGGGGGGATGGAGAACAGGGACATACACAGCTGAAACATACTGGGGTCACTAGTAACTACAAAATTGAATATATAAAATATATATAATATTTAATAGATATATAAATAAAATTTTAATTTTTATTGACATATAGTTGATTTACAATGCTGTGTTAGTTTCAGGTGTACAGTAAAGTGATTCAGTTATACATATACATATATCCATTCTTTTTCAGATTCTTTTCTCACGTAGGTTATCCCAGAATATTGAGTAGAGTTGCCTGTGCTCTACAGTAGGTCCTTGTTGGTTATCTATCTTGTATATAGTAGTGTGTATATGTTAATCCCAAGCTCCTGGCATATCCCCTCTTCCCCCACTTCCCCTTTGGTAACCATAGGTTTGTTTTCTATATCTGTAAGTCTGTTTCTGTTTTGTAAATAAGTTCATTTGTAACATTTTTTAAAATCAGATTCTACATATGAGTGATATCATATGATAGTGTATACTTTAAAGATCTTTTGGCCTGCCTTTTAATTCCACATTTTAGAAAATGCTTCATGTTTTTCGTGTGAAGTATTTCCTTTTGGGAAGCATTTTTCTGCTCTTCCTCCCTCCCTCACCTTTCAGGATCAGGATATTTGCAAACTATGCAGAGTATGGCTGGAACCTTTTTGACAAGTACTTAGTAATATTCAAGCTTTGTTTCTCAAGCCTGGGTTGCTGTGATTGTATTCCTAAGGAAGTTTGTGAAGTTTTGCTAAGACTGTATAATTCAGAGTCCTGGCCTGTCCCTCTGACTTCTGAGGTGATTTGAGGAAGTAACTTAACTTCTCAATTGTTTCTAAATGTCTGAAACACTGAGAGAAGAAAGTCACTGCAGAAGTTCAAAGTCAAAGTGATGTTCTGCTAAACGCTTTGCAAAATTTTAAGTAAAAGTTTCCAAATACTGAAAAAAACTTTCCAAATAATGTGTCATCTGATTTACTTCCCACAGCTGTCAGCTGACTCCAAACATTTATGGTTCCCATTAAGAGCTTAGAGGAACAAGATAAGGGTTACTTCTGGTCCATCTAGACTGATAAAGGCCTGAGGCTGTACTGACTCTACCATAAACATGAGAAGTAAACCCACAGCAAAAAAATGCTAACAACGTTTTAAAGGCTTTTCCTTAGCTTGGTGGACTTTTTTGGCTTTAGAGGCACATGGGATGAGAAAAGGAGAATTTCGTCCTTTTGGTGAAACCTCTTGCTATGGAGGATTTGTAACATGTAAAATTATGTCATTTCTGGAGCAATGTTTTGTGCTTTGTATTACACAGAATTTGGGGAGACAGCACCGTCAGTTATAAGGATTCTGAGGTCCCATCTCACAGAGTGCCTGTTCCAAGTGTTTCTGGGTGACCCTTCTTGGTGGTTAAAATAAAACACACACTTAAACCTTTCAGGTTTCTCCCTTGCTCATGTTAAGTCAGCTCTCCTAACTCAGTGGGTATTTGGGTAAATGTGCACACATTGACTCGTTGGCTTATGTACACACAGATTGTACCAAGCTGGCCAATGTAATATTTATGTTTGTACTTTGAGCTGCCTAAGATTTTGTCATAAAACCTAAGGCTGCTGTAGGGGAGAGAGCAAATAAAACTTTCATGACTTGTATACAGAATACAAAATGTTATCATGAATATTTAATAAAATTTGCAGCAGTCAATGAGCAAAATCAATGTTTTTTAATTAAGTTATTCATTTGTAATACAACCTGTACCTTGTTGGGTATTAGCATGGAATTTAGCAGGTTGAACTTAAAATAAATAAATAAACTTCATTTGAGCCCTCGGAGGCAATGGTATTAGTAATAAAACTATTAATTGATTGCCTTTTCTTTGATAAGCAAACAGGGTTTCTTTGGGGACAGAATCTTGTATTCCACAGTGTTTTATGAGCCTCAAGCTGGATGCTGTCCAAGATGTTTCGGAAGATGAATTGCGGTTCAGAGTGTTTACAGCAGGTACCTGCCTGCTTCTAGCCTATTGTCCGTTCTCACTAGGTCTCTTTTATTAGGAATTGGGTCAGCTGAGGGGTGGAAGTGTATACAACCTGAGTGGGTTTTTAACCAAGGTTTGAAGAGTCATCAGATGTTAAAGAAATCAGCAGTAAACCAAAGGTTTGGGAATCCAGCCTCCTCCACCTTGCTCTGGAATATTCATTTTTCTAATCTGTCATCTCTGTCCTGGTCTCCTTTCCCTGAGCCCTCATTGTTGATTGTCAGAACCTCCCTCCTTTGTCCAGCCTTCCTCTGAGGGTGTAGAAGAAACAGTTTGCTAGAAGCCAAGTTCCATGCATGTGCTATGCTGTTTTTCCTTATGGCCATTCAAAATACAGCTTGGTTGGCATGATGTTAACCTAGCCTCTGTAAATCCCCTACACCTAGTTGGCATCAATAACACATTGAAATTGCATATTAAAAACTATCTGCTGTGTTTACAATACCTTCTACCCAAACTACAGAGAAAACACGTTGCCTGTATTGTACAACTGTGTCCTTACTTGTTAACCATGAGTTGAAAACTACACAGACCTCTGAGGACTTGTGACACCAGCTTTTTGCAGTTTAGAGCAGAAAGGGGCATTTTTTCCCACTTAGCATAATCATTAAATAAATACAAATTACTGGTGTAATTTCTAAATGCAAAAGAAAATTAAGTACATATTATTATTCATTACTATTGGTTAAATTTGCCTGATAGGGACATCATAAAATCCCTGAAATAAATAAAATAACTGAAAATGAATAAAAAGTAGTATATATTGGTAAGCTTTAGTGTATAGAATTTGAGATTAATTTAGTAACTTCTAAGGAATAAGCCAAATGAGATATGCATCTTGATATATGTTCAGATTCATTAATAATAATAAATTGAAGGTGCGAGGGACACAGTAGATTTAGCAAGGCAGCCACAGGAAAAGGATTTAATTTTGATTTGTTTTAAGAATGTTGAGAAGTAAATATCAGATATAAATTGGATTTAATTAGAATAGATCTAAGATGATTTCCTTATTAGAATTATCAAGAAAAGTTGATATAGACCCTTTGGGGGTAAGGAAAGTATGGAAAGAAAGTGTGCTAGCTTATATTATGCTCACCTTTTTTAGTTGTTTATTGAAATTGTCAACTTTATTGCTAATATTTCACTGATGGTAGATTCTTTATTTCTTCAATAGAGAATTCAATTTAAAATAAAACCCGATATTTCATCTGAAAATTTCAATTCCCGCCACAAGTATAATTCAATTAAGCTCCAAATATTTCTCTTAAAAACACAAAATAAAATCATTCTTTCTACATATGCTATTTCTGCTCGGTTCCAAAAGGATAAAAAACTGCATTTGCTTAGTTTTGGTTCATCTATCACTTTGTACATTTTTATGGATTTTTATGTGTAATCACATTTTCAGAGGGGATTTTTATATAGTCTGCTCCATTTCTGCAGAGTTATTATCTTTCAGCCTTAAAATTATAAAAATTGATACACAATCTGGTTTCTCTCTCCTTGGGAAAGTGATGGGGAGACATTCATCATTCACTGTGACAAGCTAAACTCACTTTGTTTACTGTAGTGAAAGATGACTTCTATTCTTCTTTCTATTTTTTTCCCCTTCTTACTAACAATGGTGGTGGTGATCAGAGTGGCTCTGATGTGTATGCTGAATGGGAGTTTGGGGACAGGCACCGTATTTCTAAGCCTTGGAAAGAATAAGCATTTTTTTTTCCTAAAAGCTCAATAAAATATGTGACTTAAAAGGAATTTATAAAAGAATTCAGACTTCCATCTGCCTTTCCTGTTGAAGCCACTCTCCATATATCTCTTCCCCCTGCCTCTCTCTACCAATTTGCTCTTTACAAGATGACTGCTCTATCCGACGTAAAATGCAGCCTTTTTCACTTAACTATGCATAGCCGCTCTCTGTACTTCTGGGGCAGATTTAATGGTGCATTTATATTCCATCCATACTTGAACACAGCAAGAGCAAACCTACCCACAGGAATCATAAGTACTGGTGGCATTTGTGAGGGTCTGAAAGCTTTGCATACAGCATTATATTTACCTGAGCCATTTCAAAGTGTTATCATTAAAACACAGTTGTGCTTCACAGTATCAGCTGGCCATCAGTGAGGTTTAGAATCATTTTTATGCCTCTTCCCTATGGTTTATGTTGAGGCTCATTTTAATCTCTAGGATGGAGCAAAGGGCCGTATAAAAAAGCCTCACTTACATCAATCTCTTAGAAGAGAACAAATGTCAGTTTCCATTTGATTACCAACTGGAGAAACGCCTTCTCCTAAATTGCGGCAGGGGAAATGCCAAGTGGTAAGAAGCAGGGTGATGCTTTGCAAGAGAACCCTCACAATGGGCCAGTCTGGTGAGATTTTATCCAACCTTACAGTTAAATGCTTGGAGACAGGGTCCCCAACTTACCCGAAAGAGTCCTGCTACTGATCAGAACGTAGGTGCATAGT
Source organism: Delphinapterus leucas (assembly GCF_059928025.1). Taxonomy (NCBI): domain Eukaryota; kingdom Metazoa; phylum Chordata; class Mammalia; order Artiodactyla; family Monodontidae; genus Delphinapterus; species Delphinapterus leucas. The sequence goes on along the minus strand of NC_143130.1, from coordinate 21,022,165 downwards.
AAGAGGCCTCTCTGACTCTTTCCTCTCACATAGAGCAGACTCTCACGTGCATGGACAAGTACGCCCACCACTAATGAGATGTGGCGAAAGGTGCTGCATCAGTTGAGGCTGATCAGTTTTGTTTTTTTTTTAAGATTTTTTATTTATTTATTTTTATTATTTATTTCTGGCTGCATCGGATCTTAGTTGTAGCACGTAGGCTCTTTGTTGCAGCGCGGGCTTCTTTCTAGTTGTGGTGGTGCTCAGGCTCCTCTCTTGTTTTGGTGTGCAAGTTTTCTCTCTCTACTTGTGGCATGGCCTCCAGAGCACATGGGCTCTGTAGTTTGTAGCTCGAGGGCTCTCTAGTTGAGGTGCGTGAACTCAGAAGTTGTGGCACGTGGGTGTAGTTGCCCCACAGCATGTGAGATCTTAGTTCCCTGACCAGGGATTGAACCTGCGTCCTCTGCATTGTAAGGCAGATTCCTTACCACTGGACCACCAGGGAAGTCCCAAGGCTGATCAGTTTTAACGCAGTTTGACCACTCTGATTTTCTGATGGTGGCAAGACGAACTTGTGAAATACGCATATGGCTCTTCACGGACCCCCGCCCTCCATGTGTGTGTTGGGTTTCCTGCTCTATGGAATGCACCTCCACTCAAAGGATTCATTCTCTTATATGCTCCTCTGTTTCCTTCCTGCTGCTGAAACTTGCTGCCAGGAAAGAATCACCATCCTACAGTTCTTTATACAAAGATGAAATTTCAGATGTAAATTAAGAGACACTTTGTAAAGCATAGCAATGTTTGGTCACTGTGCGTATGTGTGTGTGTTTGTGTGTGCCTGTGTGGCAGTCCTTACCTAAAATTCCTGAACTCACATTTCCTCTGCTGAATGGCATCTGGAACGTTTCTTTCCACTACTCTTATCTAGAGCAGTTTTACATTCCTTTTAGAAGAGCCCTAATCTAGTATGTGTCTAAAAAGTCTCAGATATGGTTCCGTGAAGGTGAGCAACTAAATGTAGACTATGGATAGGTCAAGAAGAGGCCACTTGGGTGATCTGGGCAGGCAGTAATTCAACATGCCTTCATCCCAATCTTCAAGACAGTGACTAAAAATTTTTTGAATGGATGGAAGAAACTCTCAGCTACCAGGCATTTGGGGAAGGAGAGTTGGTAAGGCTGGGAGATAATGAGGGAAATAGAAGGGTTAGATAGGAGGGAGCCAGCTTACTTCTATCCTTAGTGGCAGTTGGATAGGTCCTTCATTCACTCACTCATTCATTCATTCACCACTTCTGCTTCATTCATTCATTTACCAATTCTGCCTATTACATTCAACAGGCCTGGCATAACCTCTGGCCTCCTGTAGTTGACAGCACGCATCTCTTTTATTCCTTCAACTAGAAAAGACCTAATTTTCTTGCAGGCTGAGCCAAAACATGCCAATGAAGAAGCACTCTTCCAAGATAGAAAATTCATAGACCAGAGGGGATGGCTATGGAGAAATAAGACCAACAGTGGGTCACTGGGCCGCCCTCCCTTCACAGGAAGCTGAGGCCATCCAGAAGCTTGCGATGGCTGCCATGCCAGTGGAAGTTTCCCCACTGTACACAGAAATGACTACCACCCCCTCCACCTTCCCATGGGAGGAGCCCAGGAGCCTCCCCCCACACCCAGGGTGACTATACTGGGATCCTTTATCCCTAAACTAGAGGGAAGAATATTAATTCCGATGTTAACTTCAATCATTGTGGACTCAAGTGTCACCCTTTCCTCTGACTTTGAGGGTTCATTCTCCTGGGCTAATTTGGTGGCCAGCCAGAGATGGGATATATACCACAGAGCTTTCTGTGGGTCTCTGAGCCCTGAGAGTCACTGTCCTGAAAGGGGAAGACGTGGACCAACACGCCCTGTGTGAACCAGTTCCCTTTACTGAAACGTCGCATCTAACCTGTACTTCTGTGCTACAGGTCTGTCTGCTCACTTCTGCAAGGCTGAGATTTGGGGCTTTTGTGCCCTCTTTGAGTAAAATGGTACTTAAAGATCTTGTAGTCAAACGTCCAACAGACAGACCTAGACAGGCAGCTCTGCCCTTGAAAGCACCTCCCACAGTGTGCGGATGCCCTCAGCTCTGCCTGAATTCTCTCAAGACGGTGTTGCGTGCTGCCAGACCCTCCGCATCTCGGGAGAGGGGCGGGCTTTCTGAGTAACAGTATGTAACTGCTCCTGGAGAAGAGAGCGTTTGTTTCCAATTAGGATTGAGATCACACAATTGTTTATGAGAGAAACACGATTTTCTTTTCCATAAATACACAGATGAAAGGCATTGTACTGACTACAGCTTTATCCTAGCATCTCCTGGTCTCTGTCATGCTCTGGGTGAAGGTCAAGGTTGAGGGAGGTGAAGAGCTCTGACCGCCCTCGAATGCATGGCCTAGAAAAACCAATGAAGATTTTACCGTTACTTTTCACATGCCTAACTCTCAGGGCTTTCCCACATTCCTTTTTGTTTTGGCAAGGATGCACACGGGGCCGTTAATTACTTCTCTCTTTATATCTAGGGGAATAACTGGGAAGATTGTACCCACAGGTAGTTACCCTTTAGGTAATCAAATGGAAAGAGTTAATTCCAAGCCTGCGCAGCAGTGGACTTCCTCATAATGGAAAGTAAACAGTGTGTCACTTTTCTAAACAGTTGAACATCTGAAGAAGAGGCCTGGGGAATCCAAGTCCATGCATCTAGCAAGGAGAGAAAGATGATGCCGGCAGCTCCTGTTGCTCTCCAAGCACCCACCCTTCAACACTTCTCCAGTGTGTAGAAGGAGCCGTGCCACACTCTGGCTAATGGTTTTAAATGCACCCTGCTTTAAACCAGACTAGGAACGGGATTTAGAACTTCACTTTGGCCCATGCATTTAAAAAGGAAGTTTAATTGTTTAGATCTGGGTTGTCACAAAATTCATTCTCGACCTTGTTCGGTATTGCAGATTCTCAGGATTGTAAATAAAATATGGTGCTTAATTGACCAATACCCTCCAAGGAAGTCCTGCATTTGAAGTGTTCTGAATGGGTAGGTGGCAGTTCTACTTGAAAAGCTCTCTAGGAAAAGTCTACAGGGTGACTGTCTAAATCTTGATACGGAGTTCAGGAATCTCTCCTTCTGCCTGATCTGAACTCTTCGCAATCAAATGTTATCCCATTACTTTGTGTCCTTACTGCCTTCTACATGGGAGTAAATGCTGTCTCTCTCCAATTCTCCTTCATAACCTGTAATCCTGTCCCTAAGCCCCCTCTTCACCAGAAGAATAGTTCTGATGTTTTCAAATAGTTGTGCTGCCCCTGGCCCCTGCCTGCCACCTCGCCACACTCGCATTTTGTGGACTTTCTTGTCTAGTCTGACAGCAATGGCACCACAGAGATGACCATCTCCCTAATTAGAAAACCTGACCTCTAACCTCCTGAGAAATCTGACACAGGGTGAACGTGAGCAGTTCAATCTTCCTTTTTAAATCCAGTTAGCAAATATTTATTCAGCCTGCTAAGTAGAAAAAAAAATGTGCTCGATCTAATGGGAGTCGGGAAGGGTAAGATAAGGTTCCTATCTTCAAGGGCCATAAATCTGAAGCCTGTGAACAGCCAACTAAAAGAACATAGCGATGAGTGAAGGGGTGGCCCAAGGCAAGGCAGTTCCTTGGATTGGTTCCTACATGTTCTGTGGAAACTGTCAGGGGCTGGGCAGATCAGGGAGGATCAACATGGAATTTAGGTTTGGAAAAAGTCAGATTTTCTTCCATAGCTCCTGTAAATGGGGCATACGTTGTGGTTTGTGCTATCTTTACAAGCAGCTGGAAAGATAAATGCACTTAGATCCTAGGCCTGAATATTCAGAGCAGAGAGACAGTAGGGGTAAGAAATGTAGTCTAGAAATTCTCTGGCTTCATTGCTTCGGATGGTCAAATAAAGAAGGATGCTGGGGAGCACATCTCCTGCCCACATCCTTTTAGGAAACTATGGCACTAACCTGAGAGGTCCTTCAAATGGGATTTGGGGTTATAAAGGCACTGGTTGTAACTCTCTACTACTGAAATATGTGGGGCATCTGGATATAGAGGGGTGCAGTTTCTGAAGCGTAAAGAGCAGATGGAGGGAGAAATAAAGGAAGACCTATAATGTTATACAGTGACGTTATCATTCAGAGGAGCTGCAAGCAGGCTGAAGCCGACAGAAGTAGAAATAAGTGTCTCTGTTTCATGAAGGTGGTGAGGTAACAGATGCCTTGGAAAAGGATGAAGTGACATTTGCTCCCTACCTGCCTCACACAGACCTGAATAACACCTCCTGTCCAAAGGGTGACGGTCAGGGAATAAACTGGGGCAAAACAATGTGTCTTTGGGGCCTGAGAGGGTTGTGTGGCTTTTCAGGACTGAGAGAGAATTCTCACACAATACTAATTTCAATCACAGTACTTCTGGTGTTTTTAACCTAGTTTATCCAGTATTGGATCAACCGGGTGATGATCGTTGGTTTAAGATATACAGCTGGGTATTTTTCATCATTACTTTGATCCCATTTTACCTAAAGCATTTTTTTACACCTGTTTATATAATCTATGAATTAATAGATTATGAAATATATAAGCATCCTTACCTCTTGGTGGCAAACCCTGTGAATTCTTGACTTAGGATTCTTTTCATGTATAGTCATTGTGATTTCCCGTGATTTTACTCAGAATATTTTCATGTCTCTCCTCATAAGGGAAATGTCTTTAAATTTTTGTCCTTCTCTTTCAGATTCTGATAGTAGAGTTTTGCTACTTTCACCAAGTATGCGAGTTATATTTTGCATTTTTCTGTATTGTGGAACAAATCATAAATAGAATCTGATCTGTTCCTAAAAGCGTTTTTTTTTTTTTTTTTTAAGGAGGAGGATACAAGGAAAAAAAAACCAACAAAAACCTCACCAGTAAAACTGATATGAGAGCCCAAGGTAGTTTTTTCCTACTTCTTTTTAGTTTTCATTCCCTTTTTTTTTTCAGCTTTATTGAGGTATAATTAATAAATAAAATTGTAAGATATTTAAAGTGCACAGCCTGACGATTTGATACATGTCTACATTGTGAAAGGATTCCCCACACTGAGTTAATTAACACATTCATCACCTCACATATTCACCTTTTGTTTGTTTTTTGGTGAGGACATTTAAGTTCTACTCTCTTAGCAAATTTCTGTTATACAGTACAGTGTTATCAACTATAGTCCCCATGTTATATATTAGAGCCTTAGACCTTATTCATCTTATAATTGAAAGTTTATACCATTTTACCAATCTCTCCCTATTCTCCCCACCCACCCCAGCCCCTGGCAACTACTTTTCTACTTTCTGTTTCTAAGAGTTCAACTTCTTTTCTTTTTTCTTTTTTTTTTTATAAAGGGAGTATTTTATTTATTTATTATTATTTTTTTGGTTGTGTTGAGTCTTCGTTGCTGCACGCGGGCTTTCTCCAGTTGTGGTGAGTGGGGGCTACTCTTCGCTGTGGTGCGCAGGCTTCTCATTGTGGTGGCTTCTCGTTGTGGAGCACGGGCGCATGGGCTTCAGTAGTTGTGGCACGCAGGCTCAGTAGTTGTGGTTCGTGGGCTCTAGAGCGCAGGCTCAGTAGTTGTGGCGCACAGGCTTAGTTGCTCCCCGGCATGTGGGACCTTACTGGACCAGGGCTCGAACCCATGTCCCCTGCATTGGCAGGCAGATTCTTAACCACTGTGCCACCAGGGAAGTCCCTAACTTCTTTTTTTAGATTCCTCATATAAGTGATACCATGCAGTATTTGTCTTTCTCTGTCTGGCTTATTTCACTTTGCATAATGCTTTCAAGTTTCATCTATATTGTTGCAAATGATCGCATTTCCCTCTTTTTATTTTATTTAAAAAAATTTTTTTTTACATCTTTATCCCTCTTTTTAAAGGCTGAATAATACTCCTGTGTGTGTGCGCGCGTGTGTGTAATATCATCATTATCCATTCATCCATCGAGGGACACTACTTAGGTTGCTTATAATCTTGGCTATTGTAAATATGCTGCAGTGAACATAGTGGTACATATACCTTTTCAAATTAGCGTTTTCATTTTCTTCAGATAAATACCCAGAAGTAGAATTCCTGGATCATATGGTACTTCTATTTTTAGTTTTTTGAGGAACTTCCGTAGTGTTTCTCATAGTGGCTACATGAATTTACATCCCACCAACAGTGTGCCAGGGTTCCCTTTTCTCCACATCCTCACCAGCATTTGTCATCTCTTGTCTTTTTGATAATAGACAACCTGACAGGTATGAGGTGGTATCTCATTGTGGTTTTGATTTGCATTTCTCTGATGAACAGTGATATTGAGCAACTTTTCATATACCTTTTGGCCATTTGTATGTCTTCTTTGGGAAAATGTCTATTTAGGTACTTTGCCCATTTTTAAAAATTGGGTTATTTGTTTGTTGATAATTGAATTGTATATATTCCTTATATATTTTGGATATTAACCCTTATCAGATATGTGGTTTGCAAATATACTTTCTCTCATTCAGTAGATTCCCTTTTTATTTTGTTGATTGTTTCCGTTACTGTGCAAGAAGCTTTTTAGTTTGATGTAGTCCCACTTCTTTATTTTTGCTTTTGCTGCATTTGCTTTTGGTGTCAAATCCAAAATACCACTGCCAAGACCAAGTTCAAGATCTTACCCCTGTGTTTCCCTCTGGGAGTTTTACGGTATCACGTCTTCAGTTTAAGTATTAATCTATTTTTGAGTTAATTTTTGTGTATGGTATAAGATAGGAGTCCAGTTTCATTCCCCTACATGGGACTGTTGATGGTTTCTTTTGCTCTGCAGGTGCTTTTTAGTTAGATACAGCCCCACTTGCTTATTTTTGCTTTTGTTGCCTTTGTGGTTTTCATTTCCTCCATTTACTTTTCTCCCCCAAACAATCAGTTCATTAACTGATTTCTGAATTTGTTTTTGTTTCTGCTTTGCTATAATTTCTGCTACTCTCTTTTCTATCCTTCTCCTGTTTTCTCATCTTTTTCTTACTCTCATAATTTATTTTCATTCATTGTTTAATAAATCTACCCCATTTTTAAAATTTTATATCTTGTATTTTAAAATTTCTATTCTCTAATAGTTTGTAAAGTTTAAAAAATTTTTCTCTTTAATCTAATGTTACCTAGCAGACTTTTTTGTTTTGTTTTATTTTGTTTTAGATTTCCAAGCGATCTGGTATGTTTGCTTAAATTTTCTTATTTCTGATTTTATTGCATTATGGTCAGAATCTAGGGCATTTACAATTCCTTTTTTTTTTAAGGAATTTTTTAAACGTTTTGATAGCCTTTTATTGGATCATGATTTTTGCAACATTTCCTGATGGCTGCTTTGTGCAATATAAAGCTGGAAAGAGATATATTTATTCAATTTTATGATATTGAAATCTTTTACCTTCTTGATTTAAAATTTTTTTTACCTTTAAAAGACTGAGAGAGATATAATTTTCACAGAATTTTGTTTTTGTCCATTTCTCTTATTTCTAAGTTTTTGATTTATTGAAATGCTGTATGAATTGTCACCTACGTGTTTGATAATTTCTTTAAGGACTTTAACTTTTAGTAATGAAAATGATGCTGTTTTTCATTTAAAGTTTTTTGTACTGAATTCAGATTTACCTTCAATTATTATTGCCACCACTGCTTTCTTTTGATTTGTGGTTGCCTGATATGTATCAGCTTTTTTTTTTCTTTTTCTTTCTTGTTAGCCTTTACCTGTCGTTTTGTTTCCCTTTAAAACAGCTTATAGTTGGATTTTGCTTTTAACACATTCTTACAGGGGATTTTAAACTTTGTTTAAACATTGATTTTCTGTCTTAACCAAAATGTTTAAACAAACTTCTGTCATATTATTTTAAACACTCCATGTTTATATACCTTACCCTTTCCATAATTATATTTCTTTTTTGCTTTTATTTTTTTTCTAGTGGTGAGAAAGGCCCATTTCTGAAAGGTAGAAAAGCTTTACTTACTGATTCAAGAACCATTATTTTAATTCCTTCTTATCTATAGTGAGAAATTTAAAGTGATTTTACTTCTCCCCATCGCCTTCTGGCTAATTTTATATGATACAGGATTCCAGATCCTGATTATTACTACTTTATAATTTTCATTACTCAATTGTTAATTGTTACCGTAAATAGATTTTTCTTTCAAAAATTATTTTCAACATTCATGTTTAATTCTGCAGCTTTATTTATAACTATCATTTGAGTGTAATTCTGTGGGTTTCACTTGTTTAATTGCTCACCACAGTCCTTTTACACCTTGACTTTCTCATGCTTAAGTTCTTGCCTTTGATTCCTCTCACTTATAACTGGAATAGATTTGCATAAGTTTTTAGAACTGGTACATGGATTATATATTTTCAGAGACATTGCATATCCAAGCAAGACTTATGTTGCCTTAAAATCTGAAAACCATCTGGCTGTGTACAGAATTCATGAGTAATCACTTATTTCCTTCAGAAAAGAAGTTTGACTTAATTTTTTTTTCTAGAATTTGCAGTTTAGAAAGAGAAGTTTGAGCAAGGGAGGCCCTCTTTTATTAGAATATCAAATATTTTAAACCACTGTCCAAAGATTAGTAAATTAGACAAAGGTAAATCCGCCATCCAGATTTAATATAATGAAATATTTTTTCACATATACTTCAGATCTATTTCCTTTTGTTAAAGAAAACAATGTTGAGTTAGCTACATTCCCAATCTAATTTTTGATTAGAATATTTTTCTTTAGTCTTTACATTTTAAAAGTCTTGGTATATGTATAGGTATGTGTCTCTTTACATTTACTATTCTTTTCTGGAACACAGATGATTTTTTCCTATTGACTCATTTTTCTTAGTTCAAGAAAGTGTTTAGTGAATTTTTGGTCTATTTTTAGATGCTACCATTTGTAATATACATTGTTGATTTAATTATATGTGTATGTATATACATATATGTGTATACCCATATATACATTTATGTTTGTATAAATATTACACATCAATAAGATGATAACCTCCTGCTTTCACAACTATTAAAAAGTCTATGTGGAAGAGGGGAAACTGTCTTGGCTTCTTGGAGATGTGGCATTATGTATCTTTTTTTTTTCCTTTTAGGTTTCTTTCTTGGGAATCTGAATTTGCTGTATACAGCATTATCAGGTTTTTTTTATTTGATCTTTTTTACTTATTGGATTTTTTTTTTTTTTTTTTTTTTTTGGCGGTACGCAGGCCTCTCACTGCTGTGGCCTCTCCCGTTGCGGAGCACAGGCTCCGGATGCGCAGGCCCAGCGGCCATAGCCCACGGGCCCAGCCGCTCCGCGGCATGTGGGATCCTCCCAGACCGGGGCACAAACCCGCGTCCCCTGCATCAGCAGGCGGACTCCCAACCACTGCGCCACCAGGGAAGCCCTTGATTTTTTTTTTACTTATATATAGGATCATTTTCCTATATATGATCTGGTATTCTTTTCTCAACATCAGTGTGCTTTTCTACATACTGTTAATTCTCTTTGTTCGTTGCCTTGAATACACATTTTCATTTATTCTGGCATTTGTGTTTCTTACATGAATGTCTTCTCTGTCAGTTGCCTTGTCACACCTTGCCCAGATCCCCTCCCCTCTAATATTTTAATCTCTTATTACATAAAATCCAGGCTTCCTTGATATTTTAAGAGAACACAGAGGTCCATAGTCTCTAGTTTCACATAGTGATAATGCTGATGGTGATGGTGATGGTGATGACAGTGACAGCAGACAATGGACATCTACTTCGTCAAGGGCGTCATGTGTATAAATTCATCTAATCTTCATACCACTTGGTGCTGTTATCCTCATTTCATAGTTGAGGAATCTGAGTCCCAAGAGACTAAATAACTACTAGATGGGAAAGCTAGGATTTTAGGCCAGAAATTTGGCTTCCAAACCCCTACTCTTAGCCATGAAATGGTCCCATGGGCACATGCTATATTAAGGTATACGTCCATTGCGTCTACAGGACAATGGATCCTTTCTTCTATGCTAGCGCTTCTTTCCACAGGCCTCCCCACCCCCATTACATATTTGTTTTGGTTTATTGTACTGATTTTCGAACAAAGAAAATATTTTCTACATCCAGTGCTTGCCTGCTGACAGATTCATCTCTCAGAGCCCGCCTGGTGCTGCTACAGTTCCCGTCTCAGATCAGAAGCTTGGAAGTGTGTTGTTAGGTATATGCCTCATAACATTTCTGCCGCCTAACAGCCATTTATCCAGCATGATTCTACTTTATTGAGCTTCAGAAGTCTAGGCACAACTGGATATTATTCCTTCTTCAATATGATCCGCCTGTTTTGCAGTTGGGGCCAGTTTCTCCCAAAGCTTAGTGATGTTTCAATTGGTAGCTTTCTTTGCTAGTCCTGCTGCACTTTTGCCTCTTTCAATGTGTCTTGAAGAACACTGCAGAAGGAACATGTAAAGTGAATCAGGCACAGCTGGCAGATCACCATCGTACCTCTGAAGAATACAATCACTGTTACCGAATCCATTCATTTGGCTGGATTTCCCATTTCCCCCAGAATGTTCATCAATATGGAGGACTATCTATAGCCCTTAGAGGATAGTCAGTAGAGGACTATCTATAGATCGGCTTGCATCTTCTAATTCACACCTTCAGTCTTGTCTCTTAAAACGGAACCATTAGCAAGAAAAGGAGAGTTGAAAAACTCAATGAAGAGGAGAAGAGAGAGAAGGAGGAAAGAAAGCACAGAATCTGTGAAGTGACCCCACTGCTACTTAAATTGCTGTAGAAGAGCAGAGTTGAAATGTGGTTTCCTTCAGAGTTTGTCTTCTTAAATCCATCCCCACTCTCATTACTTGACCACAAAGGGAAAGTGTTTTGTTGTCACTCAATTACTTGCCTGAAGAAGGAAGAAAGTTTATATTGGCTTAATCCTCATTTATCGCTAGGAAAATGTGGCCTCTCTTTCTCATGAAATTCAATTCATTATTGGAAAATCCCACTGCTGACATGAACAAATTGAATTATTCCATTGGGTTTTATTGCTCTAAAAAGCAATTCATTCATTGATGAGAGAAACTGTATTACTAAAAGGGAAAAAAATAATACTTAATGACGAGGATGTCCCATGTGAATTCTCTCCCCAAAGATTTTCTTGTGATTTGGGCTCTTGATGAATAAATAAAATGCATTTTATTATGCTGCTGTTATTATTTATTATTGCAAAATTTGAAACAGTGAATAATACCCATCATGTTCTGGATGTAAGATTAACCTTTGGACCCTTTGCTTGCCCCTTCAATGCAAGCACAGGCTAAGTATACTCTGATACATGATCTCGTCATGACTTTAGTATAAAGCTCATTTCCCCCCCTAGTTAATAAGCTCCAGTTATTGGAGGATGGCAAAAGTGCTTATTGTCATTCTCCCTGACCCTTGAATTGTTAGTTTTACACTTTTTAATTAAGATAAGATAGCACTGGGAGTAAAAGATAGTTTACTTTCATTTTTATGATATTTTAATAGGCCATTGTAAGATACCCACCAATATGCTGTCATTTTGCTAACCTAGTAACAGACACATTCAGCCTTCCAGAGATAGCAGGCATGTCTGTCACTTTCCGGAGGAATGCCTTCAGAAAGCTTTGCAAACCTAAATACTGACTAGAGGAGCAAAGGTGTATTAAAAGCAAACAAACAAACAAACAAAAAACTACTAACAATAAATGAGACTATGTTAACTGAACTTCATTCTGTTTATTTCTGGCTTTAAAATTTCCCCTAGAAATTGGGCATTTAAGAAATAAAATTTGAGAAGTACAGCATTTTTCATGATCCAAAATTTCATGTCCTCCATTATAAGAAAAAGAAAAAATGTTTCTTCAAGCGGTAATGTTGAGAGTCCCTGGCATCTCTGAGGGGATTTCTGTTTTAAATGTGTGTTCTGTATACAAAGTGGCCTTCTTTGTTCTTTCCTCTCTGTAACCATTAGTCAGCATGGATGCTGCTGCCAAGAGTAGCATTTTGAGGTGCTGCTGAGATGAACTGTATGTCCCTTGTCTTGCATCATTCACAGGGGTCCCTGGTAGGCTAGCGACGCTGTGACTGGAGGCCATGGAGCGCCTGCCTCCACGGGGCTGGTACCATTTCTGGCCCCGGCCGCTGTGGTCGAGGTGACATAAGCCCAGAGGCATCTAGAGAAGACGCATGGGGGCTAGGGGGAGTGGAGGAGATGGATAGGTTAAACCGTATCAAATTGTTTATATTTGACGATTTTTTTACCTATGAAAATGGCTATTTCATATGGTTTAACCTAATACATTCCGCTCCTACTGCTGGTGTTAAAGAGATGACAGGGGCTAGGCGCTCTCATGATTTCCCTCCCCCTCCCCCTCCTCTTCCTCCTTTCCTTCCTGTCCGGAGTCATATGGGATTGTGATTTAGGAATTGGCAAGGAACTCCAATCTTTCTCTCCTTTTTCTTTCCATTATATATATTTAAACAAACAAACAAGCCTGGAAAAAACGGCCTAAACAATCATCTTAAAGGTCCTCTCCAAACTTTAAAACTCTGTAACAGTGACTCCACAGAGAATAACTGTAACTAAGTTGGATTTTACTGAGAGCTGGAGCTGTGTATTTCCCAGCGGCTGGCTTTGGGTGGGACCCGTGCATGCCTGCCATGGGCGGAAGGGAATGTGGCCACCCAGAAGGTGATGAGCGAAGTTTTCCACCCCAGTTCTGTACGTAACCCCTGCCCATTGCTAACGCCACCTTCTCTGACTCTGAATCTCCTGTCTCCCTCTTTCTCTTATAATGACCCTTGTGATGACACTGGACCCACATGGATAATCCAGGATATTCTCCCACCTAAAAACTCTTAATTAAGGTTTTAATTGGCAAGGTCCCTTTTGCCATATAAAGTAACATGTTCACAGGGATCAGGGCATGGAGATCTTTGGAGGGTTATCATTCTACCTACCCTATCTTATGATACCAGAAAGAACTCAGTCTTCGCAGATATTCTAATGATCTGGACAGATGGTCTCATATATATATATATATATATATATATATATATATTTTTTTTTTTTTTTTTTTTTTTTCCGGTACGCGGGCCTCTCACTGTTGTGGCCTCTTCCGTTGCGCAGCACAGGCTCCGGACGCGCAGGCTCAGCGGCCATGGCTCACGGGCCCAGCCGCTCCGCGGCATGTGGGATCCTCCCGGACCGGGGCACGAACCCGTGTCCCCTGCACCGGCAGGCGGACTCTCAACCACTGCGCCACCAGGGAAGCCCCTCTTATATTTTTAAATCAGCACTTCTGTCCAGGATCATTTACCTGCCTTCCCTTCTTTATTTAGGTGTTTACTGAGTCCCTGCTAAGTGTCAGGCACCCGTTTTAGCCCAGGTTAGTGATACCAAGGGAAATCTGGCAACCATCCATCTCCCCTTTGACTGGTCCTTCAAGACAGAACTGTTAGAATGTGGTCGTCACCCCACTTGGTATTCCACGGACGAGCCTTCCATCAGCAAGTTGGAGCATCATTATGATAGAACACTTACTGAACATTTCAAAATCCCGAATCTGGCATAGTGCTGACAGAGGGGCTGCCCTCCTGACACTTACACTTTCTGGCAGATGAGACTGTTGCAAAGAGATGCTCAAGTTAGGGTCTGACAACCAAACGAGTGTGGAACATTTCTGTGCATTAAAAAAAGGAATGAGTAATGTGTTGACATTATTTATAAGTTGTTTGTGGCATGCCAAGCAAGGAGCTGTCATAGGAGTTGCATTTCTAGACAGGGTGGGATTTGGGGGGTGGGGTGGGGAGGGCACAGATTTTTGTCTGGGTGTCACAGCTTCCTGAATTTTCAGTTGAGAACGGATGCCTCAGCAACCTCTCTTAGGCCTTAAAGCTCCCTCTCGCCAGGTCTAAAATAACCAGGGACTGGCAGAAGCCTAGAGCTATTCCTTTCCAGATTTGTAGCACTGTTATTTTTTCTAAACTCCACTTGTGGAATGTTTAATGCCAATCCAACTTGCAAAGCCATCTGATATGAGCACATCATCCTGTAAGCATTTCTGACAGCCAGTGTTACTGCATCTTTTTTATCACCCTCCTTTTTACAAGGTATCGCAGATAGCACGCTAGGTTCAACTGTGATTAATAGGGCTCTCTCACCATTGACTTCACTGGGCTCCAAGAAAATTGTGGCTGCTGGTAAATCTCATGTGATAAGAGCTGTGTTATGTAAGGCAGGCAATTCACTGCATATTCCTATGATGGCCTGGTAGTTTGCAAAGTTTAATTGAGTTGATGAGGCCTCTTGTCCCATTGATTTTGCTAGGCTTCTGTAGAGTGAGCAAAACAAATACTTACGGGACTGAAAGCCATGTGCACACGATAGAGATTAAACTGTTTGGCTGCTCATATATATTTGGAGCAACTTCCAGAGTATTATACACACTTTGAAAAGGTTTTTCTAGGTGACTTATTTTTTTTTCTTAGAAATTAATACATCTAAGTTTCTGGTGGAACATGAAGTTGAAAAATTAAAAATTGTCTACGAACAGTCTTGGAGCAAAGACAAAAGTGCAGTACTTCTGTTGTAACTTGTGATGCCCCAGTATGTACGTGGGAGACTGCCATCAAGTTGTATATGTGCGTGAGACTTATGGATGAAATGGCAAACAATTTGGGTTACTCAATTTCTAAATGGCAAGAGAGTTAAGTGGTAAAAAACGAAAAAACACCTTGGGTTTGATGGGAGCCTAAACAACATTCCTTCAAGGCATGAGTTGCTTACTGGAAACATTCCGAAGGAAATTTAATTGTGCACACAGGGTATTAAGGGGCACGGAGAAGGCTTTCCTTTGAATTGAAGTCTGTTGGGGAAAAATTGGGGGGGGGAGCAGTTTCAATTCAAAGCATAACTTCCAGCAAAGCTAAAAATTATCATTTGTTTATAGAGCAGCATGCAATCTTAAGGACCAGTTAGATAAATGAATTCTGGTGTTTATGAGGGTAACAAGTGAAGAGCAGAGCCTTTTATTTTAAAGAAAATTTTTTTCCAGGTAAAGAGAGAAACAAAGCTCACCTTGACCACCCTCCTTCAGCAGCTTTTATCTGTGTTCCCTGAATGCGTGACTTAAACCACACTGCAAAGCCTACAACCCTCACACTTGACCTTTTTCATGCTTCCATGTCTTTGCTTGAGCTGTTCCCTCCACCTGAGATACTCTCTTACCTAAACGTTAAGACCTAGAACAAAGAGTCATCATCACCTCCCGTCAAAATTGGTACCTCTTTTCTGAAGTCCACGAGCACATTGCACATACTTCTTCTATAACCAATTCATTGTTATTTATCTACCACATGGTCGGTCTCCCAGCACCCCCATAGATTGTGAACTGTGACCATGTGACATTGACCTTTGTATTCCTGCCCTGTCCAAGCAGATCAGAGCCTCTCAGTGAGTGCTGATTCTGTGATTGAATGTATTTGTGCCCAGGGAAGAAACACTAGCTAGGCAAGGGGACAGCCCATCACCCTCCTCTACTTCTTACCTACTCCAAGAATGTAAAACTCTTGAAGTAAAGTCTCTCTGATGAAGAAAGCAGAAGAAGGCTGTGGAACTTAAAATCCTCTAATATAAAATGTTCCTGTGGGAAGATCCAACAGAGAAGAAACTAAACCTAGGGGATTTTCACTCTGAAACCCATGGATTTGCTTTTTTGTTGTTTTCGCCTCTCCCCAGTAATTCCATGTGATGGAGGCACTTTGCAAGGGTTAATCTACACATAATGAAGTCTCAAAGAAATCATATACTATACTCTCCTTACAGGGCCCTGGGGTCTTCCTTTTCTAGGCAGCGTGGTACAAAACAGTGATAAATAAGCTGATGCTTATCACTGTAGGTCATTCTTTTTTTTTCCTTTCCTTACTTTTCCCTCCCTCCCTCCCTCTCTCACTCCCTTCCTTCCTTCCTTCTTTTTCTTTACTTTCTGGCCATCCCCAAAGCAAGGGCGCGTTATTGTGAGTGGTTTCTTCATTAAAATCAGGTTTAGAACATACTCTGACATAACTGGAGGATCTCTGGAAACCAGACACATGCAAGATCCAGGTGATAAGTTTTATTTCAAAAGACCTCCAGTGGTCTCTGGCCCGTGTGCATCTGACCTTGGCTTTCTAATAAAAGTAATGGGCAGATGTCCAGATCTAGTCTGCACTTGAGCCCTGATATTAGGAACTCAGTTTTGCCACCTCCAACCATCTAACTGCTGGGCAGGAAAGCATAAAGCACCCCCTGGATTTGCAGCGCAATAGAATAACAGAGTTCCAAAGCGACTGGTTCTGATTCTGAGAGAAACAGCCCATCCTCAATAATGGCTTGAAGAGACCAGAGTCTTTCTTGTGTGTGATAAATTTGGGACAGTGACAGCTAGGAGAGTCCTACATAAATGTTGATCAACCTTGAACTTCATCTTCTAGCCTGAACTCAAAAGTATGCAGATTAGTGAGATGTGAAGAATAGGGTCAAAGTAATGAAAAGGAGGGTTTATTTTTTTTCTAAATCTCAGCTTAGAGAATTTTAGTGACTTACGGATGTGCTTAATTCTCACGACTTTTTTTCTCTCCTGTTTCAAAATGAGAGTAAAATTAATAGCCAAAGAGAATGAGATAATGACATACCAAGATGGAAGAGGATCCAATCCACTATTGTCCAAATTTCTGGAAATCAGTGGTATTTCCGGGAGCTTTATTGCTAGGTCTGGAGTGCTGAAGGGTGCATTGTCCCCATCACAGAGTGTGAGGTAGGGAGGAAGGATTACAGATTCAGAGTCTGAGGCCATGGAACTGCCCATCCCCTCTACCGCTCTACTAGGTCAACTCACAAGACTGGTGGAGCTCCGTGGCATGGCACGGCGAAAGTGCTTTGAAAACTGAACACAATAGTATGACATTCAGTTGCTCGTTATCACAACTAATCCTTGAAAATGTTGCTTTATAATTTATGGACGTTTCCACCCGCGCTGATTCCCACAGATGCGATTTTGTTTACTCTCTGTCCATTGGTGGAAAGAAAATGCCTTCTGAAGCCCTAAGTACCTCTCTGCCTGGGAAGGTAGGATGTTTACGGAGAGCAGTGCACTTTGGTGTTGGTTGCTTTGCCTGTCAGTGTGCAAGGCGGTATTTTCTGTTTCCACAATGGAAATGAGAGAGGAAAGCGACGCAAGGAAAGAGCGTTGTGGGGAAGCTCAAGGCTCAGAGTGATTTTCTCTTTTGTTTAAAGTTATTTCCAGAAGATTAGACCTACGTGCTTTAAGTCCGAAGAAATGTAAATAATTGGGGCATGATCTGTTTGGAATTATTCATACTGCTTTTCCTACACATTAGCATGAACAACTGGGAGTTAATTTTGTTCTTAGCCCTCTTCTGATATAAATCCTTGGCCAAAGCAGGCCACTGGGGTGAGAAGCAAGCAGCCCTTAACTAACCCTGAGTGTCAGACTCCATGGAAGAATTTCTATTCCTTCCTCTAAAAGAGGATTACAAGAATAGCTGATAGTGGTAAGTTTAAAGTAGAGTTAAACTTTTGTTCTTAATAAATCTGTTTTGGTTGCGGAAAAAAAAAAAAAAAGAAAGAAAAAGAAAAGAGCAGCTGGTGGTGTTGGAAATTGAAAACTGGAAATGGCAAAATCTAAAATTTCGTCATCAGTCATAATAATAACAGGCAACTTTTTTTGAATGTCTTCTGCATGCCAGATGCAGTACTAGGTACTCACAGGTATCAGCTCATGTAATTTCACCCTTACAACAACCGTGAAAGGTATCTATCATACTTCCCATTTTTCAAATGAACCAACATCATCTCAGATTGTTGACATAACTTGGACAGCTTTTAAGAGACAGAGCTGGGACTCCAACCCAGATCCGACTTCAGGCCTTAGTTCCCTCCACTCCTCTGTGTGCTGCTTCGCTATTTATTAGCTAGATGAGCCGGATGGATGGATTTACAGAGCTCCAGGCCTCAAGGTCAAATAACCTCTGGCTTCATGTCTCAACTCTGTCACTTATTACTCCAGAGCTCTTAGAAGAGTCTGTTATTCAGGCTAAGCCTGTTGTTTCATCTGTAAAGTATTGTTAATATTGGGCCTTCAATCCTCATAGGATCGTTGGGGAGACCAAATGACACCGTGCATTCTGAGTGCCACACAGATATCTGGGCTTCTTACGACTCTTGCCTGTTGAGTGCTATCGTTTGCAAGGCTTGTTCTTAAAGATGTGTTTTTGTTGAAGGTTTTATATTATTCGAAGACATGGACATTTATCAAGTGGTCCAAGCCATGACAGGCAATAAAAGCTTTATTTAATTAGAGCCCAAGTACTTATAAACTCTGTGATCTACATTGCTTTTTACTGTTTTCTTGAACTCCACTTGTGAGAGCAAGACACATCAGTAAGAAAGTAAGTGAATAGCTGGGATTTGCTAAAAATCCAAACAGCTTCTAAGGTATTTCTAGGGTGGCAATCAGAGGCTGTTAGAGCAGAAGGTCTCCCTGGGGACCACAGACGTCAAATCGGACCCTGACCACAGACGTCAGGTCGCTTCCCCTATGAGAAGCCTTGAACCCAGGTTCCTGGAGCTCAGCCCTTTCTGTATCGTCCCCCCATGTTTCTGTGTAGACCTCATCATCTCCTTGATGTCATGTTGAGTGCACGCTGGCTTTCAGAGTAAGAGCTCTTCACATCTCCATCCGCACGGAAAGGCACTCTTCTTTGTTCCTCTGGATGGTGTTTACTTACAGTAAATGGATTCATTTTTAAAAGACTTCCAGCCATTGGGCTTCCCTGGGGGCACAGTGGTTGAGAGTCCGCCTGCCAGTGCAGGAGATACGGGTTCGAGCCCTGGTCTGGGAGGATCCCACGTGCCACGGAGCCACTAAGCCTGTGCGCCACAACTACTGAGCCTGCACTCTAGAGCCCACAAGCCACAACTACTGAGCCCACGTGCCGCAACTACTGAAGCCCACGTGCCTAGAGCCGGTGCTCCGCAACAAGAGAAGCCACCGCAATGAGAAGCCCGCGCACCGCAACGAAGAGTAGCCCCTGCTCGCTGCAGCTGGAGAAAGGCCCGCGCAGCAACAGAGACCCAACACCGCCAAAAATCAATTAATTAATTAATTTAAAAAATAAATAAATAAAATAAATAAATAAATAAAAGGCTTCCAGCTACAAAGGCTGGAAATAGAAATTTCAGGTTGTTTCAAAATGTTCCCCAAACAACCTCATTCATGAGGTTTTTTTTCTTTGTTTTTTGTTTTTTTTTTTTACTGTTGTTATTTGCCTTCTCACGTAACGGCAACGTAAGTTCACAGGGAGACCTGAACCATCTAGGACACATAGTGAACTTGAATTAGCCATTCCCTTGAGCCACCTTCAGGCTCTGCAGATTGCCCCAATTCGCCCGAAAACTGCCAATCTCACTGCTAAGTTTTGTCTGCCCGCCAGGGAGGAAGGCATTGTGTAGCAACATGGAAGATTGAAAGCACAGAAAGGGGACTTTTATAGTTACAGTTGAAGGCAAACACAGGAAAATGTTGTGTTTGTGGAGGGTTAGGATTGATCCTAACCTAGTTCCTTACTCTCAGGAGGAGGTAATCGTACTTGGAAGGGGAACAGAGGACATGCCAGGAAGTAAGATGGAGATATCATTTTTCATGGTCTTTCTTTTCTTAGGATTGTTTCCTCTTGATTGTTTCCTTTCTAGCAGTGGCTCCTTTGGGGGCATCATGGATACACGAGAACAGAACATTCTAAAGTCCTGCTTTGAAGTGAGGATTAGAATGAACTGCCCTTTAAATACAGCAACAAATTAATCCAGCCCAAATCCCGATGAGAGGGGTCAGTCAAATTCTTCTTACTTCCCAGATGTGGGGCATTTCACACAGAGACACAAGAGAGGGTAAATTACTTGGTCAAGGCCACACAGCAAGTTACTGAGCAGCTTGGAAGCAATTACACACAGAGAAAAATCTTAATTATTGGAGACCTAAGATGATAGAAGTGTCATGATATCTGAGGCATCCAGCAGTTCCTCTGCAGTCCGAGTGGTTGCCATATCAACTGCCATGAGGTGGGGAGCAACCAGCTTAAAGCCCGGAGTTAGGCAGGAGCAGAATGTAAGATTTATGAGTGCAGAGCCACGTCTACCTTCCTGTAAACGGCTGCAGGTCCTAAAACGGTGGCCTGGGTCTACTACGCAGGGTTCCCAGAGCAAACCGAGTCTGCGAAGGTAAGCACCAGACGTGCTTTATGATTTCTAGAACCAAAGTTCTTGGACCAGAATGGCTGTGTTAACTGTAACAGTCATGAATGTGGGTCAGAACCTGCAAGATAATTGGAACAAAAAAATGTTTTTAACCTGATTCTCACAGGGCAGAGAAAGTCCAAGTGATAGATTTTTCATTTGGGGCCAGAAAGAATTGGAGGTAATCTCAGAAGTGTACCTCTTGGGGCCCGGAGGCCAAAGAGCTCAAAGAAGAGGTATAATGTGAGCTTTAAAATGGATTATAAAGAGCCAAATAGAATACAATTGGGGTCTGAGTAGAAGAGTTGATAACATGCTACTGGATTTCCTGAGATGAGTCATCTGCCCAGTTCAATAGCACCAACATGATGGTTTTAATGTAACGTCTAAAATTGCTAAGCTTTGATATTGTAAGTAGCCCGACCACGTAGTGAGATGCTGAGAGTAACTTGATTTTGCTGCTATTGTTCTAAAGTGGATCCTCTTTATCAGAGTCACAGATACATGGGGCAGTTTCAAAGATAATGTGAAAATTCCTCTTTGCAGTTACTGCTTTATATCACCAACTTTCAATCATTCCAATAGGTCTGGTTATAAGCAGTTGGTTATAAAAGCTTGTCTGAACTTAAGCAACTTAAGCAACTAGAAAGCGTAATCTACTGTGATCACCTGTAAAATGCACCACCTGAAAAAAAAAATCTGTGTTAAAAGCAGGCAGTCTGTCAGGCTTAATGTTTTTAAATGACACTAAGTCAATTCCCAAACTTATTCCACATGCTACCCTACGGTGAGTCCCCTTATCCTACCATGTGATGAATCCACTCGGAGGATGAATCCACTGGAAATAGACTATGATTTCATACTCTCTCAAGTTAGAAGCTGGAAAATGTCTGTCCATTGAGAAACACAAAGCTCCATTTTTAAAGAATGTCTCCTACATTGCTCACCCTTATAGTCCCCAGGCAATATCGTGAAATAGAAGTAAAAACACTAGCTAACATTTATTGAGAAATGAATGCTAGTTGCTATGTGCCTGGCACTGTGCTGAATGTACTGACATCTGATACCGAATTGAATCCTCACAAGAGTCACAAGAGTCCAGGTTTATCTACATGTTTCAGATGAGGACATTGAGGTGACAAGGTGAGGTAACTTGCCAAGGTCACATGCGGATGGGGACAGAACCAAGATTTGAACCCAGGTGGTCTAACTTTTGACCCACATTCTTTTTTTAAAATTTATTTATTGAAGTATAGTTGATTTACAATGTTGTGTCCATGTCTACTGTACAGCGAAGTGATTTAGTTATACGTATATATACATTCTTTTCATATTCTTTTCATTATGGTTTATCACAGGATATTGAATATAGTTCCGTGTGCCATACAGTAGGACCTTGTTGTTTATCCATTCTATGTATAATAGGGTTTTTTAATTAATATTTTTACTTTTGGCTGCATTGGGTCTTTGTTGCTGCACGCGGGCTTTCTCTAGTTGCGGTCAGTGGGGGCTACTCTCCGTTGCGGTGCACGGGCTTCTCATTGCGGTGGCTTCTCTTGTTGCAGAGCACGGGCTCTAGGTGCGCAGGCTTCAGTAGTTGTGGCTCGCCGGCTCTAGAGCACAGGCTCAGTAGTTGTGGTGCACGGGCTTAGTTGCTCTGCGGCATGTGGGATCCTCCCGGACCAGGGCTCGAACCCGTGTCCCCTGCATTGGCAAGCGGATTCTTAATCACTGCACCACCAGGGAAGTCCCTATATGTAATAGTTTGCATCTACTAACCCCAAACTCCCATTCCATCCCTCTGCTACCCCCAACTTTGGCAACTGCAAGTCTGTTCTCTATCTCTGTGAGTCTGTTTCTGTTTTGTAGATAAGTTCATTTGTGTCATATTTTAGATTCCACATATAAGTGATATCGTATAATATTTGTCTTTCTCTTTCTGACTTACTTCACTTAGTATGATAATCTCTAGGTCCATCCATGTTGCTGCAAATGGCATTTATTTCATTCTTTTTTTTTTTTTTTTTTTTGCGGTATGTGACTGCACCATTTCCATAGTGACTGCACCAATTTACATTCCCACCAACAGTGTAGAGGGTTCCCTTTTCTCTACACCCTCTCCAGCATTTGTTATTTGTAGACTTTTTTTTTTTTTTTTTTCTTTTTGCGGTACGTGGGCCTCTCACTGTTGTGGCCTCTCCCGTTGCGGAGCACAGGCTTCGGACGTGCAGGCTCAGCGGCCATGGCTAACGGGCCCAGCCGCTCCGCGGCATGTGGGATCCTTCCAGACCAGAGCACGAACCCGTGTCCTTTGCATCGGCAGGCGGACTCTCAACCACTGCGCCACCAGGGAAGCCCTGTAGAGTTTTTAATGATGGCCATGCTGACTGGTGTGAGGTGATACCTCATTGTAGTTTTGATTTGCATTTCTCTAATAATTGGTGACATTGAGCGTTTTTTTCATGTACCTGTTGGCCATCTGTATGCCTTTGGAAAAATGTCTACTTACGTCTTCTGCCTATTTTTTGATTGGGTTGTTTTTTTTGTTGTTATTGAGTTATGTGTTGACCCACATTCTTGTGCTGCCTCCTAACATCTTTCATAGACTTCCTCTGTAAAGCTGTTTTCTTAAGAAAGAGATACTAGTCATTTCGCTGTGAATTTGATAATATTACCCACCCTACAGATTTTAATCTTAACTGTAATTGTGAAATTGAAAGTTTAGTTTCCAGTTCAAGAAAAGTCAGCTGGAGGATTTCAGCTTCTGACCAAGATGGAGTAATAGGGTGGGTTTACCTTCCTCTCTGATGAAACTGTTTTTTAAAAGGCAAAACATTTTTATAAATAGAGTAAAAAATTAAAGGTATTTGGGGGGAAAAATCTGTCTGCAAAGCACTGGACACCAGACAATGAAAGACAGTGATCCTTAAGAAATGGGAAGCAAATGAGGTAAACTCTGAATTGTCCTGGCTTACTATGTGGAGAGATTTTTCAAGCCATGGCTCAGGGTATGGGGCTAGGAGGAGCCTGGTGGACTCTCTGTGTTGAGGAGACAAAGCTGAGAGCCTAGGAAAACCAAGGTGGCTAGAATTCACATGAGTACTGGAAAGCAGAGAGCCATGTAGAGAAAAAAGTACAGACATCACCAGAGGGTCCCTCTTGAGTATCAGCTGAGTACTGATCAGCTTATGTATATGAGAAAACTACTGGAGGCTGGGGAAAGAACCACCTAAGTGGTTTAGAAATAATAGTGCCTGGCATTCACCCTTGGCTGAAAACAGTGCCTTTTCCCATCAGCCGGGCAGAAACCCTCAAGATTCACAGGGCAATGGGTACAGTACCTAAAAAAGGTCTTAATGGGAAAAATAAGCTGTAAGCACAGGGAATATGGCCAATATTCTACAATAACATTAAATGGAATATAATCTATAAAAATATGGAATCACTATGTTGTACACCTGACATTAATTAATACTTTAAATAAACTATGCTTCAATAAAAAATAAAATAAAAAATAAACTGTAGATTGAGCAAGACCCAGCTATATGCTGCCTGCAAGACATGCGCTGCCTCTATAAAGATACAAACAGGTTAAAAGCAAAAGGGTGAAAAAAGATAGTGTCCTTCCCTCCCCAAATTCATATCCACCCAGAATCTCACAATGAGATCTTACTTGGGAAGATGATCTTTGCAGATAAAATTAGTAAGATGAGAGCATCCTGGATTAGGGTGGGCCTAATAAGAAGAGGGAAGGAGACACAGAAACACACACACAGGGAAGAAGGACATGTGACAGCAGAGACGGAGACTGGGATGATGTCGGTGCAAGCCACAGAGTACCAAACATTGTCCACAGCCACCAGAAGCTGGGAAGAGGCAAGAGGTTCTTCCCCAGAGACTGCAGAGGGAACACAGTCCTGCCAACCCCTTGATCTCAGACTTCTGGCCTCCAGAACTGTGAGAGGATAAAATTCTATTGTTTTAAGTCACCTAGTTTCTGGTAATTAGTTATGGAAGCCCTAGGAAATGAGTACAGATTTTGGTACTGGGAAAATGGGGTATTATTGTAACAAATACCTAATAATCTGGAAGTAGCTTTGGAATTGGGTCGTGAGTAGAGGGTGGAAGAATTTTGAGGTGCATGACAGAAAAGGCCTAGACTGTCTTGAAGAGATTGTTAGTAGGAATATGGACATTAAAGGTGATTTTGGTAAAGGCTCAGAAGGAAGTGAAGGCATGTAGAGAAAGCTTCTGTCATCTTAGATAATCCATATATCATCATGAACAGATATGGGTAGAAATACAAAAACTCAGGTGCTTCTGGTGAAGTCTCAGAATAAACATGTTATTCGACACTGGACGAGAGACGGTCCTTGTTATGAAGTGGCAGAAATCTTAGCTGAATTGTACTCTAGTGTTTGGTAGAAAGTAGAATTTGTAAGCAATGAAGTTGGTTATTTAGCTGAAGAGACTTCCAACCAAAGTGTGGAAAGTGCGGCCTGATTTCTTCTGTTGCTTATGGTAAAATGAGAGAGGAAAAAGACACATTGAAGAAGGAACTGTTAAGCAAAAAAGAACCAGCATTTGATGATTAGAAAGTTCTCAGCTTGTCTAGAGTGTGCTCTGGAAACAAGGCTAAGGCTGTGGTTGGATACACCTTCACTGACTATACTACGTGTGTGACTCATGGATCCAACCAACCATCCCAGCAGAAGCCAGGAATAGAGATGGGGTTATCTAGGAAGGATCTGTAGAGAATCCTCTTGTGTAATGGTTTAGATCCCCATGGCATACTTAGGAGACCAACAAGGTTTTAAAGAATGTTATATTAGCAGAAACACTGACAGCTTGGACTGAAAGGAACAAAGACAGAATGAAATGGAAGAAGGCTGTCAGATGTCTTGGATTCTATAATAGAAAACAGGCTGATAGAGCTACTCAACTAGAAACATACTCTGCTCCTCAAGAGTATGGACGAATTCCTCAGACTCCGAGGATGGAACTGCAGACACAGAGGTCAGAGGGGCAGACCCAGAGGAGGGGCCAGTGGGGCCCCCATGGGCTCAGAGACAGAGGTTGATGAGATCTCTGCCAGCTCAGAGGCAGGAGCTGGCTCAGTCTTCATGGGCCCAGAAGGTAGATCATTTTCAGGCCCTGAAACCTAATGGAACTTGCCCTGCTGGAATCCAAACTTGTTTAAACCAATAATGACCCTTTATTCCTTTTTTTTTTAAATGGAAATGTCTATCTTACGCCTGACCCACAATTGTACTTTGAAAGCAGATAACTTATTTTCTAGTATCATAGGCCTACATATAGATAGGAATTTTCCCAGGATGGATCATGCACAGAATCTCACCCATACCTAATTTAGATGATTTATATGATATTTGGAACTTTTTTGAAACGATGATATTTAGATGGGATTTTGGATTTAAAGTTAATGTTGGCATGGGTTAAGAATTTGGGGTATGTTGAGATGAGATGAATGTATTTTGCATTCATGGAAGTGTATGGATGTGAATTGGGGGGGTCCAGAGAGCAAACTGTGATAGGTTGAATAGTGTCCCCCCCCGAAAGCATGTCTACCCAGAACCTCAGAATGTGACTTATTTGGAAATAGGATCTTTGCAGGTGTAAGTAGTTGAGATGAGAGCATACTGGATTAAGGTAGACCCTAAATCCAATATGAGTGGTGTCCTTGTAAGAAGAGAGGAGACACAGACACAGACACAAATGGGAAAGATGGACATGTGACAGTAGAGGCAGAGACTGGAGGGATGCAGCCATAAGCCAGGGTCACCAAGGATTGTTGGCAACTACTAGAAGCTAGGAAGAGGCAAGGAGGGTTCTTTGCTAGAGAGTTCAGAGAATGCATGGCCCTGCTGACATCTTTATTGTGGACTTCCAGCTTCCAGAATTGTGAGAGAATAAATTTCTGGTTTTTTAAGCCCCCTGTTTTCTGGTATTTTGTTACAACACCCCTAAGAAACGAATACACCATGGTAACACTAATCAAAAGAAAGTTGGAGTGGCTGTATTAATAATGAGGATATTACCAGAGAAAAATAGGGTCATTTGATGATAAAGGGGTCAATTATCAGTTTATCAAGAGGATATAGAAATCCTAAACTTTTATGCATCTAATAACAGAGATTCAAAATACATGAAGCAAAAACATAGAAGAAATAGAGAAATCCACAATAGTCAGAGATTTCAGCACTCTTAAGAAATGATAAAAACAAGTAAACAAGAAATCAGCAAGAGTTTAAAAGATTTGAACAACACTTGAACCAACTTGGCTTAATTGACATTTATAGAACATTACACCCAACAACAACATTCATATTCTTTTCAAGTGCATATGGAACATTTATAAAATAGACCACACTCTGGGCCAGAAAACAAGTCTCAATGAGTTTAAAAGCATTCAAGTGGTACAAAGTACACACTTTGACAAAATAGAATTGAATTAGAAATCAATAACAGAAAATCTGTAAATATTTGAAATGAAAATAACATACTTATAAATAATCCATTGGTCAGGTAAATCAAATGGAAAATCAGAAAGTATTTTTAACTGGATAAAAATAGAAACACAGCCTATCAATATTTGTGGAATGCCATTAAAGTGGTATTATGAAGACTTTTCAGCACTAAATTCTTATATTAGAAACAAAGTCTCAAATCCATGAATTCAATTTCCACATTAAGAAACTACAAAAAGAAGAGCTAATTAAGCACAAAATATGTAGGATAAAAGAAATCATAAAGATGAGAATGGAATAGAAAATAGGAAAACAACAGAAAAAATTAATGAAACCAAATGCTGGTTCTTTCGGAAGTTAATAAAATTGCTAAGCCTTTAGATAGATGGATTAGGGGAAAAAAGGAAACAATTTACTAATACCAAAAATGAAAGATGTGACATGATTTGAGATTCTACAAATATTTACAGGAAGAATAATGAATACTATGCGCAAAATGATGCCAATAAGTTCAAAACTTAGATTAGGGATCTACAAACTTTTTCTGGAAAGTGCCAATGAGTAAAAACTTTAGGCTTTGAGGACCTCATATGGTCTCCGTCACATTTTTTTCAATCTTTAAAAATGTTAAAAAAGAAATTAGCTTGCAGGCTATGGGCCAACTGCTGACTCAGATGAAATAGACATATTCCTTGAAACACACAAATTATTAAATCCCACTTGAGGAGAAATAAATACAGTGGGCCCCCCATATCCAGAGTTGTGGAACCTGTGGATATGGAGAGCCAACTGTTCTGTACCATTTTATGTAAGGAACTTGAGCATCCACACATTTTGGCATCTGAAGTGGGGGGTCCTGGAACCAATGCCTCATGGATACCGAGGGATGACTATAGCCTGAATAGCCCTATATCTAATAAGAAATTGAATTTGTAGTTAAAAACTTTCTCACAAAGAAAACTCCAAATCCAGAAGGGCTTACTGGTAAATTCTACCAAATATTTAAGGAAGAAATAGTAAAATCCTACCCAAACTCTCCTAGAAAATTATAAAGGAGGGAATACTTCCCAACTCATTCTACAGACTAGCATCACCCTATTACCAAAAACAGACAAAGACACTACAAGAAAACTACAGATCAGTACCCATTGTGAACATAGATGTATAAATTCTAAACAAACTTTTAGCGTATTGAATCCAACAATGTATAAAAAGGAAAATTCATGATAACCACGTGGCTTTTATGTCGGGAATGCAAACTTGTTGCATCATTTGAAAATCAATTGATGTAATTTTCTGTATTAACAAACTAAAACCATCTAATGCATAAAAGGATTTGACAGAATTCAACATCTATTCCTGGGTAAAAACGTCTCAGCGAACTAGGACTACACAAGAACTGCCTCAATCTGATATGAAAAATTAACTGCTATTATCATACTTCATGGGGAAAGACTTAATGATTTTCGTCTAAGCTCAGGATCAAGACAATGATGTCTGCCTCTCCACTTTTATTAAACATTATACTGGAGATTCTAGCCAGTGCCATCAAAACTGATATAAAAGTGCAATATAAAGGACATCTATATTGAAAAGGAAGAAGTAAAGCTGTCTATTTAGAAATGATATGGTTGTCTATGTAGAAAATTCTATGGCATTTACATAAACCTACTAGAACTAATGAATAAGCTTAGCAAATTGACAGGATATAAGATCTGTATATGGGACTTCCTTGGTGGCCCAGTGGTTAAGAGTCTGCCTTCCAATGCAGGGGACATGGGTTCAATCCCTGGTTGGGGAACTAAGATCCTACATGCTGCAGCGCAAGTAAGTCCCTGCGCTGCAACTACTGAGCCCGCATGCCTCAACTAAGACCCGAGGCAGCCAAATAAATAAATAAATTTTAAAAAAAAAAAGATCTGTATATGAAAGTAAGTCATATTTCTGTATACTACCGTTTATTTTTTATTGAAGTATAGTTGATTTACAATACTGTGTTTCAGATGTACAGCAAAATGATTCAGTTTTATATATATATATATATATATATATATATATGTATTTTTTCCAGATTATTTTCCATTATAGGTTATTATAAGATATTGAGTATTGTTCCCTGTGTTATATAGTAAATCTTTGTTGCTTATCTGTTTTATATATAGTAGTGTGTATTGTTAATCCCATACTTCTAATTTATCCCCCCCCCGCTTTCTCCCTTGGTAACCATCAGTTTGTTTTCTATGTCTGTGAATCTATTTCTGTTTTATAAATAGATTCATTTGTATTATTTTTCAGATTCCACATATAAGTAATGTCATATAATATTTGTCTTTTTCTGTTGGACTTACTTCACTTAGTATGATATTCTCTAGATCCATCCTTTTGCTGCAAATAGCAATATTTCATTCTTTTTAATGGCTGAGTAATATTCCATTGTGTATATATACCACATCTTCTTTATTCATTCATCTTTGATGGACGCTTATGTTGCTTCCATGTCTTGGCTACTGTAAATAGTGCTGTTATGAACATTGGAGTTGCATATATCTTTTCAAATTAGAGTTTTTGTCTTTTCTGGATATGTTCCCAGGAATGGGATTGCTGGATCATATGGTAACTCTATTTTTAGTTTTGTAAGGAAGCTCCATACTGTTTTCCATAGTGGCTGCACCAATTTACATTCCCACCAACACTGTAGGAGGGTTCCCTTTTCTCCACACCCTCTCCAGCATTTGTTATTTGTAGACTTTTTTTTTTTTTTTTTTTTGTGGTACGCAGTCCTCTCACTGTTGTGGCCTCTCCACAGAGCCTGTGGAGCACAGGCTTTGGATGTGCAGGCTCAGTGGCCATGGCTCACGGGCCCAGCCGCTCCACGGTATGTGGGATCCTCCCAGACCGGGGCACGAACCCGTGTCCTCTGCATCGGCAGGCAGACTCTCAACCACTGCGCCACCAGGGAAGCCCTGTAGACTTTTTAATGATGGCCATTCTGACTGGTGTGAGGTGATACCTCATTGTAGTTTTGATTTGCATTTCTCTAATAATTAGTGACATTGAGCATCTTTTCATGTGCCTGTTTGCCATCTGTATGTCTTCTATGGAGAAATGTCTACTTAGGTCTTCTGCACATTTTTTGATTGAGTTTCGTGAGCTGTTTGTATATACTACCATTTATGATACCATCAAAAATATTAAGTGCTTTGGAGTAAATCTGACAGAAGAGGTGAAAATCTATACAGTGAAAACCACCAGACATGCAGAGAGAAATTGGAGAAGACCTAAGTAAGTGGAGAGAAGTAATAGCAATTCATGTGTCAGAAGACTCAATACTGTTAAGATGTCAATTCTCTCCAAATGGATCTATAGTTTTAATGCAATACCAATCAAAATCCCAGCAGGCTTTTAAAAATAGAAATCGACTAAAATTCATGTGGAAATGTGAAGGGCCTACAATAACCGAAATAACTGCGAAAAATAAAGAACAAAGTTGGAAGGCTAATACTGCATGGTTTCAAGACTTATTATCAAGCTGCAGTAATCAAAACAGTGTGATATTGACAAAAAGACAGATAAAGGCAACAAAATACACAGCCCAGAAGGAGATCTATACATATATGGACAGCTGGTTTTCAACAAAGATGCAAAGACAATTCAGTAAGAAAATGATAGGTTTCTCAATACATGGTACTGGATCAATTAGATATCCACATGCAAAACATTAATAAATAAACTTTAATCCTTGCGTTGTACAAAAAGAATTAACTCAAAATTATCATAGGACTAAATACAAAATTTAAAACTATAAGTCTTCTAGAAGAAAACATTAGAGAAAAATCTTTGTGACTTTGGATAGGCAAAGATTTCTTAGATACAACTCTAAAAAGAGTGATCTAAAAGTTAGTGATTGCATATATACAATGGAATATTACTCAGCCATAAAAAGAAATGAAATTGAGTTATTTGTAGTGAGGTGGATGGACCTAGAGACTGTCATACAGAGTGAAGTAAGTCAGAAAGAGAAAAACAAATATCATGTGCTAACACATATACATGGAATCTAAAAAAAAAAAAAAGGTTCTATGAACCTAGGGGCAGGACAGGAATAAAAACACAGACGTAGAGAATGGACTTGAGGACATGGGGAAGGGGAAGGGGAAGCTGGGACGAAGTGAGAGAGTGGCATGGACATATACACTACCAAATGTAAAATAGATAGCTAGTGGGAAGCAGCCGCATAGCACAGGGAGATAAGCTCGGTGCTTTGTGACCACCTAGAGGGGTGGGATAGGGAGGGTGGGAGGGAGATGCAAGAGGGAGGAGATATGGGGATATATGTATATGTATAGCTGATTCACTTTGCTATAAAGCAGAAACTAACACACCATTGTAAAAGTCCAATAAAGATGTTAAAAAAATAAAATTTAGTGATTGGACTTTAAAAAAATCCTCTTTGAGAGAAACCATGAAGAGAAAGAAAAGATAAGTCACAGACTAGGAAAAGACATTTGTAAATTATGGATCTGATAAAGCACCCTGAAAATGCAACAAGAAAACAAATAACTACATTTTTAAAAAATTGGACAGAAGATTTGAACAGGTACTTCTCCCAAGAAGGTACAAAGATGTCAAATAAGTACAAGAAAAGATGATCAGCATCATTAGTTTTTAGGGAAAGCCAGGTTAAACCTACAATGAACTACCACTATACACCTATTAGAATTTCTCGGCTAAAATTAAAAAGACTAATCATACCAAATCATGGTAGAGGGAACTTCTGGACTGTCATATACTCTCCTATGCTCCTGGTTGGGTATTTAAAATGAGACAAGTCACCCTAGAAAACCGTATGTCAGTTTCCTAAAAAAATTAGATATACACCTACCATATGATACAGCCATTCCACTGCTAGATGTTTACCCGGAGAAAGGAAATCATACAGTGTCCATATTAAGATGTGTACATGAATGTTTTTAGCAGCTTTATCTGTGATAGTCAAAGATGGAAACAACCCACGTGTCCATCAAGAAAAGAATGGATAAACAAACCGTGGCACATTCAGGGTATTGTGCTCAGCAATAAAGAAGGAGTTATTGATACAGGCTACAACACGTCTGAATCGCAAAATGATTACGCTGAGTAAAAGAAGCCGGACTAAAAAGAGTAATACTGTATGATTCTATTTATAGAAACTTCTAGGAAATGCAAACTAATGTGGAGTGATAGAGAGCAGGTCAGCGGTTACTTGGAGATGGAGGGAGGGACGGGAGGAAGGGATTGCAATGGGGCAGAAGGAAACTCCTGGGGTGGATGGGTATGCTCACTGTCTTGATTGTGGGAACAGTTTCATGGGCATGTACCTATGTCTACTGTTACCAAATCCCACACCTTAAGTATACTCAATTTACTGTGCGTAATTATACGTTAGTAAAGCAGAGATGAACTCTTCCTAAAGAAAGGAAAGGAAAGGGAAGGAAGGTGGGGAGGGAGGGAGGAAGGAAGGAAGGAAGGAGAGAGGGAAGGAGGGAAATTTCAGCTCTCAGGGAAGCAGTCTGGGAGGCCAGGTTACTGAGAGGAAAGAATTTCCTTGAAGCTCCCCAATGTTTCCCAATCTGAGTAAGACTGGCCCTGATTTGGCACATGAGCTACCAGACATGTTCCACTGGGATGTTTGTTCAGATGGTTCCAATAACATTTACTTTCTGCAACTTGTCTGTGATATCTGTGGAACATCAGGGTCGCACCTGTCCAGCCTCTTAGAAATAGCTAAAAACTTTCTTCTCCCAGATGTTAGATGAAAAAGTGAAGGACTCCACATAGAACCCAGGCCACAGCTGTCATCTCGGACTTATTTTTTCTATTAACAGAAATATCTCCTCACTTTCTACTTAACCCTTACCGCAGAGAATTCTGTTCATTACAGAACTTTCCAATAAGCAAGCCCGATTTAGGAAGATGCCAAGTTATAAGGCAAGCGAGAGATGGATCATATTCTTTACCTAGCGTCCCCAAAGGGCTCCTTTAAATAGGAAAGCTTTCGGAGGACTCATAAAATTGATTTAATACATGCAAAATTGGCTTTGCATGCATTTCACGAATCTCTCTACATGCTCTCAAGCCAGCCTGACCGAGTGAAAGTAGTTTTTGCATAAGCAGCCTTTTCTGTGGATGGGCCCCTCTGGTCCTACGTGTCCCCACCGCATCACCCCAGGCGCCCCCTGGCGGCCGGTGATGAGGGCGACCTGGACCCGAGGCGCCGAATTGCTCCTGCGTGCTGCCGAGCCGCGCGCATAGGGGCCTTGGGGACCTTCCTGGCGCCCCTAGCGGACCGGAGTCCCGCTGTTGGTAGGCGACCTGGGCTCCTTGTCTCCCTTCTCCGGTCGGGTAGATCGCCAGGCCCGTGCACGCCCAACGCCATGAGCGACCCGCTGGCGCTGAGGCAGGACCTGGCCCAGAGGCAAGCAGGGTTAAGTGTTCCCTGTTGGCCCGGCGGGCGGGCGTCGCGAGTGGGATCACGTGCAGAGCCTGGTGCGCGCCCGCTCTCCCATCTCAGACCGACCTTGCACCCTGGCTCGCATGAGAGCTGCTGCCCAGGAAAGGACCCTCCACCCTCGAGGCCCTCGGGTTGGCTGCACGTCCCTTAAAAAGAAAAAAAAAAAGTTCTGTGTGTAGAAGTTCTATGCCCACCTCTCCTTTTTCTGCAGAGGTCGCCACTTTTCCGCCTCCTGTGCGTCCTCCCAGGCCTATTTCTATGCCTTTCCATTCTCAAACGGACCCATGGAACATCTTGTTATGTTTGTTTTTAAAACCAGCAGCGTTAAAACCCAACGTATTTTTCTGCAGCTTTTTCTTTTTATCCTTCAATATACATTGGAATTCTATCCATTTTAGAACTTACAAGGCTTCCTGGTTCTTTCTAAAGGCTCCATAGTCGGTCCACAGTGTGGATATAGCACAGTTATTCTATTGCCGTATTTGTGGGCATTTGGATTATTTGGGTAGCACACAGCGCTATGATGAATTTCCAAGGCCTTATTGTGCATTGGGCGGGGGGCGGTGGATGCCCAGAAGTAGTTTAACCTTCAGCCCTAGACCTGACCCTGAGAAGTACCGTTTGACCCTCTTATTTACTCTCAAAACCTCCAGTGCATTCAGATCTTTTCCACAGAAAGTATCTGTGTCTAGAACCGGTAAGATAAAAGTTGATCTATTAGTAGAGTTGGGGAGTGAAACTTTTTTTCCTAGATCCCCGTTTCTCTCACTTTGGCCATTAGATTGCTATAGAGATCCACCCAGATTATCATCCTATTTTTGGTGTCGTTTGACCATGATTAGCCATGTGTTGTTTCGTTTTCTTGTCTTAAATCATTTATTATAGGGTTGGACAGGCCTGGGTTCAAATTTACTTGACTTCTCTGAGCCTCAGTTTCCTTCTGAAAAATGGATATAATGATAACTAACAGTTGTGGAGAATAGAAGGGGGAATTTATGTAAAGTGCTAAGTGTTCAAACTATAGTAAGAACATGGTCATTGCTGGCTGTTGCGGAATAAATGATAAACTCTGAAGTGTTACTTGCATCTAAATCTATCTCAGTATTTTGAATACTGAGGAGATTTTTAACAAGAGCCATGTCTCAATGTATTAGCATCTTTGATACTAATAGTGTGTCTCAAGGATGTGATTGCTATTTATTTACCTCCACACAGCTACACATGCCCTATTTAGGCTTATGTTAATTGCCTTTAAGTTGGTCTGAGTTTGGTAAGCTGTTAAGATAATCTCAAGGTTGTAAAGGACCTTAAAAGATCTGTTCCAACTCTCCTGATTCCCAGGGACACAGACTTCGTTTAACAATTTATTTCCCAGGACAGCTAATTCAACCAGATAAGTGGTGAAAATATCCTTAATTTCCAGCATGGTATTACCTGATTTTCTTCTAGCGTCAAAGTCATTCAGGTGATTAATTTTCAATTATTCCCTACATAAATGGGAAGGAACTGCATCCTCATTGATTCAACGTATTCAATTTATTGAGCACTTTATAAGAGCCACTCTCCATTCTGGGTGCTGGTGATAGAGATGGACAGGAGCCTGTCAGACTTTACAGTCTAGCGGGGGAGGCAGTGATAAAGCGTGTTTGAGTTGGAGTCTAGATTTATGAAAAGGTAGCATTTCACTGATAGTAATTAGTCACTGATTCTGTTTGGCTAATATTGACCTTGTGCCTCATGATTTACTAAACCAAGAGACACATTTGTCACAATCCAGGGACTTCTTAGTTTTGGCACTGCATAGTTGAGGCACTGTGTAAATATGCCATAAATAAACAAAGAGACAGTGTTCTGTCATATAGAACTAGTGAACGTATCTTTCTAACAGAAGCAACTTTTTTTTTGCAAAAATCCTGAGCAAGAAAACAGACTCTACAAAGCTAGCATTTCTTTTTTTTTTTAATTAAAGGACACACACACACACACACACACACACACACACAACTAAAAGGGAAAATTGTTTTCTAGCTTGGAGCAGGCCCTAGAGCTTTAAATCCTAAAACCTTCCATTTATACCAATAATACATATACAGCTATATGGGGTGAAAAAGGTTAATGATGGAATTTTTTAAAAAGTATGTTCCATTGACTATAAATGGCAGATCTGACAGTTAAAATGAAAATTGTTCCAGAAGAAACTTTAGTCAGACTAATTATTTGAGACGTTATAAGGATGTATAATTATATTCTTCACCTTGTAAAAAAAAGTTTTATTACACATGTACTTTTAAAGAACAAGTAGAGAAATAAAAGCTGTAATTGTTCTTAATTATAGCTACCTGTAATTGCACTCGATTGCAATATGCTGAATATCACCAATGGCTAAAGAAACCCTGGCATACAGACAGTGCACCCATATTCATGAGATGAGGTATAGATTTATGAATATTTTCTTATCTATAATTTAGCTCTTTTACTGTTGATTCCGTTTCTGTTGGTTTTATTTTATTTTATTAGTGATTGTAGAGATATAATTGTCATCTGTGAATGTGTTGAAGGTTGGAGATTTCACATCTGTGAATGTGTTGAAGGTTGGAGATTTCAAAATCCCCATCGCCACAAAAAGCATATTGGCAATTGTTAAAGGAGAGATTTGGACATGACCCACCATGATTGAATACACAGATTTGAATTTCCAGAGGTAGTGATGAACACCACATTTAATTTACCCAGCAGGGTCCTCGAAGCGACCTGGAAGATGTGAGGGATCTAAAACAGCCTTAACTACACCCCTCTGTGGATAGCTCTCAGAGTCGTGTTATTTCAAACGGGTACATTTAAGAAGGGTGAACGCGTCCTGTGAATGGGAGAATTTTCCTCTCACTCCTCCCTTTGTGCTCAGAACTCAGATGGAGTTCTGTGCTTCTGCCCAGACCTCCCTGCTTGCCTTTATAGTCAGAAGGGCCGGGCAGGAGTCCCTGAGTTGACTGTTTGATCACAAACTCTTGAACCTCTTAGAGCCTCACTTTACTTGTCTGCAAAATGAGGAGTAGTAGCACCAACCTGTTCCTCATCCAAGACTGTATCAGGGCAGATTGAAAAACAAAATGAATACACCCTTGGACACTACTGGAGAGAAGAAGTGAGTTCTTTAGCTTCAGGAGAGAGAGGCATTTTATTATGTACTTACTATGGCCACTGTTCTGAAAAGTAAAAAAATAGAAAACCAACAAAAAGCCAAGATTCCCCCAAATCACATCAAAACAACCCTCAGTACTTTTCAGTGTCCATGGATGGCTGCTGCGAGCCTTCCACCCTATAACCAGAGTAAGCTTTGACAGAATTTCTGGTATATTTTTTTAATTTAAAAAATTACTTATTCTAATTTAATTAAAAACTTTAAAATTACTAATTAAAAAAAATTTTTAATGCCTTGGCCTTAGACCCATTCCTGACAGCAGGTTGGAGGCCAGGTCCACATAGAAGCACCCTCTGAGGTGCTGGCCTTTTGGACACTCTGCACCCCAAACAGAAGAGTGTCTATCTGGTCTTTACTCGGGCTATTGGGTGGAAACAAACAAGGCCAAGAGGCCTGAGCTCCAGCCTGTGTTCCTCAACAGCCTGTGTTCCCCAGTGCCTGGCAGGGCTTGCAGGGCCTGTCTGTAAAGGGCAGGAGGAAGTAATTGGACTCCTAGCCGGTCTCCAGCCAGGGGTCCAAGAACTGGTGTAACCCATCTCTCCACCTGTTTTCAGTACGTTGCTCCATCCCCAGTGGAGTTTGACTATGGCTGTCAGAAGCCACCACCTTCTCCTCCTTCTCCCTCCCTCCCCCCATCCTCCCTGTGTCTTTGGTCCTCTGCTGCCCTCCCCCAGCCCAGAACCCATTCTGGGCAAGCCCCCAGTGTCCTCCTGCAATCTCTCACATCTGCCTCTGACTGGGCAGTGGCTTTTGTATTTTAGATTCTTGGAAAGGACAGCATCTGTGAGACAAAATATCCTTCCTCTTGCTAAAGTCTGTTTCATCAGGCAGGACTTTGGTGTAATTATACCGATGAAGTCGCTCTGGATTTGTTTTCCCAAAAACCTCCGCAGAAGGGAATCATCATGGAATAGGGGCGGATAAAATCTCATCCTGCTCTTGACACGTAGGCATGCCTGTTTGTGAGAGTTTGTTGTGATGGCTTCCTCACTGGATGGTCAGCCTTGTGAGGGAGGGGTCCATGTTTATTCATTTCACACTTCATCCCCAGCACATAGAAACTGGCACATAGTAGGAACTGTAGAAATATTTGTTGAACAAATTAATAAATAAATGCTAATGATAAATGCTAATGAACTCAATGCCCATACATGTCAATTGATGGATTAGGCCATTAGTCAGACATTACAGTGCAGGCTGGTATTTGCAAATCCCTCTTTGATCCAGAAATTATCAGGAGTGGGGATGATTTTCTCTCATGAATAGGACTTATTGGTGATAGTATGTCTCTGGGAGCTAAGAGAGAAAAATTAGGCTCTTTGTGCACAATGGGCCTCCTTTTAAACTGATTTATCAAAGGAAGAAACTTATTTTCAATTAATAATGTGGGGGGCATATTTTCCCTTAAGAAGCTCACTTATGAACTTCAGTACAGCTTCGGGCCCAATGATAAAGCAGTATTAAATGCAGAGGTCTTGTAGTAACCTGACACCCTCTTCCCCTGGTAGAAGCTGAATGTTTGAAGTATGGCTGATTCAGGTTCTCCCTGGATCATAACATTTAACCGTGGTGGGTTCACAGAGCAGAAAGTCTGATGATTAAGAGGTAAACCTGTGACTGTGGAGACATAATTCTCCGTCTCCTAATTCCACCGGCAAAGTCCAGGATGGGCCTCTTCTTCTCAGGTGCATTCCTGAGCTAGGTGTCAAGATGACATTTTTGAAAGAAGAGAAGACAAAAGCGCTTTACACCATCTCCCAATGACAGAAGGGATGGCAGTGCTGTTTGAACCGTGGCCCGATTCACGGGTGACAGTTGGAGCGCCACGGTATCTGTGGCAGGTTTGATTAAGAGAAACCTTGGGTGATTGCGTTCTCTAGGCCCCGTGAGCACACAGTAGAGAAAACACAGCCAGAGGCACACATTTGTAGCTGTTTTATATGAAGAGTACTAAAATAATCTGAGGAAATCTGGAGCCAAATCCAATCTTAGCAAGGACTCTACATAGGACTGGCCTATTCAGAAAGAGGCTGGATATATCGGTGATTAGATGAAGTTAATCTTCGTGCGGCAAGTCTTCTGACAACCCACATGGCATGCGTGCCTGCTGCCAGGTGCTAGTTCCCCATAACCCCCCCGTATGACCCTGTTTCCTAAGGATTCGGTGGGCAGAAGTCCCATCTCCCCATAGCGCCTGCCCTCAGCCCAAGCTAAATACCAAAGTGATATAAAGAGAAACTCTACCTGGTGGACTTAATTTTTTAAAACTCAGGCATGGGAGGTTTAACCCCTGGGAGCGCAGGCTCGGCAGAAGGAGATTGGAGTGGTACCTCTCATGAAGTCGGTCTGCAGGCGGGACCACTTCTGTGGATGCTGCCGGCTGACATTTCATTCATTTCCACGCCGGAGTGGATTTGAGAGGCTGGCCGGCCTCTCTAGTGATGTGAAGTGTCTCTTGTCGAAACCTGCAGTTTTCTAAGTGACTGGCTGAGTTTCCGTAAGGGTCTCGTCTCCCCTTTTAGCTTCTCAGTATTTGGAATGTACGGGTCCATATTGTCTATCATTTTTTTAAAACCACAGCATCATCTTGTATTGCCTGCTCCATGCACTGGGTACCAGTGAATATTCGTCGAAAAGAAGAATGAAATGCAGTAGTGCAAAGGAAAGAAAGGGACTTAAGAAGGGAAGGCGGGGATAGAAGTGGTTGTGTTTCATGCCTTCACATGTTCCTCAGAGAGCTCTCTCTATAGAAATAGCCCCCACTATAGAAATAATAGCCCCCCTACAACTCCTACCTTGTTAGGTACCACCTCCTACCTTGACTCATTAGGTACCACCTCCTACCTTGAGTCATTCTTCTTCATGACATATGCTATGTAAGGTAGTGATAAATATTCATTTGCTCATTTGTTTTTTGTCTGTCTCCCCCTTCCAGATTGTAAAGTTTCCAACAGTGGGGCCATTTTTTGTGGCTGTTCTCTGTTCCAGTGCAGAATCCAGAACAAATGAATGGATGTAGAATATAGATATATCAGATCTGGTAGATACTGAGCAGCAGTGTAGCATAGAGACCACAAGCATGGGCTTTGGGGCCAGAATGCCTGGTTCAAATCCTGGCTCTGTCTGTCACTAGCTGTGTGGCCTTGGGAAGCTGTTTAACATTTTTCTGTCTCATTTTCCTCATCTCTGTTGTAGTTGAATCATAGTAATGACTTCATTAGGCTTTTAGAAGGGTTAAGTGAGTGAATGCATGTAAATGGCCTAGAATAGGGGCTGGTATTAAATAAGTGCCCTATTAATGTGAGCTATGGTGTGTGTGTGTGTGTGTGTGTGTGTGTGTGTGTGTGTGTAGATTTCACCATGTGAGAGTAATTGCTTGGGTTTACACACACACACACACACACACACACAGATATTTTTAATCATGGGAGTGAAAATTGAGGAAGGATAAAAGTGGAAGAGAAGAAACGAAGGACCAAACAAAAGAGAAGAGAAATTCAGAGAAAGGATTGGAAAGAAAGAAGCTGGGGCAGGGGGAAGGAGCAGTGTCTTTGGGCTTTCTTTACCCAAACAAACGAGAGAAGTAACGTTAATCTCTAAGGTGTTTTAAACTTCCCAGACCTAAAGTTTACCATACAGGAAAAAAGTTAACTGTTCTAAAATGATATATGAATATTTAATGATGCCTTGAAGCTAATCTTTTTATCTATGTATTATTTGGAAGTAGATGCAACTTTTTAAAGACCCACAATTTGCCCCAAGCACCGGGTGACCAAAAAAAAAAGAAAAGAAAAAAGAAAAAAATGAAAAGAGAAGAAAAAGAGCAAAATCTGCTTGACTGTGATACTTTCACCCTTAATTGAAGTAAAGAAAACCTCACTCCTCCTACAATCAGAACATTAAATCATTTATTTGTAGGACAGGCAATAAAAAAAAAGGTATTTTAACATTTTTTTAAAAAGTCTTTGTACTTTTAGAAGAATTGGAGGTACCATTGGAGACAGACATTCCAGGTCTTAAAAATATTTATCATGCTGACACACAATTAACAGGGGGTCTCTCATGTCCTGTTTTATAGTTGTCAGCTAATTTTGGAAACTGGCAAGCTGCACAGAAATAGATAGCTCTTGCTTCAACACATCCTAAAAAAAGAACTATTTGCATAGCTCAGGAGTGGGATGGGATAGGAGAGCATGAGGAAGAGCGCTTTCAGAAGAGCGCTTTCAGACAGCTAAGAAAAGTTGGCATCATTCTGTGCGCCCTGGCAAATGCTCTACACATTCAAAATTAAGGTTGTTTTTAAGGAATGCTAAATAATCTACGAAAACTGTGTAATACACACGGGACACTTGTCTGCTTTTGAAAAGTACTTGTCTCTTCTGGTGTTTGTTTTTTCCTTTGATAAAATGGACTGTATAGTCCAGCTTCAAATTTGCAGAAAGCTTTCCTGTTTGTTCACATCCATGATTGATCCAGCAACTCTAGATCAAAGGGAAGCATTATTATTCCATTCTGGGACTTAGAGACCTCAGGAGGCAGAAGGAATTGCCCAAGGATATGCAACCTATCAGAAACTCACGCCCTCTGTCATTTTGGTCTTATTTCTTAGCCCCTAGGTCAATTCTGTTTCTCGAAACATATGACTTTGCTTTGTCATCTTTTTCATCATTGTTTTCATTCAGTTTTTAGCATTCGGTTCTCTTCTTGAAATCAGATTATCTTGGTAATGACAACTAAGGAAAGAAAATTAGTGCAGTTAAACTCCAAATATTGCTATAACAAAAC
The DNA here is from genome assembly GCF_059928025.1 of Delphinapterus leucas. Taxonomy (NCBI): domain Eukaryota; kingdom Metazoa; phylum Chordata; class Mammalia; order Artiodactyla; family Monodontidae; genus Delphinapterus; species Delphinapterus leucas. The sequence goes on along the minus strand of NC_143130.1, from coordinate 20,980,845 downwards.
AGGCATTTTAGAAAATTAAGAGACTGGAATTACCTGCCAGTAGACAATGTTTTGTTTTTTTTAACTTTCTCTTTATTTATTTTTAAACGTCTTTATTGGAGTATAATTGCTTTACAATGGTGTGTTAGTTTCTGCTTTATAGCAAAGTGAATCAGCTATACATATACATATGTTCCCATATCTCCTCCCTCTTGCATCTCCCTCCCACCCTCCCTATCCCACCCCTCTAGGTGGTCACAAAGCACCAAGCTGATCTCCCTGTGCTGTGTGGCTGCTTCCCACTAGCTATCTGTTTTACATTTGGTAGTGTATATATGTCCATGCCACTCTCTCACTTCGTCCCAGCTTATACTTCCCCGTCCCTGTGTCCTCAAGTCCATTCTCTATGTCTGCGTCTTTATTCCTGTCCTGCCCCTAGGTTCTTCAGAACCTTTTTTTTTTTTTTAGATTCCATATATATGTGTTAGCACACAGTGTTTGTTTTTCTCTTACTTCACTCTGTATAACAGACGCTAGGTCCATCCACCTCTCTACAGATAACTCAATTTTGTTTCTTTTTATGGCTGAGTAATATTCCATTGTGTATATCTTTGTGCCACATCTTCTTTATCCATTCATCTGGCAATGGACACTTAGGTTGCTTCCACGAGACAGTGTTTTATGGTTCTCTTGCACTTGTATTTATTGAGTGTCTGGTATGTGCCAGGCACTGAGTATTCAAAATCTTGAGTAAGACGTGACCTTTGACTTAGAGGAGCTTTCACCAGTGGAAAATTCAAAAGTATTCACTTTATACTTTACATAATATCCTTTATTGGGGTGTAAACACTTGGAAAGAAGGATCAGGATTTAATTTTTCTTGGTGCCTCTGAAAGAACCCGGCACAGTGCGTGTTGAATGTATTGTAAGTGTTCAGTGAATATGTTGGATGAATAAATATTAGTGATGCACATGATTTATGCTTAGAAAGTAATGTTATTAACGGACATCGCAATCTATATAAGTTCATTGGAAAAAACATGGTCTTCATGGCATCTTTTTTTCAGTGCACTTTATTTTTTAGAGCAGTTTTAGGTTTATAGCAAGATTGAGGGGAAGGTAGAGCAATTTCCCATATGCCCCCTGCCCCCCACCCCACGCATGGCCGCCTACATTATCAACACGCCCACCAGATGGTGCATTTGTTATGGCTGATGAACCTACACTGACATGTTCTCATCACCCAGAGTCCATAGTTTACATTAGGGTTCACTGTTGGGCTTGGATAAATGTTTAATAACGTGTGTCTACCAGTATGGTGTCATAAGAGTAGTTTTACTGCCCTAAAAGTTTTTCGTACAGTATCTTTAAGTCCTCTCAGTGGGGTTATGAAGGAACATTATCTTGATGAAGCATAGCATATTATGCTACGTTTATTTTCCTCAAGGGTTTCTTTACAAAAGGTATAAATTCATGAAGATGTGAATAATTCAGATGATTTGTTAGCAATAATAAAGAGGTAAAAATGATCAAGCTATTATTTTAAAAGCTCTGTGTTCTGATGATCTCAAAAATGGCAATTGGTTGGTGAGTCCTTGCCACATTGCTGCTGCCAAATACAGTGGTTCTTTCTTTGTATTTTTTTTAAATCGTGCAGCTACGTGTTCTAATGGAACCATCAGGGTTTTTCGGTAACATCTTGTAATTTAAACTGTATTCACTCATTCATTCATGTTCACCAAAAATTACTTTTCCTATGAAGTAATGTCTGTCATTATAATTAAATTTTTCAGAACGTGGTTGTATAAAACATAAATTTTCCCTTGCTGGTACTAAATATGTGGAGAGCATAACTTTTTTTCTAGCATTTGTCTTTTACCGTAAAGGCAAGGCCGATGCCTTGAGTCTATGGATGAGGAGTCTATGGAGAGGAGTCTATGGAGAGGAATTCTGCATTGTCTTTTGTGTATAAATCACACCTGTAATTCACCATCTAGTAATTTCTAGTTTACTTTTTTTTTTTAATAAACTTATTTATTTTTGGCTGCATTGGACCTTCGTTACTGCATGCGGGCTTTCTCCAGTTGCAGCGAGCAGGGGCTACTCTTCGTTGCGGTGCGCAGGCTTCTCATTGCGGTGGCTTCTCTTGTTGTGGAGCATGGGCTCTAGGTGCGCGGGCTTCAGTAGTTGTGGCATGCGGGCTCAGTAGTTGTGGCTCGCAGGCTCTAGAGCGCAGGCTCAGTAGCTGTGGTGCATGGGCTTAGTTGCTCCACAGCATGTGGGATCTTCCCGGATCAGGGATCAAACCTGTGTCCCCTGCATTGGCAGGTGGATTCTTAATCACTGTGCCACCAGGGAAGTCCCTCTAGTTAACTTTTTAAGAGGAACAAGAACTTGGAGAAACTTGTAAGAACCACGTCTTTTTTCTCCCCAATATTTATAGTTGTCTTGTCCCTAGACCTAATCTACCATCAGTTTTTCTTAAGCTTGTCGACTGAAAAAAAACGCACACCCTAAAAGTTGAGAAGTATGTTTTATTTGGTGGACAAAACTGAGGACTTAAGCCCGGGACACAACCTCTCAAATAGCTCTGAGGGACTGCTCCAAAGAGGGGTAAAGGAGGAGCCAGGGTATATAGGAGTTTTTACAACAAAGACCAGGTGTCGGAACATCAAAAGATTACAGTTAAAGAAAACAAGATATCTCAAGTTAAGGACTTCAGCGCTTTTCTATGTGTGGGAAGACACAAGAGTCTGGACTTACTGAATTCCTTTGGTAGGCACCTCAGCTATCCGGGGCCAGTGTCCTGTGCTTTCTCATCCTGAGTCTCCTCTGGGTGAACCATCAGGGGTGGCTGCAGCTGGCTGACTGCTAGACGGTGGACATTCTGTTTCTATCCTGAGTTCTGTGAGGGCGGCTGTAACGTGATGGCTTGGTGGCTGCAACATCCTTTGTTCACTGAAAAGGCAGGCAACGTTTTTTCATTGATAAGCTACTTGTCCTTTTTAGTTTTTCCAAAGAACCCAACTTAGTTTTCATAGAAACAAGAACTTTGAATGAGTCCTAACGTAAGCGGGTGGGGGAACAAACACAACATACTCCTGGTGAGTGTGCAAACTTAGGTGATGGGAGCAAAGTGAAACAAGCGCTCTTGAGGGGGCTCAGCCACTGTGTTTCTCCAAGAGAATGGAGATTGTTGGTTAATCCAGGAAGGTTTTGAAACGGAGGTCAGTTGCAGACCCTTGGACTCTGTTGCTCTGTTGCAGTGGTTCCCCACCAAGGGCAGTTTAGCCCCCAGAGGACATTTGGCAGTGTCTGGAGACATTTTGACTGTCACAGTCTGGGAGGGGGGATACCACTGGCATCTAGTGGGTAGAGGCCAGGGATGCTGCTAAACATATGCAGAGCACAGGACAGTTCCTCACTAGAAAGGATTACTTGGCCTAAAATGTCATGGTAGTGCCCAGACTGAGAAGTACTGCCCTACTGTGGTTTAATTGGATTTATTATAATATAAGTCCAACGTAGTTTTAAAAGATACCAGGGGGACCCATAATATTTAAATATGTACAGTCTGGGGGCAAAAATCAAGAGTTAGAAGATTAGAAAGAAGAAAAGGTCATTGTACTTTAACTCTGGGATGCTCCTGTTACTGTGATCAAGCTCTAAATATAGATCTAACCGTCAAGGTCAACGAGAAGGTCAGAAAAGTTCATTAATTCATTCCTTACAAACTGAACAAATACTGATTGAGTCCTCATGTGTGTTGGTCTCAAGTGATGGAGTGATAAATAATAATATAGAATTCAAAAGGTATTTCTGTTGTGATCCATGTTAGAAAGGCAGACTAGAGGGAGGGGTGCTTCTTAGCTAGGGGGTACCCACAATTCCATATTCTGTTTTAAAGAGAAATTTATTAGGCAGGTACTAAATTCTTAGAAAAGTTGAATACATGTGAGGCCTTCAGCTGTGTAGTGGACAGTGCTTTCAACTACGGTTTTGTTGAAGGAATGGAAACATTCTCTCGAAAGCCAATAGCAATGAAGGCTGAAGGTTTAATACCATGTGGTTATTTAGGAAAGAACATTTCTATGGGAGCTGAAATTATAATCACTTATATTTTTAAGGCAGCATGGCTCCAGGGGAACCAGCATGTCCCTAAAGTGCCCAGGTGCTGTCACAGACAATAGGTGAGGGGGGGAGTTCTAGAAACCGGGAGGAAGTCCTCTATTTGGATCGACAAGATGAGTATGTAAAGACAATGTGAGTTTCAAGGTGAGATTCTTAACCCAGGGTTGACATATGAGCTTTCAGAGGTCCACGACTATTATAATTGTACACCACATTTTGTGTATATGCATATGTGTGTATCATTTTTTTCTATGTAAGATGTTTGTATTTTTAATGAGATTCTTGTTTTTCTTTTCTATTATAGTTTATTACAAGATTTTGAATATAGCTCCCTGTGCTATACATGGGACCTTGTTGTATATCTGTTTTATATATAGTAGTGTGTATCTGCTAATCCCAAACTCCTAATTTATCTCTCCCCACCCCTTTCCCCTTTGGTAATCATAAGTTTGTTTTCTATGCCTGTGAGTCTGTTTCTGTTTTGTAAATAAGTTCATTTGTGTCATATTTTAGATTCCACATATAAGTGATATCATATGATGTTTGTCTTTGACTTACTCAGTATGACAATCTCTAGGTCCATCCATGTTGCTGCAAATGGCATTATTTCATTCTTTTTTACAGCTGAGTAGTATTCCTTTGTATATGTATATATCACCTCTTCTTATGAGATTCTTAAAGCGATTACATGACATGAAGAATATTATGCACCACTGTTCCTAAGAATTATACCTTGTGTCCCTCAGTCTCAAGTTAAGCCCTCCTCCACTTTTAGAATATCTCAGCAGTAAGGCTGCATCTCCTCCTCCTTGCTTCCCATTCCTTCCAAGAACACATCTGTAATCGAAAGATAAGATACTGCAATTAGGAAAAAGTAAGCTCTGAAATGTAGCTCTGGTCGCTCTTACTCACGTGCTGCAGAGCTTCCCTCAGTGACATATCATTTGTGCCGTTTGAATTGTCATAGCATCTGCCTTCAACCATCCCAGCTGGTCTGACGTTACAACAAAGAAATGAAAAACAGCAATTTGCTACAAAAATAATTGGATTTTGTGTAGTACGTGTTCCTTCATAAACCTCAGGTGACAGAGATCAACACGAAGACACACCCTCCAACGAATTCGTTCCTAAGTGATTCTTGGAAAGAGAGTACAGTGTGCTTTGTTTCAGTGGAAAACACCCAGTTGCAGTTTGGGGCTCTTCTCCCTCCTATTTTCCTTCTGTGTGTCGTACATTTTAAAATTTGAATGTTTTAAACTCAGTTGAGCTCTACCACCAGAAAGCAGAGGCAGATATTTTGCATGTGTGTAAAGTGTCCTTGGGAAGTAACCATTGACACATTTATGGGAATTAATCAGAAATGTGATGAGTCGATTTTAGATTTCTAAACAGCTGCATATACAGTACCCTCTGCACCCATATGATTCCGGAATGCCCTGGCGCATTGGATTATGGTTTTATTAAACACATTTTTATAATTTACCATAATAATATCTTCTTTTTCTTCCAGAGAGACAACCACAGAATTAGCTGGAAGTCTACCAAGGTAAGCAGCACACTTTGCTTATTCTGTACGTGAGCTCTGATGCACCCCCTGACAGAAGACCTGTGTCGCCTTGGAGAGGTCTTCTTCACTTTCTCTTCCTCATGTTAGATTTTAAGACCTCATGCTTCATCATGTAAATCCCAGAAACGGTGTGTGAGTCGCATATAAGTGATGTAACCAAGAGGTCATGAGGGTGATGTCCATATATGACTTAGAAATCATTCTCATCCCTTGGAAGTTATATCACATGTACCCGTAAGTATATTGGAGCTATTTTCTCCACAGAACTCGTAAACATGCCGCTTCCTTTATTATACTCATGGTTATTGGTAATCTAAAGGCGCATTGAATTGTTTTTTTCTTCAGTATATTCATTAGTAGTATTGCGTTCAAGTATTTATAGATTTGTGAAAGTTTTGAGCTTCCTCTAGAGAACTTACATCATAGTTTTGATGATATATAAATGCATTTGTAATTCATATCATCATTTAAATACCTAGTTACTGTCTCACCAGGGAAAGAAATCAATATATAAGTTGATCGATGTCTTTAACATATTTTGGATATCTTATGTCACTATATGAAATAAGAGATGATTGCAGGATGCCAATTATAGACAACTAGCCATCAGAAATGATTACCACTATTTATTAGAAGAAAGGAAAAAAAGTAAGAAAGGGAGTGGAAATGTTTTAAGAGATATTTTCCTGGGCATCACATACAGCACCTAGTATTGCGCCTGAGTCCTGGAAGGTGCTTGGTAACCGTCTGTGAATGAATTAATAGGGCATAGGGTTTTGCCTGGGAAGTGTTGGAAACAGAAGTCAAGAGAATCTCAAGAACCAGAAAAAGAAGAGTTTACAGAATGTGATGATGAACAGCACTAGGGAATCGGGGGAGGGTACATTTTGTCACCATCTGTTCCAGGAGATAAGCACATTTGGTTGCCTTTTTTTTTTTTTTTTTAATGTAAAGAAAATCTTTGCTTATAGGATCATGATTAACATGGCTAAAAAACTGTTTACTGTGACCCAAATGTTTAAATTACTGTATGTCTTAATTCTTTGGATAACATCCCAAAGAAGCATTTCAACCGCGTGCTAGTTTACAGGGTTAAAAGTGTGCCTGTGTTCTGGCGTCCCAGCTGAGTTTGTTTGTCGTGGTGCTTTCACTCTGGAGAGAGCCCAGTGTGAAGACCGAGGCACCTTGTCATTTTCTGGAAGAGAGAGAGTTGTGTATCTGCCCATGTTTGTGGTGCAGAAGTTAATCCTCAAATAATGGAATGAAGGATGACTTTTAAACTTTTCTAGAACGGCTAAGGAGTGGGCCACCCACGTGTTGTCAGATGAGACCCACACGGAGCTGTAATCATGCAGATAAGAATTACTGAGATGTCTGCGAAATCTGGTGTGCACCCTGAATTCTATTAAGTACTGTTCCGTTGTGAATACCAAGTGGCAATTCCCACATTCACCTCGAATGATCTGTTGTAGCTGGTTTATTACTGGAGGGAGTCTGCTCTCTTCTTGAGTTTTGTGGGAGGTATTTTAGTAATGAGCCTACTTATTGTTTTTTTCCATGAATTTTTGTTACTCTAATATTGCATTGTGCTGAGAATAAACGCGACACCAATCCCATTCTAACTTCGGTGTGCATTCATTGAAATATACGGTGGTAAGGGTGTGAATATGTCAGTTACTGCTCAATTATTCTTCTAATGTAGCTTCAGGTATTCTTTTGACTCTCTCTGGGGGCAGTTTGGGACATTATCCATTGACAGTTCTTTCCCTTCTTCACATTACCGTGAATGTGATTATCTGATGATGAAAACTTCTCTTGCCTTCCAGACTGTTTCTTCTGTTAGCGTTTGTTTGTTTTACAGTCTTGTAGAATTCAATCAGTTGTTCAGCTTTCAGCCTTTTTTTTTTCTAATTTCTTCAGCCTGTCACTGGGAAAGTGTAAATGAACCCTGGAAAACCTTGGTGCATTTAGAACGAGGCACCTGTCGTTAACTCGGTTTGTTTGTTGGCTAATGGTTAGTGGAACGTGACACGTTGGGGTTTTTATCCTTTTAGTCATAAAAGTACGCTTACGCGGCGACATCTAGGAAAAGTGGAAAATTGCAATTCAGGCGACTGCCGACTTGTGATATGTGGCTACAAAGGAAGACAGTGGTGTTTTACAGCAAGTTTGTGCTTTGGTTTTCCTTGGCTTTGACTGTCTTGAAATTTTCTGAAAGGCCATTTATAAATATTGCACAGAGATGGGGTATTTCAACTTTAGTTGCTTTACATAGCTGGCCACCGGTTGATACTATTCTGTGAATATGTACAAATCATACAGCAGTGGATTATGTATTGGTTGTTAAAAATGCATCGAGGCTGAGATGAGATATGTGTACAAGGTACTTGAACAGGCACCTGGTTTGTCTTTCATTATGATTGGTAACCTAAATGTGTCTATGAATTCTTGCCATTGCTGAAATTAAAGTCTGGTAATAATATGTCACCAGAAAAAAATTAGATTATATGAGCAATGTGTAAAGCATTGTAATTATATTATAAATATTAAAACCGATGATCTTGTCGGGATTAAAACAAATATTTAAGCTGGCTACATGTTCCGCTCCTGCTGTCCTCTTAATCTTGAAGTGTTCTGGCAAAGGGATGTATGGGTCCATTTTCTTGAGCTGTGAAGAGGATCATTTTTAATCTTACATATGACTCCGTGCTTTATTTTGCTGTAGCAAAGGACAATTGTTTTTCTCCATTGCAAGCATGCCTTTCAAGACCTTTTTCAATGGTGCAAAGTTTTTAGTTTAGGTAGATGTGTTTTAATTAAATCATAGTAAAATCCCAATTGTTCAAATGGAATGGAGGCACTAAAATAGTTATGATAAGCTGGGGTTTTAATATAAAGGATGACTATACAGAGGAAAACTTTATTTTGGATAGCAGAGTAAAGGTGTAAACAAGGTGTATATTAACAGAGGTTTTACTGTTATCCTGCAATATGAGTGGCTGTTTTTGAAAAAGAGAGAGCATTTTAACTCCTTAAACATAGTCTCCTGTTTCTCAGCATAAACGAAACAATATAGAAAATACAGCTATTTAACAGACCTTAATAGGAGCATCTTACAGACTACAGTGGAGATTCATGAGCAGTTCTTAAAGCTCAACACCCAGAAGTCAGGATGCTCTTTGAAAAACATTAAGTATTGGTAAATGAAGCTTACAATAATTAAATATGTAAATAAGATGCAATTTTTTACTGGATTTTAGCAGAAACCAATGGAGGCAGGGGCCAAAGATTAACGTTATAAAAGAAACACTTAACCTTTTTTCTTCTATTTTAATCCAATAACTTGATCTTTTTTCTATGCCTCCTCAGAGGGGGTTAGGAAACAAGTACTCATTGGAAGCAGTGGAATACCCAACGACTAGAAATCACTGTACACCATCAGATTACTATTTGAGCTTCTCTACCAAGAAGTTAGAGCTACCTGGTTGGTGTGACTCAGAGAGAAAAGTCACGACGTGGCAGTTTCACTTATGGAGTTGTGGTCTTCAGTTATGGGTCTTTGTTATCTGAAATTTGAACTCCACAGAGTCCATGCAGTGGGAGGGCAAGACTGAACTCTCTGATTGACCAGATTTCTCAGTCATGGTTATCACTGGTCAGGTAGCAGCAAGGGGCAAACGTGGAGACGAAGAGAATCAAAGCAGTCGGCCAGCTCAGCTCTCCACTTGTGCTCTATGGGCTCAGTTAGGTGTTCATTCCCCTGTGGGGGGCTTTCGTAGGTGACAGAGTCTCGTATTTCTCGTTGTCCTCAATTAAGGTGCAATCTTCTGAAAGAACTTGAAAAATTAGAAGATGAGAATGTTGGTGACACCAAAAGCAAAGGCAACAAAAGCAAAAATGAACAAGTGGGACTACATCAAACTAAAGAGCTTCTGCACAGCAAAGGAAACCATCAACAAAATGAAAAGGCAACCTATGGAATGGGAGAAAATATTTGCAAATTATATGTCTAATAAGGGCCTAATATCCAAAAATATGTAAAGAACTCACAACTCAATAGCAAAAAAAATCCAACAATCTGATTTTTTAAATGGACAGAGGACCTGAATAGACATTTTTCTAAAGAAGACGTACAGATGGCCAACAGGTACATGAAAAGATGCTCAGCATCACAAATCACTGGGGAAATGTAAACCAAGACCACAATGAGCTATCACCTCGTATCTCTTAGAATGGCTCTCATCAGAAAGACAAGAGATAACGAGTGTTGATGAGGGTGTGGAGAAGGGGAATCCTCATGCTCTGTTGGTGGGAATGTGAATTGGTGCAGCCACTATAGAGAACAGGATGGAGGTTCCTCAAAAATTAAAATAGAACTACCATATAATCCAGTGTTACCACTTCTGAGTATTTATCCAAAGGAAGTGAAAATAGGATCTCAAAAAGATATCTGCACTCCCACGTTCATTGAAGCAGTATTCACAATAGTCAAGACATGGAAACAACCTAAGTGTCTGTCAGTGGATGAATGGATAAAGAAGTTGTGGTGTATACATACACTGGAATATTATTCGACCATGGGAAAGAAGGAATTCTGCCATTTGTGACACCATGGAGAGAGCTTGAGGGCATTGTGCTAACTGAAATAAGTCAGACAGAGAAAGACAAATACCGCATGGTATCACTTATGTGCAGAATCTAAGAAAAAGTCAAACTCATAGAAGTAGAGAGTGGAAAAGTGGTTGCCAGGGCCTGGGGCTGGAGGAAATAGAAAAAAAGAATGTTGGTATATCCAGGCCAACCTTTTACTAAGTAATCTAGAGCTGATGAGCATTTCCTATCTTCTTTATAATCCCTAAGAAAGAACAATTTTCTCAAATTCCTGGGACCCAGGTCTGGTGCAGTTTGATATTTACAACATCTGTCATTTATTCGTTAATTCAATAAAGGTGCATCGAACGCTAGCTGTATGCCAAAAATGGTTATAGGCTCTGTGGTGGAAAATAAACTGAGCATCATCTCTTCTCTTAAGTAGTGTAGTCTAGTGTAGCAGGCACAGATAATCACAGTGCTAGGCGAACAGTGTTTAATGCCATAAGAGAGGTTGAAAGTCATATAAATAAACAAAAGGCGCCAAGGGATTTCAGCAGCAAGATGGGATACCGCTGATTGGAGGAAGCGAGGACAGCATCGTGAGTCAACCTCCTGAGCAGGACTTGGACAGGCAGGTCAGGTTTGAGCATGTGGCAGTGGAGGGGGCTGTGCACAGAGAGAACATCATCACCCAGGAGAGGTGTGCAGGGACTGTGCGCAGGGAACAGGAAGTGGTGCCGTCTTGTTGGATGGAATGCAGAGGCATGAAGAGGTGCTTGGAGGATCACTGGTTGATGTGAAGGGTTTAGACACCAGTTTGAGGAGCTGTTGTTATTCTCTTCGATACTGTTCATCCAGGGAGTGTTCTAAGCTGTTGCTTACAAAGAGTCATCTGGGCAAATTGATGGAATGGATTTGGGGAAAGGAAAGACAGTTGACATTCTCCACATGGGACCCTATGGTACTCCCAGACCTTATCATTCCTAGAGCTCCCCTGTCTCAGGTTCACTATTTGGCTAACAATAGAAAACAAGCCTTCTGGTTTAAGTGATTGTTTTCCAAACCTTACACTGCCCAGTTTCCTGCTTCCAGCACCCACCATCATACTGCACACCGACTCTGAGGCCACACTTGCAGTTGGTAAGAAGTATTCTTCCCTGCTCCAACCCGCACCTCCTAATCTTTTACAGTGTATCCCCCACTCATAGTCTATGACTAAATTCTTTCCTGCATGAATCTTTCTCTTACAGTATCTTTATTATTTTTCCCAGGTTGAATCCATTTCATAAAAGGCACTGTAGCAGTATCAGAGTGGAAACTGCATATTGAGTTTGTAGCTATAGTTCAAGAGGTCTGAGAAGACCCAAGGTTAATGTGGTGCCCTGGTGTATTCTCTTCCTCCTCTGCCATCCTCAGCATCTTGGGTATGATGTGCCTCATGCTCACAATATGACTGCCACAGCTCCAGCCATCACATGGAGACACAGCTCCAGCCATCACATGGAGACATGACCACATCTAGTGAAGAAGGGCATTTTTTTTCTCATGTATTTCTATTTTAGGAAAGAATTTCTTGCCTATGCCTAAGCTTTTATGGAGGGGAAATTGGGTTTCTGGTATTGGCAGCCTTTATAATGGGAGTCATGTTCTGCCATCAGGAAGAAAGGAAGGAGTCAGGGTAGGGGGAAAATGGCTTTATGTATGTAAGGAGTGGTATCTGCCACAAGAACTCTTCTCTCACTTAACCCTCAGCCTATTCCAGCTGGGCTTCTGACCCTTTCATACAGTCCTGGTCAAGGTCAACAGCAACCTCCATCTAACAAAATCCATTGGCCGGTTATCTGTTTTCTTATTTGGTCTCTCAGCTGCACTCAAAGTAGGGACTTCTTCCTTCTCCATGAAACACCTTCCTCGTCTCTGACACCAAATTCTTCCAGTTTTCTCCCTCTCCCACTGGCCGGCCTTTCCCAGTCTGCCTGCCTGTTCTTCCTCCTCTGCTGGACTCCACGTGCTGAGCTTCCCAGGGCTTCCTTTGGCCATTTCTCTCTTCACTTGTAGAGAGGGTGTGGAGAGAGATGCCATCAAGTTCATCTTTATGAGGATAGTTCCCATTTTCACCTCTCCGGCCTCAACTGCTCCCTTGAGCTTCAAATCTGAATACCCAGCTGTCAGTTCAATATCTCTTCTTGGATATATAATCTTCAATTTGATGTGACCAAAGAGAACTCTTGAATCCTACCCCCACCCACCTTACCACCACGCACCCAACTGTTCAGACAAGAACTCTTGAGTCATTTATATTGCCTCTTTTTCTCATACTTAGCAGACCATCCATCAGTAAAGCCTATTGGCTCAACCTCTAAAATTCATCTTTAATTTGGCCACTTTCTCCATCTCTTTCTAAGCCATCATACACACCCACCTGCACTATTAAAATGGCCCCTAACTGGTCTCCCCCTTCCTCTTTTGCAAACCATGCTCCACATGGTAGCCCAAGAGATCTTTGAAAAATCAATCAAACCACATTGTTTTTGGCTTCAAACTGGGTAGTAGTTTCCTGTTGCTGGGAATAAAGTCAAAACAGCATACTTCGGCTTCCAGGGGCCTCCGTAGGCTGCCTCTGTCTACCTCTGCAACCTCATTGCCTCCTGCCCACCCTCTCCTTTACTTTGTTCTTTACATACTGGCCTTTCTTTCCTCTTACTTCCTCAGAGCTCCCGCCTCTGACCACCCTGTTCTATGTAGCCCTCTCCACAGCACAGTTACTCACGGTCACATCACCATATTGTATTGTTCACACAGCACTTGTCGTTGTGTGTTCATTTATTTGTCCATTTATCTATTTTCTGTTCCCCTCCCTTCATCCCCAGAACAGAGTCTCCTTTGGCTTTCTTGTTTATTCCTCCATTCACAGGACTCCCAACAGAGCTGGCAGCCAATAGATGTTTGAATGACTGTGTGAGCCCCCATTTTAGAAGAAAATTGAGGACCAGTCTCTCAGTCTTTGCATTTCTTCCTCTGTCTACTTGGAAGTCTCTTGTCATCTCCCAGTTCTTTTTCTCCCTCCCCAAACTATCTCTCACTCATTCTTCTAGACCAGGGTTGGCAAATTATAGCCCACAGACCACATCCAGCCTGTGGCCTGTTCTTATAAATGTTTTTATTGGAACACAGCCAAACCCCTCTATTACATTGCCAGTGTCTGGTTTTGTGCTACAAAGGCAGAGTTGGGTAGTTATGGCAAAGACTGTATGACCCGGCAAGCCAAAACTATTTATTATTTACTATCTGGACACATCTTAGATGCCATTTCTCCTCTGAAGGCTTCTCTGTCCTGAAGGGCTTCATGACTCTTCTATTAGTGTCCAAAGTCTCCAGTGCTAACTCCTATCCTAGTATCTGTATCGTTGATAACAGAGTTCAGTGGAGGACTTTTAGACCTTCTCCAGTAAGTAAGACATGCATTGAGATCTTACCAGTATTCATAGTTTTCCCTCAATGTCTAGCAGTGCCTGGAACATAGTAAGCCCTTAGTAAATATTTACGTAAGTCTTTGAGTGAATGGATGTTTGGATGCGTGAATAAACGTTTGAATTGGGAAGTGTCCTAGTCTGCTGGGGCTGCTATAACAAAATACCATAGACTGGGTGACTTAAACATTTATTTCTCACAGTTCTGGAAACTGGGATGTCCAAGATTAAGGTGCTGGCAGATTCAGTGTCTGGGTGAGGTCCAACTTCCTGCTTTACTGCCTGCTGCCTTCCTTCTGTGTCTTCACCGGGCTGGGGGTGGGAGGAGGGGAGAAGGGGAGAGAGAGCCAGCTCGCTGGTCTCTTCTTGTATGGACTCATAAGGGGTCCCCATCACGAGGACCCTAATGACCTCATCCAAACCTAATCACCTCCCAAAGGCTTCACCTCCTGATTCCATCACACTGGGCATTAGGGCTTCAACATATGAATTTTGGGGGGACACATTCAGTCCCTAAGAGGAAAGGAAGGAAGGAAGCATTGAAGAAACCTCCCAAAGTAACAGTCTTATACCAGATATATGATTTCGGCCTTCTATCACCCTTCTCACTCTGCTCACTGCATTATACGCTTGGCGCTCAGAAAAATGCATCTTATTGGCTGGAAAGTTATTAACCTAAGTTTGACTGTTACCAAGCTGTTCAGAGCTGTTGCTGTTGAGTCTCTGTTAGCACAAAGGTTAAGAGATTGGGCTTTGGGCTCAGACATGCTTCCATCTTTTGTCTGCCATTGCTTTTTGTTTGTTTGTTTGTTTTTGCGGTATACGGGCCTCTCACTGTTGTGACCTCTCCCGTTGCGGAGCACAGGCTCCGGACGCGCAGGCTCAGCGGCCATGGCTCACGGGCCCAGCCACTCCGCGGCATGTGGGATCTTCCCGGACCGGGGCATGAACCCATGTCCCCTGCATCGTCAGGCAGACTCTCAACCACTGCGCCACCAGGGAAGCCCTGTCTGCCATTTCTTAATCGTGTGACCTTGAGTGAGTGAATTAATATCTCTGTCTCAGTTTTTCACTTGAAAATTTGGAAAAATTACAATACCCATCATGGTGTCACTGTGAAAAGATAATCTATATAAAGTATTTAGCCTGACACCCAGGGAGTCATCAATACATGGTAGCTCTTAGAGTGGTGTGGTCAAAGGTAGCTTTGTGCCCGGTATTTGGGTAGTGCCCCTGTCAAGACAAGATGCCTTGTTGCATTATAAGAATCAGCCTAGTGAAGTGGTTCAGCAGGTATGCTCTGGAGACAAACTCCAGAGTGTATTCAAGTCTCTGTTCAGCTCTTTACTAGGTCTGCGATCTTGGGTAAATTTCTGCACCTCTCTGTGCCTCATTTTCTTTATCTGTAAATTGGGAGTCATAATACGACCAGCTGTTCTGAGAAGGAACTGAAGTGATAGGTGTAAAGTGCTCAAAACAATGCTTATTTTATTTTATTGTAAGGAAATTAGAGTGGCATGCTAGTCGAAATTTGTGATGGGGAATATGAAGGAATATTAAGCCATAGGCCATAGAAACCTCTAATTCAGATATTAATTATTCAGTGGCTAGATTTTTGCTATGCTATGGATGATTATTGATTTAAAGCAAAATGTCCCAAGTATTAAATATAAATTAATTAAATTAAATATAAAGTTCCCTTGACCTTGCTATAATGTGTGAAAATAACAATTACCCAACGCAGATCCTGCCCATGTGTCTTGGGCAGCTCTATCAGGAACGTGGTTTCCATTAATTCTCCAAATAACCTAAATCAAAACATTTCATTCTTTATGGATGTAAATAAGAGTCTATAGTGAGTGAATTAAATTACACTTGTTTTATAATACAGTGTTCTGATGTGTAACAGACTATCAAAGGAACGATCTTTACAAGGAAAACTTTAGAATATTGTTAAGTTACTCACTGCATGACCTATTTACATGGCTCAGATTCTTCTTGTTGTAGACTGCATAATTAAATTTTAAATGGAACATGATAAAGAAGTTATACTGGTGATCTCCAGAGACTTCGATACCCTATTTGGCTCTTTATAAGAGTATAGCAAAGGCATACTTTAAAATTTAATAAAGGCCTGCCCTAATTTTTTTCCCTTTTAGATTTTCTTTATCTGCTCAGGAATCCAAAGCTGTGTTATATTATCCACAAGTGTTACCTGAAATAAATGATGAAAATAAAAATTCTTTAAAGCACATTTATCCCAATTTGAGAATTCCATTACTTGTGCGTGAGAGCTTTTGTGTAGCCATTGAACTCCTTGAAGATAAAACCTGCCACTTCCCGAATGTGTCACCATAGAGAATTGGGGCTCTATTCATTCTGTTTGTGGAAGCATTCGTATCTTCAGAGCTTCCAGAGCAAAGGGGTACAAAATGGATTCCGTGGAGGATATAATTTTGCAATTAGAATTCCTTATTTGCTATGTAGAAGTTGCACTTCTTGAGAGGGTTGAAGGGAAAACACGCACACGCACACGCACACGCACATGTGCACACACACACACACACACACACACACACACAGCCTGTTGGAAGAAGGGCTAATGCGGAGTAAAGGAGAATTCCTGGGTTGAGCATCCTAAGAGCTATTGGAGCCTCTTGGGTAAAGAATTTTGTTTCATAACCTTCCATCGTTCATTTTCTTTTGTATTAGAAGGGATGCTGCCAAGATAAAATTATATGTTAAATAAATTTTTCTCATATTTACTTAATACTGCTTTGTCGTATAAAGCATATTAGGAGAAACGCTTCTCTGTCTTCCCTAAAGGATTTCAGATTTTGCTGTCCACTGAGCTTTGACAAAACACCAGGTGCGAGCTTTTCTCTTCCCACCTGAAGAAGGTATAAGGTTTTTATTATACCTTCTTAAAACATTTGCCTCCATCAGTGTTTGCAATGTTCAAGCTCCTAAGGTCACATAAATTAATAAAATGTATTCTCATTTATACATACTTTTTTTTTTTTTTTTCTGTACGTGGGCCTGTCACTGTTGTGGCCTCTCCCGTTGTGGAGCACAGGCTCCGGACGCGCAGGCTCAGCGGCCATGGCTCACGGGCCCAGCCGCTCCGCGGCACGTGAGATCCTCCCGGACCGGGGCACGAACCCGTGTCCCCTGCATCGGCAGGCGGACTCTCAACCACTGCGCCACCAGGGAAGCCCCTATACATACATATTTTTAAACCTTGTAACCCTTTCTTTTCAGATTAGGTTTTGTAAATGTTTCTATTATGTATTTCCCTTTCTGATGTTGGTTTCATTTTTCAAATAAGCAACATTAAACTCGCATACCGCTACGTAAAACCAAACTGAGGCAGTGACACAAGCCATCCTTAACCCTCTGCTTCTCATGCTTTTGGTGGGGGAGGAAGGATGGAACGTCAAGGAATAATGCTGAGCTACATAAAGGATGCTAAAGAGAAATCCTTATCAGGAGCATGATTATCCAGTGAATAAGTGGAAATTCTACTTTACCAACACAGTACAACATTTGAGACCCTCTCTCAGTCAGATTCAGACCTATGAAAATCAGGTGAGCATCTCCAAGAGTAACACCTGGTGGCCTGTAACTCATTATAATGCACCGAGTTCCCTTTCCAAAGCAGAGGGAAATCATTCCCAAAATAGGCTTTCAGTGAAATAGGTTTCTGTGAATAGTTCACAATTTAAAAAATATATGTAATGAACAACGAAGATGCTTATGGACATAATAAATTATGAAACTTTAAAATTAATCTGTCGATATTTAACAATATTGTTATTACTAGTTGCATCACCGAGCACCCATATGAACAAGGAACGGGGTCCTATGGAGGATGCAAGGTACGATGCATCCTGCTTTTAAGGGGTCATACGATGACCCCTGCTTTTAAGAACCAAAAAATTCTAAAAGTGGAAATTTGATTTATAGTAGGAGCAGGTATGTTCTTCACTAGCTCTCCATGCCTAGGACAAAGTCTGTCACGTGATAAGATGAAAAATTTTCTGTTGAATGCATTAAGTATCATATCAATTGACCAAATATTTAAGTTTGGAGGAGAGCAAGAACATTTTTTGGTAAGGCAATTAGAAAAATCTCACCATGAAGGAGGTAGATCTGGGAAAAGACACAGCAGTAACAAAGCAAAGAGCGAGGAATATGGAGTTTTGAAATAGGGATCCAGCCAGCTGGTTTCACCTGGGTGGTTTGTTGAGAGAGTAATGAAATGTGAGAGAAGTAGGTAGAAGCCAGCTTGCACACTTTAAAGGGATAGAAGAGTTTTCCTTTTGCTTTGTTTTGTTTTCAGTGAGCCATTGGAGGTGTTTGAGCAGGAATGAGCAGGTGTTTGAGCAGGAATATATGATTCAAAGAGTATGTGAGCGAGGTGACTCTGATGGTGTCCTGCAAAATGTATTATTCTGGAAAGAGCAACACCAACCCATAAACTCCGTGACGACTAGGACCAAGTCCATTTTGTTCATCTCTTTTATCCTCAGCACCTAGAACAGTGCCTACAGGTGCTCAAATATCTACCAAATGAATTAATGGTAAATGGGAGATGAGGATTTTTCCAGGTAGTTCAAATGAGGATAATAAATACATGAACTAGATTGGTCTTTGTAGAAAGAAAGAAAGCAGTGATTGATTACAGAAAATATTGGGAAAAACAAATCAGTATTACTTGCTGAAACTCAGGCAATGAAGGAGAAGTTTCCGGTTTGTCTTGCTTCCGGTTTGGGCATGTCATTGGTGTCACCCATCAAACCCAGCGAGAGAGGTCTGGAGAAGGCTTGTTGGGAAATGCAGGGCTAGAAAAAGGGTTGCTTCACCATTGAGTTTGAGATAAAAGCCAAATATTTAGGTGAGCATTTCTGGTAGAGGGTGAGGGACACTTGTGGATGTGGAACCGCAGGTTTGAGCGTTGAGTAATAAAGCGTCTAGGGAGTTGCTTGCATAGAAGTTTAGTTGAAGTCATTTTGTGCACACATGGGTTTTGTGGTTGTCTGTCACAGTGACATCCTTTGCCATATTAGGCAAGATGCAAATTTGATTCGGAGTCCTTGAGGGCAAATGATGTTGAAGCAGAGATGAGTGTAATACTCAAATTGTTTCTAATTCATTCTGGAAATTTCTCAAGAGAATGAAAAAAGGAAGTTCTCTGGGGGGGTGACTTACATATAGACTGTGCTTTCCCTTTAAATGCCTACCTCAATTGCCATCTTGGTCCTGACACTCACTATGAAAATTTGGTACCTGGCACTCCTGGAGGGGTTGTGTTGGCGGCAGAATCCTATATGCTGCCCGCTCCCATTTGGCCTTTCTCATCTTGGCCTGGTGTTTCTGGACTGATTCCATCGTGTCTGGAGTTTGATCTTCTCTGGGTTCTTGCCTGAAGCCCTGGCAGTTGACCGTGTTCAGTTGAGAAAGTCCTATCCAAGTTCAACTTCCGTGATGGGGGATTCGTTTAGGGATGCTTTGGGACAACTTTAGGGACAACTGTTAAGGGAAAATAGGTCATAAAGGCAACCTGGGAGCTGGTACAGCAGATCAGCCCAGGGGTTGTTGAATCTTGTAGATTTAAAATTTTGTCTGTGAATGTGTGGGGCCATTCAAGCATCCTACAGAGATGCTTGTGAAGGTGAAAAAGTTGTTTCTGTTTCGAACTAGAGTAAAGGACAGTAGTACTTTAGAAAATTGGGAAATGAAACCCTGAAAGGAACTAAGGATGGGAGAGCAAGATAAAGTCAGAGTAGTTGTGAATTTTCAACCCAGTGACTGCAAAGATTTATGTATTTTATGCTTCTCTCTTCCTCTTCCAAGCTCTCAGTGGATCCTTTCCCTTCTCTGACGTATGTGTGCATTGTAGTTGACTTCGGTGAAGTAGAAAGCAGCAATAAGACCTTTAGAAGGAACAAAGGTAAAGAAGTCATTGCTCTCACTCAAGCAAAAACAATTAGTTTTCCAAAAACCTTTTTAAAATAAATAAATGCCTTTCCTGAAAAAGAAGAAGAAGAAGAAATTACTCTCAGTGGAGCAATAATCACATTTTAACATAAAAATTGTCCAAGGTCCCAAAGTAATATCTGCATAAGAATTGTGCAGATTTTCCTATGTGAATGTTCTCCCTCACCCGCCACCAGCCCTGTTAGTTTTTGGTTTTGTTTTTTTTTTGTGGTACGCGGGCCTCTCACTGTTGCGGCCTCTCCCGTTGCGGAGCACAGGCTCCGGATGCGCAGGCTCAGCGGCCATGGCTCACAGGCCCAGCCGCTCTGCGGCATGTGGGATCTTCCTGGGCCGGGGCACAAACCCGTGTCCCCTGCATCGGCAGGCGGACTCTCAACCACTGGGCCACCAGGGGAGCCCCCTGTTAGTTTTTGTACATCCAACGGGAGGACTTTTGAGTAGATGGAACTTATCTTGTGTCACCTCCTGGCTTTACAGATGAGTAGACTTGAGCATCAGAAAAGTTGGAAGCTAGCTCTCATGACCACGCTGTCTGGGCTTGCTGGACAAGTCGATATTCGCTTGGTATGGATGGAGTCCATGTTCATTTCAGGGTCTGTTCTTGGGACCATAGACCTGGAACCCCTCTAACTACTTTCTGAGACCTTTTTCCTCTCACTTCTCTAGTAAGTTCTCTCTGCCTCCACTCTCTGCCCCTGGGGACAAAATCTTCATTTCCAGTATCTTCATCATAGTTCTAACTAAGTGAAAGCCAAGTGCTGAGACCTGGTTGATGCTGGTTATATAGGGTGAACAATAGTGCTTCTCAGATTTTAATGTGCATGTAAATTACCAGGGTTTTTTTTTTTTTTTTTTTTTTTGTGGTACGCGGGCCTCTCACTGCTGTGGCCTCTACCGTTGCGGAGCACAGGCTCCGGACGCACAGGCTCAGCGGCCATGGCTCACGGGCCCAGCCGCTCCGCGGCATGTGGGATCTTCTCGGACCGGGGCACGAACCCGTGTCCCCTGCATCGGCAGGCGGACTCTCAACCACTGCGCCACCAGGGAAGCCCAGGGGATTTTTATTTAAATGCATATTCTGATTTAGTTAGCCTGAGATAAGACCTGAAATTCTGCATTTCAAATAAGCTCTCATAGGAGATCTGCTAATTCTGGTCTTCAGACCACCCTGTGAATAGCAAGGGACTACAGACCCACTGGCCACATCTTGTTTGAAAGATGGTACTCCAGTCACTTTTCAAGTTCTACATCCGTATCTTTAGGAATATGATGCTTTTATTTATATTATTCTCCCTTATCTCTGGTTGGTTTGTTTCCTTTTTGAGAAGATGCTACAGAGCATTTTGCAAACTGCCACTGCAGGAGTAATTTCTTTTCAAACTCTGAGATACTATAAAACCACTGTAGAAGCCTGTGGACTGAACTATATAAAGGTAATCTTATGTTATCGAGCCCATGTGAGTTTAGGATACAATATCAATCAAGATTTGACTTTCAGTTCTGGGTTTACGACAAGCAGCTCTCATCGAAGGAGAAACCAGACGTTTGACTATTAGAAAGGTTTTATTTTACAAACATGAAGTCTTATTTATGTCAAGTAATTGAGTTCCCAGATGTTCTCATTCCGTATCAGTGACTGTATAGAGTGTCAGCCTAGGTAATATGAGAGAATGAATATATACATATTCATCTTCAGGCGTCAGCCTCAAAACTACAGTCAATTCACAGGTTATCAAGCTTATTCCTGGAAACTGACATTTATTGACTGTGCCAATGTTAAAATTGTCTTTGTTTTATTTATTCCACGTGAAACTGTGAAGTATTCTAGAAGCAATATTACTTCTCTTCTTTCCCCTCTATCCCCATTCATCGTATCCCCTTTACTAAAGTAAACTGAGGTGTCTGGATATAGCAGTCTAATTTGGGATGACTCAAGAGAGATACAGAGAGAGAGATAGGTAACGTTGAATATTCAGAATTCAGTAATGAAAACGAATCCCTTTAGTGAAAAGCCAGCTGTTCTTTCTTTCCTAACAGGCACGTGATGTTGATGAAAACTAGCATTCACGTAAAGTTTACCAAGTAGGATTGGCTTGATTCAGGCAGGGGTATTGTATGATTTTGCAGAATAGGAAATGTTATTTAGGTTGAGGGAAAAGTTGAACAGTCCAGCCAGTCCAAAAGACCCAAATGCCAAAGGATTATCTTTAGAGAGTGAAAAATGCTAGTGCGTTATATGTTTAGCAGCACGCGATAACTCATTCAGAGAATACGCCTGTGTTTTCTACGTCCTTCAAATTTCATTTGAATGAATGCTTTATGGATTTCTGTGACGCTTGGGGACATGTTAAAATACTACTGCAAACGTACCAGGCAACTTAGGCTTAGATAATTCTCGATTTGAATTATTATAGCATGCTGCTGTTTTCCTATTTGGAAAAAGATAGGAGTTTCGTGACAATTTGGAGTTACCTTTCTGTGTCTCCCCTGTGAGTTTGTACAAAGCAGACCCTTGAGACATGGATTGGAGTCCAAGGACATGAGGGAGTAAGGAGGGGAGGAGGGAGGGGAGACAGGAGGGGAGGACAGCCGGTGGACATATGTTCAGGAGTGTGTTGCTGCCTGGGCAGTGGGGACTCAGGCCCACTGGGGCCCTATGGAGCATTATCCCACTGAGGGGCAAGCAACCTGCTGTATGTTCCATAATACCTTGTCCTTCATTGGTTGTCCTTCAATGGTTGATGCCCCTCAGGGAGAATTTATTCGTGGGCACTTCTCTCTTCCCCCCTCTCAGGCCAAGCACTCCTAAGGCCAGAGAAGACACACTCTGAAAGGCAGAAATAGGAGGAATCCATAGGCTTCTACACAGGATCTGCAGGTGACCCTCAGGGCAAATTAAAAGCAGGGCATTGACAATATCTATCTTATCAGTGTGGTCACTCTTGTATGCCCAGCACCTTTTCCAGTGTGAGGTACCTAGCAGATGCCGACTAAATATTTATTCAATGAAGGAAGGAAGGAAGATAGGGAGGGAGGAAAATGCTTGACTCAAATAGAATGGGAAGTATCTCCCTTCTGACTTAGGTCCCCAAGCTAATATCGAAACTTTATGCTTGCCAGATTTATCATGCACGAGGAGGTGGGATAAGAAAAGGTAAGCATGAGAGAGCAGACAGCTCTGTGTATCAACTACCTCAATTCCAAGGTACTTGGGGACTTCGACTTTTGACATCAGTAGTTATGTTATATCCACTTAACTTTTTAAAAGATTAACAGTGTGTTTATCTTTGATCGTTCAGTATATATGCATTCCTAGTTATGGGTGAATCATTGAAGAGCTGCGTGGATTATCTGTGCTACGTCCTAGATGAATAAACAGGGGAAATGACTTACTTCTTGGTTGTGGGGTGACCGGGGGACCCCAGGCTTGAGGTAGGACAGCATATGCCCAACATCCAAACAAAAATGGAAAAATTACCTCGGTCACCTGGGTGTTTGCGGATAGCCAGTGGCTTTGTTTACATTCTGCTAACATATTTGAACGAAGAGTGCAGCATTCAGTAAATCACACAGATATTTCAAATACATGGCACTAAGCACAGGAATATCTAGAAATAGCATGTGATTACTTGCATTTATTATTCTAATCATTTTCATTATGCAAATAGATAGTTATCACCTGAGAGTGTTTCTCTTGAGCTAAGCATGGACCTGAATGTGTTTATATGTGAATGTAGTGTGCACATGTTGGGGGGAAAGTTAGAGGGAGGGACTCCTCCCAAAAATAAGTGGAGCGGTTTTGGGGGTTTTCTTGTTTGTTTGGTTTTTTTGTTTGGTTTTTTTTTTAGCTTATTTGGTGGTTTGGATCATCTGTAACTTTTGTAACACTCATGATTGTTCCTTGATTTCGGTGAGTGTAAAAACCTCAAAAGGCCATATTCTCTACCAAACAGCCCTCTCTAACTATGACAAGTGTGTGAACTTGATAACGTAGAGTCAGAGTGCTCTTTCGTCCCTTTTTCTGGGCCCTGGGTGATGTTGTTCTAGATAAATCACGTTAGAGGAAAAAGGGACCCATGGGAGAGTGGCATCAAGCATGCAGAGCTTCACTGTCAGCAAAGGGTTAATAAGTTAGAAATACTTAATTCCTTGCCAGAAACATGAGCAGAAAGCGCTTGGCAATGATTCCTTTCTTTTTTCCTGGAGTCATGGAAAAAATGGGCTACAGAGACACTGGGGCCAGCGTGGACACAGAGTACTGAAGCGTTTTCCTGCCCCCGGGAGCTTGATGCTGCCTCTCTCTCCGCGCCTCCCATGGCCCTGGAACTGGGTGGCAGGCCAGTTACCGAGTGGTGTGGGAATTCAACCCATAAACATTCGCTTTCTTCTAGCAGGACGCCTCGCTCCTCCTGACGATTTTCCTCATACTGATTAATTGATTTAATTTTTGGTTGGCAATGGTGATAGTTACAAAGTAAATTCACCCCAGAATAAAAGGGTATTTTGGGAATTCATTAATGCTAACACTGCACTTGGATGCTACATTCACTTTCCATCTGCCCAAAACAGCCAAATAAAACAAGGAAGTGGCACCAAGCAAATGACAACTAATTATCTCCTCCAATTATTCTGCTGGGATGGTGGGAATTGAAGGATACTGAAGGTTGTTTTCCTCTTACAGTTAACCTCAGAAATCAAAAGTCAAGTGACCATCACTAACACGACATGTGTCATTGTGTTTGAATTTCAGCAGTGTATTTCTCTATCTTCATTTTGATTTAGGAATCAGAAAAAGAAATTGTCTTGGAGGTGTTTCTTTCCTACTCTTGAGCCTGTTTTGTTTTTTTTTTGTTTTTGTTTTTGTTTTTTGCGGTACACGGGCCTCTCACTGTTGTGGCCTCTCCCGTTGCGGAGCACAGGCTCCGGACGCGCAGGCTCAGCGGCCATGGCTCACGGGCCCAGCCGTTCCGCGGCATGTGGGATCTTCCCGGACCGGGGCACGAACCCGTGTCCCCTGCATCGGCAGGCGGACTCTCAACCACTGTGCCACCAGGGAAGCCCGAGCCTGTTTTGATGTAACAAATTTTCCTACAATTTAGCAGCTTAAAGCAACAGACATTTATTATCTCAATTTCTCGGGGCAGGAATCTGGGCCTGGCTTAGCCGAGGGCTCACATTTCAAGATTTTCTCACAAAGCTGTAATCAAGGTTTTGGCTGGGGCTGCAATCTCATACAAAAACCCAACTGGGGAAGGACCCACTTTCTAGCTTCCTTACGTGGTTGTTGGAAGGATTCAGTTCTTCCAGCCCTTTGGACTGAGGGCTTAGTGCCTGGTTTGCTGTTGACAGGGGCCTCCCCCTGCTTTCTTGCCATGTGGGTCTCTTCGTAGGGGAGCTGACTTCCATGGCAGTGAACAAGAGCGAGAGTAAGATACGGCCAGCAAGATGGAAGTTGCAGTCTTTTTATAACCTAGTATCATAAGTGACCTCCTATCACTGTTACTGTGTTCTCTTCATTGTAAATGAGCCGTAAGACCCAGCCTGTGCTCAAAAGAGGGATTATACAGGGGCAGAAATAACAAGAGGTGGGGATCATTGGGGGCCGTGATAGAAGCCGCTTACACAGATATGATTCCAAATTGCAGTTTGATGGAGAGTTATGTTTGCTGCAGTTACATGCTGTTGACAAACTCAGTTATTTGTGGTGGTGTGGATGGATGCCTTCAGGGTAAAGAAGAAAGAAATCATAGGGCTAAGAAAAATGTGATAGTTATTTCTTTGGTAACTGAAAATTGTCCCACTATGGCTAAGAAGGAACCAGAGTTCAAGCCCAGGGTGAACTCAGGGCAGGACCCTATGTCTGCTCTAGTGCATTATGAGACAGGTGTCACTGTCGAATGACTACCTGTGAGGGCAGAACTCCCACGTGGGCTGAAGGAGAAGTTGTTTGAGCTCTGATAGGAGAAGGGCCCTTGGATCTGAGACCTAGGGAGATGGTGGGAGCAGAACCCTCAATGTGCACTTCCTACTAGAATAAGCAGATTGAGATAGGGAGAAAGTGCCACTCATTTAGGACTGGTTGTGGAAAGATTGGGGTGCTCTGGAAAGACTTTAGAGACCTGGAAAAAACGGTTCTCAAAACACTAGTCTGTCACCTACCCAGGATGGCTCCTGAATGGGTTGACTCTGCAGCCCGACCACCTGAGGGTGAGTTGGCCGTGGCCTGAAGGGTAGTGTTCTGTCCACACAGGAGAAGGGGAGTTTGGTCTCTACTCACCATAGAATAACACATCAGCATGTCTTGGGCACACATTGAACTGGATGTCAGGTGTCCCTGTTCTAGTACTGGATCTATATAGGTGTTACTGGATCTGTCTAGGTGTTAATGGATCATGTAGGTGTTAGTGGATCTGTCTGGGTGTTCCTGGGTCGGTCCAGGTGTTACTGGATCTGTGTAGGTGTTACTGGATCCATCTAGGTGTGTGATTTTGAGTGTCTTTAGTCACTTTGCCTCTTTGGGTTTAGGAAGGTGATCTGCAGAATCAGGTAGAGATTTGCCCTCCCCCACCCCGCCCTGACCTACCAAACCTTAAAGGGGTTGCCTGAGACCCATGAGTAGCTCAATCCAATTCCATGTGAAGACACTCCCATGCACGTAGCGCTTAGTCTCTCCACAGTATTTGATACCATTGACCACTTCCTTCTCCTTGAAAAGCTTCCTCCCTCGGTGTAGATATAATTTCGGAAGTCATTACCAAACAGTTTATCTTTGAAGCATGGGGGCATATTTGACCCAGGGGAGGCAGGTTGCAAGCAGAGAGTGGAGGGCTGCATTAGCACCTCAGTAATAACATGCACCAGGGAACAGGTGAAGAAGGTGTATCCAGCAGAAGTACTGACCTAAGAGGTAAGAAGGTGGCCAGATTGGAGTGGATTTAGCATTGAGTTGCAAGTGACAAGTCCAGAAGATTCATTCAAGAAGCTCAGCTTCAGAGGGGACCAGAGAGAGGTGGTGGTAGCTGGTGGGAAATAGTGAACTTGAGGTAGGATATTTCTTAAAGATAGAAGAGACTTACACATGTTTAAACGCATAGAAGGCGTCAGTAGAGAGGGTGGGGGAAAGGGGTGCAGTCCCTGGGGAAGTAAGAGGGCATGGGACCCAAAGCACAGGTGGAGGGTTGGCCTAAGAGAAGACAGCCAACGCCTCCATTTAAACAGGATGGAAGGAAGAAAAGGTGTGTGTGGGTTCAGATCAACCTGTGGGACTGGTGGCATCACTGGGTCTCCTAGACATTCAACCTAAGAGCAGACAGGAGCAGTAGGGACATGGCCAGTGGCCGAGGAGCAGGGGATGCTGTTAATGAGCCTGCCAAGGAGCAGGAAGAATAAGGTTGGAGGGTGGTGGATGGAGACAGCTGACGGCATTTCCCTCCACCCGCCCTGCCACCTGTACTTCGGCAGAGGGAGGAGGAGTTGTGTGTGGCCGTACAGACAAGAGAAGAGGGAGGGGACGAGGGGAAGGAGTTCCTCGGGTGGCCAGGAAGGGAGCAGTGCAGGCGGGCAAGTCAGGGAGGGCTTCCTGGAGGAGGTGGGACTTGGAGCCTGCCCCTTGGAGGATGGTCAGGTGTTCGGGGGGGGGGGGGAGGCAGGTAGCCATGTGTGCTGAGAACCTGCTCCCTGTCTGATGCTGTCACCTGTGTTCCCGCAACCTTCTGTCAGAGAAGTGCCAAGACTTTCCCGAGGTCTTTGGGCTGGTAGAGGAGCAGCCAGGCCCTGACTTGAGGATATGTGTCTCTGGTTTATACCACACGCTGCGTCCCAAGGGCTGTGTGGGCAAGGAGAGAGCGTGGCCGGGCTGGCCAGAGCAGCTCTGACGCTGGAGAAATCCCAGCCCGGGTGACAAAGCACCGCTGGTGAGCCTGGGAAGCCGCTGATCAGAGGTGGTAGAGCTGCTGTGTGCATCTGAGTGGCAAACAGTGCTGGTGGTGGTCACTGGCACTCAACCCCACAGGGCCGTGGGCACCGCACACCTGACATCCGCGAGGAGGCGACGCAAGGACCTGTCGGCAGCCTCAACAGCTGCTCCAGGATGCGAGCGCAGGAGGGTGGCAGCTCGCTCTGCCGACACATCTCTGACGGGGCTGTTACAGTACGTTAACGTGCTTCTCCAACAATGTATTTCCAGCACCACTTTTTCCCCCTGCTGGTTTGATTGAGAAAAATCATAGCAACAGAAAGTGCAAGATTTATCCAGAGAGCATAGCAGGGGGTTGGGGCTTGAGGAGGGAGCCCCCCCTTGGGAGGAATTTACCTTTTAAAACTAGAGGGGGAACAGGTGCTCTGGAAATGACTCGTAACTGCATGAGGGTGGGCACGGCCTTCCTGGAGGGGAAGGTGACTCAGATTAACAACACTGGGCTGAAAATGATGGCATCCTGGCTGTCATTAGAACAGGTGGCTGTCATTATGGCCTCATGCTCCTAGTGGGAAGATAATACAGGGGGAGAAAGATTTATACCGGCCCCAGAAAGATGAAATTACACATAAAGGAGGGAAAAGGCAAAAAGAGGGCCGAGTGGGGGAATTTCTCACCCCACAAGACAGCACGTGATTCTCATTAATGGTGGAGCATTTCTGTCGCTCTATCCAGAGGGTTATATTACCTACAGCGCTTTCATTTCTTTGGGCTTATTCAAGTTTCATTTGGGAAAGATTTTTTTTTTCTCTTTGGATGAGTAGTGAGTATAAAAATGTACTGAATACGACAAAATGTACCCCCTTCCTTTTCTGACAAATAACGTTGGCTGCCCGGTAGGCAGTGGGAAATCCAGAGTCGGCTCCAAATAATGATGAGGCCATACAGGGGTGCTGTGTGAGGTTACTGATGGACCCACGAATCCTATTTTCTTCTTAAAAAGATGAAGTTTGTTTGTTTTTTTTTTAAATGATGAAGCCTAAAAAATTGTTTTAATGTAATAAACACTTATATGGTGCTGATTATTGCCCGGCACTGTCCTGAGCATCTTATAAATATTCACTCTTTTAATATTCACAGTAACACTTTTAAGGAGTGTTATTATCTCCATTGAGAGGTGAAGCATGAGGAGGCTAAGTGACTCATCCAAGGTCACACAATTAGGAAGTGGTGGAGTTGGGGTTCCTGCCCGAGCAGACTTGCTCCAAAGGCTCCTGACCACTGCTATACCTGACTACCCTTCACACATTTTTTGTTCATTTTCAGTTTCAAGGGGCATTTAAACTACTCGTTTGTCCCATCTTTCTGGGTAAGAATACGTTTTAAAATCTCAGCGTGTTAGACATTGATGGTCTAACATAGCTACATTGACGGTGGGAAAGATATCAGAATGGCACTCGAACTTGAGCAGACAGTGGTGTTTTCCATTTCACGAGGCATCTTTAAAATGTGCAGTACGTGTCCCAGGCAGACCACCAGAGCCCTGCTCTGCTAGCTGTGTACGGTCGGGACAGGTAAGGTACCCATTGAAATCCACGAGAAGCACAAAAGCTCTTTCTCAAAAACAAAAGATCAACACAGAGTTTCAGATATGCATACACACTTATCATAGCCAGCCCCTTATGTATGGCTTAAAACCCTACTTTCGGATGCACAGTTGGAAGGATCTTTCTTTGGAGATCCTGAGCACATCCTTCCTGGAGATTTAGAGCTGATTGGACACAGATGGGAGGCAGGGTAATTGACCCTTTTCCTCCCCCCTCCCTGTCCACCGTTTGACACAAGACATGAACAGCTCTTTTGCCTTACAAGGCTTAGCCAGATTGCCAGCAATTACCTTGATTTATGAGGGCAGGAGTAGAAGGAAGCGGGAAACATAATTGTTAAGTGAGGATAGTCAGATTACCACGCCTGTAATTTGTAAGTTATTTCATGTTGCGTGGCATACCTAACAAGCATATTGTTAGGTATCTTATTGCCTTTGTGTCCTTGGTGCCTTTCTTAGAACAGTGCCTGGCTTTCAGTGTTTAAGGAATAAAGAAAGTAATGAATGAATGAGCAGTTAGCACCTAGGGACCTAACACTTAGCACTTAGAATACTCCCTTTAGATACCTGAAGTCATTCAAGAACGTCTTCAACTTTCTGCTTTCAAGGTCATAAGTAATACAATGGGACAGATATACACATCTGTAGCACAGATGCATAAGAGAAATATGGCATTTAGAGGAGAGAGAAAATGATTGGGGGAATAAGAAAATCTTTGTGAAGAGGGTATTGGAGAAAGCTGGGAGAGGCTTGGTGGGGCTCTAAGGGCAGGAGGCAGGGGTGAGCAGGATCTGGTAGAAAGTTCACAAGTCCCCTGCCTTCGAGCATTAGGTGTATACAGGTTATACAGGGAATAATAAAGCTAAGATAGGTATGACATGCAGTGGGGCGTGTGACTGCCAAGCTGCAGCGTTTGTGTCCGGTACACCAGGCAGTGAGGGACAGTTGAAGATTTTGAAGCAGAGCTCACAGCTTGCCTTTGGCAGGGTTGAGCTCTAAGAGTCCGTAGCGAGGGGCGAACCTGGGAACAGAGTGAGCTGTTGTCCAGAATTGTCCAGAGGAAGGGAGCTGAACAAAGGTGGCGGCAGTGGGACTACAAAGAAAAGATGTCTCAAGGGCGTAATTTAGAGGAATCAGAATTATGTGGAGGAGAGCAAAAAACAAAGGAAGACTGACTTACAACTAAAAATCTGAACCAGGAGAGCTGGGGGTCAGGAGGAAGAGTGGGTGTGGGAGGGGAGCTGCCCAGTTGAGTCTGCTGGGATAGGACACGGGGGATTGTAAGTTGCACGCTTGGGAGTTGGGGAGGTGTGGGCGGGAGGGACCGAGCTCAGGGTCACCTCCATGGAAGTGACGGTGGAAGAAACGACAATGAAACAGAACCCTGAGGGAAAGTAAGTGAGATGAGGTATTCGGGGATGGCTTGGACACAGTCAGGTCAGCAAGAACGTCAGTCATTAATGTTTTGTGAGCACAAGACGGCCAAGAACGGAAACTCGTATTTCCTCAT
Organism: Delphinapterus leucas; assembly: GCF_059928025.1. NCBI lineage: Eukaryota > Metazoa > Chordata > Mammalia > Artiodactyla > Monodontidae > Delphinapterus > Delphinapterus leucas. The sequence continues at coordinate 20,950,074 of NC_143130.1, read as the reverse complement.
TGGTGACCAGTATTGATCCCCACCCTCTCCAGCCCCTGCAGCCCGGGGGCCACGTCCAGGCAGGCTTCAGAATGACTTCTGGTGGGACAGTGGCGCCTGCCGACCCCCATTGCTCAGTACCAGTAGAGTCAGTTTTGGGGTTGTTGGAATTCAACGATCCTCTAGCTGGTTTCCCTGCTTCCAGCCCAGAACTCCTTAGCCTCTTTCCAACACAGCAACAAGAATGACGTTTTTAATATAAAATGCATATCATGCCACTCCACCCCTCAGACTCGCCAGACTAAAAGCCACAGCACTTCTGAGCATCTCCAGCCCTCTGCCAGGAAGCTCTGCCTCAATGCAGCTCCGTCTCTGGGGTCTTCTAGTCACTGGACCGCCTCCCATTTCTCAGAACAGGATCCTGTGTGTGATGCAAAAGGCCCTTTGGTTTAAGTTCTGGCCCTTTGACTTTCTGGTTCATGAATTTCCCAAACGCCATGTCTCCTTTCCCAGTGCTTCCCAGTGGCTCAGGGAAGCAGTGGACCTGTCCGTTCACTTGTCCATTCATGGGGCCGCACAGGCTGCTGAGTGGCTTAGGGATCGCCTTGGACAACACCCACGGAGCCCTCAGAGCTCGGTCAGTTCCCCAGGGTCAGTGGGATGGGCCCGTATTCAGGGCAGAAGTAGATTTTGGATCCACGATTCCCTGCGTGAGTATACACTGTGTCCTGCGTCATTCACTGAGGGCCACAAAAGTGACACGCATCAAAAGGCAGCATCAAACATACCCCCGAGGGACAGTTCAGTACCTGGTTAAGGAACTGCTAACGATGATTCACGCTCCGCTAAAATCCTTCTAAACACAACGCTTTGCCAGAGACGCTGGTGCCTCCCAATAGTTCATTTTCCCGACTGCCTTCTTCGTTAGATGCTGATGTGTGATGGGACATGGGGTCCATGGAGTCCTCCTCTCCAACTGGAGAGACTTCACGTGAAGAGAGCTCATCTCTTTTCCTTATTCTTCTCTGTCCTCCCCACCCCTTAACACAGCACAGAAGACCACTGACTGCACAGTCTTAAGCGCCTGGTGCACGAGGCCCGTTGTGGCCGGCCTCCGCCGGGCTGTAGTTGGAGGCGCGTGGGATACGCAGTGGAAATTAGCCAGATGCCTGACTCTGACTTGATTCTGCTCGCACCAGGCTGATGCTCAGGAGGGACGAGAGTTAGTATGGAGCCAGGATTCTGGCTGCTGCAGTGCCCACTTCTCTCAAGTCTACCTGGGGTTGGACCTCTGCTTTTTACCAGAAACCTAGACCCATCAGACCGTGTAAAGAGAAAATGGGCCAGTTAACACACACAGAAGGACTTTTGGGAACCAGTTCCAGAGCATAGTCTGTCTGTGCCTTCTTCGGTCCCCTGGTCCTATAATTCCACGCTCTAGAGCAGGCCTGCAACAGACCTTCCCCCCAGCTAAGGCTGTGTGTTCTCAGCTTCTCCACCACCAGGAAGTGAGCTTCTGGGCGTTTACATCTGGCCCTTAAGTGTATCCAGAGTAGAAGCAAGAAATGGAGTAGCCTCGGGAGGATGCTCTGTGAAGTGGGCCCGGAGCTCCTTGCCCTTGAAGGGAAGGTTTGAAGGTCCCTAGACTTTGGGGCTGCTGCCAGGACCTCACGCTGTCTTGTGCTGGCACAGAACTTGATGTTCTGTTTTATCAAATTTCTTACACATTGTGGGCTCCGATCTTTTCTTCCTCCCACTGAAATAGCTGTTTTCAGAGGACCTTGAGGATGTTTGGGAAACCAAGGCTAAGTGCGGCTACTAAGTCTTCAGTGGGAGAACCTCATTCTCTGTACCAGACTCCACAGCTTCCTTTCTGCCCTTCAATCTCTTCCTGCTCCCATCCCTAAGACAAGCAAACTCCCTTGCACAGAGGCCATCCGTTTTTTCCCTTCTAAATCACGGACTCTTGCAAACTCTCCGTGGTCCTTCTTACTGAGGTCAAACCCCTGTTCAAACTCACTTCCGCCTCCGGCACTGGCTGGCTCTGGCTTCCAGCAAATATCCTTAGTTGCCTCTATACTCATCTTAAAGATGCAGGGCCTGCTTATGGACAGAGCGAAGAAGGAACACGTCCTTCGTGTGTCCCAGGTACTACATTGACCTGAGTGCCCCAGAATGAACACGCGCACACATAGTAGGTGGAGCTGGTATTTATTCAGAGAATGAGGGGAAGGGGGGGCAATCTTGGGGGAGGAGAAGGAAATCCAGGCTGAAGAGTATTTGGCATGTGCTGTATGGTCTGAATGCCTGTGTCCCCCCAATTTTTTTTTTTTTTTTTTTTTCTTTCGGTACGTGGGCCTCTCACTGTTGTGGCCTCTCCCGTTGCGGAGCACGGGCTCCGGATGCGCAGGCTCAGCGGCCATGGCCCACGGGCCCAGCCGCTCCACGGCATGTGGGATCCTCCCGGACTGGGGCACGAATCCGTGTCCCCTGCATCGGCAGGCGGACTCTCAACCACTGCGCCACCAGGGAAGCCCCCCCAAATTTTATATATTGAAATCGTAACCCCCAAAGGTGATGGTATTTGGAGGTGGGGCCTTTGGGAGCTGCTTGAGTCGTGAAGGCGCAGCCCTCATGAATGGGATTAGTGCTCTTATAAAAGAGGCTCCAGAGAGCACCCGGCCCCCTCCAGCACGTGAGGACAGAGGGACAAGGTGCCAGCTATGAGCCAGGGAGAGGCCCTTCATGAGAACGTGATCTTGGACTTACAGCCTCCGGAACTGTGAGATACAAGTTCCTATTGCTTGTGAGCCACCCCATCTGTGGCTTTTTGTTACAACAGCCCAAGCAGACTAAGACAGCATGAGAAGCCCCCCCCCCCAGAACTTGAGGGTCCCCCCCGGGTGTCCCCTCCTTCTAGAAGCCTGCCCTGTCCAGCCTTCTCCAGCTTCATCTCCTCCCATGTTCTCGCTCGCTCTCCTTTAAGCTCTGTCCCACTCCCAAAGCCCCTGCATTTTCTGGAACAGCCTACCAGTCCCCAAACCCTGCCTGTGTCACGTTGACTACACAGCTTCCCAAGCAGGCTGCGACTCCACAGGGTCTCTCCCAAGCCTTGTTTCACCGTGTGGACAGAGGCGGGATGCTGGGGGACAAAGTGGAGGACAGGACAGTGTGATTGGGGGGATGGCAGGCGGGCCCTCCCTCAGAGTTGCAGACAGTTTTGTGTGTGTGTGTGTGTGTGTGTGTGTGTGTGTGTGTGTTTAAGTCCCATATAGAAATTCAGACTCAGTTCATGCTACAAGGATCCGTTTCTAGCTGAAAACCCTTGCCTAGTCTGTAGAAGAGAAACACATTCTTTAGGTTGACAGATCTTTGAGTTATTTTTAATGCCCAAAGAGCATTTGTCCCCTTTCTGACCCTGGCTTGCTTGAGGGTCCTCTCTGATTGCCTCCCTGCCCTCACCCCTGAGTTCATCCGATGGCTATAGGAGGGGGTTGGATCCCTGGCCACACTTGTGCCACTTAATTGGTTTGCAGGCTGTGTGCCTCTGCCTGGCTTTTGTGTTCTTGGGCAGGGAGGGAAGCTTGAGCTGGGAAGGGCCATGATTTGCATGTTACTAGGCAGGAACAGGTCACGAGTGGAAGAATGGTGACTTTAGCCCTTTAGGACCAGCTGTTCTGTCTGGGGTCCCAGTAAACACTGGATCTGAGCCAGTGGGGCGAGTGCCTTAAACTAGTCAGGATTTCAGATAGCGGCCTGGACAAAGGGCCAAAGGAACCATGCGATGTTCCCTTCAACAGCAGCCACTGCAAGAGGAGATGGGGATGGTCTTTAATATTCTCTTCATTTTATGGGGGCGGGGAGGGGTAGATGTATGATTCCTTTAATAATAGGATGCTACCAGGGGCTGCCCTGCTCGGGGAAGAATGGAAGAATTACAGGGGTCTCAGAGGGAGATATGAAGAGTGACTATTTCTGTGATTTTTCTACTGCTGCCCCCCTCTTTTGGAAATCGGAGACCATTTATTTATTTATCATTGTTGCATATAAAATCGTAATTCTTGTGATTACATTGCCTCAGGGCACAAGTACAAAACATAAAAGTTCTGTTAAAGTCCGTAAGACAGAACAGCAGCAGCTATCAGCACGTATTAAAATATCTACTGTTGAATGTGTCGTATGAAGGTAGGTCACACGTGGCGTCCTACCATCCAGGCCTGTCGCAAACAAAAGCAGAGTTTCCTTGAAAAACACCTTGTAAGTCAAATTTGAGGGTAGTTAGGTTTTAGCTTGGTGGGGTGTGTACGTTGCAGTGGTTACTTTTGCAGTAGTCTCATGGTAACTCGTGAACATAGCTCTTGTCCCATTGGCGACCCTCTCTGTTTCCTGATCTACTGTTTAGTGAGATACTTGGTGTCTATAAAAGCCAGTTACCAAAGCCATCAGAACAAGCCAACTGGAACTCATCTTCAGTACCAGCCTCCTGTCTCATAGTTTGAAATAGTCAAGCCTGATGTTAATAAGTTTCTGTTCAGTGAATAGCCATCAGCTAAAGAGAAGGGTGATTGGGTGGGTGAGCACGGCTCCACGCTATTTTATTCCTCTGAGGACACTAGCTTTGAAGGGTGAAGACCACAGCCCTCTCCAGTCCCATGCCTTCTGTTTAGTGTTTCTAGCTCAGCTAATGTCCCCTGCTCAACACCAGCCCTTTCATTTTACCTCCTGGACAAAGAGGAATGAAGGCAGCTCCCGCTTTTCCATTTCAGTCACACTCCAGTCACCTAAAGAGAAGGGGGGGTGGATGAAGAGATCATCTCCCATTCTATCACACCCCCCCCCAAAATCCCGTACCTTTTCCCAGCAGCCCAGATGTGATAAAGCCATGGCCAAGCCAACAGACTAGCACCAGAGAGGAAGGGTATTCTACGTGAAGAGGTATCTAGGGCCAATCTCCAAAATGCCGCGGGCTTCTTCCAGTGACAGTCTTCCCCTTGCTGTTCCGCGCTTTGGGCTTCTGGAGTTGTCCCACCAGCCACAGGAAGCCTTCAGCCCTACCGTCCAAGGAAAGGAGCAAAAGCGGAGGGCAAATAGAGCCAGGTGGCCCCAAGCCAGAGCGGTATCGTGGTCACGCAGGGAGTGTGGCTGCCCTCAGCCATGGGAGTGGAGGCCCCAGAGCTGCTCTGCGGGCATCTAAGGAGAATGTCTGTGGACCTATTCAAATGTCAGGAGATAGCAACAGGGAATTACCCTGCCAGAATTACTGTCTTGGTTGTACGTACTGAGTGAAGAGCCGTGTCATAACAAACTTTTAATCCTCACCCGTTGAAGTTCTGCAGCTATTAGGTACTTTTCTCATCACAGTTGTGTGCTCGAGACCAGCTTGGAAAAGAGCCAAACTCCCGTCCCTTTGAAAAATTAGGTGTTGGACCAATACCCCTGTTGGGAAGGAAGAAATTTTCCTCTACCCTTCTAGGTTCTTCCGGCTGGTCTGAAAATTAAACTGACATGAGACGAATTAACAGGAGAAAGTCAAACAAAAGTTTAATAACATGTATACATGGGAGAGACCCAGGGAAACTGAGTCAGTCACCAAAATGGCTGAAACCCTCACCTTAAATATCACCTTCAGCTAAAGACAAGAGAGGATGTTGGGGGTAGGGGCTTGGGACTTCAAACAGGAGGAAGGCAAATCACACGGAGATGGAGAAGCAAATGCTTGGTAAACAAATGTTTGCTGGGCCCTGCAGAGACCATGGGACACAGAGTGGAATTTTAGCAGACTTTGCTAGATCCTTCCCTGTCTGCACACCTAGTTCATACTATAGTGATCTATGGTGATGCTCCATGCCTGGACCAGGTCCTCTGTCTACATTGTTTTAGGTGGTTAGAGGGGGAGGTTGAAGGCTCTTCCTGAGTCTTTTGAGCCTTGACTGTTTTCAGCTTGAAATAATCTACACGCCAAAGAGACATTTAGGTGTGGCACATTTTGCTTCCGTACACTCTCCAAGAAGGAGCTACCATTGCACACAGCTTTGTGGAGAAGGAAATCATTAACAGAGAAAGAAGACGGAGGGAAGGAAAAGATAGGAGTTGGACTCAGGGGGATAAAGGTGGCAGGGCATGAACCCCTGGGAAGAGGCCTTCACAGAGGAGTCCCGGAGTCTCTGCATACTGTTCCTTTTTCTACATAAATATTTGAACACTTATCTATATATCTATATCTAGCTACCTCTATTTATAAAGAATTAATGAGTATGAGGTGGTCCAGAAAAAAAAAGGAGTACAGTTATTTAAGTGGCTACTTTAAAGTTAGTTTTAATCAGACAATTATATAACATAATTATGGCCCATGGCTTTATGGGAGAAAAGTATAGTTTAAAAAATTAAGCCAGGATAGAGTGGAGAAGGGATGCTCTGATGCTTGTTCCCCTTTTGGTCCACGTGTAATTAAGTTTGCTCATTCTTCCTGTAATCAGGCATCCAGAATGATCTTTAGATTTTTAAAGGGCTCAGGTTTGGTGGTCGTAAAAGATGATGCTGGAGAAAAACAGATGGGCGAGTGGGTTTAGATTGTCTACGTAATAGAAAAACAGTAATAAAAATGCCACCACCTACATACTGTGGGAAGATAAATGCAATGCTCATCACACATGAGTGGTTAGCCTCATTCTCTCCTCCAGCCATAATCAATTATACATCATTAACAAGACACAAAATCTTTACTAATTAGCCTTTATGATTATACTGTTATTGCATGGAGGCATTTAAAGCATTGGTGATAAAGGAGATTTGATGCCTCAAAAGAAGAATCCTCTGAAAGGAGGGGAAAATATGACCCCATGGCTCGTGCATCTTCAGAGATTTTCACCCACTGTTACCATCTGTAATTTTTAACTCAATTCACTGTGAAGATTAATATTTTTAGTGAGTGAGTGACAACTGTTGCAAAGAAGGGGAAGAATATTGAACTTTCACACCAGGAAAACTGGAAGAAAGTCAGCTGTTGAAGTTATCGAACAAGAATAATTGTTCATTTTCTCTTTGCTTGAAATCTTCAAGGCTGTTTCTTTCTTACCCTACATATCATGTCTTATAAGTTGTTCTCTCAATGTTAGAAATAGAATTCAGCCAATTAAAAAAAGAGTTAGGGGCTTCCCTGTTGGCACAGTGGTTGGCGGTCCGCCTGCCGATGCAGGGGACGCGGGTTTGTGCCCCGATCCGGGAAGATCCCACATGCCGCGGAGCAGCTGGGCCCGTGACCCATGGCCACTGAGCCTGCGCGTCCGGAGCCTGTGCTCCGCAGCGGGAGAGGCCACAACAGTGAGAGGCCTGCGTACCGCAAAAAAAAAAAAAAGAAGAGTTAGATCCATACCTTACACCGGGATACATTTCAAAGGGATCCAAGATTTAAATGCAAAATATAAAATAATAAATATATCATAAGAAATCATGGGGGAATTCTTTGATAACATCAGTGTGGGGAAGCCTTTTTAAACCATGATACAAAACCCAGAAACTATCAAAGAAATGTTAGATAAATTCAACTCTGAAAAAAAAAATTCTGCATGGCAAACTGACAAAAACAGACCAAAACAGCAATAAGCAAAGTCAAAAAATAAATGACAAACTAGAAAAAAAAAATTTGCAATTCATATCCCAGACCAAGGCCTGCTATCTCAAATATGTAAAGAGCTGCTATAAATCAAAATGACAAAGTCCAACAAACCAATGGAGAAACAGGCAAGGATATGAATAATCATTTCCCAGAAAAGGGTATTCACATTTTCCTAAAATGTATAAAAATACGTCCAACTCTACTCATAAGGTAAATGGCAGTTAAACTGCAACGAGATAATACTTTTTGATTATCAGATTGGCAAGATCAGAAAGTTTGACAGGAGGTTTTGTTGATGAGGGCATGAGAAACAGGCTCTCTCCCATTGCCAGTGAGAGTATAAATTGGTACAAAAATCTGTAGAGGACAGTTCGGCAATTTCTAACAAAATGACAAATGTACAAACCTTCTGATCCAGCAGTTCCACTGCTAGGAATTTATCCTACAGCTACATTTGCGTGAGGAGATTTATTTAAGTTACTCATTCCTGCATTGTTTGTAAAAGAAAATGCAAGAAAACAACCTAAATGCCCCTCAGTGGGGAACAGGTTAAATTATGAGACATCAATCCAGTGGAACACTGTGGTTCTGTAGAATAAAAATGAGGATGTTCTTTATGTACTGATTTGGAAAAATCCCCAAGTTATATTGTGAAGTTGTTTTTTTTAAAAAAAAAATCAGTAATATGTAGCAAAAATACATAAATATGTTTTGTTCAAAGGGGGAAAAAAACAGATGTATTCATTGTTTTAAAAAGATAAATCATCATTCTTAGTTCTTAGAAGATTAACTGCTGTTCCAAAGGCTCCAAATATTCTTCTCCCACTTCTCCCATTTCTATTATATTTCCTTCTGGTTTGAGCAGTCTCTGTAAGGGTAAGTCTACATTTTTTAAAGCATCGTTTATCGATTGCCTGCTGGAGCTTCCATAGATTCTCTTTAAACCTCAGAGCAACAGTTTCAGAAAGATGGTATTGTCTCTATTTTACAGATGAGAAAACTGAGACTCAGTAAAGGTCGGTAACTCGCTCAAGGTCATGTGGCTAGGAAATTGCAAAGCCAGGGTTTGAACCTAAGTCTGTCTGGGCCTACAGCTTGTGTGCTTCTCGCTCAGCCCGGCTGAGCAAGCGTGCCTTGCCTTTTGCATTTCACGTGAAATGAAATTCTGGCTGTGCATGAGGGTCCCCCACGGACTTTGCAGCTTCCTAGGCCCCATCCTAAATCTATCGATCCAACCCTCTGGAATAGAGCCTTTACACGTGGGCTTTTCACAGCTCCTTGGATGAGCCTGATAACACGGAGCTTCAGAACCACTGCCCGCATTCACTCCTTTCATCCCCAGATGACCATATGAAGTAGGTACTGTCAGTTTCCCCATTTCACAGATACGGAAGCTCAGGCTTAGAGCAAGAGGTTAAATAATCTGCCCTGGTCACAGGGCTAGTGATGGGGTGGGGGCTGAGATTTAAGGCCAAGAAGTCTGGCTCCTGGACTCTGACCCATTACACTACATTCTCAGCCACACACCGTGCTCGTATCCGGTAATTGCCATCGTAAGACAAGACATTGGGATATTGTTATGGGGCCGTGCTGGTGTATGTGTGGGCTGAGGTGAACCGGACCACGGGGCTTCCTTCCTGTTACTCCTCAGGAAACCGAAAGTCAGAGAGGCAAAGAATCATGATAGTTTAAAGGCTCAGCAGAAGTCCCTGCTTCCTTCTGTGTCCATCACTGCAAATCAAGTCATCATTTGGAATTGCCCAGACCTAAGTTAGGAAAGATTACACTTGTTAGAAAGAGATAGGGAAGAAAGGGCAACTGATAATCCGTTTGCCCTGGCTTTTAAAATTGTCTTCTGTGGATGAATCAGTTTACAGATATTTTTATAGCAACATCCTTCTTTTTTTTTCCCCTCTGTGTTTGATGGGGAGCTTACCAAACATCAATACTGAGTTATTTTACTTTATTACTGCCACAAAACTGCCCTTAATAAAAAGTGAAAGAAAGAAGAATGAAAGCTTATGGTCTTTCCACTCTATTTCTTCAAGAGAAGCCTGTCATCAAAGTTTTAGGGTTTAAAATTCTTTCTGGAGAAAATGGTTTCCTGTCATGAGCAGAAAATGGTTCCGGTGCTCATTTTACTTGTATTTCTCTCCCTTTTTAGCAGTTCCCCCCCAACCCCGGATGGTGGCCATCAAATGGACACAACCTTGGGAGTAGCCCACACTTGGATCATATCCTACTTCTGCCTCTTCTACGCAGTGTGACTGGAAGCCAGTGTCTTAATCTCTCTGAACCTTGGTTGTTAAACTTCTGTACCACAGTGTTAAATAATACCTACTGGACAGGACTGCAAGGCAGGTGGTTCAGTGAACCACCATTGTGAAAGCGCTCACCAGAGTGGCCCACACATACTAGATGCCTCTTACACCTCAGATCCTCTTATAATGAGACAAACTGCTTCCTTATATCTCGACGACCAGCCCCAGCTCTGTTCTCTGAGCACTCAGGATCAAGTGCAGAACCCTCCACAGGGCAGCTCCCAAAACATTTAAAAGCAGCCACCTTCTCCCCCGATTCCTCCCCTTGCTTCAGTACTCTGGAGTTTTGACTTCTCCCCATATGATAATTCTCGGTCTCTTTATCATTTAACCAATTTTTCCACCCATTCACTCAAACTGGTTTATTATGTATTTGCTATGATCTAAGGTCCTGGTTAATTTATTGAAAGAAGGGTACTACTAGTGATGGTACATTAGCGCTGGGATAGAATTAGCATTCTTTTTGCGTGTATGTATCCTCAGGGACTCACTCACTCACTGAAATATCCCAGAATGCCTTTTGTTTGAATGTAAAAGGATGGATTGATTCACCTGTGCAGCGATGTGAGCTAAAGCCAGAAGAAACCCGCTGGAATTAACCAGGTCGTGCTTTCAACAACTGCTCAGGCCTAGTGGATTGTAGAATAGTCCTTGTTGTGTGTGTCTGTTACCAGAAAGGAACGAGACAGATCACAGGTCAAAGTCAGTGAGTGACCTCTTACCTGAGGAATACTTTACGTGATGATTTCTGCTCTCCCTGCCTCAGTAAAATGACTGATGATTGCCTGAGTTGTCCAGCTTTTCACTATTCTAAACATGATTCAGCAAAAGAGCTGGTGAATAGAAACTGGTGTGGAGGTCCAGAGCAGACAAAAGTAAGCTCTTTACTCACAAATGGACTGCATTATCCTTTAGCCTTCCACATGTTTCTCAACGGAATCATGTTCGTCACACCATGCTGGGGTGATGTTACATGAAGCTAATAAACACTAGAATCACTTCAGATTGTTCAGAAGACAATCATTTCATCACAGTCCTCCCTCAATGTCCTTGGGGGACTGGTTCCAGGGCTGCCCCCCCCTCCCTTGCGGGTACCAAAATCCACAGATGCTCAAGTTCCTTATAGAAAACGTATTTGCGTATAACCTATGCAACCCTCCTGTATACTTTAAATCATCTCTAGGTTGCTTATAATACCTAATACAATGTAAATGCTATGTAAATAGTTGCTAGCGTGTGACAAATTCAAGTTTTATTTTATGGAATGTTCTGGAAATTTTTTTCCTAGTATTTTCCATCCATGTTTGGTCAGATCTGCAGATGAGGAACCTGAGAATACAGAGGATACAGTTGGAGGGCCCACTGTATTGTTAGTGTTGCTGTTTTGGTTTTCTGTTTCAGAGGAATGTTAGGACTTCAGGAATGTTTATGAAGTGTTCGGTAGGTTGGAATGAAGTAGACAGATGAAATGTGAATGATTCTTTAGGAGTCAGTAATTGAGCCTGGCTGAAAGCTCTCCTTCATCAAAGAAATGTGTAGACCAAGAGAAGCATGTGTCTGTCTCTTTGTCCATCTGTCTAGAGAGGAGGGTGTATAGAGGGAATTGAACCAGTTCAGCAAGAAAGGAAAACTTGTTCAAGCATGAGGGAAATGTTTCACGGAAATCTGTGCTTGGCTTCTTCCCAGAGATAGTGCTTCTCTTGGGCTTTGCAGCTGAATTCTCAGGGATTTGTCCTCAGAAGTGCCGTGCGTACCAGTTCATCTGCTTCTAGAAGGAACCACATTTTAAAGGGGGAAAATAGAACAGACAGTGGAGGCAGGGTGACAGAAGTGAGAAACCCCACCATCTGCCTGAGATATTTTACACCCTAACCTGAGGCTTTCTGGAGCAAGCACGTGGAATGTGGACCATCCTGGCAAAACTGGGTGAGAGGGCCTCTGTTTCGGAACTGCCCTGCCCGCCATTTTGAAGAGTCATTTCACTGCGCTGCCTTTCAAATCTGTTAGAAAACAAACAAAGAAGAGGGCCACAGTATCACCACTGTGTATGTATGTACTGTGCTTGGTTGGCCTACCAAAGACTAAGCCAACACATCTTTCCAGTACCAAGAAGTCCCAAATCCAGTTTAATACTGCCCTGGACTGAATGTTTGTGTTCCCCTCCAAAATTTGTATGTTGAAGCCCTAACCCCCAATGTGATAGTACATGGAGGTAGGGCCTTTGGGAAGAGATTAGGTCATGAGGGTGGAGCCCTCATGAATGAGATTAGTGCCCTTATAAGAAGCGACCGGAGAGAGAGGATCTCGCTCAGCCATGTGAGGACACAGTAAGAAGACAGCCCTCTGCAAACCAGGAAGAGGGCCCTCACCATGAACCGGGCCCCATGGGCACCCTGATCTCAGACTCCCAGCCTCCAGAACTGTGAGAAATAAATGCTTGCTTAAGCCACTCAGTCTATGGTATCTTTGTAATAGCAGCCCAAGCTGCCTAAGACAGATGGACTTCACAACTATGACCTTTTGTATATCAGTCATCCAAGTCATCCGTTTCATCATGGCCCACTAGTTTCTATACGACATGGTACTGTTCATCGGAGTTGGGAGTCTGTGTTCACCTTCCAAAAATATTTACCAGGCATTTAAAATACTTTGAATTCTGCTCAGAAGAAAACAAATGTTAAAAAAAAAAAATTATTACATGCATTTTACAAAGGGAGACAGATAAGGCCCAAGCAGGTAGTTTGTCCAACATGGAGAACCAAGCTGGGATTATAGGAATCCCCTTGAATTTCCAGCATGTGTTATTTCAGGGCAGTTCTACCATCTTCCTAAGATCGAATATTACATTTTTCCTCCTTGGGTATTTCTCGATCTGCAGAAAGTGCTCTCATCACATAGGTATTGTCTGGCCTTTTCAGAGACATAGAATGACCCCAAACCCCAAGGGAAGTTACCTTAGATTATTTTCCTCTGTAAAAAAATGTTTCCTGGATGAAAAAGCATGAGGTAGGGGCAAACTGTTGTAGCGCTGAATTATCGTTTTCCTTTTCAGTTAGCACCAGGAGCTGTCACCTTGTGTGACCCAAACTGAAAAAGGATTAGCATCAACACACTTTTATTCCAACGCAGTGGTCATCAATGTGCTCATGAAGCTGGTCAGGATTCCGGCTACAGGCTCCAAAACTCTCCAGCCACTCAGGATGACTTTAAACTGCAGTTGGATTTCATAGCCAGATACTGAACTTCTTAGCAGACTTTTCAGCTGGTGGCATGCTCCTCCTTGAGGATCCTGGGGCTCTGGAAACATGAGAATTTTACAACTGAAAAGCTTTCTGGTAATAGGGCTGCAAGAACAGTGGTGGAAGAACGAACGGAAGGAACTTGTCCTTCTCTCTCCATTTCTCCCCACGTGTAACGTCTGAGTCTTCTTTCCCCAAACCTTTATCATTCAAACCAGTGGAAGCCAGTACCTCTTGAGGCATTGAACCAATGGACCACCATGCAATGCAAAAAATCCAGCTGATTGGAATTCATGTTTTGCTTAGTACCTACCCAGTAGAAACAATATATAGGCAGACCTTGTTTTTTGCACGTCGCTTTATTCTGCAGTCTTTTATAGAACGAAGGTTTGTGGCAACTTGTCAGGTGATGGTTAGTGTTTTTTAGCAATAAAGTATTTTAAAATTAAGGTATGTGCATTTTTTTAGACATAATGCTATTATACACTTGATAGACCACTGTAGTGTAAACGTAACTTTTACATGCCCTGGGAAACCAAAAAATTCGTGGGACTCGCATTATTGCAGTATTCGCTTTATTGCAGTGGTCTGGAACCGAACCCTCAATATCTCCGAGATATGCCTGTATTGTTAAAGCTAGTTGTTAGAACATCCTGTCAGGTGGAAACCTCTATTAATTGATATAACCATGCTTCACTGGGCATAGTGGAAATTGAGGCTCAGAATGGTGACCTAGAGGCAATGAAATATTCTGAAACACCTTGAACCATCAGAGAAAGATTAAAATACGTTCAGTGTTGTTTTAGTGTTGAGTGTATTTTATTGTGTTCCATATCTTGCAAATCGGTAATGCATACCTAGTATTTTTGGTAATACTCTATTAAACTGAGTGCTTGACACAATCCCATTTCCTAGCAGAGACTTCTTGTTACATGTGGCTGGTTGTTTTGCTCAAGGCAGAGTTAGGTGATTGTTATTTTTTATAGGGAACCTAATAGGCATGAGTTAGAAGCTGCCTCCTTTTTCTTTTTAATTGGGCATTAGCTTTATAGATTTAAGTACAGTAGGCACGTTTTAGAGAGAGGTATTGTAACTAGTTGTGCCCTCGGCCAGACAACTAGCTGCTCCTAATTTCTGAAAGTTTGGCATCCTCTTTGGCTAATGGGATTAAAGGAATCTCTTTCACTGCTCTAACATCTCTACCTATTTCTTGAGCAGCTGCTCAATGGAATTTGAATTCCAAAACGATCCTTCTTACAAGCAATTTTTTAAGGCCTGAGGAAGGCCAGAGAGTTAATTTGGAATTGAAAGGGCTCTGTTCTTTTCCCTAAAAAAAAAAAAAAAAAAAAAAAAGAGATAGAAGAGGTAAGTTCTTTAAGTAGGTGAGGGGATTTGGAGTAGGGAGATAATGATCTCCAGGTTTAAAGGAGACCCAAAGGAAAGCTGACCTCATTTTATTGGCAGAAGATTACACTGTGTATTTATAGTTTGTGATATTGACTTCTCCAAGAGAAAAACTAAAAATATATTGGGGAATGTTACTGTATTAAAGAAGGAATGTGTGACATTCCCATCCAGGTAAGTTTCTTCATGTGACTAATTAAACAATGGTGCCAGTAACACCAAAGATTTAGTTTTAGTTTTGGGTTTTGTTTGGTTTTTTTTTAAAGATGTTTGAAGTTTTTTCCACATTATTCAACTTGGGCCTTTTAAGTTAATGTTTCACTGCCTTCCTGCATATACTTTTTTCTCTTTTTTCTCCCTCAGATCGTTTGTTTTTCAAACAGATATGGATGAAAAACAAAAATTTAATCTAAAATTAGAAAAGGCTCTTTCTTCTCCCCCATTCTTAACCCACAAGCCCCATGGAACCACATGATGGAGGTTTCAGAAGAAACAAGATGGGGTGCTGGGTACCACTCCCACCAGCCCGCTCTGCCTCTTCTTTCTATTGTCACACACAAGGCTTTGAAGAGCTCTCGGAACCACTGATTGCTGTAGGATAGGCCCATCATTCTCCCCAAAGAGGCTGCCGTGCTTGAAGTAGCAGAGAAAATATACCTTGACAGGAAATCTCTTTTTCAACAACTAGAAAATGAGGAGGTGGAGGGAGGAGGGAGATGATAGGGGAGGAGGAGGAGACAAAATTTACTACTTCTTCCAAGCCCTCTAGAGGTCATGCAAAGCCCGGGCTCGTGCCAAGGGCAGCTCCACGCTGTTGCCTGGCCTTCTGATCCCTGCGTTCCAAGTGTCACGTCTAAATCAAACGTGAAACACCATCTTTGTCAGTCAAGTGGATGAAACTTCCCAATAAGTAAATTCCATTTTAGTCTACACTGAAAAACAGTGTCCTTTCTTTTCCACACTTGAAGTTGTCATCTTTTACTCTGTCCCCTTTATGGGGTCTTTAACATTTTCTTGCCATTGAGGGTTAGAGCTTTTCCTTGAAATTTGTCAGACGTGTGCGTACAAGCAGTCCACGAAGCTGAACACTGGAGAAACTGATGTGAAGGATTGGAGGAGGGCCGAACCTGGCGAGCTTTTGCCTGAGTGTGAGTGAGGTCTCTGCATAGTTTCCTCTAGGTATGGATCTCTAATTACAAGTCCGTTATGTCCTATGTGTGTTTTTAGTGATGAATTAATTTCTCTTGGGAGAGCATTTAGTCACTGGTTTTTTGGAAAATGATAAGGTAGCTCGTGACCTGGACTTAAGTTATGACTTTTGGGTAAGAGTGCTAAATTGAAGTCAGAGTGAAGTTTGCATGAAGAGGTCAAGGTGCCCATTGAAGGTGAAGAAAGGGGTCTCTCCTCCTGATGTTGTCACCCTGACCACGGTGAGCGCAACCTCAATGCAGCAGCGAATTCTCAACCTTTCCCGTTCTAGTACACACACACACCCCCTGCAGACTCCTCATGAACAAGGCTGTTGACTTCCCACCATGTTGACAGTTGTCAAAAAAAATTCAGCAAGATTCTCCCCTAGACCAAAATCTAAACTCTAATACCATGTGCTCCCACTCAGCCTGAAAGCATAAATTAGAATCAAGGGCATATTAGACTAGACATCTTCCTTAGCATCCTAAAGCACAGTCAATAAAAAAGAAATAGCAACATTTGGATAATATACTTGGCAGTTATTGGACAAATATATAATTAAAAAGTTTGAAAACTGTAACATTCCTTTACCTTACTAGGGAAATTCTAAAATCTTTCTTTGGGGCTTCTCTTCCCCCCCCCAACTACGGATGTTAAGGGTGAATTTAATAATGTCTGTAAAAGTGATTTATGTTTATCAGACTCTAGCACTAAAGAAATTGAAGCTATTTGGACTGATGTTATCAGTGATTGGGGGCAAAGTGACCACTTTTTGAAGGTGATTTAACATTTCAAACCTTTATGATGTCATTTGGTGCCCTGGAAAAGGTAATTTACTAAATGGTACTTTTGTAACTTAAAAGAATTAATGATCAACAAAAGTGAGAAAATTATTCCTTTTTCAGTTTTGGGATCAGGTCTATAGCATTATATGTGAGGCCATCCACCTTTCAAAGGGTTTGATTTTATGTCATTTCAGTGACTTAAAAAAAATATCTGAAGAGCAAAAGAAAGCCTGGGGCTTTTGATTTGTCTGTTGTACATTTTCAGACACGTCTACAGAAGGAATAAGAAAATAGATTTTTTTAAATTTTAAACTGAATGTGAACCTTCCCTTCTCATATTGTCATTTGAGAATCAACAAAACCATTAAGCCTCTCATGCAAAAGCTGATGCAGCTCTTTACATCAAACAATAACAATAATTACAATAATAACAGATGTCTACCTTTCGTATAACATTTCAGACTTTACAGAATATTTTGCCATCCCACTGTCTCGCGGTGTCAATTGTGAATTAGCTATGAAGAGCTTTTTTATCTTTCTGGTCAATAAGGAAAGATTTTTAGCTGGGCATGAAAAAACTCTCAGCTTTCACAGAGGTAGGATGCTGGCATGGTTTACTGAGAAAGGCTGTGGAGCCATCATTATCTCTGATGATGAAAGCAAAGCACATTTAGAGACATGATTAAATTTGCCTCTAACCCAGTTCTTGGGGTCGAGGAAAAAAGGCTTTCGCTACTTTTTTCTCTTTACTCAAAGAACAGTCCACCTTTCCATCAATATTAATTATATATTCATAAGGCAAATATTGAATCATATCCAAAATAAAGTACAATAAATATGGTCCCCCTCTCTTTTTTTAGATTTATTTTATTGAAGTATAGTTGATTTACAATGTTGTGTTAATTTCTTCTGTACAGCAGTGATTCAGTTATACATATACATATAATATATACATATTCTTTTCCATTATGGTTTATTACAGGATATTGAATATACTTCCCTGTGCTATACAGTAGGACCTCGTTGTTTATCCATCCTGTATACACTAGTTTGCATCTGCTAATCCCAAACTCCCAGTCAGTCCCTCTCCCACCCCACCTCCCCCTTGGCAACCACAAGTCTGTTTGTTTTTTAATTTATTTTATTGAAGTATAGTTTATTTACAATGTTGTGTTAATTTCTGGTCCCCCTGTCTTGATAGCCTTTTGTACCATTTGATTTGCACACATTTAATTATTTATTGTCCTATTAGTTTTCTGTTAATTTCATGTTTGTAAATTTCTGCGACTTGACTGAAAACTCTTAAAAGACTCCTTCTTGGAGCTATTTTTGTACTCTCCACTGGGATTGTTACATACAGGACACTTAAAACAGTATAATTGACCCACGATTGATATAATCCCAGCCTAAAGATAGTAGATAGAGAAGATCAGTGGTTTCCAGACTTGAACATGGATCAGAATCACCTGGAGGGCTTGTTAAAACACAATTCTGGGCCCACTCCCGGAGATTCTGATTTAGGAGGCATGGAGTCAGGCTGACAATTTGCATTTCTAATCATTCCTAGGTGATGTTGATGCTACAGGTCCTGAGACCACACTTTGAGGATCGTTGCACTAGATTCATGTTTAGTCTCCTCCAAATTGCATTTGATGGTATTTAAGATCTCTACCAATGTCTAATTGGGATTTAAGAGCACAAAGCAACATTATTCATAGAAACAAATGTAGTCAAGGAACTCACTGCTAAACCCATAAGTTAAAAGACCTAAAAGAAATCAAGCTGAGCTCCCAATATATCAGGCTATGAATGAATAACTCTAACTGATTAATGATAATGATAATTTTCTAAATGAGGATGTATCCCACATCATTAGCACAGCTATTACCCAACTTATGAGTGGATCATATTCCACAGTTTATTTGGAGTCTGTTGTTTGGAACTCAGAATGTGTTCTGCCACAGAAGAATTGTGAGAAGCAATGGTAACAAATGTCTAACTCATAGTTCACCCAAAGATAGTTGTAGGAGTACCACGGGTCCTAATCCTGGGTTTCTAAAGGGACAAGTTTAGGATGTACAGCTTTCTATTGCCACCAACTGAATAGGGTACCCGGATAGAAGAGCGAGGAAGGAGGTGGACATTCCATGTTGGACATGTTGAGATTTCTTTGGCCCATCCAGGTGATGGCCACTATGCACAGCATTATGGGTATATCCCCGCCTCTACTGCAGGCACTTGCAGATTCCATTTGCCCTCCTCCTTTTGTCAGCCAGACAGTGATTGTTGCAGGGGCACGGGGGACTGATGGTGCCTTTCTTCCCCAGCTGGGTCAATGAGCACAGCACAGTGGGGCTGAAGAGTCCAGGCAGAGCTCCACGTCCATCTGTGGTATAAACCACTGAGGATACTTCCCGGCCTTTTTTTCATAATCCCTATCTTTGCTTCTGGAGGTTCAGCAGTGGACAGGTCTGCTTAGATATTTCAGCACCTTCCTCTGTAGCTCTGCCCCCTCTCTTTCCTTCTCCTGTAGGCTTCCTGCTCTACCCCCAATGCTTCCCTTTCCCTTTTCTTATTCAGATTTACAAAGGATGTACAGCTGATAAAGATGTTTGGGGGGACACCCATTCACCGACATTGCAGGGGAAAACCCACATCACCTGGAACTGGGCAGGTGTTCTACGTAAAGAAAGCAAAAAGTCTGGGATTAGGGAATTGAGGAAGTGGGCAGAAGACGGGACCAGGTAACCAGAGGCCCAGATAGTGCGTCCGTGAGTTACCATCAGTCATGTAGCCCCGTATCACTGCGTGAATCGCCTCAAAACCTGCGTGGGACCCCAGGGGACAGCGGGTTCTCTGTCATCTGGGGGGTAATGGAAAGGAGCAGAAGAAAGTCATCATTACTGGCAAATCAGAAAGAAAGCGTATTTCCTCCAGCCACCTGACTGGCATTGTTTGGGGTGAAGCAGAACAGATATTCCAATTGGCCATTTGTGAACCAGGGAATTCCCGAGTAAACACACACACACACACACACACACACACACACACACACAGTGTAATGTCTGAATGGATTTCATTGATGACCAATTCATACTTTCTTACACCTGATTTTGCATAGAAGTATAGACTGTAGGAGAGTCGGGATACTTTGAGAAGGAGGCACCAAGAGGGAAATAAACGTGCCAGGATTTCACTAGGAGAAAATGGGACGGAGCCAGAAAAGGCTGAGAGAGTGGCTAAACTGCAATGCATGTCTGACCCGGAGGGGAGGCAAGGTTGGTGGAAGCATCCCGGACCTAAGTGGAAACGCTGGGGAGTCCTTGAGTGAACCTGACCCCCAGAGCCGTCCCGTGTCTCCCAGGAACAGACCTGCCTTAACATCCCTCCTGTGCTCAGTCCGTGGCTGGGAGGAGTCAGTGGGACACGGGATCTGGAGCACACGTGCTGATGGATTTCAGAGCCTGGCGGCTGGAGACCCTTGGTCACGTGTGGCCCCTGTCGTGGGCGTTCTGCCGGGTGGGTTTCCTCCACATAAACCAATAGAGCGTCCAGGGTCAATGAAAATTGTGCTTTGCGATGGAAATGGTGTGATATTGGTTATTTAAGCCCCCCTCCCCAAAAATAGGAAAGGAAAGAAAAGAAAAATGCTTCATTATCTTCAGTACTTCGAAAGTAGAGAGTAGAGACCATTAAAATCTGCCATGGTCTGAAACTTTTACTTGAAGCCTACAGCTTCAGCCTGTCTGTCCCTCTGGACTGGTCTTAAGAGCTGGTAACAGGAGCAAAATGATCTGCCTTGGCCTCATTTTTCTCTCAGTGCTTAATGAAAGGGCAAAAAAATGCCATAGAGCTGGCAGCTGGAGGGGTGGCGGCAGGGGTGCGGGGAGGGCTGGAAAAAGCACCAACTGAATAATTGCTGCTTCATAGTTAAGAATTGCAATGCATTCTCTTTTTGATTGCTAAAATTTTCATTCTTTTGACCTAGAAAAAAAATCTTGGCCTTTAAATTTGGAGCACCTAATTTTTCATTTTATAAATAATCTGTGTTCCATTCCACTGGGTGGAATGCATGATGATGTTTAGGATACCAGCTGCCACCTAGCAATGTTCCCAAAGTTAAATATACACGTATCATGCTGTATTTAAAATTATGTAAATAATTTGCTTTCTGTGTCCTCTGAGGTCGAATTGGAGAAATAAGGAGCCACTATTTTTAAAAGCCGACAGGTATTGTATTTTTTTGTGTCTTTTATTTATTATTTATTTATTTTTTAAACATCTTTATTGAAGTATAACTGCTTTACAATGTAGTGTTAGTTTCTGCTGTAGAACAAAGTGAATCGCTATATGTATACATATATCCCCATGGGTATTGTATTTTTGATGCTGTTTGTGAGAGGTGTGGGTGCAGAGAGAGCAGGATTTCTTTTTAGAGAACTTTTGAAAAGCTTAACTAATGCAAAGCTTCCCTTGATGGTGCAGCCGCATTGTATTCTAACTGTAGGGCACTTCACTCCCTGTTCTTTTAGGCTGAAAATAATGTGTCACAAAATGACAACCTATCCATGGATTTTGCTTAAAAAGTGATTAAAAACCATTCCGGCATCAGAGTGGGGCAGTTGCTTACTGTTCAATATTACTTTTCTTGGTAAAGAATACACAGACTAAACGTCAGACCCTCGTGGTTACTGATAAAGTTGCTAATTGTATGGTTAAGGAGATACAGTTCTAATGACTGGAGTTCCAATTAACAGCAAGATAACGATTCTAAGAGTAAAAGACATTTTTTTTTTCTTGTTCAGAGTGAAAACGCATTAGCCAGCTCTAGTAATACACAAAGGAGACGGACAAAAAGCTTGGTTTCTCTGAGAGGAAGAACAGCTAAGGTTATGATTGTGATGACAGATGGATTCAGGGATAGCTTCAAAATGTGGGACTCGGGTGAACCCCAAAAGGCATGAAGTGAATTCCAGTAAGTTGTAGGCTAGGGGTGGGCATTCAAGGGAACAGAAACAGATGAGCAAATGATGGCCCGTAGATCAACCAGTCTATACTCCTGGTTTACGTAATAATAATGAACAAACGACAAACATTCCTATTTTGCTACACACACAAAAACACATGCAGTATTTCATGCTGCGTCTGTCTCTCTCACACACGCATACACACGTGCACACACACGCTTATAGGCACGTTCTTTCCTTCACTTTGTACAAAAAGGAAGGAATGGGCTCTAGTTCTGTGCTTCAGAATACATATCAAACAGAGATGCATTTCCTACAGTTATACATCTGAAGTAATGTGTAGTTACTTGAGGTCTGTTTATATAAGCTTTTCCCACATTAATGGAGACATTTATCCTTAGATGAGCTTAACTGTGGCAATGAAAGATATATACATTTAATGGTCCTGTTTTCAATAGGGTGTTGGCTAATGTTCGTGTCATGGGTTACCAATTTGTCGCCTAATAATTGTCATTTAAATACTTCTTTGGGGACTTCCCTGGTGGTCCAGTGGTTGAGAATCCATCTTGCAATGCAGGGGACGCAGGTTCGATACTCCATCTGGGAACTAAGATCCCACGTGCTGCGGGGCAACTAAGTCCGCACCACAATAGAGAGCCCTTGTGCTGGAACTGATGAGCCTGTGCACCACAACTAGAGAGGAGCCCACACACTGCAACAAAGAGCCCACGCGCCGCAATGAAAGATCCCGTGTGCCTCAACTAAGACCCAATGCAGCCAAAAATAAATAAATAAATAGCTAGATATTTAAATACATGTTTGGGGCCGGGAACAGCTTTCCTCAGCTGCTGACACAGACTAACAATGAGATTTCATCAGGCAACTGAGTGGGGCAAACTTCTGATTAAAGCAACATCTCTAGAACAGAATAATTTCTATTTCTGTTATTATTTTTAATATGACTTTAGCTAAAGAATTGAAATGTAATGTTTAGAGGAAAAGAGCTGAGAAGTTTCTGTTTATGCCATCTGCTTAGAACAAAAATGTTTTGCCGAAATGTCTTCTGAATACATCCAAACCCTAGTATCCATGCCTTCTCTAAAAACAGGAGATAGCTAGCGAGTTCTTGGTTCGAACTGCACAGAAAAGAAAACCTCTTAAAATACGTAATTGTTTTTCAGACTATGACCCCAAATACTGATTATTTCATACTTTTACGTGGTAAACAGTAATCACCAAGAACACGCCCACTTTCTTATCTAGAAAAAGATGTCATTCCAACAAGATGGAAACTATAATCTTGTTCAGGTCTATGACACACTTCTCATTCCAGATTCTGGTTTTTTTTTTCCCCAATAATTTTATTTATTTATGGCTGCGTTGCGTCTTCATTGCTATGTGCGGGCTGTCTCTAGTTGCGACAAGTGGGGGCTACTCTTCGTTGTGGTGTGGGGGCTTCTCATTGTGGTAGCTTCTCTTTTTGCGGAGCACGGGCTCTAGGAGCGCGGGCTTCAGTAGTTGTGGCACGTGTGCTCAGTAGTTGTGGTTCACAGGCTCCAGAGCGCAGGCTCAGTAGCTGTGGCGCACGGGCTTAGTTGCTCCGCGGCAGGTGGGATCTTTCCGGACCAGGGCTAGAACCCGCGTCCCCCGCATTGGCAGGCAGATTCGTAACCACTGTGCCACCAGGGAAGTCCTCCAGATTCTGTTTTTGCGTCAGTCATTTGACTCAACTCTTAGTTCCAGATTAGCAAGATGAACCACATGCAGTTTTTCCACTCACGAGATTTTGGTTGGTTTTGTCTACTTACACTCTTCAGTCCACCGAAAGTCAACTGTGTGTTTCTTCACTCTCCTTTTCTTTTTAATAGAACATTTGAGGTATGTGACTTTAGAGCTCTGGAATCAAATAATAAAATGGGCCCCAAATTACAGGTGAACAGATGGACGGAGCAGGTAGTCATTAAGGATCCTGTAGTCAATTAGACATCCCATTACATGGAACCACTGACATCCAATGAGAAGAGGATTAGCTGAAAACGAGGAGTGCTAGAATTCCAATCCCAAATGACCTTCCTTGGGCACGCTCTGTCCTTTAGCGCCTCCACACCTTTTATTCTGGCTCCTTGGAATGGCTTTCATTTCCTGCTGCCTCTCTTCTCTGCTCCTCGCCTGCTCCTTCCAGCCCCAAGTCAAAGGCTACTTCTTGTAAGGAGTCTTGCCCAGTCTTTGCTCTCCCAGTTAGTACTGAGCCCTTCCTCCTCTGTCTTCCCTGAGATGGTTACTTTTATGTGAACCCTTCCCATATTCCATCTTACATCTGGTTCCTTTCCAGATCTTCAGTCCCATGCTCCAGCTCATCCCTTTTACCTCATTCTCACACCCCATGTATTTTTGGCTTCTCTTTCTCTCTGGTTTTGTTTCCTTTCAGCCTATAAATTTGTACAAAGCTCTCTCATCCTGAAATGTCCTATTGCTGCTACATTGCTATCCTGTGTGTCTTTCCTTTCAAACCCAGGTCTCTTGAAAGAGTCATCAACATGCTCTGTTTTTGCATCCTCACATCTTATTTATTAGTTAATCCTTGCCCTGCCCCTGTCCTTACTGCTCCACTAAAATTGCTCTGATAAAGGTAATCAGTGACTTGCTACTTGCTAAAATGTAGCCTTTATTGAGTCCTCATATTGGATCTCTCTGTGGTACTGATATCACAGGCAATTTCTTGTTTGGGGAAACTTACTCCAGGTTTCCTCAAAGTATGCCCCAAGGAACATTAGTTTTGGGGAATATGAATAGGTTTTAGGTAAAATGAAGAGTTCCATGGTCAAATAATTTTAGGAAGCTCTACATACTATTATCTTCTTTAAAGACTCCCACTGAAAATTAGCAAGCCAGTGTTAATCTGAAAAACTCATCTTGGTTTAATACCAGGAATACCCTTTGGGAAATGCTGCCCCTCAAACTTGACTCCCCCCATTACTGTTCTTTCCTGGTTATCTGAGTCTCTAGGACTATCCTCTTAGTTCTCTCTCTCTCTGTCTCTCTCTCTTTTTTGCATTTCCTAGCATTCTACTTGGACCCTCTACTCTTCTTTCTAAATGTTCTCTCCTTGGTGAGCTCGTCCTCTCTGTGGTTTTAAGTATCTCCTACATATGGATGAGTCCTGGTCTAGGTCTCCAGTTCTGAACTTCCCATGTACTTCAGACCCACATATCCAAATTTCTACCCTGCATTTCTTCCTGGGTGTTCCTAGATACTTTCTTCACCTTCATGCTACTCAGGCAATTCAAACTCAACATGTCTCCAACTGATATGATTATTCCCACTCCTACTCCTGATTTTTGACCTGTTTCTGTCCCCAAATATATGGTATCAGTGAATGGCACCAGTAGAGTCCCCCTCACTGGAAAACATGGGAGCAGAGCTGATTTGGTCTGTGGCTTTCTCCCAATTCAGTCTGCGCTACAAGACTGTTCCAGCAGGATGATCATGTGATGGAAAGCTGTGAACAGAGGATGGAGAGTTCCTTTAATGGCAAAGAATATAGGAACCTAGGGAGATGGTTGGACAAAGAAGAAGACAACAGACTTCTGCCAACCAGCAGATGGGGATATGACTTCTGGGTCCCAGCGCCCCAGGCCATGCATCTCAGCATGGTGTCCTTCCACGAAGTGGAAGAACTTTGCCTGTGACATTTTTAAAGGGTATTAAATCCTGGCACCCACTCACGCTGGGCTCTTCTGGAGACCGTGCCTATAAGCCTGCCTACTCACCATGTGGAAGAGGCCCAGCATGAGTGGGAAGATCCATCACCAGCTCTTTAAGGACAATCTTGATATAGAATTAGGACAGTTTGACCCAAGTTTTCTTCTTGAGCCCCTGGGCCCTTCTGCCTTCCCGATTTGGGCTTTCACTTTTCAACTCCATTTTTAATGCCTTCCACACATGTCATTCTTATTTTCTAATGAGACATACAGGGATTATAGGGCAGGCTAGATAAATGCAACTTCATGGACTTGGGATCTGACACACCTGTGTTTAAATCCCAGCTCTCCTATTTCAGCTCATGAGACTTTGGATAGGGCACTGAGAATTCTCTGTCAACTGTGTATCAAAATAACCTACCTTAAAAAAAAATAAAATAAAATAACCTACCTTGTAGGGGAGCCATGAGGGCTGAACGAGTTAATTCACGTTCAGTGCCAATCACATGGCGGTCATTCACTAAATGGTGGTCACTCTCACGTCATAGGTTGAATTCGCCTTTGTTTTTCCGACTGGATTTCTTCTGCATGCATTCCTTCACCAGTACTGGCAGATCACTTATATAAATAATATATAGCTCATGACTCCACTAAAATATTTCTCATCTTCATTAAAAGTTTTCACATAATTTCCTAAGTGCTGGGAAGGTGTTAAGAGAGAGTAAGCCTGAAAATTCAATACTTAGATAAATAAAAAGTACAAGGTATTTAGAGTCTCCCTAAGATAAACCAGATTTGGGTTATAAAGCCTTATTTGAGTCTCTCAGATAATAAAAATCTATGAAATGTAATTGATCAAACTCAAGGAGATGAAGAGTCATACAGACTCCCCTGAGATTTGAACCTCACGCTTCAAGCAGCCTAGGCGTAGCAAACCTGAGGCTTAGTTTACTAAGCTCTGCCCTCTGGCTATGTGATTATATACAGCAATTTTCTATCAGTGAAAGGAGAAGAAATGCTTTCTGAATTGCTGTTTTCCCTGGTCCCACCTCTCAACTATGGTAACTAAGTTGAGTTAGTTATACCGTCTTAAAGGAACAGTGGGCCCTGCCTAGTCAAATGCTCATGAACCAAGACTGAAATGAATTTCCAGATCACAGTGTAATCGAACTTCTGTTTTTACCCTAAAGGCAGAGTGGGTAGTGATTTTACAGTGCTCTGACCGAAAAATTTATCTTCCCCTATTGGCAGAACTCTGTTTAGATATTTATTTGAAAATGAATAATAGTCACTTGTCATCAACAGTGGATAGAGGGTGAAGAAGAAAGCCAGCAATGTTTAGTTTAAATGGGTACTGAAAGCACGATGGTGTCTCTCACCTCCTTTCTAGCTGTGTGACATGGGACACATTGTTTTTTATTTTCCCCAAGGAAAAGGTTCAGGGATCAGAAGTTCAAAGACCTATTCTCTAATGGCAGGTCCACAAACTGAACAATCAGTTTCAGTTTTCCTTACCTGTAGAGTGGGAACAAGCATCTAACTCATGGAGGTCTTAGACATGAATTTGTTGTGAGGAGAAACATTCATAGGTGATTGGCTAAGAGGAATCTAATGTCATTTTAAGCTAACATTTTTGCATGCTTCCTAAATGCCAAGCAATACCATACATGCATTTGAGTATATGGCAGAAGGCAGATCCCATATACTCTGTTTTGGGGCTCCTGGTGGTAAATGACATGCCCAAAGGTACCCAGTTGCCTACTGATTGAGCCAAGTCTAGAATGTGGGTCTTCTGCCTACCATCTAATGCTTCTTCTGAACATTGCAAGGCGATGTGGAAGATGGAGTTTGTGTCTGCATTTGTCTTCATGGTGTCTTATCTCATGTCAGGCTTGGGGGTTCTTTTTACCCTTCTCCTTTCCCACGCCTTTAGTTTCAGGGAGGAGGACTTGAAATCACCTTTCATTTTGTTCCCTTTTCCTTCTTTTCTCTTTTCTGGCTTCAAGACCTGGTTCCACTTTCTAGTCCCAAGTTCCTAATTGGTCACATGACATAATGCCTTTAGTGAAGCTCTGGAAATTGCAAAGCGCTTGTAGACATAAGGTATTGAATGTCATCAGCACGATGACTAAGCTTGCAATTCAAGCCACAGTTCCATGTTCATTTATATGGAATGTCGTTTTCCCTTGCCTTGTAGGATCTGGCTTCTAGAAATGTCCCCTCTCTTCCCTTGAGGGAATTCAAAATGCAACCCTGGGTCTCTCTCTGGACCCCCATCATGTATGTGTCAATTCTTATCATTTGCTGTGCATTTTCTAGAAAACTGTTCTTCTGCCTGCTCTGCTCAGCCATAGTGTTTTCTGCGGTCCCCATCATTGAGTGATTATTGAGTGCAGATCCCACCTACATATCTGTGTCCCGGAAAGGTATGCCAGTTAATTGCCTTCTGTCAGAGCATTACCCTGATTTGGACCAACTCTTGACAGCTTCCGAGGGCAAACACCTGCAGAAAACTGCCGGGAGCCAGAGATGGATTCCAGAACCCGCACAGTGTCTAATGCTCCTTTTGGAAGTTGAAGTAAGGAGGAAAACTCATCGATCCTTCCGGAAACTGTTGTGGAAAAGTGAGGGGAACCGCAGCTCCCCACAAGTGATTTTGTTATTCAACGGGGACAGCAAGAGCCTAGGACATCTGTTGTTTCAGATGCATTGACACAGATACTTAGGGATGCGACAGGTCCGTTGGTGTTTGTGTGGTATTTCCAAATGCTCTATCAGCAAGGACTACTTTTAGTCTCCAGGGAATATTGTACGTGGTAGACTCATCGCTGACATCTGGCTGGTTCATATGTAACCACTGAAATCTTTCAAAACAAAACTGTTGCAAAGGATATTTAAACCCTGAATGTCACTTGGGAATAACATGTTTCCTTCTCTAACTATCTTTCCTAGTGTGAAAATATATAAATTTTAAAGATTAGGAGTCGATTTGGATATTCTGAAGCCCCAAAATGGAAAGAAAGCCTTATACTGAATGTCATCCCCTTCCGAAATTATTGGGGGAAAACTTTGCAATTTTTTTTCAAGGAAATGTAAGAATTTTGTCCACTCTCTTTGCTGAGCTTATTTGGGTACCTCGTTGCCTACTTGACAGTTCATTGTCATGCGCCCTGGAATTAGATTGGGTTCAAATTCTGTCCCTTCTGCTTCATAGCTGTATGACCTTGAACATGGTATCTGACTTCTCAGAGCTCAGAGTCCTCCTCTGTAAAATGGAGGTATCAGTAGTACCTCATCTGCTAGGATTTTTGTAGGAATAAATGTCTTGCCTATAAAGAGTTAAAACCAGTGCCTGTGCAGTAAATGCCTGATAAATGTTCGCTGCTATTTTGTTATTACATGGAAGTAGATGTACCAAAAGAAGGTATAAGTGTTTTTTGTGGGGGGGGTTTTCCAGAGAAAGGTGGTTAACATCAAATGAGTCTTTTCTGAAGTTGATAGTAGATTTAAAAAAATGTTTCTATGAAATCACCGTACTTGACTCCTATTGAAATTATATGACTCAAAAAGCAAAACAGAAGAACAGCTCTCGAAATATTTCCAGGCTTCCTAAGATACCGGTTTTACACCACTGTTCAGTTATTCAGAAAACGAATATCCAGTTGGAACCTAATGCTTTGCAAAAATCCGTCTGTGTCATACTGTAACCATTTCACCTCCTTCTTCCAGTTCTGATAATGTAAGTCTTGGGGGGGGGGGAATGGTCAAATGCTAATCAGACATGATTTGCTTCTTTTCAAAAAGCTGTGTTAAAAAGTAGACTAGCTCAGGATTTTTTTTGTTTATATGTATGCTTTTTTTTGATGACCTCGATTAGTGGCAAATTAGGAAGGCAAGCACTGAAGCATTCTTGGTAGCTTTTCTCATAGGTCTCTGAGATAGTTTGTGTATTTTCAAGACATAAAGGTGATAGGTGATTGGCAACTACAAGTTAATCAGCATCCAGAATGACTGACTGAATTCGAGCTCAAAAGCTGTACCCTGCAGAATGCAATCAAAACAATTGGGACTATTATAGCAGCTTGTAAATGGAATACCAGAGGCATATCTAGCAATTGTCTAAGAAGAGGGGGGCAGGAAGAAATTGGCAAGACTCAACAGCTACCAGTGATGTTGGAGACTGTTACCCTAAGCCTGGAAGCTGAATATGAAGAGAGGAGAAAAAGAGCGATGAAAAGGGGAAGGGACCGTTTGAAAAGCCCAGTGTCCAAACAGTGTCATTCTTGCTGATGCATATGAGGAAAATTGACAAAGATATTCGTGAGCAAAGAGAGCCTCATGTAAGCATATTTCATGCCTTTCGAGAAGTCAGGAACCAAACAGTTCCGGCTCCTTGGCAGGACGCAGTTCCTGATTACCGTGTAGCCTGCATCCAGGAGTCCAGGCTTCTTGTTTTCCAAACCTGGAAACTGTCCTTCAGCGTGCAAGTTGTAGCCAGTTCTCTGCCTTTGAAGCTTTTCCGTTCACTTTCTGGCCCCAGGTTTGGCCACCATCTTCCAGGAGAAAAAGTGGCTGAAACACAGCAGCCTGAGAGCAAGGAGAGACCGGGATGGAGCATATTTGGGGTCCCGCCTCCACACCCATGTTTTGCTACAGTGATCGTTTCTCTTCTCTTGGCTCCAGGCAGGCACCTTCCAACTGTCCAGATAAGATGAGGCCCAGAGAGTCACTGATCAGCAAACTGCAAATTGTAAATCCAAGAAGGCACTTTAGGGGAGAACCATTGGAATTGCTTAACTAATCGTTGATGATAATAACAATTATCATAAAAGTCATGTTGGATTGTAACTTTACAGTTTGCCAAGTTGTCAGCTAAAGAGCAGGTGAGACGCTGTGATGCCTGGAAATGCACAAGTACATCAGAATGTATTTGGTAAAGCTGCTGAAATGGGGCAAAGTGGAGGATTGATAATAATAAACAGAAAGAGGAAAAGTGTGCAATTGCAAAGATTTTAGTAACTATGTTTTGGTCCCTTTTTGATAACAAGAGATTATTTTTTGGTGGCATGGTTGTTTAAGAAAGTGAAAGAGCATTGTCTTTAGGGAGAACATTGAAAGCATTTGTAGAGGCAAAGCAAAAGGTGATAAATAAGTAAGCACTTGGCAAACCAGGACCCTGGTTCCATAATTCACCAAAAAGGCATCTGACATTTTTTTCTGGTAAGTTGCTAAAAACAGAGGAAAGACAGAAGAATACAAGGAGAGAGAGAGAGAGAGAGAGGGAAATTGTTATAGCTTCAAATGTCAAAGAACAGTAAAGTAGTGGAGCAATCCAGATTGCACTTAACAGATTTTTAGGTGTGCATGCAGTATTGATAACTCCAGGCAACATGATGTACAGCAGATTTTTAGAAGTTATTCATCTTGCACGACTGAAACTACACCCTTTGGGCAGCTCTCCTCCCCTGGGTCCCTGGCAACCACCATTCTGCTGTCTCCTTCCATGAGTTTGAACATTAGCCACCTCTACCTGTAAGTGGAATCACACGGTATTTGCCCTTCTGTGGCTGGCTTATTTCACGTAGCGTAATGTCCTCAGGATTCATCTGTGTTGTCACATATTGCAGGATTCTTTTCAGGCCGAATTGTGCATGTATGTATTGTGTGTGTATACTCACACACTTTCTTTACCCGTTCATCTATCAGTGGACATTTAGGGTGTTTCCACATCTTGGCTGTTGTGACTAATGCTGCAGTGAACCTGGGAGTGCAGGCGTTTCATTGAAGTCCTGATTTCAGCTCTTTGGGATGCATACCCGGAAGCGGGCTTGTTGGATCATATGGTAGTTCTATTTTTAATTTCTTTAGGAACCCCTGTTTTTCATAGCTGCTGTGCCTTTTTCCATTCCCAGCTCTAGTGTACAAGGATCCCAGTTTCTCCACATCCTTACCATTCCCTGTCTTTTGTTTTCTTGATAATAGCCTCCTAAAAGGTGTGAGGTGATACCTCATTTTTTGATTTGCATTGTCCTGATGATTAGTGATGCTGAGCACTCCCCCCCCCACAGTAATTTGCACAAGTTCATGAGTACTTCAGAGGTTGGCATCTGTATTTTTTAAATACCAAGTTTCTCTACCTATTTTATAAATAACAAAGATATATGCATAGTGGTCAATTGTTCATGCCTGCATTATTTTCACAGAGACTTTTAGAAAAAGTAGGTATTTTGAACAGTGCTGGCCATAGCTACTCCCCTTTCTAAGTCATCACTGATTTTATTATATTTTACACTAACCCTTTCCCAATGAGATATTATAGAAATAATAAGAATAGCTAACGTTTTTGTGCATGTTCTCTGCGCCAGGCATTGTGCCAAGGCCTTTTGCATGAATTTCCTCATTTAATCCTCTCTGTTAGGCAGGTAAAATTATATTCTTCTCATCTTAGAAATGAGAAAACTGAGATCTAGAGGGACCACTCAGGATTTAAACTGTGGTCTGTCACATCTCCAAGCCTCTGCTCCTAACTGCTTTATAGGTGACCTCCTCTACTTCCTGGTACCCTGGCCACCCAAAATTCTCTGGCACCTGGGGTCACATAGAAATCATAGGTAAAGGTGTAGGAGGTCTTACAGTGACCCAGATCCCCCCCTTCTCAGGCATGTGCCGATGTTACATTTCTAAACTGACAAAGGAAAACCAGCGTCCAAGCTCACTTGGGAAATGAGTCATTAGCTGCTACAGAAGTGTATGAACCTGGCCATCTTGGGGGCACAGCTGAGGTTAATCAAGCACATGTGGGTCCCCTGGAGAAGAGGTGGGCAGACAGAACCCAGCCCTGCCAGGTTAGAGGCCCAAGAGGAGGGGGGTGAGGCCAGAGCAAGAAGGAATGAAGGCCAGGCAAGAGCTTCTCATCAAATCAGCAGATAAGTAAAGCTTATCTAACACTTTTTTACTGCCCTGTGCTTTCAGCTTTGATCGGAAGGGAAGAAGTCAGTTTTGTGTCCAGACCAGATTCATTTTATGACTTCAGGCATATTTATCCAGGCAACTTGAGGATTACATTTTCCCACAGCTATTTGAAAGCTAATTAATTCATCAAACACTTGCCACTTTTCCCATTCTTGTTGGGAACTACCCCAAAGCTTCAATTTCTAAAATGCTTTTGGTTTTGAAGTGACTTTCATTTCTCTTGGTCCACTAGAGCTTTCCTCAATTTTTTTCATATTTGAAATTTATGGGAATACTGTGCTTCTAGATTTATTCATTTAAACTGTCAGAAAGTATGTTGTCATATGCTGAAGAAGCCCCTTACCCCAGCAGTTTGGCTGTATTGATGGGGTTATTAACCCTTTACTGACTTGAGGGCTGCATCATAACCCTGCAGGTTAGCTCAGGGATTAATTTTTTAAGTGAGTTAAGCCCTTTTTTAAATTACTTTTTTTCCGGTTTTTCAGAAGGCATATTCAGACACATGGGTGGCTTGTACAAGATGAATTTATTAAATAAAATTAGTGATACCTTTGAACAATGTTCTTTTTACTTAAATATCATGCATTCCCACATAGCATTATGTATACACATCATAGCAAAATAAACTATGGTGTGGTTTATTAATAAACTATGGGTGTGGTATTCAGTAGGTACTTAACCTGTAGCTAAGTTGACACATCCTCCCTAACCTAATGGTTTACGTGGTTGACTTGATTAGGGACTATGAAAAAATGAAATTAGCCTTGAGAACCAAAGAACAAACACATGGTTCTTCTACTGGACTCAACAATTCGGTCTCCAATTTTTGCTGAGTTTCTGTGGAAGCCTTCTGCTGTGGTAGGTATTATTGAAGATACATATGTTTTAATGCAGGTTTTGAATCTTGCCCTCAATGATTTAAAAACCAGCATTTCAGTTTGCATGCAACCGCTGAGCTCAATTACTGAACTCAGGTGGAAAATGAAATACTCGCGTATGGGAGTTTGATTCTTTTTTGAGACCTCAGGGTGGAAGAGATCATGATAAGGAACAATAACACTTACGGAGTATATTATGTGATAGGTTCTTAACATGATGGTTAAGAACAATTATTTTATCTTTGCAAACGTTCTTTATCCCCAATTTACAGATGAGGAAATAGGTTCAGATAAGAAATTTGCTCAAGGAAACAGACAGATGGTCATTGAGACAGAATTTGACTCCAAGCTGTGTCTTACTCTAAAACCTGTCTTCGGGGCTTCCTTGGTGGCGCAGTGGTTAAGAATCCGCCTGCCAGTGCAGGGGACACAGGTTCGAGCCCAGGTCCGGGAAGATCCCACATGGCGCGGAGCAACTAAGTCCGTGTGCCACAACTACTGAGCCTGCACTCTGGAGCCCATGAGCCACAACTACTGAGCCTGCACACCACAACTACTGAAGCCTGCACACCTAAAGCCCGTGCTCGGCAACAAGAGAAGCCACCGCAGAGAAGCCCACGCACCGCAACGAAGAGTAGCCCCCAGTTGCGCAACTACAGAAAGCCCGCATGCAGCAATGAAGACCCAACGCAGCCAAAAATTAATTAATTAATTAATTATAAAAAATAAAATAAAACCTGTCTTCTTACTGGTACATTTCGTATCCAATCATAAAATATAAAATTAGATAAAGTTTTGATAGCTTTTTAATATGATCAATGCAGGCAGCCAAATAGAATAATTAAGAGTCTAAAATAGCTATTTTGCATTGACTATTTGGCTTCTTTAATTGTCTACAGTTACGAGTTAAGTGGATAATTGTAAAACCCCTAAATTACTTTAGGTTATTTGGACATAAGCCTGACATGGTTTTATTCTGACTCTAATTATATTTAATTTCATATCTCTGATAGCTCCTGTCTGGTGGGTATCCTGGAGGAGAGGGAAAGGTACATTTTGAGGATATCTTAGGTTGTGTGTGTTTAGTAGTCCTTAGAGCAGAACAGGTGTGTCACCCTTTAAAGAAATTTCATTCAGAAAAGTCAGGCTTACAAACAAGTACACTGGGAAGTAATTATTTGCTTATAAAACAACTCTTCTCAAAGATATTAACCACAAATTTCATCTAATTAGTAAGTATATTTAAAATATTACTTTATAAACAAAAAGGTGCTACTGTATAGCACAGGGAACTATATTCAATATCCTGTGATAAACTGTAATGGAAAAGAATACAAGAAAGAATGTATGTGTATATGTGTGTATATATATAAATATAAAACTGAATCACTTTGCTGTACAAGCAGAAACTAACACAACATTGTAAATCAACTATACTTCAATTTTTAAAAATCTAAAAAAATATTACTTTAATATATGAGTGTGAATTGCACTTCTTTTTAGAAATGTATCTTTTCTCCTAAGGGAGGCACATCTGTATCTTGAATTGATCGAATGTTTATCCTTCCATAAAACACAAGACACTTCTCTTATGTGATCTTGTGCACCCTTTTAATAATTCTAAAAGCAAATGGGGGACTTCCCTGGTGGCGCTGTAGTTAAGAATCTGCCTGCCAATGCAGGGGACACGGGTTCGATCCCTGGTCCAGGAGGATCCCCCATGCTGTGATGCAACTAAGCCCATAACTACTGAGCCTGCGCTCTAGAGCCCGTGAGCCACAACTACTGAGCCCACGCACTGCAACTACTGAAGCCCACGTGCCTAGAGCCCATGCTCCGCAGCAAGAGACGCCGCCGCAGTGAGAAGCCCACTCACTGCAAGGAAGAGTAGACCTTGCTCGCCGCAACTAGAGAAAGCCCACGCACAGCAACGAAAACCCAACACAGCCTAAATAAATAAATAAATAACTTAAAAAAAAAAAAAAAAAAGGCAAGTAGGGACCAGTACAGAGATGAAGAAAAATACGGGTGTAAGTTCACCGAGGTTTATCCTAATGGCTGATATTTCAAATCTTCTATCACTTCCGGAGGAAATATGATAATATGTTGCCCCCACTCCTTTCCCAACTTCTGAAGAAGCATTTTGACTGGGAATTAGGTAAAATGTATTCTCCATATAAGTGAAGATGTTTAAACTGCAATTGTGTGCAATTAGAAAGAAATATTCTTTCAGTGGCATGAAGACTGACCTACTCAGGAACATTAAAATGTACAGAGGTTCACACTTTTGTGATAATATTTTATCATTTTGAAAACTTATTCTTAATAGACCCTCACATTGCATTTCAGTAAAGTGGTTTCATTTTCTTTAACAACCATTAATAGCTATTAGAGATAAAAAAATAAGGCTTTATATAGATCATTAAAGTACATGTAAGTAATTTGTAATTGACAATTAAATCAGCATGGCAATGCATTATCATAAGTTTGATAGATCTGCCTTTTTTAATGTACTAAGAAGAAAGGGCTCCTTTGTAAGACATCCCATTACAGACTATTCTTGCGTTTTAATTGATCACAAAGAACACATTGTCTCCATATATGTGCTTGGTAATCATCTTTTTGTGAGGATTTGGAGGCTGTGTGTGGGAGTTTGGTTCATGCTAGAGGCATTGTCCTTGGTGAAATTTGGAATTAGCAGTGACCTTTAAACCTTTCTCTTTGCCATTGTCATAGTAAATAAGATAAAAGAGTTAGAGCTTTCCACTTGGAAAGTCCAAATTCCTCATTTTCTCTTTCCTTTTCCTTTTCCTTCATCTCCCGAAAGACAGATGAATGAATGTCTCATGAGGCTGGATCTCAATGTTACCACGACGATGGCCACAAAGATGTTGGGGGGGACCCCCGTTCCTGGGCAGCCAATGGGCATTGACCTTATCCTGTCAAACCATAGAGGAAGCATGTAGGCTATGTTTGTGTGTAAAATTTGGACTCTTCTCCCCTTCCCCCACCCCCAAGAAATTTGTGGACTTACTCCTAGGAAATTTGTGGACCATCCAGAAATTCCAGTTAAAAGAGTTTCTATGTTTAGGTTAAAATACAGAAACGTAACTACATTTGAGAGGGAATTCTAATCATTGATATATATTTTTTTCTCAGATGGAACTTATAAAAATTTCATAGATAATTGATTAATTCCCGCTTTTCTTTATTGCCTTATACCATACAATAACAATGAAATTTATCCATTTAGTGTAAACCTTAAAAAACAGAGTGCGTTCTCTATATTTTAAACTATGCGAGAAGCAAACAATCAAAAGATTCCTCTCTATATAATTTGCTAGATTCTGAGATAGGTCAGAATACCAATAGGAAGAAAAAGAAATGTCATGAAAAACCTAGGGGTAAGACAGGAATAAAGACACAGACCTACTAGAGAATGGACTTGAGGATATGGGGAGGGGGAAGGGTAAGCTGTGACAAAGCAAGAGAGAGGCATGGACATATATACACTACCAAACGTAAGGTAGATAGCTAGTGGGAAGCAGCCGCATAGCACAGGGAGATCAGCTCGGTGCTTTGTGACCGCCTGGAGGGGTGGGATAGGGAGGGCGGGAGGGAGGGAGACGCAGGAGGGAAGAGATATGGGAACATATGTATATGTATAACTGATTTACTTTGTTATAAAGCAGAAACTAACACCATTGTAAAGCAATTATACTCCAATAAAGATGAAAAAAAATACCAATAGGGTTCTTTCCCTGTAATATCTAAGAAAGGTATCTTATAATATGGATGTAGTCAAGTTTTATGTGAGTCTGATTAATCTCGTAAAGATTTATCTGCTTCCTACTGTTAATTCATAAATATTGTAGGATTTCATGTGAGATAAGTGCATCACATTAGAAGTGAAAGAGAACGATGGGTGCTTTTAAAGTAATTTTAAAATTATTGAAATTAGTTAGATATTGGTACCCAAATGGTAGAAATTAAAATTTTAATTTAACTAGGAAGGAGAAAACTGTCTTGTATAATCAGATTGAGTATCTTTACACTATAGAATAGCTCCATGCACACAACACACACTCAGTGTTTTTTAAAAATTAAATTGAATTAATGAATTAGAGGAATTCAGACCACAGCTGAAGTGACCATGGCACCACTGTAAGTCAACCAATCTCTCCAACTTCCCTGCAGACTCTCTGGGAGGAATGTGGGAAGTGCCAGCATCAGAATCACAATGGTTGTGCTCTCCTATTGCCATATATAATGGGTCTATATGAGTGTATTGAAGAGGGAACATTGCACTCAGAGAAGGGCCCCTGCCCTGCGGACTCTCCGCAGTAGTAGGAAGGCACAAACCCAAAGCGTAATTGATGAAAATGTTAAGAGAATGCTGTAGAAGTGTATAAATTGTTTATTTTATGGGAAGAAGCTAAAAGTCACGGAGAGATTTTCTGAAGGTCAGCCATGGACAGCCTTCTTGGCAGCGGTGATCTTTAATTTTCAGATCCCGCCACCTCAATTTGATTCTGCTATTTGAAACATGTTTCAAGGTATTAATGAAAGAATTAAGATTGGCAAAGCCGTAGAGACTCCTGATTGCAGAAAGCAGGCAGCAAAATGGCTGATAACTTTAAAATGTGTGGTCAATCAGTAGTGAAAACGTAACCGATCTTCAGAGATACTTTTTTCCATTTCTGGTAGTGTGCTAAAACCTCACTAATTCAAAACAGTCTTTCCTAAAATTGGAGGATTTCCCAAATAAACTGTATTTGTAAATATTATACTTAAACTAAGGCATACATATACTACTTCGTTGAATTAAGTATGTTAAATGAAAACAAATATGTCACAACAGGGCTAGAGTACCTGTATTTTCTAAACTTTAAAATATCAAGTTACGTCATTTACTTTTTTAAATGGTATACAAAAGAATTAGGTATTCTTTGGGATTTCTAGTTAAGATGGCGTTTTGACTTAACGGCCCTTGACGTAATTCAAAGATAGAGTACACGAAAAACAAAAATTCATCCTCCACAAGCAATTATGGTTTTATGCCAAGAATAAAAAGATGTTTTCATTTGAGAAAAATCTGTTAATATAATACAAGATCTCAGTAGGTCAGTAAGAAAAAAATGACCTCAGAAGATAGTCAGTTAAATTAAACCTTTATTCCTGAGGCGGGGGTTGGGGTGGGGTGGGGGGGTAGTCTGAGAAAACCAGGAACGCAGAGGAACTTTTAAAACTTAATAAAAGACAACTATCTTAAAGCAGCCCTTGAATGAGAGATGAGCAAGGGTGCAAATTATCATCACTCTTTAAATAATGTTTTGGAAGGTTGGATCATAGCAATAAGACATGGAACTGAAATACTGATATGTCAATTCCAGTTAGGAACACAAAGATAAAAAATATGTCATTTGCTCATGAAATGCATGTTTGCAACTCTGATCATGAAACAAGAAGATAATCAACTAAAAATCTCTGAGAATTTAAGGGAACGTAGTAACAAATGTTTTAACTCAATAACTTTATCAAAATTCAGTAGTAACACATGTGGAAACTATTTGAAGAAAACATTAATTCTCCCTGAGAGACAAAGAAATTAAGATTTTAGTAAATTTAGAGTTTACCCGTGTTTCCAAGTGGAAGGAGCAAGTTCTGTAAAGATGTTAAGTTTTCCCAAGAAATCTAAGGTTTCAATTGAAATACCCATCAAAATCTCAGTAAAAAAAATTTTTGAATGGACAAGATTATTCTAAAGTTCAACTTGAATTTCCCTTTGCAAGAAAAGAGTACTAATTAGGGTAATTGGCATTCCAGCTGTTATAAAACACATCTACCGAGTGTTCCAACTTAAAACAATGAGGTACCAATGTAAGAAATGAGAGATTCAGTAGCACTTAATCTAATAACATCAACACATGCATCATACCCCAAAAACCACTAGGAAAAGAATGAATCACATAATAAATGATAGAGGTAAAACTGCCTATTTGTAAAAGAGGGAAAACTCAGGTTGAAGTTTATTCTTCAAAATAATTCTGGATGAATAAAAGACTAAAAATTAAAACCAACAGAATACAAAGGTAAAAAGCTTAACCTACTTTCAGGGCAAGGAAGACTTTTTATGTAAAAAGTAAAAGTGTAAGGGAAATTATTGAAATAATTATGTAAAATATTTTAATTCAGTACCCTCAATTTTTTTTAATTGAAAGCAAGGTAAATGATCTGGGACAAATTTTATAAATCCTTTTTTAAAAGAATTAAAATAGAGAAATATAGAGAGAAGTGCTACAGCTCTGTTCAGAAATCACCGGTTTATGACTGAGGCACAGAAACTGATCTTTTAGAAAAGAAGACAAATGACAATAAACTTTGGGGGAAATATTTATCTTCATTAGAAAGAAACACAAATCAAACAGTGACATAATCTGCTTCACTCATCATGTTTACCGACTTAAATGAGAGTCAGTGTGTTTGAGATCGGCAAACCAAGAACTCCGGTCTTGTGGGCAAGTATCAACTGTTGCAAATCTTCTGCAAAACAATTTGGTAATTTGTGTTAAGACTTAACTTAGTTTTCGTCTCTCGGAAGAAAATCAGAAGTGCCCACAAACATTCATGTTTCAGAATTTTCATCTCAATGTTATGTATAAAAGTGAAAACTTAGAAACACTGCTAATATCTAATCTTACGGAAGTGGTTAAATAAGTTGTGAGACATCAGTAAAATGAAATAACATGCAATCCTTGGAAAACATTTTTTCAGATATTGTTGGGGAATTCCCTGCAGTCCAGTGGTTAGGACTCAGTACTCTCACTGCCAGGGACCCAGGTTCGATCGCTGGTCGGGGAACTAGGATTCCACAGGCCACATGGCGTACCAAAAAAAAAAAAGAAAGAATTATGGGAGAAAAATAGCTCATGTTTTAAAAAAGGATTAAAAATTTTATGATCAGGGCTTCCCTGGTGGCGCAGTGGTTGAGAGCCCGCCTGCCGATGCGGGGGACACGGGTTTGTGCCCCGGTCTGGGAGGATCCCACGTGCCGCGGAGCGGCTGGGCCCGTGAGCCATGGCCACTGAGCCTGCGCGTCCGGAGCCTGTGCTCCGCAACGGGAGAGGCCACAACGGTGAGAGGCCTGCGTACCGCAAAAAAAAAAAAAAAAAATTATATGATCAATACACCCGCATCTGTATATAAAGAGATGAAGTATATGTATTGAAAATAACTAAAAGGAAATGTACCAAAAGTTAAACAATTATTTTTTTCTAGTCAGATTTAGGTGACAGTTTTTCTTCTTTATACTTTTCTATATTTCTGGGCAATATTGTGAACATGAATTGCTTTTATAATCATTAAAAATAATAAACATTATTTTTAGAAGAATCACATTCGATGTCCAAGTTATCCCTAAATCTGAGTTAATGGCATCTAAATTAAGAACATTTTAATAGTAAAGTTTTAATGGTATAATGTTATACACTCAGTGGGAATTCAGTATGTTGATAAGTATCATTTGTAGCAACTTACTAAATATAGGCTCAAAAAAAGGCAATTATTTCCCAGAGATAGTTAGATAAATAATTGTTATAAAACAAGTTTGGTTTCAGCCTGAAATAGCCTGGAAGTAGGATTCAATAAGTTGCTCACAAATGACACGACTGACAGGCTTTTCTCTGTATGTCAACGTGGTTTGGGTATTATTTGGGGCAGCTTGTGTTACCAGTGGCTTTGTACAACCCTAATGGGCTTGCAGATGTTCTGGCATTGAGCCTTCATTTATAGAAACGGGGGTGAAGTGCATTCAGGTGCTTACGGCATCTTTTTGAGGTTCATATGTGTTGTCTGGTTGTGCGTGTATGTTATTTTGGTGTGTGTGCGTGTTTTCCTATGAAATATTCCTTTTGAAGTTCAGAGCTTAGGCAGAGAAGCATGAGTTTAGCAGGTGTAACTTTCGAATGCATAAAATAGCAGCTTTAATCTCACGTTCTGATTGACACCAAACAAAATGCAGACTAGCTCTTTGTTCTCCAAAACACAGTGGAATGTATGCATGTGTGTCTGTGTTGGATGTGCACGAGCGCACACGTGTGCACACATGCACATGTGTATATGTGTGTGCACATCTGTGGGTGTGGTTTGTTCAAAGGAAGAAAAAGATTTGAAAAGTGCAACTGCAGACTAATGCATTTGGCATCCTTCAGACTGTGTCTTGCAAGGAGCAATTCTGATGGCAGGCCCATGCCACACACGCTAAGGGAATGTGACAGTGGTCTCTGTTGGGAGGACTGCTGCTGTGCAGACCTGCTTACATCTCCTAGGTGTGCTGGCCCAGGCTGCATAGACCTCTGGTGACCAGCCTGAGAGTTTCAGATATGGTATCACACCAGCCTTTCAACAATAACAAAACCCAAAACTGACCGATGGGCCAGGGGTCTGTAAACTGACCGCATCAGGTTAGATGATTACGCAGAGACAAGTTTACCTGAAGGAAGAATAAGAAAGTTTTACTTCCCAGTAATTTTGTTTTCTTGATTTTTTTTTTTTTTTTTGGAGGTGGTTCAGGCTTTTCATCGTTTGTCAATTTCCCTACTATACATGGCTACAGACAGGCACTGTGGCTTTTATTGCCAGCTGCCCCCAGAGAGTCATGAGAGTTCAGAGTAGGAAAAAATGCTCCTTAAAGATACTGGAGTCACATGGAACCTTTGATCATCTGAAAATTAAAGGCAGCTAACTTTGTATCGCATGATTGTGCATGGACCACATTAGGCTGACACTTGCTTCCACACTTACTCCCTCCTTTCCTTCCTGTCCACCTCTGTTAGTTTCTCCTTCCACGGCACACCCCTTGTGCCATGCGTCTCCCCATTCTGGTTCTTTGATCATTTGGTCATTTATTTATTCTAGGATGCAAAGAACATTTATTGAACACCTACTATCTATCAGGTGTCTTAGTAGGCACCGGAGAAATGGAAATTATCATAATGGTCCCTAGTCTCAAGGAACCAATTAAAAGTAACTTACTAGTCTGTTGCTGCAACAAGGCTGCATACAGATGATTCTGCAGTACAGTGGTTTGCAATAATACACATTTACTCTTACACTATGAGTCTGCAGGTCA
This sequence comes from Delphinapterus leucas, assembly GCF_059928025.1. NCBI lineage: Eukaryota > Metazoa > Chordata > Mammalia > Artiodactyla > Monodontidae > Delphinapterus > Delphinapterus leucas. The sequence goes on along the minus strand of NC_143130.1, from coordinate 20,907,892 downwards.
ACTGTAGCTTGGCGGATGTTGGTTGGGTGGCTCTCTTTCAGGCTGTGATTCAGCTATGCTTGGCTCCAGACTGTGGGTTGGGTTCAGATCTTCTCCATGTATATTCGTTCTGAGGCCCAGATGGAAGGGGCAGCAGATTCCCTGGGGCATGCTTTTCTCATGGCGGGCCACAGAGCGTCAACACCCAAACTACACCACACAAGCACATTTAATATAATGCCGGCTAACGTTTCAATAGCTGACGCAAGTCACATTGTCAAGCCGAATGTCAGTGGAGTGGGGAAATATATTTTACCCACTGTAGTGCACTACAAGGTCACATGATAGAGGGAGGGCGTGAAGAATTTGCAAGATAATCTTATCTACCGCACAGATTGTGACATTAAAGTAATGTCTTAAATAGTACAAGGTGTAGAGGAAGTATAGAGAAGTATCTCAGAGGAGGGGCACATCAGTCAGGGTTCAACCAGAGCAGGAGAGCCAGTAGGATGGATAGTTAGAAGATAGATAGATAGACAGACAGGTAGGTGGATGATGGATGGATGGATGGAAAGATGGATGGATGGATAGATGATGGGTGGAAAGATAGATAGTTAGATAGGAGATAGATAAATAGACTATAGGTAGAGTTTAGATGATAGAAGACACATGATAGATAGAAGGTGGATAATAAATGGATGGATAGATAGATGATAAATGATGGAAGGATGGATGGGTGGATGGAAGGAAGGGAAGCAAGAAGAGGAAAGAAAGGAAAAAGAAAGAGGGATAGATTGATTGATAAGTACATAAATAGACGATACATAGATGGCAGATAGATACATAGTTGTTACAGAGATTTGACTTCAGTAGTTGTGGCAGTAGGGTAAGCAGTCTCTATAAGGCTTTTCTGCATCGGGTGCTGGAACTTGACATCCACAGCCAAAGAGTCAAGAAGGAAAAATGGGTGTAAAGTTGGAGCAATCAAGGGCAGGCTAGAATGCACAAACACTACATAGTACATGTTTGTATTCAAGGATGGACTAAAACACATCAGTTCTTGTTGCCTCTGCCTTGGGGACCTTGGGGACAGAGGTAAACACACACACCTGGCACAGAGGTCAGGGACACTCAGGAGGATCGGGAAGGCAGAGCTGCTGCTTCTCACCAAGGAGGCGAGTCAGTACATCAGCAGCCATGTGTGCAAGCCACAAAATGACTGCCGCTTCCCTTCTGGCCTTCACATTTCCCAAGACGCTTCCTTGTGGCTCACTCCAACTAGAAACATTTTATTAAAAAAAGAAAGAAGTGAATTCTGGGAAATGTAGTTCAGCCTAGCCGAGTCAACACATTGTAGAGCCATCACAAGGGAAATCTAATTCCACTGCTGGACACAGTGAATTAGGAAATGCTTTCAGGGAAGGTGATGTTTGAACTCAATCTTAAAGGATGAACAGGAGTTACCCAGGAAGGAGGAACGGCATTTGAGGCAGACACAAAGTATGAGAGAGGTAAGACTCCAGAATATGGAAGGTCCTGGTGTGGAAGCCAGAGCCACCAGGAACACACCCACAGTCCAGATTGGGTTTATTTAACTTGCAACAACAAAGGAGAATACACACCAAGGGTATGATGGAGCATCTTAGGAAGAGGAGGTCGGAAGGGGTTTATTATAGAAATAGGGCTTATGCACATACTGAGGAGGTATAAAGGCAGTGGAAGCCAGTTCCAGATTGGGTGTTTTCAGGAATTATTGGGTATTGTTATGGACTGACTTGTGTGCCACCACCACCACCCCCCCTGCCACATTCATGTATTGAAGTCTTAACCCCCATTCATGAGGTCTTAAGGGTTGGATCCAATAGCACTGGTGTCTTTATAAGAAGAGGAAGAGACACCAGGGATGCACAGAGGAAAGGCTGTGTGAGGACACAGTGAGAAGGCGGCTGTCTGCAAGCCAAGCAAAGAGCCCTCAGGAGAAGCCAAACCTGCTCACACTTTGATCTTGGATAGCCAGCCTCCAGAACTGTGAGAAAATTGATTTCTGTTATTTAAGCCCCCCAGTCTGTGGTATTGTTGTGGCAGCCCAAGCAGACTGATACAGGCATCTTGGCATCTCATCTAGAGAGCAGGAGGATTAAAGCAGAGCTCAGTCGTCACTGGTACGTAAGCAGTCGGAAGATGGGGATATTTTGTTAGTTTTGTACCTGCAATGTCTTTGTCTTTCTCTTGTTCCACCGTGATCTCAAAGTTTGATTATTTTTATATTCTGTAAGAGTTGTTTATGTTTAGTTGGAAGCATCATGGCATACCTGTCAGCTACCAGCTGCCGGAGTTGTTTTTGACTTTCTCATTGGCATATTCGAAAAAGGATGCTCATTTACTGACCCAGAAGTTACATTGAATCTTCATTTCTTATGATGTGGAATCCAGATTCTTTTGCTCCATTGACAAGATTCACAGGCTGGCCTCCCTCTTCCTTGTTTCTTTTATTTCCCCACATTTGTCAATATTCATGCTCTTCTAGTCAGACTTTCTCTCCACTGTCTCCTACGTAATCTCTTCTCACGCTGGTTCCCTCTGCTTGGGGTGAGCATCGTCACCCTTTGTCTCCACGTCCTCCCCAAATGCAAGCGTATTCTTCAAGATGCCCTCAGGTCTTATTCCTCTCATATCACTCCAGCCAACTCTTACCTCTCCTTCCTTGGAACTCTTACGGCTCACGGAACATCACAGCAGTAGACCTGATATTGTTCTTTGTACCATGTAAGTTCTGCCTTCTAACATGATTATACATTCGCTGAGTACAGGGGCCATGACTGGTACCCCTTTCGAATTCAGCTTTAGATAGCTAACATGTCAGTCCCTAAAAAAATTTTAAAAATAACTGGGACCATATTATGACATCTGGGTATCTCCTTTGCCGCTGAGATGATGTTCTTTCCTTATTCATGGGTTCAGCCAAGCAGGCAACAAGTATTTCTTGAGTCCCTGTTTTTCTGCTTAGCACTTCATAAAGCCAAGTCCTGAAGGAGATGCAGAAATAAACCTGGTGAGAGGATGGGGATAACCGGGAGAGTTTTGCACATGTAGGAAACAGCATGAAAAATAGCACAGAGGCAGGAGAAATCATATATATGAGGACTTGAAAAAAGTTAATGGTGCAAAGAATGTTGTGTGTTGGCTGAGACAACCCGCGAGAGGAAGTTGGAGATGTGCAGGTGCCTTGTGAACCGTATTATGCGACTTGGACTTCATCATGGGGCAGGGGGAAAGCTCTGTTGGGTTTTAAGCTGGGGGCAACTAAGAACATCTTTTGGTATCAGAGACTGCTGAAATGTATAGCGTGGGTCAGAGATTCCTTAAGAACTGGGAGAGCCTGAATTAGAGCATACATGGTGACAAGTAGGTGGGTTCTAGAGAAAGTCTTGTTCAATTGACTCACTGTCTCCCTGGCAACTTTTACTCACAAGCACTCTAATTCCTGTATATTTATATTCATCCAGTCATGCTTTCGTTATGGAATTAAAAACGGACACAAGGTTTAGTTGAAACTGGGTTTAATTGCATTGGATCTGTTCGCTCTGTGAATATTCAGGGAGCACTTGTGGGTCCTCTCCTCTAAGTGTGTGATACTTCACTCAAAAGTTTAAAACCATTGACCCCGGAATATGCTCTCCAGGTCTAGAGCTTATAGTTCCTTATAACTTTTGGAATCCTAATCTGGCCAAATGCACAGTTCATAAACGACTTCTGCTGTTGCCTTTTTGAGCTGGTGGATCTAGCCAGCCTATGGAAGCATACAAGTTTGTTCTGCATGGTTGCTTTCCTGTTCTGCAAGCTGGATGCAGCCCCTCTACCCCCTACCCTCCCTTCCTGGTTTTTTAGTTATGCCTTCGAGGAGATGGTGCCGAACAGCAGGGCACTTGTCACTGCCATCTCAAAGTCAGGGCAAGTCAGATGGAGTCAGCCTGGAGCAAGCAGGATTTGCTCCAGGACCTCTTGGATCTCCTCCTCCCCATTCCGCCCCAGCAAGTATGCAGGTGCGGAAGTAGCCTGCTTCCTTAATTTAAAATCAGGCTGCCTTTTAAAGTTATTGCCCCAGTTCCCAAGTGATTCCTGAAACTTTTTGAATGTTCCTGCCTCTGATTTGCACTGCCCTGCTTTTTCATTTAGCATCTAAACAAGTAACTCATGATCTCATATATGGCAAGGTAACTTAAAACCTCAAATGCATATGTTTTCTCTCTCCAGCTGGGTTTAAGCTCCTTGGTGATGTGTTCAGTCCTCTCTTTCACTGGAGCATCTTCCTTTGCCTCCTCCTCAAATTTTGGTTTGCCAGGGGTTCTGGTCTTGGTCAGAAGCCCTCAATACTCCTCCCGGCCAACCTCATCCACTGCAGGGGTTCTAACTCCTCTGCTGGGAAGACCTGCCTGCAGGCGTCTCCAGCTCAGATTATCCCCAGTGGAATCGGTTATCTTCCTCATCTACCCTGTTTGCTGTTTTGGGTTTCCATTCACTTAGCAATGTCACCATTTGCCGAAATGTCCAGGTTAGAGAACATCAGAATTATCTTTAACTCGGCTCTTTTCTCCATTCCACCCATTCAGTTGTCCCTATAGTGATTCTACCACTAAAATATCTTTTTCCCCCTTCTCCTCTCTAGATACGTACTGCCTGGACCACGTAGGACAGCGAAAAGAGCTGAGCTTGCCCCCATCTCTGCCAGTATCACTGCCCTTGTTGGCTTGGGCCTCTCTTGACCTCCCAGGCCCCAGTGTCCTCATTTGCGTGATGTGGATGGTAATAGCAATTTACTGAATTGCTCTGGTAATTGAGTGATTTCATCTTATGTGGAGGATCTCAAGCCCAACTAATAGGCAGTGGTCACGAATAGAAGACCCGTCTCACAGGCCACATGGCCTCTTAGCTGTACAGCAGCTCTCCTGCTGTCCCCCTTGTTTTCGGGTCACGCTCCACACTGAAACCAGAGTCATCTTTCTAGATCCAGAGCCATTTAAAATCTTTCATAGCTTTCGACGGCCAGGTTTTAGTCTGGGATGCAGTGTCCTTCCTCCCTCAGCTTGGGGCCGCTCTGTGCCTCATCCCCAGTCCTCTTTGGCCTCTAGGAACTTTCCCTTGACGATCGTGACTTAGTCATGTTCTTCATGCATTTCCGATACCCACCATAACGATATTTAACTGACGTAACAGGAATAGAGAGGTCAACGTCGCGTTTCGTGTCGATCCCTGCAACATAAAACAAAATCGAATTAATACATTTTTGAAATTGAGGAGGCATCTCGTTACGAACTGCCTTGAGAATGTGTGGGTGGCCTTTAATAGCATTTACTGCTTTGTTTTTAATAGCAGGCGGAGGAGGAAACTTAACAAGGGGATCACTTGCTGTAAATCCCTGGGGAATCTCAATGAGCTGAGAGGGAAGTAGGACAGGACTACACTGGGCAAAGGGGATAACTTACCAACATATATAAAGAGTTAAATGCAGGAAATAGGTCGACTGAAAATTAATGAAGCAAAAATTAGACTGATTTCTGATGCTTGCTTCCTGCCCATAAAGACACTTGTATTTTCCAAGATACCCCGCAAATCACCCTCCAACTCCTGCTGCTCTTAATTCTGAAAGTTTTGTCTACTCATCTGTTCCTCAGTGCCTGGTCCTACCTGCCTGCAATTTGTCAACTCCCAAACTTCAGCGCTGATGGAAAGTAATGAGCGAAATGTATCACTTTTCATTTTATTTTCTGTGCACCCATATAAATGATGCCTTAAAGTTTAAAAAAATATTAAGACAACAAGCTGATCATTCCATCTCAACAAATCTATCAACTTCTTAAAGTCAGAAACACAGCCTTCTGCATCTTTCTGTCCCTCTCAGGGTCTAGCCCAGTGACTGTCACGGTTGACTGTGGTATCAGTATTTCATAAGTCATGTTATGTAGTGACACTGAGATTGGGTCACTCAATAAGAAGAATGCTTCACAAACAAATTCAGCTGTTGAACAAAAGTTTATTAAGTGTCTGCCATATGCCACACATTGGCCTAAAGTGGTGATAAAAATGGAGTTCTTGCTTTAATGCAACTTGGGTTCAGATGGAGGAAAGAGATAATAAACAGGTAAATAAGTAGATAATTTCATTTCAGAGAGTGATATATAAAGAAATGTAACATTTAAAGCATCTGCATATTGTATGAGAGCTGTCGTGGTAGTTTCAAAACCGTCTTTCCCAGACCATCTGGGTTTCTGTTTCATTTCCGTTTCACTTCATCTTGGTCTCACCCTCCCATCAGGAAGGCTACCTGCTCCACCCTGGTCTTCATTACGCTTGTGCTGTTCACTCCTTATGATTCCCTAGGATCAAAACCACTAAGAAAGACGGATCCCCAAGTGCACCAAACTCTACATGGCCATCAAGAAGACTCATGGATAATAGTCAAGTTACAGAATCTCTGGGATGTGGCAGCCTGAGCAGACAGGCAGTTGCGTGCACGTGTCTGTCGTCTTTAAAAATAGAAATAATAAATGTGGCCCATTTCCCATGCAAATGTTAATGCCTAACTTACATGTATTCACCTGTAGCCTTCTCAAGATTTCCCATATGCCCAAGGGTGGCCCTCGGCAAAACATTAGGCCAAAAATGACCACTCTGTTGTGTACATGTTATTTATGAAGTCATATGAGTTCACAAGCCAAAGTTAGTTATTTTATCAATGGGGCTACTTATAGTAGTCCATTTTCATGGGAGATCCTTGACTTTCTTCTCTTTGTCTTCAACAGACCTTTCAAGCCTACCTACACAGAAGTAGATCTCCAAACCCACTTTGTGGTGTCTGTTTTCATAGCCCCTCATGTCTATAGTAGGCAAGTTATTATTACTCTTTATAATAATAAAACCTCTTAGATTTATCTAGGGCCTATTTTCAATTGGCTTCTTGGAGCTCTAAGTACTTTATGGTTTATTATTTACACCTACTCATTGGTAAATATGTTGCTTGATCATTTTAAGGGGCTTTACAAATTACTCATCCCCATGCCCCAGTTCTAGAAAAACATCTCCATTTTGCAAACAAGTGCATCATTCCACAGCTTGGAGAAGGAATGTCCATGTGGAACGTGGGACCCTTGGGTTGGTTACAGGGATAGCTGCCTTCTGCTTGACTTGGTGGTAACTTTGTGAGCCCTCAAGTGAGAGGAACTCCGGTTACGTAGACCCTCAGATTACCATCAAATCCTTTCTTTGCTAAGGCTGCTACGGTTTTACGTTAAACCAACCGTCAGTTTTATGTTTCACGTAGTGATTTGTGATACTTATATCCTTGGGGCTTTGGAGGTCTTTCCCCTCAAGGTAGGAGGGAGCACAGGGTCTGGAAGCACAGGATCGTTCCATGTTCTATTCATTCTGGCTCCTGTGTGCAGATTTCACTGCTTTGCCTAATTCTGCCCATAGAGACCCGTCCTCCAAGGCTGACAAAGCTGGTCAGAGGAACTTTGTGTCTTCTGCTTGACATCAGCCCTGGATGGAAATCCACCCCCTCACACACAGACTTACCACTTTACTGTGCACCTCCTACATGTCATGTACTGAGTTTGCGGCAAACCCATTTCTTGTAGACCTTGGTCATTTCTTCATATTTACTTCACAGACTCTGTGTGCTCTTTCCATCTTTCATAACAATGTGGTATGTTTCTTAGTTAAACCTGGCAACTCTTGGTATCTGCTATGGTCTGAATGTTTGTGACCCCCCCAACCAAATTCATATGTTGAAATCCTAATGACCAATGCTATGGTAGTAGGCGGTGGGGTCTCTGGATTAGGTCATGAGGGTGTCATGCATGGGATTAGTGGTCTTAAAAAAGAGACTCCCAGGGGCTTCTCTGGTGGCGCAGTGGTTGAGAGTCCACCTGCCGATGCAGGGGTCACGGGTTCGTGCCCCGGTCCGGGAGGATCCCACATGCTGCGGAGAGGCTGAGCCCGTGAGCCACGGCCGCTGAGCCTGCACGTCCGGAGCCTGTTCTCCGCAACGGGAGAGGCCACAGCAGTGAGAGGCCCGCGTACCGGAAAAAAAAAAAAAGAGACTCCCAGAGATGCCTTGTCCCTTCTACCATGTGAGGACACAGCAAGGAGGTGCCAGCTCTGAACCAGGATGAGGGCCCTCACCAGAACTTGACTGGGCTGGTGCCTTGATCTAGGACTTCCCAGCCTGCAGAACTGTGAGAAATAAATGTTTGTTGCTCATAAGGCCCCCACCTCTGTGGTATTTTGCTTTAGCACCCTGAGTGGACTCAGGCAGTATGTGAAACCAGCAATTAAATAAATTTAATATCCTCGGTGCCTCCACGTTTCAAGATGGTTCTTTTATGATGGGAATCTGAAAGGCAGACTAGATTTTTTGAGTGCCCCATCCTTTTTATCAAAGGATTCTGTACTGCCAGGCCCTAATCTCTAACATACTTCATATCATACACTTCCACTGAAATGGCATTTTCCACTACTTTTGCAATGTAAATATCCCAAGGCAAAGACCAAGCATCGGAGGCAGAAAAAAGTTGGAGCAGTTATGGTTGCATTTGGAAATTTAGCTTTTTATTCAAGAAATTATCTACAACATAAAGAAATGCACATATCATATACCTTTAAAAATTTTTTTAAGAATCTCATATCTAGGAAGGTCATGAGATCTGCTGATTTTCAGCTCACCCCCATACTTCCACATTGCTGTACCTCTCCACTTTTTCCCTCACCAAATTTGCATTATTAGCTAAACATTTAATTTCTACAGTTAAAAAAAATCTCTTTGGATATAGAGGGCATTGAAATAAGCTAAGTTTTCATCGTTCTTCTTTGCTAATTACTACTATAATCCTCATGCTCTTAAAAAACTTTCCCCTACAAAACAAATTTAATAATAATCAGGATTATTAAAAATTAATTCCTACTCTAGATGACCTCAAAAAGAAATTGGTCTCCAAAAATGCTTAGCCTGTCTAGTTTCAACTCAAACTGTATTTGAAATAAAGTTTTGAAAGGAATTGATAAATGCTAGTAGCCCAGACATAACCTTTCCATCAATTTTTTAATCATTTACTATCTATCCTCTAAGGTAATTAACATCGCTTTAGGAAGGTGTACAATAAACACTACTTCAAAGCCATGCCTTCCCCGGTGTGTGTCTGTCACCCCTAGGCACAGTGGGGTCGCTGGGTTGCATCACTATGCAGTGGAAAGAACATGGGCCCAGGGTTGGTAGACTGAGTTCCCAAGCTCTGTCATTATCTACCTTCTGTGGGCAAGTTGCTCAATGTTTCTGCACTTGAACTTTTAAAGGTGAGCAGGTAACAGAACCAGCTGTGCCCACCCCAGAGTGTTGTAGGGATTCATCAGTGAAAACGTGAAAAGGTCTTGAAATGTGAAACACGATGGCAGGGAAGGACTTCCCAGTGTTGTGAGCTGTGCCAGTGGAATGCCTGAATTAGAGTAAGAAGTGTTCCCCACCCCCGATATTTGTTAAGGAAGCTACATAAAGGAATATTGAAAATAAAAGTCTTCTCCCCGAAGTCCCAAGAGTTAAAAACAAATTCATCCCTTTATTTAACAAATAGTTATTAAGGATCAGCTAAGGGAAGGTTATTCGATTGAGTGGATTAAGAATACAAAGATTGGGGCTTCCCTCGTGGCGCAGTGGTTGAGAGTCCGCCTGCCAGTGCAGGGGACACGGGTTCGTGCCCTGGTCCGGGAAGATCCCACATGCCGCGGAGCGGCTGGGCCCGTGAGCCATCGCCACTGGGCCCTTGCGTCCGGAGCCTGTGCTCTGCAATGGGAAAGGCCACAACAGTGAGAGGCCCGCGTACCGCAAAACAAAACAAAAACAAAAACAAAGATTGATCCAATGTGGATTTGGAGTCAGAGAATTCCTATACAGTGTGACACGCCTGCCTTATATTCGCTCATCTTTCTATCCCCACGTTCAGCACAGGCAACTGGTGGATGTAAGACCCCCGTTCTGTCATCCTACTGGCGTTTGGACAAGTACTAAACTCTTAACCTCAACAGCTTTCTCATTACTTAGGTCCCGAGACTCAAAAGGAAGTAGAAGGAATATAAAATATTTAATGGTTTGATTCCATCCCAGTCCTTACTGCTAGGGATCCATAATTCATTTCACTAGAGGAACAGCCCCATATACTGCAGCCCTGGCTTCCAGGGTTAAGAATCTATTTATGGATTAGCAAATGCATTAGTGCTACGTGTTAGTACTTGCCTCATAGTTTAGCCCTGTTAGAAATTGGATGGAAGTATTAAAAAAGGGCTTTGTGTTGGAACAGTGTATTTTTACTTTTCTCTGATGGACAAAACCGTGGCCTGTGTCAGGCCACTCATTCCACTTTTTATTAATATTTGCACTGGTGGAACACACACAGTTTCATCACACGTGCTTCTGGTGCTTTAAAGTATATGAGCATTTGTCGCCCCCATTTAACTACTTGGCAAAGAGAGCTCCTGAGAGGTAAGGTGACTCCTGCCTCAGCACAAGTCGCTAGGGAAATGGCTCCAACTCTTTCTCTCTCTGCAGTGTCTGGGGTTCCAAACTCATTTACAAGAACACATTAGGGACTTCCCTGGTGGTCCAGTGGTTAAGACCCTGTGCTTCCAGTGCAGGGGATGTGGGTTCGATCCCTGGTCAGGAAACTAAGATCCCACAGGCCTCGTGGCCAAAAAAAAGATGAAAAGAGAAATAAACGGACACTTTTAAAAAATAAAAGAACACCTTAGATTGTATATAGTATCTTTCCCTGGCAAGGTCATTCATTTTTATATATTCACTCTCTTTTAGTTGCTATCATGAAGGAAGGCAATGTAAAAATGTGCTTGTTTTAAGGACAGAGCTCTTGCTTCATTATTGTACCCCAGTCAAGTTATTCATCATGTGGTCTTCTTTCCATCTAGAAATGGGGATGGGGACTGCTTTCAGTCACCTTTGGTTGTTGTCATAAACTAAGCGTGATTACTGTGCAGTAACCTTGAAAGCACCTTCTTCGCCCTCCAGAACATCTCCATTTCCTTAGCTGTGGGCCAAGGCTAAGTTCAGAGGTCATAGGTCAGAGATCTAGCAAGATATTGGGGTATATTCAAGATCTCCAAATGGAAGGGTAATGGGGCATGCCATTATCTTCCCTGCCCCACGGTTATTCCCACAAGTACTTTAACTGCAGATTATTACTGAGTTGCACGGTTGTGCTCATGAGGACAGGTGAAGTGTTTTTTTGTGTGTGTGTGTGTTTTTGTTTTTTTTTTTGCGGTACACGGTCCTCTCACTGTCGTGGCCTCTCCCGTTGCGGAGCACAGGCTCCAGACGCGCAGGCTCAGCGGCCATAGCTCACGGGCGCAACCGCTCCGCGGCACGTGGGATCTTCCCGGACCGGGGTACGAAGCTGTGTCCCCTGCATCGGCAGGCGGACTCTCAACCACTGCGCCACCAGGGAAGCCCCCGGGTGAAGTGTTTTGAACCTGGGAGTGAGAAAACCAGTGTTCAGTGATCCAGATCTGTTTCGGGCTGTGTTCTGCATTGTTCCCATCCAAGCTGAGCGCACTCTTGGCTTTCCGGTCAGCACACACCTCCAGGAGCAATGCCTTAATTTGCAGTTTTGGACAACTGACTATTCCGTCCATAGCATCTTATCTGTGTGTGTTTAACTTGCTCTTTTACTTGGCTAATCTGCATGGAATTCTTCCAATTCCAATAAGCAGAAGGACAGTATGTATTTCCTTGGCTAACTGTATATGCTATGCCCGGTGTGAATAATGAAGTAGGGAAGCAGAATTTTTTCCTATTTTGAAAAAGAGCATCTAATTGGTCTTCTGAGGCTGATGCTCCAGTGTTCATTAGGATTTCAATATGACCAAACAATCTTTGCATCGCCCACCTCCTTTAGAAGTCCTGCTTCAGGTGGATTATGCCCTGAACCTCCAAGAACTCTGGGGCTCACAGAGTTAAAATCTTTCCAAGTCCCCCAGTCTCTATCCTCTGCATCCTCAACCCCCTCAGTGGGGCTAAGGGTCTTGACCTTGTCACTCTGCCTGAGGACAAGGGGAGAGGAAGAGATGAATCCAACTGTGAATTCAGTGTCCCAGAAAAGAGAAGCAGAAATCCTTTTTAGCACCCTGACATACCCACATCTTCTGTGAGTCATCTGCGTTGCTTGCTGACAGTGGATGGCAAAGAGGAAACGTGAACTTGGTTTTGCTATGAAATGTGTAAGACAAAGAGGGAAATGAGTTACTTATTTTTCTTTCCAATTTCTAAAGATGGTAATTAGGAGAACTCACACCAGCCAGGCTCAAGTGAATGGAAGCAAGACCCCTATAGGCAGTGCAGTGTATTAATGTAAAAATATGCTTAGACAACATAACTTGTCAGAGAGGATTATTTCTACTTAGTGGATCTGCAGGAGCCCCTTTGCTCTCCCATTCAGAATTTGACTAGAGAAGAGAGTGGGGAGAGAAGGAGAGGGAGAGAGAGGGAGGGAGAGAGACGGGGAGCACACATTAGTGAACAGCTACTGTGGCATTGATGTTGGAGCGCACTTCTGAACTGGCTTTTGTTGAGACTATCAGTGTATCTGTGCAGAAAGCATGCGCTGTCCCAAATCCGCTGTTACTATGAGAAATGAAGAGCTGCTTTTAAGGTATGTTACTGTGTTCTTTGTTTTAACGTATGCCGTGCTAGTTTCCAGAGCTGACTGAGACAATCACCATGCCCTGAATCAAGTAGCTTCCTTGTCTTAGAAGGAAAGAAAAAAAGAAGCTAGAGAGAGAGGAGAGGGAAACGATATCGAGACCAGGAGATTGGGAGAAAGAGAGAGCAAGCAAGAGAAAGGAAAAGGACTCCTGTGGACGAGTTATATTTGCAGGAGTTGCCTTTTGCAAGCATATCATGTATTTGCTCTCTGCTATTTGTGCACGGCCAGTGGATAATTTTAAAGGCTCCGAATCTAGCTCTGGGTTTGTCTTTTCCTTTGCAATGTCTAAGCCTCTTTCATTATTATGCACTCTGCATGGAATACTCAGCGAGAAAGGAGCTAAGGAGACTCCATATTAGACTTGCGTTCCAGATACCGCTCTAATCTGGACTTAGCCTACCTAAATAGTCCTTCTATATTACCAGGTTTGGATCACTTTATCCTGTTTGCCAAAATGTGTACCTGTTTAAAGACTTCTATTCATGCATGGCGTCCTGGGTCCCTCTGTATTGAAAGCAAATATTTGTTTCCTGCATCTGTGTTAGGGTCCTACCGCTTACCAAGAATGAGCCACCTTTTGGGAAGCAGAGAAGGAATTATGATACAATTGGCATCCTGCTTTGAAAAATGTAGTCTTTTGTTTATTTCCTAGCAGACATTGTAGCACTGAATACATCTATGGGTCTGACAATGGGACCCATTGAACAATGGAGCTGTCAAACTAGCTTAATGCATGTCTGGGGCTTTTTTTTTTTTTTTTCTTTCTCAACACCCTTTTATCTGCTTTAATCTTGTTTGTATAGACTATACAGATTGAAGAGCTTTTAGGACTGCTTGTTTGTGGTTTTGTGCTTTTAAAAGATTTAATATCTGCCGTTCATAGGGCTTTTTGCATTTTGCAGCTATGTTGGTTGGATTAAGTTAGAGATTTATTGCTTACCTCTCTGTTAACTACAGAAAGAAACTCACTGATTGAGACTGCTTGTAACACTATTATCATTCTGGCAGATACCTTGTTATCAGACATGCCTCTACAGTATTTAATGCTTGGGGATTTAAAATTTGCCTATTTAGTGGACTTACGGAACATAGCACACAAGAGAAGTTAAGAGGTATATTTCTAATGTTTAAGTAAATTATAATTTCTAGTGTCTGCCTCCTCTTTTGGCCCCTAGGTAGATAAACAGTTTAGAAATTCAAGGACAAGTGAGAACTGCCGCCCTTCTAATTTTGGTCACAAACTGTCATTATCTAGCCTGTTAAATTGTTAAGTTAAAGGTATCTATGGAATGTATCAATTTTTGATATATGATTATGTGCTCATAAAATGCATTTCTATGCAAGGTAAACATTTCTCACATCTTCAAGACTCTTTCCTTTTATAACATAAGCATTGGTTTCTCATGTGAAAACAGTGAGACTTCAAGAAGAGAAAATGGAAAAATCTGTTGCAAACTTCTCAAATATTAAAAACATTTTTATTCTCACATTAGATATAAGAGAACTGATCCTAGAATATTAAATGGTAATTGATCTACGTGAAAATCATGTCACTAAGGTTCGTTTCCATAAAGAATATACCTTTTCTAACATTTCAGTGTTTTGCTTTAATTAGCTGTTTGTGCCAGAGCAGTACATTGAAAAATATTAGTACATTTATAGAGATTAAGGACCTAATCTCTAAAAACAGAAGGGAAATCCTTTTAAAGGGTAAATTTTAAAAAATAGATGTATTTAGTTACAAATATTTCTCCTTGGATTATATCGTGTTCAAATTAGTGATGTCCTCAGTAAACAAGGAACAAAATGTATTCCTTATAAAAACAGTTATGAAACATTAACTATTTTTTAGAGTTTGGACATGCATTTCAATTTTTTAAACTTAAGTTGAAATGTTATATTTAATTCAGAATTATGAAAATTAATGTTGCAAAAGCTCAGTAATTTGCCTTCTGGAACATAGATTTTCTATTGACAATATTTTCAGAGTCTGGCTGGACCCAAAACATATCTGTAGGATAATAATATTTTTAAAGTCATCCATTGTGAGTAAAGTGGATTTTATGATTATGTTCTCCTGCTTCCAAAGGGATCTGAACTGCTCATTCCATTGGGTATGCCAGTAATTGCTTTTAGGATGAGCTCATAGAAGGTAATTGGTGAAGCTTTATATCTGAAACTGGCCCACTGTTACCAGCACACCTAGATTCTGCATTCATGGGAAATTTTTATTCCAAAACAAAGGTCACAAAGCAATTTTTTGTGGTTTGGGAAAAAAAAGCAGTGTCCTGTGTTCCCCAGCTGCCTGTCAGAAGCACGCTGAAATAAAGAAATACCTTGGAAACCTACACGTTAAATTTTTGACTAAATTATAATCATTTACCCGTGATCTATTCACTTTAATTCCTGGGTGATCATATTAGGTCCAAGAACAAGGGAACTCCCTTCCCACTTGTGCTTTAACCCATTACCAGCTTCCAGAATTCCAAGACCCCCCGTTCAAGTGTCTGACACGCAGCTATCTTTTCCTTTAGCCTGACGGGGAAGTAGGAGATGGCCGAAGTTGGCAAACTTGTCTACATCTATTTCCACAACAGTAACAAGATATGTAATCTGTATCCTGCCATCAGCCTCTATGTGGGATGATTCCCTTCCAGGGTGACCTAAACAAATGTCAAAGTGAATTTTAATTCTAAGCCCAGACTTGCAGAAAAGGAATAGCAAAAGAGTCAAACTGGGAAAATGGCTTCTTTCAGTAGAGTTGCCGTTGCACCCCGAGGAGTCCCTTCACACAGGAGACTCAGGAATACATAGCTGTTTCAGCAGACCACAGGCTGTAACCTCGACATATCAATAGTCCTTTATTTGTGAAAATGAAACCTCACAGTTTTTCTTTTTCAAAATATGAGTGTGTACAGTTGCAAACTATCCCTTTGGGGCTGAAAAACAAAGAAAGGTGTTTGATTAATATTCATATCTAGAACTTCAGAGAAGTGCAGACTGTGCTGGGACACCCAGGAAGTCATTGGAAGAGTGAATCAATACTAATTATTGTAATCAGGGCGGTTAATTAGGTGAAAATGTGGCTGATGGAAATTTCATTGCTCGCAGCCCTGGAAACGCCTAGGTTGATGAAAAGAAGGTAATATACAAAAAGCAAGAGTGTTAGGTGGGAATGATCGTTCTGTATTTAAGGGGTCACAATCTGTCGATGAAAAACATAGCTTGATTTGGTATAATGGTGGCAGTGAGGAAACTAGAAATATCCAACTTAGTTTCTGGTGTAGAGATTTCAGTAAAAGTCATTAACAGAATGCAGTTTGTTAAGAAGCATCTCCTGTGGCTCCACAGCATTTATCTGCCATTCCTCCAGCGGTAACAAGTATATTTCACCCAGTTGCAGTAACGCCTTAGATCATCTTGATTAGCCTTCCTTGAATTTCTTTCTACATTCAGTAATTCCTGGGGAATTTGTTGGCGGGGATGGGGGGAGGTGAGGGGGGGTGGGGGGGTGGGTTCGCCTTTCATCAAACTACTATTGCTTCTCTCTTGGTTATTACTGGTTATTACTTGGTTATTATTATTGGGAATTTTTCTGAACTCTCAGTGACTTTCATTATGTAGGAAAGAAGAGGCAGTGGTTTTGGGAGAAGATTAAGATCCGTGGCATTTCACTTAAGTGACATGGGGAAGAGGGTGTCAGAGGAAGGAAAGCTTTATGTGAGGTTTCAGTGTTGTAGCCCATTAAGAATTGAAATGAAGTGTCCTAGAGCTGAAGCACCTTTCTCATCCCATGGTATCCATCTCCAGAGGTCGGACTGAGATGGAAGCTAGATGTACATGTAAGAGAGAGAGAGAGAGAGAAACCTCTACTCAACTCAGAAATGTGCTGGTTAACCCTGATCTGGGATGAGGTACCCTTTGTTCCCAGACGCAGCCTTCTGCTTCATGCGATATCATTAGGGGTTGTTCCGTGCAGGTATGTTTATCTGATCCATAGCTTTCTTCTGACTGTGACAGATCCCAGCACATTCTCTTTTATGTCAAGACCGTCACAGTTAACGGGGAATGGCATCTGTGGGGGGAGGGTGACATGTGTTCCCAGGGCAGCTCAGCTGTTCCCTCACCTCTTTCCACGTTGACCCGCCCGTGGTTGGCTGCCTAGGGTTGAGATGAATCACTGCAGCTCAGGAAGCAGGACGCGCCAGTGTGCCCTAGGAGAAAAACAAAACCCAGAATTTTCCTGCATAATCATTCAGTTCAACAAACTTTGTTGTCATGGACAAGAAGAGCGTGAGGTTTGAAGTTATCAGGTTGATACACCTTCAGTATCCATGGCTTTTTGGATCCCTGGGTTGAGAAAGGTTGCAGCTGCAATCGGTAAAAATTCTATGTTGAAACTTAAGGATGGCGTTGCTGGCTTCCAGCTGGTGTGTGAACTGGCGCGAAGGGGCACTGTGGTACCTGGTGCAGGAATGAGTCAGACTCTTGTCATGGCTCCTGTAAAGCTGCCCATCTCAGTGATTCAGGGGCTGCAGGTCCTCCTGTGGTGTTGTCGTCTTTGTCATGCCTTGCTTTTTGAACATCTTGGTTTGGGACCCCAGCTCTCTTTTGGGTTCTGTGAGATGGCTTCCGCGTTCATTCAGAAATGATTTAGGAAGCGTCTCTGTGAATGAAAATGCACTGAGTTGGTGATGGGTGGCGTGAGTTCCTGGTGGTGGCAGTTAGGGTTCATTGTGACTTTCGCTTTGGAAACTGACTTGATCAAAAGGGATGGAGCCCTCACCCGCAGCCCCAGGATGCTCAGTGCCTGCCTTGCATAAACCGTACCCTTCCTCTCCCCTGTGGGTTAGGCTGCTGGCCTTAGAATCAGTGAAAACTTTAATGCTACAAGAACAATAGGATTAGGACTGGCTTCCTCTTTTCCTTCCCATCTGCCAGTTCCAGATTTAAACAAAAATCAGGGAGTGGGAGTATTATGATTAAAGTAAGGAATAAATCCAAAATTTATTGACAGTCTACTCTCTACCGGGCACTAGGTGATCTCTTTTCATCTTGTATAATTTAATCCTCACAGATACCCTAGAGTTAGTGGTAGTTATGTTATTCCCATTTCAAAGATGAGAAAAACAGACCAAAAGAGGGAAACTGGACACACAGCTCATGGTGGAAGGGATTCTAAGTCACGACTCAGGCCAACTCCTTCCCTGGCCAACTTAAGAGTACAAATATTGGATATTTGACATTTGAAAGTCGTATTTTCCTCCAGTGCCACATTTCCGCGGTGCACTGACTTGTGCCTGCCTTCTAGTTTTGTACGGAGTAAGCTGTACAGTAAGAAAGGGAAAATCACAGTCGTTTTTGCTTCTGAGTTTTTACGGCCCCCCTGCGTATGCTCACTGGTTCCCCTTATAGCTCACGAGGTCTTTGAATTAAAGCACCTATGGCTCACTTTTCTCAGGCTTTAATCTGTATAATGGGAACACATGTTGGAGGGAATAATAGAGAAATCTGAAGCATGATGAAATTGAAATGTGACTTCTAATCTGCATAAGGGGCCAAAATGTATCATATTGTAATCAGAACCAACCAAGCAGCAGATATACTATGTGACATGATCTTTTCTCGTTAAGAAGCTCAAGACAGTCATGAAACAGAGAGGGAACAGTGGGTAACAAGGTATCAAGTGGTGTATAATGAGGGGAGGGGGTCTTGAAGGATGGAAAAGGGAGCAGGAAAGGGAAGTTATCCTTAGAACACCCCGGATTCGTCTTTGTTATTAAAACAAAGCCAAATAAAATCCTTAATTTCGTCACCTTTCTTCCTCAGACCTCAAAGTCATTCACATCTCTCCTCCTCTCTCACGTTGCCATATTCCTATGAAATAGTACAAATGTAGCTGTTAGCCGCCACCAGAGAGTATGAGAGACTAAGAGATTGGGCAACATAAAGGCTTACACTCAGCCATAGTGATAAGATAAGATAACACATTTCCACTTAGCTTGGGTAGATTGCTACACCACTTTTCCATGAAGATTTTGGGTAGTTCTTTTAAGAGAAAGAAAAAAAGAATTTTTTTTCCCTAACGGACTTTATGGGAATGAGCATCAAAAGCAAATTTAAAGAGAAAGTCATTTGGGATTTCCAAAAACCTCTATCATAAGCTAAAAATAGTTAGAGATTTGAACCATATTATAGGGAAAAAAATAAATTTCCTGTGCTCAAAACCTTAATGTATTTTCAACCTACATGTCACTTTAATAGCTTGGTTATGTAATTGCTGTAGTAATAATTAGGTTAACACCTCGTACCTCTCATCAGAGGATCGTGGTAGATTTTGATTTTTCAGCCATCCATCCCTACAGGGAAATGATGGCCACGCACATGCAAAGGTCTAGATGATGAATCAGAAAATTAAATGACGTGTTCCCAGTGTCAGTCCACTCTTTGACAGAATCAAGTGCAGAATCTAACAGGTTTGATTCTTAAATCTTATCATCTTTTTCACTCCGCTTGCAAGTAGCATTTGTCTTAAAGAGTCTGATCTGCATCCACTGTGTCAGATGACTTCTGATCCTCGGAAGGAAAAGCTCTTTGACGGGGATCCATCATCATTGTGGGTAAAGCAGATTCATGTGTTCTCTTTTACACACAATGCAAGCATTTGGTCTCTTTAATCCTTCCTCTTCTTCAAGATGTATTTGTTTAGAAGAGGGAGGGACATTGAGGCCAGTGGGGCTTTCATGCCTCCCGAGAGTCCCTCTCAAGTCCTGATTTTGCTTCTCGCCAAGATCAGTCTCAGAAAACACCCGCCCCCCCACCCCCACCCCCACCCCCACCCCCCACCCACTAAGTCTTAAAACTTCCTTTCCGCCCCCACCTGTTGCTGCTTTCTCTCTAGACCTAATGTTATGCCTACTGCTATATCCACCCAGCTGTCCCCACTCAGCTGCTGTGTTTCATCAAACAGTAGTTTCTCTTTTTGAAATTTACAGCATGTGACAGTAAGATGAGAACTTCTGACCACTTGGGGAAAACATTTCTTGGGGGTGGTGGGTGTTCAAGGGCAGATTGCCAGGGAACTCAAAACCCCACTCTGATAGGTATAAATTTTGTTCCCACCGCCAGGCTGGCACCAGATAAAGCTATACCTGATACAGTTTGAAAAATCTCAGCATCTTCAAGCGGCTGCTGGGACATTCCTTCAGAGGTTGTTTTTTCTGAGTGCCTTTGTGTACATATCACCAGGACAGCCTTTTTCTCCTCCCCGCCCTTTCTCCAGTCTTCTCTTTCCCAATTTTCATATATTTACTCACTTCATGGGACGTGATCTTCCATCCTCCCCCTCCACCCTGTGATGATGTCTGGAAAGGAAGCACCCCAGAGACAGCTGTTCCGAGTTGAGAACTCAGCCTTGGTCGAGGCAAACTTGATTTCCCTGACAGATGAGCCACCAAGACTTTTCACTTTTGTGGTCACCTGCCTCCTCAGACCCACAGCTGTGGAGGAGACCGTCTGGCATTGTCTGGCTTCCGTTTGAGAGAGAAAGAGGGAGAAAGAAAGAGAAAGCTGAAGGGGGAGGGAAATAAGGCAGCAGGGGGAATAATGGAGAAAGGAAAAGGGAAAGGCAAGTCCGAGAGGGAAGTGATAGGCTGGTTGGGCTCAGGGTCTGACAGGTCCACAGTATTAGCATTTCATCCCCTTGGAATGGAAACTTCTGGAAACCCGAAAGGGGCATCTCATTTCCGAGCGCGGAGGTATGTATACAAAGAACCCATCTTCCATTGGAGGGTCTCTTCAGAAGGGAGAGAGATTCACCATTATGTCTTTTGGCTCTATTGAAAACAGATTCAGAAAAACACAAGATTGCAAAAAGCCAGTAGCAGCTGTTCTCAAGGGAGAGCGACGGCTTAAAATTCCCGTACAAATGTAAAATCAGAGTTTAATAACGATGTCATCTTTATTGGCGTGTGATTTTACTGAAGTCGTTTTAGGAATGTGATAAAGTCGCCATTCCAGAAGCTTTCAAAATGGGGGGGGGAATAAGATCATTTTAAACTTGATTGGTGATATAAGTATTTTTTAAGGGATACCTTTATGGAGCTAAGAAAATATAGATTTATAATGTATCACTTAGGGATCTATTTGGGGATTTTTTATGCGCATAAAGACACTTGTTTATTTTTACAAGTTGCTGATGAAACTGGGGTAAGCCAAGAACAAACACATGACCGCAAAGTCAGATACTTTCCCAGGTACTTCAAATTCACGTGGATTTCAAACTTATTGGCTGGAAAACGCCCAGTGATGGGAACCCCCCCCCCCCTTCTAGGGTCTTTCTTACTCCAAACAGCTCTCAGTAAACTTGGCTTTAAAAAAAAAAAAAAGGAACAGCTATTTAATAAAATTTGAATTTAAAAATGTGATGGGGAAAGATGTTTTGGATATGTTTTTAATAAAGAGCCAGGAGTGAGGGGAGAAAAACCCTTTTGTGAAGGTGGCTGTTTGAGGAGATGGAACAGTATTGGTACATCTGTAGTTGCATGGCCGACTGTCTACTGCTTTTAAGGAGATTGCAACCCGTGACGTTATGCATAGGAATAATTAAAAAATGGAAATTTGTCACAAAATATACAGGGCTGTCTGCAGGAGAAGGAAATTAACTGTTGGGTTATAAACGTGCATCACTATCTATCAGACTCCAGTCTCTAAGTTATGGTATAAACTTTGTGCAAAAATGTTGAAAGATCTATAGTCAGGGGGCTCTATCCTGGTTCATTGATGAAGATGGGTGATAGGAGTCGGATACCTTCCATTCGAGCAGTGTGACTCCATTTACAAACACATTTATTAGCATTCTGTTTCTATGGAGAGGTTTTTGGTTTTTTTTTTTTTAAATGCCAGTGATAATTCAGTGCTCAAACAATGACCACTGGAGAAACCTCAGTTTGAGATGAGGCATGGGGAGGGGGCGGTGTGCTGAAACAGCACAGTGCACGCAATTGCCTTGGAAGGCCTCATATAAAAATGAGGTCATTCAGAAACTTTCCCTTGAAGTGCTTCCAATTCTTGAATTGCCTTTTGTTTGGGAAATGAATAGCAAGTTGATTAAAAAGAAAAAAAAATAGACAATTAGGGATGGTAGGGGGATGGGCTTCGGGAAGAGCTTAAGGTTTTTCTACAGTGAAGCTAAAATGGTGAGGAAACTGCATTGTTCCCAACAGCCCCGTCCCTAGGGATGTCAGCACACAGAGGTGTCACCTACCAAGTCAGGTCTAGGAGGGGGGCTCGCTCATGGCCTCACCCCCTTTCACTGCTGTTGATAAGATCCTTGGCTATAAAATAGCTTCACTGAACCCCACGTGTTTAGCAGCGGCCCAGACGAGCTGTCTGCAAAATAATTCCAACTGCCAAAACATGATACCTGATGGCTCGTTTACGGCGTGAAAATTAAAAAAGGGGGCCCCGTCGAGTTGTTTGAGATTTTTTTTTCCTTCTGGCAAAGCATTCAGATGAGAAATTGAAGCTTTTCATCAGGTGGTATTTGGTTGGGTGTTTTTGTTTTTAAGCGCAAGAGCTTTTAAAATTTGTATTTTTAAAAACAGCTCTTGTGTAGGTGCTGTGATCATGGAAACAAAACCCTATAGGGTGTGTGTGTGTGTGTTTGTATATTTTGTTTCTCTCTGGCACCTAAATTAAGTGCCTATGCAATCACTCTATTATTTATGTATTTGGCAGCCAAACTATTTCAGCTCAGCTACATCCAGAAGCTTTCCTTGGTTCCCCTCGTCACTGTATTTCATGTTAGAGTTTTCTTTTATATCTGACCCTGGTTTTGCTTCTAACTTTAAATGGCAAAAGCAAATGTGCTTTGAAAACTCTGGGACTCACTGTAGTTGTTAAATAAGGCAGTAACCTATGCACTAGGAATTCTTTCTCTATGACCTACTTACATACTTCTTCACCCTCCTTATAGTATGATTAAAAGCTGCTTTGAATCCACTATTGCCTCAAGGGATTTGAGCCTAGAATTTAACAAACTGCTGAGAAGGCTTAAGTCAGTAAGAGGCCTTCCCTACAGTGTCTCCCAAATAATTCACATGCAATTAAAGAGAGAATAAATATTTCAGAAGTCTATGTGTTAATGATGCTTTTTCTACCTTATAGAATGTAGATGTACATGGAGCTTCATTCCATAGCGGATTTGAAAATATTTTCCTTTTTGATTAACGCAGTTGTGTTTTGCTTCTGTTCTGGATGCCGGTTCTGTTAGTTCGTTCTTCAGATAATTTTATTATAGAGTCAGCTGTTTATATACATTTGGGAGTTATGTAAATAATGTCTAGAAAATCAGGAACAGTCAAGGTTTGTCTCATTTATCTGGCTAATTACTTTATTAAGGTTATTGAAAGACCAACAAAATTCTTATCATTTCAAAGGCAGCCTGCAGAAGCTAGGGTCGGGAAAAAATGTAGCTTAGTATTATTAGGAAGAGTTGGGGCATTTGGGGTATAAGAATTGATTTTACCCCATCTGTTTTTCAGTTCTTTATGAACCTAGCCCTGATTCCTCAGAAAGGCAATATTTTCAACTGAAGGTTAGTCCTAGCCCTATGTCTTGGAATTAGAACCATCTTGGTCAAAAGCCAGATATGTTGTTCAGCTGAAGAAGGAAATCAAGTCAATTAAGTATGGACTTAATTGAATACACCAGGCCTGTTATTCCAAATTGCTCAATGCAGCAAGTCTGGATCTACAGTTGATATGTGGATTTAATATTGGTATATAAGTATCCATTTTTCTTCATAATCTCTAAAGATGATCACTTCTCATTATATAACAGAAGAAACTGGTGAGAAAAGATGAAAACAATTTTTTCTCCATGTTGTCTGATACGTTTAACACCACGTGATACAATTAACTCCACGTGACTTAGTTGTTTAACCCTCTGACTACTGTGAATACACCCCCAGGTGTGATGTCATTTCAAAATAAAATTTAAAGTGATGGTTAATAAAAGAGGCAAACTATAAGACTTCTGGTTTGCAATTTATGAGGTTGCTTTAGAATGTGAAATAGGCCACAAAGAAGTTTTACAGACTGGAGACATTGTGAAAATTTCAGTTTCATCTAAATAACTGAGCAACAAAACAATGATGAGAGCGCCAGATTAGAACATCACCATATAAAAATACTTCTAAGAATTTTCACAAGTCACTCGGGAAAATTAAACTCCCTTCTTTGTGAGAATTCTGCCCTATTTCTCAATTCTTATTAGTACATTGGTCACAGATCTTAAATGAGCATTTAAGCTTCATGGCCATTACAGACCTAACACTCTTTTCATGAAGCCACACTGTTGGTTTTTAATCATTGTATTTAAATACTTCGAGATAACCAACTTGTGATGTATCGTTTGAAAAGAAAACGTGATTTATCACTATTTTACTCCCGTGTACTTCTTAATGTTTTCAAGATGATACAAAAGGAAATATAATCGTGCAGAGACTGATGAATCTTTCTCCTTGTAAAGCACGGAAAAGTCCGCAAATGTCACTTGGGCCGTTTATCTGATATTTACTTTGGCTCAACCACGAATGCTATTTCAGTTGAGTTCATACACTGGCGAGCAGAGCCCACCGAGGAGCATTTAAACAACCCCCCGTGATGATTCGTCTCTCGTGGCTTCAGTTGGGGAGTTTGGGTGCGCTCGTGGAGTGCACCGGCCTTGGGCAATACGGTGGTACTAAACCCACGACAAGCGGTGGGTGAGTCGGGCCTCGTGCCAGGCTCCTGGAAATAGGGGACCGGACAGAGTCAGCGCTGGGGACGAGTGTGCGTGTCTGGCTGCCGGGGAACCTAGGCCGGGTGGCCGGGGGGGGGGGGGGGGGGGCGATTTGTCCAGGGGGCGGTCCCTCCGCCTCCTCCTCCCCCCGGGGGCCGGGCGTGCGGGCCCGCAGGGGTTAAGCGGCGGCGCGGCGGGCACGGAGCTCCGCCCCCGGTCGCCGCACCTGGCGCTGGGCAGCCCGCGGCCCGGGCGCTGGCTGTCGGCGGGGATTGGCGGAGAGCCGCGGAGAGAGAATGTGACAAGTGCCGGCTCGGGCGGCCGCCGCGGGGAGGCCGCGCGCACCTGTCCCTGCCCGTCTGCGCCGCCCGCCACCACTCGGCCGCGCGCACCGCCGCCCCCCGCACCCGAGCGCAGAGCGCGCGCCGCGAACATGACTTCTGCCTTCAAGCTGGATTTCCTCCCGGACATGATGGTTGAGGGCCGCCTGCTAGTTCCCGACCGAATGTGAGTTTGGCCGCCCGGCCGCCTCCGGGTCACCGGCCCGGAGCCCCGCGCAGGGAGAGGGCGGGCTGTGGCGCTCCTGAGCCCCGGGGACGCGGGGGGGTGGCTCCGGTTCGGCCGCGCCCTGTGGTTCAGAGCCGGCGCTGGACGCGGGGTGGTGGGAGCGTGTCTGGAGGAGCGGCGGGGACCAGCGAGCGGGGCGCGGTGCCCGGGGTGGGGCGGAGAGCGTGGACCGGCCAGCCGGACGCGGGTTCCCGGGGTCTGGGCTTGGGGTCCGGCCCGCGAGGACAGGAGAGCGTGGCGCGGCGTCCCAGGGTGGGGTGCGCGCGTGCACGCTCGTGTCATTTGAAATTCGGGGCTGCTGGAGCTCTCGTGGCCCATTTAAATATCCCTTCTTACCAAATTGCTCGCTTCTCTGACTTACCCTTTGCAAAAATTGCTTTCTTAGGATGGGAGAGTGGAAGGAGGGGAGAAAAAAAAAAGGGTGGGGGGAGATAATTATAAAGCATGAAAATAGCCAGGTGTACTCTGTTGCAGAAATTAGAGGTAATTTTTAGGTAATCACGGTGATTTGTCTGATATGCAGTCTATAATTTAATAATTAATGTGATTCTGGTTGTTTTACACGTCGGCAAACTAGAGAGTTTATTGGGAGAAGTCAAGAGCTGGGATTCCTGAGGAAGGGAAAATATGCCTAATTTTTCTTGGGCTCGTTAGTCTTGATAGGAAAGTTTCTCTTATCAGCTGGGTCACTCTGAAGGCAATGGGATCTGCTTGTATTTCAGGAGTGTTTGAAAAGACGACCTAGAAGGTTGTCAGGAGTGGATCTGAAAGGTCTGTGTCAATTTCAGACTTGGAATATATACAGTTGTTTCTTGTCAGGCAAGAAATGTGATAGTGAATCTAGGCTACAATTAATCGAGTGAAAAAGGGACTGCTATCCTTGGTAAGAGTAGGTATAAAATGTTTCCTATTGTACACACCCTGAGAGAAGCATTCATATTCTTTCTGGCACTTCGCTCTATCCTGTGCAATTCTCAGGCCATTCTGAGCTTTATGATCCATTTCCCTGGCAACTAACTTTCCCCTACGGTGCTAGATTCTTTTTCTAGGATGTTAAATGTTACGAGCTGAGAGATTCTTGAGAAACTCCACAGTGGCCAATTATTTGAGCTCCTAGGATTTGGGAGAGAAAAAAAAAAAGCTGGGGAGAGGGATGAAAGTCTGTTAAATGTGAATTGTCCTTCTAGTCGATATTAAGAATGTTAACTTGCTTTTACACATGATCAGGTTCATTGTCCCAACTAAGATAATCAGATAATGTAAATTAAAATATTGAATTTCCCTTTGGCAGTTTTCTCTGTGAAAGTAATCTTGATTAGTACTGTTCCCATGATATTTGTTTTGAGAGATATCTGTCCTCTCCCCCCTCTTAAAAGGGCTATCTGTATAGGCGTTTATTACATGTTTGCACATTAGCTAGTTTGAAAGTTCTGTGTTTTCTCCTCTGTAAGAGAGTTGGGGCCGAACCAAAGAATTGGCTTGATCGTTGTTTTAAATCGATGGTCACCTGCTAAGAATACTCTCTGAATGTAAAGTGTTAATGGCCTCTGAAAGATGCTATCTCTTGTCAGTTAAATTATTAATTATGGAAGTTTAATTTGTCCTTTTCATTTGGTGGATGAATGTGGCTCATTCAAACTGTTTGCTCTGAATAGAGCCTTTTTGTCTTAGTGATAGAGTCGGCTAGACAAATCCTAATATAACTTCTACCCACTTCTCTTCCATGTGTTAGTTATTTTGGAATCAAACTCAAATTGTTTTCAGTGTTTGTCAACTCTTGCTTAATTGAACCTAGAAAAAAAGAAAAACAGGATTTGTAAATGATAACTTTATTATTTGTTTCCAAGATAATGATTTTATGTTTCCTTAGCCCTGAGAACACTGTAGCATGTTTTCCAAAAGAGTTTGTAATTAACTCACGTTAGAGACTGTCTTTGGGGAATAGGGGTGCGTGAGAAGGAATGTGATAAGTTGAAAATGCTTGAAACCCGCTCGAAGTATATCTTATCACCAAGATAGCTTTGTGGGTTTATTGTTTTCTGGACCGGTGGTTATTTATGGTATATTGCCATTCGGACTAAATTGCCGTCAGCTAGATTGTTGGCCTGTTCCTAAAAGGAACTTATATAAAGCACAGGGCTTTTCTGGTGTTGATTTTCTAAAGAAGTAGAACATATTTTCAATGACGTTTTCCCACAAGAATATATTAGATAAGTTTGCAAGATGTAATATGTTTGAGTCCTCAAGGCAGATGAACAAATAGCTTTTGAGGTAAATGATTACGCTTCATGGCCCCATGAGCCATCAAGTGTTTAAAGAGCCCAGATCGTTTAAGGCTCTGTAGTGGGTATAGAATTGTTATGACATAGGCTTCAAAGTCTTGGGGTTTTAAATGTTCAACATCGAAACTGTACATGGAAATGGACCTTTTAAATAATCTTAACTATCAAAGTTTTGTTGTCTTTGTGTTTAGAATGTCATTTGCAAAAAAGCGTAATGAAATAGAATGTCATTTGCAAAAAAGCATAATGAAAATAAAAACTGATATTTTAAAAATTCTGTTCTAAACTGGGGCACTTGGTTTTGTATTGGAGTCGGGGATGAGTGTCTTTCTTTGTTTCACCTTTTGAATGATCGTATGTATGCATTGGGCTTCCTTTTTTTTTAATGTTGTTGAATTTTTACACAAATTTTAAACAATCTAAGACATGCTATCTTGGAATTGAGAAATTACAGGTGGAAAAATCTATGAATGCACCTTTAAACACGTTAGTTCAGATTTGTGATGTTAGAATAACATGCTGAGGAGAAGCTACCAGTAAATTAATACGAAATCTTATTTTCTTCACATTCGGTGAGTGACCTTACTGACAAGGAGAAAAAGTTATCCTGAGCATTAACCTTTTGGTTGAGTCCTCCCAAGTTGGGATAACCGGAAGGATGTCTATCAGGGTCTAATTAAACTGAACGGCAGTTCTAGGGATGTAATTGTTAACGTTGAAAGAGGCTTTGGAGACCATCTCACCAGACCTCCTTGTTTTATAGATGAAGAAGCTAGTACAGGGGCAATGGGACCAGTCCAAGAAGGCAGTGTAATTACTGTTTCCCTCTCCCCACTAAAATGAGAAGAACATGAGTCATTCATTGAATACCTGCTATGTACCAGGACACTTTATATACGCTGTCATAGTAGATATGCAAGGTGGGTATTGCACCCATTTTACAGGTGATACTTAAAGAGATTACATTCTTGCACATGCCACGTAGGCAGTAAATGGCAAAGCTGTGGTTTGCTTGTGTGTGTGTGTGCACACGTGTGTTATATAAATGCACGTTTATGTGTTGACGAGAGAAGAGAGGACTGTGAGTTTTTGTTGGGAAACCATAATTGTCACTTGAGAATGATGGAGCATTGTAGGAAATACATATCACCGATTCAGGATTGACTCTCTAATTTGATTCAAATTAGTGCATTGATCACTCTCTTGTTTGATTCACATTCACACTGTTATTCCATATGCTAATGAGCTAAAGAGAATATACTTTAATTAAAAACTTTTTTTTGTTTACTGAGTACCAGCAAGATGAAGGTCAAAGACATTGAGTTCCCTTTTTTTTTCCATATGGCATTTAAAGTATATTTAGGAAATGCCATTACCAATAATAAAATAGAGCACTGAGATTCGTCACCCGATTCCTTGATAGACATGAGAGGAAATTAAAATGCAAAGACTCTAAAAAGAGCTGTGTGTATGGTTCTTTAAGGAAATTTTTAAAGAAGTATTTTCAGGTAGGATTTCTCAGGCCTATTTCAGTGTCAGCTGCTTCCTGAAACCGAAAACTCCTCCCACAGTGGCATTTTAGAACACTGAGGTTATCTTTGATCTGGGTTAGAGATATTATTGTAATTGTTGAGCATTGCTATTTAATTGTAATTTGCTGGATTGAGATGACTCTGACATCTTTTGATGAGATGCGGTGAGCTGGGAGGAATAAGAACCTTGCGAGACAAGATGAAAAGAAGATAAGATTTTCAGGTATGAACCTAGTGGTTCACGGGATCATTAAGAATGTTTTCCATCTCCGAGTGGTTACGTACTCCCCCCACCCCTGCTCTCACCACTATAATAATAGTATATTTGGCCTCTGATGAAAGGCTGCAGTTTCCTTCCTTTTTTTACATATATCCCCAGACTTTTCATTTCTCCTTACTCTTACCTTGTGGTTTTCTTACAGGTTCAACACTCATTCCCTTCTCATGAAAAGACGGGTAATAATCTGATAAACGTGATCATGGTTGAGGCTTATATGTAGACATGGATTATGGGGGGGGGTCTGATGTCACTGTAGCAACCAACCCCACAGCTGTTTATACTACCAGTATCTCTTATTTGCATTTCGGTGGGAAACCTGGGTATTTTCAACACATTACAAGGAGCCCAATGATAAATCAGTAAGTCATTGATGTCTTTCACTTCCTATGCTGAACCTCACCCAAACTTAAAAAGTCTTTATTTCCAATTTAGAGTGTTAGTACTGGAGGGTTTTATTTATTCAGGGGAAGCTTGGATTTTTGCTTTGTGTTGGTGGATTAGGCCATCACGAAGAGTTAGCTATTTCTCAGTGTCATATTTGTTCTACAAAACTGCAGAAGGGGGAGGCTTTGGAAAGTACGAATGATTTCCTGTTCTTTAGCACCTCCCCGTTCTCGTGCCCTTGTGTGTGTTTCCAGTATCAGGGAGCTGGTGGGGAATATAAGGAAGCCAGCGACGGTGCTGTGCTACTCGTGTAGCAGTGCAGAAAATGCATTTTTATTTTTCCTTAAGAAAAAGCTCTTGCTGAACTTCAGGGGAAACGGAGCTGCACATTCCTGGAAAAACCTTGGTGGGAAACAAAAACTATTTAGCGCGGTAAATGTGATGCTCACAGGTAATTGTAAAATAATTATCCCCCTTTAGCATCATCACTGTTTAATTGTGCCATCCAGTATTCTCATGCTCTGAATCTAGATGTGAAGGGATGGACCCCCCCCCCCCCGCCCCCGCCATCTCCTCCTGGGACTGTCCTTTTCATTTACTGTGAGCTTTAGACTCTTCCGGAAGGACTTGAAAAAGAAAGGGGGAAACATACAGGGGGTTTTCAGCAGTTTCACTCTGCCCATTTGTTCTAAATCACGACAGAAAGTGATTACTCCAACTGGTTTTATAGAAATACAATTCCACTTATGTGGTTGAAATGCCTTGTGAGCATATTTGAGATTTACGCTTTCACAGTGCTACCCCCGGAGTTTTATGAACAGTCGGTTTTATGAACTGCAGATTGTATATTATGTTCAGATACGGAGAGTGACGCTTTAAAATCAGCCGATGATTTAAAATGGAATGCTAACAAATATGTGATCATATGGCTCTCAAAATGGCAGATGAGTACAAATTCGGTTTTTGGTTACATTTTAATTACTCCGTTTGAATGAATGCCTCAGAGCCAACTTGCTGGCGAATTACTAGACCCATTTTTTTTGGTCCAGTTTTCCCTCCTAAATATGTATGTAAATTAAGTTTAGGCTGCATTTAGACTAAAATACCATCTTGGTTTATTATTCTCAACTTTTCTGCCAGACTTGTGTGGCCGTTTACTTAAGGTCAGATTTTAAATAAAGAAACCTGTTTGAAAGAGACCTCAGTTTAAATGATCTGTGCTCCCTTTCCAGCAGCAGAAGGGTAAGAGACAGATAGATACAGGATTCCTTTAATAGGGATAGTGCTTCAAAAATGGGGTACGTGAAGTGTTCGGATTTTAAGCCTTAATAATGAAAAGTCAGAGGTTTGCTTTCTCGGGGAGATTGTTGATGGCTCTGTCACGACCACGGAACTCAAGTTCCCCCAACCCAGCAGCTGGTGTGTCTGACATTTATAGGCTCAAGCAGGACTGAAGATTTCCGAGGTTCACAGATGATGGTGCTGACTCACTCCTCAGAGAGAAGGCAGTTAATTGCAGCTGATTTCTTTGACATTTGACATCATTTTTGCACAGCTTTAAAAATTTTTTTTCTTGAGTGTCATGGGAGTGAATAGTTCTTCAGCTTCCATACTAGGATCGAAAATTCTGTGTTTTGATGCTGAAAGGCTTAACTTTCATGTCTTTTCAGAAGGGAGTTCATAGCTGGACTTGGGCTCATTAAATTTTTTTAAAATTTAAATTTGTTTATTTTTGGCTGCATTGGGTGTTCATCGCTGCGTGCGGGCTTTCTCTAGTTGCGGCGAGGGAGGGCTACTCTTCGTTGTGGTACGTGGGCTTCTCATTGCAGTGGCTTCTCTTGTTGCGGAGCATGGGCTCTAGGCACGCGGGCTTCAGTAGTTGTGGCACACGGGCTTAGTTGCTCCATGCATGGGGGAATCTTCCTGGACCAGGGCTCGAACCCGTGACCCCTGCATTGGCAGACGGATTCTTAAGCACTGCGCCACCAGGGAAGTCCCGGCCTCATTACATTTTAAGGTGGTATTTTAGATCCTTTTCCTTGAATGATGTCTTCCTATCTCCTCGTCTCCCCCAATAACAGGAAAGTTGTACCACATTTATGTGACACAAAATCAGTTGGTCCTTTAGGCTAAAAGAGGAGAATAATTTGTTATTCACCTGGCTGTAAATGTGTATATAAAATGTGTGCACACACATGTATATATACATATGTATGTAAATATAGGTGAAACATATATATGGAAAACTAGCTTGGGCATAATTCCTCACTTTCTTAAAATATCTTCCGTTTAATGGCCTTTGGCTCTAAAAGTTAGGAAATACGTGTACAACGTAACATGTGTTTAATGGATTCTTACGTTCATAACTGAAACGGTTAAGATTCAAGAAGGTTTAACATCTTGACCAAAGATGTACCTCATATTAGTGACACTGCTAGAAGTAGTTCTTAGGACTTTGTTTTGACTCTTTGGCCCAGAACCTCAGAGTAGCTTTTGTTAAAATACAGAAAAGAGGGTCACTGTGATGGTCCTGTCATACCTTCTGGGTGAAAAGCTGAGACTCTTCCCACCCAGTTGAGTGGCTTTTCTCTCCTTGCCACAAAGTCCCCAGACTTGGGGACGTTTCTCAGTTGCAGTTGAGTTGTTGCTACTGCCAAGACCTTATTTATAGTCTTCAAGTAGGAAGAAAGAAAGACTTCACAGAAGCCTGACAGTAGACCCTCCACTGATATTTTTTCGTGTAGACACGCTGGTGCCCACCAGACCAAATTCCTCACCGTGTGCTTCTTGCCTGCTGCCGCCATCTTGTATGGTCCATGCCATTATCCCATAGCTTCCTATCGCTGTTGAAACGAGAACTCAAAATTTTGATTGTGTCTAGTGGGACTCCAACACATC
This sequence comes from Delphinapterus leucas, assembly GCF_059928025.1. Lineage (NCBI taxonomy): Eukaryota > Metazoa > Chordata > Mammalia > Artiodactyla > Monodontidae > Delphinapterus > Delphinapterus leucas. Next base: position 20,875,425 of record NC_143130.1, on the reverse strand, counting down.
AACTGAACATCTTAAAAAGGCTAGAGCTATGGGAGATCTATGCAGCTGTAAGGAGGTAAATTGGTGTAAACCTTCTTCAACATGCATGCACACCTCTCACCCAGTTGTTTTCTCTGTGCATCTCCAGAGTAGACCTTGGGTGTCACATAGGTGAAGCAAATGCAGGCTGAAATCTGACATTTCATTTTCTCCTTGGAAAAAAAATCTTTGGGGAATAACAAAAGTGAAAGATAATAGGAAAATGCGTAAGGAAGGAAAGCTTTCGGTAGCGGACTAACGGTATTCATTTTGTGATGCTTTGACTCAGCGCTCCTGATTCTTTGTACCCTAACTCAGGCTTCTTCAGGTCATCAACAGAACAGCTCTTCCTGAAGTTTTCTTTCTGCCTTTCCTAGGTTTTCCTGATGTATATCTTTTCTGTTCTTTTATTTGAATCTTCTCTAAGATTCAGTGGGCTTCTCTAAGCCCCATTAATTATCCCTCGTCTGAGCAGTTTCCTAAATTTCAAGAGAAGGGGCCACATCCGTCTACAGCACAGTTCTCAGAACCACAGCCTTGAGAGGGAAGACAGCGTCCAAACACCTTGGTCATCACTTGCAGTAAATTCCACTGGCACAGCTGTGTGTTTCTGTGCATAAAACTACATTTTGACTTCCTAGGCTACAGAAGGGGTGTTGAGTTTTCTGGTTGGGCAGAAGGGCAGCATATTTCGAATGATTAACTTTATGGATGTCATTGTCTTGGCCCGCTATATTTGGCTGTGCTGCAGCTGTGTTTGCCTTCTCAAAATTGTCACCAGGAGGCCTCCAACTGCAATTATTCCCTTCAGTTCGTGCTTGTAGCATCCTTCCTTGTGACTCCCGTGGTCCACCCCGCCATCTTGCCTGGGCATCAGGATTCAAAGGCAACACGCAAGCCCTGATGGCTGGTTAACACGACTGGCAGCTCCATCTCGAGACAATAATATTAAGTCACCTACATTTTACATTCTAATGCGACCTGTCAGGGTACTTCTTTCTTTTCACAAAAAGCCCATATTTTCCTCTTTTTTCCTACTTCTCTCTTCCTCTTCGACGGCAAAAAGTTGCTGCCAGCATCTACTGACGGGCAATAATATTTCTTCCGTTTCTGTATTACTAGAGCACTTCCGAGCAGGTTTTTACTTACTTCCGGTGTTTCCATGTCCCTCACAGAGCACCGTGTTGAAGAGGAGACTTAAAGGCAGAGCATTTTTTTTTTTTTTCCTGTTAGTTGAGCTCCTGCCACAGAATCTTCTTTTCTCTCAGGAAGATTTTAGGAAAGATTGTTCTTTGTATAGAAACCATTTTAATTCTGTTGGCTATGTGTGAGTTTTAACCTTGAGTTAGAACTTCCTCATGGGTCGTTTCTGCTTGTCGGGGACGCTTGCCCTGCGTCGAGATCTGCTGTGTGTAGCAGAATGGCATCACCAGCGACATGGCTTTATGGTCTCTCCAGCAATGCGTTAGAAGGTCATCCTTGAAGGCTAAGGGTCCTTTACTAAACAGGAGTCTTCTGCCTTCTCCTGGCTTGTCTTCTGACTTGTTCCATGCCCCTTTCAAGTCTCAGGTGACTTGTCAAGATTCCTCATCTAGAAAATAAGGATAATAAGATATGCTTCTTACCTGTGCCCCAGAATTATTGTGAAGCTAATGTCGGGAGAGGAGTTATAACCTGAGTATTTTACAGCTTTGTGGTACTTAAGATCGACTGCAAGTCCACCTGCCTTTCCTGGGGGAATGAAACTCAGGGAGACTTCATTACAGCTGACCAGTTAATGTTTTCTTCCTCAGAACATTCATGCTTTAAAGTCTCAGCCAAAGACCCAGAAAGCAGTATGGCTTTTTATAGACGTGCAGAAAATGCTCCGTCAGGACCACATTAAGAAGACTGATTTTTTTTTTCTCTCCTCTTTCTGCTTGATGATTGAGAAATAAAATACAGTTTGTGTTCCAACTGTGAACTCGTGGTCAGACCTTGCATTCTGGGATGGGGTGAAGCAAAAAGCAATATCTCCATCCTGGTATCTCCGTAAATGCATTTGGAAAAGCCCCTCTCTACATCAGCTGAAATAGCTCTTGATTTTCTTATGGGAGGAGACTCCGCTGCACCATAGGAAGGCTGCTTCTCACGTGATGGGACTCCTAACCCCCGCAAAAACCCAACTCTTAAGAAAACAATTTCAATGATGTGAACGTGGTGGCGAGTATTGTAGACCCTGCCACCTGCTGGCCTCATTAGGTGCTCAGGCCGCAACATGCCAGGAGAGTCTCTGAAGGAGGAAAGGACTTGGAAAAGGAATCAGCGATTTTAGGAGTTGGCACCATGGGTGGAGGTGTGCATCCCGCCACAGGATTCATCATAGTTATTGTTTTTCTGCTGTACTGTACCGGCCCTTCTTCTCCTGACATAGCCGGTAAGGCCCTTGAAGTCCTGAGAAGCCAGAGCTGCTACAGCTAGTGTGAAGGTTTGCTCCTAACGTTTTAAGTCACTTGATTGATTAAGATCAGACATGATCAGATTCAGTTGGGAAGCTCAGAGCCTCCTCTGAGTCCATTTAGCTGAGGAATGTCCTCCATGGTGGGCCAGAGGCCACGCAGCACCCACTCTGGCCAAGAGAGTGATGTTGCCTGTGAGACACTGCCCCCGCCCCACCCCCCCCCCCCAGGCCATGAACATGAACTCCCGAACCAAGAATCCCGTGCCCCCGTAGCAAACCACTTTGCGCTAGGCTGAACTCGGGCACTATCCCAGATAATGGCTGTTTCTGACATTGTTGGGAGAGGAACATGAGGTCTGTGGATGAAATCTGGCAGAATCTTTCGAGAAGGGTCTGCCTTGCAGATACTACAGATGTTTCTCTACAAATTGATGAGTTCTTTGTAGTTGGCACATTTTCTCTTAGCGTCAAGGACGTCTAAGTGACTTTATAGGCAGCCTTTCAATTGGGCCAAGATTTTGTGTCCAGCTGTCATAAAAAGTGACCAAAATTAGACTCTTGTCAGCCTCAGAAGCCACGGGATGGCCTTTATCTCGCCTCTGACTGTGTCTTGTTTTTTTCAGGTCTACTCAGAACATGATACTTCTGATCCACAATGATTTGAGTTGTCTGTTCAATAAAATAATGATGTCTACCTAGAAGCCAAAATATGTTTTCTGGTGTCAACAAAACTGTAATTCTTTGACAGTGAAATACTTCTTTTTAGTATGTTTCTCCTAATTCTGATTGCTAACGCTTTAAAGGATGTTGCCTTCCTGTGGGTACGCTTTCTGAAATGTTTTATGACATTTGCTGTTCTTGATTTAGGATATACTGTGGGTTAGCCATTAAGCTAAGAGATTTGTATAAATTATCAGTAATCTTCAGAAAACTTTTGTAAGATAAGTTGTTCCAATTTTTGCAAATGAGAAAAGGGAGGTTCTAGAAGGTAAAGGCACATATCTGTGTCCATTTCCAAAGCCTGAGCTCTTTCAACTGTGCCACCTTCCATTCTGGCCCAGAAGGTTGCTTTGTCTTTCGAGGGATCCTTAGAACCTTGTATGACCATAAACAGGTTGAACTTCTAGATGTGTTGGCGAATTTGCAGCTGAGTTTGTGGATCCTGAGTATGAAATAGTTTCTTAGCTATGACCTAATAATGATGACCTGCTTTTTATATGCTCTTTCACGTAAATTTCTTGGTTTTGTTTCACAGCCAGACCAGTTTCTGAGTTTAGAAGGCAAGAGTGTTGTAAAAGTTGTCAGAAGAAAGGGGCACCGTAGCAAAGCCAAGATATCTTGATGCTAGAGGCAGGGTCTTACAGCTGAGATAAGGAAGCAATTAACATTGAATGTTAAGGTGGCTCGTTATTCTTCATTTAAAAAGATCACTGCCTGAAAGAGAAAAACAAATATCTATGCTAACACATATATATGGAATCTAAAAAAAAAAAAAGGTTCTGAAGAACCTAGGGGCAGGACAGGAGTAAAGCCACAGATGTAGAGAATGGACTTGAGGGCATGGGGAGGGAGAAGGGTAAGCTGGGACGAAGTGAGAGTGGCAATGACATATATACACTATCTAATGTAATACAGATAGCTAGTGGGAAGCAGCCACATAGCACAGGGAGATCAACTTCGTGCTTTGTGACCACCTAGAGGGGTGGGTTAGAGACGGTGGGAGGGAGATGCAAGAGGGAGGAGATGTGGGGACATATGTATACGTATAGCTGATTCACTTCGATATACAGCAGTAACTAACACACCAGTGTAGAGCAATTATACTCCAATAAAGATGTTAAAAATAAATAAATAAACTTTAAAAAGAGAGAATGAACTGCCTCTTCCAGGAAGAAGTTTCTTTGGGGGATTTCATTAGACACCTGGCATCCCACCCTGCATTTACTTCCAACTTCCTGATTTTTGCATTGATTTAGAGGAACACCTTTCTCAGGGTGCCTCCAGCCCATAGTGTGCCTTCTTGTGAATTAGAATAAAGCTCTTGGGTGGCATTCGGTCCCCATTGTCCCCTTCATGTGGTGACTTGCTGCTGTGTCCTTTCTACAGTTACTTGGAGTTTTAACCTCCTCCTTCATAAATGAGCCAGAGGGGTCGGCAGTAGAACAAGTGACTCTGAACACGATAACACATGGATTTTAGATGACTGACAGTGGTGACCAACTCAGCCGTGGCCCCTGGTCCCTTTCAAGTGTCAGTATACCTTTGACCTTTCCATAGCATTTTGCTCAAGTGCATAAACATGTGATGGGACTCTGGGTTTTCAGCAAATCAGTGATGTGTGTTTCCTGCGTAGCTATCCAGAGTAAAGGAACGGACAATAGAAAAGTTAGCTTAGAATTCATGCCTGGGTTGGTCTAACCCACACCACCATTTTTAGCCTGTCGAAATGCCTTTACTCTTAGGCGCCGCGCGTTGTAACCTAAGAGGATGTGATTGGAGTGGAGTTTTCGTGCCCCATGTGCTTATTGTATTCTTGCTACTGATGCATGCATTATCTGTAATTACATTTTCAAGTGACTGAAAATTGCAGGCTTTGTTGAACAAAAATACAGCCAAAGAATGGAATGTATATCCACTCCACCCTCATTATAAGGCTTTCAGAAATCAAACTATAAGGCCCAATGCCGTGGCTCTCAACAACATGATACCAACTCCATTCTCTGATGTTTGAACACTTCGTCAAAATGCTGGGTTCCCAATGATGATCATAAAATTGGAGGAAAACGTTGTTACTCTTTTAGTACTTTGTCGGCTCCATTGTCAACGCTGTCACAGTGACAGCACCTCTCGCAAATCCTCTTTCCAGGATGTAAAACCGGAAACCATGATTTGATTTAGATCCAGGCATGGTGGGCCAAGTTGAGGGAGTTGGTTGAGGTGAAGACGTTGTTGCCTTCCTGGGACAGATACTGTTATATCTGTACAACATTATATTGTCTTCAAGCAGCCTCACCTCCCACCTAGGGTGCAATTAAAAAAAAAAAAAGATTGTCCCCATGGGGACCTACTGCAAGGTAAACTCTTACCTTGGTCTTAGAGCCTGGCCATGGGACGAAGAAAACATTCTGGCCAACCTTGCTCTTCTAGACACAGGATAAGACCCCATGTCTAATTTCAGTGAGAGCTTAAGCCACGTGGAATTTTAAAAAAGAGAATCTGACATGTCTGACCTTAGTATTTTGCTCATCGTTGATTAGCATCTGAAAATCCAGGGAACCCATGAAATAGAAAATGTTCCCTGGTTTTGGGGTGGAAAGCAAACGGGAGGAAGAAATTATGGTGATGTTGTTACTGTTAATTTGTTTATAAGGTATTAAACTTGTCATTTTCATGATGGTTCACAAAATCACAACTCACTCTCTAGGCCCTAGTAGAGTTCAAACTCTTAGCAAAACTAAAGAAAAAAATCATTGTGATGCTTTAATCCAGAAAAGGAACAGAGTCAGGCTGCTCAGAAAACCCACCAGCCTTTCCTGATTCTGTCGAGTGCTGCCCTTTCAGGTGGGACCCCCATGTCATCAAAGAAATGTTTATCAGGTCATAATTAAAGTGTGGACAGTTGAAATCCATTTAGTTCTGGTGTATACCTGGTGAATTGGATGCTCCTGTGTGTGTGTGTGTGTGTGTACATATACACACATATATATGTATGTTACCTTTTCTAACATAAATTATACATTTAAACGTGTACAGTTGGATTTTGGACAGACCACTTTATACTGTAATAATAAAGTTACGTTCAGTATTTTTAACATTCATGGAGCTGAAATGAGATAATTTGGAGGTCCAAGTAAAGGGCTTTCTATGTAATACAACGCGTCAACAAGGGTTGTGTGTGTGTGTTTCATTTTTAAAAATGTAAAGGGATTGTTGTAGCTGTTGACGCTTCTTTTGCGGCGGAAACTGAGACCTAGTCAGTCTCCATAATATAATTGCCCGATTGTGAGGTACAAATGAGGGCAGCTTGATTTGTGTATTTCATCAGTTCTCTCTGTGGATTACAAACACCCCTTCATGTTCAGCAGCACACTTTTTTTTGACAGGTTATGTGTTTGTCTGTAAGTGCCTGGGCTTCCAATAGCTTGGGTTCTTAACCAATCAGCACAACTTACTTTAAGAAATGTAATTAGCCTAGAACCAAAGTTAATTAGCTTTTAAAGTTGTCTGATTCTCAGGGTTTCTTGTTTGCTGCTACAGTAGCAAATTGATTCCATTGTGGTGTAGTAGATAGAGCGGGAGCCAGGAAGTGTGTAGTCGTTTTACAGTTTGTCCTGCAGATTGAATAGTTAAAATTAAGTTGGACAGCTGAGGAGTTGAGGATTTATGAGTCACAGCTGACCTGTTATTTGGCTGAATTGATCAGTTGTTCTGTGGAAACCACCTATACATTTTCTGTACTGAAATCTGTTTCTTTTTTTTTTCTTTTTATAACTCTGAAATTCCTGCTAGTGAACAAGAGTCGCAGCGTGTATTGTCAACCTCAACACAAACATTTGAAGTCTCATAATGTACTGAATGGTTACTGCCTGTTCTTGGTGTTACAAAAATCTTCTAGAGTGTTAACAGTGGTTCATATTTTAAGTTAAACATTTGGTTACTCTGAGCTTTTGTCTATCACTTTGTTTCTTTTTCTGGGATATACTGGTTTAAGATGAAGAAGGCTTTGCACTATTTGCTTTGGGTTCTGTTAAATTAGTAAAGGATTTTCTTGTTGGGAAATAAAAATTTAACTGTTACATCTTTCTGAAGACCTTTGTATATTTTGGAGATTAATCCTTTGCCCGTTTCATTTGCAAATATTTTCCATTCTGAGGGTTGTCTTTTCATCTTGCTTATGGTTTCCTTTGCTGTGCAAAAGCTTTTAAGTTTCATGGTGAGTGGGAAGCTGCTGCCTAGCACAAGGAGATCAACTCGATGCTTTGTGATGACCTAGAGGGGTGGGATAGGGAGGGAGGGAGAGAGGCTCAAGAGGGAGGGGATATGGGGATATATGTATACATGTAGCTGATTCACTTTGTTGTACAGCAGAAACTAACACAACGCTGTGAAGCATTTCTACTCCGATAAAGATGTGGGAAAAAAAAGACCTTCGTTCAGCATCCTGTAGATCAGATGAGGGAAATATGATATTGCCTCATCAATTTTTTTTTTTTTTTTTTTTTGCTATACCTAGATCCTTCCTAGAAACCTTACAAATATTACTAAGAACACTAAGTGGAAGAAATATGGTCTCTTGGTGGTGACGTGCATGTACATTTATGATCTTGGCCATTTGGATTGTAGAATCCAGGCAGCCTGAGAGATGGGGGAAAACAACATTAACCAAAATCTGTAATATTGCGATTCTTTCCCATCTAAAAAAAGCTGCAAGAGTAATAGTGCCTTACCTACTGCATTAGGTCTGACTGGATCAGGTATGATCCACAGAAATAACTGTGCAAGCAAAGAAATCTGGCTTTTTATCCTGTCAAACCTTTTGCTCCCTCAACTTCCTTTAGACAAACTCTTGATTTTACTCTAGATCTAGAATCTCGAGAGCAAGTAGGCATGGAGAGTGAAAATAAGCTGATGGCATAGCAGCCACTTAACTGGTGTTCCAGTTATGACCCCCAGGTTGGAACTCAAAACACAGTGCGTATGTGTCCTGGTTTGCTGGGATACTCCCAGTTTGTACCTATCGTCCTGGCGTCATCACTAATAGCATCCACCTTTCACTCTAAAGAGTGTCCCAGTTTGGATGATAAATTACGTGGCCCCCCTTCTCATGTCTGATCCTGTATCACTAGCTTTCTTAAATATAAACATGTTTGCCAGCTTTTAAAAGTCTATACATAGGACTAACCCAAACCTTTGCACAAAAAGGATTATCCATGCTTTGAAACGTTCAGAAAAAGCAATTTCTAGCCTCTCTTTCTCTGACCCATTCCCTTACCTAAAGTTATTCAAAATTGAACAGAAGTTTCCTTGCTGTTTTTTAATGTGTTAGTATCCTGCTGGGCACCTTTGGGACAGGCTAGCTCATTAACTTATGTTTCTTTCTAACCAGAATCTCTTGTCCTGGGAAATTCCCGTGGACGTCTTTGTCTGAGCACCCTTCCCCCAGCACACGGGTTCAGTGTTTGAGGACCCTGAGACCAGATTTACAAAGCTGCGTTTCCCTTCAGTTCCGTTAAATTCATGAAATAACTTTGCCCCATTCTGGAAAGCTCAACTAGGTGGCTCAGTTCTGTTAAGATTCAGCTAGAGCGTGACAAGGGCCAGAAAATGATCTGATGGCGCAGGCTTTGTTTGTCCTCACACTGCCCGTGGTGAGACAGTAGCAGCCGGAGCCCAGCCAAGGTATTAATGATGACCCCAGGGTGCCCACCTATATTTTTGAGTTTTAATCTCTGGTATGCTTTTTTGTCCTCTTCCACACGAATTGGTCTTTCTCCTTTGGTGCTGGAACTTCAGAGGATTTGTGCAATCTGTGTTTAAAATCGATTTCCTGATTTTTAACATTTATACCCAGCTGTTTGTTATTCAGTGCAGCCATCAGCATCCGAGTCTCAATGGACCATGTAATGTGCAGCTGTAGTCAGATGTAATGCTTCTGCTCCCTAAATGTTTCCATTAGAAGCTTAGAGAGGCAGGCTAAAGACTGCTGATAACCAGGTTGCCGGCATTAATTTACCCTCTGGAGCTACACACATTCTGCCTGGCAATTGTATTTCACGACCAACAAGCAGAGCAGTGTTTGCAAGCTCCATCCCTGGTAGTAATGTTGACACTGTATATATCAAGTACATCCACACTGATATGAAAGGTACTTGTACCGCTAATTCAGGCGGCAGGAAGCTGTCTGATCTGCATGCATAAATACTCTGGAAGTAAGGTTGCTCTCAAGAAACGTCAGCCAGGATTCATATCAAACCTTGGCCCAGATTAAAATAGGTTCATAAACTAGTCTCTTGAAGAGAACATTTCTTAGGAAAAATCATTTTAGGATCATTTCTCTGCCGTCTATAGTCAGACCTTGTTTCTAATTTGCATTTATTGTTCAAATCTGTGTTTCCTTTTGTATTTGTATGATGTATCTTTGTTTAGAGGCTACAGCTTCTACCAAATTTAATTACTTCCCTCGGAGGCTTTAAATTGAGGGCAGCTTCTATTAATTGTTAATTACATTCCCCTGCCATTTACACGGCAAAGGTGCAGTTACTAATTGAGGGTCTGTTCTGTACAGTGATAAGCGACTTCTTCAGCCTCAATATTTATGTTTCTCTGGGGACCGATTTTTATTTCTCTAATCTTATCCTTTATTAAACATAAAAGTAGATATTCCAGTGATATATTGGCCATTCCTATGATCCAGTGTTGTTGTGTATCCCAGAGAAATACATGGGAATCATACTTGGCTCTGTGTTGCCATCTGGTGGTGTCTTGATCTTTTTTAGCCTTCTTAGACCAGTTTCTGATGAGAAGATGGTACTCCAGGGCCTGTTCCTTTCTTAGTTTTAGCCCACAGCGTCTCTGGGGATTTAAAATTAGCCTCCTTCCGCACTGGTGGCCGAGGGAAGCATCAGTATGGCTCAGTGTCTTTTGTGTCATTAAGTACGCATTGCATGTCTTCTAGATATTAGGCATCTTGCATTACTCAGTCTTTGATTCTCAGCTTGTCGTTCTCAACCTTCCTTTTCTAGACGGCTTATATCCTCAACTAACCTGTCCAGCCTGACTGGGGTGGGGGGAAACTGTGTCTCAGCGTTTGACCTGGGTTTCTATCTGGGTGTCCTTTGGTGAGCGGTGTTTCTGCCTCAGTGGCCGGGCTTCGAGTCAATCGTGGGAGCTGGTGGATGGAGTCCATCTGCTCGGTGTTAACTACTTCCTGAGTGACAACCCTTGAGTTGGCCGTAGTTCCATTTCAAGAATTTATTAAGAGCGTTATGAATCTCAGGAAGGGTTTGGTAATTTACTGAAAAAGCAGTGAGAGTTGTTTTTTCATTTATTTATTAGACATGATATTTCACAAGATGAAGTTACCTCCCAGCCCAGGCTGAGCTGTTTCATTTTTTACTGACATTTCCATCTCCTCTTTGAAATGGATCTGCCATAATAGTTGGTTTTCGTGTCATGATGTGCTTCTGTTCCATAGCCCCAAACGTTTTTTTAAAAATCATAAAGGTAGAGAGCAAGAAAGAACCAAGCTATAGGTTGAATTAATGAACAGGGCAAAGTGAAAAGCATTAAATCCTTCGTTATTGAGTTTAGGTTTATAGGAAAACCAAAGTGATGTTAGTTCGTGGTTTTTAGTGGATTTTGTCAAAATGCTTGACAGTGGGGAGGGGGAAGGGTAAACTGGGACGAAGTGAAAGAGGGGCATGGTGATATATACACTACCAAATATAAAATAGCTAGTGGGAAGCAGCCACATAGCACAGGGAGTTCAGCTCGGTGCTTTGTGACCACCTAGTGGGGTGGGATAGGGAGGGTGGGAGGGAGATGCAAGAGGGAGGAGATATGGGAACATATGTATATGTATAGCTGATTCGCTTTGCTATAAAGCAGAAACTAACACACCATTCCATTGTAAAGCAATTATACCCCAATAAAGATGTTTAAAAAAAAAAATGCTTGACAGTGCCTAGACCTCCAGTAGATAGCCGTGCTAAGTTAGAAATCTACCATCTCTGATAGCAAGAGATGCCAAAGGCAGGCATGCGCAGTGCTGTCTGTCCCTCAGCTGCTAGAGGTGGCTGCCTCTGGAGGGACCAAGCCACACTGGGCAAGGAGGAGCCTGGCTCAGATTGGGGCATGGGCGGGGAACGACCCACTTCAGCCTCATTGGAGAAATGACTTCCCTCTACCCCACCTGCATTCCGGCTTCTGTTTGTGAAATCCTCTTGCATCTGGCCTATATTCTTAAGGGGAAAAAAAAAAAAAGCTTCTGATTCTTAGAAAGAATGTGTGGAAGGTGATTTGCACTGTGTTACGTTGCCAGGTTGTGCTGGTGGAGGTATGTGGTGTGTGAAACTGTGGGGCTTATTAAGTTATTGATACAGGAGGGTTGTCGACTTAGGCAAGGTGTGAAGATAATCCTATTAGAAAGTGATTACTCTTCTACCGGAAATGCATTAAAAGAGTTATGGTGCTGGGACAGAAGGGATCCTGACAGAATTTATGGGATCAATTCAATATTATGCGGTACACAGCCATCAAAATGAATTCTGGGGTGAAACTTAGAATATCCATTGCAGCCCTGCAGCACTGATTTCGTACATAATATACCCATCCATGTAGAGATCAGACATAAATTACAAATGGAGGTGGGGTTCAATGCTCTTTCTTAAGGATTTTTTTTAATTGAAGTGTTTATTTATAATGTGTTAATTTCTGCTGTACAGCAAAGTAATTCAGTTATACGTATATACTTTTTCATATTCCTTTCCATTATGGTTTATCACAGGACATTGAATATAGTTCCCTGTGCTGTACAGTAGGACCTTGCTGTTTATCCATTTTATATATAATAGCTTGCATCTGCTAATCCCGAACTCCCAAGGATTATGGTTTTAAAATGTGCTATATAACCTTTTGTATAAATGTCCCACATAAAACTCTTTTAATATTTGGAACCCCCAGGTATGGGCTTGAAATCAGATAATTAGGCTAAATTATACAGGTTGGGTTCATTTTTATTAAAGCATTTCTGGCAGGGATGAAACTCCATTATTAAACGTGATTTTGGAATTAAAACTGGAAAGCTTTACAGAATCTTGGAAATGGAGGGAGGGGGGTAGTACCTTCGGTGGGAAGCCGACTGCCTTGCCCTCTCATTCCATCCCCCCCCACCGCTGCACCCCACAGCCGAGCGCCCCGTACTCCCTTGGCATCCTGTACCTGTGTGCCCGCAGCAGCATCCTGAGTCCTGTCCCATCTCTCCCATTAGACTATGGCACCCTGAAATCAGAAACCAAGATTCAGTGAGCTGATGCCCCCAGCACCTAGAACTTCATACAACTCAGAGGAGGTGAGGGCGCATCACGTTACGTGAAAAAGGAAGAAGAGTCGAGAACTAACATTGCTAGGATTGAAATGAACTGAGCAAATTCTCCTGGAGCTCCTGCCATAGGCCAGGGTGTGGGACACACAGGCAAAAGCATGTCATCGGAGCTGACATCGGCACTTCCTGAAATCCTTGAGTTCAGACTCTTAGGGCACCAAGCTGAGTGCCCTAAAACTGGACTTCAGGGCTCTTTGGCTGTGGACTTAGTCATTGGCCTCTAGAGGCACCACTTTGCCGTATTTGTCCAGGTGTACGTTTGAGTCCCTACGTAAGTGTTATGAACTTCTAAATGCACGTTATTGAAGAAGAAGAAATTTAAGAATCACAAGTCTGTTTCTAAAGCTTTATTGAAAGCCACTCAGTGGAAAATAGGTGTTAAGTGTGCTTCATAACTCTGGTCATTGAAGTAGGAACTTGCATACCAGTTTTTCAGGCTAGTTTCATTACAGAATAAGGGATAATTATATATTTCCTACATTTTACACTTTTATGCCAGTGCCCTGGAGGAGACCACAGGCCTAAGCAATTCAAATATGCAGATAGAGAATTTTTTAAACCCCTTATGACTTCAGAACATAATATACATTGAGGGGCTGGGGCAGGGAAGACAGTGGTATTATTTTCTCTATTATGATTTTATGAAGCTAATATTATTATGTCACCTCTACAGAAGGGATCTCAAAGACATTCTAGGGATCGAGAAGAACAAAATGTGTTGATCTGGGCTATTAGAAACCAGTTTTTAATTGAAGATTTCCCATTTTCTGGGAGTTCAGTGTCTCTTAGGAAAATGTAAATTTTGAAAAAATGTATCATTTCCATGTCATTGGCAAGGGGACCAGGTGATTCCAAGGGAAACAGGGGCAGGAGGAAGTGAAAGAAATCCCGTGCCAGTGCAAAGCGGAAGGAAAGAGTGGCATTCCTGTATTTAACCGCGTCTTCATGATGTTCTCTGTGCAAATTGTCTCCAACAATATGGAGATAATTCAAAACAAGCATTCACAAGACTCAGACACAGGGTTTTGGAGAAGAAATAAAATAGGTTCTGTTCTATAAACACACCAACTGATGGTTAGTGCTTGATAAGATCTTAATCTGCTATAATAACATTTTCACATCTGATAAATTGCATCATATAATCGAAGTAACAGTAGTTTATAGGAACTTTAAGGTATAATTTGTATGGAATTTTAATTACGGAGCAACAGAACAGTGAGCCACCAGGAAGAACCTATTTTATGCTGTATTTCCTGTATAGTAGCTTATTGTGTTGCAGCTTTTTGTCATTCTGGTCTGGTTGGTCACTCCCTTTTCCCTGTACGCTGATTTTAATGGTTTCTTGGCTCAGGCAGGCATTTAATAAATATTTGCTATGTGCCAGTGACTGCTTTAGGTGCTGGGAGAACCCTGCATCCTCAAGTTGTAGCCTCATTCATAGAAACAGTGCTTTTTTACTTGCCTCCTATTTTGTGAGTTCCCTTCTTCCATCCATTTCACCTTCTACTGTGTAGAGTTTTCCATGATCCAGCTGTGTTGCACCTGCTGTTTACCTCCATCTCTGTGATAGCTTATTTTAGTTGCTCTTCTAGCCTCCTGCCCTTACTAGTGTCTTAGTTCTGGCTGCTATAGCAAAATACCACATACTGGGTGTGTAAACAACAGACATTATTTCCCACAATCTTGGGAACTGGGAAGTCCAAGATCAAGGCACTGGCAAGATTTGGTTCTTGATGAGGGCTCTCTTCCTGGTTTGCACATAACTGCCTTTTTGCTGCATCCTTACATGGCAGAGAGAAGAAGTTCTGATGTCTCTTCCTCTTCTTGTAAGGGCACTAATTCTATCATGGGGACCCATCCTCTAATCTTATCTAAACTTAATTAGCCCCCTAAAGCTCCACCTCCAAATACTTTGGGTGTTAGGCCTTCAACATATGTATTTGGTGGGGGATACAGACATTCCATCCATAACACATAGTGATACTACCAAGACATAGAAGCAGACCTGAAAAGAGGTGGAGCAACCGCAGTCTATACTGCCAATAAGTGGGATAGAGTTAGGAGGGTGATAGTATAATACCAAGACCCATTAGCTGTGAATAGTGATTCACTATTAGCACACATTTTTGGGGATTTCCCTTTCACACTTGGAGCCGGAGCACTTGGAAAGCCATATCAGAGGAAGTTCCTAAACCCTCTTGTTTCACGAGGCTGAGAAAATAACATGAACATTGCAGGTGTCGATGGTACTGAAATTGTAAGGCCTCGTGTTAAAAATATGACTCGTACTTCTTAGTTTTCTTAACACGTGTTTAATTTCTGTTCAGTCAAGTTACAGGAACTTTTCTCATCCAGTTTTCCAGATCATTTTCTTGACAAAATTACCTTATGTAAAGAGATCTCTCTGGACCCTTTTCCATGATGTTTACCGAGTGTGATCTCTGTAATCCAGGACATAACAGTAATCCCTTTAAAATTGAATGCATCCCAGAGATTTTGCAGTATTTAAGCTGATATATTTGGATGTTCACAGCCCTGTTACTATATATAAAAATAATTCTGTCAGGGTTTTTTGGACTTTCGTATATTTGGTGCATACCTAGCTATACCTTTCTGAGATTAGTTCCATTATCCTCTATCTGGTTTTCACTAAAATTATGTTATGAGTTCCTTGGGGACACAGTTATGGGTACATGGTTAGCAGCGTAGACTAGAACGTTTGTGGTGAACTGTTTTCATCAGAAATATGATCAGAATCTCATTAGTAAAATGAAATGAAAAGGAAAGCTGGGGGCTTAGCGTGGGGTTGATATTTCAGGAAATTACCAAGAGGTTGGTTTTCTGTTGGGGGAAAAAGGGACATTTTATATTTATGAACTGACCTTTCATATTTCTGTTATTATTCCACAGACACTATATTTAATTCAGAGCTTTTGAGAGCATGAAAACATTGCTGTAAGTTGAATAACTTTTAACTGGGAAATCAAAGGTCCAGGTTCTTTGGAAGCCAGGGTCATAGTCAAGGTGGAAATGAGGGCACAGTTGGCAGGCATCGTGGCCATCCGAGTGTACAAATGATCTGACAGTCCCCCTGGACTTCAAAGAGTCACACTGAGTTTCTCCTAACAATAGGTTTCAACCTGGTTTTCTTTTTATATGAGAAACTGTGATTGGCTGTCACCCCCGCCCCACCTGGCATCCCTCAGTATCGTTGGTTTGGTTTGGTTTGGTTTTACTGAGATAGTCACCCTTCTGAACTGTGTAATTCAGTGGCTCTTAGTATATTCACAAAGTTTTGCAACCGTCATCACTGTCTATTTTCAGAATTTTCATCACCTCCAAAAAGAAACCCTACCTTAACCGTCGTGATCACCTCCCAGCACCCCCTCCCAGTCTGTGAGCCTGTGCAACCGTTCATCTGCTTTCTGTGTCTGTGCCTGTTCTGTACATTTCACATAAATGCAGTCATGCAATATGTGGACTTCTGTGTCTGGCTTCTTAGCATGATGTTTTCAAGGTTCACCATGTTACAGCCTTTATTGGTATTTTATTCCTTTTATGGCTGGGTAGTATTCCATTGTATGGATAGACCGCAGTTTATTTGTTCATCAGTTGATGGACATTTAAGTTGTTTTGGTTGGTATGAATAAGGCTGCTATGAACATTCTGTACAGGTGTTTGTGTGAACATATATTTTTAGTTCTCTTGGAGATACGAATAGGAGTGGAATTGCTGGGTCCTAGGGTAATTCTGTGTTTAACTTTTTGAGGAATTGCCAGACAGTTTACCGGAGTGAATGCAGCATTTTGCCTTGCCACCAGTAGCGTGTGAGGTTCTAATTTCTCTACATTCTCACTGACTTTTGTTATTGTCTATTGCAGTATTGTTCTTAGTTATGTTTATTTTGTAGATGAGAAGTGTAGGATATAGAAGGTAAGAGTCAAACCCTCAGAGGGTCATAGGTAGGGCCAGGGATGGGATTTGTGTTTCCTGATCATAGTCACTATTTTTCTGCCACACTGTGTTTTAGGAAAACCAGATGTGGAAAAATAATGATTCTGGAATCAATCTATTTTTATATCCCCACCACAGGAACAGAGCGTTTTGTTTCTTCATTATCCAGTCGTGTGTCTCCAACCTCAACCTTTTCTCTGAACACTAGCCTTGAATAGCCAGTTGCTTCCTTGCCTATCTCCACCTGGGTGTGTACTTGGCATCTCAAACTCGGCCCAAACCAAACTCTTGCTCCCCTCCCCATTCCGTTCCCCATCTCACTGAATGGTACCCAGCTGCTCAGGGCCAAACCCTGAAATGCTTCTGAACTTCTCATCCTCTCATCCTCCACGTCCAGCCCATCACCAAATCCTGCCGGTTCATCCCATTGTCACTTCTGTTCAGGCCCCTTCGTTGTCACTCCCTTGACCAAACCACTGTCATCTCACCCAGACATCCTCTCTCACTGGACTAAAGATCTTGCAGATCCCCTGGTCAAACACCGCCCCCCCCCCCACATGGCTTCTTTTCCAACCTAGAAAGAAATCGAACATCTTTACACTGTCCTGTAGCCCTTGACTGCCCCACACCTCTCAGTTCCTGCTGTTTTCTCCTTGGTCTACTCTAGCCATCCAGCTTCTAGCTCTTAGCTGTCCTCCGAAGATGCCAGTATATGTTTATTTGCTTATTTGTTTATTTTCTGTCTACCTATTGGGATGTAAGCTCTGAGATAGCAGACACTTCGTATCTTGGGTTTGTTTACTGCTCTATCCTCATAGCCTGAGATCGGACTTTGCACATGCTGGGCACTCAATAAATCACTTTTGAATGAGCAGGTTATTTTATTCTTCCTGGCATCATTCAGAATCGTTTTGCTGTCAGCCTGTATTGGGTGAGCTTTTAATCTTTCCTACATTTTGCAAAAAGACTTCCCTATAGTCGTGTATAAATTTGTGCAAGCCTTTCCATAGCACAGTTCCTTCGTATGTAAATTTGCAAGCATGCTAGGCAGGTGCTTTGAGACCTTATCTGAAAAATGTTTTCCGCCCCAAGTACCAAAGATTATGATTGTGTTGTCATTTTTATTAGTCAGGCTGGTTTTAATAAACAGTATGGACCCTATTAGCCAAGTATGTGATAATCTCGTTGCATTATAATACCCTAGGATATAATATTGTAATGTAATAATATCTTATTACGGTGCTCCTGCTGATAAAGATCTCACTAATATACGCATAGAGTTCTAGTAGTTTTTTAATAAACATCCAGGGGTGAGAATCTGCTGTTGAGAACCTTGTGTAAAACATAAGATACCAAACAGGATATCGACAAAATATATCCATGTATGTAAGCTGAACATGCAGAGTTTAATTCATTCATCTTGCTGTGTTGCACATCATTCCTTAAAATTCCACATTGTTCAGGTGCCTTCCAACCTTCCTTTCGTCTGTTTATTCCATGTCATGTAATTGCCAAAAATAAGTGAGGCTGATATTAACTTAGGTGAAGATAATGTTCCAGTGCCTTCCAGTAGACTAAATAATTCAAGAGAGTATGATGCAGCGGGGAAGAACTTGCTTTTACAGGTTTACCTAAGTTTGAGTCTCGACTTTAGTCCTGAACGCACTATGTACTGATGAGACCGTCTCTTTCTGATCTGCCATTTCCTCATCTGTAGGAATGGAATGAGTAGCAGTAGCCACTTGCTGAGGTTGCGTGAGAGTTAAGAGAGATGATTCATTTCAAGTACCCGGCTGGTAATAAGATGGGCAATAAATGTTAACTGCACTTATTAGTACTATTACTGTCTTAAAACATTTGCGCACTCTGGCTGAAGAAATAGTCATTCTAGCATCGCTTTGCTGAAGGATATCAGGTAGAGTAGTAAAAAGGGCTTTAAATAGGGCAATAAAATGCAGATATATTCCCTTTGCTTCCCCCCTCCCCCGCACCAACTGTATCTCATTCAGCTCCTGGAAAAAGAGAGCTGGGCTACTGCTAAACACAATGTAACACAATAATACAGAAAGAGACCCCCTTAAGGTAACATGTATGCTTATAGCCTATTTAGGGAACAAAAATGGATCTTTCTGTAGCAGCGACTCTGGCCAGGACACTCAGAATAACCATTAGCTTCCGTGCTCATTTTCTCCCTCTTCTTAATCTAAGCCTCTGGGGGTGGCAGTGAGAGAGCAAACCCAGAATTGAAAATGCCCCGGGTTTGTTTTTAAAGGCAACGACCTGGTCACGAAGAGTCTGCATGTGCAGGGAGCCTGCCCGAGCTTTCCAGACTTTCCACTTGGTTCTGATGTCCAGCTGCTGCTTAATGATTTCATGCCTCCTCAGCTAGACTGTCTGCCGAGGTTCTGAGACAGAACCGTGCCCCAGCAGCGCTGCAGGGCTTGATGGAAACCCCCGAAAGCCCATCCCCATCCCCAGACTTTCTGATTCAGTGGTCCAGGGTGGGGCTGAGAATTTGCATTTCTAATGAGCTCCCAGGTGTTGCTGTTGCTTCTGGTCAGGAGATCAGATGTGAAGCCCTGCTGCAGGCAGTTGGAGATCTCCCCAGGCTGCCGGCCTGGAGCTGGGTACAGGGTATAAACTCAGTAAATATACTTGTTGGCTTGCTTCGTCTGAGGCCACTGAGGTGAAATATAAAAGGAAGATAAAGTATATTAAGGTTCTCATTAGGTGCCCTGCCTGATTCTCATTAAGACTGTCCTGATTTCTTTTATGTCCTGGGCGTGTGGGCTCAGTGCTCATTTTCATGGCTTCTGGATCCCTGATGTGCTGTTATTTTCAACTAGTCCAAGCTTCTCCTCATTTCCTTTCTTGAGTCTCTCTAGACAGAACAGTAATCATAGACATCGGAAGGAATCCTCAGAACCAGTACGTGCATGAGAATTCTTTTACCTCCCAGAGAGCTTCTCTAAGTCCCTTGTCATCCATCTCATTTCACTGGTCCCTCCACCCCCTTAATAGAAAGCCAGAGCCCTGGGCTTGTAACTTCATTTTCTAAGATTTTAAATTTGATTGAAAGTGCCTTCACTAAGCTAACATTTGTTGGAGTCCCTGGGGAGAGGAAAATGATTTATAGGGAAGTGGTGTAAAACCAACTGGACTTGTAGAAGAAGGATAGTTTGGAATTATATTGCCAAATTCATTGTTTATTTCTATCTCATTTTTCTGAGTGCGAGCACTTGGGTATTCTTTCACCAGAAAAGAATTTTAGGGGGTGGTTTTTCACATCCTTTAAAGTTCTATTTGAACATAAACAAATTTTAGAGGAAAGTGATGTTTTCCTTCAATAAAATAGAAAAAAAAAATCTGTTTCAGTTTCCATGGACCCATTACCACTTACAAGGGAGTCTCCTATGCAAAGATATTAAAGACCTTTGAATATCTTTTCCACTGAGTTTCTGAGTATAATTTTCATTCTTTGCTTTCAGCCAACACATGAGTTCGGGTTTTAGATTAGTGTTTTGCAAAGCAGGTTCCGTGGAACACTAGAAGGATGTTATATGGATGAAAAGTGTTCAGTGGCAGAAGTAAAGCTTAGCGATCACAGGTTTAAATAAAGGTAAACAAGTATCTTTAATTCTTTATTCAAGACTAATCTTTAATATGGGTTTTAGGCCTTGTAGATATGGGAGAGGGGTGTTTCTAGACTCTTCGACATGGGAGCTTTTGGTAGAGCGTCTTATGTTATTAGTGTTATTCACAACAGACTTTGGGGAGTACTGTGTGAACATTCTATGTACTATCATCATCTTGGATTCCTAAAGAAGCCTCAGAGGTATAAGATATAGAAAGCTGGTCTTCTGTGCAGATACCAGCGACACAATTTTGGTTCCTTTTGGATGCAGAAAAAAATTTTAATTATTTTTTAGAAAATGTACAGTACTAGAGATCCTGTTTGTCAGTAATTCTGTCACTACTGACTGCCACAGTGGCTACACTGAATGCTGATTTCTGGTTAAATTTTCCTAGAATGTAGAAATTTTCATTTCACATTGTTGATATTTAGACAAAATCCCACTGCCCAGTACATCCGGCATTCTATTGCTAAATGTAATTCTAGGGTGAAATCATGCAGAAAGGTCATGGTTTTTTCCTCCCCTCCCAGATGTCAGCTTTCAAAATCATGGAAAAATCAAGTTAATAGTCATTTGAAACTCAGTCATTCATAATTTAAACAAGCCCACGAAGCCATAAGTTCATGTGTAAGAATTGTTTCTTGCTGGTTTGTACACTTCCAAGTTAATTGCTCTCCCTGTATCCCTCCCCCCAACACCCCCAAGGCTGTATTGCAGTTAGCAATATGCTATGTGTCACGCCATTTTCTCAGTCACTAGGAAATGCCAAGGAAGTATATTTTGGGCTTCGGAGGCTATTAATCTCTGAGACACCGTCAAAGGGAAGTTGTATAGCTGGAAGACCCACAAGAGAAAAGTTGCCTTTTTGTTTCCTTTGCATTTGGGCTGTTGCCACTGTTTAAAAATTGGCAATGAACAGGATGTGCATTTTTAGTTGTTGCGAGATCCCATATAGACAAGTGGTGAGAGATGAAACCACACATAGACTTGATAAAGAGATGGCTGGCGTTCTGAAGGTAGGGCAGTCTCAGTTATTTTGTGCCATTCAGCTTTTCATTTCAGGGTGGCCGCTGGTGACAGCGAGTGTTCTAGTGCCACCCATCCTAGTTTGCTGTCTTATCCCCGCCTCCGACCACCCACACATGTATATTGGCATCTGGGAAGAGTTAGATCACCCCTATTTGACGGCAATATTATGCTTGTTAACATCCACCGAGCTGTGAAAACACATGCGTAAAACATGGAAGGTAGAATTTTAAAACGTTGTCTTCTTCCTCTCTTCTCCAGGGGCCACCCAAACTTTTTAACGTGATCTACCACAGAGCTCTGGCATTTTCTGTTGCAGCCAATCTGGTTCTTATTCACCGAGTGTAATTACGAGTGTAGGTGTTATGAATTTGTTGGTTAAAAACCCCCAAACGCACATAAACGTGTTGATGTAAATGTTCTAAGTACAGGATGCCTAATTTAAATGAATGACAGGGAGCACAACGTTGTGGAATTGTCAGGAAACCAGAAATTAGCTATTTTACAGCCCTTTCTTTGTCTCTGCTGCTGTTCCTGTATTGGAAGCCAGAGGAGCTACAAAATATGGACAGGATTGAGTGGGATCTTGGGTGTAACCTATTACCATGAAAAATTGGCAGGGAGGAAATCACTTCTTGTTTTCTGCGTGTGCTTATGTAACCTTGAACACACTGTTCTGTTAAAAAGTCTTTACTTTTCCCTTGTTAGGAAAAAAAAATCAAACTTCAGCCTTACTTTTGAGAGCTGTACTTGTTTGTGTGCCTTTTTAATTGTTTTTGAGACTGCATCTGTGCATGCTCCCTCCCCCAGCCCCCAGCTTCCCAAATGTCGGGTTGCAGATGTGAGCCTGGCCGGCAAGTCCCAGCAGCTTGACTTTCAGTGATGTTTTAATTCTTTGGAAGATGACAGTGTGCTCCAGTGTGCTGGATCCCATCACCTCTTCACTACCAAGTTCTGATGTCAACGGGGTTGTGCTCGGCTGCATGCCTTGCTTGTATCTAATCATTTTATGGCAAACAGGATGGGGAGAGGTTAAGGACACAGCTATGAGCCTGGACCTCTGGTTTTCCCCAGCCTGGGTCACTCAATAATCCGCCTTTATTTGGTGCTTCTCATTATTTCCTTTCCTTTTTCTCTTCCAACTGGATATTTTTCGGGTCTCTGCTGTCCTTTGCTTTCGTTCTGATCTCCTCCTTTTTCGTTTCCAAAACAATAAAACTTCCTGGATCATCTTGTTTCTGCATCTCTCCTTTCCTCGTACCATGCCATACTTCCAGTACATCCTTGGACTCAGAATTTAGCATAGAAAAAGGTCCTTAGGGAACTGGTTCATTATGAGGTCTTGCCTGCCTCCTTCAGGTGGTAGGTTTTTGTTTGTCTTGCTTTGTTTTTTGTGTGCACTTGGGTGTCGGGGGGAGGGAGGTGATCAATGTGACAGCCTTCACAAACTGTCTCCCCACAGTTTGGAGGAGAAGAGGCTATGGTAAATGGAACTTGGGAAGGATGTGAGATGCCTCTCGGATGTCCGCAGCCCTTCGTCCCCACAGAGGTGTGATGACCTTGGCCGGACCCCCTGCCACCAGTGGTTCAGGAGCCTGGAGGGCCTACAGAGGCAGCTGGCCCTTCAGCGGCGGCCTCAGGACCTGGGGCTCAGCCAGGCTGCTGCAACTGCGGTTCCCCCGGGATTCCCGACTAATGGGCCTCCTGCTAAGGGCAGGGACCCGAATGGGAGAAGTTCATGAGCCACAGATGATGTATTTCTCTGAGAACAGAATGTCGTCTGTGTCCCGAACTCCTTGTCCCTGCAGTTGTCAGAGAGAAATCCAGTGGAATGGGCTTAAAAACATCCTGCCTGCGTTGATCTCATCGGAATGGTGAAAGAAAACGCAATGTTTTATTTTTTTTCTTTTCCATTCTGGTTTATCATAGGATACTGACTATAGTTCCCTGTGCTGTACAGTAGGACCTTGTTGTTCCCCATTCTGTAGATCATTGCTTACACCTGCTAGCCCCAACCTCCCAGTCCATCCCCCCACCCCGTTCCCCACATCCCGCCCCCCCCGCCCTTGACAACCACAAGGCTGTTCTCTATGTGAGTTTGTTTCTGTTTTGTAGATAAATTCATTTATATCCTATTATAGATTCCACATATAAGTGATATGTTTGTCTTTCTCTGTCTGGCTTACTTCACTTAGTAGGATCATCCCTAGGTCCATCCATGTTGCTGCAAATGGCGTTATTGCATTCTTTTTTATGGCTGAGCAGCACTCCATTGTGTGTGTACCGCATCTCATCCACTCGTCTGTCAGTGGACCACTTAGGTTGCTCCCATGTCTTAGTTATTGTGAACAGTGCCACAGTGAACAGCAGGGTGCGTGTATCTCTGTGAATTAGACTTTTGTCTGGTTACACGCCCAGGAGTGGGATTGCAGGATCATATGGCAACTCTATTTTTTAGTTTTTTTGAGAAACCTCCATGCTGTTCTCCGTAGTGGTTGTACCAATTTACATTCCCACCGACAGTGTAGGAGGGTTCCCTAAAATGCAACATTTAGGGACCACCACAGTCCATTGTTTGGATATCACGTGGGTCTTGGGGTTCAGGCACTCCTGGGACGTACACTAGACGGTTGACAGGACAAAGAGGAAGAAACTGGCGAGCAGGAGAGCTCTGTGTTATCAGAACCCGGCCTTTCTGGAGCCCAGGATGCTGGGTCTAGTTTGTTCTGCTGGGCGGGATCGGCTGCTGGGGGCGCTCTCACTGCCTCACAGCTGATTGCAGATGTTTCGTCTACATCATTGTCCACCGTTGGTTTTCTCTTTCATATTGGGTTGAGCATGTTGTTCTTTAGAGCGCATGTCCCATCAGTCCTCATCTCTCTGTCCCTGGACCCTTTTGCAGGGTGCTTTCCTCCCAGCGTGGCCGGATCAGTCATTTTAAGGCCGTCTGCTTCTTCCCAGCACCCCCGTGCTTGCCCTCAGCTCTCCCGCAGCACTCAGAGCTCTGCAGACTGCTGTCTCCCTCTTATCCATCACCCCTCTGCACCCACTAAACCACTTGCCAGCCTCCCTGCCCTGTCCTGACTCCTTCTGCGGAAAGCTCCTAATAGCGTGGGCAGGACAGCCCAACAAACCGCCCCCCCCACACACACACACACTGACACACACTCACAGAGCCTCACCTACTTCCCAGGACTGTGTCTGCTTTCAGCAGTGAGACCTGGACACGTGAAAGCAGGATAAATATGCTGTGATCCGCCGTCCCCTTCTTTAAAGCACAGGGACCCTCTTAAATGCAAGAGCTGGGGTGTCTGGGAAGTGGTAAGGATTCAGAGCTAAAATCTCCATAGACTTTGGTTTCTGGTTTTTCTTAAGTGAACTGCTCTTGAGGGCTTCCCTGGTGGCGTAGTGGTTGAGAATCCGCCTGCCAATGCAGGGGACATGGGTTCGAGCCCTGGTCTGGGAAGATCCCACATGCTGCGGAGCAGCTAGGCCCGTGTGCCACAACTACTGAGCCTGCGCGTCTGGAGCCTGTGCTCCGCAACAAGAGAGGCCGCGACAGTGAGAGGCCCGCGCACCATGATGAAGAGTGGCCCCCGCTCACCACAACTAGAGGAAGCCCTCGCACAGAAACGAAGACCCAACACAGCCAAAAATAAATAAATAAATTTATTTTAAAAAAAAAAACTATAAAAAAGAACTGCTCTTGAAAAGGTTAGCCTTTTAGAGCCTTCTTAAAAGAAAACTTACGATGGGTTGCATAGGGGCCACGCAATGATGGGGACGCTGTCTTGAAAACATCCTTTCTGCTTCATTTCACACAAAATGCCTACGTACATTTTGAACATTGCAAACAACTGATACGTATTCAGTTCTCTTTCAATTATCCATTTATATATTATTTATGCAAAATACTTAAATCCAGCAGGGTCCTAGCTTGTATTCTTTTGGGGTTGCCTCTTCAGTTCATCTGGCTGAGATAAAACATAATAATAACCTTAGCAGTACATGTTTATGAAAGTCAGTCGGGACTTCCCTGGTGGCGCAGTAGTTAAGAATCTGCCTGCCAATGCAGGGGACACGGGTTCGAGCCCTGGTCCGGGAAGATCCCACATGACCCGGAGCAACTAATCCCGTGTGTCACAACTACTGAGCCTGCGCTCTAGAGCCCGCGTGCCACAACTACTGAAGCCTGTGCGCCTAGAGCCCGTGCTCCACAACAAGAGAAGCCACTGCAATGAGAAGCCCACGCACTGCAACAAAGAGTAGCCCCCGCTCGTCACAACTAGAGAAAGCCCACACGCAGCAAGGAAGACCCGATGCAGCCAAAAATAAAATTAGTTAATTAATTAAAAAAAAAGGATATACGTGCCTCTGGACCCAGCAGTTCTATTTCTTGGAATTTATCTGAAGATAATAAATAAACTTAAAAAAAAAATCAGATGGTGCCTTCCCAATCAGATACTGCATTTGAATTATTTATTTAGTGTATATTAAGTACCTGCTAAGTGACAGGCACCACATTGTGGGCTAGGGGTTCAGGATAGCTATGACGACTGAGCTTACACTTGAGAGGAAGGCAGATATTAATCAAATAATTACACAAATATATAATTCCAAGCTAGTTTAAGGTGGACAGACAAGGGATCCAGCTGAATTGTGGGTGGAGCTGGTCCAGGTTTCACTTGGATGAAATGTTTAAGCTTCAGGTAAAACATCTTCATGTTGTCTTCTATACAGGATTACCCTACGGTTTCATGACCTTAACTGTTTCCTAGACTTTGAAGATTTCTGTTTTCATGTGTCTTGCGTCTATGTATTTGCTGCTGCTGTCAATACTTTTTGCTTTGCCAGATTGGGTCTGTAGACTATTGAGGGGAAGTCAGAGAAGACGTAGCAGTAGAGATCATTACCTTTTTTTTTTTTTTTTTTTTTTTGCGGTACGCGGGCCTCTCACTGTTGCGGCCTCTCCCGTCGCGGAGCACAGGCTCCGGACGTGCAGGCTCAGCGGCCATGGCTCACGGGCCCAGCCGCTTTGCAGCATGTGGGATCCTCCCGGACCGGGGCACGAACCCGTGTCCCCTGCATCGGCAGGTGGATTCTCAACCACTGCGCCACCAGGGAAGCCCAAGAGATCATTACCTTTTTTCAAAGGCATTGCAAAACTAGTTCAGATAATCTAGTTTTTAGTTACTGTGATCCCACCTTTCTTGATCCAGACACCTAAGAGACTTTCCTTTATACTGTTAGCAAACTCAACGTTGTTTGACCTGAGAAATCACCAGATTGCCAAGTACTGAGGCCCCTTCCTCAGGAGATGATCGTTGTTGCAGGGGTCTTGGGTTCTGCCCCGTGGCTTTATTGAATGGGACTTTTACCCTGTCCAGGACCAAGCGGTGCCATAATAAAAAATGAAAAGCTAACAGCAGATAGAGTATAATTCACTTACCGTAATTGACTGGTCTTGTTGATGGTTGGTGTTTCTGTGGATCCTTGTAAGTGTCTCTGGCGGTTAACCTCGTAGGGTCCTTTAAAAAGAAAGCTTTTTCACAGCCAGTATCTTGATTGATCCAAGCAACACCTCCATGAATTAGATAGTCCCGTTAATATAGTGAGATTTACAGGGAGAACTTGTAGCCCAGGAAGATGCAGTAAGTGGATCCAGGTGGTCCGGCTAGTAAAGTCACAGAGCTGAAGTCTTCTAATGTCAAAATCTAGTATTTTCCGCATGGGGACACACAGCCGCTCCGTACTAACTCTTTAGAGCTGGTTACTGTCCTTAGAGTGAAATCCCACGTGATCTTATTTCACTTCTCTCCTGACTGGAGCCTGAGTTTTTTTTGTTTTTGTTTTTTTTAATATTTTCTTCTTTGGGACTTCCCTGGTGGTCCAGTGGTTAAGACTCTGTGCTTCCGCTGCAGGGAGAGCGTGGGTTCGGTCCCTGGTCAAGGAACTAAGATACTGCATGCCGCATGGTGTGGCCAAGAAAAACGTTTCCTTCTTCTTCAGTATAATCTTGTAGTATTGGGTTTATTGCTTCAGAGATTTTTATTTTATGGAAAACCAAGGTCACATAGCACAGTAAGTTGTATTCTCACAGGTTGGAGGAGTCCTTCAGAAGAGTCCACTTCATCTGTGCCTTTAAATTGTCAGCCACAAACCCTGTAATTATGTGACACGTTCTCTGGAAATTTGTATTATTATTATTACGTTACAGTCACTTTCCCAACAAAATGTCACACAAGAGCATTCTTTTGTTCCTTGGATCACCTGTCAATTAGTTTTTCCTCACTAGACCATCTCTTCGGTTACGTAGATGGCTTCTCTGGTCTCGTTCAGATCCTTTCCCTACAATCGCTGCTGGTCTTTTCTTTCACCTGAGACACATCCAAGGAGATAAAATACATTTAAACACATTCAGAATCCATCTCAACTACGTGTGGTGGCTGGATTAGGAGGAAGTATCTCATGGTGTTATCTTTTTCTTGTCCCTAGGCTAACATAATTGTTTTTCTTTGGCATCAACAAATTTCCATCATCTTTGTTCCAAGAAACACATGTTTGGAAAAGACTGAACCAGTTTCTTTGCACATCCGGACTCTGCTCTCTCTATCAGCTCATCTTGAATTTACTTTTGGCAGTTTTGTTTATAGTTTTTGATAGTGATAGTATTATAAATAATGGAACTATTGGATAATTTGGAAAATAAAGACAAGCAAATACCCATTTTGATATAGCCTAAACATAGCCGCTATGAATTTTGATGCATAATGCCAATTTTGATGCTGATATCTTTAGAAAGCAGCAAATTCTTGGACTTGACTCCTCCAGTTGTGAGGCGTGATGAGATAATGTACGTACAAACTGTTAATGCAGAGCCTGGTACACAGACCTTGTACAAAAGATGCTTCTTAGGGTGATTCTTGTAAAGCTGGTGCATGTTTATACAGCTGTGGTCCCAGGGCGCACAGCCATGCCTTTCCTTCCATTATGCCTTTCTTCACCAAAGCTTTGATCTTTTGTCTTTCCTTTTCTTATTTTACCATCCCACAGTTACTGAGATATCGTTAGGAAGAGGTTGATATTTAGGGCTGTGGTTCTTAGACGGGGAGGGACACGCATAAGGTTGCTAAGATTTTATTTTGACAAGGAAGGGCATTAAAAAAAATATCATTGCCTTTCATCATAATTTTTGAAAGAAGTAGACAATCTCAGTGGGTATTAATAAGACTAGCTTTTAAAGTAATTTCAGTTTATGAAAAATCTCTACAGTGTCCTAATTGCTCTCATTTCACCGTGGACTGGAGGGAACTCTATGAGTTAACACTGCCTGGGTGAACCATGAAAGTCAAATGAAGGTCAGGATAAGAGAGTAAAGATGCTGTTAAGGGAGGATTGTAAACTCCCTTTTCTAGTGTAATCTATGAGATCTAAATCCATGGTCTAGCTGTAGTAGATAGTAAAATTGATTGAATTGTTGCTATTACCATAATGGTCATAACCTGTATTCCATGTGTTCATATATCATTTATGCAAATTTCCACTTGCCCAGGTTAACTGAAAAAAGTATTGATGGGAAGGGTGTTAAGTCTTGTTTCATCTGTCTTTTCTCCCTGGATACTTTATTAGCACAGATGAATATAGCTGAAAGATACACATTCACACGAAAGAAGTAGGTAGACTCTACATGTGTAGAATGCCTTACAAGTCCAGGTTGGTCCGTTATTATCCTGTACTTAGTACTACAATTTCATCAAAATCAGAGCACGTTTTAAATAGGACAGATTCCTGTTTCTACCAAGTTTCTGATTTGGAATAACTGAAAGAAAGAACAATAAAGGGAGTGACTTGGCTAACAAAACATAATCCTTTTATACAGCATAGTTTTAACAGAGATGCAGATACGGCCAGCTCGCTCCAGTGTGTTTGTCCTTTCAAACTGTTCCTTGTCCTCCGTGAGCCCTGAGTAGGTGAGCGGGATAGATGTACTGGTCTTAGAAGGTCGTTAAGATTTGGCCTAACCCTGACGCTCTGTGTAATGGGTTCCGGAGAGGAAAAACAAAGCGTTTTTGATAAACCTGACCTAGTTTTGATCCCGGTTGCTTCCCCAAACTCTTGATAGCACTAGAAAGCATGGCAGACTCCACGAATCCAGGCAGATGCCAGCTGCCCTCTTGAAAGCTCTGGCCTGTGAATTTTTGCTTTCGTTCCTTTTCCGCATCTGGTGTATCGCCTGTCCAGCCACTTCTAAAGGTTCTTTTTCAGTCCCGACTGCTGTATTGTTTAAATCCCACCTACCGCACTCACTACGAGCAAGGCTGAAATCTGCTTCTGTATTTGAAAGTGAAGCTTTAAAGGCAGCCAGGGGAGTCACACGGAAGGGTAGTGATTTTGCGACAATGGCCTAAATCCAAGAAATGCGTTTAGAAGGAGTTTTTGTTTGTTTCAGGCAGAATTGGTTTTGTTTGTCCAATGAAAATGGAGAATGCTGAACTCCTGTATAGATTAAAAAAAACTCTCTGTAGGAAACTGGAGATTTTTGTTACAGGTAGAAATATATGTGCACCATAGTACTTGATATTCCACAATTCTATAAAGCTATTTAAAACATAATCACAGGAACAAATTATTCTGCATATAGAGTATGTCCTTTCACACTCCATATTATTTTATGGTCATTCTATAAATGGGGTCTTCCTGTTCCTATAGGATATGAATGGTTAGAATTAATGGTTAGATCTTCTTCCTTTTCTAAAATGCAGAGCTGGGGATGGGTGGCTAGTATCATGCTCTGTAGTTTGTAATCCATCAGGTTATAATGCTTTATCACACTTGTTCAGACTTCTCAATACTGTGACAGTCTCTGTACGCGAAAAAGAGAAGTGTAAGGTGAGATTAAAGCAAAAATTCCATAAAATGAACTCATGATGCAAAATGAGAGAGAGAAGGGGAGAGAGGGGATGCAGTTGGATCTCTGAGGCACCTTCATGCAGGGAGCGAAGGTAGTTGAATTGTACAGGAAGGGAGTCAAGGGTTATACATGGTATGAGTAAGAATGAAATGTTTGCCAAGTGTGCTGATTGATTTCTTGACAGAAGCATCACAAAATGTCTAAGCGGAACCGGGGTTGGAGGATTCAGTTTCATTCACATCGTAGACCACTAATCTCCGAAGAGGTGATGAAGACTCTAAGAGCCAGTACTAGAAGAAAATCATGCGAGCAGGACACTCCAATCAAAGGAGGAGGATGAGGGGTCTGAAAGGCCACAGACATTAAAAATGATTGTAGGCCGAAACAAAGAAGAAACCCAGAAGTCCTAAGACTAGGGGAATTTTACATACATGGAAGGGTGGGGGCCCTTCGGAGTAAATCCGGCTCCTAACCACACCCTTCTGGAGGGGGCCTCCCCTGGGAGGAGGAGAGGGGGTCCTCACCAGCTGGGCGAGGTATCAGCCTCCTGCTGTCAGCTGAATCCCAAAGGTGGGCCCCGGGGAGGCCATACTAGGACGGTTAGCACGCAGCCGCACCAGCAGACCCTGGTGCCAGCTGTGTAACGGGGAAGCGGGCTGCGCTGATGAAACATTGATCTCCAGAGGCAGCAGATCCAGCCCTGGAAAGAACAAGAGGTCCCAGAACTGACTTTCAGGGAGATGCCAGCAGGGCCAGTGAGGCTGGGCTCTGAGAGGCGGCGGGAGCGGGCTGCCTGCCCAGGAAGGGGATGCAGGGTGAGCTCTCCCCACTGCCCCAGTTCTGGTGCTCTGGGAGTGGAATTCTGCACCAGGGGGAGCAGGAGTTTCTGTGAATGCCTTAAAATACAGCCAGGTAACTCCTGGAGGAAATGTTCACTTTGCTGCATGTTAATCTAGAGAGAACAGGAGAAAAAGGAGAAACAAGTTCATGGCATGATAAACAACTACTCACCATGGCAACTCCTAGAAGGAATTCCCTGGGCAGGGCCTTGTGGGGGAGGATTTCATTTAAATGTGTTAATCATTAAAGGCCAGTGCTTGGCCTTTATGGATACAAACGCTAGTTTTGTGCTCAAAGCCATTGAAATATTATTCCTTTTTTGTTTTTTTATTTCCCTAATAAAGTTCTTGAAGCTTGCTTACGAGCGTGAGGCCCTAACTAGGGATGATGATTGTCAGGGTGTTACTTGGGGACACAGGAGCCTGTATTCTTTTTTTTTTTTTTAATATTGGAGTACAGTTGATTAACAATGTTGTGTTATTTCAGGTGTACAGCAAAGCGATTCAGTTCTACATATACATGTATCCATTCTTTTTCAAATTCTTTTCCCATTTAGGTTATTACAGAATATTGAGCAGAGCTCTCTGTGCTATACAGTAGGTCCTGGTTGGTTATCCATTTTAAATATAGCAGTGTGTACATGTCAGTCCCAAACTCCCTAACTATCCCTCCGCCTGATCCTTTCCCCCGGGTAACCATAAGTTCATTCTCTAAGTCTGTGAGTCTGTTTTTGTTTTATAAATGAGTTCATTTGTATCATTTTTTTAGATTCCACATGTAAGTGATCTCATATGATATTTGTCTTTCCCTGACTTACTTCACTTAGTATGATAATCTCTAAGTCCACCCATGTTGCTGCAAATGGCATTATTTCATTCTTTTTTATGGCTGAGTAATATTCCATTGTATATATGTACCACATCTTCTTTATCCATTCATCTGTCGATGGACATTTAGGTTGCTTCCATGTCTTGGCTATTGTAAACAGCGCTGCAGTGAACATGGGGGTGCGTGTATCCTTTCGAACCATGTTTTTCTCCAGATATATGCCCAGGAGTGGGATTGCTGGGTCATATGGTAGCTCTGTTTTTAGTTTTTTAAGGAACCTCCATACTGTTACAGGAACCTGTATTCTTGCCTATTTCTCCAGGGCCCAGCCTCATCCCTCTAACCCCTGTTATCACAAAGATGCATTTTAAAATACGGCATCTAGTGAGATCCTGTCATTTACTAGCACTCCATCACAAGAAACAATTACATTTAGCAAGACTAATTCTGCTTTTGACTGTTAGCAAGATGCAAGTTAAATTAAATGGAATGTTTCTTTCCTTCTCTCTTTCTTGGGTGTTGGTCTTAGATTGCCTGGGAATCAAAAGGAGACTGCACAAAAGGAAAATCCTTTATTCTCAACCAAATGGGAATATATTATTTGAAGGAAAAAAAAAAATCTAGATCTAATGTTAAAACCCTCTCAACCTGGAACCCCCGGAGAATTCAGCATGCCCTGGTTAGATTTTAGTATTTCAGCGCCGTGCAAAAGAGCGTAAATAAAACACAAGACCAGGTTAGCCTGAGCTCAGCCGTGCAGTAGCATTTTAGGTACTGTCTGCAAATTGTCCTACAGGTGGAATCTACCCAGATCTCCTGTGTGTTTGTTTAATGGAAAGTTTTAAAGGCCTCATTGCAGTGAGTTACATCATGTTTGCTTCCCATTTTACTCCTGTTGGTTTTAAGAGCTCTGTTTTAATGCGTTGTATTAAAGGATAGAGCATTATATTTCAACCATCCATGTAAGCCAGTGGGTGAGGCATTGCTTCCTGTATTTCACACGTGAGAAAATAAAGCTACGGGCAGGTGAAATGATGCCTCAGGGCCCGACACCAAGGAATAGAACGGCCCCTAGAATACGGGCACACCTCAGAGATATCGCAGGTTCAGTTCCAGACCCCCGCAATAAAGCAAGTCACGTGAATTTTTTGGTTTCCCAGTGTATATAAAAGTCTGGTAAGTGTGCAATAGGTCTAAAAAAGCAACGTACATACCTTAATTTAAAAATACTTTCTTGCTAAAAAAATACTGACCATCTTCTCAGCCTTCAGCGAGTCGATCTTTTTTCAATGGTGACATCAAAAATCACTGATCACAGATCACCAGAACAGATAGGATAATAATGAAAAAGTTTGAAATATTGCAAGAATTAGAAAAATGTGACACGGAGACATGACGTGAGCAAATGCTGTTGGAAAAATGGCAGCGAAAGACTTGCTCGATGCATGGTTGCCATAAACCTTCAATGTGTTAAAAACCAAAACACAGTATCTGCGAAGCACAGTAAGGTCAGGTCCGCCTGTCTAGGTGTTCTGACCCTCATCCACTGCTTCTTCCTTTCCGTTACAGGGCTTTGCCACACAATAATGCTGTTTTAATGAATCAGCTAAAATAATATGTATTCTGATCCTTAATCCGTGATGATTTGATTTGAATCTAATGTCTATTTCAGGATGGCCATCCTGTGCTTGATTTCTTAGTCTTTCCAGTGGGCTTAATAATGTGGCTTGCCTCCTAAGGATGCGGCGGGGTTGGACCCATTTTACTAAAGTGAAGCAAATTGTTAAGAGCCCACACTAAGCTGGTGCTCGGGAAAGTGGGGCCTTTCCCCACCACGAGGGGAAGTGTTTTGCTTCTGTGGCTGAGCCTGTTGGAGGGAGAGCTGGGGTGAGAGGGTGAGAACATCCCAGGTGACCGCTTTCATTTCTCTGCATCAAGGATTTGCAACCTTGAAAAAAAGGCAAGAAGCCCAGAGAAAAGATCTGAGCCACGGCAGTAAGCACATGGCCTTATAGGTAAGCTATCGGGACAGAGGAAGGAAAAGCTCAGTGAGTTCCACTGGCCCAGGGAAGCATGGCCCCGGGCACCGCAAGAGCCTCCGAGTGGTACTTGCACTTAAGGAAGCTGAACTCCTCAAGGCCTCCCCAGCCCATTTTATTGAATATGTGATGTCCCTCCAACGTGCGACCTTTCTGTCTCCTGACAGCTTGCCTAAAGCAGGGCAGAGAACCTTTGCGTTACCTGCAAATAAACCATTTGCGTTTATCTGATCAAGTGCAAGTTTCAGCCTTCAGAGGCTCGGTACAGGTACTCAGAACCAGTGGACATGGCTGTGGATCTTTCTCTCAGATTCTCTTCCTTTAACAGCTTATCTGAAATGCTCACCTTTGAAATGAGATGTTTGTGCTCAAAATGGAAGAGGAAGAGAAGAGAGATCTAGACCATTTCAGGAGAGGGCTGTTGACTTCCTGTGAAGGGGCGAGCGCAGGAATTGGAAGACTCACGTTTCACTTTGTCTTAAGTCTCTGAACAACACTCGTGGTGCTTTTCCTCTCTTCTGATACTTTAGGTAAGATGGAATCCACCTGGTAACTGAATTCGGCCCCCAGGTCCAGAGGGAACCTCCCTCACAAGGCCTCCAGGATAGACGGCCCACCGGACCCAGGGCCCCATGGACAAGTGATGCCTTCGTGATCGAAAGGGCGTTTTGCACTACCGCCCCAGTGCCAGATGTGGTCATTACAATTGGATCATTTCAGGAAAAGCATAATTTGGATGTATTTTATACGGTGGGGTTTCTTCGCGTCCTAATGTTCTCTGGTTTCATAGCCTTGGATCTGCTGCTTTGAACTCTCTCCTTTGCCTGGAGTTGGAGTGTCCTTCTTGGATGTACCTGGACATAGAATAATTAGGGACGTGCTCCATGTAAGGGGCGGCGGGAGGGGCTGCCTTTTCCATCTTTACTCCCATTTGAGATCTGTGAAGTGATTGGAAATCGTTCAGTGAGAAATGCTGATTTGAGATGGCCCGGCAGCCACCATAACACTTGTGGCTTATCTATAAAATCTAGGCACAGAAACATGTAAACCTCAATATTTAAACGGTAGGATTTTATTTATCAATTTTTATTTATGAGTTTTGATTTGAAAGCATCACTGTGTGCCGGGCACTGTGCTGAACATTTCTATTTGGAAGTCACTTGGGGTCACACTTTAAGTTAAAGCCTCAAAGATCTAAGGTTTACTTTTTTTCTTTTTCCTTTGGCTGCGTTGGGTCTTTGCTGCACACGGGCTTTCTCTAGTTGTGGCGAGCAGGGGCTACTCTTCATCGCGGTGCGCGGGCTTCTCATTGCAGTGGCTTCTCGTCGTGGAGCACGGGCTCTAGGTGCGCGGGCTTCAGTAGTTGTGGTACGCGGGCTCAGTAGTTGTGGCTCTCGGGCTCTAGAGCACAGGCTCAGTAGTTGTGGCGCACGGGCTTAGTTGCTCCGTGGCATGTGGGATCTTCCCGGACCAGGGCTCAAACCCGTGTCCCCTGCATTGGCAGGTGGATTCCTAACTACTGTGCCACTAGGGAAGCCCTAAGGTTTACTTTTTGACTTGATAGTAAATAAAATGTTTTAGAATATACTTAGCGATTTTAAATTTGAATATTCCAGTTCTTTTGGTGTGTTCCACAAGTATGGCAGATGTCCTTTAAAAGGGCCACTACTTTTTTCTTTTTTGCTTGTCAATATAGATAAAACATTATTATATAAAAAGGTTTAGATGTAAGAATTCAGTGTTGTGTAGGTAAGTGGTTTTCATTTTTGGCTACACATTAGAATCACCGGGGTCATGCTTTAAAAACAGTGATACTAGACCATCTGTATGTCTTCTTTGGAGAGATATCTATTTAGGTCTTCCGCCCATTTTTTGATTGGGTTGTTTGTTTTTCTGATACTGAGCAGTGCGAGCTGTTTGTATATTTTGGAGAGTAATCCTTTGTCCGTTGGTTCGTTTGCAAATATTTTCTCCCATTCTGAGGGTGGTCTTTTGATTTTGTTTCTGGTTTCCTTTGCTGTGCAAAAGCTTTTAAGTTTCATTAGGTCCCATTTGTTTATTTTTGTTTTTATTTCCATTACTCTAGGAGGTGGGTCAAAGAAGATCTTGCTGTGATTTATGTCAAAGAGTGTTCTTCTCTTTGTTTTCCTCTACAAGTTTTATAGTGGTATGGACATGAAGGGGGGAGAGGTGGGGTGGGATGAACTGGGAGATTGGGGTTGACATATATACACTAGTATGTATAAAATAGATAACTAATGAGAACCAGCTGTACAGCACAGGGAACTCCACTTTGCTGTACAGTAGAAACTAACACAACATTGTAAAACAACTATACCCCAATTAACAAAGAAAAAAACACTGATACTAGGGTCCCACTCTGACCAGTTAAGTCATCCTTTCTGAAAGGAAGAGCCTGAATATTTGGGTTTTTTTAAGTGTGTGTGTGTGTGTGCGCGCGCGCGTGTTTGTGTGTGCGCGCACGCGCGTGGGGGTGGGTGGGATTTGTGACTTCTGCATTCTGTGTAGATAATCTACTACAGCTGCCAAGGGAGGTGCCCATCCCATGGAGTTGTATTCACTGAGTTGAAGTACAGGAAACCATTCACTGAGTGTGTTCAGCACATCCTTTGAGGGTCTCCTCTGTACCATGCTCTATTCCAGCACCTGCTGGAGAGGGTCTTACTCCCTTCCTCCTGGAGTTTATATTTCTTGGTTCTTGCCAAAGGTGATTTATTCAGTCTTGTCACTGTCTGAACATACCACTAACAGGGTCCTTTGATGTCACTGATCAGTTTAACCGAATTCTTGGGTCTGGGCTGGGTGGTCAGAATCAGTTCATAGGGCTTGACTCTTTTTCTGACTTGTGGATTTTGTTTCTCCTCCCCCATATGCAGTATTTTGGATTAATTCACCATTTTCAGCAAGTTACTCTCTACCTGCACTCCCCTTAGGACTGGCCATGTAACCAAGGAATTGTATTTGTTTGCCTGGTATAAAAAGACAAAGAGTACATTGCTTTTATTTTTCAAGAGCCCTAAGCTTTAACATAAAAATCAAACAACATTTTTTGGTTAAAAAATAAATAAGAGTTTAATACTGTGGAAGGAGTAGTAGGTAAGCAAGTGATATCAATTAAATGATAATGATTCAGTTTAAAAGTAAACCCATCATTCAAGAGTGAAAGAGTTTGAATTATTCAGGAATTTGAATTGTTCTGCTTCAAACCGAGTATAATGAACACAGTCCCTTGTGTATCCTGATACCAATATTTTATCTCTTCCCCACCCCCCAATAACTATCTAAAATCTTGATATATAGAGCATGAGCACCAGAGATAAAATGCACATTCAGTTAGGCAGAGACTCCTAACTGACCCAAATAGCAGTTCATTCATGAGGTAATGTGACCTGCAGTCATGGAGATGGAAGTGTGTTGCTTGAGCCAGGGTAAGCCTGGCATAATACAGACTCTCCAGTGATCAGAGAATCAACAGAAATTAGCCCAGGCAGAAAAATATGGCAAAAGCTATGCAGACCTGGTCTCAAGTCCAGGAGTATTTCTTTCTCGAGGCGTGTGTATCATTTGTCACCTGGGCTATTCCTGGTAATGCTTTAAAGCTCATCTTTTTTTTTTTTTTTTTTTTTTTTTTTTTTGCGGTACGCGGGCCCCTCACTGTCACGGCCTCCCCCATCGCGGAGCACAGGCTCCGGAAGCGCAGGCTCAGCGGCCGTGGCTCACGGGCCCAGCCGCCCCACGGCATGTGGGATCTTCCCAGACCAGGGGACGAACCCGTGTTCCCTGCATCGGCAGGCGGACTCTCAACCACTGCACCACCAGGGAAGCCCAAAGCTCATCTTTTATTAGCATGAAGTGCCTTGGTATAAAAGGACTTGAGCATTTAAGCGATTTACATATTTTAAGGTTGGTTTCTGTTCATAATTTGGGAATCACAGTTTCCGTTAAAGAAGGTTTCCCGGGGCTTCCCTGGTGGCGCAGTGGTTAAGAATCCGCCTGCCAATGCAGGGGACACGGGTTCAAGCCCTGGTCCGGGAAGATCCCACATGCTGCAGAGCAACTAAGCCCGTGCGCCACAACTACTGAGCCTGCGCTCTAGAGCCCGCGAGCCACAACTGCTGAAGCCCACGTGCCACAACTACTGAAGCCCGCGCACCTAGAGCCCTGCTCCGCAACAAGGGAAGCCACCACAACGAGAAACCTGTGCACCGCAACGAAGAGTAGCCCCAATCACCGCAACCAGAGGAAGCCCGCGCGCAGCAACAAAGACCCAACGCAGC
The DNA here is from genome assembly GCF_059928025.1 of Delphinapterus leucas. NCBI lineage: Eukaryota > Metazoa > Chordata > Mammalia > Artiodactyla > Monodontidae > Delphinapterus > Delphinapterus leucas. The sequence goes on along the minus strand of NC_143130.1, from coordinate 20,837,334 downwards.
CAACTAATTAATTAATTAAATCTATTTAAAAAAAAGAAGAAGGTTTCCCCTTTGGAGACAGTCGATATATGCTGGGATTTTGGGGTATTCACACGTTGGACAAGCCATTGCCATCACCAGCACATCTATACCTCTCCTGGAAAGTAATACTCTGCATGGTGTATCCAAGGGTACATTTCTTAATCACAATGATTCCTTTTGCAAAAATGTGAGATTATCTTTTTTTTCCCTTCAGCTTTCTTCTAGTAGATTTGACAGTAAGTTCCTACATTGCTGAAGTGGCATTCCTTACCACTGAAGCTATTTCCGATGCTTTTTGGAAAGAGATGGGAAGAAATAAATTCAGTATACCGGTTAGTTTACTAGCTGGTACACAACTCATGTGATGGTTTCTGGGATCATTTGATTTATAAGGGGCTTCTTCAGTAGTTGTTTTTGATAAATTCATGTCACAGTAGAAGAAGGGCAAGGATGAGCTTTTCCTCTTCAAACCTTAGGGAAAAACTTAGAGGAAATCTAAAATATTAAGGTCAGGACTTATTCACTCAGTAAATGTTCATGGAGCAGCAGTGAACAGGACAGACAAATCTCCCCACCCTGTCAGAGCATACAGTCCAGTGACGGAAAGAGAAAATAGATGCTAAATGTAACAAGTAATTTACATGAGAAGGTATTAAGTACCATGGAGGGAAAATAAAGCAGAGCAGGGAGACTTGGGAGCGACAGATCGGGTGGGGGAAGGCTCGTAGTTTTAAATTTATTTATTTGTTTATTTTTGGCTGAGTTGGGTCTTCGTTGCTGCGCCTGGGCTTTCTCTAGTTGTGGCGAGCAGGGGCTACTCTTCGTTGCCGTGTGCGGGCTTCTCATTGCAGTGGCTTCTCTTGTTGCGAATCACGGGCTCTAGGTGTGCAGGCTTCAGCAGTTGTGGCACGCGGGCTTCAGTAGTTGTGGCTCGCGGGCTCTAGAGCACAGGCTCAGTAGTTGTGACACACGGGCTTAGTTGCTCCGCGGCATATAGGATCTTCCGGGACCAGGGCTCGTACCCGTGTTTCCTGCACTGGCAGGTGGATTCCTAACCACTGTGCTACGAGGGAAGCCCAGGACTCGTAGTTTTAAACCAGATGTCAGAGTGGGTTTCATCAAGGAGGAGTTAACTGGAATGAAAATAGGAAGGAGGTATGAGGGGTTCACCCAGGTGGTCACATGCGGTGAACCATCTGGACAGAAGGTACGTCCAAAGGAAGCGACAGGAGTGTGCCTGGTGGGTTAGAGGAAGACCCAGAGGCTGGTATGGCTGGAGCCGAGGGGGTAAGGGTGGTCACAGGTCTAGACCACGTAGGGCCTGGCGGGTCTGTACGGACCAGGGTTGATTTGAGTTCCATGGAAAGCCTTTGGAGGTGTTTGAGCTGAGGAGTGATTGGTCCAGCTTCACTGTGTGTCTGAGCACCCATCTGATGTTTGGCAATGACTTCTTTTTTCCCTCAAATTTCATATCTTTTCTGGAACCACAAGTTCCTTCCTTCATTTCTGAAAATTATAATGACGACAGCTACCATTTACCGTGTTGGCTAAGCTGCCAGTGACTGTATGTGGATTAGTCCCTGTGACCCTCACAAGATGAAACAGTAGATGGTTTCATCTCCCTTTTCTAGGTAAGGAAACTGAGACTCAGAGCATAAGGGACTTGCCCAAGGACCCTGGGACACACAAGTGACAGAGTCAGTATTCAAGCCTGGGCAGTTTTCTCCTGGCTCTTAACCACAGTGGTGAACACCCATGCCCTCCCCTTCCTACCTCATGCCTAGACCAGCTGTTCCACAGCCCACCTAGTCATCACCCTCAGGCCCCCTCACCCTTCTGCTCCCCAGACCTGGTTGGCTGAGGGACCATCCAAGGCACCCTTGGTACACACCTGGGTAGCACTACATGTGTCTCTGCTGGAGGTTGTGAGAGGAGACATAGTTGCTTTTGTCAGAGTCATCAAATTACACTGGGATTTAATCAAATTACAATCTCCCAATATAGTATCGTTTCCCATGTGCCGGGGGGGGGGGGGGGGAAAGAGACCCGTCTGTGTATAGTGGACATGGGACCCATAAAACACACACACACACGCACACACGAGACCACTGGTGTAGATGTTGCTGAGCTGTAAGCACAATTACGGTGACACTCTTGATAGCTACTTTTGCCAATAGATGGAAATTACAACTCGGGAGTTGAATTTGTGACGTTCACTCCTATTTCCCTCCTACATCCTGCTGTTAGTCACTTAATGTCATGCTGACCTTTTTATGGCTGTTAACGATGTGGTCTCATGAATTCTGTTTTGCATTTTGCAAGGCAGAGCCCAAGCATCTAATAGAAATGTATGAGACCAAGAAAGTTCTAAGGAGGGAGCCATTGTAACCTCTTTTCAAGAGCACGTACATGTGTGCACACTTGACAGATTTTAAAACACGGGACTTACTTGAAGCCATTAGATTTTATGGGAACAAGCATTTATGATAGCCAGTGGAAATATACTTTTCAGGTGCTGGTAAAAGGCACATCTCTCATTGGGGAGCTAGCTTTCTGAATTTTCTGGGGACGTGAGATGTGTGAGATCCATAGCCCATTGCTGGTATTAATATATTGGAGCTGACTTTTTTTTAACAAAAACTTAGTCATGTGTGGCATATATTCCGTTTTAAAAATAAGATTCTACACACAAGGTAGGGAGAGTACCAGCTTTACAGAAAAAAAATTTTTTTTAATCTATTGATTTAAATTGAGTCATTGCTCTTCGGACTCTACCACCTAGTAAGTATTGTTTCTAAGGCAAGAAACTTGATGTTCTCTGTGGTTGTAAAGGAAAGAGAACATGGTTCCCTAGTGTATGTTTCAGGGGGTGAAATAGATCACGGGTTTAGAGTCAGATCAGGCATGAATTTGAATCTCTTTTTTCCTGTTTATTGGTTCTGTGATCTTGGGCAAGCTAGTTCACCTTCTGAATCCCAGTTTCCTGTCTATAAAATGAGAACACTCATATTCACTTTGCAAGATGTTGAGAATTTCAAAACCAACAGAGCAATACATGTAAACCACCTGCCCCCGGTAGGCACTTAGTAAATCTTGCCCTTCACTGTTGTCAAGGATCATGCAGTCAGGGGTGTGGGGCGAAGGGGAGAATGAAAATATATAATAATCTTAAAGGGAAAAATTATGAAGCAGTTCAGAAATTATGGGCAATTAGTTATTTCACAGAGTGTGGGGAGAAAGAACTGAGTTGGGATCTATTTCCCTAATATCCCTCTTGAGAACCTACTGTGTGCCCTGCTTGATTCCAGGTGCTGGAGATCGAAATCAGACATAGGCTCTGCCCGCATAATCTTCACAGTTTTGTGGGCGAGCAGACATTGATTAAATACTCATACTAATCAGACCCATCAGTGGCACGTTGGGACTGAGCCAGATGGAAAGGCAGATTATTTTAACTGAGATGATACTCAGCATAGAAGGCCAATCAGGGAATGTGAAGTGTGAGGCAGCTGGGCTGGAAGGTTTGAATCCCGCTCTTCCTCTTCCCAGATGTTTGACCGTGGCCTTCTCTGAACCTCAGTTTTGTCATCTGTAACATGGAGGGAATAGACCAACCTCATAGGGCTGTGTTGAGGAATAAAATTGAGGTAGAGCATGTTGGGCCCCTGGTCCAACAAAACATCATGCCCTTCACAGCTTGATGACAAGAATCAGTGCATGTCCCAGCGGGGGGCTTGTACAAAACAAATGTAGTCAAAGTGAGAATATTTTTATATATTTGAGTCATAGAACTTGGAAGCTTGTAATTTGAAAGACTGTTTTAGAGGAATAATTTCCAGCCTCTGTGCCCCAAGCCCCTGAGGGGACTGCAGAGTAATTAGCAGAAGTCCTAAAATCCTTGAGCACACCAGGCATTATCTGTAGAGGTATATGTGTGTATGTGTGTGTTACAACATTTGTCCGATCCATTTTGTTGCTACTTTGAGCAGTAAAATAATTTTGAAACATATTACTAAATTGAAAATACATCCTTCTGTATATTCTCAGTCATCAGGTACCAAAAGATTCAACTATTATCACACGAGGGAGCAAAAAACTTTTTAAAATAGGTTCAAAAAGAGTAGGAAGTACTGTGCAAGGGAGTATGAAAAAAACAGCCAAAGACTGGAAATTACTTAGTGACTTTGGCTGCTAGCCTGGTTCTCCGTTCTTGGAAAGTATGTCAGCTCCATTCTGAAGTCAAATGTCATCATTGAAAGGAACGCCTCCATTCTCAAAATATATTGGCACTGCCTTAGGAGCAGCATGGAATTAAAGGGAAAGATTTCCGGCCGAGTTCTGGTTGGTGTTCTTTAGTTTCCGTAACTAATATTTGGCGTGGAAATATGACTCGCTATTCTTTGAAACAGGCGAAAAGATGCCCTCCGTTTTCTGCAGTCACTCTGTGACCGGATGTTACGGCAACACGAGTGTAAGAGACAAAGCATGCAGTACAAAAATATATCCAATGCAATTGGGAGAGAAGTGGCCGTTCTGTGCCCCCAAAAGGCATGAATCATGCATCACAAATCAGGGTGATCACATGGGCACCGCTTTGTTTGAACCTCTGTGTAGGAAGACACCCATTTCTTTAGTGAAGACTCACCGGTGACCTTGCCCAGCCATAGGTACTACGGGTCATTCTTATGTTCAGATATCTAAAGCAAAACAATCTGATGGTCTCTAAGTGGCATTAGCCAAGTAGTTCATTTTAAGTCCCATATTTGAATTTTGGAGCTTATTTTCTCCTAGAAAATGGTTTACAAGTAGGGTCCCCATTGGGCTACAAAAAAAATTTAAAAACCCTCTTGGACTCAGAAGGGAACCAACTGAAAGCTGTTTTTGATAATATTCTAGTTTGCTGCTGTTACTGTGGGAAGATGTTCCTCTGTCCTGATCCCTTGGCCTGAGAAGTAAACCACCTTTCCCCTTGCCACGTGGTTGTCCCCTCCTTCTTTGGCAAGTACATCGGAGTGGCAGAGGTGTTGGGGGAGCCCCCAAGGTGTACTTCTGCGTTTGTAAGGGGTGCTCATAAGTCATCTGAAGACATGCTTTTATTCCTGTACGGAATAGTGAAAGAAAGCATAATGCCACTCCACCGTATTCCTTCAGCGTTCAGCTCATCTCTCTCTCTCTCTCTCTCTCTCTCTCTCTCTCTCTCTCTCTCTCTCTCTCTCTATCTCTCTCTCTCTCTCTCTCACACACACACACACACACACACTTTTTAAATAGAAAAAAGTCACTGCAGGTCAGTATGAGAGTTGCTCAATGGAAAGATTATGCTCTATGATACAGCACCTCATTAAGGAGTAAACATTGACTAGGTGTGGAGTCCCCGTGTATAAGAAATACGTGGTCAGGAAAGTTGGAGGGAGATGGTAATTTGAGCCTCAGGAGCAGTCTCTTGGAATGTTTAATTCTATCTGTCAAGACCTTTAAGAAGCTCAAAAGAAGGCTGTTGTGTAAATAAAGGGGGTTATTGCTGTGAGTCTAGGTATTGATTCAAATGTCCAGACTCTAAAAAGTGAATATATTCTCTCCTTTGTTTCCGTTTGGTTTACATTTAAGAGCCCTGTCTTTGGGGGATAAAATATTTGCAGCAAAGCAGGTGACACCAACGGCAAGGATGAAATGGAGTGAAAAGCCGTAAGAATTCTTAGGAGTAAAGAGTGATATTGATAAAGAAACCAGGCAAGCAGATACTACGAAATGATGGCTAGAAACTTTCTAGGCAAGAAAAAAGTACTAGCATGAGAGCAAAATCTCAATTGACCGAAATCTCTAATTTACTGCTAACATTAACATCTCAGAAGGAGCAAAGCAAAAAATCTTTTCTTTTTTCTCCCTATTTTTGTTAAAAGCTTTCTTTAAAATGATGCACCAGCATATTTTTTTAGTGTGGGGCAACCCTGATTATTTCAGAACATAGGTTTTTTAAAAAAACTCTTGAGTTATTCAGTAAGAAAAGTCATGATCCCTTGTTTTTTTTTCTTAAAAAAAGGCTAGTTAGATTGCTGATAGACATAAAAAAACAAGCTTATTTTCTTGAGTAGATGGAATATTTATTGTCATAGATGGAGCAAGCTTGTTAACAGTATGGGCTGAGCTTAACTAAAGCAGGCAGACTCCTGCTTGAGGTAGAATATTCGAGCATACAGAGAATGCTGTATGGGGCCTTTATCGTAGAATCTGAAGAGAATAGTCAAAGAGTGCAGATTTAGCAACAAGCAGAAAGGGCCGGAATTTTATGTTTGGACAGTAAAGAGAAAAGGCAGGTGCTGTGAGAGTCCATTTGCCCTGCAGGGAGGTAACCTTGATATACAGCTGGAGCTGGATAAATGTGGCCGGAGGGTTATAAATGTGTTGTGCTGGTTTCATATCGGCAGACACATCTGGATCCACGGCTACTTTTCAGTGCTTGGGTGTTTTCTTAGGTGAGAGCCTTATAACAATGTTTTACAACCCAGAATTAAGTAGTGATTGATAACCAGGAAAGCTTGAGTTAACGATGTAACATGTAGCACCTAGCATTCTCTCTCAAGGGAACCCTGCTCTAGCTGAAACTGTGTTTTAGCCTCTCTCTCAGTGTTTGCTAAAGTGACGTGGATTCATTAAGTAAGAGTAGATGAGACAGGAAGCATTGCTTGGATCGTAGGCATTATCTGTTTTCAGCTTCCTTAAGCCTGAGGACATTTTTAATTACCTGCTTTGAGCCCCACAAATCAAGGCATTCGTTGTCAGTAGTAGAATTTCAGGCTTACAGGGGATTGACCAGAGGAGAGCTTGTCTTGCAAATCTGACTTGGTTATTGGTAGCATGGAGCTTTCCAGAAAGCAGGTTGTAGTAAATGAGAGAGTCTGGGCAAGAGGTCTTGGGCTTGGAGATCAGATCCGCCTTGGAGTTCTTGCTCTGTCATCCGTGGCTCTGTGACCTTACGTGAGTTGCTGTATTTTTTCTGAGCCTCAGTTTTCTCACCTATAAAATGGTAATTTCCCAAGTCCTTTGCAGTTTTAAAAAACCATTAACTCTGAGACAAGTTAATGTCTCCTGGGTGAAGGCAGTTCAGACAAAATGGCTAGGCTTAGCATTAGAAATACCAGATTCGTTGTAGAAACAGTCCGTGAAAAGATGGGAGTGATACGTGAACATAGAACAGCAAAAGGCTTCTCCTTGGCTAGTTTTGTTTTAATCGAAGTTTTTAATCATGATGACGATTGTTAGTATTTTCTCCTTTCTTTTTAAAGCCAAATTCAGGTTAAGTGAACAAATACTACACTGGAAAAAAAAAATCCTAAATCATCCCAAGTGGGTCAGTTCTGATCAGTCCAGTTTTTAAGGTGTTCTTTAAGGCTTTTATAACTAGAGACTTGACACCATAAATGAGAACAAAATATCAAAAGTAATTAGGTCAACCTGTCGGCATTAGAAGCTTCTGTCTTCCAAATATGCAGTCGTTAGTGTGTGTTCTTCTGCCTCCTGGAAAATGATGCAAGTCCTCTCTGCCCTATAAAAATATGTATTATTCTATTAGAAAAATTTAAAGTTGAAACGGGAAAATCGTTAGTTTCAAGGTTAGCTATTTATTGCTGAGTGTGTTAAACATTCTGACGCTCTCAGAATTGAAAGACCAGGTGGGCCTCTGGACAGATGAATTATGAACTATTCCCCCATAATCTTTACCGTCCAGTACACAAACATAAAACTGATTTCACTTTTATGGACTCCAGTCCCATAGCTCTAGAAGTTACTGTGTGAGTAGAAGAAAAATTGGGAAGGCAGTAGTCTGATTTGCAAACTGCTACATCAGGATTGAGACATACATCATACTTATAGAAGCATGTGAGGAGTTTTGCAACCAAAGCCCAAAATAGTCCTTGAGAATAATGTACCAAAGGGAATGGAAAATACAAGTTAGTTTGGGAAATGACCTGCTTAGGTTGACTAGAGCAGGCCGTTTTCTGCTAGTTCAAGGTCATTCCCTCTTAACAGGCCTTGATGTCTCATCCGTGTGAGTTTTGAACACTTTCCCTTGGAGGGCATTTCCACAGTCTAATAGCTCGAGGTCTTTGAAAGCTTCTTTAAGACAGTCCGCCTAACTTTTCTTTGAATTTCCTCTTCCAGTGTCTCTGTAATTGCTGTTTCTTGTATTATCCTAAAAGGAGTTTGCGGGGAGTGCGTGCGGTGGGAAATAAGAGTTCAGCGTTTTCATCTCGGGTCCTACAAATTTCACCTTTCATAAACTTATGCTTTGCTCAGAGAAAATGACTACAAAGAGAATGAATTTATTACTGCTTTTCCAGGGCCGATCAAGTTCTGCCCATAATAAAGGTACCCATAGAGACCAGCTTGAGCCTGAGTCCTGGATGACAGAGGTTGCCTGAATATATTTTTTCTCTGGCCTCACCTGAGTGCTTGGCCCTATTTCTAGAGCCGCCAGCTTCATTTGATCTCGAACCTTCTTCCTCCCTGAAATCTCCATCTTCCAAAATCGATCCATACCCCCTACACATTTACTACTCAGAAAGGCTCTGTAGAAATGTAACAGGACAGTGTTATGTACCCGTCAGAAGCTTGCTGAATGCATAATGATACCAGATCACCAAAGCGGGTGGTCCTGTCTCTTCATGCACTGCCTACAAAAATTACACAAACCATTCTGTGTTCTCTTCTGTATTCTGTGTTCTTGACCTCCGTGGGAAAGACTGTAGACCGTGGGATGCTCAGTAGATAGGATCTGGGGGTGATGGTGCTCTTGGGCATGTCCACATCTTTCAGAATCATACTCCTCCCATCTTTGGTGTAAATGTGATGTGATTAAGAATTAAATAAGCAAACACTTTTGGGCCAGAAGAGAGTTCTTTTACAATTGATTAATTCACTTGAGCAGATCGCCACCCCCTTTCGGCTGTTATTTGCATACCGTGTGTACAGCTGAGGTGCAAGAGCCTTGCAGTCCTTCATGAACTGAATGTATAAAACTACTCTTCCTCCCGTATTTTACCTCCCTGCCCTCTCTGTGGTTTTCAGGATACTCTTTGTACTTATTGGCCTAGAAGTAAAAACAAAAACATTCTTAAGAATGGGTGGAGAAGGAGGCATCTGGAAAAAACATGTAAATTTTATTAATGTTTTAGGATCACCTTAAAGTCCTATCACCTAAGTGATCTCTTATTCCATAATTTCTTTATATTCTGTCTGCAGACTTTGATTTTAGCATATTACCAGCTTTGAGGGTTGATGTATAGCTATCCCCTCAAAAATGTGGGGAGACTGCAGATCCATGGAGTTCAGCTCTTCAAAATAGAATGAGAAGTGGTCACTTAGCCCTCGAGTCAGCTTTTGCTATCACCTGGCTGTATCATTGTGTGTGGTCAGAATTATCGTGATACAGTACAAACAGCAACAGCATTTAGTAAGAAAAACCAGATCACTGTGGTATCAATTAGTTGCTCATCATTTGTACACCTTATAACATGAAGAAAAATGAATCTGGCTGAATAATTAAGAGTATAAACCACTGTTAATTGCTCCCAGTTTGTAAATGTCTTGGCTGTATTTGTGAGAGTTGGTAAGGTAGAATGAAAAGGGTTTGCACTTGTCAGACACTACTTCAGATGCTGGCTTTGCTACTAATTAGGTGTCACCTTAACAAGTTCTTTAACCACTGAAGTTATTTAACCATCCAAACAAATAGAAATAACATAGGCTCATTATGAGAATTAAGTGGGGTAATGTATAAACGGTCCCAGGAGGTACCCAATTCATGTTAGTTCCCTTTGCTTTTTCTGTCTTTGTTTAAATAAATATGTATATTTACAAGTCTTTCCACTAACATCATTAATGGATTATGTCCTGATCAGTGCCCAGTTTCTGACCCATAGTGATTTGCTCAGTAAATGTTCATGGAACGAGTGGGTGGATGATGCTGTATATATTTAGTGAGGTGTGGCCATTATTACTTCCTCTATCAGACAAGAAACATGGAATTTGCAGTTTCCCCAAGATTACCCAGAAAATGGATTCACTGCCTACACAGGCGTCTGGAAATGTACAGCCCTTGTAAATTTCAGGCAAAGCCAGTATTAGACTTGAACGTTCCTGTATGTTGTAACCATTACCTTCTTCTCCATCAAACACTCATTTTGTGAAAATATAATTTGTGCATGGCACTGAGTCTGATATTGGAGGACCTCTTCATTGTGTCTTACAGAGGGAACCTCATCTATGTGCTTAATTTAAATCACGCGATAAGGAGAAGGCAGTGCTCCAGAGGTGGAGGAGAATGGTGACCAGCCTTTGCTGGGATAGCCTTTCATTGGAATCAAAGTCCTAATATTCACTTATGAAAAGAAGATTGTTTGCACTGTGATTTGATCCATGTCTGTTGTCATTAGAATTAAGTCTAGCCAGCTGTCAGCTCCTGGAGGCAGGCGGCTATAGCTGTCTATTTCAGCATTCTCCTGTTTTCAGTTTCTAAGTTGGCTTTGTTAGATGAGTTAGTGTGGTATTTATTTGAAAAAAAAAAGATAGGTGTGTGTTTGTTGAACTTCTCACATGTTGCTTGAGCATCCATTTCATAGGAATCAAACTTTTAAAAAAGAAAATTATTCTTTAAATTTAAGGGGGCTGATTTTAGAGGAGGGGCAAGCCCAATCTTGTAATAAGTTCTTTAGCACAGTGAAGAATTACTGATTTACTTCTTGTTCTTGTAGATGTGAGTTTCCATATAGAGGGGCCTGGTCTCATGTTAATAGCGTCAGCTAGACAGTAAGATGCTTTGAAGGAGATAACTTTTACTGAGTGATTTGCTAGGTTGGCAGAAAGACCCAAGGGGGAAAGGGAGAAGAAAGCTTGCTGGTCAAGATATCTCAATCTCAGTATCATAATTGAAAGAGTACCACTTGAAAATTCAAGTTGAACTAGCATCCAGTTTCACTGTCTGGATTTATATCAGTCTAGGTCACACCTGGGACAATTCGAGTTTAAACACCTGGCTAAAAGATGTTAGGATAAGAGCATTTCCATTCCCAATAGAATTTGTTCCCAGGAACGATGGAAATTCTACATCAGGACCCCACTTCACTATTTTGGCACCACTGGTTCAAATACTAGCCAGAACCTGGAAAGGCTGAGGTAGAAAAAAATAAATAAGAGAATTCATTAAACTGACAGGTTGGAACCTCTAAAAAGGTACTCATGGAGGATTCATTTAGAAATAGATGAAAATTTGAACAAGGGTATTTTGATTGATTGATTTTTTTTTTTTTCTCTCTCTCCGAAGTGCTTGATGGATTATCTTGCCCAGCCTGATAAATGTGTTGCTAAAGGGTTTCCAGTGTGCATCTCTTAGGGAAAGAAAGGCTTTCAGGGCACGTTGGTCATTTACTGACATATTTTCTCTAGATTCTAATTTCCCCATAATATTCGTGCTTTCTTCCGTACATTTTTAACTCATGGAAAAGAAAAAACAGGAACACGCTTTATTCTGGGGCCAATAGCATACCACCCTGCCCTACTTTTCTTTCCCTGAGGGACTTTCAGATGTGCCTGTAACTTCGGCCAGTTTATCACAGAATGGTCCATATTCCAGTGAACTGGGGCCTGGGACTCTGGATTACTTGTTTCTGGTTGGAGCCAGGGTTCTGTGGAGGAAAGGAATAAGGAGGGGAACACAAATTTCAGACTCCAGTCCTGTCCACCCCTTTACCCACCCTTCCCTCACTTAATGCCCATTGCTTTCTCAGAGTTCAGAACTCTAATTACTCCCCAAAAGGCACACCCCAAAATGATATCCAGCCTTTAGCTCCTCCCAACAGAGGACCCTAAAGAAAAGCTGTCCTGTTGCAACCAGTGGGCCTATCTTTTGTTGAAATAAAGGGAGAGATGAACTCATGACCTGGCCCAGATGGTGACATTCCTCTCCAAACTCTCTTCCCTCCAGTTTTTCTAGATTTCCAGGTCATTCAGCTATTTATTCAACTACAGGGTATTGCTGGCTGCTATGGGTAAGGCGATGTGCTAGGTTTCCCTGCAGAGTAGAAAACATGGCGGCCTAGGAGTCACAAAACGTGAGTTCCAGGTTTCACTTTGCTGTGAGTGGCTGAGTAACTGTGTAAATCACCCTTCCTGCCTGGCTGTCTCTCCTCTCATCTGTAAAATGAAGGGGTTACTTCAGTGAGCTCTGAGATCCCTTTCAGTTCTAGAACTGCTATGATTTTCTGATTACAAATCTCTCGAGCCAGTTATTCACATTTCCAAGTTTAAGCTGAAAACTAAATTCTTTCCACTCTTGGCCTGAAGCACGTGGCGGCCTATGAAAAGTTCCATGGATTGAGACTTGGACGTCTCACCCGTGATACAGTAAACCTACTGACTCTAAGATGCTTAGTGTAGGGCAGAATCGAGGGCAGGGTTGGGAGAGAGAAATGAAGAAATCATCCTCTTGCATTTACAAGTGGTACAGTTTATATTGCTTAAAAAACTAGCCAATTCTCTGTTGGTGTAGAAATCTCTGACCCTACCTGACAATTAATTAACAGGTCTCTAGGAAAAGGATATAAGGAAAAAAAATATTTTCTAAGTTCTGCCAAGAGAATATGGAAATTATGGTCTATAGAGTGTAAACCCCTTCAACGAACGGTCATTATCGTCTGACTGCTAAGGTCATCAGTACATATGCTTTTAAATAAACCCAATGATCTTCTTGATATCATTATGGAAATGCAAGCTCCAGCACATTAAAAGTATTCTATTGGGACGCTTTGCTATTCCTGTATTTTGCAAAGTGTGTTTTTAGAGGCTTTGACTTCTTAAAATTTCTACAAATATATACCCTGTGGAAATATTCAAAGGTACCTTTGTTAGGGTTTCCTTCTATTCGTATAAAATTTCAGGTATATTGCATTGAATTTTACATTTACTCCTGGGGGTGTTTCTCCCCCTAAGTAACAAAAAGACCAAGCGTGGGACCTAAAGGCTTATGTGATACCATCACTGAAGACATTTGAGGTCATTTTCCAATTCTATATTCTTATCGATAGGAAAACTAGACCCAAAGATATAAAGTGCCCACACCAATATCATACTGTTGGTTAGTGACTGACCTAGGTCTGGAAGCTAGGCTTTTTAACTCCTGAATTGGGGCTCACCCATTACACCCTCATTCTGCCCGTTGGAAAAAAATCTGGGAATTTACAGTTTTGAAGCAGTGTATCAGAGTGCCATGAATCTCTAGCCCAGGAGATCTCAAGTACATTTCGACTGACAAATTGTTATTTAAAAATAATAACAACGGCTAACATTTATGAAGTTCTCCTAAGCACTGGTATGTGTATTAATTCATTTAATCCATCAAAACCACTTCGTGATGTTGGTACTGTTATTTTCCCCAGTTTACAGATGGGCCGCTGAGGCACAAAGAGTATACATATGGGCAGGGGTGCGCATGGCAGAGAAGGATTCTGATGCTGGCAGGCAAAGACTCCTTTGCCCTTAGCAGGTCAGTCTGCTGCCCCTAAATGGGATCTGGTCATTGGGAGCTTTTTGTCCCTGCCTCCCATCTGCCTTGTGTCAGGAAGCAGTCTTTGTAATTTCTTATTAACTATGAAGTTGGGACCATACAGAAGCTATACCGCCGGAGTTTCATTTGGATCCTGGATCACTGTTCCATTTCCAGAGAGGCATAGGGCCCAGAACTGTCCTGCATCAGTCCAGACATTCAGAACAAAGGTATGTTGGCACCACAGCCATGGTTTTGCCATCTGCAGCAGCCCTGTAGCTTGTAGGGCAGGTCCACGGAGGAGAAAGTATTGAAATAGCATCTCTCTGCTTGAGCAAGTGATTGAAACTCCCTGAGCATTTGCAGCCATAGCCCCCATATCTTTCCCTCCACCTAGGCTAAATCTTGACTTTGGGACAGGACTCTTAGTGGACAGTCCATGCACCCTGGAGGGTATGAGCTAAACACTCCCTACTTGGATCTAAAGCAGGATGGGAACTAGACTGCAGCATCATTATGTATAACAAAAGGGGATCATTGGAAGAGGCGGGGCTGAGCTGTCCCCAGTATTTGGTAACATTGAAAGAGCTTTTCTCCTCTTCCACAATTAATCCATGTCTCCGTTTGCACGTGTGAGAAGAACTCCTGACAGCACCAACAGCACAACAGGAGAATCGCCCAGCTTGAGCAATAAATCTTCCTAGGCATTCAGCAAGTGCCACAGGGCTCATTAATCTTGATTATTTCCCATAATAGATAACTTCACAAATCAGCTATTATTCCTAATCATGCACGTAAAGATAACAACTGACGGGTAATAGCTTCCTGCATGGCGAGACCAAAATAGAATTTCATCTACAAATGTGTTTCTGCACATTCCAGGGGAAGGTGTTTTCCGCCTTCTTAAAGGGGCAGCAGGAGATGGGGGAGCAGCCACTGAAAGAGAAACTGATTGTCGTGGGTTGGAATTTTCAAAAGAATTAAGTGTGTTTGATTTTCTTGGAGACGCTGGCTGGCTTGTGTGTCACTGTATCACTGGGAGGTGGGTTTGAGAGACATTGGGCCACAGGAGAAGAGAGAGTTGTGCAGTTCCAGCCTCTAGAAGGAGCTGGAGGAGAATACCCAGGAAAAAATAGAAAGCATGGGGATGATATCTTGTATCTGTGAAGTTCACATTGGTATTTCAGGATCTTTGCTGAGTTGGGTGAATTGCTTTACATTCCCAGACTGCGTTTATCACCACAGGAACGCTCCTCAGATGCCAGCTACCAAGAAGAATGAACAGTAATAGAAGGGTGTATGTGTGATGAGAGGTGGGTTTCCTACATGTTGGGAGAATGTACAGATGGTAAAGTGTTCTGAACACGTGACACTAGGTTATCTTAAACCTAAAAACTCCCGGGTCTTTGGCAAGGGGCAAAAACACGTATCTAATTGTGCTGGAAAGAGGGCTCACTAAAGTCACCCAGGTGAAGGACATTAGCAACCAGCTCCCCCTCGTAAATGATGCATTTCTGGAGGCATCGCTGTTGACACGGGAAATGACTTTATTAGCCTATAATGACAAGCTGCACCTGTCCATCATTTTGTTATCAAAGTGCCGGTGCATTTCAGCAGGGCCCAGAACGAGACTCATCACATTTATGATGGGATTTGACTCCACATTATTCAGTCAGTAGGAATAATTGACCTATCACAACAACACATGCCCACAGAAACAGGGCCTTATAGCCTTTTAACCCAACCAGATGCTGGATAGCACTGGCTAAAGTCTGTTCTTCTCCAGGTACCTAAACTTAAAATCTCACTGTCAGCTTCTCTTCTTACCTGAAGGGAAGTTGTTCTGCTGTCCCAGAACTTGCCAGGGAGGATCTGGAGGTGGTCATTCCCACGGCCTTGTACTTTATTCGTATTTATTAAATGTTAAGGAAGAAGAATTTCCAGACCCAGTGGTTCAACGTTTTCCTGCCAGCAAAGTCTGTCTTTCTGATACAGTCACAGAAGTGACAGAGAAACTGAATGCCCTTTATGTGCAAGGCCAAGTGTTAGGCACTGGACAGAGAGATGTCCCAGACGTGATCTCTGCTCTTGATGAATGAGGTGGTCCCATAGAGGAGACAGGATGTGAAAACAGACATTTGTACAAGACAAAAGGTGTGCCAGAGTGAAGGTGGTATCTAGGTGCTGAGGACATTCGGCGGAGGCAGAGCTGTGCCTCAAAGGAGGCGTCAACTTACACCCACGCCTATGAGGGCAAGAGACACTGAGGCAGAGTGAGCCGCATGAGCAGGGCAAAGCCAGGGGGAAATGGTGGGCATCTCCCCGTGAAAGCAGTGAAAAATGGGAGGTACGACAGAGTGTCGATTGAGGCCAAATTAGAGAGGACTTCGAATGCAGAGCTGAAGGGTTTGGGTTTTTCTCCGTACACATTGGAGCTCTATTAAAGGGTGTGTAGCAGCAGGGTAATGACATGGTTAAACCTGCGGTTAAAAAGATTAGTATTAATTCAGCAATAGAATCAATTAGAGAAGGAAGAGCATAGGAGTGGAGCCCTTGTGTGTATTGCTGCTCAGCTCGACTCAAAATGATCATGTGTCTCAGCTGTGTGGATGGATAAGCTGAGAAGACAAACGCCCTGAGCAGGGGGAGCCAGGCAGAACTGGTGGTTTTGTTGGGTATATCAGTTACCTATTGCTGCATAACAAGTCATCCCAAACTGCGTGGCGTAAAACAACCACATCACCTTGGAATCTGTGGGTTGGGAATTCGGACAGGGTATAGTGATGATGGCTTGTTTCTGCTCCATGGTGTCTGGGGCCTCAGCTGGAAAGATTCAGATAGCTGGCAGTGATACCCTGGGCTGAGGATGGGAATCATTCCCAGTTTCTTCAGTCACGTGACTGTGTCAAGATAACTGGACACTGGTTACGGTGGTCAGGACAACATTTAATTAGTGTTACACTGTTGCAGTAGGAAAGAGAGGTCAGCATGGACGGAACTTCACTTGGATTTGTACAGAGCTCATTGAGTGTTAGTGACGGAGAGTGTGGGAATGGAGAGGGGGTGGGTAGGGGCGTCAGGAGAGTTAGGGATATGAAAGTTACAGAGAGCAGGAAGGAGGGTTTTGGTCCACATGAAACCCATGTGGGTTTGCTAAGTGGCACTAAGGAAGTTAGGCTGCTACCGTCCCACAGAGGCTGGGTGTCCACAGAGGACCTATCTTCAGGTGTTGGCTGGAACAAACAGCAAATTCTTTTGGCCGCCCTGACCTTTCTCTGATGGGCACTTTAAGTGGTAGGGGGAGGGGAGGGTCAATCCTAGGGACACAGTCTTGAGCTGTTAGAAACACTCCACAGAGTTTGTTCAAGCCTTTATCGGCCAGGGTCAGGCCTAGTCGAGGAAGGGCTCAGAGGAGCCTGGCCCGAGTATGGGCAAGGAGAGATTCTTTGTCACCTGACGCGTAGGATTCGGTTACTCAGAAACCAGGCTGAGCTGGAGACGAAGCACATACCTGGCCTCTCCACACATGTTGGCGTGGCTGCCAGGTGTTCAGAGAGGGAAGGAGAGCCTCTGTCGAGGGGAATGTTCCAGTACAGCCAGGCCAGAGCCTGCACAGTCTTCTCCAGCCTCGCCTCGAAAGTCAAACATTCCCTTGGCTGCAAGAAGGTCATTAAGGCGAATCCTGATTCAAGGGGAGAGAACTGGGCTCCCAGTCTCGGTGGGTGGGGGTGGCGAGGTCACGCTTCAGAAGAGCAGCTGGGGCGGGGATGCTGACTGCGGTCACCTTTGGGACACGCAGTCTGCGGCAGCGGTGGGTGGCAGCTGACAGCAGCAAAGGAGACTTAAGTCCGTTTTGCACTTGATGGGTGGGACGTGCCCATCGGACTTTGGAGGAGAAAAGGACAGAATGATTGAAAGTATAGGAATGATACTCCAGACTGGAGAAGGTGAAAAATGTCAAGGAAGAGGGTCTGTGTGGAGAAGATCGGGCACCCCGAGTTGAGAAGGAAGCCACGCAGGGGCGCCATAGACTCAGGAGAATATAGTCCTGGATGCTGAATGAAGAGTTGTAACAAGAAGTGGTAATTTGTTTCAGTGGCTGGTGGAGATAGAAGCCAGGTGGCCAAAGCTTGGGTTGTAAGTGGATGGTGAGAAGGTAGAAGCAGGAGAAGTAGCCTGTGGAGCATTAAGCTCTGATGGAGGGAGAAAAGGGGCAGAGTGCTTAGTTCAGAGACTTAGCACGATAAAGAGAAGATTTATATACACACACACATATTTGAAAGAATAAATCGTGTTTTCTTTCCAGATTAAGAAGATTATCATTTGTGACTTTTGGAGAATAGAGAGTAATACAGAGTAGATCATGTCTGACCCTCAATATTCCTCTTTTTAAATTTGTCTTCCTCCTCCCAGTTAAAAAAATCAGAAGAATTTCTGTGTTTCTTCTAGTATTTAATAGTTAAAGAAGAAATACATAGGTTACATATCCGGGTATTCTGACAGTCATCAGAGAGAACACCGAAAAGATGGATTTGTAATTTAGACCTGTAGGTAATGAAGTGATCACATTATATGATAGTGAAAAATTAGGAGCCACCTAAATATCCAGCAGTGATAGAATAGCTAAAGGGATTATGGCATCTTCACTTAATCGAATGTTTTATAGCCATCTAAAGTTAGAATATAATTAGGAAAATGGCTGATATTTGAACTTGGAGAGGACGTAAGTGATCAAGTACGATTTCACAACAGAGCTTACGAGCCTTAGGCTTTATTTGCCTATTCATCTACTTGTAGATGAGAAATTGATATAGTCTGAGTGAAAAAATCAGATGCATGTGCAAGCGTATGTAAAAAAACTTGAAAAATAATACAAGCTGGAAATAGATCAAAACACCAATGGTTGTTTTGTTAGAATGAGGTCCTATGTTTTCTTCTGTTCCCTGAATTTCCTATGATTGGGTCATGTTTTTTAAAAAGATGTGATTGTCACCTTCATCATCCTTCGTTTTGCAGCCCTTAGGGCATGTGTGCAAGGTCACATGTAGTCTTGTAAGTATCAGGAATCTCCCTTACCTTCTGAAACCTGAAACCTTTCAAAGAGGATGATTTCAAGGAAAAAGGTATCAAGCAGTAAGCCCACAGCATGAACGTTTGGTGCTACATTTTGTCCCACTGGCTTCCCCAGGTAACATGACTCTAGGACAACCTCAAATTCAGGTTGTGCTTTGAACAAGGTGCTGTATGGTCAGGGCACTGAGGGCGTTGATTGAAATCACTTGTCTCTCGGGAGACGGTGGGTAAGGCCGCTGTCCCTGGGGAGCTCTTCCGCAAAGGAGTGAAGACTTTGGTGAGAAACTCGGCCTCCTTTACAGAAGTTCATCATCCCCTTTCGGCCTTGAGAGAACACTGACCCACAGGACCAGCGCCTAGAAAAAACGAGGCCACCGACATGTGAGACCGCCCCTCCGAGAAAATGTATGTGTGCTGCCTTTCCTCTTAATGCCTCACCCAGCTTTTTTTTTTTTAAATATGCAAACCGTACTTGCTGGGAAATGTTAAAATGCAGCTCTCTGCAGTCAGATGAGCGCATTCTCTGCTGATTTGGGAGCAATTCGAGGAAAGGCTAAACCAAACATGGAGGCAACACCCCTCCCCCCGCCCCCCCCCCCCCCGCTAAAGGTTTTGTCCCCCCTGCACTGGCCTAGTAGCTTCTGAACTCATTTTGTAAAATTTAACCTGTAGGAAAAACCCATAGAAAAATGGAGAAGGGTAAGCAGTAGAATTCTCCTGAATGACCAGAAGTGAGCTTACCACTGTCAGGACTTTCTCAATGAAATTCTCCATCAGGCAACGAATGAATGCGGGTCAAAGATTGATCTCATCAGTGAGGATACTTGTAAGGTGGTCATGGAGGTTTAAAGAGCATTTGAGGAACTTTGTGTTTATAAGGCATTTAGAAAAGAATATTAGATTAAAATGTCTTGATTATATATTGAACTGATTAATTTCCTAGACAACAGTACAACCACAAGCTTTGGGGTACTCCTTTCAACTGGAGGTAAATCTAGAAATTAACCTGTAACTTCCAGTCAAATGCTAAATAGCAAACAAAAAGGCACACGTATTTTCTAGAGAATTGACTAATCCTTGGCCTGTTAAACAGTGCCCCACTGTGACAATTTAAGGACATGCTGTACTCCTTCCCACCTTATCTTATTTGTAAGTTTTAGGTCATTTTTCTTAACCACACAGTTTTCAAGTTTTTCCCCTCAACTTTTTTCAAAAAGTTTAAAAAAAATTAACACAGCTTTCAGCTCCCTTCATCAGAGTGGTCATGATGACCAAAACAGAGTCAGGCTCTTGCCGGGGGGTCTTGTGGATACTGCTTCAGCCTTTTGCACCCTAATTTCAGGCCATGTCATCTTGGATTGATAAATAAATACTTCAGCCTCACAGCTGAATGAATGTCCCTCCGCACGCACGCGCGTGCGTGTGGGACCCACAGATCTTATTTTGCAGCCATCACTGAACTTGCGACCTCACTTTGCACTTCTCCGTTAAAAAAGGAGATGCATTTCCTGGCATTTTGGATGTTGCCCAGCGTGATTGTGTGTCTTTCAGTGTGTGTGACAGGAGGCCATGCTTCCTGATTGGCATCGGGCTTACTTTTCTGTTCTGTCATGGAATTAGCATACCAACGGATGCAAAATGATGCGGTCGCTTGTAATTGTCTCCTCTAGCGCTTTTTTTTTTTTTGCATCCATTGGTATGTTCATTTCCTTGACAGAAGGAGGAGTTAATGCTGCTGTCAGTCATTTCGTGGGACACTTGGCCTGTTCCGTCTTCAGAGGGTGCTTCTCAGATGACAAGAGTTTGGTGTTTGGGAATTAGTCAATGCGCAGATTCCAAGGGACTGTTCCCGGGATTGGAGCTTAGTCTTAAAAGTTCCGACAACCAACATTTGTTTGAACCTCCGGGTTCCTCTGTCCTCAAAAAAGGTACTGCGAAATTCACACGGGAATCGATTGTAATTTATTTCAATATTTAAATAAACACATGCTGCACAAACCAGGCATGTGGAGGAAGGAGGGGGTGGGGGGAGGAGGAGGAAGAACAGTAGCAGAGATGTTACAAAATCAAACCAACAGCCATAATGCACATCCCAGCTTTATAATTTTAACAGATCGCTACCTTCGTGTCATCAAATTGGGATATCACAGTGAAACTGTTCTTATGTGTCAGGCAAACTTTTAAACAAACCTAATGCTAATAATAATCTCCATATACAAAACGATTGAGCAATTTTGAATTTACTAGGGAACAACTTTTTTACTTACATTATCCGGGCCCTTTTTCTTCCCCCAACCGAATCAGCCAGTCAGTTCAGTTCACTTGGCCCAAACTGTCAGTGTGGTCACAGCTTACCACTCATTTCTTGATCACTGTTTTACAGCTAGAACCCCAGAACGGCGTATTAATAAGGTCATCCAGTGATAGAATTGTGGTAGGCTCAGACTCCATCTCTACCGCTCAGACTAAATGAACTCTTCTGAGGTCGAGTCCGTATTTTCCATCATTGTTATGGGCAATTAGTAGCCACTTACAATTGGCTACAGTTCATTTCTGCTAATGGTATTAGGATGAGAGCCTGCTGACCACATGCTAGTCCGACGGTTCTCAGACTGGACGTCCAAATGGTAGATTGGAGGCTATTTCTTTTTTTTCAGGTCAGTTTGGAGAACTCTCTGCGCGTTCCAGCGCTTTATTTGTACCCCTGTTTATGCAAACGTGTCTTTATGGCAGATTAACTTGCTGGAGACCCAGCAGCCGGACTGAATCGCATTCCAGAGCATTCACTTTATGCTAAGTACAAAACAATGACAAAAACCACCTGTTATCCTAGAAATCTACGGTTCTGTGTTATTCTTCTAAAATGCCGTCGTTTCTAAGAGTAGCTTAGGAAGAAAAGTGTGTCAGGCTCAGCGTGGTTACGGAGAGTCTGGTTACTAAGCTGCCCGTGTGTGGGCAAAGAGCCACATTGTTTTTTGAAACCACCTTGTCTGTCTCCTCCTGATTCTTATTATAATGAACTTAGGGATGTTTAGCAGATCAGGTGACTGAATGTTTTCCAACCTTCAAAATACTGAAGTGGGAGACAACAAAGCTTCCATAGCAACCAGGCTTTTCCTGAAAACATGTTCTCTGGAAGGGGGAAAAAGCACCAGGAAAGCAAGAGCCACGTCTTTGTATTAAATACATTCTGCTGATTGATTCTTTAAGGTAAAAAAGGGAGCGTCTCAAGCACTGTGAGATAGGGCTGCCTACCGTGTGTTCATGCCAGGGTGTCTGTCATTTGGTTTCTGAATCTTCACTAGGCAGCCTCTGTCCCTGGCAGATAAAACTTAACCATCAGATAAACATATGTGAGACTTGCTGGTCTAAACTCCTAGAGTAGGGACACTGGCAAGCATCCTAGTGTCAGACCTTGAAGGATACACTGCACTTGTTTTAATTGAATATCATTTTGGACATTAATTAATGTGTCCATTCTCATTTCCCCAAATGGCAAATAATCATGTGTGAAAACAGTATAATTACATTTTGATATTTTGGGGTAGAGTCATAACTGGATTCGATTTGCTGTTGATCTTGGCAGTCATTTATTCCTATCAAGCATTTAGCCTTTTTAATGGTACTCATGTTCATTTTCTGTTTCTCTTCTTAATGCTGCACTGAGATCGGCACTGGCCCCGACACGTTGCCCTGTCATTCTTGGTACAGGGCATTTGCAAAATGGAGTTTCTCCCTGTGCCAGTGGGCCAGAAACGTTGAGAATCTCGACCCTAAGAGAAGCTCACGCATGCACACAGGGACACTCACCCATGCAGACTTACTGACCAGAGTTTGTGACTTAATTCAAATGAGAATCCTTGCTTTTGGCGGGGCGGGGGGCGGCGGTGGGGAAGCAGCAGACTGTCTGGTTGTCTGCAGCATGATTCCAGAATATGTCATGTGGATTGAGGTCTCCCAGCACCGTCAGGGTTGCCATCTGTGATGGCTCTTGCCCACATTTCAGCTCCCCAGTGTCCACTTGTTTTCTCCATTCGCTTGTGATGGTTTACCTGCAACCAGGATGCAGCCCAGGGACGTTTTAATCCATGCCTTGCAGAGGGTCAGGGCCACTGGGGTTTACCAGAGGCACGTAAGCCTCCGTCCTTTGCTCACATTTTAACTGTGACAAGGCATTGTCACTTGGAAACAGCCTCCCTGCTGGGAGGGCCTCACTGCCTTTCAACTTGAAAGAGGTAGTGCTGGAATTTTTGTTTGGAGACCAGAAAAGGAGATTGAGAGGCAGACACGTGATCCTCCCCAGCAGGAGAAGCAGGGCTGTCAGCGTTCATCATCATTCATCAGGACAGGAGACACTTTGAAATGAAATTCGTAAGAAACAGGAGACCAACACTTAGAATCCGGAGGAAAGTGACGAAACCCCTTGTGAAATTCCCTGATGAAAAAGGTTGCATATCTTCTAACTGATCTGCAGAGTAAAAGTATTTAAAAAAAAAAAAATGTCCTTGGTAGCCACAATGTGCTTTCACGTTTTGCCATATTTAGTCTATACTGTCGTGAAAGTATGTCTGGGCATCTTCCTCACACTCTTGGATATTAACAGCCCCTTTTATGTCCTCTTGCCTTTGTGCTGATATCAGATCTGATTTTACAGACAAATAAGTAGCCTCATGGTGACCTGCATTTATGCGAAAGGCATTAATGCACCAAATGCGGAGGAGATGCATTTACTCCTAGCTCTAAACAACCAAGGCTTAAATAATGCATTCCAGCAAGGTAATTTAATAGAGTAGCTTTCTTGAGAAGTGCTGTGTTATGAATGGGTGCTGCATTTAAAATATCCATTTTGTTGCCTCCCTCCTACTAATTACATCTTTCGTTGTCTTCCCTCTCATTTGCATCCCTGAAGTGCCAGAGAGGGAATCTGGTGGGTGGTTTTCCCTGTAGCATATCCTCGTGTTTAGGAGCAGCCCCTGTGCCGTTGACTTAAGCCCATTTCTGTTCAAGGAACACTACCTTGCCAAGGAAAAGATGCTCCTTAATCGCTACATCTAATTACAGAGAGGAATAAATCACTAAAAACAAATTAAGCATCTTAAATAAAATGGAAAATAAAAGCAGCTAACAATCAAAGAGGGGGAAATGCTGCCATCTCACAAGTCTGGTTCCTGGGCTAATTGAAGGCTCCGTGGAACCCCTTCGCAAAGAATTAGGCCAAAATGATTCAGAAGCAACTTCAGATCCAAGCAATTCTAACCAAGGATCTGTCGGAAATGAGGGAGCCACAGGTACCCCTTTCCCTTGGGTCCTGTAGGACCTACTCACCCTCTTTTCCTTCTTAGCCCAGGATGATGGAGGTGACTTTCAAATCACTGCAGCCCTATTCTAAATAAACTGGAAACGAATGAGAATTTTCTACTTGACCTTCATCTGAAGAGGTCTGAAATAAGCTTATTACTAACCAAATCCTTCCTCTCCTGCTTGAATTTCTTTAGTCCTAGTAGCTTGTGTCTTCAGATGCATGCCAGTCTACTGGAGCTTAAAGCCAACAGTGAAATTAAGTTTTTAATCACTGGTTCCAGAACACGTGGTCTGAGGAGTGTTTGTTGTTCCACGCACAGTTCTCCTGATCCAGTTTGAACTTGGCAATTTCCGTATTTCTCTATCCAGTGCAATTTAGTGATTTAGAATGTCTCCTATAAATATCCCAACAAAAGCAGGGCTGGTATTTCCATGCATTTTCATGATGTGCCTATGGGTATTGTATAAAAATCAGAAGCATAAAGAGAATTATTTCACTGAACTGTTAACATAGGAAACTTGCCTTTAAAAATGTTTATATGTCATCTTTTTGACTGGATATCCATAAAGAAGTTCTTTTTGCTTTTCAAGTGCTTTGTCTAATATTGATAGAGATGAAGAAAGGCCAGAAGGTTTTAATTTCTAGTTGGGAAGGTTTAGGAGAAGAGTGGTAGGTAGGAGATGGAAATCTGGGAAAATGAAAATACCCAACAGAACGACCGACTTCATTCTTTTCCTTTACCTGGAAACTCTTGACTCCCACTGTAACAAGTTCCACTGGACTCTGAGCCCTGGAACCAGGAGATTGGAAAGAGTCCAGCGTTCCAATTCAGTGGCTAGGCCTCAAGTCATCTGACTGACCATCTGGACCTTCAGCCTCAGTTCTGAGATCTGTCCCTACCTCTCTTCTTTGTGACCAGGTGCCCACGTGAAGCATGTCCTGTTCTTCCATTCCTGCTTTGAGGATCCTGCTGGGTGCCTGGGTTTCTCTGGAGTTTCTGATACTATGTTCCCCTGCTAGGGCCACCCCCTCACCGTGGTCGCTCTCTGATCAACTGATACACTCTGCTACCGTAATCACCTGTGATGCGCCTTCCCAAATTGACCACAAGTGGGTCTCTTTTCCAGCCTCTGGCCTTCTGGGGTATCACCCCTCCTGCCAGCAACCATGAGATTCGAACACACCAAGTCGCATAAAGCTGGGTGTTGTCCTTCAGTGAATGGGCTTCAGTTGTTCAAGTGAACACTCTCCAGAGGTGATGAGGTCTTGACAGTGAACGTGGAGCTTTCGAGTTTTGTCTTTTGGAAGGGCGAAGAGTATTTTACATGCGTAGATTTTAGGTTGAATGGACCACCAAGTAGGACTGTGATAAAGAAGCTGGTGAGTAAAACGGCCTTTGCTGTGGACGGAGACAGGCCCTTGGAAGCATTGCCTTTTCTTAATGTGAAGCGTCAGGATCCAGGGTGCTCTTGCTTCTGGCTCCACTTAGCAAGTAGAGGGATGTGTCTGATTATTCCTTCTGCTCTGCCCCCTTCACCCCCGGGGTCAGCAGGAGTTGGACTTAAGCTCAGGCCCCAGTGTCCTGGAGAGAAATGAAGAAGCAAGCCTTGAAAAAAAGAATTACAGAGGAAGGGTGGGAGGTGGACTCAGGAGAGAAGAGAGAAAAAAATAGATAAGAGAGTGAATAAGGAGATGACAAACACTGAAAGCCCCCTCTAGCCCTTTAGAAAGGAGACTGTTATAATGGCTCTCTCTCATCAATTTTTTTTCTATTTAAGACAATTCATTATAGGTACAAATATGTATAATGAGTATATTGTTTTCTCTGTGAAAATAGGAAAGGCCCTGCTTAGAATTGTCTGTTGGATCTTTCTCTTCTTCGGTTGGGGGCCTCTGTCTACTCATCGTGGTTAATCCCTTTGAACTGATGGGCAGCAGATTTGTCTGAGGCTGGACTCTGCCTGGCCCGGGGTGAGAGCAGACAGGTTGCCCACACCTGTTTTCATCCCCCTGGTTAGAGAACAGTCCAGGAAGGGAATATGTGAGGTTGGTTTCTGTTTAAAATGCAGATAACGGACAGAATTATCTGTATTTAACCCTGTAAATAGGGTTGTACTAGGTGAAACACCAGGATGACTTCAGGTGAAAGTTTGGCTAGAGAATTCGGACCGTCCTCCTGCCGACAATGTGACAGCCCTTAACCGCCAGCCATCCCATCTCATAGGACCTGCAGGTGTGTGTTAGTCGGAAGGGACTGTGTGAAAAACCGAGGGCTATGTGAGGTGTGCCCTGATGAGGAAATGAATACCCTCACCTTTCCAAACAGCAGGATGGAGCCCAGGCAGCTCTGCTGTTCAGTAAAAACGATGAAGAGCCCCCATCCATCACATTGGGCAGTGTGGTATATCTGAGGAGCAGAGAGCTTACACAGTATACTTGGCAATAAGTCCCCAAAACATTCATATTTTTAATAATATTTTTGAAGGAGAAAAATCTGCTTTTCAATAAATTCTGCCATGGCTTTCCTCCAGATTTTATTGCTCATCTAAAATTATCTTAGGGTCAATTTTTTTTTTTCTTCTCTTCGTTGGCTCTTCACTAGGTTTCTGCCGAAGACAAATACATTTCGGAGACAAATTTTAAAAAGAGGACTAGCTTATGGGCGTAGGATTCCAGATTTCCTTCTCTTTCTGCTTTTGGGTAGTAGTGAGAGAGTTAACACCAACGTATTCAATTAAATTTTACTGACATTTTGTAGTCGCTGTTACTCATGATTAGGGAAGATTATTTCTCAACACACTCCTGTGTTATTACCCCCATATATTTGGCTTTTCTTCGTGGAATATCTTATTTCTCTTCACTGCTGTGTAAATGACAGTCTTTCTTGTAAATGGTAGGTTGCTACCATTTTCAGTGGTAGAATTCTGGGTTTATTATGTATTACACAGCCTGTTAGGCGGACTCTGTGTTCCTGCTTTTTTCAGTACACAATGTATATTTACAACGCAAAATGGCCCAGGGTCAAAAAGTTTATGCTAGGGACTCTCATATGAAAGTGATGCTAATTGTAGTAACTCCTCTCTCTCCTTCTCCATTCATAAGGCGTCGACACATTATTCCTAAGTGACGTGGGGCTTTCTTTGTGCAGGGCTAGATTGGAGTTGCTAATAAATCAAGGTGGATTATACTGTCTAGAAGAAGGGGACTTTCCAAAGTCTGTGAAATTCGTCCTTATACTGGCAAGGAAAGATGACACTCAACCCCACCTTCCATTCTTCACACGCCACCATCAGTTAAACATTAAATCTAAATCCACAAATGGAACAATGTACAGGGTTTTCCTGCCCAGAAAGAGGTTCCGTAGCATTTTGGAGCACAAGACCTTTTTGGAGCAGAAAAGAGCTGGCAGCGTGCAGAGCCATTCAAACCCGGTGACCAGCACCCTCGAGGGGCCAGAAAAAGCCAACTTTCTTTCTGTGTTGGTTGAAATGGGAGGTGTCAGATACCAGCTGTCTGGTTTTCTTCTCTTCCTTCTGGGAAACGGGAGGTTTTGTTCAGTGGAACAAAATCCACATTAGGATGTAGATGGCGAAGTGTTGGAAAACCTGGCAAAGAGAAGGCACTTGCGCCACTGAATACCTTTGGTGCTGTCTAGTTTGATTGTGAGACTGTTACTGTTTCTACACTCTTTTATTTCTGAATCTTGCATTTCTTTTAATTGGACACTTGAGAGATATTTAGAAGGGGAAATCGATACAGCACTGTGCTGGATTGTGGGTGGAGGGTGAGAGAGGGAGGCATGAATGTTGGCCCCAGGGTGTCTTGTGCACTTGAATGAAAGATGGTGGTAGCCAGTTGGAGAGCTAGTCGCTTTGGGGGAAAGGTCAGGAGGGTTAGGTTTTAGGTACACGGAGAAAGTAGCAATACTTGGAGACATCCAAGTGGAGATGGCACATCAAAGACTGGATGTCCAGACCTGAATGTCACAGGAAAGGCCTGGGTGAAGATGCGGATTGCGGCTGTGTGCGCACAGGCATCGTTTCAGATGCGCATGTGATGAGGTTGCCCGAGGACTGGTGAGAGGAAGATGAGCCTGCATGGGAGACAGAGCAGGAGGAGCCCAGGAGGTCGGGGGAAGGGGTGGGGTTCCAGGACAGCGTGCGTCACACACCCCAAAACAGGAGAGCATTTCCGGGTCAGAGCAAGTGACAGCCTTGGGAATGAAATGCGCGGCTTTCTCTGCTAATTCAGGCCTAGTCAGATACTGGCAACATCATAATGTAAACTGCTTTGTAGAAAATCAGCTGTGCTGTCTACACAGCAAGGATTCACCCTTTCCGGTTGGCTGACTGGTCTATTTTTACCACTGTGACACATGAGAAAAACTTCCAGCCTCTGCATACCAAGCATCATGTCTCCCCGGCCTGGAATAATTTTGCTTTAATATCATCCTGTGGGAAATGAATCTAGTTTATTGCTCCATTCTTTCTATCTTATATAGGGTCATAATGATCTTTCCTTTCGTTGACAATTTGGATAATGACAGGAAAATAATCATGATGGCTGAGGTGTCCTGATTTTATAGCATATATATATATATATATATATATATACACATATATCTCCTTTTTCCTGGGAGAAAGCATCAAACGCTCCTAATAAAGTGATAGTCCAGATTTAATAAATGTATTTTTGAAAAGTGTTTTTGCTTCCACATAGAAGCAGCGGGGCCCTTTATTGAACTAATTATAATGGTAGGACTATTGATAGCGCTACTCTGGTTTTGAGCGGAGGAGTAGAAAGACCTGGGCCTCCCTCGATTTTATTTACCGCACTGAAGTTTCTGACTTTGAAGGTTTGACGCTCGCTATTAGACCAGGCTATAATCCAGTGACTCCACTGCAGAAGCAGAAATAAATTCATAAAAATAGCCATGGTTGTTTACTAAAGCTTTTCCAGTCCATGACAGAAATAGACCCTCGTAGATTTCAAGATATTTCCCCCAATATGCCAGTTTTAAAATCATTGATTGGAAGAAAAAGGCATTAACTGGTTCTTTTGTGGGGTATGAGGTAAGTAAGAATTTTAAAATATCTCAGCAAACCTCAGTTCCTGAAGTAACTTTACTTTCCCTGTATAAACAAGTTTTGCTGTCACGGAAGATAAAACAGAGGCACGTGCTATTGATTTTTTTGGCAAGTTAAACTTTCTGTTACTCCTATCCGTGTGCCTTGTTTTTAACTAAAGAGTCTTAAGATTTTGAAATATATAGATTTTCCTTCTAGCGTCAGAAGCAGTTGCCCTTAAGTTCTGTGGGGGATGTTTGCTACTTGTCTCTGAAACTCTGGGCCCACCTTCCCGCCCAGTCCCGACTTCAGCCACGCTCGTGGCTTTAGACATCATCCGTACTGTGGGTATTTCCCAATCTCTTTCACAAGCCCCACTTTTTTCTTGAATTTCAATAATTTTCTGTGGGAAATCTCTACCTATTTGTTCCACAGACAGCCAAATCCCATGTAAAGTAGAACTCCCCTCTGAATTTATTTCTCCCCAGAGGTCTTATGAAAATCACCCAAGCAATGCATCAGAATCATGCTTAACACCTTTTTCTCCCTCACTCCCCACAGCTCATAAAACCCTCAGTTCTATCAGTTTTTTCTTCCTAATAAACACATGTTAAAAAGTCAGTCCCCTCCTCTCTATCATGCGTGGACAGGCCAACTCTCCCTTGCACGATTGCAGAAATCTCTTCAACCACCTCCCTGCCTCTAAACTAAAACCCGGCGCCAGCATGTCACTCCCTACTCAAAATTCTCCATTGCCTCCCCTTTGCCGACTGGATGAAGTTTCACCTTCTTAGCATGTCCGAAGGGCACTTCACAATGACGCTTCAACCTACCTTTTTCCAACGGCTTAGTTGGCAGCTTGCATACACTCTTCACCTGGCTACACAAAACCATTTATCAGAATTTGAAAAACTCCACATCTTGTCGCAGCCAACCCCACATCATGCTTCCGTCTTTGAGCTTCTGCTTGTCATTCAAGATTCAATTCAGATATAATGTTCCCCTGATGGCTTCCTGTACTTCCAGAGCTAAATTTTTCCTTTTTTCTGTTCCCGTGACATTGTATAAGCTTCTAGTGAATACATTTTTTTGGTCTATTTTTATTAAAACTTTACAAGAGGCTTTAGAGCCTAGTGCTTTTTAAAAGCACAAGCTTCTAGTGAGGTGGATGGACCTAGAGTCTGTCATACAGAGTGAAGTGAGTCAGAAAAACAAATACCGTATTCTAACACATGTATATGGAATCTAAAAAAAAAAAAAAATGGTCATGAAGAACCTAGGGGCAGGACGGGAATAAAGACGCAGACCTACTAGAGAATGGACTTGAGGACACAGGGGAGGGGGAAGGGTAAGCTAGGACGAAGTGAGAGAGTTTCATGGACATATATACACTACCAAATGTAAAACCGATAGAGGGAGGGAGACGCAAGAGGGAAGAGATATGGAGATATATGTATATGTATAGCTGATTCGCTTTGTTATAAAGCAGAAACTAACCCACCATTGTAAAGCAATTATACTCCAATAAAGATGTTAAAAAAAGAAAGTAAAACACACTTCTGAGACATATCAACCAATTGCAATTTATGGACTTCATTATTTGGACCTTATTCAAACAAACCGTTAAAATATTTTATAAGCCAATTGGGGGAATTTGAACAGTGACTGAATATTTCATGATGATAAGAAATTACTATTAATTTTTAGGTGAGATAATGACACTGTGGGTATGTATTTAATGATAGGCCCTTATCTTTTAGAGATCCAGGCTCACGTATTGGTAAAAGACATATGACGGTTAAGAGGTCCTTCAGAATACCTCCATGGCAGATGAATCGAAAGTGTTGAACCTGGGGAACTGTACATGAAGGTTTATAACAGTGGTGTGTTTCTTGTCATATGTGTTTGAAATTTTCCAGCCTCAAAAACTTTTTTAAAAGTTTGAAAATAATAATTCAGATTGTTAAAAAAAAAATTTTTTTTTTAAAAAGCACAGGTTTTTGGATCAGATAAACCTGAGCTTGAAACCTCATTTCACCCTGAACTAAGTATGACGCTCGAGTTATGTGACCTCTGTGAACTTCACTTGGCTCATCTGTAAAATGGGAATCATAGCGGTACTTTTCTCAAAGGGTCATCATAATTACCCGAGATAAATGATATAAAACACTCAGCACATTAAAACTGCCCCTGGTATATGTTTATGTGTTGTGGTGGTGGGTGGTGCTTCCAGATCGTGGGCTCCAATAACAACTGGTCCTTAGTAGAAGTCCAACAAATAGTCAATGAATAGAGAACAAGTGGTCGATTCACATGAGTCTAGTTTGGTTGTCCCAAAGATTAAAAAAAAAAAACAAAAAAAAAACCTCTTCTAGGACGTGATATGGGACTAGAAGGCTAACAGATTATCAAGTATTTTAAAATTTGGATGAGTGAAATTTAATAACCCCTGAGTTTATCCTCTCCTGAAATGTGAGAAATTCGGGTTGTGCTGTTCATAGTTGTTCAGCATGCTTTTACTCAGCAAAGCGTGAGAAATATTTAGATAGAGAAATATGGACAATATCACCCTTTTCCTCTTAGCATCTGGCCTGCAGCATTGGTCCAATTATTACTGATGTTGACTACTGTTCGTATCATAACGTGTTTGAAGTTCCATAAATTATGTCAAGTTGGAGAAAAGTAAATTTTTAAAGGGTTTATTCTAGTATTTCTAGCTTATTTGCTCGTCTTTTGCCACGTGCTATAAACTACTATAATCCTTTGAATGATGAAATTTTAGAATCTTTGGATAAATTTTTAAAAATCTGCGTTTCAGCTTCCAGGAAGCTTCATACAACATATTTTGATGAGGTTGACCTCATGAACTTAACATATTTACCAGGAATATGAGCGATAAGAAATTACCTTGAGCTAAGAAGAAAATTCACCAAATGTACTAAGGGAAGAAAATCATTAAACGCAAGTGACAGTGCATTTTCCAGTAATGCTCTTTGGGGTCGATAAGTATGCGAGTCTCATGGGGAAACGCTAGGATATTCAGAACCTTAGCATCAGTGTGTGTCTTTGTGTCTAGACTGGCTTTGTGGCTTGTGGCAGACACAGGTAACTTAGGACTGTGGACCCTGAGACGCTACAACAGATTCCTGGTGACAGTTTTGTAATCTCCTTCTCTGAGGGTCCACAATCAAAGAATGAAAACCCAGGTTCAGCTGAAATGTAGTTGGGGCCAAGCCTTTTCTTTCCAACCCTAGGATTTCATGATGAGCAAAATTAAAACAGTGATGCAAATCCACATCCGGATGGGTTATGGGATGGGGAGTAAAAACTTTAAGTCCAGACGAATCAAGTTATCTCCTAATTTCCAGTGGGTGGAAAATAAAAATAGTCCTTTTTACCATCAACAGTGGTGACTAAGGGCACAGAATCTGGAGCCACGCCATCTGGGTTTGAATCGGGCTTTGCAGCTTCCTTTATTTGTGAGCTTGAATTAGCTCACTGCTTGGGGCTCGGTTTCTTCATCAGTAGAACGGGATAATTAAGTGCCCATCTCAAAGAGCCGTTGTGGAGATTAAGTGACATAATGTGTTTGTAAAACTAGCGCATTTCCTGGCACAGAGGAAGAAGTGGGAGCTGCCATTGCTGTTGCCTTTCAGGATGAGTCAGACCGGATTTCGTTTACTTCTAAATGCCAGTGACCTCTGATGACATCTTCAGCCCCTGCCCTTTCGGACATCCAGTTGTATTTTTCAACTGCCCACTGAAGGTCGACTCTTCATTTGCTTTTGGGCTCTGCCTACCTGTGTGTGTCCATAACCTAATTCATTTTCTCACTCACCACTCTAAATGTTCTCTTCTTCCCATAGGACTTTATCAGTAAGTCACTCTCGGCTCTTCCTGCTCTGGCACACTAGCCACCTTGCTGTTCTGCAGACACCTAAAAGCGTGTCTCTGCCCCAGGGCCTTTGCACAGGCTCTTCCCTTGGCCTGCAGCGTTCTTCCCCAGATACCATCTCGCCTGGGGGCTCCCTCACTTCATTCGGATTTCCTCTCCAAGTTTAGGTCTTTATTGACTCCTCTTTACACTGTTACATCTGAGTCACACTCTAGCCGCTACGCTTTTATAGACTTCTTCCTTACCATTGCCTGACTGATAGTATGTTGTTCGTGTACAGATCCTTTTTGATGGGAAAAAAATATATCAAAGCAAAGCATATCTAAGTAGTGTCTGAATTCTTTGGGTAGAACATTGTTACTGGGTACCAGGGCTTTCTGTTTCAAAGAATTGACATAGGTCCTAGTCAGTCCCACACGTGTACGTTAGCAGATGTGTCCTGATAATTTTGAGAAGGCCACTTTGTAGACAGACGTTAAGTGAGAAAGAAGGTTTAAACTCAGAGCTTAGTCATCCTGGCACTTTTAATATTAGTCCTAAAACATAAGCACTACCTTCATTTCTGTGGAACTGTGGGAAGGGGACAAGAACCCAGCATCCTCAGAGCACTTGAGGTTAAGCTTTTAAGCAAAGATGAGAAAATTAATAAACGACACAATGAAGGGATGCTAGGTGGAGCAAAATGGTTCCTCGATGGAAGAAGATGATACCTGGGAGGGAACTAGGATTGGCACGGACAGTTGTATCTACTTTGAAGGGGGCACTGGCCCTTGGGGACCGTGACCATCCAGCATGCAGGCTTCTTCCTCAACTCAGGCTGACTCTCCGAAACGTGGTTCTGGAACCTCGTCAGCTTGAATGTCTTCCAAACACAGAAGGACTGGGCGCCTTTCCTGTCCCTGCCCCTGCCCCTGCCCCATTGCCTCTGCTGGTTCTGGTCCATTCCATGGGGCACACAGCTCCTCCAGAAGTGCCCCTTGAAGTGGGCTCATGCTTGTTTTAAGCTCAGACTGACACTGTTTTCATGAGTTCTGTGGTAACCAGTTTCCCATGTGGCTGCACAGCAGACCATCCTGCCTGGAAGCGAGTGACCAGCAGCAACAGTCTGGGTGCACAGCAGGGTTGGGTGAGGCCTGCGGCAAAGCTGAGGGCTCGCAACTGCTGCTGTGGGAAGGCGGCCCAGGCGGTTCAGGCAAAAGTGGTGTGCGGGGCCTCTGTCTCATATTTTTCCAGTTTCCCAGGAGAACCAGGAATCCAGACTGGATGCAAAACCTAAACATTGGCAGCTAATTCAGTAACATTGTGTACGCTGGATTTGACTTGTGGTCCACCAACTTGTGACCTTCGTTCTGGAAAACAGACTTTTCAATTTATCCATGGTTTACTCCCAGGGAAAGTATTCCAGGTCATCAAGCTACTCCCAGACAAGAAAAACAAAGACACACACACACACACACACACACACACACACACACACACCTGAGCTTCTAGGCATCTCTCCCACCCACCGATAGCCACCTCACTGTTCTGAGTGTGAGCTTGTGAGTCTAGGCAGCCAGCCTGTCAGAGGCTGTAGGAACCTCAGCATATCCAGAGAAGAGCTGATTTCTGCAACTTCCTACAATCTCAAGCATTTCCTAAATACTTACTGATTGAATGTCACACTCTATTTTAAGCAGACACGTGTTTCTAGAAGTTACAATATCTCACTCCTTTCATGTGTCCTCTTTGGAAAGCCTTTTAGCCTGGTGTTTTGGCTTTTTCGCCCTTGATCATGTCCACATTCCACTTTTCACAAGACGCGAGAGACACCCCCCCCTCAGCTGGCTTCCTGCCCCCCGCCGCCCCCCGCCCTGTCCTTCCCATTCAGGTGCCCAGAGGTGGTTCATAGCGTCATTCCCCGCATTCATGGTTCATCACCGTCATCATCAGGCCATTCAAGGACCCTCTTGTTTCATTCTGTTTGCCCCCTTTGCCCCCGTCCCCATCCCCTTCAGAGGTTACCACTGTAATGCATTCAACATTTCTTTAGATGTATGTGTGTCCTTGAAAAATATTTACCTGCATGAATGACTCATAATATATACATCCATGGAAGTATAGATTGCGGTTCCTTTTTTTCTTTCAGTCAGTACTGCTTTTAGAGCTACTTAGGTTGTGGGTATGCATCGTATTTCTCGCTTCTGGCTGCCACGTGGTATATACCATCCTGTAAACTTTCCATGGTTTTATTTATTCATTCCCCTAGTACTAGTCACCCGTAGCTGCCTCCAATTCCCAGATATTTCTAATCCTGCTCCGATGAACATACATGTCCTCGTATGGTGCTTTGTGGGCGCGTGGCTGGTGGGTTATTTTTCTCAGGATTGCGGGGCAGGAGCCCACTTCATTTCTCCACATGCAGGAGATTGTTTGCCAGAAGGACGGATCCAGTTCCTTCTCCCAAAGCTGTGAACAAGCCTTGCTGTCACCCTGCATCTCCATGTGGCACTGTGTTACTTTCTGGCTCTAATCTGGTAGCTGTATCATTGTCCTTTTAACTTGCATTTCTCTGATTACTGGTGAGATCAAGCGTCTCTTTATATACCTCTGAGCCGTTTGGATTTTTCCTTCTATGAATTTCCTGTTCATATTTTACACACATTTTTCTATTGTATTTCTTATCTTTTTTTCTTGTTGGTCTCTTGTGTGGTCTGGATATTAATCTTTTGTTCATCTTTAGAGATGGAAGATATCTCCTGTCAATTTGTCTATGGCATCCTTTGTTGTAGGCAGATCCATCCTTTCCCTTTATGAGTTTTTAAAAAATCATATTTAAGAAATCTTTCCTCGTCTCAAGCGATCACGAATATTTTCTAGTAGCTATTTCGGTTTGCTTCGTGGCTGCACTTTATATCTAGACCTTGACAGCATTTGGAGGGGAGGTTTGGGGGATTTGTTTTGTTTTTATGGTGAGGAGGTATTGATCCAACAGTTTCTCCCTGTGGTAAATTAGTTTCTATAATACCATCCCCTAAATAATCCATCTGTTTCCCCCTAATTTGTGTTGCTACCTGTATCATGTAACAAGTTACCACATATACACGGGAACTGTTTGAGGACCCTGATTCTGTTTCTGGAACAGCAAACAGACTTGAGTATCTTGTGTACCAGGAACCCCAGCGCCCCATGCACCTGGGGATTGGACTTGGAGTTTCCATCTAGAATTACAAAGCTGAAAGGGCCTTTACATGTAATCTGCTGCATGCTCTCATTTTCACATGAAGAGTCTGAAATTTCGGCAGACGGGGGGCTGTGACCAGGTGTCCTCCAGCGCTACCCCAGTGTTCTCTGAATTAGCCCAGGCTGCCTCCTGCCTCTCCAGGGGCAAAGCACGTTGGTTTTTGGCCTCACTTTCTACTCCTCCCTGTCACAGTTTCGTGGGTTTCGAGTGACCTCGTTAGGTGACCAACAGTTTTGCTGTGTAGGCTGGTTATTACCCTTAACTACTGGGTGCAGATACTTTATATTTTTCTCTTGTTTTCTCCCTCCCTCCCTCCCTCCCTCCCTCCCTCCCTCCCTCCCTCCCTTCCCTCTTCCTTCCTTCCTCCCTTCCTTCCCTCCTCCCTTCCTTCCCAGTCTAGGAGGCAAGGCAGGCTGGAGAGCAAAGATGACAGGAATGGCATTTTGGTGCTTTGCAATTTTAACATGTGTCTCAGAGAAATTAATCTGACCATCATTCCTTCCAAGATGCACTATGTCTTTAGATGCATTACAAAGATAAGCCTCTCTGTGAAAATCGCTCTTTTTCTTTCTCTCTCTCTCATTCAGTGGAACAGAAAAAAAATGCTATGGAACAGAAAGAATTGTCAGAAGCCATTCAGCCTCTTGCCTGTTTCCCCATCATCTCCCTAAGTCTGGGGCAAACCCTGCTCAGGCTCCTGCGTTATCCTGTTTCTCCTCTCAACGGGGGGAGGGGTATAAAAATGTCACTTCGTGAAATAGAAACAGAAGCACTTGAAGGGGAGGTAACATCCCGAGGCAGAGAATCGGGGGTGTGGGGGAGAGCCTTGGGTGAGGCAGGAAGGCAGCCAGTATGATCTTGACCATGATCTCTGAGGTCACAGCCATTCTCAGCAGTGCACCAACGAAGGGCCAAGCAAGTCTTGCAGAATACCAGAGGCAAACGTGCCAAAGGGAGAGCACCATTGAGTGCTGTTTCTACTCATATCCAGGATCCGTAACCCTGATCGTGTAACCCCTGAGCACTTGGACACCTTGACCCCTGCGAACAAGGCAGAGAGGCCCTTGGAAATGCAGCACAGCCCCATGGATGCGCAGCCAGGTGTGTTGGGAGCTGGGCTGGCAGATTGGAAGATAACGTGCCCAGCCTCTCCCCAGGCTCCTAATCATTTCCATGATATTGTCTGCTTCTGAACCCAGAGCTGTCATCTGGAAGTGATTTACAATCCTTTGATGAAATAATAATATGTAGCATTTATTAACGGAATGATTTTTTCCCCTCAGAAATCTTCTGGGCCTCCTAAGGGTAATCTCCATCTTTCTGCTGGGTGTTTTATTGCCTTCCTAAATGTCCATGTTAAAGATGGGCAAAATGACCTAACAGAACTACTGCACAACTTACCTATCTGCTAGCTAGGTTGTCTCGCGATAGCTAAAAAGATAGTAGCCACAGACTCTTCTGATGCTTTTGTAAGTGGTGAACGTTCATCAGTGTAGTTATAAGAAGCAGCCGCTTAGTTTTCCTTTGCTCCACATTCAATGAAAGCTGCCTCGTAAACTAAGAAATTTTTTTTCTTCCCAGCAAAGCCGAACAGAGTTGTAAAGGAAAGCTATTTTCAATTATAAAGACGATTTATTTTTCTTTAAATGGGAAACTGTTCCTGGTTTATGGCTTGAAGAGGATTCTAAATGCTCGTCTGTCTGATGTGAAAGCATCATCTCTTTCACTAAACTTATGTCATAGAAGTTATAGATGAAAAAGGATCAGCATCATAGGAATGAGTCTTACTGGGCTGTGTCTGTAATACAGTCAAAATGCCCTGAGTTTATGGTGGAGACATTGGAATTCAGAGTGCTTCCTTAGGCAATTTGAGAACAAGTCAATACCTCAGACGGTAATACATTTTAGAAAGCCACCTCTCATATAAAGCAGTAGAGTTTGCATCTTATGAATTTGGTGGACTTACAGTAATCAGACATTTGGGGTAGGAGAGACCTGTTCTCTGACAAGAAGAGTCAGTGCAACCTGTGTGGTAAGCTTGCCTTTTGTAAAGCAAACACGCTAAGAATTGGGGGGATACCCCAGGGTAGCTTTGTTAAAAGTCTACTTACCTGTTGATTTCTTGTATCCATTTTTGGTTTTCATTTTGGTATTCATTTTTGGTTTCCTCCGTATTTGCACCTTGAAATATACATGAAACACCGTGGCAAAATTGTAGAAATGTCCCATATCCATGCAGATTCTGAGCTGACCCTCTTCTCCAAACCACATTTTTTATTAGATGCTAATGTCCTTTCAAGAAAATCTCACTTTGTAGGCTCTTCCGTATTCTTCTTCATCTCACCCATGGGGATAGTAAGCTTTTTCGTTTCTTTAAGATGTATAGCAGGAAGTGGAAAGCGTCCAATCATGAACCAGGGATGCATACAGAATGGGTTATGGGTTGAGCTGATGGGTTATTTGATCCAAGAAAGAGAATCAGAGACTACAGGAGTTGAAGAAAGATGAATACAAATTGATGATATCCCTTTTGAAGTATTGTGTGTGTATCCCTAACTCTGACTTTATCCACATACACATTTGAATTAGAAGGACTAGAGCTGTTAGTTGAATCGACTGTTGGTTCATCAGTTTTCCAACTGGTAATGGAAGTGAAGGTTTCGAAATGGGCTATATTTACTGCTTTTTGTTAGTTTATTATTTTTTAAGAAGCGAAGGAAGAAGTAGATGTGGTGGATAGCCAGAGAGATGCCTTTACGTTCATTTAAGGAGAAGGCATTCAAGTGGCAGTAAACTACAGACAGCAATATTTATTGGGGGGAAAGCAATAGTAATATCCAGTTCTTCTGTCAGCATCTGGGAGGCAAGCAAAGTTTGGGCAACAGAAGTGATTTATAGACAAAAATAAGGCTAGTGAAAATGAAATCACGATGGAAGGTAGTTTTGAAACGGTGTCACGATAAGTAAAAGCATTGCATTTCCACACGTGTGGCCCATATCTGAAGCCTCTGCTGCAACTGCAGAAATACTTTATTTTCTTACCCCCCTTATTTGGAAAGCCAATGAACAGGGAAATGCAATTTTCAATTGCTCAGTAAATCAGTGCCTTCCTATTTCAAAATATAGGTGGTTTTAACTCGCATTCTAACCTAAATTTCGGCCCTGGTGAGTCTTGTCAAGGTAATAGGAGCACTTTATGTGTCTTGGGAAGTGTTTCCAAAAGGAAAACTAAGGTTCTGTTACACTCAGTGTTACAATGCCCTTTCAGGTGTTTTAAATTCAGTGAGAATAGCGTCATCGGCATCATCATGACTTTTAATATAATTATCACCACTAGGTGGTGTGTGGGGAATTGGGGGCATGGACCACGATGGGATATGTTCTCCTGCATGCTGTCACTAATTGGCTGTTAAGGGAATATAGAAACGTATCAGACAGTGGAGGAAAGGGGATGGTAACGTCCAATGGACTTCTCTCATTAATTAAATTTATGCTGGGTATAGAGGGGTGGAGGTAACCACGGCAGGAGACGTGGCCTTCCATATGCGGGCCTGGAAATAGATGTGGAATACTGAAGCAGGGAAGTGATGTTTACATGGTATAAATGTCCTGTACCAGAAGCAGGGATTTTTAAATTTTATTTTATTGAAGTAGTTGATTTATAGTGTTATTATGTTGATTTTTCTTTCCTGTACAGCAGAGTGACTCAGTTATACGTATGTATACACATATATGTATTCTTTTTCATATTCTTTTCCATTGTGGTTTGTCAAGGATATTGAATATAGTTCCATGTGCTATACAATAGGACCTTGTTTATTCATCTTATATATATAACAGTTAGAAGCAGGAATTCTTTAAACCAGAGACAGAAAGGGTGGAGCTGGATTCTTAAGAATCACTTTTTAAACGTGATGGTCTGTCTTGACCTGGGTCCCCAGCCAGGTCCCTTTGTGCCCAATTCAGGGTCCTGGTTTGTCCCCTCCATGCAGCCATCCCAGGAACATTAGAAATGAAATCAAGGTTATGGATTTGACAGGCGTCGTTTTCCAGGAGCATCACTTCTTGATTTCTTCTTTCTTATAGTGATCTGGATGGACATTAGGGAATCTCTGCTGTCAGAAAACGCACTGGCTTCAGGCTCCGTGTGTAACATCTTGTGTCTGACTTCCTCTAGACTGAAAATAGAAGTGGAAGGAATTATAGATGGCTCAGTTACAATAGTAATTGGGCAAAAACAGCTCATAGCAAATCCAATTCTGGGAAGCACATCTATGCTCTGATTATCACGTTCCTCCCTGTTTCTCCCACTTAATTTTTAAAAATGTGATGTAAGAGCTCAATTAAGGATTCCCCATTCATTTCCCATTTGTCTTTCTAGTCGTAGCGCTTAGTGAGGGGCCCAGTGCACAGAAAATATTGAGAGCAAAAACAATAAATCAAAAGAGAGTGAATAATGATCAAAATGACCTTTAAGAAATATGTATACGAAAATCCTAGTCTCTTAGTGTCCACAAGAATCGTAGGCCAATGATATTTATGTAAAATACCAGGATAAAACAGATGGGAAGGGAAGTTAATGAGAAAAACTAACAGTATCAGTAAATCTGTAGCATGTTGAAGGCAATTTGACAGTTCCTGATGTTGTACCAAATCTTTTGATAACACCAGATTCGGATTCGTCACAAGTCACTTCGTGGCTATTGGAAACTAGCTGACACTCTTAGCTTACACCCTCATTGACTCATAATCAGAGGAGAACTTGCAGTTAAGACACGTGGATGGAATGTCATTGCAGCCAAGCACTGCTGTGTGTGTGGAGTTGAGCTAGTGGATGGTGGCAGTGGGTTTTGAAAAAGCAAAGGTTCTTAATAAGTGACTGTCTAGTTATCATGGGTGGGCAACGGCCCTTTCCTTCTTTTGGCTTGAGAAATTTAAATGCATCCTAAGGTCTTAGACCTCACAAAGATGTTTATACTCTCAAAATACCATTTCCTAGTCTGAACACCCACAGCAGAAAATGCAGTAATCTTGGTAGAAGGCATATACCTTTAAGCCCTGATTAGCCAAAACATATAACCAACGCATCAAAATTATACCTGCTTTTTCTTTAAGGTCATCAATTCAATGGGTAAATGACTTTATATATTGCTCTCCATTTTGTATCACCAGTGGGTTCCCAACAGGTAGCCTGTAGCTTCTGGCACGTAGTAGAGACTTAAGAAACATTTTGGAGTGGTTGAATCCAGTTACACACCTAGAGAGTAAAAGTGGCCCTACGTCAACGGGAGGAGACCTGCGTGTTGCCAATTACCTAATATTCAGATGAACCACGTGACTTTCTGGAGGTCAGTGAACTAGAGCAGGAAGATGTATCTAGTGCATACAAACGCAGTTTTTTCAGCTTCGTTTTGATGAGCAACATTAGTTCAGACAAAGTCAGAAGCCTCATACTAACGGATTTTTAATGGGTTAAAAGGACGTGTGTCTTACTCAGCTTTTTGTATCCAGCCCAGCAGCTGCCGAGAACCAGACACTGCAGGCGTTGAACAGATATTTGTTGGGTTGTTGAAAAGGGGGAGGGGGAGGACCGTATCGGATCATTAAGGATCCTTGCCCTTTCTCACATGGAAGAGAAAGGACTTGCTTGCCCTAGGAGGGAGCTGGGTTTGTGAGTCACAGGGACCCATTCTCTGTATCTGCTGAAGGGCTGTCAGATCCGAAGTACATTCAGAGACCTACTTGTCCCTGTAGCTGTTCATCACTGTTGATTGGCTCCGGTGGCAGGCAGCAGTATTTTTAGAGAAGCGAAATGGTACGGAATTGCTTCATGTACAGAACATTAGCTGATCCCATTACTCAAAGCTACTCAAAAAGTCAGAGCTGACACTCAGCTGAGCTCCAGAGGAAAAACAATCGACTTAAGAAACAAAACCCCAAAATGCGTGATGAAAATATAGGTAGATTTGAGTTAACTCCTCACCACTGTTAATCCAGTTTGGTGCTGTCAGTGGGATTAAAAATAGAATTTTCATAGGAAGCGATTTTATGTGTCTCGTCACCGTATCGTGGAGTGAAAAACAGGTTGATTTTCCAAATCTTACACCACCCTCCTTTGAAATATACCTGACATTTGTGCTCTGAGAGTTAGTGTGTGGAGACAAAGCAGGAAGGACCTTTTTCCCCTATAGCAGCCGGCACTGTGCTAGTATATCCTAGTCTCCAAAAGATAAACACAGGAAAAAGCAAGTAATTTTTTTCAACATCTTTATTGGAGTATAATTGCTTTACAATGGTGTGTTAGTTTCTGCTTTAGAACGAAGTGAATCAGCTATACATATACATATATCCCCATATCTCCTCCCTCTTGCATCTCCCTCCCGCCCTCCCTATCCCACCCCTCTAGGTGGTCACAAAGCACCGAGCTTATCTCCCTGTGCTATGCGGCTGCTTCCCACTAGCTATCTATTTTACATTTGGTAGTGTATGTGTGCCCATTCCACTCTCTCACTTCATCCCAGCTTACCTTTCCCCCTCCCCGTGTCCTCAAGTCCATTCTCCATGTCTGCGTCTTTATTCCTGTCCTGCCCCTAGGTTCTTCAGAACCTTTTTTTTTTTCTTTTACATTCCATATATATGTGTTAGCATACGGTATTTGCTTTTCTCTTTCTGACTTACTTCACTCTGTATGACAGACTCTAGGTCCATCCACCTCACTACAAATAACTCAATTTTGTTTCTTCTTATGGCTTAGTAATATTCCATTGTATATATGTGCCACATCTTCTTTATCCATTCATCTGTCAGTGGACTCTTAGCTTGCTTCCATGTCCTGGCGATTGTAAATAGAGCAGCAGTGAACATTGTGGTACATGACTCCTTTTGAATTATGGTTTTCTCAGGGTATATGCTCAGTAGTGGGATTGCTGGGTCGTATAGTAGTTCTATTTTTAGTTTTTTAAGGAACTGCCATACTGTTCTCCATAATGGCTGTATCAATTTACATTCCCACCAACAGTGCAAGAGGGTTCCCTTTTCTCCACACCTTCTCCAGCATTTATTGTTTGTAGATTTTTTGATGATGGCCATTCTGACCAGTGTGAGATGATACCTCACTGTAGTTTTGATTTGCATTTCTCTAATGATTAGTGATGTTGAACATCCTTTCATGTGTTTGTTGGCAATCTGTATATCTTCTCTGGAGAAATGTCTGTTTAGGTCTTCTGCCCATTTGGGGATTGGATTGTTTTGTTTTTTTGATATTGAGCTGAGCGAGCTGCTTGTAAAGTTTGGAGATTAATCCTCTGTCATTTGTTTCATTTGCAAATATTTTCTCCCATTCTGAGGGTTGTCTTTTCATCTTGTTTCTGGTTTCCTTTGCTGTGCAAAAGCTTTTAAGTTTCATTAGGTCCCATTTGTTTATTTTTGTTTTTATTCCCATGTCTCTAGGAG
The DNA here is from genome assembly GCF_059928025.1 of Delphinapterus leucas. Classification (NCBI taxonomy): domain Eukaryota; kingdom Metazoa; phylum Chordata; class Mammalia; order Artiodactyla; family Monodontidae; genus Delphinapterus; species Delphinapterus leucas. The sequence goes on along the minus strand of NC_143130.1, from coordinate 20,793,765 downwards.
GTGGGTCAGAAAGGATCTTGCTGTGATTTATGTCATAGAGTGTTCTGCCTATGTTTTCCTCTAAGAGTTTTATAGTGTCTGGCCTTACATTTAGGTCTTTAATCCATTTTGAGTTTATTTTTGTGTATGGTGTTAGGGAGTGTTATAATTTCATTCTTTTACATGTAGCTGTCCAGTTTTCTCAGCACCACTTAATGAAGAGGCTGTCTTTTCTCCATTGTATATTCTTGCCTCCTTTATCAAAAATAAGGTGACCATATGTGGGTGGGTTTACCTCTGGGCTTTCTATCCTGTTCCATTGATGTATATTTCTGTTTTTGTGCCAGTACCATACTGTCTTGATTACTGCAGCTTTATAGTATAGTCTGAAGTCAGGGAGCCTTATTCCTCCAGCTCCGTTTTTCTTTCTCAAGATTGAAAAGCAAATAATTTTTTAAATGGCCATAATCCTATGGGATGGCATTAGTCATTTCTCAGATGAAATCCTTTTAATTGTAGGCTCTACAGTAATGTATTTGAATTGCTTCTCTGCAAGAACTGGAGACCACAGAAATTTATAGATCATCCTTAAGATCAAAGGACCAGGCCGTATGCAAATTAACTGGCAGTAAACGGCCAGGTCTCCTCCAAAGCAGATCCTTTTCAGCACTCTGTTCTTTGAATTACTTTTTGAAGCTTGATGGTTTTTAAGATGCAACAGTTCCTCTGCTGAGTCTGTTAGGCTTGTTGATGTCTATGTTTATTCACCTACATACCATATATATAAGGCCTCCAAGGCTTGGGGGTCTATAACCAAAGACTGACCAGCAGGGTTGCAGGTTTCAAGCCAGATGCACTAGCACAGCAGGTGGTGGGGTGCCCACTTTGGCGGAACAAGTGTCTTTCTTGGATCAATCCATGTAATTATTTGATAAAATTTGTCAGTGGTTTTCCAAGCTTTGTGGGGAGAAGAGTGATCCTGGTGAGTCTGGGGAACACACTGGATGCTGAGTCGTGATGGCTTTGCTTTTGAAAGTCGATGAGGAGAGAGGTTCTGTGTTCCTGTCAGTCATGTGGTCAAGAAGGGTATCGGGATGAGTCCAAGGAAACTTTTAACAAGGTAATAGGGAGGCGATGTCTCTTTATTAAAAATGCATCAGAAAGTTGTTTATGCCAGTTGGAGAAGAACCTGCAACATCCTGGTAGAATAATTGATTGATTTAACCAACACATATACAGCGTTAATTATATGGCAGACGTTACTCTGAATGCTTTACAAAAATTAACTTACTTGATCTGCATAATAATTACGTGAGGTAGGTTCTGTTATCACCTTCATTTTAAAGATAAGGAAGCTCGGGCCCCGGAGCATTAAGTACTACTCCAGCATCACACAGCTGGTAATGGCAGAACTTGGTCTTGAATCTGGGTTGTCTGGCTCAAGACTCCAGGCTCAACCCACTAAGCTATGCTTCCTCCAAGACATACGAGGCGCGATTTGTGAATCACATTGACAACCAGCCATAGAGTCCCTCTAACCCAACATATTTTACTCCTTTATATCATCTCTCTCTACTCACATCTTAAGACCATTAAGAGATTTTGCTGAACACCAAGCGTGCTGGTTTCGAAGACCTGTCTTTGAATGCTGACATCTAGTAACCATATGGCTTGGGAAGAGTCACCTGAGTGACGCTCATTTGCCAAATGGGTACAGTGATGTCACAAAAGTCAAAATGTTCTGTGCATGCAAAGCCTTGTAGAAATGGGCCAGGCGTCATTCCCAAAGACAAGCGGTTCTCCGATGACGGCAGTGCTCAAGGGGGTCTTGTTCTTTCCCTGGATTTCCAGCTTTCCTGTTACTCCCTGCCAGTTCTCTGGAGGCCACCTGGAGACCTGGGCGTCATTTGAGGTCATGCTGTACAACCTATTGGGGGTTTCTGTTTAACTCTTTTCAATAGTCGTGATCAAAACAATGACTGCGGCTGTGATAGTATCATGAAATGAACATGATCCCTGTTCACATTAATATGGGGGACAGAGTCTCCATTCCAGGTGATAACACGTTGGCCCAAATATTTTTAAACTGGATGACTCTCCAGAGAGCGTGCCTTGGAGCGGCCCCGCCACTGACCCCAGGCGATGCCATGCTGGACCTCCCAGCCTCGGGCTCTGGTTGAATGGCGTTCATCTCTGCTTCTGGTTCTGATCTTGTACCGGCTAACTCAGGCATGCACAGCATGATGGGGCCGTGTCACGCCTCACAGCCCTTTTCTGTGCTATCCTTTTATACATTTTTTATAAGGCAGAATGTATTCAGAGCATTCTGCCTCAAAAGGCATTTTGCTCTGATGGCTGTACAGAAATGTTTATTCTCTGGTTCTGTGTTTTTAAAAAACAAAAGGGTAATCACAAGCATTTAATTGTCTTCGATGCTCTACAAATAGTAATTAAAAGCTATTTTTTTTTGCAGTTTTGCAGAAGTATAAGCATGTCTGTGAATGAAACAAGGTCTTGTGTCAAGCCTGATGTGCCCAGCAAAGGGGATGTATTTTAGCAACGTCCAAACCCAGGGCTTGTGGCCCAGTTGCATGATAAGTGAGCCCCATTTAAATGTGTGCTTCTTCCTTATTCCTGTTCTCAGTCTTAATCCAAGGTGCAGTGTAGTGTTTTCACAATGTTGCCTTCTCTTATTTCTTGTTTTCACTGCAAGGGTCATGCCCCCCCACCAAACCATATTCATCTCTTCCATTCCCGAAGCTTTGAGTCACAGCACTCCTAAGATAAGATACTTCTGTTAGAAGATTAGTATATTCAAGAAATAGTTTGCAGTGTCCCCATTTCATAGAGAGAAAAACTGAGGCACAGTAGCCCCTGATTTTTGCATAACATTAGAGCTAGCCAGTGGGAAAGCTGAAGTTACTCACTTTTGGATTCTTGGCCTTGGATTTTCCCCACCAATTCAGCAGCCTCTCATTTGTATGTCCAAGAGCAATGTTAAACCAGCTCCATGCCTTAGCTCATCCTGTCCGAGGATGAGAAGATCAAAAGCTTGTCATGTTATTTTACGGCTCAGGAATCAACTGCTCTCGTCCTTGAATCACTTGAGCAGGAGACAAGGAGGTCAGCAAACCCCGATTCTATTTTTGTCCTGACCAGCAACTGGTTGTTTGACCTTTTGCAAGTCACTTAACTGCCCTGTCACTCTCTGTGAAATGAGGATGGAGGAGCTCTGGTCCCCTACCTGTCTCCGAGGGTGACTATCAGGAAAGGTGAGTGGAGATGCTCAGAACAGGCTGCTCAAGGCACTTGCCTGGGGTGCCTTCCGGTTGACCAGATACATAAATGAGGCTGAAGCTAGATGGGAACCCATGATTTTTCAATAAGAAGATGTGCCAGAACAGCGGGGTTGTAACCTTGACACCTTCCGTCTCCCTGAGTTAATGAAGGTGTGATGGTCCAGAGGTGTGGTTTTTTTCCCCTGAAACTTGCAATATCTCGAGTAAACTTGAACAGGTAAATTTAGGAGGGTCTGATAAAATAGGGCAATAAATCAAGCTGGGGAAATTCAGTGGACCTGCTTCCTAAAAGTCAGGTTTTCCTTTACCTCCACCTGTCTTCCTTGAGGGACAGTTGCTGTCAACCAGCTACCAAGCAGTTTCTTCATGGACCCTTTCATAACACTTTAAAAAAACTGTTTAAGAGAAAAAAAATTCTATTAAAACACCAATCAGATACATGGTTCCCTCTCACATAATCTAACCATTAATAACTTATCAATTTTAGGAGAAATGTCCTGTTCAGAAATGTCATGTTTGTACTATAAATCTTTAGTTTCTTTTTACTGACAAAGTTAAAATATTTTAATATTTAAAATTTTTCTCCATAAATTATATTTTAAAAATCCAAAACCCCAATAAAGAAATGGGCAAGGGATACAAATAGGCCTTTCACAGAAGAAGAAATGCCAATGGCTAATAGATGCATGAAGCTGCTTTCAGCATCCGTAAAGATCAAACAGGATGGGTATATCTGGGTTCACATCCTGACCAAGCTACGTACTTGACTGTTGGATTCTTTTTCCTCCTCTTTTTTGTTTATTAAGGTATTATTTACATGCAGTTCGGTTTAATGAATTGTGATCATTGTATACAGTCATGTAACACTGCCCCAATCCATTTTATTCCTTTTTTATGCTGCAGTTCACCAGCAGCTAATTTTCCCGACCATGCAGAATTTGGTTGGAGCCAGGTACGCTGCTGATTCTACAGGCCAAGGGAGAGGTTCATTCAGGTCAGCAAACATCTTTTGAGCCCTTGTGTGTCAGGCACTTTGGCCGGGTGCAAGGGATACTGAGTTCATGGAGTTTCTGTACCTATAAGTGTAAGCCATTGCAGAAAGAACTTGTGTGTATTCAGTCGTTAATTTACACCTTGATGAAGGAAAGGATATCTGCTTACTAGTGCCCGGGAGCAAGATTTCTCAAGGGGCCAGACTTTCCACACTCCCTGTGCTTCTCCCTTCAAGAAGAAAAACTTTGCTGGGTTTTGCTCTAGGTTCTCCATGCTCTAGCAGGATTTCATTTCCCCGATTTCACCATTTTGAGTAAGAGGAAATTTACTAAGAGAAAATCAGACTTCAAATGTCCTTCATCCTGTTTAAAGACACTCTCACTGCCACGTTTTTGAAATTGACATTCCTGTAAATATCAAGCATCTCCAAAGACCCACCTCCAAGTACCAGATTCCACTCTTGGAAAAGCAGAAGGCAAATGGAAAAGCTCCATTCAGCCAGGAGATTGGAAGAGGCTGTGCTTTCACCCTTCCTGCATCTGGAGCCTCTTGATTCATCCTCCAGCCTCCCCACCCCACCCCGTCCAACGCCTCCATCCACTCTGGTGGGTGGGCTCTTGATTTTCTGGATGACTATCTGGGAAAGGAAGAGGGCCATAGCCAGCCCTGCAGCAGCACTAGGAGAGAGCGCTGAGGCTCTTACAGATCCTTCACTGGCGCTCCGGTCTGAAGCCTGCAGTCCTCGAAGTGCAAAATTACGGCAGGTGCGGTTCAAACGGTGCACAGATTGGCCGACCAGTGCCTCTCGAATCAACAGCTTTTAAGCATGTCCATCTGCAGAGGCACCAAGAGCTTGCAGGTAGCTGTGCCGCCTGTAAAGGAGCTCAGAGCCTATACAGCCTCTGTGACTTAGCTGCCAAGGCGTGTTGCTGTCGGGGACAGAAATCGCCGACGTGACCCAGATCTGGTACGAGAAGTTGTGAAGTCGGCACAGTGGGACTTCTCAACTCAATGCTATTTTTGCAAATTCAGAAATAATAAAATTCCCACCAATTTCCAGGCATAGAAAACCAATTTCTCCCTTGATGGGTCCAATTACATGGTTGAAATAAAATTTTAAGACCTATCTTAGCGTTTTCTGAGGCTGGCCCCTCTCTGCGGGCTTGTGAATATATACACATGTCAGATGTTTGCGTATTTGTAGGTCCGGGCCGTTCATGTGAAAGGAATCAGGCAAATTCTAGTAGAACGCAAGCCATGAAGCAGCATTTTGCCCCTTGGGGCCCCCATCATTCCTCCACCTCCCCCTCCTATTCCTTCTTCCCTTCCTCCCTCGACAAATATTTGAGGCCCTACTAAGTGCCAGACTCCATATTTTGCCAGGGACGCAAGAATCAAAGAAAACAAAGCTGGCTTGTGCTCTCAAGGAGCTGATGGTCAAATTGAGGCAGCCATTAGCCAAATAACCACAAAAATCCACATAGATTACAAATTCCAGTGAGCACGATGAAGAAAACGTGCCCAGCGCTGAGAGGTTCACCTTTCCTTGCTGCCTTTGACTTTTCACTTGGGGGAAAAATGCTTGTGCTGTTTGTTTCTGAAGGAAGGGCTTTTCTAACACCATCTTTTGGGAGGTCTTATGCTGAGTACGTAGAATCCAGCAGGCAAAGAAAAATGCTTTCATGACAGGGATGCATGCCTTTCATGGCAATTACTATGCCTTTTACTGAGGAAATTGGCTTCTCAAGGAAGGGCTCGTGCAGACTGGGGTGGGGGTGGGGGTGGGCGGTGTCTTGTCCAAATTTGCCAGATCACCATATGGCCGAGCATGATGGCAGAATGTGGGCCCAGTTTAAAAGGTCTGGTGCATTTCACATCCAGGCGAGATAGTCCAGGCAATTACAGCATCTCTGGGAACTGCTTCTGGTTTCCACTCTGCCTTCCATCATCTTTTTTAAGAAAGCCACTGAATGGAATGTTCTTTTTTTTAAAGCATAGCATTGCTCAGCATTTGGTGCAGGGTCTTTGGAAGATGGATCCCCGCAGCAAGGCCTGGGCTTGCAGACCTGGCTCCTTTCTGAATGCGACAGCCTGTCATCCCAGTACTGGGCATAACAGTCTTGTTTTGCAGCTTTATTCACTCAACTATCTTTTTTTTTTTTTTTTCTTGCAATAACGATGGCAACCATTAGAGTAATATAAACCACTTCCTAATCAGTTTAGTAACCAAGGACAGCTTGCTTTACACAATACAGAGTCAAATTAGGAAGGCTTTTATGATGTTCAGAAATTGCCTCTTAGACAAAGTCAAAAAACCAAGCGGTAGAATCAGTTGACTCTTTGTGCCAGTTTGCAACCAGCGGTCCCCTCCAAACAGTGACTGTCGAACGCCACCGAGATGTGGTGTTGCCAGACGTCTTCAGAAAGTAGTACTGTTCCAGGGCTTCCCTGGTGGCGCAGTGGTTGAGAGTCCGCCTGCCGATGCAGGGGACACGGGTTCGTGCCCCGGTCCGGGAGGATCCCACACGCCACGGAGTGGCTGGGCCCGTGAGCCATGGCCGCTGAGCCTGCGCGTCCGGAGCCTGTGCTCCGCAGCGGGAGAGGCCACAACAGTGAGAGGCCCGCGTACCGCAAAAAAAAAAAAAAAAAAAAGAAAATAGTACTGTTCCAGAACCTTCCTAACTTGACAACTTGCGGGAGAAGTCAGAGCCCTCTTTTTCCCTCCTCTTAGATTTGCTCCTTTGAAACCATGAGGAATGGTTTCAAGTGGTTGAAATCAAGCAGTTGTGGGGAATAAATTGTCTCATGCAGATGTGTTAAAGCTTTATTTGTATATATCAAGTAGGGAGGATGGCCAAGCTCAGTAGCTCGCAAAATGTAATTTTCTGTCCCCAGGAAACTTAGTCTTGGACACAAATACAAGAAGATATTTTAGAGTCAGAAATTGCTGGCATGGAAGTAAATAACTGTTCTATGGGCACTGGGAGCAGTGCTCCTCAGCCAGTAGAAGGTGGGCATTGGAGCATCTGTCCTAAGACCTAGTAGCACTAGGTGCTACTGTAAGTTCTGGGGCTGAAAGGTACAACTTTGAATGTCAGAATCCCTTGAGTGGCCAAGAAAAAGAAGAAAAACAAGGGCAGATCAATTTGATGTCTGGAGTTTCCCATTTTCCCCTGCTCCCTGAGTCTCCAGTTCCGGATGGTGGAGGGAAAGTCACAGATGTTAAGGGTGGAGGCATCTTCCACAACCAGGAAGTGTCCTTGTCCATAAGGACATTCTACAAGGCCACCTTCAGGTACATGAAATGAGCAGTTTCAAGGCCACACACCTCCATACACGTTGCCAAATCTTTGTAGACCGTGCTTTCCATCTTCAAGCATTTTCGATCAGCCCTTCACGGTTATCGTTCCAGACACTGTTTCTGTTCCCCTCGTGCAGCGACTATAAAATCCATACTCCAGCAGATGTAAACATGGAGTTGAGAGTAATAGTCCAGGGGAAACAGAGCTGTGACTCCAAGGCAGACCTGGCAGGTTGGGGAGCCCAGCCCGGGAGGCTGGCTTTTGACTGGTGGTGAAGGATAAGACTTCGGCACTGACACTCGGTGATGTCGCTGGTGCTGAAAACTGTATTGGGGCAATTCCTTAATGTTATGGGGGATCCTTGCTCTTCATGGAGAAGAACCAGCTACTTCCGTCGTGTGAGACAGCGACCCGCCTTCTCCAGTGAGAAGGCTGTGGACAGTGATAGATCTCAATCTGGGTGTACTTCTGCCAGACCTTAGTCTCTGGTGAAGCACTTCTAATGAAGCTGAAAGACATGGAAAAAATTTGGAAGTTAATATATACAGAAACCTGAAGATGTGTCTTCTCTCCCTTCCCGCCGTCCTTCCCTCCCCCTCTCTCTCTCCAAATGCTGACAGATTAAAGATTTCTGTGTATACACACACCTCATGTGGTCATGCTTGTTATTCTTGATGACTTTCCTGTGAAATGCGATTGGTTCCAACTGTTTTCATGCCTGTTTAAGAAAAGGATAGTATCACTTAGCTTCTTTACTCCTAATAAAGGTGGAAATGGGTTGGAATAAAAGTTGCTCCTTTGAAAAGAAATTGCAGTACAAATACACATGTAATTCACTTCACGTGTTTCATATCTAGAACAGAAACTGATACATCATTTTAAAATGTGACATTAAAAGGCAGTGTTTAAAATTTTCCAAAATTTAGTGATCATTTATGTCAGGCAGATAGGAAATGTGATAAAGTATTGTCACTCCTTTATTCATTCATTTATTCAACACAGCTTTGTGGATGCCTGCTCTGGGCCAGACACTGGTAGGTTCTGTGTATATCAAGGTTCCTGTGATACTCTTGGTCCCTGCTCTCAAGGAGCTTACAGCCTGTCATCGTATATGAAGTTTAAAAAGATATTCAACAGCTTGAAAATCCCTTTGATACGTCTTCGTAAATTCCTCTTCTAGTTGCTTTCTCTAGCTTTGGACAACATCATGTTTCCTTTGGATTCACATATGTGCATTTTAAAGAAAAGCATGCAGTGGTTTCTTATAGACTGGGATGGAGGAGGAAAATGCTGACGGAACTTCTCATTCTTGGGAAAACAGGTAGATGCCAGAGAAGCATGGGGTGGAATTTCCCCACGTGTTGCATGAGATTGTTTTACAAGTTATTTCCATCTCAATGGCTTCCTTTCTAATAGGAACCACTTAGCTGTACCATTAAGGATGATGGTTTCAGGTTCCACAGGCTGGCTCTTGAAATTGACCTGATCAGTGGTGGAAATGACCAAGAACGTACACAAACGTGGGGTGAGGACCTCCAGGCCCCAGCAGAGTGCAGACCATGAAACAGCAGGTTCTGCGCAAACCGACCACTGAGCAGAGAGGCTTGGGGAGGGGAAGGAGAGTCCTGTCTCTTGTTGGCTGTAAAGTTAATTTGCTCAGACATACATCTGGACTTCTGTAAGCCAGGTATTGGGATGATTTAATGACCTTTGTTATTTATAATGTGGCCCTAGGGGGAAGCCCCTGAGTAGGAGACATGGATACAGAGAGGCAGGTTTAGGATGGATAATTTGGTGAAGAAAACGGGAGTTTCACATGAGGAACTGAATGGCTGAGAGGATAACTCAGCATTCACAACTCAATTTTGAAGACTCCTCCGATGAGGGAGTGAGTTCTTCCGTTCGCTCCCTATTTTTTTTTTAATATTTATTTATTAATTTTTGGCTGCACTGGGTCTTCGTTGCTGCGCACAGGCCTTCTCTAGTTGTGGGAATAGGGGGCTACTCTTCTCTGCGGTGTGCAGGCTTCTCATTGCGGTGGCTTCTCTTGTTGCAGAGCACGGGCTCTAGGCACGTGGGCTTCAGTAGTTGTGACAAGCGGGCTCAGTAGTTGTGGCTCGCGGGCTCTAGAGCACATGCTCAGTAGTTGTGGCGCACGGGCTTAGTTGCTCCGCGGCATGTGGGATCTTCCCGGACCAGGGCTCGAACCCGTGTCCCCTGCATTGGCAGGCGGATTCTTAACCACTGCGCCACCAGGGAAGCCCACTCTCCCTTTGTTTCAGGTTGCTCTAGAATGGCACAGTGGTCCAGAGCGGATGCTGTTCAGATAGCGACGGCAGCGTACTGTCACCCTGCCTGTCACCTCTCGGTTTTGCTGCACCACCTCCTCACTTCGTCACTATAGCCTTAAATCCCTGCCGCCCCATTCAAGTGCCGACTTGTTTCCTAAAACTTACCTGTACGGTTTGTTTCTGATGTCTTCCTTGACAACTTAATTTATATGTCTGCTCTTTTTCAAACGGAGTCGTACTCGGCGCCACCTCTAATTTCCCGTTTTTAAAATCGCAGCCTTTGCTGGGTTCGTGCAGCTTCTACCAATGCAGACTGTTCATCTCATTCCTCCATCAACACCCACTTACAATTTTCATTATATTTCCTCAAATTTTCTTTCCATCTCTCAGAATAAGACCTTTCTGTCCATTGGACAGAAAATGGGAACTCCTAGGGCTCTGGTGGCTTGTGCCAGTTTACACCGCCTCTGAGTAAACAGAATGTTCTGTCGAGAAAACAGTGGACGGAAGGTCCACTCAGTGATGGAGACCCATATCTCAGAAGAAAGGAATACCTGCACCTAAATTTCCAGTTCTCCATTCTTTGTTTATATCCATCATCCTTCACAGCTTTTTCTCTCATAACCAAGGAATCTTTCCAGAGCCCCGTGCCTCCCCGCATCTGTGAAGCACCTGCTTTTTCTCTCTCACATGACTACTCTTACGTTTCAAGATTTCAGCAGTTGACCAATAGTATATTTAGAAAAATATCGTCAGCCCTTGCAGAGTGGGTTATAATAGTAAGCAAACTAGGAGTCCAAGAGGAGTTTGGCATATCTCCAGAAATTTCCAGGATAACTTGATACACACAAGTAGATATGCAAACGTGTATATGTATTTGTAGTTATATACAGGGATCATCTTTTCAACTGTTTTCTGAAAAAAAAAAAAAAGGAAACGCTGGGGATGTGTATTAAAAAATTGTCTTTCACTTGGTTAATTTTGGCTCCAACTAATTAATATTCTTTGTACAGAGTTGTGTGAAAATCGGTGATGTTGATACACAAAATGGAATGTGTTAGTAAGAGAATGGAAGAAAATGGTCCTATCTCAGCACGCAGAGTGTCTTTGAGGTTTGATGAGTTTCGTGATGTGCCCATTGTTGGCAGTTAGCATGTTGCATTTCCCACGGCCTTCTAACCATCTGAGCGTTTGCCTCCGCCATTTATTTCATACCCCAGGGAACGTTCTCTTCAGTATCAGTGCTCATTCATACTTTCAGCCATCTTTCCACAAACGCATACTTTATGCCAGCGTTGCTACGCCTCAGAGTTTTCCTAATGCTTAAACCATTAGGGGAACAAAACCGTCTCGTGAGGTAAGGAGGAGATAGGAGCCAGAACCGTCACATCCCTCTTCCCTCCTCACTCACCTGGAAGGTGTGTTTTCTTACACTGCTGCCCCTCTGCACTTTATTCTTCTAAGGCACTGATCTCTACTTTGTATTAAAAGTTGAGAGATCTGAAGTGTATTCAATATATACATATATATCTTCATATATATATATATGAAGATATGTAACATATGTATTTGTATGAATGGCCTTGAGTTCTGAAGTGTAAATAATTTTCATATTTCTAACTAGATTACATATTTTGAGAGTGCAGTGTATTTTTTATTCTTTATTCCCCACAGCATTACTAGAATAATCTTATATGTTTATATATATACGCACTGCCTATGTGTATTTGTATACATGTATGCATTTGTATATGTGTATTTGTGTATGTGTATGTACTTGCATATGGGCATTTGTATTTGTAAATGCTGAACAAACAGTTGCTGGGTGAATGAGTATTACTGCAACCTAGTCTGTTTTTAATCCACTAAATGTCAGAGTTCCTTTTTTTCTGCTCTACCCTTTCACTGCTGGTTTACACAAACTAGAACTTGAAACTCAGAGCAAGGTGATCTATCCAATGTTAGAAATGTGACAAACCCATAAAACTGCATTTTAGCACATTGGCTTATTAACAGAGAGATAGTCAACAAACACCCAAGACGAACTCGGCCATCGTTACCTGTGTGTTGTGGTATTAAACCAAAAAATAATGTAAAATAAATGAAAATAACTTGCAATCAAATTGCAGTTCCACTGAAAACAATAAAACAGCTTGAAAGTCTGGATATTTGACTTCTTTGAAAACTTGGCAGGACATTCACTGAGTAATCAAGTTGGGTATAATGTTGACAAGATACCTTAGAAGCCCAAGGAAAAGAAGATAATTTTGAAGATCATGGTGCCCTTTAAGCATGTTCTGAAGGAAGCCAGCTCTCATTTGTTGAGTTTCATGGAGGATACGCTGTACCAAGAAGCATGGGAACCCCTGGGGCTCATTATGGACATTGTATACTTGGTCACTGAAGAAAGAGTATCATGACATTTTTGTGGAACTTCTGCCCAATTTTAAGTTCTCAGATTCATCATCCCAGCTGAAAAGAGGTTCCTCTTAGCTGCCAGGGGTTATCATGCACCTAACAGACCTGTTCTGAAAGCTGACTTTGATGCCCAGTCTTCATAACTGGTTTGTAAAGTCCAAAAATATCAAATAACAACCAGCACAAATTTTGTGGATCAAGAATCTTTCGCCATTCTTGAGGCTCAGGCCCCCTCCCCTGTGTCATCTTCGTCCTGGGTTAATATGGACTCATGACATAGGATGAGATACTCTCAGCTATGTTGAGGTTGCGTAAAATGTTATAGATGGGCTACACTTTGCAGCAAGTTGTAGCTCAGTAGTCAGTTGGCCTTGGTGATTTTTTTCAGGGAAAAAGGAGTCTCCAGGCTGAAAGCAAGAAGATGATTTAAAGGATTGGTCCAACAATCTAGTTTTGTAGCTGGTTAGTCGAAAAAGCTGGCGCTCTCAAAGCACTGGCTTTCTGTTAATTCATAGATAAAACTTGGAACAGATTTTGAGTAATATTTTGGATGGATATTGAATTTTATGTCTTGTATTCGTGGACAAAACTCTAATTTTTTAAAAAAGTAGACAACCTGTGGTTTTTCACACTTTTTTTTTTAACAGAAGGTACGGTTTATGTCCATGTGCAGATCTGTGTCCAGTTTAGTTATCCTCAGGTTATCCTGTTTTATCCAGGTCCCTTGCCTCTCTCCTTCCTGCTTTGTTTTTAAGAATTCACTGCCAGTTGGGCTTCCCTGGTGGCGCAGTGGTTGGGAGTCCGCCTGCCAATGCAGGGGACACGGGTTCGTGCCCCGGTCCGGGAAGATCCCACATGCCGTGGAGTGGCTGGGCCCGTGAGCCAGGGCCGCTGAGCCTGCGCGTCCGGAGCCTGTGCTCCGCAATGGGAGAGGCCACAACAGTGAGAGGCCCGCGTACCACAAAAAAAAAAAAAAAAATTTACTGCCAGTTAAATATGTCCATCATTGTGTAGTCAAGAACAAGGAAGAGAAAGGAAAGATGATCTACGTTACTTCTTGCAAAAGAGGTAATTGTTTCTGAAGATCTAATATTTAAAATAAGCTCCTAGGTAGAGTTTAATTATGGTTATCTTCTCTATTTGTACCAGTTTTTATAAGCAGGTTAAGCTTTTAAGAGGGCAAAGGAGTTATGCAAGAGGGTAGACTATCAAGGGAAAGAAATCAGGACGTACTTTCATCACAGTGAGGCTGAATTGGCTCAAGAGCACGGCCAAGGAAGGAAAACAAACCACCTTCATAATTCAGCAAATGTGGGCCATCCAGGTGGTATCTTAGAAACCCACCTGATCCTGAAGACTCACGGGAGTGTGTATTAAACAGTGACAGGGCCCAATGAAATTTTCTTTGTGTTATAAATTTTCAATTGCAGGAAGTTACAGCTCATTCAAGATCTAATATCCATAATCCAGGCTGACAGCAGCAAAGTCACTCCACCGGCAAAAGACTGAAATAGGAAGCGGTGCTAACTGCCTGCCTCGGAGGAAACGTGACACGGTCTCAGCTAGTCCCGTGTCCAGGGGGTGTCGTAGAACACAGGAGAACAGGGCCACCAAGGGGACCTTTAGGTCTTTGTGAGTCATGCATCCAAAATATTGGTCATCTGTACAGTGACATGTGCTTTGTTGAGGCACCAGCAGACTTTCTCAGCCTCACAACAAGACAGATGAGGTTTCTGAATAGTCTCAGAGGTGGTACTGGCGATTCCTTGTATCAGACGCTCACTATGACGAAGGTGGTGGCAGAAATGTTGGGCTCAATGTGAGTGATGAAAATACCGTTAATTAAGAAATGCTGTTATGTTTGAAAGTCTAAAACTGGAAGAAGCTTAAAGAAGACAGCTGGGCTACATGTGTGCTCTCTCCTAGAATTCCAGTGAGCTTTTCATCGTCAAGTAGGAAAGAAGGAAATGTAGAAGTCTAAGGAAGAAGGCGAGCACATCTCATTTCCCCTAAAGAGATCCTTGAGTGCACAAGGAACCGCGGAAGAAGAGGGCAGCCGGATAAAATAACAGGTTTTTGGAGCCTTGAATTGACAGAGGTCAAGAATTTAGAATTTTTTTTAACTATCAGAATCTAGAAAGCTAGAGCCATCAAGTGCCCTTCATTCAAATATTGATCCCCTCATTCAAATACTGACCCACGATTCAAATGTTGACCTTTCTCATCATTGAAATACTGATTCTTTGATCTAGCAGCTTCTACTTTGGGACTAAGAAGAACAATAAAAATACAAGGTTCTTCGCGTTTCACAATTTAGAGGCCTGTCCAATGATGCTGTAATCAAAGGTGACAATACTGATCACTGTGAAAGGGAAGTCTTGTTCATATATGTACAAGATATAGAATATGTAATAAATGTCTGAACAAAAGAGCAAACGTCATATTCCTTAAAAATCAAAAGGGAAATAAGTGTGTTAGGCTCCCCTAAGAGACATTTATATCACTACCATCCAGTATCATTAGCCCTGCTTTGTAGAGGAAATCTGAATCTCAAAAGGGCCAGGCAACTTCTGTGCTGATTATTTCCCACCCTGTAGCACCTCCTCACCTGTAGCACCTGCCCCACTTGTAACATCTGCCCCTCAGTTCGCTTTTGTCTTCACACGACCAGTGTCTTTTCCCCAAGGGTCCAGTAAAAGACACAGCCTCCTTACAGAAGAGGAGTAATTCCTTAGGGCTGAACCTGCAAAGGACTTTGAAATCTTTAAAGAACGCCCCCTCCCCAGGTTAGCAAGTGTTGAACAGAGGCTGAAAAATTCAATATTTGCACAACAAATCTTGTATTTTCACAGTTGCCTGTCACAATTAGTTTCTCTGTGTATTTTCTGGTTACAGTTGTATGTTACTGGATATTTTCCGAAGTGCACAGAATTACTAGCATAGCAATACTTGCATGTGTTTGGCTAAGGATGTCAGTTACCTGTCTAAAGAGAGCTGAATGCCAGTGTCCTCCCCTCTCTCCTGCCTGAATGAAGGGCATGTTGCAGTCAAGCCCAGCGTTGAAACCAAATGAAAAGGTGCTGCCCTGCAGGAGAGCTTTTGCCTCTGCCCTTTCCCAATGAGTGTACACGCACTGTTCAGGGAGCTGTGTGTACATCCCACAGATCTGCTTATTCATAGTAAAAAGGTGTGGTGGGTTTGCTCTCGGGCGCTCTGGAAGCACCAGTGCCGAAGGAGCAGGTAGTCAAGTGTTGCCTCAAAAAAATGTGTCCCCTTGGGAACTGGAGGTCACCACAGGGAAGGCTTTCAGTAGAACTGGTTCTTACCTGACCGAAGGTGTGGGGCATTGGTTTGATTGGGCATCAGTGCGGGTCTCCCAAGTTCCCTTTCAGCATCTCTCATTCTCAGAGTCACCCACGGGTGAGCCGGTCCTCCATGCTAGGGGCTGTATGCCTGCTTTGTTTAGACTTTCTAGATACCTGCTGAGGACTGACCAAGTGAACACTTGTTTCTAAGTTTCTGTGCTTCTGTTGGCAGTGGGATCTGAAAAGTAGAGCAGGAGGAGAGAATCAGGAACACATGGCTAACGTGTCCTTCCTCGGTGCCTCCACCCATGCAGAGAGAGTCCCCCTGGTGGGAGGAGGTGGGGAGATCTGGCCGCTTCCTTTTAAGTAATTGAAATAACTTTGGCCAGTGACTCCAGATAGAACCCAAATCACAGTGCCTAGCGTCAGTGCTGTTGGAAATCTTAATATTCTCACGTGATTCTCAAATGCCAGTTCTTGCAGCTTCACAGACTTCTAATAGATTAGGCGTTTATATAGACTGATGCTCTGAGGGGTGGGTGACACCATGGGAAGACTGGAATCCCTGGTCCTGACTCCCATGCACTTTCCTACACCTACAACCAGTTGTGGTATAATGTGCTGTGATATTATTTTAAACTTTCTCTTAACTTGAAATACTGCTTAACTTTTTTCCCCACAGTGCCCTTGCTGTCTCTGTGCTTGTTTCAAAATAATTTCTATACAGCTTCTATATTAACCTGTACACCTTTTTTTTTTTAAGCAATTTCTCCCTTCCCTGACATGTCTTTTTTGGGTACATGACATGAAGCAGTTTGGGTCAGGAGCTGGGACCAAGTGCATGGCTTGTACGTTATGTTTCTTTTGGTTTGTCAAAAAGAAAAAAAAAACAAGGACTTATGTTGTAAAAGGCATTTCTTCTAATTTGACTCCACAATAGCTCACAACTTAGCAAACAGATTTTCTAAAATGAGAATTAATTTTATCAGTGCCCAAGAAATATGCTCCAAGAAAAACCCTGGCCTTTCCAAGAAATGTTAAAACATCCAGTCATCTTCTCCTCCATCTCAACGGAAAATAGAACCTTAGGTCACAGAGCAAGGGGTGCTCTAAGCTGCTGTGTACTTGTAAATGTTCTCGTTTATCTTTCCTTTATAAAATTCATCATTATACTGCTCCCCTGAATTTTGGTAAAATAGCATGGGTTCCCCTGACCAAAGACCTTGTGCAGAAGTCCTGGCAGAAGCTGGATAATGTTGGTGCTTGTCTAAATTTGGTCTCAGGTTTCTAAGTACCAGCGTCCCTTGGGGCAGGGGTATGTAGATTCCGGGATCTCTCTCCAAGTCTATGGAATCAGACTCTCTGGGCATGGATCCTGGTATTTTGCACTTTTACCAAGCTCTTGGGTGATTCTTAGCCCTTTGAGAACAACTAGATCCATTCAGCAAATATTCATTATGGTCTGTAACGTACCAGGCACCTCCTTAGATCCTGGGAATAGAAAGACGCTCAAAAACGGATGCGGAGCCTGAACGTGCTGCTTTATACTTGTTTAGAAATGTGACGCGGCCTTGGATGGTGAGGTTCAGAAAGATGCCTGAAAACCTGGAGCTGACATGTTCAGTCAATCAGCCAATTAGCCAGTATTTATCCAGTTCCTAGGGGAAAGGCACTGTGCTGAGCACTTCAGGTGATGGAGAGTGTAACATGGTTTCCAGGCTTCCAGGAGCTTCCAGTCTGGTTGGGAGAACAGCATCTGAAAAGTTAAATAATAGGAGAGGAGTCGACTAATTCACTACTACAAGGAAACCATCATCTATTGCATGATTAATTTCTAAGTGAATGATACTAACAATAACTATTAATGTCTTAAGTGTCACTCTTTCTTTCCTCCAAGTTTCCTTCCATCTGGATTTTTCTCCATCGTGAGTCCATCCTACATCTAGAATTCCTTTTAGAAAAATTTAATGTATAATTAGATAGTCACTAAAAAACATTTCATACTGCACTGTAGAATGTTTGGGATTTTTGAAACAGACTACCTCTGCTCAGATCATCCTGCTGATTTAAGATTTATCCAGCTATAAAGCAGAGGTTAATTACCTAATTATGTAGAGGTATACTCAGATAAAACAGACACTTTGTGATTCTCAAAATGCTACCTAGTTTGAATATGTGTATATATGTGTATATACATAGGCATGGCCTGTTTGTATGAGTGTGTATATATTTACTTATGTATATATTACACATAAACACATACGAAAAATCCAAGGAGATGGAAGACAGGCTTGGAAAACGTGTGATTCCAGAATACATTAACTCAACTGAAAGTTACGATATAGGAACTTTTTGATCATTTGCGGTATTAGAGATTGCTACGGGTTGGCTTCGCAGAGGAAACTGGAATATCCTCTCTTGAGAATTTTGAAAAGGCCAGTAGATTAGAGTGAGTTAGAAATGTTCTGTGTACTACTCTCCGATTAGCTCTCCTGGGATGGCCTTGCTGTGATTTAAGTACCCTGAATTTAAGGCACATTTGGGGGAGTTGGATGCTTATAAACCCCAGAGGGCAGAGGCTGTATCAGTGCAGTGGTTTAATACTTTTAGAGTCAAGATGGTTCTTGCCAGGCTCTCTCCCTTTTCTGTGTGGCCATGGGACTTAATTCTTAGGCTCAGTTTTCTCGTCTATACTTATCTAAGAGGGATATAGAAAATATTAAATAAGTTAATAGATGTTAAGCCCTCACCCGAAGGTCTGGCAAAAAATTAAGCTCTCAAGAAATATGAGCTCTGATTATTGTCATCATCGTTTATTGTTTGACAGAAGGATCCACTGTATATTTATTTATTTGCCTTTCTCTAAAAAAGTAAGACAAATTAGGTTCTACAAAATAACACACTGGCCTTTTTCAAGAACCAGTTCTACATGTATTTCAGCAGGTGGGAAAACTTTTTAAAATAAAATTATCCATGTTCTTTCAGTTATCCAGAATCTTGGAATTGTGGAGGCAAGCTTCAAATGTGTTTCCTTGTGATCTGTACCCAAAGGAGGGTATGGCTTTCCAAATGCGTTATTTAGTAATGCATAGTGCATATACGCACCAGTATACCGTCCTCAATTTAGGATGATAAAAATAATTGGAACAAAGTTAGCAGAATGTGAAGCTGTCCTGAAGCAGAATGTAACAATTCCCATAAAAGAGGCCTGGCAATATCGACAGTAACGACGTTGGGATTTTCACTTCCCAGCAGCTGGGGTTTCTTCGAGCTGTTTACATGTGCAATATTAGAACATTGCTAAAAGATAAACGGAGACACAGGATGGAATCACCTTTGTCCTGAGGCTCAGGCCTAGGACCCAGAGGGGACCTGGCCATTCTGGATGACATTTCCCAGGTGGACCACCTGGAGCTGTCAACGAGCCAGGCCCAACTTTGAGCTGAAGCACAGGGAACTTCTGAGAAGTCGGGCGGTTAAAAGCCGCGTGACTCTCACATGCTTGTCCTGTGTTTCTTCCTGGAGAGACTTTATTCACTCCACAGACACACGTTCCGAGAGCATAGAATGTTCAGGATTGTGCCGGGTGCGTGGTGGTTACCAAAATGAGCCTGACCCTCAGAGAATTTATAATCTAACAGAAAGCAGTAGCCTGAAGACATGCTCCCGGATTTCTGTTTTAAAAAGGTGTGGGCAGGTGTCGTCAACTGCCTTTGAATGTGTATCAAAACCTTGTCGTTTCTCTTTGGGGCATCAAGATACTAAAATGTGTTCAGACTATCCCTTGAGAAGCAGAGCTATGTTCTCCCTCCTAAACAGTCTGTAATAATTTAAGACGGAACCTTGGGTGCTGTGGTCAAGAAAGGCCATAAATTATCAAGTCTAAGTGAAAGGTAGTGCTTATCGTGTAACTCGAGCCTGGAACGTATATGAAGGCATTAAGTGCAATGGTATGTGACTGAACTGATGGGAATTAATGTGTAATTACTGTTTTTTACAGTATGGTTATAGTGATTACGGTCTATTTATTCTATTTTCCTTTGGAAATACAGTATAATGTAATTATAATTAATAACTCTAAAGATAGGCTCAATTACTTAAGTCATGAAAATGAATTACCGTCATCACATCGAGAATTTTTCAACCACCCCGTATAGAGTATCTACAGAAACAGTAATGCTTCTGAGAATATTACATGTAAAGAAACTGAAATGAATAAATGCTGAGTTTACACTGAAATCAGTACAGTTTTAAACAATGAAAAAAATTATCAGAATTTTGTAGTTTGCTGTTATCTTTAAATCCTTTTAGATGTTTTGTGAATCTTCACCTTTTAGTTTTAACTATAAATTTTTAAATTATAGAAATTACATTTCCAGAAAGCTTGTCTTGGCAAAATGTAATTTAAAATAGTTTTAAAACCATGAGACAAGAAATCCAGGATTATTTTTGAACCATTAATCTACTTTTTGAGAAATATTTTTAAATGACTAAAAAACCTTTCATTAATATTAATGGCATCATGTTCTAAAAGGGGCCATATTAATGTTTCCTTATAAATATTTCAGTTACTCTTTAAGGATGAAACTTTCATGCAGATTATGTGATTTTTCTGTAAAAATGAAGCCTACAGGGAAGAACTTCCGATCACCAAAGTTTGTAAGTTATTTCATTGCAGTTCATATGTATGTTTTCCCGTTATTATTCTGGTAGCTTCTTTAGGGTGCAGTGACTCCATGGGAGAGCTCAGAGGAATCCTGAGTCTTCTAGGTTATATAACCTATCAGATCTTTACCTTTTTCCTCTTTCCTCTTCTCTCTCCTCCCACCCCCCGTATCTAGTTCCTTATCCTGGAAATTTCATTCAAGTGCCTATCCTTTATCCCCCTTTTCCATCCCCAGCCCCCCAGATTAGGCCTCATGGTTCAATTATGTTTTATTCAACAAACCCCCTTTCAAGTCATACACACCAGTCAGTCAATGAATTCTTCCATTCTGCCTAATTACATCGCTTCCTCACCACCTTCAATTTCTCATCAGCGTTCTTTTTTCGGAGGTTAAAGTCAGACATGGCTTCTTGGGATTTTACTTAAAGTAGAAATAAAAACAGACATTTCCAGTTTTTATAGGGCGGTGAGCCTAACTATTGATATTTTGGAAAACAGCCTCACAGCTTAATCAATTAATCAAAAATGCTGAATAGTAACTAAACTTGGCTTAAAAGAAATCTAGTCGGTAGGTTTTCACTCTTCCCCAGTTGTAGGAACCCAAAAGGTCAGGAATCACATTTTTATGTTTTAGAGTTCTTCTTCTGAGGGTCCGCTTTCTGCTACCAAGTACGCGTCTCCATGAAATACTGCAGACGTAGAATAGTCTTCCCTTCTACCCCTGTCTACCGTTTAGCCTCAGATAGGTCTCTTCAGTGGTTATATTCACTTTGACGAGATGCATTTCATTGTATGAGAACATATTTTTAATCCTTTTTTATTATTATTTTTGGCTTCATTGGGTCTTCGTTGCTGCGTGTGGGCTTTCTCCAGTTGCGGTGAGCGGGGGTTACTCTTTGTTGCGGTGCGCGGGCTTCTCATTACGGTGGCTTTTCTTGTCGCAGAGCACGGGCTTTAGGCATGTGGGCTCAGTAGCTGTGGCACGTGGGCTCAGTAGCTGTGGCTTGTGGGCTCTAGAGCGCAGGCTCGGTAGTTGTGGCGCACAGGCTTAGTTGCTCGGCGGCATGTGGGATCTTCCCGGACCAGGGATTGAACACGTGTCCCCCGCATTGGCGGGCGGATTCTCAACCACTGCACTACCAAGGAAGTCCCATATTTTTAATCTTAAGCAATATTTTGATATGTTGCAAAAACGTACAAAATACTCAGTTCTTCTGTCACGTAGATGTAGCTCTTTGACATCTAATGTCTTTGCATGTCTTAAATTATAATAATTTTCTGGAATAATACCCATCGCTCATTTCCATTAAAAAAAGAGTTGCTAACTTTATGTTTTTTAAATTCATCCACAGTCATTCATTCAGTACAAAACCGTCTGCCCTCGCCCTGTGCCAGGCACTGTGCTGAGCTCTGGGAATGCAAATCTGAGGGCCTGATCCCTTTGTCAGGCAGCTACCTACCCTTGTACGTGGCCGTGTATGTGGTGTGTGGCACTGCGCACACTGCTTCCTAACCTGTTCAGGAGCCTAGGGACTGGAGTAGGAAAGAGGAGTTCTCTGAGGAGTGTGTCAAAGGCAAATAGGATTTGGCCGAATGAATGGAGCTGGAGGACAGTGGAAGAGTGAGTTTGGTCTGTATGGGACCAGCAGCTCTGTAGCAGACTTTGAGGGGCAGAGTGGTGAAAGAAAGGCTCTGGAATTAGCCACAGACTAGCTCCTAAAAAGCCTTGATCTTCCCCAAAAGTTTGGAGATTATCTAAAAGAGCTGGAGCAACAAAGGCAGATTCACATCCTTAAAAGATCCCTTTGGGAACCAAGTGGTGAATGAATGACTGCGTCCAGACTAGACAGCCCTGGAGTGGGAGGGCGTACAGAGCAATGGGCCTTGGTTTCTCAGGCCCTTTGCTGTTGACTTTGAAGTGCAAAATAGTTAATAATTGCATATTTATTTAGATCCCGATGTGCCTTCATAGATGAAGTTGAGAATCCAAAGATCTGTTGGACCTGGATCCTGCCCTCAAGACACTTAGAGTCAAATCAGAAAGATGATCACATAATGTATGGTATAGAGTGTTTTAATCGTTTGCAGAGGACTGTCACATTCAGTATGTCTTTTGAGACTTGAAACAACTGTGATCTGTCACATGATTACAGACAACATTTCATTAGTGAAAGGCTGTACCCTAGATTTCTCCATGTCTTGTGGGCCTGTTTAGAAGCAGTGGAGCTCCAACTCCAACCAGTACCTTTGGCCCCATAGCTTGTGGTCTTGCCACTATACTGGACTGTATAAATAATAAATATCCAATAATTAGGTAACTATATAAGATGAAAATATATGGGATACATAAATTGTGGTTATTCATCAGATGGCTTATATAGACAAAAACTATGTGGTGAGTTTGGAGAAGAATTAATTATTGTGTGTCTTTTTTTTTTTTTTTTTGCGGTACGCGGGCCTCTCACTGTTGTGGCCTCTCCCGTTGCGGAGCACAGGCTCTGGATGCACAGGCTCAGCGGCCGTGGCTCACGGGCCCAGCTGCTCCACGGCATGTGGGATCCTCCCGGACCGGGGCACTAACCCGTGTCCCCTGCATCGGCAGGCGGATGCTCAACCACTGCGCCACCAGGGAAGCCCTATTGTGTGTCTTGAATGGTAATTTGCTTCTTGATGGAGTAGGAAGCTAATTCTGGGCTACAGAAGTGAATGATGAAAGGAGCAGAGGCAGACGATGGGATAGAAAAGTTTGTGCCTGAGGGTTCTTGTAGGGGAAATAGGGAAAGAACTGGAATTTTCAGTTGGATCCAGTGGTGAAGAATTTGAATGTCAAGATTAAAAGTATATGGGCTCTCCCTGAGAGAGTGGTGACCTCAGGGGCTTATAAACACATAAGTAGGAAAAAAGAACTTGGCAGTGGTGCGTGGAATGAATGGGCAGGTGAGATGGAAGGTCAGGTCGTTTAGGAAGAGATTACAGTAAAGCCAAGGCATGTCCTCCCTCTCCTAGGAGAACTTCCTTCCACCTGCTTCTTTATTTCTTCTGTTCTGTCTCGTGTTTCTTCTATTCTGTCTCATGTGCCTCTAATTGTCACACATGCATTCCACGTTTCTTCCGTATTTAAGTTGATAAAGATATTTCCCTTAGCCTGCCGATTCCTAAGGTGGTTCTGTCTGTCACTTTTTTGTAATCCTAACATCGAGTTCAATAAACTATTTTGATGCTTTTTAGTAATTATGATTCCAGTATAGAGTTACATTTTATTGCATTTCACTTTATTGCACTTTGCAGATAATGCATTCTTTTTTAGAAATTGAAGATTTGTGGCAACCCTGTGTTGTCAGACGACAGTTAGCATTTTTTTAGCAATACATTATTTTTAATTAAGGTATGAACATTGTTTTCTTAAATAAATTTATTAATTTATTTATGGCTGTGTTAGGTCTTCGTTGCTGTGCGCGGTCCTTCTCTAGTTGCGGTGAGTGGGGGCTACTCTTCGCTGCTGTGTGCGGGCTTCTCATTGTCGTGGCTTCTCTTGTTGCAGAGCACAGGCTCTAGGCGCGCAGGCTTCAGTATTTGTGGCACTTGGGCTCGGTAGTTGTGGCTTGCGGGCTCTAGAGTGCAGGCTCAGTAGTTGTGGTGCACGGGCTTAGTTGCTCCGCGTCATGTGGGATCTTCCCGGACCAGGGCTCGAACCTGTGTCTCCTGCATTGGCAGGCAGATTCTTAACCACTGCGCCACCAGGGAAGCCCTGAACATTATTTTTTAGGACATAATTGCACACTCAATAGACTAACAGATGTATTGTGAACATAACTTTTATATGCACTGGGAAACCAAAAAATGTGTGCCACTCGCTTTACTGCAGTATTCACTTTATTGCAGGGGTCTGGAACCCAACTGCAGTTATCGCTGAGGTGAGCCTGTGTCCTGAAATTTTCAAACCCTTGAAGTGCTAGGTTCTTGGAAAGAAGCACATTCACATCTCTCCAGGTCCTGGGGACCCTACCACTGCAGCTTGAGGTCTCAATTCTTTTTCCTTTCTCTTCACGTTACCTGTTGGCCTGGCTGACTTACCCTCCAGCCAGGTAATTCTTGCCCTTACTGTGTTGCTACCTCCATCAGCACGTAGGATATCTGCGTTTGGAATGATTTTCACCCCAGATGAATCAGTTGGAAGTTTTCTAATATGCATGCCGCTTTTTTTTCTCTTCTTCCCTTATTTCTCATCTGTTGCACCCCTCACATTGGTTACCTTAGCCCCGTGAATACCCGGCAGTATTTCATGCTGTTTATTCCCGAGTTCAAAACCCTCATCTAAGGCACCAGTCTAGGTCTTCCCTTAATCTTTTCAGTGCTTTGCCGAACATCTCTTTATATTTGGAAATCTCTAGAAATAGCTTTGCATATATGGTCATCTTTTTTTTTTTTTTTGTGGTACGCGTGCCTCTCACTGTTGTGGCCTCTCCCATTGCGGAGCACAGGCTCCGGACGCGCAGGCTCAGCGGCCATGGCTTACGGGCCCAGCCGTTCCGTGGCATGTGGGATCTTCCCGGACCAGGGCACGAACCCATGTCCCCTGCATCGGCAGGCGGACTCTCAACCACTGCGCCACCAGGGAAGCTCTGTGGTCATCTTTTATTCAACTATATTTCTCTTTGAAGGTTACCTCCGACTTAAAAACAAAATCAGAGTGGGGGTGGAATGTCTTTACATTATTCTTCAAAAAAGGGAAACTAGTCAATAAAATGCACAGACATGCAGGAGTCAGCTCTTTGAATACTACAGTATAGTCACGGCACCGCCATACGCCAGTGGCATCCCTGTATGGACCAGGAGAGCTACTTACAGCATTTCCAGTGTTAATGCCCAGCTACGTGTAACATTTTCATTTTCAGGTTCACTCTCTAGGCGTCTGGTTGGTGTGCTTCATATGGGCATTATCTCGTGAAAATGCCACATTTCCTGATATTGGAACAAAGTTTCAGTGTAATTGCCTCTGAAAGACAGTCTCAGCTCTGCGTTTACAGCTCAGTACCTTGCTTGTCTGTGGCAAGGTCGGAAAGGCTACAGGCATGTTAAGAGAAGAAGAAAAAACATCTGTCCCCCAGGCTCATAGTGATTTGTGTATTTGGACAAGGAGGCAAAATGTCCAACTTATAGTTTGTTGTTGCTTTAATAGATTTAGCTGTGGGATGTCATCTGCTCAGGACAGAGCAGAGTGCTACGTGCAGAGTGTTTACTCTTTGGCTCCACAGATGGGCAGTATGTAGTTTCCGGTAGAATCATCCTGCTTGTTTTACTTTGTTCTCCAGACTCCTTTGTTAGTTTCATCTTGAGCAAGCAATTTACAAAGGAAAGAAACTTGAGGAACAAATTTACAGAAACGTTGATTGATTTTCTTTTTTTTTTTTTCTTAGAGCATCTTCTCAAAGCTCTCTAACTGTGCTGATTGCGGGGGCGGGGAGTTGAAAATACACTACACACCAAGGCTCCCTTGTTGATTTCTGTGTTGAAGCCAAGGCAGCTTGATAGAACTTGAATTTGACTACATCCAGCCACTTAGCGTAACTGTCTGCATCCCCATCCCCACAGTGCAGTAGCCCAAGGTAATCTGCTTGTCAGGCACTTTCCTTTATGATCCCAGCAAGTCCCACATTCTGGAAGCAAATGTTGTATTTACCATAATCCACGAAAAGAAAAAAGCCCAGGCTAAAAATACGAAACAGAACAAATGTAAAACATTGCTGCCACTCCAGTCCTGTAATTGGTCCATAAATGAGTCTCCAGCATCTGTGTGGCAGAGATACTTTTATGTATCATTGAAAGCTGTCTGTGCTTCAGATAGGTTTGTGAGGGCATCAGGATGCATAAGCGGCTCTGCAACACATTTTGTGCTGACCAAGCAAAGAGTGGCAAGTTGTACATAGGACTCCCATGTTTGCAAACGCTGTTGCCTAGTGAGTGATTACATTTAATATGAGAATCAGGTAGAATTGTTCACCCAGAACCAATTGGTGGGGTGGAGATATTAAAGGCTTGAATTGCTTGGGGAAATCTGTATTCTCAAATCAGTTACTGAAGAAGGGTGGGGATGCTGAGGCAGGAAGTAGAGAGAGGAAGTGAGCTGTGGAGAGATGCACGGTGACTGCAGAGAGAGGGTGGTAAACAGCGATCTCCCTTTAACCTAAAAGTGGAACAGCCACAGCTAAGCCAAGTAGAAAATCCAGGCAGGCCTCTATATAGTAAAAAGAAGTTGTTATTTTTCTTTCTTTAGCATCTTTGTCGATATTAGTTAAGTTATACTTAGCATTCTGGGTGCTTGGGGTGTCATGGTTCTTATATACTGCTATTTACCCTGTATGAGAAACACTTATTCTTTATTTATGCATTTTTACATTTTCCAGATATTACTTAAAAAAATCAAAGAACAATGAGAAGGCACCTACACTCTTTCCACGCGTGGTTTAACATTTAAAACAGCTCACTTAATCCTCACAACAGCACACAGGCCTCGTTGCATTCATTCTCTAGCTGAAGGACTTGGGTAACTTGCCCAGCTAGAAGCCTGCAGAGCTGGGATTTGAACTTGAGCCTGGCTATCATCAAACCCTCCCTCTTTTCCATTGATTACACTTCCTAGAAATGTTTTGTAGTATCTTGTAGGCACTCAGGAAAACAATCAATTATGAATGAATGAATCATTCAGATAATGGTACCTTAGTAAGTAGTGTTTTACATGCATTCATAGGGAGGAAACATTTTTGTTACAATCTAAACACGGAACTTGGTTTGTTTTCCCTTTCCAATTTATTATTATCCCTGTGTGGCCTGTGCATCCATCAGGCCACGAATGCATCCTTAGCTGGCTGAGGGAAGTGACACACAGAGTGGATGGGAGAAGAGTGTCTGGCTCTGTGCACCACATTCCGTTAGTCCTCGCCGGCCAAGTATTCATGTGCTCTGTCTGTCTCTGGATGGTTGCTCTTCACGTTCCTGAAGGAAGGAATCTTTTCTATCATTGACTAGGTCTTTTTAGGATTCTTTTCCTTCTGAGGCCAGAGGCACCTGATTCTCCATGTCAGTAGATAACTCATCTCCCTTTTACAGTCCACAGCCGCAACCCAGAGTGTGTTGATCCATATAGTATTATCTTTTCCTGATCTCCCTGACATCGCTTAGGTGGAAAAAATAAAGCAGTTAACCGCCAGCCCAGGGCCATGGCAATGAAGTCAGACCTAGATTGGATGTGTTTATTTAAAAGAAAAAGGTGGACCCACAATGGTAAATGTAGCTTTACAATTAGTATTCAGTTTTACAAAATGGTATTTCAGATTTATTAATGCCTTAATAAATGTTACTAAAAGTCATTAGAGTTTAAGGTCAGTACCTGAACTAAGAGACAGATTACTGTATTCTAGTTGTTTATCCCATCCATCCATCCCTCCATCCATCCCTCCATCCATCCCTCCATCCATCCTTCCATCCATCCCTCCATCCATGCATCCACTGCAGATTCCTTGTATGCGCCAGGCTCATTGCTTAAGCACAGAGATGCTCTAGGGTGATGACCATAGGAATGAACAGGAGGTGATGGATTCAAGTGAAACTAGTGCTTGAGACTTTCAGGTTTTTGCTTTTGTGAAGGAATGATACCTTGGGGAGAGGAATCGCAACTTTTCATTTGCTCTTAGTGAGGAATCATCACGATGCCAGCAGTAGTGGTACCGACAGAAAACTGTTGGCTGGCCAAGTCAGAAAGGTTGCAGTTTAGTTGATTGCTGAATGTTTAAAGAGCTCTCGTTTTGAGATTGTTAGCTTCAGAGGCAAAAGTAATTAAAAACCAATGCTACTTCCCTCCTTTTTTGTTTCTTTTAATATGATGGGCCCCAAGAGCTTCTGTAGTCATTAAAAAATAAAAGGCTCATGCAAAGCTTGTCCCCATAAGCCTTTTTTGAGTGTGGCCCCTGTGCATACAAATCAGGATGCCTGTTAATTAAGTAGGGTAAGCCTGTTAGAACGATTGAGCTCGGTGCTTCGTAATCACATGGCAAGAAACGTGAGGAAGTGCATTTCTCTTGCGTGGAGTGTGACTCTTAAGTTACAGAAACATATATAATCACTGTTTGCTGATTTTATTAGGAGGAAATTGCTCTGATTGTCCTTATCTCCATGGCATAGCTGGAGAGTTCAAGTGACTGTGTCACTTGAAAATTTATTTTTATGAACACCTGACCACAGTGTGTAAAACTGCCATGTAGAGTCGTGCCCGGTGTCACACGTGGGGAGATGTCCTTCCTCCCAGCCGGAGAGTGGTCACGGTGGCAACCTAGTGCCTTCTTTTCCTGTCAAGAGCCACACATCAGAAGGACAATTGGCCTGACAGTGTCAGAAATAGTGTACAGGTGTTAGGTTCAAATAAATTTTACATTAAAGGAGGACTAGAGCTTAGCACCGTGGGAGGTGCCAAAAAACACCTGTTCTTGTTTATTTGCATAAGTTAAGCAGCAGTGAGACTGGACCTGGTATGGCAAGGACTTGGTTTATTGAGAGACTCCAGTGCTTTTCCTAATTGTTCATTGAGATCCCTTGTATTAAAACTAATAGAGGGAAAGGTATTCCCACCATCCCCAAGTCGATATTCTTAGCATCAAAGAGAACCCTATACCGTGATGCGTCGTGCTTCATTCAGATTTTGCCAAAGGTGGTCCTGGAACTCATTTACATAGCATAGAACAGATGGAGTTGCTTTTGCTGACTGGTTAGAATAGGCAACGTATAAATATTAGAAGAGAATTTTGCCCAATCTGCTTATTTCTCCTGTCTTTAACCAACAGAAATATAGGGCTGTAAATAATTGAAGCTGAGACTCATCTAGCAGAAGAGACATACATGAATTTTAATAAGAGTCTAGGACAATTGATACTCTGGCTGGGTGGCAAAATGGTACACTGTTGATGTCTTGGGTCAGAATAACATTGTGTCCTTTCTGATTCCTGAGATGCTTGGCTTCCTAAAATGGCCATCTTTATTTAGATTAAGGACCCATTTAGAGTAGTTTTAATAACGTATGGTTTCACACATAAGTGATTCCATAATTTATTTCACCCTTAATCTCTGTCAGGGTTTTGAATGTTGGTGTTAATTAAGAAAAGGGAAAAAAAGGCAGTATCTCCCTCCAGTCAGTGAAACCAGTTGCCCTTGCTGTTAGCAATTGTTATCTTAAAAACAACCCCCAAAACAGCCCTAGTAACCTGTCAATAATAATGACCAGTTAGTAAGTCAAAAACTGGCTTAGTAAATCTTACCATTCCCGGTTCACAGGTGAACTGACTCCTAGCTAGAACCCATTTATCACGAGTGACCCATTGACCAGAGGGAACCTTCTGCTGATTTCCAGTCCCTCCCACCCACAGCTAAATTATTAACCTGCATATTAAGGAGATTGCCTGCGTCTTCATCAGCTGGTGAGGCTTGACTTTCCCACACAGCTGAACCCACAGATCTTGAGGTTTTGGGGCACCTAGATGAAAATGCCCCGAGAACAAATTCTTTCCAAATACAGTACACATGAAGATGAGCCCCGTGGCCAGACGAGGTGGGATTTCCAGATGCAGTGTCTGAAATGAACACCAAGGGTTTGAACTTTCTCAGTGTGGCTTCAGGACACCTCTGGCATTCCTATTATTTCTGGATCTTTCCATGCTCTGCACTCACAGTCCCTGTGTGAGGGGGTGGAACGTTGCCAAGCTGTCCACTGACGTCACGATGCTTTGGGTTGCTAATGAAACCTCTGTGTGGAAGCCTCAAAAACAAGCTGCTGTCACAGCATGTGTGGGGTCGTAGGTACGTAATTAGGAAGTTTCCTCATCATCTTGCCCCCCACCCCCCGCCATGTGAATACCTTCCGTCCTAAGGTGTCCATTCACTCAGGTGTATACTGTCTAGTTAGCGGATTTCCAGACAATTGCCTTTCTCCTGTTCACATTCACAAGACTGTGTGCACACGAAACCTCACACAGTTCTGTTTCCCAGGAGAAATGTGATTTCCAGAATTGGTACCTTATGACCCAGGGAGGGGAGCTAAAATTGTTTTCAGAGCCATTTGGGTGGTGGTTTTTAATATTTTTGTATCTTCCTGCCCTTGATGCATTTTTGGGTTTCAGTATCGGTAGTGTTTCTATTTTGTTGTCGGTTTCAGTAAGATAAGACATAAATCTTTCCAAGTAGTCTTGCTTTCCCTCATTCTGCCTTATAGAAACAAACCAACCAACAGATCGTGATTTTCAAAGTAAGCATGGAGCTAAAAGCAAGATCCCAGGTATCACACCTTCCATGGTTCTCATCTTTATTGTTGGGCACAGTTACTAACTCCGTGCATGTTTCCAGCATAGTAAAGTGTGTCCATTTTCGTATGAACATGAACCCTGTCATTCCAGGTCCTAGAGGAACTTACTGTCCATTCTGCATTGTTGGAAAGGCTTCTTTCATGGTCATATTTTAATGATTCCATTGATACAGGAATTCCTCTTCAATTTAATTGGATTTGATTGCCTTATGCCATTGTCTAACAAGCATACAACCCTAGAATCTAAGATACTTTTCAAATCATGGTTGCCTTGCAGATCAGCCGAAGCTGAGCTGCCTATATGTAGTCAAACCTCGCAACATTCAACAACAACAAGAAAAACCTAGGTAGCAATTTGTTTTCGGCTTTCAGTTCTGAACTCCCTTTTAAAGCCGTGCCACACTCGAATTATCATCTCCTATTTATTTCCCACGTATATAACGTCCTTCTCCTCAAGGAGTCTATTTAGCAAATATTGTCAATTCTGGAAAATTATGATTGTAATTTTGGTTGCCCCAGTTTAGAGCTGTCATTTTAAAATTGAAGAACTATTGTGATATGCTTTGTGTTGCTGTTATTAAAGATAACAGTAATTATTTCAACAATTAAAAAATACCCACAGTGATCATTGTAGGTGACTTTTCAGCTTCTCTCTTTGACTCCCCAAGACCTTACAAGAGTGATGTGAAGTTGTGCAACGTTTTTCCAGGGGGAAAAGTAAATGAGGAGTCCTAATCATGAACTCTGACAGGGTAAAAGGATATTTAACTAATGAGACAAAGGCATGCTGTTTATAATCTCTGTCTCCTTGACCATGGATGTTTCCTCACCCGGTTTTTAGTAACATAGTATTAGGAGTTGATTTACAACTGAAAAGTTTTCGATCTCAAGTCCCACAGTCCCAGTTGAGTTATAAAATTTAAACCTCATGACTCTTCCTGTATATCCCCTGGATTCAGAGGACCACTTTGGCCCTATTAAAGAATTATGTTGCTAGTGTTTTGGGTTTTGTGTGCTCTTGAATTGTTTCTCCTTTCATATCTTTTCATGTCATGGGTGGGATAACAGGAAGAGAAACCAGGGAGTATGAGAGTACGTCACAATATTATAGAGATTTGTTGTTGTGGTTGATAGTTTTTGGCTTGTTTTGCATTATTTTGCCTTGAGGTAAGGATACATTAATTCCTTGCAGTGGAGTGAGGTAGTGAGGCTTCTGAGCTCTGGAATCCTCTATCAGCTTTACCACTCCTGCAGATGTACCATGACGGATGCCCGGGGGACACTGTGTATGGGACCCCTGACTCAGAGAACCAGCTTGGCCACAAGAGAGCTGAAAGATCTTAGTGCCTTATGAGCTAAGCCTTAACCTAAAAGGAGGCCGGAGGCTGTTTTTTCTGGACCAAACCCTGACTTGAATCCCTGGGTCTTCACATCTTCATGGTGAATTCAGTTAGGGAGGAAAGAATGTAGGGAAGCTCTTAGGAAACTCAGGATTGCCTTTCTTCTCAAAACCAGAGCATCTAGCTTAAGCCATTCCTGGATCTGCCATGCTAGATCTTGCAAAGCTGGGAGTGGGGGGCAGCCCTAGGGCCTTCGGCACCAGCCATGTGGAGTTAAGGGAGCATTCCAAAGAGAAAAAGCAGCCCTCTCTGGGGAAACAAGCGCCTGTAACTTCTTCAAAAGCTGCACCAAAAGTTCCTACCCTAGCACCGTGGTCCAGTTATATCCTAGACCTTGGGTTTGACGCCATTAATTTTCCTCCTGAAGAGAGGAGCTGGGAGAAGGGAGAGGAGTTACGAGTGGTTAAGGAGCGTGATGTGGAGTGAATGTTTCTCCCCCAAAACTCATACGTTGAAACCTATCGCCCAAGGTGGTGGTATTAAGTAGATGGGGTCTTTGGGAGGTGATGAGGTTATGAGGGTGGATCCGCCATGATGGAATTAGTGCCCTTATAGAAGAGACCCCAGAGAGCTCCCTCACCCCTTCCACTGTGTGAGGCCAGAGGGGGAAGCGGCCATCTAGGAACTAGGAAGCAGGCTCTCATCACACTCCGAATCTGCCAGTACTTTCATCTTGGACTACCAGCCTCCAGAACCGTGAAAAGTAAATGTCTGGTGTTTATAAACCACCCACTATGTTGTATTTTTGTTATAGTGATCCAGACAAAGACAGGATTTCAGCAGCCAGCTGTTCCCAATGCAGAGGTGTAGCAAAAAGCGTTGCCTTACCCCAGAAAAGCATAGTTGTGTAGTCACTTCAATAAGGACCAAACTTTGGACAGAAGAGAACATTGTGACACCTTATTCAAGACCTTGGATATTCAGTTGTACAAGCTACTAAACAATGAGAAATGTGAGGGCAGGGACAGTGTCTTACTCATCATTGTGTTCTGAGCACAGTGCCTGGCACTCGATGAACAGCGGTTAAATAAATGAACAAAAATATGGTGGAATGAATCAGATAATAATGGGCACTATGGCAGGGATTGTTCAGAGAGCATGAACGGTGAAGGAGAAGTTTATATGTACAGGTCTTTCTTGTGTCTTCCTGGAAAGACTTTGATTTGCAGAATTGTTACCCTTTTAACTTTTCAAGGTCCATGAGGATGTTCATGAAGAAAACATACAACTTTTGTTCCATTCTTAAATCATCTTTTCCAAATAAAAGGAAACTTATTTTTCCTTCCGTTTCTTTTTATGGAATCTTACCTTGAACTGTGCTGTTGTTCGCCATCTCACTGCATTAATCTGTGTACTCGGAATGCATCCAACTTACATAAATCCATAGTTGTCCTTTTGTTTTTGTGATCTGACAGATACTTCTTGGTAAAGTTTCAGTGGTACATGTTTGGCTGTAGACTAGTCAAGGATAGTTCTGGATTCTGAATTCTAGCAATCCAATTATAGTTATCCAGCAACCTAGGGAGGGGAGCAGGAGAGGGGGATGCATCCATCCAGTTACCATAAGGTTGGTTGTAGCATATGTCTCTGAAGCTCACAGTCTGTCACCGTCAGACTTAGTGAGTTGAGCTCTTAGCTTCCAGAAACAAAAGGGATTACTTTAACCACATTTTAAGAAAAAATTGTCTCCACTGCTGGATGAAGTAAGGCATTTCTGGATGTCAGCTAAAGCATCATTGAGAGCCATGACTGGTGCCTCATTTTCCCAAGAAAGCAGTGGTTACTTCTCTTTTTTCTTGTTCAAGTTGACCCACCAAACTTAAGCCACTCCAGAGGGGTCTCTCCCCGCTCTCTCTTAAATGTAGATAGATTGCTATTTAATTTTTAATATTCTCTCGCAGGTTTTTTGACAGGTTATACATATGCTAATAGAAATAAGCTTATTATTTGAAGCGCGGAGCTGCTTGTCACCGAAGCTTCATTAACACTGTTATCACTGCCTGACATTTATCTTATAATTTTCTAGAGCTGACTGTTGTGTCTCCATGGAAACCCAAATTGCAATTGAAACAAGTATGATAATAAAGGCATCCGCCGAGATTGACAGCAAGCAGAGCCTGGTTACGTTTTGTGATGGTTCCTTCAGTAGCTACAGCTCGAGATAGAGATTCTGCACTTGGGGCGTTGAGAATTCACTCTCCCGAGTCCAGTGGCCCACCTGGCTCCGCGGAGACGGGCAAGTTTACCGTGACCTCCCTGGTTCTCGTGTTAGTAATTAGGTTGCTCATTTTGACTGTCATCCTCTCAAGGCGTTATGAATATTAGATGTAATATTAACCGTGATCCTCTTTGGATCCAGGAGGAAATTCTTGCTTGATGCTTTTGACACTGTGCAGTGTTGACCAGGCCTTAGGCTGGCATCTTGTGGTGCCCGAATGGATCACTTTCTGGACACGGAGGCAACGCCAGCTTTGTGTCATGTTTTCCCCCTTGATATCGAGGAACCTGTGCTCTTTTCAGTTCATGACTTCCCATCAGTTTGGTTGGTGCTTCAAAGCAAGGAGTCATGGAACTGGAGTGGGTCCAGAGTGAATTAATCTGAAATTAATTTGATTCTGAAAGACTCCATCTGGCTGTGTTTGGGAGAGGCAGTTAGACAGATATATAAACAAATGATCATCTGTATTCATTGTGCCAGATGTAGTGTCAAAAAATGAAGAAATGGCTTTTAAAAAAAATCAGCTATGGGGAATTTTGATATGATATTCAGCCTCGTGGAATAACAGCCTTTATAATTTTGCACATAATCCTATTTCTATTCTTATTTGTTTAGGGTGTTAGAGCTGATGGTGTGTTTTTTTAGGGAATAAGCAAATTAAATGTCAAAGCCTATTTTAATTGGTGATTTAAGATGCTAAATGGAATTTATGACATGCTGAGAGAGAGAGAGAGAAGGCCTATAGATTTCCGAATCAGAATGTGGTCTTTGGTATTGATTTCATCTTAAGAAGTGATTTAGAGATTTAAAAACTAGCAAAGTGGAATGTCATTTGGACTTTGTCTTTTGAAATGGAGTTTTGTAGCATGACAAGCCAGCATGTTTGCTCATAGGGAAACACACAAAGAGCTGACATGCATACAATTCTGGAGGTCATCTTCAAGTAATTACACAAACTTGGCAAAGTTCTTTTTCCATTGCTTTAAGCAGACTATCAGAGAGGCACATGTTTTGGACTGCTATCTAGGAATTTAGTGCAATCCCTTTAAAACCTGTCAGCACCTTTTCTTATGTTGGAACAGAAAGATCTAAAAAATTCATGGTTAGTCCCGTGAATGATAACACAATCATCTATTATATGTGCCCTTTATTTCTCATTTTCAAACCTCAAGCGTCATGTTTTGTGATGTCTTGAAGAGAAAGAATTAAAGTTGGCTGCTTGATCAGGGAACAAACATAATTTACTTTGGAAAAACCAACTCCCACAAGAGAAACGACTCATCTCTGCCCCAGTCCTCACCCACCTCTCTCACTTCTCCCAGCCAAAAAACAGGCAGATAAAAATCGAGCAGAGGGCTTCCCTGGTGGCGCAGTGGTTGAGAGTCCGCCTGCCGATGCAGGGGACACGGGTTCGTGCCCCGGTCCGGGAAGATCCCGCATGCCGCGGAGCGGCTGGGCCCGTGAGCCATGGCCGCTGAGCCTGCGCGTCCGGAGCCTGTGCTCCTCAACAGGAGAGGCCGCAACAGTGAGAGGCCTGCGTACCGCAAAAAAAAAAAAAAAAAATCGAGCAGAATACTTAATAAAAATTAATACCCCTCCCCCAAAGTCAAAGCATCTCGGCAAAATCGGTTGCTGCATGTGACGACGGCAAATTAGATGGTCCACAGATTTTGAGTTTTGATGCTCACAGCTGTGTTAGAATGAGAAAGTAAGATCTCAGCTACTGGAGCCCCCCCAGGTAGGGCAGTCAGTCTGATTAGGTAAGTTTGTAGTAGAGTTGAAAGCTGATCCTTAAGGGCAGTGATTCCCTTTCTTCTTATTTGGAAGGAGTTCTTCCTAACAATGCATTATATACTTCCTTGCGTTCTTAAACAGAATTTGTTGAGCATAATGTGACCCTGTAGACGAGACATGATAGTCGTTACACAAATTAATTATTCTGCTGGGCGGCTGTCCTTGGGAACTCCTGGAGAATGT
Organism: Delphinapterus leucas; assembly: GCF_059928025.1. NCBI lineage: Eukaryota > Metazoa > Chordata > Mammalia > Artiodactyla > Monodontidae > Delphinapterus > Delphinapterus leucas. The sequence continues at coordinate 20,757,572 of NC_143130.1, read as the reverse complement.
AAGTCAGCCCCAGCTACCTACCAACGTAAAACAAGAAATCTTTGAGTAAAGGATTGGGAAGCTCCCCCAAAGGGCTTAAGGGGCATAAACATCAGGCCAGAAACTTTGTGAAATACGTTTTGACTGCTCTGGTGTCCTTTTTTTAAAAACAAACAAAAAAAAAACTTTTATTATTATTTTTTTTCTTTGTGGCCACACCGCGCAGCATGCAGGATCTTAGACCCACGCCCCATGCATTGCAAGCACGGAGTCTTAACCACTGGATCACCAGGGAAGTCCTAATGTCCTTTTTTTTTTTGGTATGCTGTTTTTGGCATTTCACAATCATGAGTTGAAGGCATTATCAGAAAAAAAGAAGTACATCTGAACCTCATAAATGGCAAGTGCACAGAAATACACATCTTTGTTCACAAATGGATTCTGTTTTCTGATCTAAACTATGGTCATTAATATGACATAGTTAGTTCTTATTAACTGTCAGCTTTTGATTTTCCAGGTGAGTGGAAGGAAACAGCAGCATTACTGATCCCCTCTGCATTCATCTTCCACCCTTCTACTGCTGGCTGCATCCCTGAGACTGGCATTCAGTTTAAGTTGTATTCCTTGATTACACATCATTTATGACTGAGGAAGGTAGGCCAGAGGCAGGTTGAGGAAAGAGCAGCCTGAGATTAAATTTTGCCATTGATAAATGATGAAATGAATAATGAATGGACAGATAATCAATATTTAACGGAAGGATAGATAGAGTTGTGAATCCGAGGGCAGCACAAAGGTCAGTGAAATCTTGGCCCTTTGGTCCAAAGTAGGAGAGCCCCCTGAACGGTTTTGCAACGATGTTATCATCAGAGTAGTCAGAGTTCGGACAGTGCCTGCACCAGGACAAGTGGACCCAGTGGGCATTTCAGGGAAAACAGGCCTGACTCAGTAACTCGTTGGTTATAGGTGTATTGACCCCCAGGTTCAATACAACAGTTCCAGGTGGGATAACGTGGTTCTTTATGATCGTAGTGACGGATTGTGTAGTGTGTGATTGAATGTTGACAACTTTTAAGACTTCTCGCTGTATTAAATCTCTTCATTCAGAAAATATGCATTGAGGTTATACTGAGACTGATTTCAAGGCACCGTGCTGGCCTTCTCTGAATGCCTTATTTAGAATTGTGCCCTGGCATCCAACCCTTCCCATGTCCCTTTCCTGCTTTATTTTTTCTCCATTGAAATGATCTCTTTCCAATCTCTTAGAAGATTTACTTAGTTTGCTCGTTTTATGCCTTGCTCTAGAATAGCAGCTCCATAAAGGCAGTTTTACCTGATTTGATTCAGTGTTTTATCCCCAGCACCTTGAATAATGCCTGAATGGTGGGGTCACCTCCGAAATGCGCATTGAGGGAATGATTAAGACATCCCTGTCCTCAGGAATTTCACAGTCTCACCATGTGCCGAATTGGGGGCTCAGTTAATGACAGTTTCCGTAGGTTCAACAGTCAGAGGAGGGGTGGGGTGCAGGCCAGCAATCACTCTGTCATGTGCGTGTTCTGTGTAAGACATTATTCCTGGTCTTGGATCCGGGGTGGAGCAGGGGGCAGTTTGAGGCAGTAAGAAAAACAGGGAAGTTGAACGTGAAACCCAGCTGGAGGAAAGGGAGACGGGAAGAGGTTATTTGTAAAGGTGCTGAGATCCAGGTGGTGCCAGAGCCTTCTGCCAGCTGTCGCTGGAGAGGGTCAGATGGGAGGGTTGATCAGACGAGACCAAGGAGAGTAATAGTGAGTGACAGGAATGCTGGAGGGGGGTGACAGCAGAGGAGATAGTCCAGAGGCCAGGATGAAAAGAGGACCTGGAAGGGCTTCATGGATGGAATGGGCTTCCAGCTGATGGCCTTGGGAGCAGAGGTGGGACCCTGGGCTGTCCCCCGAGCTCAAGGGTCAGCAGTGCGGGTGACGGCCGTCCAGCCATGGGTCCGCGTGGCACTCTTCTCCAGGTGGCTCAGGTCCCCTGTCTCTAATGTATGCTCCACGGGATGGGAGACACCTGTGGCCACTTCCTCTCCAGGCCCAGCTCCCTTGCTGCAGTGGTTTCCGTTCAGTCTCACTGCCAACTCAGGGATAGCTTATCATCCTGTGGCTCTGATTACTGCAGATGCCATGGGCAAATTGGACCACGAGGATGTGGCATGGTTCACGATGCTGAATGCCAGTCCCCAAGGCCAGATGTATCCCTTCTGGCTGGCTGACGGCGGGCCCGTGTATACTGCTCTCTTCTGGGCCTTAGCGTTCTGTGGTTTGATTCTATATTGTACATATGGCTGACTCTGATCAGTGGCTACTAGTGGCTTAAGGGCATAAATTACATATGTTTCAACTCTCTCTCCTTCAAACCCGGCACCATGGGACTTCCCTGGCGGCACAGTGGTTAAGAATCCACCTGCCAATTCAGGGGACACGGGTTCGAGCCCTGGTCCGGGAAGATCCCACATGCCCCGGAGCAACTAAGCCTGTGTGTCACAACTACCGAGCCTGCGCTCTAGAGCCCATGAGCCACAACTACTGAGCCCACGTGCTGCAACTACTGAAACCCACGTGCCTAGAGCCCGTGCTCCGCAACAAGAGAAGCCACCGCGATGAGAAGCCCGTGCACCGCAATGAAGAGTAGCCCCTGCTCGCCGCAGCTAGAGAATGAAGCATGTGTAGCAATGAAGACCCAACGCAGCTCCCCCCCCCAAAAAATAATAAATTAAAATTTAAAATGTTTATAAAAAAACACCTGTGCCTGACAAAAGACAGGTCCTGAATACCTGAGTAAGAAAACGGCTTTGTGTGCAAATAACCTTTGGGGGCAGGGCGGGGGCAGGAGTAGGGGTTGAAATCCCACAAAGGTGAACCACCCACTTTCACTACCAGTATTTCTTCAGTGGATGGAGAGTGTTGTGAATCCGCCCCGATTGCTTTCTTTTTCTTGCATAAGTAACTCGAGGCAAAATAGCGTAGGCAGCGGTAGAAGCAGGAGTTATCTGCCTTGAAAAGCACAGTTGCTAAAGCCCAGGTGCAGGGTTCCAGGAGCTGTGTCGTCACTCTCAACATGCATCCCTCGTTTTCATCACTTGCTGCTGGAACGTGAATAGGGGAGAGACACTTTAGGTAAGAATTAGTGTTCGGTTTGGGAAGCTAGGGCCAGTATTGAGTTGTCCCTCACACCCGTCTTCATTTCATAATGATTCACGGGTTCAGTTACTTAACGGAGGCCAGGCCAGTGTCTTCTCCATCATCCAGAAGGGCCAGCTGCAAGTGCTTGCCCAAGCAAACAGGTGAATTCTGCAGCATTTAGCGGTGGGCAGGTGAAGCAGCCTGGGGGCACCTAGAAGGGGTGTGCGCCCCGAGCGAGTGCACCCCCCACCCCGGCCACCGCTGGCTCAATCTGTGCAGTGGGGGCAGAAGCGCTGACCGCGGCCCTTGGAGTGGGAGGATTAATTAACGTGTGCTCCAGCAGCACTTGGAAAAGGTGAAGCCTGATATAGATCTTCTGCGTGATGATTATTTCCCTGTTGCCATTTCTAAAAGTTCATCTAAAGAACTCTCCCATACAAATACCTTCTGCTCTGCAGTCCACGGAACGATTTCTGATAAATCACAGAAGGAAATGAGTTCCCTGGGTGGGGGCTGTCCGGAGCTGATGCCTCACTGCCTTCCCAGCGAGGGCTGTGTGTGGTCAGCCTTCAGGTACCCCCTGGATGCCTCCATATTTACTACTTTGGGGGGGTTTTCTAGCTTTTTGCTTTTTACTCGCAGTCAGGTTGAGATAAGCTAATGTTTCCGCTTGGTGAGTCCAGACACCCGTGTTGTGAGGCCTTTTCTGAAGGAATGATTTCCTACGAATGAGGGTTACATTTTACCCCGGTAATCGAATGGATAACTTTTAGACCTGCATCCAAATGCAATCCTGCGTTAACTCCAGCCGTCCAGTGCAAGGCCCATCACAAATGCGTGCTTTCCTAGTCATCTGCGAATGAAATCGATGTGCTATCCATTCTTAATAAACTTCATTTCATTTCAAGTTTTGTCAAAGCCCAGGGATGAAGATGTTACGTGTGTGCGTACTTACAGGAAACTTGAACTTTTCTTCAGAGGAGCACCAACTAATTTATTGACAATTTGACCATTTGGAGAGAGGCTTTGCCTCCTTCAGCGACTTAGGGTCTTATTAGATCTATGTAATCTTCTGTGAATTCACCAGCTGATCTGCAGAAGTCTCACCTCCAAGTTTGAGGGCCCCATCCTGTTACCATTCTATAACCTCTGCTGGTGGAGACATGACTCACAGAACTTTGGCTGCATGTGAGAAATTATGTCCATACCTTCCAGGTAGATACAGGAATGGCCTTGGTTTCATCGTGATTGCTGAGTAAGCTGATACCCAGAGAGTTTCGTTAGGTCTCCCAGAATCTAACACCAGGATCCCGCCGATGGAGATGCACCTGTATCGGTGCAGTGCAGAGGTGCCGTGTTGAAAGGCAGGCACAGGAGATAGAGGTGTTCTTCATGGTGACCCCGAAGTGGTGTGTTTTCAAAGGGAGCTGCAGTTCCCAGAGCTCGAGGTTGGATGACAGCCAATGCCTCTTCTTAAATGGAGAGGGTTAGGTTTAGAGTAGAAGGTTGCAACTCTGGAGCGGGGCCCCTCTCTGATCCCCAGCGAGTAGCAGAGTGACAAAGAGCTGATGCTGTACCCCTCGCACCACGTTGCCAATCCATCGAGGAGAGAATTCTGTTCTTAAATAGTAAGCAACAACAACAGGGACAGTGTAGCAGGCTGTTAACGTTCCTGAATTTCACACCATCCCATTGCCCGCCACCAGGCCCATCGCCAGGTTCTTCCTGCTTGTGCCTCACGCAGCTCAGCCTTGGAGAGTTTCCTGCGATCGCCACACAAAACCTGTTTCTTCATGGGCTATTACTTAAGTACAAGGGATATTAAAAAATGGTCCCCGGGCCCTTTGAAAGAGTGGCCTGTCTGCTGACTGCAGTTGAGATACTAGGAAGAATTGGCGCGAACTGAGAGAGAGGATTCTCTCTGGCAGAAGCCCTGAGCGACCAGCCACTCAGCCACTCGCAGAATTAGAGAAACTGACAACCAGATGGGAACTGTTGTGTCTCTGTTTTACAAGTGAGGAAATTGAGGTACAGAGTGATTACATGATTAGCCTGGGATCCCACAGTTAATTGAATGCTGAGCCAAGACGAGAACCCAGGCCAGCCAGCCCACTGCCCACTGACTAGCTCTCGGGTGACTCAAGCATTGGTGTCATTTTCCTGGCCCTTCGTTCCTATTTTCCCAACACAACTATCTGATGAAATGTTTTGGTGAATCTCAACTCCTATTTGTCTTTAAAACAAACAAACAAACAAAAAAACTACTTATATTTGCATTTAGAGCTATTTAAGTTTAAATTAATTCAAGTAAAATAAAACTTAAAATTCCGTTTCTCAGTTGCCCTAACTTCACTTCGAGTGTGTAGTAGCCACATATAACTTGTGGCTCCCTTGTTGGATTGCGCGGGTTATAGAACATTCCCATCATCGCACACAGTTGGCAGTACTGACGCAGGATATTCCAAGGACCAAAGTAAGATGGATTAAAAACTATAGGAGTAATAAGATTATTTGTAACTACCAAGGAGATTAGCTATCTTTTATTCAAAATTTTTCCAAGACAAGGCATCTTTTTGTGATGTTTTCAGGTTTGTATACCTTCTGAAGGTGGCATTTGATGTCCTTTTTTTCAACTTTTATAAAATTACTTATAGCCACTTGGCATTTCTCATACCCATTTTGTAAGTTTGTTATTCTTCCTTTTGTATAGATAAGGGAGATGGAGATGTAATGCAGAAGGTTGCTGTCCAATGAGAGCAAGATAAAAGAATAGAAATATCAGTTCTTTTGTTTGCATTCTCCAAAAAGAAACCTGCATTCACTGGACCTCATAAAAGCTTGTGTCCTGGAAATAATAACAATAATAAGAATACATTGAATCAATTATTGTAATTTCTGTAATATTTTGCTGCTTAGAGGAACCTCAGAAGATTTTGCGTATCCTCTGTTGGTCTAGTCCTCTTTACTCGAAAATAGAGTAGGGAAGTAGGTCAGTGCCAGTGCTGAAAGCAAAGAGTAAGCACCGTCATTTTTCTCCCCCAGCATCATTATATTTTCGTCTTGGCTCTGAGACCAATACCACCAGTGCCCGCTGGCTCAGCGCTCTCTAACTCGTGGTCCAATTCCATATGGCATCTGTCCTGGGGGAGCCTGATCGTTGGCACTTGGCCAAGAGCAAAAGCGGAATTGGCGTCCAGGATAGTATTGCAGTTTGTAGGTGAGGTGCCAGCAGAGAGGTATGGCTTGTGTCTCAGGTCTGCCAGTGGCCACTGAGTCCAAGGGAAACATCACCCTAGAGAAACCCAGTTCATGGGATATTAAGCAGTAACCACTGGCCGTTATTTCGTACTGTGTCCGGATTCTGCAGACACCTCTTCTTAGGGGTGTGATATTGAAGAAGTCACTTTACCTCTGTGACTCTCGATTGCTTCATTTCCAAAACAGGGATAATAATTCCATCTTCTTGGAGCTGTTGTGATGCTGTGTGTCCTGTACCTGGCAAAGTTTTCTGGCAAAGAGTAGGCTCTCAATAAATATTTGAATTTGAACCTAATTCCTGCACTGTCCTGGAGGCTGAGGATGGCTAGGGAGTGTGGGGAAGGGAACTAGTCTAATTTTCTAAGCCCGAGATCAGATTCCAGTAAATAGAAGATCTTACTGAGAGTTAGGGTATCTGTTCCCATAATTACGCCTCTGTGTAGATCGAATTGGTTTGCTGTGGCCTCTGGCAAGTACCTCCAAAAGGTTTAACTGTTAGACATGATTTCTGGCTTCCTTAGAAGTGTCAGCACTTGCAGCCCCATGAGGACAAAAGAAGTCAGTAAGTCTCTGGTAGAAATGAGTATCAGCTGGGAAGAAAGTTGGGCGTCCAAAGGAGGAGGAGCTCCCACACATGAGAACAGAGTCACCCAGGCTGCTGCGATACCGTCAGCGTCCAGGGCGTGGGATTCAGCAGCACAGGGGTCATCAAGTGGGGTAGGACCACTGATGCTTTGATCTGGAAGATGTGCTGCTGTTGTTGTTGATTTGGCTGCCCCGGGTCTCTGTTGTGCCATGCAGGCTCTTTTAGTTGCAGCATGTGGGATGATCTAGTTCCTTGACCAGGGATCAAACCCGGGCCCCCTGCATTGGGAGCGTGGAATCTTAACCATTGGACCACCAGGGAAGTCCCAGATGTGTTATTTTGAATTTGTGTAACAGCCAGACATAGTTGGATTTACTTAAGGGAAGGGGCTGCATGCTCTTAGCATTTGATGCAAATCTTTGGAACATTTGTTTGCAAAATGGGCAGGTAGTTGGGAAAGGATGCAGATACGGATGAGAGGTGCTCATCGATGTGATCCGGTGGGAATAGAGAGGGAGGCAGTCAGTGGAGATGGAGACACGTTATACGATTATGGAGAAAATGTGGGTTGTAAGGTAGCCTTCATGGACTCTTAAGTTCAGTCCTTTGCACCCTAATTCCAACACAGAAAGAGGAGAGATGCGTATATGTGTTCCTAATAGTGCCGCCTGTTACTTGGCAGTGTGATTCCAGGGAACCAGTAGGTCTTGCTCTTGGCCTTGACTTCTCATAGATTTACCATAAGCTGTTCACTTTCAGCCCAAAGCAGACCTGATACAATACGTGGCCACGTGATGGTTTAGAAATGTTCCGTGCTCTGGAGCCCATTGGGCCCAGGTTCGAATTCTACTTCTACAGTGTATAAGCCGGTAATCTTAGAAAAGGAATTTATTTCTTAGACGTTTGCATCTGGAAAATAATACTTTCTCATAGAGACGTTATAAGGATTAGAAATAATGTATTTAAAGCACCTAGCGTGGTATCTGGCATATAAGTGCTCGCTGAAAGATGCCTGTTATTATTATTATTACTTAGGATATGAATTGTGTTTGAGTCCATACTGTGAAAAAAATTGGATTGAAAAGTAGGCTTGTGATGTTCATTCATTTCTAGTGCATCACAAGTGCACAGAAAAGATGAACAGCGGCAACAGCTAACACTTATTAGACAACTTACCCGGGGCCACGTCCTGTACTAAGCACATGACTATATGAGGTGGAGTTTGTTACCATTTTACAGATGAAGAGTCTGAGGCCCAGGGCAGCACAGTTAGGAAGCGGTAGTGCCAGGATTCAGACCCTGAGCCCCAACACGCCTCTGCCTCAGGGTACAAGAGATCTAAAGGCACCTGTGAAGGATGGCTGGCGGGGGGGGGACGGGGATTATAAACACATACCAACATAAAGACCAAAGGGCGTAAACCCTCTTTGCAGCGTCCCTTCCTTTATGCACCTCGGTGAGGGTGTATCTTTTGAGAAAGTAAAAACGGCCCCTCGTTTGGAGACCCATGAATGCTTGCTCTAGATATCCGGACCAGTGTGCTGCTGCCCGACCCCTCAGTTGTCTTAACCGCGCTTTGTGCAGACGAGAGGCAGGAGCCCCATTTCTTGAACTTCCGTTCTCTGTTAGCTGGGACCTGTGGCAACGCCTTCCTCTTTTCGTTCTAGCTGCTTGTCAACAGCGGTAACCACAAGCCTTTCCTGTCCCAGAAATAAGTCTTGCCACACTGTCAGCGAGCTGTGAATGCTACATTCTGTTCTGCGTGGGCCTTTGCCACCTCCGCCCTGCCCGAGCCGGGCTCCACGGGTTAAAGTGTTTATTGAATTCCCAGAGGGCGATTTGAAAAGCAGTAGAGGTGCACAGGAACGAGATTAAATGCTCCGCGCTCTAATCTAAGCAGGCATTGCATTACACCTAAATTGTTGAGGGAAGATTTTGTGCTCAACACTGTAGAACATTTTTTATGACAATAAGGTTGATTAGAGAAAGCTCTGGAAGCACTTCAAGTTAGTCTGATTGCTTATCTCAAGGATTAAAAAACAGAGTGGTGAATTGGGGGATAAGAAGGAGAAATTGAAGCCAGGACCTAGTGAAGAGTATTTGCCATCATTTTCCTCTCGGGATTAAATTGAATTCAGGATTTCTCCTTTCCATAGGTTTTATTGTTTGTTTGTTTGTTAGCCATCAGTGTCTCTCCCCCCCCCCCACCCACCACCACCAAGGGCTCAGGACTAGCCTAGTTTCACAGCAAATTTAAGGTGCTCTGATGGGTTTTGATTGAAATAAGGAAGCCTTTGAAAACCATCTTACTGTGACCCTGAGGCTACAGTGAAGTGACCATCTGCAGTGAAGTTTTAGTCCATGTGGCCCTTTCTTTCTGCCTTCTGGGCTGGAGGCTGGGGGTTGAGAGACAGTCGTGGACAAGGCTCTGTAGGTTCTACGTCTGCCGAGTTTAAGTGCATTTTACCGTGTTTTCACAGGCTGGGAGTCAAGAGCACAGTACTGCAGATGGATGCTGCTTAGGGCATTCAGCCTTTCGCTGGGCAGAGTAGGTGGGTTTAGGGTGCATGGGGGGGGTATGCGGGGGAGACAGAGGGTATGTGGTTTTGCTTTACTATATACTGCAGCTCAGATGGGGTGGGGGCGGAATCCAAGTAAAACATAAACACTTTCATCATCCTTTTACATGGTGGTGACTGGAATTGCACGTTCTAAACAAGCATTGTCTCTTTCAAATAAGGGTTTTGGGAAACAGCATTAAGGAGGATTGATATGTAAAAGCTTATGGTCTTGCCCTTTGTATCGGCCCCAAATATTTACTGAAGCTAGGAGAAGAAAAGGCAGACTTTCCTCTTTTCTCTCCCAAACGTATGGTTGTTTAGAACTCAAGTGCAACATCTGGATGTCAGATATACAGAGAGCAATTTACGGAGTGTGAAAGATTTGAAATATTCAGTGTCCTTTAGCGGGAACTCAACTTTCTGGGACTGCTTTTTTTCTTTTTTCCTCCCGGCACAAAGCAGGCAATTCTGAGATCGCCTTTGCCTCTCTGAATTAAACCCTTTGTGCCCGGGTCCCATAAACAACGTGCTTTTTAAATGGGAGCCCCCTCCCCGCCCGGGCCCTTTTCTCCAGCGTGGGCAGCCAATCGGCTGCACCCAGCCGCATTGCTGGAGCACTTTCCCTTCTGAGCAGCAACAACATACTAATTTGATGCACACATGGATGCCTCGCGCGCTCTGCAAATTCATCACCAGCATCTTGCATTAGTCATCTGACGGACTGCCGAGTGTTTCATTTTCTTTTCATGTGACTTTATTATTACCACCTCTCTCCTCTCTTCCAAAAACCTCCCCAAAGGGGTGGAAGGGTGGGAAAGCCAGCAGAAATCCAGCCCCGCCTTTCTTTCCACGCGAGAGCCAGTGTGGGGGCTGATAACGCTGTGGGTGCTTTGATGGCAGCCTAGCCAAGCGAGACCTGCTCTTAACTTGCAGCTGCCTCCCGAGCCGGGTTTCAAGATGTCCACGCCCCGGGTGACAGCCGGCAGGGCGCCGCCCGGGGTCGGGCGGCGATACTGAACAGCAGCCTGCAGTGAGAGCTCTCGCCGCTGCCGCTGAGGAGCAACCTAATGGTGCCTGTGCTTTGTTTTAGTTCATCACGTTTCCACGACTCATTAGGCACTTTGCCCCGTGCTCCTCTTCCGCCTCCCCGCCCCCACCCCCGATTTTCTGTCTTCCTGTCCCTCACCCTGCAGCCCTAACTCTGGCTCCCGCTTCCCTTTTTGACAGTAACGGCACAGCCAACAAGATGAACGGCGCTTTGGATCACTCAGACCAACCAGACCCAGATGCCATTAAGATGTTTGTCGGACAGATCCCCCGGTCCTGGTCGGAAAAGGAGCTGAAAGAACTTTTTGAGCCTTACGGAGCTGTCTACCAGATCAACGTCCTCCGGGACCGGAGTCAGAACCCTCCCCAGAGTAAAGGTACAGATAGTGGGGCGCGCGCGCGCGCGGTCAGGGGCGCGCAGGGCGCCTGGGCGTCCCGGGAATCGCGGGAGGGAGGAGGGCGAGGGAGAGCCGCCCGCTACCCCTGTGCCCCGCGGCCAGCCGGCCCCCTCCCCGCGACCCCCCGCCCGCCTGCTTCCCGGACAGGTGGACCAGATGGCCTGGGATGCGGGGAGGTAGAAGCGGAGCGGGGGGCGGCGCGGCCGCGCCTCCGTCCGGGCGCGTGATTCCTCCCTGAGGTCACTTTCTAGGCAGTGGCTTGCCTCTCTGAGGAACCGAGCTCTTTCTACCCCTACCTTTCTGTTACTGCCCGTGTAATTACAGCTGCATTTCACTTTTCCATAGGCTGTGGGGATCTTGAAGTACCTTATAAACAGTGATAATCACTGGTGTAAGGAATAAAGGGTACACTTTTAGGAGGGACATTAATTCTTGGGGTCTAAATGGAGATCATTAAGTGAAGTGTGCCTTTGGGGGCGGGAAGTAGCACCCTAGTGGCCTGAAATAGTTAGCACACCTTCAAAAATGCCTCTGGTTTACACCCTTAGCAGTGGTAAGATTCACGCGTACAATCTGGGGGCTGTGACTGCCTCCATTTTAAGAGGAGAATGATTCTGCAGGGGTGGGTACAGTTATTAAAATAGAGGCCGGAAACCTCTGTCCAGGTTGAAGCTTCTGGGTATTGGAGTCACCCTTTGTAAGCCCTTTGTAGACTTCAGTTAAGATATCTCCTCTGCTGCTACCATTTGGTCTCTGTCCATGTTTTAACCTCGCTTTAGTAATTTTGTTCTTTCTCCGGTCTTGATCTCTTGGATTTCGTACCCAGGGCCCCTCCATCTCTTTGTGGGTCTCACAGTTGCTGTTTCTCTGCCCCTTGGTATTTCTGTCTGGCCTGTTGTTTTATTTCTCTGTTGCCTCTCACAAGAGCTCCTGCAAGCTCATTGTTCGGCTTGTACACACACACTTTAGTTGAGCGTATGAACATCAGCGCGTACTACTCTCTGAGCCTCTTCTTTACTGTCAAGGTGAAGGGCTAGGACTAAGTCATTGTTAAAACTCTGATGTTCTCTGACTCTGAGAAACGTTGGTCCATTTCTTGTTCCCTGTAGTTACTGAGGTCTGATAGGACTTTCTGGAACCTTTTAAGAAATTTTAAAACCCCTAGATCATATCTATTTTGTAAAGGTGAACAGACATGCCTGTGTTTATAGGACTCTCCTTTTCTATCTCAAAACCTATCATGTAACACCAAGAGTGTTTTCAAAAGAATATATTTAAGAATTTTGTCATCACATACTTGATTGTCCCATAATTTGAAAAATGGAAAATTAGATGTTTAAAAATCAAGAGGATTAAAGACATCACAAATTAGGGCAATGCTGGGACTCTTCATTGATCATATTCCTTAACTCTTTACCTACGTGGTTCCCAGATGGAGAACACTAGAATTGGTTTTAATACTTTCACCGTATCCAAAGGCAGGATAATGAATGGGCTGAAGCTCAGGACTTAGCAAAGAAGGGCCTTCCCACCATCTAGAATGGCACCCACAGAACACTAGGCCGGAGGCAGTAAACCAGGGCTTGAGAGCAGTAACCACAGTTCATCCTTGACTAGGAAAACGTGCCTGCAGATTCCAGTTTATTCAGCATTTTTCAAAATGACCTCCGACATAATGATCAAAGCTCATTTACTGTTACGATGCCTTGTTACGTGCATTTTAGCTTTTGGTTACACGTGTCCTACTTTAGCCAAAAAGACCTTTCTCTAAGTCAAGTAACTGCTTATGCCTGGCCTAGTTCTTCTACCATTTGCCCTCTTTTCCCCGGTGTTCCCTCTGATCAGTATCTTTACCAGGCCGTATTTGTGACTCTGTATTTTAACTCCATTCGCTAGGTCTTATATCTAACTTCATTTAAACAGTCTGCATCACTCAGAGTCTTGGAGGGAAAGGGAGGCCTTGGGAGGGAATTTACCTTTTTGGAGCCCATGCTGCGTACCAGGCTCTATGTTAGGAGCATTGCATAGTTATCTCATTTAATTCTTGCTGGAATTCTAAAAGTAGATGGTATTAGTATCGTTTTGCAGATGAGAAAACTGAGGATCACAAAAAGTTAAGAGAGATAGCTCAGTTCACCCAGCTAGTAAGCGGCAGAGTAGAAATTTGAGCCCAGTTCATCTGTCTTCATGGGCTATACTCCATCTCGCCTCTCAGGGAGATGAGGCCAAAACCTGCCCTGGTCTGCTTTATTTCAGGGTTGGGTCAGAGGCCTTCTCCTTTCCCTAAGGGTTCCCCAAGTGAAAGGAAGGAATTTTACCCTTCAGGAACAGGGTTGATTTTGCTTCTGTCTTTGTCCTTAGTTTTTATACCCCTGGCTCAAGATTGTACATCACTGCAACTCATGGTATCGTGGGATGGAAGTTACAGATGGAATCATTCAAATCTTACCTTTGGAAATATAGGTCAATTCCCATTACTGTGAACTCCAAGTCTCACATCAAATATTGCTTGAAGTACATGGGCTGTCAGCCAAAGCTTGAAAGGGTTTTTGTTATACAGACATCTCTGTTGTAACGGTGTTTGTTGTCATGGGATTTGAGCTGTATAATGACATTCCTCTCGGAGGATTACAGCCCTTAGATGCTTACGTGTAGAGATCAAACCCCACCACTTTTCTTTACACCGAGACCTATGTGTGCCATACATTATTTGCCTGTTCATAGATAAGATACGACCCCACGTTTACATTGGTTCTGACTATCAACAGAGTAAAATTATCCTGTTTTCCCAGGGCTGATGTCAGAGCCTCAGAAATTAGAAATTTGGAGACTCTCTCTAAACATGGTTTAAATTATCTAAGGCTTTTAGGATGGCCTTGACTCATTGCCTTACTGACATCAGCAGTTCCAAGGAAAGAGACAAAATCAGGCTGTTACCTAATCCAGGTGAATTAGGTTTTTCCTGTCACTTTGCATTTGATGTTCTGTTTAACCTTGAGGCATAAAAGCTTTGTTCTGTTTTTGAAAGTATCCTTTAAGAGTTAGCTAAGCTATCTGTTTCTTCTCTCACATAAATGTATGTGTTGATCAAGCACCCTCAGCAGCTCTGGGGAACCTGGCTCAGTAAACCATCCCACCTCCGAGGACCTAGGGAAAGCGTGTTTTAGTTAGTGGTTATTGGTCAAGTCTAGATAGGAATATATACTAGTTAAGAGCATGGCTTTTGAAGTCAGCAAGCCTTGATTCAATTTCTAGCCGTACCACTTGCTACATGTTGGCCTTGGGCACATTACTTAATCTCCCCTGAAAATGGAGACAGTCCTCATAGGGTTGCTGAGATCGTGAGAACACGTGCTTTGCACAGAACTGGACTGTGGTAGGAGCTCGCTACGGTGGTGGTGGTTATTACAGTTATTATCACTGCCCCCAGGAACTTGAAATCTAATAGGGATAATGAGGTAAATATATACACAGGTAACTATAATATAAAAGAACATGGGATAAGAGTAAGCAAGAAAGAGATGAGCATATTTGAACTCTGGAGGTTCAGGGGAGGAATGAATAACTTGCAACTATGGAGATAGGAAAAAAATGGCATCTTTTCCAAGTCTTGAACAAAAAAAAATAATACGATTTCAGTAAGTGAAGACAAGTAGACACACTGGCCTGTTTCTGGCGTGGAGGTGAGAACATGCAGGGCGGGTCCTGGGAGCTCTGAGTTCTCCCAGAGTTCAGAGGAAATGTGAAATACAGGAAATGAAGGAAGTGGGGAACATTAGGAGGCTTAGAAGTGAAGACTGGGGCCGGTTCCTAGAAGACTTACTTCTCAGGCTAAAATATTCGAGTTTTATTTCTTAGACAGCAGAGGGTCTGTGGAGGTATTTCAGCAACAGGGAAGGTGGCCAGGAGCCTGGTGTCACATGTCAGGGAATCTGTGGAGCCTGGCCAGGATGCTGTCACGGCAACGGAGAGGGAGGAACCAGGTGACACAGACATGACCATGGTGAGAGGAAGGGGACTTAATAACTCCACTGGGGGCAGTGACAACTGGGAGCTTTGGGCCTAACTGGGAGGACTGGGGAAGCAGTCAGCAGGTGGGAGTGGACAGGGAGAGGGGTGGTCAGTTCAGTTTTGATCTCTCTGAGTCTGAGGTGCCTCAGAAGAGTCAAGCAGGCTGCAGGCCAAGAAAAGCCATCAGATTTGATGACTGGAGGACCTGGGAGCATTTCAGAAGGATGGGGAAGGTCGGGAGAGGGATCGCGTAGGTTTCTGTGTGGGGCTATGCGTGGATACTGCCCTCTCTGGGAAGTCACAGCATGAAAGAAGAGACATCTTAGATGCAGCGCTTTTTTTTTTGAGACAAAGGTAAGAAGACGGAGCAAAAAAAGATAGTGCACGGAAGGTGAAGCTCAGGATCCTTGAAGGGACGAAAGGAGCGGCTGAGGAGCACATGTCAACGGATGGAAAGATGCTTCATTCGAGACAGTGGGGCCTTTAGCAGGAAGTAACACCAGAGTGAGTCTCGGTCTAATGAGGGAGGTAGACACTCGGTCACAGATGCCCTTGGACTTCTCAGGAGGCAGTATGTTTCTGAGAAGTCTGGGTGAAATCAAAGACGTAAGAGAAACGGTGTAAAATGACTGTTTTGGAAAATCCAGTACGGGAGAGAACAAGGGGATTATTGAACAGGACGCTGCAGTTACCCCCAGGTTGTGTCGATTGTCAGCGGGCCCTGGCGGTTGTGGTTCTCTGTCCGTCAGCGAGTGAGCAGGGAATGTCGGGCTGGAGATGCGCAAGAGAAATGTGGCTGAAGATCAGGAAGGGTATTCAGTGTGTCAGAATGTTCACTGAAGCTGGTAAAGACGGAGGGTAGCTCGGATCTTCTGGAGAAGGAAGGGTTGGGGGGCTGGAGGTGGTGAACGAGGTACAGTGGAAGGGGTGGCGGGGACGGGGATGGGGTCCAGTGACACCAAACTCAAAACCTCTAGGCAGTAGATAAATTGTATACCTTGGATCATCACTCTTGAGGTTTCCATTTTAATCAGAATTATACCTCAGGATCCCAGCACCCTGAAGAAACCTACCCTTTCATGAATGCTAGTTATACTTTTCTGAGTTGGAACACTTAGGTATTATTATTCTGATTTTACCGGAAGGAACTCTGCAGATCCTGTGCTGAGTGACCAGCATAGTCCTTTGACATTTGAGATGGGAGGTAGAAGCAGACCCTCGACCCTAACCAGTGCCTTGCCCACCCCATTTTTACTGTCTCCCTTGGGTGACTTCTCAGCCAAAAGAGAACTAGGAAGGGGAAGTGGCTTGTGCCGACTAGCGCTCCGTGCCACAGGCCTGAAGAACAGAACTTCCTTCTTTCTTGAAATGTGCTTGGGGGCTGTGGCCTAACCGCCGTGCAGCTGCAGCCCTTCCAGCGCCTCGAGTCCAGAGTGGGTGGAACAAAAATCGCATTCACAGCTCCTTGGGGAAGGGTGATTACCTTTAAGTTTCAAAAGAGCAGCTTTTGCCCTTTCAGCTCCTGGTTGGGCAGCCTGCAGCTGGGGTGACGCCAGGGACAGCCCTAGACAGCGGTTTGCCTTCGGGTGATTTCATCCTTCCCTCCTCCCTCCACCGATCTTAGGTGATGACAGAATGTGAGTCGCTCCTTTCCTTCTCGGTGCCCTCACTTCAGTCTTTAGGAATTCATTCACAGAAAGCTGAGCTCAACCTCCTCTATTCCCAGTTCAGCACGATGGCAAAGTTGTCCTGGAGGATGAGATGCGACGGCCAGGGGACGAACAGGGGAGGCGAAGAGGAGGAAAAGAAGGGCAAAAAGCACCAAAGCTAATTGTCCTTATTTCAGAATCTGACAGGAACAGCCCTCTGGGCTCTGGCAGCATGAGAGCAGGCCCTGGAGTCGGGGGACCGATAACTGGTGTTTATTATCACAGATGAGTCTGGAGAACCAGCCTCGATCTCTGTGTCTTTGCAGTATTGATAATACCTACCTCCGAACTGTTGTACATGTTCAGTGAAAGGACAAAGGTGGATGCTGCTGGTAGAGTCCAAGGAGAGCTGATAATCTTACAACCTTGATGATTCTTCATAATGTGAAAGGCTTGTAAAGAGCACCTTCGACCTTTTTTATTCAAGGAAGAATATTGGGTGCGGGTGGGGGGCTGGGGTGGGTGTGGAGAGAATCTCATTTTTGTGTTTCTTGCCTTTGCTTTCTTCCCTTGAGTAGTAGAAATGTACTTGGAGCCTGTTTATTTAAGCGCTGTCCTCTTGAAATCGGTAATTGAGAAAGAGCTCGGAACGCAGGAAGAGGAACCAATTTTACATTTTTAACGCACACAAGTCGGGGATAGGATTTCTGCCCTAAATTTCTTGCAAACTAGGGTGGCTGCCCTAGATTGTCTGGGACAGCCCGAGTTATGTTTGTGCTGCCTCAGGGGCCCACAGGAAGGATGCTTTCACCCTGAATTAATTTTTAAAAAATTTTTATTTATTTTATTTATTTATTTTTGGCTGCATTGGGTCTTCATTGCTGCATGTGGGCTTTCTCTAGTTGCGGCGAGCGGGGGCCACTCTTCAGTGTGTTGCGAGGGCTTCTCATTGCGGTGGCTTCGCTTATTGTGGAACACGGGCTCCAAGCGTGCAGGCTTCAGTAGTTGTGGCTCGCGGGCTCCAGAGCACAGACTCAGCAGTTGGTGGCACACGGGCTTAGTTGCTCCATGGCATGTGGGGTCTTCCCGGACCAGGGCTCAAACCCGTGTCCTCCGCACCGGCAGGCGGACTCCCAACCACTGCACCACCGGGGAAGCCCCTGAATTAATTTTATGTTAACAGAAACCGCTGTGTAACGTACTGTGACATCCTTTTATCCTTTCATTGTTGGCTGACCGAGATCTCGCAGGATAAACCTAAAATGCAGTCAGAGGCTTTATACTCATGCAAGCAGGGATCCTTGTCACATCCTTGGGAGAGGTGGGTTCGTCAGTTATGGCATAGGGTTATATTTTTTTAAATTAACAATTCAAGTTTTTGAAATGGAGTTTTAAATTATTTTGGCTTACGCAGGCCACACCCATGGAACTGATTGAGATGAATGAGAAAGAAATGTCAAGTGAGCCTTGATTAAGTTATAGTGAGAAGGAATCCCTTTAAACACCCCATACTCTGTGCTGAGAGATTGGGCTGTGCTTGTCTGGCTCAGCCTGAATTTCTGTTAAAGGGCAGCATCTACCCTAGCAGGTGGTATCTGTCCTGGGCACATTTTGGTCCTTACATCTCTGGAGGGAAAAAAAGAAGAAAGGGCAGGAGAGTGATCCAGAGGACACACAGAGCAAGCCGGTATCAAAGAAGAAATGAAATTAACCTAAGGTTGCTTCTAGCCATTTTGTTTTCTTCTCCTCTGTCTGGGACGTCAGCTGGTCCCCAATCCTCTTGTCCCCAGTAGATGTGCATTTCTGGAATTAAAGTGGCAAAAGAATAAAGAAAAAAACAGGCTCTGGACAAAAGGAGAATGGGCTTTTGGGGTAGAAACTTGCCATGAACAGTAAATCCAGGGTTTCATGCCTTCTGTCTGTTTGAATCCCTCCAACACATGTTAGAGGTTGACTGAAAAAGCCAAGTCTAGGTGATATCACAACTCACATTTCCCACGGACGCATTGATAGTTTGCCTGCCTGGAGGTCTTACTTGCCTTTTTATTTGCACCCAATGAGATTTCTCCACATTAGAGATGCTCCACCATCTGTTACGCAGTTGTACCGTTCTGCGTCACCATACTGTGGGTCATTATGAAATGTCTTTGGAAATGAGAAGTCCCTAGCCAGAAAGGGAAGTGCTCCCTCTGGGGTAATGCCGCTAGTTACTCTGCAGTACGTATGCATTGCCTGGGAGTGGCCTTAGCACGACTCTCTTCTCACTTTCGCTCCAAGGACACCAGATAGTCGGGCCATCAGGTTGAAAGGGTGACTTTCTTCCTTCTTCAATCTTGGCTTCTAATTAAAATTTACAGTCACCTGTAGTTATGTTATACTTTAGAAGTGTTCAGAAGTGCTAACATTAAAAATATAAATATAATCATTACATACCTTATGAGCTATTAGCTTCATAGATAATCCATTATCTTTAATAATTCCAACCATGGTAAAATGTGCCATGCGGTTAGCGCAATTAGCTCCCTTTTTTTTAATCTTGTGTTTGTGGATTCTTAAAAGACTGAATTTTCACCTTGGACCTATGGCCCCAAATGCTACCAAGATTTAGGCATGAGATTTTTATTCCTTGTCCAATTTCACTGGTCCTGAAACAGTCCATGCTCATGTTTTCCTATCTGATATTGGCTAGCCCAGACCTCTTATTGGAACAGCTCTCCCTCCCTTTGGACCTAAGTACGTGTGATGGAAAAAGGAACACGGGGAAGAAAGGCCTGTGTGGAATGATGGATTATGATCATGTGGATTTCACAAGCTCCCTCTTCACTGAGTCACACAGACAAACACATAGGTAGCAAGCAAAAAAGCAGGTTTGCTATTAATGGAAAAAGGAGTTACTTGGCTGAACAGGGGCAGGTTATAATGGTAAAAACTAATGGGTCCAGGAGAATCGGCATGGCAATTTAAAAGCCACAGAAATTGATATTAGGATCAATATTTTTTCACTCTGTATGTAAATGACTGAGAACGCTGTCCCCGATGTAGTATCCACGTCCTGCCATTAATTCAGATTAGAGAAACCCAACTGGAGAAATATACTTCGGGCAGTGATCAGTTGGAAGAATAAAGGAATATAATTTCCCCCTTTCTATTAGAGGATCATACATTGGAATTAGAGAAGGGAATCGAAGAGAGTGAAAGAATATCCACCCATCACCCTCTCGAAGTGACCCAGAATCTGATCGTTATAAAACGTTTTGGGGTGTGTTAGACGTTTTTAGGACAAGTTCACAACCTACATGTGGATGGAGACCTGTCTTCAAAATCGTCTTCAGCATCCTCTGTGCTGTTTCATGGCCTCTTGCCAGCCAGGTCTTGTTGCCTTCTTTTCAGTTTTAGGTGGAAAAAAAAAAAAAATGCCCCCCAAACTCCCTTTAGTTTAATGGAAACCACATCACAGACATAAAGAGAGACCTGATCGTGGGGAGGGGGAGGGGTGTAAGAAGCAAGGCCTCCGACAAGGTAACGGTCAAGAAATGGCCCCCAAATGCTAAACATTCCAAACGCAGGTGTCAGATACCAAGTGTTAAGGAACAGGTAATTCACCACTTTTCACAGAGAACTTTTTCGCTCCTATATAGGCCACAGTGCCTCATGTGAGGAAATGTTATTGAAGTTCCATCAAGAAGATGGACGCCTTCCAGAGGCAGAGCAGCACGAATCACAAAGGTCCTGGAAGGTGCGCCCATCTGGAAAGGTCCTGGAGGTTAACTTGAAAGACCTGAGAGCGCGGAGTCACAAGAATGGAAAGAGAGAAAGGCTGGAGCCAAACATAAAAAGAGAGATTGTGCTCTCCAAAAGAAAAAAAGTTCGAAGAGAATATGATTGAAGCTTGGAAGATGCTAAAGTGCAGAGTGAGGCTATATATAGATAAGCTCTTTCAATTAATGCTAAACCCCAGGATTCTGGGGTTTAGACTTAAAATGTTGGCACGGCAGGCCAAGTGTAGAGTCGGAGCCAAACTTTTACACAGAAGAGGTGGTGAACTTAGAGAAAAGGATGGAAGTCATGGAGAGGGTGGGGGGCCGCTGCGTACAGCACTCCCTCCCAGGAGTGGCCCTCAGGCTGGCGCTCCCCTGGGGCTTCATGCCTCCCTCTTTTGTAACGGGGATATTTGGACCTTAGGGTAACCTTGAAAGCCCCAGGTTCCATTTAAGGTGGAATTCAACCTCGAATAGAAAAGATGAAAGACGTGGCCCAGAAAACTAGTCACGTGTTTACCAAAGGACCTGTTACATGGCAGTAAATGTTCATCGGCGCCTACTGTGTGCAAGGCCTTGTGTTTAGTGCTGAGAACTAGAGATGAACAGGCCATGTTCTGGGCACCACAAGGAGAGAAAGCATTGAATGTCATTAAAGGGAGGACTGCCCAAGTCGTTTAGAAACGTCCGGCTGGCCTGGGGTCGTCGGTGTCCACTTGGTGTACGTGCGCGTTGTCTCTTTCGGAGCAGACGCCCAGGAGGCCTCGTGAGCAGAGGATCCTGTGCCGTTCGTATAACAAAAATGAAGTGAGGGCTTCCCTGGTGGCGCAGTGGTTGAGAGTCCTCCTGCCGATGCAGGGGACGCCGGTTCGTGCTCCGGTCCGGGAAGATCCCACATGCCGCGAAGCGGCTGGACCCGTGAGCCATGGCCGCTGAGCCTGTGCATCCGGAGCCTGTGCTCCGCAACGGGAGAGGCCACAGCAGTGAGAGGCCTGCGTACCGCAAAAAAAAAAAAAGTGAAGTGAGAGAGTTTTGGGGCACCCCAAGGTCGTGCGATGGTGGGAGTCTGAGGGGTTTCCTTTCCGCAGTGCACCTCCCCAATAGGCCCTTTCCCCTTTCTCTTCAGTTTTAGTCTTCCTTCCTCTTTCTTCTCCCTATAGGGAGTTGAGGGCAAGGTTAGCCTAAGTTTTACTCGGTCAGCTTTTCTGAGGGTTCTCTGTTAAATCCAAGGGCACGCAGTTTGCAGCTTCCTGTTGGCATAACTGAGGCAGTGGTCATGCAGCCGCTGGTCCTCACTGTCCCCCTCAGTGTCACACTGTTTGGTGCCAGGTCCTGAAGACGCAGCCGGCCCCTACCTGATGGAACTGTTCAATCCATCCAATTGACACGAATGAGCGACTGCTAGCCTGACCCCTCATGGGAGGTGTGTGTGTGTACATGTGTCCTGTGTACAACACACACACACACACGTATGTTTTGAATTTTGTGGTAACTCGAAGTTTGTTTATTTCTTTGAACACCATTTCTTCAACTACGTGTTATTGCTTGTGAGGTAGACTTCTGAGGAATAAGTTATTTATAAAATATTGGCTGTAAATCGCCTCGTACAGTGCCTGGTGTGGGGTGGGGACTGAGTGAAGCATGTAGGTAGTGTATAGTAGGTGTGGGAGAAGATGAAGATGAGAAAAGAGCACACAGTAATGGGCTCTTGATTTTGTAAAACCTGTGTCTAATAGGAAGGGCTGTTTGAAACCTTCTGATGCTTCCTTCTCAGTGAGTTAGCTAGAAAATATTATACACAATTTACACCTGCATTATGTGGGGGAAAAGAAGGACATGACAGCATGAGATGGGATGGGTAGTCAGTAAAAGCCAATGATCTCTGGCAAAAGAGGGTAAAATTCGGTAAAACAAATATTTGCAACTCAATCCGATTTTAGAGGGTCTCCTATCGATTCTAAGCCTATGTAGTTATTCAGAATTCTGGATCCTAACATGCCCGGTCTTGAGGACAGCAGACTCTTTCAGAATAATTCTATGTGTGATTATCTTGCTTTGGCCCCGATTCCCACGGACGTTCTATAGTAACTGCAGGCCTCACGTCATAACTGCTCGGTACATTGGCCTGTGTTTAATATTGTACTAGGCTTTCTGTGTTTGGGGGTTTTCAGGTTTGGTTTGGTTTTGTCTTTGGCACTCAGACCTTTCCGTATGATTGGTTCAAATTTGACGTTGCATCTAAACTACCATCAATAGGATGTTATTTTCAAACATTTATCCCAGTGCCTTCACTCTTTTTTACGCAGCCTGTCTTGTTTGCAGCTGCACTCAGTTTTGAAGATGGTTGATTGGCATTAGAGGGGCATTTTGTGACCAAAAGTGGAATAAAGTTGCCTGATTTTCATGGCAGGAACCTCTAGGCATCCTGGACTAACCATCCTCCAGGAGGTCATTTTCACACAGAGGCTAGTTCTTAACCCACCCCCACCCACTACCCAGAATCACCACTTGTTTCGGAAGCCTGTATAGGGTAGCTCATTTCGCACATGACCCTTAATTACCACTAAGGTGATTATTAGAAGAGTCACCACTTTGAGAAGGAAATAGGTGTATTAGCTAATGTGAGCTTTCACGCACATTAACACCTCTCTCTAAAAAAATTATATTTCTGGGGCTTCCCTGGTGGCGCAGTGGTTGAGAGTCCGCCTGCCAATGCAGGGGACGCGGGTTCGTGCCCCGGTCCGGGAAGATCCCACATGCCGCGGAGCGGCTGGGCCCGTGAGCCATGGCCGCTGAGCCTGCGTGTCCGGAGCCTGTGCTCCGCAACGGGAGAGGCCACAGCAGTAAGAGGCCCACGTACTGCAAAGAAAAAAAAAAATTATATTCCTAAGGCACCCCTTATGTGGGACCTACATTCTGTTGAGTAGAGAAGTATTGTAGTAATGGGTACCAATGCTGAACAGGTTTTCCTAGCATGTTATATAGTTCATGCAACCTAATCCAAGATGTTAGGCTCTTATTTTTCACTTTCTGTGTTGCTGCTTCAAGGTTCTCTACATCAGGTCGGTTGATGTTTGTTTAGTTGGGTGTTTGGTTTTTGCCGGTTGATGTTTGTGTGTATGAATTTTTTGAAAAGAATTCCAGGTTATTAAAGAGAGGATGAGAGCGGAACGGTTTGCATGAGTTATGAAAAAGCACTGCTTAGTTTATTCACTCTGCCGCTGTGCCGGGGAAGCACTTCCGTTAGGCTGGGAGGAAACAGAGCAACTGCGTTTCGCCTTTGAGACAGAATCAAGTCCCTGAGCGGCAGAACTGCAAGTAGGGCTTTTGTTGCTTTAATCCTCTGACACGTCCATGCGTTGTCCAGGCAGACGGGACCTTTGGAGGGTAAAGGACCATTGATCTCCCCGTTTCTTTTAGCATCAGCCACAACTTGTTCGTTTGGGGCAAGAATGCTAGTCAGCCCCGGGAAGGTTGAGGAGGACCATTCTCAGCACCCTCTGCCCCAGACATAGTCCCTAACCCACACTGTACCCGAAGCTGAGGAGAGAGTATGGCGGGGACTGTCGTCTCGGCCGGCCCCTGACTGAAGTCAGCATGTCCTGGGGCTGGTCTTAGAAGACAGCCACCATGTGGCTGCATAAGACAAAACCCAGTTTGGAAAAACGTTGCTTCCCAGTAGGGTAAAGGAGACGGCATCTGAGGCATGGGCCGAGGTGTGTTGTGAGGGGCTCGGCGGAGCCATAAACACGAATACACCTCTCAGAGCCGCTGCCATCCTCCCTGTCCCCTGTGCCACCCAGGAAGCAACCTGGTTCAGCAGGACAGGAAGATGCAATTCCCGTGCCCCGTCCACTCTCCTCTTGGCCGAGAGGCTGCTGACTGTGATGCTCTCTTTGTGGAGGGACCACCTGTCTAATGGGAACTGGATTGTGACCACCAGTTCATTTGACAGAGGCCGCCACACAGCTGCCAGATGGTGACAGTCCTTAGCTGTTTTGCAAGTCCAATGTGGGTCACGTTCCCCTCTGGAGGTAGACAACGGATGGTTCCCTCCACCCAGCCCACGTGCTTGCAAAAGGCCGGGCTTCCAAGAGCCAAGGCTTTGCTCTCATCTCCTTGAAGGTAGAAAAAGACTTAAGGAAATGTAATGAATAAAGACACATTTTTTTAATCGGCTTGCTGGGTTTTCCTCTCTTCCTAATTGTTCTCTAATCTGTACTTAGGAGCACGGTGTTGAAGTGGGACATGTCAGGCTTTTACGCCACAGATTCAAACTCCCAGGCAAATAAAACTGTGACAGCTTGAGAGGCAGGGAAGGCCTCCGGCCACTGGCAGAGTTCGATTATCCGACCTGGACTCGGGAGTAGTCGGGGGGCCTGCACGTAGCTTCAGGATGCCCTGCCGGGACGGCTCAGCAGATAGGAGGGGACCTGCCTCTCCGTGGCCTTCTCTTCACCTGCTGTATCAGCTGAAGAGCCGCACGAGGACCTGTACAACTACTGGTCAGACGGCCCTAGCAACACAAAATTCTGTGTCGACACATAGCCCATCACGTGTTTGCGATGAAAACGCTATATTTTTAGAACACTTCAAAGTGAGGAAACCGTTAGAGCCCTATCACATCCTCCCCTTGCCCTCCGGCCACTTCCTCTGCACCCCCCAGGAAAATCACCCCCACTTTCTAGAAGAGGAGCCAGAGACAGAGATTAAGTGCTACTTTGAGCAAAGCTGATGATGCCAGGGAAAATTGCTGATCTCGTCTTAAAAATCTGGGGTTGTTTTTCTAAGGCTTCTTACTCCTTTTACCTACACCATGTGGGTTCCATATGACCTTGAATCTAAGCCTTAATATTGCATGTGGAGTTCAAAAGACAACTCGGTCTCCCATTTTCTTTCGTGGCATTTATTCAAATAATAATAGGCACATAATACTGTCTTGTAAAAATCAAAGCTCCAGGCACACTCTGAAAGTCTTTTAGAATTTCTAACACTTATTTCATAAGTGTCTTTCATGCAACTCGCTGAAACTGCTCGTTAGCAGACGATATCTTTTGTATCTCTGCAATTCCCGTGCCTAGCTCAGTGCCTGGCATGGGCTAGGCGATCAAAATTAGCTGTGGATTGGGTAAGTGAATATTACCTCCTTGGGGCCCCACGCTGACTTACCCATTTTTACAGTTACTGCTGAAAAGCAGAGAGAGGTCTTCATCCATCCCTAGAACATGTTTTGAGAGCCTTATGTGCTAGGCAGTGTGCAGTGTACCAGGGATACAAACACAAAAGGCATAGCCCATGCCCATGGGGTACTCAGAGTCTACAGAGGGGTGGTGTGGGTGCACAAGGGCTGTGTGTGTATGTGTGTAGTGGGGAGAGAGTCTATAATATTCTTCCTTTTTTCCCCTGAAAGCTCTCTGACCAATTAAAGTTAAGAATGACAGCAGTGTACAAATAGGGGGAGGGACTTCTGAGTTCTCCGACTCGTATGGCATCCTGCCAGGTACGTGCTCAAGACCAAGCCTTCAGCTAGGAAGGCCTGTCAGGTGTTGGGAAGAGCTGTGCCCACCATCAGCTCTCAGCACTGTTCCAGAACAAGAAGCATCCACTCTGTCCCCACTCATCCCCAAGTCATCTCTGTCCACACCCCCAAATTCACAGGGCTTGGGTGTTTCTTAGATGAGGCTATGTTTATTAGTCCATTTATGGTCCTCAGTCATTTGGGGCCGGAAGGAAAGAAAAGTAGATCAAGTAAGTGAGAGCGTTTTGTAAATTTTCCAAGTCCACATGAACGTGAGGTGTGATGCTTAGGTGTGTGTATTAGGTGTGCTTTTCCTGGTTTAGGCTGATCGCCATGGAGTGTTTAGCTGTTGTGTACTCTTTGCCTGCAAGATAAAATGCCACCTTGC
Source organism: Delphinapterus leucas (assembly GCF_059928025.1). Taxonomy (NCBI): domain Eukaryota; kingdom Metazoa; phylum Chordata; class Mammalia; order Artiodactyla; family Monodontidae; genus Delphinapterus; species Delphinapterus leucas. Next base: position 20,731,255 of record NC_143130.1, on the reverse strand, counting down.
AGTCAAACGCTATGGAATTGGATGGTGGTAGAACAAAAAGACAGCGAGGTGCAGGGGTGAAGAACAGGCCTTGGCCATTAAGTGCCTACATTCTGACCCCCACACACACCTTTTTTCTTTGTGTCACCTGATGCCTCCATGCCCGTTTCCTTGTCTGCAAGATGAATAGGGCTGTTAGGCAGATGCAATGAGATCATACAGATAGAACACTAAGAACAACATCCAGCGCGCAGTAAGCTGTTGTTCTTCCCAGTCTACTCTGGATGAGAAAACTGAAGCACAGAGAGGTTAGGTGAGCATCACAGTTCAACATGGTCTCCCAGCAGCACCTGTGCATGCAGCCCACATTCAAAACAAACTGGCCTTTCAGTAAAAGCAGGATCGGTTCTCAGTAGTATTGACCATAGTAGCAACAACAACTAGTATTTATGCAGAGTACTTGATATGTACCAGCTCCTACACTAAGGGCTTAATATACAGTATCTTGTTTTAACATATATTCTCCCAACAGTCTCTTGAGGCAAGTACTATTTATTGAGCCCATTTTATAGCAAAGAAACCTAAACTTACAAAACAAACACATGTAAATAAGTGGCAGACAGGGAATTGAAACCTAAGTAGTTTGTCTTTAGAGTCCATGCTCCTAACCATTACACTGCCCTGCTTCCTGGGTTCCTCCAGCACTCTGGATGTGCCTCTATTCTTGGTACTTACAATTACTAAATTATAAATTGTAATTGAAATTACTAATTGAAATTGTGTTTTTTTCCCCCCAAAATGTGTACCCCTCTGGAGTGTGAGTTGACTTTGACAGCTCTGCATGCCTGCCATTTGGCAAAGTGTGTCGTATCCAGTGGGTGCTTAATAATGTTTGTTGAATGGTATTGAATTATTTCCTGAACACTCCTTGGATATCGGCTCCCATGCCTTGAGTCCTTCCCATTTCCTCTAACTAGAAGTATTATTTTTTCTTTTCCCAATTCCGATTGTTCATATTCTGGCCTTTCAAAGTCTAGTGCAAATACCATTCCATCCCTAAAGGCTTCTTCTGGACACCCCATCAAAGAGTAATGTCCACTCCACTGAAATTCGCATGGCATTGTGGCCCCCTCTCCCCATGTGCATTGCTTTCTGTGTCATGCTGCAGTAGGGTTTGCACTGGTCTTAACAGAACTTGAAGCTTCTGGAAGTCGGGAGTTATTCAAGTCAACTGGTATACCTCATAGACCCTCATAGAACTTAATACAGTGCCTTAAAACCGTAATGAACACTGGTTGAGTGACTGAGTGCAAAACGTTCAAGAGAAAGGGATATTTTCCCCACCAGGTGATTCTACCCTTTTTGCTTCTTTTTCTTTTCATGGCACATTGAAGTAGAGTGCCCCATCACATTCCCAGTTTTGAATCAGCTGGTGGGCAGTCTATGGAGCGTGAAAAAATATTGTTTCAACTGGAGCAATGGAAGGAAGAGAATCATTTTAGGGTGTCACTGTAGTGTGAAAAGCTTTGACATTTGAAATAAAATAAGGAAGGAGAAAAACAGTTCACTGTGTAGTTGGGGTCTCTTGCCAGCAAAGACTTGGGCACGCTCTCCAGGCACGGCGGCGTGCTCACCTGAAACCCCGCCAGACTTACAGATGTTTCCTTTGGCTCTGGTGTGATGAGCCACAGCGCAGTTCTCAGGAACAGTTCCATTCTGGCAGGGATGGATGTAACAGGGAGTGGGGCAGCAAGCAGAGGAATGACTTCATAGGTCTCCTCCGTTCCGAGTCTCTTAGATCCTGTGGTGTGCATTGCCATTTCCCTTTGAGTGTTCATACATCACTTTATTCACTTAGTGCCAACACATACACAACCTTTTTATGAGGCTATGAAAGCTCCACTTAGCTGAGCACATTTTTGGAACTCTGATAAGTTTTACCTCTGGTTGTGATCCTAGAAATTCCCCAAAGGTCACACATAGGTGAATGGAACTCTTCCAGACTTGGGTTTTCTTCCTTCAAGATTATGACACAGAAGAAAATGTATCCACCCAAGGGGAATGAGGGAGGAGTACGAAGTGGAAGAAAGGGTGGAGAGTCCAAAGACTGTGTTTCTTGCCTCATTTCTACTCCCGGGTCTTAAACTGCCCCTTGGAATGAGATGATCTGGCAGCATACGGCATGTGCAAAATGTGAATTCACCCACTCTTCTTTGGTAATCCGTTGCCTGTTAATGGTGCCATCTTCCTTCCTCTCAGCTGGTCTCCAGATCTTCACCTTCACATCCAAATCTTGTGAATTTGAGTCTTTTGTGTTCTCAGAGCTATTCTCTCCATTCCTACTACCACTGCTACTTGTACTGCTCTCTTAGGATATCGCAAGTAACCTCTCAATGGTCTTTTCTTCTTAACAGCTTTGTTGAGGCACAATTAATATACAATAAAGTTCACATACCGGAAGTGTAAAATTTGATCAGTTTTAACGTAGGTATACACCTGTGAAACCATCACCACAATCAAAATAACAAACATATCCATCACCCCTAAAAATGTACGCATCTTCCTTAGAAATCCCATCCTCCCTGCCCTGCCCTCCACCACTGATCTGCCTTCTGTCACTGTAACTTTCCATTTCCTACAATCTTATGTAATTGCAGTCATACAGCGTGTGCCTTTTTTTTGGGGGGGGGGGCGACGGGGCTGGCTTCTTTCACTCTGCATAATGATATCAAGATTTAATATCAGCAGTTCACTTACATCAGTAATGCACTCCTGTTAATTGCTAAGTAGCATTCCTTTGAACGAATATACTGCAGTGTTTCAGTTCTCCTGTTCGTGGGCGTCTGGGTGGTTTCCAGTTTTTGATGATTAACAAATGAAGCTGTTATGAACATTCATGTTACAAGTGTTTGTATGCTTTTGTTTCTCCTGGCCAAACATCTAGGAGTGGAGCGGCTGAAGCTAATGGTAGGAGTATATTTAACTTTTTAAGAAACTGCCGAAGTGTTTTCTACAGCAGTTGTACCATTTTACAATCCCACCAGCAGTGTAGGAGTTTCAGTTCCTCCACATCCTCGCCAACACTTGGTATAATCACGGTATCTAATTTTAACCATTCTAATAGGTGTAATGATGTATGTCATTGTGGTTTTAATTTTCATATAACTAAAGATGCTAAGCATATTTTTATGAGCTTATTTGACACCTGTATATCTTCTTTGAACTGTTTGAATCTTTTCCCAATCTTGAATTGGGCTGTTTCCTTACTGTTGAGTTTTGAGACTACAAGTCCTTTTATCAGATCAATGTTTTGTGCGTATTTGCTGCCAGTCTGTGTCATGTCTTTTCATTCTCTTAATAGTATCTTTTTAAGAGCCAAAGTTTTTCATTTTGGTGAAGTTTGTTATTAATTTGTTCTTTTACTGATTGTGCTCTTGGTTTTGTATCAAGGAAAACCTAACTCACAGTCACAAAAAAAGCGATAGTTTACTTCCTTTCTAATGTAGGCACTTTTTTTTTTTCTTGCCTGCTTGCTCTGGCTAAAATCTCCAGGTCAGAGTTGAATAGAAGTAGTGAGAGTGGACATCACCATCGTGTTGTTGATCTTAGAAGAAAATCATTCTGTCTTTTACCATTAAGTATGGTGTAAGCTGTAGGTTTTTCATAGATGCCCTTTATCAAGTTGAGAACATTCCCTTCTCTTCCTGTTTTGCTGAAAATGATTATGGAGAATGGATGTTGGGCTTTGTCAGTTGCTTTTTCCCCATCTGTCGAGGTGATCATATGGTTTTCTTTTTTAGTTTGTAAGTATTGTGAATCACATTGGTTGATTTTCAGTGTTCAACCAGCCTTGCATTGCTAGGAGATAAACTCAACTTTATCATAAGGTACAATCCTTGTGTTCACTGGATTCTGTTTGCTCAAATTTTATTCAGAATGTGTACAACTGTATTCAGAAGGAAGATTGTTTTGTAGTTTTCTTCTAATTTCTTTAGCTGATTTTGGTTTAATGTAATCCTGACCTCATGAGTGAGTTAGAAAGTATTCCCTCCTCTTCAGTTTCCTGGAAATGTTTGTTAAGTTGTATTATTATTTTCTTAAGTGTTTGGTAGAATCCATCACCTAAGTCATCTGGAGCTCAAGTTTTTTTTCTGAGAAAAAGAAGGTTTTTAAGCACAAATTCATTTTCCTCAGTATGTATAAACCTGTATGTACTAAATATATATATATATATTTTTTTACATATAAATGTACCTACAGGTCTATTTAGGTTGTATATTCTTGAGTTTCTCTCCTTTAGAGAATGTCTGTTTCATCTAAGTTGTCCAATTTATTTGCACAAAGCTGTGTATAATATTACTTTATCCTTTTACTGTCTGTAGACTATAGTGATGTCATCGCTCTCATTTCTGATATTAATAATTTGTGCTTTATCTCTCTCTTTTCTTCATATGCCTTGAAAGTGTCTCAGTTTTATTTGTCTGCTCCAAGAAGTAGCTTTGGTTTTATTGATTTTCTTCGTTGCTTTTGTTTTCTCTATCTTATTGATTTTCACTGATTTTTATTTTCTTCTATTACCTACTTTGGGTTTAATTTGCTCTCATTTTTCTAGTTTTTAAAGGTGGAAGCTGAGGTCATTGATTTGAAATCTTTCTTTTCTAATGAGCATATTTACTGGTATACAGTTAACCTAAGTACTGCCTTACCTACATCTCACAAGTTTTGATATGCTGTGGTTTCATTTTCATTCCATTCAAAATACTTTCTAATTTCTTTAGATTTCTTCTTTGACCTGTGGTTATTCAAAGTGTGTTATATGGTTTCTAAATATCCGAGAATTTTACAGAGATTATTCTATTATTGATTTCTAATTTAATTTTATTTTGGTTAGGGAACATAACATACCTTGAATGGCTTGCAGACTTACAAATTTATTGAGACTTGTTTGCCCCATAATATGGCCTATCTTGGTGAATATTCCATGTGCACTTGAAAAGAATATGTCTAATGTTGTTCTTGGACCGAGTGTTCTACAAATGTCAGTTTGGTTGATGGTGTTGTGCAGAAGTACCCTTACTGATTTTCTGTGTATACTGTCAGTCAGGCTTTTGAAATCACCAAACATTATGGTGGAGTTTTCTACTTCTCCTTGCAATTCTGTCAGTTTTTGCTTCATGAATTTTGCAGTTCTGTTATTTGGTGCATAAATGTTTCGAATTTTTAATGTCCTCTGGATAAATTGACTTATTATTTTGAAATGATCTTTATTTCTGGTATTATCCTTTGCTCTGAATCTATTTTGACTGATGTTAATAAAGCCACTCAAGTTTTCTTTTAACTAGTGTTATAAAGTGTATCTTTTTCCATTCTTTCACTTTTAACCTATCTGTGTTTGTATAATCTAAAGTGCATTTCTTATAGATAGCAGACAGTTGGGTCTTACTTCTTTTTTAATTACTGTGACAAGTTCTACCTTTTAATAGAAGTGTTTACATAATTAATATTTAATATGATTGTTGATAAAGTTGAGTGTAAATCTGTCATTTCACTGTTTACTTTTTATTTCTCTCATCTGTTCTTTATTCTCTTTTTCTGCCTCTTAAGATTATTTTTATTCTGTTTTATCTCTTTTATTGGCTTATTAACTATCAAACTCTGTTTTGGTATTTTAGGGGTTGTCTTAGGGTTTATAGTATATATCTTTACCTTATTACAGTTTACCTTCAAATGATAGTGTAAAACTTCACATATAATTTGAGAATCTTGCAGTAGTATACATCCATTTTTTTCCCCTCCCACACTTTATGCTATTGTTGTCATAATTTTGGTTTTACATATGTGGTAAAGCCCACAATACATAGTTATAATTTTTGTTTAGGTGGTCCAGTTTCTTTTAAAGAGATTTAAGTAATAATAAAAAAAAATCCTACATATTTACCCATGTAGTTACTGTTTCTGGTGTTTTCCATTCCTTTGTGTAGACCCCTGTTTTCTTCTGGTAACATTTTCCTTCTGATGAAAGACTTCATTAACATTTCTTATAAGGTAGGTCATCTGTTGTATGTCTAAAAGCATTTATTTTGCCCTTGTCCTTGAAATATATTATCACGGGATATAGAATTCCATGTAGACAGATTTTTTTGTCTTTCAGTATTTTTTTAAATTATGTTTTCCAGCTCTATTGAGATTTAATTGACATATAACGTTGTATTAGTTTTAGGTGTAGTACATGGTGATTTGAAATATGTATACATTACAAAATGATTACCACAATAAGTTTAATTAACACACATCATTTTGTATAGTTATTATAGTTCTTTTTCTTGTAATGAGAGCTTTTAAGATTTACTTTTAGAAACTTTCAAGTATGCAATACAGTATTAACTAAGTATAGCCACCATGCTCTACATTACATCCCCAGAACTTATGACTGGAAGTTTACCTTTGACCCCCTTCACCAGTTTCACCCACCCTCCAGCCCCCGTCTCTGTCAACCACCAATCTGTTCTCTGTAGCTATGAGTTCATTTCTTTCATTATTTTAAAGATCCACTGTCTTCTCAACTTGTATTTTTCCTGATAAGAAATTTGACATCATCTTTACTACCTTTGTTTCTCCATATGTGAGTCTTTTTCCCTCAGTCTGCTTTTAAGATCGTCTCTTTGTTACTGGTTTTGAGCAACTTGATCATGAAGTGTGTTGATTTCGTTTTCTTCATATGTCTTGCACTTGGGCTTCATTGAGCTTCTTGGATTTGTGAACTATAAGTTTTCATTGAAATTGGAACTTTTCCAGCTCTTCCTTTGTTCAGATATTTCTCTGTCCCCTTTTTCTCTCCTCTCCTTTGAGGACTTCAGTTACTCACGTATTTGGCCACGTGAAGTTGTCCAGTAGCTCACTAATGTGCTTTTCTTCTTTTAAAATTCTTGCTTCTTGCCATGTTTCACTTTGAAACACAGTGCACTCACTAATCTTTTCTTCTACAGTGTTTAATCAGCCATTAATCCCATCCAGTCTCTCTCATCTGAGACATTATAGTTTTTTAATCTCTGTAAGTCCATTTTGGGTCTTCTTTATACCTTTCAAATCTTTACCTACCTTTTGGAACATACCAAATACAGGGATAGTAACTATTTTTAATGTCTTTTTTATTGACCCTGTCTGCTAAACCTAACATCTGTAGTAGTTCTAGGTTGGTTTATTATTCTTCTCTTTATTTATTTATTTATTTGGTTGTACCGGGTCTTAGTTGCGGCAGGCGGGCCCCTTAGTTGTAGCATGCGAACTCTTAGTTGCAGCATGCGAACTCTTAGTTGCAGCATGCGTGTGGGATCTAGTTCCCTGACCAGGGATTGAACCCTGGCTCCCTGCGTTGGGAGCATGGAGTCTTATCCACTGTACCACCAGAGAAGTCCCTAGGTTGGTTTAAATGAGTTGATTTTTCTCACTACAGACTGTGTTTTCCTTATTCTTTGCATGCCTGGAAATCTTTAAGTACCAAGATACTCAAACGTTATGAAATTCGTCTTGTTGGATGCTAGATATTTTCGCATTCCTTTAACATTTTTGAGCTTTGTTCTGCAGTGCAGTTAAGTTAGTTGAAAGCAATGTGATCCTTTTGAGTTTTGCTCTTTTGATGTATTAGGCAGGTCTGAAACAATACCCATCCTAGAGCTAATTATTTCCTACTTCGAAGGTAAGGCTTTCCTGATTTCTCTACCCAGTGTGCCATGAATTAGGAGTTTTTCTAGTCTGGCTGTTGGGAACAGCGCTGTTCTTAGCTTTTAATCATTTTGGATGGTTTTTCCATTTCTGGTCTTTGCTGGTTTCTTTTCCCGCGTAGACTGATAGGTACTATACTGAATACTCCAGGGACCCTCTGCAGCTATTGGGGTTCTCTCTGTGTACCTCCTTCCTCTCCATTACACTTCCTTGTGAATTCTAACTGACTTGCCTCCCCCGGACCCTCTCAGCTTAAAGCAGTTCAGGATGTCTACCACGTTCTACCTGGCTTTCCTCTCCCTGTAACATAGCCTGGAAACTCTTTAGGGACGTCAGCTGTTTTCAGCCTGGAAGGTCACCATCTAGACCAGAAGCAGAGGTCTGCTCCTCTGGATTATATTTTTTTATCCCTGATTCTTTTCTCAAAATGCCTTCCTTTGTATCCAGAGAAGTCCCGATACTGATTATGGTACATGAACATTTAATAGCACCATGTAGCCTAGTAAATAAAGCCCAGACTCCTTGGCCATATTTTTCATGTCTTATGGAAACCATTCTGTGTTTTTTCTATTTCCTTTCATAATTTCCATTCCTACAGATCTGTTCTTTATAAGGTGGAATCCCTGTACTCCCTGTCTTTCTCATAACAGCCTGCCTGCCTTCCAGACCTGCCATTTCCTACAAAGTTTTATCAAATTTCCAGGTTGAAAATAATCTCTTCTTTCTCCAAACTCCTATAAAGACTTATTTGTGCCTCTTTTATTCAACCTATCACCTTCTAATATGTAGTAGCTTATTTACATACATGTCTTATCTCCTCTGTCTGTAAATCCCTTGAGGAAAAGATTCCTGTCTCCTACAGATGCTCTTAGAAATAATACAATGTGTGCATTTTAAAGCGATCTGTAAATGTCCGTTAAACACACATTTATGGGGAATCTTGGGAATGAACACTGAACAGAGGTTGATGAAATTTTAACCCAATGATATAGAATATCTTAGGTAAAAATAACTGGGGAGATTGAATGTCTACCGAATGCTTCAATCCACTCTTAACTTAGCTGATATAACCTCTTCCTTCTCTGTGTGTCGGCCTACAAACAAGAGGTGCCCTTGTCCCTTTGAAAGAAGGACTCTGAAGCCAGGGATTTTTATATCACTATCTTTGTCTTCCCACAAGCCAGTACTGTACCTGGTTCAAGAAATAGCTGTTTAATCACAGCAGTAACTCCCAGTGGGAGGTCCTCCCCAGAGAATTAGTCTTTTAAAAAAAAATTCCACAAAGTAGACTGGACCCTGGATGTGGTACAGAGAGCTTTTGTCTTCCAAAATCTGTCTGAAATACTGTAAGCATTCAAGGAAAGAGAAAGCACAAAATTAAATTCTGACGCCCTGGGTTTTCTCTTTTTATAAAAATCCACTGAAATGATTCTACTTTTACGAGGCACTTAAGAGTAGTCAGATTCATAGAGACAGAAAGTGGGGTGGAAGTTGCCAAAAGCTGGGGGAAGGGAAAATGGGGAGTTTTGTGGGTGCAGAGTCTCATTTTGGAAGGATGGAAAAGTTCTGGAGGTGGATGGTGGTGATGTTTACACAGCATTGTGAATGTACTTAATGCCACAACCATATACTTAAAAATGGTTAAAATGGTAAAGTTTCAGTTACATATATTTTGCCACAATCTAAAAGAAAAAAAATATCCATTGGAGGTCCTGGTCATGTTTATGGAAGGATCATAGGTAAATCTGGGTTTAAATTCCAGTTCCAATACTTACTAGCTGTGTGAGGTTAGGTAAGCGGCTTGCCCTCTCTGAACCTGTTTTCTTATCTATAAATGGGGCCTAAAGTATTTAGAAAGTGCCTGGCCCAGCCTGTAACATAGTGGGCACTCACAAATGTTTGTCTTGTTCTTCCCTTTTCAGCATTCTAATGAATGTCTTCTTACTTTGAAATTCCTGCCCTGGCACAGGCTTGGAGAGTGAAGGGGGGGTAAGGGTAGTGGCTTTGGAAAAGGCAAAGTCCTCTGGACCAGGACTCTCCATGGGAACAGCTGCCAGCTGGCGGTCTCTGACCCGTCAGGGGGCACAGAACAGGGACAGCACCTCACAATCTCAAGTCACCAAACGTCTGGAGGAAATAAGAGCTCAGGGTAACCCTCTGCCTCCCCTTGTTTTTCATTTCAGTGTGGACTCCCCTGGGTATATACCCCCAAGCACCCTCATTTTCAAAGCTTAGATCGTTCCCAAATCATCAGACTTGGCTTCTTTTGTAAATAAAAAATAGTTATCTGATGTTTCGTTAGTGTTTAGACGTCTGATCAAAGCAATTATCCAAAGCCTGAATATAGAGAAATAAATCTCCAGTAAAAGAGGAAGGGGGCTCTGTTTCTGTTTCTCTGGTTTATATTATTCTCCCGCCCTCCCCTCACATGCAGATGTCCTGGCTCTGTGTCTCTTCAATCTCTCGCAAAACCGACAATCCGGGGAATTTTCCTGGGGAGGAGCAGAGTCATCGTCACTTGATGGGTTGTACTGTTTGCCCAGAAGAGCCAGTTAGTAGTGAGGGATTGTCATCAGCTCCTCTCCGGCCCCACGTGCCTTCATGTAAGCTCGTCCATCGCCTGTAAGGACCGGCTGTCCTGAGTGTACAGCTGTGCCCCCTTGGGCTGTGATCTTGTCAGAAATTCACTCACACTGAGTAGGGCACTGATCATGGTTTACGTGGGGCTCCAGCACAGCCCCCAAATGCCCAGCTCCAGGCACTGAGGAAGAGCCACCCCCTGAATGAGGACCCCTTAGTCCCGGCAGGGTTGGAGGTGAGATGCGGGTAGTTAGGAAGACCAGCCACACGGCTGGGTTATTCTGGCAGTGATGTAGGGCCCCAGCTGGTGTCGCTGCCCAGTGAGCCACTTCTCCCACGCTGAGGAGCCCAGGGGCGGAAGGTGTCGTCCCCATCCCCGCAGTCCTGCCCGGCCCTGCCATCTGCTGCGGCGGGCTGACCGTTGGAGGGGCGGCTGTGTCACCTGCTGATGCCCACAGACTAGATGTTGGGGGAGCCGGGATTCCACGGAAACCAACCACTCTGCTCTTGAACCTCTCTACCCCCATCACAACACCCCCATGACAGTCTCCTATACCCTGACAGGTGAGCCCTGTTATTTTGGAAAGGTGACTAAGAATTTTGACCCAACCGATGTAAAGATACTGTGATCATTCGTGACCTGCTTTGGTTTTGTGTTTCTTAACGTTGCTTCCAGCACCCAGTGCAGACCATTTTTGAGTGAGAATTAGGTGTTTCACTGCCCTAAGCACAAACACCCCCAAATTTTGAGCCTCTCACCGCGCTTGCAATGACTTTTCTGTGGAATATCATAATAGCCCTTCCCTGGGAGACCGTGGTCTTACAGTGGACTGGGAAAGGCGTCTCCACGCTTGGGATTCCAGGAAGCACTCGTGCTTCCCAGTTGGAACCCCCTGAGGCTCCTTCAGGGAGACAGGTGTCAAACATAAGGGTAAGGGAAAAAATGGTTTTGACGGACATGGCAGTTAACTTCAGCCTCGAAATCTTTCAGGGAAGGGTCTGCAGGAAATCACAGGTTTCTGTGAATGTGAAAAGAACAACTGGAAGGTTTCACAGTGGCAAGATAAGTGCCGTAATTATATTTAAATGAGTGCAGAAGAAAATTTCACCACAAACTGCATTAACTAAAGAAGGTTTTCGACACTGGGGTATAATTGAATTAACATTAGGGTCTGTGTTCGGGCTAGTGCCTCACTGGTTCTGCTTGGGCCTGGTGCCCCCTTCAGCAAAGCATTCCTGTTTGTTCCACTCCAGGACCGGGGTGGGGGTGTGGATCAAACCCCCCTAATGGTGAATTTTTAGCAGAAAAGATAACACCTTCTGAGGGTCTAATACGGTTTGTGCTGTGAGGAAAAAAAATGCAGGTTTAACAGAAAGAATATGATCTTGTCAGGCACTGTTTGATTTCACGTGTGTTTGTATTACTTCGCTGAGGGAATCACTTTTCCAAAAAAATGCTGTAATGCATGTGCTTCTGTGGGGCTTTACCGTTACAGATTTATAAAGTAGTAATTCCCAGTATGACCCTGGGAAGGAGGCTGTGAGGTATCTAGTCATCCTCATGTTGCGGATGAGAAGACTGAGGTTTGCTGTTGAAATAACGGTCACGTAGCTAGAGATGTGGGCCTTCGGGGGCTGGGCCCATCTTAAGGCTCTCATGTTGCTGCTTTTGCTGCCTTCGAAATGTTCACGTGGCTTTACTTTGAGCTTTCAAAAGTAAGGATTTTTAAATGGAGTTTTCATCTTGAAGTGAAAGCATGAGAAAATTGAAAAAAAGATTTTAGCATCTTTGTTGGAGTATAATTGCTTTACAGTGGTGTGTTAGTATCTGCTTTATAACAGAGTGAATCAGCTGTACATATGTGCCCATATCTCTTTCCTCTTGCATCTCAAAATTGAAAATTTTGAAATACGAAAAATCAGCCTTCCTTTGCCCAGTAACCCAAATATGTCTCCACCTTTGCATTCATCTAGCTCTTGAGAATCGTCAAGGTCTTTTCCTGCAAAGGGCATCCTGAGACATTCAGGATCTAAAAAACTGATCGTGGACAGGTAGGAAGGAAAGTAAAGCAAGCTGCGTTAAGAGAAACTGCCTGGATCCTTGAAATAAACTCTTCCTAACTGCCACCCCCGCCTTTTGTAATTATTAGCAAAGATCAACGACACCGTAATATATTATGCTGTTTTACTAGGAATATGTTGTTGAATCTTAATAGATAACTCACTGAGTCAGATAGCAGTTTCTGAACCCCGAAGAAAGTGACATTGGTTGCAGACACCCGTAGGTATTATTTACCATGGAGGAGTTCAACTCAGTTTTTATTTGCTGTCTGTTTCACAGCAAACAATACACCATCATTTCTTATGGTGCCGTATGGGTTACAAAAATACTGATGGCTCTTTGCTGGATGAGTCATAATCTCAAGAAGGAATGGAGGTGAGCTTTGATCTCAGTGGCCTCTGCCCTGAGTTATAATTTTCAGTGGGTCACCTTTAGGCGTGCTGTGCCATTTGTCTCATCTGGGGGACATCTGTCTCATAAGGGGGACAATAGTGCCTTTCCCTGCACAGTTCAGAAGGAGCTTTTGAAGTGCCCTTTTGGAAGCCATAGAAATCTATGATATTTATTGTCAGTGTTCCAGCCTGAACTTAAAGTCACCTCCTATCACACCTCTAGGTGTAATAATATCTCTCTCTCTATTACAACCGAGTAATGTCACACTTGGCACTTCGACTGTCCTTTTCCTAGAATATCCCCATAGCGCTCGCTAAGAGTGTTAACTGCTATTTGCCTCCTTTTTTTCTGCACCGGAGAGAGCAGAAACACACCGGGCACTGAGAGATTTCGTGTGCAGTAAATAGGCAATTCTGAACAGCGACCAGTGAAATTCCGTCATTCCCTGACCCCTGCTTCTGTGCTTTTTCTGCATCGGGTCACAAGGCTTGATAGGCATACTTAAGTATCATTTCTTTTTATCCCTTCCTTTTTCCTATTCATCAGACTTGGTTCTGCCTCGGCCACACCCATCCAGGCCAATAGCAAAGCACGCGGAAAGCAGTGCCATCAGGGAAAACAGGATGGGAGCTGAATCCTGTTTAAAGTTTTGGCTGGCGTCAGCTTGGAAGTAGGACACAAGTTAACTCACCATTACCTAGGTACTCCAAACCAAGCTCAGCTGGCAGGCCTTAGCACCCCAACTCTGCATTTGCTAAAAAGTGGAGAAAAAAGGAGCCGCGATTGCTAAGGCGATAAACAGCATGTTTCCCATCCAGTGATATTTTACATGAACTGGCACTGGTAACCGTATATCACTTACCTTCTGAATCCGTGTTTCACATCACCTCCGACTTGAGGCCAAGAACAGTACAGCTGTGCCAAAGAGTGGGTGGGAAAATAGCCTTATTGTTAACCTGCGTTGAAAACATAATGGCTTCTCGAATGTCTTCATTCGCAGACGTTGTCCACGGCTATTAATGCCCTTCCTTCAATGCGGCAGTTTAGAGTTTTCGTGTAAACCTGCTCTGTCCACGTCTGTGGGGCACCCGCACCTTGGGGAAAAGCATTAGCCCCTCGAAAATGGCTTTATCCTTTCCGTTTCCATATGGTTCGAATCCATAAGTGGGCTCTTTCTCTTGGTTAGCAGTGTGTGAGCATATACACCCATAAAGGTGTCATTTAGAGTCATTTGGACCTGTCATCCCATGGCGACCCTACAGAGCCCGCGAGTGTGGTTGGCCTCCTTGTCGAGGACAAGAAGGGATGGAGAGCGATTTCCCAAGAGCTGCTCAGCTTCTGCAGCCGCCAGTCCAGGTTTATAAACAAGCAAGTTTAGACACCCTGTTTGATAATAACTTCCATCTGCAGAGGCCCCGTTTCCACATCATCGTCGCATTTGTCCCCCCATCACGGCCCTGAGAGTACACACGGTGGGGCTGGCGTCTTGATGGTACACCAAACGGGAATCTGTGGTTGGGAGGTGGTCAGGGACTTGCCCAGCTGGGAGACGGGGGACGAAGGCCACCGCCTTGGACTCAGGCCAGTGGTCCTGCTGTTCGACCAGGCAGACGGCTTCCTCCAGGGGCCTCCCGTCGCCACGTGGGACACCTCTTTTCTCCTGCGTCAAAAAGGCTTTGTGGTTTCGGAGGCATCCACTCTCATCTCAAGTCCTGGTTCCCATGAAATGAACAGATACTGGGGTAGCAAAGCGGCCCTTATCAGGTGTCACAGGGAAAAGAGGAAACAAAAATCACTCTCTGTATTCTCCAGAATCCAGCTTGGCGTCCAGGTTGCATGATACCTCCAAGGAAGGCAGTAGTAGCATTGATCGGCCGTCTCTCAAAGAGCCACTTTTCTTTTAAACAACGCAAGGTGGAAGGACAACAGACTGGCCTCTGGACTGTCATGCTCAATGTGCTGAATAGAATCTTGCTTCTGTTTGACTGACATGGTCAGTGGCACGGTGGCGGGGGGCAACTCTTAAAGCTTTATTCCCAAGTGGGAGTCTGATACTTAGGCGCATGTGCGCAAAATCTGTTCCTGCCTGCTTTACGGGTAGATATTTTACTGCGGATTTTAATTCATGCCTTTACGAGGAAACTTCTGTATCTTTTTGATGCTGACAGTTTTATTAAGGCTATTTCTTTAGGTTTTGTTGTTATTACTCCATTAAAAATGTATTGTTGTGGCAGCTTTGAGGCGGTTGCAAAATACTCCTTTTTTTTTTTTTTTTATACACAAGCTGGATTAAAATGTACGGTAACTGTCACCTGGTAACCAGACCCCATATAACTGTGTCACCATTCGCCAGTGATTTATCGCTTTAAATGGGAGTCAGCTGGTATTTGATTCCACAGTTTTGAACTCTGCAGGGTTAATCTGGAGCCCGCTGGTACACATGAAATAGTTTTATCTGCTGTTCTAAGACTGATGAAACGTTTAAAAGATGGTTGTGTAGTCAGTCAGTTATCTCTCAGTGTTACAGCTTATTCCGCTCAGCAGTGTACAATCTCCAAAATAATTATTCTGCTGTAGTTAAAACATGGGAGCCGAATGCAGCCACTGATAAAAACTGCATTCACCAAGTCCTTTTCCAAATTGGATGGTTCTATTTTGTTATCTTCTTAGAGGGAAAACATGGGTTGTGATGGTCAGACCTCCTGGGAGCTTGAAAGCTTAGGGCAAGGCCTGGGAGACAGAACACTTAATCTATTGTCAGTGGCTTTTTCTACCTTTGACCTTTTGTTTTCAGATAAACTTGATTAGACTAGACTTCCATTCACTCATCTGGATGTAGGTAGGCTCCTTGGAAATAAGGATACTGATTCTTAGAGTTTTCTTTTGTCCTAAAAGCAGTCAAAAGATATCTAAAGTCGGGAGGATTTGAAAAAAAAAAAAAAAAATTCCAGACCGGTGTCCCCTTTTTAGCATTCTCCTTTCATCACCATGTATTGAAGAAGACCTGAAAGGGAAAGGTTATTTGGTCAGCTTCAGACCTAGCATTTTCTGCAAAGCTCACCTGAAGGAAAAGCATCATAGATTTTTTTTTTCATAAGCTATGTAGTCTGTAGGGATAATAACTCTGTTTACAAAGACGTTTGCAAAAATCCATGGACAACTTATTGATGTTTCGAGGAAGACTCAAAACTCAGAATAAAATCTTTTATGTAACTGTCTGCCTATGAGATTACACAACCTGTCTTTGAACTGAAAGTAGAATGTAAGTTTTTCAGTTCAGGAGAAAAAAGAATACAATGAATTAATTGTATTTGGGGCACTTCTCATCTCGTGGCCCAAGAACAGTTTCTCTGTTGGGTAAGGAGGGGTGCCTCATGGATAGGGGTTTGTAGAGGTGGGTGAGGTATCATGTACGGTCGTATGGTTGTTGTTTTTTTTTAAAGGTGAGAGATTATCAAGGAAGAAATGTTAGTTTCCTTAGAACCCGAGAATATTGTCTCTCTGGCTCCAACCTCTTGAACTGGGGACAGTGAGAAGCCATTTGGTTAAGAAGACAGTGCAAGATGCTTCCTGTTTGCTTCTGTGATGATTTACTCTTCCTGATTCAGTTGCTCATCACCTCTTGGCTTCTTCTTTCCCTCTTGAATATATAGTTAAATCACTCCCAAACAGACTCCTATCCCTCCAGACAAACACTTCTTCTGTTGTTACTTGAATATGGGCCCCACATTGTATTGCTACCCGGCTAGATGCGTCAGAAGTAGACGTCAGGCTTGCACGTAGCGCAAGCCCGTGTATTACTGCACTGTCCAGAGTCTGCACTAGACAGATCGGGCCTGGAGAGGTGGATCGATGGGTGTGGCTCCCCTCCGGTGTGAGTACGCCTTCTCTTGAAAAATATATTTAATTACGCAGAGTCTATTTCTAGTCACAGTTAAGTGCAGGCTCTCCAGACTCCACTCAGCTTGTCTGTTAGGGGGGGGAAAACGCCATCAATATTTCAAAAGCTGCTGACAGGCAAGAAGTTAGGCTTGACGGCTGGAAATTTAGAATTTTTTTTTTTTTTTAACTCTCCCTACCATCTCTGCATGGCTTCCCTAAAGCAGTACTGAGGAAGGCTTAACATAGAGCAAGGGGTATGATGAAGTCTGATGAAGTGAAACCAGTCAGAGTGTTCAGGCTCCAGATAACCTAGATGTGCCCTGATTGGATGGCCTGCATTTCCCACCTGGGAGCTTTCCAGCACAGTCAGCGCCCAGAGACACCCTGACATCCATGTCGCGAAACTGGGTCGTGGAAGGTGCATTCCAGACAATATATTTTAGGGCAGATCTTCCAGGGACAGCTTTTGAGGGACCTTCCAGATTTCTAGTTGTGGTTGGAGACAGTGAATGATGTTCAAACGCACCCAGACTTTCCAGCTATTGCCTTGGCGGTCCTGTGAGAGGTTTGGGGGATGGGTGGAGTAAATGAATTCTTTGGGGCCACTCTAGAAGCTTTAGAAGTAGTTTGCAAGAAGCCGTTAGCCTATATGATTTCCATGCTGCCTACAAACTGTTCAGGAATCGTGTTTCCGTGTAGGTATCTCTCATGTCCAACCTCACCTTCACCTCCGTTCGAAGTACTAATTTTTCTTTGTCCCTCTATCACAATGCTAAAAAACTCAAAGCATCTTCTTAGCACAAAGATACTTAGTATTCTGTATACTTCTTTAGATTCACATGAACTCTCAACCAACAGGGATAAAGAAAAGAGGTGAATTTATTAAATTTTTAAAATACCTGTTCCCTAGATTTTCGTAGGCTACACCTTGATATCGCATATATTCGGTTTTATGTGGGCATGTGCTTATTTTTGTGAATTTTTTTGGAGGGATTTAAAACAATTGCAGATCTACCTAGGCACCAAAAGGACTTGGAGACACCCATAACTCAACCCAGGAAAATGGTACAGGAGATGGCCTCCTTCCTCTGCCAACTTGGTCCAAACCCCTTGAGACCTCTCCAGGTCAGATTTCTGTACCCACCTGCACAGCAGGCCCTGCCTGGTCCCCAGACCCACTTGAGATGCTAATAGGTTGGAGAAGCAGTAGAGGGAAGGGGTGGGGGGGGGATAAACCTGAATTGCTGAATCAGCGCTTTGAGAAGTGGTAACAAAAAGAAGAGAGAAAAGATTGAAAGAGGAGACAAAAAATTAACTTGTGTTCGTGGACTAAATCTCGCCAACAAGCAGATGAAATTAGGAATCATTTAGCGATGTGGATTGAAACGTGTTAGACTTTCCTATCAAGATTACATCCTCCTGTGAATCTAGTCAATTTTGCCAAGTGGTTTGTTTAAAAAAAAAAAGTATTCTCACCACAAAGCCGTTAAATCCGGTTTAAACGCATCACTCACTTTATCCACCTGATTTTTCTATAGCTGTCCACCAACTTCTAATTTTCTGAAACCAAATTCTAAAGCACACCCACTTCGATCCTTCTGGTGTGTTTTTAGCACAGCTACTTTGGGCAGGACGCCAACAATGTGCTAAAGGTGTGGGTCGAAGAGCACTAATAACATTGTCCTTGTTTCAACTATATTTTTATATATATATATATATATATATATATATATATATATATATATATTTTTTTTTTTTTTTTTTTACTGTTTGACGTTGTAGTAATCAGGAGAGGCCCAACTCCTTTAACAAATAGGCCTAAAAATGTATTAGGACTCCAAACACAGAAGTTTCCTCCTTGCTCATGTCAGGAATCCCTTCTGGGTGTTCTGGGTTGGTGGCCGCTTTCCTCCACGTGGCAATACAGGGAACCAGCCTTCTTCACCTTGTGGCTCGGCCTTCCCCTGGGTTTGTTGCTGCCGCTGCTGTTGTCGTTTGCCATGTGCATCCATCCAGAAGGAAAGGAAGGAAAATGTGGAAGACTTAGATCTGCTCTGTTAAAAGGCCTGGCCCTGAAGCAGCAAGTATCACTCCACTCACGTCCCCTTAGACTGTATGTGGTCACGTGGCAAGAAGCCAGCCCACGTGGCCTCACCCTGCCCTCTGCTGCATTCCTGGCCCCGTGGGAGGAATGGATTTGGGTGGGCAGCTGGTGGGCTTTGCCACAGGTGGTGTTTCCCAGGCTCCCCAGAGGATAAGAATCATGGGGGACACTTGTACAAATGACCAGGTCTTGGACCTGAAAATCCTGATCCCATGGGAGGACCCTGGGTTGGTTCCAAGGAATTTATAAACAAGCGACTATGATCTTCAGGCAAGTTTGAGAAACACTGTTTTAGGATGTAATTGGATGTGGAAAGGTATTTTGTACATGTGTTGCAGTCTTAGGCTGAGAATGCCCTGTTGTAAGGAGACCCAACTCCTGCCACCCTCTAGTCTTTGGATTTAGCTACAGGCCTCGCCGCATAGACAAGATTATACAGTGACGCTCGCGTGTAATACTTATACACCTGTCCAAACCTGAATTTTTCTTCGAATTAGCCGATTGCGTCACTTAGTTGATCAAGTTCACCAGTCATTTTGACACATAGTTATTTTTATGGTTTATATCAGCTATTGGAATATATCCATTTATGACAGCTCTTTAACATATAGTTCACTGTCTAAGACTGACAAGGAAAGAACTCATCGGAGTTTTTTCCCCCTCCTGTCACAATGTTGAATCCTGTAGCAACCTACCATCATGGAAATTAAAAGCATAAATATATTTGGCGAATAGTGGTTGAATTATTTATCAGTGACCTAGGTCCAAAAATGAAGGCTGGAAGGCTGCTGCACCCAGCCTTCCAAATGTTCCAGAAGGGTGACACGAGATGTGGGGAATTCCATCGGTGCTTTCCAGGGTGCATTTGAATCCTACACTGCCTTCTCCACGCTACCCAGCAGTGATGTGGACCACATCCCTTTCGACAAAGTGGATGTGCTCGGGGAATTGAAACCGACTTTAGGATTAGTCTAGCACAGTTATTATATCCAGGAAGGGAGCTCTTCCTCTCACTAACGTAAAAAGTATTCCAGGACAGTACAGTCAATGAAAAGATATTTGCAGTGGTCACTATTTTAATTGCTTGAGTTACTGATCTGCTCATGATAGAATAATATTGAGAACTAACTACGAGACCCTTAGTGGTGGGAGAACATCTCTGGTAACTACAAAGCAGTATTATTATCATTTGTTATCTGCACAATTAGGGAGCGATAGAGTACAGCAGAGGCTTCACCCATACCAATGATCTTTGTTGCCTAGAGCCTTTTAGCTCTTTGCAGAGTGTTTTACGACATGCCTTTCTTCCTGCCCCCACCTTAATCATCGTGTGTGTTTGTCTGAAATCCAGACGAGCAGTAGCCCTTCAGTTCAAAAGGGGCTAAAGACTTGGAAATCCATCTTCATCCAGTCATCAGAGGATGGAATGGGAACCTGCGGGGTATTATTTCCTTTCTCCTTTCTTCTAAAATGTTTAACAGAAGAATAAGCGTCACTGGCAAAGACTGAGGAAAACGAAAGTTCTCAGATCAAATACGACTTGAGCGTCTGTGCCAGGGTGAGGAAGGCTGATAGACGGCGTATTATTCTTGAGCGAAGCCCAATGGCTGCGGATCAGCCAGTGTGTAGAGTTTTCCATAATCTTGAAAGCAAGGAGCTATTTCACCTTTTCCCTCTGAAGTTTTCGAGGGAGAGAGTCTCTGGCGAAGAAGATGAGTCTTCTCTCTACCTGCTAACGAATGAGCAGTTAACTCTGCTGCTAAATACTAAACACGCCAAGCGCAGGAACCGTGTATTGTATTTTTCTTGTATCTGTCACCAGTTAATACTTAATTTCCTGAGAAATGGAAAGCCACGCTTGCTGTTTATCTGGGTTGACATTTAGAGCAATGAGGAAGCACGGGGTTCTTTTTTTAAAAAAAAAACAAAACACCTTTTTTTTTTTAAGTATAGTTGATTTACACTGTTGTGTTATTTTCAGGTGTACAGCAAAGTGATTCAGTTATACACACACACACACACACACACATTCTTTTTCAGATTCTTTTCCATTATAGGTTACTACAAGATATTGAATATAATTCCCTGTGCCATACAGTAGGTGCTTGCTGTTTATTATATATATAGTAGTGTGTATCTGTTAATCCCAAACTCCTAATTTATCCCTCCCCCCCCCGCCCTTTCCCCTTTGGTAACTATAAGTTTGTGAGTCTATGCCTGTGAGTCTGTTTCCATTTTGTAAAATAAGTTCATTTGTATCATATTTTAGATTCCACATATAAGTGATATATGACATTTGTCTTTCTCTGTCTGTCTTACTTCACTTGGTATGATCATCTCTAGGTCTTTGTCAAGAGTGAGATTGGGGTTCAGGCTTTGCAAATCCAAATACTTCCTCTCTGTGCCTTAGTTTCTTTTGCTGGAAATAGGGACTTAAACTAGATGATTACTAAGGCCCCTTTCCATTCCGCTCTCCAGTCCAAGATTTAAATTGGATCACAGTCAAATCTGGACCAGCCCTTGTCGAAATTACAGTGCAAGTGAAGTTTTTTGTTTGTTTGTTTTTGGTTATTTATTTATTTATTTATTTTTGTCTGTGTTGGGTCTTTGCAGTGCGAGGGCTTCTCATCGCAGTGGCTTCTCTTGTTGTGGAGCACGGGCTCTAGGCACGCAGGCTTCAGTAGTTGTGGCACATGGGCTCAGTAGTTGTGGCTCGGGGGCTCTAGAGCACAGGCTCAGTAGCTGTGGCGCACGGACTTAGTTGCTCCGCGGCATGTGGGATCTTCCCGGACCAGGGTTTGAACCCGTGTCCCCTGTATTGGCAGGTGGATTCCTAACCACTGCGCCACCAGGGAAGCCCATGAGTGAAGTTTCTTTTTCCCCAGCCACCAGAGTTTTTCCATGGCACTACCTCATGCCCCAACCGTGACATTCTCACTGTGTATACTCTTATCAAAGCCTGTAGTCAGAGATTGATTTATACGCTAGTATAAATCACTGGAAAATAGATCATAGTGTTGTTTTTTCCAAGGAATTTTTGTTTTAATATAAATCTGAGCTTCAGGCCATAAGGATGAAGCCCAAAGGAGGAGAGTCAGGACTTGGAGCGATCTCAGTGGAGAAGGGGCACGTAGGGTTTACCTGCGACAGCCCGGTTTTCATCTGTTGTCCCAGAATAATGACTAATATTCCCCCTCCCACTCTCCAAATTCTGGATCACTCTAGATATAGAAGAAACCTTTACAGTACCCCCAAAATGATATCAGACAATAGAAGGAAGAAAACAAGCTGACCGTTCCTTCGTGTTTTCCGTGTGCCCAATTCTGAGCTTGGTACTGTGTATACATTAGCTTACTAAACGGATCGGTCAAAATCTATTTCACCTAACCATCAAACCACAGCTACCTCAGGTCAGAAATTGACTGGCTCTACCAGGATCATTTCTCAGAAAATGGATTCAAGAGTATTGTACGGACCGTCTTCATCACCAGTAGCCCAAATCAGAAAGACTCATGACACATGAAGTCTAGAAGAAAACCATATTGCTGTGAGGCGAGCATATGGGAAAAGGCCCTGAGGACAGTCAATCCATAAGTATTTCAAAAGCACCTACAAGCCCAGCTTCATGTTGTGCCTTGTGAAGGGGACCAAGGAACCTTCAGAAGTGCCTCCCTGCCTTCAAAGGTGGTCCTTAGGTGGCATGATAATGAAGTAACAACTGAACCACTATAGCAGGTTCACTGTAGGGGACAGCAGTTCATCATCAGGCAGTGATTTTTTTTTTTTTCTTGTGTCTTATCATTGTGTAATGGCAACTCTCAAAATGAAATCCAGCTGCTGGGAACCCCTTTATTCAGGGGATGCCTGAATCTGTCCACAGCCTTCCTCCCCACATGTCCCTTCCTCTCCTCTCCTGATCCTGACATTTAGAGCCCCACCTCTTCATGCAGAGCCCAGGATCACTGCTCTTTTTTCTTTTCCCCCTCCCCGGTTGCTGTAAAATACAGGAAAACGACAGGGCCGTGGTTAAAGTTTTATAGTAATGAAACCCAGGTATGCTCATTAGACAGCCACAGGGTGTATTTCAAATAACCCACTGTTTTAGGGAATTTTGGCCTCTTGGGGGAGTACCATCAAGTGTACAGTTGGGGGTAATTCTGTTGTACTCTGAAAAGGAAAGTCCGCAAGACGATTCCATTAAAATGGATTGACTGTTCAGAGGCCATGTAAATGGATGTCCAGGGTCCTCAAGGGCCATGCAAATGGGCGAACTTGGCCAGTTCCAAGTAATTACTTCAGAAAGCAAGACAACAAAATCAATTCCAAACCCTGTTACCGGGTGTATGGTCATCACTTACAAAAGAGGCTCGCTTGCCTCCCTTCCATCCAGAGGCCAGCAGGGAGCAGCGTGAGGTTGTGGCTGGCATGTGAATGCTGCCTTTCTGTACCTCGGGGGCTTTTTCTGTGTGAAATCATCAGGATAATGCTGACTGTCTCTCGCCTGCCTTGTAGGGAACCTGCACAGGGTCTGTGTGGGCCAGGGGCTTTATGGAGGAACGTAACAGATTTACGGTGGGCAATAACCTCTAACATTTATTAAGCACGTCAGTGTATATGCCAGGATCTGTGGTCTATATACATTTTCATAAATTACCTTGTCTAATAACCCTGGGATAGAGCTGCTGTTACCCCCTTTTAAAAATAAGGAAAAGCAGCTTAGAGAGTTTCAGAAATGTGTCCAACACCCAGTCCGCCTGAAATGCTAAAGGACGTCTGCTTTACTCAGCAGAGCTCTATGAACAGAGCAGGGAGGAAATACCCAGGGCCACTTTGAAACTGTCACAGTCTCTGCCCCGAGAACTCTGGGACCAAGGATGCTTGCCTTTTATCACTAGAACATCAATTTATACTTGGCTACAAAAGTGCATTTCTTATATGATTTCTGCTGTTCCAGGCAATTTGTAAAAATATCTCCCTCCCGGATCTACATGCACATGAAAGATGCCTTAGTTTTCATGGGAGTGGACGAGGCAGTTATAATGCCCATAAATATCAGCTCTCTGGCGCCATCTGCTACAGGAAGAGTCTAAAATAAGGGCAGATCTTTACTTGAGCCAACATACAGTTTCTATAGCCAGTGAGTTTGTCTCCATTTCATTTTGACCCGTACAGGTCGGAATGAGCAAGTAGATATGACTTTCCTCACCCCCATAACAGGAAAAAAAAATACCTTGGCTCTAGCCTGGATTGAAAGCCTCTTATAAAAGAGTCCAGCCCCACCTAGAACGGGCCCATAAGAAGTTGGAATACCACTGATACCACTGGTAGGTGCTAAAGTGCTGAGCTGTATTTTATTCAAGCCGACATAAGGGGTCTGAATGTGTAGACTTGGCAAATACAAGTTGCCCGACCATCAAAGCAGGACAGTGAAGTTGAGACTTCAGAGAGTGGTCTGGCCAGGAAGCATCTCATGGCCCAGTGTGCTGAATTGAGAATCACAGGAAGATGACTCTCATTGCCACCAGGCTCCTAATTATAACGCCATCCTGTCCCCAAGAGAACGCATACTACACAATAACCTTATATTAGAAACTTCTTTTTAATGAGGTCCCTCGGTGCTTTTGAAACTAAATCCTTTTTAATTGGAACTGTCTTCTACCACATTTAACCCTGGGACACCTTCCTTAATCTATGTCAAGGTATCTTGATGAACTCAGCCTGAGGCCTTGCTCAATCCTCTGGACCCTTGGAGAAGAAGCCTTGGCTGCCGTGCCCCCTAGAACCCTCTCTGCCACCAAGACTCGTGGGGGACTGACCAGCCCAGGAATTGGGGCCAGACACACTTGACTTGAGGGAGACCACCCAGTATGGCCTTCTTGTTGGCTTGTCATGTTCAACCTATTTTCTTCTTACCTTGAAAGAAAAAATATAGCCCTCCCTCCTACTCTAGAATTAATATTTTAAAAATACAAGTTAATCAAATCCACAGTTTGCTTATTCCCTTGCATTTCTTAACAAAGGAGACTGCTTGCCCTCTACATTCTGTCCCCATGACTCCTTGGCAAACACGCACGGCCCCGTAAACTCACCTTCCAATGCTTAGAGCAGAGTGGGGAGCCTTTAAGAAACAGCCAAGTGCAGTGATTGTCTCATCAGGGGAGAGGGGTGACTTTAAAATTCTTCAGATACTTTTACAGCTATTACACTGAAATGGTTTAACCTGAGTGGCTTATTTCAGAGGCCCAGGGAAAGGGGAAAAAGCAGATCCCAGCAGTTTTGCCCGTGATATCTTTTCGATCTGTGTCCTGCAGTTGCTGGGATTTACATAATAATTGGTGAGGAAGTATTGCAGTACACACAGATCCATGCACATCCCTCCTGGTTGCTTTCCCGAAAGGCTTAAAAATGCGGTGGATTTAATCTAGGTCAAAAAAAGAAAGAAACTCCGTTTGCCTGGCAGAGGATTTGGAGAGCGTGCCTCACTTCACGGGGCCATGGGAGTATCAGGAGATGGTTCCTTCAAGAAAAGCCACCAGGGCAGACTGTGATCTTGTGGCCGATTAACCGACTGTGGTCCCAGCATGTCAGGTGCGGAGTCTCAGGAAAGGGTGCGGGGTTGCACGGAGCCCCGTGAGAGCAGCGCTCTCTCCCTGGTTGAAAAGTTGGCACTGATTTACTGCCTAGGGGTCCTCCTGCTGGGGACATGAGTCGGGGTTCTTGGAGGAGCGTAGGATCTGCGCCCCAGGCAACCAGAAGTCATAAGCACAGCTCCTGCTTTGTCAGTGAAATTCCCTGGGGATTCCCTTGGGATTGCAGTTGGTGGGCCAAGCAGTGGTGTCCACATAATTCAGGTACTGAAAGCAGAATGACGGCTCCGTCTGCTTCCTAGGTAATGGCCAGATGGTATTACTTTTTACATCAGGGTGCCCATTATATGAAACTCTATAAAAATAAGCTAATTGGATACGGTTTCATTAAAAGTTGATTTCTACAGGATGTGGCATTTGTATTGGGTAGCTGTTATTCTCGCTCTGGAAGTCCCACTTTTACATAGAGAGGGAAAAAAGTGCTTTGTCTTAGAGAAGACTGTTAGAAGTTTAAAACAGGAGAGGTTTGGGGTGTAAAGAGACATTTTCAGTGACATGAGAGGAGGTTGAAGCAGTCTTGAGGATCCTTCAGAGGAAAGCAGAACCTATCAGGGGTGGTTCATGGCAAACTCTCTTATGATAGGCATTAACTTTGAAGGTGGCTGTGAACCATTAGTGATGTGGATGGTTTTGCCTTTGCTCTGAGCTACTTGTGTGATTGTGGGCTTTTGGCTAACATGCTATGAGAGGGGGATGGAGAGTTGGGTGACTCGAGTTAATTAATTGTAAAATTCTTTGATTCTATGGAATAGGCACAGAAGCCGAGAGAAAGATGACACGTTAACTTCCTCTAATTTTATTTTTCTTACTTTTGAGTTTAAAGCAAAAAAAAAAAGGATGCAAAACAAAACCCTTTCATCTTCTTGCAGGTTCTTAACCGTTTAAGGAATTTCTGCTTCGCTGCTTTTTAAAATTCTTTTCCTTGATATCTCAGTTGATATCATTACAACCACCTTGGTGCAGCATCCAAGTTCAGAGGGGCCACGATAAGGAAATCATACTAGGGAATACATAAATGTGTTTAGCAGCCAGGGGACTGAATTTTATTATTTTTTTTATTGAAGTATAGTTGATTTACAGCATTGTATTAGTTTCAGGTATACAGCAAAGTGATTCAGATAGACAGAAAGATAGATAGTGGTGGATGGATGGGATGGATAGATAGACAGAGTTCATAGGCAGATAGATAGATTGATTCTTTTTCAGATTCTTTTCCCTTAGGGGTTATTACAAGATATTGAATAGAGTTCCCTGTGCTATACAGTAGGTCCTTGTTGTTTATCTGTGTTATATATAGTAGTGTGTATATGTTAGTCCCATACTCCTAATTTATATCTCCCCACACCTTTCTCCTCTGGTAACCATCAGTTTGTTTTCTATGTCTGTGAATCTGTGTCTGTTTTGTAAATAAATTCACTTCTATTATTTTGTAGATTTCACATATAAATGGTATCATGTAATATTTGTCTTTCTCTGTCTGACTTCACCCAGTATGGTAATCTCTAGGTCCATCCATGTTGCTTCAAATGGCAAAATTTCATTCTTTCTTATGGCTGAATAGTATTCCATTGTGTGTATATGTACCACATCTTCTTTATCCTTTCATCTTTGATGGACACTTAGGTTGCTTCCATGTCTTGGCTATTGTAACCAATGCTGCTATGAACATTGGGGTGCGTGTATCTTTTCAAAGTAGAGTTTCCATCTATTCCAGATGTATGCCCAGGATCATATGGTAGCTCTAATCTTAGCTTTCTAAGGAACCTCCATACTGTTTTCCATAGTGGCTGCACCGATTTGCATTCCCACCAACAGTGTAGGAGGGTTCCAAGGGACTGAATTTTAAATGCAGCTTGTGACATCAGTAGCATTACGTGTTAAGTCCCATCTTACGTTCCTCTAAAGAAAGCCATGTTTTGAGGACAAAGTAGAAAGAATAAAGGATGACCTAGGACTATGGAGGCCCCAAGTTAATAACAGTGCATTGGATGTGGTTTTTAACCAACAGTGCCAGTTCTTTTGGGGGGGTGGACTTTAGGCTGAGGAAGGGGATCCATCTGCGCTTCTAGGGGACCAGTTTGCCTCCTGGATGGCATTTTGCCATCGTCCTTTTCCTCAAGACTCTAGAGGGTCATCTTCTAGACCCCTGGAAGGCTACTTCTTTTCTTTTTTAAGGTCAGTGCTAAGTTTACTTTAACAGTTTAATTCAGGGGATTTTTGGATGGGGTTTTTGAACCTTTAACTGCCTTGTAGAAACGGAAAGTCAAGGGCCTTGGCAGTGGGTAAGCCCATGGTTGATAGTCAAAACCTTACTTAGCATGTGGGAGCTTCACTTGAGCACAGAGTGCACCACTGAGGTCAACAACCTTCAAAGAAGCATGAAATTCTCTACATGGTGGCTGAGTTTGGGGGAGAAAACAGATGGTAAGGGGAAGCAGCGATGAGAAGTCCCGTCCTCTTTTGACTTAAACTGTGCGACTGACTCGACACGAAGCCAAGATCCCAACTGCAGTTGGACTTGTGTAAAGGAGGCACTTGCTTTGCTTGCAAATGTGTAGACAAAAGAGAGCTTCATTCACAGAAAGAAGAAAAACCGTAGCAGGTTCAGTCATTTAGCCTCGCAGGGCCTTGGTCTCTTGATCTGACGGCCCCTTAGAATTCGAAGGCAGCCTTTAAAGGAATTTTCAGTTTACACCATGGTGACCCTGTTGCTGTCTTGAATTCAAATACAGCTTGAACTGAATCTCTCTGCCGGGGTTATTCCCTTTTTTTTTTTTTTTTTTTAAAGAAGTACGTACAGGGTTCAACCAGCACATGATTTTTCTGTGATTGTTTTCAAATGTTTATTTGTGTAGGTTTTGACAGTGATGCAGATTTCTTGTACAAGATGTTGAGTGACCTTGAGGACGTGGGTGGACCCCTCTTTATACCCCAGGGACAGAGTTGACTTGGGGAGACAGGTGTCCACGTACACAACACCAGAAGCTCCGAACCTGAAGTACTTTTTAGTTTACCAGCTTGGCCACAGCACTGTGGGAAATCATTTTTTCACCTCCTCTCCTCTATCCTCAAGTTGTCTAGTTGTTTGTATTTCAGAAAACGTTCCACAATTTCCCATATTAAGATATTACTGAAGAGTTTCATCAGAAAAAGTATTAACAGTCAGGACGAGAACATTCCCAAAAAGGCCCTTTCTCGCATTTATGGGAGCAACCTTTCAAGGAGAGGGAGCTGGTGGCTCCAGGAGAATAGTGAGGAATGTTCCACTAGACCAGCCATACGTAGGGCTGGCTTCCCGTGCCACTGAGAGTGTAATTGTTGGCATGTGATCTGAAATTTCTACCCCACAGCGGACAAGTGACTATTTCAATAACTGCAAACCTTTCAAGTCACTGACCTACCATCTTCATACCTGGATTCTTTAAAACAAACACACAGATAGAGTAAAAAACTACCATGTTGTCCATATTTTAGAGCCAAAGACTTAAAAGTGTCTTTTTATAAAATGGTGTCTTCAGAGCATCAAACCTTAGTTTCCTTCCCCCCCAATTTGGTAACCTCAGAGAAGTTTCTTGAACAAGTATGGTGTCAGTTTTCTTCAGGGAAGAACTAATTTTAAAATCTGATCTCGGTACCATTCTCTCGGGCTGTGTCTACACCACCCTCCACACGGAAGAATGTAAATTAAGTGCTGTTTGACTCAGGACAGGCCATGATATAAATTGGTTATCTCTACATAAGGGGTGCATTTTTTTTCCCTGTGAGTATTATTACCAAGAGTTTCCAAGTTAGGCTTTTCCAAGAGAAACAGCTGTGGTTTGAAAAGATTGGTGATAATCCAGATGGTTTCTTTTAGGATAAGTCTACTTGATCATTTAAAATTAAAGTCTTTCAGTAAAGTTGAGTGTCTTCTTGATGGCTTTAAATACCCTACGTGTGTGTGTGTGTGTGTGTGTGTGTGTGTGTGTGTGTGTGTGTTTGTGTGTGTAGAGAGAGACCATTGGCCTGTCTTCTTTGAGGCTTTATCTTTGGAAACAGCAGAAACCTCATCACAGTGTCTCAGATTATTCAGCGAAGCCAGCAGAATACCTGAGGGAACTTTTTATGGCCACAGAAAATATTTGTGAGGAAATATA
The DNA here is from genome assembly GCF_059928025.1 of Delphinapterus leucas. NCBI lineage: Eukaryota > Metazoa > Chordata > Mammalia > Artiodactyla > Monodontidae > Delphinapterus > Delphinapterus leucas. Next base: position 20,701,750 of record NC_143130.1, on the reverse strand, counting down.
GTCAGACACCAACTACCCTATTTGGAGTAGGTAGCTCTTGGCGTCTCTGAGAATTACCATTCTCAACTTACAGTACAGGATGGTCTAATCGTATCACACAATTACGATCCTGATGACACATTGCTTTACAAGCTGAACATGGGCAACCAGATTGCTGAACTTGCCAACTTGTGGGACTCGGGGCCGTCAAAAGCTGCCAGGCCCCCTGACTCGTTCCCTTGGGGCCCAGCGTACCCTGGGTGCCTCCTGACCATCCAGAGATGCTCACAGTGAGGCCTCACACCGGTGGCCTTCACAGTGGGCACTCTGCACCCCAGGACCTTTCTCTCTAGACCTCCTTTCCCATCCAAACAGATCTGTCTTAAGTGGCCTTCCTAGGGGTCAGCCAGGTGGTCAAAGTTGAGCCGCAAAATGAATTCACAGGGAGAGGGTAGTGGCCCGTGAGCTTTCACGTGATACCGCCTGCAGTATGTAGCCTCAGCAGCATCTCTTGGGGTTCAGAACAGGAGTCATCACTAGTGGGCACGTTAGACTCCGTATGGGCCTGAAACACTGATACTTGGTTCTGGAATCACCTCTCGAGCTCTACCCCCTAACCTGTTCTACCTGTGAATTTAAAGAGCCGTGGTGGGGCGTAAGGGGATGGGCCTGATAAATAGACATGCAACACATGGATTTTTTTTTTATTTTTGGCTCTGAAATCCAGAGCTCTTATTAACACAGCGAATTGTTGAAACTCTTGGAAAGTGAGATGCCACGAAGTCACCTGGGCCTGGGCCATCATGTTTGTCTTTCCTAAGCTGGCTGCTGCCGTTGGCAGAAACTCCAGAGCCAGGGGATAAAGGTGGCAAGAATTGTGAGGTGCGAGTGCTTAGGAGACTGTGTAAGACGGGTAGCGCAGAAAAACGTGAAGCTGCACAGAGCAGAAAGCAGGAGGGCTGAGCCTGGCTGAAGCATTCGGCTCTGCGCATCCCCGGAGTCCCCCGGCAGGTGGCTTCCCGTCTGTGACGTGCATCAGGCCTTGCTCTGCACTCCACAGGCAGCAGGGAAAGTGGATTCTGGGAGCGATGCTGACACCGGAGGGGTGGTCACCTCGGGTGCACGGCGCAGCCGCTGACCGTTGAAGAGTGCCTGGGGCTGTTGTCGGCGTTTAACCACCCACCTTACCACGATGTTCGAAGCAGAGCCTGGTTGGAGGAGGAAGGTCTGTCCCCCGAATCAGACTGCTGGGCCATCTGGTGGTGCAGCTGACCTGCAAACGAACCTGGTAAATTTCAGACCTGAGTTACAGCTGGTGCAGGGAAATCTAAAAGCCAGGTGGTTCCCTTAACAGCTGTCCATCCAGTTACGGTAGGCAGGAAAGAAAATTCCAACCCTGTCGCACCTCCACGGGTTTTCTAGGATCTAGAGTCGCTCCCTGGCCTTTTGCCATGATGAGCACCATCTCAGGGCAAGCGTTAGTGATATTTCTCCCTTCCTGTGTTGAAATGATCTCCGCAAGTCAATGAGTCTAAGATTTTATTTTATTTATTTTTTATTTTTATTTTTTTTCACTCCTGCCTGGTTCCCATCCCCTTTGTGATGTGGGCCCTCTGGTGTGAGGTCTGAGTCTAAGATTTTAAGTGAGTATATCAAGTGATTGACTACTAAAAAAGCCTGTGGTTGTTTAGCTGGGAGAGTACTCATAGAAGCAAGAGTCTGTGAAACACATTCTTACTCTGGAAGTGTCCAGACTCATGTCCCATCGGGGGAAAAGCACATATGGCGGACTCTAAGATGAATGTTGAAATTGGGAGTATTTCTACCGCAGATTTTCTGATAACTTAATGAAACATTACTTTTATTAAGTCAATTAGTATGCATGCTGAATGAAGTGCAAGACAGTTTTAGCCAAGAAAGGGAAGGAATTTTTTTTTTTTTTTTTTTTTGTGGTACGTGGGCCTCTCACCGCTGTGGCCTCTCCCGTTGCGGAGTGCAGGCTCCGGACGTGCAGGCTCAGCGGCCATGGCTCACGGGCCTCGCCGCTCCACGGCATGTGGGATCTTCCCGGACTGGGGCATGAACCCGTGTCCCCTGCATCGGCAGGTGGACTCTCAACCACTGCGCCACCAGGGAAGCCCAGGAATAATTTTGACTGTTTAAAAAAAAAAATTTATTCTGAATGAAACCCTTTGGTTATATATCCATGTAGTTTTTTTTTTTTTTTTTCAGGGGGAGGGAGTGGTAGGCAGACCTGGGGGTTTTTTTGTGTGTGTGCTTTTTAAAATAAATTTATTTTATTTATTTATTTTTGGCTGCATTGCGTCTTTGTTGCTGCACACAGGCTTTCTCTAGTTGAGGCAAGTAGGAGCGGGGGCTACTCTTCATTGCAGTGCGTGTGCTTCTCATTGTGGTGGCTTCTCTTGTTGCAGAGCACGGGCTCTAGGCACGCAGGCTTCAGTAGTTGTGGCTCGTGGGCTCTAGAGGAGAGCAGGCTCAGTAGTTGTGGCACATGGGCTTAGTTGCTCCACGGCATGTGGGATCTTCCTGGACCAGGGCTCCAACCCATGTCCCCTGCATTGGCAGGCGGATTCTTAACCAGTGCGCCACCAGGGAAGTCCCCAGACCTGGTTTTTATTCACTGCTTTAGGGGTGATGCAGCTAAAGGAACTCAGGTATAGAGGAAGTAAGGTATTTTCCACTGAGTCATTCAGGAACCAAATGTGTGAAACCAAAAGAAGTCTTGGGGTGAGATTCCCCCAGATCCCCCATGTTGGTGCGAGTGCTTCATTGCATGAGGGTGCCCAGCTGAGGCTACAAGTCGGGGCCGAAATTCAGCCTGAGCTCTACTCACTGAGCCTTGGGGCTCTGCCCACCTGGAGGTGGGATACCTCCTTCAAAGGTCCCAAGTTCACTTGCCAAGCATGGAGCTGAGCTTTTGGGTTGGGGGTCGGTGAGCAGTGAGGGCTTAGGCGTATCACCAGTGGTGTCCAGGATACTCTTCTATGTATTACAACTAGAACTGGAGCTTCAGGGGGCATGGTCTTCCAAGGTCTTTGTTTAGATGGGACTAGAGTAAAAGAGTTCAAAGCTATGCACAGTTCAAAGAGGATCTGTAGTGACAAATCCCTGATTTCACCTCGTCGGTTGCATAGGCAGAGTGGACCCTGGATGAAATTGGAAAGAGTTGGAGATTCGGAATATCTTTCCATCTCCCTTCTGTCCATTAAGACTCCTCGCTGCATTCTTGCCCCTCTTCACCCCCATCCCACGCTGCTCAGACATCAGCTTCAAACTTGCCCTTTCTCAAAGCAAAACAAAACAAGCACAGAAACCGCCTTCTGTTCACTAGGAACCTTGTTCAAGAGGGAAACACTTGAAGTTGCCAAATTCAAGATGTAAATAGGTAGGAACAATTACCTATTACCTTCCTCAAGGGTAGCATTTTAATACTTAAATAGCAAATGAACTGCACCTTCCCAGTGGAATTTCAGGCCGTGGGAAGTGGTAGGGATTTTGTTTGGGTGTTTAAGGCAGGAAGGGATTCTTTATTCCTGAGACCGCTATGTGTTGGGTCCACAGTGGCCCAACAATAAGATTCCTTCAGTTTACATCATCTTTATTCTTCGTTGCTTTTATCTTATCATGTGTCATTCACAGTTTCCGTTCCCCTTGTCATTACACTGTTCTTTTAGGCCGACCTCAACTTTTCCTTCTTAGCTCTGAGCATGGCCAGACTGGCATTTGTTTTCCTTCTGCTGAGATCATTCTTCCTTAATTGCCTTCTTTCCAGGCATGCAAACTTATGACTTCTACTGCATCCGAAATCTTCTATTTTTTAAGTATCACACTCTCAAAATCTACCTGCTTGAAAGCATCAGATTTTGTAGCTTCGATATTGAAGTGGAAGTTCAGAGCGTCCTCATTGCTTTCTTACCCAGAAGCCAACCCCATAAGCCCAGGAGAGAGAAAGGAGAAGTTACTCAGAGTCTGGTTGTTAGAAGCTTTTGGAAGACAGAGATGATGTCTTTCCCTGTTTCTCTTTTCTTTTCTTTTTAATTTTACTGAAGTAGAGTTGATTTACAATGTTGTATTAATTTCTGCTGTACAGCAGTGATTCAGTTATACATTCTCTTTTTAAATATTCTTTTGCGTCATGGTTTTCTTTCCCTGTTCTTTCTGTATCAAGCCTAGGGGAATATAATTTTTCTTCCTCTTAAAGTGATTACGATGGATACTGGAAGCTGGGACTTGACTCTGCTGTTTAAAATCATTCCTTGATTTGAAGCAATTCCTATAGCTTTTCTGGGCTTAGGTTATGCCATTGAAGCTGGAAATCACACATTAAGTTGATCAGTTCAGGAAAAAAATCTACCACCTGGCAGTATGGCCAAATGAACTCTGGTCAAAGAACTCAAATAGCTGAAGTGGGAAGCTCATATAAAAAGGAACACTCTGTCTATCTGTGATTCTTTAAAGACACTTCATAATTTTCGTATCCCTCCATCGTGCAAATGATAGACTTTAAGAGTTTCTGATCCTTGGAGGCATGGAGTTTTTTAAATGCCGAGGACCTATGATCATACTCTCCTTTGTCCAGGAGGTGGAGGTCTTACATATTTAATCTCAGTAGACTCCAGTGAAACCAAGTATTTGACAACAAGGGTCCAAGTTTCCTTTTTCCAGATAAGGAGGAAGCATACGCATTTTGGAATGTTGTATGGATGGTTTTGTACTTTATTTTCTTCCTTTGAATGAGTTTTGTTTTGAAAAGTAGATGCCCGTGTATGATTCTGAACCTTTGATGGTTTGTGGTGCCAACTTCCGGCTCTCCAGCTGTGCCACGTTTCTTCTGTTCTTGGTCTTACTTACGTCATTCCCCTGAATAGAGCCAATGTTGATGCCTTAGTGCTGTGAATTTCTCTCATGCCACTTGCTGTACTTGGCGTTTGAGGACCTCTCAAGGCTCTCTCCACCTCTCCAAGCATTAGGATAAGGACCAGGGTGAAATATGTACAATCTGGGTGACTGCATCTCTCTGCTTTTTTTTTTCAACCCAACTCATCCAAGGCAGCCCAGGTCAGAGGCAGCATCTTTTTTTTTTTTTTTTTTTAATTTCCAAATTTTTTTTCCCTTTTTTCTAAGCCTGATGTGCTAAGAAACTATATGCTAATTAATAGATAATTAACCGGTATCTTCCTCTGGTCTAACCACATATGTTAACCAGTGTATTTAGATACAGGTTGAAGAAGGGGGTCAGCCATCCTTTAGAATGCAGAAGGAATGTAAACAGTTTTCAAGACCATTTTCTTTGGTGGAGGGAGTTGGGTGGGAAGAGGGTACATGCCGGTCTCTCTTGGAGGGGCCTTCAGCCTGGACTCCCATCAGCTCTGAGAAACGAGGAGTCAAGAGGTTACCAGTTGACATACCACAGCCGTATTTAGTATACGGGACAGAGTCTGCAAACATGTTTCAGCATATGCCCACTGCATCATAGCTTACTTTCTCAACTGGTTAAAATAGAGTCTTTCATTTCAGCGAACAAACACTGCGTGTTTCATGTATGGAATTTTGCATTATGTACTGTGGTGGAAGTTAAAAAGAATAAAGCACAATCCCAGCTCCTGGGGAGCTTATCATCCAGCTGTCTAAACCTTGGAGTTGAGAAAGTGTTTTAAAAGGGTGACGTTCTGGAGATATTCTTTAAGAAAATGATAGTCGATGTAAGTTTTTGCCATTGTGCTTGTGATTAAGCACTTCGCTGGGTGCCGTGGGTGCACCGCCAGTCCCACTATCAACCCACCCGCCACCTCCCGCCCTCGTTCCTGAGCAGCTGGATTCCCCGTAGCTGGTGCACAGTTCGGAATTGACTCCCCAAAGTGGGGAGAAGCTAATAAATATGATTTAGGATGAAAGGCGCTGTGTAAACGCTTGAGCTGTTATTACTGTTCCCGTGCACTTTATTTTTAAATTGTGCATCCTTTTAAGTAGATGACTCGTTCGCCCCAGTCTCCATTATATCGAAGCAAAGCATTCACAGAAATTTCTAAAACCTTTTCATTTCTCTCTGTAGGTTGTTGTTTCGTAACATTTTATACAAGAAAAGCTGCACTTGAGGCCCAGAATGCACTGCACAATATTAAAACTTTACCTGGGGTGAGTCGGTTTACTTTTGTACCAAAATCACTTTATTGCTTGAAAATGGTCCTTTCAACTGAAGGTTCTAGTGATGGGCTCTTAGTGCCAAAAATGACTTTGGGCTTTTGAGGAGGGTGTGCTGACCCCACCTCCCGTCCCCCCTGCAGCAGCTGGCCAGCCCCTCAAGAAACACTGGCATTACCGCTGACAGAAAGACCTCTCAGAGAGTATGTCCCCCGGTTAGAAAATCGGAGTGACCCCACTGGCTCGCAGTGGCTGAAAAGAGGACTGGGTGGGCTGCAATTTCAAAACGGGGGGAAACTCCACACACACACACGCACGAGAGGAGCAAATGGAAAAGGAAAAGCTTTTACTCACCAGGAGCCTCTTTTCAAATTTAGTCCTTAGATTTTTCTTTTGAAAGGACAAAAATGTACCCTGCACAGCCGTAATATTCAACCTCCTAATGGTCTCTAAACAGTCAATGGTGGTTAACAAAGTCAATGTTTTAATGCCCAATTTGCGGCTTCATGTCGATAGAGAACAGAAAATACAAAGCTTACAGTTTTTTTCCATTTCCTTCCCAGTACTTTTGGATGCTTGGTACCATTCACTAGAAATGAACTGATGTGGGCTATAGCTGCTTCATCAGAATACATGATTTCTGGGGGGCTGTGACAGTTTTATCTAGTGTACGCTGGTATAAATTTCTCTGTGCTGTCGGGATATCTTCCCTGTTGACTCAAATATCAGGGATGAGTTAGTTTAATAGCATAATGATTTGTGTAGGTGATAGTGAAGAACCTCTGGTAATCAGTGCTATGTTAATGATTTTATTGAAACCTGGTTTGATAATAGTAAAAGAAAGATAACATGATGTCCCTAATGTTTTCAGCGTATAATTCTAACTTTTTATCATTCATCTGTCGTGCTAACCTATGTACACAAGTCATTTGATACCCTGTCACCCCCCAGAAAAGATAGCATTTGTTTAATTCACCTTAGCGCAATTGAAAATTGTGTAATATTTTAGTGACAAGACAGTCAGTAGAAGGTTTTCAAAACATTAGCTTCGTAGTAACAAAAAAGTAATAAGTTATGAACCTTGGTCTCAAATCACACCACTTTGGTTTTCCCCTTTTTGTGTGAGCAAATCAGAGAGACAGTGGTTCAGAAAAGCAAGTGTGATACCAGAATTCTCCCTCCCAATTCAATTTAACTACTTCTCCCTGAAACTTTTAAGGTGGTTTTCAGTAACGGAGATTTTACTGGGTCTAAGTGCTTTGCCTAATGATTTTTTAAGTATCATTTCAGCTTCATTCTCTGTATAAATGGAATTTTTCCAACGTAAATTCTAGGAGGTTGCAGCGTTAGGTTACATTATTGAACGAAGCAACCAAGTTAAATATTTACTGGCAATGGTAGAAAAAAAAATTTTTTTATTTCCCAGGCTCCTAATCCACCCCAAAACCCACTTGGTATTCCTTCTTTTAGAAAGAAATACTTTACAGTAATTAGTGTACAAAATCCCATTTTAAACAAAATGTTTAAAAAAATTACTTGATGATAAATTGTTACTTAGTATTTAGAGTGTATAGAGGCACATCACATCCTATTTTAAATTAATGCAGAGCTTGGTTAATCTGAGTTCATCACCTCCACTAGGAGAGGGACATAGCTCTTAACATGCAATTTTCATACGTGAAGATGCTCCCTAGAAACCCAGAAGTAATCTGATGAATGGGCCATGTTGAAAAACCTACAAATGACTGATGGGTTTGCTCCCATTTGGGACATCTTACTCTGACCCTTTTCTCAGCAAACAAATAGCATCTTCTGTATTAAAAAAAAAAAATGTTGCCCATGTCTCTTTTTCGCCTTAAAAATTCTGCATGCAGAAGTCAGGGCTGGTGATTTTGGAAACCCATTATTAAGGACAAGAAATCTGGGGTTGGAAAAGATGGTTTGTGGATTGTTTTCGGCTTTCTTTTTATCCAGTTCAATTTCCTATGCCCAATTACCTGAGGTGGGTTAAATGAAAATTTTGAGAAGTCAGGTCTGATTTGTAAGCTCCTAGCCTTCACAGTGCGCACAGTACTGCTACATCTGCCATTTCAAATTAGGCGCATGGGAACAGAGTTCCACATCTTGCATTTATGTATTGCTTTATCTGATCAGCATCACCCTTAACAGCTCCAGGAAGAACATGAAAGTGGTTTCCTATCAGCTGGGAGCTTTGGTGGGCAGGAAGAAAAGGGACCAGATAAAAGATTAATGCATATTCTTGGGGAAAAAAATATTACAGGGTGCCTTTCTGTTTGATTACAAGCCTTGGAATTAGTCAACATTTCCATAATTCTAAACCAGTATACACCTGTTTTCCCACTGTGATGTGAAGGAACAACTTAATTTAACAGAACCCCTGCTGTGCTAAATCTCTCATTAAATACCCAGTGAGTTCGGTAATTTAAAGTTGTAACACTACTATTTTAACTGGTTGCCTCCATATTATGAAATTAATAAGAAATTAATGATGCACTTTGCCATATGCCTTCAATTTCTTTCTGAATAAAAGTAAAAGGGATAAAGAAAAATGCATCACCAGCTGACACTTTAAAGCTTTTCTGGTTGTAATCATTTCTCCTGTGGATAAAATCCATTAAAAATGCACTTGCTGCCTTTTTTTCTAAAGTGTCCACAACTTTCTGTTTAAAACAAGATCAAATAGTGCTGCGTGTTTGGTTGGAGGTTTTTTTCCCTATTTAATTTTCTTTTGCAGTTGATATGTTTTGTCATAATGGAACTTTTCATCACGCAGCCAAACTTGGTGAATGTTGAGAGACTATCGTTCTTGAGAGAAACAAAGAACTTGGTTAGTATGGGAGAGGAAGAACACCTGATGGGATGTTCATTTATGCAGTTGGATGTGTCTGCTCTCAGATTTTTATATAAAGGCACCCTTCCTCCCATGTCATGTATGGATTATAGAGACCCTTTCTGTGGTGAGGTATAGGGCAAAGCATCTGGGCCTTACTTAGCAGTGCAAAGGCATTAAGGACGCATTTCTCAAGCCTGTCTCTTACCATGTGACTGAGAAAGACGCTGGGTCTTACATCCTCCGAAGTGCTCAACATAAATCCTAGAAATACGCTATTAGAAATTAAGGGAGAAAATTCAGGAGCTCAACACAGGGAGCAAGAAATGAGCTTCGGAGGGTAGGGAGGCCCTTCCCCTGGTTTGATCATGCTCTGCTCTACAGATAGTGGTTTGACACATATGCAACAGATCAAATCTTAGGCACGGCGCCTAATTTATTACTGACGTTTCATTAGGTTAACAAATCACTCATGATAATCGGTGCCTGCTGTGTGCCAGGCGGCAAAGCTATACGGTCACACACGCGCCCTTGAGATCCGTAGTGAGTCTGTGACCGTGTCTGCACAGAAAGCAGAGCCTGACGAACCATTGGCCTTGCTACCAACTGGTTAGACTTGCTCCACAGCTGAGCCATTTGCGTTCTTGGACAAATCTTGATTGCCCGTCCTTTGACGACGTAGCCCATCAGGCTAAGAGATAGCTTCCTTTGTTTAGGGTTTCAGGCAGGCACAACCTCACTGGTAGAATTATTCAGTAGAAACATCATCGTCTGCCACTGTGGTTCCGAGAGAGAAAACCCTTGTGAAGGCAACTTGCAAGATTCATTTTGTTCTCACTGACCTAATTTAGCTTAATTAAAAAATAAAATAACGACCTCAGCGAAGGCACGGGAAAACTACCACGATCTCTTCAGTAATCAGATGTCAGGGCCAAATAGCCCTGTGCCAGTGACAGCACTAGGCCTTATGCCATTCTTTTTTTCAAGGTCTTCACACACATTGTCTCTAGCAATAAGGCTTTTTGATTGAAAATCTCCAGCAGTATCATTAGAGCATTCACCGTATAAATTAATTTAATTAAGGATGTAGTAACAGAGAGGAATACAGGTTTGAAAAAGCTCTTAAACTTTAACAGCAAGGAGGAATCAGAATCCAAATGTCTTGTAAAATATTAACTGCAAATTTCTTCCAGCCATTTTCTCCGAGTCTGCCTTCCTCCTTTCTTTTTAGAGTCACTACCAGTTTTATTAAATGCACTTTATATTAAGGAGTTACAGCCCTAAGAGCACATTTGTTTAGAGCACTCCGTGTTAGCAGTGGCAGATGGGAACGACACACAGACTTGAGAGATAAAGACAAATGGGCCTGATCCAGCAGGAAGAAGCTGTAAATAAAATGGCCTCTTGGGCCACGTGTGTTCACCCACATGACGTGAATGACCCCCTTCCTGGCTGGCCCTGTGTGGGTCGGCAGTCCTCCCCGGCAGCCTTTAACACAACTCTCCATGGAATGGTTCACCTGTGTCCTCTAAGAGAGGAATGCTAGGGCTTAATTTCTTTCAGCAGAACAGCAAAGGCTCTCATTGGGACCAAATGCAGTTTGCCCATTGTAATGCTTTTTGAGGTACTCATTTACTCTGAACCACCTCTTCTGATTATTAATATGTATTTAATGCCTTTGCTCTCAGAGCCATGATGATTATTTTATCATTATCATCATCATTATTATTTCTGTCATAAAAATCTCTCAAACCCCATCTCTTCATGTCATGGAAATTTCCCCCGAACCATCCCATTTGAATCAAAGCGAAGTGTTTTTCCTCAGGCTCCTTTTATTTAAAATTGTTAGTTGATTTACAGTGTTGTGCCCATCTCTACTGTACAACAGAGTGACTCAGTTATACCCATATAGACATTCTTCATTTTTTTTTTTTTCTTTTGCGGTACGCGGGCCTCTCACTGTTGTGGCCTCTCCCGTTGCAGAGCACAGGCTCTGGACGCGCAGGCTCAGCGGCCATGGCTCACGAGCCCAGCCGCTCCGCGGCATGCGGGATCTTCCCGGACCGGGGCACGAACCCGCGTCCCCTGCATCGGCAGGCGGACTCTCAGCCACTGCACCACCAGGGAAGCCCGACATTCTTCTTTTCATATTCTTCTTCATTATGGTTTATCACAGGATATTGAATATAGTTCCCTGTGCTGGACAGTAGGACCTTGTTGTTTATCCATCCTATATATAATAGTTTACCTCTGCTAATCCCAAACTCCCAGTCCTTCCCTCCCTTAACATTGTAAATCAACTATACTTCAATTTTTTTAATCAAATGAAAAATTTTTTTAAATCATTAAAAAAATTTTAAAGATTGTTAGGAAAAATAAAAGTCAAAGCATCGTTCCAAACAGATTTGAGTCCTCAGACTCACGTGCCGTGTAGGACATACAGATATTCATACCTTCATTCGGCAAATATTTATTGCATTTTTATGGTTTGCCAGGCACCATCCTACGTACTGGGGACTACAGTAGCTACCGTGATATTTATAACTAAATCTTCAAAAAACAAAGCCAGCCAGTGTGCTTATGTATGTTTGATGTTTAATAAATAACTCTTGGTTATTTAATGCCTGAGTGAGTTAGTTGAATAAAATACTTGTAGAGGAGTCAAGCTTTATTCCAAAAATGATCATTTTGCCCAAACGCTCCAAAATGTAAGATACATGTAGATTTGTGATTCCATGTGTATATAATGATAGTTTGTTTCACGTATAGAGATCTATATATTACGTACATCTCTGTATACCTACAGGATAGGTAAACAGTCACACACGTCCACATGTGGATATCAATTCAGTCAAATAAATACAGGAAGACATAGCAGAAAATCTCATTTTGTGTTTGGCCTGCCCACATACTCTTCATTGCAATGTAGTCACCTTTCTGACCTTTGACTTCATGAACTGTATGATTCTTCATGTTGGCAGGTTGGTGGGTTTTTGCTTCGATTCAGGATCATGGCTGATTCATAGCGCATGTGTGAGGGCACTTGACAACTGTCATTTAATGGTGGTAATCCCTGCCTTTCCACCTTCTTCAGAGACGAGTAGGTGCTGAATGAGATAATGTATGTAAAGCTTTCTGAGCCCCTGAAAAAAATGGGCTTGTAAGACGTTGTTTCCACTTGACAGTTTCTGTAGGCATGAAGTCTTCTTGGGTAGCAGCCCAACAGATAAAGTGTATTTCCTGGGGAAGAAATCAGGACACCTTGATTTGGGTGTACATTCTTCAGATTTACCTTTGCAGAATTTGGCCAGGGCTGAAATATTTGGCCTTCTAGGACTGCCCCGAAGCAGCTATTTCCCTGCTGTGCCTGTGTTCTTTTACCCTAATACTCAGTCCTGCAGAAATACAAGCTCAACAAGCGTAAACTTACTTTGCTGTTAAGATGACTTTTTAAAGGCCTGTGGTGGAGAGCGCCACCGTGCGGCCGTGGAGGAGCTCCTGGGAGGGGTGGGCGCAGAAGCCCCTACCCACCTGCGGAGCCAGGCCAGTGTGAAGAAGGGCTTAGGGTGTAGCACCGGCCCCAAATGGGTCTCAGCCAGGTGTGGCAGGATTGCTGGTCAGCTCGTTGGTTTAGACCCGAGAAAGTTGGAGGGAGGAAGAAATCTGTGGCCTGGTGCTTCCCAGTCTGCTGGCCAATCCCAGGGGATCTGAAAAAGTATATTTTAGTACTTCATAAGAGGCTGTTGGCATATATAAAATAGATCACTAATAAGGACCTACTGTAGAGCACAGGAAACTCTAATCAGTACTCCGTAATGACCTGTATGGGAAAAGAATTTTACAAAGAGTGGATATATGTATATGTATAACTGATTCACTTTGCTGTACCGCAGAAACTAACACAACACTGTAAATCAACTTTACTCCAATAAAATTTTTTTTTTAAAAAGGCAGTTGGAAACTGTCCATTTCACCCACCGTAAAGTTTTACAATGCCACCCGAATAGTGGGCACCTCTGCTTTGGACTGGCAGACAGTTCAGTAACTTTGATTGGCACTTACTGATGTATGGCTTTGATATAAAAGGTATACAATGAAAAACCAGTTTTAGGTATAAAATGCAAAACCAGTTACTTTTAAAATATGGCCCTCTCAAGACAAGGAAGCCTAAGGGAGAAGACTCATGCGGGGTCCTTAGTGGTGGTGAGTTGAAAATGGCTGAGGCGGGCAGCCCAGGGTTAAACTAGGAGCAGCTGCACCCCTTTCTGGTAACAGAACTCAGTGGAAGGCCTTCCAGTTTTGTTTTGCAAGCAACATAGTCTCAAATACCTAGTCTCAAAAACCTAATTAATAGGACGGTTCTGAGGGCTTATCAGAGCCAGCCCTCGTGTGACCTAGCATGGCCGCCTGGCCAGATGTGCGTTGTCACCTGTGTCATGGCTTAAGGAATGTTGGTCTCTCACAGTAACAAGTGAAGGCACGAGGGGATGGATGGCACAATGGCAAAATTAAGTCATAGTTAGAGTTCAGAGTTTACCATCCCTCTGTGATATGTCAAGATTCAGTTGGGAATATTTGGTTCACTTACACAGATCTCATTTCCCACCAGGTTGATAAGATTTCATTCAAGAGAAGAATGTGGGGAAAAGCCATGAATTTGACTAAAGGTCTGGATGGAATCGCAGAGGAAAGGATTATGACAGTCAGATGAAAGGGGGAATTTTTAAAAAATAAAGTTGGAAAAGGGTCCAAATTCTGTCTTTAGAGTATGCAGTCTCCGTGAGAACGCATCACCCAAAATATGACTAGCGTGCGGACAGAGCTTGACTCTTTCACGTGTGAGCTGAGCCCAGCTCACGAGACCGTCCAGTGGAAGCGGGCTGGCCAGTTCAGAGCCTCCAACTCTGGGCCACCAAAAAGTGTATGAAGTGGGGAGGTGTGGAGAGAGTTCGGCCAGGAGCCCCAAGGTCCTTCCCCAGCCACCAAGAAATAGAGAGTGGCTGAGCTGGAGCCAGGGAGGCCGGCATAAGAGGGAGCCTTGGAGCTCCACTGCTGGGCCGGATCCGGTCTGGTTGGGCGCAAGGGAAGCAGACCAGCCACTAGGAGGGAGGGGGCAGGGACAGAAGCCTCATGTGTCCTCTGCCTGTTGTAGCCATGGACCGTCACAGTACGCAGGTGCTCAGGAAGCATCATTAGGATTCAGACATAAGCTATTAAAGTTGTTCTGATAATAAAGCAGTATTTCAGGACCATATCATTCCTGCTCTCACTACCCACAAGTCACCGAGATGAAAGGATGAAGAGGCAGCACCTGTGGAAGGCTGCAGAAAGGGGCACCGTGACCCCTGTTCTCTTTTGTCCTCTTTATTGTTCCTGGCCGTCGATACCTCCCATCAGTACTCAGAACGCATATTCGCGCTGCCACCCCTTCCTCCACCAGCACTTAAGAACACTCAAGAGTCCGTCCTTTCTTCATTCAAAGAAAGGAAGTGGTTGGACTGGAATGATTCTTAGAGTCCTTTCCAGTTTTGAGAAAGTGTTCTTGGCCTTCTATGCATTGGCTACATTGGTGGCCTATTGAATTGAAGAAAACCTATCTAGATAGATAGGTAAGTAAATAGGTAGGCGGGAGGTAGATAGATGTCTCTGACTTGACTCGCTTCAGGTGCGGCTTAGTGACTGTAGAGGACTTGGTACAGACACATCTGGACCGTCCAAGGTGTGACGCTCCACTTTGAGATTCTCGGCACGTCTGCTTCCCTCTGCCCTCTGGTTGAGAACCAGCAGGGAGCTCAGCAATCATGATTCTTCCGCCAGGGAACAGAGAAAGGAAAGGGGAGGCAATGAATGCCATCGAGTCGGTCTGATTCCTTGCTTTCGGCCTTGGTTTGACAAGGGTGTTCAGCCTAACGAGGCTCCAGGATTACCGGTGGATTTCCTTTATCTGTTTGGTCACTGTCGCCAGTCCACATGGATAAGTGAGCCTGTGTTTGTAGATGGCTTTCTGCTGTTTATTTGTTTTCCCTCCTAAAAGCATTTTGGGTGATATATCGATAGCATTCACCTTGTTATACGGAGGACACGGAGGCTCCAGAAGATTAAATTAACTTCTCTGCCCTCCCCTGGCACAGCAGTGACAAAACTAGAATTAGAGGTCACAGTCGGTCAGCCTCCCCAAAAGCTTGGCCTCCTGACGGGATTTTGGCCTGATGCTCCGCGCCTCGGAGGGAGCAGGGTGTGTGACTCAAGGGGCCAACACAGCGTAACAGGGAAAATCAGTACAAGGTGACGACTCTTTGTCAGCGGCCCAGGTCTCAGGCCCCCGATGGAGGCTCTCGGGATGTATACTTTGCATTGTCACCGCCGCTCCTCGAGGCGTGTGTCATCCAGCCCCTTTGCTGGTGAGGAAGCTGAAACTCAGAGAAAGGGAGTGACTTGTCCAGGGTTGTACAGCTGGTAACCGGGAGCTGACAGTCAGATTCAGACCAATATCTCTGGCACCTGTAGACTTTGCCCCCCACTGGTCGGGGCAGAGGCGTACAGGTCCTAAGCCCCGTTTCAGGGGACCTCCAGCAGGAAGTGTGTTCCCGTCCATGGCTTCACTGATAAGCTCCGGATGACCACCGTGGCTCCCCGTGCAACCGTCCTGGAAACAGATCTGAAGCCTCAGCTCTCCTGCTAGCCGTGCCGCACGGCGATCTCACCTAAGGGCCAGAGTGCCTGGGCCCGGGCTTTCCCTCCCCAGCAGCCGGCCGGGCGCCCCATCTGCAAGTCGGTCCTGTTGCCGCGAGTTGGGGCTCCAAGGTCCCCTGAAACAGTGGGCAGGCGAGGCAGGGTTTGCTGGTAACCCGGGTACCAGGTGACTGGCACCAGGCCCTCTAAGAGGGAGCCTCAGATCAGGGGCAGTCGTTATGGTAAGAGCAAGCACTTTGCAAAATGATTATAAATGCAACACTTTTCTCCAGAGGAGTGTAGCTTTACCAACATCAGCTCATTAACATTCAGGTTATTAGGGTTCTCTTCTTTATCTGCATCCCCAGGCTCTTGGTCCCAATCCGTAATCTGCATTCTAATGTCCTGTCTCCATCCAGCTGGCCTCTCCGCCCTCCCCCATCTCCGGGCTCCACGTCCAAGCGGGGAGGGAAGGTGGGGGCCTGGGCTCATCTCCGAAGATTAAGCATAAACCCTATTACGTGCCGCCCAAAGCATGAGGCAGCAGGCTGTGGCCGTGGGAAGCAACTCGGAGGGGTTCCAGCCCAGCCTCCCTCCCCCCACCCTGCGGCCCCGAGGAGACCTGGGGGCCTTTATGGAACAATCAGTCTTAGCCTCTTACTTTATGCATGAGGAGCCAGGGTCTGGGGTGGGGGGTGAAGTCTGCAAAACCATCCAGGCGTCTGGATCCTCTGCTTCTGAAAACGAGGGACCAGACTCCCCCCCACACACACACACACAAGGGCACTTAAATATGCAGCAAACGCCACGGATGGGGTTGTACATCCTCCCTGAGCAGCCTCACCGGACAGTCACTGCTGTCTTCTTGGCCACGGCAAGTTGGGGGCAGGGAGGCTAGGTCAGCGGATGCCTTGCCGTGGGTCCGGGGGGCTCAGATGTCCTTCTCCCTCTGTCCCCATCCAGTCGTCTGCTCTGTGCTCGTCCTTTGTCAAGAGGCAAGTTAGGATCAAAGGCTGGAGGATCGTTGAAGATATTAGGGCAGTTTACGTGGTTAATTCTGTCCGGTCATCACGCTGTGATTTCTGTGTTGGTAAGAATGTGGCTAAGTGGATGATTGTACAGGCTTAGACTTCTGTCACCTCTGCTGCTGTCTTGATCATGGGAGCGTGTGACCCTGGACACGTGGTGTTCTGAGACCAGGAGTTCTGTGCTCTCTAGGCCACCGATATTTCTACGTTACTGTCCTCCATCAGGGACAGGAAGGACCGTGTAAGAGCAAAGAACAGGTTCCCTGGAAACTCACCTCCATCCCTGGGAGGTCCATGGGGTATGTTTCAGGCTGTCCAATTCCACGTGTTATGCACTTGCCCATACATAGACTGTATCGTCATTTCTTCAGAAGAGCATATATTGGTATTTAAATACAGGCCAGGAAACTGTGCCGGATGTTTCACACTAAGCGGTGTATGGGGTCCAGGGTACATTTGATGAACAGTCAACAAGTTGTGTGGATTAGGTAAGAGAAAATTCATTGGTGTCCTTGCCTATATCCTACATCTTAGGTGCAAAGTCAGACCCGTAGTTGTTAGAACCCCAGGAGGAGTAGGTTTCTAGCAAATTTTGGTTGAGTAAACCTTTTGTCTATGTGCCTGATATTTTTCATTGGCTTTCAGAAGTTAGATAATTTTAACCAAATAATCAATGTTCAATTAATAAAAAGCATAGTAATAGTGAACGTTTATTGACCACTCCGTCTTGGGCACAGTGCCAAGGGCTTTTATATATGGCTGAGCTCATGTTAATGATACAATACTAGGTAAATAATTAGACAGTGAGTAATAATTTGTTTTCTCACTCTGGTTGCCTTTTCAACTCGAAGTCCGTCACTCTCAACCCAAGGAAGTTTAAGTAGCTGTGGCTATTCGAGAAAATCTCTGTGACAAATCAGTGAATATCTCTTATGGCTAATAATTTCCCTCCTCCACCTGAGCTGGATGCAGGTTAGATGGGAAAGACAGCTGGCACCTAATCTCAGGTGAGCTTCTCCTTGTCACCTTCATCCATTGCTAATGCCTGGTTTATGATTTACTAATATTTATAAGCTATCATTGAAAGAGGAAGAGGAGTGTTAGCCCAGATTTCGGTGAGTTCTAGCTTACATTTCTTCTGCTCATGGAGGCATTAACCATAATCACAACCCCTAAAAATATCTCACAGATACTGTTGAGTCATTTAGCAGAGAGTCTTGATCACCAAGTTACTTAAATCTCTCCTGAGTCAGAGTTGCCACATAAAACCCCTGGAGGTCATTGACAAAAACTGTCATTAGTAAGGAAAATAAAAGTAAGAGCCACAAACCTAGGAAATCCATGGCGAATTTCAGTCGGTTTCTGTTTATTTGACTGTTGTTCTCTGGGTCAGCAGAGGAACACAGGGCATGTGGAGGAAAATAGACCAGATCTGATCATAAGTGTTTTTAGAAACAACACCGTCCAATCCTCTCACTTTATGGTCGAGGAAACTGAAGCCCAGAGAGGTTAGGAAGGTCACACAGACGCTTGGCGGTGGACGTGGGACAACTCATGTCTCCCAGCTCTGCCCCCGTTGTTCTTTTCAGCACCTCATGTCCCCAGAACTCCTCTCCAAGATGATGCTAAAAACACTTTAAAGAGTCAGAAATTCAGAGCCCAGATTACCAGTCTGTCCGTGGATTACAGTCTGTGATATGAGGTGACTGAACATGGCAATTCCTTTTCTCCTTTCCATTCTCTGAGAAAGACCCAGACAGATTAGATAATATTCTTCCTGGCCATTTACCTAAAATGATAGGTGAATGAGATGAATTTATAAAGAATGGAAGAAGAAAAAGGAAAGTCCTTAACCTTTAAGTCCATTTGCATCTCCAGCTGGGGCAGTGATTTGTAACCCTGGCTGCACAGCACATCCTCCCGGGGAGCTTTTGAAACTACACATGCCCAGGCCACATCTCAGGCAAACTGAGTAAGAATCTCTCGAAGCGGGGAGCCCAGCATCAGTGTTTTTAAAAGTTCTCCCAGCGACGGGCAGATTTGGGATGGGTGGTGGTGATTAACTGTTTCCTCCTTCCATTGTCCATCCGGATGCCTGGGAGCACCCTTACGGGCTGGTTATCCTCCCACAAGCACAGCATAGCCTTGCTACTCAAAGTGTGGTCCATCAACCAGTGGCATGGCCATCATCTGGGAACGTGTCAGAAATGCGCTCCAGCCCCGCCCCAGAACGGCGTCTACACTAGATCCCCGGATGATGCATTTGCATAGTATGTAAAGTTTGATGCTTACTCACTGGTAGGAACAAGCCTCACCCGTGCTGCTCTGGGAATCTATCACAGTTCCCTTTAAGATGCTCTGGATGTGTGTGCACACACACCTCTTGTCTGTGCTGAATTGATCTGTTTGCTCATCTGAGTCCTGGGTGCATCAGGATGACATGACTGTCCAGGACAGGTGAAGAAGGAGATAAGAGAGGTCACTGGCCAGCGGAGGGGATCCTTTGTTCTCCAGCATCCATGTTTCCGGGCACCTGTATTTTTCTATCCCATCAACACTCGAAGACCTGCCGGAAAATCTCCCATGAATGAGACTTACACAGAGTTCATGCATCCCAGACTGGAAGGGGACGAGTGGAGTGGGTGCCGTCTTAAGCCTAGTTCTATTCTGAAGCAAGAAGAGCGATTTCTGCCACAAAGAGTTAATCTGTAATACTCGGCAGCCCGGCCCCACCTCACAGGAAGCATAGTCTCGTAGAATCCCTGCTGCTTCATCATTCGTGGACCTGAAATGCCTTCCCAGGAAAGCAGAGTGCTCGCTCTGCTGTTTCTCTTGATAAGCCTGAGAGACAGAGTGTAACCGCCACCCGAACGCTAGGCTAGAGTAGACTGTCTCCTAATGAGAGGTGCTTTATGTACCTCGGTGTACCTGTACGTTTCTACAGTTTGGGGGGCTTAAAAGGAAGGTCATCTTCCCTACGGAGTCATTGTGAGATTTCCTCTTGAGTGAGTTCTTGTTTTCCATCCATACTTCTTACAAATCTGGAGACGTCTTTCACATTTGGGCTTATTCCTAATCCTCAAACATCCTAGGTAGCAGTCTGTACGCACAGGGTCACTTGTTGCTACATAAAATGAAACCCACGGCCAGTCTTTCCCGAAGTTGGCCAAAGAAGCAGTCGAGAGTGGAGAGAGGAGCCAGGCAGGAAGGGAAGCAGGTGGGACAGGACGGGAGGTGCCCAGAGGAAGAAGAGTTTGGTGCAACACCAGCTGACGGTGTATTAGACCCGAACAGAAAAGGCGACCCAGAAGGAGAACACGCGATGCGAGAGGAAAACCACCAGGCTTCCTCTGGACCTGCCACACACACCTTGTGCTGTTTGTGTTTAGCAACTGACTAGCTCTTGAAGAAGAACTCCCATCAGCTGGGTTTGTATACAGTTGATACGTGCTCTTTCGTGCTCACCTTCCTCTACCCATCTTTATATTTTCAGTCTGATTAGAGCTGGATTAATAGATTTGAGCTAAAAAACAACAACAACAAAAACCCAGCTTCTGCTTCCTCATTAGGCAGTTTGGAGGTTCATAACCCTTACTGTTTTCTCACCGGTGCTCACTGCTCCCTGAGTCCCATGAGTTGAGCCCCCTCACCCTTGGTCTTGGAAAGAAGCCAGTAACCCAGTTGACTAACCATGAACTTCTCTTATCCTTTGGGAAGGAGAGGAAAACAATGCTGAGGAGGTTTCAATCCTTGAGACAATCTGGTCACACCTCCCGAGAGGTGCCCCGATGAGGTAGGTCAAGGAGAAGTTCTCTGTATTGATTTTAAGGACACACCCTTGTATTCTTCATCATTTGCATCACAGGTGAAAGCCACTCACAGTCACGGATGGGAAAAGGAAAACAGAGAACACGCTGCATACAAGTCAGGGCTCCAGTAGGACGCAGGTCTTTCAAAGGCGACTGTGCCAGGTGCCCAGCTCCCAGAATAGCATCCCAAGGCCTCGTGATGAACGGTGCCCTTCAGCCTCTTTGGCAGCATTTGGTGGGACAGATGTTATAGTTCGGATTCTTGGGGCGTACTCGTCAGCATTTTACCTTGACTCTCTCCTCTAAGCATGATAGGCTCTTTGAGTTTTATGGAAATACAGATATTCAGTATTTCCAGTTAGGTAACTTTTAAAAGCTTTACTGGGAACGAGGAAATTGAGCTGTGACTTTAACAAAATTCTAAATAATGAAAGAAAAAAAAATACACCAGCTGGCTAGGCCCAATACTGATTTCTGAAAGGAGAGGCTATTTTACAAGATGAAAGAGTTCTGGAGCCGGATCATGGTACAACACTATGAGTGTATTTAATACTACTTAACTGTAGACTTAAAAACAGTCAATATGGAAAATTTACGTTCTTTGTATTTTACCACAGTAAAAAAATTGGGGAAAAAAAAAAACGAAAGGAGAGGCTGCATCTGGCCTAAAGCTTGGAACACTGAAGAAGCTGGATCGGAGCAGAGCTGAGTGTAAACGAGAATGGAAAGGCATCTCAAGCCGCGTGCCTTCCCAGTTCCTCATCACACAATGAAGAGAAATTATTAACAACACACTTATGAAAGCATACGTTCTTCCTAACGATGGCAAGCAAGGGACTGTGCCTTAGACATCACCACACCCTAGGGTCGTTTTCTCCCACTGTCACACGTTCTCATGGCTTTCCTCTACCTCCTGTAGGCTACTGGATCCCAAATCTTGACCTTGACATAAGACTTTTCTGCCTGGCCCCAAACCTGGACATTCGATGTCTGTAATTGGAAAGTTCCATCCAAATGACCCACAGGAAATTCCAAAACTGAAATCCTCGCCCCTCCACAAGCCAGGCCCTCTTCGTGTGTCACCGACATGGATGGGCGGTCCAACCAAGACAAGTAGCTCAAATCATTCTCAAGTTCTCTCCTTCCTGTCCCTCACCTTTCCTGGACCCCATTTCTAATTAGTGAGGAAATCTGCGTTCTACCTGAGAAGCAGCTCTGGAATTTTGCCCTCTTCGTCAACTGGGCCTTATCCGTTGTCATCACAGCTAATAAAAGCACAGAAGAGCTTAGGGGAATTTTTGAACTTATCCCTCTAAGAACGACACTCATTAGTCTTCCAAGTGCTTTCCTGAAGGCGAGCGGATGGGTGGAATTACCTTCAGGACGCTGGGGGCTACAGGTTTCCCTCAGCCGCTCTGGGAGTGTGTGAACATCGTTGTGTTGTGTCTTCTGGCAGAAAAAAAATGGACACACATAACTGCTGAGTCTTGAGGG
Organism: Delphinapterus leucas; assembly: GCF_059928025.1. Classification (NCBI taxonomy): domain Eukaryota; kingdom Metazoa; phylum Chordata; class Mammalia; order Artiodactyla; family Monodontidae; genus Delphinapterus; species Delphinapterus leucas. The sequence goes on along the minus strand of NC_143130.1, from coordinate 20,679,755 downwards.
TGAGATGGGAACTCCGAACCGTGTCCCTTCCTCTGTCTTTGGCTTCTGTTTACGCACTGCGTTCCCACTGTAAGAACACAGTCTCAGGCTTCCCGGAAGGTAGAAGTAAATACTCCTGCCTTGTGATCCACTGTGGTCTGCTGAAACTCACCCTCCCACCTGCTGTATTCTGTTCCCCTGACGGCTTGCGTATCAGTCTCTCCTACACACAGCTCCAGATTCCTGGAGAAGGAATGTTCTCAGAGGCCGCTGTGATGCCTCGTGCCATGGGCGCCAGCTCCACCAATGTTTGTTGGATAAATGAATTCCCAAGGAGGTAGCTTTTATTCGTAGACACTCACAATATCAAACAATCTCAAGAGTTCTTTAAAGACTAGAGGGGTGCAAGTAGGACAGGGGTATGTAGTCTCAGCTCTTCGGTTGTCTGTCGCAATCCTTTGGGTCACGTAGACCGCTGCCCTACAAACCAGAAGCACAAGGTGAGACATGGACTCAACCACGCAGTGAGTTTTCTGATATGATCCTTGCTTCGAATATGAGTTCCCCGGGGCTTAAAGAGGCCAAGTGGTTTGACTGTAGGTACTTAGCGTTGGCAAAGCCAAGGTTCAAACCCAGACCTTATGATTCTGAGGTGTTCTTTCCACTACAAGACAAACATAAAGCAGCCTGGGTTTCCCAGACCCTCATTCAGTACAGCACGTCCGGAGAAGTGAGAAACCATCAAAGTAGATTTGCCATTTCAGATCGAGTGTCAGTGAAGGGTTCTTACTTTATTCTCTTAAGATAAATTTCTCCCATATTCTTGTCTCATGGATCCCCTTTCTAAGTTTACCTTTGCCATTTAAACTTTGGTCACATGCCGTATATTGAAAGGCCCAAGGCTTGAATTTGATCTTTAGAAGACTGAGCTTCAGGGTGAGGTATTTATAGAACAATCGAACTGTCATAATTTCCCTAAGCTCTGCCAACAAGTAATTTCCAAAGTTGGTAAATGACCTCGCACATTAGAATAGCAGGTGGAAATCAAAACGAGACAGTGATATTAAGCTCAAACTCATAAAGAATTAGCAGCGCTGGAGGATAGATCTTCATTTGGCAAAATAGCAACCAAAGTTTAGTACCACGGCAGAAGATGAGATGAATAAATATAGCTGCTGAAAACAATATCAAATGTCTTGCTCGGATCTTGAATGGATTTGCATTTTAAACATGGGTAATATGAAATAGCCCTTAAGGCATTTTTTTTCAAACTTGCCATCTATTTTTAGTAGGGGATTTTTTTTTAGCCAGTTCTCGTTTGTTTAAAAAAGGAGAGAGAGATTTAATCATTTTTGCTTAAACATCATTAAGAAAGGAAAATTACACTAGTTATCTCCTTTCCTTCACTTAGTCAGTACAAATCCCAAAGGCCATGGAGGTAGTTAAATAAATACATAGGAAGAGGCTGCTGAGTGAGGTATGGTATTTGTCTGTTGTAAATGAAGTTGTCATTCCTAAGCCAACCAAATCATGCATTTTTTATGAGAGGTTGCAACTTGCAGGAGATGGAAATGTTAGACACTAATTAATAAACGTGGCTGGTAAAGCAACTCAGACAACTCAGAACTCAGAAACTAAGCTGCAGCGGCAGCATTAGAATACAGAGTTCAGTGGTGCTTTTCTGTTGATTGGATGAAACGCCTCTACCCTGTCAGAAGGTTCAAGATAAAATACAGTTGGCTTAAATATTCCGAGTTAATTTTGAACCGGAGGTTTCAAAGATTTGCTTGTTAGAGGGGCGTTGTGGTGGTGGTTTTGGTTTGCCTTAGAGTTGGAAGGAAACTGGAGATTACTGGATAAAGCATCGCTGATCTTAACAAGCTACTAAGAGTAGATAAACAGTGTCTTGGGTTGCACACGAACTGCCCATCAACTCCACGGTTGGTTTAGAGGGTAGTGTTACTTTACATCAACAAGTTGATGTTTAGTTGAACTCATACAGTTGGTAAATATTGCAGATGAATTACTGGAAAGCTTTCCAGGCCTGACAAAGGAGGTAGCCCACATAAACTGAATGTGTAGGGCTTCTTATGAGTCATCTGAAATGAAGATAATACCGTTCCTTGCTATGCAATATAGGAGGTTGCGCTGTATGAAACTGTCACCATTCAACCATTGTCAGTCTACAAAAATGACAGTTTCACATGATCAACCTAATAACTTGACATATCGGTGTTTCTGTGTAACAGATATAAAGTGGTTATATTGTCAAGGAAAATACTCTGTGTAGATGCACGGGAAGGGTCCTGATGCCTTTTTGTGGGTGAGCCTATGGCAGAAGTACCGGGAAGAGGGAGTTCTCCAATTTGACTGGAAGAGAAGGGAAATGTAGAGCAATGATGAGAAGTAAGCCTGAAAAGGTAATTTGGGGGCAAAGCATGGAGTTCCTTGAAAGACAGGCCAAGGAGCTGGAATTTAATTTGGCAGATAATTGAAAGTTTTTGAACAGGACAGAGACATGATTACACCTGCTTTTTCGTCAGATTAAATAAGGCAGCGGTGTGTATGATGGTCTGGGAGACAAGGACCAGAGCGCATGGAGACCACTGCAAGGATCTGAGTGAGCCGGAGTGAAAAAGAAATTTGGTGGAGACAGATCTAAAGTGAGAATTCCAAGAGGCAGAAAAGTAAGCCAGTTTAGCCAGGGTATTGGTTCCATGAGGGGTCTGGAAATGCAGACCCGGGGGCTGCTCCCATCCCTGAGATGATGCTTCTTTAGCACCAAGTTCAGCCCAGCACCGATGTTTCCAGTGAATGACCGAAACCCAAGTGCAATGTGGGCAGTTTTCACTGTCCAAAGGATATTTCCTATGGGGACGAGGCAGGGGTGTGGCTGGAATTGAGTAGAGATAATCCTAGGAAGCAGTACCAGGAATTGTCAGGAACTGAGTTGAGTCCCGGGAAGGGGGTGGAGAGATCGGGGGAGGAAACAGCCTCCCAGTTTGGCTAAGATTCCGAACTGGGTACTAGGAGTCTGCAGGCCCTGTGGGCCCAGGCAGAAGGGCCGGTTAAACAAAACGGGCATCTGCACCCAGAGTGCAGGTCAGCGAGGGAGGGGCGGTGCCATCCGCTCTCCAGTCTGCAGGCCTTGCTTCCCCCCAGTTCACAGGGTGTTGAGAACTGGGTAATGGTGACCATCTGGAAACAGCCAGGGTTGGGGAGGGGGAGGCACCACGAGCCCAGCGGGCTGGGCTCTGGTTTAGGCCAGGGCCGTGTGCGAGCTGAGCCCAAAGGTGGTCATGATGGGTCGAGGCTATTGTCAAAAGGACCGTTTATGTTTAAACCAGACTCATTTGTCTTAAAATACGAGGTTATACTAAGTTTGTGGCCTGAAGAACCATTGTATGGGAAATGTAAGGGAAATACCAGATCATTAAATCACTCCTCCGTGGCCAGGTCAGGCACTGTTATTTCAGTGTGTATTTTCCTGACTCAATTAGAGAGCGTGTCTAATGTAACATCTGGGTAACATCTGGAAGAATAACTCTTGGAGCATCCATCGTTGATTTTGGAAGACAGTTCCACAATCAGAATGAAATCATGGTTAGAAAGGATATCTGTATGTTGTAAATTTTGGCTTATTAATCGGGAGTGGTTATGCTCTAAGCGTCACCCAAAATCCTTGTGTGGTCTTCTGCTGCGCTTGTGATTGTCATAGTATTGCCTGAGCGGCGCTGTAATCCTACACACCTCTTCTTACATTGTCTTTCCACTTACCTCCATTTTCCAAGTAGTTCTAGATCCTCCAGTCTTCTGTCGTTAAAACAGGTAGATCTAAACAGAGGATTCCAGAAAAGCTAAATACTGTCGTTCAGTTTTAACTAGTTGCGCTTTGCTTTTCACCATATTTATTTGGGAGCTCAACTAACTGGATCATTTGTTTATTCTATCCCAAAGATGCAGTGACAGAGGGAAGAACCAAAATCTTATCAAAGAAATTGCTTTCTGTTTACAATAATACTGCTAAACACAGTAATAATACCTTCTACTGAAATCACAGCTAATTAGGCACCAAATCTGACAAGAGGTTTAAAAAGTGTCATAGATTTACCTCTCTAAGCAATATAATAGTTCCAAGAAAAATTAAACTAATAAAGGATTAACATTCTTCTTAAACAGCAATGCTTCGAAAAGCCTTGCGCTTGCTTTTTGTTATGACAGCGATTTTTCATGCACGTTCCATGCCTCCTATTTTGAGCCTATTCATTTTTCTTCTCATTTTAAGAATAAATAAAGCAAAATGGAAGCTCGTGTTATTATTTAGTATGAAAACACAGAACCGAATTATAGCTAATGAGTGTGGTAAATGCCGGGCCCTACCTCCTCTTGTTTGTATGTGTTCTATATACAGAAGGTAACATAGGCTGAGTAGCGAGGACGCCAAGTTACAGATGGGGTTGGGGAATGCTGTTTGACAGCCGATTAGAGTAATCTGTCAGAAATGATGACTTAATCACCATAACAGACTCCAACTCCCCTCATAGAATTCCACCCAGAGTAATCTAATTTTCCTGCAATATTTTATTTTATTTGTTTTATTTTTTTTGCCAGGACTAAATGGTTTCACTGCTTGACTTCTCCCCTCTAGTGTACCACCCGATTGCAACAGAAATGTAAATAGCTAGTGTCATTACAGCAAAAAAAAAAAGGCTGCCTTTGGAGCCTGAGAAGCCAAAAGCAGACATGTAATTCTGGCTTCTGTAGGTTGTTTTCCCTCACTGGGTTGTTAGTATGTATGGAGAAAGCCGGGAGCAGTATGATCTGTATACTTCCCATGTGACCAAGAAAGGCTGTTCCCTCTAGTATGTTCTCTCAGCTTTTGAATGGGACCTTTTCCTTTTTCCCTCAGGGAAATCCTTTTGCTTTGTAAAATAATAATGGCAATGATAATGATAACTTTACCGGGCACATACTATGCAGGCAGTGCTTTGAGCATGTCACATGTATCAATGGCTATTAGGAAGAAATAGTAATTCATTTCCACTCTAGGCTTTTTCCCCCTGGTTGTGATTTGCCATGGGAAGATAAAGGATCACTTACGTTTCTTTGTTATTGTCACATTCAAATCCCCTTTTATTCTTTGCTTTGGTCACTTTTATAAAAATATATGTCAGCAAATGTTGGTTGAAAGTTTTCTGTGCACGTACTCTGTTAACTTAGTTAATAGAGATGCACAGAGGAGCAGTTTGGAATAGTACCGTGACTCAAGGCATAGATGAATCCCATACACTGCTTCCACCAAGGAGTCTGCATCTTCAGAAGGCGACTGTCTAGTCAGTGTCATCCAGAATTTCCAAAGCAGTATTCAGATAAACAGGCATTGTACAATCCAGTCAGTTAGCATAAAGCCAAATACCGATGCCTATTGTTGTAAATGCCGACTTATCCAATAAGTGGTCTACACTTTGATTGATTTTATAGATTCCAGTGTACTTTTTTGCACTAACACTTTTTTTGTGAAGAAACCACAAAATGTAGGATCAGTTAATGTCCGTGATTCAAAACTCTTATTCTCCTCTCGTAGAATAACTGACAGCTAATTTTGCTTGTTATCAGTTTGTTTCTCATCAACATAGGTATAGAACATTTTGGATAACTTGGCCCATGAAACGAACCTCAGAGTCTAATTCCATTTTGCACGTCTATTTTAAGTGGCCTGAGGGGATTGTAGAAGAACCAGCATTTAATCTCTCTGGATTAGCGCATATAGTTCCCTTGTGGTCAAATGGCACATAGATTGGAGCTATACTTTCCTAATACAGCTATACGGCTGTTTTTTCTTTGAATCGTGGCAGGCTTGTAAGTTTTCTTTCCTTCCTTTTTCATAGAGAAAATCTAGACAATCTCTTTTGTTCTGAGGCTAATTTAAAATATTTTACTTCCTCTTTTCCAATCTGGATGTCATTTATTTCTTTTTCTTGCCTCATTTCTCTTGCCAGAACTTCCAGTACTGTGTTGAATGGAAGTGGCAAGAGTGAGCATCCTTGTCTTGTTCCTGACCTTAGTGGAAAGGCTTTCCGTTTTTCACTGTTCAGTATGATGTTACCTGTGGGCATGTCATGTATGGCTTTTATTATATTGAGGTGCATTCCCTCTGTACCCACTTCATTGAGAGTTTTTAAATCATAAATGGGTGTTGAATTTTGTCAAATACTTTTTCTGCATCTACTGAGGTGATCATACGATTTTTACCCTTCATTTTGTTAATACGGTGTATCACGTTGACTGATTTGCAGATGTCGAACCATCCTTGCATCCCTGGAATAAATCCCATTTGATCATGGTGTATGACCTTTTTAATGTATTGTTGAATTCAGTTGGTTTCTGCTTGTCTGGAAAATTCTTTGTCTCTGTTTCAATTCTGAATGATAACTTTGCTGGGTGGAGTAGTCTTGGTTGGAAGTCTTTTTGTTTTTGTTTTTCCTCTCATCACTTTGAAAATACTGTGCCACTCACTTCTGGCCTGCGACGTTTCTGCTGAAAAACCTGCTGATAGTCTTATGGGGGCTCCCTTGTACATAGCAAGTTGTTTTTCTCTTGCTGCTTTTAATAGCCTCTCCTTGTCTTTAACATTTGACATTTTAATTACAATGTGCCTTTGTGTGGCTCTCTTTGAGTTAAGCTTATTTGCAACTCTCCGGGCTTCCTGGATCTGGATGTCTATTTCCCATCCCCAGGTTAGGGAAGCTTTTAGCCATTATTTCTTTAAATAATAATTCTGCCCCTTTGTCTCTCTGTTCTCCTTCTGGGATCACCTAGAATGTGAATGTTAGTCCTTTTGTTATCCTGTAAGTCCCTTAAGTCACCTTCATTTTTTTCATAAAAACTCTTACTATTTGCAGATGGTATGATATTATATAGAGAAAACCCCGGACTCCATCAAAAGACTGTTGGGTCTAATGAGCAAAATCAGTAAAGTTGCAGGATTCAAAATGAATACACAATAATCTGTGGTGTTTCTCTTCACTAGTAATGAAATATCACAAAGAGAAATTAAGAAAACAGTCCCATTTACAGTTGCATCAAAAATAATAAAATACCTAGTAATAAATTTAACCAAGGAGGTGAAAGACCTGTATATAGAAAACTACAGGACATCAATGAAAGAAATGGAAGAAGACACAAATAATTAGAAAGGTATTCTGTGCTCATGGATTGGAAGAATTAATATTGTTAAAATGTCCATACTACCCAAGGCAATCTACAGATTCAGTACACTCCCTATCAAAATTCCAATGATAATTTTCACAGAAACAGAACAGTCTTAAAATCTGTATGGAACCACAAAAGACCCCAAATAGGCAAAGCAATCTTGAGAAAGAACAAAGCTGGAGGCAACATGCCCCTTATTTCAAAGTATATTACAAAGCTGAGGCAATCAAAAGAGTATGGGATTGGCATAAAAACAGACACATAGATCAATGGAACAGAATAGAGACTCCAGAAATAAACCCACACATATATGGTCAGAGGAGCCAAGAATGTACAATGGGGAAAGGACAATCTCTTCAATAAATGGTATTGGGAAAACTGGACAGCCACATGCCCAAACTGAAACTAGACCACCGTCTTACACCATACACAGAAATTAACAAAATGGATGAAAGATTTTAACATAAGGCCTGAAACTATAAAACTCCTAGAAGAAAAACATAGGTAGCAAGCTCCTTGACATAGCTCTTAATGATGATTTTTTGGATACTGGCACCAAAAGCAAAGGCAAGAAAAGCAGAAATAAATGAGTGAGCTTACATCACTCTGAAAATCAGCTCCTGCACAGCAAAAGAAACTATCAACAAAACAAAAAGGCAACCTACCGAATGGGAGAAAATATTTGCAAATCATATATCCCAGGGATTAATATCCAGAATATACAGAGAACTCATAAACTCAGTAGCAAAAAAAAAAGTCTGATTAAAAAATGGGCAGAAGATCTGAATAGACATTTTTCCTAAGAAGACATACAGATGGCCAACAGGCACATGAAAAGATACCCAGCATCACTATTCTTCAGGGAATTGCAAATCAAAACCACAGTGAGCTATCACCTCACCTGTTAGAATGGCTCTTACCAAAAAAACAAGAAATAACAAGTGTTGGTGAGGATGTGGAAAAAAGGGAACCTTTGTCCACTGTTGGTGGGAATGTGAATTGATGCAGCCACTATGTGCAGCCACTGTGGAAAATAATGTGGAGGTCCCTCAAAAAATTAAAAATAGAACTACCATATGATACGTCAATTCTACTTCTAGGTATTTATCTGAAAGAAACAAAAACATTAACTCGAAAAAGATACCTGCACCCCCATGTTCACTGCAGCATTAGTTACAGTAGCCAAGATATGGAAGCAACCTAAGGGTTGGGTGAATGAATGGATAAAAAAGTTGTTTCATATATAAATATGTATGTATGTATATATGTGTGTGTATGTGTGTATATATATATATATATACACACACATACATATATATACACACACACACACACACATATACCATATAATGAAATATTATTCAGCCATTAAAAAATGAAATCTTTCCTTTGGGCAACATGATGGACCCTGAAGATATTATGCTAAGTGAAATAAGTCAGACAAATACTGTATGATCTCCCTTATATGTGAAATCTAAAAATTAAAAGAAAAAGCTCATAGATACAGAGAATAGAAGGTGATTTCCAGAGGCAGGGGGTGAGGGGTGGGAAAAATAGGTGAACTGGGGTTCTTTTTATTGTTTTTTTCATTTAAATAAGCTTTTAAAATATGTATTTCATATGTGCAAGTGAAATACATAAAAACATATATATACACGTACACATGTATGCTACACACATTCATATATAAGTTTCTAATTGGAAAGTACCCTATAGATTGAGATGGTCTAGTATGGAAAAGGAATTTTGGTAATGCTCTCGGTTCTTAGAAACCACCATTTCACAGCACAGCTAGGATATGCTAGGGGTAGGGTCAGTGTGGAGGAGTGGCTGGGGGTTTATGCTCCAGCCCGAGACAGTCCCACAAATCCCAGCTCCACTGCTGACTTCCTGTATGCCTTAGCCAAGTTCTTTAATCTCTCTCTGTCTCCCTCCTCCTTTCCCTCTCCCCCCACCTTCCCCCACCCCTTAAGTTCCTCATTCACATCTATCTCAGGGCTGTTGTGAGAATGAAATTAGTTAGCATACATAAAGAGCCTACAGCAGTGCTTAGTTATTAGCACAGGAAAATTGAGAGCACAGGGAAGATTTCCTCAGTTTTCACCAAAATTGCCTAAATTCTCCACTTCACTTAACAAGTGTGGCAGTGAGCTCCAAAACGAGCTTCGTCCTGATGATAAAAGCTGGTTTAGACCCATCCAACACATGACTTTTGTCATCTCTATTCGTTCAGAGGCGTCACTCTATTAAAGATGCTTTTGCAAGTTTAGCGATGTCACCATTTTCAAAGTCAGAGAAATTCAAAAGTCCTTATTCAATATGATAAGTCAACATTCCTAAAACTCCCTCTGTTTCTTCCCAGTCTCCTTTACGCAGAGCATAAAAGACAGTGACGGAAATGGCAGAATTTCCTACCTAGAGAGGTAGGGGAGCCTCTGTAGCTCTGGGAGTACCTTATGGTCATAGAAGATCCCTTGACAAGACACACACTTTCCTTTTGGGGGATGGCATGCGTCCAGTTGGTGGCAGTTCTTTTGAAACTTATTTGTGCCCATTTACAAAACTTTTTTGAGAAAAATTCAGGAAGCATGGGTGCCTCTGGTATCTCACAGTCCACTCTCCAACAAGATACCAAGTGTCTTCTGCCTGAGTCACATCTGCATTGTCAGGGAGCAACAGGAAAATCCCAGTTCGTCTCTCCTGGCTGGAGTCCGTTCATTTTCTCATTTGGTTGGCGGGTGGCTCTTCCGTGCATCCACTTCTTCCCTCCCCCTCTGTTTCTCCCTTTAAATATTTTATGGGCAGTAAGCTTAGAGCATGTGCCATCACGGCTGCTCGTTCTAGGTGTCAGGATGGGTTTAATAATGATATGCGTAACAGTGACGCTGTAAAACCCATTTCAGGTTAAAAGTGGCTTGTTTTATTGAGTCTCATGTTAAAAAGGTGGTTAACTCATCCATCAGTGGTGGCTGGAGTTAAACACGTTTCAACATGCGTTCTCCTGTGTGTGAGAAACCGGCCAACTCACCTTCACCCGGGCCTTCTATCTTCCGGCCTCCACCTGGCTTAACTTAACACTGGCTATTTCAACTCAGAATCGCCCCCGTAGCCATCACAGGATTAAGGCAGAGAGATCTGGAGAAATCTCGCTGACTTGGTAGACTGTGCGACTCCAGAGAACCTGATTCGTGGATGCTGGTGCTTGTGGCCCAGCAGCGTCTCTGTCTCTGGGATGTGATGGGACTCGTAACGGGGCCTCTGCAGCTCCCTCCACGTGCTTTGGGGGATGCCTTTGCCCCACAGCTGTGTCCTCACCTTCATTTCCTTGAGCCACAGCTGGGCCCCCGGGTCACGCATCCAAGGTAAACGCGTTCAGGAGTGAGAAGCAGCGGGTCCTATCAACAATAAGGGAACTCAATTCTGGGACCCCATGTGTATGTGGCGGAGAAGCAGAAAGTGAGCCAGAGGCCACTCACTCATCATTAGGAGGCAGGATAAAGGGTGAGGCTTGGTGCTGGAGGCTGGCACCCTCCGACACTCACAGCTTCCCACAAGAGAGGAGATGTGGGATGAAAACCAGCCCAAGCCAGAGAGGAGTGGCCTGCATATGGTGAGACCCTAATCAGACCCCCGAGAAACGGCAGCTCAGTGGACTGTAGTCACAGTGCCCTAAGCATGTGATCGAAACTGAATACAGATGTAAGGGGAAGTAAACCAGCGATTTCTCCGGAAGCTACTTGACTCCAGTACCCGCCGCAGAGGGAGGGAGGGAGCTCTTGCAATTCCCCCTTTCATTAGATTTCCTTTGCTTTTTGTTTGTTTAATTGAAGTATAGTTGATATTACGTTAGTTTCAGGTGTATAGCAAAGTGATTTGGTTATACATATATATGTACGTATTTATATTCCTTTTTTATTCTTTTCCATTATAATTTGCAAAATATTGACTATAGTTCCCTGTGCTATACAGTAAATCCTTGTTGTTTATCTATTTTATAGATTTCACTTGCCTTTAAATAAGTAGGGCTAAATAGAAACCAACAAGTTACCCAGTACCCTACTGTTGAACATGAGGCAAGATGTCATTGTTCTGTAATAAAATGCAAAAGAAATTCACGTACAAAGAGATCTTCAAGGAAATGGGTTCGGAAGGCTTTCTTCATTGAAACGTAAACTTGATGAACTCTGTTAAGTCAAATGCACTGCCAGGAACCAGGATCTGTTTCCAAAACACTTGATTTTGCCTCCCTGGGACAGGCTCTCTGCCATAGGGGAGCCTGGTGTAAGACAACCAGAGCCCTGTTGTGGTCGAAGTTCGCTCCAAGGGCAGCTGAGTTGAACTCAAGTCTTAGACTCACTGCTGCTGTTTCTCCAGCCCTCAGGGAAGCTACCCTGTCAGTGTCACAGGCTGGAGGTTATAAAATGCCTAGACTTCTCTGACCAAGTAGACAAATCATGACAATACAGACCAGTGAAGCTTTTTTCAGACCCAGCTGATCCAGTGTGATGATGGAGTCTCACGTTAAAGGTGGTTAGCTCATCCATTGGTGATGACTGGAGTTAAACAGTATCAGTATAATTAACTGCATTAATAATGCAGCCTCAGTATAATTAACATGCCTCTTAACATATATACAACGGAATATTACTCAGCCATAAAAAAGAATGAAATACTGCCATTTGCAGTGACATGGATGGACCTAGAGATTGTCATACTGAGTGAAGTAAGTCAGAGAAAGACAAATATCATGTAATATCACTTATATGTGGAATCTAAAAAAAAAAGTACAAATTAACTTACCTACAAAACAGTTATAGATGTAGAAAACAAACTTATGGTTACCAAGGGGGAAAGCGGGGGGAGGGATAAATTGGGAGATTGGGATTGACATATATACACTTACTATATATAAAATAGATCACTAATAAGGACCTACTGTATAGGGAACTCTACTCAGTACTCTGTAATGACCTATATGGGAAAATAATCTGAAAAAGAGTGGATATATGTATATGTATAACTGATTCACTTTGCTGTACACTTGAAACTAACACAACACTGTATATCAACTATACTCCAATAAAAATTAATTTAAAAAATAACATGCCTCTTAGGAGACTCCTTGGGAGAATTCTTGAAGAGGATGTGCTCACTCGCCATAGACAGAAGGAGGAGGGATCCAGCCCCAACCCTCAACTCTGAGGGTCCCTTGCATCTGGTGGGACGTTAGGAGATTGGAAGGGTGACGGCCAGGTTCTCGGGCCCTTCCTCCTGTTGCTGCCATTGCCCGCCCGCCCCCCCCCCCCCCATCCAGTGCAGAGCACGGTGCAGACCTCTGACCTCCGGCCCCTCCAGCTCTGGTATTGGAGGCGCCAGTTCCCCGTCATGACAGAAGCACTGTTGTCAGGCTTCAGTTCTTGACACCATGGGGGTCACCTTCAGTCCCTGAGGAAGGCCATGAGCCTCCGGCTGCCAGTCCAGGGCAGTTCTGATTCAGGGCTGAGAAGTGCATTGTTTTCCCTGTACTTGAACTTCTCCGATCCGGGAATGTATCCCTCACTGTTGGTCTTGTCATGCTTCATTTACGTTGTGTTTGGTGAATGATCTCTGGCGACATCGATTGCTTCCTCTATTGGTTAGAATGTCCCATCATCATTCTTCAGGAACAAACATGACTTAGTTTCTCTTACTCTGTTCCTTCAAATTTGTTGTTCCTTCCCTGAAATGCCCTTAACTCAAGTCCTGGTTAGCGCCCTTCAAGATCTAACTTGACCATGGTTTCAGCTGAGATGCCTTCTTGCCGTTCCTTTGACTGTGTGGGGTATGTCTCTTCTGAGTTCCCACACTGCATGTGGGAAACGGCTGGTCTGTCTGTCTCATCCTTACGTTACATACTCCACCATGACCAGAACTCTTTTTCACCCATCATTCCCACCATGTAACAGATCATCTGGTCAAAGCAGAAATAAGCGAATGCGTGAGTGGTCTTAGCATCCTACTGGGTCAAATCTTTGACATCATTTCCTGTTACAGGGAAAGAATCCCTGTATTGTAATTTGAACGTTTAAACTAGAATACCCCTTTCTTTACAATAACTTCCCTACTCTGCTCAACAAATCTCCCGAAGTCCTTGGAATCATGAGACTTTGAGGAAGTGACACACATGAGAACGACTCCTCCAAACCATGTGTTTTTTCTTGTCTTCCTTGACATTTACGTCCTGTGTCTGATCAGGAATTTGTAACTCAGATGAACTGTTCGTGGTAATGAGCCATTCTTAATACAGTCCTGATTGAATACCTCTCTCCAAGAAGGTCACGGCGCTTTACATATGTTGTCTAAATTGTCTTCAGAACATCGCTGGAGTAGGGTGACCACCCATTCAGAATTCACCTTGGTCTGCCAATCCAGATCTCTGTGAGGTTGACTTTCTTCCCCTTCAGAGCCCCAGAAAGACCGAAACCAAGTTCAAGTCTGCAGTGGCTGTAGCTACCACTGCTACATTCCTGAGCCTGGATAGTCTTAGGTCAGAATCAAAGCTAATTCTCTCAGCAGCAGCAGGAGAACCCAGAGTCAAGTCTCCGTGTAATACCCGTCTTAAAGCTCCAGAGATAAAGCGTGATGCGAGGGCAGAGGAAGATCACTTTCACCCAAGGGGGTATTGCTGGCGCCTTCAACTGAGTGTCTGGTGCCTGCAGTGTGTGCAGCCTGCGGTTCTTCATCACAGGCTCCTAAGTCCGAATCCCGTGTTGGGCACTTTGGGGGGAAGCAATGTGGTTTGGAGGAATCGGCACTGGATTAAGAGTAGGGAGCTTAGATTTCTGATCCCAACTCTGTCATTAACCATCTGTGTGTCCTTACTGAAGTCACTTATTCCCTTCAGACCTGTACATTGAGAGCATTGGATGAAATGATTCCCAGGGCCCTTTGCAGCTTTAGAGTCCAATGATTCTGTCCTTACTGCTCCCAGATTTCCTCCTCCAGACCTCCGTGCGCGTCACAGCTGGATCTGAATGCTCACGGCACTCTCTCTGTGCTGCTTTTCTGATGCTGGTCACCATCTTTTCCCCTTTATATATGTGCCTATCAACGACCATGTTGGGTCGGCATCTTCCCAAGGGCAAGAGTCCTTCACTTCATTTTTGTGTCCTGTACATAACGTTGGTACACTTATCTCTTGTCTCCTGTCCCTTGAACCTGTGAATCTCATTGGAGTCTTTTCAGCTCATTGACCTGTTACAAGTCTTTCCTATCTGGAAAGGAGAGACCCCGGCCCCATCCTCCTCCCCCATCCTCCACCAAGCCTCCTGTCTTCCCCACTTAGAGCTAATCTTCTTGAAATAGTTGTCTGCATTTCTCACATCAACTGTTCCCTTTCCTGTTACTCTCCCACTGCCCACAAGCTGGCATTTTGGCCCCTACCACCCAACAGAAACTGTTTTGATAAATTCCCTTAAAAGAAAAAATTTGTATTGCCAAACCCGGAAGGATACTGGGGCGTTTTCATCGTAGCGTCTAAGAGCACTTGCTCTGACCATCGCCTTGTTCTTGAAACTCCCTGCGTGGCTCCGGTGGGGCCAGCTCTTCTGCTCCTGCCTCTCTGGATGGCCCTTTGCTCTGTCCCCCTTAGACTCCCCTTCCTGGCTGTTCTCCACAGTTCTGCCCCTGGCTCTTGTCTCTCTTCACTCCTCATTTCCCTCTCTGGACAGTTTCAGCCACGCCCGGGGCTTCCACCACCTCCCAGAGCTGTCCCAACAGCTCGAAACCCACATTTCCAACTTCACCCCAAACGCAGCGTGTCCTGACCTGTGCCCATCAGTCTCTACACCCCCTCCCCGAACTGCTCTCTCGTGTTTTCCCGATTTAGGCAGTTATATACAGGACACAACGTTATGTATAGGACACAAAAGTGAAATGAATAGGCAGTGATCCCACTACACGTTTAGTTGTCCAGGCCTGGGGTCCCGCTGCCCCCTCATCCCTACAACCAGCCAGTTACCTCTGAGGTTTAGACCTTCCCTGCTGTACGTGGGCTGTTGCAGTAGCCTCTTAACTGTTCTCCCTGCCTCCTGTGTCTCTCTTCTACCATCCATCCTCCACACTGCAGCCAAAAATGACTTTTCAAGGACGCAGATGGGATCTCGTTGCCTTGCTCCTTAAATATTCTATGCCTGATCGTTGACTTTTAGAGGAAATTTCAGCTCCTTAGCACGTGGGATCCTCTAAGGCCTGGATGCCGGCTGCCCTGGCAGCCCCTTCTCGTGCCTTCCGCCCTCACACTGTGGACTCCCTCCAGGAGGACTGAGGGCTTTCTCACCACGGTGTCCTTGTGTGGGGTTGTCCATTCGTTTCAAGGGCCACCCCCTTCCTCTGCTGGCAAGTCCAACCAGCCTTTAGGACTCGAAGCAGATGGGCCCTTTGCCAAAATCCCCCCACCTCCCTCACCAGGCAGAATGAGGTATCTGCTCCCCTGGGCTCCCAAAGCACCTTTTCTTAAAAGGCAGGTCGACTTACTGACTCCTAAGCATTCCATTCTCATGTTAGTCTCTTCTCTACAAATTGAGCATGTTAATGAGTGAAGTGAGAATACAAGTAGACCCCACAACTCCAGGCCTGTGTTCTGTGCGTGAGAGCATCTTGCCTTTGAGAATAAACGAAGCAGCTCTGAATTATTTAGCCTCTTGTCCCCGGATACTGCTCCCTCTTACCTCTTCCTCTTGTGTTTTGAAGACCCTGGCAGGCATTAGGTGCACGTGGTCTCGACCGCCTGATAATCATTTCCCATCATTTCAGTGCCAGAGCCCAGTACCAATCCCCTTTCATTTCAATTAGATAAAGCCCAGAGCTGTGGCTGGCAAGTAAGGGAAGTCCACTGGGGAAATTAAAGGTTCAGAGAGAATAGGGCCCATTATAATAAAAGCATTTGCACAGCCACTGATTCCATCTACCCTGTGGCTGCGACGTTCCTTGGGGTAGGATGAAATATGAAGCAAGAGAACCCATGAAAGTCATTTGAGGAATTTATTTTAATTGGAAATGGTGGCAGCTTTCTGTGCTCTGCAGATCTTCAGATCACACCACAATGATGTGATTGGCATCGTTTAAAGAACCGTAGAGCATCTTGTTCTGCCACGATGCAGGATCTTGGTTCCCCTTTGTCTCAGGCGCTTCCTCCTCCTACGTATGTACCGAATGTGATCGTAAGCCCCTCACTCCCGCTTTTCCTCCTCCCTCCCTCTCTCCTTCCTTCCATTCTTTCGGTGCCTCTGCATTTCCTGTTTCACACCTCGTGTTTAATAAAAATGGGATAATGGCGCCTCAATCAATCAACTGGTCGACCTTCAGATTACTCAGAACTCTAAGAAACAGCCATGCAGCAGACATAGAATGGCCGGAAGAAAAACAGATCATCTGTGTTTAAATTTGTAATAATACAAAATAACAATAACTTTTTTTTTTCTATGCCTCATTCATTAAGCACGTCACATGCATTTTCTCAGGTGATTCTCGTGGCCCTACTATGCGGGGGTCACCTCCATCTCGCAGATGAGAAGACTGAAGCTCAGAGAAGTTAAGACGCTTGCCCGAGGTCACGTAGTTGTAATGAATGGCAGAACCAGAATTACCTGTAAGATCCAGGCAGAAACCATATTGAATGGCAGGACCAGGTTTTGAACTTGAGCCTGACTGCAAAGCCCACGTGTTAAGATACCATGTCACAGCGCCCCGGGACTTAAAAGCATCCTGTTTGCTGAACATCAAACACATGCTTGCATTTTAAGGTGGCTCATTTTAACTGTGAGAGGTCTCGTTATTATTTACGTGCCCTTATAACAATATCAGTAGTCGTGTTGAGTGGCGTGGGGTTTCTGAGACTGTTTGTTCGATCTGCCTTTACTTTCTCACTTTTCTGTTTTTAGATGCATCACCCCATTCAGATGAAACCTGCAGATAGCGAAAAATCAAACGGTAGGTGGTGACTGTCTTCCTTTCCCGTCTGTTCCTTTAAGTGAAGACGTGAGGTGGGGGGCGGGGAGAGCTGGCCCCGGTGCTGTTTCTCTGGGGAAGGCAGAGAGATGTGCTCCGGGAAACCTCCATCGCGGTGGGTACCTCGCCCTCCTGCCTCCTGTATCTTTGGGGTAAAGACCTGTGAAGATGCTACAAGGAACGGCTTTCTGTGTCCCTGTTTGGGGCTTGCTCTGTGTGGCCACCCTGTGGCTGTTGTTCACCTCCTCTGACAGCAGCTTGGGCACCTGATGGGGAGGGGTGACCTTATACTATGCAGAGAAGGTGAGTGAGAAGGGCATCGCCCACCAAGAATGAGGCTGTCTTTTTCCCACCCCCTCCCTTTGGTCCTCTGGCTTTGCGACTGTCTCACTGCACTTTTCTCTAGGTTGTATCCATGCATTTGCATCCACATTCACTGAGAATTCCGTCGGCTGATTAAATAAACATACAGTCGGTGCAAAAACAAAACAAAACAAAAATATGCATTTGATGAGGTCGGTGAAATAATTGAGACTTGCCTCTCCAAGACACCGGAGGGTTGCTAACCCCATTTCTCTCTGAAGTTTTTGCTCCCACTTCTGCAAACCTTCTGTCCCTGTTTTGTTCTTTGGACTGGCTGCATTGTATGTTAAAGGATCGTCTACCTTCCTAGACCTCAGCCCTCTCCTGCCCCACAAGACTGACATGGTCAGCATGGCCGCCTTCCTCCGGGCAGCTCTGCACCTCATTAATTAGTCATGGAGCAGAAGCCGTACACTTAGAGATCTGCATTGTCTGCCAGTGTAAATTATGACGGGGCTCCGCGTCTCTCCACGAGGTATTTTCTTTTGCTAATTGTAGTGCAGCCCATTTTCCGGCCCCATACACTAGACAGTTTCGAAAGAAATTCCGCATCGTACGGTGGTGTCTGTCGGAGAATAGATGTTGGTGCTTTCCCCACCGTCTCCTCACCAGCCACACACTTCTCTGCAAGTCTAACTCCCTTTTTCCTACAGTACTTTATCACAGGCGTGGCGTTGAATGTCAGAGGGTCTAAAATCCACCCCTGCTTCGTTGTGGGATCTTGGTCCAGTCGCCTCACTCCTTGACTTGACAGTTATTCATCGATTACTTACTATGTGCCAGGCATGTTGCCAGAGGCTGGGACTGCAGCCGTGAATTTTTAAAAGAAGAAAAGGACACAAAAGACACTGTCCCTTACCTGCTGGAACTCACATTCGTTGTCACTGGTTTCAGTTTCTAATAATCACTTGAAGACCAGACTTTAATCTCCTCGTTCATAGAATGGGAATAATGCTAATTGCCTCTCATCGATGAGCTTTTTTTTAAGACTCGTAGAAGATGTTTGTGACAGTGCCTTGTAAATGTTCGAGCACTTCTATAAGATGTTGGTCAGTGTTCCCTGGCCTTTAGGGGCCTTCGCCGAGTGTGTCTGCCCAGGCAGAAGGCCATCTCCTCGTGCCGATTTGTTCCAGGAGTGTGTGTTACAATCTGTTCTCTTCCTCCTGGGAGAGAGGCGGGATGGATCTAGAATTTGTGGGATGAATTCCATCAGTGAAGGTCATCCTGGCACATCCAGCCACCAGGAGATGCCCTCTGTCCTTTGGCCCCATAATTCTCCAAACCGTGTCAGGACACGGGCCATGGGATCAAAGTCTGCAGGAGGGGGTTCGTCTGAACCTTAGGCCATAGTGATAAAAACGTGACAGAAGAGAGAACCAAGTTGGAAATGTCTGACTTAAAATACCCAAAGAGTTGAACCGAGAAAGGGTTTCTTCTTCTGCATTTTCTCCTGTGCAGGTGCGAACCCTGACTGTCCACAGGGTAGCTGCCGGGAGGGCTCAGAATGGTCAGCTGCCCTTGCTGTCCTCTGTCTCCTGTGGACACTGAGGGTAGTGTTTGCTTTGGACCTAAAACCACAGCAACAGAATCAAACTGCCGTGGGCACACCCCATGTTGCACGATCTCAAAATCCAAGCATGATTGGGCTCCGTTCTACTAAGATGAGCAAATACCTAAAAATGCCATTTTTCAGGAAGTGCCCCAGGGTAGCAGGTGAAATCTCTTTTGAGGAGCCCGGACTTGACCCGGACCCTGCACTTATTGGCTGTGACCTTGAGCAAGTTCTTTACTAACCTCACGCAGCCTCCGTCTCTCCCGCTGTAAGAGGGGCTCCGGAAGCCTAGTCTGTGCTCTTCCTGTAAGGCCCGCCTTACAGAGTCATCATGCAGTTAACACCCACAGAGCTTGGCGTAACACCTGGCACGTAGCGTGCGTGCAGTCTGCTACATTGGTGGCCTAGCTCCAGCCAGTTGAGGTAGTTGTTTTGCTGCATCCTGAGAGCAGAGGCCAGCCCTTCCAGCCTTGGGCTCTTCCTGCCAAAGCTTAGATCTGTGCACCTGAAGGAAAACACCCAAACCTTCTTGCTGGGCCAGTTGTCCCTTTGCTTGCAGATCTACCTTCATTTTCTGACTTTCCAGTAAAAAGAAAAAGTCAAACAGTGTAAATGGACCAAAAGCTGCTTTGAAAGAGCTCTTCTTCACGGAGGCTCAGAGGGACCCCCACCTTGCATAGCCATGAGCAGACTTCAGGGTTGTCCTTGGAAGAATCAGGAGAAAGGTATCATTTCCCAAAGCCAGGGATAAAAGCTGCAAGCCTTTTCTGATTCCACATGACATTTTTAACAGGTAAGCATAGTTTCTGCAGCTCAGAGAGCACCAAGATTTCTTTGGCTCAGATGCTCGAAATAGCTCCTGTGGTTGTGAAAGAAGTATAACGAGCTCTAATTGCACTTTTTTTTTGAGTTTGCTGACATTTATGGATGACACAAAGGGCTCATCACAGTGAAACAGTTACTCTCTTCATTATCATTGTGTTCAGATTTCCCGAACTTCGTATTTGCTGAGCAAGGCTCATCACAGATTCATTAGTGATGGACAAACGAATTCCGGAAAAGCAATCACTCTTTTAAGCTTTTGTCCATGCAGGGATTCTGACAAAGCCCAGAAATGTTAGTCTGCTGTATCTGCCCTGCACTTTACTCTCTTACCGAACGGGCTTCTGAAATCTCCATGGCTTCCTAGAACCTGCCCTTCCAATGGCTCTGATTTCAGCTGCAGTCTCTAGCGCATTTATGTAAGCTCCGAGCATCTTCCATTTCTTATGCTTCTTCTGCGCCAGGTATCCAAACAACGGATCCTCCTCTGGATTGGCAATACGATGTCAGGGACTTTGAGAAGAACACACTGAGTATATACCCAGATTTCAACAGCACCCACCTTTTTTGGTGATTTTTCCCTGACACCTAGTTGAGTGGATGGTACAGGAAGGGCATTGGAGGAGGCCTGGATTACTTCAGGGACCAGCCACACTCACACACACGTAGTCACTCTTTATCATTCTCTCTCCCATTTGAGGGCCTGTTTTCCTGCTTTTAACCTTCCATCACTGTGCAGAAAAAGCAACCAGCCGTGCGAGATCGAAAGCGAAACGCAGTTGCTGGATCTGAAGTCGGTCCAGCAGTGGGTGACAAGGAAGTCGTGGCGGTTGCCTTTGGTTCTGTTTTTGGAGTCTCGGGAGCTGGAGCCAGTGTTCACTGTGAGGTCACACTTCTGACTTGAAGGATTATTTTTGACTCTGTAGGCAGAGTATCAGAGCTTTAACCTCCAACCTCACAGCTTGTCAGGGTCCTTAGAGCCTCGAATCCAGAAATGCCATTTAAACGCCCCCCCCCCTCCCCGCCAATCTCTTTCCTCAAGGCATCTGAAACCCCCCGTGGCTGTGCATCAAGTTCCGAGATCACAAGAGTCAGGATGACCCGACGTTGTCATCCTGGGGAGGGCGAGGCCTGTAGAGATAGGAATCCAGGGTGCAGTCCCTTGCTGATGTACTAGAAGATGAAGAAATCATTTTGAAATTCAAAGTAGAGAGACCCGTGGATTCGGAGGCCGTAATTAAATGCCATATGTTAGCACTAACACATTGAAAAGTTGTTAATTAATTCAGGCCGCCCCGAATCCAGGTGTGACTTTGACAGATTGTACACCGGTGTGTTAGCACAGACTTACAATTAGGGGGGTTTTAAAAAATGAAGTTTCTAGTCCCTGAACTTAAAAAAGTCCCCACTTGTATTTAATATTAACCCCTTCTCATTTATACCACGGAAGGGGAGCTGGCAGTGGTCACTGGTATGAATCCACTTTCAGTTCTGCTACTGTTATTGACGGCAGCAACCCCACCTGTGCAGCACGTGGTATATGAAGTATTTCCCCTCATTCATTCATTGGTTATCCTAAAGGAAAACAGACTTTTTCTTTAGAGGGCAAACACCTTATCTTTTCTTTTCTTTTTTTTTTTTTAGTTCCCCTAAAGCACTTAGCAGAATACTGTGAACATGTTAGGTTTATCTAAGCAATTGGCATTCTTGTGGATTGAAAAAACTGGTGAGATACTTAACTGCCCATGAATACTTAGGAAAAGCCCACCAGGAAATTCATCAAACATTGATGAAAAAGTTAAGTGATTTCAAGATAATTTTGTTTAAAATGTTGACAAAGCTGTTTAGCGATCCTTAGAATGGGGATCCTAGGAATAAAGATTTTCACTGGAAGAGCGGGAAAACTCACTGAGAGGAAAGCTGGATCTTTGTAGCTATTCCCATTTTGCCAGTAAAGCAAACAAGGCCCAACTGTGAAAACCACAGAGCTACTTTGGCTTGCAGAAGGTTGCCAACATCCAGGTTCCTTTATACATGCACACACGTGCCGACACACACACAGGAAAGGAAGTTAGCACTTTCAGTAGCATATGGAGGGTGCAGATTTCCTTTTCTTTTTAGCTAATACTTGTTACTGAAAAAAGTGACAGTTATCTTTCATTTCCCTGCCTGAGTTTACCCCTTCATTGTGCCTAAGAAGTCAGGATTGCTTCGTAAATGGTTTCCATTTTTCGTAAATCCATCATAGGAAAAAAGTCATACTTGAGCTTCTCGG
Source organism: Delphinapterus leucas (assembly GCF_059928025.1). Classification (NCBI taxonomy): domain Eukaryota; kingdom Metazoa; phylum Chordata; class Mammalia; order Artiodactyla; family Monodontidae; genus Delphinapterus; species Delphinapterus leucas. Next base: position 20,657,565 of record NC_143130.1, on the reverse strand, counting down.
GAGCTGCGCATTTAGTTGACTATAGCATCCCGCACCCTGAAGCTCAAAGCCCGAAAATTGTCTTCGCTAAATACCGTCATTATCGGTTTATCAGGGAAACCAAGGACCAACTGGGACTTTATCCTTTGCTTTTGTTTGAAAACCTGATTCTTCAGGATAAGAAAAAATACAACAGAAATTTTTTTCTACTCGTCAAGGTATCAGCCATAGCTTCCTCGGGGTAGGAGTCCCAGAGATGAGGGCAGGAAGGGATCAGGGCGGGGGGCAAGAACTACAGCTGCAAGTTTTCCCTCCCTCCCCAGCCCCGTTTCTGCCAGTCCCATCCGTTCCCCTTCTGCTTCAAGGGAATGCCACGTGCCCTCAGGGCCACTGGAGTCCTCGCATGCTGAGGAGTCTGGCATCGCACTGGAGGTCAAAGGCTCCCGTTGGAAAGAAAGCACCTCTTCTGGGGCATCTGATGCTTCTAATTCTTAGACCCCAGTGCCAACACAGCCCTCAACTTACTATGCTTTCACCAGTTCCTAGTAGATCATCGGTAGTCCACTTACTCTGACAGGAGAAAGAAGGACTTCTTAAATTTAAAACTCTTCGTCTACATAAAGCAAGTAGAGTCCTCAGCATCAGAGCCAGTGACACCCCCTTTCTCCCTGAGGAAGCTCAACACAGGCGGTGGCCCTGGACCACCTGTGACCTTCCTTCTGCATCAGGCCCCTCTCTGCAGATGAAGCAGAAAATGGTCCCTGTTGTGCTTCAGTCGGGCTGCCTTCCTCCGTCCACCACAAAGACAGTCCTTATTCATTCCTGACTGTGCGCCTTGTTCGGTTAGTACATGATGCCCCCAGCACACTACCAGTCCATCCAGACCCTGCCCGTGCTTCTTAAAGTCCGGTTTCAATTCCACATCTAACATCAAGCCTTTCTCAAACTCTGGTACCCGATTCGTAGTTCACAAGGATTGTGTAATTGTGGTTTTCAACCTGTATCCTTTGGAGCCCTCGTTTCTCTGCGTTGTCTTGGGAGCCGCCACCAGTGTGGAGAGAGAGGCTGGGTAGAAAGCGATGCTGAAGTCCATGTTCAAGTGCTTCATTCAGCCAAAGCGTGTAACCAGGCTGCCTTCTCTCCACCACTTGAGAGAGAGAGGGAAAGGAAAGAGAAGAGGAAAAAGAATCAAGTTGAAACCTTCATTCTGTGGATGACAAGACTCAGGTCCACAGAGGTCAGCTCGTCCTCCAAGGTCACCCATCACCTTCATGGCAGCACTGGAACGAGGACCAGGGTCTCCCAGTCACAGCACTGCCCTACCCTCCCAGCCTCATCTGCCTCCTCTGGACTTGTCAGAAACACAGAAGAGTGAGCAGAACCCTGCGCTGAAGAAGGTACCAGAACCTGGTGCAGGTTGGGCCACCTCCTTGTAGAATGATCCTTGGCCAGATCCTTCCCCCTGCTGGGCCTTGGCATCTCTTTACAGTCAGACAAAACGTCTTTCACGTCTGTTACTTCCGGCCTGGGAGTCTACAACTAGGAGCTCTTAGCCCCTCAGCGCCACCCTTGTCCAATATAGTAGTCACATGCAGCTTTTAAATTTTAAATTAGTTAAAATTACATCACATGAAAAATTCACTTTCTCGATCACACTAGCCACCTTTCAAGTGCCCAGTGGCCACACATGGTTTTCGCTACTGGGGTGGACGTCACAGACCAAACTTTCCCCTTCTCCCCGAGTTCTACTGGACGGAGCTGCTTCAGAGTAAATGAGTCTCTGTTCCATTATAGATCTTCCGTCCCGGCTCCTGGAAGACACAGACCAGGGATTCTGACTTACGTACCCGAAGCAACTGGCCCTGGCAAGTCTAGAATACACTCTTGCCAGTTAAATGATAATGAGACACTTACTGTCCAGAAAAAAGAGTAAGAAAAACAGAAATAAAAGCCAATTAAATAGCAATGACAAGATTATAATACAGATATAAAATGATCCCGTAAGCTAGGACTTTCTGAAGTGCTGGTGTAGCCGGCTATCTTTCTTTCTTTTTTTTTTTTTATTTTAATTCTAAGAAATGGATTGAAATGAAACATGGGAAATAAGCAAGACTTCTCCCTGAGGGCTTCTAGGACGATCTTTTGCTCTGTCTCCTACAAACGGCTCCAAACACTGTCTTGAAATCCATAATAATCGTGCCTTTGAGGCTGAGTGTAGGCCAGTTATCCTGAGCACAAGCATGTCAGTTTAGGGAAACAAATCTCCCCGGTCATCAGAGGTAAACCTTCCCTAGTCTTTACCCACTGACAGCTTCCAAGGTTAGAATTTGCACGTTGTTGCCCTGACGCCCAAAAGGCGTTTCTGTTCATCAAGAATCCTACCTCCAAGTGGGCAGAATAGCATTATTCCTTCCTTGTTCTTTTTCTGGTGACGGGTGTCACCCCGAGATTGGGGCCACGCTGACATGATTCTCAGATAACCGCAGCCCCACTGACTTGGCCACAGTTGCCTTCAGCTTTAGTTGTAAGGTGCAGACCACATGTGCTGACCTGGGTAGGGCTGCGTAGCCAGTGCTATGGACAGAAGGCCCCTTAACCAGCTCTCTGGAGAAATTCACGTCTCTCCTGTCTCCTGTTCTCATCTGGACCAGTGGGGACAAAGCTATTTGAAATCAGGGAAGGAGAATGTTTTCTTCCACTGAATCCTTTGTTAAAAGTTTTGTTTCTCAATTTTCCACTATATCTGCTTCTGTTATTTTTCCTCTCCCGATCTTTCTCTTTCGCTGTCACTCAAGTTAAAAGAACATCTACCCCCCCCCAAAAAAAAAAAAAACATTAAAATCTGTATCCCAAAATATCTCTATGGGACAGTAGCATTTAGCAGTTACTTAGAACTTTAACATTTTAGTAAACATATTACTGCTTCCAAATGGGGGGAAAGGACTTAAAAACAGTGTTTCGTGTCCTTTGAAGTTGTTTTATTAATAAACAAGCTCCCAGTGTTGGAACAGGAGCCGAGATGCCGAGCAAGGGTGGGGAGAGCAGAGACGGCACGTGTGGAGGAGGAAGGTGGCCTGGGTGTCTGAAGAGTTAGCCTCGGGACCCAGTCGGAGGTGGTGATGACGCATTGATTACGAGGAGGAAGGTGAAGTGGCCTTGGCTCATTCATTATTTCTCTCTCCTAGCCGTGGAAGACAGAAAATTGTTCATAGGAATGGTTTCGAAGAAATGTAATGAGAACGATATCCGGGTGATGTTCTCTCCATTTGGCCAGATAGAAGAATGCCGGATCCTCCGGGGACCCGACGGGCTGAGTCGAGGTGAGTGTGCTCTCTGCAGAGTCTCTGCCCTTAAGTGCTAATTGGAGCTCTGTGTCCCAGTCAAGGTAGACATAGCTCCCACACGCAGCAAGAGGTCACCCTGAGATACGTCCTGCGGGACGAAGTTATCCAACCCAAACTTTTCACCATAGCTGGGATGATCACCTTTTATTTCTCAAGTCAAGAAGGTCCTAGTGGCAGCATATTAGCCCAGGTTATCGCTGTCAGACGGGAGGCCCACAGGCTGCCCTGCCGTTACACATCCCTCTTCAATCTCACATTGAAGGAGCTTTGGGAGGTATGAGGGAGAGATGCGGAGAGCGAGAGAGAATGTTTGCTGCTCGCATCTTAGCCTTCTGGCTTTGTGCCTGTGCCTGGGAGAATGCTGAGCGTGTGGGCCTCTTGACTGAGAAATAAACCAAGAAGAAAGGCCCCTGTCCCCGCATAGTGCAGATACAGACTCAGGGTAACCAGGCCTGTCTCAGGGCATTAGGGTTTTATGGCAAAGAGCAAAGCTCCTGGAGTCCTAAACACAGGGATCCATTAAGTGACAGAGAAGTGACTTCGTCCAGGAGAAGATTGTAGGTTCTTCTTTGTCACCGTGATAGAGGCAAAGGCTGGGGCTTCGAGTGCGGACGAAAACCAGTGTTTCCGCGAGCAGCCACGCAAGGTAGCTGGAGATGACTCTCTTCTGTCCACGTTTACCTCCCCCTTGGATGGACCCACACGCCTCCCTCCTTAAACCGCTTATAAGGCTTGTCACCGTGTTCCCAGCCATCTGACTAGTTTCCTGAGTCAGCCCAGGAGGCCCAGGGGAAGACGCACATGGAAAACACATTTCTCCATTCTCGTAAGAAATCCGTCTTTTTGCAACACAGAGAGGATTTCATTCAATTAATGGGGTTTCCATGTAGAAATGTCTTTACATTCCCCATCTCTGGTTCTGGGACTGCACTGCCCGCGCCCCATGTTGAAAGAAAAGGTTAAGCCTTAAGTATCAAGGGACTAGTTTTCATTCATCTCCCTGGTCTTACGTAAACTCAGCGCCCTGGGAGGAAGAACATTTGTTCTTTTGACTTTTAGACATAAAGCTTCGTGATGCCAACTGCTAGAATCGAAGGCACAGGGAGCAAAAGTTTTCCACCTACCTCCACCTCCAAAGCCCTGAAACAGAGGTGATCTCGGGGAAAACTAGGAGGGGGAGGAATGACTCCAAGCTTGTGATCCCTGTATTTTCTTCTGAAGGTGGTTTTAAAAAAAAAAAAAGGAGGAGGAGGAGGCCTGGAAATGACACGTAACACTCGCTGAAAGATGGGAGTCTAAAAGCTGAGCAAGACATGATGTTGAGTGGGGCCCCTAAACAGCAGACCCAGTGCCTCGAGCTAATCTGTCACTTACCACGTGTGCCTTTACCAGTGTCACCCAAAATAGTTCCTTGTCCTGGGCACCCGCATCGCCTCTGGTTCCCATCCAGCCTCGCAGGCAGAAGGATACCAGGATTTCGGTCCTGGGTCCCTCTGTGCCATCCTGGAGATACGCACCAGGAGAGCTTATCATCACATCTGATCCAGGAGAGGCAGATAGGCAGACAGACCAGGAGAGCGAATACCACGGGAAAAAGCAGCGGGGCTGAGGAAGAATTAAGTAGGCAAGAAAGACAAAAGAATATTTTTGCGATCCCTCTTCTGCTGCCAGTTTAGTAATAAGAACCACTGTTGTCTCCCTGTGACTATTCTCAGTCACAACTTGCGTGTCATCATTGCACTTTTGCATTTGCCAAGGTGTACGGCTTGGAGAAAGAACCGATAGGCATAGGGAAATGTATAGTGCCTTAGAGGTCAGTGACCCTGGGGCCCAGTCCCAGAACTTCTCCTGACATGCGTCATGGGCGTGGTCCATTCATTTTCCTGTCTCTGTCCTCAGTTTCCACACTCGAAAATGGCAGCAGTCTTAATATCTGTCCTGCTTGTCTGATGGGGCGTGATTAGCTTCTGCCGTGGTAGGTTTTTGTAGAGCCAGGCCATGCATAGTGTTTCAGAGACCTTGACTATGAAGTAGGAACGCTGGACTCCTGTTTTCCCTCTGCTGATTTACAAACTGATTCTCTGCCTCAATTTCTCCATCTGTCCAGTGGGGACAGTGATGAAGAGCATTGGTGCCTAGAGATCCTTGAGCATATGTTAGCTATTTTTGCAGATGAGATTTTTTTTAAATGGTCAAAACTTTCACGGGAAAGGGCGTCAAGACACTGTACTTGATGGGAGAACCTGACCAATTCCGTCTGCCGTTGGATTGATGAACCAGCCCTTGACGCCAGAAGCAGCCTGTTTCTGAAACAAGTGATGAGAGTGCTCATCAATATTTTATGCAACTGCTGGTTCAACGTAAAGAGTAGAATCCTCCTCCCTGCCCCCCGCTTTTTTTTAACAGAAAAATAATTTCTGATTTTCTGGCAAACGGATGAGAATTCCCTGTGGCAAGAAAAGAAAATACTCATTTATTCTCATTTGTTCTGAGACATAAGGACAGACAGTGTTGCATTTTTCAATTAGCAGGACCCAGGGACTCCCGGGTACTGGGGACTGTTCCTGAATCAGTGATTTGTTGAAAGAACAGTTCTCTTTCATGCTACTCTTTTGCTTTCATTAAAGAATTGGCGTTTTCAATCAAATATTAATAAGTGCGGCGCTGCAGATCAGGGGCGCTCAGCATTTCTGGTCTCCATGCCTGTTGCTGGCTCAGCTGTTTACAAAATAAATAAAAATGAAGTGAAATGAAAGCTTGGCTGCTCTGAAAAGTACCTTGTAATACTAAACCAGGGTGTAAGTTAGTCAGTAGGAAAGGATTTAAATCGAACCATTTGATTATAATGAGGGAGAGGTGCCCTTGAGTGGTTCACTTTTCTTGTTTTTGCTTTTGCCCAGTTCAGCTACAAGAAGGAAGACAGAGGAGGCGGTTAGTAGCCCTGGGTCCCCAACAGGCGTCACGTGTCGTTCATTCTCCGCCACATCAGTGGTTGACATTCCTACCTGGCAGGTGTTAACCTGAGGTTCCTCCAGGCTGTTGATTCAGTACCCCTGCCCCAAATCAGAGTAGTGGGCTGCCAGGACCCACATCTTTGTACCTATTTAGCCCTGCTATACTTTCAGTTAGAATCACTGTCTAAAAAAAAAAAACAAAAAAAAATCATGATCTACACATTGGCAAGAAAGACTATTTTAAAAGTCCCATAGGTATTCACCATCACCCAGATCTGTGTCATGTTTTAAGATGGGACCTCTCTGCCCCATCCCGCTGGGAAATTGTCATGCCTATACATAGACAGCACCTGCCAAGCCTGTCGAAACCACTCAACGAACGTTAGGACTCTGCCTCGCTTTACGCGGTATGCCCACATCTGAACGTGCATTTTTTCCCCTTTGGGGGCAGTAACCCATTCTGCCGTTTTTTTCTGATTTGGAAAACCTGGTTTGAGATGCTTTCACGCCCCTTATGATACTCAGATCCTTCTGCAGTGGCAGATCTACCTCTCAGGCCCGCTGTGTGAGCCTTCATTGAGAAAGCAAGCCAGGGTAGCACAAGCCCACACATGGCCAGTGAAATGAGATGTTTGCTCTCAGAATCAAAGCTTGAGGCTTCTGAGCCAACATACTTACTGGACAGTGTCACCTTAGCATGTTGATTTCCTAAAATACACATGTTCTCACTTACCCACAGTCCCACAGTCCGATTGGACTATTTGGGTACAGTCTGCCAGGTTTGCTGCACCATAGCAACCAAATATCTGTAACTCAGAGACAGTGAAGGGGTTGATTTCATTTTTCTTTCCCATAAACTGCAGTCAAATCTTCACTGCCATTTAAGGTAACCTTCTGCTGGTTTAAGAATATTCCAGCTGTGTTTATGGTGTTCCAGCATTCTCCTGCCAAAACCTTTGACAAATGAATTGGCGGTATCTTCAGGGATGTTAGCGACCACAGACTGGATTTAGCCATTAAATCCTCATTTATTTTCGTTATATCTGATCAGGATATTGGGAGAGGGCTTTTGACTTTTAAAACGTACATGGAGAGGACTCAGTTCTGATCGTGACATTTTAGTCTTGCCCACGTGGTACCCAAAGGTTCAGATATGTGGAAACCTTTATCAGATGCCCCCTGGGTTATTAAATGCATCTTGTCATGCTGCTCTGGGTACAGTCTTCCAACCTCATCTCAGGGATGAGATTTTTGCCAACTATTAAGTCCTAGTCCGCACTCAGCCTCAGGTGCCGTGAATGAAAGATCTCTCCATGCCAATTTTAACTAAACTAACCCAGCGTTGGGGATTGCACATTAGAGTATTATTTTTGATGCTCCAATGTTATACTCATAGCATATGTTTAAACCCTGCCATTGCTCAAAAGATACTGAGAGGAAAAATTGGCTGCATTAAGATCTTTCTACAGCTGAAGAGGAATTTATAAACAAGTTTCCATAGGCTGAAATCTTCTCAGCCACACAAGTTATTTTAAATTATGCTTCCTTCAGTTAACATATAGCAGCTGTTGCTCCTCTTTCAAAGAAGCAGCAGAAAAGCAAGAGACCCTGGCATCATTGTATGTGCTTTTAAAAGTGCCTCTACCTTTTTCATTACTTTCTCTCTCTCTCTCCCCTTCTTTTTGATGCAGAGCAAGAATTCATCTAGTTCTCTCAAAATTCTCATGTAGCCTAGAGAAAAGGTAGAACACCTGAGTTTAAGATATCCTTTCAACTGAAATGACAAGTGTTAATAGCTGGGTTCCAAAATCTGCTCTGTGCTTTCCTTAGATCCTGTCTGTAGGAGGAAATGACTTTGAGAAACCTTTTCCCAGTCAATCATTTATCTATTTTAGCAGCAAGAAGACAACCTCACTGAAATAGGAGGAGTTCAGCTCCTTTCATTTCTATGAGCAATCTCTGACACTCTGCAAGTGGAGACAATAAATAGTGGCAGGCTAAATTACAGGTTGGACACATTTACAGAGGGAATTTTTGCCTTTTTTTTTTTTTTGCTATTATGTATTTGGAAGCTTTGAGACAGTAATATATGGGCTATCTTACCCCACCCCCCAAAAATAGCTTTATTGTCTTGGTACCTGTATTTTTTTTCTCCCAATCTAAGTTCTCCAGCATTTTGGTCGGTCACCAGCATGCTCAACAGTCTAGAACAGTTGAGGGCTGACCCTATAAGGTCGGAGCAGTTGTCCGTCAAGACCCAGTAGCCTCTGCTGTACCCAGAAGCTCATCTTAGAGAAGAGGACAACTGACCTAAGTCATTTCTGTCCAGCGGGAAGTCATCTGGCTGGTTTGTAGAAGAAGCCAGCAGCCCATTTTGACTGTAGGAGCTTGTGTGACCCTACGTTAGTGAAAAGCGCAGCCCATTTTGACTGTAGGAGCTTGTGTGACCCTACGTTAGTGAAAAGTGCAGATTTGAGGGCCCACCCCAAAGCCAGTGTTTTCAGTGGTGCTGAAAAGAAAATGAAAATCTAGCCAGGACCTCCTGTTTTAGAGATGTTACAAAGGTTAACTGGCTACCAACCCATGGAACATTTGGTTCTGAAGTTGCTTAGCTTCATCCAGAGCGGCAGAGAGAGTGAATCTTTCAGCACGTGCTCCCATTTAATAAATGACAGTAATTTTCTCCCTTAAGTAATTGAACACAGCACCCAGTAGGGAACTTGACAGAGCCCCTAGGAGGCCAGTTCTCTCTTACTGCACCACTGCCGGGAGAATAAAAAAGTTAAAGGAGTCATCAGATTTGTCAGATCATTTTTTGGATGGGATGAGGATTGTATAATTAGAAGCATCAGTCAGCCTTTTAATTGCAGGTTTCACAGAGGGGAAGGGGCAATGGTTCGAGTTTATAGAGAGATCATTTCATTGTTCTCTTGCTAAGACTTTGCTTTTGAGACCTGTTAATTGCTTGATCTTTCTCCCGAACTTACTTACAAAAGCTCTGCCTGCTCTGAAATTGTGGTAGATGCATAAACTCTGCCTTATTGATTTTTGTTGACATTTTACATTTTTTTATGCATTCTTAACCTCCGTTTAGAAGCTGTTGGTTTGGCACATGCTCCCAGATAATAAGAGCAAGCGAAGTGAATGAAACAGGCTTCTTGACTCCTAAAAGCAGAGTTAGTGGGGCTTCCCTGGTGGCGCAGCGGTTGAGGGTCCGCCTGCCGATGCAGGGGACGCGGGTTTGTGCCCTGGTCCAGGAGGATCCCACATGCCGCGGAGCGGCTGAGCCCGTAGGCCGTGGCCGCTGGGCCTGCACGTCCGGAGCCTGTGCTCCGCGGCAGGAGGGGCCGCGGTGGTGAGGGGCCTGCGTACCGCCAAAAAAAAAAAAAAAAAAAAAAAGCAGAGTTAGTCTGGGCTTCCTATGGCCTCAAATATGCCTCCATTAGATGATTTGCTTGTGCCTCTACTGTAGCCTCCAGACAGGAAATGAAGGGACTTCCCCGGCGGTCCGGTGGTTACGAGTCTGCACTTTCACTGCCAGGGGCAGAGGATTGATCCCTGGCCTGGGAACCAAGATCCCGCAAGCCACGCAGCACCAAATTTTTTTTTTTAATTTTTAAAATAAAAAAATGAAAAAGAAAAATCTCTTAGCGTTATTTCCTCTGTTAATAGTACCACTGATCATCACAATCTTCAAGAGATACTACTTTGAAACAGATGGTAAATTGGGGACTCTGTCATTTTAGAGCTGAGTCTATTTCAGTATGGAGCCAGCAGAGGTCCTGTTGTAGATCTCACACACATCATCTAGGTGCCTTAGAGAAGGCTGCCCAGCTGCTTCTGTTGATGACAAAAGCCACAGCCACTGTAGGTACAGGCAGCATGTTGAAACAGTCAGCTTCACCAGCTGCTGTAACGTCAGAAAAACCATAGGAGGTAGCTTGGCATCCTTCGTGGGCTAGACGTCGGGCTTCAGTGAGGACAGCTTAACGGAGGTGAATGAGAGGAACCTCCCATGTACAGAGAGTTTTTGTGTATTAAAAATTACAGCATGATGCCAAAAAAAAAATGCATTGACTTATTTTCATGACTGGTGGTTGTTGTGCTTTGGGGGTAGTGGGCAGGCATTGCTTTCTCTTACTGCTGTTTGATTGAAAGGTGCTAATACAGTATTGACTTGATAATCTCACCAGGTACCCATGCAGAGCAAACAAAGAAAATGCGTTTAATGGCTCCCACAGTGACTCCCATACACCAAGCCACCCACTGGTTGTTTGGATGTAGAATGTTCTGTTTGGCTTCCCGGCCACAGAGGCAACCATCTCACGTGATTGGTGCCAGAATTCCACTTTTGTGCACTCGCTCTGAGATGACAAGCTTCAGCCCCTCGGTGTTTAGATCTGCTTCATTGGGAAATCTTTTAAGTAGTAATAATAATAATGTTTTCAGGCAATTGAGTAGAACACTAAATTATTCTCTGATACCTAAGTTCAAACTGTGCAAGGCTAAAGAAGCTGAAAATCAATGCACTTTTAAAGTCATTAGAGATCATAAGTGAAATAGTCAGCATTGCTTTAGCTAAGCTTTTAGTGTGCCGTGGTATTATTATAAAATCAGCCTGAATCTGCATTAATTTCACAGTCTTTTTCTCTGAGAAGCCCAAGGGTGCATGATGAATAAAATGTAAATTTCAGAAGGCAGTGCTTTTATTAGTGGAAAGGGCAGTGAGCCATGTAGCTGGAGCAGTGACCTGCATGGTAGCCAGCACTGCTACAAGAAGCAGGAACAAGCACTGTAGATTCTAGTTATTTTACGGCTGGGGAGAAAAATAGCCATGGAGAGTTCTGTGGGTCTCAGGGGAGACATTCACAGAAATATACATTGTCTTCTGTATGTTACACTTGAGGTGGAATCTCTGATAAGAATCCACAAGTCACAACTTAAAGTCTCGAAGGTTTGATACAAATAAGAAATCCAATGCAAGTGTTTAAATTTTACTTCATATACACAGTTGAATATTCCCAGAGTAACAGAGCATTTGTTTTTGTTCATCATTAACAGTTACTAAGTAGTTTGTACAGGATTTGGGTATATTTGTTTGCATTTGAATAGCATGAGTGTATATTTATACATCTATTTTTTAACTACCCAGAAGAGATGAGGTATATTTATTTGCTGACATTTCGAGCTGTTGGAATCTAGTTGCTAATTTGCCCTGGGTGTGAGAATTTTACTATTTGCTGCTTAGAAATCAAGGCTCATGTTTGAAACACAGAGCCGGAATGGGTAGATGCCCTAAGTCAAGATAGACAAGGAGAAAATGTAAAATCGCAACTTTTTATTTTAGAAAATGCAAACTAGGTCTTGCGCATTTCAACACCCACCCCCCACCCCACCCCCCGCCCCCCGCCCCGTGGCTTAAAAAAAGAAAGTACCCAGCCTCCTTCCCCTGGACTCCATTTTAAAAATAAATAAACCAATCCATCAGTAAATCTTTCTGCTGTGGTCAGATTAGCAGGTCAGCACTGTAAGTAAAAAGCAACACGAGATAAAAACCAAAGAGAGAAGTTGTTGATTTCATGTACTACTGAGAACAGTGTCGTCCTGTGGCAGTTCTCGTAGACTGTGTTGGTTTAACAAGCGTCCAAACCTTTTGTCTTGTTGTTTTTTGTCTTTCCTGCTCCCTGTCCCCTTGTTTCCCACAGGCTGTGCGTTTGTCACATTTTCTACAAGGGCAATGGCACAGAATGCAATCAAAGCCATGCATCAGTCTCAGACCATGGAGGTACTGTATCATCTGCCCTTTCTTTGTTTTCTTTGTGCAAATGGTGGGGAATGGAAAGCAATTCTCTCCTGTGTGGATTGTTCACATGACAATCACAGATGTAAACTTTCACCATCTCTCTCTCTCCATTCATTCATATTCCTTCTTCCTTAATCTCTCTCCTCCTCCCTCTCTCTCTCTCTCTCTCCCTCTCTCTCTGAATTTTTCCCCTGATGACTGGAAATGCACTTAGTGTAAAACCTTCCACTTGCTCTACGTTCCTTTTTGAGCCTTTTATTGCAGTGGCCCAGGTCCTGCTGTGTAAAGTTCATGATGCAATTTAAACGGAGCATCCTTCTATACCTCAAGAATCAAGTACGTTCCCCAGCCCCAGGGGTGGGATGGGTAGAACATTACCAGACCCCATTCCAAATTGCAGCCGGCCCTGTGCAAAATCACAGGGTTCTTTCATTTCTTTTTTATTTTCTTTTTGATGCGGGGTCAAGTTATCTTTAATCGAGACAAACAGAATTGTTTTTGCCTCAAGAATGTTGGAGAAAGTTAAGACTTCTCCCACCTCATTGAACCAGTGCAAATGTTCATGTATGAGAGTCCCCCGAGAAATTAGATTTTCACCCTTACTAAAAAATGAACAATAACCCAGAACCTCAAAGGCTCAAATGTGATCTCCTAATGAGAGATAGTGGCTTTCGGGGAAGAGAAATAGGCTGGCGTGGGTCCACAAATGTAGACAATGGCTCTGTACTTTGAGTCTGTGATTCGGGTCATGGCCTTTCAGAATTTTGCACAAAAACACTCCAAGAGTGATATGCTGTTACTTATTCTGTATTGTCTGATAGAATCCTTTGGGAGTGCATGTTCTGCTGTATTATGTAAAACTGTATCTTTGTGTATGGGTGATCTTTTCTGGAGGTGGCTTTGTAGTGTTACCTGAAGTTAACGTTTTTCATCTTTTGGAAAAAAAATTGTTTTCAGTTTTATTTAATGTGCCAAAAAGTTCTTTATTGATCGTTTGAGCTTCTTTTTTGCCTCCACTCTTGGGGGGGGTTTAATTTTTTTTTGTTGTTCATTTGTTTGTTTTTTGCAATGCTGCATCTCCCGAAGCATGCCGGGAGCTTAGTGATCTTTATGGGTCTTGTCTTGTGGGCAACCTTTCTCTAGGGAGCCAAAGGGTGGGTGGAAGCGGGGGGTAAAGAGTGTGCATGGCATTGTCATTAAGTGTTTACTGTACTTTTCTGAGTTTTGATATCAGCATTGCAAAGCCTATTGTCTTTTTCGAACTTCCTTTTGACTTCCATATTCCTAACATATCTTATATAATCACTGTGTTTTCCTTTCAGTGCAATGCATTTTTAAGACACTCACACACCCCTACGTGAAGGCAAGCTCAGGTGAAAATCGGCCACAATAAGGGAGAAATAGCAGGATTTGAAATGTCTAGGAATCCAATCTTGAACAACATGCAGTCACACACGTGATCATGTTTTTGTCCCCTCCCCCTACCCTTTCCCTTACCTTGGGGAGCTCCATTATCGGGGATCAGCCTGGTTTCCAGCTTCATATCAGTCTGGAGATGAAATGAAAGTACTGTTAAGAAAAAGGAAGTCTTGACCTGTATTTATTATCTTCCATATATATATGTGTTTCATTCTTAAAGATTTTTATTTCCTGTAATTGAGTGATTTGTACCTAAATTGGTCTCACCTTAGATGATTTTGTAACCTCAATTCTTTCAGCTCTGTTGGAAACATTGCCACCCCAGTTCCTTCACCCAGGGCCCCCCGCCCGAGGGGGAGGTCTGTGTTCTCCTGGGTCCCTACGGAAGGAGAGCACGAGAAAACACAGCAGAACTGGGTATGAACCCGAACCAAGAAAGTAACAGGCTCTCAGAGTGAAAAGAATTTGCTGTAGAGAATGGGGCATATGTATTCTTCAGAAATCCTTGATCCTTTGTTAATACTGCTATTATCAGAAATCAGATCTGATGCACTTGTTTTTAAATCTGGACATCCATGCTTAATCAGAGGAGCCCTCAGACACTTAAATTTCTTGTTTAATTCAAAAATATTGACATTTAAACAGAAGATTACATATTATGCAGTCTCATTACGCTTGTACCACTGCAGTTTGTTTTCTTTTTTTGAATTAATTACATTATTTTCAGGACTCTGGCTTACGTCTTCCACCAAGATGTATGATCTAAGAGATGTGAATTCAAAACGATGTCACTGTTAAAGTTTAAAAGAACATGTTATTTTAAAAATCATTAATCTTTATATGGTACCTTGATTTTCCCACTTTCCTCCAATCTCTCCCCACCCTGTTTTCCCCTTTCATGGTTTATACAAGTCATTTTTGAACTATAATCATTGGCCTGATTTTCTGCTTTTATATCATTTTTTGGTATTTAAGGAAGAAAAAAGCCAACCGTAAATGAACTGTTAGGAAGAGATGCTATAATTTGTTATGGGACAAATTTGATACAATAACAACCCTTTGCATGCAAAACCCTTGCTGTCTGTAATTTCCATCTTCAGAGTGGTTTTGCTGTCTTTAAAGTGATGAAACGCTGAAACACGGAGCAGATGAAGAACAATGAAGTATAGATTTTTTAAACGGTGGAAACATTACTTTTATGCAGTTTACTGACGCTTAACATCTGTGCCATGACTGTGACTCCCAGAGCTGAAGACCAGTCTGCTGGAGGTTCAACACCCAGTCACCTCACTTTTCTCACATGTTGGGGGGTAACAGCAGGCATGATAGCTTCACGTATGCATAGTTCCATCCCCAGTAGCTACCCAACGTGATAAGAAAAAAATGCAACTCTGTTTTCTAGGAGAAAGAAAAATAACCCAAAGGGAAGGGACAAGCTCATTTAAATAGGAATATTAAATTTCTGGGAGGAGAAGAGAGAGGTCTGTTATCATGCTGAGTTTCAATAAAAAGTGGGGTTTTTTTTTAACCACTTGGGTAGAATTAACTTCTTTTTATCTCAGCAAAATTTCACAGCTTTAATTGTGATGGGATGTTTAGCAAGCAAAACAGAGAGGGAAGAGAGTTGGTTTCTGCTGAGTATTTGCCAAGTGGCGAATGTTGAAAAGCTGCTTTCGAAAGGAAGTCCTCCTGCCTGAGGTGTCAGGCCCTTACTTTCCCTAATGATTTTCTCCGTATCAGACATGAGTTGGTCCTGTTATATATAACCCTTGGCCATTTCTCACTCACTGCCTCTGCTCCTGCCTTTTAGAGGAAACGAACGCAGAAGCTCCTAGAACAGCGAGACTGATTAGGAAAAGAAGCTAAGTAGACACATCGCCTCCTGCCATCCGAGATGTGTCTCCTTGGACCAGATTGCTTCTGATATTTTCTTTTTGATTTGTTGTAGCTCCTGGGATTACAGCTAGAGTAGATGCGATACAGAAGGAGGAGAACCCCTTCTGAAAACATGGGGACAGTGACATTGGTCCATGCCCGTGTCCCCTGAAAATCTCCTTCCTTCATCCATGTTCCTAAAATGAAACCCACTTCTCCCGATTATATTGCTGGGTCGGTATGATTCCTACAGTTCCAAAGTTCAAAAATACTTAACGTTGGAAAGAGTGGGAGAAGAAGACATGAGCGACAGGCATTTTCATTCCCATTACAACATTTCGTTCCCCTCCTTTGTCCCCTGCTCACACGCGGAAACAGGCAGACACACCAGGACAAGTCCATCTTTCAGACAAGCGAACCGTGAAGCTTAATTAAAGGACAATGATAAGGTCTCTTGTCTCTGAGGAGGTCCTGGGATGGTGGAAGGAAGACCCATGAAGAGAGGAGGAGAGGCAGTGTGATAATCAGAGCACGAGCACAAGTGGCTTCATCGATCACCAGAGCCCCAAAGACACCAGTGACAGGATCTGGAATTTTCTGTTGATGGTACTATTCAGAGAAGAAGAAGGACCATCAAACCATTTAAAAACGAGGCCAGACCATCCCCCTGTGCTCCAGAATAGTTCAGAAAGCTAGGCCCCGAGCTGACTGAGTGTCCTGAGCGGAGTGGGCCAGGCTGTAACCCCCTCTCCACTTTCCGCTGTGTCTGACCACAGGGCTGCTCTTCACCGATTGTGGTGAAGTTCGCTGACACTCAGAAGGACAAGGAGCAAAGGCGTCTCCAGCAGCAGCTGGCGCAGCAGATGCAGCAGCTCAACACTGCCACCTGGGGGAACCTGACGGGTCTGGGCGGCCTCACCCCGCAGTACCTGGCGGTAAGTTCTTGGGGGGGGGGCGTGGGGGGAGCATGTGGTCCCCAGGAGAGAGGAGCACACCCGGTGGAGCTCTTACAGGCTCCTTGGCCCCTGAGTGCACCAAAAGCTCGTCTTCGACATTATGAATGCCGGGAAATTCCTGAAATCAGCGTCGATGAAGAATATTTTTCCAGGTGAAGCTGACAGGAACGGGACTCTTCATTCTAGCTGCATGGAGGCTGAGCGGGGCCCCACAGGGCTGAGTGTCTAACCAGTGTTTCCGCACAAACTCCAGCCTCGGCAGGGGTGCGGCATGCGTGATAGATGATGACTTAACGGCTCTGAGGCAGCCGTGGTTGGCTCTCTCACCACCTCCCTGCTCTGTCCATTCCACATCAGGACCTCAGATGGAACTTTCCTTCACTGGGTCCTCCCCGTGGAGCGATGTCAACTAAATTCAGATGTTTCTTCATCTATTTGAAACCCAAAACTCAGATCCTGTTTTCAGGCCAAATAGACCCAATTCTTTAACTAGCCCTTACATTTCATTGTTTCTAAACTTTCCACCTCCTTGTTTTTTTCTGTTGTGCTGCCTGTTTTACTTCGCCAGTGTCTTTATTAAAATGCCATAATCAGAATGTGAGACAGTTCCTCCCAGGAAGATCACACAGCGTGAGCAGTGACCCCTATTGTGGACTTTAAAATATCTTAATGTAGCTTGAGGGCAATGGAAGGCAGCTCGTACTCCTCTTAAGGTTTTATTTATTTTTACTTGAACTACTGCTAAAGCATGCTACTCTACCCCCCTTTTCTGCTTTGGAACCTAAATGCTGGACTACACATTATTAATATAATTTCATAGTGTGCCTTTGGACCTTTTATTCTAGCGTGTGTGTGTGTGTGTGTCCGTGTGTGTGTCCATCCGTCCGTCCTAATTCTCTCCTGACGTTTGAACTGTCCCTCTCAGGATTGTATGACCCATTCCATACTTTGTAGCAGAACCAATACTGTTCTGTAAAAGAGTCCTTCCTGTGACCTTGAAAGGTAAGATCACCGTGCTTCTACAAGTGAGGAAAGGGAGAGGCTTAAGGGAGAAATGGGGGGGGGGATAAACTGGGAGATTGGGATTGACATACACACACTACTATATATAAAACAGATAACTAATAAGGACCTACTGTATAGCACAGGGAACTCTACTCGATACACTCACTGTACTGGCCTATATGGGGAAAATATCTAAAAAAGAGTGGATATATGTATATGTATAACTGAATCACTTTACACCTGAAACGAACACAACGTTGTAAATCAACTGTACTCCAATAAAAATTTTAAAAAGGTTATGTAACTTTACCCCAGGTCATGACACTGGTGGTCAAGCAGGATTTCAGCCCTCTATGGGTTCTCTCCATCCGGCGGGGCTGCTTCTCCAAGGACAGATGTGACTCACATTCCTCTTTTATCCACCCCACCCCACTGCCTGTTGTTGTCTGCCATGTAATTGCTACTCAAGACATGTCTGGATGTCTTGCTGGAGAAGCGTGCCTCTCCTGTCTTCCCCTGAGTTATTAATACAAGCAGTGACCAAGTTTGCTGCCACCTTCTAGCCGTTTCTCCATCTTATCCACAAAGAGATGAGAGATGAGAGATTTCATCACATGTCTTGCTGAAATCTGTATGTGCTTGCCATATCTTTTTCTTGGTCTATCGGTCTACAAACTTCATGAGAAAAAAAAATGAGTCTAGCTGAACAATCATTTGTTTTTCACAAACGTGTGTTTCTCAGTTGTTCACAGATCATCGCCTTAAGTACAAGAATTTCTATCAGAGATTGACGTCAGGCTCACCTTTTCGTAGTTCCTAAGAATCCAGCTTCCTGCTCCACCATGTCTGAAAACCAAGACACACGTGCCTAGCCCTGGTCTCCTGGACCATCTCCCATGCCCCAGGGCTCACCGAAATCTCTGGCACGTGTTTCTTTGATCACATCTGAAAATTATTTCTGAATCCTGAAAGAGAATTCATCCCCGCCTCATTGATAAGAACGTGTTCTTACACGCTCTGAACTACGTTTTCCCCTACCGAGGGCTTCCATTCTTTCTCTGCCAAGTTTGCTCTACCCCTTTCGATCGGAAGCCCATTTCTCTGAAAAGACCCTTGGCCTTTAAGGCATCCCCTGCCTCTGTGTTGAGGGTAGATTCTGACTGTGGCTCACCAAAGAGTGGTTGTCAGTGGGAAGAATCCACGGAAGTAGTTTAATGACACTCCAGGTATTGCCACTTACTAACCAGTAAAGATTATTAATCCCTCAGAGTATCTTCAAAGCTAATTGAACTTGACTAAACTTTAATTTTTTTAAATATCTAATATAGGAGAGAGTAAGGGCTTGCAACCACAAGAGAATGGGAAACCCAAGAAATCAAACCAAGATAAGGGATTTCTCTCTGTCAAAACAGATAATTCCTAGCTTCTTCCTCTTTCTCATTCTGTGTGTCTGTGTGTGTGTGTGTGTGTGTGTCTCTGTGTAATGTCTAGGTAGTATACTACCCTGAGTCGAGAAGGATGAATGAAAGTTGCAGACGTATGTCTGGGAACTGTTCATGTTTGGTTTTGTCTTTTTTTTTAATTTTATTTATTTTTTGGTTGCGTTGGGTCCTCGTTGCTGTGTGCGGGTTTTCTCTAGTTGCAGCGAGCGGGGGCTACTCTTCGTTGCGGTGCGCGGGCTTCTCATCTGGGGTGGCTTGTTGTGGAGCACAGGCTCTAGGCCTGTGGGTTTCAGTAGTTGCAGCACATGGGCTTCAGCAGTTGTGGCACGCGGGCTCAGTAGTTGTGGCCACAGGCTTAGTTGTTCCGCAGCATGTGGGATCTTCCTGGACCAGGGATCAAACCTGTGCCCACTGCATTGGCAGGCGGATTCTTAACTGTTGTGCCACCAGGGAAGGCCCACAGCTGTTCATGTTAATCCCCATAGGGATTACATTAATCATCGTAACTAAGACAAGTTGAATCAGCCACCGATATTCCACTCTACTTGGTGCTTTTAAGTCAATTGCTAGATGCCCATTTCTGAGTCACATCCAGTTGTAGAGTTTCCTTCTTCTTAAGCTGAGGAGACCTACCATTACCTGGAGGAGTGGCAGTGCTCTCTGTTAGGTTTTGCAGCACTCCAAACAAATTCTGAGAGCTTATTTTTTAAATAGTGAATTCATCTGGTTCCTCCTAAGCTCATAGTACCATAGCAGTTTTTTAATAATAAATTTGGTGTATCTATGCTTTTAGCATCCATGGACTTTTGAGTATAGGAGATAACTCCACACTTGCCCCCAGGTACAAACTGCGGCTGTATTGATCAACCAAAAGGAGAATATCAATAAGCCTAGTCAAACAGTATAGCACCTAAGTTAACCTATAATTCAATTGATGTGGACGAATAAAGGAGTGCTTTCGAACAGTAACCACATGCCTTTACCTTGTGGTATCCACCGTTTCTATATGGGGGATTAAATGTATTTTTGGAAGCTCTAGGAACAAAATACAGAGACCTTTTCACAGCTGTCTTCATTTCTTTTTGAAAAGATGCTGATATATTTATAATGCGTAGCATCAACATACATAGCACCAGAGACTTGTGAGCTTTGACAAGTAGTATGTTGCTCTCTGCCAACGAAGACCACCTTAAAATGGGTGACCGTTGTCTTGGTCATGAAGTCATGACAGTGACTCTACGGCTGCAGATACATACACTTAGGTCTGTAGGTATTACAGTGATTTCTCTGTTAGCCCAAGGGTCAGTGAATCTGTACCTCTCTAATGAAGGTTGTAGGACACTGAGCTGTGAAGGAAAGCGGAGGAGACCTAGGGTTGGACCGCGATTGACAGAGATGAGTTATGGGAACTACTAGGCTCCAGAGAGAGAGCATTAGTCACGCCGTGTTGGTTCCCATAGATCTAACACCTGGTTGTTAAAAAGTAAATTGATGAATTGTTTTAAGGCAGCTACGTTATTGAGTTTCCCCAATGTCTGTGTTTTTTAATAGAGATTAGACATTAACATGGATTTATAGCCCCAACTCTCGGAACCTTCAGCCCATTAACAGGCAGCAGCAACCAACTATGTAAATGTAAAGGGAACCGGACGTGCCCTCAGTGGACTTGGGAAGTTCCCTTGACAGTACGTTTCCAAGCTCCACTTCATTTTGACAGTACCTTTCTCTTTTCTTTTGCAGCTTCTGCAGCAGGCCACCTCCTCCAGCAACCTGGGTGCATTCAGTGGCATTCAGCAAATGGCTGGTAAGTCATGAAGCGAGCCTTGCCTTTTGACCGTGCTGTTGTCTGAATTTGGGATGGGTTCAGAAGCTGGGGAAAAGACGAACAAAGAGTAACTACCGGTCCTAGTTGCTTTCTGGCTTAGGTGTTAAAATTAGAGTCAGCTGCTCAGAAGTTGATCTTCTAACTCTGGCATCTCCAACAGTTATGAGAAAATTTGGGGGGCTGAGAATTCCTGCACAGTACCCTCCAGAGTTGTGTTTATTATTTTTTTTAAATGGGTTTGCTGGCTGGGGGATTTCCAACAAGCTTCCTATATCCAGGGCAGCTGCCATGATTGACATCCCTCTAGAATTTTAATAATAGGCAGTCAATAAGAATGTTTTGACCTTCGTAATGAAAGTCAGGCTTGCACGCCTATCTCTGATACCGTTTGCAGTCCCTTGATAACCACAGACAATTAACAGGGTGCCTTTTTTTTTCTTTTTAACTTCAGAACCCCAGTTGACAGAATTGCACATCAGAATCTTTTATGGGAAAGTAGAATCTTTGTTCTTGAGCAAAATCAAAGTGGGACTGGATTTGAAAGCCGGCTCATGAAGGATTGCTTTGTATTATGAGCTGTGTCAGTAGTAACTGAGGGGCAGTGATTAGTGAAAGGTCAGTCCTGCAGTGTCACCTTCCAGGCTCACATCCTAACCCACACCACGGGGCCAGGGAAGGCAGCCCGCACGATGAATCAGAGCACGGGTGCCAGGAACCTGCCGCGAGGAGCAGTGAGGAAGCTTCTTCCTTGCTTGATTCCGAAAAGATAGAGGAGCGCAGGCAAGGAGAACAGATTTTGGGCGTATTAGAATTGAGCACAGTTTGTTTTCATCAAGGACACACTGAGTCAATGAAATGAACCCAGGATGTACAGAATAAAAGCTTGATTTCCTTATTTGTCACTATGAAAACTCCTTTTTTCCTTTTTTTTCCCCCCTCCCACATGCATGTCCTTGTGGGGTTTTTTTTCCTTGTTTCACTTTGAATGGATCTGGAGACCCTTGGAATGAGCACGTGCAGATCTCTGTTCCTGTATGTCCAGTTGTTGTCAGCCCAGCCTTTCGTGGTGACCTCCAGGGTTAATGGTAACTTGTCTGATGGGACATACTCGCCTACAGTAAAAACAATGCTCAGTTACCCGTGGGGCTTTAAATCTGGCACCCCCAGCTTGTCCTATTGTAATAACACTTTTAGATTATTACGGGAAAAAATACATGTTAAAATAATGAATAGTGAAACCGTCCAGCAGAATGTTGATGAATACATTTGGGGAAGCTGGCCTTGGAGCTGAGCATCGCCTTGAACAGTTGATTTATTTTTAGTTCTGTGAAGGGGATTGGAGAGACAGAGCTAAAATATTCAGAGAGTTTTCTACGTTTTAAAAAGAGAAAACCTTCCAGATTGCAAGCTCTGAGAGAAATGCTGAGATGTGTTGCATTTTCCGCCAGTGCAAGATTTGGTTTTCTTCTTCTAATCGAGGGGACCCACCCAGATCCAGAATTAGAGTCTTTCCTTAGAGGAAGCCTCAGGCTCTCCCGTTCCCACAGTTGAATTATGCAAAGAAGGTCACTGGGTCCTGAGGCTATGGCCAGGCATGTTTTCTCGGGTGGACGGTGCGCCTTGTCACTCTTCATTAGACCACAGGCGCCCGTGGCTCGCCAGGTCAGGTCAGGATGGTAGCATCTGTACGCCGTGTGCTCACTTAAAAACGGAGGGTATCTGGGAATCACCTGAGAAGGCGCATGGGGCAGATGGCTAATTTAAAGGTGGTCTGTGAATGCGCTCGGCTCTCCAAAATACCCCTTTCTCGAACCTTTGGCATTAAATTCAGCACCGAGGCTGCCCAGGCTGTGCATTCGAAGGCCGAGTGGCCCATTTTCCACCGTCACCTCGAGTAGTGAGGACCAAGGACATGGATGTCAGGGTTCCGTCTGCTTGGCCATTTCTATAACAAGTATCCTTCATTCCTGTGGAAGATCAGGTCTCATCATCCCAAGTGTTGGAAGCATAGTGGTTTGGGGTATTTTTTTTCAACCAAGTGCTCTTGGCCCCCTGCTCTTTCACCTTCTCCCAAGAGTAGGGCTTAACTTTTGTCACCGCCAGTCACCTAAGCCAGCCTCAGAAAGTGGGTGGATCATAGAGGCCCCTTCTTGGAGGACGTTTCCCCAGAGCACCGACTTGTGGGACGGGGGGGCCCCTCTTCCGCGTTCCCCTAAAAACCCTCTCTTCCTTCCCCTCCTCCCTCACCTCTGAATCACTGATGCTCCGAGAGGGCGTGGCCTCAGCCCTCACTCCTCTAAGTGGCACTTGTGACTCTTTTTGCGTGGATGAGTAAGTAAATTTATAATTTGGCAGGTGCAAATTTATGTGTTGGATACAGTCCCAATGAAGCTTAAGTGAAATACCTGGTTTTTTCATTAAGAAATTTGACTTTAGCCCGCTGTCTAAGCCACAGAGCATTACACAACCTAGCGACTGTATCTTCGTGAATGAGTTGTCAAAGACTTGGGATCAGCGACTTGGTACAGCGTCGTACATGTTACACAGCCCGTGGTATTGACGTACACGGTGGAAGCAACATGAAGGAGCCCAAGAGGTGGTTCATCCCGAAGCACCCCTGGGTTTACGATGCTGGTAAGTTGAGTGAGATTGTGGCAGAGTGAAAGCGGGCACCTCCACAATGCAGATGCCACGTTCATTGTCCTCCAGGGCCAGAGAATAAACTCCACGTGGAAAATTCGAGTACTGCAGCTGAGGGCACCATCACCAAGGAGTGAAATATCATTCGGAAAACAAGAGCACTGTGTTTGTGAACAGCTCTCAGAACAGAATGGTCTGTCCTTCAGGAAATTGAGGTGTCTCACTAGAGTCTAAAATGTCTCATTTTCTGTTTGAGGAGAAAATAAAAGAAAGCTGGAAAAAAACAAAAAAAAAAAAAATTAGGAGGAGACAAGTTCCTAAGTACTTACATCAATAAAATTGAATGAGACATCAACTATACTACTTTTAAAAAACAAAAAAACAAAAAAACCCCCACCGTTTTCCTTTCAAACTGAAAATAACTTCAGGCATGTTTTATGATTTTATAAAAGGGAACCTTTACTAAATCTGAAATTTAAAAAGCAGAAAATAGATTAGTAAGGATAAAATTTTTATAAGCTGACTGCTTTTATGTGCATCCTTCAAGTCGATTGATTTCACTTTCCCTCTCATAACTTCTGATAAAAATGTGTCCATTTCTCACTCAACTGTGGTATCCCATGAATTTCTGAAATCTCAAAAACGTGGGGTCTGTGTTCAGGCCAAGGGTCTGGATTTTTCCTGTAGAAGAAGGAATTAAGGGGAAAGTGGCTTTCCGGTTTTTCACTTATTTATAACAACTGTCATCTCAAAAAAGCATCGTGTTAGCAAAACAAGGGCAGTATTGCACAAGTTTGTTTTTCACAGAGCTTCTTGAAATAATCATGGGGTTTATCCTCACAGCACAGCCAAGGACAAAACCACTACTTGTTACTACGTAACAGTTGGGAAAACGGAAGTACAAAAAGTTCGAATAAGTTCTGTGAGCTCATGGACCAGGAAATGGTATTATATGGATTAGGATACAGAATTCCCAAATATCATAACGCTTTATGAGATAGGGACCATTAGCATCCCGTTTTACAGATGGGGCAACTGAGGCAGAGAGAAGTTCATTAACAAACTTGCCCAGAGTCACTAAGCTAATAAATGGCAGATCCACATTACAAACTGATCCAAACCCCGAGCTCCCTTTGGCCTCCGCGTCTCCACAAATCCAGGTATGTTCTGTCAGCATGAGCCTCGGTGACTTGTCTGCACAAACGGTTGAAGAGGCCAAATAACAAACAACTCTGAGCCATCGATAAACAATGCAGGAGAACCCCAAAACTGCTCAAAAAGCAGCAATTGTGAGTCAGCCACAGGAAAAACCTCCTCCTTTCGCTCTGGACAACATTCCAAATTTATGAAGAGGGGGTTGTTTTTTGTCAGGGGAAGTATTTTTCAAGGGTGAGGGGTTGTTAGTAAGAGATTACAGAGATTAAGAAGCGATGGCCAAAGAAGAGCATCTTGTGATAAACAAGGGAAAACTGCTTCCCTTGACTTCTGATAGCTGGTAGTAATTCGCTTCCAGAATATCTGGCCTAAGTTTCCAAAGTCACAGTGAAATCACAGAGGGCAAATATTTTCCCAAAACAACAACATCGCAACTACTTTACCTGTTGGAGATCCCCTCCCGGCAAAGGTGGGCTTGGAATGTCTGTGACGAGCGGAGAAGAGGGAAGAAGACTTCAGCAAAAACTGTGCACTGGAGGCTGAGAACCTCACGTCAGGGACACACTTGGGAGGTGTGCAAACTGGGCCCACCAAGACCCCGAGTTCTTCCCACAGCCAAGCAGCCTCCTCCACCCACACTTCCTGCAAAAGGTGCCAACAGGCCTTCGGAGAATGTGCCTTTACCACCCCCATCTGTCACTTCTTAACAGACCTGATTGGCAAGCGCTTGTAACAACTGACATCTGTTCTCGCTCATTGAAATGCAGATTTATGGTAATTGCTCCGAACAATAAGACAGAATTACCTAAGGTGAACATTAAATTAAATTTTCACGCTCTTCTCCTTATAAATAATTTTTTTTTAATCTTAAGTTTCAAGTAGGCATAATGTGTATCTGTTTGGTACATAATTTCTTCGTTTGGAGAAGGGTTTTCTTTTCTCGAGTAATGAGTGAAAAGTTGAAGCCCTGTATTCCCCCAATTTTTTTTTTTTTTTTTTAGCCCTCTCGATCTCAGCACACTGTCGGATTTCCTAAAACTCGTCTAAGTGTTTTGCATTTCTCGTCACCCAGATTGTTGCCCCTGGTTTGACGGGTGCCCATCCGAGCAGCGTGCTTTGTGAGGTTAAATGGGGGTGGTTTTCTTCTCAGAGAAGAGCTATTTGCCAAACCAGAATCAGCATCACGCACCCACACACACCCCACGCCTCCCGTCCGGTGCCCTTTCAGGATCCTCGTGTGGGAGGAGCCGTGATGAGATGGGCTGGTGGGTGGAAAAGCAGAGGCGCTGTGGAAGGAACGGAGGAGGACGACAGGACAGGGTGTGCTCACAACAGAAACAGACGGAGAAACAACCAGAAATGTGAATTCAAAGTCAGCAGAGGCAGACACCCCCTTTCAGACAGCCTGGGGGGCCCAGGACTGGCCGGGCCCTGGTGGGTAACTCTGCCCGTCCAGGGGCTGAGTCTGCGGGAGCTGGAAGTCTGGAGAGACGGTGTTGTGGGTACCCGGAGAGCCTGGTACAGTTGAGGAGGTAGCGGATGAAGCTTGGGGTGTGTCCCCACGAAGCTTCCAAGCCGCTTTCCCAGCGTGGGACAGACGCCTTTCCCAGCAGCAGCGTGGCCCCCAAGCCCCTTCCCTAAATGGGAGGGGAGGGGAAGGGGGAGGGGAGATGTCCACACTACAGGTGAGGAGCCTCTGGCTCTGGGAACATCCGGGGCGGGAAGAGACAAAGCATCCGTCACGGAGGACGTGCGCTGCTGTCGGTGAAGAGTCCAGAGATTCTGCCCCACGAAAGTTGCCCAGGCTCTCACGGAACCCCAGATGCACCCCTGTGATTTGCCGATGTTAGCAGTGCTTAGAAGGCCCAGGAGTAGTGCAGGGGTGTCCTCCCTGGGACGGTTTCTTTCTGGGGGGATGGACTAGAGAATGGGCCTCGGGCCTCCACCTGGCCGGATAGAAGGACACCGTGCAGGGAACAGGTGCCTCTGTGGCCCCATGGCCCACGTCCAGGCGCAGCGAGACCCACGGGAGGTGGGCAGGTGCACCTGTCGAGTCCCCACGTGCGTGCTGCCCCCCAGTTTCCTAGCTCCAGCCTTGGCATGGAACCTGCCCTGGTGTCAGCCACCAGCTTACATGTTCTTGGAGAATCTCTAGTTGGTTTTGTTTTCTTTCGTTGGCTTGACTGTGTATTCATCTTGGTTCTGAGGGGGAGAAAGAGCCATCTTCTTTCATCCTTTTTCTGCATTCTCTGCGCCATCACTCCCGAGCTCTGATCTCTTCTCGATTCCTGTTGTCGCCACCACCAACCCCAGGCCTCTTTGTTCGATGGTTTTCTACCAGGACTCACGTGCATCACTTTTAGGCTATCTAGAGGCATTGGAAGTCCTCCAGCTTCTTAGGATCTGCTGCCAAAAAAGTGCATCCATCATACACATGCTTTTTCACAAAACTTCAGGGAGCTCAGAGGCACCACCCCCGCCCCCCGCCCATATCTCATCGGGGGAGAGCTCCAGTGAAGAGCCCCTGAGTTAAGTGACAAGCAGGAGGGAAGCTGCCACGTGACCCGCTCAGTGTTCAGAAGAGGGTGCGGCCCACCGTTCCCCGAGGATGCGTGGGCCGGGGTCTGTAATGTCTCGATTCTGAACATGGAGGGGAGAGGAAATGAGGGTAAGAAACTGAAGGGTTGATTGACTTCAAGACAAGATCTAGTGCCTGGTTAGCTGGGTTCTTAGCTGCTGACGCAGATCACAGGTTCAGTTCCTCTGGGGCTCAGGTGCCCGGAAGCCAAGCAGGGGCACCACTGTACATGCATCCTTGCACCCTGGGCTCCTGCTAACCAGGACCCACGCGTGCTCATGCCAGGCAGCATCCCTCACCCACGGCCGTTCTCTGCTGAGATTTCATCAGAAGGAGCAAGGCCATGATGGGCAAGTGTCAGGAGCTGGTGGACGTTTACATCTGATGTCCCGGCCCCTTTCCTGTGAAGCCCTGTGTGCGTCACCCCTTCCCTCCTCTCACTGCCTCCCCATGCCCCCCCACACTTCCCAGGTGGGAACCAAGAGGGACAGAGGCACAGGCGTGGGGAGGCTCGGGGGGCAGGGCAGGACCGAGAACCAGCCTCCTGTCCCCAGGCCTCTGACCTCCCGTGTTCTCTGTGGCGCGTAGGACTGCGAGAGTGCCAACATCACGTGGGTTTGTTACAAATACTAACTAAGCCTGATTAGTGTGTCCGGCGCGTGCTTTGTCCTTGGTGCCATTACCCTCATTACTGGGGGGTGATGCTGTTGTGACTATTATCCAGCTGATAAGAGTCTGCTCTGCCCTGGGAGTTGTTCTTTAGCTTCAAGTGTACGAAGCATTTACTCTCTTTACCCTCGAGGTCCGTTCAGTTTTACTCCTACTTCACAGCCAAGAAATCCAAGAGGCAGACAGTTAATGGGCTCAAGGCCAGGGAGGCTGGCAGAGGGGAGGCCGAGCCCGATTGGAGCCCAGATGTCCTGGAGGCGGAGCCCGTGCTGCCTCCAGTAAACGGTGTCCTTGTCACTGTTGTCACCAGCAGGGAGAGCTGTGCCTTCCAGGCCCGAGGAACACAGGACAGGTCGAAGGGAGGAATGTCGGGGTCGGGGCTGGGAACAGGACTGCACCCAGAAAAGTGAGGAGGAGAGGAGGGGGGCCTCCCGGAGCCCGCACGGAGGGCCACGAAGGGACAGACTAGGAGGACGGCCCTGCCTCTTCAGCTCCGCAGCCGCCCAGCGCTCCCCTGTCCTCTTCTCATCCCTGTCAGACCAGAGACGCAAGAGGGAGGGGATATGGGGATATATGTATATGTACAGCTGACTCACTTGGTTATAAGGCAGAAACTAACACACCATTGTAAAGCAATTATACCCCAATAAGATGTTAAAAATAAAAAACAAACACCAAAGACGCATGAGAATGAGCTTCTGGATCCAGGCCTGTTTCCAGAAATGGACTGGATTGTCCCCAGTCCCTGGTTCCCCTCCGTTCTGATCTCCAGCAGCCTCCTGGGGCGGGGAACGTCTTGTTCTCCCCACTTAATTCTGGGTGTGGGCCCCGGCTCTGGCCTGTCGCGGCCACGTGGTAACGGTTGGCTGGCCGGGCGGCACCTGTGGGTCCTCCTGCTGCTTCTCTCCATCTAATGCTCCCCCTCCCTCCCCTGTCCCCCCATTCCTTCAGATGCTGGGGTCACCACGGCCTCTCCTTCCCAGCTTCATCTCTGCTTCCTTTGGTCTGTTTTCTCCCCCTCAGTGCAGGGCGGTGGTTGGACAGAGTTGGCCCTGCCCGGTGTGGCACCCCAGAGCCCGGCCTTGGCAGCGGAGGCGGGGAGGGGCTGAGCGGGGCAGCCCCTCAGGGGTGAGGGGTGGAAGGGGGCACACA
Source organism: Delphinapterus leucas (assembly GCF_059928025.1). NCBI lineage: Eukaryota > Metazoa > Chordata > Mammalia > Artiodactyla > Monodontidae > Delphinapterus > Delphinapterus leucas. Next base: position 20,628,769 of record NC_143130.1, on the reverse strand, counting down.
GGGAGAGGACGGCGGGACTCCGGGACAGCACTGAGTGTCGTGGGTGAGATGAGGAAAACACACGGTCCTAATGAGTATTTGTAGAAGGGATTAATTAACGGTTGAGGGAAACAGTCAATATTTGAAGCTGTTGTAGATACTAAAGAACTAAGAACAGAGAAAAACCTTGTTTGGGTCTGTAGACAGCGCTCTTTTTTTTATAAATTTATTTGTTTTATTTTTGGCTGTGTTGGGTCTTCATTGCTGCGTGCAGGCTTTCTCTAGTTGCTGTAGTGGGGGCTGCTCTTCATTGCGGTGCGTGGGCTTCTTAGTGCGGTGGCTTCTCTTGTTGTGGAGCACGGGCTCTAGGCACCCAGGCTTCAGTAGTTGTGGCTCACGGGCCTTGTCGCTCCGCAGCATGTGGAATCGTCCCAGACCAGGGCTCGAACCCATGTTCCCTGCATTGGCAGGCGGATTCTTAACCACTGCGCCACCAGGGAAGTCCCAACAGTGCTCTTTATAGCAGCGTGGGAACATTTCATGCTGTGTGTTGCCCTGTTCATTCATCTTCCATGGATCCGCAGTTCGGAACAGCGATGGGGGAGTTTACAGATAACATGCAGAAAGTGCGCATTAGACACAGACCGTCAGTCACCCTCCGAGGGAACGTGCCTCAGCCTCTGGAGGCTCTGTGAGGCTCTGACCCAGATGAGCGGGCTGAGCTCCTTCCAGCCCCAGAATTGGGCCGTGGCTCCGCCAGGCAGGCCAGAGCAGGTGCCCTGGGGGACCCTCCGGCCCAGGCTGAGGAGGGTGCTCGGCTGATCATTACCCGTTGCCAGATGTGCAGACTTTAATGTCGGTGCTAAACCCTCCTCTTGTCTGCACAGCCGTCTGTTGGTGACGGTGTCTGGTCGACTGCGTTACGTCCTTAGCACATTAGAGGGGCCGTGACAGCCAGGCCGGTCCGTGCTGGTGCACCGCACACACACACACACACACACACACACACACACACACAGCCCCCCACACACCCCCGCCCAGCAGCATCACCCCAGGCACGGCCCCTGGTCATGCCAGCATGAGTGTGGTTCAGCTGCTTTCAGGAGCCGCCCCCTGGGTAGGGGCGGGAGGGGGAGGGTCCGATGGGGTCTGCACTCAAGCCCTGTTCCCCCAGCTCCGTTTTCCTCAAGCAAACCTGAAAAATAGGCCCTGGGCTTTTTCCACTCCCAAGGTCTCATCAGAACCACCGTGTCTGACCCCTGATCTGAGGGGAGGAGAGAGCTTTGTTCCCAGTGTCCCCTGCTCGATGGAGCGGGGTCACGTTCACAGGATGCCCCCAATGCTTTGTCCTGCTTCTCAGCATCCCCAGGAACTACGTGGGTTTGAGAAACGGGTGCTGGCTTTTACCGTAAGCCACAGGACTGGGTGCCTCCTGCAAGAAGGTAGTGTATCATTTTGAGCAAAATGAGAACCCGTTTTGCAGCATGGACTTGGGGAACTCTTTTCTGAGTAGAAATAAGTCCTGACTGAAGCAGCCAGGACGGAGGAGCAGGGTAAGTGAGCCTGGCAGCCGGACTCTGAGCCAAGCTGAGACAGGGCTCCACATGGTGGCCAGGGGCTTCGCAGCTGTGTTGCTAGAACATTCTCTTGCCCCTCCATCCACCGCCCCGTCCCCACCCAGCACTGTTGTCAGACCGCTGTCTCCGGCTATAGAGGTTATATTTGCTCAGCAGCCGTGTGTTGAGTACCCGGATTTGAGACATAAGAAGAAGGTAAAATTAAGCCGATGACTTAACTCCCATATCTTTCTGTGTAAAATTCCTCTGTATGAGGAGAGGACCATTGTTTCCTGCTTCTTGAATGTACGTGGGGGTAAAGGGAATCATGGAAGAAGACTTTGTGCAGAGAACCTGTGTATTGAGAAACAGAAGGAGGGGGAGAAAAGATACTAACAGTGTACACGGCACAGGCTCCAGGCCCGAGCCCCCCAGGGCCTGCCAGCACCCCCGTGACGGATCAGCCCCAGACCTCTCAGCTGAGTTTCCTTTCTCTCTGCTATTCACTTCTTAATTTTCGTTAGCCCTCGATTCATTCTAGCTAAAAAGTAGATCCTCTTTCAGATACAAATACGTTTAAGATGCAGACACAAACATTTTACAAATAAAGATATTATGGCACTGCCGCTTTTTTTCATTCTTTGATTCAGCAAATCATGGACGCGATTTCAAGTTCACATTCAAAATAAACCTGGAGAGAGAAGTTCAGGGTCGATAATAATAGTAACAGCAACAATAGTTGCTAACATTTATTGGGGGCTTACATCATGCCAGTTATTATGCTGGGTAATTTTCATTCATCGAGTTATTTAATCTGCACAACCACCATGTGAGGGAAGGTACAGTAACTGTTACCACTGACTCAGGAAACAGGAAACAGAGAGGTTAAGAAATTTGTGCAGAGTCACACAGCTAATAGAGCCAGGAAACTGAATCAGTGCAGCTTCAGAGCAATAAAACATCATTTCTTCTGTAATACCTCATACGTGTACCTGTCGAGTTTAGGGATGGAGAGTTTCCCCTGAAACTCCAGCTGTCCAAGCCCGGATCTCACAGTTTCTTGACAGCCACGAGGTGGAAGGCCCTGCTGTCCATGGTCCACGCAGAAACCTGTTGCTTATCTTTTCGGATGACCTGCGCAGCCTGGGAGGAGGCGTTAGGAAGAGGGTGCTGGGTTGGCACAGGCTGCGTGGTGACACACGAGTCCCCAGGGCAGCTGGGGCGAGTGTGCCATCCCGGAGCTCTCTGCCCGTGTCCCCTGCCCTCTCTTTTTGGAAACGGGTGAAGTGGGCCTATTGCTGACGTTGCCTCTCTCTTCCCCCACCCCACAGGCATGAATGCTTTACAGTTACAGAACCTGGCAACGCTGGCGGCGGCTGCAGCCGCAGCCCAGACCTCAGCCACTACCACCAATGCAAATCCTCTCTCCACCACGAGCAGCGCCCTAGGAGCCCTCACCAGTCCCGGTAAGGGGTCATCCTGCCTCTGGGAGACGGGACACAGGGGTCAGTGCCAAGTGCAGGGTGGACGCGTTCAGACCGAGCCGGACACCAGGCTTAATTACCTCTTTAATTTCCTTTTTAGTTTGCCTGTTTTTAATTTATTTTTTTGTCGTTGAAGTATAGTTAATTTACAGTGTTAATGTCTGCTGTACAGCAAAGTGACTCAGTTATACACATATATACATTCTTTTTTATATTCTTTTCCATTATGGTTTATCCCAGGCTATTGAATGTAGTTGCCTGTGCTGTCCAGTAGGAGGACCTTGTTGCTTATCCATTCTGTATATAATAGTTTGCATTTGCTAATCCCAAACTCCCAGTCCATTCCTCCCCAAATCCCCCATTGGCAACCACAAGTCTGTTCTCTATATCTGTGAGTCTGTTTCATAGATAGGTTCATTTGTGTCATATTTTAGATTCTACGTATAGGTGATATCATGCATATTTGTCTTTCTCTTTCTGACTTACTTCGCTTAGATAGATAATGTCTAGGTCCATCCATGTTGCTGCAAATGGCATTATTTCGTCCTTTTTTATGGCTGAGTAATATTCCATTGTATGTATGTGCCACATCTTCTTTATCCATTCCTCTGTTGATGGACATTTAGGTTGTTTCCATGTCTTGGCTATTGTAAATAGTGCTGCTGTGAACATAGGGGTGCACGTATCTTTTAAAGAAACAAACTTTGAGCGTGTGTGTTTTTATCCTCCAAGGATAAAATGAGAAAAAAGGTTTTGCGAGGGAGTCTACCCTGGTATTGATTCTCGCACATTCATTTTGTTTGAAAAATGTGCTGTCGCTTCAGTCCTCGTGAGGTTTCCCCAAGATGAGGAAGTCTCTCAGGAATGCTCTTTTCTCCTGTTTGTTTTGTTGTTGTTGTTGTGGTTTTGGTTTTGGTTTAGCAATTTAAGAATTCTCTGTTAAATCTCAAAATCCCGAATCATCTTCGTCATGATATTTCACACCAGCTCCATCCTTTACATTTGATTTTCAACACCGTGGCCTAGAGGGGACCATCTTTGTTGTTCCTTTGTGGTCCCATTCCGGGCCGTGTCATTTAAAGTGGTTTTTTTTCTCCCCCCCCCCCCCCACCTTAGAAATTCTGTTGCCTTATTCAAAGGCAGATGCCGTTTTCGTTTTCATAGGAGCCAGACCTAATGTGGTTGCTTAGACACCGGGATTTATTTTTTAAGAAGCGTTTAGCTGGCTTGCCTTCCTCTCTGTGTTTTCTGGGCCTTGATGGATGATCTCACCTTCTCCTCTGGTACGTGGAGGAGTTGGCCTGAACAACGTACAAGCCCCCTCCTAACTGGAACCCCCAGGGCCCTCTATCGGCTGCTCCCAAAAGATGAGCTAACTGTCCAACACGCTTTTATGTCATAGTGTGGAGATTTCTTTCAGAAAAATGGAGAAGGAAAGCTACAGCACCTGGCGGACCAGCTTTGTTAAGGCTTCCAACTTCAGGGAGCAGTGAAGCTGCCACAGCCCTTGATTTGTTTACAAAACATTGTGTTTCTAACACATTTCCTTCTGAGTACAGTTTTGAGGGAGAAACCTAAGAGATGTTTAGGAGAGGCTGGAAGTTGTATCCTCCACCTCATCTCAAAGCAACAGCACATGGGACGTTGCCTTCATTCTTGAAATGTCTTCAAAAACGTACCATGACTACATGTGGGCCTCATTTCGTGCAACAGACAATATTCCTGAGACATCAGCTTTGTCGTTTTTTTCAAGAGATTAAGTTATAACTCTAATGCAAAACATAAACTGGTTATTTAAATCCTTTTTAAGACATACACATTTTTGACATGGTATATTCCCGCTCATGAAAATAATAGTGATTTTTTTTCTTAAAAACAAATTAAATATTTGATCTCGCTAATGTATCTGTTTTAGAAATCAGCTTGAAAAGTGTTTTAAATGAGAATTATCGTCTCCCTGTGAGGACTGTGAAAAGATGACATTAAACCAGCACAGACTCCATACACCTGAAACTAACACAACATTGTAAATCAACTCTACTCCAATAAAAATTTAAAAACAGCACAGAGCATTGCACATGCATTTTATACATTTATACATGGATCTTTAGTCAGCAGCTGGTATTTTTAACTATATTTTGTTCAGAGTGAAACAACTAAACATCCCTCAAAATCTGAATGCTTTTTTAATTGTTCATATATATGAAAAGGAAGAAGATTGGCTTTTTTTTTTTTTTTTAAGAGAAAGCAATATTGACTTTATTTTGGCAAAAGTCAATGATTGTAATGTTTCCAACCTTGGCTTTCAGCCTTGACTCCCTTGCATTTAGAGAAATCAGCAGAAACTCACCACATGGTTGGTAACAAGGTGGAGAAAAAAGAAAACTCTTTTTTCTGTGAAGACTTTTCCTTATATGGCGAGGAGCCAGAGTCCACCGTTTGGCCCATCAGCCCTTAAAGAGTTTACTATTGTAGTTAACACTGAAATTATTCTGCTGTTCCAGAAGTGGCCATTCTCGTGATGGACATTTGGGTTAAGGGTATGTGGCCTGTTGTTTGCTTGGCAAGGTTCATTCGACTTTACGAAAATATATTCTTCCTTTGTGATATCTGGGCATATATATGTGCCCAGGACATTCCAGAGAATCAGAATTGATAACTCGAACATCTTGTTCTCCTTTAAGAAGGCTCGTGGGTTTAAGAAGCCAAGTGCAAAAGTGTCTGCCAGCTGATCAGTGTCGATATTATAATTGACAGTTAGTGCTCTGAGCGTCTGTATAGCCTTAGGCGCTGGCCTGTGTGCTGGGGACCCAGCAGTGAAAGGATATGTACACTCCCCGCCCCCGGGAGTCTCCCAGTCTGTTAGGGGAACTCGGACAATGCGCAGTCGTGTGTGCCAGGCAAGCGCTGTGAGCAGAGAGACCGGGCAGGATAAGATGGAGAGAGTGCAAAGGGTTGAAGAAGCCTTGCCCCCTCTGGAAAGGTGGCGTTTGAGCAGAAACCTGAGGAAAGTGAAGGAAGCACGTAGATAATCCAGAGAAAGGGTGTCCAGGCAGAGGACAGAGCAAGTACTGGCTGTGAGGCAGGAGGAGGCCTGGCACGATCACAGCCTCACGTGGAAGGCGTGGTGCTGAGCAGGGGCGGAGGGAGAGGTGAGAGGTGAAGGGTGAGGGGTAAGAGAGAAGGTCCATGTACATGGATCCATTCCATCCAGTATGGTCAGGAGCACAAATACGTAGTGACCTTCTTAAAATGCAGGGCACTCAAAAGCCTAAGAAGATAGCCAGAATATTTAAGGAACTTGAAACATATCTGACCATTTTCAGCTTCTTCCTGAGACCTGAATGAAAGGGAAAATGTGTGCTGAGATGCATTTTCTTTCTTCCCACCTCAGCCGAGCGTCCTTCCCTCTGCTCTTAACGTGGTGTCTGGCCCTTCCAGAAATTCTGCCAACAGAGGTGTCAGGGAGAGTGGTTTTTCTCTTCTCTGTTGAGGAATGCTTTGCATAAGAGCTGAAAGTATTTGATTAGAATGCTGAAGTGTAGCAGCAGAAACGATTTAAATCTACGTTTCAATTATTTTTCTTAAGTGTAACTAAAAAAAATCTGGCATTTAAGTGCAAGTAAATTATTTGTCTAATTTCCACCAGGGACTCTTTCAAAGTCACAGGAAAGGTGGTTAGTAAGAATTCATGACTCTCCACTTCATCAGAGCAATTTCCCAGGAAATAAAAGGGAAAGAAAGCTGGTCCCAAGGCCAATATGATTTTTTATTTTCTAAATAATGAAAAACAGGGCTTCCAGTTGAACCGTGAACCAGTCCGTTCAAACTGTAAAGTGAATCAAAGCTTCAGCCCACCCTCCTGCACAGGCCTTGTTTTTACCCTGTTTTTAAAGATAGATGTCTCTTATGCTTCAGACAAATCCATCTAGAAAGTAAAGGGACAACTCAGTCCTCAAAACTATTAATTTTTTTAATAATTGTAAATTTATCATTTCTGTTTTGCATACCCAGGAACAAGCTCCCTACAGCATCATTATAAATGATTTTAAACGGTCTGTGCTTTAAGACATAAAAAATTAAGCATTAATTAAAAAAAAAATCCCCTTCAGCAATAAATAGGTTTCTTTGTCTCCTGGCCTTGAAATAAACATTAAAATCATCTCAGTCATTTTGGTGATGAAATGATTCAACCTTTGAGAACATTTCTCAAAGAAAGCAGAGTTAAAAATTAAAACATAAAAAAAGAAAAATCATCTCAGTTGCCCATGGTTAGAATAAGTGTTTCTTCCAATTATCAGATGGTAGGGAATAAAATTAGAAATTAAATCATGAAAAAATAAAAACCAGGTAAATGCATGTTATGCCTTTAATGAGTTTCTCTGAGGTCTTTTGAAGCCTAATTTAATCGTGTTTCTTGTCTTTCATTTTGATATGATAATTTTTCCTTTGTTTACTTCAGTCTCGTATTTAGTTAATTAATTCTTGGGTCATTTCTTCTTACCCGATTTTCAACCTGTTTTTGAGGCATGAGTCTCGATATTGGTATAAAGAGGCAAATTGTCTGTAAGGCATGTGGCTAGGTCTTAAAGAAAGATAATATCTGTCTTCTACCCAGCTTGTAGATTTGTTGCCTTTGCCTGGTAATTTTGAGAACTTGCGCAAGAGGGTTATCATTACCACACGCGAACATTTCTCTGGCATTTACTGTCTGAAACATAATGTTGCATTCATGTACCACATTATTCCACTGACCTTCTTCTGTTTTCTTTCTTTTTTTTTTTTTTATAAAAGGATGTTTTAAAATTCTCCAAATGCTTCTGTAAGTGCACTCAGTCAAGTGAACACTTCAGGATAATAGATAATTTCTGTCGACAGTGGAAGGCATTTTAAAATGCTAGGGAGCATTTTTCCATTCCTACCATTGGCTTTTCACATAGTTTTCACTCTGAAGTCTAGGCAGTATTTTTTCCCATCTTCAAGACACGGCCCGCCTCCTTGCAGGCTGTGAAGCTTCCTGTGGACTCTTTGAGGGGAACAGAGACCGGGGGTGTTTCCGTGGGATTCACACCTTTCCCGGGCTCCTCACATAAGGAGGGCCAGCAAGTGGGCCCCTCCAGTGTCACCCACCACTATCACCAGGCTGGATGAGCTTTGGGGACCCGGAAGTTATCCTCCGAGTCATCCCAGAGCCCTTCAGTGTTACGAGAGGTTTTGTCCCCCCACTAAGTGTCTCTGCACGTGTGTCACACGAGAACTCGCATCGTGGGAAGAGATGGATTCACAGGCAGACCTAGCCCACATTCCGGAGCCTTCTGCTAGGCAGGGCAAGCCCATGAAAATGAGTTGGGCCTGCACTGCCCTGTCCAAGCCGTCACATGCGGGGGCAGTAGTATCACGCTGGAGTCTGATGGGGCCAGGAGAGAGGCACAGACAGAGGGCGCTGGGGGAGGCCATCTCCCCAGGCTGCCGAGTGATGCCACAACCTCGGGGAGTCTGAAGCCAACCTTCTTCCAGAAACCTGTTGTTCCCACCGCCTCTCATCCCCGTTGAGACACCCTCCGCCTCTCACTGACCCAGGCTCAAGTCGGTGAAGTGACCTTTGCAGCCAGCCTCTGGTTCACTGTCATCCCATCAGTCACCGTGTCCAGTCGGTTCTCTCTCTGAAACATCTTTTTTCCTCTCCCATTGACACCCCCCCGGGTGAAGCTCCTTTTGTCCCATTAGTGCCGCCACCAGCTCCATCTTGCACACTGTTAACAAAGCCAACAGCTCGGTTCAGACACTTTCACGCGGTTCACTGTGGTCTTAGCTAGAGCAGGACAAACTCCTGAGCATGGCCTTCAGGGAGCTCCCTGACCTGCCTCCATCCTTTCTCCCCAGAACTGCCGCGGCCCCCCAGCCCCCAGCAGTCTACCCTCCAGCAACATTGGGATTCTTCCTCCCCGAAACACACTGTCGGCCTTCTTGCCTTTGTTAAACCTACTGGCTGCTCTGCCTTGAATATCTTCTCTCCAATTTCCTCCTGTGAAAACCTCCTACATCACTCCTTTATTACAGTGTCAATGGTTGGGAAGATTCATGAGTAGGTCTAAAATCGGTGTTTTTAACGCACATTATAAAAAGTATAGTTTATACTGCTTTCCATAGATTAAGCAGCAGTTAAAAAAAAAAGGTTTCTAGCAATTAATAAAAATTGCTTTTAGTAGTCTCATACTTCTCTCTTAAGAATCAGTGCACATGTCATCTCCACCATGAAGCCTTCCGGAAAGAATTAATTGCTTCCACAATGTATTTCTAATATAAATACGTACGTCATTCTAAACCTGGGTCACACGCAGGCTCCTTGGTAAGGAGCTGTATTAGAAGCTCCCTGAGGGCGGATTGGAGGGAAAGAGGAACCGTTGAGCGGGGAAGCAATGGTCCATCAGTGCCTCAAGTCTGCCCTCCTGTACTGTCAAAGGACGTTCCTTCTTCTAAAACACTTATTTCCTTCGCAGGCTGGTTGTTGGGGCGCTTGTCTCTCTACCTTCTAGATAGTAAGTCCTGTAAAGTAGGAACGGTTTCTTTACTCGTAACCCCTCTTGCATTTGGAACAGTGTGTCATGCACAGTGTCATGCATACTTCAAGTGTTACTTCAGTTGAACAGCAAGTAGAAATGCTCAGAGAGAAAGATTTGAAAGCCGCGTGTTCCGTCTAGCTCAGCGCACACATCCCTAAGGACCCTGAGTCTGTCGTGGTGACGTGTGGCGTAGTCCACGCCCCTGCCAGGTGGATGTTCAGGTCTGACAGGTTTCTGAAGAATGAATCAATACCAGTGCACATTAGAACAAGGTCATAGAAAGCAGGGTTTTTATTCCAATAATTTTACGAAGATTGGCTTTCAAAACATTCTGATGTCGTGATATAGAATAAGTAAGAGTCTCAGGTCAGATAAAGGGATTTCACTTGAAAAGAACCATCTCCTCTGATACGGGCTTTTGAAAGACCAACCTCAAACGCGCTCTAAATTCCGTGTGCTTCGCCAACCGCCCTCAGGTGGGCCTCCACAGGGTCCATGAAGCAGGGTCCCATTTAACTTTGGGGGTATTTTTTTCCTATGCTGCTCTTCAGCGTGTTATTAATTCAGGGATCCATTCTTCATTTGCAAATTACCTGGGTCTCTTACCTGCCCACATTTCCCCTTAGGCCTGTCTTTCCTCATTGCTTATTATCAAGCAAGTGAATCTCAGGCAGTCGAGTTTTCCCCTTCGTTAGCTACACGTTAAAGTGTCGTCATCAAGCAGAAAGCAAGTTGGTTTTTAAAATCAGCTCTTGTGGGGTTGAATCCGTCAAACAGCCTTACATCCTCATTGCTACAGAAAGAGAATGGACATTCCATTTTTTGCTTGTTTTTTGTAGGTTTCACCCTTCTGTACTTTTTTTTTTCTAGAAGGTTTCCACATGTTAACTTGTTCTCGACATTATGGGGCTCGCTTTATTTTCAGCATTGCTAATGGGATTGAACATTATGTAAAATGTTCCATAAATAAAATGTCACTAGAGTGACTATAATTTCCTGATATATTCTTTTCATTCAGTCAAGAAATATGTATTGAGCATCTACTATGTACCTGGAACGATTCCAGGCATTTGAAACACCAGTGGACAAAGCTGACCAAACCCCTGCCCTCATGTCGTTTATATTTTAGCATTAGCTTTTTAAAAGACGTATTGACTAAATTCCCACTGTGGTAAAAGGATTTGGTTATTAGTCTTTAAATATAAACTATAGCTTCTACACCCTTTAAAAAAAAACTTTTCATGACCAACTTTTTTGTATACCTTATGCTGAAATTTTGTGAATTAGACCAATGTGGGGAAAGGAGAGATCTTTCTCTACTTTCTCCCTCTTCTGTAACCTGTACCATTTTTCTATACACTTAATGCAACAAAGAGCTCTGAGAATAGTATTCACCGTTAGATTAGATTTGCTAAGTGGCAAAACCAGAAAAAAGAGGAAGGTGTCCTTGGCACTTCTGCTCCGTGGCTTCTCAACAGAGGCATTTCATGAAAAGCAAATATTTCAAAAGTCCTTAGGCATTTAAAACATAATCACTGGGAGTGGTCCATCTTTCCAGTAAATGCTTCTTTATTTGGCATTCATCATTCTGCTTCTAGGGTTTAAAAAAGAAAAAGCATGCAAAACCTCCCAACTGGAGTTTTGACGGCCCCTGCATGTGCTGGGCATTTTGATGTGGAATTACCTTTAAATTTCCCTTACCGTCAAGGAAATGAGAAGTCTGTTGGTCCAAATAGCAGAACCACAGCTCATTGTCTCATTCATTCGTTTCCTGAGCTGCCAGAGTCATCTCAGCGCCTGCCATCAGAACAGCTTCGCACGGTGGTCGGGCTGCCCTGCGCAGTCGATGAGATGCCCCTGCCCTGGCGCAGTCTCTTAATAGTCCTGAGCTAATTTAAAGCTTAACTAAAGCTGCCCCCCCGAGTGGGTGACGATAACGTATGGTCCTCCCCTTTGCCGCAGAGCTTGGATTTCTGCAAGCTTGGCCCCGGGGGTGGACACATCCCATCCTTCATTCGTAGGGCTGTCAGTCACTCAGGACTTCGGTCCTGCTTTGTTCGGGGTGCACTTTTTCAATATTTTTAGATAGGGGCTCTCGTTCTCCACGTGTTTGCTTCAGTGGCTCTGGAGGCTGTGCTGTGTCCGTGATTCAGTGTAAACATTGCCCTGCACAGCCTCCTGCATCGTGTGCAGGTCCACGTCATGGCCCCTTGTGAGGTGTGTGTGAGCTCAGAGGCTGTCTTCTCTACAACGCAGCCACTCAGTGAGACTCCCCCGCCTCCCAAATTATCTATGTTGCTGTCTGATATAACCATGTTATCATTGCTGGCACTAGTAAAAGCATGTATGGAGTGCTTAATTGTGTTTTATATTAGATGGAAAAAGCAACAAAACTTGACTCTAGTCACAACTTCCCAGAGGCTTATAATCTAAGGTCCACGCTTTAAGACTTAAAAGCGGCAAAATATAAATGCTTCATTTGTATGTGGCTTAATCCCTTAAACTGGATGCAGTGGTCACATGCAAAAAAAAAATAAGCAAAATGCCCCAACCTGGACTCTTCTGGTTGAAGAGCAGGAATCAGATAAGGCACAAGGTGTCAGTGACAGCAGAGGTTCTGTCTTGAGGAAATGAGGGTAACTTTTAACAGGAGAGTTGCCGTTGGAGCCAAAATTATAAGACAGATAGGATTTGGGGAGGTAGAAATGGGAGATTTATCAGATGTGTCAAGCGTGAGAAAACACAGAAAAAGCATTCAGTCAGCAAATGGAAATGCATCTCACTTTTCACCAGCAGGAGATGGATGGGAAATAGGAACCAGGGAGGGAGGGCCCTGAAAGCCGTGGCTGAGGAGCTAGAACTTCCTCTTGCAGGCAGTGAAGAGCCATGTAAGGACTTTGAGCGCAAGAGTGTCAGTGGTGGCACTTGGGTACCAATTGGATGTGAGCGAGACAAAGGGAAGGAGTTGAAGACAGAGGTGTATTGAGCCTGGGGACCAGTAGGACAGCGCTTTCATTAGTAGAGAGAGGGCAGCCGGGAGCAGGAAAAGTTTATAGTGGAAGGTGGTTTGGTTTTATACACGTTGAGCTGAGGCACATGCGAACTGGCCTTTCATTTAAATACATCCCCAAAGCAGATGGGTTCCCTGATCCTCGACCTTGCCCTGGGTCAGCTGCAGAGGCGGGGAGGTGGGAAGATGTCAGCCAGGTGGGGCCTGGGTGGGATCATTGAGCTAGAATCACCAAACACAGCAGAGCAAGGGCCTGGGGGGTGAAGCCTTGGCTGAGAACCATGTTTGGGGACAGTCGGGAGGAGCCAGGTGGTGGGAAGGGAGCTCCGGGGAAGCCTGGTATCCGGGGAACCAAGCAGGAAGGAGACGAAGGTGAGCGCAGAGAAGAGGCATTTGAGTTTCGCCACTGGGCAGGCGGTTCACCCCCAAGCGGCCAATCACTGCAGCGGTGGCAGGGATGTCATTGTTCCGGAGGCCCTGAGAGGAGGGCGGATGTGAGCCTGGAGGCGGGAATTATGTATTGACATATGACACTTTCATGAAATGTAGTGGTTTCTTTTACAAAGTCTAGCAGGGTCAATAGGAGGAAAAATTTTAAGATGGAGAAACGTAAACATACTTCTAGATTCAGGAGGAGGCGCAACAGGGCAGGAAAGGAAGAGGCCAGCGAGAGGTGAAAACTGATGGACTGAAGGGGATGGAGGTTGGACGGATGGAATCAAACCCTCTTCTAAGCCTCTTATCTGGCGCCTGGAGTAGCGTGTGTGAGGATCTGTCCTGCGTGTCCCCAGCTCCAGGGCAGCAGCCCCCATGCCTGCCTTCCCAGCTGTCCCAGGATTAGGTTATGCACTAATGTACGGGACAGGGCACAAAGCCGTAAAAATGTTCAGTAAGTGGATGGTGTAGCCTTAAAAGAGGGAATGCCTTTGCTGCTGAGACATGAACAGGAGGAGGTCAGGATTGGGGAGGCTGTACAGGATTTGAGACAGAAAGGTATTCACATCGTGCATAAGTCAAGAATTTAAGTGTCTAGGGCTAGAAACCGAAAAAAGTTCATGCCCTGGGCAGAGGTTTAAAAACCAGTTAATCTAAAGAATGTGATAGAGGAATTAGTTTCATTTTCTTTCTAAAGTGTGTGGACATCTTGACCAAGAGCTGAAGGACTGTGATCTAGAGCAAGTCATTTCATCTCTCTTTGTTTAGTTTTCTCCATTGTGAAATGGAATTGTCCACTTTTACCTTTATTGAACTATTGAGGGAATATGTATATATAATGCATGCTATTGCTTTTTTATATATATATTTATTTATTTTATTTTTGGCTGTGTTGGGTCTTCGTTGCTGCATGCGGGCTTTTCTCTAGTTGCAGCACGCAGGGGCTACTCTTTGTTGCAGTGCGCAGGCTTCTCATTACGGTGGCTTCTCTTGTTGCAGAGCACAGGCTCTAGGCGCGAGGGCTTCAGTACTTGTGGCACACGGGCTCAGCAGTTGTGGCTCGCGGGCCCTAGAGCGCAGGCTCAGTAGTTGTGCCTCACAGGCTTAGTTGCTCCGTGGCATGTAGGATCTTCCCGGGACCAGGGCTTGAACCCGTGTCCCCTGCATTGCCAGGCGGATTCTTAACCACTGTGCCACCAGGGAAGCCCTATTGCTTTTTTTTTTTTTTTTTTTTAAGACATTAAAGTATCATCTGGGAAACATGATTATTTGGGAGTGACACTAAATTCTGCTCCTCTGGACAATAAGAAACTAGGTTTAAACTGGAATAAGATCCAGTGATATTTTTTCTCTGAACCTTTGCCTTCAGAAAACAAATATCTCCCCGCCCTTCCTAAAAATATTAGAATGTAAATGCAGGGAGTAGACCCTTTCCTTACTTCTTTCTGCTTTGGGGCTTAGCTAAAGAAGATGGCAGTGAACTTCAAATTTGACTTGATGTTATAGAACCAACACACCTGCTTATCAAAGACAAAATGCTCTATTGGGTTAAATAAAGCACGATAACCATGGTCGGACCCGTTTCCTTGTAGCTGTCACCACTGAGAGTGAAGCCCTCGGAGGGTGGTTTGTTTTTATTTCAGGCAATATACTTAGTGTGTGCTCCTCTGAGGTCGGTTATTTGCAAAGGAAACCACCCAAGTAGCTGAAGTGCAGCTCATTAGCATCTCAGACCTTGAACTCTGTCAGGTGACCTCTTGCCAACCTTGGGGTCCTGTTATCGAAAGGAAGATCTGCCCCCTTTCTGGGACAGACCAGGATCCAGCAGGTCTTCATTAACCTCCCAGTGACATGGCACTTGCTTTCCACAGAAATCCGTGTTCCTCACTTTTTCTCTCCAGAGTCCAGAGCTTGGTCAAATCATCCCATTTCATAATCACAAGGAATCTTCAAGATCATCTATCCAGGTGCCTCACTCATGATCCAGATGAGGAAACAGAAGCCTGCAGGGTTAAATGATGTGCCCAAGGGACCACAGGTTGTTAGCCGCAGCTGAGGGGGCCACCACTTCTGCCACCCCAGGAAATATTCAAAAGCAGGAGCTCCTGAGGACCTGGAATTGTATTTCTTAGTTTCTTCATCCTTATAAGGAAATCACCACGATTTTTCAATTTGTGTCCATGACCATCTATTTTAAAAAAAGCAAATATCAGGGCCCAGCTGTGGGGAGGCGTGTACTTTTATTTTGGTAATTCATAAGCAAAATATCATTAGAACCAAGTTTCCCTTTCCTTTGCTCCATTCCTGTTTGATCCATACAGGCTGAGTTGATATCAATATAAACCGACTGTTTCAAGCTCATGCCCCCAAATTACACCTTCATTCTTGTGTCCCTCTTCATGGGACTGGGGAGGGTACTGAAAATAGGCAAGGTGAGGAGGTACCTAGGTTGTTGACAACTAATGAACTAGATTCTTTCTTAGAAACATCACCCAGTGACGGCTCCAACGAGCACTTGTTAAGTGACAATTAAAGTGAAGAAAACAGTGAGACTGCAGTAGATGTTAAGAGGTTGATGCTGCCCACATCTGTTTCCAGACCGCTTTCTCACCTCCAAAAACACTTACTGTCATAGAATAATGCTCAAAAAGGACTCAGAGCCCAACAAGGGACTTTCTTCCTCTGGTCCTTCAGACTCAGAGTGTTCCTCTAGCCCATCTAGAGAACCAGTAATGACTTGTCTGGCCCAGCGTCACGCACACCAAGTTGTTGACCGGTCTCCTGGTGAGTTGGAAGTAGGTTAGTGAAGGAAGAAAGTGACGCAGGTGTTTATGGGGTCACGGCCGTGCCCGTTACAGATCGTCAGGTAGTGAGATCAGAACACCTTGGAAGCTTTCAACGCCATTTTCTAACCCAAACAGCCACCTCCCGCCCTGTCATCCCTCCTCTCCTCACCCCTCTCCGCCCCCCAAAAAAAACCTTTTAGGGAATAAATTTAAAATAAGAGGTGTGGTTATTGTGGGATAATTAGAGCCCTTAGAAGAGGAGACACTGTTGTTTGGCGAATCCCCACGAGTGCCTGTGTCACCGCTTCATGACTCTGCCCCCTTCTGAGCATCCAAGCTTGTGTGACGCAGGGCGGTGACCGCAGGCTCCGCCGTCCTGAGTGTGTCTGGTCGAGGCAGGCAGTTTTCTCTGCAATTATTTTATTTATTTCCTGAACTACAAAGCCACTGTGCTTACACCGTCTCATTGGTCTGTGGAAAGTGTTTTGTGGATGCACTAAAGGCAGATTCTTGGCGTCCTCTATTAATGTTGTCTCGTTGTAGCTTTTTAAGAATCTTGCAGTCCAGGAAAAGTGGGGAGGGGGTTAATAGGAGGAAATTGAGGCACTGGGTTCCTAGAAAGCGCAGTCCTTTCGGTGGCAGACATATCCGAGACAGGACCTGCCAGTGCACCGATAAAAGAACGGAAGGAAAGATCACCTTCGCGTAGGGAGGATGACAGAGGCGTGGTCCGTGTCAGAGGTTGATCGTCCCCAACGACCACCTTTCTACTTTTCTCGGTGTATCTGGAATCTGGAAAAAGAGGAAGAGCCAGGACGTCCCTGGCGGTCCAGCAGTTAGGACTCCATGCCTCCCTGCAGGGGGCGCGGGTTCAATCCCTGGTCGGCGAGCTAAGATCCCGCAAGGCACGCGGCTACACAACAAAGGGGGAAGAGCCACGTTCCCTACATTCAGCACTCAGCCTCCCCCCGAACTGCCGGCCATCCCACCTCGTGCAAAGAATGAGAAGGAAGCCGGTATTTCCTCCGTGTCCCTGATCACAGTTCGAGGAGAGGGAGGATGAGGTCTCTGCCTCTCCAGGGGCCAGGCCAGCGTGGAGCCTCGCGGACCTCAGAGGGGCCTCTGGTTCCTTCTGTGGCAGCCACGCAAGGGGAACGAAGGGCATCTCTGCTCCTGTGCCGGTGACGAGGCAGCAGCTGGCTTGGCCAGTTCTGTTTGTAATGGCATCCCCACCCTTCCTCCAGTGTTAAAGGAACAGTTAATGAGAGCCCTTCACCCCGCTCCGGGCTCACCTGGCCGTGGGGGGCCCTCTGGGCGGCCACAGCATCGGCGGGTGGATGCCCTCCCTCCAGCTCATGGAGGCCTGTGCGGGGCCTCGTCCTGGGAGCGGCCAGACACGGAGTCCGGCGCACCTGCCGCGGCCGCGGTGGACTTTCCACCCCTTCCTTCACTCAGCAAGTCCCTGTGTGGCGCCTACGATGTGTCATTCCCTCTCGTAGGTTCTAGGAAGTAAGACCAGTGAACTCCTGCCCTGTAACCAGGGGGACTTCTTTATATGCAAGATAGAACCAGAACTTTTTACTCTTCCATAGTTTTTTACCCCCTGTTCCTACCTCCCAGCATCTGTTCCCCTGTCTTATCACAAACCCAACTTCACCTCCTCTTAGCCTCTCACCTTCTCACACCCCAAACTAAATTCTGCACCCAGCCTGGAGGGAATCTGGTGATGCTGCGCGCAGACACCCCTGAGATCAGTGGGTCCCAATCTTTAACGAGCAGAAGACGCACCAAGAGGGTGTGTTAATTCACAGTCCTGAGCCTCACAACCGGCAGGTCTCAGGGAACGTCCAGCTGACCGCGATGCAGGAGACCCTTGGCTATACCTTCTTCCCATCCAGTGTGTGTGCTTCCTGCGCCGTCTAAGGGCATCGTGGTCCCTGCCTCCAGAGACAGGATGGTTCTGACGCAGTGGCCCGCGGAGCAGCCCAGCAGCCCTAGGCCGCAGGTCAGAGGGAGTATCCACCACGCAAGGCTGGCCTTTCCCCTGGTGATCGTTTCCGCCACGATCCGGCCATTTGGGATTTGAGTTGCGTGCCTCTCCGATCAGAAGAGAAGGTAGAAGCCTGTGATGTCTGCAGCTCGATGGGGTTGTGTTTGTGTGGGTCCCTTTGGTCTGCAGCCTCCAAACAGACCTGGGGTCTCAGGCCCTTCAGTGATGCTGTGGGAAAAGGGGCTGGTCCCCTTCACTGAGGGTCGAGTCCTGCCTTCGCGGAGTCCTCGTTTGCCCTGCCGGGAGATGCTGCCGGTGTGTGTTCAGTCCTAGGGGGAAAAGTAAGAGCTTTTCAGACCTTGGTTTATTGGACTCGGAGGCCACCAAGCCTAGCCGCGGGGTCTGCCGAAACCCCCGATACATGACCATGCGGCAGCCTCTGCTTTCCTGTTCCCACAAACGGGGAAGCTGGGCCCGCTGTGCAAGCCACTTCTTCCCCACCCTGACTCTGACCCTCTTGGCCGCCACCGACTGGCCCCCACTTGGGTCTCTGGAGCTACAACGACTCTCTCTGTATCAAGACCTCACACTGTTTCCTCCCTTAGCCTTCTCCTCTCTAGGCTAAGTTTTACCTTTCTGTCACCTGTTTGTCTCTCAGCTTGGCTTTCAGGCCAGCTCACCCTCTTCCGGACTCTCTCAAAGCTGTACCCCCAGATGGAGTCTCCTGAGGACCAGCCTGATGATGAAGGCTGGAGAACCGGTCATTAGCTGTGCAGTCGCCTCCCCAGGGGAGAAGATGTTGAATCTTCAGGTGTTGCAAATTGATGTGAAAAGAATGTAATCCCTCCTTGTGAGAACAAAATCCTCCTAGAGGCCACTGACTCCCCTTGGCTCCCGGCCCCTTCCATCTTCGGAGCTGCTATGTCTTTGTGCTGCTGTCTCTCTGGTTCTCCTTCCAGCCCCCGATAAGAACCCTTGTGTTTACATGGGGCCCACGCAGATAATCACAACTTTTAATTCCTCTGGGTCATGTAACCTGACATGTTCACAGGTTCCTGAAATTAGGACATGGACCTCTTTAGGGCGACAGTAAATTCTGCCTACCTTAGAGAACAAGAGTAGTGATTCTTACCTCCCTCTCTAAACATTGCCCTGGAGACCTAAGTAAACTTAGTTTACCTACCCGGTCATGCAGAAGTTAGAACAAAGAGAGAAGAGAGAGCGGGAAGGCCTTCCTCAGGCACCCGCTGGTGTCTCGTATTTCAATTCAGGGGCCCCGACTCTGGCCCGGGGGACATCAGGGCCTCCTGAGTCTGTGCAGGCAGATGAGTCACCCTTGTCCCCAGAAGGGAAATCAAGGCCGCGGGGGGCTGCGAGAAGCAGAGACCAGGGGACTGTTTCCTGGGAAGTGAAGCAAAGGTCCTTTCTCTCTGGAAAGCTGAGAAAAAGAGAATAAGCTTTTATCTCTGGCACAAATAAACGTAAAAAGAAAACAAATGGATCATCTTTTTTAAATTCAGGTAAGATTAGGCTTGCTTGTTATACTGGTTTAAGAAAGTTTTCCAAACAGCCCTTCTCGCACAGCTGGGTGTGTCTTGCTGTTTGGCCCCCCGATTGGCCACACAGCTGGAGAGGGTCCCGTCCTGTACCTCCGCACCGTGTGTACCACACACACACCTCTGCTGCCTCCTCCTCTTCCCCAGCCAGTGCGTGCGTTTCCTGGGCGGACCAACCGGAAATGAGAGAGTATGTGTGAAGGACTTACTGATGTAAGAGAAACAAATCCTTGGGCTGAGGGTATGAATGAGTCCAGCTCTCAGCTCTGTGCTGAACAGAAGTTCTTCTGGGGGCTCTTCTAGCACTGCTTCCTCCTTCCCTTCCTTCCTTCTCCTTCCTTCCTTCCTGCCTTCTCTCTCCCCCCCTCCCCCTCCCCTCCCTCTCCCTCTCCCCTCCCTCTCCCTCTCCCCTCCCTCTCCCTCCCCCCTACCCCTCTCCCCCTCTCTCCCTCTGCCCCCTCTATCTCCCAGCATAGCAAGGGACCAGATGACCTGGGCCCTCCATCTGTGACCTGCAGTTTTGACCTGAGTCAAGAAGCTCTTCTAGACACATCATTCAGCAAGGCACCCCCTGGCTCTGAGAAGAAAGCACCCATCTTATCACTTAGATTAGGATGGGTGTTTGGGGATCCCTGAGCTTGGAGTCTTTCCATCAATGAACTGACCTGGTCACATGAACAAAGTGATTCCGTAACAGGCAGAGATGTACTTCCTCACTGCCAGTCTCCCCCTCCCCCGGCCCCCCTCCCTCTCCAGCACCCCAGTCTCCCCATCCTGCAGTTTGTTTGTTTGTTTGTTTGTGTATGACTGCATTGGGTCTTTGTTGCTGTGCGCGGGCTTTCTCTAGTTGTGGCGAGCGGGGGCTACTCTTCATTGTGGTGCACGGGCTTCTCAGTGCAGTGGCTTCTTCTGCTGCAGAGCACGGGCTCTAGGCCCACGGGCTTCAGTAGTTGTGGCTCGCGGGCTTAGTTGCTCCACGGCATGTGGGATCTTCCTGGACCAGGGCTCGAACCCGTGTCCCCTGCACTGGCAGGCGGATTCTTAACCACTGCGCCACCAGGGAAGCCCCTCCTCCTGCAGTTTTTTCATCGAAAGGCACAGAACTGCATTTCCATGTGAGGTCATAGACACATGGCTCTGGTGTGTTGCTCGGCCATTTCACTTCCTGGCTGGCTAGCTGCTCAGAACCTCTTTGGGCTGCTCGGTGGTCTTGAGCTGGTGGTGCAGCAGGCGTGAAGCGTGGCGTGTGACAGGGTCTGTCCTCGCTGCCCGGGGGCTGAGGTGGCTCTGCTCCCCACCCGCCTTCCTCTCGGCTTTGTTGTGCGGCCTCTCCTTTGCACGGGGCAGCCTCCGACTGAAGGAGGTGCTGTGGGCAAAGCTGAGCCAATATTTACCAGTGTTCCTTTGGCGTCTTGTAAACAGTTTAACTGAGAAAGCGAAGGATACAGTTCTCAGTGGAGACGGAAGGGAATTTTGGGTGGGCAGAATGCAGTTACCCAAGGCAGCGTCCTGCCGCTCTGCCAGCACAGAAGTAGGAAGATATGCGTGTTGCTGGTATTTCATGTGTCTCTGTCTTCTGTGTCTAGGGGCTTTTCTCGATCGTGTGTCTCTTGAATATTTGGTTTTGAGGCATTTGATTGAGATTGGCTATATGACAAATTTGAGTTTTCCTTTTGCTTTAAACAGATTGTTTGCTAGAACTCAGAAGGTTCTTAAAGGCAGCTAGATACAGTCGAGATATCTTTTCCAATTTAGACTCAAACCGGGCTGAATTTTCATTGTATTGTCCAAAGCACTGGAGCACGTGGAGTCTTCTCATTTTAAGGCAAGTTACTTACTTAGTTCAGTTAATCTCATGTTCGATTCCTCTCCCTCCTATTTTTCACCCTCTCCCCATCAGTCTACTGGGACCATCCAAGAACAGCACAACAAGAGGTCAGAAAACTACAGTGCACTCTAGCCACTCTTCCTGGGTTTTAAATAAATAGAAAAGCAAGATATAAAGAGACCTCTCACTTGCATATTGTTTTTTTTTTTTATTTTAGTACAGTTGATTTACAATGCTGTGTTAGTTTCAGGTGTACAGCAAAGTGATTCAGTTATACATATACATGTATCCATTCTTTTTCAGATTCTTTTCTCATATAGGTTACTACAGAATATCAAGTAGAGTTGCCTGTGCTATGTAGTACGTCCTTATTGATTATCTATTTTATGTATAGTAGTGTGTATATGTTAATCCCAAACTCCTAATTTATCTCCCTTGCCCCACTATCCCCTTTGGTAACCATAAGTTTGTTTTCTATGTCTGTGAGTCTGTTTCTGTTTTGTAAATAAGTTCACTTGTATCATTTTTTTAGATTCCACATACAAGTGATATCATGATATTTGTCTTTCTCTGTGTGACTTACTTCACTTAGTAGGATCATCTCTAGGTTCACCCGTGTTGCTGCAAATGGCATCATTTTGTTCTTTTTTATGGCTGAGTAATATTCCGTTATATCTATATACCGCCTCTTCTTTATCCGTTCATCTGTCGATGGACATTTAGGTTGCTTTCCTGTCTTGGCTGTTGTAAATAGTGCTGCAAAGCACTCAGTCTTAACTGTAGCCCCACTTTGCCTCCAGTTTTGTTTTGAAAAGAGAACAGTGAAATTGTGACAGTGTGTTGTTTACAGCCGTAGCCTCATTTTTCAGCACCTGCCGGGCCAAGCTAATACACTTCATCTGTTCTTCCTCAGAATGCCCATGCTAACCTTCGTGATCCCTCTCCTGCCACCTCCGTTTAGATACAGGGCGACCCCCGCCAAGGGGTGGTGCAGAGGATTAGAGACTCATGAGGTCTGTGCGGTAAAGGAGCCTGAAAAGTTCACGTTACAGAGACTGAGGTGATAAGGCCCTGTCGTAGGTGTCGGGTCTCCAGCAGCTATGATGAATACCCCACATCAGCATGGTGACAGGTCACGTGAGGCTTCTAGGGACGTGGTGGCGTCCCTACTGATAAGCGACCTTCTCCAGATTAGCGACCTGAGGGCGCGGGTACCCACCCTTCTCCATCGTTGCTGCGAATGGCCCCGGGGTCTGGGGGTCTTTCTGATGATAACAGTAGCTTGTACGTGCTTCTCAGATGAGTGCCAGAGAGCATCCTGACCCAGGTACTCAGTTTACCCCCCTCCATGCCTCCTCCTAGGTTGCTTCACGTTCATTTCCTATGCTGTTGGAGGAATATGTCATCTCCTCATCCTGGTCCTTTCCCTTCCTTTCCCTTTTCTTCGATCTGAATGAAGAGTCTGAGGGAGGTAAAGAAAAACAGAGCCCTGAATAAAATAAGGGTTTTCTGCCGGTCTCCGCACACTGGCCCTGGAATTCTTTCATGAGCTACCAAAGACACAGATTTTTATGAAAGTGCATTAAGGTCCTTTGCAGTGCAAGCAGTTGACCCAGTTTTCTTTCTCTCTAAAATGATTGTCAAGTCTCTGCTGTCTCATTCTAGTCTAGCCAGTCCAGCTCTGCGGTTGCTGTTTGCCTGGTATATACTTTTCCACCCTTTTACTTTCAACCTGTTTGTGGCTTTGAATCTAAAACGTGTCTCCTGTAGACAGTGTAGACAGATCTGGTTTCCTGTCATTCTTTGAACATATTTATAATGGCTGCTCTGATGTCTTTGCTGAGAGCAGTGTCTGGGCCGTCTCAAACTGTTTCTCTTGCCTGCTTTCTTCCCTGTGTGGATCACACTTTCTCATTTCTTTGCACATCTCATAATTTGTGAACAACTAGACGTTTTATTCTGGACACTGATCCTCCCTACTCTCCCCCACCAAACCCAGCTGCTCCTTGTTTGCTCATTTGCTTAGTGACTTAGCAAGTGAAGTTTATTCCCCTACAATATGCTTCTGATGGCACTCCTTAGAGAACACAGCCTCAGGCTGTGAGTGACATTCTTATATTTCCTTTTTTAAATGGCATAATTCTTCCAAACAGCGCTCTTTGAATGCCTTTCTGCCGGATTGCCTGTTCAGTTTCTGGCTGGTCTGTTTCTATTGCTATCCCACCCAGCCTCCATTAATTTCCAGTTGTTTAATCTGTTATTTTTGACCCTGGGCATAAACGGCCACCACAGTCTGATTCTGTTAAAGTCAGGCCCCTCCATAGGGAGAGTCTTCAAGGCCATTCCTTGAAGCTTGCTGTGACCCCGGGAACACTCTTCCTATCTCTCTGTTTCTCTGGTTTTCTCTGTTAAACTTCTGGATGGTCCACCACCAAAATATCTATTGTTTTCCATGGCGCCTTAGGCTTGAACTTCCCCGCACTGTGTTCCAAATAAATTCATTCCTCTTAGGGAAAGTTATGGAGCTCTCCGTTCTTGTGATCTCTCTCTCTCTCTCTCTCTCTCTCTCTCTCTCTCGGCAGACCCTCTTTTCTCTGTGGGCAGACCCTCTTTTCCACTGCCCTGGAGCTGAGGGCAGGGACAGCAACCTGCTTTGCTTCAGGCAACCCCTGGCCTACAAGAGGGGTGATGCAGCAGGGCAGTAGCACCTGCTCGTCTCAGCTTGCTTCTCTGGGCATAGAACCTCCGCCCAGAAGCAAGATGGGATGAGGGTAATTGGGCCCAGTATTCTCCGAGTGCTGTGCCTGGGGTTGAGCTTCCACCCTCTGAGTACAGACTGGTTCGAGGAAAGGACTCAACACTTCTTGACCTGCAGTAGAGTTTCTACAAAACAGGGCCAGGGAAGAAGGATAGTTAGAAAGGCCAGTGGTCTACCCCTCCCTAGGAGAAACCATCGCTATAGTTTGGGAGCTGAAAAGAGCCCCCATCTTCTTGACCACAACCTCCTGGGGTACAGCTTCCATTATGCTGAGCTTGGGGGAGAGGAGGACAGGGGATAGCACAACCTGCTGGTTGTGGCTCAAATGTCACAAACTCCTGCTCTTCCTACTGAGATTTAGTCAGTTTTCTTGAGAAAGAAATTTCTTGGGACTTCCCTGGTGGTCCAGTGGTTAAGAACCCACCTTCCAATGCAGGGGATGCGGGTTCGAGCCCTGGTCGGGGAATTAAAGTCCCACATGCGCAGGGCAGCTAAGCCCGTACACGGCAACTATGGAGCCCGTGCACCACAACGAGAGAGAAGCCCACGCCGCAGCGAAAGATCCCATGTGCCGCAGCTAAGACCTGACGCAGCCAAATAAAAAGCAAGAAATTTCTTTTTCTTTCAAGGATCTTATGATACTTTAACTCAAAAAAGCTCCCCCGCAACCCATGGGTCGTGTATTCATGTTGTCGTGTGTTTTAGCTCTAACTTGGTTTGGTTTGGTTTGAATTTCAGTCCATTGCTATTTTATATAGCATTTATTTAGGTGTGCCCATATATCTACCACATCCTTATTATTCCTCCTCCTTTCACCTGGGATCATTTCTCCTTTAGTTTGAAGTATATCCAGTAGCACTTCAGTTAGTGTAGGTCTAATGGTGAAAAAGTCTCTTAGCTTTTGTGTGAAAAGTACTTCTTTATTTTGTCCTAGTTTATGAAATACATTTTTGCTGGATATTCTAGCTTGACGATTAATTTATCTCAGCACCTTTTACTAACTTGCTTACATTATTACTGTTTAGATATCAGGTACTGAGATGTCTAATTGTGGTCTTTTGAGGTTTTTTTTTTCTTCTCTGGTTGTTTTTTAAATCTTCTTTGGTGTTCTGCATTTTTTGCTGTGGTGCATCTAATTATATTTATTTTCATTTTTCCTGATTGAAATTCACTGGGACCTTTGAACATGTGGATGTGGGAGAGGATCTTGTATCAGTTCTGGAAAATTCTCAGTCATTAACTCTTTACATATTGCCTTTTCCCTGTTCTCCCTTTTCCTTCAGGAACTTCAGCTAGACATATGTTAGACTAGTCTATGTCCCTTAATCTGTTATCATTTCTTTCTCAGTTATGTATAATCTCCTCAGGTCTGTCTTCCAGCTCACCAAATTCTTTCTATGACTGTATCTAATACCCTGTTAAATCTGTATATCCACTGAATTTTATATTTTGATTATGTTTTTTCACTTCTAAGACTTTATTATTTAATAATTTTATCAGTATACTTGGTCATTTCTTATAATCTTTTTTTTTTCATTTTCCACCCTTTTTTTTTTTTGCGGTACGCAGGCCTCTCACTGTTGTGGCCTCTCCCATTGCGGAGCACAGGCTCCAGACGCGCAGGCTCAGCGGCCATGGCTCACAGGCCTAGCCGCTCCGCGGCATGTGGGATCTTCCCGGACCGGGGCACAAACCCATGTCCCCTGCATCGGCAGGCGGACTTTCAACCACTGAACCACCAGGGAAGCCCCCCACCCTTTTTAAATTGTGCAGACATGTTAAATGTACCTCCATTCTATTGTGTGCTAATAATTCCAATATCTGAAGTTTTGGTGGATCTAAATATGGTGTCTAACTCTGTCTCTGCTGCTTCTTACTCTTGGTACTTGTGATTTTTTTTGTCTTGTGAGCTTAACTATCTTGGAACCTTATTTCTGAGAATTCTTTGCTGAAAATGGGCATTTTCAAGGTTTGACTTATAGTTGATTCTGCAGGGTGCTGGAAGACAGTACAAGCTAGGGACTACTTTAAATTGCTGGCTTGAGCAGTTTTGACCAGTCAGATAAAGTTGGTTTGAAAACTGATGTGAGGGCTGGTTGGTTATATATTATCAGAGGGAAATTCCCCTTGCCATACTCCGCACTAAGTTTTGAGACAGGCAGTTTTCCTTACCGTTTCTGAAGTGAGAGTATATCTTGTTCGCTGACTGTTTAGCCTTTTATAGTGTTCCAGACTTATTGGTAGGGAAGTCTCTTCTTAGATGCTTTACTCAGGTGGGCCCTAGGCTTTCTTGTATTTCTTACGTACTGAGAAGCTTTGAGAACTGATCAAATTTATCAAATTTATCTGGTCCACCAAATGCCCTTAAGGGGAAAGCTACCTTCAATGCTCTACTTACTTCTCTGGGTGCCATCTTTCACTTACATCATTGATTTCTGAGTATTTCTTACTAAATGGTCAGTTATTGATGCAATTTAAAAATATTTTTAAAAACCTCTTATTAAGTAAGCATTTTAGTTTTTTTCAGTGGGAGAGTCTCTCTAGTAACCTAGACCACCTAACTGCCAGAAATTGAAGTGCCCCCACCCCGCTTTCCCACGGAAAAATACACTTCTGTTTGGCGTCAGTCTACATGTGATAGCTCTTAACAGACTGTTGTGCCTGTGAGTAAGGGGTAAAAACTATCCCTAAGGCAGTTCTGATTCTAAGCCAGTAATAAAGGCCTGAAGAGTTTTCACACAACTTTAGGTGACACCAGGGAAGAACTTCTAGAATGGTAGTATGAGAATATCTGTGGACTTTTTGCCAGTGAAAAACCCATAACTGGTGAAAATTATTTAAAAAATCAACCACTTAAAGTCTCTAGAAATTGTCCTAAGCATATACACAAATGGAGAAACATTCTAGAAAATGTTCTGGCAAAGAATAAAGATAATGTTAACTTTGAATCTTTTAAGTTATGTGTGACTTAAAATTTTTATGGTAATACATAAAAGAAGAGAAATATTAAATATTACCTCCAAAAAAAGATATTACCTCCAAATATTAAATATTACCTCCAGTAGTAGAGGGGGAAAATGGAATGTGGAAAAAACCAACAAGTAATCCTAAAAGGTAGGCAAGAAAGAAGAGAAAAAATGTAATATAGGCAGGACGTATACCACAAAATTTAAATAGTTCCGCTGAAAGTCTATCAAATTATTAGGCTGTATTCTGTTTTTGAAAACCTGTTTACATACTGATTATGAGATAGAGCTAAAATATAAACAGACAAAAATAAAAAGATGGCAGAAGATGTACCATGCAAATAACAAAAGAAGGGCTGGCACTGCTTTTTTTTAACATCATATAAAACAGACGTCAAGGTAAAACTAGAAATGAAGAGGTCACCACAAAAAGTTTATTTCAACAGAAGATACAGTGATCTACAAACATCTGTGGAAGTTGTAAAGGAGCTTCAAGAGGTATTCCCCCAAATTTACATATTTGCATGGAGTAATTGGCATCACCATAGTGGAGATTTTCACGTGCTTCCCTCAGTAACCGACAGATCAAGCAGACAAAGAAATGGGACTTAAATGTAAATGCTCCTGATTTTTAAAATTTATTAAGAAGAAATTGTGAGTAATTTTATACCAATATAAATTCAGAAACTTCAGTGAAACATACAAATTCCTAGAAAGCTATAACCTTAATAAAACTGATTCAAGAGGAAAGAGAACAGTGGTTTGGGGTTTTAAAAGAAAATGTCCTCAATTTTTAGAGTTGCATACTGAAGTATGTAGGGATAAGATGGAAGTAGGAAGTAGGGTGGTTCTCAAATATTCTAGAATCTGGATATGAGTTTGAAGGAATTTGTCACTATCGTCTCCTTTTGTGTGTACTTGAAATGTTTCATAACACAAAAGGACTATAGAAACATTGACTTGATTATGTATAATTTTACTTTTAAAAGAGAAAGAAAATACGTACACATTATGAGGAGTCAGAAGCTAATGCCATACATGGGCAGAAATGTGGCAAGGTGGGGAATTCATTTTTCAGGCATTTGATCTATAGGCTCACCCAGAAGGAATCCCAAGCAAGGTGCATTGCAAGCAATACTGTGTGGTTTCTGAAAGCACAGCAGGAATGAGCTCCATCTGGGCAGGAACATTCCAGCAGGATGGACTGAAGTTCCCGGCCATCCTAGAAGGAAGGAAGTTCACATGCTCACAATGATTCCACAGCTAGAAGTGGTTCAAGCGCCACTTTTATCAGTGGTCAGAGTTTCGCTTAGCTTTTACGTCTATCACTGGGATAAAGTGAGATAATACATGTGAAAAAAGTCAGCAGACTATCAAGCTATACAAATGTAAGATAACCTGAAATGTTATTTACATTGTAAGTGTAAAAGGGATTAGAGAGGACAGCAACTTTGGAGAACATTTTAGTATTTCCTCAAAATGGTAAACATAGATTTATCATATGACCCAGCAGTCCCACTCCTAAGTATGTCCTCAAGAGAACTGAAGACATATGTCTGCCCAGAAACTTGTGTACAGACGTTCACAGCAGCATTATCCATAATAGCCCCAAAGTGGAAACAATCAAAATGTCCACAACTGATGAATGAATAAACAAAGTGGAGTGTTTCCACAGAATGGAATATTATTCAGCAATAAAAAGGGATAAAGTACTGACACGTGCTACAACGTGGATGAACCTTGAACCCATTTTGCTGAGTGAAAGAAGCCAGGTGCAAAAGATGACATATTTTATGATTCCATTTATATGACATATCCAGACTAAGCAAATCCACAGAGACGGAAAGTAGGTCAGTGGTTGGCAGTGTCAAGGGAGAGGGGAGAATGTAGAATGAGTGCTAACGAGTATGGGTTTCTTTAGAGGGTCATAAAAATGTTACAACCTTAGTGGTGCTGGTTGTACAGCTCTGTGACTATACTGAAATCAGTAGATTGTATACTTTCAAGGAGTCAATTTTATAACATGAATTATATCCCAATAAAGCGGTTATTTAAAGGGGGAGGGGGGGAGGGGAAGGAGAGTTCGGACCAAAATGGCTTTATCTCCTATCACTCTCCACTTCTATAAGCACCACTACCTGGGTCCTGAAGTCATCTGTCAAACCCAGGAATTTTTTTTTTTTTGAGCTTCATTGAGAAAATGCCAAGTCTGAAGCATAAGCAATATGAAAGCCAAGAAACGCCATTTTACTCCTCCTTCCCTCCCCCTTTTTTTGTGCAGGTCATTTGTTCAGAGGCTTCCAAGGTGCAGCTGGTGAAAGACCCACCACCCAGGAGGGCGGGCTTCCTATCGTGGACTGTCCCCTACTAACCAGCAATGCACATGTTCGCTGGCTGGCACAACAGATGTGTGATGCTTTTTTTTCACCAGATCTCATTGTCACAGTTGCCACAAGGACAACCCCATGTCTTTCACACCAAAACCTAAGCGCAACTCCCAGACTGCCCATGGTTGAAGGCTCCCTGGCTCTGTCTGCTGTGATGGGCACAGACTACTTCCCGGCCATCTGGCTTTCACTCATCCTGTGCTCTCTCTCCCGGGTTCCCTGTCTGTCTTCTGTTTTGCAGTGGCTGCTTCAACCCCCAACTCCACTGCTGGTGCGGCCATGAATTCTCTGACCTCTCTCGGGACTCTGCAAGGACTGGCAGGGGCCACTGTCGGACTGAACAACATTAATGCACTAGCAGGTACCATCGCAGTGAGCATCTGCGGCTCTGGTGGACAGCCTCCCCCCAGATCCCCCACAGACAGTGGTCAGCCAGAGACGACCTAAAAGGTTACGTCACGGGGAGAGCTAAAGCTTGGGATGGAGGAGCAGAAGCACGTGTTTTGACAGGCGTACGCTGCCTACCTCTGTTTTGTCTCCAGAAATACCCCACCCTCACCACCCGAAGTCTTTTGTAATGTGTAGACTGTGTATTTAACCATAGGTCTCTGTGGTTGACAGGTACCTGCAGGTTTCGAGGGCTTTGGTTTGATTCTAGTTTGGTTCCCTTCATCTGAGGGGAGGAAGTGTGTTATAAAAGAAAAATCAATGGGCTAGAAATCAGGATGCATGGGGCCAGCTCCCAGTCACCTGCAGGAATCTGAGGCCAATCACTGCCCACAACTGGACTTCAGGGTCCCATCTGAAAATTGAAAGTTCTGGATCAGATGATCTTAAGGGTCCCCTCCAGCTCTAAAACCCAAAGGTTCATGGCGATTATACAGGAGGAGAAATGAGGCCTTGGGAAGCAGAACAAGGCTGAGTGGCGAGGAGCCGCCCCCGAGGTACTGTCTGGAGTCTTTATCAAGCCCCCGGAGTCAGGGGTCACCCTATAGCAGTGCATCTCCTAAGGGCCCCGTTCCAACTAACGCAGGTTGAAGCAGAATGAGGCAAATTGCTTACAGAATTACTTAGCTCTGAAACATACAGACTCACCAAAGCACTCAAAGTTGTTTACACAGCCTGCCCATTTCCGGCATTCTAGATCTACGGGGAGAATAGTGCCCGGCCAGAGGATGAGTCATATCTGAGGCTCGAGCTTAGCCTTGGCCCCTCCAATTGGGGAAGGTCCTCGGTCCACAGAAGGGACACCTCAGTTGCCTTTCCCTCAGCTTGGGCCCACATCCCTACCCTGTGCCTGAGAATAGCCACATCCAGAAGGACCATGACAGCCTGACTCAGGGACCTAATTACCTACCGGGCAACCCAGCCTCTGCCCATTTTAAGCATTAAGAAAAGGGTCCTTGGCAAGTTGCCTTATTTTAAACCATGATTGACTAAGTGTACAGTTTTTAAAGGGTGATCAAGCAGTTGTGTTTTTAAAAGCAAAAAAAAAAACACCCCAATAATTCTATATTTTCAAATCCCAAAAGAATACCTTGCAATTTGTTTGGTAAAGAAGCACCTAGAACTCATCCAAATGAAGACTAACTTTTATAATCCAGATAAGAGGATAAGTCGTACATTTAGAGATAGGAAATGTGTTGAGGTTTTATTAAATCCTTTTATTCCGACGCTTTGGGGAAAGCAGTCATAACCTTGGACTGAGTTTTATCTGACCAAAGGCCAAAAAGAGCAGACAAGAAAAAGATCTCTTTCCTTCCCGACCAGATAGCTGTTGATTAGCAAGCACGTGTTGAATGAAGTGGTGGCCGCGTGACAGCAGAATGTTTTACTCCAGTGAAGCTGCCTCCAGCTGCCCTCCTGCCAGCAGCCCTCATGGCCTTGCCTCCTGTTTCTGACCTTGTTCTGCAGACGCTCCAACTCACTTGTCCTTCCCCTCGGTTGCAGACGTGTGTTCGCACACATCCCTTCATGCTGCTTCTCTTGCCCCAGGACCTAGTTCCCCTAAAACAAGGAATTTGATTTGATCGCCTGCCTGTCCTTGGTCTGCACAGTAACAGGCCAGTGGGAATGGCTGTCCTCCTCAGCACGTGCTCATGACTGCTGTGTGTTGTCTGTGTGGCCCCGCCTCTCTCCATCCTGTTCTGTTGTCCTTTGTGGGGATTTTCCCATCGTTATCATGAGCGACTGGAGAGGGACTGTGTTGAATGGCAGAGAGACCGTGAGTAGTTCCTGTGTGGGACCTGTGTTATTCCAGTTTTGCTCCTGGCAAGAAAAACAGCCTTAAATTGTTTTGTTTTTTAAATTCT
Source organism: Delphinapterus leucas (assembly GCF_059928025.1). Taxonomy (NCBI): domain Eukaryota; kingdom Metazoa; phylum Chordata; class Mammalia; order Artiodactyla; family Monodontidae; genus Delphinapterus; species Delphinapterus leucas. Next base: position 20,597,159 of record NC_143130.1, on the reverse strand, counting down.
TTACCATTGGGTTAATGTAAGTACATATAGGTCATGGGAAATTAAGACTGTTTCTAGTTTCAAATAACCCCTACTAGACAGTATGAACCAGAAAAATGTTTAATTAAACCAAAAGTCATGCACAAAGAAAAATACATTCCTTCTGACTGGGTAAATTACTATCAGAGCTATTTAACAATCCCGGCACCGGCTCGGAGCTAAGATTTGCTTTCTCAAATACCGAGAGAAAACCTTCTAATATAGAGTGTCCTCTTTCAAACCGTTCTTCCTTAACAGACATGATGATGCTACCTGTCCTACTGGATAAGAAGGTAGTCAACAAACGGTTACCTGGACAGAGGCAGCTTGACAAATAGTTGGCCACAGCTTCCATATCATCACCGTTTCCTCCCCCACTCCACCCAGGAGCCATTACTTGCTACCGTAAGGAGAGTTTTCTGGTTTTCTGAGTAAAGCCACCTCTTTTCCATGGACGAAGGAGCCATGGAGAAAAGTAGGTAGATGGAATCCAGTTAATTCCCAGACTCATCCTGGGAGAATCTGACTGCCTTCCCTGCCAGAGGGCCTCTCAGCTCCCCACAAGGTAAAGCTTCGGATGGTAGACAAGTAGCTGAACCAGACTGTTTGAGCTTCATACCCTTGTTCTTCCTTATATGCTCATAGAAGGAGGGACTAAAAAAAGGACAGCGCTCTAAAGCTTAAAAGCGGAAAACAGCAAGATCAGAAGGAAGGAATGTGGGCAATTCACTAACAGAGCTTTCCCTTCTGGATTAGTTGAGGGTTCTCCAGGCAGGTTTCATACACTAATAGCTGAACGAAGACGAAGAAAATATTTTTTGCAGTTATATCCACCCAGGAATCTGTATCTGATTTTGTGCTTAAATGTATGTCAAGTGACATCCTTACTTTTCCTTTTTTAAATGAGCTAATTCTTCCAAATGGTTTACCATATAGTGTTTAAAGTTATGATTATCTGCATATCACCAGCCACAAATGCCTGGTGAGTAATGTTTATGGAAATATTTTATGTAAAGGAGAGAAAAGATGCGATGCTTTGGGCATAGTGTTGCGGTGGCTTGTCGCCCTTGGTATGCCTTGTGAAATTAGTTTAAATCTGTATTATTGGAATATATAAAGATACATGTAGTTAGGTACATACACAAGCACATACAACGTCGCATACACTTGTGACCATATTATTAACACAGGCATGAGTACAAGTGCCACTAATTGTATGTTTTCATATTCATCTACCCTGATTTTAGACATTTCTTAGACCTAAGTCCTCATTATCAGCTTGCAGCTTAGAAGAATATATCCCATCTATACCAAAGAAAATTTATCCCAGCAAATACATACAAATCTATGAGAACATATTAATACATTCCTCTCTTTTGCCCTTTCTTTATTTGGTATAAAGCCTGGCCGAGGGGTGTGCAGATAACTGTAGTTGGCTCGTGCCACTCCGCCACCGACTCTTTTTTTCAGCATCATCTTCATGCTGGCCACGCCAGATGTACATGCTCATCTTTACGGGTGGGTCCTTCTAGGTCATTTTCACAGGTTTACTCGATAGTCTCACAGCTCCCCGGGACTCCATCAGGGAGGACCTGGGAGAGCGGTTCAGTTAAAGCACGCGGTAGTCTGGCTGCGCACTAACTTCACTGCTAGACTATTTGCAAAGACCTTCCCTCCCTCGTTGAGGTTTGCCAGTCCATTTGGCCTTTTCGAAGAAAGCCCTGTTCTTTTAAGGGGAAGCATTTTATTCAACTAACCTTCTTCAAACCTCTGTTTCGACTGTCCAAAGTGTTTAGATGGAATCAAGTACCAGCAGCTGAATTGACAAATGTTATCTTCAGTATAATGACTGTTTAATACAGAATGACATTAGATCATTGATAGGAATAACTCTCAAAAGTTGAAAACTTCCTTTGATGGTTTTTAAGATTCTACCTGGTAATCAATCACCTGTTCTACCTTGGCCGTGGTAAACACACACCTCAGAAAAAATTAGAATAGACTCCTTCATAATAAGAAACTTGAAGCAACGTCAGCAGGACCTCTGCTGGCCACCACCTTTAGTTGGTATCGGCTAGAACTGCTTGAAATCACTTTCCTTTTCAGGAAGCTGGCTTTCCACGTTCATGGCCCCCAGGTTTTCCTTGACACTCCAGCCCCACCCCAAACGTCACCCAAGGCCCATTTCTGTCCCCTCAAGCCCCCCAGGGAGAACACCAGACCTGAGGCTCCATGAGATCCCTCTATCCTATCTTGTGTAGTCCTTTTAATCTAAGAGATGAAGGTGTCAGAAGAACAGAAGCATGATGGAGTAAGTAGCTCACTGCCCCCTCCCCTGTGTCCTGCGGATGGCAAGCAAAAACATGGATGGGAGTGTTGAGGTGATTCTGATATTTGATTCCTCTGTATAATTTCTAAGCACCCTTCTCTTAGTTGTCCTCTATTCTCATTAGACTTACAATTTTTTTCAATTAACCACCTTTGCTATTTTAACATCCTTAATAGCCCTAATTCTTTCAAGATTTTCATTAATGTTTTCACTAAGTTCTTCCCATAAACATACCTTTTTAAAAAAAAGTCTTCATCATAAAGGGAACTCAAGGCAATTATGATGTCACCTCTTCCATTTCCTGAGTTTATAGAAAAGTTCACACTCTATAAAGTATTACTTGTTTTGACTCATATTCAGGGAAAAAGTGACACAGTCAACAACCATAATAGAGCAAAAGGGCAGCCAGGAGACAAGGAAAAAAGTCAAAAAAGTGTGCTGGCCGTCATCCAGTTCACATGGGTTAATAGCCAAATCCAGCTTTTCAGACATGGGGTCACTTCAGTTGACTGAAAAACATGGCATGGGGTGCTCTCATTGGCGGAAACCCCAGTCCCACGGGCACTGACTAATGTTCAGGCGTGTGCGTCTGTGTGTGCGTCTGTGTGTGCGTCTGTGTGTGCGTGTCTGTGTGCGCGTCTGTGTGTGCGTCTGTGTGCGCGTCTGTGTGCGTGTCTGTGTGTGTGTGTATGCGTCTGTGTGTCGGCGTGTGTGTGCGTCTGTGTGTGTCTGTATGTGTGTGTATCTGCGCGTCTGTGTGCGTCTGTGTGTGTGCGTGTCTGTGTGTGTGTGTGCGTCTGTGTGTGTGTGTGCATCTGCGTGTGCGTCTGCGTGTGCGTCTGTGTGTGTGTCTGTGTGTGTGTGCGTCTGCGTGTGTCTGTGTGTGTGCGTGCGTCTGTGTGTGTGCGTCTGTGTGTGTGCGTCTGTGTGTGCGTGCGTGTCTGTGTGTGCGTGTGTGTGTGTGCGTCTGTGTGTGTGTCTGTCTGCGTGTGTGTCTGTGTGCGTGTGTGTGTGTGCGTCTGTGTGTGTGCGTCTGTGTGTGTGCGTGCGTGTGTGTGTGCGTCTGTGTGTGTGTGCGTCTGTGTGTGTGTCTGTGTGTGCGTCTGTGTGTGTGTGTGTCTGCGTGTGTGTCTGTGTGTGTGTGTGCGTGTCTGTGTGTGTCTGCGTGTGCGTCTGTGCGTGTGTGTGTCTGCGTGTGCGTCTGTGTGTGCGTCTGTGTGTGCGTCTGCGTGTGTGTGTCTGTGTGTGTGTGTGCGTCTGCGTGTGTGTGTGTGCGTGTGCGTCTGTGTGTGTGCGTCTGTGTGTGTGTGTGTCTGCGTGTGCGTCTGCGTGTGCGTCTGTGTGTGTGTGCGTCTGTGTGTGTGTGCGTCTGTGTGTGTGCGTCTGTGTGTGTGTGCGTGTGCGTCTGTGTGTGTGTGCGTCTGTGTGCGTGTGTGTCTGTGTGTGTGTGTGCGTCTGTGTGTGTGTGTGCGTCTGTGTGTGTCTGTGTGTGTCTGTGTGCGTCTGTGTGTGTGTGTGTGTGCGTCTGTGTGTGTGTGTGCGTCTGTGTGTGTGTGTGCGTGTGTGTGCGTCTGCGTGTGTGTGTGTGTGCGCGTCTGTGTGTGTGCGTGTGTGCGTCTGTGTGTGTGTGCGTGTGCGTCTGCGTGTGCGCGTCTGCGTGTGCGTCTGTGTGTGCGTCTGTGTGTGTGTGCGTCTGTGTGTGTGTGTCTGTGTGCGTCTGTGTGTGTGTGTGCGTCTGCGTGTGCGTCTGTGTGTGCGCGTCTGTGTGTGTGTGCGTCTGTGTGTCTGTGTGTGCGTGCGTGTGCGTCTGTGTGCGTGTGTCTGTGCGCGTCTGTGTGCGTCTGTGTGTGTGTGCGTCTGTGTGTCTGTGTGTGCGTCTGTGTGTGTGTGTGCGTCTGTGTGTGTGTGTGCGTCTGCGTGTGCGCGTCTGTGTGTGCGTCTGTGTGTGTGTGCGTGTGCGTCTGCGTGTGCGCGTCTGCGTGTGCGTCTGTGTGTGTGTCTGTGTGTGCGTCTGTGTGTGTGTGTGCGTCTGTGTGTGTGTGCGTCTGTGTGTGTGTGTCTGTGTGCGTCTGTGTGTGTGTGTGCGTGTGCGTCTGCGTGTGCGTCTGTGTGTGTGCGTCTGTGTGTGTGCGTCTGTGTGTGTCTGTGTGTGCGTCTGTGTGTGTGCGTCTGTGTGTGTGTGCGTCTGTGTGTGTCTGTGTGTGCGTCTGTGTGTGTGCGTGTGCGTCTGTGTGTGTGTGTGCGTCTGTGTGTGTGTGTGCGCGTGTGCGTCTGCGTGTGCGTCTGCGTGTGCGTCTGTTTGCTGCTGAGAACAGCCCCATCCCGTTTCTAGCCTTTCATACTGAACAAGCAGCTTCAGTTAGCTACACCGAGGGGAGGGAGCCACATTTTTCCTGCACCTTTAATTCTTCATCGTCAGAGAGGCTCTCCCTAAGGTCCTCGTCCCTGACAGCATCCTTCAGCTGTTGAGGAAGCCGGTCAGCGGAACTGGTGATTCACTGGTTGATTGAGTACAGAGCTCGTGCTCTCTGCCATTTCCTCATCAGATAGCTTAAGGGAGAGCAGTTTCAATCCTGTCCTTCCCCCTCGAACCCTGGGGCCATCCCACGGCTCCTCAGAGAGCCCAGTAAGTGGCTTAAGTGTACAGATGTCGCAGGCCTTTGCCACTAGTGGTTTTTTACATGCTCCCAAGCTCTAAGCGGTAGAAAGCTTCTACTTCAGAAAGAGAACCCCAGTCCTTGCCAGCAGCGCACTGCAGGAGCTCAGATGCACTGGCTCTCTGTAGTGCCTTGGTGAGTTCCGTCACTGGCCTAGGGAGTGAGGCTTACCGTTGCTCAGGGGCTTGCGGTGGTCGTCTGTGTGTCTGCCGTTATTACAATTTGTCACTTCATAGTTTTGTCCGTAAGTTCTTGTTGGTGTAATTGGTGTGCTCGCTGCATGCACTTGCTGTCGTACTTGTGTCAAATGATTCTCTAACTTCCTTTGGAAAGCACTAATGAAAAGTGCTGTTTCTCTTCTCTATTGTTGGGTTTTTTGTAAAGTTGCTCAAATGCTCTCAGGTATGGCGGCTCTGAATGGAGGACTTGGCGCCACGGGCTTGACGAATGGCACGGCGGGCACCATGGACGCCCTCACCCAGGCCTACTCAGGGATCCAGCAGTACGCGGCCGCGGCGCTGCCCACGCTGTACAGCCAGAGCCTGCTGCAGCAGCAGAGCGCGGCCGGCAGCCAGAAGGAAGGTATGTGCCTGGGCCCGGGCCGGAGGGCAGCGTTCGCCCCCAGAGCAGAGCTCCAAGGAACTTCCACCGAGCCACTGTCCTGAGAGAAAGCAGTTGTTTTATTTCTCCTACTCATGTTCGTTTGGTTTTTCGTAAAGAAATCTGACAGGCCCTTTCAGTCTTCTTTCCTGTCGTATTTAGCTTTACTGTTCCTCTCCCTGTTCAGGTGGAGTCCTCACCCTCTGTGCGCCATACACAATTACCTAGTGATTGCTGCCGTCGAAAAATTGCGGGGAGCACCCTCTCCCGAATCAGCAGGGCCACCTCTCATTTCTCCCCTTCTATACAAACTCCTCATTAGAGGAAGGGGTGGGTCGATGCAGCCCCCTGTGGGCTCGGCCCAGCTTTCCCGCAGTCCACGTCCCCCGTGATGGTGGAGCTCACCTCTTAGTCCATGATGGTTTCCAGGTTAATGAAAAAATCCACTCTTAGGTTTGACTCAGTCTCGGTTTAATCAGGGGTCTTCTGGGGAAGCAAATAAGTGATTGATTGCCTTGCTTCTCTGCCGGTAAGGCAAAATAAACATCAGGAAGTGAATGCTAAGAATAAATGAAGGCTAATTATAAAGCAGTTAATGAGCTGGCCCGAGTAGGGAGGGCTTGTGTCTTTCTTTCCTCCTTTTGGCTCCTTCCTCCTTGATTGAAATTGCTTTTAAAGCAGAATCTTCACTGTGATATTTATTCTCTTTCTGACTTGTTTTGAACACAAGAAAAGAAATTAGAATAGGGAAGTACTTGCTGAAGATGTTTTTAAAATTTATTTCCCTTCTTCTATATCCTCACCCCATAGTTCCAGACTGGTTTTTGTCTGAATATTTTGACTTTAATTAAACATGGTGTCCTTTAAGAAATAGAAGGGTTTTTCTTTTTAAGTTGGGAATAGTAAAAGGGACACAGCTTTAAAGATACTCATGTGTTTTTGGTTTTTTTGGGGGTTTTTTGTTTTGTTTTGCGGTACGCGGGCCTCTCACTGTTTTGGCCTCTCCCGTTGCGGAGCACAGTCTCCGGACGCACAGGCTCAGCGGCCATGGCTCACGGGCCCAGCCACTCCGCAGCATGTGGGATCTTCCCGGAGCCCGTGTCCCCTGCATCGGCAGGTGGACTCCCAACCACTGCGCCACCAGGGAAGCCCTATCTTCCATTTTTAATGCTGTTACATATAAACAGAAAAACATCTTTCTTTAAAAAAACAAAAACATGGGCTTCCCTGGTGGCGCAGTGGTTGAGAGTCCGCCTGCCGATGCAGGGGACGTGGGTTCGTGCCCCGGTCCGGGAGGATCCCACATGCCGCAGAGCGGCTGGGCCCGTGAGCCATGGCCGCTGAGCCTGCGCGTCCGGAGCCTGTGCTCCGCAACGGGAGAGGCTACAACAGTGAGAGGCCCGCATACCGCAAAACAAAAAAAAGGAAGATAGTTGAAAATCTGAGTTTCATTCTTTCAACTTTCTCTTTCCTCTCAGCTGTGACTGTTATTGTTGATTTTTTTAAAACTTGCACAACTGTTCAGACAACTGCATTTTCCCCAGGCGTGTGGAGACCCCATGTCATAAATACCTTGGCTTCCCAAAGGAAAGCCTGTATTGAGGTCCCTGTGTCTGAGGTCTGACTACCATGGTGACAAATGAGGGTGGTAGGAGGGATCCTGTCAGATAACCGTGTCCTCAGGAGAGACCGTAAAAGCAGTTCCCCCACGTGCGTCTTAGAGAGTGTTGGTCACTTCTCCCTCACCCAGCAGGGCCTCACAGCAAACCATATAACCCGGGTCACTGAGAAAACATCTGTCACCAGCAGACTCGAAAGTCAGTAGCTTAAGGAGAAAGTCTGGGCCCGGAAGTTCCTTCACACCAGCTCACTGCCCTAAATTTCTATCCCTTAAGTTTTAGGCGCTGCTTGTGCAATAATTAATCCTCTGGGATTAATGTAAAATAGTTCAAGATAAATACTGCCCACTCCAGATCATTTATATTTAGGTATGTGGCCTACCAGCAGCATGGGTTAGTGCTTGATGGTGTTTTAGGTTTGTTCAGGTCTTTTTAAATCATCTTCCATCTTCTCGTATGTCTCTTCTGATCACCTTCTTCTCACCGTGTTAACCTGTGCTAAGAAATTTAAACCATCTTAACATTAGCTTAACTAAAACATAATTTAAAAGGCAGGTCATACTGAGAAGCAAAGGAAAGACCCCATGATGTATTCCACTACTAAACAGAGTTTTAGATTTTCTACTCCTTAGTTCTGTTCTTTAATCAAGAAAGTTGAGTCAATTTCATGTATTTAGTCGTGCACCCTGGTATATATTTTCCGACTGGAAAGTGAACCAGTCTGGCCTTGTAAAGAAATGGTTTTAATATTTTCCCCAGCTAAATCTTCTGAAGGGTTATGGCATCCCTACAGATCTAAATTCAGGCAAGCTGACCACGTTTCCTGCCATTCCTAAATATCCTCTGAGCTCTTTCACACCCTTCCCATCTGCCTGTGTTTGCAGGAGGCATGTCACACACACAGCATTAGGTAGAGCCTCCAGATCCCAACTGGCGGTCTGATACAGACACCCCCAGTGCTTTCTGCTACATCAGGTGCCCCATGAGAAATATGAACGTGAACACCCAGCCAGCTGGGACCAATGATACAACTGAACGAGCTCTAGCAAGTTAGTCACGTATACTAGAGGCCTGAGGAATGTGTGGTTGGTCAGCAGGTTTTTACTGAAGGGAGACAGAAGGAAGATACCTAGGTTGAATCCTCAAAAAACTGTTTCTTTACCCTTGGTGTCTATGGCAGTAGCCTCCTTTACTGAATATTAAGAGGTTTTCCATACCAAGTCACCTTTTTCTCATTTTAGTGTTAATGACTTCGGCAGTTTGCAAAATCCAAGTATTTCTTGGTGATGAGGAAAAAGACAGCCTCCTTGGGTTTACCTTCTTCCCGTTTTCTTAGTCCCCTGTCTGGCCTGGGTACGTTCAGAATGCACTGCTTTCGAGAAGGCCGGGACTACCCAGGCATGGCCAGTAATCTGTCACAGTGCATTAAAATTGCATTTTCTCCCCAGGCTTCAGGAGGTGAGCTGACTTCACAATTCCCATTGGGCCCCATTAATCCTCATTTGTGCATTTGGACCTTCTATTTAGAAGGCATATCCAGTATGGGCAGTACCAGATCTGCCTGATAGACAAACTGCAGGGGACGCACACGCATAGTGGCCCTCAGAACACCCACCTCCAGTGTTTTGGTTTTGCATCTATTCATACTAAGTTTTGACTGTTTAAGAGTTGTCTTTTTTTTTTTTTAAACAAAGAAACATCTGGGGACCTAACCCTGTAATTGTGCCCCTTTAAATACAAACTGTGTCTCTTGCACTGGAACATGGCTATGCCCCTGGAAATTGTGAGCAATACGGAAAATTAAAGTGGCCATGTTAACACTTAAATAAGAAAGAAATGCTTCATCTCTGTGGCTTCAGAAATTTGCCTCAAGAAGATTTCCTTGTGAAAAGTCCCATTCATTAGAATACTTTTTTCTTTTATGATTGTGTGTTTGTGTGTGTGGAAAGAAACTTGGTTTGACTTTTCTTTGCAAAGATGTTTATTCCTTTTATTTTTACAAAGTTCTTTCTACCCCAGTTCTCCTTCTCTTCGGCCCATACAAACAGACACTCACCCCCCAGCCCCTGGGGCTTCCCAGTGGAGCAGGCAGTCCTGGTTCCTGTCCTGCGAGAGTCAGTCAAGGCCCCGTGAACCAGGTGCTTGGCTACTTCACCAGTTTTATGAGCTCCCTTCCCTCCCAGACACCATGCCCAGAACATCCTAGAGGCGTCCAGCCCTGGGGCCTCCCCAGAACCATCTGGGGAAGGACCTACAACTCCCCCAAGCACCCTCTGACCTGGAAAGCATTCTCACCTGTGACATATTAGAAGGTGATGACCTGCTGTAATCACTGGGATTCCCTCCTTTCTGCTTCCTTTAAGCTGCAGCTGGTTCTCCTGCAGGTGGCTAGAGAGATGGGAGAATGAAATGGAAAGGAACTTAAGAGTGCTGTCCTGTCTGGTGTAGCTAAGATTGCCCCTACTCTGTCCTCGTTCCTTGTATTTCTGGAAGTTATGGTGGAGAGCCAAGAACCAGGCTTCGCTTAGTCTCTGACCAGCTTGTGCACCTCATGCGCTCAGTTTGCAAGGCTAATTCCCAGTGGTGTCATTCCGATCACAGTTGTGAAACTCTAGCACCTACTTTTTCCTGCCTTGACTCATTGCCAGTCGTTTCTAAGAAAGATGATTATTAGACTATGTGTTAAGAGATCTGCCAAATCAGAACTGGATGGATAATTAGGTAAATGATTGAGAAATCCAAGCAGCATTACTGCTATATTCATTACTTCTAAATTGCTGCAATTTGCTTAGAACACACAGGACACTGTATCCAAGAGAGAATATATACTACGTACTATAAAACATGGCCACGTGGGAAAAACCCACGCCTGCATTCTCCTCCCCGATTCTCCCCCTCGTCTGCCACCTTCACGCCCAGGAAGACTGAAGATTCGTGCTCACGCGCAGTAAGCAAATGTGACCCACAGCTTATAGATGAAAAGGAAGCCATTCTTAACCGATGTCTCTTTGGAAGTCAGGAAAATGTGAAGGACGATTCCTGTCCTAAAAGACATACCAGCACTGGACTTGTATCCATCTCTGTATGAGGGAAAGCCACGTGCTTAGCCCATCTGTTGTTAAAACATTCCTGAGAAGAGGCTTTGGGAACTAAGAAGTGCAGAATACCTTACTCTGATTTTTTTTTTTTTTTCCCCTCTTTAGGTCCAGAGGGTGCAAACCTCTTTATTTACCACCTTCCACAGGAGTTTGGAGACCAGGACATCCTGCAGATGTTCATGCCTTTTGGAAATGTTATCTCTGCTAAAGTCTTCATTGACAAACAGACCAATCTGAGCAAGTGCTTTGGTATGCGAGAGAAGCCAGCTAGAATACACAGTGCACGGCCAGCAAGGGGTCATGGGAAGGCAAATGTAATGGCCCTTTGGTATGCGAGAGAACCCAGCTAGAATACACAGTGCATGGCCAGCAAGGGGCCATGGGAAGGCAAATGTAATGGCCCTTTGGTATGTGAAAGAAGCCAGCTAGGATACACAGTGCACGGCCAGCAAGGGGTCATGGGAAGGCAAATGTAATGGCCAGTATTTTAGATGCCGGGACAGGGCCTTCAGTGTGTGTGGTGGTTCCAGGTTGTCTGGATCCATGTAAGCAGACTGGGTCAAGTCATCTCATCAAAAAGGCAGAAAAGACCTGGGAGAAAGGACAGATCTGGGAAATTAAATGCCCGTATAGTAGGTAGTGCTCTATACTCAAGGTCCTTACTGCCTATAACTAAGTTAATCACCTTCCATAGTTGACCAGCAACAGTCTCTTTGGGCCCCCAGTTTGAACCACAGGCTTCACCGGATGGAAGGAGTTTACAGACTGTAGTGTAGTTGAGACTCCTGATACAGAATGGCACTGCAGACACTCTGCCACAAACTCCATACCCTTCCAGGTCCACCAGGACTCAGACCCTGTGGGTGTAGGCAGCACACTGTACTGGGGGCTCATTGTTCAGCATCTGGATGTACATAAAAACACACTCATCAATGCACACACCTTCACAGTAGGGGTGTGCTCAGGCCATGCCCAACACAGCAGCTCCAGGAGCCCAGGGACGGTGGCTGGTTTAGCTCATGGTGACATGAAGTGCTGTGGTGTGCTGGGATGCTGGGATCTGCAGTGGCTGCCTGAGTGGGTGGAGAGCGCAGGAGATGCAGGTGTTCTCAGAACACTGGACATCCCAGCTCCTCGGTGGCCCGAGCTGTCACGATCTCCTTCCTCAAGCAGCCTGGACTCTGGCTCCCTGGGGCGTTTTCGCTCCCTGAGAGAGTGTGGCAGGCTCACTGCATGCCCTCGTGTTTTACAGAGGAGGAGAACATTCATTAAATCTAGTTCTTGTTTTATTTTTTGAACCCTTGTGTTCCCCAAAGTAGTTTAGAGGCTAGAATGTTCAGAGTATATACTTCTAACTTGGCAAGTTCTGGCCCAGTTTGAGATGTAACATTTGCTTTAATCACTCCTCCGATTTAATGACTCACATTGGTCATAGGTGCTAAGAGTAGCACAAAACAAAATAAAGTAGAACAGATGTGGGCAGAGGAGAACAAATAGAAGTGGGCACAATGAAAAGGAAAGGTGGGGACGGCTCCTGCAGAGGCACAAACTCAGACTTGGCGCCCGGCTGACTGGCGACGGGCGGCCAGTCTGAAGAGAGTGCTCTGGCTTCTGAAACTCCACTCGCGTGACGTCCTTCTGATTTCCGTGCTGTCACCCAGGAAAGTCTGAAGCCTCTGTTGTTGGGGGAATTAGCGTGTCAGCCATTTCAAGTCACTGTTTCTATCCAAGTGGAAAGGCTGTTAGCCTGAACCCATTACAGGTATATAAACGCCCTTGTAATGGTTCATGAGAGAGCAAAATGGAAAGTAAGTTGTTATATAGGCTGTGTGCATGTCTCAGTAAGGGCTCCCCATTGGGAGCTTCCCTGAACAAGGCTTGCGAGCCAGACATTTATAGTCTTCATCGCTAAACAATGTCCTGAGCTTATTTGGAGATTAGAAAAAGGATTGTAGTTCATGGTTTGATTTTGAGAAAATATTTACCGTCTTGAAAAGAGATTATATCATCAGCCCCCAAACTACTTAACCACTGTGTTCATAATAATGCATCAGACAGTTGTATTTAGTGTTATGCACTATGTTTTCAGTTTTTATTAAAAAGCTGTAACATCCCATATGTAGGTGTCTTGGTGAGACAGCCTAACTTCTTGGGGTCCCAGGTTTGCTGGTTATAACGTGGTACCCCATTCTTCATCCTAAGCTCTTGGCCAGGTTTTGTTATCCACTTTGCCCTTGACCCATTTCCAGTCTTCAGTCATCTTGCTACCTCTGGATAAGACGTAGGAGGAAAGGAGAAAATCAGCAAAAATCTTAGATTCAAGATCACATTTATTGGGAATTTAAATTTAATAAAAATTTAAACCACCATTTTGCATACAGGCAGCCTATGAGAAGCTATTCTGCTTATATTGTATGCCTATTTTTATCAGCTGACAACTCTGCTAAAGAAGGTATATTTATGTCCTTTCTTTCTCCTCTAATTTGTAAAGGAATGTTCTCCTTAGCTTTATGCTTTAATAGTAGATAGATGGAGAACTTGGTATAAAACCTTCTGAACAGTGGATGGTCAGAGCTGAAATCTAATCAGTATAACTTCCTTTCAACAACAAAAGTAAGTCGGGACGACACTTAAGAAACTTTTGCATGTAATCCCTGCCCCCAGTGCTGAAACAAAACTATGTGGTCAGAATTGTGTTTCTGGGTTTTGGCAGAGCCTGGGTGGTCCTCAGAAGCGTCTGAGTGTTGGTACAGAGAAAGGTGGTGGGAAGTATGTCAGGATGGCTGTGAAGCCCTGAGCTGTTTAGACTGTTTGTTTATTCTCCAGGACAGCTGGGGATACAAGGTAGCAATTTCCATTCCGCTGAATTCACCGGAGCTTTGAAAATGGAAGTTGAGATAAGGAGAACGGGCACAGCATTTCCCCTGGGCCCCTAGGTTCCTCTCAGTAACAGCTCCAAGTGGTAAAAATGAAGTACAAATTATTCTAGAGTTAATTCACCAACTGACCCCGTCCTGTATACATGGAGACTTGGAATGGAAACAGTCAGGGTCTTGGGCAGCATACCGGTTATGCAGCCCATCCCTCAATTATCCTGCTTTTAAACCTCACCTGGTTGGGGCATGTGAGCCTCTGGGGGCCCTTGGAGACCTAGAATATTTGTACCACTGCTTCTAGGAGCAGCACTTACTGATGTATTGGAGGCTCGTTCGGGATTCTAAGGGACTTTAAACACAAACAGGTTTGACTGAAATCAGTAAACAGACTAAATTGACTCAATGTTTGAGATTTTAGCCTTCTGCAGAGGGGTTTTGTTCTCATGATAGCAAGTTAGCGGTCCAGCCAGCTTCTCCACCGCTTCTCAGTGGATGTTTCCAGTGTTGCCCCTAAAACATGACCTGTAGTCCGTGAATTGAGTAGCGCTGACCCGAGACCGCAGGCTGGGCACGTGTCACTTAGCATCTGCAGCCACCCTCCTTTGCTCCCCTGCCTCTCCATCTTGATTCCCGCCCTCCCTCCGCTTGTGTCTTCCAGGTTTTGTTAGCTACGACAATCCCGTGTCTGCGCAAGCTGCTATCCAGGCTATGAATGGCTTTCAGATTGGCATGAAACGCTTGAAGGTCCAGCTGAAGCGCTCCAAAAACGACAGCAAACCTTACTGATCCTAACCCCAGAGGCTCCCTGCTCTTATTTTAGCTTTCTTAGGGTAAGTCCCACGAGCCAGCCTGGGCTCAACAGGAAAGGCAGAGGAGGACCACATTGCCAACTTTTACCAAGAGAGACGGTTATTTTTACAATAAGGCCTCCATTACCCCCTCCCAGGCCCCCTACCCAGTTCGCCATAAACTCGGCTACCTTGTTTCTATCGAGTAAACTCCTCCTCCACTTGTACCACTGTATTCTCCTTTGTTTTGCAATTTGAATCTCCTTTTACCTTTTTTGTTTTTTGTTTTTTGCTTTTTTAAAGAAAAACACGTACACAATAAATGACATCTTAACAACTTAAAAGGCAAACAAAGGCTAATGTGCAATTCTAACTCTGAGACCCACCTCCCCCTCCCCCACCCTGTGCCCCAGAGCACTGCCTGGAGAATTCGCCCCTCCTGCCCGCGCCCACCCCGCAGAGGGGCACCAGCTGTTCATAGAGGGTAAGGCGGTGGCCTAGCGCGAGAGAAAAGCCAGGAGAAGCACTTAAAAACAATACAAAATGTCTTTCCACTACATTTGGTTTGTTTTAATAAGTAGGATTTTATTTTAGTGTTCAAAGAAACATGACATTTATTGGTCAGATTATTACACTGGTTGTCTATTTTGTTATTGTTTTATTTTAGTTTTTAGAAAGGATTAATGTAAAAAAAGATTTAGAGATCTGTTTCTTAAAGCTACAGGGTTTAAAAATTAAAAATGAGTGAAAATACTTGATGTTTCTTGAAAGATAAATTTAATAATAAATAAGTAATACATAAATACTACATAAAAAGAAAGCCACAGGCCTGTAAATTTTATTTGTAAAAAAAGCATTTCTATTTTTGTACAAAATTTTTACTGCCTCAGAAATAATGGAAGTTATTTATTGCCTATTGTTAACTTATTGGGTACCTAAAGAGCAGCTCTCTGTGCTAGCCAGATCCTTCTGAAGTAGTCTCTAGAGGAATCGTTCTAGGAATGGGCTTTTTTTCACCGTTGAACCCTAGGCCTCAAGTCCATGCTTTATCCTCTCGGTGTCTGTATCTGTCTGATGATTTTGTTCGTAACTGCCATTATCTAGTTTACAGTTCAGTCGTCTGACTTTCCCCATCTGTTACATTCGTTGAAACTGGACCCTCTCCCCATCCTTTGCCAGCCCCTCACCCCAAAACGCCCAGAATCCATCCCCTCTCCCTCTCCGGATGGATTCTCTTGGGTTCCTTTGTGCTGTGGATAAAGAGTGTAAGAAATGCAAATTACGTGGATGGCTCGTAGACTCCCTAATGACCTAAAATTTGCATTAGTTTTTCTCCTGCACCCTGAAGAGTGATTTTGTTGCTGCTGCGTAGATTCTGTGTAACTTTTTACTCTCCCTGTTTTCTCCCTAGACATCTTCATGCCCGTTAGTTCACCGTTTGCCTAGCATGTCCCTGTGGCGTCTCAAAAAAAAGTTTCATCGTCCCGTCATTGTTTCTGATGTCTTTCTGACCTCACATCATATTTGGTTCTCCTACTGACCTTTGATCTAGTTTGACCTTTGAAATTTGCATGTGACCTCATCTAGCTATGAATTCTGGGAAGTCAATGTGAAAAACATTGCTGCATTCATGCAAGACTGAAATTTATTATTACACAAATTAATAATAGGAAAAAACCTGTGGCAAAAATGTTTCTTTTTTTTTTTCTTTTCTTTTCATAAAACAGACTTGAAAGTATTATACAGGGATTGGCATTCTTCCCGGTCACTGGTAACAATAGCAATATGTGTCCAGGGACACAGAATGTTGGTTTCTAACAGACTACTTCCAAAAACAGTTTGAGAAAAAAACTGTCTGATTTTAAGTCTCTAGAGGTCTGTAATAGTTTTTACATTTTTCAGGCAGTGTAAAGTTTTTTGATAAGGCCATTTTAGGTGGCTCACTTTCTCATTAAGATATATATATAGAACCACTTTTTGTAGATTAGTATAAGAAAAATATTTACCCTGTTTTGGGGCAAATGCTACCTATTTGTGTCACCTTTTGCTGAACTGACTCACAGTTAGACAATCCATGGTTTAATGCACATGAAATTACCTATATTTTATACTGTTTCAATGTACAGGAGAAAGGTTACTGTAAACTGTGTTAACGTTGGTGCTTCTGTGAATTAAGTTGTGGTTTCATCATGAGTCTCATGGTCTTAATGTTCTTTGTTGATAAGACAAGTTTAGAATTGGTTTACTTAAAACAAAAAAGAATTTCAAAAAAAAGTTGTTTGCTTACAAAAAATTTCATGTGAGGGAAAAAAGAAAACCTATTCCAGAGTAAGTTTTGTGTTGGCTTGTAAAGCATTGATGTCATTTTTTTTTTTTTTGTGGACTATTTAGATGTGTTTGTGTTCAGCAAAATGTGATTTTTTTTTTCTTTTAAAGAAAAAAAGTGAAAATATATAGTGCCAAATTCCAAAGGTACTTCCTTCCTAGAGCTTCAGTGTGTTTCTTGTGAGAAGTAATTTGATAACATGGGTATTTTATTATGTGTTTTGTATAAATCCCTAATATTTAAAAAACAAAAAACAACAAAAAAAAGAGGTTAAAAAGTTTGTTAACTTGCTATCCTGTGGTCTTGTTGCCTGAAATTGTTATTGTTTGTTATTTCTCTATGATGTTTTTTGTAAGACATTGTATAAGTGCCCATGTCTCACTTTTTTAACCACTCTGAACATCAATGCTGTGACGGCAACCTCACAATGTATTTTCTTCATGATATATGGAAACCTCTAAGGTGAGAAAGTTTTGAACTTTTAACCCTTTCTACCCAGTGCTATCTGGAATGTTAACTTTTTATGCTGTCATCATTTTCATTTGTTTTGGGGGTGTTTCTAATTTGGATTTTTTTTCTGCATATATCTTTGAGTTGTTTCTGTCTTTACTACTACTTTATCCTTTGGTTGAGAGCCAAAAGAAAGGAAAAAAATAACACTTTAAAAAGAGTTACTGGATAAACCTGAGGGGAACAGTAGCTAGTCAAGCAACTAAATAAACCTTAAATTCAATATGCTTTTGAGATCAGGTTAGTGGTATGTTCCAGTTTAGAATAATTTCATATACCTTCCAGTTAAATGGCTTTGTGATGATGGGGTAGTCTTTTGAGGGATTTTTGGTTTTGTTTCTTACCAGCCATTGTGCAGTGGATACCTCTGAATAAGCCAGGTGTCTGGAGTTAGAAGTTGACAATCCTTTTCCCTGCCTTTTTGTTTCTTTTGAATTGAATGCATCTAAAGGGGACTGACCATCAAAGGCAAACTCAGTTCATCACAGTTACTGACCAAATACCTAGCACCCGTTCCTGCTGCCACTTTCTAAAGCGCCATATTTCTTTGACTTTCACTTCATGTGAGCAGGTCTCTTGCTGTCCTGACAAAGCCCAAAGTCATCCCCACAGTCCCAAAACACACTCCTGCCTTTCTGGAAGCTTCTTTGTCTCTCTGATGGAGTTCAGAAACTGCTGGCTCCATTTCCTTCCTCCTTTTCCCCCGCTCACCACCCTGTTTGGTTTAATATGTGTGTGGATGTGATAGCCCTGGGATGGAAAGGACTAGCCTCTAATAATGATGCAAAAAAAAAAAAAAAAAAGTTTCCTTCTTATAGCACATGCACTTACAATGAAATGATCTGTATTATCCTCACACGTGTTTACTACTGCTGGGGCCTTCCTTCATCCTTCGAGGGCTATTTTGTACTTCCTGCAGCAAACAAACAGCTGAATAACAGAGGTTATCGCACTTGTCTCTCTCGTGTAGATGATAATATGGTGGTACACAGATACATCCATAAGAACACAAGACAACACCATTTGAATTTCCTAGACTGTCTCATTTAGAACCTCTTATCAAGTATACAGAAATCTTAAACCATGTTTTCCCATTTCTTCACTGAAGCCAGAAGCGCTCCAGTGCCCTCCTCCCACTGCCTGCATCTCCCCCAGGGGAGCTGATTGCACTTGACAAGAGGCTCAGGGTGGGCACTTAGAGCTGAGTGTTTATTCTGCAGGCAACCAAGACAGACTGTCTGTTACAGGGAAAGTCGTTTTCTTTTTTTGGGCGGGGGGGCATGTTTCATTGCTAAAAAGATAACCCTCCTCAAAGACAAGTTGTCCTTTTCTTCACTTTCTCTCTTAATATCAAAAGGAAAAAGCTGCAAGGGTGCGAAGGGCCTGTGCCAGAAGAAAAAACAAACACACAGGGAAACTGCTTTTTTAAAAATCAAGTGTAGACAATAGTCATTTTTAAACTAAATTAGAGAATTGCGATCAAATGGCAGTCCTCAAAGGCGTAACAAGTTCATCTTTCTTTCACCATAGGGGTTATAGTTCTTTGGCTTGTGCTACTCTGGACTCATTTTACTGTTTCTGTTTTTATTATCTTAAGTGCTAATTAACAAGAAGAAATAAAATTTTAAAAAAACCTGTAGTTTCATTACCTTTTTGAATAATGTCATACAAAAAAATGTATGTGTTTTTTTGTGCTGTGAGAATTGTTGTTTGTAGATTAATAATATCATTTTGTTTAGAATTACAAAATAGTTTTTAAATATTGTCTGAGAAAAGCCAAAGTTAATGCAACCTAGTGGAAAACTGTAAGACCATTTGAGTATTGTTTCTGTTTTATTGATGCATTTGGATTTTGTTGTTTGATGGAATTTGAGCCAAAAAAAATACGCAGGCTTTCCTATTTCTACAACTGATTGTACTTATGCATTTTGTACCAGTGGAACTTTTTATACTGGAGATTAAAAAAAAAATGGAAATTTTTGTGGCTTACTCTAGTGGGCCCCCTGACAATGACTGATTTCAAGTTTGATTTCTGGTTGATAGAAAGAAAGTTGCTTTTCTTTTGAGAATTAAAAACTTTGGCTTGATTTCTTTTTTCCCTTTGCTTATATCTAGCATTAGAATTTTGTCTTAAAATACAGCGGTAAGTTTCACTTTTTATTCTGTATTGTGCAGTTACACAATAAGGTAATTAGATTTAGAAGTACTCAGTCACTTTAAGTGGATAAATGTATTAGTTAAAACTTTAGGGGTTTGCTTTTTTGCTGTTTAGATCAAAGTTTTTTCTGATTCTTCTGTCCTCATTGTGAACATAACCGTGTAGTTGAAACAGTCAAACTTATTTTTGTAACGTATGTTATTGTGTGATGCAGTTTTTTGCTTCTGTCTCCAATATTAAACCATTTTCCTAATACTTGTTTCTCTCTCTGAGTGTTGTATTGTTGGTAGTCATTATATGTTGGTGATACATCTGCACACCTCACTGTTTCACGTATGTTTTTTTTTCTATATGTTGTGTAATAAGATACAGTCGATTCCACCTAAGTGAATATCTGATTTGGGGAAGGGGGAAACTACACACCAGCCACCTCTAATTTATGTACAACAGCCTATTTTAACCACTGCTTCCAAGATTTATACTTATTTCTATGGTCCACCTACAGAGTTGGATTTGCCAAGACCTGATCTGGTCTTCTCACCACACTGGTATATTTCACTTTCTCTCTCCCCTTCCCTTGGGTATATGTATGCAGTTCTTAACACTCATTAAAAATGGCTCTGCTTTGCTGCATAAATCTTCAGAAGGGAAGCAGCAGAGCTGGGGTTTCTTCTGCCTACCCATGACTCCAAAGGCATATCATTACCATCAAACTCTTCTCAGAAACCAGTCACATTTTTTAAAAGAAAGAGGTGAGCTCTCAAGGGAAGAAAAAATAAACTTAACTTACCTGGTGAATAGATGTGAAAGGTGTTAAATTTAAATCTATGCGTTGCCATCAATCAATAGATATGTATAGAAAAGTAATTTAAATTATTTATTTTTAGAGCTAACTGAATCCAGGAGCAGCTTTAATTATTAAAACTAGTGGAAGAGAAAAGAAATACTTGCAAGGGCTCAAATGGAAGCTCTACTCAGTCTGGTGGGATGGGAGGGGGAAGAGGTAAAGTTTCTCATGCCCAAGTCTTCATACTATATCATCCGTTTCCAAATGAAAGCCAAGAAGGCCATATGCATCCACACACTCCTTCTGGAATGAGTGTATATTGTGTAAAAAGCCTTGTCCCCCACGATCGCCCCAACCCCAGCTAGCAAAAAGAGGACTAGAGAAGAAAACCATTCCTTGTATGCCCTCGAAAGCTGAAGCCACAGGCCCTCCTCCCTCTTCTGCCCATCTCTTCTGCTCAGGAATCTGACTGCTCTCCAAGTGCTCTTACAAGATTCCATTGACGTCTGCTCTGATCTCTCCCTCCAACTCTTCAGACGCACAAGCTCTGTCCAACTCAGGCCACCCAGCACCGGCAGCCTTCCTCTGGCCGCCAAGGAGATTTTCCCTGCAGGTGCTCAGGCTCCCCACCCTCCGGTTTCGGCAGCCCCTCTGACCCCTAGACTGTCTTTTCCAGTCGGCTCAACAACAGAGGGGCCGGGTGAGGCGGAGGGAAGGAGGCTCTTTCCCCCATAGGCCGAACACCTCAGTGAAGTAACTTCCACCAGCTCTAAACCTGCACAGATGAGAGCTGACTTCCTGCCAATACTTCTGCTTTAAATCTCATCAGAGCCTTCATCAGTTTGCCTCTGAAAACCCACTGCTTACATTAGTGGGAAAAGACGGCTATGGGTGTGATTTTTCTTTCTTGTATGTTATTATTTGGGGGGGGTGGAGGGTGTGAGGGAGGGGAGAAAGGGGGTAAAGAGGGTGATCGATTCTTTCCAAGATGCAAGTGTTTACTTTTTAAATATTTAAGTCATATAAGTATATAGGTCCACCATTTGGCACAAGGCAAAATACTCAGCATGAGTAAAAGAAGGGAAAGACAAAGCCAGATTTTTTTGTTGTTTTGCAAAAACAACAATTCTCCAAAGAAGGGGACAAAAATGCTAGTTCCCTTAAGCACTTAAGACTGTAAAGTTTGTCCCTGCCTAAATTCACACTTTCCCTTTTGATTCTTTAAAACACCACTGCAGTGTCACCAAGGTGTATCTGCTTGCCATACATGGACCACCTTGGGAAATGACAGACCTGTCAACGTTTACCTTGCTGATGGAAGCCACACATCTGCACAGCCCACAGCAGTTACGAGCAATCTCGGGCTGGCACTCTTAGCTGGCAGGCTAGGAAACACAGTGAACATTAATGTACTGTGAATCGTTCCTGATAAGTGAATAAAAACATTGTGACCAAACAATCAGCTTATTCACTTATCAGGAATCGACTGTTCTGCTAACCCGCTGTTTCTGTTTTTCATCTCTGTTGTAGCTCACTATTTCTGCTGTGTTCTGTTTTCTCCTCTCGTGCTTGGGCAAAATCACTGGGAATATTATCTTCATGTGACCATGAAACGTTTATATCAAGTGAAAATGATATCTTAACAAAATCTATGCACTTGCTATCAGGAACACAATACTGGATGTGTCTTATATATATTGAACTATATAGTACTCGATTTCTTAAATAAAGCTTAAGAAAGGATTCTTGTGTGTAAAGTTAATGTGATTATTTTTCAAAGCAGTGTTTCTAAGGGGCATTTTTGTTCTTTTCTGTCTTGAGTGATACAGGTTATTTTTCATTAAAATTATAATCACTGGCTTTATGACTTAATATTCAATAAATTGACTTTGGAAACAAAATGGAGTGGGGGGAAGTTCTTCCTGGTGCATTGTAGTGAGCGTCATCTGGAACATCATGCCCTTACTGGTGGCCCTGGCAAATCTCTACCCAGGCGCTGAGGGCGGCAGAAGAGAGCAGTCCCTTCGCCACCAAAAGACACCTGGAAAGCGTCCAGAATCCGCCCTAACCTAGAAAACCCAACTGCCTTTCTAAATGCGATCGATCTCTTTAGGCTCAGAAGAAAGGGGACGAAAAAGAAAGGCAGATCGAAGAATAATGCTGGTCTGCACCAAAGTTTTTCCAAAATGAGATGACACTAGAACCATACCCTGCTGGAGAGCAATGGCGGGTCTATTCAGGACTGCAAAACGAGCGAAAGCAAGAGAAGGGGTTTGATCACTCAGGATGAGAAGGGTAAAATTTCAAAGCTATATGTGAGAGACATCCTGTAACAGTTGCAAAGCTTATATGGGAGGCCTGCTGCTTGGTCCTTTGAAGGAATATTTTTGAAATTTTTCCTACAGGCCATAAGTCTGAACAGAATGGCATTTCCTGTTAGATTTTTTTGCTTTGAGGTTTTATGTTAGATTAGTTTTTCTTGCTTGATGTTTGATTTGAAGAAAAAGTCGTAAACTTCTACTTGCAAAACGGCACAGGCATCCTAATCCTTTATAAAACAAATCTTAGTCATCCCTGATAGCGAGGGACAGGGAGATACAGTTAATGAAAATCCCCAGATAATCCAAAATTCTTCGACCAGTCTCTGCCTCCCCCCACCCCAAACCTCCTACTCATATATTTGTCATCAAACCAAAATCTTCTAGTGAGAGATAGAGAAATATCCAAGGGTAGCAAAATGAAAGGGTCGAGATAGACGTGCTTACTGGAGCCCATGCAGTTTGAGGTTGGAGTAGAGGTTCTGTTTTAAAAAAGGTTAAAACCACTGGTCTACGTGAACTGGGCTCAGGTGTTGAAGAGTTGGTGGGCTTACCTTGAGCATCAGTCACATTGCTAGAAAGAATCCTCTTTATGAAAAAGGACACATCTGAGGCAATAATGGGAAGAAGAGCTCTGAGCCTCAGGGAAGAAAGGATGAACACCGACATACTCCGCTCTCAGGTCTGCAGCCCCGATTCCATCGTCCCCCACTCCGGAACTCACCAGCCGGGGGCTGCGTGCTGGGAGTCCAGCTCAGAGCCACAGCTTGAGGGTCTGAGGGTCTGTCAGGCGGGAGCTGCTTTAGGGGGAATGCACCGTTTCTTTGAACCTTTCGCTACTGGCAGTGAAGCTGCCTGGCACCAACTTCTGCCTGCCCACATCTGAAGGATATTTTTAAAAATAAAAAATATATAAATATGTATATTGCATACAAAAATATAAAAGACATAGTATGTGTTCTGCAACTGATCAAAGCCCCAAATAAAAGTCCCCAGCTTTGAGACGCTAGATGACCCCTCAATCGCGAAGCTGGTGTTAAAGGTAGGGAAAGTATTCAATACTTAGGCATACTCTCTGGAGCCACGCTGCCTCAGTTGGAATGCCAGCTCTAGCACTCATCACCCGTGTAACCTCTCAGTGCCTTAATTTCCTCGTTGGCAAAACGGGCATAAGAATAATACCTACTGCAAGGGGTTGTTATGAGGATTAACTAAGCCAATACTTAAAAAACGCCGAGATGAGGATCCATCACAGTGTAAGTATTCAGTAAGGTCAACCAGTTAGTAGCAGTGTTCGTATCTACCGACATGGTGGGCTAAGCTCCCCTCCACTGGCCTGGTCTATTACTTTTTCCTGCTAGGTATGCACTCAGCCATCCCCAGAGAGCCCCACAGTTCTCCCTGGGTTCCTTGGACAGCTATGGACAAGGTCTGACCAGAAATCGCAGCTCCTCCAGCAGACATCTCTGCACCAACAAGCTCCAGGACAGGCTTTTCCCCTCGTGAGAAACTGTACACTAGAGGCATACCCACCCTTAGGCTGCCCTAAGCCTTGGGGAACAACAACCAACTCCATCCTCAGAAAAGGAAACTGATTCCTCACTCGAATCCACCCCTCCCTACCTTTAAGTATTATATTTAGGTATCTCTTACCCAAAAGAAAAGCCCAGCCATCCAGTTTAGGTCCTATGTGGGAATGACAAAATCACCTGGAGGTTCGCCTGTAACAAGCCTGTAGGTTCTATGCCCTTCCAAGGCAAAGCTGTGTCCTCAGTAGCAACCAGAACCTATAGGTCTTTGACCACCTTGGGAAGAGCAGGGGTCAGAGCTCAGAAGCCTAGATAGAGCCAAGTAGAGAGCTTGCTAGACCACGTCACCACACGCCCACTTTAACCAAAGGCGCTCTGCTTTTGCTTGTTTTATTTATTGGTGGTCCACGCAGAATTTTATTTAGAAATACAATCTTGTTACTAAAAGCACAAAAGGTTAAAAACCACTGCTTTAGAAGAAGGGAACTCAGACAGGGCCACCATTACCTAAGCCCCGTGACATACATTTATTGTCTTTGGAATCATTCTCTCCTTCCTTCTCCTTTCCTCATCTCTCTACCACTTCTGTGTTCCCATAGTTCACCGTCTGCGACGCATCATGACATTCACTATTTGCTGTGTGTTTACACGTTGCTTACGTCTGTCTCCCAAGCTAGACTGTGAGCTCTTTGAAGGAAGTGACTGTGTCTCATTCATCGCTGTATCCCCAGTGCCTCAACACAGTGCCTGCCATATAGTCAGTGTTCAGAACTGTTGGATGGACGGATGGGTGGGTGGATGGATGTAGCAGGTGACCTTGCTAGGGAGGGAAAAGCATTCCTTATGAAATGGACAACTCAGGAAATACTTGTGGAGAGAAGTCTGACTATGGGATGGGATGAGGATGGTGGAAACTGGTGGCAGAAGTCAGGAGCCACTATGGGAGGCCTGGGGCACAGATGGGGGTGAGGAAGAACACTCAACTGCTCGTGCACCCCAAATATGCAGGCTCTGCTTCGTTGCCACAGAGCTAATCAGCTACTGGGTCCTGAGTGGAAAAACATTCCTGCAATTAGGTCAAACTACCTTGAGTACTACTGTCATCTTTTCTTAAGCTAAATTTTGTACCCTCTCAGGAATATTTTATACCTAGGGACTGTCCCTAGATATATTCTTCATGTCTAAGAGACCAGACCACTGACCTGAGTACAAATCAATAGAAAACTATGACTAGAGGCACTGGATGCTAAGGCACTCCTGAGAAGCAGGTCAATTCACGTCCTCTCAGCTGCAGCTACTGTTGAGCCTGCCAAGTTAGTGCCTGGAGCAGGATGGGGCCCGGGCCAGCCCACAAGCAATACAGTACAACTAAGTCATCAGAACAGCCTTGAAGGCAAACAGTCCATGCTGCTGCCAGGATGCCATGTAGCTCCAGGCATCCAGGAAATGCACTTGAATACAAGTAATGTGTCCCAACCTGTCAACAGCTACCACAAGGCTAATGCATAATCCACTAATCATTCATTTGTTCAGAAGTCATGTACTAAGCTGCCACTCCACGCGAGGCACGCGGGTAGGGGCTGGCAGTGCAAAGAAAGTAATACATGGCCCTGCCTCCAGGACTTTGTCTTGATTAGCATATCTGCCAAGTAAGGAGAAACCCTTCAAACCAGCAAGAGCAGATGGTCCAAACAAAACACTCTCTCCCCGCAGTGGACACTATGTCAACACAGCACCCACACAGGATTATGTACTGAAGAGCCACAAACAGATGGCAGCTGTTTCAGACCTTCTAGTCCTTCACGGAGCTCAGTGCTACTCAGACACAATGTCTCCCTGGCTAAAGAGTAAAGGTCTGTCCTAGAGAAGAATGAAATACACTGGGTGATGGGGGTGGAAGAGCTGGGAAAGTCTTCTCAACACCAACGTCTCTACCCAGGGCAGAGCTGAGCAAAGTGGCCCTATGTGCTCAAGAGTCGTGTTTCCCAACTGACCATCTACGGCACATTCTTAGCAGTCTACAGAATGTGTTCCATCCAATAACTTCACCACTTAAAAAACTATGACCTGAAACAAATGGGAGCCTTCCCATCAAGGAGTACAATGCGGCAGGGAGGGGACTGGTAAGGGGAGACAGAGTCTCGGCGGGAATGAAGGATGGGGCTGTGGCATGAGAAAATGTCCTGCAGAGCTGACGGTGCAGTCAACATCCACCTGGAGCTCCAGGGTCCCAAGCCCAGAAGCTTGCTCTTCACCCAGCTCCCACCTTCCCATCCCACTGTGAGTGTGTATTCCACATTCCAGGTTCATCTTCCCCTACAGGGCTAGACATACCCCTACTCCTAGTAATCCCCTTCAGCCCAGTCACGTATTGGCTAGAACAAACCAAAAAGGAAACACTGAGGACTCTGTCACTAAAGAATATGATAGGAGTGACATGACCAAGAAGGTGACATAGGTCATTCCTGACTTCACTCCCCTTTACAAGAACAGCTGACAACTATCATGGGCAAGACACCACTGAGAGAATCCTGGGAACAAAGTGAGGCTGCAGCACCCCACTCTCCACCACCACAGAGATAAGACAAACTGCAACAGAAGGGTAGGAGAAGCAGCCACATGTGGACCACATGCCCCTCCCCCAGACCAGAGCAGCACAGCACCATGCCAAGAGCTCTTCCCAGAGCCTCCGGTTCCTCCAGTGAGAAAAGAGAGCCCAGGGGTGACATCCAGCCTCCCTAGCACAATAGGGCACTTTGTGGGAGCCCCAACTCTAGCTTCACCCCATAGGAATCATGGGAATCCGTGAGGCTCAATCACGGGGAGTCTGATCATGATGAAGAAGTGGGGAGGGGGTTCCAGCAACCAGCCCTTGGACCTTGGCAGACCAAGTTCCTACCTGCAGAACCTAAGTAGTAGTCCCTACCTGTGGCTTTGCTCACCTGCAAAACCAAGGTGGTGGTGCAGTGTGACCAGAGAACTCAGCAAGGTGCAGGTCTGCCTGATTCAGGTCCTCATGTGAGCTTTGCTGGCCCTGGAGGCTGGTCTGCTCACACCCAGGCAGAAGAGCTGAGTCAGCCCCACCTGCTGTGGAGGATGGCTCCTGCCCCCTGCATCCCCTCACCAGAAAGCTTGTTTGGGAAAATCTGGGAATTACCTGAAGTGGGCCCACCCAGTCCCACCCAGGCAGGAGAGCTGAGTCATAACTCACATGCTGCAGAGTATGGCCCCCAGCCCCATGTGAAATAAAGAGCTGCAAGAACACCTGGAACCTGCTGCATAACCCAGCAATGCTTGAGCCAAGAGGCAGTTAGGCAGAGCTGATCACCCCCAAAGCAAAGCCAGTGGCCCGGGACTTCCCTAGTGTCACAGTGGTTAAGAATCTGCCTGCCATTACAGGGAACACGGGTTCAAGCCCTGGTGCGGGAAGATCCCACATGCCAAGGCACAACTAAGCCTGTGCACCACAACTACTGAGCCCACATGCTGCAACTACTGAAGCCCGCATACCTAGAGCCCTTGCTCCGCAACAAGAGAAGCCACCGTAATGAGAAGCACACGCACCGCCACAAAGAGTAGACCCTGCTCGCCACTAGAGAAAGCCCACGTGCAGCAACGAAGACCCAACGCAGCCAAAAATAAATAAATTTAAAAAACAAAACAAAAAAACAAAACCAGTGGCCCTGTTCAGCCAGGGGACCACCTGGGGCATGGGTTAGCTTGCACCAAGACCACAAAGAACCTTAGCAGCCTTGGAGCTGCTTCTGTTGTGCCCAGACAGAGAAACTAATTCATAACCCCACTCATTACTGGATACAGCCTTCAGCCTGCCAGACCAGAGAGTCTTACCAGAGCACGCAGCAAGCTGCATAGCCCACCCAACAGCCCTCCTTACAGTGACACCTGAACAAAGAGCACAGCCCATGGCTTTCCCTCTATGCAGAGCAAAGCCTTGGCATCACCTGACCAGAAATATTCAGTGTACACTCTTGCCTGATTCAGGTCCTCAAACTGCAGGGAAGCTAATTCTTAGCCCCACCTACTGCTGAGCATAGTACCCAGTCCTGACCATCTAGTAAGCCTGAACAGAGAATCCAGGCAACCACAAAGCCCATCCTACAGCCTCACTTGGACAGGGAACAAGCTAGCAGTTCTATCCAGCTGTTCTCAGCCAGTGGCACACACCCCTCACCCCAACCTCACAGTTCAAACAGTTGCCTCACCAAAATCAGACCTTATAGCAGGCCCCACCTGTCCAAGGACATTACCAGCAGATATATGTAAAAACCCAAACTGAGCTAATGATAAAAACTATCTCTACCAAAGCAAACCTGCAAAGTCTGGAAAAGGAGACACCAATGTAAGGAATCAAGGATTATTAAAAAATCAGGAAAATATGACACCACCAAAAGAAATTAATAAAGCTCAAATAACTGACCTTAAAGAAATAAAGAGCTATGAATTGTCAGACAAAGAATTCAGAATAATCCCCCTAAAGAAGTTTAGTGAAATACAAGAAAATAAAAACAACTGAATGAAATTAGGAAAACAATGTATTAACAAAACAAGAAGTTAACAAAATGAGAAGTTCAACAAAGAAAGAGAAACCATCAAAAAAGAGCAAACAAATAGAAATTCTAGAGCTGAAAAATACAAGAAGTGTCTGAGGAATTCAATAGAGCGCTTCAAAAGCAGACTCAACCATGCAGAAGAAAGAATCAATGACCTGGAAGATAAGACATTTGAAATTATCCAGTCACAGCAAAAAGAAAAAAGAATGAAAAATAGTGAAGAAAGCCTACAGACTTATAGGACACAATGAAAAGAAACAATATTCACATCATGG
The DNA here is from genome assembly GCF_059928025.1 of Delphinapterus leucas. Lineage (NCBI taxonomy): Eukaryota > Metazoa > Chordata > Mammalia > Artiodactyla > Monodontidae > Delphinapterus > Delphinapterus leucas. The sequence goes on along the minus strand of NC_143130.1, from coordinate 20,568,700 downwards.
GAATTCCAGAAGAGAAAGAGACAGAAAGTATATTTAAAGCAATAATGGCTAAAAACTTCCAAACTAAACATCCAGATACAACAGGCCCAAATGATCCCAAACAGGGTGAACCCAAAGAGAGCTACACCAATACACATTATGATTAAATTGTCAAAAGTCAAAGACAAAAAAGATTTTTTAAAGCAGTAAGAAAAAAGAAAGAAGTTACATACAAGAGAACCCCATAGGACTACCAACAGATTATCTTAGCAGAAACTTTTCAGGCCAGAAGAGAATGGGATGACATATTCAAATTTTTGAAAGAAAAAAACTGTCAACCAAGAATACTGTCCTTCATAAATGAAGGATAGATAAAGACTTTCCCAAACAAATACAAGCTGAGGGAATTCATCACCACTAGACCTGCCTTACAAGAAATGCTAATGGAATTATTTGAGTGGAAATAAAAGAACACTAGTTAACATCATAAAGACATGAGGCAGTGTAAAACTCACTGGTAATAGTAAATATACAGTCAAAGTTAGATTTTGTAATAAGGCGATAGTGGTACATAATTCACTTACAACTCTAAAAGTTAAAAAAAATAGTAAAAATAACCAAAACTACAATGATCTGTTCTTAGTTACACAATATAAAATATATGTAAACTGTAACATCAATAACCTAATATGTGAGGGGGAGAAATAAAAGTGTAAAGCATAGGAATTCTATTGAAGCTATGTTACTAGTTTAAATTTGGGTGTTATAATTTTAAGATATTTTATGTAAGCATCATGGTAACCATAAGCAAAAAAACCTGTAGTAATTACACAAAAGAACGTGACAAAGAAGTCAAAGCACAGTGATACCACAAGACATCAAAACGCAAAAAAAGACAGCAGGATAAGAAACAAGGAACAATGAACTTACAGAACAACCAGAAAACAATTAATAAAATGGCAATAGTGAGTCCTTACTTATCAATAATTATTTTAAATGTAAATGGATTAAATTCTCCACTCAAAAGACAAAGGATGGCTGAATGGATTTTAAAAAAAACAACAAGATCCAATGATATGCTGCCACAAGAGACTCACTTTAGCCTTAAAGACACACAGAGACTGAGAGTGATTGGATAGAAAAAGATATTTCAAGTAAAGCATAACCAAACCAAACCAAAAAAGGGTAACTACAGTTATATCAGACAAACTAGACTTTAAACTGAAAATGGTAAAAAGAGATAAAGAAGGCCATTATATAATGATAAAGGGGTCAATACATCAAGAAGATATAACAACTAAATATTTATGCACCCAACACCAGAGCACTTAAATATATAAAGCAAAAATTGTAGAAGAGCTAAAAGAAAAGGTATGGCAATACAATAATAGTTGGGGACTTTAAATACCCTACTCTTAAAAATGAATAGATTATCCAGACAGAGAATCAATAAGGAACCAGTGAATTTGAACACTATAGACCAAATGGAACTAACAGACATATATAGAACATTCCATCCTACAAAGCAGAATACACATTCTTCTCAAGTGCACATGGCACATATTCTAGGATAAACTACATGTTAGGCCACAAAACAAGCCTCAGCAAATTGAAGAACACTGAAATCATACCAAGTATCTTCTCTGACCACAATGGTATGAAACCAGAAATCAATAACAAGAGGAAAACTGAAAATTTCATAAAAACATGGAAATTAAATAACACTCTTCTAAACAACCAATAGATCAAAGAAGAAATTAAAGGTGAAATTAAAAAGTATCTTGAGGTAAACAAAAACGGAGACACAACGTATCAAAACTTATGGGATACAGCAAAAGCAGTTCTAAAACGGAATTTCATAGCAATAAGTGTCTATATTAAGAAGCAAGAAGGATCCCAAATACACAACCTAACTCTACGCCTTAAGGAACTAGAAGAAGAACAAACTGAGCCAAAAGTTAGCAAAAGGAAGGAAATAATCAAGACTAGAGCAGAAATAAATGAAATAACAGGAAAACAATCAAAAAGATTAACCAAACTAAGAATTGGTTCTTTGAAAAGATAAACAAAGTTGACAAACTTTTAACTAGACTAATCAAGGAAAAAAGAGAGGACCCACGCAAGAAAATTAGAAATGAGAAAGGACAAGACTTCCCTGGTGGTCCAGCAGTTAAAAATCCACCTTCCGATGCAAGGGATGGGGGTTCGATCCCTGGTTGGGTAACTAAGATCCCACATGCTGTGGGGGCAACTAAGCCCACATGCCACAACTACAGAACCCATGCACTCTGGAGCCCACCTGCCACAACTAGAGAGCCCACAAGCTGCAACTAGAGAGAAGCCCGCGTGCTGCAACAAACAGCCCGTGCGCCACAACGAAAGATCCCACATGCCGCAACTAAGACCTGACACAGCTAAAAATAAATAAATATTTTTCTTAAAAAAAGGAAATGAAAAAGGAGACATTACAACTGATGCCACAAAAATACAAAGGATCATAAGAGGTTACTATGAACAACTATATGCTAGCAAACTGGCCAACCTAGAAGAAACAAAAAAATTCTTAGAAACATACAAACTATGAGTTTGATTCAGGAAGAAATAGAAAATCTGAACAGACCAACTACTAATAAGGAGATTGAATCAGTAATCAAAAATACCCCAGTGAAGAAAGTCCAGAACCAGATGGCTTCACTGGTGAATTTTACCAGACATTTAAAGAAGGCTACAGCCAATCCTTCTCAAACTCTTCCAAAAAACCAAAGAGGAGGGAACACTCCCAAACTCATTTTACAAGGGCAGCATTACCCTCATACCAAAGCTAGAAAGGACACTACCAGAAAACAACACACCAATATCCTTCATGAATATAGATGCAAAATTTCTCAATAAAATAATATCAAATCAAAAAGCACATAAAAAGGATCATTCATCATGATCAAGAGGGTTTTATACCTGAGATGAAAGGATGGTTCAACACACACAAATCAACGTGATACCACATTACTAGAATGAAAGAAAAAATCATATGATCATCTCAATAAATGTAGAAAAAGCATTTGACAAAATTCAACATCCATTAATGATAAAAATTCTTAACAAATTAGGAATAGAAGGAATGTACCTCAACATAATAAAGGCCATATATGATAATCCCACAGCTAAATCATATTCAATGGTGAAAGATTGAAAGTTTTACCTCTAAGAACAGAAACAAGACAAGGATTCCCACTCTCACCACTCCTACTCAACATAGTACTAGAAGTTCTTGCCAGAGTAATCAGGCAAGAAAAAGAAATATGAGGCATCAAAATTGGAAAGGAAGAAGTAAAACTGTGTCTATTTTCAGACAACATGATTTTATATCTAGAAAATCCTAAAGACTCCACCAAAAAAACCTGTTATATCTAATCAACAAATGTGGTAAAGTTACAGGCTACAAAATCAGCATGCAAAAGTCATGTAGCATTTCTATAACATCAAATTATCTGAAAAAGAAATAAAACAATTCCATTTACAATAGCATTGGAGACAACAAAATACTTAGGAATAAATTTAACCAAGGAGGTGAAAGATCTAAAATCCAAAAACTACAAGACACTGATGAAAGACATCAAAGATAACACAAATAAATGGATATAGATCCCATGTTCACGGATTGGAAAAATTAATATTGTTAAAGTGTCAATACCACCGAGAGCCATCAACAGTCAATGCAATCCCTATCAATATTCCAATGGCATTTTTTAGAGAAGTAGAAAAAACAATCCTAAAATTTATATGGAACTAAAAAGACCCTGAATGGCCAAAGCCATCCTAAGAAAGAAAAACAAAACAGGAGGCATCACACTTTCTGATTCCAAGCTATCCTATAAAGCTATAGTAATCAAAGCAGTATGGTACTGGCATATAAACAAATAGATAAATGGAACAGAATCAAGAGCCCAGAAATAAACCCAAGCATATACAGTCAACTAATATTTGACAAGGGAGCTAAGAATACTCGATGGAGAAAACACAGTCTTGTCAATAAATGGTGCTGGGAAAATTGGACAGTCACGTGTAAAAGCGTGAAACTAGACTCCTATCTTATACCATACACCAAAATTAACTCAAAATGGATTAAAGACTTAAATGTAAGACGTGAAACGACGAAACGCCTAGAAGAAAACATAGAGAAAAAGCTCCTTGACATGGATCATGGATCCAAGGATCATGATTTTTTAGATATGACAGATAAAGCAAAAGGAACAAAATCAAAAATAAGTAAGTGGGATTACATCAAACTGAAAAGCTTCTGCACAGTGAAAGAAATCATCCACAAAATTAAAAGACAATCTACAGAATGGGGAAAAACATTTGTGAACCATACATCTGATAAGGGGTTAACATCCAAAATATATAACCAACTTATACAACTCAATGCACAAAAACCAATAATCCAATTTTTAAAATGAGCAAGAGGCCTGAACAGACATTTTTCCAAATACAGTATATGAATGGCTAACAGGTACATGAAAAAACATCATTAGTCATTAGGGAAACACAAATCAAAACCACAATATCCAACTCCTGCCTGTTCGGATGGCAATTATAAAAAGACAAGAAATAATAAATGCTTGATGAGGATGTGGAGAAAAGGGAAACCTTGTGCACTATAAACCGGTACATGTGGAAAACAGTATGGAGGATCCTCAAAAATAGAACTACCATATGATGCAGCAATTTCACTTCAAGGAATATATCCAAAAGAAATGAAAACACTAACTCAAAACGATATCTGGGGGCTTCCCTGGTGGCACAGTGGTTAACAATCCGCCTGCCAATGCAGGGGACACGGGTTCAAGCCCTGGTCCGGAAAGATCCCACATGCCGTGGAGCAACTAAGCCCGTGCCCCACAGCTGCTGAGCCTGCGCTCTAGAGCCCGCAAGCCACAACTGCTGAGCCTGCGCTCTAGAGCCCGCAAGCCACAACTGCTGAGCCCGCGTGCCACAACTACTGAAGCCTGTGCGCCTAGGGCCCGTGCTCTGCAACAAGAGAAGCCAACGCAGTGAGAAGCCTGCGCACCGCAACTAAGAGTAGCCCCTGCTTGCTGCAACTAGAGAAAGCCTGCGCACAGCAACGAAGACCCAACACAGCCATAAATAAATAAATAAATTTATTTAAAAAATGATATCTGCACCCCTATGTTCATAGCAGCATTATTTACAATAACAAGACATGGAAACATCAATGGCTGAATGGATAAAGAAGTTGTGATATACATACACATACACATACATACATACATACACACACACACACACACACACATACATACCATGGAATATTATTCAGCTATAAAAAAATGAAAAAATCCTCCCATTTGCTATAACATGGATGGACCTTGAGGGCATTATGCTAAGTGAAATAAGTCAGACAGAGAAAGACAAATACTGTATGATCTCACTTTTGGAATAAAAAAAAAAACCAACATTCATAAAAGAGATCAGATTTGTGGTTACCAGAGGTGGGAGCAGGGAGGGGGAGATGATAGTCAAAAGGTATAAACTTCCAGTTATAAGAAAAATAAGTACGAGGGATGTAACATACACATGATGACCATCATAGTTAACACAGCTGTATGGAATAAATGAAAATTGTTGAGAATAAATCCTAACAGTTCCCATAATAACGAGAAAAACAGGGTTTTTTTGCTGCCTCTTTTTATTGTACCTATATGACATGATGGATGCTAACTAATCTTACTATAGTAATCAATTCACAATGTATAGAAGTTGAACAATTATGCTATACACCTTAAACTTATACAGTGATGTATGTCAATTATATCTCAGTAAAACTGAGGGTAAAAAAGAATGGGATAAATATAAATATATAATATTCACATATATTATTACAATAGTCCAGTTTAAAATTTGGATAATTTATTAAGTTACAATGTGGCATGAATTTGGAAAAACTGATCTAAAGCAATATTTTCCAAATTATACTGCACAGACATTAACCTGCAAGATAAGTAATCTATGGGAAACAATAGGGTTTGGTAGCTGAGATGGTGTGAGAAATGCTGTTAACTACAGCCTCCTCTTGGAAATTCACAATGTGTATTAACATATGAAAAGCTCCAAGAAGCAAAGATCCACCTATTTAAACTTGCTTAACCCAGTGTTTATTAAATAGGGCATTCATTCTTAAAACTCTTGGGGCTTCCCTGGTGGCGCAGTGGTTGAGAGTCCACCTGCCAATGCGGGGGACTCGGGTTCGTGCCCCGGTCCGGGTAGATCCCACATGACGCGGAGCGGCTGGGCCCGTGAGCCATGGCCGCTGAGCCTGCGCGTCCAGAGCCTGTGCTCCGCAACGGGAGAGGCCACGACAGTGAGAAACCCGTGTACGGAAAAAAAAACAAACAAACCCCTGTATCATATAATACCTATTAAACTGACGGACAATATAGTGTGATGTCATAGGTTCAAATCATGTCAGGTTAAGCGCATGGCCTTTGCAACAATACTGCCTGCATTTGAATCCTAGCTAGCGCTCCCACTTATTAGCTATTAGTTTCTTCATCTATAAAATGGATAATAATAATACCTACCTACATGCAAAGTATTTATAGCAGCACTGACAACACTATAAGCACTATATAATGTTGATTAACATCCAGCAGAATGAGCGTTCTAAGACACACTTTGGTAGAGAATCGAGCCCTAGCTTTGCGCAGTGGCAGTATCGTAGCCAATGAGGTTTATCCGAGGCGCAATTATTGCTAATTGAGAATCGAGCCCTTTAGAATTCTGGGGCTCGGGTCTCTCCATGGGAAGATTACCAACTCGTTGGAGACAGGGGTATATAATTATGACACAGTATGATAAGTACTGAACAAGGAGCAAGTGAGGACTCTGGAACCGAGAGTAGGGACAGAATAATATTTCTAATGGTGAGGGACGGTTCAGGAGAGAATCCACAGCCAAATCGACAGAAATCCTAAAATGCGTGTAGGATTTCACCAAGCAGAGAAGTGGAGAATGATGGCAGCCAAGACCGGGCCTGGTTGGGAAACAGGAAGTAGCCTGATTTGACTAGAGTGCAATCTAAGTTGGAAGACGGGGAATGCACTGGAAATGAGGTTGCCATTAGATTGTTAACGGTCCTGTATCCCAAACTAAGGACCTTGAGGTTTCTTCCACAGGAATTAAGGAGCACAAATGTTAAAAACAACCAATCAACCAGGGGAGGATCAGTGTGGGAAGTGAGCTGAAGAGGAAAAGACTAGGCGCAAGGATAGATAATAGTTCAGGTAAGCAGAGGAGAAAAGAGCAGTCAGACTAGAGGACAGGAAAACAGGTTTAAAGGTACTTCAAACATAGCAAAATACTGGGTGTGACATTTAGAGAAAGTTTAGACATGGCAAAAAAAAAAAAAAGAAGAAGAAGAAGAAAGAAAGAAAATAATTAGGTGTGAGGGATGAAAAGGCCAAATGTGGTGGCAGTATCCCTGAGATGGATACAGGAGGAGTAGAAGCATACCCTGGGAGGGGTTGGGGGTTATCAAGTAGGTTCATGTCATGCTCAAATCTCTCCTGCTCTTGATCTCAGGAGGCAGGGCCAGAGACAGATGTGGGAGACATGAATCTGGGTGGTCATTAGTTAAGGGGATGGTTGGGCTCACCCTACAAGAGCATCAAAAGGAGGGAAAGGGGCCTGTCCTGTGTCAACTGAAAAATAATACACAACCTAAAAGTTGAGAGTTATGTTTTATTCGGCAGACAAAACTGAGGACTTAAGCCCGGGACACAACCTCTCAGATAGCTGAGGGACTGCTCCAAAGAGGTAAAGGAGGACCCAGGGTATACAGGAATTTTCACAACAAAGACCAGGTGTAGGAACATCAAAAGATTACTGTTAATTAAAGAAAACCAGATATCTCAAGTTAAGGAAGTTAGCGCTTTTCTGTGTACGGGAAGACGCAAGAGTCTGGGCCCACTGAAATCATTCCTTTGGTAGGCACCTCAGCTATCCGGGGCCATGTCCTGTGCTTTCTCATCCTGAGTCTCCTCAGGGTGCACAGCTGCGGGTGGCTGCAGTGTGATGGCTTGATGGCTGTAGCATCCTTTGTTTACTAATATAGCAGGCAACATTTTTTCATTGACACCTGAATAAGATGCAGGGGTTTTATTTCTCCTGTCCCCAAGAGGAGATCACCGTGGGGACTCCAGGAAAGCTGGGATGTAACGTCTTGAGGCTATATTCCATTCAAAGCCCATTTGCCTCAGCCGCCTTCCTCCTCTCCCCAATTGACGACAGAAGCCTGGGATTTCTAACAAGTGGAGCCAGTTCCCTCCTCCCTCTTCCACGCGGGCCAGGGGACTGTCGAGCTCCACACTCAACCATTAAACTCTATGCTTGAAATGGTTACCTGACACAGGAAAATAGTGACATAGCTAAATGTATAAGCCTAGACATTTTCAACATTTATTTCATTACCAGCTATCATGCTCAAAACCCTCACCGTACCCCTGACACCCTTCAACACCCTTATCCCATGCTTGGCTTAAGTGTACACCCGAGCTTCACTTGGGGGTAAGGAAGAAGTTCAGGATGGGTTAAGGGTCAGCAGTGTCTTATATGCACATTACCTGGTAATAAAAAAAAAAAAGAAAAAACTTCATTTTTTCCTTTTTGCCATGCCTATGTCAAAATGGCTGCCTCAAAACCAGCATAAGAAAATGTCCTACCTGGAGCTATGATTCTACCCACACCTGGTCCAGCCGAGATCTCTAGTAGCATGAGCTCATCTGACTAGCTGCCTTCCCTCTCTGGCAGCTGAAAACTGTACCAAATGCACATCAATCACGTCCCTCACTGTGTGAAGGACCCATTCTCTTCCTGCTGACTTTCCACTTTGAGGCTAATCACCCCAGCCAAGAACAGACATCTGCGGCAGCGTGACCCTGAAAGTCCACAGGATCACGGCTTGTCGTTTTGCCCGCAGGCTCCAAGAACCCAGACATCTCCCTGCCAACTGCTGGAGACACTAGAGCATCACCCTGTACCAGGAGCAGGGCCCAGACCAGCGCCCAGCGCAGCGCCACCACACTCCTCTCGGGCTGCACCTACCATCTGCTCTGATCCCCCCCAGCGGGGAAGGGCTCCCTGCTCCAAAAACCTGCTCCCTAACAAGCTCCACTTAGAACCTGAAGCCTTGCATTGCACAATTCGATACAAGGTGAAAAGGCAACGATCCTGGAAGCGGTTACACAACAACGCACGGTTCCACCTGGAAGTGTGAATGGCCCTTCTCTGTGAGGTGATGTAATCGAATACGATAGAGAGCCCGAGCGCAGGAGGAGCGAGGATGTGGCCGGGGGGCGCCGAAGACAAATCGCTTCTGCCCAAAATGGGACCTTGGACGCCTCAGGTATGTGCCAGGCATTGCACTATATTGGTTCTATACACATTATCTCATCTCATCCTCAGAGGGACCCAACGACGGGGGCATTACTGTTTCCATTTTAGAGGGAAGCAAACAGTTTCAGGTGTTATGTGTTCGTTTAAGGCCAAACAGCCAGCAAACGGCGCAATAGTTCGGTTCCGTGGTTTCCCTGGTGACCATCTTGGCGCACAGGTGATAGAAGCACGGATCAGGAGGGCGAGTACGCTTCATCCCCTGGTGGCTACGGGGCACAGGCCACTGTCGAGTGCTCTGCTATATGCAGGGGGCAGGAGAAGATGCTCCCGCCCGCTCGTGTATCTGCCAGCCCAGGCCTAAGGGTCACTAGACCGCAGCCTCGAGCACCGCATGCGACAACGTGGAGACGGAGACACCCTCCCGGCGTCCCGGCCTCCGCAGGCCAGCATGGTTCCCACAGCAACCCCAAACAGGCAGGGCAAACGTCCCGGACCATGAATTCGGGTGCACAATACCCGTTATTGGTGTTCCCGCTCCCAACCTCTCATTTCGCCCTTGTTCTCACCTTGAATCTCATCAGTTTCAGGTTTTCTAGGTAAACGCGTATATTAGGTTGTGTTTGCCCCGCTTTGCTCAGGCTCTACAGGCCTGGTCGGCTTACCTGGTGGTAGGCCAGGAGTGAACTCCGCGCAGGCAGCCTCCTCCCGCGTCCGCAGGAGCCGGTCCTTGACCTCGCCCTTCAACCTTGACCCCGGCTCGGGTAGTGTAGGTCCCACCTCGGCTGGGACCAGCCCTGGAGACAGCACTCACCTCCTACCAGGTCGGCTGACCCGCAGGGCCGCGAGGAACCCTGGGACATCGCGTCTCTGGCGCATGGCACTCTGGGAGGGTACGGGGGCGGGGTGGGTGAGTGGGCGGGGCCGCCACAGGCCGCGCCTTTGTCCCGGTTTCCAAGCCCTGGCTGCTCCTGGGTACCCCAGGGTATCTGAAGGCGCTGTAGCTCTGTGTGGAACGCAGGGAGGCGCGGGAAACAGCTACAGGCACTATTGTCTCTTTCCTCCCTGGCTCCAGCCCTCTGTCCTTTCCCCAAGACAGCGTTTTCATCTTCCTGGTGTTTCTGTTTTATACTAAACCACAGTTTTTAAACTTAAAAGCCAAGCATGTTGCTTTCATTCTTTGATTTCGCTCTCATTTGGGATAGGGTTGCCAGAGAAAATACAAAACACCTATTACATCTGAATTTCAGATAAATGTCAAATAAATTTTTAGTGCAAGTATATCCCAAATATTGCATAGAATATACTTTTACTAAAAAGTATTTGTCATTTATCTGATTCAGATTGAACTGGGTATCCTGTATATTTACTTGCTAAGTCTGGCAACCCTATTTTGGGAAAGGCCTGTTTTCTGTTACCCTCCATCAGGGTAGTGCCATGGGGTACCAGGTGCACGTGTGTCTTTGTGAGGAGCAAGATTATGTTAATATTTCACAATATCATCTTCCCACACCAATAGAAATGCACACAGTAGGGACGCGTTTTATCTGCAGGATACTGTGAAGAGTCTATTTGGAACAAACAAAACCGTCATGTCCTATATAAGTTAGGAAGTGCAAGTACAATTACTGCAACCTGCTCTCTTGTAACTGTGTTTCAGTCACTGACATTCAGACCATGCAGACACAAGGGAATTCAACCAAATAAAAGTCAGCAAAGCTCCAGTGCTCCCTGGTCACACACATACACACTGTGCTTGTTGAAGCAAGCAGAATCGCAGTGCTCTGAAGTCAGGTGTTTCCTCTTTGTGCGAACCTGGACAAGCTACTTCTCCCTACACCTGAGTCAAGGGCGTGGCATGAAAATAAACACACTACAATATTAACCCTTATGGTCAGAATTGCTGACTGAACTGAAGTAGTGGATGTGACACCTTATAAGCAATTTAAATCCACTGAGACAAAAGAATTTACTGTGCTTACTCACCCTTCTCAGAAATGTCTGAGTGAGAGAAGGTGACTAAGTTGGGACATTACTAACAGGTCATTCATAAACACAAAGAGTTGGTGCTTGAGGATGACTGGGCTCAGCCTCCTGTCTTTTTCCCACCACACCCCTAGTTCTAGAGGAGCTTCTGCCCTAGGACTTAGGATGGGCATCCAGGAAGAAAAGAGGGGCTCTGAAGGAAGAGACAGGAAACCTAAAAGACATGATGTGCTTTTTCCAAAGACGCACCCAGAGCCAACCTTACCCAACCATCTCAGACCCTCCTGTCACTCCTGCATCTTCCCCCCACCAGCGTGATTAATATTCCTTCCATTTCACACTCCTCCCTCGGGATCCAAGTTGCCATAGTCACAAGCAGCTGCCTCCTGTGTGATAACACTGTGACGGCTCACAGGCTAACCTGGACTCCAAAGCCATCTTCACCCTCTTTCTCCTTTCAAGTGTGTGTGTGTATGTGTGTGTATATACTCGCGTGTACGCCCATGTGCAAGAATTTTTTTAAAAATAAATTTATTTATTTTTGGCTGTGTTGGGTCTTCGTTGCTGCACGCAGGCTTTCTCTAGTCGCGTCGAGCGGGGGCTACTCTTTGTTGCGGTGTGCGAGCTTCTCATTGCAGTGGCTTCTCTTGTTGTGGAGCGCGGGCTCTAGGCACGTGGGCTTCAGTAGTTGTGGCACGCGGGCTCAGTAGTTATGGCTCACAGGCTTAGTTGCTCCATGGCATGTGGGATCTTCCTGGACCAGGGATCAAACCTGTGTCCCCTGCATTCGCAGGTGGATTCTTAACCACTGTGCCACCAGGGAAGCCCCTGTGCAAGAATTTGAGGAAGAAAAAAACTTTGGCCTTGAGACAAAGGTTGATTTTTCTTGGGCTTTCTTTGCCTGTATTGCTGACGTAACCAGGGACCATCCTAGGTTTGAGTCTATCGTGCTCCAGAAGAGACTGGCACAAGAAATGGCCTTCACATCCCACCCTGGTCTTTAGACCTGACTTAAGGTCCCCTGGGCAGTAAAGGACAATAACAGGATATTTTAAAAATCTGTCATCACCTAGGGCATCTTTGGCTCTTTCGGCATAGAGAGTCACCGGGTGAAGGTAACCCATGTCGCCCCTCTGCCCACGTTCTTCCCCACAGAAGAAGAAAATAGACACAGGTCACCGGGAGGACTCTTCAGGGTCAGAAATATCCCTTTTCATTCCATTGTCTCTGGAGCAAAAGATGCTCTAAAATGGGCATAACTAATAAACATCTTTACACACCTTCCCTCATTACCAGAATATTCTTTAGTGGTGTTACCACGATGACCCAAACAATCCGTGAATGAAGCTCTTCTTGAGTTTCTCGTGTGTGCCCAGCCTTATTCTAGGAACTGTAGGCTGATACATGTAGCAAGAATAGCGCCTGCCTTCAAGGAGCTTACAACACTGGACGGTCCCACGCAGGCATCCACGTGCGGAAATTGATCTAGTTAGTGGGGGGAGGGGCTTCCACCACCCCAGCCCCACCATTTCAGCCACCTTGTGTCCCGGCAGATTGCAGCTTGTGATGGCTGGGGCAGTAAGGTCATCAGTCAAAGAGGGCTCTGGGCAGTGGAGCACTTGACCTTGGGAATAGAGTGGAATGGAGGGAGATCTTAAGGGACCCGCACCATGAGCCTCCACGTGCCATACTGATTTCCACTGCACTTCTTCTGAGGCATAAATTGCTCTAATTCTCCTTTCTTCCACCCTTGAGCTTCTCTTCATTTCTCCCAGAGGATGCTGAACTTCCAGTTCAGGTTTAGAAGGCAGGAATGGGGCAAACAAAGGAGGAAAACTTATTTCAAGTCCTGTTTTGTTTCTAACAAGACTCTTGACTTGAAAGAGCCCCAAGTATTGGGGTGGGGGGCGGTGAAGGGGAGGAATAAATAGAAGGAGTCCCAAGGTGGTGGAGCATCCTTCTTGCTCAGAACTATAGGAAACGTCAAGGTCAAAAGCAAAGCCATCCCTGGTGGCGCAGTGGTTGAGAATCCGCCTGCCAATGCAGGGGACACGGGTTCGAGCCCTGATCCGGGAAGATCCCACATGCCGCGGAGCAACTAAGCCCGTGCACCACAACTACTGAGCCTGCGCGTCTGGAGCCTGTGCTCCGCAACGGGAGAGGCCGTGACAGTGAGAAGTCCACGCACCGCGATGAAGAGTGGCCCCCGCTGTCCGCAACTGGAGAAAGCCCTCGCACAGAAACGAAGACCCAACACAGCCAAAAATAAATAAATAAATTTATTATTTTTTTTAAAAAAAAAAAGCAAAGCCAGGTTGGAAGGATGAGCAGAAAAACCACAAGACAAAAAGCAGTAGCAGTCAACCTTCCTTAAGCAAATGTTAAATACACTTATTATAGCAATAAATAATAATGCAGTATGGAGCGTACATGGTGTAAACACCTTTAACACAATTCTAATTTTCTCTTTGCTTCAAGAGCCACAGATTGTTATGGCAACAAGACAGAAAAACAGATCACAGTACTAATTTGATACCTCAGCTTCATTTGTTCCACACTCGCAATACAACACGTGCATGATAAACCACCCGGGGCTGAGCCAAAGCAGAGGAAACACTAAAACCACAGAAGGGCACCGTGGAGCACCCTCTCAGCCTTGACTTTTGTTAAATAAAAAATAAATAATAATTTTCTACAAAGAACAGCAGTTCGGTTGCCACATAATTTGCTATTTGATTGAGAAGCAGATAGCTCTGTTCTTGCCAGCCTGATGATCAAAGGGAAAATGGGAACGGGCAGCACAGGGCCATTCAGGAAGTCCTCCACCACCAGTCTGGAGCTGAGGAAGCTTGGCTGGCCTGCCTCTTAGCTCTCCACGTGCCGGGACCCCCCTTGCACACCTCCCTACCCCCACCCAGCTCACTTTTAACTTTGCAGCCAGAGTGATCTTCTCAGAACAAAAATCGGATTCTTTGATGTGGAGAAAAAGGAAGTCTCATAAGTTGCTGGTGGGAGTATAAACTGGTAGCATCTTCCTTGGATGGAACCTTGGCAATATCTAGTAAAGTTGAATATTCTCATGACCTATGACCCTTCTTGAGTATAGAACTTTCGATATTAGATGCTTCTGCCCAGGTCTCCAAGGACACATGCCCAAGACTGGTCATTCCAGTATTGTCTATAGCAGAAAAAAATTAGAAACAACTTAAATGTCCACCAACGAGAGAGTAGGTAAATTATGGATATGTAGTCATAAAATGGATTACTCTTCAGTTATTTCAAACAAATGACCTAGAACCATATCTTCAATGTGTATGTATGATATCATTTACACAAAGCTTAAAAACTTGTAAAAAAAATACCATAGAAAGTATATGGATCTACAAATATGTGATGTAAAAAAAGAAATACGGCAACATGAGACATCATGCTGGTTTAGATTTGACAGTTGGAGAAGGTTTTCTGAGGAAATATGCTTGAGTGACAGGAAAGGGTCCAGTGCTGAGATAGGGGTGGGAGCCCAGGGTTCTACATAGCCTGGGGTGTAAGAGGCTTCCTGGAATCAAATCCTGCTTTGTCTGCCAGTTAATCACTGTGTGACCCTGGGCAAGTCATATAATCTCTCTGTGCCTCAGTTTCCTCATATGTAAAACTGTAATAATAATAGTACTTACCCCAGAGGGTTGAGGTGAGAATTAAATATGTTGATGTGTAAAGTGAGAACAATGCCTGGCACATGCTAACAGCTATATGACGGGGTGCAACTACTTCTTTTCCAGGTAGAAGAAACAGTAAATTCAAAGGCAGGGGGAGGGGGAGAAAGGATGGACAGAAAAGAGTTGAGTATTCATATAAGAGCAAGAAACTCATGTGAACGGAGCAAAGTGAGCAAGGGAAGGTGGACGGTGGACGGCTCTGAGGTTGGAGATCAAATCCCAACAGGCCTTAGAGGACACGGCAGGAAGCTTAGATGTTGCTGCATTATGCTACTGCAGAGACGTAAACCCTGGGACAACGTGATCCAGTGCGTACACCTGAAAAGTATGACTCTCACTCAGCGATAAAAACAAACAGTCAATGTTCACAATCACTGGATGAATCTCCAGGGAATTCTTCAAAGTGAAAAAGCCAATCCCCAAACGTTATACACTGTATGACTGCATTTCTACAACACTGTTGAAATGAGAACAGATTAGGGGTTGCCAGTGGTTAATGAGGGGGTGGGGGAGGGAGGTGGGTGTGGCTGTAAAGGGGCAACACAGGAAGAGTATCTGTACACACATGTTCACAGCAGCATTACTCACAACAGGCAAAAAACGGAAGCAACCCGAGTCCATCGATAGAGGAATGGAGAAATAAAATGTGTCTATGCATACAATGGAATATAATTTAGCTTTGAAAAGGGAGGAAATTCTGAAACATGCTACTACAAGTAGCATGAAGACATTACACTAAGTGAAATAAGCCAGACACAAAAAAAGACAAATACTGTAGATTCCACTTATGTGGGGGTATCTAGAGCACTCAAATTCATAGAGACAGAAAGTACAATGGTGGTTACCATGAGAGTGGGGAATGAAGAGTTATTGTTTAATAGGTACAGAGTTTCGGTTTTGCAAAATGCGAAGAATTCTATGGATGGAGGGTTGTGATGGTATCACAACAATTTGAAGGTACCTGATGTTGACTAAATCAATTTACCTAGACCACATTTGCCTCATCTATAAAAGGAAAAGATTAAATTAGACCAATAGTAAGAAATGACCAAATCTGTGACTAAAGAGGGCATACATCAAACAATACAAAATTGTGAATATTTATGCATTCATTCAGTTCTATTATCAATTTTCTACTTACTTATTTCAATAACTCTATGGTACAAAAAAGATTTCAAGCTATTGGCAACCCACATATAAAACAGAGCAACACGACAAGAATTAGGAGTGGGTGAGAGGGAAGAAAAAACAAAGGCAATGGTAAACAAGAGGAGGAGATAAAATGCTAACAAAAATGAGACTAGAACACAAAACTAAGTTCTATATCCTTGCTAAAAGCAAGCCCAAAATTGTGCTCTGAGCTGCCTAGAAGCCAATGGGAAAAGGGAAACATACAGACCAAAGAGTAAAAGCAAACCAATCATTCAATTAAAAATAATAATAATAAACTGGACAGTATACAAAGATAAGACAAGTAAATTCTCTTGAGGATCCTTTCGAGAGAACAATGTTTATTTCAATGATCAATGTCCTTCAAAGCTTCCTTACTGGACACACAGCAATGAGTTCCTTGGGACTTACAAGCTGGTGGCATCACATTAATGTGTAACTCAGGAAGCCAATGCAATAGCCTTCAGGTATACAGCTCTCTGTGGCTCAGGCTAAATTCAAAGAATTACTTTAGATGATCTAGATGTATGGAAGGACTACATGTCTTTCAGTGATCTTCACTTAAAACTGTTTCCAACTAGTTTCTAGATATCAGATAAAGACATTCCTGTCAATTTTTTCTTCTTAAATTCATCCCAAATAGTAAAAGGAAAAAAGTCAGAAATATGGATGCATTTTTGTGAAACTAAAGAATCTTTGTAACTTAGAACAAAATGAAGGCAAAAAGCAGATGGAAATGACCAAGCTGGGAGCAGGAATGTCATACCTAAGAGCCTACAGTGGCGAGTTGGGTCCAGAGAAAGCAGATTTGCCATGAAGCCCAGGAAGCCTCTGGATCTGGAGGCACAGGTGGTGGAGGGGGCGTGGTTTCAGGGAAAGGGAAGAAGTGGAAGCAGGAAGGTCGTTTGAAAGTCAGGAGGAGGAGAGCTTAGATTCCCAGCTCCTGACCCCACCCAGTCCCACAACCAATTCACCCATCCCCCAGCAGTGCTAAGAGCTTGAACCAATTCACAGGTGCCAGGCATGAGGAGGGTGGCCATGGGTGGTCCCGCGACCAGACTCAGGGGAATTCATTTAAGGTTTGTACACAGACCGCTGAGACAATTAGCTCCCTGCTCCTTCCCAGTCCCAGAACGCCAGCAAACAGGGTTACACTCCCGGTCAGGAAGCTGGAGGAGTCTTCGCTAAAGAAATGGAAACACCCCCAAGAACAGTAAGACCCAGAGATAGGAAAAAGCCTGCGGACCACCCCTTCCTCTTCCGGTACAGTTCCCAAAACAATTAACAAGCCCCACCTGTGCACAAAGGGCTCCAATCCATTTCTTGTATCCACCTCTTAACGTGAATGAATTTTCAAGGACCACCAGGCCTGGGAGGAATGTCTTCCACGTGAAGGGGGGACACCAAAACAAACAGAAAAACGAAAGTTGGAGAAAACAATTTCAAGCAATAGAAAGGAAAAAAAGCTGCCTATAAATAATATTCTCACCTGGATAAGGAAAAATCTAAACAGATGACAAAATAATGCAGTTTTTAACTCCAGGAAAAATAAAAGTTGAACAAGAAATGAAATACTCTCCTGGTACGTTAGTTGACACGGCACTGAACAACACTCTCGGGGTCACAATACAAAATATGGAAGAACAAGGACAATAAAAAATATAATTTAACCATAGAGAGGAAAGGAGAAGACAGGTGTCAGAAAGTAAAAATCCTCACCTTCCACAAAGCTGACGAATCATGCTTATGTGATTTAGGAATGGGGCATTAAATGCTAAGAAAAAACAGTAAAAAGAATGAAAAGTATGCTTTCAGGAAGAGGACAGGATGGAAACAGGGACCAGAGGATTCTGGGTTTAACTCTTTAGCACCATTAGCTTGTTTGACTATGTGCATCAGAGAAAATAAAAGTTTATTTTAAAATTTAGTATCTCTCAGCCGCAGGGGAAATGTGTTAAGCGATGGTCCGATCACATTACATTTCTGAGGATTCACCTATTTGATGCACCCAGTGAAGCAGGAGTCTTGTGTTATCACAATCAGCCGTGGTCGTGGGCTGAGCACCTGCCTTGTAGCACTAGGCTATGAGCTCCATGAAGACAGGAACCGTGCCAACTACGTCCACTTAGCACTGACCACCATACCTGCCAGGCTCAGTAATAATAGCTACTTTGTTGTTGTGTACCTCTTACCATGTGCCAGTCACCAATTCTAAGCCCTTCACCTGTAGGAAGCCACTTAATCCTGCCAACGCCGAACAAGAGAGACACGACTGTTATCTCCCACTTAATAGGTGAGCCAACCAAGGACGGCAAAGGCAAGTAATTCATCCAACGTTGCCGCCTAGTAAATGGTGAAGCCAGGATTTCATTCCAGTCTGAGACCCTCCCTCTCAATGACTGTGAGCTCAATAAATACCTGTGGAGGGAAGACAGCTCAGCCGAAGGCAGGAAGGAAGAAAAATTAACAGGAAGAAAAATTAAGAAGAAAGGTCCCCTCTCCTGAGAAGATAATATGGAATCTGATACAACACGTAAACATTAAACTTCCACTGGAGAGAGCAGGAATACAGCAATGTTAGCCTGGAGAAACTTGGAGGCACCTCTACTTAAAAGTTTCTTCTAGGGGCTTCCCTGGTGGCGCAGTGGTTGAGGGTCCGCCTGCCGATGCAGGGGACGCGGGTTCGTGCCCCGGCCCAGGAAGATCCCACATGCCGCAGAGCGGCTGGGCCTGTGAGCCATGGCCGCTGAGCCTGCGCGTCCGGAGCCTGTGCTCCGCAACGGGAGAGGCCACAGCAGTGAGAAGCCCGCGTACCGCAAAAAAAAAAAAAAAAGAAAAAAAAGTTTCTTCTAGACTATGAAAAAGCCCAGCACCCACAGACTGGCTGGCTTTGTGCGATGCTGCTTCCTAGTGTCCTTTCCAAAATCACCTCGCAGCAAAATGTAGCTGCAGGAAAGAAGGCGATTCACTGCATGAGCAGGCAGCTGGTATGAGCAGGCGCAGGACAGAGAGCCTGACGTTGTGGGACTTGCCATCCAGACCTGAAGACAACCTATGCATGTGCCGTCCAAGACTTCCCACTTGAAGGACGGCATCAACCCACCAGTTATAAAGCGCCACGTCTCTGCCCCGCCCCACCCACTACCCTAAGGCCTTCACAAGTCCAATCACCCCCCACCTCACCCCCGCCCAGGACCCCTCTCGGGCGTTCATACGCGCCATCTTCCAGCCACCACGGCCATTTTCCACCTCTCCTGCTCTAGCGCCAGCTGCCGCCAAAGGTTGCGACGCCTGTGTTAAGGTCACTGCTGCTCACCAACTCCCACTTGTCACTCCACGGGTGCTGGGCGCTGAGGGACTGTGGCAAGCGATATTGGGTGCTGCTTCTCCGCCCGCAGCTCCCAGGTCCTCCAGCACAGACTCCTCCTGGAACCCATCTCTCACCAACTGCAGCGCCCACCTTGTCCCCAGCGGCCACCCAGACTCGGCGAAATCACTTCCTCACTTTCTACTGGCAGCCCCCATTCTCGGGATTTCGGCCCAAATCCATGCGGCCTTATTTGAATATAGAGCCCACGTGTGTCCCCGTGGCACGCCTCGTCTCTGAATCTAGACTGGGATCACGGCCCTCTCTTTGCTGATTTTTTTCCTCCTTAGTTCCTGGGGCAAAAGACCCCTGGGAATAATTCTAGGAAAGATCGGGAGGAATGGGGAACTGAAAGCAAAACAGACTCTCCATTTGGGGGAAAAGGGGCTTTTGCCCAGCTGCACCTGCCAGAGAACACTTCAGGGGAAATGTCAGACACAACCTCAGAAGAGGATGGGATCCGGAAGGCAGCAGCCCAGGGCCTTCCAGGAAGGTGGGGTCCAAGGCGGGGGTGCGACAGAGCATGTGGTACCCCAGTGCTCAGAAGTGGGGAAACTGAGCCAGAGGGACGTGTGGGAAAGAATGAGACAAGGCTCCAGATCTTAGACCTTGAATGGCAGGTCAAACAGCTTGAAGTTAAACAAAACACCAAACCTAGGAACCTCTTCTACAGCTCTGTTCACACATACCCTGTGGCAGAGGGACTCCAAGGATGCTCACATGCCTTTCCAACCACCTTCTCCTTTGCCTTCCTCTGCAATTGAGCCTATAAAATAAATCCATTTCCAGCCTCCTTTAAGGCTCGGATTTGTTGCGTGACACAGTCTGACCATTTACATGGAGATGGGTTTCTGTAGAAGGGTTGCCTTCCATAACCCCTCCAACACACACACACACACACGAATTCACAAGAGCAGAAAGCCCTTGGCTTTCGCCCTTCACCTTCACTCTTCCTCCTTCCTTGCTGAAATATAGAAGATCCTGGAGTTGCAGCAGCCATCTTTTCACAAGGAGAACCAAAGCCATACACTAGGATGGCAGAACAAGAAGAGACAAGAACATCCTTAAGCAGCCCTGGAATGCCTACCTCCAGACTTCCTGTTACATTTAAGATGAGGAAGGAAGGGGACTTCCCTGGTGCTGCAGTGGATAAGACTCCACTTGCCCCATGCAGGGGGCCCAGGTTCAACTCCTGGTCAGGGAACTAAATCCCACATGCATGCCACAACTAAGGAGCCCATGTGTTGCAACTAAGGAGCCCTCCGGCCGCAACTAAGACCCAGTGCAACCAAATAAATAAATATTAATTTAAAAAAAAGAAGAGGAAGGAAGGAAGAAGTGAGATAGGAGGGAAGAATCTTGTTTAAGCTATTATATTTATATTTAATTCATAGTTATAATCTATAACTTACAGGAAGATGCATTCCCAGACACTGAAGGATCATTTATAATATCATAAAATGGGAACAGTCGCTATGGGAGCGGTAACATAAATTATGAGCCATCTCACTATGGAAAACTACATAGTGGTTAACAAGGATGACGTGAACACACACATATAGACAGACATGGAAAGATCTCTACAATATATTGCCAAGTAAAACAAATCAACAGAACAAAATGCAGTTTTGACCCATGTATGTGGTTTTAAAAATTACATGTGTGCGTGTACCTATGTACCTGTAAGTGTATAGATAGAAGAAGCACATGCACCACCTGTTAACAATGACTATTCCTGGGCTTGTGGGAAAGCAGGGTTGGGCCGGGGGTGAAAAAGGGCTTTTGCTTGTCACTCTGTGCTAGCAAAAGTGGGGAAAGTAGTTGAAAAGCACAGTGTTAGTTTGTGCCTTTCCCTTTGGGTGATTAAGTTCTAGACTCGCTAAACATGAACAGATGAGTGAAACACCTTGGAAGACCATCCTCTGGATGTCTTTGACGCTAGAATTCCAAATGTCCTGTGTGATCTCCCATCACAGAGAGAGACAGATGGTTGTGTGGAAGGGGGCCCACCGGGACTGCCGTGTTGGTGGCATTACTGCTGGGCTTCTGCCCCCTGGAGACCTAGAAATGGAATTCTTGCACCCCAATCAAATAAGCAACTGGGCCACCCAAAGAGCAGATTGTGAGACATCCCGCATCTGCCAAAATGCCCTTGGCCCACTTCAGGTGGGGGACTCTCCACAGCCTGAGCGGGTCTGGCCCACATAGCCAGCTGCCCATGCTCCCCGGGGACCCCAGCCCTACCCCCCTCCATAGACCTGGGGTCTAAAGCAAGAGCACCCCATCACTTCCCCACGGCACCAGGGGTCCTGGTTCAAGGGCACTGGCCTACTTCGGCCTTCTGGGCTCTGCTAAGTGTGGATCTGCTGAACGCCACCAGCAGGGTGAACACATGCCACCTGGGAATTACACAGCTGCTGGTCGGGAGAACTGCTCTGTAATCTAAACCATAATGGGTGTGAAGGAGAGAGCGTTTTCAACAGTGGCTGCGCTGCATGTCTGAGGACGCTCGCAAGACGCAGCACCTTGTAGACAGAGCACCAGCTGGGCGTGTGGCGCCCCATGCTGGCGCGAGCACCGCAGGGTCCAGTGGGGGAGAAAGGATTCACGCACACACACGTGCAGGGAGCTGACCAAACCGTTCCGAGGCATTAGGTCAGGTGAGTGCAAATTAATAACAGCGCACACAGGGGATGAGAGGCGGGGGGCAGACAATGTCATCTCAAAGATGGCACAAGGGTCTGCTGGAGAAGCACAGGACTCATAGGATGGGTCCCTGCACAGCGCCTCGGAGGCTGGCCTGCCTCCAGGTAACCACTGGCAGCCTGGCACTCACTGGAGAACAAGGGGGACCACACAGTCCTCCCCTACCAGGGTTCCCACCTCTAGAGCCAAGTCCCACTTCAGTCCAATACGCCGGGCACATGCAGATGGCAGCTTGGGGCTGAGCCCGGCGGGGGCCACAGTGGGGCTGTCACTGGCTGAGCAGCTGCCGGGGCCAGGGAGCAGGGGAGGGACGACTACACCACGAACAACTGGGCACCTGTGGACGGTGAGCTGGGTGGGGAAGGCTGCACACAGAAGCATCCCTCCCCATCTTCCAGTCCACCGGGGTGGTGGTCAGAGCCAGGACTGCAATCCTCCCACCTTGGTACCAAGACCAAGGTCCCCCCTCTGATGGCAACCTTTGGCTTTTGCAGAGGCTGAAGGGTCCATGGGGAGCATGTTATGGGGTGGGAAAGAGGCGCTGGGGGCACTAGTTGAGGACATAAGCATAGGGGACCATTGCACCTCTTCGTGATGGTTCCAGAGCCCCCCAGGAATAACCACCCACCCCCTCTTACTCCCCAACTCCTACCCCATCTCACTGACCTGTCTACCCCTGGCACCACCAGCCCCTCTCGGCTCTCCCCTCTCCTTCTCCAGGAGGGTGGGGTGATGCCATTGGAGAGGGGCCCTTGGGGGAGCAGCGGATAGAACTCCCTCACCGTTCTCTCTCATCCTCTGGCCCATCTGCCACCTGCTTTCCCCGCCCACCCACCAAAAGGGTGCTTTTAAAAGGAATCAGCTTAAAAAGGGGGAAAAAACCCCAAACCCTCCCAGCAACAAAGAATCATATAATTACTTTGCAGCTACTTGTCCTTGGTAATTTGACGCTTGTGTTGCTATAATTACACATTCCGTAGAGTTAGAGAGTCACAATTCTGGGTTGGCCCATCGGTGACATCTGCAGTATTTTCAACTGGGAAAAAAAAAAAAGTCGGGGACGGAGCCTGGCTGATGGAGCCTGGCTGATGGAGCCGCAGACCCAGGCATGGAGGGGGAGGGGTGGGAAATGTAGGACGTGGTGCAGGTGAGGCTCTGGGTGGGCGCTAGGGGGAAGGACCGAGCAAGTTTTTTTCTCATGCCTGCTGTGTGTGTGCTTGGTCTGATTTATCCAGGAGCGCGCAGGGTCTGTGCGTGAAAACTCACCCCCTTGCCGCACGTGCAGTCTGCTGACTCAGGTCCGAGTTCACCTCTGAACCGGCTGTCACCTTCGTCTTCATCGAGGCTGCTCTCTGCTTCGCCCTCACCTGCACCCCTGCCTCCACTGTCCCCCATGTTCATCTGTTCTCTCAAACCCACAGACGACCTTTCTTTTTTTTTGGCCATGCCACTCGGCTTACAGGATCTTAGTTCCCCGACCAGGGATGGAACCCGGGCCCCCTCCAGTGGAAGCGCAGAGTCCTAACCACTGCACCACCAGGGAAGTTCCAAGAAGATCTTTTTTAAAAGGTGAATCTGATAGCATTCCTTCCTGCCTGGCATTCCCTGCCTCACCGTTGCTTTTGAGAGAGCTCCCGCATGAACCACCGGGAGGTCTGGCTGCCCCGGGGCTCCAGCCCCGTGTGAGGCTGTGCTGGGGGTGCTCTCCCGGGGAGCAAGGCTGAGGTCAGAGCAGGCCGCCCCCGACAGGGAAGGCCTGGGTCCAACCTCTCATGGCTGCACCCTAGTCTCTCTCCCCGGCAGGCGCGGGAGCTGCGGCACGTAGCTCTCTGGCAGGACTGGAGATTTAGTCCTCCCAGCCTCGTCTCTTCAAAGCTGGTCCAGTGTTTGAGAACCAGACTCTTGAAGATGGAGACAGTAACAAGGATGAGGGAGAGAATGGACTGCCCTTGGCTTCTGAGACCCGTAAAAGCGACACAAGTGAGCTGCATGTAACTGACCCCGTGGTGTGGGAAGCGGGGGTCACACCTCCCCTCCTGCTGGAACCAAGTCAGGCTCGGGAGCCCAGGCTACACTGTGTGAAACAATCTGGAGGCAGCAGGCTTTGCTTCCCAGGTACCACAGAGACGTGCCAGGTAAGCGCTGCTGCGTGTCCCTTGCCAGAAGCTTGCAAAGGTTAAACACACCCCAAATACCAGGGGTCCCCGCAGTTTGGTCCCTTGTAACTTAGCAAACTGCACCGGGACCTCTGTCAACTTCTGCTACGTTGGCACCTGTGCCCCAGGGCAGCCGAGCGGGTCACAGCCAGGTGGGTACCCCCACCCAGCTGCTCAGCCTTCACCTGTGGAGACTGCAGGTCCAGACTCAGTTACGCCACCTCTGAACATCGTCCAGTCTTGGCTCAGGAGGCCAGGGGCTCTGGGGTGTCCACTGACTTTCTGAACCTATGGAATGCACTGTGTCCCCACCCCTACTCCCCGGGGAGTGTGTCGGTGTGGGTGGGAGCAGGAAAGATAGGAAGGGGCAGGTCAACTCCTCAAAGCGTTAATTCCCAGCACCTCCGCCCTCGCACACCCTGCCCTGCCCTGCCCTGCAAAGCCTTCCCCCTCGGGCCCCTCTGTCCCCAGCTGGATCCTCCCTCCAACTGCCCTCCCCTCCTCCTTTCCCAGCAAGTCTCTAAACAGTCCAGTCTTCTCCTAAAAAGAAAGAAGGTAATAGCTGTCCCTTAAGAACATCCTGTATTAGTCTCCTGTTGCTGCTGTAACACGTCAGCACGAACTTGGTGGCTTAAAAACAACAGAAATGTCTCTCTCACAGTCTGGAGGCCAGAGGCCCAAAGCCAAGGTGTCAGCAGGGCCACCCTCTCTAGGGAAGAACCCTTTGTGGCCTCTTCCACCTTCTGGCAGCTCCTGGCGTTCCTTGGCTTGTGGCTGCAACACTCCCATTTCTGCCTCTAGTCCTCACACGGCCGCCTTCTCTGTGTCCCTGTGTCCTTTTCTGTCTCTTATATGGACACTCTCATTGCACTCAGGACCCACCCTAATCCAGGCCGATCTCATCTCCATCCTTACCTTAACTGCATCTGCAGAGACCCTATTTCCAAATGAGGTCACATTCTGAGGTTCCAGACGGACATGAATTTGGGGGGCTCACTATTCAACCCATTCCACCCACCACGTATGCACATCATGCTGGATGTTTACCTCGTTACCCAGTCAACTTCATGGGCCATGCTTCTCAACCTCACATTCAATAAGGAAATTGAGGCTTGAAGAAATGGATCGAGTGGTGGCCACCAGTGTCCTTGCTTGTCCCCCTCTGCTGTGTTGTAGCTAAAACAGGGGACTTCCCTGGGATGATGTCCACAGCTGGGGAAACGGCTGGGCCCTGCCCACCTCTCTCGGCCACAATCCCAGGTCTGAGACTGAAGGGGGACAGCTAGCTAACAGCCCAAACTCTGAATATTATATAAACCAGGACAGCCGAGAGGCAGAGACCGTGGAGAAGCTGACTCAGAGTCAGCCGTCCTCGGGCTAGCTAAGTAGGGCAAACTCCGTGGAGAGGCTGTGGTCAGAAAGGTCTGTTTCTTTGTAGAGGCTGGTGGCGAGGAGAGGGCATCTTCAAAGGTTCTCCTTGGTTCCAACAACCATTGAGCTCGACTATGGGCAGGGCGCTGTTTTTCAGAGAAAGCTTTAAGCAACGGCCCTTTGAGCTTTAAAGAGGGGTCAGTCACCTGGTTGCCATGCAGAGAGCACAGAATTATAGAAGCCACGGACCCGCCCTCCAAGCAGCGATGCAGAGGCATGGGGGAAGGGGGAACAGGGATGCTAATGAGGAAATGGATGGAGAACAGCCCACAGCGACCATGCAGAAGAAAAATAAAATTGGGCCCAAACCTTCCCCCCCCCGAATGAGCTCTCAAGGATAAAAGGGATGGGCAGAGTTGGTGAATAAAAAAACAAACCTGGTACCTGGCGGGAGGCATCAGGCCACATGTTAGCATTCTACCGTTCATCTGCATTCCTGGGGTTCACTTCGGGAACCCAGGCAGGCTGCATCTGATGTTCCTGCGGGGGAAGAATTAAAAGTGCTGGAGAACACCTCTGTGAATGGCTGAGCTCCAGGATGGGTGAGGATGGGTGTGGCTGGGATGCCTGCAAGGGTGTGAGGGCAGCCTGAGCAGCATAGAGAACAGCTAGCAGGAAGCCCCCGCCAGAAGCCAGGTCCGGTTGCCAAGAAGCATCTTTCTTTGAGTAATGGTTCTAAAGGGCTGAGCATCTCTTGAGGTGGCCAGACACCACTTCCTGCATTTTCCGGGGGAGGAAAAGGGGTTCCTAGAGTTCCATGATTTTATCCTCTCACAGAACCCGTGGAAATTCCACCATTTCATTTTATTCCTATTTTAGAGAGAGTAAATGGAGATTTTGAAAGTTTAAGTAATGTCCTCAAAGTCACATGGCTGAGAAGCGGCAGTCTGTGAGACCCCAAAGCCCTGGGCCCACTTCTGCCAACATGTGAAATATTGGCCTCACCGGGGGTATGTGACCAAGGGCCCAGCCTTCTTGGATGGAAACAAAGGGACCAGCTTAGTGACAGTCCAGAGGGACTTTAGTTTCTTCATGAGGCATCATGAATTGATTTTTAAAAAAATCTCATGCAGCATTTAAATTCATTTCAACCCCAAATAACAGTACCATGAGGGGCTAAAGAAACTGAGAGTGCAGGAAACTTCTGTGGAGGGAGACAGCTCCCAACCTGCTGGCTGAATAAATCAGAGGCTGATGCACGGCTGGATGTTCTACCCGGGTTTTGCATTCGTGAAAATTTTGCTGAGGTGGCAACACACTATCTGACACATGAGGAAACGGATTGAGAAAGGGAAACTGGTGTCTCTGTTTTCACAAGACAAGATGAAAACTAGGAACCCCTGGTCCCAAGCCCCAGCCTCCACAAGCCGGTTCCTCCATGCCTGTGAGCCCCCTCTCGGTGTTGGTTTTAATTCAATTCAAGGGCAGATCATATATCAAATTAACTTGACCCTGGAATGATAGCAGACACTCAATACATTATAAAAACATAGACGTTTGGAGATGGATGGGACCCTGGGGGTCATGGGGCCGGTGGTTCTCAGTCATTGTGCACATTTGAATCAGCCATGTGAAAACGGGGCAAGTGGATTGGCCTGGGCTGGGCCTGGGCATCCGTCTACTCTAAAGGCTCCTGATTTTATAGATGAGGAATCCGACTGCCACCCAGTGCCCCCACCAGCCCCTAAAGGATTTGAGGACAAGAACATCACATCCCCTTGGGAAATGTCTGTCCCTTTGGAAGCTGGACTTATTTTGTCCTGGAAGAGTGAAAAGCCACCATGGAGGACTTTGGATGCCACAGCTGGGGCATTTGGAGTCTACCCTAAGGGGAAATCAGGGCTCTTCGGGATTTTTAAGAGCAGTGAGACCATGCAGCCTCTGTTGAAGGCTGACTGTATCAGGGAGGCCAGGGGACAGAGGGTGTGGGCTCAGCGCTTTCCAAAGGCAAGGGATGGGGCTGGGAGCTTCTTGGAGCTCTTTGTTCAGCCCTGTGCATTCCTATCAAATTTGAAAATTGGGGCCTACCGAAAGGCTTATTATTATTTTTCTTTTCAATCTTTTTCAAAGACTTAAAGGCATGAAAAGCAAGGGAGCGAGAGAGCACAAAAATGTGCATCCAGCCAGAGGGAGCCCCGTTTGGCAACCTGAAATCTCTGCTTCTTGTTAATTAGCAAAGCTGAGAAATCACCCTTCAAAAGCTGGCTTTTCAACCAGAAATGCCAACTGCTCAACCTTTTGTGGGAACCGTGCCACTGGCCCCCTGGATGGCCCAGTGCCCTGGCCACACGACTGAAGCGTCCACTCTCGCCACCCCAGCCTGTTAATTGCCGTGGAGAGGGGCCCCCGCTCGCCCTCTTTATCTGTCACCTCCAGGAGCAGAGCTGTCCTCGCACTTCTCCCAGAGCCAGGCTGGCGGAGTTGCCGTCCCCCGTGCCAGGCACTGGCCGCCGCTCTTCTCCTGCTTCCAGGATCTGGATCCCCGTCCGGCTCAGGGCTCACACCCTGGCTGGCTCGGCTCCGGCCGCACTGCCGAGCACAGGAACAGCTGGGGAAGTGGCGCTGGCAGGTGGTGACGGCTCCCGGAGCTGGACTCGCAAGCACGGTGGCCTCCTCTCCTGCTCAGCTGCGCTGGGGTGGTCGGAAAGTACAGGGCAGCCGCACGGACGGGGAAGGGGACCCCTGGACGCCAGGCTTCCCACGATGAAGGACTGTGATGCTGTGATTTATAACAGGAAATATAAATTTGGTCTGAGTCCCTGCTCCCGGCACAGAGCTCCCAAAACCCTTGGGATTACCTACCGGAGGAGAGCCATAAAGGTGTCTCTGTTATGTGAATAGGGTGCCTGGAGGGTTGGAAATTCCAGTCCCTCCCGCAGCCTCTGGGGAACGGGGCGGAGCTGGAGTTTGAGTCAATCACCAATGGCCAACGATTTAATCATTGGCAATGAAACCTCCAGAAAAACCCCAAAGGACATGGTTTGGGGAGCTTCTGGGTTGGTGAACACATACAGATTTGGGGGGAGCGGCCCTTGGAGAGAGCATGGAAGCTCTGTGCCCCTTTCCCCATGCCTTGCCCTATGCATCCCTTCCATCTAACTCCTGAGTTAATCCTTTTATAATAAACCAGTGATCTAGTAAGTAAAATGCTTGTCTGACTTCTGAGCTGCTCTAGCAAATTAACTGAACCCAAGGAGGTGGTTGTGAAAATGACCACTACACAGCTGGTGGGTCACCGGTGACAACCTGGACTTGCAGTTGGCATCTGAAGGTTGGGAGGGGGGCAGTCTTGTGGGGCTGAGCCCTTCATCTGTGGGATCTGACGCTGTCTCCAAGTAGTGTCAGAACTGAGTTAATTGCTTGGTGGTGTAAAAAACAAATTGCTTGGTGGGAGAAAAAAAACACACCCACGGGAATTGGTGTCAGAATCATAGGCAGGAAGCAGGGTTACTTCACCTGGAGAAGAGACAACAGAAGGACAGACCTCCGGGTTCCCGTGAGGACTGTCGTCACTGTAGGAGGACCAGAATGACGGTACTGACCCCCAGAGGTGGAACCAGGCCCTCCGGGTGGAAGCAACAGAAAGACAAATCTCCTGGGACAAGGGTGTGTGGCTGCCTCTGGACAAGGCAGGTTCCCAGAGGAAGGGGAGGGGAGGAGGCCAGGTACGAAGACAGAAGACAGGGGTGTCGGAAGGCTGGACTCCACCCGCCCCAGAGGCCTCGGGGGCTGCCCCAGCCGAGGGAGTGCACCTGTCTACTCCGTGGAGGGGAGGGAAGGCGTCAGAAGGGACGGATTCCACTCCCAATTCTGCAGCGAATTTGTCGACAGTGGGATCTGGCAAATCACTTAACCTCTCCGAGTCACAGGCTTCGCGTCTGTAAAATGACAGTTCTCGCAGAAGACCCTCTCCAAGTCATTTCCAATCTCAGTGCGGCAGTGCCGCCCTGCCCCCACCCTCCCCCCGTCCTGTGGCCAGAGAGGGGTTTTTGCAAGGTAACCCCAAGTCAGGAAGTGTGTGTGCATTCTGGGGCTGGAGGGGAGGGCACGGAGAACTGTTTATATCATAATAAGGTCAGTGTTATGCTAGCACAGAGGCTCTGAATCTCAAACGTGATACTGATGAGGACTTTGGGGAGAGATCACCCCCTTGCAATTTGCAATGGTTCCGATTGGTTTTAGGAACTTAAAGAAAATAAGAGGAAAAGACAAGTCTCCCTGAGAGCAGAGCATCACCACCGCCCCCCTTCATTCCACCAAGCAGCAGAGTGGACGGGTGTGGCTGGCTCATGACTATATCCAGAGGCAGGGAAAGCTCACAAGATGCCAGAAGAAACTTCTCAAATCCTGGTGGAGGCTGGGGGTGGGGGTGGAGAAGAAGGGGAGGGGTCTTGAGGAAAGAAGGAGTTAAAAGGGCAGAAAAATTGTGTGGGAAGGCAAGAAATAGCTACTAAGGCAGAGAGGGTGCTGCACACTGGCCTAGGGGGTGTCCACTTGGTGCCATCCCAAAGGTCTGAGCCAAGATGGCCAACTCCCAGAAGATGCAAGGATGCACAGTTGCTAGCCCAGGACTGGGGGTCGGAGGGAGCATCTAATGCCTGAGTTTCCTTCTAGTCCCACCTCTGAAGTTTAGATTTCTCACAAACACCTTAAGATGAATCTGAATCTCCTTGGTATCTCCTATGCTCACGTGTGTTCGCTTTAAGGGGATGGTGGCCAAGTTGGCCACAGCTAAGGGTGTAGAGTAAGTCCCAACCCCCAGCTGCAGCCAACCCAGGCAAGACAGTCATTTTTACTACGGGCCATGAGTCACTTTCAATGGCTGAAAAAATAACAAGGTGGGTCCTTTGGGCTCTCTCCTACCCACTCTGCTTCATATCCTGGCTGAAAAGATAAGGAGAAAAGTGGGAGAGGCTACCATCTTGGATCTCCAAACTTTGCTGCAAGGTCCCTCTGTGCCTCAATCCCATTTAGGGTCCCACAGAGCCAGAGGTGGAAGCTGCCAAGCTGCAGAGCTGTTCTGGTGTCCAGGGGTGTGGCAATGGGGTCATGGCAATGGGAATAGCCTCTCGGAGTGAGAGGGACTTGGAATGGGTAGCTGGAATCTTGGTTCTGGAATCAGCTTGGGAGGTGGGTGTGAGCACTCTTCTCTTGGACCCAAATTTTCAAGCAAAGATGTCTTCCCAGAAAGGGGAGGCAGGTCTGTTGGAGGAAAGAGTTCTGGGAAAATCCAAGCTAAATTTCTTACCTCCTGGCAGAAAGGGGGTGAAAAGACCCCTAAGTGGGAGGTGAGTTTGCAGAGCTCCATGGACAGCAGTGGAAGGGGCAGAGAAGCTGGGAACGTTTATCCAGAGCCTCTGTGTGACTCAGCCAAGCGTTTGCTAGAGATATTCATGGTGTCAGCAAAAACCTCATGCTTCGTGAAGTGCCCAAGGGCCTTCCAGAACCTTCATGATTAGTCTGGGTGGGGGAAGAGGAAGGAGAGGCCACAGGAATTTTGAAGAAAGAGAATAACACTGCCAGCTCAAGTCTTAGAGACTAAAAGAGAAAACGTCACAGGGAGAGAGGTAGCAGCTGCTCCAAACCCACCCCCAGGACCTGGGGCCAGGCCCAGCTCATGGCTCCACCCTCTCACTTCTGGTTCCCATATGAATAGGGTGGTATTAAAGGTGAACTGTTTAGAGCCTCTGAAATATCTTTGGTGTTGGAGATGTTAGTGACAGGTCAGAACAAGCTGGACCAGGCCTCGGGGAGGCTAGAGCTCCCCACAGCTCCCATTCCCAGCTCCCTGGCTGGCAGGGCTGGAGGTGAGACAGGTGCATATCAGAGAGAGGGGGACATACCTGGCAGTGCCAGAGGTTAGGTCCCAAGATGATACTCCTCTGGTCCTTCCCCAGCAGCATCTAACCCAGGCTTCACTGCAGGACGCAACAGAGTTCGGCCTCTGACGCAGGTCCAGGACAGACACCCCTGCAAGGTACGTGGTGACAGGCCAGGAATTCGGGGGATGGCCTGAGGGTAAGAGAACTCATGCTGCACCTCAAAGGCCTGGCAATGTGGCCCAGGTTACTGGGACAAATTCTCATCCAGTCCAGTGTTAACCCATTTTTTCCACAACCTGGTTGAATCAATATGCAATGACACTACGGCTTCTGACCCTGCTACTCACGCCCACCTCCGAGGGTGTGGGGGGCAGGGTTGCACGGTTTCCAAGGCAACCGTGCTGGTGGGGAAGCCTCAGGGATCCGGGCCCAGGAGACTAGCCTGTCGCAGCTTAAAGGGTTTGCCCTCCATGGATGGGATGGGGCTGCAGGAGCAGGGCGTGCCCTTAGTTGTTACAAGACCCTAGAGCGCTCAGTAGTGTAAGGGACCACATTAAGAACACCCAATGAATGGCATTACACGGGAATCCTCAGCTTGGTTAAGGTGCAGAGAAATGGTAGGAGGTGAGGTCTGAAATTCCAATTGATGCTCAACTGTGGGCGGGGGCCTTGCACACCTAGCTAAGAGGTGTGGGCTTTTCCTTGGAAGCAACGGGAAAGCCCTGAAGGGAGGCAGGAGGGAAGTGGAATCAGCATCCAGATGTGTGCTGGTAGCACCTCTTCCTCCCTCCAAAGGGCCCCTCTTCCACGCTTCCTCTACATACCAGTTCCTGCCCCAGCCAGCTCTCCAGGTCAGTGCTTGGCATCCAAACAGGATTTCCTGAGCACATTAATGGACAGTGTGATGTTTACTGGAATCCAAAGGGAGGGAGTCTAATGAGCGTTAAATATGACATGACGTTTACAACCTCCAATTAAAAACTCAGTAGTGAAATAAAAATTATTATTTTTCTTAGGCAGAGACATCTCTTTGAAAAAAATATTTTGATAAGTCACTTATGGTGAATGACATGATTATCAGAAATGATCATAAAGCGGCCTTTTAAAATGAAAGTAGGTCTAGTTAACCCCGTCACTCTTTGTTTCACTATGGTCTGTACAGAGTTTTCTGCAAGTTTGGGAGTGGAGGCTGGGCAGGGCTGCTCCGCTTGTCATGAAAGAGGAGAGGACCGCCACCCAGGTCGGGCACTTCCTGGGGACAGGGAGATAGAAAAAGATTTTCGAGAAGCGAAACACCTGAAATGGATCCTTAAGCAGTTTGCTGTGATGTAAACACCCACACCGCCTCCCTTGGGAGAGCTTCTGGAAATCCTATTACGCAGATTCTGCTCTTGCGTGAGGGGATGCTTTCTGAGTTCTGCTCCCAAGCTCATGCAGGATAGACAGAGAGGCCGTTCCCACAAATGCTGGCGCCAGAGGACGAGGGACAGCTGACATCTGGCACCAGTGGAGGGACCATGAGTCACCTGTGCTGGACGTGCCCTGAAGACAGTCTTTAGGAGGAGACAGGGCTGCGGAGAGGCAGGTGGTGGATGTGAGGATAGGATGAGTCCGTAGGGGACAGGGGATAGAATCCACTGGCCCTGTGACCGGTCAACCACCAGCACCAGCACCTGTTCGCATCCCTGTTTTCTCCGTCTGTGTGATGATCTTTGATTCTCACAACTCAGCAGGCAAAAAGCAAGAGCACAGGGAGGGCAGGAGACTGAGATGACAAAGACTCAAAGGAAGTTCTGTCAGGGGAGAAAAATAAATAATTATAGGCTTTCACACCAAGCACTGCTCTGGGGATCCAACTGTTCGCCCTGTATTCGAAGTGTACATTTACTAAGAAAGCAAAAATAAGCCAGATAAAGGCGATTGAAACCCTCCCAGAAAGAAGGCTTCCCCTGCTCGTGCCCCACCGTCACGTCGCCCTGTGACTCTCCTGAGCGCGGTGCAGCTAGCCACAGAAACGGAAGGCTGGAATTAAAGAGAGATTGGCTGCTGCTAGATGCTCAAATTAAACTCCTTTAAACGACAACATTTTTAATAAAGAGAGGCCAAACTCAGCACGCTTTGGTCATTACTGTAGCACTTTTCTTCCAGGAGGGTTAGCAAATAAGAAGTATGGGGCCTTGAAATTTTGATCAAGCAAAGTGTTTTAAAGGGTTTTATTTCCTCCCTGTTCATTACAATTGCACTACTGTGATTCTATTCTGTATATAAACTAGATACACACACGCCTGCTGTGTCACTTCTACCAAATGAGGACAATAGGACCCTCCGTAGGAGCTAATATCTCTTTGAGGATCTGTTGGGGAAAAGCCATACATATAAAAATATAAATGAAAATGTCCCCATATATATTTATATATATAAAGATACAAAAAAGTGCTTATTTCCATCGCTAGGGTATGGTTTTAACTTGAGAACACATGAGAAAAATACGTTTATTAGGTCAGAGAAACAGATCTAGACTTGGGAATGTGACTAAAAGGAGACTGGAGGCCTCTCACCTGATGGCTGAACCTGGGAGGAACTGAACCCCAGAACCTCAGACGAGAGAAGGACCCTGATTGCTGCAGCCTGGAGCCTTCTGCTCCCAACACTGCCCCTCCATTTAGCCCCAATGACTAGAAAGGAAGGGGAAAAAAAGAGAGAAGCAAGAGGAGAGGAAGAGAGAAGTGGGCAGGAGAGAGAAAAGAAGGATGAAGAGACAGAGGGAACGATTTCAAGGTGCCTTTGGTCACAGTAAGGTAAACCATCTCAAGCCACTTTAGAGAAAAAGAGGGATGTACTATAAAGACAGAGAGGTGATTCATGGGAATCCACTCAAGTGGGCCTTGGGAAAGTTCTAGAACAAGGACCTAGAAAATCTTCAAGCACCCATGTCACCCCCAGGCTCTTCCAGCTCCCCACCCTGCTCCTCCCTCTGCCTCATTCCGTCTCTCCAGCCCAGCACCCTCCACTTCTCAGCCCTCAAAGCTGCACACGAAGACCCGCCAGTTCTTAGGATCGTACACGTATGTCCCCCACACCCAGCCACGTGCAGAAGCCAGCTGGCCATCTCTGAATCCCAAGTCCAACCTCCCTGGGGTGAGAATTTGATTGGCTCACACACGCCCACCTCAGTTCAATACTGCAGAGAGGGGTCACATGATGCAAATGTGGGCAAGAGCCCAGCCCTGGGGCAGAAGCATGGGGGTTCCTAGGATAGAGGGATCACCCTAAAGGTTAGGTGAGGGAAGGCTCCAGAAAGTGGGAAAGGAGGGACAGAGAAATCTGTTTATCCTCCTGTTCTCAGGAAGCGTGACACCTCCCTCCTCAGTTGTCAGGGCAAGAAGAAACCGGGTCTAGACACAGGCACACTGAGTTATGTGTCATGGAACCTTCTGGAATCCTTCCCCCTATGTCTTTGCCTCACTCAATAGCTACCAAACAGGAGCAGCCTGTTGGATCCCTTCTTATTCCAGGAAGACCCTGTGGAAAATGAGTCAAAGGTGAAGACCGTCTTCCTTGCCTCCCTTCCCGGAATTATCTTCCCTGTTCCCATCTTACCCTAGTGCCCTCTCATTACTTCCCCAAATGCTACACCATTTCTTGTAATAATATTTTTAAATTAAAATTTAATACTATTTTAAAAATTTGCTTTCATTTCACTTTACACCTAAACAAGAAGCCATGCAAAGGATGTAAACAAGACCAAGGAATCAAGATTCCCCATCACCTTCCTCACACCCAACAGGTACACTCCAAATCTGTGGTCAATGTAGCTTCCATGAAGTGGGCAGTCTTCCAGCTCAGAGGATCATCCTATTAATACTTTAAAATCTGTTCACTTGTCACTATTCAGTTGGTCATGCAACCAATACTTACTGGTATGTCTTCTAGATACCAGATAATGTGCTAAACACTGGATACAGCCATACAGGACAAACACAAGTTTCTACTCTCATAGCTTAATGACTTGCCAGGAACACAGTCACTGAAGAGTAATTCCACACATTAGAAGCGTTGCAAAGGGAAATCGAGGGTATGGGAAGAATTTATGAGGGTGAGTCAAGGAACGCCGCCTTGACTAGGTGAAATTATATAGGCTTGCAGCTTATGTATTAGTTTACTAGGGCTGCCATAACAAAGTGCCACAGGATGGGTGGCTTAAACAGTAAAACTTATTTTCTCACAGTTCTGGAGACCAGAAGTTCAAGATTATAGTGCTGGTGGGGTTGGCCTCTCTCTTTGGCTTATAGGCACCCATCTTCTCCCTGTGTCTTCCACATGGTCTTCCTTCTGTGCCTGTGTCCTAACCTCCTCTTTAAAGGCCACGGTCATACTGGATTAGGGCCCATCCTAACCACCTCATTTTAACTTAACTACCTCTTTAAAGATCCTATGGCCAGGACTTCCCTGGTGGTCCAGTGGTAAAAAATCTGCCTTACAATGCAGGGGACGCAGGTTCGATCCCTGGTCAGGGAGCTAAGATCCCACATGCTGGGGAGGATGGGGGCAACTAGGCGTGTGTGCCTCAACTAGAGAGCCTGTGTGCCACAAAGTACAGAGCCCATATGCTCTGGAGCCCACGTGCCACAACTAGAGAGAAAAAAAAAAACCCACACGCCACATCTAGAGAGAAGCCCGTGCATTGCAACGAAGAGCCCGGCCATGCTCAGCCAGGAAAGATCCCACATGCCACGATGAAGATCCCATGAGCCGCAACTAAGACCCGATGCAGCCAAAAATTAAATAAATAAAATATTTTTTAAAAAAAGATCCTATGGCCAAATACAGTCTCATTCTGAGGTACTGGAGTTTGGCGGGCGGGGGGGACACAATTCAGTCCCTAACTGCCTGTTCATTGCTAGCCAGGTGCCCAATCATGGAAAGAGCCTTCTAGAAAGAAAACACAGCTGGAGAAGAGCAAGGATGATCATGAAACGTCTAGTAAATCAGTTTAAATACTTTCGACTTTAGATCTTAAAGGTGACCTTGAGATCCTTGAAGGAAGAGGGATGTGACAAACCGCAGGTTAGAAAGATCATTCTGGTTTCACTGTGGAACATGAATTGGAGGAACGAGATGGGTACGTGGAGACCAGGCGCTGCCCACAGTCCAGATGGCAGGTGAAGGGGACTCAGACTGGAGGAGACCCCTAGGTCTGGGGAGTAGCTGGGATGTGACTATAAGCCGGGATGGAGGCAAATGCTGAACAGAGCCTCAGGAAGCACCGATGTTTGATGATGAAGAGAAGGCAGTAAAGAGCAACCGGAAAGGTGCCAGGAAACCACAAGAACGTGTGGTCACCAGAGCCGGGGACCGGAGTGCCCCTAGCAGGGAGGGGTCGAGGGCAGAACTGTCCAACAAGGGAGGATGGGGAGTGGCCACTGGATGTATTTATCTGGAGGCCAGCGGTGCCCCGAGTGAGGGCAGTTTCAGGGGTGTGGAGGGCTGAAAGATAAAGGTCCATGGGAAGGGAAGGTTGGGGGACAACCCTGGAATATTTGGGCTGGGGATGCAAGGAGAGGGAAGAAATCACAGCCGGGAGGTTAGGGATCCCAAAGGAACATTTTCAGAGGGAAAAGGTTGAAACACACTTGAACGATGTTGGAAAAGAGCCAGTAGAGGAAAAACATCAGATCCTGAGGAGGCAGGTGGGAACGCCGGCCTTGGGAAAGAAAAGGGGCGATTCTTCCATCTCAGTGCAAATGAAGCAAGAAACAAAGAGCAATCAGAGCCTGCAATCAAAGCGATGGCATCCCAGCCAAGAGGTGTGTGCAGGGGAAACGCGCAGTAGAGGGACTCTGCGTAGATTTTGGATGTAGACAGAATGGATGAATTAATGAAGAATGGAGTGAAGAGTGAATACCCAACGCATGTGGCGACAGCTGTATGAATCAGGCCTGCTCTTTTTTTTTTTTTAAATAAGATTTGTCCTCAAATTGCCACCTGTGCCCCTTGGCGGTTCGGTATCTAGACTAGCAGACAGACACCATCCCATTACCCCCCTGGAAGTAGGCCATCGAGCTACCCACAGACAAGCCAAATTTTTTCTCCAGAATATTTTGAATTAACTATAAAAGCTGGAAGAGTGTGATTAATCCCCTAAAGCTGCAAACCACAGAGTGTGCAAGAACAGTCGTCTGGGCCCGGATCATTCTAAGGGCCATTGTTCTGAGCGAAAACAACGGGCAGACCTCCAGCGAGCTGGGTCTTTCCTCCTCCAACCTTGCCTGGGGCCCCTCCACAACCCTGCAGGTCCTAGATGTGCCTGTGACCGGACACCCCGCTCTGCGGGCCCCGAAGTCAGGAATAAAGCCCCTTGGAATAACCGGGCCATTGAATCTCAAACTGAATCACCCCCAAAGGCCCATCTTCTCCAGTTACGGGGCTCATTAGAGCTCAGGTAATGTAACAGCTCCTCCTGCTAATGGCGCATGAGCAAGTGGAGGAGACAAACCAGCCCCTCTACTACTTCACTGAAGAGAAACGGGGAGGAAACGGTCATTGACTATAGTCCCAAAGTTTTTAGTGTTTTGGAAGAACTTCCTACCATGAGTGATCTGGAGCATGAAGAATGGATTCACCGGGAGGCTGTGGTGGTTATAAGCAGAACAGACATTCATCCGTGCGTCCTAGTGACCAATGTCCAGTGTTCTGGAATTTGTCATTCTAGAAGTTTCCATGGCTAGTCTCACTGGTAGGAAGGAGGCATGAGAGATCCCTGGAGCCAGGTCTTCAGAAGCTGTGGGGGCCGCATGCCAGGAAAAGTGACACCTCTAGGAGGTGCCTGGTTTGCGCTGACTTGTCCCGCTTGAACCTCAGGGTCTGGACAAGGACGCGCTCTCCAGGGACACTGAAGAATTTGACAGCGACTGGACAACTGGAAATACAGTGGAAATCGACCAAGATGTTCCTAGCATTCAGCATTTCCTGGGCCAGGACTCCACTGGTACCTCTGCCAGGGGCCAGGAGAAAAGGGAGCGCCCCTTACCGTCCTGTGGTCTGACCCTGAGCCCCAGCCGGCCTCCAATCATGTTCACTTGCTTAGAAATCAGCTGACATTCAGAAAGTGACACCTAATAAGGAAAAGGACTTGAAGCTGGGGGTTCCAGGCACAAGAAAGCTAAGAGAAGCCCCCTAATTCTGTGGGGACGAACCAGAGCTCCTTAAAGGATGACAGCAGATTGGTTGTCACCACAAATGAAATGTGTTGTCAAGTGCCTGGTGCACGGAAAGTGAACGGTTTCTACCTGGTCCTGTTAAAATCACTCCCACTAAATTGAATGGAAACAAAGGGATCATGGCTCCAGGGCCTTCCTAGCCCACCAGGCTGGGAATCATTTCCCACAGGCGAATGACATCAGGGAAGAAAACTGGGATTCCTCAGCCAGATTCCACTGTAGCCCCAGATCTGTGCTTCTTGCTGTCAATCTTAACTGGGAGGAAGCTTTGGGGCCAGGTGAAGACCCCAAGCAATGCAGTGGCCCACCTGAGTCCCCTCTCAGCTTCCCATCCGTCATGAAACCTGCAAAGGGATTGCCAAGAATCCCAAGAACCTGCCATTTGGAGTGTCCCAGACAACTGCAGAAGAGGAAAGGGATGGGGGACACCAAAGTTTCACAACCCAATGGCCTTGGCCAGCCCAGGCCCGTCACACGATGGGGGAGCAAGAGCGAGCCATCACCATGGCAACCAGAAGGACCACAGCTGGGGTCCAGGAGGGCCCTGTGACTCAGCCATCTCTCCTCCTGGGCCAACCCCAGCAGATTCTTACAGGTTTGCCAGGCAGGGAAAAAGGGAGCGTGGTCATTGAGAAGAAACTTGACTAAGGCCTCCCTCCTCCTGGTCCCTGGTCCCACCCACTCCCACACTTTCTGCGTCCTTGCCTGCCAGGGAGCGAGGGGCAGTCTGTTTCATAACCAATACACAGGTTTTGAATGCCTCCTGTGGGGAGGGCTCTGGGCTCTGCCCCAGTGGGACATGGGGCAGTGGGGACAACAGACTGAACACAACCTATGGAATGCAAGGCAGAAGCCCATCAGGGTAGAGGAGCGGGGGAACCCAAGGAGGGCATGACTGATTCTGCCCCGGAAGATGCCAGAGACTTCACAGAGGAGGTGACCTCAGAGCTGGGAACACTGAGCAGCTCATTAAGAACTGGCAGATGGGGCTTCCCTGGTGGCACAGTGGTTGAGAGTCCGTCTGCCGATGCAGGGGACACAGGTTCGTGCCCCGCTCCGGGAAGATCCCACATGCTGCGGAGCGGCTGGGTCCGTGAGCCATGGCCGCTGAGCCTGCGCATCTGGAGCCTGTGCTCCGCAGCGGGAAAGGCCACAGCAGTGAGAGGCCCGCGTACCGCAAAAAACAACAACAACAACAAAAAGAACTGGCAGAGAGTCCTCCTAGCTGGGCTGGGAACACATCTCAGCTCCCCAAGGCAGAGGAGCTTGTCTGCGGTCAGGGCCTGGCTCCCGGGAGCCTGGGTCACGCCAGGCCACGTTCCCGGCTGCACGCTGATGGGGTGTCAGAGGCTTAGCTTCCACACGTGCCTCCCACTCCTTCCTGCCCCGATCCAGCTCCAATTCACCCATCTTTCCCTTCCAAAAATGCTTTGTTCCTGCATCACTTTTACACCCTCCCTGCACCAAAATTACCATCCTACGTGAAGCACATTTTTAAACATACACAAAAGTAGAGAAGATAAATTAATGCACCTCTGTCACCTAAATTCAACAGTTTTCACCTTATGGCCAGTCATGTTTCATCCATAATCCTGCTCCATTTCCCCAACCTGCACCCCAGACAACATACCATTTCATCTTTAATTATTACAGAAATTATCCCCCCAAAATCAGAGTTTTCTCAGCACATCCGCAAGACCATTCTCGTTCCTTTAAAAAATATCAATTTCCGAATATTATCCACTATCCAGTCAGCAATCCCACAGGCAGGATTTTTCAGACTGCATCCCCAAGATTTCATTTGCTATGTTCCTCTGTCCCTTGACTTTTCTGTAAATGGATATTTAGACCTAAAGACTCAGTGATTATTTTTGGCAAAAACTTCAAAGGCAGTGGTTTTCCTTCCATCAGCAGGTGCACAGAATCTGGTCAGTTCTTTCTTGATGTTAACAGACACTGATGCCAGATCCATTCATTACTTAGAGGTGGTCACGTGGTGATGCTCTAATTCTGTAACTCCTTCATTTATTGGCTAGAATGCTTCTAAAAAGGAGAAACTTCATGGAAAAACAGAATGAATGCTTGATTCTTCCCTTCTTATACCAGTTTCCCAAAGATTGAATTCCTTCCCTAACCTTCTCCAAAAGTGACCAAGGAGCGCTTGATTTTTAGCATTGCTATAAAGGCTTCGATTTCAACATATCTGATGTATTTTAATCCATTGCAATCAATCCCTTGCAGTTATCACTGTAACTGATGTCTGAATTGCCTCATCTTTGGCTACTAGGACTTTCGCTCCTGCGTGCACTCTGATAGTTTCCATGCTTTCTGGGCTGACAGGATAGTCCAGGCTCATCTTGTACATTCATCTCACTCTTGTTTATTTCAATAGCAGGTCCCCTGACCCCCACCTCCAATCTGTCTGTGTCTTCACTGCAGCTAGATTAATCTTTCCTCAAATTAATTTTAGCCCTGTTTGTCTTCTTGGGAGACAGTGTGATACAGGCAACAAACAGGACCTTTGGAACGCGGGAGAACTGGGTTTGAAAGTTGGCCACATCAATTACAAGATAGGCAGCCCTGGTTGGTTACATCATCTTCTGAGCCTCAACTGCCGCAATTGTAAAAATAGGAATAATAATACCTTACCTTACAGGATTATGGTAAGGACTAAATAAATGTAAAGCACCTGGTTTAGAATTCTGCGAAGAGTAAGTACGTGTCAACATTCCTTCCTTTTCTTCTTGTTCTTTTTGAGAAATGTTTGTGGTTCCTAGTGCCCCTCCCATCATGCAGACTTCCAAGACCCCTTTCCTCTGACCCTCGATGCCTGTTCTCTCCACCCACCTCCACTCCAGTCCCGCCAGCGTGCTCTCACCCAAGCTACTAGCTCCCACACCAATCTTTATTTACACAGACTCCCCAGTCTTAAATGCCCCACGTGCTTCTGCTTATTCAAACCCTACCTGTCTGTGAAGACCCAACTCAGGTCCTTCTGTTTCCCCAAACCCTTCAGACCTCATACTCTTCTCATCCCACAAAAGCTTGTCTGCCTGCCCACAGAAGCAAGTTGGGAGGCTACAGTCTTCCGTAGCCATTTTCACCTGCCACCTACAAGTTAGGACAGAATACACTTCAAGAACAGCTGTTTCTGAAGCTGGACTGGTGTGTACACAGGTCCCTGGGCACCCCAACTAGATGTGGGACCGTAAGCGTGCAGGACCATTTAAGGGTGTGCTTGTGCGTGAATACACGGGTGTGCACGTGTGCGTGCTTGCATGCATTTGTTAGCACATTCATGTGTGTGCACATATGTAAGTACATGTGTGCACACACGTGTGTGCATGTGTATACGTGTGCGTGTGATCGACACCCTGCAGGAAGCCAGGCTCCCTGTTGTCCTCTCTGACTCAGAATCACTGGGAGTCCCTGAGGCTCTGCCCTGCCCTCAGATTTCAGCTGGAACATGGGAGGGCCCTAATTTTAACAGAGACCCAGTAATGGTCTCCTTGGGGGTCTCACTTTTCCAAACCAGCTATGACTCCATCCGGAGCAAGGAGAAGAGCCATAAATGACGAGAGAGAGCTGCCCTGTCCAAATCTGGCAGCCAGATCTGAAGCCAAAGATGAACTCAGCATAGAAGTTTTCAGTGGAAGAGCCAGCCTCCGGAGAAGCAGCGAGTAAGAACGCTTAGCAAGATGGCCTCTCATCCCCAAGACAGGATGACCCCACCCATCGACTTGGCCAACCGTGCCAAGGCATCACAAAACCCGGAGAGGTAGCTGTGACACGCGGTATCCACCTACAGGCCCTTCCTGGACCTCAGAGTCTGTCCCAGGACGGAGCTGCTGCTGTGAAGAATGAAAGAAGAAAGTGCGTTCCAGGTGAGAGACAAAATGGAGCTCCAGGTTGGGTGCAGAAGCCCTAAGTGGGCTTTCCTGGGTCTTTCGGGTTTAAGAGAAACGCCTGCCCCTTCCCTCAAAAGGTGTTGCCCAGATAAAAGGGGTTTAGCCAAAGCAGGGTTCAAACCTCAGCATAAAAAAGCAACAGTGATTTAAGCAATAAAACCAGAATTTCCCTGGAGGGCTGGAGGGGCAGGGGGAGCCCTGGGATGAAGGGAGGGGCTGGCCAGCACCCCAAGAAGAAAATGGCCAGTGAGGAGGTTCCTGGAAGGCCTGGCTGGGGGGGGGGGTCCCTTGGGACAGACAGGGCCACATGTTCAGTGGTCGCCTGTCAGCTGTCACGAACCCACCCCTGCTGTCCTGAACTGTCAGGAAGATGCCTGGGCTGATGTTCCCCAGAGGATGAAGGAAGTGGGCAGAATCCCCAGGCTGGCAGTTCTGTGTCCAGGGCTGTCAGAAAACAGGCTGGCATGTGGCCATCTCTGGGGCAGAAGTGAGACAACCCCCAATTATTCCAGAGGAAAGTGGCCTTTGGACTGAGTGGGGAGAGGCTGGGCTCTTTCCACAGGGGAGTGAAAATGGAATCTCAGGTTGTTTAATGGGGTGTTAAAGGTGTGGTGTCACTTCCCCCGAAAGGGGTGGGGCGCTTGGGGACATCCCAGCAGAGGCAGGCTTCTGGGTCTGCAGACTCTCACTGGTTAAAGGCAGCCGCGCTGGGGGAAAGGCTCTTCAGGACCAGAGGATGTGTGGCCCTGCCCTGCCCTCAACCCACTTCCAGTGCTCGTGGCCGTGGAGAGCAGGAAGGCGGGCTTCCAGAGAGTGTAGCAGCTTGGTAACCACCAAGGGCCATCACACAGTAACATTTCATAGCGCTGCACAAAGCTCCAGGCTGTGTTCCAGCAGAGGCTTGAAAATTCCAGGCCCGCTTCCTTCGCAGGCCTGCCACAGGAGCGGCATCTTGGGGTGTGACAACGTGGGCTCTGCCCCAGGCCTGCAGGACATTCATTAAGGGAGGTCTGCCCTGGCCCACACCCTGCCCACCCTCCACGGGTCAGCCTGATTGAGACGGACACTGGTGCACGAGCCTTTACAAAAAACCCTATGAGCCACTCTCTATTCCTAACATATGAATAGACTGTGTTCTCGTGCATCTTTCTGGAACAGGTCATGTGTGCAGGCTCTCCTTCCATGGCTTGCCTTAAGTGGGTTTCTCAACCCAGGCACCTGACCTACCTACAAGAGGCAGGTGCCCCGGGCCAGGCCTCCTGGAGGCTCTGACCACAGAATTCTTAGAGCGCCTCTCTCCACTGGAAGCTGGAAATCCAAGCTCAGAATGGTCAGCACAGGGCACTCCCGCTGGGGTCCCAGGAAACTCTTTATTGCCAGCTTGCTTTTTTATTTCAATTGGTTTTTTTAAGATTTTTTTTTGATGTGGACCATTTTTGGTCCAAAGACCATTTTTAAAGGTTTTACTGAATCTGTTACAACATTGCTTCTGTTTTATGTTTTTGGCCACGAGGCATGTGGGATCTCAGCTCCCCGACCAGGGATCGAACCGGCACCCCCTGCACTGGAAGGAAAAGTCTTAACCACTGGACCGCCAGGGAAGTCCCTCAATTGTTTTTAGATGAGCCAAAGGCCAGGTCCCTTATCTGTCTGCTCGAGAAAGCTGCCCTTATCCTGGGGAATGGACCTCACAAATGATCACACCCGTTCCCTGCTTCCAGCCCGGGGTGGGCTCAGAGAGCCCCAGAAAGAGCCACCTGCCTCCTCAAACATCCCCCAATGAGGACAGGCCACACTGACCCCTGGAAGAAGCACAGTGACTGGGATGAGGCAGTGAGGCATCCCAGGGGCCCAACTCACGGGGCAAAACCCCCAGGTGG
This sequence comes from Delphinapterus leucas, assembly GCF_059928025.1. Lineage (NCBI taxonomy): Eukaryota > Metazoa > Chordata > Mammalia > Artiodactyla > Monodontidae > Delphinapterus > Delphinapterus leucas. The sequence continues at coordinate 20,523,951 of NC_143130.1, read as the reverse complement.
GCAGCTTGGGTGACTACCTAGCCTGCCGCACCCTGGTCGCTGCTCTGCTTGCAAATAATCCTGTCTTGTGTAGGATAATTTGTAGGTTCTAAAAGTCTCCCCAGACATCCATCTCAAATTCTTCTGCTTCAAATTGAATAAGGCTTGCAGCTCTTGTGGAGAAAGAAAGGGACAGAGACTGGAGGGACAGAGACAGACAGAGACTTACAGAGACAGGGAGACAGAGAGATGCCCCTGGTCCTGCCAGATGTCCTTTGCATTATCATCAGGCAGTTTTCTCCTCAACCTCACTTTCCTTATTTTTTTTCCAGCCTGATCTCTCCACATCTTTCAAGCTCTGCCAGTGGGATGAGTTCCATGGAATGTCCCACGAGCATCCATCCCCCTCGTAATGCATTTCATTTTCCTTGTAGCTGTTTAATCCTTTGAGTCTCCTCCCTCACTCACTCAGCGCCCACTGGGTTCAAAGCTCTGGACAGGGCCCTGGGGCTGCCAAGAGCAAAGCGGACATTGGGGCAGCACCATGACTTTCGTGGGCTCTTCCTCAACAACAAAAAAATCTTAAAAATTCCATTTTACGGCTCTGTTGGTACCAAGGTGAATATATTAATAATATATATGACAACATTTTCTTCAACCTAAAAGTTCATCTTTTTGCTTGATTTTAAAAGAAATGAAAACTAAAAGTCGCGGGCCCCTGAGAGTGTCACGGGTCCCAGGCACAGTGCTTCATGGGGGTTTTGGCCATGGCAGATGGTCGCCAGACTCAGAGCTGCCAGTCTGGCTCACAGTCAAGGATGTAAAGTAGACCACCCTGGGAGCTTTCAGAAGTGCTGTAGCCCAAAGGCACTCAAACAACGACATCAGAACCTCAGGGTGGGACCCAGACACCAGTATTTTTTTAAAGCTCCCGGTTGATTAAATGTGCACTCAAGGCTGTGAGCTAGTGATTCTCAGCCCCAGCTGCCCGAGACAATTACCTGAGGAACTTTTTTAAAAAGCCCAGGGAAGAGGGGTTGTGCATCCACGTTCTTAAAACCCCAGGCAATCCCCCCTGTAAAAGGGTTCTCCTTCCCTTGCCGGGCGGGGACTTGTATGTGTTCACCATTGACAGACTCAGAATTGCAGTTCTCTGCTGATTCTGAATAAACCCTCTTTGCTGGAGAAATATCTGGCTGTCTATTTGTTTCAGGTCAACACCATTAAACAACAACTCCCCATCCTCCCCACTCCCACCAGCCCCTGGCAGCCACCATTCTGCTTCCTATCCCCATGCACTTGACTACTCCCGGTACCTCATGTAAGTGGAATCCTGCAGTATCTGTCCTTTTGTATCTGGCTTATTTCCTTCACAACGTCCTCAAGGTTCATCTATGTTGTAGCACGTGGCTGAATTCCCTTCCTCTAAGGCTGAATACTGTCCCGTCGTGTGTACAGACCACATGTTGTTCATCCGTGGGATTTTGTCTCTTTCATCCACTGCTGCATTGCAGTGCCTAGAACCTTGCCGGCACACAGGATACGTGTTGAAAGACTGCTTTAAGTGAAATAATCCATTACAAGCACTTCTTTCCGGCATACGGTAAGCCTTCCAAAAGTATTAGCCATTGTTGTGATTAGACATCTTCATTCTAGGTTCATCCATGTAAACAGAGGGCAGCTCTCAGCACTGCCAGGAAGCAGTGGCATTTCCTCAGGCCACCCCCATGGGCACACACAGAGAGAGGCAGGAGAAGTCACAAGTTAGAGCTACATGTCGCTGGTGCCATTGAACTTGGGAGTCAGAACCTGAAGTTCCACCAGCTTCTGCCTGAGGAGGTGCTCCCTGGACCCAGGCTGGTCCCTGCCATCTTGTGACCTTCTTCTGGGAAACACAGAGGTAGGAGGCCCTGGTGGCCACCCTCCATCGCCCTTCATCATTCTCAGGGACCCCTACTTTCCTCCCAGATGAATGACCCCTTCCAGGAAGGCCCAGAGCAGCATGCAGCCTGGGTTGGCACTTTGTAAACAAGAGCCGGTGAGAGATGATGGAGGCTGTGAACATGGGCCTTGCTCCCTCCTGCGTTACGCCTGCAGGAAACCTGGGGATTGAAGTGGGTCGTTATTACAGGGAGAGAGAAGCCCTCTCCACTTTCTCTTGGAACAAATTCCAGGAGACTCAGATCATCCATCCTGAAGATGGTCAGCCAGCAGCCCAGAGCCATCTTTCTTGTCACTTTCTCACAGCACAGACCCTGGCCCCGTGATGGTGCCACTGCCTAAGGTCTCTGCTCCAGCTTGGAGGGAAGCTGAAGGCTGGTGAGGGGTTACTAGGAAGGGCAGGGGTGGAGGGGCACAGGAGCGGGGCCAAGGTGTCTTTCCACAGAAAACTCCAGAACCTTTCACCCTCCGCCTGAGCCTCGCAGCCCAGAGTTTGATGGGGGCAGCTCCGTCTCTCCTGGCAGATCCAGACAGCTTGCCCGGCAGTCTTTTGACATGAAGTAATAATTGTCAGAGAGGGTCAGGCTCCAGCAGCTGAGAAAACAACAGAGTGACCCTTGCAAGGCAAGCAAGCCCTGCAGAATCGGACACAGCCCATTAGCGGGTCAGAGGACCTGCTCCCACTGACATCTGCAACGTCGCTGCTGCATCGGGAAATGTGATGGGAGAGACACCCTCTGTGCAGTCACCTTGATGGGGTGTGTGCCAAGCTCTCCTTCCGAGTGGCTGTAACACCAGAGTAAAAACACAATAGAAGGCTGTTCACGGGTGTTTCTGCCTTAATACAAGAGGAACAACTAACCACAGGAATTTTGGAGATGACAGAAAAGCACACTGATGAAATAAATTGCCCATAATTTCATCCTTAAGAGATGAGAGCTGCTGCCTCTGTCATAGAGTCCTTGGACCTCTGTCAATGTGTATATGTGTGTGTGTGTGTGCATGTGTACGCATGTATATTATGTGTATGTATATGCACATACATTATGTGTATGTATGTGTATATATGTATGTATGCACACATATTATGTATGTGTATATTATATACATGTATATGCGTGTATATATATTGTGTGTAGTGTATATGTGTAGGTATATGCATGTACATGTGTGTCTATAAATGTGTGTAATGTGCATGTATATGTTAAGTGTGTATATTACACAAATATATGTGTATATTATTTGTATATGTGTATGCATATGCATGTGTCTACATGTATGTATGGGTATATGTATGTGTGTGCATAGTACGTGTGTATATATGTGTGCGCATTATGCGTATATATGTATCTGTATGCGCATGTCTACATGCATATGCACACACGTAAGTGCATGTATATTATGTGCATGCATGTGTTATGTGTATATTGTATGTATGTGTATATTATGTATAAGCGCACATGTATGTGTGTATGCATGTATATGTACATATACATATGTGCGTTGTGTGTATGCATATTATGTGCGTTTATGTGTGTACATTATGTGCATGTATATGTAGGCAGTTATAGTTTTATGAGGACACACTTTTATTTGTAACAAAATCAATCACCAGGATAAGAAGAGATCAGGGGCATTTTGGTATTTAAAGGTTTAAAAATGTTTGTAGACATCTTAAATATATTTCTATAGCAGCATTTTCCAAACTGTGTTCCACAAAACACACACACGAATTAAAATAAAAGCTGGGACCTGCTGCTGACCAGCTAGAGATTCTAGGGCACACACAGACCCTGAGAAACCCTGTAGCAAAATACGGTAAGCATGGTTTACCCAGCACCGTCAGCCATGGACCACCTTTCTTCATGAGACCACTGATCCTTGCTGGTCTGCAGGATAAAGGGAACCATCTTTTCTCACACCCTTTCCTGAAGCCGGGGTCCAATCCTTTCCAGTTCTCCTGGGCCTGAGGAGGGGCCAGTCCAATATCACTGGGGGAATTCTGAAAGCAAAAAGGAGAGGGAAAGTGGCTGAGATTCTATGTAACATAATACTTTCCCTGCACATTTCCCCAGCTCCTCCTGGGCAAGGGGTGAGGCAGATGACCGGAAGGGAATTAAAATCATTGGTTCTCTAATACACTGCCTGACCTCTGACTCACTTTCTCACTCTCACCAAAACATGGGGAAGGATGGGAGGGGGTTGACAGGCAGTGGGAAAAGGAGAAGACATTCAAGAATCTTTTTTTAAATGAAGATCTTCACTCTTTTTCTTGCTCTTTTTTAAAAATTAGGATTACACTGTATTGATTGCTTTTGTAATCTGCTTTTTCACTTAGTATATCATGAGAATTTTCTCAGGGCATTAAATAGTCTTCTAAAACATAATTTTTAATTACTTCATATAATTCTATCTTGCAGATAAATACCATGATTTTTACCCAGTGTGCCAGATATCAATTGTTTGCCTATTGGATCCAAATTCACCCTGCAGTACCTGCTCTGTGATAAGGGGCTGTGTGTACTCTCAGCATTTCTCCTTTACTGTGAGAGCAATGCTAAACTTTGTCAGAAGACAGCGTGAGAGGGACACTGCAGGAAAAAAACTTTGTCAGAAGACAGCGTGAGAGGGACATTGCAGGAAAAGGCCAGGTTCTCTTCCCACATTTCAGGGTGAGGGGTTTGCTCTTTTTCATTTCTATTGCACTGTCAGTTGTGTATGCACGCACACGTGCATGAGTGCCCGGTGGTCCTCTGCCCTAGCACACAGGCAGCCTTGGCCCAGGCTGGTGACCACCCAGCTGCAGTGGGGACACTGCTGTTCTCCCCCAGCCTCACGTGGGCAGCAGTGCCTTGAACCCTCTGTGCACCCACCTACAAGCCCCCCTCGCCTGTGCTCTAGACACAGGTTCCTGCTGCCCAGGGACATGGGGCAGCTCTGGCCAAGGCCACCAGTGGACTTCTGTCCCAGCCAGTGACCCCCCAACCACACCTGCTTCGACCATGGTGAACCCCCTTCCAAGTCTGCCCTTTCTTGGCTGTCTCCCTGCCCTAGGGCACCCCTTAGAGTTCTCTTTCCATCTTTATAGCCACTTTCCTATCACTGTGGAATAATTCCTTAGAGTTAACTTCCCTTGTTCAAATTATTGTGTGGTTTCTGCCTCCTAACCAGACCCAGATGGAAACATCCAGCGAGGATAGTGCTTTAGGCCTTGTTTTTGAAGTGTTTTCATTAGAAGCTGGGCAGCAGGAAAGGATGGAGTGAAGGATGTATTTACTCAAATGGCAAACGTTTACCCAGGAGCCCTAAGAGGGCTACCAGGTCCCAGAACAGGCAGCCAGAGAATAGTGACGGTGACATTACTAAAAGCCCGTCATGAGAACCAAGTCATTAATCTTCACGACAGCCCCATGGGTGGCACTACAATGAGCCCAGCAAAGGAGTTTGCTGGTGCTTTCATCAGGAGAATCCGAGGTCCAGGCACATGGGACTCACTGGCTAGTCTACAAAAGTAGCATGAGGCCAGGGCTGGAACTTCCAGGAGATGGACGGAAGGATCGAGAAGGATTCTGGGGAGGCACATTTTGCACACAGGAGAGGAGGCCCCAGGAGAGCCCGGAGAAATGGTTTCTGTCTTCTGTGAGCTCTGCGCGGGTTCATCATTGGTTGTGAGACAGCCTGGCCACCTGGAAGAGTCAAGCAGCATGCCCTCCCCGCTACTGCTGCATGTCAGGCAGACTCTCCCCCTGCTCCTGTGAAGAAAGTGCTGTTTCCACTGAATGTCCACATCCCTTGAGTCCTCCCTCTGCTGTGGGTGTAGGGGCTGTGAGGGCTGTGGGAGCAGCAGTGGTCCCCAAGCTTTGCACCTCATCATATTCCAGTGTCTCATAAGCACTTCGTGTTGCGTATTTATCAATTAAATGTATTTGCTACTGCTCCAATCACGGTGTGCGCGTCATAGAGCATACACCCAGTAGAAATGTTTAGAGAATAAGACAAAAATAAGTACAGAGCAAAGTTCTAAAATTGTCCTCCTGCATTCCAGTGAGTCATCCTGACGCCATACCCCACCCAAGGTGCATGGTCCCCACTTTGGAGATCTCTAGTTTCCAAGACATGCTGACCCTACAGCAAAGTCCAAGTTAATTAAAGTTACTTAAGCCCCTGTGATCTCTGCTTTCTGCTTCTTCTCCTCCCCCATGAGACCCTCCCATCCCAATAGTCCACATTAACAGCCCAATTTTCCCATATTTAAAAATGAGATTACATCATCTCTTACATATTTCTTACATGTTGCTTTTGCTACTCTTTTTACAAAAATATTTATTTGTTTATTTATTTATTTACTTTGGCTGTGCCAGGTCTTAGTTGCAGCATGTGGGATCTTTAGTTGTGGCATGCAAACTCTTAGTTGCGGCATGCATGCGGGATCTAGTTCCCTGACCAGGGATCGAACCCGGCCCCCTGCATTGGGAGCATGGAATCTTACCCACTGGGCTACTAGGGAAGTCCCTTTGCTACTTTTGAAGAGTCCTCCAAATTCATACTGCTCTATGAGTTCTATATATTTAATGGGTATATCACATTTAGTAGTGTGTGTGGGGGGGTAATTTATTCAACCATTCATGAACGTTCACTTTGCTTCTCATTTTTTGTCACTATGAACAATGCCATAATAAACATTCTTGTATGAATACAAAAAAAAATAAAAATAAAGAGTTACTTAGCCTGCTCCTGGGTGTCCTTGTTGCATCATGACCAGCCAGCTCTTCCTCTCCTTCAAGGAGACCAGGCTGCACACCTAGCAGGGGTGAGAAGGTTGGTGAGAAGTTCTCCCAATCACAGTCCTGGGCGCAGTCTCCTAACACAGGACACAGGCATTTTAATACCTGTCTCGTAGGGTTTGGTGAAGGTGAAATGAGATAATGCATGTGAATCACTTAAAAGAATAACCATTGCAAAATGGCTATTCAGTAAGTAGTAGTTGTCTGCTATTATCTCATGTCAGGGCAGTTGAGGGTCTGCATCAGATCAGCCACCCAGAAGAAGGGTTATCACTCCAACCAACACCTCACGAACGGTCTGACCTAAATCACAAGCTACATGTTGGGATTCTGAGGGACAGAAAATGGCTATTTCCTAGACAGCAGCGATTTAAGGAAAAGTACCCTGGGGTGAGCTCTACTCCCAAGGACAGGCTGGGTGTGGCAGAGACGGTTAATTGTACCCCAGTATCTATTTCCCCCTTCTTCCTTGTAGTCATAGAACCCCTTGAATTCCAGCCGGGCACATGGCATCCTAGTTGGAAATTACATTTCCCAGACTCTTTTGCATTCAGGGGTGACTATATGGCTAAATTTTGGCCAATGAACTGTGGGCAGGAGTGATTTGTGCAAGTTACAGGTTGCTTTTATAAGGAAATTCTTTGCACTCCATTTCCTCTTATTCTGCCTTGAATGGACTAAAATGCAGATACGATGGAATGATTCAAATTCAACGCCACAGTCAGAGGAAACAACCTCAGGGATGAGATGCGCAAAAACAGGTGAGGACCCGGGATCCCTGGTGACCTTGAAGAGCAGAGCTGCAGTATCCCTGGACCGCTTCCCAGCTTCTACGGAGGAGGAGATATGATTTCAGCTTCTTTGAGCACCTGTCTTCTGGGATCTTCTGTTACAGCCGCTGTCCTGTATCCTAATTAGTCCTGAAATTGGTGTTGGAAGGGAGGTGCTGCCATAATGAAAACTAAATTATACAGCATTGTCTTAGCAGTGGGGTGGCAGACAGTAAGAAAGTCACACAGCAGGCTGGAAAGCAGGTGATCCGTGTTACGTGGCAAGATATTTGGCAAATCAGTTGCCTTCAGTAACTTGGAAGCAGATCAGGTACGTAAAGAGCCTGTGTCTCTAGCAAAAATAATTTTAGAACATTCACAACATGGATCGTCTGGCTGTTCCTTGATACCTTTAACAAGGGACCACAAGAGAGACATAAAGTCAGGTGTGTTTGCAAGCAAAGATGGAGGGATGCAGCTCTGTGACAGAAAGGCCACTCTGCCTGTGGCCTGCAATCGAAATTGACCAAGTGGCTGGAAAAGCCAGCTGCTTCTGTCACCAACAGCAGAGTCTCCTGGCACAAGCTGAGAGCCTTTCTCAAAGGCCTCCTGTGGAGACTTTTCAACCGGACAACAGGATCCAGGCTACAAGCAACAGTCAGATTAAGGATGTTGCTTTCCACTCAAACATTTCAGGTGGCTTCAAGAAAGCCACTGTTAAAATGAGGAAGAGGAGGTTGGCAGTGTAAACCCTTAAATAGAAAAAGACCTAGGGGCAGGCTTAAGGTCTGCATCCCAAAGAGATTTTTTGAGTAGATTATTTTGTCCATGGAATGAACCAGAAGCAAATAGACTGAAAGCTTACTAAGTCTGGGGCAATTTATTATGGTTCGTTCCCTAAAATAGCCCTCAGATCCCCAACCTGCAGCAGTGGGGGCCTTCAGCTCCTTTGGCATGATGTCAGCATCTTTGATATAACCTCCTTACTTTCTGGTAAATTAGATAGTCTGAGCTCATCTTGGAATAAGCCTCCCAAACTTGGATTCAGCTCTGGTTGCTTTTGGCAGGAAATGGTTTTGGATATTCAGATACTCTGATTTGTGTTCTGGGGGTGTTCACTGCTCTCAAACATCTTTATTGGACAAAACCATGAAATACTTTGAATTTTGTGTTCATGATGTATGAGTTCATACTAAAATTTTCAATTCAGATTCAGGACTATGGGATTTTTACTCAACTCATTAATGGTACATCTGTACTTCTTCCTTTATGCCGCATATTCTGGTCCTCAAAAATGCCAACCAAAGAACTGCTGTGCTTTATTCCACAACGTGCACACAACCGCTCCAGAATAAAAATGCCTAACACCACCACAAACAGGAGTCACTGAATACAGTGTTGTTTTTTTTTTAATAAATTTATTTATTTTGGCCGCATTGGGTCTGTTGCTGCGCGTGGGCTTTCTCTAGTTGCGGTGAGCGGGGACTACTCTTTCTTGTGAAACGTGGGCTTCTCATTGTGGTGGCTTCTCTCGTTGCAGAGCGTGGGCTCTAGGCACGCGGGCTTCAGTAGTTGTGGCACGCGGGCTCAGTAGTTGTGGCTCGCGGGCTCTAGAGCGCAGGCTCAGTAGTTGTGGCACACGGGCTTAACTGCTCTATAGCATGTGGGATCTTCCTGGACCAGGGCTCGAACCCGTATCCCCTGAATTGGCAGGTGGATTCTCAACCACTATGCCACCAGGGTAGCCTTAGTTTTTAAAAATGTTTTACAGTTCTTTTTCCTCAGAATATGGCCTGACCAGGGACGTAGAGTCAAATGATTGCATTTTATAATCACCTGAAATAGTTCCTTTCCATATAGTTACGCCAGTGGTTCAAGACCCAGTTCTGCTCGGTTGTTTCATTTTGCTCTCAACATTTAGGAAGCACACCTTTAAATTTAATTTTTTTGCCATCGGTATGTAAAATATTTTCATGATTCCCAAGGTAAATATACAAAACAAGGTGAATTTATTAGTAGACTGACCTTAACATGTGTGGGTCCTGGGACAAGGTTACAGACAGAGGCCCACATTCTATGTGGACATGTATTTTAAAGTAATAAATCAAGCCAACAAATTCCTAAATAGAATATGTCCCATCCTCTTCTCAGAGAAGCACTTCCTCACAGACATGGAGACCAATTTCCAGGTAGAATTCCTGGCTACTTAGAGCTCCACACTGGAACGTGGTGGCACAGGACAGCCTGCCGCTCACTGCCCCTCCTGGTCCAATTCCCCCCACCCCCGCTTCCCCATAGCTCAGGGGGCCTTGCACACACACATGTGGACACACCAGCCCTAGTCAGCCTTCAGGAGGATGAATCCTGAGACGGGGCCCTTGAAGTGGGCTTGGGGCCACGTGGGTAGGGAGTTCCAGAGTCCTGTGATCTAGAAAGGAGGGTGTTGGCTCCCCATAACTCAGCCCACGGGGTCCTCACCCCCCAGGCCCGGGCAGGGACTCCTCTCACTCAGGCCCACGGGCAGCCCTGACGGACAAGCCAAGCATCTCTCCCTGTCCTGCAGCCCTGCAGTCTTCGGTTTATCGTTCCAGTTTATAAATAGAAGCACATTTTATATGTAAATAGACTATATCTTCACACACACATATTTACACACAGACGTCCTACCCTGTGGCTGGGGATGGCAGGGAGTGGACAGGAACCCGTGATCACAGATCTCCTCCCCGCAGATAAGGGCCCTGCTGAGCCCAAGCAGCAGTGAGGCCACCAGGGGGCAGCGAGCATGGGGAGACCGCTTCCCATCACTTTGGGATGATTCCGTCAAAGGAAGCAAATACGACTTTAATTCACATTAACCAGTAGGAAAATACAGTCTTCTCCGTGTACCAACATAAGGCAAATTCGACATAAGAGGCACAGATTCAGTTCAGCTCCACTGCCTTGAACCGATCGCTGGCCTGACCGGCCTCTCTTTCCTTTGCGAACGCCTCAAGTGATTACGCACACCGCCCCGCCCCCCCCCCCCCCCCCCCCCCCCCGCCTCTCCAGGGAGCGGGACCACGAGAAGGAACCCGGGTCGTTTGCCCCACAGCCATCTAGCAAGCTGCCAGCTCAGGACCACCCTTTCCGTGTTGGTCCATAAGCCCCATGTTGGGAAACCGCTTTACCTTCTTCAGCTCCATTTCCCCCCCACCCCCCGGCTCTCATCCGAGGTGAAGAGGGTGCTTCATGGGCGACAAGCTGCCAGCTTTCCACTGAAGCCCCGGGTCCTCAGCCGTCGGGTCGGCAAGAGAGGCTTAAACTCTCCCTGCTGAAAGATGATGAGGGAGGAAATCAGAGAGAGTGGAAGCTTAATGGGTATACAGTTTCAGTTCTACAAGGTGAAAAGTTTTGGAGATCTGTTTCACAGTAATGGGAATATACTCAGTATTACTATAAATGGTACTGTTGAAAATGGTAAAGATGGTAAATTTTATGTTATGTGTTTTTTACCATAATAAAAATCATAATAGCATAAGACACACGCACACACACACACAAAGACAGGAGGATGCAATCCGAAAAAATAAAAATCAGCATCTGAGACGCGAATCAGTCCATGTGTCTTTTCTATCACTAAAAAGGAACTGGATTTGGCATGGACACCCCTAGGGGACAAACGAGTCCCCTCTGGACACTGCGGTACCCGTCGTGGCCGCCAGGTGGCCTGGGGGGGTCGGAGGGAACGCTCCTCTCCAGCCAGGAAAGCTGAGAGAATTAGGAAACCTATGAGCCAGACCAGAGGTGTTTTTGTAAATATAAGTAAATAAACATATATATTATTTAAAACAGTGTAAATTTTGGGCTTCCCTGGTGGCGCAGCGGTTTAGAATCCGCCTGCCAAGGCAGGGGACATGGGTCCAAGCCCTGGTCCAGGAAGATCCCACAGGCCGCGGAGCAACTAAGCCCGTGCACCACAACTACTGAGCCTGTGCTCTAGAGCCCGCGAGCCACAACTACTGAGCTCACGTGCCACAACTACTGAAGCCCACACACCTAGAGCCCGTGCTCCACAACAAGAGAAGCCACCACAATGAGAAGCCCGCACACCGCCACGAAGAGAAGCCCCTGCTTGCCACTAGTAGAGAAAGCCCACGTGCAGCAACAAAGACCCAGTGCAGCCAAAAATAAATAAACAAAATAAATAAATTTATTAAAAAAAACAACAGGGTAAGTTTCACTTATAAGAACAACGTGGTGTCAGCTCACTAAGAACTCAACCTCTCGTAAACTACCACCTAACCTTGTCTTGGGTTGAAAAACTCTCTGATTTTGTGCAGAATTAGGAATCTCAGGAGCAACACTCACTTTGTATCAGATCTCTCATTAGCCTTATGCGAGAGAGGCCTCCCTTTGGCTGCCTAAGTAATAATTAGCAAAGCTTTGCTAGAGGTTCTTGAAGTATCTTTCCTGAGAGAAAACCAACAGTCCCTCTGTTATGGGCTCTTATCCTCTATCCTTTGTTTTCTCTCCATTTACGTAATTTAAAAAAAAAAATCTCCATGAAAGCATGGCAGCCAGAACAAGGTCCTACTGCACAGCACAGGGAACTATATTCAATATCTTGTAAAAAGCCATAATGGAAAAGAATATGAAAAAATATATACATGTATAGCTGAATCACTTTGCTGTATGCCAGAAACTAACACAACACTGTAAATCAACTATATTTCAATAAAAAAAGAATTAAAAAAAAAAAAAGAAAGCATGGCAGCCAGGCCAGGCTGCCATAACCCTCTTCATGACCAGCTACCCAATCAGGAAGAAAGTTCCCTTGGTTTCCAAGGGCAACCGCCACTTGGCCTTGGCTCTGTAAGGTCTTCTCACAAACCATTGCTTCACTAGGATTGAAGAGATTTTCTTTGTTCAAGAAGGACGTCCCTCCTTCATACCTTTTTTTTTTTTTTTTTTTTTTTTTTGCGGTACGCAGGCCTCTCACTGCTGTGGCCTCTCCCGTTGCGGAGCACAGTCTCTGGACGCGCAGGCTCAGCGGCCATGGCTCACGGGCCCAGCCGCTCTGCGGCATGTGGGATCTTCCCAGACCGGGGCACGAACCCGTGTCCCCTGCATCGGCAAGCGGACTCTCAACCACTGCGCCACCAGGGAAGTCCCCTCCTTCATACCTTTAACTTCATCCTGAAACCTCGGACCAATCTGCTTCATTTCCTTTCCAAATATGCAACCGTTTTCAACAGAACAGCTGGTAAATATGCAGGACTCAGCAGTCTCCTCTCAACCGGCAAGTGAAGGTCAACCCACAGGGCTGCTCGGCCGGGATGTTAATAATATCACTTGTAGAAACAGCTTTCCTACATAAGACAGCTGGTAAAAAGACCCTGTTTGCTCAAGATGGCATCGTAAATGAATCTCAATTGGAGGTCCTCTGCACGGAGATGTGACTGCAAAATAAGTCAGACAAAGCAACTGTTGTAGCCTCCACACCCTCCATCCTCCCTTCCTCCTCTTTTCCGTGGTGGCCACATGCGCAGCACCAGATAGCCATGACAATCCTGTTCCCCAACTTCTCTTGCAACTAGGGGTGGCCCTATGATCCACTCTGGCCAGTGGATCCAAATGGAAGTAGGTTGAGAACATTTCCGGGAAAACTTTACTTTTCCTATTAAAGGGATAGACATGGCTTGTTTGACTCCTCGCCTCCCTTCTTTCTGCCTTGAATTCAGACATGATGTCTAGAGCTATAGCATCTGTCGTGCAACCAGGAGGCAAAGGAAAGGCTTGGGTGAGCATCACAGATCAGGGGAACCAGGAGCAGCAAGCCCTACCTCTGAACACCTGCTTACATGAGAAAAGTATACGCATACGTGTTCAAGCCGCTTACGCTGGCTTTCTGTTCCTTGCAACTTCACACGATTCTGAGTGAGACACACCATGCCTGGCATACTTTCCACTAACTCTGCTGTCTCTGAAGGAATCTAGAGCTGAAGGAGCAGCATTTCTGCTCACCTCCTCTCTCCACCTTCTCTCCTTTGTAGGGCAAACTCATACAAACCCAAGTTGGGTAGATGAGACTGTGAAATTCTCCAGTTTGACCCAGGGATTTTTGTCACTGCCAGGTTAAATGGGTGACGACTGATATCCAAAGAAAATCATGGGACTTTATGTCAAAGATGTTAAAGGACCTGCCCATTCCAAAGCCAGAACATCTGCCCCCTGGGTGGGAGGAACCCTCCCCGGAGCCAAAAACTCAACCCCGGCCAGGTGTCCTCGTCAGAGGGACAGGAGGGTCCGTCCAGCCACCCCTGATGCATCCACTTGGCAGTGCCACAGGCCAGAGGAGCTCTGTGTACGCAGAACACATTTGAACGGGGCCTGAGTGGATTATTTTGAAGAAATCCTCAATACTGCCTGGTTCCGGCAGCCTATTCAGCACCGATTCCTGAGCTTTAAGAAAAACGGTGGGAAAAGGACCTGGCATAATCATAGACACGAATGATGGTTTTCATAATAATAACCTCCGAAGGGGTCAGGCCAGCATTATCATTAATCCCATTTAACTGACTTGTGACGCTGAAGCTGACGGGATATCTTGCCTTGGAGTCCCCGCTTCCACCCCGCTCCTCTATATCACAGGACATTCACCCGGACTCCCTTCCGCCACCGCAGCAGGGTGCTCACCAGGCAGCCAGGCTCCAGGGCGCCGACGGGGCAGGTTTACCAGCAGCGGGATGGCCGTTCTAAGCGGGGCGGCATCCTCTCCCTTCACACTGACAGTGGGCGAGCTGGGCCAGGATGCCCCAGCCTGCTGGTTCCCTCTGTCTTCCTTTCGCCTGCGGCCATGGGCACCCCCCATCACTGCTACTTCCTCTGGCGGCCACGTCTAGACGTGGGGCACTGGGTCTCTGTTGGAGATGCTTCAGCAGGCAGAGGAGGGGGTGCCCCGGCACAAGCATTTGGGATGAATGTCGTATGGACGGTGTGGGCTGCGGCCGGGCCCTGTGTTCAGACCTCTAGCTGCCAGCACGACCACCAAGGGGCGTAGCAGAAGAGCAGACCCACCTTAGTGAGGTCCAACTGAGCTGGGGGCCTCTGTCCTTGGTGGGAAGAGAGAGCTCTCCTGGGACCAGCAAAGGTGTTTTTGATTCTGGTGGGTGATGCACATGAGGAGAAGACCTGACTCATGAAGTTCCATCTGTGGGCCTTGGCAATGTCGATTCTAGTCCTTTGTTTCTTTTCATCTTTAAAATTGAAAACAAAATTAAAAGGGGAACCACAGGTGTATTAGACTGCTAGAGCTGCTATACCAAAGTCCCAGTTTAAGCCTGGGGGGCTTAAACAACAGACACTTATTGTCTCCCCGTCCTGGAGGCTGGAAGTCCCAGATCAAGGTGTGGGCAAGGCTGTTTCTCCTGAGGCTTCTCTCCTTGGCTTGTGGATGGCCGCCTTCTCCTGTGGGCTCACATGGTCGTCCCTGTGTCTGTCTTCTTCTCATAAGGACCCCCGTCATATGTAATAGGGCCCACCATGCTGACCTAATTAACCTCAGTTGCCTCTTTAAAGACCCTCTTTCCAAAAACAATCACATTCTGGGGACTTCAACATATGAATTTGGGGGGGGGGGGACACAGTTCAGCCCATAACACGACTCACGTGATTACACTGGCCCCACCCAGATAATCCAGGATAATCTTCCGATCTCAAGGTCTATAACCATAATTATACCTGCAAAGCCTCTTCTGCCATAGAACACAACCCAGTTACAGGTTCCAGGGATTAGGATGTGGACATCTTTGCGGGGAGGCCCTTGTGCCTTCTCCATTGTGCCAAGTACTTTACATACATTACCTCACTTGTATATGGCCAGATTTTCCTACTCTCCCCGATTCCTAGCTGCAAAAACTGAGACACAGAGAAGCTAGGAAGGACCCCAAGTCCCACAGTTGATAAATGGTGGAGAATATGGTTCAGCCACAGCCTCACTATAAGGCCTGCCCATTCTAACTGCCGCCCAGTAAGAAGTCTTCAGCCATAAGGGTGGCTGCAGTTCTGGAATCTGAGGGCTACTCTCCCCGGGCATAGAAATGGGGTAAAGGGACACGCCCCTCCTCTCTCGCCCACCAGCATCCCCGAGGCTGCAATGGTCTGAACCCCTCCCCTCAACACCGGTCTCCCTGAGTCTGTGCTTCTTCCCTCGAATCCGCCCACCACAGCGTAGCCAGAGCCATGGTTTAAGTCACAGATCTGATTTTGTCACCTCTCTGCTTAAAAACCTTCCACAGCCCCCCAGTGCTCCCAGACTGCTATAGTCTGAGTGTGTCCCCCCGAGAGCCACATGTCGAAATCCTAACCCCCAAGCTGATGGTATTAGGAGGTGAGGCCTCTGGGGTGATGAGGCCATGAGGGTGGAGCCTGCAGGGATGGGATTAGTGCCCTTATAAAAGGGACCCCACAGAGCTCCCTCACTCCTTACACCATGTGAGGATGCAGGGAGAAGATGCTGACCCAGGAGAGGACCCTCACCCAACCATGCTGCCACTTGATCTTGGACTTCCAGCCTCCAGACTATGAGAAATAAATTTCTGCTGTTTATAAGCCACGCTGCCTGTGGTACAGACTTGTTTGCTATGACAGCTTGAATAGACTAAGACAAGATAAAGACCAAAAGCCACAATATTTTTTTTTGCTGGGACTCTTGATTTAAAGCTATGAAAACCCAATGCCACTTCAGAAAACAGTTTGGTAATTCCTCAAAAAGTTAAACACAGAGTTTCCATATGACCCAAGGATTCCATTCCCAGGCATATACCCAAGAGAATTATAAACATGTTCAAACAAATACATGTACACACATGTTCACAGCAGCGTTAGTCACACTAGCCAAAAGGTGGACACAACCCAAGTGTCCATCAACGGATGAATGAATGAGCAAAATGTGACACATACATACAGTGGACGTTATTCAGCCACAAAAAGAATCAGGTACTGATACATGCCACGACATGGATGAACCTTGAAAACACTGAGTTTTCAAGTGATGAGAATATAGACACAAAAGGTCACATACTGTATGATTCCATTCACATGAAGTATCCAGAACAGGCAAATCCAGAGACACAGAAAGCTGATTGATTGTCAGCGGCTGGGTGGGGAGGGGAAGGGAATAACTGCTTCACGGGTATGAGGTTTCCTTCTGGGGTGATGAAAATGTTTTGGAACTAGATAGAGGTGGTGGTTGTACAACATGGTGAAGGTACTAAATGCCCCTGGATGGCTCACTTTAAAGTGGCTAATTTTATTTTATGTGAATATCAGTTAAAAAAAACCATGGAAGGAAGGAAGGAAGAGAGGGAGGGAGGGAGGGAGGGAGGAATTTATTGGCTCACGTAAATGTGAAGTTGAAGAAAGAGCCTCAGCTAAATGATGGACCAAAATGGTACGATGGGGGATTTCCATCATTGTGTCACCTTGTCTCTGATGTGCCTCAGCCTCCACTAGACAGGCAGGGTGACAAACCTTCAGCCTCAGACACCAATGCTCCCAGCCCAGAACCCCAGCAGAAAGACACAGCCCAGTTCTGTCTTCATATCCCTGTGGTCTAAATAATCAGCTAACTCCACATACACCCAATATGCAATAAGGGAGAAGAAGTTTGGGGGCTGTGATTTCTTTGAGGGTTCAATTTCTTTAAAGGAGGGGAGTTTATTTTGGACTTTCATTTCTCAGCAAAAAAGGGAGGGGTAATATTGGTCAAGATCTAGTTGGAAGAAATTGACCACCATGATTATCTGAATGGGGAAATTTAATATTAAGAACTGTTAACCAAAACTATTAAAAGGGGTATAAGAGGGCTGGAGAGGGTCCAGCAGCAGCAGGTGCAAAAGGGCCTGACATTGTCTGGTGGAGGGAGAGTGGACATAGGGGACAAGGGCTGGGAGGGGGTCACCCCCAACCAGGGCTAGGACTCCCACCTATTCAGGAGACCCTGCCCGACAGGGAGCATGCAGCCAGCTGGAGAAGCAGCTCGCTGGGGTGGGGGGTGGGGCAGCTGTCTAGGCTCTTCACTGAGGAACAACAGCAATGCAGGGCCGGGACCCGGAAGAGAAGGGTCTTCCTGGCCCCGTGGTCCATCTGTTGCCCTCTGTTGAGGAACCCTAACATTCCTCCAGCCAGCGAAAGAGAACATTCCCCCAGCCAGCTGGGGTCCAGCTCCAGTGTCACAGGCAGAGAAAAGAAGGATGGATTTGGGGCTGAGAGGTGATAAACTAATAACTGAAACAGGGGATTTCATTGGTTGGGGCTTTCGTTTCTCTGGTGAAACACAAATGGGAGCGGGTCCCTGTTCTGGGCGTTGTGTCTGGACAACTGATCACAGGGTCTCTCCCTGGTTAGGGAGGTGGGCATGGAACTGGGCGTGGGGACTTGGGGTCTGATGTGCAGTGTGCTCTTGGCTTTAACTGATGTCCATTCTGACCTATTTTGGGGACAGGAGCTGAACTTCCCACTGCACTGATCCTGCAGGAATATGAGGGGTTCGCAGAGTAACACAGAGGAGGGAGTTGTGGCTCTCCACCTCCCTCTAGAGGGTGGGGAAGAGGGGTTCTCGCCTGGCTTTGTGCAGCTCAGGCTGGGCTGTGGCTGCTGGAGGAGAGGTCACTGCTCATCTGGACACCCCGGGGCCCTTCTCTTCAGGCTCTGGCGGGACAGGGTCGATGGCCGAGCCCGGCCACCGTGCTCGTCTCTCTTCCCTGCTGCTGTACCTGGTGTGCTTTGCTTTGCTCTCCTGCATGAGGCACCAGGGCAGAAGGGGATAAAATCCCCTCTCAAGGTTGTGGCTGCGGGGGAGAGAGGCTCCTGCTGAGTCTACGCCAGCTTGGTGGGACAGGCCTGCACAGCGAGACCTGTGCTCGCCCAGCCGCTGTTACAGTGGCACCTGCTTCCCCGTGTGCTCCATACGACGGCCGCCCCCTCGATACAGGGCAGGCAGAACAGGCTAAGACAGGTCTGCGCGGTCCCGAGCTCCCTTCACCTGATAGTACTGATGATGGTCACCACAGCTATTCAGTAGACCCGCTGTCAACAGACCCAGTCTTGAGTCTAACACGCCTTGCGAAGGCCAGGCTAGAGAGTGCTTGCACTGCGCTTAGAGGATGCACGCTTTGCATCCAAATCCCAGCAGTGCTGCAGCAGATCTCAGAGAAACCTGTGATCCACCGGATTCAGTATGATAGATCACACAAACTTAGCACATGCCTAGCACTGAATCTGGTTCAGGGTAGATTCCATGGACGTACGCACGAATTAATGGACGTTCGGGAAAACTCGCGGCGCTGGACAGCATATGCTCAGGTTGTGTTCAAGCGCTAAATAAAAGAGGAAAATCTAATCCTTCATCCATCATCCAGTCGGATGGTAAACCGATCATTTCCCCAAACAGCACTTCCCTTCAACAAACAGTGGCCATAAAAGCAAAGGCTCTGAAACTTTAAGAGGCCATAAAGCCTTTGGCAGTGGTGCAGGGCTCCGAGAACACACACATGAATAAATTAAAACCCAAAGCTGCCGCGGAGACACAGCCACGTCCAGAAGGACACTGATGAACAGACTCTTAGTGGAAAGAAACACGGGCCACAGCATATAACGTGAGCCAGGGGCAGCTGCCCGCCAGACACCCTGGGGCCCCCAGCCCTGCGTCAAGTCGGCAGCTCCCGTCCAGCTGCACAGGGGGCTTACACAGCAACATAAAATCGATGCCACTGGTTGGTCAACCAAATAGTGATCTCACCGAACGACTCTCAGGCCACAGATGCGCTCCTCTGAGAGGAGAGAGGACAGATCAGTCTGGGGATGCAGACCCACACTCCCTGAGTTACCAAGTTTACAGTCAGCCACCAAACAAGAGTGCTCCAGGGCGGAGAGAACCACTAGTGCAGGCTCCTCATTCAGTGACGGACGTGGGGAGGGCTCTTCACGTGGAGAGCCTGACTCTGGACGCTGGATTTCTCTATTGAGAGCCGGCCACCAAGACCAGGCAGGCCGCCTGCACCAAGGTTTCGTCCTCGATTTAAAAACATTCTTTTCCCTGCAGACCTCTGAGCGGGGACTGAAAAGAATTGCAACGAGGCCCTTGGTGTCAGACAGAATTAATACGACTCATCCCCCCTGCTGGGTCTCGGCAGGACACTTGACACCCAGACCACAACCACTCAACTCCTTTCCTGGGACTGGGTGTCAAGGCTGCGAGCTTGGTTAAGCTCCGAGGAGGACTGGCAATAGAATTCGAGTTGAGGGTTTTTTTCTTTTGGGGGGCGCAGTTCTTTTTCTACTTTCTTTTCACCTGTAAGTAGAGTCCAATCAACTGCTCAAACACGCATTTTTTCCAGGGTTAAAAAAGTACATACAAACCAGGACTCGGGGGAGACTGGACACACAGAGGCTCCATTAAAGCCACTGAAGGAGACAGAGCTTGGCAAACAGGAATTTCTACTTCAGTTCCAGCAGCCTCGGGTGGTGGAGGCATGTAACAAAGATCAGGCAGAGTGAGGAATGGTCTTATCAGACAGCCATCCTAGGTTGCCTGAGCATTTATTATGTGCCCATGCCATGCTGGGCAATGAAAAACAATTCGGGGCAAAGAAGAGACTGAGAGGCTGTTTGAAGGCAGTCAGGCCCTTGGAATGATGGACCGTTATTCTCCGAGCCTGTCTGAGGGCCGGTCAAATCCTTCACCTTCCAAATAAAGAAAACGAGGTACAGAGACAATGAATTAAATGTAGCCTTTCCAAAAAATAGTAAGTCTGTGCCTGTTTCTACACCATAGGAGTATTGTGTCTGGAACCCCCCGATTTCATCTGGGTTCAAATCAGCCATGGGGCTGTCTTGGTCAGCTCGGGCTGCTGTAACAAATATATCAGAGGCTGGGTGTCCTAAACAAAAAACACTCATTTCTCACAGTTGTGGAGGCTGTTGATTCTGTGACTGGTGAGGGCTGCTTCCTGGTTTGCAGATGGTGCCTTCCTGCTGTGTCCTCACATTACAGAAGGGGCTAGAAAGTGCTCTGGGGTCTCTTTATAAGGACACTAATTCCATCATGAGGGCTCCACCCTCATGACCCCATCACCTCCCAAAGGCCCCACCTCCTGATACCATCACACTGCAGGGTTAGGATCTCAACAGATGGATTTTGGGAGGACACAAACATTCAGTCTATAACATGGACCAAGCAACATGGTCTGAGCACCCCTGATGGTAGACAGAAGGGGCTCTCCTCATTCTTCGTGGGTGTAGCATAGAAGTCTGGGGTCCTACAGTATCTTTTTCTACATCAAGCTAATAGAGACCTGCTATTTAATTTTTTTCACACTTATACACTTTTCCCCAAATGAAAACCTCTTTCCTTACTACTAAATAATAAAATTTACATTCTTAAACGTCTCCCCTTTGTCCAACACTGTACCAAATGTTTTATATTTAACTCTCACAACACCTCTAAGAGGTTGGCATCCCATCTTGTGGATGAGGACACGGAGGCTCAGAGAGATTAAATCACCTGCCAAAAGCCACACAGCTGGCCACGATCCAGTCAACTCCCACGCCCATGTATGCCCCTTCTAGTATTAGCAAAACTCTTACAGATTTACCGGCTGCACACAAGTGGGCTGTCGTGACCTCTTCCACGGTGGTGGGAGCAGATGGAACAGATGAACAAACTCTACTCCGCCAACCTTTCTCTGGCCAAGGCTGCTCTCAGAGACAGTGCTGGGGAGCAAATGCTGCTCCCTCCTAACGACAGGAGGGCGGGCAGCTGTTTCCAGCTGGGGCTGTGATGGGGTGGCGCCAGGCCCCTCTGGCTGCCATGCACAAAGGTGGCTCAGGCCATGGGGCTCTAAGGGACCCTGAGATGGAGGGATGATGGCTGTGGCAGCGGCAGCCGCTGCCCCTGGCATGTCACAGGCTCCTTGCAAATGCCTGGATTCAGGTTCAGATGGGAACAGAAGTGAGACACCTGAGTTGATCCCTGCATGCCTCCGCCAGGGTCCATCTGGTCAATGAGTGAGCTTACTTCATAAAGTTCTGAAGGAATGAAATGGAGCAGCACCTAGAATGACACAAGGCTCTAAATGACAGTGTGACGTGTTCATTAGTGTGAATACAACTGCACTCCCACTAGTCAGGGTCCCCATCAGACACAGACCTCCAGGGGCTTCAATTCTTGGCCAAAAGTTTAAGAGCTGTGATCTCTCTGTAAGACATGACTAAAGTATATCCAACAAACTAATCACACACCATCCTTACTGAGAGAGAGAGAGGATAAAAAGAATAGAGGTGGAGGCGTGGGGGAATTCCTGGGAAAGAGTGAGAGGGGGTTTTCTGAGGATGGGCCCCTGTCTCTTGGTGTGGGAATTCCCAGATAAGTTTAGGGATGTTAGAGGAAAGTTTCCTTGTGGCTTTGGAACCTCATAGTAAAAGCTGGAAGGACTTTGAGGAAAGTGTCCATGAAAACTTGAAGAGCCTTGAAAAACTGTTTATAGAAGCATGACTGTCTTTGAGGTGGCCTCAGGTAAGGGATTAAAGAAAAGGGAAAAATCTTACTGGAAATTGTTATGTAGTAGAGACAGAAACTTTACCAGCACTGTTGCCTTATAGGGAAGATAGAAAATGTACCTTAGGCATGGGGTGGTCTAGCAAAGGAGATGGTCCAAGCAGAGTACTGAAGAGTGATTTCTTCTTGCTGCTTCTGGTAAAAAGTGAGACAAGAGAAAGGCAGGACTGTTAAACAAAAGAGAGGCAGCACTTCCTGCTTTTGAAACTTCTCACCTTCTCCAGATGGCAAATGATGTTAAATTTAAAGGGCTCTTAGGTAAAAATCAAGTACAGGCACCATCAGGAAAATCTGGTCTAAAGATGAACCCAAGAGTGTGACTGTGTCTTAGTCGGCTCGGGCTGCCATACAAATGACAAACGCCACAGACTGAGCACTTCAACAACCCTGTCCTTTCAGGGCATATATTGGAGCTATTTGTAGGTGAAGCTTTTTTTTTTTTCTAATGGAGTGAGCCCACCCCCGCCCCCGCAGTGAGATTCACAGGTCATCCACAAGATTTTTAAGAGAATTATATTGGAAGAAGCATTGACAGCTTGAGCTGAAAGGGACAGACAGCACAAACTGAAAAGATGTCTTTGGACCCTGAAACTTGTACAAGGCAGAAGCACGCTGAGAAAACTACACAAATACAGGAAAAGGAAGGATGACTCAGAGGGTAAAACCAAAAGCCTGCAGAGTAAATCCAAGAGCTGTGGAAAATTATTCCCAGGAAATGTCAATTTGTACCCTATTGGATTTCAGAATTGCTATGAACCAGTGACTTCCGTGCATCCCCAATTTCCAACTCTGTTGAACAGGAGGGTCTTCAGTAATTATGCTATGCTTGTCCTATTATTGCAGATAACTTGTCTCTCTAGTTCACAAATTTCAGACCTGGCTTTGAGGATTCAAGGAACTACACCTAAGGAGCCTCACGAACATCTGGATCTAATTTGGATAATGAAATTCTGGACTTCAAACTGATACTCTACTGCACTGGGGGCCCTGGGAGAGGCTAAGCACATTTTGTGTGTGGGTAGGACGTGAATCACTGGGGCACAGAGGGAGGATGTTGGTAGCCAGCCTCTAAGACTTCCCCCAATGATCCCCATCCTCCACTACTCTTGCCCTTGTGTCACCTCTTCCCACAATGAATAGAACTGACTAATGTGACCAACAGGATGTAACTTCTAGGTCTTAGCAGACGCTGTGACTTTCCCCTATTCTCTCCTGGATCACTTGCTCTGGGGGAAGCCAGTTGCCATGTCATGAGGAAACTCACGCAGGTGTGTGGCGAGGTCCCCATGGTGAGGACTGAGGCCTCCTGCCAATAGTGACCATTGGCTTGTCACCCACATAAGTGAGTCATCTTGGGGAGCAGATCCGCCCAGGCTCCTACAGTTGGCTGCAGTCCTGGCTGATTGCAATCTCATGAAAGAACCCAAGCTAGATCATTCTACTAAAATGCTCTTGAATTCCCAACCCACAGAAGCTGTGTAACATAACAAATGTTTATTATTTGTTTAAGCCACTAAGATTTGGGATAATTTGTTACCCAGCAATAGATAACTATTACAGGATTGAAATGAGCACATCAAATACTTCATTCAATTTATTAACGAATGATGGAAATAGTAATACAATTCCAGGAACACTTGGGGAACTTGATATTTATAGCAATTTCATAAAGGACTGTTAGAATTTGAGTGCTAGGTTAATACAAAATAGTACAAAACTGGTTAATGCCCTAGGGAATAATAAACTGAAACCTTTGGGGTTATCTTTTTGAGTTAACACTGAAATGACATGCCATCACCTTTTGCCTCATTTTCAAGTCTTAAATACTTTTTCTTAATAAGCAGATGTGATCCAGGAACTGAGAAAGGGAACTCCCACTTGACTGACTGCTTCTAAGGGAAGGGGGTCCCGGTAGCTGCTGCCACCCCAGCTGAGACTGCATGTGTGACGTGGCCTCCCTCACCTCTGCTCAGAGGGGACAGAAATGAATGGGTAAAGAGGGCGGATATGGCCGGGGTGGAGCATGGGCTCAGAGAGCTCCCAAGGGTAAACAGCATGGGACTATATACAGACTTGTCTCAGAGCAGCTTTGGCAGGGTAGGTAGGAAGGACAGGTAGAGAGGGAAGGGGAGAAACAGGATGCCCAAATAGAATCCCAGTCCCTAACTAAGGTTTGGGGGGTTTTGTTTGTTTTGTTACCTTTTAAAAATCATCTTAAATATGTAAGCAGTATTTACCTAGTAAAAAGAAGAAATTTGAATTCACCTTTGGGACAGACTGATTGTCTTTGTTTTGGGAAGAACTATTAAGTGGACATTTGATTATGAAATATAAAGCAGACATCATGCTTCTGTTGGCCTGAATGCGCATGTTTGAGGCTGAGAAGCTCCATATTCTATGCGGAGTAAACGGCAGAAACAGAGTTGTTCCTGAAAAAGAAGTAATTGGTGGGCTAGGGGCTAAGGAATGGGTTTGCAGTGGCTGTACTTTCAGCCTGCAGGTGGCACACCTGCAGGAGGCCAGGCTGGGTTGGAGAATTCTGTCATAAAGGAGAGAAGAAAGTCCAGAGCAGGGACCTGGGTAGCCTGCTGTCTCTGTCAGCCTTTGGGAACGCTGTTGGACACACTTGTTTTTTAAGGCTCACGTTGGAAAACATGTTCTAATGGACCTTCTTGTCAGGTACCAGAAGGCAAGGGAGCATTCCTGAGGCTAAGGGTGGGGGCGGGTTTAGCTCTCAAACACAAGGGCCATTTCTGTTGTCAGTCATCCTGGGGAGAGGCTGCTCTTGAGACAGGAAGTGAGGATTAGGGAGGCTGGCCTCTGAATGCAGAGACGGGACAAGCACAAAGCCCTCCCAGGGAGGAAGCGGCCCCGCCTCCCCATGAGGGTCACCTGGCAGCAGGTGTGGGGGGAGCTCTGTAAAGGACCCCCAGGACAGACCCACCTAGAGGCTCTAAGGGAAGTCCCACCCAGTAGGGTTATCTGTTAGCTGTGCTGTACCTCCTTCCCCTTCTCTCACTCACACTCATCAACACAGTCTGGTTCCTGTTGCGGTGTCAGAATTTAAGGGGAAAGCCTGTTCTGTACCTGAAGCGCAGGGCTGAGTGCCAAAGCTAGCGTGTTGGTGAGGGCAGAAGCCTGACAGGGAGGGACGGTGGCCCAGCTCAGTGACAGAGCATGAATAAGACACCACAATGCCAAATGTGGACGCTGGAGAGATCTCAGGATTGAGGGGCTGGACAGGGAAGGGACCCAGATTAACAATCCACAAACTGACAAGTAGCTGTGAAATTCACAGCAAGATGAAATGTGGCTTAATTGGTGATCACAGACTGGTGACACCTGGCCATGTGGGCTATTGATGAATGAGACAGAGGATGGATGATGGTAGATAGGCAGGCAGGTAGAGGGACAGGTATAGGATGGATGGATGGATGGATGGATGGATGGATGGATGGATGGATGGATGGATGGATGGATGGATGGGTGGGTGGATGGATGGATGGATGGATGGATGGACGGACGGACAGATGGATGGACAGATGGACTGATGGATGGATGGATGGACAGACGGATGGATGGACAGATGGATGGATGGATAGGCAGGCAGCTGATGTATAGACAGATGGAGATATAGGTATAGAATGGATGGTGAAGGAGTTCAGAGGATGTCCCCCCAAAATATGCCACTCAGGCATACTGATTCTTTTGAATTAAAGGCACTTGAGAAATAGCAGGTATAACAAGGGCTCTCTAACTTTCCTTTTTCTTCCTGAAAGCAGGAGATAAACTCCCCTGTGAAAGGTGTCCTCCCTGTACCGGGAGAAAGGAAGATATTCTTATCACCAGAGATGGGGAATCTGAGGGCGAGAGATCTGTACAAGCAAACCCTGTTCAGCCAACCCTTATCTTACTTCACCATTTACCACCTCTGGCCCAAAGCCCTGTGTCTTGTCCATTCTTCACAAATGTATTGTTTCTTTGTCTAAAAGGTATAAAAGCTTTCTGCTCTGGTTGCTTCTTCAGGTCTTCATTCTCTTATGAAGGCTCCTATGTACATGTAACAGTTTACTAAAACGTGTATGCCTTTCTCCTGTTCATCTGTCTTTGTCCATTTAATTCTTAGACCCAACTGGAGACCTAAAGAGTAGAGGAGAATTTGTCCTCCCTTACAGACAGATAATGACGTATAGATAAATAGATAAACAGATATAAGTACAGGGTGGATGGATGGATGGATGAATGGATGGATAGATGACAGATAGAAAGAAAACTGCAGAGGAAACATTTATTTTCATTATCTTCCTAAAATGTGGACAAGCACAAAGAAAGGACATGAAAGTATAAGTGAACAGGAACTCCAGAATACAAATTACTTACTTTTGCTTGTCACACTCCAAGAGGAGTTTTAGAAGCAAAATTCAATGGTTTCCAATTTCCCCTTTTCTAGATTATCTGTGATGGATACTTTTCTCAGCAATTTCACCCAACACCAACCAGGAGATTGAAACTCAACAGAAAACAGAACTCAAAGAGCCAGAGCTGCCCGTTTCTGTCCCCTCCGACATACAGAAAAGCAGAGCGGAGGAGGTTATCCGGATGGGCCGAGGGGGAGGCTGGTCCCTGCAAGCTTCTCCTGAGCCCCCCACCCAGCCGTGTGGGGCCTTCTGGGTGGCTTCTTTGTCACCACACTTCTCATACCCGAAGGGAAGGGCATGATATTCTGCCAGCTTCCCTAGTGTGTGTCAAGCAGCTCAAACAGCCATTTGAAAGAACGTGGCTATCTGGGGATAAAAAACTCTATGCAGGGCCAACTACTGTCGCTTCAAAACAGGACTGGGTCCCCGGAAACACGAGAGGCAAATCAGTTCTGCTGGGGAGCCAGAGAAGGCTTTTGTGATCCAAATGGAACCCAGTGGGCAGTTAAGAGCTCTAGTCCCCATGAAAGGCCCCCGTGGAAAGTGCAGTCATATGCAACGTGCATATTTTTCTCTACAGAAAGCTGATTATCTACCATTTCCTGGAAACAAAGAAAAATTACTTGTAATTATTCTAGACTGAAAAAATAGCGACTTCTGGAAGTTTTCCACCTCCTCTCCTACAATGCCCGTTAACAGGTATGAGGAGGAAATAATACCACGTGGATTCAGGGTAACGCGATAGATCAGAGCATGAGTCACGTCTTAAGACGAGGTGGGCGCGAAGGATCTACCTTTAAAGAACTCTAATTAAAGCAATTACCACTGTTACCAAAATTACTGTTTTTAAAAGACTGAAGTCCTCTATTGGAGAACGATCATGTCAGAAAGCTGTGGGGAAGAAAAACCCACATGACCAGCACTATTAGGGAGAACAAAAGGCAAGCATTGTTTAAACCCAGGTACTTAAATCCTCCCATGCCTCCATTCCTTGGTGGGAAGTCACCATTCCTGAAAGCCTGTCATACTTTTTAAGTTTTCAAAGAGCTGTCGGCAATATTCCAAGGGTGGGAGGTAAGCGCTGCTGAGTGTGGCGGGCGGGTCAGGCAGAGTGACGGCTATTGCCTTTTCTCCTCCTGACAAGGTAGCATCCAGGGGCTTGTCGTTCCGGAGCAAGGAGAGGATGGACCGCTGCGGGGGTCTGAGATTCCGCACTCAGACTACAAAATTACAGGTGCACGAAGAAATGATAACAGGCAGGGCTGGCTGCCCTACAGGGGTAGGGGATGCTGGAAGGTAGTCTGGAGTCCATCTGGGTAACCTTTGTGCTCGTGGCCTGATGCTAGAAAAATCTGATCGGGGCTTTGATGTTGGTGGGGATGCTCTCAAACGATGAGGGGAAGGACTGTGATTTTTTTTTTTTATTTTCAGTGTGCTGCAGATGGGTATTTTTCGTAAAGTACCCTAAAAATTAATGACTCGAACATGAAATACCAAGCAAAGAAATACAAAATATAAGCCCCACTACTTTGGTATTAGGTTCAACAGACATAAAAATTAATCTGTCCAACTGCCAGAAACCTTTCTAAAAGCTTACTCTCAATTTCCATACTTACCCCACTGGGGACCATCAGGCCAAAGGCTGCCCTCCAAGTAGCTCTGATCTAGGACAGTGTATCCCAAAGTTGTTGCTGGAAAACGAAGTCACCCTACGTGATCATGGGAACATGGTTCCGATGGTCACAAAAGAGGTGAAAATGCTACCTATCATTCTGGACATTCACAAGGCATGGTGGCGTATTAAAGGCTCCGAGAAATCCTGTTTCAAAAAAGGGAAAAAACTACTTTTATTGAGCCTGGTTTTCCAAATTTATTTGCTCACTTTCTCTTTGTCTCCTTTTTAAGTTTGTTTACTTATGGATTTATTTTTGCATCATACGTGCAACATTTGCCAAATTACATTCCACCATCACACGCTAAGAGATGTGGGTCTGGGGTTTGCCCCCATGGGAATCTGCCCAGCCTGAGACACTGAGAAATTAGTCATAATGCTGGACCCCAAAGTGGAAAGTACCCCAGCCTCGGAGAACCTTTGCCAGCCAGTCGGCCCCGTGGTGGTAATGCCTGGACCCAGTTGTAGACGGCGCCAAATGGTCCAAGGAATTGCTTCCGGTGAAACTCAGGTTCCTCTTTAATTGTTTAGCTGCAGCAACAGATAAGAGCTCCAGCTATTGGCACTACTCCATTTTGGCAACTGCCTCACACGTTGGGACACGGTGGCCTTCAGCGAAAGTCTGTGCGTGGAATAAACTCAATCAAGTGTAAGGAGACTACAGGTTATCCTGGGAACTCCAGGGTACCAGCTATAGTAACACTGTTTATCCTTCCCCGGGCTCACTCAAGCTAGGCCCAGAATGGGTTTTCCTAATTAGCTGGCATCAGGCAACCACCCCATAGTGCAATCAATGTCCTTGCAGGAGGCTTTCAAACACCTCTTGGAAGTACATTTGAATTCACTAAGACTCCCAATTCCCCTCTAACAAAACAATTATCTACAGTTCGATTTCCGCACATAGAACCCCAAGTGCCTTCACACCGGGGTCAGTAGCACGAGAAGTCTGGTTTTGCCAGAACTGGTATCACTACTGGCTTTAATAGTCATGGAGGCAGCTGGCCGATCTAGCTGGTCCAGAATATTGCTATCTCTCAAACACTTGGAATTTTCTGCTGTTGCATCAAATCAAAAGCACAGCAAAGTCAAGGTCACTTTCTTACCTACCACTCAATCTCCTTACTGTTTCCTTTCTTTACTGTCTCCTAGCTCTATTTTGTATCCCTGTGACATGGACTACTTTACAATCTACTCTGATATATACCATCCTGAGTCACAGAAAAAAAGTATTTCCAGGCCTGGGGGTTTTTCTGGTAATGACATCGACACAGTATTTAGTCTCAGAAAACGTAGCCACTTGCCTGCACGTCACATCATCCCTCACACGTCCGACACTAATCGCCAACCAGCGCAGGCACCGAGAAACTTTTCCACTGAGCGCCTCTTGTATAATTAGGAGGGTATAATTATGAGGTCCTCAGACCATGTCACAGGCTTCTCTGTGGTTATAAATCATGCCAGCAAATCCTTGGATTTACCTCCCATAAAAAGGTGGAGTCTACTTCACGTCCCGTGAACAAGGGCCAACTGTGGGCACTAGCTTCTGACAATCAGACTGCAGCAAAGAGGAGGCTGTCTGTCCCCCGGGCTTCCTTCTGGTTGTTTCTCTCTCTGGGGACACGTGGCTTTGGAGCCCTGAGGTGTCACATAGGAAGTATCACTGTCGTGAAGACACCATGCTGGCAAGACCCTGAGTGGAGACCCCAGAGAGAGAAATGCCGGAGGACAGGGAACTCCACCTACTCCAGCTCAGGTGCCACACGTGGGAGGGAAGAGCCTCTGAGGCGTTGCTGGCTGCTCCTGAATTGTGAGAGATCACAAATCACCACGGCTGTTATAAGTCACTCAGTTTGGGGTGATCTGTTGCTCAGCAAGGAGATAACTAACATACTTCTTAAGTGTCTTACAATTAGAGCTCTTCCCACTTCTCTTTTTTTCAGCACACACCGCTGACCTCCTTAGGACTCTCCCAGCTTGTAAGGCTCCCAGCTAGTAAGACGCTCCTAGCTAGTAAGACTCTCCCAGCTGATAAAACTGTCCCAGCTAGTAAGACTCTACTAGCTGGCAAGACTCTCCCAGCTTGTAAGGCTCCCAGCTAGTAAGACTCTCCTAGCTAGTAAGAATCTCCCAGCTGGTAAAACTGTCCCAGCTAGTAAGACTCTCCTAGCTAGTAAGAATCTCCCAGCTGGTAAAACTGTCCCAGCTAGTAAGACTCTCCTAGCTAGTAAGAATCTCCCAGCTGGTAAAACTGTCCCAGCTAGTAAGACTCTCCTAGCTAGTAAGACTCTCCCAGCTGGTAAAACTGTCCCAGCTAGTAAGACTCTCCTAGCTAGTAAGACTCTCCCAGCTGGTAAAACTGTCCTAGCTAGTAAGACTCTCCTAGCTAGTAAGACTCTCCCAGCTGGCAAGACTCTCCCAGCTTGTAAGGCTCCCAGCTAGTAAGACTGTCCCAGCTAGTAAGGCTCTCTCAGCTGGTAAGACTTTCCCAGCTGGCAAGACTCTCCCAGCTGGTAAGACTGAACCAGCTAGTAGGACTCTCCCAGCTGGTAAGACTCTCCCAGCTGGTAAGGAACAACAAAGCACACCTGGTCTCACAGATTAGGCTTGAACTGTCCCCCGCCCCACTCCCCCCGCCATCACTCACACCTTGCTTTACACTGCTCACCTCAGATGCTGACTCATGTTTTCACGTTTCTATTTTTGATGCTTCTAGTTATGAAGTTGCTCACCTTGAACACTCTGTGCCCCTGGTTTTCAAGCTCACTCTCCCACGCACCCACCATGCGCCTGGTAGATGGATGTACCCCATCCCTGGGTCCCGTTCCTTGGCTTCTCCCCTCACAGGTGAGGAACATGGTCAGTCCAGCCTGTGGCCGGCGCCTACAGGCTCCGCAAGCTCACTCACTCACTCTGTGTTTACACGGCATCCATGAGGCTCCAGGAGCAGAACAAAGCTGATAATCTCTCGCCATGCAGTGGGACCAAGGAGAAGACTCACATCTTCATTAACAGTGTGGCGAGCCAATACCAACCATGGCTGTGCAGTTAAGACAGAACAATCAGACAGGAAAGATCTATGTTGCTGCTGCTGCTGCAGGAGGTCTTGTCAGGCTGTGAATGGGCACAGCTACCCACTGTCTTATCTCTACGGTAAGAGTGCTGTTGTAAGGATGAAATGGGACAATATCTGTAAGATGCTTTGCCCAGTGCCTGACACATAGGAAGAGCTCAGCAAACGTAGGCTCTTCTTAGTCTCATTCCATATTATCTCAAGTTTAATATGCCCAATGCAGAGGCCCTCACATTCTCCCTGTTCTTCTCACATGTTCCCCATCCCAGTTCATGGTACATTATCCTTTGAGCTACTCAGCCGAAAAGAAACCCCAAACACCTGCCGTCATTCCATCTCCTTTCCTTCACTCATGTCCCGCATGCAACCCAATGGCAAGGATTTTTGGTTTTGTCTTTAAAATGCATTCAGAATCGACCACTTCTCACCCCTCACTGCTCTGCCCCTGTCCAAGTTCTCATCGCCACCCCCCTTTGTTCACAGCTGAGAGGTGCTAACTCCTCCGCCTGCTGCCACCCGCCCTCCGCACGCCCTGACCCACTCCTTAACCAGCAGCCAGGAGAAATCCTGCAGTAATTTCCCATCTTTCTAACGACCTTGTGATCTCATGATCTGGCCCCAGATCTTCTCTCTCGTCGACTTCTCGGCCCCTCACACACTCTTGGCTCCAGCTTCGCCAGCCCTCCTGTTCTTCCTCAAGTACACCGGCCACTCCTGCCTCAGGACATTTGCACTCGCTATTCCTTCTGTCTGAAAGACTCTCCTCCAAAGACCTAAATGTCTGGGTCCCTCAGCTCCTTTCAGTCTATTCTCAAAGGTCAACTTTCCCAGGGGGGTCTTCGTTGACCATCCTGATTAATATCACAACCCCTCCCAGCACTCTCCTCCTCTCCATACTTTGTTTCCCCACCAGCTACCTCGCTTACGTGTTGGCTTTGCCTTGCTGTTTCCCCCACTGGAATGTGAGCCCCATGAGGGTGTGGGTTGTTGTTCACTGCTCTATTCCCAGTTCCCAGAAACAGTGCCCAGTACACAGCAAACAGGCAGTAATTGTTCACCGAAGGGAGGGAGGGAAGGAAAAAGGGAAGGGGATACAGTGCACTACTTCTTTGCCTCCAACGACCTAGAAAAAAAAATCCAGGCTGATCAAGTGTGGAGCCTTGCTTGGGTTCTAAACTGGAATGGAGAGTCCTTTGCACTTCCTCGGCAGGGAAGGGAAGTGCGGCAGCCCCTTGGATATCTGTCCCTTCATCTTTCATTTAGTGCTGGTACAGACGAGTCACCGTTAGTTCGTGGCCCCCACTGCTGCTGATCTTAGGCATCCTCCCCACTGTATATGGGGGAAGAGGTAACTTCTTTGGGTAAAAGTGTTTGCCCAAGGTGAAGAACAGAGCAGGGCTCGAGGTCAAGTCTTCTGGGATGCTAGTTCTTAGGGAGGCCCCTTGGCCTTATGGAGGTCAGTGACAGGTCTCCGAGTTAATTCACTCCCATGCTCGCTCACAGAGGGGTAAACATGGATAGTGCACATTTCCTGGCTGGGTCAACAGCTTGACAGAATACAAAGTGTGTTGAGCTGGGGGTCACGGGATATGGGCTTTAGTCCAGGCTCTGCTATCAACCAGGTCCAGAAGCTCCATGACCTGAAGGAGACCAGTCACAGCTGCCACAACCCCATGAAATAAGTCACTGCTCACCTTCTCAGGAGGACACCGTCCAGATGTCTCCATGAGGCCCCCAGCACGCTTGGGACAAGAGCCTTACAAGTAATTGGTGGGAGGGAAGCAGAACAGGACATTTGGTGGTGACACCCGTGCTTCATATACAATAGCTTTTTCCTTCTTGACTTGTTTTCACTCATTCATTCAACAAATGCTTACTGAACATCCATCCAGGTAACAAAGGCACGTTTACAAAGGCTCTTACCTTCCGCAGGGACCTCATTTCCTGGGTCTCTGACTCCCATTTTTTTCTTTCTCTCTGAGTTCTAACCCTCATGCCGCTCCCTGGAGTGAAGCCCAGGACCTCTTGGGCAAGAAAGGTGTTCACCCCTGTGCCAGATGGTCAACAAGAGTGTTCTCTTTGGGGAAGTGACAGGCCTCCAAAGGCCCAGCTGACATCTGCTGCAGACTCCACAGTCTGTAACCCCATCACATGACAAATGGGTTGGGTGACCTGTCTCAGTGTGGACTTCAAAACATGCTTTAGAAGGAAGCGGAGGGTGAGAGGAGGCAGGAGAGCAGACACTAAAGACTTGCTGGAAACAAACGTGGCAGGAGCTCTGGGTTCTGCAGGGACGGGGCTGTCAGAGTTGCCATCAACCACGTGGCAGGAGGCCCAGGCACAGCAGGTGGCAGCGACACAGCCTTAATCAATAGCTTCTGTAAGGAATTAGGTGGGTTATAACTTCCAACCTACAGCTTGGCTTAGCTAAACTGCATTATCTTCCCTCTCCAGAGTAACATACACAGAAGTGAACGAGAGTGGGTGTCATCCACCCAAGACCTGCAGCTAAGCGGCCTGTTTTAAACACAGTAGGAAGAAAAACGAAGTGCTAAGGAGAACAAGTCCACAGGCACCTCCTCCGCTTGCTGGAAGCTGCTCCAGGAGATCCCCGAAGGCAACATTTACCCTTTTCCCTCGAGAACTTGCTGAACTGCCTTCTGGAGATGAGAAGGACCATCTCCAACAGCCAGATGAGAGCCTTCTGACGGTCTAGACCTGTGAGATAACTGAGGTCTGCGAAGACGTGGAAAAGCAGACACCCCACTACCTCATGTATGCCCGTGAGCTCCCGAGGCAAACGGCTTGTGCTTACGCCAGGCAGCAGCCTCTGGCCCCCTGGCATGGGAGTGACGGAGCCTGGGAACCTGAGCTTCTCCCGGACGGCTCTCCAGGGGCATCTGGTCTTTATCCTCGTCACTCACAGCGTGCTCCCCAGTCTAGCAGCATTGGCATCGCCCAGGAGCTTAAAAGGAATAGAGATGCTGGAACCCACGGAACCAAATCTGCATTTTAACAAGCTCCCCAGGCGATTTCCACACACATGGAAGTTTAGGAACCTGTGACCCTGGTAATGGATGGTACAGCCCAACCTCCAGTTGAAACTCACCCTTTCCTCAAAAGTTCTGCGTAACTTAGAACTGTAAGAAGAGTGAGGCCTCTGAAAAATCTAGGCCACTGGGTAGACTCATAACTGGGATCTGACACCTTTATTTAAATATAAATGTGATGTTGAGGATCTCAAGAGAAGTGATACCAGGTGGGAAGAGTCCTAGGTACCGGAGGGGGACGAAGCAACAGGAAGGGTGTGAGGGACATAAAGGCAAACCAGGCTTTGTTAATTCTGCCGACAGCCCGGTGGGCGACTTGCTTCGTGGACTCCGTGGAAGATGGTGCCCCCACTGCAGGGCCGGGCACCATGGAGCCTGGAACATTGACTAAGCTACTGAAATCTGCCACCAGCGAAGCTGAGTCCTGCTGTACCTCTTTAGCGAGCTTCCGCCAGCAAAGCCCCTTCCTGTCTTTTACGCCGACATCCAACTTCATGACTTCCAAACCCACCACGGCCTGAGTCAATTCTAGAGGACCTGGGGCCCCAGAAAGCACATACGGGAAAACCCTGCTGAAAGGAAGTTCACAGTGTATGTCACAGGCATCCTTGAAAGCAGGGCTGAATGATGGATATTTCATCTGATGCCCTTTGGGAGCCACCGAAGGTTTTTAAAGCAGGAAAAGGACATAATCCAAGCGGGGCTTTAATGGTATGATTTGAGATTGTGTCTTTGAGTAGAATGTTACTGCAGGAATCCAGCAAGTGTTACTGAAGACTTCAACTAGGAATTTTTGTTTTTTAATTGGATGTGTAGTGAACAAAATATGACTTTATTCTGATAAACACTTATGGGCACACAGCAGACATTCGGTAACGCTGTGGGATTCAGGGACCTCATTACACAGGCCAGTGTACACAGTGATGCAGGGGAGACTTCAGGTTTGTTGGACTCTCTCACCCATATTGCTGTTTCTTGAATATCTGCACCAGGGTTGGTTGGTTGGTTGGTTGGTTGTTCAGGTAACTAGGCTTTATCCTCCTCTCACTCTCAGGCTGAGTGAGGGCTGTCCGGCTGACGGCAGGGGTCACCGCAGTGCCCACCTTCCTCCTCTGGATATGTGCCTTCAATCTGCTTTGGGGTGGATCAGCAGCAGGGACAGGTGAGGTCTGGTTCCTGCCCAGTCATGAGACCTTGGGCAAGTCGTCTCCGGACAACTCTGGGCTTGTCTCTCCATCTGGAAACTGTTCATCACACGATGCGGGGAGCTTCAGGAATTGCCTGGCCTGAGTCCAATGGGTGCAGTCTGTCGTCCTGAGAGTTTCCCCAAGAGCACAGCGCTCCAGCTCTACCCACTCTATGTGTAGGACATTAGTTGGTTAGTCAGCCCGGTTCCTTCGGGCCTCCTGTCCTCGGGTGAAGCTGCCAGGTGACTGGATTCTGGGTGGGTTAAGCTGTCCCTGCTTCCCTCCAACGCACTTCATCATAAAAGAACATCTGGTTTTCTTTGCATGGCTCTTAATTTCTTGTATCAATTTCAATTAGGTTCTAGTTCTCCCTGCTTCTCTCAGCTTATCTCAGGCCTAACTCAGATCCCAGTGTTTTTTTTTTTTTTTTTTTAAGGCACTGTACAGATATCCCTTCTCGGGACTCGATTAAACTCACACACTCCATCTGGTGTTACAAGAGCTGTTTCAACCTGGATCCCTTCTCTGAAGTTATCTGCCAACAACCCATCCATAAATTAATAGTTACGGTATGTTTATTAGTTTCCAGACTTCTAACAGTATATTGATTCTGGGCAGAAGCTTAGCATCTGGTTTAGCTGAAGAGTTTAATTTTCTACAATCCACGCAATCTAATTTTATCTGGTACTCAAACACGAACTCAGTGGCCTGTAAATGCTGATGTGTGCACCATGGCCGAGCCACTTATCGAGTTTCCACCAGTCTGCCATGACAATGTGGGTGTTTAAAAAAAAGAAAGAAAATAAAGGTCAATATAGTGTATTTTGAAAAGGCTAACTACACTCAGTTTAGTGGACTGCCCATTTTTCTGATTTATGCTCTTACTTTCTTCTTTTTCACCTGTGTAACAATATTCTTTAAAATATTTTCCTTTTGGGACTTCCCTGGTGGCACAGTGATGAGACTTCTTGCTCCCAACACAGGAACTAGATCCCACATGCATGCCGCAACTAAGAGCTCGCATGCCACAACTAAGGGACCCACCTGCCACAACTAAGACCCAGCACAACCAAAACAAGTAAATATTTTAAAAAATGTTTAAGATATTTTCCTTTTAATAAATACATTTGATAAAATAAAAATGGACAAGTCTATGTACCTCAAACTTTGTAGAACATTTTCCTGATCCATGAACTCCAAAAGATAGGCTATCCCAGGAGAATGGAACATCCGGTGATTTTAAAAAGATGGGCCAAGTCCAGGTTTAAAACCTCCTCACCTCTTTCTGGAATCAATAAACACCCACCATTGTTTCTGATGGGGCCAGCGGGGAAGAGAAGACAGCTTCCCACACAGGCTTTGAAACAGAAGCAAATCCAACATCGGCTTACTCAGCCGGAAGAGACTAGCAGGGATTGGACTCCCCCTTGTTTCAAGGCCTTCATATTTCTGAGTTACCTGCCTTTCAAAAAAAACTATTATTGCTTTTCAAACTGTCACTCACTGGGCATCACTTGACCTTTAGGTTCGATGTGAAAATAAACAAGTGCCCTTTCACCCCAGGCCACACCAGCCTCAGACAATCAGGGTGTGGCTTCCAGTAGTGCTCTGGGCTCGGGGCTCCTGGCCTGTGACCACCTGCTGCTTTTCAGGGCTGCCCCAGGGACCTCTCTGATTTCCTGCCCCTTCTTCTTCCGCCAACTCCCCAGCTGAAAGAACAGGGAGGGAAGGAGCAGGACTGTTTAAGGGGAGGGCATGGCAGTTTGAGGGCCTCTCCATGGAGGATGGGCACTTGCTGAGTTCCATTGCAAGCCCTGTCAGTCTCATTCTTGGTTAAAGCCTTTAAACGGTGACCCAAGCGGGAGCTATCTGCCCGGCCTCCCTCTCACCTCTTATCCCTACCGACCTGGGACACGCCCCCATCTTTAGGGGTCTTCACCACCCTGTCTTACTTCAACGTGGCTCATTCTTACGTCCCAGGTGCCTGCCGATCAGTTCTAAAACCTTCTTCAGAGTCTGTCTGTCCTTAAGGCTTCGAAGCTCGTGTACATAGAACTTCCCTGGTCCTCCCAAACCTACGGTGAGTGACCCCCGACCCCACCCGATGCATGACCTTCAACACCACAATGCTGTCTGCTTCAAGGCTGGCCTGATGGGGAGGCAGAAGCTGGAAAGTCAACCAAGGGCTATGTGAATACTGTTTGTAGCTTTGTTCACTGAGCAATAAATCAGACATCTTCCCATGTCAGTACATATCAGGCCATCTCCGTATTTTTAAAGGGTGAACAGTGTTAGCGTCCTTTTATATGGTTACACTCTAATTTAACCTATCCTCTGTTGACGGACATTCAGGCTATTTCCAGTTTTTCTTTATTACAAACAATGGTGAAACAAACATCCCTTTACATCCACATGCATTTCTGCTCTTGGAAGTGGTGTTGCTGTATGGATAACACAGCATGGGAAGTGGCACATTTGGGATGCATCTTCCTCCCACTAGCAGGGCACAGACATCATTTTGGCCAACTGTTTGTCAATCATTGCTTCAATTTCAGTTTCTCTAGTTAGTGGAGATGGAGGGTATGTTTAATCGCTTTGTACTTATCTGTACATTTTCTTTTACTATGCTTTGCCCATATTCCACTTGGGGGTACTTCACAAGCCTCAAGGCAAAAAACAAGCCCTTTAAATATAAATGATATTAGCCCTTTCCCTATACAAACATTTCTATTCATCATTTAACATTTATGGAGCATCTCTGTCCCAGGCACTGTATTACACGTACATTACCTCAGTACATCTTCAGAGCGACCCTGCAGGGAAGGTCTCATTTTCTCTATTTTACTCAAGAGGCTGAGGTCCAGCAGGGTTAGTGGAAAAGCTAAGACTCATCTCCAAGTTTGCTGCAAGCCTGAGTTCTTTCCACACACCATTCAAACCCTCTAGATAGAAATGCCCTCACATGATTTTAAGGTGTCTCTGGATAGTAACAGAAGAATGACATGGGAGCTAGAACAAATTAATAGACGTAGAGGTGGAAAGGGAAGGACGTCTCCTTTCTTCATGGTCAAAACACTTTGCTTGGGCTTCCCTGGTGGCGCAGTGGTTGAGAGTCCGCCTGCCGATGCAGGGGACATGGGTTCGTGCCCTGGTCCGGGAGGATCCCACATGCCGCGGAGCGGCTAGGCCCGTGAGCCACGGCCGCTGGGCCTGTGCGTCCGGAGCCTGTGCTCCGCAACGGGAGAGGCCACAACAGTGAGAGGCCTGCGTACCACAAAAAAAAAAAAAAAAAAAAAAACAACAAAAAAAAAACACTTTGCTTGTTAAGAGAGGCAGGTCATTCATGGCTTCTCAACCAAGATTTCAAGCCCAAGGCTCTGGCTTCTTGCAGTTTATTCCTATACAATTGCATCACATGGTTCAGTTCTGAGGGACAGGTTATAGAATCATGAAATATTGGACTGTGTGTTTAATTTTTTAAAAAAATTCCTAATTCCTA
This sequence comes from Delphinapterus leucas, assembly GCF_059928025.1. Taxonomy (NCBI): domain Eukaryota; kingdom Metazoa; phylum Chordata; class Mammalia; order Artiodactyla; family Monodontidae; genus Delphinapterus; species Delphinapterus leucas. The sequence continues at coordinate 20,484,985 of NC_143130.1, read as the reverse complement.
GGCCCCAGCCAGGGAGATTCTGACTTATTGCTCTGGGGGGGGACTGAGCATCAGTATTTCTGGCAGCTTCTCGAGTGACTCTCGTTCACATCGCTGGTTGACACTCGCTGTCCGAGGTCATCTCCACCACCCTGTCTAGCTCGAACACTCACGTTTTAGAGCTGAGAAAGTGAAGCCCAGAAAGGGAACGTGACTTGCCCAAGCTCACCTGCCGACAAGTGGCAAGCTCAGACTGCAGCGCAGGTGTGACGGCCTCCAGTCTACTCCAGCAAACTGCAGACGGCCAAGGCCATCGTCATCCGCCCTTCCAAAGGTGGTCCTGCCAATGGTATTATTCGTGGGTACAGACACGGTTGATAATGTACGACTGCCTTCACGTTAGCAACTTGAACTGTCTGTGCCATATTTGCTACTCTGCGTCCTCTGCTCCCAGGCTGTCCTGCGAGGGCCCCTCATCTCCCATGGCCGTGAGCCGGTTTCCTCGGCCCATTACCGCACCGACTTCGCTGCCCGTACAATTCAAGCCGCATCATTTCTCACGAGCATCACCTTCGTGCTTGTCGTTATCACAGGGGCCCGAGCGCACTGGGTCCTCCTCCCTCCTGGTCCCTGCCACAGATGTGGGTCTTCATTTATGCTGGTAACAAAGAATGCCAGCCTTGCCCACACGACCGTCCACTCCATAATGGCAGGGACCATCACCATCTGGTCTTTGCTCACCACTGTTTTCCTAGCACCCGACATGGTACCTGCACAAAGCAGACAAAGAGACCTGGGGTCGGGGCACCCTCCCCTTAGAGTCTGAGGCAGAGCCCTTTTCAAACTCTCCTTCCGACCCCCAGAGATTGCAGATCAGAGAACCCAGGCCTGGGGAGGCCCAGTGACCTGCCTGGAGCCACACCAGGGATCTTGGCAGAGCTGACAGCCGCATTCAAGCCTGGGCTTTCTGGGAGCCACGGTTCATCGCTGATTTGTGTTTAGCTTTCAGAGCAGTGAGCCTCTCCACCATCCGCGCACGGCGACTTCTAGATCACACCTCCTTAGTGCGCTGCACATGGCAGCAAAACTCAAAGAACTGCTCTCCGGAGTCAAGGACGCCCCTGGGCGGGGTATGAGAGCTTTCTTGATGCAGCCTGCTTTATCTTCAGATTATGCTGACTTTCCTCCAAATTAAAGTGCAAAGTCTGAACTACAGAAAGGTTAATCATTGGTGTTTTAATCCCCACGAATACAGAACGTAACAAACTGGAATAAAACCACAGGCTGGCTGGTAGAGGTCCTTGAGTGGTTGAATGGTCAGAACTACCCTCTAACTGGCATTATTTCCCCATGTAAATCCACCCCTCCCAGCCCCTCCCTCCACCCACCCTTCTCTGGAGAGACCGGCATCGCCGCCCATGGGTGCCAACCTGGCCGTGGCTCTAGGAGAGACAGCAGATGACGGCACCGGCCCCCAAACTGTCAAACCCCAATTGTTTCTTCAGTCAAGGCAATGGGCCTTTCTGCTGCACTGAGGCCGCCGACCATTTCCTCCTTCCTGGGACCCCTGCCCCCCTAGCCAGGGCCCCTCCTCTCCCATCACCCTGTGCCGTCCCTCCCCCCACGTGTCGTGTTGTGTCGTGTCGTGTGTGCCTCTGCGCTGCTCACGAGACTCTCAGCTCCATGAAGTCAGGGTCCACACCCTCCTGGTCTCTAATGCCCAGCTCCGTGGGGTCGTGTGACAACAGGTAACGTTCCACGTTACTACCGTGTGACGACGCTACGCTGGACACTTTGCACAAGTCAACTCATTTAATCCTCACAACTCCATGAAATAAGCGCTACAATCTCCATACTACAGAGGAGGAAATGGATCACATCAGGTCCCCGAGGACACGGATGCTGTCGTCCTGCTACTTCACGATTTCCCAGAATCGACAACAGTGGCCTCCGTGGATGTCGACTTCAAACTCGAGTCAGTCTGACTCCGAAGCTCCGTCTTCAATCACCGGGCATGTGGGTACCGTGGAACCAGTCCAGGACTGCCTCTCTGAGTGCTTCACACCTTCTTCCCTGGGGCACCTCTTAACTGTCAGTGACCCCCCAGGCTCTCCCGTCCTCAGCTCATCTTTTCCCGAGGCAGGTGCTCTCCTATGACCTGATCCTTACATGCCAGCAAGTCCAAATCTCTCTGGAATTCCCGGCTGCCCATCAGACGGCACAATCTGTCCGTCCCCTATTCCTCAGATTCTACACGTCAAAACAGAAGCCATTTCCTCACCAAGCCTACACCTGCTCCGTCTCCTGAATTCTTTTCATCAGATTGTGACCCCACTAGCCACACCACCGCCCAAACTGGGAACTGAAGAAATCAACCTTGAGCCTCCTCTCCCCTCAACAGTACAGAATGATGTGTAAGCACACAGGCTCTCAAGAACACAATTCTATTCACAAGAGCAAGGAAAATAAAACACTTAGGAATACCTTTAACAAAAGAAGCGTTAAGGCTAAAGCTACAAAACCTTGCTGAAATTAAAGATCAAAATGAATGAAAAATAAATTAAAAACCAAATGAAAAATAAATTAAAAGTCAAAATTAAAGGGTTTCCCTGGTGGCACAGTGGTTTAGAGTCCGCCTGCCGATGCAGGGGACACGGGTTCGTGCCCCGATCTGGGAAGATCCCACATGCTGCGGAGCGGCTAGGCCCGTGAGCCATGGCCGCTGAGCCTGCACGTCCGGAGCCTGTGCTCCACAACGGGAGAGGCCACAACAGTGAGAGGCCCGCGTACCGCAAAAAAAAAAAAAAAAAAAAAAAAAAAAAAAAATCAAAATTAAAGATCAAAATAAATAGTCTATGTTTATGGATCAAAAGACCCAACATTTTAAGATTCCCAAGTTGATCTATAGATTCAACAGGTTGTTGTTTTGGTTTGGTTTGGTTTTTGAAGAAACTAACGAGCTGATCCTAAAATTTATATAGAAATGCAAAGGACCCCAAATAGCCAAAATAACTTGAAAAAGAACAAAGTTGGAGGATGTACACTTCCTGATTTCAAAACTTAAAATAAATATTTATATATATGGTCAAATGATTTCTGTTAGAGGTACCAAGGCAATTCAGTTGGGGAAAGCAGTCTTTTAAACACATGGTGCTAAGACCACTGAATACCCACGTAAACTTAGATCCTTACCTCACACCTTACACAGTAATAATTCAACACAGCTCACAGATCTAAGTGTAAGAGCTAAAACTATAAAACTTCTGAAATCAAACATAGGAGAAAATCATTTGTGACCTTGGGTTAGGCAGAGAGATACAATACTAAAAGCATGATCCATAAAGAAAAAAACCAATAAACTGAACTTCATTAAAATTAAAAACACTCACACTTCAAAAGACACCATTAAGAAACTGAAAAGACATGTCACAGGCTGGGAGAAAATATTTGCAAATATGTCTTATAAAGGACTTGTATCCAGAGTATTTTAAGAACACTTACTTTTCAAAAATAAAACCCAATTAAACAAGTGAACAAAAGATCTGAATAGACATTTCACCAAAGAACATACATGAATGATTCATAAAAAGATGAAAAGACGCTCAACATCATTTAGCCATTCGAGAAATGCAAATCAAAGCCACAATGAGCTATCACTTCACACCCACTAGCACGGCTATAACCAAAAAATATAAAACAACAAGTATTGGTGAGGATGTGGAGAAATCAGAACCCTCAAACATTGCTGGTGGGAACGTAAATGGTACAGACACTTTGGAAGAGTGTGGGAGTTTCTTAAAAAGTTAAACACAAGCTTATCATAAAAACCAGCAATAGCACTGCTAAATACATACGCAAGGGAAGTGAAAACAAGGCCACACAAATACCTGTACACAAATGGTCACAGCACCATGTGAAAACAATCCAAATGTCTATCAACTGGTGACTGGATAAACAAAATGTGATATAGCCATACAACAAAATACTGTTCAGCAATAAAAAAGTAGTTACTAATACGTGCTACACATGGATGAACCTCAAAAGCATTAGGCTAAGTACAAAAGAAACCAGATGCAAAAATCCCACATATTATCTGATTCCATTTATACGAAATGTCCAGAAAAGGGAAATCAAAGAGATATAAGGTGGATTAGTGGTTGCCTGAGGCTGGGGGTGGGAATGGATATTGCAAATGGGGACAAGAGATCTTTTTGAGGTGATGGAAAGGTTCTAAAATTGGTCTGTTGTGATGGCTGCACAAGTCTGTAAATTTACCAAAAAATCACTGACGTGTACACTAAAATGGGTGAATTTTATGGTAGGTAAGTTATACCTCCTTAAAACTGTCGGTGGCGGGGAGGGAAGCACAGGCCCTAGATTCAGATTCAAGTCCGGGGTCTCTTACCTACCGTGTCACCTCGGGTAAGTTACTTCAACTCTTCGTGCCTTAGTTTTCTCATCTGTAAACTGGGAATTAGGGTCGTACACACTTCAGAGAGTTATTCTGAGAATTAAGTGAGTTAATACAGGTAAAGTGCTCAGCACAGTGCCAGATGCACAGCAGGCATTCAGTAATGTTAGCTACTTTTCTTAATTATTGTGGTTACACTCAACCAATTATCAAGTTTTGCCAATTTTACTTAGTAAACAGTTCTCAAGTTCATCACCTTTTCTTCGTAACTTCTTCCCTGGCATTGAGCTCTGGACCACCTACCTTGTAGACAGAACACCTGCTGCAATTGTCCTAACTTCCCCCAGGCCTGCGCCCCTGCATCCGCCTCCACAGGCCACAAAAGGCCCTCCAGGACCCGGTCTCTGCGGACCCTCCCACCCCATCCCACACGCACACCAAAGCGAGAAACTTCCCCAAACACACCACGCAGTTGCTCGTTCCATCCCCTCTGTACAAACGCCCCCTTCCCCTCCCTTTAGTCCATCTACTCTGAGAATCCTCCACACAGGCCCTCCCTCACCCTCTTGAGTTGGGCCTTTCTGTGCCCATAATAGTCACCTGTGCACGTCCCGTCCCCAACACTGAATTGAGACACAGATTACAAAATGTGCCTCTTATCTTGAAGTGTGAACCCAGCACAATCCCGAGGCAACTAGTACACTGTAGGTGCTCAATAAAATGCTGACCGGTCAAGCGGATGACCAGGATATGCAGCATCTTCTCAGCTTCTCACATGGGGAAAACGCACTTGGGCTTCCTGACAGCTTAAGCCTCTTTTTAGCCTGTCACTTACGGAAAGTGACAGAGGTTGTCCAGGAAAATGGAAATCCTCGTAAGGCTCTACCTATGTGGAAGAACTACTGTAAGACGTAATGAGAGAAAGTGCCGGGTCAGCCGCCTTCAGCTGAAGCCACCGCTACCTTCCACAACTGCTAGTACTTCATGAGCATTTACAGAGATGGCTGGTAATGTTAGTCTTTCCAGTGGAAATTTTCTTAACTTACCTGAAATCAGAGTTTCTAATCTCTGAAACTGACCTGTTAAGAATTTTTGAGACAGCTCACAGTGGTAATATACAATCAATTTTTAAAAAACATTTCCCCAGTTCTAACGCGCAGCAGGGGTCAAGATCCACTCCTATGAAATCTAACATTTGTTCCTCTATTTTTCAGGGTTCTTATTGATAAAATGGTGGCAATTATGCTTAGATTTATGGAAACTGAAAATCCTTCTGAAAGTACAATTCATACATAAATGTTAAATGGAATCCTTTCTTCCTATTCTCAATACCTTAGGTCATTATAAAAGTAAAGTCTGACTTATTAAAACCATCTGGTCAGTAAGTGTTAATATCAATATTAGAAATGAAATTTAGGGCTTCCCTGGTGGTGCAGTGGTTGAGAGTCCGCCTGCCGATGCAGGGGACACGGGTTCGTGCCCCGGTCCGGGAAGATCCCACATGCCGCGGAGCGGCTGGGCCCATGAGCCATGGCCACGGAGCCTGTGCCCCACAATGGGAGAGGCCACAACAGTGAGAGGCCCGCGTACCGCAAAAAAAAAAAAGAAGAAGAAAAAGAAATGAAATTTAAAATCCATTAAAGGACAATTAAAACAAAGAACAGACTGCAAAAACCATAGTCTCAATTAACCCACAATCAAGTGCATACTAAAACAAAGGTGTGAATCTAAAAGATAACTGAGCGGGGACGAAGTGAGAGAGAGTGGCATGGACTTATATACGCTACCAAATGTAAAATGGATAGCTGGTGGGAAACAGCCGCATAGCACCGGGAGATCAGCTCGGTGCTTTGTGACCACCTAGAGGGGTGGGATAGGGAGGGTGGGAGGGAGATGCAAGAGGGAGAGGATATGGGGATGTATACGTATAGCTGATTCACTTTGTTATACAGCAGAAACTAACACACCACTGTAAAGCAATTATACTCCAATAAAGATGCTAATAAATAAATAAATAAAAGATAACTGAGAATAGTATTTCCAGAAGATTAAGCTGTAGATCCTCTGTGAATAAATCCCTACTTGTGGAGATGGAATGCTTTTCTCTAATCATGAAAATGAAAAGAAAAGGGATCTTAGCAAAGTATTGACTAGGCGTCATTTTTGTGCTTATAGTATAACGAGCCCTGAGGGAGAGATCTGAAATGACAACAAATATAAAACTCCATGTTAAAGTGACACTGGGTATGACATAAATTTAGTATAAGAATCTTCTTAAAATGAAAAAAAGTTCAAACAATCACATCACATCCTGTAAACAACCATTTTTCTTCTCCGGAAATGCCCCATTACCTGAATCTCTCTTCCTTCTTTTGAGAAACATTCTGTCATTGACAGTGAAGGGTATCGGGATCTGTTACCCCAAAATATGCCACTGGGCAATAAAAACGATTTTTGAGCTGAAGGCATTTGAGTTTCTGGAATCCCTTATCTGCCTAAAAGCAGAGTGCCACCCCCCCGCACCCCCAAAGAACGCAACTCTCCTAAATCCCCTCCTGGGGCAACTCTATAATCTCCTCTTCTGGCGCCCCACCAGACCCCGTCACAGACAATCATGTCTCCCACCTGCTCTCTTAAGGCCCATTTATTTTCCAGAAAGTCACCTGCTTTTCCGTAAGTGCCCTTTCTCCCCCTTACCACCCTCACCCCTGCCTTGACTAGGTTGGGTGGAGAGACCCCAAGCTAACCCTCCCTTTGAGTGACTGATCACCGGATACCACGTGAATGCAGGACGCACGTGTTAATGACCTTCCAGTTGCTTTTCTCCCGTTGGTCTGTCCTTTGTCAGTCCAATCTACAGGGCCTGGGTGGAGAACCTAGAGGGCAGAAGGAAGAAGAATTTTTTTTCCTCCCCTGCAATACCAGGGTGTCTGATTTGACAGCTATGGCTATCTCCCAGCTCTCAAAGCTATTTTAAAAATCCTGTAAGCAACATAAGCACCTGAAAGACTTGAAGTTTTAAAACCCTTTGAGACACTGGGTCTAAGTTTCTTTAACTTTTCAAACTAAATATTAAAATATAAAAACTATATCAAAGTGCTTACTGTGTTAGGCAAAACTGCTATGAAGAAAAGACTTAATAGTGGCAAAATAGTTAGTCATGTACATGTAGTTAAAGCAAAATCAGTCTCCACACCATGAAGATCCTCACCAAATGTTTTTTATAAATATACTTAGCCTATTTTATGAATGTTATTTCATATTTTATCCTTATTTCACTATTTATCTTTTATTAAAAGATAAATTTGAAAGAGTAAAATTGTACGGTGGCAAAATGACTCTGAATTATATTTTCCTACTTGAAAAACTAACAGATCTACATTTTCTAACGGGAGAAGACTGAAAATAACACCTTATCACTATTAACAATGGCTGATTAAATCAAATAAAGGGCAGGTGATGTGGTTCTAAATACAGAACTACTGGAAATTAGTAAAACATATACAACTGTGATACATATAAAGTCACGTAGGCAAACGCTACGCAGTATCTGCTCAGTTAGAAATGAACTAGCTTTAGAAAAATCAGAGATGCCATCTGAAAAAAGCACATGAAAGACACAAAACAAAATATACTTATTTAGCATGTTAAAAACAATCACATCAAAAGAAGTGTACAGATAAAAAAGTCATAGGTGACATAAGAAAATAGTGTGTGTGCATATATTTCTTGCATATATATATATATATATATATATATATAAATCTACAGTATTTACCACTGTTGATATATATATATATTTTGGAACAGCTCTGATGCTGCTATCATAAACTAAATTGTACAGCTTGGTTTATTACAAGTCACAGAATCATGGTTTAAAATTGGAATTCACATCCCCAGCTACAATTTTATATACATTTATTTCTAAGCTTCCACATGATCTGAACCAGGAGCCTGGTGGATCGGAGTTTCCGTGCAGTGTTTGGCTGCTAATACACTGCATTTGTTTTGCCATTTAATAACATCATTACCAAGTTGATTAAAATTATATTAGGCTCATTATATACATAAAAATATTGTCACATTCACTAGCTAAACAAATGTTACTCTCATTTTAAAAGACATACTTCTGTACCTTGAAAGCTTACAGCCCCAACTTGCAACAAGAAGAACCATCAATGTTAGGTTTTCTATTCCCTATTGTTCAAATAGGATCAAAGTAATGTTGAAAACAAGCTCTCCAGTGAAACCCGAAGGCATACTTTCTTAGAGTGCCCAAAACTTGGTCAGTGTTTTGGTCATTGTAGTGTAACAGAAGATTTTGAAAGACATTGCTGATTTGTTACCATGAACCTGAATTTTTCACTGAAACAAACAACAAAAAAAAAGATTTTTGAAAGTATGAAAGTCACGCTATTTAAAAAAAAACAACAAAAAACCCACCAAAATCTGAGGTTCCTAGTAATAATTAGGATCATTTTTTACAATTTTACACAGCGATAATTTAACAGCCTACGAGCAGCAATATTCACTGACTACATTCTTTAAAGAAGAGGGCCAGGAAAAGATCATGTAAATGCCACCCCGGGGCCCTTTGCGGGGAGACTCCACAGTAATTTAAGGGGCAGAAGTAAGAAGTAACCATATTGTTAATCTTGCTTTCAAATGAATGTAAAGGAATTTGTTCTGCTGCCCCGTGTGAGTGCTTGATGATCAGTAACTTGCAGCTTCTCCTGCTGGCATCCGCCGGAGGGCTGTGTGTACACTTCCTGGGCATCTGGCAAGGAACACTCTGCTCTGAGCTTTGCGAGGGTCAGACCAGAAAAAAAGGGCACAGACGCACGAAAGCTGATCTCTTGGTGAACACGGATACATTGCGCACTGCACCTTTGGTCATAAAATTAAACTGCCCCGATTTTAAGCACCATTAAGTGGCTAGCCTTTCTCTCCAATGTCTTTAATCTTCAGATTGAAAACTGAATGAGCCATTGAACGAGAAAGCTGAGCATTCCGTGAGATGCTGAATTAAGCCAGGGCAAACCCTCAACTCAGTTTAGGACCTGGGTAAAAAATATAAGGGGGAAAAAAAACATGACCAAAAGACAAGGTAGGGAAAAGAAGTAGAATAAATTATTCCCAGGATCTAGATGAAAAGTAGTTGTTGTTTTTTTTTTAACATTTCTTTAGTTCTGTGTTCAAACGTGTATGCGTAGATGCATATAGTATCTATTAAAAGACACGTACACTACACATAGCCTTAAAAATATCTATTCTACAGTTTTTCAGTGCTTTGTATCATTACTCAAAATAGAATGGACTAACAGAGTACAAATATTCAGATTTTGGAGAAAGATATAAATGAAACTGTGCGTGCATCCCTAAATACTATTGCTATGTTTCCAGGTTAAATTCTTTTTAACAGGTTCAGTGATGATGCAAGTTAAAAGCTCATCTTAAGCAGCATCTAGGTGGGGATGAAATCACTCCCATGTATTCTTATCACTGACATACACGAGAATTGTGCGAGTTGTTCACAACTCTATAAAATACTGCTTTGGCAATTATCAACATAGCAATGTAGGTTTCATATGGTTTCTATTCTCTCGTTTGCAGCAAGTACAGATCAATTCTCACAGCAATACTGATTCCTGGATAGAGAGTCCATCCCGATTCCTGTAGTGATATACTGGAGGCGAGGGCCCTGAATACTGATACCCAGATGAACTGGCATCTTCCAGAGCTGGGGAAGTTCGATACCGCACCGGACTATCTACTGAAACTGCAGGGAGGGTGTGGTCCTGATAGGGGACGTGTTGAAAGGTGGGGTATTTGGGTAAACTGCTTAAGTGGCTACGGTTGGCATCACGAGTCCACGACTGTCCGTGCATCTCCGGTCTCAATGCGTAACCAACTTCCGACCATTTTCCGTTATTATCTGGCAAACATTCCACTGGAGGAAGGAGGAATTTCCCTTTCTTTGGTGACCCTGAATTGCCCGAATATCCTGCAGCACCAATATCAACAGGGAGAACTTCTATTCGACTGGACGGCTGGACCAGAGGAGTTGGGCGGCTGTAAGATTTCTCTGGAGAAACATCAGTCGAAAGAGTAGAACCGTAAGGTCTCCGGGAAGGATTCACTGGTGTCCCGTGGGGAAACGGTGGAGACACAAAGCTGCTGTTAGCAGCAGGGATGCGCTTTGGAGAACTGCCCTGGTAAGTGGGGGGGTCACTGTAAGATGGGGGGTGTGCTGCCCCTCGATCCTCCCCGTCTAACTGGGATGGATATTTTGCATAACTCGGAGGCTGTAATTTAAATGTAAACGTGTTTGGGGCTCTGGATGGACTGGAGCTGGGCTCAGCGTGCCTCCTTGGGCTGTGAGGGTAGGCCGCGCCCCTGGGGCTCTGGGAGCGCGCCCTCTCCAGCGCCTGCTCCAGGGCCGCACTGGCTCCATCCCCGGGTACATTGTCATACTGCGAGGCTGTGGAGCCACGCTTCCCTTCGTCCGCATCCAGCACCTTCACCTTCTGCCTGACGCTGGGGGCCCACGGATCAGCGGAACCGGGGACGGTGACTCTCGGCGTGGGGTGTGCAGCCCGACTTCGGCCTTCAATGACATACTTGGCAGTTTTCTCAATAGCTGAGATATCTGACGGCTTATTCCATTTGGGCACAAACTCCTTCCTGATGTGTGAAGTGGCGTTGCTATTCTGGTTAGCGGCTGCGTGGTTATACTGCCTGGAATTGTCCTGTGGACCCGATGGAAGTCTCCTTTGAAAATCCACCTCATCTTTAAGCTTTTTACTCTCCTCGTCCACCGACTTCCGCCGCAGCTGCCGCACCCTCTCGGGGGTACCTGTTCTACTTTGATGGGGAGGGGAATGCTCGTGGGCTTTGTAAGGTGACGAGCCGCTCTCTCTCCTGCCGTCCAGATGCGGACTTGACCTGCCCACACTTCTCTGTCCGTTGCTCAGGTGACTGACGCCAGCTGATTGAGATTCAGGGGGAAGTTGTCCCAAAGGTTTCTTTGGAAATTCATCCTCTTTACCTAAAGGGAAAGATCAATTCATAAGTGACATAAGTGCATGAATAAACGGTATCAAATATAAGAACTATATCATGAATAACTGCTTACTTTTCATGTGTGCACTCAAGCACATGCATATACATACACAGACACACAGAATTTTAGTGGCTTAGGAGAAGCATTTTTTAGAGAGATTCATACTAAGGCATACCAAAACTCAAAGTCTTATTACGCAATGTGCAGATGGGAAAATTTTATAACCTTATGAGTAAGGATCATACAGTTGTGTAACATATGATTCTTATATTTTGTTAAGATAGTTACCTGCTTTACCATGAATGAGAAGCTGATATTCTCATTTCTATTCCTAAAACAATCCTGCAGGTCAGTAGTTCAGTGTCTCACCGTTACATTCCTTCCACTTAAGCATACCTCAACTAAAACAGTTTTGGAATCTCAGTAAAATGGTTCCTAACAACCTCAAGCAGGTCTGCCAAGTTTAAAAGTTAACTGATGACCAACTGTGGTCTCCAAGTTATCCCCAAGTAGCTTATTATTATTCTCTCAGTACCTTCCACCATATACAAAGAAACGGCATTCTCTATTTCCAAATTACTACTCTAAGAGGGTCCTACTTTAAATGCAAAAAAAAGGGAAAAAGAATAAAAAAGAAAGAGAAAATCATATTACTTTTGATTTTAAATTTTAAATAACTAACATGGGAAAATTAATGAGGAATTAAAGGAACATGCAATAAGATGGGCATTTTGTAAAGTGTTTAAAATGATCCACAATATGGACTCCACTAAATACCATCCTGAAAAAAACAACAGACTCCACTTGTAAAAATTCCAAAGCTTAAGACGTATGTTTTTTATGTCTTCTATTACTACAAAACCGTATATTCTCACTTAAAAATAAGTCATTGTACTCTTCAAATGCCCCGCCACCCACCCACCTAACAAATGTTTCCTGAGGAAGGCCATGAGTCCACCAGCTGTGAGCAGGCGGACGCCGCCTCATTTTTATGTAGCTTACGGTCTAGGTGATGATAATTGTATTATTTACCCACATACCATAATTTTCTTTAAGATGTTAAAATAATTCAATGAGCTTTTCTTTGGGAGAGGAGGGAGTAGAGAATGATGGCAATACGATATCCTTCAAATAGTTAAGCTACCAGAATAAGAATTATTGAGCTAAAGATACTTTATGCTTTTCTGATTCAGTGGTCTTGGCATAATCAACATGGTTCTTGCATCTTTCTGTAATAAAGACGTTTTATGATATATGGACAGACTATTTTAAGCGATAACCCAAACTTGAAAATGCTTGTCATTGAGAAAAGCTTTGTTTATGAATGTTGCATGTAAAATAGTCTGGAGCATTCCAGTTCAGCCTGACTAGCCTCATATGAAATATCTGGAATTGAGGTGAGAAAGTTGACTCAAATGCAGCCCTAGTCCAGAATATTCACAAGTAGTCATTCAGCCTGTCAGGTTAAAAACGAACAATAAGGGGCTTCCCTGGTGGTGCAGTGGTTGAGAGTCCGCCTGCCGGTGCGGGGGACGCGGGTTCGTGCCCCGGTCCGGGAGAATCCCGCATGCCACGGAGTGGCTGGGCCCGTGGGCCATGGCCACTGGGCCTGCGCGTCCGGAGCCTGTGCTCCACGGCGGGGGAGGCCACGGCAGTGAGAGGCCCGCATACCGCAAAAAAACAAAAAAAACGAACAATAAAAATAAAATTAAAATCTATCTGGTGTCCCCCAAGTTTTTATCAGCTCTACAAGTAGCTATCCATTCAGTCCCAAGGAAACATATGAATTCCTTCTTTCCTGTAAGAAAATAACCGCAACAAACACAAATTATCTGGAAGATATGATAGAAAAACCGAATGCAGGAATTTTCTTTTCGCCTCCACTCTGACAACTCTCTAAGCGCACAACACAGTAATTGGACTGGCCGATTGATATTCCATCAGATAATAACATCAGCCTTTTCAGGTTGGTGTGTAGAAAACCTGATGGAAAACATAACCATTAAAAAGAAAAGGAAAACAGTGGCTCCTGGAGAGAGTGCTAATTCATGCCTGCAAGATGCACGTTACAGGGACAGACAGGATCAGCTGTAGAGATCCTCACGCTGAGCCCTCCATGCCGTCCCACGTCCCCACCACTCGATGGCTCCCGGCAGCCTGCAGAGAGCCGCCAACACTCTACTTCCCATGAAATCATTCTAAATGTTTCTAAAAATTCTCCACAGCGGTATTAAAAAAACAAAAAAAGAAGAACAGATTTCAAGCTGCCCGGCTGCTGCAGGTTGCACGCCTTCTCCCTAGAACACCATCGATCAGCGGAAGCCTCACCTGCTTCTCTCGGCCCAGACCCTGCGTTGGGGTTTCAGTCTTTATCAATTCACAAGTCACGAAAACAGTTGCTTGAAATTAGGTTTTTCGAGGGTTAGCTATCTGCTATGGTTTGAATGTCTGTGTCCTCCTAAAATCCATGTTGAAACTCCCCAGCGTCACCTCCATGTAATGGTGTTTGGAGATGGGGTTTGGGAGGTAATCAGGTCACAGGGTACAGCCTCGTGATGGGATTAGTGCTCACACCCTTTCCACAGTGGAGTAATGGACGGGGCCACCAAGAGAGGTGGGGTTTCCTGGGTTTTTCCTCCCCCAAACCTCGGGGACTGCAGCCACGGGTCCCTCTGAGTTGTGGTCGACAGTGGGGTGAGGAGTGGCCCTGGCAGAGCAGGAGGAATGCCCAGCTGGAGAGGCAGTAGTCAGACAGGGGGTTCTGGACCCCACGCGGGCAACCCACCTCCTTCTGCTGTCACGCCTGCCCAAATGCACCAGAGGGGGTGACACTGAAGAGGGAAGGAAAGGCCGGTACCTGATTAATGTGAGTGACGTGCTGGGCAGGGCCTGGCACGTGTAGCCCTGGGACAGAGCCACATGCCCTGTGTCCTCTGAGGTGGACGGGGCACCAGAGCAGGGGGCGAGAATAAACGTTTACTTTTTCTCTTCCTCAGCAAGGTCTGTGTCTAAAAACCACTTCCTTGTTATGAGCTGAACCGTGCCCCCTCAGAATTCCTATGTTGAAGCCCTAATCCCCCGAACCTCAGAAGGTGACTGCATTTGGAGATAAGGCGTTTACAGAGGGGACTAAGGTTAAATGAGGTCAGTGGAGTGGGCCTCTCATCCAACATGACAGGTGACCGTATAAGAAGAGGCGATGTGGACAGAGACACACACAGAGGGAGGACCACGTGAAGACACAGTGAGAAGGTAGCACCTGAAGCCAAGCGGAGAAGAAACCAACCCTGCCCTCACCTTGATCTTGGACTTCCAGCCTCCAGAATCATGAGAAAATCAATTCTGTTGTTTGAGCCACTGTCTGTGGCGCTTTTGTTGTAGCAGCGCGCACGGACTAAGACACTACCCTTCGGTCTACATCCTAAACCTCAAAACTGATTTGCTTTCACTAAACACAGATTTTATGGATTGCTTTTCCTGTTAGTGAAAAGCCACATATTTCATTATTTATGATCATCTGCTTGTATGGTTCTAGGACATTTGCAACGTCGACAATGTAATGAAACCAACTACAGTCGTTAAAACTTATTTTAGGGGCTTCCCTGGTGGCGCAGTGGCTGGGAGTCCGCCTGCCGATGCAGAGGACACAGGTTCGTGCCCCGGTCCGGGAAGATCCCACATGCCGCGGAGCGGCTGGGCCTGTGAGCCATGGCCGCTGGGCCTGCGCGTCCGGAGCCTGTGCTCCACGGCGGGGGAGGCCACGGCAGTGAGAGGCCCGTGTACCGCAAAAAAAAAAAAAAAAAAATTTTTACAAAACCAGGTCAAAAAGACAACTGAACACAATAAGTGTGGAGGGTGGACACAGGCAGTAACAGACCCACAGGGGTAACTCGAGTTCCGTTACTTCACAGATTCTTGTGATTTCCTATGGAAATGCAGACATTCAGCTGTAGCTACTTACTGATGCTGATAAAGATAAAGGGCATCTTTGTAAGTGTGGTACCCAGAATTTAAGCAATATTCTAGGTTTGGAGTAACTGAAATGCAGTACAGTGGGGTTTAATAAGGGGCTGATGCAATGGAAGAAATTTTTTAAGAACACTTTACAGTGGTGGTGGGAGGGAGAACGTGAGGGGGAAGAGGTACTAGGGGAGAAAACTGAACATCACGTCCTGTTCCTGTATTCTATTGTCCATAGACTTCCATCCTGAAATCCTTTGGATACATAAAAGGCCCATATCAGTAAAGACTAATAGGACACAGGGTAAAAGGCAGGATTACAAAAATAAGGCACATATTTCTCAGGAGAAGGAATAAAAAAGTGAGAAGGAAGTAATGGACTGATGTGGTAATTTCATGCCTGTAACAAAATGGAAAGGTACGTGTCATCCATACAAGGGAGTTTTAATTTTTCAATATAATGGGTAAGAAAAGTACTCACCTTACACTTAACACTACTTTATATTCAAGTCAATACACGAATTTCTCTAAGGAAGAGACATTAATATTCTATGCATCTACACATTATATTAGAATTAAAAGAAAATTTTAGCATGTTCCATTTACTTAATGGTCAAGAGGCCAAAATCCACACCGGGAAAAAAAAAATCTGTGACTGTTCTAAAATATCAAAAAAGCAGCTTCTTAAAGTTCTTTCATGGTAGCCCATAATACATTTCCCTTTCACCTTAGCAGAAGACAACCTACTTAAAGTGCAGTCCTACTTATTTTGCAGACCTTCCTATAGCATCTAAAATATTAACAGAATTACCGGTAAGGTTTTGACAAAATGTCCACTCATTCAAATGTAATTAATCTGAATTAGAGTAACGATATACCATTCAAATAGTACCAAAACATAACGGTTATAAATACCCAAGATCTACGTAGCTAGGAAACTAGATATAGCAGGGTTTGGAGAGAAAAAAAAATAATCCAGTGCAGACAAAAGGACATTGCGTCTAATTAATTTCTGAATGTCAATCTCTCACTAGGAACTAGGATTCTGTAAGAGGTGCATGGTGAATACCTCGGCTGTACAAAGACATTTAGAGGATATGGCCTCTTTGCCCCCATAAAGATTATCAATAAGCATGGAAGAAAGGAAAGTAATTTGAAAAAGGCAGTAGACAAGGATATAAGAAGGAGCTTTCTAAAATGGAAGTGCTTAAGAAACCTAATTCCTCCCAATTCTAAGGACAGTAATGCAAGTTAGGCAAGGAGGCCTTGCTTGGTAAGGGTAAGCTTGTTCCCCGCTGCCAGGGCCGGGCCGCAGTGCTGGGAACAGTGCCAGGCTACACCTACTGTCCATAGTGACCTGGGACCGGGGAGCAGGGTAGGGCCACCAACAGTTGCTGACTGATGACACACGGACTCTGCCACGTCCAGTTTATTCCTGTAAGTGACCCAACCCCTCTGAACAGCGCAGCTCCTCAGTGATTCAAGAGCGAGCAAATGTGCACTTGCTGTTGGCATCTCTAAGGGTCCTCAGGGCCACCATGACCATGGGAAGGGCTGTCTCTCAAGAGGAGTGAGAAGAGGGTGGGAAGGAGGGACCAGAGGGGAAAAGAGAGAAAGAGGGGAGAGGAGGAGGGGAGGGAGAGGACGGGAGACAGAAGGGAGGAGCGTGGAGGGCAGCAGGGCCGGGGGGGCCCACGGTGGAGCATCGCCCCCCCACCCCCGAGGCCGCTGGGGCCCGCCGTGTCTGAGCAGGGACCTGCTCCTGTTTCTCAAAAACTGAGCAAGGCCGAGTCTCGGCAACCACAGCACCAAAACCCAAGGGCCCTGCGCCTGGGGGAGCTGACCTCTGTGTGTAAGTACAAAATCAAGAAAAAAATCTACCCAACCTCGTTGCAAGGCGGTTCTTCCGTGAAGATTAGTTATTCAACTTTCCCTGAGCTGAAGCCGTACCAGGCAGACCCTCCAAGAAGTACATATGCCATCGTCATATTTTCATATGCTAATAAATATCCCCTGCCCTTTCCCACAAAAGTAGATCCAAATAAGCATTAAAGATTCTTGTACAATCTCTTCATAGATTCACCTTAACCTCCTCGAACTACCTGTCCCCCAAAACACACACCGCTATACTTGGCCTTTGTTTGGTTTAAGTATCTCCTTTCACCCCTAAGCAACTGAGTGTAACTAAAAGATTCAAGCATAACTGATGTCAAAAGAGATAGCTATAAAGAGGCAGTAAGTACTAATATTTATTATCCACACTTTCCCCTGAAAACCAGGAGTTTAAACGACATTTTTCACTAGCGCTCCGTTACGTGAGTGGTGAGCATTTTTATGCCAGTGCCAACAATCAGGCTACTCTGCTCAAAAAAAAAAAAAAAAGGAACTACAGCTTGATATAGCTCAGGATAAACGCAAAAATGCTTATTATTTTTTCTTAAATAACTTTTTTCCTTGAAAAAAAAAAAAAAGAAAAGCCACCGAAAAGAATACTCCTAAGCATCCCTAAAGAAATACGGGAGGGTCTCAAGCCCCTTTGGGCAGGTCCATCTCTGATCTTACTCAGGTCTCTGTCACCACCCAGTGGACACCACACGCAACTACAAGTCTCACAGACTGCCTCCGAACACATGAGCAGCTTTCTTCGCCCAAGGATACGTAATTACAGGAAAGTGCTCTCAATGCTCTTCCCTGTGAGCAACTTTCTACTTTTAAATTTCAACAACAGAATACATGTACTCTGACTGTTCTAACGGTTTTCAGTGATAAATGGTGGGGAGCACTGTCAGGAAAATTCTTCTGGGACAGAATCATCTTATTCCTTTTTCCAGATTAAATATTAAGTCCATTTGAGGTTTCAAATATTGTCACAAAATTACTGATTTCAAATTTATATCTGAAAAACAGAGCAGTTTCATTTCTGTTTAATGTACTATAAGCCAGAAGAATATACAATTCGAACACTATTACAGCTTTCAACAAGGTGATCAAAAGAAATACAGTATGCTTTCAAAATTATAGCTATGATAGTTTCAAAAAATCCAAAAAACTTATTGTAGTTAGGCTCATAGGCTGGACTTCCTTTCTAGCAGATTAAACTTGAAAGATAAGGGAAGCTGAAAGGACATAATCATTTAACACATTTATTTTTATAAACCTATTTTAATGCCACATAAATTAAATAGATCTTTGTGAAATAATTTTTAAAACCTGTACTGTGTGTTTCCTAGGGTTTCAAGTCACAAACACAGTACAAACTGCTGTGCATGTGTAACATCAGTTTCCACTATACAAACAAACAGAAGTGAAAACGCACTCAAACCCTCAAAAATTGAGACAGAACACATAACTAAACTGACTTGTCTGTGTGTGCAATCGAGATGCAGAAAGATTCCATCACCTCCAAAACTGCCTCCCGCTAACCTTTTGTAGACGATAGGTTTTTATATCCTAAAAAATACATTATAGCTTCATTTGTTCATTAAAAAATATCGACTGAATGCCTACTCTATGCCAGGCACTGCCCTAGGTGCTGGCGACACGAAGACACGGTCACGGTCCTCCAGGAACTTACTGTCTAGTGCAGACATCAAACTAACTGGCACGGGGGTGACGCCCAGCGAGTGTGGGGACAGATGCACACACGGGGCAGGCACGTTTCCAGCACAAAATACCGGTGACCAAACTCTGCGGCTTTGGGGAGGTGGGGGACTGGCAGAGTCTTCAGGAAGGAGACAAGGCTTAAGCCAAGCCGTGTGCACTCAGCAGGGTGGACTGGGTCAGAGGCCCGGGTGGTGCGGGGCCCCCTCACCACGTTCCCCCCTAACCGCCAGCATGAGCAGAGCAACATCAACCAGTGTTCCCGTTGTTATTTATCCACCCCTCTCCTTTTATCCCCACACTACTCTCCATCCCCTTTCTACCATTTCCTAGTAAAGGATCTTACGAACGACTGCTACCAGGTTTCCTCATGTGTAAAATGAGGACTAGTACTTTTTCTTAGAGTTATTTTAAGGATTAAATGAGACAGTGCATGTGGTATGTGGCAGAGAGCAAGCATTCAATACATACTAGCTGCTAGTTAGATGCTAAATCATCCCATTCCATTACACAGGTTTTGAGATTTTATTCTCGTGTTCAAATAGTTCTATTATATACATATATTTTTTTCTTTACGTGTCTTTTACTAAAACTTGCCTTAAACTCTTTTTAAAAGTAGGCAAGACATTTAAAAATAAATGTTGAAATAGCAAGAATATAGTTAATAACTGCTGTTCCAAATGCATTCCCTGCTACAGGAAAGAATTAGTAGAAAAGGGACATCATCACACTGCACCAGGGAGGGGTGACCTTCCAGAGCACAGGTGATGGTCTCACAGGGCCCAGGCCCACACTCCATTATTGCTGTGACGGCTTGTTTTCTAGTGAATCCTGAAGACCCAGAACAAACCTCGGAGAACACGGATTAGACCCCTTGCAATTAAATAACTAAAAGCAGAGCATCTTGGTTTTTAGCAAAGGTGTGTTCTTAAAACTTCTTTCTACTGTGCTCTCTCCACATTTTCTTTTTTTCTCTTCCACTCACCCGGTATCACCCTCCAACCATCTTCCCCCATTTATCCTGTTTCTAGCTCTATTATGACCCTATTCACACTCTATTATTGTGTAAATTCTGTCTCTCCTCTGTGCACCCTGAGAGCATGAAGCACGTCATTCTTTTCAGTTAAATCCCCAACAGAGCACCTAGCAGAAAACCTAACAGGTGGTCCTGGAAGATGTTTTGAAATAAATGAATAAAATATATTATTTAGGGCTTCCCTGGTGGCGCAGTGGTTGGGACTCCGCCTGCCGAGGCAGGGGACACGGGTTCGTGCCCCGGTCCAGGGGGATCCCGCGTGCCGCGGAGCAGCTGGGCCTGTGAGCCATGGCCGCTGGGCCTGCGCGTCCGGAGCGCGACGGGAGAGGCCACGGCAGTGAGAGGCCTGCGTACCGCAAAAAAAAAAAAAATAATAAAAAAAAATATATATATATATACTGCAACATACTGCCAAGAGCCCTGGATCAGCAGTCAGGAAACTCTGACTCTAGTGGCAGCAATAATGCTGTGTCTGCAGGTTCTGCAGCTTCAGAGTTAGCATTTTAGTATCAGTTTCCTCTTCTAGAAAATGGGACTTTTACTTGCTCTGTTACTGTGTATGGTTCCACAAAACGAGATGATGAAAGTAAAAAGCGCTTATTGTTAGGGTAGCTTAAAGCACCATGGTCACTTCTGTTGAAATAACATTATTTGTATATCAAACTTCCTAAATTTAAGTAGGGACTCTATTAGGACAGGCAGATTTAATTAATATGTTTATTCAATTTTTCTTAAAATCGAAGATTTTAAGAAATCTGATTTACATGATGTCATCACAAGTATGCTGCTGTTTTCAAACAGAAATGGCCCATGTTAACTGCACTGTGTCTTCCAATCTTAATTTTAAGTTACACATAAAGAGTCTGGCTATTTCCTTACCAGGTTCTGGAAGGTCTAACTTTGCCCGCTTTAGTTCTACCATAGAAATCTGGAGCTGCTCTATTACAAAGTCGTCTTCGAAGAAAAAATCCTTTGCCAAGGTCTCCTGAAGAAATTCCACAAGTTCTTCCATAGACAATTTCATAAGATGTTCTGAGAAAGGAGGAAAAGGTAAACAACAGCTACTTTAGGTTGAGAATATAATTATTCTATTGTGATGTATGTTTTTAAAAGGGCACAGCATACAATTTATACATGGCCTTGTGAATTTCACCGAAACTGAGTAGACCAACAGCTTTTCTGATATTAAAGCAGTCACAGAGAAAAGCAGGTACCCCTGGGGGCTTGGGGAGAGGCGAATGCTGCTAAATACGTTCTCGTTGGTGTAAGAATAACCGGACCTGGGTATTAATATTCCCCCAGAGCCACCCAGGATGACATGTGCGCTTTCTGTTTCACTGATACGGAGCTCCAACTGTTATAGGCACATCCACTTCTAGGTCTGTATTTTAACTGTCTCAGAATTTCTCAAAAATCTGGATTATTAATTTTATTTGTATTTCTACGTATGAAAAAATTCAAATTACAGATACAAAGCAGAAAGTAAAAATCAGCTAAGATCCACTAGCCAATGACCTACAAGCAGATGTATGTACATGTGTATCAATTTACAAAAATAAATGATACTCTCTCTGTTATTCACCTCCTTGTTTTTCCCCCACTCGATGGCGTACATCACTGATACCTCTCACTTCAACAAACATGATTTTATACCACCATCATTAACTATATAAGAGTCCGTTGTATTGTACGCTCTATACTTTACTTAATTGGTCTTCTAATATTGGGCATTTAGGTTGCTTCTAATTTTTTTTTTTACTGTTTAAAATCACTGTGTGATTTTTTTTTTTTTTTTTAGTAACAATGTCTCTAAATATTGGTAAGGCCATCAGGGAAAAAAACAAGAAAAAAATCTTACGAGCTTCAGCTAACTATTGGTCCAGTTTTTGAAGGTTTATATGGTGAAGGAACTTCATGTAAGTCCTTGAGCTGTGTTTTCCTAACAAGAAAAAATACACAGCAGCAGACAAAGGTTTTCCACAGCTTATTTAATCTAATGACATGGTAGGAAAAAAACTAACCGTTATGCTTAAAGTTTATTTACAAAAGGTAGAGAAACTTTTTACTTGTCAAAGTTAAGTAAGAGTCTGAAGTAAAACATAATTTAAGAGGAGGAAGAGAGCTACAGGGAAATAGAACATCATGGTTTTACTTTCTCACTGCTTAGGGAACATTAAACTAATAATGTTTAAACTAACTAATGTAAACTAATGATGTTTAGTATACTAAGAGTATACTTTTGCTCTACATTTTTGTCAGTTCATAATCCAGAAAGAGAGAAAAGAAGTAAAGGGGGTGAGAGGAGAGACTGATTGATTTCCTGCGGTTATGATAGACACCGAGTCTTGGGAGATAATTCATTGCCAAATTGTTTCATCTTGGTGTTGTGGTTTGCGTGTTGGCGGAGGGAGGGAAATGGACCACAACACTTCTGAATCCTCTTCTTTCAGAGTAAACTATACAGTAGTGATTTCAAAGTTTCATTCCAACCTAGAATTTGGATAATCTGGTGCTCCTGAAGGCCACGCTTTTCAAGTAAGCAATCAAGCAATCTCATATCAAAGTACCTAACACATTCTTAGAACAAAGCCAAGCACAGCAGGGAGAAAAACTATAAAACATGACCCCAAGCACTCAATTAGCTTATAAGTTATGGGGGCAACTGAAGAGATGATCATTCAAGAACAAGATAGGATGCAGAGTATACAATGAACGTGAACCTAGGCTGTGCCCTAGGCTGGAAGTGTTGTGTGAGGTTCCAAAGCTTCCAGTGACTCTCTTCTCTGCATTGTTACAAGATGAGTCACCAAAGTTTTAAGGTTGGGTTGAGACTTTAAGACGGAAAAACGTTCTTCATATTCATAAAGAGAAACTCTCATTCCTTGACTTAAGGAATTCCTTGACTTAAGGCACAGCATATCAAATATACAGAGCCCTTGAAATATTGCAACTGAAGGCTTTTAAAAGCCTTGCGTTACATTTGGGCAACTGTGGACATGGACTGTACTTGCTTCAGAGGCCGCAAAGCAGCCAAACAGGGAGATGAGCTGGAGGTTCCCCAACTCTGGTCTACGGCGTGGGGCTGGATGCTTTTTTCCTGGGTGAAGGACACAGTAAAGGAAAACGTCCTCACTAGCCCTTTTAGCTAAGGGGCCTGGCTTCTTTAGTCTCTCCCTTTTCCTACTACAAACCTGAGATTCAGACCAATGAAAAGAAATAAGGGATCCCCCCTGGAAACAAATAACTAACAGGAATATTATTATTAGTGAAACATATACACTGCATTCTACTGAAGTGTGAAGATGAAAATGACATAGAGAAAAAAATCAAAGACGTTTTCCAACGTAGTAAGCTTCTGGTCATGAGGAAGAACCAATGAAAGTAAAGTGCCAACTGAAGATAATTTCACTGATTCCCAAGAATTTTTTAAACTCATTACTGAAAGAAAATGAATTTGAATTTGGGTGGGTAATGAGAAATCAAAGTTAAAACAAGGCTAGGTTTTTGTGAAATCTTTATAATTAAAACATTTTCTTACTTCTGTGTAATTTTAAGATTGTGTAAGACATAGCAGTAAGAATTCGTTCTCCTTCAAAGATATAGATGTCCCATATTCTGAGGTTTAGTGTAAAGGGAGTCTACAATTAAAACAAAACAGAAATAAGATTAACAGTTTGCCCTTGGCTGGAATTTGTAATTTTATGATTGGGCTTTGTAAATAAATACTCACCCGATCAAGGAAACATTGAAAAAACCATTTCATTGTGTAAAAACTTGTGTAGATTTCTTGAGAATCCTGGAAAAAACAAAGACTTCACAACTTCTGGATTGTAGCACACAAAATATGACAATACAATACTAAAAGTTAGGCAGGTTTTTGGAGGTAGCTGTCACAGCTAAACAAAACCATTCATTACAAATCTCTTTCGTGCTGGAGTAGTTCCACTTCTTCTCTCCTGACTCCCTCTTCTCCCTCAATTTTACTTTTGAAAATCACCCTGAGAATAAACCCTTCATAAGATAGGACTGTAATACAACACTTTGCTTCTCTTTAACATATTCTAAAGGGACGTATCCTTGCTTTACTAAATTACTGTGTTTTACAGGACAGCATGTATATGGTTCACTGAGGATGAGTTTGTATGACTCTTAAAATATTTTAGTGTGATTAAAAAACCTCCCAAATCACTGAGAAATCACACATCCTTAAAAACTATATTGTTCGTATATATCAGCTTCAAAGTTTGATTCTATGAGTTAGGGCTGTGATAGTTCATCCGTACTCAATTTCACAAATCTAACGTCCTTTGAAAAACTGGGAATTACAACTGCTCAGTAAATGACATGGACAAGACTATAAATCAATAGGGTAATTGGGACCAATGGCTGCACTCAGGTCTTCTAGCTTTATTCTTGGTGTAGGTGGGTGTAAGTCAATGTCACATCTACCTACCAAGTGCTGCTTAAGCTTGGACAAAAATTTATTCAGTATTTTTTCATGATGTTCTTGAAACCTCAAGAGTTTGGGAAAACCATGGACAAAAAATCCTAGAATATAAACATAAAAACAATACTTCATAAACAATACCAACAGAAATCTCTATTTTAAAGTGCAACATACTTCTTTCATCTTTTAACTGTCAACAACAACAAGAACAATGAATCCAGTAATCACCCAAATATTTTTCCTCCCCTCCAAGGAAACAATTGTGTATAAGCATTGGTTAATGAAACTTACAGTCTAGTATGTGTTTGCTAAGGATCTTCTATATCCTTGTAAAAGTATAAAAGAGGACAGAATATTTCTGAATTAAAAGGGAAACTAAGAAAAAATGGAAACTGAGGCCATTTATCAAAATTATCTGTTCTCTTGAAGTACTGGGTCATGTCTTATATGTACACATTTTTATAAGTTATTCTAATCTTGATTACTTATTTTGTTTTACCATTAATACATTACATAACAAACATTTTATTACCCTTTTCAGGCTTACTCCAATACCATGCCAAAGTTATTATCACTTTTTAATCCTTTCTATAAGTGATACTTAACATCAGCTAAAACATACAGGCACTATATGATCGATGTTAATATATTCTATCCCAACTCATTATACAATATAATCTATAAGATTTCTAGGAAGTAACTGTAAATGGGAAGTTAGTATTCATTTTGTGTATTTAAGTCATGGAACTTTACATCTATTTTCATTCAAAAATTTCCTTTCAGATATTCTATATAATCTGTTAAAAAGGATGCATACACAGTGAATTTATCATTTATCCACATTAGTGTTTTCCAACCTGGGTTCTACTTAACTTCGAAAGATGTTACTAAATGTTCTGTTTTTAAAAGAATCCAGGAGAAATACTGTGTGTTATATATACCCTTCTTGCCTATGTTCATGAGGCATAGGAACGTCTGAATGTTTCTAAGTTGCTTTATGGACTAAAGAAACCTCGTTTTCTTCGTTTAGCTCATCTCTCAGCCTTACTGGCTCTTGGAGTCCATTTTTCCGCACAGCACACCTGTTTCCAAAAAGTGAAACTACGTCCCTCCAAGAACCCAAAGAACACACTGCTAGGAAACACAGCTTTATAATCTTCAGGGAAGGGCTACTTCTTAGCTAATTCTCCGCTTTCTAAGGCGCGTGTAGAACTTCCCAGACAGCAACTTCCTCCCTTCGTAACACTGTCCAGTGAAGCGAGTCCATAAAAAATCCATGTCTCTCTTTCTGTGCCACTTTCATGGTCAATTTGATAGGAATGGGAGTTGGAAGAATTTCAATAAAAAGTCTGATTTTGAAAAAGGCAATCCCTTCAGTAATACACAAGTGCCCAAGGGTGCTAAGATACCCAACTCTGCTTCACTTTTCAGTGGTGTCCCAGACTTGATATTTTAAATCTCATTTTCTTCAGCCCTCACTTTTTTCTACACATTTGTGATACCAATTTCATATAGGAAATGCAAAGAACTGAGGTAACCTTCAGTTATATAATTTCACAGGCAGACCTTGAAACAAATATCTCTAAGTACAAACTTACCCATAATAATGACCTAAACTGCTTTGGTAATGTAAATGTTAGGATAGTAAAATTAATACTGCTTTATAGATTAGACTGGTGACAATAATTACTGAAAGCAAGCTATCAGGTTTGTTTAAAAGAATGAATTTTCTAAAATTGGGCGGTATTCCACATAATTACATACTACTTAAACCGTAACATTCCACTGTACTTCAAGATATATCAGCAACACCATCTCAGGGTAAAGCAAAATGAAGACTGATAAAGAAGAGTTATTCTTCTTCAAGATGTCTTTTGAAATGATACTGTCTATTGGATGGCAGCTCAATACAATGTGTCTTACTACTGGAGTCTCTTTATGGGATGCAAAGTGACCAGAAACAGTTATCATGCAGACAGTATTTATTTTTTAAAAGATTCACAGGGAACACTGAGGGAGAAACAGACAGACAGACAGACACACACAATGCCCCCACAATAACCACATGGTAAGAATGTGAGATTTAATAAACTATGGTCTATGGAAGGTCATACTTTTGAAACTTTAAAATACTACTTTAATATGCGGCAGGTTCCCTACCGCATAAAGCTTTAACATTCACAAACAGAACTAAGATGGTCCATTCTCAGAGTGATTAGTGTTAAAATTGTTTTTAATTTGGTATTATCACACGCAGCGGCACTGGGAAAATAATTTTGCATTACACGGACAAATGCCACTTTTATTTCCAAGAGAAGCTGCAATCCAAACTCTCGCAAGTAAAGTTTACTGCATATGCTTGGCAAATATAACGAAAACGTTATTAAAAACCTCCTTCTAACTTGAAAACCAAAAAATTATGCAAGTTTTGAAATATTAAAAAATAAAGTGGCCAGAATATGTTATCAGCCTTTTTACTGTAAAATGGAGTCAATTTTACAGCTGAGACAACTGAAACACACACATGAAATACAAAACTACTCAATTACGGTGTACCTTTCCTTTAAACACCTGTCATTTCTCAATTAATACTCTTTGACAAAGAAGCAGACATCACAACATCCAGTCAACAGGAGACATCTCACTGAATGCACGACTGTCCAAAAGTTCTGAACAAAAGCTCTCAATAATTCAGTTTTTCCTAAATTCTTCTAAACCTAAATTAGTTTCTCCTGACTGGGCCAAGTAAGGAAAGAGTTTTAAAATGTCAACAGTATACTTTGTAGTAAACACGAAGGAATATAAACATGAACAGAAAAGTTTAGAAATAGAGAAGAATTAAATGAGAAACTAGTAACAAACACTAATGAATTAAAGAAGCCCCTAAACATTTTTTTGTACTTAACCCTACCGATCATCTTCCAAAGTCTGACTTTGTTTGAATTTGCCTTTTTCTCCCTCCCTTGTTTGTTGCTGATGATCAACCATGGGGTTTTCTTACCATGCATGGCATGTTTGGGGCCTGAGAACAGTTTGACCAGGGCCCAGAAGGCGTCTTCTTCATTCATATACATGAGGAGTAAGGCTGTGATCTGGCTCATCCCCTGACAGTATCCAACTTCCTAAAGAGAAAACGAGAACAGAGAAACTGGGGGTTTTCAGATCGAATTACATGTACATGCACATATAAAAAACTGATGTAGAAAATAATCAGAAAATGCCTAAACACATTATTTAATGGCAATTCTATAGAGAGATATTACAATCTCAACAGCACTGAGCCACATACTATCAAAGAATGCACCTGGTATTGGAGAATAAACGAAGAAGTACAGGCAAGTCTAACCTATGCAGATTTTACTGAGCCCTGTTCAGTAAGTACCATTATACCTTCTGTAGAGGCTGTTTATTTTTCTGTTTTGTGTGTGATTCTCAGCTCAACAGTCCTCTTCTTTGCTCAGATGCTGGCAAATTTCTCTCCTCATATAGTTCCCAAATTTGCTGTCTTTTCTCCTCTACACTTCCGGACCCTTATACAGACACATTGCGGGGTACCTATCCAGCCTATGCTCCTTCCCTGAGAACTGCCCACTCTCCCCATAATCCCTGCTTATAACATGGCCTTAGAGATTCATGTCTGTGCCATGTGAACCAAAGCTGATGGAGCAGAGGACACCTGGCCCCAGGGAACCATTAACTGGCTGCCAGACTAATTTACTAATTTCTCTAAGAAAACTGAATAAAGCCACAGAGACTGCAATCCGATGGTGGTATGCACTTGAACAGAATGGTCATGGTGAGTCCATGGGTGCAATACTAGCCTTGGAAAAACAGATAAGCAGACAAACAAAGCAATCTGGAGAGAGAACCAGTGGAACGAACAGTTCCCAGAGACAATCAGAGTTACCACATGGCCACAGAGTGGAAGAGAGAGAAAGGGAAGCTCTTCTCACTGGAGGCTTCTCACTCTCCAGCTCCAACTCCCCTGAGCTTCATTTCTGTGAGAAGTCCCTTTAATCAATCCCTTTTTAACTTGCCCTTGTTTTGAGTGAATTTCTGTCCCTTGTAACTTAAAGGTTTTGACTATAACAGGAATGATATACCCCAAGGTTCAAGGTGTCCTTCCTGGAATCTAGTCAACAAGCATTTATTTGGCATCTACACTGGTTTCGACACTAGTTGATCTTTCCCCCCAAATCTTTCTCCCCCCAGAGTAATCAATGCCTTAAGAATAACATGTTCTAATACCTAAAAGCTTAGTTTTGGCCCACTCCAGGAGACAGCAAGTAGGTACATATGGTCTCCCACCTGGACCTCACTGAATAAATGGAATGTGATCCTGGAAGGCAACCTCCCGGGGCAATGAGGAGTCACCAAGAGTCAGGCAGAAATTAACCTAGCTACCACTTCCTGTCCTCCTAGCCTGCTCATTCCAGTCCTACCTGCTTAAAATAAAAACAAGACAAGACAAACAACAACACAAAACGTAACAAAACAGTCTGGAGAAAGAGGGGGGGAAAGTGAGCTTCGCTGTCATACTGTGGTTTTTCCACTTCCCAACCAGCTCTGCTCTAAGACGCCAGGGGGGCCACAGGAGCCTCAGGAAGATCCACAGAGACCTGGAGACCATCCAGTCCTGAGATGAAGAAATGCAGGCCAAAAGGGCCTTGTCAGGAGGGAGGCCCAAAGATCTCCTCCAGGTGTTCAGAGCACAACTCAAAAAGCTGTGGGCAGGCGTGCTCCAACTTACTGTATTGTAGATAGAATATGCAGCAAGAACGTGGAACAGGGATTGCTGCCTAGAAAAAGAAATTTACATTGAACACAATTTAGTTTTTTTCACATATTTTTAAAATTATAAACTTAAAAAATAAACAACAGTTTGACTGAAGATAAACAGATAATCCAGATAAAACTACTACTATAATAAGGAAATGATCCCCGAGCTCAAATTTAAACAATACAGTCTAAACTTGAGGTTAAATTTGACAGAAAGGGTTTATAGCAAAAAGCACGAAGGGCTTCACAGCTTCTTCAATTTGTTCCCCTCTTTCACTGAACTACTCTCACTATAGAATCACCCCCACAGAAGGAGCCAGCTGGACGGAGCTGCAGACCCGCCTTCTGAAGACTCACTCACACTGCCAGCTCCGAGAAGTACCTTGCGGGGGGCGGGGGGCATGTCCCCCAGGAGGCGGTATACACCCGAAATCAGCCTCCAGCACCAGCGCTGCCTCTCCCAGGATCCAGGGGTGGGAACGGGAGTGGCTCCACACACCGTTACCTCTCGGGTCCACTAACAACATGCTTGGCTCTGCTGCTCTAGAGGTCCTGGCTCCAAAGAGAGGAATGTCCCCACCAGGAGACACAATGATTCCACTGAACTGGAAGCCGAGACGGCCACCTGGCCACTCTGGGCTCCTCATGCCTCCGAATCAACAGGCAAAGAAGGAGGTGACTGTACCGGCTGGAGGGACTGATCCCGACCACTAAGGGGAAGGGGGTGCTAGGACACAGTGGACGTAAGCAGGAGCACGTCTAGAACACAGAAGACACTTAAGGTGCCTCTGAGTATAACCAAACCCTGTGATTAAAGTCAACGGATAACCTCCACAAGCAAATTCAGGCAGGACTGCTAATGGTCCGGACTCTTCAGGAATAAAGGTTTAGGCCCCCCCACCAGGCAAAGAACCGCAGCCAGCCGAGGCACTTGCTGAGGGCAAAGGGAATATGGGGTGGGTAGTGGGAAGGTAAGTAACCAACCAGCAGTGACCACATGCCCAGTCGCAGAACTGCTGACTATATCTGTTTTGAGCATTTCCTTATTTTGATATCAATATGTTTGTGTATATACTTTAATGTGTCTTCTTCCTTCTCTTTTCCTTATCATCTAACATAAGATGTTTAATAATAGTTGACTTTATATCACAGAATTTAGGTTACACATATCAACGCAAAAAGAGTAAACACTGCCCAAGGGCGCTGCATCTTTTCGTGCGGAGGGGGTTAGCATATTTTCAGTCGTAAGTAGAATAGCTGTACCATGTCAGGCAAAGCATGCCTTTATCGTCTTTATGCGGAAATTAAGTTGACGAGGGTGGACTGTGATGGTTAGCTTTACGTGTCCACTTGGCCGGGCTACAACCCCCAGTTATTCAAACCCTAATGTAGGTGCTTTGTAAATGTCATTAAAGTACACAGTCAATTGACTTGAAGTAGGGGAGAGTGCCCTAGATAATCTGGGAAGCCCTGGGTCAAGCAGTCAAAAGGCTGGAAGAGCAGATCCGAGGCTTCCCTGAAGGAGGGACTCCTCCTGTGGACCGTGGCTTCACTCGCGCCCACCCGAGAGCTCCAGCTGCCCTTCCTGACGGCCCACCCTACAGATCTTGAACTTGCCTAGTCAGTCCCTGCAACTGTGTAAGACAATTCCCCACGATAAATCCCTTAGTTTACATCTCTTACTGGTTTCTTTTTCTCTGGTTGAACCTTAACTGATAGGAGGTCAGCAAAACTGTACCTTTCATTCCTAAACTGTCACAGTCATTTCATTTGCGTATTTCCCATCTTTCTAGTTTCACCTTTGCATGGAGTCAAGGATCTAAGAATATATTTATTGCTGACACGGCTCTCAAAAAGTAACACAATCTCTCATTTCTTTGATAACACTTTTAATAAAAGTATCTACATATATTTAAGAATTCCCAGATCATAAAATGATTTATAGCAATTTTATAGCACCTACTATGTCAAAGGTTAAAAATTTAAGTTAAATTAGCTCCTGAATTGTACACCATATGGAACAAATGATCCACCAAAATTTAAACCCTTAGAATTGGAATCAAAATTATCATCTATACAAGACATTCCAAACACTGACATTTCAAATTGATAAAGACTATTTGTACATGCTATTCATAGTTCATAATACTAAACTTTACTTACTTCACACCGTATCTGTCTCTAAACATGATATGGTCCCTAAATGTGCGGTTGACATCAAGGTCTATTTGTCTGATATCAGGTGAACAACCCCGTGCTCTGTGTTTTAATTTCTGAAGAGGAAAAAGAGGGGAAGAAAGCACATTTTTATGTAAATCGGTTGTCAAAAAGCCTATGACAAATGGTAAAATAATTCTCTTTAAAAAACTTTTGACTTAGGAAAGCCATTTCCATGGTTCAAAAATGAAAATATGAAAAGGTGCACAATGAAAGGTTTCTCTCCATCCACACCCCCTCCTCTCCCTCCTCCCACCCCCTCCTCTCCCTCCCATCCTGCCAGTACAGTTAGACTTTCATTTTGGATGGAGAGCGTTTTGGAGTTTGTGTTCCTAAGACTCTTCACAGCTGAGCCATGCAGTTCACTATGCTCCCTTTCTTCTTTCTAGCACAATGTTCTTGTTTTCCTTGGGGCTTATCATTGCCTTGTTTCTTGATTTGCTTCATTTTCTACATATGTGTCACTAATTCAATCCAAACTCACTTTAAGTTGCATCAACCTCTCCTGGTGCTATTCTAACAGAACAGGAACCCTCCCTGCAGACCTGGCTTCCAGAGCTTTTGGACCCGCTACTCAGCGGGGGTCTCGGGGGGGGTCTCCCTTCACCATCTGCTAGGCCTTCCTTTGCTTGGGTCCCTTGTCTCCTACATCTCACATCTTTCTTGGTTTATTCCCTTGTTCTGGAGGAGCTTGTCCTCCAGTAGCTCCTGTGAAAGGGCGTGTGGGAGATAAATTTTGTGACACTTTGAATGATAAATCTATCTTCTTTCTTAGCTATTTGGCTATTTTAGAATTCTAAGTCAGAAAATATTTTTGCTCAAAAGGCACCACCTTCACTGTCTTCTAGCTTCCAGTGTTGCCATTCTAATTCTTTCTTCTTTACATGAAATCTATTTTTTCCTCTCTAGAAGCTTATAGGAGCTTCTATCTTCAAGTTTTGAAACTTGTAATTTCTGTGCTTGGCTTGGATCTACTTTTAGCCACAGGTTTGGGCACTTGATGGATATTTTCAATCGTAAAAACTCATTGATTTGAGTTTTGACTTCACAATCTATTTTCTGGGAAATTTCTTCACTTGTTATTTTCAAACCCTCCTCTAGAATTTTTCGTTTCTATTATCATTTTTTATATTCATAAGCTCTATTGTTCTCTAATGTTCCCTTTATAGCATCCTATACTTGTTTTATGGACACAATATCTCTTTTTATCCCTCTGAAGACACCAGCAATAGCTCTTCCGTTTTCTTCTTGCTGTATAGTCTTGTTTCTCACAAATTGCTTTTTCTACTTGTTCTTATTTTCCATGTTATCTCCTAGCTCCTCTCCTCACTCATATTTGAAAGAAGACATGAGAAAGCTGATGGAAAGCGCTATGTGCAGACGTGGGGCTTCAAGCTCTGTCTTCACTGTAGAGTGATCTGGCTGGTTTCACTGGGCTTCCCTTGAAGTCAGGAGTTTGGGGGTATTTTCTTGGGCTGGTCAGATTCCTAGAGAAGACTCTTCTGAGTTCCTGTCAGGAGGACAAGCGTCCGGATGCCGGTGTTTTGTTCTGGGAGCCGAGCGGAGGGAAAGGCGGGGCTGCCCCAAATTCAGGACATTCACTCCCTCTGTGCTTTCCTCTGCAGGTCTGCGTCCACTCCAGCCCACCGGCCTTCTGTTTCATCCTCTCCAAACAGTAACCCACACCCTGCCCCCGTCTCGTGCAGGGGTGGGGAGCAGGTGGGGGAACTCAGGGACTCTAACTGCTTCTGCAACAGACTTTCAAGCACTTCTACTGTTTTTAGTTTCACTTCCACTTCCAGAGGTACCTGGAGCCGGCAATTATGAAGCCTACTGGGGATTCTGAGATATAAATCAGGTCCTCCTCCAGTTTTCTCAGGGTTGCTAAAATTACTAAATGTTTGTCTGAATTCTGGTCTCCAAACATTGGCAAGGGTTATCTCTTTTCCCATTTTCTTATTCCTTGCAGTTTTTGTCTTTCTAAAAAACCCTCTCTGCTGTCAATTAAGCAGCATTTCAGGGGGAAAAGAACAAAATGAGTATGTTTAACCAGGTGGGAGATTAAAATTTATATTAATTTATACTTAACCAGATTTAATTGTAATTAAACATCTATATACATGTGTTATATTGACCTATTTACCATGTACTGGAAATATATATTTCTGTTAAAACCTATTCTAGTAAATATATATAACTGTTAATTCCTGACTTAAGCTAAAAGTGGAAAAAACAAGGCTTCCTGGAATATATGTTTGTATGTTAAATGTTTTGTGAGTATGTGGGTTTTGTGTATTGAGGTAGGAGCTCAGAGAAGGGCAGCTTCTGCAGCTTTTAAAAACATGAGCACTTCCACAGTGTTTTAAAACACTTCAGAGTTCTGAAGACCAAGGAAGGTATTTATACTATTGCACTAGAGAACCGTACAACCACTAAAATAGTATTGTATGCTATTTCTGATAAAAGTTGGTCCAAGAGACATTACAAAAATTTAGCTTTAAAAATAATAATCTTTACATATTTGTTCTTTAAATATCTTTAAAAAAAAATAAGGTAGCCAGCAAGCAAAGAGGTTTCAATTATTGTTCTGCAGGCCCCCTGGTAAAAGATGAGGTATCAAAACACAGAAAGAAAATGTTTGACAAGACATGATAAAATATGCTTTAAAATAAAATTTAGCTGAAAGGGAGAAAGACACCTAAAGACATCTATAATGTCAATTACTCTAGAAAACTTTTCCTGAAGATGGCGGTGTGGGAAGACGCAGAGTTAGCACCTCCCTACTAAGGCACCTGCAGGCCGCTGGTGGGGGGGGCTCTGACACCCAAGGAGACGGGAGGAACCCCAAAGTGAACCAGTAGGACGTAGGGGGACTGAGGCGGGAGGAGAAGTGGAGGCCAGACAGGATCGGCGCCCCCGAGGCCGGGGAGATCAGGAGAGGCAGGCGGGAGGGACTCTCCAGGAAGAGCGGGAGGGGAGAGAAGCGGAGGGCAATCGCCTGGCCCACACGGGCCGGGGAGCCTGCTGAGCTCCCAAGCAGGTACCCCCCGCTCCAAAGCCCCCTCCAGGCCGCGTGGGTGCTGGGGGTACAGGAGGGAGGCCGGGGAGATCAGGAGAGGCAGGCGGGAGGGGCCCTCCGGGAGGAGCAGGAGAGGAGCGGAGGGCGATTGCCCCGCCCACTCAGGCACGGGGAGCCTGCTGGGCTCCCAGGTGAGGTCCCCTGCCAGCTGAGACCAGGGGCGGGGGGCACGCCTGGGCCCCTTCTGTTCCTTGAGCCTAAGCCTCACCCCTCACAGCCTTTCCCAGCCCTGTGGGTCCTAAGCATTGGCCCCGCCCACTGCCCAAACCTCACCCTTGCTTAGGCCCCGCCCTCCACAGCCAAGGCCTTCCCAACCCCCTCTTTTATTGTTTTTTCTTTTCCCTTCTGGTAGTTGATTTATCTATACTTTTATTTTTATATTCCTTCTAACATATCTGTTAGTTTCCTAGACTAATTTTATTTTTTTACTTTGTTATTGTTCTTTTTTTTTTTTGCAAGGATTCTTCAATATATACAAATCAATCAGGGTGATACACCATACTAACAAATTAAGTAATAAAAACCATATGATCATCTCAATAGATGCAGAAAAAGCTTTTGACAAAATTCAACACCCATTTATGATAAAAACTCTCCAGAAAAAGGGCACAGAGGGAACCTACCTCAACATAATAAAGGCCATAAATGACAAACCCACAGCAAGCATCATACTCAATGGTGAAAAACTGAAAGCATTTCCACTAAGATCAGGAACAAGACAAGGATGTCCACTCTCACCACTCTTATTCAACATAGTTTTGGAAGTCCTGGACACAGTAATCAGAGAAGAAAAAGAAATAAAAGGCATAAAAATTGGAAAAGAAGAAGTAAAACTGTTACTGTTTGCTGATGACATGATACTATACATAGAAAATCCTAAAGATGCCACCAGAAAACTACTAGAACTAATCAATGAATCTGGTAAGGTTGCAGGATACAAAATTAATGCACAGAAATCTCTGGCATCCCTACACACCAACAGCGAAAAACCAGAAAGAGAAATTAAAGAAACACTCCCATTTACCACTGCAACAAAAAGAATAAAACACCTAGGAATAAACCTGCCTAAGGAGGCGAAAGACTTGTACTCAGAAAACTATAAAACACTGATGAGAGAAATCAAAGATGACAAACAGATGGAGAAATATACCATGGTCTTGGATTGGAAGAATCAATACTGTGAAAATGACTATACTACCCAAAGCAATCTACAGATTCAATGCAATCTCTATCAAACTATCAATGGCAGTCTTCACAGAATTAGCACAAAAAAGTTTACAATTCGTATGGAAACATAAAAGACCCCAAATAGACAAAGCAATCTTGAGAAAGAAAAACGGAGTTGGAGGAATCAGGCTCCCTGACTTCAAACTATACCACAAAGCTACCATAATCAAGACAGTATGGTACTGGCACAAAAACAGAAATATGGATCAATGGTACAGGACAGAATGCCCAGAGATAAACCTACGCACATATGGGCACCTAATTTACGACAAAGGAGGCAAGAACATACAGTGGAGAAAAGACAGCCTCTTCAGTAACTGGTGCTGGGAAAACTGGATAGCTACATATAAAAGAATGAAATTAGAACACTACCTAACACCATACACAAAAATAAACTCCAAATGGATTAAAGACTTACATGTAAGACCAGACACTATAAAACTCTTAGAGGAAAACATAGGAAAAATGCTCTTTGACATAAACCACAGCAGGATCTTTTTTGACCCACCTCCTAGAGTAACGGAAATAAAAACAAAAATAAACAAATGGGACTTAATTAAACTTAAAAGCTTTTACACAGAAAGGGAAACCATAAACAAGACAAAAAGACAACCCTCAGAACGGGAGAAAATATTTGCAAATGCAACAACAAAGGATTAATCTCCAAAATATATAAACTGCTCATGAAGCTCAATATCAAAAAATGAACAATCCAGTTAAAAAATGGGTGGAAGACCTAAATAGACATTTCACCAAGGAAGACATACAGATAGCCAAGAGGCACATGAAAAGATGCTCAACATCACTAATTATTAGAGAAATGCAAATCAAACCTACAATGAGGTATCACTTCACGCTGGTCAGAATGGCCATTATCAAAAAATCTAGAAACTATAAATGCTGGAAAGGGTGTGGTGAAAAGGGAACCCTCCTGCACTGTTCATGGGAATGTAAATTGATAAAACCACTATGGAAAACAGTATGGAGGTTCCTTAAACTAAAAACAGAACTACCATATGACCCAGCAATCCCACTACTGGGCATATACCCTGAGAAAACAATAATTCAAAAAGAGACATGTACCACAATGTTCACTGCAGCACTATTTACGATTGCCAAGACATGGAACCAACCTAAATGTCCACTGACAGATGAATGGATAAAGAAGATGTGGCACATATATACAATGGAATATTACTCAGCCATAAAAAGAAACAAAACTGAGTTACTTGTAGTGAGATGGATGGACCTAGAGTCTGTCATACAGAGTGAAGTAAGTCAGAAAGAGAAAATTAATACCATATGCTAACGCATATATATGGAATCTAAAGGAAAAAAAAATGGTACTGATGAACCTAGTTGCAGGGCAGGAATAAAGAGGTAGACATAGAGAATGGACTTGAGAACACGGGTGGGAGGGCGAAGCTGGGGCGAAGTGAGAGTAGCATCGACATATACACACTACTGAATGTAAAACAGTTGGCTGGTGGGAAGCAGCAGCACAGCACAGGAATATCGGCTCAGTGCTTTGTGATGATGACCTAGAGGGATGGGATAGGGAGGATGGGAGGGAGGCTACCTAGAGGGAGGGGATATGGGGACATGTGTATGCATATGGCTGATTTGCTTGGTTGTGCAACAGAAACTAACACAGTACTGTGAAGCAATTATAGTCCAATAAAGATCTATTAAAAAAAATTACTCTAGAGGACAAGAAAATTCAACATAAGAAAAGACCTCATGACAGAAACAAAGCCCAGTTAAGCAGGTAAAAAATAATAGAGCAGAAAGATTATTTATGTCCTAGAATGGTTACAAGCCAATGTGCAGAATATAGGAAATCAAGCATATTTCTTATCTTAATGAAAGGAGGTGTAAGCAACTTCTAAGGTTACTCTGAGATTAGGGGGGTTAAGATCCATGAATGTCACAATAATAAAGAATAAACATTTTACTTAAAAGAAATAGGAATGTAATGAACCTATAAACCTGAGAGCAGAAGTACAGTGGAAAGTATCTGGATGAAAAACTAGCAATTTCACTGTGGGTTTGGCCAACAAGATTACTAAGCCTTGCTAAGGCTGCAGGTGAGGTTGTTATCCACTGTCACTGGACCTCTGCCACCTGTGAGACAGAGCACTATACCCCAGAGAGACAGATAACAATGAGATACAATTAAAAGAACAGGAGAAACAGCAGATAAGAGCACTGGCTCAGGAATCAGGACAATTCCACCATTTGAGAAAAATCTTAGTATCAATAGATTAAGAAAAAGTAGTTTTATTCCCATTGAATTTCCCATTTCAGGACAGCAATTTATACTACTTTTGCAAAGAGAGAGTAAAAGAAAGTAACTGGGAAAGGAAGACTTGGTTAAATGCTAGAGGAATCTCAAGTAGTAAAAATAATGCTTATGATAGCACTGAAAATTACAAGCTTGAAATGATTGGTGGGCAACTCATTTCTTTTCTTGTTACTGTATACTGGATATACAGTAACTGGATAATTTTATTCTATGTAGAAAAAGCCTGAACCACAGTTCTAATATTAGCATATGTACTGGGTTGAACAGCATCCACCCCAAATTCCTGTCTTCCTAGAACCTGGGCCTATGACCTGATTTGGAAACGGTGTCTTTACAGATGTAGTCAAGTTAAGAGGAGGTCATACTAGATTAGGGTCGACCCTAAATACAATGACTAGAGTCCTTAGAAGGTGAGACAGACACACACAAGGGAAGGCCACTTGAGGACAGAGGGAGAGACTGGAGTGACACAGCCTCAAGCCAAAGAACACCCGGGATGCCGGCAACTCCAGGATCTAGGAAGAGTCAAGGAAAGGTTCTTCCCTAAAGCCTTGGGATGGAGCATGGCCCTGCTGACACCCTGATCTCAGACTTCTATCCTCCGGAACTGCAGGAGAATAAATGTCTGTTGTTTTCAGCCACTCCGTTTGTGGGACTTTGTCATGGCAGCCCCAGGAAACCAAAACAGCATGCTAAGTAAAATTTTCTTCTTTATTAATTAAATAAATTATTTACTGAGCACCCACCCTATGAGAGGCACACTATACTAGGGGCTGGGGTTAGATTTTAAATATTTCTCTCAGATATCATTTTTCAATACTGGTTCTAAAACTATGACATTAAAGGCAAATATCTAATCAACCATCTAAAATAATTTGAAACTCTAAAATACTGAGACAAAACTTATATTCTGTGCAGCGTCCAAACAACTAATTTAAAAACTCTTTACATCATAAAAAACAAGTAACTGTTTAAATTAACCAATATTTATTACATCTTTTTAAAAATTTATTTATTTATTTATTTTTGGCTGCATTGGGTCTTTGTTGCTGCGCGCGGGCTTTCTCCAGTTGCGGTGAGCAGGGGCTACTCTTTGTTGCGGTGCGTGGGCTTCTCACTGCAGTGGCTTCTCTTGTTGCAGAGCACGGGCTCTAGGTGCACGGGCTTCAGTAGTTGCAGCATGCGGGCTCAGCAGTTGTGGCTCATGGGCTCTAGAGCACAGGCTCAGTAGTTGTGGTGCACGGGCTTAGTTGCTCCGTGGCACGTGGGATCTTCCCAGACCAGGGCTCGAACCTGTGTCCGCTGTATGGGCAGGCGGATTCTTAACCACTGTGCCACCAGGGAAGCCCTATTACCTTACATCTTGATGAAATTTTGCTTATTTATACATAAATATGAAAATATCAAAAGAGCATTCCAAAGCCCCTTTTATAATTGGTGTTGGGTTTAAATGACAAATAATTTGTCTTTATTTCAGTTATTCGGTCTTATTCTATTTATATACATTTTCTGAGGAACAGATTTCAAAGTTATTTTTATTATAATTTGTCTTTATTTCAGCTATTCTATCTTAATTTATTCTATTTATATACATTTTCTGAGATTTCAAAGTTATTTTTATTTTTTTTAAATTTACATTTCCGTTTTTATTAGTGACATTGAACACTTTTTCTAAGGCACAAAGTTATTTTTAGATATATGTTTCTTATTCCTTTCAAAGGTTAATATAAAATTTAGGTTTAGAAAGGGTATAGCTGAGATGACAAGGAGGTAAATTTAATGCCCTGACTAATATACAGAAAGCATTACTGATCACTGAGTGAAACGTTTAACTTTTTATAAATAAAAAATAAAACCTAGAAATACTGTAACAATCTTAGGGGAAAGAAGAAGAAAACAGTCAATCATACACAGGCAGCCGTTGGATAAACTGAATTCTGCTGTTATTTTCCCAAAAACTCTAAAAGTGCCATTGTAAATCTCTTTATTATTAATACTACATTGCAAATGAGTAGCTACAACCAGGTGTTAGTCAATTTTCCTTACAAATATGCCCCAACATTGAATGATCGTTTCAAAATAACAGGCTGGCTCTCGGTACTCACACTATATAGGTCTCTGGTTTCTTCCTTCATTTTCGGGATCTCCAGGAGGAGGGCCCAGACTTCCCCTCTGAGCTGGAGTGGGATTCCTTTGTAAATTCTCCTATGAAACTTATTAAAAGAAACATAAATTGAAAGTTACAAACTGACAAAGCTTAGACTAGTCCCTTAAATCAAACTAATGAATATTTGTTAGTCTTTTCTTTCCAAAGGATTCCTCATAATTGATACAATTTAACATGGCACATTTGGATCCTCTCATCTCTACTTTTCAGATCCAAACAGGGAGGCATATACACAGAAAGCATAGAATAAACAAGAAAATGTTAAGTATGCCCAGTACATTAGTTATTTTCATACACTGCAAAGGTGTTCCTTCAGTGGCACGAGAGCACAATCAGTGCTGTTCTTTAAGTTGTGAACATCTGACTTACACACTCCCCATTGATATAGCTAACTAGGTACACATTTTCTTCTTTTTCCCTCCTACATCTAAAAGGTTCCAAATAGCAAAAGGGTTCTCTTGTGTCAAAGTGCCTTCAAGGAGGGTAGAGTCTCTCTAGAACCTTCTATCTCATAACTCAATGTGACCTACAGTCTTCATTCAAGTCCACCTCCACCCCCCAAACACACACTCTCTCCCTCTTCCCTCTCCTCTTCCCAATTCTGGAGCGTTTCTTCAGGAAAACCTCTGTCCTCTTCTTAATGACATTGATCCTATCTGACCAGACAAAAATAGTGATAAATTTCCATCAAGAAGGAGCATCATCACCTTTGAGTGAAATTAGGTATAAATCATCAGCATCATTAACACTCTGGGCCCTTGAAAGTACACTGCCATCACTCTAAGAATCTTAAGACTCGCCACACCTCTCCATCTTCTTGTAATTATATCTTTTTTCTCAAGGCTAATTACGTATTCAAAATAACATATAAACCTATTATGCTCATTACAAAGTTGTGCATAAGGAAACTCTGAAACTTAAAAGTAGATGAAACTTAAAAGGAAATGATTAAACAAATTACGGCAGAAACTTCAGGAGCGAGGTAAGAATAAGTACATAGTTACCTTTATGATCAAAATAATGTACTGAAGTAGTACGGCCAAGAAAATAAGATGCAAGTTCTAATAACTGAGATGTTGACGAGCTATGAACTAATAAGCAGAGCTTCAACTTCTACAATTATACTAGATTTTTTAAAATGAAACCTTTAGTAACTAAATTATGATGTAGCTTTAAGAAACTGTGATTTTAAATCAGTGACACTATAGAATAACGTTTCCTGTGAAACACTGAATACTGTGAAGTTGATTCAATTAGATAATTACATACATAATCTCAGTTTTGTTCTCTTGGTATAAATATAGTAAGTCTCAAATTTGAAATTCCAGCAGACAGTGACTAGAAACACTGAGGTTTTAACTTACGCGGTAGATGTAACTGGAAGAATATGTACAGAAAGGCTTTGTATAAACTAGACTCTGCTTCTTCAACATTTCCCATGTACTAAACATTTACCACCATTAATTGCAAACAGTGTGGTTTAAAAAAAAGTGAATTTAAGATTTACTTTCCAAAGAAAGTTTATCATCTATATTCATTTCAAAATTATGATAAACTTTTTTTTTTTTTGCGGTATGCGGGCCTCTCACTGTTGTGGCCTCTCCCATTGTGGAGCACAGGCTCCGGACGCCCAGGCTCAGCGGCCATGGCTCACGGGCCCAGCCGCTCCGCGGCATGTGGGATCCTCCCGGACCGGGGCACGAACCCGTGTCCCCTGCATCGGCAGGCGGACTCTCAACCACTGCGCCACCAGGGAAGCCCCTAAACTTAACTTTTTAAAGGAATATCATCCACTAAAAGTAACTTCAAATTATGTCCTGAATTTCTAGAGTAAGGATGTTAAACTGAATGCAATTAATATGAATACCAGAATGTGGGAATTATTGCAAATGTGAAAAGTGAAATTTTGATAGTCAAGTAAAACATGACGGCAGGTAAACAGATAAACTTTGATGGACCTGAATGTCCATTAGATGGATGTTTTTCAATGAGTAAGATAGGAACCACATGCATTTCTTATACTGTATCACTTACAAAGGTTTTGGACATTATATACTGCTTTCACTCAATTCTGTATTCACCAACTGTACATAAATTACCGTTCATTGTTTATCCTAAAGTTAAATCTAGATTTAGAAAAACAAAACATTAAATTGCCATGATTCAATGAAGAAGAAATAATAGAAAGATTTCAGGTAGAAATAAAAAATTAATGGTCCTAGTGTTATTCCAGGGATAAAACAAAAAATGAGGCATGTCTAGAAAAGGCTCAAAAAGAAACTCTGATGCACTGTCATTATCATCATCAACAGTAACAGTTAAAACCAACTTTTACTGAGCATTTACTATGTACAGGAAACTGTTTAAAACTATTTACATATGTTGTCTCATTCAATGATATTAATAATTCTATGAGATATTATTACCCCAATTTTACAAATGCTGACAGTGAATCACAAAAAGATTCAGTAACTTGCCCAAAGACACACAGAAGATGTTACCAGTTAGTAAAAGATACTGATTTTATATTTTATAAAAAGCAAAGACCATCTTTCTAAAACCATGTGTTATGTAGTATATCTACTGTCCTGCTTAACCGGACTTACTAAAATATACATGGAATGGAAAATATTAATGAAATTGAAGAGCAGAAAGCATTAAAAATAAAATTATAAAATTGTAAAATAAAATAAAATTATAATCAAAACCCAAAAGGAATATAAAAAGGGATGTATCTGGATTCAAGCTGTGCAAGGTAATGAGATGAAACATGTATACAAAGTAAGATACAGTAGAAAAAGAATCAAATTATGAGATCTTAAAATAAGCATTTTAAATTATAGTTACTATTTTTCAAATACTTCTACTGTTACATGATAGACTGACACTGTGGTTACAGATCTTTCCTCACAAATTTTCAACTATTGTAGAAATTCTGGAAATTTTGTAAAACAAAGTAGGAATCGTATCAAAGCACAACAATTATAATAAAATCTGCTTATTCTCCAGAACAGTAGCACAGTTTTCACTTGTTGAGAATCTTTCAATTGACAAAGCAGTATCTCACACCTTCTAGGACAGCTCTGTAATGTCAGCAGGGCAGGTGCTACTCCAGTTTAAAAGGAAGGGAATCAAGGGACAAAGAAGTGGCCTGCCTAGGCCAAGAATTCCATCTTCCTGCTCCTGCTTCAGGATATTTCTGCCAAATCACACTGCCCCTTAGAGATCACAGCTTTATTAAAGTAGTAGAATTTATCAGTAGAGGGGGACAGCTGGTCATCCCAACTCGAAAGTGAACAACATTCGTTCATTCATTGTAAACAGAAACTGTAATGACTTTCTGCTTTGTGGCCAATGCTTACTAGGTACTATGGATACAAACTTGAAAAAGTTCTGTGGAGTTCACAGTGTAGTGGGGAAGATAATCATAGAATCATATAATTATAAACATAATCCTTTGTAATAAGGTCACATATGTTAATTCCTATCAGAGCTGAGTATCACACCCTGAGGGGCAAGTCGTGATAGAGACATCACCCCCACCAGAGGTGGGCCCGGGTGGTAATGGGAGAATGGCAGGCGCCACGCTGTCTAATCTGGGGGAGTGATTTCAGGGGGCAGCTGGCCCTTACGGAACAGACACGAGATTCTAAGGGGAACCAGAAACAGTTTAGGGATAAAGGTGTTGGGGGCAGGGGCAGTGAATCTGCTGTGGTGGTCACTTCTTTATTGGTCCAACACTGGGGCTCTCATCCCGAGACTATACCAGAGATACTATAATGGAGGAAGGGGGGTGAGTTCTGTGGGAGAGAGTAAGGAAAGATTTCCTTTAGAGAGGATGACAACAAACTCAACATAAAGGATATGCAGGGATTTTCCAGGAAGGAGAAATGAGGGTGGGGACGAGGGTAAAGATAGTGATAAATCAAACAGTAACAGCAATGTTAGTAACACCAGTTACACTAACATTTTATGATTATTTATTAGGAGCCGAGATACGTTTCTAGATCAAAGTATTCCTCGTAGTATTTTTACATTCCTAAAGAGGTAGGTACAGTGCTTATCATGTCCATTTTACAGATGAGAAAATCAGGTGTAGAAAGGTTTAGTAATAAGCTCAAAGTCACACAACTAATACACTGTGGAAGAAGAACTGAAATTCAAGTAGTCAGATTTCATAGATCATAGTCTGAATAATCATGATATATATAGAACTTTTATATGTTGGATTTTAATATTTTAATATTCCAATTTGAAAAGTACTACCTTTAAAATTCTGTTACAATTTTATTTTATGGGTATGATCTCTGTTCACTTGCCAATAAAATCAAGCGGTCTATTTCAGTCACACAGATACATTTAAAAATCCATCAACTAAAAAAAAGAAAAATTTTTTTCCATCAACTGACCTAATGTTTTCACCACGTCTTTCTAACCTTACTGGTTTCAAAAGAGGGATAAATGTTTAGTGTGCGTCAGCATGGCTGCGAGTGCGTAAGCTTTTCAGCCCAGCAAGTTTGGCTCAGTTTGGCGGGACTATCAAAACTGCA
This sequence comes from Delphinapterus leucas, assembly GCF_059928025.1. Lineage (NCBI taxonomy): Eukaryota > Metazoa > Chordata > Mammalia > Artiodactyla > Monodontidae > Delphinapterus > Delphinapterus leucas. The sequence goes on along the minus strand of NC_143130.1, from coordinate 20,440,165 downwards.
AGTGAACTCCAGGAGACAAAAGTTTACTCTCTGAGCTGCCTGTGCTCTTCATTGCCTTCATTTCCTTCAGTCGTCCCCGCTCCGTTGGTCCCTTTGTCTCCGTCTCCAAATAGGCCCACGTCTCCTGAGCCTGGATCTGAAAGCTTTAGAATCCACAAGGCCCTAATGCCTCTTACAACCACTTTCTATTTCCTTCCGGCCTTTTACTGACAAACACCGAAAGGGAGAGCTAGCAAACAGATGGTATCTGGACGTAGCATCTCTTGCTTGTCACTAATAATGGCCTTGAGAAATTTATTTCTAAACATCGTGCCTCCATTTTCACATCAGTACAATCAAATGTTGGCTAATATGAGTCTGTTAGTTACCTGACGAACAAAGGTCCATTCAGTTATTTAACCAGAAAAAAAAATGTGTATCTGTAGTAGGAACTCTGCTGTGACAGAGCTTAGACACAATTATATAATGGCTCGTTAAATCAGAATGGCCTCTACTTAGCAGAGATAACTTCATCTCTTCACTTAATAGACTGTATTTTAAAAATACACTATGACTGTACACGGGGGGCAGTCACTGTGAAAACACAGGCAACCGTAATGGCAACTATTTTTCATTAAATCTTATATTCTAAAAATCCAAATATTCTTATCAGAGCTATATATTTTTATTTCAAGATATTTTTAGATACTTCTTTGTACCACTACTGCATAAGTAAGGAGTCTGTTGAGAGAAAACTTATACCTTCCTTTGGAAGAGAAGAAAAATATATACTACTTTTTAACTTCAATGCAACTTAAAACTGGGTATGAACTGAGAGCAGCATTCTTTTGGAAGGTACATTCTACCTCATACCAGACTGGACCATATATATCATCAAATAATTCTAGCATTATAGTTGTGGGAAAATACTTTAAAATTATTCATGAAAGGAAGAGCTCTACTAAAATCCCTCTTGCTGGGAAGTACGTTAGCCAGAGTTGCTGTGACCGTAACAGCCTAGTAGAATGCTCATTTTTACAGAGGCTTATATACTTTCAGACATATGTATAAAGCCACACAATTCTACAAATATTTTATTGAACTGAAGCTGAGACGAAAGTGTAGGTGCAGCACATCAAAACTGATCCTGTAATTAGCGCTTGAGAGACCTTTCCACAAAGATGTCAGGTGAAGTAGTTGTCAGTTTTAGGCCAGTCTGAGAAGCAGAATGTTAAACAAGAGCACAGGGGTCATGACCAACATCCTACTCTGAACGGATTCTTCTTGAAGCACCTTAATGAAATCAGCAACCCAGAAATGAACTTACTCCTGATGAAATAAAATAGTAAGAGTCTAATGGAATTTAAATAGGGATATTTAGGATGCTCAAAAAGAAGAGTGACGTTATTCCTGTGAGATACCCATGACAAAAAGATTTTCATGGCTGAATAAGTGTCATGCAATTTAAGGTCCCTCTTGAAAATTTCAACCACGTTATAATATTAAAGATGATGAGGCACCCTGTAGTAAAGAAACCTGCCTACCTCGGTTCAGCTTTATCCCAACTTTATTTAACCAGAAAGCCCCTTTCTCATGTAATAATAAACAACACTTACTGACTGCATATTAAGTATCAGACACTATTCTTTGTGTTTCACATGAATTAACTTATTTAGTCCTCAAAACGACTCTGTGAAGGAGGTATTGTGATTACCCCCATTTTACAGACAAGTAAACTAAGGCAGAAAAAGGTTAAATACCTTCCTCCAGGTCATACTACTAGTAATGTGGCAGAGCTAGGGATTGAACCTAGGATAGTCTACTGCTTAACCATTAGGCAACAATGCTTTTGTGTAATATCCGTTAGACCCCAAGGAACTGCTGCTCCCTGGAATTCTTGTTGGTAAAGGCTGACACACAACAATTTATATCAATGTAAAAAGGAAAAAATATACAATGCATGGAAAAGAAGTGTGAGGAAACAGACAAAAATCCTAACAGCTCAGTGTTTTGCTGTAGGATTATGGAAGGTTTCTTTTTTCCCTTTAAATATTTTTTACTGCCCAACCTTCTTTCAAAAAACGGATAGCAGTAGTCAACCCTATTGAATGCTTACTATATGCAAGGTGCAATGCCAAGTACTTTATATGCATGAAATCATTAAATCTTCATCTCTTTGAAATGGGTATTGTTATCTCCACTTTATAGATGAGGAAACCGAGGCTTAGATGTCAGCAGTTCCCAAGGCATGGGCCATGAGGTCAAGACTATTTTTGTAATGATACTAAACCATTATTTGCCTCTTTCCCTATGTTGACTTTGGCACTGGGAGCACAAAAGCCATGGTGGTGAAGCCCCTGGTACCTCAGCACAAACTGAGGCAGAGGAAGCACTGTGCTGGCAGTCACTGCATTCTTTCCTCACAGTTTAAAAAAGAGGTCAGTTCGCTTAGGAATGCCCTTGACGAAGCAGTAGAAACTATTAATTTCATTCAATCTCAATCCTGAATACACACATCTTATTAAAATTCTTAGCGATGAGGTGGAACGCACACAGAGCAGAGTGTCGGCCTCAAGAAAGAGCATTTATGAATTGTATGAATCGCGATCTGAACCAACTGCTTTGGTCACGGACACCATCATTACTTGAAAGAACGACTGACCAGCCAATCGTGGTTGTTGACACTGGGTACTTAGCAGACATTTTTCTCAAAAATAAATGAAGTAAGCCACTTTAAGGAAAATACCTGACAGTATTTTTGCCCCTGATAACATCTGCCCTTTCAAGCAAAAGTTAGAATTTTGGAAAACTTACACCACTAGGAACTTCACAGCTTCCCAATATTTAAGGAAGAATAGTAGGAATTAGTAGGAATTCCTACTGATTAGATTAGTAGGAATATTAATAGATGTATGCATTTTTACAAATTGATTCAAAACAGCACAGAGTCAATGCGGGGTAAAAAGATCTGGGGCGGGGTGCGAGGGTGGTCTGCTAGAAGCTTTAGGACAAGGAGACGCTCCTGCCTCATGGAAAGCTTTCAGAGGCCAGGCCTCTCTCCTTCTGAGCAGGGAGACAGGGGGATACGAACAACGGCAATAATCCTGATCCCAAAGGGAAGCCAAGCTCAGCAGGAAGCCGACACTGAAGTAGGCAGAGAAGCAAGACGGAAAGAAACGAAATCACAGGCAACGTAACCAAGCGGCGGAATTCAATCATCCCCAAAAGCCAGCTGACCTCTGGACTGTCCGCCACATCCTCTCAATTCCTGCAACCCATCTGAACTGGCTATTCTGTGACAGCACAGAGACTCCTAATTTGAGGCATTCCACTCAATTAAATTACACTTAAAAATTTTTTAAGAATATGAATGTAATACTCTTATAATTAAAGAGGAACTTTTACTGGGAAAATCCACATTGAATTTGTATAGTTTCATAAGGAAGTAACATTTTTAATTACCTTTTCAGTGTTCTTGTATTTTTCCCATCCTTTTAACATTTTCAACCATTTAGTAGTTCTTTCAATTTCCAGGTGCTTTTGCTAAAAATAAAATTGAAATTCATTGTTACTGTTTGTTTCAGGCTTCTTTTACTTACAAATTACAAAAAAATGTCAAGGAAAATGCTGCTGAAAAAGGACTACTAAAAAAGTCATGCTATATTGGACAGCAAATATCCTAACTTTTTTTTAAAGTTGTATAATTGATGACATTTGTGTCAACAGTGTCCCCTCGCCGACGTTAAGACACGAAGGAGATGCTCCATTGGGACAGGTAAAGAGAAAGGGATCACTTAAATTTTCTAACATTTTAATCACTGAAAACGCTGGCTACTGTACAAATTTAAGCCAAAAGGAAATTTTAAAACAGTCTGAAATATTTTTATGAAGCATCAAAAACACAACTTCAAAATTCCATTCTCTTCTTTCACATTTTACCGATTTCTGGCATCTTAATGTTTTCGGTGACAAAGGTGGTTTTGTAAAGGAGAATTGGGTATTACTGGGGGGAGATCATCATATAACTAGCACTATGTTAGTGAAAAACTGTACAAAAATAAGTAATAGTTGCTGCCCCAAGGCAAGTTCACGGTCTGCTAAGGGCACTCAACATGGAATACGCAGTGTTGTGACCTAGAGGCAGAGACGGTGACTCAAGTGCTGTGGAGGGAGCAGTAGAACCCACCCAGGGGCGTCAGAGGAGGCGAGTATAAATGAAGGACTGGAAGAGGGTTAGGGTTTTTATCAAGTGCAACATGGGAAAGAACATTCCGAGAAGCATGGACAGATGTATTTCTTCGACAATGCGGCAGTGTAGGGGGTAAAAAAGGAACCATCCGGAGCTGAGGCTGAACACACAGGCGGGGGTCTTGGCTGTCACACTAAATTAAGATTTGGGGCAAAGCTGGGAACGGGGAAGATGGTAGAGAAAAGGCTTCTTCCACACTTCTTTGGTTTCAAGGAGAAGGGGTATTTTTCCTAAGTACTCGGGTGGGCTCTCCAATCTCTTATTCATTCCTATGGTGGTAGAGTGACTTACTTGATTCGTACATTTAGAAAAAGAACTGGGTGTGCACAGCCCTCTGTCCCTTTACCTTGGGAGCCCAACTACCCTCAGAAAATCCATTTGTACTCTGTCCTTTCAGGCAGGAAAAAACACCCTCTTCAGCCAAGAAGTCTGGGTGACCCCTGTGCCCATGACCAGGTGAGCAAGTCTCTCCTCCGGGGGCTCAGCCTAGGAGGCCGCTCAGCCTAGGAGGCCCCTCGCTGCCGCACACCTAACCTCCTCCCCGCTGACTACTCCATCTACGAAGGCCGAGATGTTTGCTGCTTCCCCACTGCCTGGCACAGAGCCCAGCAGGGTCCACTCCTAATGATGACCTTTTCATGAGAACAAAACTCAACAGAATTCTTTCTTATGAGTGAGCTGAGATTCTGCTATTTTGTTAATTCTCCTCGATCCCAGCGTTGTCTTTTCAGAAGGCCTAAGTGTATTAAGTGCATCTAAAAAGTAAATGAAATGGAAGACTACCCAGGAAAGAAAATGGTTCTGAGGATACATTTTATGCTCAAAAAAGTACGCTCATGGGCTTCCCTGGTGGCGCAGTGGTTAAGAGTCCGCCTGCCGATGCAGGGGACACGGGTTCGTGCCCCAGTCCGGGAAGATCCCACATGCCGCGGAGCAGCTGGGCCCGTGAGCCATGGCCGCTGAGCCTGCGCGTCCGGAGCCTGTGCTCCGCAACGGGAGAGGCCACAGCGGTGAGAGGCCCGCGTACCGCAAAAAAAAACCAAACGGGGGTGATTATACCTACCACATAAGGGTGTAATGAGCATACTTTTTTTTTTAATTTTTATTTTTTTGCGGTACTTGGGCCTCTCACCGCTGTGGCCTCTCCCGTTGCGGAGCACAGGCTCCGGACGCGCAGGCTCAGCGGCCATGGCTCACAGGCCCAGCTGCTCCGCGGCATGTGGGATCTTCCCGGACTGGGGCACGAACCCGTGTCCCCTGCATCGGCAGGCGGACTCTTACCCACTGCGCCACCAGGGAAGCCCAATCACCCCCATTTTACAAATAAGGAAACAGAGGCACAAAGGGTCTAATCAACTTCTCCAAGTTCCCGCATCTGGTGAGTTCAAGGCCAGGCAGCGTGGCCCCAGGACCTGCGCTCCAGGCCGCCATATCCTACGCTCTTGCCTCCATCATGTCCCTGCTCTCGTTGGGGATCACAGTTCCTGGATGGAAGCAATAGCTCCTCATCGACGGTCTTCAATCCAGCCTCAAACAGGCAGATGGCATAGGCCCACCATCAATACTTTTAGATTCAAAAGAAGCATAAAATCCCAAAGAAAGTCCTGAATTTAGGAAAAGATTCTCACCAATCAGAATACTTTTATGAAATTTTATTTTTAGGCATATCCTTAAAACTCTTTAATTACTTCTTTACTCTTAAAAATTTTGATGGTTTTTTCATAACCAAAGATGATCACTTGTGAGCAAAAGATACTGTTATGATTCTCATTTTTCAAAAGATTAAGCATATTCTTCATTATATTATTAGAAATAAATTCTTACAGATGGTTCCAGAAATACGTTTAATTTTAAAACTCAGTGGGGCTCTGAAATCTAATTAATGTTTCTGCTAAATGTTACTTTACAGAAAGCCAAGCTGTGAAAAATTAAGATTGATCTAAGATGCCACTTGGTACTTTCTTGTTCTTCTGCCCTTCCCCCCCCCCCCGCCCCCCGACTTCTTCAAAGCATAATCCCTTTCTCCACCAACAGGAAAACACCAAATAATTCAAGCCCATCCAAGAGTACAATAACATACACTTTGCCAGGAAAAACCCTGCTGAGATCTAGCAGGTCTTTTGCTATCTTTCATTGTTATGACTATTAAATTGTCAATAAATCACTTTAAGAAATAGCTATTCTTTTCTTTAAAGGCACATTTTTGTATTCTAATGCTCATCATATATACAGAGAGATTATTTTAAATGCTACACATTCTCACATGCAAGGATAAAACAGACGCACACAATTTTCAGAACCATTAAGTATACATTTCTTTCCCCTACAGCAAAAAAAAAAAAAAAGGAAAAAAAATACACTTTGGTAAAGCTCCCAGGCTGTAGGATTTTAAAATTATACATCAGTAGTTCAATCAGGTTTAAGTGTTAACTCCATAACTCTGCCCGATCAACTACACCAGACTTGCATGCACTCATGAATCTATAATAAATGGATACAGTATACTTTATCAGCAAACATGCTATAGCTTAACAACTCCAGAATTTATTCTGAGGTAAGGAGTAACTGAAAACACATGTGACAAATGTAAACTTAAATGCTCTAGAAAAACAGGCTAAGGAACATCATCTTGCCATGGACTCAGTAACACCAAAACAGACTAGAATATAACAGCAAGTTGGAATCTCACACAGAAGTTCAGCAGATACTTCAAACTCCGCACACCCAAAACGATTTCCCTAAACATGATGCTAATTACCCCTCCCTTTCCTACTACGAATTAAGAGCATCACCACCCACTAAGTCAATCAACCTAGAAGCTTAGGTTGTCTTCAGTCTTCCTTGTGTCTTCTTTCCACACCCAACCTACACTCTGCTGGTCCCATCCACTTCTGCTTCCATCACATCCTCTGCCCTTTTTCTGTCACTCCTCATCCCTAGATGAGGGCAGTAACTCCTCACAGGTAGCCCTGGGTGGCTTCAAGCCAGCCTCCACGCTGCTATGACCTTTTAAAAGTGAGTCCTAGCTTAAAATCTTTCAATAGCTACAAATAAAGTTCAAATCTCTACACGGTGGGCCCTTCACAATATGGCCCAAACTCACCTTCTAGTTTCACTTCCTGCTACTTTTTTTTTTTTTTTCCTGCTACTTTTATGATCTGGCCACCTTGAACTATTTGTCATTCCCAACACACAATGTATTTTCATGCCTCTCTGACCAGCGTCTGCTTTTCATCTGCCTGTGATGCTCTTCCTCACCATCATCTGGCAAAACCCTATGCATCCTCTCAAGACCCAGTCAAATGTCAAAGGTTCAAAACCTTTTCCAAATTCCTCCATCCTCCAGGCAAAATAAACTGTTTCTTCAGCATTTCATGGCATGGACTAAGGACTCAGTTGGCCTGAGTTCTGCCCCTTCTTATCTGTTTCATTTGGGACAAGTTACGTAATCTTTCTGTATCTTAGTTTCCCTATCTATAAAATGAGAATTATTATGATTATTGTTATAGCACCTAACACCACTTGTGTTCTAGTTGGTCTAAATGCCCAAATATTTATTATTATTATTATTATTAAAGGATGAACTCCTTGAGTACAGGAACCATATCATATACTCTTGTTTTAATTTCATCACCTAAAACTGTGACTGGTGTATAAGAAAAGTTAAATAAACATTTTTAAACATAATTTACATCAAGAGAGACAAGCAAACAATACTATGAAGCAATTATGTAATAGCATTTTGTGGTCTTGGAAGCAGAGGGGTGGGAAGGAGAATGAATATGACTAGACCAACCAAAATCCTAAGTACTTTTGATAGCAGTTCGATCACTATAATACAGAAGTAAACATAAGTACAATAGTATCTCTAATGTAGTATAATAAAGATATGGATCATTCCATCATGTTGGCAACGCTTTTCAAAGTGCTGCTAAAATGTGAAACTACTGATGTTAGGAATCTATACAAAGCTGATATTAATAACTCTGTTGCCTTTATACACTGACATCTTACTTCTCCCAATTTTTATTGAAATATTTCAAGCCTACAGAAAAGTGGAAGACCAATGCACCCTATACTTATATATGCTTCACCAAAATCCATCAATTATTAACATTTTGCCAGATTTAATCTATTTATATTAGGGGTTTTTTTTGTAGGGGGGTGGGGGGCGCTAATCTATTAGAAAATCTCAGACGTCGTGAACACTCCAAATATTTCAAGTATGTAACACCTAAAAACAAGACATATTATCCTACATAATCACAGTACAACTATTACACCCTTTCAAGAAATTTAAAATTGGTCCGTTATTTGGTAATAAACGGTCCATATACCAAACTCCCCACTTGCCCCAAAATCGTTCTTTAAAGCTGTTTTCCTTTAGGTGGGTTGGAGAGGGGAATTCAGAATACAACCCTGGAACATACACTGCCTTCACTGGCACATCTCTTAAGTTCCCTTTGCTCTAGAACAGTCCCCTGGCCTTTGTTTGTCTTTCATGATGTTGACTTTTGAAGAGCCTAGTCCACACTATCTGGCTTTGCTAACTGTTTCCCCTAGATTTTGGTGGGACTATTACACAGGTGATTTTGTGTCCTTCTTATGGCATCACATCCAGTGACAGATCATGCTGATTTGTACCATTATCAATGATACAACTTTTGATCCCTTGGTTAAGTGGTATTTGCCCAATTTCTCCACTAACTAATAGAGAAATTCCTTTGTGTAACTGATAAGTAATGTGGGTGGTGCACTTTGAGATAGTATGGACATCCTGTTCCTTAACAGCTCTACTCAGTGGTCTTCTCATCCACTATAATCTCTGTCTGAGTCAATTCTGATTCTGATGGTGGTAAAATGGTATGGTGGATTTTTTTTTCCTTATGATTCTGTCTATATTATTAACTGATATTTTTCTATTAAAAAGTTTTTCCTTTCAAGTCCCTCCCCATTTTTAATATCACTAAGGTATAAAGGACTATTTTATTCAATGTGTTAAAATCCATTATTATTATCATCATTATTCTTTTTGAAGCTCAAATTGCCCCCTATTTGGCTGGACTGCCTCTTATCTGCTTGGAGATTTCCCCTCTTCAGGCAGATCCTTTAGACATGACTGATCTGGCACAATATAATTCACGCTCACTTTATACTTTTTTCTATCCTAGACCAAGATCATCCATTTCTTTAAAGAAACAGTGGTTCTTTTTAATGGGGAATGGTATTCCAAAACTAAGATCTGGGTACTAGATGTGCTCATCACTGAAATTTTTAAAATCATATAGGAGACCCTAGTATAAGAAAATTCTACTCCCCTGAGAATGTCAGAACAACATATATCAAAAGGAAAATGATGCAGAGGTCTTAATCTCCATCCTATATTCCCTTTGTTATCTCTCCATTACCTCCACTGATTAGGAAATGGTACGGTGTTGTACACTCTTCCCCAGGAGCTGTTTTCAGGAAAGGACTAAACTTCCATTTGAAGTTTGCAATCTGATACCTGATCATCTTAAATTCACATCCCCTCTGAATCAGGACTGGCCCCTCCTATTGGGGTAAGGAGGGTATAACGATTAAAAATGGGACCAATATCTTCTTTGTTGAGATCACTCAACCTCTAGTGATCTGAGACTATACCTTAATCCTATACAGGACCAGTCGAATAGGAAGTATTTAACAACTGCTGCATCACCCACATAGTATGAAGTTGCCTTGCATTGGGTCCAATGCTCCTCCCACTAGTAACATGATTTATAAGCTAGACAGTAAAGGCTACCCATATACACAATGCATGGATGGATATTAAATAGCCTTCTCTTCTAGAATAAGAAGTCTTAGAACTTTACTGAAGTTCAAATCGTCAGATGTTTTTTTGAATATTAGGATGTGTGACTGAGGATAAAGCTGACCCAAGTCACGCACAACTAGACCTCACCAGCAGAGGTCAGGAGAGGATAAGGAGTGTAAGAAGCAAAGAGTCGTGTTTTGATAGAATAATGATATTGAAAAGTCATGTATTTTGAGCAAGATTTCACACCTCATAAAATTAAAATATAATTTTTAAAGATCTGAAAAGTCTCCAATATTCTGTTAAGCCATGCAAAATACTGCACTGCAAAAAGGAGTAGCTGAATCCATGAAAATTCATAGCTTTACATATCCTTTCCTCCTTATTAAAAGCATCAATAAGCTCAAAGAAACAATATAATCCATTATTAATAGTGTTCTTTGCAGAGTAAATATAATAAGTATGTGTGTTTATTTGCTTCAGTGACTGTCAGGGGGAATCCAAAGCAGTCTGCAAACACCAACACCCACCCTCTTACGAGGGACTGCCTGCCTTCCACACCCTATTTTAAACAGAGAATTACCTTATGTAGAAGGAATACACTGGCAAAGCTGGAACAAAAGCCCCGATGACCTGCCTGTGCATCAGTGTACAAGTCTTCCCGAACGGCAGGCAGGAAGTACACGTTGCAAGTGGATGCTCTGTGAAGACTGATGAACACTTGTACGCTTCCACAAGGCTATCCTTTCCACTGATTTTATTCAATGCCGCATATGAATATGCAGAATTTTTTATTAGCTTCCTAGAAATGGCAGACCTTGGCCATTAGGACTAGGCAACCACTGAAGAACATATGAACTAAACTGAAACTAGAAAAATTGGGGGAAATCCTGATAAACTAAAAAGTTTCCAGCCTCAGACTGCTCTGCATGTGTCTAAAGTTCTCATTCCACTTTAAAGAAACCAACTGGGCCACACGATATGAGTGCAGTTTATAGACAAGGGGAGGACGGAGTCTCAGTCGGCAGCCTCAGAACCCCTGCTCCCAGCAAAAGCCTGACAAGGGAACATAAAACTATGTCTTACGTTAAATTATTAAGGTGTGCGTATCATTTCATAGTGATTCCCTGTTATATTAAACTGTTTAGAGCAAACAATCCATTAATTATAACTTTAACTGCATTGGATAAGAGGTCTTTTACTGTACAGGCAAATCTCTTTAAAAAAAAATTAAAAACAAACAACCTCCCTCAAGCATGCATTCTCCAACTAGGTTTTGTCTCATATTTCTTCTTTCCTTCACTGTCACATTTCTTGAATCATCTACGCTACTGGTTCCCACATGTCTGGATTTTCTGGACCAGGAATTCGTTTTGAAAGGGGAAGAGAGGTGGCATTGGAGAGAAAAGTCAACAGTGGGTTGCCAGATTTTTATTCTGCCAAATATGGATAAGGTACCTTCCAACTCTTCTCTCCCTCATTTCTCAAATAAAGCACACTGTCAACATTTGAAAGGACAAGCTCCGCCAACCTTTAAATTCACCTGTTTAATGACATAACACAGTCTTTATGTTCACCTGGTCGTTCACTCAGCCACCATTTATTAAGCACGTACTATGTGCCCTGCTCTAGGTTCTGGGGATACAACAGTGAACAAAGCAGATGAAACCCCCCCCCCCCAGAGATTACATCCTAGTGAGGAAACAGACAAAATAAAGATATAAGTAAAATACTGAGTAAGTGAAACAGTGTGAGTACTAAAGAGAGAAACAAAGGACAGAGGGGGATAGTTGACATGCAAGGGGGAGGGAGTTCCCAACGTAAGATCTGAGATGCCAGGGAGGGTCTTATTCCGAAGGTGGCGTCATACAGTAAATACCTGGAGGAGATGAGGGACCGAGCCCTGTAGCTCTTGGGGGTAGGAGGAGGGGCTCCCCAGGAGAGGAGGCAGCCAGGCAAAAGCATGAAAGAGGGAACATGGCGGGCTGGTCAGGGAACACTGAGGAGGCCGGTGGGTGAGCAAGAGATGGGAGCAGGAGAGGAGAGACTTATGGAAACCAGTCACACGGGGTTCTGAGATCATTCTAAGGACCTTCCTTTTTACTGTGGATAAGCTGGAGAGCAGGCAGGATGTTCCCATCAAGAGTGACATGCTCTCTCTTATTTCAACAGGATCATTCCGGCTCTTGTGGTGAACAGACAGCGGACACTAGCAGAAGAAAGGAATTGGAAGCCCCAGAAGAGAGGTTCCAGCAGACCAGGCAGCAGAAGGCCGAGCTGACACATGAGGTGTGGGGATGGTCAAACACAACTCAGAAGTTTTTAGACTGAAACCTGGAAGGGTGGCGCTCCCACTGGTTGAGATGGGAAACTTGTTCACAGATGGATTTGAAGAGAATAACAGAAACCCCAGTTTGGACATTTTTAAGACATCTGAGTGTATGGAGTAAGCCAGACACTAAGTCTAGACACTGAAATGCACACACAGTCTGGGGGCTGGCGTTTAAAGCCAAAAGACTAGATGAGATGACCGAGGAGGAGATCCAGACAGGAAAGAGAAGTTCCAGGCCTGAGCCATGGGCTCAGGATAAAGTCATGAGACGAGGAGGAACAAGTGGAGGAAATGGAGAAAGAGCAGCCAGTGAGGAAAGAAGAATATGTGGAGAGTAGGGGGTTCTGAAGGCCAAGAAGTGGGAACGTGTGAGAGTGAGGCTAAGCAACCAATCACATGCGCGGGTGGGTCACTGGGAACTGACTACTTGGTGTGACAGTGCAGAGATAAGAAATAAGAAACACGAAGCAAGCACATCGGCTGGGCAAGGCCAGAGAAAGAGGTACTGGAGGTTTGAGAGGGAATAGGAAGCTGCACTAGTTAAAATGGGAGCAGAAATTCACTAGGAGGAAGCGGTATGATGTCCAGGCAGCATAAACATCCAGCTGAGGTTTGTGATCATGGATGTAAAGTAAAACCAGTCACCCCAGTTGGGAGTCTTTTCCCAGTTGCACTGAGCCGCTCAGGTGCAGGTGCTGCAGAGGCACAAAGTTCAGCCCAGGAGAAGTGGGCAGGAGGGGGGAGGGGGCGGTCCCAGCCTGTGGCAGAGCTGAGCTGGGAAGAGAGGGAATAAAGACATAACAGTTGTGGGATCCAGAGGGTCCACGGATTATCCAAGTCAGGGCACTAACAGAGAGAGAATGGCCAGAATGTGGACACAAGCAAATCCCTGTGTGCCCACTTCCAAGTGGTCTGGTAGAAGTTCACCAGGGGCAGAACTGGTAGAAAGTGCCGTCACTTCCTTCTCCTGCATCCCTGGGCCGCAGGGGCCCGCCTTCTCCACCAGCACCACTGCCAGGGCACGCTGCACACACCATGCCCCTGAAAGCCACTATCATTTCCCACTACTGTCTCACCTGACCTGCCTCTAGTCACTGGATGAACAGCCAGCCTCTCAGAGCAGAAACTATGCCGAATTTGATCCTGATGTTCCAGGCTATGGCCTCGATTCTAGACCCATGCTTGATATATAGTTGCTAAGCAGTAATAGAGCTTTATTAAGAGAAAGAAATTTCTTTGCCCAAACATCAAGGTTATGACACAGAATCAGGCAGTCACAAGAAAATTTAACCGCAGGAAGTACCTATAGGGCTCTCTACACGGTATATGTAAAATGGCACTTTTTATCCAGAGTTATGCTACAGTTCTAATTTTCAGGAAATTTTTTATTTTAGAAAGATTTTATAAAATATTTTTCAAATTCCAATTCCAATTTTACCTCCGTTGTCTGAAACCCAGCCTCCTTCCCCCATCAAACATAAACAAACTGAGAATAATCCCCCCGATCAATAGCCTCCCTCTCAAATCATAAATTCTACAATTCATTTTTAGGTACATAAAACAATGGAGAGGGGGAGGGAGGCTCTGAGCAACCTTAAACATTCAGTCGCTGGTTCTCATGCACACCCAGCTATGGAGTCAGCTCCCCAGCCAAGTGCAATGAAGAAAGGGGAACCACTGAGTTACCAAAAAACTGATGAGTTTACTATATGTAAGACTTTTAAGTCTTTAAAATGCACATGTACTTATTTGACTACAGCAAACTCTTTTTGTTGTTGTCTGTGGAAAATGTGATTAAAAGCTCATGGCACAGTTATGTTCCAAAAAGCTGCTGGTCTGGACCACGGCTTTAGGAGCCACACGGTGCTTTAGAGGCACCCGTGAAACTTGTACACCTTAGGGGCCCAGGCTCTCACTGCTCCCAAGCTCTGTGCTCTCACCAGGCCCGAGCCCTGAGGCATCCTCGATGGAGAACTACCCGTGCACAATGCACTCTCTGCTAACGCCTACCTCTCCTTTTTTCCAAGTACCTATCAGAAGTTCCATAAAATCTAAAATTATTTCACCATTAATTTAATTACTTTCTTACAGTAAGAAACATGAGGGTCAAATTCTAACGATGACTACAGCACTGACATATAACACGGCACTCACAATCACAAAGGTGGCAGGTTTTATTCCTCTGATGAATGTAATCCCCCGGTAACTGTAAACAAACGCAGAGCTGGACTTACCCGTTCCATAGCTGCATTATGATATGGGAGCTCCTCTTCGCTGCAGAGGAAAAACAGTGGATGTGAAATAGTTGAAACCAGAGCAAACTTTTAAAAAATTATAAGCCTGTAGGTAAACATGATGTACAACCATTTATTTATCATCTCAAGAGCTACGTAAGCTTCCATTCCACCGAATTTAACATAAAACAATGAGCTATTCTGTAACCACGTCCCCTGTCTTCAAATCTCTAGACACACTCTGTCCAATCCAGTCATCTCCTGTCACAGGTGGCTGTTTAATTTTAAATGTAAATTAAAATGAAATAAAATTAAACTTTCAGTTAGGAGCCTCATTAGCCATGGTTCAGCTACCATACTGAACAGTGCAGACACAGTGAGAACACTTGCACCGCTGCAGAAAGTTCTACTGGACAACACTGCTCTAGTCCAGGAGTCAACAGCCTTTTCCTGCAAAGGTAAATATTGAATTGTAAATATTTTAGGCTTTGTGGGCCCCACAGTGTTTTTCATAATACTCAACTTTGATGTCGTACTGTGAAAGCAGATACTGACAGCATGTAAATAGAGTGTGGTTTTGTTCCCATGAAACGTTTACAAAAATAGGTGGTGAGCTGGATTTGGCCTATAGGCCATAGTTTGCCAACCTCTACCCTAGACCATCACCTCCACTTTCTGTCTTCAACTACAGCCTGTAACAAATGATTGTTCAAAAAAATTAGTATAAGGAAATAAAACTGCCTCCCATGGATTTATGAATTAAAAAGAAAACTTCAATTTTTATTCTGTAAATAAGGAAAGCTTCATTTGTCAAAACTTCAGTGGGAATAATTTTTAAAAATGTAAATATAATAAAAGATCAAATCAATTTCTCTGATACAGTAATTTTGCGATACCACCTGCAATATAAAACATTCTGAGACTCTTGAATTAATTGTCAGTAATATGAAAACCATGTACTATCTGTAAACAGTGCTATGTACTTTGAGTTGCTCTATCAGTAGTACTGATGTTTTGACAAGAACTATCCATATTCTTCCCTTAGTTTCTATTGACACCAGATAATAACACTTTTAAGAGTACAATATGTTAGTATTCAAGAGTCCAACGTTTTCAAAAGCACTCTTTTGCTACTCTGGAGAGTCCCTAGGTGAAGCGTGAAGCTACAGCAATGAAACTGACCAAAAGGTGTAAGAGCCAAAAGAGATCTCAGAGAGATAGTCCAACCCCCTCATTTCACAGATAAGAAAACTAACATTTTCACTCAGACACCATCACTTATCCTAATACAGAGATGTTCAGCACTATCTAACCCAGTGGGTCCAAACTTAGATAAGTATCTATCTTCAGATTGTGCAAGAGTATATGAAAAACAGGCTAAGAAACCAATTCTCAAGAAAAAGAATATCTAAGGATTAAATATAAGTTTTTTTTTTGGAAGTGCCTATTCACCTTTTTTTTTTTAAATAGCTTTTGTTAGGCTCTTAGTCTAACTTTCCCTGTTGATTTGTAATCCTGATTACTAGTGATGCATGAATTACCAGTGATGCATGAATGGCACCCATCCATTCTTCATTTACTGGCAGAAGGCGGCCTGTCAACACTACTGGAATGTACTTGCTAGGTGATGAGGTCAGCAAGGACATCTTGAAAGAATAAGAACATCTGGCAACCTCTGTGTGCACCAACAATGGCGTATCTGGGGTGAGTGGGCTGGGCTGCCCTGGGCAAGAGCAACCTTCTGTGCAGCTGATTTGAGCAGGTCCGGACCTAACACTGAACACTCAACGTTCCTAACTGCAAATGAAGTGCCAACTCTGGCTGCCACCAGAGGACAAGCTCTTCAGTGTCCGCCTATTCACTAAACAAGACTAACAGGCCTAACTGTGCCTGTTCTCAACACTGAATCAGAACCAAGTTCTGCACACGTCTGTGGAATGGTGCGAATATCTGCTCAGGCTACATGGTCTGTGCCAGGCTGGTCCTACCCCCGCCTCTGGCAACCACCAGTATGTTCTCTGTATGTATGAGTTTGGGTTTTCCTTTTTTTACATTTCACACATAAGTGACATCACACAGCATTTGTCTTTCCCTGACTTATTTCACTTAGTATAATGCCTTTAAGGTCCACCCATGTTGTTACTGATGGCAGAATTTCCTTCTTTTTTATGGCTGAATAATATTCCCCTGAATATATCCACCATATCCATTCATCCGCTGATGGATGCTCAGGTTGTTTCATGTCTTGGCTATTGAGAATAATGCTGCAATGAACATGGTGGGTACAGATACCTTTTTGAGTTAGTGTTTTCATTTCCTTCAGATACATACCCACAAGTGAAACTGCTAGATCAGACAGTAGCTCTATTTTTGATTTTTTGAGGAACCTCCATACTATTTTCCATAGTGGCTATACCAATTTACGTTCCCACCAACAGTGTACAAGGGTCCCCTTTTCTCCACATCCTTGCAAAACTTGTTATTTCTTGTCTTTTTGATGATACTCATTCTAACGGGAACAAGGTGATATCTCATCGTGGTTTTGATTTGCATTTGCCTGATGATTAGTGATGCTGAACACATTTTCATGTACCTGTTGGCCATCTTCTTTAGAAAAATACCTATTCAGATCCTCTGCCCATTTTTTTATTGGATTGTTTGGAGGGTTTGTTTGGCTAGAGTTGTATAAGTTCTTTGTATATTTTGGATATTAATCCCTTATCACAGTGGTCCCCAACCTTTTTGGCACCAGGTACTGGTTTCGTCAAAGACAATTTTTCACGGACGGTGGTGGGGGGATTGGTTCAGGTGGTAATGCGAGCGATGGGGAGCAGCAGATGAAGCTTTGCTCACTCGCCTGCCACTCACCTCCTGCTGTGTGGCCCAGTTACTAACAGGCCACAGACTGGTACCGGTCCACAGACTGGGGGCTGGGGACCCCTGCCTTATCAGATATATGATTTGCAAATCTTTTCTCCCATTCAGTAGGCTGCCTTTTCATTTTCTTCATGGTTTCCTTTGTTATGCAGAAACTTTTTAGCTTGATGTAGTCCCACTTGTTGTTTGTTTGTGTTTGTTTTTACTTTTGTTGGCTTTGCTTTTGGTGTCAAATCCAAAAAATCATCACCAAGACCAATGACAAGGAGGTTACCACCTACTTTTTCTTCTAGGAGTTTCATGGTTTCACGTCTTATGTTCAAGTCTTTAATCCATTTTGAGTTGATTTTTGGGTATTGTATAACATAGTGGTCCAATTTCATTCTTTTGCATGTAGCTGTCCAGTTTTCCCAACACCATTTACTGAAGAGACTGTCCTTTCCCCTTTGTATATTCTTGGTTCCTTTGTTATAAATTAACTGACCACATATGCATGGACTCTAACAGATCTACGTGTCTGTTTTCATGTCAGTACCATACTGTTTTGATTACTGTAACTTGTAATAGAGTTTGAAATCAGGAAGCATGATGTCTCCAGCTTTGTTCTTCTTTCTCCAGATTGCTGTGGCTATTCTGGGGCTTCTGTGGTTCCACACAAATTTTATAATTGACTGTTCTATTTCTGGGAAACATGCCACTGGAATTTTGATGAAAACTGCATTAAATCTGTAGATTGCTTTGGGCAGTATGGACATTTTAACAATATTAATTCTTCCAATCCATGAGCATGGAATATCCTTCCATTTATTTGTGTCTACTTATATTTCATCAATGTCTTACAGTTTTCAGTGTACAAGTCTTTCATCTCCTTGGTTAACTTGAGATTCCTAGGTATTTTACTCTTTTGGATACAATTGTAAATGAGACTGTTTTCTTAATTTCTTTCTGATAGTTTGTTATCAGGGTATAGACATACAACTGGTTTTTGTATGCTGATTGTATATCCTACAACTTTACTGCATCCGTTTATTAGTTCCAACATTTAGTGGAGTCTTCAGAGACTATATAGACAGACATATCATCTGCAAATGGAGCTGGTTTTACTTCTTTCCTTCCAATTTAGATGTGTTTTATTTCTTTTTCTTGCCTAATTGCTCTGGCCAGGACTTGCAATATGATGTTCAATAAAAGTGGTGAGAGTGGGGACCTTAGAGGAAAAGAGGAAAAGCTTTCAGTTTTTCATCACTGAATATGATGTTAGCTGCAAGCTTGTCATGTAGCCTGTATTATGTTGAGGTACATTCACTCCATACTCATTTTGTTATGAGTTTTTATCCTGAATGGATGTTGAATTTTATAAAGTCTTAAGACCTCATAGATAGAATGTGATCCATTCATGAATTTTCTTGCATTATTGCTCCATTTCTAAAATCTTTCATACAAAATCTGCTATGTGCTCAACACTGATCTCCAAAGAACTTTTCCTCTTCTAGTCTCTGTGTTGGCATACACTCTTTCACAGCCTTCTAAAGAGAAAACAGGGAACATGCCTTATCAAGAGCTATACACAATGTATACATACACACGTAAAACACTGTGGCAGCCTCAGGCACCATGGCTGGCATGCTGCAGGAGTGTACTAATGTTGCTGAATGAATGTATGAAGGGAAGGATGAATGCATGCCTGCATTCATGTATGCATTCTTACCGTGACACCTAAATATCCTCCAAGTAGAAGAAAGGGAAGACCAAAATCTGGGTGACTGCAGTGTTCCTTTACATCAGCAAACTACAGCCCCTGAATGAAATCTGGCCATCGGCCTGTTTCTGTAAATGAAGTTTTACTGGAACACCACCATGCTCATTTATATATCGTCTATGGTTGTTTTCAGGCTACCATGGTAGAGTTGAATAGCTGTAAGAAAAACCATATGGTCCACAAAGCCAAAAAGTATTTAGTATCTGCCTCTTTACAGAAAATGTTTTCCTACCGCTGCTTTAGAAAACGAAGGTTTGTCGTCTAATGGAAAGAGGCACCTAGAGACTGCTTAAAGAAAACACCAAGCTGATAGCAAGAAGCTACGCCTTGTAGAAATACACAAAGTAAAAACAACAACATAGGCATCACTGGAAACACAGGGACCTTACCTGGATCTATTTTCTTTTATCTGCTATTAAGCTTAAAATAATTACTAATTAGAGTGTATGTGCTTGTAATTTCTCAATAGCTCAAATGGAGTATTTCTGTAACTACGAGATAAACTTTCATTTGGAAACATAAAAGTTAACTTGTGAAAATCAGTTATTCAATATACTAAATTTTATTTCTGATTTTGTAGCAGATTTTGCCTAAGTTTAGATTTACTCTAGTCAAAATTATTGGATGGGTAGAAAGAGTTCTCAAGGCCTCGTCATTAAAACAGATATTCTTTAAAAACAAAAACACCATTATTCTGGCTTACAAATATTTATATACTCACATTAAACTACAGACAATGTGCTAAATTTTATAAATATACACATTGTGATAAGTAGTTGAAAATCTGAAGCTTGGTATTAATTTTATCTTTATTTTTGAAACAATTTCCTTCTAATTCTTCTATTAATAACTTGTGGCCTAAAAGCATTATCTATGATTATCCAAATACCAAGCATTCTTTGTCGAGCAGGCTGACAGTGACTATTTTTCAGAAAAGTGTTGAAAGTTCAAATACTGAAAGTTCTCTTAAGTTCTTAAATAAGCTCGATTTCTCCATTCTCCAGATACAAGTCCATCACAGGCATGCAGCTAGGGACAGCTCCCCATTTCTGTGTACTAAACAAAGACGACCCTGTTCCAGCATCACGCCAGGCTGGTTTGGCAACAGTTTTTATATTTATTGTGAAATCTGTTATAAAACCAAGTTAGTCCTATACTGTATTTGTTAATTACTGTCATCCTTCTCCACATATCATAACAAGTAATTTAAGTTACAAAAACTGTAATTAGATATGAAGTCAGCAGCCTTCAGAGAAGGCTGCAAAGTTACTTTGTACCATTTTATTGACCTTGACACTTAAAACGCATGTTTATCACAGAACCAATCAGAAATTACAAAGAACTAAGACAGCAGAAAGAAACACTCTTGATCAAGGTGTGACAGGGAGCAACGTCTAAATGCCTAGGCCAGGTGACTTTATTCAATAGCGCAAAAAAACCCAGCAGCAACCTTGGGAGAAAGTGTCTCACTGAAATGAAGCACTGTAACAAAAATCAATGCCTTTGGTGAAATTCAATAAAGCCTAACATCACACTAAAATCCATTTCTATGCTTCATTATTTTTGTTTGTGCTGCCTGCTTTAGGATTGCACCATGGAGTTAATACAAAATTTAGGGAGGCAGTATGAGGACTGGTTGGGCTTCGTTTTCAAAGACGGTGAGCTCACCAGTGGGATCATTTCAAACAGATCCCTCTCCTTAGGCACTCTTCTTTCCCCCTTTAATTTTCTTTCTAGGCATTTCGAAGAGTTTCTTCGATGTTTCTCTTATTAAAACTACAGAGGCAATAGAATGCAGAAGGTCAAAACTCAGGCTCTGCCCTGAGGCTGCCACGGTCAGTTCCCCAATCTTACTGCGAGCGCAACCTGGGCAAGTTGCTTGATCTCTTTGTGCTTCAGTTTCATCTAAAAAAAGACAAAAAGAGTACCTATCCCAAAGAAGTTTTGAAAGGAATAATCCATGTTAAGAGCTTAGAACAGTGCCTGGCACACAGTAAGCGCTCAATAAATATTAGCTAATATTATTAAGGTAAATCACTGAGTGACTTTTTTTCCCACTAGAGCCAAATGGACCTCAGCACAGAGGTAAAAAGAAACATGGAGTAACTGAGTGTGATTTTTAGATTGTAGACACAGGCTAGGCTCTTGGGCCAGAACCTAGTTGTTTCAAGCAATGAGAAAAGAGAATTTAGCTAATTCCTAGACCCTTCCGGAATGCACGGATTTTTCATACATATTTTGTCCTATATTAGACCATTTTATGATAACATCCTTTGTAGTGGTTCACGCCCATCACAAACACTTGGGGAGGTCAAAATCAGCTGAGTTGTATCCTACCTTCTGAATCAGAATCTGGGATACAACCCAGCTATCTATTTAAACAAACAAACAAACAAACAAACAAACATTTTCCAACTAATTCTAATGTGCAGGAGATTTTGGGACCCACTGATCTTGACAGTGCTAAATGCTCGAAATGTCCTTCCAAACAGCATTCACATACCTCAGATCTGCACATTAACCCACACAAATGTAAAATCATTTCCTGTCACATCTGTGGCCAAGTTTGATTTACTTAAAAAAAAAAAAAAAAAAAGCCGAAGTGGGGGTTTCCCTTAGGGACAGTATTTTCATCACAGTTACACACTGCTCTGTTGGTCTGCTGAAATTCAAAGTCTTCTAATTAGAACTAGGCAGGAGAACATTTCGGATATGCTGATATCATTAGGTAGCATAATGACACCTTACGTTTGTCTAGACCTGTATGTAGTATTCTATCATTTTATTTCTTCAAAGCTTCAAGTACCCCTAAGTATGTAGAGCAATTAATGATTTCTGTTTCACAGATAAGGCGTGAAATAGTTAACTGAAACCAGCAAAGCCAGAAGAAGAGCATACATTCTAACCCCCAGAACTGTTTGTTTGCTTGCGTCACCCTGAGAAAAACAAGATGCAACAAAATACTTTCTAAATGCAAGAAAACTGAACAGAAAGGAAAAAGAAGGTCTGAGTACTATAAAGTTACTGCTATGAACTCCCTAAGAAATTGTATTCCTCCTTCAAAATTTAATCATGTATCATAAAATAAAAATCCCTGGCTTCTTCCTCTTTATAATAAATGAGACTGGGAAAGGATAAATGTGACTAAGTAGTAGGTTAATCACTAAATTGTATGGAACCATACAAACTACAAAGATGCAGAAAAGTCTCCAGCCCATGGGAATCTTACTAAACAAAGCCAGAACCAAACAGGCAAATTCACATCATTTCAGGATGTTTTTAAGAGTCAAAACCACTTTAACTACTTTACTTTATAGTGCTCTAGGCCTCTCTCGACTCCTTACGTAACATACTCAGGATAAATGGAATTAATTTTCAGAAGCAATAATACAAATACATTTCCCACCATAAGGAAGATCAGTGGCATTTCTTTTCATTGCTCATTTTCAGGCTGCACGATACTAAAGTTCTAACTGCTAATTATTTTTAAAATGCATTTACATAAAATAAAATGTTTTATCATTATTTTTGAAATACAAGTTGTTATTGATTTCCACTTAGTTCTGCTAAATTATTAATATAACTCATTCACTGCACTTAATGTTCTTCCTAAAACACAATGAATATTAAAGACTGTATTCTTAACTATAGTTCAATTTCAATCACAGAGGTTAAAAATGCCAGGAATTTAATAAAAAAAGCATGTTGCAGGATCAATCCTGGAATCTTATTCAGAGCAATGCTATTAAAAATAAAGAAAATCAACGAAATAGGAGACCATAGAAACATAATTTTAAAAGTTAGCTTTCAAACTATGCAACTTACTGTAAGAAGCCAAATCTATCCGTGACTTTGTAAACAAGGTAATCAGCATCTTCCCAAGGTTCAATCTCTGCACCTTCTCGTCCCTATAATAGGGGACAAAGAAGGGTGTTATTAGGAATATATAAAACTGAATAATTTCTTAAAAAGAACAGAAAACAAGACTTATTTTTTGCTAAAAATAAGAGCTAGAACTGAGGCATTATCGACCCTAATTAACTTAAAAAAAAATTTGGGGCAATAATCACTATTTCTTTGATACAAACTTTGGAAGACATTAAGCCGTGATCAGAGCTGGGTTCCTGTGAGAAACAGACTGGGAAAGAGGGAGCAACGGAGGACAAGAAGCCACTCAAGAATGAACCGTCAGGGCTTCCCTGGTGGTGCAGTGGTTAAGAATCCGCCTGCCAATGCAGGAGACATGGGTTCGGGCCCTGGTCCGGGAAGATCCCACATGCTGCGTGCGCCACAACTACTGAGCCTGTGCTCTAGAGCCCGCGAGACACAACTGCTAAGCCCGCATGCCACTACTACTTAAGCCCACTCTCCTAGAGCCCGTGCTCCACAGCAAGAAAAGCCACCACAATGAGAAGCCCACGCACCGCAACGAAGAGTAGCCCCCGCTCACCGCAACTAGAGAAAGCCCGCGCGCAGCAATGAAGACCCAACGTAGCCAAAAATAAATAAATAAATTTATTTTTTAAAAAAAGAATGAACAGCCAAACTTGAAGGTTTTAGAGTGAAAACATCTTAGAAGAAAGTATGGCTTGCTTTTTCATCCTAACTTCTCAGAAGAGTGGGCTACCTACTTTGCCTCTCTTCCTCTTCACTCCCAGCTCTACTGGCCCTGACACTATCCTTGCCAAGGTCAAAACCGGCCTCCCACCGTCAGATCCCGTGGACACTACTCTGGCTTCCTCACCGAGTGGACTTTTCCACTGTGCTTGTCAGTGCTGCCCAGCCTCATGACACCATCGTCTCTTGGCTCTCCTGTCCCTCCCCTACTCTTCTGTGACAGCTTCCTATGGGCTGCCCCCACCAAGTGTCCGTGTGCCCAGAGCTCCACCCTCAACCCACTGCCCGTCACACTCCCCTCCTGAGCTGTGAAGCAGCACTGATTAGAGCAGGAGCCCCAGGGCAAGAGGCTACACTAATCCCTCACGTTTCACACTTAGTACCCGACTGTCTCGTGGATGTTTGGTAACTGCCTGTTCATGTGTTTTCTGAGTAGGCCGTGAGCATCTTGCGGGCAGGGACCCCTTGTAACTCATGTTTGTACAGTGAAACCCCAAGGCCTAGCATGACACTTGGCCTGGTCACTAAGTGTTAACTGCATGAAAAAAAAAAAAATGCACGTGAGCATGAACAAACGATGGTTCTATTGGTTTTAAATTAGTTAAGCAGTTAAATAAATTAATTGGGTTTTTCACGGACTACATTAAAACCTAATCATAATAATGGGAAACGGTGTCTGATGTTCCAAACAACCAACTTAAAAAGAAACTCTGGGAACATGATTGTTCAGTTGAGCTCTGCCTGTATGCCTCCCTGGAAGCAGGGCACAGTCCAGATGGCCTTCTATAATTTCATGTTCCTGTTATTCTCATAAGTAATCAAAAATAACAGATACGAAATTACATCCAAGTGATATAAATATAAAACATGACATTTATAAATCATGGCTACAACTCATTGTAGATCTCAAGAGCTAAGGTAATAATAAGGATATATGTAAATCGTCAACAACTGTGATTTTCTAGGGCATCAAAAATGAGATTCCAGGGCTTCCCTGGTGGCACAGTGGTTGAGAGTCCGCCTGCCGATGCAGGGGACACGGGTTCGTGCCCTGGTCCGGGAAGATCCCACATGCCACGGAGCGGCTGGGCCCGTGAGCCACGGCCGCTGAGTCTGCACGTCCAGAGCCTATGCTCCGCAACGGGAGAGGCCACAACAGTGAGAGGCCCGCATACCGCAAAAAAAAAAAAAAAAAAAGAGATTCCATAATTAACTTAAGGATAAAATGCTAATGGAGATTATACATCATGTATAAATTCAAATTTTCAGATCCATGTTCAATTTTTAACATCACGTATCCATTATAAATAAAATGCGTATCCAATTCCATATACTAATATATTAAAATATTTATTGAATACCTAGTATGAGCCAGAACTATTGTAGGTATTTAGGATACAAGAGCAAATCAAACAAAAGAAATTCTTACCCTCGGAGAGTATACATTCTAGGAGGGAGAGCAGACAACAAAGTATAATAAATATAAAGTATGCTGATACTTTAAATGCTATGGTGAAAAGTAAAGAAGAGAAAGGGGATAGAGAGAGCCAGGGGGTGGAGGGGTGTATTTTTTAAACAGTGTGGTCAGAGAAGATTTCACTAAGAGGTAGCATCTGGGCAAAGAAAAAGAGGAGGCAATAGGGCATGAAGGTATCCAGGATACAAGTGTTCCAGGAAGAAGAAATAGCCAGTGCAAAGGCCCTGAGGCAGGAGCAAGCCTGGAAGAAGTGTTGGAAGAATAACAAGTGACCAGAGTGGCTAAAGCACAGGGAAGGAGGAAGAAAAAATACGGAGATGAAGTCAGAGAAATAAGATGACTTCAACAGTCACGGGAAGTAAACAAACTGCTGCTGTAATTTAAGCTCTCCAAAAAGGAACTCCATTTCTGTTTATACTTCTGTAAATAAAAATTACTCAAAGAGTAAATATGAATACTTACTCTGTCATATTTAGCAACTATTTCAGCTCGCTCCTGGGCAAGTTTGATTGCTACATCCTGGTTTGAATCTGTGGAGAGATCAAATTTCAATGAACTGTTATTTAAAGATTTATAAAGTTAATTAATTATAAAACTAAGATAAAACAAATGAAAATAAAACAGTAAATCAATGCTGCCTAAAATGACAAACCAGCAAAATCGAATAAGGTATCCGTAATTATAACTTTGAAATATCAACATATCTACCATTTCAATATTACAATACCATGCTCAAAAGAAAGCAAATTGGTTAACACAGCATTAACTTAGGGGATATGGTAAATCTTATCCCTCAAGAGTTAATTTTGGATCTAGTTTCATAGAAATAAATATTAAAGTAGAAACTGGAACTGAGAGCTCTAAGTTTTCAGATGAAATCCACTTGGGTAGATGATGAGAAGAGCATTCAAGAAGGCTTTTAAAATTTTAGGTAATTTGCTCGCAAAATAAATCAGTGCAAGATAGACTTCAGGAGTTAAAAAAAATATTTCTCTGACGTGATGAATATAATCATTTCTTCATTTAGCCTCTCAGGTCTCCCTTATCAACTGCCCCAACTACTATTATAATCTCCAGTTTTTTACCACAATACAACCACAAATAAAGTTTTCTTTTGTATTACCACCAGGTTATCTTTCAAAATCATTAAGTCTGGTAACAAGTAAAGGTCAAAACATGAAATAGTGTGGATATGATTACACACCCCAACTACCATAAATAAAAATAAAAGATCAATGACAGACTGTATAAAAGGCACCTCTGATCAAGAAGAAAGACAAGCATTCCAGTGGAAACTGGGCAAAGGTCATATGCAAGAAATTCACAGGAGTAACAACAGCAGTGACAACTCTGTGTTCCGCACAGAGTGCCCGGCAGATAATAAGATACTGCCAGCATCCGATACTGCGGGAAAGCACTTTACATGCCTTATCACACTTAATTCTCACAACGGCACTTCACTGTATTAATTCTATTACACAGATGGAAAAAAAATGAGGTTTAGAGATTTTAACCAACTTGTCTAAGGTCACAAAGCTAGTAAACAGCAAAGATAGATTCAAATCCAGACAGTATTGACTCCACAGTCCATAATTTTAACCACTACTTTATTAAAAAGATCACTAAAGACACGAAAAAGGATGTCCAGTTAAAGATGGCAGATGGAACACACACTTTTATATCCATTCCTCCTAAAACCCCACTAAAACGACAATATAGGGATTCTTTAAATCCTTGCCCTCAGTGGCCCAGCAAATGGAGGTTCCAGAGAAGAGGTGACGGTGGGGTTAAAAACAGGGAGTTGATTAAAGAAGTCAAGTCCTGAGAGTTGAAGGGATGCGTGTGTGTATGTAAGAGGTTGAGTGAGTGCAGGGAAGAAAACCAAATCCTCACCCTCCAAAGCAGGAAACCATGAGATAATGACTAAATCTGCAGAACAGGAAGCGGCAATATAGGCATGGTATCTAGCGCTTTGCAAGTAAACGGATAATGAACCAGCTGGGAGTGGAGAGTGATTACTTCTTTGGGGTGGGCAGCCTGGAGGGAGGGGTGTGGAAGTCAGCTTATTTTTCAAAATAAGTTTTACAGGCTGCTGAATCTTTACACCAAGTACAGCTCTGATAAAAATAAAAGCTAATTTTAAAAGCCAAGACATGGGGGAAAAAAACTCAAGTCATCAGAAACTAAGGAAATACAAATTTTAAAATACCACTTTGGAGGGGGATGGACCTAGAGTCTGTCATACAGAGTGAAGGAAGTCAGAAAGAGAAAAACAAATACCATACGCTAACTATGGAATCTAAAAAAAAAAAAAAAAAAAAAAAGTTTCTCATGAACCTAGAGGCAGGACAGGAATAAAGATGCAGACGTAGAGAATGGACTTGAGGACATGGGGAGGAGGAAGGGTAAGCTGGGATGAAGTGAGAGAGTGGCATGGACATAGATACACTACCAAATGTAAAACAGATAGCTAGTGGGAAGCAGCTGCATAGCACAGGGAGATCAGCTCGGTGCTTTGTGACCACCTAGACAGGTGGGATAGGGAGGGTGGGAGGGAGACGCAAGAGGGAGGGGATATGGGGATATATGTATGCATATAGCTGATTCACTTTGTTATACAGCAGAAACTAACAGAACATTGTAAAGCAATTATACTCCAATAAAGATGTAAAAAATAAATAAAATAAAATAAAATAAAGGGACTTCCCTGGTGGCACAGTGGTTAAGAATCCACCTGCCAATGCAGGCGACATGGGTTTGATCCCTGGTCCAGGAAGATCCCACATGCTGTGGAGCAACTAAGCCCATGCACCACAACTACTGAGCCCGTGTGCCACAACTAATAAAGCCCGTGTACCTAAAGCCCGTGCTCCACAACAAGAGTAGCCACCGCAATGAGAAGCCCACGCACCACAACGAAGAGTAGCCCCCTCGCCACAACTAGAGAAAGCCCACACGCAGCGACGAAGACCCAACACAGCTAAAAATAAAAATAAATAAATAAAATACCACTTTGCACCTATCTCACACTGACCAAGAAATGCATCGATATTACTCAATCTTGATATAGTGTGGGGAAATCTGCCATTACTTATGCTGTGGGTAGACTTACAAATGTATAAAACCTTTTTGG
The DNA here is from genome assembly GCF_059928025.1 of Delphinapterus leucas. NCBI lineage: Eukaryota > Metazoa > Chordata > Mammalia > Artiodactyla > Monodontidae > Delphinapterus > Delphinapterus leucas. The sequence continues at coordinate 20,411,714 of NC_143130.1, read as the reverse complement.
AAAGCAACTTGATAATATGTATCAAAAATCTTAAAAACAGGGCCTTCCCTGGTTGGCACAGCGGTTAAGTCTCTGCACTCCCAATGTAGGGGGCCCAGGTTCAATCTCTGGTCAGGGAACTAGATCCCACATGCATGCTGCAACTAGGAGTTTGCACGCCACAACTAAGGAGGCTGCCTGCCGCAACTAAGGAGCCAGTGAGCTGCGACTAAAGAGCCCACGAGCTGCAACTAAGGAGCCTGCCTGCCGCAACTTAAGACCCGGCACAACCAAATAAATAAATAAATATTAAAAAGAAAAAAACCTTAATAGGTAGAGACTATAGTCCAATAAATACCCACATAATAGCAAAGTGCTGTCCAAATGTTAAATAGTATTAAGGACAAAACACAAGAAAAGTTTTCTAAAGTAAAGAAAAAAATAAAAGTTTTAAAAAATCTTAAAAACAGGCATCTCCTTTACCCAATAATTCCACCTCTAGGAATTTATGATAATGAGATAATCAAACAAGCACAAGGTTGTTTATAATAGTAAAAATAGCAGAATGGAATTTGTGAATTTCTTAAAGCTTATTTGGGAAAAAAATGTTTATGCCACTGCTTTTCTCAGACTACAAAGTGTCAATATACTATCCTTTGAGGGAAATGTGAATAAATAACAAATGGTTCAATAAAATAAGAAAAATACAGGTTAGTTGTTCAGATTTTCACAGTTAACTTATACAATCAGAAGTCTGGGATACTCAACTCAATTATACACATATTTATTATCCTATTTTAGACGTATGAACCTTCATCAATTCCTTTTTCCCTCTCCTGTTACCCAGCTTTAACACATTTCACTTCTACAAAAGGGTAGGGAAAGCAAATTAACAGAAATTAAACTCAAACTAGGAAACTTGGCTCCTTAGTAAATTCTACTCCATTACCAGAACAGCTAAGCATGAATTTCTATGGTGATTAGGCCAAATCCAATAAATGAGTGCTTTCTTTGAAGTATTTTATACTAGTCCTTTATTCCTGCTACTAGTCCTAGGAGTCTCAACTATATTTCCAACTTGACAATGAAAAGTTTAAAAGTGTAAAGGCAAGAACTGGAAAAAGTATAGAGTTCGGAAGTGAAGATGCAAAGTATCCCAAGAAAACATCATTGTGGCAAACTGTAAGCTACAACGCTTTACATGGGTCGTCTCCAATCTAGAGATTTCCAGAAAGGAGACCTAGCCAAGTAATATGGGTTGTACTGGAATTGGATGAAACTGTACCTAATTTTATGGGAATAAAATGATTAACATGATTAGAATAGTTGACTCCAAATCAAGTCAGTACTAATCTTTAAATTCCTTTAGAAAGTTCTTATCCTTGTATTTCCTGATGCGGAGAAAATTTTGTATTGTTAATGAATGTAAAAGAGAACAGAGTTAAAGTCAAACTAATTTTATAAAATATAGCCAAACCTGCTTCTTTGAAGAGACTAAATAGAAATGCCAATCTTTCCCAACACCAAGTTTAGAGACATTATTTAATAATCCGCATTGTGAAGCAAGCATCTTTCCAGTAAGAAGTAGTGTCCTTATGCAGAATTCACTATAGTTAAATTATATTTCATACTGTCTGATCTACAGTTGAGAAGTTTATTAAGAATTATAGTAGAATACTCCCTTTGGTTTTGTTCTGATTGCTTATTTAGAAATTCCACTGCAGAACAAAGAGTTTGCCCTATAAACACTGACCACAGAAGGTATTGGCAGCTGTCTGTGTCTATGCAAGTGTGCACTGACTTCCAGGCTGTGTTCCTGGGCACTTGTCATTATCAAACACAGTATTCAAGTATCACAGTATTCAAGCCAAATCAAATCAAATTATCTTAACTGACTTTACATCTAATGTAACAATGTTTCAAAGTACAAGAGGCACATTTTAAGCAGTAAGGATAGAAAGGCATTTGGATTAAATACTCAAGTATACAGAAAACATCTCTGGGCACAAACGAACGGAAGAAAACGACAACTAGAGCATTTTAAGAAGACCTCTAATTCCATTTAAACATAAAAACTTTAAAGAATCAAGCATCCACCTGGATTGTAACTTAGTATCACTAAGTTAGCCCCAAATTGTAATGAACAATTCATTCAAAGTTACTAAATTTTAAATTCAATGAAACAAAATTGACAGACCATTTTTCCTAGTATACATTTTAATAGATGAATGTAAATAAATATATATTTCAATTTAAAAAGTACTTTACCCTTTGTTAGATAACCAGTCTGGCTTTGGGAATTAACAACAGCTTCAGTCCTCATAGAGTAAACTTATCTCTTCCAAGGTTCCATTACTGCTTTATAGTTTGCAAGCACACCAAGAGTGTTAGGTGGTCCCTCACACATTCTGCAACAAACTGAAACAGAAAAGCGGAAGGCAGCTCTACTTTAAACTATTTGTGAAACAGGCACAAGAAAGAAAAGGTCTGAGATATATTCTAAGGGGGAAAAAAAGACCTTGCTGTGGTTACACGCACTACAGATATTCAAACAAAGATGATGTTTGTTGAGGGTAAAAACATGCCTTTCAGGCTAGATCCCAAGTATGAACCACACCAGCCTACACCCAGCATTCCATCTAGTAACAAACAGGGGCTTTGAATATGCCTTAATCTTGCACTTCAAAATTAGCCACATTCTTATTACTTTTAATAAAACTTGTCTTGGAGCAATAAAGAAAAGTTGTATTTAAAACATTAAACTAAAGCTAAGTAGGAATACTCTTCTCGAGTACATTTTATAACTTAATTTTAATGATACTTTTTAATGTGAAAGCTTCAGCCCCTGTTTCAGACACTAAGCAAATGCATACTAAATTCTGGAGGGTTTTGGAAATATTTAACACACCACACATATACAAGTGAAATAAATGTTTCATGAAACAAAACGCATAGCTTACTGCAGGGTGGCACTGTGAAATGTCCTATTTATTCTTTCCTTCTTCCCTTCACTGTTTCTTTTTTTTTTTAAAGGGTTGGGACCTACAATATGGAAAGTACTTTGCAAAAGTGACAGCCACCTTAGAGGCATGATTATGAACATTAATTACACTTAACTGGACACTAGTGAATTACGTTTACACTCAGCTTAAGCCAGGTGTAACATTCAATACAGTTAAAGATGTCAGAAGCTTAGAGAGAGGGAAAAAGTTCAAATCATAAACCAAGGAATGAGAATCAGACTGGCATCAAATTTCTTATCAACTAGGAGGTAATGAAGCACTTATTTTCAAAGTTCTGAGAAAAAAAAAATTATCATGAGCTTGGAATTCTATACCAAGCTAAACAACTGATTCGGTATGAGGAAAAAGTAAAAATGTTTACAGATATTACAAGGTGGGGTGAGCTGAAGAATGACTCCCCAAAATATGTCCACATCCTAATCTCTGGAACTTGTGGATGTACCTAATATGGCAAAAGGAATTTGCGGATGTAATTAAGTAAGGATCTTGAGGTGGGAAGGTGACCCTGGATCGTGAAGGTGGGCACAACGCAATCACAGGAATCTTATGAAAGGCAGCCAAGGTCAGAGGAGGAAGTAGGTGTGAGGATGAAGGCAAGAGGCTGGAGTGATGTGAGGAAAGAAGGGGCCATGAGCCAAGGAAAGGAGGCGGCCTCCAGAAGCTCAGAAAGGCAAGGATGCCCATTCTCCCCTAGTGGCTCCAGAAGGAATCAGCCCTGCTGACTTCAGCCCAGTGGAACTGATTTCAGACTTCTGGCCTCCAGCACAGTAAGAGAATCAATCTTGTTGTTTTAAGCCACCAAGTTTGTCATAGTTTGTTACAGCAGCAAGAGGAAACTAATACAATGATTCAGAGTTTACTGCCTAAACAATGTTTCTTTGACAAAGACTCTCTCCTTGTCCAAACTTTTAACCATCTTCTTTACTAGGCCTTGAGTCCTGTTTTAGCCTGCCTAGCCCAGCTGTAGCAAAAATCCTGCTAAGTCAGTTCAGTGAGAGTCCCCCAACCCTTGACATCTCTTTGCTCTTGATATCTGGTCAGATTCCTCATCCCCCACCCCTGATATCTGGTAACACTGGCCTGCCTCTACCAAAAATCCTGTTAAGTTGGTTTAGCAAGAATTCCATCCTTGAAGTCTCCTCTTAGTAATTTTCTATCCACCAAGGCCCTCGCTTGACTGACTGACTATAAATCTCTTATTTATAGGGATTTCTTTATTGTTTTAATAAGTGTCAGAATAATTTTTTAACAGAATCAAAAAAAGGGGTAGACACAGGATCCATGCAATCTCAGGAAGCTAACTGTGTAGTTGCCTAGAGAGTGACCACCCTGCATTAGAATAGGGAATACAAGGTGTCTTCAAGAAGAAAGTGGATTCTAGGCAACATGTAGATCACAGATATTATTAGCGACACAGTGAAAGCTTCCATATGAAAGACACCAAAAAGAGGATAAGAAGACTATTAGAAAATTCAGAACAAACAAAGCAGAGAGTGATAAAAGTCATGGTCAAATATGAAGCAATGTACTAAGGGGCATGGCTATGAATCTGATACATATGGGAAAAGTGAATTCATCTGACCTTGACACTTTCAACATTAGGATTATATTTCCTTCCTACATACTTCATCATAATGTTTGAGATTGAAGTAAATTATATTGACTACTGACACTGTGATTATGTAAGGATTTTATTGGCTTTTAATGTTCATAATCAACTATATACAAAGCATCTAAAATTGAACTCTGATCTGCACACTTCCACACACCCCACTCCAAACCTAAGTCCCCCCTTCCTAGAAGCAGCCACCGTTATCTCCCAAAACTATTCTCCACACTATACAAGAATCTGCATGTATGTATGCACATACACATATATTTAAATGTCCCTTTTCTATTTAAAAACTAGAGCCGTTCTATAAATAATTCTAGATCTTACTCTTTTTTGCTTAACAGCACATCTTCGAGCTTATGCATATCAACACCAATAAAGGCTTAGCAACCAGTTCCTGCAGGGAAGAAGTTTAGGCTGTGAGCCCTGGTTTGTGGCATCTGCCAATTTCTATGCTGCGAATATTCCCACTGTGGCAGCCACTTACCAAGGTGTGATGTCACCAGACGCATTGTTCAGGCTGGGTCCAATATATCAGTGGATCTACCTCAACCTTTTTCACAGCTGTAAAGTTTCCCAACGCACGAACATAATTTATTCAACTAGTCCTCTCTTAGGAATTCGAACTAGGATAAACTAGAGAGTCAATTTGTAATGAGAGTTAAAGGTGAAACATTATGAGGTAAAGAGCTTAACAGGTTACTGTAACCAAAGGCAAGCTGAAAAAAAAGAGGAAGCAGAAACTACCAGTAAGCTGAGAAAAAGATGCTTCAGAAGAGAGGAAAACGGTACCTAATACGCAGAGCGAAGCAGAGTCACCATCAGAGAGACCTTTTAGCCTAAAAAAAAAAAGAGGGAGTCTAGCCCGCCTCTGAGCTGCTGCTGCGGTTGCTGGCTCTCCTCTCCTGCTCAATGCATGTACACAAAGCAAATGCCTTCTTTCTCCTGAAATGATCTGAGTGAATTACCCACGTCTATAATCTGAGTTCTTTAATTCCATCTCAGCTTTCAACCAAAAGAGGCCCTAAGTATCGATGGTGCCTAAACAATGTTTCAGTTATTTGTGATCGCTTTCGCAGAATACTATGGACTAAGATACACCAATTATAAAGATTCTTCTAATGATAAAACCTTAAAAGGCACCATTGCTAAAAACGTCAGCATTTATTTTGCCATGCTCTAGATCCAAGGCTGAAGGGAACGCTCAGAGGAGAAATAAGCCGAGTTAAACAGATCAACATCAAAACACAACTAAAAACAAAATAAAGGAAGGCACACCAGTCACAAGAGAACCTGAAATACCACTTATTTTAACTAGTTATTCTGTGAGAGATAAAATTCAATACGGACACTTAAAAGTGACGTATACCTACTCTCCCCGCAACAAAGTTTATTACTGGGAAGCATCCCGGGACAGCTTCACATCCTTAGCCAAAAGCTCCACCTGGTGGTCCTGTGAGCACTGATCCCAAATCTCTGGTCCCTTTTACCCTTATCCATGCTCCTGTGCCCTCCAGCACAGTCCCACCTCCACCTCTCACAGCTCAGTTAACTCCACCTTAAACAAGTGTCGTATCAAAAATGCACAACCTCAAAAACCCATTTCTCTCCTTCTTCCTTCCCCCACTAGAGTAGTAATCTCAGAAAAATCATTTGGCTTCCTCCCCTCTTTCCATGTTAACTTGGAAACAACACAACAACAAGATTCTGATCACAGCTGCAATTATAAAAATAGTGTAACTAATCATGATCAAGGAAGGGACAGCCAAAGGCTGAAAGTTAAATACAGGAAAGAACCAATGCCATAAACCCAAAAGTCCTCAGAAATGCCCCACTTTCCACTTCAAAAGAGCCACACAAGCTTCCACATACATCTTCATACTCCTCTGGTAATAAGCACTGTCTGATACAACAAAAGTGTTCAAACAATAAGCCTAAGTGCTCTTCAATTTTAGCTTTTAACTGTCAGTGTAAATATGATTTATACCTTTCCATTCAAAATATTTCTATTATCTCACTAGTAGCATGATATCAGCATTTTCTATTATATCGTGTTTTCATTTTTAAATTTTTCATTCAGTTTGCAGAACACATTTCTTCAAACAAATTCTTATATAGAAGCCCAACTTTCAAGCAAGGAGAGTGATGGGGTTGAGGAGAGATAAAGCAAAGTCCTCGTGTTAGCACGTTTGTCATCTACTGCTCAAATGAGTTCTCTTCCAACAGTTTCCCAACTGCCATCGTCCCTCCCTTTCATAGAGTCCTCTCAATTCTCCAGGCCCTTCTCTTCCTTCTACAAATAAAAAGATTAACATTTTATAATTGGTAGGTTGTCTGTACGTTGTTTTGTTTGTAGGCATATATATTTTAAGACCTGTAAGAACAGGACACATCTCCAGTATTTTAAACATGGAGCACCCAGCATCAGGTAGATATTTAATATTTCTAAAACTAATAAAATACTTTAAATCATAATTTTAACAACAATTCCAGAGAAGGCTTCTATTACTTGCTTCCTGAATTCTAGAAAGATGAGAAACAAAATAAATTTAAAGTCCTACAATTACTGACAAGGACTCATTATAACAGGATAATTTTTTTCCCTAAAATTTAATCATGACTACAGACCTACTAGAGGATCCACCTTACCAATGCCCATTGCCATAAAGGTAGAATTGGTTACTGGTAGAACTGGCCTTTAGATCTACCGTATTTACCATCTGTTACCCACAACAATTTACTGAATATACTTACTTCCATGCCACTTCTATTAAACTGTAATCTCCACGAACAAAAGACAGTATCTCATTCATCTTGGTATCTCTCATATCCATCACAGTGCCCGGCACACAGTAGTTGCTCACTAAGTATTTCTTTTGAAAAATTACTCAAAATTAGTTACTAATGTGAATTATTCAACCAGGTAAACACAATATATCAACTTATTTTTAAAATTAGATTTATAAGCTATTTTCCAGATATAGCTTTACTGCAAAAGAAAAAAGAAAATATATGCTTCTGCTAAAGATTCTTACCTTTCTCATACATTTTATTCTGTTTTTTTTTTAAGTCTATTTCAAGGTAGCATTTGAAATATTATTAGGACTCAGACATGAGAAGTCACAATCTGTTTCTGATGAGCACTTCTGATTATCTGCAAGACCTTCATATCCATTAAGGAATGAATGAATACATGCATGAATAAGTGTATGTATGTACTATGTGGCTACTGGAAGATGAAAGAAACCAGAGACTTGTTTGTTATGTCTGTGTTCCAACCTCACACTTCCTCTTTTTCCAGCTCCCCAACCTACTCACAGACCATCACTGTCTCACTTCCTTTACTGGAAGCTCCAGCTCACTCAGCTCCGTGTGCCCCCATCATGCTTCAAGCTCAAGCTCTAGCCTTCAGCTAGAGAAACACTCCCAGCTCCCTCCCACTCTTCCTTCACTCCTCTCTCGGGAGCAGAGGAGCTGGGGATGGGCTTGGCCGAGCTCCTCGCTTTCTCACCCAGCCACCCCATCAGAAGGGCACATCCCTTCTGATATCCTCTCTATGCAGGAAAGCACCTGCCCTGATGGGAGGCCTGGGGTTGCTTGGCTGTGCTAGTCACCCGGTGGGTAAATCTAAGTCAAGAGAGGCTAATAAGCCCTTTCCACTTCAGATCTAACGTGCCCTCCAATCAGCCAAAAGATTTTGCTCTCCATCTGTCAATGTCTCCTGTGTTACTCCTCAAAAAGAAAGAGCATTACTACTGGTTCCCTAGAACTCCCAAAATCAGACTAGTAACTCCAACGTTTATGTGTAAGATGATTCACAGAGAAAAAGGATATGAAGTGATGTAACAATGTTTAAATACCATTACTACTAATGAGAAACATAATTATTACTTGTTGAATGTGAGTTTAATTTCCACATTTGGCAGCAGGGTTGAATGACAAAATTGCCAACAACAGATACCTAGAACCAAGACAAGCATATGAGTCATTTTACTCACTTCAACCTGCCTACAATTGCTGGCGAACTCAAGACTACACCTTAGCAGTTTTTCTAGCAGCATGAGAGCATGATTGTAGTAACAGATGACACAAGACTGGTGTGTAACAACTCCTTGCTTGTGGATACTTTATAACCTGCTTAGTGCAGGTTTAATACGTACCAGACATTTACCATGCATTTACTATGCATAAACTCACATAATCCTCACAGCAACCTACTCTGTCAGTTTTATGACCCTCCCTAGTTTACACACAGGGAGCGTGATGTTCGAAGAGACGAAGTGATTCAGGTCCTACAGGAAGTAAGTGGCAGAGCAGAGTCTGGCTGTCTGCCTCCAAAGCCCTGTTTCTAACCGCCACACTATTTGTTAAAGTATAAGTGAGTGATCTTTTTCTATTTCTTCTCACCTCTGTTAGTGCTTACTTTTCTTTTCTTAGAAACAAATCTATTTGTGATTCCTATGAATTTTAACAGTTGTTTTCTGGGTTCCAGTAGCCTTCCAATCTTATCACACTAAATTGTCAATTATTTGTGCAAAATGGAGACCAATGGTGTTGTGTAGAATCCAAGAACCATTTATATAAAATATTCTTTGTGATCATAACCTCCTCTATTACATTTTAAGTGGTGTATCAATACTTTAGGATAGTAACAGGAAATGATCAAGAAACAGGCAAAAAAAATTGACAGGATAATCATCAAATTACTGAAGTTAACTTTACTAAAATACTTTATGCTTTTAGTAGATACTAAATCAAATGTCTTCACGATTAATTTCTATGATTACAGAAAGAATTCTGTTGAATCCACTTCATTTCCTTAACTTTCACAACTCTTTCAGCTCATTCGGAATTGTAAGCATGTATAGTTTTATTAATTACAAAAAACTTTGTGTTGAATTCAGCCCAATGGGTATTAATAACAAATGATGCAATTGCAGCAAATTCTTGTAGACCAGATATAAGACAAAGAGAATTCACAGACTGCTCACCCTAATAGCAAATAACTAATTCCACAGATAGTTTGGCAAGTCTTATTGTAAACCCAAAGGTAACTTTTCTACTCTTTAAATCAAAAATGCAAATATGCAAAAACCAAATTGTGCCCAAAATGACACATGAAAACAAGAACTAAGTATTACCTACAACAACTGAGTAGTAAACAGGAAGAACTGCATTAATACATAAACAAAAGTATAAGCTATGCAAGTATTTGGTCCCCAAATGTCCCTTAGGTTCAAATTGGAACATAAGGCCATCAAAAGCCAGCAATGTGGGATACGATAAATGTAAGTGTTCATATCACACTGAAGCTGTCATTCATACAATCATTAAAAAGAGAGACAGGGCTTCCCTGGTGGCGCAGTGGTTAAGAATCCACCTGCCAACACAGGGGACACGGGTTCAAGCCTTGATCCAGGAAGATCCCACATGCCTCGGAGCAACTAAGCCCGTGTGCCACAACTATTGAGCCTGTGCTCTAGAGCCCGCGAGCCACAGCTACTGAAGCCCGCATACCACAACTACTGAAGCCCACACGCCTACAGCCTGTGCTCCACACGAGAAGCCACCGCAATGAGAAGCCCTCGCACTGCAACAAAGAGCAGCCCCCGCTCGCCGCAACCAGAGAAAGCCGCACACAGCAACGAAGACCCAACACAGCCAATAAATAAATAAATCTTTTTTTTTTTTAAAAAAGAGACAGAGTTCTAAACTCTGACACAATACCACGTAACTCTCACAACATACAACACACCTCACCTAACAAATCCTAATAACATGATCTATGCATATTACACAACAAACATCAAAACTGCTATACATACAGGGGTAGTCATTGATCAGGAGTCTAGATGCATTAAGTACCAACAAAGAGCCAGGCTCATAAGTAATAGCTAGCACTTATTCTGCACAATCTAAAAGTCTTATGTGTATTATTTCATTTAATGTCTTCACATCTAAACTACGAGGTAGGTATCATTATCATTCATTTAAGAGACAAGAAAATTGTTAGGTTAATGAACTTGCAAGGATCACACAGCTTTGAAGTTGGAGAATTGGCATTCAGACCAAGACAATAAGGCTTCAGAGTGCTCTTAATCACTCCACATGGTCTTTGAATAAATAAAATAGCATGCAAATGAACAAAGGTTTATCAAGAGGATCTGTCAACAGGTATCATCAAAATAGCATTAAACAAGGGCAAGAGGCCAAGGAAATACCCTCCAGTCAATAGGAAGCCAATGGGTTTCTGAAGAGAAAAGAGGCCAGAAAAGCTGTGGAGAAAATGAAGATCACTCAGGAAGGAAGAACAGTTTATCCTGCCTGTTAACAATGCACACTTGTTTGCTGAGCTTTTAATACCTATTAGGCACTATGCTAGGTGTACAGAAAACCTCATTTAATATTCAAACAACCCTATTATCATTTACATTTTGCAGATGACAAAAATGAAACGTAGAGGTCAAGCAACTTGTCCAAGGCTAAATTATCATCAGAGCTCAACTCAAACCCACATCTGAAAGGCTCCAAAGTCTGTGTCCACCTGCCCATTATGCTAGAGAGAGAGAGAGAGAGAGAGAGAGAGAGAGAGAGAGAGAGAATGTGTGTGTGTGTGTGTGTGTGGTGTGTCTAAACTAATAAGGTCTACACTACCTAGAAACTGGTGCACAGTCACCAGGAAGTGGGTTAGTTGACTCCAGTGTGCTCGAAACTACTGTTCTTGTGTTTCCACAGTGAATATCCTACTCCAATAAAAAGAAAAGTCTTCCTAGATCTGAAAATGATTACTTTCCGAAGTTACTTATTCCTGTACACTTTCAGATACCCAAGCTTCCAAGGTTTCACTCCACTGATTCCATAGAGCTGCCATAGAGTTTTAAGGATATAAAATGCATTTTCACAGTATCTGATTATTATAAACAAGGAACCAAATTTTTCTAAAGTTTAAATTGAGGCAGCTAACTATTGTTTTCATATACAACTAGATACAATTATACAATTAAGCTTTTTTTTTTTTTTTTTTTTTTTTAATTAATGCTTTACTAGTTACCAACTGCCAGACCCTGGGCAGGAAACAAGAAGGCAGGGGCTCCACACCAGTCGCATCTTACATGGTTTTTCATTCATACCGTCTATTCACTATAATCCAGTCCTACACTTTTTTCTTTTTTCATTCATACTGTCTATTCACTATAATCCAGTCCTACACTTTTTTTCTTTTTTACAAACCCTTTCAACCACGGCTTTATTTTTTTCTATATACAACACATGATGTTCTTCAGAGTAAAGATTCATTAGCTCTAAAGTATACCAAACTTTAAAAAATAATATTCCCAACACATCTCCTACTGGCAATTGGTAGTATATAAACATTGTACAAAGATTTCAGTATTTCCCTGATAAAGACACCTTAATAAAACAAAATAGACATTGTTCACCAAAGTTAAAGGAATGGGCAGTGAAGTTCTCACATCATTGTTTCAATGGTGGCACAGATGCTTCACAAAACATCCACTTACTAAAAGCATTCTATCAATCCAATCTGAATATCACCTTGGAACATAAATGTGCATAATTTAAAGAAAGATCAAACACCTTCACAAATTCTTAACTCGTGACTTATACAAATACGAAAATACAAGTAAAAGCATCTCAAGCTGAGTTAGAGAAAAGTCAGCACAGTAGCACACGAGTATTACCCTACCTTCAATAAATAACCATCTAGGACCAAGAAACAAATCTTCTTCATTTTTGGCATTTTGTTGGTTACCAGCAGAGTAGGTAATAAAGTTTCCTTAGCTTTACCCTTGGACAAAATTTGAAAAATTGGGAAAGTAGGCACAGTGTATGTAGCCATGTGTTTATTCAGCAGCGTTGATGGAGGGCCAGCCAGGTGCCCAGGACCATGGCGCAGAGCGAGCAGGTCGGGGAGCCTGGCAAGCAGCGGGGGACTCATGCCACATGGCGACAAAGACTGCAGGAGAAGGACACACCATGCGCTGTGATAGCAAAACAGAGAGAGCAATCGAGGCTGGCTGAGTGAGTCGGGGAAGGCCTGAAAGAGGAGGGGATCGTTCCTGTGACAGCTCAGCTGGACTGAACAATGCAAAATATTTCCCTGGTCTTGAGACTCTGCCTACATTGTACACCTTGCCCTCGGTTCTTCTCCTTCCTCCCTTGCTACTTTTTCTCAATATTTTGTGTTAATTCCTTCCCTTCTGTCTACTCTTCGAAGACAAGGCTCCCCAGGATTTGCTCTCTAGGATTTGCCCCAGCTCATCCTTGGCATTCGTCAGTTTTTAACATTTCAGTTTCAATACTGGAGCAAGTTATCCTAAAAGCCACGGCGTATAACCACCAGCAGGTCCCTGAGGTGTGAGTGTGAACCAGCCCGTGTGTGAGTGAGAGAGCTGGTCACCTGCCGCAGAGGGAGCCCCACTGCCTGGCTGGCGCCTGTCCCTATGCACTGTCACCAACACACCAAATCTAATGGGGCAGGGGGAGGGGAGGGTGAAGAAAAACTGAGCAAAACAAAAAATTGAATGGCTTCAAAAAGAAAACAACCTGGCAATGTTTTGGAAGTACTTCTGAATTGAGGGGCCTGCTATAGTAACACAGCATGGCCCCTCTAGAGGTGACCCACAGAGGTCTTAACTGATGGATCTCACCAGGAGTGTGCCAGCGGAAGCCTACAGTTATCCCAACACCAAGCACCAAATCATCAACAAACAAACAAACAAAAACACCATGAAGAGAAAAAAAGACTGAAATGAAATGCACCAAAATGGTAACATTTTAACCTCTGAAAGGAAGAAATATGAATAATTTTTTTTCTTTGCAGTTTTGTATTTTTTGAATGATCAATAATAGGCATATACTACTTTTATTATAAAATATGCTTTTATAAAAAATATAAAGATGTAATATTGATATATGTTAGAAAAATTTTTTTTAATTTTCCAACACATTTTAAGCTTTTTAATAAAAGAGCATGCTGACTAGAAAACAGACTTGCTCCTCAGTCTTTTTTATGAGGTTTTAGATGAAAAGCTATGAAACAATTTTTGAAGAAAGTCATCTACAGTCATCAAAATGACTCTGCTTTATCTCTATGGATACCTAAAAATTCCATTTGAAATATCTAATAATCAATCATGTAAGTGAATGAAGGTCAGATTAAGAATATAAATACCAGCTTTCCCTTGGAAAAATGAGGTGGATTAAGTCTTCCAATATGTATTAATTCAAAAATTACTGAGCATAATTTATTGCCATTGCACTGTGAATACATATGGATAAAACATAATTCTTCAAAAAGATCACAGTTTTCAGGACTTCCCTGGTGGCGCAGTGATTAAGAATCCGCCTGCCAATGCAGGGGACACAGGTTCGAGCCCTGGTCCGGGAAGATCCCACATGCCGCGGAGCAACTAAGCCCGTGTGCCACAACTACTGAGCCTGCGTTCTAGAGCCCACGAGCCACAGCTACTGAGCCCATGTGCCACAACTACTGAAGCCCATGCACCTAGAGCCCGTGCTCTGCAACAAAAGAAGCCACCGCAATGAGAAGCCCGCGCACCACAACAAAGAGTAGCCCCCGCTCACCGCAACTAGAGAAAGCCCACGCGCAGCAACAAAGACCCAACGCAGCCATAAATAAATAAATAGATAAATAAGTTTATTTTTAAAAATCACAGTTTTCTGAGTCAGAAAAACAATCAACTGTAAATAATGTGATAAATGCCCCTCAATAGATATCTTTTTTAAATGCTACAGAGAAGCCAATAGGAAAAAAGCAAAGTCAGAAAAAGACTTTACCTACAAGGCAGCATCTGACCCAGGTCTTACAAGAACGGTGGAAACTCACCATTTGGACAAGTGGAGAAAGCCGTGACGTTCTAATAAAAAGCTGGAGTCCATGGTGACAGTACAGCTATTTCAATAGCACCTATGGCAACAGTCATGTTGGGCAGGAAAGACAGGTCTTTAAACTTTTATCATTTTTCCTTCCCCTTCTCTTTTCATAATATCCCACCCATCCACTGGAACAGAAGGTAATCTCTTGGTGCAAAAGTTAAGTGTACACAGGAAAATAAGCAAAGGAAAAGATTTGGGGATTAAAAATTAGTTTGAGGCCATAAATAAAATGAAATAAACTTACCAACAACTCATCTTTTGATACATTAACATATCATTATTACCGAGGTATTCATTCATTACTACCTGGGTCATTCAGAATTGAATGACTAAGAGAATGGTAATTGTAAGTCTTTTATTAATGATGTAAAATTCTGCTCAAAACACAAATTTTAAAAACAAGTCTAATCACATCCAAATATATTTTCCTTTAATATTATGAAGTGCCTATATAATGTATTCATTAATTTCCTAATAATGAATATAACATATTTGAGAAAAATAGCAGTAGTAGCGTACAGATTTCCAAAAGAAACTTGCACCATTACATTCAAGATTTAAAGACAAAAACAAAACAAGTCTTAAATGCAACTGACTGATGAGAGAAAAGGGGAAAGGGCTGCCATTAGGCTCCAGGTAACACCTTGTCTGGAGATCCTGAAAATTTACATTTAAGGTTTCTTGACAGTAACCTATAAATCCCATTCCCACTCCAATGCCTCACCCTCAATTTACCTCAAAAACTTATACACAGGTTCAATCAGGTTCTAAGTCATTTTTTTTACACAGCAGCCAAAGAATAAAGCTCTTTTAAGAAGTCATTAAATGGGACAAAGCCTCTTCTAGAATACTGTACTTGATGAGTTATGCCAATTTCCACATACTCCAGGAGACTGACTATAAAAATACATTTTACATAAAAGACCTGCAATCCTTCTCATTGTGGAAAGTATTTCTTAGAAAGCACTATTACCTACTCATTGAGTAAACTATCTGAAATTACAGAATGCATTTAGAACAGTAAACCAAATTCCTCTTTTATGAGTAAATAAGCATGACCAACTTCACAATGCAGCAAAAAAGACTGGAAACGACATAAATGTTCATCAATTCAGCTGTTAAAAATCATGAAGCAATATTCTGTACTGATTTGATTTGGATTCATCTCCAAGATATACTAGAGGGGGAAGGAAGGCAAGGTTCAGAACAGTGGGTATAACACACTACTGGGGTCAGGGATGTACATAAATACACAAAGTTAACGGCGGTTGTCCTGGGGGAGATGAATGGAAAGGACACTTATCTCTCACTGGATAACCTTCAGTACACCTTGAATTGTTTACCATGTACATGTGCCACCTTACCAAAACATAACACATAAAAGTTTTAACAACTGTAAAGATAATTAATAGGAGAAAAATCCTTCCTCAGGAAAAGGTTGAAGATTTACTACTGCTCCAGCATAGCTGCTTCTGCACAAGCAGATGGTCCCTTATTTTAGTCTCCAGAGACCTCTCAAGTGCAAGGCCACCTCAGCTTTTCCTGATGGAATGGATTCACCTTCCAGTTGTCTTTACTGCTCTAAAGGAAGGAAAGGAAGAACAGAAATTCAAAGAGATAGAAACTATTGTCAAATGCAAAACTTCTTCTTTCCGGTGACCAAAGGAAAACCAATGAATACTTTCACCTCCAGCAGCCCATGCAGGCAGGGGGCCTGTGTCAGCGCAGGAAGAGGAGATTAAGGGTCTATATTCTATTTTCTCGGTATATGGCTAGAAAACTAGGCCCTCTACCACAATAATCTGTAAAAGGATCAGCGCTTTACTGAGAACTGCAAAAATTAAACAAAGGATAATACATTATATTTTATGCTATTTAGGGCTGGTTCACATACTTTAAAAATAAGCACAAGCCAAATAACAAAACTGACAGGAGAATCTGCCTCAGCAACTCACACTACAACTTTCCTATCAGTTTACTTACCAGAGGGGATTTTTATTGCTGACAAATCTGGGTGGTTTTGTAATGGATGTCTTACACCAGGGGGTCCCCAACCCACCCCCCCAACCCCCGCCCCCGTGGACCGTCTGTGGCCAGTTAGGAACCGGGCACAGCAGGAGGTGAGCGGCCGGCAAGCAAGGGAAGCTTCACCTGCTGCCCCCGTGGCTCGCATTACTGCCTGAACCATCCCCCCTACCCCCCCACCCGGCCGGGGAAAAATTCTCTTCCACAAAACATTATAAACTTGCGTTTATAATGTTTTTGAAATGGCTTTAAAGCCCTTTAGAGGGTATTTTTTTCATTTAAACTCATATCTTCCTTATGACACTGATCTTGCCAACTGCTTTTTTTGCCAACTGCAGTCCTTTTCAAGAACATAACTTTAATAAACTTGCTGACAGATTACATTTATAATCTGTTTTGAATGGCAACAGATCACTGTGAATGGCAAGTTACTTTAACTGACCATTTTTAATACAACCAATTTAATGGGTTCTTTGGTTTCCAATAAAGCCATCAATGCTTTGACAACTTCACACACTCACTACGTGCAAAGCTCTTTGCAAGTACTGAGAAACATAGAATACTGAAACACAGTATCTGCCCTCAAGATGTTTACAACCCTGTAAATGAATAAAAGTATCCTTACCCTAAGAGATGTGTTCCCCAGCAAGGAAGCAAGGCAAAAGTAACAATCCTTAAAGCGCATCACACCCTCTACAGGGAACAACATCGTTACTACACAACTTAAACTGTTTCTAACTAGACCAGAAAACTACATAGCATTTAATGAACTAACTCTAAGAGGTGACTATCTAAAGATAGAACAGAGTTTTGGTGAGATCATTCTTCTGTTTACTTCAATATTATAAATGAGAGCCGATGTGGATTTTTCTTCTAGGAGATGCCTTCAGTTTGACTTATGCTCCTCGAGAAATCTAAGCACATCTAGAAATCAGAAGCTCAAACTGCTTGGCACTAGGAAAGCCAACAGAAACCAAAGTTAATTGCCTACTTCCCTTCAAACCCTATCAAGCACCATAAATCTTGTGGGAAATGTGGTTATCTTTATTTATAATATGCTTTAGTAAAGGCCTTCCTACTGAATTATGTCTGGAATGTGTGTATATACGTAAACACCCACAAAAACCCTAGCTTTCCTAAAATCTACAGTCAATAATTTCACAAAAGTCTTATTAAATTAAAGTGAAATCAATATTGTTTCACAAATTTGTCCATATACCAGTAATTTTACCCCATTTTTTAAATCCAATTCAACAGAATTCTTAATAACTTCTCTACCACTTATTATTGATGTAAACTTGGGCCACAACCTGTGTGAGCTTCAGTCTCCTTACCTGTACAAGAGATACACGGTGATAAGAACAAGCGCGTAGCTAACATTTACTAAACGTCTACAACGTGTCAGGTACTGCTGCTCTAAGCTAAGCATAATGTTCTAGGCGTATATTCTCAAGCAATGATCATATGTAAACTCAAACAACCCTACGGTGTAGTCACTATTATTATCACCAAATTACAGATGAGGAAAACAAAGGCATTCAGAAATTTCCAAAGGTCTCGCAGCCAGGTGCCAGGTGCCAGGTGCCAGAGCCCAGACTATCGAGAACCCAGAAGCCATATTCTAAATTAAGATACAGCTGCCTAAAAATTGTAAAAATCTCCTGTCCAACCTGTAGAATTCTTGCAAACATCCCATTTAATCAGGCTCATAAAAGCATTCCAGAACTTTTAAGTGCCATATAAACATAAGACACTAATTATGAATAAAGTCCTTAAGATTGATAAAATTGATTGTGTAGGTACCTAAGTAAAAATCAAATTAAAAAGAAAAGTTAAAGGGATTAAAGGGAACCTCAAAATGTATCCAGCTCAACCTCCCCCAAATGATGACCTTCCCTCTATAACATTCTTAATAAGTGGTCACTCTAAATGCAGTGACCTTCAATGCTTCCAGAGATGAACTCTCACAAGCTCACAAGTCATCCCCCCTTCCATCTTAAAACATTCTAATTATTATTAGAAATGTTTTCCTTTTAGTTCTAAACAAAATTGGGCTTTTGCACATGACAACCCATAAATACAAATCACTGATATATTCACACTGCACACATGACATTTTATTAAAGTCCCCTTTGAAATGTGACACCTAAATCCAACATGACAGCCCAGAAAAAGTCTGAGGTGAGGAGAACAACAGCTCTATTACCGCCCTTGATCTGCAACCAAACCAGGCTGGCAAGTCAACGTAATGCGCTCCAATTTAGCATATATGTAACATCTCTCAACCTCCTCTTAGGAGCTGTCTCAACTGCTATGTAGAGGTTGACATTTTATCTTTTTTAGTCAAGCTTTTTTTCATTTTGGTCCACTATTCTAGCCTGTAAGATCTTTGTAAATCTCCATTTCATAATCTTATAAGCTTCGTCAACTCTGTACCCTCCTCCTTCCATCATAAATCCAATGATTATAACTGAATTTTTATTCTAGCCACCGAAAAGATGTTGAATAAGCTAAGACCCTAGGACACACTGGCAAAGACCTTCACTCTGATATAAATAAATTACTTTAAACATGATCCATCAATCATTATAAAATCCTTACATGACCAATTACTTCTAGTCTATGGTGGCATCATAGAAGACTTTATCACATACCTTTCTAACACCCAAATAAAACCTATCTCTAACATTTCCTTAGGTGGTCTATTCAATGACAACAACAAAGAAGGAGGTTGCATTAGTTTATTCTTATTATACCCAGAAAAGCTCCTAAAGATCGCTTCCTTTTAAATGCATTCATAAGCCATTATTTAATAAAATCAAGCTAGAATTCTGATTCAAATTATCATGAAACTCAATCATTTCTAATTACCAGAGTCTCCCCTTGCTCCTCACTGAGTCCATTCTTCAGGTACTTTCTCCATGTTTTATTACCCTTACAAGACTATTCACAATTACTACAAAACCGTCCAAGGCTATATTACTCCACTTATCCTAAAGTCCTGACCTAAAGGGTGTTACCACCTTCTAACCTACATTGGGCTTCAACTATGGCTCATTTCTGTCCATTCCCTTATCTGTTTGAAGATAATTTTGCTTTGACAAAACAGAAAAGCAGTTGGATGCAAGAGTCTGGGACTCAGATGCTCTCTCTCTCTCTCTCTCTCTCTCTCTCTCTCTCTCACTCTCACGTTTACACAACATGACCTGCCCCGAACAGCAGGCCTATCTGGTCATTAGTGACCTTCAGGTACCAAATTATGCTTCTTAAGATGTTTTTGACATGCTCCACACTATTCACAGATGTCAATTCATCTGCGCTTGATCCTTCCTGACACTGGTTTTGTAAGTACCTACTACTCTTTTCATTCATTATTGGTTACAAATCGTTTCTTCTACCTTTCATTCAAGCCCTTGAACTCAAAGAGCACCTTTAAGCAGCTACTTCATTTTGTGTAAATTCCTTTATTTTTTCTTTCTCATTAAAATCAGTAGCCATTGTAGATTTTTCTTTTATTGATTCAGGTCTCCTTTTAGAGTCTGTGAATATAAGCAAGCCCACCTTCACACTAATATTTTTCTAAATCACTTTCCTAAAGATAATCATATATCATAACTGGTTACTGAACTTTCTTCCTTAGAACTTGACAGATTCTAAGAAGTTACCATCACTTCTACATTACCAACAAACACCCCCTCATTAGTTTGAATTAGCCCTGAAAAGCAGTTCCCTTCATTGTTCTTATAACATCCTAAAATATATACTTACCAGTAAGAATACAAGATGGATTTATTTATATATGAATAAGCACTGTTGTCAAACTTAAATTCTTGGTGAAAGAAGATGGTTACAAATGATAGCAAAGTCTCATAGTCCAAATGATTCAATGGGGAAAAGACAGTCTTTTCAATAAATGGTGCTGGAATAACTAGGTATCTATATGGCGAGAAATTAATAAACTTTGGCCCTTACCTCGAACAGTACACAAAAATTAACTTGAAATAAA
Source organism: Delphinapterus leucas (assembly GCF_059928025.1). NCBI lineage: Eukaryota > Metazoa > Chordata > Mammalia > Artiodactyla > Monodontidae > Delphinapterus > Delphinapterus leucas. The sequence goes on along the minus strand of NC_143130.1, from coordinate 20,391,151 downwards.
TCACAGATCTATACGTACAGCAAAAACTATGGGACTTCTAGAAGAAAACACAGGAGAAAATCTTTGTGACACTGGGTTAGACAAAGATTTCTTTTAACTAAAATAAGCACAAACTATAAAAGAAATATTTATAAAATAGATCTTATTAAAATTAAAACAGAGCATCAAAGCTTAAATCTGAACTTCAAAACATATAGTTAAGAAAACGAAATGCAAGCCACAGATAGCGAAAATACTTGTGAAATATCTGCCAAAGAGCTTGTGCCCAGAATTTAAAAAGAATTCTTACAACTAAATAAGAAGATAAACAGCACATTTTTTAAATGGGCAGAAGATTTAACAGACACTTAAAATACCAAGCAGATATCTTAACAAAGAAGATATTCGAAGGGCCAATAAGCATATAAAAAGATGCTCAACATCACTAGTTATCAGAGAAATGCAAATTAAAATCACACTGAGATCCACCACAGCTGTAGCTAAAACGATGAACAATACCAAGCTCGCAGAGGGTGTGGAGCACCTAGAACCCTCACACAGGGCTGTGAGAATACAGAATGGTACAGCCCCATTAGGAAAGAGTAGAAGCAGCTTCTAAAAGTTAAACATTAACTTTACCATATGACCCAGTAATCCAATTCCTAGTTATTTACCCAAAAGGTATTTACCCAAAACGAAAGCATACAGTCATAAAAACTTTTATGTGAATGTTCATACAAGTGTTATTCATAATAGCCAATGATGAGAAACAACCCAAAGGTCCATAAGTTGGTGAATGGTTAAACCAATTGTGGTTAATCTCTACTTTGGAATACTACTAAACTGTCGGCAAAGAATGTCCTGACTTATCAGTAAATGAAGGATGTTGTGGCCATCAAGCCGTCAGCCACTGCAGCAGCCCCCAACTGTGCACCCTGAGGGAATTCAGGATGGAGAAAAACAGGACACTGGCCCTAGCTAGTTAAGGTGCATATCAAAGGAATGACTTCAAGAAGCCCAGACTGGCTAAATTCATTAACTTGAGGTGCTTGTTTTTTCTTTAATTAGCTGAAAGCTTTGGATGTCCAACTACCTGGTTTGCTTCAAAACTCCTACATATCCTGGCTCCTCACTTACCTCTTCGGAAGAGTCCCTCAGAGCGACCTGAGAGCCTGTCTTCCAGGCTGAAGTCCTCAGTATGTCCACTGAATAAAACATAGTTCTCCACTTTTAGGTTGTGCAATTTTTTTTCAGTCGACAAAATGATACAAAGGAACACATTACTAATACATGCAATAACATGAACAAAAGGAAGTCAAACCAAAAGACTTCATAGTGTACAACTCCATTTACATGAAATTCTAGAAAACACAAAACTATAGTGACAGAAAGCAGATTAGTGGCTGCTTGAGGCTGGTGGCCAAGGCAGAGAAACACAAGAAAATAAGAATTTTTAGGATTCTTGATGGAACTTTTCTACAGCAGGATATGGTTGGCTATGTGACTATATATAATTATGAAAATTCATCAAGCTATGCTGCAAGTGGATTCATTACACTGTATGGAAACAATACACCAATAAATCTGAAAAAAAGATTTCATCATCTCACATTTTTAACCATCACTAATCACTTTAAATTTTATTACACTGTAACTGCTTTCTGTCTTTTGGAGAACCTCTAAATTCATGCCCCAATTTGTTACTTCTAGGCTGTTATAAAACTCAAGTAACCAAATTTATGTGAACAGTATGAAAAATAATCACCAACAAGCTCTGAGTGAGGGCCTGAGCCCTCTCTAAACAGCATACACGAGTTTAATGCACTGACTTCATGGCATCTACTTGGGAAGTTATTAGCTTCCTTCAAGGCTTTAACTGACAGCCCATAAAGTAACCTCTACATAAAGTAAAGGATCATTATAATAAGAACAATGATAGCAGCTGACACTAATCCTGCCCCCTGGGCCAGGCACCACACAGATCAGCCACAGCTATCTATCCCACTCTTCACCATTTGCAAGCAATACTCCAACCCACTCAGGCCTTCTTTCAGTTCCTAGTAACACCGCCACCACCCCACCTCTGTTTTTTGCATCAGGACCATGGAATATTCTGTTCGCTCCAGCCGGAGCTCTCCCCTCTATGCTGACTGGCTGACTCCTGCCACTCTTCCCTTGTCAACCTAGGAGCTGCCCCTTCAGTGGTCCTCTTACGGTGCCTTGATATCTTCCTGACAGAAAAACCGCAACTGTAAATTATCTGTTTGTTTGCTTGCTTTCTGTCTTGTCCACTGGACCCAGAGGTCAGTCCATGTCATTTTATTTTCCACTGTAAACCAGTGGTGATACAGTGCCTGACACCAAACTGATGCTCACTAAACTTACTGAATGACTAAATGAACGAACGAGAACTTCCTAATTTAATCCTAATCAAAACCCTAGTGACATAGGAACCACTGCAGACTTAGCGAGGGTGACACTGGCCATTACACAGCCATAAGGTGGTGGTGCCACAAATCACACCCAGGCCTCTCAGTCTCCAAATCTTGGGCATCTAACTGTATGTTAACATCTGTAAGTAGTTCTATAATGGATTGTTTAGGTCTATTCATCTAGTCTTAAGCTACTGGTCAGCTCCTATCACAAACTCAAGGACTATTTACTTCCCTGGAATTTTGTTTGATCAAATATTCTTTGAAATAAATGGGCCAGCTCAATTGTTGAGCAGAAATATTTATGAGACCTGATGGTACTTCCTGGAACAGGCTTTAATTGGGTACAACTAAATTTATAGTACATTCCCAAACAATAGGTGCATATTTTCACTGAAGTAAATGATACCGTATTTACACATTCACCCTATTAACCACAGAGCTTGCTGTCTCACGGCTCTTACACACTACCAACTCTCACCCTACTGTACTTCCTGCCGAGACTAAACAACAAAATGCCAGCCATCGTAAGCAAAAGGCTTGAATATGCCTAGAGGCGAGGCATATACACACCAATTAAGGAAAAACAAAGGTTATATTCAGCAATGTGAGACTTACTACAATAATTCTATTCATTCAGGAAAAAAATAAAAGCCAGAAAAAGAACAGCAGAATAAAAGGGCTTCTGAATGACAGTGAACTTGAACAAGTGAGTCAGGATAGTGAGTCATTCTTAAGTGTATACCTCAGAACTGTGAACAGATACTACCGTAAGTCCTAAAATGCTAATTATAATCTCTGTCAAAATAAGGAAATAATGCTACTTTATGTTGAATTCCTGTTTTCAATGGGGTTAGAGTTTTGCCACCTACATTAGAAGTGTACATGGTTTTAAAACTAGTTCCTGAAATACCATCTATGGAGAGGGGCAGGCAGGGAGTATAAAATGGAATATATGAGGATACAATAGCAACCACAGGTTTGGTAAAGTTCGGTAATATCCTTTAGGGTGGGAATACGATAAAGAAATTCTTTTATGTTGGTGTAATACAATTCACATTATGCAGAGAATTCATTCACACCAAGAGGAAGCATGCCGATTAAACATATTCTTAACTTTAAAGTAATGAAACATGTTTTTTCTTTCAAGAAACGCTTCCTAATTTACCTATTTCCACCAATAGCATCACCATGCCAGACCCTAAGTTCAAAAGCTTAGAGTCATTTTTCACATTTCTTTTTCTTTCACCACTCTACATGTAATTTCTCACTAATTTCTGAATATTGTTTTTCAATCATTCCTTGCTTTTTTCATTTCCCCCGCTACCACATTAGTCTACAACCATATTTTGTTCGTGGAATTATATTTGTTGAATGGAAAGAATATGCTGTTACAAGACAATGTCCAGTAATTCCCAAGTATGGTCTATTGGGATCATTTGGTAGGTATGTCATAAGTAACTTGCCAAGCATAACAACACCTGAATTCAAATCTCTCCCTGTAGTAACATTCCTCTGGCTAACTTGGATTTCCATGTTTCCTTGTGCAGGAAATAAAGTGATGGCATTTGGGCAACTATGCCAGATATAACCGATAACCTGTCCACAAGACTACTCACTCAGGTGAATGTCTCTTATTATATACGTTACAATTATATAAAAGACTGGAAAACAACAACAAATTGATCATATTCAATATTTTTGAGCAAACTAATCTGGCTCTCAGTTTCATAGGTATAACGAACTGAAGACCTAGAATTTTTATAATCCTTGCATGAAAGAAGGCGGCCTTGGGGGATCATAATTAGAGAATTTTAAAAGAATTCTAGTGCAACTCCATATCCTCAGAAGAACTTTTAACAGACAACTAAAGCTAAAGCATATAACTCATTATCAATTATGGATATCATTAATTATACATCACGTTAACTTTGCTGAATAGTTTACTGTCCTTCTACACTAAACTTCCTGCATGCTAACTGTCTTCATGCTCACTCAGCTCAGTTATTCATTCACAACTTCACTCAACATATTAGAGAGAAACTTGAAACCATCTGCTTGGTCAAAACTAGACAACTTCTTAGTAGTAGGAAAGATTAAGTAATAGTCACCCAAAAAGACATATGGAGCCCAACAGTACAAAGCCAGCAAGTATGATACCCAATATGATACAACAGCAATTAAAATTTGTTACCATTTTTAATACCTCTTTATGATATAACCATAGCAACTATGGATGGATGGTAAATCTACACATTTCTCTAAATATATTATACTTAGCAAAGGAAATTAAAGTGCTGTGAATAACACTCCGCTTCAAATAAAACTTATGATTTTAAAAGCAAATTTTAAATTGACTTTCTGCCAATGTTAAATTGAAGTCATGGGGCTGAAAGTCTGACTACAGTGAATTTAAAAGAAAAGTGGAAGAGGAGAAATTGAAGACAGTGAGTACAGACAACTCCTTGGAGGAGATTTACTGCAAAAGGGAGAGAGAAATGGAACAGCTGCCGACAAGAGGAGCAGAGTCAAATGAAGTATTGTTTCATCTGATGAGAGAAATAACAGCACATGGTATAACGATGGGAATGATGCATTAGAGGAAGAAAACTGAGGACAAGAGAAAGAACGGAGAGCTGAGTGAGCAATGTTTATGAGCGTATGAGGAGAGAGAGCTTAGTGCACAAGGAGGGGGCTAGCTTTACATGGGAGCAGATAGCTCACGTGTGGCAGGAACAGGCAGAGGCCATGCGTTCAGCTGATGTGATGGAGGAACTGACAGTGAGTCTGTTAGTCCGTGGAAGCAATATGCTTCAAGTTTCTCAGTTAAAAAAGGAGATGATAATCAGCTGAGAATTGATATGGTAAACGGATGCTGAAGGTTTGAGAAAGGCAGGGGAACTGAGAGAGTCACCGATATGAATGAAGTAGGAATAATATGGTATGACTGCCAGGCAGCATTAAAAGCCCACCTAAAGCTCATGATCAGGAATTTAAAGTACAACTATTCAGAGGTGGTGTATTCTCCAGCCACATCCAGCTGCACGGGTATAAGCAAAGTGGGTGTAAAGCTGGCTAGAGCCTATTGGGAAGAGGTCAGATCAGCCACCAAAAACACTCTGAAGCCCTGGACTCTTCTTCCCCTCTTCCCCTGCCACCCCCTCACCCACCCCCCGCCCCTGCCTAAATTCCTCTTCTACAGGGATAAGCACTAGAGCCCCTGTACAGAGAAACACCACCATCTCAGGGTCTCCTTTACCAACAGGGTTCCCTTGGGCCTCTCTCCTTGTCTTCACTCCCTCTGTCATCAAGTTCTCCCATGAGTGATCACATCCTTTCCCAAAATGATGAATCCTCTGTCTATGTCGCTCTACCCGGTACCACCTAGATGCTAAACTCCTATCCTGATGCTTTCCGGATGTCTACACTGGATATCTACAGGATAAATCCCAATGTATCTAAAACAACCCTTGACAGTCTGGTCCTCATCTGTGATTGTGGAATTCCAAACACATCTCCTTAAACCACTGCCCATCCACGGACTCCATAATCAAGGCACACTGTATTTCTTCCCCAAACACACCCAGCTCTTTAACAACTCCACACCTCTAAGATTATCACATCTAATTCACCTCATTAACTTTATATAAACTATATCCACTTAATCCTAAACAAGTTGAAAGTTACAGCATACTGAAGTCATATATAAATACCTAAAGAACTCAAAAAGATCTACCCCCCTCAGCTACAAATATAGAGCAAATACAGTGAATTTCTTCTGGAATTCTTTTTTAACAATGTCTAAATTCAAACAATGTCTGAACTCAAATTCTTTTTTAACAATGTCTAAATTCAAACAATATTTTGCTTAATATTGGTACATGTTTTGTAACTGTCTAGATGATATATTCAGGTCAACTACTAACATTATTTTTTTTAACCTACTTCTGAAGAAAATCATGAAAAAGCAATACAAAAAAACATGAAGTCAAGCTTCATTACATACTTATAATCATGACAGTACAATTTTCAAAATATCTGAAATAACAGGCTGCCAAATCCCCTAAGCTAAAGGTCCAAGTATGACAGTGTAACAAAGGATAAAGTCCCCCGAAGAAACAGATTTATGTGTGTGTGTACCTACAGGTACTGTATAGGCAGTATATATAGTACAATATACAAACTAGTTTTTCAGGGAGTTTCTAAAGATTATAAATAAATCTGTAGATGCTTTAGGATTTTTTTTTAATTAATTAATTTTTGGGGGGCCATGTTGGGTCTTCGTTGCTGCACATGGGCTTTCTCTACTTGCGGTGAGCAGGGGCTACTCTTTGTTGCAGTGCGCGGGCTTCTCATCGCGGTGGCTTCTCTTGTTGCGAAGCGCAGGTTCTAGGCACACGGGCTTCAGTAGTTGCAGCGCGTGGGCTCAGTAGTTGTAGCTCACGGGCTCCAGAGTGTAGGCTCAGTAGTTGTGGCGCATGGGCTTAGTTGCTCCGCGGCATGTGGGATCTTCCCGGACCAGGGCTCGAACCCGTGTCCCCTGCATTAGCAGGCGGATTCTTAACCATTGCGCCATCAGGGAAGCTCCAGGATGTTTAAATTAAAGGCAACATTTACTGACCCAAATAATAACTTCTTATCTTAAAAACACATGATCATGGAAATTACAATTTCAAAAATATCATAAAAATAAGGATATGGCTGATTTAGTCCTTTTCTGAGTACAATAAAACAGCAACTTTAAGATCATTTTCCACACCACTCAGCAATCCAACATCCAAAGTGAACACATAGTGTATTCCAAGCACCACAGTCAGATTTTCTACAGCTTAGAGAGTTAGGATCACGCTGGAGAAATACAAAGTCTCATTTTGACCTCAAGTATTAGAGTTTAATGTTTACGGAGCTACAAACATGCATATCACCTAAGTAACGTTATACTACAATAATACACGGAAATACCATGCATTAAGCCCAAATCTACTTTGCAATCTAAATCAAACATTTTATAATCACAGATTATTGCAAACTGATTATGAAGAGAGATGGCTGCTTCCAACTGGGTGGGGAGGGGAGCCCCTTCTCACTCCCGATCATGAACACCAGCTCCACCACTGACCAGCAATTCGATCTTCACCTCTCTCAGCCTCATTTCCAGTAAGGGAAGACTGAGACACCACCATGCCTGTAAGGTTGTTTGAAGGATTTAACATTGAGTCTATTGATATAAAGCAAGTAGTATTTGAACATGGCAAAAAGACTGAATGACAGACCTATAAAATATTAATAGACACCTTTCCTGAGTAAGGAAATTACAGAGGATTTAAAAAAAAATTTTTCCCCTTGTGTGTTCTGTGTTGTTCAAGTTTTCCGCACTAAGGATAATAATTCTATAAAAATAAAAGGAAAAAATAAAATGTTTTGTTATAAAAAAGTATAATACATTATACAAATCTCAAGTTTCACATTATCCTCCATAAGTCACTATTTGAATACTGTGGGCCAGATACATTACACAAATTTTCTCCACTTAATCTATGAATGTGTCAACTAGGCATTTATATAAAATATGTACTAATATTAAGCAAAATAAGCCTTTAAATGTAAGAAAACTGAGGATCAGGGAGGTCACTTAGCTAAGTACATGACAGAGCCAGGATTCAAACCCCAGCCTGATGTGTATGCACTGCACACTATGTTACATGGGGTTAATTATTAACTTGTCAACAAAGACAAGAATCAGCGTACCATCAAGGAACAGAAAGAAAATGCAGATGCTCAGGGGCTTTTTTCCTATATAACCCTGTCCTAAAACACCCTATCTCCTTTCCTTACTGCTGCAATAAGTTTCTCTAAAAGAGCGACACTGACGGGTTATCTGCTTTTTAAACATCCCTAGGTTTGGCAAACTTCATGTATCAAGCCATCTCAAACAACTAAAACACAGCTGAAAACAAAGGTAAACAAAAAAGGAGAAAAGAGCTCTAAACAGTAAAAAAAAAAAGATGTTCAAATAGCAGTAAGCTAAAGTTCATGTACTTTACCCACAAAGTCTCTCAAAACCTTCATTCGGAACTAATTTATCTTGTTTTTATTCAGAACTACTTTTAGACACAATTAAACCAGGTTGCTGGTTGTTTCATTCCCAAGTCAAAGAAGATTACAGCAGAAATTAGAAATAGGAGGAACTGTTAGAGGCAGATACACTGATAATACACAAAAAGTACGGCCTGCCTAAGAAGTCAAAGTTTAAACATTTATAAGGAAGCGTTAAAACTCATTGAATCTAAATCTATTTTGAGTATATTTAAGCAGCCCTGACTATCTCATTAGGCCTTGAGTGACTAAGAAAAAATATTTAGCATACTATATGCATAAAATGGCAAAACAAGATGTTATGCAGTTTCATCCAGAATGGTTAAAATATAAAAGTATGTGCTTCAAGCATCCAAAAAAAATCACATTATACAATACTTCATTTCCTAATTGAACAGTTATTACAGGCTTGTAAACTATTCAAGCAATACAGATGTATATAAAGAAAAGTGAAATCTCCTCCTACATTCTCCCTCCCCAAAGCCACTTCCCACTGTTAACTGTTTTCAGTGTTTTTCAATAAAGTCTTTCTCTTCTGCATAGGCCAAAACAGATACAATCATACCACACACATACACACATGCACAAGAACACATACAAAAACACATACATATGTATTGGAGGGCGGGCAGTAGAACCATATTATGCATAATGTTCTGCAGTTTTATATTTCATGGCTGTTTTCCAGGTCTATTTACATAAATCAAGCTTATTATTTTTACTGGCTGCCTGTACTGTACTCCACTGTATGGATATACCATGATGTATGAGCCTTTCTCCCACTGACAGATAATTTCTAGTGGTTTGATATTATGTAAACAATGCTACAGCGAAGATCTTTCTGCACATATGCAGGGACAGCATTTCTACAGAATAGAGTCATAGATTTGTACTGATGGGCCAGATAAAACACAACCTTTAATTTTGATAAAGAATATCACATTGCCCATCAAAAAAAGTATACCAATTTGTTCTCTTACAAACAATGTGTTAGTACCTTTTACATAACACAGGGCATTATTCATATTTTTTAATTTCAGGGTCTTAGGCACACATGACACTTCATATCTGCACTCTCCAACAAACTTTGCTAGTTGACTATGCAATATTTCCACATCTTCCTTACTAAGAGAACCCCGTATCTTTTCAGCAAGAATGTTTCAAGTAAAAAACTACTTGCTTCCCAGGCCCCTCTGCAGCTGCTGGTAGCACGTGACATAATTCTAGCTGACGGTTTAAGGAAAAGTTTTTGCTTCCCTTCTGCAGGTGACACTCATTCTGGATTTCCCCCTTTCCTTTTTCTTCTGGCCTGGCTCTTGCACCCAAATATGAAGAAGCAGCAGTTATCTTGCCAATATGAGGACAAAGATTGTGTGTGACTGAGGAGAAAAATGAAAAGATTTGGGTTGCTCAAGGCATTTCTTGCCCACTGTACCTGCCATACTAGCCACCCTGGACTGTTCCAGCCATTCTGCCTGCTTTTAAATTACTTGCATCTAAACATAATTCTAACAATAGTTGTCTGATTATCAGTGACATTCAAAATCCTTTCATATGTTAATAGCCATTTGTACTTCTTCTTCCGTGACTTGTCTGTTATATCTACTAAATGTCCATTTGGTTGTCTCTTGATCTGTAGACACAGAATTTTATAGAACACAACCATATGGGAACTAATTTCTCAGTGTCTCAGTTTTATTAGGCATTAGTAAGTAAGGTTTGGAGAAATAAAAGTATTGGTCTTTTGGTAGTTTCCTGAAAAACTAGACATCTAGTTATCATTCAATCCACCAATCATATTCTGGATATTTACCTCAGAGAAATGAAAACTTATGTCCACACACAAAAAAACTGTATATGAATGCCCATAGCAGCTTTACTTGTGTTGGTCAAAATCTTGAAAAAATCCAAATATCCTTCAATGGGTAAATGGTTAAACAAACTCTGGTACATCCATACTATGGGATACTACTCAGCAATAAAAAGAAACAAATGATTGATATGAAACAGTTTGCATGGATACTGGGAGGGGGTGGGGAGCCAATCCCCAAAAGTAACATAGTATTATTACATTTATATAATATTCTCAAAATGACCAAATTATAGAGACAAGAAATAAATTAGTGGTTGCAAGAGGTTAGAGAAGGGCAGGGAAGGTGAAGGGAGTAGGACTGACTATAAAGGGGTAGCTTTGTAAGTGACAGAACAATTCTGTATCTTAACGGTGATGGTGGTTACAAGGATCCTATATATGTGGTAAAACTGCATAAACTATACACCACACACACACACACACACACACACACACACACACACACACAAGTGCATATAAAACTGGTGAAATCGGAATAAAGTCTGTGGGTTGCATCAATGTCAGTACTTTGGTTTTGATATTCGACTATCATTCTGTAACGTTTTACCATTGGAGGAAACTGGGTGAAAGGTACACAGGACCTCTCAGTACTATGTTTTGCAACTTCCTGGGAATCTGTAGTTATTTCAATTTTAGTATACGTGCTGCTGAAGCAAGCACTGTAATTGTTTCAAAACTTTAAAAGTATTTGGTCCTATTTTTGAAAACCCCATAATCAATAAACCCTTTCTCACTTTTCAATGTTCTCCCAGCAGAGTCTGGGTAACCTTTTTCCTTCCTTTCAATTCCACTCCAAGCCCCTCATTTTCAGTCAAGGTTTCACATGACAGTCAGAATGCATGAGAAAGTCACAGCTTCTCCCACCCAATTCTGTACACAGACAACTCCTAGATGCTGAGAATTTAGCCCAAGGGACTCCAGGACTATCCAGTACAACCATTCCGAAAGTCTGTCCTTGATACTTTTTATTGCTCACTTTACAGAAAGATAAGGGCTTTCTCACAATTATTTAAAATGTAAAGGAATATTTAAATGTTCTAAAGTAGTCATTTATTAGATTAGCCTAAGTCACATTTTCAAAGTACAGCTTCTATATTGTATCAGATGTTTTCTGGGTAACTGCAGCGATGAAAACAGCAGATGTTCAGGTAACAGTCATTAAAAGCTCTCCATGACTAAGCAACATAATGACCTTTATTAATCACTGCATCTGGTGTCTGCCAAATGGGAGAGAAACAATACTTACGCAGCCAATTTTTAAAGGGTAACAAGTTATCTGAATGAAGATATTGCAGCACTTCTAAATTACATTTAAATTATATCAAGACAGTGGTACAAACAGTTAATTCCAAGTAGCATTCTAAGCATAATAAGTCACTGTAAACCTAACTGTTCTCTAGAGAATGTTTATAATATTTACTGGGGGCTTTCCTGGTGGTGCAGTGGTTGGGAATCCGCCTGCCAACACAGGGGACATGCGTTCAAGCCCTGGTACGGGAAGATCTCACAAGCCACGGAGCAACTAAGCCCATGTGCCACAACTGCTGAAGCCCGCACACCTGGAGCCCGTGCTCTGCAACAAGAGAAGCCACCGCAGTGAGAAGCCCGCGCACTGCAACGAAGAGTGGTCCCCGCTCGCTGCAACTAAAGAAAGCCTGCGTGCAGCAATGAGGACCCAACGCAGCCAAAAATAAATAAATACATAAATTTATTTTTAAAAAAATCTACTGGGCAGTCTGTTTCAGTAATAAAATAATATAAAGTGAGAATTGAGTCCTCTCAATAATCAGGTAACTGATTAAGTATACCAATTACCTATTACCCATAGGCGTATTCATCACTTTGATGGTAAGCTACAGAGAAACAAATACCAGACAAGCTCACAAACCACTGCATTCTTCAGAATTCACTTTTCTCCAAAATGATAAATGAACTGTGGTCCTTGTCCTCAAGAAGCTCACAGTGTAATGAAGCCACAGCACTTTGAAAAGTAACCAGAAGTACCATGTTATAGGGTAACAAGTAGTGATATATGCAGAGGGAGACTCTAAATCATTCCCAAGTAGAACCTGGGGCCTCTGTCCTACAGTTCCCAACTATCCCCCAGGCCACCTCCAAAAAACCCAAGACCACAACACAGGATAATAAATCAAAGTCTCAAAGATGTCTGAGTATCTCCAGTTATAATGCAAGACCATTTATGTATGAATTTTATTCACATTACTGGTTTTATAATATCCACTCTTTTCTCCATCAACATAATACAAGGCAACTTGCACAACATAAATGCAATATATGCAATACAGTACATGCAATCCAAAATGCAGCTATCCATAGATAATTATGGATTTGCCCCTGATGTTATATATTAAGCAACTTGTAGTAACAAATGGGAATTCTGTATGACCTTAGACCACAAGCACACACCATTCTATGGTAAGAGGTTTAGAGTTTTTACACTTTTTTCCTCATATGGAGAAAATAACCTGTTTAAAGTGAAAAAATACCTAATTGTACCTAAATGTCATTATTATAGAAACATAAAAACTAAGTTTTGCTTTTTATAATACATGGTACTTTTTTTCCTCTTGAGTGACTTTTTTTCCCATTGTTACATTCATGTGATAAGCATTTGCGTATAATCAGGAAAAACACAGAAAGAAGCAACAAACAGCAGACCAAAGAATATGGGAGATAACCTAAAGAAATGAGTAAACCAAGATAAAATCAGCATCCTTTTAGAAAGCGTCAGCCAGAAAATCACCAAATTCGTCACCAAATGGTGCTTTACACGGCACCACCATGCTGCAGGGTAGTGACTACCATGGTGAGAACCACTGTCCAGACCCCTCCCCACTGAGACAAGTACAGCCCAGTAGCAGTCTTAAGAGATGGAGCACATTTCTGATGCTGACATCACAGATGGTGGAATGGGTTTTGAATTCCCTTCACTTCAGAGATGACTTGAATAACTGTGTTTTGATATTAAAAGAAATACTGATTGCATTTCAAAAACAGAAGATTCTTTTACTCAATCTGAACATACCCTGAGCATTTACTAAATGCACGGATAATACTGCTACACGTTCTGGGAGAGCTTATATACCATTTGAAGAGATGAAACCACCACCATTAAATATTTTTAACAACAAAGGCAGTGATTAACTGAAAAATGGAACAAAGGGCTAGAATTGGATGGCAGTGAAAATGAGTTGGGAAGGGCAGGCTGGAATTCCCAAAATGCCTGACAAAGGAAACCGTGCTTCACCCTGAAAGCAGTGAGCACTCCCAATGAATTTTTAAGCCAGAGTGCATGACAGAGACATTACTCTAAATTGCTGCTAAATATAAAAACTCAAATACAAAAACTTATCCAAGCAGGTTGGTATATATAAATTTTTTCTCAAAAGGGCAATAAAACATACATAAAAGACAAAAAGATAATAACTACACATTAATAAGTTATGAAGCGTAATAAATCTGAACACGATGAACATTTGTTTATTTGACAAACACATACTATGTGCCTGGTGCTGTTCTAAGCACTTTACAAATGTTGACTCTCTTAATCCACATTAACAACCACAGGAGAACTTTTGTCCAAGTCTACATATGAGGAGACTGAGGCACAGGAAAATGAACTAACTTGCCCAAGGTCACATGACTATTGAGGAAATGAACCCAGAAGCCTGGCTCTATAATCTCTCCAGCGCTGTCTAACAGAACTGTCTGTGATGTGGCTGTTGAGCACTCAGGATGCGGCTAGCGTGACTGAGGTACCGAATGTCTTATTTTACTTAATTTTAATTATTTAAGTTTAAAGAACCACATATTAGTGGCTAGCGTAGCACATTGGATGGAGTTCAGACTCTGCGCTTCATTACAGCAGAGCACTGCATTACTGACAAGCAAGAGAGGAATGCTAGTCAGGGAGTCCACTGCATTCAATTTTTAAAGTTTAAACAATTCAAAGAAAACCTTTCCAATAATTTAGTTTCAAGCAACAGTGATTGCAAAATTCACTCTTTACTTTTTAAATTCTTCACCAAAGTTAAGACAAAGATACACTGGGTCTATGAGCTAAATAAAATGGACCCATTTTTCTTTAAAATAATATTTAAAACAAGGTTATTAAAGATCTGTACATACAAGTATATTTCCCTAAAACAAAGTTTTGATAAAACTTTTCTCAATTAACTTTGCCCACAAGACACATACAACTTTGACGTCCAATATTACAGAGCTAAATTTAAAGAATAAATTCACTGCTTAAAGTTTTCCAAGTACAAATGAACCAACACTACAATAAATATTAATAAACATCAGTATATTGAATCTGACCACTGTCCACAGAACCCTGTACACTGTCGTAGACATAAACACCTACAAACAAGCTATCAGCCATCTAAGTGATCAGGACTGCAGCATCAACAATGATAACAATAATAAAGATAACAAAACCAACAAAAATATTAACAGCAGCTTACATTTAGCCCTTACTAGGTGCCAGCCACTGTGCAGGGTCCTTCCTATGCCTTATCTCAATCCTCACAACACTCCTCTGAAGTACATACTATTATTATCCCTACTTTTCAGATAAAGAATCTGTTGCACAGGGAGGTTAAGTAACTTGCCAAAGGTCACACAGCTAATAAGTAAGTGAGTAGCAAATCCAGGGCTGAGACCCAATCAGCCTGACTGGGTATCCATGTTCTCAATCAGGCTCCCCGTGCTGCAGTTACTCACAGAGCAGTAAATTGTGGGAAATATCTAAAAGCTCTTCATAATTAAGCCAATTACACAACCCAATTTACTCTGTGTATGTGTTTGTTCAGAAAGAGTAGACGTAGGCAGGCAGGCATTATGAATTTGATATTTTAATCTAAGAGGCTACCACGGAAAAACAAAAATGGCTTTAAGAAAACCAGTAGAATATGAATGTCAGGGCTATATGAGGTCTTAGGGAACAACTCATCATATAATAGATGGAAAACCCTGTGACACAAAGACACTCACTGGCCTGCCCAAAGTCGCACGGTGGTATGACCAGATCACAGGTTTTCTGGCTCCCAAATCATCAATGTCCTGCCCACCATATTATTGTAATGGCCACATGTCTGTTTTAACTTGGGATATAGGCTACTCCTCATTAAGACTGCCCAACCCCAGCACCGAACAAAGTACACTGTAATGGTGTTTGAGGTGCATTTAAAAGACACTTTTTTTTAACCACATTGGTTACCATACTACTGAGGATTGCTTTGACCGTGAGTAATAAACCAAGAAGTCTAGCAGTAAGTCAAACAACTAAATAAAGTACACTAGATGCTACGACTTCAGTTTCTCAAGCTTAAACAGTCAACATGAAGCAAAATATGGGTATAGTTTAAACATAAGCTGAACGCCATTTTCTATCAAACCATTACAAAATATCTTAAAGGGGAATCACACATTTCTCTGTCCATTGTTAGGTTATTAGCTATAATATTTCACTTATCTAACGATCAGTTTATGACAATCTCAACTATCTAAAACACAGCTAAAAAACAGAATGTAAACAAAAATGTTCAGTAAGCCAAAACATTATTTCAATTAACATTTACTGGTTAATTTAATAAATATAATCATAAGGTACAGTAGAATTTTAAACGTGTAGTAATAGAGGCAAAAGCAAAATACTAAGAGAATAAAAAGAAAGGAATGATTAATTCTGACCTAAAAGGGCAAGAGGAGAAAAAGATCAGGGAATGCTTTTTGGTGGGGGTGGCATTTGAGCCTTGGAGGCTGATCTGTAAGGACTATAGTCACTGGAGAAGGAAAGGAGGACTTGCCGTCCTGATGGAGCAGCACATCTGGGAAACAGCAAGCATTCTGGTGTCGCTGGCAAAGAGGGTGCATGGGGAGATCTAGTTAGTGATCATCACAGCTAGAAATATAGGTGAAGTCCCAATTCCAGGTTTTATGGCAAATTATTTCACAAAATGATCTCAGACAGCAATGGAAGGATGGAATAGAGAGTTAAATGACCACATACCACTGACCAGTCTTCTCATCTTCTCCCACTATCACCTTAAGAATATTTCCAAACTTCTTCACATGTTTGGCACCTGAGCTCTCCTCCACTATTTATTTTGCTTGAGATGCTTATACACTCTCTTCTTTTCCCCCTAGCTTTTATGCATCCTTTGATACTTAGCTCAAATGAGGGCATCTGTCACTTCACCAAAGAGTTTAATCCCTTCACTCTCCTAATTACCAAATCAGGGCCAGTTCCCCCTTTGGGTTCCCACGACACCTCGTCTACTATAACACCTCTCATACTATTGTAATCATTGACTTTGTCTCTTACCACCCCCATATGAGTTCCTTGAGGATACATCTCTGTACCGTTTCATCTAAGATGCAGTAAGTGTTCAATGCATGTTTATCAAATAAAATAAATGAGGAGGCTATTTTAATAATCTAGAGGAGAGGTGCTAAGGCATGAAAGTGGGAATGAAAAGATTAGGACAGATGCCAAAGCTCATATGTTTTACTAACAGGACAGACTTTCAGGGCTTCATTCTAAATCTACTCTTATTTTTAAAATAATTTTGATAAACATGGTCATCAGGTTTTGTAACCTACAAAAAAATTGTTTCAATAAAGAACCTGAATCATTAAGAAATGATTAATTTATATTTAGCATACTTCTATTTAGCCAGATAGAAAAAACATGTCGTATTTTCAAAACATTTTTGTCCAAATAAACACGAGGCCTTTAAAGGAGAAAACCAGGCTCCTTACTAATACAAAGTTACCATGATTACATTTGTGCCTTATGTACATCTGAATAGATGGTAGGGTTTTACCTCTGGTCTACTCAGTGAGGTGGTTCCTTCCCAATCTAGTCAAACTTGGCCCTGGAGATGCAGGCTAACCAGGTCATTCAAGACGAAAACTGTTACAGTTTATTTTTCCATTTAGCACAGAATCACTTATCCCATTCCTTTCCCTAGTCCACAAGGCTAAGTTACTTTAACTCTGCACATGATGACCTCATGGCAAAACAAACAACTCACTATACTGCCCTGACTATACAAACACCTCTTAGACTAGACTGTATTAACAAATGTATATTCTTCCATTCATTCCTTCACTCAGTAAATAGCTGGGGTCTACTATATCCCAGGTATGGGCAGAGATCATATTTTATTTTGTATCCCCAGTGATTAGCAAAGTGTCTTCCAAATAGTGGACACCTGATAAAGGTGAACAAATGAGAATGATGAATGAACAAATGAATGAATACATATACATGCATATTTGACCCTCCATCCCATAACTTTTCCAAAGACCAGTTATCCTTTGCCTAGTCTTCCAAGGCTGTACTACAAAATACCTCTTCCTATCCACTTCAACTACTCACAAACATCCATCACTTCCAGCATTTACCACAACATCAGCAGAATAGAGTGTGGATCCACAAAAATTATCCTTCAAATAGTGTTACTAGTTCTCTCCCTTTCTTATAGTGCTAACTGTTGCAAAATTCTAAGTTCTTTAAAGAGCATTAGCATGAACTCTTAGCACTGTATTTCACTAAGTTCTGGAAGGTTGGGATACTTGATTAAGTTTCTACTAAGTGACAAAGCAATGATTTGGCAAATATTTTGAAAATTTTGGAGAAAATATTCATGAGTATTCCATAATTTCTCTCTTTCCCCAAAATAATTCTTAGTCATACCCTTGGATCTTACTTAAAATATATTAAGTTTGTTTACTATCTCATACCAAGGAAAACTGATGAAAACTTCTCAAACCATTTATCATAATTATTTCATCCTCAATTTTGATACTTCCCCTCACAAATCAATTTTTCCATACTATTTACTAATACTAATGTGAATACAATACTTTGAAATGTTGCTCTCTCTGCAGCCATCCAAATTCATACTATATTTTAAATAATTGAGTTAAAAACTCTCTTCCTATGGGCCATTGTTTTATACTTGTCTGTAGGACTTTACCTTTCCCAAGCAGTTTATCAATGTTAAAAATTGGTAAAATATAACATTATTTTGCAAGAAGACAAAACTAATAGTAAATATGTTTGCTAAATGATTAAAAACACCATGAGAATGGGTTTGAGAAAAACAAGCTTCTAAGAAAAATGTCTATGCATAAGCTGCCTCTGTTTTCCCTGGTCATGGAAAATTCTGTCTGAAATATAGGGGGAAAAAATCTAAGAGCAAAAACCATCCTACTACGTTAGTTAGTATCTTTTAGTACTATTTTTCCTATATTCATATGGCATTTCCTGTCAATATGATTACATTATTTACTTGTGTGTGTCAGCATTATGAAAGGTAAGAAAAATATTATTATTCTTTCCCCAGGTATATCCCAAGTAACTATGATTATGACTGAAAACATATAAACTAGAAGAAACATTCCAATAAAAAAAAATTCTGACTGTCTGTAAAGGTCAAACTGTATGAATCTGACATTTTCAAACAGATTGGGATTAAATTAACTGATTTATAGTCTCTTGAAATAGTAGAAGCGAAAAGCTTTTTAAAAAATGCCTAATTGTTAGAATACTGCTATTCAGAGATAGAAACAATCTTTTGCTTCAGAAGAAAGTGAAGGAGAAAACAGGAGGTAAATAATTGTAAAATATCCTAAATAAGACTAACACATTTTCAAAGGTAAATGATAACAGTTTCTTTGCTTTGCGAGATGCATTTTTGTCCACTTAAATACCATGTTCTTCCATAAAATCAGAACAAACAAGATTTCTAAGGTTTCTTTCAGCTGTAATATTCCATATACATGTTACAATATTATTTAATACCATTACCCTAAATTATTTTACATAGGACTTGAGGAATCTCATAAGCTTCACCTTAAACACAGACCATATCAAGTTTTTAAAAAAATCCAAAGTTCTCTATATTTTATATCATCTGAGGTATGCTTACGCTGATCATATAAAGACAGAATGCTATATCATTCATATGAAAAGGCTGGTATATAAATTTATCAACTGACTGATTTTAAACCCTAGATTAAATTAGTGAAATTGTCAGTATTATAAACTTAGCTGATGGCCTACATTTCTTAAATTAATTCCTGTTATTTTGGAGATTTACTATTTCAAATGCTTAAAAAGAAAATATACAAGTATTTCTTCAAAGATGTATCTGCATTAGTTCGTTTTAAGATCTGTAAGTCAGGCATGCAATTAAAAAGATTTTGAAAATGTATTCCAGCATACCCCAAACTGTCACAGGCTATAAATATAGGACTATTTTAAATATAAACAGTGCTGATTAAGCATATATCATGGACAGAAAAAAGCAATTATTCACTGAAAAAGGCAATAGAGTCTACCCTTCTTTGACTAAATTCATATTTATTACTATTATTTATCACTTATTCACATAAATAAGAACCATCTAATTCTTTTGCTCTGCTATAGGCAGAATCCTAGCTTGTTCTCTTCTGATTTCTGCCATGAAAATGTATATTTTAAAGTTAAAAGAGAATAGGATTATACAGATTATTCTTCTACCTCCAAAATAAATAATGCGAGAGGATCCTTACAGCATGAAAAGTACTGCCACAGCAGATATGTCATAACCTCTCCTCACTCTTCGTACCTTGTAATAAAATGAAATGCTTCTAATTTGTGGTTTAAAAACAGTAATAATGAGGCATGTTCACAATTATGTCATTACCTGATCCTCCTCTGATACCGTAATATATCAGAAGAGCAAAAGCACACAGGATAACTCAAACTCCTTTTTTATAGCTGCTTTTTAGGTCGATATTCGTAAAAATCTCTAAGTGCCTTAAAGTGCTCTGATTGTTCATCCTGATGGTGTTCCTACCTTCCTTCACTCTGGCTGCTTTTTGCCTGGATGGTGTCACCAGCTCCTTTACAATCTGCAAGACGTGAATCATTGCTAGTTAACAAGCCAAAGGCTCCAGCTGCTTCCTCCAGGAATCCAACAGGTTTCATCACCGCGAGCTCACTGCATCTCTGCTTTCAGGAAGCTCAGGCACAAGCACGGTTCAACTCCAGAGAAGTACATGCTCTGCTTAGCTCTCCCTGAAGGCTCTGAAGCAGTTAATAAGAAACAACAAAAGGATGGGCTGCATCTTCTTGAAATGATGGATTCAAAGTGATTTTTGCACATGTGAAAACCACCATCCTCAAAGTCCAAAATGTATGACTTTGCAGAGCATTAACAAGTTATAAACAAAGCAAAACAAAACGTGAGTAATCGTCTGTTAAAGCACTAAGCACAGCGAAAACATTTTCTGACAAAAGTCACGACAGAAAAAATAAAGTGCTACGCTGTAAATTCTCACATAGTGGGTTGCAGATGCTGTGTGCAGGTTTTTAAAAACACGCTCGGAAGCAGTCAACCAAAATACCCTGCACTGTCAAAGCCCTGATACTTTTTTCCAATTTCTCAAAAATCTCATATTTGAAATACAGAATATAAAATGTGGATAAAAATACAACTTTATCTTGCTAACTCCAAGCTCCCAGATCTGCACAGAAGAAATGGTACCTCAAAAATTATCCTAAGGATTCCCTGCCCTCCTCCTCACACATGCCCCTGAGGTTCTAACCCCTGAAGAGAGGTCTCGGTCCTGCCGCACACTGGAAATCCCCAGAAGGGCTGTAAGTGCATTGGTCTCACGATCAGAGGCGTGGGCCAGAGACTTTCAAATCAAGTATAACCATATGATTTTTAACAGCCAAGCTGCAACCATGCTCAATTAATATTTAATACTTTTGTCATGTGTTCTAGTTAGCACATAGCAGTCCTTTTCAAAGTAAACCTACAGAGTTAATTAAAAGAGAAAAATGAGCTTCAGGTTCACATTGTCAAATGTTACATTTACTAAAGTGATTCTTCACCAGCAAATTGTTCCTCTTACTGTACTGCTGACTTTCCTAGTTTTCTTTCCTTCCCATTTACTGATATTCTTAATGTATCATAAAATAATAGATCCCAGAGCAAATTAAAGTCAGTTCCTTTGCCTCCACACAGTTAAAGGCTTGCTTGTTATTTTCCCATTTTTCAGTTGGACAACTGAGGTACATGGTGAATCAACTATGGTTGGAAGTAAAACACAGGATCCAAAACCCAAAGGCTTCTGCCTTCTATGACACCAAGTCTCTTCTGTAAAAATGTACAGTTTTGAAATTCAGGGTAAAGTTGTCAGCTCTTCAAAGAAGAGGTGCTATAACATGCGCATATATATCTGCCCATAATGTATTCTCCATATGGGTGTTAACTGAAGACATAAGTGCTACAAATCCATGATGGTGAGAAAATATTTGCAAATGGAAGACAAAACACAGCAATTATCCTAACTACCTATTATCTTTAAAGAGTTTGTACTTGCAAACCAAATCAAGAGTTCAGATGGGTCAAAGACCAAGTTTTAAACCTCAAATCAAAACTGTTTTTCAATGAATCCCTTTGAAGACCCAAAACAGACAAATCAACATTTAAGTCAAACCCTTCAAATCAAGTTCCCCTAATTCTTTCTAGCCCTTGCCCCATTTCCTAGGGCAGTTCTGAACATGAAACAGGTATTAAGTATCTACTGGCTTTATTTTTCAGTTCTTTGCATGTCCAGCTCCTGAGAAATTACTTCCACTTTTCTGGGAAAGAAATGATGTTTGTGAAAAGTATTTTCTGGTAGCTTTGCTTTCTCTCATAATTTTTCTCTTTCCATGCAAGGAAGGGGATATACAGGACACCATCCTCTCAGTCAACTCTATCTTCCATATCTGATCAGTGAAGAGAGGAATATCTGTATTCATGTTTCCATAAATTTCAAGTATCATAACTCCCTATTCTCACTGATATCCGTATTGGTTTTGAAAATGGAAATCATATAATGATCAGTTTGAACACACTGGTTCACCACTTTTAGCCCTTAACTTCTGCTAACCTACCAATAGTTTTTTCTTGTTTCTCTCATTCGCTTCTCATGTTTTTATCACACATTACATCGGTAAAAATATCTGAGCATATATTCTAATATATGGAACTGAGCTGTACTCTAAAATGTCAAGATCACAAAATACAAAGACAGACTGAGGAACAGTTACAGACTAGAGGAGAGTAAAGAGTTGGGATAACTAAATGGAACACACAATTCCGGATTAGATACTGGACCAGAAAGGGATAAAGGAAAATATATGACATTTTGAGACAACTGGCAAAATTTGAATACAATCTATAGATCATCAATATTAATTTCCTGACTATGACCATTCCATGGCAGTTATGTAACAGAATATCCTGGATGTTAGGAAATACACCCTGAAGTACTTAAGGGTAAATATCAATACATTAATTTACTCTCTGATGGGGCAAAAATAATATTTATTAGAACGAGAAAACAATTGTGGTAAAATGTTAACATTTGGGAAATCCAGGTAAGAGAAGATGAGAATTGTTTATGTTACTCTTGCAACATTTTCCTAAGTCTGAAACTATTTTAAAATAAGTTAAATTCTGACTACATATCCCAATATATGCATTATTTTATTGTTTAAAATGATATGTATGTGTTTATATTTATATATGTTTAAATCATACAAAACAGTAATTTAAAATGATGAGGAGATAAATAAGAAGAATTACACATTTGTATATAGGCTGTGTTTCAGTTAACTCTATGTATGTATGTACACATTTACCTAACTTGCACGTGCATTCTCATACTTGCTTCCTTCACCCCAGAGATCATTCTGAACCCTCCTGTAAGGCAAGTTTGGGCTTACTCTGGCATGGTTAGGCTTAAAAGAATTAATTTTGTCACTAAAACTGATCTGCTGGAGGAGATGCCTGAAGCAGTGGTCCTCCACTCCTACCCCTTTACACAATCTCCCTTCTCATGTAAGGCCAGAAACTATCAAACTCTTAGAGGAAAACACAGGCAGAACACTCTATGACATAAATCACAGCAAGATCCTTTTTGACCCACCTCCTAGAGAAATGGAAATAAAAGCAAAAATAAACAAATGGGACCTAATGAAACTTCAAAGCTTTTGCACAGCAAAGGAAACCATAAAGAAGATGAAATGACGACCCTTAGAATGGGAGAAAATATTTGCAAATGAAGCAACTGACAAAGGGTTAATCTCCAAAATATACAAAAGCAGCTCATGCAGCTCAATATCAAAAAAACAAACATTGCAATCCAAAAATGGGCAGAAGACATAAATAGATATTTCTCCAAAGAAGATATACAGATTGCCAACAAACACATGAAAGAATGCTCAACATCATTAATCATTAGAGAAATGCAAATCAAAACTACAATGAGATATCATCTCACACCAGTCAGAATGGCCATCATCAAAAAATCTAGAAACAATAAATGCTGGAGAGGGTGTGGAGAAAAGGGAACACTCTTGCACTGCTGGTGGGAATGTGAATTGGTTCAGCCACTATGGAGAACAGTATGGAGGTTCCTTAAAAAACTACAAATAGAATTACCATATGACCCAGCAATCCCACTACTGGGCATATACCCTGAGAAAACCAAAATTCAAAAAGAGTATGTACCAAAATGTTCATTGCAGCTCTATTTACAATAGCCCGGAGATGGAAACAACCTAAGCGCCCATCATCGGATGAATGGATAAAGAAGATGTGGCACATATATACAATGGAATATTACTCAGCCTTAAAAAGAAATGAAATTGAGCTATTTGTAATGAGATGGATAGACCTAGAGTCTGTCATACAGAGTGAAGTAAGTCAGAAAGAAAAAGACAAATACCGTATGCTAACACATATATATGGAATTTAAGGGAAAAAAAATGTCATGAAGAACCTAGGAGTAAGACAGGAATAAAGACGCAGACCTACTGGAGAACGGACTTGAGGATATGGGAAGGGGGAAGGGTGAGCTTTGACAGGGCGAGAGAGAGTCATGGACATATACACACTAACAAACGTAGTAAGGTAGATAGCTAGGGGGAAGCAGCCGCAAGGCACAGGGATATTAGCTCGGTGCTTTGTGACAGCCTGGAGGGGTGGGATAGGGAGAGTGGGAGGGAGGGAGACACAAGAGGGAAGACATATGGGAATATATGTATATGCATAACTGATTCACTTTGTTATAAAGCAGAAACTAACACACCATTGTAAAGCAATTATACCCCAATAAAGATGTTTAAAAAAAAAAAAAAAACTCCCTTCTCCCATTTTACGAGAAAAAGGCCAACCCTCACCCATCTTACTATGGTGCAGAGCTCCAAAGGGTAAAGACATGGCAGGTGGGGGACACAGAAAATTCAGCAGCTCCTTTGATCAAGGCACAAGAAGTAACATCAGCCCATGCAACTGATTAAGATACATGAGTTTCTAATAAAGTATTTGTTTATAGTGAGTATCAAAATTTATCACATGTTTGTTGTTTTTGACCAACTGCATTAGGATGAAACTCTGGGAGGAAAGTGGAATTAATGTATACTTTCAGAAAAAAAGGAAAGTATGTAAAATCTCTAGCTACTAAGGAATAGCCTGTTCCTTTTTTTAGATGGATGACACTGGGTATCAAACCACTGAGATATTTAAACCCTACTGTATACGCTTACAAGAGGGATGTAACAGTTTTCATCTACTTAATATTTTTCCTCATTGGGCCTCTGGCACAAAGAATTGGTTTAATCATAGCCCTTAGCTCTTATCATTGGTCCATGCATGGCCCAGTTTTACTTATCCACTTAATTATTTAATCATTTTCAATAATTTAATAAGTGCCACAAAGCAACCACCCAGACAAAAACTAGGACGTTAACAATAATCTACATTTAACCTATGGTGCCCCCAAACACCAACTCAGCTCCCTGCTTTCACCCCAAAGTAAGAATCATCCTGAATCCAGTAGTTATCATTCCATTGATTTCCTTTATGTCTATCTATATTTTATTAAACACACACACACACAATCCTTGTGTTGCTGTTTGGTTGTTCTGAACTGTATAAAAAGGGCATCATATTTTATGTGATGTTTGGGGAATTATATTTTTTCTTAAAAGTAATTCTATTACATTCTAGACCAGTGGTTCTCAATCTTCAATACACACTGAAATTACCTGGGAAATATTTTAAAGTATGATGCCTGGGTCCATCCACAGAGATTTTGACTTCTCTGTCCTACGGTGCAGCCTGAACACCATAAATTATAAAAGCTCCCCCAAATGATCCTGATATTCAGCCAAGGTTAAGAACCACTATTCTAGAAGAATGACACAGGAAAAGCTAACTTTATGTGGATAAGTAAACATGAAAAGTACAAAATGTTAATGAATGCCCTATTGCCATTTATTTATACATACATGAGGGGAAAGAGAGAGATGGGTGTATGAAGGAAACTATCAAAATGTTACCAATGATTTTTCCTCTGAATGGTGGCATTATAAATATTTACTGTCTCTTTTTGCTATACTTTTCTACAGAGAACACATTATACTATCAGTACTTTTTTTTTTAAAGGGAATTACATTTTGGTTTTTTTAAAAATCTATATCACGTCACCAAAAAAGATATATATAGAAAACAAATAAGTATACAAACAGAGGCTCAATATCCTATGTCATTAGGGAATTTCAAACTAAGACAATCAGATACCACTGCACATCTCTCTGAATGGCTAAAATCCAATACACTGACAACATCAAATGCTGGCAAGGATGTGCAGCAACAGTAACTCTCATCTATTGCTGACGGGAATGCAAAATGGTGCAGCCACTTTGGAACACAATTTGCTGGTTTCTTACAAAACTAAATATACTAATATAATATACTAACATGATCTACCAATTGTGCTCCCTGGTATTTACCCAAATGAGCTGAAAACTTATGCCCACACAAAAACCTTTATAATTGCCAAAACTTGGAAGCAACCAAGACTTTCTTCAGTAGGTGAATTCTGGATAAACAAACTGTGCTACATCCATGCAATGGAATACTATTCAGCAATAAAAGGAAATGAGCTATCAAACACAAAAATACATGGAGGAATCTTAAATGCATATTGCTAAGTGAAAGAAGTCAATCTGAAATAAGCTGCATAGTATATGATTCCAACCACATGACATTCTGGAAAAGGCAAAACTATGGAGACAATAAAATGATCAGTAGTTGTCAGGAATTTGGGAAGAAGGAGAGAAGAATGAATATGTGGATTTTTTAGGACAGTGAAAACTACTCTGTATGGTATCGTAATGACAGATACATGTCATTATACATTTGGCAAAACTCATATATGACTCAATGAATGAACCCTAATGTAAACTATGGACTTTAGTTAACAATAATGCTTCAATATTGGCTCATCAATTGCAGTAAATGTACCACACTGGTGTAAGATGTTAATAACAGGGGTATGAGGGAACTCTTGGTACTTTCCACTCAATTTTTCTGTAAACCTAAAACTGTTCTGAAAATAACAGTCTTTATAAAAAATTACAAAGGAAATCTATATTTAATATATATATAATCTACATCCCACTCTTCAGACTTTAATACAAAGATAAATCCAAAGAGTACAGAGTTTAACAAGAGAGAACGTGCTTAAAACAAAAATCCTAATTGCCTACATACATGAGAGATCCATGTGGCCTGGAGGACAAGGAATATTATTATAGTTGCCCTTGCAATGGGCTGCCTGCAAACAGTTGTGAGCTACTTCTTTTTTTAACAGAAAAATTCTTACCTCAATCTTGTTTCCTACATTTGTATTTTTGTTATACAGAGCCACCCCCAAAACCACTAACTTTTGGCTAAGCCCCAAAACCGCTGATTTACTTTTCCTTCCCATCACTTCCAAATCCAGCATTCCCTGAGCAGACACAAGGGAGAAAACCCGTGAGAGAACAAGAAAGACATGACAAAGAGAGAAATACAGCACTTTCTACTCCTATTTGGATATTTCAATTTGTGCCATTTTCCTTTCTCCAGAGGAGAATACAAGGCAAAAATCAACTTCTTTCAGATGAAAAGGGATCAAGAACAGGAACTGTATGACAAATGATATAAAGATAAAACAGCTCAGCAGAGGAAAGAAATCTTTTCCCACCATTCCTCGCTCACCGAAAAAAAGAAAGAAAGAAAGAAAGAAAAGAAACAGGAAGAGAGAAAGAACAAGATTGAATTTGATCTCATTTGTATTCCTTCCCTCGTTCATTTAATAAAACCATGAACAAGTTCACTGGAGCATCTTTCTTGGCCCTAAGTGAAAACAAGTACAAGAGAATCCATATATTCTAAAGCAGAATTATATTACTATCCATAAAAATAGTGTTACAGATACTTCAAACCAACTCCTTAGAATCTTAAAGAACTGCAAATTAATTTAACAAGGTTTCTGCTTGCTTCTTTTTTTCAATTTACATCTTTAATAGTTTTTCTCTTTACAAAAAGAATGCATGTTCACTGTAGAAAAAAATATCCAAAAATAAGCCAAAAGAAAATAAAAATCTCTCTTAGGCCCATTATACAGAGATAAGCACTACCAACAACCTTTCAGACTTTTCATGTACTTTTTGCTTGCTGATTTTACAAAAATGAGATAACAGTACACATACTCTTTTAGAATTGATATGTTTTCACACTTCTGAATATTTCATCATCTCTTTCATAAAATAAACACAGACCAGGATATTTGCACTGTGCTCTGTCCACAAAATTTTTTGATCAAACGAATAACAACCCAGCATCTTTTCATTCTTGGCAATGATTTAGATTTTTTTCTCCCCAATTTTCAGAAAACTTCTTTGGTTTTCCTGGAAATATATTTCAGAATTAAACTACTGTCATTCTTTTTTCAGAACACGTAGATAAATGAGAAGAAAATATGTGAGAGGCCACACTTCTTGTGACAAAAATAATCTGTAAATATTTAGTCGGCCTGCAGATAGAAAAGCACTATTGAATATTAAGCTATAAACCACTTCCAACTGGTTTCCTCTTGGTTTAATAAACCAGTTAATACACTTCACTTCTTTGTCATTCTACTTTAATTGTAGGGCTGAAATATAGTCACTTTGTTCTAGAATTCTGAAAATCAATCTCTACAAACTCAAACTCATCAATAGAAAATACAACATATACTGTTTATAAAAAATAAAAGTTTTACATTTTTTCTATACCTAAAAATCCATACTGTTTTCTGTCCAAATAATGTTCCTAATAATTCACACTGGGTATTTAAAAATTAACATTATCAAAAGCTCATCAACTATCTTCAGAGATTTTCATAGAAAAAAAGTAAAACAAAACAAAGAAGATATGAAGGTAAATGTCCTGAAATTGTAGGATATGGAAAGAGCCACAGAATATGTTTATGGATGTTGATATTATCCTTCTTTTACATAATCTCCAAGTGTATTAGATACAGTAACTGTTTACGAACAAAATATCTGTATTAATGTAATTAAGTTAGCAATTCTTTCAAAACCAGTTTTGTTTTTTGTTTTTTTGCGGTACGTGGGCCTCTCACTGCTGCGGCCTCTCCCGTTGCGGAGCACAGGCTCTGGACGCGCAGGCTCAGCGGCCATGGCTCACGGGCCTAGCCTCTCCGAGGCATGTGGGATCTTCCCGGCATGTGGGATCTTCCCGGACCGGGGCACGAACCCGTGTCCCCTGCATCGGCAGGCGGACTCTCAACCACTGCGTCACCAGGGAAGCCCTAAAACCAGTTTTTAAAAATATTTTACCGAAGGGCAATTCATTTTACTTATAAAAAGCAACCAAGAAACTGCTTAACTGTGTAGCTCAGTGGAAACTGTCATAAATGGTACAAAATATGCTTTACAAGCAAGGGAAATACAAACATGTTATCCCAATACATCTTCACAAATTCTTAATGTACTGATTGTACACCGAAGTGCATGTTAAAGGCAATAAAATCTTGTTCATCCATACAAAATATATCACGCATCTAATATGTATGTACAATACCTAGCAGGTACCTAGTAGATACAATGCCAGTTGCTGGTTATTACAGGTGTGTGATCAACCTCCTTTCAATCTTCCAAGAGAAACTGGCATTAAACACATAATTACACAATTCATTACTGAATTACAACTGAGATGACTACTGCGAGTAAGCACTGGATGACTGGAGCATGTGCCCTTAAGTGGAAAAACAGTGTGAATTAAAGGCCATACATAGTACATTATAACTGAACATATTCCAATTTCTGAATTACCACATTTAAAATTTTTAAAGTAAGCTTTCCTTTGTGCAGAAATGACCTCTCTTTTGACTTTCCCAAGCTACATGCAGATGAATGCACAAATATGGAAGGAAAAGAGACTCTCTAGTCATAATAAGGAAATTTAAATATGACTATTTTCAAAATCAAGAATTCAAAGAAAACACAGTATCCAGGCAATCTGACCTACTCCAGATTTTAACAAAGCTATGAAATAACATAATTAGTTTTAAAAAAATTCATTACCATTAAAAAACACATATTAAAAATACGTGGTCATGGAGAACCTAGGGGCAAGACGGGAATAAAGACACAGACCTACTAGAGAATGGACTTGAGGATATGGGGAGGGGGAAGGGTAAGCTGTGACAAAGCGAGAGGGTGGCATGGTCATATATACACTACCAAACGTAAGGTAGATAGCTAGTGGGAAGCAGCTGCATAGCACAGGGAGATCAGCTCATTGCTTTGTGACTGCCTGGAGGGGTGGGATAGGGAGGGTGGGAGGGAGGGAGACGCAAGAGGGAAGAGATATGGGAACATATGTATATGTATAACTGATTCACTTTGTTATAAAGCAGAAACCAACACACCATTATAAAGCAATTATACTCCAATAAAGATGTTTAAAAAAAAAGAACATCAGGATACAACTGAAATTTAATGCTCTATTAAAAAAAACCACACATATTAAAAATCATTTAAGTATATGTTTATCTCAAAATAAATCATAACTCAATTTGGAATAAATCATAATTCATTATAACATCACATTTAAGATCAAATAGTCCTATGTGGGGATATATATATACACACACACATAACATACAAACATAAAGACATAGGGATTTCTATAGAGTTCATAGAAGTGCTTGTGTACATAAACACAGCAGTCTCTTCAACATTCAGAAAGATCTTTCCAACGTTTCCTCAATATAAAATCTGTAATCACCATAACACATTAACCACAATAGGGAAGGAAGACCATTAAGAGAGTCCTTGACAGAACAATACATTGAGCAAAACTGATCCATGGTACCTATCATTCTCTGCTCTTCCTCCCTTTCTGAAACCTTTTTCCATCTCTGCCTTTTCTGTATACTGCGCATTCTCTCTCCTCTGACCATCACAAAATTACCTATGTTCCAATAAACATATAAAAACTATATTGTTGGGCTTCCCTAGTGGCGCAGTGGTTGGGAGTCCGCCTGCCGATGCAGGGGACACGGGTTCGTGCCCCGGCCCGGGAAGATCCCACATGCCGCGGAGCAGCTGGGCCCGTGAGCCACGGCCGTTCAGCCTGCGCGTCCGGAGCCTGTGCTCCGCAACGGGAGAGGCCACAACAGTGAGAGGCCCACGGACAGCAAAAGAAAAAAAAAAAAAAAAAGAACATCTGAGGAACCTTCCAGATTAGAGAAGGCTAAAGAGACTTCACACTAAACGCAAGGTGTGAATGATACTCAGCTGGACCCGGCACTGGAAGGACAGAATTGTCATAAAGGACATCATTGGGGAAACCGTCAGCAATGAAATAAGGATTGTAGACCAGATAAACATAATTTATCTTTTTGATAGTTTTACTGCAGTCATGTAAGAGAGTATCCTTATTCTTCAGAACTACACACCGAAATACACGATATATGCAACCTATTCTCAAATGGTTCCAAAAATAAATAATGTGTATTTTTTAAATACACATTCAGATATTTAAAAATAAAATAAAGAATTGATCCCATGGAAAAAATAAAGTTGGACTGGGTGGGAAGGAAGGATAGAATTTCACGATATCAGAGGTAGAATTTCACCTGCTGAGAACAGATATGCACTAAACAGAAAAAAATAACTTAAGAAGGAAAATTCTGCAGACCTAGAAGTTATTATTGTCCATCAGAATGCAGCTCAGCGCTGAGCTAGGAAAGCATAGCTTTAAGGTTAGACTAAAACCTGACAGCTGAAAATTTTTTACATCACATTTTAGGGGAAAAGAGAATAATGACTCCACTTTTAAAACACAAGTCAACATTTTTAAGTATACCGTTCTTAAGTGGAGAGTTACTTCTACTAAGTAATCATTTGAGATCCAAGTTCCTTTTAACAAAGTCAGTTTGGGTACCTAAAAAGTTGGGGTGGGGTTTTTCTCCGGTCCTGGGCAAAGTTCCCTGTACATATAGGTACATATACCCATAGGTACATATAGGTACAAAGTTCCATGAAAGGTCTAAGGCTGATTTTTTTTTTTTTAATCACAATGGCCCTATGGCCTCCATGTGTGGTAATGTGGATCAAGACCATGTGCATTCTTCATGGCAACAGAGAAGGATCTTTCCTAACCCAAAAGAGAGTACAAAAAAGAAGCTTTCTCTTTAGTTAGCAGTAAGGAAACCCCGTTTCATATCGCTTCTAGGTTACTTCTACCACCAGAAACAACATTTTTTATAATAAAGCATGCCAATGAAATATTGATATATCTTGGCAGTCATATTCTAACAGTCTGAATCAATCATTTGGCATATAACCTTGTATTACTGCAGTTAAAACAATAAATTCAAGCAGGTTGAAAAATCAAATTCAAATTTTGTTGTGCCATAATTGTCACAAGGAAACAAGTTTGTAATATTCTTCCAACACTGGTAATACCTAGTTCCTCCTTTCCTGGTACATACACTTACTTGATCTATATCTACGTATCACAGAAGGAAAGAACAGAAAGTTATTACCTA
This sequence comes from Delphinapterus leucas, assembly GCF_059928025.1. NCBI lineage: Eukaryota > Metazoa > Chordata > Mammalia > Artiodactyla > Monodontidae > Delphinapterus > Delphinapterus leucas. Next base: position 20,358,799 of record NC_143130.1, on the reverse strand, counting down.
AGGAAAATACAAAAGACCAACTACTGTAGGTTTACATAAAAACTTAATACATGTTTGCTTTTCAAATTTCTTTTAAGTTATAGTCAAGCAAACATATTTTGCCTTACTTTGCATTCATTAGAATATAACAAGGTTAACCAGTGAGGAGATCACAGTACTTTACTATATAGTGTCGAAAGCTTTTATCAGTACATCCAATAAATTCCAGTTCTGTTCCATTCTTCTAGAATCTGAAACAGGCAACTGTACTTTTAAAAAGACATTGCAATTCCAAATGCCCCACAATTTAATATAAGATGTATATGAGTGTATGTTAGTATCTGACCATAATCTTTTTACATCCCACTGTTTAAAGTTTAACACCTGAATGCTCCAAATGTGTAAGCAGAAAGAAAACTGTTGCAATTCCAGGGGTACCTAGGTAATGCCAGCAGAAGTCAGCTTCTGAATTTAGGGGGAAAATAGCACTCCACTACCATCTGCCTATACAATGACCACCATCTTTGAAACTAAATAAGAGATAACTCATATAAAAAGTTTTCAGTTCCATTTGCCCTCCTAACTTCTGGACCACAATCATGATAGAAACCTATACAACATTTCCTTTTTTTAAAAAAAATAACTAACTATGGCTCAGTGCTGGAAGTGGGAGTGGGAGACTGGGGTAAGGGAGACTGGGGTAAGGGGAACTGGGAAGACGTTCTCGCTATATTCTTCATCCTTTCAGCCCAAGGCTTTAAAGAGAGGCTAGAAAGAATTATTACATAATCACTTGTCTATCTCCAAAAAAGAAAAAAAAAAGTAACACCAAAATATCATTTTAGATCAGTTTTAAGGGAGAAAGATCGAGGCTAGGAAATTTTTAACATCAATTTCACATATCTGGGAAATGAGAAGACAACTATACAATGATATCCATCATATACACTGACAGGCTCAAATTCTCTTAATAGAAAATGTCTATTTGACTAAATGCAAAAAGTGATAATAAACAGCTGTCCAGACACTATTTTAAAAAAACAAACTGATGTTAATTATATGTAGATAAACTAGTTGTAGACCATATAACAAATATCACTTACAAGTTGTTTTCCATTATATGTCTTTTGATGAATGAGAAATACTAAAAGTCATACCTATAATATTTTCATATAGAATATATTAGAGAAGTTTTTGTTTTTAGAGAAGTTTTTGTTAAAGAGATAGGAAATTTTTCAAACCAGTACATCAGTTATAATAAAATGAATTCAAGAAAAAATTGTAAAACTCAAACTCTATTTTCTGAAATTAATGTCCTTTTCAAGGGGATATCTCTCCAGATTTCATTAAATGCAGACACGCCAGTATTTAAAATGCAATTCAACTTAAATTTTCTTTTCTTTAACTTCTGCCCAACTTCTGAGGTACACAGCTATTCCATAAAACAGGAAATACATCTAGATAGGCTATTGTTATAGAGAGAAGATGTAGCCAGTACTTAGGGAAAGTCCTATCTTACTTGTTGCATGATTTTTTCTATTTAATAAAAAGACTCAGAAGAATCCTTATCCCACCACTCAGGGATTTAGTAATCTCCTCAATTATTTGTAACATTATCTGCTCTAACAAGTGTTAAAGTGTTCTTCACTTCAGCATCATCTTAGTCTACCGCTCCAACGAATGATGATGTTTACTCCTACTCTTATTAGAAAGCCACAAATACACCACATCCCAAATTATTCGCTGCCATTACTTTTTCCTCAGATAAAAGAGAAATATTTCATATCCCGAAGTAACCTCAAAAAACTCACTCCACTATTTAGGCCAAAGGGCAGGATCAAACTCTCCCACACAACAGATTCACCCCTGGATTGCCTAGTCAACATCCAAAAAGACTCTCTTAGGAAACATTTCATATAATTACTTACAGAGCAAAACTTTTCCAAAGAAAGTGAAATAAATACAGAAGTAAGGATTAAAAATTTTAATAGATTAGATAAGCTTTATTTTTTTTAACTTAAAACTTGGGAAAAGAAAAATAATTAGTACCCTAAATTATCACTTTTGGTTTTTAGCGCTTTTTTGGCTTTTTTTTTTTAACATATTCCATCAAAATAATCATCTAGAAATTGTTAAGCACTGCTCTATTTTTAATAAATTTGTTTATTTATTTATTTTTGGCTATGTTGGGTCTTTGTTGCTGCACGCGGTTGCGGCGATAGGGGGCTACTCTTCCTTGTGGCGTGTGGGCTTCTCACTGCGGTGGCTTCTCTTGTTGAGGAGCACAGGTTCTAGGCATGTGGGCTTCAGTAGTTGTGGTGCACAGCCTTAGTTGGTCCGCAGCATGTGGGATCTTCCCGGACGAGGGCTGGAACCCGTGTCCCCTGCATTGGCAGGTGGAGGGGGTAGGAGTTTAGTAATTTATTTATTTATTTTTGCTGTGTTGGGTCTTCGTTTCTGTGCGAGGGCTTTCTCTAGCTGTGGCAAGCGAGGGCCACTCTTCATCGCGGTGCGCAGGCCTCTCACTATTGCAGCCTCTCTTGTTGCGGAGCATAGGCTCCAGAGGCGCAGGCTCAGTAGTTGTGGCTCACGGGCCTAGCTGCTCCGCGGCATGTGGGATCCTCTCAGACCAGGGCTCGAACCTGTGTCCCCTGCATTAGCAGGCAGATTCTCAACCACTGCGCCACCAGGGAATTCCCAAGCACTGCTCTTTACACAAACTACTCTTGCTTTTATAATCTCCATTAAAGATCTAAAAAATCCATTTTAAATGACAGCCAGACTTTATATATAATAACTTTATTGCATCTTTGGCACCATCTGATAAAACAAAATCTTTAACAAATCTGATAAATGCTAAACATTGCTAAATATGCATTACAGAAAATTAAGACCAATTTAAGTACTGAAAAAGGCTTTTTGCAAATTGTAATAAAGTTAACAATTCACAATGAAATGCACAGCATAGCAGCATCATATAACACATATTCCACAAGACCAATATTCGGCCTCAGAACTTAACAGAATACATAAAAATTGAGACTAAAAGCTGAAAAACATCTTAAAGCACCTAACAAATTCTCTAGGTCTTACAGTTGGAGCATCCCAATTCGTGTGTCAGGATGTGCAGAGAAACTGATCCCTCGGCCCGGCCTGAGGTGTCAGAGCTGGTAGCCTCCAAGCCCCAAACATCTCCATTAGTTTATCTCACATGCTGTACAACTACTACCATTTCCTACATGGTTCATGACATGGAAAGGGTTAGGAAATCCTGCAGAGCTAAACGCATCCAGACATACAAGTATCCAACCTTTCTTGTAATCTCTAGAGAAATACTGAAAAAAATTTTAGTTATCAATCTCACCCAAATCTAGGTTTGGAAATTCTATCTTTAATGACATGTCTTCCTATTTTTTAACCTGTACCATGCTTCTCCAGTAATTTTTACAAAAACAGGAACTCTGATATACTCAGTTCCCTCCCACCTTTATGAAAACGTACAACCCCATAGAAACTGCAACATGGCACAGACCATGACAACACTCCCTAATCTATGGTTCCAGTTCTCTGCTCGAGAATGATTTCCATCACTACAGAAAATCAAGTTGGCAAGAAAGAAACTCAAAGTTTATTTCAAAGGGTGCAAGGAAAGGGCTGAAAACTAAGAACAAAACTAGGCAAAGCAAATACTGCCTGTAACCCATCTTTTTAATTTACGTCTAACAAAAATGTCTCTTTGTCAGAGTAATTTTTCCAGAATAAAATCTTAAGTTGTTCCCCTAACTGAAGTCCCTCAATAGGTCCTAAGCCCTGAGATATGAAGTCCAAACCTCCAGAAATGTACACGACCCCGGACCCTGATTTCATCTCCTCCCCAGCTCTATATTCCAGAATGTTCAACTACTCAGTAACATCCTTGTATGGTCAAACCTTCATGCCTTTCTCACAGTGCTCCCCTACTTGGAACGCTTTATCCTACACACACACTTTTCATGGGAGCAGCTCGAATTTCAACCTAAGAATAATAACACATGGCACAGCTACAGTTACCACATAGTAAGGATGTCACTTAGGAACCGTCAAATCCATGCACTATTTACTGAGCATCTACTGAGTGCCAGGAACTTACCACTAGGAATAAGTCTTTGCCCTCAAGGAGTTTACAGAATAGACGAAGATCAGAGTAAACAGGCCGCTGATTTTACTGGAGGACGACAGCTACTAGAGTGAGGCAAGCAGCATGCTCTGGAGGCACAGCACCACAGGGCTCACCTAGCGAGTGAAGTGGTAATGGACGACGGGGAGGAACTCTAGGAACCAGGGAACTAAGCAGAAACTGATTTATTTTTAAATCTTAAATATGAAGTAAGGATTTGGGACTTCACTGTAATCCCAGTGGTTAAATGCCCAATGGCATTGTTCACGCTTTGCAGCTCCCTTTCTTCACAACAAACACAGAGAAATTACAGATAAAATATGAAGACAAATGACCAAAAGGACATACCTATGCCCCCAAACATGTTAAACATCTCCACAGATCAGAAATCTAACAGAAACACAAAGTGTGAGCCTCACTAAAGCCAGGAGGTCTGCTGAGCTCTGGGCCCCAAAGCAGGAAAAGGCAGCAGGCAGCTGATCCTCGGGGATTAACTATGGGTTGATCGTGTGGTGTAACAAGGGCTCCACGGGTCAGTAGCCAGGCTCTTTGCTCAAAACCAGGGACTGGCTGGCACTCTTCCTTGATAGGAAACTAGACTGAAAAAGACTTCTGCTAACTGCACTCAGGCTACAGCTTAGGAAGCGGCTGACCTAATGCCAGCTGCCTCAGTGACTGAATCTGTGATATCCCCAACGTCACCATGGGACCGGGGCTCTGGTCCACTAACACAGACCTGATTCTGATCTGGGAACTCCAAAGCCAGGCAGAGACAACGGCAAATCTGCTAGACCAGCAGGGAAAATCACAAAGAGACAGAGAGACACACACACGCGCACACACACGCACAGGAAAAAGAAAAAAGAAACTCCCATCAGAACTTGCCTGCAGAATTACAGAACCTGATGAAAACACCAACAATATCAACAACCACACATAAACTCACTGCAGACAAGACAAAAATCATCAAATGATCTGAAAAGGACTTTCAAATAAGCATGTAAGAGATCTTCGAAGAGATAAATAACAAAAGAACCAAAAAAATGTTAAATACAAACGAGCAGAAATGAGAAATGAACTAGTAGATATAAAAAAAAAATTAAAAATCTTGCAAATGAAGTATAACCACTGTAATTTATAGATAAATTGTTGGTGGTTCCGATACATATCTTGGCTGCCTAGTAAGCCATCTCTCCCTCTGCTTTCACGCTCACAGGGCTCTGAGTTTTAGGGGGCAGTCGTGTTAGACCAAGATTCAAAAATCTTAGACCAAGATTCAAAAATCAAAGACACCCTGTATTTGTCCTCAAAGAACTTGCCAGCTGTAACAGTGATCTACCAGACCACTAAGGTTACAACGCAGAACAAAATTTAGTTAAATTTCCAAAAAAGGTAAGCATTTTTTAAACTAAAATGCTCTTAGTGTTCATGAAGTCATATTACCATCTTCACTAGAGTTGGCATTCTATGATAGGTAAACATTCTCACAAAACTTCATATGAATGGAGCTGACATAACCAAAGGTGCTTCTTTCCGAATCTGTATTTGAACTCATCTGGTAACTATCCTTGTTTATTCAAAGCACACCAGCGAAAAAGTAACCCACTGAAAAGTCTCCAAAACCAAAGACAACTACTTGCAATATTACTTCTAGTAGAAAGCACTCAAAGATTTCACAATAACAGCTTTATTTTCACTTATCAACTGCCTGATTATTCAAACTGATGAGAAAAGCGACTCTATTCCTATTAATGTAAATATAATCAATATAAATAACATGTGAAAAATTTTATACTCTCTAATATTATATTCCAATAAGAAAATGCTCACTTCATCCCAAAGTTTCCATAATCAAAAAACTGTACTCTAAAAGTACATCAGAACTGTCATAGGATCCCAGTCAGGATTAAATCTTAATTCTTTCCTCACTCTCTAAAAGTAAACAACACAAAATAGTAAAATCCAGTTCTGTTCACAAACAGAAGTGGAAAGGAATGACAGAAAATATTACATATACCATCCCCTCACAACTGAGAAGATAAAATCTATATCAAGATAGGTCTATAGGATAGACTTGGTTCCTTGATCCATCAAAGACATTGATAAAGAGATTTCTTTCTTTTTTTTGCTTAAATATAATATTAACCTACGTTACCCAATGATTAAATTTACACAGTAAAACCTCTGCTAATTATGGTCAACTGCAATATTTCCCTCTTCATATTTCCAAAAAGTCATTTTCCAATGGCTAGTCAACAGAAAAGTTTAGATAGTAGAACTAAACCAGCCAAGAAGCTAATGACACAGATATCCTCACCACACCTAACTTCTTAGAATAAATCAAACATCAATCTCCTCGTTTAAATACAGGCAAGTGCACAGTATTGGGCTGAACCAGATTATCCAATCTCTGATGAAGTGACATAATTCCAATCTGCTCAGTAACAACTTTTTTCTTTAAGTACAACACCGCAGATGCTCCTGAGAGGACTGAAATGATACACAGGAGGAAGGGCACTTACCCATGACTGGAGATGTCTTTGTACGTGGTCCCGATCAGGCACTACACCCAAATCTGCTGTCCAACGTTTCTCAGAGGAATACATGTCCTGGTCAGAAAACAAAGAGAAAGAAATCATATTTTCTAAAGGTCAGTGTTTAAAGTTTTCTAAAAGGAAATAAAAATAATTTACTTACAAAAATTTTCTATTTCTATAAGAACCCCATGACGTCATCTAAATATAAAAAATTACCAATCTTTGGAATATCATGATTCTGCTCCTATTTTCCTTTTTCAGTAAGCCATTACCTCAAAAGCAAATAGTATGTCTAAAGGAGTTAGGCCACACAGAAACTTAGTAACAGGTGCCCTTTGTCTTCAGTCCCTCCCCATCCCACCCCCACATAAAGAAGTCATAGGAAGAAAGCACTCCATTTGGGGTAAATTAAGCATATCACACCAGCTAAATGTACTCTGACTGCACACAGGTGATTTATATACACCATCAAATAAAGATTACCAAAGTGATTGCTATGGACTTTCCCTTATAATGGGCAGTTTCCTCACTATAAAAGTAATATGGTTTCATTGTTTTAAAAAGCTGGAAACAGCAGCAAAGTAGAAAGAAAAAAATTCTCTCACAGTACAATGCCACTACATCTACCCAATCATGTGGGGCATATCTCCTTTCCAGGAACTTTCTGTACATATTTTAAAAATACACTTTATAAATACTACATACAAAATTTTGTATTTGGTTCTTTTGAGTATAACGTAAAGCATCACCCTGCATTATTATAAATACAAACTTAACGCTTTCCGAAGATTTCCATTATAAATCTTCTTCTCCTGATAATATATTAAAGAAAATGAGGCATAAAGTAATACTAATGCTACATTTAAACATAACCACGGATGCACAAATGCCTCCCCAAACCTAATACATGAAATTCCAAACAAGGTAACATCAGATTTGATACAAAATTAACATTTGTGCTAAGTCATGTGTAGCTGCCTTCATAAACTGATAAGCTACTTCTCGTAATCACCAGAAGCGGTGATTACTTTCTAGATCAATTAAGAAAACAGCATAATACTAAGGACCTCTGCTTCTGAAACAGATTTCAGTTCAGGAACCATTTTTTGAAGAAATAATGCTTGCCCCATCTATAAAACATCTCTACTCATACTGTGTAATATACAAAAGAAGGATAAATTCACCGAATGGAAATTCTGGACGCCCAGCAGGGTCCACACGCTGTAATTAGTAGTGGCCTATCTCCGATGAGTTACCGCATAATCACCTGGCCCCCACCCCACACGCCCTCCTCTTCGTCTTGCAGTGGCTACTATTAAATGATTTCCATTTCCAGATAACCCAATTATCCCAAAGAAAATGAGAAGCTGTAGGGAAAATTCTAAAACAACACATAATCCATGTGACAAAAGGTTCTCACAATGAATACACTTTCTTCCTGGTGCTTCGCCAAGTCTATTAGACTTGTTTCCCGGCCAGGAGACTAGGAGGTGGTGCACGCTGCCCCGAGGAGCGAACTGACAGGTGGCCGAGGACGAGGGCCCTGTGTCACAGAGACACAGAGGAGACTACCTGCTCACAGGGGCCCCGGGAGCTCACGCACAGCTCGCTCACAGGTCCTCTCTCTGCCCAGGGACTTCTCTCTTTGTTCATGCTTATATCAAGTTTTTTATCTTAATTTAAAATTCCTACATGGCAACATCAAAGCACTTTGTACTAAGTCATGCACCCCTCCTACCCACAGTTACAAACTGCCAAATAAAAACTTATTCAAGGATTGAAGTTCCTCAGATATTAGTTTTCTCAGCACTAAAAATAGTAACCTCAAAAAACCAGGATAATAAAACTTATAAACACTGGATTTTTAGCCTTACTTACTATCTGAGGTGGTAAATGTACTTGACAAATATGCAACAATGCATGAGTTGGAATTAATGTCACGGAGTAGTTCTTAGAAAACATATTTTTAAATTACTTATAACTGAAGTCCTATGTTCAAGATTCTTTATACTAATCACAGCTTTGAAATGCAGACCCTCCATCCCCAAGTAGGTGGTTACCAATTCTTTTCAGCAATGAGGCAGTTCAGAAGCACAAATGATAAAACTTTCAGATTCCCTTTCTCCTCCTCAAAATGCTACCAACCTGGACATACGAAGAAGAAAGAAGAAAAATCTTACTTGTTGTTTTTCACACCGTCTAAGAGGGAAAGAGTCTGTCTTAAATCCAGAGTTTCACATAAAAGGCATTATTGGGATACTTCTGCAAAATCTGGCCTTTCAACGCACTTTCCAGAAACTTGAGCCACTGCTGTTTATTTTCAGCAAAGAATTTATCCTCATGCTAACCTACTATGGGTTCTTTCAAGTGGCTCCTCCAATTTTGTGATAACACTTGATATGCACAAGTGGTAAGGCTACAGCAGGCCTCCTTAGGCCTGCTGACACCCATCCTGACAGGGAACTCAAGGACCAGCTAAAGGAAAGAAACTCCACCATATCCTTTTCTTTACTGCAGGCACTAAACATGACCTAAAAATAATTCCTGTCACTTTTTTTGTTTGTTTGTTTTTGTTTTTTGGGTTTCTTTTTTTTGCGGTACGTGGGCCTCTCACTGCTGTGGCCTCTCCCACTGTGGAGCACACAGGCCCCAGACGCGCAGGCTCAGCGGCCATGGCCCACGGGCCCAGCCACTCCGCGGCATGTGGGATCCTCCCGGACCAGGGCATGAACCCTCGTTCCCTGCATCGGCAGGCAGACTCTCAACCACTGCGCCACCAGGGAAGCCCACTTTTTTAATATTTATTTTTATTTATTTTATTTTATTTATTTGGTTGCGCTGGGTCTTGATTGCAGCAGGCGTGCTCCTTAGTTGCGACTCACAGGCTCCTTAGTTGCAGCTTGCCGGCTCCTTAGTTGCAGCACATGGCCACGCATGTGGGATCTAGTTCCCCGACCAGGAATCAAACCCGGGCCCCCTGCATTGGGAGTGCAGAGTCTTATCCACTGTGCCACCAGAGAAGTCCCTCCTGTCACTTTTAGTCAGTTAAAAACTATGGAAGTATTTAAAAGGATTTCTGGTTTTATAACACCAGATCATCTATTCTAAAACTAGCTCAACAGTCCCACTTTTAAATTATTTTAAAACTTAAATTTAATAGAATTATAAACCGCAACATACAGTAGCACATTCTATTGTTTCTAATAATATTCTGTCTGGAGATCAAATTAACATTAATTTATTTCATTGTACAATAACTTCTACAAAGAAAATACACAAAGATTCCCAATCTCTACTAAAAGCTAATGTAATCTCCATTTTTAATCTCATCACAAATTATAATTTTAAAAAATCAAATTTAATCTTGAAGATATTATGCTAAGTGAAATAAGCCAGTCATAATAGGACAAGTACTCTATGATTTCACATGTATGAGGGACCTAGAGAAGTCAAATTCACACAGACAGAAAGTAGAATGGTGGTTGCCAGGGGCTGGAGGAACAGAAAATGGGGAGTTAGTGTTTAATGGGCGAAGAGTTTCATTTTGGGAAGATGAAAAAAGTTCTGGAGATGAATGGTGATGGCTGTACATTAATGTGAATGTACTTAATGTGCCTGAACTGTACACTTTAAAATAGTTAAAATGGTAAATCTTATGTGTATTTTACTACAATAAGAAATACAAACGTAAAAAAAGAATCAGTTACCTATGGTTTCGAAAGGGTAAGCAAATCCTGAAGTAACAGAAATTACAAAGAATTTAGACTTTTTAATTCATAAATATTAAAAACCAACTGCATGTTTCTAATATTTGGCTATAAGAGAAAAAGAAGTGTCTACGTGAGAAATAGCTAGGACTCATTATTTAGATTTTTTAAAAAATCCCTACAACTAAATTACTAACACACGCTCCTGCTAAATCCAGGAGGATTTAGCTGTTCCCCCAATACCACCATTCACTAGATCTCTTAAACTCATTTGGTGTATTTTCATCCATTTTCAAAATATTTTTCCTTCTAAATACGTGTATACTTTTTCATTCATGCACTCTTGTATACATAAAACACTTACTGACACCAAGAAGCTGAAGATTATGTGTAAGACTTTAAAAACTTTACCCACAGTTCTATTTTTATCTTTTAGCATCTTTAAAAATTTTGTAGAATAAGGACAAAGTAATTATTTAATTAATTCTTTCTCATAATTTTTAATTTCATGGTCAGTTTCTATTTAAAGAATTCCCACCACTCTGCTATGAACTTTCCAATGTTTATCATTCAAGATAAGTACTTCAGGGCTTCCCTGGTGGCGCAGTGGTTGAGAGTCTGCCTGCTAATGCACGGGACACAGGTTCGAGTCCTGGTCTGGGAGGATTCTGTGTGCCGCGGAGCGGCTAGGCTCGTGAGCCACAACTACTGAGCCTGCGCGTCTGGAGCCTCTGCTCCGCAGCAGGAGAGGCCGCAATAGTGAGAGGCCCGCACACCGCGATGAAGAGTGGTCCCCGCTTGCCACAACTAGAGAAAGCCCTCGCACAGAAATGAAGACCCAACACAGCAAAAATAAATAAATAAATTAACTCCTACCCCCAACATCTTCTTTAAAAAAAAAAAAAGATAAGTACTTCACTAACTAATAAAATAAAGCTGTAAGAGACTTCCCTTTCTGCAATTCTTGTGTCCAAACGGCTTGAGAACCCTTTTGCTACATGACACCTAAAAATGCTTGATAAAAATATAAGAATTATCCTTTTGAATGCATAGCAAAGCTCACAAGCAACTAAGGGATGTCCTCAGAGACCAAAAAAGTAAACAGGAGCACAAATAGAGAGTGGAAGGTGGGCAATGATGCCAGCAACTGCTCTAGAGGCACTGATAATCCCCCATAACCAAGCTATACTGTCCAATACTGAGCCACTAGCCACATGTAGCTTTTTAATTTTAAATTAATTTAAAGCATCTAAAATTTAAAATTCAGTTCCTTTGTCACACTAGCCATATTTCAAAGGTGACTACTGGCTATCATATTAGCACAGATATATAATATTTCCATTATCATGGAAAATTCTATTGGATAATGCTGAAGAGCTTTCAGTGTTAACAGTCATGCATGGGACAAAGCAAAAGCTTCATACTACACAATATGGGAAGTCAGACTAAAGATAAGCACTTAAAGCCTGGTCCCTGAAGAACTAAATCTTCAATAAAAAAGAATAAACTATGAAAAAACAATCTACCGCAAACGGAGACTAGAGAAAAATTCTCCCCTGCGTCTAGGCTTATTGGTGTTTTGGGAGAAGGGGAATATTCCCTGGAAGTTTGCAACCAAAACCAACCTTCACACGGGTATCAAGTTCAAATCCATGCTATTTGTACATTGTGAAAATCTCAAGCCTAGAAATTAAGTGGCCCTGGGTTGACAGTGTCCTCAGTTGCAATTCTTCTCTGGGAGAAAGCACTCTTAACCCAGGTCTCGTAAGAATTTCCACAGATAAAGTTACCATAAAAACAAGTTCAAATTGTAAAACTAAGGATAATAAGCAAGATACAACAGAAATAAGTATATAATTCACGATTTTTTAAAAAAAGAGGGTGGGGCTTCCCTGGTGGCGCAGTGGTTGAGAGTCTGCCTGCCGATGCGGGGGACACGGGCTCATGCCCCGGTCCAGGAAGATCCCACATGCCGCAGAGCGGCTGGGCTGCTCGTGAGCCATGGCCGCTGAGCCTGCGCATCCGGAGCCTGTGCTCCGCAACGGGAGAGGCCACAGTAGTGAGAGGCCCACGTACCGCAAAAAAAAAAAAAAAAAAAAAAAGAAGAAAAGCAAGAGAATGCTAGATCCCAGAGTTTCTGGGGACAGGAGTAAGATAGAAGAGGAGTTGTAGGGAGGTGTGAGCCAAGAGGGTAGTGCTAGCATTCTACCACTTAACCTGAGGGAGGGGACAGTACAAATATCATTCTATTAGACCTTACGTAACATTACATATAGTCCTTTGTATGAATATATATTTTAATATGAAAAAGCAAAACTTTTCCAACAAAATTCAGAAATGAAATGATTATAAATAAAAATGACAACATATGTTAAGTAATCACATGTATAAAAGAGTTAAATGCATTTATAATCTTTAAGCCATAATTAAGAGGCGGAAAGAGTTGTAGTGACTCACATTCATTTTTTTTAATTAATTTATTTATTTTTTATTTTATTTATTTTTGGCTACATTGGGTCTTCATTGCTGCGTATGGCCTTCCTCTAGTTATGGCGAGTGGGCGCTACTCTTCGTTGCGGTGTGTGGGCTTCTCATTGCAGTGGCTTCTCTTGTTGCGGAGCACGGGCTCTAGGTGCGTAGGCTTCAGTAGTTGTGGCACGTGGGCTTCAGTAGTTGTGGCTCGCAGGCTCTAGAGCACAGGCTCAGTAGTTACAGCACACGGGCTTAGTTGCTCCGCGGCATGTGGGAACTTCCCGGACCAGGGCTCAAATCCGTGTCCCCTGCCTTGGCAGGCAGATTCTTAACACTGTGCCACCAGGGAAGCCCTGACTCACTTATTCTTTAAGAGAAAGAGACAAATACAAGTGATAGCCAGGTCCACTATAAAATGCAAGAGGGAATTTACATGAAAAGACTGATGATTATATATTATCCAAACGTAGAAGCAGCTAGCCTTCCCAAAGAGCTGTGTCATTTGTGCATCTGCTCTCAGCTATCTGATCAATGAAGATTCTGATCTCACCTTCACAGCTGTATAATACAAGTTCATTTTCTAGTAGAAATTCCTAGATCCTGTTTTGCTGAATTGCCATACATTGAACTACCATCCCAAGAAAAAGCTTAAGAAAATTGTCTTAATTGAAGCATTATTTGTAACAGAAAAAAAAAGTATAAACAACTTAAATGTGCAATAATAAGGGACTGACTAAATGAATTGTTAATTTATATGTAATGGAGTCTCATGCATCCATTTAAAAAACATCGCAAAGAAATTTAATGACAGTGAGTGAATGAATGCTCTCCAATGTGCTTTGTGCCACTTTCTCACAATCAGCAAGAAGTATCAGAAATGATGCCTCAACCAACTTAAATGTATTTCCCCAAAGGCTTATAAACCAATACTTAAAGTGATTAATGTTCAATTTTTAAATTTAAAATGAACAGATAATATAAAAATTTACTATTCATTCAATAAATATTTACTGAGCAGCTATTACGAGCCAGACAGTGTTCTAGGCTCTGCATACACAGCCACGAACAAAACAAATACCCCATCCTCGTGGAACTCACATCCTAGCAATTCTAGTACCTTCCCTTCTTAATTCAGATGCACAGTTCATTAGTTCAAATAAATATGTCAGGGCAGATTCCAGGGTAATGTCTTCTCATGCCAGATAAAGAAAACTTTAGTTAATATTTAAAGTCATTATTCATTGACATGGATGGTCTCACCACTGTACTTTCACAATTCTTGAGCTTTCTATAAAGAATGTTCTTTCTGCAGTTTACACCCCCTGAAACACAGTGCTGAATTCCCATGGCTTTCAGTATTTTCCCTGCTCAAGAGAAGTAAAGCAAATCTTCTATCACAGCTAGAGTAGAAGGTTTATTTACCCCATTCACTCAATCAACAAAGTACTTCCTGCTAATAAGATCAGAGAAGGAGATGGGCAAAATGAGAAATCCTTCGGTTTCCTAGGCTTGTTTACACGTGTATGTTAATGAAGCATCAGATAAGAACCAGGTCTGATTTCCCCCTCTACAGGTAGAATTTAAGTTAGGTTTCCAGAAGGACTTATCGAATTCTAGTAGCTTTACACTGGTCAACGCGTCAACTTCTAGGTATTCAGGAAAACAAATGTCCTTCCCAAGGCTTCCTTTCCTATCTCAGTTACAGAGACGCAGGGCCTTTCAAAAGCAGCTTATAATTTGCTTACATGTCACATTTGCCTAACGTACTTGATACATCCTACCAGAACTAAGCGTAATGCCTGAGGTCTACAGATAAAAGCTAGAATGAAGGGTACAGTATCTCTGATTTTCAGGGGCCTGGCTTCATTTAAAAAGTCAATTAAAAATTACATACAGCTAAGTATAATATAAGCACTGCTGCAGACACTATGAGGACTAAAACGTAGACAGGATTCCAGGCCCAACTTTAAGGAATTTACATCTAGTTGGATTCTAAACACAAGAATGTATCCATCCATCCATTCAATAAATACTAATTCAGCTCTACAACATGTAAAAACTTCTCAAAGGGCTTGAGATACAGCAATGGAGACAAACCTGATCCCAGCCACCCTGCCGTTAACAGAACATAGTCAGGACAAAAGTCCTAAAGAAGATGGGAGTCAAGGGCTTCAGCTCATGCAAAGGCCCTATGCTGAGTTAAAATGAGTAAATGTATGGGCAAAAAAATGTAAATGTATACAGGTAAAAAGAGGAAAATTCATGTAAGATGTCAATAAAATTGGAATTCAGCAAGCTGATGGCAGAATGTAAGAAAATCACTCAACATACAGCAAGTCCAAGATGAAAGTGGTCCAGCTCTGCCATTAACCAGCTCTAGGAATGTAGATCAAGTCACTTGACTTCTCTGAGCCTTGGTTCCTTTATCCATAAAATGAGAAGTTAGCTTTTTCAACCTGGCTACCACTCAAGATTGTCAAGGGATTATGCATGACAAAAAAAATGCTTTCATAAACTAAATATCTCATATATTTGACACATGCATGAGCATGGATCCATTTTTGGTCTTATTATAAAATAAAGGAATTGAAACATAATTTTTAAGTTCTCTTTCTAGCACTGTAAGGTTTGTGACCTAAAAACTAATTTTAGATCAATGGATAACTAAGAAAGGTTCTGACTTCCTCAGCATTGTAAGTAGACTCAATTAATAAATTATTGCAATAAACCAAGTATGAGCTGGAAAAAACTGGTCTAAAATGTTGGTTATGTTTTAAAAAGGGAGGGGGATGGCAGATTCAAAGGGCACTTGGAAGAAAGTCAAAATGACTACTAACAGTGAAGTAATCAAAGGTAATCCTAAATTCAAAGGGAGACTCCAGATGATATTCTTTTGGCAATCCTCAGTGATGGCAGATCATCAACTTTGTAGGAAAAAGTTTTTGTAAAAGAAAAATATTGGGCTTCCCTGGTGGCGCAGTGGTTAAGAGTCTGCCTGCCAATGCAGGGGACATGGGTTCAAGCCCTGGTCTGGGAAGATCCCACATGCCGTGGAGCAACTAAGCCTGTGCACCACAACTACTGAGCCTGTGCTCTGGAGCCCGCAATCCACAACTGCTGAAGCCAGCGCGCCTAGAGCCTGTGCCCTGCAACAAGAGACGCCACTGCAATGAGTAGCCCGCACACCGCAACGAAGAGTAGCCCCTGCGCGCAGCAACGAAGACCCAACGCAGCCAAAAATTAATAAAAATAAATTTTTTTTAAATAGTGAAATGTCTGGAAGGGCATATTTCTTAAAAAAAAAAAAAAGAAAGAAAAGAAAAGAAAAATATTTCCCAAGCAAGTCTGGTGAAGGAGCTTAGAATTCAAACTGATAATAAAATGTGATATAAATTGATGATGAATAGGGTTTCATATCTCTAAAAAGCAATTTCTAAAAAGAAATTTCTCTTCAGCAACTAATGTAGTCTACTAATGGTAACTAATTTGAATACACATTCTAAAATGCTGCTTTCAAAATGAGTCTATTACTTCACAACCACGTTATTCTACTTAGCCTCTATTTTCCAATAACTAACCATCAGCTGGGAAAGTAAAACACAAACACATGAAAGTTACATAAAAGACAAAATAAGTGACCTGCATTTCCGACAAAACTAAACCACATATTACACATCAACCTTAAAGACAAAAACCTAGACCAAAAAATATATATATATAAATGTATATATAAAGTATATTTTTTAATTATTAAAAATATCAGAGGGTAAAAATTGGTACAACTTTGAAAAACTGGCAGTAACTCCAAGAGCTAAATATTTATCTACCTATTACTCAACAATTCCATTTCTAGGGATACTTCCAAAAGAAAGGAGTCCATATGTCCAACAAAATACATGTATAAGAATGTTCATAGCAGGTTTATTATAACAGCCCAAAACTGGAAATAATGCAAATGCCTATTAAAAGTAGAATGGAGAAATAAATTGTGATACATTCGTATGTTAGGTTACTACTATGACAGACAGTATTTTCCAATAACAGTCACTGTAATACTTCTCGACTCACATGTTGTTCCAGAACCTTGCATCTCTCATCAACAGGTTTCTGCTCTCTCTAAACCTGGGTCGGTTCCTAACAGGTGACCTAGCGTCCATCTGGCTCTCCACACCCCCCCCTCCCCAGGCTGCCTGTGCAGGACGACCGCCCTGGCAACCGGCCACCACCCAGTGACAAACTCAGGCCACCTAAGATGCTCTATCATCAACCACCAGCTGTGGGAGCAAACGTTCAAATAACGTTAGGCCCAGCCTTCGAGCCGCCCTACTTGAAACTAAATGAAGCAGAGACAAGCGTTGCCCAAACTGCAGTTTTGTGACAAACATAAATGTTGTCATTGTTTAAGTCACTGAGTTTTGAAGCAATTTTTTTTGAAGCCACAGTAAACTAGAAAAAGTGCAGAGCAATAAAAAAGAAACACTACTGCCACTTGCAACAACATAGCTGAATCTCACTGATAAAATACAATGTTGAATGAAACAAGCCAGACAAGAGAGTACATATTGTATGATACCATTTTGACGAAAAACTAGAAAACTTCTATGGTGAGAGAAAACTGAGTAACTGTTACTTGAGGTAAGGGAGGAAGGTGGCATGGATTGGGAAGGAGTGTGACAGAGCCTACTGGGTGGCAAAAATATTCTATACGTTACACTGGGTGTGATTATATACTTAATTACATTTATAAAAATTCTTCAGGGTATACATTTAAGATTAGTGCATATTATTATATGTATATTACACCTTAATTTTTAAAAGGTGGGGAGGGGTGGGGCGATCAAAGAGCTAACAAGATAATGAGGAATTACCAGCCACAGTCTAAGAAGAGGAATCCAAAATGGGGACCACGGTACCCTGGGGCTTCTTTCCTCCCGGAAATGTTTGCCCAATCAAGGGAGGTGCCTGAGAGGCTAAAATGCACTTAGGCAGCCTTGCAACCTAGGAAGACAACATGTCAGAGTACAAGAGCCACCAAGGGAGCCATCCCGTGCTTTGGAATAAGACTTCAAAAAGCTGAATTCCAGAAGAAAGAATAACACAAAAGTAAACTAAACCAGCCTTTGCACAGACGCTAAAAAAAAATCTCAATTTGGATCGAGGTGATCCTAAGTGCCTGGCAAAAGCAACAGAAAAATCCTTATCTAAATCTATAATTACTTCTAGAAATAATTTTTCAAATACAATGAACAGTACACAAAGATAAGCAGGCATACAAGGAGATGAGACTCCTTGAGAAATACCAGACGACAGAAAAAACCTGCAGAACTCTGGGACAGAGTTACATGCTTACTCTGTCCACAGAGATATATGCAAAGCTTGAACATTTTGATAGGGAATTAGTAACTATAAAAGCAGCATAGCAGATTTTAAAAAGAACCAAACTGATATTCTAGAATGAAAAACACAATAACCAAAATTAAGAACCCAGAGAATGAACACATTTAAGACCAAATTAGACAGAGATGAAGACTAACTTAGTAAACTGGAAGATAGGCCAGAAGAAAATGTCCAGAAAAAAAGAAAAAAATAGAAAACCTAGAAGACAGGTGAAATACACAGTGGAGTCAGTGAGACCTAACACTGGAACCGAAGTCCCAGAAAGATTAAGCATGCGAAATGGGGAGAAGCAATATTTTAAGAGATGACAGCTAAAAACTACCCAAGACTGATGAAAGACATCAGGTAACAGCATTAACAGGTATACGCCCAAGCAAGAAAAGGAAGGGGGGGGGGGGTGAGGGGCGGGGGAGGGAGAGGACATCATCTGAAATAAAATCTGAAAGACAAAAAGAAAATCTTAAAAATAGCCTGAGAAAGAAACAAATTACCAACAAAGTGATAAACTGCAGCTGCTTCTCAATAGAAACAAGGATTATAGAATAATCTCTTCTTCAAAGAACTAATATACAAATATACGTATGTATGTATCTCCAATCCAGAATTCTATACCTAGCAAAATGTATCTTTCAAGAATGTACGTGAAATAAAAACATTCTCAGACAAACTAAGAGACTGAAATTTTTTAAACACTAAATCCACTCTAAAGAAAATACTAAAGGGTATTCTGCAGGCAGATGGAAAATTGTTTCAGAAGGAAGGTCAGTATCACAAGAAGGAATAAAGGAAAAGAAAGGCAGTTAAGTCTAACTGAATAATAATGGTACAAAACAACAGAAATAGGTCCTTGGGGTATAATACATATATGCATTTAAAAACATGATAACAATGAAATAGGTTTAAAAAATAGGAAAGAAATTGACTTACATGTTTTTAAAGGCCTTAACATTATCTGGAAAAAAGGTGAAAGTCTCAATTAATGCTACACTTTGATAAGTAGAGAAAAGATTAGAGTTTCTTAGGCAAATACTAAAAGAGTAAAAGAATATATAATCCCAAGCTAATAAAAAAGGAGGAAATGGAATAATTATTTTTTTAAATCAATCCAAAACAAACCTAGAAAGAGAAAAGGAACATGGAACAGGTGAGATGCTTAATTTTTAACCATTAATATCAAGTTATCTGCCAATTCATTTCTATAAGAGCCATCAGCAAAATACACAGAAATATCTAGCCCCCACTCACATACCTAAACTTTGTAAATTTTAACCTCCACATCTATTCCATTTTTTTCCATTGTCACTGACTTTTCAAAGTCTTATTTCACCTTATCTTTTCTTATGTAACTGCAGATATGCTAACAATCATTAAAACATCCAAAAGCCAAACAAAAAGAAACAGGAACAAAAAATCCAGAGAACCAACTGGCTTAAAAATGCTGCATTAATTCCGCAATAAAATATTAATTTGCCATTACTGATCTATATAATAGTACTAACCAAAATTAATGTAGTAAGAAGCTTAAAATGATATTCTTTCACTTATTTCATGAAAAACATTGCTCTAATATTTTTTAATTCACTTGTTAATTCAGTGAAGGGAAATCCCAGGATAAAATTAAAACTTTTTCTACACTAGTATCAATGTCAGCAAGACACAGGTGCAACATATACCTCTATCAGAGAATAACTAATCTCTTTAGAGCCAAAGATACTTAACCAAACAAGATATGAAACTCCAGAGTCACTCTTGAGCGTCCTATAAGCAAATGAAATTACCTGCCACTTACTAATTTTTTAAAAAAATTTTACAGTGGATTGCTACTTGCATTTTGTGAGGAGATATTTTAAATAAGGGGGCGTCTAAGCTCTTCCAAGGGAAAATACTATCAAAATTAAATCAAAACACTACACTCATATTATACAGCATCTCGCTAAAGAAATCAAAGAACCTTTTATTTACCACTTAACAGATATAAGAACTATCAAGTAACCGGTGCCAGAGTTATGAAAGGAGACACAAAGTGTGCAGACTCATCTCCAGTCTAGCGAGGTGAGAGTCGTCTCGACTAACTCCCTTTCTACAAAGGCTGAGCCACCTTTGTTCTCACCTGGTTCAGATGATGCGAGCACGGGGCCAAGAGCCTACCTTCCCTCCACAACTAACGGTGGTGGTGTATGTGCCACAGAGGGAACTAACACACAAGCATTCTCTTCAGGGACCGTGTACGCGCTCTCTCTCATACTCAAAGCGTCCCACCCTCCCACTTGCCCTTTCCACCTGCCATCTTCTCCTCATCCTTCAGGTCTTACCAGCCACTTCCTCAGGACAGCTTGCCCTGCCACTCCCAATCAAGTTAGGTTCCCTGGTGACAGGTTTTATAGCTCCCTGTACTTTACTTCAAAGGACTGATCCCTCCTGTTGTTGAAAACAAGGTACCTAACACAAGGTCATGGGTACAATAAGGCACTCAAAAAATATTTGTTGAATAAACAAACAAGTGTGAATTTATGATCCCCTCCCCGGATTTTACAAAGAAACAAGCTTTAAAAAATTAAGTTATCTGCATGAAATACCATAACCTGGAAATGGCAGAGACCAGCTGAGACTCCAAGTTTGTGACTCTAATTCCCGTGCTCTAATGCCCATGTACTATAAGGAAGTGTGCTAGAAGTCAGATTTCTTTCAAATGTATATTATTTTTGTATTGACTTCCACTGTAAAAATTGAGACACTTTCTAAAGGAAAAAAAATGAGACACTAAATATAAGGAAATCATATCTAACAATGCAATATGCCTTTCAAAAATCACACTGAAGGGACGAAGTATACCTTTCTGGTAATAAATGGTCTGAGGATTGTTGGTGTAACAATACCATTGTGCTAAAGCGAAACAAGGATGGTTGAAGTGAAATTGCAAACATAAACCAGAAAATGTAATCACTTGCCACTTTCTAACTGAAGCAGCAATTCCTAAAGTTTTGGTATTGTGGCTAAGTTTTTCTGCCAGCTTCAAACTGCCTTAACATTCCTGGCATTTACAAATCAAAGTAATTTTGTTTCATTTCAGCTTGCCACTAGCTTAAATTTACTGGCCTCTTTTTCACCCATCTTCACTAGCTACAAAGGTAACAGTAACCTGAGAGAGATGCAACATGAAGTCAAAGCCTGACACACAACCTCTGCCTGGCACTGTAAGTCCAACTTGGATCTGCCATGCCAGGAAGTTGTCTTGGTTCCCAAGGATGACCAGCCAATTAACAGATGGTGCCAAGATATGGGGATATATGTATATGTATAGTTGATTCACTTTTTTATACAGTAGAAACTAACACACCATTGTAAAGCAATTATACTCCAATAAAGATGTTTAAAAAAAACAGATGGTGCCAAAGCCGACACTTCTACTTACTGGCTTGTTTAACCAATGGCAGCTGTCCTCCAGAGGAGCTATTTCATGTCAAAACAATGTTACAACTGGTAATGAGCTATTCTCACCAGAAACAAGGATGCCAGAGAGTCAAACAGACTAGCTAAAAACAGTAAGTAGGCACCAACAGCAAGACTCAGGGCCCAAGTTCTTAATGTTTGGGAAATGATGCTTCTTTGAATGCCCTTGTGACACCTCAGTGATTCTTTAAATAGGTAATCAGCAAAGGAATTTCTGTTAACTCAGAATATCTGTACTTGGAATTAAGGCTCTGGTTTTCCTTTTTAAATTAATTTATACCTTTATTAGTGTAGCTTTTTTCTCATATTTTGACATATTTCAGTTACCTATGTGGAATATAACATAGGTCAACAACATCCACTTTAAGTAATAAACTAGACTATGTCTACAGACTTTACTATAAAAAAAACAGCAAGCTCAGAAACGTTTTTCTTAATTTTCGGGTCTGACAGAGTGAGAAATAAAAGCAAATAAACCACTGTCCATTTAATGCTGGCTAATTTGATTCTTGTTAAGATGACTGCACAAAAGAAAAAAGTACCCTGACTTCCCTGTAACAGAACTTCTCATAGATTCAACATGTGAGGGAGTTGGCCAGGGTGATATCTAAAGTTTTGTCCAACTTCTCTGTGCTACGAAACATTAAATATCTATCCCAAAGACTTACTTCTATTTATAAATGAATTAATACAGGCTTGAAATCACTTTCTTCCAGCAAACAAAATATTTAAGACCATGTCCCCACTTTTTTTCTATGTGTCTCCTTATTTCCAATGACTGGGTATTGCCCCAATTCAAAACTCCTTCCCAATCCCGTAAGGGACTCATTTAACTCAGGTTGAAATCTACTGACTAAAAAGCATCCGTGGATTAAAATGAAGGGGGGGGGGGCCGGGCAGACTTTAATCTTCAATTTCTAGAAATCTCCACCCGTGGATTCATAGACTCTTCACATTTCTTGGCATTAAAATACCTGCGAGTAACAATTCTGCCGCATCACAACTGCCGCACCAACACCCGGCTGTGAACTCCAAACTATTTTGCAAACTCTGCAAAGGCGCAGAGATTTCCAGCTTCTCCAAAGCCCTCATTCACCCCATCCTCCCCTTGCCTAGTCGAAACGAAGTCCCACGGCAGGAAGGCAATAATTTAAAAGAACGAAGTTTGCCTCAGTCCTGCCCACTTGGACTCTGGAGGACGCAACTGAAACTTGCAAGGGAGACACGTCTCCCGGGGACCGAAACTTGCTCGGGGGGAGGGAGAGGCTGTGGGTCTCCCCTCCCCGCGGACCTGGCCGACCCCCGACCCGGCCGACCCCCGACCCTTCCAGAGACCCCCTTCACCGGTCGGCAGGTCCCCTCCCGCGCCGGCCCCGCCAAACCCTCCCCGCACGCCCCCCTGCGCCCCCTACCCCGCGCCCGCCAACCTGCCAATCGCGCCCGCCAACCTGCCAATCACACCCGCAGCACCCTGCCGTCCAGGTTCCAGGGGGTTCCAGGCCGCGCTCGTTTCCGGAGCCAGTCCCCCTGGAGGGCGGGGACGGGGAGCGCTGCTCCGTCCACCTCCCCCGGGGCCGGGAATGGCGGCGTCCGGCTCCCCGGGGCCAACTCCGAGTCCCTGCCTGGAGGAAACGCGCCGAGCCCCACCGCCGCCGGCCTCTGGCGGGGGGAGAGGAGAAAATGAACTTACCTCCGGACGGTCCCGTCGGCGGAGGCAGCGTGGGGAGTCCCGGGGGCCCAGGAGGTCCCGGCGCGGCGGCGGCTACCGCAGTGCCCTCCGCCCCATTGTTTCCCTTCCAAGAGGATCCCGGCGAAGCCGAGCCCTGGAACCAGGAAGTTGCCCGGCGCGACACCTCCTGCCGCCGCTATGGAAACGGCCCCCGCCTCCCAGGGCGGCTCGCCCGGGACCCCGCCTCCGCGCCACCGGCCCCGCCCGCCTCACGGGCCGCTGCCAACCGACGCCGCTGCGGCCGCGGCCGCCGCCATCTTGGGGCGGCCAGGTCGGCCTCTTCCCGGCGGCACGTGCGCGCAGCTCCCGCGTTCCCGCCGGCCGCGGGGGCGCGCTGCCAGGGCTGTCTGGTGCGGGCGCCGTTCCCCCGGATGCGCGGCCAGAAGCGGCGCCCGGAACCCGGAGGGAGGGAGGGAGGGAGGGAGGGAGGGCCCGGGCGGCACTGGAGAGCCAGGACCTGGAGCGGGGCTTCGAGGCATTGCACGAAAACGACCGGCTTCAGCTGGTGTCAACTGGCAGGTCGAGGGATGGACGTGTTTCGTTCCTGGCTCAACTACTGACCAGCTGTCAGGACCTTGGACACTTTTTCCCTATGCCTCACTTTCTTCGGTTTCTTCATCTGTAAAGTGACATAACAATAGTACCTGCCTCATAGGGTTGTTACCTGGAAGCAAGTGCATGGTACTTAGAAAGTGCAAAATTATCATTCATTCAATAAAATGGCACTGCTTCTGACAAAAGTCACATTTCTGTCTTTTTCCAGGAACTTAATCTAAGTGTTCAAATCAGCACCACTTTAAATAGGCTACTGTGTAAGATCCCATTGCTGCTTGAGACTTCTGAAATGCTGATCTTTTGTCCCGTATTTCTCTAGGTCAGCTTTCCTTTTTTAGATCATGGAAATTGTCAAGAGTTTTAATCTCCAGAATCGTCCATCAAGAGGTTCCATAAAAAGATGAATGATGTAAACTTTCCAATACTGTAATTAGCTGGCAGTTAAATGATTTATTCACTAGAAGCTAGCAAAGTTAGGGTGAGCAAATAACTAAAAGGCTTCCTGTCCTTGATTCCAGGAACTAGAATTACTAAAGCTGGCAACTCTGCATGGTGGCTATTATCTCTCTTTTCCAGCTGCTGAAAACTGACACCAAGAAACTGGGAGCTGTGTGCACTATGGGAGAGGAGGGGAGGAAGGAGGCGGGGTCACGGCCTCTTCCAAAGGATGCAACCTTGAGAACCTTGCATAAGCTTAGGTCTCAAATGGTCTCTAAGGCTTCTCCTTCTAGCTCACAAATGTTGTGATCTCCTTTGTACACTCTTTAAGAAAATACAATGTATATACTTCCCTTTGGGTCTTCCTACATACATTTAAGCCAGATTTGTGAAGACCAGTGTTTAATGATACTGATCCAAAAATAGTGGGACTTCCATGGCGGTCCAGTGGTTAAGACTCCACGCTTCCACTGCAGGGAGCACGAGTTCGATCCCTGGTCAGGAAAATATTGATAAGATCCCGCATCCCGCACAGTGCAGGCAAAAACAAAAAGCAAACAAAACAAAGCCATAAATAGCTTGATATATGAAATGAACTGGGGTAAAAACAGATCAGGAGCTGGCGGGACAGCAGGACATTGGTAACTTTTTCAACGCTCAAGACACTTCTCCAAAAGTTATGGAATGCTCTGATTAGCCATCCCCCAGCTTGGGAAATTTTGAATTTCTGAAAGGCAGGAGCCCCCTCTCATACAGCCTTTTAGCCCCCACTGGACCAGCAGATTGCTTTGCATATGGTAGGCCCTCAATAAACATTTATTGAATTAAATCACCATATTTGTGGTTTTGCTCTCATCATTTCAGGAGGGCTTCGAGACCACAGAGACACGCAAGAGATGTTCTTCAAGGGACATCCTCGCAAACATCATAAACAGTTAATGAGTTAATGGGATTTGGGATGAACAACCTCAGCCCCAGGCTTATTTGGCAAAACGAAGTGGAAATTTCAGATATGTTTTTCCATAAATTTTATGGGTAATTTTTTGAAAACTTTACTTTGGACCTAATTATGAGCACCACTGACTCAATTTTATACTACAACAATAGCATGATTAAGGTTCAGGAAAACCCACATTTTCCCCAAGTCAAAGTGTCATCAATGAATTGTGTCACCTCAGTATAAAACCTGTATTTGTTCTTAGGTGTACCTTTAGGGGCTTCCCAGAATTTTTTTTTATTAACCGTCTTGGAGCTATTGTTAAACAGTAAACACAAAGTTTTGTCTTTATATCCCCAGCATAGTGCTTGACACGCGGTAGGCATGCAAATTCACTTATCTATGGCATATGATAAATATATAGAATTTATGTCAATGATTAGCAAGGAAATAAAGATAGAATCATTTTTCCTCTAAATGAGGGATGGGCAAACTTTTTCTTAAAGGGGAAAGATAATGAACATGAGAGCAGCCATAGACAATATGTAAAAGAATAAGTGTGCCTGTATTCCACTAGAAATTTATCATGGAAATAGGTGGCTTTGACCCACAGGGCATATTTTACCAACCCCCTAAAAATTATATTTAGATTATGCTCACTCCACTTTTATATTCATTCCAATAAAATTTCAGATATTAACTGAAGAAAGTGTAAAAGCTTGATATCCATAAAGCACCAAAAAGTTTAAAAAAAAAAAGTATGGAGTAACAGTTTATGTTACCAATTAAAATATTTCAAAAATAACAAAGGTTTAGGGGCTTCCCTGGTGGCGCAGTAGTTGAGCGTCTGCCTGCCGATACAGGGGACACGGGTTCGTGCCCCGGTCCGGGAAGATCCCACATGCCGCAGAGCGGCTGGGCCCGTGAGCCATGGCTGCTGAGCCTGCGCGTCCGGAGCCTGTGCTCCGCAATGGGAGAGGCCACAACAGTGAGAGGCCCGCATACCGCAAAAACAAAAAACAAAAGTTTAGAACTATGTCTCACACATTATGATGGAATAAGATAGATGGATATTTGCATTTCATTTTTGCAAAAGTTATGCACTATGCTAATGAAAAAAACTTAAAATGTTGCCAAAGGTAAAAGTATATGTTTAAATCCTCAGGATGCCATAATAACTAAGGCCAGAAGTACAATTTGTGGTGAGAAGAGAAGAACATAGGACATAGAGGGAAAAAAATCTCCAAAGCAAATCATACGTCCTTCACTATCATCAGAATATGGATGAAAGGGTGCGTTCCTAGAGTCTCCTGTAAATTGAGAATTTGAAATGTGAATCCATGGCTATTGGATCCATTTAATTTTTTTAAAATAAGGGAGAGCAGATAGCTCCCTAGTGGGGGGAGTTTTTTTTTTTTTAGTAAAGCTGTGGAAAGCCTTGCAGTGCACACTGTCATGCTCACCAGCAGTAGTACTTTCTGAAATCTCATAAGGAGCCAGTGCTCTCCCATTGGTTAGGAAAGTCAGCTCCAGTGACACTGTGTATAATTGTGCTTCATTGTTGAAAACAACTCAGGCCAGTCAACACCTGTGTACCCAGTATAAGTGAAAAAGCAACGACTAATCAACAACCACATCCACAATGCTCATACTGAAAAGTTATCCTTTGGTTTAAAAGAGAAGTTATTGATTGCACAGCAAGGAAGGAGAGTCCATGGCACGACTGTGAACCCCATAAAATTGTATGCAAGATGCTGTGTACACAGTTTGTTCCTTATAACTATCTGGGTCGTCTTGTTTTTTTACTGGTATACTTGGGTTTTTTCTGTCTATCTTAAAAATGGACATGCCGTGAGACTGGGGAATGGATCTGTCTTCTTCCCTACTTTATCCCTTAGTCCAAATCAGTGTCTGATACAGAATGAGCTTTCTCTAAATAATTGTAGAAGGAATGAAGGAAGGGAAGGAGGAAAGGGGGAAGGGAGAGAGGGAGGAAAGAACGAAGGAAGGAACAAAGGTATACAAATATACATTTTTCTTATATAATATTGTACATCACCTATACTTCAATTTTAAAAAATACATTTATTTTCTGGGCAAAGTATTTCCTAACTTTTCCATGTGCTCCAAAGGGTCTGTGACTCAAAGGGGAAAAAATGTAGGAATGATTTGTTTTCAACTACAAAGGCTGCCTCTCATTATCTCCTCTGCTCTTTGGTTCACAAGCCAACCTCCTCCTGATTACACACCAGAATGGCTGTCATGGTTTGCCAGAGACCGATAATGATGTCATAGCATTTGAAAAGCATCTCCTTATGTTTTTATAGCTTTAGAGAATTTCTTCTGTCTGCTCAACTTAGAGTTTCCATACTTCAACTCTCTGTTTGACCACCTTTTAGATATCATTCATGACATTTATTTGTTTTTTATTTGTCTCATCAAGCAGAGTTGTGTTAAAAAGTATTCTAAGATATTGAAAAAAATTGAAGTACAATTTCAAGGCATTTTTGTCTCCGTTGCAGGGCGATAAAACTTTTGCCTCTGTGTATGTGATTTTTGAATTTACTTTTAAACTCTGTACACATAAATCTATATACATTGTCTGAGAGCTGGATTTCAAAGATGACCCCCCAATGAAAAATGCCTCTGCTATCCACATCCTTTTATACTATCCTCCTCTTGAATCTGGGCTGGACCTGTGACTCACTGTTGACAAAAATAATCAGGTGGAAGTGATGTTAAGTGATTTCTAAGGCTAGATCATAAGAAGTCTTACTGCTTCCACCTGGGTCTCTGGAATACTTACCTTTGATGGGCTCCCTCCTAGCTCAGCCATCATGCTGAAAGAAGCCCAAGCCACACAGAGAGGCCACACATAGGTGGTCTGAATGACAACTCTGGCTGAGCCCCCAGCATCGACTGCTAGTCACGTGGGTGCCCCATCTTGGACATCCAGCACAGTCAAGCCTTCAAGATGTCTTGAGCCCCAACTGTGCAACCGCATGAGAAACCCCAAATGAGGACATCTCAGTCAACCCACAGAACCCATAGAACCAGGAGAGCAATAATAAATTATTTTAAGCCATTGAGTTTAGGGTGGTTTTTTACCCACTTACAGATAACTGGAATAAATTGATTAAAAATAAAATGTGAAAGCTATACTTAGATATATTTTAGCTAAAACCTTAATAAGTAAATAACTTTATCAAGATTAGTAGAAATGCTGTATTAGAAGGTCCAGTTGTAGAAGAATGAGGGGAGCTGTAAGAGATCCTAACGTATTCCGAGCATGCTTTTCACTACTAAGTTGCTGATTTTGTCTGGTTCTTTCCTTTGAAGTGGGGCCGTGTTGCTGGGTGCTGTGAAAGAACACAGTGACCTTAACCTTTTGGTGTCTGCAAAGTAAATATACTCACAATTACACTTGACTTAAATAGATATGCAATAGTCTTTGTCCACATGCTTTGGCTAAAAAAGGAAAGAAGGAGTGGTCACAAGGAGCCAGACCAAAGACTCGTTTAAAATAAGACGATAGATGGAAAAAAAATTTTTTTATCTGCTCAGTTTATCTTTTCTATTGGCTAATACTTTATTAAAAATGCAGGTCCAGGGGAATTCTCTAGCAGTCCAGTGGTTAGGACTCCATGCTTTCCCTGCTGAGGGCCCGGGTTCAATCCCTGGTCAGGGAACTGAGATCCCACAAGCCGCATGGGGCAGCCAAAGAAAAAGATTCAGGTCCGTAATTCCTAATCTGTAATTTTGAAATCCACAAAGCTCTGAAAACCAAAAGTATTTTTCCTAAATAATTTGCCATCTAAACTCATTGGGTAGCGACTGAACTTTCCTTTGGCTATTTATGATGGTCTTTACCTTATTTCATATGAACACTCACTTCATCACAGAACAATTAGTGTGTTTGATTACAAGGTCCCGTCCCAGACCCCGCTTATGCTGCCCCCCTCAAGTAACATGCAGTATATGTGCTGTGTCACCCTTGAAATTGAAACTTCTTGTTTCAGACCTGAAGTTGACTTTATTGACGACATAAAGTAAACCTTTTTTGCAGGGGGAAGGGCAGTCTACCGCAGAGTCACTGAGGAATCTCTGGATTCAGACAGCCTGAGTTCAAACCCCAACTCCACCGCTGGCCACCTCTGAGACCTGTGTTAGTGTGCAACCCTCTGCCTCAGTTTCCTCCCCTGCAGAATGAGGACAGCAATAGAAACTACCTCATAGGGTTGACTTAGAGGACTAAGTGAGATTATGCATGCAGAATGCTTAGCCCAATGACTAGTAGTAAACACTCAAAAAATGTTCACTCTTATTGTATTATTATTAAACGTAAGCTTTTCATAAATTCAATGAAATAAATAATATCTCAGTTAGGATTCAGTGAGGGAAAAAGAAACTACTCAAGGTATTACCAGCAGAAAGATATTGAATATTTAACCCATGAAATCAGATGTGTACAAAGGCTTTGGAAGGAGTGCATGGGTGAAGGTTGAGAGTGACCCTCCACTAACTTTCAGGTTATTCCACATCAGCTGTGGACCCAATGTCAGGAAGCTGCTGTACCCAGAGATCAGAACTTGCAGGAAATGACAGGAAACCATGGCCAATGTCACAGCTGCCCTGCAGCTTAGAAGCTGGTGACTGTCAGGGACACTCTTTGGTGCCTAGCTTCACTGCAAAAATTTATGTCTGTCAAACCCTCATGTCAGCCACTCCTGGAGGAAGAATGGCACCATCCTTATGCTGTTCAAATCCCAAGTGCATCTCACTGGCAGAACCTAAACCTTATCAGAACTTGCTGGCAAAGGACTCTGGGATATGCAGCCCTGAGATCAGGCAATACCCAACATAAACTGTAATTTAATAACAATAATTTACATTTGTAAAGCACTTGCCATAAAAGCTCTCTGAGGTAGGCAGGAACAGTAGCACAGGGGCTAAGTAATGTGTCTGGTGTTGCCTGGGTAGGGAGAGACTCAGGTCCTTAAATTCGAAATCTAGAGAATGTGTCTTTATGCTGGTGTGTCCTATTTAATCATCTGGGTTCTACTTTATCCCTTAAATCTTCATACCATTTATATTATTATTGACTCACATTTCTACTTAAATCAATCTAAAGAGGAAATTTTGCATCACTATGTAAAGTAGAATGTAAGTCACTAAAGTAGAAAACAGATGTCACATGACATAAACAGAAGATAAAAGTAAAAAAGAACACACTGAAAACAATGATATTAAAACCGCCAGAATAACATTGCCCAGAGGGCTCTGAGCCTGAAGCCTGCTCTCTCTTTGTTGTAAAGGGAGATTAGCTTGTATTAGAGACATTAAATGTACTAACAGCAAACTTCCTAGCACCAAATTGAGACTGTCATTGATATATTCACATGGACTAAAAGGTGTCTAAATCTCAGTAAAGAAATTAAATTTCTCACTATGCAAGGCAATGTTATTTAAAGCCTTGTCCGTCTTACCTGCCATCAATAGAACACAACCCACACTTTGGGTAACACTGCCTTCTGCCACATCAATACTGAAAGTTTAGCTGAGAATCCAGGTATTTATTTATTCAATTTTGAAAACTACTTCATAGCTGAGTATTAAATGCATGTTAGTATGTTTTGCTCCTACTGACTCACTCATATAAGATTTTTGGATGTGGTTGAGATGAAATTCACATAACATAAAATTAACCATTTTAAAGTGAACAATTTAGTAACATTTAGTGCATTAACAATGTTGTACAATCACCACCTCTATGTAGTTCCAAAACGTTTCCATCACCCCAAAAAGAAACTCAGTACCCATTAAGCAGTTACTCTCCATTTGTTGTCTTCTCAACACCCAGCAACCACTAATCTGCTTTCTCTATGGATTTACACCAGATATTTCCTATAAATGGAATGGAATCATACAATACATGAGCTTTGTCTCTGTCTTCTTTCACTTAGTATGAGGTTCATACATGTTATAGCATGTGTCACTACTTCATTCCTTTTTATGGCTGAATAACATTCCACTGTAGGGATATACCCCCATTCATCCATTGATAGACATTTGGGTGGTCTCTACTTTTTGACTTGTACATAGTGCTGCTATAAACATGTGTGTACATGTATTTGTTTCAGTACCTACTTTTCCATTATTTTAGATATATACTGAGGAGTGGAATTGCTGGGTCGTATGGTTGATCTGGGTTTAACTTTTTGAGGAACTGCCAGTCTTCCATAGCGGCTGAACCATTTTATACTCCCACAGCAATGCACAGGTATTCCGATTTCTCCATATCCCTGCCAACACCTGTTTTCTACTTTTGTGATTATAGCCATCCTGGTGAGTATGAAGTGGTGTCTCGTGGTTTTGACTTGCATTTCCCTAACGACTAATGATTCTGAGCATCTCTTCATGTGCTCGTTGGCCATTTGTAAATCTTCTTTGGAGAAAAGCTTACTCAATTCCTTTGCCCATTTAAAAAATTGGGTTGTTTGTCTTTTTATCTTGGAACTGTAAGAGTTCTTTAAGTACTCTGATCCTTCTCAGATATATGATTTGCAAATACTTTCTCCCATTCTGTAGATTGCCTTTTCACTTAATTGGTAATATCCTTTGATGGACAAAAGTATTCAGTTTTGATGAAGTCCAATTTATCTATTTTTTTCTCTTACTGTTCTGCTTTTAGTGTCCTATTGCCTAATCCAAGGTCATGGATATTTACCCTTATGTTTTCTTCTAAGAGTTTTATGTTTGAGTTTTTATATTTATAAAAGAATTTTAAACCACACTATAAATTTTTTGTAGAAATAAGGTAAATCCTTTGACCAAAATTAACTCTATAACCACTGAAATTTACTCAGCCTTAAAAGACTCATTTGTTTCTTTAATAAATGGGTTTGTTTAGCCATGACTATAGACAAGTCATTGTACAGATATTGTACAGATTGTACAGATATCTATAGGAGAAATATATATATATATGGAGTTAGGCTTCTTCCCACATGGGGAAGGTATGGTTCTCACATGGAAAACTGGGCCAGTGAGAAAGAAAAGAGGAATGGCTATGCGGGGATCATCACAACGTTCACCAGGTAATCTTACAGGCATCATAACAGAGGAGATGGGATTTGACCTGGTCAGAGGGAATCTAATAGCAGAAGAGTTTGGAGGTCCATTTTTTTTTTTTGGAGGTCCATTTTTAAAAATAAAGAATAATCATCCATTTTAGCTGGACCACTGGTGTTAGGTGAAAATTAGTAATCCTAGGAGCATAACTTGAGAGCATATCATTATGGAGGACTTCAAATGCCTGCCTAAGGAGTTTAGACTTAATTCATTAAGCAGCAAAAAGGGGGGGGGGAGGAAAGGAGACCTATTCTCCAAAAAAAAAAGTTTCTTTAATTAAAACTGTATAGAGATGAAAGAATTTATCTTTAAAAAATTTTTTTAAATTTTTAAAGGGAATTCCCTGGCAGTCCAGTGGTTAGGACTCCTCACTTCCACTGCAGGGGCACAGGTTGGATCCCTGGTCAGGAAACTAAGATCCTGCATGCTGCCCAGCACGGCCAAAAAATAGAAAAAAAAGAAAGAATTTAGAAAAATTCATTTTAATGCTAGGACTTGGTATTTGATAAGCTATTCATTTATGGAAAATCATTCATTCACTCATTCAATCAACAAATATTTGTTGAGTCCCTAATGCGTGCTGGGCACTGTGATGCCAAGAGCTGGTGATTCAATGGTAAAAAAAACAGAGCATCACCCTTGTGGCGGTAATAAGCCAATGGAGAATTTATACATGATATCATCATGTCATCAGATTCTAATGTCTCATCTGCCTTTAAAAAGCATTGGTTAAATTCTGTCATCAGATTCTAATGTCTCATCTGCCTTTGAAAAACATTGGTTAAACTCTCTTCTGGGCCAGAAGAGAGTTACAGCCACTGAATCACTCACAGCCAGTGGAAAGCAAGGTAAGAAAGCATTCAAATCATAGTTAACACACCTGACCGGGGGTAGCTCAGAGACCAACAATGTTCTCAAAATCTCCATGTCCCTTGCCAAGTTAATCCATTCCTATTGTGAGTCTTCTGAGTCTGGTTAATACTTCAATACAGAGAGGTCACTCTTTAGCCCTAATTGGGTGAAAAGGACAGGAGCTACGCTTAAAGGTCTTCTATACCTCAAGCCCAACAAACTCACTCAAAAAATAGGTGACTTTTGCTTTACCGCCTTGTAAACCTAAATATTGTCATGTTAAAATCAAAGCAGAGACTGGATAATTAAGTTAAATTACCCATAATGTACTTGGAAGTTTCCTTCTTTTCTCTCTCCCATCCTTCCTCCCTTTTTTCAACAGCACTTATTGAGCACTTACAAAGAGGCAGGACTTGAGAACAACAGTTACCAAAGTCCCTTACCTGCCCACTCCCCATCCTCTAGTATGTGTCACTCCTTTCTTCCCTATGTTACCTGAGCTGGGAAGGATGGATGTGAAATTAAAACAATTCTCTTTCCAACCCAGAAAATGTAGCTTGCCTTGGTCCAGAAGTGAAACTGCCCAACTTAAGTTTGCTATTAGAAGTCAAGTTTACATTTAAAGGAGAATGTATATAAAACATTGAAAGACCACGTACTGTATGATTGCAACTCTAAGACATTCTGGAAAAGGCAAAACTATGGCAACAGTTAAATGATCAGTGGTTGCCAGCAGCTAGGAGTAGGGAGGCATGAATAGGTGGAACACACTGGATTTTTAGGGCAGTGAAAATGCTGTATGATAATGGATACGTGACATTATACATTTGTTCAAACCCACAGAATGTACAACACCAGGAGTGAACCTTAATGTAAACTATGGACTCTTAGTGAGGATGCCGTGTTCATGTAGGTTCACCAATTGTAACAAATGTACCATCCGGTGAGGGATGTTGATCTTGGGAGAGGCAGTGTGTCTGGGTAGGAGCAGGGGGCATATGGGAAATCTCTGCACCCTCCATTCAGTTTTGCTGTGAACTTAAAACTGCTCTAAAAGATAAAGTCTATTTTTTAAAAAGCAATGAAAAAAAGGGGAGTTTACTAATTCAACCCATACTTATTAAGCACCTAGATGTGCCAAGTACTGTACAACACATTATAGTATCAAAAATCAACAAGACACACATGGTTCCTCCCCTCACAGAACTTATATTAATGTGTTAATCAGATTCAGTGGTCAATTTTACTCTAAATAATGATGGTAATCATTGCTGTTATCCTGTCCTGTAGTAAGAGTCGATATGAAGGTGCCAATAGAAAACTGGGCAACCACCAAGGTACATGGCAAGGAAGTTTATGAGAAATAAACACAGATAATGAATAACCACCTGTTCTGCTTCACAAGTAATCAAACCTAAATTGAGGCCAGTAGAATGTAATCATTCATCTATCATATTGGCAAAGATTTTAAAACACCCAGAATATGTTGAGAATCTGGTGATATGTGTTGGCAGGAATGTAAACTGGTAGGATTTAACTAAAGGGCGCTGTGGCAATATGTATTAGATTTTGTAATGTAAATACAGTGGTCCAGTAATTTACTTTCTAGGCATATTTTTTAAGGAAATAACTCACATACAAAAAGGACCCACAAAGATCCATGTATAAGGGGGCGGTTTATCACAGCCTTGTTTACAATATAAAAAAATTGGAAGCCACCTCCATGCCAATAAAGAATTGGTTAAAATAGAGCAACCCATCTAACGGAAGGCAATTCCATTAAAAACTATGTCCATCTACAGACTTGTGGTTGCCAGGGGGGAGGGGGAGTGGGGGAGGGATGGATTGGGAATTTGGGATTAGCAGATGCAAACTATTATATACAAAATGGATAAACAATAAGTTCCTACTGTATAGTACAGAGAGCTATATTCAATACCCAGTAATAAACAGTAATGGAAAAGAATATGAAAAAGAATATGTATGTATAACTGAGTCACTTTGCTATATACCAGAAATTAATAAAATATTGTAAATCAACCATACTTCAATAAAATAAATTTTTAAAAAATTATGTCCATCTATATTTATTAACAATGGAAATATACCTTTCACTGACTTTTAAAAACTACATATATAGTATACTTTTATTTTTGGCCGCACCGCACGGCATGTGGGATCTTAGTTCCCCAACCAGGGATCAAACCTGCACCCCCTGCATTGGAAGTGTGGAGTCTTAACCACTGGACTAATTTATTTTTGAATAAAATGTGTGAGACACATAGACCAAAGTGGGAAGGAAATTGTTGAAAACGTTGAGTGGTAATTTCTGGGTAATAATTACTGGAAATTTTCTTGTGTTTATACATTTTTACATTTCCTGAATAATATCTACAGCGAGCTTGTATTACTTTAAAAATCCTTTCCCCTCTAAAACTCTGCATTTTGTAAATAAACATCTGGACATGTTATACCTATTTGCATGGGAATTTTCACTGAAGGAACAGTGTCTAAGGCAGTTTGGGAACAGCTCTATGGGGAGAAGATGGGGGGCATGGAGAAGCTGAAGGAAGAGGACAGTCAAGGTCTAACCTACAGCTCAGACCCCCAGATTAGGGCTGAGCTTAATGGCAAGAGAGGCTGCAAGCAAGGACTGAAAGGGATGTTTTCCCAGGGAACACTGTGAGACAAAGAGGCATAAACAGTGTTACTTCAATGCCCAGATAGGGTACGTGCGCAGGTGACCCTGAGTAAGACAAAGAGTCATTCTCCTCCATTCAGAGCAGCCAGAGGAGCAGTGAGGGCCTATGGGAATATCCTAATATTGCGAGGCCAGAAAACTGGAGTGTTCCTTAGATGTGGCAACGTGGAAAACCCGGATGCCTTAGCAAGAGTCAGCTCAGGAGAGGGGCGAAGCCAGGTCCGAAGGGAGGAGGGGTCCAGAGAGGATTTTCCAAGGTGGGAAACCTAAGAGCATGTTTCACTGCTGATAAAAGCATCCAGGAGCAGGAGAGGGGTTGATGATACAGGAGAGAAGGGGCTCTTCTTATTCCACTCACAGTCTAACGCGATCTCATCCACACCGTGGTTTTAACTACTACCTGTATGGGAATGATCCAATTGCCACACTTGTAGCTGGAGCCCAGGCACACAGTAATTTATTAAATAAATGAAACTTTCTGCTGACCGCCAGACCCACATAACTAACCCATCATATCCCTCGCAGCAACCCATCTACTACTAACTTAATCACACACATACATGCACATACACAAACACACAGACACATACACCATTCTTCCTTTGTATTCATATTCAATAAATGGCACCACCATCCACCTAATTGTCAAAGCCAACCACCTGGGCATCCTCCTTACTGCTCCTTCTCATCTGTCCCCATTTCCAACAAGTCAACAAGTGTAGATTCCATCTTCAGATAACTGCTGAATCTATTTCCTCCTCATCTATTCCCACCACCACCGTTTTGATTCAATCTCTCATCAATTTGTGTTTGGATTAATACAAATCTCTTTATCTTCCATCCATTCTTCACTCCGTCCCACATAGCTATGCCTCACACTGCTAACAGCATGATTTGCCTATAATTTAAATCTGACCATGTCACTTACCTGCCCGTTCAGAGCTCCAAAACAAAGTGCACGGTGAACACTCAGTAAATGATTGACAGACTGACTGAATAAAGGAATAACTCAACTTAGAGCAAGATGGTCAACCTTTTCCTCCTCTGGGATAACTGTGCACTACTAATCCTTTATTATAATAACCTAATCCCTGTTGGTATCCAGGCAAAGACTCAAGACAGGTATCCCTTGCCTGTTAATTTTCTTCCCAAGTTTTGTTACATGTTAGTTGTTCATTTTTTACTCTTCAGCAAGAAGTACAAGGGGAGCCCTGCAGCATATTATGTGGTCATGACAATTATTGTGTGGATATAATGGAAGGCCCATAGTACCTATAACTGAAAAAAAGTCCTTTTGAAAAGTGGAGGGCTTCCCTGGTGGTGCAGTGGTTAAGAATCCGCCTGCCAGTGCAGGGGACATGGGTTCAAGCCCTGGTCCTGGAAGATCCCACATGCCACGGAGCAACTAAGCGCATGCACCACAACTACTGAGTCTGCACTCTGGAGCCCGCAGGCCACAACTACTGAGCCCGAGT
The DNA here is from genome assembly GCF_059928025.1 of Delphinapterus leucas. Lineage (NCBI taxonomy): Eukaryota > Metazoa > Chordata > Mammalia > Artiodactyla > Monodontidae > Delphinapterus > Delphinapterus leucas. Next base: position 20,321,283 of record NC_143130.1, on the reverse strand, counting down.
GCCACAACTACTGAAGCCCACGCGCCTAGAGCCCATGCTCCGCAACAAGAGAAGCCACTGCGATGAGAAACCTGCGCACCGCAATGAAGAGTAGCCCCCACTTGCCGCAACTAGAGAAAGCTCGTGCTTACCAACAAAGACCCAGCACAGCCAAAAATAAATAAATTTTATTTTTAAAAAAAGTGGAAAAATAAAAGACAGCTTTGGGAATTACACATCATGCATTTATATGTTTGCTACCTGGGAGATACTAAGATCAACTATGAAATAAAATGCATTTCCAAGTAAAAGGAGGAACATCAACCAGAAAAAATACTGAGGAGCAGAGAAAAGTACAAAAGAAGAGAACTTTGAACAGAGCAAACCGTGCAAGGGCAATTTCATTTCCTTCTAGGATGAAGTGGAGGGTTCACTGATAAGGAGGAACCATGTCTATAATCCACAGCAGGGGTCTCCAACCCCTGGTAGTGGTCCGAGGCCTGTGGAACCGGGCAGCACAGCAGGAGGTGAGCGTCGAGCAAGCGAAGCTTCATCTGCCGCTCCCCGTCGCTCCCTTTCGCTCACGTTACTGCTTGAACCATCCCCTCCCCACCCCGTCCATGGAAAAATTGTCTTCCATGTAAGCAGTCCCTGATGCCAAAAAGGTTGGGGACCGCTGATCCACAGCACCTTTCTTCAATAAAGATTCTAACGTGGCATTATCCTCAAGAAGCTGAGAAGATGCAGCTCAGTCAAAGAATGGCTAATGACAGATGTATATATATTGTGATACCAGCATCCAGCCACTTCTCAAAGAATACCAAATATACTCTTTTTGACAAAGAAAATGTTAAGATCCACCTTTTCCAACGTTGCAAAATCTAGGACCAAGAAGCAAATAGATACAGAAACCCTCTTTTCATTTTCATTACATCAGTGGCCACAATATAATAAATTTTGCTCTGGTAGACAGACTCAGAATGGCAGCTGATGTTATAGATAATGACCAGTGATAATCCTTCTACACTGTGTACGTATTTGGGTATAAACTGTGAGTGTCTTTGACTAAATAGAGGATATACAAATGAAACTATTAATAAGACATAACTATGTTGAGGTTAAAGAGAATGTCGTCCCTTGTTTCAGCAGCAGGGAAGCTTGTATATTTAACATTGGAGTCTTTGCTATCCTTCCTCAAAAAATTAATAATAGTAAAAATAATCTAAAAAGGCATTTTAAGCCAAACACTTGGAATACAATTTTTAAAATATATATATTTTTAAAAACACAAATGTAAGGGATTTCTGTCTCCCTAATCTCTGAGAGAAGATGCTCCTTATGAGGACAAGATGCTGACAATGGAGAACTTGCCTCTGCACCTGAGTTTCACTTCCACTTGGGGTTTGCTCAGTGGGTGTGACAGTCGTTAGTGATGCTTAACAAATATTTCTGGCCCTCTGCCTCCCAGACATATGGTAGGATTGATTCCTAGCCCCCTTGGGTTGAGTGGGGTCGTTCTGGCTAATGAGTTGTGAACAGAATGTGACATATGTAACTTCTGTGTGAAACACGTGATTGCTGGTGTGAGACCCTCCACAGCACACGTTCCCTCTGCCACAACAACCAGCAAAGCAATGTTCCAGATGCTGGCTGCCCCATCAGCCTGACTTACAACAAATGCAGAGTGGAACCCCCAGTTGTCCAGCAGTAGGAGTGTAGCATGAGCAAGAACTAAATCTTAGTTTTAGCCCTGGGAATTTTGGAGTTATTTGTTGGTGCAGCCAAGTCTAGCCTATCCTGACTAATCACAGTGAGCTTATTACTATCACTAACGCCCTTACCCTCATTATTAATTTTCCCTTAACCCGAGAACCCCACATTGACAAAAACTCTTTCTTAGGTTTCTGTTGACTTAGCTGATAAGACACTGGAACTTTTGAAATGGCATTAATAAATACAATGGGGGAAAAGAAGGGGCACAACACAAAGGCTCAGAGCATGAGCCAAGAGACAAACTAACTGGGTTCTGCCACTGCTATGCTGTAGGATCTTGGACAAGTTACATCATCTCCCCAAGCCTCAGGTTCCTCAACAATGAAATGAGAGATGATAATAACAGAACCTATCTCATTGGATTGTTTTAAATGCTCAATAAATTCCTATTAAAAAAAAGATATCTTCTCAGTGGGGCCGGGGTGGGGGGCTTCTTCACACATTGTCATAGCTTAGGTTCCCACAGAAAACAGAATCTGAGAAAGATGCTTTTGTATGCATACTTCGTCGGGGATTGTGACCCCAGGGATCAAAATAGGAAGCGAGGAAGGAGGCAAAGCAGGGCAGAGGGGAGAGCCAACACAAAGATGCAAGGTTGCATTATGAAGTTGGTGACTTGTTACTTGGTCCTATAGGACTTCTACAGCCATCTGGGGTGGAGGAGAAAGGAGGAAGCATGTAGCTATCAGCTCCTGTCCCACACTGGTCAAAGGTTAACTCCAGGAGGAGATTTTCTTTCTTTCTTTCTTTCTTTTTTTATAGAATTATTGTTTTGGGGATGTTTTATTTTTTTATACAGATCCTACTTTTTTTTTTTTTTTTTTGGCCATACCATTCAGCATGCAGGAACTCAGTTCCCCTACCAGGGATCGAACCTGTGCCCCCTGCAATGGAAGCACAGAGTCCCAACCACTGGACCTCCAAGGAAGTCCCCATGGGGAGATTTAGTGTCCATGGTCATGCATGCGTGGCCATGGGCACTGAGAGACATGTCCCACACCTTGTCATCAATAGAGCAGCCCCACAATGGGAGACAAGGTGAAGGTGGTGCTACCAGGTTGCACCTGGGCTAGGATGGTCAGAGATCACACACAAGAGATCTGAAGTGGCACAAAAGGAGATATCTAACCCACCACCTACTTAAAATCGCAAATACCTCACCCTGCAATTTATTATCCTTCTCCCCTGCTTATTTTCCTCCATTTCACTTACCACCATCCAAATGCAATATAGTATACTTATTTAGTTTATTCTGTCTCCCCCTTTTGGATGGAAACTCCATGAAGACAATAATTTTTCTTTTGATAACTGCCATATCTCAATGCTTAGAACAATGTCTGGCATAGAGTAGATCCTCTGTAAAGATTGTTTTTTAACTTTTTGCTTTGATAAAAATCTCAAATGTATAGCAAATTTGAAAAAAAAAAGTACAAAGAACTCTTGTATATGCTTCACTCAAATTCACTGTTGTTAACATTTTACATTTATTTTCTCATTATCAGTCACATGCATACACACACACACACACACACACACCCATTTTGAACCATTTGAGAATAACGTATAAATATCATGCTCCTTTACTTTCAAATACTTAAATGTGAATTTTCTAAGAATAAGAACATGCTTTAACATAATCACAGGACAATTATCAAAATCAAGAAACAATGTGCTATTGAATATACAGTTCATATTGAAATTTTATCAGTGATCTCAATAATGTCTCATAGCAAAATTTTCCCTAACTCAGGATTCACTCCATAACCACACCTTGCACTTAGTAGATCTGTCTCTTTAATCTGACATAGTTCCTTAGTCTTTCTTTACCTTTTGTAACGTTAACATTTTTTTAAGACTACAGGCTTGTTATTTTGTAGACAGATCTCTCAATTTAGATGAGCTTGGTGTTTTGCCATGACTAAATTCAGATGATAAGAATACATATATAAATTTTTATTATCAAAAAAGGTTGTTCTCAAAGTTGAGGGGTCTGACCCCCACATAAGTAGCTCCTCCTGGGATTCACAGACCCTATTCCACCCCCTCTCTTACAATATCTAAACTCTAACCCTGAGGAGCTGACACATTCCCTGGTGGCCCCTAAGTTCCTTACTTTCCAGCTCCTGATCTAGTTCAACGTACAAGGCCAGAGCTCCCAATCCCATTTGCCAGCAGCTCCTGCCTATAGAACTTCACACTTTTATGGTGAAATCGAGAAAGAAATTCCCCCTCTGCAGCCCACTGGGTGTTAAGTCATAATACTGACAGGAAGCCTGGGAAACAGTCCCCATCTTGGGTGAAGACCAGAAAATTGTCACACAGAGATGAGCTATTGCCCTGAGATTCCCTTCAGTATAAGCATGTGGGTCACATGCCTTTAGTCATATAACCAATGCAGAAACAGAGACAAAAGTCCCCAGGACAACTTCTGATTTCAAGAGAAAAGAAACCCTCAATGATGTATCCAATGAGAGTTTTCTGTTTTTCAAAAGAAAACAAACTTTTTTTTCCCAGAGGCTAGAATGCTCCAACATAGGAAGTTAAAAAGTGTATGAAAAAGCATATGTGTACCCACATGCCATAAACACTGCTTATCTGGCAAAATGTCATTGATTAAATAGGTCCATTTGTTTTATATAACATTGAGACATCAATTAGCTGTTCATTAACAGGGAAAGTGTTCTAAATTTTAGTTGGATGTTAGCTGAGAGCTCACTGAAAATGGCCTGAGTCAAAGACAGCTGGTCATCACATGCTGTTCATTCCCCACTTCTTCCTTCCATACACTGTTGGGGTAACACTATACCCAGTTGAAACAACACATTTTCCAACCCTCCTTACAATTGGAGTAGCCTATGAAAAGCATGCAGAAATCATTGATTCAGGCTTCAGCTTACTCTGTTCTTTTCCCATCTCCTTCCTTCCTACCAGAAATCCAGATAGCAATACATTGATAAGTTCTACAGCAGCCATATTGTGTCTCCAAGGAGGACGTTTATGACACTGGCACCATACTTCCCTGGACCTGCCTACTTTGTTTTTTATAATATGTGAGAGAAAATAACATTTTATCTTGTCTAAGCAACTGTTACTTCAATTTTTAAACCTATACTTAATTTATAGAACAGCTGAGTATAGACCTTTAATGCACATTTCTCATGAATTTGAATGTTTATGTCATATTTGCTACCATAGGGAAGAACATATTTTTGGAACTAAACAAATGTATGGGAGAAATTAAGGTGATGAAAACTACATTTTAAGAGTAACGCTCACGCTTCACATAGTTTGGTTGTAAATTTTATTGTATAACTGCCAGAATGCCTTTGTGCAAAAGTTTTTCTCAGTGATTCTAATTTTTCTACAGATATTCACATTTTTTCAAAAACTGTTTCCCCCTGAAAATACCTGTGGCTTTTCTTGGTTATAAAACAATGTACCAAACATGCTACAGTGGATGAAACTTGAAGACATAATGCTAAGTGAAATAAGCCACTCACAAATACAGCATGATTCCACCTATATGGAGTACCTAGAGAAGTCAAATCCACAGAAGTGGAAAGTAGAATGGTGGCTGGCAGGGGCTGGGGGCTGGAGGTGCTGTTGTTTAATTGGCATGAAGTTTCAGTTTTGCAAGATGAAAATGTTCTGGAGATTGGTTGCACAACAATATAAATATACTTAACGCTACTGAACTGTATGTACACTCAGAAATGGTTAAGATGACAAATCTTACGTTTTTGACCACAATTAAATTTTTTAAATTTAAAAACCAGTATGCCTCCCTCTCCTGATTTTTCTCCCCCCTCTTTATCTCCCCTCCATCTGCTTTGTAGACTATTTGTCCTCTGCCATATGTTTTTTTTTTTTTTGCGGTACGTGGGCCTCTCACTGTTGTGGCCTCTCCCGTTGTGGAGCACTGGCTCCGGACGCGCAGGCTCAGCGGCCATGGCTCACGGGGCCAGCCGCTCCGCGGTACGTGGGATCTTCCCGGACCGGGGCACGAACCCGTGTCCCCTGCATCGGCAAGCGGACTCTCAACCACTGCGCCACCAGGGAAGCCCTCCCCTGCCCATATTTTAAACGCTGTGTTCCTCAGGGTTTCGTCCTAGGTATCAAGGATGACGGATCCAGGGACCCAAATGTGCCGGGACTCTTTCCTGCTTCCTCTGCTTATTCCTCTTTCTTCTCCCTTCCTCCTCCTCCCCTCCCTCCCTTTCCCCTTCCCCTCCTCTTCCTCCTCCATCTTCTTCCTCTCTTTGCTTTTCCTCATATGTTGAATTTATGCTTTCAGACTAGTGTTCTCCATTAAACCATAACCTTAAGCCCAGATTCTTCTCTGCCCAGCCTCACAATCCAAGAATACCTCCTTTTTCTATAGTTCCAATTAAAAACAAAAATTCTCAGAAAGGCCTCTGATTGGCTCAACTTAATTAACATCCTTACATCCCCGGTCAGAATTTGGGTTTTGTGACGCGAAGCTTCACTAGAGCCATAAGGGTAGAGTGGAGGGTAGAACAATTCCCCAAAAAAGAGGGAGTGCTATTTCTTGAACAAGGGAGGGACTGTAGACACAAAAAGCACACTGATAGTCCCAGCAGATCCTTTCACTGCCCTCAGAATATTATTATAAAGGTGAACTATGACTGGCCCCGGTTGTATTTCCAGCATATTATCTTTTCCCACCCACTCAGCATTTTAACCCTACTCAGCTAGGAGTTCAGTGCTAAAACTTCTCACATTCTCACTGTACCTCTGCCTGGAACGTCCTCCTCCCCATCATCACATGGCCAAACTGAGGTCATTCTTTCCATCTCATGTTAGATGTCATTTCTTCCATGATGAATTCTTTTTTTTGTTTGTTTGTTTGTATTTTTGCGGTACGCGGGCCTCTCACTGTTGTGGCCTCTCCCGTTGCGGAGCACAGGCTCCGGACGCGCAGGCTCAGCGGCCATGGCTCACGAGCCCAGCCGCTCCGCGGCATGTGGGATCCTCCCGGATCGGGGCACGAACCCGTGTCCCCTGCATCAGCAGGCGGACTCTCAACCACTGCGCCGCCAGGGAAGCCCATGACAAATTCTTTAACAGTCTCAGATTTCCCGGACAAGTTCAAGTTGGATGCCTCTCCCACAAGCCCCCCAACAGAACCCAGTACGTTCTTATCATAGCACTTATCACACTGTAGTCTTATTTTCTATTACACGTTTCTCACCCTATCCTCAACACCCCTCACCCTAGCACCGAATTTTTGCCCCCGCTGGAATATAAGCTCCATTGAGGCAGGAAGTAGGTCTGCCTTGTTCACTGTTGCATCGTCAATACCGCACACAAAGCTTGAACAAATATCAGGAGCCCGACAACTTTTTCTTAAAAGAATGAATGGATGATTGAATGAGGGAGTTGATATGCTAGACGCAGTGTGTAACAGCTCCAAATAGGATTGAACTTTTCCATTCTAAGGGATAGTGAGGCTAATAAGAATAAATACAGGGTGATGTCAGCAGAAATGGTGTGGGGTAAAGACCTATGAAAATGCTTCCTTCCAAAAGAGCAATGAGAGAATTGGCAAAAACTGACAGAATCAGCATTTTCAAAACTCTGGAAATTAATCCAAGGCTTACAGCAATCTGGGGAGTGTTTAATCAAGAAAAATTGCAGAATTCTGCTCAGAATGTTTTAACATTCTTGAGGTGTTTTAACTTTTCCTGTTTCAATCCCCTCTCTACAGCACCATGGTAGCCTTAAAAAAAAAAAAATCCCCAAAAAACCCAGCAGCCAGAGAGCCACTGAAAAGGGGAGAATAGGGTCGGAACTCCTTCAACACCTCATTACCAGAGAATTGTCTGGCCGACCTAGAAGACTCCACTTGCAAGGCTGTCTTTGACATGACTCGGAGCTCACCCAGTGAGAACAACCTTTTCCCTGGGCCATTTGTCAAAAACACTTAGAGGCAACTGTTTAATGTTGCAGCTCCCTGAGGCTGAGGGTAACAGCTGGAGGCAAAAGATAGGCTAACGAGAATGCTCAGGAGGAAGGGCTGGTGAAGCTTCGTTTATTTCCATTTGTCCTCCCTTAGAATGCAGCAAAGTCTCTTTGAAAATGCCATCTTGTCTCAACTCTGTGAAGACGGGTGTTTTTACATTGAGGGTAGGCCGTTCATAGAGAAAGTATCTGTGGCCATGGGGGTGTGACAGTGGTCATCACAGTAGAGATTCTCAAGGGAAAGTGAAATGCCCATGTTTTGAGGGAGGGTGTTTGGTCCTGCTGCCTCTTCCGCCCCCAGACACCTAAGCCTTCCCCTCTGATACTTCCCAAGCCAAGAATACGGGTTTTGTGACTTCACTTCTAAGCAGGGATGATTCCCTTACTGTCTCTACAAGAAACTCTGAGACTTAAATGTATCAGCCTGGAAATAGGTTAAGACAGGAATCTGAGCAGTACCCTAGTTGGGATACCAGGCTCACCTGACGGTGGGGTCCTGAGAGGCTAAGATACAGGCTAAGTGGGTCATAGTAGTGAGTAGGCGAATAACGTGGGGGAGACTAGTACACGTTCATCAGCCTTGCCTCTACATGGACTCACATTCCATTTCCAGCCACTCTGCAGTTACATGTGGTCGCATCAATGCACTCTCCTATAGGTGTGCAGAGGTGATGCTCATCCACTGCAGTCATGGCCCACAGAAACCTCCCACAGGTAATTCTCTATTCTAGTTTCCCTTTCCAGAGCAACTCTGGAAGCCACGCATGGAAGGTGACATGGATCGAATGAGCTTGGGTCCCAGTAGGAATACCCAATTGGGTTTTGACTTCATGAGAAACAAAACCTTATTGTGTTAAGCCACTGAGACTTGGGAGTTCATTTATTGAAGCAGCTCACTTGACCTTACAATAAATACCTTTATTATTATTATTATTATTGAATTTGGTCTGCCACTATTTTCCTTAGAATTTTTTAAAATTTATTTTGTTGAAGTATAGTTGATTTAAAATGTTGCATTAATTTCTGCTGTACAGCAAAGTGATTCGGTTATACATATACATACATTCTTTTTCATTTTCTTTTCCATTATGGTTTATCACAGGATATTGAATATAGCTCCCTGGGCTATGCAGTAGGACCTCGTTGTTAAATACCTTTATTATGATAATACATTCCTTTATAAAGACCAAGGAAATAACAAAAAGATACCTGAGGAAGCTAGACAGGAGGACCACAGTCAGCTAGAATGATGTTCCGAAGCTGCTGTCGGGGCCTCACAGCAGAATCCTCTCCTCTGCATCCTCTCAAGCTTGCACCCTTCATCTCACTTTCTATTCATAGCCAAGTTTCTAGGAACAGCAGTCTGCATGTGTTTCCTCCACTTCCTCACCTCCCACTCATTCCTCCTTCCACAAAATCTAGATCTTACCCCACACTCTGCTGAAACTGCACCTATGACCTACCTCCTAGCTGTCAGATGCAACCAAATACTTTTCAGTCCTTATGGAGCGGCTTTGAATATGCAACAACACACAGACTTAAAGAAATGTTCTATTTATGTTTCCCCCTCTAAAAATTAATCTGTTTCTAAGCTCCCTTTCCCACTAGGTAGGGAAGAAATCCAATCTCTGCCATTATTGGGGTTCCCTTCCTGGGACCTGGGTCGTGCAAGATTCCAGAGGGTTTTAGACAGCACACAACACTGGGGGTGGGATCTTTGGTTCCCAAGAGTCTGGAGTGACCTGCTTCTTGTCCATCCCCTATGCTTCCATAGAGGATAAAGAGCTCCCCTGCTTCTGTTCTAAGCTGGGCACAGGGGGGTGCTGTCTAGACTAGATAACCTCGTTCCCCCCTAGGTGGACACTGCACCTGCCACATGCCCCGGGTTCCTAAGGGGGAAGGCCATGGGCCCCACTGTTCTGAGAGTCCACGGGCTTCAACTCATTCCCAATCCCTTAGGACACTGTCCTCACTAAACAGTCCATTCTCAATTTTGCAGTATCCTTGGAGCGCTTCCTCTGCTCTCAAACAATTCAACTCCTTGTGAGCCCCTCAGGGGACAAGGAAATCCTTGATCTCCAAACTCAAAATCTCCCTTGGGCAGGGGAAGGGTGAACTGTCTCCCAAGGATCTGTATTCTCATGAACTGAAGCCTCAGTAGATTATCTTGTGGCACTTGCCTTGCTTCAGCTCTCTGAGGCCTAGAACAAACTCTCTCCTCCAAAGCCTCTCCTCCTTTGAATTTTGTGAACGTGCTCACTGAGTTTTTTTTCTTTCTCTCTGACTATTCTTTCTTAGTCCTCTTTGTTCTGCCCATCCCTAAATCAATGTGTTTTTTTCCTTTTTTCTTCCTAAAAGTATTTTGAAAGATTATACACTCTCCCTGTACCTTTTTAAGTTGGCATATTAAAAAATGTTATCTTAAGTCTAAATAGCTACAAGAATGAGTTTTCTAATACAGTGTAAATATGAATATTTTCAAATGAAACTGTTATATGATTCTTCTAAATAAATCTAATGGAATCTACGAAGCATGGTGATTTGTTATAACCCACTATCGTCATATTTTAAAATATTTGAACAACCTCTTTTTTAACAGATGGCATTTTATATGGTTTCTTTCCCCCTTTAATATCACATTTCCTTTCCCACAGAATTTTTCCTTAATACAGTTTACACTTTACAGCCTTTTATTGACCACTTTCTTACTTATACAGATGAGGAAACTAAGACTCTGTGAGGTGAAGTGAAAAGTCAAGTATATTCAGAAAAACATGAAGAAAATAAAAGATTTATTCTCTGCCTTGACTTGGTTGGAGAGAAGTTACTTAAATAAAGATATTAAAAATCAACACAAGCCTGTACATGCAAGTAACCAAACTATTACTCAGGCAGATGGTACAAAGGATAATTTTCCACTAGTTTTAATTTAAAAAGTAGTATAGATTTATAATCTACATTAAGGTACCATATCTCATTTCCTCATGGAAATACAAAAAAATTAAAATTGGTTGCTGGAAAATAAATTCATTAACCTACAGTATCTAAGACCCCAATTTGATTAAGAACTATCAATGATTAAATGGTTGTTTAGCCAGAAACAGAGGTGAGATGTGTCATTTCCTTGGCTTCCTTCCAACAATTTAATTCCATACAAAGGAAAAAAGTAAGGTTTTCCCATTCTTTTATTGTGTTTTTGACATAGTCATTCACTGAATGTACATTTCCTGTCCTGAGTAAGGGGTTTGTGGATTGTGGGGAAAAACAACATCTTTGGCTCTACAGGTCTTGAACAAGTATTGTTTGTAACAAGCCCCGGGGAAAAGGGCATCTGGGGAGTCCTTTGAGTTTTTGTTCAACCAGACTATGCGATTTTCTATTTTCCTATGATGGTGGTGAAGGGACTTCCCTGGTGGCACAGTGGTTAAGAATCCGCCTGCCAACACAGAGAACACGGGTTCAATCCCTGGTCGGGAAAGATCCCACATGCCGCGGAGCAACTAAGCCCATGTGCCACAACTACTGAGCCTGAGCTCTAGAGCCCACGAGCCACAACTACTGAGCCCGGGTGCCATAACTACTGAAGCCCGTGCACCTAGAGCCCGTGCTCCAAAACGAGAAGCCACCACAATGAGAACCCGCGCACCGCAACAAATAGTAGCCCCCACTTGCCGCAGCTAGAGAAAGCCCGCGTGCGGCAACAAAGACCCAACGCAGCCATAAATAAATAAATTGGTGGTGGTGGTGGTGGTGGTGAAGCAATGATCAACCAAGTCTTTAAAACTGTACTTCTTTTCTCTCTCTCTTTTTTTTTTCTTTCTTTTGTTGTTTCCCTATCTCTTGTCTTTGGATCTTATTTGTCATTGGCTAAGATGTCTGTACTGTTTTGTTTTTTTTTCTTTACTTTTTGGCCACACCACACGGCACGTGGGCTCTTAGTTCCCTGACCAGGGATTGAACCTGCATCTGCTGCATTGGGAGCACAGAGTCTTAACTGCTGGACTGCCAGAGAAGTCCCTGTACTGTTTATCTTTACTGTTTTATCTTCACAGATAAATCAAACTTTCAGTTTCCTTAGTCATATTTATTACTCTCATTTTCATCTAATTGTTTGTACCTTTTTGGACTTTGGATACATAACACCAAGCTTTCGTTTGTTGATAATGAGTGAAGTCTACTCTATTAGCATGTGTTTTATCTGGCAAAGACCTGCAGAGGTAAGAATGCAGCCAGTCAATGAATAAGGGGAGGTGTACTGTGAGCAAAGGAGTAGATGCATTCCAGTCCAACCTATATAAAGTCATACTCCTTACTTGAGATCTTTGACTCCACTTTGAAATCGGAAATGATGGAGGAAGCACAGCTTCCATTTTATAGGAGCCAAAGGGAAACTGAGGGTCTCCAGGATGTTCTGAGTTTAAGTATTCCCAATTCCATCTCTGGACTTGGAGCTGCTTCCAATGTTTCCAGACCAGCTGGTGGTGGATCCTTTGGGGACTGCGGAGTTCACAGGGCTGAGGGGGATGAGACGTGAAATACGCTCCATGGCAATGTCCCCATTTCTGTTACACTGCCAACCTCGGTGGCACCCAAAGTACACAGGACATTACCAATATCACTGAATATAATAATTTAGAACATTCTATAATCACAAAACTAATGTTTTTTGTAAAAAATTCAAACAGAACAGTGTTTTGGAGAACAAAAGTCAAAGTTCCACTTCACAGAGCTCCTTCCCGCATAGATATTTACTGGTAAGAGTTTGAGGTGAATCAGTCCATATCTTATCTATTTACATGCATTTACATACATGTGCACACACACACAGCATGCTGTTTTTAAAACCTGAACAATATACCATTTATATTATTCTGTGACTTAGATTTTCATTTAACAATACACTTTAGAGTTCATTTTATGCCATTATATATAGACTGACTTCATTTTTGTTAGGAGTTGTGTAATATTTCAGATGTACTACAACTTATTTGACTAATCTTCTATTGGTGGACATGTAGGTTATTTGCAGTGTCTGGGTATTGCAAACAAAGGGGCAAGAGACATCCTTGTACATAATTTTGTGCACATCTGCCAGGATTTCTGCAGGATAGATTCAAAGAAGAATCATTGGGCTATTGGATACCTGCATTTCAATGTGCTTAGAATTAGACAGCAATTTATGGACACCTTTTCTTTTTGACCTTACGCTTTTAACTTGCAAAAGACAATCATACATATTTCAAGCTGGGAGAGATCATGCCAATGTTGGGAGAGGTCTGATCTCCACAGTGGGGGTATGTCTAAGTCCATTAATGTTGCTTTAACAAAAATGCCATAGACTGTGTGACTTAAACACTAAACAATTATTTCTCACAGCTATGGAGGCTGGGAAGTCCAAGATCAAGGCACTGGCAGATTCAGTGTCTGGTGAGAGCCAACTTCCTGGTTCATAGGCAGCTGTCTTCTCCCTGTGTCCTCACATGGCAGGAGGAGTGAGGGAGCTCTCTGGGGTCCCTTTTTAAGGGCACTAATTCCACTTATGGAGGGCTCCACCCTCATGAGCTAATCACCTTCCAAAGGCCCCACCTCCAAATACCATCACATTGGGGATTAGGTTCCAATACATGAATTTTGGGAGCAGGACTGTCCCACAGACTGCAGGATGCTTAGCATCCTGACTCTGCTAATTAAAAGCCAGTAGCATCCTGTATTAGTTATCAATTGCTGCAAAACAAATTATTACCAACTTAGCATCCTAAAACAATAACCATTTATTATCTCACAGTTTCTGTAGGTCAAGAATCTGGGAGCAGCTTAGCTGGATGGTCCAGGCTCAGGGTCTCTCACGAGCCTGCCGTCAAGGTATGAGCTGGGGCTGCAGTCCTCTGAGACCTGACTGGGTCTGGAGGGCTGGCTTCTAACTTCACGCATCTGGCTGGTTTGCAGAAGGCTTCAGTTCCTCATCATGTGGCCTCTCCACAGGGCTGCTCACAGCAGGGCTTTCCACAGAGCAAATGGTGAGAGAGAGACAGACAGAGAAAAGGAGAGGGAGAGGGAGAGAGACAGAGACAGAGAAAAGGAGGGGGAGAGGGAGAGAGAGAGAAACAGAGAGAAAGGGAGGGGGAGGTGTGGGAGAAGGAGCCCAGGACGGAAGGTGCCTTTTCTAACCTTATCTCGAATGGCTGGCCCTCACTTTTGAAGCCTTCTATGGGTCACACAGACCAACCTTGATGCAATATTGGGGAGGAGGGGTCTACAGCGGTGGGAACCGCAGAATTAGGGGTCATTGGGGGCCCTCTGGGAAGATGGCTACCATATATCTATCACCACTGTGAGAGCAGAAGCATCTCACACATCCCCTCAACCTCCCTCCCCTCCCCCAGTTAAGCACAATCACCCCATTTTATGGTGAGGAAACTGAGGCGAGAGAGAGGGGGTGACTTGCAGATACTGTAGAGCTCATTAGCAGAGCTCATTAGCACCACCTCTGCACCACACTGCCTCGCACTAAATGCATTTGCAGATAATCTTTGGAAACCATTTGTGTTTTAGCTGTACTTCTCAGTTAAAAAAAAAAGAAATTATGATAATAATCATGTATTTAAGTTAACAGCAGATTTTTTCCCCCATTGATTTTAGTATTTCTTCATCCTGAATAAAGTAAGCTTCCAAGTTAAAACTCCTCTCCAATTTTTCTCAAGTGTGGTTAAGACTCAGCCTGGTGCTATAGTTTTTAATATTTTCCAAACAGGAACTAAATACTTTTTTTGTATGCCAAAGAACTGCAACCTTGCAAAGAGCTCTTTAACTGGGGTGGGAGAAGCTGGGAAGATGTGAACAGTGATGATATGTCCAGGGTTTCAGAGCCATTTCTCATTTAATCCTCCTAACAATCCAGGAGGTGAGCATTATTTTTCCTCATCTGCCAGCAGAGGAAACTCATGCTCAAAAAGATCAGGCAATAGCTAAGTGACAGCCAGGATGGAACCAGGTCTGCTTGAACTTAACCTCTGCTCCTGCAGTGATTAGGACTGAATTCTTCATACTAACAACAGCAATGAAAAAGAACAGAAATTAGTTCTTTAAGAAAGACTAAAAGGAGAAGCTCCAACGAAAACCAAAAGAATTATCATCCTCAAAGATGAAGGAAATAATCATTTTAACCCCCAGGAATGGACTGTGTACCAAAGCCTTTCCCCAAATTGATAATGAAATTTACAAAAAGATGTGATGAGTAAGTGACACTGGGTTTTTGGACAGTTGGGGGACAGGTGCACTAACTTGACACAAACACAGCAAGACATCACATCGTAAACATTTAGAACCAGCAATAACCTGGATACAGACTCTAAATAGTCCTAAGAGCCAACGCCTGCCCTTAGCTTGGTAGGTCCAGACCTATCAGACCTCTGAGCCTTACTTACCTAATCTACCAGCATTTTAAGTTCCACATTTATCCTAACCCTGCTAAGTGTCAAAAACTGATAATAACTACTATTACTGAACACCAACTGTGGATCAGGCAGTTTTAGGCATTTTAGCTACATGACCTCATTTAATCATCTCTACAGATGAGAAAACCAAGTGATTGAGTAACTTACCAATGTCAAAGCTGGTAAGACCATCACCAGATTCAGAGCTGTCTAACTCCCACTCCCATGCTTCTGGTACACCGACTCCCATAAAGGCTTTGACGCGGAAAGGTTGGTGTGAACATTCTTTTGACAGTATTAACACCTTATTTTGAGCAATGGTGAATTAGTATCTCTGTCCTTTCTCCCCCTCCCTTGCTTCCCTCCACCACCCAATTTTAGTTGATTATATATTTCTTAGTTCTTTTCTTTATATGGTGAAGTATTTGTAGGCCATCGGAAGCCATGCTATAGAGATGAAAGTATTGTAGTAGTTTGATTGGGGAAAAATAGTGGGAGAATTAAGTCATCAAAATACACATGGTAGTGTAAGCACACAGAGCTCAAAAGAGTGTGTCCCAGAGCTCAGCTCCATGCTCACATTGTAAGTGATTTAGAGTAAGAAGTCCATGATGAAAACACACCAGCTTACAACAGATCATTAGTGGGTACAGTGAACAATCTGTGAATAAGCTGTGTTAACTGATATTTTTGCCATCATATATGAGATGCACCATTAGACGGTCTCTTCTAAATAATGGATAGGGGATATAAAATACATTCTGTCCACAAGGAAAAATATCACCAGAGATCATGACAATTACTCAAATGATGGGAGATACGCTCAAAATCAAAATAACCAAACCAGCAAGTGAAATCTCAACCACATAAATAGATTTTCTACTGTTAACGTCAATAGCAGTGATTTTATTTCAGCAAAACAGTACCATGCATCATACTGAATGTCAATTTCTATTTTTATGAGTTTTGTAGTTTTGTTAGTACTTAATATGTTTTGATTTTATAATTGTATAAGAGCTATAAACATAGGTTTATAGCTGGTTTTAAATATTTAAATGTATGTATTATCAAAAATCTTTCTGTTATGAATGACAAAAACCCAAATCGACCTGATTGTGTTCATTCTTCATATCCGGGTTGTAACCAGTGTCTTGGTCTAAGATTTTATAGCCATCTCATTTTATAGCCATCTCCCCTACCTCACAATGAAATATAGGCATTACCCAAGATTCTGTTCTCTGTCCTCTTTTCTTTCATTTGGGGGGATTCATCCACTCATGCAGCTATGATTGTGAAATGACACCCCTAATCTCTACATTACCATCCATCATCTCTTCAAACCCACATTTCTGACTGCCCAGTGGACCTCTCTATTTCCTGTTTAATGTAACACTAAGGGATTCTCCCTGTCTGTCCCTCTCCCTGTCTCTGCCTCTCCTTTTCTCTCCTTTTTTTTTAAAGTAAGATTTTTTTTTTTTTTTTTTTCTGTACGCGGGCCCCTCACTGTTGTGGCCTCTCCCATTGTGGAGCACAGGCTCCAGACACGCAGGCTCAGCAGCCATGGCTCACAGGCCCAGCCGCTCCGCAGCATGTGGGATCTTCCCGGACCGGGGCACGAACCCGTGTCCCCTGCATCAGCAGGCGGACTCTCAACCACTGCGCCACCAGGGAAGCCCTAAAGTAAGATATTTTAACTATAATCAATTAAAACCATTGTCTCTTTTCTCTTGGATTTTCTCTCCATCCTCCTTCCCCTTGCACAGATACCCCTGGAATGGCTATGGCATTTTGGATTCTAGCCAAAGGGAAGTTGAGTTAGGGATGCATTTTATTGGGTTTGGTGGGATATATCCATGTGGTTCACAGTCACTTGGGTGTACGCTTGTTGCTAGCCACGCTGGTGCAGGAATCGCTTTCAGGAATATTCCTTACTGTCCATTAGGCTGATTCACCTAGAAAGCACGTCATGATGTGACATGTGTCCTACTGCACTCAGTCCTGAAAGGATACTGGTAGTGAAAGAAAAACAAGTTTGAAATATGCAATCTGTTCTCAATGAACCCCAGTCAGAAAAGAAGTCCTCTGCTTCTGACTCCTGAATAGTTAGGAGGACTCAGTAACGCAGCAGAGACCCTTCTAGATGCACTGCTTCTTTTTTTCTTTTTTTGGTGGGAATCGTATAAAATAGAAAGATCATAAATTCTGTACATATAGGACACAAACTGTAATAGAACTACAAACAGCAAGTACACCTGTAACAGCTCATATGTGACAAAAAGCTATCTATATTTCCAGAATTAAAATCTATAAAATAAAATGAGATAATCTACAAAATAAGATAATAAGAAAATCTATGAAGACTGTTTTGCCTTGTACAAGATTTTATTTGATCTCTGTTGCATACGTAAGAGGGTATATTCTCCCCAATTTTCAAATAAGACCCAAAGAAGTTGTCCGAGTCTGAACTGGCACTAGACTTCCTGCTTTCTCACGACACAGAAGAAACCTCAGCCCTTGACTAGCTGGTCTACCAGTCTGGTCCTGGCTCTTGTTAGCCCGCACTGGGAACAGGTGCCCATCTCACACCACTGTCTGCTGTCAGCTCTGCTCTGCTCACCATGACTATGCTGGGCACACAGATTGGGAGACACGTGAATGATGCTGAAGTGCCAGGTGGCATGTCTGCTGCTTCAGGGGTCCTGCCAACCAACCTAGAGAGGCTTTCTGCCCTTGATGTGCTACCGTGTTCCTCCTTGAGAGATGACTTTAGCTAGGAAAACTTTTTCCCCCAAGTTTTTATTTTAAAAATATCTCTCCTATAGCAAAGGGAAAGAATAGTATAAGAATAGCTGTATACTCATCACCCAGATTCAAACAGTCGTTAGCATTTTGTCACCTTTGCCCTCTCTCTCCCTCTTCCCCCTCCCACTCCCCCTTCCTCTTTCCCTTTCCCTTTCTCTCTCCATTTTGTTTGCAAATAAGTTGCATACACTGGGGCATTAAGTCTTTTGCATGTATCTTCTAAAAATAAAGACATTCTCCTCCATAACCAACACCATCATCACACTCAAGAAATGTCACATTGATACAATAGTATTATCTACAGTCCAAAATCCCAATTTCCAGAGTTGTCCCCTAAATGTCTCCCATAGCTCTTTTTCAATCTAGGACAATCAATGGTCATACAGTTCACTTGGTTCTCATGACTTTTTACCCTCCTTTTATCTACAACAGCTCTCCCTGACTTTTTTCTTTCATGACATTTTTTTTTAAGGGCTTAGGCCAGTTGCCTTGTAGAATGTTCCACAGTCCACGTTTGTTTGTTTCTTCATACTTAGATTCAGGTTAAACATTTTGAGCAAAATACTACACATGTACTTTTCATTGCATCACATTGAGAGATGCATGATAACATTGTCTCATTATCGCTCATGCAAAGCTGATCACTTGGGTAAGATGGTTTCTGTCAGATCTCTCTATCACAGAGGCATCTTTTCCCATTTGTAATTAATAAGTAATCTATCGGGTGATAAGGGGAGACTTTATAAATTGTATGAATATCTTGTTTCCCAACAATCTTTAACCCAATGTTTTAGTATCATTATTACATTGGTGGTGGTAAAAATGGTAAATTTTCTAATTATATTATTCTGTCTACATTTATTGGCTGGCATTCCTCATAAAGTTTTCCCTTCTGTGCAAGGGAGTATAGTGATACTCATTTTCAGTATCACTATAAATTCATGGTGATTTTTTAAAATAAATTTCTTTCTTTCTTTCTTTCATTTATTTATTTGGCTTTGTTGGGTCTTCGTTGCTGCACGTGGGCTTTCTCTCGTTGCAGCGAGCGGGAGCTACTCTTCCTTGCAGTGCGCGGGCTTCTCATTGTGGTGGCTTCTCTTGTTGTGGAGCACGGGCTCTAGAGTGCAGGCTTCAGTAGTTGTGGCACATGGGCTTAGTTGCTCCGTGGCATGTGGGATCTTCCCGAACCGCGTCTTGAACCGGTGTCCCCTGCATTGGCAGGTGGATTCTTAACCACTGTGCCACCAGGGAAGTCTCAATCGGTTCTTTTTTAATTCTGTGTTTTATAATCCATTGTTATTACTATTCTTTTTTTGTGTGCTCAAATTGTCCCAAAATTCACCAGCAAGAGCCCCTTCAAGCTGGCTCTTCTGAACTTTTAACACATCTTCCATTAATAGGGCCGGCTTCATGGGCCTGTGACCCTGCTCTTACAAAGCCTTCTATGTGGTTCTCTCTTGACATTCTTAGTAGTTTTTCAACAAGAGGCCCTGCATTTTCATTTTGCACTGGGCCCTGCAAATTATGTAGCTGGTCCCACCCATTGATTTCTGGCACAAGAAGACATTCCAAACACATTATAGCTTCCCTGTCCCTGATTCATAGTCAGACAATTTATTCAAGGAGGCTTGTTCCTTTTAGAGGGAAATGGTATTTAGAAACCAAGATCTGAGTACTACTGTGTCTATTGGTCCTGGGGTGTCACTGCTTCAAGCCACGTTCAATGGTGAGAACTGCATGTAACAACTCCATCCAAACCTCTGCACCAAGAGACAACTAAACTCTAGCATGGCTTCAAACAGCATAAGGCCATGTCCGTAGGATGACCCCAGCCCCTCCCTTCAACACCTGCCTGGAAAACTCAACAGTGCCAGGAGAATTTACTGTTTGTTCCAGCCGACACCTGAGGACAGGCCCCTCACCAGCCTTTCTTAGTGCATTCACTAAAAATTGCCTACAGTTGTGAATATTTACTCTGTCCCTTTGAGATGTGTATGTATCTCCTACAACCCAAGAGTGTCATTTTCAAGATCCTAAAAGCCATTCCTTTGAAATGTAATCATCAAGAAGTATAGGTACCTCTGTTTCCTAATCTCTGTGGGGTGAAGAATTCTCACTTCCGTGATTGCCAGCTAACAGACACAGCTGACCTAATCACATCTACACTGACCGACCCAGGGTAATCACTTACTTGAGCCCTGCTCTGTCCCGCTCCTGACTCCTTCCTTCTCCCGTTAAAACACCCAGTCACTCTGTGTAAATCAGAACAGAGCTCATTTCTTTTCCCTACTGTCACTAGTTACTGAATAAAATATGTTTTCACAGCTTTAACTAATGTCCCACTTAGTCTTTAACAGTGGATAGAACTGGAACATCATGAATTCATTCTGATACCCCACTTCTCATTGCAGGATCATATTACCATTCCATATTTACCTCCATTCTATATTACCTCCCCCCTGCTACAGTGAGGGCCTTAGGTCACCCACACACAATTAATATATTGACTCATTTGCTGTATCCTACAACATACACAAGAGAGGCTTGCACGATGACCCTAATATTAGTCTCAATTACTAGCCTAATTCATAAGCCTCCTGCCGATTTTTTCCCCTTAGAATATATCCCACTAGTCAAAAGCACAGGGTTTAAAAGCTACATGTAGGGCTTCCCTGGTGGCGCAGTGGTTGAGAGTCCGCCTGCCGATGCAGGGGACACAGGTTCGTGCCGCGGTCTGGGAGGATCCCACGTGCCGCAGAGCGGCTGGGCCCGTGAGCCATGGCCGCTGAGCCTGCGCGTCCAGAGCCTGTGCTCCGCAACGGTAGAGGGCATAGCAGTGAGAGGCCCGCGCGTACCGCAAAAAAAAACCCCAAAAAAACAAAACAAAAAACTACATGTATAGGGAGAGTGGGAGGGAGGGAGACGCAAGAGGGAGGACATATGGGAACATATGTATATATATAACTGATTCACTTTGTTATAGAGCAGAAACTAACACACCATTGTAAAGCAATTGTACCCCAATAAAGATGTTAAAAAAAAACCAAAAAACTACATGTAGTTCTTATCTCTGTGTTGTTATGCCATCAATTTGCTAACCACATACATTCCTTTGTTTCTGTTTGCATTCAGCTTCAAGGTTTCTTTTTTTTTAACTCCTCTTAGATTTAATGTAATTTTTTAATACTTAAAACCTTTACATGATTCAGAATTCAAAACTGCCTAAAAGGAACACTCAGAGAAGTGAAAACTATCACTCTCAAGCATATTCCTTCCACTCCATTCACACCTACACCCTATAGGTAATCATTTTCATTTATTTCTGGTTTACCTTTTCTGTGATTCTTGTGAAAACAAGCATGCACGCACACACACACATTCTCATCCCCCTGCAACCTTTTTTTACACAAATGGTAATGTGCTTTATATATTCTTTTCCACATTGCTTTTTTCACTTAATAATATAGCTTGGAAATCCTCACACATCAGTTCGTAGTGATTCAGTCGTTCTTTTTTATGGCTGTATAATATTCCATGACTTGACTGTTCCTTGATGGATTCAACCAGTCTCTTATGGACAAGAACTTTGGTTGTGCTTTCAATGTTTTGCTATTATAAGAAATTCCACAATCAATAACCTTTTCCATATGTTGTTTTTCATTTTGGGGGTTGTTTCTTCAGAATAAATTAATCTAAGCTGAATTGCTGGATCAAAGAGAATGCAGCCCTGCTGACACCCTGATTTCAATTCGGTGAGATCCATTGATGTTGGTTTATTAAATATTGCTAAGTCCTCCTCCTTAGTCGTTAAGCTGCTTTGAACCCTTGCCAGCAATGCCTGAAAGTACCTCTTTCAGCTGTGGGAACGCTGACATAGAGAAGCTTATCTGTTGCAGGTGCCTGAGAGTGGAGGGTTTATTCTGTGGGTATTGTCATTACCAGAAAGCTGGTCTTTTAAACCTTCCCACCACAAGTCTGCTGTGTTTGTGTGTCCAACAAGATTGAAGTGAAAGCTCATGCCAGCAACAAGGAGGCTACAAAGAAGAGCAAAACCTTTTCATGACGGATTGGACATGAAACCACCTGTATGGAGAACCCTAAAAACACACTGTGGGGGCTCAGAAGTGGGCACAGCACTGGTCTCTCAAAGGAGACCAAGGAAGCCACAAAGTGAGAATCCAGACACTCCACTGATCAAGGGATCAGGGTGAGAGCAGCTACACAAGAACCAAGATTAAAAGAACCATACAGCTACTACAGCACTGAAAGCAAGTATAAAGGACAAGTCCTACTTTAGCTAGCGTGTTTTCACCTAGTGTGAGGAAAGTTAAGGAGTTTAATCAAAGCTCTTATCAGTAAAATTCATAGCTATAAATTTACATACAGTATTTACGGTAATTATATGCAGCGTCACATTTTCAATCCAAAATTTAGCTACCTATACGCCACACTCATAAAACCCAAGTGTATTAGTTTCCTATTGCTGCTGTAACAAATTACCACAAACACAGTGGCTCAAATAGCACAAATATGCTATCTTAAGTTCTGGAGGTCAGGTTGTTGGAAGGGCTTTTCCAGCTGCCAGAGGCTGCCACTTCCCTGGCTTGTGGCTTCCTTCTATCTTCAAAGCCAGTGATGGCCAATCAATTCCTTCTCACTTCATGTCACTCTGACACTGACTCCTCTGCCTCCCTCTTCCCCAGTTAAGGTCTCACGATTTCACTGGCCCCACCCAGGACAATCTTCTTATTTCAAAGTCACCTGATTAGCAACCTTAATTCTATCTGCAAACAATTCCCATTTCCATGACCTAACATATTCACGGGCTCTGGGGATTGGGATGCAGACATTTTTGGGGCCCATTATTCTGCCTTCCATGCCAAGTATAACTGGTCTTCCCTGTTCCTAACTCTGGTCCAACTTAGTGTCACATTCAAAATTCTACAAAAGCCTTGAAAATAAAGTGATCTTTACTAAAGGTCCCTTGAAACACTGAAAGGGGAGTTTTAGGTCTTCACACAGTAAATCCCCTTTGGACATCTCTTCTTCCTAAGGTTTCTTCCCAGTGTCTCTCATTGGAACTGTCAAATCTCTCTACTTTCTCTTCATCTTCTCTCTCTGGCTCTTCCTCTCTCCTTTCAGACTGTTTTCCCCTCTGAGTATCTCCCACACCCTTTCTCTTTTAGAGGAACTCAGCCCACTCGTGTTGCTTGCTTCTCATCTTGCCTCCCCTTTCACCCCACACTTAACTCCTTGTAGAAGGTGGTAGGCTGGATATACTGTTTGCTCCTCTAGGTCCAGTCTCTATCCTTGCCCCCCATGCTCTGTGCCTGGGAAGGCCAGTCTTACCCTCTGGCTCCTGGTTGGGTTGGGTAGTGTAAAGCACAGGAAGAAGATTGGGGGGTGGGGGATGAGGGAAGTGGGGGTCTCTTCTCCCTTCTCCCGAAGTCTTCAGCTCCTGACTGGTGGCCCTGTCTCCAGCTACAATAGTCTCTCCAGGTTCTGGTAATCATTACCCCCATTGCCCTTCAGGCCTTGGAGTGGTAACAGCCCCCAGTGGTTGTTAGCTCTGTTGGGGGGGGGGTGCTTCACCACGCCTTGTTGGTTTCCTTAAACCCACACCCTTATAAATAGCTCCTTTATTAAATTTTGCTCAGTATCCATGTCCATATCCAAAACCATGTCAGGGGACCCTGACAACATAGTGGGAATGGGGCATCAATAATACTTAGAATTAAACACACACACACTTCTGACACATGCTACAACATGGATGAACCTTGAAAACATTATGCTAAGTGAAATAAGCCAGACATGAAAAGACAAATATTATATGATTTCACTATATGAGGTTCTTAGCATAGTCAAATGCATAGAGACAGACAGTAGAATGGTGTTGCCAGAGGCTGGGGGAAAGGGAAGTATGGAGTTTTGTTTAATGGGCACAGAGTTTCCACTCAGAAAGATGGAAAAGTTCTGGAGATGGATGGTGGTGATAGTTGAACAACGATATGAAGGTACTTAATGCTACTGAACGTACATGTAAAAATGGTTAAGATGGTAACTTTCATGTCACGCATTTTTTTTAACCACCATTTTAAAAAAAGAAACAGAAAACTTTTAAAGTTCATATACACAATAGGGACCTCAGCTTGAGTTCAGACTGTAACCATGTCCTGTGGTGGGATATACCTAGGCAAATCTCTGAAAATGTTGGGGTGGCCTGAGAGAAGTTCATTTGCAAGAGGGCTGGGAACTCATTGTAAAGGAAGAAAGACCCAGGCAGCAGGAAGCTGACCCAGAAACACAGTCTGGCTCAGCACAGGGGAAAAGCAATTTTCCAATTCAGGGGGTGTCCCCTGCAATACACCCTCACTTTTAGCGTCTTCATAGCCCTTCCTGCAGTTATAGCTAAAGACATGTTTAATGCCTGTTGCTTCCACTCACTCAAAGCTGCATGAGTACACCTGTCTTAGTTCATGCGGGCTGCTGTAACAGACCACCATAAACTGGGGGTCTTATAAACAACAGACATTTATTTCTCACAGTTCTGGAGGCTGGGAAATCCAAGATCAAGGCATTTGCAGATTCACACACTCCCTGACATCAGACTATACTATAAAGCTACAGTAATAAAAACAATATGGTGCTGGCACAAACACAGACACATAGATCAGGGCGACAGAGTAGAGAGGCCAGAAATAAACTCACACACTTATGGTCAATTAATCTACAACAAAGGAAGCAAGAATATACAATGGAGAAAAGATAGTCTCTTCAATAAGTGGTGCTGGGAAAACTGGACAGCTACATCTAAAAGAATAAATTAGATCATTTTATAACACCATATACAAAAATAAACTCAGGGTGGATAAAAGACATAAGTGTAAGGCCAGATACTATCAAACTCCTAGAGGAAAACATAGGCAGAACACTCTTTGACATAAATCAAGGCAATGTTTTTTTGGATCTATGTCCTAAAGGAAATAAAAGCAAAAATAAACAAATGGGACCTAGTTAGACTTTAAAGTTTCTGCACAGCAAAGGAAACCATCAACAAAATGAAAAGACAACCTATTGAGTGGGAGAAAATATTTGCAAATGATATGATCAATAAGGAATTAATATCCAACATCTATAAATAGCTCATGCAACTCAACCTCAAAAAAACAAAAAACTTGATTAAAAAATGGGCAGAAGAACTGAACAGATATTTTTCCAAACAGGAAATACAGATGGCCAACAGGCACATGAAAAGATGCTCAACATCTCTAATCATCAGGGAAATGCAAATCAAAACCACAAGATATTACCTCACACCTGTCAGGATGGCTATCATCAAAAAGGACACAAATAACAAATGTTGGCGAGGTTGTGGAGAAAAGGGAACCCTTGTACTCTGTTGGTGGGAATGTAAATTGGAGCAGCCACTGTGGAAAACAGTATGGAAGTTTCTCAAAAAACTAAAAATAGAACTACCATATGACCCAGAAATGCCAATCCTGGGTATCTATCCAAAAAACACAAAAACTCTAATTCAAAAAGATACATGCACCCCAATGTTCATAGCAGCATTATTTACAATTGCCAGGCAACCTAAGTGTCCATAAACAAATGAATGGATAAAGAAGATGTGGTATATATACAATAGAACACTACTCAGCCATAAAAGAAGAATGAAGTTTTGCCATTTGCAGTGACATGAATGGACTTGAAGGATATTATGCTAAGTGAAATGAGTCAGACAGAGAAAGACAAATGCTGTATGATATCACTTACATGTGGAATCTAAAAAATACAACAAACTAGTGAATATAACATAAAAGAAGCAGACTCACAGATAGAGAGCAAATTAGTGGTTACCAGTGGGGAGGGGGTGAGGGATTGGAAGGTACAAACTATTGGGTGTAAGGAAGGCACAAGGATGTGTTGTACAACATGGGGAATGTAACCAATATTTTGTAATAACTGTAAATGGAAAGTAACCTTTAAAACTGTATAAAAAATTTTTTTTAATTTAAAGGCACATGCAGATTCAGTGGCAAGTAAGGACCCACTTTCTTCTTCAAAGACAGTTGTCTTCTCGCTTCCTAGACAGTTGTCCTCACATGGTGGAAGGGGTGAGGGAGCTCTCTGGGGACCCTTTGATAAGGGCACTAATCCTATCATGAGGGCTCCACCCTCATGACCTCATCACCTCCCAGAGACCCCACCACCACACTGAGGGTGAGCACATTCAGTTCATAACCAGGACCATGATTACTTTATTCATGGCTCTGTCCCCAGCACCCAGCTTACTACGCTGGCAGTAGTACTAATACCTGTTAGTTCCCTAATTGAGTGAGGGAATGAATTCGGAATACTGTGTGGTGGTGGTTAGCACATCTGTTCCTGCCCAGCTCTGGGGATGCATGTCTGGGTCCTGGGGTCACAGAAGATTATAAATAGAATAACTGTCTCTGTGAACTCTGTAAAACTCCAGGGGCATAAGCAGCACCACTTGGGCCCTTTAGAGAACATGGCAGATGGATGAAGGCTGTCTGGGATGGTCTTGAGTCTCAGAATTTCAGAGTGCACAGCAGCGTATCACCCGACAGTGGAACATGGTAAATCATACCCTGACTTCTCTGCTTTCTTTCCAACCCAACCTCAAAATATCCTAATGCCAGCCATTCCAGAGCTTTAAAATGATCTTTCTCTTTTTGTGCATTAATGTTTTGGAGCCACATGAATCAAGTTCGTGATATTTACATTTAATGGATTTTGTAACTATTAATATAATTTTTGAGATATTTTTGCAAGGGGAGAGCTTTCCCATCCTGCTCCTATATTCCTTTCTTAGCTTACGGTTCCTGTTAACTCCTTGACTTTAAACGTGGCCAGCTGTTTCTGTGTATGAGAACAGCCTTCCTGCTGGAGGCTGCAGGAAGCTTTCCAACCTCTGCCAGGAGAATGAAGGAAATTCAAGACACCATTTCCTTGATTCCCTCTACCCACACCTACCAAAATGTACTCCCTGCTCCTGTGCTGCTGGCTCTCACGTGGTCTCGTTATGACATCAGACTTCAATGATAATTAGTCTCCAAGCTCTTGTCTATCAGTATCTTGGGCCGTTTTTATCTCCTCCTTTAAAAAGCCAACTCAACCTATCTATTGATCTTTCTCATTTGAGCCCAACCAAATTCCCAAGAAAGAAATCATTTCCCTCCTTCTTGACCAAGACTGGAACTGAAATTCCCAGGTATGGGTACAACCTCATGGGCACACAATTCCAAGCGGGGGGATGCTGCTCCTCTGGACAAAAGGACTAGAGGGAAAAAGGGAGAAAGGGACAAGAGGAGGGAGTTTGGGAGCATTGAGATGTTCATGGAAAGGATTTTCTAGACTGGACCCCTCCTGAATTCTGGAGGGTTTGTCGTATCTTCTGCCAGGGTTATTTGATGGTCCTTAATATAATTTCAGCACTATTTCTGGCAAAAGCTCCACACTGTATTTCAATAATCTATCACTTTGCATTCTTTTCCTCGCAACGCATGTTCGTATCGTCACATCTGACTCTTGCCCCAGCCTTGTCCATGCCACATGGACACACGAAATCTCTGGGTATCAGCAATAAAGAAGAACAAGGAATTGACACATGCTATTACATGGATGAACCTTGGAAACACTGGGCTAAGTGCAAGAAGCCAGTCACAAAGGACAATACTCTATGGTGATTCTATTTATACGGCATGTCCAGAATAGGCAAATTCATAGAGACAGAAAATAGAATACTGGTTGCCAGGGGCTGGGTGGGGAGGGGGGTGGGGAGTGACTGCTGGTGGGTGCAGGGTTTCTTTGGGGGAATGATGGAAATGA
The DNA here is from genome assembly GCF_059928025.1 of Delphinapterus leucas. Lineage (NCBI taxonomy): Eukaryota > Metazoa > Chordata > Mammalia > Artiodactyla > Monodontidae > Delphinapterus > Delphinapterus leucas. The sequence goes on along the minus strand of NC_143130.1, from coordinate 20,293,456 downwards.
TCTGCAGTGGCTTGCGGTGATGTATGCGCAATTCTGTGACTATGCTAAAAACCACTGAGTTGTACGTTTTAAGTGGGCAAATTGTAAGATGTGTGAATTGTATCTCAATAAAGCTGTTATCAAAACACAACCCACAGTGAGGAGAAAGGAGGAAGAAGAAGAAGTCAGTGTAGGAGGAAGTGAACTGTGAGGCTGAGAGAAATCAGAGGGGGATCAAGAGGGTTTTTAGAGGCATCCCTGGTGGTGCAGTGGTTAAGAATCTGCCTGCCAATACAGGGGACACGGGTTCAAGCCCTGGTCCGGGAAGATCCCACATGCCACGGAGCCACTAAGCCCATGCGCCACAACTAGTGAGCCTGTGCTCTAGAGCCCGCGAGCCACAGCTACTGAGCCCCCATGCCACAATTACTGAAGCCCGAGCACGTAGAGCCCATGCTCCGCAACAAGAGAAGCCACTACAATGAGAAGGCCATGCACCGCAATGAAGAGTAGCCCCCTGCTCGCCGCAACTAGAGAAAGCCTGCGTGTAGCAACAAAAAGCCAACGCAGCCAAAAGAAACAAAAAACTATAAAAAAAAAAAAAAAGAGAGGGTTTTTAGGAGGAAGAAAAAAGTATGTTCTTATAAAAATAGAGCTTTTCACCCAATTCCTGAGAAGTGTGCTGTCTCTAAAGTGTGTTCCGGAAACTGCAGAAGGCAAAAACAATGAAAAAATGAAAAAATGCCTGGACCAAGTGGGAAACAAACAGAGGGCCAGGCTGACCGCAGATGAGACACAGCGAAGCTGAGAGTCAGAGCATCAGGAAGCAGAGTGGGCAAGACAGCACAGAGCAGAGAAACAGGAAAAGAATTTTGAAATGAAAATTAAGTTGAACGAGACAAGAGAGCCCACTTTCTGTCTTCTGGCCTCTTCTTTCTCTTTCTCATCCCCTCTACTACGCACACACCTCTCCCTCTTGCTCTCCTTCTCTCTCTCCTTCTCTGCCAGTTGGATTTCCTATCCCAGCTCTGTTCACAACAGGCTCAAGCAGGGCCCTGCCCCTTCCCATCCCTCAAAGGGGTCCTTCCCAGCAAACCCTGTGCCTGGCTCTGATGGACAAGCCCAGGAAGTTGCAGGCCTCGGGGACACACACAGGGGTGTGAGCAGGGGGATGGCACGAGCTTCCACCAACATCCAACTTCTGGGCAGCAGTGTCCCTGGTCCTCACCAGAAGGTTATTCATGGATGGAGCCAGGTAGAAACCATCTTCACACAGTAGCCAGGAAAGTCCCTTGATGCCAGGCCAACTGGGAGCTGGCGAAAGCAGACAGAGTTTTGGGGCTGGTCCCTTCTACTTCCTCTCTCACCAAACATCTGGCCCGGGCACTAGACCATGAGGCAGGAAGTCCAGAGCTCTTGTTTTTAGCAGTGACATGCAGTCTGGGGGCAAGTCCTTTCAACACGGGGGTTACTTACTATTCTGCATCCACGTAGCAACTTTTGCTTCTTAGTAGCTCTGGGTGGCAGACAGCATCCTAGCTGCTGTTAGGGCTCCCATCTCACTACTCTGAAACTTGTACAGGGAAACCGACCGTCTCCCTATCACAAAGTGAGTCACTGGGTCCAGCCAGGATTAGAAGGCCTCAGTCCCCAGACCTAAGTCTTACCAAAGAGGCCCAGGACAATCGCTGGGGTGGTATTCCGATAATGCCTCGTGAGGAAGAACTTAAAGCTATAAGAGATAGTACAATAGTCTACTCACATGTTTTTTAAAATGTTATTACACCTGTCTTATTGTAAGAGATCTGAAGCTTAGAAACGTCAAGTTGGCTAAACTAAAACAGACAACAAAAAATAAAAATCGGTAGCTTTTTCTGATTCCAATCCTATATACCTCTTTTAATTTATCTAGTCTTCAAATAAAACGATACACCCACATCCCTCCCCAACAAGCAAGTTACACTTAAAATTTAAATTGGGTAAGTTTAAACAATTCTTTAAATTGTAGAAATGTTCTATTTAAAAATGAAAAATCGGACATAAAGCAAGGTGCCCTGGCTGCATAAAGACTCAAGAGCGTCTGGGGCGGGGCACGGCAATGGGGAAACACTCTTTGCCCTTCGTGTTTTATTTGGTTTGGGACAAGCCTCCAAAGCAGAACTGCAATAACTCGAGGCCAAGAATGGGATGATCTCACTCACGTTTGTTCAGATCTGCGTATGGCAGCTCATTTGGGGACCTGGCTTTGTAAATATGCTTTATATTTCCAGAATTATGCATCAAATCAGACCCTCTAGGGAATCACACATATGCAAATTAGAAGTTCAACCCCTGGAAAGTTTTAAAAAATAATCACCACCATTCTAACCCCACTCCACCCACTTTCCACCTAGTTCAAGAGATAAGTCCAAGAAAGTCTAAGAAATACATAATTAAAGAAATGATTTCCTGTAGTGTTCTACCACCAGGAAGCATTTATTAAGTACCTAATTGCTTGTGTTTCTGGGCTAAGCACTGTACAGAAGGAATTGCACAGAACTGCTCTCTTGTTTTCAAGATCTTACCTTCTAAGGTAGACAGCATTCACCTGGACAAACAGGTAGGACAAAATGACAGCAGGTGGGAACTTGAAACCATACCGGTGGCTGCCAACCAAAGCATTCATCCAGTCCCTGTCAGTGCATTGCTTGGGTGGGGAGCCAGGACACGGCAGCGAGTAGCTGTTGAGTTTCCCAGGGACCTTAGGTTCAATTGCAGACACCGCCCACACCTCTTGGAAGAGGCCAAGTCCTCCTGGTAGTCAGAGAAGGCTGCAGGAGGGAAGAAGTTGGGGGTAAACAGCTGGGCTGGAGGAGGAGGGGCAGAGGGCAAGCAGCGAGGGTGTGGCCAGCCGAGAACAGTGAAGCAGAGACAGCTCTTCTGAGGGGACAGGCGGAGGGAGCACAACACAACGGCAGCCGCTGGCAGCCCCACCCCTGCCTTCGGGCCCAAGGCGTTTCTCAAGACTTTCACTGGGCTCAGAAACCTCAGGTGGATTCTAGAATGCTTGTGATTGGTGGGAGTGGGAAAGAGGAGGGTCTAGGTGAGGTTAAAAAGGTAGATTGGGGCTTCCCTGGTGGCGCAGTGGTTGAGAGTCCGCCTGCCGATGCAGGGGATGCGGGTTCGTGCCCCGGTCCAGGAAGATCCCACATGCCGCGGAGCGGCTGGGCCCGTGAGCCATGGCCGCTGAGCCTGCGCGTCCGGAGCCTGTGCTCCGCAACGGGAGGGGCCCCAACAGTGGGAGGCCCGCGTACCACAAAAAAAAAAAAAAAAAAAAAAAAGGTAGATTGGAGTCAAGGAGTGAAGGGCATGAAACTGTCCTGCTCAGAGGGACCCTGTCCTGATAAGTGACAAGATCGAACGTACTAGGAGAATGATGTCTTCAGATCTGCTCTTGGGGATGAGAAGACCCCAGAAAACCCTTGGTATTTCTGTGGATGAATGAAAACCACTCAGAAGGGGATGAACAGGGGCCAGAGCGTTTCAGTTGACCAGCTGACTGTAGTTTAGAATCAAGCCTTGTCAAAGGATATGGGTGAGCAGTAAAACCTGACTCGGCGTCACTAAGCCTCCAAAGTAAAAGAGAATTCTTTCTTTAAATAGCCGCCAGATTGGGCTTCACTGCTGGCACAGTGGTTAAAAATCTGCCTGCCAATGCAGGGGGCACGGGTTCAAGCCTTGGTCCAGGAAGATCCCACATGCCGCGGAGCAACTAAGCCCGTGTGCCACAACTGCTGAGTCTGCCCTCTAGGGCCCACGAGCTACAACTACTGAGCCCATGTGCTACAACTACTGAAGCCCGCACGCCTAGAGCCTGTGCTCCACAACAAGAGAAGCCACTGCAATGAGAAGTCCGCGCACCGCAACGAAGAGCAGCCCCCGCTCACTGTAACTAGAGATAGTTAACTGTAAGCTAATAACTGTAAGCTTTCCAAGTCATTTTAGACAAGAGGCAGGACCCCTGGTGCCACCACAGTCCAGACCCCAAACACAGATATTGTACCCGGTGAGGGGGGCCAGGTCCTAGATCGAAGCGTTTCCATTTCAACCCCCTCAAATAACGCACATCTTTCTGTCATTACGCACATTTGTTAAAAGAAACATCTAAGGCATCTTAATGAGGAAAAAAGAAGATGGAGGGCATGTAGCTAATAAATGTGCTCAATGGCCACTAATTCTCATAAAATACCATTTATAATTATGACAGTGAGATACTATGTTTTTGCAAAGCAGAGCAATAAAGATTCAAGATTGTCCATAGACAAGGTGGAGAAATAGATTGTCTTCTATTCACCGGCGGTACTCTGATAACACTTTTGCGGGGTGGGATTTTGTCAGGATCTATCTTTATGAAATGCCTGTGCCTTTCAGCTAGCAATCACTTCTGGATGTCTGTCCCGGTTTCCATCTGTCTTAGAGAATTACTCAAGTGTATGTACAAAGAAGCAAGGAATGTTTATTACAGCAGTGTTTAAAAAAAAAAAAAGGAAACAACTTAAAAACCATCATTAGAGAGCCTGGTTAAATTTTGGCACATCCATGGAATACAATGTAGCAGCAAAAGAAGGAATGAAGTAAATTCAGATGGAAAAGACCACATCAATGATCTATGGGAAGATGTCAAAGGCATATTGTTCACTGAAAGCTGAAGTTGCAGAAGGCTACAGAAAGCGTAACACTGTTCATGTAAATACACACACAAAACTGTATATTTCTCTATGTAAATATGGCCACTCAAATGCAAACAAGAAAATCTGGACACATTTATACCAAAATGATACCAGCAATTACGTCTGGGGGAGGAAGTAGGTTGGGTATTGAGGAATTCAGGGAGATTTTTGTCTTTATCTGTATTTTACAAAGAGAATGTATTCATGTGTTACTTGTGAAAGTCAAAATGGATTTTAAAAGAATGAGGGACACAAACGAACTTATTTACAACACAGAAATAGACTCAGATATAGAAAACAAACTTATGGTTACCAAAGGGGAAAGAAGGCAGGGAGGGATAAATTAGGAGTTTGGGATTAAAATATTCATACTACTATATATAAAATAGATAACCAATAAGCACCTACTGTACAGCACAGAGAACTATATATCTTGTAATAACCAAGAAGAGAAAAGAATCTTAAAAAAAGAATACATATACATATGTATATATATATGTGTGTATATATATATCTGAATCACTTTGCTGTACACCTGAAACTAACACAACATTGTAAAATCAAACTATATTTCAATAGAAAAAAATTTTTTACACAAAAGCAAAAAAAGAATGAGGGGAAGGAACAAAAGCATCTGTCTTCATAAGCCAGGCAAGTAAATAGAGTCGACCACTGAGAAGGGTGGAACTTCTTCCCAGGGAACGAAGCAAATGTACTCACCTCCTTCTCTCCCTCCCCCCCCCCCCCCCCCCCCCGTTCCCTCCAGAGTTGACTGGACGTTTGGCGCACGGTCCCATCCATCTCTACTGGCTGGGTGGCCCCAGCACTCTATTCTGAGGCAGTGTGGTACCCAAACCACTACCTCATCCCCCACAGAATGAGGAAGACACAGGCCTGAGAACCATCGTTGTGGGAACTTAACAGTTAGGAACCTCGCTGGAACGCGATAACCTACAGTTCCAAAACTCACCGTCAGACCATTTCCCTTGACCCCCATCCGGGGGGGTTTTCTTTATTACACAGAGAATTCAAAGTCCCTCACTATTGCACTACTCAACCTCAGTGAGTCTGCAGTATCTGTGGTTTTAAAGCAGGTACAGCGGACCAGTTTGAAGGTACTGAACTGGCATTTTAACAAGTCACCCACGAAAGAACTGGCAAGTGACAATGGTGACCTATGAATTGATGGACACAGAAAGTAACGCTGGGTCAGACCAAAAAGGCTGAAGAAAACACACAGCAACGAAAACAACCTAAAACAGAAGACTGGGGAAAGGAAGAAACCTGGAAAAAGAAAAAGAAAAAAAAACAGTATATGTCAAGCTGCTAAGTCTTATTTTCGTCAGTATTTTCACCTTCAAACTTCACTTTTTTTTTTTACTGTTTTTCCCCCCACACGAGAGGTGAAGATGGTGAAGCATGAATGAGTTCTTTATCCTCAGAGAATGCTTGGCAAAACAACAACAACAACAAAAAGTAACCGCACGAGCTTTTATTTTCTTTAGACGGGAACAAAACAATATTTTCCATCTCAACCCAGCTAACAGGAACATTTAAAAAATACTTTGCTGGCAGAGATTACAATCACAGATGCGCTCAGCCAAACAGCATCACGTTGCCTTCCTCATTCATTTAATGAATTGTGACTTCACATGGAGGTTTGCATTCGAGAACTAAGTATCCTAAAACTGGCATTACAGTCTTGACTCCATGGAAATTATAATGAGAAAACATGATCATATGTTGAATCTGAGGTCTTACTGCAATAATTGGAAAAATATTCTTCTGTGTTTATAATGTCCGTACTGTAACCCATCTGTAGACTCTTGGTAAATGAAATAAAACCCACTTAAAATTCTGTTGTTTTGGTTGTTGGATCCAGGCAATGTTTGTGTGTGTGTGTGTGTGTGTGTGTGTGTGTGTGTGTACATATATATGTAGAGTAATATATTACAAATGTTTCTGTATGTTTGAAATTTTTCATTATAAAAATCAGAAGAACTTCAGTTGCTTCTTTCAAAATCTCTGAGATGACCCATTACTACACCTTGTTCAGACCTTGGCTGGCTTGTGGGTAACAACATCAAGGCAGGTTGCTCTGACCTTCTCCAGCTCCACTTTGCAGGCCAGCCTGTGTAGAGCAGCTACAAGACTCTGCTAAAACAAGCTCTCATCGGGCCACTTCCTATCTCCTCGTGGCTCATCACAAAACGTCAAAACTCCTCTGCCCAGCTTTTCTGGTTCTCAGCATCCGGCCCCTCCCTTCCTGTTTTACCTTAGTCCCCATCATCCCACAGGCTGGTCTTCTCACCAACGCTCTGTTTTCTCCTGCATCTGTGCCCCTGGGACATCATGCCAGGAAGGTGCTTCCTACGACCTTCACTGATCTAAGTTCAAGCTATTCTAGTCCCAGCCTAAGTCTTGCTGTCCCCACTCATTCCTTGTCTTTAGTGCCTGGAGTCTGAACCGTAAACATCCAGAAAGAGTACCCACCTGCACCTTGGATGCAAATTTAGCATCTCCATTCTCAATAAAATTACCACCTCCGTGATTCCCTCTCAGCTACTTAAAAACCAGGAAACAAAAGCAATAAACATCAACTAACAGGTGTTGGAAGGTAAATTATTTATCAATTTCAATGCAGTGATGTTCTAGAGGAACACAAAAGCAAACTCGCTAAGAATATGTGACCCTGTCATTTGTTCAAAACATACTGATTGAGCATCTACCATATGCAGGCACTTTTCTAGGTACTTAAGATACACCAATGAATAAAACAGATAAGCCCTCATGGAATGGATAGTCGGCGGTGGGGGGAGGGGCGGGCGGTGTGCAAACATAACTAATGTACAAAATAAATATGGGTGTTATATAGTATATCAGAAGATGGCAAATGCTACGAAAAGAAGAAAAAGTTGGAAAGGTTAAAGGGAATTTGAGAATACAAGGCAGGGAATGTTGCAGAGGGAACGGGGTGTGCAATTTTAAATAGCACGGTGAGTGTCTTAGTCTCCTCAGGCTGCTAGAACAGAATACCACAGACCGGGGGAGCTTATAAACAGAAACGTATTTCTCATTGTTCTGGAGGCTGGAAGGCCAAGTTCAATGCACCAGCAGATTCAGTGTCTGGTGAGCACATACTTCCAAGTTCATAGACAGATGGCTGTCTCCTTGCTGTGTCCTCACCTGGAGGAAGGGATGAGGGAGCACTGCAGGGTCTCTTTCATAAGGGCACTAATCCCACTCATGAGGGCCCCACCCTCATGACCTCATCACCTCCCAAAGGCCCCACCTCCTAATACCATCACATTACTGGTTAGGGATTCAACATATAAATTCTGGGGGAGACACCAAATACAAAATTCAGAACATAACAGATAAGGAAGTTTCATTGAGACAGTGACATTTGCAGAAACAGTTGAAGAAGGTGAGGGAGTTGGCCATGAAGATACTTAGAGAAACAGCATTCAGGGCAGCCATGCAGAGGGAACCAATCAGGTATGAGCCTCATGAGGCTTTATCACCTCTCAGGTGTGGGCACTCAACACCTCACACCAGAGGACACATTTCCTAACTGGCTTCCTCCTTTCCTTTCCTCTGGACATGCCCCACTGTAGCACATGGGGCTTTCCAGCTCCAACACTATCTTCCAAGTTGCATAAGACAAATATTCAATAAATACTAATTAGGTAGGGAACAAATAGATAATGGTATACTTTTGTAGTTCTCAATCATTTACTACAGCACGGAGCTCAAAGAAGACTCTCAAAACATGTCTGTTCATAGAGAACAGACGTGTGGTTGCCAAGGGGGAGGAGGGTAGAGGAGGGAAGGATTGGGAGTTTGGGATTAGCGGATGCAAACTATTATATATAGGATGGATGAACAACAAGGTCCTATTGCATAGCACAGGGAATTATATTCAATATCCTGGGATAAACCATAATGGAAAAGAATATGAAAAAGAATATATGTATATAACTGAATCACTTTGCTGTACAGCAGGAATTAATACAACCTTGTAAATCAACTCTACTTCAATAAAATTTTTTTAAAATATCTCTGTCAACTGATTTGTTCATTGATGGCCTCCCATGTCTCAAAATCTTCACCATTATTTTGGAAACTTTTTCTTCCGTTGATTGCATGTTGTGTCCTTCGGAGAATTGTAAATAGAATTTAGCACACGATAGGGGAATAAAAGAAATACCCCACTCCAAACCTCTGATGGAAACTGGCCAAGTCTGTGTGGGGGAGGAAGAAGGGAAACAAGAGGCAGAAGAGATGGAAGAAGGGAATTGCAAGGTCTTTCAGAAGCAAAGGTGGGCCTGCCCGTGGGAAACCCAGCATCAGGGGGTTCAGCTTCATTTTGCCCAGCGTCCAGGGAGGGCTCAGTGATCAAGGACAACCTGGCTTAATATGAAGTCTCTGCAAAGTGAAAATAATGAGGCAGACCGGGGAGCTACAATCTATACATTTTTAACTTCAAAACACAAGTTATGAGTCATATTTATCCCCATACGGAAGTCATTATGGAAAGTGGGAGAAGGATAAAAGTGAAGAAACAAAAATTAAAATTTCATCTGTCCTGACTCTTAGTCATTTATTATCATCCAGCTCTACACACACTTTAAAAACCACAACAAGCAAAATTACCCAACCAGAAAACACCTTGTTGCTTTAATTAGATTGATTTTTATCTTAGCTATGACAGAGCAATAGTGATATTACTAACTATAAGAAAAACAGTCTTTCTCTTTGGGATTTACACTTCTTGACACAGATGAAGGCAGGCAGGTTGTTTATTACTTTATCTTGCCCTAACACTTTTGTTGTCTTCTGCAGAACATAATCACTTCTGGTATAATACCAGCCACGGGCACAAGGGTCCACGCAATCATTCATCCATTCGTGCATGGCCCTGTGCCACGTGCTGGGACCACAGTGTTGAACAAGACAGGTGTGGTCCCTGCCCTCAGGAAGCGCCCTGTCCTGGGAGGAACACAGACATTAAACAAGTAAATTCACAAATAAACATTTAAATTACAGTTATGGTAAGTATTAGGAAAGAAGTTTAGAAGGAGTTGGCCTAGCCATGGGGGTGGGGATGCAGAGGGGTCAGGCTCTCTTAAGGAAGTGATGCTTAAGTTGAGGCTTGAGGTGGATTTGGCTTTAGCCAGGACATGAAGGAGGGAGGGAGGGTCCCCATAGCGGGAAGGGACTTAGTGCTTTCAAGGAACTGAAAGATCAGGCTGCTGCAGATAATTAGGGTGGGAAGGGATTGTATTAGTCATGGTTCTCCAGAGAAACAGAACCAATCGGATGCATTGATGTATACAGAGAGCGATTTATTATAAGGGATAGGTCCCTGTGTTTATGGAAGCAGGCCTGTCCTAGTATCTTCAGGGTGAGTCAGCAAGCTGAAGACCCAGGAGAGCCAAGAGGGTAATTCCAGTCCAAGACTGAAGGCCTGAGACCCAAGGGAGTGGATGGTGTCATCCAGTCTCAAGTCCATTAGACTCGAGACCCAGGAAGAGTCAAAGATTTAGTTTGAGTCCAAAGGGAGGAAAAAACCCAATGTCCCAGTCCAAAGGCTGTCAGGCAGGAGGAAATCTCCGTGCCCAGGGGAGATCAGCTTTTTGTTCTCTTCAGGCCTTGAACTGATCAGACAAGGCTCACCACACTATGAAGGACAATCTGCTTTACTCAACCTACCCATTTAAATGTTAATCTCATCCAAAACACCCTCACAGAAACACCCAGAATAATGTTTGACCAAATATCTGGGCACCCCATGGCCCAGTCAAGTTGACACATAAAATTAACCATCACAGGGATGGTGAGGAATGAAGCTGGAATGCCAGATGTGGGGCAGATGTTCAGGGGCCTTGTCAGCAATGCTAAGAGTTTGATCTTTATTCTAAGAGCAATGGGTAGCTATTGAAGGGCTTCAAAAAAGGGAAAGAAATACTCTGATTAGCATTGGGAAGAGGTTGCTTTGATTGCTATGTAGGGAAGAGATAAGCAGGAACAAAGACAAGGAAAAGCTGGGACTTCCCCTGTGGCACAGTGGTTAAGAATCCGCCTGCCAATGCAGGGGACACAGGTTCGAGCCCCAGTCCGAGAAGATCCCACATGCCATGGAGCAACTAGGCCCATGCACCACAACTACTAAGCCTGTGCTCTAGAGTCCACGAGCCACAAGTACTGAAGCCTGTGTGCCACAACCACTGAAGCCTGCGTGCCTAGAGCCCATGCTCCGCAACAAGAGAAGCCAACGCCATGAAAAGTCCACACACCGCAACAAAGAGTAGCCCCCGCTCGCTACAACTAGAGAAGGCCCACGCACAGCGACGAAGACTCAACACAGCCAAAAATAAATTAATTAATTAGAAAAAAAAAAAAGACAAGGAAAAGCTCCATAGAAAAAGTCACATTTTAGTTAGGTCTTGAAGATTGAGCAGGATTTAGTTATTTGGAGAAGAGTAAAGGGCATTCCAAATGGAAGGAATGCTGTCAGCAAAGGAATAAAGATGTGAAGTCAAGTGACTAAGTCATTTTGACCAGAGAATAGAAAATTTAAATAAATAAATACATTTATAAGGTAAATATATAATGAAGCTAGCAAGGTGGCTGCGGGCAAATCCGTCTTGAGTAACAGCTGTAGGAAATCCAAGACTTTATTTTGTACCTAATAAGAAGAACTTGGTGGTTTCTTTGAGCAGGTGAATCACACAATCAGATCTGTTTTAGAAAGATGATTGTTAATGACAGTATTTTGGTAGCTGGAGAGAAGACTCATGGAGCAGGGGGCAATTGGTAGGAAACCAAGAAACCATTAAGGGCTGAAAGGGGAAGAGGCATTGGAGATGCTGGAGGGAACCAATTCAGGAGACTTATCTCAGGTGACATCAACAGAATTTAGCAACTGATCAGCCGTGGAGGGGGAGGAAGGGGGAGGAGTAAGATATAACTGCACATTTCTAACCTGAGTTATTAAGGGGAGAGTGATGCCCTGACCATGATAGAGGATTCAGGAAGAAGGAAAATCTGAGTTCATTTCAGGGAAGGGTGGTAAAGAGGGGTGGAAGAAGGAGGAGAGGGAAGGTAAAACATTTCAAGTTAGACATGTTGAATTGGAGGTGCCTACAGTATTTCAAGGTAAGATGTCCAGTGAGCAGTTCGGATTTATGGGTCTGGAACCCAGGAGAGAGGCTGGGGTAGGAATCATATTTATATTTGTTGTCAATCTTTGAATTTCAAATTTTGGTAAAATTTCTCAGAAAAAAAAAAGGGGGCAGTTCACATAGCTAATTTTTTTGTTTGTTATATATTATCATCTACTGTACCACCACTTCAAAAAACACCAGACACTGTAATTCCAAAAAAAAGTATGAAAGCCATCAGAATAAAGGAGACTCCTTTAAATCAAATCAATTTATATGAAAACCTCCCTCCATCATCCCCATTTGTCTCATTTGGCTGCACACCTGTGAAATTTGTGTCACAGACCGTCTGGTTTGCATTTGCCCAGCATGGGCTTAAGACACAAGGGTAACCCAAACTGTGAAATTTAATGAGAAAGTCCTGGAAGAGAATTGAGCACATAATGGAGAAGGGGGAATGGAAGAGAATGAAAGCTTAGGAGATCAACACTTAGGTGAAGAGGTGAGCAGAGAGAGCAGTGAGGGGAAAGTGAGTAAAAAAGAATTAAAAAAATGAAAATAAGAAGGATCCTTTCACTTTTCAACTGCAATCTGATAGAAACTTTTACTCTCATCCTTGCTTTTGTAGAGAAAGAATTTTGATGTGTGGTCAAGAGGAAGTCATGTGCCCCTAGTGGCCAGGAGGAACATTAGCACAAAAGCAATAACCTAGAACAAGAGCTGCAAACTACAGCCCATGGGCCAAATCTGTCCTGCCCACGGCCTTTTTTTGAACAACACATGGGCCAAAAATGCCTTCTACGTTTTTAAATGGTTTAAAAAAAAATCAAAAGAACACTATTTTATGACATGTGAAATTTATTTGAAATTCGAATTTCAATGTCCATAAATAGTTTTGTTGGATCACAGTCACTCTTGTTGTTTACATGTTGTCTGTGGCTGCTCCCATGCTATGTGACAGAATTGAGTCGCTGTGGAAGAGATGTGTGATCCACAAGGCCTAAAATATTTACCATCTGGCCTGCATTGGTCTAAATGTTTACATCTCTCCAAAATTCATATGTTGAAACCTAACACCCACTGTGATGGTATTAGGATGTGGAGCCTTCATGAATGGGATCAGTGCCCTTATGAAAGAGACCCCAGAGAGCTCTCACCCCTCTGTTACACTGAGTTACAGCTAGAAGGCACAGTCTGAGAAGTGGGCCTTCACCAGACACCTGATCTTGAATATCCCAGTATCCAGAACTGTAAGAGGCAAATTTCTGTTTACAAGACACCAGTCTGTGGTATTTTGTTATAGTTGCCTAAACCAGTAAGACATGGCCCTTTACAGAAAAGGTTTGCCGGCCCTCAAACTAGAAGCCACAGGGAATGGGATGGGCAGGTTGGAAACCCAGGAAAGGAAAAGTCAGGCAAAGCTGTAGAAGGTGGTCCCCTCCCACCTTCATCTGGGACTGAGATCACATCAGGAAAGGGTCTCTCAGTGTAGCACTTAGCACCATAAAATGCCTTGGTTGTTCAGAGGCCCAGGGAGGGGGAAAAAAGATTAACATACCACGGAGCCTGTCAGCACATTACATATAGACTCACATTTGGATTATTATTGCTGTTGTCTGATTCCATGCTTGTGTGTTTTTATACTGACTTTAAAAATGTTCCTTTAAGCAAAAATCCACTCTGCCTTTTAGAGCTTGACATCCCTCCCCAGACCTAGGTTCTGATTGTGTTGGGGCTGAGTGACATTTTCCTACAATGCTAGCTCATTATTTTTGCTCCCGGAATTGCAAATCCAAGGATCAAATGGCACAGGCTGAATGCAGCCAGGAGGGGAGGGAATCCCACCAGAGGTGCCCTGAAACAAAGCAAACAAATAACTTCAAAAACCACATCATGCAACCTGGACCTGTTACAGGACAGATGGAACTCTGAATTGTTTGATTCTATCAGCAGAACAGAGGAAGGAAATGTTTTAAAATGAGATTATGTTATTTTCCCCAGTTCTTATTATGAAACCTTCCTGAAATGAACTTTAAATATTGGCAGCCCCTTTCATGGCGATGAATGCAGTTCAGCCAGCAGGAGCATTGCAGGAAAGTGGCTCCGCTATGAAAAAGGTGGAAAGGCAGAGGTCGAGATGAAGACTGGATCCCTGCGGAGTCCTTTGGCTGGGTGAAAAATCAGGCTCTCAAACACAGCTGTGTGCATTAGGAAGGGCCGGATGTCTTTGAAAAAGCTATGTGCCCCGTATAAACATTAATTAAGGGGTCCTTTTGCGAAAGACATCAATTGTAATGAATGAAAAGTCTCCTGCATTCTTTGCCCTCAACAGGAAAATGATTGACAACTAGCTTTTGTGTAGAGAAGAATATCCTGGAAGTGATGAAAATTTCCCCCAAATAAGATCATATGATAGTTCTTTATAAGGCTAGGTATTCTATACGGAATTTTCCAAAGGAAATTGTTTGTATCATTCAGCCCCAAACTTTGCTAAATAAAAATTTAAATTAAAAAAAAAAAAGATGTTTTGATGTTTTGCTAGTGTTCTCTAGTCAGTGACTGTCCAGGCAGGATGATATGGACTGGCCAGGGATGTGTTCATTTGTCTCCTTTGCGTGGTCACTCACACACACACACACACACACACACACACACATACACACGCACATACACACCCCTCTAAATGTTGGGATTCCTCCAGATCCTCTGAGTCCCAGAACCCACATCCAACTGCTTACCTAACATTGCCACTGGGAAGTCTTGGAGCATCTGAAATGTAATTACCTTCCCCATCCTCCTCCTGGTCTTCACCAACTCTGTAAATGGCACTTCCATCCACGCATCAAGCCAGATTTAGAATTCATCCCCAATTCTCCTATTGTCATCACCCAGCCCACAGACCATTCTCTACCAGGGTCAAAAGAATGACTTCTTGAAGCGTAAATGAGACCATATCACTGCCCTGTTAAGACCTTCACTGACTTACCATCACTCTTAAAATAAAATTCAAACTCTTCTTCCTTAGCCTGCAAAGCCTGCATGGTCTGGTCTGGTGATTTCTCGAGGCTTTTCTCAATCACTCCTTCCTCAGTCACAATGTTCCATCCACACTGGTGTGTTTCAGTCTTGGGACGCTAATCCTTCCCACTCTGAGCTCTGTGTTTTCTCTTCCCTGTGTCTGTACAGTTCACCTCCACATACTTCACAGGCAGCCACTTTGGAGATAGAGCATGTTCCCAACCTCCTTTTTCTTTAAATGATCAGGGTTTGGGGCTGAGCTGACTGTCACTACTGGAATGCAGCATGGTCCCCCAAATGGCAGCCTTCTTCTCTATCCAAGTTCTGAGTCCTTGAGTAATAAGTGAAAGGAGCCAGGCAGTTGGAAACCAAAACATCATCTTTATGACTGACAAAATAGACATTGGAGAACGTGGCTTATGTTATCTACAAACAAGGGGCTTCTGGACACTAACCCCAGCTTCAAATAAAGCTGCCCACCCAGCAACAGGCTGTGCTGTGTCAGAGCACACCTCCATGCCTTGCCCCTGGAATATTTACGGTGGGGCCGGGGGCGGGGTAGAGGGCAGAGCAGACCTGCACTCCGTGCAGGTAGGCTGGCTCGCCAAGAAAAGGAGAGGACATATCTGGACTCTGCAAACCCAGTTTCTCTTTCCAAATGTAAGGAATTCCTCTTCCTCTAGGAAGCAACAGGGCAGAAGGAGACCAGAAGCATTACACTAACAAAGCTTCCTCTACATGGAAGGAAACACCAGGAGTTGAAAAGAAGCATTCCCGACTGTGCCCCCCACCCCCAAAGTCACCTCCTTTAAATGCCCGCTCTGCTCCCCTCCCCTGGGCTGGGCTGAGGGCCTTCATCTGGCTCTCCTGGAACCCCAGCATCCCAGCATTCATCTCTCCCAATGCCATAACGATCTATTATGTGTCTGCAAACTTCCTGAGGGCAGAGACCAGGTAGAATAAAGAGTGGAGAGAAGAAATATTGTGGGAACAGTTGTTGTGTATAACTTGGAGGGGATTCTCTAGGCACATCCCACAGGTTGAGGGGTGACCCATGTTGGGAATGGAATCCCAGCTAGGATGGGACTTTCAACAAAATGAGAACAAGGCAAGGACCACAGCAGGGCTGGCGCACGCATGGAAACCATTTTTGGAGAGCTCTCTCTGGTCTCTTCCCAGCCTCAGAGGGAGGGTATAAATTGAAGGGAAGTTCTATCCTCCTCACACAGGGCTTTGTGTGACTTTTTTTTTTTTAACATCCCAAAGACAGGAATATATCCATCAGATACAGGCTGCTGCCACCGCAACGTTCAGTGGTTCAACCCCTGTTGCAATGACTCCAAGGTTAAGTGGTTCAATCCATGTCGCAATGACTTTGGCTTCCTGGTGACAGAATGGGCTCTCACACATTAAACTGATGTTGTTTTAAAACCAGTGCAGCTGCATTTGAAGTCTGTCTCTACCAAGGAGATTTCAGCAGCCCCCATATATAGGGTATAATACATACACGGTGCTAATCACCGTGCAGGCATTACTGAGAAAGTGATATAATCACTACTTATAACCTACAACCGGTTGAACTCTGTACTTTCTTGCCCTAGCATTTACATTTTCTGCTAAGGGTGATATTTAAGCCTGAACTATTGCAGAGAACAAGGAAGAATGTGCTTACATGTAGGGCAAGCATCCCATGGGGGAGGGCTAACCTACCAGATTGAGGACAGCAAGAAACAGAGTTATTAATATCTAAGTCACAACCTAGATGGAACAAGCAACGTTCCCAGGACAGAGCAAAGCTTAGCCCTGCTCTGGCTCCCCCACTCTAGGGGACCCTGGGGGCCAGGGGACAAATCAGAGAGGCAGTGGTCTTCATGGCTACTGACAAAGCGCTAAGACTCCTGTAGAGCTAGGTCTACACATCTAGACTCACACATAGATCTATATGCATGTAAGTTTGTACAATGAATCCTTAAAGAGCCGCCATCACCCAACTATGCTCCATGTACAACTTCCAATTATACCGTGTCCTTTAGCGGCTTCTTCCTTTCAAAGAGCCCTTGGTGTTTCTGTTAACCTTCAACTTTATAGAACTGTCCAACCAGGGAAGGGATGGAAGCCCAGTGGGACTTACTTGAGCCCACACCCTTTATAGGCGTGACCCCACCTCTAAAGCAAAAATTAAAAGGACGCTCGCATTTCACCTGGAGGGAGATCGCTGGGGATGCCATTCCCTCGTCAATTCACCAGACATTTCTGAATTCCTACTCTACCAGGCCACACAAGGAAGGCCTTCTGGAAGAGCAAATCCTTGAGCTGAGTCTTCAAAGATAAATTGGATCAGGTAGATATTCGAAGGATGGGTTGGGCGTAATAGGTGGATGGCATTCAGAGGGGACCACACGAGCAAAGGCATAGAAGGTGCAAAACTATGAGCAACTATGGTATAAATTGCAAAAAGTGGGGAGGCATGGTCAGGGAAGACCTCACCTGTATCCTGCAGGCAGTGGAAGGTGTTAGGGTGAGATGTGCACAGCAAGTGGATGACACTAGGGCCAATGGAAAAGATGGACTTGCAGGATCGGGACAGGTGGAAGGCAGTTGCTACAGCTCATGCTCCAGGGAGGACTTGTAAAGTGCAGGTTTTAGGCTGATCCATCAGTGCTATAGACTGGAAGGACAGTGGCCTAGAGAGATTAAAAGGCTCTTTGGGGGTGAGAGAGGACCCATACAGAGCCAGGAGCCAGGTGGGTTGATGGCCTCATCTCTGGGCCCCAAGACGAACACAGGGTGAAAAGCCATCTGACAGTGCTACAGAAAACAGCTGGCCCACTCCAATCTCCATGATATCTATTCAAGTTTTTGAAAATCAAATTTGTTAAAGGTGTTTCAAAGGAGAAAGGATCCACCTCTGTGTGTGCCCAGAACAGCACTGAAATGGACTCAATGAAAGGGACTCAAATGGACACACGTATACCATGTTCATAGCAGCATTAGTCACAATAGCCTAGGGTGGGAACAACCCAAGTGTCCACTGATGGGTGAAAGGATAAAAGCAATGTGGGACATATACATTCAATGAAATATTATTCAGCCTCAAAAAGGAAGGAAATTCGGACATTTGCTACAACATGGATGAACCTTGAGGACACTATGCTAAGTGAAATAAACCAGTCACAAAAGGACATATCAGGACTTCCCTGGTGGCGCAGTGGTTAAGAATCTGCCTGCCAATGCAAGGGACACAGGTTCGTGTCCTGGTCTGGGAAGATCCCACATGCCATGGAGCAACTAAGCCCGTGCGCCACAACTACTGAGCCTGCGCTCTAGAGCCCGCGAGCCACAACTATTGAAGCCCGCAAGACTAGAGGCCGTGCTCTGCAACAAGAGAAGCCACCACAGTGAGAAGACGGCGCACCGCAATGAAGAGTAGCCCCCACTCGCCACAACTAGAGAAAGCCCACGCACAGCAACAAAGACCCAACGCAGCCAAAAATAAATAAATTAATTAATTTTTAAAAAGAAAGGTTAAAATGGTAAATTTCACATTATGCACATTTTTACCACATTTTTTGTAAAAGAGAGAAAGGAAAAGTGAATTTATATTCATGGAGCACCTAGTGTATATCAGCACCGGCCTAATTGATGTGCTTCAATTTATTTAATCCCACACAAAACCCCCCCAGGCTCTGTGCAAGGCAGCCAGCAGGTCAGGTGTCCAGAGACCGCCCTCTATTCTGGACTTCGGGCCTTTCTGGGAGGAGTGCACCCACAATGTGTAAGCCCCTGTCCCCAGGGCAATGGTCAAAAAACTGCCCCAACCTGCCAGAGTTTCAGGAGAAGGGGTCCCTCATTTAGCTACCAGCTCTTTTGTCCACTGACCAGGAGAGATCTGGGCTCAGCCTCCCAGGCCCTGGCCTGCCCCTGCCTCCCAGCCCAGATACGTCTGGCCTTATAAAGAAAGGGGTCCCACATCCCAGGAATCAGAGTTCTGTGTGACCTGGGTCACATGCACGTCAGAGATGAGGAAAGGTGCACAGCTCCATGAGCTGGGCAGTCTGCTGGTTAAGGACCTCCTGCGCCCCTGACAGCCTTGGTGGAACATGAAAGACCGTTGAGATAGACTTAGGATCCTTCTCAACGCAGCACCCTGGGGTCAGAGTTGGCTCACAAGGTGAAACCAGCCCGCCATCCTGGCCTGGCCTGGCCTTGCCTTGTGCTCTGACTTCCCCCCAAACGGCTGCCGGCACTCCATGCCCTGTCCCGTGCCCAACCCAGGCAACTGAGATGCTCTCCCCAGCCTGCTTCTTGGAGAACGCACTGAGCAGTTATAGCGCGACCTCCTAAAAAGGCACAAAGCTGCGAAAGCCCACCTGCCCTCGTCCTATCTCCACTTTGCAGAGCCGGCTCCCGAGGGTGCATCTCCCCTCCTCTCTGTCCCACACCACTGAGCCAAGTGAAACAGCAACTTTCCCATCAGGCTCCTTTCAGAACCTCTGCCTCCCATCATGGAGGCCTGAGCTGGTCTGTTTCAAAGCTTCTGTCTTTGTTAGTGGAGTAACATCGACTTCAGCCTCTTGCTCTGCCCAGCTCCAGCGTGAGGGGAACAGACGGGGCACCTGGCATGAGAGATGCTGTTCTATGCCCTGCAGGCTCCCCCCTCCCCCTGCAATTTCACACACACACACACACACACACACACACACACACACAGAGGTTTGGAACAAGAAGGGAAAGAGTCTGCCTTTTAGATCCCAGGCCTGCTCGATCACGGAGATAAGCGTACCCTTGCTGGCCACTGGCTTCACCCCAGAACGCACGGCCACCTCAGGGCAGCCGGGAGGGCTGGGCTGAGAGACACTGGGACAGCCCTGCCCTGGCCGCTTGCACAAGCAGCTTTCAAACCAGATCAGCAGGCCGAGAGTTCTTTGTTCTTTCTGGCACCTGTTTAACTCGTGTTAAACCAGGGCTCTGGCGGCTCCCTCTCAGAAGGGAGAGGAGAAGGCTGCATTTCCTTTAAGTGAGCCGCTGCCTCACACCTTAGAATCACAACTAGCCTGACGAGTCACGCTTCCTCCCTGCCAAGTCACCAGAACTCTGGGGCTCCTGCTGCCATCAGAGAACTCCAGGCTGAGGGGGACCCTGGGGCCAGGTCTGGAGGAGACCCCTCTCTGTGCCCCCCTACTTCCAGGCAGGACCCGCCTACGAGCCTTCAAGGCAGCAAGGACTCATGTTCAAGGCTGACGTCTTGGGAATCCAGGGAAGGCGATTGCACCAGCACCTAGGGTGGGGCTGTGAACAGTAGGTGTTTCATTTGTTTGGGGCGCGAAGGGGCAGCCCAACCTGCTCTCACTCCACCAGCTGCTTTAACAAGCATCACAAACGGTAATTACCTTTTGCCAGGTGGACCAGTTGAGGAAACGGATGGCTTCCCCTGGAGCTGGGGTGCCTGCCAGCCCCAGGGTTCTTGGGACTATCCCTGAATGTCTTGGTCTGGCTTCTAATGCGCTTGACTTGTTATGTGAGTCACAGCCCAATTAAAGTAAAAGTGGAGGAAGAAAAAAAAATGAAGGAAAAGACAGGATAACTACATAGAGGATATAAGACAAGTAAGCATTTATATTACAGGATGTCTTCCTGTAAAAAACGCCAACCCAGAATCTCAACTTATGCTACTTCAATTGTCTAGCACAGAGGCAACTGTAATCATTACAGAATGATAATTATTTTACTTTGCACCCCCCCCAGATCCATCAGAAGTTTCCTTTTGGTCACTAGTGAATTTTCAACATTACTAAATTGTCAGAAATCTGATTTACATACAACTGTTTCAGACCCCCTATATTGTATAAAAAGCAAGATATTCTTGGAATCTGAAGGTAGCTAAGCTTGGAAAACACCAAATGCTTTTGTAATTCTAGATAATAATAAGTGCCCATTTGGCATGAGAGAACATGAAATATAAACATCAGCTCATCAAACGACTTCAAACGTCTTAAAAAGGAGAGAAAACAATGCATTCCAGGAGCGAAACGTGGTAACAAACCCGACTCAGAGGAGAAGTCCTTAGTCGTTAGGCAGCTCCGTAGAGCATGAAGCCAATGGTGGCTGTGCTCCCAGGTTCCTCCTTGTTTGTAACTGGACAGGTTGGGGAGGCAAGGCTGGGTTCCTCCACAGTCCCCAGAGCTCACCATGGTTCACCAGTGCATTGATCTTATTTTTCAAGCAAGGTTAGCTTTGGCACAGGTCTGGGAAGAAGTACGTAGGGTCCTGGTGGACTTCTGTACCCCGTGGCCCTCTCTCCCACACCTGGCCCAAAGCTGGACCAGCCCACAGGCAAACTGTAAAAGTAGACAAAGGAATCTTCAGCTTCCTCCACCTGCCCACCCTAGTGTCCACCTCACTCCTTTCCTTCTTCTTGCAGGTCCCAGCCCAGCCCTATGTTCTCCTAAACCTTAGGTTTTAAGGGAAAATGTGATGGTCTTTCATCAAGATGTCAATGGCTGACCTCTGGCAGCTGAGCTATTGCCTCTCTGAGCAGCATCTGTGTTCTTGCTGGGTGATTTAATTGTTCATATGACTCGGCCAAGGGATGCCCAAGTAGCTGGTAAAATGTTATTTCTGGGCATGCCTATGAGGACGTTTTCAGAAGCATTTGAATTGGTAGAGTGAGTAAAGATTTCCCTCTCTGATGTGTGTGGGCATCATCCAATCCATGGAGAGCCTGAATAGAACAAAAAGGCAGAGGAAAGAGGAACTCGCTCTGTCTGCTTGAGGTGGGATGTCCACCTTCTCCTGACTTTAGACATTAGCACTCCCTCAGACCTGGACCAGGACTTACCCACTAGCCCCCTGGTTCTCAGGCCTTCAGGTTTGGACTGGAACTACACTACTGGCTTTCCTGGGCCTCCAGCTTACAGAGGGCAGATTGTGGGACGTCTCCGGCTCCAAAATTGCATGAGCCAATCCCTCACAATAAATCTCCTTTGTATATCTGTCTATCTATATATATCCTATTTGTCCTGTTTCTCTGGAGAAGCCTGACTTAATACAAAGAGGAATATGGTCTAACTGGAATTTCAGATGTCAGAAGGAACAGGAGGTATGGGGGAAGATGAGGGGTAGGGAGGAACATCACAGAGAAGCTCTGAAGTCACACTGAGGAGGTGTCACCGACGCGAGCCACACACAGGACGAGGCCAGGTACTACGGGGTAGACCAGTTGTTCAGGAGAAACCACCTTTGATAGGCTACTTAACCACGGGACAAGGGTGACCCAGGTGCTGCCAGTTCTATCTGGTGTGGCCTCAGTAGTGCTCCATGCTGGGGGATGGGGGCTCTGTTTCCCAGAGGAGAAGATCTCTACAAAGGGGCTTCATACACAGGGTTGAGGGAAGTATCTGGATACAGAAAATGGCATCAGCAGTCTGACTGGCCCCAGGTACGTCCCTTCCTTTTCACCCCAGGAGAAACTCAGGTATTCTGGGCTTGTGCCATTTAAACACACAGGAGGGATGGCTCGTTGGTGACCTCATTACCGTCATTGCCCAGAGAACCAGTTACACCTGCTCACGGCCCACAGCCTGCTGACGCTGGGCTCGGTGCCAGGCCCAGGAAAAGCCTCAGTGAAACCCAGTTTCTGGGCAGAAAATCCTCCCTTTACAGCCACATCAAGGGCTTAGAACTGTTTCTTCTTGGGTGGGGAAAGAATAAAGCTTTCTGTGCTCATTGAGAAATAGATGAGCCATGAGTCCCAATTGGTGTGAACTGTCTCCTTCACATGTTTCTCGAGCACCACCCACACAGTCATGGGTAAAGCTGTGGGCCCCACAAGTGAGCACCCTGGAGCCTGAACACGAGGTTGGTCCACCTTAAGGCGAGGAGGCCAGCCTTTCCTCATCAGGCGGCCTTGGCTTCCAGCTGCCCTGGGGCTGGGGCGGTTGCATAGCATCCTGGGCAGAACGGCAGCTAAGGGCTGGCTGTCAGCAGCCAACACGGCCTATTAGAGGCGGTCTGGGGATCCACCTGTGTCTATTACAGCCGGAAACATGGATTCCAATCTACTTGTGCTCCTTTGATGAGGTTTTTTTCCAGACTGGTTTCTTCATCCATCATCTTTACGGCTGTTTATTTATTCCTGCCTTTGCTTTCTTGATTATTTTTGCACGTCTGCTGTTCCAGGCTTCCGTTTCTCTCTCTTAGAGTGTGGTTGAATTCCCTGTGACATACTTCATTCCTTATCGGATCGCTTATGTCTCCCCTTCTGAGCTATAGTTTTGATGGGGGGTTTGCAGTCATAGCCACTTTCTGTATCTGGTCACTTGACAGGGAAGACAGAGGAGAGTTTCTGTGGGGTTCCGAGCAGCTTTTGCTGGCAAAGCTGCACCTAGCTTTCTCTTCTGAGATGGTGTGAAATGTCCTAGATTTCACACTACCTCATTATGAGTATTTCTAACTGCTGTGTGGATCCCTCAGGTCTTAGGGTCATTCCTCCAAATTTTGTGGAGTTCTGGAAAGGGGCTAAGATCCTGAGAGCCTGGGGGTGGAGGGGCGGGGTAAGAGTTTTTGTTCTCATGCAGTTTCCCTATCAATATTGTCAAACTGTTTCATTCACTAGAGAATGTTCCTGATTTTATTGATTAATCTTCCTTTTTATATTTTGCTTTCGGGGGATGTTTGCAGGGGGTGAAGCTGGAGTTAGGAGCTGCTTAGTATATCATGTTTCTTTCCTCAGGGACCACTTTTCAAAGTTTACAGTATGGGATTGTATTCTTTTCTGTGTCTGAGCACCGACAGTGGGGTTTGCGGCTGGACACGACCATGTTCTGTTGATCTCATTAAGCTCTCGGGAGTGACAGAGTTGTGGTCTGACTTTATTCTTGGGAAATGCAGGTCCATGAAATTACAGACCAGCGTTCCACCGAGCAGGGTGTGGGCAGCCGAGAACAGAACAGGCCCCCAGGCTGTGGTGGCTCTGGGACGGTGGCCCCGGCATCCTCCCCACAATACCTCTGACAGCCCTTAGTGCCCACCTGGAGATGGACGTCCTCTTGGCCACAACCAGAGCCAAGAAAACAGGGACCTGCTTTCAACTGAGCTGACATCTGAGAAAAAGAAAGCCTTTCGTTTCTGTTAGGAGCCTCCACCCTCAAAGCTAAGAGATGGCCTCTGTGGCTGGTACCTCAGCAGGACCTTGTCAAGGATCCACATTCTCCAATCCCTCTGCCTGGTCCTTCTCCAGGTGCACAGGAGTCCGTCTTCCTCCAAAGAGAATCTCTCCCCAAGTTTATAGCTAGCTCTAGTAGCCATTTTGGCAGTAGAAGATCAAAGTGTGAAAAGTGCCCTCAGGTCAATGGAACAACCATATGCCCGATGGCAAGGGGAGAGCGCTCCCTACATAGACAAAGCCTCCTCTCTGCACCCCGGTGTCCACCGTAGCTGACACAGGGACAGGGGTCACCTGGCCACCCCAGCCAGAGAGCTGCCCTCGGGTGGGGATGGGAGAGGCAAGGAGTATGGTAGGGCACTTCCTCAAGAGTTACCAGCTTAAGGGACTTCCCTGGTGGTCCAGTGGTTAAGACTCCATGCTTCCCACACAGGGGACACCGGTTCAATCCCTGGTAGGGGAACTAAGATCCCACTTGCCACGGAGCCAAAAAAATTTAAAAATGTTTTTAAAAAGTCACCAGCTTTCAATTTTACAGTCTTTTAAAACCATTATTTCAAAAATCTGCACCAACATTTGGCATCCAGTGGCAAAGCCCAGACACCCTGCCCCGATTTGGGCTTCACCTTATCCCAGGAAGGCTCCTGGTTGACTCCAAGCCCTTAGGTCGTTCCAGCCTCTCCCGGCACCAGGTCCCCCCACCCCCATGGGCCGTGATCACGTATTTCCTTAACTTACACCCACACAGTGCGTGAAGTGGAACTGGGCACAGAGAAAACCAAGGAGGAATTTGCCAAACAGGGAGAAGATGAGGGCACCCAGAGCTGAGCGCTGCCGGCATCCTGCAGCCGGAGGAGGCGTCTGGCAAGAAGGAGAGCCACTATTTGGTAAACCCACCCACATGTCTGCCAGAGATGTTAGGAATTCCTAACCTGATTCCTGGCCACAGATGCTCCTGTAACAAGCGGTGATTCCCCTACCTGGCAGCGCCATGGAGCTATCTGGCCCTGCCTGTGTGGTTTGTGGGGCCTAGGGTTTGGCACAGAGGGAGAAGGGGGAGGGGAAGGGTGCCCACTCTCTTCCAGCACCCCGTCTCTGGCTTAACCAATAATAGTTGTTTTCTTTCAAACATCAGAATTCCTGAATCGTAATTACATTTTTTTGAGAAGGGATCGCAGAAATAGAGATGTAAGGAATCTCCGTGTTCAAAAGCACAGCCCAGAGCAGACCTACGGGGGCAGGTCCAGCCCTGGGTGACCAGTAAAAAGCGCTCCAATCAGTGTGCACATATGGTCACACCCCTTCTACTTTTACCATTAATACTCAGACCTTGTCTAATTATCAGGAAATCCATTTATCTCCTTCATGGGGCTCTCCCTCTCCCTCCTCACCCCAAGAGGTCCACACCATCTGAGCAGAGAAAAACATCAAGTCTAAAATGTCTTTGCTTTTGAAGGCCACTGAGCACCGCTGCTGGAAACCGTTCCTGCTTGATTCCACCAGCCATCTCCGTCCACCACCTGGCAAGAGTTGTGCACAAGAGGCTTGGGCTCTTAGAGGTGGGGTCAGCCACTTCCTCGGGACTAAATCTAGCCCGGAGGGCCCCAAACGTGAGTCCCCCTGTGTATTGGTTTCCTAGCGCTGCCATAACAAATGACCACAAACTGGGTGGCTTAAAACAATGGAAATTACTGTCTCACAGTTTTGGAGGATGGAAGTGTGAAATCAAGGTGTTGGCAGGTTGGTCTTTCTGGGGTTCTGAGGGTGAACCCTTTCCATGCCTCTCTCCTAGCTTCTGGGGGCCGCCAGCAATCCTTCGCTGGCAGCTGCGTGATTCCGATCTCCACCTCCTTCACGCGGCCATCTCTGTGTTTCGCCTCTGCTTTTCTGTCTTCTGTCATTGGATTTATGGTCCACTTGGTTAATCTGGAATGTTTTCATCTCGAAATCCTTAACCTAATTACATCTGCAAAGATACGTTTTCTGAATAAGGTGATATTCACAGGTTCTGCTGGACATATCTTTTAGGGGAGCACCATTCAATCCAGGTGTATTAGTCAGCTCAGGTTGCCGTAACAAATACCAAGGACTTGGTGGCTGAAACAACGGACATTTATGTTCTCACAGCTCTGGAGGCTGGAAGTCCAAGATCAAGGTGTCAGCAAGGTTGGTTTCTCCAGAGGCCTCTCTCCTTGGCTTGCAGATGGCCACCTTCTTACAGTGTCTTTGCGTGGTCCTTCCTCTGTGGGCATATCCCTGGTGTGTCTCTGTGTGTCCACATCACCTCTTCTTATACGGTCACCTGTCATGTTGGATGAGAGGCCCACTCTGCTGACCTCATTTAACCTTAATCCCTTCTGTAAAGGCCTTATCTCCAAACGCAGTCACCTTCTGAGGTTTGGGGGGTTAGGGCTTCAACATAGGAATTCTGAGGGGGCACAATTCAGCCCATAACAAGGAGGTGGTTTTTAGACACAGACCTTGCTGAAGAAGAGAAAAAGCAAACGTCTATTCTCTGGTGACTCACCCCCTGCTCTGGTGCCCCATCC
The DNA here is from genome assembly GCF_059928025.1 of Delphinapterus leucas. Classification (NCBI taxonomy): domain Eukaryota; kingdom Metazoa; phylum Chordata; class Mammalia; order Artiodactyla; family Monodontidae; genus Delphinapterus; species Delphinapterus leucas. The sequence continues at coordinate 20,266,872 of NC_143130.1, read as the reverse complement.
ACCTCAGAGGACACAGGGCATGTGGCTCTGTCCCAGGGCTACACATGCCAGGCCCTGCCCAGCATGTCACTCACATTAATCAGGTACCGGCCTTTCCTTCCCTCTTCAGTGTCACCCCCTCTGGTGCATTTGGGCAGGCGTGACAGCAGAAGGAGGTGGGATGCCCGCGCGGGGTCCAGAGCCCCCTGTCTGACCACTGCCTCTCCAGCTGGGCATTCCTCCTGCTCTGCCAGGGCCACTCCTCACCCCACTGTCGACTACAACTCAGAGGGACCCATGGCTGCAGTCCCTGCGGTGTGGTGGGGGGAGGAAAAACCCAGGAGACCCCACCTCTCTTGGTGGCCCCATCCGTTACTCCAATCTGTAAAAACACCATATTGTTTAAAAAGTTCTGTCTGTTGGGGTACTTTTGGTGGCAAGTAAGAGCCAATCTAACTCAAAGTGGTTTTAACAATAAGAACTTATTGGTTCACATAAATGAAAAGCCCAAATGTGGAGTGGGCTTCAGGCAGGGGTTGATCCAGCAGTTCAACAATGCCACCAAAAACCCATATTTCTTTTCATTTTTTGTCCCTGTTTGTCTTCCTGGTATTGGTTTCAACCAAGGGCTCTGTCCTCTTTGGTTACAAGATGGTCACGAGCAGCTCCTGGGATAAACTGCCTCCATCCCATAGAGCAAGAAGAGAATACCTTCCCCCAACTGGATCAAAGATCCTAAGCATCCTTCTGATATGGACCACATGCCCATCTCTGAACTAATCAGTGTGCCTGGGGGTAGGGTGGGACTACCTTAGAAAACAAGGACCCATTTCTGGAGCTGGAGGGGGGTGGTAGAATAGCCACTCCACCCAAACCATGCACTGCTTTGCAAGAATTGAGCCACAGAGGCAGGCTGACATAGATGATTTGGGATCAGCTTTACCATCCACTGCATCCACAAGTTGGATGTGGATTGTGCTGAAGAGCAGAGAAAACAAAACATATTACAGCATGTGTTGCAGGTGAAATTGTATGTATGTAAAACACACCTTGACCTCTGATCCAGGGGGAAAGTCTTTAAGGAATACCCTTGTTGTAGGCAGAATTATGGCACCCCAAGAGATTCCACGCACTAATTCCTGAGATTATGAATATGCTATCTTGTCCATGAATGTGTTACCGTACATGACAAAGGGACTTTGCAGATGTGATCAGTTGACCTTAAAATAGATTATCCTGGATGATCTGGGTGGGCCCGATATAACCACATAAGCCCTTAAGATGAGGGGCAGAAGAGGAAGTCTCAGAATTGCAAAGCACAAGAATGAGTCAATGCACTCATTGACTCAACCCGCTCCAGAGAGGCCCTGGACTGACAGTAAACCCAGAACAGGGACTTCCGTCCTACAGTTGCAGGGAACCAAATTCTGCCAACAATCTGAGTAAGCCTGGAAGTGGATTCACCCCCAGAGCCTCCAGATAACAGTCTTGATTCCAGCCTATGAGCCCCTAAGCAGAGGGTCCCACTGAGCCTGCCTGACTTCTGACCTGCAGGATTGTGACTGGGTGTCGCTACCTTTGTGGTCATTTGTCACACAGCAAGAAAACACAATGAGCACAGTGAGGAAGGTAATCGTATTAGTCAGAGCTCTCCAGAGAAACACAACCAATAGGTGACAGACAGATAGACAGACAGATATCATGAGGGATTGGCTCACTTGATGATGGAGGCTGAGAAGTCCTACAACCTGCTCTCTGCAAGCTGGAGACCCAGGAACACCCATGGTGTGGTTCCAGTTCAACCCTGAAGACCCGAGAATCAGGGGACAGATGGTGTAAGTCCTAGTCCAAGTCCAAAGGCCCAAGAACCAGAAGCCCCAATGTCCCAGGGCAGGAGCAGATGGACAGCCTAGCTCAAGGAGGGAGAGTGAACTCGCCCGTCCTCTGCCTGCTTACTCCCTTCAGACTTCAGCAGCTTGAGTGAGGCCCCCCTGCATGGGTGAAGGCGATCTTCTCTACTCAGTCTACCTATTCAAGTGCTAATCTTTTCCCCAAACACCCTTACATACACACCAGAAACAAAGTTTTACCAGCTCTCTGGTCAACCGTTGGCCCAGTCAAATTGACACATAAAATTAACCATCACAGAATTATTATTTCTCTGTTTCACAAATGAAGAAACCAAGGCACAGAGAAGTTAAGTGACTTGCAAAAGGTGGCACAACTAGGAGATGATGGTACTGGCCCCTTGAAACCAGGCAGGCTCCAGACCCTGTGCTTGTAACCATTATGCCATCCTGGTGTAACCATTATACCTCCAATTTTGGAGTTGAGGGGCAGGTTTCTTTGAGGCGAGAAGTCATCAGGCAGCGGATTTCTAAAACAGGTTTTCAGAGCACACCTTGCAGATCTCACGTGCCAACACTGGGTGCTACATTTGAAGGAGAGGCTCCATCTTCATTTCCGGAACTGACAGCCTCTGAGGTCTCTGGGATAGACTTTCTCCTTGTTGCCTTATAGCACATGTGGCTTGCAGAAATGAGTTAAATCGGATTTTGCCATCTGAAGCAGGAAGAGGATTATAATAGTAACCAGTATCCACTCTGCCCTCTCTACATACCAGGTACCCTGCCTTTTGCAAACATTGTTTCCTTCGATCCAGTCAGGGGCCCTCTGGGATGGACAAGGAAGTTTCTCAATGCAGATGTGTGTAAACTCAGCCTCAGAGAGGCCCAGGGATCAACCAGTCAATAAGCAGGAGAGCTGGGCCCCAAAGTCCCAAACCCAAGTCACACCATCCACCCACCAGTAGGAGAGGATGATGGCCATCAAAGTGGGCTTGGCAGCCTCCAGATGTGACAAGGGTGGAAAATTAAAGAGGGTGTGTGGTGACATGTGAGTGGGGCCTGGCCCTGCAGTAGAGACTTAGGAAAAGCTAGATAGAAAAGAAAGTCATTTCTTTGCAGCTTGAGGTGGTGGGTACAACACCATCATAAGCCCTCAGTAAGCGAAGTGCTGAGTTCATGGTATGAAATCTGGGAGGGTTTATGGGAAGAGGGGGCACATCACACTTATCCCAGGGGGCTGTGAAAACACAGAGTCCTGAACTCCACCCCAGTTCTATCAAATTAGAATCTGTGGGGCTGTCACTAGCACTTCCATTTTTTTGTTTTTTTTCTTTTCTTTTCTTTTCTCTTTGGCCACACCACGCAGCATGCAGGATCTTAGTTCCCCGACCGAGGATCGAACCCACATTCGCCTCATTGGAAGCTGCATTGGAAGCACAGAATCTTAACCACTGGACCACCAGGGAAGTCCTGGCAATCCAATTTTTAATAAGCCCCCAGGGAAGCCATAGGTACACTGAAGTTTAAGACTTACTGGCTGTTGGGCTTCCCTGGTGGCGCAGTGGTTAAGAATCCGCCTGCCAATGCAGGGGACACAGGTTCGAGCCCCGGGTCAGGGAAGATCTCACATGCCGCGGAGCATCAAAGCCCATGCGCCACAACTACTGAGCCTGTGCTCTAGAGCGAGCCACAACTACTGAGCCCGCACGCCTACAGCCCGTGCTCTGCAACAAGAGAAGCCACCACAGCGAGAAGCCCGCACACCACAACGAAGAGTAGCCCCCGTTCGCCACAACTAGAGAAAGCCCACGCACAGCAACAAAGACCCAACGCAGCCAAAAGTAAATAAATAAGTTAATTAATTAAAAAAAAAAACGTACTGGCTGTTATGGGTTGAATTGTATCTCCTGCAAATTCATATGTTGGAGTCCCAACTCCCAGTACCTCAGAATGGGACCTTTCTTGGAGATAAGGTCTTCAAAGAGATAATCAAGTCAAAACGAGGTCATTAGGGTGGGCCCTAGTCCTATGTGACTGGTGGCCTTATAAGAAAGGGAAATGTGGACACAGACACGCACACGGAAAATGATATGAAGAGACACAGAGAAGACGGCCGTGGACAAGCTAAGAAGAGAGCCTGGAAAAGACACTTCCTTCACCGCCCCCAAAAGGAACCAACCCTGCTGTTACCTTGAGCTCAGACTTGCAGGCTCCAGAACCGTGAAACCATAGCTGTCTGGTGTGTAAGCCACAGAGTATGTGGTACTTTGTGACAGAGGCCCTAGTAAATGAACACACCGGCCCCACGGAGAAAGGGACCTTTGCAGGACGTGTATCTGCCGTGGGCCTGGGGCAGGGTGGGTGTGGGCACCCAGAATGTTCCCAGCCACAGCTCAAAGATAAGACTAGTGCTCTACTTCCCTCTAAGCAGGGAGAAAGCTTTTCACACCAAGTTCTTGCAGTGAAGAAATCTGAGAGCAGCAGCAAAGCCAGTGTCTGTTTTCTGGGACAGGGAGGAAGGATGGAACGAAGCATCTGACTCCAAGAAGCAGAAAAATGTGGAGGGGCGGGGTGGGGGAGGGGGGAGAGAGAGATTGAAAGTGGAAAAAGAGAGAAACAGAGATCCTGGGAGATCATGGTTTTCATTCCTTATTTGTTCTTAACTTCTAGGCTGGTGCTACGGAGGGCATCTTCTTTTCTGACCTGCAGGAGTTCAAAAATAGGACTGGGTTGGCATTCGGAGCACGTCTCTTACTCTGTAAAATAAATGCTCCTCTGAAAGTCTCCTGCTGGGTTCTCCCGGATTCTGGGTCACTGTTCCCACCCCAGGGTCTCCCAGAATGGGGGCTGGGCTGGCAGGAAAAGATGCCAGTCTCTCCTGGGCAGCCCTCTGGCCTGTCCAGTGTCCATCAGAGTCCTTTGTCCCCAGTAGAGCCCTTGAGGCTTCATGTCCCTGGCAATCCTGCCTTTGAAGGAAGAAAGCACGTGGGGTGAGGACACCCCTTCCAGGTTGCCCTCTGGACTCACAGCAAGGCCCTGCATGCCCCAGAGCACTTGGTAAGTAGCAGCTCTTCGATGAATGATAAAAGCACAGTGAGGCCCCAGTGACTACAGAACTCCTGACTGGGTCACCTCAGGCCTTAGGATGGTCACCATGCTGCATTTTTCTATCTCACCCTCCACAGTACTGAAGGATTTCCCTCCTAGCCTCAAAGTTCCCCTGTTTAATATGAGCTCGACTGCCCTTCTCTCTCTACCCTAAGAAAATGAGGCGCATTCCCAAGATACCACAGCACACCACAGCTGGAAGGGATCTTCAGAATCACGTTGTCCACCCCTGAATTTATTGGCAAGAAACACAAGGTTCAGCGAAGTTAGGGCACCGTCTCTCTGCCAATTACTGACTGGTGGCAACCGCAGCCCGAGCCTCCCGAACCCCCTGCTAGGGATCCTTCTATAAAACCAAAGCCAAGTGCTGATCCCACAACACACGGGAGGGTGGAAAGCAGTGTAGAGGGAGGAGTTCCCTGATTTGAGATCTGATTTGTTTTCAAAACAAGGCCTAGACGCCCAGCCCTTTCCTACTCAAGACATTTGCATAAACCGCCCTCCTGTGTAAAAGTCTTTGCACCCAGACTGCTTCCTCCCGGTCCACAGCCTTTCCTTCTTCAGGTCTTATCTTGAACGTCATTTCCCCAGAAAAGGCGCTCCAGGATTCCCCAGACCGATTAGGACCTAGAGATAAGCACCCTCACAACAGCGGGCTTTTCTCCTTTATAGTGCTTATCGGTCACCACAACCGCATTCTCAGTGGAGAGGTAGTCATTTCCTGTCTAGCTGCTACTGGCATGTAAGCTTCATATCAACCTTCTCATCCCCAGGTTTCCAGCACCTCCTACGACATCATACACACAGTGGGTGGTAGAGAGGTATATACTGACTCAATGGCTGATTTAGCAAATTAAGGACTCTGAGAAGTTCTGCAATAAAGCAGCCTATATAACTTTGCTTTCACTTAGCATTTCCCAGACCTAGTGGAGCCTGGAACCCTCTTCTTGAGAGATGGCCCTCTGAGGAGCTAGACTGTCCAGATAACAAGGGCACACCTGCGGAGACAACTGTGCCATGCTGCTGCACACAGACTGCCCCAAGTTTAAAAGGTTCTGATGCCTCCTGCAGCCCTGTCTCAGAGAGAACAGAACATGGTTTCTTTATGAGAGATAAAAAGAAATTTGACTCACGGTCCCTTCTGCCATCAGAGAAATAAATATATTGCCATCATCCCCAAGCCTTCATTCTCAGGTCAGATAGATCTTCAGAATCTAGGACTCTTGGAAATCAGAAGCACCATCATTTGGCTTCTACAGTAGTGAAGGTGCCTCTTCCCAGGAAGCAGAAAATTTTTCCGAAGAAAGTGAAATCAGCATCCACTGTGAATTCTAGTCCAGGGCAGGGCCTGACTCTCAATCAAGGTGGAGGAGAAAGGCAGATATTCCAGTCTGAAGCTTACTTTTCTGTATCAACTTGACTGGGCCAAGGGATGCTCAGATATCTGGTTATTTCTGGGTGTGTCTGTGAGGGCGTTTCCGGAACAGATTAGCATTTGAATTGGTGGCCTGAGTAAAGAAGATCCCCCCTCCCCAATGCAGTGGGCTTCATCCAATCCATTGAAGTCCTGAATAGAACAAAAAGGCAAGGGAAAATTCACACTGCCCGATTGAATTGGGATTACAGTCTTCTCCTGCCCTTGGACATCAACACTCCTGGTTCTATCTCTGAGCCTTCAGACTTGGACAGGAACAACCATTGGCTTTCCTGGGTCTCCAGCTTGAAGAGAGCAAATTGTGGGACTTCTCGTCCTCTGTAATTGCATAAGCCAATCCCACATAATAAATCTTTTGATAGATAGATAGATAGATAGATCCTATTGGTTCTGTTTCTCTGGAGAACCCTGACTAATACACCAAGTGGTAACTATTGCTTGAGGAATCCAAGTACCCATTAAGGGACAACATCAAGGGTAACAGACCCTCTTGCCTGGGAAGATTCAGTTTTGCACAAGATCTAGAACACAGCAGAGGGAACGGGACTCAGTGGTGGGGCCAGCTTACATCCACGTGAAACCAGGAGCAAGAAGGGCAGACACCATGGGACTTACCTGGTGGTCCAGTGCTTAAGAATCTGCCTTCCAATGCAGGGGATGTGGGTTTGATCCCTGGTCAGGGAACTAAGATCCCACATGCCGTGGGGCAACTAAGCCGCATGCTTGAGAGCCCGTGTGCCGCAACTACTAAGCCCCGTGTGCTCTGGAGCCCATGCACTGCAACTACTGAGCCCATGCGCCACAACTAGAGAGAAGCCCACATGCCACAACGAAAGACCCTGCATGCTGCTACTAAGATACCGTGTGCCACAACTGAGACCCAACACAGCCAAATAAATAAATGAATAAATACATATTTTTTTTTAAAAAGGATATGCCCTTTAAAAACAAAAAAAGAAGGGCAGACACCAGGCGGAGGGAGAAGAATCAGAACAAATGAACATCTCCTGGCTGGAGGGCTGTGGGCATGCAGGGCAACAGCGGCTGCACCCTGGCCCTCAAGGCAACGACTTCTCATGCAGAAAGAGCAGAAGGAAACTGAAAGGACCACAGCTGAGAGAGGAGAAAGCTCATCAGAAGAGAGAGGACAAGCTAGAGTAGGTCAAGTGTAACACAGAGCTCAGAGAGAGAGACATGGAGAGAGACCTTTGGCTCCTTAAATAGAGGTGGCGTCCGGGACCATCAGGAAGAGAAGCCTAGTGCCGGCAAGGGAAGGACATTGGAGGCCCTAGCAGGGGAGGATGTAGAGGAGACCAACACGGCTGGTGTCAGCCGCTCCATCTAAGAGTCTGCAGGGAAATAAGACACGTGTGGAAGCCAGTGGGGCGGCAGATCGGGTTCAGACTATTGTAATAGCAGAAGGAACATCAGTGTTCTCCAGCCACACGATCGTGGACCCGTCATGTCTCCGTAGGCCCTGCTCTTCCAGCCAAATGCAGGATGGTGGGCGAGGGGGCCCAAAAATGAGCGTACGCTTTATTAACAATACTGCTTAAGTCATATTTAAAATCTGAAGTTGCCTAAAAGTGTTCTCTCTATAAAGGAGAAAATAAATGCTGGGAACTGACAATGTAGATAGGCCTAGCGCCTACCTGAGTATTCCATATCCAGTTCATTCAGCAAAGATTTCCTGCTGAAAGGTTTACCAGGAAGGTTTACTAGTCGAGGCTCCTGGGATACAGCACAAAAATAGGTAAAAAACAGGTGCCCCCATGAAGTTCATATTCTAGTGGTTTGTGTTACTTAGGGTTCCAAGAGGAAAGAGCTGTCACGTGGCCCAGAAGGGTGATTAGGGTTTGATCGCTAAAGGATTAGCTCAAAGGTGTGATTGGGGGCCAGGGAGAAGAGTTACAGTGGCGACCGGACAGAGGAGGGAGGGACTTCATGCCGGACTCCAGGAAGAGAGGCTCGGAGGGGCAGTGACTTCTGGCCAAGTGACCTCGTGGGAGGAGAGCCAAGCAGGCGGATAAGCCTGCTGACCTCACCTGCCTCACCCCCACCTGGAAGCCAGGGGACAGGAGAGCCTGTGGATCCGTTCATACAGGTCAGCCCCCTGCAGCAGAGAGTAGGGTAGGGAAGGCCGGGGCTGCAGGAGAGCTGTGACCAGCCCCTCACTTACCTGGCCTTCTTCCCTGTGTTTCCATTTTTGTGGATTTCAGTCCTCCTCTCCCTGCTCTTATAGGGACATCAGTCATTAGACTCAGGGCCCAACCCAAAATGCAAGATGATCTCAACCCGAGATCCATAACTTGATGACATCTGCAAAGACCCTACAAGGGTCTTTATTTCCAAGTAAGGTCACATTTGCAGGTTAGGGCTTGGACACAGCTTTTTGGGAGACATTATTCAGCCCACTACACTAGCTATGTGGCCCCAAGCAATCGCTTAATTGCTTTGAGGCTCCATTTTCTCACCTGTGAAGCATGGAACCCCAACTGGAAGGGTTGCTATAGAGGTTTAGAAAAGATCAGGGCACAGGCTACAACATGAACGACCCTGAGGACATTATGCAAAGTGAAACAAGCCAGACACAAAAGGACAAATACTGAGTGATTTCACTTATATGACGAACCAAGAGCCATCGAATTCATAGGGACAGAAAGCAGACAGTTGATAGGGGCTGGAGGGAGGGGCAAAGGAGAGTTCTTGTTTAATGGGTAGAGTTTCAGTTTTGCAAAGTGAAAAAGTTCTGGAGATTAGTTTCACAGCAACACCTACGGAATTGTACCCTTAAAAATGGTGAAGATGGTAAATTGTGTTATGTGTCCTTTACCACAATGTTTAAAATGCATAAAGAAAAGAAAAGATTAGGTGATCTAATCGGAACTGAACGCACTCTGTAAACTGTAAAGCGCCATGCACGAGTCGGGTTTTATGACAGGCATCTCCCCAGAGAACAGTGCCCAGTATAACCAGGTGCTTGTAAACATTCACTGACTGAGTGAATAACCTTAATGATCATCGTTGCTATTCATAGGGGGAGAAAAGGCCATTAGAGGGAGGAAAAGAAGCAGCAGGACCTTGCCCTGCTGAACAGATATGGAGCGTCTAGAAAGAGGACTCCTTGATCACCCAAAGCCATGCCAGCTGGGAGGAAAACTGTTCACTGTGTAAGAAAGTGTTGGGAGTATGGCTGATTCCTAACAGAGACCCTCTGGAATTCTGCAGTCACACCCTCTCTCCCACCCACTTTTCTGCGGGGATGAGGAATGATAACGAGGGGGCATTCTGACCTCCAAAAAGGAAAGGCAGGTGCAAGGAGAGGGGGCTGCTGTGGAACCTCACACCCACTCTGGATCACCTGGCTGCATTTTGAACCACAGCTGGAGAGAGAACCTCGGGAACATCTTAGGGAGATCTCTGAACAGAAACAACTAGAATCCAGCCTCGACTGTCTTCTCTGCATTCGGCCCCTGTCCCTTTCCAGGTACCCGGCGCTGCTCCAGCAGAATAAAAAGCACACGAGCGTCCTCCCTCCTCAAGGGAAAGCATTAACTCTCTTCAGTACCTGCTGGCCTTGCCTCAGCAGCCCATCACTTCCTCCCCACCTTGCATCCTTCCAAGGACGTGCGGGACCCGCCATGCCTGTATTTTTTCACTTTGCATGGAAGTATCTCTGTCATCGAATCAGTAGAAACATCAACTTATATTTTCTTTCCTGATGAAAAGTCCCCTTTAAAACATCACTCCATCCTTGCTTTATTTGTTTGAGAAATAGCTGCTATTTGGGGCATCCACAGACACCCAGCTGCTCTGGGAAGCCTGCTGTGGTGTAGGTGTCTGTGTTTCCGGAACACAGGGCATTATACAAAAGCCAGACGAGGCACCGCGCTGGCGTGACATCTCGAGGAGCAAACGAGACATCTGTATGAAGTCTCGGCCAGGAGTGAGTCTGTTTGTCCTCCTACCCAAATGCTAGTGGGAGGAAGGCCTGAGTGGGCCTGGCAATCCAGACAAAAGGCTGCCCACGCGTTGACACACACCAACGTCCACTCACACGCCGAGAAGAATCCGCCAGGCTGCGATCACGCCTGAGGAAAAGGAAGCCTAGGAAAGTTCAACTGAGAGGATGCTATCCGGGCGGTTTGCCGTGGACCGAGGCTAGGGCACCCCACGCTGCTCCTTTACCTTCTGGATCTTCCATATACCCTCATTCAGCACTTGCGTGAGGTCACAGAATCCATTACACATCGACTGCTGGATGCAGTGGAGGGAGAACTTATAGATGCTTTCGATAAACTTTAAGATCTTGGTTGGAAAAACTTCCTACTGGGGTTTGAACTTAGGAAGGAGGAGTTTTAGGAAGTAAAGAGGCAAAACCATTGCTACCACAGTGGCCTGCGTCCCAGTACCTGAACGGCCTGGGACATTATGACGTATGGTCCGGAAAATCTGGGACGCCTTCTGGCATCTCTGTTTGGCCCCCAAAGAGAGGGGCAAAAAGACTGGCCCTAGCCTGACACCCAGCTCCAGGTCCGAGTAGGGATGTCAACTGAAGGAACAAACGTAGCCAGAAACCCAGGCTCCATCCCCCCTCCCCCAGCAAACTTGCCTTAAAATTCACCCCAGACCACAGGGTGATTACCTGGTCCCACAGTCATGGCCTGGTCTGGGGAGCCAGGATGGGTGGAGCGGAGGCTACTTGGCCCCAAATGAAGAAGTCCTTTCATAAACAGAGCTGGCATGACCGGACGTGAGGGGACAGAGGCCCCGCTGGCGCTGGAAACAAGGGGGGAACGTCTGTGCTCCAGGCACCCCCCGTCCAGCCGTCTGAGGGGCCACCTCTCTACCCGGCGTCCCCACCCCTGCCCCTCAGAGCAGCACTGGCCCAGCGCCAGGGACCGGTAGGGGCCAAAGGAAAAGGCTTCCCAGGGCCTTGACCTAAGCACCTCCACAGCAGACATGCCCTCTCTCCTTTTTGACACAAAAGAGGCATCAAGGCCTCCGCCTGACACAGCGCGCCCAACCTCAGAGAGAGCGCGCAAGGAGGTGGGAAAGGATGGCCAGAAAAGGAAAAGAATGCTAAGAACTTTCATTTTCTCCCACTGATTGGGAAAGGGGTGGTTGGAACCAACAAATGGTGACTGGAGAGCAATGCTAACAGGGTGAGAGGTTGTTTTACAGGAACTACTGCTTATCCTTTGGTTGGAATGTGTGGTGTTTTTGTTGCTGTTGTATTTGTGAGTTGTTTATTCTTAGTGGGGTAGGATGTGGGGAAAGGAGAGGCTGTGAAAGCCACCAGGTTGTCCAAGATTGAAGACTCAGAAGGGGTTGGGTTTGGGCCACTGCATCCCCTTGGTGGCCACTGGGCAAGACCCTGGCCCCCCATGAGTAAGAGGTGGGCACACGCACTGCCCATCACCCATGGAAGCAGCCCAGAAGGAGGGAGGGAGAGCTGGAGAAACAGCTTCCTCCTTCGGGTCCCTTGAAGGAGAAAGCTGGGCCCAGACCAGGGGGTCGGGATTGGTTCAAGGGTAGGTTGGATTCTGCCTCACAGGCTGTGAGCATAATTCATTTATTCCACCAATATCTACTCCGCGCCCTGTGCCTGTCACCATCCCGATATTACTCTCTGTGTTATACTCTCTTAAAAATAGTCTTGCCAAAGTGACAACCTGACTCGAGCTGTCACTTTGGCGGAAGGGGGCAAGGGAAGAGTTCGTGCGCACCTTGGGTGGAAGGCGGAGGGAATTCCTTGTTCTAGAAACCCGCACAGGAAGAGGAGGCAACCGTGGTGGCAGTGGCTGGGACCCACCTCAGAGTCCTGCACGAGGCCCGGGGGAGGTGGGCAAGCCAGCACAGATCCTTGGAAAGGCCCAGAAATGCTCAGGGGGAAAACCTAGGAAAGAAGTTCTTCTAGAAAAGCAAGATAAAAGCACAGCCATACTGCAGTATAAGCATCAATGTGTTATGAGGCTGACCCTTTGGTGACGTTTGGGGCATACCGGTTGCGATAAAACATTCAAGCATAATCTTTAAAAAATTTGCTACGCTCTGACAAAAGTTCACAAAATCTAAAACTTTCTATCAGGATCGATCACACACAGCAACCACTCTTGGACCCTGTAAAATGGGAAAGGCTTCTGTACCCATGGGTGACTCAAATGATAACTCACATTGGGCCCCTTTTTACCAGTCACCTCTACTGAGGAAGTTCATCTGGGTAAGACCACACGAAGGAAAGGATGTGACAGATACCATTACAGTCAAGGCCAGATGGCCGAGAGCTCCGGGGCAAATCCAGTCACGGTCCTATTTTTTCCTGGCATATGTTCTTCTGTTTTGTTCTGTGTGTTTTAGGATCATGACCTCGAATGTGGAAGGATGTGCTTTCTATACGTTTCCATAGCATCATTTCTGTCTTCATAGCGGAAACTGATCTAGTCAATTCCAGGCGACCTGAGTCAATTCAATAACTTCCCAGTCGCTCTGGGTCAGTCACATCGGGGTTTTCCTGCTCCTGCTTCTCTCCACAGGGGAGGTCCTTAAGCCAGAAGATGTAGGGGGATAGAGAAGGGGCCACCTTCTGTCCTATGAGCCTCTGCAGAGATGTCACTTGCTTTAGTAAAGGTGACTTCTCTCCAAGGCTTGTAGCCTCCTTGGGCTTTTATAGAAAATCAAGACACAAGCCCTTTCTGTCTGAGATCCTCCCAAACTTATCTTGGTTTTTTTTATCCCATATGTTGAATTTTTTCTTAAGTTGTGCTGAAATACATGTAACATAAAATTGACTATCTTAAAGCATTTCTAAATGTGCAGTCCAGTGGCATTAAGTACGATCATATTGTGACACCATCCATCTCCAGAACTCTTCTCATCTTGAAAAACTGAAACTTGACACCCTTTAAACAACAACTTTCCACCCACCCCCCTTCCCCCAGCCCTTGGCAACCCTCATTCTACTTTCTGTCTCTATGAATCTGACTCCTCTTGGTACCTCATGTAAGTGGAATTGTGCAGTATCTGTCTTCTAGGGACTGGCTTATTTCACTTTGCATAATGTCCTCCATATTGTACATCCATATTGTACCATGTGTCAGGATTTTTTTTTCCTTTTTAAGTCTGAATAATATTGCACCATGTGTATACATCACATTTTGCTTATCCATTCATCTGTCAATGGACACTTGGTTTGTTACCACCTTTTGGCTATTGTGAATAATGCTGCTATGAACATGGTGTACAAATATCTCTTCAAGACTCTGCTTATCATTCTTTTGGCTGCATTCCCAGAAGTCCAACTGCTGAATCACAGGGTAGTTCTATTTTTAACTTTTTGAGGAACCGCCATACTATTTTCCACACTGGCTGCACCAGTTTACATCCCCACCAACAGCCCACAAGGGTTCCAATTTCTCCACATCCTCAGGAACGCTTTTTTTTTTTTTTTTTTTTTTGCGGTACGCGGGCCTCTCACTGCTGTGGCCTCTCCCATTGTGGAGCACAGGCTCCGGACGCGCAGGCTCAGCGGCTGTGGCTCACGGGCCCAGCCGCTCCGCGGCATGTGGGATCTTCCCGGACCGGGGCACGAACCCGCGTCCCCTGCATCGGCAGATGGACTCTCAACCACTGCGCCACCAGGGAAGCCCAACACTTTTTATTTTATGTTTTTTTTTTTTTAAGCAACCACCTTAATGGGTGTGAGGTGGTGCCCCCTCTCCCCGCCTCCCCGTGGTCCTATCCTGAATTTTAAAAAATTTACTTCCAGTCCCCTCAAGACTCCCCCAGGAAAAGCCCTGTCCAGGGTATCCACATCAGAGTCTCAGTCTATTCTTTGCTGTCTAGATGTTATTTTTGTCTTTTTTTTTAATGGGAAATGTCACGGTCACATCACTGCGATTGTCCCCAACTCTTGTTTATCTGGCAGAGCTTCCTGATGGTGGGCTGTTACCAGGATGGGTGTGCTGACTGAGAGAGAAATGCGCAATGTAAAAGTGGTGAGTTAAGTTTTGCCTGGGGACCTTAAACTGAGGACTATAGCCCTGGGGACAGCCTCTCAGACAGCTCTGAGGAACTGCTTTGAAGAGGTAGAAGAGGAGTCAGGATATGTACAAATTTTTTTGGCTGGAAATACATATAGTCGAACATACATCTTGGTAAAAGATTCCTGCTAATCACACACAAAAAAACCCCAGATACCTCAAGTTAATGATTTTAGTGCTTTTCTATATTCAGGAAGACGCAACAATCCAAGAGCATCAAAAATTTTCCTTAGATATGCATCTTAACTCTCTAGGGGCCATGTCATCAAAGCACAGAATGCTTCCCGGGTTTCTACATCCTGAAATCCTCCCAGGGCGCACTGCAGTGGCTAATGGCTTGATCCTTGTAGAACTGGAATGGCAGGCAACATTCTTTTCTTTACAGGTGGGACAGGATGTTGATCCCTTCTGCCTCTCGGTGGCCAGGTGGAGCTCGAGGTGGACTGTCACCCTGAGTTGGTGGCCAGTTGCATTACCCAGTGTACTCTACAAACACGGTATTATATAGTTTTCTATGTGTGCCACAAAATGGAAACATTTAGGAAGCTCTTATGGTATAACCCTTGTTCTTTGAGTTCTTTGGGCTTTGCCTATTCATTAAAAGTTAAACTTTTGGAAGTCTAGAATCCTTTCCCTTTAAAAACAAAACAAAAACTCAGCTCTTGCAAATGAAATGGGCCCGGGCTTTCAAGTCATGAATGATGATGACGAGTTTAAATGTTATTTGAGACTCAGTCAACAGCTAGGTTGTGTCCAGGTTATTCCATGATGTCCTTGTGTTGCAGCCCATGACTGTCCCCATGGCAATGAAAGATGAGGTCAGGGTGGGGCAACGTGGCCAAACCTCACTGACCATCTCCTCCTTTTACTCAGCCACACAGGAGAGGTGTCATCGCTCTCCCAGAGCTCTAGAAGGTGCATCTTTCAGCTCTGAGTCCCGCCTTTCAAGCCCAGAGGCTGCCTCCTTGGCCACTGTGGCCAAACTGTGATTGGCTGGTTTCCCAGTGGAAGAAAATAAAATGAGAGAAGACTCCGGGTTCCATCAAGAGAAAAGAGAAATGAGTCTCTCCACAGCAGGGTGGCATTTAGCAGGAAGGGAACTGGTTTGGGGAAGCGCCAGCCCTGATTCACTCACCCTCCACCCCGAGAAACAATCCGTGCTATTTGAGGTCAGTTGTTCATCCCTTCTGTGTCCCAGTTTCCTCTTCTGCAGAACAGGCGCTAAATCATACTACAGCATGCGCTGTGGAAATGGATGAATGATCAGGGCCTCCCGCAGAGGACGGACGCCCTAAAATGCAAGTCAGGAGCAACGATGAACACTTATCCCTGGGAAGCGAGAGAGTTTCGGTGCTGGCTGTGTAAATGTGCTTCAGAAGGGTCTGTCCTTGATGCGTGTGACAGAAGGAAGGGGCAGACTGAGCATCGTGAGTTTCTGTAATTCATAAAAAGCCTCTCTCCCTTTCATGCAAAGTTCCCTGGGATGTCTGTTAGGAAGAAAAGTAAGTACTTAGCTTGCTGGAGGCTGACTCCAAATCCTATGTGTCTGCAAGGGTCTTCACACATCTAGATTAATGCTCTTCATTCTACTGACTTAATTAAGGAATTGTGGCTAGAGCCCAGTATATCACACAGGTACGAGTGGAACTGCGGGGCTGGGCAAGAGGCTAGGGCTGTCTGCTCTGGCCTTCGGCTCCACTCTCTTACAACCCACAGTCCCAAGGCCTCTCCTCAGAACCCCTGGGGCTTCTCAAGACAGTTTGAAAAAACATCCGGACAAAGATCCCTCCTTGCTTAAACTCTACCCAGGCTCCCCTGAGCTTTTCCAGGCTTCAACTTTAGGACTTCCATCTTCATCTCTGCATTGTCCAGTTTTAGCAAGAATCCTGCTAATTTGGTTTAGCTAGAATCCCCCGCCCTCCATATCTGATCATCCTCGATATCTGACCAGGATCCTCATCCTTCACCAGCCCCCAGGCAATATCTGATCACCCCGGCCTGCCCTTGGCAAGAATCCCGTTAAGGTGGGTTAGCCAGCATCCCCCCACCAACCCCTGATGTTTTTTCTTAGGAATCTTCCATCCACCAACCCACACCCACTCCTGGGCTGTAAATTCCCACTTGCTCACGCTGGACTTGGAATTGAGCCTGGTTCCGCACTCAGGTCTTTCCCCTGTTGCAACAGTCCTCAGTAAAATGTGGTTTTGCTGCTCTAACCACATTCAGTCCAGCTCTGGAGTTTCTCTAACAACCCCAATTCGCTTCATGCTACCGTCTGATAGACGAATAGACAAGTATCACTAGAACCTGGATGTCTTGATTCCAGACTCAGTTCGTTTTCTTTTATCAATACACCGGGCTGAGAATGGTGAGAGCCATTGCTAATGGGGTGATGGAAGGGGTGATGGCAGAGTCACCACGGGGAAGCGGGAAGGAGGACAGAAGGCAACAGATGGGTATGAGCAACGTTTTTACAAAAAAGAAAAAAATCAAGGGGGCATATCTTACTGCAGAAGGTCAGAGGCATTTCCTTCGTATATAAAAGACAGTGCATGGGCTTCCCTGGTGGCGCAGTGGTTGAGAGTCCGCCTGCCGATGCAGGGGACACGGGTTCATGCCCCGGTCCAGGAAGATCCCACATGCCGTGGAGTGGCTGGGCCCGTGAGCCATGGCCGCTGAGCCTGTGTGTCCGGAGCCTGTGCTCCGCAACGGGAGAGGCCACAACAGTGAGAGGCCCACGTACCACAAAAAAAAAAAAAAAAAAAAGACAGTGCAGACAAAGGGAAAGAGATCCCTTTCCCATGAGTTGAGGACAGAGGAGAGGATGCTATGTGGGCCAGGAGGACCACACGGCCTGTGTTCCAAAGGGGTGTAACTTACTGAGATTGCCTACTTACTGAAATAAGCATTTTGTAAACTTGTTTCTTAAATCAAAGATAATGTAACCTCAAAGTTTTAACATTTGGGTCTTTCTCTGAAGTTTTTGCTAATCAACCTGTGAACTGTCTGGAATCATTGAACGATACAGTAAAGTAACATTGATTCTAAGATCTCCCTGTGCACACCCTGCCTATCCCCATCTCGGCCACATTTCCCTTCGCTGTGATGAATGCAGAGGAGGTCTTTAAAATACCCAAGAAACTGTTCAACCCACGAGGCTGGATGTACATGTACAAGGTAGGGCATCCAGTGGGTGTTTTTATCTCTGCGGAGCAAATGAACTATATCAATAGGTGATTACCAAGTCTGATCCTATAGGTCAAATACATTTTCTCTTTAAAAAACTTGAGCCCAGAAGAACCATACTTCTGGAGGACAATTTTGCAACAAGTACCAGAGGCCATCAAATACATTCTTATCCTTTGATCCAGCAACTCTGCTTCTAGGAATTCATCCTAGAGAAACACCAGAAATGTGCAGAGAGATTTATGCAAAAGGTTGTTCACTGTGGTATTACTTTCATACTAAAAATTAGGAAGAATTTAAATGTCTGTCAAGAGCGATTGGTTAAATAAGTTACAGTAAAGCGGTATCATAAATAGCATGCTGCTATTCAAGTCACTTGTAGAATATTCAGTGTCATGGAAGTATTTATCATTTATTAGGGGAAAAAGCAGGTTTTAAAATTTTACACTGTATTATTCTAAGTTTATATTACACGTTATAAATTACATACATTTAGAAAAGATCTGTGACTTAGCTATAAACTGGGCCCTCTTTATTTCTTAAGATCTAGTGATAATCCGTTCAGTACCCCCTCACCAACTCCTTGCGTGCGGAAGTTCAAAGCATTCCCTGAGGTTCCTGCCTTTTCCAAGGAGAAGGATGAGGAAGAAGACGCTTATGTTATCACAGCTACACTATATTGACCCAGATGTGAAACTCAGCCCCATCTGTATGCAGAGTACGATTATACACAGACACCCACACATAGAGAGGCAGGACAGCCCGTTTGGGAAGGTGGACGGAGCTGGGAGGTGGGCTGGAGGATGGAAAGGAGGAGTTTCTATTTCAGCTTGTAAACCACCTTATTTGTCTGTTTGTTTGTTGGCCGCACCTCGCAGCATGCAGAACTTCCCCAACCAGGGCTCGAACCCGTGTCCCCTGCATTAGAAGCGTGAAGTCTTACTTAAACACTGGCCCACCAGGGAAGTCCATAAACCACCTTAATTTTAAATTGCGCCTTTGAATTCTACCAATATGTTCAGCTTATTCAAATTCAGTTTATCCAAATAAATAAACATGCAAATTAAAAACTGTAAAGTCCTTACAGTAGTACAGCATAGTGAGGAGGGATCAGGAAAGCGATGGTTTGACACATGTAAATCCAGGCATGCCGAAGTATTCTATGGCTATTGTTGTATAGACATCCCTGGATTAATTATAATTAATGCTTTGCACATTTAGACCAATAGTGAAAAAAATAAATAAATTTAGCCCAGGTGACAGAGCTCTCGGAGCCCATTTCCCACATAATGTCCCAACATTAAGAATGGAAAGAATTACATTCAAAAATAGAAATAAAATTCTGGTCCAAACAAACTAATGAAAGAGATTTGCCACCAACACGCCCATTATGAAAGAAAAAGCTAACGGTGCTCCTTTATTACGCGTATGATAGGTCTTCAAAACACCACGTATACTTTAAGAAAACAAAATCAGAAGATCTGATAGGGGATTGAAATCCCGCTGTTTATTCCTGATTTATGTTTCAGCATTTTCTTATCTAAATATCGATCTTTCCTTGACAGGAAAGAGGGTTTGAAAGGCAGCCCCTCCCATTCACACAGCCCATCTGAATCAGCTCGGGATGCCCAACAAAAGTCTAGAGACTGGGTGCTTTAAACAACAGACTTATTTTCTTACAGTTCTTGAGGCTGGAAGTTGGAGATCAGGGTGCCAGCATGGCCAGGTTTTGGGGGAGGGCCCTCTCCCTGGCTTGTAGACAGCCACCTTCTCACTGTGTCCAGACATGGCAGAGAGAGAGCTCTGGTCTCTCTTCTTATAAGAACACTAAACCCACCATGGGGCCCCTCCTTCATGACCTCAAGTAAACCTAAGCACCTCCAAAGTCCCCATTTCCAAATACCATCCCCATTGCGGGTTAGGGCTTCAACATATGAATTTTGAGAGGGCACAATTCGTTCCATGACACAGCCCCCAGCCCTTCTTTATTTGGAGGCCCACGATATCAATATTATATCCACAGTCTGCCATCACAGGGCCCCTCATTCAGAGAAAGCAGGCGTTGTGTTTCACCTTGTCTCTCTGACCAGATGCAATCTTTGTTTTTAATTTATTAACTCTCTTGCGTTACCCGCTAAATCGTCTCTTACATTTCTTTCCTGTCATCCACAGCTGGTCAATATGATGATCAGTGAGACAGAATTCAGAAGGGACCCCATCATCTTTAAAATAGTTTAGAAATGCAGACTCATGGATATAGAGAACAGACTTGTTATCAAGAGGTAGGGGGGTGGGGGAGGGGTGGATTGGGAGTTTGGGATTAGCAGATGCAAACTATTATATACAGGATGGATAAACAAGGTCCTGCTGTCTAGCACAGGGAACTATATTCAATATACTGTGATAAACCATAATGGAAAAGAATATTTTAAAAAAAGAATGTGTGTACATATGTATAACTGAATCACTTTGCTCTACAGCAGAAATTAACACAACCTTGTAAATCAACAATACTTCAATTTCAAAATAAATATTAAAGAATAAATAGAAAATAGTTTAGAAACGAATCCACCGAGAGCAGTCCGTGTCGTTTCGCTTGGTTAGGGCGCCTCCATGTGTCTCTAGAGGGAACTACCATTTAAGTGCTTTGAAGAATCGTAATCACTTTGAATCAATAACCCGTAACAATTTTTTTTACCTCACTTACGCTGAAGCATCGCGCGGTGGCATTTACAGAGGTGATGAGAACATGGATCGTGCCCTCAAGAAACTCGTGGTTTCGTAGAGAAACTCAGACACGCAGAAAGAAACGTGAAAAAAAGAGGTAAAACGTGACAAATGCCTTCAGTGGTTACAGAGAAAACGCTATGAAAGCCAGAGAGCAGGCGAAATTAATTCCAGCTGGGGCTATCGTTTACGCTTCATGGCAGGTACGGCCCATTTGATACGGGCCTTGAAGACTGGGTATGATTTAGGACCAGTCCTTCATTCCTTCGTTTACGAAATATTTTAAGTAGTTGCATAATAAAACCATCAAGGCAGAAAAGTGCAGGAGCTGTGGGAAGAAGAGCGAGGAGTTTTGCATTCCTGGAGCACGGACGTGTGAAGAGTAATGATGGGAATTAAGGTCCAACAAACCTGGACTTCCCTGGGTGATACAGTGGAGCCAGAGAAGGGACGCTCGTTTATTCCTTGATCTACTCTACAGTCTTGTTCAACAGCTATCAGTGTGCCGGTCTGTGCCTGGTACACGGCGTTGGGAAAAACACACACGGGCCCAGCTCTTACAGAGCTTATAGAGGGGAGAGGTGATAAAGAAGAATTCATACATATCAACACCTGATTAAAGGTGATGATAAGGCAGATGAAGAACACGGTCCTATAAAGAATAATGAGGGGCTGGGGACTTCACTGAGTTTGGGGGTCAGAGACGTGCCCTTTGAGACAATGACCTTAGAACTGAAGGAGAGGTGGGTGGTGGCCAGGTGAAGCTTCGGGAAATGAACCTTCCATGCTTGTGTGACGGCTCTAAAGAAAAAAATGATTTTGCTGAGCTCAAGAGGCTGGAAAAGAGGCTGGAAAAAAGGATGTGGTTGAAAGATAGGGGCAAGGGAGGCGGGTGGCCAGAGATGGCATAGAGGGAATGGACACTCGTCCATGCTGGCCTTACAGGTCACGGCAGTGAGCCTGCACTTTAAGTGCCAAGGAGAGTTGGGGGGAATGTGACCACACATACAGCTGAAAAACATCACTTGGGTCCAGTGTGAAGAATGCACTAGGAGTGGGTATGGGCAGGTCAGAGACACCAGTTGCAAGGCTTCTGCAATTGCCAGGTGAGACAGTGGGGACTGCACTGAGGCAGGTGTCAATGGGGATGGAGAGAAGGGCTCCAGGAAGGCTAATCTGGCTCCAGGATGGATTTCAAGGGGAAAGGCTAGAGGCAGGGAGGCCAGATTCAGAGGCCATTGCAATTGTCTTAATGGGGGTATAGGAGTAAACCACAAGAGGGAAAGGTGGTCAGGATGTAGTTTGGGGTGGGGAACCCTCAGTCTAGGGAACAAGCAAGGAGACACTCCAGGCCTTCAAGGAGACATGAAAGCTTTGAGTCTGCGTAGGAACAAAAGGAAGAAGTGTGATCGAGTGAGGGCAGAGCATGAGTTTGTACTGGGGCCTATCAGCTTTGGGAAGCAAGGATGATACCCAGTTGGAGACGTCCGGGAAGGAGTGAGAAATGAGGCCAGAAGCTGTGGGTTCATGAGAGACTGTGATTCTCTAACCTCTGACCAAGCTGTCTCACTTGGGGAACGGGAGAGATGGAGATGATGCCCTTATTTGGGGGTGGGGGGCAAGTCAAATCCTGCCACTCACTCCCCTGCTTAAACCTCCTATGGGTCCCCACCTTGCTCAGCGTGAAAAAGCCAAGGGGTTGCTGCCACCTAAATAAAAGGCCAGTATCAGCTGGCCCCGCCACCTCTCCTACCCACACTCTGCTCCCACAGCCACCACCTGGAAGCCCTCCTGCCCCAGCACCCTGCTGGGCTTTCCCCACACTTCCGGTTCTCTGCTCCAACACCATCCTATCAAAGAGGCCCTGACCCACCCCACCCTTACAATGGAATAACACCCCTCCCTCTGCTTTATCCTTCTCCAGGGTGTCCATCACCATCCAACACACTTCCCACGAATCTATTTGCCACTTCCCTCCCTAGAGCCCAAGCCCTCTGTGAGTAAAGACATAGTTGTGAGCACTGCTGTCTCCCCAGTGCCTAGAGCAATACCTGGCACGAGACGTGTTCAAGGAACGGATTATGCAAATTATTTAAATTATTCCCCCCATTTTACAGATGAGGGAACAAGGCTCAGAGGTCACTGGCTGAGGTCATCAATTAGTAATCTAATAACTACAAGAGCTAAACCTTCCCCCTCCCTCCTTCCCAGAAACCAAGTAGGAAATCACCTCCCACTTCTGGTCAAGCAAACCCCCCTCGTTCCTTCCTCCCCTCCAACACTCCCTTAACTCCCTGCTGCTGAGGCTCTCTGGAATATTCCAGCAGTAGACCACACTGCATGGTGGAATGTTCCATTTGGCTGAAGGTTAACCTGTTCCATGCCAGGATGCCCATTGCTTTTCCTTTCTTTTTAAAGTACTGACCTCATGACTTCCCTGGTGGCGCAGTGGTTAAGAATGCTCCTGCCAATGCAGGGGACACGGGTTCGAGCCCTGGTCTGGGAAGATCCCACATGCTGTGGAGCAACTAAGCCCGTGCACCACAACTACTGAGCCTGCGCTCTAGAGCCTGTGAGCCACAACTACTGAGCCCATGTGCCACAACTACTGAAGCCCGCGTGCCTAGGACCCGTGCTCTGCAACAAGAGAAGCCACCGCAATGAGAAGCCCGCGCACCGCAACAAAGAGTAGCCCCTGCTCGCCGCAGCTAGAGAAAGCCCGCACGCAGCAACAAAGACCCAAAGCAGCCAAAAATAAACAAATAAATGAATTTTAAAATAAATAAGTAAATAAATAAAGTACTGACTTCCTCTTAACCTCCTCTGCTGTTGCAGGATTATAATCATGGTGAGGTGTGATGCAGCTGCAGGAGGTGGAAAAGACAGGAACCAGTGGGTTCCCGCCCCTGCGGTGCTCATTCAGAGACCACGAACAGTGTTGAGCTGCATGGCTGTCTCTGTCTTGCACCATTTAATGGATCAAACATTCAACATGCCTCTCCTGAATGACCTCTTGCCCTCCAACAGTCTATCAACTCCACTAACAGGACACTTTAACTTTGCAAACTCATTCAAAACGTTGTCCATACACACCCCTTGTCATCTGTTTGTACCACTTTTCCATATCCTTTACCTGATGTTACTGAATTCATTGGGTTTAAGGCATATGAGCAAACTTAAGAATTTGTGCTAAGTGGGGATAAAGGAAGTTCATTTCATCCATGCACCCTGCTCCCCACCCCATTTCGTTTCTAAATTAATTTTCACCCACCTTGAGGCATGGGTCTTTCTGAAGAAGTTTTAGGTTTGCAAAAGGCATTTGGATAATGACTGGTGGATTATAAATAAAATACAAAATAAAATTGGGGCATTGAACAGCATCTGCAGCTGTGTAAAACAATGAACGTGTGGGGCTTCCCTGGTGGTGCAGTGGTTGAGAGTCCGCCTGCCGATGCAGGGGACACGGGTTCATGCCCCGGTCCGGGAAGATCCCACATGCCGCGGAGTGGCTGGACCCGTGAGCCATGGCCACTGAGCCTGCGCGTCCGGAGCCTGTGCTCCGCAACGGGAGAGACCACAACAGAGAGAGGTCTGCGTACCGAAAAAAAAAAAAAAACAATGAACGTCTGAAACGTTCTGGTGTGTAGGCACTTGATCCTCCTATGACTTTTCTGGGGGTGGCGGTGGTGAGGAGAAGGGACAGACGTGGGGAGAATGAGGGTGGAAAGCCAGAACAGGAGAATCAGCCGGATGCCAGGGGAATCTCTGCTGAAACTAAGCCCCCAGATCTTTCACATTGTACTCTGAACCGTGTCATTACGTGCCTGTCTTCGAAGGGCCCGAAATCAATAAAAAGAAGTTCAAAAACTGCTCCATAAGCAGCTGAAAATCTGCCTTTCACTTTTCTTTCTCTGCACCCTGAGGAGTTCTAAATCTTCCTTCATTCCAACATCAAGCCTGAGATGCCAGGCTCCCTAGAACTGTCTTTTATTCTGCATTATTTCTGCAACGTCCTGCCAAGCATCGGTGGGTCTTTAAAGAAACTGAGAAAAGGTAGCGAAGACACATCCATATGGCAAAGACATGAGGCACAGGGAAGGCGCACATAAATCAAAGCCAGAGAGAAGCCTGCTAGCAACCTGGAAATCAAATTGTGTCGGGGCTTACGTGGAAAAAGAGATCAGAAGGGCACTGAACAAGAGAGAAGAAAGACAAGCAGCCCCTACCAAAATTAATGAGAGGCAGAGGAGGCCTGGAGAAACAGCCCGAATGAAAAGACTCTCACACTGCTTAAGGATGGATGAGCGTTTCAGCAAGCGATATCGACTCCCGCCTGGATAACGCAATGGCTGTCCATCTCCACTTCCGTCTTTGTGTGTTTCTCCACTCTCAAACCAGGGCTAGAGGCACAGAAAGATATGAGGGGAGGAAGGAGACGTGAAAGGGATGGGAGAGCAAGTGTAGGAATTTAGATGAGCATGGAAACCTCCATCGCAGCCCATCCTTCAGGTGACCCCCAGCGCCCAGTCCCAACTTTGTAACTGCTGTGCTGAGCGCGAGTGGGGCTGGCAAAGCCTCTCTGAACTAGGTTAATGGTACCTGTCTCACAAGTTATCCTGAGCTGGCATAAGTAATGCGCTAAGTGCAGGCACTGCCAGAGTGCGTGTCTTCATAAAGAGCGACTGTTATTAAATTAAAATTTTTGTTTTTACAATTTTCAAAGTGCTTTTTTAAAAAATTGAAGTATAGTTGATTTACA
The DNA here is from genome assembly GCF_059928025.1 of Delphinapterus leucas. NCBI lineage: Eukaryota > Metazoa > Chordata > Mammalia > Artiodactyla > Monodontidae > Delphinapterus > Delphinapterus leucas. Next base: position 20,241,789 of record NC_143130.1, on the reverse strand, counting down.
ATGTTGTGTTAGTTTCCGGTGTATGGCAAAGTGATTCCGTTATACACATACGTACCTATTCTTTTTCAGATTCTTTTCCCTTGTAGCTTATTACAAAATATTGAGTATAGTTCTCTATTAAATAAAGTTTAGAAGCAGGTGGAAGTTGTCTCTGAAACCTTCCATTTTCATCTGTGACGTTCACGCTCCGAGTGCCCTCCTCGTTCCTTCTCCCAAAACCCTCTACTCCAGGTCTTTCCTCTACTCCAGCTCCTAGGCTGGGAGGGAGCAGTCTCTTTATCTCTTCCCAGTCAAACCTCCCATCCTGCCAATGACACTTCATCTTGGTAAGAAGGTGGAAAAGGTCCTCCGGTGGTGGACTTTGGCCCATGATGATCACCTTGGTCAGAGTTTTTGATCCTGCATGACTCAGCCTCAGGGAACATGTTCTGTCTCTTCTGCAGCACTTGGCATGACTGGGAGGATGGACACAAATCCCAGTGTGCAAACTCGAGTGTTCTTAAGGATTTAACTTCCTTTTATTTCTCAGCTTATTTCTATTTCAAATCTCCATTCTGCCTGGTGGCAGAAACTAAGCCAATTTGGAATTCTATTCCCGATCCCTGAGTAATAAGCATTTGTTCATTTATAACACCAAGGCTCTGTGCTTGGGCAGTTGTGGCCATCATTAAGCAATCATTGCTCAAAAAGACTTGCTAAAAAAAAGAAAAAAAAAGACTTGCTTCTTCCAAACACATGGGAGGGTTGTACTTTCCTGCACATCTGAAGGTAAGTGCGGTGGTGTGACTTGCTTTGGCAAATGAATCATGAGACCAAGTGCCAGTTCATGTTTCTCCCATCCATTCCTTTTTTTTTTTAATTTTACAAATGTATTTATTTATTTTTGGCTGCATTGGGTCTTCGTTGCTGCGCGCAGGCTTTCTCTACTTGCAGCGAGCAGGGGCTACTCTTTGTTGTGGTGCGCGGGCTTCTCATTGCCGTGGCTTCTCTTGCTGTGGAGCACGGGCTCTAGGCACACGGGCTTCAGTAGTTGTGGCACGTGGGCTTAGTTGCTCCATAGCATGTGGGATCTTCCCAGACCGGGGCTCAAACCCATGTCCCCTGCAGTGGCAGGCGGATTCTTAACCACTGTACCACAAGGGAAATCCTCTCCCATCCTTTCTTTTTCCTCTGCCCCAGAGACTGGCAACTTTCCAGATAGAGGCTGCTCCACTGGGTCCCGAGGCAAAGACAGGGCTGACTCAGCACAGAGTTTTCAGCTGATCTGCAGTAGAACAGTAGTGTGAGGGAGAAATGAGGCTTGGTTGTTTGGGGCACATAGACTTGTTTTTGTTGTAGTTGTTTTTGTCACCTCAGCATATTCCAGTCTACCAGAAGGGTACAGGTGACAGCATCCACCCGAGATGTCCTCGTCCCCACCTTGTCTTCAACTTGTCAGTCCACACCTGCTGAGTCATCTCTGTTCCCCACCTCAGGGCCTCCTCAGGTCCAGACCTTTCTCAGCTGTTTCCAATCCCCTCTCAGAGGACAGGGACAAGTTTGTTGTCACAGCACCGCACTGGACCATGGGAAATTCTATGAGGTGTTTAGGTCCATCTGCCCAGACATTCCGTGCCACCCAGAGTCTCATGAGTGACCTGGAGTTCTACCAAGGAAAGGAGCAATCCTTCCCACTATTCCCACTTCTCCTCCAGGAGGCTTTGGCACACCCTTTTTCCCAAATCCCACTCTCTTCTGGCTTTTCCTGAAGCCCTACTTGCCCTATCCTTGCCCTCAAACCTGGGGGACCTTAATCTGGCCTCAGGTTAGAGGCCTTGTTCCTATTCATCAACTGCTCCCAAATCTATTATGTCTGCATGGTGTTCTTTCCAATCCCAAGGCTGGGCTTTTACAAATTGAAAGCCAGGAATTGCCCCTGTGTGTCTCAGAGTTCTGCCCCACCTGCCTGAATGGAACGAGGACCAAGGAAATGGAGTGAGTGGTGGTGTTGGTAGAGATGTCAATTGATATTTCAAAATATTATTCTGTACATAAGTGATCTGTCCAATTATGAAGCTGAGAATTAAAGGGGGCCTCACTCAAAGGAATCCAGTGTGTGACTATTTTAAGCCACTGTGCAACCTCAATGGTCCTGCCTGTAGATGCCTTTGTATAATTGTTATCCTTGCAAAATTTCTCAGTGTCAAAGCCCGAGGAGGGTCCTGGGCATGGTGTCAACCCTACAGACTGGAAGATCTTTGAGGGCCCAGACCCTTCCTTCCAAGTATCCTGCAAATCTCCAGACTTTAGGAAGTTAACGAATACAGGAAGCAGTTAACTAGCAAATGACAATGAGGATATTCTCATCACACTTCAGCTCTCAGCCGCAGGATGTGCCCTGTCTCGTGCCAGCCACTTAGATCCTGAAAAGGGCCTCCCTTTCCCTCCTTGGTGCATTGGGAAAACGCAAGATATAAACGTAGATCCCACGGGTTCTCGTTAAGAGAAGACACAAAGCATTTAAAAGCCAATACCTGAGTGGGATAAAGCTCAAGTAATGACCTGGGATCACATGAGAGGCCTGGGATAGGATGGGTAGGATAAAGCAATTTGTAAAAAGGTGACGTCCCTAGCTCACATCATTCGCTACTTGCCGACACTTCATTTTTCTCCTAATCTAGGCAAACCACTATGTTCTTGGTGTTGTAACAAAAAGGAGCAAGCTACACCACTCCTCGCCTCCTTCAAACCCTTTCATCTGGCCTTGCAAGGGAAAAAACCCTCAGAGCGCGCCTGAAGGTTTAGAGTCCTTCACCCCAGAACCAACCCCTCGGCTCCTCCCGGGAAGGGCGCCAAGGACCCGGGGGCGGGGCGGCGCGGGGGAAGGGGCGGTGCGGGGGGAGGGATCAGAGGCGGTGTAGGGATATCGGGGGCGGGGCTCGGGGGTGGAGCAAGGGTGGTTGGGGCGCCAGGGGAGGGGTTACGGGGGGCGGAGCGTCGGGGCGGGGCGGCAGGGACCCGGGGGCGAGGTGGCGGGAGCGGGGCTGGGTCCGGCCTGGGAGGAGTCCGGTCGAAACCTGGGCCTGCGATCCCCGACTCGGTTTTGCCCGCTGCCCGGAGCGGTCGAAGCGCAGCGGCCCGGCTCGCTCCCGCGCCCCTCGGAGCGCCCAGAGCCCGCGGTCCTTGGCGTCGAGCTCAGCGGTGTCCGACCCCGGCGCGTCTCTGGCCGCCATGGCCGCCGCCGCGGGCCTGCGGGCCTTGGGGGCGAAGGGGTCGGGCTGGCTCCGGCGCGGCCCGTGGCCTCCGCTCACCGCCGGCTTCTGCAGCGGGGGACCGGCCGGGGTCGGGCGGCCGGAGCCGGGGTCGCGACCCACCAGCACGCGGCAGCGGGACGGCCTCAGGTCAGCGGCCCGCGGGCGTGCGGGGCTGTTCCCAGGGAGCGTGGCCGGCGGGACCCGGGAAGAGAGAGGGGCGGAGAAGGCCGGGCCGCAGACCGCGCCACCCCACGCGGAGTACAGCGAGGCTCGGTCAGTGGTCAGCTCCGCCCGCCAGGAGCCCAGTTTATCCATCACAGCGGATCGGTCCGGCGGAGAAGTCCGACGTGGAGGGAATCCGCGGATGCTGCGTTTACAGACGTCCCTTGCCTGGGCCCAGTGGCCTTCGCGACCCTGCAGGACGCACACGGAGGATTTAAGTGGGGCTACCTGGGAGGCCTCCAGCACTGCCTTTAAACCCAGGCCAAGTCGACAGTGCAGTTGGGCTCAGCGTGGGCAGCCTTGTGGGAGGCTGCACCGCTGCTGTACCTTTGAGAAAGCCCTTCAGTAAAGGGTTCTGTGCCTCACAAACTTGACCTGGCTCCGAGGCGAGGTCAGGCATAGCCGAGCTGCTCCTTGGCCATCATCTAGCAGTGCCCACGTGAGGGCAGGTAAATAAATAGGCTAAAGGACACAGGGTACTGAGCTCTGCCCTTTGGCTCAACAAGCCTAAAACCCTTTTACAAAAACATACCAGGGCACAAACTTGAAAGTGGACGGTGGCGTGATAAAGGTAGAAGGCCCCAGCCCCATCCAGGCCTCACTCTGACGTTTGCCTGGCCAGGGCAGGAGTGCAGAGGGAGGCCTAGGTAGCGTGTCTGAGTATTTAGACCTTACAAATCAAGCTGTGAAATATGTTTTCTTCTCCTCCCCTCACAAGTAGGCCGTCATAAGACCTGGAAGGCTGTGTTTGAATTTACAATCCCCAGGCTCCTAGGAACTCCCCCAAAGCAGGGGAGAGCCTGCAGCTTTGTTGTTTCCTTCTCCATCTCTCCCTCCTGCTGCTCTGCCAGGGCCTTGGCACACAGGTCTGCAGACACCCCGTGCAGCATGCCCACAATCTGTCTAATCCTTCACCCCCTACAGACAGCTGCTCACAGCCACCCTCTGGGCCTAACGGTTCCCACTGCAGAGCCAGGGAATTCCAGGGTTTCAGGTGACTGGGGCGGGGTGTGGAAGAGGGTGGTGATGTCCAGGTGGGCACATCCCAACTTCCCAGTGGACTCCTTGCTCACCTGGAGGGGCACCGCTAGAAGAGGGCCCGGGCAGGGGCCCTTCTTGCCCATTTTCAAGGGCACTTCTGTTTTTGCAAATCTGGCCCATTTGGCACGGCAGCCAGGCAACAGAAGATCTCACTGATTCTCCAGAGTTAAACATGAATCAGAAGAGGGGATGGTGGGAACAATCTATCATACATGCTGGGAATGGTTTAGTAGCAAGGAAGCCCGGAGGCCAGCGCTAAAGCAGAGCTATGTCAGGCACTAAGTGGGTGAGCTGGAGCAACTCACTCAAGTGTCCCTTTTCAAAGCTGCTTCTCTCGGTGACAGTACTGCTGTGTAGTGAGGGCCAGCTCAGAGTTGGGTACTGTGCTCGGCGCTACACCTTATCCCAGCCCTTACTACAGCCCACTAGGTAGATAACGCCACTTGACAGGGTTCAGAGAGGTAACAGCCTGTTCGAGCTCACATGGCCAGGAGGTAGGGTTGCCAGGAGTCAGAGAAAGGCCCATCTGCCTCCAAACTTGTCCTCACTCTTGCCGTGCCATCTCAGGGTACTTGCCACTTAGGTTTAAAAGAGATGCCAAAAAACTAGACGAGGTTAAAATCCACAGCAGTGGTGGAACTGGCCGTGAAAAACAGAAATGCTCTTTTTGGTCATGAATTCAGTCAACAGATACATGTTGAGTGTTGCCCCTGTGTGGGAATCTGGCAGTGTCTTGCCTCCTGGACCTTCTGGTGGTTTATGCCGATAGGATGGCCTTCCGACAGCTCACTGTGGCAGCTACAGGGACCATCTCTTGCCCCGTGAATGGAAAGTTTACATTTTTTAAAAATAAATTCATTTATTTTTTGGCTGCATTGGGTCTTCGTTGCTGCGCGTGGGCTTTCTCTAGTTGCGGCGAGCGGGGGCTACTCTTCATTGTGGTGCATGGGCTTCGCATTGCGGTGGCTTGTTGCGGAGCATGGGCTCTAGGTGTGCGGGCTTCAGTAGTTGTGGCACTGAAATTGTGGCTCAGTAGTTGTGGCTTGCGGGCTCTAGAGTGCAGGCTCAGTAGTTGTGGTGCACGGGCTTAGTTGCTCCGCGGCATGTGGGATCTTCCCGGACCAGGGCTCGAACCCGTGTCCCCTGCATTGGCAGGTGGATTCTTAACCACTGTGCCACCAGGGAAGCCCTGGAAAGTTTACACTTTTATCAACTGCCCTGGTGGTGACCTCACTCTTAAAGAGATCATCTCTCAAGAGGGGTGGTGCTAAAGCTCCAGATGCAAGACATCCCATGTTCTGAACCAAGGTAGCCACTGGGGGAATTCAGACACGTGAGATTCTGAGGAGGTATTATCCACGGGGTTTGATATCCTGTGGAATGAGGAACGGAGCCATTGGGCAATCCAGGATGGCTTTCTGAGATAAGCGAAGGGGGAGGGGCTGCTGAGGTCACTGGGGGAAGACGCCCAAGGGGCGCCTCAGTGGAGGAGTCCAGGAAGCAGGCCGGTGAACTTGTGGGTCTGGAGCTCAGAGAGAGGTTTGAAGTGGAGCAAAGACTGGGCGTGGTCAGCACAGAGGTGGTAGCTGATGCCAAGGCCACGGTGAAGTGGCCCGGGAGGAGTGTATGGAACAAGAAGAGGGCAAAAGAGGGGACTCTGAGGGTCGTGGCATTTGGGGCTGAGAAGAAGGCTAGGAGCCTGTCACGGAAGTAGAGAAGGAGCAGCAAGAGAAGCACCAGAAAAACGGGGGAGGAGAGTGTTTCCAGAAGGCGAGCAGGACCACGGCGGCCACTGGGTTTGGTTCTGGCAATCGGGAGAGTCTTGGCAGCAACAGCTTCTGTGGAGTGGCAGGCACAGAAGCCCAGTGACCCTGAGTTGACACACAGCAGTGGAAATATCAGATTCAAAAAAGAATGAGGGACTTCCCCGGTGGCACAGTGGTTAAGAATCCGCCTGCCAATGAAGGGGACACGGGTTCGAGCCCTGGTCGGGGAAGATCCCACATGCTGCGGAGTAACTAAGTGCGTGCGCCACAACTACTGAGCCTGTGCCCTAGAGCCCACGAGCCACAACGACTAAGCACATGTGCCACAACTACTGAAGCCCGTGCGCCTAGAGCCCGTGCTCTGCAACGAGAAGCCACCGCAGTGAGAAGCCCGCGCACTGCAGTGAAGAGTAGCCCCCGCTCGCCTCAACTAGAGAAAGCCCACGCGCAGCAATGAAGACCCAACACAGTCAAAATAAAAAAACTTATATTAAATAAAAAACACTTATTAAAAAAAAAAGAATGAGGAAGGCAGAAAACGTGGGCGGAGATGGATGGGAAACAGATTTCACGTATCACCCCTTTCTCAAACAGGAACGATTTTGCTGAATTACAGGATGTCGCTACAGAGGAGGTGAGACAGTGTTGTCAGATACGCATATTGGCATCTGCACCTCAGCTGCCTCTTCTGTGGGGTGGGTGGGAGGAGATTTGGGGCCATATTTTCTCTCCGGACCCTGCCGCTGTCTTACAGACCTCGCAGCCACTCAGTCTGGGCGGCGATGATTTTGGAACTGCTGCGTCTTGCCCTTTCTGTGGAGGTGGCAGTAATGGTTCTGACAGCAAACTTGGAGAAAAAGGGAAACAACTCAAGGGAAGAGAGAGAGCCCCACGTGCATCTCAGGTGGTCTCCTTGTCTTGACTTGGCTGTCACTCCCGAGAGTTGACAAACCCTCTCAATGGCCTCTGAGCGCCCACAGCTCTCTTTTCTGGGGTTTTTTAAATAGCTCCCAAATTAGAAAGGAATTGCAAGGGGTCCTTACTTGTTTTGACTTGGCACATGACCCGGTAATTATAAATTGTTCTTCGCAGGAGCGTTGTCTTAAGTGATCCAAAGAGAAGAAACGCGCTGTCACTGGCGACGCTGAGATCTCCAAAACGACATTCTTCACGAAGCCGAAAGCCAAGATCTGAAGGTCATTATTATTTCAGGTATTGGTCAGGTGTCCATCCTCAGTGTTCTGCAGAACCCAGAAGAGGTGTCTCAAAATTCTTTGGTTAACTAGGGCATTCCCTCATTTAATGGGAGAATTATTTTGAAGCTCAGAAGCTCCTAAACTTGTGTATGGTGGGAACCTTGGTGCTGACACTACTAACTGTGGAAATTATGGCAAAGATTACTGTGCAGTGAAAATATGTCTTTTCCTTTCTGTTGGATACTAAACACTGCCACTCGTGGCTATGCTGGTCTTCCCATCAAAAGCAGAGCACTGATTTCCTCGTGGACCTTATATGATGGGTTTAATCGCCAATCCTTTTGGTAGACTGCCTAGTCGGCTAGGACCAGGCTGCTAGGACACTCGATCGGTTTGTCTTTCAGTTCTTACCAGGCTCTCAACTGAGATGAGCAGTCTTCTTCAACGGTGCCAGAAAGGGTGCCATATTTTGCCCAGTTCTTTCCTTGCTCTTCTTCCAGTAAGAATATTTACCAAATTATCTGGTGATGATGGCAGTGGTATAAATAATAGCAATGTCAGTATTTTTAAAGCATCCACAGACAAGTAATATGGATGATGCTCTGTGATGCTTTTTTTTAAAAAAAATTAAGGATCAGGGCTTCCCTGGTGGCGCAGTGGTTGAGAGTCCGCCTGCCGATGCAGGGGACACGGGATCGTGCCCCGGCCCGGGAGGATCCCACATGACGCGGAGCGGCTGGGCCCGTGAGCCATGGCCGCTGAGCCTGTGCGTCCGGAGCCTGTGCTCCGCAACGGGAGAGGCCACAACAGTGAGAGGCCCGCGTACCACACACACACACACACAAAAATTAAGGATCAGTGTTTCTGGAGAATGTGACCTTCTTATCGGTGGTTTAATATACATTTTCAACTGTTTTATGTGGTGAAGAGAAAAGAAATAGAGCTGTTTGAGGTTAGCAGTCGGGGGCATAACCCGGATGCAGCGAAGGCAGCTCACTTCCAGATGGCACCATTTCCTCCCTTGCTGCCTGTCAGAACCGCCAGGACAAGAGGAAATATGAAGAAGTGTTACCGGCTTATCAGTGGAATTACATTTTGTTGTGGTGGTTAATGACAACAATGACAATAAAACCACCTCCTCAGGTCCCTTGTTTATAAAATAAAGGGATTCTCTTCACACTTTGACCTTCCTGACTCCAGCCCTAGGGGTGTCCCGCTGTCTACAGGCTAAATGACAGGGGCGCTGCTGAAGGCCTGGTGGATTTATGTGGCCCTGGGTCAGTTGGTATACTCAGGCCAGACCAAGTCCCAAAACAAAATTGTGGGACCAAAGGGACGACTCTGAAAAGAGTACCGTCGCCTTGGTCCCTGAGCCTTCTCCTTTTTGTAATTGTGTGTCTTCATTGGTTTCCACCAGGGACCTTTTAGAAAACAGATGCCTCACCCTGCACTGTCATCATAAAATACTGGCTGCAGCTTTTCAGGCTATCTGGAATTATTCTTATCAAAATCGGGCCATTAACTTTCTCTAAGTGTCCACAGCATCGATACGCTCGCTCCCTGAAGTTATTCACAGCCCCAGCTCTGGCTGTTTACATCTCTGTCTTTTCTTTGCTCAACTGGAAACATTGCAGCTGAGGGGCCTGTATTTTCTTCTGGGCATGATTGAAAGGAACTGACGGATGAGCACGGCCCAGATTATCACGCCGAAGTGTTCCGAACCTGCTCTGAGGTAAGCCAGGGTGACAGTTGACTTCGCAAGCCTGAGAGTGATAACCGTATTAAATATTGAAGTAGCCTTCTAGTTTACAGATAAGGTCTTAAGCTATGAGACGTCACCACTGCAGAACTACTGAAACCTCTGTGGTCATTGGCGAACCCTTCACCCAAGCAACTATTTGGTGTAGATTTTTCAGAAGTGACCGTGGTTGGCTTTTGACCTTGCCATAGGCCAAAGAAAGGAAAACATAAGCTGCGGCTCAGAGTTGCCATCTCTGCCTTAAGGGGGTATGTCTTGGTATCCATGTCTTAAGTAAGAGGTAAAGGGTAGAAATGTACATCTTTAGAGAGGAAGAACCTAAGATTATTAAAAGTTTTAAAATTTTAAACTAAAACAATTCTGTTACTGGCAAAGAGAGCATTCATAACAATAATGATTATTATTTTTTTATTTTTATTTTTTTTGCGGTACGCGGGCCTCTCACTGTTGTGGCCTCTCCCGTTGCGGAGCACAGGCTACGGACGCGCAGACTCAGCGGCCATGGTTCACGGGCCCAGCCGCTCCGCGGCATGTGGGATCTTCCCGGACCGGGGCACAAACCCGTGTCCCCTGCATCGGCAGGCGGACTCTCAACCACTGCGCCACCAGGGAAGCCCTTAACAATAATTATTTTTAAAATTATTTTCAAACGCTTCTTTCAACTAACCTTTATAATCACCGCCTCCAAGTAGGAAAATAACCTTCTTCATTTTCACCTCCGTCTTCTGTCTCTTTAACCACATTAAGGAGGGAAATTGACAACAGATGCAGGGGAGGAAGGACAAAAGTTGGGGGTGACTTACAAATGCATCAAATCAACCCAGATAACCAAAAATATAGAATACAACTTTAACACATTGTTCATTTAATGAGCATCTATTGAGCACCTGCTATATGCATACTTGCAAGATACTGAGGGAAACAGAAGGAAAAAAGAGTTTCCAGCCGACCTGAAACTGGAAATCTAGTTGAGAAGGAAGACGTATAAAGCAGTTTCATAACCTAACCCTAAGATTACTTCACCTAATTTCTCCTTTGTACATTGACTTAGTCATTCATCTCTTTGGTTATCAATGTTTATTAATGATTCAACAAATATTTAGCTATACCTTCACTGTAGACCAGACAGAAGTGAGCATCAGAGAGGGGAAGGGGAAGGTGATTGGGATACATTCTCGTCTTCCTTGCCCTTCCAGAAACCCCTTCGGAGATCACATTACAGTTTCTCATTTCGTGGAGGGACAAACCGGAAAAGGGATTGACTTGACTTCATGGAGATGGGAGCAAGTCAGAGCCAAGACTTCAGTCTTTTGTTTCACATTAATGATGCTTATGGGACATTCCGCTGTTGTGTTTGCCAGGAATTGGTGCTTTAAAAGTTATTTTTCTACTAATCTGGTATGTTTGGTCGAAATAGAAAATCATTGTAGAGAACCAGTGGAGCCCTTCCATCCTCCCTAAAGGGCCTGTTTTGCTCACTTTTCTGTGGTATCTTCATGAACTGAGATCTGAACAGCAAAGGGCCACAGGGGAGCTGAGATTCTCCCCCGGACAAAGGCCAGATCTTCTGGAAGCTTCCACCCCACGGGTGCCTCCAACTCACTGAAAAAAGATGCCTACAGGACCTCACCCCGATGTAGTAAAATAGGACCTGAAAGTACACTGACTTCTCTAATACTTTTTCGAAGAAAATCACATTGCCCTGGATAAATCTGAACACCGTGACCTTGTGTGAGATTTCAGCTTGCAAGTGTAGTCAGCATGCAGACGGGAACAGAGTGAGCGAGGTATTTCCCCGTTCAGTTTATGCGCGAGAACGGGGGATGGAAGAAAGGAGGAAATATCTGGACTGTCTCCGCACCTAAGTTCTGTAGCAGATTTGTCACAGACCACAATCGCCGCATGATGGTTAGTTATTTACAAATCAGAAATGGGGCAAACTGAAAATGAGAAGAAACACCTGGTCAGGGAAGAGCGAACATCACCTCCCTCGGGCAGATGTGGGGGGCTTTCGCTGGAGGCCCGTCCTGGTCTTTTCTTTCATCCCGTTCAAGTTTGAAGGTGGAAACCCTGGTCCAGGAAGAGTCTTCCCTCCTCCTCACACCCACCACTGATGTGACAAAGGGACAGGGCCACTTGCGTTGGGAACGAGCGTAGAACCCTCCGTGATGCTGTTCAGTGAGGCTGGGGCAGAGTTAAATTTATGTCCCATTTTGGAGTAGGCAGGACCAAAACAAGTACTGAATTCAGGGGGCAAAATAGGAGGACTAATCATTCTTGACAATCAAGGGATTGGTTACCCAGCTGGTGTATTAGCTAGGTTCCCTCTGTCTTCCCTGAATTGCTCTCTAACTTTATTTAAAATATTTTTTAATTATAAAAGTAATAGAGGGCTTCCCTGGTGGTGCAGTGGTTGAGAGTCCGCCTGCCGATGCAGGGGACGCAGGTTCGTGCCCCAGTCCGGGAAGATCCCACATACTGCAGAGCGGCTGGGCCCGTGAGCCATGGCCGCTGAGCCTGCGCGTCCAGAGCCTGTGCTCCGTAATGGGAGAGGCCACAGCAGTGAGAAGCCCGTGTACCGCAAAAAAAAAAAAAAAAAAGTAATAGATACTTCTTATAGAAAATTTGGAAAATCTAGAAGAACAAAAGGAAGAAAAATAAATTACTGATACTACACCCATGATCATACCACCCAGAGAGAACTGTAATTAATATTTTGCTGTATTTCTTTTTCATCCTTTCCCATGTGTACCCATTTGTTTGAATGATCATACATGGGTGTGATTATACAGTATAATTGTGTAATATCATCATAGCATTGAATGCTTACTATGTGCCAGGTGATACTTTGAGAACTTTAGACATGTTAACTTACATAATCTTCCTGTTCTGTAAGGTTGTTACTATAATTATACCCATTTTACAGATGTGAAGACTGAGGGATAGGAAGAAAGTAAGTGATAGCCGGGGTGTCGGCCCCCAGCAGCCTCACTGCAGACCACCATGCTGATATTTCTCTCAGAAAATTTCATTGTAATGAGAATGTAGCTTTCCATTGCATTGGAATATATTTTAGTTTATATAGCCATTTACTTATTTTTGTATATTTATATGATTTATAGTTTTTACTATTATAAAGTAATGATTTGGTGAACATCTTGGTCCAGACAGCTTTTTGCCCTATTTCAGATTATTTCTTAGAATTCCTAGATCGAGGGTAGGATATTTTTAATGTTGGTGATCTACTGTATTGCCTAAGTATTTCCCATCAGCTTGTGTGGAATCTCAGCCCTTCCTAGACGACAGGCAGGAGACAGACTGTGCCACCCAAGTCACAGCCAACTGACTCTTCCTACCTTCAGCTGATCAGGTGACGGATGACACTCAGAGCTGAAACAGTCTTTTCTGCCTCTGCAGTCAGACCTTACATGCTCTTGTGCAGCCTGCTTGCTACTGTGTCCCCTGAGAAGCAGCGCTGCCCCTCACCCTCCCCATCCTCACGTATGTGCACGAACCCCCTGTACCCACCAGCAGTTTGGGGTGCTGGTACATATATGTGCATTCCTCTGGAGGAGGGTCATTAGCATTTACCAGATTCTCAAAAGGCGAACCCCCAATTCCTGATATCAGGAATATGATATCATATCCCTAAATATATAATTGGTCATTTTATAATAAAGCTGACAAGTACCAAATGTTCATGAACACAAAAGGTAAGTTCCTTAGGCAAAACCTTGGAATCCGTGAAGGTCGTTTACCTTGGAGCGGCTCTGTGGGAAGCAAGGCCAGGTCCCCGCCTCCCCTCCCTCCTGCCGGGGTCGAAGGGCAAACACTTATACACTGACGTCACCATAGTAACACAATCTGTTTAGAGTGTCATGGAAAAAAATGGAGAAATTAGCCAAGTTATTTCATAAGCTGCAAAACTAAGTTAAAGTTCTGGAGATTTTGGGGGGGAGCGGTCTCACCTGAGCCAGTTTCCAGCTACCCTCTCTGTGCCAATGCATTTTGGAATTCTGTTTATTTTATTTAATTTATGTATTTATTTATTTTCCGGTATGCGGGCCTCTCACTTTTGTGGCCTCTCCTGTTGCGGAGCACAGGCTCCGGACGCGCAGGCTCAGCGGCCATGGCTCATGGGCCTAGCCGCTCATGTGGGATCCTCCCGGACCAGGGCACGAACCTGCGTCCCCTGCATCGGCAGGCGGACTCTCAACCACTGCGCCACCAGGGAAGCCCTGGAATTTTGTTTATTTTGATGACAGCAGGGTGTTCCCCACCATCTTAATAGAATTGAGAGAGTATCATGGTGGTAATTGGAGAAGTAATTACTAAGGAAATTACTTCCCAGGCCCTTTCCCACCTGTTTCAGACTTTTAACACAAGAGCTCCATGCAGGCACCTTTGGGACAGAACTGCTTGTTCCCCAGAGGTCAAAGTCAGCCCTCTTCTGCAGCGGGGTTGCTAGGGGAGCGGTTGAGGGGATAGCATCCTCACAGAAATCATGCTTAGGGACAGACCAGGGGCCTGGAGTCAGACAGAGGTGGCTCAGACCCCATAGCCCCCCTCGCAGATCTGGTGGCCTTAGGGGGTTACTTCCCCCGTGAGCCTTGGTGTCCTGGTTCCTTCCTTCTGGATCTCAGGAAGACCAAATCACACAGTCTGGCTCACCGTCGATATTTAATGAAAAGTTATTCTCTTTGTGACTTCCCCTACCCTTTTTGTCATAGAATCTGATACACTGATAGCATATGAAAAGGGCTCTGAAAACAGTAAAGTCACATAAAATCCTGAGTGTTACTGTCGCACCTCACTCTTGGATGGAAGCGAAGCAGGTGTGTTTGCTCTTCAGGTCATGATGCTGATCCAGACCCACCCGGTCCCCATCATCGCGTGGTGAATGGCCTGGCCACTGCTGCCGGGTGTCAGCTGGTTGCCAGCTGTGACATTGCTGTGGCGAGTGACAAGTCCTCCTTTGCCATGCCGGGCGTGAACATCGGGCTCTTCTGCTCCACCCCCGGGGTGGCCTTGGGGAGAGTGGTGCTGAGAAAGGTAACTGAACTCCCTGCACCTCCTTGCTAACTGTGATCCTCCAGTGCCTGTGAGGGTGAGTTCCAGAACTTTCTTGTTGAAAGTACCGTTTGATTCAGGACATTCTGCCCAAAGCAGAGCTGGCTGAATGTACTAATGTCTCGTGTTGGGAGGTTATCCCAGTGACTGTCAGTTTGTAAGTCACTGCTTTTCATTCTTGCCTACGTACCTCAATACAGCTGGTTAGGTTTTTAGATATGCTTTGTTTTCATAAAGGTGAACATTTTTTGCACTCCTATTTGAAATGCAATTCAGACACAGTTTTGTTGCACGGAAAGGTTGCCCATGAGCTATAATAGCATGGTGACATATGCCAGTATAAGAGGCTAGGACATTCTGTCGCTGGCTTCCTGTTTGCCAGCAATCTGTCTCATTCCAGAACGGACTGAAAGTAGCTGATACACTGAGTGTGTCAGGTTTGCAGTGGTTGCAGGAATGTCCTGTACATGGTGTGTCGAATCTGCCCCAGAAGGAGCTGCACTGCCAGAGTTGTTCTGTTGTTGCTAACCCTTGTGAAGTCCACTTTCTTCACAAAGCTTTCCTCCTTCCTATAACGTCATAAAGAATTTTTACTGAACAGCTCTTAAGTGGAAACCGGTGGTTTCCTTGTTTTCCTTGTAAGGAAAAATACATCCTTATTCTCAACTGGAAATCTGTTTTTAAAGGGGGTGCCAGAGTCGTAGAAAGTAGGGAATCTAAATTGCTTTCTAGAATATATTAACCATTTTAGCATCAACTAGGAAAATTAGCAGTTGCTCATATGCCGGAGGCACAAAAGAAATGAGCCCCAAGGGAAATCAAGCCGCAGGACCAAGAGGTTCAGGGGAGCACACCTGCCTTTCATGCACCTCATTAGCTTTTACAGAAATGTGTGTTTGTGAGAAAATTCTGGTGACAGATACCTACAAACACATACACTTCTGAAAACCAGCTGGACATGGGCTCCACATTGGAAAAGGTGACCCTCAGAACACAACAGCTTGCTCCAGTGTCCTCAGACTCGGGGGTGTGTCTGGATCCCACCAGGATACACATTTACCTTAAATGTTATATATTAATTCAATAAATACTTCTTAAGTCCCTGCTTGGTGCCAGCACATTAAATTAAAATGCATCACAAAGTTATCGTCAGAGCTTATGAACGAAGTATCTTGTAATTGTGCAAATCAAATCTCCAGGCCTTTTGCACATTAAAGGTGGTTGCTTGGCCAACCTGCTGCTGTTCAGCTTTGACACCTAACATTCTGGAAGGTTCCATGTGAAAGCATTTGAAAACTTTAAATCAGCCCTACTTTCCAGATAAGAATCTATTCTTTCTCAAAACAAACTTTAGGACTTCCCTGGTGGCGCAGTGGTTAAGAATCTGCCTGCCAATGCAGGGGAGTGCGTTCAAGCCCTGGTCAGGGAAGATCCCACATGCCGCGGAGCAACTAAGCCCGTGTGCCATAACTACTGAGCCTGCGCTCTAGAGTCCGTGCTCTGCAACGAGAAGCCGCCATAAAGAGAAGCCCGAGCACCACAACGAAGAGTAGTCCCGGCTCGCCGCAACTAGAGAAAGGCCACGCACAGCAACGAAGACCCAACACAGACAAAAATTAAAAATAAATTCTCATTTAAAAAAAATATTAAAAACAAACAAACTTTAAAAATCAAGGCTTATACTTGAGTCCCAGAAACTTACAAATTGATCATATGTGTCAAATTTTAAATTTGTTTTTGAGAAGAAAGAAGGAAAAAAATTTTTGTCAAAGACAGGCCTTAAATTCCCAGGAAGCCCAGTTCTCAGGACCATGTTGCATAAATCTCACCTGCGTGGCCCGCCCCAGGAGGAAAACTAGGGATTCACAAAAATCTAAAACCGACCAAAACACACCTGCCTGTCGTCAGTGCTTGGCTGCACCCACAGGGACGCATCCATACACGGGCCGCCACCTGCGTGGGTGACATGCCAGCGTTCCCGTGCACATCCGCCGGGAAGCAAAACTAGCAGGTGCCTTTGCAAAGTGGCCCAGTCGGGAAGCTCCGCTCCTTTCAACACGGCTGAGGCGGCAGGTGTGGGTCGCCAGTGCCCTCTGCTGGTCACCCTAGGGAACTGCCCAGCGTGCGGAGGACGCTGCCTTTTGTCCTGCAGAAACCGTGGCCAGGAGCCCTCGGGTTCCAGCCAGACTGAGCCTGGGCGTGAATCATTTACCACGTGTGCAAAGTGTCCCCCTCCCCCAACT
This sequence comes from Delphinapterus leucas, assembly GCF_059928025.1. Taxonomy (NCBI): domain Eukaryota; kingdom Metazoa; phylum Chordata; class Mammalia; order Artiodactyla; family Monodontidae; genus Delphinapterus; species Delphinapterus leucas. Next base: position 20,225,259 of record NC_143130.1, on the reverse strand, counting down.
TGAGTTAAATATGCATCTTCGTTGCACGTATAGACGACCTGCCTGGTGCAGCTGCTCCCTCCCGCAGTCAGAGTTGGTCTCGCCCAGCCCCTAAAGCAGTGGGTACCACGGGCAGGGGGAGCACGTGAAAGACCAGAGCCCCGGCTTCCCAAACCAGTCAGGTCTCCGCGGGAACACTTGCTTCCTCCAGTTTACCCACAGTAACTCTGCATCTGCGGGATCTGAATTCCTAATTGATTAGATCAGAGTAGAACTTGCAAGATGGAGAGGATGTTAAGTGAAAGCCTTGCTACCCAGCCCGCGTGCGGATCACCAGAGAGCCTGGGAACCGGGGGTCTCAGGCCCCCCCCCCCGACCCACCGCTTCAGAATCTGCATGTTAACGGTGACGCTGTGGCCACCACAGGCGTATGTTCAACAGCCCACCTCATGAAAGGGCTGGGGTCTCAGTGACTCACCGGAGGTCTCCCGGCTGATGAAGTTAACCCATGATCCCCTGTCAGGTCCTTCCCTTCCGGTCCTGCCGAATCGCAGCCCTAATGCTGACGCACCACCAGCTAGTTCTTCTCCTACACGTGCCTTGAGGAACCCCAGAGACCCCTCTGCTTTAAATAATCAGGGGCCTTGATACCTAAAGCCAACACTGGAGATTCATACAAATTTACAGGAGGAAGAAGCCTGTTAATAACAGGCACTGCATTTACTAGGGGCCTCCTGGGTGCCCCGCACTGTAGTATAAGTTTTACACAGCTTTCTCCAATCTTCACAATTCTGCAGGAGAATGGGAATCTTTACTCCCATTTTTTCAGATGAGGAAACAGACTCAGAGGGTTAAACTGCCCCCTTAAGTTTGTGTGGTTGGTAAGTGGGATTGGAACTTGGGGACATCAGACACCAGGGGTCAGCCTTGAAGGTCAGCCTTGGCTTCAAGTGCTTTTTGTTGCTTTTAATACAGATACTCTGGGAAGAGGAAGTATAAAATCACCACCTTGTTAGGGGGACCCTAACAAGGGTTGATAACAGAAAAGGGTGAGAGGAGGTATTTTCTTCTCTCATCTGAAGTTTCAGGGGAAACAGTAAGTAAAGATTGTGCTAATTCGCCATAAAATAGGCTTTCTTTTTCTCAGGGAATGCCACTCTATTATCTGACCCGTGTGGGTACAACCCCTATAAATCAATGTGGTGCTAAATAGCGTTACCCCACCAGGCAGGTAAGCACACTGATGCCAGAGAGGGCCATGAACTAGGCAGGACCAGGTAGGAAGCTGAAGGCAGGCCAGGAGCATGAGTGCCCGGGACAGGGGGGACTCTCATGTTCTCTTGCGCCTTCCCCAGATCGGACCCCCTGGCCTCTGCCCTTCACTGGGACTCGCTGGGTGTCTTCAGGGGCGTCTTACTTAGCAGCCCTGGATCAGCAGGACCGGTTTTTAGCTCCACATTCAAACAGGCACTTCAGACACGCTTTGCAGTGACAATGCTGTTCCTCTTCAACTATGAAATAGTCTCTGTAGCTCCTGCTGCCTCCAGCATGTCATCATGAAATTTCCAAAATTGGACAACATTGGGATTTAGTCCTCTCCCCTAACTGCAGAGGAGAAAATGGGGCCAACATCGCCTTGTCCCTGGTGGGCAACCCAGTCCACTGTGTGCTCCATCTGCACCTATGATGGCATCTGTACCCACCTTCTGGCCTCTCCTCTTCCACCAAAGCCCAATCCCCCAGTGATACGATCTAGTCTCATGATTCAAAAAACCACCTTAATCGGTGGTTCTAATCTGGGAGCAGTATTGGTGCCAGGGGCCGTTTGGCAGTGCCTTGATTGTCACAAGTTGGGACAGGGGTACTGCTGCCCGGTAGATAGAGGCCAGGGATGCCACAAACATCCTACAATGCCCAAGACAGCCCCACACAACAAAAAAATTATCTGGTCCAAAACATACAATAGCCCTGAGGCTGAAAAACCATGACCTAGCTGATGATAGCGCAAGCTAGTCCAATGATCTGTAACAAACCACCCTCAACTCAGTGGCTCCAAACAATAGTAATTTGTTTAGCTCGTGAATCTGCAACTTGGACAGGGCTCAGAGAGGAAGGCTTATCTCTGCACCACAGTGTCCGTGGCCTCAGCTGGGAAGATTTGGGAGGGGAGCATGACAGCTGGGGGCAGTGGTCTGAGGGCCCGCCCGCTCCCACATCTGGCTGTTGAGGCTGCCTCTCAGCTGAGACCTCGGCTGGGCTGGTCAGGGGCACACAGGCTGTGTCTCAGCCTCAGAGTGGCTCGGGCTTCCTCACGGCGTGGCAGCTGGGCTCCAAGGCTGAACAGCCGGAGAGAAAGAACCAGTGGAAGCCGTTGTCACCTTCTGACCTGGCCTCTGCAGGACTGTGCCATCACCTCTCCTGTACTGTGTTTGCCTCCATCCATCCGCTCCTTAAATCACTCACCAGTAAATATCCTGGAGGCTGCCTACTATGTGCAAGGTACTCTTCTGGTGCTGGCGATACAGAAATAAACAGAAGAGTAAAAAAAAAAAAAAAAGTCTCTGATCTAGTGAAGTTTATGTGCCAACAAAGGAGATAATACAATAAACAAAATGAATGTGTAAAATATATAGTAAATGGTGAAAGTGCAAAGGAAGACAATGCAGCCCGAAGGGGGGATGGTGCTGGGGTGTGAGCTGTGATTTCAATAGAGTGGTGACATGTGACCTGAAGGAGATGAGGAGGGTCCCCCCCTCTCCTGGGTGCTCATGGATCCCGTCCCTGGCAGGAGTCTGGGGATGGAAGACCTCAGAGGTGATGGGGACATGGTGTTTGAGGAGCAGGTAACTGGCCCGAGCGTCACGGTACAAACAGTGTCTGCAGAGTGAAGCAGGGCGGGTGGGGCCTGGGCGGCACTGGGTCGCAGGATGGCCGGTGCCTAAGTAACGGCCCCTGTCCCCTCCCACAGGTGGCCTTGGAGGTGCTCTTCACCGGGGAGCCCGTTTCTGCACGGGAGGCCCTGCTCCACGGGCTGCTGAGCAGGGTGGTGCCGGAGGACGAGACCACGCAGATGGCGAAGAAGGTGGCCTCGCCGGACCAGCCCGTGCTGTCGCTGGGCAAAGCCGCCCTCTACAGGCAGCTGGCTCGGGACCTCAGGACCGCCTGCCACCTCACCTCCCAGATGATGGTGGACAACCTGGGCCTGCCGGATGCCCAGGAGGGGGTCAAGGCCTTCCTCCAGAAGAGGAAGCCCGTCTGGTCACACTGAGCAGCCTCATCAGAGGAACCGGGGGCCGTGAGCCCAGTGGGCAGCGCTCAGGGATCCCCCCCCACCGGCCCCACCCGTGACCTTCTGACCCCCAGACACCACCGCTGCCTCGTGACTGTAGCAGAGCCAGCCAGCTTTTCCAGCATCAGTCACGTCTCAGTGCACGGGGTCTGGGTTACGAGTCAGCGCTCCCTGGGGAAGGGGTGACCTGGAGAGTCGGGTGCTAACGTGAGCGGAAGGGCTGTGAGCACACAAGAAAGCCCATGTGTGATGCTCCTTCCCAGGACCTTAGATGAGGGGATGCCCCCCCCAGGGGAGAAGGTGAAGATAAAACTGAGGCGAGAAGGAAGGATTTCAGCCCGACTCTGTGACCAGAAAGGTGGAGGTGGTGCCAGTTGCCTACGACAGAAACATTGCAGATCTTCACGAGACGCTCTCCCCTCTGGAAATCTTCCTGATTCTATTGAGAAATAATCATGCCTCTGGCTTTGGGATAATCTTATGGGGTCTTTTAAAGATTACCTATTTAGAGAGACTGGTAATTTTAACTCCCCAACCAGACTGTAAGCTGGTTGAGAGAAGAAAATCAAAGAACTCTGTCTTTGATGCCTGTGCTGATGGACGTCTGGTAGGTGCCTGGTGCTTCTGTAATGAAGGTCCCTGCCACCAGGATACTGGGAACCTGGACCCTGGGCTAAACCTGAGGATAAAAGCATCAGGGAGAGAAAGGAGGGACGCAGAACACACATTGTCCCCACGAAAGATCACTTCCCCTGGAAGCATTTCCAAACTCTGCTCAGCTTCTGGTGAAGAATCCTGACTAGCCTCGAGCACTTGAGTTCCCCAAAGGTGGTTCAGGACCTAAACGTCTTACCTCCTGGCTTCTGGTCCACTTAGGCCCCGGAAGTGGCCCAGACCGCGCCTCCGCAAGCTCACACCTGGGGCTGATCACGTTTGTTAAGGGCCAATTTTTTTTTAACCTACGATTAGAGTGGCCGTAAATGTAATTCGTACCAAAGACAGAGACCCGTGAGGCTCTACCCGGTGGTTCTCATTCTAATCACGGGGGCAAGCAGCCCCTGGAAGGGAGGTCCCCTAGTGGGTTTCTATTGAGATTGGCCTTTTTTTTTTTTTTTTTTCTTTGCCAGAGTTTAGAAAGGTGAAAAAGAGTGTTCTCTTGGAGGGCTTCCCTGGTGGCGCAGTGGTTAAGAATCCACCTGCCAGTGCAGGGGACACAGGTTTGAGCTCTGGTCGGGGAAGATCCTACATGCCGTGGAGCAACTAAGCCCGTGCACCACAACTGCTGAACCTGCGCTCTAGAGCCTGTGAGCCACAACTACTGAAGCCCGCGCGCCTAGAGCCCGTGCTCCACAAGAGAAGCCGCTGCAATGAGAAGCCCGCGCACTGCAACGAAGAGCAGCCCCTGCTCGCCGCAACTAGAAAAAGCCCGCACGCAGCAACGAAGACCCAACGCAGACAAAAATAAAAATAAATTAAAAAAGAATGCTTTCTTGGAAAGGAGGAGCTTGTTACTGAGAATGTTCCTCAGAAGAAGAAAGATCATCAGAGCCACCAGTCCCTGGAGCCCAGTACACACCAGCACCCCCTGTACATCCTCATTCAGTCACCACCAGAATCCAGCAGAGCGGGGCCACCATCACCTCCAGCTTACAGATGGGTGGTGGAGACCGGGGAGAGGGAGGGTCCCAGATTCTGTCTGCTGATAAAGACGTGGGTGCCCTCCCCCCCTCCCCCCCACCGCCGGCTGCCCACCTTGTCGGGGAGCCTGGGCTGGAGGGAGGCCGACCTGAAGACCTGACCCCTGCCCCTCAGCTTTCCAGAACCCAGGGCTGGACTAAGCGCGCCCCCTGGAGGACTTTGCCGGTGCACCGGGGACGTGGGATTTGACTATTGGCAAATCACCAGTGGAGTTTTACTACGAATCTGATAAACAACTGTCTGAAATTTCAACCCAGGCTGTGAAGGACTGGCCCTCATGATCTGCTCAAAAATAATCCGCCGGTGGGGCCCCTGCGGGTTGCCCCCCGTGGGAGTTGCTGTGTGGCTGCTGATAGATCCCACAGTGAGGAGAGGGTGTTATAAACTCCGGGCTTTGGAGAAAGTTAGCGAAGCCTTCTCACACGTTCCAAGGAAAACCAAGTTGCCTTTCCAGTTTCTGGATGAGCGGCACCATAGCCTCCAACCAGGAAATCCTCTGGCCTCTAGGCTGGCTTCCCAACCTGTGAGCTGAGGTGCCTCAGGGACTCACTATAAATCTTAATAATCGCCGGAGCAGAAAATAATCCAGAAGGAAAATCTGCTACCCAAACACCAGTGTCACATAATTCACCCCCACGGCAAATACAAATTGGGGGTGAATTTGCATCTCTGCTTCCTTCCACTGGGATATTGAATGAAAACGTTCTGATCACCACCACCACAGACGACTGCTTTTGGAAAGCCTCGTGTGTTCATCTTTCCCTCTGTACCATTTACTGCTCAGGGAGCTTTGCTGAGCTCAGCCCAGACCAGCAGATTCAGGGGCTAGAAAGTCAGCGAAAGGGGCCTTTGATTCTGCACGGCCTGGGAGAGAGAGCATTCCCAAGGCCGGCCTCAGCCCGCCAAAAAAACAAACATGGCGCAAATGACTAATTTCACACCAACAAATGGGGGGGCCTGCCAGGAGATTTATTGAGCCGAAACTCTTGCCAGGCAGCCCTCGGAAGGAGCTCTCTCTGCTCCCCGGTATGTGCATTGGCCACAGTTGAGCCAGCATCTATATGACTCTGAATCCCGTGCCTCTGTCACCACACCGCAGTCCTCCCAATGTACCGAAAAGATCACAGTTCCAGCCTGGAGAGACGGACGACCGATGCACTCAAAGGAAACCAATCAGAAATGGCAGAGCCAAGGCAACACAGCTTTGCTTACCGAGGGGATGCAGGAGAAGCACAGATTCAACCTCGAAGAACACCGAGTTCAAGTCCGAGGATTGCCACCATCTAGCTGTGTGACGGTGCAGGTGACGGAGCCTCTTTCAGCGCCCAGGTCCCCTTCTGGGACCCTCGTGTCCTTCCGGTTCTGACACTGCAGATTCTACAGCAATGGAAACTTGCTGTGAAACCTGAAACAGGTCGCTTTGCTCAGAGAAAATGCTCTTTTACAAAAGGAGAAGATGGGCCTCTTTCCCTAGAAGCGGTGCACAGTGAAAGCACCTGATTGCATTGGAGAACGAGAACTCCATTATGGAGCCTCAGAGCCCGGGGGCCACACCTGAACCTTTTAAAAATGTCCGGCCGGGAAGCACCTACAGAGTGAAATCGGCAATCATCCTAATTTTGTCTAGGGGCCCCCTTTCCTCTCTCCGTCCTCTGAAAACCCACTGCACTAAGCTTTTCAACTGTTTTAAAATATTTGACCAATGAATGATTATTCTTCCCTGGCAGTCATCAAGAGGCCAGAGTTCAAATCAGCCTTATTGAAGCTCACCTGTTACCGTTAATAAACTTAATGAAATTTCAGTCTTGCAAGGGTTTTTCTTTCATGTTCTGGAGCCCAGAATGTATTTTTCAGGTCCCAAACAGAGGCCCTCCCCCCCCAACCCCCCCCCCCCAGAAGCTGGCAGGCCATCCTGGGCCTGCAGGATGGGAGGGCCCAGCCCCCTCTGGCTCCCTGGGGGAGGGGAGGCCGCTGTCCCACAGGAAAGGGGGAGGGAAGGCTGGGGCCGGGTGAGTCCAGTGTTGTGGGGTTTATGCTCCTCTGACGTCCTCGCTGATTTTCATAACGATGTTTCCTTCCAAGCTGCCTTTCCTGCCCAGGAATGTCTCAGCTCTGACCCAGTTTGCAAGTATTTGTTCACAGATTTAAGAAATCTTTCCCTTTTCTGTTGTATGTTTTCAATATTTACCTTACCTAACTCTGTATTGAGATGGCACTGGCCACGTTTAGAAATTTCTAGGAATCTAGAAACAGGAAAAAATGTTGATCAAAGTGGAGTGTGATTTAAAGCTTATCAATGCTGCGACTGATGTCGTGGTTGCTCTGTGCCGGGCACTGTTTAAGCATTTTCTGGATGTTAATACGTGAAGCCTCATAAAGTGTCTATGCACTAGGCTTTATGAACCCCATTCTACGGAGAAGAAACTAAAACACAAAGATACTGTGACTTGCCTGTCATCACACAGCCGGTAGGGGGCAGAGCTAGGTCTGAAATCCAGGGGGTCGGGTTCTGAGCACGGACTCTACCCCAGGCCACCCTGCTGGCCCTCTTACTGGCTTTGAGGTGACAGCGACATTCCATCACTTTGTAGACACTTCTGTTGTGCAGGAAACACACTGAATTATTCTTTTTTTTTTTTTTTTTTTTTTTTTTTTTTGCGGTACGCGGGCCTCTCACTGTTGTGGCCTCTCCCATTGCGGAGCACAGGCTCCGGACGCGCAGGCTCAGCGTCCACGGCTCACGGGCCCAGCCACTCCTCGGCATGTGGGATCTTCCCGGACGGGGGCACGAACCCGTGTCCCCTGCATCGGCAGGCAGACTCTCAACCACTGCGCCACCAGGGAAGCCCTGAATTATTCTTTTTAATCACAGTCTAGTGTATCACGCTCCCTGCCCCCAAACAAGAGTGTGCATTCCTACAGGGCCACATCAGTCTCTGTTGTTTATTTCTCAGCGCCTGGACACTGCCCGGCACAGCGTAGACCTCCCATGAGACTTTCCGGGTCCAGGTGAATGCAGCCAGGGTGCAGTTTCCCCACACACCCTCACCCCGTCCTGGCTTGTGACACAGACATGAGAAATTTCTTAAAATTCTCAGACCACATTTTCTAAATCAGTTTTGCAAAGTTGAATAGCTCAGCAAAACGTGAATTAAATCCATGTTTTCTCTGTAGGTCCATGGAAGTTGATGGTGTCTCTGTGTAGGTCGGTATTCAGGAGTTACTTTGGATGAAATCAGATCCAGGGTTCCAAAAAGCCCATTTTCTTTCTTTAAAGCACAGCTGAAGCATGTTTTGGCCTCCAAATGCTTACACTTCTGGTGATAGAACAGAGAGAAAATATATGGTTGGTTGGCAAGGTGAGAAGACAGCTAATAGATTTGCTCTTGACAGACTCTATTGAAATGGTTAATATGCCTATTTAAACCAAAATTGGCTCATTTGTTACTGCTGTCAAAGTTATTATGCTGATCCTTTGATAATTATCCCTTAAGTTACCCAGTCAGTCTGTCCAGTTTTCACACATGAAGTTTCTTCAAGGCCCTAGTCCCATATCAGCAACCCCACCCGGTCCCTAAAGGATGATGGACAGTTGCCAGGGTCACTCACTGTGCCCCTCACCCCACCCAGCCCACCCACCCCAGGGACCCCTCACACCTGTCCTCCTGCCAGTCTAGTGGTGAACCGCACACACACAAGTTACCATGTTCCTGTAAAAGCAGATTTAATTTCCTTTGTTTCAGTTGCATGGATTTTTTTCCCCCAGGTCTATTTCCAAAAGAAACAGTTGAAAGGATTTTAAAACATCACTGCATGTATTTATTGAGTCTAAACTGCAGAGCGCCGTGCAAGGCACCATGCGATGGTTTTTTTAAGACAATTCCGACTCTCCAGGAACTTAGTCTAGTAGATAAGTCATGACCACGTTAAAACTCAAATACAAAATAGCTGCCATGCACGGGAGTCAGGTAGTTGGGCTGCCTCTGAGCCCACGCCCTGTGACTTGCTGTGTGATGTGGGGGCTCGTCGTCTAACCTCTTCGAGCCTCAGCTTCCTCACGGTTAGAAGGGGGATGATAGTGATACCTGGCTCCTAAGTGGTTCGAGGATTAACGTAGATGAGACTTGATGACCGCCCCCCCATGTCCCCGTGACCCACCTCCATATCACGTGCAGCTGTGGTGGGCACTTTCCACAGATAACAGCTTCCCCCGTTATGAAATGAGCTGTGTTCCCACAAAGTTCATATGCTGAACTACCCTTGTCCCCCAATGGGACTGTATCTGGAACTAGGGCCTATAAGGAGGTAGTAAGGTTAAATGAGGTCAGAAGGATGGATCCCTAATCTAGAAGGATTAGTGTCCTTATAAGCAGAAGGAGAGACACCAGGGATATTTATGCACAGAGGAAAGGCTGTCCACAAGCCAAGGAAAGAGGCCTCGGGAGAAACCAAACCTGCCCACTCCTTGACCTTGGACTTCCAGCCTCCAGAACTGGGAGAAAATACATTTGTTTTTTTTTGTTTTGTTTTTGGTTTTTTTGCAGTACGCGGGCCTCTCACTGCTGTGGCCTCTCCCGTTACGGATGGAGCACAGGCTCTGGACGCGCAGGCTCAGTGGCCATGGCTCACAGGCCCAGCCACTCCGCGGCATGGGATCTTCCCGGACCGGAGCATGAACCCGTGTCCCCTGCATCGGCAGGCGGACTCTCAACCACTGTGCCACCAGGGAAGCCCAATACATTTATTTTTAAGTCCTCCAGTCCTCCAGGTGTTCTGTTACAGCAAGCAGACTAAGACCCGCCCCCAAGCACTTTGTCTCCGCCTCTGCGGTGGTGCTGGCCCTCCAGTAACGGGCTCAGCCTTCAACACAAACCCCAAAGTGGCGGGGAGGTAAGGCCTCCAGGGACACCCCTCAACACAGCAGGTGGGGTGTGTGGATAACCGCCCCGGGCCCTGGCCGTCGGTGGGAGAAGCTCTCAGGTGCGGGGCTGTGTCTTCTCAGGCGGGACCGGCAGGGCTGAGCCCACCATAGCGCTGACCTGCTCATTAACACAAACTTCGTCAGCTTTTCTCCTTCCTGCCTCACCTGGTCCCACGCCCTCACCTGTGCTTCCTAGGATGACCTTCCAAATAAACCGCCTTCACACGGGCCCTTGATTCGGGGTCCGCCTTTGGGGAACCCAAACTGAGTCAAGGGATAGATTCACATCAGTCACTCAGGGAGCACCCCCCATCCCTCACAAAAAAGTGGAAACAAGATTTAGCCACGGAAGGCACGTTACAGTGGGGCCATCCGACCGGTTGCTAAATGAACACCACAGGAAATAAGTATTACAGGAACCAAGCGGAAGGGATCTCAGCGCCCAGTTACCTTACAAACTGTGACATCACACAGACAAGGTCTGGCTGACTAAAAAGATAACAGACCTAGCCAGCCCTGGTACTCAACGCAGGATGTTCTGACCAGAAGCTGGGGTGCCCTTCCTGGTGACATCCCCTCGAGACTGTCAGGGTGAGCAGCCCCATAAACAATCCAAGCTTTCCGGAAGTTTCCTTAGCAACGTTCAGGAAAAAGGCTGAGCAAGTGCGTGGTCCCCTAACTCCCCTCCAGTGGCCCCTGGAGAAGGAATTTATGAGCTGCTGCATCTCTAGTCCCTTCCTTGGCATTTACTGGCTTTTTGATGAAGGTTAGAGCAATTTTCTGTCAACAGCTTCTCATTAGGGGCCTGGTGATGTTCTTTTGACCATTATTTTACTCGGCATCATGCCTGGTCACTGTGAGAAGAGGTCCCACTTAGAAAGCATCCGTCTTTGCAGCAGCAAAGAGCTCAGGTAATCCCACTGAAATATTCCTCCGGGCCGACAGCGCCCCGAGGCTTGTGTACTGAACTCAGACAACAAGCCAGCCTTTCGTGAACCACTCAGCTTCTGGCGTGGCGCCTCCCCATCTCTTTTTAAAGACATATTTCAGGTTTAATTCTCTGTTTCTTTTAAAAATGAATTATGGAGAACTTGTTGGTGAAATAATCACTAGGACTTACTTCTCAGAGACCACAGGTTCTCACCACGAATGACAAGTCTGCCTTGGAAAAGCCTGGAACCAGCAGGTGTTGGAGGAAGGTGTCCAGTTCCCCTGACGGACTGTTTATCTCGCCCCTGAAATGCACTGTCTGCACACGGTGATGCTTTAGGAAAGCATCTGGAGACGTCTGAGGCTCCTGTCATTCATCCATACACCCTCCTCCGCCTTCCCTACCACCGTGAATCTAGCCTGGAATGGCTCGTGGCCCAGCTTTCACAGTCCTCAGTGGATAGTTTATCAATCTTGTGTCACCTGTCCCATCCCCACTCCCCTCCGGTCCCCACCCAGACTCTTCTGAAGTGGATCCCAGAGTCACCTCCTCAGAACAGAAAGACACTGCTCTCACCCAGGAAATTCCAAGGGATTTGGGAGCTCTGTGTAGGGAACCACGGTCAAGGAGCAAATATTAGGACAAAAGATGCTCCTGGTGCGCTCATCACTCAGGAAGTGACAAGGGTCTCAGGAGCCCTGCGCCAGGACCTGGGGACAGAGACCAGCATATACATGTTCTCTTATCTCACAACAACCCCTTGGATGTCTTTCCCTCCTGTTCCCAGGGATCATTTTCCAAAATAACTGCCTCCATGCAGACCTGGGGCTCAGGCTCTGCTTTCCAGGGGAAACCCAGGCTGAGATGCCAACCAGGGGAGGGGCCAAGGGAGTTCCAAGAATGCCAGCAAAGGGAGTCTCAGGGTGACCACCAGGCACCAGACCCTTGTTTTATTAGAATCTCTGGTTCTCAGCGCTTGAAGCTGCAGTTCCAAACTTCTCCAGCAGAGGGCAGTGGTAGCTTAGCTCTAGATGGACATCTCCACGGCCTAACTGTTGCCAGGTTACCTGGACTAGAAAATCACATTTGCTTTTTAGTCCTGAGAATAAAAGAAACATATTTAGCAGAGTCAATACTAGTAAAGTTAGTTAGATGTCAGTTCATCTGAGGCAGTGGAGAGGAAGAAGCTCATAAATATAATTGTTTGTATTTCTTTTTTTTTTTAAATAATAGAGTCAGCTGACCTCATGGTGTGCTATAAAGATTGCTCCCTCCATTTTTATTCCTGGGTGGTCATCAGAGGAAAGGCTCCATATCAGGGTTTCTCAGGCTCAGCACTGTGGACATTTGGGGCCAGACAATCCTTTGTTGTGGGATTGTCTGGGCATTGCAGGATGTTTAGCAGCATCCCTGGCTTCTTTCTACCCATGAGATGCCAGTATACCCTCCCCCCACCCCTTGTGACAACCAAAATTGTCTCCAGATTTTGCCAAATGTCCCCAAGGGGGTGGAGGGACAAAATCACCCCAGTTAAGAACCACTGCCCTGGATGATTATCTGGGCCAGTTAGTTTATCAGCGAAACAAAGTATTGATGCTGCAAAATGAGGCCAGAACCATGTTTTCAAGCCTGCCTTGGGCTGTTAGTATCAAAGGGCAGCGTTTACTGAGAGCTTTTCGGGCCCTGGGCTAAGAGCTTCTGTTCTAGACCCAGGCCCACCTCGGAGCAGAACTCAGCACCCTCCACTCTCCCCAAATAGATTCAACTCTCAGAAAGCATTAAAGGAAAATGGGGATATTCCTGAAGATGACCTGAGGAGACAAAGACAAGCCTCTTCCTAAGACTCTTCCTTTGACGTTTCTGTCCTTGACCCCAAAATTCCTCTGCCAGGTCTGGTGGGTAGAGAGGAAAATTCTGCTGTCTTCAGCTCCAGCTCACCCTGCACCCCTCACAAAACCATTACTCCTCCAGCACACCCCATCCCAAGACTCTTATCAAAGTACCCCCCCATCAAAGAAGTTTCTTGCTAACATGGAAGATTTTTCTCCATATTTTTACACCTCCATTCACCTCATTTTTTTAGATGAGGATGCCGAGGGATTGTCCCCAAAATCATACAGCCAAAAAGTGATGGAAGCAGGACTTGGACTCCAGACAGAGAAGGAACATCTGTCAGGGCGCATGATACTTTCACGGGCTCGGAAAAGTGTTTTCGTGTTCACTTCTTTTAAAATCAGAAGAATGTCATTATAAAATATAATTTAAAATTTTTTCATGGAGGAAGGAGCGCATCAAGGCAAAAGTGCCTGGGGTCCCATAAAGTTATCCTGCACCCCGACATTGTGCTCCATTTTTGGTGAGGGTGTAACTGACACACACCTGCTTGATACAGAGCCAGTCTTGGTCCAACTAAGACTGACCTCAATACTGGGGGAAAAAGGTAAAAGTACAGGTCTTAGCTATTATGGGGTCAGTGGTATCATTTTCATGGATTCATATATTCACTCAACAAACATTTCAAATGGCCTGCTATAAATGAAAAAATTAAAATTTTAAATGTTATTAAACTTTTGCTTTAAATACTATTCAATACATTAGTTCTAAGTTATGAAAAATAGAGGTTTTTTTTTATTTGACACTAAATCCTGAGGGACCGTGATCTCATTGGATATTTCCAACACTAGACTTGGGGATGGGGGGGAGTCATGATCCTTCACTCATTTTACTGCACCATCTCTGTGCCAACTAGAGGTGGGGTGATGTCTTAGTTTGCTTGGGCAGCCATGGACTGGGCAACTTAAACAACAGAAATTAATTTTCTTACAGTTCTGGAGGCTGGAAGTCCAAGAGCATGCCAATCAAGGTGCTGGCATGGTCCCGTCCTGGTGAGGGCTCTTCTTCCTGACTTGCAGATGGCTGCCTTATCAGTGGGTCCTCACATGGCAGAGAGAGATCTCTGGTATCTCTTCCTCTTCTTATAAGGGCACCAGTCCCATTGGATCAGGGCTCCATCCTTATGACCTCGTTTAACCTCAATCACCACCTTGAAGGCCCCCATCTCCAATTCAGTCACATGAGGGGGTTTGGACTTCAACATATGAATTTGGGGGTGACAGTCCAGTCCCCAGCTGGTGAGTTGGTCAAACAATTTATAGCTGGTATATTTTTAGTATTTAATTGCAAGGCTGCTCTAAACAATCAAGGAGGAAGGGTGTAGTTCTTTGAGCATTCTTCCCAAAAACCTCACCTCTTCTCTGCTCCTTTGCTCCAATTAAAGCGGAATATAATGACATCATACCCTGATGGCAATCTCTTCTTTTATGGCTGGAGCTGGTGGGTAATAGGGGTTATTTCTGTTTGGGATGACGTGGGATGTTTTGGGTTAGGTTTGGGTTTCTTCTTCTTTTCTACTCTGAGAATAAGAAAAGGCCTGCCTAGGAAGGGTGGCAAATTACTGTGGAAAGAAATTCTATCAGAATTGACCATTCCATTCAGCAGCTAACATTTTTCAGTAGTCTCTGTTTTCTGCTAAGCTCCACTTCTCCACAGTTGGCTCTGATTCTGAATAGTCCATTTTAATGGATATACGAAAAAGAGAAATAAGATTTTTTGAAAATGTATTTAGTGGGGGTACAAAATTATACCATTAATTGCGCTTTGTTTGGTCTGATCTTACATTCCCTGAGCGCATAGTCCTGCTTGGCTGAATGCCCTCTTTCTATTTGCATAATAATTTCTTGACATTCACATGATTCTCAGATGTTTAGTCTTCCCTAACCACCCAATCTAGAGTCCTCTGGTCACACCATCCATCACCTCCCTTTAATTCCCTTCTCAGCGCCTACAACTCTGATTTTCTTTCTTTTCTCTCTTTTCTTTTCCCTCCCTCTCTTATTTTTTTGCACGAGAATATAAGCTGCATGAGGGCAGGGACCCTGACTGTCTTCTTCATCTCTGTACCTCTCATTTCAAGGACATGCCTGTCATAAAGTAGGCACTCAACCATTATTTGTGGAATGCACAAATGAATGAATGAATGAATGAATAAGATCTCAGCAAGGAGGAGAAGCCTTTTTATCTTGGTTCAGCAGTTTCTAGCTTTGCTTGGAGAGCTCTTTACAACCACTGAGAGGATTGCAAAAAGAATCAAGGCCAAGGGGAAAGAATTCTTAACAGTGAAAGAGAGAGAATATAGAAGCAAAGAAGCAAGAATGAAGCAAGGGAACTCAAGAATTCCCCTCAAAGGTGAAAAACCTGCACCATGAAAACTATAAGACACTGGTAAAAGAAACTGAAGATGGTACAAATAAATGGAAGGATATTCCATGCTCATGGATTAGAAGAATTAATATTGTTAATATGGCCATACTACCCAAAGCCACCTTGAGATTCAATGCAATCCCTATCAAAATTCCAATGGCATTTTTCACAGAAATAGAACAAATAATCCTAAAATCTGTGTGGAACCACAAAAGACCCCGAATAGCCAAAGTAATCTTGAGAAAGAAGAACAAAGCTGGGGGCATCATGCTTCTTGATTTCAAACTATACTACAAGCTACAGCAATCAAAACAGGATGGTACTGGCATAAAAACAGACACTTAGATCAATGGAACAGAATAGAGAGCCCAGAAATAAATCCATGCATATATGGTCCATTTACAACAGAGGAGCCAACAACATACAATGGGGAGAAGACAGTCTCTTCCATAAATGGTGTTGGGAAAACTAGACTGCTATATGCAAAAGGTATTGGGTTACAATATGTTTAAAGCTGGCATTATATAACATAATGCTGTATAACAAAGATAATGTTTTTTTTATTAGAGAACTACTATGCAGTCACCCAAAAAAATTTTGTAGAAAGAGGCACTGCAGGAAATAAAAAGAAGTATACACAAGGGTCCTACTTGTTCGAGTTTCGAAGAGTGGACTTAAAGCTATCTTCACTTCGGTAGCTCAGATGCAATTGTCAATGATTGTCATAATTTCCTCCTAGGGCCATGCACGTTAGAACCACCTGGAATGTTTCATGCCAGACCTGTTGAAGCAGAATCTCTGGGTTTGGAAGAATGCAGGTATTTGCAATTTTAACAAGTTCCTCTGTTGATCCTTATACATTATATCAAGAGGAAGAGAGAAAGACCAAGTAGAAAATTTTCCGGTACAGAACACACAAGTTCACATTTAATAACCCTCCTCCACTCCTGTGTTTGCTTTGTCTAGTCCTAAAGTTGCTTTTATTAAGGGAGTTGAGATACTCACCCATGAAGCTTATTTGTTTGTTTTTTAAATGCTGCTTTGATTTCTCAGTCAGGCTGGGTTTACATTGCCCTTGGCATCCTCCCAGAGAATTTTAGTGCCATTGAGAAAATGAGTCTGCTGCCCGCTTTACTTATCCCTTCCACTTTTTGAGCACGATGTCGTAGGAGGTCCCCAACTTTAGACATCTGAAACTCAGTGTCCTGTATAGAGGCACGAGTGTGGACCCTGGCTAGACTTCAAGAGCAACAGAAAAAAAGCAAAAGGAAAACTCCAGGGAGAGTGGACCTTCCCCAAGGGCACTGAGGATGCTGGCAGGCTGCCAAAGTCAATTTCAATAACAGTGACAAACTAGTTGCGGTTCTTTCCAGATGATGTGTTGTATTAATGGCCATTACCTCCCTGCTTAAACTCCTGAACAGGCAGGGATTTGAAATGAGGATCTTGCAAGAAATGGACATACCTTGAAGATGAGTTCTATTCTTATAAGTTGTATAGAGCACCCCAAGTAAGATAATAACAACAGTAGGGACTTCCTTGGTGGCGCAGTGGTTAAGAATCTGCCTGCCGATGCAGGAGACACGGGTTCAATCCCTGGTCCCACATGCCTCGGAGCAACTAAGCCAATGCACCACAACTACT
The DNA here is from genome assembly GCF_059928025.1 of Delphinapterus leucas. Taxonomy (NCBI): domain Eukaryota; kingdom Metazoa; phylum Chordata; class Mammalia; order Artiodactyla; family Monodontidae; genus Delphinapterus; species Delphinapterus leucas. The sequence continues at coordinate 20,208,537 of NC_143130.1, read as the reverse complement.
GAGCCCACATGCTGCAACTACTGAGCCCATGCTCCACAAGAGAAGCCACTGCAATGAGAAGTCCGCACACTGCAATGAAGAGTAGCCCCACTACCGCAACTAGAGAAAGCCCGCACACAGCAACGAAGACCCAATACAGCCTAAAATAAATAAATTTATTTTTAAAAATTAAATAAAAAGTAATAAATAAATAAAGGTCATGGCGTTAAAAAAAAATAACAACAGTAGTTTAAGTTCTACTCAGTTCCAATGAGTTTTTGGTGTGTGACAGATGTTGTCAACCAATCAAGTACACAAGTGCCCACCTTCCCCCCAGAGGGGAAGTCAATAACAAGAGACACGCTGAGGGCCCACCTCCAGCTCTGCCAGCGCCTTCTGACTACTCAGCACTGCCCAGCAGGTCCCAAAACACCAAAGAAGCTCCACTCTCACCTGCTTGACACTGGGCTTCTGCACGTGATTTCAACTAATAAAACCATCCTGCTCCTTGAAATTTTCTAGTGAATGTTTGAAAATGATTGTGTATCACACTCCCTAATGTAAAGAACTTGAGGTCGGAAAAGAGGAATTACCCACCCAAGAGTCAAGTAGCTTCATCAATGGCAGGTGTAGGACGTATTCATTTCTTCTCGCTGCTGTAACAAGTGACCACAAACTTAGAGGCTTAAAACAACTCAAATATATTACCTCACTGTTCTGCAGGTCAGAAGTCCAAAATGGCTTTCACTGGACTAAGACCAGGGTGTCAGCAGGATCGCGTTGCTCCTGGAAGCTCTGGACAGAACCAGTCTCCTTGTCTTTCCCAACTTCTACAGGCTGCCCACGTTCTCTGTCTCGTGACTTCCACCAGCGATCACATCACCCCAACCCCTACCCCTGGCGTTACATCTTCTCTGGCTCTGACCCACCCGCCTCCCTGTTATAAAGAGGCTTGTGATTATACTGGACCCACCTGATAGTCCAGGAATCTCTACCCACCTCACAATCCTTAACTTCATCACATATGCAGAGTCCCTTTTGCCACGTAAGGTAACATATTCACTGGTTTAGGACACGGACATTTGGGGGACCATTATTCTGCCTGCTACAGAGGACCAGAACCCAGGTTCCTTGACTCCCAGCCCAGGTATCCCTATGGCTCTCAGGCCCTCACTACCCCTTGGGCTCCTCAGAGTTCAAGGTCATCTCTGAGGTTCAGAGACAGAAGCTGGGTTGCACGGCAGCAGAGGGTTTCCTCTTAAAGTGGCGGTTTACCATTGTGCACACCCCGTATACCCCTGCTACCCCATAACCACCCCTACATTACATCACTCCTCAGAAGGATGGGGCTGGCCCCTTAGGTTCAGGAAGCATCTTGGTGGCTCACTGAAAAGGGCTGGGGGTATAAAGATAGTGTTGCTGACTATCCTGGGGGTACCTCTCAGGAATCTGAGTGTGGTAAGATGAAGCACCTTGATATCTGCAAGGCCCTGGGAGCAACCCGAGGGCTGGTACAAATGCCCACCAGCCATGCTGAGAAGCCAGCAAAGAAGGGAATCAGGATGAGGAGAGTAGGGAAGAGAGAAGCAGGCTGAGCTGTGGTGTCAGTAGGTCTGTGTGAGGCCAGGACAAAGGAGCCTGTGCCCAGGGAACAGCGAAGGGCTGGCCACCCAGCACTGCCAGCTGAGTCACCTCCACCGACCACTCAGAACCCCCTCAGCCAAGAAAGGTTGGCTGGAGAAGAAACAGAAGAGGACTCCGCCCGGAAAACATGCACCAGCAATCCTGCCAGCCTCATTGCCATGGAAACGATAAAATTCCAAAGGTGTTCCCACTTTTCTACCACCACAGGCAGAGTCCGGGAAGGCTGGGGGCCTCAGAGAGGAGGAGCCGGGTGGGAGGAGAGTGACAGAGGGGTGTCAGCTATGACCAGGGAACCAAGCCCCATCCGCATCCCCAGTGCTGAGCAGACAAACAGGAATATCTGGAGCCAGAGGCGGGTTTTCCTTTCTCTTGGGAAAGCCAGCTGAGAATGCATCCATGGTACCTAGGGATGAGGGATGGAGAGTCTGCAAGTGAAGACAAGGTATCAGCTGCTCATCTAGAGAGGGATAATAATTAACCAGGAGGGTCCCCTTCAGTCCAATGACCCCAGGAGACAAGTGGCAGGGTCAGAGGGTTGGCCTCACGTGTGTGTGACCTGGGCAGCCCCCCAGGGCCCCCACCCAGAAGGATCTCACGGTTGGGTTCAAGCTTGGCTGTCACCATCTTAAACTTATTCATCACTTTGAAACCGAACAGGACCCTGCGAGACTTTCCCCGGGGCAGACCCCTATGTCCTCCACCTCTTGTTTGTAGAAAAGTTTTAGCCTCCTAGGCCTTCCCCAAGTTCCAGAGAGCAAATTTAATCAGAGAAGTGAGAAAATGCAGAAACAAGGGAAAGCAGTCGAGCAAGACAAAATAAAAATAGTTTAGCCATAAAACAAAGTCAAGGACCCTTAGTTCCTCCTCAGGGGCTACAGATAATATCCTGAGTCGTGTCCTTGAGTTGTTTTGCAGATACTGAAACCTCCACCAGGTGGAAACTGCTGACCAGGTGGACCCCAGGCCGGTTGGAACCAGAAGGTTGATGATGTTAACTCCCGAAATACCACCCTGTTACGTCACCACCAACCAATCAGAAGGACGTACACAAGCTGATCATGCACCTGGGGACCCTCTCCCTCACGTTGCCCTTAAAATCCCTTCCCCGAAAGCCATCAGGGAGTTCGGGCCTTTTGAGCATGAGCTGCCTGGACTCCCTGCTTGGAGCCTGCAATGAACGCTGCACTCTCCTTCCCCACAGCCCGGTGTCAGTGGGTTGGCTTTGCTGCGTGTCAGGCAAGCGGATCCAAGTTTAGTTCAGCAACAATTTTTGAACAAGAGACCCCCTCATTTTCATTTTTCACTGGCCCCCTCAAACCATGTAGCTGGTCTCCGGGTGTATCATGTAGGATACGTTGTGTCTGTGTAGGACAAAGGGTGAAGAAGGAATAAAATGCTCAGCGTCTCATTTAAGAGGTAGATCTCTTATCTATTCATTCAGTCAGACAAAATTCAGCAGAAAATTTTCTCCCACCCTCCTCCCAACACCCCCATGAAGGTACACACATGTACAATCCCAGGCTTACCCCTCACACAACTGACCACAGCAAACTGCAGTCCCCTGATGTCCAGGTGGGATCAGGCCAGCGTTTAGGGATGCTGAAGGGTATTTCATTGCTTTTCAGGGAAATAATCTAATGCTCAGTTGATAGGCTCATGTACATTTCTGCCAGGGCTCAGATGATCCAAGAGAAGAGCTGAACGTCAAAACGAGTTTGAACATTTGGAATTTAAGTTTTTTCACAGATTCAACCACCACCATCAGAATAAGATTTTAAAAACAAAGACGAAGGAAGGTAACACTATTTTTTAAAAGGTGAAGAATAATTTCCTTATAAGATGGTTGCGAAATCTCATTAAACTGCACCTAGGATATTGCCTGTGTGTGTAGAGGCTAAATAAACAAATGTTAATTCCCTTATTCCCTTCAAAGCCCCTCTTTGTACACTCTTTCTTCTTTTCTTCCAATCTTGCTGAGTAAGTTACAGCCTTAAGCTGCCCCTGCCCCTGCCCCTCGGTTACCTAACATGATGGGCTGAATCATAACAAAACTCCTATGCTGAAGACCTACCCTCAGTACCTCGGAATGTGACTGTATTTGGCATTGAGCCTTTAAAGAGGTGGTTATGATAAAGTAAGGCTGTATAGGTGGGCCTTAATCCAACAGGACTGGCATCCTGACATAAGAGGAGATTAGGACACAGACAGGTACAGAGGGACGACCACGTGAGGACACAGGGAGAAGACGGCCATCTACAAGCCAAGGAGAGAGGCCTCAGGAGAAGCCAACCCTGCCCACACCTTGATCTGGGACACTGAGTCTACAAATGTGAGATGATAAAAGTCCATTGTTTAAGCCACCCAGCCTGTGGTACTTTGTTGTGGCAGCCTGAGCTGACTAATACACCTAACGTCATCTGAGTTATGGTTCTTGGAGAGGAGCAAGCCTACACTGCTAAGAACGATGAAAACTCTCTTATCAGGCAACACCCTGAAGGAGGGAGCACTGCTCTTCAGGAATCTAGCTGGGTGCTTTCCACCAGGTATTCGCTGGGTGTCTTTTCTCCTGGGAGTTCATTGCCTCCTTGTAAATAGAAGCCACTGTCCCCTGAGGAGGGAAGTGGGGGGTGTATTTGGGGTCATCAGTCACTCATGCCAGCCCAACCTACCCAAATGTTCACATACTCCTGGGCCCTGTTCCAACCTCAAGAGAAGCCCTTTCTTGGTCTTACAAGCCCTGAGCAGCAAAGCACACATGGAGCCAGTCTTCTGCCCAAGGACCAGGCTGAATGAGCCCACAAATTCTGAATAAACTTCTGGTCTAATGGGCTTTACTTGTGTTCCCCAAGGAAGTCACAGACCAAGAGTTGGAAATGGAGGAGGTGTCTTAACATGGGGGTCTTTATCATTCCTGGCAAAATTATTTGGAGCCATGAAATCTGGATCAAGGCAGGAAAGTCCAGAAGACCTTATTATACCATTCCTAAAGACAAACACTCCCACTGAGTTTTCTCATTACCAACACTGTGTTAAACACTTCACGTACACTTTTTTCTCCCAAGCAAGATTTCAACACAAAGGGGCCAGCCTGCATTTAGAAAAGTACCAAGAGTAACGCCTGTGTATTTAGGGTGTCAGGGAAAGAGCTTTTGCAGGGGAGCAAATGCTTTGTTCATTACCATGTCCATTGCTTCTCCCTGGATTTGCTCCCATGTACCTGGATTCTCAGGTATTTAATGGCTCCTTTCTCCTGAGCCCTCTCCCAACATATATTATTTAATAATAATATCAGTTTTTAATGTGTTTACTTATACCCTGTCTTGTTCTGAAAAGCACTTAAGGCAACTCATAGACAGATATACTGCATATGGCGACTAGCATTCATCGATTCAACATAAACAGAGCACTTCCTATATTCCAGGCACGGTGCTAGGTCCTGGAGAAAGAGCATTCATGTTCTACCGGGCTCTCCTGGGTCTCTCCTGCACATGTGCATAGTTTCCCAGCCAGCAGGGATGTGTGGAGAGCCCATCTCAACCCTCTGGCTCTCCCATTCCAAGATTTTCTGTTAAATACGTAGCTGGTTCACCACTTACCCCAATCAGGAGCACATTCTCGCACTTGCAGAGATGTGAGTTTTCCCCATCTGTTTCCTGCCAAGTTCTCTGTTGCTGTCAGTGCTGTAGGTTTTCACCCTCTGCTCAAAATTTATTTGACCCCATTGGCAGTAAACTTGATATTTTTTTCTTGTCAGCCCCTTGCTGATAAAACAGTGGACAAAACTGGGAAGAGGGCTGGGATGGAAACAGACCAGACAAAAAGGCTGCAGACCCGTTCTTGCCTGAAGCTCTATCCATTTTTCATGAGTAAATGCTTCTCAGTTTGTTATCTGCCTTTGGCCAATTTCCAAAGCACAGAAATGGTTGGTTCTGACAATATTGTCCAGTTTCATACTGTCTGGGGAGGAGAGGATTTACTGACCTTTTCATGTCATGATAGCTGGAAGTTTGGCCTCTGAAGTTTGCTTTCTTTTTAATTTTTAATTTTGATGGGGCACTAATTTCCCAGTTTTCTGCTGTTTCCACTGTCCCTATGGCCCTACACTTGTTCTGCTTCATTACCTGCCTCACCCTTGAAGGCACTGAGCTTAGGAATTATGATCCACAGTGGTGACACCTAGACAATGTCCTTAAAGTGCAATGGAATGTACAAATAGTGCTCGGGCCTGTGTGCTAGATTCTCTGGAATATAAAAGCATTCAAGAGAAAGTTCTTGTCTTCAAGGCCCCGAAAATCCCGGGGGAGATGCCGAGCATGGATACAAAGAGATAACTAACAATGCAATGGCTGGAGTCCACGATAGGCACAGGGATGGACTTCCCTGGGGGTCCAGCGGTTAAGATTCTGCGCTTCCACTGCAGGGGGTGGGGGGTTCCATCCCTGGTCGGGGAACTAAGATCCTGTATGCCGCGTGGTGTGGCCAAAAAATAAAAAAGCACAGGGATGTCCTCTGTAGGCTGGGAAGGACAAGAGATGATTTCTCAGGTTTATGACATACAGACCCTTTATATGATTTGTCAGGTTTCTTGTCAATTACTAAATATTACTTTGGTACTTGGAATGAAATTGTTTTCATTGGCAGGAATAAACTAGTTTACCTTAATAAAGATAGAAGAGTTTGGGAAGTGGAATACTAGGGAGTGCTAGATGTCACCTTGCTGCTGGTGGAACGTGGATAGTAAACAGAATACCATGTCCCAGCTCTGCCACTCCCATGCTGTGAGATTTGAGAAATTCATTTCTGCGTCTGTGCAATGAAGGAGGGGTGGGGAAGTGGTAATCATTTTTGGTTCAAATGCCCTGTGGTTCTAAGAGAGGAGAGAACCTTTTTCCTACAATCTCTAGAAGATATGATTATGTTTGTTCCCATGTATCACAAGGATTAGTCACTAGATTTACCCAAAGCAATGATTCCCAGGATGGTTAAGCAGGGTTTCTGAATGTTTTAAAATTTATTTTAGTAAGAATATTTTGAAAACCTGATGAAGTTATGACATCTTTTCTAGGCGAAAAAAACCACATCTTCCTAAACATACAAAACGTTGCCTAGAATCACAGGGAACTGACACCCTCAGGTTAAGGACTCGAGAGAAAAAGAGACCATGATGAGCTTCAAAGCCCTGGATTCAGCTCTGGCTGTTGTAGGCTTCTCATTCTTTTTAAAATAGTCAAAGAAAAACCAAAGTGAAGGTCTAAATTAAAAACTAACCTAGAGGGGGCTTCCCTTCCCTGGTGGCGCAGTGGTTGAGAGTCCGCCTGCCGATGCAGGGGACACGGGTTCGTGCCCCGGTCCGGGAAGATCCCACATGCCGCGGAGCGGCTGGGCCCGTGAGCCAGGGCTGCCACAACAGTGAGAGGCCCGCGTGCCGCAAAAAAAAAAAAAAAAAAAAAAAAAACAAAAAAAAAAAACTAACCTAGGAAGATCTGTTGTAGAAAATGAAAATTGTACATCGCTGAGAAAGGCAGCCTAAAAAACAAGAAAATCTCACTCTTCACAGAATCCCAGGCCGAAGGGAGGAATGAAAAATTAAAGGCATTAATATTTATCACAGCCAGAGAAGGAAAACCCGCAGGAAATGATGAGCAAGGCTGCAGCGGCAATTATAACCAAAGACAGGAAACTAAAACAGGAGGCTTATCTCATTAGTTAATTTCAATGCAACACTACAGAGGGGTATTTTGGGCAGATGCCTCAAAAGAACCCTTAATCCTTCCGCAGGAGTATTCAGAGATCATCTGGAGAGTTATTAATGCCCTCTCAACCTCTTCTCTTTGCCCGCTCCCTTTTGGAAAGTAGAGAAGGAATCTAGCTAGGTTAAACGAGCATTTTTTTTTTTGGCCATGCTGCGCCGCATGTGGGATCTTAGTTCCCCGACTAGGGATCAAACCCATGCCCTCCGCGGTGGAAGCTCAGAGTCCTAACCGCTGGACCGCCAGGGAAGTCCCTAAGTGAGCATTTTTAATTTCAACTCCTAGAACATTATATTGTGTTCATTTTGAAATCATCTTACAGAGAATCAGCCCACGGGCTGAGGTATAGATGTGTCTGACGGAAGAGAAGAAGCAGAGTCCAGGGGTCCAGCAGGGCCATGGGTTTCGGACTCACTGCTGCTTCTGCTGCCCGGGGCTGCCTCCCAGGTCAGAGGTCAGAGGTTAGAGGTTATCAAACACCCAGGGCAGGGACTCCCACGTTCTGCAAAGTCCCAGGCACCGCTGTCGTCATCTGCTTCCAGCACTCCGGCTGTATTTACAGGCTCCCTAGTCACTCGGGGAGCACGGCATCCTGCAGGAGGACAGGACCCACAGTGCAGGAGGACTCTGGGGGCAAAAATAAAATGCAATAACTTGTGCGTTGTTCTCTTTCAGGTCAGTGCTTTTTTGCTATTTAGAAGTCTGCCGAGAGACACCCCTGGCAGTCCAGGGGTTAGGAGTCCCGGCTTCCACTCCAGGGGGTGCAGGTTCCATCCCTGGTCGGGGAACTAGTATCCCACAAGCTGCTCTGCACAGCCAAAAAAAAAAAAGAAGTCTGCTGAAGCGAGCAACATCAAAGCACCCCACGTCCTTAGTCTCTACAGACTGTTCTCCACACCCAACAGCGATTTTTTTGAATACTGAGTCAGATCCTAATACGCCTTCAAAATCCTCCAGACAGACCCCACCTCTCTCGGAAGGTAATCAGAGTCCCTGACGTTGTATATGAGGCTGTGCTCCTGGCTGTCTTTCTGACACCCGCTCCCCCAGTCCCTGCACTCCAGCCCACTGGCCTCTGTGCTATGTCCAGAGCGCTCCAAGCCCACTCATACCTCAGGACCTCTGCACACACTGTTCCCATGTCTGGAGAGCTCCTTCTGAAAGGCTCACCCTCACTTCTTTCAGGTCTCTGCTCACATGTCACCTCATCAGAGAGGCCTTCCCAGCCATGCTGCCTAAAATAACAGCCCTCGTTCATCCTTCCCTTAACCTTCTTCACTTTTTCCATAGCACACATCGTTACCTGGCATTCCTATAGATCCTCTGTGCTTTTAAATTGTATCCTTTTGAATGGGGATTTTTTTCTTGTTCCCCAACTATATCCCTAAGACCCAGAATGTGTCTGACAAATAACAGACATTCAATAAATATTTTTGAATGAATGCTACTGGTAGTCTGCCTAGATGGGTGTATAATGGTATTAACTATTTTCTTTTTAATAGTGAAATATCATAATACAACAGTGCCTACAATGCGTATGTACTCTTTAAAGAATAAGTGCGCACCCACGTATTACCACAAAGTGTACCAATGATATATTCTGAGGTACCAAAATAGATCTTCGATCAAGTCCAAGTACTAAATTATTTCCCGTTATCAGTCAATTAGAACTCTCTTTGATGTAGATAGCAGAAAAGCTGACTCAAAGTGGCTTACACAATAAGGAAATTTATCATATAAAGTCTCATTTTAAAAATCCATAGGCAGATACATGCCCCCCATGTTCATAGCAGCACTGCTCACAATAGCAAGACATGGAAGCAACCTCAATGTCCATCGACAGCTGAATGGATAAAGAAGATGTGGTACATATGCACAATGGAATATTACTCAGCCATAAAAAGGAACAAAATAATGCCATTTGCAGCAACCTCGATGGACCTAGAGATTATCATACTAAGTGAAGTAAGTCAGACAGAGAAAGACAAATACCACATGATATCACTTATATGTGGAATCTAAAATATGACACAAATGAACCTATCTACAAAGCAGAAACAAACAGACATAGAAAACAGACTTGTGGTTGCCAAAGGGGAGTGAGGTGGGGAGGGATGGACTGGGAGTTTGGGGTTAATAGATGCAAACTATTACATATAGAATGAATGGACAAAAAGGTTCTACTGCATAGAGCACAAGGAACTATATTCAATGTCCTGAGATAAACCATAATGGAAAAGAATATAAAAAAGAATGTATATATGTACACTGAATCACTTCGCTGTACAGTGAAAATTAACACAACGTTGTAAATCAACTATACTTCAACAAAATAAGTTAAAAAAAAAGAAATCAGGGACGATTGGAAAGGTGTAATGCAAGCTGGGATGGCATTCACAAATGTCCACTGTACCTTTTTTCACCAAAGAGTAGTTCAGAGCCGATTTTATCCAGCTATAGACATATTCTAGCAAGCTTCATATCTGCTCTCCCAGTCCACAGCAAGTGGACAGCACTCGAAGCAGATAGATTGACAAAAACAGGCAATGGCACCAAGCAGACACAAGATTCAATTTAAAAACATGATCATTCAGCCACAGGGCAAAAAGACCAACACAGCAGCTCAGTGATGACACCCTCATTACACCTCAGTGTGACAGGAATGGTATGATGGCCCTGAGGAATAAAACCTTTAAGCTGTATCCAGTGGACAATGTTTAGGAAGATAAAAGGATGTTCAATGGATTTTGAAGAGATTCTATCAAAACGTTAACCATTACAATGAAGACACTCAAAGAAATGTTTCAGTTCTCCCAAATGATGCCAACTAAATGAATGGCTGTTAGCTATAATTATCAAAATTATAGTGAGATGAGAAGCCATACTTTCCACAATTTGGGGGAATTTCTACCTATTACAGACCTATTATTAAAAAGAAAATTATAACAATTTAATGAGCAAAATGAATGGGGTTTTTTTCATAAAAAGCAATAAGTAGTTCCCTCCAACCTCAAAAGTTAAAAAGGGGAACTTAAGTCTCAGGTCACTGTATTTCCCACTTCTAGTAAGTATGCTGGAGCTGCCAATTTAACAAATACTTACTGGGAACCTGAATATTTTTTTCAACTTGAATGTTCCTGATGGTTTTTTGAGCAAGGAGGCAATGGCTAGCACGACCCACAGTTTTGCACATGGAAAATCAAGACTGTAAGTAGGGAAATAACTCACTTTTGGGGGAGCATTGAGTCCACTCAACAGGAAAACTTCCAATATTGTCCCTGTGTTGGGCCATTGATTGTTTTAAGGTACTAAAGACAAAAACGAGAGGAATCAAGATCTGAGATTGAGTAGGACACAGGGCTCCGTCGGGGGATGCCACACTGAAGATTCTGTTCAATTTTTCAACTCAGTTTTGCATCCCATGGTCCATAATTTTTTTCTTTTCAATCTTTTCCTCTTTAACCAGGGAAGCCTTAATGGCCAGCAGTCCCCAAAGTGATATAATCTGAGGGCTACCTAGGAAAGGCCTTTACTCCAAATGTTTTCTTCACCACTATTGTGAAATTCCACCAACGGAGAGCACTGGGGGAGGGACACGTATTCTGCCAACTTCAGGGGTCCCCTAATATATTGCATATATTCCTGGGAGATATAACAAGACCCTGGCGGTCAAGGCCCTGACCAATGAGAAACAGGTTGGGCGGCTGGGCAAGGGGCAGGTGAGCATGTGAGCTGAAGCTGGGAGCAGAGGTTAGATGAGCTGATTGCTATTGTCTTAACCCAGCCTGACCTACAACTGTCTGTACTTCTCCACCCCCTGAGGCTTCCGCCCTAACCTAGAATAGTCCACTTTAGCTCTTGTCATTTCAGAGCAGTCCCTCAGGCTCCAGGCTGTGCCTCCCTCTCCTGGGCCTTGTGCCCCGCTCCCCTATAACAGTATAACACCTGTATCGGTCTGCTCAGGAGGTCTGCCCTGAGAGAGTAGCACAGCCTGGGGGCTTCAAGAGCAGACATTTATTGTCTTATTGTCTTGGAGGCTGAAGGCTGAGATCAAGGGGTGGGCAGGGTTGGTTTCTGCTGAGGCCTCTCTTGGCTTGTGGACGGCTGTCCTCTCCCCACATCTTCATGGGGTCTTCCCTCTGTGTCTGTGTTCAAATTTCCTCTTCTTATAAGGACAGCAGTCCTATTGGATTAGGGCCTACCTTAGTGATCTCATTTTAACTTACCCCTTTAGAGGGCTTATCTCCAAATACTGTCACATTCTGAGGTGTTGGGGGTTAAGATTTCAACATGTGAATTTGGGGGGTCGTAACTCAGCCCACAACAATACCTGACTTTGAAGAGTCCCCTCAAAGGCCCTTGACTCCCATCCTGAAACACTGCCCCTACATCCATTTCAAATTTATCAGAGCAGGTTTCCTAGATCCAGGATTTTCTAGTCTGAAGTTCTCCTGGAGAACATTAGGCAGGACACAGTGCCTTTAAATTGGGAGACCAACCCTGCCGGCAATTCACGGGTTTCTTTATTTGGTCAGAATTAGAAGTGGGTTCTGCAAGGGTATCTTGAATTTTACCCACAAGATGACTTCTAGTCTGGATTGGGCATCTTTGGTGATGGACACCCTGTGACTTTCTGAGAAGCGGTAGACCCAGGTGAAGACTATCAATTAAAGCATTTCAGAATTAAAAGGAGAAATTGCACCACCATGGAAATAAAATCAAAAGTCCTTGTTCCCTCTGTTGGTTGAATCCTAGGGATTACGGAAATCCGATGCTGGCAGCATTAGCCCAGATCTTTGGTTGGGGCCACCCCTCCGGCTCTATTTCACGTTTCGTTACCTGAGTTGCATACCTTTCAAAGAATGGCCTTTAGTCAGGGTTTGCAGCTCTTTGCCCCCCAGGCTGTAGGAATGGCATCACTCTGAGGCCCCTCATGAAAAGCAACTCCAGGTCTTTCAGCCCTTCCTTTCTGGGCTGTGTGACTCCACCTGATTCTGGGAAAGAGCCTCGCATCCCCCCATCCTGACCCCACGCCTCATCCCACCACCCTCGCTGCTGGGCTGGTCTCAGAGTCCAGAGAGCAGGAGGTAAGTTCTATACGTAGTGACATCACTCAGTGGCTCCAGCAAACGGCAGTGTCCCCTCCACTTCCCAACTCCCGGAGCACCCAGGACCAGACAGCAGCCTGACACACCCTCCTTGAATCAGGACCTCACAAAACACTATCCAGGCAGCCTCGAGACGTTCACCGACACGGCCTCAATTAACCCAGGAAAGAAAGCTTCCCATGCTCTTTCCATTCCCCGCGAAAAAGGGAACGAGATCCCCTCTCCTGGGAATCCTTAAAAATAGGTGAGAGGTTCATCTGTTGTAGCTGGAGGACGCGTGAGGCTGAGTGGAATGTCTCCTGGGGCCTGGGGGATCCTCTGATCCAGAACCCAGCCGTGTGGTTTAAACAGCCCTGGTCACCTCCACAGGGAACCCCTGGGGTGGACCATGAACCGTCTCCTCTGTCGTGATTGCCCTGGACGCTGTGATCTTTCCCCTCCTCATAACCGGCACTCTTACCGTTCAGCTATTCCAAGAACACTGACCATGCATTTTGTTTGTTATAGTGCACTCCCTGAAGACATGATGCTCTGAGAGGCTAGCGCTCTGGCCGTTCCCCAAGCTCCTGTGAGCCCTCATGAGGAGCAACACGCATCAGTGACACAGGGCTTAGCCCGTCTCTCTCTGCAACCTCCCACTGCATCCTCTCCTCACACTGGTTCCATCACACTTGCTGACGAGCGGCACTCAACCCTGCTGCCCTCTGAGCGGTCATCTTATTGCTCCCTTCCTTTGGCCGCCAACCTTCTGCCTCCGCCTCTTGACCCCTTGTCTCTTCCTTAACCCCCTTCAATTCGGTTTCCATCTACTCCAAATAAGCGTAATTTTCAAAATGGTGTGTTCCATGCGCCAGGGGCTCAGGGGGAAGAAGGCATGGGCCTGGCTCCTAAGAGATCAAAGATCTTCCGACCCACTGGTGGATGCTCAGTTAGATGGGGGTAGAGACAACCACGCCGCCAAGCAGAATGTTTCAAGTGCTATAGAAAGAGAAAGAAAGATGGAGCTTCCTTAAACATACTAAAAATAGAGCTACCATATGATCCAGCAATCCCACTCCTGGGCAAATATCCGGAAAAGATGGAGATTCTAATTTGAAAAGATACACGCACCCCAGTGTTCACAGTAGCATTATGTACAATAGCCAAAACATGGAAACAACCTGTGTCCACTGACAGGTGAATGGATAAAGAAGATGTGATATATATACACAATGGAATATTACTCAGCCATAAAAAAGAATGAAATAATGCATTTGCAGCAACATGGATGGACCCAGAGATTATCATACTAAGTGAAGTAAGTCAGACAGAGAAAGACAAATATCGTATGATATCACTTACATATGGAATCTAAAATATGATACAAATGAACTTATTTACAACACAGAAACAGACTCACAGACATAGAAAATAAACTGATGGTTACCAAAGAGGAAAGGGAGGCGAGGGATAAATTTGGAGGTTGGGATTAACATACACACACTACTACATATAAAATAGGTAAACAAGGACCTATTGTGTAGCACAGGGAACTGTGTTCAGTAACTTGTAATAACCTATAATGTAAAAGAATCTGAAAAAGAATATGTATACGCATACACACACATATATATATAACTGAATCAGTTAGCTGTACACCAGAAACTAACACAATATTGTAAATCAACTATACTTTGATTTAAAAAAAAAGAAATATAGGCGTGGCCGCGACTGTCTGTCGGGGCCCTGACCATTTGTCTGCTGCTGGGAGGGACAGAGTTTGCAGCCTTGGGGCCTCCACGTGTGCGCTCCCCAGGGCCTGTGCACCCAAGTGGACCCTCGGAGTTAGCAACCCGTGTTTTCAAAGGTAACCAACTGCCCACACACACAAAAATATTCCAAGCAAAAGCACCAACCTGTTTGCTGTGGTCCAAGAAGGGAGTTCTCTAATTTTCCTGCTTCACCCTTTCTGTATTGTCTACTTGTCTGTAGGGAGCATGGATGGCTGTTGTCATATCATGTAAGGCATTTTTAGAAAGTCAAAGAAACTTTGGGGAATTCCCTGGCGGTCCAGTGGTTAGGACGCTGTGCTTCCACTTCAGGGGGCGAAGGTTCAGTCCCTGGGACTAAGATCATGCATGCATGAATGCGTAACATAAATAAATAAACTCTTCCCCTTTAAAAATAAATAAATAAATAAATAAAAAGAAATATATATTTACGGCAAAAAAAAGAGAGAGAGAGAGAGAGAAAAAGGAGTAGGTGGAGATTTTGGGGGGACGTGCAAGCCACACTCAAGCTGAGCTTCAAAAGGACCAGCAAGATCTTTAAAGGTACAGAATGAGAGCCACTCGGGCTGATCAGGGTGCAGGTTCAGGAAGCATTCAGGCCACAGAGGCAGCAGGGGTCTGAGTGAGGAGGGAATTTGGGGGCCAAACAGAGGAATGCAGCGCTGAGGAGTCTGGGCTGAGCTTGGCGTGTGTGAGCAGGCCTCTGCTTGAGGGGCCTTTAGCGGGCAGCATTCACACATCACAAACTGGGGCTTCGCTCCAACTTGTCCACTTATTAGCAACAAAGGAATTGAGTCATTATTACAATAGATCCCCAGGTTCTGTTATGCCACGCCCCATGGTCCTGTCCCACTTGTGAAAAAACAAAAGGAGAGAGTTCAGTGGCCTCCTAGTGAGTAATTGACTTCAGCTTCTTAACAAGGGCAGGGTCAGAAGCCTCCATTCTGAGAGTGGGATTGACATCCATACACTAATATGTATAAAATGGATAACTAATAAGAACCTGCTGTATAAAAAAATAAATAAAATTAAAAAAAAAAAGAAGTGTCCATTCTGATCTCCCACGAAAGATGTATGGGCTTGTGCCCAAGTGAGCAAAGCCTGGGGAGAGGGGCGGGTCTCTGAAGTTCAGGGGCTGCTCCAGCAGGATTGGAGGAGCCCCGTGCCTTCCTACCTCCACCTGACATCCACGGTTTCCTCCCAGTTTGTCTCCTAAGAGAACTGGGTCATCACTTCACAATCTGGAAATGGCTGCCAAGAAGGCTCTGTCCCCAGAGGACGGTATTCACTGGTGAAATGGAAGGCCTTCAGAGAGCAGACAGTGGCCAGGAGATAGTGATCAGACCCCAGGGCGGTGGTCAGCCCACACCTGGCACTGACATGCCACACAGACTTGGCTCCCGCGGATGCTACAGTTCCAGTTACTAGATACTTTTTCACTTATTTAAAGATGTCCGGCCAATGCCACCCTACAGGTATGTCTTCGCTGGGCTAGAGAACAAAGGCTATCTATTTAAAAAATATATTTAAATAGCTTTTTATTTCCCTAATCCAATGTTTATGGCTTTCTTCAGTTGTCTGAAAACTATTTTGCCAAAAATTACAGTGTGTTATTCTATTACCACCTTATTGTAATAATACCCTCCTTTTATAACCACTCCACCTGTTGGGCAGTGTCCCTGAATTTGCAAAGGCCTTTTACTGAAGAAAGCCACAGATGGGGGAGCAAGAACCATGTCCTTCTGCAGGTTCTCTTGGAGCCTCAGTTTCTCCTCCTGAAAATGGGATATATAATGTCATCTAGTTAACGAATTAGTATCTGAAAAATATTTTGAGATTGAGGTGTGAAAACTGCTATAGGATCAGAGCTATGGATGTAGCTTTTAAGCCACAGAAGTGGTCTTGTGTGTAATCTGAATATTCTTAACACACAAAAGGAGCTTACAGTTTAAAGGCATCTTTTAGTAAATGCATTTATGAAATGAAAAATTATGTGGCCCTCTTAGAAATGTCTCAAACATTTGGAATTTCTTAACACAACATTTTAACGCAATGTTAAGTCAGAATGGCTTGTTATTTGTTCTGCCCTCTTCTGATTAGATCAGATGAATTTAGCTCTAGAGTCAGACCTCAATGGCTTCAACTATTCAATTTATGAATCTAAGCAGGCCTGTTCCTCTTCAGTGCTCATAAGCACTTCTTCCCAGGAGAGGAAGGGGAAGGGAAAGCCAATGAAAATTAATTAATTTTGCTATTTTTAGTGAATGTGGGAAATGGGCTGATGGGAGACAAAACTCAAAACCTATTATGGAGCTGTTTGGATATCAATTACCGCTGTTCCCCTCAAATGGATGCTGGAAAATGGGCATATTTAGATACTCTATTGGGCGTAATTATTCTCCCACCATAATACAGGTTTTGCAGGCATAGGCCATCTGTCCTGCCCGGGAGAGTCAGCGTGAAGCAGACTGCATCCCTTCCCCAGCCAGCTCTGCCCCTCACCTGCAGGGTCTTGCATCTATTTTTGTCACCTCTGTCAGCCTGGCTAAAGGGTTCCAAATAAAACCGAAGGAAGACATGAAGATGGCCAAAAAAATGAAGTCTGCGCAGCACGAGCCTGTAGCCTTACCTTTCTGTAGCTTCTGTGGTCTTGCCTGAATGAAGGGCTTTACTCTGTGTTGGAGGAGGTGATGCTTTAGGTAGGTTAGCCTTACTCGTGGAATTATTGTTTGGATTTCTTTGGTACATGGAAGCACAGAATCTTTTCACAAGTTAAAAGTACTAACTTTGCATTTGGCATTCAGTAATTCTTTATGGAACACTTCGGGGAAATGTTGTGGCACGTTCCATCGAAATAATGGATTTTTATGTAGTTCTCAACCTTTAGCTGAGACACAGCTTCTATTTTGTTGTCATCCCTGTAGGCTTCCCTCTCAGTAACTCCTCAGCTGACTCCACTCAGATGAACATTTTATAAGACAAGATTTCCACATTTCTCATGTTTATGACTATTCCTAAAACTCTCATAAAGTTTGTACTTTCCCCCAATACTAATTTAATAACCTTGAAAATAGTCAACAGTATGAGCACAAATTCCTTAATTGGCTTTACAGAGAGAAAATGCATGAAATAGTACTGCTATACCCGGTCAACACAGACTCAGGAATGGCAGCTCTGGTCAAAAGCAGAGAGCAATGGATTAGAACAACCACTTTGTCACTTACTACACAAGTGAGATTGAGCAAAGTCACTGAACACTTCTGAACCTCAGTTTCATCTGTAAAATGGGAATAATCACTGTCAAGAGGATTAAATGTGTGTGAATATGTTTTGTCAACCATGAAATGGTATAAAGATGTAACGGTTGTTATTATTTATACCCCTGAAATGTGAGCAACAGGCCGTGCCATGCAGCTTGCGGGATCTTAGTTCCCGGGCCCCTGGCAGCGGAAGCACGGAGTCCTAACCACTGGAAATTCCCTCCAGGCCTTGAAAAGAGCTTAAGAAAGAAGGTCGGGATCTGACAGAGAAGATTATGAGCCCGAAAGGTGAGGGCCAAACACTTAGCATGAAAAACACATGTCACCGGTCCCATAAGGATGTTAACATGTATGAAGAACAGGCACCTGGTGCCCCAGGTCAAGTCTTGTTCGTGAAGATTCTATAATCCAGGCAACTCCCTGGCCTCCAACTTCCTGAGGTCACTGTTTCACTTAATATCAAAATGAAATGCGGTCATTAACAGCTGAATCTAGAATACTCTCATCTATTTCTCTAACATGAGTTTGCCTTCTCATCCACACTGTCACCGATTTCCCTGCTTTCCTCTGACTCCAAACCATTACTCCCAGCCCCGCTTTAACCGTCCTTGCTTTCCTGAAATCATGGGATATGACCCTTTCCGTTCCCCCAAAGCACTGCCGGCATTACATGGTTTGGGAGCAGCAGGGAGAGTTACCACACGGTGTGCAAACACTTCAAATCCAACGTCAGACATCGCTGCGCTCTCCAAGTCCCATCGCTTTCGACATAGAGAATGTTTTATATCCACATCTCTCCACAGGCCCTGGTTTTCTTCCATGTTTCTAGCTAGCCCTTCCCACCCCCATTCCTCTAGACTCTTCCATTTCCTTCTTCAGGATCCCAACCCCCTTCTTGAGATACCAGTGGATTACTCCTGTTTCTGTATCATGCAGAATGATTTAACATTTGTGTGTGTGTGTCTATACTTCTCCCAACTCAAGCGTCCTAAGCAGACAGCCTCACCTTTCACAACCCAACAGGGATGATGGATGGATGAATGAATTTAAATTTAATGAGATGCCCAGCAGACAATTTAAAACCAGGTTCCTGACCACAGTGAGGGGAGGCACTCAGCTTGTTAAACGAAATGAATAATGCCCACAGGTGAAGATTGTTCAGGTCATGGTCACAGAAGTCATATTTGAGAGCAGGGTGATGAATGTCTTTGCCCAAGGAGAGCAGAGTGAACTCTGCTATAAGACTCAACTTCGGGAATTAAATACTTCTATTTAATGGACAGTCCAAGCTCCTAGATGCCTGTAAGCTGGGACGAGAACTCAGAGAAGACAGCTTCAGAACAGTCGTGGGAATAGAACCCGGACAGCCAGGGTTTAGGAAGTGAATGGAGGTGGAATGAAGAAGGCAGTAAATGTATTTAGGCTGCTGCGCTCTTACGTGAATCATTTACAAAGCTAGTAAGCATTTTAAGGAAAGGAACTCTATTCCTGTAACTGGTTTACAGAGGATTCTCACCTTGCTGGGGATGTAAGCACGGGATGGTTTCATTGCCGCCAGCAGCTGCTCTCTGCTGAGTCCCCGTTTCCCACCAGCGATCAGACTGGCCAGATTTAATAACCTGCCTAAGATTTTGGGGTTATTAGACCAGTCTCATTTTTGTATTTAAGATTCAATTCTAATCATTCAACGACGACCACAAAGAAAATAGCAAGTGTTGATGAAGATGTGGCGAAATTGGAACCCGCATACAGGCGTTGCAGGTGGGGTGCAGCCACTGTGGAAAACAGTATGGTGGGTCCTCAAAAAGGTAAACATGGAATCACCATACGATTCATCAATTCTACCTCTGGGTATGCACCCAAAATCACCGAAAGCAGGGACTTGAACAGATTTGTGCCCCCACATTCACTGTAGCATTATTCACAACAGCCAAAACATGGAAACAACATAAGGGTCCACCACAGAAGAATGGACTTAAAAAGCATGGTCTATACATAAAAAGGATTATTAGTGAACTATAAAAA
Organism: Delphinapterus leucas; assembly: GCF_059928025.1. Classification (NCBI taxonomy): domain Eukaryota; kingdom Metazoa; phylum Chordata; class Mammalia; order Artiodactyla; family Monodontidae; genus Delphinapterus; species Delphinapterus leucas. The sequence goes on along the minus strand of NC_143130.1, from coordinate 20,189,002 downwards.
CGATGGAAATTCTAATACATATTATGACATGGATGAACTTGAAAACATACTAAGTGAAAGACGTCGTCACAAAAGGACAGATACTGTGTGATTCCATTTATATGAGGTCCGTAGAGTCGTCGAAATCATAGAGACAGAAGGTAGAACGGTGGTGCCAGGGGTGTGGGCTGGGGAATGGGAGTGAGGATTTAACGGGGACAGAGGTTCAGTTTGGGATAATGGAAAAGTACTGCAGATGGATAATGCCGATGGTTGTACAACACTGTGAGTGCACTTAATAACACTGAACCGTACACTTAAAAATGGTTAAACTGGTAAATTTTATGCTATGTATATTTTACCACAATTAAAAAAAAATTTTTTTTAAGGTTCAGTCCTAGGCATTCCATCTCAAACTCAGTCGCCTGGCCCATCGGCCCCCCAGCAGCTTGCTTGTTCTGCCCTTGGGGTAATGTATATTCCCGCACATAGAGCCCCAAGAACTGGAGGGTCCCCTTCCACACGCTTGGACGGACTTGGAGAGTGGGGTGGGTGGAGCTGCCCCATCTTCCCTCAAGGCTCACTGAGCTTGCAGCCCTTCCAGCCCAAGGGAAGGGACTGCTCTGAAATCTCCAGCCTGGCAGGTCACAAGCCTTTCAAGTCTGTCCCCAAACCTCAGTGGGAAGGACACACTGTGCCATGCTCCTCGGCTCCCAGAATGCTCACTGTGACCTTCTTACCCCTCTCAGCTCCTCGTGGCCTGGGGGTAACTACGAGGTCACCCTAGCAAGAGTCTAATTCCCTGTTTTGCTGAACCCCAATCTTTATAAGTGATTGTCTTAGGACTCTCGCCCTGACTTGGCTGTGGGGATTAAAGGAACCCCTTCCCCTCTGTGGCAGGCAGAATTCTAAGCTGGCCCCCAAGATTCCAGCCCCCTAAGCGTGAGTGGAGCCTGCAGATATGATGGGATGTCACCTCTGTGATTATGTCACATTATGTGGCAAAAGGGATTCTGTGCATGTAAAGTCCCTAATCAGGGACTTCCCCGGTGGTCCAGCGGTTAAGATTCCACACTCCCAGTGCAGGGGGCCCGGGTTTCAATCCCTGGTCAGGGAACTAGATCCCGCATGCCACAAGGAAGAAGACACGCTGCAGCCTAAATAAATAAATAAATATTTTAAAACAATAAAATTAAGTCCCTAATCAGTTGACTTGGAGATGGTTAGAAAGGAGATTGTCCTGGGTGGATAGAAAGGGAACACAGCCCTGCTCCAGTCTCCTGTTACAGCCTCCCACCATGAATACTAACTACATCTCCACAAAGCTTAGGACCTGCAAGCCTCTTCTTAGTTTGGAAATGGGACTGGGGGTGTAGCTGGCAGTAGAGCCAGCTCAGAAGTGTTGACCATCAGGAAGTCCTGAGAAGCTGGTTAGTTCCTGGTGACTTCCTGAATGGGGAATGTAAGAGGTAGGTATTTTGGTCCTCAGGGCAATTTTAGTACAAGAGGGAAAAAATATCCCACATTTTATTACTCCCAGTGAACGGTAGCATTTGGTGTGATTTCTTTTCCTATTGTGATTCTCTGTAGGAAGAGGGTTTTTTTTTTTTCATCCTATTTAACAATTTAGAAATTGAAATAAAACATTTTAAGCTTATCAAAGAATTGCCAGTTTCATTTTCCCCATCCTTTCCTCCACCAGCATTGCAACTTGGAAATACAGTTGAGACCCACTGTCTGAGCACCTGGTGGCATCCAGGTGGCACTGATGGGAACAGAGTTATTGAATCTGTAAGCTGGGGACAGACCTGGACTCCACGGTCCCACTAAGTGGTTAAAGACCCTGCCCAGTGATTCCTCCGTCTCTCTGACTGTAACACTAGGTACATTTTGCTCCCTCAAGATCAGGGAATTAACATCCTTAAGTTCAGGGTCACATCAAAGAAGAAGTTATGTCTTGGGTCACAACAGAATTGTATAAAAAACAAAGTCAGCCCTCAAACGTAGAAATCTGGCATAATGAAATCTTTTACCCAAAATGGGTTTAGAAGAATTCAACTTAGCAGAAGGTAACACAAACTACAAATGTTAAGTATTCCAACGCACTGCACTCATCTCTCCTTCCAAATGTCTGTGACACAAACAGGACTGGGTCTCATTGGGTCCCAGCTCTTACCTAAGACCCACCTGAGGCCAGTTTCAGCCCATATTCAAATCTCCTGAGAATAAGGTTCACTCCAAAAGCACTCGTGAGGAGTGGAGGCCTTAGTGAAGTTTGTGGGAAGACGGACAGGGTTAAAAGACACTTGCACAGAAAACTTCCCAAGGCTCTCCTGTCCCCGGCTCCCCAGACACCGCAGGTTCCTGGAGCCATTTCCAAGACCCTGTCGGCTTTGCATCCTCCATCTGTAAACCGAAAGCTAGCCAGAGAACAGCGAAAGCGAAGCAAGTTATCCTCAGACAAATTTCAACAACCCCTGAGTCCTCAGGCTTATCTCTGGGGGGATGCGGTTCACCTCACCATTGTTTTATTTACAGAATCACTTCTATTTCATCTAGGGATTAATAGATGGTTGGTGACTAACCAGTTTATCATTTGAGTCTTGTCTGCATCCCACCAAGCCCTCCTGGACCATAAATTCCCTGTAGACAGGGAACTTATCCATACTGTTCACTGTTGCATCTCCCGGACTTTACCCCTAGTAACACCTGGCACAGAAGAAACCACAAGCAATCTCTGGATGAAAAATGAATGGGCTCCATACATTCTCTCTTCCTGTTTGGACGTCAGTCACTTGGCAGGTCCTAAAGCGTGAATGAACAGCACTTCTTCATCAGGGATCTTTTTAGAACCTAGCTTCTCTTTCAGACTCTTATCATTGAGTTCAGATAAAATTATTTACCATTTTCTTCCACATTTGTTTCTTCCAACATGTAGTTCTCCTTCAGAATATGGACCTGGAATACAGACAAGGTAGCATGTTATCTACTTGCTTTCAGGAAGTATGGAACCACTTTATTATCATCTTTTAAAGTTTTTCTTGAAATTTGTCACCAAAAAACCTCCAGGCTGTAATTTCCTCATTTGTAGAATAATTATTTCTTTTTTTAAATCAAGAAATTTCACTAGCAAGTCATCCTTGAAGTGCATCAATCTCCTTCTCTTCCCTCCTTCTATTATCTACCAAATATTTATGGAATGTTTGATATAAGCCAGACTCTATGCTATGCACATTGGCATTTATTGTATCAAAAATTTTGTATTAGTCTGTATTGATTTATAACAGTAAATATAGAACCACAACAGAAAATTTGGGACATATACAATACTATAAATAAGAATCACATAATCACAGCCAGAAAGAGTAACTGTCATCCTTTTGATATATTTCCGTCTAGTTTTTGAATATATACATGCATTTTTCCATAGCTGAAGCAATAGTTTACACACAATTCTGTAATGTTCTTTTTTCCCCTTTAACAATATATTTAGGTATTTTCTTGTGTGCATGAAAAATACCTCATTTTTAATAGCTGCATAATAGTTCACTTAAACTTCCCCCTAATTTTGGATTTTTTGGTTGTTTCTAATTTTCTGACATGAAAAAGGAGACAGTGCACAAATATTTTTCCCCTTTTCTGATTATTTCTGTTGAATCCCTAGATATGGAATTGTAGGCCAAAGTATATAAACATTTTTAAGGGTCTTGAAATATTTCACAAAATCACTTTCCAGTAAAGTTATATCAACTTATGCTCCCACTATAATATATAAAATTGCCCATTTCATTGCACTCCTGCCAGTACTGAATGTTAGAATTTTAAAACGTCTTTCTAATTTAATAGATGAAAATACTGCTTACTATTTTAATTTTTTCAATTACTGGGTAATCCAAACACTTTAAAATATAATTACATATACACACTAATCGTTTTTATTTTTTCTTTGAGGAAATTTTCTCATTGAGTTATTAGAGTTTTCTTATCAATGTGTGTGTACTCTTGTATTGAGGATAAAATGAACTGTCAGGGCTTCCCTGGTGGCACAGTGGTTAAGAATCCGCCTGCCAATGCAGGGGACATGGGTTCGAGCCCTGGTCCGGGAAGATCCCACATGCCGCAGAGCAACTAAGCCCATGCACCACAACTACTGAGCCTGTGCTCTAGAGCCCGCGAGCCACAACTACTGAGTCCACGTGCCACAACTACTGAAGCCTCCGTGCCTAGAGCCCGTGCTCCGCAACAAGAGAAGCCACCGCAATGAAGCCTGCGCACGGCAACAAAGAGTAGTCCCCACTCGCTGCAACTAGAGAAAGCCCGCACACAGCAACGAAGACCCAGTGCAGCCAAAAATAAATTAACAAATAAATTTTTTTAAAAAAATGAACTGTCAGATTTGTTCTGTTTTCTATTTTGTTCACAATATTTTTAGTTGTCACAATTTTTAAATTCTTATGTAATCTAGTCTACTGGTGATTTCCTTTATGATTTTTCGATTTCTTTTCTTCCCCCATCTTGAGGTTACATAAATATTTGCCTAAATTTTCTCCTAGTTTTTAAAGTTCTTTAATGTAGCTGAAATTTCTTTTAGCACATAATGAAACGTATGAGCTCAACTTGATTTTTTTTTTCAAATTACTAGCTTTCTCAAGTCCATTTTATTGAGAATCTGTCCCTTTTTCATTTATTTTAGATGACTCCATCACATATTAAAATCTACAGTATATCAACACTGTCTTTTTCTGGGTTATCCTATTTTATTATCTATATCATTCAATATCTACTAATATTCTATTTTGATACTTTAAATTATTATTTTATACTGTTTAACTAACAAACAGGGAAATTTCCCATCTGCTTCTTCATTTTCATAATCTTCTTAACCCTTCTTATCTGCTACTTGTTCAAGTAAACTTTAAAATAATTTTGTTTTAGCCTCCCAAGGTAGGTGTTAATAGCTTCATTGTACAGTTGAGGAACTGAGTCTCAAAAAGAATAAACAGCTCAAGATTACACATATTCTAAGTGGAAGAGGCATAAAGCAAAATCATGTCTTTTGACATGTCCTCTTTCAGCTCTAAAATGCTGTAATTTTTAGTAAACTCAGGAAGCTTACTCACTAACCACTTTCTCCTTTCCTGTCTACCTCCCTCTAGTGGTCACTATAAATATTGCAGTTTCTCAAGCCAATTTTACACAGTAATTATTTTTATACAATAAAAATTATATGTTTAGCTTAAAGTTTACTTTAAAATTTTTAACTTACACAGAGTTAATAAGAATAATTGTCTAATATTTTGAGCCATGTATCACCGGCATTTTCTTAGCAAAGAACAGCCTCAGAAGAATTTAGTAAAAAGTCGAGTGAAAAGAAAGTAAAATTTTGTCAATTTCATGGATTTTTAAAGTAGTAACAACAGCAGGTCCAAAGACCCTCCAGATGTTTCTTCGTTCTTTTCTCCATTGACGTTATCTAAGTACTTTAGGAATAACAATCTTTAAATTCCCCCTCTAAGCCATTTCTTGTTTTCTTACCTCACTTTATGTCCTTTCTCACCTTCTAGTGCCTTTGAGTAGGTTCAGTTGGCACAGAGGTGCCTGGGCAGGGGTGCAGGGGGTACTGGAAGGCAGCCTGAGCTCAGGTACTCACGCTGCGCCCTGGCCAGGTCTGCACCGGCCCCGCGGAAGGGCCACCTGTTCGCAATTCCCACAAAGATCAGGTACGAGCTAGCAGGGCTGGCCTCCTCCCCCTACCGCCTTGGTTGAAACTTCAGTCTCATTTTCTTCCCTGTTCATTTCCTGTCCGCCACACCCTCCCACCCTTCTTTTCTTTTTGTGCCTTTTTCTTTTCCCTTTCTTCCTTCCTAATCCCATCATCCTTCAATTTCTTCTTCCCTATCTCCTCTTCACCTGGAAGAAAAGATACCGTGTAAAATTTAATTCATACACACAAGATAATGTGTACATTAAAAATTTTAAAGCTAAAAAACTAAGCCACACGTATGTTTATACATCATAAAAGCTTAACCAAGCGAAAAGAACACTACTAAAAAGGAAAAATAATTCTGGGAAGCACTTATAATGTCTTTTTTTCTTTATCTGAATTTGTGAAAAACAGGGGCTGCCTATATTACTCTCGCCTGTGGCTATTTAATACTATTTAACTTTTACTAAGCCAATTCACGATACATGCATTAGTGTTTACATGGAACAAAATTTAAGAGAAAAAAGAACATGAACAGAAAGCTTAGGTCCATTATTCAATGAGGATTAAGGACTGACAGAATTGAGAATCTCTCCTGGATTTGGTTCAGAAAGAGGGGGATAATAATACTTGCCTAATTAACTAGTAAGTGCGGTAGATTAAAGTGCTTTGTAAACATTAATTAAAGATGCAGGGAGTTAGATGAGGCCAATACGTTATTAGTGAAAAAGTTTTCTTCCCTTTAATCAGGTATCTCCTCCTGGGGAGAGCAAAGAAATGATATAAGGACTAAGGAATTGGGGCTCAGCCCCGAGTGCCACCAGTGACTCAGTCATCCCGTGCCACCAACCACTTCCTTAATTTTCTGTAAAATGGGGATAAGCACCAACAGCACTTTGCAATACGGGTTTATGTCTGCCATTTGAGTATATATCAAACACTATAATTAATAAAACCCTATAACTCTTGTTTTCTCCTTTCCTACAGAGTTGTCCCACCCCATGGAAACACCGGTAACATTAACTTCCACCAACTTACAGAAGCCTTCCACAACCAGCTATTAACCTCAGTGGATATTTCCATGGTGATAAAGAAGAAATGGCACCAAGGAATGGGGTCAAAACCTCTTGGACGAGTTTCCTCTCCTTTCTGAACCTCAGTTTTCCTCCTCTGTAAAATGGGGATAAGAAATTGGGGGTTCTAAGGATTGAATGAAATAATGTGTGTGTGTTAAATGCCTTGTCCAAGGGTAATAAGAATTCGATACGTGGTAGTTATTATTGTCATTAAATGTAAAATAACCTCTCAAAACTGACCAAGGAGGGGGAAAAAATGTCCCGTCTTATTCAGAGCTTCGAATGCAAATCCCTATTTCTCCTCCGAGTGTTTAACTCAGATATGGGGCTGGAGTTTCCTCAGATCGTCCCCAATTCAAACCTCGCACCAACACCGAGAGGCGGCTGCGGGGCAGCGCCGGCGCGGGGGCCTGTCCCTTTAAATGCCCCGGGCGCGCGCGCCGTGTGAGTTGGAGGAGGGAGCAGCCGAGACCCCGACGGGAGCGCGCACGAGCGCGCGCGGCGGGGCGGCCCTGGAAGGTCTGCGAGGCGCGCGCGGGCGGACAGGCGAACGGGCGGCGCTAGGGCTCGGCTCCCGCTTGCGGTCCGGGTGGGCTCCTGCGGGACTCCTGCGAGGTGAGTGCGGGCTTCTCGATCCCGGACAGGGTCGGAGGGCGGGAGGGCGTCCTGGCAGCCGATCCCCTTGTCCAGCACGTCGGTGAGTGGGGCGACGTTTGCAGCCGGTCGGGGGAGATCGGGGCTCTGGTGGGGTCCAGGGCGGGAAGGGCGAGCCCCTTTGCTAGCGAGCCGGCTGCCTGCGCTTCCCGCGCGTCCCTGCGGGTGCCCTCCCAGGGGGGATCTCTTCTGCTTGCTCTCCCGCTCCTCCGCATCGCGTCCCTTGGAAGTTAGGAAAGGCTCTGGCGCCGTCCGAGGGGCCGTCGTAGACCCGGTGGCCTCCCACCCGGGAAACCCGGGGCCTCATTCGGGATCACGGGGGGTCCGCGTGCGTCCGGCTCGGGGGCGGTGGGGAGGACGCGAGGCTTTCCGACTCCGAGGCTGTCCTGGCGGCGGGCGAAGGTGGTCCATGGCACGATTCTTGCTTTACGCGCAGAGAGGTCCGGGTTGTCCCAACACCCCTGCCCTGTCCCCACCGCCCTCCCCGGAGCACCAATTGCCGCCGCAGCCGTCGAATTCCCAGGGCGCTGTGTCCCATCCCCCGCGGAGAGGAGGGCGGGAGCCTCATATTGGCAGGAGGTGGCCGAAGCCACCTGTTGAACTTGGGTCCTGCGCAAAGTGACCAGTAGGTTTTCGTCCCCAACCCCGCTCCCCAACCCCTGACCCCCAACAGGTAACTGAATCACGCGGGAACGTGTAGGATCAGCCGGTGAGCAGGGGCGGGAGGGATTATAAAAAGAGAAGGCGATGTGGCCGATGTGATGCAAATAAAATAAACTCCAGAATTTCTCCAAAGCTTTGAAAGTTTCCCAGTATTGTTTTACGGAGTCTAAATTTAAGCACCTAGCCTTTTATATTTTTATTTTTTTCTTAAACCGCAGGAACTAACATCAGAAAACATTTAACTCTTTGCCAGGACCTACTTGGTGCAAAGCGAAAACTTAGAGTAAAGGAAAATGATTTTTGTGTCTTTTCCCCCTAAACACAGTAGAACACTCAGGTCTGTTTCTGGAGACCGTAGAAAGAAGGTTTCTCTGGCTCCAATTTTCATGCAGAACGATTTTTTTTTAAATCTATATTTCTGAAAGATATAGAAACACCAAATCAGATATAAGTGTAAACGTGAGGAAAATGCTCACAGGAGAACCTAAGTTTATTAAAGATGCTTTTCTACTTTTTTTTTTAAGCACTACATTCTTACTGCTCTAGCATGCAATGAAAAGTCTGCCCTCAAAGCTCAGTGTCTGAATGTTACAGATTGTTTTTCTAGGTGGAGGAGGTATTTTGGTTCATGAGGCCAATGTGGAAATACAAACAAATGCCCTGTTTACTTGGGATTGGGCGGGAAGGGTGGAAGTTGTCTAAAATCTCTCTTGCCAAACTTGACAGTGTATGTATGGAATCTTGTGTATTTTCTTGCTCAGACCAGTAATAGCCATTTTTAAGGGACGGGGTATATGCCTTGGTAACCGCACTTCAGAGCTTTTTTTACATTTTGGGGGGGGGGGAATTTTGGATGCTGATAATTTAAAAGTAACACATTTTCTCCATTACTAGAAATCAGAAAGCCAAAATCAGATAATTTAGAGAAGGCTGGAAAGAGGAGAGATGCTTTTAAGAAAACATGCGGGTGTTTGACACCACGATGGCTCCCTTTGTGGCGGAGGGCGGGATTTGCTTGTTTTCGTGCAGGCCCTGCGTGTTCATTAATTCATTCAGCAGTATTTTCAGGCCTGTTTGACCACCTACAATGTGCTGAGTGCTGAACTAGTCATGGGACATACAGACACATCTAGATAACAGCCACACGGCCCAAACAGATTAAAACCAGATCGAGTAAGCCTTCATCAGGAGCTGAAGATACACCTGGCCCTGGTTCCAAAGTTCTCAGACACCTTAGGAGCCTGTGGTTGGCACCCTGTGTTGATTGTCAAGATCATCTCAAGTAACTACAGGAGAGAGAGCTGAGCCTTGAAGCCTGGGGGGAGAGAGGGGAAAGGCTTGAGTGGAGCAGAACTGAGAACAGGGCATCCTCTGGAACAAGAGTTCAAGTGCGTCTTATCCGCCTGGTTGTGGATGGCCGCCAGTAGTGCCGTGGCATCCTAGAAGCATCCCAGAACCTGAGCCGCTGCCATCACTGGCGGAGGGCGGCTTTTTGTTTCAGTTTCCACTGCCCTCTCTGGTGGCAGTGTTGGTGGCTTCCCCGCTGCCTGTGTGTTCTCAGGAGGATGGGCTGGGCAGCTCTACCCCTGGGACGTTGCAGCCTTCCCCTCTTGAATCTGAGTGGGTCCAGCATCTGTTCACATTGACACAGTGGCGTCAGTACAGTGCAGTCACTGTAGCCACCTCTGTAGAGAACCACCCTGAAGCTGCACTTCTCAGTAACTCCGTTGTCCCCCTCCCAGACCCGCAGCATTAATCTTGAATCCTGTTTTGAGAAAGTAGGTGCTGGGTTTAAAATCCGTGCAGTCGGGATCGGTTGTAGAGGAATGTGTAGGGCAGAACATTCTGCCTTATTGGTTAGGGATGTGATTGCTCCTTACGAACTCGTATCTTCAGACTGGATATTTCCAAAGACGCTACTACTGGAAACACTTGGTTCTCTCTCTCTCTTTTTTTTTTTTTGTAGAAAAATACATATAACATTGAATTTATCATTTTAGGGTGTACAAATCAGTGGCATTAAGTATATTCACATTATATGTGTTTGAGAAGAATGTGTTTTCTTTCATTTTGTTCTGTAGAGGTCTACAGATATCCGTTAAATGAACCTTATTAATTGCATCATTCCTCACTAACTTTGTGTCTGCTCAACATGTCAGTAATTGAGAGAGGTATATGAAAGATCCCACTAGAATGGGATCTTTGTCCATATCTCCTTATATTTGAGCTAAAAAATATTCTGAGACTATTTGTATAAACAGCTTTCTATTTTAATATCTAACAGTATGCATTTGTAAATTTATATTGTTAGACATGCAATGTCTAATAGGAATTGAATTTTTATCATAACATAGTTACTTTTATCACTAGTGAGGATTTTTGCCCTAAAGTCTATTTTGTCTGATGTAGTATAACCAGAAGTGATCTTTTAATTGTTGCTGTTGTTAATATTTGCTTGATATGTCTTTTCCAATTTTAAAAAATTTTCTTTCAAATATCTTTACTAAGGTATAATTGACATTCAATAAACTGCACATATTTAAAGTGTAAAAAAGTACATTTACAATGTTTTGCAACCATCACCATTATCCAGTTCCAGAGCTCTTTCATCACCCCAAAAGGAAACTCCATACCCATTAAACAGTCACTCCCTATTTCCCCTCTGCTCCAGCCTTGGCAACCACTAATCTGCTTTCTGTCTCTATGGATTTGCCTTTCTGGATATTTCATGTTAATAGAATCATACAACATATGTCTGGCTTCTTTCACTTATGATGCTCTCAAGATTTATCCATGTTGTAGCATGAATCAGTACTTCATTCTTTTTCATGGCTGAGTAATATTCCATTGTAGGAATGTATCACAGTTTGCTTATTCACTCATCAGCTCATGGACATTGGGTCATTTCCACCTTTTGGTTATTGTGAGTAGTGAAGTTATGAGGAACCACCAAACTTTTTTCCACGGTAGCTGCACCATTTAACATTCCCACTAGCAATGTTGGAGGTTTCCAGTTTCTCCACATCCTCACCAACACTTGTTATTTTCCATGTTTTTGTTTTTATTGCCACCCCAATGGGCATGAAGTGGTGTCTCATTGAAGTGTTGATTTGCATTTCCCTAATGACTAATAATGATGAGCATCTTTTCATGGGCTTGTTGCCCACTTCCAGATTTTCTTTGGAGACAGGTCTATTCAAGGACTTGATTCTCTTTTGTATTAGCTTTTATATCACCAGCATCTTGCATGTAAGTATAATTATTTTTATAGGACTTGGTTTGTATAGTATGTACCTTCTCCAACCCTCATTCTATTGTTTTGGTTTTGTTTCTTTCTCTTTCTCTTTCCGGCTTCTGCTGCTCCTTCCAGGAGACCGGTTGTCTGACTAGTGCCTTTTAAATATTTAATATTTTACCTATTTTAGTTATTGGTCCAAAGGCCTGGGCTGTTCGTCTCTTCATTCAGCAGTATTTGTAGGCTGTTGGGCCACCTGCCATGTGCTGATCACTGAGTCGTCATTGGAGATATAAACCTACTACTCCTCATACGCTTCTCTTTTGGATGTTTGCAGGTTACATTTTATTTTTTAAAACTAACTGATTCATAGAGCCTGGCATAGGGAAAAAGAGCAGTACTTAACTCTCTCCACCAGAGGTTTCAATACCAAATAGCCGTGTAACCATCGGGTTCACCACTTTACCTTTGTGGACCTCGGTTTCCTGGTCTGTAAAACTGCGGGCAGGACTAAATGACTTCTCAGGCCCTCTCAGACCTTGAAACTGGAGGTTATACATTCATGATTCACCACAGCTCTCCCTTACAAATGAGTGTATGTAAAATAGTTTATTTTGTAAAACTTAAAGGAATTATCTTGTGTGCGGAAAAGAAAAAGATGCCTGTGCTCTTTTATACTAGACACGTGAGTTTGGTCAGGTGCTGTTTTCTAAAATGGCACATTTGACATTTTCTGTGAAGATTCAGAGGGTCTGAAGAGCTTTCATGAACATTTAAGTTCCTTCCGTGCTGGGCACAACTGGGAATATAGAGGTCAATGAGTGTGGTCCCCACCTTCGAGAATCTTGTGATCTAGTAACAGAGATATAGGTGTCAAGTGGGAGTCTATCTCAGAGGCCCACAGGTCTTCAGGGAGTGGAGGATAGAGGTACCCTTTCTTTCAGGAGGATGTAATGGAACCGGGCCAAGAAGGGCAGGATAGTGGGATGTCAGAATGGTAGAACCGTGGCTTTGCTCATCATGCCGAAAAGTTTAGCCTTGAGTTTGGGGGCATGAACCGCTGACGGGTCACGAGTGACCTGTGTTCTGCTGTGGACGAGACGTTTGTACACTGAGGCAATAATCTGAGTTGAGCGGAGGGTTGAGGGTTGAGGGTTGAGGAAGGAAGGAAAGAAAGATGAAGGAGATAAGACAGTACAGACAAGGGGATGGCGCTGAAAATGTCCAATGTTGAATAGAAGTTCTGGTGCAGAAAAAGTCCACAAAAGCATTCTTCTGGAGTGGAAATCTGAAGCCTAAATCCAACTCTTTCTGACCTCAGTTTCCTCATATAACTTGTCCTCCACACGTACTAGAGAACCAATGAATTTGTGGTCTGAGCTCCTGCTGATACAGGCAGCTTCACTTCATCAGTCAGATTGTCTGTAAAGTGTGTGTGAGGTGAACCTGTTGTGTATTTCCCCCCCTATTCATTCATTTGTGATTTCAGAGGTATCATCTGAGGAAAAGCATTTTAGTATCAATGTGTAATAAAGCCATACTGCAACCAAAATTGCATTTCAAGGAACACTTCACTTTTTTACAATGTTAGTTATCAATTCAGTTCCAAAGCTGTTAGGTTAACCATAGAAAACTACCTATATTCAACTATTTTTGACCTACACCAATGGCAGCTTCATACAATTCAATTTACTAACTGTGGGCCAGGGGTCTGACCCTTCCCTTCTCAACCGCTAGAAGAATGTTGCCGGGAACTTGAAAATTCACATAAAAATACAGTGTGTTAAATACTGTATTTCCTACCGAATTCTCATGTCAGTCTTGTTTTTCTTTTCCAAAGTGGTGAGGAGCCGGACAGCTTCAGTAGCCAAGGGGTCTTTGTCAAATTTTGAGTAATTTGAGTAATTATCAAATTCCACTGTTGATTCATTTAAGGTGCTGAGCTTTCTCTCAGAGAGGCTGATAGGCCCTTGAAACGCTGACATCAGTATCATCTTAACTGTTGGTTAGCGTCATCCAGTTTTTTCAACAAACATTCGGTTGTCCACATTTCTTTTCTTTTTTTTTTTCCAGTTTTTTTTTTTTTTTTTCGCGGTACGCGGGCCTCTCACTGTTGTGGCCTCTCCCGTTGCGGAGCACAGGCTCCGGACACGCAGACTCAGCGGCCATGGCTCACAGGCCCAGCCGCTCCGCGGCATGTGGGATCTTCCCGGACCGGGGCACGAACCCGTGTCCCCTGCATTGGCAGGCAGACTCTCAACCACAATTTAACTATATTAAGTTGAAATATAGTTGATTTACAAAGTTGTGTTAGTTTCAGGTGTACAGCAAAGTGATTCATATATATATATGTATGTCTTTTTCAGATTCTTTTCCCTTATAGGTTATTATATAATACTGAGTAGAGATCACTGTGCTATACAACAGGTGCTTGCTGATTATCTGTTTTATACTGGTTGTCCCCATTTCTTTTTCTTTTTTTCTGGCCACGCCCCACATCTTGTGGGATCTTAGTTCCCTGACCCGCACCCCCTGCATTGGAAGCACGGGGTCTTAACCACTGGACCGCCAGGGAAGTCCCCCATTTCTTTAAAAAGTTCTGAAAGCCCCTTGTCTCTACCCCTCTATTAAAACTGGAGTAGGAGTTTGCACCCAAGGGCCTGGATTTGCAGGGAGGGAGTTGAGTGCTTTGTTCCTGGGTTGCAGGCGTCCAGGAAGAGGAAGGAGAGAGCCTCTGGAGATGCACGGCTGGCAAAGAGATTGGGGAAGACTGGGTTCAAAGTCTGATGCAGTGGGCTGACCCAGCAGGAGGTCTTGCGGGAGCTTTGCCCCACTCAGGTTTGGACTTAAATCTGTTCAGCCTGAGATAAGAAATGTAAATCAGATCTTGGCTTCCAGTCTAACCAGGTGTTGTAAATACCAGTGCAGGATGAACATGCTCTCGGTCAGCTTTATTTTTGCTGTGAGGAGGAATGAAAAACTCAGCTAAGAATTTTTTTGAGCTTCTCAGAAGAAAGAAAAAGCATTATAAAACAATAAGGTATAATTGTTATGACAAGTAAGGAGGTCTACATTTTAGCTCCCCGGAGTAGGGCATAGTGCCTGCTCTGGTGACATTTGCTGAATAAATAAAGAGAGAGCACACAAGCTTGTTTAACGAAACAAGAGCAACTTAACCTGGGACTTTTCCTTTGATTTTTTTTTTTTAATTTGTTAAACAATCCAGAAGTGCAGTATGCATACAGAATGTAAATTTTTTTTAAATGAGCCAAAAATCAAAATTTGAAGTGTCTACCTTTGCAAACATTTCATCAGATGTAACTAGATTTTCCTCCTGTTGATGCTTTTCTGTTTGCTTCTTCCTGGGTTATTACTTTTTGTTATTAGTAACAAAACTCAAATCTGGTCAGGGTTTTTTCGGGTGAGGATTTACGTTGGGAAAATCTGATTTCCGAATCTTCTGTTCAGTGGTAGTACACTGGTGGTGGGAGACATCTTCCCTTGGGGCCTGTTAACCAGCCTACCTGGCTGAGGCCTCTGCTGTGAAAGTGTTTGCTTATGAGTAGGCGAATCATGTGGCATACGGCCTTAAGTAAATTAATTACTGCCTCCTATTAACAGTTGAAAATATTCACAATTGAGAAGATCTGAAACCAACCTTGATTTTTACATTGTTTCAGTAAGAGCTTTTCCAAAAAAAAAAAAAAACCTCTAAATGAAAGCATGCTAATTCTTCTGGAGAAGTAAAACTACAAGCCTTTGAAGTGTTTGTCTTTAATACCTTTGAGTGCCAGTTAAGAGTTTAAGGTCCTAAGTTCTTACAGCAGACATTTTCAGAAGTAAGGGAAAAAACCATTCAGAGAAAAAAGCGAAGGAAAAGGAATGCTAAACCATTGACCATGTCAACCGTTTAAAACGCCAGACAAAATTAAGCCTCCGCCCCCAGCTCTCCCAGCAACAACCAGCCTCTACCTGAAAAAGATTTCCCTTTGATGTTCTGTGCTGGGATCCAGTTCTAGTTTGCTAGTTTGCTTAGTGAGTATTTTTTGGAAGCATTCTTTTCTTTCCAAGGCTTTTGTTTTCTGCACATGGAGAAAGAGCCCATACTAAAGAATAGTTACTACTTATTTATTTTACTTCAGCTGTTTATTTGTGTAGAGGCCCATTTTAGAAGTTAATGTTGGTCATGGTTACACCTGTCGATGTACACGTGTGTGCATTCATCCTGATACTTATCACATGTTAATATCAGGAAGCATTACTGGCTTAGTGTGTCTGATGTTATTGGTGCCAAGTTTTTAACAGATCATTATTTACGTTTAAAGTTACTCCCCTCCTGCTCCACATTTGCCCTTGATTGGAATATAAAGATTGACTGAGAGTAATTTCTCATAAATTTCAAGGCTTTGGTCTCTGAATATGATAGAAGGATAAAGGACACTTACTGCAACAAGGTTAACATGTCTGAAACGACTCCTACGTGTTCAAACTTTTCTTCTACATCAAAGGTCTGTTTTAAGGATACTCTCATGGTTTTAGAGTTTTAAAATATAAATTTTGTGTTCATAGCAGCACTATTTACAATAGGCAAGACATGGAAGCAACCCAAGTGCCCGTCAACAGATGACTGGATTAAAAAAACATGGTATATATGCAATGGAATATTACCCAGCCATAAGAAAGAATGAAATACTGCCATTTGACGTAGTGTGGATGGACATAGAGAGTATTTGCTTAGTGAAATAAGACAGAGAAAAACTAATACTATATGATATCACTTATACATGGAATCTAAAAAATAATACAAATGCATGTATATACAAAATATATACAAAACAGAAACAGACTCACAGACATAGAAAACAAACATGATTACCAAAGGGGAGAGGGGGGAAGGCAAGGACAAATTAGAGGTATGGGATAAACAGATACAAACTACTACACATAAAATAGGTAAGCAACTAGGATATACTGTATAGCACAGGGAATTATAGCCATTATATTACAATAACCTATAATGGAATATAGTCTGCAAAAAATACTGAATCACTATGCTGTACACCTAAAGCTAACACAATATTGTAAAGCAACTGTACTTCCACACAATTTTTTTTAAAAATAAATAAAACATAAATTTTGGTTAAGTAACAAATACTAAGTCAATATTTTGGGATGAATATTTTCCAAAATCCTGTGGCTATAGTTTTAAAAAAAGAGAGAGAGAGCTTTGCCTGCAAGTCTAGTCTAACTGAGGAAAAGGAATTACGAGCATAATGAAATCTGATGTGATGAGTTGTATCAGAGGGACAAAGGTGGCATCATGTGGTTAAAAAGTGGTGGAAAGTAAGCAGTACTGGAGGAGCCAGGCGATGGGCAGCATTCTGAAGGAAGACTAGATGGGGTTTGCCATCGTTCATGAGCCAGGCTTTGAGGATGGAGAGGAGAGGGACGGGGAAGCAGTCCACACGTGGCTCACACCCGAGCAGAGCATGAAGGAGACCCGGCTGGATAAAAGGGTTCCTATTGTGGCAATAAGTGTGAAGAGACAAGGTTAGGCCAGATTCCAGACACACTTTAAAGCCCTATGTTCTTACAGCTCCTTGGCAGGATTGGTTAGGAAAACAAAAACGGTGCCCACTTTGATAGGCCTGTGGTCCTGAAAGGAATCCAGGATTTCAGAAAGGTTAATTAGGTCTTTGCAATTCACTGGTGAATGTTGCACTGAATCTTTTTTTTTAATTATTATTATTTTTAAAATTTTTATTTATTTATTTTTGGCTGCGTTGGGTCTTCGTTGCTGTGCGCGGGCTTTCTCTAGTTGCGGAAGAGGGGGCTACTCTTCATTGCAGTGCGCGGGTTTCTCATTGAGGTGGCTTCTCTCGTTGTGGAGCACGGGCTCTAGGCGCGAGGGCTTCAGTAGTTATGGCACACGGGCTCAGTAGTTGTGGCTCACGGGCTCTAGAGTGCAGGCTCAGCAGTTGTGGTGCACGGGTTTAGTTGCTCCGCGGCATATAGGATCTTCCCCGGCCAGGGCTCAAACCCCTGCATTGGCGGCAGGCGGATTCTTAACCACTGTGCCACCAGGGAAGCCCTGTTTTATTTTTAACAAAATTTTTGAGGGCAGAAAACTTGGAAGAAAATGAACTACAGGACCCCAAACAACTTTTACCTGCCTACCAGGTCAGCTCTTTACATTTGTGTCTAAATGTGCATCTTTGGTACCGAGAGGGATGGGAGGGGCCAGAGACTGTCCTTTATGTGTGAAATGGGAGGTGGGACTGAGAGTTGTGTTGCATTATCAGGTGTGTTGTCATAACTAGAGCACAATCATTTCTATGGAGTTCATCTATAAATTATTTTTAGGGGAAGAAATGAAATGATTAGTCTAAGAATTTTATTCAAGCCGTAATTAAGTTGAATAGTAGAAAAGAAAGAATATCAGGACTCCGTTTCCTTTTAACTTATGGATTAGGTTAATAAAACAGTATAAAAGAGTCTTGGCATCGATTACAGCTTCATTTTCTAGGTAATTTCTCATTATAAAAATTTTTTTTTTTTTTTTTTTTTGCGGTACGCGGGCTTCTCACTGCTGTGGCCCCTCGCACTGCGGAGCACAGGCTCCGGAAGCACAGGCTCAGCGGCCATGGCTCACGGGCCTAGCCGCTCTGCGGCATGTGGACCGGGGCAAAAACCCGTGTCCCCTGAATCGGCAGGCGGACTCTCAACCACTGCGCCAGCAGGGAAACCCTAAAACTCATTTTTGTTAATGCACATCACTCCCATAAAAACAGGAATGAGCAGAGAACTAGACAGAAAACTATAGAAGCTATAGAAAGCTATAAAATTAGGACCCCTGTCTTCTTTGTTTGTGTAAATCAGAGCAAAGTACATCAGTACATGTTCAGACAAACAAAGGTTGTCAAGAGCGGCCAGCATTAAGGCCAACAATGGCTATTTTGTGTTTTCTGATTCTTTCATATAAGATTGTATACATTCCATGAAAAATGGCTCTTTCTTTACTTTCGCCCACTGCTTAACCATAGGAAAAGCCCATGAGTGGTAATGAGCTGTGATGACCCAGAAACAGTTCCCACGGGGAAGCTCCTTCATTTTTAATGTCCTTGAAGGTCAAGAAGAACATATCTTTTTGAAAGCGGCTTGGCCGTTAAATCATCATATTGGGATTTCTCAGGATATAGTCTTCAAGGTAATTTCTGTCCTAAGATTCTTTTTCTAGGTTTGGGAACAAATCTTCCCAACGTTCCTATGAATGGAGAATGAGATGATGAAAGAGTGGGATGTAGGTTTGCACATGGGTCTGGCCCTTGTGGATGGCCCAATATGGGAAGGGGGTGTTTTTAAAAAGCTCATTTCTTCTCCTTTCCCAGCTAAGCTGTGCTTCTGCTGACTGTACCGTAGCTGTGGTGGTTCATAGTGGTGTCTAGACAGGAGTCAGGGTCTCTAAGCCTGGATCATAGCCCACAGGGTTCAGAACCCTAAGACCCAACCTTTCTTTTCTTCTGTGAAGCGTTTGCCTTGGCTGTCAGTTGGAGCAGTTCTCTTTCTGAAGTGTAACGCAGACATGCTAAGCAAAATTAGTTCCACATCACTTGGTTAAGGAGGATCATTTTCCCCTTCGTGTTCAGAACTGCAAAGACAATAATCACCCTTGTGATTTTGTTTAGCATGTCTGCAGGGAATCTAAGTCTCAGAAGACGCGATTCCCTTCCCCCCACCAAGTGGGACAAAGCTTAGTAGTTGAATGTAAGGGAACTTATCTATTTGTTCCAGTTTAGATTCTTAGGTAAATTGGATCTGGTCAACCTTTCCCTGGCTAATTTTGAGCTAAATTATGATCCAAGAAAAGTTTAAATTCAGGGTTTCTCCTTCCTAGTTAAGCCAGACCGCCTTCAGCGTTTCCCTCCTAAATTGCCCCAGGGTTTCTAGATTATGGGTGTCTCCTCTGCTTCTCTCTTTAAATCCAAACTCATCTGTCCTGTGTCATCTCCTGAGATCTGGACTTTTCACGGTTTCCCAGGTGATAAAATGATCTGATAAATCATTATTATTCAAACCTGCAGGAAATCTTATTGTTTTTCGGGCAGTAAGAGGTGTGTAAGAAAACAGTGTGGTGGAGCAGACCAGGTGTAGACTATAGTACAGTCGATGTGTGCCCCGCCCCCATCCACCCATCCGCACCACTGGGATGTGTCCCTGGTTATGGATGTAAAATACAGGGCTGTGTGTGCTTTAAATGTATACACAAGGATTGTGCTAAGACTCTAATTATAACTTCACTCCATACATTTCAAGATCCATCCACACCATCGTCCAATTGATTGCTTCTGACTGATGAACAGTATTCCATTGTAAAATGTTTACCTTGTTTTTGCTTATTCTTGGAGTTCATCTTTTGTTAAATCTTTTCCCAAGTAATATAATGTATATATACATATATGCATCTTTATTTTATGCTATTTTTAATTAATTAATTAATTAATTATGGCTGCATTGGGTCTTCGTTGCTGCACGTGGGCTTTCTCTAGTTACAGTGAGCAGGGGCTACTCTTCGTTGCGGTGCGCAGGCTTCTCATTGCGGCAGCTTCTCTTGCTGCTGAGCACGGGCTTTAGGCACACGGGCTTCAGTACTTGTGGCATGTGGGCTCAGTAGTTGTGGCTCCCGGGCTGTAGAGCACAGGCTCGGTAGTTGTGGCGCACGGGCTTAGTTGCTCTGCAGCATGTGGGATCTTCCTGGACCAGGGATCAAACCTGCGTCCCCTGCATTGGCAGGCAGATTCTTAACCACCGCACGACCATGAAAGTACAGTTTTATGCTTTTTTTTTTTTTTTTTTTTTGCGGTACGCGGGCCTCTCACTGTTGTGGCCTCTTCTGTTGCGGAGCACAGGCTCCGGACATGCAGGCTTAGCGGCCATGGCTCACGGGCCCAGCCGCTCCGTGGCATGTGGGATCTTCCCGGACTGGGGCACGAACCCGTGTCCCCTGCATCGGCAGGCAGACTCTCAACCACTGCGCCACCAGGGAAGCCCTATGCTATTTTTAATGGTATCTTTTTTAGTTGTTGTTTGTGGCTAGTATATAGAAATTGATTTTTTTTTAATATTGGCTTATCCCCAGTGACTTTGTTAAACTCTTACTGATTCTAATAATTTGACAGAATTTTGGAGTTTTCTACAAAGACTGTAATTATATGTGAATAATAACATCTTCCTTTTCAATCCCTATTCATTATTTTTCTTGCCTTATATGTGGGTTATGACTTAATATACAATATAGAATAGAGGATGGGATGGTGGTAATGGGAGTGGTTTTAATATTTTGCCATCAAATATGATGTTTGCTATAATTTTTATAGATATCTTTTATTGGATTAAAAAAGTTCTCTTCATAATTTGTGAAGTTTATTTTTAAATTATGCATAATATTAAATTCATCCAATGCTTTTTGTCATCTATTGAAATGACTGTATGACTTTTCTCCTTTAATCAATTAATGTTATACTGTATGTTGGAAAATCAACGTTATTCCAACCTTGCATTTTTGGGATTAAGTCATCTTGGTCATTATTTGCTTTCTAGATCCAGCTTACTAATAATTTTGTTTAGGACTTTTTGTATCTGTGTTCATGAATGACAGAAGCCTATAATTTTTTCTTCTTTATACATTCTTGGGTTTTGGCATCAAGGTTTTAATAGCCTCAAAATGAGATGAGTTTGTTTCTACTTTTTCTCTTCTCTGCAGAAGTTTGTGTAAACTTAGAGTTATTTGTTCCTTGAATGTTTCATAAAACTCTCTAGTAAAACTTTCTGGATGTGCTGTTTTCTTTGTTGTAAGATTTTTATATAATGATTTATTTTCTTTAATGATTATATTACTATTCAGATTTTCTCTTTTATTCGTGGTGTTAGTTTTAAGGAGATCTTCTCTTAGGAATTTGTTCATTTCATCTATCTTTTCAAATTTACTGGCATAAAATTGTTTATAATACCCCCTTTCAATACCTGTGGCATCTATACTTATGTTTCCCTTTTCATTCTGATATTGTTTGTCTATTTTTTCTTGATTATTTCTGCCAAAAGTTTGTCAATTTTATTAGCATTTTCAAAACAATACATTTTGAAATTTAGTTCTCTATTGTATGTTTTTCTATCTATCTAATTTCACATTCTTTTTTTTACCCTGTCTATTCTGTGTTTATTCTTTTGGTTTTTTTTCTAATTTAAACGTTACTTGCTTGGTTCATTAAATTCCAGCCTTGTTTTCTAACACTGTAAGCATTTAAGTGATGTTTTAGCTACATCCCACAGGTTTCGATATGCAGTATTTTTATTATCATGTAGTTCTAAATACTTTCTACTTTCTAATAATATTTCTAAGAGTTACTTAGAAATATAAATTCCTAACGACATGGATTCTTCTGATTATCTTTAGGTCACTGATTTCTAATTTAATTGCTTTGTAGTAAAATAATGTGTTTTCTGATACCACCAGTCTTCTGAAATTTGCTGAGACTTGATTTCTGGCCCAGGATGCCATCAGTTTCCACAAGTATTCTATGTGAACATGAAAAAATATGTATTAAGAAGTTGCTTCGGACTTCCCTGGTGGCGCCGCGGTCCGGGAAGATCCCACATGCCGCAGAGCGGCTGGGCCCGTGAGCTATGGCCACTGAGCCTGCGCGTCTGGAGCCTGTGCTCCACAACAGGAGAGGCCACAACAGTGAGAGGCCCGCGTACCGCAAAAAAAAAAAAAAAGAAAAAAAAGAAAAAGAAGTTGCTTCACTTAGTATGTTGTAAATGTCGCTTAGATCAAACTTGTTAATTGTGTTGTTTAAATCTTCTTTATTCCCAGTCTGCTGGATTTATCTATTGTTAAGAGTGGTGTGCAGAAATCTCCCACTATAATGGTGGGTTTATTAACTCATGTTATTTATATTTGAGGTACATGCAGGTAAATCGAAATTTTTATCATTTTGAAGTACTCCTCTTTGTTTCTAGTAATTCACTTTTCCCTTCTTTTCCTTTGTCTGATTTTACTGTAATGATTCCAGCTACTTCCTATCCATCCATTTCTCCCTCCCCACAGGCAGCCTTTGTTGGAATTTTTCTCGTGTATCCTTCCAGCAAGATTCTAGGCACATCAAAGCATAAACAGAGATATTTTTCATTTTTTTCCCTATACACATGGAAGTATACTAGACTCTGTTCTGTCCTTTAGCTCTTTCCACACTCTAAAATGTGTCCCGGAGAACACTGAGCAGCCTCCTCCTTCTTTTAAATCGCTTGTCCTGATTGCTTTTAGGTTCTCCCCCTGGTGCTGTCACCCTCCCAACTGTTGCCAGAGTCATCTTTCTAACCTATAAATGTGATGCTGCCTCTCTCCAGGGCTTCCCATCACCTGTGGGTGAAGTTCAAGATTCAAGTCCCTCTTCACTTGGGTCCACTTCTCTGTGTGCCTCTATTTGCACTTTCTCCCTTTTCCAGCTCATTCTGTGTTGTGCTTTAGCTCATTTCAGGGCTTCACCCCAGCCACTCACGACTTTTCAAATAGGCCATGTGTTGCTTACTCTCCTTCTGTGTTTGGAATGCCCAGCATGGTTTGTTTAAACCTGAAATCTCAAACATCTCTTACTGCTGGCCTTTCTGAAAGTCTCTGAGCCCTCCTGGGGAGTGTGGGCACCTTCCCCCTGCTCCCATGTGCCCTGTCTTGGCGCTGAACACGGTGATGCATCCGTCCTCCATTAGAGTTGGCGCCATGTGGCAGAATTACTTGTGGAACTTGATAAAAATGCACATGCTCAGCTGTTACCCCCACAGATGTATTCAGTAGATCTGGTTCTGACCCGTTGCTGGATTAAGTTCCTCTGGGGAGGAGATGCCTCTTACCCATCAGTCTTTCTCTAGTACCTGGAATCTGCCCCATATGAAGTAGGAGAACAGTAAACATCAGAAGAACATGCTAAGACTAGAAAGGAATATAGGGTTCCAAGTGAAGCAAGGATTGATTGATTGGACGAACTTTGATTCTGCAGCCTGTGGGGAGTGGGTTGAGGTGATTGCTTTTAGGAGAGTGGTGACATCACAGTGGTGTTTCAAGATTAATCCAGCAGAAGAATACAGCAAAAGGATGGCCAAAATGGAAAAAGCAAGAACAGTCAGATGATGTGGTAAAAATGGTCCTGAACTCGGGAGGGGGACCAGAAAGGAAGCGGATCCAACTGACATTGGGCAGGAAAAATCAACAGGGCTGGGCAGCTGGTTGGTTGTGAGTGGCAGGGACAGGGAGGTGTCAAAGATGTCCCCAAAGCTGTTTGTGTGACGAGGCTGAAAGCCACTGTGCCTCAGGACGGGTCTTTGACAAGATGACTCATCTCTGGGGTTTGGTGAATAGTGGAAGGACCTAGCTCCTTGGGCTGCTCTGCAGACCTGACTGTGGCCATCTGGAACTTTGACGGAGTGGGGTGATAGTGGGAGGAGGGCTGGATGCCTTCCATCCAGGCCATTCTAGGTCTTTCTGGAATGTACAGGGGAGGATGAAGAGGAGGAGCTTCCTTCCTCTCTGGCTCCAGTGCACTCACTTTGGAGGTTCTCTTGCCCCACTAGCTCCACCAGTTCCACGAGCACCATCAACTTGGATGGCTGCTGTGCCCTGACCGGCCATGCTCGGCAGACAGAGATTTACCAAGACTGTAGATCACTTGTGACCTTCAACCTTACCAGAAAAGGCTGTTACTAGTAAATACCGAGCAACAAACACAGGAAGCCCAAGAGAATAAACAGAAACACGCACATGCGGCTCTAGTTTCCCTTTGTGGTGCTAGCTTGTGGCGCCCCCGCAGTGAGCCTGCTCTGCGCCCTCTGGGAGAAGTCGGTTTCTTCATCTATGGAGCCCTCTTAGTCTGACCCTGGCCTCCCTTTTCTAAAGTGCACTGTTAGCAAACACAAAAAGTGAGCCCTTGTTTGAGAAAGGAGACTAGATACCGTGAGGTGGTCATGACCTCACAGACTCACGGCTCTGGCCGCTCTGTCAGACGGATCTGCTCCTGCTTCTTTATCTCACGCTCTCCCCTTTCCAGTGCGGACCTTGCCCCCCGCTCAGAAATCCACACCCCATAGTGGCTCACCCATGGAATTTTATATTTTTGGCTCCTGGGGAACTAGGACCAGGGAGCCCCTGGTTCTCAATTCCTTAAGAGATGAAAGAAGACTGACAGCTCGAGCCTGTGAAGGATATTGAACCAAGGTTTCCACTTTCTCCCCAACAGACTCTGCCTTCTGGAGAATTCTGATTAGCTTCCTCATCTTCTTTCAAGGGAACAATTTGTAGAAGTCTAAACACTACAGTGTTACAGCATCAGAATAGCTTTTAAAACGCTAGTAGCCCAGGAGAAAGGCGTGCTCTCGGATGGTATAGTCAGTTACCACCCTCCGCCCCACGGAGGGTCCCATGTGCTGTCTCATTGCACAGATCCGGAGCCAAGTTCCAGGTCCTGCCCCACCGAGCACACGGTCCCCCAGGTCCCTCATTGGAGGTGAATCAGTACCTCGCTTCCCGTCTTTCCTCTGTTGTCAGGGGAAGATTCACTGCCCGCCCCCGCCCCCACCAGATGGCACCTATGGTGGTTTTAGCTCACGTGCCCCTCGGGATTCTTTAGGGGCTCGTAAGTCCACCTGGTGGTGCTTTCAGTGTAGGGAGGGGTGAGCATCTATTTCCTCACTTGCCGTAACATCAGGTCATATGTAATGGACAGGAGGCATATTCCCTTATTCCCTACTAGCCTTCTTTAGTCTTCTGGAAGGTTTTGTTGAACTCAGTTGTCTGTTGTTCAGGGGCTGAGCTGAATTTCCTGCTGGAACAGTCAGAGGACTGTATGAGACTAGGGCTCGGGGGGGACAGTTTCAGTGTCCTTGTTCCTGAAAGTGGGAACATGAACTTCCCGATGGTATTAACTGATGGGACCTTAGCATTTTATGTAGAAACTGCAGTAGTATCACGGCCTCCAAAGAGTCTGGAATTTCGGAGATGTCAACCAAACTTCCATTAGTAATTTGTTAGCTCTTGTCACTTTACCTCAACTCTGAACTGTAACGAGGCTGGAAAAGGAACCATGATGTTGTGGTGTCTGGGGCAGAAAAGAATAGAATTTATAAGCAGTACAGGGAAAGCCTGAGTCCGAGTGTGACGGAGCGTGAAAGTACAGACCCGAAGAGCAGAGGACGGCGCCAGAACATTATTTCATCAAATTTTCAGCACGAAAGAAATTTTTAGTACACCCATCTTTCCTTAAAAATAATTCTTACTGCTACTCAACCATAAAAAAGAATGAAATAATGCCATTTGCAGCAACATGGATGGACCTAGAAATGATCATACAGTCAGACAAAGACAAATATCATATGATATCACCTATATGTGGAATCTAAAATATGAACTTATCTACGAAACAGAAATAGACTCACAGATGTAGAGAACAGACTTGTGGTTGCCAAGGAGGAGAAGGGTGGGGGAGGGATGGATTGGGAGCTTGGGGTTAGCAGATGGCAACTATTATATATAGGAGGGATAAACAACAAGGTCCTACTGTACAGCATGGGGAAATATTGATATATTCAATATCCTGTGATAAACCATAATGGAAATGAATATAAAATGAAATATATATGTATGTATAACTGAATCACTTTGCTTGTACAGCAGAACTTAACACAACATTGTAAATCAAGTGTACTTCAATAAAAAATAAAATAAAAATAATTCTTACGTCTTCATAATGGAGAAGGAGATAAAGGAGAAATGGAAATGAGCATCACCAAACAAGTTGACTTCGGGGGTCCTGATCACCTTAGTCCTAACGGTCGAGGCTGTGGACCAGCCGACTGTATCTCGTGATGCCTGTTCGTCCTGGGGGAATGAGGCCTTTGCTGTCTGAGCTCACTAACCCTTGTCACCTTGTGCTTACTCCGCCAGAGGTGACCCACTACTTGGGCATGGGACACCGGCCCCTTCCCCACTTCCTGTGATTGAGCCAGCGGCCGGGGTTACTGTGGGGATGCCTGTCCATCACCAGAAGTCAGACTCTTGGGAGATGGACCCTGACTTGTTGCCCGGCTGCAGGCTCAGTGGCCTGAGCAGAGGGGGCAGTCTGGAGAGTCGGGCCAGCAGCTCTCGTTCCAGAAGTCTCACTCGGGTGAGTCCCTGTTTCTCCGGTGCTCTGTGTGCTTGAATGTTGGCTGATTTTGCCCCCCTATCAGGAGTATCTTACAACATCCTTTTGGGGTAACTAGCTTGGCGTCTTGGAATACTCGCTCTCTGAAGCGGCATTTCAGTGTGAATCGTATTGAGTTTTGCACAAAATCCAGAGCAGTGATAACTTGGCTGCTAAGACCCAGAGCACGCTGTGCCTGAAGGTGGCCACCAGCCCAGGCCAGGGCGCCTGCCTTTCAGGTCCAATGTCTGGAAGAAGGGAAACACCTCACAGGATAACATCAAATTCACTTTAAAACAGATGTTTAAGTCCTTTACAAATACAAATGCTTTCCTATCCCTTTCTCTCGGCATTCAGACCTTTACGTAAGTGTCAACAAGCTTTGGGAACTTTCACAAAAAGTCTGTAAAGTTAAGAGAAGATCTTTTGGCCCTCCCCACCCCTCAGGGTATTCACCTTTCAGGATGGAGACCTTCATATTCATAGACGGAAGGACAGGAGAGAGTCCACCTTGGATCTCAATTAAAAATGGTCCATTGTTCATCTCAGCCCATCTTCAATGGGAGCACAAATTTTCTAAAGATACACCAATCCCTAAAATTAACCCCAGCTATGCTGAACATAAGAAAGAAGTGTACAGAGGGCAGTTAATAGTAACAATAGAATTTTATAGGCTCCTACTTGCATATTTTCTTTTTTTCAATCACCATGGTAAGTATGTAATAAATATTATTTGATTCGCCAAAGGAAAAATATATTACAAATTACTCTCTGAATATCTGAGAATCTATAAATCCTTAAGAACAGAGAATTTGGGACTAATTTTTTAATTTAAAAACTGTATTTAAAGAATATGTTAAAAGAATAGGTAGAAAGACATACAGATTATTACTCCAGTCGTTAGTGGAGTCTGTTCTCCAAAGCACAGTTAGGAAGGAGCTCTGCTCTGATGTAGAGGGTATTTCTAAAACATGGCGTGGATAACTTAGGAACCATAGTCTAAAGGGCTGCCCTGTGTGTGTGGGGCGGGAATAAAGTCGAGAATGGTCGTCAGATGACCTCGGTCTCTGAGGAAATGGGTATAGTGCGTTATGAGTCAGTGCTCGAATTATTTGCTTGCCTTTCACTTTCATTTTCTTATTGAACTTGAGGCAAATCTCTTAACATCCTTTGTACCATGGCCTCTTTTGATAGAAAGCTGAAGCAATACCTGTTCTCTGTCTCTTCCTGGGAGAGTCCATAACCCCAGGTGTGTCACGTGCACTGAATTTTGGGCAGGAAAGTCGCTACTTTTCTGTCTCCACTGTAGTCATATAGGGTCCGTTCTTCACATGCACCAACTCATACCCACCCTCACCACATCCTCTGTGGTGGGTCAAACTCATACTCCAAAGACAGAAAGGACTTGATTGATCTCTGCAAACCCGTCCATGGAGGACTGCCTTCCGTCTGTTCTATGTAGGTGATTTATCCCTTTGCTCAAATACTGAAGCACTGTTCTCGGAGGTGAGGACAGAGGCAGAGCTTGCAGTCTGGTGGCTGTGGTTCACCCTCACAGAGTTGGCTGCAGATTTGCTTCCCAGGCAGCAGACTCTGAGATGGACAACGTTACAGCACAGGAGGCTTATTAGGGCTGTTCCTGGGCTCAACATCTGGAAGGAAGAGGAAGCAGGGTTTGGGCAGAGAGAGAAGCTGGGCTGTGAGGCAGACCCAACAGAGGCCTTAGCTGTTCCTCAGGAGGCCCTGGCGCTGCTGGGCCGAGAGTGGAGCCTGGATACCCACTCTGCCATCAGCCCTGGGATGAGGACATCCCTGGAGGGAGGCACGACCTTGACAAGACAGTTCCTTTCAGTTGGAGACAGTCCCCAAAGGGGACTGACAGCTGAGGGCCGCCTGCCAGCAGCATTCCCAACAGATGGGGGCAGGTCCTTCATCCCCAGGGTGACCTGGGGGGTGCATCACACTCCCTACCACGAAGGTGTAGGAGAAAAGGAACAGAGCCTTTTAGAGGGACCGAAGGCACCAGAACAGCTATAAGATGTCTGAACTAGAAGAAGCAAGACTGTGAAATGAATTCGGGGAGTTTACAAGAGACCACCGTATAAATACAGCTCTTCACAGAGTGTCTGTCTAGGCAGGTGGGGTGTCCATTCCATCACCTGGCAGATTTGGAGAATATGCATCATTTTGACTCTTTGTCAGGATGTCAGACCCAGGAATTCATCTTCAGAGGCAAAAGCTCTTCTTTGAAAGGAGGTCTACTAAGTTTCAGCTCCGGAGTCACAAGGAGAAATGGTTTATTATAAAACTTTTTATCACGGACGTATTTTTTGGTAAGATATGAGAATTATCTTTAGGTTCAAAGACAGAAAAGACTATAAATGTCTGACATTTGTAAATTTCAGGAGGTCAAGATGGGCGAGGTGGGCACAGCGTTATGCCTGTGAGCCGCCTGTGCTAGAAGGGCTTCGTGAGCCTTAGTGCTGCGCTAAGCGGGTTCCACAGTGGAGTCGAGTACAGATCAGAAGGACGCTCCCCAAGATGTTTATAATTTCCCTTAAGTCCTCCCAGAAATCCATATGCATTTTTCAAGTTGCTTTATTTAGTGATACTAATCAGTATCCTGACAATTGGCTCAGGAGAGTAATAAACACAGGATACTGGAGACATGCCCGGTTCAAATTCAGATGTGCCTCCCTCTGGAACCTGGGAAAAGTAACTAAATTTGGGGAGGGTCTTTATGTTTTTATTCTAAATCCTCAGTCTTTTTATGACTTGTCTCTAAAGAACGACAGTCAACTGTAGTAGTTTCCCTACTCCCTGTTCTTTATTCCCTGACCTCATAAAAGGTTTGTCAGTAACAGTGTTTTTAGGCCTCCAGATTGTATGGGATTAAATGCATCCCTTGGAGGGCTCTTTACATAAAAGATAGTTCCAATTTATAGAAGTGTGTATTTCTTTTAAGCAACGGTTATTTTTAAAAAGAAGATAAAACATTAATGCCTAAAGTTCAATGAGAGTATTGTAAAGTTTTTAAACACTAGTTGAAGTGTGGCCTGGAAGATGACAGATCTTTGCTTTTTAGAAACCTTTCTCCTGAGGCAGTACAAGTTAAAAATTAAAATAGCTGCTTAGGTAGGATTGTTGTGGCTATCCACATGGCCACCGTCATGACCCAGGCTGTTCTAGGAGGATGAAGTATGTGAACTTTTTATCGCTCAAGAGGCTAGTTGTGGTTGTGTACATGTATTGTTTTTCTTGTAAGGAATTCTTCCTCTGAACATTTTCTAGCAAAATGTATAGCTAGAACTAGAATAAACTGGCCAGGACTTCCCTGGTGGTGCAGTGGTTAAGAATCCGCCTGCCAATGTAGGGGACACGGGTTCGATCCCTGGTCCGGGAAGATCCACATGCTGCAGAGCAACTAAGCCTGTGCGCCGCAACTACTGAGCCTGGGCTCTAGAGCCCGTGAGCCACACCTACTGAGCCCACACACCACAACTACTGAGCCCACATGCCGCAACTACTGAGCCTGCGTGCCTAGAGCCCGTGCTCCGCCACAAGAGACGCCACCGCAATAAGAAGCTGCGACGAAGAGTAGCCCCCGCTCACCGCAACTAGAGAAAGCCCACACGCAGCAATGAAGACCCAACACAGCCATAAATAAATAAATAAATAAATAAATTTTTTTAAAAAGAGCAAACTGGCCAAATCCTTGTATACTTGACTAAGAGGGTCTCTTTTTCCTTTGAACTGTAAGAAGGACACCTTCAGTACAGTACAGTTGGTAGTGTAGTTCTGAAACTTACCACCTCGAGAGGTGATGGGGATTCAAAATGAAAGGTTCAGGAAGGATTTAGAGACATTCATAAATGATAGCTCTTTAAGGGGACAAAGGAAGCTTTGGGTATAAGGTGACATATTCTTAAGCTCTTAAGGCCAATATCTCAGACACACATCTCATCAAACATCCGGAGTGCACTTCCAGGGACCAGTACTGCCTCATGCCAGGATCCTTAGGTTCTTCTTATGCACATGGTCTGAAGCCTGCTCTGCCCGGCAGGCACCCTGAAGCTTCCTCCAGAAAAGAATATGATTTAACTAGCTGAAAAGAGGGGATGCTCTTAATACCCTTAGGAATTAAGGAATTTCATAATGTGTGTGCCACTTTGAAGGTGGATTGGAAACAGCCCAAGTCCCCAAGCATACTTCCTATTCATTTTTGTCTCTAACTTGGGCAAAACCAATGATCCAAATTCATTGTTTTTGGAGATTTGATATTCAGTGAACTGTCTTGAAACCCTGCCTGGTCCCTCAGCAGACAAATCTTATAACCCTCAAGTCACATAATAAGCCTGTGATCAGACAGCGGTCGTCAGCTCCTGATCACCCCTTCCTTCTCCAAAGCCTCTGAGGTCGTTTGGCCTCACCCGTTGGTTGTGGAAGAAGAAGGTAAAGCAAGCGGGGGCAAAGCTGTCTCCATGGCTGGCTCCGCCTGAAGTCTAAGCAGGACACTAGGAATCTGACATGCTTGTCGCCAGACAGTTTCAAGGAGAAGACACAGAACAGAGGCGTGGGAAGGAGAAGCAGACTGGTCAGTAGTAACCACATTGTCCTTTCAGCTCTGGCTCCTTCCCCAGATTGAACCCAAAACTTCCTGGACAGAGCAGCTATTTTAAAACAAAGCTAAACTGCTTTGAGGAGAGTTCAATTCAGTAAACATGCAGTAAATGCCTCCCACATACCAGACTGGATAGGTGATGGAATAAAACTCGGTTTTAATCTTTTCGGGAACTCACAGTTTAGTGACACGACCGCCACGTGGAACTCTGGGACGTGTGACAAGCTTATGTGGGGTCTCACGCACGACGCCACGCGCTTAAGGCATTTCCCTCTCAGTCGGGACCGCTTTATGACGTTGCCAGTTCAGGGAAGTTTAAGGCGGCCAGGGAGCCCAGCGTTGTCCTTCAAAGCCATGATTCTTTCCACCTGTAATCA
Source organism: Delphinapterus leucas (assembly GCF_059928025.1). Classification (NCBI taxonomy): domain Eukaryota; kingdom Metazoa; phylum Chordata; class Mammalia; order Artiodactyla; family Monodontidae; genus Delphinapterus; species Delphinapterus leucas. The sequence continues at coordinate 20,157,469 of NC_143130.1, read as the reverse complement.
AAACTGCTTGCATATCTCATCCCCCGCGGGCTTGTCTGTGTCTCTTTCCGGCCACAAGTAGAGGTTTACGTTAACCATAGTGAAAAATTACAACAGGGACTAGTTAGAAATAACCCTAATTAAGCCCTTGTAATGAAACCATGGGAAAGGCCACATGCACTTATGGTCTTTCTTATGAGGTTGCCAAAGTAAAGCGTGGCATTCACAGGGGGGTCGGAAGCACAGAAGACACTGATTCCTCTTTTCTTCTCACTGCCCCTACGTTGTGTTTCAGCTCATGGGGGGTGTCTCTCATCACCTTGGGTTTTTAAGTCAATAAAGCCTTGCTCAAGTGTCAGGGAGATCATTTCGGTGTTTGTAGAAAGAGAATGTGACCATCAACTCACATTCTGCCTGAACAAATACCCAAGGCCGCCTACCTGGGAGAGTTGGGGGTTAAGACATCTTGACTCATCTCAAGAAATTATTTTAGCCATCATAATCTTTCTTAAATTTTCTTTCTGGGCTTCCCTGGTGGCACAGTGGTTGAGAATCCGCCTGCCAATGCAGGGGACACGGGTTCGAGCCCTGGTCTGGGAAGATCCCACATGTCACAGAGCAACTAAGCCCATGCACCACAACTACTGAGCCTGTGCTCTAGAGCCGTGAGCCACAACTACTGAGCCCACGAGCCACAACTACTGAGCCTGCATGCTGCAACTACTGAAGCCCGTGTGCCTGGAGCCCATGCTCCACAACAAGAAAGGCCACCACAATGAGAAGCCCGTGCACTGCAATGAAGAGTAGCCCCTGCTTGCCACAATTAGAGAAAGCCCGTGAGCAGCAATGAAGACGTAACACAGCCAAAAATAAATAAATAAAATAAATTTATTAAAAAAATTTTTTTTTCCTTCTTTCTTTCTTTTTTTTTTCGTTGAAGATACAGATAAGTTCTGCTGGTTCTTTTTTTTTTTTCCTCCTTCACAAGGAGTTACCACTGTTGTCTTAATCTGCTGTCAAATCCAATTTCTTTGTTTAAAAGAAAAGCAAAACAAAAGGAAAAAAAGCCTAAGAACTGAATTAATTCAGTGGCTTTTTTAGGTGGGGGTTATTTTAGTATGAGTGTTTTAAGCCTTCTTGACTTTTTTGTTCAGCCAAACAAACAAAGGTTTTTTTCCTCTCTGCCATTTGCCTAAAAACAAATCTCCTGTCACACATTTGTACTCCCATAGGTATGTCTAGGATCACTGACTTTTATCATTGCTGGTCGCATTTGTTATAAGAGTTGGTCATCCAGCCAGGACCATGTTCCTCTCAGAGCTCCACCGGGACTAGAGGGACAATTTTGCTGTCATCTTTGCAGCAGAGGATAGATGGCACCAGTCTGGGACTCTGTCCTCCTCCTCATGGGAGACCTGTTCAGTGTGCATTCCAGTTACGGCAGTAGATTTGGCGTTTTGAATTTTCTGGTTTGAATACATTAGAAATTATTTCTTCACCATCATAATACATAGATTAGGGTAAAAATGTATGTACTCCCAAGTTCTTGAAGCAAAACAGTGTTTCCCTGAGAGGCTTGTAGACATCACCTGCAGTCAGCATGGTAGGTGGGGTAGTACAGGTGAGGGATGGTTCTCTAGACCGTTCTTTTAGCATCAGGAGATTTGTAGCCTTAAAGAACTTCCCTTTATTCCACATCCCAAATTGGCGCATTAAAAACTTCATTGATAGAAAGGAATTTAAAAAATTTTTTTCTGCTGTCAGCCTACTACCTTCCAAATAATAGGGACAAATGTTTGTTCTCTTCCATTCACCCCGTTCCAAGAAAGCTGCTATGTTTTCTTATCCTCATTTCCTCTCTGCTTAGTTCTTTGGGAACTGAGTTAGTAATTCTCTCATCCAATAGCGCCAGTGATCAAGCAGGGGCCACCCCGGCCACGGTGCCAGCTCTCTTCCCTCCTCACATGGGGCCACTGGGCCACTGCCTTGCTTTTTTTTCTTAAATGTATTGTAACAGCTTTATTGAGATGTAATTCACATACCCTGTGGCTCACCCATTACAGTATGCCCTTCAGTGGTTTTTAGTAGATTCACAGAGATGTGCAACCATCATCACAACCAAATTTAGAATATCTTTATCACCCAAAAGAAACCCGTGCCCACTAGCAGTCACTCCCCGCTTCCCTCCAACTGCCCTAGGCCCTGGGCAACCTCTCATCTGCTTCCTGGCTCCATAGATGTGCCTGTGCTCGCTGCCTTGCCCTTCAGGCTCTGCCTCTTCCCCGAGGCCCACGTCTTCCTCTTTAACGTCCCTGCCTGAGAGAGGCAGCAGCAGCATCTCCTGGGAATAGAGGTGTAGACAGAACTCTCTCAGCCAAGGGCCACGTGCCCCTTTTCTGGCCCTGAATTCCTGGCTCACCAGCCCTTGGCACTGCAGCTTTTCTCTGTTTCTGCTTCCTTTCCTCTCCTAGGTACAGGCAGAGTCCAGGTTCGTTTGGAGGGCAGCTTATTGTTTGGGGAATTAGGCAACAGAGTCCACGGCGTGGTTAGCCCTGCCCCTTAGGTCAAGACTCAAGGCCAGGCTGATCACGAACAAGTCACCCAGCCTGTCCTCCAGCCTCTAACGCTTGAGAGATAACTTGGATAGTTGACGATGCAAGAATCTGAGTCTGCCAGGACCTGGGGCTCTGATCGCTGACCAGCCTGGTTAAAACTGATTTATGGGGATGTCCCTGGTGGAGCAGTGGTTAAGAATCCGTCAGCCAATGCAGGGGACACGGGTTCAAGCCCTTGTCTGGGAAGATCCCTCATGCCGCGGAGCAACTAAGCCTGTGCACCACAACTACTGAGCCTGCGGTCTAGAGCCTGCGTGCCACAGCTACTGAAGCCCGCGGGCCTAGAGCCCGTGCTCCACGACAAGAGGGGCCACTGCAGTGAGAAGCCCGCGCACCGCAACGAAGAGTAGAAGCCCCCGCTCGCCGCAACTAGAGAAAGCCCACGCACAGCAATGAAGACCCAATGCAGCCCAAAATAAATAAATAAATTTATAAAAAGAAAGGGAAATAAGTAGAACAGAACAGAAAGCAAGCAGAGAACTGGTTCTGGCCTTGGCTGCTCTACAAAATAGTTGTGCGACCCTTGGAAAGTCATTACATTGCCTCTGCACCTGGTTTTCACACCTTCAGGTGAGGGAGCTGGACTGACTGATCTCCGCGTTGCATCTGTCAGCCCGTGAGTCCTGTAGTTTGTCACACAACATAAAATGGTTGAATAGGAGCTTCCCTTTCTAAGCTTATTTTCCAAATGAAATATTATGTTGGGACTCCTTGCTTTGATTGGACGTGCGGGGTTTATATATCCCATTCTCACTTTTGCCGCTCACTTAATTGGGAAATGGGAGTGTGTCTTAAGCTGACGGCGTGTTACAGGTCAGTTGCCTATTTAATTCTACTGTCTGTCTAACCAAAGAGAAATCATTATACCCAGCCAAAGTATCAATAGATTATCTAAAATCTTGGGAATAACCCTATTGAAACACTGAGTTGGGAAGGTCAAAGTAGGAGGAAAAGGGTAGAGAGCATTAATTTATTTCCCCAAGACGTTTAATTCAACAAATAGTTGGGGCTAAGACTTTTTTGGTTCCGGTTGTTACCATTACCACGTCACCCTAACAACATCCATGGTGGTTGTAATTATTAACTAGAGGGATCTTTGTCATGCTAAGAGCCCTACTCATTTTAGACTTGCAGGGTTTTTTGTCGTGGTGGTGGCTGAATCACCAAGCTGAACTTCTCTGCATGGAGAGAAGAAAAATGCGAAATGTCTTAGGGTGACTCTGGGAGGAGCAGGGTTGGTGTGGTGTGTGCTGAATGATGGGCGTGGGGTAATCTAGCAAGACTCAGGCTAGATTAAGAGGAAAGAGGAGGCAGGATGCTCTGTGCCACCTGCCAACCCGCAATAAGTCTAGAAAAATCACGAAACGAGTAGCATCGCTGAATTTTTTATGGAAGTTTCGTGTGCTGGTGGCCAGAGGGCCAAGACAGACCTACATGGTGAGGAGGCAGCTGACACTACGGTTACAGTGACTGCATCCTGGACACGAGACAAACTCTCAGCTCTGTGCAGAGTTCACAGATGCCTCAGACATGGCTCTTTCCTCTACATATAAAGTCCAGCAAAGGTGAAATGCATGGGTGATGAACAACTACAGTAAAAAATAGAATTTTATACGAAGAGTCGATTGTTCCTGTTAAATAACCCTCAACTTATCTGCTTCTCTCTGTTCCCATCACCATGGCTCTACCTTAGGTGACTTTTAACTTTTGTCTAAATTGTTTCCGTATTCAGTTGTCCACACTGTTTCCTATTTTCCACACTATTGCCAATGTGATCTCTCCAAAATACGTATCTAACTACCCCTGGTCCCTTTTTGTTGAACTCTCGCCCACTTCTTTCAGATTATTGACAATCATTTCACCGCCAGAGTTTTTCCGTATCGGAACCCCTGCCCCAAAAGTGTGAATTGACACCCATACTATGTTTCCCTAACTCGCCATAGTCACCTTGTCATAGCCACTTTGTCTACTTTCTTGTCTGAAGCCCTCATTAGATGAACTAAACCAGACAGCAAGAACATTATTTACACCCTCCTATATACATTGCCTGATGCTTACTAGATGCTCAAATATTTGAATGCATGATTCAATGGGTGCTGTGGGGGTAGGCTGGAGGTGTGGTGACATTTAAATTGGACCAGGAAGGACAGGTGAGATGTGGCTGTACAGTCATGGGCATTGCTGACAGAGAAACAGGTCTAGGAAATAGCAAGTGATTTGATTTGATTATAGGGCAAGAATTAGCAAACCCGACTCTGTGGACTAAATGTGGCCCCCCGCCTGTTTTTGTAAATAAAGTTTTATTGTAACAAAGCTAATAAGCTCATTCATTTACATATCACCTGTAACTTTCACACTGCGTTGACAGAGTTGAATAGTTGCCACCATTAAGAATGCAAAGCCCCAAATATTTACTATCTGGCCCTTTACAGAAAAAGTTTACCAGCCCTGCTATAGAGTATAAAGGGGAGAGGAGTAAGAGTGACATTTAAAAGGTAAGTAGGGTGGCCCCCGCTCGCCGCAACTAGAGAAAGCCTGTGCGCAGCAACGAGGACCCAACACAGCCAAAAGTAAGTAAATAAATAAATAAATTTAAAAGGTAGGTAGGGCCAGATCCTGGAGTTCTCAGAATTAAGTGTAAACCCATTAGTCATATATCCTGTAGACACGAAGGACTTACAAGATTTTAACCCTGGTTCTTTTGTTAAAACCTATTCCTCTCTTCTTTGGTTCAGTGCTCAATAAAAAGTATTAAATAAGGAACGCCTGGTGCCCATTTTCCCCTGTAGTATCCTGCTACTCTTCTAATGTGCCTTCACATGGATCCTCTTATTAGAGGGAAAAATTGAAGTTCTTAAGGGCTACACAACTGCTAGATATGTAAACTGATAAACTTACAGAGATCTAGTTAATACAAAACTGTTACAATTTGAACTGGAGACAATTTTTCCTTAAAATCACTCTGTTCCCCCCCACCCAATCTCAAAAGAAGTGGAACAGAAAGATATGCCATGAACTAAAATCTAAGGGCACACTGTTTCCTAAGTTCAAACTTAAAAAAGGAAATCCATACAAAATCTGATTATAATGAAAGGAAAATTATAATCTGTCTTGTGGATATATATGCAAAAATTCTAAACAAAATGTTAGCAAATCAGATTCAGTGTTGTATAAAAAGGCTAATAACATCACAACCAAGTTGGACTTATTCCAAGAATGTAAGGTTGGTTTAATAGTTGAAAATCAATCACCATACTTCAGTACATTAACAGAATAAATGAGAAAATTGTGACAACTACAATTGTCTCCAGGCATTGCCAAATGCCCCAGGGAGGGTAAAATCATCCCCAGCTGAGAACCACTGCAATAAATGAAGAAAAAGCCTTTGACAGAGTTCAAAACCCATTCATTATTTTAAAGACAAACACACTTAGCAAACTAGGAATAGAAGACAGCTTTCTTAATCTGATGAAGATCATCTTTTAAAAACCTACAGCAAACACTGTACTTAATGGTGGAATATTGAAAGCTTTCTCCCCAACATTGGGAACAAGATGAAGATGCCACTTCTGTTCAGCTAACTGGAGGACCCTGGTGGTACGATAAGGCAGAATGAAGAAAATGAAAGGCATGAGGAATGGAAAGGAGGAAATAAAAACCTCTCATTTATAGACACCACTGTTTATGTAGAAAACTGAAAAGCACCTACAGATAAACTGTTAGTACTGTGCAGCAAATTTGTTAAATTTGCTTATTTCAAGGTCAGTATATCTTGTATTTCTATAGACCAGAAACATTTAGAAAATGTTCACAGTGATGCCATTTCTAATAGCATCACAAAACATCAAATACCTAAGAGGAGAGATAACAAAATCTGTAAAATCTCTACACTGGAAATTACAAGATATTATTGAGAGAAAATAAAGAACTGGATCAAAGCATATCAAACGTTAGTTCATCAGTATTACCCAGAGGGTCTGTTGAAAGAGACTGAAGGCCCAACCCCTTAAAGTTTCTGATTCAGTAGATCTGAGATGGGGCCCAAGAATTTGTATTTCTAACAAGTTCGCGGGTGCTGCTGCCACTGCTGGGTGAAGAACCACACTTTAAGAGCCACTAATCTAAATAAGTATACCATATGGATAGAAAAAATATTGTGAGACATCAGTTCTACTCAATTTGAAGAACTTCCATGAAGTCCAATCAAAATCCCAGCATGGGTGTGTGTGTGTATTTATGTGTATATGGAAACTGACCAGCTGATACTGGATATAAAAAGGGCCAGCACAGACTTAAAGAACAGCAAAACAGGAGGGCTTCAAACTCGGGACACACTATAATGTTATAATTAAAACAGTGTTTTATCATTGTACAAACAGACAAGTAGACAAATGAACAGAAAAGAGAATCTAGAAACAGATGGACTCATGACCTGTCACCTGATTTACAACCAAGGGGACCTGCAGTGGGGAAACGATAGTCTTTTTTTTTTATTTGGCTGCATTGGGTCTTCGTTGCTGCGCACGGGCTTTTCTCTAGTTGCGGCGAGCAGGGGCTACTCTTTGTTGCAGTGCGCGGGCTTCTCATTGTGGTGGCTTCTCTTGTTGTGGAGCATGGGCTCTAGGCGCGTGGGCTTCAGTAGTTGTGGCACATGGGCTCAGTAGTTGTGCTTCGTGGGCTCTAGAGTGCAGGCTCAGTAGTTGTGGTGCACAGGCTTAGCTGCCCTGAGGCATGTGGGATCTTCCTGGACCAGGGCTCGAACCTGTCTCCCCTGCATTGACAGGCAGATTCTTAACCACTGTGCCACCAGGGAAGTCCCGAAACAATAGTCTTTTCAAGCAGTTTTGCTGGAACAGTTGGGTATCAGTGTAGGAAACAGCAAATTGTGACCTCACACCATACACAAAAGTTCATTCCGATGAATTGCAGCACAAATATGGAAGTTTAAAAACAACCATGCTTTTAGAATAAATAAAAGCAGGTGAACATCTTCATGACCATGGAGTAGGTAGTGGTGTCTTAAATAGGACACAAAAAGCTCTAAAGAAAAGACTGATACATTGTACTACACTAAAATTAAGGACTAGTCACCAGAAGACCCCCATTAACAGAGAGAAAAAGCAAGCCGCTGGGTAGGAAAAAATATTTGCAATAAAAACACCCACAAAGGATTTGTATCAAGTATGCATAAAAGAACTCCTACAAATTATTTCTTTAAAGATAACTTGATAGAAAAATAGGCAAAAGACTTGAACAGGCACTTCATAAGAGGATCTCCAAACAGCCAGTTAAGTATTATGAGGAAAAAAATCTCAACACTGCTGTCTTCTTGGGAATGCACTGAATATCAGAAGGAGATGCTACCACATGCAGGGCCATGCACCAACCAGTGTGTGTTGGTCCAGCCGCTTGGGAGAACTGTTAGGCTATGTCTACCAAAGCAGACACGTATCTTATGACCCAGCAGTTGTATATAGGTATGTATTGCTTCTCTCCCCAGCAATATTCTGTTATTCCTATTTACTGAACCCATGCCGTGGACAGTCCCCTTTTCCTGAGTGGACTTCCTTCAGGATTCAGCTAACATGGCCAAGCTAGTTTGAGAAATTTGCATGTGTTCTTGTGCTAATCATCCCCCAAACAAGTATATACTGTGCCTGAAACTAAAGAAAAGTCTCTAAACCTCTGGACACTGCAGGCTCTGTGATGGGCCTGGATAGGTGGGCATTTGAAGACCTCTCAGATCACGGTATGAAGTGCATTATTCTATACCACATGGACCAACTCATAGTCACCTTTGCTTCCACTATATTTTTTCCTGTTGTTTTATCAAAATTTAGTTTCTTCGTTGAGACTCAAATACTTTTATAAGGTTTATAAAAAGCATTAGTCTTACTTGAACCCCTCCTCCCATTTCCGACTCACTGGAGGCAACGACTTTTAACTCATTCCTGTTTGTTATTTACCTTCATTTTCCCCCACTATTGACATTTTATCCTTTCAGTACTTTTTGTATTTGTGGATGTATGAAGTATGCATATATTGATATTTAAATCAAGGCAACTCTTGCTTATCTGCATTTTTTTTCACTTAACATTATATTCTTTTGAAAACACCATTTAAAATGGCTGTATAATATTCCATCTGTGAATGTGCCCTGATTTGTTCAACCATACCTTTATTGTTGGACATTTTAGGTGGTTTCTCATTTTCTTGCTACCATAAATACTGATATAATTAGTATACCTGTGGGTGTGGGGGCGTGTGTTGCTATAGAGGAATTGACTCACAGATACATGCTTTGTCTCATAACTTTAGTTTTTCCTGTGGTTGATAATTGCTTTGGTTTTATTTGCTTTCTTTGTTCATGTTCTGTGTGGCCCCATGGCTTGCTCTGAACTAGGTTGGTTGTTCACTGCACAGCTGACATCCTGGGGACAGCACTGTTTTCCTGGGGTTCCCTCCACTTTCTCTCATTCTCTCCTATATTCTGGCTCCCAGGTTTTTCTTCTTGGCTCCTCCCTTGTCTAGGGGAACAGCCCTACCTCCACCCCACTGCAGTAGCTTCCTGAGAAAGGCACGCATGGGAGATCTGCTGGTTAGACCTTGTGTGTCTTAAAAACACCATTATTGGGACTTCCCTTGTGGTGCAGTGGTTAAGAATCCACCTGCCAATAATGCAGGGGACACAAGTTCAAGCCCTGGTCCAGGAAGATCCCAATGCCGCAGAGCAACTGAGCCCATGCACCACAACTACTGAAGCCCACACGCCTAGAGCCCGTGCTCTGCAACAAGAGAAACCACCGTTAATGAGAAGACCGCACACTGCGACGAAGAGTAGGCCCCGCTCGCCACAACTAGAGAAAGCAGCAATGAGGACCCAACGCAGAGAAAAATTAATTAATTAATTAATTAATTGAAGAAAACCCCACCATTATTCTACTCTAACTTTAACTTGATTATGTACGAATTCTAGTCCTGAATTCATCTGGAATTTTAAAGGAATCACAACATTGTCTTCTGGCTTCCAAAGCTGCTGCTGAGAAGTCTGTTGCTGTTCTGACTCCTGATGTTTTGTTATGTGACCCGTTTTCCACTCTGGGAAGCTTTTAGTATCTTGCCTCGTCTCCCATGGCTGAAATTTCAATGGATGGGCCTTGCCATAGGTCTGTTTTATTCCTGTTCATCAGGTTATTCTCACGACCCTTTGATCTGGAAACTCACATCCTTCTGTTTAAGGACATTTCCTTGAATAATTTTACTTGTTTACTTTGATCATTTCTTCCCCTCTATTTGTCCTCATTCCTCTTTCTGGAACACATTATTCAGATGTTGGCCCTCCCACTCGTATTCTCTAGTTTTCTGTTTAAAAAAATTTTTTTGACTTTTTGTTGTACTTTTCCGGTTTCTCTACTTTATCTCTAGGCTTGTATTTCATTTTTTTTCTGTCATAGTTTTAATTTCTAAGAGCTCTTTTCTGTCTTCTAGTTTTTAAAAATAGCATCAGATTGTTGTTTATGGTTTCAGCCTCTCCTCTGATCCCTCTGAGGATGTTCATGATCATCTTTTTGGAATTTTCACCACTCTGCATAGTTTGTTTCTTGCAAGTTGCCTTTTTTTCCTTCTTATCTTGTTTTGATGTGTCTTTCATGTTAGAGGTTTTTCTCAGCTGCCTGGTGATCATTAGCTGTATGAACACACTTAAGAGCAGAATGTTAAGAAACTGATTAAGAATTCTGTGCTGGGGTTTGTTGACGGTGATTTCACTGGTAGAGTGATCTTGCTGAGCTGTTTCCCTGGGGAGCCCAAGGTGTCCACCTCTTAGCTCTTGGACCATTCACTTCCTCAGAGAAGACCCTTCCAATCCTCTGTCCAGAGGGTCAGTTTGATTCCCTGACTCCCAGTTTTCAGAACGGTTCTTTACCATGAACTTGGCTTGATGCCCCCCGGCTTTACCTTCTTTAAGAATAAACATCTAGTTTTCTGCCTGGGTGACCTGATTGCTTCTGAAAGAGACTCTCGTCCAGTTCTGCTCTTTTCAATGTCATCTTAGGCAGACTTCCAGAACTGCCCAGCACCTCCCCGACGCTGTGCTGAGCCTTGTGAGGGCTCTCCATGCCACCGCAGGTTGATTCCGGCCCCACCCCCAGCTGCTGACTAAGATTCACCTTTCTTGGATTCTCTGAGTCAGTCACCACCTGTCCTTCTGCTGTCTGCCTTCCCTCATGTTGTTGCTATCACCTCATTTCCTATGATATTTGTTTTTGTGATGTGTATCTTTAAAAACAGATAAAGCCCATTTTTGTTTTAGTGAGGTTTCTGGAGGGAGAGGAGATAAATATATGAGTTCACTCCACTGTCTTTAACTAAAGATCCCCCCATTGCTATTACGGGGAAACCAAGCACATCTGTTAGCAGTAAGTTGAAAAGACCTCCTCCAAGGAGGTACTGAAGAATTGCTTTCTTGTCATTGACTCATGAGGAACAAAAGTGTCTAAGATCCGTAATCTGCTACACCTTTTGGACAAACTTCTTTCTCATGCAAGTCGAATGGTGAGGGACACACAGGCAGAGGTGCGCCAGCAGGGTTGCCTGGATGGTGCACTCTCCCCAGACGGGAAATTGGAGGATGCCATGAATTCCACCCCAGGCTCTGTATTGATCCCTACATTGTTGTGGGGTGTTTTCCCTTCAGCGAAACCACTGTTGCTTTCATTCCTCATGTCCAAACCTTTTGTACAGGATGATGAGAGCCTGAAGTACCTCACACATGAGGAAAAGGACGTCCTCCTGTTTTTTGAAGAGACGATTGATTCCCTGGAAGACGACTTTGAGGAACAGGTGCTGTGTGATGGTGATGCTCAGTGCCACTCTCCACGGTCTCTGGAAGAGAGCACTTCTGGTCCCTCCGAGCCAGAGGACGCAGTGGACTTAGTGCAGCTGGGCCCTGGAGCCGGGGAACCCGAGAGCCTTCAGGATGTGACGGAGGCAGCAGGTGAGGACCAGAGAACAGGTCCCCCACCTCTGACGTGGCTTGTCGTGTGGTACAAGACACAGAGGCCCTCCTTTCTGTCGTGTTCTCTGTGTCTCCAGCCAGTATAGTAGTTCTTGGGGCTGATCAGATTTTTGTAGGGTAGAAGCATCCTCTTGGTAGTCTGATTGTCCAACTAAATAGGTGCTTTCATGGTATATTAGGATGAAAACACATGGAAGGGAAATTGAAAAAAGAAAACTGGAAATGGCGTCAGGAAACAATCCCATTCTACAAAGAAAATATACAAAGGACTTGTACTTTAGCCTTTGAGGTTCAATCTCAATTCTTGTGCAAGGTTATACCCCTATTCCAAGGTGGGAGTGTTTGAACTGAAAAGTCAGCTGGTTCAGGAAAACAAAAATGATCAGAACAGAAATTCAGCTCAGCATCTGCTTTGTAAAGTTTGCTTGATTCAGGGTGGCATCAGAGGAGAGGTATGCTTTTTGCCCCTTGAGTTCTGTGATAGAACCAGAGGGACATGGACAAGGAGAAAACGTTCTTCCAATTTTTTTTTTTCCTGGTTGGAAAAGATATTGGAAATGTGGACAAGGGGATAAGGATTGGAAAAGATGAGGGAAAAATAGGATGGAAAATATCTTTGCTCTGTTGACTACAAAATACTTCCATTTGTCACAAGCCTGTAGAAATATATCCCCACCCCTTTATTTTTTGTAAGCAAGGCTGTGTATTACACAGAATTTCATGTACTATTGGTTATATGTTCCAAATATGGGGCTGAGTTTGCAGCCATCTCTTCAAAGAAGAGACTTAATATGAACTTCCCCTTTTTATCACTTCTTCTTTGAAGTTTAGTTCCTAAAATTAATTTGAACCACTGATCCCTTAAAAATGTCAGATCATATAATTGTGCCAAGGAAAACATTTCTTTGAAAGTAAGCCACTTGCCCATCAGTTCTCTAACATGATGTTTTCTTAACAACTTTAAGTGCCCACTCTGTGGCAGGCATTGTGTGAGATTCTGAGGATACAAAGATAAATATAATACATAGCTCCCAATTTTGCAGCAGACACGGGTGTATAAACACTAGTGCAGAAAAGTGTTAGGTGATCTGTGATCACATATGTTAGGATATAGTAAAGAATCATAGGCTGGTGTATTAAACTGTACTGGAGGCTGTCAGGAAACATTTCTGTTTCAAGAGGAAAGTGACACATCCAATTATCTTTCATCTAGAGAGACCTGAGGGAGGGGTTGGTGGGTACCACAAACTTCCCAGCCTCCATTTCCCCTCTGTAAAATCCCCCATAAGGTAAGCTGTTGTTTCCTCCTGTTACATGTCTCAGGATGATGGCTCCTTAGAAACTTGCATTTACCATATGCTTCCCAGGTACTGACTGTTTCTGGCTTGCACATCTTTCACCACTGCTAATTCATTCTTTCTCGTCAGGTGATTATGAGAATCATATACTATGTTCTCTTTCGCTAGTCCAGGGAATAGGGTAGAGGGAGTTTAGCTTACAAGAGGTACTGTTGAAATTGGTATTGAATCCCTTTGAGACCTTTGTAAATTCAGTGAAAAGGAAACGTGATGCATTTATTTCTGCATATGGTGGTAGCTTATGAGGATCCTTGCTACTTTTCAGGGGCTGGTGCTGTTGGAAAGGAAGACACTCCTGTCCTCAGGAAAGAGGATGCTGAGAAGTCCCCCCCTCCAGACCCCCCAGGTCCCGAGGCCCTGCCCCTGCCGCCTCCCAGCCCTGTCCCCGCAGCAGCCCCGGCCCACCCCGGGAGAGAGCCCCCTCCTACTCCAGCAGAGCACCCCAAACTGGCCCGCTCGGTCCCCACTCCGCTCGTCATCGCCCAGAAGATGTCTGAGAAGCTGGCAGGGAACGAAGGGCTCTCGCCCACATCCCCGTCCAAAGAGGGCAGGCCTGCAGGATGGAGGACGCTGACTTCCGTGGCCCCTCGACACGGAGACCACTCGCTGTGGCACAGGCACGCCGCACAGCCGGCGCCCAAGATCCACCGCTTCCCGAGCAACATCAGCGTGACCAACAGCGCGGGGAAGGACTTCAATAAGACAATCTCCAAGGCCGCGGTCAACGTGCAGGAGCGCAAAGCCCAGGTCCTGGCCAACATCAATGGGGTCTCCTTCCTCTCCATGGGGGAGACGGAGGACCGGGCCCAGAGGAGCGAGCCCACCGAGCAGAGGAGAAGCATCTCCCCGGAGCAGAGCCAGCCGGGCCCGGCCCGGGAGGCTGTTCCCGCGCGGGCAGGGGCGCACGGCGGCCAGCAGTCCAGAGGCGTGCAGACGGAACAGCCCCTGCCGATGGCCAACGGCTTCCAGAGCCTCCACGACATCCTCAAGAGCCATCCCGGGCCCTTTGTCTCTACAGGGAAGACGGTCACCTTCCGTCCAGACCCGGCCCTCCCCAGCAAACTTGCACCCCGGCAGCCGGACTGCGGCCAGGACGCCAGGAAGCGGTCGGGCTCGCTCCCCCGGGCTGTGGGGTTCAGACCCCAGGGCATCACTGTCCAGTTCTCGGGCCGGGGCTCCACGGAGGAGGCCCGTCGGGAGGCCCTGCGGAAGCTCGGCCTCCTGAAGGAGAACTTGTGACGGAGAGTGGGCGGCGCTGGGGGAGTTAGGGTGACCAGGTACGTGTGGCCGATCATGGATGTGTGCATGCGCACAGCACAGTAGCAAAGCCCGGACTGCGGAACCCCGTGGAGGACCAGCGATGGGGGCCCGGGAGTCAGCCGACTGTCTGCCCCGCTCTGGCCCGCATCCGAGCTGGGACATCCTTCCGAACGAGAGCATCCCGCACCACATCTTCCCGTTTCCAAGAGCTCGGAGAATAACCTTGAACACCTACAGGTTTCAATGATTTGTAAATGCCATATGTTTTTTGGATCTAGGAGGAGGGGGATTGGGTCTGAATTTTCTGTTATTGAGTCTCTAATCTAACCTTTTATCCGAAGTGCATGACATGAAAGCCAGTTTAGATCTCTCATACTCGTTTCTCTAAGAAAGGGACCGTCCCCTCCTTTCCAAGAAAATAAAGAAGTGCTTGTTCAATTTTCATAGTGTCTTAAAATACTGTTTTGGTTTTTTGTTTGTTTTTGAAAGGTGAAAGACAGTATGTTAGCCTAAATATGCCTTTGTTTCTTGGTCTAATTTGGTTTGCCCAGATTTTTTTTAATTGAAAATTGAAGCCTTTACAGTATGATTTACTGTAACGTTGAGTTATGGAAGTGGAATGGAAAGGTTGGGTTTGGAAAAGGTGGTAGTTTTAAGAAAGTAAGTCTCATCAGACTACAGAGTCTGTGTTACTGGGAGATATATATATGAGTGTGTACTGCGTATATACATGTACATAATATGTGTTTATAGGTACATATATGTTATATACAGATATAGATGATGTGCACACACACATTCATTATTACATATATATATAAACTTCTTAAAACCCTATTACATAACTACAGGATGCAAGCACTTCCTATTCTTTTGATACACAAGCCATCTCAGTATTGAGATAATGACATAGAAATTGTTACTTCCTAATAAGGAAGTCTTTTAAGGACACATCTCCATAACTTTTCGTTAAACCAAAGTGCTTTTTCCTCAACGTGTTCTGTTCCCAATTAAATAGTCCGAATAAGCTTCCAACTAAGCAAGAGAGTTCCTTTGTTAGTGAAGTATGCTTTTAAAGATGTCATTTATCACCTAATTTTAATTTATCACCTAATTTTAGTTTTGCATGTTCCAAGGTGGCTGGTAAACAGAAGGAAACAAAAGATTCTTAACATCCCCCATGTTCTGTGAGCAAGATCTCAGGATTAATTTAAAAGGGAAAAAACAGCTAACTAAGTTACACAGCATGAAAAGAACTGGTTTTGTCCCAGACAATGTCTTACATGCTGAGTTGTAGCCACAAGCATTATTATCAAAACTATTTCAGGCTGGAGTCTAAAACCTCTTAAAATAGACCCGGAAGGACCACACTTGAAAGTCACACCCTTTTATTGTATGTCTCAGCCACTGTCACAGAATCTGTTTCTTTTCTGTTGAGTATTATTTAAACTCAAACTTCTAAATGTGCTGTGAAGGACGTTTTTCATAGTATTAATTTGCCTTGTAAGTTACATAAAATGATTGTAATGTTTTCCTTAGAACGACAGTATTTAGTGTCTCGCCCAGGCCTTGTCCTCCTGAAATAATCTCATAGATTCTTGATGGTCTTCATTTAAATGGGTGCTTTGATTTTACAGCTTCTTAAAAATAGTCTTTACTTTACTCCTGTTTATGTTGGATTTGTTTAAAGGATTCTTGAGCCCTGTTATTTCCTTTTTATATAGCGAGATGCCATGTTACAGTGTTTAAAAATAGAGGATCTTGATATGGCTAACATTTTAAATATCCCTTGTATTTGAGGATTCTTTCTTTTTTTCTTATCCTATGACTTCGTTGTGATTAAGGTGAACTTGACTATATGTTAGTATATTTGTTCTCATAATGGCATTTTTGAAAAATAAATTTAGAGATCTATCTTAAGTATAAGCAACTTTGTTTTTGCATTTTATACTTATTCTCAGGTATTTTCTTTTAAATTTTCTTTTATATCCTTTCCTTCTGTTTATTCATAATCTTTTCTACCTACTTATTCATAATTATACTGACTGTTACTCTGGCCATTTCTTGTGCCCAAAACCCTAGTAATTAAAGCCATATATTTTGTACAAGGTTCAAATTATAGCTGCTAATGAACTAACCTATTTTTGTATGTATCACCTTAACAAAAAAAATTCATTTTCTGAGGGGCATTTGTTTCCTTGCAATAACTCTGTGATAGGACGTTCTTAAAGGGTCATCTTCAAGGGAATCTTAAGGACCATATTTCAAAGCAAACTTGTAACGAAAAGGAAAGATGAATCTTAAGTGCTCAGTTTGTTTTTTTTTTTTTCAAGTGATGCTTGTAAATCAGTCCATTTTAGTCTCCATTAAGATAAAGATGAAACTCTTTACCTTAATACTTAAAATCAGGAAAAAAAATTCTCCTCTGCTTTTAGGCAGGTATGTTCAAATGGCCAAACCACAGTCTCATCTGCAAAGGGTAATGCCCTGCAGTTACCAGGGTAACAGAGTCTGGTCCAGTGCCCTCCTCCTACTCTATTTGGCTAGCGTGCGTGCTTATCTTCACAAAATTGGTAGAAATGTTGATCTTTGCTTTTCTCTCCCCAGGGTCATTCTCCTCTTATAAGGCTTGTGGGGGAGAAAAGGCAGAGGTGCAGGTGTCCCTCCAGCGTCTCTGAGTCTCTCAAGAGTCTCTCAAGACGCAGAGGGCTCCCCCAGAGCTGCGTTCTTGCTCTCTTCCCCCCACCCCCGACTTCAACAATACAGGATTCTTTACTCAGAGTTCCTGATGGGTAGCTCCCAGGGTGGGCTCCCCATCTGAAACAAGTTTTTGCGAAGAGCTTCATGGAGTTGATAAGTCAGGCCTTATGGAACCCTGAGGATTGATTGACCTTTTTATTTGTAAAAAAAAAAAAAAAAATCAGAACTGTATTCTCTGAAATAATGCCATTTGCAGCAACATGGATGGACTTAGAGATTATGATACTAAGTGAAGTAAGTCAGACAAAGACATATACCATATGATATCACTTAGATGTGGAATCTGAAATATGAAACAAATGAATTCATCTATGAAATAGAAACAGACTCACAGAGAACAGATTTGTGGTTGCCCAGGGGGAGGTGGGGTAGGGGAGGGATGGATTGGGAGTTTGCAATTAGCAGATGCAAACTAGTATATACGGAATGGATAAACACCAAGATCCTACTGTACAGCACAGGGAACTATATTCAATATCCTGTAATAAACCATAATGGAAAAGAAAAATACAAAGAATGGTATTCTTTTTTTACTGAATTCCCACAGTCTGGCTGTGAGGAACTTGACCTTTCAGGGGATTTGATGGTTATGTTTTTTATGCAGATGATCTAAGAAATCAGTTCTTTCTGTTTATTCAAGAGGAATGAAGAGAGAAAAACAAGATAAATATGAAAACAATTTACTCTTATCAAGAAACTTTTTCTGAAACGTTTGTCACCAAGTCAACACGTCCTCTGAAGGAGCAAAGGTAGTTTTTCAGTGTTTTCTTCCCCTCCACCTGTGATCCAGGAGGAAGGGGAGGCGCGTGGGGAATGCTCACCTGTGAGAGGTTTGTGTTTTCATTGAAATGACAAGTCACCAAACAGGTTTTGTTTCTTCTCTTCACAACAAGGCTCTTTTTCCCTGCTTCAAAGTATGGGGAACAAGTTCCCATATCCTTTCCTAATCTACTCGCTGGAAAGGCCCTGCTTTCAATATCTGAGAAAAGAGAAGGCAGGGCTGTCAGCTGCCGAGGCCTGGGAAAGTCGGAGCCCTGCTTGGACCCTGCCAGGGAAAGCCCCGTGCCTCCTGCTCGCTGACCACGTCCTCTCCGGCGCCTGCTGGCCCTCCCCGGCCAGAAGCACCCTCT
The DNA here is from genome assembly GCF_059928025.1 of Delphinapterus leucas. Taxonomy (NCBI): domain Eukaryota; kingdom Metazoa; phylum Chordata; class Mammalia; order Artiodactyla; family Monodontidae; genus Delphinapterus; species Delphinapterus leucas. The sequence continues at coordinate 20,139,351 of NC_143130.1, read as the reverse complement.
TCTCTAGAAGAAAAAAAATGCTGTTGGGGAACAAATCCACCTGTTTGCATGAGAAAAGGCTGGGCGACAGGATGATGGCCAAAGGGCACCTCCCATCCCGCTCTTTTCAGCATAAAAACCTTTGAGAGTGATGGTTGCAGTCCTTCTAAAATGTCTGTTGACTCAAAAAAATATAATAAAACTCTTTCCTACACATTCCAAATTCGTAAGACTTCAGAAACGCCAGTCACTGCCGTCACCAGCAGGCTCCCTCTCCCTCCTGCTTATTGTCCTAGTGGGGACACGGATGACCCCCGGAGCCCAGTGAGGCTGCCCCACCAGGTACAAACCTGGCTCTTAATGATGTACTTCAGCCTCGCGTCTTATCCTCTAAACTGCGTGAGCGTACTATTCAACAACAAGGTAAGAGAGGGGTAACGTGGTGGTTTCCAGAAACAACCTGCAGAGCCTGAACGCCAGACAAACCCAGTATTCTCTGACCTGGGTGGGGAGAACCATAAGTCGCCCTAAGGAGCGGGGGGTGCCCAGGGAGTCCTGCGATCCTGGGATGCCCTCTGCCTCCTGATTCCGTGGCAACCCCCTGGATCTGTCTGCCATAGGCCCCCACCAGCCCTCCTGCTTTGGGGGGCACACTAGGGTCTAGGAAGCCACCCTGTCTCCTGGTTGAGTTCAGGGTAGGCGTTGCTGATTCTCACTGCTTCTTCAGGATCCTCGAGGCCAGCTCTTTCCCCAGCTGAGCAGGACTTCTGAAGTTCAGGGAACGTTTTGTAAACCCATCCTCGTTTTGAGGAGCCCCCGGGTTTACTTTCTGGGTGCGGGAGCCCCTAGCTTGGTGGCTTAGGCTCAGGATTCTGTGATGCCCCCCCACCCACGTCTGCCCCACTGCCCGCCCCCAGTAAAGGCGGCCACTGCGATGGCCCGACCAGGGCCAGAGGTAAGAATTCACATTTGGAAGCTGAGGTTAATGGAACTTAGTCATTGATAAACAGGTCACATTTCATAAACTTCAACCTCCGAGTATTTGTGCGTGAAGCAGAGCTGCCAAGGGCAGTAGTAACCTAAGTTCTGGAAATGCCTTTAAGAGGTGGGGCTGAGTCAACAGGGACTCCGTGTGTCCAGGGAGCTGGCAGCTCTGAGCACGTGTGTGCCCGAGGGTTTCTCAGTGGCTGGCTGGCTTCTGCCCTTGGCATACTCTGACGCTTTTGTGCGGCTAGACTCCCTTTGAGTATTGGGACATGCCTAAGAGGCCTGCCCTTGTTACTAAAGATGCTTTCGGGCCTCTGTGGCCTTTAAAGATATTACATAATTCCTCATGGAACCACATCCCTGACAAGTCGCCGTGATGGCTGTGCTACAAGGGTCTCTTCGGCTTCTAACTAGTTCTACTGTGCAACCGTTTCCTGGACCATTTATTCAGTGTCTAAGCATTTTGAATTTGGGAGAAATAACCTCTGTCTTGTGAAGACAAGTTCAAACAGCAGGAAGGTGCAGGGAGGACTGTCCACGCAGGTAACATGGTAGCAGCCGAGGTGCCTCACCTTCCCCGGGCTTGGTTTCCAAACCCAGAGCTCAGGCCACACGTGACCGTGCTCTTCCCAGCTCACGGTCCATGTGTTTGTGAAACTCTGTAAAGCTCTTTGTTTTGTCAGTGCCATCTTAATGGCCAAATGAACTGAATGAAAGTGCTTATAAATGTGAAACAAGTTACCTGAAACTCGTTTTCTTTTTTTGTGAAGCTTAGGAGGTGTCCCAAGTGGTACTGAATGTGACAGACACTGCGGGAGGTGCTAAATATCATCATTTAGTCCTTGTGACCACGGGCCCCTCTCCCCTTCACAAGGGCCTTGTGGGGGCCACAGGGGCTGCCCTAGTTGTGTGGGCTGCAAACCCCCTGCTTCTCGCACCTTCTGTGAAGCCACCCAAGCTGTGCCGGCCAACGCCGTCCACACGCCCAGCCCCCACCTTCCCTTCTCCCGAACACCGTCCTTTTTCGCTCCTTCGGCGCTTCTCCCCTCACTCCCTGGCCTGCCCTCGTGTGTCCGGCTCTCACGATGCTCATCCTGATTTGTACTCTCGTTATGTTTCAGCCCATAGGGCCGGGGCTTGTCTCTGGGGATGAGAGGAGAGATAGGTAAAGCCTGTGTTGTTTGGAAGTCAGGCTTGGTGGAAAGAGCATGCCAGTGGGCTGCGCAGGACTGGAAAGAGGAAAGTAAGGCAGGTGGCGTCCCTGGGCCTCCCGGCCTCCCTGCCAGCCGGGCAGGGGTGCCTTGAATCACCACGTGTGACCTCTGCCTTGGGGGATCAAGTTCAAAGCAGGTCCTTTGGCTGCATCCCTCCTCCTTCTCCCTCCCTCGGGACTTGGTTCTGGAGCCCAGAATTGCCAGGGGTGGTTTCCAACACCCCCGGGCGCAAGACTCCCACGCATGCGGCTGAGTGAGTTCACTGGCGAAACTGCCCATCTGCTCCCTGGCAGTCCTTTGAAGTCATGCTTGTTACTGGAAAGGCAACCAGGCTTCAGGGAAAGTCCAGGACCTGGCTCCACGGGGCTCTGGGCAGGGCGGCTGCCCACACCGGCCTTGGCCTCGCCCCCACAAGAGGCCACGAGCTCAGAGTGGGGAAGCCTCGGTGCCGCTGGGGTTGGACTATTTCACCACCGTAAATTCCCAGCCACACTGCAGTTGGGACACAGCTGCAGCGCGAACTGGTGGTCTCTCTCCAATCGTGTCATAAGTTATGACACTTCTGCCAATACTTGTAAATGGCATTCTTGAAGTTTTTGTCTACATTTTACTGGGATGTGCCTGCTTTCAGAGAATTGAGCGTCTCCTTGCCTTGGGAGGGTCTACACTTCATTTAATAATGTTGCTATTGTTTGTTTTTTGTCAATTTCTTCTAGGAATAAATCCTTTTAGTGACAGTTTGGGCCAGATTTTATAATTGCTCAATTCGATCTTTTAAACCAAAAGTTTTTCTCATCTCAATCATCCACCTCACAGAGTCTTGATTCCTAAAGACCATTGGCTGTTTCTAGAAATCAGATCCACCTTCAAAGGTATATTTTGCTCTAAGTATACCATTCAGATTCCACACTGACTCCAGCCATGTTTTACAAGGGGCAGAGACAGCTGACAGGGCTGAGTGTGTAAAACCCACAATAGAAGGGACTAGAGAGCCCGTGAGAGCGACCCTAGAAGCTAAGATCTGTCACAGTAGATAGTTCTGTGTGGCCACAGAGATCACACCACGAGAGATTTCCACTCAACACGGGGAATTCATAGCATTAGGAGCCGACTGAAAACGGAAAGAGTGGTTGGTTCACAGAAGCATGAGCGCCCACCTCCGCGGAGGTGCGCAGACATGGGGCAAGTGCCCTGCAGAGGAAAGCGACCACAACTGCACTCAGCGGCACTCCTTCCAATTCTGAGATTTCATGACGGATTCACACAGAGCAGGCTTTGTCATTATCCTGACCTGACCCAGCCCTGCAATTGCTGTAAGACTTAACCTCCCTCTCTGAGCCTCACTTTCTTCATCGGAGAAAATGGGGTGAACCGTAGTCACCTCATAGGGTTGTTGTAAGGAGTGAATGAGACCACATATGTTAAGTACCACACACCACCATCATCACCATCACCATCACTATCGTCATCACCATCGTCACCATCAAAACCACCACCACAATGGCGGGACGGGAATTCCTATAGAGCTTCCAGAATGGCTCTGATCAAGCCCAGCAGCATGGAGGGGTGAGCAGGTCCTGGCCTCACAGCCTGGTTCAGAATCTACCATTCACTATGGTCCCATTCCTACATGCAATCCAGTGGTTACTTCAGTAAAGGAGCTAGTTTTAGATTTAAATTCCACTGCCTATTGAGAAACAGGGTTTTGCCACTTTCTAAAAATAGGTCTCCAGTTTATTTTCCTTCTCCAGGGCTGGGCAGGTCTGGCTTCCTGCTTAGATACACATGGGAGGACTCCCCATCCAAGCTCACACTTTTCCACGTCTTCTCTCCTCTACCCGCAGAGCTCCTCTCAGAGCTGGACTCCCCGACCGCCCCCCGGGGCCTCCTCCCAGAGGAGGAAGTGCCCGGCCCAGCCCAGCGCATGAAAGGCTCCAGGGAATACTGGGGGATTGTGTGGCCAGGGGCCCTTGGCTGCCACAAGGCTGCCGAGGAGGAAGTGCTTTTTCTGAGTTGCTGGGCTGGCTGGGCCCTCGGACTTTCCGTCCTGCCCAGCACACTCCCAGCCAGTCCCCAAGGAGGGCAGTGGCCTGCCTCGCCAGCCAGAGCTTCCAGAGAAGCCTCCACAAGGCAGGTGGAATGATCCAGGCCCCAATTAAACCTGCCTCAGGTCAGGAGGCTCCCAGGGTGTCCCCCTCTTCCTCTGCAGCATCACCTCCACCCTCCTCCATGTTCTAGGTGGATGGGCCCAGTAGCTCTTCCTCAAGCAGCTCTCAGCCCATATTGCTCCCAGTCAGTCTCCTTCCAGAATGGAATGGTAGACCCTCTCTCCCTCCCAGAAGTGTCCTCCTGGGGCCTTCCCCTGCAAACTCAACCCCTGCTTCCTCCAGCCAGACCCATCACTACCTTCTCAGGACTCCTAAGGCGGTGGGGATCTTCGGATGCCACCTGGTACCTCTAAGTGAGGGCAGCGTTCCATAGGAAGACCTGGGCTTACGATTCAACTTCAGCTCTCACCAGCTGTATGCACTTAAGGTACTCAGGTAAGAGATTTTGAAAGACTAAATGATATAATGGGTGTGCAAAACGTCCAAAAACTGTAAGAGCAGTATAGTCTACGGCAGTGATTCTCGAAGTGTGGTCCCCTGACTGGCAGAATCAACATCACCAGGAAATATGTTAGAAAGGCAAATTAGCAGAGTCACCTCAGATCTACTGAATGAGGAACTCTGGAGGTGGGACCCAGGAGTCCGGTTTGAACAAGCCTTCCATGTGATTCAGAGGCCTGGGCTAATACACAGAAAACAGGCTCCGTCTTCCAAGTGCACAGATGGGGGAGTGAGCAGAGATGCAGAAGAGGTGCTGGACTGTGATATCATGGCTGGTAGGGACCATTCCCAGTGCCTAGTGTGGCATCTGGCACATGGTGGGTGTTCAGTTAACAGCTCTCACACTGAACAGGTGTTTGAACATTAAAAGACCGGAGGAGCTCTGAAGTCTTCCAGTGAGTATATGTTACTTTTAAATTTTAGAAAGCAGGTAAACCTGTTTGAGGGAGAGAGACAGAAAGTATAGTAGACTTGGGCCATTCTCTTGGTCCTGCCCAGGGCGGCCACGGGGGAGATGATCCACAGGAGCCCTCACCTAGACGAGGGGCCAGGCCACACTTCCTGCATCCTTGCCACGCGGCTTTGGGGTCTCCCTTGAGTGTATCAAGTAGTTACATGTTGGTCGTGATCACCATCCATTGATTCATCCTACGAGTATTTGAGCACCTACTACATGCTGTCCCAGGGGCTGAGGAGACAGCCGTGAGCAGGGCACACCTGGTGCCATCTTCCCCAGCTGGCAGTCCAGGGAGGAGACAGACAAGTAAGCAAGGTAACTGCAAGAAGGCAGTATTGTAAAGTGGAAATCTGGGGGCCAGGGGCAGAGGAGAGGGCAGCAGTCAGGGAAGGTGGCCAAGCTGAGACCTGAAGGGCACGCAGGGCTCACGGGACTACAAGGGGAGCAGTGTTCTAGGCCAAGAGCACTGCCGGTGCAAAGACCCAGAGGCAAGTTGGGACTAAAGCAGTTAGGTGGGGAGGGCACCGTGAGGGGCTGTGGGTCTCCACAGTGACTGGGATGAAACCTCGTGTGAGGTGGGGCCTCAGAGCAGAGGAGGCAGTCCCTGCCCATGTGGCCTAGTGTTCTAGCAGTCATTGAACAAACACAGGGCACCTTTCCAGGCACTGGGGACACAACCGCACAGAAACAAAGCACAACACACACCCTGCTCCTGAGGAGACAGAAACCACACAAAGCCAAGGACGGTGCTTGGGAGAGAGGTAAGCACAAGGCATGGGCGGAACGCCTAACAAGGAGGATGGGTAGGGCCGAGGAACGTGAAGGCGCTGTCATCACCAGGCAGGAACGCGCTCAGCCCTCACATCATCCCAGCCACTCAGGGCTCTGTCTTCAACCAGATGGTTCCAGAATCCCGCTTTGCAATCAAAGAAAGAGGAAATTGCCAAGCCCTCACAGGAGGAACAAGACAAAAAGAGTACTATGCTCTGCTATGCTAATACTCTCTTCTAGGGCACGTATTCTACTACACTATCTATACTATACATAGGATGCTATGCTGTAATAATACCATACTAATACTAAACATATTCTATTATACTATACATGTTATATTATACACGCTCACTCTACTATCTAAATAGCCCAATGCCTGACACACAATCCACACTTAATAAATGTTTGTGGAAGCTAACGCCTCTCCACCTAACAACAGGGAGTCCTGTTTCTTCTGCTTGGCCTTCAGGGACTGTGAGATAAGAAGAAATATATATATTGGTTTCTGCCCCCAATTCCTGGCACAGAGTTCCTAAAACACTTGGGATTTCCTGGGTGATGGCAGTGTCCTTTGTTCCAATGAGGTGGCTCTGGGTGGGCGCCTGGATGGGGCCAGTCACCAGAAGGACCCAGCCATGATTAGAAGCTTGGGATTTCCAGCCCCGCCCTGCAACCCGCCACCCCCCATTCTCCAGGGAGCGGAGAGGGGCTGGAAACGGAGTTAATAATCGATCATGCCTACGTGAGAAGCCTCCACAAAATCCCACTGGGCGGCTGGTGAGTTTCCAAGCAGATAACCACAACCACATCCTGGGAGGGTGACACACCCCAACTCCACGGGGACAGAAGCTCATGCACTCGGGACCCTCCCAGACCTCACCCTCCGTGTCTCCTTATCAGACGGTTCATCTGTATCCTTTATCATAAAATAAACTGGTAGAGGAAGTGCTCCCCTGAGTTCTGTGAGCTGTTCTAGTAAGTAATCTAATCCAAGGGGGAAGCGGTCATGGGAACCTCCAGTTTGTAGCCAAATCAGACAGAAGTCGTGGGTAACCTGGGGACCTACTACTTCTGATTGGCATGTATAGAGGAGAAGGGGGCCTCATGGGACTGAGCCCTTACCCTGTGGGATCTGACACCCTCTCCAGGTAGACGGTGTCAGAATTGAGTTAAATTGCAGGACACCCAGCTGGCGACACAGAGAATTGCCTGGTGGGGGAACCCCCCTGCCACATCTGGTTTCAGAAGTGCTGAGTGTGGTAGCAGTGTGCAAGTAAAGGGGGGAACAAAGGACGAAAGAAATGAGGTTTTTCCCAATACAGGGCCCAAATTCTAGGCCCTGAGAAAGCCACTTTTAAAGCTCGTTCTCTCTCCATCCAAGTACCAGATCTGTCCAGATAATTCAGAGGGAAGTGGTAAATCACAGGCCGGGGACAGATGCTTTGGGTGAAACATCAGCCAGGCTAATGACAGTTAATGGAGACTGAAGCCTGGACACCAGCCATACAGGCTGATCCTCTAATGAACAAGCAGGCCTGGTGGGCGTGCCTGTTGGGCTGGCGGCTGCCTCTGGGGGCCTCACTGTGAATGGGTCCCAACCAGTCATCCTCTGAAACAGGACTTTGAACAAAACCCACCTCGGATTCACACTATTTCTGAAAAAGCGTTTGGGAGGGGAGAAAAGCCTTGCAGGGGGTGGGAACAGTATGTATAGTGAAAATGAAAATGGCGCTTGGTCCAGCCCTGCCACTAACACGCTATTCAACCCGGCCCGAGTCACCTCCCACACCTCCATTTCCTCACTGTATTAGTCAGGATAGATTAGGCTGTGCTGTGGTAACAAATAAACCCCATGATCTCAGTGGCTTAACAAAAGTTTTTTTACTCAAAGTCACTTTGTGGGCCAGGCATCCCTCCTTGTCACATGGCTACAAAGTCAGGAACACTTGGTCTCCAGGAGCCCCGGGCAGGGAAGGAAGAGACATCTGGAGGGTCTTGTCTGAAAGTGGCTGACATCACTCCACCGCATCACCGACTGGACTCATCACGGGCCGCACCCCACTGTGGAGGCCAGGAATGCAGCCCCTCCCGAGGAGGGGGAAGCGCACAGAGGGTGCCTTCACTGCTCAACCATTAAATCCACGGATTCAGTCATCACATTTCGGGAGGGGCCCCTAATATGTGCCAGGCATTGCATCAAGTGTGGAGCTACAGAGATTTCCCTGTCCTTGTGAAGTTCAGAAGGCAAGACGCACAAAAGGATGCAGTGCTACAGTCCCACACAGGTTACTGTGAGGTGAGCAAAGAGGCACCTGGCCCAGCCTGGGCAAGGGGTGGGCAGGTGGTGCAGGCGAGGGTTCCAGGCCAACTCTGAAAAACCGTGTTTGCTGACATATACATATTTGTGTCTGTTACAAATTTAAGTGATGTAAAGGATATATTAGCACATGATTTACAAATAATGCTTAAAATACACAACACAGGCTCACCTCGGAGATATCGCGGGTTCGGTTCCGGACCCCCAAAATAAAGCGCATGTGCCAATAAAGTGAGTCACACGATATTTTTGGTTTCCAAAAAATATAGCACAGATAAAAGTTATGTTTACACTATAATGTAATCTACTAAGTGTGCAATAGTGTTATGTCTTTAAAAAAATGCACATACCTTAATTAAAAAATACTGTATTGCTAGAAAGTGCTAACCATTATCTGAGACTTCAGTGAGTCGTAATCCTTCTGCAATAGTGACATCAAAGATCACTGATCGCAGGCCACCAGAACAGATATAATAATAATGAAAACGTTTGAAATACCGCAAGAATTACCAAAATGTGACACAGAGACAGGAAGTGAGCAAATGCTGTTGGAAAAATGGCACCGATAGACTTGCTCGATGCCGGGTTGCCCCAAACCTTTATTCTGTAAAAAAATGCAATATCTGCAAAGCACAATAAAATGAGGTCTGCCTGTGCCCCACACTGTGAAGTCCACACAGCCAGATGGTTCTCACAGGACGCACCCACTGATTTTTGCCAAGCCCTTGCATTCAACCATGGTTTGACAAATGGAATTGCATCCCCATCAGCTCTCTCCCCAATAAATTTATGGTCCTCAAATCTGATATGTGATCTGGTAAACAACTTCTCACTTTCATATGAATTATATTTATTAAACTGAAACCTTTTTTGATCTGAGTAACTTCTTGGCTGAATCAGATAACTGTTCTCAAATGCTGGGAAACAGTTCCTCCATTTTCTGTGTTATTCAAAAATGTCATGGCTACGGACACAGTAAGCTTTTCTTTTTTAATTAATTAATTGATTGATTTATTCATTATTTATTTATTTCTGGCTGCACAGGGTCTTAGTTGCGGCATGCAGGATCTTCGTTCTGGCATGCGGGATTTTAGTTGCAGCACGTGGACTCTTAGTTGCAGCATGTGGACTCTTAGTTGCAGCATGCGGACTTCTTAGTTGTGGCATGCAAACTCTTAGTTGCAGCATGCATGCGGGATCTAGTTTCCTGACCAGAAATCTAACCCAGGCCCCCTGTATTGGGAGCGTGGAGTCTTACCCACTGGACAACCAGGGAAGTCCCTGGACACAATAAGCTTTTAAGTTTAATCTGCATTGTTAACATTTTCCTTCTTATATCACCTTCTGAAGTAACGACAACCAACAAAACAATAATTCCAGCCCTGGTGTATAGCACTGGCCAATGTGGATGGTGTAATTACTCCCACCGTGGACAATCTCCAGCTACCACCCTGACGTCATTGAAGACACAGTCAGGAAGAAATGAAGGAATCACTGAGCCTGTGGTATTCCCACCAAACAGACAAAGTGGACATAAATATCATCAAAAGCATAGAGAACAGTAATGTAATCAGGGACTGATGAATTTAGAGTATTTGTTACCTTGTTTAATTGTAAATTCATATCATTTCACTTTAAGGTGATGACAGGTGAAGGCTTCCCTGGTGGCGCAGTGGTTAAGAATCCACCTGCATTGGTAGGGGACACGGGTTTGGTCCCTGGTCCGGGAAGATCCCACATGCCGTGGAGCAACTAAGCCCGTGCGCCACAACTACTGAGCCTGTGCTCTAGAGCCCACGAGCCACAACTACCGAGCCCACGTGCCACAACTATTGAAGCCCGCGCACCTAGAGCTTGTGCTCCGCAACGAGACAAGCCACTGCGGTGAGAAGCCCGGGCACCACAACGAAGAGTAGCCCCCACTCGCTGCAACTAGAGAAAGCCTGTGCACAGCAACAAAGACCCAACACAGCCATAAATTAATTAATTAATTAATTAAAAAAAAAAAAAGGATGATGACAGGTGACCTGAAAAAATTCCTGAAAATCTAACAGTCAGTCCAGTCAACCAGGAGAAGCTGGCTGTGGCCCACGACCAGGAGCAGGTCAGGGAAGACAGGAGGTCTGCCTGAGCTGAGTGAAAGCAAGTGTTGCTGGTATTCCAGGAGTAAAAGGAAGGAAGACCATGCAGGCCTGGGGAGGGCATCAGTTGGGTCAGGGTGGTATGAGGTGACGGCACTGGGGCAGGGTGACTCCATAGCCTCACCCACTGGAACCATCCCCTTTTATTTTCAAAAGCGTCTCGTGTGGGATGAAAATAATAACAGGTGAAGACCTGTAGCCCTTTCGGTCCCCATGTAACTGAGTAGGACCTTCTGGGGCCTTCCTGGGACAGACACCCCCACCACCACCACCACCATTCCTCTTGTTTGTAGAAAAACTTTAGCCTCCTAGGCCTTCCCCAAGTTCCAAAGAATAAATTTAATCAGAGAAGTGAGAAAATGCAGAAATAGAGGAAAAGAGTCAAGCAAGACAAAATAATAATAGTTTAGCAAACGTCAAGGACCTTTAGTTTTTCTTCAAGGGCTATAGATAATATTCTGAGCCTTATCCTTTGTGTAATTTTACAGATACTGAAACCCCCACCAGGTGGAAGTTAAATGTATGCTGCCTATAAGCACATAGACCTCAGACCAGATAGAACCAGAAGGTTGATGATGGTGACTCCTGATAACCCCACCACCAACCACTCAGAAGAACGTCCACGAGTTGATCACATACCCGCAACCCTCTCCCTCACCCTGTCTTCAAAAACTGCTCCCCAAAAGCCATCAGGGAGTTCGGGCCTTTTGAGCATGAGCTGCCTGGACTCCCTGCTTGGTGCCTGGAATGAACGCTGCACTCTCCTTCCCCACAACCCGGTGTCAGTAGGTTGGCTTTGCTGCGCATGGGTGATCAGACCGAAGTTTGGTTTGGTAGCACCCAGAACCTCGGTTTGGAGCAGGAGTCAGCAAGGAAGGGCTGGTGGGCAGAGAAGCCAGACTGGAGGAGGAAGCAGGAGGGAAGGAGATGGTGGTGGGGAGAGTGGAGGGCACATGCTGGGGGGCTAGGATGACAAGGGAAGGTGCGGGGCTGGCACCCAGAGGCAGTTTCTGTTCGGGAGGGGCTGAGCTCTGAGGCCCCCGGGGCTGGGCAGGCCGGCCTCCCCCAGGGGAACCCGAGCCCGCGTGCCTGTTACTCACTCTTGGTCTCACCAAGCCGGCTGAGAAAGAAGAAGGGTAAATGCAGGTGAAATTCAAGCGTTTGACCCCAAGGTTTCTGACAACAAGGGAGAGGTGAGCAGGACCAGGGGCAAAAGGGGTGAAATGCCCCACATGGTCGATCTCCCGTAGGCAGCTTGGAATTCCCAGGGCAGTGACTCTGAGGCTGCGTTTGCGTTTTTTTCCACAAACCAGTTCACGTCCACCTCACTTTCTTCCCAGCCAGCAACCCTCCCAAGTGCCAAAAACGCTACCCCCTCCCAGGCCCTGCCGTGCTCTCATTTTCTCCTCCGTGAAACAGGGGATGGCTGGCCCTTCCCTGAGCACAGAGCCAGGAGGCAGCACAGAGCCCAGGCTGCAGCCTCCTGCTCCCCACTCCCTACTACACGCCAGCAGTGAGCCCTGCGTGTGGCAGGATGAGGCCAAACTGCTCTCTGGGTGAGCAGTGAAGGACAGATGGTTCCAGAATCGAAATGCTCTGAAACCTTAAGAGTCTTTCAAACCTTCTCTAAATAAGGCAAAGACGTTAGGGAACAATATTTGGCCTTGAAGCAAAAGGGGACGATCAAGGGCCCTTCAGGCTTTGGGACATGTGACTTGTGACTTCCATGGCAGCATTTTATAAAGAGAGCTTAATGGATGGATAATACATTGGAGTGCTGTTTGGGGACTCTCTCTGTGCCCCTCTCTGTGTAGACAGATGATAGAGTAGATAGGTAGATAGATAGATAGACAGATAGATAGATAGATAGACAGATAGATAGTTGTGATGGATGATGGATGGATGGGATGGATAGATAGACAGGCAGAGTTCACAGATACATAGATAGATACATAGATAGATAGACAGATACATAGATAGATAGATAGATAGGCAGGCAGAGTTCATAGACAGACAGATAGATAGATAGATAGATAGATAGGCAGACAGAGTTCATATATGTGGACGAACTTATTTAATCCTCACGTCAGCCCCGTGGGGTGAGGCAGGTACCACTGGAGCATGGCTAGGTAACTTCCGGAATCCCTCAGCTGGTAACTGTCAGAGCTGAGATTCGAGCCCAGGCAGGGTTGTTCTTCATGACACTGACTGCTTTCCTGCCCAGTGTCCTGCGCTGGTCTTTTCTCACCCCCTGGGACTCATAGGAGCTGGAAGTCGTGGTGCACGTGGCCTTGGACCCAGGGCGGGCTAGGTGGTGGGGCCCACAGCTTAGACAATCTGGGGGCCCCTCTTTAAGGCAAAGACTACGAAATGGTGATGACTAATCGCACAGGCTTTGAAAGCAGCCATGCCCGGAGGGGCCCTGGGTTTTCAGCTCTGTTGGCCTCGTGTAAACGGACCTCTGCCCTTGGGACCTCTGGGGCTGTCGGTCTCCGATTATCTGTGCGAGGGATTCTGGGATTCTTTCTGTCACTGGCACAGTGTGTGTCTCTCTTCTGGGAAAGAGAAATGATAGTCCAGGAGAGGAAACCACACGGGGGTCTGAGGGAAACCCCCCAATCACCCGGCACCCCCTCAGCCCACTGCTGAGAGGAGTGCCGGAATCCGGGACCCTGGGTGGGGCCCCGTGTGTGGGCCGCTCTGAGCCATGCAGGCCCGAAGCTGCTGGCACCGGCCCGCTTTCAAAAAGCATGAATAGCCAAGGGGAAGATGTGGAAAATTTCCTGCCAGACCTGAAGGTGGTGGAATCATTAAAATGTAACCCTCTCAAGGTCACGCGTGTGGCTTGAAGCCCAGAAGGAGGAAAGGACCAGGTTCTCTCCTGAAGGCTGTAAACGACTCTTCCTGTGAAGACGAACAGACGAGGTCACAGGTGATCCAAGCCAGAAAGCCTCAGTCCCCAGGGAGTCCATGTGAGGGGTCATCTTTGGTATCTAAGTCTCAGAAATCGTCACCCTGGCTAGAATGTTCTGTGCTACCAAAGGCTCTCCCTTCCCTCACAATGTCATCCAAGAGCCACAGGGTGGGGCTGAACAAGGCTAGGCGTCTGTGCAGGTAGGGGGCACAAGGCTGGCGAGGAGGAGGGCCAGTGTGGGGTAGGTGGTCCAGCGCAGGGCCTCAGAGCCTGGGGGAAGTCAGGGAGGGGGTGGAAGCCTCAGGGGAGAGCAGTGTTATGATGAGAGGCTGGTCACATAACGAGAGTGACCAAGGAGGTAGCTATGTTAAGGACAGTGGGAGCCAGCTCTCCCCCCATCTGAGAAGGTGCTGAGAAAACCAGAAGGAACCTTTTGGTGTCAGGTCGGAATCGGAGATACTGGTGTGCCCTTGAGGTATTCAAAGTGACGTCGGCAGAAGCAGGAATAAACACAGATGTAACTGCGTGCAGATGCACGTGTGTTTACACACACAAAGGTTCCTGAGCTCAGTCCACGGACACTGCAGTATCCGCGAGTCCACATGGCGCCCAGGCACCATTGGGAAAGAAAGAATGACTCATGACACTTGTTAGAGATAGGAGGTGAGCCACTCGCTCCTACAGTGGGAGATGGTCAGACTCAACTCCACCTCCAACGAGGACCAGTGGGAGCTTATATCCCAGGAGCAGGGTGGGGGTCAGAGGACGGAACATCACTAAGGGGAAACGTCAGGGGTGTTCAGGCTACATCAGCTCAACACAACTCTTGCTGAAGCCAGGCTGGGTGATAGGAAACCAGGTTAGGGATGAGGAATTTGATCACATAGTGAGCATGGCCAGATACCAAGGGGGGCTATTTAGGTAAACTGACCTGGCACGGTTCTTGCTCAAACTGGATTCTCCAAGGACAAAGAGGGAAGCCCAAAGTCGAGCCCAGAGCAGAGGGCTCAGAGGAGCATGATGTAAGTTAGACCAAGGAGAGTCTTTGTCACCATTCATTCTTCACTAAAAAGCGTCAGGGCTCCTGGGAGGAATGGCCAGTTCCAGAGCTTGGGACTGGAAACCACAAGATGCACCTAGAATATATGCTTGTGCCAGAAAGTGAGGAAGTGAGTGCTCAAAGAACGATGGGGACATGTCAAAAAGACATAGAGGTCAGCTTGAACGGGCTCCCGTGGACCAGATCTGGGATGATTTGAGCATCAGGATAAATAATGATAATAATGAGACATAACCCACCAGATGAAATAGGAAACCACAAGTCCACGTGTATGTTAATTGATTAATTACATTAATGAGTTATATTTACCTGTATATTTAGAATTAATTATTAACCATAATTATTTGATGAGTAACTGGTTAGGTTACATAGTTTCGAAGTATTTCCCCACAAAACACTTAACAATTAGAAACGAAAACTAACATCAGTGGAGAAGCTTGGCAGACAGACCTTAATCAGGGGTCGGTTCCATCAGTGATGGAACAAATGGAAAATCATGCAGCGATGAGAACAGGTACCACACTTCCGTTCCTACCAAGATTTAGACGCTGAATCTAAGCATGAGGCAACACCAGAAAACTCAAACTGAGGGACATTCTACAAACAACTGAGTCTGTGATGCTCAAAAGCATTGAGATCACGTAAATCAATCAAAGACTGAGGAAAGCCTCCCAGGCAAGGAAATCAAAGAGATGCGACCACTAAATGGGACACAGGATCCTGTACTGGACCTTTTGCTACAGTGGACATTACTGGGAAGACTGAATGGTAGGAACGGGACAGACTGAGTTCTTCATTTGATGGTGATGGTGGAGGAGAATGTCCTTGTGTGTAGAAAATACACACCAAAGTATTCAGGGGTATGGCCATCATGTCAACAGTTTATTCCCTAATGCTTCTGGAAAAATATCTATACCATACTTGCCACTTTTCTGTAAAAGTGTGAGGTTGTTTCTAATGAATCAGTTTCACAGAACTGCAGGTCTCAGAGATGGCAGGGAACTCAAGAGATCAGACAGTCTTGTCCCTCGCCCGGGGGCTGGAAGGGTTTTTTGCCCCCGTTTCACAGACAAGATGGTTGCGACAGAGCAGGTAGTGCGATGGGCCTTTGGTCGCTCATTCCATGAGTGGGGCTGGAGGAAGAGACAGTGGGGAGAACAGCGCGGGGCGGCCACCCCACACCTTTCCATGGAGCCCCACTTCCACTCTGACCCTGCACTGCACCCTGGAGTCCTTTTCTGACCAGGAAATTGCCACATGGAAAGCAGAAAAGAAAAAAATAATAGGAGTTAGGCGTGCACTTGATGGTCAGGGCTCAACCCAGACGGCTGGGGAAACTTTTGCCCATTTTCAAGGTCCTCCCAGCAAGAAGAGCTCCCGCTGCAGCCCATGGGGGAGGGCTCAGGGGAGAAGGAATCCCTCAGGAAAAGCCTGCTCTGGGAGACAGGTGGATATTACCTACGAAAGGACAATGAGACAAAGACGTTTACTTCAGGGGCGGCGTCTCTGGAAGAAGCAGGCATGGAGACAGGAGGAGACACACGTGCTGTCTGACAGAGGCTGCCCGCGCCGCTCTGGCCCTTGACCATGAGAGACTGTCCTGTCTGTGCCTGGAGGGGTCAGGCCCCACGAGACCGACTTTCCCTCACTGCACCCGGCCCAGACGGAGCTGGACGCCAGAGTGCCGGGCTTGTCCTTCAGAAGGAGAAACAAGAAAAGCTGCTAAGGTCTTGTGGCTGGGATGTGAGAGCACAGGCGGGCTGGCTCCAGAAACACAGATGTGACACCAGGCTGGAGATTCTTACAGCATTTTCCCCTAAAGTCAAACTACTTGAGACATCAAATCAAAGAGGGCAGTCATCTTTAGAAAAGACAATCTGCCTTAAGCTTAAATAGAGGTTTCCCAGGCAGATGCCTGGGGACAGCGGGGATACTGCCCTCGGAGGCCAGGCTGAGGGGACAGCTGCACACATGCCTGGCAGCTGCACCCCTGCCTTTGTTTTTTGGCTGAGACACTTGGAGCATCCTTCTGTACGAGGGAGGCTCCATGTGGCCTCAGACACTGGGCATTCAGGACTCCTTTGGCAGAGGCCAGAGACGTGGCAACTTGGAGTCCTGTGTTTAAAAGTCCTGTGGCCTGGAGGGCAGTACAGCACGGTGGTGAACTATACGGGCTCTGGAGTCAGAACTCCTAGACTCCAGTTCCGGCTCCAGTGTTTATGAGCTTGGGCCTGTGGGGGGGGTTACCTGGTGTCTCTATGTCTGGGTTTCCCATCTATAAAACGGAGATCACCATGCCTACGGGATGGGACGGGACAGCCACGGTGGGCTGGTCCTTGTGAGCACCAGCCACCCCTATTCCTTCACCTCTCAGGGCCTCCGCTTCCCCATGCGTGTAGGTGAGGAAACTTCCCACGCTGAGCAAGGGACATTGACGGTGAATGTCTTGCATCTCCAGAAGGTTCTCTGTGTAGGCGTGTTCTCCTTCGTTTCTGTTCTCTGCTTTCCTGGGTCTGGCTTCTCTACATATAGGAGGGAGACAAATGATTATCCCCAATTGCCCCCCCAGAGAATTCACACAAGCTCTCAATCCGGAGATGGGCCTGTGAGGGCCTTACTGGTCTGTGGGGCTTTCCTGCCCTTTATGCTGTGTTGTGGCCAATTGTGACCCAGGTGACTGACAGAACGCAGCCAAGGACAGAGGGAGGTGGGAAGGGTGCCTGGTGCACGCTAGAATCAAAGGGTTTGGGTGGGGAGCAATAGCCCGGGAAGCCCCTCAGGCATCACGAGGAATGTCATCACCATCAGTCCTGGAGCCCACGGGTGCCGAGGGGCACTGAACGGAGGCACGCTGGGACACCAGGGGATTTCAGGAGGAAAGAGAGGGAATTCCAAAGGGTGACGCCAGTGCCCCCAAGGGCGAGGTCCATCCTTGCCCGGGTTCCAGGAAGCAGTCCTTAACAAAACACTACCGTGTCTATTTCCTCATTCACCCATCTCACCATCAGCGTGTTTCATCTCATTCCTCCAGCATCCACTGACTGATTATAATATTGGGAATCTTCAGAGCAATCTCATTGCAGCAAAAGTCATCAGAGAGCAAATATAAACTTTGGAAAACAGAAGCAGATTCTCTCAAAAGTCAGCTGCTGTGGCTTTGACTTTGAGACAGCTGCACTCTAGGGAACTTTCCCCCTTTAGAGATGCGGGGCATATGTGAGGCAGATGGTAGAGGCAGAAGGAGGACAGGGTCCGGGCTGCTGCAGAGCCGAGAGCCTTCCACGCAGCCCCCCAACTCTCCCTGTCCAGCTCTTCTGTGTGACTTCCTGGTGGTGGCCCTCTTTCCCAATTTCCAAGCTTTCTCCTTTTTCTTTCATATTCTCAAGTCCACCTTCGTGCTCCTTGTACTTTTATTTTGTCCTTGTAGCCTGTGCTCTCCAAGGTTTCATGAACAGTTTTCACCTGTGATTGCTCAGAGCTTTACACCTGGTGCAGTCAGGTTTGTACTTCTTAAAACTTTTAAACCTTTAAGTAAACACGTGCTCAGAAACACAGGGCAATCTGGCGGATGCCCTTAAAGCTCTATGTAAGGGTAACATGAGTTTTACACTTACACGAAGTCTAACCTTCATCTCAAAAATATTCTTTAAATGTACAGAGAAGCATGTAAGTCTTGTAGAGTAAGACTTACCAACCTGTCGACAAGATGGTAAATGACTGGGAGGGGCTGTCTTGTCATCACGGGATGTTCCCACAGTCCATGGCTAGAGTAATCAGGTGGGAACTATGCTCCTCTGAGCCTTGAGGAAACAAATTTAACTACTGCATATGGAGAGTAGACTCTGTTTTGTCTTTAAAATCCAGGCAAATTTTTCCTACTCTATAACACACCTATGTTTATTTTCATAGATAATTGTTTTCTCATCGTCAAATAAAATGGATGTTCCAGGGACGTGCAGCGGCTTATCCTCTGGCTTTGTCTTCCCCCCTGAAGCATCACCAGGTACCCCCAGGGATTCATGATCCCAGTTTCAGAAGCCCAAGACTGAGGCCATGTGGAGCTTGTTAAAAGGATAGAGAGAAAGGGGGGTGGCAGAGCATTGAAGGGCTGCCAGTCATTTACACTGTAGTCTAAATGCACTCCCCTTTCCAGAGGAGAAGTTTCAAGGTCAGGAAGGAGGAGAAAGGAAGAGAGGCCCAGGATGTGTAAGGGCAGCAGAAGGTACAAAGAGGAAGGAGGAAAGCTGGGATTAGCAAAGTCAGCCTTCACCTCTACGTCTGGCCCAGGGCCAGCCCTGATCCTCTGACATCAGTGAGCAAGCATTTGTAGCATTTGTCACACACCTGCTGGCCCCAGAACATTCCATTCTGAGGCCCCTGGTCAGGAGAGGGCTGCATGGAAGCCCCAGGGAGACCAAGACCCACTGGGACCTGGCTGGGAGCTCAGGTCACAGTATTGATCAGCCCGGGAGATCCTTTCAATCTCCAGGCACCTCTGGCTCCACATTAATTCTCAGCTTCTGGGATGCCCAGGGCCCTGCCCTTGGGGAGCAGGAGGCCCTGATACGGGGTGGCCGGACCCACCCAAAAGGTGACTTCCAGGCCAGGCTAGAAATTCACACTTAGGGCCCAGAGGACGGGTTGCCGGAATGTTCCCTGCGCTGTCTTCACTTCCGGCTGCTGCACCGGCTGCCAGCTACACACCCAGTTCTCGGGAGTCTCAGGAAGGGGCTCAAACTGAGATTAGAGCAGCCTGTCCCATGCGTCGCTGGGACCCCAGAAGCCCTTTCAGCTGAGGATGACTTTGGGCCTGTTGGGAAGGGAGGGGGCCTCCCTGACACCCCTTGGCTGAGTTTGTGACGGGAGAGGGCACGGAGTCCACTTATTCGAGCTGAGTTTGTTGTTTAGGGCCAACAAGGGTTCCTTGGAGGTAAGACTGTGCCGTACAGTTTGAGCCTGGACGCCCTCACGTCCAAACGCAGACTCGCTGTCTTCACTGCCGAGTAAGCAGCGGGCATCTCGGCCTCGGGCGTGATTCCACCTCAGGTGGGCTGCGCTCTGACCAATACCCAGCAGGAGCTCCCATGCTAAGGTCTGGACGTGGGTCACCTTAATTCCTCCCTGTGACAAACTTGTGCAGTAGTTCCTTTATTATCTCCGCTGAAGGATGAGGAAGCTGAAGGTTAGAGAGGCCAAGGTCCAAGGTCACAGAGCCAGAAAGTGACCGGGCAACACTGGGCACAAAACCCATCTTCTGCCACCTGCTTTCCCCCACCCCAGTGCCCTGCAGGTGGGATGAGGATGCTCCGGGGACACACAGGCTGGTGAGGCTACATCCCCATGTCCGAGGTCAACTGGCCAGGTCAGGGGCACCATGCAAATATCCTGTCCCCAGCTGGGTAGATGTAGGTCAACAGCTTACAAGAGCTCATCAGAAGGGGTTACAGCCTCCAGCCCAGCAGCCCTGAGATATAAGTGACACACAGAACAGGACCTGAGAGCCGAGGCGAGGTCACACCCTGCTCGTAGAGGCACCCTGACCCCAGTTAAAGGCGAGCCCTAGGATGGGAACAGATTCTGCCGCTTCAGCAGGAAGCAGGGCCTTCCTCCATCTACAGGGGCCCCTCTGGTCTTAAATGCACTCATTTCTTTAGTAAACCAGGTGCCAGGGAACGAGGGCTATGTGCCCACTGACCGCTCTTCTCAAATCAACAGTCTCCACCCAGGGCTGCCTGCCAGCGCTGTGGGGCCGAATGTTTGAGGTCAGAACTGAACCAAAACCTGGGTCCCACCATCACTGGGCGTGACACTCCCTCCCTCATTCCCCACCCCTGCCCACTAAGGGTGGGCACGACCAAAATAAAGCCAGCCAACCCCACCAGGCCCGGCGGTTCCTCTGCTGGCCGGCAGGTCCATAGAGGACGTGGCGGAGGGGTGGAGCATGGGGCGCCACAGAGCATGGCTTTCTCCCAATGCAGTAACAGGTACCAAGAGGTGTGTGTTCTAAAAGTCTTAGAACCTCTTTATAGAGAAGATGCGGTTTAGCTGTGGCTGCACAGGCTTGGGGGTGAGCGGGGACCTCAGCAGCAGACAGCAGCCCCCTCCTCCCCAACTCCACCCCACCACAGATGCCCTTCCTGACTCTTCTTCTCCAGGGGGCTATGGCTTTACCACACGGAGCCAGAAAACACTGCGCACAGGTCACAATAAGGCTGTACTAAGAGCAGGCCTCTCCAGAGACCGTGTTCTCCCACCGCAAGTCAGGAGTGACAGTGCTCAGAGAGGCAAATGCTCTTTTTGTTACCCGACAGGGCAGGTCTCAGAATTCCCTATTTTCCTAAAAATGGCACTTGTGGGTCTGAAAGGGATTGACCAAATTCATTTTTCAATGAAGACATCATTTTCTCAAAAAAAAAAAAGCCTTTTGGGTCTGGGTCAGTACAGAACGTTGTTATCAAGGGTGGATTGTGGAGAGATTAAGAGAGAGAGAGGGAACTGACACAGAGCAAGCAGGCCAGGAGAGCAGAGGGCGGACAGGGAGAGGATGATGGGCCTCTCAGCTGGGCTGCGGCCGCTCCTCCCTTCCCCCAGCCCCAGCCTCAGCCCCTGACCTTGAGCCCAGCCGGCTTCCCACAGCTCCTCGTCACTCTGGCCTGACCTTGCCCACCCAAATGCTGGCCCCCTCTGCAAACACAAACAAGGCCACTTATCTGCATTGCCTAACCAAGGTAAACAGCCCTGCAAGGGCCCAGGCCCTGCCCTCACCCCCAAGGTCGGGCTGCTGGGCCAAAGGTATGCAGAGGGAGGTTTTTATCGGTGACTATTTCCTCCTCGCAAGACTTTCGGATTCAAGTGGTTCCGGTTGAGTAGCTCCCTAATTGTCATCAAAGAATCCTAAGTCTAGGAGGAGGTTGAAGCAGTTATAAGTCCATCCCCCTGCTCCTCTGCCCACCTTTCTGCCACTTTCAGAGGAAGAAGCCCCATAACTGCCACTGGCCATACTTGGCAGTGACTCCCCACTTTTTCAAACAGGAAGCCTTTCTGAGGTCTGAGCTAAATCCTTCTGGTTTTGGGTGGGACTATTCCCCTCTGCTCCTGTCTCACATAAACAGAGGGCTGATACCGGAGGGCATGCCTCCGCAGGCCTCACCACACACCCTCAACAGCTAGAAGACACTGTCCCTTCCCCCACACATCTGGAAGATGATGGGCCTGACTTCCGGTCCTGGCTATGCTGCCAGCCAACTGTGTGACCTTGAGCAAACCACTTAACCTCTCTGAGCCTCAGTGTCCTCATCGGTTAAAATAAGGGGGCTGGACCAGAGGGTCTCTTAGGCTCTCTTACAAATGATTTATGTCCCCTTAAATTCATGTGTTGAGGCCCCAAATAACCCCCAATGTGACCTTATTTGAAGATAGGGCCTTGAAGGAGGTAACCAAGGTGAAATGAGGTTGTTAGCATGGGGCCCTGATCCAACAGGGCTGGGATCCCTATAAGAAGAGGAAGAGACACTAGAGCACCCTTTCTCACTCCCACAAATGCACACAGGAAAGTCCGTGAGAGGGTGGCTGACTGCAAGCCGAGGAGAGAGGCCTCACCAGGGCCCGGCTCCGCCGACATCTTGACCCTAGACTTCCAGCCTCCAGAACTGTGAGAAACAAATGTCTGTGGGACTTGGTTATGGCAGCCCAGGAAGACAGGCCCCTCCCCTCTGCCATCCTGGAGTCAGTAAGATGGCTGGAACCCCAGTAGGAAACTCAGCAACTCCCAGTCCCTGCCTTTGGGGGTTACGGGGGCTCTGTCTTCAATGTCATCTCTGGCAGTGAGTTTCTGCTTCCACAGCGTTCTTTCAGGAGTAGATCTTTGCCATCTTTCACCTGCCCCCAGACACCACCCCAATCTCTTCGCTAGTAAAGGCCTCCAGACCTCAGAGGGCTCCTCAGAGCCCATGAAGAGCTGAAGGGATGGGGTATCAGAGAGAGAGGGGGGAGAGAGAGAGAGAGAGAGAGAGAGAGAGAGAGAGAGTGTGTGTGTGTGTGTGTGTGTGTGTGTGTGTGTAGGGGTGGTGACTTCATTTGGCAGTGTCCCTCTCCTGGTGTCTTTTCTATCCCTCATCCCCACCTCCAGGTCACCTCTATGCCGAGCACTACTGCCACGTCTGTTTGGTGACCTCCTTCCCAACCTTGCTGGTTGCGTCTTTTGGCCCAAAGAGGCAACCAAGGCCTTTGGCTAACAGACACCCATCCTCTGGTTACGATCTTAAGTAACACTCCCTTGGTCCACAGCCGGCCACAGTGCTCTAAAGCCAGGCCTCTGGCTCCCGTAGCCCTGAGACCTCTCTGTGAAACTGAGCAGGACCCTGTGGAGCCCTCCTGGGTACAAAAACCCCTCCATGTCCCCGTTTCTTGTTTGTAGAAAAAGGCTTTAGTCTCCTAGGCCTTCCCTGAGTTCCAAAGAGCAAACTCAAGCAGTTACTAATTAGGGAAGTGAGGGAATGCAGAAACAAAGGAAAAGCAGATAAGCAAGAAAAGTAATGACAAGAGTTCAGCTATGAAACAGAGTCCTAGTTCCTCCTCCAGGGATACACATAACAATGTGACGCACATCTTCAAGTTGTTCTGCAGAAACTAAGACACACCCAGTCCCCCCTGCCAAACATGCAGACCCCATACTGGCTGGAACCAGAAGGTTGATGATTAAGATTCCTGAACCATCACTGTTACCCCACCACCAACCAATCAGAAGAAAGTCCACGAGCTGCAACCTTCATCCCAAATGTCACCTTTAAAACCCCTCCCCTGAAAGCCATCAGGGAGTTCAGGTCTTCTGAGCATGAGCCGCCTGTTCTCCATGTTTGGAGTCTTGACATAAAGGCTGTACTTTCCTTCACCACAACCCAGTGGTGAAGACTGGCTCTGCTGCACCCCAGGCAAGTGGACTCAAGTTCAGTTTGGTGCCATCTGGAGCACCTCTCGCATCCCTGGAGCCCGAGCAGCCATAGCAGCATCTCCCTGCCTCCTGCAGGCCCCATTTAGCACCCTCTCCTCCACATCCACAGGTTCTCCTCCAGCCCGTCACAGCGACACCCCCAGCACCCCCTCTTCTGCCTCCTGGTGGAGGTTGTGGTCAGCTCCCCACATCATCAGAGCCCTGGGTGGTCCCCACTGGGCTGGCCCTTCCATTTCCCTCTCCTGCTCAGTGGGTTACAGCTCTGGGCTCTGGAGCGCAGCCGACTTGGCTTCATCCAGGCCCCATTAGCTGGGTGACCTCAGGCAAGCCACCAACCTCTTCAAGCCTTGTTTCCTTGTCCTTACAGAGGGGACCCCTCCCAGGGCTACTGGCCTGTGTAAAGAAAGCTATGAGCACGGTGCCTGGGCACATAAGCATCCACAGACTCCAGTCACGGTCACGGCCTCCGAGAGTGGGCCCTGTGCTATGGCTGACCACACCCTACCCATTGGGAGACAATCCTCAGAGAAGTGGGGAGACACAGCCTGACCTTGGGTACCTGCCTAAGCTGGTTCTTCAACCTTCCGATCAGTTCTGAGAGCCATCTCAGAACTAGTCCCATCATAACCAAAGCTAGTCCCTATTATTTGGTGGCCAGGGACCCCACTGCACCTCTGGAGCCTCCGCCGGCTGAACACCACACCCCATCAGCCCCAGGCTCACAGCCGTGAAACACAAGCATCACATGCTGCCTGCCTCCGGCTTTTGCTTGAGTGGCTCCCTCTAACCGGGAGAGTCCAACTGGACTCTTCTTTATCCAAGTAACTCCCACTGCTCTTCAAAAGCTCTCAAGGGTCCCCTCCTCATGAAGCCCCTCACCCACCCACTTCTTCTGTGCTCCCATAGCACCTGCACACATAACACAGGTTCAGCAATCCCACTGGGCTCTGGGATCCCTGCAGGGGGAAACTGGGTCTTCTCCATCCTTCCCCAGGGTCTGGAGAATAATATGCATCTAACAAATGTAAGCAGATGGCAGACAGATGTTGGGTAGATGCGTAGATGGGTGGATAGATGGACGGGTGGGTGGGTGGATGGATACATGGGTGTATGACAAATCACTGTCCCTCTAGTTGCCCCTGCTCCATCTCTCCACTGAGTAATTTCCGGGCTAATATTCCTAACAGCCAGCTTCGTTCATTTCATGACCCAAATACGTTCAGAGGTTGTGCACTGCCTGCCAAATACAGTTCAAACTCCTCAGCCTGGAATCTGGCCCCCCACCTACTTTTCCAGTTCTGCTCTCCTTCCCTCCCACTGTTCTCCAGCCAAATCATATCAGACGTTCTCTACACTCTTGCGACTCAGGGTGACCCTCTGACCTGCGCATCAGCCTCACCTGAGAGCTTGTCAGAACTCTCAAGTCTTTTCCCAGACCCATGGAATCAGAATCGGAATTTTCACAAGACCTCAGGCGAGTCATGCGCATATGAGAGTTTTCAGCTCTAGGGTGTCCCCAAAGCTGCTGCCAGTCATCTGTCAAAATCCTTTACATCATTTAGGGTTCAGCTTGCCTATGCCCCCCCTACTGGTAACAACCCCCATCCCACTTGCCTAGCCACACCTCCCTACACACACACACACACACACACACACACACACACACACACACTGTTTCCTTTCTCCGAAAGACCATAGCACTTGTTTATGCCTCTCCCGTCCCAGGGATCACATTGTTTCTAAAGTATAAGCATTTGAGACTCATCCGTCTGTTGTAAATTATAAGTGTCTGGTGAATAAGGACCTTGTTAGTCTACTTCATCCCATGCCACGACTCAAAAGATGCCTTGCACCTAGCAGGTATCAGACAAATGCATTAACTAAGTGAATGGATTAATGAAGGTCAGGTTCCTAATATGGGAAGAAGGTCCGCAGGATCCCCACTGGGGCAAGAGTTTCAGGTGCTTGGTCCTACCTTTCTTCCCTGGAACATTCGGGAGCCTCTCAGTTTGCCTGCCCCTGCCCCCCTGGAGTGACGGGGAGTGAGATGCAGCCTGTGAGGGCACAGGACCCTTAGAGGCCGTCTGGCTGTCTCATTCACGGGCGTGGTGGGGAGGGAGAGGAGGTCGACCTTGTCAGGGAAGCATAGCTAAGCCTGCAACAGCATCAGCAGTGCTGAGTCCGTCCTCTTCAGCTGTCAGTTCCCCGTACTGGAATGTCGGGACAAACTCACAGACTTCCTGACCTCGGTGAGCTCATCTTCCTCCCAACCCCTCTCCCTGGGAAGCAGATGTCCTCACCCACCCCCACCCCCCCCTTCTCAGGACCCTGGTACTTGGCCAGTATGTGGTGCTCTCTGTATTATATTACACGGTTAAAAACAGAATGCTTTCTCCTAAGATGAGGCAAGGATGTCCGCTCCCACCACTTCTACTGGTTACTGTATCGGAGATTCTAGACAGTGCAATCAGGTAAGAGAAAGAAAAGACATCCAGATTGGAAAGCAAGAAGTCAAACTGTATTTGCAGATGACATGATCCTGTATAAGGAAAATCCTAAGGAATCCACTAAACAGCTACTAGAACTAATTGGGTCAAACAACATCACAGGATACCAGACCAGTGTAAAAAAAATAGGCTGTGTTTCTAGATATTAGCAATAAACAATCTGAAAACGATATTACGAGAACAATTCTATTCACAGTAGCTCAAAAATAATAACGCCAATTCCTATGGAAATCCCAGCAAGATATTTTTGTAGACAGAGACAAGCTTATTCTAAAATTTATATGCAGAGGAACTAGATTAGCTAACAAGCTTGACAAAGAATAAAGTGGGTGGAAATCACTCTACCTGATATCAAGCCTTACCACAGAGCTCACCAAACAGTAATACAGTGTGGTATTAGTGAAGCGACAGACCCAGAGATCAATGGAACAGAATAGAGAACCCAGAAATAGACCCACGCGGTAGGTTCTGTGGTTTTCCTGACAAAGGTGCAAAAGCTACCCAATAGAGAATGACAGCCTCTCCAACAAACAGCACTGGAGCAATTGATCATCCATAGGCTAAAAAAATTCCTAAACCTCACACCTTACACCAAAATTAACTCAAAATGGATCATGGACCTAATGTAAAACATACAACAATTAAACTTTTAGGAAAGAAGGACAACATAAAATCTTTGATATCTAGGGCTAGACAAAGAGTAATCAGACATGATAACAAAAGAATCATTTATGGAAAAAAAAAGATAAGTTGGACTTCATCAAAATTTGAAAATTTGCTGAGCAAAAGACCCCTTTAAAAGGATGGAAGGCATGCTACAGATTGGGAAAAATTATTTGGAAACCACATATCTGACTTATATCTGGAATCTGTAAAAGGATTTAAAGAATTCTCAAAACTCGAAAACACAAATGCAATAAATACACAAACGTTTGGCCCTGCTTCTAATTAAATTAGAAAGGCAGAAGACATGAACAGACATTTCACCAAAGAGGATCTATGAATGGCAAACAAGCACATAAAAAGGTGCTTACCATCATTAGCCATTAGGGAAACGCAAATCATAACAAGGAGATACCAGTACACACTGATTATAGCAGGTAAAATAAAAAAAAAATAATAACAGTGATAAGACCAAATGCTGGCAGCAGTGTGGAGCAACTGGATCTCCCCTACATTGCTGGTGGGAACAGACAATCGTATAGTCACTCCAGAAAATAGTTCGGCAGTTGTTTCTTAAAAAACTAAACATGCACTTACCACATGATCCAGCAATTATACTCTTAGGCATTTATCCCAGAGAAGTGAACACTTACATCCATACAAAAACCTGTACACATGCTAAATTATACACTTAAAAATGGTTACAGTGGTAAGTTTTATGTGTATTTTACCAAAATTTTTTTAAAACTTGTACAGAAGTATTCACAGAAGATTTATTCAGAATAGCCTCAAACTGGGCACAACCCAAATGTCCTTCAGTGGGTAAGTGGTTAAACTCTGGGACATCCATACACTGGGGTACCATTCATCAATAAGAAGGAACCACATGCACCGACTTGGATGGATCTCAAGGGCATCATAAATCCATCATTGATCCATGCTGTGCAGTTTCATTTATATAACACTCTCAAAATGACAAAACTATACAGATGAAACCAGGTTAGTTATTTCCAGGTATGATGACTAATTTTATGTGTCAACTTGACTGGGCTACGGGATGCCCAGGTTGTTGGTGTGACATTATTTCTGGGTGTGTCTGTGAGGGTGTCTCCAGAAGAGATGAACATTTGAATCAGTGGACTGAGTAAAGATCCTCCTCACGCATGTGGGTGGGCATCTGCCAGTCCACTGAGGGCATGAAGAGAACAAGGTGGATGAAGGGGCGCCTGCTCTCTCTGCTCAAGCTGGGACGTCCTTCTCTTGACCCCAGACATGGGTGCCCCTGGTTCTCGCCTTCTGGCTCAAGAGTGAGTCTCAGGCCTTCAGACTTGGGATGAACTGAAGAACTGACTTTCCTGCTTCTCCAGTTTGCAGATGGCAGACCGTGAGATATCTTGGCCTCCATAATTACATGAGCCTACTCCTATTATAAAATATCCCCATATACATCTCTTTTTATCCTTTTGGTTCTGTTTCTCTGAAGAACACTAATACACCAGGGGGTCAAGGAGTAGCACACAGGAAGGAGTTCCTTTGTGGTGCTGGAACATTTCTGTATCTTGATGGTGGTGGAGTTACACAAATCTACACATGGAATCCCATTCTGTAGAAACACACACACACGTGCATGTGTAAAAACTTGTGGAAACTGAATGAGGTCTATAGTCTAGTTACCAGTATTGGTCTAGTTACCAGTATTGAACCAATGTCGGTTTCCTGGTTTTGATATTGTACTATCATCATATAAGATGCCCCCCTGGGGGAAGCTGGACCCAGGGTTTGCAGGGCTCGACTATTTTTGCAACCTCTGGTGAGTCTGTAATTATTTCTAGATAAAAAGTTTTTAAAAAGTAAAATGCGATTAGGGATTCTGTAGTTATTTTAGAATTCCTCTCCCCGTAACACCCAGGGTGCCCTGGCTTTCATGCGCTGGCTCTCTGTGCTTGTTTGCAGGTTAGAGCAGCAGTCACGGAACACCACGGGAGCTGGTGCAGAAACCCCAGTGGACCATGGAAGGGGCGGGACACCAAAGTCACACGTTGCTGGCTCTAGGGACCTAAATACACAGATCTTCTCTCCCACCCTCTGCCGCTCCCGCTCCCGAGGGAGTGACCAGATGGCTTCCTCCTGAGGGGGGCCGTATGGGCCAATGGCGTCTCCCAGTTCCTACAGCAGGCGGCGGTAAAGAGGAGGGAAAGAGAGGCCCCGGGTGGGTGAGGTCTGCCTGGTGCTGAGGCTTCGGGAAGCTGGGGGTTTGCAGAAGGAGGCCCAGGCCTCTGGGAGGGCCAAGGGGAGGCTGCGACCAGGCAGCCCCAGCCTGATCTGGGTGTGCAGCCACCAGCCCGGGTGCCTTGGGTCTCTCAGTAGAGTCTCTCAGAAACAATGCAAAGCAAACAAACAAAAGTCAGATTTAAAAAAAAAAAAGGAAAGGAAAATCCAGGTCAGGCAGAACAGAGAGACAACCGTTTGCAGTCGGCCCACCAGTGTGCACGGGGCCGGCGGGAGGGTCCCCTTGCTCCTCACCCGGTCCAGGCCCAGGGCCTGCACTCCAAAAGCACAGCTGGACAGCACTCCTGGAGAAGAGGCCCCAGGGCCCCCTTCCACTTGCCCAGGGCAACGTCACGGTCTCAGCTCTCTGGCCGAGACCTTTGCCTGCCCACCTGCAGACGAGGAAGTCTCCAGAAACCAGGTGCATTTGGCAGTGGCCGTTTTCCCTGGCAGCCTGTGAAAACATCATGCAAACCCTCGAAGGGAGGCGGGTGGGAGCCTGACGGCAGCTCCCGCTCCGTGAATGACAGCACCTGGGGACGGGCTGCACCCACTCCCTCCCTCCCTCCCTCCCAGGCCCCCCCACCACAACCGTGCAGGCCAGGACATCCTACCCTCTCCCACACCTACCCATCATGCAGCCCTCTCCCCTCTACTTGGGAAATCTGCCCCCTCTTTCTGCCACCACCCCATCGTCTCTTGGCCAGGCCCTGGCCATACCCTGCTCCCAGGTCCCCCCAGTTCTACTTTAGCCCCTACAATCTGACCTCCACTCAGCAGCCAGATGATCCTGTACAGTCAGAGCAAATCAATCGTATCACACCCAGAAGAAAATCCACGTGTCCCTCTGGCTTACAAGTCCTCTCTGATACGGGCCCTGCCTCTCAAAGCTCTGCGTCCACCTCTCACTGGTTTTTCCTTCTGTTCCTCATGAAGGCCATGCTCGTTCCTCCCTCTCTGACCTCTTGTCTGGAATGTGTATCTTCCAGCGGCTGATCCTTGCCATCTGGGGGGGTCAATCTCGAGGGGCCACCAGTCACGGCACCTCTCCCTGCACAGCACTTGGGCTGCAGTCGGGTCTCAGGAAAGCAGAGCCTGGGAAGGAGGTTAGAGCACGCGATGTTCATCAGGGAGCACGCTTGGGACCAACTGCCGTGGAGGGGAGCCGGCAAGACGGGCAGAGGTGCAAGGCGGCTGTGATGTGGGCTTAAGGACAGCTGGACTGGCCCTTGGGTTGTCCTGACTTGGGCCAAGGATGCCAGGCCTTCCTGCTCCTGCTGCATCAGCCCTTTCACGTGGGCTTCCGCAGGCCCCCTCCTGCGCCTACAGCTAAGCCCATCCCAGAAAAGGGCCTTCGGCATTGCAGTATCCATCTCAGCTTCTCTCATTTTGATATTTTTCTTAATTTTTCATTCCTATGTGTCTCTCCCTCCAAGAACGGAAACTCCATAGAAGCAGGATTTGCCTTGTGTGTCACAGGGACGTCAGCCTGGCACGTGGTAGGTGTTGAGTGAATGCTTTACATTCACAACCACCCTGGAAAATTCATCATTTGATTCTCATTGCACAAATGACATCAGTGAGGCTTCGGTTAAGAAACTTACCCAAGAAGTGGCAGGAGCAGAACCCTGGGTTGCTCTGTGTGGCTCCCCCGCCAGCGCCCCCCACCTCACCAGAATCAAGGCAGGGGCAGCGCCATGATGGCCCCGGGCCGACGTGGGAGGCTGCACATTCTGTGCGTGGCTTAGAACAAGATTATAAATTACTGGGGGATTTGGGCCATTCCTTACAATCCTTCCTAGGCTTGGTGTTCAGTCAGTGGCCCCCTTGTACACAGAAGTCATAGTGAACCAGCCCTAAGTGCCCTTCTGCTACACACACAAGCAGGTGGTCAACCTGATTAAGCTGAGGACAACTCTGCTTTCTCTTTTCAAATCCGCTGCCTGCTCTGCTCTGTCTGCTTCTTCTCCATTGCCGATGCCCCCTCAAAGAAGCCTGGCAAAAAATTCCACCTTCGAGCACGGAAGTCCTGTTGCAGACATGGCAGGGGAGGTGTTTGGGAACGTGGCCACACACACTTCCTGAGGTGGAGCAGGTTCCCTGAGAATTCCCGTAGTTCGGGGGAAGCACATGTTGAGCACCTCACAGGGTCCCCCAGTCCTAGCCTGGTACTCCTATCAAGGGGCTCTGCATGCCTCTTGCAGAACAGTCGCTGAGCACCACCCTCCAATTAACCTCATCCCCCTGCCAGGGGCAGGTGGGCAGGCAGAGGTCCCTTTGGTGAAGCTCAAGGAAAGCATCTAAATTAAATCAGGGATGAGGGGACAGCAAGGTTTCCTAGAGGAGGCGAAGCTTGAACTACATCTTGGAAGGCCAGTAGCACAGCCAGGCAGTAAGGAGAGGACATTTCTGGCAAAGGAAACGGCATATGCAAAGGTGTCATAATAACACTAGCCACCATCAGATGGACCCTTCCTATATGCCACGTGATGAGCTAAGCACTTTACAGATATACCATCACTTAATTTCACGGAATTTTTCACATTTCTTGTCTGTCTCCCCTACTAGAACATCAGTCCCATGGGGGCAGTGATTCTTTCCCCACCTCTGTATCCCCAGTGCCTGGTATACAGAATGGGGTCAATCAATCTTTCCCTTCTCATGGTCGCCAAGTATTCATCTAAATGTTTAAATCCATGAATCTAATCAGACTGACTATACAGTATCAATAGGAAACCAAAGACAGGGTAATAGCATGAGCACTTGTACACCATACACGTACACACTCAGCAGAATTTGAAATGCTTTCCCCAATAACTATAAAACTAGAACCGCTTCCAAGGAAACAAACATTTGAGTAATAATCCAACAATTTCCAAAGTTACTCCTCCAGAAAGAGGAATTTCTACTGAGATAACAGAAGATGGCTGACTGTCCCTTGTACTTTGTCCAAAGGTTTAAAAAAAAAATTGCATTTAAATAAGAATGCCAAAAACATGATTTTACTTATATAGCATGCTAAATATTTTAAAATTGATTCCACCTCCATTCTGTTTTCATTCAAAACAAGTCTAGGGAAGAGCACTAGACAGAGGTGGGGCAGCTATACCCTGGTGCCAGCCACACAGAGTGAAAGAGATGTTTTAATGAGAGGTTGTACAGATAAAACATTTGGAGTTCTTTAAAATCCAAACTTTAGAAATAAATGCATAGCTATGTGGAAAACCTCATGTTTAAAATCTGAGAACCCCAATTATGGATAACTGAGTGTAGGAAGTCCCCCCCCCCCAGGTAATTCTTAAGGCTCCTGCTTGAGCAGCTATGGTTTCACAGAACCTGCCCCATTGACCACAGATCCAAGGATGGAACAGCAGATCTGTGGGTATGCAGACTTGGCTGCACTGTCGTCCATCAAGTTGTTTCTGTAGCTGCAAGATTTAAAACTCAGGAGCTGTTGGCAGCCAAGTTTACAATGAGTGTTATGGACTGAATTGTGTGCCCCCCCTCAAAATTCATAGGTTGAAGGCCCAAGCCCCCATGTAACTGTATTTGAAGATGGAGCCTTTAAGGAGGTAACTAAGGTTAAATGGGGTCAGAAGGGTGGGGCCCTAATCCAATAAGACTGGTGTCCTTATGAGGAAGAGACACCAGGGATGCAGAATAAAGGCCATGTGAGGGTGCTGGCTACAAGCCAAAGAAGAGAAGCCTCACCAGAAGAAGTGCTTGGGCTTCCAGCCTCCAGAACTGTGAGGAATAAGTGTCTGCTGTTTAAGCTGCTGCTTTGTGGTATTCTGTTATGGCACACCTGAGCAGACTACAAGGAGCAGAAAGCACACACACTGGAGGATTCTGGTTGCATTTAGGTATCTTTAAAGCCCAACAATATTCTCATGTTGGTTTCAAACTTTAGGATCCTTACAATAATCTCCTGTGAGTTTAAGTGAATTCAAATTGGGTCTCTTTCATTTGCAACTAAATGAAAGAGGCTTCTGAATAGCTGGAGGTTTACCCCCCACCCCCATCCAAGCACACAAAATTTTAAAACCATTTTAGAAGGGAACCTGAAATACATTTCATCTCTGCCTTTTATAAGAAGATATTTTGTCTTAAAAAAAAATTATCCCAGGTTTTCCATTATGAGTATTCCAAAGATATTCTATGATATGGCTGGAGTTATTAGGAAATCTGAGGTCTACACCTCTCTTTGCTGTTGGCCTCACCACTCTGGGCCTATTTCCTTTCTACAACAAGTTATTTCTGCTAATCACAAAAATTCTGATACCGCCAATGACAGATCCCACTACGCTGAAAGTTAAGTCACCGCACTGCTCAGGATGACTCCCCATCTGCAAAATGAGTGTTTCTTCCAGGACTAACATTCTACGTGTTCCAGGATTACTACCTAACCAGGTCTCTCGGGGTCCTGTGCCATGCTCTCCCCTTTGGTATTGCCGTATCCTGCTTATGTGGTTTGCCTTTTCTAGTCTGGCTCCTTGTTGGGCTCTTCCAGCTGCTGTGTGCTATCTGTCCAGCCCCCAGGTCTCACACAGGTCAGGTACTCTATGGGGTATGAGCTCACAGGGCCTGGGCGGCACTTGTAGGCAAGTGCAGAGACTCACTGGGAGAGTGACCCTTGGGCTGCCCAGAGGCCTTCTCAGCTTATTTGTTCCCCCAAAAGGCATCAAAGGATCAAAGGGAGAAGTCTGACAGCAAACATCAGGTTTGTTCACATCTTTGCTTACCTTTGGTGGATCACAAGGTGGGGGAAAGAGGCCAAAAGACTGACCACCTATGAGAATCAGTCTTCTCCAAAATCCAGCAGGCTTTCCCCCTTATTTATGTTTTTAAATATAAGCAAGCTCCTTGGTGGTTAAAACAGAACCTATCTTACGTGTCACTAATCACCAGTAACCTATCTCTGCTACAGAAATCTAACGGAATAAAGCACAGTGCTGCACACCATCTTATTTGGTCTACTTTCTTTATGGTTACACCTGCTAGTGACCTTGTTTATTCTAGATGATAGATGAAAAGTGAATGAAGGTGAATTATCACAGCTGATTTTCAGATATTCTCTGCCTTGTGCATGATACACAACAGAATTACCCCTGGTTCCCTCTAACAATTTAAACTTGGAAACAATATAAACATGACGAAACTTGTAAACCATTTTCCTCAACACCGAATAGCAAGAAATAGTACACAGGTCAGCAAGGAAGATGGCGATGAGGGATGGAAAATAGGGTTAAGAGAATTAAGTCGAGTTTTGAAACTTCCTTCATGCCTTCTGGATTTGTCTCAGCCAGCCTTGGAATAAACACCTGGAAAGAAATTGAAAACGATGGTTCTCGCAATTCCCTTCTGAACCACCTGCCTTACAGAGGCGTTTATCAGCCCTGCGGCACACACGTGGGTAAGATCATAAACACCACCCCAGGCTAGACTGCGCTGTACCAGCATTTTCCATCATAACCAGCTTCAAGCCTGTTCTAAAATTGTTTATTCTATTGGACTCCACTGGCTACTTTTTGTACTGACCCCAAAGGTAACTAACTCAGGAACCCAGGAAAACAATGCAAGTAACAGATGCTAAAGGGAGAGCAACAATACTAGTGAAATGCTAAAGAAATCGTCTCTGAGACTATTTTATAAAGAATAGTGATGACCGTGGAAGATACTGATTTACCCATTTAATAGGTTTCCAAAACCCAAACCAAATAAAACACAACCACACCAAATCTAAATTACAACACTTTATTGCAGCATCGGCAAAGGTCAGATTTCTGAAGCTGGTGAAGATCGGGCAGCATTTCCATGTGAAATGTTACAACTTTACAAGTTTTGTTTCTTATTTAATTCTACATGCAGAAACTGAAACATGGTAAAAGAAAAAATGCAAAATAGCTAGAAAAAAAGATGTAATCAAGTTGTAGCATACAGATGTGCTCTTCAACTAAATTTACTATGCCTATTGGAAAGCAAACAAAAGACAACTATCCTAATAAATTAACAGATTGCCAGAAACAGACTAAGAATGTTCATTTCTACTTAGTGGGGGGAAAACAAAACAAAACAAAAGAAAAACAAAAGCAAAATAAAAGCTCTACTGTTTCCATACTTTGTTTAGAGACAGAGGCTGTAAACCCATGAAGGTCAACAAAATCTCCGGATCCCCTTCTCGCTGTCCTTCGTCCATCTTCTGTGACATCTGCCTGGCACGCTGTCTGTTTTCAATGATACTTACAATGGGCTCAACTATCCCTGTTCTTAGGCTGGTGTCAGACTCCCCTAAGCCATCTGGGTACATGCTTTGTACACTAATCGTCTTCACATTTTCTTTTTACCCTAGTAGGCAATGTTACATTACTGACTCTGATGGGTAAAACTGATTTTTCTCCCTCATCCCTTGTTCCTCTTGAGACAAATTCCTAAACAAAAGCCTTCCTGGTGGATTATCTGGTATTTGGATATCTTTCATCATTTTGTTGTCCTGCATGTAAGTTTTCACTAGAAGATTTTACTGCTTGCTCTATACTTTGCTACTATAGTCCTGGAGCCCCCAAATGTATCTTCTTCCAACTTGGGATGTTCAGTTCAGAGACACTGTAACTCAAATCAATTTTAAACTCAAGTTCATTTCCCCCATACCATTACCATTACAACCATTTCTTCTTCGGCTCAATCATCTCACTGACGCTCTTCTTGGTGTAACTGCTCAGGAATCAAGTCAACCATCTCATTTCTTGACTGCATTCTCAAGAGAAGATGAACCCTCACGTGATTTCCATTACAAAAGGCCTTTTCTGCCTTATCTGGAAGCGTCGGCTTGTTCCGGTGTTGGCAGAGGCTGCTGTTTCTGCCTCATGGCCCCAGCCTGTCCCAGGTTTAGATTCGCAACTCTCTAGACCGACATGCTGAGATGTGTCCACTGCTCTCATTCAATTGCTGGAGGACTCCACTATCCACAACATCAGATACAGGACCTAATGAAATGACACGTGCTGCTGGATCAACGTCTCCTAGAGGCACAAACAGGGCAATGTTAAAGAACCAGGACTGAGGACGACCCTCCAGCAAGAAAAGGCCCCTAAAAAAGGCCCCAGCCACTATTCACTGATGTCTGCAGACAAGTCAGTGCTTTTTAAAGAGCACACAAACTCCTACTGAACTAAGAAACAACAGGGGGCGGAGGGGCACTAAAAAGAGCAATTCTGATGCTGATCAGAAGGGGGTGGTCCCAGTAGCTCTCCTGTAACTACTTTCTAAGATGCTGAAAATTCATGGTTTGTGTCATGGCTGAACGGTGTACCCTCCAAATTCACATGTTGAAGTCTAACTGCAGTACCTCAGAATGTGACCTTATTTGAAGACAGGGTCACTGCAGATGTAATTTGTTAAGACGAGGCCAGACTGGAGTAGGATGGGCCCCTGATCATAACAGGAGGAAACCCAGACACAAACACCCTGGGAGAACGCCACGTGACGATGAAGACATGGGTCAGATGGTGCTGTGGAAGCCAGGGGATGCCAAAGATTGCTGGCAAAGCACCAGAAGCCAGGAGGGAGCCTGGAGCGGATTCTCCTCTCAGCCTCAGAAGGAACCAACCCGGCCCTCACCCTGGATTTCGGCCTCCAGAAGTGTGAGGTAAACCGTTCTGTTGTTTAAGTCACAAAGTTTATCATGCTTTCTTTTGGCAGCTCTAGCAAACTCATACAGGTTATCTCTCACAAGGCAAGTTGCATTAGCAAGAAACTTTCAAAGAATAAAATGCAAATACGGAAAAGTCTATCTTCAGCTGGATACATCCGTTAAGTCGTGCAGAACTGAACTGAATGGGAAAAGGTCAGTAGAAGTATTCTCTGAGAGAAAGAAACAGTCTCTCCCCTGATGTCAAGACAAAGCAATGGTCTAAAACAGAATACTTTAGATAAACGCAATGAATGACAGGAAAAGCGTTCACAGTCTTTGATAAATAAGACACACTTATTATAACCCCTTGCTACTCAGAGTGTGGTCCACACTCCAGCAGCTTTGACATCACCTGGGAGCTTGTTAGAAACTAATCAGAACCAGCAGTTTAACAAGAGTCAGGATGGTTAAAATAGGTATTTTAAAGTTTGAGGAGCGCTGGTATAATCCACACAAATTTATAGCATATAAACCATATTAGTATTAACACTTGCCAAAGATGCTGAGTTTCACAGTTTATTCAACACTCACAGGGTAGAAAGCAACCCTGTCCTGCACTACAGAACACCTTGGTAATTGTATTACCTAGAGTGCTACTGCCATTTTAACTCATTATAAGCAAATGCTTACTCCTTCTTAGAGCATTCCTGCCCAGGGAGAAGGACTGAAATTTTAACTTACAGCCCTATTTCAATCCTGATTATAAAATATAAAAATCATTATAATTAATGTCTGGGAGGCTTATCAAAATCTACAGGTAATAAAAACTTAAAACTGCTTTAATAACCAGTTTCCAAGTAAATTTCCCTTTATCTGACATATAATGTCAACAGTTTAATAACTTTTTAAAAAAAGTACTAGCCAAGTTAAGAGTCAAATTGAAAACAGTTTCTCAGACCTCACTCACAGAACCTCCCTCTGCCTCTTCCTACAGGACTTCAGCACGCAGACACCCGAGGACCACGGCTCTAGATGCACAGGTTCCTACTGAGTCTGGCCCAGCGTTAAAAATAGAAGAAAATAAAGAGGAGCCAAACTACCAAAAGACACCACCCATCACCTAACGTTCTTCCACGTGACTACATTTCTTCACTTAAGTTTAAAAAATAGCAAAGAACATTTGGAACTTGAAAGGCTTCAAAAACTCACTTTTACACATTTGCTTGTTCCTCTACAATGTTCATCTGAACCTGCATTTTAAGAGCACTGGCTTTGAGAAGACTATAAAACCATAAGACTTTACAGACGGCCATTTTCGAGAGTGTTGGACAAGTTAGGATTTCTTTTTCCCAAGTCATTATTTGAGGAAGAGATTTAAAATAGGTAAAGCCAAGTAGCTCAAGAGGTGGGAGTCTCACAAAATCAGGAAAACAAAAGGGAATGAGGGTGCTAGGGAGCATAACACAGGGAGAAAGTTTGTTAAATGACTAAGCATAGATTTTTTTGAAGTCCCTCTGTCCATTCAACAAATATTTACTGGGCATCTACTATGTGCCAGGCACCAAGACCTATGGAGGAGATATAACGGAAAGCAAGACAAGGCTTCATGTCTGCCCTGAGTCTTCAATCTCCTGGGGGATGGAGACAAGCTAGCAGGTGACGAAGCACAACAAGGTCTGGGGAAGCACAGTGAGCCAGGGCAGCAAGGTCAGGCTCCCGAGTTTCAAGGGGAGATCTGACGGAGGAGCAGGAGTTATCTGGGGAAGAGCCCGAAAGGGTTCCAAACAGAGGGAGGCAAAAAAGGGCATAACTAGAAGAGCTAAAAGGCCAGCTGGGTGGAAGTAGGGGAAAAAATAGCAAGAGGTAAAGCCAGTAAGGGGAGTGCACCCCCATCATGCAGGGTCGTGTTAACCAAGTGAGGAGCTGGGACTTTTATCCCACAAGCCACGAGGAGCCACTGAAGGGTTTAAGCACAAGAGCTCACTCCTGGTCAGGCGGCAGGTTTGCACTTGAGAAAGAACACTGTGGGGAGAGCAGAGAGGATGCATTGGAAGGGGTTGAAATTGGAGACTGAGAAGCATATCTGGAGGCTGCAGGCAGTAATCCAGATGAGAGGTGACAGTAGCTTGATCTAGGATCTCCATGGCGGAGATGGAATAAACAGGGCCAGTGTGAGAAAGCCATTTACCAGTAAAATCAGGGTATTTGTTAATTAACTACACAGAGAGACTGATGCAGAGGAAGAGTCAAAAACAAAACCTCCTTTTCTAGTTTGGACAACTGCGAGGGCAGAGCTTCCGTTCACTGGGCTAGAGAACAGAGGAGGGGAGGGGATGGGGCGGGGATACGCTGAAGTCGAAGTTCCCGGGAGACGTCTAGGTGGTTGTTCAGAAGACAGCAGGTGCACGGTCAGAAACCAGAGTGGAGGCTTGGGCTGGAGATCCGGCTGGTAATGGAGCCACGGGAGGGGACACCTGCGAGAGTGCTCGGCGTAAGTGAGGAGGGGCCAAGGACCAGCCTGAGGGGCACGGGTGTTTCCAGGAGGAGGCAAGGCCACCCCGGAGTCAGGAGACAAGCAGAGGAGGCAGGTAGGGAAGAAGACCAGAAAGGGCAGCAGAGCCGCAGAGGTCACGGGAAGAGAGTGTGCTGACAGAAGAGGGGGGCCCATGTGCAGAGCGCTCCAAGACAGCCACCCAGATGGCTGAACGGAGCACTGAGGCGGCCGGGCCAAGGCCAAGGTGTCAGGGAAGGGGCAGGGAGGCAGATGCACAGTGAGTGTGAGGTGAGAGAGAGCCAGCGTGGCCAGTTCCAAGTCTGGCTGCCTGCAGGGCTGGAGGGAGGGAAGGAAATCAGAAAGGTAACAAAGAACTTTGAAAAACGACTAAGTAACTGGTAGCAAACTAAGAAAGGCACATCTCTGTGTTCATATACACAACTATACAGCATGTTTAAGTTGATACATCTGCTTTCCCATATTTTTATTCCATACTCCTTGAGAAATGCTTGGTGCTTAGACTCTCCATCAATGATTTTTTAAATAAATACATGACTAGGGCAGAATTAGCTGTCAAGTACCTGGACCTGGTTTCTCAACTGGACTATAAACCTGAGAGTAAAGGCTCTGTCTTCTACTTCTGAATTTTCCATAGTGCAGGACTGAACCCATGGAAGGTGCTGGATGAAATGTAAGCTGAGGGGAGCAAATCCTACTGCAAATAGTAATTATGTAGCAAATGTCACATTTATTGATTCTGTAAAGTCACCCAAACATTGAAAAATTAGGAAATGATGCTACTGTTACAATATCTAAACTGAGAAAGGATTAGGGATTAATAGAAACAATGCTGTTCAGAGATGTTAGGCTGCAATATGGCCAGTGAAGTTGATGAGAAATATCAAGATAAGAAAGAGGGAGCAGACATTACCAAGAACACAATGGTATATATTTAAAGCTACTCTAAGAAAATGTAAAAGGAGAAAACTAAAATTTCCATGGCCTTTTTCTTAACTTAGCCGGTTCCACGTCTTAGCACAATAAAAGGTATTATTAAAGGACTTTAATGAAGGTTGGGTAATTTAAAATAACCTAATATCTTATGCCTTTTGTAACGTGCATTTCTAAAAAAAAAATTACACTCAATAGCTGTTAAAAAACATATCCCTAAACTGTCAATGACAAACCAATTTCCTAAACGGCAATTTGATTAGAGTTGTCTGAACATATAGTTCAAAGAAAAATGTTACCAGGAACACGAATATACTTAGTGAGTGAAGACACAGGCTGGAACATCTGTGTTTTCTCCAATGCTACTACTCTCCTCAGTGGACCATTTCTCTACCCCAGCAGTCTTTTCTACACCTGCTCGCCTGTCTCCAACAACAAGGTGACAACATTTGAGGGCTGCTGTAGAGCCTCAGTCTAAATACCCCAAGGAAGACCAGTAAGAGCACAAAGCCTATGTCACTTTTGATAATAACCCAAACACAAGACAGAAAACAAAGTTGATAGGTACGGGTCTTTAGATCAGATCCCAGCAAAACTTTCAACAACTTTAAAAACAAGATGAGTGAGGTCTTAGGCAATATCTTCTATATGAAATACCCTCCAGAGTTTTAATTATTTCACATTAAGCAACTCAAGTTTAAGAAGAACTGGCATAGATCCCAGCAGGATATTTTATAATTTAAAAACAAACAAACAAAATACCTCAAAACAAACTCAATCTGCATGACTGAAAGTCTAGTAACAGATTTTGAGTTTTTGTAAACACTATGATTACATAACACTGGCTTGAGAGATTCTAACAAAAAGCCTGTGACTTCTCTCAAACTAATCTGTTAACTAGTTCGTCCTCAAAAGAGGAAACTAAAAAATCCAAAGAAGCCCACTCAGAAAAAGTGAAAGCCAAGATTGGGGTGGCTGAAATTAAGGTTAAAAAACAAACAAACAAACAAACAAACATATTTATAAATAGGTTTTCTTTACTCAAATATCTACAACTCAAACACTTCTCTATTTTGCTAATCATTGGGCCTTGATCATTAGGTATAATCCAGAACTATCTAATTTGTTCACATGGACACCATGAAAAATAGCTAAGGCAGAAGTAAGAGAGACCGTCCTACCTCCCACCAGTCTTAAAGATTAGATCTGCATTAGGCGCTCCCTTTGGATGTTGGTAACGAGGCCGCCGCTCTCGATTGGTGTTTGCTGGAGCCGGGCGCTGGGCAAGAGACTGCAGCATTTCTGGAATTAGGAGCAAAACAGAAAAGGCATTTAACATTGGTAAATGTACTCCCAAGAAGCAAATAAAACCCTACGGAGATCAAGTTTATTAGTCCTGTCAGGTAGCTGACTAAAGAAAAATAACCATTATATGGACTAAAATGATTAATAAGTACAAGAAGAGCAATCAAGAGAGGAGACATGCTCTTGAGTATCATTTAACATCCAACGCTCCCTTTACAGTCAATGTGGCCACGATGTTAAGTGTCCTGAGGCAGTGAAACAGCGTAAGAAGCAGTTTAGTACAACAGCTATCAG
The DNA here is from genome assembly GCF_059928025.1 of Delphinapterus leucas. Lineage (NCBI taxonomy): Eukaryota > Metazoa > Chordata > Mammalia > Artiodactyla > Monodontidae > Delphinapterus > Delphinapterus leucas. The sequence continues at coordinate 20,097,837 of NC_143130.1, read as the reverse complement.
CACGGCGTTTGGAGCCAGATAATATTAGCTCAAATCCCAGCTCTGCCACATACTAGCTATGCGACTTTTGGTTCAGTTTCCCTAAATGTAAAATGGGAATAATAATAAGCACTTATCTCATAGAATTGTTGTGAGGATTAAGTGATTTGATAAAGTACATAAGTGTCCGGCCATAGTAAGCACTTACACTGAGTGTTACCTACCATTATTTATTATTAAGAACATTGGGTATCAACTGAACTGGAAGAGAAGATTCTAGAAGTGGGATTTAAAGATAGAAACCTGGGACTTCCCTGGCGGTCCAGCGGTTAAGACTCCACGCTTACACTGTGAGGCACGGGTTTGATCCCTGGTCAGGGAACTAAGACCCCACATGCCACGAAGAGTGGCCAAAAAAAAAAAATTAATTAACAACAAAAAAAGATAGAAAACCAACTATTTATTTATACAACAATCTCTTGCACAAAAAGCAGTCGGTGAGTATAGCACTATACAGACAGCCATGTTATGGCTCTAAAATCTGGATGCCAGGGGAATGACAAAAGGCTGACTTATGAAGTGTCAGTGGACTCTATATGTAAAGTTCCAGTTAATCCAAGTGTGCTGGGTATGTCTCTATAAAACTGGAATCCTAACTTGATGCCCGCAAATCTGAAGGAATAGAGGGTCCTCGAGACCAGGATTCTCAAGTAGACAAAAGAAATGACATTTGTTGAATAATAATTTGCTCACAGTTGACTGGCAGCATGAGGCAATTAAAACTTGGTACTATATCACTTGCAAACATAGCTCTAACAGTATAGAACCTAACTGAATTATGGGGGAAGCAAAATATGACGAAAATTACATTAGTGATACTTTACAAAATAAGTGAGAGAAAAATGAAGACAGAATGGAATATAAAAAACAATCAACTTCTCAGGCTAAATATATACAAACATGACATGAAAAGGTGCAGAATAAAAGCTTTGATGTTCTGTACTTTAAAAACCCAAATTTCCACTTCCATCCTGAAAAAGATTTGATACCTTGATAATCTTCTTGTTCTTGCCGTTCATTGATATCTAGTGTGAGCTTTTTCATTCTCATCCTCTCTTCCTGTTCTGCCTGTTGCTGGTTCCAATGATTTGCAGCAAGTTGGGAAGACATGGGTACATTAAGGATCTTAAACTGAGAAAAAAAAATAATAAAGAAATCACAAATGGCTTGAGAAAATCAAAGAAAAAAGATTTCAAATAAATTAGTAAGTAGAATTAAATGAGTTTAGAAAAATAATCATCTTTCCTTCCTTAATAAGTCAATAAAGACAGCATCATCTAAGAACGTAAACAGACAACAGTGTTACTCTACTAGAGACAAACCCATTAGGGCTGGATGGGAAGTGGAAGGCCATCAAGTTCAACCTCCATCAAGTTCAACCTTTTCTGCACCCTGTTTGGGAGCACACATCTAAGCAACAGGGGATCATTTTCCACTGTACAGACCCTATTACATATGGCTAACTATGAGAAAGGGTTTTATACAGAATGCTGTAATCTGCACCCTTTTCATTTCTACCCTCTGGAATCAGTTCTGCCCTCCTGAACTATACAGTCTAGTCCGCCTTCAGGCTTAACAGACCTTCATATTCCAAAGATAGCTGTGACACCGGAAAAGAGAAAGAGTTAATCAACTGACCGATGAGATCTATTTCTCTATTATGGGGGAGAGTTCTTATCTACGGAATGGTTTGTTTTTAGCAGGATGTCCCTGTTTCAGGACTGTTAACAAGGATTAAACTATAAGAAATATATTGTGCATTTGTTTAAAACAATCAAAAAGTTCTTTAAAACATTACATAATGGCTCTATTACATTAAAACTTTTGCTTTAATGATCAAAACATTTTATTTCATTATTCTAATTCACAGACATTTAGATATAGAAAGAAACTATCAACAGTATTATCCTTTCTTTTCAACTACTTACTTCATTGGTGCAAATTTTTCTTTTCCTACTGACTACAGAAGAAAGTTATTTCTGGGCACAAATCTGGTGCACAAAGAGATCTTTCACTTAAAAACTAAAGATTCCTATAAAGCTACACATTTCACATTTCTAAAAAAACCATTGCACCAGAAGGGCCAACACCCAAAAGTCAAATAAAGAAATAAAAATCAGAACAAAATATACTTTCTTCGTCAGACCACAAAATAACAGTGATGTTTCTTCAAATAATGTTCCTAAAATTGAACATTTTCCAAAATTCCAAATAATGTTTATGAGTTGAAAATTTACTTAATAACCAAGTACTCTGAGCTCTCATTTCATATTTGCTAACATTTTAAAAATAAAGTTCAATAAAAATGTTTCCTTAAACAAAATTACACATTTTAAGAAATAAGGACTTCACTCCTCATTCTGAAGCTATATAGGTTACACACTATATAATCTATCCACTTTGAACCAAAAATATTTCTTCTAAAACACAGACTTATGGTTTTATGTTGACCCATACAATTTAGAATTCAGGACAGCTGAAATGAATTTACTTTTCAAAGCTCCACAGTTTCTGAAGGTAGGTTTTAATTTTATGCCTACACATTCTGAAAAGATCAAATGGGGTGTGCAAATTCACAGGTATACTGAATTTTCATGTATGCCTCAGAAAAGGGAGGGACGAATGAAGAAAACTGATTATTTACTGTTGTGTAATTTGATCTTCACAGAAAGATATTCCTAAGGCTCCTTTTAAATAAGAAAAATCAAGGCTCAAGAAGTGTGCCAATGTAGTACAAATGTTCAGGAGCTGTACGGGAATAGGAACCAAGGCCTACCAAACTGATGTTGCCACGTACTGCCCTTCACAATTTAAAAAAAAAAAAAAACTTCCTTTCTGTGCCAAGAAATCTGGTGATGAGGGGAGAGCGAGGGAGTGGAAAGGGGAAGCTGAGAGGTTTTAAAGAAAAAGAAAATGAATCAGACCTAAAATGTGATGACTGAAATAGAAAAGTCTACTCAGAGTACTAAGTCATTCCTAGAAAAGAAAAGAAAAGCAAAAACTCTGGGCTTTGAAAATCCTGGTAACCATGGTGAACTAGCAGTTCCAAGTGCTGAGAAGAGCAATTTTACAAAGATCTCACTCCAACACCAAGTTTAGGGTCTTGATCAAAAACAAACCCTTATTTTTCTAGGGACTGGGTGGAGGATGAGGGAAAGGGGAAATGTGAGGGCTCATCTCTGGCCTGAGGGTGAGAAAGGGGGGGAAATTTCCTAAAAACTTGATAACCCTAGAACCTGCGACGGAGGAAAGTCCTATTGACTAGAAAGGAATTAGGAAGACAGTGTCTGAAAAAGATACAGCAGTGCTCGGAATCGAAGTCAAAGTTAACTATTTAAACATGACTCATGATGGAAACCCTGTTCCCAGCCCTCCATTCTGTGATCCTAACTGGTATTCAGTTTTCATATCTCAAGATTTATTTGCAGTATAGCAAAATAATGGTATACTGTACAACTTTGATCTTTTGAGTAACAAGAAATTACCTGACCAAAGCAGAGATAAAAAATTAAGGTAGGCATCATCTCCTGGAGGCTGTGCTGGGAGGGAGGAAACAAAACATCCCTGCCCTCACAGAGAACACCTCATTCCAGGTCTTCTCCGGTCACCCCCGCAGCAGCTGTCTCCCTCTCATAGCCTCCTCCCCACCCAGTCTCTTCTATCCTCTTATCTTGCTTTATCTTCCAACACAGCACTGTCTCCAACCTGACATTACTTCTTTATTGTTGCCTCTCAATACTAGAATGAAAGCTCCCAAGAGAGGAGGGACTTGGCTGACTCCTGCATTTCTGCACATGGAACAGTACCTGGTATGTGGCAAGTCAACAATAAGTATCTGTTAAATGACTATTTAAATGAATGGGGGAGCCAGATGCTGAACTTGTCTGTGATAAGCTGTGGTAGCCACTGTATTTCATAGACACTGCCATTAATTATAAGATGTACCATTATTTTACATACCACTAGAACAGGAAAAAATGCTGTCAATTATCCCAAGAGTCCACCAACTCTAAGAGGTGGCTTGCCTTCAGAAACATTAAAGTGTGGAATTTTTTTTACAGAACTGGTAATATATGATGTATCCTAGAGTTGTGTCTGAGAGCCAGGCTCTGTTTTCTTCAGGGCACTTTTCACTATCTGCAAATATACTATGCTGGCTCTCTCCCTCATCTGGGTTGCGCATTCACGAGGCCAGGGGCTGCGTCTTGTTCATCACTGTAGCCTCACACTTAGGATGGTATTTGGCACATAGTAGACAATATTTGATGAGTGAATGTTTGAATCAAAGTGATAGCTTAGTAGTTGGGGAAATGATTTTGAGGGCCATCTGTGAGATAAGGGAAAGAAGGAAGAGGTAATTTAAGGTGAATGGAGGAGAAGGATTAGGGGTCAGAAAACAATGATTTTTGTTTTTTTCCCAAGAGAAATCTTGGCAAGTGAGCATTTTCTTGAGATTATCTGCCCTCACCCCCCTTTCCTTTCCCACCCTGCGCTTACACATGAAACCCTTCTACTGAAAGTCAAGGTATTTATATCTTCTAACAAATACATATGATTTAAATTTTAATTTATTTATCTGGCTGTGTCGGGTCTTCGTTGCGGCACACAGGATCTTTGTTGAGGCATGCAGGATCTTTCGTTGTGGCACACGGGCTTCTCTCTAGTTGTGGCATACGGATTTTTTCTCTTCTCTAGTTGTGGCGCACAGGCTCCAGGGCTCGTGGGCTCTGTAGTTGTGGCGTGCGGGCTCCAGAGCACATGGGCTCTGTAGTTTGCAGCACGCAGGCTCTCTAGTTGAGGCGCTCGGGCTTAGTTGCTCCGCAGCATGTGGGATCTTAGTTCCCTGACCAGGGATCGAACACGCGTCCCCTGCACTGCAAGGCAGATTCTTTACCTCTGGACCACCAGGGAAGTCCCTATCACTGAATACTTTAAATGTTTCCAGTCTTTCCCCTTGTAAGCAAAAGATAATTTAGAACCTATACAACAAAGTTACTGCTTACACTTGATAACTAACAACCAACTGTGAATACAGGGTGGACAGACTCTTACCTGCTGTTTATTGCCTTTTCTGGTTAACATGACAAATGGCATCGTATCTGCAGACTCTGTCTCTCCCTCCCCACCACCGAGTGGGGGCCCTTTCCTCAGCTGGCTTTTGAGATGCAAGGGAATGGCAACATCAAGTTGGTGCACTTTAACAGATTCGCCACTTCGTTGCTTAAAGACAGAAATGAAAAAATGTAAATAACCCAATACATTGCAAACAATTCCTTCAGTGCTATATTTCTTAGAGCAAACACTAGAGCCAAGTCGTCTTTCTGAAACCACAGAGCCATCCCCCACCTCCAAACCCTTACACATGCCTTGGAAGAACTATATGATTTGGCTCCTATTGATGGCTCCAGCCTCTCCCAAGCTCAAACAATGCTGTAGGTTCTACTGTTTCCCTGTTCCTTGAGTGCCCTTGTCCTCTCATTCACACTCATGGCACACATGTTCCTCTGTAGTTATCATAGGCCATAACTGCCTGCTTATCCATGAGACGTCCCACCTGACTGATGGGGTTCATCACTGAACCCTTTCCCTGGCATTCTGTGGTGGTGCTTTACACACAGCAGGTGCCCAATTAATATTTAAGAGTGAATGGAATCAATTAATGTTCAGATTAACTTCTTGCTTATTAATATCAATTATTTTTAGCATTCACACTGGATTTATCAACCAATTATTTAAACAAACCTTCACCAATGACTTACATGTTAGGCTTGGAGATACTAATATTAAAAAGATAGTCTCTACCCTCAAAGAGCTCATAAACTTGTTAAGTAAGCGAGAGAAATAAATTAATTACAATTCATCTGGGTTGTGTATAACGTGTGTTGGGGATGGAGTGACCACACAGGCCTAGCTGAGAGTGGGTGGGTGCTGAGATTTCACAAAAGGTCGAATGAAAATGGGACATTTGAGAACATTAAGACTTCACATGACTTCTTCCAAGCAGATGGTAAAAGAGCAGTTTGGGGGATATGGAGGGAATTTAGGCAGGGGAAGAATAGGTGCAAAAGCAAGGATGTGAAACAGCAGGTGCATTTAGGGAACTGCAAATAATTTTCTAAGTCTGATGAATGGAGCACGAATGAGAAAAGAGCGGAACATGACTCTTCAAAGCTAAAAAGGTAATGCCGAAAGGCCATGAAGGTGTTAAAACGGCTTAACTGCTATTTAAATAGTCTTTTGATATAGGTGCCATATATGCAAGAGACTTGCAAATCAAGCAAAATGGTAATAAAGGTGTAAGGTTTTATTGTTTTGTTTTGTTTTTTTGCGGTACGCGGGCCTCTCACTGTTGTGGCCTTTCCCGTTGCAGAGCACAGGCTCCGGATGCGCAGGCTCAGCGGCCACGGCTCATGGGCCTAGCCGCTCCGCGGCATGTGGAATCTTCCCGGACCGGGGCACGAACCCGTGTCCCATCGGCAGGCGGACTCTCAACCACTGCGCCACCAGGGAAGCCCGGTTTTATTGTTTTGATTTCTAAGTTCCAATTTCTTAGAATTTGCTTAAAGTTCTCCCAGGTTCATAAGATTTATCAAGACTTTTTATCAATACTTAAAATTTGAAAGAATCATGTTAGATGAATCTTGATTTGTAAATTATCTTTCTTTCCTGATTACAAAATTAACATGCTCTTTTCGTAAACTAGTTCAATACAAAAATATATTACCGGGCTTCCCTGGTGGCGCAGTGGTTAAGAACCCACCTGCCAGGCAGGGGAAAATGGGTTCGAGCCCTGGTCTGGGAAGATCGCACATGCCACAGAGCAAATAAGCCTGTGCACCACAACTACAGAGCCTGCGCTCTAGAGCCCGCAAGCCACAGCTACTGAGCCTGCGTGCCGAAACTACTGAAGCCCGCGCACCTACAGCCAGTGCTCCACAACAAGAGAAGCCACCGCAATGAGAAGCCCATGCACCGCAACGAAGAGTAGCCCCTGCTCACTGCAACTAAAGAAAGCCGGTGCACAGCAAAGACCCAACGCAGCCAAAAATAAATTAATTAATTAAAAAAAAAAAAATATATATATATATTACCAAGTGCGTCCATACCAATCCCTCCAGTTACCTCCCTCAGCCCGACTCCTATTAACAATGGGTCATGTCCTTCCAGATTTTTTTCTTGCATATATATACATATATAAACATATACTATATACACATATAAACAGGAGCAACCATGATGCATATTATTCTATACTAAACATACATGTTTTTCTTCTTTTTGATTCAATATCTTGGGCATCTAGTTGAATATATACAGAGCTAATTATAGGGGTGTGTCTTATTTATTTTATTGGTCCTCTATTGATAGACAGCTTAGACTTTTTTTTCTATTACAATGTCACATCTTTGTGACATTATATTTAACTTCATGCACTTGAGAGACTATTATTAAGGGTACATTTTTAGATCAAATGGCACACCCATCTGACAGGTTTACCAAATTTTCTCTAAAAAACACTGGACTCATTTACCCTTACCAAATACAGATGTTTGCCCACACTTAACACAATAGATACGGTCACTTTTTAAATCTTAATATCTGATGATCTGATAAAAAGGCCCTTCTTAGTTTGCTTATCTTTTGATTGTCAGTGAGCTTTAGCACGATTTTGCATATTCTTTCCAACAACAACAAAATGAGTCATTCATCTTTTCTCATTAGTTTGTATGATCTCTTTGGTATACTAGAGATATTGACTTGTGTTGTGTCGGCTATAGACCTTCCCCCCCCCGCCCCCCGCCCCCGGTTTGTTATTTCTTGGAAGTTTTTATGGCATTCTGTGCTGGAAAGTAATGCAACAAATGGTTGATAAGAGACTACACCACTCACTACCCTTTCACCTTAAGCAAGTTTTTTTGTCTTTCCAAGCCTATTTCTTTAAGTGAAACATGGGAATATGAACAGCACCCAACAGCACTGTATGAAGAATAAATGTAAAGTCTTAATGCAGTGCTCAACAGTCTTCATAATGATTAAGATTTTTTTGAGAGATTTGCAATTAATTCTGGTGTGGAAATAAAACAGAAATCCAGCTTTATTTTTATTGACCATTTGTTGAATACACCATTTTCCCTCAACTGATGTGAAATGTTAACTTCATCATGATTAAACTGCCACGTTCTGAGGTCTATTCTGGACTCTCCTCTGTTTGATTAATCTATCTATTCCTGCAACAACCTATAACTGTATGTATATCTTGTATCTCAACTCACCCTTCATTTTCTACAAGTCTCCTAGCTTTTCTGTTTGTTCTTACAGATGCTTTTAGGAATAATTTTGTTAAGTTCACGCTACATTCATGTCCCTGTTCTTCTCTCCCCCAACCCCCACCCCATCCCCAAATGCCCCCCGTGGGACAGAATTAGGACTGCATGAAATTTAAGGACCTGATTCATGAAGAGTCAATGTCTTCACGATACTGCAACTTCCTATGATTTTTAGCAAAAGGAAGACACCTGTACAACTGTTTGTTTGGGGTATTTGATAATGATTTAAAATCAGTGCCTAACAGAGGATGAAGTTTTCTCCAGTACATAAACACAAATGCAAAAATGTGAATTCAAAGTTTCCTCCTCTCTGATCGCATCCTCACATCCTTCCAGATCACTTCTTCAAGACTGCTCAATAAGCAATGATCACTGGACCACATCAAAAGCTCCCATTCCTCTGACTTCCTCAGCTTTTCTACCTTATTTCTAAATGTTGGGCTCCTCAGGGCTCAACCCTGAACCTGCTCCTCTTCTGTCTCCACACTCTACATCTGGGTGAGTCAGTTATTGCCATGGCTTTAAATATGCTCTAACAACCGCTCCGTTTGTGTTTCTCTTCTGATTTCCAGACATTCCCACCAACACCTCACAGGCTCCTCACACTTAACAAGTGGAACTTGGGCTCACTCTCCCGTTTCCTGTCAGAGACCAGCCAGTGGCCCCAAAGCTAAAAGACTTGAGTGTCGTCTTTGACTCCTTGGGCCCCACACACTGCTTATCTAATCAAGCACCAAATAAATCCAGTTCATTCTACCTCCTAAACAGCTTTCAAATCCAGGCTTCTGTCCGTGTGCCCTGCCACTCCCCTAGACAGATGGCCATCATCTCTCACCTGGGTTACCACCACAGCCTTCTAACCACCCCCCTGGTTAGTCTCCCTGCTTTCAGTCCTATCCCAGTCTGAACCAGCTCCTTAAAGGACCAGGCCACTCCCAATTACCTGTTCTCATGCTGTGATCCACCCACAGACCGTGTTCTATTAATACTGGCCTTTTTTAAGTTTTTCAAACACAAGTTCTTTTCTGCTTCAGGACCTCTGACACACCGTTTTCACGTTACCCTAATTTTTCACCCAGATGACTCCTCTGTACCTGTCTTGTCTAAAAGTCATGCTCTCAGAGACGCCTTCTCTGATCATCTTATCTAAAGAAGGCCCTTCCTTTACTCTCTACCAAAGCGTTCTTTTAGTTCCTTAGCACTTATAATTTGAAATTACGTATTTGTGGTTAAGTATCTACCTCCCCCATAAAAGTACATTCTCTGAGAGCAGGAACCAGGTCTGTTTTTATTTACTACTTTATACTAAGCCTGAACAGTGCTAGTCACACAGTAGGCCCAATAAATACTTGCTAGACGAATGAATGAGTAAATCGCTACTGACTCATGTAAGATAGGAAAAACTTCTTTAAGGAGTAAACTGTTTACTACCTCGTCAAAGGGATTATAATGATTATGTTTTATTTGATGATGTGTGCTCCTAAATGACATGAATATGAGGTTTGTTTCATAAAGTAAGAGTTTTCTAGATGTATGAAGAAATTTTAATATACGTAGGAAGAAGCAAATTGGCCTGTACCGCTAATTTATACATTATCATAGCTTCTGACCTTACTATCATCAATGAAAGTAAAATCCAGTATTTCTTCTCTAAAGGATTATTCCATCGGCATCTACTCCATAACATCCTCTATCTTAAAAATAACCCTCCTCTTTTAACTCTGACCTTCTCTAGCTACATCCCCATTTCTTTTCCCTTTCTAGAAAACGTCTCAAGTCAGCTTTACCTGTATCCAGTATTTTCACTTCCTCCTTTTCCGTTTCCCACTGAGCCCACACTCCATGGGGCTTTCACCTACCATTCCAACAAAAGCCCTCTTCTTAAGTCACCAAAGGTTAAAACAATAGCTATATATAGGGCTGAAGTAAACAGTCCATGGGATTTTCCCTCTAACTACAGAAAAACATAATTACCTAAATCACTGGGAAGATGGAGCTTTTTATAAAATCTAGTATCTTAATATCATGAATACATTAAATAATGAACATTTCTTTAAATATCAAATGACCAATTTCCTCTAGATATTTATATACAAGTTATTCAAATTATAAATCAAAGTTAAGAATTTACTAAATTAAATTTCCCTACATATTTATCTTCTGCAGTTTGACTCCTAAACAAACTGCAAGTGAAGTGTTTTAGAAATAGAGATACGACTTCAGAGAGAAAAGGCGGAGGGTGATACAATGAAGTCACTCTGTTCCAAGTATTATTACATTTTTTCCACCTATTTTCAAAGAAATGTGGGAAATCAGGATGTGGGATGCCAGAAGTATCGGCAGCTTCAAACGCTCTAACTTAGAAAGAGCTGCTGCAGAGGTAAATGTTTAGGTAGGAAACACAATCAAAGGTGCTGCAGTATTTTGTATGGAATACTTTGGATAAGAGCAACAGTCAATACCTGAAGATTTTCTAGCATCATTTTATCCAGAGCTTGAATGAAGTCCTCATCTTCTACACAAGGTACATGTTTGAGTCCACCTCCCTTAATCATTACCTCCTTATAAAAACAGAATAGAAACAAGAATTCAGACCAGAAATTCTAACTGTAATGTTTTGTATGGCAGAACCTTTTGTATTGGTAACTTTTTCAACATAACTCAAGGAATGAGTGAGCAATATAACATTATTATATATTCAAAGAACTTTTTAATAAAGAAAAGTATTTAGATAGGAAAACAACTTAAAAATGAATTTCCAAAGAAACATTATTTCAATTATCACAAAAAACTAAAACTTCAGTGGCTAAAATTGAAATACTATGAAAATAATGCACAATTTCAAAAAGTGAATTTTCAGCCATACGTACAGTATTTTCTTCATCAGTTTCATTCTCCTTATTTGAATCCGTGAGGTAATCTGTATTCTCTTCCTCTTCTTCCTCCCCTTCATCATCATCATTATCAGAACCCTCCTGAAATTAACATTTGTAGATTAAAACATTTTGAAAAACATTACTACTTTTACATGCCTTAAAAAGATGTTAAAATTTCTGTATAATTGTTTATTATTCTCTGGTTTCAGCCTTTTATGCTGTCTGCCTAGAATGGTAGGGCGAAGTCAGCTGGCAACATGTACTACATACCAGTAGCTGAAAACCCATTTCACATTTTCCACTGATCTAGTAATACAAAGATCCTTTGTAGGAACTCTTCCTTGAATTCCACAAGGAACGAGTTTCCTGAACCTTTTGTTATTTTTCTCCTCCCTAACTTGAGACTGATTTTCTCATAGTAGTTCTTTAATACCCATCTAACTCTGCAATGAAAACTGACAATTCAAATTTAACATTGTTACCATTTGAAAGCAATGACACTACACTTTATAAAGCACCTCACTGTATAAAGCACCTCAGTTTAGAAAGTGCTCTCACAGCATTTTGTTTGCTCTACCTAATTCTGAAGAAGAATGGATAAGCTTTATGGTCCTCATTTTTATATGTGAAAAAACTAAGGCTCAGAAAAGTTAAGTGGCTTGCCCAAGGACACGTGCTTTATTAAGCAGAGGAGATAGACATTCTGACTCCCCTTGCTGGTGGCTTTCAAGTACTACATCTCTCCATCCTCTCCTGTCAGTCCCCCCAGCATCCTTTTCTCTCAGCCAAAATTCCTTTCAAACGGAAGATTGGGCAGAACTCCAGTGAATTTTCAAAGAGGCACAAAAAAGCCAAAACTATAACCATAACCAAAACCAAAAAAAACCCAACCACACAGGGGCAGCATTCCATCTGAGTATCCTTCCAACACAATTCACTCCCACTCTGTTCCATAAAAGTTTTTTTTAAAAGACTACACTAAACCCAGCTGCTTCTCGTTGTTCCAAGAGAAATAAAGTGAATGAGAAATAATTCCTAAGAGAAAACAAATGATTTAAATTTGTTATAACACTTCTAGTATACACAGAAATTGATTTTAAAAATCCAAACAGTGCATTATTACTTATATAGAGACATTTGAAAACTTTTAGAATTTCTGAAGTGGAAATAGTTGAGGAAAATACAGAAAGGCATTAACTTTTTTTTCAAATGCATTAACCTTTTTTGACATAATTCTATAATTCAAATTTAAATTTGCAATAGAAATGCTCTTAAATTGGCCCTTGGAAAAAATTAATCATTTCTTAACACTTGAAAGATGCTTCCTATTCAAAAACTAAGCTAAAACGCATTAACTCTTTTCTTTCACCATTTTTTATATTGCTCAGGCAAAATAAAACGGATTAACTTTTGAAATTAAAATGCTGAACAAGAAATCTCCCTGTCCTAATCCCATGGTCATAATAACCTGTGAGGTGAGGAAGTCAACAGACCACATGAGCTGGTAAGGAAAGCAGGTGGTCAGCACAGCACAAGTCAAACTGTCCAAGTTCAAATGCTGGCTTGCTAGGACCTGGGGCAAATAATTAACGTATCTGTGCCTTATTTATCACCTAATTCACAGGGTGCCAAGAGAAATGGTAATATGAACACAATGACCATGCTCAATAAATATTATTGCTATTACAATAATAAATCTTGTACTTCCTCTAAAATGCTACAGAAAATTAGAATTTTAGCAGCAGAACATTTACTTCATCTTTAAAGTTACTTTTAATTTACCCAGCTGATACTGAGAAGAAAATATTCTGGTTGTTATGTGCTAAGAATAACTTCAAAAGGCCATATGGAGCTTGGAAGAGTTGTGGACCAAGATGGAAAAGAAGAGTACAACTTTCCTGAAGAGTTCCACTCCAGCCCTGTTCTTTCTCAGTCGAGGCAAATATTTACAGAATATATCTTACATTGTTCTTACTACTTTATAATCGACCCATCTTCTCTCTTTAAAAATGTGGGCTTCCCTGGTGGCGCAGTGGTTGAGAGTCCGCCTGCTGATGCAGGGGACACGGGTTCGTGTCCTGGTCCGGGAAGATCCCACATGCCGCGGACCGGCTGGGCCCGTGAGTCATGGCCGCTGAGCCTGCGCGTCCGGAGCCTGTGCTCCGCAACGGGAGAGGCCACAACAGTGAGAGGCCTGCGTACCGCAAAAAAAAAAAAAAAAAAGTTCTCCTCCCTATGTTTGGAGGGTACTGGTGGGAAAGGATGGTCTCGGGTGGGAGAGCAAACAATTCCAACTCCCTTTCCTTAAAGTAAACCAACCATTCCTTTCAATTCTCCTCCCAGACAAGGCTCATGAGTCATCCTATTGAACATTTTGTTTTTCCACTTAGGAAACACACATATATTATGTATAATATCCACTTTGCAACTGGAAAAGAAATAGTTAAAATGATACAATTTTAAAAATTATAAAGTTCACTTCTGAAAAGGAGAAAATGCGTTTAGAGGAGAAAATATAATACAACTATTCAAATGAGAAATTTATAGGAAAATGAGTCACTCTTTAATGTCATATTTACTGAGGATGTTTAATTTATTAGATTCTTTATCTAATTAGTGCAGTAGCAAAATGCAAAGACAGCCATAAGATTAGTCTAAAAATACAAAATGGAAATACTCTCTCATTTCCTTTTGTTGTTATAAAGTACTTAATAAGCCAATTTAAATTATATAATTGAATGTTTCTATGACAAACTCATTTTTTAAAAAAGCAATATAGGGACTTCCCTGGTGGCGCAGTGGTTAAGAATCTGCCTGCCAGTGCAGGGACACGGGTTCGAGCCCTGGTCCGGGAAGATCCCACGTGCCGCAGAGCAACTAAGCCCATGTGTCACAACTACTGAGCCCGTGTGCCACGACTACTGAAGCCCACGCGCCTACAGCCCATGCTCCACAAGAGAAGCCACTGTAATGAGAAGCCCACACACCGCAACAAAGAGTAGCCCCCGCTCGCCACAACTAGAGAAAGCCCGCATGTAGCAACGAAGATAAAACAAGGCCAAGAATTAATTAATTAATTACTTTTCTTTTTTAAAAAAAGGAATATAGCAATGTCCATCTCTTACATAGAAATCAATTATAGAAACATATTCCAGTTCTAAATTTTTATCAATTTATTTATATCTACTTTAGGGGAGTGGTCAGGTTGGAAAGAGAAAGTGCTGGCAATACTATATTGTATATTTGAAATTTGCTAAGAGTAAATCTTAAAAGTTCTCATCACACACACAAAAGAAACATTTATAACTACGTGAGGTGATGGATGTTAACTAAGCTTATTATGGTAATCATTTCTCTCTCTCTCTCTCTCTCTCTATATATATATATCAAATCATTATGTTATATGTACACCTTAAACTAATACAATGTTATATCAATTATATCTCAATAAAACTGGGGGAAAAAGTGGTAGCAAAATAACAACACAAAGGTGTATTTCTACTGCCTATAAATGCTAACCAATTATAAAAACCATACATTATTATTTATGCTGCCTTTTACACAATAATTCATTTTTAACTAAGAGCAAAGCTATTTGCTATGTAGTCAAATCATCCGAAATGTTCATTAATAGGTACAGACCTTCAGGGCTAAAAAAAAAAAAAAAAAGACAGGGATTTCTACTTCCAACTATAGAAAATCTTAATTACCTTAAATTATTGGTCATTTTTCAAAATTAATTAATTAATTAATATTTATTTTTGGCTGTGTTGGGTCTTCGTTGCTGCGCATGGACTTTCACTAGTTGCAGTGAGCGTTATGGTGCACAGGCTTCTCATTGCAGTGGCGTCTCTTGTTGCAGAGCTCAGGCTCTAGGCACATGGGCTTCAGTAGTTGTGGCATGCGGGCTCAGCAGTTCTGGCTCGCGGGCTCTAGAGCACGGGCTCAGCAGTTCCGGCTCGCGGGCCCTAGAGCACAGGCTCAGTAGTTGGGGCGCATGGGCTTAGTTGCTCCTCGGCATGTGGGATCTTCCCGGACCAGGGCTCAAACCCATGTCCCCTGCACTGGCAGGCGGATTCTTAACCACTGCGCCACTAGGGAGGTCCCTATGGGTCATTTTTCTTTCACACTAAATGAAGCTTTTTAAAAATCCAGTTTATGAATCTCTCTTATGAATGCCTTAAATAATTTACATTCCTTTATACATTAAACAACCCATATCCTCTAAACATTTGTATTCTATTTACTCAAGTAAATCAAAACTTAAAAATTTAATAAATCCAATTTCCACAAAACATTTAAATATTGATTATAAATTTAAACTTTTAAAATATTTAATTAAAATCACACTTCTAAATTATCACACTCTCCTAAATGCTTTTAGCACCCAAGAGTCACAAAGAAACCATACACATGATATCATAATTATAAGCTTACAAAATGAAAAAGTGCTAATTCCATGGTTTAAATTTTATATTCATCAGTATTTTATTGTTATTCTTATTCATCCTGCTTTTCATTTTCTTAACTTTCTAATTTAAATATATATTAATGTAGACAGAATAGCATAAGGAACCCTTACCCATTACACAACTGAACAATTATTAACTAATGGTCATGTTATAGCTTCTTGTATATCCCTAACTCATTGCCCAGTCTACTTCCAGGTTATGAAGCAAACCCCAGATACTCTATGGTTTTAGGTGGAATTTTTAAAACTTAAGCAGCTTTAGAAGAAAAAAGGAACGAATTAAGACTATTAGGTTGAATCATATGTGAAAATGACATTTTGGTAGGTCCGAAATGGTAGAACAGTCATTTCATATGGTTTGGCCTAACAGAGTTGTAAAAACAAAAGGGCACACTGATGATTATGGTACACGATGATTTTCAGATTTCCTATACTATCAGATCTGGGAAAAAGCAAAGTTATTAACATCTAGTCCATAATTTTTTCATAAAATCTATAGGTTAAAAAGTCCACACTCAAAAGTGAGATTAAGGGTACTTCCTGGTGACCCAGTGGTTAAGACTCTGTGCTCCCACCGCAGGGGGCACAGGTTCAATCCCTGGTTGGGGAACTTAGATCTCACATACTGCACGGTGTGGCCAAAAAAACAAAGTGAGATTAAGATGCATAGCAGATCGGGACTTTCCCGGTGGCGCAGTGGTTAAGAATCTGTCTGCCAATGCAGGGGACACAGGTTCGAGCCCTGGTCCAGGAAGATCCCACATGCCGCGGAGCAACTAAGCCCGTGCGCCACAACTACTGGGCCTGCGCCCTAGAGCCCGCAAGCCACAACTACTGAAGCCCGCGTGCCTAGAGCCCATGCTCCACAACAAGAGAAGCCACCGCAACGAGAAGCCCGCACACCGCAACAAAGAGTAGCCCCCGCTCGCCGCAACTAGAGAAAACCTGCGCACAGCAACAAAGACCCAACGCAGCCATAATTAAATAAATAAAATTTTTTAAAAAGAAAAAAGATACATAGCAGATCAAACAATTTTTTGTCTTCAAATTGCTTATTAAATAAAAATCCTAACCATAATGATGGATACATGTCATTATACTTTTACCTAAACCCATACAAAGTACAACACCAAGAGTCAACTGTAATGTAAATAATGGACTTAGGGTGATCACGATGTGTTGCTATAAGGTTCATCAGTTGTAACAAATGTACCACTTTGGTGGGGGATGTTGACAATGGGGGAAGGTTGTGTGAGTAGGTACGAGCAGGTGACATATGGGAAATCTCTGTATCTTCCCCTTAATTTTGCTGTGAACCTAAAACTGCTCTAAAAAAATGGTAATTTTTAAAAATCCTATGATCAGTATTTTCTTACTTGTAAAAAAAAAACCTCTTAATTAATCCAGCAGTTTTATAATAGACATATACTACTAGTTACATGTACTCTAATAAAACTAAAGAGGAGATCTTATTTTATACATTAAAGAAAATATTGGCTCATATAATCAAAATACTCTTACAAATGTACCTATTTTGCTATAAATAAAAGTCATCACCTCTTCCTCTGGCTCATTCACTTCACTTTCATTTCCAGATTGTTCCTCTGTTTCAGCTCCTCCTTCTTCTTCTTCTTCATCCTCTTCAAGATTTTCTCCTTCTGTCATAGAATCTTTTGAGTCTTTGTCATTTACTAGGCCTTGAAGTGAGGAGAAAGTAGAAAAAGACATTAAAAAAAAGATAAAGGCAAGTTTTCAACAGTGAGTATTATACCACTTAAAGTATGTATTAAGATAATTCAACAGCCATGTTCTCAGAATAAAATAAAAACAGAATTTAAAACTATTTTGAGAACCATTTAAAAAACTTAATTAGATCTTTATTTCAACAAAGGAGCACTGATATATTTCTTAACCACTAGCCAAAAAAAAAGGTTTTTTTCCCCTTTCTCAGAGCTTCCAAGTGTTTATCTCAGTCTCAGATGAACAAAGGCAAACAGTAGCAGCACATAAGGTACAGCTTCAGCCACATACAATGCAACCTTGGTCACACTTTTTATCAAATGATATTTCAAGAATCTCTAAAAACTCAATGATATAATAAAATTACATCGCTTTAATGGAGAAGTCACATTTGACTATCAATTTGAATGTCTGCAAATTAAGACTGAGGGAAAGAGGCAAAGCTATATGGTGACACATCAAACAGCTGTGTCACCAAAGAGCTTGTTTTTTTCTTCAGTAACAGCGTGTTCCTCCAAAGGGAATTCCCTGGCTTGAATCTCCTTCCTCCTCCTCATGTTCATCCACATTTTGCTGCCTAGTCAATTCTTTTTTATTGTCATTTGAGTTCCAAACTACTCTCTACTTTCAAGATGCACATACCATGGTCTCATCTGATCCGACTTTTCCCCACGCTCCCTAGTCCTAATCAAGCCTTTTCCTGTAGTTGGGGTAGACTCTTCTGTGTCACAAAGTACACTACCTTGCGTTCGTGATCATCAAATTGCTTATCCATAGAGAATATCATTCAATATGCACTTTCAAATCCTATACATTCTTCAAATTCAGTCTAAGTTTCACTTCCTGCATAAACTCACTGAGTACTACTTTTCCTCCTACTTACTCTAAAGCACTTGGAGAATTGATCACAGCACTTTACGTTTAAAGATACACCATGTAATGGTTTTTCTAATGATTTCAATACATGTTACATCAGATTATAAGAGCCTTGAGAACAAAAAACTTTTTTTATATATTCAAAACTCATTAGAGGCCATATATTGATAAATACACAGTAGGTGTTTAGTAAATACTTGTTTATTCACAGAATCTTAGACAATTAGAGCAGACAGAAACTTTAGTGACGATGTGATTTAACCCTTTCATTTTATAAGGTATACTGAAGCCCAGAAAGTTTGAATAACTAACACAACCAACAAAAACAAAAAATTACTCCAGTGTCTTAAGTCTAACCAATTAAGAACTGACAAAAACACAGATGTACAGAGTGATGAAAGTAGGTACATTCAAGTTTGGAAATTAAAAAAAAAAAATTGAGAAAAGATGGATAAAGCTCAGAGAGATCTGTTTTAAAAGAAAAATAATACTGAGGGAAAAAACTGCTATCTCAGATTGAGATACCATTAACTTACTATTTTATTTATTTATTTGGAATTTCAGAAGCAATATAATGGGCTTTTATGTTATCAAAGGCAAAAAATTAAAAGTCAGGACTATATAAATCTAAGCACTCTCAATAAAAATATCACAGTGCTGATAAACTCACATGGCCTAATATACCATTATACCTTTTTTATAGCCACTTTAAAATACGTGTCACGGGAAGAACTCTAATGGATAAGTAGCTTTGTTTTGATAGCCGTACATCTAATTTGTAAGGAAAATCCTGCTATTTCTAACATATTTTCATTTGCATTGCAAGTTATTTCAAAAGTAGTTTATAAATATATTTTGCATTTGCTAAGCTGTATAATAAACCGTTCAGTTGCTGACCTCTAGGACACTGTCAATCTAAAATAAACAATGCAGATAAAAATGTACAAAGGACATACGGTTAATAAAACGTAAAATCTAGACAGTAAAATATTTAAAATGTGGGTCAGAATTAAGTGTACTTGGGGACCAAAATCAAATACTGTTTTCTTGAATTTGAGCTGCTTGGTGCCTCAGTTTTCCTGCTCATAACACACAGAGTAATAATTGTGATACTCCCTTTCAAATGGTTTTCATTTGTATTTCTCTGCTCACTAGACATGCTGAGCATTCTCCCCACATACTTAATATGTCAGAAAGAGCACAGTCTTTGAATTCTGGCTCGATTGTTAACCTAGTATTTTGATTTGGGCTTTACATAACTCACTTGTCAAATATGAACAACATTACCTTCCACTTTAATTTTGGCAAACTGGAAGTACTCAATAAAAATACCAACTCTTCCCTGCCCTCCCTCGTTTGATTATGTTATGTTCATCTATCTGTTGTGTATCAATTTGCCTGTGTCCTTTATGTAAGTGATAATAACCTGGCACAGAAACTATTTTCACTTCAATCTTAGTTATTTCTTTCATCGTACAAAAGTTTTAAACACCCAAATCTGCCAACATATGTGTGCTTTCTTGCATCATTTTAAAATTTAGGAAAATTACCACCTCTCCAAATATCTGATGATCAGATCTATTTTTAACTTTTAGAAAATAAATATTTAACTCCTCAATCCATCTGGAGTTTGATGACATAAGATGTGGCTTTATATCAATTTTCCCCCTAAATGCTCACCTGTTGTTCTTATCCTATTTTTAAGATTCCTACTTCGTCATACACTAAATTGTTTTGTATTTAATTGGGGCAACTTCTGGGCTTTTATTCTACTGATTTTATTTTTAATTTATGAAATACACTCTTCTGTTTTATAAGTAATTTATTCATATGACTTTTCTTTTTTCACTTTTATTCTTCCCATTTCTGTTCCTTTTATAATATTATAATATAATCTAGAACTTCGAAACCAGAATTAAATTACATTGCCTATTACCATTTTGGTTTTGTTCTTAAAGTGTGTCTTACTAGAGAATGGACTTGAGGAAATGGTGAGGGGGAAGGGTAAGCTATGACAAAGTGAGAGAGTGGCATGGACATATATACACTACCAAACGTAAAATAGATAGCTAGCGGGAAGCAGCCACATAGCACAGGGAGGTCAGCTCCGTGCTTTGTGACCACCTAGAGCGGTGGGATAGGGAGGGTGGGAGGGAGGGAGATGCAAGAGGGAAGAGATATGGGAACATATGTATATGTATAACTGATTCACTTTGTTATAAAGCAGAAACTAACACACCATTGTAAAGCAATTATACTCCAATGAAGATGTTAAAAAAAACCAAAAAAGTGTGTCTTAGAGCCAATAATTCTCTCTATCCTGAGAAAACCAAGATACACACAAAAGTAACATAATAATGTTATTTATAGGGGTGCAAGATTAGAAATAATGTGTCAAACAACAGAATTAACACATTCATACAAAGGAAAATAGCCAGTTTTGTAAAAAATTAAATATTTAGAAAAGTATTTCATGTCAGGAAGAAATTTCATAATATATTAGAAAAAAATTTCAGTTATAAAACTGCAAACACGTGAATAAATATTTTTTAAATAGAAGAACATATATCAAAATGTTAACACATGATTCTCCATGCATATGAAATATCAGTGATTTCTGTCTTCTTGGCATTTTTCAAAATTTCTGCCATGAACACTTCATTACTTTTAATAATATTAAAATGGTTTTTAAAATATAAGAAAATGCTAACTATTAAGTTAGCATTGGGTAGCTATAAGATTGAAATGATAATGAATTTGCAAGTGCTTGAAAACAAAAAACTACCAAAAGCAAGATGCTATATTATCTTATGGTTTACCAACAGGAAACAGATTTAATATAGATTTATTCATGTATATCTTCTCTATGATATTCAGACTCTAAAACAGAAGGAAAATGGGACGACTTGGGAGCATATTGATTCTAGTTGCCACCATCCTTAGAGTTGCACTGGCAAATGGTGACCTATTTTTTTCCTTTCCATATTCTAAACAAGGACAGACTCCTCAAAAGAAGCCCGAAGTCCTTTAATTTAACTCTTTGCTCGATAAAGGATAAAGCATACTGCTTTCTTTACTGCTACCAAACTGGGTATCCAACTAGTATTTCCTCATGCCCACTATACAGAGAGAGCCATTCATGAAAGTCTTTGGGAAACAAGGCTAAGACTATTTCAAAGCATATAAAGTAAATGAAATAAGTACGTAGATAAATAAACACTCTACTTGAAACGATCATTTTATACAATTAGAAATCTGAAAAGGAAAAGAAAGTAGATAACTTGGGACAAAGTTCAAAGAACAAAAAGAGTCACATACGCCTTTACGGGTTGAGAATTAGGAAAAGTGAATAGTTGCATAATCAGTAGCACCTTTCAAAGAATGCTCAAATAGATAACAGCAATCGAATTCTCCAAAACAGGATTTACCTTGGAGAAAGAAACCCTATTAATATGCTGGATGTAATATGAAAAAATAGTCTTAAAGGAAAAGGATCACCAATGCCTTTGCCATGAAAAGTGGTTTTTCAGATATGCAACATAGTAAATGTATACAATTAGTATAACTGGTCAAGGTAAGGGTCTCCTAATAAATAATCTCCTAATAAAATACTAGCTTCATAGGCTGAAACTATATGTCACTTTGAAATGACTACAATACAACATGCTAAGAACTATCAGCAAGCATACCAGGCTGGTAAGGCCCCACCCTGTTCCAGTTATTTCCACTGGCAAGGCTAGTCGGCTCCTACAGTCCTTTAGGGGAGCCATTCAAATGCTACCTCTTCTTCCAGAACAATCGCAGAAGAATACTGAGAAAGTAAAGTGACCAATCCTCCTGTAGCACGTTTCTCACATGTTCTCTAGTCTTTAGAAACAGACACAACTCCCCCAGTGACTAGGATCTAAAATTTGGTAGGATAGTTTCAAACTTCTAACTGGCACCCCCCTTATATAGTGTCAAGCCTGCACTGTCTTAGGAAATAGTGATATTGAAAATATATACTGTATATGAGATGCTTTCATCAAAAGTAGGTTTTAAATTAGCAACCAAAAATTCTAAAATTAAGAGAGGCTGACAGGGTTATTTTTTTTCCATCATTATTATTTGCTTCAAGTTTTACATGACTGTTTTCCTCCAATTTGGGATTATTTAATGAAATCAAGAAGTAAGTCAGCCAGGTCTTACCTAACACTATTATGTAACACTCAACATCAAAAGACAGAAAGTATACAAAAGTAAACGCTAACTGAAAACATTATAAAGCAAATTCTAGAAACGATCTGCCAAATACCATCTTTATTTTCTCTCTGTAATTAATTGCTTACCTAGTTTTATTAAGAATTCTCGTTCCAAGTCGTGTACCTGCCTGATGGATTCTTCCAGAGAATTACAGAGTTTGATCTTTGGTCTTAGCAGTTCTAGTGTGTCACTGATCATGTAATCTATGTCAATAGGAAATGGATGGTCTTTTGTCCAAACCTCCAAACTTTTCTTCCACCAAACATAACGCTGATAACAAATGAAAAATAAATTTAGCTATAAGAAATTAATAACACAATATTTAAAATAACCTGTATCGTGACATCACCTAGTTATAACAACTAAAGAGTTGTACAAGACACCTACCATTTTTATTAACGGTCAACAGCAATGATTCTAGCACATTTATTTCCCTCCATGTATATAGTTCCTAAGCCATCTGGTGACTTTAATTTAAATATATTTTTTATTGTAACTGTCATAATCTTTTTTTAAAGGCAAGGAAAAATTATAAATAAATAAAACAGCAAATAAATTTTCAGGTACTGAAACCAGGCAGAAACTCCACTCCCAAATCCCAAATAGGGCTTAAATATTTAATTTTACAAAAACAACCAAATTCAAGGCAACGGTTTTGATAGATTATAATTATTTTCTCTATACTACCTGCTTTGATTTTTTTTAAAGAATCAAAGTATCTGAAGATAGGGTTTTTGAATATATAAAAATCAGTAATCAACAAGCATTTACTGAACATCTACTGTGTATATGGCACCATTTAGATATTTTCCCTCGTCTCCTAGCTTGGCTCCTTCGTTCTATTTTGTACTTGTAATTCTCAAATTTAACTAAAAAGCACAACCCATGAATTTACTTGTATATAAACAGGTGTTCCTCTGGGTGTTTAATCTTCCTATCCAGTTTCTTCTAGGTCTTTGCTACTCAAAGTGTGGGAACTCAGAGCTTATTAGACATACAGAATCTGAGACGTCCCCTACCCTAGGCCAACTGAATCACAGTGTGCATCTTAACAATATAGCCAGGTGATGTGTGTACACACTGAAGTTTAGAAGCACTGCTGCAAGTGAGCCTTTCTATCTGCCTTCCAATATGTAACTGGACACTGTGTTACAGGCAGCACACACTGACTGCATCTCCCAGGCCTCACTCACTTCTTACTCCCGTGCCCTAAGTATATCCCTGCTACACATTCCTGCTATTAATCAATGTGGAAAATACTTTTGTCTCTTTCTACTCCTGAATATTTCTGAGTGGCTCTTTTCTCTCTGCCAGTGATGTTAGAGTGAGTGCAAATAATAACACTCTTCTGAAAGGGATCCTGCTTTGGACACTGATAGTGATCACTGATATCCTGCAGCAAAACTTTGGTTTTAAATACAGGCAGTCTCCAACTTAAGGCATTTCTTACATGGAACAGAGAATCTGAGTCTCAAATCTTCAACACACCTTCCCCATTTTTGGCTCATCAATTCAGAAAACAAGAGAGTAACAAGTTACCCTCTAATGCAAAGATAAAGTAATAGGAGAAAGTTACAAAGAGCTCTTCCCCAAGAGTAGTTACCCCCACTTAACATCAGCTACTATGTGGATGTATTTTTGACACCTCAAATTTGTAGTTTTAAATTTATTTTCTTTGTCAATGGGTAAACAAAAACAACATAACAGATTAGATAGAAAGGAACGATCAAATAGAACTGAATGGTACCATTGGTACTTTACTTCAGTAACATCTGGAGAATTCGATAGTGAGCTATTCCCCCTAATCAGTACTTATAACATTGTATTTGATGGGAAATAATGATTAGGTTCCAGACAACCAAGCTACAGCTAACTTTTGGAACACGAACTGTATAGAAGCTGTAGAACTGTCTCTGTATTTGTATCTGAATTTAATTTATACTGTACTTGCTCTAAATCACCAGTTTACATAAGTAACTTAAGATATGGAAAGCACAACCCAAGAGTTGAGCAATGAATGAACAAATATTTCTTTCAATGTTAATGATGGGTTTTTTTTTAAATTTAGAAACAAGAATTTTAGATATAAACCCAGAACACAGATGAGTGAGAATATTATCAAATGCATAAATATTACAAGTAATTTGATTCATGAATTACGTACCAAATACAAAATAATCCATACTATACCAAATTTATAAACTTATTAAACTTACTAAACCAAACTTATTAAACTTACTAAACCAAATTTATAAAAGCACCAAAATAATTCCCAAAATTAATGATCAATCATCAATTATAAAACTTAAAATGTAATCAGAATGTTTATGATAGAATTCATCATATATATATTTTTTAAATTTTTCTTTCTTTTTTTTGGCCATGCCGTGTGGCATGCAGGATCTTAGTTCCCTGACCAGGGATCGAACCTGTGCCCCCTGCAGGAAGCACAGAGTCTTAACCACTGGACCGCCAGGGAAATCCCCATCATATTATTTTAAAACGTCTAAAGCTAAGCATACTTGCAAGAAGAATAAATCTCACCTAACTATGAATATATCTTATACATCATATATGAATGCTACAGGGTTTCTTCTCTAATATTTTTATAACACAAGCAATGCATTAAATGATGCCAACTGCTTATTTCAATTTATATACCTGAAAATACACAAGGAAGCAATCGAGTTTTCGTTTACTAGAACCTCTGTCAAAGTACTGGCCACAGGTATCCAAAATAGTGCACACTAGTCTAATCCTGAAAAGGTGCTCGGGAGGGTCCAGTGAACTTGGAGAGCCATCAGGGTTAACACCAAATGAAGTAAAAGAATAAAGAGTTCTAAAAATAACAGCGGATTCCACCATTCGGTAATTATAAAGTTCCCCTAAGAACTTGGCACTGCTGATACGTCTCTGATTAAATTTAGGTTGATTAACCTAAAGGGGGAAGAAAAAAAAAAGCAGATTTCCATTAAAGAATAGCAATGTGTTTGAGAAGAGGTAAATTCCCCTATGTCACTTGACAACATCACTCACTGAACAGAGAATAAATAATGGGTTCTTTTCTAATCGGTAGTCACTTCTGGGTGTCCTTTATCTCTCTCTAAGAAATGTCTACCTTTAAAATGTTTTAATAAAAAGAACATGTTAAGTATTAAATTTAATATTAAGCTATTGTTAAATGAATTAATAGTTTATGAAACAGTTAAAATGTAATTCTCCCTATCAGCCCTCTGTAACTTATTTTCTCTGAAATCCATGAATTAAGGAAACAAAAACATATAGAAAGAGGGAAATTCTTACAGAAATTCTTATCAAATGATTACCAATTCTCCTAATTAATAAATTTATGAATTCCTATAACGTGAATGCCAATAGTAACCAGGAAATAATAAAAATTTACTGTACTCTTCTAAAATAAGCTTAACTGGACTTGAAGAAAAGGCAAAAAATACTTCAGCATTAGCCTGAGAGAAGACTAGGAAATCTAACACAACAGGGTTTATTAAGAAATCATTATCTTCAAAAAAGTAATAGTAAATGACACCATATGGGGAAAAGAGGGTTTTCAAATCCTTATTTTTCAATAATAGGACTTAAAGGCTGTCTAAATTGTCCACAGATTCCAATTTGCTGCAGGTCTTTGTTACCTCCATTCCTAATCGAATATCTTCTAAAACTCCATCCACAACATGGATTCCAACATCCTCCTGGTAGAGCACTAGTCCTGCTAAGAGGTTGGCTACACAATGAATGCTGTTATATTTCACATTCCAGATGTTTATCATACAACAAATCACATAGTCTTTCACTTCTTGGTCCTGCCAAGGCAACTTTCGCATCTGTCTCAAAACCTAAATGAAGAGAATTTTGTTTAAATTACTAAGATAAGCACTAAGTAGTCCAAAATACCCTATAATACAAATATTTTATTATGATTGTACAGTCACAGAACTTTTGAAATGGAAAATACTCTAGAGATTCTCTACCAGCCTCTTCAACTTTAGAGATAGGAAAAATAAGATTTTTCTAATTATTGGTAAAATTTATTCACATTTTCCCTTTATCTTTCCATAACGCCCTTAAATTTCCTAGAGTTTCCAGGACTTCAATCAAGCTAACAGTATACACTCATACTCAGGTCACTGAAAGAAATACCCAAGATTTAACAAAAATAATGTTTTCTTTTGTGCATCATTTGATGTAAATAACCTCAGACACTTCTTTTTATAAATGAAAAATTTCCAATAAGGAAATAAACCCAAGGTCAACTGGTTAAAAGATCCCTTAAGATGGAGGACACAGGACTTCCCTGGTGGTCCAGTGGTTAAGACTCTGCCTTCCAGTGCATGGGGTACAGGTTCGATCACTGGACAGGGAGCTAAGATCCCACATGCCTCGAGGCCAAAAAACCAAAACATAAAACAGAAGCAATATTGTAACAAATTCAATAAAGACTTAAAAAAAAAAATGGTCCACATCAAAAACATCTTAAAAAAAAAAAAAAAAGATGGAGGACACAACATCAAGACTGACATCACACAGTTTCCTTGCATGTAAAGGGGGGATGATAGGCACTTACTCCATAAGTCTGGTCTAAGGGTTAGACAAGTTAAAGTGCGTGAAGTACGTAGGAATGTGTCTGGCGCATTACAAGCACCCCATAAAAGTTAGCTATTACTTTCAAAATCTCTACTGGTAATGAGATAATCAGCAGAGCTCTAGTCATCATCAAGTTCTTTCCATTTTATTCTGAAAGAAAATGGATACTGTAGGCAGAATGTAAAGTAGTCCTTTCATCTCTACTCTATATCCACAATCCACCTTTCAAGCACTAAATATGTTCTCATATCAGCTTCAATGGAAATGTTAATGTCATCTCAAATGCATAAGCATTCCATACTTTACAAACTTTTAGCCAATTCTAAAACAGCTTTCAAATCCTGTTGTCTTAAACAACTACTGTCTCTGGATCCCTGAAGGTGGCTTCAATTTTCAAAGTTGTGCTCATTCGTCATCACCTTCTACCCTGCCCACCCATGACACATGTATTATTCCATGCCTCTTATCCTCCCCATAGGTTTCCTCTGTCCAGAAGTTAATTTGCTTCAATTTTTTTTCCTGAAAAGAAAAAAGTTCCATACCATGTTGTTTCAACTTGTAGAGTTGACCAAAAAATGTTTACTCAACATGTCTCACTTAAAAGTGAAGGTTCTAACAAGGTAACTACAATAATTAAGGTAACAGGTCGGTGGTTCTTAACCTTTTCTGGAAATTGACCCCTGCTGAGAATCTAAAGAAAGCTACAGACCCTCTTCCGGAAAAATACAGACAGGCCCAGAGATTCAATATCATTAAATTCCAGAGGATCATGGGCCTCTTAAAGCCTGCTTAAGGTTAAGAACCCCTGTACTGAAAGCAAAATATTTAAAGGCAAATTCATTACAGAACATCAGAGACAAAGTAATAGTTTCAAATATACACACAGCATCAACATCAAATTTAGAAGAATTACCATTTTAATTAGAATAAGAAGTTACTATCATAAAAGGAAAATAAAACATATGTCCCATACATTATGTATCATTGTATGAATTCCTTCTTATGATGACTTGTATGGAATCAATCATAATGGAACTTGGGATTTAATCCTACCTCTCCTAAACTCCACTGCTGGGACTTTAACAATTCTGCTTCAATTTCTCCATCTACAAAATGTGAATAATGCAAACTACTTACATTTCCTATCTATACTTTGTGGGGCACTGAAGCAATTGATAAACAAGCTGATCTAGGAAAACTGAAATATATGTCCCTGACCTAAAACAATTTGGTGCAGGGCTAGAAGGAAAGTGCACTGCAATCAGTACTATTATCATCAGGACGAAGAAGAATTAATTTGGTTGACTGTTATATAAGCTTAGCACTACCACAAATCTCAAGTTGACTACTGTTCTATGATTTCATTAAGATTTACCTTCTCAGTGGTAACCTTGGAGAGATCCTTGTACAAAAGTTTCCGGACATATTCCTGGAGAGGAGGACGTTTCTTTTTCACTGTCTTTTCAGCTGGAGGTGGGTTGCAGTAGTAATATGCATTCTCCACCATTGTGACATATCTTGCATCGAGATGCATCGCTTGTTTCTTTCTCATCATTTGTTCCTAAAATAAAAAGTCTAGTCAAAATACTTTCATTCTAAGGTTTCTTTCTTCCTAACTGAAGTTCTACTCTCAGTGATAAGATTTCAAGATAAAGGGCTAGAAAAGGGAAAAAACAATTACTAGGTATTTCTAAGAGCATGCAAGCATACTAATTGTTATATCACTAATCATGTTTTTAGAACAAATTAGTCCATAACTGCTTGGTCTTATGCCTTGTCCAATAAAATACTCAAGAGAACTCTGCTACAAATATAACTTGACTTATAACTCTGCCAAACTATATGAACTCTACGTAAAACAAGGCTTATATACTAGTGACTGAAATTAAGGACCAACAATACAAATAAAGGGGTGAATGCCTCTGGCTGTTCCACACACAACAGCTGAGAATAACCTTATTCTGAGAGCTTGTGCCATCCAATGTTGTACTAGGTAAATCTGACGTGTCTCTACAGACAAGGAAACTAAAAGCCCCCAGTTTCACAACTTGTCCAGAGCCCTCAGCATCAGCTCCAGGAGGTGATGAAAAGCAGTCAATCATCATCTACTTCAGGATCCTCAACCTCAGCACTACGGACGTTTTGGACTGGATAGTTCTTTGTCTGGGTGTGTGGGGGGAGGGCGTTCTGTGCAGCAACCTTCACCTCTACCCACCAGATGCCAGTTGAGAACCACAGACTGATCAGCTGAAGATCTTCAAACAGTACTCCTAGTTCTAAAAACAGCACCACACTAAGTATTAAGATTACTGAATTTATTCAGCCATTTAACATTTTACTTGGCACTTACTATGTGCCAGGCACTACGCTAGGTACTGGAAGTCACCAGTGAACAAGACGGACATGGCTCCTACCTTCATGAAGCCTAAGAGTCAGCGTAGGAAGACAGAATAAACAAGCCAACAAATAAACTAGCAACCTTTTAAATACTAATTGTGAATAGTGTTATGAAGGAAAATAACAAGGCCCTAAGATGGAGAGTAATGAGAGCCCACTTTAGTCAGGGTGGGCTAGGGACGGCCTCTCTGCAAAAGTGACATTTGAGTTGTGCTCTGAAGGACGACAAAAGGTTGAGAAGAGACACAGAGAGAGCACCTGAGGCAGACGCAACAGCAAGACGAGAGGCAATGAGGAGAGAAGGATCTGTTACAGGAACTACATGAAGGCCAGCGTGGCGCCAGCATGGAATGGCGTGAGATCAGTTCTAAGGAGTGAGGAGAGGCTCGGTGAGACCAGATTCTGCAGACCGACCATAGTAACAATGCTGGATTTGAAGCCTGTAGAGGGAAAGCACTGAAGAGCTTCAAGCAGGTGTCTGGACTGGGGTGGCAGGTGGTGGCGGGTGGAGGCAAGACTTCAGGCTTTGGAAAGAAGGCTGTGTCTGCAAGCTCAGGGAGGGCAGGGGCTGCAGCATGTTCACTGATGTAAACCCAGCATCTAAAACAGTGCCTGGCCTAGCACATGGGAGGCTTGCAATTAATGTTTACTAATATACAAAGTAATGAATGAATTTTTTAAAACACATTCAAATCTTTCCCATGGTCTGCCTTTCTATACACGTAAAACCATTGTATACTGGGGGAAATTCTGCTCTTTCATAAGTTCAATTATGGGTATACCAAGTTTCACAATTGTTTCTCTTGTCTATGAATCTGCTAAAGTATACATGTTGTAGCCTAGCTCCTCTCCTGACATCTATTTTATAATTTGTAAATGCTTATTAAATGTTGACTCTTTCAGACAGAGAGAACAGTTCCATGTTTAACAGAGCTAGAGATAATGACCTCACCCTGTAAGTTCTTTGAACAAAACATAACGCAACACTTAACTTTTCATTTGTACATACATAACAGTTTTAAATCAAGACTAGTTTCAACCTGTTATGTAGACCACTTTAGAACCTTCTCCCCCAACACACATACCAAACTACTTTCTTTTTTCTTTTTTGATGTGGACCAATTTTAAAGTCTTTCTTGAATTTGTTACAATGTTGCTTCTGTTTTATGTTTTGGTTGTTTTTGGCCTCGAGGCATGTGGGATCTTAGCTCCCCCACCAGGGATGGAACCCACACCCCCTGCATAGGAAGGAGAAGTCTTAAGCACTGGACCACCCGGGGAAGTCCCCACACCAAACTACTTTTAACATCAGCTAAGAATAATTTTAAATGCAAACCAGTAAAAAGGTTATGTGTGTTCCCAAACAAATACGGGTACATTTTAGATCATCCCGCAAGCATTCGCGCTTCAGACCAAACCCTCCTCCTCCTCCCTCCTCCTCCTCCCTCATCTCTGTGACTGGCACCGTCACCCGCTCAGGTGCTCATGCTGGAATATGGGGTCTTATGTGAGGGCGCTTTCCCTTCCTCGTCCCTAGTATCTCACCATCACATCTCATCAGTTCTGCTTCCTAAAATTCTTCATACAGCCAGTTATTATTCCCCACTCCCCCATCCTTACCATTTCTTCATTGTTTTCCCCGTAGGTTTTGAAAACAGCCGTTTCACTGTTCTGTCTACCTCTGGCCTCAGCCACCTGTTATCTCCTCCACACTGACCTTCCTAAAACCATAAATCTGATCATACCTATCCTCCCTGCTTAACATCCTTCAATAGCTACTCTATACCACTGGGGGAAATCCCTCGTTCCTTAGCACAGTGCTCACACTCGGGGCTGTGCCTACGTCTCCAGTCTTACCTGCAGCCTCTTGACTCAGTGTATCTCTCTTCTCTGCCTTTGAGACTCAGGTGAGTCTCTAAAATAAACACCATTTTTTCCAGGAAACCTTTCCTGACATACCAAGACTAGATTAAGCGCCTCTTCTATCTATACACATAATACCCTATGCTAACCCACAGTATTATATTGCATCCCCCTCCCTGTGTTCCAACTGTCCATCTGTCTGGGTTATTAGACTGCAAATTCCATGAGGGCAGGAACTATCTTTTTCACTTTTATATCCCAAGGGTCTGACAGAAGAGTCAGACTCAATAAACACTGGGAAGCTGTTAGGGAAGATCTCTCCTGACTCATTCAGTCTGGCTTAAGTACTCCCTCCATAAGCCCATAAAATCCTCTGCATACCTCTCTCTGTTAAAGCACTTAAAATGCTACACTGGAATTAGCACTAGATATGGACCACTTTGAGGATGGCAACTATGTTTCATTTCTTTGTACTAACCACCCCCAACCAGCCATAACATCCCTGCAGAACTGAGTTCAGTGCCCAACACATAGGAGGAGCCCCAAAAGCATTATATGATAAACAAGGCTCCTATCCAGAAAGCAAGACAATCAATGATAAAGGCTAGCTGCTTTCGCTACAAGAGGGGGAAAGATCCGCTGAGCGAAGAAAACCAGTCGGGCAGGAAGAACTCTGGTTTCCATCAATGGCATAAGTATCCACACCACCACAACTAGTAAACTCTCCCTAGCAAAAAGTAAACATAGAGGGTTCAATATTACAAATAAAATATAGACATTTTTAAAACCTAAGCTTTCTTGGCATCTCTA
This sequence comes from Delphinapterus leucas, assembly GCF_059928025.1. NCBI lineage: Eukaryota > Metazoa > Chordata > Mammalia > Artiodactyla > Monodontidae > Delphinapterus > Delphinapterus leucas. Next base: position 20,065,594 of record NC_143130.1, on the reverse strand, counting down.
TTACATTTTCATATGCAGTGTCTCATTTAACCTTACCAGCTTGAGCCAAAGAGGAGGAAGATTTTTTTCTGTGTTACAATAAAAATTTGAACTTGGAATGACTATTATATGAATAAGCCTAGAGAGAATGTGGAAATAAACTCCAGGTGATGGCCTTCACATTAATATTTTCATTCACTAGAAATAAATTCCCATGTTTTTTTCATTTTAAATATTGCCAGAGAAGTATTCAAGCTTACAACTAGATTCTAAAAAAATAACACACCTAGAGAAAAAGACACAATCAACACGTCCCTAAAAGCAACACTGATGTAATGACAGTCTATTCCTGGGGAGTCCTAAACCAGGGCTAACACTGACACCCTCTCCCACCACACTCTCTCCCTTGCAAAGGCTGCAGTCCAATGCATGGGTATTACCAATAAGCATACTAACTTAATTGCTTAATAAACTTGATGGCCATGCTGGCATCCTAATTCACTTAAGAAATATCTTCTCCCCCCATGTTAATTTTCCAAGCTTATGTCTTCCAATTTAAAAAATTTAACCTTTATAATTTATGTGCTTATGGCACAGTAAAGATGTATCAAGAACATCCACAAAGAGGGCTCTAACACAATAGTATTTAGAGTACCTGCTCCTCTGCATCACTTGTAAAAAGTTATCTGGGGCTGAATTTAATCCCCCTTTACAATAGTGTGAACTCACTGGCAGTCAAATGAGAAAAATTCCTACAGCTCTGCAGGAACAGCTGGAGTTCTAGTTTAGGTAGAAGTGTTTAAATGGCAGAGCAAGATAAAAGGCACTGGTCAAAATTTTTAACTCCTGGAGTAAATCAAGAACCTCAACCTCTTGCTAGGATCCTCAAGCCCTTACCAAAAGTACACTGGTCCTCAGGTGAGATTCTGGAGATCTGAAAAGAAATCTTCCACATGTTTCTAGTAGGGTACATGCCATTTCAATATGGTGATGGGAAAAGTCTGATAGAAGCATCTGTAAAAATAATAATGATGAAAAACCACAAAGACAACAATTCAATCCTATTAGAGAAAGAAAACATTATACACCTAATGTGTGCAACAAGTTTTAAAATGTCACTGTAAAAAGAAGAAAAGCTAAACACAATATTGTAAATCAACTAAAAAAAAAAAAAACCTAGTCTACTTTAGATGCCAAGCTTCATCACTGGGTATCTTTGTGTTAGGCCATAAAATTTTATCTAAAAACTTCAGGATATTTAATGTCATTCCTTTTAGATAGATATATGAAAACTAATTTATCAAAGCCCATTTTATATTTATCAGGAGATGCTATATATTTAAGCAAATGCCACATACATAGCTAATATTTTCTAAATAGCTTTTTGGTTTTGGTTTATATGACATTTACCTTTAAACTTCTGACAACAAAAGCCTTACTGTATGAAATTTACAAACACATTACCACATTTTACTATTTATCCCCCCAATATTTTTCTGTGCATATTTTCTAAGCCAAAAAAGTTTTACACATATCATTTAATAATTTGGTTTTTTTGGGCTAACATGAGTATTTTTCCACGTCTTTATTATCCTTCTATGACATGATTTAAAGGGTGCGTAGTACTTATAATATGAACTATACTAAAACTTAACTGATTCTTATTTATGGGACGTCCAAATTGTTTACAATTTTTTGCTACTATAAACAATGGTGTGACAAACATTGTTGCAGATAAATTTGTGCACGTTTATGATTATTTCCTTAAAACAAATGTACAGAAATGAACCTGTGTCAAATAAATGTATATTCTTCCTATATACATCAGTAATTAATACAAAGAAATATACTAATATGTCTAAGTTGTTCATGGCATGATTCCTTTCAATGACAGCGTTGAAAAAACTTTCACAACCTCTCTTAAAATGCTGTCCAAAGTTCCCCAAATGTACTTTGTAGACTCCTGAAATGCTCCAAGTAGGTTTAGGAGACTTAACCCCTTGAATATTTACAATGATTATTAATATTTTAAATACTCTTAAGAAATCATGCAGTAAAGAAACTTGTTTAACTCAGGGTTTTCCAAATGTATTTGAACCCATGAGACCCATTTTGTGTGACATACCTAGTGATATCTCAAAGAAATCAACTTGATAAAAAATTTGTTATTGTTAGTAATGACCAATTCCAAATGTAGAAGAATTATTTCATCTATGCTGCATCAGCTTTACCACACATAACTAGTTAGTTACTAATGAATTTCTACCTTAATTCTATTGTGGACAAAAAAACATAATCTGAATAATTTCAATTTTTTTGAACTTGCTGAGACTTTCTTTTTGGTTGATTTTGGTAAATCATCCATGTGCATTTGAAGAGATTATAAATTCTGATCCTGTTGGGTATAGTGTCAATTAGATTAAGGTTGTACAATCCTGAATATACTAATGTTGTCTGCCTATGCTTTCAGCTACTAAAAGGTGTTTTCAAGTCTCTCACTGTAATTGTGGATTTATTTCTCTTTCCTTGTCAATTTTTTGCTTTATGTATTCTAAAAATACAGTACTGGATGCACACTGATTCAGGAAGGTAACACACTTTCCTATTAAAAGGACCTCATCATCATTATGAACTATGCTTCTTTATTTCTAATAATGCTTCATGCCTTAAAGCCTACTTTGTCTGATAATAATAAAACCAGGTGCTTTTATTTATTTATTTTTAGTGCTTCCATGGTATATTTCCCCCATCTTTTTATTTTAGGCTTCCTGGTGTTAATATTTAAGGGTATCTTCCTTGCAGTCAGCATATAATGTTGTTGTTTTAATCAAGTCTTATATTCTTAAGGCTTTTACTTAATGTACTTTGCCCTTCTACATTTCATGTAATTACTGTTATAGTTCTATTTGTGTCACCATCTTATTATTTGTTCTCTATTTTGCTCATCTGTTTATTGTTCCTTTTTACTCCTCTTTTGTCTTCCTATAGATTAATCAAATATTTCTTAATTACATCATTTCCCAGCACTTACAAACTGAAGCATTAAAACTTTAGATGTGTCTATTAAAGAATATTTCAAATGATTCACTACTAACCTTCAAACAATGCAGTGTATCATTTTTTGTGAACATCTTAAACTTAGTGAGTTCTCCAATAAAACGAACAGTTTTGTTCTTTGTTTCAATATTGATCTGGTCCTTTTTTCGTACCTACAAATTAAGAGAAGAGACATTGCTTAAATAATTAATACTTTGAAATCTGTGATAAGAATTGTTATTTTAATAAGACTGAATTCACTCTAGATATTTTAAATAAATTTGGGTATAATTTCTTGCTATATTCAAATTATCTTAAGTTAAAGCAAAATAAGCTCTGTGGAACACCAGTGCCAGGACATGCTTTGCAAAACTGTTTCAAACAATTTGGGGAAACAATGCATTTCATCAGCCTTAAGAGGTTCTCAAATAAAGAAACCTGTTTAACTTAATTCAATGTTTCTCATATTTATTTGGCAACATAAACCCCTCTTTTGAAATGGTAACAACGACTAGTTTGTTAAATTAATATTATAAGGAATACACTTTAGGAAATGCTGCTTTAAAAATAATAAACACCAAGAGCTCACTTAAGCAAAAATATTAAGCCTCAGTTAGTATAATTATGAACTATATACATTTTTTATTGTAAATTCATTAGTACAATGAAATTTCCAATACAATCACTATTTTTTATCAACAGTCACAGTCGCATATCAAAGTTCAAATCCTTTGCAAATATAAGCCCTCTACTTAGGCACACATTTCAAGCAATACTGAACATAACAAAATCCTATTACAACAGTACCATGTGAACAGACACATCACGATAAATGTAATTGGATTTAACCTCAGAATTACAATTTCACCAGAAAACCAAACCTGTAGTCTAGAAGCCTTTTCTATGAACAATAACAATAATATGGTAGTGCTTTGAACTAGTTTAGTGTTCCTTATTTTTTCAGAGTACTATCCTATCTTATTTGTTCCACGTAACAACACTCTGAGAAAGGAGCAAAAGCTGTATAATTCTGATTTAATAGTTAAAACAACAACAGTAGAAGAACACAAAGCTGTCAAATGACCTGACCAAGGATCAGTACCAAAACCCCAGACTCTAAACTCATACTTGAGAATTCCACTGCTCTATCAGGTGCTGGGATTCAAAATAAGTCCAAACCTCAGCCGCATCTGGACAATTAGTAACAATCTTTTACGTAAGTATTAAACTTCTACATAGACAGCCTACGCTTAATGGAATTTACCATCTTCCTTTTTAAGGACCTACTTTCTATAGCAAACAGAGGTAGGTGCTCACTTTTTAGATCTTCAGTGATAATTTTTGAACAAAACCATGTTTACTCACTTAAAAAATCAGAGGAAATTAGAAACTCACTCTAACTATATTTAATCTAAGGCATCAATAAAACTGCAGCTAAAAATAAAATCACAAAAACTCAACTTACAGAACTTTAATCACATCATTCAAGCATACAAAATAGCTTTGAGATTAGAGACAAATAGAAAAAAACTAGAACTAGATTCTAGTTTAATTAGTCTATTAAACAAACTAATATTGAATAAATTTGACTATTTATTCTAGCCTTGCAATTTAGCCTTCATAAAGGTGTTTTCACAAATAGGTGTGTGATAAGTACTGCATACTGAAAGCTCCTCTTGGGACTTCCCTGGTGGCGCAGTGGTTAAGAATCCGCCTGCTAGGGCTTCCCTGGTGGCGCAGTGGTTGAGAGTCCGCCTGTCGATGCAGGGGACATGGGTTCGTGCCCCGGTCCGGGAATATCCCACATGCCGCGGAGCGGCTGGGCCCGTGAGCCATGGCCGCTGAGCTTGTGCGTCCGGAGACTGTGCTCCGCAACGGGAGAGGCCGCAACAGTGAGAGGCCCGTGTACCGCAAAAAAAAAAAAAAAAGAATCCGCCTGCCAATGTAGGGGACACGGGTTCGAGCCCTGGTCAGTGAAGATCCCATATGCTGCGGAACAACTAAGACCGTGCGCCACAACTACTGAAGCCCGCACGCCTACAGCCCGTGCTCCACAACAAGAGAAGCCACCGCGATGAGAAGCCCGTGCACCACAATGAAGAGCAGACCCCGCTTGCTGCAACTAGAGAAAGCCCGCGTGCAGCAACGAAGATCCAAGGCAGCCAAAAATAAATAAATAAATTTATACATTAAAAAAAAAAGCTCCTCTTATTAATTTATCTTATTTTGTGAACTCTGAGGCAAGTTTAATCTACACTCTAGATTAAGAGGGTAGACTCTGGACCAGATCTGCTAGGTTTAATTCCCAGCTTTATCACTTACTGTTACTTAAACTCTGTGCCTCAATTTCCTCATCTGTAAAATGGAACTAATGAAAGTAACCTATATCATACGGTTGTGAGTCTTCATTAAGTGAACTGATACAAAGCACAATCAATAGTGACTGGGACCACGAAGAGTTCACTAAGTATTAGCCATTATTAATATTATCCACATTTGTACATTGTATCGCTAATACATTGACACAAAATCAATATTCACTGAGTGAACAAATTAATGAAAATGCTTAATGTTTATATACATATTGCAGTGACGTGAAAGAGTAAAAGGTCTACAGTCACAACACCTGAGGTCCTGTGGTCATTTCATGCCATTGGGGTGGGGATAGGGGTATATAATCTTGGACAATTCATATAAAACTCTCTGAACCTACTGGCTCACTTGGTAAAATAAGGATAAAAATAAGGATGATGATGATGGGGCAGTAATGATGATAACTATACTTCACTTGATACTAAGCAATTAATGTCTAGGACAAAAGAGTATACAAACTTTAAAATGATGCTTGAGAAGTGTTTTAAATGATGCTGTAAAATACTTCTGAGTGAGAAATAAAAGTGGGAAATTGTACATAAAATATAAAAGCATCCATAAAAAAACTACAGAAGAAAAAAAGTAAAGAAAATATACTAAAATATTAACAAGGTTTGCTTTAAGTGATGAAATTATGAGGTTCCCCCTTCTTTCTTTCTTCTTTATATATTTTCTAAATCACCCACAATGAGCATGTATTTCTTTTACAGTTAAAGAAATGTAGAAGTAGAAAATGGATAAAGAAGCATTTCAAAAATGATATACTGAAGCGGAATCTTTAGAGGAAGTAGGGCTGGGAAATACATATACATGTTTTTAACAGTCTCCCTGGGTGATTCTGGATGCACAAGCTCTTAACAACTGTGCTGTGGAGATCATACAATTTAAGTATTACTGAGCATCACAATTTACAAAAACACATAACATAGTGTATTATTCCTAAATATTATTGAGGTTAAGGAGGTACAATCTAACTAACATGACAAGATTGTAGAATTTTTAAATGAAGTATTAGAAATCAATTATCTCACTCCCTCATTTTCAGATGAAAAAAATGAAGGCTTTTCAAAAGACTGTGACATAAAAAACAGACTAACTTATTCTGACTCCTCATTTAATATTTTCCAACCTCATTTGTTGACTCTTTATGATCAAATGGTATGTCAAACACTTCTGCAAAAGTAAATACAGATGAATTAACAATGTAAAATTTTCTATATATTTTTAGTTCAATAATGTCTCAGATTTTACTTACATAATCAAATTTAGCAAAAATGCTGCTTACAACTCATTTATTAATAACAGCTGGAATTGAGATTACTCAAATAACTAAATTCATATACATTAATAAAAACTCTTCAAATATGTCAAGATACAAAAGTAAGAATTTCCAAGGCCTCTCATTCATTATTCCCCTGGAGGAAGAACCCTTTGTCCCAAACCAGCCCCTCTATAACTTCACCCAAATATTATATTTTCTGTCCTCCATAATTTGCTCATTTTGTTTTACATAAACATTCAATCATTCAACTAAGTTTTTGGAAAATCCACTATACTCTAAACACTAAGTAGGCACTGGGTTTATAAATAAGTAAATTTGCCTTCAAAGAAACTTATTTATTTTATTCTAGGGACTACTGATCTCCAAAGTAGGGAGGGCAAGACTCTTCATCTACTGGGGTGTGGGGAAAAAGAAATGTTGAAACATCTATTTATGTTTTTGTTTTTTATCTCATACTTTTAAAGTTATTTTTGTATGTTTTATGATATACATGAAATATCTGGTAGAATTACAAATGCATATAATTTATAAATAAATATGCCTATACTGGGATATGTGGTCAACTTATTTTACCAACAGAGAGGATTGATCAAAAAAGTTAGAAGACCACTGATTTCAAAAATGTCAATCAGTGAGGGTGATATGGCTACATTTAAATTAAAGTTGTCTTCTCCATTATTAAAGAAGTAGGCCTTGCTAAAAATGTGGAGGACACAGAAAACTAGAAAGGAAAAAAATTTCGCATAACCCCACTATCCAAAGACAGCCACTGGTAGCATACTGATATACAATTTTTTCTAGTCTTTACTTGCCAAGAATTTTAACATAACTATAAATTTATTATGTGTAAGATTTTAGAGCTTGCTTTTTTTCCCCTTAAAAAAAGCGCTTTCGTAGAGAATGGACTTGAGGACACAGGGAGGGGGAAGGGTAAGCTGGGACGAAGTGAGAGAGTGGCATGGACATATATACACTACCAAATGTAAAACAGATAGCTAGTGGGAAGCAGCTGCATAGCACAGGGAGAGCAGCTCGGTGCTTTCTGACTACCTAGAGGGGTGGGATAGGAAGGATGGGGGGAGACGCAAGAGGGAGGAGATATGGGGTTATATGTGTATGTGTAGCTGATTCTCTTTGTTATAAAGCAGAAAGTAACACACCATTGTAAAGCAATTATACTCCAATAAAAATGTTTAAAAAAAAGCACTTTATGATTTGAAAACTTTTTGGTAAATAAGACTTTCTAATGGTTCTATATCATTTCAGCACTGTGATTATATGACCATTTTCTTAATCCATTTTTGGACTTCTAGATTATTTCCCTTTTTTTCCCTATTACAATTCATGATGTGAATAAAGCTTTTGGGGGTACTTAGGATTGTTTACTTGGGACAGATTCCCAGAGTTGTCCACCGTATGAATGCCTCTAAGGATCTTGAAACATACTGCCAAATTCCTTCTCCAAATTCCAATCTCAAGTATATGTGATGGTTTCTCATTGTTATTACCTTCACTAACCTGTTAGTCAAATTAGCAAATCCATTGCTTTAACTAGAATTTCTTTGACTACCAGGTGAGATTTCATACTGTTTTGCTAACCAGCGTTATTCCTCAGGTGAGGTTCTTAAGCACGGGACAAATAGGATCAATTGTGACAATATGTTGGAGCTGGATAGAAGCCAGAGATGGGAAACCTGGTGAAACAGCTATTCTAATTCACGCTACAGAGAGTGAAAGACAGCGGCACTGGGAATGAAGGAGAGACGCTAGCCTTGAGGAGGTGTTTTAGCAGATATATCAATAGAATTTGACAGATTTGGCTCCCGAATGTCAGAGGGGCGAAAGTAGATGTATTTCCCTCAGTGATTAGATAAAATATATTGCAAATTTATAGGGAGAATATAGAATCCGGTATAAGAAAGTGAAGGATAAAGGCATTTTTGAGAAGAAAATGAGTTTTATGGATGTATTTAGCTAAAAGTACGTGAGAACTTATTAAGCACCAGGAGAGAGGTTCTGGCAAGAGATATATACGTGAGGCTGCTGGGAAACAGATGCCACCTGAACCCCAGGTAAACTGTGTTCCATCATAAAGGAGGGTGAAGGAAGAAAGTCTGGGGAAGGAACATCAACATATAAACTCAGCTGGAAAACAGAGCAAAGGATATTGAGGAGAGTAGTCATAAGTGAGAAGCAGGAGAGAGTGGTGGTAGAGAAGAGGCAATTATTATTATAATGACATCTGTGTGATAAGCTTTATATGAATTATCTCGTTTAATCAGTAAGAACAATCTCATTTAAAAAGATACAAATTGGGACTTCCCTGGTGGTGCAGTGAAGAAGAAGAATCCGCCTGCCAATGCAGGGGACACAGGTTCGAGCCCTGGTCCTGGGAGATCCCACATGCCACAGAGCAACTAAGCTCATGAGCCACAACTACTGAGCCTGCACTCTAGAGCCCGCGAGCCACAACTACTGAGCCCATGTGCCACAACTACTGAAGCCCTCGCGCCTAGAGCCCGTGCTCTGCAACGAGAAGCCACCGCAATGAGAAGCCCACGCACCGCAACGAAGAGTAGCCCCCGCTTGCCGTAACTAGAGAAAGCCCACGCGCAGCAACGAAGACCCAACGCAGCCAAAAATAAATAAATAAATAAATTTATTAAAATACAAATTATCCCACTTAACAAGCAAGGAAATCGAGGCATGGAGCACTTAAGTAACTTGGCCAAAGTTACAATGCTAGTATGTGGTAGAGTCAGAATGAGTTTCCTAAAAGGCAGGAGAGTCCAGCAATTCAGAATCTGCAGGGACATCAACTAGGATGAGGCGATTAGGAGGACACTGGTGGTTTCTGCCAGGGCGCTATGATGGTAAAACAAAGGGTAAACGTCAGAAGTGCAAGAGACACGTATACTCTACAACATCAAACAAGAAGGAAATGAAAGAGGACGGGGGGAGAGGTGCAGTTGAGGAAAGTTTTCCTGTTTTTATTTTAAGGATGGGAGAGTGTTGAGCACATTTTTTGCCTGATAAAAAGTCAATGGCAAAGTCTGCAGATTTGAGGGTGGGAAAGGCTAGACCCTGGAGGAAGCAGAGGTGATCGATGACATCAAGTGCCCTCTCTTCTCTCCCCTGAGAATAGCAGTTCCCAAATATACTCTGGAATCTTGATACTCTTCTAGTTGTAATGAAACCTTACAACAATAACAAAAATGCCAATTCCCTCAACTCTCACCCCAATTTTCAAAGATGGGATGGGAAGTACACATGAACAGAATTTTCTTAATTTTAGGTTTCTCACCAAAAGCGCTAATTATGCTTGGTCCAGCAACTCATGGTTTGTTTGACTGTGGTTTGGTGGAGGGGTGTACGCATGTAACTCATACAATGCAGTCATACTGCCTGCTAGTAAAACAGTGTCTTGTCTGTATCTGTATGATGGGATTAAAATACCAACAATATGACTTCAGATGCATCTGCCCCCAAACTAGCAGCATGTAAACAGTGTGTCTTTTGAGTGACTGTATATTCAGCCCCTTCCAGGAGGCTCACAGTGCTCATTACCCTATTAAAGCTTTGAGAATTCTTACCATAAAACAAAAGCAAAACGGTTTAACTTTCTGGATTTCAGTGTTTCCAAACTTCTCTAGACATAGAAACCGGTCCTTGATTAATATTATCTATGAAAGTCTGAAACACACTTCAGCAAAAAAGCTGGCCCAGAAAAATCTTACCCACAAATCTCATACTAACAAATTAACACCCATGGCAAGAAGCCTTTAGAGACCATTCCACCCCTCACACAGACTTTTGCTTCCTCTGGACTCAAGGCACTGACTCTCCAACAATTCATTTGGCAATTAAGCATGCACTTCCTTATAATATCAAATTTATTTAGGGTTTAAATTTTTATTTCACTCTTGCTTTTATGAGCATTTAGGCCTTATCTTCCCAATTACATCATGAGATTCCTGACCTCAGGAATTATGTCTGTTCTGGTGCTCAGCCATACTACCGATTTGTGTATAGCTAGTGCAATGAAATGCATATTGAGCAGAGCAAACATTTATCTGCATTCCAAGCAACTTGCTACATAAAGCTAAATTTTACAAACACAATTTTTCCATGGGCATACATGAACACTTGCATTTCATGTCTTTTCAAATTCTACCAATGTTCACTTTCAGTCACCGCTAAGGTATCCTTTTACTCCTTTCAAGCCTGTATCCACAAGATGGTGGGGTAACATGGGTTTGGGAGAACCACTCATAGGCACTCTATTAAGAATCTTTCTTCAAGCTAAGGATTCTTAAGGCAAGAATCAATAAAAACATGGTCTATGACAGCATTCACTGAAATCAGAGCATTTACGCAACTTCGTGTGCCCCAAACGTTGGACCCCCAACACCTGAACAGGCATCCTACAGGCATTGTGTGCCCTGACTTGTCATGGTCAATCTTATGTTTCTTCGGGGAACACCAATGAGGCCTGCTGGCTCTCTTGACCTTGGAGAATGTTTTTACTTTACAAAAGCAAGAAGTGCAGACCCTACAATGGGAAAACAAGGTAGCAGCAACAGCTGATCTCCAAATTGGAATAGCATTTATCAATTTCAAGCTTTGCTGAGTAGATTTACATTTAAAAAATTTAGAAGTCCATACATTCTGAACTGTTATACCACTATCAAGTTTCAAAATGTGCTTACCAATAAAATAATCATATTTTTAAACTAAAGAATCCTCACTCATAAGTGTGTGTGTATATATATATAACAAAATAAATGCTTAAATACATACATGAAATCTGAAATCCCCCCTCAGCATGGAACAAAGATCCTCTGCTACATCAGACATGCAGGGATGCAATGTAGCAACCAATCTTGCATAAAATGGTAGCAAATCCAACCTGCAAAAGTTACATGTGATATGTGTAAAAGGAAAGGCACACCAGAAATAACTCATTTTAAAATTTAAACTTTCTCAGATATATTCACACATTAAATGATTATAAAAACTAAAAATAATCATACAGACATGCCTATGTATTGCCATTATAATGAAGTATTTGGAAATTCAATTTGCCTTGTGAAAGTTTATTAATAATATGGTATTTTCCATTCAGTACATTTACTGCACATTTGCAATTTCCATCGAGTACTCAATTTTGATAAAATATGAAATACCAAGCAAAGAAAACATGGCTTAAAGTTTTAATCACATAATTACTGAGTAAATAAACAAAGATAACAAACAGTATAAAACAATCCTTTTAAACAATTTCCTTCATTTATCCATGGATAAGTTATTTCAGCTTCAATGTAAAGTAAAAGGGTAACCAATAACCAAAAGGGTATCTAAGAAGTCAAAAAAAGTAATAATCACAAAACCCACACACTAACTTATTCTACCCATTATAGAACCCACTCAGATTCTCCCACGGGGCTTCTCGACTCTTACTCAGGACAATAAACGCAAATCTGCATTTCCTCATGCTGCTGTCCCCTTTCATCATCAGAGCACTTTCTCATCAAATTTGGATGCAACTCCAGATTCCAGGACTCCAGGCAGCCACTACTAATCAGAATCAACACACAAGCTAAAAATTTATTTTCCATTCCTGCCACAGACATTATTTTATAAAACTTGATTATCCAATGATTCAACACTCAGCAGACCAGACTCTGAAGATGAGAAGCTGTGAGGAACTAATAAAAGCAGCTGCACTGACAGCAGCAAGTAATGGGAGCTGACAGGGAGGAAGGAAGCAAAAAACTAGAAAAATTCAAAGCAAGAGCTCAAAACCTACAACAACCCGCAGCCATTTAGAACAGACAAATAATTCTACAAGTCTTACATGTCCCTGAATATATCATTATACTACAGAACATGAAAATGGTGTGATCATCAGAGAAAACTCTGCCTACCATGAAAGGCTGAGAAATAGACCTGGAAAATTCAGAAGGGACATAGTGAAGGAAGGAAGAATGGACAGAAATTTGAAAGGTGGAGTCAAGGAGAGGAAAGTGCTCAAATTCATGCCTAAGAGCCTCAAAAATTTTGTATTCCTCTTTGACCATTATAATTTCCTTTAAAACTTATCACGTATTTTTCTTACCAAGGTGCCAGGCCCTGTCCTAGGCATCCAATCTCCATTATTTATCTTGTTGCTACTGATAACCACCCCATCAGGTAGACATTATAATCACCATTTCAGAAATAAGACTACAGAGGTTGAGAGAAGTCAAGAATGTGGTGGCTCTGTAAAAGTACCTCAAAAAATTTTAAATGCATTATACCCTTCTTTAAAGAAATGAGAAGTACAGTCCGTTATGTAAAGAGCTGAATCAAAACATTTAGTGTTAAGCCTTATTTTAAATGTTTCTTTAAATTATTTTAAAAGTTTTATCAATTGAAGGTTAAGTTCCTGTCACACATAAAATGCACACATGTGGGTCACATTACTCCTTGTTGATGTTACAAAAAAGAGGTATCCTGTAAGACACTCTCACAAATATGTAATAATTTTCTTAACGTCTGCTAGTGTGGGGAAAAAAAAGCCTAGGGCAACTGCACACGTAATTTTCATGCATAATAGATGGATTCATACTAATACCAAATTTACTTTCTAAACTTTCAAACTTTAGTTAGAATATTATATTTTAATATATTATTATATTTTAGTTGGAACGTTAGCTTTTTCATATCCACTTTAGCAAAAAATACTTTTTCTCTCAGTTCATGATCAATTACAAATATAGGACTTTAAACCTATGCCCCAGGTTCTACCCCTCCCAACCGCCACAACTACAGGTCAGAAAAATAAGACTCAAGAGTTGAGGTCATGGGATAACAAAGAGTAATGCACTGGGAGTCGGGAGGCTCAGGCTCTAATTCTCTCAAACAGCACTTCTGTGACCTCATGAATTGACCTGACCTCATCTCTTACTATTCTGTCCAGTCTCACTGGACCCCCAGTAATCCTCAGAGCCTCAGCACTGGCTCTCAGTAGCTGGAGTCTGCTTTCCCCAAATATCTCTGCCACTTACTCCCTCACAAAGGTCAAGTCTTAGTTCCAATGACACCCCCTCCATGAGACCCATTCTGAATACACCATTGAAACTGCAAATCCATCCCACCCCCCAGCCCCTTACCCTGCACTATTATTTTTTAAATAGAGTTTATCACCTTCTAACATATATAATTTACTTACTTGTTCATAGGTGCTTGATAGATATTTCTTACTGTCAGCTTTTATTCTAAGCTATTCTTCATATTAATGAAGTATCATCCAATTTTTATAAGAATAATATTAAATTTGATCAACTTTTATATTTTATCAAACAAGCACTAGTTTATCAAATATCTTTTTTTTAATTTATTTATTTATTTATTTTTGGCCGAGTTGGGTCTTTGTTTCTGCGCGCGGGCTTCCCCTAGTTGCAGTGAATGGGGGCTACTCTTTGTTGTGGTGCATGGGCTCTAGGCACGCAGGCTTCAGTAGTTGTGGCACGTGGGCTCAGTAGTTGTGGCTGGCGGGCTCTAGAGTGCAGGCTCAGTAGTTGTGGCACACGGGCTTAGCTGCTGCTCAGCATGTGGGATCTTCCAGGACCAGGGCTCGAATCTGTGTCCCCTGCATTGGCAGGCGGATTCTTAACCACTGCGCCACCAGGGAAGCCCTATCAAATATCTTTTATGCAGTCAATGGGATAATCATATAGTTTATTTTCCCTACTGGTGTTACATATACTAATAAGATTCCTGGGCTTCCCTGGTGGCACAGTTGTTGAGAGTCCACCTGCCGATACAGGGAACACGGGTTCGTGCCCCGGTCCGGGAAGATCCCATATGCTGCAGAGCGGCTGGGCCCGTGAGCCATGGCCTCTGAGCCTGCGTGTCCGGAGCCTGTGCTCCGCAACGGGAGAGGCCACAACAGTGAGAGGCCCACGTACCGCAAAAAAATAAAAATAAAAAATAAGTTTCCTGTTTAAAGTAGCTTTTCATTCCTAAGATCAATCCTCTTTGATCATGCTGGATGTTTGTTTTTAATATACTATTAAATATAATTTGTTAGTATTTTACTTAGAATTTTTATATCGACATTAAAAAGTGAGACCGGTCCACACTTTTAACATCCTCGCTCTTTTTTTTGTTAAGATTTTGCCTATTTCTTCATATTATGAAATGGGAAGTTCTCTTTCCTATGCTCTGGAAAAAACGATACAGCAAAGAAATTACTCTGATAATTTTTTACATTTTCTTCCATAATCACTGGTCTATTTAATTTTGTCTTGATTGAATCAAGTTTGAAAATGTGTATTTTTTCCAAAAAAATTACTTGTTTCACTGAGGTTTTCAAGTGGTTTTTTTAAACTTCTAGTATATCATCTGGCTTATTCTTAAACTTTTTAATGTTTTCTTTATATTTTCTAAATGGTTCTCTACCTGGATTTTTTTTTAAGAATTAGCTTCTGAGTTTACAAAATTAATACTAATCTTGATTGTCTTTTTCAATGTATTTTTCAACAAAATTTGAGATTATAGGGCTTCCCTGGTGGCACACTGGTTGAGAGTCTGCCTGCCGATGCAGGGGACGCGGGTTCATGCCCCGGTCCAGGAAGATCCCACATGCCGCGGAGCAGCTGGGCCCGTGAGCCATGACCGCTGAGCCTGTGCGTCCGGAGCCTGCGCGTCCTGAGACTGTGCTCCGCAGCGGGAGAGGCCACAGCAATGAGAGGCCCGCGTACCGCAAAAAAAAAAAATTGAGATTATAACACGTAGAAGCAAAAAATTTTAATCAAACTATGTCATTTCCTTTTTTCTTCTTTTCCTGGTCAAGTCACCTATACTTTGCTTCATTTTTTTTTATTCTTCCAATTGGCTCAATCTATTGATACTTCAAAGCTTTTTCCCAGCCCCCAAAGAAAGGTGGATAGAGCCACCCATTTTAAAGTAAAGCAGCCTGTGTTATCCATGCAGAGTAACATCAGTAAACTAAGAACACAGGTCAGCACTTTCAGCTTCAACAGGAATTTAAAAATTAGGTTAAGGATCCCCTAGAGGATCTTAACTCTTTTAATTAAGCCTTTCTAAGTAGTTAGTAATCCTAGTTTTTGTTTCTTTCAGAATTGGTCATATGGAAGTAAAGCCAGATATTCTGTTTTCCCAGAATCCTCTACTAATAAACTCACCAAATCCTTCTCAAACTAAGAAATTCCTAAAATTCCTTTTTCCACTATACTTTTTACAATTAAATGGATCGTTGATACTAAATGTCATCCTGCCCCACTTAAATCTTCCAAGTTCTGTGAATGTTCATTCCTTACTTCACAAAGTAAGATCCCCTATGATGCAAATACAAGAAATTATATATTTTTTCAATGTTAGTCCTATTTAAGTATGTTTTTCTGTCTTTTCCACCTTCCTACAAATGCAAGCCCAAAGGGAATGGAGTGCTAAATGCTATATCAATCACATGAAAATTATCAAACACTTTAATCAACATAAAAAGCAAATTTCTGTGTTAAATTTTAAGCTAGATATATATTTTATTTTATTTGACTTTTCTAAAAGTGAACTAGAAAATAAACTTAGACCCTTCCTTTGAAAACTGAATTTTATAATCTTCTGAGAGTGATAATTATTTTTACCAACAATTAATGAGTGAACCATTTAAAAAGAGTGTTTTTTTCTTAAATAATAATAAAACCTTGCTTATACTTTCAAGGTCTCCTAAATCACACATTTAAGTATCCTACAAGCAGTTAATGATCATCAACTAAGTAAACATCCAGTTACTAACTACAAGTAAGAACAGGAAAGCAGGATAACATACTTTTGTTCCTGAGGGGGAAAAAAAGGAATCTTAAAGGCTTTTATTTCGTAATCAATCAGTTTTCAAAAAAAAGTCCAGCTTTTTTCTGTCTCTTTAAAATCTAAAGAATTTAACTGTTGAAAGCTATTAATTGTATCTGTGCTCAAAAATGTCTAGAAAAAAATTAATGTGAAAGAACACTGTTACTGCTCAATTAAAGAATACAAAGGTTTTTCTTCACAGGAAACACCAAAGCAGATGATGATTCAAAAAAGAGAAAATATAATAAACAAAAGACTGGGATCATTTACTCGGAAATTGACAACCAAATGCTCCGATGACTTTTTCCACAACATTCACATTCCCAATTCAACAGTGCCATCAAGTGGTGCAACATGCTAACAGATTTCCCAAAACTCAGTTTCTCATTTTTTAGCAAGGGGAGGTCAAATTATAAGACTCTCACAAAAACTCCAGCAAATGCTCCTAAAAGCTGGATCAGGAAAAGCTGTCCAAGGCTTAAGTGAAGCACTTCACCTCTGTAGAATATTCTGTTTATATTAATGTAAAGAGATTCTGAACATACATCCATCTGCTAAAACACGGCAAAATCCATATGGCTTCAAAGTCACTAAAACCAATACCAGGTCCATCTATATTCAAAACAAGGAACTAAGAGATGCTTAGGTACGCTCCCTGATTCTGGCTGACTTTACACCTGAAAGTTTGCTTAGGTGAGGGAACCTCTGGAGGGGCTAGGAATGTTCTCTATCTTGATCTAGGTGTGGATATACACATATACTTAAGATGTAAGCACTTTATGTCATATGATCCAGCAATCCCACTGCCGGGCATACACCCAGACAAAACTATAATTTGAAAAGATACATGCATCCCTATGTTCATAGCAGCTTGTACAATAGCCAAGACATGGAAACAACCTAAATGTCCATGGACAGATGAATGGATAAAGAAGATGTGGTACATATATACAGTGGAATACTATTCGGCCATTTGTAGCAACATGGATGGACCTAGAGATTATCATACTAAGCGAAGTCAGTCAGACAGAGAAAGACAAATACCACATGATATCATATGTGGAATCTAAAATACAACACAAATGAATACATCTATGAAACAAAACATAAACAGGCTCACAGACGTAGAGAACAGACCTGTGGTTGCCAAAGGTGAGGTCAGGTTGGGGAGGGAAGGGTTGGGCACTTGGGATTAGCAGATGCAAACTAGTATATATGGGATGGATAAACAACAAGGCCCTACTGTATAGCACAGGGAAATATCAATATCCTGTGATAAACCAGAATGGAAAATATGAAAAAGAATATATACATGTATAACTGAGTCACTTTGCTGTACAGCAGAAATTAACATTGTAAATCAACTATACTTCAATAAAATTTTTTTTAAAAGATGTAAGCACTTTATGTGAAATTTCAATTATATGTGTGGACAGTTATACTACAAATTAACTGTAGGATGATATATAAATATATAATTAAGGAGGTTTCTAGTAGATTTCATTTCTGTGGATTCCTTCAAATTAACAGGCTAAGAGATATAATGCCAGCCTTTTGAGATTTTTTTTAAACCACTGTTTATTTAATGAAGGAAGAACACAACTGAAAGTTAAAACAGTGCTCCACATCAGACATTTAAGAACTGTAAAGATGGAATAAATCAATTTTTAAAACTTTTGTGCTGCAAATGATACCAAGAAAGTGAAAGACAACTCACAGAATGAAAGAAACCATCTGCAAATTATATCTGATAAGAGACGTGTACAAAGTATATATAAAGAACTCATACAACAATAATAAAAAGAAAAATAATACAACTTAAAAGGAGGTAAAGGATTTGAACACAACATTTTCCAAAGAAGACATACAAATGGCCAATGAGCACATGAAAAAATGCTCAAAATAATTAGCCATTAGAGAAATGCAAATCAAAACCACAGTGAGATAAGATTCCACTACACACTAAGATGGCTATAATCAAAACGGGGACAACAACAACTGTTGGTAAGGATATGGAGAAACTGGAACCTTCACACATTGCTGTTGGGAATGTAAAATGCAGCCACTGCGAAAAATAGTTTAGTGGTTACTAAAAATGTTAAACATAGTTACCCTAAAACACAGCAATTCCACTCATAGGTATACACTCAAGAGAACTGAAAACAAAGACCACACAAAAACTTGTACACAAAGAGTCACAACAGCATATTCATAATAGCTAAAAAGTGGAAACAACTCAAATGTCCATCAACTGACAAATGGGTAAACAAAATGTGGTATATATCTATACAATGAAATATTATTCAGCCTTAAAAAAGAAGGAAATTTTAATACATGCTATGATATGGATCAATCTTGAAAACCTACTAAGCGAAAGAAGTCAGGCACAAAAGGCAGCATATTTTATGATTTCATTTATAGGAAATACCCAGAATAGGTAAATCCATAGAGACTGAAAGTAGATTAGTGGTTTCTTAGGACAGGGGAGAGAGTGGGCAGGGAGGGAATGGAACTGCCTGCTAATAGATATAAGGTTTCTTTTAGGGGGACAAAAATGTTTTCAAATTTTATTGTTGTGATAGTTGAATATATTTAAAACATTGAACTGTATACTTCAAATGGGTGAACTGTATGGTTATGTGAATTATATTCCAATAAAGCCTGTTTTTTTTGTTTTTGTTTTTTTTAAAGAAAAGAAGTGTAAAAACCTTAAAGAGTTATCTAGTTTAGTGCTTCCTAAACCAAACTATACAAACTAGGTAAGACAGCTTAAATTCTCTACCACATATACACACATATAAAACCTTCGGGTCCTCACAGTCATAGGCACTCAAGTAACTATAAAATGATTCATTCTGGTTTTTATAGTCGGCTCAGGCTGGAGGGGCTAAATGGATAAAGGAGGGAATCCTGGCCATAGAGAAGAATAAAGACATTCACTAGGATCCATGTCCTTTGGGGGGAGGGGAGGGAGATGCCACACAAAGAGAGAGGCGCCCCTTTTTCCAAAAATGTTTGTGGAATGTTCATGAAAACTGACTACATAATAGGCCACAAGAAAATTTTTAAAAATTCCATAAAGCACAAGTAACACAGTATTCTCTAATCACAGTGCAATAAAAATATGATTAACCAGAAAACAAAACAAAAAAGTCCCACTACCTGGAAATTTCAAAACTCTCTCAAATATCTCCTTAGGTAACAATGTAAAAACAAACTGAAATTGGAGAATTTCCAGAAAACATAAAAATAGAAATCACCACATGTCAGAACTAAGAGATACAGCTAAAACCAGGGTCAGAGGACAGCAATATATAATATAAATGCCAAAAAAGGAACAAAATGAATTAAAGAAACCAAAAAAGAAGAAAATCAAGATAAAATCCAAAAATAATGAGTAAGAAAACAGTAAAACAGTAGAATAAATACATAGATAATCTAGAGGCTGGGTTTTGTGTGTGTGTGTATGTGTGTGAAAAAAACTAAAATGAATAAACTACTAGCTAACATAATGAAGAGGAGGAAGAAGAAAGGAAAGGTATTATACAAATACAGGGCTGTTTGTAATGGCAAAGACTGGAAGTCCAAAGTGGTTAAATACAGTACATTCATAAAAAGAAACACTGCAGCTTTAAAAAGAACAACAGAAATCTTTATGTATAGACATGAAAAGATTTCCAAGATATACTGTTAAGTGAAAACAGTAAAGTTCAGAACAATAGGTATAAGAAGTTGCCCTTGTGTAAAAAAGCAGGAAATATAAGAATGTTCGCATGTTCTTGCACATGCAAAAGAAACTTTGGAAGGATGCAAGAATCAAGACAGCGGTTTCCTACTGGGAGGAGTAGGAATTGGGTAGATGGGGAGACAAGGATAGGAAAGATAATTTTCAGCACAATGTTCTATACTTCAGTGTTCTGAGTCCTGTGAGTGCATTATTTATTTTTTAAATAAAATTTTAAATTTGCATATGACCAATATTAATTCATCAAATATTTTCAAGCCCTTACTGTGTATCAAACACTACAGTTGATGTTGTAGATGTTCAAAATGAAAAGATCTAGTCCTCTTTTAAAGGGCCCATATTTTTACAGTTTCATAGGGGTACAGGCGCAAACCAACACTGACCCAATATGCCTAACGTAACGTGCCGAATTCTTTGTATGTATGAAGACATTAAGTCGAAAGTCTATTAAAGAGCACCTATATATACGTAAGGGAAATAAAGATGGTTGTTCAGAGAAGATAACTCTTACGCTAAGAGTTCAAGACTGGAGATTTTTTGGTGGAAAAATACAGGATATCCCAGATAGAGTAGAAAGCAGAGGCTTGGAAGCAGAGAACAAAGGGTATTCAAGAAATCGTTACAGATCAGGATTTTCCAAGAGTGGCTAGAATGACGACTGAAGAAGCTGAAAAGGGGCTAGATGAGTAAGGGCATTGTAAATACCAGGTTACATAAGTTTATCACCTTCTGTCTTTGCGGCATTGTGCTCAGTGCTGAGGATAAAGAAGTAAACATGACCTCCCTCCTGCAGCTTAGTCTAGACAACAATGTCCAGGGAAACCAAGAAACAGGTTTTTTCAGTAGTTTTGATGTGTGACCTTTCCTGTCTCTGGTTCTGTTGCCTCTATCAGAAATGCTTTCTACGTTCCCTCTCCTCATCTATCCCTCACCTAGCTCATTCCTTTCTCAGGTCTCAGATTAAATGACCCTTGTTCCAGGCAGCCTTCTCTTACTGCCGAGACTAAGTCAATCAGTTCCCCGTGTTACATACTTCAAAGCATGCTGGGATTCTTCCTGTCAACTGCACTTAGAATTCTCTTTCTTCCTCTCAAAACTGTAAGCTGCATGAATACGAGTTGAATCTGTCTTGTTCACCACTGTATCTCCAGCACTAATCACAGTATAGAGTAGACCCTTAGTTAATGAATAAATTTTAGAACATAATTTAACCTTTCCTGATCACTCAGGCTGAATATAAGAAACCTAAATTATTATATTTATATATTTCAGGTATATAAGACTATGTGGTCTCTTCCTCATAGCTCCAAAAGGATATACATTTTAAGTACTTGTATCTTTATTTTTTTCTCTCCTCTCAAACCATAATTGTCACTTCCAACTACTTTCAAGTCTGTTTCTAGCAGATTCCAACTACTTCTAATTTGCAGCCAACTGCTGAGCTAAGCAGATAAATCCACTTATAAAGGATGTAACTGGCATAAAACCAAGTAATAGTATATAGTTTTTCAGGAGTTTTCTCTGGGGTGAGGGAGTGGGAAGGAATGGGGATAAAGGGAGACAAGATGCTCTCTTATAAGTAAACTATTTAATATTACTGCATAATTTCTTTTGTTAACAAAGCCTTTTATTTTTGCTAAATTTGATTCATTCTATGCTAGAAGTCCAGATAATTGTTACTACGTTTCTTCATTCAAATAAACAGTTGAAAAGAAAACTATGAAAGTAAACACTCCACTGTATAGGTAAAGAAAAGAATCAGTTTAAAAAACTGGTCCAAAATATTAAGGAAAAAAACATTGGAGTTTGAAATTTTGAGTTTGAAAGTAAAATGTGTCTCACAATCAAAGGCTTAAAAGTAACTGGCAATATTCTTTTCTTTCTTAGTTGTACATGAAATAATGATGCACCTCATAACTGACAGCACCTCAGATTTGATGAAATGCAGTACATAATTTTACATAATAAAAATAATTCATCTATGATTTTCTCAATTAGATAATTCTGAATTATCTACTCACTATATTAGCACATTCCATCTCCCTTGTCCCACTAAAATGAAAAAACAAATGCTCATTAATGCTGCTGACAAGGAGATAAAAACCAATATAAAGGAAAAAAGTAGTGATTTGGTTTCACTGCGAAATGTTACCACTTAAGAGACCAATGAATGAACCAAATTAAAAGTTTGCTTAAGAAATCTTTAGTGAAATCCCTCAGAATCCGTATCTTCTGGGGAAAGTATATATCTTAGCTATGATGTATGTAATCATGATAATAGCTAACAAAATCCTTTAATTATTCACTGTTGAATAAACAGAAATGGATCTCCTCCAGGTTCCTAAGGTCAACAATCTATGACCTGTTGTGGTCCTAAAATATGCGGGTGAAGTAGGGGTTTTTATTTAGTGTAAGTTAGAGCATGAGAATTGTCTACCAGCATTATTCATAATTTCTTGAATTACCAGCAACATAATCACTAATGTGACTTCCAAGTCCAAACTAGCATAATTACAAAAAAAAAAACTTGAAATTTTTCATTTAAACACAACTCTTAAAAATTAGATACAATCAATTTAGTCTGATCTTTCTACAAAATAAAAACTCTCCAAAAGAAGATATACCATTTATTATTTTTTCTCCTCAGAGGCAAAAGTGTAAACAAGTTGCTTCTAGCAATGATTAAGTTACTTAAGTTCCTATAATTCTTAAATTTTTTCTCTCAAAATAACAAGAAAGCATCAGAAGAAATATTCCCACTAGAGCTCATGAACAAAAATCAATGAGAAATAAGTTCTAGAAAATATGCTAACAACAATGATAATAAGTTCTGTTGACAAGGGATATTTTCTAAGAGATAAATAAACAAGAACTTAGACCTTACAATCATCATTGCAGGGTAAAAACACTAAGAAATTACTCTTTTTTTTTTTTTTTTTACCTACCTTTGTCTGGGAACTATAAAGAGCGCCCGGACCAGCTTCTTCCTATTTGCTTTTGTGTTCATGTTCATGCAAAAATCCATTGCTGCCTATAGGAGAAAAAGCAAACTTTTTTCTTAAAAAAATCTCCATTTAGCTACTGAAAGCAGAAATTCTGCATGCTACAATGGATTTCTAATAGTTCCTAAACAGTTCACAATGGTTTTAAGTCACTAGTATTATAAGCATATCCCAAACTTTAAAGATCACTAAGCTTAAACTCCTCTCTCCTTATATATCTCAAAATATATGTTTCATAAACTTTTTAATTGCAACCTAGTGTTAGAAACAGAATTTCAAGTGAGTAGATTGAAGACCCACCATGACATGTTTGGCAAATAACTATATGAAATGTGCAATCCATGCTTTTGATCTCATAAATCAATGTTAATATCAGGAAAGTTTTCTGGTAAAATGTACAAAGTAACAAGAAGCCAGGAACCAAGAAAATTACTAATGCTAATAAGGATAACCAAAAAAGAATAAAGACCAACTACGTATGAGACATAGACACAGATTATCCCCAGAAACATGTATGAGTAAGTGCTTCAACACTGAGTAAAAATGTTTACTGTCAACAGTCAGATCTGGTAACAAACTAAAGAAACCACATCATAGGACTACAATAAATACCCATAATTATTATTTAGTATAGCAATCCACTATTCTATATTTTAATAACGAAAATGTGTTCAATATTTCATCAATATGTCTAACATCTAATATAAGTGTAAAAGAAAAGCTACGAGAAGTGTATGTTCCGGGAAGCCATTAGAAAACAAAACTATGAGTAGTTGGTATTTTTTAAATATAGGTATATATATTTTTTAAACATTATCAAAGATTTTCAATATACATGGTTTAAGAAAATAACAAGTTTAAGTTATACTTTAAAAAGAAAAAAACTATTATCAAATATCCTTTTGGGTATCTCAAGTATTTTCCTTCCATAGGTTCGCATGATTATTTTATCATTAATCCCAATCTTTAGGTAGATTTGAGGATCAGGTAACAAAGATCCTCAGACTTCCCTACAAAGGGGTTCAACTCTTCAACAATACACTCACTGAAACACCTCCCATTTGATTAAAACTTTTGCTGAAAAAAATGACACAACTAATGGTGATTAGATTCAAACCCAGGAAACTAACTCACATTGAAAGTATTCACCAAGATTGAAACTGTCACTATTAGTCAAAAGTAAAACCAATGTAAATTTTTTCTTCTGCTTGTAAAGGGAGTATAATACATTTTATTAAAGTTTATACTGTATAACATTAAAGCTTCTTACAGCTAATTAGAATAACAAAGAGAAAAGCTGAAAATATACTAAAGTTCCTTCAAGTAATTCACCCATATGAAACACTGAAAAATTCTGAACTAGTATAATAAAAATCCCAAAGGTCATGTACTCAGAAAAGAAAATTGGTTAACACTGGAAAACTTCACACACACACACCCCTCAAATCAACATTTTTTGAAAAATATAAAGAAAAAATTTTAATGGCTAATAATGGCCTATGTTTCAACATAAATTAGGAAACAAAAAATAAGATGTACTTCAATAACTATTTTAGAACATTATCCTTTAACAGGCAATAAACACTTTTCCTACCACAATAATCAAAGGCCAGTTAGATGGAAAAAAACTACAGTGCTCAAAACTCTGCAAAGATTAGGAGTTCGTAAACATGTAAATGCCTGGTACACATAGTGGTGGCTCAATAAATATGTAGAATAAATGAATAAAAGACTACATGAAAACTGCCAGAATTAATAAATTTGAGGAAATTAAAAAGAAAAAAAAAAGCTTCACATGTATATTAATTCTTAGATTTAACCAGCCCTGCCCTTTGGGTAGAAATGAAAGCAAAGGAATCACTGGTGTGGTGTCTGTCTGCCCGGGTTACAAGTGCTGCCTGACAACTCAACAAGCAGTTTTTGAAAACTTGTTTCAAAACGTTGTAAGTAAATGAAAGACAGTTCAACAATCATTTTTTATTTTTTTAAGTAAAAATAAACTCTTCTGATCATCAAATGCATGCAGAAATAAGCATCACCATGAATGACATTACCTGCAGAAGTCACCTAAAAGAAATCTTCACTTCAGGTTATATATTGTTACATAAGTACTGAATTCAAAAGAATTCTTAGATTTTTCTATTTTCCAACTACTTTTCCCTCTTAAGCCATTTGGAACTCTGCCAATATAGATGGAAAAAATTCCTTTCATGAGGAAGCTGACTCCCAGGAGGAACCCACTGGGGTCCAACAGGGCAGGGTAACCTCCTATTTTCCATCTGAACCTCCAAGAGCTAACCCAGAATTTAACATATGGTCATTACTGAGCTGGGCACTGCAGGATACTTTCCAATACAGATTCACATGAGATCTTCCCACTCAACTTTCAGGATAGCACTCAAAATGGCTACAAGGGTGTGGCAGGCATGTCAAGGTATCTCTCATCCTGCTGATATCCAGTGAATATATGAAAATTTAGCAGGGGAAAAATTCAATCATATCCCAACCTTAGGAAAACAAGCAGTTGTTTAAAAGGTAGTCTCTGCTATATTCTACAGATGAAAGAAAAAAGAGACTGTCTCTTCAGAAAACAGAAATAAATGTTTTAATTACTAAGTTTTTGAAAACTGTACATTGACCTAATTACTCCAAGAGGTGATTAGCCAATTTCGAATTTTTTTCAAGCCTATTTGATTATATGAATAGTTACTGAAACACATCTAAATTATTTGTAGAAGAGCTAAACAAGCTGAAAGTCAAAAAACAACTTGATGTCTGTAGTACTCTATAGGGAACCCTCAATACATTATGGGGAGAAAAAAGGATAAAAGATTACATTACACCTTGACTTAAAAATGATTTAAAGCAATGATTTTCAAACTTTGGGTCTCAAGAGTGTTCTATACTCTTAAAAATTATTAAGGACCTGAAAGAACTTTGTTTTTGTGGGTTAATATGTTTATCAGCAGTTACTGTTTTTAGAAGTTAAAACTGAGAAATTTTCAAAATATTAATTCACATAAAAATACCAATAAATCTATTAGTTGTTAACATTTTTTGGAAATTTTTTTTTAATGAAAAAAAATTTAGTGACAGAAGAGTGGTATTCTTCTAGAAGATACCTTAGATTTTCATATCTATAGATTCTCGTATCTATTTCTGCACTCAATCTGTTGTGACACGTTGTTTTGGATGAAGTATATGAAGAAACTCCAGGGACTTCTCTGGTGGTGCAGTGGTTAAGAATCTACTTGCCAATGCAGGGGACACGGGTTCAAGCCCTGGTCCAGGAGGATCCCACATGTGGTGGAGCAGCTAAGCCCGTGCACCACAACTACTGAGCCCACATGCTGCAACTACTGAAGCCCGAGCACCTGGAGCCCGTGCTCTGCAACAAGCCCACGTGCCACAACTAGAGAAAGCCTGTACGCAGCAACAGAGACCCAACGCAGCCAAAAATAAATTAATTAATTAAAAAAAAAAAAAAGAAACTCCAGTTTCACACATATATGTAGCTGGAAAGGGAGGCATATTTTAATACTGTTTTCAGTAATTATAGATATTCTCTGATACTTCACCAAAACTTGACAAGTGGTAGTTTCTTAAACATCAGTTGCAATGTGAAATCTGAAACTGTATCAATCAACTTCTCATGCTCTGCTAGATTAAAATCCATTGGTCTATCTTGCACTGAGTGAATTTTTAATATCCAATCAAGATTTTGTTGACCTTATGTACTGGTAATTCAGAACAATGGTTCACTGAGCTATGCAGATCTTCCAAACACTTACACAGTATTTTTAAATTACATTATTTGACATCACCACTCATCTTATCAGAAAAGTCTCACCAATAAAGCCTCTTCAGAAAAGAACTGGGAAGATGTCAAGCTCATGGTGGTGAACAGAAGTTTTCCAAAATTCTAATTTTTGCTGGAAAGTCAAATTTATCCACTGGCAATAAATACTTTTAGTTGTTTCCCTTGAAGTGAGAGGCTCACCTGTTCATGTTAGAAAAATGTCTGCTAAACACCCACGTCTGAATAACCACAGTTTGTCCATCAGTTCTTTCAAGTAAAAACAGTATTCTATGTAAAAAGCAACTAGTTTAGCTTGCAACTCAATCACACAAATGATTGAGGCAACCTTTTCTCGAGGCAATTTTGAGATAGTATATGTGCTTTACACGTCCTTATTTTATCAAGTTAAAAGGAAGTGTACTTGGGCTTCCCTGGTGGCACAGTGATTGAGAGTCCGCCTGCCGATGCAGAGGACATGGGTTCGTGCCCCGGTCCGGGAAGATCCCACATGCCGCGGAGCGGCTAGGCCTGTGAGCCATGGCCTCTAAGCCTGCGCATCCGGAGCCTGTGCTCCGCAGTGGGAGAGGCCACAATGGTGAGAGGCCCACGTACCGCACAAAAAAAAAAAAAAAAAAAGGAAGTGTACTCGAAGACTGAAATGAAACAAAATTACTCCAATTTTTATGGATTCATCAGAGATTCTTAAGTGAAAGTAGCATTGTTCTTTTAATTGCAAATGCACGGCAGTGGCTACTAGTACAGTCTGCTACCCATGCAGCTTGATTCGTGTTAAAATGCCAGCAGCTTTACCCATCACCACTTTTGCAAATGTCAAAAACAGTGAAAAAGTGGGGAAAAAAAATCCTAGTATTAGTATGGAAAGAGTTTTGACCTTACAGACCCCTGAAAGTGCCTCAGAAGACACCAGGAATCTACAGAGCATACTTTAAGAACTTCTGGTCTAACACAGTATTTCCCACACTGAGGAATCCCTATGTGAAGGGGAGAGGTGTCAAGCTAACAGCATTCTAGAGACAGTTCCACCCCCAAACACAACATCTACAAATTGGCTACCACTGTATGTGTTTATTTTGAATTCCCATATTAGATTCCATTTGAAGAAATGGTTCATTCTACAGCCACAACAGTCCAAAAACCATAGACGTTCCTAATTCAAGCTATCCTACAAGGTCTACGTGCTTGAGTAAAGTCACACAGAGGCAATCATACCTTGTCTATCAGATCACGGTTGACACAGTTGGGCAATTGCTGGAGAAAAGCATCTACTATGAGCTTGAGATGAGATCCAGTGCTGGCTTCTTCATCCTCTTGTTCTAACATGAAATTCGTTTTTAAATAGGTTTAAAAATATATATACGTAGACAATATAAGAATAAAAACATCCAGTAAGAAGTTATCTGGGGCATAGATAATCTAGAGCACTTTTCTTACTCATGAAAAAATGAAGCATTTTTTGAGATATTACCCTAGAAAGTGTGGGTATCTTTAGAATCATAACCCTAAATCACTACTGTCTTTCAGATATCAACTATAAAAAGGCAAACTTTTACATGATAAGTCATAAGTTGCATGTAGTTTTATAGTAGATCTGCTATTTTCATCTGTCATGCATGCATCCCTTCTCCCATGTCTTCAATTAACAGTACGATCATCGCTTGCCCTCGAAGGCAATCCATGGGATTCTGACGGGGAAGGGTGCTGCCCAAGCACAGACACCACCACTCCTCACGGCCACAGGCAAGCATGACACAGGACTAGCCAAGTCCCTCCATGAGGCTTATACACAGACAGTGGGAGACAAGCCCTCCTTTCTTCTGATGTCACTAACTGGTTTGAGCCAAGGGTAGCCTCCAGCCATGCCTCACTCCCTTCATGACATGGATAAACAGAATCTGCAGTAGGAAACAATGAAGTCCATAGAGAGACAAGCAATACTGACAGAAGGTATCTTTCTAATAAAGAATCCTAACTAATAAAGAAACTTGATGGGAAGTATTCAGGAAATAATTAACAATGTGATAATTTTATTACTAAATATAAAACATTACTCAATTATAAAGATAAAATTACCACAGATGAACTGATATACTAATTGTCTTTTTAACTCTCAACTTTCAAATACACTTATGTTAAGACTGTAAACATTATATCAGCATTAGAATACATTAAGGACAATGCTAGCAAGTAGAGAAGTGTAAGAAATATATATTAACATTCAGATTATCACTAAAGTTTGTAGTCACATAATATAGGACATGTAGCATTTCTGTTCCAAATCAAATTCCAAAAAAGTGATAGCCTAGAAACAACAGAAAAACAAGGAATAAAAGAGTAAAGACCCATATTCTCAGGCGAGGGCTTTGTGTAGAAACACTAATCAAAACTTGGGAATTCCCCGGCAGTCCAGTGTTTAGGACTCCGTGCTCTCACTGCCGAGGGCCCGGGTTCAATCGCTGGTCAGGGAACTAACATCCCACAAGTTGCAGAGTGTGGCCAAAAATAAATAAAATAAAACAGACATTTAAAAAAAAAAAAAAACTAGTCAAAAATTAAAATTTTTGGCAGAAGTGTTTACCTTGCTCATCAAGAAGTTTCTTTGTAAGATCTTCAGCTTCATCTCCACCCTCTAGCTCCAAAGTGTCATCATTAATCTCTAGGTTCTCCAACTCAAGCTCCAAATCGTCAGGACTTGATACCTCCTTATTATCCTTAGGTTCCTTTGCCTCTGTTTGAAATCAAAGAATCAGTACCTCTGAATTAAAAGTCATATTGAAATCCTGCTGCAAAAACTACAGACTCACAAAATCTGCATCGTTTGTCTTAGAATCTACATTTATACCTGGCAAGAAATTTGACATATTCAGATTTTTTTAAATACATTATGTTCACTGAGAACAAAGACCATAACTTCTTTGATTCTGTATGCCATCTGTTCACTGAAGAAATGAACAGATGGATGGATTGATGAATTGATGAATGGAGACATACATGGCATGAGGATCTGTGGTAAAGATGAGGGGAAGATAAAGCTGATTAGATAAAGTGAACTCAAATTAATTAAGATGTCCATATTATTCTGTCATTCATTTAATCTAGTGACTCAATGTTCGTATTACAAAACTAGTAAATAAAAAAAATTTACAAATATTATTTTGAAACTAATCTTTATAGCACTTCAATATAAAAAAATTTGTCCTCCAGCACTTACCTTTGTAATCATCCTTGTTGGACTCTTTACTCTGACAACTTTTTTCATTATCTTTAAACAAGATGGCTGGAACAAAAGCTTTCAAATCAATGAGGTTCTCATAAAAATTCCGAGCATCTTCATCCTCCCATATACCACCTTCCAAGTCATATTCTCCAGGTTTACCAGGTGTAAATATATCAATTCCAGGCCCATGCTCTACAATAAAGTAAATCACAAGGAATTAAAACCAATAAACCTTGAATGTTTTGATTAACAGATGCTTCTTCAATCCACAAGCACTCTGAACTGTTCATGTAACAATCTTTACCAGAAAATCACAAACTGCGTTTTAAGTAAAGCTCTAAACCAGGACAGCACAGGATAAAGATGCTTTTCTCTTAAATGTTTTAAGCAACTGATATGAGATTAAGTAGCTATTTGATATATTACGCCCACCTTCATAAAACTTAAAACCAATATAAGAAATATATAAGCCTGGTCATTCCTAAACATCCAGCTTAAAGTCCCACCTCCCCTATGAAGCATTGTTTTAAGACTTGTAACCCTCTGTACAATTTATATCATAATTATCATCACAAGTTTATGGTTTATCTTACCATAAACCCTTAAGAAGTAACACTCCTTTTGGTATCTTACCATAAACCCTTAAGAAGCAACCCTCCTTTTGGTATTTACTTGGTATAAGACAGATTGCCATAAATGGTCAATTGATAAATAACTGGAAAGGAAGGGAAGGAATGATGAGGAAATATATAGATATTTCAGTAGAGAGTGGAAAACCATGTATAACACACACACACACACACACACACACACACACAGTCTACCTTACATACAACTACACTTTCTTAAACTCAGAACATTAAAAGTAACTAATTTCCTACTTCATGATCATGAGACCATTCATGATTTTATCTATCCTCACTGTACATCTCTCCAAACTAGAGAATGATCCTGCAGATTAAAATTCACCCTGAGGGATTCCTTGGTGGTGCAGGGGTTAAGAATCCTCCTGCCAATGCAGGAGACAAGGGTTCGAGCCCTGGTCCAGGAAGATCCCACATGCCGCAGAGCAACTAAGTCTGTGCGCCACAACTACTGAGCCTGTGCTCTAAAGCCGGCGTGCCACAACTACTGAAACCCGTGCACCTAGAGCCCATGCTCCGCAACAAGAGAAGCCACCGCAATGAGAAGCCCGTGCACCGCAAGGAAGAGTAGTCCCCGCTTGCTGCAACTAGAGAAAAGCCCACGAGCAGCAACGAACACCCAATGCAGCCCAAAATTAAGCAATTAATTAATTTTTTAAAAAAGAATCTAACAGAGCAGAAACCAGAATTAAAAACAAAAAAAAACAAAAAAATCCCGAGAGGGACTTCCCTGGTGGCGCAGTGGTTAAGAATCTGCCTGCCGAATTCCCTGGTGGTCCAGTGGTTAAGACTCTGTGCTCTCAATGCAGGGGGCAGGGGTTTGATCCCTGGCTGGGTAACTAAAATCCTGCATGATGCAGAGCATGACCCCCCAAAAATAAAAATATTAAAAAAAAAAAAACTAAAAGGATGTTTTGGGGCTTCCCTGGTGGCACAGTGGTTGAGAGTCCGCCTGCCGATGCAGGGGACACGGGTTCGTGCCCCGGTCTGGGAAGATCCCACATGCCGCGGAGAGGCTGGGCCCGGGGGCCATGGCCGCTGAGCCTGCGTGTCCAGAGCCTGCGCGTCCGGAGCCTGTGCTCTGCAACGGGAGAGGCCACAACAGTGAGAGGCCCGCATACCGCAAAAAAAAAAAAGAATCCGCCTGCCAATGCAGGAGACACGGGTTCGAGCCCTGGTCTGGGAAGATCCCACATGCTGCAGAGCAACTAAGCCTGTGCACCACAACTACTAAGCCTGCGCTCTGGAGCCTGCGAGCCACAACTACTGAGCCCACGTGCCACAACTACTGAAGCCCACATGCCTAGAGCCCGTGCTCCGCAACAAGAGAAGCCACCGCAATGAGAAGCCCCTGCACCACAACTAAGAGTAGCTCCCGCTCCCCGCAACCAGAAAGCCCATGTGTAGCAACAAAGACCCAATGCAGCCAAAAATAAATAAATAAATAAATTTATTTATCTTAAATAAAAAATAAAAATGATGGCAGAACTTTGTCAACTTTGTTACACAGCATTTACATTTACATTGTATTAGGTATTATATGTAATCTACATGATGATTTAAAGTATATGGGAGGACGTGTGCAGATTCTATGCAAATACTAAGCCATTTTATATGAGGGACTTAAGCATCGTTGGAGGTCCTGGAAACAATCCCCTGCAGATACCAAGGAAGGACCATAAATGTATTCACAGTATACAACGGGTATTTTCTTATTGAGGATGTAAAATACAAAACACCTTCTTGTATTATAAAAGGACACTTTACAAATATTTCACTCTTAGATTTTTAAGTAAATAGGATTTTCAGATAGTTTTAAGATTAATAATGTATTAACATTTATCTACCGAAAGTAATTTTTCAAGTAGTTTTTGTGATATGTTAGAATAGTATATTAGGAGCCTTAACAAAAAGGAAGTCTAAAACACCTTAGAAATAATATGGAAAGTAACTCATCTTACAAAATGATAAACAATTTATTTTATAAAACTGCAAAGTAGGCTTTAGTTCTAAGTAACAATTTAATATAATATACCATTCAAAACAACTAAATTACCTTGGTTGTTTGGCCTGAGGCAACCCAACACTGGAGCCTACCTGGGCTCTTTGGTGGGGCTAATGGCAGACTCTGGGATGGCTCACACCAACGAGTACCTCCCAGAACTTCTGCTGCCAGTGTCCTAGTCCCCACGGTGAGCCACAGCCACCCCCCACCTCTGCAGGAGACCCTCCAACACTAGCAGGCGTGTGGATGAAACGCTCTTGGTGCTGCAACCAGGAGTCAGTGCTGTGCCTCTGACGTGGGAGAGCCAACTTCAGGACACTGGTCCACAAGAGACCTCTCAGCGCCACGTAATATCAAACGGTGAAAATCTCCCAGAGATCTCCATCTCAACACCAACACCCAGCTTCACTCAACGACCAGGAAGCTACAGTGCTGGATATCCTATGCCAAACAACTAGCAAGACAGGAACACAACCCCACCCATTAGCAGAGAGGCTGCCTAAAATCATAATAAGTCCACAGACACCCCAAAACACATCACCAGACGTGGACCTGCCCAACAGAAAGACAAGATCCAGCCTCATCCACCAGAACACAGGCACTAGTTCCCTCCACCAGGAAGCCTACACAACCCACTGAACCAACCTTAGCGACTGGGGTCAGACACCAAAAACAACGGGAACTAAGAACCTGCAGCCTGCAAAAAGGAGACCCCAAACACAGTAAGATAAGCAAAATGAGAAGACAGAAAAACACACAGCAGATGAAGGAGCAAGATAAAAACCCACCAGACCTAACAAATGAAGACGAAATAGGCAGTCTACCTGAAAAAGAATTCAGAATAATGATAGTAAAGATGATCCAAAATCTTGGAAATAGAGAAAATGCAAGAAACATTTAACAAGGACCTAGAAGTACTAAAGAGGAAACAAGCAACGATAAACAACACAATAAATAAAACTAAAAATACTCTAAAAGGGATCAATAGCAGAATAACTGAGGCAGAAGAACGGATAAGGGACCTGGAAGATAAAATAGTGGAAATAACTACTGCAGAGCAGAATAAAGAAAAAAGAATGAAAAGAATTGAGGACAGTCTCAGAGACCTCTGGGACAACATTAAACTCACCAACATTTGAATTATAGGGGTCCCAAAAGAAGAAGAGAAAAAGAAAGGGGCTGAGAAAATATTTGAAGAGATTATAGTTGAAAACTTCCCTAATATGGGAAAGGAAATAGTTAATCAAGTCCAGGAAGCACAGAGAGTCCCATACAGGATAAATCCAAGGAGAAACACGCCAAGACACATATTAGTCAATCAAAAATTAAATACAAAGAAAACATATTATAAGCAGCAAGGGAAAAATAACACACAAGGGAATCACCATAAGGTTAACAGCTGATATTTCAGCAGAAATTCTGCAAGCCAGAAGGGACTGGCAGGACATATTTAAAGTGATGAAGAAGAAAAACCTACAACCAAGATGACTCTACCCAGCAAGGATCTCATTCACATTTGATGGAGAAATTAAAACCTTTACAGACAAGGAAAAGCTGAGAGAGTTTAGCACCACCAAACCAGCTTTACAACAAATGTTAAAGGAACTTCTCTAGGCAAGAAACACAAGAGAAGGAAAAGACCTACAATAACAAACCCAAAACAATTAAGAAAATGGGAACAGGAACACACATATCGATAATTACCTTAAATGTAAATGGATTAAATGCTCCCACCAAAAGACACAGACTGGGTGAACGGATACAAAAACAAGACCCATATATATGCTGTCTACAAGAGACCCACTTCAGACCTAGGGACACATACAGACTGAAAGTGAAGGGACGGAAAAAGATATTCCATGGAAATCAAAAGAAAGCTGGAGTAGCAATTCTCATATTAGACAAAATAGACTTTAAAATAAAGACTATTACAAGAGACAAAGAAGGACACTACATAATGATTAAGGGATCAATACAAGAAGAAGATATAACAATTGTAAATATTTATGCAACCAACATGGGAGCACCTCAATACATAAGGCAAATACTAATAGCCATAAAAGGGGAAATCGACAGTAACACATTCATAGTAGGGGACTTTAACACCCCACTTTCACCAATGGACAGATCATCCAAAATGAAAATAAATACGGAAACACAAGCTTTAAATGATACATTAAACAAGATGCACTCAATTGACATTTATAGGACATTCCATCCAAAAACAACAGAATACCCATTTTTCTCAAGTGCTCATGGAACATTCTCCAGGATAGATCATACCTTGGGTCACAAATCAAGCCTTGGAAAATTTAAGAAAATTGAAATTGTATCAAGTATCTTTTCCAACCACAACACTATGAGACTAGATATCAATTACAGGAAAAGATCTGTAAAAAATACAAACACATGGAGGCTAAACAATACCCTACTTAATAATGAAGTGATCACTGAAGAAATCAAAGAGGAAATCAAAAAATACCTAGAAACAAATGACAATGGAGACACGACAACCCAAAACCTATGGGATGCAGCAAAAGCAATTCGAAGAGGGAAGTTTATAGCAATACAACCCTACCTTAAGAAACAGGAAACATCTCGAATAAACAACCTAACCTTGCACCTAAAGCAATTAGAGAAAGAAGAACCAAAAAACCCCAAAGTTAGCAGAAGGAAAGAAATCATAAAGATGAGATCAGAAATAAATGAAAAAGAAATGAAGGAAACGATAGCAAAGGTCAATAAAACTAAAAGCTGGTTCTTTGAAAAGATAAACAAAATTGATAAACCATTAGCCAGACTCATCAAGAAAAAAAGGGAGAAGACTCAAATCAATAGAATTAGAAATGAAAAAGGAGAAGTAACAACTGACACTGCAGAAATACAAAAGATCATGAGAGATTACTACAAGCAACTCTATGCCAACAAAATGGACAATCTGGAAGAAATGGACAAATTCTTAGAAAAGCACAACCTGCCAAGACTGAATCAGGAAGAAATAGAAAATATGAACAGACCAATCACAAGCACTGAAATTGAAACTGTGATTAAAAATCTTCCAACAAACAAAAGCCCAGGACCAGATGGCTTCACAGGCGAATTCTATCAAACATTTAGAGAAGAGCTAACACCTATCCTTCTCAAACTCTTCCAAAATATAGCAGAGGGAAGAACACTCCCAAACTCATTCTACGAGGCCACCATCACCCTGATACCAAAACCAGACAAAGATGTCACAAAGAAAGAAAACTACAGGCCAATATCACTGATGAACATAGATGCAAAAATGCTCAACAAAATACTAGCAAAGAGAATCCAATAGCACATTAAAAGGATCATACACCATGATCAAGTGGGGTTTATTCCAGGAATGCAAGGATTCTTCAATATACACAAATCAATCAACGTGATAAACCATAATAACAAAGTGAAGGAGAAAAACCATATGGTCATCTCAGTAGATGCAGAGACAGCTTTCGACAAAATTCAACACCGATTTATGATAAAAACTCTGCAGAAAGTAGGCAGAGAGGGAACTTTCCTCAACATAATTAAGGCCATATATGACAAACCCACAGCCAACATCATCCTCAATGGTGAAAAACTGAAACCACTTCCACTAAGATCAGGAACAAGACAAGGTTGCCCACTCTCAGCACTCTTTTTTTTTTTTTTTTTTTTTTGCGGTACGCAGGCCTCTCACTGTTGCGGCCTCTCCCGTTGCAGAGCACAGGCTCCAGACGCGCAGGCTCAGCGGCCATGGCTCACGGGCCCAGCCGCTCCACGCCACGTGGGATCTTCCCAGACCGGGACACGAAACTGTGTCCCCTGCATCGGCAGGCGGACTCTCAACCACTGCGCCACCAGGGAAGCCACTCTTATTCAACATAGTTTTGGAAGATTTAGCCACAGCAATCAGAGAAGAAAAGGAAAAAAAAGGAATCCAAATCAGAAAAGAAGAAGTAAAGCTGTCACTGTTTGCAGATGACATGATAGTATACATACAGAATCCTAAAGATGCTACCAGAAAACTACTAGAGCTAATCAATGAATTTGGTAAAGTAGCAGGATACAAAATTAATCCACAGAAATCTCTGGCATTCCTATACACTAATGATGAAAAATCTGAAAGGGAAATTAAGAAAACACTCCCATTTACCATTGCAACAAAAAGAATAAAATATCTAGGAATAAACCTACCTAAGGAGACAAAAGACCTGTATGCAGAAAATTATAAGACAGTGATGAAAGAAATTAAAGATGATACAAATAGATGGAGAGATATACCATGTTCTTGGATTGGAAGAATCAACATTGTGAAAATGACTCTACTACCCAAAGCAATCTACAGATTCAATGCAATCCCTATCACACTACCACTCGCATTTTTCACAGAACTAGAACAAAAAGTTTCACAATTTGTATGGAAACACAGAAGACCCCGAATAGCCAAAGCAATCTTGAGAATGAAAAACGGAGCTGGAGGAATCAGGCTCCCTGACTTCAGACTATACTACAAAGCTACAGTAATCAAGACAGTAATGGTACTGGCACATAAACAGAAATATAGATCAATGGAACATGACAGAAAGGCCAGAGATAAACCCACGCACATATGGTCACCTTATCTTTGATAAAGGAGGCAGGAATGTACAGTGGAGAAAGGACAGCCTCTTCAATAAGTGATTAAGATCACTTATAAGAAATTAGATCACTCCCTAACACCATACACAAAAATAAGCTCAAAATGGATTAAAGACCTAAATGTAAGGCCAGAAACTATCAAACTCTTAGAGGAAAACATAGGCAGAACACTCTATGACATAAATCACAGCAAGATCCTTTTTGACCCACCTCCTAGAGAAATGGAAATTAAAAACAAAAATAAACAAATGGGACCTAATGAAATTTCAAAGCTTTTGCACAGCAAAGGAAACCATAAACAAGACCAAAAGACAACCCTCAGAATGGGAGACAATATTTGCAAATGAAGCAACTGACGAAGGATTAATCTCCAAAATTTACAAGCAGCTCATGCAGCTCAATAACAAAAAAACAAACAACCCAATCCAAAAATGGGCAGAAGACCTAAATAGACATTTCTCCAAAGAAGATATACAGATTGCCAACAAACACATGAAAGAATGCTCAACATCATTAATCATTAGAGAAATGCAAATCAAAACCACAATGAGATTATCATCTCACACCAGTCAGAATGGCCATCATCAAAAAATCTAGAAGGGCTTCCCTGGTGGTCCAGTGGTTGAGAGTCTGCCTGCCAATGAAGGGGACACAGGTTCGTGCCCCGGTCCGGGAAGATCCCACATGCCTCGGAGCGGCTGGGCACGTGAGCCATGGCCGCTGAGCCTGCGCGTCCGGAGCCTGTTGCTCCGCAACGGGAGAGGCCACAACAGTGAGAGGCCCGCGTATCGCAAACAAACAAACAAACAAACAAAAAAAAATCTAGAAACAATAAATGCTGGAGAGGGTGTGGAGAAAAGGGAACACTCTTGCACTGCTGGTGGGAATGTGAATTGGTACAGCCACTATGGAGAACAGTATGGAGGTTCCTTAGAAAACTACAAATAGAACTACCATATGACCCAGCCATCCCACTACTGGGCATATACCCTGAGAAAACCATAATTCAAAAAGAGTCATGTACCAAAATGTTCATTGCAGCTCTATTTACAATAGCCAGGAGATGGAAGCAACCTAAGTGTCCATCATCGGATGAATGGATAAAGAAGATGTTGCACATATATACAATAGAATATTACTCAGCCATAAAAAGAAACAAAATTGAGTTATTTGTAGTGAGGTGGATGGACCTAGAGTCTGTCATACAGAGTGAAGTAAGTCAGAAAGAGAAAGACAAATACCATATACTAAAACATATATATACAGAATCTAAGGGGAAAAAAAATGTCATGAAGAACCTAGGGGTAAGATGGGAATAAAGACACAGACCTACTAGAGAATGGACTTGAAGATATGGGGAGGGGGAAGGGTAAGCTGTGACAAAGTGAGAGAGTGGCATGGACATATATACACTACCAAACGTAAAATAGATAGCTAGTGGGAAGTAGCCGCATAGCACAGGGAGATCAGCTCGGTGCTTTGTGACCACCTAGAGGGGTGGGATAGGGAGGGTGGGAGGGACGGAGACGCAAGAGGGAAGAGATATGGGAACATATGTATATGTATAACTGATTCACTCTGTTATAAAGCAGAAACTAACACACCATTGTAAAGCAATTATACTCAAATAAAGATGTTAAAAATAAATAAGTAAAATAAAGTAGAATCTCAGCCTTAAAAAAAAACAAAAAACTAAATTACAAATAAAAATAAGCACAGAAATATTAGTATCACAAATGTCCAATTCACTTTATTACCTATCCAAGAAACAAAGTAAATCTTTCCAAGTATGGTTTAAGACAGGCCCCTGTTAGACACAATCTAAGGATATCTATTACAAAAGAACCTGAAGGGACTTCCCTGGTGGGGCAGTGGTTAAGAATCCCCCTGCCAATGCAGGGGACTCAGGTTCGAGACCTAGTCCGGGAAGATCCCACATGCCGCGGAGCAACTAAGCTCGTGCACCACAACTACTGAGCCTGTGCTCTAGGGCCTGTGAGCCACAACTACTTAGCCCATGCGCTGCAACTACTGAAGGCTGCGCACCTAGAGCCCGTGCTCCACAACAAGAGAAGCCAACGCGATGAGAAGCCTACGCACCACAATGAAGAGTAGCCCCTGCTCACTGCAACTAGAGAAAGCCCATGCACAGCAACGAAGACCCAACACAGCCAAAAATTAAATAAGTAAATTTATTATTAAAAAAGAAAAGAGGGCTTCCCTGGTGGCGCAGTGGTTGAGAGTCCGCCTGCCGATGCAGGGGACACGGGTCCACGCCCCGGTCCGGGAAGATCCCACATGCTGCGGAGCGGCTAGGCCAGTGAGCCATGGCCGCTGAGCCTGCGCGTCCAGAGCCTGTGCCCCACAACGGGAGAGGCCACAACAGTGAGAGGCCCGCATACCGCAAAAAAGAAAAGAACCTGAAGAAATTAACCGTATCATATGAATTAATTATTATTCTCTAAGTGCAAAGCCTTTTCCATTCAGAGAAGCATTTCAAGTGGATTTTCAATGTTCTTATTAGGTCTTAATACTACTTCTTCATTTAAAAAATTTTAAAGATTTTTCAAAACATCCATTTTAAATATTACACATCTGAGAAGACTAAAGATATAAGTGATTATTGTCTACTAAAAAAAGTCACAATGTTTGTTTTTAAGGATATCTTACCTTCTGGTGTTGGTTTGTCTTGAGGAAGATCTGGCATATTTTCATCCAAAAGGTCTGCTAAGGATTGAGAATTTGCCAGCAGCTTCTGATAAGACATAGCAAATTCCTCATACTGTTTATGTCTATCTTCGCTCAGCTCTCCTTTAGAATGTAGAATACGCCTATAAACAAATGATGAAATAATCTGATAATCTTATCAAAATAGATGGGATCATGTATTATTACATTGGGAATGTTCCATAAAATTTGACTTTATCACACAAGCTTATTAACACAATCTTCTTTAACAACTTATTTTTAATACTTAACTTTCATGACGTATATGAAATTAAAACTTGTACAGCAAATTCACCTAAACAATTAAAGTTTTTTAAACAATTAAATTTTCACATTGGTTCTTCAGAAAACATGAAGTGTGATTAACAATTATGCTTGCAGAAATATAAAATTCAACAGTATACCACTAATTTTTAGTATTTTGTTACAGCCATATTCTCATCAGACATACAAGTTGGTTTTCAAAAACAGCATGTTATAGAAAGAATCAGTACCTTTAAACTTTCACAATGATTTGATTCGAGATTATCTTGAAAAAGCCTACATCTTCCATGTAGTCAATTCTCAAGCTACTGTGCAAGCACTCGTTATTTATCCATTTAACAAATATTAACTGAGCAAACCCACTTAATCAAGGCCAGGCCACCCTGAGGAGCAGAGGACACAAGTACTCCTGCACTCTGCAAACAGTTCACTAATAAGCCACCCATAATTAGAAATGTAAAACTAATGAAAATTTTCAAATTGTGTAAAGTAAAAATTTTACTGTAGTAGTTTAGATGGTTGAAATGTCTATAGCTGGACACAATTTTTCTACAACTAAATATTTATGTAGTAGTGTAACATCTGAAATTTATAAACCTTAATACAAATACAATACGGATTTCAAAAATCAATTATAAATTGTAAATTAAGTCATTTTCAAAAGTAATATTTAAAAGTATTTTTTATTCCTTGAGTTTCCTTATGAACAGTGAAGAAAATGAGAGTTTTGTGTGTGTTATCTCCTTAAAAGTTATAGAAAATGAAGTAGAAAATCCATCCCTATACTTATTTATCCCTGCTTATTTGGAACAATTTCCAAAGTTTCCCATCTTATCCCATTCTTATCCACAGAAACTTTTGTTTAAATGCTACAATATTCCAAATATCAACATTTTCTATTTTTAGGAATAGTAGTTCCCATTTACAAGCACAAGATAGATCAATACAAAGATCAATTATTATTCATTAAATCCAATTCTTTTTTTCCCCAAATCTGGACTATTAGGATCTAAAGTGAGAATTTTTCACTCATTTTCTTGTGATTTAAATACACATCAGACAATATCGTTCTACAAATAGATAAGTAAAAATGCCAAGATAGTTTAACCATAATAATCCAGGCTAAAAAGTATTCCTCTAACAACACTGTCATTAAGGAAGTTTCTTTCTCTTTTCAAACATATATTTCAGACTAACTTTACAGGCAAAAACAAAGTTTCTTTCAGTAAGTTTTATGAATGAATTTTTTTAAAGCAAAAACCCAAGCATTTAAAAATATTCAAGCCATGAAAGAAATGACTGACAATACTTTAAATGAGCTTGTTAGAACTTTTAATTAGAAGTCATGTCATTTTTGAAGTTAAAAAAGCCATTAAAATTAAATAATTTGAATAAATAATACTCAAAGGCAGGCTACTCTAAAATGTTCTACAATTATTAGGAAAAATGTTAATTAATAAAAACTTGAGTTTATTCAGAAACAAATTATGTTAAAAGGGATAATAGTTCCAAGGGATTTCAAAACCTCTAATGACAACTAAGATGCAAAATTATTTCAGCTTGAAACGAAATTGGAAAATATCTCAAAATACCATGAACCTGGAACTTTATTTCTCTAACAAGTTGACATTCTGGTCATCTGAAGAACATACACCCAGTTTAGGTTATACAATATTCACTAAGGATTTATGACATACAAGCTGTAGCAAGGTGGTGACTATTTTATCAGAACAGAAAATGAATTCTTTTTTCCAGTATCAACTTCACTTTCAAACTTTTGCCTGGGACTTTGCATGGGTAAATTAAAAGTGACTGAATTCTATGAGGGGTCCCTTTGTATGCATTCAGTTCCTTTCCATTTCTCCTGGAACCAGTTAAAACTTTGAAGCTTCAGATATACTCCTCGTCCTCCCAAAACCTCAATTCCACGATTAAACTTTTAACAGTACTAATTTACCTAACTACGTAATTTATACGTGTTTAGGCTATTGTCTAATGAGAATAGTGGGGAGGGCGGTTAGATTTTGGTTGACTGGTTTTCTAATCGAATCTTATACTACGCACTCAGAAAGCAGTACAGGATACCAATGAAATGGCATCAGAAGAGTTCTGTTATACACAAAACTTATATAGTCATATGTATTTTTTCCTTGACCATTTATTCAATATACATTTCCTAAACATCTGACAAATCCTATAGCATGTAATAAGACTATAGACTTCAAGCAAAGAAAGAACCCATCACAGGTACCTGAAAATTCAAAATCCCTGTCATTTAGAGGTTCTAATGAAATTTAAATGAAACAGTTTCTAGTTAATGTACTATATAAGTCAGTTTTTATAAGTTTATTTAGTCCATATGGAAGTTTTTCAGTTTGATTAAATTTTAGACCTGTATGAGGGAACTAAATATACACAGCACCTTTGACCAGAGTACCTTTTCTGTACATCAGTATAAATCTCACCAAAATTTCTTATGTAAATTCCATGGGAATATATCACTAAGCAAAATCAAGTTAAAGATATGATTCATAACATATCACTTTAATTACAATCTCTTCAGAAACACATCTATTACACAAAGCTGCTTTGAAGCCATTATTCTGAGATTGTCATAAACCAGAGGTCAGCAAACTTTTACTGCAA
This sequence comes from Delphinapterus leucas, assembly GCF_059928025.1. Taxonomy (NCBI): domain Eukaryota; kingdom Metazoa; phylum Chordata; class Mammalia; order Artiodactyla; family Monodontidae; genus Delphinapterus; species Delphinapterus leucas. The sequence continues at coordinate 20,022,358 of NC_143130.1, read as the reverse complement.
AGCGCCAGATAATAATTATTTTAAGCTCTGCAGACCATATGGTCTTTGTTGCGGCTACTCAACTCTGCTGATATAGCACAAAAGCAGCCACAGACAATATGTAAACAAATGAGTGTGACTATGTTCCAATAAAACTTTATTTATGGACACTGAAGTATGAACATCACATAGTTTTACTATTTCACAAAATGTTCTTCTTTTGATTTTTTTGAACCATGTAAAAAAGTAAAGACCATTCTTAGCTCACCGGCTGTACAAAAACGAGTGGTGGGCCTAATCTGGCCTGCAGGCCATAGTTTGCCAATCCCTGTCATAACTGGAGATAACTGAGTATCACTGTTAAATATATTATAAACAAGTTCATTCTCTCTCCTGGTATCACTGAACAATAGGGAGGAAATAGTACCATAAAGATATGAAAAGTAAGCAATGAAAACAAAACTAATTCCAAGTCTTATTCACTGTAATAAAAAAAATAAGAAAGTAGACCTCCTTCACCCAAAATATGAGATATCACTATCTGGGAGGACCCCCTAAGGTACATCAATCCTTGATTTCTGGAGTGTTTTTTATATTATATTTAATATTAATTTAACTTAATATTGTAAAACTGGCAGAAAATTTCAAGTAGTCCATTCTGGAATCTAGCATTATATCTCATAAATAAGAAAAGCCACAGATGCCTCAAAAAATTCTAGTATTGAGACATTCGGTTTTCTTTTTTTCCATTTTTTTCGTTTTTATTGTTACTGCCTGACTTTCTTGCTATTTCTTTTATTTTGTATAGTGTTTATTCTGTTGTTTTGTAGTTTTTAAAAATGAATTTTTAAAATAACCCATGAAAGTTTAAGAAGTTTAACATACAAATTTTCAAAATCATAAAAAGGCACAAAGAGAAATTCTCATTCAAAAACCTTTCTGAAGGATTGAGCAGGCAATATACTATTAACGGTGAACTAACATTTATTGAATACTTACAATGTGCCAGATACTGTTATTAAATGCTTTTACACATATGAGTTCACTGCATTGCTCACATGTACCTCAGAGGTAGAGTGCTATTGCTATCCCATTTTACAGAAGAGAAAACCAAAGCACAGAGATGTGAGGTAACTTGCCCAAAGTTACAGAATGAGTAAATGACATCTAAAACTTGAACCCAAGCAGTCTGGCTCCAAAGTCCATTCTCATAACTACTGGATTATACTGCCTCTCAAATAAAATTTAAATTATCCACTTGGTACCTTATTTTGAATTAGGATGTCTCTCAAATGCATATCAAAGGCAAGCCTTCCCACATTGAGGTTCTTGTTTTATATTCTCTTTTGGGTCCTTCTTTTGTTTGGATTTGCCTTTGTTAAGTCCTGAGTAGCTAATGAGTTTACTAGACACCTTAAAAATAAGTACTAGGACTTCCCTGGTGGCGCAGTGGTTAAGAATCTGCCTGCCAATGCAAGGGACACAGGTTCAAGCCCTGGTATGGGAAGATTCCACATGCCACAGAGCAACTAAGTCCATGCGCCACAACTACTGAGCCTGAGCTCTAGAGCCCACAAGCCACAACTACTGAGCCACAGGCCACAACTACTGAAGCCTGCACACCTAGAGCTTGTGCTCCGCAACAAGAGAAGCCACCATAATGAGAGGCCCGCGCACCACAACCAAGAGTAGCCCCCGCTCACCGCAACTAAAGAAAGCCCGCGCACAGCAACCAAGACCCAACACAGGCACAAACAGAAAAACAAAAAAAACAAAAAAGAGTAGCCCCTGCTCGCCACAACTAGAGAAAGTCCACGCACAGCAACAAAGACCCAAATGCAGACAAAAATAAATAATTAATTTTAAAAATACATAACATTAAAAATAATAATAAAAAAATAAGTACTAAATGCAGATGAAAATGAGTACTATGGAAGATGTGAAAAATACAGAATGAAAAGGTAGGAAAGAACCTGATTCTATCATTTGCTATCCAAGTCACATTGGGCAAGCTCTTTAATCCCTAAATCGGATCTATCACCTTCAAAATACAGGTATTTCTTTCAAGGGTACTGTGAGGATCAATTGAAATCATACATCTGATGCACTATATCAATGTAAAACAGTATTTTCATGAAAAAAAAAATGCCAGAGCTCACTGTAGAAAAAGCAAGAACTTCAAGGCCAAGTATTATTTTGATCTTCTATTAGCCAAGTTAAAAAAGAAAAAAATCTTGAAAAGACCACAGAAAATCCATTTTAGCTTTGTTCTTATGCAGTCATGCAAAACAACACAGAACACATGACCAAATCTTGAAAAAATAACCATGAAGCAGACCCATGAAAAACTACTAGGTTTCACTTTTCATCTCCTTTAGCGCTCTATCAAATTCTCATGAGAACTTAAATTTTCTTGTGGTTTCATTTTAGAATTTGGTTACAGATGTTGTACAATCTTATATGAAAAGAGACTAGAGCAATAGTTAAGCATAACTGTACCCAAAGATTTATTAACCAACTATGTCAAAGTCTTTGACTCAGAATTAGAAATTATCTGGAAGGAGGTAATAATTTTGAAGCATTTATAAAATTGTTAAAGCCTCTGTAAGTCTAAAGCACAGTGATATAACATTTTAATAGTGCTTAAACATTACTACACAATTTATTAAACAAGGCAAGGTACAACTTATCTGGAAAGAATGTGAAAGGTAAAAGCAACACTATTTAATTTCAGGTTGATGTGTTTTCAGATTTCAACACTGTTAAAGTAATGCCTCATGAATTTGCAATAATAAAAGAAACCTCTGGCGAGGGCGGGTGATGAATTGGGAGACTGGGATTGACATATATACATTAATATGTACAAAATGGATAACTAATAAGAACCTGCTGTATAAAAAAATAAATTCAAAAAAAAAAAAAGAAACCTCCCTGGTTTTATTAACATGGGAAAAGCCTACATTCTACCTACATTTTTCTTCCTTACTAAACTTTAAATCATTTACTGCTGTTGGACTGAGCATGCAATCATGAAGGTCGTAATTCACCAGTACTGAAAAGAGAAACATACCCCCACTCCCACCAATTAATAAGGAAAAAAAAAAGAAATTAAGACACTTGAGAATTATTCAAGCAAGAATTCTGACTTAATATCTGAATTCATGATTTCACTATACTGCTAGAAATGAACTGTTACATAATTAACATCAAGTTACAGCTAATAAAATTAAATCATTTATTTACCCAATTTTTATTAAATGCCAAAAAATACTAGATTATGTTACCTTAATGAGAATAATATCTCAAAGTACAAAGCATTTCAAGTATAAAGAGCACTGAACATAAAAAACAAAACTTAGCAAGAAGTAAAGCTATTAATTCTAAATTGGCAAATATTACTAAATGATCTTTTAAATGTGTAAATATTAATTCCCCAGATCAATCACTTAACAAAGTGCATTTTAAAAATAAGATTTGTACTTAAAGTATGAAAAGCTTATAAATTCAAATTTATTAGAATTCACCCAACGCTAGGGTCAATTGTATTGCTAGCTGACAACTGTAAATCCCTCAGGGGGCTAGAAACAGAAGTAGCTATCTAAAATCTATCAGCCGAGATAACAGCTGAGATTCGATAGGTCTTATTCAGTCACCGTCTTCATTCATTCATTACAGTGTTTTTAAGAAAACACCAGAGATTTTATTACTCTATTTTTTTAATTGGTTAAATCAATTTTTAAGTAAAGACTTTAATGAGTACAGGCTAACACTTCACAACCCCTAAGCACAATGCCATCTCCCAAGTTAATTAAAATGACCAAGAGCATTTATAATCCATAGACTGAAAATACAGTCACTTTTTTAAAACCATCATTATGAGTTATTGAATAAAGGCTTAAAGTATTTCAACTATGTACAAGCATTAAATACTCACTAGCTTGGCACTTAGATTTCTAGCATTATCATGCCTAAGAGAAACCTTACTGGGAAAAAACGATTGCCTATGATTTATTCCTATGATACAGAAAAACTTCAAAACACCTACTGGACAATGATTGGGAGCAAGAAGCTTTTGGAAACTGGTCATTTTAACTGTAACGTACCCTGTTAGAAGTAAGGAGACTAACATTAGGCCAAGTAGGGACTCTGCACTAACCAATTCCTCGTGTCTTCTTTGCTCAGTCAGGCATTTAAATCCTCACTACAGAGGCTGCTCAAGTTGAAGCTATCCTAAGGCATGAGTGACTTATTAAGCTATATGCCAATTATTTTCTACATTGTGATTAAGATTCTCACATTCCCCCAAATTACTGCATCTAATTGGACAGTCCCTGCGATAAAATAACTGCTACCATGCTAAGGTCAATTTACACTTAGTAAATAACCTCCTCTAATAACCAACCATAGTTAATAGTTCTGTATTAAAATGAGTAAGTTTCTAGGAAAAGGCCATAAAGCTGTGCTCTCAACACAAGATCCTGTTCAAAATTTTCTTGTGTGACTTTAATAACAAAAAAAAGGTCTCCTTATCTAATCTAAATGTGACCAATGCATAAGTACAATTAATAATATACACATCACTGGGACTTCCCTGGAGATCCAGTGGTTAGAACTCAGTGCTTTCACTGTCGTGGCCTGGGTTCAATTCCTTGTTGGGGAACGAAGATCCCACAAGCCGCGCAGTGCAGCAAACACACAAACACACACACACACACACACACACACACCATCATCATCGATTATCATTAGGCTAACATAATATGCCAAAAGTATCTAAATAAAGTTTCAAAGAGGTAAGTCTGTATTAGGTATAAAAAAATTATTTCACTAGTTCAATGTGAAGAACTGGCTGGGCAGCAGTTCCTCTGAGAAATTAGTCTTTAGGTGTAACAAAAAGTCAAGACTGACAAGGCAGCTATAAAAACTAATGGAATTGTAGGTCACAAGCAGATAAGAAGGCATCCAAAACAAACGTCCTAAGGATAGTGAAGTGTCTGGAAATCATGTAGCATACTGAGGGAACCAGAGGTATTTAGCCTGGGGAAGATGAAAGGGAAACATCTTGGCAGTCTGCAAATATTTGAGACATCCTGGTGTAAAAGAAGAGACATGTCACATGCCAGTGCTTCTCAAACTATCTGCCATAAAGGAATAATTTTCTTTCCAATCACAGCACAGCTATAAAACACAGTGACAATATCATGGCAATGGAGAATTGCTATCAAAATGTCTAAATGGTTAGTCTCAGTTTCTCAGCTTAATTCATTGTGAACAGGTAAACAGTTCATGGGCCCCCCACTTTGAGTAGCTTTATTCCGTCTGTATCAGAAAAAAGAAGTAAATCAAAGGGAACCATTACATGGGGCATTAAACATCAGCTTGAATTCCTAGCAAATAGGTATGTCCAACAGTGGAATGGCTCAGAGCACTGAGCTCGAGTTTTCAGAAGGATAATTTATGTCAGATAATCTATAAAATGGATTCCATTTTGCATTGGAAGGATGACCAGATTAAATCATTACAGACTCTCTACCCTATAAGCTTCTGTGAGGCCAATCAAAAACACACACAAAACCCTTAAAGTAGCCAATAAAAAGTAATCAAAACATACTTTCAAAATCAGCTGTGATGTATTAGGTAGGACACACGAGAAATGGAAAAAGAGTAGAAAACTTCGGGAAAAAAAGAAAGAAAGAAAAAAAAAAAACTTCCCTGGTGGCACAGTGGTTCAAATTCGCCTGCCAATGCAGGGGACAAAGGTTCGATCCCGGGTCCAAGAAGATCCCATATGCCGCGGTGCAACTAAGCCCATGCTCCACAACTACTGAACCTGCACTCTAGAGCCCGCGTGCCACAACTACTGAGCCCATGTGCCACAACTACTAAAGCCCACGTGCCTAGAGCCTGTGCTCCACAACAAGAGAAGCCATGGCAATGAGAAGACCACGCACTGCAACGAAGAATAGCCCCCACTCGCCGCAACTAGAAAAAGCCGCAGCCAAAAATAAAATAAATAAATTTTAAAAAAGAAACGGGGCTTCCCTGGTGGCGCAGTGGTTGAGAGTCCGCCTGCCGATGCAGAGGACACGGGTTCGTGCCCCCGTCCGGGAAGATCCCACATGCCGCGGAGCGGCTGGGCCCATGAGCCATGGCCGCTGAGCCTGCGCGTCCGGAGCCTGTGCTCCGCAACGGGGGAGGCCACAACAGTGAGAGGCCCAAGTACCGCAAAAAAAAAAAAAAAAAAAGAGAAGCCACCACAATGAGAAGCCCGCGCACCGCAACAAAGAGTAGCCCCTGCTCGCCGCAATTAGAGAAAGCCCGTGCGCAGCAACGAAGTCCCAACACAGCCATAAATAAATAAATTAATTATTTTAAAAAACCAGTCCTTGCTATTCAAAAGCAAAAAAACGAGGATGCTTTTTTTTAAGAAACATTAAGGAGCGCCGCTGCCATCTTAAATTCTCACCTCTTAGTGATCTTCAGCCACCAAGGATTTTTCCATATCGTCTCTGCACCTATCTTACCCCTGACCTAACTGAACTACCGGCATACACTATTGCAGTCTTTTCTGGCTGAGTCAATCACCTTCTAGTGGTAACTACTTAAACCAGTCAGTCCTCTCCAACTACAGGCTTATAGGAATAAGTGTTCTCCCCCCGACATGCACTTTAAATAGTTGTAGAGTATCCGACCAAAGGCTACTGCTGTTGCCTCCTTTCTGTACCCCTTCAGCCCTCCTCCAAATCCAACCCTCCATAAAGTTGACCTAATACCCACCAACTGCATCTACTTCTAGCTTGTTGATGCCTTCTAGGTGCAGATGCTACACAGTAGTCTACAGTATCTTGTAACTGTCAAAGGTGGCCTAAATCAGACACACACATTCCTTTAGAATTTTGAATGGATGTCCCCAGGAAAAAGACTCCCATAAATGCATAGTTGCACTTGAAGAATTTTTTCACAGCTACTTTGGTACACTATTTTCCAAATTTCTAACCTAAAATATCACTGATAATGAATGACTTGTTTTCTTAAAAAGCGAGTATCAACAGTGACATCAATAAACGTAAAATACAAAACAATGAAAGCAAACCTGTTATAGAGAGGGAACAGTGAAACACACAGAAAAATAGCAGATAAGTTAAAGTGACAGAAAAAGAAAACTTATCCCTCAACATTAAGGAGTTTTTTAAATCACAGGAAGAAAACAGATCCACAAAGTCAAAATCACCACACACTTGCCGGATTTCTTTCAAAATCAGAAACAAAATCTATCGAAGACTCACATTTAAACATGAGTACTTAGATTGTTACACTGTGAAATTTTCCTGGAATGTTAAGAAATCACCTGCAATGAGCCCTTTTCCAAAAGTTCTTTCAGTGGCATGAAGACTTTAAAATTTTTTAAGTATGAGCTCCAAAACAAATTCTCATTTCTGAGAAACATTTGAAAATCACCTGTTTTGTCTCTCAGTATTCTGTAGCTCCCTGTGGTCCCTTTTCAGGTGTTTGGTCAAAGACGTAAAGTATTCTTTTAAAAGATTCTGGAAAGGTTGCTGTTTCTCTGGACTAATTATCTCACTAGGAGGAAAACTCAAATTAAACTTCTCTGCAGCACTCTTTACTTTCCTTGGTACAAGTCCAGCAATATCATCTCCACAATGTCGACAAAAACTAATCACCACAGAAACATGGGTATGGGATTCCCGATCAGCATTAATAATATTTTTTAGCTGTTCATAGATTACGGAAAGACCTTCCTTGTCAGTGAAAATCCCAACTATTGTCAATTCTGCAATGAAACGCAAATCAGTTCTTAACTTGGTAATGTTAGGTGTTTTCTCTTCTTTCCTTGCTTCAAAATGTTTTTTCCAAACCTGAAGAAGTGACGGGGCAAAGTCGGCGTAACGCTGGTGAAAGAGAGAGCATAAGTGCACAGCACAATTCACATCAGATATTTTTAGCTTTGCTTCCACAATAGAAGCTACAGCCTCTGCAATGTACTTGCTTAAATTTAGGCCATTAAAATCATGGGACAAGGAGTCTCTCTGTTGTTCTGTAATAGTTTTTAGTTTCTTGACAAAAGCGGTATTTTTCTTCAAACTTGAGTCTAGTCGGCTAAAGAAATTTTCCTCTGGTCGGTTGTCTGGAGCATTTTGGTTTCTGCTGCGAAGTTCCTTCCTTAACTGATGTCGTTCCCAAGCCTCCTGATGAAGCTGAAGGGATTCCTCTTTCTCTCTATAAAAAAACAAACAAACATGTAAGTAAAATACACTGTATATTTTGAAGCATCACTGATGAATCCTATAAGAGTGAAAGCCAATGAAAAGGTGATCAGAAAAGCAACAGAATCCAAGAGGAACAAAAGATGCAAGAGGCCCTTTCACTACTAAAGACAACTGATTAATGACTTAAGATAATGAGAACCCATTCTACTGATAACACCAAAAGTGGCAGAGCGGAGGATTCTGAATAACTAGATTAAAAATCATTCTGCCAACTGGCAAGCTAAATGGATAAAACACTTTTATTTGTCAACTCTAACTCAATAAAGCTGAAAAAAATAAATAAATGGATAAAACACATGATGCTTAATATGAAAAAACTAATACGTTTGAGAAAGATAACCTAAAACAAATAAAAGCATTGGGAAAACAGAAAAACAAAAAATGTCCACAAAGAATATTTTAATTAAAGAATAAACATTATAAAAGAATGCATTAAAATGTTTTGAGATGTTACGTACCATTTCTCCATACTTCAACATTAAACAAACCTTTATTAATAAAAGTACTTGCTAGGTTTAGGTCTTAAAATTCAAGTGTAATTAAGAAAGCTTGTATAGGAACCAGAAGAACTATAGGATAAAAGCACTTTAATAAAAGGTTAACAGACTCAGTGTATCCTGAAAAGAATAATTAAAAACAAATCTACCTATGTTTCCACTAAAAAGATGGGACATGTTTAAACTGTAGAAGCAGTAAAATAACTTGGGCAGGAGTGGGAGAGTGGAGACAATCTGACTTTGAGGTTTCTGAGATACCAAAATACGTAGCTTTAAAATATAAATTTCTAATAAAATAGATTTTCATCTTTCTGAGATAACCATCCCTGAGCTACCCTATAATTCTATGATTTTTTCCACTAACAGCCACAATATGTTAACAGAGAGTTGCATCTACCACTGGGAACAGGGACATGTGAGTATCTCTTGGAAGCCTCCCAGCCACACAGATACGCAAGATTAGCAGTGAGAGTACACATTAAGAAAGCATAACTCATTACGTGTATGCACTCAAGAACTCCATTACCATCTTTATTAGAAACACTTTGATATATAATGAATATACATACATACATACATACACACACACACACACACACAAGGTATTTATTTATATTTATAAATTTACAGGTGAAATAATGTGATGCTTTAAAATACTCCAAAGGAAAAAAATGTGAATTGTTGATGCTGCGTAGATGGGGAGGGGTGGTAGATCATTTCATTCTACTTTTTGCACCCTTGAATTTTTCCCAGTAAGAAGTTGGGGTTTTGGTTGCTGTTGTTTTTTTAAGCTCTTTGTATAGGAGGGGTGAGAGAACAAAACTTACAGTGAAATTAAATATCCTTGTGAATTGTTTTTTTAAAACTAAAATAGAAAATAAGCAAGAAACTCTCAAGAATCATGGTTCTGAATATTCCAAAACAGGTCACTACTACTGCTTTTCAGACCCAAGGCTCCAGTTCCTCATTAAAAACAGAGGTACAAAAGAGCTTTGGTAAGAAAGTAGGTAGCTGAGCTGTTCTAGAGATTCATGAAAATTCATGTTTGCAAACAGCTTTTTAAATTATATATATGAAGGGAGGAGCTCATGCACTATTCAACAACTGTCATTTCTGCTACATCCTGGTAGTCTTCCCATGAGGACTACCTCATTTTTCACCAGTTCATTATATCACTTGCACAGATTTACATGGTTAAAAATAGATTTAGATAAAGATAAGAATGGGAGGCATTATGGAATTGTACTTAAGGACAAAAGTTTTAAAGTCAGCCCAGCATAGGTTCAAATCCCAGCTGTTCTACTACTTACTGTGACCTTAGGCAAGTCATTTAACCTCTTGAAGCTTCATTTTATTAATCCGTAAAACGAGGATCACAGAGCTTACTTCATTAGACTGCCTTGAAGACATGTACTGATACAATCGTAGTGCCTGGCATACAATAAGAACTCAACAAATAGCAGCCATTTAGAACTAAAGATTTTCGGGAATTCCCTGGCAACCCAGTGGTTAGGGCTTGGCACTGTCACTGCCAGGGGCCGGGCTGGATCCCTGGTCAGGGAACTAAGATCCTGCAAGCCGCATGGCGCGGCCAAGAAGAAAAAAACAAACTACAGATTTTCAACTTAGAAAGATGGCATAAGGTACCATGAAAAAAAGCCTTTTTAAAAAACAAAAACAGCCCAGATTGCCCCACACCTCAAAAAACACTTATTAAAGATTACTATTATTTAATTTAAAGAATGAAAGCACTGTAAGCATGCAGCTCATCAGTAAAACTAACAGAACAAGTAAATTAAGATACTCCCAACTCTCAAGAAACTGCACCCTGGAAGTTTTATTTCAAATAATCACTGTTTTTCCAAAACATTCCAATCTTCCCATTCCTGCACATCAATAGTCAGAATAAACGTTCTTACTTCAACTGGGCAGCCTCTTCTTCCTGCTGACGTTTTGCCTGCTCTTCTTGCTTCTTTCTCTCTTCTTCATGCTTCTTTTTTTCTTCTTCCTCTTTTTTCTTTAATTCTTCCTCTGCCTTCACCTTTTCTTCTTCTTTTTTCTTGCGTTCCTTGTCTTCTTTTTTTCTCTTATCTTCTTCCAGTTTCTTCTTCTTATCTTCAGGGACCTTAATAACCTCCTTCTTGGCGGTAAGCTTGATCTCCTCTTTTGGTTTCTCCCTGCTGCTCACTGGCCGCCTTTCACTGCAGTCTTTTTCCTTGCTGTTTAGTAAAGATTCTTTTTCTTCCATACTTGCTGGCTTTTTACGCTCAGCTGGCATTATGTTACCCAGGACAATCTGTAAGAGTAAAAGAATATCAGCATTGTAGACGCAGTGACGTTTTTTAGTGACGTGACACTATTTTGTTAAGCAGAACATATTAATGCAACTTGGCAATTGTGAGAGATTAAATAAAATGCATGCAAAACGAATACTATTTCAGTGATAAAATTCCATATTCTATCATTATTAGTTATGCCTATGTCTAAGTATTTTTTTTTCTTTTTACTTTTTATTAAGGAAATAATCAAACACAAACAGAAGTGGAGAGCACAACATAAGGAACTCCATGTAACCATTCCCTAGATTCAACCACTGTCAACTTCAAAACAACATATTTAATCATAAATACTTCAGTATGTAACTGAGAACATTCTGAATCAGTTTTACCCACCCCATTTCACAGCCATTAAGAAATGCTGGTGACACTACTTCATACAATATTCAATACAAGTATCTAAGTGGGAGCATAAACGAGCTCTTGCCTCCTATGAAGACTCATAAATTTCACCTCACTGCTCTAACCTTATCGAACTTTCAAATACAAAAACTGTTAACTATCCCAAACTGGACTAGACCTTTCATCTCTTTATTAGTATTAGTCAAAATTAGTTTATAAATAAACATAATAATGATTATAAAAAAACTGTATATCCTCTTCTATATCGGCCAATACAAGGGCCACCAGCCCAGGGTTTCTCAGCCTCAGGACATCTTGGGCAAGACAATTCTCTGGATGGGAGGAGGGAGACGCTATTCTGTGCACTGCACAAAGTTTAAACGCAGCATCCCTGCCTTCTATCCAGTAGATGCCAGTAGTATCTCCCCAGTTTTAAAAACCAAAAATTACTCTGGACATCACCAAATGTCCCCTGGGAGGAAAATCACCACCAGTTGAAAACCACTGCACTAGCCACATGTGGCTACTTACATTGTAAATTAATTAAAATTAAACAGAATTTGATATTCAGTTCTCCAGTCACTATCCATATTTCAAGTGCTCAACTCTACATGTGGCTAGTGGGTACGGACAGTGCAGATACAGAACATTTTCATCATCACAGAAGATTCTTTTGGAGAGCACTGGTCTATAGTACAGGTTCCATACAGTTAACTGTAAATAAACTCTGGAACAAAAAATGTATTCCCCATCAAAATTCATGATTTTCTTTTCTAAAAATACATCTCTACTTAGAACTTAATGTCCTCATATAATTTCTTTTATGGACAGTACTTCATGTTTAAATTCCTAAATCATCTGAAAGTTGTACCCAAGATAATCAAAATACTTTCCATTTAAGAAGTATAGAATGACTTTACCTAGTTTTTTTTTTTTACAAGCTAAAGACAAACACAGTACTCTTTAAGTATTTTCAAATATAGGTTTTAAATTACATCAATAAAAACTAGGTTAGCAAAGAAAACATTTGCAATAATATTTTATAGACACAAAGCATTTATTTCAGCCCTCTAATAAAATATTACCACAGAAAGACAATCTAAGCCAACAGAAGCACTTTCAGTAATTTTTGGAGGCACATGCCATAGTCTGTACCTTCTCTCAGCCACCTCTTCCTTTCCCTTTTTCTGTTTTTACTCTTATTCCCCTCCACTTCCATGTTCTATGCATTTTTTTGGACAATGACACCCAAAGGCTTTAATTAACACCATTGGTAGAACTTGAACAAAAAAAGGCTGTTAATCCTGTTCAAACAATCATTAAAATATATAAGAGCATAGCTACATATTTATGTGGTAAGATACTGTTAATATTTATATTATCTGGGAAGTGTAGTTATCAATTTCTCATGCAGCTTCAATTAAATAACCACCTTTGCCCCAAAGCAAGCAAACTTTCAAAAGATTGAATACCAATAGCTACTACTCACTGGTACCAGAGTAAACATCTTACATACATTATCTCATTTGATACTAAAATCTTTATGAGGTGGGTATTACTTTCCCTATTTTATAAATGAGTAAATGGAGACCTGACCAGGTAACCTGACCAAGGCCGCCACAGCTAGTGACAGAACTGGAATCTGAACTCATACTCTTAACTCAAGTTATGAAGAACCTTTAGAATATGAAACTGTCAGCTGGAAAACTTGACAACAGATACTGACTACAACAAATCAGAATTACGTATCTCAGAGTAGAAAGAGTCCCTGATAATGGCTATGCAGTTTTCACATGATGTTTCAACTTCTGGCATATTCTCTGCTAAAATATATGGGGACAGGTAATTCCTAGGTAACAAGATAATCTTACTTAGGAATATTTGTAATTCTATGCAAAAAATAATAATAATGTTTATACAGAATTTGTATTTTGTTGTGAAGCAGCAACAAGCAACATTTCAGCTGATACGAGGAAGTGTAGTTCTCAGGATATAAAAAAGAATGGCATCAAATTTTATAATTAATATCTCATCTATGAAGATGAAATTAGATATTAAGTTCTGTTAAAACATTAAGAAATTCACTCGGAATCTGACAAATTCATAAAGGATCATCATTTATTAGCACAAGAGTCTCCCAGACTTTTGTGACTCTCCACAGTACTCAATTATTCAATAGATTTTTAAGTGCCTTCTACATCAAACTGTAGTAGTCATTCATGAATAAAATTCTGCTCTAAAGCATGGCAAAACAGATTCTCAGTAAGACCCTTAAGTCTTGGGAGTGGTATCTCCTTTGAATCATTTAATCCCTGTATTACAAACATATACCCAAAGTACACTTGGAACTAAATTTCAGTGAACAAAAAATACGATGGAAATCTAAAGGTTCATGTAGAGGCAGCAATGCAATATGTGAAAGTAATATGAACTTTAAAGTCAGTCAGACTTTTAAGTTTGCATCCCAACTCTGCAAACTGCTAGCTATGGCAACTGGGCAATGTAACTTCTCTGAGTCTATTCATCAATAAAATGGAACTATTGCTACCTCTCTGGAATTACAGACTTCTTAAATTTCTAAACCAGTAGCAGCATGAGGGAGGCGTTCAACAAATGTTTATTCTCTTTCACAGAGAACACTGAAAAGTTCATCCTAAAATGAGAGATTTTTCAAGTTAGGAGTACTAGATTTTACCTCCTCCAATTCTCAATCTTTACGTTGAGTGACCTGCCTTAGATTACACAACTAGTTTAGTGGCTGGGTTGAAACTCTGTGTCCAGTGCTCTTTTCCACTATACGCCCTGACTCTAAGATTTAGAAAGACAAATAAAAGATACGAACAACACGATTCAGATCAGTATGCATTTGTACCACATCAAGTTTCAAAAACTGAACTGTGTTAAATTATATTTAATGAAATGCTCGAATTTCTTTAAATTATTTTAATAAACTCATGCTTTAATAAACATCTATTTTACCTAAAATGTTTCACAAGTTTTTCAAATAAAAACTTTTAAATAGATTCTATCTCAAAATAAGGTAAAAATTAGTGACCTTTTAAATGGATATGATTAGCTCTTACAAGCTATTTTACTGAGTATAATTACATTCACACAGTCCTTAAAAGGAAGCCATGCTTTAAAACCACCTTCCTAGCTCCCAAAATAGTGTCTTGGCCTTTGGGCTGTATATTTTGTTTGGTTTTCTAAATATACTCTGAACTTCCAGAAGAAAGTAAAAACTACTTTACTGGCAAAACAGGTACTAGCAATGGCGTGTACGGGGAGAGTGCAGAGAAAGGGGTGTTTCCCTTTCAAAGATATTCCTTCGCAAACTACCATATGGACGATGTATGAAATCACAAAGAGACTGCTCTGAAAATACTCCAGAGTAAAAGAATGCTGTTTTTTCTTTTCATTCTCGGTTATTCATTCAAAATGTTCTAAGGGCAGAACCGCACAGGGGCATTACCTCCCAGTCTTCGACTTTAAAGAACGTCCTCAGTATAAAGGACTCTTTCAAAGCTTTTACAAATTTCACCAGAGTTCAAAAACGATTTTCTCGAGGAGTTGTACAGTCCTCATGAACACGCAACAACTCTGCTAAAGGAGCAATGCGAGTAATAGTTTTCCTCAGGTCTGAGGCATCACTGCGTACAAGCCCCAAGGGAGCAAGAGAACTGACGGTTCGGTCCAGAGTGTCCCCTCAAGCCTGAAAGCTGGCTCTGCTTGGCCAACCTGGAGACCAAATACCCCACGATCGTCCGGTTACTTCAACAGGGCCAACAAGAGAAGACCAGGAGGCCCGGCATGAAGGCAAAGTGAGGAATCACCAGCCCACGGGACTAAAAAACAAAGTACACCCACTAATGCCTGCCCCAATACACCCAAACCCCTTCCCCTACACCCTCGTCTCCCACAACCCCCTGCTCTTGCTCCACACGCCTCTGCCCGACACGCTTCCCCACCACAGCTCCCCTTCCCACGCGGGTCCACGGTCACCTTCGCGCACCACCCCTGCCCCAACCCGAACTTCGCACCCCACACTCCCTCACCGACGGAGCCCGACACGCTCCGGCCGGTCTCCCCGCTCCACATCCTCCCACACACGCACCCTCCCCACTTCCTCGCCCTCGCTTCCCTCCCGGCTCCCCGAGCGCTTTCCCCAACCTCCCCTCGCTCTCCTCCACACCCCCAAACGGCTGCAGCCCGTCACGGCGGGCTCCCCGCCTCCGGCCCCGAGGCCCGGCCCGGGCATGTGGGGCACGCACCCCCTCAACCGCACCTCCTGCCTGCCCCGGGCCAAGGGCTCCCGCGTTGATGGGAGCCTCCGGAGGAGAGGGGTGTGAGGACGACGCCGGACCCGCGGTCCGGCTCCTGCTCGCCACCCCCGGAGCGCTGGGGTGCGGAGGCGCCTCTTGGGTCCCCCAGGGAGTACGAGTCCAGGCCGGTGCCCCCCAGCCCCGCTTCCTCCCGATCGTTGGAGCGGAGGGGAAGGAGGTTCCCCGGGACTCACCTCGAGCCTGTTGTCAACATTAGCCCCGGGTTTCCCAGCACCAACTCCAGCGCTCGGGCTCTCCCCTCCCCTCCCCCAACCTAGCTCGCAGCCGAGGGCCCGCCTTCCCTCAGCTCCCCCTCCTCCCTCCGCCCGCCGGCCCTCCCGCCCGCCACTCACCAGCGCGGCCGGGCTGCGAGTGGGGGCGGGGCGGAGGGAGGTGGAAAGGAAGCAGCTTTCCGTGCGATTGCCAGATCGAAAACAGCCCGGTGCTTCCTTCCGCCGGCATCCCCACGCGCTTAGCTTAGCTCCGGGGTGGAGAATCGCGAGTAAATACTCAGAAAGGTGCCACACACATAGCGACTGCTTCAAATTGCCCTCTCAATGAGAGGAGCGAATTTTTCAGACAGGCAGTCCTCAGGGCAGCCACAACCAGCACCTCTAGCCAGGACCTCAAGGGAGGGGAGGAATGTTCCGAGGACCGGAGGCAGGAAGTGGATTGGTCGCCAGGAAAGGGAAAGCGCCTGAATTGGAGGTGCGCAAGCGCAGGCACTGAGGTTGGGGGGGGGAAGGGGAGGAAAGAGAGAAGGGGGCGGGGCGGAGCTAACAGGAGGTGAGGAAGGGTGGTGGCACAGTAGGCGAGTTACGGAGCGCCATTAAGGACAAATTTAGCCACGTGATTCTCATGGGAGTTTCTTGGAGCTAACGTAAGGAAGAGCTCTAAGAAGGGAAAGTTTGATTGGACTAATTCCTGGGGTGAAGTTAAAGATTTAGGAAGTTGAAAACTGGAGAGGCTAAAGAATATGGCTGGTGAGGAAGGTACAAAGTGGTAAGGAACGGGTCTAGATTTAAGAAAGTCCCGTGGGGGAATTTCCAGAAGCAGTTTTAGGTGTTCGACCTAAAAGTACCCCAGGGTGAAGAAGAACCAGAGCTTTTTTCATACAGATCTTAGAAAGTACCCTGTTCTAGCAAGCAACTTCTTAAAATTACGGTGGAATGACCTCCTGGAATTATTGAATGAAATCACCAGCTTAAAAAATTGGCCAGTGTTGCCATTTCTTCTGAAATGTGAGACCAAGTCAACTTTAAAAAATGGCTCAGCTTATCTAAACAACTTATTTTCTTTTAAATTGATGAACTCGTGCATCTGGCCTCCGATTTTTATCAAAACGGTGCTAGGGTTTGCCAACAGAATCTGACTGGGTGTTAAGTACAGGCCGGCTTTGACTGGTCAGGAGCCAAAGGAACAAAGGTGCGGAACTGGTCTTGATTCTTGCTTGATGTGCGGCGCCCCGCCCACAAAATAAGCTACTAGCAACCTCAAATCCTTGACGCAGGTCTAGGTTCACGTGTGTTCAGCTTTTGCCCTTTGCCTCTATTTACTGTTTTTTGCTTACCATTTATTCTTTTTTTTTAATTGTTGAGGTATAATTGATTTACAATGTTATGTAAGATTTGGGTGTACAACATAGTGATTCACAATTTTTAAAGATTGTATTCTATTAATAATTATTACAAAATGTTGGCCGTATTCCCTGTACTGTACAATATATCCTTGTAACTTATTTATTGTACATAGAATTTATACCTCTTAATCCCTTACCCCTACCTTGCCCCTCCCCCTGGCCCCCCTTGCCCTACTGGTAACCACTAGTTTGTTCTCTGTATCTGTGAGTCTGTTTCTCTTTTGTTGTATTCACTAGTTTGTTTTCTTTTTTAGATTCCACATACAAGTGATAACCTACAGTATTTGTCCTTCTCTGTCTGACTTATTTCACTAAGCATAAAGCCCTCCAAGTCCATTGTGTTTTTGCAAATGGCAAAATTTCGTTCTTTTTTATGGCTGAGTAGTATTCCATTGTATGTATATACCACATCTTTCTCCATTCATCTGTTGGTGGCAACCAATTAGGTTGCTTCCACTTACCATTTATTCTTAGCACACAAGTTGTGCTTCCAAACTGAGTGTTGATGCGTCCTATACTTAGAAAAAAAAAACTACCAATAGGCCCATCATTTAAAGGGTAGTGAAAGAGAAAGACAACTACTGCTATTTTGTACCATTGATAAACAACTATGAGAGAAGTATCCTAAAACACCATACTAGCAATAGCCACCAAGTTCTCATCAAAATTTTCTTTTTCTCATTTTGTCTGATTACCTTAAGAAGATTCACCTATGCTGCTGATAAATAAATCCTTCTTCTCAATCCTTTGCCTTTCATTAGGTGTTAAAAAGAAATCAGGGGCTTCCCTGGTGGCGCAGTGGTTGAGAGTCCGCCTGCTGATGCAGGAGACGTGGGTTCGTGCCCCGGTCCAGGAAGATCCCACATGCCGCGGAGTGGCTGGGCCTGTGAACCATGGCCTCTGAGCCTGCGCGTCCGGAGCCTGTGCTCTGCAACAGGAAAGGCCACAACAGTGAGAGGCCCGCGTACCGCAAAAAAAAAAAAAAAAAAGAAATCAGGTGTTAAAAAGAAATCATGTGAATACAGGGATCAAAAAAGGAGAGCATTTTCTCAAGCATTTGCTATTTTACATTTGTTATTTTAATAATCACAATAATCCTGTAGGTAAGTGTAGAAACTGAGTCACAGAAATATTAAGTAATTTATTCAAGATCACAAAACTAGTAAATATATTATCTACTCTCATACTGAACACTAACGCCACTAGAGAAAGCCCACATGCAGCAATGAGGACCCAACGCAGCCAAAAGTAGATAAAATAAATAAATTTATTTTAAAAAATAAATAAACCGAAGTGTATTTAAGCAAATGTAAGTATAAAGTATATGGAACATGATACTAGTTAGCAAACCATATTGAAATTTCTCATGAAACTGTAAGGTTGAAAATCAGTTTACTAACACTGGCTTCTATTTCACCAAAATAAAAGTGAAGCAATGTGAGGTTACTCTTTTTTTCTTTTAGCTTTTGATAAACATGGTCAGTCAAAAAAGCAAATTAGATCTTATAAAGGGCTTAAAATACTGCATAGCAAATAGTGAAAGTCAAATAAATGAAGTTATAATCAAATGCACAAGATAGACAGTAAACAAAAAACTTAAATAGAATAAATGCTACAAAGGAAATAACAGGGAAAGGACTTCCCTGGTGGTCCAGTGGCTAAGACTCCGTGCTCCCAGTGCAGGGGGCCTGGGTTCAATCCCTGGTCAGGGAACTAGATCATGCATGCAGGCCGCAACTAAGAGTTCGCATGCCGCAACTAAGAAGCCCATATGCCACAACTAAAGATCCCATGTGCTTCAACTAAGACCTGGCATGGCCAAAATAAATAAATAATAAATCAATAAATATTAAAAAAAATAATAGAAATATAATGGTGAGGAACTGGAGAGAGAGAATAAGGTGGCTTCTGTTACAGTGGTCAG
Organism: Delphinapterus leucas; assembly: GCF_059928025.1. Lineage (NCBI taxonomy): Eukaryota > Metazoa > Chordata > Mammalia > Artiodactyla > Monodontidae > Delphinapterus > Delphinapterus leucas. The sequence goes on along the minus strand of NC_143130.1, from coordinate 20,003,031 downwards.
GAAAGTCTTCTTTAATGATGCAAAGTTCAGGCTAAAACCTGAAGAATTAGATGATCTGAGTTATCCAAATACAGATATCAAATGGGCAGTTGGAGCTCAGAGAAGTGTACTGGCACAGAGATGATAATTTGAGCACCATCAACATAGCTAGTATTTAAAGTCATAAGAAAGGGGGAATCCCCTGGTGGTCCAGTGGCTAGGACTCCATGCCTCCACTGCAGGGGGCACAGGTTTCATCCTTGGTCAGGGAACTAAGATCCGGCATGCCATGCGGTGTGGCCAGTAAATAAATAAAGTCATAAGAAAGAACGAGATCAAAGAAAATGTAATAAGAGCAGAAGGTCCAGGACAAAGCCCTGAAAAACTTCCAAATATAGAGGTTAGGTCCCTAAAAAGGTGACTGGGTGAGGAGAGGGGAAAGCTGGAGGGTATAGTGTTGTAAAAGCCAAAAAAAGAGATGCTCCAGGAAAGGAAAAGTGGTTAACTGTCTCAAGTGTTACTGAGAGAACAGGTAACATCAAGACAGAAAAGAGCTCACTGGATTGACACCATGGAGCTCAATATTGACTTTGTCGGAGGCAGTTCAGTGAAGTAGGGGGGACGGATTGGAATAGTTCAAGACTAAGCTGGAGATGGAAAAAGTGAAGACAGGTATTTGAGACATTTTATTGTGAAGAGCGATAGAAAACTATAACTGTGGGAGAATGTGAAGTCAGGGAGGATTTTGTTTTTGTATCTTTTATATTGTTTTTGTATTTTTTAACGAAAGATATAGGGAATGTATACTAATGGGAATGATCCAACAGGGAGGGAAATATTGGGGATGCAAGAGAGAGAAAAAAAAGATAACAAAGGAGCAAAATCTTTGTGATGGAAAGGAATGGTATCCAAAGTACAAGTGGAGGGACTTCCCTGGTGGTCCAGTGGTTAAGATTCCACACTTCCACTTCCAGGTTTGATCCCAGGTCGGGGAACTAAGGTGTCACGTGGTGAGGCCAGAAATTTTTTTAAAAATAAAGTACAAGTGGAAAGAGTGCCTTTGATAAAAGCAGGGGCATTTCTGCACGATACTAAGAGAAGACAAAGACGATGGATACATGTACAGATAGGCTTGTAGATTTAGGGGGTGGTCCATGAAGGACTTCCTCCTTGACCATCCCATTTTCTCAATGAAATTTGAGGCAGGCTTATCAGCTAAGAGTAGGTTGAGGGAGACATTGTGGGAGGTTTAAAAAGAGGAGAAAATAGTGTTTCAGACCCAAGTTCGTGTGCCTGACACACAGTGAGACCAAACAGAAACATCAAGTTTGGAGCAGAGAAAGTTTTATCGCAAGGGCTGAGCAAGGAGAACAGGATGCTCCTGCTAAAAAAGTTCAAACTCCCCAATGGTGTTTGGCATAGAGTTTGTTTGTTTGTTTTCTTTTTTTGGCCGCACAGAGCAGCTTGCGAGATTTTAGTTCCCTGAACAGCGATGGAAGCCGGGCCCCCAGCAGTGGAAACACGGAGTCCTAACCACTGGACCACCGGGGAATTCCATCAGGGAAGAGTTTTTATAGGCAAAATTTGGGGGGAGGGCTGCAGGGTGTGTGGCAATCCTCTGACTGGTTGGTGGTGAGGTAACAGGGTGGTGTTCCAGGAATCTGCCTTCTGGTTCCAACCAGCCGTGTTTACACTCAGCCTGAAGTTACCATCCTCCAGCTGGGTGGGGGCCTTAGTTCCTGTAGAAGAACTCAGGTATTTATATCAGGTTGTTGTGTATATCCCTTGAGGAGAAACCAGGCCCCTGCCCCTGTGGCTGCACTATCGTTTCTTGACTGCCTTTCCTTTGCTTCTGCATTCCCTTACTCCCCGAATTAGTAACTGTTTAAATCTGCCCTTTGGGACTCGGGGGAAGGTCTAAAAGTCTTTTGTACCTGGGAGGGCCCTACAAAGTGTGAAAGCAATGGAGATTGCCTGCAGAGCCAGTTGAGGTTTGTGGTCGTGAATTTAAAGTAAAACCATCCAGCCTACGTATGCCAATTTCTCCAGAAGAGATGGACAATTAGATTTAATCAGGGTTGTGGCTTTTTTGTTTTTCCGTGAGAGTAATGAAAGAGAAAGAGACAGCTACTGGAATTTGGGTGTTTGCAAAAGAATGATTATAAAGAGGGATCTTGGGATCTAAGCTGGGTGCAGAGGGAGGTTAAGGGAGAGGAGGTATGTGTGTGACTGTGGATGAGGTTAACGGATTGACAGGAGTACAGGTTGCAAAGAAAACAGTAACAAAAGAACTTGGCTTTGGTGAATTAATGGGGACAGACAAGGACATAAGAAAGTGGTTCTGAAGAATTGCGGTATCAGGAGACATAGACAGAAGAAGCAAGCCCAAAGGGGCCAAGGCTCTTGAAAGAACGGAAGAGAACTGGTTGGGAAGCCACAAAGGGAAGCAAGAAACGTGCATCTCTGAAGCCAGACTACATGAGTCCAAGTTCTAGACCCAACATTTACTAGCTATTCGAAATTCACAGCTTTTTATTCTTGAAAACTGTGATAGCGGTACTTTTTTCTAGGGTTTTGTGAACAGTTATTGAGGTGATTTAAATAAAAGCACTTAACACGGTGTTCATAGTTTATGCTCTATAAGTGTTAGCTATTACTAAATCATTTTGGAAACAATAAACACTATCATCTAAATGGCTTTGCAATTTGAGTAAATAGTGCTTCAGTGGCCCTTTCTTTGCCCTCCCACTGGTGTGAAACCAGTGCACCTGGGAGTTTTTACTCCAGCATTACTTATCCTGCTAAGACAGTGAACTCTAAAATGAAGATTTAAAAGAAAGGGGAAAAGTCAAATCACCACGCTGCACATTTTACTTTTCTTACAATTTTGTCAATTATACCTCGGTAAAACTGAGAAAAAACAAAAAGGAGAAAAAAGGAATTGTGTTCTCAGCTATCATAACGAATAATGACAGAGGTTTGTAAATATCACCTCTAATTCTGGTTTCACTTCTATTTGTCCAGCAAAATAACCATTTTCAGTATTCTTTAGGAGAACTAATGGGTAAGTGGTGAGAAAGCTAACCCTTTGTCATCTACTTGATCTCAGTTCTTTAATTCCTTATATTTCTAAGTCTTTGCAGTGGGATAACTGTGATGAAATATACCACATATACTTCAAAACTAAAATGTCCAAAACTGAACTTAATATTGGCCTCCAATCCCATCTACTTCTTTTTCTATTTTTATTCTTTCAGTTAGTGGTGCTAAAGAGGATCAGACAGGCCACCCCCAAAATGTGTCTCCATCATAAGGATTATTTTGAGCGGAAGGCAATTGAGAATCAACATATGCAGGAAGAGTTCTCTAGGACTGTCCTTATCTGCCTAAATGCAAGACATGGATTTCCCTTTGTGAAAGTGTCTACCCCAAACCCCAAACCCAGCATCAAGAAGAAAATGACTCTTATCACCAGAAATGTAGAGACAACATCCAGATGGGTTTGCATAAACAGATCTTACTGAAATAATCCTTATCTTCCATTAGTTCCCCCATATATTTCCTGATGACGTCCCACAATTTGTCATCCCTTGAAACCCAAGCCCCCTTTCCTTTGTTAGGATGGTACCTAAGCCCCGAGTCTAACTGCTTCTTTGTGGTTCACTTCTTTTCTGCGAACTCTTATGCACATAAATATAAGTGAAAATTGTATGCCTTTTCTCCTGTTAATCAGCCTTTCCTTAGTTTAATCTGCACACTCCCAATTAAAGAACATAAGAGGATAGAGGAAAAGCTATTCCTCCCCAATCGTTTTTGGTTTTTTTTTGATGTGGATCATTTTTTTAGTGTTTATTGAATTTGTTAAAATATTGCTTCTGTTTTATGTTTTGTTTTTTTGGCCGTGAGGCATATGGGATCTTAGCTCCTCGACCAGGGATCAAACCTGCACCCCCTGCACTGGAAGGCAAAGTCTTAACAACTGGACCGCCAGGAAAGTCCCCGCAATAGTTTCTTAGTCCCAACTCACTGTCTCTTATCCAAATGCAATCAGTATGTCTTAAAAAGATCTTGCCTGGGTCCTCCTCTGTATCCCCACTGACACAGCCTTAGTTCAGGCCCACAGCAACTCAAACCCACACCACTGGCAACCATCTCTTCTTCTCCATAATTGCTTCCAATCTTGCCCCCTCCTGACCTTAGAGAGCATTGTTTCAAACACAAATCTAATTGCTTAACTCCTGTGCAAAACACCCTTTGATGGCAATAATCTCCGAACTTCTTTGGTCATACAACCCTATGGGGAGGGGAGGAGGGCATATACTCCCAACCCATGTCTATTTACTTAGATATAAACTGTGTATATATGTAATACTACACAAATTTATACATTATACAACATATCCCAAAGTAGAAGAAATTAAAAAAAACAAGTTCTAATATTTTGGCCTAAATGGATCATCTTGCACACCCTCTAGTGCCAAGCCACTTTAAAAGCCACTCACTTACAAGGTGAAATTCAGTCTTAAGCAGGAGTCTTTAATACAATAGCTCTTGCCTGTATATCTAGTCTCATTTCCTGCTGATTCCCCATAGGTCAGAGTTCTAGCCATAGTTAATAACCTGCATGTACTGGACCCCCTTTTCACTTGGTGCACATATTATGACTTTGCCTAGAATGCTCTTTCTCCCATGACTGTTTTCAGACTGCTCGCTCAAGCATGATTTCCTTGGGGAAACCATTTCTTATTACCACCACCCCACGTATATCAGATTACGTCTCTCTCCCTACCTGGGTTCCCATAGCAGCCTCTGAACAACTCAACTGCAACACTCACGATATTATATTGAAGTAATTTGTTTATATTTGTTTTCCTATTAAGACTGTGAGCTCCTTGAGGCTATGATTGGTAGCTTGTTAGTCTTTGTGTCCTGGGACCACAACCGCATTTTTTTTTTCACAGTCACATTTTGATAGAAGAATTAAAAATGATGAATATGAAAGGGATTAGAATATACCACCTCAAAATATGCCACTTTGGCATATGGATTATTTTGAGCTGAAGGCAATTGGGAATCAACAGATGCAGAAAGAAAACTTCTTGGAGCTCTCTTTATCTGACTAAAAGCAGAAACTTCTGAGAAATGAGGACTGCCATAAATACCCTCCCTGGGAGATTTATGGACCTGAAGAAGATGGAAAGCTAACACCAAGGTGAGTCTGCATAAACAAACTTTATTCAAATAACCCTTATATAGGTTATTTATATAGGTAATATGTCTTAAAGGGGTTCCATTGGTTATCCCATATATTTGCCTTCTTACAATTTTCTGCCCCTAGAAGTCCACACCCCCCTCCTTTTTTTTTTGTCTAGTCACCCTTTGTTAAAATGGTATATAAGCTTCTGAGTCTGTTTCATTAGGTTTTCACTTCTTTTCTGTGTAGCCCCATGCATGCAAAATTAAAAACATCAATTAAATTTATATACCTTTTCCCCCTGTTAATCTGTCTGTTGTCAGTTTAATTCACACACCCCAGGTATTAAATCTAAAAAGGTAGAGGGAAAAAATTTTCCTTTCTTACAAACACTTTCTTGGAAGAGAGTGAAAAACCTGTGTACTTACGCAGGAATGTGTAGGATTAGACTAGAGTGAAAGAACAGACTATTTTAAAGACTGGAATTTCATTTTTATTTACCAAGCAATATACCAACTCTTAACCGTCCAAATATAGCATTACATGTCCCTTTTTGTGATTTCCATTAAAGGTAATTCAAGTTTTTAACACTGGGTGATTGAATGGATGAATGGAGAGAAATAAACAGCTACTTCTTTCTTAATGTGTATCAGGCATTAATCCATCCAATGATTCTTTTTGAGAGACACTGTTTTTCTTGTTTTTATAAATGGGGAAACTAGGGTTTAACATAGTTTAATAATGTGCCCAGGATGACACAGCTACTAAATAGAACCTCAATTCTGGACTATCTGATCCCAAAGTTCACAGTCTTATGTAATATTTCCTCTTATTCTAGGGTGCTTTCTCCACCTTATACAACTGAATACCATACACATGTTAATACAAGTGTCCCTTTTTACACAATCAGAATATAGAATAAGAAAAGACATAATTTTATAATCTAGTCCTAACAAGACCAACCAATACATATAATGATAAAAAAAAAATCTCTGCCTGTGTCAGACATACCAATGAAAGTACAAGGGGAAGAGAACTGGGTCTGATCTTACAGCCCCACTAATGTCCATGGAATGCGGTGAACTAGGGCAAGTGGTTTGTAAACTGTCTGTGACTCAGATGCTTCATTTAAAAAATGAGTACATTAGAAGTTATGATCCCTAACTTCATTATTTTAATTTAATTTTGGCATCACACTTCATCATGGCTTCCAAGTGTTTAAGTATTCAAAAGAAAAGTGGTTGCCTTCATAACCCAGGACAATATTGTCACATTGAGAAATATAGCTGGAGAGAATAAAGGTATTACTCAGAGAGTCCTCTGGCATCACCTCACTTCTTGTGTCAGTTGCTAAGGGAAAGTAAAGCAGTGAGCATCATTTCTAGCTTATTTGTCTTCTGGAATGTTCTACACTGCAGACGTGATACTATATACTTTATACTTCCCTACCTTTTCCCCATGGAAGCTGTAGAAACAGCCATACCATTGTGTTTTACCCTTTTTCATCCAACTTAAGGAAAGACTCATTTAAACAGGGATGTCGGGGGTGGGGGGGGATAAATTGGGAGATTGGGATTGACATATCCACACTACTGTATATAGAAATAGATACCTACTAAGAACCTACTGTAGAGCACAGGGAACTCTACTCAATATCCTATAATGACCTATATGGGAATAGAATATAAAAAAGAGTGGATTTATGTATATGTATAAACTGACTCACTTTGCTGTACAGCAGAAACTAACACATCATTATAAATCATCTATACTCCAATAAAAAATTAATTAAAAAAATAAAATAAACAGAGATGTCATGGGAACTCCCTGGCAGTCCAGTGGTTAGGACTCTGTGCTTCCCCTGCATAGGGCACAGGTTCGATCCCTGGTCAGAGAACTAAGATCCTGCAAGCCGTGCATGGAATGGCCAAAAAAAAAAAAAAAACTTAAAAAAATAAAATAAAATAAACAGGATGTCACTTTGTATTAATGGTCTCATACCCAATATTTAATATCAATTTAAGAAGATTTAATTTAAGAAGAATAATAAGCTAATAACCATAGTTGTAATCCTTTGGGCAGAGTGTCATAGCATCCCATGGAAGAGTTACATGAGAGTTCATGATTGATAGGCCAAGCGGATGAACACTGCATATCCTTGTCAAACCTTTCTAGAAATGGTCATGTGTGTATGGTAGGTGACCTCTAAAATGGTCCTCAAGGGCTTCCCTGGTGGCGCAGTGGTTGAGAGTCCGCCTGCCGATGCAGGGGACACGGGTTCGTGCCCCGGTCCGGGAAGATCCCACATGCCGTGGAGCGGCTGGGCCCGTGAGCCATGGCCACTGAGCCTGCGCGTCCGGAGCCTGTGCTCCGCAACGGGAGAGGCCACAACAGTGAGAGGCCCGCGTACCGCCAAAAAAACAAACAAACAAAAAAATCCGCCTGCTAATGCAGGGGACATGAGTTCGAGCCCTGGTCCGGGAAGATCCCACATACCGTGGAGCAACTAAGCCTGTGTGCCACAAGTACTGAGCCTGTGTTCTAGAGCCCGTGAGCCACAACTACTGAGCCTGCGTGCCGCAACTACTGAAGCCCGCTGGCCTAGAGCCCATGCTCCACAAGAGAAGCCACTGCAATGAGAAGCCCGTACACTGCAACAAAGAGTAGGCCCCGCTCTCCACAACTAGAGAAAAGCCCGTGCACAGCAATGAAGACCCAATGCAGCCAAAAATAAAATAAATAAATATTTGAAAAAAAAAGAATTTCCTTCCTTAAAAAAATTAATTTTTTAAATAAATAAATAAATAAAATGGTCCCCAGGGATCCCTTCCTCCTGGTATTTATGCCCTTGCGTAAAGCTCTCCCCTTGAGTGTAGGCTGGATTTAGTGACTAACTTCTAGTGAATATAATACAGCAGAGGTGATGGGGTGTTAATACCAATATTAGTTTACAGAAATACTGTGATTCATCTCCCCATACCTCTCCCTGAGGACAATTGACTGCCATGTTGTAAGCTACGCTTGGAGAGGCCCACAGGGCAGAGAGGCCCACAGGGCAGAGGGAGGCTTCTGGCCAATGGCCAGCGAGGAACTCAGTCCTGCCAACAAACAAATGAATGGAATGAAAGTTGATTCTCCCCTGCTTGAGCTTTCACATGAGATCATAATCTCAGCCTGCAGCCTGACTGCAACCTTGTGAGATGCCTTGAGCCTGAGGCCCTGAGCTAAACTGTGTCTGGATTACTGACCTACAAAAACTGTGAGGTAATATATGTTTGTCACTTCAAGCCATTAAGTTGTGAGGTAACATGTTATACAACAATAGATAACTAGTAGATGATAATCATTATTATAACATTACGTGTTGTTTTTGGGGTTTTTTTTGGCTGTACCGCATGCGGGATCTTAGTTCCCTGACCAGGGACCAAACCCATGCCCCCTGCAGTGGAAGCGCAGAGTCCTAACCACTGCACGGCCAGGGAATTCCCTACATTACATGTTTTATACATATAGTTAAACAAATATATTTTATAAGTATGACATATTTCAGACTTTAAATCTGGCCTATAGTCTTCTTCTTCATAAACACTTTTTTTTTTTAACCCCGCTTGACTTCAACAGATTCCTGAATTAACCACACAGTTTGTTTTCATTCATTCATTCATCCATGCATACACCTATTTTTTAAAAAATATTTATTTATTTGGCTGCACCTGGTCTTAGCTGTGGCACGTGGGATCTTTAGCTGCGGCATGCGGGATCTAGTTCGCTGACCAAGGATCGAACCTGGGCCCCCTGCATTGGGAGCGCGGAGGCTTACCACTGGACCACTAGGGAAGTTCCACATCTAATTTTTTTGGGACTTTATTTTTTAGAGCAGTTTTAACTTCACAGCAAATTGAGAAGATAAAAACTTTTCTCATATACTGCCTTCTTCCCACATATGCACAACCTCCCCCATTATCAGCATCCCCACCAGGGTGGTGCATTTGTTATAGTTGATTAACCTATGTTGATACGTCATCATCACCCAAAGTCCATGGTTTACATTAGGGTTCACTCTTGGTTCTGTACTCTCACACGTAACCATCTTTGTAGTATATCATACAGAGTACTTGCCCTGCCTTAAAAATCCTCTGTGCTCTGCCTATTCATCCCTCCCTCCCCTCAACCCCTGGCAACCACTGATCTTTTTATTGTCTCCAGTTTGCCTTTTCCAGAATGCCATATAGTTGGAATCATACACTATGTGACCCTTTCAGACTGGCTTCTTCCACTTTGTAATATGCATTTATGTTTCCTCCATGGCTTTTCATGGCTTGATAACTCACTCGTTTTAGTGCTGAATAATATTCCATTGTCTGGATGTACCACAGTTTATTTATCCATTCATCTACTGAAGGACATCCGGATTGTGTACAAGTTTAGCAGTTATGAACAAAGCTGCTATAAACATCCATGTGCTGGTGTTTGAGTAGGCCTAAAGTTTCAACTCATTTGGGAAAATACCAAGGTGTGTGATTTCTGGATCATATGTAAGAGTATCTTTAGTTTTGTAAGAAACTTCCAAACTGACTTTCAAAGTGGTTGTACCATCTTGCGTCCCCACCAACAATGTGTGAGAGTTCCTGATGCTCCAAATCCTTGTCAGCATTTGGTATTGTCAGTATTTCACATTTTGGCTATTCTTATAGGTGTGTAGTGGTGTCTCATTTTTTTTTCTTACTATATCACTGGTTTGTTATAAAAGGATATAACTCAGGAACAGCTAGATGAAAGAGATGCCTAGGACAGGGTACCGTAAAGGACCAGGAGCTTCCGTGATCTCCATCTTCCCCACATCTCCATGTGGTCACCAACCTCTCGTTGTTGTTTTAATTTGTATTTCTCAAATGACATATGATATGGAGTATTTTTTCATGTGCTTATTTGCCATCTGTATATCTTCTTTGGTGAGGTATCTGTTAGGGTCTTTGGCCCATTTTACAAATCAGGTTGTTTGTTTTCTTATTGTTAAGTTTAAGAGTTCTTTGTATATTTTGGATACCAATCCTTTAACAGATATGTCTCTTTTTTTGAAAGACAAATGCCATATGATATCACTTATATGTGGAATCTAAAATATGACACAAATGAATTTATCTACAAAACAGAAAGAGACTCACAGACAAAGAGAACAGACTTGTGGTTGCCAAGGGGGAGGGGTGGGGAAGGGATGGATTGGGAGTTTGAGATTAGCAGATGCAAACTATTATATACAGAATGGGTAAACAACAAGGTCCTACTGTCCAGCACAGGGAATTATATTCAATATCTTGTGATAAACTATAATGGAAAAGAATGTGAAAAAGAATATATATATATATATATAACTGAATCACTTTGCTGTACGGTAGAAATTAACACAACATTGTAAATCAACTATACTTCAATAAAATAAAGTAAAAAAAAGGTATGTCTCTTTTTTAAGACTTTATATTTTTAGAGCAGTTTAAGGTTCACAGCAAAATTGAGGGGAAGGTACAGAATTTCCTAATGTACTCTGTGGCCCTACACATGCACAGCAGCCTCTCCCATTATCAACATCCCCCACCTGAGTTAGACATTTGCTGTGGCTGATGAGCCTACGTTGACACATCATAATCACCCAAAGTCCATAGTTTACATTAAAGCTAACCTGTGGTGCTGTACATTCTGTGGGTTTGAACAGATGTATAATGACATTTATCCATCATTATGGTCAGATACATCTTTTGCAAATATTTCCTTCCATCTGTGTCTTGTCTTCTCATTCTCTGGACAGTGTCATGCATCCAATTTTGAAAGTGTTACTATGTATCAATCACTGTTTTGGAAATAAAATAGAAAAATGAATAAAGCACTATTTCTGGCCTCAAGAAAGACAGGCAGAAACTGATAATGACAAAATTGCATGAAAGCCCCACTATTATTCTAGGCCATTTTATTGTCCATGTAGAAGACTCTATCCTGTATCCTAACCTCATTGGACCTTAACTTTAGCTCTGACAATTTTAACTTCCACCTCACTTCAGCATTATATATAACTCTATCTTCTCAATCACTTTCTTACTCTAATAATAATAATAATAGTGGTAGCTACCACTTATTGAGCATCTACCATGTTCTAGTCATGGACTTTATGTGTTTTACACAAATACTTAAATATTTTACAGGTAAGTATATGGATTAAGAGTTAAAGGAATCTGCCTAAGGCTTATGTAGTAAAGGGGATCAGGGCATGCCACCCCAAATATGCCACTTTGGCATATTAATTTTTTTAGGCTGAAGGGAGTTGAGAAACAAATTTCCCTTTGTAAAGATGACATAGAGTCCCATTTGTAAAGATGACATAAACTTCCCGACTCCCATACCAGTAAGAGGAGAATGATTCTTACCACCAGAGAGGAATTGAATCTGCATAACAAACCGTACCAAATATCCCTTATCTACCACACTTTTCGTAGTCACCCTTCACAATGTACCATTCCTAGGAGCACAAATCCCTTTTCCTTTGCCTAGTCACTTCTCCATAATATATCGCTCTTTGTTAAAACTGTATATGAGGCCCCAAGTCTAGTCACTCCTCTGGGTTTTCATTCTTTTCTGTGAAGCCCCCATGTACAAAAAGTATTAACACCAATAAGGAAATATATGCCTTTTCTCATGTTATTATATCTTTTCTCAGTTTAATTCACAGTCCCCCAGAAGCAGATCATGAGTAGATAGAGAATAAGTTTTCTTCTCTCCTACAGTAGTAAGTGGCAGGGCCTGGATTCAAATCCAGATCTCTCTAGCCCAGAGCTCGTATTTTTTTCTGCTAGGCCACACTGTTCTTTATCCTTTGACAACACATTCTGGCAGGAAAGCATTATACAATTTTATACTGGCACCCAAGCCTAAGGGTGAGTTATTGTCCGCAGTTTAAGAACCGATGAGTAGAAATTGAAGATTGTAATTTAAAATACGTTATTTTAGGGGCTTCCCTGGTGGAGCAGTGGTTAAGAATCCGCCTGCCAATGCAAGGGACATGGGTTCGAGCCCTGGTCCGGGAAGATCCCACATGCCGTGGAACAACTAAGCCCGTGTGCCACAACTACTGAGCCTGTGCTCTAGAGCCCACGAACCACAACTACTGAGCCTGTGTGCCACAACTACTGAGCCCACGCTCCTAGAACCCGTGCTCCGCAACAGAGAAGCCACAGCAATGAGAATCCCGCGCACTGCAACTAGAGAAAGCCCGTGAGCAGCAACGAAGACCCAACGCAGCCAAAAATAAATAAATAAATATTTAAAAATAAATAAAATAAAATGTTATTTTATTATAAGCTCTGTTAAGAATGAATATTTTAGAAGGACAGATCTCTAAAATGAATAGTGTTCTTTATAATACAACAAGTGTCATAGCAATAAAGAAGAGAATGGATAGTGTTAAACCTTAGGCCTGAAAGATTGGTTAGTATTAATCTCAGGCCTAACAAACAGGATTTAGGGCCTATCTCTGCTGCTTATTAGTTGTGTGTGCCTGGGGTCTGTCTGACCTCAACTCTGCAAAATAAAGATACTATCCACTTTAAAGAGTTTTCTGAGTTCTAGACACATATGTTTAATTATGTGCCAGATACCCGTACTCAGGAGTCTCATAAACATTCAATATTGGTATGTCCAAAATGGAATTAATCTGCCTCACAGCCTTCTGCTTGTCCAGTGCACCTTTATCTGTTAATGGCACCACCAACCATACAGTGGCTCAACTCAGAAGCCAGGAGGTCTTCATCTCCCCACCTCCCCTTAGTTTTCATATCCAATCCCTTTATCCTATATTCTTCTTCTTTCATTAATTCATGTACTCAACATTTTTTACTCAGTACCTACTACTAAATTACTGGGTGTTCAACAGTAAATTAGGTGCTGGGGATAGAACAACGCTGTAGACAGACATAATCCCACACTCTAGTCATTTACAATTTAGTGGGAGGGCCACCCACAAAGGAGTCATATCATACGTTTAAGTTACACAAATTTAATCAATTATTTAATTATGTTTGAGAGGATAGAGAAAGAGTCATTGAAATACTCTAAGTGGGCAAAAATTTAGATAACTATAATTATGACATATCTGGTACTCAGGAAACACTTAACAAAATTGTACTAATATAATAAGGAAATTTGTGGAGTACTATGAGGGCGTAGAGTAGAACTAAATAAGCCAAGGAGGCCAGGAACACTTTCTTTTTCTTTTTCAGGAAGTAATTCCAAGCCCAGTGGAGAAGGAGGGTAGGAATCATCCAGGTATATGTGTTGTTGTGGGACGGGACGAAGAAGAGCCTTCCTGGAAGAGAGCATAACTTGTGTGAAAATCCTCAAGTAGGAAAAGTATGGATGTTTGAGGAACTGAAAATAGTATCGCTGGTGCACATCGAGAACCACAGGAAGTGTGGATCTAATTAAGGGTGGAAGAAGAGGCAGGCAGACACACCATAGCAGACTGGGGGTTGCAAACACAAGTGGCTATAGGTCCCAGCAAGCAGACCACATAAAGGTAAGAGTGATGGTGTCTGAAAACTGGCACCCATACGCCCCATCTAGAGAGGCCAGCCACCACTCAGCTCATGCTGATTCCTATGGAGGACAGTGGCTGCAGTGTGGCCAAATCTTTCAGCTTTCTAAGAAAAACCACGAATCTGGACTTGAATATGCAATCTTCCACGTTTTTAATAAAAGCATCCAATTAAAAAAAATTAAGACACTCTGATGGCAAACAAAGCATATATCAGCCATTTATTTATTTTATTTTTGGCGGTGCCACACAGCTTGTGTGATCTTATTTCCCCAACCAGGGACTGAACCTGCTCCCTTGGCGGTGAAAGCACTGAGTCCTGACCACTGCACCGACAAGGAATTCCCCATATCATCAGTTTAGATGGGACTTGTGGGTCACCAGTTTGCAAAATGATCATATTTTAATATATCATGGAGTTTAGTATATCATGAGTTCATAATGACACACAAGAGGGAAAATGTCGGGTAAGCAGTGTTCCACATATGTGGATCCTGGGTCCAGAAGAGAGATTATGCTGGTGATTTGTATTTGGTGTCATTTCTTTTTTATTGCTAATTAAAGTCCTGAGTGTGAATGAGATTACAAACGAAAAAGGGTTTGTGTGTGAAAGTCTGGCACATTGAAGTTTCTGGCTGGAAAATGGGAAGATGAGAGTTTTAAAAAATGAGTCTAGGGATTTCTCTGGTGGTCCAGTGGGTAAGACTCCGTGCTCCCAATGCAGGGGGCCCAGGTTCGATCCCTGGTCCGGGGAACTAGATACCACATGCTGTTATAACTAAAAGATCCTGCAGGCTGCAACTAAGACCCAGCGCAGCCAAAATACGTACATAAATATTTCTAAAATAAATAAATGAATAAAAAATGAGTCAAGGTTTGTGATCTATAAAGAACTCTTTAGCCGTAATAAGGCATTCAGACTTTATCCAAAGAAGAACAGAGGACTTCTCTGGTGGCACAGTGGTTAAGAATCCACCTGCCTATGCAGGGAACAAGGGTTCAATCCCTGGTCCGGGAAGATCTCACATGCCGTGGAGCAACTAAGCCCCTAAGCCACAACTACTGAGCCTGTGCTCTCGAGCCCGTGAGCCACAATTACTGAGCCCATGCTCCACAACAAGAGAAGCCACCACAATGAGAAGCCCACACACAACAACAAAGAGTAGCCCCTGCTCGCGGCAACTAGAGAAAGTCCGCGCACAGCAACAAAGACCCAACACAGCCAAAAATAAATAAATAAATATATTAAAAAAAAAAAAAAAAGAAACAGAGAAGAACAGAGAGTCATGAAAAGGTTTCAGGCAATAGTGATGTGAATCTGTTATTAATTTATAAAAATAACTGACTCAGTGTGAGAGGAGCACAGCAAAGCAAGGAAAGACCCAAGACAAGAAGACAATTTAGGAAGCTACTGTGGAACTCCTGGAGAGGGGTGCTGATGGCCCAGACAGGCAATAGGTGGAGAGTGAACATATTTGAGAACGATTTTGCATGTATTTAAGATCCAAAGATGGGATCTGTATCATCTTTATTCCCAGTTGCTTCCAACTTTTGTGCAAATTTCCCTGCTGATTTGAATCCATGCATTAGGGATGTGCCACACCTTCTGCCCCTTCTCTGCATCATCTGTCAACTTCCTAGTCATTTCTCTTAATTCACTGAAAACTTTAACCTATGACTAGGAGTCTTCCTCTACTCCAAGTCCTGCCATTTCCAAGGAGATATTAATGTCCTTATGGCAACTCGTCTAAAAACCTGTTGTCTCAGTTCCTTGATCTTCTCACCTCTGATGACACTCTTCCCCACCTCCACTTTAGCCAACAAGCTGGTCATTATCAAAATTTACATCACTGCTACAATGATCACTTCAAACATTCTGTTCTCTGTCTACAACCTTCTGTTCCAGATGTGATTCTCAAGCACCCCCAGTTTACCTAGTCTTCAACCTCATTGGAACTGCCAACCCACTGGCACCTTTCTTTTGTCAACAGCCCATTCTTATATTTGATAGCATTTTAAAAATGGTAGCCTAGAGCCCATGTTTTATTATTTCAATCGTCCACTAACCAATATCTTAAATGTCTTTGCCTCTTGACCTTTCTATCACATCTGCCTGGAAAAACTTCAGCCCTGAATGAATCCAGTTATCATCCTTCTGAATTTCTCAGTACCAAGGCAGGAGAAAAATTACAAAACAGCAGAAATTGGTATCTCTGTATATTCATGGCCACCAACCTCAACCGGGTGAACTTCAAAACTTTAAAGATACGGGCTTCCCTCGTGGTGTAGTGGTTGAGAGGCTGCCTGCCGGTGCAGGGGACGTGGGTTCGTGCCCCGGTCCGGGAAGATCCCACATGCCGGGGAGCAGCTGGGCCCGTGAGCCATGGCCGCTGAGCCTGCGTGTCAGGAGCCTATGCTCCGCAACGGGCTAGGCCCCAGCAGTGAGAGGCCCGTGTACCGCAAAAAAAAAAAAAAAAAAAAATATATATATATATAAATATATATATATCTTAGGAATTGTTCCAATTCAAGGCATAATGAGCTGCTTCATTCTTTTTTATGACTCTATAGTAGTCTGTTGTAAGGAAGTAGTATAACTTATTTAATCTCTTATTTTTTGGTATTTAGGATACTCACAATCTTTTAAAATTTAAGTTATAGACAATACAACAGTGAATATTCTTGTACACACATAATTGTGTTCGAGTATGTGTATGAAAGTCTATCTTAGACTTTCAAATTCCTAGAAGCGGAATCACTGGGTTAAATGAAATGTGCATTTCTAATTTTGTAAGATATTGACAGTTTTCCCTCTGTAGAGTTTGTATCATTTTACATTTCCACTAGCAATGTATAAGAGTGCCTATTTCTCATACATTTACCAAAACAGAAAACTTTTGAAACATTATGAACTTTGCCAATCCACATCGAGAATTCTTATCCAAGGTCCACAGGCCTCAAGAAATTTATTCCAGAGACTTCCCTGGCAGTCCAGTGGTTAGGACTCTGTGCTTCCACTGCAGGGGGCACGGGTTGGATCCCTGGTAGGGGAACTAAGATCCTGCATGTTGCGCGGCCAAAAAAAAGAAAGAAAGAAAAGAAAAGAAATTGATTCCAATTTTTGCCTTCCACTCAAAGTTCCAACTTCAAACGTCAGTCAGTGAGATCACCAGTTCACCTACGTGAGAATCCCCACTCCAACTATGCATGCTTTTACCCCGGTACCTTCAGTCCTCTGATCCAATCAACCTTTCAACATAAGCCTCCCTTCAACGTCTCCAGCCTGGACTGCATGGCTCAGTGCTATGAGTTCTCCCTTGCCCCATCTCTCCATCATACCTGCCTGGCAAAAATCCATCCTTAGTTAAATACAACTCCTGCCTACCCTGCACCTGCAAAAGGAGCTGAACATATCTGGAGAAAAACTCACAATCATTCTGTCTTGTCTGAGTCAAGTCCGTAACCACAAGCCTCAGTGGGCTCTTGGCAACCCCCAAATCATGACATTTCTGGGTCTGTTCACTTTCCCATCCCACTGCTTCATACCTTTTTATCCCTTTCAAACGTCCTCCCATGTCTTTTCACTCCCACTTTCTGCTGTTCATCTTGCTTAATATTTCACCAAAAAAAGTTGAAGGAGAAAAGAACTTCATCATTGTTCCATGATTAAATCTATCAGCCTACCGAAACAGATACGCTTATGCTCTGCCTTTCCTCCTTTTATATTCTATGAAGTGCCCTTGCTCCTGTCCAAGGCTAACCTTGTCACTGTGGGAGATTGGAGATTCCCTTCTCTGGGATATAAAGGGACACTGATCTCGTAATTACTTCCTTCTTTTTTATTGAAAGCTCTTTTAATCACGCAGTTATCCTGTATTTACCTTTCCACTCCCATCTCTCAATACACACCCAATTCGCCGGCCTCTTGGAATCACTTGCAATGCCTTGCAGCCTCTCCCAGGCTTCTGTGCTCATGCTTGCCCCTCTCCTTGGTGTGCCCCTCACCTTGCACATTTACCTTACTCCACATGAAATCTTCCACGTCCACTTTCTCTTCACTCCTATTCTATTGCTTTCGTACAGGCTCCTTCTCCCCTATTTTATTCTTTCTCCCTCAATGTTTCTTACAAAAATGCAAATGGAGGGGGGATGTTGATTTTCTGGTTACTTCCTATGACCTTTCCTTCAAACCAAGTCCCTTGGTTTGAGTCCCAGCCACTTTTCATGCACCCTGTCGCTAATTTTTCCTTTCTGTAGGAGACTGCATCGTGTGTGTGAGGATGTGCTCTGGGGCTTCCAGGAGAGGGGTGGTGGGTGATCACTCCTGGTGGGAGACCGCAGCATATATAGGTATATCAAGGTTTATACCAGAAAGCCGGTAACGCTCTACTCAACACTCCCCATTTTCCCAAATCCAGGGCTACCCTCAGCCTCTAGGACCGCGAGAGTCCCGGCGGATCCCGGGGCGTGGCTTCGCTTTGAAGGCCGCTGATCTAGATTGGCTCCGAGGGCGGTCCTGGCCAATCAGGACTGGGGGCGTTGTCTCGAAGGCGGGGCTTCCCCTCGCCTACCCCCCCCCCCCCCCCGCCTCCCACGCGGTGGGTTCCAGGAGCTACCTCCCTGTGGACGCGACCCCTAGATCTCCCGCAGAAGTCTCTGGGCCCGGGGGGGCCTGGCGGGACATGGCCTTGGCCACTGTGGCAGCAACAAGACTGGGCCTCGGCCGGGCCCCTCCGCTCCTCCTCCGGCGCGGCTACCAGACAGAGAGGGGTGTCTACGGCTACCCGCCGAGGAAGCCTGAGAGCCGGGAGCCCCAGGGCGGCCTGGCGCGCCCACCAGGTCAGGGATTGGTCCCGGGCGGTGGGCGTGGGGCCTGGGGAGGCCTTCCTGCCTGGCCTGGGGTGGGGTGCTTTTGATAGTTGGGGCTTCTAGGGGCCTCAGTGTGCGAGTAGGAGGGTGGGGAGGAACGTGAGGCGAGGGAGCAGAGGCGGACAGGCGTGCATACAGTCAGGGTCGGGGTCACAGAATGGTTTTGTGAGCTCTTGTCTTTTCCATTCCTTGGTCGTAAAACGTATAAGAACTTAGCTCTTTGCGGAGTCGGGGCTGCAGGAAAAGAAAAGTTCTAAGATATCCCAGCTCCTGGAGTTCACCCAAGGATACATTTCCAGGTCCGTCTCCAAAGCTGGTGTGAGCTGGGATGTGTGGGGATCGCGACTGTGACAGGGTGAAGAGGGCAGTTAGTAGATTGGTCTTGGACCACAGCATGGTATTTATTATCCATTTGTCTCCTCTGTGTAGCCTCTTTAATTTCAGAGTTTAGAACTCTTTGCTGAATTTAGAAACGTGTTACTCAGGTTTTAATGTATTACGAGACACGAATATCAGTTTTTGGAAGCTCTGTTGCATCCTCATATGCTAGAGACTAATTTTGAGCATTTGGTTTATGCTCCAAAGTTATTGTATCTTTATTCATCTTCACAGAATAGAAGATGAACACAGATCGATTATTAGAGGAAGGTCATTTGGCATCTTTGATCCAGTTATTGGATTAACAATTAGGAGCCCCTTCATCATCTAAGCACCTGACCTTTGAGCAGTACATCACACACTGGAACCTTAATATTTTGCTTTTGATCCCAGGGGACATTTAGAATAAAACTGATTCTCCTTTTTGAGTCTAGCGGGTTTCTTTAGGGACAGGATTTTGGCCAGCTAGATTGCTAATCCCTTGAGAGTAAGACTATAGGTATCTTATTTCACTTGGCAAATTGAATGCCCAGAATTTTACACGCCAACTGTCCTCAAACTGAAGCGTGCATTCAGATCACTCTGCATGATGTTAAAATGCTAGCTTCCAGGCCAGCCTCCCTCTCCCCTCCCCCAAACCCCACCCTAGTTCTCATTCAGTGGCCTGAGATGAGGTTCAGGAATTTGTATTTTTATGTCACTCTAGGTGATTCTCTAGCAGGGCGTCCGTGGCCACCATGGCCAAACACTGTTATAGTCATAAGGGATGTATGTGTAAGATGTATTTGACAATCTCTTCTTCAATTAAGAACTTACTATTGTGTGCTCAGTGTGCAATTATTGTGATCTTATTTGAGGTTTTCCCTCACTGCTGGGTCTCTGATTCCTATTAACAGCCTGGCAGTTGAGAATTAATCTTTGCTGGGAAAAGTCTGGGCTGGTGGTTCTCAATGAAGACTGTATCCAAATCATCCAGGGAGCTTTGGGCTGGTGTGGTTTGAAAAAATATCTCTGGAGTTGATTTTATCTGTATATAATCTTCTCTCTTCCCTCATCACCAACTTGTGCCTCCCCACTCCTCCTAGCAATGAACTTGCTGTGTTGTGGAATCCTTGGTGAACTTTGAAAGTTCAGTATTGAGTTAGAACTGCAGGCTAAGGGTACAATATTGTGTTGTACTGAGAGGATAGAGTAAAATCAATACTGAGAAATAGTTGTTTGTTGCAGTTATGGGATCTGACTTAAGGAATTTTTTCCTTATATCTTTTTTTAATACTCTGAATAAAACTTAAAGGCAAGTGGGCCATTTTGTAACTTTCTTCAAAATTATCATTCCATGTAGATCTGTGACAGTTCTTTCAGTTTAAGAACTTATCACATCATTTTGTAAAAACTCTTTTTATAGATACTACTCCTACTAGGCTGTGTGGGGGAATGGGGAAGGAGATTACATATAGCTCACGTCCAAAGAGCTTGGTCACACATCTATACATACCTGCAAGTGAGACTGGAAACCATAGTCTTTACTCAGGGTGGCTACCTTCCAATTAAAAATTATTTTGAGAGCGAAGAGGAAAATAAATGTTGGAAAATAATTAGTAATCACCACGCTCAGCCCCTTTGGCCATTCAAATATCCTAAGCTTTTCTTCCCAAACATAGAATGTACTCACTTCCTCCCTCCTCCATTAAATTCCTTAATCCAGCTCAAAGTCCATTTTCTCTGGAGAATGTGCAGTCCACTCCAGCAGGTGTGGCTGTGGCTCCTTGGAGTCTGGAATTTTATGAACTGCTATCCATCCTGAATATATACACATTCGATGTACAAAGGAAACTCCCATCCACAAAAGGAAAGAATGAGGAATTTATAGCAGCCACTGGTTCAGACCACTTATCAAGTCCTGTTGGGTAGGAATGATAAAGCCCCTTTATGTGGCTGAGTGGTAAATTCACTAGATTATCCGGCCCCTCAACTCTGCCCCTGTCCCTTCCCCTGGTCTTGCCTTATGGGTTCTTCTTTTTTTTTTTTTTTTAAATTTGCCCATTTTAAGGATGTAGTTTTTTTTTTGGATGTTGGGGGTAGGAGTTTATTTATTTATTTTTGCTGTGTTGGGTCTTCGTTTCTGTGCAAGGGCTTTCTCTATTTGCGGCAAGCGGGGGCCACTCCTCATCACGGTGCGCGGGCCTCCCACCATCACGGCCCCTCCCGTCGCGGAGCACAGGCTCCAGACGCGCAGGCTCAGCAGTTGTGGCTCACGGGCCCAGCCGCTCCACGGCATGTGGGATCCTCCCAGACCAGGGCCTGAACCCGTTTCCCCTGCATTAGCAGGCAGACTTTCAACCACTGCGCCACCAGGGAAGCCCATGGGTTCTTCCTTAACCTGTATCTTCTGAGGGCATTGGGGAGTGTGCCCTCCTTGGGGGCTGCACACCTTTCGTGGTCTACTTTATTTTGATAAAGTTAGGAGCCTGAGAGTTACTTTAGGTAGTCATCAATTACAGATTTTTTTTTTCTGGCCAGAGTTGGGATTTCTTTGGCAGTTCAGTTTTTTATTTTATTTATTTTTATTTTTTATTTTTTAAATTAGTTTTTATTGGAGTGTAGTTGATTTACAATGTTGTGTTACTTTCTGCTGTACAGCAAAGTGAATCAGTTATACATATACATATATCCACTCTTTTTTAGATTCTTTTCCCATATAGGTCACTACAGAGTATTGAGTAGAGTTCCCTGTGCTGTACAGCAGGTTCTTATTAGTTATCTATTTTATATATAGTAGTGTATATATGTCAATCCCAATCTCCCAATTTATCCTCCCCTGCCCCATATCCCCCTTGGTAACCCTAGGTTTGTTTTCTACATCTGTGACTCTATTTCTGTTTTGTAAGTAAGCTCATTTGTACCATTTTTTTGAGATTTGGAGTTGGGATTTCTTTGGCAGTTCAGGTTTTTAAAATATTTATTTATTTATTTTTGGTTGCATTGGGTCTTCATTGCTGCGCGCGGACTTTCTCTAGTTGCGGTGAGCGGGGGCTACCCTTCGTTGTGGTACGTAGTCTTCTCATTGCGGTGGCTTCTCTTGTTGTGGAGCACGGGCTCTAGGTGCCCGGGCTTCGGTAGTTGTGGCTCACGGGCTCTAGAGCGCAGGCTCAGTAGTTGTGGCGCACGGGCTTAGTTGCTCCACGGCATGTGGGATCTTCCTGGACCAGGGCTTGAACCAGTGTCCCCTGCATTGGCAGGCTGATTCTTAACCACTGCGCCACCAGGGAAACCCGGCAGTTCAGTTTCTTAAATAAAATTCCTAGGACTGCAGTCTTTTTGCTTTTTGGATTTTTGCTTCTAGTCATTCCATGAGCAAGTTGCCCACAGTCAAAGAGCTCATCCGGGCCTAGTTTTTAAGCCTGCAAACCCTGGTCTTTTATTTACTGCTTCTACCCACTCGACTCCCTAAATTTAATGGTGTTTATTTTGAGACCATCTCAACTAATATGCTGTAGTGGGAAGGCAAAACCCTTTGTGTGATATTGAAGGCTCAGCTGGCTTTCATCATCTAACAGATAATGCTTACTAGAAGGTACTTAAAAAGGGGTTTCATCTTTTCTCCTATATCCGGCCAAGACAGCCTCTTCAGAACTACCTTAACTAATTGCTTCTACTCTTCCAACCTTGGCTGGGTCTGCCCTCTAGGTACTGAGGCCACAGATGGAGAAAACCTCCCAGTAGTGGAGTGAATTTCCCTCCATCTCTTCTTAATGATGAACTATCTCCTCCTTGACCTCACCTTTCTTCTGGGGCTTTCCTGAAGATGACAAGAAACGATGAACACAGACTACTGAGCTACAGGCTCCATGGGCATGCAGCCTGCCTTTCAAGGTATCGCAAGTGACAGTTTTACCAAATGTCAGATAACATAACACTGCTTCAGCTTTCTAGTCTGAAATACCTGGGTCCTCAGTACCCACCACCTGACTGCTAAGCCAGTGTCATATACATTTTAGGCTCTGTTATGGCAGCAACCCACCTCCAGTAGCAAATTCAATATTGGATAGGATGTGTTCAGGGGCTGTGCCAGAGACCTGGAATAACAGTGGGTTGAATAAAGTAAGTAGAAGTCTGAGCTGGTATGACAGCTCTGCTCTGCAAAGCTGTAGGGGTTCAAGTTTCTTCTATGTTGTTTCTTTGCCACCCTGTGGGTGTTGCTTTCAACTCTGGTCAAGGATAGCTCACCACTATAGCCACATACTGGCCAGCAAGAGGGAGGAAAAGGGGGAGGGGAAGAGAACACCATCCCTTTAAGGGTAAGACCCAGAAATTGAAACATCACTTCTACTATCCTCTCATTGGCCAGAACATAGTCATATGGCCACCCTGGCTGCAGGGAAGGCTGGAAAGGGTATCCTTATTCTGGGTGGTCATATACTCAACTATCTGTTACCATAAAAGAGAAGGGAAAATGGATGTTGGGAGTTATAATAGTCTCTGCTACAGATGTACTTTAAAAATCTGGGGCAAGCAACTTTTTCACCTTGTACTTCCTGTCACATTTTGAGCACTCTATTTCTCAAAGCCTTGCTTTCTTCATATTTTCACTAACTAGGATCCTAGTCTAGGTTTTTAATTCTGGCCTGCTACCAAAAAAAAAAGTTGAATTCAAGGGTTCTTAACCTGGGCCCATGGATCCCTATGAGAAGGTTTCAGGGGGTCTGTGTACTTTGCACAACTCTGTGTGTGTGTCTGTTTGTAGGCCGAGGGCCCGTAGCTTTCATCACATTCTCAAAGAGATCCATGACTTCAAAGAGGTAAAACTGCTAGCCTAGCTGGTATTATAATTTATAGCCTAGTTCCCTTCCAGCTTAGTCCAGTCTTTCTAAAACGTTGGTTTAACTGAGTCACTTTCTTACTCAGGTCTCCAAAGGCTCTACTTTGCCTCTCAAAATAAAATGCAGGTTCTTTAGGTTGCTACTCAATGCCCTTCATGTTTCTTGACCTGTTCTAATTCTTTCTTACCTCTTTCCACATAAATTCCCCCACTTTCCAAATCTCTTCTTCACTTTGTGCCTTTCCACTTCTTACTCTCCACAGTCCAGCTCCATTCCCAAGTTCTCCGTGACATCTTTCCAGACAACTCCAGGCTATCCTAATCTGAATTCCCTTAACTCTCAGTATGGGGCCCAACCCCTTGGACTGTATTAAACTTTTTCTAATTGTGTGCAGTTTTGTGCGGGGATCATCTTCTCACTTACATTGTAAGATCCTGCCTAGTAAAGACCTTGTCTTATATTCCTTTCAGCTCTACACTTAACTAAATACTTACTAAATGATTGATTCCTACTAAGAAGTGGAAGTAGGGTTCTGTATATGCAATTTCTTTGTGACATTTAATACATTTGAATTTTGCACGTACAACCGTAACACCAAGAACTAAGAAACACTTTATATATAGGGTAATATACTGTATTACCATGTTCTAGAAAAAGGAATAACTTTTTTTTGCCGATGAAGACAATTAAGATTCATTGGGTTTTTCCTTAAATTCTGTTTAACTGTGTGCTTATGGTCTGTTCTATTAATTATAGGAGGCTGATGAGGCCAAGGACACAGTTTAATTGGCTTTAGTCTTTCTTTTTTTTGGCCTCGCTGTGCAGCATGCAGGATCTTAGTTCCCCGACCAAGGATCAAACCCATGCCCCCTGCATTGGGAGCACAGAGTCTGAAGCACTGGACTGCCAGCTATGTCCCAGCTTTAGTCTTTTTCGTAATGCCTACCAGTTGTCCTAAAAGGTACCATCTTTGTTGAGAGGAATGACTGAGTTAGTGGGATGGATCATGTACATTAACTTTTGGTATTGGCAAAATGAATCAAAGGACAAACCCTACTGAAAATGGACACAAGGCATCCTCCCACATCCAAGGTGACATAGAGAAATGGGAGGAGGTATGGTCAGAGTTATGGTGCCTCCCTCCTCCTCTTTGACCTTCATCAGCCTTCTTTCTTAATATGTTTATCTTGGCCAAATATCAATGCCTGCATAGGATGACTACTTCATTTACTAAGATTTTCACTGTAGCAAGGCTTTGAAGAGATATTGGATTTGCTTGGAGTAACCTTTTTGGATGGCAGTGGTTTCACTAGTTACAATTTGACCTGTGATGAGTGTCCTTTTAGCTGGCTATTAGTAAAACAGCTTGTACTTTAACCTCTGTATACCTCAACTTCCAAGTAAACTTGAATTTATTTATCAACAATCCTAATTTAAAATGGAGGTGGGTTTCCATATACATTTTAGAAGTATTTGTTCTAGTTCTGTGAAAAAAGCCATTGGTATTTTGATAGGAATTGCACTGAATCTGTAGATTGTCTTGGGAAGTATGGTCATTTTAACAATATTAATTCTTCCAGTCCAAGGCCATGGTATATCTTTCCATCTGTTTGTGTCATCTTCCATTTCTTTCATCAGTGTCTTATACTTTTCCGAGTATATGTCTTTTACCTCCTTAGGTAGATTTATTCCTAGGTATTTTATTCTTTTTGGTATGACACTAAATGGGGTTGTTTCCTTAATTGCTCTTTCTGATAGTTCGTTGTTAGTATATAGAAGTGCAACAGCTTAGGACCAGTGATTCATAGGCATAAATTTCATTATGAAGGATTTGGGTTATTAAAAAATGGCAGAATTTAGAGACCATTAGGAGATGGGAGCTGTAAGATTCCAAACAGTGTTTAGCGGTTACTGATCTTGGCGATCAGCTTTAGTAGTTGAAGTGAAGTTGCAGGTATGTTGCATATTAGAAATAATAGGAGCCTTGGGAATTCCCTGGCAGTCCAGTTGTTAGGACTAGGCACTTTCACTGCTGGGGCCTGGGTTTTGTCCCGGGTCGGGGAACTAAGATCTCACAAGCAGCGTGACACGGACAAAAAAAAAAAAAAAAAGAAATAATAGGAGCCTTTACTGGAGGTATAGGAAAAACAGTTGGGGAAAATCTTATTGCATTAGAGATTTTCAAAAATATTTAGATGATTTTTTAAATGTTTCAATGACTTCTAGTTATCTCATCCTGTTTGCTGTAGGCCCTGGACTTTCCTTTTCACTTTTTGTTATGGTATAGTGGGTAAAACACTGGATTAAAATCAAGCACACCTGAGTACAAATAGTTCCAATTCCAGCTTCTTCATTACCAGTGTCACCTTCTGCAAGTCACTTAACGTGTTTGGGCCTCAGTTAACTCTTCTGCAGATAAGGGTCCTATTTCAGGGCTGTTACAGGATTAGATAAAATGACGTATCTGAAAAATCCAGCACAATGTGTAGCACAAGTTAGTACTCAATAAATGGTCACTATCATTTACTATCAATCTGTGACTGTTGCTTACCTATTTCGGCAATGATTTAAGAAAGGAATCTCAAAAAAAAAAAGGAAAGGACCAGAACAAGGTTTCTATTTAAAGTTTGGTTTTTTGCAAGAAAGAACTATCTGGCAAAATAAATTTAGCTTATAAAGATATCATGTTTGAGATGGGAAGAGAAGATAGGATGTAAAATGAACTCAGCTGCACAGCCTAGGTATGAGTTTCTTGTACAGAATTCATAATAATAGTATTCTGGTACCAAGTCTTGCCTTTTGATATGGTTATCTATGAAGTTCCTAAGTTGAAGCTGGTGGCAGCTGTCTCATTTCTTTTTTTCTATAGATTTCTGTTGTTTATTTATTTATTTATGTATTTGGCTGCATTGGGTCTTCGTTGCTGTGCGCGGGCTTTCTCTAGTTGCGGTGTGCGGGCTTCTCATTGCAGTGGTTTCTCTTGTTGCAGAGCACGGGCTCTAGGGCGTGCGGGCTTCAGTAGCTGTGGTGTGCAGGCTCAGTAGTTGTGGCTCGTGGGCTCTAGGGCACAGGCGCAGTAATTGGGGAGCACAGGCTTAGTTGTTCCTCGGCATGTGGGATCTTCCAGGACCAGGGATCGAACCCGTGTCCCCTGCATTGGCAGACGGATTCTTAACCACTGTGCCACCAGGGAAGTCCCCGTCTCATTTTAATAGGGCCTAAGAGGGGACTTCCCTGGCGGTCCAGTAGATAAGACTCCACGCTTCCATTGAAAGGGACATGGTTTCGATCCCTGGTCAGGGAACTAAGATCTCACATGCCGCACGGTGTGGCCAAAAAAAAAAAAAAAAAAATAGGGCCTATGGGACTCCAATTATGGAGTTCTCTTTCTTGGAGTCTTCAGTATTTTTATAGATAGCCAATGTTCCCACTTGCTCTAAGCATATGCTGACTTGAATGCAAAGAGACTGTGGATTGGATCTAGATATTTTGGGGGGAGGCTGTTTATGACCAGATGATGAAAGAGAACTGTATTGACTTCCAGTTGAAGTACTAAGTTTAGTTTAGGTTATCTATCAGTGTACTTTATGTTGGTTAATATGAACACATTTCTTTCTGAAAATAAAATGCTATTCAACACTATCCAGTGCCCCCACCGTGTTTGCTTACAGCAGAGAATAAAGTGAAGTAGATATCCCTATCATAATGTTTTTTATTTGTTTGTTTGTTTTGGGTGCACGGCACGTGGGATCTTAGTTCCCTGACCAGGGATTGAACCCACACCCCCTGCATTGTAAGCACAGAGTCTTAACCACTGGACCGCCAGGGAAGTCCCTCATAATGTTTTTTTACTCTTGTTTTAGCTAAGGTTCTTTTGGTCACAAGCAGCAGAAACCAACTCTGGCTATCTTAAGCAAAGAGGGGACTTTATTTGAAGGGTACAAGGGTATCTTCTAGAGCTGAAAAACATTTCAAGTAATCAAGAAGGGAGTGAACCAAAGCTAGCTCTGGGAATATTGGCAGAGGCTGTGTGCGGCCCGATAAGGCACAGCTGTTAAGGTACTTAGCTCCTGTGTCACCCATAATGTGTGTTGGGGGTTCACAAGACCACCCCACATTTAGAGATTCTCCAGAAGGGACTCATGGCACTCAGTCTATAGTTGTACTCATGGCTAAGGTTTATGGCAGTGATGTGATAAGGACACACAGCTGGACCATAATGGAAAAGGCACAGGAAGAGTCTGGAGTACCTTTGTGCAGGCATCCTTCTGCGTTCTCCCATGAGGCATCACACGGAATGCACTCCTCTTCAAGAAACACAGCAACATGTGTGCAATGTTCCTGCGCAGGGAATCCTATTAGAGTCTCAGCACCCAGGGTTTTGTTTTCTTTTTTTTTTAACATCTTTATTGGGGTATAATTGCTTTACAATGGTGTGTTAGTTTCTGCTTTATAACAAAGTGAATCAGTTATACATATACATATGTTCCCATATGTCTTCCCTCTTGCGTCTCCCTCCCTCCCACCCTCCCTATCCCACCCCTCCGGGCGGTCACAAAGCACCGAGCCGATATCCCTGCAGGGTTTTTATTGGGAGAGGTTCGTATAAGCACCCTCTGCATGTGCCAAAATCCCAGACTCCCAGAAGGAAAGCAGGTGTTCAGCCTAAACTACCTTGTTCTCCCAAACAGTCGAGGCACAGTGGATCACCCTTACCAATTAGGGACAGGTGAGGCCATTCCTGAAATTCAAATTCCCAGGCAGCAACCAAGAGCATAAACCTTGCAAGCAGGCTTTTCTAAGGATAGCAGTCTCACGCTCACTCTTCTCATATCTCTTAATTCCAACTCTCAAATTCTGGGAAGATTGAATCCGACCCACCTTGACTCAGGTGTCTTTGGAATCCATTGACTCTTTGGGAGGCAAAGTGGAGCAACAGAGACATGGCCCTGGAACCCACCCTCTGGGATGGGAGGGTACAGTTCTCAGAAGAGAAGGACCCAAAGTGATCAGGAGGGACCCACTGCAGCCCTCATACGGCACGTTTGAGGGCTCTGGAAACCTTTGATCGGGAGGGTTCTGTGATGCCATTACAATACAGTGAATTTCAGGACTTCATTCATTCAAGTAATAACAAATATCTCTTGAGCATCTACTATGTGCCATTCTCCTGAGCCAGAAGCACGCCTCCAGTATTTTCCATTTTATTTGGAAGAAGAGCGTATATATCTGCTACTGTGGTTTGCCCTATTCTCTCTGGCTTCTTAGGAATTTAAACATCCAATTAAATTCCTTTGAACTTTCACAGATATCGTGAGCACTGAGTCATTTGGTCAGTATTATGCCTCAGGTGAAGGGATTCATTTTTCTCTTACAGTAATCCTTTGATTTATACAGTAACAGGGAGTTTTTTTGTGAAGAAAATATGTATTCTATTGCTGTGATCCGATCCATTTAAATCCTTTAATTTCATTATTTGCTACCAAAGTAATCCAGCTGAAGCAATTTTATCCAATGCATTTGACACTGAAACTTGGTCAGTTAATTTAACAAAAAATCATTAAGTCAAGGATTATCATAATGAAATGAGAGACGCTTTACGTATTTTAACTCAAGTATGTTTATTTTTGGTTTTGTATATGCAAATCTTTAAAGTGAAGAGCACTTATGAAAGCAATCTGAGTGCGGAATCTCCTGGATTTTTATAATGTCTCCCCTAATGTTTACATTTCCCCATAGCAACAGCCTTAGGAACAAATATAATTTACTCTTACAAGCATATAGTCAACTGGTGAGGGCAGTGGAGAGAATCTGATCATCAGAAGCTTTCAGGGTGTATTTAAGTCAGTTAAATGGATACAATTTAAAGAGCTCTGGGAATTTCCTGGAGGTCCAGAGATTAGGACTCGGTGCTTTCACTGCCTTGGGCCTGGGTTTGATTCCTGGTCGGGGAACTAAGATCCCATAAGCCTCATGGTGTGGCCAAAATAAATAAATAAATAAAGAGCTCTACTGGACATGTTCGTTACTTAAAACTTAGAAACTATGGTAAGCAAGAAAATTTTTTTTTTTTTTTTTTTTTTTGGCTGCGCTGGGTCTGCATTGCTGTGCGTGGGCTTTCTCTCTAGCTGCGGCGAGCCGGGGCTACTCTTTGTTGTGGTGCACGGGCTTCTCCTTGCGGTGGCTTCTCTTGCTGCGGAGTATGGGCTCTAGGCTCAAGGGCTTCAGTAGTTGTGGCTCGAGGGCTCTAGAGCACAGGCTCAGTAGTTGTGGCGCACGGGCTTAGTTGCTCCACGGCATGTGGGATCTTCCCGGACCAGGGCTCGAACCCATGTCCCCTGCATTGGCAGGCGGATTCTTAACCACTGCGCCATCCGGGAAGCCCCAAAATTAGGAATTTTGACATAGGATCATCACTAAGTTTTTGGTCTATTTCCTTTATATATGTGGAATATATACATGCAAATGCAGAGACATATATGGAGTATATAGATACTAATATGCTAGATATACTATATAATGAAATATATATTATACACCAATTTGAACAAAAATCAGGCTTATGCTATATATAGTGTCTTTTAGTCTTTTTCCATCTAAACAAACTGATGCTTTTCCAGTAAGCATTCTCCTACAGCATTATCTTGTGATGACTTTTGGCCAGTGGGGATTAGTTATCAACACTGTGGCATGTCCCTAAGAGGACTGGGGGTTTGTAGAGAGTTAGAGGACTAACTACAGGGGAATGTCAGTGAGGAATGAGGAGGCATTGACTCCACCTTCAGTACTGGAGGGGTGTGTGTGTGGGTGATGAGTAACTTCACCTTCCACTGGTGTCCTCAGGGGAAAGCAGATTCCCGTGACGACAGCAGTATAAGCAATTGTTTAGGGAAGAGGTGAAGAAGGTAGGGAGACCTGTTAAGCATGGAACAGAATTCCAGAGGTCATAATGGAAGGATCTGGGAGACAGAGAGGGAAGAGATATGGGACTGGGTCTGGTGGAAGGTACCAGAGCAGTGAAATGAGGGTCTGAGAGAAAACAGATGGTCAGGATGGATGGAGAATGTGCCCCAAGGTGGGAGAGGAATAGTCCTCTCTCTCTGGCTCTTTCAGCATAGTAGGTGCCACATGTTCTTCGGGGTGAGCAGCATCCTTTTGTGCCAACTCCCCCGTCAGTGTTCTAGAGTATCATTAAAAACTTGGCTTTTCAGTTAGAAATTTCAGTTAGAAATTGAAGCAGTGATCCCTGAGCTGATGTGGTTCACTAAAGAGAATGTTTTCAAAAGAGGGTAGTAGAAGACTTCCCTGGTGGTCCAGTGGTTAAGACTCCACGCTTCCAATGCAGGGTGCAT
Organism: Delphinapterus leucas; assembly: GCF_059928025.1. Lineage (NCBI taxonomy): Eukaryota > Metazoa > Chordata > Mammalia > Artiodactyla > Monodontidae > Delphinapterus > Delphinapterus leucas. The sequence goes on along the minus strand of NC_143130.1, from coordinate 19,971,861 downwards.
AGGTTCAATCCCTGGTCAGGGAACTAAGATCCCACGTGCTGCGTGGCATGGCCAAAAGTTTAAAAAAATAAAAATAAAGCATTAAAAAAAAGAGGGCTAGTAGATTGTGGTGAGAATGGGGATGATAACCCTACATATTTACCATTGGACTTACCCCACTAAGGATGTAGTTTCACAGATGATATTGGAAGTCGTGGATGAGATCACCTAGAGAGAAAGTAGACTGAGAAGAAGACCCTGGGCAGATCTGGGGAGAACCAATATTTTAGAGGTGGACAAAGACGAGGATCCCCTAACCCACTTCTCGCCCAGCAAAAGTGATTGAGGTTGAGTAGCCAGCGAGTTAGGAGGAAACCCAGGATCTTGCAATGCCAGAGAGCCCAGGGAAGCAGCTGTTTTTAAGGAGGAGTGGCCAACAGGGACAATGCTTTAGACAGATATATCTGTCTGTATTTTAGCCAGAAATATGAAGGTGTCCTACTTCGTAACCAGAATAGAGACTGTAGCAAAGTTATATATGACTCCTCCAGCTTGAAATCAGTTCATTTACTGGGATTGTTTGATGAGTTTATTAGACATAGTGTGGGTCCTCTTAACTGCCGGATTTGTGCCAACACATCCTACATATTCGTATGAATATTGAATGCATGTTCAACACACCTCAGTTCTTTCCTCTAAGCCTGTGACAAGAGATACACTGTGCAGCACCCTGAATACAAACCCCAGCACATAAACATGTAGCTCTGAAATCATTGTATGGCAACACATGTTCATAAAATGGTCAGTAAGTATTTCAAAATATGCTAACAATTTTCTTTGGGTTCTGAAAATAAAAATGCAAATTTTTGTAATGTTCAGAAAATGTGTGCCCTTCATAGTGGATTTGCTCATCTTCAGAGATTTGTGCTTGATTTGTATAAGACCACCTTGATGAACTGAAGGTTAATCGATTGTGGGCTTGAAGGATTTTCTTCCAAATTTTAGAAGGGCTTTCCTGTGGGAAAGGGAAGAAAAGCAGCTTCTGGCTCAATATAAAAATCATCTAAGATAGAATTGGATTCATTGAAAGGTAATGATTCCCCCTTGAGTAGAGACTGGGGAATTACTCATTTAAGGCTGTACAAACGGGATTTAAAATTTTTTTTCATTATGTGAGTAACAAGATAATTTCTAAGGTCTTTTCCTACTGTACGATTTCATGAGTGTATGTACCTGGGGTCTTTAAGAAATAAGGAAGGCTGGGACTTCCCTGGTAGTGCAGTGGTTAAGAATCCGCCTGCCAATGTAGGGGACACGGGTTTTAGCCCTGGTCCGGGAAGTTGCCGCATGCCGCAGAGCAACTAAGCCCGTGCGCCACAACTACTGAGCCTGCGCTTTACAACCTGTGAGCCACAACTACTGAGCCCACCTGCGACAACTACTGAAGCCCACGCACCTAGAGCCCGTGCTCCGCAACAAGAGAAGCCACTGCAATGAGAAGCCCGCGCACCCCAACGAAGAGTAGCCCTCGCTCGCCACAACTAGAGAAAGCCCACGCACAGCAACGCAGACCCAACACAGCCAAAAATAAAATAAATAAATTTATAAAAAAAAGAAATAAGGAAGGAAATGTAACATTGATTTTGTAGTTCAAATTGTCTGTATTTCTAATGTACGATATAAAAAATCTCAAATAATAATTAAGAGGACTATAATTATCCATAATCTCAGCATTTTAACAGTTATTTTCAATTTGGGGTGTTTCCTTTAAATATCTATCCTCGTGCATAATTAGTTTCACAAATGTGCACTTATAGTTCTGTTTCCTTTCTGTACTTTTCAGTGACTTTTGCTCTCAGGAGATAAATTTAAGGAAATAAGTGTGTTTTCCTGGAGTCTGTTAGTCTTTAATCCTGAAAACCACTGGCAGCTGTGGTGGGTAGGAGCCGTGTGTTTAAAACTGTCCAAGGCCACAGAGGCTTCTTTGAAAAACTGATTTTGCAGCTTGTGGGCATTTCCTAAACTATATTGTTCTATTGTTTTTTCCCCCTGAATTAGTGGATCATGGCCTTGCCAGGTTGGTGACGGTGTATTGTGAGCATGGCCATAAAGCTGCCAAAATCAACCCTCTCTTCACTGGCCAAGCCCTGCAGGAGAACGTGCCTGAAATCCAAGCCCTCGTGCAGACGCTGCAGGGACCCTTTAATACCGCAGGTAAAGCCCATCAACAATGAACTATCCACGTGACAGTTAACTGCCAGTGAGGTGGGGCTCCTTTCTCTGTTCTTGAAGGACCCACATGCCTGCTGGAGCTGAGGCTTCCACGGGTGTGAGGGGACAGTGAGGGGCACATTCGAACACTGTCTGGGAGGAGCAGTGTTGGGGTTCTAGAATGGTCTTCTGATAGGGCCCGTTTCTTCTCTATTCAAATCATATGTACAACGGCCAGAGGGTACATGAAAAGGTGCTCAGCATCACTAAGCATCAGGGAAATGCAAATCAAAACCACAATGAGGGGCTTCCCTGGTGGTGCAGTGGTTGAGAGTCTGCCTGCCGATGCAGGGGACACGGATTCGTGCCCCGGTCCGGGAAGATCCCACGTGCCGCGGAGCAGCTGGGCCCGTGAGCCATGGCCGCTGAGCCTGCGCGTCCGGAGCCTGTGCTCCGTAACCGGAGAGGCCACAACAGTGAGAGGCCCACGTACCGCAAAAAAAAAACCAAAAAACCTCAATGAGCTATCACCTCACACCTGTTACAATGGCTATTGTCAAAAAAAACCCCAAAGATGGATAAACAACACGGTCCTGCTGTCAAGCACAGGGAACTATATTTAATATCCTGTGATAAACCATAATGGAAAAGAAAATGAAAAAAAATGTATATATATGTATAACTGAATCACTTTGCTGTACAGCAGAAATTAACACAACATTGTAAATCAACTATACTTCAATTAAAAAAAAAACAAACCCAAAGATACAAGTGTCGGCGAGGATGTAGAGAAAAGGGAACTCTTGTGCACTATTGGTAGGAATGCAAGTTGGTGCAGCCACTATGGAAAACAGTATGGAGGATCCTCAAAAAATTAAAAATAGAACTACCATATGATCCAGCAATTCCATGTCTGGGTATAAATCTAAAGGAATTGAAATCACTATCTTAAAGAGATATCTGCACTCCCATGATCATCACAGCTTTGCTCAATCAGTATCAAAGATCTAACGTTTATTGTAAGAAACCATACACGATATAAAGAAAATGTTGGTTTGTTAAATTCATATTGTAGGCTTAGGCAAATGACTGATAATTGATTTGGTGCTGGGCCAATCACGTACTACAAACCTTTTCTCTGGCTGAGATTCAGGGAGATTTCCTTTTACCCTAGAATATTGCATTGCTATCAATATTAATTCACATTAAGACCAACTGTGCAATAATAGGCATTGCTTTATAGATATTAATAAGACTTGAACGTTTTGGTAGATAGATATTTCAGATAAATGTATACATATGATTTGTAGCTATAAAGCAGATGAAAGGTAGGTTCACAATTTAGTTCGAAATGACTATAGAATCAAAATTTGGCATAATGCATCATGGCTCTGTTCGAGAGAAGGAAGATTTTTATTCCCTCTCCTTTTAGTACCTTTATGGCCTTTGATCATATTTTTAGTTTTGCCTTTAGAAAAATCTAGATAACCCAAGTTACTTGGAATGAAATGCTCTGAATTCAAATAAGGATCTTGGTATGTTCTATAATTAGTTACATGGTTGATTATTCTTTAAAACGATCCCTTTGATTCCATTTCATAGGATTACTGAACATGGGGAAGGAGGAGGCCTCTCTCGAGGAAGTGGTAGCCTATCTCAACCAGATCTACTGTGGGCAGATTTCTATTGAAACCTCCCAACTTCAGAGCCAGGAGGAGAAAGAATGGTTTGCCAAGCGGTTTGAGGAACTGAAAAAGGAGGCATTTACCACAGAAGAGCGAAAACATCTGTCAAAACTAATGCTAGAATCTCAGGTATAAAAGTAGCAGCTAATATCAAAGAAACAGGTCGATTCATTTTCTACAAAGACATATAAATATTGAAGAGAGGGAGTTAAGACATGAACTCTCTGAATGTAGCCCCATTTACCCCACGGCCTCAACACAAGGGGCAGTGTAACACATACCACTTTATTCTAAGTTGAAGAAAGTAGATCACCAAACAACAGAACTATTGGTTCTTCTCAGAGTCAATATGTTTTATGTATTTGTCGATTCCCTCTATAGAAGCCTGCAAAATCCTTAAGATCTTAGTTCTCTTTTTATTACCTGAAGTGATAGAAAAAAAGGAACTGTATGTGGAAGAGTCTCTCAATACAGATTAATGGGATTGAATGTCTGTCAGGGCTGTCATCAGGACTCGGGCATATCAAGATGACAAGAAACCTGTTCCCAGTAACGTGGGTGGTTGGCTAGTTTGCAGCCCAGATGAAATGCTATTGTAGAGCCCTGTACTAAAACTCAAGTCATGGGAAAGGCCCGGCATTCTGAGGGGATTCCTGTTGGGGTGAGTTCTTCTACCACTCAGGTCGTTTTCTCGGCATCCCTGCTGCTGTCTGGTGTCCTCGGCAGGGCTCTCCTGCCTGGCTCTGGGTGACTTCTGTGCATCTCTGCGGTCTGTAGTGAAGGAACCCTGTTGCAGCTGCTTGACGCAGTGTGGGGTCTTCTTAAACGTGTTTGACTTTGACCCAAGTAGTTAGCTGTCCTGTAACTGATGCATCTGACATGGTGTTCCATAGGAGCTTGACCACTTTTTGGCCACCAAGTTTGCCACGGTGAAGCGATACGGAGGCGAAGGAGCTGAAAGCATGATGGGCTTTTTCTATGAGCTGCTGAAAATGGCGGCCTACAGCGGGGTAACCGATGTCATTATTGGGATGCCACATAGAGGCAGGCTGAACTTATTGACAGGCCTTCTGCAGTTCCCTCCAGAGGTAAAAGACTTTCTATGTTTTCCACTATTCATGTACAATTGACTATAAAAGAATAAAACCAATGGTAATAACTGGTTTTAGAAAACCGACTAAGCATATGAGCCATTTGTCCAGGAGACAGCTTAGTTAATTTTTTTTTGATTTGAATTTTATTTTATTTGTTTATTTTTATACAGCGGGTTCTTATCAGTTATCTATTTTATACATATTAGTGTATATATGTCAATCCCAGTCTCTCAATTCATTCCCCCCCGCCCACCGCCACTTTCCCCCCTTGGTGTCCATACATTTGTTCTCTACATCTGTGTCTCTATTTCTGCCTTGCAAACTCGTTCATCTGTACTGTTTTTCTAGATTCCACATATATGTGTTAATATATAATATTTGTTTTTCTCTTTCTGACTTACTTCAGCTTAGTTAATTGATGAAACCTGTTGCTGTTGAATGGCCCTCTTCTTTTTCCTTTTGTTTGTTTATTCTTTTGGCTGTGCCACGTGAAATGTGGGATCTTAGGTCCCCAACCAGGGATCAAACCCGCGTCCCCTGCTGTGGAAGCGTGGAGTCTCAACCACTGGACCACCAGTGAAGTCCCTGGACCTGGCATTTAGGTTGATTTTCTGTATCAACTTACAGAGGTTCTTCACTCAGGGAAGTTAAAAGTTAGTTTGTTTCCTACAGATGATGCAAACAGATAAATTCTGTTTTTCGAAGCATGCTTCCCCTATTTCATAAAAATCATTCAGACAAACACAAAGATCTGTGCAATTTGATACAATTTTACCTTACAAAAAAGTCATTTTTACCTTCCACTTATTTGCAGTTTATAGATTATATGAAACTAGTTACACATTGTTATCTCAAGAGACCCCTCTAAGTGAGTGGTTTTACGGGTTATTGGATCTTGCTGTTCCTGTTCTGTCCAACTCAGCTGCTCTGTAAGTCTCGAAAGACTTGAGGGTCAGGATGGAAGATTCGATGTCAGGGAGCATCAGAGGGACTCAATGTCTGATAAGGTTGTGGCCATTATGCGTGGATAAACCTCATTACTGTTCTTGGCCAGGAGATTAAAAATAATTAAACGTTAAAGGACCTTTCAAAGTTAGATGGAGTTAATGGAGCCTATGGAAGGATGTGTTATCCTTGAGAATATTAGAAGAAACACATGGGAACCCTAGTACGCTGTTGGTGGGAATGTAAATTGGTGCAGCCACTGTGGAAAACAGTATGGAGGATCCTCAAAAAACTAGAAATAGAACCACCATATGACCCAGAAATTCCATTCCTGGGTATATATCTGAAGAAAATGAAAACACTAATTTGAAAAGATATATGCACCTCAATGTTCATAGCAGTATTATTTACAATAGCCGATACAGAAGCAGCCTAAGTGTCCATCAACAGATGAATGGATAAAGAAGATGTGATACACACACACACACACACACACACACACACACACAATGGAATACTACTCAGCCATAAAAAAGAATGAAAATTTGCCATTTGAAACAACATGGATGGACTTTCAGGGTATTGTGCTTAGTGAAATAAGCCACACAAAGATAAATACTGTATGTTGTCACTTATATGTGGAATCTAAAAAATAAAACAAACTAATGACTATAACAAAAAAGAAACAGACTCACTAAGAGAACAAACTAGTGGTTACCAGTGGGGAGAGGGAATGGGGGAAGGGCAGTATAGCAGTAGGGGATTGAGAGATACAAACTACTTTGTAAAAAATAAATAAGCTACAAGGATATATTGTACAACACAGAGAATATAGCCAATATTTTGTAATAACTATAAACAGTATAATCTCTAAAAATTTTGAATCACTATGTTGTACACCTGAAATTTATATAATATTGTAAATCAACTATACCTCAATTCTAAAAATAATTTTTTAATGAAAAAAATATATGTGATGTCATGTCTAGGGGCCAAGCTTTACCTTTATTATTCATACCTCAGTGTTTCTGATGCTAAGAGACTGGTAACCAGCTTTGAAAAGACACCTTAGAAAAGGTAGAATACGACAGAATAAAGTAATGGACAGATGGAGACATGTGCTTACATACCTGCAGAAATTCTCTCTCTCTTTTTTTTTTGCCTGCTCCATGCGGCTTGCGGCTTGTGGGATCTTAGTTCCCTGACCAGGGATGGAATCTGCACCCTCGGCAGTGAAAGCGCTGAGTCCTAACCACTGGACCGCCAGGGAATTCCCCTGCAGAAGTTCTTAAACCAAAAATTGCATTCCTAAAATATCCCAGACAAAACAGTTACTGAAAGACACAGAAGTGATTATCAATGATCATATTTGTGAGAAACACACCCATCCCTATACTGTGTGAGTTTGTGAACTGGAGAAGCTTTTGGGTCATTCAAACCATTTGGCCAGTAGAGAATAGCATGCTGTTTTTGGTAAATACCTTGGTTTGAGACCCAGATTTGTAGCCGAGGACCTTTAAACCATCTAGTTAATTTCTCTTGCACATTCATTTTTTTTTTTTTTAAATCTCAAACTCCTAATTTATCCCTCCCCTTCCCCTTTGGTAACCATAAGATTGTTTTCTATGTCTGTGAGTCTGTTTCTGTTTTGTAAATAAGTTCATTTGTATCATTTTTTTTTTCCTTTTCTTTTTTTATTTTTGGCCATGCCGTGTGGCTTGCAGGATCTTAGTTCACAGGGACTGAACCTGGGCCCTTGGCAGTGAAAGAGCAGAGTCCTAATGACTGGACTGCCAGGGAATTCCTGTATCATTTTTTTAGATTCCACACATAAGTGATATTATATGATATTTGTCTTTTTCTGTCTGACTTATTTCACTTAGTATGATAATCTCTAGATCCATCCATGTTGCTGCAAATGGCATTATTTTGTTCTTTTTTATGGCTGAGTAATATTCCAGTGTGTGTGTGCACACACACCATATGTTCTTTATCCATTCATCTGTCAATGGACGCTTAGGTTGCTTCTGTATATTGGCTATTGTAAATAGGGCTGCAATGAACGTTGGGGTGCATGTACCTTTTCGAATTAGAGTTTTCTCTGGATATATGGATCACATGGCAACTCTAGCAACTCAGTTTTTAGTTTTTTAGCTTGTTCATTTTTAAAATGGGTAGTAACATCTATGTCATAGAAGACTGTGAAGATGAGGTGACAGAATGTATGCAGAGAAGTCCTTTGAGAATTGGACAATATAGTTTTTAAGATGCCACTTGCACTAAGCAGTGTATGTCATCCCCTGACTAAATGGGATTAACTTCTTATTTGCCTCTCTACCTTTAACAAGAATAATACAAATTCTTTTGGAAAATACATACTAACAGGTGCATTTAAGAAAAAATACTTTGCTTATTGCAAGGCAGAGGTATCTTACCATCTGCATCAGGCTAGACTCTTCTGAAAGTGCTGGAACTTCATATGACTGAACATCTCCAAATAGTTCTGTGCATTCGAGCAGTTACAAGTGTGTGCTTATCTTTATTTATTTAATTTTTGGCTGCGTTGGGTCTTCGTTGCTGCCTGTGGGCTTTCTCTAGTTGCGGCAAGGGGGGGGCTACTCTTCATTGCGGTGTGTGGGCTTCTCATTGCAGTGGCTTCTCTTGTTGCGGAGCACGGGCTCTAGGTGCATGGGCTTCAGTAGTTGTGGCACACAGGCTCAGTAATTGTGGCTTACGGGCTCTAGAGTGCAGGCTCAGCAGTTGTGACACACAGGCTTAGTTGCTCTGTGGCATGTGGGATCTTCCCGGACCAGGGCTCGAACCCGTGTCCCCTGCATTGGCAGGAGGATTCTTAACCACTGTGCCACCAGGGAAGTCCCTATTGTGTGATTTAAATGAACCACCTCTTACCGTTTTTTCTTGTATGTTTATTCGGCATAGCTGATGTTCCGTAAAATGCGAGGCTTAAGTGAATTTCCGGAAAATGTCTCAGCCGCTGGCGATGTCCTGTCTCACCTGACGTCCTCGGTTGACCTGGACTTCGGTGCACACCATCCCCTCCACGTGACAATGCTGCCCAACCCCTCACACCTGGAAGCCGTTAACCCTGTGGCTGTTGGGAAGACTCGCGGGAGACAGCAGTCCAGGCGGGATGGGGACTACTCTCCAGACGGTTCGGCTCAGCCTGGGGACAAGGTCATTTGCTTACAGGTACTAGTAGCTTCAGGAAGTGAGGCCTGAGGTTGGAAAGACCAGGAAGTAAGAATGTCCAGGATGCTAGTTACGACAGGAGATGGCAGATGTTCCAGATGAAATTGAGATGAACTTTTGGGAAAAGAAGATTTTTGGGGTTCTTTAAAAAATTAATAGCAGATGTGAGGTGTACTCACAAGGCAACTGACTTTTATTTCTGACTGATTTTTTAAAAAATTTTTAATTAATTTTTTTATTGGAGTATAGTTGATTTACAGTGTTGTGTTAGTTTCAGGTGTACAGCAAAGTGAGTCGGTCATACATATACATATATCCACTCTTTTTAGATTCTATTCCCATATAGGTCATTACAATACAGTAGGTTCTTATTAGTTAACTATTTTATGTATAGTAGTGTGTATATGTCAATCCCAGTCTCCCAATTTATCCCTCCCCGCTCAAGGCAACTGATGGAGGTCTTCACTGTGTTTTTCCTTTCTTGAGTTATGAATTAATTAAGGGGATAGAGACCAGCATACCTGCTACTGTTAAGAGGACAGATGTCATTACTTCTCTGAAATTATAACCCTCTTGGAAACGATGTGGTATCTGTCTGTCTAACAAGGCTGCAAGAGTCTGGATTTATTTTATTTGCTTGTTTGTTTGTTTTCCAATGAAGGTCTTTGGCATTAAGGCAAACAATACAAATTATATAATGTATTGCTTCCTCTGCCCCCCACTTTTTGGTAGCCCAACAGGTATACTTTAGAGGTTTATACTGTGGGTCACGTTTTTCTTCTGCAAGTATTCATATAAATATGAACGTTTAGGGACTTCCCTGGTGGTCCAGTGGTTAAGACTCTGCACTTCCACTGCAAGCTGCGAGGGTTCGGTCCCTGGTCGGGGAACTAAGATCCCACATACCACGCCAAAAAAGTAAAAACATAAATATGAACCTTTAACTACTGGATAACTACTAATTAATCCTGGATATCAGTAACTGAGTCTTCAAACCCAACGGAAATAAGTAAATCTACAAGGCAGTAGAATATTTGGCTACATATACAAATAACCACATTATCTTATTGTTAATTTTCCATGGGCCAGAAACTTGTAGTAAATAAATTGGGGGTAAACAGAATTGGATTTGATTATGTTATAGTATTTCTAAATAGAAATCTTCAAATCATTAGCCAGACATTCTCTTCACCTTTCACTTGAATTCATGAGACTCTAAAATATTTCAGTCACTCACATTTTCCCAGTACATTAAGCTGATCTTAAGGCTGATTTCTGAAGTAAGAGGTGAAAGTGGCATTTTCTTTAAAGTGATAAGAAACTGCGCTCTTCTCTCTACTTTGTGTTCCCAAAACATTTTGCCCTGCTGTGTCTGCCTGGGTCTTGCCTCACTCAAGTTCAAAATTCAAATTTAATGTGGGAACTTGAAATTTGGAGTCTATAAAATCATGGTGGGTGAGACTCTGGATACTACTTTTGCTGTCTGTCTTCTGTTCATCTTGGTCCTGGATGTGGTGGAAGTGGATTGTCATATGTGATCCTCTGTGTGTGTCCAAGCCCCCTGCTGTGTTTGGCTGAGCAGTTTCCACTGCCCCCAGCATTCCTTGGGGCTTATGGACCCGACTCCTGCAAAGCTTTATGGGCATCATGGAGTGTTTTCTCTTTTAAGACAGGAAATAAAATTAGCAGATGACACATGGCTTTAGTGCCAAGAACCCTAAGACTATGATAAAATGACGCAAGTTATGAACAGATGTTATGTTCTCAGCAATGCCTCTCCTGTAAACGCTTTTGTAGAGGAGTGGAAGAGACACCCAGCTCTCTTCCTTGCTTTACTGGTCCCCTTTTACATCATTACTCCACAAGAAGTCCCATCAGCAAGGAGGCCAAAGGGTGTGGAATGTTCAGATGCTAGGAACCCCTTGACCCTGTGTGGACCGCCGTGCAGCTGAGGGTTGGACTTGACAGTGTAGCCCGGTGTAGAAAAGACAAGGATTCTGGAACCAAGAAGCACTGAGTTCAGATCCTGGCTTTGCTGCCTTGTAGCTTGGCGTGCTTGGTTCTGTTCCTCAGGTTCTCTGAATCTCAGAGGTCAATGGGAGTATGTTACATTCCTTATAGTGTTCTGAGGATTAAATGAGAACATAGTAAGTTCCTTAACCCAGGCGAAAGGCTTGGAGGGGTGGGGAAATAAGTCCAAAAAATGGAGGCATCAGGACTTTCCTGGTAGTCCAGTGGTTAAGACTCCACGCTTCCAATGCAGGGGGCACAGGTTCCATCCCTGGTTTGGGAAATAAGATCCCGTATGCCATGCAGCATGGCCAAAAAAAAATGGAGGCATCACAGAAGGTTTAGTCCTTGGCACGTGAAATATGTACTCTTTCTGAACCTTGGTTTTCTCATCTGTGAAAAGAACAGTGGCGATTCCCTTACCTGGCCCCTATACCTGATTGTTGAATGGATCAATGGAGATAATGTACATAGCGTTGTGGAGGTGACGTAAGGGTATGTTATCACTACACCTGGATATTCTAAAACGTCAGTCATCCCTGTAGGCCCTAGCAATGGGAAGGTGTGGGCTGGAGATTTCGCTAAGCAAAACAGTGCTTCCTTTCTTAGCCAAAATGTTTTACCTATATACAAATTACTCTTTTAGGACGTCTTCACTGTCATTAAAAAAATCTGCTTCCAAGGATTCCTTCTTTTTGTTTATTTATTTATTTATTTTTGGCTGTGTTGCGTCTTTGTTGCTGCACGCGGACTTTCTCTAGTTGTGGTGAGCAGGGACTACTCTTTGTTGCGGTGCGCGGGCTTCTCATTGTGGTGGCTTCTCTTGCTGCAGAGCAGGGGCTCTAGGCACTCGGGCTTCAGTAGTTGTGGCTCGAGGGCTCTAGAGCTCAAGCTCAGTAGCTGTGGTGCACAGGCTTAGTTGCTCCGCGGCATGTGGGATCTTCCCGGACCAGGGCTTGAACCCGTGTGCCCCCCTGCATTGGCAGGCGGATTCTTAACCACTGTGCCACCAGGGAAGCCCAAGGATTCTTTCTTCATTCATATTTAGGTCTTTTATTTCTGCTATTATTAGAGCCACAATGGTTACCATATCAGGTCATTTTAATTAATTAATTTATTTGTTTATTTGGCTGCGCTGTGCAGCTTTCAGGATCTTAGTTCCCCGGTCAGGGACTGAACCCGGGCCATAGCAGTGAAAGCGCCGAGTCCTAACCACTGGACCACCAGGGAATTCCCCATATCAGATCATTCTATTCTCTAGCTGAGCATTTTGGCTGTTTATGATAGTAGCCTTTTATTTAATAACTTTTTAATTAAAATACATTTGTCATATAACATCATGTAAATTTAAGGTGTACAACATATACCTTATTGATATAACAGCCTTTTATACAGCATGAAGTCAGTGGAGCTCATACTTTCTCCTAAGGTCTGCAATTCCCTCGTTATTTGCTTTCAAGTTTTCTAAAAAAAATTTACCCCCTTTTCTACCACTTTCCGTTTACCAGTTTTTTGGGGTTTTTTTTGCGGTACGCGGGCTTCTCACTGTTGTGGCACGCAGGCCTCTCACTGTTGTGGCCTCTCCCGTTGCGGAGCACAGGCTCCGGATGCGCAGGCTCAGCGGCCATGGCTCACGGGCCCAGCCGCCCTGTGGCATGTGGGATCTTCCCAGACCGGGGCACGAACCCGTGTCCCCTGCATCGGCCGGTGAACTGTCAACCACTGCGCCACCAGGGAAGCCCATACCAGTTTTTTTTCTTAATTAATTAATTTTTTATTGAAGTATAGTTGATTTACAATGTTGTGTTAATTTCTGCTGTAAGCAAAGTGATTCACTTATACACATATGTATACATTCTTTTAAAAATTCTTTTCCATTATGGTTTATCACAGGATATTGAATATAGTTCCCTGTGCCATACAGTAGGACCTTGTTGTCAGGTTTTGTGCTATTACGATCTAGCAGACTTCACAAGTCCTGGAAGAATAGCACATTTCAGAGATTCTCTTATAATAGTATTTTGCTCTTTCCCCAAAGCCTCCCTTCACTTGTGTATGATATACTTACACCCCCATGCTCCTGTCTTTGCTGTCACATCATTCTCATTTATGTTCACAGTGGTGGCTAATACACCCAGTGGGAATGAGGTGATGTGAGCTAAACGCAGTCTCGTTTTTTGGGGAAAATGATTGGGGAAGAGTGAGAGTTCGAAGCTGTGCATTGGTCTTAGTGTCTTGCAGGCTGTTTTCGTGATTGCTTTACTGGAGCTGATTTTCCTTCTACACCTCCAATCGCCCTTCTGTGGTGCTGCTGTGAGCACTAGCGTGTTGACGGGCATGTGAGAAGTGATGGGTATAGGTGATGATGTGGGGCGGAAGGAATAGGTCAGCTGGTGGTGGCTGCAGGAGGAAAAGGGCTGATTTAGCATCTTTGAAAGCTGCTTGAGATCAGCCTAACCATTCTAGGAAATCCTATAACCGGCAGATTTTTAGGAGGGCAGGGGAGCAGTGAGGGCATGGTTGTTTTTATTCCTGTTACTATTGAAAACCTAAATTTCTCCATCCCTTACGTTCATTTTCTTTTTTCCTCCCCCACGATCTAGGTTCACGGTGATGCTTCTTTCTGTGGTCAAGGGATTGTTCCTGAAACATTTACACTCTCTAATATCCCGCATTTCAGAATTGGTGGGAGTGTCCATTTGATTGTCAATAACCAGCTGGGTTACACCACTCCTGCAGAAAGAGGAAGGTCTTCCTTATACTGTAGTGACATCGGTATGTAACACAGGGAAGAGTTGATGCTGTGGAGTCAGACAAGGAATTCCTGGAGAAACTTCTAGTTCACTCAGAACAGTGAGCCTCACTGCTGGTCCCATTTTAAATTTTGGATCAGATATGGCCAGTGGTCACCAACAGTGTTGTTAATATTCCTTTAAAAGTCTGAGTGTGATCTTAAAATCCAAGGAAATAAAACAAGAGTAGAATTTAGAGGGTGCAATCTCAAAATGCTTAAGTATCTAGTTGAATGATCTGCTGGAATCCAGAGATAACACAATTAGTACAGCTAGAGCAATTGTCTTTAGGATAATCAGATTTGGAGTACCCAGGATCACAGTCAAAGAGGATATGTTCAACCGGTAAACTTGGCCAAGTGGTCTGGTTGGAAATCAGATGTGAAGAAGCAAAGTCAGCTTGTTTTAACCTGTGGAAACTAGTAGTATTCAAAGAAACACAGGGCTTTTTATTATTCATTCCCTATTTCACAGAATTTCCAGAGCTGTTAGATGGTAAGAACTGCTCTGTTTTTATATCTAGAGCCTGGCCTGGATGCCTTTTGGGGCTACCTATATGAATTTTTTGTAATTAGTTAGGTAAAGATTTAAAAATTCATTCTCAATCTTCTCTTTGGAGAAAATCCATTTTTTTCTTGGATACATCCTTTAATGACCCTTTTATCTCAGGAAGAAAGATAATAGTCATGATGATAATAACAAATAAGTATCAGTTATGATGTACCAGGCTCTGTTAAGCACTTTATATGCATTAACTCGTTGCCTCTTTAGGACATCACTAAGAGGTAAGAGCTATTATCCCAGTGTTACAGACAAGGAGACTGAGATTCATAACTTTACCAGGATCACACAGAGCTGGGACTTGAACTCATGCTTGTCACCTGGCCTCTAAAGTACAGGTTCTTTTTTTTTTTTTTCCATAAAGTGCAGGTTCTTTTTTGTTTTTTGGCCTCACCATGTGGCTTACAGGATCTCAGTTCCCCGGCCTGGGATTGAACCCAGGCCACGGAAGTGAAAGCCCAGAATCCTAACCATTAGGCCACCAGGGAACTCCCAAAGTGCAGGTTCTTAACACCCAAGCCAAACTACCCCTAAGGACAAGGGCTGTCTCCCCATGCGGCAACAGGACTTGGGGGTAGGTTCATGGGTTGACTAGCTGGTCTCATCTCCAGCTCCTCTGCCTCAGGGAAGCTTGTGGGCTGCGCCATCATCCACGTCAATGGAGACGGCCCAGAGGAAGTGGTCCGGGCCACGCGACTGGCGTTTGAATACCAGCGCCAATTCCGGAAGGATGTGATTGTTGACTTGTTGTGCTACAGGCAGTGGGGCCACAACGAACTGGACGAGCCCTTCTTCACCAACCCGGTCATGTACCAGATCATCAGGTACAAGGATGAACCGTCATGCGATGTGCCCTTTCCCCCACAGTGCTCACATTATTATTTGTATTAGACACTCTCCGGTAGGGCGACCAGCTTTCCCAGCGTGTCTGGGACATGAAACTTTCAATGCTCAAACTGGGACAGACCTGGGCACACTGGGATGGTCATCCTATGGGTTGCAGGAAAGCGCCCCATGTTCTTCCAACTCTACATATTTCCTCAATGAATAGGCAAAGGGCAACTTCACCCCCTCACTTAGCAGAGGGAGGACTGAACAGAAGACGTAGGCAGAGCCTTGCCCGAAGCTGCTCAGTGCGACATTGACAGGAGCAGAAAGAGAACCTCCGTGATTCACCTCTGCAAACTATAGACGTGGACCTACTTTGTGCCTTGGCAAGAGGTTACATGATGGATTTTAACGAAGTTCTGAACTACACTGTCCAATGTGGAAGCCTCGAGCCATAAATGGCTGTTGGACACTTGAAATGTGCCAACTCCTGAAGGAGATGTGCTGGGAGCGTAACATATACACCAGATTTCAAAGACTTAGTGTGAAAAAAAGAGTATAAATGATCTTGATAATAATTTTTATATTGATTAGGTATTGAAGGGACAATATTTTGGGTATATTGAGTTAAATCAATATATGATTAAAATTAATTCCACCTCTTGCACCTTTTCTAATGTGACCACAGGGGAATTTTAAATTACACATTGGCTTGCGTTATATTTCTGTGGGACAGTGCCAAGTCAGAAGGTTCACGTGATGGAGAGGAGTGTGTTACTTTGGGATTTCCTATTTATTTATTTGGCTGCACCGGGTCTTGATTGCGGCACGCAGGATCTAGTTCCCAGACCAGGGATCGAACCTGGGCCCCCTGCATTGGGAACATGGAGTCTTAGCCACTGGACCACCAGGGAAGTACCAGGATTTCCTTCTCAGATGCTAGAAAGTAAAGTAGATCCCTCTTTCCTGCTTTATTTCCTCATAGACATAAATTAAAGCAGAGGAATAAACTTGGTGATATTTTATGGGCCTTTCTGGTCGTGGGTAGCAGACTGCCCTTGGAAGAACAAATCTGGTTTCTCCATTTAGCTTTGAACTTAGCACCTGAATGACTTGATGTGACTCAGGACCCTGCTTTTAAAAATATATCCTGCCTACCTCTCACTTTTTTCAGGATTAAATATAATGATCAATGTGACCAGACTTGCAAGTTTAACGTATTAAGCGAATGCAGAGTAGCATCATCGTTATTTCTATTGTTGTAAAACCCGGATGCTGAATAGTTACAGGCTTCTTCAAGCAACCTGAAACAGATGTCGGCAACTTATAGGTTCAATCCTTTTTGAAATAAAGGGATGCAGAATAGGTAGACAATATAAGTCAGCCTTGTAAATAACTGTCCAGAATTAACAGTTTGTAAGAAAACTCTACTACTCATTACTTCTGCCTGACTGTAGACAAAAGCTTATAAAGGTAAATTTGTGGGCTTCCCTGGTGGCGCAGTGGTTAAGAATCCATGTGCCAGTGCAGGAGACACGGGTTCGAGCCCTGGTCCAGGAAGATCACACATGCAGTGGAGCAACTAAGTCCGTGTGCCACAACTACTGAGCCTGCGCTCTAGAGCCACAACTACTGAAGCCCGTGTGCCACAACTACTCAAGCCCATGCTCCTAGAGCCCGTGCTCCTCAACAAGAGAAGCCACTAGGATGAGAAGCCCATGCTCCGCAACGAAGAGTAGCCCCTGCTCACTGCAACTAGAGAAAGCCCACAGGCAGCAACGAAGACCCAACGCAGCCAAAAACAAATAAATAAATACATTTAAAAAAAGAAAAAAAAAGATAAATTTGTTTTCACTTGCTTGCCTGAAAGAGGTGGTTACTCACCACTGCCTTTAAAAAACAAATTTATTGGAGTGAAAGTCACATGACATAAAATGGACTTTTTATTTTTTGGCTACACCATGGGGTGCGTGAGATCTTAGCTCCCCGACCAGGGATTGAACCCATGCCCCCTGCAGTGGAAGTGTGGAGTCTTAACCACTGGGCCGCCAGGGAATTCCCTAAAATGGACCATTTTAAAGTGAATAATTCAGTGTGAATTAGTGCATTTCCAGTGTTGTACAAGCACCCCCTCTATCTAGTCCCAAGACATTTCCCGTGTGCATTTTTATAGTGATGACACTCCAGAATACCTTTGACAATAACTGCTTCTGTCTCTCCTTTTTTTTTTTTTTTTTTGGCCTCATTGCATGGCTGTGGGATCTTAGTTCCCCGACCAGAGATCGAATCTGGGTCCACGGCAGTGAAAGCCCGAGTCTTAACCACTGGACCTCCAGGGAATTCCTGTATCTGTCTCTTTGATTTTTACAAATCATATTGATTTTTGTTTCCCTTTTCCTTGGACAGAGCCCGGAAGAGCATCCCCGACACGTATGCAGAGTACCTTGTGGCCAATGGACTCATGACCCAGGAGGAGGTGTCGGAAATCAAAACCTCCTACTACGCGAAGTTAAATGGCCATTTAACTAACATGGCGCACTACAGCCCCCCTGCCACGAACCTGCAGGCCCACTGGCAGGGCCTGGTTCAGCCAGAAGCTTGCATCACCACCTGGAACACAGGTGTGCCCCTTGACCTCCTGCGGTTTATTGGCAGGAAGTCTGTGGAGGTGCCGGAGGAGCTCCAAATGCACAGTCACCTTCTGAAGACGCACGTGCAGGTAGGGAGCCCGGGGATCTCTGGGTATTGTTTGTCCATCTCTCACAGCAAGGAATTGGTGTTGGTCTGGTCTTGTTGGCTGGCTAATGCACTTGGCAAATATTTACTGTGAACCACTCCTAGCGGTGTTTTGGTACTGCTCGTCAATTAACTCAAATTTTGTCTACTTCTATTTTTTTTCTTTCTTTTTTTTTTTAATCTACTTCTATTTTTCCTCCACTTATTCTTTCAGTCATTCATTAATACATTATATATACAGGTACTGCATGCACATTATTAAAAACACAGCCATACAGGAACGCCCTTTTTGGTTTTTCTGAGCAGTGAGCGGAAGACACTTCCATTTTGAGGAAGGTGGTCGGGGTTTGGCTTAAATAAAATAAATAAAAATCAGCACACATACTCCGGAAAGGCAACCATTTACACCCTTAAGCATGTTGAGGTTTTACATGTTGTCTCATGTTAAGGATGGATTGACAAACTCATGGTTTGCCTGTGGTTTCCTGGAACGTGGGACTTTCAGCACTAAAAGCAGGAGGAGAGCAAGGAGATATAGGTCTTCATTGTTCTTGAACTTGGATGAAGACACGATGAACTCTGGATTATTTTTAAAACACTAACTTCGTTTATAAGTTTCTATTATAGGTATAGAGACTATTAAAACAATCTATGTAGTCACCATCAGGCTGAAGACATAGAATATTACCAATACCGTTCCTCTCTCGCCTCCCTGATAGAATATTACCAATACCGTTCCTCTCTCCCCCACCTGACGTCTCCTCCTCCCATCCGTCTGCCCGGTTAACCGCTCACCAGAGTGCCGGTTTGTTTTGCCTGCTTTCATATGTCATGTACTTGCTGTCATACTCCGATGTTTCCTTCTGCACTATCTGTCGTATTTAATGTTATGTTTTTGATTCTTAACCATTGTTGCCTTACATTTTTTGAACTCAATGTGAAAAAGGATGGGAACTCTTAAAATTTTCTTTTCCCCTCCCATTCAATTTTACAGTCCAGAGTGGAGAAAGTGATGGATGGAACAAAGTTAGACTGGGCCACGGCAGAAGCTCTTGCCCTGGGCTCATTACTTGCTGAAGGTAAGACATTTCTGTGTAGCTGCACAGCGGGTAGAGGGTGCTTTGTATGACATTTCTTATATGTGACGCCTGCAGTTATTGCTGAGTTATAACTACCTTGTATTGTTTTTATTGACTAGAGAGGTTCTCAAACGTGTTAACGTTTCTTACCTGAAAACATTATTTAATCTTGGTATGTCATGTTGACAATCTTCATCAGCGAACAGACTATGGAAACAAAGGACTCAGTGCTGGATGTATTGGAAAGACATTTTCCTTTAAAAATTGGAGGACGAATGATGACTCTTCATTCTTAATTAGACTACGGAGTGTTGAATATAGGACAGATTTTTTTTTTTTTTTTTCTGCGGTACGCGGGCCTCTCACTGTTGCGGCCTCTCCCATTGTGGAGCACAGGCTCCGGACGCGCAGGCTCGGCGGCCATGGCTCACGGGCCCAGCCGCTCCGCGGCATGTGGGATCTTCCCGGACCGGGGCACGAACCCGCGTCCCCTGCATCGGCAGGCGGACTCTCAACCACTGTGCCACCAGGGAAGCCCAGGACAGGTATATTTTAAGAAGGATAATCTATTTTCCTAAGGACAGTTCTCAGGATGAGCCGATGTATAAGAATTCAGGGTCACCAGGCCTTATTATTACTTAGGTTATTCATGGGAATCTGGATTTTTTTCTTTTCCTTCTTGCTTGCTTTAAGGTTTTAACGTCCGTCTGAGTGGCCAAGATGTTGGCCGTGGAACTTTTAGCCAGAGGCACGCAATGGTTGTTTGCCAGAAGACCGATGACACCTATATCCCCCTGAACCATATGGACCCTAATCAAAAGGGGTTTCTAGAGGTAGGCTGTGTTATTATCTGGTATAAACCTCAGGTGCTGGTGATTATAGCTACAGGCTTCTTAGACCAACTAGAAACAGATGTCGGAAACTTTGGGTTCAGTCCTCTTTGAAATCAAGGGATGCCGACTGGGTAGACAATGCCCGTCTATGCACTTGGAGTGGAAGTAACAGACCAGTGAGTAGACTAGAGCTGTTTTCCTCTGGCTACTTATCTGTAATCATGTAAATGTCAAATGGGTGTTCATTTTGTCAATCCAAAATTGATTATATAACCTGCTCGTTGCTGAATTCATTAAAGTGAGTCGAAGATGTAGATAATAAGCCAACATTTCTTGCCAACTTAAAAAAAAAAACCCACTGACTTAAGGTTACTTTATTCCCTAGTGTTTAGCGGGCTTGATGAATGTATCCATTGCCATGTATTTCTCTGTGCCAGTTGCTGAGTTAGATTCGTTAGAGTCAAGAGCAGGGCCTGGGTCTTTTCGTTTTTGTTTCTCCAACAACTAGCATAGTGCCTGGCACATGGAGTTTGTGAAATTATCCTTTAAGGTACAATTAGTGGTGCGTCATCTTTTTTCCTACTCTAGCCATTTGAGAGTATTGGGTTCACTGATACTCGATTTTTTTTTTCAATAAATTATTTTATTTATATATTTTTGGCTGCGTTGGGTCTTTGTTGCTGTGTGCAGGCTTTCTCTAGTTGTGGTGAGCGGGGGCTACTCTTCGTCGTGGTACGCGGGCTTCTCTTTGCAGTGGCTTCTTTTGTTGCGGAGCACGGGCTCTAGGCACGCAGGCTTCAGTAGTTGTGGCACATGGGCTCAGTAGTTGTGGCTCACAGGCTTTAGAGCGCAGGCTCAGTAGTTGTGGCCCACAGGCTTAGTTGCTCCGCTGCATGTGGGATCTTCCTGGACCAGGGCTCGAACCCATGTCCCCTGCATTGGCAGGTGGATTCTTAACTGCTGTGCCACCAGGGAAGCCGAATACTCAATATTTTTTTAAAAAATTCACTTTGTCAAAAGCAAGCTTCCAGGACAATTACTTAAAGGACATGCAACTCATCTTTTCTTTAAGTTAGTCTAAAATCCCCTCCTTGATCAGTATCAGATTGGTGACCTAGATACTGAAACATTTCGTATTTTCTCCACCCAGTGTCTTTTATTGATTTGTGATTTGATATATAGTATCAGTTAATTTTGAATATTGCTATTTAGAAAGCCCCAAGTAAACGTCTCACATCTGTTATGGGGATACTGTCAAAGATTTCATTTATTACCTAACACTTTGTCCTTTATGTGAAGACCCTAGAGGGGACTCCTGCTTGATCTTGGTATTGAGAGTAGTTGTAGTTCCCTGAGCAGTGGCTCATCTTTATTGTGTGTACATCGAAAATTCTGCAACCGATCAACCTTCCCTTATCAATAATGGCTTCTGGGAAGGGGTAGAGGCCATGGCAACCTCAAGAAAGTAGGTTACCAGGTTGTATGTTTTCCCCAACCCTGTTGGGTGTGTCAATCTATTTATTTTCTTTCTGCCCACCTACTTTTTTTTTGGCTGCACAGTGCAGCATGTGGGATCTTAGTTCCCCAACCAGGGATTGAACCCATGCCCCCTGCAAAAGAAGCATGGTGTCCTAACCACAGGACCACCAGGGACTTCCCTGTCCACTTACATTTAAACTATCATTTTGTGTATTAGCTATATTTACAGGCCATCTTAAATAATTTTTGGAATAAATGAAAGCGTTAATAGATTCAACAAATTAATGTAGATAAGGGTATACAAGTATATGAAGTACAATAGATGCATAGGAGAAGGGGCAGCTAGGTTACTTGGGAATTAAAAGGAAGAGCTTTAGAGAGGAGGCCAGATTTGAGCTGGGACTTGAGGGACATTTGGAACTGCCTAGTCTAGTAAATGTAGGGAGAACATTCTAGATGGACACAGTAGTGCATACATAAGCTGTGAAGTAAGAGGCCCTGACCTCATGCTCAGGGAACTACCTATAGCTTCATGTGACTGGAGTTTAAGCTGCAAAGTGGATACAGAAGTAAAGGAAGAGACGGGCCAGTCAGGACTACCCACGTTGTGAAAGACTTTGTTACGTAGAAGAGAAACCATGGAGGAATTTTGAACAGGCGATCAGATTTCCATGTTAGAAACAGCGCTCCTGATGATACTTTGGAAGCCTGAGCTGAAGAAGGGTGAGACTTAGGACAATTTCTAAGGAGGCTTCTCAGTCATCTAGGCAGGAAATCCTGGAGCTGTGAATTAGGGCAATAGCAGTGCAGAGGGGAGATGGGGCCAAGATTTGAGAACTAGTCAGAAAACAACAGCTATCAGACTCAGTGGTAGGTGTAGGGAGTGAAGAAGACCAGTACTGGTTACCTCCTAGCTCCCTGACTAGGACAGCTTGCATATGACGATGGCATTTACCCAAATAAAGAGTAAGGGAGAGGAACAGGTGTGGTAAGGAAAGATGAGGGACTAAGTTTTGGGCATTAAACTTTGACATAGATATTTCAGGTAATTAGATATGTATGTCTGGAGTTAATGAAGGAATCTGGTCTTAGATGTCTCTTTGGAAGTCATCAGGGTGCAGGAGTGTTTGAAACCACAGGGGTGGGAGAATCTCTCTGAGAGAGCAGAATGAGAACAGATAGGGTCCTGGGAAAAACAACTTTTAAAGGGCTGGCAGAGGAAGCATTTTCCCAAAAGAGCATCCAGAAAGGCAGGAGGAGAACTTAGAGTCCCTGTGTCATTGAACTTAAGGAGGGAGGAATCCGAAAAGAGGAAGAATAACATGGCCATTGGATTTAGCAACTGGAAGGTCAAGGTTGACCTCCTCTAGAGCTATTTCTGTGGAGTGGGGAGAGCAGAAGCTAGATTTTACTAGTTGAAGGGTAGACAGGGGTTCAGGAGGTAGAGACAACTAGATTAGATAATTCTTTCTAGAAGCCTGACTGTTACAGGAAGCAGGAGCTAGAGAGCACTGGCCAAGGGAATATTCCTTGTTTTTTGTTTTTAATTTATTTTTTTGGCCGCACTGTGTGGCATGCGGTATCTTAGTTCCCAGACCAGGGATCGAACCCGTGCCCCCTGCATTGGGAGCACAGAGTCTTAACCATTGGACCCCCAGGGAAGTCCTTTCTTGTTTTATTTTTAAGCTTTTGATTGTTCATTTGCCAAGAGGAGAAAGCCAGTGAGGAGAGGTTCAGAAAAAAGGAGTTTGGTGATGAGCCGAGTGAAGAAGCAGAAAAAAGGTATGGATTAGAATATGAGTGGATGTGTCAGCCTTGGGTAGGAAGGGAGATGGGGAATGAGGTGAAGACGCAGAGGTGCAAGTAAAGCACTCAGTTCAAATCCCGTTGACAACAGACTCATGAATATGAGAAATACAGTGTCTCTTTTCAAGTTAATGTCTTATAAAGATCATAATTGAAATCAAATACAAATCAGGAAAGGTAAACTATGCATAATCCCACCATTCTAATACATTATCTGTTTTCATTTTTTGTTGTTGTCATTGAGTACTCATCCATATAAATCATGCATTTTTATGGCTGTAATCATAGTAGAGATGAAATTTTTTTCCAGAGTTTTTTTTTTATTAAAAGCTTTATTGAGATAAAACTCATAGAATCCAACGTTTCAATGTGTACAGTTAAGTGGTTTTCAGTGTATGCAATGGTGCAACCATCACCACTATCTAATTTTAGAACATTTTCATCACCCCTAAAAGAAACCCATACTTATTAGCAGTCACACCCCATTCCTTCCTTCCCTCAGCCCCTGAAAACCACTAGTCTACTTTCTGTTTATATTGATTTATCTATTTTGGCCTTTTTATATAAACAGACTCATAAATATGTGGCTTCTTATGACTGGCTTCTTTCACTTAGCATTGTGTTTTCAAGGTCCATCGTTGTTGTAGCATGTGTCAGTATTTTATCCCTTTTTGTTGCCAAGTACTATTCTATAAATATGTAACTTAAGGACTTCCCTGGTGGTCCAGTGGTTAGGACTCCGTGCTGCCACTGCAGGGGACATGGGTTTGATCCCTGGTTGGGGAAGATCCCATATGCCTCGCAGCATGGCCAAAAAAAAAAAAAAAAGTAACTTAAAAAAATTTTTTTAGAAAAATGTTGAAACAAACACAAAATTAGAAAAAAGTTGGATGTATAATGCAAAAGGAACTTTTTCTCATTCTGAGACATCCGAGCCATCCAGATGGAAACATCAAGTTGCCAGCCTGATGCCCTACATGTGTATTTCCTACAAACTAGGTCATTCTCCTACATTACCCCAATGCAACCATCCAAGTCAGGAAGTTAACACTGAGACATGAAGACATCTGGTCCACAAACCCAGTTCAGAGTTGTGCTGCCTTGAACTGTCACATCTCTTTAGCCTCTTCAGAGATGTAATTTTATGTTCTGCTTTTTTAATCTTAACATATGGTGATGATTCTTTTGCTTTATCATGCAAACAGGATATTAGAATAATGGATTCCGAAAGGTAGGCCTTTTTCAAGTAACTTTCCCCCCCTTTGTTTGTTTGTTTTTAATTAATTTTTATTGGAGTATGGTTGCTTTACAATGTTGTGTTAGCCTCCACTGCACAAGAAAATGAATCAGCCATACACATACAGATATCCCCTACCTTTTGGACTTCCCTCCCATTTAGGTTACCACAGTGCATTAGGTAGAGTTCCCTGTGCTATGCAGTATGTTCTCATTAGTTGTCTATTTTATACATAGTATCAATAATGTATATGTGTCAATCCAAGTCTCCCAATTCCTCCCTCTCCACCTCTTTCCCCCTTGATATCCATACATTTGTTCTCTATGTCTATGTCTCTATTTCTACTTTGCAAATAAGATCACCTATACCATTTTTCTAGATTTTTAAAAATATTTATTTATTTATTTTTGACTGCGTCAGGTCTTAGTTGCAGCACATGGGCTCTTCGTTACAGCGCACAGACTTCTCTCTAGTTGTGGAGCGTGGGCTCTGGAGTACAGGCTCAGTAGTTGCAGCATGAGGGCTTAGTTGCCCCATGGCATGTGGGATCTTAGTTCTCCGACTAGGGATCGAACCCACGTCCCCTGCATTGGAAGGCAGATTTTTAACCACTGGACCACCAGGGAAGTCCCTCCCCCCACTTTGTTTTGTGACATTTTTTTAAAAAGCTCTTATGACACCATTTTACTCTCAGCTTCAAAGGTGGGGCACCTGAGAAGTTAATTTTGCTTCTCCTTCAAGAAAATCTTTAATGCCCATATTCCAAGCTTTTGTATGTCTTCCTCTGTTTGCCCCAACTTTTCCCACACACATCACTCATGGAGAGCAGGAGATGTCCTCTCTCAAAGGGATGCGGGGATGAATGAAAGCACAGCTGCCCTCACGGCCCTCCTCCTTTTTGAGCAGTTGGTACCAATATGATGCTTTACTTTAACTGATTCACATCCCATCTTCCCTGCACGACGGTTCTGTTCTCCTCCTTTGCCCTAGGTCAGCAACAGCCCACTGTCGGAAGAGGCCGTCTTGGGATTTGAGTATGGGATGAGCATCGAAAGCCCTAACCTACTGCCCCTCTGGGAGGCTCAGTTTGGCGATTTCTTCAACGGTGCCCAGATCATCTTTGACACGTTCATCTCTGGAGGTTGGTGTTGGCCTGTGGGTGTGTAGTGGACGCGTGGCACCAGCCTCACGGGGACAAATGACAGAAAAGGGGCCATAACTGCTTATGAGACTCCTGTGTACCACGGCATCCCCCCACTCCGAGAGTTGGGAGCCTGTTCTGTCATCCACTGGGGCATGGCAGCTATCAGGCAGTTAAGTAAGCTGCTAGGAAGAGCACGTAAGTCCTCTGTCAGCAGGAGGGCTGTGTCTCCTGGGGAATGTGCTTGGCTGTAGTGAATGGTGCAATGAAAATGGTTTTGGGGGGTCCAGCAACAAACTAACATGTGTCTCACCGCCCAGTCGCCCCGGGCTGTCCTGCACCTGCGTCGTGGCGTTCTTACTCCCGCTGCTGCTTTGCAGGTGAGGCCAAGTGGCTCCTCCAGAGCGGCATCGTGGTCCTCCTTCCTCACGGGTACGATGGGGCTGGACCAGAGCACTCATCTTGTCGAATAGAGCGTTTCTTGCAGGTATGTCCACTGCCTTCTGGATTCCACGAAATGTTTCCCTGCTTTCTAGGTGCTTTGAAATAGAACTGCCTCCTGCAAATACCTAATGTGAACCTTGGACTATAAGACATTGTAGTATTTGAATGAAACAGATTTAATGCAATGTCAATCAATATTCCTTGGAAACGTGATGCCTCAAGCATGTTAGTATCACGGTTTTACGGCAATGAAAGTGCTTCTTCTTTTTTTTTTTTTTTTAGTATTTATTTATTTAGGCTGTGCCAGGAGTTAGTTGCAGCATGCGGGATTTTTAGTTGCAGCATGCGGGATCTTTAGTTGCGGCACACGGGCTCAGTTGCGGCATGCGGGATCTAGTTCCCCGACCAGGGATGGAACCTGGGTCCCCTGAATTGGAAGTGTGGAGTCTTACCCACTGGACCACTCAGGGAAGTCCCTGAAAGTGCTTCTCATGCGGCAAGTATCAGTAGTTTCTGAGTCAAGCTGATCATCGGAGTCATCTAGGGGCTTTTTATAAACAGAGATACAGTGACCAACCCCAGATCTAAGTAGTGATAGTATTTTTATAAAATGATTCGTGACCATTAAAAAATGTTAAACAACAACCCAGAAATTACCGTTGTTATCTTTTGGTAAGAATCATTACCAATGCCTCTTTATGCATATTTCTAATATTTTATTATGAAAAATTTCAAACATACAGAAAAGTTGAAAAAACTTTACAAGAGAGTATTCATATGCCCACTTGCTACATTCTACTGTTAATATTTTATTATATTTGTTTTATCATGTATCTATTCATCTGCCATCCCTCTATCCATAAATCCATATAATTTTTGGATGCATTTGAAAGTAAATGGAGACATCAGTACACATCACCCTAAGTACATTAATTATCTTAGCATACAGGCCGATAAAATACATAGAAAGGTGATAGATTAGTAGATAGGTAGATAGAACAGTAGCTAGATAAATGGATATAACTGGTTGGTTAGTAGATAATGACAGAGAAATCATTTCATAAAAATTAGATTACAGAAATAAATTGGAGGTAAATTAAAGAACTAGCTGTGAAATACAAAACTACAGTTTTTCAAAGAAATATAGGAATGAGGATGCAAGAGATACAGTCTGGGAGTCATCAGTTTCTAGATGATATTTAAAGTCATGAGACTGGATGAAATTATCAAAAGAATGAGTACAGCTAGAGAAGAGAAGTTGCCCCCCAACTGAGCCCTGGGATAGACCAGCAGTTAGAGGCTGCAGGGAAGGAGAACACAGGAGGCCGAGAAGGAGCAACCAGTGAAGCTGGAGGAAGGTCCTAGAAAGCAAGTGAAGGATACATGTTAAGAAGGAGGACGTATCAAGGCCAAATCAGGATAGGACTGAGAATTAGCCGTTGGATTTAGCAATAAAGGGTTCATTTGGTGGTCGGTAACTGCAGTTTGTTTAGGTGGAGTGGTATTAGGAGTATATGGAAGGAGGAAAGTTTAACTCTTTTGAAAAGTTTTGCTGCAAATAGAACAAAGAAGTGGGAAATTTGCACCAAGAGAGGTTCTTTTTGCTTGTTTTTTTCTTTTTTCTTATTTATTTTTTTTGCTGTACGTGGGCCTCTCACTGTTGTGGCCTCTCTCGTTGCGGAGCACAGGCTCCGGACGTGCAGGCTCAGCGGCCATGGCTCACGGGCCCAGCCACTCCGCGGCATGTGGGATCTTCCCGGACCAGGGCACGAACCCGCGTCCCCTGCATCGGCAGGTGGACTCTCAACCACTGCGCCACCAGGGAAGCCCTTGCCTTTGTTTTAAAGATAGGAGAAATAACAGCATGTTTGTATGCTGATAGGAATGATCCAGTAGAGAAGAAAATATTGACGTAGGAGAGAGAGTAGAATGACTGGAGTGATGGCCTTGAGAGAGCAGGATGGGCTGGTGTCCACTGCACAAGGGATTGGATCAGCTCTAGACAGCAGCATGGCAGCTTCCTCTGTGGTAATAACCAGAAGGCAGAGAATTCGATGCAGATAATAGAACATTGTAGATGTTGTGGTGAAGGTCTGAGGAGATACTCCTGGGTCATTAGCCGAGAGTGATGGTGCAGGAGGAGATCCTGGGTTAAAGCTGTGAAATAGTCATCTGGAAGAGGAGGAGAATGAGTGAATTAGGGAAATAGAAGATAATAGTCTAAGAGCAGTGAGGGCCCACTTAAGATTCTTGGTCAAGATTTTAAAGTGAGATCCATCAGTGTGATTGCGTGTTTTCTCCAGCTTCATTCCCTGCATAGGTGCAGAAATGGGACAGATGGAAAGTTGAGATTAACTCGGCTTGTGGTTTGGAGTGAAAAAATGTCAAGGGAGTTAAGGGTGTATGCAAAAGAATGATTATAATGATTGACTATGGAATTTAGCTTAAGTAAGGAGGAGGGAGGAGATGTGAAGGGTGAAGGCCAGTGAAAAGGTGATAGGATCAATATGTTGGTGGTATTGATGAGGCCGAAGGATTGATGGAGTCAAAGTGTTAAAGGGAATTGAGCTAGAAAGGTAGGAAGTGGTGGTCAGAGTGGAATGGATAAAGTAGAGCTTATGGAGAGATCCCTGTCAGTGAAACCAGGATGTAGCCATGGAAATGAGTTGTTGAGGTAGGATGGAGGACAGAGTGATTGGAGGACAGGAGTTCAAGGAAGCAAGTTGCCAGGGTTTTGAAAGGACCATCTACATATGCATTAAAATTACCAAGTCCATGTTAATAACTTTCTCAAACCTACTTCACAGGATTACTGTGAGGCATAAAGGGTCAATATAGTAAATGCTTAGAACGGCAATCCACATTTATATGTTTGCTGTTTATTATTTTTATTATTATCGTTTCCTGTGCTTGCACTGGGATTACCTCAAGCTCTTTGTTTACACTACTAATTTTATTTTTAGCCCTGCAAAAGAATTCATATACCGATATGTAAAGTGAAGAGTGTTTGCTGTTTATATAAGCACTTGCTTACTTCATCTTCTTTCACTGTGATTATCTCAAGCTCTTTGTTCATGCCATTTCTTTTTTTTTTTTTTTTGCGGTACGTGGGCCTCTCACTGCTGTGGCCTCCCCCGCCACGGAGCACAGGCTCCGGACGCGCAGGCCCAGCGGCCACGGCCCACGGGCCCAGCCGCTCCACGGCACGTGGGATCCCCCCAGACCGGGGCACGAACCCGCTTCCCCTGCATCGGCAGGCGGACTCTCAACCACTGCGCCACCAGGGAAGCCCCATGCCATTTCTTTTTCATCCTGTCTGTTCTGCTTCTTGATGTTTCTTATTTATTTATTAGATTTGTAATGGTTGAGTTTGGTTCTCACTTGGTTTTCTTGGCATTGCACTCACCTTTCTTATCTAATTCTACTGTGTTATCTTTAAGACTATCTGCCCTTTAAAACAGTGTTGTTTTTTAAAATTGTGGTAAGAACACTTAACATGAGACCTACCCTCTTAACAGATTGTTAAGTGTGCATTGCAATACTGTTGACTGTAGCTACTATGTTGTACGGCAGATCTCTAGAACTTATTCATCTTACATAACAGAAACCTTATACCCCTTGACTAGCAACTCTCCATTTCCCCTTCCCTGCCCCTGGCAACCACTGCTCTGCTTTCTGCTTCTCTGAGTTTGACTATTTTAGATTGCTCATATAACTGGAATTGTGCAGTATCTGTACGTCACTTAGCATAATGTCCTCAGAGCTCATCTGTGTTACTGCAAAGTGCAGGATTTCCTTCCTTGAACTGGCTGAGTAATATTACATATATAGATGAAAATACCTATATACCACATAGCACATTTCCTTTATCCATTCATCCATAGATGACCATTTAGGTTGCTTCCACATCTTGGCTATCATGAGTAGTGTTGCAATGAACATGGGAGTGCAAATACCTCTTTGAGATCCTGATTTCAGTTCTTTTGGTTAAATACTCAGAAGTGGGATTTCTGGATCATACAGTAATTCCGTTATTAATTTTTTGAGGAGCCCCCATGCTGTTTTCCGTAGTGACTATACCAATTTACTTTCCTACCAACAGTGTACAAGGGCTCCCTTTTCTCCACATCCTTGCCAATACTTATGTCTTTTGTTAAAATTGGCTGCCTTTTGCCTGCTATGTTCCTTTCTTTTTGTCCCCCCCTTATAAAAAATTATAAGGGGCTGTATAATATTTACATTGTTGCTATATCATTTTATTTCATCTTGTCTTTGATTATTTAGGGCAATTCTTCAAAACCGTATAGTTTCCCTGAGAGGGTGTGGGTGAATTCCCCTTAATTTTCCTTCCCATTTGGTACCAATTTACCTTCTTAGAACAACAGTTGAGAATAGCCTCCAGTACATGAAGCCTGAGGACGTGGCGTGGGAGGACATAGCTCTGCTGGACAGAGGGTTTTTCTTGCTAAATTCCGGTGTCCCTTCTGAGATTCAATAGCTAAGCCCATACAAGGGTCCACTCCCTGGTCAGGGCTGTGTATTACTTCCGTGGGCCTCTCTTTCCTTGGCATGTCCTGGCCCTGGAAGCAGCAAGCCTGGCAGCCCCATCTGCCTCCACTGAATTCTGCAGGGGCTTCAGCCCTAGATTTTGCCTTTTTTTACCCAGGGTGCCACTCACACCCTGTCACCACATTGGAGGAGCCCAGTAAAAATCTCAGGATTTTGTCAACTCACTTACTTTCCTCTGTACTGCTCCTTGATCAGGGTTAGGAGACATGCCTCAAGTTTCTGTCCCAGCAGGATCTTCTGAGATTTCATTCCTTGCCCTCGATTTTTCAACCTCGTTAGCTGCTCTCGTTCTTGTCTCTGAAACAAACTATACTTACATTTACTCCATCAGGAGAGTGAGATTCAGATAGTGCATTCTTCCAACATCTTCACTCCACAGTCATCAGCATCTGTACTTTTCAAAAAGTCTCCTCCAGATGCTTTTTTTTTTTTTAATTTTAATTTTTTTTGGTCATGCCACATGGCTTGTGGGATCTTAGTTCCCTGACCAGGGATAGAACTCGGGCCCTTGGCAGTGAAAGCTCCAAGTCCCAACCACTGGACCACCAGGGAAGTCCCCACCTCCACATGCTTCCTGCAGTCAGCTGTGTTTGGAAAGAACCACATTAAAACACACAGACTTGGCCGATGGGGAGCCATCAGGCTTCTCCTCTGGTGAATTCTTCACAGGTCATAAATTTACCTTCTGGTCTTTTTCTGTAATGAAGAGACACATCTCTTCTCCTGCTCATCAAGAGCCCCGTGTCCCCCTTAGGATAGCCTGTGCCCTTAGGATGGAATGAGATGACCCGACTGTCTGCCCTTCCTCTCACTTCCCTCCCAGATGTGTGACAGCGTGGAGGAGGGCGTGGACGGGGATACCGTGAACATGTGCATGGCTTACCCCTCCACGCCCGCCCAGTACTTTCACCTGCTACGGAGACAGATGGTCCGGAACTTCAGGAAGCCCCTCATCCTTGCTTCTCCGAAGATGTTGCTCAGACTCCCTGTAAGTAGAAAAAGCTGGTTATTAGTCTTTTTTCTCCTGTCATTTTTTTTCCCCTGCATTTTCATCTCTTTTCTGTATCTGATTGTAGATGCAAATGACAGAAGCATCTCTTTGGTTTTAGTTGGCCATGCTGCTTTGTCTCTCCCTTTTTCTCTTTTTTTAACCTTTCAAGAATAACTAGAAATCTAAGTCGCTCTCAGTTTCATTGTCACGAAGGACAGGCCTAGCACATATTATAACCCTGGCATCCCAGTCTGAGCAGAAATAATCTTTCAGGAAAAGTTTCAAAGTCCAAATGGTCTCAGCACTGCTATGTTGATAGTTGCAAGTTGGGAATTGAAAGTACTTTGATGAAAATGAGTGGTTTTAGTCATTGACTTTTATTTAGACTTTTTCTGTTAAATGATTTATCACCGGTAGAGTCCGTTTCAAACACTGTAACAATATAGCTTATCACTACCTGGCTTTACAAGAGTATATTTTCTCTTGGTTTACCAGAACTAAGTGTTAAGCGCACATGTTTTTTTAAATCACACAAATATGCTAGTTTTCAAGTGGCAGAGTTCAAGATAAGAAACACTGCTAAGCATATATTTATCCCACCTGCTATAATTTTTGTCAGTTTTGTATGAGAGTCTGAATTAGGATTAACATTCGAAAAACCTCTGCATTTACTTGGTTGCCACTGCTGAGGTGATCTAAGTCGTTTAGGACTTGGCTGTTTGAGATGACCTTGTGCTTCTCACAAAGGTTAGAGAACGTGTATTTGGAAGTGAGGGGTGTTGAGGGAAGCTGCCAGTGATTTGCCTTCACCGGTTGCCTTTTTTGGCGTTTCTAGCATCTGCAGGGGAGTAAGGTGACCCTTGTTCTCACAGTCGGTCAAGGGTACTTGAGTGATCCCAGAGTGAGCGCCCCCTTAAATTTTGCTCTCCAGGCCCCTCACCTGTCTCACCCCAGCCTCAGGGGTCAATAATGAGGAAATGCACTTCAAGTTCTTTCACCAATGGCTGAAAGTTCATTTGTTTGGTCTGCTTATTCTCTCTGTGAACAACCTTATGAATTTTGAGATGGTTTCATGAGCATCATGGGACATTCAAGACAAACAAATTCAGTCCCTTTACACCATCTTTCTGATGGGGCTGTCTTGACGCCGATATTTTGAAACAGCAATGTGAAAGGAGCCAAGTCTAAATGTAAAGTTACTATAATTTTGCTCTGGGTCTTAGTTGCGGCATGTGGGATCTAGTTCCCTGACCAGGGATCGAACCCGCACCCCCGGCATTGGAAGGCAGAGTCTTAACCACCGGAACACCAGGGAAGTCCTGATCTGGGATTCTTAAACCCAACTTTCATTGTATCCCTAACATTGTCACCTGCTCTCTCAATCATAACTAAAAGGAGTGCAATGATATTAAATAAAATGCATGTATATTATTAGGTATTGAGTGAACTATTAGAAGTTTTGTTGAGCATTTCTTTTGCTGTTTGAAACTGAAAACGAGTTCATTTTCTGGCCCTAATGCTCCACCCCTCTCCCCAAGTCTAATATACAACTTATTAAATAAGTGAAGCCTTCCTTGGGGAGCTTAAAAAATATCAACAGCTATCTTATAGACTTTCAAGTGAAGAACTACTCTTATTAAGTAGTCAAATATTTTCATTAAACATATAAGTCCTTTTGTTAATGGAAAGTCAGTACAACCAGTATTGAATTCTGATTTCTTCCTGAAAATTGGATTATTGGTACAAGTGATCTAGCAGAATATAATAGCCAGCCTTCTCTATCCATGGCCCACTCAGAGATGACTTGCCATGTAGCAGACATGACTCAGGGGTACAGGGAGTTTGTCTGTCAAGTGGTACCAAAATCCCACCCCAGTTTCCCACCTAACTCTGAACTCTGAACCTTTTGATTCCTGCTGTAGGAAGTGGGGACTGACAAAAGGCTCTGGTTCAGAAGGGAGAAAAATTGCCTCTATCACACATTATTTACTAATAAGCATAGCTGAATAGCTAATATTAATTTTTTAGGTTACATACAGTATCCCAGCATCAGTGTGGCTGCCCTCAATGGCCTAGTCTAAATGTCATATACCCATTTGGGGCTAGACTATAGGGAAACTAACTAGATGATAGCAAAAGGGATCAAATCCCTCACCTTGGCTTCATCAGTTTTCTACTTTAAGTTCTTTGCAACAAGCATTTATTTGCCGCACCACGCAGCTTGTAGGATCTTTGTTCCCTGACCAGGGATTGAACCTGGGCCCTCGGCAGTGAAAGCACTGAGTCCTCACCACTGGACTGCCAGGGAGTTCCCAAGTATTTTTTTAAATTGGGCTCAGTAATAAAATTTCTTTTCATCGTGGAAATATTCATATGTTGTTCCTACTTGTTCTGTTTCATTTATAAATTATAGTCAAAATCCTAAAGACAGAAATAATTGCCCTAACTCAGCTATTCCGGTTCACAATATAAATTTTATAAAATGTTGTTTCTGATTCCAATTCCAAAAAGTTAAGGTGTAGTTTTTATTGATAATAAAGTTGAGTCATCACACTGCAAATTTTTTTTTTTTGGATGCGTTGGGTCTTCGTTGTGGTCCACGGGCTTCTCATTGCGGTGGCTTCTCTTGTTGCGGAGCACGGGCTCTAGGCGCGTGGGCTCAGTAGTTGTGGCTCTTGGGCTCTAGAGCGCAGGCTCAGTAGTTGTGGTGCACGGGCTTAGTTGCTCCACAGCATGTGGGATCTTCACGGACTAGGGCTTGAACCCGTGTCCCTTGCACTGGCAGGCAGATTCTCAACCACTGTGCCACCAGGGAAGTCCCCCACACTGAAATTTTGACTGTTAAAATTTATTGTGGCACCAAGCAAAAGGCGATCTTATGTAACCTCAGAAAAATATTTTATTCTGAAGTATACAGAACAGATACTTTTGGGAAAGATATTTTGTTTAATAGTACATATGTTTACTTATAGTCCCAGGAGAGAATTTTGATACTAGTTTTTGGGAAAGATCCCTGATAAATAAAAGCATCTTCAGGTCCTTGCCCTTGGTTGATAGATTTGTGGCTTTTTTCTCCCCCTCCCCCTCCTTAGGCAGCTGTGTCAACCCTTCAAGAAATGGCACCAGGAACAGCATTCAAACCAGTCATTGGTGATTCATCTGTGGATCCAAAAAAGTAATCTGATGTGGAGCTCTCTTTTCATACTCTGCAGTAGATTTGTAGTGAGTGGGAAAACTAGTTCATGTTAAGTGAACCAAGCGACCCAAATCTTCTCTATCCTTATATAAGTCCTTTAAGTTCATGGGGTAGGAGTTAGAATATGCACAGAGCCAGGGCACAGCATGACTGAACCCCACTACAACGCCCCCGCTGCTTCAGTGGTGAAGCATTTAAATCTCTGTGGTCTCCCCCTTTCTTCTGCTACAGTTCTTACTTTAAGATATTTCTCCCCCGCCTCACTGTCCCTTTTCTACCCAACAGGGTTAAGAGTTTAGTGTTCTGCTGCGGCAAACACTTCTATGCCCTGCTGAAGCAAAGAGAATCTTTGGAGGCCAGGAAGCATGACTTTGCCATCATCCGAATGGAAGAACTCTGCCCTTTCCCACTCGATTCGCTGCAGGAAGAGATGAGCAAATACAAACATGTTAGAGGTAAAGGGTCCTTCTTCTTAGGCTTTTTTGGTTTTAAGTTACCTGAAACCTATTTGAACTATCTCAAATAAAAAGATGGTACTGGAGCAGTGAGAGTTATTAGAAAGTTGAATCTCATGGAATCTGGAGATATGAAAGTAATACAACTGAAGCCAGTGTCTCTATGTCTTTTTTGGTGTCCCTTTGGGTGTCCCTTTCGTTCTCCCCCACTTTCGTATAAGACATCGAATTTCTTGAGTTTGGAGGGAATCAGTGCTATACAATCGTTTATGATATATCCGGTATAATTGTAAAAGATAAGCCTTTTCAACAGATGGGGCTGGAATGATTAGATATCTATGTGCACCTTATACAGAAATTAACTCAAAGTTGATCATAGACCTCAATGTAAAACTATAAAGCTTCTAGAAGGAAGTGGATGAAAATCTTCCTGACCTTGGGTTAGGCAAGAAGTGCTTAGACATAACACCAAAAGCACGTTCCAGAAAAGAAAAAGTAGATTTTACCAAAATGAAAAACTTTTGCACTGCAAAAGGCACTGCAAAGAATATAAAAAAGACAAGCCACAAACCGGGAGAAAGTATTTGTAAAAACATATCTGACAAAGGACTCTCCAGAATGTTGAAAGAGCTCTGAAAACTCAAGTTAGAAAACATATAATCCAGTTTTTCAAAAGGTGCAAAAGAACTGAACAGTCATTTTACCAAAGAATCAGATGGCAAATACCCATATGAGAAGATCATCAACATGATTAGTGATAGGGAAATGCAAATTACGCCAAAATGAGATATGGCTACATACCTATTAGAATGGCTAAAATGAAAACAAAACAATATCAAGGACTGATCAGGATGCAGAGCAACTGGGACCTTCATTCACTGCTGGTGGGAATGCAAACTCATACAGCCACTCTGGAAAACAGTTTTGTCAGTTTCTCATGCAGCTACACACAGAGTTTCCTTACCACGCAGCAGTCCCACTCCTAGGTATTTACTCAAGAGAAAGGAAAAATCCATATGTGAATATTTATAGTGGCTGTATTCATAATTGCCCCAAGCTGGAAGCAGCCAAAACATCCTTCAACTGGTGAATGAAGAAACAATCTCATTGTGCATCCCTACAGTATCATGCTCCTTAAGAGTAAAAGAGAGTGAACTATCGCTAGCGGCAAAACGACTGACGGATTTTGCTAATTCACAGAAGCCCAGACCAAAAGGCTGTATACTGTGTGATTCCACTTACCTGATGCTCTGGAAAAGGCAAAACTTCGGGGATAGAGAAAAGATCGGTGGTTGCCAGAGGTTGGGGGTGGGAGGAAGAGCTGAGCACAAAGGGTCAGGATGAGGGAATATTTGGGGTTTAGAGAATTGTTCTGTATCATGATTGTGGTGATGGATACGTGACTATGCATTTCTCAAAAAGAAAAAAGACAACACTGTGCCATATTGGAAAGGTAATAATATATTTACTTGAGGATATGTGTGTGTGTGTGTGTGTGTGTATATGTAACTATGTGTGTATATGTGTCTATATACATATATAACATGTATAGTATACGTATGTGTATGTATGTGCACACACATGCATATATAGTGTGTCTGTGTGTGTAGTATGTTGTATATATTTACTTGAGGATATGTGTGTATGTGTATGTGTGTATATACATATATAACATGTATAGTATGTGTATGTGTGTGCACACACATGCATATATAGTGTGTCTGTGTGTGTAGTATGTTGTATATATTTACTTGAGGTACTGAGATGAACTTTCTTCTTTCATAGATTTTATTTGGAGTCAGGAGGAGCCTCAGAACATGGGTCCTTGGTTTTTTGTTTCTCCAAGGTTTGAAAAGCAACTGGCCTGCAAGGTGATAGCTCTTTCTCCTTTGCAGTGTTTTGTGTGTGTCCCTTTTCTCCTATTGGAGTGCCACCAAATAGGTTTATCCCCTATTATCAGTCCAAAGCTTCTAAAGATAAACTAAAATATAAAACCTAGTTTTAGGCTCCTTTTTCAGACTAAACTTCTGAGTGTTTAGCAAGATGTATATGTGTAGCTACTAGTATCATGTTAAAAAACAAAACAAAAACAAGGATTATACTTGAAAAGGTAGAAGACCTACCTGTCGTCTACCGTTCCCGTTAGCCTACTCAGCATTCTTGTCCCAAAGGTCAGTATCCAAGCCCCGGGGGAGGAGAGCGATGAGCTCGCTTGTTTTACAGTAACACTTATTCCAGGCCCACCTGCAAAGCTGGTAGACATCGGGGGCCAAATTCTTTTTTACCTCTTTGTTACCTCTTTTTACCTGTTTTCCTCTTTGAAGAGGAAAACAAGGAGAAGAACAGTTGTGCTTCTGTTTATCTTTCTATTCTGCTTTGATTAAAACTCAGGTCACTTGATACCAGTTTATGGCACTCAAATCATTTTCACCTGTAAATAGTTCTAATTTAGGAAACTCTACAGCTAAAACCAACTAACAGTTACCTAAGAATAGGACAGATTCCAAAATATGTCTCACCTTATCACGCCTGGAATTTAGTTTTCAGTTGTGACATAGATCTCCCTGCAATCTATTTTACGTAACACATTATTTTCCAAAAAGGTGATTTATAGTTGAATCAGCTTCAGAGAAATACATGCACATCCCTGGACGAGCTAAGCAGAGCTCTGGTCTAGTCCAAATGTCATTGTATTTCTTTTCTGCTCCAACGCTAGCTCCGTCTGGTGAGCCGACCCGCGTTGCCGGTACCTGCTGTAGGAATCGGCAGCGTTCATCTAGAGCAGCATGAAGAAGTCCTCGCCAAGACCTTCACCCAATGATGCCCTTCGAAGAAACACTACTTACTTGTAAGAAAACTGCCATAAAAAGAAAGGCTTGCCTCCTCCACTCTCTCCTCCTTCCATTAGGTGCCACAAAAAGAATGTATTCCTTGAAGATGTTGGGATTGATGAGGACAGAGGAGAGGTTAATCTAGAAGAATACATGGAACAGCCAAAGGAATTGTTCATCAAGATGTGAATCCTACAAGTCACTTTCGTCCTTAAAAGTACCATAGTGTTATATTCTGTTAGACCTGCGTGGGTTGTAGAGCTAGGTCCTTATCCGGATGTTTCCAGACTCGACTCTTTCTAATTAACTGGGTGTACCCAGGAAAAGTTCTTGAGTCTGAATTTATAGTTGCATAGGGATTACCTCAACATTACCTCCCTATTTTCTTGATGCATGTGACTTTCATGAATTTTCCCTTTTTTATTCAAAGTCCCTGACTACCTGTATTTTCAATTTATGTCATCTCTGGTACTGCTTTCCAGCCACTGTGAAAAATGTTTCACCAAATCATTTTCACCTGTAAATAGTTCTAATTTAGGAAACTCTACAGCTAAAACCAACTAACAGTTACCTAAGAATAGGGCAGATTCCAGAATATGTCTCACCTTATCATGCCTGGAATTTAGTTTTCAGTTGTGACATAGATCTCCCTGCAATCTATTTTATGTAACACATTATGTAACACTATAGCAAAACTGTATTATTCCTGATTTGTGTTCTTCACGATCACTGTTTTACCCATTATCCTTAAATATAGGTCTTATTAAATATAAACCTCCGGGTGTGTGATCCTTTAGCACAGTATTATTATGCTGAGTTATAGTTACGATGAAATTGGTTAGTGGTCCACTTTGCCATAGTATCTTTTTTCTTTTTCCTTAAATTGTTCTTGCCGCGATACCTTAGTATTTTTAATTACCTCTGGGTGTCTGATATGGGGATTTCAGCCCCTGGTTGATCATCAGCCTTGCCTCTAACAGTCCCTGCTGTCATATGATGTTAATTTGTGATACTTAAGGGTCACTTTAACTTTGATAGCAGGAACTTCCCAACATCAGGCACTTTCTGGATTTCTAGAGGTCACCAACCCACCCCCTTATTCTGAAATTAAGCTTAACTGGAAGTATAACTAAATATCACCAAACTGTGTCCGCTTACCTGGCTTGGTGCTGCAGAGCACTACCATGTGCCATGCTTGTGCCGGGACACTGTTTTTCTCAGAAATGGGGGAAATACCGGGGCCCTGTAACACCCTCTCCACTTTTACTGGCAACTTTTAATGTCTTTCAGAATCGCTGTATAGGTTGTTCTGGCCACAGCAGTAGATTCGTGATTCACATCTTAAACGTGTACATCAGTGTACTGATTTACCGTGTCTGTAATATTCACATCCCTTTTATTCCTATACACGTGAATGCTTTCTTCCTTCGCCAAGCCTTATAAACCATGTAAATTAGTGCAGGCCTTATAAATCATGTAACTTAGTGTCACACATGTCAACCAGTAAAATTACAAAGGTCTGCTTAATGAGAATGGTTATCAATGTTGTATATTGAACTAGAAAAAAAATAAAAGCACAGTGCCATTTTTTTTTCAGATCTCTCGGTTTCTTGAGTTAAAACATTTCAAAAGTCTGAGCACAAAATGAGATGGAAAACCAGATTTTTTTTTTAGTGGAGATCTCTCCAGATTTCTAACTTTACACCTCACGAGTCTGTTTCCTGTTACACCTCCAACCTGAGCCGTGAAATGTCTTCTGTATCTTAACCTTACTCTCAATCACCAGTGCAACGTGGATCAGCATTTTGAATTACCTTGCAGGAAGAGGCCATTTGAAGAATTCCAGATCAAATACTCACATAATAAAGAATGGGATAAATATATCAATAATAAAGTAAAATATTTTAAAAATTGATAATGTGGTATTAATATCCCATTAATGTAAATCTATGCTAGAAGCACAGAGTCTGAACCACTGGACCGCCAGGGAAGTCCCCCAAATTTTCTTTTTTATAAGAACAATTTTGCTCAGTTTTCCTATATTTTCCGTACACATACTATAAGCAAAAATATTCTAAAGCATAGCCATTTGGGGGCTGACTGTATTACCTTTGAAGTTTTATTATTTTAAAAAATTCCTCGGCTGGCAATAGAAACAGTATCACTTTTGCAAAATTGAAGAAATATGGTTTTAGCAATTAAGGGTTACACAGGAAGGAAGTCACAGATTAAGAATCAAGACTTTTGGTCAAAGAAAGACAAATACCATATGATATCACTCATATGTGGAATTAAAATATGGTACAAATGAACTTATTTACAAAACAGAGACAGACTCACACACCTTGAAAACAAATTTATGGTTACCAAAGGGGAAAGGGGGTGGGGGAGAGATAAATTAGGAGCTTGGGATTAATGGATATCACTACTATATATAAAATAGATAAACAACAAGGTCCTGCTCTATAGCACAGGGAACTGTATTCAATATCCTATAATAAACCATAATGGAAACAAATCTGCAAAAGAATATATATGTATGTATATATGATATTGAATCACTTTGCTGTACACCTGAAACACTGTAAATCAACTATACTTAGATTTAAAGAAAGAAGGAAAGAAAGAAAGAATCAAGACTTGGGTCTTGAGGTTCCTCAAGCCTTTTACCTAATTTCTCTTAGATGTACTTGGATATTTGGTTTACATTTTTCAGCTTCTCAGAGGATTCAGGCTAAAACTATTAAATTTTGGGGAAATTTGGACAAAATGTTTAAATCCTCAATATTTGTAACACACTATTACACAAGTAGACAATTCCTAAATTATTCTATGGAAGTAGTAATTCACTGTCATGTTTGTATTTAAATCTGATAAAGCACAATCTAAAGCGGACTGTTAGTTCCCCATGGCTAGCTGCAAAATCAGTTA
The DNA here is from genome assembly GCF_059928025.1 of Delphinapterus leucas. NCBI lineage: Eukaryota > Metazoa > Chordata > Mammalia > Artiodactyla > Monodontidae > Delphinapterus > Delphinapterus leucas. Next base: position 19,930,818 of record NC_143130.1, on the reverse strand, counting down.
ATTTTAGCAAACTTTTAATAAAAGTACACTACTTTAGTGTTGTTTCCCTGTGTCTTCTCTGACTCACATGAAGAACCAGCTATAATGGAACAAAGATAAGATATGATCCTGTAAGAGTAGAATGGTATTTCCTCAATAAATAGTTTATTGAACATGTGTTGCATATATGGCATTGTTCTGGACATTAGAAACACATGAAATTTAGAGATAAAATGGGTTGCCCACTGCCCCAACGGACTAATAATCTGAGAAGACAAAATACTTTACATGCAGAGAGAGATTCTTGCTGAATATGCTTAAAACAAGGGGGAAGGTCATGATAGAGTGATATTCCTGATAGATGTAGATTAGGTGGCGTCTTGTGGTTATGCAAGGAAAAGTCCTGAGTGGCAAGTAGTAGCAGAAAGACGGAAGAATCTTGGAAAGGGAATTCACAAAAGTTATCTAGGGTATATTCCCAGCTTGTTCCCAGGCTTTTCCTTGAACCAGCGAGCTGTCCCAGAAACAGGTAGTAAAGAGAGAACTTTTCTGGTAAGGGGCCTGAGGTGACCTCTAAAAATGGTTCGCTATTCACTTAACCCAGAAAACCCCACAAAATCATGCAAGTCAAGAGGTTCAAATCTTCATGTTCACTTTAAGAACACTCATGAAACTGCCCAGGCCATTAAGGTATGCATATCCGAAAAGCCACCAAGTATCTGAAGGATGTCACTTTAAAGAAGCAATGTGTGCCATTCTGTTGTTACAGTGGTGGAGTTGGTAGGTGTGGCCAGGCCAAAGAGCGGGGCTGGACCCAGGGTCGGTGGCCCAAAAAGAGTGCTGAATTTTTACTGCACATGCTCAAAAATGCAGAGAGTAATGCTGAACTTAAGGGCTTAGATGTAGAGTCTCTGGTCATTGAGCAAATCCAGGCGAACAAAGCCCCAACGATGTGGTGCAGGACTTACAGAGCTCATGGCCGGATCAACCATACATGAGCTCTCCCTGCCACATTGAGATGATCCTTACTGAAAAAGAACAGATTGTTCCTAAACCAGAAGAGGAGGTTGCACAGAAGAAAAATATCCCAGAAGAAACTGAAGAAACAAAAACTTATGGCCCGGGAATAAATGCCGCAAAAAATAAATGTTAAAAAAAAAAAAAAGAGAGAGAGGGAGAGGTACAGGCCACTCTTCTCCTTCTGTCAATTAGATTTTCAATTTAGCTCATCTTTATTGAAAGGATTCACGAAATTAGTTCACAATCTAGTGTCAAAACTGTATTTAAGTCAAACACTTGCAGGTAACTGAAAATGATACAAAAATTAAATAAGACCCTCCCTGCTCTCCAGAAGTTTATGGTGTACTAGGGGAGATTAGGCAAGTATGAAAATGACTAAAACAAAGTAGAATGAGAGAAGAATGAAGTCACAGGATGTGCAGTGATGGTTATGGCAGATTGCATTTTCCAAAAGGCCAGAGTCATATTTTGTGTCCCACAAGCTCTTCCAGAATCTTACCACATCCTCACCTGGAGGTGGAGTCTATTTCCCTTCCCTCTTGAAGTTGAGCAAGACTTTGTGGCTGCCTCTATAAATGCAATGCACTGAAAGTGATGCTGGGTCACTTCCAAGGACATGCCTTGGTACCCAGCTGCCATGTTGTGGGGAAGCCCAGGCCACATGGAGAAGCCACATGGAGATGTTGGAGCTGACAGCCAGCATCAAATGCCAGACTTGTGAGTGAGAGCGCCTTCTGATAATTCAAGTCCTCAGCCTTGGACCTGTTGCAGATGACCCCAAGTGGAGCAGAGACTCATGCAAGCCCAGCCTAAATTGCCATATATATATGCCATATATATATATGTATGTGCATGTATGTATATGTACATAACTTTGTTTAAAGACAAACACAGCTGGACACTAAAGTGCTAAGGACAGATTTTATTCAGTAATATACTATGTGTTGCATAAGGGAAAAGAATCCAGTGTGAATTAAACCCAACTTTGATTTGGACTGGCCTTTTAAGAGGAGAGTGAGAGAATGGGAAGAGGGCAGTGAGTGGAGGCTCAGTAGAGTCAGGAAAGTGAAAAATTAAGTGAAAAAAGCTGTAAGGTTTGGTCCATGTGAAACCCATCCAGGTTTGTTAAGTGGTGCTAATGGAAGTTAAGGTCCTATCCTTCCACAGAGGTTGGGAGCCAGAGATCCTGCCTTCAAGTGTTGGCTGGAAGAAACGGTAAATTCTTTTGGCAGCCTTGAGCTTTCCCAGACAGATACTTTAAGGGGGCTACGGACAGCCTAGGGTGGAACTGTGTGGTGCTTGTTCCACCTCTTTATAGGTCAAGGTAAGGCCTACTGGAGAAAGGGCTCAGAGGAGCCTGGCTACAGTGTGGTCAAGGGGAGGCTGTGTGTGTGTGTGTGTGTGTGTGTGTACTTTGCTTCTTTTTTAGACATACATCTAAGCATTAGAACAGATCATTGGATTTGGTGATTATAAGTCATTGAGTGTCCTTTGAAATAGCTTGTTTCAGCAGTTGTTAGAGCAGAAGTTATATTGCAGGGGTTTAAAGTTTGAGTAAAGAAAATAAATTTGAGGGCCTTCCATGTGTCAATCTCTTCGTTCATTTAGTTTTCACACCTGTAGGCTGTGGCTATCACTATCCTTATTTTACTGATGTAGCTCAGAAAAAATTAATTGCCCAAAGCCATTAAGAAGTAGGAGGGACTAAAATGTACGGCCTAATACATTAGGAATTAGGAATCTAATGTACGGCCATTAGATTCCTAACACTGCATGCGTTCCCTTACACTACGCCGTCCAAGAGGAGACAAGAGACTAGTCCAGAGGGACAAAATCCTGATGTATTTCGGAGAAGCTAAAGGAGCGTGAGTGGTAGACAGTGGAGGGAATTCTCCGGCGGTCCAGTGGTTAGGACTCCTCGCTTTCACTGCGGGTTCAGTCCCTGGTGGGGGAACTAAGATGCTGCAAGCTGCTCCGCGAAGCCAAAAAAAAAAAAAAAAGTGCTAGATAGTGGAGAGTTCAGAAGCTATTAACTATAGACAAAGAGTCACAAATTTCTGAAAACTTCCTAGTGGTTCCAATAAGATGGAAGCAAAATAAAAAGGTTGCTTGGGTCACGCCGGCTCTGGGGGCGTCTCAGCCCCAGTCCTGGGTATCGAACCCCGGCCCTCGCTCCTGGGGCGGCCGCTCTGGCTGGGTCCTGAGCTGCCCCGCGGGGCGCTCGGGAGCCGCGGTCGAGGAGACGGCCCTTGCTGGACACTGAGCTCGGAGAGGTACTCAGAACGGAAAAGCCCTGGCGACCCTGGCCTCACAGAGGCTCCCAGCTCCCGGAACCCACTGGAGGACGCCCACGGGAGAGCCGGCGGTGGCCATGGCAACGCGGCGGACGTCAGCTGCTCCAGCGGCCAACGGCCAGGCTGTTGTCGGGGGGCGGGGCCTGCCAGGGCCTGGCTGGGTGGGCGCGCGGGTCACGTGGACCGGGGCGGAGCCTGCGCGGGGCGGGCCGGAGCGCGTCGGGAGCGGGTGCCGAGGCCAGAGCCGCGGGACCCGAGCGAAGGCCGCGCCGAGGTCGCAGGGCCCCGCCGGGCCGCTCTAGCCGCCGCCATGGGCAGTGAGTAGCGGCGGCGAGGCCCTCGCCGGGGGCGCGGGCGCCGACGGGCCGCGGGCGGTGGGGCAGGCGACCGCCCCGGGGGCGCTTAGCCCGCGGGCCGGGGAGACGCGGGCTGCGCCGGGCCGCTGAGGAGGGCGCTAGCCGGGGGCCTCCGCGGAGGCTCCTCCAGCCGTGCGAGGCCTCGCCCGGGCCGGCTGCGGGGCCGGGACCCGGAGGTCCGGGGTCTGCGCATCTTGGTGGGTGGCGAGGAGCGGCGCACGGCGCGGAGAGGCCGTTGGTTTTGGGGGCGGGGAGTTAGGGAACCAGGGGAAACCTGGACCACTATTAATTTTTCAGGCAGGAGCTTCGGAAATTCATATTTTTAGTCCCAAATCACTGTTCTTTGGCATGTTAGTTGTGATGAATGAAGGTCCCTGACTTGTTTCATTTTTTAAAAAGTGATGCATGGCGTGTAGTTTCGGGGAGGAAAGGAGGCGACTGGTGGCATAAAGTTTTCTTTAAAATTTTCATTTCAATCATTCTGTAGTGTGTACTGAAAACTAAACGTGTCTCAGGTTGTGTAAGCCTTAGGGACAAGGCCTTACATAATGGGGATCTTTTGAGGGCCCTCTCCCAAACCCTCAACACCAGGAACCTTCACATAGCTGTTGGGGTGACTGTTGTATGAGTGGATTCCCGCAAACCCAAGCTGTGCACCCACTGGCCAGCTAGCTAACTAGTGGACATTTGGGGGAAGCTGGAAAGGAAGTAGAGGAGACTCTTGGTCTTGAATTAGCAGTATAATGGGTTAAATTCTGCAGCACAAGAATAGACAAGTGGCAGACAAAAAAGCATTGCTTTTTACATAAATACTACAACACATGATCTTAAGCCAAGAGATCAGGGAGGGTAGCTTGGGTGGAAGTGGGAAGGAAAAGGGGTAAAGGGGTTCTAGGAAGTTTCCCGATGTGATTGACATTGGTTTTACATTAGAGATGAACACTTTCATAATTCAGATTTGCTTTCCAGATTGTCTGAAATGGTACTTGGGTAACAAAACATCTGCCCATGAGAATTTCTGAATTCTGTCAAACATCAGTGGCTGCCATCATTTTGAGAGGTTTTATAAAAAGACAGTATAGTCAGATCAACTATACTTCAATAAAATAAATTTAAAAATATATAGTGTGGTCAACTTTTGGCTAACTGCTGAAGTGTAATTACCCATGTCAGTTTAAAAATAATATCCTGATGTTCATATATACAGAATCCAGTGTTTGTAAGGGAAGATGATCATGACTAATACCTAGTTGTGGCTTTTTGTGTTTCTGTACATTATAGACGCTGGCAAAGACTGAGAGATTATCATCTTCATCCTTCAGTTCTTTGGCAGGACTTTGACTTAAGCCGTGCCAGAAGAGAGTGCCTATCCTTAAAGAACCTTGGTTTATCTTTTCAATATTATGAGTTGTCTGGGAAAACAGTACTTTCTAATGAAATGTAGTTGTCATTCTCTGGGCTGATGATTGTATATACACAAGTACTTTGAGATCCTTTTGTGGGAGAGTGACCAAGCAATGAATAGCGACTTAGTGAAATGAAGTAGAGATTGTATACAGTACTTTGAAAACCTACCTATAGAAGGTCGTTCCGTGATCTTTCTCATTTATGCATTTCAGCATTTTTCAGTCCCCAATTAAGTCAGTCCTGCAGTTACAGCCCATTTCCTGTTGTACTTTCCTTCTCTGATATGTCCTATTTCCTTCTGTAATGCATGGTCTTGTGAGTACACTGCATTTGCTCTTTTTGACGTAGTGGTGCTCACTGAATTATTCCTTTTCTGTATATATAAAAGGGGTGAGATTCAAGCATGAGGAAGCAAAATTGTGGTACAAGGTTACCTGTATTACTTTGCTTCTGCTGACCTGCCCTTAAACCCTTTGGGCTCCTTTGTCCCGTGAATTATTTCTCTTCCCTTATGTATTTGAAATGGAGAGCATTATGGTTAATTCATTTTGGGGGATGTGGATGGGATGGATTGCCATTGAAAGAAAACATTTGTATTTGACTCTGTGAAAAGATACATCTCTTTTTAAAAACTTTGTAATAGGGACACTCTTTTTTTTATTTTTTAACAGTCAAATTTTTAGAAGTTATCAAACCTTTCTGTGCAGTTCTACCAGAAATTCAGAAACCTGAAAGGAAAGTAAGTATAATATTTTAGTAATACAGAGGGTAGCTAAATGACTTATTCTGTTAAACTATGTAGATTGATTTATTTTCCCCAACCTTTTTCTGGTTCTAATTGGAAAAATATTACCTGTTCCTTCTCCTTGCAAGAGGCACAAAGTGAATAAAACTAGTGTAGACCTTTTAAATCTAGTTTATCTCATGGTTTCAAAACTGACTGTTCTTTAAGTTGTGACGTTTCCAAACCAAGTGTTTCTTTGGTCTGTGTGTTATAAGATATAGTATTCTCCTGTCCATTGTGGTCTACCGCACTAGGAATGACCCAGTCTGTTGTGTCAGTTTTGATGAGCACAACTGTTGCACATAAATGGATTGCAACTGTGCAGTTATATACCTCCCATTTCTTGATTCGTTCCGTACAAAGAAAAAAATCACAGAAATGCATTCGGAAGATATTGACCACATCTAATTGTTCTTCCATCATTGTACGCCTTTGGAACTGAGGCATTTCTATTCCAGAAATATTGTTAATCCCAAACTGGTCAGTTCCCAGACATTGCTCTTTTACTGTATGTTCAATTTCGCATGGAACTAACCAGAATAGGGACTAAAAAGAGTAAAGTAAGACTTCTGTTAAACTTACTGTTTTATTTAGAAGTATATTTCTTTTTTTATTGCTTTGAGGTTATAAAAATAGTTGTTCCAGTTACATGTAAGGCATCCCAAGAAACTTTAGCTTTTCATATTCTATGAAGCATTCACAGAATAATATTACAGGCAGTCCTAGCTTTCCACAATACAGTGTTAATGAAATGTGTGCATATTAGATCTGTGTCTTTTCATCCTTTTCAGTCTCAATTAATGTGGTACAGTGCCTTGAGGCCAGCCTGTATTTAAGTTGTACTTAATTCTCGAAAAAGTATAGAAAGATGTTTGAGAAGTTTAGCTGTTTGCTTTAGCTGCTACTAACTAGGGCGAGAATATTTTAAGAGTAAATAATAGGAGCATGTCATGATGGGGAATGCTGGTTAAGGTTTAATATGGATTTTTCTTTATATTTGCTATTTCTTGGTTTTGATTGATCATTCTTTGTTTTCTTGCACAGATCCAGTTTAGAGAGAAGGTACTATGGACTGCTATAACTCTCTTCATCTTCTTAGTATGTTGTCAGGTATGTAACCAAACATTAAACAAATGTCTGTACTGTTATTCTAAGGTCTTGGTTGGTTAGAATTTGAGAAACTTATTTTAGTTCAAATAGTATATATACTGAATTATTTTGAGCAACATCATTTTTTAAAAATTATTTTTAATTGAAGTGTAGTTGATTTACAATGTTATCTTAGTTCTAGTGTACGGCAAAGTGATTCATTATACATATACATATTTTTTTTCATATTCTTTTCCATTATGGTTTATTACAGGATACTGAATATAGTTCCCTGTGCTATACAGTAGGACCTTGTTGTTTATCCATTATGTATATAATAGTTTGTATCTGCTAACCCCAACCTCCCAATCCATCCTCTCCCCCCACCCTTGGCAACCACAGGTCTGTTCTCTATATCTGTGAGTCTGTTTCTGTTTCATAAATAAGTTCATTTGTGTTATATTTTAGATTCTACATATAAGTGATATCATATGGTATTTGTCTTTCTCTTTCTGACTTACTTCACTTAGTATGATAATCTCTGTGTCCATCCATGTTGCTGCAGATGGCATCATTTCATTCCTTTTTATGGCTAGGTAATATTCCATAGTATATATGTCTATGTATATGTTCCTATATGTGTGTGTGTGTATATAATACACACACACACACACACACCCCCCACATCTTCTTTATCCATTCATCTGTCAATGGACCTTTAGATTGCTTTTGTAAATAGGAGCATCATCATTTTAATCTGAGTTGATAGTGAAAATGGTTATCTTCTACTGTGTATTTCTTTTGGTTTACTAGTGGGTTTGAACATATTTTCTTTTTTCCCCTTACTTTTCAGTTAATGATCTTTACCTGTTTTTTTCTTGAGATTTTTAAAATTGATTTATGACAGGTTTTTTATTTTTATTTATTTATTTTGCGGTACATGGGCCTCTCACTGTTGTGGCCTCTCCCGTTGCGGAGCACAGGCTCCGGACGCGCAGGCTCAGCGGCCATGGCTCACAAGCCCAGCCGCTGCGCGGCATGTGGGATCTTCCTGGACCGGGGCACGAACCTGTGTCCCCTGCATCGGCAGGCGGACTCTCAACCACTGCGCCACCAGGGAAGCCCCTATGACAGGTTTTTATATATAAAAGTGTTAAATCTTTGACATGTATAGGGCAAATATTTTTCCACTTTGTTTGCTTTTAATCATGTTGTAAATTTATGTATTAATTTAAAAATCCCCAAAAGCCAAATTCTAGAATCCTAGGGATATTCTGTGTTTATAAATTAATAAAGTTCAATGATGCTTTTTAGTAAAATTTCACAGAGATTAAGTTCATAAAATGAGGATAAAATGTGACCTGCCCATGTCACAGGGCTATTGTATTGTGAGGATTAAATTAGATAATTTAAGTAAAGTTCTTTGAGGGTTTGAAAAGTACCAATATACATATAAGAAAGTTTAAAAAAATTGCATGAGGAAGGAGTAGAACAAATAAAGTCCATAATCTGGGGAAAAGCCAAATATATTTTTTTGAAAAGTGAAACTATATGATCATTAAAATATTTTACTATTATACTTTGTTGAAAATTCTTTTGCGTGGTCAGGGAGTGAACTTTTGAAAGATACAGACAAATAGAAAAAAAAAAGAAGCATCCATATTCCTACCATCTTGTTTTAACATCTTGGAAATTCCCCTCCCCTCCATTAAAAAAAAATCAACTTTTGAAGGGTACAATTTATGTACAGCAAAATATACTCATTTTCAAGTGTACATTTTAAAGAGTTTTGACAAATGTATACATTTACATACCTACTATCTCAGTGGGTATAGAACATTTCTGTTACTCCAGAATGTTTCTCGTACTCTTTCTTAGTCAGTTCCCACCTCACCCCATTCTCAGGCAACCACTGATCTGCTATTTCTATGATTTGATTTGTCTTTTCTAGAATTTCATGTACATGGTGTGATACAGTGTCTAACTTCTTCATCAGCTTTTTGAGATTCATCCATGGTGTTGGTTGTATCCATGTTGATTGTATCACAGTTTGTTCATCTTGTCACCTGTTGTTGGACATTCGGGTTGTTTCCACATTTTGGCTATAACAAATAAAGTTGCTATGAACGTTCCCGTACAAGACTTTCTGTGGATATTTGTTTTCATTTCTCTTGGGTGAATACCTATTAGTAGAATTGCTAAGGTTTATGGTAAATGTATGTTCAACTTTGTGAGAAACTAACTCTTTTCCAAGTGGTCCCATCAGCCGTATAGGAGTTCTGGTTGCTCTGCATCATTGTTTATTCTTAGTATTGTTCAGCATTTTAATATTAGCCATTCTAATGGATGAGGTTTTTTTTTTTTTATTGTAATTGAAGTATAGTTGATTTATAATATTGTGTTAGTTTCAGGTGTACAGCAAAGTGATTCAGTTATATATATATATATATATATTTTTTTTTTTTTTCAGATTATTTTCCATTATAGGTTATTATAAGATATTGAATATACCTTCCTGTGCTAAACAGTAAATCCTTGTTGCTTATCTATTTTATGTATAGCAGTTTGTATCTGTTAATCCCGTACTTCTAATTTATCCCTCCCCCCTCTCTCTTTCCCCTTTGGTAACCATAAAGTTTATTTTCTATGTCAGTCTGTTTCTGTTTTGTTTATAGATTCATTTATGTTATTTTTTAGATTCCACATATAAATGATATTTGTCTTTCTCTGACTTAATTCACTAAGTATAATATTGTCTAGGTCCATTCATGTTGCTGCAAATGGCAATATTCCATTCTTTTTTATGGCTGAATAATATTCCATTGTACACACACACACACACACACACACACACACACACACACACACACACACATGTCTTAAACCAGTTGCCTGCTGATGGACACTTAGGTTGCTTCCGTGTTTTGGCTGTTGTAAATCATGCTGCTGTTAACATTGGGGTGCATGTATCTTTTTTTTTTTTTTTTTTTGTGGTACACAGGCCTCTCACTGCTGTGGCCTCTCCTGTTGCGGAGCACAGGCTCCGGACACGCAGGCCCAGCGGCCATGGCCCACAGGCCCAGCCGCTCCGCAGCATATGGGATCCTCCCGGACTGGAGCACGAACCCGTGTCCCCTGCATCGGCAGGCGGACCCCCCAGCCACTGCGCCACCAGGGAAGCCCACATGTATCTTTTTGAATTAGAGTTTTCTCTGGTCATATACCTAGGAGTGAGATTGCTGGATTTTATGGTAGCTCTATTTTTAATTTTTTAAGGACCCTCCTGTTTTCCATTTCCATCAAAGTACAGGAAGGTTCTCTTTTCTCCATGGTGAGGTTTTAACTTGTATTTCCCTGGTCAATGATATTGAGCAGCTTCCTCGTATGCTTATTGGGTATTTATCTTTTGTAAAGTGTTTTTTCCCCAAATATTTTGCCCACTAAAAAAAATTGCATTTTTGATTAGTGAATTATATGCATTTTAAAATATTTTCTGGATACAAGTCCTTCATCAGATATATGTATTGTGAATATTTTCTCATAGTCTATGGCTTGCCTTTTCATTTTCTTAACAATATCTTTTTCATTTTCTTAACAATATGTCGTAGTCTATGGCTTGCCTTTTCATTTTCTTAACAATACTTTTTGAGCAGAAGTTTTTAATTTCGATGAAGTTCATTTTATCTTTCTCTTTGATTGCTCATGGCTTTTGTTTCCTATCTAAGAAATGTTTGCCTATTTTAAGGTTGTGAAGATTTTCTCCTGTATTCTTCTAAATATTTTACAGTTTTAGCTTGGATGTTTTGGTCTATGATCTATTCCAAGTTAATTTTTGTGTATGGTGTGAGGTAAGGGTAGGGTTTGTTTTTTTCTATATGCATAACCAGTTGTTGAAAAGGCTCTCCTTTCTCCATTGAATTACTTTGGTATCTTTGTTGAAAATCAGTTAGCCATATAAGCATGGATCTATTTTTGTACTCTCAGTTCTGTTCCATTGATCATATTCCATCGTTATGGTAAACCATAACTCTTTTGATTAATGTAGCTTTAAACTGAGTCCTGTAATTAGGTTGTAAAAGTCATCCAACTTTGTTCTTCTTTTCAAAATGATTTTGTCTATTCTAGGTCACTCATATTTCCATCTGAATTTTAGAATCAGCTTGTCATTTTCTTTAAGAAAGCCTCCTGGCATTATGATTTTTATTGCTTTGAATATATAGGTCAATTTAGAGAGCATTACCATCTTCATATTGAATCTTCTAATCCAAGGGTCTGCAAACATTTTTTCTGTAAAGGGCCAGATAGTAAATATTTGCAGCTTTGCAGCTGGAACCCAAAAAAACCCAAGAAGAAGAAAACATAACTTGAGTTACATTTCTTAAAGTGTGACATTTCTCATGACTGTTTCATGCCATAAATTAATTTATGCATTTTATGTTACTTCATTATTTTTTTTTCTGTAATGTGTTTACATGGTTGTCAAGCTGTACCTTTTTTTTTTTTTTTTTTTTACGGTATGCGGGCCTCTCACTGTTGTGGCCTCTCTCATTGCGGAGCACAGGCTCCGGACGCGCAGGTTCAGCGGCCATGGCTCACGGGCCCAGCCGCTCCGCGGCATGTGGGATCTTCCTGGACCAGGGCACCAACCCGTGTCCCCTGCATCGGCAGGCGGACTCTCAACCACTGCGCCACCAGGGAAGCCCAAGCTGTACCTTTTTGTCTTTCTCACGCTTAGGCAGTTTGGCCCAGGGCTGGTGATTTCTTGATTCTCTTTCCACTGAATCTCAAACAGAGAGAGCCACAGTTTTCCCCTCCCAGCCACAGTTGAAGGGTTTGGGGTCTCGTGTTCTCCATAGTGTTTTTTTAGCTTGAGGGAATGGTGGGAGGTGAGATCAGCTGAGAGAAGTGCCATAAATGCCACCTGGGCTCTGCTCTCTTGCTAGACTTTTGTTACATGTCTTGTGAGGGTCCTCACCACCTGACTGAGGAGGGCTTTATTCCATTACTGACCTCAGATCGCTCCCCAGTTCCTGACTCAGTGTAGCCCTGTAAGTGTCAGTTGCACCAGAGAGAGCCCCGTTCCTGGCTTCTCTCATCCATTTCCTCTCAGCTGCCAAAGGAGGCAGGAGAGATGAGGATATCTGTGCAGCCCGCTCTTCTCCAGGTTTGGAGTGTTGTGGGGATTCTGGGGATTCTGTGCCCTTCCCTTTGGGCTGATTGGAGCAGTTTCATGCTGAGTCCCTATTCCTCGATTGTCTGTTGTTTTCTGCCCGCCCATGACCATCAAGTTTATGATTCTTTTTCTTGTTTGGCTGCTTTATAGATATTTTTCCTTTAGATTTTTAAATTCTTTTACTATTTTACATGTTTTGAAAAATGTGTTTTCTTATGTATTGGGGAGGGAAATTCTGTAACCTGATCACTCACGGCTTGCCATTTTAGCCCAGAAATATCTTGCTTGGTTTCAGTGCCCACTGCGTTTGGAGATCCCTACTACTAATTTTCTATTTGTCCATCTGATTGGTTCAGGGTTTCCATTCAAGCATGAAATGCTTGTTTCTCTGAAGTGTATACTGTATTTTGTGAAGTTGAAACTGATTATTTTATGTAATATAGGGCAAAGCCTAAAAGTCTGCAACTTTGAGAGTCATAGAAAATAGCTCCTGTTGCTGCCCTTGTTGGACGTGGTCCTGTAACTATGGAATTTACTAAGAGGAGTAAAGTTAGACACTGAGTTTAATCCTGTTGACTATGGGAATGGAGGGAATACCATTGCTTAGGGATGGTTGGCTGACTTTCTTGTTTGTTATCCCGCAAAGCATCTAATCATGGAGGTAATGGCTATCTCTACGAGACTCAATTAAGGAAGGTAATTTGATTGATTGGTCTCTCCCCCACTTAGGGAATATTGTGATATGGACTATCCTGTAGTGTTAATTGGTTTTTATTCAATAACTTCCTTTCTCCCCATCTCTCACATTAGCTGAAGAGTGTTTGCATCTATAGGGTGCACACAAAATATTGTGCTTCTTGCTTTTGCTAACCCAGCTAATATATTCAGATGTCCAAAGAGGTTTAGGTTGACCAGATGACCTGTTTAAAATTGCTGGCAGCATCTTTTGGAACTTTTTTTTTTTAAGTCAGCTTCATATAGGGAAGGTTTATGAAATAGGAAGTGTATTTTTCTCCTACATGGTGAGGGAGGGGGTATGGCCAAGTGCTGTGTTCTGAACATGGGTCATATAATAGGAAGCATTCTGAAGTTAAGGTGTTTTTTTTTTTCTGATTAAAAAGTAATATGTGTTCATTATAGAAAATATGATAAATGCTGAAAAGAATATAGAAGAAAAGTCAACAGTAATCCCACTGCCTGTGAATAATCACTGTTCAAGATTTAAAAAAATATTTACACCTAGTTTTTTCTTCTATGCATATTTTTACAGTGTTGATCTTTTACTTTATTTATACAGTTTCATACCATTCTTTTTATACTAGGTTTCCTCAACAATGGCACTGAAGTTTGGGCTGGATAATTCTTTGCGGTGGGGGACTGTCCCATAAATTATAGGATGTTCAGCATCTCTGACCTCTACCCACTAATGCCAGTAGCACCCCCCTCAAGTTGGGACAACCAAAAGTGTCTTCCTATATTGCCAGATGGGGCAAAGTTGCCCCAGCTTGAGAACCATTGTTTTATACTTAATATTACAACATAAGCACATCCTCATACTGTTACAAGCTTCATAGTATAATTTTTAATGGCTGCATAGTATTCTACTGTATATCTCGTCTTCAGTCTTACATTTGGAGTATGGCTGTGGCTGTCACTAGTACCCATAGCTTTCCAAGATTATTCTGTGACGTGGTAGATATATCCTGTACTGATAGGAGCATTTTCTTTAATTGCAAAAACATAAAACTTATCAACGTAACCATTTTTAAGTGTGCAGTTCAGTAGTGTTACATATATTCACATTGTTGTGCAACATATCTCCATACTGATAGGAATATTTACTAGTGAAATGTTGTAAGTAATGATTCCCATTGTTTTTATTTTCATTAAAGAACTTTACTCTTAAGGTATGCTTGTTATTGAACATGAGTAGTGGGTTTTTTTTAAGTTTTGCAAATATTAAGTGAATGCATTATAAATTAAGTTCAAACTTAATTTATATAATACATTTTTATAAAATATTTTATGTAATCTTATAGATACCACTATTTGGAATCATGTCATCAGATTCTGCAGATCCTTTCTACTGGATGAGAGTTATTCTTGCATCCAACAGAGGTATATGCTGCTTTTCTTTTGCCTCCATGCTAGTACTGACATCAAATAGATGTGAAAATGTGGAAACAACTATTTTTTGATGTCTATGGGGAGGGGCAGTATATGGTAAAAGAAACTCATTGCCTAGGAGAAGAGACAAACATAAAGATAATTACAAAACTGTGTATTTATTGTAATAATAGAAGTATGTACAGAGTATAGAGTTACGACAGAATGGAGTGATTAGCATTGTCTAGAGCTTTGGTTCTCCATCCTTTTGTGGGTCATGTTTCCTTTGAGAATCTAATTAAATTTATCTGTACTCTCCCTAGAAAAATGCATGTACATTCACACGTGCAGATTTTTCATAAAATCTCAGGAGATTTCCTGGACTCTCTGAAGTGTATTCTTGAGTTTCTCATGGGACTGAAAGACTGATCTGCGGTGCCAGGGAGGAGATGATGCTGGGAGAGCATTTGGGTTGGAATTCAGCCTGTGGACCGTCGGGAGAGGGAAGCCTGAGTCACAGCACACATGCATGAGGACACGGGGTGCAGGCTGGGGATTCGGGTGGGGGATGCTGATCAGTGAGGCTGAGAGATAGGGAGGGCCTGGATCAGGAGGGGCTTTTGGGGTGGGTTTTTTTCTACATCAAAAAAGTAACGTTTGTTATAAAAACACCAACATTTCAGATTTGTATAAAGCTGAAAATGAAGGTCTCGCTTCTCAGGGGTAACTCCTGGGAAGACAACAGATTGGTGAATAACCGTCTAGACCTTTTATCTGAATATATATTCATATATATGAATTTATATACTTTTTTTAAAAACTGAAAAATAAGATCTACTATATAACTATTCTGCTACTTGGTGTGTTTACTTAATATCTTGGATGACCTATTTTACTGAATGGCCATATACTATTCCATTATATGGATGTGCCATGATTTCTTTAATCATTCATTCAGGTATTTATTGAGTTCTTCCTATGAGTGGAGCTTTGTGCTAGGTGCTGAGATTAGAGCAGTGATCAAGACAGTGATGCTGTTGTCGTGGAGTTTATGTTACTCTATTTGGGGAGGTAGACTCTACATGAACTGTATCTTGGGAGGGGGAAGGGACATTTGAGCAGAGACCTGCAGGACATGAGAGAAGGCTGTGTGAAGATCTGGGGGAGGAACCTTCCCCCAGGGAATAGCAAGTGCAAAGGCCCTGAGGTGCGAGTATGCTTAATGTCTTCCAAGAACAATGAGGAGGATGGTGTGATTGGAAGAAAAAAGGAAAGGGGAGACGTGGTAGGACATGAGGCTGCAGATGAATCCAAGAGCCAGATTATGAGGCTTGTAGACAGTAAGGAGTGTGTTTTAGGTATGACCCCAAGGCCTGTAGGATCTGCTGTCATACATGTAGTTTTTTTCCCAATTTTATATCATTATAATCAATGCTACCATGACTACTATCACACTCTTCTGTAAGTTTTTAATAGAATGAATCTAGAAGTTTAACTGCTTGTTTACAAGGAATGTACACTTAAATTTTTGATAGATATTGTTAAATTGTCTTCCAAAAGCTTTGAATTATTTTATACACTCTGCTATGGTGTATGAGAATGACCATTTCTCTTCCAGCAGTGGATAATATTTGTCCTTTAGTCTTTGTGTTAGACAGGTAAAAATTGGTATCTGGTATTTAATTTGTATTTCTTTATGTGTTGGTGAGCTTGAACATCATCTTATATTTTTATTGAATATTTCTATTTCTTCTATGAGTGGACTTGTTATAAGTCATAGGAAATTACTGACTGGCTTAAACACAAAAATGGAATTTACTGGAAGGATACTAGTCATTTTTTGGAACCCAAAGAGGAGGTAGAACAACTAAGCCTTGTGGAGAGAGAACCAGCTTTCAGACCTCAGCAGCAGGGGCAGGGAACCTTGTCTTTGTGATCTAGCTTCAACAACTCCTGGGTTCTTCAGTTCTCAGTTCAGAATTAGAAATTACCAGAATTTCCACCAGACCCAGCCAGCTTTGGTTACGGTTTCAGGGTTACATAGTACAGATTTGGGTGCTGGGGTTTCCTCTTATGTTGTTGGTATTTTCCTGAGAAAAGAGCATTATTGGGAGTGGCCATGCCATTTATCTCTTTTTTATGTTTCTATTTTTTTTGCGGGGGGGGGGGCTATATTCCCTGTGTTGTACAACACACCCTTGAGGCTGTCTTATACCCAGTAGTTTTTTTTTTGTTTTTTTTTTGTTTTTGGGGGGTTTTTTTTGCAGTATGCGTGCCTCTCACTGTTGTGGCCTCCCCCATTGCAGAGCACAGGCTCCAGACGCGCGGGCGCAGCGGCCATGGCTCACGGGCCCAGCCGCTCCGCAGCATGTGGGATCTTTCCCGCAGCATGTGGGATCTTTCCCGCAGCATGTGGGATCTTTCCGGACCGGGGCACGAACCTGTGTCCCCTGCATCGGCAGGCGGACTCTCAACCACTGTGCCACCAGGGAAGCCCTACCCAGTAGTTTTAACCTCCCACTCCCCACCCTATATTGTCCCCGCCCACCCCCACTGGTAACCTCTAGTTTGTTCTCTGAATCTGTGAGCCCGCTTCTTTTCTCGTTATATTCACTAGTTTGTTGTATTTTTTAGATTGCACTTATAAGTGATATCATATAGTATTTGTCTTTCTCTGACTTATTTCACTGCTGTTTGTTCATTTTAAAATTCATTTGTAAGAATTCTTTGCCCTTTAGACAAATTCTTTTGCCCTTTGTTACTTGTGTTCATTTTTCTTTTAACTATTACCCTGTCTTTTGCCACATGGAGGTTTCATAGTTGTATCTAATCATATCGTCCATTTTTTGCTTGTGGCCTTTATGTATTTTGTTTTAGAAAGGCTTTTTCTTTTCCAAGATTAAAAGCATACTCACTTCTGGTGCTTCTGTACTTTGTCTTTTATGGTTATATTTTCTAAATCTGTGGCCTTTATTTTAATGTAAGTCATGAGATAAGGAATCTAGGCTTAATTTTCTATATTGGCCAGTTATTTGCCAAGGTTCATGTATCCTTCTTTTCCCTATTGAGTGGAAGTGCCATATTTCCTAAATGAAATGTTCATTAAAGCTTGACTGGATTAATTTTTGGACTAGATCCATTTGACAGTTTTAAATTTTGGTGAT
Source organism: Delphinapterus leucas (assembly GCF_059928025.1). Taxonomy (NCBI): domain Eukaryota; kingdom Metazoa; phylum Chordata; class Mammalia; order Artiodactyla; family Monodontidae; genus Delphinapterus; species Delphinapterus leucas. The sequence continues at coordinate 19,913,446 of NC_143130.1, read as the reverse complement.
TTGATATAAAAAGAAATCTCCCTACCTGCCTACTAGCTTTAATGATAAAACATATTTTTATCTTTTACCATTGAGGAAGTATCTGAGAAAACATGAAGAGTCCATTTAAGATGCCATATTTTTTTAAAATTTATTTTATTCAAGTATAGTTGATTTACAGTGTTGTGATAATTTCCGCTGTACAGCAAAGTGATTCAGTTATACATATATACATTCTTTTTCATATTCGTTTACATTATGGTTTATCACAGGATATTGAATATAGTTCCCTGTGCTATACAGCAGGACCTTGTTGTTTATCCATTCTCTATATAATAGTATGCATCTGCTAATCCCAAACTCCCAATCCGTCCCGTCCCTCTCCCAACCCCCTCCCCCTTGGCAACCACAAGTCTGTTCTCTATGTCTGTGAGTCCGCTTCGTAGATAAGTTCATTAACAATAGAAACATGTTGATAACCAGACTAAAATAACAGGAAATGATTTTCCACTTAAATATTTAAATGAAATCAAACCGTACATGCTATTTTTGAATATTTTTCCTATCCACTATGTCATTAACATTTTTCATGCCACTCAACATTCTACAACATTGATTTTGATGACTTCCTATATAATTTTATATTTTGAATTAGGAGAGTCACAGCTATTCATTTTTGTGTGTGTGTGTATGGTACGCGGGCCTCTCACTGCTGTGGCCTCTCCCATTGTGGAGCACAGGCTCCGGACGCGCAGGCTCAGCGGCCATGGCTCACGGGCCCAGGCGCTCCGCAGCATGTGGGATCTTCCCGGACCAGGGCACGAACCCGTGTCCCCTGCATCGGCAGGCGGACTCTCAACCACTGCGCCACCAGGGAAGCCCCACAGATATTCTTAAATATCATCTTTTTATTAACTTGTTATTTAATTTTTGGGCTTTTAAAATCCTGCGTTAAAATGTTTAGTGTAAATTTTAAAAATAGTGATTTGGACAGAAATCTTGGACAATTTCTTTCAAAGGATTTCTTTAACAATTTAAGCTTAGAATTCACAGAAATTTACGTTTTTGTAGTATTTATAGTAATTTTGATTCAATGCATTGTTGTGAGGTTGTGTTAATAAATGAGAGGGTTTTTTTTAGCAATTAATGTTTAGGAAATGAAAATTTGCTTGTTAACGTTTAACATGTATTTCATAGACATAATTAAGGACTGGGACTCTTCTAAATTAATCTGCATTGGATATCGTAAAGATTATTTACTTTTTTCCCCTTCCTTTACAGGAACATTAATGGAATTGGGTATCTCCCCAATTGTAACATCTGGTTTGATTATGCAGTTGTTAGCTGGAGCCAAAATCATTGAAGTTGGAGATACACCCAAAGATAGAGCCCTATTCAATGGAGCCCAGAAACGTGAGCATCAGTACAATTAATAAAGAGCCTTTTCCAAATTTGAGAATTTTGTGGCAAAGATGTTTTTCTAGTCTTTTTTGTCTTTGGTTATAAGCATGTACTCCTTTTCCCCCAATTTTTGTCAGTATTTGGTATGATCATTACCATTGGGCAAGCCATTGTGTATGTCATGACGGGCATGTATGGGGATCCCGCTGAAATGGGTGCTGGAATCTGTCTCCTTATCATCATTCAGGTAAGAAATACAATTTTTCATATGGATAACAAAAAAGTTTGTTCCTTCTTTTCTTTTGAAATAATTCTTTAGGTGATTGATATACTCATTTTCTTACTTTATTGAAGTGACATGTATAAGTTGTGTTGATGTTAAAAATTAAAATGTATTGTAATAGCCCCGTAGATGTCTAATAATTATGGATCAATCAACTGTATTTCACTGATTCTAAGATGCACATTTTTCACATTTCGATGTCTCTGAAATCAGGATGTTTTCTTAGAGTTGATGCAGTCACACGTGCGGCCAGCCAGGTGGCGGTCGTGATGGTAGGCATTGCCTGCATGTGTACGTCAACTTGGTCAAAGCTGTTTATATCGTCCTTATATCACTTGGTTATAAGCATTGTTGATAAAACATGTCGTTGAGTTTAACTGCTGTTTAAAATGTCTTCCAACAGTCTGCTGTGATTTGTTATTGAAATGAAGAGTTATTGTGTATAAACAGAGGCACAGAAAGAGCAAGTTAGATGATAAACATCTAAGTCTAAACTTTTTTTAAGTAGAAAATAAAAAATTCTTTGTAATAGGTTATTGTGTCATAGTTTAATTGAAGTATTTTTTTCTTTCTTAATGACACATAATAGTGTTACAAATAATAGTATCTTACAGTAAGTGAAATACCATATAAACACACATATATATATCCTATGGATTTTTTAAATGGATATTTTGGAATGGAATTTTTGAAGGCCAACGTGATTTTCCCTCTACTAAGTATCTTAAAATGTGTAAAATTTGGAAGATATTTCTCTAATGTAGTCATTAAAAATCCTTTAGAGAAGTTACCCAGGAATGGACTGTACTTAAGTTATATAATAGTTATTTACTGGATTTTGAAAAGAAGCTTGCTTAAGTTAAACACTGAACGTCTAGAGTCCTGGTTATCTTGGAGATGCCTCTTGTTCACTCTACGAAATTAGGATTAATTTAGGAAACAATTTTTTTAATGGTCAAAAGGACCAAAGTCAGAAAAATAGTTTAAAATAAAACTAAAACACCAGTTTATTAGTATATATATACATTGAGAAATACAACCATTTCGGATTGGCATGCTTGACCATCTTTTTTTTTTATAGGAAATCTTATATAGGAAACAAATCATAGTAAGAAGATTGTTTAGTGAGTATGATTCAGAACAAGGAGAATGGGATTGTTGAGGTATTTATTGGGCATCATTAACACATATCACAGGGCTTTTCTAATGAAATGGAAATATTTCATCTTTTAACCAGGGGAGGAATCTTTAATGGACTATTAGGTAGTTTTCTGAGCCCCAATAAGTTCCCATTTGGTATGAGGTACACTTCTTTAAAGGATAACTTTGTCATTATTTCTCCATTTGAAAAACACCTTGGGACTTCCCTGGTGGTCCAGTGGTTAAGATTCCGTGCTTCCACTGCAGGGGACACGGGTTCGATCCCTGGTCAGGGAAGTTTCACAGGCCGCATAGTGTGGCCAAAAAGAAAAAGTAAGAAAATTAAAAAAAAATAAACGCCTTGACTGGCAAATTTATAACCCCGGGGAATTAGAGGAAGAAGAGTTGCAATGGATGGGAAAGAAGATCCTCTGAAAACTGGTTTTAGTATCTTTCAGTTCTTTGGCATGAGGATACTGATACACCAATTTTTGCCTTATTTTGTTTCTTTACAGCATTTGCTTTATGACCCATAGTTAGAATAACCCTGCTTTCTAAAAGACACTCAAAATTGGCATCTAGCTCTAAGAACATTATGCATCAGTAGAATTTTTCTAGTATTTAGTAAGGGTGTATTTATATTCTTAAGGAACCTCAGCTGACCAGCTCTGGGCTAGTTAGTGAAAGTATTGACTTCTTATGAAGTCAGTTATGAATTTGAATTGATAAAAAATGGAGTTAAGCTATTGTAATTTTTTTTCCGTACCAGAAATCAAGGAATAGTTAAATTCCTGGAACGGAACAAGTGAAGTGGGTATATACTAAGTTGTTTACATAAATTCTGGTGCACAAATATTTGTCTTGTGGTTAATCCTTCTAGTGTTAATGTATAGAGAAATTTTTCACATTTGATCATAGGTGGGTAGTGACCCATTGCATCTTTTTAAGGCTTTGCTAACATTGAAAATGTGTAGATTTGCTAAAGAGATGTAATTAGATCAGTGTGTTTCCACCTAGAGATTTTGAAAACTGTTTGCATGCTGTTATGTAAGGTATTTCTCACCTTAATTATTCTTGTTTCATTCACATGTTTCATTCACATTCATTCACTTGTCAGTGTTTTTCCACTAGTGAGTTTTGGAATCTAAATAGTGGGTCTTGATTAAAATTTTAAAAAAGAGTAGAGAGTATCAGTGTGCATGGCACATAGTAGAGGTAAGTATTATTTTGTCAAACTGAGTTGTGTGTGTGTGCGTGCACGCATGAGCAAGGTTGAAATGTTAGTGTTATTTTTATACATACTTTAGAGATTCATATGTATTGAACATTCTAGAAGGCATGCAATTAGTATTCAGTTTTTTTATCAACTGTTCTAGTCAGTGAGATGCTGTCAGTTTCTGATTTCTCATTCCCTGCATAGGCATGCATGCTTTTTACCATCTTTTATTCCTTTAGTTATAGAAACCATTTCTCATTTAGGTTTCTCTGTAATTCCTTTGTCCAGTTAGAGAAGCACGAGTTTGATTTTCACCAGATATAAATGAATCACCCTCTAGTCTGATGGACATTGGTGTGAACAGGGGTTTGGAGAATTATCGTTGTTTCAGAGCTGCCTGTGTGACCTTGGACAGGTCATTTAATTAGAAGTCCATGATAACACTGTCTGGCTGATGGTTTGTGGACAGCTATCATGCCCTGTAGAGGGTGGGCTTCTGTATTTCTGATGGGGAGTATGTACTTGTTACATAACTGAGGTCAAAATAAAATCTCAGTAGTTAAGTCCTAACTTGTCTTTTATCTTGTCAAATTGGTAAAGTTGGTTTTCAAACAGTAAAGAATTTGTGAGCTCTCTTAGGAGTTTTGAGAATTTTACCTTTTTTACAGTCCATTGAAATTCAAACTTAAAGATTGTAAACAGACAAGTTAGGCTCTGTACAGCCATTGAAATGACAGTTAAGGAAAAGAAAAAACACGGTTAAGGTAAGCATGCTTCAAATGGTGTACTGTAGTTTTCTCTTCTTAACAGGGATATTGGGTGAACTGAGTAAGGAACGAGGGTGGGAGGCTTCAGAGCTGGGAGGAATGGAAGGAGCATCTCCTCATGTCTGTAGGAGGGTGTCTTTGAAGTGGGGACAGGTGTGAGATTGGGGGCCTAGAAGCACATTTTCTTCCCCCCTTGATTAGGTTACTGAAGTGTGGGGAAGGAGTCACATGACCAAAGAGGTCACTTGTAAAGCTGTGGATTATTTCTAATTGATACATACTTTTACTGATGTTTTCTCCAAGAGGAAAATTAAGAATTTTCAATTTCTCATAAAGTTAGTATGCTTTCTTTTTTTAAAAAAAAAAATCATGAACTTAAGAACCTGGTGAACCCTTAATTGTTTTCAGATTTATATTCAGTTTTTGTCACTGTATGTACTGAATGCATTTTTACATTGTTATAATCTGTGTACATATTTGTGCTCTACTTTTTGACTATTCTATTGTATATATTATATAGAATACACATATATAAAATCTATAATACTTAAAAATGTATCAGCATAGTTCACATGCTTTTCCTTTAATGGCCTATAAAATTGCATCTTGTTACTGTATCATAATTCATTTGGTCTTTTACTTACTTGAAGCTATTTGGAATGCTTTTCAGTTTCTTGCTGTCATAAATGCTACAACTTTGTGAACATTTTTGTTTTAGGGTGCTTTTCAATAGGTCTTATTTAAACATTATAAGAGAAATATAAATATACTTTAAAAGTCAAAGTGTCTGCTTTATAATGTAACAACATTTCCAGTCCTCTCATGTTCAGAATTGGCTTCTGATGAAACTAAATCGGGTTAGATGCAGGGTGTCATAATAGTGATACTGCATCGACTAGGTTTTAGTGTTGAAAATGCCTGTACTTTGAAAGTAGTCAATGGTGTTCACTGCCCCTTTCTGAGTTTATTCTTGCTTCAGCTTACTTGCATTTCTTTCCCCACAGTTGTTTGTTGCTGGTTTGATTGTGCTGCTGTTAGATGAGCTGCTACAGAAGGGTTACGGCTTGGGGTCTGGGATTTCCCTCTTTATTGCCACCAACATCTGTGAAACCATTGTCTGGAAGGCCTTTAGTCCCACTACCATTAACACTGGCAGAGGTACAACGCACAGGGACGCAACTGCACGGGTTTGGCCGGGTGTGTGCTGAGAGGAGCACGAGGTGGTGGAGCGGGACTGCCGACAGACGCCCTGGTTTGCTGTCCCAGGCGACGGCGGATGTCAGGTGTTCCAAAGTTGATAAGCAGAGATTGGTGGAGTATGAACTGTTGCTTCAGAAAGAATAGTATCTAAAATTTAGCCTCTGCTCATTTAAAATTTCAGTGGTTGCAAACATTTAAAAAATTTTATTTGCCTAAGCCATTGTTGCAGAAGTCATTGATTTTGACTGATTTCAGCATTCCTCGAGGGATAAAAAGGTAGTGGATTTCAGATTAAAAAAACATTATTGCATCATCAGGGAGTACTAGTACTTTTGCTGCTGTTCTCCTTGGCTTTGTAATAGCACCTAAATTATGAAATATTTCATTGTGTTTCCCCTTACCCATCTCCACTTCTCTCAAATGCCATCCAGGATTTGTAATGGTTAACATCTAACCTGGTCCCAGCCTTAAGAAAATAGCGGTGATGGTTTATTAATATACTTAGTAAAATGAATTAAAGGCAAGCTTGGTAGAGTAGTGTCTGTCTTTCAACTCTGACATCTTTATTCTGCTTTGCTGCTTCTTTTCCCCATCTCCCCCCACCCCACCTCTGAATGTTCTTTTCCCTTCCCTAAAGTAAAGGTGAGGCAAATCATTATGAACTAAATATTTGCTTTGGTTTATTCTACTTTGTTTTCATCAGTTTTCTGCTTTTCATCAGTTTTCATCAGTTTATTCTACTTTGTTTTCATCTCAAGAATAGTCTCTTGAGAAAACTTCAGATTTATTAAAAAAAAAAAGACATATTTGCCTCAATGATGTAAATATTTTTTAGAAGCTCCACACATGGCTGTATCATAAACATAGATGAATTATTTGGACTCATATTTTCTGCCTTGTACTGGAGCTTCAAGGTTATTTGTTTTGACTTTTGGGACAACTTTGGGTAATGAAGCTACAGCCGATTTCTATCTTGATTTATCAGGTACCGAGTTTGAGGGTGCAGTCATAGCTCTCTTTCATTTACTGGCCACCAGGACAGACAAAGTTCGAGCTCTAAGGGAGGCTTTCTATCGTCAGAATTTACCCAATCTCATGAACCTCATTGCTACAGTTTTCGTGTTTGCTGTTGTTATATATTTTCAGGTAAGTATACTTTCTTCGCTGAAGTTAAGTGGAGTGTGGATTTTTATTTTGCTCTTAAAGAGGAGAATACCATTTGAAATGTTAGCAGCTAAGTCAGTGTTTCAAAATCTAGTTAGGGAAATAATTCCATCGTTTAGACTCTGAGGTGCAAAATATTAGCAATTATGAAATAGAATAGGATTTCTATTTCTGTGTGTCTCTGTGGAAGGGAAAGTTTGTTAGCATTGTCTTTGCATAGTCCCTCCTGTGACTGCCTCGTCTGGAGTCGTGGTATGTGCAGCCTCTCCGCCTTACTCCTAAGCTTCCTTTTTCAGGGATTTCGTGTGGACCTGCCCATTAAGTCGGCCCGGTACCGAGGGCAGTACAGCAGCTACCCCATCAAGCTCTTCTACACCTCCAACATCCCCATCATCCTGCAGTCGGCCCTGGTGTCCAACCTGTATGTTATTTCCCAGATGCTGTCAGTTCGATTTAGTGGCAACTTTTTAGTAAATTTACTAGGACAGTGGGCTGTGAGTATTTCATTATTTATTCTAAGTATTCAAATTTATTGTAATTTGCATTTCATGCTTTTAACTGAAAGAGATGAGCCATAATTGAAGCAGTTGCTATATATAACATTTCTAGATTCATTTACCTGTAGCCCAGTTTATCATTTATTTGGAAGAGTTGTAAAACTGTAAGCATTGTAAAACTAAGATTGGCCGAGTACTTTGTACTATTTTACGTCTAGGAAGCATTTTCACATCTCGTTTGAGTGACCTTTTAGGTTAAAATCACAGTTGCTCTTATGAAAGTGATTCCCTGTTTTGTAATCTTATTCCTCTATTGTCTAGAATAATGTTTTTTTTCCAAGAAGCTGATTATATAGGATACCGAAATCATCCTCTCCTGCCTCCCCCGCCGTTTTTCATGGCCCAAATGGCAGTAAATAAGAAAGGCACATAATAACTATATTGAAGAGAGAACAGTTGCTAGAAATGGAATCCAGTAAATTCTGCCTTCCTCTTTTAGATTTTCATCATAGCTCCTAAAGCAAACCAGCCACATTGTGATTGAGGTGTGAGTTATTGTAGGATTGAATTTTTTTTTTTTTGGCTGCGTTGGGTCTTCGTTGCTGCGCACGGGATGGGCTTTCTCTAGTTGCGGCGCGCAGGCTTCTCATTTTGGTGGCTTCTCTTGTTGCGGAGCCCGGGCTCTAGGTGCACCGGCTTCAGTAGTTGCAGCACGTGGCTCAGTAGTTGCGGCATGTGGGCCCTAGAGGGTGCGGGCTTCAGTAGTTGCGGCGCGTGAGCTCTAGAGTGCAGGCTTAGTAGTTGTGGCACACGGGCTTGGTTGCTCCGCGGCATGTGGGATCTTCCCGGACCAGGGATCAAACTCATGTCCCATGCACTGGCAGGCAGATTCTTAACCATTGGGCCACCAGGGAAGTCCAGGATTGAATTTTGACTGGTTTAAATTTTCACCTGACCAAGGAGTGTTTTTTCCCCCTTAAAACTACAGAATTAGAGAAGAGTAAGAGCCTTTATTGTTTTCAGAATATGTAATTCTAGAATTTGTATTCCCCCAAAGAACTATTTTTTTAGTCATTCCTGAAATACGGTGCTTATTCTATGCATTTGTCTTAACGTGCTACCTTTTGTATTGTAAGTTGTAGCGACGTATCTTTCTGCATTTACTGAAGGCCATTTTTAAAATGTAAAGTTTAATAGGATGAAACAGTAATTCTTGAAAGGCAGTTGAAGGAAGTATGATTCCCTTTATCCGGAATAGTTGACCCTTGAACATGGGTTTGAGCTGTATGGGTTCATTTAGACGCAGGTTTTTTTCAGTAGTAAACACTTCAGTACTGCATGGTCTGCAGCAGGTTGAATCCTGCAATGCAGAACTGCGGATACGGAGGAGCCGTGTACGCGGAGGAGTAACAATAACTTATATGTGGATTTCGACTTCATGGAGGGTCGGTGCCCTAACCCCCTCGTTCAAGGGTCAGCTGGACTCCTTTTCCATTCATTTAACAGAAATTGGATTGCCTGTGGTGAGGGGAGGGACTGTCCCTCCCCTCATGAGCTAATAATCTGGCAGTCATTATTACTATGACAATTTCACAGTAATAAATATACTGAGTGGTTGTATAGATTGTGTTGTGATCTTAATGAGTTTTTTTTAAAGTGAGAGAGCTATTGGGAAGTTTAATTTGTCAGGGCTTTTGATTTAGAATCAGTGATTCTAGGGGCACAGTAAATGAATCATTTGGAAATTGTAAATTCAGGAACCAGACATTTTAATCATTGCATCCAAAAATTGCTTTCCCACCATCTATGCCCAGAACTTCTATTTAATATGAGCAAATACATGTTATTCCCATTTCTTTTACTATAAAAATTCTTAAATGTTTGTGTGGATTAAAAAATCCCTTTATACTTATTAAAAGACTACTCTTTACAATATACAAATCATATAAAGTTTAGGTAGTGAGTCGTTAGTCTTCTGTTAATATTTCAGTTGATTGCATTCTTAATAGCATACCTTGAAGTGAAAGAATATGTATGTACTCTTACATAGTTCAGAAAATTTCTGACTCTAAATGTTATCAGAGATCGATGTGATCTATTCCTGTCTTCAGGAAGAGAAGATTCTTCTTGTAGAAGTATTATAATTTTTTTAAAAAACTGCTCTTCTGTTAATATATTCACAATGTCTTATGTAATAGACACTCACTATATAATTTTTTTTTTACTCACTATATAATTTTGTAAGAGTGAAGATATCAGACACAAAAGTAAATCCTTTAAGTTACATAGAATCATTAGCTGTAGGTGCTTTGAGCTTAAAACATCGTCATAATTTTTGAGGAGTTTGAAAAGTCACAGAAATGTGACAATTTGTGCTTTTTATTCTTGTTCTATAGGATGTCAGTGGGGGAGGACCTGCTCGTTCGTACCCAGTGGGGGGCCTTTGTTACTACCTTTCTCCTCCTGAGTCCATGGGCGCCATATTTGAGGATCCTGTCCATGTGGTTGTTTATATCATCTTCATGTTGGGATCATGTGCATTCTTTTCTAAGACATGGATAGAGGTGTCTGGTTCCTCAGCCAAAGATGTAAGTATTTGGTTTGTTTGAAAATGAAAAAAAAAATTCATAATTTTTAGGTGTCAAATGGTAATTGATACACTTAATTACTTCTGTAATTTTAAACTCAAATTCATACATTCTTAATGAGGTAATGTCATCCCCAGGGAGTTAAAAACTACAGGTAGTTCCTGGAAAGTGAAAAATTCTTAGATTTTACAATGGTTTGTGAGGATCCAAAGCTCAACTCTACCCGACAAAGTCTTATTCCTTAGTATTTAATTTCTCTTTAGGGAGGTGATAATTAAGGAAAGATTGAGAAACCCTGGCTTAAGGTATGGGTAATGTGGTTGTGCAGCATTGTAGCCTCAGGGAATATTATGATATGACAGTGTCTACTTCAGTCTTCCTGTATTTTCTGTGGAGAGCACTTCACACAGAACCTAGTAGTAAACAGTGAAATAGAGTTTGATTTTAAAAGTTGTTTTTCTCTTCGCAGGTAGCTAAACAGCTTAAAGAACAGCAAATGGTAATGAGAGGCCACAGGGATACCTCTATGGTTCATGAGCTTAATAGGTAAGGAAGGCCATTAGACTCAGTCTTGGATAGGAGAGAGAATGTGTTACATACACACACGTGTTCTTGGTTTTTCAATCTATCATTTGTTCTCAGATGTTATTTAAATTCATATTTGAAGCACTTTTCTTCTACTTAACACAAAAGAACCAAAATTTAACACAAATGTGAATTGTTCTCCACATCAGAATTGACACCTAAATTATTATTTTAATTGAAATTATGTTCCCTTCACTGCTCAGCCCAGTGTTAAAATGCTGTAGGTCAGAGGTCCTCGTCTGGCTGCACTTAAAACCACCTGGGAACTTTTAAAAAATACTGATATCCCGCCTCTAGGAATTGTGATTTATCTGGTCTGAGGTGGGTCCCAGGCATCAGTTTTTTGTGTTTTTTTTGTTTTTTTTTTTTTGTACGCAGGCCTCTCACTGTTGTGGCCTCTCCCGTTGCGGAGCACAGGCTCCAGACGCGCAGGCTCAGCGGCCATGGCTCACGGGCCTAGCTGCTCCGCGGCATGTAGGATCTTCCCAGACCGGGGCACGAACCCGTGTCCCCTGCATCGGCAGGCGGACTCTCAACCACTGCGCCACCAGGGAAGCCCCAGTTTTTTGTTTTTTGATAACAGTTTATTGAGATATAATTCACATATCATGTAATTTACTCATTTGAAATATACAGTTTAGTGGGGTTTTGTTTTTAGTATACTCTGAGTGTGTAATCATTACAATATAATTTTTAAAACATTTTCATCACCTGGAAAGAAACCTTGTACCTATTAGTTATTCTCCATTCCTACCCACCCTCCCACCTCCCAGCCCCAGGCTTTTTATCTAGTGTCTGTAGATTTGCCTGTTCTGGACATTTCATATAAATGGAGTTATATGTGATCCTTTGTGACTGTCTTTTTCACGTAGCATAATGTTTTGGGGGTTCATTCATTATTCGTGAATAATATTCCCTTGTATGGATGTACCATGTTTTGTCTATCCATTCATCAGTTGATGGAAATTTTGGTTGTTTCCACTTTTTGGCTGTCGTGAATAATGCTGTTGTGAACGTACTTGTTCAGGTTTTGTGTGGACATGTTTTCATTTCTCTCAGAGTGGAACTATTGGGTTGGGTAGTAACTGTGTTGAACATGTTGCGGAACTGCCAGACCCTTCTCCAGAGCAGCTGCCCCATTCTGCATCCAGCTGCAGTGTCTGGAGCTGCTGCACGTCCTCACCAGCACTAATTCTTGTTTTGATTTTAGCCACCTAGTAGGTATGAAGTGGTATCTCATTGTGGTTTTTCCCTTTTCATTGTGGTTTTGATTTGCGTCTCCCTGATGAGTAATGATGTTAAGCATCTTTTCATGTGTTAATTAGCCATTCAAATATGTTCTTTGGAGAAATGTCTCTTCTTTTGCTCATTTAAAATTTCTAATTGGGTTGTCTTTTTATTACTGTTTTTAAGGGTAAAAAAAATATTTTGGATGTATCTCATCAGGTAAATGATTTGCAAATATTTTGTCCCATTCTGTGGGTTGTCTTTTCACTTTCTTGATGGTGTCCTTTGATGCACAAATTTTAAATTTTGATACTCAGTTTTTCTATTTCTTCTTTGGTTTCTTTGTGCTGTTTTTGGTGTTGTATCTAAGAAGCCAGGGTCACAAAGATTAATCCTCTTATGTTTAGGTCTGTGACAACTCTGAGCTCATTTTTGTTTCATGTGAGATGGGGTCCAGATTCCTTCTTTTCCATGTGGATAGCCAAGTGTTCCAGAACCATTTGTTGAAAAGGCATTGGTATTTTAAACTTTTTATTTACAACATGGAATAGATTGCAGAGTGTTATAATGAACCCCTGCGTTCAGCTGTATCCAGCTTTAGTCGTTATCCTTCTCCCATTCTTGTTTCATCTACTGTCTTCCCCATCCATGGTCCCTCGCCCCCATCTTTTTTCCCCCTCTGGAGTATTTTAAATACAATCCCATTATTTTTAACAGTTCTCCAGGTGATACTAACGTGTGGCCAAGGTTGAATTGCTATTGAATAGGGTCATCCAAATCTTGTCACATAAATTTGATACTTAGAAAGCATTTTGATATTTACTCTTCATCTACGAGAGGGAGCTAAAGGTTACCCACTTACAAACAATATTAAACATTCCAATACTTAAATCACAGTTGAGGATTCTCCTCTTCTGCTGTAAAAATCATGTATTGCCTTTCTTGGCTATTAACTGGTTTCTTGAAATCAGATCATTTCTTGAGTCAGATCATTCCTTTCATCATTTTCATCAACACATAACTGTGCACAGCCCTGGACGAATCGTCAGTACTGCAGACAGTTCCCTGGCACGTTAGTTCAATTTTCTTCCGCCTGTTACTGCTGCTTCCTGCTGCCCCTTCCTGTGGGCCTCCCCTGCCTGACTCGGGGTTTTGTCTTCCAGGTACATCCCCACGGCGGCTGCGTTTGGGGGCTTGTGCATCGGCGCCCTGTCGGTGTTGGCCGACTTCCTCGGGGCCATTGGCTCGGGCACTGGAATTCTGCTTGCAGTCACCATTATTTATCAGTATTTTGAAATATTTGTTAAGGAACAGGCTGAAGTTGGCGGGATGGGTGCTTTGTTTTTCTAAATGTTCCAGTATTTTTGTGTGTGTGAAAGGGAAAATATTTTGACTCATTGTTTTTGTCAGATAATGCTGGCTCCCCTTTTCTTCTCTCACAGTTTGTTTTCAAGTGTTGACCGTCTCATTCCTGAAATGGGCACGGAGCTAAGCCTGTGTGCAGCATTAGTACCAGCTGCCTTAACATTAAAGTTTACATTATTCATTAAAAAACCTACATGCAGTGTTGCCTGTGATGCTGGAAACCAATGTACCTGCCTTGCCATGTTCGGTTGTAACGGTGAGATGGTGACGTGGATCAGTTTTGCACACAACATTCAAGACACTCGGTATTCCCCCCACTTGTTTAAAAACAAATGTAGTTCAAATTGCCACTTTCCAGTATTTTTGAGCTTATTTAATGAGTTCTGGATCATTTATATCTAATCTATATTTTAGATATAATTACTTTTTATACTTTTTTAACTCATAGTATCCACATTCCCACCCTCCCCCATTTTATTTGTTCCTCCTCAAAGCAGCCACTTAGCCCAGATGAGCAGAATCAAGCTTTCAGAGTCAAATCTGTCACCAGAAACAACTGCTTATAATTACTCTGCCTGTTTTCCATTCCCCTTTCCTCCCAGGGACAGCACAGTTGGTGCTCTTTTACTGTATCGGCTATGCCTTGGAATTCTAACACGTCACTTGAGAATACTCTTCAAGATACTATGCCCCAGTTTTTTTTTTTTAATCCCTAAAGCAAAGATCTAATTCTCAAGCAATGTCTGTAGTTCAGTGGGGGTGAACAATGAGTAATTCACGCTAGGAATCTGTGTATGTTGTTGTACTTTATAGCAGCAACATGAGTGTAAACAGTAGACAATAAAATTTTATTTAATAAAACTTTTGGTTGTGTTGGAAAAATAAAATCTGGTATTAAATGATTTCTAAGATTATATAGGTTCATTATATTCATACAGAATTCATCCTGAGATACCTATTGCAAATGTATTAGTTTAATCCTAAAAATATTGAGGGACAGTGAGTGGCCAACGAAAGGGTACTCAGTTTTGTGACTAACATTTGGAAAGACCAGAAAAAAAAATGGTCACAATATCGCAGCCTCCATTTGCAATAGCACAGTTCTTTATAAATAATTCTTTTTGGGGGGGGGCCGCTGTGCTGCATGGCTTATGGGATCTTAGCTCCCCGACCAGGAATCCTTCGTAGTGAAAGCACAGAGTCCTAACCACTAGACCGCCAGGGAATTCCCTAATTCATTTTTCAAAGTATGTGCTTTATTGCCCAAAAAGATCAAACTTAATTTTTCAAAGAAGTCCTTCTCATTCATATGGTTTTCTATCATTGTTTACTTTCTTAGTGCAGGACGTGTATCTTATTTAGCTTAGGATCACAAAGCCAACTAATTTCAGGAGGAAGGCAGAGGAAATACAGGCAGGCAGGAGGGTCGCCATGTCCACTGGAGAGCATCTCCTGAGGGCCTCAGACCACTGTTACCATGGAAATACAACCCAGTGTTACAGCTCTTTTTCCCCAAAGAAGGTGGAAATACAGCTTTTAATAATAAACCTTCAAAAAAGTACTAATAACCTTCAACGTTTAAATACTGATACACTAATAGGGCCAGCCAATGAAAGCATCCAGACTGCCAGTTCTCAAACTGACCGAATTTCCAAAGCATAGCCTTTGATATTTGCAGAGAACATAAACTGCATTAGGCGATGTTCTAGGATTTAGGTGTCACTTCTGAACTGCACTCAGGAAAAGAAGAAGGCAGAAAGGACAGGCAGGGGTTACAAATCTCTGTCCTCCATCAGCATTTGTGTAGCTTTATCAGTTGGCATGGGGAGTGGTTTTGCAAGAGTTGGAGGCTGTTTGGAGACTAGTTCTGTGTGCTTGAGCCTGTGCATTCTCTGTATGCTTTGGTGTCTCTTGATTTTAATGAAGAGCAGTAACGAGGGCCTTGGGTGCTCAGGGAAGAGGATTACAGTCCCTGGAGAATCATGATGCCCATGGTTAAAAATAAGGATTTAAGAGGCACAGGGGAAGGCTACTATTAGAGCAACTAGTTGGGGCTAAATTTTCATAGTATTCACAGGGAGAGTAGACTTCATCTATACAGTTCTCTAGTTGCATGATTCTTTCCATTCTTTTTAGGAAGTACAATATAAAGATCTATTTTTGCTCATAAAAATATCTCTAGGTAAGTCAGTGAACCTGCAGACAAGCAGACTGTACTGCAGCCTTTTTGGCATTAGTCCCCTGATCTTATCTGGCTCTGAGGGGCCTGGCTAACCCCTGGTCCAGGGCTGGAAACATGACTTAGGGGTAGCCAATGAGAACCATCCAGAGACCTCTACACCAAAGAGGCAGTAATCCTGGAGCCTCTGAGGCTACAGAAGTCCACACAACAGCCAAGCTCAAGAGGTAAGAAAATGGCCGGTGACACCGGTGGACCTTGAGGATTGGGGGCAGGGGAAGTTTGGGCATGGCATGAGCCGGAAACAATCCATATTTTCCTTTAAAGAAGCTTGTATTGGGTTTCTGGTCCTTGCTAACTGTGCTGGCTACACTCACGGTTTAACACCAAGACAGTGCCCCAAACCGTGTAAATCTTATTACTATGAGCTTGGTTTTTAGAAACTTCAAGTACTTTTTGAGGTAAGGATAGGAAATGAGATTCTGAAGTATATACACGTGCTTGAGGGAAGGGCCCTGTATTTTCATTAGCCTCTGAACCTTGGTACGTGGATGAATCGACCGTTTTTCATTACATAAGAGCTGGTCACCCTCCAGTAGTTAGATGGCTATAAGGACACTAGCTAACTGGAAACATCTGCTTATTACGAATGTTATTCTCTTTTATAACTTCTGCTATGCAGATTAATTCCATATAGCAGATAATTAGGAGAGGCCAAGAAAGTCCCTATATGGGTCTTTTAAAAAAACTCTAATGCTGTAAACGGTTGTTTGCATACCTCACTACATATTTTTTAGTGGGGTTGGGAAGCATTGACCTAATTGGAATTCAGGGCTATTTTCCTATGAAAATACCGTATCTCCTGGATTAGAGTAGAAAAGTTAACAGCTAAGCTTTCTTTTTTAAAAGCTGGATTAAACATTACCTGCATTTATGTTGTTGTTCTTTAATACTAGGTGTGGAGTCTAGCATTTAAATGAAGTCTATAATCTACCTGTAATTACAATTCCATACCACCACATGCATTCTGTGCTTTTATTTTATGAAAAAACGAATTTCAAATCTCCATTGAAACTAAGCTGAATACAAAGTCTTAATGAAGGAGGCCTGTGTCCTGGTTACAGAAACAAGGCGACTGTCCTTTGGCCTTAAAACTTCAGGAAGGGCTCTTCAAGCGGCTTTGTGTTTGCATGTTTCAGCGCCAGAGCGTAGGAATAGACTCTGGCGTCCACTGTCAGATGTTCATCAGCTACCAGATCTAGAGGAGGTGAAGAATACAAGTCAGATAATGAAGTTGATAACGGATAATACCCCTTATCAGCCAATCAGTGTTTACTCAGTGGCTACCATGTGCCAGTTCCTGTGCTAGATGCTGGTGGTATAGTGATGAACAAGACGTTTCCTGCCTTCAAGGATCTTACTCTAGCAGAAGAATAAAGGATGTAAAAGCAGGACTACGTTTCCAGCATGAGATAAGAACAAGAAAAAGTTAAAGACAGAAGAGCACATATACCAGGTGATGATTCTGTGTTTTAAACAGCAAAGCTTTAAGTTTATAGATCCAACTGTTACTTCATAGATCGCTCACTACAGGACTTTGTTGCGCTGAACTACACAGTGATGATGATTCATCCATCCTCTCCACTGTCAGGGACCCACACGTTCCATGTGCAAGTTAAGCTGTGTGCTCGGATGGACTGGATGAGGTCTCTGAATCTGACCACAAGGGCCTTTCATGAGAACTTCTGTTTTACTCAGGTGGAGGCCCCCAGGTTTCCAATCTGCCCCTTGTTTCCCAGCCACTTGTTTAGGAACAAGCTCAGAGTCGGTTTGACCCTCAAAGACAGGGTTCTGTCCTGCTCATCTGTGCCAGCAGGTGTTGGGCGAGTGCTAAAAGCTATTCTTCGTAGCAAACTGAACTCCACGTGCCTTCCTACTCCTCAAATAGTACGTGTGGAATAAATAATTTGATTACTATACTGTGATGCTAGTAAAGCCAGGAACACTGTTTCTTTGCCCCTCCCTCTTCCTATATATATAGATCCTTCTACCTCCCTATTTCCCCCCCTCTTTTAAGGCTGGAAGGGAAGTAACTGGAAAGGAGAAGGAAGGAATTTTTTTTAAAAGGACATTTTTCTAATACAAAAAATAAAAACAATAGCACATAACCTTCAAGCATTTGTGTGTCACCATTATCCCATTTAATTTTACTCCTGCCTCCTCAGAGGTAGGGGCTATCCTACTGTTCCCGTTTAATGAGAAGAGCTAGGAGCCTGTTCTGAGCTGTAACTAACACACGGTTGACTGAGCCTCAATCCAGCCAGGCCTGTTGGCCTCAGAGTTGTGCTGTGACGGGTGGCCATGGCTCTCCCCGAGTAAACACCTCAAATCACTGCATCTCCTCACGACGAGCACTTCTAACTCTGACCCTGGGATCCTAAGGTGGTTTCTACCTTAGGTCTGGTCTATAAAAAGGTAACGTAGGGATGGAGGCTGTCTGGGAACCTGAAATCCCAGCAGTTTTTGAAAGATCCCCTTGACTTTTCAAACACAGGCGTCAGAAATAAAACTGTATGCCACTGGTACTCACGGGAGGAAGGAAGAGACTGCTCCCAAAGCTTCAGGTCAAACAATGCTTCAAGTTAATTTTTGAAATAAAAACTTAATAGTATTCAAATTAGGAGATCACCCACTTCTTTGTCATGAGTGACTGGAGACGAACCCAGCTGGCAGAGGAGCCCCCGAAGGCCCTGCCACGTCTTTTGCAGTATCTCCTTGTGTAGGGTTACTGGAGGACATCGGTCCATGGAACCTTACTAGTTTTTACAAAGTCCTATGAGACGGGCTGACCGGGAACCACATGTAGCTACATGACAAGTAGTTTACAAGGGGCATGCTGCTAGTTAGTTCATTATATCAGCTTATCACACTGCGTATATATTAGATGCCTAAATATTTGTTAAAATCTTTAACTTAGACCCCACACAAAGAACCGTCCAACATACTGGCATATTTGAGGATCGGTTAAGAGATTATTTACTATACCTTTGCATGGCAGGGGTTAAAGACTGAAGGTATAGAATAGTTTTGGCTAATCAGCAGGCCTCTATCTTGACTGTTCTGTAGAATTAAAAAAGCCCCTAATGAAAGCTTTCACTTGACATGGAATGTTTTGCTCTTATTTTCAAACTCTGTGCCACCTGGAAAGGAAACTTATTATGTAGGTCAACTGCAGTCTTATAACAGTTTCTAGGTATTTGAGTTTAATGAGGAAGAAATAGAATTATATTTAGTACCCCGTTGGTGGGGATGGGGAAAACAGAGAAAGTGGGGTAATCAAGAATGCTTACCATCAATTCTCTTCAGCAGGTCATTCTTTGGTAAGGAAATCACTTCCACAAATTCTAAACAAACAAAGTGCAAGTGAAAATAAAGCCGGACACCAGGCGAGCCCAACTGAGCAACTCACAATGCCATGGCCGCTCCCGCTGCACCACACGGCACTCAAGGCCAGCCCCCGAGCGGGACACGTACCTCCATCTCCTGAAAACAAACAGAAGGGGGACATCTCAGCAAGGCCCGGAATGGTCAAACGCTGCAAGGCTTTTGTGCAAGACGTTATCAAAAAGGCTATAAGAGTTTAACAGAAACCTGGGTCTCTACTAATTTCATTTATACACGTGGTAAAACAATTCCAACAGTACAAAGTTACTGTTCTCCAAATCAAATGTTTTAATGGCCAAGTTTAAAGCATATTCTGTGATATGCATATATGTATTTTTAAACTTTGTTAAAATATACATAACATAAAATTTACCAATTCAACCATTTTTGAAGGTACAAACTCAGTGGCATTAAATACAGTCACACTGTTGTGCAGTCATCAGCACTACGCGTCTCCAGAACGTCTTCATCATCCAAAACAGAAAGGTGGTACCCGCTGGACAAGAATTCCCTATCCTCGGTGACCTCTATTCTACCTTCTGTCTCTATGAATGCAGCGATTTTAGGTGTCTCACGTTTGTGGAATCACACAATATCTGCCCTCCTGCGTCTGGCTTAATTTCACTGAGCAAGATGTTTTCAAGCTTCATGTATCAGCATGCCTCGTTGCTTTATGGCTGAATAATATTCCGTTGTAAGAATAGGCCACATTTTGTTTATCCATCTGTTAATGGACACTTGGGTTGTTGCACCTTTTGGGTATTGTGAATGATGCTGAATGAACATTGGCGTCCAAGTATCTGTTTGAGGCCCTGCTTTCAATTCTTCTGGGTATTTACCTAGGAGTGGAATTGCTGGGTCACCTGCTAATTCCATGTTTAACTCTCTGAGGAACTGCCAAACTCTTCCTCAGCATGTTATATTCGCTAGCTTGAAAACTGGGCATTTAAAATTAGCTGCAGTGGGAAACTGGAACACTCAGGAACAACTAAAAGGGACAGGAAATGGAAGACCTCCACTCTAACACATGATTTACGGTGGTGTCTGTGTCACCACCACCTTTTAGTGGGGCTGCGAGAGCACATGGAACCGACAGAGGCATTAAAGCCTCTGAATCCAAACTTGCTAAGAAATGTGGAGCAAAGAATTTCCCCAAAGCTTCACTAAATATGGAACTCAACAAAAACAGTTAATATGGTGCTGTGCTGTAGCACTTCTGCCATTCTTACAATATTGATGGAGAAAGAAATCAGAGTGATTTTGAAGATTTTCACTGTTTATGATTTAAGGCCTGTAGTCCTTATTACTAAGCGGGAATAAACTCCATATAGAAGGTATGGAAATTTGTAATTGCACATTTTATATAAAGAAAGCATAAAAATCAATGAAGTGCTAAGAGAAAAATGCTGAAATACATAAGATTAGGAAAATAGCCAAGAGTACCAGTGAAGCATCTCTGAAAGACCATTATTCTATTAACAAAAATCAAACTAGTAGCAAGTTAAAAGAAATTTAATACAACGCAACCACTGTAAACGTAGCCAACACATGCTTACCTGGCTTTGGCTTAGGCCTTACGTTTTCAGCATCGTCTCCATTGATAGTTACGGTTACGATATGTGTGGTACAGTTTGACAAACCTGGATCCATACAGACAGCTGGGGAGAGAAGCAGCAGATCACCTTTCCAGACACTAGTCAGGTGTCATTCGTTTCATCACTTAAATGTCTTTGGAGGAAGAGTGGGCTTGTAACTCATAGTTTATGTAGAAGTTATGCAGGGGAACTGGTTTCTCCTATTCCCTTAGTATATATGCTGTAGGTCTGCAGAACACATGTGTAGTTAGTACTCATATTTTCCCCAGAGTTCCTGAGGAAATTTTGGTAAATCTGAGGGGTTACATGCGGTAATATCCTTTCACCACATCAAGAAAGTCTTCTAGTGAGGAGCGCGGCATATGGACGAGATGAGTACGTAATAAAGTTTAGAATGTGGGAACCCCGAAAGGCACCCTAATCTCATAATTCTTCTCCAACTTCAGCCCTTTTTGCTCAGCCGTGCTCTCATGGGGCAGGGAGGTTCACTCTCAGGTGACCAACCCTCATCAAGGATTTCTCTAAAGTGAATTAGCTAATAAATAAATCCCTGACCATAAAGAACACCCAAAGAATCAGCCCTTTCACATCCAGAACAATCAACTGCTTGGCTAATTTTCAAGAGTTTGTCCCCAAGCACACATGTGGGAAGCAGCACGAACCTGGGGAACATTCAGCAACGTCGCCCTTGTAGCCAGTTTCTTCCTCGAGCTCCCGAAGAGCAGCTGCTTCTGGGCTTTCGTTGTCATCGATGAGACCTGCAAGTCCCAGTCATGTGAGAGGTGGGACAGGGAGCCCCCTTCTTCTAACACACAAGCTGCCGAGCTACGTGTGAATAATCAAGCAAGAGGTTTGGGAAAAGTGGGCGTGCAGATAAAACTGATTCAGGTTTTGATCTTTTATAGAAAAATTAAAGACAAAAGAACACCCCTGGGCAGATTTAGTAGGTTCTGTTCCTCGTGTTTAGACCTAGATGTTTTTGTGAGCATCTCAGCATCAAGCTTGTTGTACAGCATGGATCTCCTGGGCGGGTAAGTGGCTTGGTGGTGGCCAACTGGCCCCGGTTTTAGACTAGTCATGTGACTACAGCACAGGAAGCCTGTGCTTTTTTTTGTTTCCTCACATGCGAGTTGGGGACAGTGTTTCCCATCTTGCCTTCCTCCCTCAGGGCCACATGGAGGGCTCTGGAATGCAATGCTAGGATAAACGTCACCTGGGAGGGAGAAGATCGGAAAGGAGGTTAGCAGGGGGGAGGGGACTGTGGGTAACACTAGTTCACTGTGAGGAGGGAGTAAACGGGCCGAGTGGGAGGAGGCCAGCAGCATCGCAGATCCTTTCTCCTGAAAGGAATTTACAGGATGCAAAGAAAAAGTGAAACATGGGCTATTCAATTACTTTTTGTTTTTTTGGGCCACACCAAGCGGCATGTGGGATCTTAGTTTCCCGACCAGGGATTGAACCTGTGCCCCCTGCAGTGGAAGCTCAGAGTCTTAACCACTGGACCACCAGGGAAGCCCTCAATTACTTTTAAAGTTATTAATTTCTTCAGTGAAATGGTAAGGAAGTGAGAAAGAAAATAAAGCTGTTACTTATGTGTTACTATGGGATGGACTTCGAAAATACAGAACTTAAACCACTAATGATAACTGAGATCTAACTTCTTCAGATGGGAACAAGCCAATTAAGTGCTATAAGGATGCACTGCATTCTAGATACTTCCTGTACAACTGAAAAAATATTCTAGTTGAAATTAAGATGATTTCCTTGGCCTGTATACATACAGGAGGATCATGGTTCTTTCCCATTCACAGTTTCTGGAGTTAAGAGCCGGGCCTAGTTATTACTGTAAATTTGCCAGAGGCAGATCATTAGTGATAGAAAACGAAATACCTTGACAAATTAGGAAAAGCCAATGACTCAAAAGAGGCTAGAAAGAACGCCGCAAAGAGGAGGGCAGGTGGCCTGGAAAGGTGAGCTGTGATACCGCTACGGATTAGAGGATCACTGGAGTGTGGCCTGGAGGTGCCTCACTGCAGAAGTGGTTTTGTTTTACTTAAAACCGCATGGACAGATGAAAAGGTGTTCAACGTCTAAGCTCTGTCGTTCTCAGGCTCTGCCCTGGCCCAGTCCAACAGTCCCTGAGGGGCCATTCTACTCCCCAGTGTTCAGTTACTCACCAGCAGGGAATTCTAGGCAGTAGCCCCCCATCGGGGGTCGGAACTGCTTCACCAGAATGATGCACTCATAGTGAAGGGTTCTTTGCAGCACGGGGATGACCGCCACACCTGCCAGCAGGAAATAAAACCAGGAAACCCCAATGAAAGGTCAGGAACGCCAGGAATTTGTTTACAGCAATCTGACTATTGATAAAAGCCCACATTTTAAGAAATGCTGCAGCTGAAATCTGTCTTGTATCTGCCATTAGCAATAGGAAGTTAATTTAAGCTACAATACTGGCAGTTAACTTTGGAAGTTATTCTCATTAAAAAAAAGCAAGGAAAAAATAATCACACTTCCATATTATTTAATTTTTCTTTTTATAAAAAGCTTGTTTTTATTGCCACAATTTCTTTAAAATAAAATTGAAACTAGAAGTAAACATTTAGCCCAGGGTCCAGGACAAATTTTGGTCTACACGAACCGCTACAGACATCATTTCTCGCCCTGCTGCAGCCAGGCCGCTGCTGAAGTTACATTGATCTCTGTGCTCTTCGATTTCCTTTAAGCAATAAATCAAATAAGTTCCAATGTTTGTCGTATATGCTAACTAGACTGAACTTCATTGTTTTAGGATAAAAGACCCTTTCTCCCAAGTTTACTTGGGCTTCAAACCAAACCAAAACCAAAAACCACTGGATTCTGGAAAATACAACTGCCCAGGGGGACCATCGGCTCCTCTCGCTTTCCCAGTAGGAAAACACAGCAGCTGTGGCAGCTGCTCCACTTCCAGGAAAAACAGAACACAGAACAAAATGGAAAAATAAAAGGGAAAAACAGGGAAGACTTATTGCCCAGCTTCCCCTAGACCAGAGGTGGTTTTCAGGACTTTTTCTGGGATCTTTGCAGGCAAAGCATCCAGGCTGGCAGGGAAAGTGAACTGAATGAACAGTCTTTTCCTAAGTCGTTTCCTCATCAACTTATAAAAGCAAGCAGTCAGAAAGCGCCAAGTCATGCCAAATAAGTTTTCCAAACGAAAGGCTCTCACCCAGATCCTCTGACCAGAACGCAAAAGATTTCTAGAAGTCATAACACATCTAGATACAGTATGTGGCTTCAAATTACACTGACTTAAGTTTGGCCTTAAGTATGATGACATCTTCCCCTCAAAAACACTGTTCTGAGCTTAGGTAACAGGAACCGGAAGTTATTGGTAAAGAAAGCTTGATTTAGTTACAGTGTTGCAAAACAGAACACCAGAGTTAAAGATAAAAGATCATACTTGAAGATAACCCTGCTCTGAGGTCTTGGTTACAGTAAAAAACCCTCCTACCCCCAGTCTCCTAGTCCTGTGTGGGACTTCCTTTCAGGAGAGTTCTAACAGGTTTGCACTCATACCATCAGCCGACTGGCCTTTCCTCGTTGTCCGTTTCACAGTTTCCCAAGTTCTGTTCAGGCAGACAAGAAAAAACAAAAGCATTAGTGCTGAAGAGACTTCTTAGGTTTTGGGTGTATAACCAGCACCTTACAGATGCAAAGCATGCAAATGTGCTAAAGATAGCGGCCAGGAACACCATGCAATAAAGATCTGTATCAAAAAAAGAGCCAACTGTGCTTTCTCACAGCCTCTAAAAATTATCAGAGAAAACCACTGCCTCCCACATCTAACTCTCTACATCTAAACAGAGGGCCTGCTCATCACTTGAGCTGCCTTTCAAATCAGCTTTCAAATCATTTACTCAAAACACTTCTGTTTGGATCATAAATTTGCGTGAGCAGCACAGCGGGCGATCACAGCTTTAAAGGCGATTAAGCAGTGCAAATCCAGCCCCTGTGCAAATTCCAAAGGATATCCTGCATAATGTAAACCATTGAGACGTTTATTTATAGTTTAGATTTTAAAAGCTGTCACCTCAGCTACACAATGTAGAGCAAGTAGTACCTTCCTGTTTATTAATTGAGGAATTAATAAATTTAGGTAAGTACTCTGCATGCGTGAGATCCTGTCTAAAGGGAAAATGGTCCCTAAAAGAACAAGTGGGGTGAGCGGCTCCTGGTCCCCCCTCACAGCTTTATTCCTGACTAGCTATTTGTTTCAGGGAACCCGGTACTGACAATCCAGTTACTGGAACAACCATGTTGTTTAAAGGGGGAAGGGTGTATGAGGGAATTTCCTCCTCACTCTTAGCCCTTCCATAGAAAAAAGCAGCGGTTAGAGATGGGAGTAAAGAAGCAAACAATTTTGATTTAAAAGAAGGAAGACAGGGCTTCCCTGGTGGCGCAGTGGTTGAGAGTCCGCCTGCCGATGCAGGGGACACGGGTTCGTGCCCCGGTCCGGGAGGATCCCACATGCCGCGGAGCGGCTGCGCCCGTGAGCCATGGCTGCTGAGCCTGTGCTTCGCAACGGGAGAGGCCACAACAGTGAGAGGCCCACGTACCGCAAAAAAAAAAAAAAAAAAAAAAAAGGAAGACATCTGGATGGCTCCGGAGAAAGAAAGCAAAGCATCCATATCTGACATCTGTCTCCCTACAGTAAGACTGAGGGTAAGAGGTGCTCCTTGGAGGAAACCTCGTACTTTTTATCTGGTTGTCCTTGAGGCTTGAACCTTGCCACATTTCTATTAAAATGTGTCCGAATTTAATCTGGTTTAAAAAAAAAAAAACAAAAAACTTTCGGTAAACTGTAGATCTTTTAGTATTGCACCCAAATTCTAAAGTGCAAATATGTCAAAAATGAACCTATGAAAATCAACCAGACTACCAGGACGACTCACAGCTGCCCACATTCCTGTTAGTAGCAAGAAGCCAACCAACAAGCCATTCTGATCAGTCAATAACTCGCAAGTGACATAACACCTTCTGGCCCAGTTCTCTCTGCTGCCTCCTAGGGTTAGAGTCCTAAAGACTGAAGAAGACAGTGCTGGGAAAAGCACTGAAGGTCCCATCCCCAACACACTAGGAATAAAGGAAGCAAAAAGAGGAGCATCATTATAATGGTTACGGTGAATTAAATAAGCAGTATGGAGCCATAAAATAGGTACGTATTTATAAGAAACAGTAGAACAAGAGCGCCCCCCGAGAGCTCCAGTCATCTCAGAGGGACTCAGAGAGGAGAGACGTCCATCTGATTGTTGTCTTAAAAGCCTCTTATAGCTTTAGAATTCTGATTCTGGTTGAGTTACTCCGTTTTTAGTCTTTGTTATAAGGAAAGCCTGTTTTACTTTCTTCCCTCTAGTCAACCAACTCCAAGAGGTAGGCAGGGTGACAGAGGGGGAGCTCAGCTCTCTCCTGAATGTCGATACAGGGGCACATAGCCGGCACATCTCTACTCTCCCCAAATCAATTCCATACCCTCTTCCATGAATGAGACAATGGAACAAAGGATTTTCTAGCTGCAATTTAACTGTTCTGTACATGCAATAGTACTGTAAAGTACTGAGATTCATTCTTCAAAGCTTGACATTCGGGTATGCAATGTTAATGTTTCACACAGGTGCTCTCTGGAGGCTGTAGGGCAGCCCTACGTATGGACGGATGCGGAAGACCGTGCTGTAAACAGGCCACACGGTGTGGAGTCTGGGAGACCTGAGGCCACTCCGACTACTGAAGCAGACTCTCTGGAGGTGAGACCGAATCCTGAGTATTTGGAAACAAATCCCCAAGTGATTCCGAGGCACATCCCTGATGAAGAAGTGCTGGAAGGAAGAGAGGACAGGGGCTGGTGCACAGCCACATGGGCGCCAACCAACACGTACTCTTCACACTAACTAGTGTTAAGGGCTCTATTTTGTGTTGTAAACTTAACTCTACAGGAAGGAGAACCAGGCTGTGTCATGGTAGGTTAGGCTCTAAGCTCTGGCTACGTGTTCACAAGTGTAAGTATGTGTGCACCTGTCGTGTTCCCCAAGTCTCGGGCCTCACCACACCCAGCTCACTGCACGGAACAGGTACCCCCTCCCACTCTGTGGATGGGGTGTAGTGTGCTTAGCTTTCTTACTTTGGGTTTACCAGTGCTATGAATATCTTAATGTTCCCCATGGCTCTCCAACATTGAACCTTATTACTGTTTTTTGCTACTTTAGTTAGATATAGTCAAAAGTTGTTTAAATCACTGGCAAGTCCATGTACTTTCACACTGACGATAGATGTATTTATTTCCTTACAAAGAAACTTTATTCTCATTTGATCACTTAGCAAATAGAGTTTTTATGTTAATGAATTTATATCATATAACCTGGATACTAAATTTAGTTACATTTTCCTATCTTCTCATTCTGTTTTACTCCTTTTTTGTATTTCATAAGTAAACGTTTAGCACATTTTTTCCTGTTATTTATAATATACAGAATTACTAAACAGAAAAGTTGGAAAATAGAAGAAAAAGGCTAGTCACATAGCTGCCATTAATATTTTGCTACAGTTTTCCTTCTAGCCTTTTCTTACACATTATTTGGCAGGGTTTAAAAACCATGTATCCAATATCCTATTTTGTTATCAGCTTATTAACTTTTCTGATACTGCTGGGTTGTCTTCATGATCTGCTGTGGAGACGGCTGCTTAGATTTTGCCAAATGAATACACTGTAACAATTATTTCTCTATTTTTAAGATGTTGAGGTTAATTTCAATTTATTTGTCTTTTAAATTTATGATGAACATTTTTCATGCATAAATCTGATCCCAAATAGTTTTCTTAGCATAGTCTCAGACACCGCAGGCGCCAGGCCCCAGGAACTCCCTCCTGGCCCTCACCCACATATGTCTTTATGGCGACTGGTACACAGTGTGAAATGCTTTACAAAACTTTCCCCCCCCCCCAATTTTCATTTCCATGAGCAAGGTGTAAGCCTGTAAGTTTTACCTCAAACCCAGTAGCAATTTCTCTTAAATTCTAATTCAGAGATTAAAAACTGGTTTAATAGAAGGAAGTCACCTGTACTGTTAATTATTCTGCTGCTTTATTAGCCTAAATTAGGCTTGGCCCAAAAGTTTTAGGTTCACCCTAATCTACTTGGGAGAATGGTGTTAAAACAGCTTAACTAGATTCTTTACTTAAGACAGAGTTTACAGTGAGGAAAATATCAAAGTTTATGCCAAACACTAAATAGAGACCCTGAGAACCCAAATCCTCAGCATTTTACAAAAAGAAGAAAAAAATACTTTACCTTGTTTTACCAGTAGGATCTCTGTAAGTTGTTCTTTCAAGCTTGACCCATTTTCCTTCTGAAATTAACTAAAAGATCAGATAGTAAGTTGGGAAACTTTCAAGCTGAGCTGTTTTTTATTTAGTTACTTTTCCTTTCAAACTTTTGTGGCTCTCAATGATCACGCTTCCCTCCCCAAAATTTGTGTCCAAGTTTTCTTTGTGTCTAAAGAATTGAAAGTTGTTTTCCTGATGGTGGGCCTGCTGCTCTGTGGAGTTTTGGAGGTAGGACTGAAGAGGTGAAAAGAAATGAGAGTTGACAAATTCTTGGGAGAGGGGAGGACGGGGGTACCTAGAAGGGAGCATGAGGGAGGGAGGGAGGGGTTTCTTGGGATGCTCCTAACCGTCTCTCCTCTGATCTGGGTGCCAGTCACGTGTGTGTGTTTAGGATGTGAAAACTCAGTGGCATCTGACTGTCAATGACTACACAGCAAAGCTGAATACAGGGATACCACGGCCAATGACTACATTTCCCATAATGACACATGGGTTTACCACCCAGTCTGAGGGGCACCCAGCATCGTTTTGCCTGGATGCCAAGGTTAGGTTACCAGGACTAACTTACCTACAGACTATACTGACTGAGCGCAAAGGTGCACTGTGTACATAAAGCAGTAAGTAGCCTTTTTCTTACTATTTTGTCTGTCACTTGTCGCCAGCAGCAACCTAATAATTATCAGATCTGTTCACAGATAACACAGAAAGATTTTTAAATCAAAAAGAATTCCAGGGCTTCCCTGGTGGCGCAGTGGTTGAGAATCTGCCTGACAATGCAGGGGACACGGGTTCGAGCCCTGGTCTGGGAAGATCCCACATGCCGCGGAGCAACTAGGCCGTGAGCCACAATTACTGAGCCTGCGCGTCTGGAGCCTGTGCTCCGCAACAAGAGAGGCCGCGATAGTGAGAGGCCCGCGCACCGCGATGAAGAGTGGCCCCCGCTTGCCGCAACTAGAGAAAGCCCTCACACAGAAACGAAGACCCAACACAGCCATAAATAGACAAATAAAATTAAAAAAAAAAAAAAAAAAAAGAATTCCAGAAAGGTGTCAAGCTCAGAGTTCCAAAGATGAAGGATTTAAAGTTTATCCACTACAATGGTTCCTGTAGGAAGAGACTTTTTAAAAGGTAAACTGGATAACACACAAGACATACATTAGTTCTGGAATTTAGACCACAACTAACAACTTAGGTTTTTATTCTTCTTAAACACACATATTGAGACCACAAATATCTAACCAAGATGTGATACCTAGGGATGAAATGTCTAAGCCCTAAAACTCACATGATTTATTCTTCTACCCAGAGAAACTTTTTTTTTTCTTTTTCTTTTTTTTTTTTTTTTGCGGTACGCGGGCCTCTCACTGCTGTGGTCTCTCCCGTTGTGGAGCGCAGGCTGCGGACACGCAGGCTCAGCAGCCATGGCCCACGGGCCCAGCCGCTCCATGGCATGTGGGATCCTCCCAGACTGGGGCACGAACCCATGTCCCCTGCATTGGCAGGCGGACTCTCAACCACGGCGCCACCAGGGAAGCCCGAAACTTTTAATAAAAATTGAAACAATAAGGTCCTACTGTATAGCACAGGTAACTATATTCAATGTTCTGGGATAAACCATACTAGAAGAGAACATAAAAGAGAATGTATATTACTGAGTCACTTTGCTGTAAGCAGAAATTAACACAACACTGTAAATCAACTCTACTTCAATAAAAAATAAATGAAAAAAATAAAAATTGAGAATTTTAAAAATCAACAGTCAAAACTCACTTTAAAAACCGCCTCAATTTCGCTAATACATATAATTAAGAATGATACACCACTGCTCCCACACAAGAGCAAAATTCCCAAGTCCTAAAAAGGGAGCGGGAACAGTGTTTAAAACCTGTCTTAAAGAACGAAAAACAGGGGCTTCCCTGGTGGCGCAGTGGTTGAGAGTCCGCCTGCCGATGCAGGGGACACGGGTCCGTGCCCCGGTCTGGGAGGATCCCACATGCCGTGGAACGGCTGGGCCCGTGAGCCATGGCCGCTGAGCCCGCGCGTCTGGAGCCTGTGCTCCGCAACGGGAGAGGCCACAACAGTGAGAGGCCCGCGTACCGCAAAAAAAAAAAAAAAAAAGAATGGAAAACAATCATTTGAAACAGCAAATAGTCTATACATTTCTTTTAAACTTAGCTTAATATGGCGAAGGAGAAGGGAAGTAAAAATCAATGTGTACCTCCTCTGAAATAATAGACTGCTTGGTATTTTGAGAATCTGCTGGTTCTTGTTGCTCCATTTTCACTTTATAGTCCCCAGGCTGTAAGAGAATGAGATGTGTTTAGGCTACATTAATTTTTCTGAATTACACATTTGTCCATAGGTCACTGGTCAAAGTACTTAAATAGCGGAAAAACTTGTGTCATCAAAGCTTGAGTTTCTCACGTGAAGACTGGGGAGAGCTGCCCCAGGTGGAACAGGAAACGCAAGGCCTTGGGAACAGCCAGGAAAGAACGGAAAGCGTCCCGGTGAGACCGACCCACATCCTGCTGTGCACAGACCTGGCCCTTAGACACAGCCTGAGATCTCCTGACTCCACGTTTAAAACGCTTTCCACGGGGAAACAGTACAAAGATTGTACACCATTCCCAACGCCCGCCCCTCAACGGCTGTCCCTTATCAATCCTTTTCAGCGAAACTTTGAGTTGTTGGCTGGCTGCTTCTCCCTCCCCTTTATCTGTGTGTGTGTGTGTGTGTGTGTGTGTTAAATGGATATACTATTCTAATAATTTAAAACTGAACAGTTCAGTGGCCCATTCAAAGTTTTAACGTGTCAACGTAACAACTGCATATAATGAGTTAACTAGAAGCAAGATCTGTTAGGAAAGGGCAGGCCCCATCCAGGGTGCCATGGGCTGCTACTTTCTCCTGGCATATTCCCTCAATTCTGTACCCTGAATGTCTGAACATCTTTTTTCTACCCTCAAAGTTGATTGATAATCTGGCTGCATATACAATTATGAGCTGAAAATCATTTTCTGTCAGCAGTTTGGAGACACTGTTCCATGTCTTGCTTCTAAGAATCAAACTGGGGCTTCCCTGGTGGTGCTGCAGTGGTTAAGAATCCGCCTGCCAGTGCATGGGACACGGGTTCGAGCCCTGGTCCAGGAGGATCCCACATGCCGTGGAGCAACTAAGCCCATGTGCCACAACTACTGAGCCTGCGCTCTAGAGCCCATGAGCCACAACTGCTGAAGCCCGCGTGCCTGGAGCCCGTGCTCCGCAACAAGAGAAGCCACCGCAATGAGAGGCCTGCGCACGACAGCGAAGAGTAGCCCCTGCTCACTGCAACTAGAGAAAGCCCACGCGCAGCAAGTAAGACCCAATGCAGCCAAAAATAAATAAATAAATTTATATACATATATACAAAAAAAAGCAAACTGGCTGCTGCTAAGAAATTTGGAGTCACTCTGATTCTAGATCCTTTCCAAGTGACCGGTGTTCTTTCTCTGGAAACCTGCAGTTACTTACATCTTCACGGTGATGTTGGTGTTATTTTAGGGGATTCAAGTGGGTCCTTTCAATCTGGAAACTTCATTCTGTGCTTCCTCAACTATTTCACTGATAATTTCCTCCCCTCTGTTTTCTCTCTTCTCTCTTTCAGGAAATAATACTTAGCTGTTGGACTTCCTGAATTGATCCTCTGTCTTGCCTTTTTTATTCCTATTTTCTGTTTCCTTGTTATTTTATCTACATTTCTCAGTGGCTATTCCAACCCTTCACTACCCTGAAGTTCCATAGTTCCTAACCTACCCCACCTCCAAACTTTAGCTCCAGGGAAAATAGAAACCATCAAACAACAACTCTCTTACCAACCATCTTAGAAGGAAAAGTGTCTGCTCTGTTTCTTCTGGGACCTAAAGTGATAATTAAACAGCAAGTTTCCCTAAAACACAACCAACAAAACAAAACTTAAATAAACCTTCTCATAATCCTGTTCTCTGCTCCAACCTTGCAGGACTTCTTGAAAGACCAGATGACACTACTGTGTATCTTTACTCAGGCCATCACTATCTAGTCCCACACGTCATCCGCAAGCTGGAAATACAAGTACCTCCGATCCCTAAACTCCTTTACCAACCATAACTCATCCATCGCAAGTCCTCGAAATTCTACCTCTAACACTTCCTGAAAGTGTCCTACCCCTGCTATCCCTGCTCTGGTTAAAAACCTTAATGTCTCCCACTTGGGATGAAATGATTTCCAAAACTATCTCCCAGACACTAGATTTTTGTTTACATTATCCAACTTTCAACATTGCTCACAGTTATGTTACTATAAAAACTCCCTAAAATCACTGACGAATAAATGAATGAAGGAAAAGAGTGCAACTGGCTGGCTAAGTCTAGAGAGCCAACCTGTTTCTAAGAATCAGGTTGGTGTGGGGCCTGCTTAGGCTTGTTCTGAAGAAGAGTTCCTCATCTACTGGTCTTTATCTAATTAAGTTAAACTCAATTTCAAAATTACCTTGGCACAAAGTTAAAAGATTCACACTTTCTGATTTCAAAACTTACTGTAGGGCTTCCCTGGTGGCGCAGTGGTTGAGAATCTGCCTGCCGATGCAGGGGACGCGGGTTCATGCCCTGGTCCGGGAAGATCACACAGCCGCAGAGTGGCTGGGCCCGTGAGCCGTGGCTGCTGGGCCTGCGCGTCCGGAGCCTGTGCTCCGCAACGGGAGAGGCCACAACAGTGAGAGGCCCGCGTACCGCAAAAAAAAAAAAGCCACAGTAATCAAGATGGTGTGGGTACTGGCACAAGCTTAGGCTATATATAGATGGATAGAATTGAGAGCCCAGAATTAAACCCATAGATGTACAGTGAATTGATTTTCAACAAGAGGGCCAAGAGAATTTTGGAGGAAAAGATCAGTCTTTTTAACAAATTGTTCTGGGACTATATATACACATAGATTAAGAATAAAAATGAACCTCTACCTAATACCATCTATAAAAATTAACTCAAAATGGATCAAAGCCCTAATTGTAAGAGCGAAAATTATAAAACTCTGAGAAGAAAACATAACTTTAAGTCTTCATGATCTTGGGTTAGTCAATTGTCTCTTAGATACGACACCTAAAGCTCAAGTAACCAAAGATAAAACAGATAAACTGCATTTCATCAAAGTGTAAAACTTTTGTGCTTCAAAGGATACCATCAAGATAGTAGAAAGATAACCCACAGAATGGGAAAAAAGTTTGCAAATCTGATAGAAGACTTGTATGTGAAATATGTAAAAAACTCTTACAACACAATAATTAAAAAACAAATAGCCTAATTTAAAATCAGCAAAGGATCTGAACAGACATTTCTCCAAAGTGTATACAAATGGCCAATAAGCACATGAAAATATGCTCAACGTCATTAGCCATCAGGGAAATGTAAATCAGCACCACAATGAGATGCCACTTCACTCCCGCTATGATGATTATAATAAAAGAGATAATAACAAGTGTTGGTGAGGATGTGAAGAAACTAGGACCCTAATATATTGCTGGTAGGAATGTAAAACAGTGTAGCTGCTCTGGAAAACAGTTCCTTAGAAGGTTAACCACAGAGTTCCCATATGACCCAATAATTTCACTCATAGGTATATAACCAAGAGAAATGACACATAGGCTCACACAAAAACTTGTACACAAATGTTCACAGCAGTATTATTCATAATAGCTCCAGAGTGGAAACAACCTAAATATCTATCAATTGATGAATAAATAAAATGTAGTGATTCCATACAACAGACAATTATTCAGCCATAAAAAGGAATGAAGTACTGATACATGCTACAACATGGATGAACCTTGGAAACACGCTAAATGAAAGAAGCCAGCCACAAAAGGCCAAATATTGTATGATTCCATTTATATGAAATACCCAGAAGAGACACATCCATAACACAGCAAGCAGATTTGTGGTTACCAGGTGACTGGGGGAAGAAGGGACTAGGGTATGGCATTCCTTTGGATGAAAATGTTCTGGAACTAAATAGTGATGACGGTGGCACATCTTGTGAATACACAAAACCTTCTGAATTTTATAATCATGAAGGTGGATTTTATGGTCTGTGAATTACATCTCAATTAACAACCACCACCTTTGCCCTCTTAAAATTCCCAACAGGTAAGTGTGTAGGATAGTTGGGTTATTGACTGTCACCCTGGGTCCAAAGGCTGACAAAGCCCGGAAGACCGGTTTGCAGAGCTCTGCTCTGGACTCAACAACACTGCATTGCTAAACCACGCAACCATTTTACTGTCCGTTTTGTCTGATGCTCAGTACGTATTTATGCTATATTATTAAAACATTATGAACACTGTTGCTTGCACATTATTTTGTGGGCCAACTTCGGAATTACTCTGGCAAAGAAGCGAAATTTGAGGCCTGAGGTGAGGAAAGATGACTATATGCTAAAGAAATAAAAATACCCACTTAATGAGGATGAGAGAAAGAAACGCCTATACATCTTCACACTCACTGAAGCAGAGTGAAGGGGGGAGAAGGGTGCTAATCTATACAGAGTGATCAGGAAAGGTCTCTTTAATTCGGTGACAGTTGAACAGAGGCATGAAAGTAATAAAGTAGTTAAGCTACATGTACGTTTACATGTTTAGAGACAGCATATGAATTATACGCATACAGCATAAGAAAACAGGCAGCTATTCCTTTGAAAGTACCCCAGACGGTAATTTATTAGGTAGACTTTTAACTGGCATTGGTTTACATCAGACAAACAGTTTACATCATTACAGGCAATCACAGTAGAGTGCTGCCCCAGATGAAAACGAACCATAGGTTAGTTACATCAACGGCTGGCTACGCGTCTCCACCTGAGTGTTCTACATCCAGAGAAAAGAACTTTATCCACCTAGATTTTTATCTTCTAGATTTCCATTCCCTTCTATTAACAACATATACATCAGAGAAGGAAAGTTTCCTCCACTTCTAGTTCTGACATTTAAGAGAAAGTAACTCTCAGGCAACCAAGCAACCCCATTTAGTGCACGATATAGAATCTGTCTAGAACGGTACAAAACACTCGGATTAAGTCAAAATTTCTACCTCCTTTAAAATGACGTTCCGACTCAAACTTTTTTTTTTTAAAACATCTTTATTGGAGTATAATCGCTCTACAATGGTGTGTTAGCCTCTGCTCTACAACGAAGTGAATCAGCCATACACATACATATATCCCCATATCTCCTCCCTCTTGCGTCTCCCTCCCATTCTCCCTATCCCACCCCTCTAGGTAGACACAAAGCACCGAGTTCATCTCCCTGTATGACACAAACTTCTTAAAAAAAAGCAGAGAACTGCAGTCCTTAAAGGTACACGTGCCACCAGAAGAGCAGATAGGCGAAGCAAGATAACCTCTACTTTCCTCTATGAAAAGATTCATAATCTGGATTCCCAGGAGACAAAATGTCAGTAACACCTAATTTAGAACAAGAGGTCCTCCTACGACCCCCATGTGAGTATCTTTAGGGGCAAAGGGGCATCTAGTTCCTTCAGATTTACACAACACTTTAAGGCATTTATGTTATCTGCTGGGTCCCCTAATGTTTCTCTTTACAGCTGCCCTCAGATTTTCAAAGGGATTGTTGGTGGGCTAAAAAGGTGAAAAAGCCCTATTCTGAAGGATGGTTCCTCATCCACCCCTCTTCATCTAAATCAGCTAAACTCAAGTACAAAACAGTCCCAGTAATCAAAAATCGACCCTCAAGTTGGCAAATGCTAAACTATTTATAAGCAGTTGTTTCAAACAGACTGTATTTTAAAATGTTTAAGCTAAAATGTTAGAGGTCTAGAAAAACAAAAAACAAGCTCCAGACATAAATTACAAAAAAAGAAAGAAAAAAGTGGCTAACAGGGCTGGGCCTCTCGAGGGTAATTACTTGGAATGCAATCAGCCCCAAGGGGGAACAGCATTCTCTGGCAATCTATGAACTGTGTTAAAAACAAAAATGGGATTAAAGAGTGATTTCAGAAGTCTATTCTTTACCACGCGATTCCCAAAATGTTCAGGATTGTGCAAGCACGTCAAAAATATTACTGAAACAGAAGAAGAACATTATTCTTAGCACCATTTCAGAAACAGAAGCTAAATAGTGCGGTGTGGCGCTGGTCACCAGCACAGCTCTTCAGAGACCAGACAGCTCTCCACGCCCAGCTGCATGCTTGTCTCCAACACCACTGTGACAGAGCTTTCCTAAGCCAACCCCATGCTATTTCGAGATTTAAAAGTAAAATTTAATTTGGGCTTCCCTGGTGGCGCAGTGGTTGAGAGTCCGCCTGCCAATAAAGGGGACACGGGTTCGTGCCCCGGTCTGGGAAGATCCCACATGCCGCGGAGCGGCTGGGCTCATGAGCCATGGCCGCTGAGCCTGCGCGTCCTGAGCCTGTGCTCTGCAACGGGAGAGGCCACAACAGTGAGAGGCCCGCGTACCGCAAAAGAAAAAAAAAATGTTATCCACTTCATTAACTAGAACTTAAGGTCATCTACATTTTGCTGCTAATAGGTGTATGTTATACGTAAAAAACCCCACAAAAACCCCCATGTACATAACGCTGAGTGTTCTAATTCACATAATCTGCTTTAACCTACTTTGGTTTGAGCAGAGAAGGTCTATGATGCGTCAGATGTGTGAGTTTTCCAGGGCACAAAAAACTCCAGTGAAGGAAAATGTCACAGGATTCTTTGAATTCCTGTACAGTGTCGGGCAGCAGCGTCTAACTAGCTTTGTGAGCGTGGGCAGTTCAAAAGTTCAAGTATACAGCAAGTGCAAAGTGACCACTATTCCTGCCCTGGGGACCTTATATGCAAATAACCAGAAGGGCAAATGCCTGCTAGAAAGATAATGCAATACCAGGGTGTTTTAAATGAGGCACAAATCATATCCACTTGGGAGGCAGGGAAAATAGAAAAGACTTTTAAAAAGCTACTATTAAAAGGTAGTTTGATACTAAGATATGATTTAGAGACCAAGAAGGCAGGGCAAGCATTCTGAGTAGAAGGAACCACATGAACAAAAGCAGAGATACTAACTGGGGGAAGGGTTGAGAAATCACAAGAGAGTTTGGCAAGCCCTGGGGCTCTCAACTTTTCCCTCCCTACGCCCTCCAAAACAAACAAACAAACAAAAAAAACCAAACAAACCCCACATACAATGGATGATATTAACAAACACATTTCCAAAGGCTTACACAGATTCGACTTGATGCCAGGCCCTTTCCCCCAAATTTGCTGGCAAACAAATTGCTCAACAACCCTAACCGGCAGGCCACAAACTCCTGCTGCTTGGCACGTTCCTCTTGGGTTTAGCACTTACAATTCTCCACTGAAGGGAGAAAGATAAAAGATCACATTTTCACAAACTTGTGTATTTGAGTATTAGGAACAACAGCTGGATTAAAGTTAAGTGGGAGTAAGATTCAAGAAGTTAAACTGAGAATCGGAAAAGTCAGGCTGTAGGGTTTGCGCCCAGGCTCTCATCATTCACGTATTACGATACCTGAGTCCCTGCAGCTTGCTGAGCTTGCAAAGTGAAGCAAAAATCAGAGCGAGAAATCACACATTGGTTAATCTCTCCCAGCTAATAGCTGAGTATTGTAAACACCATCTATACTCAACCAAAGATGTAGGAGCTCAAATCGTAAGCAAAAACTTCTGATTGACAAATGAAGGTCAGGCAGTTGGAACCGTTTAATAATTGAATAGAGAAATCAACAAGGCAACTTGAAAGAAATTAAGTGGGAGATCAATTTTTGCAAAAAATAACGATTGTGTTGTTAATAGGCATGTCTAAAATGCTATTCTACATTCTTCCAGAAAAATTACACAGAAAAGCCACTTGATTTATAATGAACGAAGTACCATTAGTTTTGTTATATTTCATAATCTTGATTAAAATCATAAAGCTTCAAAAATTTTAGTTTTTTTAAAGATAATATTTTGATCAGTCTTCTTTTGTACCATCTATGGTAAAATTTTGGTAACCACATCAAATGGATTAACTTTAAGTGAGCTTTTCTTTGCTGACAATTAACCTCACATAACTTCCTGCAGTTACTTTGTTAATAATGCAAAGCCACTGAAAGCTTTCTTTTTTCTTTTCTTTTCTTGTAGGTGTAGGGGTTGGATGGGCAGGGAGGGGCTGACATTTTACTGAAATTATACTTGGTGATTTATGATCATTAACCAAGTGATTTACAATCATTACCTTTAGTTCTGGTTGAGCAAGAGTGAACTGATTGTAATTACCCCTTGGAAAAGTTAACTGGTTACAGCCACAGAGTAACAAGACTAGTAAAGAACCTCTTCGTAATTGCCCAGGAAAGAGATAACAAAGGTTTGGACGAGGGTGGACCAGGAGCAAGCAGATTTAATTCCTTGCAGATGAGACTTTTTTACTTTTCCTAAAAGTTTCTGGGGAGGGGGTTTCCAAAGCTAATTCCAAGAAGGAGATGATCTTAAAGAAAACTGGGAGAAAAGGGTGGTGCAGTGTTCAAACTTGGAAACACTGAGTTTGAGATGTCGGTAAGATATCCCAAGTGGAGAAAACCAACAGGCAGTTGGAAACACTAATCTACAATATTAATTATATTATGGATTCAGAGAAGGAAATGTTTTTTCATTATTTAATTTGGAATTGCTCAATTACCCCCCTATCACTTTAGTTACAGATATTTTTCGGCCCTCACGAGAAAAAGCAACTATTTCCACTGTTGTAAAGGTTTCATTGAAGAAACTTGATTAATATAAACAGTTGATGGCTAAATGAAGAAAAGGTAAACATGGTGGCTAATAAATAATGAAAGCGGGGCTTCCATGGTGGCGCAGTGGTTGAGAGTCCGCCTGCCGATGCAGGGGACACGGGTTCATACCCCGGTCTGGGAAGATCCCGCATGCCGCGGAGCGGCTGGGCCCGTGAGCCACGGCCGCTGAGCCTGTGTGTCCGGAGCCTGTGCTCCGCAGCGGGAGAGGCCACAACAGTGAGAGGCCCGCGTACCGCAAAAAAAAAAAAAGAAATTGAATTTAGCTGTACCCATTCAAAATACTGGAGTGTCTGTTTGTAATATCAATTTATTCGATGCTGGTTAAATGTGTAACAAGTTACTTAAAATCAGCTGTGAGTAATACTAAAATGTCAGCACTTCTAAAGTATATAGCCTGAATAAAAGACATCTGCATCAAATCCCTTCCCTGTAGTGTCTATATTTAAGTTTACAGACTTAGCTGCTGCTTTACAAATAACTGCAATTCTTACCTCAACCTCTACACGCAAGTTTCCTGGGCTTCCTCCCAGACTGACTACGTTCCCAGTTTCTACTTTCTCCTATACATCTATTAATTCCTATCTTCAACAGAAAATACCTTACCCAAATTAACCCCATCAGTGCTAACATTGCCTTCAGCTGCAACTTGTCTATTTCTAGGTCACATCAAAAACAAATATTTGAGTGACCACTCCATCCGGTATCAAGTCTCTCTTAGATCTGGCAGCCTGGCACCATTCTCCCAGCATCTATGGAATATTGCTTCTTTCCCCCATCAGAACAGAAAGGATTGCGTAATCGTGGATCTCAGAAGTGCTACCGACCCACTACCGCCGCCCCTGCCCCAACATACTCTGCAACGGCAAACTCCATTTACCTCCGCTTTGAAAATGTATGTTTAAAAGCTCTGCTCCCAATTAAACCACTTAGGAACACTCTTTGAGCAAAACAAAACAGGAAACAACGCATATTCCCGGTGTGTGTGGAGGCGGGGTTCTAACGCCTAATGGGCAAAGAATCCTGTAATTATACGAATGAATACCTTTCTAAAGAGGCTTGTAATCGGTGGGGTTCTCACCTCTTTCTAATTTAAAACGACTTAAGATGAGCCAGTAAGAATGTGCAATTTTAAGGAGCTATCCGAAATGTGCGCCCTTACGCAAAGGTGCCTGGGACAAGCCCAAGACACGTAACTGTACGAAGCAAGACTAGGTTTAAAAGGCGTTTCTCAGCACCTAATCATTTCTCTTTTCATTCATTTAAAGAAATGAATAAAAGCGAACTTTTTCGTTACTCTACTTTCTGACCGCCATTGATACGCCCTTACGAAAGGAGTAGGGAAAACAGACGATAGGGTGATAGGGGACGGACGAAGAAGAGGGAAAAAGAATGGTATAACAAATTCGACTAGCATTCCTTACAGTCTTGTGAATCCAGCATGGCATGGGTACGGACACGATCTGGCTGTGCTTTTGCAAGCTGCTACTTTTTAGAGGCTAGAATAAATGAACTTGACGCTCAAAGGCGACACCTCTCCTTTCCTCTGTTCTCCCAAATCTACCTCCTCTACCACCTCCAAAGTCCAACTCCCCAGGACCGTAGAGACGGGCTCGTTCCCTCTCTCTCACAACCCTCCCCCACCAGAGAAGCGGGGCCATGCCTCCCTTTGCAGATGCCTCCACCACTGCACTCACGCTAACATTTCACTCTGATGTTTCCTACTTTCTGTACCCCGAGTAGCCCAGCTCTTCCACCCCAGTTCCTGGTTTGCCTCTGAACCTGCCCTCCTTTCCGCGCCTCGCGGGACGCGAGCTGGGTTCGCAGCCGGGGAGACGCGCTCCGCTGCCGGCATGCTCCAGGTGTGCTCCCTCCCTCCCCCGCCAAAGAGACCCTGCACTTGATTGGCCCGCGTCGAGTTACCTACTCCCAGGCGTGGGGCGAAGGGATGGGTACTCCTTTAGGAAGGGGGAGGAAAGGAGAAAGCACGGGTCCAAGGCAGCAGTCTCAGGAGATGCTGGGCTACTGCGGGAGCCGCAGGCGCGCCTCGCGGTGATGAGAGAGGGTGCGCGCTCGCCCCCTCGCGGCACCCGTAGCACCCCCGCTGGTGACCTAGCCGCAGAGGATTACCTTCCGGGGCAGTGCGCGGCTAGACGAGAAGAGGAGCCCTGCATTTACAATCCTCGTCTCAACAGTTTCGGAATTCCTCTCCCGGGGACAGAACTCTGTGTGTGTGCGTCTGCGTGTGCGTGTACCCTAAAAAAGCACGCCCCAAGATTCTTTCTCTCCGCTCCTTCTTCGCTCCTTCCTCCTTGCTTAATAGACCGGAAGTGTCCTCTCACCAAACCAGCTCGGCGGGCACTTCCGGGACGGGAGACCAGGGTTCCGGGAGGGTGCTGGGAGGAGAGAGAGAGGCGGCGGCGACGGCGGCGGCGGGGGCGGCTGGAGGATGAAGAAGGAGCATGTGCTGCACTGTCAGTTCTCCGCGTGGTATCCACTGTTCAGAAGCCTCACCATCAAGAGGTGAGACGAGAGGGGTTACGCCGAGGCAACGGGCAAAAGGGGATTGCGACATTTGGGGCGACTCCCAGCTCCATAAAAAAACTGCAGGCCTGGATGGGAGCGCCAGGGCCGAGATTTCGACTTCCTGGTGGTATTTCGGGTGGGGAGATGAATGAAGTCGATCCATGTTTGCTGTGCCCCCTGTTGTGCATCAGGGAGGGTGCTGGGGAGGTAGAAGGGCAGTGTCGTGGCTCAGTGAAGGTCAGAGGCGTTCTGAGGAGCAGATGAAGCTAGTTCAGGCTTGGGAGTTCACCTTAACTGCCTTTAGAATTGCCAGCGGGGGGAGGTGATCAGCAGAACTGGGTAGTCTGGGCTTTACCACTGACTAACCCGCTGGGGGACTTGATAGTTTTTGGTCACTATCAAATGAGAACAATGATACAGACCCAACCTCAAATTCCATTGTGAAGCTCCAACATGATAGTGTAGATGGAAAGCATTAGTAAAGTATACTTATGTGTTGTTAGGGATGGAAGCCGCCTGAAAGAGAAGTGGAACAGGATTTGTTTTCTAGTTCTCTGGCCCACAACAAGGAATCTATGACCAGTTTGCAGGGCAAGCAGAGGATTAACTGTTTTCATCCTTCACCCGGTCATTCGAGGTAATGTAGGCAAGGCAGCTCGGAGAATATCCTCAAATGTTCAAAAGCAGTCGTGACATCTGGAGCGTGATGCAAGGGTAGGCTTTCCCACACTAAGGCGGATAGATCAAAGAGCTGCGTATCCACGGGTAAGATTTTCTGTCTTTTGGCGCTCCCCCTTTAGGGCTAGATTGCCACCTTTTTAGATATGCATCTTCCCTTTTCATTCTCGGTGCAGCGTGTGAATACAGAGAGGGAAACTTTTGAGACCCTGAGTGTTTGGACAAGCCCAAGGAGATTATTCAAAAGACAGATCTTTTCTATCCTGTTATTCATACATAGAATCAGCTCCCAGTTATCCAGGGTGTAATGGAGGTTAGAGCATCTCGCAGGAGCTTTGCATTTGAAGATGGTTGAAGTCACACCAAAACAGAAGGAAGAGCTTCAACAGCAGCAGTGGACTTTATCTTCTTATATGATGTGCCAGTCCTTCATTATCTTGCATAATCGAAAGAGGCTTAGGGTCTGAGATGATGCTAGAATTATTTATTTTGTATTGGCGTGATAGAAGGTATATTTGTGAGCCTGTCAGACATTTTCACACGGAGTTCACTCGAAACTGCCATGTGCTTTGTGTGCAGGCACCTTTGTCACCTCTGGCGGAGTTTTTCTTTGCCTTCAGCAGTAAAGTATAATGGTTAAGAATTGGACTCCAGAGTCAGGGCCATCTGTCTGGCGTGGAATTTTGGTTCCACCAGCATCTTGTGCAAATCGCTTAATCTCTCTAAGCCCCATCTGGAAAATTGAGAAAATAGTAGGATTGTCATGAGAATTAAATGAGATAAAGCATTAAAAATGCTTGCCACTGTTTCTGGCATATAGTACAAAAAGCTGCTCATTGTTAATGTTTTTGATTTAATCAAAGCTCCATTGAAGCAAAATAATTTTAGTTCACTTAAAATGTGTACCATTCATGTGAAGCTGGGAGTGAAAAATAAACCAAGGGGTGGGATTTTTTTTTTCTTTTTTTTTTACCAGTCCACAACTAAGCTGTGTTGCCTGAAAGTATTCTTTCCTCTGTCTTTGAACTGTAACTCTAGTTAGTTCTGTGGTGTCATCACTGGAACCCAACATATGGCAGGATGTCCCTCCACGACCCAGGTCATTCTGGTGGAGTTGTGTTAGGTTTGTCATTGTCATTGTCAGCTTTAATGCCGAGAAACCATATTCTGGTTATTGACTCAGCCTTATTATTTGGTGTTTATTAATCAAGGTTCAGAGATGATTATGGAGGAAAGAATATAGAATCATTTTTTGACATGTTCTAGAACTTTGACTCAGGCTTAAGAATAAGTAGCTAGATGACTTTGGGCCATCCACTCTCCTTTCTAAATGTTTCTTTCTTCAAATATGAAAGTTATAAATAATCTTTTAAAGGCCCCTGCAACCTCCATTCCATTAGATTAGCTTGTCTTTGTGTATAGAATTATATCGACTTGATGGGATAGGTACTTTGTCATTAAATCTTTTACATCTTTCATTTGGGCCTCATGGAGTCTTGCCTGCATCGTGGATTTCAGTGACTGATTTAAGCTCTTTTTCGACAGCCTCAGTAGCTTTGGGTCAAGTACGCCTGGCCATGACTTATTTATGGCCTCAGTCTCTCAGGCATGGTTCCCTTTTCTTCAGAATTTTGGTGGCCTTTGGTACATCTGCACTTGGTACAGCACTTATCATATTGTACTGTGATTTTTATTTTTCTTTTGTATCTTTTCCCACTCCTAGGCGTTCAGTTCTTAATGGAGTCATCTAGGATTCCTCCGTGACTTAGGTAACATAATGCAAGGTCACGTCATTAGGGCGACTTTAGAACTGTGACAGCAGGACTCAGGGACTCATGAGAACGATGCAGAATCTAACTCGGTGAGGCTCATACATGTAAGAGTTGTAGACCCTCCAAATAGGAAAAATATGCAGAGAATTCACAATGGAATCAAACAGTAAATAGATGTTTCAAATCCAGTCAAGGGATGATGCAACCTGGAGGGAAAGTCAGGATTCACATCAGACTTGAGAATTAGTGTAACTCAGAAACAAGGGACGTGGACTCGGAAATCATCGATTTGGGGACTCAGAGATGTTACTGACATAGAAGAGGGCTCTCTCTGCTCTTATTGTGGTCAGGAAAATCACCCTAATGTCTAGGAAGCAGCATCCCTGCCGATATTTCTCAGTCTCAGGCCCATGAGAAGGTAAACTTCAAATTCTCTTAGGAAGGTCATGTCTAATTCTCTTGGGCTGACATTGTTGGGTAAGTATCTTTAACCCCAGGAAGAGCTAGAATTATATATAGAGGTGATGAAATAATTCAAACTTGAGGGTTTTTTTCTCCTGTTTAGTTTATTTAATATCCTTAAGAATTTGCCTTTTTGAGAACAATTGGCATATGTATAACAGGTTAGCCTGTGTTTCAAATTTAAATTGTGTAATTGGTTTAGAATTGTGATACGTTAAAAGATATAAGAAAATTTTTTAAGTTTTTCAGTTTCAATTGGAATGTTTGCAAGAACCTTAGATTCACTGTACTTACAATTTAATTCACTGGTTTTGTAAGAGTTGAATACTTGGAAAGGCTTACCTGTAATTAGACAATTGACATATTTAAAAAGAAAGTTGAATAGATTATTTT
The DNA here is from genome assembly GCF_059928025.1 of Delphinapterus leucas. Taxonomy (NCBI): domain Eukaryota; kingdom Metazoa; phylum Chordata; class Mammalia; order Artiodactyla; family Monodontidae; genus Delphinapterus; species Delphinapterus leucas. The sequence goes on along the minus strand of NC_143130.1, from coordinate 19,868,823 downwards.
TACAAGAGTTAAAAAATTTAAAGCAACTTTTAAGTTTCAAAGACTCACTTGAAATTTCATTAAAATTTAGCAGATTTACAAATAGAAGAATAAGATTTGGCAGTTGAACTTAAAAGCCTGAAGAAGAAGTAAGCTTTTGAATGTGAAATTGTAATTTTGATAAATCAGATATTAATTTCTAAAACTGAAGTAGCTCATGAATAATCTTTCCTGTGCATAAAATCCATCTGTAATGTGCCAAAAAACTTATTCAATAAATAAATGAAGCATACTGTTATAAGTCAATGATGGTCTCTCTGAAAGCAGGCCATAATCGTTTTCAGTTTTTAAAAAATACATGCCTCAAGATCAAAGTAATAGCATTTTAGGTATCTGTGGCAGGATTTTTGATGATTATTACAGAATAAAAAACCAAATTATCCCATACGTTTTTTCAAGTGATATCAAGTATGGCTTTGCCATCCCTTTTTTTTTTCCCAAAAGAAAAAAACGTATTTAATAAACAGTAACACAAGTGAATGTTTATAACATGATCAGTGATTATTAAATAGACAACAAGATGATGGTAAATGAGGCTTGTATATCAAATATAAAGAGGAAAGGTTATTCATTTATTTATTTAGGCATTTGATGCCTTCCCATGCAACTTTCTAGTTTTCTCACATAGGCTTTGCCATTCCTTAATTATGATTGTCTGAAACCAATTCAACTGAAGCATGCCCAGGTAAGCAGCTGTGTACTCTGGTGATCAGGTGAATAGAATGCACATCCAAACTTACCGTGAATTCTTAGCCTTACACGCTCATTGCCAACCAAAGAATGGTTTCCACATCTTAAGCCTGCTTCCTCCCCATATCTTAGAAGGTGGTCAGATGCTGTTCATCTTCTGATTTGTTTGCTCATTTCCTGTGTTGCTGCAAATACCTGCAGGGCTCTAATTTCTTAAAGGCACATAACCCTTGTACTCAGAATTCTGAGCTTGTTGCTTTCATACTGTGATTTCAGTCCAGTTCTTTGGATTTGGCTGGTTTTTGTCTCTTTATCACCGAGACAATGGGGGTAATTATATGCACCTAATTTAGTTTACCACAGTATTTATTCATATTGTCCTAATTTCCAGTCTGCTGCTGCCAAATGTCCATCATTAACATTTCCCACTTCATATTAAAATAAAGGGAACAAGTAAATCAGAAATTGAGTTTTGAACTTTTTTTCTCTGCTTATGGTTGGTCTTTAAAATTGATGCCCTTCTTTTTGGTATGTGCATTTTTTTTTTTTTTTTAGTGTCATTCTTCCACTTCCGCAGAATGTGAAGGATTATTTACTTGATGATGGAACTTTGGTGGTGTCAGGAAGGTAAGGCATATCAGAAAAAAGTTCTTTAAATTTTAGCATAAAGAAATTTGTAATGATTAAATCTCAGCGATTACCATGTAAAATAAGTACATTAGCTTTGGCCCCATTCTCTCCCTTTTTACCCTAGTTAAAATTATGTGCTGATCTTTGTTCTGTATTCCTTGTCAATGCTCAGTTGATAAGATTTTCAAAATTGAGTACTTCCTCTACTAATAATTACAAGTTGTGAAATTGAGTAATTCCTTTCATCTCTACTTTTAGAAAATGTGTATGATAACTATTCCTTTTGTTCAAGTAGTTCCACTGTTTATAAAGGAAAGTACCATGCTTCAGTGTTTTTAGTGCAACCTGGAAAAAGTTTAAGAATCATACTTTAATGTCATTCCTATTTTTTCATTCAGGTCTCTGCTCAGAAGTCATGTTATCTAAGTGTTCATCCTTCTCTTTCCTTTCTGAAGTAGCTTAATGGTAACCCTTACTGATAACGTCACTCGTTTTTTTAATAGAATTCTAGGTTGGAAATAATTTTCCCTTAGAATTATTAAAAAATATATTTTTTATTGAGATAAAATATACATAACATAAAATTTACTATATTAACTATTTTTAAGTGTACAGTTTAGTGGTATTAAGTACAGTTATAATGTTGTGCAACCATCACTACCATTCATCTGCAGAGCTCTTGCCATCTTGAAAAACTGAAACTCTGTGCCAATTACACACTGACTCCCCATCGCTCCCGTCCACCAGCCCCTGGCAACCACCATTCTATTTCCTGTGCCTGTGAATTTGACTTCTCTAAATACCTCATACAAGAGGAATCACACAGTACCTGTCCTCCTGCGGCTGGCCTATTTCACTCAGCATAATGTCCTGAGGTTCATCCATGTTACAGTATGTGTGAGAATTACTTTCCTTTTCAAGGCTAAATACTGCTCCATTGTATGGATTACCACATTTTGGTGCATCACTTTTTATCTCCTAACCTCACTTTATTTTTCAGTATAATACTTATTTCCATCTGACATCATTCCCTTAGTGGTTCTATTAGAGTACAGTCTTCATGAGAACAGGGACTTGGACAGTTGTGTTCCCAGCTCTTGGAACAGTGCCTGATACACAAGAGGTGCTTGATGAACGTTTCTTCAGTAAATGAACTCAGAAATATAATTAGAATTGTGTATGTTTTCAGTAACACTAATTTTACCATAAATATGTATGTGTGTCTGTATGTATATGTATATGTATATATACGTGTATATGTGTGTGTGTGTATATATATATATACACACACACACATATATATACATATATATATATTTTTTGGTCTGATGGATCTTCTGTGTAGCTTTCTAGATTATAATTCTGTTTTTGGTATTCTCAACCCCTTAATAACCTGGAAATTATTAATTTAGAGCCTCATTGACTTGGAATAATTGCAGGATAAGGAAACAGAATAGGTAGGTGAGTCTCAACCGTGGGATATTTACAGACGTAACTTTATTATTTTTAAATATAGAACACTTAATAAGCTTACATAAATGGGAGTGTAAAGCAAATGCCTCCCGCTGTTAGAAAGGCCTGGGTAGATTTCAGTGCTCTGAGCTTGTGGAAGAGCTCCTGTGATGTTTTTCGTTGGCCAGATGTGTGCATGAGCTTCTGGCAGAGGCAGGCCTGTTAAACACTGTTAAGCGGTGCGATACAGCACACGGCACTTCACTCTGCTCTCCAGTAACGCACAAATCAGGTAGGGACCCTGCCTTTTTGGAGTTGACAGTTCAGCTTTGTGTTTTATGGGAGTCAAATAGCACAGTGCTGGTCTGTCAGTCACATTGCCTAGGGCTAAATCCTATCTTTGCTCATTTCTAGCTCTCTGTGCCTCAGTTTCCTCTTCTGTAAATAGGGTTGTTGCAGGGATAAAAGGAGATAATGCATAAAATGTTTAGCCATAAATATTTAATGTTTATAAATATAATAATGCCTAGTACATTGTATGCTCTTAAGAAATACTAACTGTCCTCACCATTATCATTAATCTCAGTCCGCACATTAAACAAACACACCAGTAAATATATACGTGAAAATTGTGGTAAGGGCTGTGAAGGAAATGGGGTGGCCATTGACGTATTAAATTACTGGGAGCGGGCTGGGGCTGAGGATTTCAGGGCGGGTCAGGGAATACCCCAAAGAGGTAACTTACGAGCCTCTCAGTTAGGAAGTTTGGGTGGAAAGCAGTCAGTTGAAGGGCAAAGGGAAGAATCTTCAAGTCTGAGGGAGCAGCATTAAGGAGGGCTCTGAGGCATGGAAGATCTTGACGTGCTTGGTTTGGTTATCATTGCCTGCAGGAAAGGAGGCTGGTAGCACACATTTCTGGTGTAGACAGTGATTCGTTTTCATTGCACATTACTGGGTGCCTACTATGAGTTGGGTGCCGAGCATGCTACTGGGATAACAAGATGGGTGTCTGGTGTACTGAGCAAATCAACTTTCCATTTAAAACAAACAAACAAAAAAAGATGGGTGGGACATCCTGCCTTGGGAGTCCAGGCTTAATTAGTCGCCAAGTCAAAGATGTAAATAAATAGGTGTCCGCTTTTGGAGTAAAAGCACCCAGTGTTCTGTTAAGCCATGTTTTTGGAGTTGAAATAATCACTGTAAGCTGGGGCGGTGCAGGGAGTTTGTACAGAAGAGGCGGCGCCTGACCTGGGCTCACAAGCTGGGTCGGATTCGGGTGGTTTGACTCAGCGCTCCCAAGTAGGTGCCAATCTTCACTGTCCCCTTTTGGCCCCGGGAGTTCTTTCTTTCCTGATCGTCTCCCTTAAGGAGAATGACAATAGATGCCAATTATAAAACACACGTTAGATTCATTCATGTTTTGAGTCTTCACAACTGCAGAGTAGCTACTGTCATCCTCGTTTTATAGATGGGATTCTGGTGCCACGCTCGCGACTAACAGAGGCAGAACTGACATATTCTGACGTCTGTCTGCCTCCAAAGCCAGTGCTCTCACATTTCCCACGGCTTTTAGGTACCAGCTCAGTGCTAGCTGGGATGTAGAAGACAGAGAATACTTCTAAATATTAACATCAACTCAGTCCTCAGTATTTAGAGGTTTACCTTGGAAAGCAATTCTGGTGAACTTGCCAGTGTATACACTCCATCATCTTTTCCATTTCAGTGACACATCCCATGGTAGGAATTGCAATACGTTTTTCTGAAGAACTGTATGAATACACCGATTACAAATATTTTTTTTAATGTATTTTGTTATACTAACAAAAATCAAAAGTGGTGTTTTAGAGTGATAAATGCATTTTTAAGTTCATTGAGTACCTTTTGTGTTGTTATTTCATGATAGTCATCTGTATTGCCTAAAGTTAGTGACTTAAAACGTGACCATTTTATGTGTCAATGTTTGCTCAGCTGGGTGTTGAGAGACACTTCTCCTTGGGTCTCTGCATGTCTTTTGAGCAGAGGCACTGACAGCTTTTGTTCCTGATTGTCTTTTCAAAGACGTTTATGCAGCAGATGGCCTTGGAAGATAGAGATAGTGTCTCTCCCTAGCAGAGAGCAGGCTTGTTACTGTCTAGTACAGATAAAGACAGTGTCACCTCTTGGGTCAAAGACCAGCCAGGTTTACCTGCAGCTCATTATAAAAGATGAGATTCTCTAAGTTCAGGGTTCCTCAATTGTAACACAAACCTGGGTCACTCCTTGACCTCCCACGGGGCGTGAGGGGCCAGAGGGAACTGATTCGAAGATGGAGCTCATGCTTTGTACTGTGAGTCCTTTGTTTCTGACCCAGGAGTCCCCTGTCTTCTGCCAGAGTCCATGAACTCTGGCAGGCTAACTTGTTAGCTTGCAAGTGGGGTAAAATCTCAGAGCCTCTGTAATGCTTGACACTGGGCAAGTCTTCTGTTGGTCTTGCTGAGGTCGCTCTTGCAGCTGTAGTGGTCTGGTGGCTCGACCATAAAAACTGGATGGTTTTAAGATGCCTCACTCATGTCTGGCAGCAGACGCTGACTGTCACCTGGGCTTCTCTTTCCTTGTGATTTCTCAGCCTCAGACTCAGCTCCTTTATGTGGTGGTGGCAACATTCCAAAAACGGGGGCACGGAAGCTGTAAAGACTTGACACCTAGGTTCAGCATCACATGGTGTCGCTTGTGCTACATTTTGTTGGTCACAATGAGTCTTGAAGCCAGTTTGAATTAAAGGGGTGGGAAAACAGATGCCATTTCTTGATGGGAAGAGTGGCAAAGTCACCCTGCAAAGGGGCATGTCAAGATGGGAAGAATTGTTGTGGCCATCTTTGTAAATATATCATCAGAGTTTCTTGTTTTTGTTTTTCCCATTCATTGTGATGTGTACTTGGTGGGCTCTTTCGTTCTAGAACAGTTAAAAATATTATGTCTTTGATCATTTCCTCTTATTTTCTTGCTTCTCTTTCTGGAACTCCTATTATTTAGAGGCTGGGTCTACTGGATTAATTCTGAATTTTATCATTTCTTCCCTATTGTCTGTCTTCTTAGTTTTACTTTCTGGAAAATTTCCTTGATTTTGCCATTCATTCTGTTGAATTTTTAGATTTCGGCTACCACGTTTTCAGTTTCTACAAGTCCAACCTTGTCCTCTGGCCTCCTCTCATGAATGCAGTATCTTTTATCTTTGAGGATATTTATGATTTAAAAAATTATTTTTCATCTGGTTCCTGTATTGTCTTTATTTCATCCATGTACCTTTTCTCTCTCTTTTTAAAAACTCTTTTCTCATCTTGGAGCCTTTCTTTAGTTTTCTCATGATTCTAGGCCTTTATTCATATTTTAAGAGTGAGGGATGCACAGACACACACACACACACACACACACACACACACACACACACACACACACACACACACACACACACACACACACACACACACACACACACACACACACACACACACACACACACACACACACACACCTTTGTGTGCCCAGGTGGGGCTTGTTGACTAAGAGTGCCAGCATCCAGCAGGTATTGATGGAAGATTCCCAGATGACAGTTATTTGTGAGTCTTTCCCCGGGGGTTTTCCAGTATCTACAGAGATGAGTCCTCTAATCTGTCTGTATTGGGGGAGCAGGGAGGGAGGAAGGGGACTAGAGGTCTCACTGTTAACATGACTTCCACTTATGACTTCGTCGTATTCTAGCATTTCACACCGATTTTCCTCTAGGGCATTAAGGACCGGAGCCCTTACCTGGTTTGGTCCACGGAGGAGGTTGAGTTGCTGGGGTGTGCCAGCTGAGGACAGCTCGGCGTGCCTCCCTGCCCTCTTCACGGACTTCACTCAGGTCACCCCTTTTGAAGCCGGAGCTGTGGTCCCATCGTGTGTGATGGCTCCAGGGTCTGCCTGTTGCCAACTGGGTCCCCCCGCCACTGGCTTTCTGTTTTCCAGACTTTCATTGTCTCTTCTCTGCAGTTGTCTCCTCTCTGGTGCTTTTTCCCTTGGGATCTTTTAAATCATTTAAGTAGCATTTCAAGAGGGAGTTCTTCATAGGCCTGGGCAGTGTCGCTGCCTCTGCGGTCTTTCAGCCCTTGCTTCGCCCCAGGCGGTAAGGATTGGCTGTTAATGGCCCTTTTCAACACCCACTTTGCCCACTGGCTCCTTCTAAGACAGCATGTCTGAGTATGTCTTTCTCTTCCTCCCCCATGCCCTCCAGTGGTGCCAGTCCAGATCCAGGGTAACTCCTGCCACCAGCCCACACACGCTGTTTTCACTATGTAAACAAAAGATTTTTGGCTGCGCCCGCAGGGTGTCCAGCGGTTGCCCGGAACAGCTCCTCCAGCAGTTCCTTCTGTGGCTTCCTTCATCCCGTCTGGTCTTCCTTGTCTTGGGCAGCACTTTCTCTTATATCGGGATTGAGACTGGATTCTTAGTGTACTCACAGGTGGAGTTTGAGTTTTTCTTTTCCTTGTTTCTAGTGATTTCTGAGAAGAGGGCAGGAAGTTTTTATTCCGCCATCTCTTATTGGACGTATACTCTTCTTAATTTCATGTTGGTTTTTATTAGTTTCTGTCTCAAAAAGTGAACTTTTCCTAACATTATCCTCCAATTCTAAGGCTTTTTAAAAATATATATATACTTAGCACACCTGCAATTATGACTGCACAGCACCAAAGCTTTCTCTTGCTCAATTTAAATTTTATGTTCTTCCAGGGAAGATCCGCCAACATGTTCTCAGCCAGACACTGATAATGATGCAGAAGAAATACAGGTTGGTTCAAAATAATATAAACTGTTCCATAATGTGTTCTAATCAAAATGTTCTCTGAAATGGTGCTGGCTTTGAGATCTTAGCATAGATTCAATCAAGTGAGAAATTACATGAAAATTTCCCTTGGACACATACTTTGTGTTCAGGAAAAGCTGTCTCCTGTGTATGGGTGCTTTTTAGATGGGGCACTGCTTTTTGGAAGCCCAGTACACTGTCCACATTTAACGTTCTGTTTCTGTCCTCCTCTCCACGCAGTGGTCGGACGACGAGAACACAGCCACGCTTACGGTAAGAGCCTTGAGGTGTGGGGACCACCTCGCGCTGTCCCCCTGGGGTGCTTCCGGGTTTCAACACAGATCACTCTAAATCCCCATTTACTCACCTTTTCAAGCTTTTATTTATTATTTTGAAAAATAACTTAAATCACTGTTTACAGGCAAACATGGTGCGCCCTTTTTTCCCTTTTATTTTTATTTTCATTTTTTAAAAAAATACACCTTTAAAAAAATAAATAAATAAAAATACACCTTTATTTTATTTTTTGGCCATGCATGTGGGATCTTGGTTCCCCGACCGGGGATCGAACCCGTGCCCCCTGCATTGGAAGGACGGAGTCTTAACCACCGGATGGCGAGGGAAGCCCCTCCCTTTAATTTTTTTATTTTTAATTTTTTAAATTTATTTAATTTATTTATATTTGGCTGCGTTGGGTCTTTGTTGCTGCACGCAGGCTTTCTCTAGTTGTGGCGAGCGGGGGCTACTCTTTGTTGCGGTGCACAGGCTTCTCATTGCAGTGGCTTCTCTTGTTGTGGAGCACGGGCTCTAGGCACCGGGCTTCAGCAGTTGTGGCATGTGGGCTCAGTAGTTGTGGCTCCTGGGCTCTAGAGCGCAGGCTCAGTAGCTGTGGCGCACGGGCTTAGTTGCTCCGCGGCATGTGGGATCTTCCCGGACCAGGGCTCTAACCCCTGTCCTCTGCATTGGCAGGTGGATTCTTAACCACTGTGCCACCAGGGAAGTCCCTGTAGAAGTTGATTGAGCATGTTTTAGTCTTTCAGGCTAAGAGTGTTGTCAAATTCAACTTAAAATATGTTTTAACAAAAATCTTTTTAAAGGAATGAGAGTATTTCTAAAAATATGGGAGGCAAATGAAGCTTCTCATACTTTGAGATAAAAGCGAAAGATTTATGTAAAATTGCTTACAAATAAATGTAAAGGCACAATAAAGGAAACTAGTTTTAGAGGAGGGTATATTCTAATGCAGTTCTAAATAGATATTTCTGTTTATTTTGATGGAAGAGATATGATGTCCAGGGTACAAGGGAAAAAAAGTGCAGGTGCCTAAACATTTCCTTAGGTATAAAAAGTGTGCCCACACATGCAGAAAAGGCAAGTTTACATGTTTATTTTGCTCTGGATATCACTCAGGTCAGTTCCTCTCCTTTTATGAAAATTCTGTTCAGTTCAGCATACATCTTAGTTTTTGCCCATATTCAGCGCCCTGTAGTAGGTTCTATGAAGTAAATAAAGATGACTGTGATTTGATTCCTGACATTAGGGAGTATATAAACCAGTGAGGAAAGATGCTCCAATTTGGGGGTGATGACAAAGTGCTGTCAAACAGAGAGGACAGGGCTTCCCTGGTGGTGCAGTGGTTGAGAGTCTGCCTGCCGATGCAGGGGACGTGGGTTCGTGCCCCGGTCTGGGAAGATCCCACATGCCACGGAGCGGCTGGGCCCGTGAGCCATGGCCGCTGAGCCTGCACGTCCGGAGCCTTTGCTCCGCAGCGGAAGAGGCCACAGCAGTGAGAGGCCCGCATACCGCAAAAAAACCCCCCAAAAAACCCAGAGAGGACGGTTACCACCAAGGGCATCTAGAAATCATTCAAGGGAGAAGTGATATTTGGCCTGGATGCTAAGTGTAAGGATGATCAGCATCAACTCATGTTTTTTTAATATAGATAGATACAGAAATTAATAATGTGTGTGTGTGTTTACCAAACTCTGCTTAGCTCTAAAAGTGACATAATGACATCGTGGTGGCAGTGAGCACACCTAGTGCCCTGATCTTGGTGTCTAAATAGCATTCTCCACTAAAAGGAGTTGAAGCTCCTTGAGAAATTAAAGAATGGGGGTGGCATGGTAAAGATGAGCCTGCAACAACTTGTGTCAGAAAGTAGGAATGATGGGTCATGACACAGAGGACCCAGAAGTTAGCCTGAATGGGCTCCCACTGGCCACATATGTGAACACCATAACAAAACAATAATAATAATGGAGTATAACCATTGACTAAAATTAGAATCCATGGTCCCATATTGACATAAACAAATGATTAAATTAAATAAATGGAGCAGAAGAGAAAGCCCTTCTTTATAGTAGAAAAGGCACCAACTGATAATTGTAGAAGGAATGATAGAATTGGAAATCACCATTAGCAACCATTATAGTAATAATTGATGGAATAGATGTTAAAACTCATGGGTGAATATTTGATGAGGATACTTGAGTATTCTCAAAGTTATGTCCACCAAAATTACTTACTAGTTTTAAAGAGAAAAACAGTACCTTCACAGTGGAAAGAGCTGGCACCAGTGTGACCAAAGTTAACCTTCTCAGTGATGGGACAGACCTACATCGCCTGTCTCCTTGTACAAGGCACAGAAGGACACATCACCTGCCAACAATGCACAACCTGAAACCAGTCATGAGGAAACAACCAGCAAACTGAACGTTTTAGAAATTACATAGAGTCGCTGCCCTGTACTCTCCAAAACGTCAGGGTCATGAAAGATAAAGAGCAACAGAGAGAGGAAATGTTACAGCCGAAAGGAGATTAAGGAGACACGACAAGGAAATGCAGTGCTCGATTCTAGACTGGGTCCTGAGCCAGAGGAAAATGTTCCATTTTTCTTTTGCTATAAAAGACGTTATCAGGACAATGGGCACATTTTGAATAAGATCCATAGATGAGATAATGGTATTGTATCCACATTACCTCCCTGATTTTGATAATTTGGCTGGGTTATGTAAAAAAAAGTTACTGCTTTACACACACACACACACACACACACACACACCACACACACACATCCCCCCCACACACACCCCACATCCCCCCACCCCCACACACCCACCCCTACCCCTGCCTACTTATATGTAGAAAGGGAGTTGAGGGGGAGAATGATAAAGCAATGTGGTAAAGTGCCTGAGTGAAGAGTGTGTCGAAATTCTTGTTACTCTTCTTTTAATGCTTCTGAAACTCTCAAATTATTTCAAAATAAAAAATTAAAAAGTGATTGGGTTTCACTGGGGAGAGCTAGATGTTGGGCAGGGGAGCTTTCAGGGCAGAAGAGCGCTCTCAGAAGAGGAATGTGAGCCAGGACCCAAGGAGGGAAAATTACCACTGCAAGTAATTAGTAATTAGTGTAGTGACAGAAGTGCCAAATTAAAAATGGAACCAAGTAGTCAAGATGGATAAATTCCAAAGGCACAATGGTGAATTTCAAAGAGCAAGTTGCCAAAAGTATAGATATCAAGTGACAACAGTTACTTTAAATTTTTTAAATGTTATGTTTTATGGACAGGCACACGTAGTATAACAACAGGACTGTAGAAGAATATGCCCACTCCTGTAATGATGGTTGCCTGTGGGGAGAGGGAAGCATTAGGGAGGAGTGCAAGGAGATTAGGAACTTCATTAGTATCTGTGATTTTTTTCCTTAAGAAACTTAAAGGTCTGGATCAGACATGTCAAACTGTTGAATGTATGGATCCAGGTATATATTTTTTGTATATTTAAAACATTTATTTCATGATTAAAACATTTTTTTAAAGAAATAACCTTTCTGATGGGTGTGATACGGGGGGGCTGTGGTGGGTAAAGTTGGAAAGATAGGTGAGTTTGGATCATAGAAAGTCCATGGATATGATTTAAAATGTGGATTTTATCTGACTTAAAACAGGAACCTTTTCTCAGACAACTGAGGTGTTCCGCGAATTTAAAATCGACTTGAACTGTGAGCTTAAAAGAACCCTATTACTAGTTAAAGATAATTTTCAGGAAAAGGTAGAATAATGACAACACGTTGAAGGCTGTATTTAACTCATGAGGGAACCAGACAGATGTTATAACTGTCTCAAAAGAGAACCCAAAGGACAGACACATTTATAGATTAGGAGTATTGAGATGAATATGTGGGAGGGAAGATAGCTGATTTCCACCAGACAGGGTAGAATTTTCACGTCTGTAAGAAATACTTCTCATTGTTTTCACTTACCTATAATTCACCAAGTTGTAAACTAGCTCGCAGACCCAGCTAGAATCAGGTAACCCGGAAAGTGCTGTATGTATAGAATACGTAGCCTTTCACTGAAAGCACAGATTTTTCTGTACAATACATAAACTTTTCATCATTTAAATTTGTTTTAGTATCCTTATGGCAGGATTTCTTAAAGTTGAATTGGAGGATTTGAGGGAATCGATTGCCTCTTTTAAAATGTATCAATGATACAGAATAGCCAATACTTTACAATAACTATAAATGAAGTATAACCTTTAAAAATTGTGAATCACTATATTGTATACCTATAACTTATATGGTAAAGAAAAAGTGTAATACAGAAATATAAAGCAATCCTTATATGTGAATTTTTATGGGATAGGAAAATTAAATTGTTTTGTCTTTGAAGATTGAACCCCTCATATTGTACAATTTGTGTAACTGTGCCATTTATCAAAAATATTGCTAATGCAGATCTTAGATGACTTTTTATGGATAGAGCTCTAGGGTAGCCAAACCAGCAACTTCAGGGGATTCTAAGGAAATTACTGCCTTAACAGAAATGAGGGAGAGATGAATGGAAGATAAAGGACTCAAGGCTGTTATTCGTTTTGTAAACCTCTCTAAATGGCTGCAGTTTAGTTTCACGTATCTAAGCAGAAGAAGAACAGAGGATGGAGATGGAGGCAGGCTGTCAGATAACTAACTGAAAGATGCTGCTGACCAGTCCAGAGGTCACGTACACCTGCAGCAGAAAGAAAGGAAGTCCAACCTGCCCTTGATCTCTGCCTGCACTCACTAGCCTGTTGCTTAAAGCTGGTATCTTGTCTGGGGAATATGTTACCTTTTTTTTTTTTTAACTTTCATTTTTTGTTCTGTGTCTCTGTGTATTGAGTCATAGTTTTTTCTCATAACTGGATTAGATCTTGGGGATCAGCATAAGCCATTTTTCTTTTTGGTATTTGATTATTTATTGCTGAATAACAAGTCATCCTAAAACTTTGTGACTTGAAACAATAATAATCATTTCCTTTTTTAATTTTAAAAAATTTTATACAATTTTTAAAGGTTATACTCCATTTACAGTTTTACAAAATAATGCATCATTCCTTGTGTCGTACAATAATATATCCTTGTAGCCTCTCTTACACCCAGTAGTTTGTACCTCCTACTCCCTTAGCTTATTCTAGACCTATTGTAACTTTTCTTCCCCTTGTGGAAGAACTTGTCATGACTGGACTTTTTCAGTATTTGCAGTTGCCAGTAGGGGGCAGCAAATATAAAGGAAAAAAGTGACTGCAGAGCATCAGTGTTAGTGTTTTTGTATTCTTGTCTCTCCTGTAGGCCCCACTTCCATCTCTCTTACTCCCCTTTTCTCTACGTTATGTCCATGTGCTCCTGATGGTGACAGAAGGCTCGAGGGAGAGCATAATTGTAATTACGTTTACGTTCTGTCACCACTGTATTTCTCCTTATTTCCTGGTTGAAACAACACTTAGAATGTTTTGGTTACTCACCAGTACAAAATACACATTTTAGGGACTTCCCTGGTGGCACAGTGGTTAAGAATCCGCCTGCCAATGCAGGGGACACGGGTTCGAGCCCTCGTCCGGGAAGATCCCACATGCCGTGGAAAAACTAAGCCCGTGCACCACAACTACTGAGCCTGCGCTCTAGAGCCCATGAGCCACAACTGCTGAGCCCATGTGCCACAACTACTGAAGCCCGCGCGCCTAGAGCCTGTGCTCTGCAACAAGAGAAGCCACTGCAATGAGAAGCCCGCGCACCACAACGAAGAGTAGCCCCCGCTCGCCACAACTGGAGAAAGCCTGCGCGCAGTAACGAAGACCCAATGCAGCCAAAAATAAATAAATAAATTTGTAAAAAATAAAAATAGGGCTTCCCTGGTGGTGCAGTGGTTGAGAGTCCGCCTGCCGATGCAGGGGACACGGGTTCGTGCCCCGGTCCGGGAAGATCCCACATGCCGTGGAGCGGCTGGGCCCGTGAGCCATGGCCGCTGACGTCCGGAGCCTGTGCTCCACAACGGGAGGGGCCACAGCAGTGAGAGGCCCGCGTACCACACAAAAAATAAATAAATAAAAATTTTAAAAATACACATTTTAAAATCAACCAGAAAGGAAAGAACATTTTAACTTCACCAAGGTCCTATTTTTAAATTTTGTTTATATTAAAACTTATCTGGAAATAGCAGCGTTTAAATACAGTTAACCACATAATTTATTTCTTATTCTCATGAAGCCTTTTGGGGAAACGTCCAAGAATCTTTTCCTGCAAATGGAAAGGCTTCTGGCCCTTAAGTGCGAGGTATTATTTCTGAGAATTGGAGTATATGCACAGGTGATATTCTATCTGTCTCTTTTCATTTAATAGATACTGGTTTTATAGGTGCTAAGAGAACCGTTCATTCCTTCCTCACATCTCCAGGTGCCTTGTAACATCTGTCTCTTCAGCTTTGTGGGTCTTGATTGTTTTGGAAAGTGCCATTGGCACTTGTTATATTTTTTTCCTTTTCAGATAAATGCTATTTGATCATTGATTTTATTTAGCTGAGTTCAGAAATTCCGATAGTAATTTGTATTCTAAATTATTTTTTACGCCCTGAAGTGTTGAACTTTGAGATTTTGATCTTGTTTTCTGTATTTGTTGTGATGATACTGACTTGCCCAAATGATTTCTTCTTTCTCTCTGTAGGCACCAGAATTTCCTGAGTTCACCACTAAAGTCCAAGAAGCTATCAATTCCCTGGGGGGCAGTGTATTTCCAAAGCTTAACTGGAGTGCCCCAAGGGTAGGAACACATCAGTAAATCTCTCACTGTGTGAATATTATTTGTTTTGCTATTCCATTTTGCTTTATATCCTCACAGAGGGTCTGATTATATTCCTAATTCTAGGGAATTCCGTGGAATTTATTTTTATTTTCCCCCTGTTATTTTATTTTCCTGATTTTGCAGTGCACTTCCCGGGGTCTGTGAAATGCTGTATATTTTGCCAATTGACAGTTTCAACCTCTTGTGTTGCTGATTGCGCTAGAAATCTGAGAAAAGCCTTTCTCTACCCTTTTCAAAACTTCACCTGTTCAGTTTGACAGAGAGATTTTTCTCTATTGAAAGGTAATAAAAATTAAAATGTCGTAGGATCTAGAAACAGCAGTTTGACAGATCACCTGACGTTTTCTTAAATTGTGTTTTATCATTTCAACATTTCATTGACAAGATTTTTTTTTAAGTTAAGGCCTGAAGGAAAATTCGTTATTTTTTCTACTACAGTAGAAAACAATTTTATGTCAGCAAGGCTCATTTAAGGAATCAAGACTTATCTGCATTTTCAAAAAATCATCTCATGTGCTTATCTTTTCTTATTCTAACATGAATGATAAATTGTACTTAATCTAATTTTTGTTTTTACTTATTAAAATTAGTGACACATATACATAGTTTTTTTAAATTATTTTTTATTGGAGTATAGTTGCTTTACAATGTTGTGTTAGCTTCCACTGCACAGCAAAATGAATCAGCTATACAAATACATATATCCCCTCCCTTTTGGATTCCCTTCCCATTCAGATCACCACAGTGCATTAGGTAGAGTTCCCTGTGCTATACAGTATGTTCCCATCAGTTGTCTATTTTATACATAGTATCAATAGTGTATATGTGTCAATCCCAATCTCCCAGTTCATCCCACCCCACCTGTTTCCCCCTTTCTCTACATCTGTGTCTCTATTTCTGCTTTGCAGATAAGGTCACCTATACCATTTTTCTAAATTCCACATATATGCATTAATATATGATATTTGTTTTTCTCTTTCTGACTGACTTCACTCTGTATGACACCCTCTAGGTCCATCCACGTCTCTACAAATGACCCTATTTCATTCCTTTTTATGGCTGAGTAATATTCCATTGTATTACATATACAAAATAGTTTAAATTTTCAGAAGATCTGGAAGCTTCCTACAGAAATCAGCCAGTTCTGACTCTGTTTTGCTTCACTATTTCCCACTGCTCAGAGTCAGCTGTTTTCAAATATTTTAGTACCTTCTTCTGTTATTTTCCTTTACTTCTCTGTTCTTCTGTCTTAGATGTTTATTACTGACTTCCTGCTTTAGAACAGAAAGGTTCAGCTGTGTTTCATCTCCTGTCCCCACTACTTTATTTATTTATTTATCTATCTATCTATCTATCTACCTTATCTATTTATTTATATCTATTTATTTATTTTTGGTTGCATTGGGTCTTTGTTGCTGCTCGGGCTTTCTCTAGTTGCATTGAGCGGGGGCTACTCTCCGTCGTGGTGCATGGGCTTCTTATTTCAGTGGTTTCTCGTTGTGGAGCATGGGCTCTAGGTGCACAGGCTCAGTAGTTGTGGCTCGCGGGCTCTAGAGCACAGGCTCAATAGTTGCGGCGCATGAGCTTAGTTGCTTCACGGCATGTGGGATCTTCCCGGACCAGGGCTTGAACCTGTGTCCTCTGCATTGGCAGGCGGATTCTTAACCACTGAGCCACCAGGGAAGGCCTGTCCCCACTGCTTTGTGTTCCACTGTCATCATCAGATGGCATACTTTGATTAGACAAGTATTCAGTGTTTCTCATATTATGTTTATGCAAACACTACGTACCTATCTGATATATACCGTACATTGCTTGTGTTTTCTTATTCAACATTTTGTTTTCCCTGGAGTTAATAACTGTCCTGTTTATTCAGTTGCATGGTTTTCTATGTATATACTGTTGTTTTAGTGGAGTTAAATTTGTGTGTTCAGTATACCATCTTTAACCAGAAGGTCATCATCCTTTTTCATTTGGAGAAATTTTAAAGAAGTTATTATAAAGAAGTTATTGAAACTCATTTTTAGTTTATCTATGAGCAGTAATTTGAGTTGTGCTTGACTACTGATCTGGCTTGAGGCTTTCTAGTTAAAATGCATAGATTATTTGTGATTTTAAGTTATTCCTTCATTTATTTTTTATTTATTGAGTGCCGACTGTGTTCCAGTGCTTTCTTTCATACAGTGTGGATAACTGGACATTTTTTTTGCAATCATTAGTTTTCTCAATTACTGTCCTGTGTCTGATCTGTCTATGGGAGAAGTACGTTTTTTAAACTACTTAATTATTCTATCATTTTTAGGCATATTTCGCTGAGGTTTGTGCCTCCTGTGTCTGCTCTTCTTACTTTTTTTTGGTGCATATATTTGAGGCTTTCACCATTTAAAATTGTGATGGTTCAGGATATGTCACCTCCTCCCTCCCAGATTTGATAGACATGGGTCTTAACTGTTGCAGTCATCCACCTTCAGGGTTCCAGCCGTCTCTCCCCAGAAACAGGAAGAAAGGAAGGTTCTCTATTTTCTTAGTCGCTGGTCAGGCTGTTTTTTTATGCCTGAATCTTCTAGCTGAAGTGTCAGCATTTCTGATATCTCTTTATCCCCTTCTTTCATCATCAGTGAGGAAGACATAGGGCAGTGCTTGGGCCTGAGCTGAAAGGTGAGAACCTGAACATCTTGGTTCAAAACTGAGTATCCGACATGCAGTGGTGATGCTGTTACTTGTTTAGAACTGTAACTTGACATTTGACAGTATAGCTAAAATTTCTTACCTGACTTTTTTCTTCATCCCCTTCAGGTTATATGCATTGTTGACTTTGGCCATAGGCTTGAACTTCATTCATAGCAACTAACTTGGAATATATACTAAGTAGCATGTGCTCTATTATTTAGGACGCATACTGGATAGCAATGAATAGTTCTCTGAAATGTAAAACGCTCAGCGACATCTTCCTACTGTTCAAGAGTTCTGATTTCATCACTCGTGACTTCACCCAACCGTAAGTATGTCTCTTGTTCTCTTATGTCAGTAGTTTCAGCACTTGTGAGTTTTTCTACAGATGAAATTCCATTAGTTCTAGTACTATTGTAAACAACAGATCCACATACCAAGGCTGTTTCATTTTCTCAAATGACCTATTAAAGCAAACCTTTCTTTTCCATTGACGGCTAATGCTGTACAATGAATATCCCTAAATATCAAGGGCTTTCTGTGTATCTGCCCAGTAAATATAGTGGTATTTTTTTTCTTATTATAAAGCTAATATATGCTTATCATAGAAAAATAAAAGTGGGCACTATAGCTAAACAAAAACAGGAAATGTAAAAGCATTCATGATCTCGTCACAGTTGGTTTTATATACTTCCAGGATTCTGTCTGTGCATAGGTATAATATAGATACACCTGTCTCTAACTGTATTCCAGTTTTTTAAAACAAAAATGGGATCATATAGTTCATATTGCTTATGAGGCTGCTTTTGCACTTAATCAGTATATATCAAACATCTTTATGTGTCATTAAATATTAAACACATCATTATTTTAAACTTGCTTCAGAGTATTCCACTGGACAGCTATAGCATCATTTATTTCATTAGTTCTCTCTTCTTATTTGTCTCTTTTCTCTTCTTCTTAGTCCTGCAGTGAATATCCTTGAGCTAAATCTTT
The DNA here is from genome assembly GCF_059928025.1 of Delphinapterus leucas. Taxonomy (NCBI): domain Eukaryota; kingdom Metazoa; phylum Chordata; class Mammalia; order Artiodactyla; family Monodontidae; genus Delphinapterus; species Delphinapterus leucas. Next base: position 19,850,413 of record NC_143130.1, on the reverse strand, counting down.
GCGTGCTTTCCTGATTTTTTTTCCTTAGGATAAATTCCTAGACGTGGACTTGCTGTTTTCTTCCCTCTGCTAGTTACTCTGTAACTAATCCTTCATCGCAGGCAGACAGCCCACCTGCACTGCTGCACTGTAGGCGATCTCTTTATGCTTCTTTTGTTCTGTCATCAAACAGCAGTTTTTATTCTAGATGTCTTATCCTACCCCATTTTAAATCCGAAATCTCAATTAAACTAACCTTTTATCTGATCTCTAAAATAAAGCATATCAAAAAAATCTAGAAACTAAGCAGGTACACAGGTGAATACATACATACATCATGTATGCATGCCACTTCTTCCCCATCCATCCAGTTCAGTTTGCCCTGCTCATTCATCCCCTTTCAGCCTCAAATCCTTTTTTGAAGAGGAGCCTGGCATAAAGAAAATACATTCCCTACAAGTCAGTTGTGCATCATCTCTTTTGCATCTGGTTCTGCAGCTTGGGCATATGGTTTTCATATTAAATTAAGAAAACGAAGTTAAGTAATAATAAATGAGTGTGATTGTATCGCTAGTTCATTATAAAAGGACTTTACCTGTATTGGTTTTTCTGGTTCACTTACAGAAAAAGCTTTATGTTGTTCTGACATTTAGGTGTCAACCTTTTATGGCTGTGTTGGCACAGGTGTTATGAGGTGTTTGCTTTAGTAATAATGCAGCAGCATTTTCGTTCTGGGAGACACCCTCTGATTAGAGGAAGTCGTGGCCCTGTCTTTTTTTTGCCATTGTAGAGCTTTTTGATATTGAATGCTTTTGTAAAGAGGCCTTGGAATATATGACATTAAAATACTCTGTACCTGTTAATTCATTTGATATGGATTTTTATGCACCTTTGATATTAGTTGCAGTGAGTATATGAGGACATTTCCTCTCCAAAAATTATAAATCACTTCTAATTCTCTGTGGTTGATAGCTTTTAAATCATCTTTGCACCCTAGCAACCTGCTGGCTCCTCTTAGCCCACCCCTCCTTTTTTGTCTTACATGAATTTAGCCCCGATTCCAGTGAAGGGTAGAAATACCAGTCAGTCATTTTGCGTTTTGTACTTTTTGACTTTTGCATGGGGAAGAAGTTAAATCAGCAAGTACATTTGAGGCCTTGGATTAGGAGTGTTTATCCACAGAATACCATCTTTCTCCTCATGTAAATAATTGGGAGTTGGCAGGATAAACACCAAGCCCTGAGCTTGCAGCCTTTCAGACCGGTGGTACTCAAAGTCACCTTTTCTGGAAATCTTTGTCGGTAGTCAGTTGCGTAACAATAAGTCTTGTTACTCCAGAAAAATCCCTATTGATTGGGTCTTTAATGAAAGATGAACTTTTGTCACAGAGGCCTTTCTGGACCCCTTAAAGATTAAGAATACAATACTTTAAATTGGACAGGATCTTATCAGTGATTTAATTTGACTCTTCAGTCAGTTAGAAAATTGAGGCCTGAATCTGCTCAGTAATTTGTTTCCATCAACTAGTTAATAGAACCAAAACCAGAATATAATTTCAGTAACATCATTCTAAATGTTCTCTGTATTTTCACTTAATAAAGTTATAAATTCCTTCTTTTCTAAATGCTTCAAAGTAAAATATTATAGAATGTGATAAAAGATAAAATATTATAGTATATAATTATGTACATAAAATTATGTAATATTATGAAAATTATGTTATACTCTTTGGGAGCTTGCTTCAACAAGAGAAAGATGTTATAGTTAGGATTACAGGTTAACAGAGGGCCAACCAAAAAGAGTTCACACACAGTGTTTTTAAAAATACATTATTTAGCAAGGAGTCTGGAGATGGGCTATTTCCATCTATAATGGTTAAGTCACAGCTCATCAGGGTCACCAGGGACCAGGTTCTTTCAGTCTTTCTCTCTGTCATCCTTGGCTTACTGGCTTGGTATTTGGGTTTATCACCTAGTGGTTACAAGGTGGCTGGTATTTTGCAGGTATGGCATGAAGATGACTATATCTTAGTCAAAAATATGAGGGGTTGCATCTAATTTCTCTCATGCTTCTCTGTGAGCAAGTAAAGCATTCTGGAAGCTTCCCAGGAGACTTCCTGACAGGCTCACGGTCACACAGTTGCTCAGCCTCATCCAGTAGTTGGCAGAGGGAACAGAGACGCCATGATTGGTTTAGAGCAGAGGCTCTCCAACTTTAGCTCGGATTAGAGTCACCTGGAGAATTTGGTAAAACACGGCTTGCTGGTCCCCACCCCCAGAGTTTCTGATTCACTAGGCTGGGAGTGGGGCCCAAGAATATAATTTCTAACCTGTTCCCAGGTGACCCTGATGCTGCAGGTGCAGGCCCATGCCTTGAGGGCTGTGCAGTTAGATGTACATGTGCATCCCTGGGATTCCACAGGTCCACCTGTCCTCCTCTGAACAGTCACAGAATTTTGTTGGCAAGGATAAAGGTTGGGAATAGCTAGAGGGTAGACCACCAGTACTGTCTGCCACAGTTGTAATTTGACATGGACTAGTAAGTACTCTTATTCTTTCTGTTTGTCAAGTGGTTATTGTACCCAAGAAGCTTTAAAAAGTGGAGGTTGAAATATTGACACCATTAGCATAATCTGTCTGCATTATACTTGCTGAGTGAATTATTTGCCCAGATAAACTTTCTATGTAATTAGACTTGTTGAGTCAGAAGGCTGCTTTCACTGATTATTTTATTGATTAGGTGCCACTTCAGTAGGCCAAGGCCAGAAAAAAAATATCTGGTATTCAATTGGCATTTAGAAGAAAGGGCTGAGAGAGAATTAATCCATTAATTGTTTCTCTGAGAGGCTCATGACTAAGGAAGTTAGAGTTACTAGATATCAGGAAAGTTTACTTGTCTTAGTAATTCAAGCACAGTTATGATCAGCACAATTTTTATACATTTTGTTCTTAAGATTATCACAAAACTGGCTATTAATCCTAAAATTCAGCAGCAAACAGTTTCAAAAGTAAAATGTTCTACCTAAGTTGGACGTAACAGAACCTATTCTTTGTGATTTTTAAGGCCCATTTATTTAGGTGACAGTTTGTCACTTTAGATTGTTATAATTTTATTGTATTTTTTATTGAAGTGTAGCTGATTTACAATGTCTTTTTAGATTGTTATAATTTTAGAGAGCATTTTTCTCTCTTTTTGAAGAATTCTATGAAAATTCTAATGAACTCACCCAATCACCCTTAATTCAGTATCATTTTTTATCTTTCCTTTTCCACCACCAGTGAGATGTAAAAAATGGAATCTGTGTACCTGAACTCTCATTTTAGATCCTAATGAGCAGTAAAATCTTCAGCACCAGAACTTTGATGCTAAATATTCCCTGGGTGCCATGTTTTTCTTTTTTATTTCTGCCCTTGACATAATTTTTTTTCCTTATATACTTAAGAGTTGTTTTCTGTGAGGTATAATACCGTAACCTTCCAACGTTTTAGGAAAGCTTACGAATGAGGATGTGCCCTAGTAAATAGCTAGGCAGTAAAGAGTCTGCCACTTTAAAGCATTGTGATTTTGTGTACTGCCACCTTATAAAGCTTTAATGATGATGTTTTTTCTGATAGGAATGATCGAATTGTGATCTTAGTGTATTTAGGAGGTACCTAAGTTGTCTAGAGTCAGTTCACGTAGTTATTACTCTCCGAGTTTACTAATACTGTGATTTCTCTTTCCCCCATTCCTGCCACGTTGACTGGCCCGCACTAGAGAACTCACACAATTTAAGTTGGTAGCACTGTAAGTCTGTTCCTCCAATGCCAGAATCTAACACCTCACCCGTAACAAATAGGATTCATCTTTAACTTCAATGTTCTCCACGAGAGCAGTCTCTTGGATTCTACTTCCATGGAGCTCTTTCTAGTTCAGTGTATTTCTTAACGTAGCACAGCTCAGCAGATACACGTATCCTTCTTTCCTTGTAACAAAGCATATACTACATCCATAGTTTTCTCATTGCCTGCTTTCCCCTAGTTCCACACGTGGGCATCCTTACCATTGAACGTATCGCCTTTGTTCTCTTTCAATGCGTGAAATAGTTGGAACACCATGATAAAAGCTGTGTGTTGATCACAGTTAAGAAGTTCACAGAAAAGAGTATGTCCATCTTAAGACATGTTTAGGGCATCATGAATGTGCCTATTTATAGGAAGACCATTTGGCTGGTAGGACATGCAACCTGAAGTTTAAGTTGAGGGATGACTTGGAAAGTAGCTTGGGTAGAAGTAAAAGACAAGAAAGATGACATTCCTGTCAGTCGTCAGTGGCAGTTAAGCACAGTTCTTACAGTTTTAGGCTAGGATCTTTTTTTCCCCTTTCTTTCTTTTCTTCTTCTTTCTAAAACTTTGTATCTAACACATTGGTCTCCAAAATTCCTGTTAACTGGTTCACTGCAAAATATATTAAAAATGTACTGGTGGGGCTTCCCTGGTGGCGCAGTGGTTGAGAGTCCGCCTGCCAATGCAGGGGACACGGGTCCGTGCCCCGGTCCGGGAGGATCCCACATGTCGCGGAGCGGCTGGGCCCGTGAGCCATGGCTGCTGAGCCTACGCGTCCGGAGCTGTGCTCCGCAACGGGAGAGGCCACAGCAGTGAGAGGCCCGCGTACCGCAAAAAAAAAAAAGAAAAAAAGAAAAAAAATGTACTGGCATAATTTCATAGTAGCTTTCAACAGAGTAGACCTTTGGTTATTTGGTTTTTTGCTTTTTTCTGTCTTTACCGTGATTGTACCCGAGAATACTTTTATTTTTAATTCACATTGTAGATTATATGACATTAATTATTTAATAACACTTGTGGGTTTTGTCTTTTTTGTTTTTGTTTTTTTCCGTACCACTTGGCATGTGGGATCTTAGTTCCCCAAGTGCAGAGTCTTACCCAGTGGACCACCAACGAAGTCCCAATAATACCTGTGTTTATTTTGAAGTTTTGTTTTTCTTATTTTTGGCTGCGTTGAGTCTTCTTTGCTGTACGTGGGCTTTCTCGGTGCTTTGTGACCACCTGGATGGGTGGGATAGGGAGGGTGAGAGGGAGGGAGACACAAGAGGGAGGAGATATGGGAACGTATGTATATGTATAACTGATTGACTTTGTTATAAAACAGAAACAGGGAGGAGATATGGGAACATATGTATATGTATAACTGATTGACTTTGTTATAAAACAGAAACTAACACACCATTTTAAAACAGTTATACTCCAATAAAGATGTAAAAAAAAAACAACAACAACCAGAGAGCAAAGGCAAATTCTGTAGAAAGAAACAGCAGTAAAACTCAGCAGGTTTCTCAACAGGAATATTGTTTCATCTAGTCCTACCTCTGCTGGGAAGGGCCTGGGTCCTGGAGGGTGGAGATGGATATAGAACAATGCAGATGCCTGTATTGTTTCTCATCTGTATGGGACACTTATCAATCTGGACCTAGACTAATTTCGGGTTATAACTTGAGGAACTCTCTAACAGTTGCCCAAATTTCAGGGTGATCGTGAATGATTCCATATTATTTCATAATTCAGGCAAATTTTTCAAGTGTTATTTAAATGTGTTTGTTAACACAGGGGAAGTGTTAGGTATTATGACATATTTCTTGCTTTTGCTCATAAATTATAACATGTATTATAATTTTATATTATATGCTGAGTTGGGATTTGAGAATTTATACTAGTTCTTACCATGACTTTTAAATTACGTGTTCATAGAAACAAAAGCTAAAGTAGACTTAGCAATTCAGTATTCTTTCTCTGTAAATTGCTTTCCTTGATCTTAACTTGCTGTTACCTCTCTGAGGTCCTGCTTTCTTTTAGCAATTAAGAAACTGTTATTTTTGGAAATGAGAGGATCAGCTTTTTTTTCTCCATTGCAGATGCAAGTGTTTGGATCATCTGTGTTCTCGGTTCAGTCAGTTAAGGGAATAATACAAACATTTTTATATTTGATATGACTGAAGATATTTTATCATTTCTGTTAGGATACTCATATTTTCCACTAGTATTGTTTCTACTAGTATTTTCAATGTAGTAAGAAGCCTTGATTTAAGGATTTCTTTCTTTTTCCTTTCTTGATGTAACCTGGAATTTTTGAACCGTAATTTATATAAGGATTTGTAAGCATTCAAGTGTTGTTAATACTCTAAATATCTTAACACATTTTTGCTTTTTAAACCTACTTCCTCCAGAATATAAATGGAATTTAAATATTCATACACAGTGTTTTTTGCGGTATTTCAGCTGAGCTCCTAAAAATGTTGTTGACCTTCACATTCAGTCTTAATTAGGTGGCTCTGCACTTTCCTCTCCTTTCAGAGACTGTACTTGACCATCTGATTAATCATCTTAATAAGAAAAAGCCTTGTACAGTAATCTCATGTAGCACATACGTTCTCACGTCTACCTTCTGAAAGTAGTCAAGGTTTTTAACTAACATTAAATGTTAAACCTATCACCACTTAAAAAGTAATGTTACGGGATGGTAGAATGCAAATGTGTATTAAAATGTATACCTATTTTAAAGTAGCAAATGAGGGTTAACCAAGGGTTGAAATCAATATTTGTAGGAATATAGAAGCATTAAAAAATTTAGATAATGAAGACGTGTGTTTTGGAAGTGTTTGTTTATTCGAATTCCTTTGTCATTTCTCTCCTCCCATCTCCCTTGTATATATATATATTTTTTTTAATTTAATTTATTTTATTTTATTTTTGGCTGCGTTGGGTCTTCGTTGCTGGGCACGGGCTTTTCTCTGGTTGTGGTGAGCTGGGGCTACTCTTTGTTACAGTGTTCAGGCTTCTCATTGCGGTGGCTTCTCTTGTTGCGGAGCATGGGCTCTAGGTGTGCGGGCTTCAGTAGTTGTGGCACAGGGGCTCAGTAGTTGTGGCGTGCAGGCTCTAGAGCACAGGCTCAGTAGCTCAGTAGTTGTGGCACACAGACTTAGTTGCTCCACGGCCTGTGGGATCTTCCCGGACCAGAGCTCGAACCTGAGTCCCCTGCATTGGCAGGCAGATTCTTAACCACTGTGCCACCAGGGAAGCCCTCCCTTGTATATTTTAGATACATTTAAATTTTAAAAAAACGATAGGCAGTTCAGTTTTATCATGATAAGAATTACTGGTTAATTGAAAGCTAAAATATTAACTTTTTTTTTTAAATTTATTTTTGGCTGCCTTGGGTCTTCGTTGCGGGCTTTCTCTCGTTGTGGCGAGCGGGGGCTGCTCTTCGTTGCGGTGCGCGGGCTTCTCATTAGGGTGGCTTCTCTTGTTGTGGAGCACGGGCTCTAGGCGTGTGGGCTTCAGTAGTTGTGGCTCGCGGGCTCTAGAGCGCAGGCTCAGTAGTTGTGGCGCACGGGCTTAGTTGCTCCATGGCATGTAGGATCTTCCCAGACCAGGGCTTGAACCTGTGTCCCCTGCCTTGACAGGTGGATTCTTAATCACTCCGCCACCAGGGAAGTCCTAACTTTTTAAAAAATTGTATAATTGGCCTAACAGTATATATTAGTTTCAGTTATACAACATAATCTGATATTTTGTATACACTGCAAAATGTAAAATATTAACTTTTAAAGTAAACTTGGTTTCTTATTATAAAAGCGCTATATGTACACTTTGTCCTTTTTTTTTTTTGGCTGCGTTGAGCCTTTGTTGCTGTGTGTGGGCGAGTTGCGGCGAGCGGGGGCTACCCTTTGTTGCGGTGCGTGGGCTTCTTATTGGGGTGGCTTCTCTTGTTGCAGAGCACGGGCTCTAGGTGTGCGGGCTTCAGTAGTTGTGGCTCGCGCGCTCTAGAGCGCAGGCTTAGTAGTTGTGGTGCATGGGCTTAGTTGCTCTGCGGCATGTGGGATCTTCCTGGACCAGGGCTCAAACCCGTGTCCCCTGCATTGGCAGATGGATTCTTAACCACCAGGGAAGTCCCCACTTTGTACTTTTATGTGTTTTTTAATTCCTCAAAATTAAAAGTTAAAGTAATATATATTTAATGTGATAAACATAACGTTAGAAATACTACAGAAAAGCAGCAGAAGAAATGAACAATCACTGCTGGGAAAGAATCATTGTGAACATCCCAATAGTTAACATTGTATTATGTTTTCTCATGTATGTTTTAAAATATGAGGTTGTACTGTGTAGTTTTGTGACCTTTTTTATTATTTAAAAGTATACTGTATTGTGAACGCTTTTCTCGCTTGTGAAAAATTCTTTTACCACACAATTTTTTATTCCTCATAACACTGTCTGGATTTTTGACACACTTTTCATCTTTTCATTTAGAATTTAGAAAGGAGTTGAGGGAAAATGTTTTAAGGATAAAATGAATTTTTATAATAGAATTCATAAATGAATTAGTGTTTTTTGCTAATTAAAATATTTAGGCTGTTAAACCGGAAAAAAAAAGGTGAGGGACTCTTACAATAAAGAAGAATAGGACTTCCCTGGTGGCGCAGTGGTTAAGAATCCGCCTGCCAATGCAGGGGACATGGGTTTGAGCCCTGGTCCAGGAAGATCCCACATGCCACGGAGCAACTAAGCCCATGCACTACAACTACTGAGCCTGCGCTCTAGAGCCCGCGAGCCACAACCACTGAGCTCACATGCCACAACTACTGAAGCCTGCACACCTAGAGCCCATGTTCCGCAACAAGAGAAGCCACCGCAATGAGAAGCCACCACAATGAGAAGCCCGCGCAATGCAACAAAGAGTAGCCCCTTCTTGCCGCAACTAGAGAAAAGCCCGTGTGCATCAACGAAGACCCAACGCAGTCAAAAATCAATTAATTTTTTAAAAATTGAAAAAAAATAGAATAATGAATATATTATGTAGAGCTATTAAAGGAGATGATCCAGGACATATGTATATCTCTGGATCCATTTGGTATTTGTGGTTTCTCTGAAATCTGAGAGCAATAACAAACAGCTCTAGAACCTCCACCTCTGAGAGGAGCAGTTCCACACGTGGTTTAGTGCCCTCCCACCACTGACTTCATTTCTCACCTTTCGGAGCCTTGGTTTCCTTGTGTGATGAATGTGGATAATAATAATAGCACTTTCTCAGGGATTATTGCAGGGATGAAATGAGATAGCAGATGTACATGCTTCACTTGGTGCCTGTTCACTAATATGGAGAAAGCCCATTGCCTTTTAACAAAGCTCCCTGTGTGTATCTTTCTTTGTCATTCAGATTATATCCATTAGTGCCCAACTGTTAGTGGCAATAAAAGTTCTTATTTTCTGAGGATTTTAGCCAACCACCTTATTTGTGTTGTTATTGTTTGTAGTATAAATCATAAATGATTGCAGAGAATTCCACCCTAATCAAACATTCGGGGAAATTTAAAAGCTTTTCAAATTTAATTCTACTTGTAAATTGCTTAAGACGTCTTTAAAACTATTTTTTGTTTTGCTTGTGTATTTTTTTCATGAAAATGTCTCTTGACCACCTGTTTTGCTTCTTGAATTGTTGGTATTCCCTAGGTTTCTATCTGAATGAGCTGACTGATCACTTCTGTCTCCATCCTTGACCTTAGCTCTTATACCAGTAGGACGATTACTTCCAGATAATTATTTTCACCTCCACCCACTCTTGAGTTTCCTTGTTCCAGTTGCTTACTAGACATTCTCTGTGGTTCTCCCAGGACTTCTCCAACACTACCCACCCAAACGTAGTTAGCTCCCATGTTTTCCTCATCCACATCACCTGCTCTTCCTTCTTAGTGAATGGTATTTGCCTCATTATCCAGCGAGTCATCAAGCAGCCACCCCAGTCATCTGGCCTCTTTCTCCCTCATTCTGTGCTTTCAATCAGGCACCAAGTAGCCCTGACTTTGTCTCCTAAATATCTTTGTATAGAGCTTCTCCTCTCTCTCTCCTCTGCCTTCGCATTAGTTGGCCCCTCATCTCTCCCTGGGGCTGTTGCAATGAGCCTTCCAACTGGGCTCTCAGCCTCCCAACCTGCCACCCATTCCCCCAGGCTCTCCAGCACCGTTGCCACCTGTGATATTTCTAAAGCCTAAGTGCAATGGTCTCCCTCACATGTTTAGAAACGTTTTTAGCCCCCCATTGTCTGTATAATAAATCACAACCTCTCTGCGTAGGCAAACAAGACCCTTCATGATCTGGATAGTCCTTCTTGTCCAAAATTTCTCTCCAGCCACATATTTTGGCAGTTCTTCCCTCCACACCCATCAGTACTGACCTCCAGTAGTCCTGTGCGTAGTTCTCACTTCTCTCCCTTTGCCTCAAACGCAGACCCTTCTCTTCATGTCAGATGAAGCCCCTCCCCCCAAACATGAAGAGCTAATCAGTGTTTCCTTTGTGCCATCACAGTATTTTTATTTTCAGTGTTTTGAAATTCTTTGGGTACTTGTTAGGCTTTCCTCACCAGACTAAAGGACAAGGGACTCTTAGTCATTTTGGTGTTCCAGTGCCTCGCCAGCCCTTGGCATAGGTGGGTGTTTAATAAAGGATGTGAAAAATTGTCCATGAAACTGAGGATTTTTAGAGGAGGAAGGAATATATTTAATGGAGGAATGAATAATTCTTCTGTCAGCTATTTTTAAATGGGATGTGGGAGAAGGATTAGATGAACTTTTTGTGGCTTTAGGTGGCAGAGTTAATGTCAGCAGAGAACTAGACTTCTGGTTCAGCCATGAAGAGCACAGTGAGAGTTATAAAACAACAGTGCCATCTCACCCTCATTTGGAATCTAGAGTGGGTTTGCGTTATACTCCTGGCTTGGTCACTAAATGTGCTCTTTCCTTAGTTTTAGCCCTTTTTTTTTAACAGAAAGATGGAGATTATAGTAGCTCATATGGTTGTTTTGAGGACAAATGAAATAACAAATAACATTTCAGGGTGCCTAGGCTAACGCCTGACACTGAACGGTGCTTAATAAATGTTCATTGAATTTGAATTAGTCTCCTGTTTCTGGATGCTTTTAGTAAAACCTTACTCCCACTTTAAATATAAGTAAATATAAGTAATGTGTATGCATAAACTGACAACCATAAAATAAAGATTCAATTGCCTTTCTTTCCCTCAAAGATTTATTCATTGTACTGATGATTCCCCAGATCCGTGTATGGAATATGAGGTAAGAATCTTTTTTTTTTAAATCTTGAATAAAATTGATAGTTCTAGATGAAGATGTATTGAGAATTTCTATTCTTAAATAAAATGAATCAAATTTTTGGACTAATTTCTCTGGGAACCTAGAGCCATTGAATTTTTAAATTTATGAAATATACACATAAAATGCATGTATTATGTACATACACATACAGTATATACGCAGTATGCACATGCTATAGAATATTATACATATTTTGAAATGAAGCAAACACCTTCATACCATCCAGCTTAACCTGTTTAAGCTTTTTAACCTGATTTACAAGGAAAAGTAGCCACCACCATTTTACCATTTTTATTTATTTTTTCTATGGTTCTCTCACTTTACAGATTACATATAGAAGTAAGAACAAAAGGACAGTGGAAAACTTTATTAGAAATAGTAATAAGAGTTGAAGCATAGCAACTCCCTCCCCCGTCCCCATGTTTTCCTGGTTTGAAGGTATACACAAGGCGCGCGCGCGCGCACACACACACACACACACACACACACACACCCCTGAAGTGGGCAGTGTTCTTGGATGTTGTTAGTTTAATTTCTTCGTCATCTGTTTGCTTCCAGTCACTTGTATATACACATGCTTTCAAAAGTTGTCCACTGACTTACTGTACTAAGAAATTCTGAGTGTGTCGAGTGTATATAGTGGCATATCGTCTGTGAACAGGTAATTGACTCTTCACCAAGCCACCAAACAATTCCTACATCTTTTAGCACTTGTAATTGAGATCTTTACATACCGTTTGTGAGGGGTATGTAATATATTAGCATTTTCCCAGGTCATTAAACATTTTTTATAACATTAATCGTGTGTATGTAATACATTCATATCTATTGTTTCACTGAACAAACATCTATCAAGCACCTGCTATATCTTATTACTTTGTGCTAGAAACACAAAAATGAACAAGATTGTTTTCCTAGTCTTGCCCTGCGACGTAATCTTTGCTGTAATGTCATCATCTCTCCCCGAGATTGATTTCACCGACAGTTTGCTCTTTTATTGCTTTTTGGGGAATATGCCATCATCGTGTTAGTGCATAGGGTTTAAAACCCAGTTTTAAAAGCCCAGGAAAGTGAAAGTAATTAAAATGAAAAAAGTGGCAAGCAAAATCCTAGGTATCATGTGCTTGCGTCTGTGTGTATTTGAAAAGATACCTACTATATGCTCATGTATTCATAGAATACTTCTGGAAAGATGTATGAGAAATTGTCAGCACTGGCTACCTGTGAGGAGGAGGACAGAGACACTGTTTGGGGGGAAGACTCACCTTTTACCTTTTTTAAAAAATCAAGTACAGTGTTTGTATTACCTGTCCAAAACGTTATTTCAATAGATAATGCAAATTTTCCGAAAACTTAATGTCAGTTTGCAATAATTGCGTATTTATTTGTTGCTTACATAAAAATTACTGTAGCTGTCCGAAAATATATTTGCCAGTATCAACTTTTAATAGGTAACAACAGTGTAATTTTTTAGTGTGGGATTCTTCATTTAATAATTAGGTTCTTTTTAAAAAGGTGGCACATACAGAGCTTGACCAAGAGCTCATAATAATGAAAATTGGAATCAGCGCACTTCAAATTTCGAAGACATATTTTAACACTACAGTTTTTTTTTTAAGGAAAGCAACCTAATATCAAAAATTTTAAAATACAAGAAAATATGAGGAGCCTACCACCCAGATATCCTCAGTATTATTAGCATTTTGACCTTTAACTTCCCTTTCTTGAGACATTTGTGTGTGTGTGTGTTTGTGTGTGTGTGTGCGTGTGCACACCTGTGCGCATATACACACTCTCCATAAGATGCTTTATGTGCCACTTTTTTTTTTCACTTATGACATAGTATGAGCATTTTCACAGTTCATTAAATTTTTTTATATCATGTTTTTTAGTGGCTGCTTATCTTAAATATTTACCATTCCATGTTTCACTTGACAAACATTTCCTAGGCACCTGCTAGGCATTACATACCTGTGCTGGGAACGCAAAGATGAATAAGACCCAGCTGCTCACCCTTAGAAGAGAGACTTGTGTCAGATTATCCTAGTACAACATGGGGTATGGGCTTACTCTCGAATGTTACGTACAAGAAACTGGGTGGCGTGGGAAGGTACAGAGCCCACTGAGGGGATTCCTGGAATGGGGCCTAGAGTAATTCAAGTCCTACCTCCTAGGTCTTGAGGGGCAAAGAGGTGTATGCCAGGATTCGGGAGGCTGGGGGCTCTTGCCATTGATTACAATTAATACTTCAAAAGGACAGGACTAGTTTTTTCCAAAGAACATTTTAAAACCAGACTCAGAAGCATACATTTGTCAACTGTACTATTTATAAATTACAACAATATGAGAATTTGCACATATTAAATAATGTTATAGTAATAAACCCATTTATGAATTGGGCCATTGGTAGAATTGTATTACTTTAAAATAATGGGAAAATCATGAAAGGGTTTTAGTGAGTCTTTGTGATAAGCCGTAATAATTTTATCAGAGTATTACAGAATGATGCTTAAGGTAGATAACTTGGAAATTATTTTACTTTTTGATGTTCTTAAAGGAGTGAAGAACATATGAATTATAGGGAAACTTATGGCCCAACGATGATAAGATGTGACTATATCATCCTTTGAGTTGTGTGTTATTTCAGAACTCCCAAAATGGTAAATAAATGACAAAGGCACATTTTGTCATAAAGAGTTTTAATACAATTTCCCCTGTTCTGTTAGACTAATAGATCATAGCTCTGTTCCCTACATATCATGTCAGGAATGTTTTATGATGCCTTTTTTTTTAAAAAAACCAAAACACTTGATAATGGCAATTGTTAAGAAATAGTCTCAACATGAAATTGTTTATTAGACTAGTAAATATTCTCTTGTTACATAGTTGCGTTCCTTTTTTCCTTTGTCTACAGCTTGTTCTTCGAAAATGGTGTGAATTAATTCCTGGTGCTGAGTTCCGATGTTTTGTCAAGGAAAATAAGCTTATTGGTGAGGTTTTTGTGTTTTTTTGTTTTTTTAAACCTTTGAAAGTAATTGTTAAAAGAAGACAAGCTTTTGATGGAAATAAATTACTTAGTAATTAAGACAAGGGTAACAATCAGTTTTTATCTCAGATGCTACCTCTAACCAATTGGCACTGACTCTCTGGAATGCTGTATCAACAAGGGTCCTGAGGCCAGATTCTGTTTCACAGAAAATAGTCTTGTTGATGAATCACGTCAATCTGGATTCCAGAGATGAAAGTGGTGGCCTTTACTGTTCTCAGGATATGTGTAATACTACCTGCTTTCTCTCTGGGGCTTTCCTAGGTATTACTAGCAATACACTGCTTATTTTAAGCAGCGTAAAAAGCCCAGTTTTTGAACATTTATTTCTATTATTGAAGCACTGTTTATTATTCTAGCAAGAGAAAATATGCAAAGAAGTACATTGCTTTAAAAGCCACCTTCCTCTGAGGGTATTATTTTGTCTGCTATGATTTATTCAAGCTAAATATTGTAGATAATTTGCTCTTATTTTGTCTAAGCACATTTTCCATGAGGTAGAATTGATTTTCAACCAAGAAAAGTGTGATCTGAACAGAATCAGATCAACACTATTTATTTATTGAATGTGATGTTGACATTTAAATTACCTGAAATACACTGGGGTTGTTTGAATTTATTGTATAATATTGTTATATATCTCTGAAAGAAACACTGCAGTATTAAGTACAGTTAAAGAAGGGAGTCATATTGGCATGTGATGAAGAAATTGGTTGGAAGCCCTTCTTTCAGAGCAGAGAACTTTTTCTTAGGTCTAGAGCAGATTAAAGGAGTTCTTACAATACTCCCTTTAGTGTTTTTGGAATAATGTCAGCAAGTCACTCTGAAGAAAGGAATGTTTACTTTTCCATAGCTTGAAACATCAGGCTTGTGAAGGCAGGATAGCATGTATGAAGAAGGAAAATAGACCGTGAAGTGCAGTATGATTATGGAAGACGTATGGTGAGGGGTATTCTACATTTTCCCAAAGAAAGTGGAAAAGAATGCGAATTTTTAGACAGTTCATTGGAAAAATCAAAGAAGCAGCAGTTGACTATGTGGGTAGGTTTAAAATTGCTTCTTTCATTTTTTACATAAGAAACATTTTTATGACTTTGAATTCTTCCCATTGTACTAAATAAAAATAACTGCTGTTTCTAAAGTAAGAATGCATGGCAATATGGAATTGTAGGGTTCACCTAGCCATTTGAACCTTTACAACTGATAAGCTTTATATCTATATAAAATGCTGAATAATGTATGATGCCATATTCATTCGATCTACTTTAATGGTTTCCTCAAAAAGAGGTTTAAATCACATATTGGTGTTTTTGAAAAGAATATTGTGTAATAATGAAATATAAAATATTTTCTTGTCAGGTATTTCTCAAAGGGACTACACACAATATTATGATCATATTTCTAAACAAAAGGAAGAGATTTGCAGATGCATACAAGACTTTTTCAAGAAACACATACAGTATAAATTCTTAGATGAAGACTGTGAGTATTTTTTATTGGCCCAGTGAAATGAAATGCATAGTGTTACCGAACCTTATTTCACGGTGGTACATATTTTAAAACTGGATTCAAAATACTGTATTTTAAGCATTTTATTATATGATAGTATGGCTGATGGGTTTGCATGTTAATTTTACGTTATTTAACCAGAGTCCCTTTTTAATACTGAGATGGTTCTCTCTCCTGTCATTTGAGGTATTTTATTATACATTTCAAAGGGTCTATCTACAGAAAACCACATACTTCTATTATTAGGACTAAATTAGCTAGTTGACTGATCTACCTTTCTAGATTTTTATTTGAATGATCAGATAGCACCAGTTACAAAGTAAATATTTGTGAGTTGTTTTTAAGAGTTGAAAGTAAGTATTGAAAGTATTGTGTATGAGACAATTTTCATGCATTGTCAAATTATATCTGCTATGGTTTCTGCTTTTCTACTTGCCAATCCTGGGGTCTGTGGCAGGTTTGACTTTTAAAAAAGATGAATCATGCCCTAAGCATGGCTAGATAGTGTGCTTTTCTATTGCAGATTTTACCCATTTTATTCCCCATCAAGCAGTTAGTGATTGATGCTCCTTTCTCTGATATAGATAGCCTGTCTCTAATTGTGAACTGGTTGAGACGATGTTGGTGTTTGGTTTGAATTTTTAAACGTAAGGGATTACGGCTGAGGATAGAGAAAAGGAAAACAAAATTATATAAGTAAAACATTGCAGGATGCCTTTTTATGTTTGAAGTTTTGAGATGTAGAAGCAGGAAGTCCTTTGAGTAACTAATAATAAAACGCATTTTAATTTTCAAAAGGAGGTGTAGATAATGAAAATAGAAGTTCGTTACTAACTTCAGATTTTTTCTCCTTTGCAGTTGTATTCGATATATATAGAGACAGTAGGGTAAGTAAAAATGACATTTCATATGCTTTAAATACATAGGCATTCTCTATGGAAGGGCTCACCACTCAACAAATATTTTCTCAAATCAACTAAGGTGCTTGAAATTCACCGTGGCCAAGAATCTCCCCTTAAAATATCCTTAACACTAGGACACATGATATCTTCCATTGTTATGTGTCACAAATTCAAGGATTATTAATTTAACAGATGGCTAAGGCCACCCTGTGTCCTCCTTTCCCCTTTTGTCGGGGGCCTGGGCCTACTTAAAATAGTTGAGTTTGTACTCTTCGGTGTGGCCAGGAATTTGTCACTGGATATTTAGAAGTTGTTATTTTCAGTTACCTGAAAGGCCCTTAGCGTGATTCGAGTCACTTGCGTCTTTAGACTGAAGACGAGGATTCGAGTAGTTTGTATTTACTCTGTAATCTTGAAGTGATGGAAACTTCTGTAATGAAAAAGAAAACAAAAACCTGACCTAGTACATCCTGCAGCAGAGATTTCACTATCAAGACATGCAATCTTTTCAGAGAAATTTGGGTCACTAGGTGTCCTGTGACAGTGCTCACTGACTTAGCTGTTCAGAGGACAGCAGGTGTGTTTTCTAAACATTAGACCCCTGTGTTTCTTAAATGTCTCTCACACTTTTCTTCTTCCCTCTCGACGCTATCGCCTCATTGTAGTGATGATTGTGATACCTTTGAATCATTTTTTGGACAAAAGGAGGGGCCCATATGGTCATATCCCAAAATAACTGTTAACTGTTTACTCATCTGTATCAAGCCAAAGCATCACTTACTCTGTTTTCATGTCTGTCTTTTTTTTTTTTTTTTTTACATCTTTATTGGAATATAATTGCTTTACAATGATGTGTTAGTTTCTGCTTTATAAGAAAGTGAATCAGTTATATATATACATATGTCCGCATATCTCTTCCCTCTTGCATCTCCCTCCCTCCCACCCTCCCTATCCCACCTCTCTAGGTGGTCACAAAGCACAGAGCTGATCTCCCTGTGCTATGAGGCTGCTTCCTACTAGCTATCTATTTTATGTTTGGCAGTGTATATATGTCCATGCCACTCTCTCACTTTGTCCCATCTTACCCTTCCCCCTCCCTGTATCCTCAAGTCCATTCTCTAGTAGGTCTGCATCTTTATTCCCATCTTATGCCTAGGTTCTTCATGACCATTTTTTTTTTTTAAGATTCCATATATATGTGTTAGCATACGGTATTTGTTTTTCTCTTTCTGACTTACTTCACTCTGTATGACAGTCTCTGGGTCCATCCACCTCACTACAAATAACTCAAGCTTCATTCCTTTTTATGCTTGAGTAATATTCCATTGTATATATGTGCCACATCTTCTTTATCCATTCATCTGTTGATGGATACTTCGGTTGCTTCCATGTCCTGGCTATTGTAAATGGAGCTGCAATGAACATTTTGGTACATGACTCTTTTTTTTTTCTATAAAATATGTATTATATATTTATATCATACTTGTACTTATATTAAATATATATTATATTTAATATATAAAACATGTATTTATATAGTATATAGTATAGTAGTAGTACTATTAGGTTTTTGGGTCTTTTTTCTTTTTCGAATTTGACACAAATACTTTAATATACACAAAGAGTAACAAAATAATGCACAATTGGCCAGTACCTTAAACAAACCATTTGGTCATCATTTAAACTTCATTTTCATGTGGATCTGCTTTCTTTTTTTTTTGATCACAACTCACACACACACACTGTATTTTATTTTTACAAGAGATAAATAAACTGGCACCAAGCATTGTAAATGGATGACCACAACAAAAGCAACAATGATTGCAATTACCAAATACGAAACACACTCATACTATGTCATAATATTGACGTTCAGTCCAGTGATCCTCCACTGTAACAGCTCCTTTACTTTGCAGTGAAAATTGATTTGTATATTTTTTGCCTCTGGGTCCTTGTGGGATTTTTATTTTTTTTATTCAAACAGAAAGTCACAAAAATTATAATCATCCTCATCTACATGACTCTTTTTGAATTATGGTTTTCTCGGCGTATATGCCCAGTAGTGGGATTGCTGGGTCGTATGGTAGTTCTATTTTTAGTTTTTTAAGGAACGTCCGAACTGTTCTCCATAGTGGCTGGATCAATTTACATTCCCACCAGCAGTTCAAGAGGGTTCCCTTTTCTCCACACCCTCTCCAGCATTTATTGTTTCTAGATTTTTTGATGATGGCCATTCTGACTGGTGTGAGATGATACTTCATTGTAGTTTTGATTTGCATTTCTCTAATGATTAATGATGTTGAGCATTCTTTCATGTACCTGCTGGCAATCTGTGTATCTACTTTGGAGAAATGTCTCTTTAGGTCTTCTGCCCATTTTTGGATTGGGTTGTTTGTTTTTTTAATGTTAAGCTGCATGAGCTGCTTGTAAATTTTGGAGATTAATCCTTTGTCAGTTGCTTCATTTGCAAATATTTTCTCCCATTCTGAGGGTTTTCTTTTCGGCTTGTTTATGGTTTCCTTTGCTGTGCAGAAGCTTTTAAGTTTCATTAGGTCCCATTTGTTTATTTTTGTTTTTATTTCCATTTCTCTAGGAGGTGGGTCAAAAAGGTTCTTGCTGAGATTTATGTCATAGAGTGTTCTGCCTATGTTTTCCTCTAAGAGTTTGATGGTATCTGGCCTTACATTTAGGTCTTTAATCCATTTTTAGTTTATTTTTGTGTATGGTGTTAGGGAGTGTTCTAATTTCATTCTTTTACATGTAGCTGTCCAGTTTTCCCAGCACCACTTATTGAAGAGGCTGTCCTTCCTCCACTGTATATTCTTGCCTCCTTTATCAAAGATAAGGTGACCATATGTGCGTGGGTTTATCTCTGGGCTTTCTATCCTGTTCCATTGATCTATATTTCTGTTTTTGTGCCAGTACCATACCGTCTTGATTACTGTAGCTTTGTAGTATAGTCTGAAGTCAGGGAGCCTGATTCCTCCAGCTCCGTTTTTCATTCTCAAGATTGCTTTGGCTATTCGGGGTCTTTTGTGTTTCCATACAAATTGTGAAATTTTTGTTCTAGTTCAGTGAAAAATGCCATTGGTAGTTTGATAGGGATTGCACTGAATCTGTAGATTGCTTTGGGTAGTAGAGTCATTTTCACAATGTTGATTCTTCCAATCCAAGAACATGGTATATCTCTCCATCTCTTTGTATCATCGTTAATTTCTTTCATCAGTGTCTTATAATTTTTTGCACACAGGTCTTGTCTCCTTAGGTAGGTTTATTCCTAGATATTTTATTCTTTTTGTTGCAATGGTAAATGGGAGAGTTTTCTTAATTTCACTTTCAGATTTTTCACTATTAGTGTATAGGAATGCAAGAGATTTCTGTGCATTAATTTTGTATCCTGCTACTTTACCAAATTCATTGATTAACTCTAGTAGTTTTCTGGTAGCATCTTTAGGATTCTCTATGTATAGTATCATGTCATCTGCAAACAGTGACAGCTTTACTTCTTCTTTTCTGATTTGAATTCCATTTATTTCTTTTTCTTCTCTGATTGCTGTGGCTAAAACTTCCAAAACTATGTTAAATAATAGTGGTGAGAGCACTATTGGGCAACGTTGTCTTGTTCCTGATCTTAGTGGAAATGGTTTCAGGTTTTCACCATTGAGGACAATGTTGGCTGTGGATTTGTCATATATGGCCTTTATTATGTTGAGGAAAGTTCCCTCTATGCCTACTTTCTACAGGCTTTTTATCATAAATGGGTGTTGAATGTTGTCAAAAGCTTTCTCTGCATCTATTGAGATGATCATATGGTTTTTCTCCTTCAGTTTGTTAATATGGTGTATCACGTTGATTGATTTGCATATATTGAAGAATCCTTGCATTCCTGGAATAAACCCCGCTTGATCCTGGTGTGTGATCCTTTTCATGTGCTGTTGGATTCTGTTTGCTAGTATTTTGTTGAGGATTTTTGTTCATCAGTGATGTTGGCCTATAGTTTTCTTTCTTTGTGACATCCTTGTCTGGTTTTGGTATCAGAGTGATGGTGGCCTCGTAGAATGAGTTTGGGAGTGTTCCTCCCTCTGCTATATTTTGGAAGAGTTTGAGAAGGATAGGTGTTAGCTCTTCTCTAAATATTTGATAGAATTTACCTGTGAAGCCATCTGGTCCTGGGCTTTAGTTTGTTGGAAGATTTTTAATCACAGTTTCAATTTCAGTGCTTGTGATTGGTCTGTTCATATTTTTTATTTCTTCCTGGTTCAGTCTCGGAAGGTTGTGCTTTTCTAAGAATTTGACAACATTTTTTCCAGGTTGTCCATTTTATTGGCATACAGTTGCTTGTAGTAATCTCTCATGATCCTTTGTATTTTTTCAGTGTCAGTTGTTACTTCTCCTTTTTCATTTCTCATTCTATTGATTTGAGTCTTCTCCCTTTTTTTCTTGGTAAGTCTAGCTAATGGTTTATCAATTTTGTTTATCTTCTCAAAGAACCAGCTTTTAGTTCTGTTGATCTTTGCTGTTGTTTCCTTCATTTCTTTTTCATTTATTTCTGATCTCATCTTTATGATTTCTTTCCTTCTGCTAACTTTGGGGGTTTTTTGTTCTTCTTTCTCTAATTGCTTTAGGTGTAAGGTTAGGTTGTTTATTTGAGATGTTTCTTGTTTCTTAAGGTAGGATTGTATTGCTATAAACTTCCCTCTTAGAACTGCTTTTGCTGCATCCCATAGGTTTTGGGTTGTCGTGTTTTCATTGTCATTTGTTTCTAGGTTTCTTTTTATTTCCTCTTTGATTTCTTCAGTGATCTCTTGGTTATTAAGTAGTGTGTTGTTTAGCCTTCATGTGTTTGTATTTCTTACAGATTTTTTCCTGTAATTGGTATCTAGTCTCATAGCGTTGTGGTCGGAAAAGATACTTGATACGATTTCAATTTTCTTAAATTAACCAAGGCTTGATTTGTGACCCAAGATATGATCTATCCTGGATAATGTTCCATGAGCACTTGAGAAGAATGTGTATTCTGTTGTTTTTGGATGGAATGTCCTATAAATATCAATTAAGTCCATCTTGTTTAATGTATCATTTAAAGCTCGTGTTTCCTTATTTTTTTCATTTTGTATGATCTGTCCATTGGTGAAAGTGGGGTGTTAAAGTCCCCTACTATGATTGTGTTACTGTCGATTTCCCCTTTTATGGCTGTTAATATTTGCCTTATGTATTGAGGTGCTCCTATGTTGGGTGCATAAATATTTACAATTGTTATATCTTCTTCTTGGATTGATCCCTTGATCATTATGTAGTGTCTTTCTTTGTCTCTTGTAATAGTCTTTGTTATAAAGTCTATTTTGTCTGATATGAGAATTGTTACTCCAGCTTTCTTTTGATTTCCATTTGCATGGAATATCTTTTTCCATCCCCTCACTTTTAGTCTGTATGTGTCCCTAGGTCTAAAATGGGTCTCTTGTAGACAGCATATATACGGGTCTTGTTTTTGTATCCATTCAACCGGTCTATATCTTTTGGCTGGAGTATTTAAGCCATTTAAATTTAAGGTAATTACCGATATGTGTGTTCCTATTCCCATTTTCTTAATTGTTTTGGGTTTGTTATTGTAGGTCTTTTCCTTCTCTTGTGTTTCCTGCCTAGAGAAGTTCCTTTAGCATTTGTTGTAAAGCTGGTTTGGTGGTGCTGAATTCTCTTAGCATTTGCTTGTCTGTAAAGATTTTAATTTCTCTGTCAAATCTGAATGAGATTTTTGCTGGGTAGAGTAATCTTGGTTGTAGGTTTTTCTCCTTCATCACTTTAAATATGTCCTGCCACTCCCTTCTGGCTTGCACAGTTTCTGCTGAAAGATCACCTATTAACCTTATGGGGATTCCCTTATGTGTTATTGTTTTTCCCTTGCTGCTTTTAATATCTGTTCTTTGTATTTAATTTTTGATAGTTTGATTTTATTTATTTATTTTTTGCGGTACGTGGGCCTCCCACTGTTGTGGCCTCTCCTGTTGCGGAGCACAGGCTCTGGACGCGCAGGCTCAGCGGCCATGGCTCACGGGCCCAGCCACTCCGCAGCATGTGGGATCTTCCCAGACCAGGGCACGGACCTGTGTCCCCTGCATCGGCAGGCGGACTCTCAACCACTGCGCCACCAGGGAAGCCCTAATAGTTTGATTAATAAGTGTCTTGGCATGTTTCTCCATGGATTTATCCTGTATCGGACCCTGTGTGCTTCCTGGACTTGATTAACTATTTCCTGTCCGATATTAGGGAAGTTTTCAAGTATAATCTCTTCAAATATTTTCTCAGTCCCTTTCTTTTTCTCTTCTTCTTCTGGGACCCCTATAATTCAAATGTTGGTGCATTTAATGTTGTCCCAGAGGTCTCTGAGACTGTCCTCAATTCTTTTCCTTCTTTTTTCTTTATTCTGCTCTGCAGTAGTTATTTCCACTATTTTATCTTCCAGGTCCCTTATCCGTTCTTCTGCCTCAGTTATTCTGCTATTGATCCCTTCTAGAGAATTTTTAATTTCATTTATTGTGTTGTTCATCACTGTTTGTTTGCTCTTTAGTTCTTCTAGGTCCTTGTTAAACATTTCTTGTATTTTCTCCATTCTATTTCCAGGATTTTGGATCGTCTTTACTATCATTATTCTGAATTCTTTTTCAGAAAGACTGCCTATTTCCTCTTCATTTGTTAGGTCTGGTGGGTTTTTATCTTGCTCTTTCATCTGTGGTGTGTTTCTCTGTGTTCTCATTTTGCTTAACCTACTGTGTTTGGGGTCTCCTTTTTACAGGCTGCAGGTTCATAGTTCCCATTGTTTTGGTGTCTGTCCCCCGTGGCTAAGGTTGGTTCAGTGGGTTGTGTAAGCTTCCCGGTGGAGGGGACTAGTGCCTGTGTTCTCGTGGATGAGGCTGGATCTTGTCTTTCTGTTGGGCAGGTCCACGTCTGGTGGTGTGTTTTGGGATGTCTGTGGCCTTACTATGATTTTAGGCAGCCTGTGTGCTAGTGGATGGGGTTGTGTTCCTGTCTTGCTAGTTGTTTGGCATAGGGTGTCCAGCACTGTAGCTTCCTGGTCGTTGAGTGGAGCTGGGTCTTGGCGTTCATATGGAGATCTCTGGGAGATTTTTGCCGTTTAATATTATGTGGAGCTGGGAGGCCTCTTGTGGACCTGTGTCCTGAACTTGACTCTCCCACCTCAGTGGGACAGCCCTGATGCCTGGCTGGAGCACCAAGAGCCTGTCCTCCACACGGATCAGAATAAAAGGGAGCAAAAACAGAAAAAATGAAAGAAGAAGATAAAAGAAAAGAAAAGTTATTAAAATAAAAAGTAATTATTAAGAGAAAAATTTTTTAAAGTAAAAAAAAAAAAAGGACAGACAGAACCCTAGGACAAATGGCAAAAGCAAAGCTATACAGACAAAATCACACCCAGAAGCATACACATACACACTCACAAAAAGAGAAAAGGGGAAAAAAGTATATATTTATCGTTGCTCCCAAAGTCCACCTCCTCAATTTGGGATGATTTGTTGTCTATTCAGGTATTCCACAGGTGCAGGTACATCAAGTTGACTGTGGAGCTTTAATCCGCTGCTCCTGAGGCTGCTGGGAGAGATTTCCCTTTCTCTTCTTTGTTCACACAGCTCCCCGGGTTCAGCTTTGGATTTGGCCCCGCCTCTGTGTGTAGGTCACCGGAGGGCGTCTGTTCTTCGCTCAGACAGGACGGGGTTAAAGGAGCAGCTGATTCGGGGGCTCTGGCTCACTCAGGACAGGGCGAGGGAGGGGTGCGGATAAGGGGCAAGCCTGCGGCGGCAGAGGCCGGCATGACGTTGCACCAGCCTGAGGCGCGCCGTGTGTTCTCCCAGGGAAGTTGTTCCTGGATCCCGGGACCCTGGCAGTGGCGGGCTGCACAGGCTCCCGGGAGGGGAGGTGTGGATAGTGACCTGTGCTTACACACAGGCTTCTTGGTGGCGGCAGCAGCAGCCTTAGCATCTCATGCCTGTCTCTGGGATCCGCGCTGTTAGCCACGGCTCGCGCCCATCTCTAGAGCTCCTTTAAGCGGCGCTCTTAATCCCCTCTCCTTGCACACCCCGAAACAATGGTCTCTTGCCTCTTCGGCAGCTCCAGACTTTTTCCCGGACTCCCTCCCGGCTAGCCGTGGCGCACTAACCCCCTGCAGGCTGTGTTCACGCTGCCAACCCCAGTCCTCTCCCTGCACTCCGACCGAAGCCCGAGCCTCAGCTCCCAGCCCCCGCCCGGCCTGGCAGGGGAGCAGACAAGCCTCTCGGGCTGGTGAGTGCCGGTCGGCCCTGATCCTCTGTGCAGGAATCTCTCCGCTTTGCCTTCCGCACCCCTGTTGCTGTGCTCTCCTCCGTGGCTCCGAAGCTTCCCCCTCCGCCTCCCGCAGTCTACATCCGTGAAGGGGCTTCCTAGTGTGTGGAAACCTTTCCTTCTTCACAGCTTCCTCCCACCGGTGCAGGCCACGTCCCTATTCTTTTGTCTCTGTTTTTTCTTTTTTCTTTTGCCCTACCCAGGTACGTGGGGAGTTTCTTGCCCTTTGGGAGGTCTGAGGTCTGCTGCCAGCGTTCAGTACATGTTCTGTAGGAGTTGTTCCACGTGTAGATGTATTTCTGATGTATTTGTGGGGAGGAAGGTGATCTCCGCGTCTTACCCTTCCGCCATCTTGAAGCTCCTCCCACGTGTCTGTCTTCACGGGTGATGGCATCTGTTAAGAGTTAGAAAGAGGAGGCATGAACTGAGATGTGGTACAAAGGAGAGATGTCACCTGGCATAGTTTCAGCTTAGTGGAAACATCTTAGAGAAAGGACGGGGAGCTGGCACAGTAGAACGCGTAGGAACCTGAGCTGGTGTGCGCCCGTGGCTCTGTTCTAAAGCCGGACCCCAGCCACATCCAGTCAGTCACGCACCATTGTTTATCAAGAGCCTGTCCTGTGTTAGATGCTGGGCTTCTAACATGCAGCTTCCAACCAGATGATCTCTCGACCGTCAAGGAGCTTATCTTCGAGACTTAAGCGTTCCAGGATTGGCCTGGTAGCGAGCAGGATGGAATCAGTGAGGGAGGGAGGGAACCTAGCCCATTGCCCTGAATGTGCGGCTCAGAAGAGCTTTATTCTCATTTAATTCAGCATCTCCCTTAGTCCATACCACCCTGTGAGTTGTGGTATTTGTTCCCATTGTTCAGATATTCAGTCTGAAGCATTTCTGTTCTAATGCACTTATATTTAATGGCATTTGAAAATTTGGGGTTTGCCGGGGTGTCTCAGTATTTCCCTGGCACATGTCCAGGTCTGCTGTGGTTCAGTAGGGCTGGCAGGTCCGTGCACATGTGTGAGTTGGTGAAACAGCTATATAAATGTCTTAAGTGAAGTTGGACATGGACGTCAGTAATTATGACTGTGATCTGACAGAACTGAAAGCAGTTTGCGTGCTTTTAAATTGGGAAACACGCCAGTGTAAACATCCTGACGGTTTCTGAGAAGAGATGTCAGCCATGATGTAAAACTCATTTGCATTCATTCAGTGGTACTTGTATCACTGTTTGTTGTCTTGAATATATAATTTTATGGCTACTCTTGTGAGAAAGCTAACTCTTCTTTTATGTTGGTCTCTGATCTAAGGTATAACCAAAGTGTATCTAGGCTTGGTGACACTCTGATGTGTCCACGTTCTGACAGCAACTGGGCAGGTGGACTCAGTGTTGAGAGCTTCTACCTGCCCGGTATGTCAGAGCTACAGCGCCCCCATCCAGTAGGTCTGGGATGAGGCCTTGGAATATGTATTTTAAGAAGCTTCTTGGAAGCAACCTAAGTGTCCATCATCGGATGAATGGATAAAGAAGATGTAGCACATATATACAATGGAATATTACTCAGCCATAAAAAGAAACGAAATTGAGTTATTTGTAGTGAGGTGGATGGACCTAGAGTCTGTCATACAGAGTGAAGTAAATCAGAAAGAGAAAAACAAATACCATATGCTAACACATACATATGGAATCTAAGAAAAAAAAAACGGTCATGAAGAACCTAGGGGTAAGATGGGAATAAAGATACAGACCTACTAGAGAATGGACTTGAGGATATGGGGAGGGAGAATGGTAAGCTGTGACAAAGCGAGAGAGTGGCATGGACATATATACACTACCAAATGTAAAATAGATAGCTGGTGGGAAGCAGTCGCATAGCACAGGGAGATCAGCTCAGCTCAGTGCTTTGTGACCACCTAGAGGGGTGGGATAGGGAGGGAGGGAGGGAGGGAGACGCAAGAGGGAAGAGATATGGGAACATATGTATATGTATAACTGATTCACTTTGTTATAAAGCAGAAACTAACACACCATTGTAAAGCAATTATACTCCAATAAAGATGTTAAAAAAAAGAATAAATCTTAATGTATACCAATTTAAAAAAATCATTTAGGAGTTTGGGGGAATCCCAGAATGGAATGCAGAAACTGAGAAAAGAATTTAAATGGATTACAAATCCCAGTTGTGGGACATTCTGCAGAATGTCTGACCAATAATCTGCAAAACTGTCAAGGTCATTGAAAACAAGAGACTGTGAGACTGTGAAAACCAAGAGAAGCCTAAGGAGACACGACCATTAAATGTGATGTGGTATCACTGATGAGATCCTAGAACAGGAAAAGGAAATTAGAATACAGTTAAGAAAAATAAAAGACAAACCAAGAGCTGGGAGAAAATATGTGCAATACACATTTCTGATAAAGAACTTCTATCTAAAATTACACAAATAACTCTTAAAACTCAACAACAACAAACAAGAACTAAATTTAAAAACTGGGCGGAGTACATTAAAACTCTCTGTACTATATTTGCAATAACTCTATAAATCAAACTGTTCTAAAATAAAAGTTTATTTTTAAAGAAAAAAAAAGCTTCTTAAGTGATGATAATGCACAACTAGAATTTAGAATAACTACTTTAGGTACTTGAAAAATGATTCGGGTACCCCTATGTATTTTTTTTTGGTATGGTTTTTGTCTTGTTATTAATTTCATTGCTTTTGGGGATGAATATCAACTTGTATCTTTGATATTGTTGAGAATGGATCTGCAGCCTCATCATTTTTTACTTTTTATTTCTGTCTTACGAGTGATTGAGAAAGAAAGTACAATTTCTAACGTGCTAAGTATTCTTTAGATATTTGTTAGATTAAGCTTGTTAATGTCATTAGTGTGAAAATATACATAGAAGGTCTGATTCTTAACCTTGCTCCTCTGCACTCGTATGGTGTTAGTTTCTTATGTATCCTTCCAGTATTTCTTGATGCAAAAACAAGCAAGATACTTATTTTTTTCCGTCTTTCTTACACAAGAGTTAGCATATGATATATGCTTGAACCTTGCTTTTTATACTTTTTAAAAACAGTGTATTTTGCAGAGCTTTTCATTTTCTTACAAGGCATAGTATTTCATTATGTGGATGTACTATCTAGTTTGATGAGTCACTTCCCTATGGATGAATGCTTAGCTTGTTTCTCGTCTTTTACACACTGTGCTATGGTGAACAATCCATATACTGGTGTGTGCACATGTGTGCATGTCCTGGTTTGAACTGAACTCTTTCAAGGAGTAGACTCTGTGTTACTGACCTTTATGCCCTCATGCCTGGCACGGTGTTTGGTGCATAGAGATTTAATTGGGTGGATGGGGGGGTGGTCAGTTGGTTGATATTAGGAAGGTCGGTGTGACCACTCTTGTCTGATGGGTTGCCTAAAAGCAGAATTTCTCAGGATGTCTTGTTCCTGAGGTGTGACATGAAAAACATATTACAGGTTTGAAATCCTTATCTTGATAGTTTTATGCCTGGTTACAGCTGGCTTATTTTTCTTTAAACTAGAGGATGGCTTCTGAACTGCAGAACAAATTCTGCCAGCTATCAGTCCTAACAGTGGTGATTTTATTTGTTTTTTACAATGTGGCATATTTTTAGTTTATAGAGCTAAATATTCTGATGCTAACAGGTGCGAAAGGTTTTTTTCTTTCTTTTTAATAAGGAGATAGTTTTACTGGTTATAAAATCTCAAGTCGAAAGGGTTTGAATTTTAGAAAGTACTCATTTTGTTAAAATAACATACAGTATATCAGAGACATCTGAGTGATCACTGAAAAAGCAAAGCTGAAATCATACCAAGGAGTTGATTGATGGCTGACATTATTTCACGTAGTCAGAGAAGGTACAAGTGGGCACCAGACTGAAGTGAGGATACAAGTCAAGTGGCAAGAAGGAATTGCAGGGTTTCTCCTGGGGATTGTAGAAACCAGGGAACTTAGCCAATGGTATATGGTAGAAACTTCCTGCAGTAGTTCTTTGCCTCTTATTAGAGGTTTCTAGTTTGCAGCCAGTCCTAGGAAGATGTTTCATCTTTCTTAAACTTTTCCTTTAGCACAGATGAGAAACAGCACTAGATGATAGTAATGCTGGCTTAGCAGTCCAGCTCCTTTTCAGTTTTACACATGCGTGGCTGATCAAGACACGATTGCTACATATTTACAGAGAAAACTACCAACAACAAAACGGTATGATTAAATAAATGTCTCAGTGAGAAAAATCAAAAGGAGCAAAGATAAAAGTTTCAACGAAACATTTATGTAGTAAAATGTCACATAACATCTCCGTGATCAAATGTGTTGACTTTAATCTCCTGGCAGGATTTCACAGATTCTCCAGCTCCTTTACGTCAGTGCTCCTGCCACTTTATACCAAGGTGCAAAGGTGCAGACTCTGTCTGACTTGGGTCAGAGGTGTCCTTTCCCTGAGGCTGGAACCTATCACTTTGGCCATTGCTACTCTCAGAGTAGGAGAAGATGGCTTTTCTTTTAAAGGTTGATTTCTTTTCTTCATCTCCCTTTCATGTGCCATCAAGTTCTCTCATGCAGAGAAAACAGTTATTACATTGAAATGAAAGACAGCTGAGCATTTTCTTATGTCTTTCGTGTGTTTAAAAAAAACAAGCCTCGGGCTTCCCTGGTGGCGCAGTGGTTGAGAGTCCGCCTGCCGATGCAGGGGACATGGGTTCGTGCCCCGGTCCAGGAAGATCCCACATGCCGCGGAGCGGCTGGGCCCGTGAGCCATGGCCGCTGAGGCTGCGCGTCCAGAGCCTGTGCTCTGCAACGGGAGAGGCCACAACAGTGAGAGGCCCCCGTACCGCAAAAAAAAAAAACCAAGCCTTTGCAGAAACCTCTCAGGGCTCAGGGATGGTGCTGAGAACTGCTGGCCTCTTCATGAAAGATCATTGAAGTCACCCTTGAGAGCATTCCAGTCATGCTACTTTGGTGGAACCATTTTGTGAGATTTTCCTTTCCCTGCTTGGGTTTTTGACATAAAATTCTCGTGTGATTGGAGGCGGAAGTCTACGTATATGTCTTCATCGGGCTTTCTTTTCAGGATCTCTCCTCCGCCTTTACGGACGGCCTCCCCTTTGGCGCTGTGCCTGCACCACTTAGACAGGCGGCCCCTTCTCAGATGGGGCCTGGAGGAAACTGTCTTTTGAAAGAAGTGATATGATTTTTAAGATGATCTTTTGGGTAGAATAAGATGATCTTTCTTATAAGCCAGATTACAGACTTTATTTTATACTTATTGATCTTTCTTTCTGTACTGCAGGGGAAGGTGTGGCTGATTGATTTTAATCCATTTGGTGAAGTCACAGATGCGCTGCTGTTTACTTGGGACGAACTGTTATCTGGAAGAAACTTAAAGGGTGATTTTAGTGAAGAAGCCCTGGAGCAGGTAAGATGATAAGAAAGATCCCCAGGACACCTGTCAGTCCACTGAGGAATTGCTTGCTGGTTCTCCAGGCGCTGACACAGATTTACTCATAGATACTTTGCTGAGTTCTTCGTTTCGTACTCTCTCGTGAATGTTTTCTGTCTTTCACAAAATAGTTGTATTAGAGAAAGGGTGTGCGCTTTGATTTTTTCACTTCACTTTGTCTAAAGTGAAGATGATCATCCGATAGTTTCTTTTCTGGTTATTTTTCTTTCTCTTGGCTCTTCTGTCCTGCCCACCTGAGAATCCGGACCGTGGGTCAGGTCACGCATCTGTTTATTCTGCTCCCAGCCCCGGGCTGCCACGCACGGTTAGAGGGATGTTGCCCAGATGCACAGACGGGGCGGGGAGGGGGCTTGTCCCAGTCACCACCCCCGACTTCCTGTGGGCTCTGACCGCAGGTTCTGTCGCCCTCGCCAGCGTCCCCTCCTGCTGTCCACGGTGGCCGTTCCACGCACTCCACGCTCCTCTGAGCTTCCGTCCATCACTCCTGTCCTGCTCAGCAGCTGCTTTCATGTCTTCCCTCTTAGGAGAAGAGAATCCATCGGTGAGAACTCACTCTATTTAACTGCCGTCAAACCTACAGACTCACCTGCATCCTTCCTCCCGAGTCTCGTCTCTGCCCCTGCGTCTCTCCAGGTTCCTGGGGCTACCATCTGTCTTCTTTCCTTTTTCCAGTCTCTTCCTTTCTCTGTAAGCAAGTAACCGTGTTCTGACGCCTCCTGTCATAGAAAGCAAGACTTCCCTCAGCCCCGTAATGCCTGCTCATTTTTAAAGGAAATTCTAAAGTCACCCATAATCCCACCTCCTCGAGAACCACTGTTAATATTCTGGTGTGTAACCTGCCTGCACACATACACACGAGGCTTTCTAAAGTAAATGAGAGTGCTCTGCGTCTACAGTTCTGTCCACGGAGCTCTTCATTTCGTACTCTCTCGTGAGTGTTTTCTGTCTTTTACAAAATAGTTTTATTTTCACATGGTTGTTTAAAAACACACAGAGAGAGAATTAGAAAGAGGCGAGACTTGAAATCCTACTACCTAGTAATGGCTATTCTTACCACCTCTGTTAAGGTTTTCTGGGCATTTTTTGTGTGTATGCACATGCGCATGCACACATTATTTTGGCAGTGGGGTCCTGCGAGTTCCTCTCCTGCTGTCGGGCCACTCGCTAGTCCTGTGGCCACCGCTCCCCAGCCCGCTTGCCGCCGGGCCTCCCCCGGCTCCCCACCCTTCGCCCGCCCCTCCCCGCCCCCCCCGTTCCGAAGAAACTGTTTATGGTGAGGGCTCCACCAACATGTCAGGAATTCCAGCGAGCAGTGCACGGCCCTGCTCTTCCTTAACGCTGGGCCACGTCTGAGCTGTTACCTCTTGTTCCTGTCACACCCTTTCCCCTGGTTTCCATGACGCCTGCTCGCCTCCCGGCTTTCTTCCTGCTTCTCCGGCTGCTGCCTTGCCCTCCGTGGGAACATCTTTCCTTCTGTCTGTCTCTGAAATAGTCCTTTTCATCCTTACTCTGTCCCGGGCCGTCCTGGGCCTTGTTTTTCTAGATCTGACTGTGGTCCCTGTTTTCCACATCAAGGCGCTTGCCCTGCTGTGTGGGCCTCGCCTGCGGACTTGCCTGCCTCCTGCGTCGGGCTGTAGGTTTCCGAGCCCATTGATGGGGTCTCTGTTCTCCATGTGTCTGTGGGGCTGCACACAGTGCCAGGCACAGCTAAGGTTGATCGAATTAGTGAATGAAGGGATCTTATTCCTGCTGGCGTCTTAAGAGTTGTGGGCCATTAAATCTGAGCATCAAGGAAGAAGATTTGGCACAAGGTTATTTTTTTTTCGGTACGCAAGCCTCTCACTGTTGTGGCCTCTCCCGTTGCGGAGCACAGGCTCCGGACGCGCAGGCTCAGCGGCCATGGCTCACGGGCCCAGCCGCTCCGCGGCATGTGGGATCTTCCCGGACCAGGTCACGAAGCCGTGTCCCCTGCATACATAGGCAGGTGGACTCTCAACCACTGCGCCACCAGGGAAGCCCACACAAGGTTATTTTTAAATATGAGGGACAGAGTTATTGGATAGAAACAGTTTGCACAAGATTCACTGTATGATCCAAATTCATTCATTCTTCCTTCCCTCCCTCCCTCCCTTTCTTTCTTCTTAATGTAAACAACCTCATATTGGAGATTGGGGATGACAGAAGGGCAACAGGAACTGGCCCCTGCCTTTCCCCAGCATCACCTCCCGTCTGTCCTCCACCGCAAAGAGATCTGCCTTCCTTTTGTTCCTCGAAGCCACAAAGCCCTGCCTGGCCTTCAGGTCTTTGCACTGGTTGTTTCCACTGCCTCCAAAGCCGTGTTCACTCCCAGACCTCACGAGGCTGCTTTCCTCCTACTTCTCAGTTCTCAGTCCAGACGTCGCCTCCTGAGCAAGGTCCCACCTGGTCCCCCTCTAAAGAGGAGTCTACATGGTTCTCCTCTTACCATAGTGCCCTGCTCTTTTGTTTTTATAACACTTTTTACTCTCTGGAACAAGCTTGTTAATTTATTATTTGCTTGCTTGGTGGCTGTCTACCATCTTGTTTTCCAGTTTTTCTCCCACCCCTAGAACAAGGTCCAGCAGACAGGTGTTTCATGAGTACTTGTCAGATGGCTGGTCTGTCTGTCATAAGGTGTGGCTTGCTTTCTAGGGCTCCATGGTCCTGTTCCATCCAAGTTCCCGGCCTGTCTCCACGTGCTGGACACGATCCATCCCTCACCTAGGTCTCTGCCACCCATGAAGCCCAAACACAAGGCCTCTGACTCTGAAATCCTTTTCAGCACCAGGCAACATGTGAATATCCTATGCAAGACTCAAAGCATGTACAGTAAAGAATGTGAAGACTTGTTAAATATGATCCTTGAATTTGCAGTTTTACATAGGTGCTGAGAGGAATCTACAAATAAGTCTGTAAAATGCCGTGAGAAAAGCACAGCAGCGTTAGGGGTTTGGAGCACTCGTTAGCCCTTACTGTTGACTCTGTTCTCTAAGGCGTATTTCCAGCAGTGCACCTGTGGAAAGCGACAGTGTTTATAAAGCATGCTGGCCTGTGTGGGACCACTCGAGGCAGCCTCAGGCCCGGAGAGACCCGCAGCCCTTCATGGCCATGGTGGCTGCACAGCCAGCACTCAGGGACCACCTAGCCCCCCGCAGGGACTCTGGCTTCAGATGCCTTAGATGTGTATTTTCTTGTGAACATGTGGAAGTATTTTTAAAACGTTGGTGCTTTCTTTTACTTCAGTAACTGATTTTCTTCCCTACGTAGTACAGAAGAGGACATGTCGTGGGAATTGCTACACCAGTATCTTTTTCAGTTTGAAGAGTAGACTTAAAGAAGCACTTTCTCAGCGACTTTCCTTTTTCTTTTCCTTTGTAAAGGATGCTCCGGCCTTCCGTTGCACCAACAGCGAGGTCACAGTTCAGCCGAGTCCCTACCTGAGCTGCCGGCTGCCCAAGGACTTTGTGGACCTCTCCACCGGGGAGGACGCTCACAAACTCATCGATTTTCTTAAACTGGTAAGGTTTATGTGTACTTAGCAGGCTGGCCAGCTCTGCTTTCAAGTTGACTCTTTAATATTTCACTTTAGTTATATACCACGTAGATTTTTATTTGATGATTGGGAATTAATGGGCAGGAATTACTAATTGAGGTCGTTTTATAATGACGTATGTCAAGTAAGCTGAAAGATTAATTTATTGATTAAAATGACAGAAAATGTTTTTTATGTGTATGGTTTGAGTAATTTTCATAATACTTGTAATCTTGAAGAAAGTATGTATAGTTGACCCTTAAACAACCAGGGGAAAATCCACATATAATTTATAATGAACCCTTCGTATCCACGGTTCTGCATCCATGGATTCAACCGGCGGTGGGTCCTCAGTACCGTAGTATTTGCTACTGAAGCAAATCCACATGTAAGTGGCCTGTGAAGTTCAAACCCATGTTGTTCAAGGGTGAACTGTATACTGTTATAGGGCTGAGAGCAGATCAGATCTCTCCTATGGGTACTCCAGGGGGAAGGTGAGTATTTGTATTTGTGTGTGTTTCTGGGTGGGAATATTTGTACATAAAGAAGAAAGAGAACGAAGTGTTCAAATATCTTGAGGCTAATGTGCCCAGGAGCCAAAGTGATAAAACTACTTTAATGAACTACATAAGGCATGGTTTTTTTTTCCATGATAATTTTCAACCACATCTTTTGCTAAGGGCCTCTAGAAAATTATACTTGCTGACAGAAAAAGTGATCTTGGCTGAACAAATATCCCACTTAGAATGTGCTGTTTTAATGCATCTTGGTTTCCTTTGACAGAAAAGGAATCAGCAAGAGGATGACTGATTAGCATGCTAGAGTTCAAGGCCAAGTCACACAGGAAACCACTGCTGCTTCTGGAGGCCGTACATAGTCCACAACCTCCTATTAACCCAGTCAGCGGGGGAGGGGGAGGGGGCAGCGTGGAAGTCAGTGGCTTTTTATATTCATGTATAAAACTGGGGGAAATGGAGGGACTTTGCTACTTGTAAAAATAACACAATAAATAGATCTTAAACATAGGAAACCATCCTGTTCTGATGATAAAATACTTTCTGTGAAATACCTTGTTCTTTAGGCTCAGTCTATTTATATTTATCTCTGTTCCTTGTGCTATTTTTTTTATACCTGGCAGGTAGCTGGGCAACTTTATATTTGTTATACAGAAATGGGTTCTTTCTTTATCATTGCTTTTCCCATTGAAAAAATAGAACCTTATATTACTATAGAAAATATTTTTCCTACTTTGAGGATTTTCATGTAATTTTTCTATCAGTTGAGCTTCGGTTTGGGTATAGTTAAAATAATACAGACCTCTCAAACTGTCAACCATGAATTTCAGTAGAGTACCTTAAATGTGTATCCCTAAAACTATCACAGATATATTTCAGCCTTTCAAACAATTATTGGAATTTGGGGGGAGGTAGATTCACGTTTTTAGGCCACCGTTTTAGTGATTCTTCAGTGTCGTGACTGATGATATGTCAGCGATACCTGATTTACTCAGCACTCACCAAATGCTGAGACGCTCTGCTCAGTGCTCTCTATGTGGTATTTTACATCACGGAGCAATTTAAGAAAACAGACGTTACAGTTTCCTAGGGTGTCTATCTAATGTGGTATCAAAGAATATTTTACTAGTTGGAGGTATGTTTCTCAACATCAGAGAGCATGTGCTCCCATAGAAAGATAACAGAGAGAAGTGGGGCGAAATCTCCCCTTTCTGTGTAGTTAAGGCAGATTACGTGTAGTGACGAAAGATATCATTTCTCATTAGGTTATTTCGAATTCTGTCTTGCTGTGTGGTTTCTCCGTTACAGTCACTTGATATTGGTGTTTAAAATACAAAGATCAAGTGTATCAAATGCCATTTCTGAGGCCAACTGTTTGAGGTATAAGTGCTTCAAAAATATTTTTGTTTTTTAAACTGCTCATGGCCTTCTGTTAACTCATAATGGAGGGATCTATTGTTGTGAGTTGATTTCATCTTAGCTCCGAAGCTCGCTTCACCAAGATGACACTTGACCAGTCAAAAAAAGGAAATGTATTTGATACCAATTGAAAAAGTTCAGACTATGTATAATAAAAAGACTCAAGCAAAATTTAGCAAACAGTTTATAAAAAGGACAATTCTTGGTGTAAAACTCATTAACTTTTTACTTTAATTTTCCTGAGGGTATGATTGAGTTGAACTCGCACTTCCCTTTTAAAAATGTGATTTTGGTACATTGTTTCCGTAGTATATTTAATTCTAGTTGATTATCCTGGTGTTAATATTAAATATAGGATAACGTGCAGGAAATATTCTCCTAATTCAGATGTCATTTATGCCTGCCTAAAGATTAGTTTTCGAATTATCCTTTTATTATGTTGGCTTTATCTATTTTTTCTTTGAGGTACCTCAGGTTTGCGCTTGAATTTAGAGAGTGGATACACGTGTGATTCCTTAGTCTGGTTCTGAAATCCTGCCTTCGGAAGAGAAGACATTACAGATCTTGATTCTGACAGGTTGGGATAAACATGTTTACTTTGTCCTGCAGGCAGTGGCATGTAGTACAGGCCTCGCAAACAGCAGACTTTGCCAAAAGTTCTGTTTAAAGAAGTGTCATTTTGATTTGCATTTTCTGAGTTCATAGATCTTTCCCATCTACTCAGCTTTTTTTTTTTGGAAATTGAAGATCATGTCTGTTAAAAAGCAAACAAAGCTTGTGTGACTGAGTTCTTCAGCTTAAATTTGTTTTCTTACCTATAAATTGGGAGAATAATAAACTCATGCCTCTGTTAAATGAGATGTAAAGCTTTCCATGTAGTGCATCGTACGCAAGCCCCTAAGAAATGGCAGTTATTATTACCATTCTGCTTTGCAGACTTCTGTAGTTTAAAGGCAAATCCTTTCTTAACAGAACCAAAAAAATTTTGAGTGGAAAGGGACTTCAGAGATCATTCAGCCCACTTTCTTTTCCTTTTTCCCTCCTTCCCTTTCCTCTTTTTCCCTTCCTTTTTTTTTTTTACAGAAAACTGCTCACAGAAGTTAAGACTTGTCCAAAATTGTAGCAGAATCAGAACCACAAAAGAACCTCTAGTCTAATGCTGCTCCCTAAGGATTTGTAGCCTAATATTTTTTGTAGATAAGTTTCAACCAGAACAAATTATTATTTTAATAATAAAATTTTCAAAAAGAATTGTTTTTTAAATAAAAGTAAGTACAGATTCGTTTCACACATCTCTGTGCAGCGGAATTAAATAAAAAGATACTAAATATAGAGAAATTAAATGAAGAAATAACTGAAAGATTTAATTCAATTTCATGTTTGTATTAACTAGGCTGATCTTGAGAGGAGACTTAGCCATCTTTAAACATTTTAAAGACAGAATTCCTATTTAACTAAACGTTTTATTCATGTGTTGTCTCGGCTCATAGAAAACAGTTTCAGTAAGTGTTCTAAGAAAAGAAATAGTGATAAACTCACCCTCCATATGCACTGCAGCTCTGTTATGTATACACATTAAGAAGAGGCATGAGGAATGGCAATATAAGACCTAGTGACAAAAAAGCGGTTGAAGCAGCAGCTAAATTCCCCATGTCATGAGCTTAGGCAGTGAGTCTGGCATTAATTACCTGAAGAGAGAACGCATTCAAATGTGTCTTTTTTTTTTTTTAACCAGGGAAACCAAATAAAATGATGCTTCTAAATACATATAGACAGAAAAATTAACAGAGGTGGAACATTAAGGTAAAGATGCTGAGGCAGCGACTTGTTCATCCAGCACACATTTTTCGGGTCCAGGACAGTGTTAGATGCTGTGTGTACATCTTAAGCGTCCTGCCTTCAGAGACCTAACAGGATACAGGACACCATGATAGACTCGTACGTAAAGAAGGAGGGTTTGATGAGTTGCAGCAACTTGAAGACCTCTGTGGGTGCAGAAAGAGCGGTCAGGGCCTCGTCCAGGTGAGATGTTGGGATTTCATTCTCAGGTGAGGCGGGAGGCCATTGGGAGGTTTACGCAAAGGAGAGACGTAATCTCATTTAGGACTTTGAGGTGTTACTCTGGTTTCTGGGTGGGAAGCGGAGCGATCAGTTAGGAGACAGTGACTCGTGATGGTCAGGGTGGCCCCTGCTGCGGGGGAAGGCGGTGTGAAGACATGAAGTGCAAAGATTGGGGATACAACCAAGGGGAAGCCCTGATGGGAAGTAGGGCGTGAAGGAGAAGGAGGGTGTGAGCTGCCAGGTGGAGGGGAGGCAGTTTTCTAAGCATGAGAAGGAATTAAAGGGAACCAGGTTAGGGAGGGAAATCAAGACCTCCGTCTTGGACATGAAGAATTTGAGATTGCAGTGACTTACCAAGTAAACATGTCGAGAGACAGTTGGATTTAACAATTAGAACTTGGCGAATTCCCTGGTGGTCCAGTGGTTAGGACCCGGCACTTCCACTGCCGTGGGCCCAGGTTCAGTCCCTGGTCGGGGAACTAAGGTCCCACAAGCCACACAGTGCGG
Source organism: Delphinapterus leucas (assembly GCF_059928025.1). Lineage (NCBI taxonomy): Eukaryota > Metazoa > Chordata > Mammalia > Artiodactyla > Monodontidae > Delphinapterus > Delphinapterus leucas. The sequence continues at coordinate 19,811,948 of NC_143130.1, read as the reverse complement.
CCAAGAAACAATTGGAACTTCTGTGGAACAGTACGAGCAGATCAAAAGGCCTGGAAAATTGGGAAAGAAAGCCAGGGGGTGGCATTATGTCCAGCTACGTGGGACACTGCTAAGAAGTTAGATAAGGCAGGCTTCCCTCGTGGCATAGTGGTCAAGAACCCGCCTGCCAATGCAACGGACACAGGTTCAAGCCCTGATCCTGGAAGATCCCACATGCCGCAGAGCAACTAAGGCCGTGTGCCACAACTACTGAGCCCGCACTCTAGAGCCCACGAGCCACAACTACTGAAGCCAGTGCACCTAGAGTCCGTGCTCTGCAGCAAGAGAAGCCACTGCAATGAGAAGCCCGTGCACCGCAACAAAGAGTAGACCCTGCTCACTGCAACTAGAAAAAGCCCGCATGCAGCAACGAAGACCCAACACAGCCAAAAAAAAAAAAAATTAGATAAGGCAACAAAAAAAGTTCTTACATATTACGGGTTGAAATCTTTTAATTTGTTGGAAGACCTAATGTGGGTGTTTAATGTGAATTTAGACTGGTGATTCTTACTGATATTTATGTATAAAGTACAAATCTCTCTTCACACCACAGAAGTTAATATTTAGCAATGTAATTATTTTGGGATTCTTTAACTGATCATTTAATTTTGTTAAAGTCTCAGTATGAACTAAGATGACTTAAATTGGGTTTTCTGCATCACTGATTTTTTTGACTGTTGGACACTCACATTTAATGGGTAGAGTTCTTAGGTGGATTATCTCACCATGTACTCACAGACTTTTAATCAAGGAAAGACTTAAACTGAATTTCCCCTACTAGTTGCAAGTGGTTCTCCCCACCTTGAAAAATGTCTGTAAAGTGTCAGCACTAATTTCAGAACAAGGCAAGCAGCTGGGCCGTCAACTACCCATTCATAGTGTGTGAACAAGCAGTCATTGGGGAACTGAGTGTAAATAACATCATAATCTTCCAAATAAGCATGAGGAGAAATGGATTTCTTTGAGAATCTGGTGAAAGATATAGGCTCACCTGAGGAAAATCTTTACACACAGTTTCAAGGGGTCTTAGACCTCAGATTAAGACCCCTGCACTAAAGCTGTGTGGGGTCAGATTAGAAGCCAAAGCTTCTTCACTTGTAAGAATGGAGCCATTTCATAGTGCGTAGTGTGCCTCAGAGAAGTAAACGCACACAGCTTCCCTTTTAACTCAAGTAGTTTCCAACAGTGTTGTTTCTGTAATTAATTAATTTATAGTACATTCCCCTCAGATTGTCAGCTCTCATGAACAAAGTAAACTGAGTGTTAGAATTCCACCAGAAAAGCAAAGGTAGTATGAGTCATATACATACATATATGTGTGTATATAAAATCGCCCTATGACATATATATGTATATATGTACACTTGTTATACACACCTGTGTGTGTGTATAATAAGGGATTTATTACATGGGACTGACTTATTCAGTTGAGGTGAGCTGGCTACACAAGTCTGAAGCCTTCGGGCAGGCTGGGACTGCAGGCACGGGACGAAGCTGTTTGTCCACAGGTGGAATTCAGTGTCTTTCTCTCTGGAAAGGCTCAGCCCTGCTTTCAAAGCCCTCCACCTAATGAGCCCACCAGGATACTCTCCCTTAGATTTAACAGATGGGGACTTTCATTGCATCTACACAGTTCCCTGCACAGCAGGACCTAGGTTAGCATTTGAATAACTGGGGATGGACCCTTGCTTGCCATGCTGACACATCAGAAGACACCACATACTAGAGAAGAAGGTCTCCTTGCACTTACAGAAGCTATAGCTCTGGTGATGGATTATTTCAGGAGTAACTGTGACTAATTCCGATTGTTTTAAAAGGAGCACACTGATTATGCACTGGAGTGGGTGTTTTCCTTGAAAGCAGGTGCTTTAGGGATGACCATACACTTATTTTTGCGATGTTGCCACCACTCCAAAATCTTCTCTTGAATCTTCTTGGAAGTGCCTTCAGATCCATTTATAAGCCACAGAAGAAAACCTATCTTACAATCTATCTATAGATTGTTTTCTAATCTATCTATCCTACTTTATTTAGCACCTTGTTTTTTGATTGAAACTGATACACACTTCCATATCATTTTTCTTTCTTATTCATCAGACTTGGTTCAGAATTCTTCCAAAATTCAGATGTCAGCTTCAAGAAGTCTTAATCCATTTTTTGTGCCACTAGGACTTTAATCTTCCTGAAGCACATTTCCGGTCACTCTAACGCTTAAAGCCTCTCAGAGGTTTCCCATTTCTTAGAAGTTGATGTGCCGACTTCTCAGATAGGCGTTCAAAGCCCAGAGCAGCGTAGCCCCAAGTCTGTCTCTACAGCCCAGTTCCGTGCCCGCCAGCACATACTGTTCTCCAGCCAACCTCGGTTACTTGTGGGAGCCGAGGATATCTTTATCTTTCTCACCTGTTCCTCTGACTGTGCTTTGCCCCCTCATCCCCGCTCCCCCCACCCCATCTTCTGCTTGTTAAAAGCCAGCCTTCAAGGCCCGGCTCCAGTGGCACAGAGTCCTTTCTGTGCTGGGATGTTCACAGCACTTCGGTGTTATTGTCGCTTTTACACTTAGAACTTAGTGGTATAGGATGTTGGTGCCGTAATCAGACTGCTAATAGTGAACTTGGGGCGAGACTGGTGTCCTAGCTTTGCTCTCACAGCAGTTGGTGTGGTGCCCTCTCGGGGCCGAATGAATGTGATTTCACATCAGGGACGGGTTGTGACGTAGAAGCAATTCAAAACGAGTCCCCCAAACGCTTTCCAGCACGTTAGCATCACCAAAACTAACGCATCACTCTCAAAATCCACAACTCGACTAACACAGCACTCAGTTACATACATTAATCTGTCCTTTCTATTCACAATATGGAATCACTACTCGAAAAGGTTATTAAAGAGCTCTTGTCGGGAATTCCCTGGCAGCCCAGTGGTTAGGACTCTGCGCTCTCACTGCCGAGGGCGAGGGTTTGATCCCTGGTCAGGGAACTAGGGTCCCACAAGCCGCGAGGCGCCAAAAAAGAAAAAGAAAAAAAAGAGCTCTTGTCTTTCTTTAACTGAACCAAACCATCCAAAGCCTGTTGCTAATATCTTATCCCACAGCCTTCATGATGCAACATGTACTCCCCTTTCAACTGGGAATAAACCCCAACTAATTACTTCTGCCTGCTTGTTCTAAAACAATTCTAATGGAACCTCAGTCTGTTCTGCCTGTCTGCCTTTCATCTTTTCAGACACACCTCCCTCCTCCTCCCCTTCCCAGCGCAGCAAGCAGGCACAGACAGGACCACTGCCTGGGATTCGCTGCCTTACTTATGTGTCCAAACACTCCGAATGATAATCTCTTTGGAGGCAATTCTGGTTTGGTTTGGTTTTGCTTTTAAGTGGAAAATGTGGCTCTTCTGTTGCTGTTGCATCTCAGCATAGCCTTCTCACATGGACCCCAGAGCCAGGCAGCCTGCATTAGGACTGGCTTTGTCCTGGGTAAGGTATTGCATCCCTCTGTCCCTGTGTTTCCTCATCTGTAAAGCAGAGATGGCAATAGTCCCTATGTCACAGGGCTGCCGCCAAAAGTCAGTGTAGGACAGTTCCTGGCATCGTAGTGAATGCTTGGTAAATATAAACTCTTACCTGCTACACTATATCATTACCGTGGTGTGATTTCAGTGAGCTGTCTACATCTGTGATAGAACAGTGTTTTCTGCCTTCTGCTTTTCCTCTGTGTTACTGGGGAGGGTTTTCATAGGAGATCCCTCTGTGTTTATTTTCCCCAATCCTACCTGCCTAACCGGCCTTTGCCCTGCCACAGCATTGCCTGTAGTGGAACCAACATTCCCCCCAAGGCTCACTCTTCCTGCCCGAGATACAATGCGTGCCTTTCCAGAGCCACCCCACTTGACCTGGGACCAGGAGGGAGCAGCCTGCAGGTAAATGCTTAGTTGAAAATAAATCCAGTATATCAGGAATTAGATTGGGGACTGAAAAAAATTCATCCTTTCAGGAGACACAAGAAATGACCAGCCTGGTAATACAAAAATTGTAGGATAGGGAATGCCGACTGCTTGATGTAAGTTACCTGAGTCTTAATTCTATAGCTATATGAGTTAAGCAATAATTTCCCCCATTTTATAGAAGATGAATTTGCAGCTCAGTTAATTTGCTCTAGATAACAAACAGTAAATTACGGAGGTGGGGTTCAAACCCAGATACGTCCAAGCTCAAAGCTTATGCTTTTCACCCTATGTGTCAAAAACCTCAGAAGACTTCAAAAACCACAGAAGAATAACCTGAAATCTATGAGGGTTTATGTGGACTGTATTCAATTAATCTGTGGCCCTTTCAGTTTCCCTTACAAGTAAAATATATATAGCCTTCTCGAAAAATTCTGGTGGAGACCATGAATCCAAGTGGTTTCTATTTTTGTGAACTGGAGACCAAGTACAGGAGCAAACTTGGAAACATAGAAAATAAGACTTGGAACCTCCTTCCTACTTCAAGAACAGATTCCTTTCATTGTCCCATTTCAAGAGTTAATGATTCTCTCACCATTCTAGTCACCACCCGCTTAAGCCGGTCACGTTGGTTCGCTTTAGTTCAGCAGTGGAATTCCGAGAGGCCGACCATTCTTCCCTGTGGCCCGGGAAGGCCTGCCAGAGAGCATGTGCCCCTGCTCTGGGCTCCCCCGCACGCCCTCTGCTTCGTGCTGCAGGTCCTGCAGTTTCGTGATGACGCTCCCGGTTCCGTGTTTGCGTTTTTATCCTGTGCCCTCATTAAGCTTTTGGTTAATGGGGTCTCTTCTACCAAAGCAAGAGCGGAGCCGCGTGGCTGGGCATTGTGCCCTGGTGTTCTTGCTTGACAAGGACTCTGAACAGGTCACTCAGCTTTCATTACATTTTGAGGAAGATAACTACAAATCTGAAAAAAAAAAAATCCCTTAAAGCTTATGTGTTGATGGGAGGGTACTCTTTTCTTGTCCTTCTCCACCCTGGAATATAATAACCACAGTGCAGCTCTGAGGCTGCTGGGAAGGAGCCCCAGGAGCAGCACGATAGTTTAGAAATTTCACCTGTTTGGGGGTCTTAGGTTGCTCTATTTTTTTCCTCGTCTCCTGATTCTTTGATTCCTTTAGTTTAGGTTTCTGAAAGCCCTGGATGGGTAGGAGGCAATAGTCCCTGATCTTGAGGAGATTTACAATCCAGTGGTGGTGAAATAGACACACACACGCACACACAAGTAGAATGTCTAAGATAGGTGGATACACATATATGTTGACAGACAGATGACAATAAATAAAGATATGCCTTGATTTATAGTTGGTTTTATAACATGTAAAACGTTTTTAAATTTTATAGAAATTTTATAAATTAAAAGTTGTTTTAATATAATTTATTGAGTTTATGAGAACAAGACTCTACAGTAAAAAGAAAAATCCTCCCATTTTGTCCCATTATGCAAATACCTACCCACCAGATGACCAGTCCTAAACATGGTTTGCTGCGTATCTGTTTTCTTTAATGCCACACAGCTCCATCTATTCCAGGGTGACATTTGAGAGGTGAGAGAAGGGGGCTTGTTGAAGGGACTGTACTTGCTGTGTCAGATTTCCCTGACTCAGACATGAGTGATTATTGGTTGAGACGGGAGAATCAGGGTGCAAGAGGATCCTTTGTGCATGACAAAACTCTGAGATAGAGTGATCTTTAAGGAAAACCTGTGTGCAAAGCCGTGGAAAGGCTTTGGCTTCTGCCCTCACGCCCTGCATTTATTTGCAGTGCACAGGGTGCCTCACTGTGAAGAAGTTCAGCCAGCCATTTCTCTGAGCAGGTGAAGGCTCGCCTTCCTTTTGACGGCAGGGTTTCTTGAAAAGGAGTAAGCCAGTCCCTAATCTCATTGAATTCTTTCCAGTCACATCACTGTAAAACATCGGGCTAATAGGCAAGGTTCATTCTTTACCTCCCTCCCCAATTCTTGGCCTCGAATAAGAATGGGCAGTAGGGGTGGGGAGAACAGAGGAAAAAGAGTACAGATGTTATGTGTGTATGTGTATGTACGCACACACAAACACACGTTACATGTGTTAGTTTAAAATTGATTTGCTTTGGTAAGTGAGGCAACACTTGAATTTGGTATCAGGAAGTGGTCCAGTAACACAAAGGAAGAATCATCAAACATGTAAGACCACAGCTTGAGGGATGGCTGGGGATGACCTAGCCTCTGTGGAAACTCCTCTGTGGGGTCATAAAGTGTGATAAATGGAAATGGAGCCCAGCCAGAACCCTGGAGTGTTTTTCTTCAAACTGTCATCCCAGACTCAAAATATTCATTAGATGAATGGAAGGTCTTGTCTTTTTTTCTTTCTTACTCTTTTCATTCCCCACCTTTCCCCTCTTTTCCTCGTGAGAAGGCATCTCGCTCAGCCACAGTTTATAGGCAGGGCCCTTTGTTTAGGTCTGAGGAACAGGACAGACCGGGTCCAGCATCACACACTTATTCTTGTGGGAAGAACTGACAGCTAATTCATGTCTATGAATTGCTTGGAGATGAAAAGTGTTGCATAAATACCAAGTAACATTATCGCTGTGAGGGCTGTTCGTTTTGAGTGTAGTAAAACGCGTTGATCTCTGGGTCCAATGGAAGCCCAAACTTCCACAGCCAGAATCTATATCTGTTTCTCTCACATACGAAAGAAGCGGAGCCTCCTGTATGCGTACTGGTTATACTGAGAGCACTGCAGTTTTTAGTTATTTTTAAAAAAGTGGTCACTCAAAGAAAGGGGACATTGGGTAGAGACACAGGAAAGAAGGGATGGAGAAGCATATTCTCAAATACTCTTGAAGGGCATCTGACATGGATTGGGAGGGGATTTAGAGTTGGAGAAATAAATGGAGTTGGAAGAGAGACAGAATTTTAAACAGACACCTTAAGATCCAGTCCAGGGCAGAAGGATCACAGGCACCCCTCTCAATGAGTTAGTCGGTATGAGAATTAGAAGGTGCAAGGCTGGCTGTTTCCCATCAGCATTTGTTGTCACGAAGTTGTCTTCTTTGAAATGAAAATGAGAATCCCTAGGATGAGCCTTAGAAAAGGAGGGAGAAAGTCCACAGGAGAGGATATGCTCACTTCTGGATTTTGAACACAAAGCAAAGCTGTGCAAAATTTGAATAATGGGAAGGAAAGTGGTCAATCAGTTAAGGTTTAGTAGCCAACAACAGAAACTAACTCCAGTTAACTACAGGAAAGGGAATGTAATGGAAGGGTAATTCACAGCAAAGCTGAGTAGACAGGCCACAGAGATGACAGAGACCCCAGCAATTTCAGAGACCCAATGGATAGTGTCACCAGGACTCAGCCACCAAGGAGGTTCTGGCTCCTGAGCTGTTTACTCCGCTGGAGACTCAGAATCCCAGAATAGAGTCTGATTGGCCTAGCTTAGGTCAAAGGGCAATCGCTGCTAGTTTGAACAATGGGAACTATAGCTCTGTAGACATTCAAAGGAGGAGGGGGACGGACGGTGCAGTGATCCAGGAAGACCTCCAGGAAGAGGAGGTTGAATATAATGCACTGGCCCAATATTTATGTAGTGAGTGGTTTGACACCCTAGCTGGAGTAGGCAGGGCACCGAGATTGACAGTCCCAACCAGACTGCGTACCCTGGGAGGGGGAAGCTCTCCAAAGGGAAATTGAGGAACCAGCAAAGGGAGTGAATGCTGGATGATGAAATCAGCAGGTGTCTCTTACAGTGGGTGAGCCGCGGGGAAGAGAAAGAGGATGCAGGGTGGGGTTGTTCTGCAGAGATGCTTAAAATCCTTATTAGATATCCAGGATGTCTCCCAGAGGGCTCTGCTATGCGCAAAGCCTCAATTCCTGCTCATCTCTTCCTTGTTAATTTCTCTGTCATGTTCAGTTTCATACCTGGATGTCTACTTAGGTGTTCCAATTCCACCTCATTTAACTCTAGCCAACCAAAGTGTATGTTACACAAAAGACATCGTGCTAAGTGTGAATAAATGAGATGCTATCCCTGACTTTAGAAGATTAAAATTTCATAGAGAAGCCCATGATCTAGACAAATTCATGCTCTTTACTCCTCACCAACAATTTCTTGTATTCACTTAGTTTTTGTTAATAGTGTATTCCTAGACCATCAGCTTTGAAACCTTGGGATCATTTATAGCTCAACCTTTTCTTTAGTCTCCCTTACGTATATCTCTTTTCAACTTGTCCATTTAGCAAGTCCTCCGAATCCTTTCACCCATTTCTGCATTTCTGTTTCAGTGCCACCACTTGGCAAAGTCCTCATTATCTTACACCTATTTTTCTGTAATAACCAGCTAGCTGAGCTTGCGGACTTGGTTTCTACATCCCTCCTGTCTTTCCTGTCTGTATACAGGTTCCACAAGCCTTACAGTAATTTCACTCTGACCTCTGTGACCTTATTTTCCTTTACTTCTAAAACATATCCACAGCTCCAGGCCGGTCAGCCTTCTCACAGCCCTTCAAATATACCAGGTTATTCTTACCTTCATGCCCCTCGCCTCTCTTCCTCCTCTCACCTGGAAAGCCCTCCTTTATCTCATTCATCCATTGAAACCAGCCGTTTTCAGCCCCGGTTACACATTCTCATCACCTGGAGAGGGTTGTGAAGTAAAGGTGTGGGCAAATTAAAATCCCAAGCTTAGATAATATAACCTAAACTATATACATAACAAGCTCTGAGCTGTCAGATACCACTTTTTTTGGTTAAAGGAATGTAGCACAATCTATATTTATTTATTTTTAATAAATTTATTTATTCATTCATTTATGCCGCGTTGGGTCTTTGTTGCTACACGCAGGCTTTTCTCTAGTTGCGGCGAGCGGGGGCTACTCTTCGTTGCAGTGCTCGGCTTCTCATTGCGGTGGCTTCTTTTGTTGCGGAGCACGAGTTCTAGGCACGCGGGCTTCAGTAGTTGTGGCTCGCGGGCTCTAGAGCACAGGCTCAGTAGTTGTGGTGCACGGGCTTAGTTGCTCTGCGGCATGTGGGATCTTCCCCGACCAGGGCTCAAACCCCCGTCCTCTGCATTGGCAGGCAGATTCTTAACCACTGCGCCAGCAGGGAAGTCCCACCACTTGTTAACAGAGTCAGAGGCCACTGTAGGTGACATCATGATGCACTCACTAATAAATGCTGGGACGTCGTCCCAAAGGGTATTAGAAACACACAAATGCACACCCACACAAGTACACTCGGTGGGGGGGGGTGCTGTATGCACAGTTCAGGGGAGCCCTTCACAAGAAGGTGTGGGCCTTTCCTGAAGGGAGAGACTCGAAGCAGCAGCGTCTCTGTCTCTGTTGCTGGCCTTGAAGTTGGAGCCGCCATGAACTCTGGAGACGCGGCACCACTCGGAAGCTGAGCCTTCTCCAGCCCAAGCCTCCAGGTGAGAAGCAGTGCAGCCAACACCCGAATCTCAGCCTCCCGGGGCCCCACACAGAGAAGCCAGATGGTACCTGTGACCTTCAGAAACAGACAAAAAACAACTGTGTGTTGGTTTAAGCCATAAATTTGTTGACAACGTTTTGCACAGCAATAGAAAGCGAATACAGCAGTTATTTTCTAAATCCGGAACGTTAGAACTAGGGCCCATCATTTCAAGCCCAAAGGAAATTTGTTTTTGAACCTAAAAGTTAAAAGTGAGCACAACTTCACACACCCAAGCATAAATTTATGGAAACTGTTGCCCAAAGAATTGACAGTTAAAAAACAAGTAAGTTGTAGAAGGATGTCCATGAAATCATGGACGACCTTTTTTAAAAATTAGAGCTTATTCTCTACCTGTTTCCAAACATGATTTGAGGTGACTTATAAGGCACTTTTTTTTTTCCATAAGGCATGTTTGATGACAATTAAAAAGTCACGTGGAAAGTAATAAACCACGGAGGGTGAGGAATAATCAATATAAAAAATCTTGGCTAAGTATCATAAGGAATTTAGCTTTGAATTTCTCAGAAGTCAAGGTATTTTTTAAAGGGTAAAATGATAAACTATAGCAGGGATTCTCAGGCCTAGGTGAGAGTTCTCCTGGAGAACTCTTAAAACACCATCAAGCCTGAGTCCCATTCCCTAGGATTCTGGCTTCATTGGTACAAAGTGAGGCCCTAGGACAAAGAGGGGTTAAAACCTGCCTCAGGTGATCCTGGTATGCGGCCTGGGTGGCAAACTGCTGAACGCAATTTTTATTATCAAACGAAAGTGCTCATACTAATTTATCAGGAGAGAACGTTATCTTTTGGGATTTATATTGTGAAATTTGTATAATAAAGAATGTCTGGACAGACATTTAATGACCGTTTGCATTAACTAATTTAATCTTCATGATAACATGTAAGGGAAATACATTATCCTCCCATTTTAAAGATAAGAGCACTGAGGCACAAAGAGGTTAAGTGACTGGCTGAAGGACACCCTATTAGTAAGTCGAAGTTGTAGGCTTTGAATCCAGATATTATGGTTCCTGAGCCTTTGAACCAATTTCCTACATCACACACACAGAACAATAGGAGCCACTGTAGGTGAATACGAGAATAATCAAAAAGCATTTGCAGACCTTGGAGAAACACATCCCGATGAAGAGATAGATGTGCACATACAACTATACCTGGGAGAAAGGGGAAGGCTTCTGTGGATAGCATATGGAAGTAGCCACCCTGAATCATGTTGACCCAGATACCAGCCATATCTGTAGCTCTTCTTTCGTGCTTGAAGGTTCAAGTTTCCCTCTGGTATAATTTCCCTTCAGTCTGAAGAACTTCCTTTAGCAGTTCTTTTAGTTTTTCTTCATCTGAGAATGTCTTTATTTTGCCTTCACTCCTGAGGAATATTTTTATGGGATAAGAAATTTTGGATTGAGAGTTCTCTCCTTTTAGAAGTTTTAGGATGCCCTTCCACTGTCTTCTGGGTCTCTATAGTCCCTGAGGTGAACTCTGCAGTAATTCCATTCATTGTTCTCTGATAGGTAAGGTGGTTTTCACTAGCTGCCTTTTTTTTTTTTTTTTTTTTTGCCACGCCACATGACACATATGATCTTAGTTCCCCGACCAGGGATCGAACCCGGGCCCCCTGCAGTGGAAGTGCAGAGTCTTAGCCACTGGACCGCCAGGGAAGCCCCTCACTAGCTGCTTTTGAAATTGTTTTCGTTTCCTTTTTTGGCTTCCAGCAGTTTGAGTTTCAGTGTCTGCGTGTGCTTTTCTTTGAACTTATTGTTGGGGGTTCACTGAGCTTCTTGAATCTGCCAGTTTATATCTTCCACCAAATTTGGGGAGTTTGGGGTCATTTTTTTCAATATTTCCCATACCAATCTCTTCTCTTCCTCTGGACTCCAATGACACAGATTTAAAACCTTCTGTTATTATTCTATGGCTTGTGTGGTCTTGTTCATTTTTAAGAAAACACATTTTCTCTCTATTCTTCAGATTGGATATATTTACCCTGAAGTTCATTGACTCCTTACTTTGTCATCCTCTCCATAATTTGTCCTGAATATTATTCGTTCATATCTGTGGACATTTGCACGAGAAGCAGCTATAGACAGACCACTTCTATTACTTCTGCTCTCTCTTTGTATACCTTGGTGTGTGTTTCCATCAGAGTGGAATTAGAGGGTTGGGTGGAGGAAGTGGGGAGGCCACAGAGAGGGAACTTCCCAAAGGATGCTCAGACCCAGTGGCCTTGACCTCAACAGACCAGGGAGAGCCAGCCCTCCATCTCAAGAGGCTTCCCTGCCACCACACCAGCAGGAAATATGTTATACGTGGTGGGTTGTGGGCAGCAGAAAAAGGAGTAACTGTCACCTCATGGGAAATTCACTTCTTAGAAAAACATGTGCATTGCTTCTGTTTTCCCTTTTGTCTTTCCTCCAAGTTTGTTATTCGAGATGCCCCCGGGATAGTGGATGTTCTCTCTGGGGGGAATGAAGGTGGGAGAGTAAGGAGCAGAGTCCTTATATTTTTCCTCTTATGAGGTGTCATCTGTTTTAGCTGCAGCTACTCCATCTGAAGCTGAGTTTTTGACTTAATCCTTGACCTGATGAAGAGGGTGGCAGCAAGGACCCTGCCTGCAGTTAAAGGAGGGGCATTTGGAGGTGGGGCAGCTGTAACGGGTCTCCTGGGAGGGTCAGGATTCCCTCGGGGGTGCGCTGGTGCCCTCACCACCGTAATTTCCCTGCCTGCCCATCCTCGCCCCACACCTCCTGCCTTCCCCCCTGTCCTCCCGCATGGCGTCTCACTCCTCCCCCAAAATGACTTCATAAATGCTGCTTTCAGCTCCTCTCTAGGGCCTTGCAACTATTTCTACGACTTCTCCCAAATCTGTTTTCCCTTCCCCAGGTTGCCTCTCACCGCCTAATTATGCCCTAGGCATCTCTCCTTTCATCTATATCTGTATCTTCTCGGATCTCTTCCCTTCCTTCCAGGTTAGTGCATCACAGACATGTCCCCGGAGTATTTTGGTAACAGAAAAGAAGGAGATGGATCACTGAGATCCATACTTGGTCACCATCGCACCCCTACTCTCCTTAGTCACGGGTGTTCATTTTATTTTCCTTTTAACATTTTATGTTGGCTGTTAAGACCAATAAAAATGAACATTTCTCATTTTAGACCCTTAATCTGTCCCCTCCGTGAGTGAGCAGTGAAACTGGGGAGGGAGGACGGGAATGGGAGCCACACAATCCTCAAACTCATCGATCTAGTCGATCTCCCATCTCCTGTTTTCTCCTTTATTCCACTTTAAGACTCTCACCAAAATGTCTTCTGCTCCTGGGCTGCCTGCAGCTTCCTTTGATGGTCCTCCCTTCCTGGAATCTGATGGCCAACTTCCAACCACATTGCTTTTGATCTCAGTTTCCTCCAGCCACATTCTCCTTCCAAATCTCACCTGGCCGATGGCGTTGTCTGCGGCTTACTCTGTCCTGCCTTTCAAGCCGTGCCTAGCACCTGGCTTCCAGAAAACTGAATTAGATGACCTCCTGACCCCCAACATCATTTTCAGGCAGCCTCACCCCCCAGTTCCTTGGAAGCTAATTGGGATAATTCGCACCCATCACTGCTTATTTCTTCCAGTAGAGGGACTTCCCACCACAACGATCCATATTTACCAAAGTGTGGCCTCAGTCAGCCAGGCCGGCTGTACAAATTTAGCCACAATGAGCATATATATCACCATGCCTGGACCATACCAATGGGCAGTCAATAAATGTGTGTTTAAGCTTAATCTGAACAAAAGAACTCAGAGTTCGGGCAAGTGAGAATTCTCTTTTTTTTGTAAATTGAAGTATAGTTGATTTACAATGTTGTGTTAGTTTCAGGTGTACAGCAAAGTGATTCAGTTATACACACACACACACACACACACACACACACACATAGACACATATATATTCTTTTTCAGATTCTTTTCCATTATAGATTATTATAAGATATTGAGTATAGTTGTTTCCACTGCTATACAGTAGTTCCTTGTTGTTTATTTTATATATAGTAGTGTGAATCTGTTAATCCTCTATTCCTAATTTATCCCTCCCCCCCCTTTCCCCTTTGGTAACCGCAAGTTTGCTTTCTATGTCTGTGAGTCTATTTCTGCTCGAGATAAAGTTTATCTATATCACTTTTTTAGACTACACATATAAGTGATATTATATGTCTGTCTGACTTCCTTCACTTAGTATGATAATCTCTAGGTCCATCCATGTTGCTGCAAATGGCATTATTTCATTATTTTTTTATGACTGAATAATATTCCGTTGTATATATACACCACATCTTCTTTATCCATTCATCTGTCGATGGACATTTAGGTTGCTTCCATGTCTTGGCTATTGTAAATAGTGCTGCTATGAACATTGGGGTGCATGTATCTTTTCGAATTATGCTCTTCTCCTGCTATATGGCCAGGAGTGGAATTGCTGGATCATATGGTAACTCTATTTTTAGTTTTTTAAGGAACATGTATACTGTTCTCCATAGTGGCTTCAGAAAGAATTCTGATTTAAATTTTTTTAAAAAATTCAGTCAACCAAGTATTTATTTCATGGCCAATATGTTTCAGGCATTGGGGGGCTTCTGATATTCATCATGATGAGATATGTCATGAGTAATCTGTCAAGAGCATTCACTGAGTGCCTTCTGTGAACTTGGCACTGTGGTATCACCATGAAGTAAGTGCAGGACTGAAGAAGATTTTGGTGGCGGGGAGAGTCTTACAGGCTGGTGGGTTTGGGGGGACGGTGTTTGCTGTAAGGCTGGGCTGGCAACATAAAGAATCCTGAATGTGGCCTGGAGCTTTTCCAGTCCCCAGCTTGACCGGTCTGGCCATCTCGCTTAGGTGTCTCCCCACAAATACCTGGCCACAGATCCGCAACTCTGATTTCATCACCACACAAAATGCAGAACTTCACACCACTCCTAACCAGTGTGGGTTCACTATCTAAGCAGAGCCCTGAGAGCTACAGTGAAGACCGTGAGCCTAGAAATTAGGGAACCTTGGTTTCAGTTCTGGTTCTTCAGGTGCATATTCAATTGTGTGAAGTTTTCATAAGTGAACAGGAGGCCCTGCATCATTTACATGTAAATTTTAGGGAGACACCACTGGTTAACCCTTTCTTGAGTTGAGAAAGGAAAAGAGAAAAATACAGAGTCCATGTGCTCAGGCCATTAATTTCCTTTCAGGTTGTTTAAAACCAATCCATCGATGACCATATCTAGAAAAATCCCCTTATCTTTGAAATTGTTTGGAAATGAGATAGTACAACTTAATCTAGAGCCTGAACCTCGGGATTTGAGAAGTTCTTTTCTCAAATAAAACAGTAACTGTCAGGCTTTCCTGGTGGCACCGTGGTTAAGAATCCACCTGCCAATGCAGGGGACACGGGTTTGAGCCCTGGTCTGGGAAGATTCCACATGCCACAGAGCATCTAAGCCCATGCGCTACAACTACTGAAGCCCACGTGCCTAGAACCCATGCTCTGCAACAAGAGAAGCCACTGCAATGAGAAGCCCGTGCACCACAACAAAGAATAGCCCCCGCTCGCTGCAACTAGAGAAAGACTGTGTGCAGCAATGAAGACCTAATGCAGCCAAAAATAAATAAATTAATTAAAAAGTAACTTGTTAAAAAATAATTTTCTGTGAAACAGTCAAATTTCTTCCTCAAAAATTTTCTTGGATTTTATTTTTTACTTTTTAAATATTTATTTTTTATTGGAGTATAGTTGATTTACAATGTTATGTTAGTTTCAAGTGTACAGCAAAGTGATTCAGTTCTTTGTATATATGTATGTATATATATTCTTTTTCAGATTATTTTCCATTATAGATTATTACAAGATATTGAATCTAGTTCCCTGTGCTATACAGTAGGTTCTTGTTGTTTATCTATTTTATATATAGTAGTGTGTATCTGTTTCCTGGATTTTATAATCGCTGACTTTGGGATGGGGAAATCTCAATCAATATTTATTCACTCTTAGATCCAATGGAAAATGTATCCTGAACCTTTTTTTATTATTAGAAAGTAGAAGCTCAAGGTATTCTTAAACTTGTCAAAAATAGTCTAAATACTGCACTTCACAAAATTAATAAAGTGAGAAAAATGGGCTTCCTGTTTCTTTCAAGTTGCTGAAGGGATTCACCACAAGATGGCGCCATGCAAGTGCTACTTAATAAAATGTTTTCCCCTGTGGGTACCGTTCATCTTACAGGAGGCCCTTATATTATCCTTAAGCGCTGTGGCATATGGCACATCTGAGAATGCTGTTTACACAGAGGCAAATGCTTGTCTTGCTATGTGAGTTTTTAGTGACTAAGGTCTTCCCCTTGTTCTTCATATGAGCTCTACCTTTCAACAAGCTTTTCTGCTAACATGCTATTGCCACGACACCAAGCCCACAGTTACATATTTTGAGGGGAAGGTGACTTAGTTAGGTGGGTCTCTGAAGGCATTTAAGTTTTCCCCTCAGCTCCTGATGGAAAATGCAGGAAGGTTATGTTCTGGTTCCTCTCTCTATCATGTTTTGTTGTCGTGGATTTCCGTAAGCACCAAACACTTGGTGTCCTTAATTTATCTGTAGAAGATCAGCAGCAGATCTAGAAAAGTCTGCAGAGCTTGTGATTCTCATTTCCAATAATGCAAGGATGAGTCTGAACTCCAAGGCCTAGTGACAGCCATTCCCTTCACATGTGAAAGCAAACATCTCCATCGGATGTTCAAATCCTGGTTAACTGGATGATTTGGAAATTAAAGGGGTCCAACCTTCACATGGTTTTTAACACTTGGAAAGGTAGTCACAGGAAAGGATGTAGCCTTTTTTTTAAATGGGAGGAGAGAATGAAGTGCAGGGCGTGTGTCCTTGAAGTTAAATAGAACTTTAACTACTACTCCCTTGTTGCCATGTTGCTAGGTAAATATTTGCAAAGTGCCTACTGCCTCTCTGGATTTGGGGCATGTGTCTACCGGGTATGAAACAATCTGTGGGGAAGCGAGCCTTCCCAGCCTTTATCCCTCTCTTGCAGCAGAGTTCATCGAATATGACACGACCTCCAGAGGAAAGGGAGAACTCCTAGTTCTTCTCTCTCAGCTGGCACTGGAGCATTCTGGTGGCCAAGACCTGTGGGTCCTTTGCAGGAGCCCTGGAGACGGCAGGTAGGCCCAGAGGTTCCTTCCTAGAGTTGTAGTATTTCCTCACGGCTTGTGTCCGGAGGGCGTTGACGGGTAGACCACTGAGCTCATGTGGTTCTTAGGGGCAGCCATCACTAAGAAACACTGACATATGGAAAAGTAATGAGATGGAAAGTCATATTTTTCAGAACTGTTCTGAGGTAGGATATTCTAAGGAGTAGGAAGAAACACTTCAATAAGTGGTTTAAGGCGAAGTTATGATCGCCAGCCCCGACCCAGCCACTCCAGAGGTCATGCTAGGGTAACAGCGGCAATCTGCCTAACTGCCTTCCAAGGGAAAAACTTGTTTGCTAAGTGGGATACACAGCATGGGGCCTGTTTTTAGGGACAAAAGAGAAGAGACTGAGTTATCAGATACTTTCTCCTTCTATCTCTCCCCTATCCCCCAACCAACAGGCTCTCATAATCATCAAACAAATCCCTAAAGACTGTGGATTTAAAGGCGTGCCCAGGTATAAGCCTGTTAAAGCACCAAATGTCTTCCCCCTGCCCAGGTGAGAGAGGGTCACTGGGAGCACTCCTCAGAGAGAAGCACAGGGCTTCCCTGGTGGCGCAGTGGTGGGGAGTCCGCCTGCTGATGCAGGGGACGCGGGTTCGTGCCCCGGTCCGGGAACATCCCACATGCCGCGGAGCGGCTGGGCCCGTGAGCCATGGCCGCTGAGCCTGCGCGTCCGGAGCCTGTGCTCCACAACGGGAGAAGCCACAACAGCGAGAGGCCCGCGTACAGCCAAAAAAAAAAGAGAAACATAAGAAGAGGTTCATGTTACAGGATTATTATCCAAGTGCCCGCTGGGTCAGGACCTTACCTTTTCACACCTGCCTTGTCTCTCAGACAAGCATCTTTGGACAATGTGAGAGCTGTATATCCCAAATTTTCTGGTTTTAAATATTCTGTCCATTCTGTTCAGGTAAGTATATTTTAACTTGACCCTCAAGTCTCATGTCCTGATTTTGGCCTCAGAAATTTAGCCACCACAGACAGACTCAAGAACTTCGAGCTCAGCCATCCTTCCTTTCTTGCAGTAGGAAATCCCCTACGAGATGATCAGAGGTGGATCACCTGGAAAACTGCCAGGCCCGGGGTGGGGGGCAGGGGGTGGGCGGGGGGGGCGGGGGGGGGACATTGCTTGTGTCGACTCCAGTGGAACACCATTGTGGATGCTTAAGTGAGTTAGTCACTGAGGGGGAAGATGAGACGGATCAAAGGCCAGGCTCAATGGAGGTACCTATTTTTAGAGAGCTTTGAGTTATTCAGGAAGGGTCCTCTCAAAGTGTGAATGGACCTATGGAAACAGAAATTCAGTCTTTTGTTTCTAGAATTTAGCTGCTTGAGAGAAGGCTTTCTGAATTGTCCAGCCTAAGGGCACATATTCTTGGCCAAATTTAGCAGCCCCTGTTTCTTCTATCCCATTTCTTTCCCTTTCTTAAATTCCTCTTTTCTTTTGCCAGAGTAGTTTCTGAGTGATCGCGTCATGGTGAAGACATGCGTAGTAAGCCTTCTGAGCTCCCGCATGCATGCCCAAGAGTGTCTTTTTGTTCCTCACATCTGATTGATAATTTCAGTGAGCTGAGAACTCTAAATTCAGAGCCATTTCCCGTAAATGTTTTGAGCACATTGCTTTATCATCTTCTAGCATAATTATTTTAAGTTTTAAAAATTTAAATAAGATTTTTCTCTCAGGCCATTTCCGTCAGCCATCAAGGCTTTCCACCCCTATTAACTTCTGCTTCTTAGGCAAAACCTTTCCTCATAACCAGGGTGGGGTCAGAACTCTTGGTCAGAACTCCCTCTGAGAGTGCGTCTGTCTCAAGAGGATCAAATGCTCATAGTCAGGGTGAAAAGCTATTAATCTTTAGTGCCAGGGGCTGGAAGCAGGCCTTTTATGGAGTTTGTGACTCATCCGAGAGCCTGAAAGATTAATTTGTTCCTGTTGGGCCCTAATTGCATGGGCTGAACATCACCTAGATGTCTAAAATCTAGCACCAAGACACCATGTTAACTCACCTGGAAACTACCTGTTTCTGATTGGTGTCAGGATACAGAACACCTGTTGGGTGAATTGTCAACTTCTAGGTCTAACAAACCATCTGCTATTTTGCTGAGTCACAGGGTAAGAGATGGCTGGGACACTTAGATGCCTGTACAAGGGACAGGAGTAATTCACATTCTTAGCAAGAGGTGATAGCTGGTGATAGTTTCCTCTGCATAATTGATGAATTATGAAATAACCCCAGGGAGAACCTGCCAAAAAGTGAGCTGACCAAAAGTGGGATGGGCAGCCTTGCAAACCCCTGAGCTCTTCCTAAGGGTTATTCTGACTGGAGATAGTGTAAATCAGATCCAAGAACCTACTGGACAGTTGGAATTCATGACCTTTAAGTTCTTTTCAACCACGAAAATTTGGCTGCAGTGCTTAGCGCAATGCCTGGCACACAGTAGATGCTCAATAAACGCTAAATAAAATGTTTGTGGACTGCATTATGCCTCAGCTGCCGAGGCGAATAGCATCCCTGTTTTCATTTGCTATAATTCGAGTTCACACTAAACAGGATGTAGTTTGCAGCTACCATGAGCTACCTGCATTGAAACATTAATAGAAGAGCCTCTTCCACAAACAGTGGCCGAGTTTGAACTGGGGACTCAGTTTTGGCCCCAAGCACTCTCCTGCTTGAAGTATTTATGGCCCTACCACAAACTTGGTATCGTGTAGATGGAAGCAATGCACAGGGCACCAAACAGTTAAACAGCAAAGCCCTACTTAATTGTTTGGATTAAGGCTTTTGAATAGTAGTGAAGAGGCTTCCAGGCAGCACTTGGCCTGGAAAATATAGCTTTTCTTGTCCATGAGGGTTGAAGAAGATCTGCCACTTTTTTTGTGTACCGGCTTGTGCGGTGCAGTGAGGAAAGTAATCTGTAAGAGTGGGGACGGTAGAGACACAGGTGTTGGTGCCCATCTATTCAGTGAGAAAGCTAGAAAGGATGGAGCCTTTCAGATAGGATTCAGAGAGGCTGCCCATATGAGCATCACAAAGTCAACACCAAGAGGAGACTGGCCCGCGTGACCAGATGACAGTCAAGGGCAACAGGCAAGGAAGGGACCTGGCCGCCCAGGCAGACTGCCTTCGCCTGTGCTGGTTTCCAATTCAAAAATTAGTCTGATAGAGGATATTTCCTCCTTTGTGAGTTTATTTTTATGTACGAAAATAGTATTACAGGTTTATAGGAAGATGCAAAAGAAAATAATTTATCCATAGTCTTAGCAGTGACTTTTTCAAGACTGTTTAATACCTTCTAGGCTCCCTGCAGGCACATATAGTTTATTAGAGATGGATGGTTTATGACAGTCGCAGTGCCAATATAATGTGTGTAATTGGATTATTCTTCCAACTGAGTATATCACATGTATTTTGCTAAATATTTTCTCCCAACTTTTATTTCACACTTTTGGCTTCTTGCAGCTAAATGGTATTTTGTCACGTGGAAGGAAAAATAGTATCTAACATGTGTTATGTTTATTATATGCTAAGCTGAATGCCCTGAGCTTTTAATGTTTATCTCATTTATTCCCCACAGCTATAGGATGATGGGTGATATTATTTACCTCTTTTTCTTTCAGATGAGGAGTTTTAGAGAGAGCTTGGTAGCACAGCCCATGAGTGGCAGAGCTGGGGTTTGGTCCTGATCTGATTCCAGGGCACTCCTCTTGCTAGTTGGACATTTAAATTGCTTCCTTTTATTTTATTTTGTTATTATAACTCACCCTACAACCGAACAGCTTTATCCCCAGACCGTCTGCAGTGTAATGTTGTTGACACTGAACAACAGAGTCAAAGAGTGTGGACATCTTGATGACAGTTGATGCCTTGTGCCAAAATGACTGAAAAAATGATGCCACTTTATAATACATAAATTATAGATATATATTTTTTATCCATCTATCTATAAATGTATATCCTTGCCAGCATTAGTTATGTTAATTAAAATTTTTGTTTCACTAATTTAGTAGCAAAATGATAATTTAGTTTAGTTTTTTTTCTTTTCCAATATGGTTTATTACAGGATATTGAATATAGTTCCCTCTGCTATACAGTAGGACCTTGTTGTTTATCCATTCTATATATAACAGTTTGCCCCTGCTAATCCCAAACTCCCAATCCTTTCCTCGCCATCTCCCCCTCCCCAAAATTTAGTATTCTAACTTGTTTTATTATTTGAACAATTAAACATTACTTCATGTATTTGTCCAGCTGCTATAGTTCTTTGAGTCATAGGTTTATATACTTTTTCGATTTATTCATTGGAGACATTTTAAAAAAAATCAATTAATAAGGACTTTTCTCATACTAGTAAGAAAGATATTAACCCTTTGTCAGATTTGGTGCAAATATTTTTCCTGGTCTGTTTGCACTTTGTTTTATTCATTTTGACATATTTTCAAAAGTTTATCTAGTCAGATATAGCTATTTCTAACTTTTTAATGTAATATACTGCTTCTAGACAAAGTTCTCTCTTCCAAACTCTTCTCCAGATATTTCAGAAATATTTTAATTTATTTTCCTGTAATCTTTCTGTGCGGTTAAACAGCACTATTTGGAATTTATATTGATTTTTTGTGTGATTAGATGCCTAACATGCTCCAGGCTGTTTCATAACAAACAAACAAACAAACAAAGATCCCTATCCCCTCTCCCGCACCCCAGCTACTGCTGTTTCACCACCTCCCACTCTGATTTCACTCACCTCCCACTCTGACCTCCACCCCCTCCAGTTTGGAATCCATCCCAGATATACCAACTAAACCTCTCTCGCTTGCTCTCACTCGCTCTCTCTCATTTTGCCAATGACCTACACTTTCATTTCTGTTGGGTAAATCCTAGGAGTAGAATTGGTGGATTATATGGTAGGTGTATGTGTTTTTGTTTGTTTGTTTGTTTGCGGTACGCGGGCCTCCCACCGCCGCGGCCCCTCCCGCCGCGGAGCAACAGGCTCCGGACTCGCAGGCCCAGCGGCCACGCCCCACGGGCGCAGCCGCTCCGCGGCACGTGGCATCCTCCCGGACCGGGGCACGAACCCGCGTACGCTGCATCGGCAGGCGGACTCTCAACCACTGCGCCACCAGGGAAGCCCAGTAGGTGTGTGTTTAACCTTATTAAAAACTGGATTTGGATAACTGCTAAGCTGTTATCCAAAGTGGTTGTACCATTTTAAACTCTCTCACTAACACTGCAAGAAAATTCCAGTTGCCTCACCGTCTTGCTAACATTTAATATGGTCAGTCTTTTTCATTTTAATTGTTAATGGATATAAAGTAACATGTATGCTGGTTTTAATTTGCATTTTCCTACTGACTAATGATTTTGAGCACTTCTCTATGTGCTTAGTGGTAATTTGTAGAGCGTATTTTGTGACACGTCTGTTAAAATCTTTTATCCATTTAAAAACTGGGTTGAGCTTCCCTGGTGGCGCAGTGGTTGAGACTCCGCCTGCCAATGCAGGGGACACAGGTTCTAGCCCTGGTCCGGGAAGATCCCACATACCACGGAGCAAATAAACCCGTGCGCCACAACTACTAAGCCTGCGCTCTAGAGCCCGCAAGCCACAGCTACTGAGCCCGAGGGCCACAACTACTGAAGCCCGCGTGCCTAGAGCCCGTGCTCTGCAACAAGAGAAGCCACCGCAATAAGAAGCCCGTGCATCGCAACGAAGAGTAGACCCCGCTCACTACAACTAGAGGAAGCCCACGCGCAGCAACGGAGACCCAATGCAGCCAAAAAATAAGTAAAATAAATTTTAAAAAAATTAAAAATAAAAACTTGGTTATTGGGAATCCCTCGGCGGTCGAGTGGTTAGGGCTCCGTGCTTCCACTGCAGGGGGCACAGGTTCGATCCCTGTTTGGGG
The DNA here is from genome assembly GCF_059928025.1 of Delphinapterus leucas. Classification (NCBI taxonomy): domain Eukaryota; kingdom Metazoa; phylum Chordata; class Mammalia; order Artiodactyla; family Monodontidae; genus Delphinapterus; species Delphinapterus leucas. The sequence goes on along the minus strand of NC_143130.1, from coordinate 19,789,316 downwards.
AACTAAGATCCCACATGCCACGTGGTGTGGCCAAAATAATAATAATAATAAATAAAAATTGGGTTGTTTGTCTCTTTGGTTTATAGAAGCACGTTATATATTCTGGACATAAGACCCCTGTCAGATGTGTGTATTGTGTATTTCTCCCAGCCTATGGCTTGCCTTTTCAATATTTCCAGTTTATCAATCTTTTCTTTCATGGTTAATACTTTTTGTGTCCTAAGAAAATTGTTGCCTACTTCCAAGGTCATGAACATATATATTCCCCTATGTTTTCTTCTAGGAGCCTTATAGTTTTAGCTTTTACTTTTAGTTCTAAGATCCAGCTCAAATAAAATTTTTGCATGTGGTATGAGCAGGGTCAAGGTATATTCTTTTCCATATGGATATTCAGTAGCTCCAGCAAGATGTGTTGAAATGAATTCCCCCACTGAATTACTTGGGCACATTCGTTGAAAATCAATTGATCGCATTTTACACACACACACACACACACACACACACACACACAATTTCTGGACTCCCTGTTCTGTTCCACTGATGTATTTGTCTATCTTTGCCCCAATACCACACTGTCTTGTAGCTTTATAGTAGTACGTCTTGATGTCAGGTAGTGTAACACTTCTAAACCAGTACTTCTTTTTTTCAAGATCATTTTGGCTGTTCTATGTCTTCATATTTTAGAATCAGCTTGCTAATTTCTACCAGAAAAGCCTGGAGGGATTTGGATCGGGATCATGTTGAATCTCTGGATCACTTTGGGAAGGATTAACATCTAAATAAACTGAGTCTTCTGAACATGCATATGACATATCTCTCCATTTAATTGGCTAATTAATAAGGCATTAAGTAATGCCTTATTGCACAGGCTAGAACTCAAGTACAATGTTGAAGTAGTGAAGTCAGACATTCTTGCCTTGTTCCCAGTCTTAGAGAGAAGACAGACAATATTTTGACCTTAACTATGATGTTTTTGTCATGAATGGATGTTGAAATTTGTCAAATGCTTCTTCTGCATCCACATAGGCAGCCGTATGAGTTTTCATATTTTATTCTGTTAATGTGGTGAAATACTTTAATTGATTTTCAAATATTAAATCAACTTTGCCTTCTTGGAATAAACCCCATTAGGTTATGATATATTATCGTATATATATCTGCTCTAAGCAAATATATATATATATATATGTATATATATTGACTTTGCTAGTATCTTGTCAATATTTGCATCTTTGTTCTTGAAGGATATTGGTCGGTACTTTTAATTTGCAGTGCCATAGGCTAGTTAACAGGGTTTATGTCAGACTATTTGTTGCAGCCCCACAGGCCATCTTTCTCCCCCAATCTTTTTTCTTTGTTGTTTAGTTTAGAATATTTCTGCTTATCTGTCTAGGTTCACTGATTCTTCCACAGTGAACACTCTCCTATTAATCCCATGTGATAAAATTTTATTTCAGATATATTTTTCTGTTCTGGGGTTTCCATTTGGTTCTGTTTTTAGAGCGTCTATATTGCTTTTTAAAAATTAATTAATTTATTTTATTATTTTTGGCTGCATTGGGTCTTCGTTGCTACGCGCGGGCTTTCTCTAGTTGTGGCGAGCAGGGGCTACTCTTTGTTGCAGTGTGCAGGCTTCTCATTGCAGTGGCTTCTCTTGTTGTGGAGCAGGGCTCTAGGTGCATGAGCTTCAGTAGTTGTGGCACGTGGGCTCAGTAGTTGTGACACGTGGGCTCAGTAGTTGTGGCACACAGGCTTAGTTGCTCCACAGCACGTGGGATCTTCCTGGACCAGGGCTCGAACCCGTGTCGCCTGCATTGGCAGTCGGATTCTTAACCACTGCGCCACCAGGGAGGCCCCTATATTGCTCTTAAAATTCACCATTTCTGGGCTTCCCTGGTGGCGCAGTGGTTGAGAGTCCGCCTGCCGATGCAGGGGACCCGGGCTCATGCCCTGGTCCAGGAAGATCCCACATGCCGCGGAGCAGATGGGCCCATGAGCCATGGCCACTGAGCCTGCGCGTCCAGAGCCTGTGCTCCGCAATGGGAGAGGCCACAACAGTGAGAGGCCCACATACCGCAAAAAAAAAAAAAAAAAAAATCACCATTTCTTTCCTCTTTGTAGCTATCTTTCCCTTCACAACATTTACCATATTTGTTTGCAAATTCCAATAAATAGGTCATCTGCAGGTCTACTTTTGTTAGCTGTCTTTCTTCCTGTGCCAATGGGTACACTTTTTCCTATACATGTTCCTGTCTGGTAACTTTTCTTTTCTCTGAGTTTATTGGCAGAAAGCTGAGTTTCATGCAAGTTACTGGTAGCAGAACTTCTTTCCACTCATTTTTTTAATATTAAACAAGTTGAAGTGATTTTCAAAAGTCATAAATTCTGGGGAATTCCTTGGTGGTCCAGTGGTTAGGACTCCACACTTCCACTGCCAAACTAAGAACCCATGTGGTGCAGCCAAAAAAAACCCCCGAAAAAACAAAGACAAAAGCCATAAAATCTGGGTTTTAATCCCATTCCTGCTACTCATTAGCTCCAGGGTCTTGGACAAGTTACTTAACTTTTCTGAACCTCAAAATTTTCCTCATATTTAACATGAGGGATTAGAATAGGTGTCTTCCAACTCTAAGATTTGGAGATTTTATGATTATAATGTGTTGGTCCTCAGACTCAAGCACTGGTGCTGGGGACCAAATTTTAACTCTTTCATCTCAAAGTTCTGCTGACTGAGTACCCCCTTTACCTCTGAGCAGTTTTGCCTGGGTGATTTCCCTTGCTAATGCAACCAGCCAACTTCCACTTACGCACCCAAAAAGGACTTCACCTTTGCAGTCCTTTTTGTTCCCCTATCTCAGGAGGAAGGTACCTTTGACCTGGAAAGAGCATCTGTGTGTAGAAGCATAGATGGAGAATGTCAAACAGCAGAGAAAATTGGTAGCACTGGAAATACATCACCAATGCAAAGTTTTGACTCCACCTGAGACCTGCTGAATCAGAAAGGCGGGGCTGGGGCCTAGGACTGTAGGTTTAACAAGCTCGGCAGGTCCAGGTGATTACAATGCACACTCAAGACTGAGAACTGGTGTGGAGGAGTGTGATACAACAGAGCAGGAACACGGAACGGGGCCTGGGGCGGGGGACGGGAGACAACAGTAAAGCCATATAGAGGAATGTTTTGCTTTTACTCTTAGAAACAGAAACTAGAGTCTATTTTGGTCTTCGGAAAGTGGTCGCTCAAAAGAGTGGGTGGTGGGCTTCCCTGGTGGCGCAGTGGTTGAGAGTCCGCCTGCCGATGCAAGGGACACAGGTTCGTGCCCCGGTCCGGGAGGATCCCACATGCCGCGGAGCGGCTGGGCCCGTGAGCCATGGCCGCTGAGCCTGTGCGTCCGGAGCCTGTGCTCCGCAACGGGAGAGGCCACAACGGTGAGAAGCCCGCGTACCGCAAAAAAAAACAAAAAAAAAAGGAGTGGGTGGCATTTCTTTGGATGATATTTGAGCTGTTTTGAGAAGTAGAGGATTGAGGCAACAACCATATGGCCTAGGAGTCAGACTAGGATTTTCTCCAGGTCATTTCTCTCCAAACCAACCAGCTTCTTTGGTTCTCTGAAGGCCAAAGTGCGTCAAGAGGGCTGCCCTGCAGTCACACTGGCTTCGGTATGGACAGAGGTTTGGTGCTGGTTGGTCCCATTAGGAGTTCGGGTTTATCCCATTAGCACCTCGTGGAGCCCACTGCCTCAGTGGTGCCCTGAGTGTGGTCACCTGGCCTCCAGGAGGGGCTGGGTGAGTAGTTCTAGAAGAAATCAGGAAGGTTAGGCTGACCTGGCTTGGAGCACACAGCATGTGTAAGCTTGGGAGTACATGAAGCCCAACCATTTCGTTTCCTAACAGGAGACAACAATGGAGGTATTTCTCTGGCCAGAGGGAAATGGAGCCAACTTCTGTCAAGCAATTGCAAACACATGTGGATTGAAAAAAAAGGAACGCTGGTGAATGGTTAAGGTAAAAAGAGTCTTTGTTTTAGATGGTTTGAAACCACAGTAGGTTTGGTAAAACAAGGTATGTGGGCTTGTGCGGGAGAGGGAGAGAACATGCTCTCATATGTTTACTGGTTTCCTAGGGATTCCTGTGCTTGCCGCCTTGTGGAGACATTCTTGCTACATGGTGGAGCAGTGCTTTCATTGCATTACTCTCTTGCCCAAGACCTCACTCCTGCCTGCCCTGTGAAGTCTGCCTTTTGCCACACACTCAGGCCTAGGCTCTTTCCCAGACTTTTAACCTCCTTCTTCAATTTGATCCAATCCCACCTTTCCAGCCTCATCTCTGAATTCCTACCAACACCAGCGCTGCCTCTTCAGGCAGTCTCCCAGCTCACACCACCCTCTTGCTCACTGCCATGCCCCACTCAGCCTGTTTGCCTCCCTATAGTGCCTGTCTCTTCCCCAAGTCAAACCATCCATCTTTCCTGATCTGGAACCCCCTCCCTGATTATACCATGTCACACTAGGCTCTGTTTCCCCAGCCCCAATATTTGTAGGCCCTGCTGCTAACTTAGTGGCTAAGTATACGCTGTCTTGCGGTTTTTACTGATGGGCTCTCTAGCTGGCTCGTTCCATGGAAGAAAGAAGCTTGAGGTCAACCTCCTTTGGATTCTCCATGAGAGCCGCCGGCTTACGGTTGGTCGCAGGGAAAATGAACATACTGCATCGTTGTTTGCTTGAGTAGAGATCTGGTATGTTAGGTATTGATGAACTGAATCGAGGGGTTCCCATCTGTGTTCCAGGGAACACCAGCTGGGTATGGTGCTCATCGTTCTGACCACCATATATATGCCTCTTACCATCTTAGATGGCGCACTCACCCCAGGGGCAGCAGCTCCATCCTGCTACCAGTGCTGTTCTAAGTTAAAGACAACTGTTCAAATAGGGAAAGAGGGGATTTCCCTGGTGGTCCAGTGGTTAAGACTTTGCCTACCATTGCAGGGGGTGCGGGTTCGATTCCTGGTTGGGGAGCTGGGATCCCACATGCCTTGAGGCCAAAGAACGAAAACATAGAACAGAGGCAATGTTGTAGCAAATTCAATAAAGACCTTTTTAAAAAACAGGGCAGGAGAATGAAAGCGGAGTGTGGGGAGGGGGCGTTTTTATTATTCTTGCTCTTTAAATTTCAGTGCTTTGTCCTTTGAGGGGAGTATGTAAAGAAACATGAGGAATAAGTTAATTAAAACACGCTGAAAGGGGAGGAAAGAAGATGCACAAAGAGAAGGGCATTAAAGAGAGTTTGACTTTCTTAGGGGGCCTGGCTTTTTTTCACTTGGCCATTTCCAGTCCATTCGTTGGGACCACACATGTGGTCCATTATCGTCTTATGTATTTAGCTGACCCTTCAGATAACATTGCCTCTCTTACCCATGAACAAAGTTGGAATGCTCTCGCCAGTATAGAAGGTGCGTGGGCTAATGGATGAGGACACAAACAGAAAGTTAAAAATCTGGGCACCCCAGAAACTGGTACTCTTTCTCGACCAACTTTGGTGTGTGTACATCTGCACACACCTCTGTTTGACGAGGTCAAAATTGAAAACCACAATCAGTCATAAACAAAGATTGCTCTTGCCCCGCATTTTCTTTTGCATTGGTGAAGATGCATTAAAAACTATATTACTTTTGTTACGCAGATAACATGATAAATTCACAAACATTCAACATGTAGATAACAAAAAGAAAGCATTCACTTGGAATCACATTATCCAGACATAACCACGCTTACTCTTTTGCCAGATGCATTCTGGTTTTTTTGTTCCACAAATGTATATACACAGACATGTAAACTTATGAGTGGTATCACAATAAATATGTTATAAAGTTTTTCACTCTTCAATATATTTTAATCCTATTTTCACATAATCATCTATATCTTCATTTTTAAAAATTAATTTATTATTTATTTATTTAGTTTTTGGCTGCATTGGGTCTTTGTTGCTGTGCACAGGCTTTCTCTAGTTGTGGTGAGCGGGGGCTACTCTTCGTTGCAGTGCACAAGCTTCTCATTGCCGTGGCTTCTCTTGTTGCAGAGCACGGGCTCTAGGCGTTCAGGCTTCAGTAGTTGTGGCACACGGGCTCAGTAGTTGTCGCTCGTGGGTTCTAGAGCACAGGCTCAGTATTTGCGGCGCATGGGCTTTGTTGCTCCATGGCATGTGGGATCTTTCGGGACCAGGGATCGAACCTGTGTCCCCTGCATTGGCAGGTGGATTCTTAACCACAGCACCACCAGGGAAGTCCCTATATCTTCTTTTTTTTTTTTTAATGGTTTGCTGTTTTTTTTTAAATTTATTTATTTTTTGTTTTATTTTATTTTTGGCTGCGTTGGGTCTTCATTGCTGCGCGTGGGCTTTCTCTAGTTGCAGTGAGCGGGGGCTACTCCTCGTTGCGGTGCACGGGCTTCTCATGGCTGTGGCTTCTCCTGTTGCAGAGCATGGGCTCCAGGCACGCAGGCTCAGTAGTTGTGGCACACGGGCTAAGTAGTTGTGACTCGTGGGCTCTAGAGCGCAGGCTCAGTAGCTGTGGTGCATGGGCTCAGTTGCTCCGCGACATGTGGGATCTTCCTGGACCGGGGCATGAACCCGTGTCCCCTGCATTGGCAGGCAGATTCTCAACCACTGCGCCACCAGGGAAGTCCTATATCTTCATTTTTAATGGCTAATAATAATTCTTTTGGAGGTACCATAATGTTTTAACCATTTTTGTCAATTGATAGTTTTTAGGATCATACATTTTTTCTATAAATAAAGCTTCAGTGAACATGCTTTACATACAGACATCTTTGGATACTAGTGTGATGATCTTCTTAGGATTAAATCCTTCGAAGCAGACTTACTAGGTCAGAGTATGCATTCTATTAAGAGTGAAGTAAGTCAGAAAGAGAAAAGCAAATATAGTTTGTTAATGCATACATGTGGAAGCTAGAAAAATGGTACAGATGAACCTGTTTGCAAGGCAGAAATAGAGACACAGACGTAGAGAGCAAACATATGGACACCAAGGGGGGAAAGGAGGGGTGGGATGAATTGGGAGATTGGGATTGACATATATACACTAATATGTATCAAACAGATAGCTAATGAGAACCTGCTGTATAGCACAGGGAACTCTACTTAATGCTCTGTGGTGACCTAAATGGGAAGGAAATCCAAAAAAGAGGGGATATATGTATACATGTAGCTGATTCACTTTGCTGTACAACAGAAACTTACACAACACTGTAAAGCAACTATACCCCAATAAAAAAAAAATAATAATAAATTAATAAATAAATGTAAAAAAAGAGTTGTCCTACAGATTGCCAAAATGCCCTCTGTAAGTGTCCATTCCTAAGGTTCTTGCCAACAATAAACTATTCCTCTTTAATCTGATACATTCTTACTGTATCTGACACATTCTTACTTTGATACCAACTAATGTTTTTATAGCAGTAACAACTAGATCCAGGTTCACAGAATAGCCCAGTATTGGTTTGCAGTCCCAAGAGAGAAAACTGTGACAGGCATCACCCTCTTGAGACAGTATAGAAGGGTGCAGAGCTGTGGGAATCAGTGTCTGATTTGTGCTTCTGTGCCCTGAAGAAAAGCTTCTCCATAGGACATGCTCTGGACATAACAAAGCAGCCAGCCACATTTAACCCACATCCCAGCCTACCTGCTCTGCAGTATTTTGCTTCCAACTGTCCATTCTGCTCCTCACTTTCTTCACACCCCAAACTCGACTGCATTTCACATCCTTTTCCTCTACAAACCTGCTCTCAGGAAAAGATGTGGTATCAGTGAGTCCCACCTTGGTATAAATTGGAATCAACAAACTCATTTTTCTAGTTGTTTGCTTTTAAAATTTATCCCTAATGGTGCAAAAAGAGCACTGTTCTTAATGAAAGAAATTTATAACAGAAAGGTTGCTTTTTTCTTTTTTTTTTTTACCGACTCTTAAAAAGCAACTCCATCGAGCCTATCTAAGTAGAATTAAGTTGCCCTTGACTGCCTGGGGAATTGCCACCTCCAACACAGATGGTTGCCGAAGTTAATGCTGGGCAAGGGACAACAGAGAGAGTGACCTTGTGGGAAGGACAAGTGAGTCGCCTTGTCACGGGTTTCAGGAAAGTGACATGACTGCTCTGCGTGTTTCAGATCCATTCCTCAGTCCACACTTGTGGTCTACTGGTAAACCAGCTCTCCAAAGGGCAAAATGAGCCTGATTTGTAGCATTTGCCGGTTTCCATGGCAGATTTCAAATTACTAACAGTTTAATGACTGGCTCACCACGCTCCTGACTGTTTAGCCATCAGCTCTTTCATCACGAGAGTCTCAGTGGTTGCTTTTACAATCAAATTTTCTTTTCTTTTCTTTTTATTTTTTTCTTTGCGGTACGCGGGCCTCTCACTGTCGTGGCCTCTCCCGTTGCAGAGCACAGGCTCCGGACGCGCAGGCTCAGCGGCCATGGCTCACAGGCCCAGCCACTCCGTGGCATTTGGGATCTTCCCGGACCGGGGCACGAACCCGTGTGCCCTGCATCGGCAGGCGGACTCTCAACCACTGCGCCACCAGGGAAGCCCTCAAATTTTCTTTTAAAGCTGCTATTCCTCACCCCATCTCACCTGTTTATTATGATGGGCACACTGGAGGAATTGCCTCTCAATATTAGGTATATGTTGGACACCCCATGAAATCATTTTGTGATCATGGCAGTGGACCACTAACACCTGTCTGAGATGTAAGGCTACATCATCCCTTCTGTATTTGATGGTGAATGACACTGGGCTGTAACCAGATGCTCATGAGAGGTTTTAGGCAAGCTCACAGTTCTTTGTTAAGAAAAGTGGGTGTCCTGCTGCTTTGGGAGCAGTGGCTTTTCTTTGAGAAAGAGAATATATGTCAGACCCCTTAATTTTCACACTGGTGTGTCAATTCTGACATCAGGTAGCTCAAGAATAGGGAAGTCTTTCTATCTAGCAATGCAGACAATATGAAAGAAAACGCTTGTGAGGTCACACACACACATCCTTTTCCAGATCACGGTGTCTCAAAGTTTAGAGGCATGAGAACCACCGAGGGAGTTTCAACAATGTTGATTTCTACCCTCTCCTCTCAATAGTCTGATTCAGTAGGTCTGCGTCCATCCCAGAATCTACATTTTATCAACACTTCAGCTGAATGTGAAGCAGGTTCTGGCGGGGGTGGGGTGGGGGTGAGGGGGACATACTTGGAGGCCCTGGTCTCCCCTCCTTTAACTCTCACCCTTGTGCTAATGTTGGTCGTCAGACGCAAGTATGTTCAGATCTGTAGACTCCTCCTCACTCAGCTGCAAATCAGTATTCCATGCCCTTGCCTTTTATCAAAGGCCAGTTACAAGAACCAGTCACATGAAGTAAATGTATGTTTCTGCTCATACTTAGATTTAATAATAAATTCCTTTTAGAGTTTAATTTTAGTGGGGGAAAACGTCTTCTTTCTTCAGTATCTGAAGAGGGAGCCATCACATTTTTTTAGCCCCTAAGATGTCAGAATGGACTGAATTTAGTGTTTAATAACAATACTTGCCCACCCTGGGCTCCTGGTATAACTACGACTGCCTTCTTCTCCATAGTTTCTGGTGTCTCAGCTTTTATTGTAAGGTGCCTTAAGTCCTTTTTGGAAGTACACAATGTGTAACAAAGCAAAAAATAGATGAAACAGAGAGAGATCTGTTGGATATCATTATACTAACAAGGGACATAATTTATCTCTTGGTATATCCAAAGCTGTAGCCTAGTAAAGGACTTCATAACACAGTTTTCCCACCATTTCTTTTGTCTTTTAACTTCAAGTTCCCTTCCATCCTACCTTCATCAGCATAGGGCTGACCATACCACCAATAAAGCCATCAACACTGTCATGGACTGAATGCTCATGCCCCCCTACATTCACAGGTGGAAGCCCTGACTCCCAATAGGATGGTAGTTGGAGGTGGAACCTGTGGGAGGTAATGAGGTGAGGTCATGAAGGTGGGTTAGACTGAGTTAGAAGGAGGGTTAGATGAGGTCATGAGGGTGGGGCCCTCCTGATGCAGTTAGTGGCCTTACAAGAAGAGGAAGGACTAGGGGCTGGATGGGGGTGGGTGGGAGAAAGAGAGAGAGAGAGAGAGAGATCTCCACCTGCATACACCAAGGAAAGGTCATGTGAGGACACAGTGAGAAGGTGGTCATCTGCAAGCCAGGAGGAGAGCTCTCATACAGAGCCTAAGTGGCCTCCAACTTGGTCTTGGACTCCCAGCTTCTAGAACTGTGGGAAGTACATGTCTGTTGTTTAAGCCACCCAGTCAATGGTGTTTTGTGATGGCAGCCTGAGCTAAAACAAACAGCATCTATGGGCACCTACTGTAGACCCAGTGCTCTGTTTTGGCTGCTCTTTGTCTGACAAGGGGAAAGATAGGGTAGGTTTCTAAAACTGGGCAAGTCTAACTTTTACACTCCCTATTCACAATGCCACTGGTCTCTGTGGATTTTTCTGACAAATGCAGTTTCCTAGGTGTGCAAATGTCCCAGGAGAAAGTGCTATCCTTCCTCACACAAAGAAGACACCAAATTCCGCCCAGCTCATGAGCTCTGTGCCTATCACCTCACTCTCGTGGGGGTGGGCAAACTCCTCTGTAGACCCCTAGAAAGACGCCATGAGTCTGAAGTGCCCTGTGAAATGCTGCCCACCTCATTGGCATGGCCAAGGCTCTGAGCTATTTCCCATTAAAGAGTTCCTTTCAACTTTGAGTCATCCAAGTTTTCTCAGTCAGTCTGACCAGAGAGCCCCTCCCTTTTAATTTTTTCATTTTGAATAATGTCTGTTAGAAATCGGCAAAGGGCTGTGCTCAAGACCTGCCTCCCCTGAGCGCCAGTAATGGCCCTCTCGTCTTAGAGGGTCTCAGTTTTACACGCCGACACCAACGCTGACCCTTTGTCTTCCCTGAAAGAGAAAGCTTCACCACTGAAAGAAGTGCTTGTTTTGTTTTTGAGTCAAACAGAGATGATTCTAGAACTATAAGGCAATTATCACGAGGCCAGCTGCGGTATCTTAAAAAAGGCCAGAGTGGTCTACTGGTGGAAGATATCTTAAAAAACAAAATGGGGGGTTCCCTGGTGGCGCAGTGGTTGAGAGTCTGCCTGCTAATGCAGGGGACACGGGTTCGAGCCCTGGTCTGGGAGGATCCCACATGCCGCGGAGCAACTGGGCCCATGAGCCACAACTACTGAGCCTGCGCATCTGGAGCCTGTGCTGCACAATGAGAGGCCGCGATAGTGAGAGGCCCGCGCACCGTGATGAAGAGTGGCCCCCGCTCACCGCAACTGAAGACAGCCCTCACACAGAAACAAAGACCCAACACAGCCAAAAATAAATAAATAAATTTATATATATATATATATATATTTTTTTTTTTTTAAAAATGGTTGGAAGGAAGTGTTAGAGAGTTAAAAGTCTGTGAAAGGGGGGATGGGAAATGGGGAGTTTAATGGGTATAGAGTTTCAGTCTTGCAAGATGAAAACGTTCTGGAGATTTGTTGCACTGCAATGTGAATTTATCTCACGCTACTGAACTGTGCACTTAAAAATGGTTAAGATGGTCAATTTCATGTTATGTGTTTTTCTAGTTTTTTTTGTTTTTAACCACATTACAAAAGAAAGAAAAGTCTGAGAAAGGTAAGGGAGGAAGGATGGGGGAGGGGAACACGTATCTGGAAAATGAATGCTTAAGATGAAGTATTATAATAGAGTTACCTGTATCCAGAATATAATGATACCAATAACATCTCTCTCTCTCTCATTTGTGTTTTTTTCTCTCATCATTGTGATCTGTAGAACCTGCTGGAAGACTACTAGACAACGTAAGGTGGCCAGATAGCAGTGCGGTCATTGTCATTTTGGCCAGTACATTTTCAGGAGACCAAGGGCTACCTGCTTTTTTTCTGCTGGTCCTCAAAGCATCTCAAGTAGCTTGAGAATTCTTGATTCCTCCAACACTAAGTCACTGCTTCAGGCCCAAAGTTAATGGATGGGGAAAAATTAATTCATTAATTTGCACACTGGGTCAGAGCCAGGTCTTTGTTTATGCTGAATTGCGCTTTGGATTCAGAAGTTCTGCCAAAAATACCTGTGACAATGCCATCCGATGTGAGATTGGGACAATTAATCAGAAACAAGCTTTTCTGTACTGTTTCTAGACTCCACCAGTGAGCAGGAGAATGGGTCCTTTCCTTCACACAACACTGAAAATATTATTGCCAAAGGCAATAATAATTAATTATTAATAATTATAATAAGTAACACTTTACAGCATGTTTGACATTTTACAGGTTATTCTGTCTAAATCATTTCATGTAGTCCTGACAAAACCACTGAAGGTGAGTCCTAGCATCCTCCTGTTGGGTTCAGAAAGGGTATGTGCTTGCCCAAGAACACATAGTCATCTGTCTAAAGTTACGGAAGCAGAGAAGGAGTTAAGATTTGAACACTGTGTTTTCAACAGTCCGGGGCAGGAGGTGGCTTGGTGGTCACAGATACTGTAGAGCTGTATTGGTAAAACCAAGAATAATTTTGCTTATGGAAGGGACCCACATATAAACCCTACTTGAGTTCTGACTTCTTTTTTGACCTCACTAATCTATCACGCTCGACTGTTCTCGAGGGTCTCACCGGGCCACGTGGGCTGCCCACTACAACTCAGTTGTAAATGTGGTTGAGATCCTAAGGACTGGAAAGCAATTTCTGTAATTCTGATAAGAGTTCATTTTCCCAGAAGGAGGGTTAGCACAGAGGGAGTACTTCTCTTTGGTCCCAGCCTGCAAAGGCACACAGCTCATGCTGCCACCTCCTTACTGAGAGGGGCTCTCAGATCCCAAGGTGGAAGGTCAGTGATGTAGGTGATACAGATGGGCTTTAACCTGTGAACCAGCTTAGCTACATGGGGTCCATGGTGAGAAGCAGCTGGATTTCTAGCCATTCTGGTGATGGAGGTGGGCTGTGTGTGAACAACAACCTCCCAAAGGCGGTTCTGCTCTCAGTCTAGGGGGGAAAATAGAAGGCTGCAGGGGCAAGGGGTGACCACATAGCTTATCACCGAAGACTTCAGTCTCTTCTGCCTCTGGGTATTTCCTCTTTCCTCATTCCTGCTCTAGTAGGAAAGAGAAAGGTAGATTTCTTCCCCAAACCCTGTTCTTGTGAGAGTGACCTTAGGTGATAAATGTAATGACTACAAACCTCAGTCTCCCCATTTGTAATCCTTCCTTAGCATGACATACACAGAGGCTTGTAATCTGTCATCATCTTCTTTTTTACTCTCATCTCTTACAATGTCCCCCCGACACATTATACATGGTCACAGTAAGCTACAGATGGAATGTCTGTGTCCCCCCAAAATTCATATGTTGAAACCTAACCCCCAGTGTGATGGTGTTAGAAGATTGGGTCCTTGTGAGGTGATTAGATCATAAGGGTGGAGCCCTTATTATGGGATTAGTGCCCTTATAAGAGACCCCAGAGTGCTCCCTTGCCCTTCTACCACGTGGGGACAGAGTGAGAAGATGACCATCTATGAACCAGGAAGGGGGTCCTCAGCAGACACAGATTCTGCTGGATCCCTGGTCTTGAACTTCTAGCCTCCAGAGCTGTGAGAAGTAAATTTCTGTTGTTAAGCTGCCCAGTCCATGTTATTCTGTTGTAACAGCCTGAATGGACTAAGGCAGTAGACATTTGAGGTTCCCCCCAGTGTCATGCTCATTCTCATCTTTGTTCTTTGCTCTTGATGTTCCCTCTGCCTGGAATGTTGCCACCCTAACCTCTGCCTATGGGATTCTCACTTACCTCTTATTTATTCTTTTTTTTTTTTTTTTTGGCTGCATTGGGTCTTTGTTGCTGCTCACGGGCTTTCTCTAGTTGAGGCGAGCAGGGGCTACTCTTCATTGCGGTGCGCGGGCTTCTCACTGCAGTGGCTTCTCTTGTTGCGGTGCACAGCCTCTAGGTGCACAGGCTTCAGTAGTTGTGGCACACGGGCTCAGTAGCTGTGTCTCGTAGGCTCTAGAGCACAGGCTCAGTAGTTGTGGCGCACGGGCTTAGTTGCTCTGCGGCATGTGGGGTCTTCCCGGACCAGGGCTAGAACCTGTGTCCCCTGCATTGGCAGGCAGATTCTTAACCACTGTGCTACTAGGGAAGCCCCTCACTTACTTTTTAAGACCTGTTCGAAAGGTCTTAGTCCTCTATGCTCCCACAGAACTTGGCATATACTCATATTACAGAACCCATACAAATTTCCCCTGATTATGTTCCCCAGCCCTAATCGGGGGCTCTGTATTTGTCAGCCCCCAGTACACTTCCTGCACACAGTAGGTACTCAGTACCATCAGCTGCATGGAGCTGATAATATGCAGCTTAGGGCTTCTGCTGAAAGCTCCAGTGGGAGAGTAGTATCAGACATGCATCCTAAGAGAGGCAGTCATTTACGTCCACAGCCTCCCTTCAGGAGCGCTCTTTCACTGCCCTTGAAGGAGAGTAAGTAGCCAACTTACTTTTAGAGGAGGGTCCTTGTAAGTACAACGTGCTCTAGAATGTTCCAGCGCTATCGGGCTTGGTGGTGAAGAGGACGGGCACCTGGCAGCACAAAGCACTGGGCTGAATCAGGGCAGCCTGCCGTCTCCAGGAGCAGCCCCTTCAGGATATTTCTGCCCCTCCCAAAGGAACACTACTCTCTTTGGAAGGCTCCAAACCTTAAACTTGGTCTGCATCAGACTTCATCAAGGGGCGTTTGGTCTTTAGAGAGGGATTGCACTGCGTGGAGGCACCAGGAAGAAACGTGGAGCTTTTAAAGGCAGTGGCAGGACCAACTCCTTTCAGCGTTCAGAGGTTCTGTCAAAGAAGGCTGGGGAAGCTGACATGAAAGGAAATGGTCTCATTTCTGTCCCATCTCAGGCACCTGAGCATCTTTCATACCCATGGTTGACTCTAAGGTGAAGAGAAGAGAAATTCTCCTAACGTTCTATTTTTAGCTCTCATGTTATTACCCCCACCCTCATTACCAAGGAGGCTGGCACAACCCCTCATCAGAACAAGCCATAGGATAACTCGTTTGCTGTGAAATCTTCAGCATTCGGTGTGGTCCCTCATCCATAATAAAGACTCAATAACTGTTGAGTAGATAAATGGATGAATTATCTACTCAAAAATCCAACTAAACAGCATGCCCAGTGGATCCATTTGGACAACTTCTTGAAGGATCAAAACAAATACAATTTTAAGCAAGTAAGCCTCCTGTTTGTTTTATTAATAAGACTAATCCTAGGAAGTTTTTAAAATTAAGGTGTGTATTATTTTACCGTATTCATTAGAATAGCTTGGGTCCCAAGTACAGAATTTAGATCCTTGAGGGCAAGGATTACACCTTATTATTGCCCCTTCCTCACCCAAATGCTAACTGATGATGCTATGAAGTGATTTGATAGAGTAATCTTGAGATGTTGAATATTTAAATACAAATTTTCTTTAACAAAAGATTTTTATTTATTAATTATATTACATTTAATATAGAGTATTTTGCCAATAGAAATGATCCTAAATGAACTTGGTGCATATTTGATATGCTCTTTCTACTGGGAAAAAAAAAAAAAACCTTTTGTTAGTATTATACATAGGAATTTTGGTGCACTTATGCCTGCAAAATCAGTTGTAGATTTTGTAAAGTGCATCTAAGAACGGAAAATTCTTCTTAAGAAAAAGAAACAGCCTGCAAAAGGTAGAGATTTTATTGTCCAACATATAGTAATGTGCCTCGAGAAAATTCTCCGATTTATGACGGGGTGTTCTGACTGAGTGCCAGGGCACTTCCCTGACAAATGTTCTTATGATGTTAAGTAGGAAAAAGTTTCCTGACTTGAGTTTAATTTGATTCTCAAGGATTTAAAGATGTTTTCTTTGCAACCATGGCAATGGACAAAACTGGAAACTATTAAGAGGCAAATTAAACCTCAAAAAGAGTAATGATATATTCATTAGGAGCAAAATATATCCATTTGTCAACATTTGAATCCCTTCAGAATCTGTAGTTTTGAGACTGCAATCCCCACAGCAAAGTCTTTGACTTTGGAGAAACTTTGACTGGAAAGGGCACCTCTCTGTTTCTAAGCAGAACTTGACTTTGAAATAAGTTGTTCTAGCCATTGAAGAAGATTCTGTCTCTGTTCCAGGGTGATGATGTTTCAATGAATCACAGTGTTTACAGCCAATAAACTCTTCCTAACACTCCAAGTGCTCGGCACTTGGTTGGTGTTCAATAAATAATTGCTAACCTAGGTAAACCAGATGTCCTGTGTGACACCAAAAAAAGCTAGGATTTTTACTTTCTTAGCTTTTTGGGTTTCACCCTTTTTAGTCTCAATGTATCTGATACTTCTTTGTCATTACCCTCTCTCTCTTCTTTGGTCAGTGAGATTCTTGCTGACACTAAACCCCAAGGGGTCGGCTGAGCCTGGTTCTGTGGCTTCCCCTGCAGTTGATGGGACTTTTCCTCCATGCTCAGATGCTCTTGCCCATCTCTCCACCCCAACTCCATTCAACTTTTCTTGGCTGAACTTTCCAGCCCTGATTGCTAAAAAAAATCGTGGTGAACATCCATAGGTGTCGCTTTCTACCTCTGTCCCAGCAGTGGTTCAGCATTGACCAGCTTTATATCTTGTCTCTTAATATAGCAATAATTGATGATTATTCCCTTGAAAAGCCTGTGATATGAAAGCTTCTTCCTTCCTGAATTGTCTTCGTAAGTAGAAGTAGACCCAGTTTTCACAAGCACAAGAGATTTCAGTGTCCACTGCCCACTTCACAGTTTACCCCGCCTGTGGCCTCGGCATACTTCCCACTGCTTTTGATACTGCAAATGGACCTAGGAACTAATGAGACAGAGTGGCACTGTGCAGAGAATGTTCTAGTAAAGAAGAGGGCAAAATAGACCCCTTCCCAAGAGGCGCTGCATATATGCTCTAGGGAATGAACATTTCTCGGAGAGTGAGACGGGGATGATAATTGAGGCTCGCCTTTTCCTCTTAAGGTGCGTGAAGGTTGTTGGCCTTTCTCTTAACGTGAAAATTACTGAGAAACATTCTTCTTACAAAGGCTACTCACATGTTCTGGGCAGGGCACTGGAAGGGAGGCAATGGAAGAGATGTAATGGTAGGAAAATGGAATGAGCCCAGTGGTGTTCAATGAGTTCCTTTGTCCCAGTTTCCTCATGAACAGACTAGAGGTGATAGTGATCACATTAATAATTTGCTTAAAGCCATGTTAGGGGGAGTAAGAGATGGTTCATGTAAATCTTGTCACACCCTGCCTGGAACATACTAGGTGCTCAGTGAACAGCTGCCTTCGGTGCTGGTTCCCCCAAGTCCTTTCTCTTTGCCATGGGGCCCTTGTGCAATTCCTCACTCTTTTTGGAGGCTGAAATTCCCCACTGTGCCTGGGTATCCTACTTTGAGACCTCATAGCCTTCATGGTAAAAATAATGACAGCTAATGTGAATTGAACACCTGTTATGTACCAGGTATGATCTAAATGCTTTATAAGCATTCACTTACTTCATCCTTGCAACTACGCAACAAGACAGAAGTATTATTATTTCTAATTTACATATGAGAAACTGAGGCAGGGGATGCTTTATTTGGCTGTTTAGCTGTCGCAGCTAAGAAAGTAAGCCATTGGCCTCGGGGGTCAGGCTTTGGGGTACCCCTCCAGTGCCACCTTTAACTGTGGAGTCTTTCATGGAGCTGATCAGAAAAAAAAATCTAACAACTATTATTCGTACCACCTTTTTTTGAGTAATGTGTGTTTTGAGTTCCAAAACCCAACTTATCCATGAACTTTTGGAGTGACATTCCTTTGTCAAGTCCAGGCTGCTGGTAATGGGGTGGGGAGTGGGGCCCCTGGCTGTCTGTTTGGGGTGAGCTGTGTTGAAAGATAGTCATCCCGCCCTCACCCAGAGCTTTAACTCAGATGCTCATTTTCCACACATCCGGGGTGTCATTCTTCTAAGTCAGTGGGTCTGGCAGGCTTCCAGCAATGACTTTATGCTTTTGGACAATCCACATGGACTGGCCTAGTTTCCAGTAGCTTCCTACACATAACTCTCCAGAGACAGCCGTGGTGTTTCAAGTGCTGGCTCCCTTGGGGGAGGTCTTATTTACAAAATGGATCGTTGGGTTATCAAATATTTTAACTATTACTTGTCACATGCAGGAATACATTTTCTAGGCTCTTTTCACACCTTAGCAGCAGGAAGATGGACTAGCGATCTCCTCTTTTCTGTCTCTTTTCTGTTTAGTTCCTGATTTTTTTACTTTTTATTGGAGTCTAGTTGTTTACCATGTTGTGTTAGTTTCAGGTGTACAGCAAAGTGAATCAGTTATACATATACGTATATCCACTCTTTTTTAGATTCTGTTCCCATGTAGGTCATTACATAGTATTGAGTAGAGTTCGCTGTGCTATACAGTAGGTCCTTATTAGTTACCTATTTTTGTTTAGTGCCTATTTAGAAGGAATTCTTTATTGTTGATGATTAATAATAGCTCTTATTTCACGAGTCTCTTCTGTGTCCTGGGAAGTGGGCCCGGCTCTTTATATATATTTTCCCCAGTTTCACAGATGAGATAACTAAGGCTCAGAGAAGTTCAGCCATAGGCAGAGCTGAGGTTGAAACCCAGTTCTATCTAGTACCAAAGCCTATTTTCCTAACCACTAGGCTCTCTTGCCTATAGCTGCCTTGCAGTCCTTTATAGGGATAAACGGGGTGCCTGTAGGGCTAATCCAAACAACAAGCAACTTAAAAAAATTCCTGTTTGCTATGGAATCCATTATTCATGGGATTTACTTGTCTTCTTCAGGCTAATATGGAAAATTAATTTGCATTTTGCGAGGGTATAGCAGTTCAGGGTGTGGAGGGATGAGACTGCAGCTTGGGAGCCTGAGAATCAAGGGGAAATAAAACAGATTGAGGTTAAAAATTAGCGTCCTGGTACCAACAAACAGTGGCTGTAGAAGTAGGTAACCAAGGTTGGTGGGCCCTGTGCCTGAGTTTTATGGTACATTATAAAATGATGAATTTCAATCTGTAACGCATTTTCATTAAGTTTAGACACTTCTAATTTGGAATTCACAATGACTGGGCTGCAGCTGAGTTGAAGCTTTCCTGTGTTTATTCAGCCAAACAATTTCTTTAAAGATCATACACATGACTAAGAGAAACAACGATCTGGGCTGTTCAAGGTAAATTGCTTTTGGTGAGTTTTCAGTGCCTTAGATGCATTTTTTTCTAGATGACAGTAAATATCAAGTACATGTCTTATTCCCAGTTTATTAAAGTGGCCCCCATAGAGACCTCTATTAGGGAATATTATTCCCTCTATTAGGCAGCCTTTTTTAGATGGGGTTGTCATTCTTTTCTAGAAAATTCTGAGCTCAGATTGTGAATAGTCTTCCTTTGGATTTAATGAAGTTTGACTTGTCTCTGAAAATGTCCATTTCTGCACCCACAATACTTTAGTTACAGTCAATATCTGGTGTGTAGTGCTGCCTTGTACATACTTATTCTGTGTGTACAGAGCAGTAAGTAAACTGCTGTGCATGAAGGAAAACCAATTAATTATAATAGAAAGGGGTTGGTTTCCCCACTCAGGACTCTCTTCTTTCTTATGGCCATTTTTGGAAAAGACGAGCTGTCCCAGATTCATATAATTTTAGGGCAGGAATGGAGCTTAGGTGCGGCCAATTCGCTCATTTTCAGACATTCCTTAGGAACATCCATTTTCTTGAAAACACAGCCCAGGAAAACGTGAATAAAATCAGATGCGGCATGGGTCTGTCTTCCTGGACCTGTGAGGTGTTTGTTTTTAATGCTGCATCTGCGTACCTGCCTCCATGCTCAGGCCTCTCCTCGTCATCCCATTCTTATTTACCCACCTACAGAAAAAAAAAAAAAAAGCAAGGCTCCCTCTCTAGCTCTAAGAAGACAAGGACATGATGCTGCTCATCACATATACCTTTTTTTTGACGTTCTTTTTTAGCTAGCTGGATAGATAGAGGAGTCACATAGATATTCAGGCATGTAAAAATTTCCAAATTGCTAAGATCATGAGTTTAACCAGTATTGACTACTACTGAGCCCAAGTCACTGGTAACAGACCGTGTTTTGAATGTCACAATTCACTCATTCATTCATTCATTGAAGAAGCATGCACTGATTGACTGTCAGATGCCATCCATTGACAGTAGAGCAATAAATAAATCACAGAGCTTGTCCTGCAGGAGCTCACAGCCCAGAAGGTGAGGTAGATTGACTTACCTGTGTCTAAGAGGGTGAGCATCTTGACTGCTTTCTAGTGATGGCGATAGGTCGTACTGATCACAGCTCACCCAGAGTTTGCTTGTGAACCAGGGCGCTCATTTCCCAGGCTAGCTGAGTTGGGCGGGGGTGGTTCAAGGAAGGCTCGGAGGGTGCTGTGTAGGTGGTAGGTGCCTATTATTATAGACCTGCTTTAGAGAAGAATTTGAGCCCCAGTAGACCAAGTTCAGTATAAAGCCAATGATTCATGAGTCACTTCTAAAGAGTAGAGTAAGTGGATTCAATTCCATCTCTAAGGATTCTCATCCCCAAAGGTTTCTGTTTAGGAAAGCAAAGCTCGGGGCATAATAACTTTCCACCTCCGAGGCTTGGCTTGCTTTACGGATCCAGGTTTCCTTGAGGTGAACAGACCCGTTCTCAATTTAGAAAGATAAATCAAAACCTTAAGTTCAGATTTCACTACAGTTTTGTTTTGATTTTTCCAATTTAGTAAGTGTTCCATTTTAATAACCAGACTGTGCTTTTTGTTCTATTTTATTTTTCCTCAAAGAAAAGGCACAGAATTCCAAAATCCTTTTTTAGGTTTAGTCCAGATACCCGTTTCTCACAACATTTGTCTTTTTTTTTTTTTTTTTGCGGTATGCGGGCCTCTCACCCCTGCGGCCTCTCCTGTTGCGGAGCACAGGCTCCGGACGCGCAGGCTCAGCGGCCATGGCTCACGGGCCCAGCCGCTCCACGGTATGTGGGATCCTCCCAGACCGGGGCACGAACCCGCGTCCCCTGCATCGGCAGGCGGACTCTCAACCACTGCGCCACCAGGGAAGCCCGACTATTTGTCTTTTAAATGAATAATAACTAGCAGAAAAGAAGTGAAAGAAATGGGTTATCTTTGTTTCCATGTAGAATTATTATTTATAAAAGTACACACATGAAAGATCTCTGAAACAGCAAAATGTTCTATATGTGTATCATAAGATTGCAGTAATTAAAGTAGTGTGTTATTGGCATAGATAGTAAAACACAGATGAATAGAATATGGTCCCAGGACACGTAAGAGTATATGACAAAGGAGCTTTACAAATCATTGTTAAAAGGATTTATTTATTGAATTTATTTAATGAATTATTTAATGATTGATGGTAGAAAAACAGACTATCTGGGAGAAGTCTCAACTTACATACTTTTCACCATTGGAGGTGAAGGCATGTCACAGTGAATTTCAGATGGATTAAGAGTGAAATGTAAAAATCAAACCATAAAAAATCCAAAAGATAAATGAACACAATACAGGTTTATTAGAAAATAGAGGTACACATTAATGAAAAACGCATTAAAAATTCAAATTCATGATTAACAAAAATAATTATTTAGATGCGATTCTGAAAAAATTCCATTTTTCATTTATCAAATTAAAAAATAGTACTTAACTATAGGGTGTATCTGTAGGAAAACAAGCCCTTTCACGTACTCCTGATGAATGTGTAAATTGGTAAAATCTTTTTTTAAAACAATTTGTCAGTATATATTGAGAGTTCTCAAAATACTTATACCTTTTGCTCTAGTAATTTCATATCATGAAGTAATCAGAGAAGTGCAGACTGATATTTATATACTGGAATGCTCACTGAGGCATTATTTATACTAATGAAAATAGGAGACAACTTAAAAGTTTAACAGAAAACAATCATTAATCACATTTGGTACACCAAAAAAAGGAATAGCATGCAGCTGGTAAACATCTGGTCCTCAAAGAATATTCAGTGACATGGGGAAAGTCTCATAAAATGGTGTTTAGTGAAAAATATTCATCCCATTTCTGAAGAAAAATTATGTTTAGAAATAAAACAGGAAGCAAACATACCAAAATCTTAACAGCGGTTATTGATGGTTGAGTTTTTTGGTTTGGCGCTCGCCTGGATTTTCTAATAAACCTGTGTTGTGTAATGCAGAGTATACCTAAGAGTCAAGTGGGATAAACTGCAATGTTTATTTTCAGTAAACTGAAAAGCACTGCCCACAGGCATTTTTATTTATTGTACTCTATCAATGAGTCACACAATCCAGAGACCTTTATCTAGAATTCAATCCCTTCCTGATAGGTTCCCCGCCTTCTTTCCTTTTCTTTTTTAAACTAATTAATTAATTTATTTATTTTTGGCTGCATTGGGTCTTCGTTGCTGCGCGTGGGCTTTCTCTAGTTCCGGTGAGCGGGGGCTACTCTTCATTGTGGTGCCTGCGGGCTTCTCATCGCAGTGGCTTCTCTTGTTGAGGAGCATGGGCTCTAGGCACGTGGGCTCAGTAGCTGTGGCTGGCGGGCTCTAGAGCACAGGCTCAGTAGTTGTGGTGCACGGGCTTAGTTGCTCCGCGGCATGTGGGATCTTCCCGGACCAGGGATCGAACCCGTGTCCCCTGCAATGGCAGGTGGATTCTTAATTACTGTGCCACAAGGGAAGCCCCCCTTCTTTCCTTTTTATTTCTCTTTGCTCCCAGCCCACCCTCTAGCCCTTCAGAGCCCAGACCTCCTGGTCTCCCAAGCCCTTCTCACCACCTGGAATTTCCTCATTGCTGATCCTTGCACATTCAGGGCCCCTGGGGTTCACCTCTATTTCAGGAACATCTTCCCAGGCCAGCCTCTGAATTCCTACAAGCCTTTATTGTATTTCCCTGTGACCTAACTGTTCTCTGTGGGTCTGTTTCTGAAACTAGGTTACAAATACCCACAGGGCAGCCCAGCATGTGTCTAGTACAAAACTTGTTACACAAGAGGTAGGGTTAGTGCACAGTAGATGCTCAGTCAGTATTGCAGGTTATCTCCTTGCTAATCTAATTGTGGTAATACAGTCCACCACCCATTTGGAAAACATTTATGGGGGGACATGTCTCCCCCTCACCCGGCCCCCAAAAAACAAGGTCATTTAGAGACCATGGACCACCCGTAAGCCAAATGAGCATCCCAGATATAAGGGAAACGAGTTTGCAGACCGAACAGACATTTATTCTGCACCCGCTCCCACTGCCCCCCCAACTTTGTGTGGCTCTTCACAGACCTCCTTGCTGCTAAGGAGTCACTTTCTATGTGACGTCTAGGGGAACGCTTGGGCTCTCCTCTCCTTTTAACCTCACAAAGCAGAGGACTTCTTTTTATGACCTGAAATGAAGTTATCCTTTCTTTTAGTGGCTGGAGTTTTAGGGAAGGCGGGGCCAGCTGTTCAGGGCCAGGGCCCAGCTGTGCTTATACTGGAAATCAGGCCTGGAAAGAAACATGGTGGCAGGAGCGGGTGGCAACAACGCACAAGCAAGAGGTCACGGGCTCAGAGGCCTACACGGCCGGACGGGCAGCTCTCGCAGGCCTTGGGCTGGGGAGGAGAGGCCGGGATTGGAGAGCTGAGCTGGCTTTACTGTGGAGGCTCAAGACCTTCGAGCTTCCTGACCATTCACTTGCTCAAGCCCTTGGAGAGGCCCTAACAATTTTCTAGTTAATTTTTGTTTTTTAATTAAAATAATTTTTAATTTTATTTAAAATTTTTAAAAAATTAATTTCTATTGGAGTATAGTTGCTTTATAATGTTGTGTTAGTTTCTGCTGTACAGCAAAGTGAATCAGTTATACATACACATACATCCACTCTTTTTTATTTTATTTTATTTTTTTTAAGGTTTTTTAAAAAATTTATTTTATTTATTTATTTTTGGCTGTGTTGGGTCTTTGTTGCTACGCACGGGCTTTCTCTAGTTGCAGTGAGCGGGGGCTAGTCTTCATTGCGGTGCGCGGGCTTCTCATTGCAGTGGCTTCTCTTGCTGCGGATCACGGGCTCTAGGTGCCCAGGCTTCAGGAGTTGTGGCTCGCGGGCTCTGGAGTGCAGGCTCAGTAGTTGTGGTGCACGGGCTAAGTTGCTCCGTGGCATGTGGGATCTTCCCGGACCAGGCCTCGAACCCGTGTCCCCTGCATTGGCAGGCAGATTCTTAACCACTACGCCACGAGGGAAGTCCCCACTCTTTTTTTTAGGTTCTATTCCAATATAAGTCATTACAGAGTACTGAGTAGAATTCCCTGTGCTATACAGTAAGTTCTTAGTTATCTCTTTTATATATTGTAGTGTATATATGTCAATCCCAATCTCCCAATTTATCCCTCCCCCTAGTTAAAATTTTGATTTATTTTTTTAGAGACGTCACCCCAAATTACACAAGCTTCAGGCCCCACAATACCTGGTTCCATGTGTAGTAGAACTCCGGTGGCTGGAGGGCTCTATCTAAACAAGCAGGACTATTCAGCTCCAAGTGATGACAGCTATTCAAAAGTGTTGCTAAATGGGGATGTATGTATATGTATAGCCGATTCACTTTGTTATACAGCAGAAACTAACACACCATTGTAAAGCAATTATACTCCAAGAAAGATGTTAAAAAAAAAAGAAAAAAAGGACAGCTGCAAAAAAAAAAAAAGTGTTGCTAAAGCTTCTGATTTTTCAAGGACAGCAAGGAATCCAGATTTTTGTATGAAATCTCTTACATTTTAGATGTTGGCAACTTAAAAAACAAAAATCAAACTTTGTCTGGCCAAAACAAATCATATATAGAGGCTTGATTGAGCCCATGGGCTGCCAGACTATGATTTCTGGCTATTGGAGTAGGTAGGAATTACGGAATTGCCAGATGCCGGGAATGGCTCTACGGCAGGTACACCTGCCCTCCTGGTTCCCTGACCATTAAGAACAGGTCAGACCAGGTCTAAACCAGCGAGCTCTGCTCTTTTCCATGGCTGCAGCCCACAGCCAGACATTCCCTAAGTGTCTGCCACTGGTCACAGGGCAGGGAGATGGCCAAGAGTGTAAACGGATGAATGGGTATAAATTCATCCTTACAACCGGCAAAGCGAACTGAAGCACGTGGTCCACAGACAGTGATGTGGCAGCAAAGTCACCTTGTGAACATCCAAAGATAATGAGGGGTGGCTATAATTCTTCCCCGGGCACTAATGTGTCTCATAGGCGGGTAAGGAATTGTTCTGTGCTCCTCTGCAGGGTGGCAGCCAATGATCTCAGGAAAGATTTATGTAATTTCTTAAATGGGAAGCAAGTCACTTCTTTGTATCCCCCAATCCTCCTGAGACTAGGCAGCCCAGCATTCCAGAACTGCAGACTTTCTTCAGTGTGAACACTCTTTAGAATCTATAGAGCCTCCCCCCAACCCGACCCCAGTGAAAGGAATTACTTCTGGGGACCATTTCCTGTGCAGTGCATGGGCGCTCTTACAACCTCCCGGTGTGATGAGGACATCACATCATCAGATGGGGCTGTGGGCTGGAACTAGAGGCAGAACGTGGCAGTCACGGCTTTAGGAAAAGGACCAGGCTGATGGGAACAAGGAGAGCCATTGACAGCCCTGTGGGCATCTCTCTGCTGTCAGCTCCGATGGGTGATAAAGCTGCTTCCAGTGGTTGCATGTTCTTTCTTTCTTTCTTTCTTTCTTTCTTTATTTATGGCTGCACTGGGTCTTTGTTGCTGCACGCAGGCTTTCTCTAGTTGTGGCGAGCAGGGGCCACTCTCTGTTGCGGTGTGTGGGCTTCTCATTGCGGTGGCTTCTCTTTTTGCGGAACACAGGCTCTAGGCACATGGGCTTCAGTTGTTGTGACACGCGGGCTCTAGAGCGCAGGCTCAGTAGTTGTGGCGCCTGGGCTTAGTTGCTCTGTGGCATGTGGGACCTTCCCGGACCAAGGCTTGAACCCGTGTCTCTTGCACTGGTAGGGGGATTCTTAACCACTGCGCCACCAGGGAAGTCCCCCCAGTGGTTGCATCTTGATTTCTAATTAGCTTGTTGTGGGATCTGCTTCACTACAGAATGGCTTTGGGGACCAGCTTGGTGTTCAATTAATCTATTGTTGTGACTAAGCTTGAGAAACATGGGGCCAGAGCCAGAGGGATCTGTTGTATAAACGGAGCTTCTCCTGATTCTAAGAAACAGAAGTTGCGGGAGAGGCAGGATATAGAGGGGATGGGGGAAATCATGGGACATTTACTTCTACTGGGGACATTAGGGAACCATCAAGACCCATATATATGCTGTCTACAAGGACATGGGTTCAAGCCCTGGTCCAGGAAGATCCCACATGCTGCAAAGCAGCTAACCCTGTGTGCCGCAACTACGGAGCCTGCACTCTAGAGCCCGTGAGCCACAACTACTGAAGCCCATGTGCATAAAGCCCGTGCTCCACAACAACAGAAACCAGTGCAATGAGGAGCCCGTGCACAGCAACGAAGAGCGGCCCCCACTTGCTGCCACTAGAGAAAGCCCACACGCAGCAACAAAGACCCAATGCAGCCAAAAATAAACAAACAAACAAACAAATAAATAACTAAATAGAGGGACTTTCAAGATGGCAGCAGAGTAAGACATGGAGATCACCTTCCTCCCCACAAATACATCAAAAAATACATCGACATGTGGAACAACTACAGAACACCTGAACCCTGGCAGAAGACCTCAGACTTCCCAAAAGGGTCTTGGTTCTCCAGCTGGGTGTCAGTCCTGAGCCCCTGAGGTGGGAGAGCCAAGTTCATGACATTGGTCCACCAGAGACTTCCCGGCTCCATGTAATATCAAACGGCGACAGCTCTCCCAGAGATCTCAATCTCAATGCTAAGATCCAGCTCCACTCAATGACCAGCAAACTACAGTGCTGGACACCTTATGCCAAACAACTAGCAAGACAGAAACACAACCCCACCCATTAGCAGAGAGGCTGCCTAAAATCATGATAAGTTCACAGACACCCCAAAACACACCACGGGACATGGTCCTGTCCACCACAAAGACAAGATCCAGCTGCATCCACCAGAACACAGGCACCAGTCCCCTCTAACAGGAAGCCTACACAACCCACTGAACCAAACTTACCCACTTGGGGCAGACACCAAAAACAATGGGAACTACAAACCTGCAGCCTGAGAAAAGGAGATCCCAAACACGGTAAGTTAAGCAAAATGATAACACAGAGAAACACACAGCAGATGAAGGAGCAAGGTAAAAACCCACCAGATCAAACAAATGAAGAGGAAATAGGTAGTCAGCTTGAAGAAGAATTCAGACTAATGATAGTAAATATGATCCAAAATCATGGAAATAGAATGGAGAAAATACAAGAAATGTTTAACAAGGACCTAGAAGAACTAAAGAGCAAACAAACAATGATGAACAACACAATAAATGAAATTAAAAATTCTCTAGAAGGAATTAACAGCAGAATAACTGAGGCAGAAAAACAGATAAGTGACCTGGAAGATAAAATAGTGGAAATAACTACCACAGAGCAGAATAAAGAAAAAAGAATGAAGCTAATTGAGGACGGTCTCTGAGACCTCTGGGACAACATTAAACACAACAACATTCGAATTATAGGGGTCCCAGAAGAAGAAGAGAAAAAGAAAGGGACTGAGAAAATATTTGAAGAGATTATAGTTGAAAACGTCCCTAATATGGGAAAGGAAATAGTCAATCAAGTCCAGGAAGCACAGAGAGTCCCATACAGGATAAATCCAAGGAGAAACACACCAAAACACATATTAATCAAACTATCAAAAATTAAATACAAAGAAAAAATATTAAGAGCAGCAAGGGAAAAACAACAAATAACATACAAGGGAATCCCCATAAGGTTAACAGCTGATCTTTCACCAGAAACTCTGCAAGCCAGAAGGGAGTGGCAGGACATATATAAAGGGATGAAAGGGAAGAACCTACAACCAAGATTACTCTACCCAGCAAGGATCTCACTCAGATTCGATGGAGAAATTAAAACCTTTACAGACAAGCAAAAGCTAAGAGAATTCAGCACCACCAAACCAGCTTTACAACAAATGCTAAAGGAACTTCTCTAGGCAGGAAACACAAGAGAAGGAAAAGACCTACAATAACAAACCCAAAACAATTAAGAAAATGGTAATAGAACTTACATATCGATAATTACCTTAAATGTAAATGGCTTAAATACTCCAACCAAAAGATATAGACTGGCTGAATGGATACAAAAACAAGACCCGTATATATGCTGTCTACAAGAGACCCACTTCAGACCTAGGGACACATACAGACTGAAAGTGAGGGGATGGACAAAGATATTCCATGCAAATGGAAATCAAAAGAAAGCTGGAGTAGCAATTCTCATATCAGACAAAATAGACTTTATAACAAAGACTACTATAAGAGACAAAGAAGGACACTACATAATGATCAAGGGATCGATCCAAGAAGAAGATATAACAATTGTAAATATTTATGCACCCAACATAGGAGCACCCCAATACGTAAGGCAAATACTAACAGCCATAAAAGGGGAAATCAACAGTAACACAATCATAGTAGGGGACTTTAACACCCACTTTCACCAATGGACAGATATCCAAAATGAAAATAAATAAGGAAATGCAAGCTTTAAATGACACATTAAACAAGATGGACTTAATTGATATTTATAGGATGTTCCACCCAAAAACAACAGAATACCCTTTCTTCTCAAGTGCTCATGGAACATTCTCCAGGATAGATCATATCTTGGGTCACAAATCAAGCCCTGGTAAATTTAAGAAAATTGAAATTGTATCAAGTATCTTTTCTGACCACAGTGCTATAAGACTAGATACCAATTTCAGGGAAAATTCTGTAAAAAACACAAATACAGGGAGGCTAAACTACTAAATAACTAAGAGATCACTGAAGAAATCAAAGAGGAAATTAAAAACTACCTAGAAACAAATGACAATGAAAACACGACAACCCAAAACCTATGGGATGCAGCAAAAGCAGTTCTAAGAGGGAAGTTTATAGCAATACAATCCTACCTTAAGAAACAAGGAACATCTTAAATAAACAACTTAACGTTACACCTAAAGCAATTAGAGAAAGAAGCACAAAAAACCCCCAAAGTTAGCAGAAGAAAAGAAATTATAAAGATCAGATCAGAAATAAATGAAAAAGAAATGAAGGAAACGATAGCAAAGATCAATAAAACTAAAAGCTGGTTCTTTGAGAAGATAAACAAAATTGATAAACCATTAGCTAGGCTCATCAAGAAAAAAAGGGAGAAGGCTCAAATCAATAGAATGAGAAATGAAAAAGGAGAAGTAACAACTGACACTGCAGAAATACAAAAGATCATGAGAGATTACTACAAGCAACTCTATGTCAACAAAACGGACAATCTGGAAGAAATGGACAAATTCTTATAAAAGCACAACTGCCAAGACTGAATCAGGAAGAAATAGAAAGTATGAACAGACCAATTACAAGCACTGAAATTGAAACTGTGATTAAAAATCTTCCAACAAACTAAAGCCCAGGACCAGATGGCTTCACAGGTGAATTCTACCAAACATTTAGAGAAGGGCTAACACCTATCCTTCTCAAACTCTTCCAAAATATAGCAGAGGGAAGGACACTCCCAAACTCATTCTACAAGGCCACCATCGCCCTGATACCAAAACCAGACAAAGATGTCACAAAAAAATAAAGCTACAGGCCAGTATCACTGATGAACATAGATGCAAAAATCCTCAACAAAGTACTAGCAAACAGAATCCAACAGCACATTAAAAGGATCATACAACATGATCCAGTGGCATTCATCCCAGGAATGCAAGGATTCTTCAATATATGCAAATCAATCAACGTGATAAACCATATTAACAACTTGAAGGAGAAAAATCACATGATCATCTCAATAGATGCAGAAAATCATTCGACAAAATTGAACACCATTTATGATAAAAACCCTCCAGAAAGTAGGCATAGAGTGAACTTACCTCAACATAATAAAGGCCATATATGATAAACCCACAGCCAACGTTGTTCTCAATGGTGAAAAACTGAAACCATTTCCACTAAGATCAGGAAAAAGACAAGGTTGCCCACTTTCACCACTGTTATTCAACACAGTCTTGGGAGTTTTAGCCACAGCAATCAGAGAAGAAAAAGCAATAAAAGGAATCCAAATGGGAAAAGAAGAAGTAAAACTGTCACTGTTTGTAGATGACACTATACATAGAGATTCCTCAAGATGCTACCAGAAAACTACTAGCTAATCAGCGAATTTGGTAAAGTAGCAGGATACAAAATTAATGCACAGAAACCTCTGGCATTCCTGTACACTAATGATGAAAAAATCTGAAAGAGAAATTACAGAAATACTCCCATTTACTACTGCAACAAAAAGAATAAAATACCTAGAAATAAACCTACCTAAGGAGACAAAATACCTGTATGCAGAAAACTATAAGACACTGATGAAAGAAATTAAAGATGATACAAACAGATGGAGAGCTATACCATGTTCTTGGATTGGAAGAATCAACATTGTAAAAGTGAGTATACTACCCAAAGCAATCTACAGATTCAATGCAATCCATGTCAAACTACCAATGGCATTTTTCACAGAACTAAACAGAAATTTTCACAATTTGTATGGAAACACAAAAGACCCCGAATAGCCAAAGCAATCTTGGGGAAGAAAACCGGACCTGGAGGAATCAGGCTCCTTGACTTCAGACTATACTACAAAGCTACAGTAATCAAGACAGTATGGTACTGGCACAAAAACAGAAATATAGATCAATGGAATAGGATAGAAAGCCCAGAGACAAACCCACACACATATGGTCACCTTATCTTTGATAAAGGAGGCAGGAATGTACAGTGGAGAAAGGACAGCCTCTTCAATAAGTGGTGCTGGGAAAACTGGACAGGTACATGTAAAAGTATGAGATTAGGGCTTCCCTTGTGGCGCAGTGGTTGAGAGCTGCCTGCCGATGCAGGGGAAACGGGTCTGTGCCCCGGTCTGGGGAGATCCACATGCCGCGGAGCGGCTGGGCCCGTGAGCCATGGCTGCTGAGCCTGCGTGTCCGGAGCCTGTGCTCTGCAACGGGAGAGGCCACAACAGTGAAAGGCCCGCATACCGCAAAAAAAAAAAAAAAAAAGTATGGGATTAGAACACTCCCTAACACCATACACAAAAATAAGCTCAAAATGGATTAAAGACCTAAATGTAAGGCCAGAAACTATCAAACTCTTAGAGGAAAACATAGGCAGAACACTCTATGACATAAATCACAGCAAGGTCCTTTATGACCCACCTCCTAGAGTAATGGAAATAAAAACAAAAATAAACAAATGGGACCTAATGAAACTTCAAAGATTTTGCTCGCAAAGGAAACCATAAACAAGACCAATAGACAACCCTCAGAATGGGAGAAAATATTTGCGAATGAAGCAACTGACAAAGGATTAATCTCCCAAATATACAAACAGCTCATGCAGCTCAATATCAAGAAAACAGACAACCCAATCCAAAAATGGGCAGAAGACTTAAATAGACATTTCTCCAAAGAATAATATACAGATTGCCAACAAACACATGAAAGGATGCTCAACATCATTAATCATTAGAGAAATGCAAATCAAAACTACAATGAAGTATCGTCTCACACCGGTCAGAATGGCCATCATCAAAAAATCTACAACAGTAAATGCTGGAGAAGGTGTGGAGAACAGGGAACCCTCTTGCACTGTTGGTGGGAATGTAAGTTGATACAGCCACTATGGAGAACAGTATGGAGGTTCCTTAAAAAACTAAAAATAGAACTACCATATGACCCAGCAATCCCACTACTGGGCATATACCCTGAGAAAACCATAATTCAAAAAGAGTCATGTACCACAATGTTCATTGCAGCTCTATTTACAATAGCCAGGACATGGAAGCAACCTAAGTGTCCATTGACAGACGAATGGATAAAGAAGTTGTGGCACATATATACAATGGAATATTACTCAGCCATAAAAAGAAATGAAATTGAGTTATTTGTAGTGAGGTAGATGGGTCTAGAGTCTGTCATACAGAGTGAAGTAAGTCAGAAAGAGAAAAACAAATACCATATGCTAACACATATATATGGAATCTAAAAAAAATAATTGGTTATGAAGAACCTAGGGGCAAGATAGGAATAAAGACGCAGACGTAGAGAATGGACTTGAGGACACAGGGTGGGGGATGGGTAAGCCTGGACGAAGTGAGAGAGTGGCATGGTCATATATACACTACCAAATGTAAAATAGATAGCTAGTGGGAAGCAGCCATATAGCACAGGGAGATTAGCTTGGTGCTTTGTGACCGCCTAGAGGGGTGGGATAGGGAGGGCGGGAGGGAGACGCAAGAGGGAGGAGAGATGGGGATATATGTATATATAGAGCTGATTCACTTTGTTATACAGCAGAAACTAACACACCATTGTAAAGCAATTATACCCCAATAAAGATGTTAAAAAAAAAAAGATGACAAGGGAATATGAGACACGGCATCTGTCTTTTGGGACTCAATGAAGAGGTTAGACATCTGTGCACACGGAAATAAGCAACTCAAATGTCCCATGGCATGGCACGATGGATAATTATGACGGGCACATGCTGGCTGAGGAAGGGGAGCCCTGACCAGCCCATTTCTCAAAAGATCAGGAGACTAGGATTTAAAAGTTCCATGTTTTTTTCTTTTCTTCCTTCCTTCCTTCCTTCCTTCCTTCCTTCCTTCCTTCCTTCCTTCCTTCCTTCCTTCCTTCCTTTCTTTCTTTCTTCTTTCTTTCTTTCTTTCCTTCTTCCTTTCTTTCTTTCTTTCTTTCGTCTGCATTGCATGGCTTGCAGGATATTAGTTCCCAAGCAGGGATTGAACCACCTGCAGTGGAAGCATGGAGTTCTAACCCCCGGACCACCAGGGAAGTCCCAAGCTCTGTTTTATAGATGTAAAAAGTTGAGATACAGCCTTCCCTGTGCATGAGGATATCAATTCAAATTAGCATCCGAAGCCAAATTTGATGTGTACACAAGAGTAGCATAAAGCTGGGGTTTGGGGCTGGAAAGTAAAAGATGTGAAACTCTCTTGGCTAGCACCCATATGCCCCCTTCTCCCGCCCATTCACCGTTTGTCACTGGCAGGGAAGGTTGTGGGGAGGATGCAGGTGGGGGGAAGAGGGCTCTGAAAGCCGCCTTCCTCCTGGTTTACTTCTGAGTTGAACTAGAGCTCATGCCCTCCGTGAGTCTGAATATTCTGATTTCTGGCTCAAAGACTGCATGCTGAGGGTCACATGACAACTCTGGGCTTTATGTAGGCAGAGCAGCAAAAAAGTTCAAGTGTCTTGTCCAAGGATACATATCAAGCCAGAAATAGAAGTCGGACGCCTGGCCTGCCAGCTTGGGGCTGCCTCTAATTGAACAGTCCTCGTGAGTTACAGCTTCACCCAGTGCAGGGAGGTGACCAAGGGGCTTGGCATCCTTTCCTAACCCTCGGTAGCTGGGTTGAGAGTTTTTGTTCATGAGCTCATCCCGATCCGTGTGTCCAGACGCCCAAATATTTGACTTGAGCCTGGTTGCTAAGAGACCTCCCACTGGGGCCCAGCTGCCTGAGGGCAGGAGGGCAGGATTGGCATCGCTTCAGATTTCTGCCAATTTATTTTGAAACCAGAAAACCTGGAACCTTGGCCTCCTCAAGGCAGCCACAGAGAGAGGAGAGATCTGAGTTAGCCAAGCAACAGAGGAAAAACCCCCACTGACCTTCTGCCAGGGATCCGTAGGAGGGTTTAGGATAGAATTCTTACATGGCATTTGTTGACTTGGGGTGAAATTTGCTGGTATGGTGATGGGGAAGGAATTGGAGCTTTGTGCCTGGTCATGCCGG
Source organism: Delphinapterus leucas (assembly GCF_059928025.1). Classification (NCBI taxonomy): domain Eukaryota; kingdom Metazoa; phylum Chordata; class Mammalia; order Artiodactyla; family Monodontidae; genus Delphinapterus; species Delphinapterus leucas. The sequence goes on along the minus strand of NC_143130.1, from coordinate 19,755,217 downwards.
AGACATCTCGAAGCAACCCCAGGGATTCCAGAGCGAGGCTGGACTTCTGAGCTCTAACTGGGCGTGGTAAAAGCTGCCTTGCTTCAAACCCAGCACCTTGGGTTTTAATTGCCTGGTGACTTAAACCTCCTCCGGGAATGCCATGGGCAAAAGTCAGATCTACACAGGTGTGTTAGGGGTCAGTGCACGTCGGGGAGCTGGGGAAACCCCACTTTCCCAACATAAGGCGGACAGCTTAGCATAAACATCTGTATGGTTATCAGTAAACAACTATCACCGCTTCCCCACCCTGTGCAGCTGAATAGAATCCCCTGGGCAGGACCCCTGGTCACAGCACCATTCATTCTCAGGACCAGATAGTGATCACGACAGGCTTAAAAGCTTTTCCCGGGTAGTTCGTTTCTGAATTTGGCTTTAGTGCTTATTTATAAATAAGTGTATGGATGTGAGAAACAGATTTTGTTGCCAGGATTTTTGCATGAGAGTTGTCGTGTGATGAGAAACATAAAGGTCATGGATGGTGACCCTTGACTATCACCCAAATCCCTCCTTTCAATTATTTGCTCAGAGGAAGTACAACCTACTGGGTTTTGCTTTCAGATAGAACTGAACTGTGGGCTCCATTCTTTTCCACATAGATGTGTGCCTTTGGGCAAGATCTGATGCCTTGGTTTCCTTATCTGTCAAAAAACACGGAAAGGAGCATTTGTCGGGTTTGAGAAGAGGAGGTAGGAAGTAGTCCTACCTTGGGAAAAATCCACTGGAAATAGGAAAGAGCTGGAAATTAAATGGAAACAAGAGAGCAAAGGGAGTGGGACTGGGGTCATCACAGTGCCATCCTGGAGACCAAGGAAAAGATACTCTCCAGCCATGAAGTATACCTGAATCCAGAGAGAAGGCCCTTCAATAAAGTGAGTTTTCGCTGTATGTGTGCTGAAGAAATCTGCAAGAGATCTCTACATTTATTACCCCCAAACTTCTGGTTAAATATACCATGTCATCCAGGGTACCAAGGATTTGTTTCCATGAAAGAGGCTATGATATCACAAGGGCTGTATTGTGACATCATCACACAATCTCTTGGGCGCCAGACCAAGAGAGACGGCCTCTTGTTTGGAATACAGATATCCTTGCTAATGAGGAAACTTGGCGGGGAGAAGAAGGAGGACACTCCAAATAAGATAAACGTGGCAGATGGAGGGCCAGATCCTGCACAGAGATCTTGAATATTCTACAGGATACTCGGCCCAAACCGACTTTTCTCTCTTAGTTTTTCAGTAATGATAGATGACAAAGCCTGGGGTAAAAATAAACCCACTTCCAGTGTTGCTTCTGGGTGGTTCAACAGGAAGCAGCATTGTTAACCTTGAGGGGACCGCCGAGCTGTCTGAGATTTGGAAGCCTGGGCGTCTCCTGGGAGGAGAGTGATGGGGAAGGAGGGGCGCTCTAGGGCTATTCAGGCCCAAGTTCCTTACTTGGCCCCCTTCTTAGTTCCTGTCTAAATTCAGTTAGAAGAAAGGCTCTTCTTCTGGGTGGTAATTTAAATATCTTTCCTCAACATTGTCAGTTTTAGACATTTTGTCACGGGTGTAGTTAATGCCCCAATAATCCCACAGTCTGGTTTATGTCCATCTGGGGTATAAATGCCATGGCTGCCTCTGTCTGTGAACTCTGGAAAAGCCGTTGGACCAGGAATGCTGAGAAGCACTTAAATGATTTTTTTTCCTCATAACTTTCGGGTGAATATTTCCCCCTCACGTTTCCTCTGTTTTTAGAAACACTTTGGAGAAATAGAACGATGAAGGCCTCCAGGGGCACTCTGTCACCTCGAAGGAGCATATCCTTTTTAAAAAATTAAGTGACAAGTCATTGGCTTTTGTAAAAACTATTGGTCTCCACTTGTAGGTCTATGGTTTATACAAAAATACTCATATGTTGCTGTTTACAGATTTTTTAAGGTTTTGATTTCGAAGAGTTAATGCCCACAATGCCGAGATGCTCTTAGGGAATAAGGTATTGGCAGGGTCTGGCTAATGAGGTTTCCTGCAGCTAGAAAACCCCTGCTGGAGACAAGAATCCAAGACATTCCAAGACTACTGACATCGAATCTAAAATGCAACCATCTAGTGGAAGTCTTGTGGGTGGATGTGTTGTTGATAGGATATTTTTTTAATTCTTAAACCATTCATTTTATAATCTGGGCAGAAAACAAAGAGCCAGATGTGACAGCTATTAAAAAGTAAAAGTGCATACTGTTAATACCTTATGTTTACCTACTGGCTTTCTTCTGAGAAGTCCAGAGTGCTTTGCTGGTGTTTTCTTCTCCACACCCGTATGGTACCCTCATTTGGAGAAAGGACTGGAAAATGCCTGAAGTCAGGGAGTGGGTTAGACATCAGAGGAGACCTGGGTTCTTTCTTTTCACACAAACACCTTGCTCTGGTTTGTGCTCTGAATTCAGTGGACCAATATCAGAACACAAGCTAGATGCCTTTCACACCAGTTGTGTTTTAAAAAGAAAACCCCACTCTTGCACCTACTCCGTTGTTTCTCTGTAGTCCTAAGGGAAAAGCCTAAATTTGCAAACAGCTCTCACCAGACCGACTGACAAACCTGATTACTTGTTGGCTTGGTTCCTGCGTCAGGCTGTTTGCAAAGTCATTTTTGCACGGAGTACCCACCCACTCACCAATAACAGCACTCCAGGGCTCTGTTGGACTGGAGTTAAGATTGTATTGGACTAGAGCTAATAGTCTATCGGACTGGAATTAAGATTCAGTGATGCTCCTGACTGTTTCTGAGACTCAGGACTGCAGAGATGCCCCAAAAGGAGATTGCATTTTACAGTCCGAGCTAATCAGTCCATCCTTGGCACATATGTAGGACCTCACCCCAGACCTCAAGATTCCTTAAAGACTAGAAATTGAAATACATTACTAACATCAAAAGTAGGAATGTAAGAAGCAATACTGCAATCTCTGGAGTTGTTGGTTCGAATTCCTTCAAAGGTGTCCAGGGTTCCGTCGTGCTTAAGGCTGTGTTCCACCAGGATCAGAAAAGCAGCCACAAGCCCATGTACTATCTGTGGGTGACACAGCCGTTCCTGAACTGCAAGGTGGGGTGTGGCTGTTTTCAACCCTGATTGTCACACTTGTTGAAGCACTTAAAATTTTTATTTTGGGGCCCAAAAGAAGGACAGTGAAGGCCTTTCACAAACAGATCCTTCAATTTCTTCCAGCCTATTCTGTGTTCCCGTCTCTGCTCCCTGCATTCTAACCACCAGCACCTCCAGCACCATTTCCTGAACACACAGCCTTCTGCAGTGCCTTTGGTGTGGTTATTAGCGCTGTTTGCCAAATCACTGCAGCTCTCCACCTTCTGGGTGCATGATAAGATTGCATTTCCAGGCCCCCTTGTGGGGTGAGGCTGTGTCATCAGTTCCGGCCAGAGTGGAAGTGATGTGTGTCACTTCCAGGACAGAGCAATCCATCAACTGCTGTGCAAACCTGGCTCGATTCCCCTCCGCCACAGGGACCAGCAAAGTTCAAGATGGCGGCTACTCTGCCAGCAGGTCCCGACCAATTGATGGATGTGAGAAACAAACCTTTGCGCCTATGCTGCTAAGATTTTGGGGTTGTCACCAGGCTATTCTGATGGATATACCTTTCTTTGGTTTTTGTTCCTTTACACATGCTTTTCCTTCTGCTTGAAATCTGCATGCACCCTCCCTTCCCTCCTTGGCAAATTCTTACTGATCCTCCAGACCCAGGTCGAAAGTCTTCCTTTCTGCGAAGTCTCTTCTGACATCTCCAGGAACTTTGGCCCTTTCTGTTCTGTGCTTCCCCACCCCTCTCTGTGCAAACCTCCGGTATAGCCTCAATCACACTTTATTTTTACTACCTGTTTACATGTCTTTGTCTCTTACACTTGGAACGTCTTGAGGGCAGGAACTGTGCTTCATTCGTTTTTCAATCCAAAGCGTCTATTTCTTTTTTTTTTTTCAAAGTGTCTATTTCAAAGTACAAGCTCAACAAATATCTCACAGAGAAATTAAGCTGCTCAGAATGGTTGATGGACAGAGTTCAGGTCAGTTCACTGGTGTTACAATTTATCTTCCCAGTGCCCCCAGATGCACCAGAACTGGTAATTTACCAAACACTGGAAGACATTTCTTTTTAAAAAGAATTTTATTGACGTATAGTTGATTTACTGTATTGTGTTAATTGCTGCTGTGCACCAGTGATTCAGTCATACATGCATATATATTGTTTTCCATATTCTTTTTGATTGTGGTTTATCACAGGATATTGAATATTGTTCCCTGTGCCATACAGTAGGACCTTGTTTATCCATCCTGTATATAATAGTTTGCATCTGCTAATCCCAAACTCCCAATCCTTCCCTCCCCCATCCCCTCCCCTTGGCAACCACAAGTCTGTTATCTGTATGTGTGTCTGTTTCATAGATATGTTCATTTGTGTCGTATTTTAGATTCCACATATAAGCGGTATCATATCGTATTTGTCTTTATCTTTCTGACTTCCTTCACTTAGTATGATAATCTCGAGTCCATCCATGTTGCTGCAAATGGCATTATTTCATTCTTTGTTATGGCTGAGCAGTATTCCATTGTGTGTGTGTGTGTGTGTGTGTGTATACACATACGCCACGTCTTTTTTTAAAATACATTTATTTATTTATTTTTGGTTGCGTTGGGTCTTCGTTGCTGCGTGTGGGCTTTCTCTAGTTGCGGTGAGTGGGGGTTAATCTTTGTTGCGGTGTGCGGGCTTCTCATTGTGGTGGCTTCTCTTGTTGCAGATCAGGGGCTCTAGGCGCATGAGCTTCAGTAGTTGTGGCACGCAGGCTCAGAGTTGTGGCGCACGGGCTTAGTTGCTCTGCGGCATGTGGGATCTTCCCAGACCATGGCTTGAACCCGTGTCCCCTGCATTGGCAGGCGGATTCTTTTTTTTGTTTTCTGAGAAACACGTACATTTACTGAATGGAAAACAAGCCTCTTCGTAGAGCCCCAAATCCTTGGCAGGCGAATTCTTAACCACTGCGCCACCAGGGAAGTCCTATGAAATGTCTTCTTTATCCATTCGTCTGTCGATGGGCATTTACGTTGCTTCCGTGTCTCGGCTGTTGTAAATAGAGCTGCAGTGAACACTGGGGTGCATGTATCTTTTCAAATTACAGTTTTGTCTGGATATATGCCCAGGAGTGGGATTGCTGGATCACATGGCAACTCTATTTTTAGTTTTTTGAAGAACCTCCATACTGTTTTTATAGTGGCTGCACAAATTTACATTCCCACCAACAGTGTAGGAGGGTTCTTTTTTCTCCACACCGTCTCCAGCATTTGTTATTTGTAGACTTTTTAATGATGACCGTTCTGACCTGTGTGAGGTGGTACCTCATTGTATTGATAGTTTTGATTTGCATTTCTCTAACAATTAGCGATGATGAGCATATTTTCCTGGGCCTATTTGGAAGACATTTCTTGAGATTGATCCCTCTCCTTCTTCAACATTATTTGACTGTTACATTTTAAAAATGTTTGTGGTTCAAATTACTGAAAAGGAAGAAAGATCATCTTACAATTAGGCTCCCATCTTTTGATAATTACTCATCTTTACGGGAAAAGATTTTTAAAAAGATTTGGGGTTTTGGAGAATATCAACTTTATGGGCAATTTTTGGAGGCCATTGTGGTTGGTTGTGTAGGCCTGGCTTTGTTAATATGAAACAGCATATTTATTGACTAAATGCCCTCAAATTTTATAAATGCATTTATGTGTATCATCCAACGTACCTCCTTCAGGTGTTTGGAATATAGCATTAAGTTTAAATATAAATTGATGAGTGTCTGTTGTAGATCCTGTTCTGGGTAGAAAATCAGGGGAGGTACCATTTTTGTTTAGGCCTGGTTCCCCATAGAAGAGGAAACATATTTACTACTTTCAGTGTCCTCAATTTAATTTATTTTTTTGGCTGTGCCACATGGCTTATGGGATCTTATTTCCCCGACCAGGGAATGAACCCGGGCCCCTGCAGTGAAAGTGCTGAGTCCTAACCACTGGACCACCAGGGAATTCCCTTTTTATTTTCTTGTTTTCAGTGTCCTCAATTTTATAAATGCACCTGTGCATATTGCCAAATGCACTTCGCTAAGTTAGGAATAGACTCTTTTTTTTTTTTCGGTACGCGGGCCTCTCACTGTTGCGGCCTCTCCCATTGCCAGAGCACAGGCTCCGGACGCGCAGGCCCAGCGGCCATGGCTCATAGGCCCAGCCACTCCGCGGCATGTGGGATCCTCCCAGACCAGGGCACGAATCCGCGTCCCCTGCATCGGCAGGCGGACTCTCAACCACTGCGCCACCAAGGAAGCCCCAGATTTTTTTTCTTGTGTTGAATCTTCACTTCTATTGTTCTTCCTTCTCCTTCACTCTCTCTTTTTAAATTGGAGAAATTTTGTAAAGATTTTGTGCTTGTTCTACCTTGATTTTTCATGTAAACTAGATGAGTTCCTCTACGAAGAGCTATTTGTAAGAGGTTCATGGTAAGCAGTGAGACTTAGACATCTTCCAGGCTAGCTGGAATTTTCTTTGAATCACGCTCAGGTTCTTTATAACCCAGGTTTTTGACTAAAGGCTCTTTTGTCTTTACCTCTTTGAATAGAGATCTGAAACAAAAACACTGAGTCCCTCTTCTGGACCCTGCCTCCCTGCCAGGCTGCTTTTTTATTGCAACGGTGGCAGTTATGGGTGATTCCTCATTCAGCTTTGATTTTTCTAGGTGTCGTTGTGGACACAGTCAACAACTTACGCTGATCACCAGCGCGTGGGCAGCCCTCATTTTATTGTACTTCACAGATACTGAGTTTTTAACAAATTGAAGATTTGTGGCAACCCTGTGTCGAGCAAGTCTATTGGCATCATCTTTTTTAATGACGGTCTGTACATTTTTTTTTAGACATACGCTATTGCACACTTAATAGGCTACAGGACAGTGTAAACGTAACTTTTACATGCAATGGGAAACCAAAAAACTTGTGAGACTCACTTTATTGCGATGGTCTGGGACCAAACCTGCAGTATCTCTGAGGTGTGCCTTGCTAGGAAATATGGCCTAGTAACTCTCCTTAATTATTTCTAGGAACTACATACACAATTTAAGATAACCAAACTTTCACAGGGTTTGTGAGAAGAGGCCTCTAGCATCAGAGTGTTGTCACACAATCCATTTGATGGAAAGGATGATGCCCAACTTTTTATTTTTTGGCTGTGCAGCGCGGCATTCAGGATCTTAGTTCCCCAACTAGGGATCCAACCCACACCCCCTGCAGTGGAAGTGCAGAGTCTTAACCGCTGGACCGCCAGGGAAGTCCCGATGCTCATCTTCTAATAATGAAACAGTTTTCCCTGCAATATTTCTGGCTGAGATTTAAATAAGTTTTTCGTGTAGAGTGTATCTACATGAAGTCACCTAATAAAACATTTTTGATTAATACATTGTTAGACCAAAGAGTTCTTAAGTTTTCAAAGAGTAATGCTATTCTGGATAAGCTTTTCATCATATGAAAAAAACACACTGATTTACAAATCCTAAAATCATTGAGTTTACATACCACTCTCCCTCCTACAACCTGGGTTTTATAGGCTCAGGGAGGTAAAGTGTCTTTAACACAAACTTAGCAACAGACTTGGGACTTGAGCCTAGTTTCCTGGATTTCTAGTTCTTTCTACCACCCCAGCTTAACCTTCCTGGTTTATCACTTTAGGTACTAAAGGCTGAATAGAGGTAATTTAGAAATTTTCAATTATTATAATCTATGCACTTGCTTTAGATAGTATATATTTCCCCCACACCACCTGCCCAGCTCTGAACCTGGGCCACACAAACCTGACCTACTGGCAGGACTGTTGGCTGGAAAAGATTTTGATGGGCATAAAATTAGTAAGTCTTTAATGATGGGTTATCAAACAACGTGTTCTTTGGGTTCTTTAATTAAAAAAAATTAAAGGCTTTAAAGGAAATATAAAGACTTGGGACCTAAACTTTAGTAATCTGGAATATCTGCAGAGCTTTCTGGAGTGGAACTGTTAGGGAACAGACAGCTTTTGACCGATAGGTAACAACTGATTGACAACGGAGTTGGGGTGGGAAGAAGAGTGTGGCAGCCACCACCGCTAGAAAAACACGGCAGCTGGAGGAAATGGTCTGTTACTGGAGAACAGTCCAAGCAAGAGTCCTCAAGCAAACAGAATTAAGCCCTTAACAGGCTACGGTTTAACCATTCTTCGGGAATGATGGTTTTGTTTTCGATTGCAGTTTCCAAGGTCAAGATCTCTTACTTTACATGGTGTCCAGTAAGGGAGGAATGACTGTGCTAAAGCCAGACTGAATTGTCTTTGACATTTCCACCTCCTTCTTTGGGTCATGGGATCCATTCTTTTGGGCTTGGCCTCTTCAACTCCCCATTAGTTTGAGTCTTTTCTCTAGGACCTAGTCCAGCTGAGGATAACTTGATAATGCTCTGAATGAACATCATTATGGAAAATTTGGAAGAGAAAGAAAACTCCCCATTATAGTTCCAACCGTACAAAACTTCTTTAGCATCACCACTTCTTTATTTCCGGGGACAAAAGCTGAGACTGAGAATTGTTATCATGAGCTCTGGTGTTTGATCCATAGGCAAGGAGCAAGGGTGAAATAGAGAGGAAAGAACGGGATAAGAAGAAGGAGTGGAAGGAAGGGAAAGGGGAAAAAAGATGAGCAGATGCATATGGCGGGCATGGGAGTGTCCACTGGGATCTTAGTCACACCTGGTTCCTACTCTTCATATTGCCTAAACTTTGACCCCAATAAACGATAGTATAGTTCTTCAAAAAAACACTTTTTTTTATTGAAGTATAGTTGATTTACAATGCTGTGCAAATGTATTTCTTCTTGAGGTGGTGCTGTTTGCTTTTGGTGACGTGCCCCAACTTTGAGAGAGGTTCCCTAGTCATCCATCTTGGAAGTTGGGTTTGTCAATTTAGCCAGTTTCTAACAACCAAATCCCCCATTTGCTCTCCTCAGCCTGGAGAGCCTTAAGCTAACAGCCCCTGAAAGGCGGAATCCAGCACGCAGATGTGGAGGAATGGGCAGGCCAGATTATCCTTCCACCTCCTTGGGGTCAGGGAAAAAAGGTGGAGGGCGGCAGGGTGCAGTGTGGGGTGGGTACAGACGGCTTCTGGGAGAGCAGTCGGCCTGCATCCAGCCTGTCAGAACGAGGAAGAAGGTGCTGGGTAAGTTTCCTCTTCAGGGAGTAGAATATTTTTTCCCCCTTTTACAGTGAAATTGGAACAGTCCTGGGAAAATGGGACAGGTGTCACCAATCAAGACACGGGGCTGTTTACCCAACTCAGCCGAGGGGCCCTCAGGAAGAGAGAGTCTTGATCCGAAGAAAACTACAATTTTTCGAAACACGAGGTAGTCCCTGCAGGTTGGGAATGGGTGTCTGTACGTGGATCGCCCTCTGACAGGTGGACACGGGAGAGGGATGGGCAGTCAGAATGCGCCTCCGAAATGGGAGGCCAGAGGGAACTCTGGGTGCGTTTCTCCAATCTGTTAGAAAGGCTATTTCCAGGTACCTTCCCTGGCACAGCGTGCCCTACTAAACCCACTGCGGCTGGGCTGAGGAGGGGCGGCCCCCCTGGCGAAGAGAGTGTGGGGCAGAGGTTCACTTTGCTCTAAATCTCTGGGTTTCGGCCGGCGAAGAGAGGGAGAAACCAGGAGGGGCCGAGCTGGAGCGAAGGCCGCTCCAGCCCTGGGGCCGAAGCAGCCTGGGAGGCGCACAGAACCCGGCCCTGAATCCACCCGCCGCTCGGCCGCCAGATAACCCTGGGAGTTAAGCTCCCAAAGAGAAAACGAGGCAGCGCCTGGCACGTCTTGCGCGTCCCCGGCCGCGAGGCTCCCGGCTCCCTGCTCGCTGCGAGGCCCCCTCCCCCAGCCATAATTGGACACGGGCGCCGACTTTGGTGCAATGCGAATTAGCTCCAGTGGCCCAGTCGGGAGGGCCAGGCAGGCTCGGGGAGCGCCAGCCGCTGGCGGGCGCCGCGCCGCCCGAGTCAACGCCCACCTCCGCCAGCATCCCCGCGGCCGCCGCCTCCCGTCGCCATAACAACCAGCCCCCGCGTTCGACCCTGCGCAGCGCCCGGACGCCCGGGGAGGACGCCCCCGCCCTCCGCGCCCGGCATCCGGGTGGCCTCGCGCCCCCGCCCTCGCCCTCGCCCCCGCCCTGCAGCGTCCTAGCGCAGCGCAGAAGCGCCCTCTCCCGCAGCCGGAGAGGAAAGCCCTCGCGCCCCCGAGACTTGACTTTGCGGAATTAATAAAGCAGTCCCGGGGGGCCGGGGTCCTCCAGCACGCGCCTGGGCGCCCGCACCTGCCTGGGTCCCCCGCACCTGCCCTCTCCTGGGCTCCAGGGCGCGCGCGGCGGCGGGGAGCGTAGCCGGGCGGTGACGGCGGTGCCCCGGCGTCCGGGGCACGGCGTTCCCGGGGAGCAGGACATCCCCGAAGGCGGCAGCACGCGGGAGGCGGGGAGGCGGGAGGCGGCCGGGGCGCGCGGGGAGGGCGGGGAGCCCGCGGGAGGAGGAGGAGGGAGGGAGCAGGGCGGGCGGCTGGGAGGGAGGGGAAGGGAGGCAAGAAAGTAGCAGAAAGTGAGGCTGGCAGCCGGCTGCAAAGGAGCCGGGCGAGTGGCGGCGGCGGCAGGAAGTCTGTGCCCGAGACGCGCAGAAATAAGAGCCAGGGAGGGACCGCGGCGGCGGCGAGAGTGAAAGAGGAAACTGCAGAAGAGGAAGCTCTGCCGCAGCACAAAGTCTCCTCCAGCTCCCGCGCCTAGCATCCCCGCGCCGCCAGCCCAGCCCTCCCGGACCGGCTCGCCACCGCCGCCGCCGCCCCCGCTGCGCCCGCGCCGCCGCCCCCCCCGCGCCCCCGCGCTCGGGCGCCCCCTCCTCGCGCGCCCACCCCGGCCCCCCACGTCCCCGGCCGCTCCGCCTCGCCGCCCTCTGCGCACGCCGGCCTCGTCTGCCATGGCCCGGGAGAACGGCGAGAGCAGCTCCTCCTGGAAAAAGCAAGCTGAAGACATCAAGAAAATCTTCGAGTTTAAGGAGACCCTCGGAACGTAAGTGGGGACCGGGGAGTAGAGGGTGGAGATGGCAGCGGCCGCGGGTGCAGAGGTGGCTCCCGCTGCCACCGCCGCCGCCACCGCGGTAGGAACCGGCGGGTCGCCGCGTCCTCATTGTCCAGTTCTCGGCTCTGCGTGCCCCCCTGCGTGCCGGCCGCGTGGGTCGCCCCGCGGGCCCGGGTGGGAGCCGCTCCTGGGCGGGGGAGGCTCTGGGCTTTCGGGGTCAGTCGCAGGCGGGCGACTTTTCACTTCCCTGACACCGCCGCCCTCTCGACTTCTCCCCACGCGTGACTGTGGGCTGAGCATGGTGGATATTCCTGTTTACTGGCTGCGTGCGTCTACTCACTGTGTGCATGGGTGCACCGTGTCCGCGAGAGACGTGGTCACGAGAAAATCGGGCTCCAGGCATTCCCATTTCTGTCCTTCCGTTATGTATCCTTATAGAATTGACATCTTCACGTACTAGGTGTAGGCAAGACTTTGGATGGCCGCGCAATTAAGGAAGGGAGGAATTTCGCAGTGTTCAGGGTCACGTGTGGGCAGAGCCTTACCTGAGCGTCTGTGCATTTCACCAGGCTCGGCAGCACACGCTGGGGTGCGGGTCGCCAAGGGAGGGTCTGCGAGGGTCGCTGTACCGGTGGTTTCTCTCTAGGGCTGTGTGTAGTCCGAGGCTGGTGGCGGAGTAACCAGAAGTCCATGGCAGGAAGGCTCCGAGCATGTGCTGCTCCGTTCAGCTGCTGTTCCCTTTCTGCCCAGGAGTTGGTTTTTGTTTGTTTTGTTGTGGAGTGCCTCAGAATAGGTAGGGAGGCTGATAGTGAAAGAGAACCGGCACTGCTGGAAGAGTCTGAAATTGGAGTTATTTTCTCCCCTCATGTGATTGGTATCTGTCGGCATATACATTCATACACATATGTGCTGTATGAACCGAACGTTTTGCAGGGGTTCATGGAGGTGTTAATTAGGCTGGGAAGGAATAGACGAGGTGTTTCATAACAGAAATCAGTGTGCTTTTCTCTCCTGTCTTCCTTAAACCCCCTTTACTTGTTATTGTGGTTGGTTTGCTTTTCCAGGACCACATTTTCAAACCCAGATTGTTTTCTGTCCCATACTCAGGGTCCACTGAGTTGTTTGGTCATTTTCCCTCCCCCAGCCGCGCATCTGCAGTGGTCCCCCAGAGCCCAGGTTGTGAAGGTAGCATCCCTGCCATGCTTCTGATTCTGGGGACGCACACTTGCCGAGGATGAGAATAGGGTCTCCCAGCCGTTGTGCTCGCTTCAGGAACACAGTCTACCTGTGGGTGTAGACTTTCTGTCTGTTGGAAAAAAACAGAAGGGACTTAGCCTTTTCGTAGAGAGGGGCTTGGGGCTGCCTCTTAGCATGGCCTGTTAAGGGGTGAGGTTTTGTCCATAACTTTAGAAAATTATCATTGAGGTTTATTTGGGTTTGGGGTAGTGACTCTGAGGTGCTTAAGTTGCTGAGAAAGAAGAAGCGTGTGCTTGCTGGTCGTCCTGAGACCGATCGCCTCAGATGAGGGGATGGGAGAGAGTGGAGTCTCATCATGAGAGAATGCGTTCCTTTGCCAGGCGCATCTCCACCCGAGCCCCTCGAGCTGGTCCCTCTGCCTGCAGCCTCCAAGCAGACGGATGCAGCTCCCCTGACTGCCTCCTGCTCCCCGGAGAGCCGGGTAGCTGCCCCTCTGCCGTGGCTGGGCTGCTCAGCCCCATGAGCTGTGGCTTCATTGAGTGGCTCCTGCTGTGGCAGGTGCTGTTTGGGTATGACTGCTGGTGGTTCCACCTCTGGGCAGGATGGGGACTTGACTCATGGTGACGGAGAGACTGTACACCTCTTGCAGAACAACCTCTTGGACTCTGGCCACATTCCCCGTGAACCTGGGGATGGGTCTCTGTTAGGGTTCCAAAGCTTTGCCTTCTGTCTTGGAAAGAATTCTTTGAAAAGAAGCTTCCCGCTATGGTCCTGTAGTGCTGACAGGGGTTCTAGAAGAGTGAAACACAAACAATAAAATGATCAAAATGTTTTCACTCTGACCCAGCAATCCCACTACTGGGCATATACCCTGAGAAAACCATAATTCAAAAAGAGTCATGTACCAAAACGTTCATTGCAGCTCTATTTACAATAGCCAGGACATGGAAGCAACCTAAGTGTCCATCAACAGATGAATGGATAAAGAAGATGTGGCACATACATACAATGGAATATTACTCAGCCATAAAAAGGAATGAAATTGAGCTACTTGTAATGAGGTGGATAGACCTGGAGTCTGTCATACAGAGTGAAGTAAGTCAGAAAAAGAAAGACAAATACCGTATGCTAACACATATATATGGAATTTAAGAAAAAAAAATGTCATGAAGAACCTTGGGGTAAGACAGGAATAAAGACACAGACCTACTAGAGAAGGGACTTGAGGATATGGGGAGGGGGAAGGGTGAACTGTGACAAAGTGAGAGAGAGGCATGGACATATATACACTACCAAACGTAAGGTAGATGGCTAGTGTGAAGAAGCCGCATAGCACAGGGAGATCAGCTCGGTGCTTTGTGACCGCCTGGAGGGGTGGGATAGGGAGGGTGGGAGGGAGGGAGACGCAAGAGGGAAGAGATATGGGAACATATGTATATGTATAACCGATTCACTTTTTTAAAAGCAGAAACCAACACACCATTGTAAAGCAATTATACTCCAATAAAGATGTAAAAAAAAATGTTTTCACTCAATAGCATGATAATAATAATAGTAGTAGTAGTAAAGGTAGGTGACTTTATTAAATGAATACCAAGAACCAGTTGTTATTCTAAGTGCCTTAGGTATAGTAACTCATTTTACTCTCACGTTAACCTGATGAAGTGGGTATTTACTTTTATCCCCACTTGGCAGATGGAAAAACTGAGGCAGCAGAGAAATTATGTGACCTGCCAAACCGGAGCTACTTATTAAGTGGAGCTGATATTCGAATCTAGGCAGAACAACTTGTCATTATGCATGTGGGGTTGAGCCCCTCTGTGGATTATGTAACAGCAAATGTTAATAATAATTTGACTAACTTTAGTATTTGGAAAGCTAATTTTAATATTAAGGTAAAGAAAACCTAATTATCCAAACATGTAACATGTGAAAGCTTTTGGGTTATCAACACCTTTTTGTCTCTTGGACTTTCTAGAAGTGGTCCAAAGTTCAGGATGCCTGTTTCGCCCTGGGCCAAGTCCAGTGATCTTGACCTGAGTCTAAATAGAGGTCACTTCTGGTTCTGTTAGTGTGGATTTTGGCTTTGGGCTCTACACTTGTTTGCAGTGGAACCTAGCATCAGTCAAGGGTGTCAACAGTTACAATTGGGATTCATTTCCAAGGTGCTCTGCAGGCCCAATCATTTTGTTTGTCACACTTTTACCATATGCCTTTAGGATCCTAAGGCAGGAAAGCCCTGCCAGGAGCCAGATTGTCAGCCCACAGTGTTAAAATGCTTTTAAAATAAAGCACTGTGAAGGCTCAAGGAGCACTCACTTGGCAAAACCTTGTAATCTGATATCTGGCTGCCTGATCCCGGTACCTTTCCATGCAGAGCACAACCTCTACTGTTGAAGGCCAGAGGGTCAAGCCATTTAGACCATGTGGTCAGCGGGACCTTGCTGGAGGGTGGGAGCCAAATGGGAGTGAAGGGTGGCCCAGAAGGGTGGGAAGAGAGCTGGAGGAAGCAAAGGACAGCATAGGGGAAGGAACCCACTGTGTGGTTTGGACCTGGGTTTTCTGATGCACCCCTGAGTCAGGCTTCAGGAGAAACCTCTCAACTTACGACCTTCAGTGTGGCTCCCTTTGAAGGGGAATCCCAGGCCCTAACCCTGGCTCTGAACAGGGTGGGAAGGCTTAATTACTGTTTATTAATCAACGCCGTGTTTTCAGATCCCTGCCTGGCACGCCAGATTAATGTGGGATCAAATAAATGTTGTGTAACAGCAATTAGGAGTCGTAAACATTTCTGTGGAGTGTTTGCCGAGGCCGTCCAGGCCATCTCTACCGTAGGTGTCTTTCCACATCTTCTGAACCAAGACAATGAAAATAGGCCATTTGGAGAAAGATACTGATGGGAAGAAAGGTTTCACCGTGGTGTCCAGGAAGTACCCCAGACTCATGGAAGTGGCTTCTGTAATTGCCACGCCATGAAAGGCATCTGAACAGAGGAGGCCCTGAGAGTTGACACAGAATGCTTCTCCCAATATACCTCATTTGTTCCCCCAGAGTATGGAAATGGCATGTTCTGGAAAATAGATCTTCATCTCTGCAGGGTATGAATACACGCTTTTCTTACAGACCGAATGTTTTGTGTTGAAGTAATTGCTGTTTGTGGGGGGCTGGAGCGGGCACCATGGAGGCCTTGGGCCTGGGCTCATGGTCTGACTCAGCCGCTGCTGGGGTGTGTGGCCTGTGGGATGCTTGGTCATTTTTCCACATGACCTGGTCTTAGCTTCCTCACCTGTAAAATCAGGGGGAGGGCAAGGAAGATGGGATGATTTTCAAGTGCCCTTACAACCCTAAGATTTTTTTGGCTTGTCTAGGTAACGAAGGCACTCACTATAATTTTTCGGGAGCTTTCGTGTGTAGCTAGAGCAGCTTAGCCCTATTTGGAGGGACATTTTTATGCCCAGGCTAGTAGCAAAGTGATACAGCTCAGGACAGGAAGTGTTATCCCACTTGATGTCAGTAGCACAATGCCTTTGCTTTTTCATGAAATGAGGGCCTGCTGGGTGCTGCTTTAGGAGGAGTATAAATAGAAATTTCTGTGGGACCAGCGCTGTCTTTTCCCACTAGTATCTTCCGTACATGCCTTGTTCTGAAATTGCTCAATCAGTACACCTGTTGAGGACACAGATTATTGATTTATCTGAAAGCCCGGGTAGAACACAGACTCACCTGTTCTTTTGTGCGAGGCAGGTGTGTGCACGTGGGTGTAGGGGGAGAGGGAGATTGCAGAGCTACCCGAGGTGATTTGTGTGTTTGACCGACTGATTTAAGAGTAATTTTTCTGAGACTACTCAAAATTTTAGTCGGTGAAAAGCATTTAAAAGAATATTACCCAGAGGAGCAGAGAGGTGGGCAGCCCCCAGAGTGCCCCCCGAGGGTATCCCAGCTGCGGCATTGGTTAGAAGTTTGCATTTTTCAGCCCTTTGTTTGAGGCGTGATATAAATTCAGCCTCTTGTACATTTAAAAATATCTATTGAACACCTGCTATATTCTAGGCACCGGTGCACGGTAGCGGGGAGTACAGCAGCGAACAAGCAGACACAAATGCCTGCTTTCCTGGAGCTCACATTCTGGTGAGGAAGGCAGAAAATTAAAAAAAAAAAAAAACATGAATCAGGAAGATGTAGAGTATGTTATCTAGTATACACGTTAGGGGAGAAATGAAGCAGGGAACGGGGATTTTTGGGAGGGGGAGGTGATGGTGGCTTGAAGCAGGGTAGCCAGGGAGGGCCTGGCTGAAGAGCTGCTATTTGAATAAAGATCTGGAGGCTGCATTGGGATAGCTAAAGGTAAAATGTTCTGGTCGGAGGGAACAGCAAGGGCTGTTTTGAGCAGAGGTGTACCTTGACCTGACTCAGGTGTTTCCATCATGGCTGTGGTTGCTGTGTTGAGAATGAATGGATAGGTTCAAGGGCAGAAGCGGGGAGACCAGCTCGGAGGCTATGGAAACCATCCAGGGGAGAGAGAATGGTGGTGGAGGACTGGGGTGCTACTCTGGGGGTGATGAGAAGTGGTTGGATTCTGGAAACATGTGGAAGGGAGAGCCGATAGGAATTGCTGGTAGGTTGGGTGTGGGATGTGAGATTCGCCAGGGATTTGGGGTTGGAAGAAAGATGCTGTTTGTTGCTTTTGGTCAGTTTTGTTCCAAGGATTTTCTGAGCACCTGCTCTGTGGGCACAGCAGGGCTGTCCATGTTCTGGGAAGCTCTTGGAAAGAGTTTGGAGGGAAAACTCAACATCCTTTGGGCTCCTGGGTTCTCCTTGTGAGGGACTCTTGGATTTATTTATTTGTTTATTTTAAAAAAATTAAAAAAAATCTTTGGCCACACCACACGACATGTGGGATCTTAGTTCCCCCACCAGGGATTGAACCTGCGCCCCTTGCATTGGTAGCATGGAGTCTTTTTTTTTTTTTTAACATCTTTATTGGAGTGTAATTGCTTTACGATGTTGTGTTAGTTTCTGCTGTATAACAAAGTGAATCAGCTATATGTATACATATACCTCATATCCCCTCCCTCTTGTGTCTCCCTCCCACCCTCCCTATCCCATCGGTCTAGGTGGTTATAGGGCACCGAGCTGATCTCCCTGTGCTATGTGGCTGCTTCCCACTAGCTAGCTATTTTACATTTGGCAGTGTGTATATGTCCATGCCACTCCCTCACTTTGTCCCAGCTTACCCTTCCCCCTCCCCGTGTCCTCAAGTCCATTCTCTAGTAGGTCTGTGTCTTTATTCTCATCTTGCGCCTAGGTTCTTCATGACCATTTTTTTTTTTTAAGATTCCATATATATGTGTTAGCATACGGTATTTGTTTTTCTCTTTCTGACTTACTTCACTCTGTATGACAGACTCTAGGTCCATCCACCTCACTACAGATGACTCAATTTCATTCCGTTTTATGGCTGAGTCATATTCCATTGTATATATGTGCCACATCTTCTTTATCCATTCATCTGTCGATGGACACTTAGGTTGCTTCTATGTCCTGGCTATTGTAAATAGAGCTGCAATGAACATTTTGGTACATGACTCTTTTTGAATTATGGTTTTCTCAGGGTATATGCCCAGTAGTGGGATTGCTGGGTCATATGGTAATTCTATTTTTAGTTTTTTAAGGAACCTCCATACTGTTCTCCATAGTGGCTGTATCAATTTACATTCCCACCAACAGTGCAAGAGGGTTCCCTTTTCTCCACACCCTCTGGAAGCATGGAGTCTCAACCACTGGACTGCCAGGGAAGTCCCAAGGGACCATTGGATTTTAAGGCTAATCTCTTTCTTTCCAAGAGCTTGTGTCTGGGATGGGCTTTTGAAATATCTCCTGTTCTGTCACAGGGGGAAGTCATGATAGGCTGGACATTTGAGCAGCTGAACGAACTGCTTAACTTCCTGTGAAAATGCTGGGTTTTGCCTCTAGAATTATCAACAGGAAGATCACTTTGACAGGTTTGTAGGTTACCTACAGCTCTCCCACTTGATTTGGGAATTAAAGCCCAGACGTTCTGTGAAAAATAATAAACATGCAAACTCCTGCTACGTCTTTCTTGGATAGGATGTTTTATGTTTGGAGAGAAAAAGCCAAAAGTTTTTCTTGGTTGCAGAAAAGATAAACCCGCGTGGCTTACCGATTAGCACGGTGGGATCTGGGAAATTGCACTTTTTAGATCTTGTTCCTGGAGGGGCTAATGAAGACTAGGTCTCAAGTAGAAATTTCTGGATCAACCGAGTGGACAGTAATTAGACTTGGCAGGTGGACTTTCTTGTCCTCTCAGAGGAGGACTTTAGGGGTTAACTTGTTGAGCTTTTTTTTGGCTGGGTCTCCATAAATCCCTTTAATCTTTCCTTTCCCCAAATAAATCTCCGTAAATCCCCTTCAATCTCTCTCCTTCTCCGCCTCTCCCCTCTGGGAGGGCTTAGCATTGGTCCAGCAGGGCACTGTCACATTATTGGACAGCTTACACCCACAAGGGTGGACCCCAGGACCTCACATTGCCTCCAGTCCTCATGAGATTTTGCAGGATTCTCCAGGGAGCCCACAGCCCCTGGGGACACATTTCTTTCACTGAAGAACGCACCACTTATGGGTGGCCAGCACGAAGCCTGGAGCCCTCGTCAGCTGTCGCAAGTTTCTCTTCTGACTCAAGATGGTCCATCCAATGCACAAGGACACATGGACCCTGGGAGACATGCCAACATTACCTTCTTTTTCAGTTCACGTTGGGTGCCTCCCTTTGACTCCCTGTGGTGCAGGAGATCACCTTTTCCTTGGGCTAGTTTTCTGTTAGACCCTTCTTGATTTTTCAAAATGTTTATTATGCAGTATGTGGATTCTGCAGGTTCGAATCAGACCAGATGGATGCCACAGGCCAAGTTCATTCCATGGCAGACCAAGTTCATTCCCTGTCTCCAGTGGTCAGCTGTGGGTCTCGTGCTGTTTTTCCTAGTATTTCAGCAGGATTCAGAGATGGAGGAATGCGTTTCTTGGTTAACACCAGATCTTGAGGATAAGCCTAAAGACGGCATATTGGCTGAGGCCAGGCAGGGGAGGCGTCAGGAGGCAATGAACAGTACTAGAAAGGCAGCTCCAGCACCACCCTTCATAGCTGCATCCCTCTTGATGTCCATCCTTCATCTTTCTGAGTTAAGATGCAGATGGAAGTTGCCGCTTGTGGGATTCCTGTAAGGATTCAGTGCCATCTATGAGATGCCTGGCACATAACTGGGATTGAGTAAACCGCAGCTGCCATCAAGTTTTAGTTGCCTTCAGCAGTTGTGGTGGAGGATAGCGACCCTCAGATATTCAGGGCCAGCGCTGTGAGGAGGAACATGTCAGTGTCTGTTGGAAATTGATTTTTGAAAGCTCCTGGGGCAGAGATGCAGAACAGTGCATACTTAACCTCCCCCCGCAAAGTTGATTTAAGAGACCATCAACAAGTCCTCTGTCAACCAGGGAAGAACATTCGCTGGATATTCCGCGGGGTGCAGTCCTGAGCTGCTAAGAACGGAGGATCTGAGGTCACCAGGCCATGGGTGCAAATCCTGGGTCCACTGATTCCTAGCTATTAGGTTTTGGGCAAATGATGTCACCGTTCTCGGTCTCGTGCCCTCGTCTGCACAACAGGATAACACTAGCACCCCGTCTAAGGGTTGCAATGAAGGTTGGATGAGGGCGCGTGGAAACCCCTTAGCGCATGGACATGGCTGTGCATCCGTGTGCAGGAAATGCTCCTTCTCTCTCCTTAGCCTCTGCGGGGCTGACACCCTGCTCCTCAGAGGCCACCTGCCCAGATTTGGGGGGGTCCATTGCACCATCCAACACACGCTTCCCACAGGAGGCTGGTGGGTTCCCCTGGCGCTGGTGTTCACCAAGAGCCTCAGCCCCAAACGTCCTCCAGGCCAGCTCGCATGTTGAGTGACCTAGTTTGCTGCGTATATAGACTCATCCCCTCCCTGGGTTATGTCATCAGCTTTGACTCTCTGCACCTCTCCCTGCACCCTGAGCTGTTTTTTTTTTTTTTTTTCTTCAGTCTATCTCTACATCAGCTTGTGCAAGACGCTCTTCTAACTGCAGTTTCTGTTGTCGCCAACAGCACTTAGATCTTGGTGCAGCTGTGGCCCTTCTTGCAGCTGAAACGTGCTTCTTTCTGGGAATGGCTTCAGTCTTATCTGCTTTGGTTTCTTATTGAAAATAACGTTTGGCTTGGAGGACTGAAGTAACTTGTTGATTACAGTATTCCAAAACGTCACTGACTTTTGTGAGTTTAAATTCTCTAGGTAGTGAGTTTATTTTAATGCTAGAGTTTTCAAAAATGGCAACGTGTCTAGGTATAGACCGCATGAACGTGCGTAACAATTTACTCAAAAATACCCTTATCAGGGATTGTGTGATGGAGGGTGGGAGATGATCTCAGAAGTTTAATTTCCCAGGTTGCAGCATGTCGGTAAAACAGTCGGAGAGCTCATGTCTGAATCGGGTGAAATCCCTCATCTTGACCTCTCCATGTTAGACCTTTCCATGGCCTGACCAGGTCTGGGGTCACAGATTATTGGTACCTCTGCAGTGCAGTGAGCATGGGAAGAAGAGGCTTCCCAACTGGACAGAGTCAATGTTTTTACTGGTTGAGAGGCCCCCCCTCTCTGACATTTATAACCACGGCTTACATCACTGAAATTGCTTTTACTCCAAACTGGATTAGGGGCTGTAAGTGGAATCCTAAAGGTATCATATTCGACAAATATGATACCTGCACACAATCCCGTCCCCTCCCACCAAGGCCCACAGTGTTGTGGGAAAAAAGCAAGAAAATGAAGCTGTGCTAAGCGGAGAGGTCTGGTGGGATGATGGGGGGGGCAGACACCCCAGGGCCCCTGCCCCCTGCCCCCCTGGGCTCTTCCCATTTCTTTAACCTTCATAAAAATGGCTGCTCGAAATTTGCCTTTAAACATTAGAAGATACGAATGCCTTGAAATAGGTTGAGAGACCAGCCATCTGTGATGTAAGTGATTTTAAAGAAAGTACTTTTTCCTCCCACGTGAAACTGACAAGAACTAGCAGTTTGGCTGGAAGGCAGGAGGAAAGTAGGTAATTGTGGTTTTGGAGCTTTGAGGGGGGGGGGGAAGTGGGGAGGTGCAAATGAGTTCCAAACTGGGAAGTTGAAGGCCAAGTGAGGCAACTGGGAGAAGGATCCCAGGCCGACCGACTGATGAAATAAACTGGGTTCTGGGGCTTCCCTGGCGGTCCAGTGGTTAGGACTGTGCTTCCACTGCAGGGGGTGCGGGTTCGATCCCTGGTCGTGGAACTAAGATCCCATGTGCTACGTGGCCAAAAACAAACAAACAAACAAACAAAACTGGGTCCTAGACTGGCCTGGGCCCCGAAAGGGAGGCTGCTATAGTACTGCCTCTGTGACCTCCCCCCTCCCCTCCTCCCCCAGCACAGCCCCGGCTCCCAGGACCCGGCTGGGACATTCACCCTGTAATTCAGCCTCAATTAATTGGTACTCAAGGCTTCTCTAGGTGTGAGTGGGCTCCTTACCCCCATGAGACATTTCACTTTGCATAAAAAATATGCCTTGAACAACCACCACACCCAAAAGGTGAAAATGAACTTCGGGGGCAGACCTTGTATAAAAGCTGGGGACAGCCTGCATCTGGCCCTCGTGTACAGGAACGATGCTGCTGGGATTCGCTCTGCCTGCATTAGCATGGCCAGTGTCAATGGAATTTGTGGTCCTAGTCATGATAAAAAAACCCCGATGTTGACTTTTAAGGGCCCTCTTGGCTCCTTTGACAGCTGGGAAATAGAAGACATAATATTTGGGTGTGTGTGTTTTTTAATTGTTAAAAAAAATGCATAACCTAAAATTTACCATCTTAACCATTTTAAAAAAATTTATTTATTTATTTATTTATGGTTGTGTTGGGTCTTCGTTGCTGCGCGCGGGCTTTCTCTAGTTGCGGCGAGCGGGGGCTACTCTTTGTTGTGGTGCATGGGCTTCTCATTGCAGTGGCTTCTCTTGTTGCCGAGCACGGGCTCTAGGTGTGTGGGCTTCAGTAGTTGTGGCTCGCGGGTTCTAGAGCGCAGGCTCAGTAGTTGTGGTGCACGGGCCTAGCTGCTCTACGGCATGTGGGATCTTCCCGGACCAGGGCTCGAACCCGTGTCCCCTGCATTGGAAGGCGGATTCTTAATCACTGTGCCACCAGGGAAGCCCCCATCTTAATCGTTTTTAAGCCTATAGTTCAGTGGCACTAAGGACATTCATGTTGTTGTGCAACCATCACCGCCATCCATCTCCAGAACCTTTTCATCTTCCCAAAGTGAAGCTTTGTCTCCATT
This sequence comes from Delphinapterus leucas, assembly GCF_059928025.1. Taxonomy (NCBI): domain Eukaryota; kingdom Metazoa; phylum Chordata; class Mammalia; order Artiodactyla; family Monodontidae; genus Delphinapterus; species Delphinapterus leucas. The sequence goes on along the minus strand of NC_143130.1, from coordinate 19,732,456 downwards.
AAACACTCACTCTCCATTTCCCCTCCCTCCGGCCCCTGGCAACCCCCATTCTGCCTTCTGTCTCTGTGAATTCAGCTACTCTAGGTACCTCCTGTAGGTGGAATCAGACAATTTTGTCATTTTGTGTCTAGTGTATTTTATTTAGCGTAATGTCCTCAAGGTTTTTGCCTGCCCTTTTAAGGCTGAATAATATTCTATTGTATGGCTAGACCACATTTTGTTCATCCATTCTATTTAAAAAAAAATTTTTTTTTTTTGCGGTACGCGGACCTCTCACTGTTGTGGCCTTTCCTGTTGCGGAGCACAGGCTCCGGACGCGCAGGCTCAGCGGCCATGGCTCACGGGCCCAGCCGCTCCGCGGCATGTGGGATCCTCCCGGACTGGGACACGAACCTGTGTCCCCTGCATCAGCAGGCGTACTCTCAACCACCGCGCCACCAGGGAAGCCCTGTCCATTCTTGATGAACACTTGGGGCCGCTTTTGCCTTTTGGGTTTTGTGAAGAATGCTTTATGAGCATGGCTGTCCCTCTTCAAGTCCCTGCTTTCAGTTCTTTTGGTTCTTTCATTTCATACCCAGAAGCGGAGTTGCTGGGTCATGTGGTAATTCCGTGCCTCGTTTTTTGAGGTACTCGCAGACAGTTTTGTGCAGCTCTGTGGTGTTTTGCAGTTTGCAAAATACTTTTACATCCACGATTCCTGCTGCGCCTTAGGACAGCCCTGCGAGTGGGGAGCAATCATTGCCCTCATTTTACAGAGAAGAACATGGAGGTTCTGAGAGGAGATGAGTCAGGAGAAAAGGTTGCCCAGTGGCGCTTGGAGGTTGGAGCATCTTCTGACTCTGAACTCAGCGCTCTTTCTCCCCCATCGTGCTGCTTACAAGCTGGTTAGTGGGGACAGTGGGAACAGAGAACACTGATGGATGAAAAAGGTACCTCCTTGTTCTGTGGATGTGGTGTGGCTAGGAGACCATCGGAGCCCGTGGTGTGCTGTCAACCAGCTCTGGTTTGTAACCTTGCTGATTTCCATGGCGTAACTACTCCCACTGGAACCACTTAAAGCTACCCCTGGTCTAACAACCGATCGCAGAATTCTTTTTTTTTTTTTAATTAATTTATTTTTGGCTGTCTTGGGTCTTTATTGCTGCGTGCAGGCTTTTCTCTAGTTGCGGTGAGCGGGGCCTACTCTTAATGGTGGTGCGCGGGCTTCTCATTACGGTGCCCTCTCTTGTTTTGGAGCACGGGCTCTAGGCTTCAGTAGTTGTGGCTTGCGGGCTCAGTAGTTGTGGCTCGTGGGCTCTAGAGCACAGGCTCAGTAGTTGTGGCGCACGGGCTTAGTTGCTCCGCGGCATTTGGGATCTTCCCTGACCAGGGCTCGAACCCGTCTCCCCTGCATTGACAGGAGGTTTCTTAACCACTCTGCCACCAGGGAAGCCTCCAAAATTCTTGAATGAGGCTCTTGTGAGCACGTGTGAGTTGACTCAGCACACCTTTGGAGGAAGTTGACGTCAGGAGATCTGAGTTCAGTTCTGGCTCTGTAGCTTCAGAAGTATGGAACCTTGGTCATATCCTCTGTACGTCTGGATTACCTTGTTTGTTAAATGGGGATAATGACACCTGCTTCCATTACAGACCTGTTGTAAGGCCTGAATGAGATAAGGTATGTGCAGTAAGGCTTTATACAAATAGAAGATATTATTACGTTGCAAAGATTATAGCTTTAAAATAGTTCTTTCTCATAAATGTTGGTGTCATGCATACTCTTTGGAACCTAGCTATCATCTTTTGGGCACAGCTCCCAAGAAGTTGGGCCATGGTCAGCCTTGACGCTGAAAGCATCAATGCAAAACCCAAAGTTTCATAGTATATTTTATCTAGGCCTGTTCAAGTGTATGTTGTTTTTGTTCTTAGTGTTTAAGCAATTGGTACGTTTAGAAAAATTCTTTGCAAATTATAAAAAGGACATGTCATCCTGGTAGAGAATTTAAAAAACAGGGAAGAGTATAAGCAAGATGATGAGAACTAGGTGGCTGGATGGGTCTTGGGTCATCAGTCCCTCTAGGGGGCGGGGAGATCTCAGGAGAGACCCCAGCGGTCAGCGTTTGGGGGTGGGTCTCTGGGGGGGGTGGGGCTGTGGTTATTCGCTCACTGCTGTGGACATATTTCAGTATTTTACCAACTGGTCTGTTTGGACCACTGCACACCGGTTGAGTATCGGCTCTGGAAATAGGGGTGGTGGTCTTTGTTGAATGCGGTGAGTGTCCGATTTTTTTCAGGGTGCCGGTAGTTTGTGTTAGTTTGGTGCTGGTGGTGATGCCATCATTGGGATTATTGTCATGATTACCCTCTCTACTCTCATCACCACCTCTAAACACCTACAGAGTCAGCAGTGGGACAGAACCAGGTGCCAACAGGAGACCCCGCTCAGCAGGCTTCCAATGGGCTAATCACCCATGTGAGAAGAAGGAGGTAAAAAAAATATTCATATCCAAGTGTGCCTGACTCCCCTCGGTTGGCGTAGGACACAGGAACCTATATTCTCAGTCACTTCATGGCATGAAATAATTACTGTTCACTATGGACTGAATATTTGTGTCACCCCAAATTCATGTGTTGCAATCTAACCCCCAATGTGATGGTATTAGGAGGTGGGTATTAGCATAATATCCTCAAGGTTTATCCACATGGTAGCATGTGTTAAAGTTGCCTTCCTTGGGCTTTGGGAGGTGATTAAGTCATGAAGGTGGAGCCCTCTTAAATGGAATTAGTGCTTTTATAAATGAGACCCCAGAGAGCTCCTTTGCCCTCTCCACCATATGAGGACACAGCGAGAAGGCAGTTGCCTTCTCGAACTAGGAAGTGGGCTCTTACCAGACACCGGATCCGCCCATGTCTTCATCTTGGACTTCTGGGGGCCCTGCCTGGCTGGCTAGGCTCCCAGGCAGGGTTCTAATGGGGCATGGACGTGGAAGCCTCTGAGTCTTCAGGATCACTGTGGCCGCTCTCCCCACCCCTCAGGGCTGTTCCTGGTGGCCTTCCTTTCTTGTAGGAATTCTTGAATGTATAATATATTCCCTAAGTGTGATCTCATCCTAGGATCACAGGAATGGTCCAGGTAGATGCAGGGGTCTCCAAAAAGCTTGGTTAATCCTGAAGGTGCTAAGAGCTGGGTGTCCTTCCAGAGCTTTCCAGGAATTTGGAGTTTGAGGTCTCTTCTTCTAGCATGGCCAGGGGGTTAGGCCCTAACCCTGCAGAAAACTTCTGGGTTCATTGAACCCTGAGTAAACTGGGCCCCTCTTTACAAGCCAGGTCTGCCCCATAGGAATGAGGGAAACTTGAACTAGTCCTGGTGCTAGAAATTCCAATGGGTTTGTCTGGCCAAAGCCACCTGGAAGTGTGCCTTCATTTAGTTGCCTCGGTCAGGCTTCAGATAAGACTTTGGAGAATTGTGAGACTGATTCCACAGTTTTTTCTTTTTAAAAAAAATCATCAGATATTATAGACTGAGATTCTGCTCTGTGCCAGGCACTACGGAAGTGCTGATAAGACAAAATGTGGTTCTTGTCCCTGGGGAACTTTTGGGGGGGACAAACATGTAATTACACTTCAGTGTGATAGTGCTGCATGGTGGGGACACAATATGGAAGCTGCAAAGAGGGGCACCGTGCCAGAATTGGGGCTCAGGGACGGTGAGCTGGGCTGCTGCCTAAAAAGTCAGAAGTGGAAAAGATCTAGCATTCTTCATTACTTAATGAGCTCCTGTTTTATGCCAAAGAGAAAGCTGGCTTCTGTAAGACAAAGGAAACATATAGTTTTAATAATAATAATAGCAACCATTTATTGAGCACTTACTAGGTGCTAGGCACTATGCCAACTACAGTATTTTACATGAATTTTCACAATAAATCCTCATAGCAGCCCAATATAATAGGTTCCATTGTCATCACCATTTTAGAGATGAGGACACTGAGCCCCAGAGAGGTTAAGTAACTTGGCCAAGGTCACACAGAACTATGTGGAAGAATTGGGGTTTGAGTTTAGGTTAGGTTATCTGTCTGGGGCCAAAGCCAGTGCCCTTAACCATTATATCATTGTACTAACATTCTACCGACTTCATAGGTTGGCAAATTTTGTCCCCTGAACTCTTAACACAGCACATGGTGACATAAGCATGGGGCAAAGTATTTTGGGGTTTCCAAGGGAAGGGAAGTAATTTTTATCAGAAATAATAGATGGAGATGAATCATAAGAGCAGGTAACTGAATTGTTTTCCTAGTAGAGCTTCTCCAGTGGCCCATTTCCCAGATGGCAGCCATGTATTCATTTAACCAGTGGTGGTTAAGCTCTCACTTATGGCTGGTGCTGTACCAACTGGAGATTCAGTGGCAAATGAGAGGAGTGGTCCCTGCTGTGTCCTCCAGACATGCTAGACCTGTTCTGACTTCTGTGTCCTGCTCGTGTAGGTCCTCCTGTTGCCATCGTTCCCATTGATTTTTCCAGGGTCTTAAGATCACTTAAGTCTGCTCTCTTCCATCAAGTTTCCCCAGACATAAGCAACGCACTTTGGACTTCTCTGCTTCTGTTCTTTCCAGTCTTAGAATCATTCTGTTGAGGGTCAGCCACTGCAGGTTTTTTCCTTTGTGAGAATTTTCTCCAGCTGGTGCAGCTCAGAGCTGCTCGCTGGGGACATTCTCACACACGTGGTTTCCCTCCCGGGTGTTTCCCACAATGCCTTGTACCCTGAGTAATAGGTGGAGAGTGTGTTTGGTTCAGTGTTAAAAATCCCAAGTAATAAAATTGTCTCCATGGTCTGTTAGGAAGCTTGCTTTTCTAAATGTTTTCATTACTGATAAGCTCTTCCGAACATTCTGCCCGTATTTTCTCCCCCTGGATTTCATCTTCAGATCGTCACCACTTTTCCACGTGTGGCTTACTCAGCCGGTGGATTAGCTGCGGTGAATTTTTAATCTGTGGGGCTTTGCTTGCTTCCTCCCTTTGGCAGCCTCTTTCTCTTGGCCGCCGTGGGGCTGCGCTCGGAGAAAGAAAACTGGTTGTCAGGCTCCAAAAGAGTCCTCCTCAATAGGAAGCCCCAAAGCTAAATAGAAGTGATATTTGGATCATCACATCCTTCTATTCGTTTTGCGGCCACAGTTGGTTGTGTCCTGTGGTATCCTGTGAAATACCTCTACTTTCTATTATTTTCCATCTTGGAATTTCCCCCCAAACGTGGCTTGTTGCAGTCTTGAGGTACTCATGGAAGCAATATGTAGTTGGCTTTTTTCATCTTTTCCTTTGCAATCAGGCCTTTCATAGTTTTATGACTTTTTCTGCATGCTAGTGTGTCCAAACCCAGGGGCGATCCAAGGGGTAGTTGGCAACTGTGCTGTTTTTCTTCTGAAGGTGTGATGTCTGTGGAACTGATGATGGGATGAGAAATTTCTGGGCACATACAGTAGTCTTTCCTGATGTTCTTTCCTTCAAAATTCAACAAACTCTTTGTCTCAAAGTCCCAGATTCATTGACTTGGAGGTAAAAGTTTTCCTTGCTCTCAGTACCTGGGCCAAACCTCCTGAGTGCAAAAATGTGCAGTTTTTCTTTTGCCAACCTATTTTCTGAGGAGGTCGCTGGTGTCCCTGGGAAGGTATGGAGGTGGCTTGAAAAAACCTAATAATGGCTACCGATATCTGAATATCTTCCAGGTCTGAGGTCTTTCACTGGCCACTTGGCCACTTCAAGGGTCATTTAATCCGTCAATAACCCTGTGAATTAAGTACTGTTTGATAGTTGAGGAGAGCTTACTGGTCCCAGGGCACGTGATTCATAAGTCACAGGACAGCGATTTGGACCTAGATCTGTCTGAAGAAGCTCCTGGAAGGCTGTGCCCAGCTCACAGCTGTGTTGACTGGGGTGAAGCAGGCTTCTCCAGGGTGTGTCCTGGCGTGGTCCTGGGGGCTCTGACAGGGAGACTTGTGTCCTTGTGTGTTATGACCATTGTCACTGAGTCTCCAGAATGTCACCGCGGCCACCCTTCTCCTCGGGCCCATCAGAGCCTTGCTCTGGAGCTTGGAGCCTGGAAGTAGTATGATGTTCAGTGTGCGGGTGAGGACACTGCCACTTGGAATTCGTGCCCTGGCTCAGGCTCGTCAGAAACCTCTGTGCTGGAGTCCTCCCTGGAGGTCCAGTGGTGAAGACTGCCTTCCAATGCAGGGGTGTGCAGATTCGACCCCTGGTCAGGGAGCTGAGATCCCACATGCCTCTGGGCCGAAAAACTAAACATAAAACAGAAGCAATTTTGTAACAAATTCAGTAAAGACTTTAAAAATGGTCCACATCAAAAAAAAAACAAAACCCTTAAAAAAGAAAAGAAACCTCTCTGCTGAGAGAGAAGTGGGCCTCATCACAATGTTACAGGCTGAGGTTAGATTTCGTTATCACGTGGCAATTTCAGTACTGGCAAAATGAAGAAAATCATATTGAAAACATCGAGAGAACCCTGAGATTTTAAATCAGACTATTTGCCAAAAAGAAACAAAACCAAGCCAAGACAGAGCACTCACCTCAGGGTTCTGGCAAACAAAATGCTTTGGAACTTAAAAAAATACACATCATTTATAGCATAGATATCCATTAGCAAAAGGTCGTGGAACACACAGGCAGATAGCCAGAAATTCAGACCAAGTCTGGGTGATTTTCTCAAATGGCTAAAATATGTACAGGAGTATGATCCTAGCCCCGGCTCTCCTATATGACCTGGCATTGAGCTCGTTCTTAGTGGCAGTTGAGTGACAAGGGGACAGATATTCTTGACTCCCAGTTCAGTGCTGTTTTCCTCACTGAAGGGTTTTTTCTTTTTCTTTATTGTTGATGTTCTCACACTAAATAATGAGCTTTGTTTTCTTATTGCAATGTATTGTAAGTGCTTTTCACAAGTGTGTTAGAGCAGATTTACTTTTTCTCAGGGCTTGTTAATTTTAAAAAAGTGACTATTAGTTGTGCAATAAAGACTCATCATATATGATGGACCTCACATGGTTTCTTTATATTTTCATTACTTGGAAAACACCAGGAGAGAGCCAATAGGAATATTAAACATGTTGAACACCTGCTCTGTTAAGAAAGACGTACCAGCACAGTATGCCACGTTACTCATTGTTTCTTTTCAGGTTATGTGTTTTTTGTTTTTTTTTTTGCGGTACGCGGGCCTCTCACTGTTGTGGCCTCTCCCGTCGCGGAGCACAGGCTCCGGACGCGCAGGCTCAGTGGCCATGGCTCACGGGCCCAGCCGCTCCGCGGCATGCGGGATCCTCCCGGACCGGGGCACGAAACCGTGTCCCCTGCATCATTAGGTGGACTCCCAACCACTGCGCCACCAGGGAAGCCCGGGGTTATGTTTTAAAATCTGTTTCTCTAATGATTTTTATGCAAGATGACCTTTTCCTGTTGTCACAGGCAACTTCTTAGCATAAGAAGCAGTTAACACTGGATCTTGTATTGAGTTCACATCCAGAGGTATTAGGAGCCAAACTGTTTAACGTTCCAGTTTGAGATTCTGATTTTGCATGTGGTTAATTTTGGAGAAAGCGTCTGACACATGCAGCTGAGCTCACAGACCAGTTCACAGTCCTTTTGGCCTCATTGCTCTGGAGTTCAGAGTGACCTCTGGGGCCCTGGACGCCCACCCCTCCTGGGGCCAGCATCCTGGGTGTGCAAGCTTCATAGTCACACGGGGCCCTGCGCTCTGAGGGCCCCAGGCTTCGTTTAATGAGCTTTTCCCGCTGTCTTGAAAATCTTAATATTTTTTGAACAAGGATTCCCCCCCCGCCACCATTTTCATTTTGTGCTGGGTTCTGCAAATTACATAACTGGTCTGATCCCTTTTAATAATAAAACGTTCCTCTCCACTCCTTTCAGCCTAATATCAAAGGTCTTTTACTGATTGATTAAAATTTTCTTAGGGCTAGTTGTTAAGGTTTATCAAATACTGAAGTTCATTGGATTCTTGGGAAACCCTTGTGATATTGTGATATCTTGGGTAATGAACACTACCCGGGTATGGGCATACAACTTTTAGTATTAAAAAAAATCTCTGAGGCACTACTTCGCAAAAATTTGAGGTGCTCCTAGAATGTTGTGGCCTGCTGGCTTTCTTGGTATTGTTAGGGATCTTGTAAGTAGGTCGTGGGCTGTGGATGGGGAGACAGCATTCTCTGCCCAGCTTACCTCCTCACCAGCTGTGTGTGTGTATACTGCTGAGCCTCTATTTGTAATTCATAAAATGGGGATAATAATGGCCCACACTGTATAGGATTGCTTGGAGGTTTTGGTGAGATGACTCATGTACATTTTTTTAAAATTTGCATAGTGTCTGGTCTATACCAAATGCTTAGTAAATGGTAGCCGACATCGCTTCATTTGGAGCCAGTTTTTGCCACTCTGATTCATGGCCAGATATGATACCTCTAACTCCCAGTTAGAGATTGTTCAAAAAAATGGGTCATCAAGTAGATGGATCGGCATGAATCCTTTAGGAGAGCCTGAAAAAAGGGGGTGTCGTTTTGAGATGTTGTTCCCTGCATATGAAAGGCGGGGATTGATAAGTTTCCTGGCAGTAGCTAAGTCAGAGAGTAGCCAGAAATACTATTCGGAGTATCAAATTGAAAAGAGGTAAGACTGCAGCTCCTTGTGTGTGTGTGTGTGTGTGTGTGTGTGTACACACACACACACACCACCCTACTATATTACAGGCCCCATGGATACAAAATGAAAAAGTCACATATACACACTATGATCTATAAAATACATAATCAACAGGGACCTTCTGTATAGCACAGGGTACTCTGCTCAATATTATGTAATAACTTACATGGGAAAAAAATCTGAAAAAGAATGGATATATCTATATGTGTAACTGAATCACTTCACTGTACACCCGAAACTAACAGAACATTGTAAATCAACTCTACTCCAATATAAAATAAAAAACTAAAAAACAAAAGCAAAAATCCGAAATGAAGAAGTCCCCATCACTTCTCTCCTCAAGGAGCAATTAGAAGGGACTCTTTCATGATATTTGCTACATGATTCCTAAGAACTGGAAAAAGGGAGGCATTTGCTCCTGTGGGTTTTCTCTGATGTAAGACCTGCAGGGTCTTAGGGCTTTGGTTGCAAGGCATGATGGGAGAAGGTGGATATGTTAATAAGTGTGTTTGGCCTGCATAACTGTGACAGGGAGTGGGACGGGAACGGGGTCAAGAGGAAGGGGGAAGCTCTGAGTTCAGGGTTTCAGATGAACCTCTTCTTCCTCGGGTTTGAATCCTGCAGAGCACGGACCATGATACTGCTTCAGCTTCTGGTTAAGTGGATACACGATTTCAAATACGAGCTAACGGTTCATGGTGCTCCAGGGTTTCAGTCACACTTGTCGCCTCTTTTATGTAATAATGATTCAGTTTGACAACAGAAAGGAGGCCAAAAAATCCTTCCTTTCAGAAGCAGGTAAGATAATGGCACGTCTGCTCTCGCGTGATTGCTGCCCTTACAACATGGATTGATTTTTGCATCCGGATCAACATACTTTGAAAGAGCATTTCTCAACTCATTGAAGGCTCACATAGTCAGTAGTGATATAATTGGCTAGTTGGGCATTCATCCATCTCTTTGGGGTTAAAATGAATGGTAAGAGGTTCCGGTGGAAACAGTACTAGGTACTACCTGTGTGAAGTCGCTGGTGCATCTTATGAATTTCATCCATTTAGATTTTGTTGAAAGCCTTCCTTTTCCCATTAGACTTAAAGAAATAAAAAGGAGGTGGAAGTGAAAAGAACCCGCTGTGCCTTTAAAGTCATTGTAAAAGAAGGTCAGGTTTGTACATACATGGAGCACTAACAATGGGATCGGCGACTTACGGAGTCACAGAGTTAATGCCACCCCCTTCCTGGTGTGCGCACAGCTGGACTTGGCCAAATGTGATGAAAATGTGAACACTTCAAGGAGAGGTCCGGGGTACCATTTCTTCAATGGCAGATCAGAAGAAGTAGAACAACATGAGGTTTTATTGTGGATCATGTCACCCCATCCCTCTGGCAACCAGGCCCAGCCCAGGGCTGTGTCCTGCAGTCCTCACTCGTGTGGCCGTGAGCACATTCGAGGACGTCTTAGATTTTCAAGCTTCAGCACGTTGACTCTGGAGTAGGGCCTGGCGAACATCTGGTTCTTTGATCAGGCTGAGAAAGCAGAAGGCCCCCAAAGGGTCAGCTGGGGGCCTTCTCCAGGGCCACACCGCGCAAGGTGGCTGGGTCAGTGCCAACTCCCAGAGCTTCTGTGCATTGCACATTGGGGCTCTTTGCAAGGTTGCATTGGGATTCCAGATGCTAAACTAATTTAGGGGACAGAAATACATGTATGTTCTCCTGTGAAATGAATAAAACTGACCTCAGTGTTCCTGCTTCTTGTCCTACTTCTGATTCGTTATCCAGATCTCGGGGAAGCCCAGGAGCGTAGTAGTTGGGGACCCTGTCCCTGGCTGTGGTGAGAATTAAGTGCACTGACATATAAAGTCTTTAGCCAGCACCTGCTACAGAGTAAGTGCTCATTCAACACCAATTCTCCCTGTCAAGAGCTGCGGGAGACAGGTGAGGAAGGAGTGCACTGGGGACTGGGTATAGTTTTCTGTGCTTTATGACCACGTGGCCTTCAGCCCGGCTGTGTGCTTCGACGGGACAACTTTTATTTCAGGAGACCATGTGGAGGAGGAGCCCCTATCTGCCAGATTATTGTTGGATTTATTTCTCTTGTTGCCTGATGATTTTTAGTTGTTGATGAATGGTTTTCTCTGGCTGACTTTGCTAATTACGAGACGGCCCTGCGTCCGGGCATGCACACGTGTGTGTGTGTGTGGGTGTGTGTGTGGGTGTGGGTGTGGGTGTGCCTGCATGCCTGCATGCTGTTTGCATATGGTAGGCATTTTATGCTGGCTTAATTGTTTTGTGTTGTCTTCGTGGCTCAGCTAAGCCCAGCACCTGGACCAGGGGAGGTGTCCTGGCTGTGATTGTGGAATGAGTACAAGCTGGGTACTGGGTTTAGTTCTTCTCTTGATAACAGCTGCCTGGTGGACAGAGCCCCTCCCCCTTGTTGTTTTCCCCTGCGTGCCAATGTGCTAAGCTTTTTGAGACAGGAACTGTTGTCAGGTGCCTACAATTTTCTTTTTTTAAAAATGTATTTATTTATTTATGTATTTATTGGCTGCATTGGGTCTTCGTTGCTGCGCACAGGCTTTCTCTAGTTGCAACGAGTGGGGGCTACTCTTCGTTGTGGTGCACGGGCTTCTCACTGCGGTGGCTTCTCTTGTTGCGGAGCACGGGCTCTAGGTGTGTGGGCTTCAGTAGTTGTGGGTTGCGGGCTCCATAGCTGTGGCTTGTGGGCTCTAGAGCGCAGGCTCAGTAGTTGGTGGCTCATGGGCTTAGTTGCTCCGCGGCATGTGGGATCTTCCCGGACCAGGGCTCGAACCCGTGTCCCCTGCATTGGCAGGCGGATTCTTAACCACTGTGCCACCAGGGAAGCCCGGTGCGTACAATTTTCACAGCTAGAAAGATACACTGTCTAGAAGAAGGCTTCAAAGAAGACAGAGCAAACCTCTCCAAATTGATTAGAATCTCAGGCTGAGTTTTCTGAAGCTCGTGGTGTGGTGTCTAGGAGCAGCCTGGCTTCCCCTTCTCGGTGCTGGTACATCCTCATTAGCTCATTGATTGGACAGTTTCAGATGTGCCAATTAGCCGGGGTTGGAAGGATGCTAATGTGGGAGAAGGGAGGGGTTTGGCAGTGCCATCGCTGATTTTCCAGAGTGTAGACGTGGCCTTTTGGGGGATACAAGGTAAAAGTAAAGCTTTCAGTTCATTGCCTCTTTTCCTCTGCTCCCCTTTTAAGGAAAACAGGCAAACAACAGTTGCCTAAGCTCATATTTGGAATGTATTAATGAAAACCACGTTTTAGGATGTGTGCCAGGTCACTCACTGTATAGCCATCCCAGTATCCTGCACCTTCTATCTCTATAAGACTGTGTAATGATCATGCACCTCACAGCCTTATGGTGTGTATCTCGTTCATTTATACCAGTTTCTGAACTACTTGTGGATGAGCCTGACACACTTTTTGGTCACTGACATAGTATCAGAAATGAAATGGAAGATGTACCTGTCTGTCTACCGTAATACAGAGAGATGAACAATGCTAATATTGTTGAGAAGGGTTTTCAGCCACACAAGTTTGAAAACCAGAAATTATAGTGGACCAGACTACTCCATTTCCTGAAGTTTAGTTAAGAAGTACTTCTACTACTACTAGTAATAATAGCACCTACTGTGTTCCAGGCACTTTATGAGTAATATGCAATCTTCACAGCCTCCCTGCAAGGAAGGAGTTTTTTGTGTTTTTTTTTTGCGGTACGCGGGCCTCTCACTGTCGTGGCCTCTCCCGTTGCGGAGCACAGGCTCCGGATGCACGGGCTCAGCGGCCATGGCTCATGGGCCCAGCCGCTCTGCGGCATGTGGGATCTTCCCGGACCGCGGCATGAACCCGTGTCCCCTGCATCGGCAGGCGGACTCTCAACCACTGCACCACCAGGGAAGCCCCAAGGAAGGAGTTTTATCCTTAAATTTTTTTTAACAGTTGGCACAGAGAGGATAAGTATCTTGCCCAAGGATGCACAGGTAAGAATGGAAAGATCTGGGATTTGAGGTCAGGTCTTTTGAAGTCCAGATGTTTCCCCCTGTACCTCTATGTGTCCTGGCTAACGAAGATGTTGCTCTCATACAATTTGTTTAGGGGTCAAACTGGATAATCCAGGTTTCAGGGTGTAGTTTTTCATCTGAAGTATTTGGTATGACTAAATAATCAAGTTAAGTAACTGTCAAATCCCTCTTTGTTCTAGGATTTACAGATTTAAATACAATTAGAATAGATCTTGCCAAATGTTTTTTTTTAGCCTTTTGTGGTAGAACTAATTTTGGAGAGCAGCAGAATGAGAACTCAGGGAACATTCAAGCAGGGAAATTGACACAGAATTTCAGAACATGCTCAGAATAAAGTGGAAATTGACACAGAATTTCAGAACATGCTCAGAATAAAGTCTTCCTTTCTGCAGGGAATTGAGTAGCTGACAACTCAGGGAAACGTCAAATTGACTTTAACTTCATGCCCACTGCTTGGGCTTTATATTAGCAGTTGTTTATTTCACCAGACACAGGCATTGAATTTCATTAAATCTGTCCATTTCAAGTCTTCTTGAACTTGAGAATTACTTGAGATTTTCTTTAACATGTCACTGTGCTTTTTCTACCTAGTACAAGTACAAAGACTGTTGAAATTGGTTTAGGGAAAAAATTTGAAGATATTGCATATTAGGAAATGGTTGTATTTAGGATCTCTTATGAATCGGTGTTATACTGAAATAGCCTTTTTATCTTTGCGTGACAAATACAGTTAGGAATTATACTCTCAGGGCTAACATCATACTTAATGGTGAGAGAATGAAAGCTTTCCCCTCAGATCAGGAACAAGGCAAGGATGTTTGTTCTTGCCACTTGCATTTAACGTTGTACTGGAGGTTCTAGCCAGGACAGTTAGGCAAGAAAAAGAAATAAAAAGCATCCAGATTGTAAAGGAAGAAGTAAAACTGTCTTTATTTGCAGATGACATGATCTTGTAGAGGGCAAATCCTAAGGAATCCGCTAAAAATCAATTAGAACCAATGTATGAGTTCACCACGGTTGTAGGATACAAGATCAGTATACAAAAATCACTTGTATATCCACATTCTGGCAATGAACCATCTGAAAATGAAATTAAGAAACCAATTCCATTTAGCATCAAAAAGAATAAAATAGGAATAATTTTACCAAAGAAGTGGAAGACTTATATGCTGCAAATTACAAAATACCGAAAGAAATTAACAAAGAAGACATAAATAAATGGAAAGACATTCTGTATTAATGGCTGGAAGACTTAATAGTGTTAATGTAGCAAAAGTCCCCCGATTTTTTTTAAAAAAATATTTATTGGCTGCATTGGGTCTTGGTTGCGGCATGTGGGATCTTTCGTTGCGGTGCGCAGGCTTCTCTCTAGTTGTGGCGCACGGGCTCTAGAGCACTCGGGCTCAGTAGTTGTGGCGCTCGGGCTTAGTTGCCCTGCAGCATATGGGATCTTAGTTCCTCAACCAGGGATCGAACCTGCGTCCCCTGCATTGGAAGTCGGATTCTTTACCATTGCACCACCAGGGAAGTCCCCAAAGTCCCCAAATTTGTCTACAGATTCAATACAATACCTATCAAAATCCCAGCTGCCCTTTGTGTAGAAATTCGCAAGTTGATCCTAAAATTCATATGGAAATGCAAAGGACCTAAAATAGCCAAAAACAGTCTTGAAAAAGAATGAAGTCGGAGTATGCACATTTCTTGCTTTCGGAATTTACGACAAAACTACAATAATCAAGACAGTGTGGTACTGGCGTAAAAACAGACATATTTGGATCAATGAACTAGAATTAAGAGTCCAGAAGTAAACCCTCACATTTACAGTCTATTAACTTTTGACAAGGGTGCTAAGACAATTTAATGGGGGGAAAGAATAGTCTTTTCAACAAATAGTGTTGGGACAACTGAATATCTACATGCAAAAGAATGAATTTGGATTGTTACCTCATAGTGTATACAAAATTAGCTTAAAATGGATCCATGACCTAAATATCAGAGCTAAAACTACGTAAAACACTTAGAAAGAAACATAGGCATATATCTTCATGATTTGGAGTAAGCAGTGTTTTCTTAGGACCCCCAAAGCACAGGCAACAACAAAATAGATAAATTGCATTTCATCAAAACTAAAAGCTTTCATGCTTCAAAGGACCATCAAGACAGTAAAAAGACAGCCCAAAGCATGGGAAATTATTTTTTGCAAATCTGGTAAGGAACTTCTGTCTAAAATATGTTTTAAAATATAACTCAATAATTAAGACAACTCAGTTAAAAATGGGCAAGGGATCTGAATAGACACCTCTCCAGAGAAGATATACATATGGCCAATAAGCACATGAAAAGATGCTCAGCATCATTAGCTATCAGGGAAATGCAAACCAAACTCACAGTGAGATACCGCTTCATGCCCACTAGTATGACTATAATGAAAAGACAAATGACAACAGTGTTGGTGAAGATGTGGAGAAATTGGGACCCTCCCACACTGCTGGCGGGAATGGAGAGTGGTGCAGCTTCTTTGGAAAACAGGATAGCAGTTCCTTAAAAGGTTAAGATAGAGCTGCCATATGAGCTAACAATTCCACTCCTAGATGTATATCCAAGAGAAATGAAAATATGTGTCCACAGAAAAACTTGTATGTGAGTGTTCATAGCAGCATTATTCATAGTAGCCAAAAAGAGAAAATAACCTAAATGTTCATCAACTGATGAATGGGTAAACAAAACGTAGTATATCCATACAGTGATATAATATTTGGCCATTTAAAAGGAATGAAGTATTTATATATGCTACAATAAGGTTGAACCTTGAAAACGTTGGGCTAAGTGAAAGAAGCCAGTCACAAAAAAACTGCATGTTGTATGATTCCATTTATGTGAAACGTCCAGAATAGCCAAATTTGTAGAGACAGAACGCAAATTAGTGGTTGCCTAGGACTGTGGGTGGGAGGGCTCGAGGGGATATGGAGAACGACTGCTATAGGGCATGGGATTTTTTGGGGGGATGATGAAAAGGTTCTCAAATTGATTGTGGTGATCATTGTGCAATTCTATAAGTATTCTAAAACCATTGGATTGTACACTTTAAGTTGGTGAATTGTGAATTATAGTTCAATAAAGATTTTACAAAAAAGAAATCTGTTTATCGATCGATCGATCTATCATCTATCCATCTATGCACTAGTATTTCCTGTAGTAATTGATTTCCTATAGTAAATGAGTTGGAAACAACTCATTTAATAATACAAAATTTACAAAATAAACTGTGGCACATTGATAGAATGCAACACACTGCAGAAAAACACACACTTGCAAGGCTTCCGAGGGGCATGTCAGCAGCTCTGGGATCGCCTAGGGCCAGAGGTTCCAACCATTTTTCAGATAAGCTGTGCCAACGCAGAGGTTTGTCTGCTGTGAAAAGAGAAACCTCACGCCTGAGGAAGCCCCAGGCTCTGGCATGAATGGAGTGTGTTTCCATGCTCCCTGGCTTCTCCCGAAAACTCTGTTGTTGGAGGAAAATGCATTATGAGCCCCGAGAAAGGTGAAGCTTGTGATGCAATTGCCAAGATTTCCATTAAGTCTGCGTGATTTTCGTGCCAGGGAGACGTGGCTGCATTTCACCGAAGCGGCTTCTCGTCCGTGTGGTTTCCTTCTGCAGGATCTGGCTGAGGAGGCAACATCATCTGGCTAGAGAAGGGGCTCTTTATTTGTTGCATCAGCTCCAGAGTGTGGTTCCGAAGCAAGCTGAGGCTTTGGGTGGAAGGGGCACTGCCGCATGCATGTTTCATGTGTGTTTCATGCCGTGTCAGCCCTGGCTTAGACCTCTAGCTACAGTCTGGCCTCTGCTCTGGGGACAGGCTCTTTAGGATACCGAGAAATGTCCCGATACTGCTCCCCTGGGGAGGGTGTGGCCAGAAGTGCCTTCCTCAGGCTTCCCCGAGAGATGCTGAGCCCGACAGCACGACCCGGCTTTGCCCGGTGCCACCAAGCAGCCGAGTGGCTTCGTCCATGCCCGAGTGGGAACGTGACCTAGTTACTGTGCCTCCCAGTGCGTTGGCACAATAACCAGACCTCCCTTCCTCCTCTCCCCACATCAGCAGTCATTCTGCTGAGCCTCCTGGAGGCTGGAGGGCCGGTTTTAGTAACATGCCCTTTCCTGGTCGGCTCCCGTCCAGTTATTTCGGGTGAGTGTTAATGGCCGTGAGTTTGAAAGTTTTATTTATAAGGAGACTGTCCTTCTTGACCCTGGTGTCCTTGTCAACTGTTATTCTGTCTCAAGCCCTTTCCTTCTTGGGGAAGAGGCTGAGAGCAAAGTGGTCACGCAATCCGTGGCTTTGACTTGTTACCTGTGGTCTTCTGCTTTTTTTGGGGATGTGGAATTGGGCCAAGGGAGGGGGGTGAATTCAGCATCCGTACTGGTAGTAGATCTCCCAGAGCCCCAGCGAGTAGGCCACTTGTCTTGCAGGTGATTTTAATGCTGGTCGTGGGATGCACCCTGCTGCCGTCCACAGTGACTTGAACTTTGGGAGGTGCCTGGTGGTCCTGGATGAGATATCATTTTGAGTCACAGGTGTAACCAATAGATTGTTCTGGCTTTGCTGGAGGAGGAAATACATAATGTTTATACTATATATGACATTTTATAAAGCACTTGTCCCCTGTGGCCTGTCCATTTTCAAAGCCGATGTAGAATTTTTATAGTCCTCCTTCTGGTGATTTGCACCAAGGGGCTGAAAAATGATAAAGTGGTTCAGAGCCTCTGTTTTACTCCCCAGTGGAAGGGATTTCTCCAATAAGTAGAATTCTAGAGCTAGAAGGGACTTAGATACAGCTTAATCCCATGTTTTGTAGAGGAAAATAAAAACCCGGCACAGAAAAGCGAAGCCTGTTGCCCAGGATCACACAACTAGTCAGGGATAGAACAGGGCCCAATATGCTAGAGTGAAATGGGTTAAGAGGGCAAGGCCAGGGCAAGCACAGCCTCCGGAAGTGCTTCTGAAGACTCATGTATTTCCAGTCTCTTGGTCCCCTGACACTCAGGTTACGTGAGAGCAAGAGCATCTGGTCCAATGTGTAAGCGACACATGAGGAAACAGACGCCCAGAGAGGTTGAGTGACCTGCCCAAGGTCACACAGCTAGTGTGATCCTGGTCTGAAATGCGGGTCCAGCTTTGCCCACCGGGTGTCCTTCCAGCCCATAGATTCAGCATGTACTCTGTACGTGACTATGGAATGCTGTCTTACATAGTCTTGACTGTATGAATTAAATTGGTGGGGTTCAGTTGGGGGTCACTAATGGGCTCAAAATCTGGCACCGAGTTGTGGGGGTTGGTTCACGATCAGTTTTGGCTGCCTCCAGAGTGGGTGTGTTGGGCCATCATTCATGCTCTTCTGCTAAGAGTTCGAAGCCCTGTTCTCATGTGTGGTGTGTTGGAATCTCAGTCTTTTTGATCATAGTGGGTATAGGGGGAAGATTTAACTTCTGTTCTAAGTCACATTTCTGCCGAGATTCTTGTTATTCTCAATACAAAACCCAATACATGAACTTAAAGCCTTTGGGGCCCTGGGGACAAGTTGTAGGTTTGCTTTGCCCTGAATCAATTGGAATCACTATGTAAATGAACTTTCCAGAGGATTGTCTTTGGGAATTCCTAAAGCAGTCTTAGGATTGGTAACACATATAAAGAAAATGCATCAAGCAATTCATCTTAGAAGCTTATTTTCTATTCAGGGTTTCCACAGGAAGGCAGTTTCACCCCAGCTGGGATCACCGGTTGCTTTCATATTTTTAATTCTTTTGCCAGTTTTCCAGATGCCTTTGGAAATTCATGCTGACAGTTTTTTTCTTTTTTTTCATTCCATTCTGAGTACTGAATATTTTCCCGTCACTACTTAAACCGGCATGAATAAAATATTCCTTTTCAGGATGATGATTTTTCAAATTTTTTTAAAAGACAAACAAAACACCCCAGTTGGTTACATTGGTGAGGTCTGTTAAAATGTCCTCACACTGCCAGTGGGTATATTTGGGAACAGGAATTCTGTCCTTCTGTAGGCCACAGAGTGTCAGGCACAGTGCTTTCTGGTAGTAGGGTCCGTGAAGGAACCAGTAAAAAATAAGCAAATGTGAATGAATGGAATTGAGTCATTCAAGACTCAGAATTGAGTGT
Organism: Delphinapterus leucas; assembly: GCF_059928025.1. Taxonomy (NCBI): domain Eukaryota; kingdom Metazoa; phylum Chordata; class Mammalia; order Artiodactyla; family Monodontidae; genus Delphinapterus; species Delphinapterus leucas. The sequence continues at coordinate 19,713,543 of NC_143130.1, read as the reverse complement.
CTCCCTCAGAACCATCTGGATGTCTATACTAAATTCATGGGATGGTTGCTATCATTGACAACGATATAGATAAAAATGGGGGAATGATTAAAAATAATAGAAAGATCTTAAATTTTGTATACGTTGCTAGGGAGTGTTCTAATTTCATTCTTTTACATGTAGCTGTCCAGTTTTCCCGACACCATTTATTGAAGAGGCTGTCTTTTCTCCATTGTATATTCTTACCTCCTTTATCAAAGATAAGGTGACCATATGTGCATGGGTTTATCTCTGGGCTTTCTATCCTGTTCCGCGTTGGGTCTTCATTGCTACGCGTGGGCTTTCTCTAGATGCGGCGAGCGGGGGCTGCTCTTCATTGCGGTGCATGGGCTTCTCATTGCTGTGGCTTGTCTTGTTGCAGAGCACCGGCTCTAGGCACACAGGCTTCAGTAGTTGGGCTCACAGGCTCTAGAGTGCAGGCTCAGTAGTTGTGGCGCACGGGCTTAGTTGCTCCGCGGCATGTGGGATCTTCCCGGACCAGGGCTTGAACCCATGTCCCCTGCATTGGCAGGGGGATTCCTAACCACTGCGCCACCAGGGAAGCCCTATGTTTCTGTTTTTGTGCCAGTACCATACTGTCTTGATTACTGTAGCTTTGTAGTATAGTCTGAAGTCACGGAGCCTGATTCCTCCAGCTCTGTTTTTCTTTCTCAAGATTGCTTTGGCTATTCAGGGTCTTTTGTGTTTCCATACAAATTGTGAAATTTTTTGTTCTAGTTCTGGGAAAAATGCCATTAGTAGTTTGATAGGGATTGCATTGAATCTGTAGATTGCTTTGGGTAGTAGAGTCCTTTTTGCAATATTGATTCTTCCAGTCCAAGAACATGGCATATCTCTCCCTCTGTTTGTATCGTCTTTAATTTCTTTCATCAGTGTTTTATAGTTTTCTGCATTACTGGTCTTTTGTCTCCTTAGGTAGGTTTATTCCTAGGTATTTTATTCTTTTTGTTTCAGTGGTAAATGGGAGTGTTTCCTTAATTTCTCTTAAGCAGAACACTCTATGACATAAATCACAGCAAGATCCTTTTTGACCCACCTCCTAGAGAAGTGGAAATAAAAACAAAAATAAACAGATAGGACCTAATCAAACTTAAAAGGTTTTGCACAGCAAAGGAAACCATAAACAAGACGAAAAGCCAACCCTCAGAATGGGAGAAAATATTTGTAAACGAAGCAACTGACAGAGGATTAACCTCCAAAATAAACAAGCGGCTCATGAAGCTTAGTATCAAAGAAACAAACAACCCAATCCAAAAATGGGCAGAACACCTAAGTAGACATTTCTCCAAAGAAGATACACAGATGGCCAACAAACACATGAAAGGATGTTCAGCATCACTAATCATTAGAGAAATGCAAATCAAAACTACAATGAGGTATCGCCTCACACCAGTCAGAATGGCCATCATCAAAAAATCTACAGACAATAAATGCTGGAGAGGGTGTGGAGAAAAGGGAACCCTCTTGCACTGTTGGTGGGAATGTAAATTGATACAGCCACTATGGAGAACAGTATGGAGGTTCCTTAAAAAACTAAAAATAGAACTACCATACGACCCAGCTATCCCACTACTGGGCATATTCCACGAGAAAACCATAATCCAAAAAGAGTCATGTACCACAGTGTTCATTGCAGCTCTATTTACCATAGTCAGGACATGGAAGCAACCTAAGTGTCCATCGACAGATGAAAGGATAAAGAAGATGTGGCACATATATACAATGGAATATTACTCAGCCATAAAAGGGAACAAAATTGAGTCATTTGTAGTGAGGTGGATGGACCTAGAGTCTGTCATACAGAGTGAAGTAAGTCAGAAAGAGAAAAACAAATACCGAATGTTAACACATATATTTGGAATCTAAAAAAAGGTTCTGATGAACCTAGGGGCAGGACAGAAATAAAGACGCAGATGTAGAGAATGGACTTGAGGACGTGGGTGGGGTAAGGGTTAAGCTGGGATGAAGTGAGAGAGTGGCATGGACATATATACACTACCAAATGTAAAATAGATAGCTAGTGGGAAGCAGCTGCATAGCACAGGGAGATCAGCTCGGTGCTTTGTGACCACCTAGAGGGGTGGGATAGGGAGGGTGGGAGGGAGACGCAAGAGGGAGGAGATATGGGGTTATATGTATATGTATAGTTGATTCACTTTGTTTTACAGCAGAAACTGACACATTGTAAAGCAATTATACTCCAGTAAAGATGTTAAAAAAAGACATAAAAAATAATAGAAAGAGCAAGTATAAAATGGTCCACCTTTTCATCCACTCAGTACATTTTCGTTTAGCTGTCACTACGTGTCAGGCCTCGTGCTTGTTTCTTTGAGAAAGACAAAAATACTGCACTCAGGGAACTTACATCGTTAGTAGGAAGAAAACTTATAAGCCTAAATTACTGCCATAAAATTTAGAGAAGTAATAAATTTCACGAGAGAGGGGAGGCGAGGAGAATTGAAACCAAGAAGTTTTCTATACATTATGCCCACTTCTCCTGCTCACCATGGTGAGATTGGTTCAGGGATTTTAGTTTTCTGACCCAGCGGTGTTCAGCTAGTAAGTGGCAGAGCTGGGCTTCAAACTCCTGACAGGACACTCCCCTGCCTTCCCTGTAGAGCCCTGAAAGCTGTGTCACTTCAGAAATGGAGACATTAATTCCAGCTGTGGGGGAGAAGAGGGAGGTCGGTTTAAAGCATGAGCCGGTCCTTGAAGACTGGGGGGATGTCCAGCTTTGGAGGCAGGTACCACAGGCCGGTCAAACATGCCAGGCCAGAAGCAGCACTGTGGGAGATGGTAGGGTTGGCATAGAGGGTGGGGCTCAGGTGGGCATGAAGGAGGCATGAAGGAACCAGTAGGAAGTAAGATTAGGAAGGTAGGTAAGGGTAGAGTATTCCTGGTCATAGGTTCTTCCCTTCATCACTTTAAGTCTGTCATGCCACTCCCTTCTGGCCTGCAGAGCTTCTGCTGAGAAATCAGCTGTTAACCTTATGAGGATTCCCTTGTATGTTATTTGTTGCTTTTCCCTTGTTGCTTTTAATATTTTCTTTTTGTCTTTAATTTTTGTCAATTCCATTACTATGTATCTTGGCATGTTCCTCCTTGGGTTCATCTTGTGTGGGACTCTCTGCACTTCCTGGACTTGGGTGACTGTTTTCTTTCCCATGTTAGGGAAGTTTTCAGCTGTTATCTCTTCAAATATTTTCTCAGGCTCTTTCCCTCCCTCTTCTGCTCGGACCCCTGTAATGCGAATGTTGGTACATTTGACGTTGTCCCAAAAGTCTCTTAAACTGTCCTCATTTCTTTGCATTCTTTGGTGGGGGGAGGGATCAATTAGGAGGTTGGAATTAACATATATACACTACTATATATAAAATAGATAATCAGTAAGGACCTACGGTTTAGCACAAGGCACTAATACTCAATATTTTGTAATAACCTATAAGGGAAAAGAATCTGAAGAATATATATGTATAACTGGATCACTGTGCTGTACACCTGAAACTAACACGGCAGTGTAAATCAACCATAGGGGTAGGTAAGGGATCAGATCATGATGTGTCTTGAGTTCTAGGCTAAAATGTTTATAATTTTAGCTGGTGATACCAGCAATTAGAGTATCTAGGATGTGGTGATAGAAGCTACTAGAATACAACATTCTAATATTAGAATATGAGGAACCGACCTCAGTGTCTGGGGCATAGGGGGCTGGGAGGCAGGCACAGGGGTCCCAACGAGGCGGGCCTGAGTTAGTGATGAGGTGCGCAGCGGGGGACACAGGTGAGAGAGCTGTTTCACCTGGGAACTCGGAGAACGGGGCTGGGTTTTGGCGCTGCCTCAGGGGAGCTCCCCATCCTAGCACAGTGCCCCTCCGATTTGACTCGGGTGTAGTTTGTAGCTGCTTCCTGATGGTGGCTAGAACAGCTCTGTATTTTCATTTGAACACCTAGTGCTTGGTGCCACATTTCGTTCTAAGTGCTTTACAAAAACCAGTTTATTCTTCATGGCTACCCTATAAAGTAGACTTTTATTATTCTTCCCATTTTACAGATGAGAGAATGAAGGCGGCTCTGGGATCTGTATTCTTAACGGTTACACGAAGCCTAACCCTCCCTTTGGTGTTCATAGTACCATGGGGATTCAAATTTTAGTGTATTTCCCTGAATTGCGACTCTTTTCTCATCCTAAAAGAAAACGATGGTAGTGTCCATTGTTACATAATCTGCACGGTGGAAGCACCTAGAATGAGAGGATATTGGAGTGAGAAAGACGAGATAGGTTATGTGCTAACTGAATTTGGGTCCAGCCTTTTCAATGTGTGGGTGGGAGAGGAGGTGGGGGGCGGGCAGCCATCGGGGCAGGGCTGGGATTCAGGGCTCTGACATCTAGTGCACCGAGAAATGCTCTATTATGTTTGGGGAAACTTCCTGAAGAATAACTCTTCCGTAGCCTGCAGACCAGGGCTGCTTAAACAGGCGTCCAGGGTGGGCTTTCCGGGCGGGGAATGCTGGCGGTGACACCGGAGCCCCGGGGGGCTGTGCGGCCCGGTGAGGGCCCCTCTCCTCCTTGCTGCCGTCCTCTGTACTTTACTCTGTGTCCTCCTCGTCTTCCTCCATTCCTCTTGGAATGAAAACTTCGGGAACTGTTGCCCAAATTGTTCTTTTTCTGATGAGCGTGGTTGAGGTTTTGTCAATTCTGGTTCCTCTAGGGTTTCCAGAAGGGTCTCCCACTTAATGTCCTCTTTACTATCTGTGAAAAAAGCATCCTACTATCAGAGAACATTCCTTTCCTTACAGGCCCCACCCCCCCCATGGAGCAGGGGCTGTGCGGACAGAGTTTTCTCTTGCATTGGTCTCTTATTATCTCTCCTTCTGAGCTAGGCCTCAGCTGAGCAGATCCTTGAAATGGGCTTAAACAAGCACTAAAAATCTTGCTTGAGTTCAGAGCTGGAGTTGTGTTCCTTGCTGCGTTGCTGGTTCCTGTGGGCTGTGCCCAGCCTTCTCCGTCCACAGCTGTTGCTGGCTTGGTTCCGTAGTTCAAGGCCACAGAGGCTGCCCGCCGGCCCTGTCCACGGCGTGGGCTGTGTGCCTGCCTTGCGCCGTCCCTGAGGTTTGCATTTTTAACTCGTGTCACCCCCAGGAATTGAATTATGGGCCCAGGAAGAAGCAGGTTTTGTGCAGCATCTCTGCGTTTGGCCCTCAGCTGTGTTTGTATGATGGTGAACCAGTTTCTGTCTCATCTCAGATGTGCCCCGTCGGCTGACCGGGCTCATCTGCCTGCCGTCGGTAATCTCAGTTTTAATTAATCTTTCAAAGAAACAGATTAAGCTGATTGCTTCACAAGCTGAGTTTTGGTGTACGTACCTTTCAGCTGCCTTCCAGAAGTGATTAAAAGAAGAATTTTTTAGGAGCTTGGACGCCCAGTTAAGATTATTTTTGGATCTTGTCTCAATGGTTTATTTCCATCTTGTGCCTGTTTTTAACTGAAGAACTGGAAATGAGGAGAGGGGCTGGTTTTCGTCTCCTCTGGATGTTCTTAGCTTTCGGACGTCCTGTCATGATCTTAGTTCCTGTCTGCCTGATTGGCCATCTCCCAGGGAGCCTTTCCAAGGTAGCCAATCCGATCCCCAGCACTGAAGTCATACCTGTGTTGGTTTCTTGGGATGCTTCTAGTCCTGCCTCTCTTTAGTTTCAAGCTTCTGCAAATAAAACCATCTACTCCTGACCAACCCAAGCCAAGGTGCTTGACCATCGCACCCAGTGTCTAACGGTAGCACTGGATTTTTTTTTTTTAGGATGAAATAGTCTGCGCTCTCTCTCTCTGTCTGTCTGTCTGTCTCTCTCTCCCCCTACCTACCTACCTATCTATTTTGGCCGCCCCTCGCGACTTGCAGGATCTTAGTTCCCTGACCGGAGATTGAACCCATGCCCCCTGCAGTGGAAGTGTGAGGTCCTAACCACTGGACGGCCAGGGAATTCCCCTAGCACTAGGTTTAATAGACGGTATTGCAAAAGGTTGTCTCCCGGTCGATGGCCCCCCTAGGGTGTCTTCCTTGAGGGCAGGTGTTGTTTCTGCCATCGCTGGGTCCCCAGGGCCCGGGATAGCACCTGCCAGCCCGAGATGTTCAGTGAGGGTTGTTTGAATGAGTGGATCTCGTTTAAGTATATGGAAACGTTGACAGAGGATGCTAACTATTGCTCAGAGTCAAGGTAGAAAAAATGTTGGCCTGCAGATATGTTTTGTTTGGCCTGTACACTGTTTATAAAATTTCCAAACCAGTATTTTAAAAAAAGATCAATTGTACGTAGAAGATCCAGATCTCCAGCTTCTCTTGCAAAATGTTAAGACTCACACTACGCTGGAACTGAGGGGCGAGCTTCCTTTGGAGGGGCCTGTACTCTGCCTTTTGCTCCCCTAATCCCTAAAATAATTTGGTAAAGCCATCTACCCCCTCACACACTTTGAGTCGATAGCGAAGATTTTTCATCATAATTTAAGAGTTTCATTAGTTTACATTAGGAGTTTGGGATTAACAGATATACACTATATAAAATAGATAAACAGCAAGGACCTACTGTATAGCACAGGGAGCTCTACTCAGTATCTTGTAAGAACCTCTAATGGAGAAGAATCTGAAAAAGAATATGTATATGTATAACTGAATCACTTTGCTGTATACCTGAGACTAACACATTGTAAATTAACTATACTTTAATTAAAAAATGGTTAAAAAAAGAGTTTCAAAGGATGTTATATCCAGCTTATTGTAAATATTGACATCTTGAAATAAAACGGTTACATCATTCTTTTAAATAGAATCAGTGGGATCTAAATAGAGACGATACCTATCATCCACGTAAAAAATGCTTAAACAGTCTCCTCTTTAACCATTGGAATTTCTGCCTTATTCTCTTTTTATTTTTGAATTCATATCCTATTCCTACAGAATGATACCTTTGCGTATAATATTTGTCCTTGCAAAAAAATATGTCTATATATGTCAATTAAATTTCCCGTGGCTATAAGGGTCTATAAAGTTTCTGTGTTTAGTTACTATGATCGATTACTATTATACATTTGAGTGAAATATTAATATATTACAGATTTTGATAAATATATTAAAAGGAAAAGGTGAAGTTTACTTGGAAGTATATCTCCTAATGAAATGCTTGGAGGTCTTTGTTTTCTGTCTTTTTTGCAGTTGTTTTCTGTATCCAGGGATGAATGTTGCTTATTGCTGGAATAAGAAGGCTCAATATTGGCTCATTCCTGTTTTTGTGTGTTTTAACAGGTGTCAGCACAGAGAAGTCATATATAACTGAATAGGTAGGTGGGATCAGGGGTTATGTTGTATATTATAGCAGCCCTGTATTTTGGGGGGGAGCTCTTTCTGAGTTACACGTCAGGTTATTACTCTGCTGCATTCATAGTTAGTTGTTGTCATTAGCGTCTTCATTTTCAGCAGGTAGAGGATTGGAATTGGCTGGGGCTGGGGAGGGTGCTGTCCGACTGTCCACGTGTGTCTCTTTGAGGTTCTGGTGTGAGGCAGTCGGAGGTACCCCCAAGTACACTCAGGAGGATGCAAGCTGAGGGTTGGTGCTGTAGCTCCCCAAGGTCAGGAACCACACCGGCAGGGAGGGGCTCAGTTCTGTCGGGCCCTCCCCCAACATCCAACCTAGTCTCAGTAACGTTTGAAGTGTAATGCAGACGACAGCCAGTCCTTGTCATACCCAGATTCTGTGTCTGGGAATTCATTGACTCACTCAAATGTATTTGAATCCCCAAGCAACACCTGAGACGCTTCTGTGACCGTTCAAGGCCGTGAGCAGAGCAGTGAGAAATTTGCGTCGCCTGCTGTACGTGTTCCCGGGTCAGGTGGGACAAGGCGAGGCTCTGCCGCGGGCCTGGTTCTCAGTGTAACACGGGTCCCTTTCGTGGTCCTTCTAGGGCTGTGTTTTTCACATTCTCGTGCCTTTTGTCGGTGACTTCGCTGTTCAAAATGGTGCCCAGGGGACTTCCCTGGTGGTCCAGCGGTTAAGACTCTGTGCTCCCAATGCAGGGGGCCTGGGTTCGAGCCCTGGTCAGGGAGCCATAAGTTTGTTTTCTACATCTGTAACTCTGTTTCTGTTTTGTAAGTAAGTTCATTTGTACCCTTTTTTTAGATCCCACATATACGCGATATCATATGATGTTTATCTTTCTCTGTCTGACCTACTTCATACAAGAGAGTCTTTTTTTTTTTTTTTTTTGCGCAGTACGCAGGCCTCTCACTGTTGTGGCGTCTCCCGTTGCGGAGCACAGGCTCCGGACGCGCAGGCTCAGCGGCCATGGCTCACGGGCCTGGCTGCTCCGTGGCACGTGGGATCCTCCCAGACCGGGGCATGAACCCGTGTCCCTTGCATCGGCAGGCAGACTCTCAACCACTGCGCCATCAGGGAAGCCCCAAGATAGTCTTTTAAAGCGGTTCCCTGACATGTGTGGCATCTGCTAGCCGGTCTTTAGAGTTCACCCAAAGGAGAAGTGTTCTAATGATGGGAAATGGCTTTGCTGTTTAAACTTAACTCTGAACCTACTTCTCGCTTCGAACTTAAAGTCTGAGAGTCAGACAGAGGCTGAGCGAGGGGAACAGCATCTGAGTTACTCTTTTATTATTTGACTAAAGCTTCTGTCACTGGAGGAATAAAAGACTTGAGAAAAGAAGCCTGGAGTTTGGAAGCTGCACAGACCTCCTGATTTACACTCAGAACCATCATTTAGCCTCTGATGTTACATGGCTTCCACTATTTTTTTTTTTTTTAATACCTGTGAGTCCCACAACCACTAATCCCTACTAACTAGTACATAAAAAGTAATTGTCATGGTTTTGAGACATTTATATTCTGAGGAGCTGAGTGTGTTTTAAGATGCGACTTGAGCCTGCTGGAATCCCCATTTGAGAGCTTGGCGTTTGAGTGGAGGGAGACTCACAGCCTTTACCCAGAGTGTGACGTGGGCATTCAGGAGTCCTTATCTAATTCTCTCCTCTTTCTGGGACAGATCTCTGGTCCAAGGGATCCTTTCTGCGCCCCACCGACTCCTCTTTATAGAATGTTTTATTTTACTTTATTTATTTATTTATTTTTTCTTTTCTTTTTTTTTTTTTGGCGGTACGCGGGCCTCTCACTGTTGTGGCCTCTCCCATTGCGGAGCACAGGCTCCAGACACGCAGGCTCAGCGGCCATGGCTCACGGGCCCAGCTGCTCCGCGGCATGTGGGATCTTCCCGGACCGGGGCACGAACCCACATCCCCTGCATTGGCAGGTGGACTCTCAACCACTGCACCACCAGGGAAGCCCTATTTATTTTTTAAATAAAATTTATTTACTTATTTATTTATTTTTGGCTGCATTGGGTCTTTGTTGCTGCGCACGGGCTTTCTCTAGTGTGGTGAGCAGGGTCTACTCTTTGTTGCAGTACGTGGGCTTCTCACTGTGGTGGCTTCTCTTGTTGCGGACCTCGGGCTCTAGGTGCACGGGCTTCAGTAGTTGTGGCATGTGGGCTCAGTAGTTGTGGCACACGGGCTTAGTTGTTCCGTGGCATGTGGCATCTTCTTGGACCAGGGTTCGAACCCGTGTCCTCTGCATTGGCAGGCGGATTCCTAACCACTGCACCACCAGGGAAGCCCTATAGAATGTTTTATAAGCTGAAATCAGATTCCAAGTCTGATCCCCCCCCCAAATACATTATAAAGCCATGCATGCTGTTTTTATTCATATTTATGGAATCAGCAGATATGGCTGAGCTCCTGCTTTGTGCCTGGGCCTATGCTGGGTGCTGGGGGTACAAAGACAGCCAGCGCTCAGCCCTGGGGTCTAGGAGCCCACTCTCTGCTGGGGAGAAGCATCCATATCATAGCCTGGAGAGGCTGGTAGGGGACGTTCCTGAGCTGAGCTCGGGGGGACCTCAGAGTTTGCCTGGGAGCATCAGGGAAGGCTTCACAGAGGAGGTGGGGCTAGGTTTGAGGCTTGAAGGACAGGTAGGAGTTTACCAGCTCAGCAAGGGAGAGAGGGCTTCCAGGCAGATGGCCCCGCTGTGGTCCTAAGACCCAGAGGATGAAAGGGCATGGGGTCTATTTTGGGGGTGCAGAATAAGAGGAGTGATGAGAGAGGAGGCTGGAAAGGGACTTAGGGCTTTGGTTTCAAGGACTTCTGGTGCCACACTCAGTAGTTGGGACTTTACCCTGAGGGTGGGGGAATTGAAGGGAAAACGTGATCAGCCTCTGTGTGTGTTTGAAAGACCATTTTGGAGAGAAAGTTGGGAAATTGAAGATGGGCATCAGGGAGACCAGTTAAATTGCCCTTGGACTCATGGGTGGGGGAACTGGGGGAGAGGTAAGTGCCCTAACTGGCAGGGGGCGTGGAGAGATGGGAACGGGCAGAAGATGTGCTGAGGTAGTCAAGTCTAATTCTTTGGATTTCGGAACCTCAGTCAAGGAGAGAAGGGCTAAGAGGTTTCATGCTTGGGCAATTGGGTAAAAGATGGTGCCCTCTACTGAGGACCCACAGGAGAGGGCTGTGGGGGAAAGGTAGTGAGTAGAATTGCACGGACCATGAGACCCCAGAATGGAGTGATCCATTACACAGGTGAATAGATTCATCATTATGGCATCAGTTCAGCTCCAGGATTATAGCCCGGCAGCCAGGTTTTGTGTTTTCTTTTTGTGTTGTTAGCATGGTTTTGCCTGCATTATCTACGTGAGGAATTTATGTTGATCTGTTTGTTAGCAGAAAAAGAGCACGGAGCAAAATGTGTGAAGTTACCTGGGAGGAAGGAAAATTCTCTACTGGTGTGGTCTGAACACCAACGTGGGCACATGAAACCAGATGCAAGGGAGGCTGTGGGCTGGTTTTGGAAAGTGACTTAGGACCAGCTGTCCCCTCCCGGCCATTCTGTGGTCACCTCTGCCCTGTGGGATTGCACAGTGGCTCACAACACTGGTTCTGGTTTCAGGTGGACCTAGTTCATCCCTCCCTTGGGCAAGTCCCTGCTCTGTGTCTAAACATCTTTCCTGCCTAATGATGATAATAGAAGCTGCTTTATTTGTGCAGATTAAACGAGCTAATTGATGGCGTTTCTTAGCCCATTTCTTGGCACAGTGAGTCCTGAAAAAACCTCATATCTTGAAATAATTACCAGAACAGATTTTATGGAGTGACTGTAAATTCACAAACATAAACCTGGGGATCAGGATTGATTTTCTAAAAGATTTAATCTCCATTTATGCAAGGATGCACCATAGAATCCCTATAGAAAACCTTCTTATTAGTGCATTTAAGAATACCTGATTTGCAAAAATTCCATGTGCTTTAAAATCATAGTCTGTTATTAATCATGCTTAAATTATGATAAACTGTGTTACATAATGCACTGAACTTTTACTTTCTTCCCCCCAACGTTGTCTCAACTGCTGCTCTGTCACAGGACTCCCTCACAGCGGGGCAACACTGTGGTCCCATGGTCTACTATGACAGTGTGGAGGCCAGGGAGCTCCAAGGACATCACTCAGGTGACAGCAGTGGGGCCTTTTCTTTTGAAAACAAGGATCAAAGAGAAAAAAATGAGCATCTAGTTTCTTGAGCTTTTTGAAGAGGAAGCAATTGGGGAAGAAACCGCTAATCGAGCAAATCCAGATGGTTCCTTAACATTTCAGAGAATATACAGTTGCATCTAATTCGGTTTGGAAATATCACACCCCTTGTAAATAAATATGCCATTAATTAGTTGAAAAGATATAGACGAGTGTAGGGAAGCTAAGAGAGAGAGCTGTTTGTTATTGTTAATTATGTAGTGGATGGGGCTGCCCTGAGAATGGATTACTCTTGGTATGAAGAACTTGCTGTGAAAATTAGAACCGTAGGATCGTGGAGCAGAAGGGATCTTAAAGATCAACTTTTTCATCACAAGGACCAAGGATACTGTATTTTTTTTTTTTTTTTTTTTTTTGCGGTATGCGGGCCTCTCACTGTTGTGGCCTTTCCCGTGGCGGAGCACAGGCTCCGGACGCGCAGGCTCAGCGGCCATGGCTCACGGGCGCAGCCGCTCCGCGGCATGTGGGATCTTCCCGGACCGGGGCACGAACCCGCGTCCCCTGCATCGGCAGGCAGACTCTCAACCACTGCGCCACCGGGGAAGCCCATGGATACTGTATTTTTGAGGCACTCATTCATTGCCTGTGTGTTTCTGTTAATATAGGACAGGCCTAGGTGCCAGCTCTTCCCTGTGCTGTCCCCATGGCCACTGCACGCTGAGTTGACATAATCCTAGGCCAAAGCAAATATGTTTTAGCCTGTGCCATTATAGTGTGGGTAATATGTGGTCTCTGCTGGGACTTTTGAAATACTGAATATAACCCTGATGTCCCCATCACTCCCTTTGGGGACATCCACAGCCATCTCCCGTCCAGCCAGCTCATTTCACAGACTTCATTAGTGTAAGTCACTTGGCCTAGGGTCAGAAGCATAGGGACTTTGGAAGGTAATACATTGTATCCAGTGCAGATAGAGTGCCGAGAAAACTGGGGCGAATCGCTGATGTTCTTTGTAGAAAACACAATGACAAGGGTTGTAGTACACACCATTTTTTTAAATTGTAATATACACCATCTTTATGTTCCCTTGGAAGGCAGGCAGTAAACCAGCGACACAGCTCAACTGTTTGCTTAGTGTCTTGCATCTTGACTCACGTGCCCACCGTCCTAGGCAGCTATCTTAAAAAAGTAGTCAGTTTGTCAGATCGTACACAGAATAATGAACACCTGTAATGGTCTTGCTCTGTAAGTATGTACTGTGCGCCCTAACCCCCAGTAAGACCTCATTCACGGAGACCCCCGTACGCTTGGAATGCCCAGTGGTAGCCAGCAGGGGCAGGCTGGTATCTACGAAAGAGGAATTTGCTGAGCACACAGACAGCATCAACACAAGTGTGGTCACGGTGTGTAACCACTTAGCTTTAGCATTTACACATGTAATTAAATGTTTATGACAAGTAATTCTTACCAGGACCGACAGGACTCCTGCCTAGCAGTACTTTTGCCAGCCCTTTGAAGCTGTTTATGAATTTCAAAGCATTTGAAGTGCATTTCTCTATGGATGTCTTAAGATCAGTGGGGAAAGTGCAGGTGAAAGTCTATGACTTGTGGTGATGCTTTGCCTGTGGTTGACACAGTGCTGGCACACAGGAGCCGCTCAGCGCTCATTTGTCAAATGGATAATTGTATGCAAATACGTCGATGACACTGGGATTGTTGGGAAAAATAACACATAGTGTTTTTCAATGGGGCTCTGTTGGTTCTGTGGCCAAGATGCCTCTTCCTAGCTGAGCCCTGTCCGGGGCATCCCTGGTTAGGGACCACCACTTCTCCCCAAACACCAAAATCAATTCCAGATACTAGAAAGTTAAATGTAAATAAGAACGTAAGAAATAATAAGAAAACGTAAATTAATATCTGACAGGATTTTTAAAAATTGAGTTCTCTGCAGAATCATGCTTTCTGACTCTACCTGGGCCTCCTCCGTTGCCTAGCAAGTCCTTCTCTCCAATTGTCTATTTGATTTTCTCATGGGCTCTCCCACCCCTTTCCCATGCTGTTCTTGATTTTCTCCGTCTCTTTACAGAGGAGATTGACGCCAGCCAAAGTTACTTGTGGAAACTGCACTTCTCCAAAGCCCAGAATCCCTCCTTTCTTTGTAAGGAAGACTCCTGAGGGGGCCTCACTGCCCTAGCTTGCTGCTTCTTCAGCCCTCCCCCTACCTCTAGCATTTTCCATTTTATTTTCTCCTCTGTCTCTTTCCAATTTGCCTCTAAACCTTCTCAGGTGTCCCGAAATTCTAAAATAAATCTTTAACATCCATCTTCCTGTACCACCATCTAGTAGCCTACCTTGGTCCTTATGTTCATGGCTAAACCGCTCAATAAATTCTCCTTAACGTGCTGGAAAGAGCATGGGTCCTGCGTTCAGCAGCCCAGAGCACAATCCAGCCTCTTTGACCACGCTGAGCCTGATGAGTAAAATGGGGATGAAGATGCCTTCCCTGTAAGGAAAGATCCCCATGAGAGATGGACCTAAAATGCAGACAGGATCCTATTGTGGCCCAGCTTGGAATCCCTCAGAAGCTTGCCATTGCCAGTGGGAGATAACCTCCCTTGCCCTCCCTCCAGCTTAAAATTTTAGTCCCACTGGGCTGTTTATGGAAACCATCCCCATCCCCGCCTCCTCCCCCAACCCTTTCTGCTTTGCTGTTTCCCACATGGGTCTTTTCTGTCTGGCTCTCTGCTTTCCAGATCCCTCCTTCCATCCCATGGGTGACTCCAGCTCATGATTTCACGGTAGCCCCTTCTTCTGGAAGGTTCCCAGAGACCCCTCCCCCACTCCATCTCTGCACTTGCACATTGTCCTACAGGCTTCCCCACTAGACGGTGAACCTCCTGAAGGCAGGGAGGAGGCTGCTTTGGGACCTGTGGACAGGTTGGCCAAGGGATGGCCGGTTGAATGAATATCCATTCAGGGAGATGGTGGATCCAATCTCACTAGTTCTAGCTGTGCTAGAAGTTGAGAGACATCATCCAGATACGTGATGTTCTTGAATGTTTTACAGTGGTTCATGGTCTAAGTGCCAAGCATATCTTCTGGGGGAAATAAAAACAGGTTCTTTCCCCAGGGACATAGTTTGCTTACTCTCATTTTCTCATACCCCATTTCAAACTCCACAACCACTGATCCAGGTATGCAGATGGCGCAGTCAACTTCCTTTGCTTGAGAAAAGGCTTGAACCAAGGAGAGGTGCCTTCTCAGATCTTTCTTTTGAGAATTGTTTCTATCCAGTGCAGACTGGGCACTCAGGTTCAGGTGGGTGGGGCAGGTGGTGATGTGGCAAAGCGTTGGTGACTCAGGAGCTCAGAAATGTAAGCAGTTGTCCTTTCTCAAGTTGGACGCCACATAGTGCACGGTCCAGTGGTGCTCTCCATCACTGGTACTTTCCTGTGCTCATCCTTTTAAAGTAAAACAGGTATTTTTTCTCTTTCATGATTTTTGTCTCATTCCATTCCTTACTTACTTTGTTTACTTATTCTATAAATGTGAGGCATCAAGCTAGGTGCAGGGGAGTCAAATGCTTGGTCCCTGTCTCCGTGTATTTGGTCCCTACACTCATGGGGAGGAGGGGAAATGGGACGTAGGCTATGAATGTGTACAAAGAAATAAAACATCTACACCTTGTGATGAATGCTGTGATAGAAAATAAGGGGAAAGAAGAGGGAATACTTTTACAGATAGGGTGGTCAGGAAGCTCTCTTGTGTTACTTGAAATCTTTAAAAAAAAAACAGCTTCCTTGAGACCATATAAATTGATACAGATTCAGAGACCATACAACTCACCCATGTAAACTATACCATTCAGTGGTTTTTGGTAAATTATATCAATAATCCTCTTTATTTTATTTATCTTATTTTTTTAGGATTTATTATTTATTTATTTATTTTATTTTTGGCTGCATCGGGTCTTAGTTGTGGCACGTGGGATCTTTGTTGAGGCATGCCGGATCTTTTGTTGCGGTGCGTGGGCTCTTCATTGCGGGGGCTTCTCTCTAGTTGTGCCATGCGGGTTTTCTCTTCTCTAGTTGTGGTGTGAGGGCTCCAGGGCACATGGGCTCTGTAGTTTGCAGCATTCAGGCTCTCTAGTTGAGGCGCACGGGCTCAGTAGTTGTGGCACGTGGGCTTAGTTTCCCTGCGGCATGTGGGATCTTAGTTCCCCGACCAGGGATCGAACCTGTGTACCCTGCATTGGAAGGCGGATTCTTTACCACTGGACCACGAGGGAAGTCCCTCAATAATCCTTTTTAAATTGTGGATAATATATGAGTATATGTATGGTTAATATACATCACAAAGTTTGCCATTTTTAACCATTTCTTTTTTCATTTAAACCAATTTTAATTGTACATCAGTGGCATTAATTGCATCCACAATGTCAAGCAACCATCACTACTACCTGTTTCGAAAACTCTTTCATTATCCCAAATGGAAATTCTGTAACCATTAAGCAGTAATAGCATTGCCGCACCCTGCAGCCCTTGGAAGCTCTAATCTATTTTCTGTCTCTACAAATTTGCCTATTCTAGGTTCCTCATATAAGTGGGATCATACAATATTTGTCCTTTTGTGACTGGCTTCTTTCATTTAGGATAAGGTTCTCACATTTCATCCGTATGGTAGCATGTGTCAGAGCTTCTCCTTTTTTATGGCTGAATATTGTTGCATTGTATGGATATACCACATTTCATTTATCCAGGTCACTTGAAATCTTGGTATATGTTGTTTCTTTTCTTTTTTAATAAATTTATTTATTTATTTATTTTTGGCTGTGTTGGGGCTTTGCTGCCGTGCGCTGGCTTTCTCTAGTTGAAGTGAGTGGGGGCCACTCTTTGTTGCGGTGCGCAGGGTTCTCATGGCGGTGGCTTCTCTTGTTGTGGAGCTCAGGCTCTAGGTGCACGGGCTTCAGTAGTTGTGGCACACGGGCTCAGTAGTTATGGCTCATGGGCTCTAGAGCGCAGGCTCAGTCGTCGTGGCGCGTGGGCTGTAGAGCGCAGGCTCAGTAGTTGTGGTGCACGGGCTTAGTTGCTCCGCGGCACGTGGGATCTTCCTGGACCAGGGCTCGAACCCGTGTCCCCTGCATCGGCAGGCGGACTCCCAACCACTGCACCACCAGGGAAGCCCTAGTAAATATTTCTTGATTGACTTTACTAACAATTTCCAACCAGATGATGGTGGTGACAAGTCAGCAATGCCATTTCCTGGTATGTGTGAAACTACGTGCATTTTCTTGATATGTGTATATTTTTCTGTCTCATAAGTGAGGTCATCCAGTTGGTAAACGTGTCTGAGGAAGATACTGTGGGGCAGGGGTGGAATCGCAAGAACTTGGAGCAGTTTTGCCCTGCCCCCTGCCCCGAAAGTGTTTAAAGGAAAAGCCAGTTTCTTTGAAGCTTAATATTGTCCTGATTTACAATCTGCTCAAAATAGACTTATATCTGTCTCGTGTAATAAATGTGTCTCGATAGGCTGAAGAAACACATAGAAAAAAAAAAAAAGTACTTCTCTGGAAGGCTGCTCCCAGAGAAAGTGAACTGATAAATCTTTTTGTTGCTGGTTTCACACATCAAAGGAGGACACATGAAGTGTGATAAGGCAGTGGGGCAAATATATAATACGTTTGATAACAGATATTAGTTCTCTCTGAGCTGGAATGACACGCATTTTAATAGGTGACCAGAAGCAAGGCAATTCTAGATCTTAGGGACAGCCTGGGGTCTCGCCCTTGTTGAGCTTCGGTTTCATCTTGAAGGATATTCTTTCCCCTGCCCTCTTTTATTGATTATTTTTAACCCATCTCTGCAGATATACTTAGTGCTTCTTCTCGTCTTGGGTTTGTACCAATTGCCAAAGGTGCCGGAGCATCGTGCTTTGTTTAGTGGCCGCTGTGTGTCTGTGACCTTTCTAGAATGTTTGTAGATCCCATCTCACATTGCAAGACGTGCTCGAAAATCCAGTGCGTTCATGCCTCTACTATCCTCTGACACCACCTCACTAAACGTTGACTCATGGAGTATTTATTTGGGCCGGTCTGGGTGCTGAGTAACCATCTCCGGACGCGATGACCTTGGCCAGGCTTATTTTCTTATCCCGTGGCACAGCTGGGCCTTGGCTGGGTTTTATTTTTTGGGCGGGTGCGTGTGAGGAGAATGCCAAGAACCTGAGCTCACAAGTTTCTGGCTTTAGTTTAAAAAGAATTTCAACTTGACCTCAGCGCCTTGGGCTGTGCTCACGGGTATGAGTTCATGTTGGGTTGCTCGTTTTGTGGCGTCTTGCAGAAGTAGAGCTTGTGGCCTTGGTGGCTCTGGATGGGATGACCGGAGGGAAGCCGGTGACTGTCTGCTTTTTCCCCCAGCCAGCTCCAGCATGCTCGCGCCGCCTCTCGATAGCCATTCAAGAAAGAAAAGTGCAATGGTGTCTATTAAAAATGAAACCAAGTGTAAGGGGTAGCAGGTACCGGGGTTGAATGTAGCAGAAATGGGTCGGGGTGAAGTGCGGGTGTTTGGCACTGAATTTTCTAGCCTCTTTTCCCCCTTTCTTTCCTTTAGGTGAATCAAATCACATGCTCATCTGTGTTGGGTCCTCCTGGGCCCTTTCTGTCCCTGGCAAGAGGTCATGAACATCCCTGCTGTCCTTTTCTGCTTGACTCACGCCGGCCCTCGCCCACACTGCCTTGTGTCACAGGGTTGGTTCTGGGACTTTTGAAGGAGGTGCTCAGCCATCGCTCTGAGAGTAGCTCCTTAGATAGAAGACAGGCCCCTTCCCTTCTCCCAGGAGCCTTGCTGTCTTGAGGTTCTAGCAGTGATGCCCGCATCTCTTGGCAGGTGGGGAGGCTTATTCAAGGGTTGGGGAGAAAGGTCCATCCGTGCCTTTGTCTGAGGTGAAGGCCAGCCTGGCTGAGGTGCAGGGGAACCCAGGGAAATCCCAGGTAGCACACAGTGGTCCCCAGGGACCCTAGATGCAGGTCACCAGGTCTGAGATTCTGAGTGGAATGTCTGTCCCACCTGTGTGGGGAGGGGCTGAAGCTGCCTGGGGAGACCTTCTAGGGAAGCCTCCAGAACCTCTGCAGCATTCTCTGTGTGCCATATATCACCACAGCAGATTGGCAACCCACTTAGGCGGTTATGAATTGGGGAATTGTACCATGGGAAGGACTCTTGTTGTGCTGAATTGCAAGGGACAGAATGGAGGATCTCTACTGTAAAAACAGAAAATGTAAAACCCCTGTTAAGAACAAATAGTGAATACTCGAGGTAGCTGACGTGCCCTCACCAAGCCAAACGGGTGATCGTATCTATTACTACACCTACTCCACAGGGTTGCTGGGTTGATCAAAATAAAAACGGAATCATGAATTTGAAACTTGCCTTCACATCTTACATGGTGTGAGCATTGTACAGTGATGGTGAGGATGGTGGTGACGATGCAGGGTCCCAGAACAGAAGGACATGGAACTGTGGTTTGAAGGAGAAGTTTCTGGTTTGCTGGTGTTTATGGATCTCGAATCCCTAGATGTGGGATTGTTCTGATTTCAAATGCCCTGTTCCATGGTCATACTGTATATTTCAGACTAAAATCGTGCCATTGTTTATTTGGAAAAAATGGGCTGTTTTCAGCGAGGTTGATGATGGGAAACCTGGCTGGCCAGCCTTGAATTGGGGTCCTTGCGCTCCCTTCCCGGTTCTGAAGTCCACATGCTTTTTGCCAGTGGTCTTCAGACTGTAGCCAGCATCAGAATCACCTGGACGGCTTGTTAAAACACCCATTCTAGGCTTTAGCCCCTGAGTTGCTTGGGGTTTGAAAATTTGCCTTTCCGACAAGGTCCCAGGTGATGCCAATGCTGGTGGTGGGTGGCCCATGCTTTGAGAAGCATTACTCTGTACCATCTGGACTGCTTTTTCTGGGCACTGGTTCAAGACAAAGTTTTCCCGGGTTCTTAATAATGTACTGGGGTTTCCAGAAATCCAGATATGTTAAGTGGACAGGATTATCCCTTTTTTCCTTGAAATTTTGTCTTTCCTATTTTCTCATGGTAAATATCCTTTCTGTCATGAAATGATGGTAACTGTGTTGGTAGTTTGGAGGTACTGACCTTACTGGAAAAATTAAGAGTTGGCAACTCTCCTCAAGTTCCATGATTTGGGGGAAAATTCTGCAGCTTTCTGAAACTCAAAATTCCGCCAACGATAATCTAATACGTGTATGTGTAGTTTAGTTCCTTTATTTAGAAATTTTCTCCGTTTGAACAGGAGGTGGGGAGAACGGAGGTGGTGAAATAAGAAATTTGTGTTTGTTACTTTGGCAAAGTCCTTGCTGTTTTATTTTCTGGAGATAATGACACTAAACTTCCTCTTTTGTTCGTTTGTTTTACAAAACCCCTGTCTCTTGCAGCAAGCTCACTGTGCGAAGAAGACAGTGGCCCGGGTACAGTAATGTACATCGGCTGTGATGTGTGTTACCTTGGAAATCATCTTTTTCCTCTGTGGTTTCAGAAGTAGCTGGGAGAGGCGTCAGCCACGGTGAGGATCCGGCGAGGGTTTTTGATCTGATGTTTTATCTGTTGTGCCTCGTTATCTTCCTATTCGGCGGGAGATGTTACGGTTTGTACAAACATCTTGTGTTTTGGGAACTTTTTACCGCTTTCTTAAGCCTCGCTTTTGAAGAAATCTAACACTAATAAAGCCCGTTTGCAGGCTGCTTTCTGGAAGTGTTCTGATAAGCTTTCCCTATGGTTTTGGAATATTTTAGGCCAAGTGCAGAAGAAACTTGAGCAGCTATTCCCTGTGAATTTGAATTTGGATAGTTTCCTTGAAAAGCCCTCTTTCTTTTTTTTTTAAAAAATGCATTACTTAAAAAAAATATATTTATTTAGTTATTCATTTATTTGGTTGCACCAGGTCTTAGCCTCGGCAGGCAGGCTCCCCAGTGCAAGCATGCATGTGGGATCCAGTCCCCCGACCAGGGATCGAACCCAGGCCCCCTGCCTTGGGAGCACGGAGTCCCATCCACTGCGCCACCAGGGAAGTCTCAAAAAACCCTCTTTCTAGCTCACAGTGTCCGGCTTTTTGCCTTGAGTTTTCAGGTGGTTAATTAGCTTATTTCTCCATTTGGCTTTCCTGTGTAGACGTCATCATAGTTGAAGCCTTTCTGCCCTAGCTTTACAGCCACATTCAGTTCAGATTTAGGAAGTAGGTGATGGAGGGTCAGTTTCTCTTCTGTGCTCAAAAGTTTCCATTAATGTTCATTTTGAATTTCTGCTGAAAAAAGGCGTCGAGTTAACCCTCTTTGATTTTCCCTTGTAAGTCTGTCTTGTTTCCCTGTTTGATTGTGTTACCTTCCCACGTGTTTAGATTCCGCCCCAGCTCTTGCCATTTTCAGTCCCATTATTATAGTTAGGACACCGTTTCTTAGCTTACTAACTTTTCTTTTCTTGAAAAATGGTGTTACAAGCTTCCCAAGATTTTCTAGTCCATTAAACTTGAAACGTATGTGATTTTCCCTTTCAAAAAATAAAGTTACTTCCTTACCTAGACATTTCTTTTAGTATCTTGGAGTACCTATTGGTGAGATACATTTATTCTATAAGTATTTATACTTTCTAAAAATTATTTCTTGCGAGCATTCTATGTCCATGACTCTTTTTCAGGGTCTTCTTACTTCTTTACTTCTTTATTCTTAGCTCAGCGCTAAGAAATCACTTCCCCGTTCAAAGCAGATTGAAATCACGGACAGTTATTTCGTCTTCTTTAAAATAGGCAGTTGACTGTGGGAGCCAAAGTATTTATTAATATGTGATTGTGGCTCTTCTTACTCTATGACTTGTGTCGTGTAGCAGAATAAAGGACAGTATTTCAATTCATTTAAAAAAATTTATCTCTGGGTTTCTTAGGGTCCACATAGTTTTTTCCTTAGGTAATAGGATAGTCCCTTTTAAAAAATCAGTGTTAAGTATATAAATGGAGAGGTCTCTGCAAATGTCATTTCAAAAGAGAACGTTTGGTTTGGATTGAACTTTTTATGGAATTGGGCATGTAATGCCATTTGATTTGCTCAGATTTGGTGTTATTAATAGAACAGACGAATCAGCATTTTCTCGGGTGTGTGTAAGACTTGCTTGTTTTTCCTGTCTTGATTGCTGGTTGCACATGAAATTCAGAAAAGGAAAACTTGTGTAGTGCACAGAGGAAGGGTGGAGGAGGGGTGACTCCAGACTCCCAGGGTCCTATGTCTGCTTCTCTTACAGCCCCTTTGGCTAGAGGCCTTCATTTCCAAACTGCCCGGATGGGGCCTTGTAAAGCTAATCCAGGACCCTGTGAGTCTGGGGGTCGGGCAGCAACCCCACGGATTGTGTGTTGGCGGTACTGAAGGTGAGAAGGCTCTGTCTGCAGGGCGGGGTGGCCATGAGGCCAGGATGTCACTGGGCACCAGAGGGGAGGTTCTGACTAGTATTCAATACTTGGCAATGGAGAGAGCTAGAAGCCACTTGCTTTACTCCGTGTCACAGTTTTGCCAGGGCGAGTGGAACTCTCTTTGCCTGTGGCTTCTGCTGCCCTCAAAGTCCTATTCCTTCCCATCTCTTCTTTCCTTACTGGTCCAGCCCACCCTGCTCCAGCATCCCCAGCTGTTCTGCCAGAAGTGAGCCTCATCGCGGGTGTGTCCGAGCCTGTTGGCGGACTCCCTAAACATCTTCCAGGGTCTGAGATGCCGGAGATGCCGTAGGCTGCTGAGGCCTGTGGACTAGTTTGTTAATATAACATTGTTGGGGCTCCTGAGTCAGACTGCTTGGGGCTGAGTCTCAGTTTGGTTGTGTGACTTTGGATGAGTCATTTAAACTCCTGAAGCCTCTGTTTCCTCATCTGTGAAATGGGCACAGTAACAGTATGTGGCTCATAGGGCAGTCCATGGAAAGAACATAGCATCGTGCCGAAATATAATCAGTTTTCAAAAAATAGTGTCTATTAGTACTGCCTGAACACAAGGTGATGGATGTGACCTTCTGATTTTTCTTCGTGTGTGTGTGTGTGTGTGTGAGTGTGTGAGTGTGTGAGAGAGAGAGAGAGGGAGAGGGAGAGGGAGAGGGAGAGGGAGAGGGGGAGAGAGAGAGAGAGAGAGAGAGAGAGAGAGAAAGAGAGAGAGAGAGAGAGAGAGGAGAGAGAGAGAGACGGGGGTGGTGGGTGGTATTGCAAATAGCACAACTACTTCATGGACTGTGGGAGATATTTGAACAGAGTTTCAATGTTGTGTCTTTGAAGAGAGAGAGCCAGGAATGTCGGTTTGGGGGCGGAGGTGTGCCACCGTGCCAGAGAAAACAGGCTCCTGAGAAAGAATACAGAGGAGAGATCCCTTGCAGACCAGGAGGTGGGAAAACGTTGCGGCGTTCAGCCAGGGGGATTGCTCAGAAGGCGGTCCTGGGGCCCAGGGGAGGAAGCCTTTGTGGGGCTGTGGGCTGGGAACCAGGGCTTCAGCCTCAGTGACTTGCAGGCCTCCTGGTTTTTGCTCTGGCTCCCACGAGGGGCGAGCTCGGACTCTCTGGTGTGGTGGCCCCGCTCTAATGTTGACATCAAATAGACACTGGGCATATTTTCTTTCAAAGACGGTTTCTTCCTGCCATCTGGGCGTTCCATGCTAACTGACACATAGCAAGTGAAGCAGGAATGAATAAGCATCTCCAGGGTGTCAGAGCAGTATAAATTGCTTGGTATCCAAAGAAATGTTTGGACCACTCCTTGCCTGCAGGGAGCTGTCATTCATAGGTCAGCTGTGGCAGATGACACGTCATCCAAAGAGGCGTACGGTTATCATATTGGGATGCCCTATGGAGGATAAAAGCTTGGCCAGCTGTTGACAGATTCGAGATGCAGATGGACCTACCTGATCGTTAGAGGAGGACGTGCTTCATCACTGACTCACCATAATTATTGTCCTCATGGGCAAAAGTACATTTATCTAAGTTGGTAGCATCCTTACTGTATAGCTTTACACCTGACTTTTTCTTCCCAACACACACATGATCCCTAGAGTAATTTACCATGAATTATATAGCTGTTTGCAAATATGCCTTTTAGTGGCGTTTTAATATCTCATTGCAGGCTCCTCTCCTGTTGTTCGACATTTGGCTTATTTCTGTTTGTTTTTTTTTCTTTACTGTTAGAAAGACGTATGTGGAGAATATCGTGGTGCATAAATCTCTTTCACAATCCTGCTTATTTTCTTTCTTCCCCTCCTGGTTTTGATTTTTGTCAGCTTTCTCGAGGTATAATTGACAAAGTCGTGAGATATTTAAAGTGTACACGTGTACGTTGTGGTGATTTAATATACGTATCCCATCTAGTTAATTAATACACCCGTCACTTCACAAATTTACCTGTGTGTGCGTGTGTGAGAACGTTTAAGTTTTACTCTCTCAGCACATTTCAGTTATATAATATGGTGTTGTCAGCTGTAGTCACCATGTTTTACATTAGAGCCTCAGAACTTACTCATTTTATAGCTGAAAGTTTGTACCCTTTTACCAGCCTCTCCCTATTCTCCCCAACGCCCAACCCCTGGCAACCACTTTTCTACCCTCTGTTTGTTCCTATGAGTCTGACTTTTCTTTAGATTCTACTTATAAGTGATACCACACAGCATCTATCTGACTTCTCTCACCTAGGATAATGCCCTCAGGGTCTATACATGTTGTCACAGATGGCAGGATTTCCTTCTTTCTCATGGCTGAGTAATAGTCCATTGTGTATATGAACCACATCTTTATCCATCCATCTGTTGACTGACACTTAGGTTGTGTCCATATCTTGGGAACTGTGAATCATGCTTCAGTAAACGTGGGTCTCGTGATAGGTTCTGAGATGGGGAATTAAGTTAAAAGATAGATATTTGTTGTAAGGGCTTACATGATGCCATAATGGCTCTCAGAAGGATTTTTTACTAATTTACATTCCTACTAGTATTGTTTGAGCGTATCCGTCTTATCACATTCTTGCCAGTGATCATAAAACAAAAAATTTTTTTGGCCATTTTGAAAGTTCAAGATTAAACTTTTATTTAAAAGATAATCAGGGTATTACAAGAAAACCCTCGATGTTCATTTGGGCGAAGGTCCCAATTACTGTGTTTGTCCAGGAGTTTCCAACCCCGACCTGAGTGGGAGGTGGAGAAGGATGGTCTCTCCATGCTGGGAGATGTCCACAGGTTTACTGTAGAAGAAGGACCTCAGCTGAGGCTGTGCTGTGGTTAGGGCATCGGGCAGAGGAAACTTTAGAACAGCTGCCTGCTTCTTTTCTGCTTGCCTTTCCTCAGTGAATGGACTTCTTTATTTTTGACTGAAAATTTAAAAAGGTCCCCGGGAGGCCATCCATTTCAAACCTCGTCTCAAATAAATGGAAATCCATCCTGCTTTTTAAAACCCCAGGGACAGGAGATTTCATAAGCGTTAATGATTTTCCTCAAAACTTGGCACGTATAATCTCATCAACATTTACCCCCCACCTCCCATATTTAAAAATTTTTTTTAAACGAGTAGGCAAAATGGAGAGAACTAATCCCAAGGAGGTAGGTTTGCTACCCTGCAGCACTTACTAGAGATTCCAAGAATGGAAGGGGGTTTCCCTGACACCCACTGATTTTGGGTGGTGACATTTTCTAAGTTACTGTGAAAAAACCCCAGGAAAATCCACGCGAGAGCCAAGTTCTGTTTCCTGACTTTTCTACAGCCTTTATTAACGAAACCCAGGGCACACATTAGAAATGAGTCAGACCCATGGTTTTCCTGGGGCATAAAGCACTGGGAACAAGTAACCAGTCCTCATTGGGCCTCAGTTATTCTAAATGAAGCCAGAGAGTGATTCAGCCTTAGATCCAAAGAGAAAACACACGCACACACGTGACACCCAAAAGCAAAAAGAGTTTCTGTTATTTCTAGATTGTAGAAAGTATTAGTATTGGAAAAACCATTTTCAGCTTCCTAGGGTTTTATTTTATATATTGGGTTTTTAAAAAATAAGGTTTTCTTTCGTACTTAAGTCATGACCACCACAACTGTTTCACCTGGAGCATGACTCTTGATGGATCCTACTTTCTTACTGACTTTAGTAAACTAACTAAATTAATTGAGTTTAAAAATTTCTTTAGTAAGCAATGAAAAATTGGACACAATACTTTAAAAAACTAACACTTAAAAAATAAATTTATTTATTTTTATTTTATTTTTTTTGGCTGTGTTGGGTCTTCATTGATGCGCACGGGCTTTCTCTAGTTGCAGTGAGCGGGGTTACTCTTTGTTGCGGGCTTCTCACTGTGGTGGCTTCTCTTGTTACGGAGCTCAGGCTCTAGGCGTTCGGGCTTCAGTAGTTGTGGCACGTGGGCTCAGTAGTTGTGGCTCGAGGGCTCTAGAGCGCAGGCTCAGCAGTTGTGGCTCACGGGCTTAGTTGCTCCGTGGCACATGGGATCTTCCCGGACCAGGGCTCGAACCCATGTCCCCTGCATTGGCAGGCGGATTCTTAACCATTGCGCCACCAGGGAAGTCCCCCAAATAACACTTTTGATAGAGGTAACAGAGGGATGATATAATAGCCCTTTTAATATTTTACACTGATGGGCCACTCCGGGCAAATGAACATTATATAATTCGTTTTATTGTTCGACAAATTATAATATTTGTTTTTAGAACTCCAACAAGACCTTACTGGCAATGTATTTTCTGGATTAGTAAGATTTTGAGGTAATTGAGGCTTCCTCATTTAATTCACCCTTTGGGAATTCTGGGTGGAAATCTTAGTCCAATATATTCTTTTTTGGGGAGTTATCCAGAAAAATGCAGTATCCAGATGGCTTGAAGTTTCTGGGTGTTTCTAACAGTCTCTCTCTTGCAAAGGGTTGTCATGGAATCTAGGAAGACTGAATATTTCAGGAGAAAACCAATTGGATTCTATCAGGGCTGTTATAGACGATGTCAAGTTTCTAACCTGCCACCTATAAGATAAAGTATCAGCTGTATTTTCTTGCATTTCCAGGGGGCTGCCATCTTTTCTGTGGGCTCACTTTGGTATCTGGGCCAACAGAGGAGTTCGGTGCTCTGGCCATCAGATGAGGAGGGGGGGGTCGCAGGGTGCAGATGGGCCCCTTATACATCACTGTAGCGTCTTGCTGCAGGGGCTTGCAGCCCCTCCATGTAAAAAGATTAACACACTGCTTTCCCCCAGGCCTGGAGAAGTCCCTCTTTCTGGTTGGAACTGCCTCCTCAGGGCCCTGCAGGTTTTCTGCATCATCTCCAGCCTTGGGCCTCTGGGGGAGGCAGGAGGCCCTGACCAGCATCATGGCTCTGAGCCCCAGCCTGTGCCTCTGGGTAAGGAATTCCAAGACCAGGCAGGTGTGGGCTCCGGGTGGTTGAGCCTCGTCTGCTTCCCACTTTCACATCCAAGCGTAGGAAGAACTTTCTCTCCAGCTTGCATCAGCCTGGGCTTTGCTCTGTGAGCCTAATGAGAGGAGTGAAATCCTATTGATAAAGCATCTCGCTTATACTACTGATTCTAAGGGCCAGAGGCTTTGTGGGCAGAGCTGTGCCCTCTGTGCTTGCCATCAGAATCCCAGGGAGCTTAAGACCCGGTGTTCCTAGCCCACATTATAACCATGTACAGCCAGTTCCCACGTCCCAGCCATTGCCTTCAGTCTGTTTGATTTGTGCCTTAGTTCACTGTCCACTGTTTACGTCAGGCCATTTTGCCTGGGCACTTTAAAAAAAAAATTTTATTTATTTATTTTAGGCTGTGTTGGGTCTTCGTTGCTGTGCACGGGCTTTCTCTAGTTGTGGCGACCAGGGGCTACTCTTCATTGTAGTGCGTGGGCTTCTCGTTGCGGTGTCTTCTCTTGTTGTGGAGCACGG
Organism: Delphinapterus leucas; assembly: GCF_059928025.1. Classification (NCBI taxonomy): domain Eukaryota; kingdom Metazoa; phylum Chordata; class Mammalia; order Artiodactyla; family Monodontidae; genus Delphinapterus; species Delphinapterus leucas. Next base: position 19,685,998 of record NC_143130.1, on the reverse strand, counting down.
GCTCTAGGCGTGCGGGCTTCAGTAGTTGTGGCATGTGGGCCCAGTAGTTGTGGCTCGCAGGCTCAGTAGTTGTGGCACACGGGCTTAGTTGCTCCGTGGCATGTGGGACCTTCCCGGACCAGGGCTCGAACCCATGTCCCCTGCATTGGCAGGTGGATTCTTAACCACTGCGCCACCAGGGAAGTTGCTGCCTGGGTACTTTTTGATAGTTCGCAGTCATGCCCCAGCAGCTTTATTTTATTCTATTGAAGCCAGGCATTCAGAACGATTTCTCACTGATATTTGGTAGTTAAACCATATGAAAATTCCTCCTTGGTTTCAAGCCCTAACAGATACTGAGGAGGAGATAAATCTGTTGAGGATGAACCTTTAGTAAGGATATTTTAGTTGTGTAACAGGAGGGTTAAAGAAGGCGATCTTATCTTTCTCTGGTTATTCTTGGTTTTCAGCCCGTGTTGGTAATGAGATAATTGTCAATGATCAGAAGATCACTCACTAGCTCTGACTGAAGGTGCCCCAAATCCACAGGCATGACCACATAATAACAGGTATTAAAGGGGACGCGATTCCTTGGATGTGAATAACTGCTGTGTTTCAGGTGCCAGCATGCCATGGGAACACCCAGCCAAAATGGAAGAGAGAATCTTGGAGTTTCCAAAGAAGAAAAGACCTTACAGATAAATGGAAAATAATGATCTGGCTTATGGAACTGTTTCACCACTCTGAGCTCTCTTTAGGAAATATGGGGGTAATATATAGTGGTTATAATTTATTACTTTTGAGGGGACTGCTTATGTCCATGGAGTATGTGTTGAGATCTAGAAAGCAAGGATGTTGTTTTATGGTCCAGAAAAACAGAGGAAGGAGGGGGATTTTTATGCCCCTTCCGTTTACTTCTAGGCACGTGAGAGAGATTTCATCTTCCACTCTCCATGGACCTCATCTAATATGATAAGAGTGACTAGTTAACTGTATCAAAAAGAGAGGCCCCTTAAATCCTACCCTGTGACAAGTAAATTGTTACCTCTGGCTGCTGAGTGAGATACTGAGGAATACCAGGTACCCAGCACCTCTGTTTTTCTGGAAGCATCAGTGACAGAAATTTCATCTTCTTCTCTCCCATCAGTTTGCCAGCTTGAAATGATAACTTGAGTGTCTCAGACTTAAGCATAAGAAACATTTCCCTCAAGGTTCGTTCAGACAGACATAGATGTTGTATCCTGACTAATTTGGTTATTTTAGGGTTCGTTTTTTGTGGAACCAAAATAAAAAAGATCCTGAATGGTGTGTATTTGGACTTAAGGAGGCCTTTTGCCAACATCCAGGTGATGACATTTGCTCTGTTCAAGTACGCCTGGTAGCTTCCTGCTTCAAGTCTTGATCCCTCTTATTTGATGTCCCCCAGCCCACGACACAGTACACTCTCCAGGACCAAATATCTCGCCCAGTTTGCTTCTTGGTCCCCTCACTTCTCCAGGTCACTGCAGCCTGTACACCCCAAGCCTCCATGGAGACTTTTCTCCCGAAGGCCACGGCTGCCCATTCCAGGGGCACTTGGATCATCACATGGATCATCACATTCCGGAGCCCTGACCCCTATATCCAGCGGCTCCCTGAATAATCAAGCCCAGCACGTCTCGAGTGAACCTGCCCTCGTTCCCCACCTGAGTCCCCTGGTTTCCAGTGGCCCCAGTATCCTCCTCTCTTTGCCCCAGCCAGACATCCAGTTATCAGTTGGGCTCCTTCCTCTACCTTGCATCTCTCCTGCCAACGCCCACTTCTGATCCCTCTCCCACATCGTAAATTTCAGTGTAAATGTCTTGCATTCCTCTGTGAACAGCGACCATCCCGCCCCCACCCCCATGCAGTGAGCCCTGGCCATCTCCTTCCTGAAATTCTCCAGCAGCCCCTTCACCGCTTTCACCGTCTTCACTGTTTCACTGTCAGCTTTTCTCGAGCTTGTTGTCCACGAGGGGCCCACAGTGATCCTCCTAAAGCACAGATCTGCTCGTGTTACTCCTCTGCTCAGACCCCATCAGGCACTTGTCCGTGTGAAGTGTGCACTGCCTCACGTGTCGTGGTAAGTGGAGTGACCCCGTGTCTGGGACAGTCCCAGCTTAGGTGGGCCTTCCCAGTGCACATGTGTCCCGGTTTGGCTGATAAACTGTATGGTTTCCCTCCGGATGAGGCCGTTCACAAGGTGTCACCCACACCCCCAGCCTGCTCGCCTCTGTCCTGCTCACACTTTGCTTCAGCTGCTCTGAACGCCTAGAGCCGTGTCAGGTTTCCTCTTCCGCTTTACACATGTGGGTCCAACCTGACCCCCCCCCATCCTCTCTCTCGGGCTGGCTACTGCCCATCTCTTGGCCTCTGCTTAGATTTCATTTCATCCGGAAACCTTCCCTGTTCTCTCCTCCGCGCTAGATAAGACACGCCCCTCCTAAAGTTTCCCCCAGCTGCCTACTGAGCTCTCAGCTCCTCTTATTGCCTTGCATTTAATTGTGTGTTTCGTTGTTTTTGTTGTTTTTTTTGCGGTACGCGGGCCTCTCACTGCTGTGGCCTCTCCCGCTGCGGAGCACAGGCTCCGGACGCGCAGGCTCAGCGGCCATGGCTCACGGGCCCAGCCGCTCTGCGGCATGTGGGATCTTCCCGGACCGGGGCACGAACCCGTGTCCCCTACATCGGCAGGCGGACTCTCAACCACCAGGGAAGCCCTAATTGTGTGTTTCTTTATCTCATTCCTCAAAACTAGATTCTCATCTCCTTGAGGGCGAAGGACTGTACCTTGCATTTCTCTCTGAGGTTGGCCCAGTGCCTGCCAGTATCAACAAATATTGATAAGGATTTGTTAAACAAGTGAATACATGGCAAGATTAAGGTAGGATTCCTCCCAAATAAGCAAATGTCATGTATCAGTTGTCCCGAATTGTGTAGGATGACAAGAAGACTATAAAATCCGGCATTAAGAATTATATTCTTGAATGTGTTGGTGGAAGAATTGGAAATAATAACTAGAAAATTCTCCTCCTGCTATTAAAGAATCCAGGCTCGCTGTGATTGTACTGGGGCCCAGGCCATGCCAGGTATGTGTCAGCTCTTTAACTTTAGCTAACTTTAGCCGACGCTGCTATTCCTTTACAATTTCCTCTTTAGCACACTAGGCGTGAGAAGCTGTTAGTTTGAGCACTGCAGCAACTCCTCTTTAATGAGACATCTTTGCGCTTTGGAATAGTTGGACTGGATGGGGAGTCAACCCCTGATGCCGGGAAGGCACGTCCCCGTGCTAGATGGGCTGCTGTGTTTCTGGTTTAAAGGGTTTTCCAGGCACCTGGGCATCCCTCATGTTTCAGATGGGATCCCAGCAGGAAGGGGACCCACTCTAGATGCTTCCAGTGAGGAAACTTTAATGGAAGGGCTCGTGACCGAAGTGGGCGGGGGAGGGAATCAGCAACAGATTTGGGCGCCCGAGGTCTAGTGCCCTTCCCCCCTCCCCTGGCAAAAGGGCAAAGAGAGGAGGCCACGAGCCCTGGAGGATGGATGCCAGAGGGAACCATGGTTGTGGGGAGAAGGCCATTGCTGGAACCCCAGACCGAAGCATGGAGGGGGCAGGTAAGTGATACCCTGACCTCTCTCTTTTGCTCTCTGCTCTTCTGACTGTCACCCATGGAAGCCGGGGTCATGCTGTTACCGAATGCAAGTTCATGCGCCCGACGCACAGTGAGGCCAAACAATACTGAAACGTCACAGTTTGGAGTGGAGAAAGGTTTACTGCAGGTCCACACAAGGAGACAGGTGGCTCATGCCCCCAGAAACCCTGAACTCCCCGAAGGCTTTCAACAAAGCATTTTTAAAGGCAAGGTGAGGGAGGGGCAAGATGAGGGAGGGGCATGGTTCGTTGTTGCAGACTTCTCGATCCAGGAGTCTTCGGTCCAGGTAGGTCAGGTCACGATGTTCCTGTAAACGTCCAACAAAACAAAAGTTATTCTCTGTTCTGCAATTTTTTAATTCTATGGGAATGGAAAAGTGTTACACTCTTAAAGGTCAAAGCCTTGAGAATAGGCTACAGGCAGCATTCTTAACTCTAAGCAAAAGCAATAGGATACAAAGGTTAAAGTGAAAGAGACAGATCTAATATGGAGTCAGGTTTGTTCTTCCCTATTACAGTGCCACTTGCTGAGTTGTCCTGTGGGGCCGAGGGCAGGACACTGCGGGGTGGAAGGCAGAGCTGGGAGGTGAGGGAGAGCCAGCCTGCGCTCTCCTTGTCCGGCAGCCTTGGAGGCTCTTCCCCTTCCTTCATTCGGTTTCACTTCTTTTCCTCTCTGGGAGCTGTCACAGGGCTAGCAGGACGCTCCTAGCTTTACAGAACTCACGCTTTCTTGGCAGGAAGGTGCTGGGCTCTGTCCAACCTGTTGAGCATCCTTGCTGGCTCCTGGGAGCCGTCTCACCTGGGCTCCTGATTTGGGAATTGGACTGAGGGATTTTAGGTCGTTGCAAGTAAACACTCGCTAAAGACCCGGACCTCACCGTTCTTTCTCACTGAAGCTTCTTATTCCACTTTCAGAATTCTGCCCCGTGTCATCCACCAGAGCTGTCTGTTCCTCCCCATCTCTGTTTCCGCAGCCTGAATCCCAGGCACTGTCCTCTCTCTCGTGGGCAGAGGCAGTAACTTCCCAATGCTTCCCCCACTTTTGTCTTGTCCTTCTTCTTCTTTTAATTATTCCATTTAAAAAATATTTATTTATTTATATTTTATTTGGCTGCATTGGGTCTTAGTTGCAGCATGCAGAATCTTTAGTTGTGGCATGCAGACTCTTAGTTGCGGCATCTGGGATCTAGTTCCCTGACCAGGGATTGAACCCGGGCCCCCTGCACTGGGAGCACGGAGTCTTAGCCACTGGACCACCAGGGAAGTCCCTTGTTTTGTCCTTCTTCGATGTCACCTCCTCCACGGGAGCATCATCACCGTCCTGGAAGACGGCAGTTGATCAAGGCACGTCCTGTTCCAAAGCTTCCATCTGCTTCCCACCGCGTGTAGAACACAACCCAACCTCCTTACCTTGGCCCAGGGGTTCCGATGTGGGGCCTCTGCCCCTTCCCCAGCCCCCCTCTCATTCTTGCAGTTATGCGTCCCTCACCAACCCCTGCAGCCCCGGACTTCCGGCACCCGGGCGCTTCCCCAGCTCTGGGCCTTGGACTCGCTCTTCCCTCTTTTCTGTCTCCTCCTCCCCCCCACCCCTCTCTTGGCCTCGCTGGCTGCCCTCACACAGTTGCAATGTCACCTCCTTGGAGCACTCTTTCCTGGCCACCCAGTGTCACAGTGGTTGTTCTCAGCCCTGCTGTCTCTCTCCTGACACCTGTAACTCGACACATCCATCCCGGTGTGCCCGGCACTTAGCGCAGGGGCTGGCAAACTGTCGGCACCAAGTTCAGGTCTGAGGAAGGTGACCACACAGGTGCACCTGGAACACAAGGGCAGAGGAAGTTGTGTCTGCAGCTGGAAGTCTCCTGAGCTTTCCCTTCTGGCAAGTCCCTGGGCTGTGTGTGCACGACTGTTTGCATTCACTGGATTTAATTTACTGGTTTGGTGGCCCGTGGGCCACCTGGACCAAGGGCAGGCAGTTCCCAGAGCAACAGCTCACCGCCCCCAGTGCGGGGGTCCCTTAAGTGGTCGTGGGTCACCTACTTTCGTTTTGTCTCCCGCCTTCTGTCTTGCTTGCTTGCTTTCTCCTCTGACTCTTAGCAGCCTCTGACTTCTTGCCCTATTTTAACCGCCAGCCACAGTGATGAAGACACACACACGTCCCTTCTCTCTCTTGCCCTTTTCTCTCGGACACAAGTCAGCAGCCAGGATAATCGTCAAAACCCCTTAACCCCGTCGTACCCCTAGGTACTTCATGACCTTTTTTTCTTTTTTGAGCATGGACTTGAGGATATGGGGAGGGGAAGGGTAAGCTGTGACAAAGCGAGAGAGTGGCATGGACATATATACACTACCAAATGTAAAATAGATAGCTAGTGGGAAGCAGCCTCATAGCACAGGGAGATCAGCTCGGTGCTTTGTGACCACCTGGAGGGGTGGGATGTGGAGGGTGGGAGGGAGGGAGACGCAAGAGGGAAGAGATATGGGAACATATGTATATGTATAACTGATTCACTTTGTTATAAAGCAGAAACTAACACACCATTGTAAAGCAATTATACTCCAATAAAGATGTTAAAAAATTTTTAAATGTACAATTACCATATGAAAAAAAACCCCAACTCTTATCACTTCAGATCAGCCTCTTTTCGAATTTGTGAGCATTTGGAGAGGATTAACCTCATGTTGACCTTGGTACTCCCCACAGAGAGAGGGATTGCTCGGCAAAGCAAAGTGATAAATGTGGCCCCCAGGGCAGCTTTCGGCTCTGTAAGAGAACCAGGCGTTGTGGGGCAGTTAGCCCTGCTGGCAAGAGGGTTGATGTCAGTGTGATGGGGGTGGGGGTGGGGTGGGGGTGGGGCAGCGCCCCTCAGCCCTGAGGTTTTGCTTCTGATGGACATGAAAGGGATCAGATTGCTTTAGAATATCCAGAGCTTCACTAAATCAAATTAGCCTTCACCCCAAGTCATGTTGAATGAATTACATGACTTTCCCCTGGCCCTACTTGAGGGCCAAGTGCAGTAGTCTGGGAATGAGGCAAGATGTTGCCGGCTTTGCCGATGAAGAAACGGTGGTTGAAGAGCTGCTCAGGCTGTAACTACCACAGGCCTCCCCAGGGGCAGAGCTGGAGCCAGAACCCACGTGTCTTGAGTGTTGGATTTCTCTCTTGCTTCCCCCTGGAGCTTTGCAGTCTTGGAGCTTTTGTGTCTGTGTGATTCATATTTTTAAATGCTTTTAGGGGCTTTTGCATAACAAATCAGGAGCTTGGTCTCATCTTCTTATTTGCTGAAATGGATATTCCCTCCACCTTGGTCTTGGTGTCTTATTACTGTAGTAGAGAAAGGAAGAACAAATGAAAACAATAAACCAAAATGGTAAAGGGAGTTTTGTGGGCAAGTTAATCAAACACGCATCACCTCAATATGCCGCTTAGAGCCTCCCGAGCTGTTTTTCACAACTGTGCTGTCATCCCTGGGTTTTGTTTTTTTTTTTAACATCTTTATTGGAGTATAATTGCTTTACAATGGTGTCTTAGTTTCTGCTTTATAACAAAGTGAATCAGTTATACATATACATATGTTCCCATATCTCCTCCCTCTTGCATCTCCCTCCCTCCCACCCTCCCTATCCCACCCCTCTAGGTGGTCACAAACCACATAGCTGATCTCCCTGTGCTATGAGGCTGCTTCCCACTAGCTATCTATTTTACGTTTGGTAGTGTATATATGACCATGCCACTCTCTCACTTTGTCACAGCTTACCCTTCCCCCTCCCCATATCCTCAAGTCCATTCTCTAGTAGGTCTGTGTCTTTATTCCCGTCTTACCCCTAGGTTCTTCATGACATTTTTTTTTTCTTAGATTCCATATATATATGTTAGCATACGGTATGGACACCGGGATCAGCTCTTAGCTGGTTGCTTACCGAATGGGAGGGAGCTGGGCTTGCAGTCGGGTCCGAGTGAACCCGAGGCTGGGATCCTTCAGTCACTGGGATGAAAGGAGATAATGTAGAGACCTGGGACCCAGGTACTGAGTGGGGTGCAGGACCAATCCTCAGACACCCCCAAGGGAACCGGTTAATCACACAGCACCAAGAGGTGATAGATGGTCCCCATCTCCACAAGGAATAATTTGCTTAAAAGATTCACCAATACTCGAGAAAAGTCGGTGTAACTCTTCAGAGAGCCAGCCTGGCTGGTGGGGAGTAGCCAGGGGGCCAGTGGGTGGAATGTGTTTCTCTCTCCCCCTAGGGCAGGGACGTGGGGAAATGTCCCTGCTTTGCAGGCCTCTCGTCTTGCCTGCATGACCACACCTAACTTTTTGCCTGATTTTCTGCTTCCCCGAAGGGATTGCTTAGGAAAGCTAGGACTGATGGCTCTTACGCATCTTTTCTATATTTACATTGCTTCGGAAAGCTAGGACTGATGGCTCTTACGCATCTTTTCTATATTTACATTTTAAGCTTTAGGACAGCAGAGACTGGCACAGCATTGTAAATCAACTCTACTTCAATAAAAAAAAAGGGGCTTCCCTGGTGGCGCAGTGGTTGAGAGTCCGCCTGCCGATGCAGGGGACGCGGGTTCGTGCCCCGGTCCGGGAAGATCCCACATGCCGCGGAGCGGCTGGGCCCGTGAGCCATGGACGCTGAGCCTGCGCGTCCGGAGCCCGTGCTCCGCAACGGGAGAGGCCACAACAGTGAGAGGCCCGCGTACCACACACACACAAAAAAAGAAGATTTACGACTCCCTCGCCTTCAGTGAGGATTCAGAGATGCTCTCTGCAGCCTCTTGCGGCTCTCCACTGTTTCCTCCTGACATTGTATGACCCCCAACTGTGACTTTCTTTTCAGCCACGAGTTGGGGGCTGGAGAGTCAGGTCACACCTGGGAAAAGATGACCAAGAAGGCTCAGCACATCTCCTTGAGCACAGATGGCTGTGGGAACCCTTTGGGCCTGGCATTCTGCGTTAGGAAGAAGGATTTGGGGTGAATCTGAAGGAAGAAGGATTTGGGGTGAATCTGAGGAAGGCTGGTTTCCAGATTCTGCAGGCTCTTTGAGGACAGGGGGTAATGCTGCTCCCAGCGACCGGGGGCAGTTCTTCCCCTTTGGTGACAGTGGGCTGTGGGGAGCTGTTGGGCCCACAGAGACCGACTGGAACTTGCCCCTGTTGGTGGGGGGTGACAGCTCTAGAGTTTTCCCAACCGTGTGAGGCTGTGACTCTGAAGCCTTTTCCATCAGCCCACGGTCGTTTGCAGACAGTGCTGGGGGTGATTCCGGGGTTCATTCGTCTGCTGTCTCAGTGTTCTTGGGTCTGTGGCAGGTCCGACTGGGGGCTGGGGCCAGCTTTGAAGTCTTTTACTTTCCCTCCAAAGTGGGAATGAATGAATGAATGAACGGATGGATGGACGGGTGGACGGATGGATGGTGTCAGGTGCCAGCACTTAACCTGTGCTGCTGGAGGTGTTGGGATTGCTCGCTCCCTGAAGACTCCCTGTCGTCCAGCCCCATGGCTTCCTTGTCACCTGTGCTCTGCTGTCATTGGGGGAGCTTGGCAGCCATTGAAGCCCAGATTCCAGCCATCTTCTCCCAGGATGGAGATACATTAGTAATTGGGAGAGCCTGCACAGCAAGGGGAGACCCTTGGAGAGAGTCTTGTGTGAAGCCCACTCAATTAAAGTAAATGCAGATGCTACGTAGCCACTGAACAATCCCTGAACTCTCACTGGATAACTGAAAAGAACCACTGACTGTGCCCAGATGCATTCTGGGCATTGGGGAGGGGGCGGGGAACGGGTGGGGCACGGACGACATCATATCACCAGGGAGAAACCCACAGACCACACACCAGGTGCTCGGTCAGGTTTCATCTCAGCCAGCCTCAGAATTACCTTCTTTGTGCTGTTCTCCTCTTAGAGATGAGAGGGGCATGGAGATCCCCTGGTCTCCCAGCTGAATACCTTTCCTAGCCTCAGCTACTTTGATGCCTCACACTTTTCCGGAGATTTGCTGCTTGTTCTCATCACTACAGAGTGCCCTTCTGCAGACCACAGGATTTGATTACCAATGATTGGTATTCTTCTTTCTGCCCTCATTTCCTGTTCCAGGTTGCATGGTATTCTTTTTTTTTTTTTTTTTTTGCCCCTTTCTCAGATTGAAGGGTTTGATATTTTTTATATTTGCTTTTTCAAACAAAATAGTCTAGGTTTTCTTACGGTTCTCTTCCTCAATTTTCCTTGATGATTCAGTCAACAAAAGAAGGATGAAATTGGGCCAAGGGAAGCAGAATCTGGTAGTTCCAACTCGTGGAATTTTGGAACACTTATTCAGGGTTCACGTGCTTTGAAGGGGAACAGGACCTTATTGTTAGTGTCTCCCCAAAATGCCTTATATGTGGTTCTCCAAGAAGTGGGCACTTGTTGTATATTCACGGAATAAAGCCCACAAAAACGAAGGAAAAACAAAGCCATGGGTTCAGAGCGTTTTTTGCAGTAATATGTTTTGGCTGGGCTAAGGGATGCCCAGATAACTGGTGAAACATTATTTCTGGGTGAGTTTGTGAGGGTGTTTCCGGAGGAGATTAACATTTGAATCAGTGCACTGCATAACAGAGAACCTTCCCCAATGTGCAGGAGCCTCACCCAATCCCGAGGGCCTGCCTAGAACAAGAAGGCGGAGGAAGGGCAGATTCACTCTCTTCTTGAGCTGGACGTCCATCTCCTCCTGCTCTGGGACATTGGGGCCCCTGGTTCTTGGGCCTTCAGACCCTGGGACTTCACGCATTGGCTTCCCCGGTTGTCGGGCCTTTGAACTCAGACTGAATCGCACCTGTCTTTCCTGGTTCTTCAGCTGGCAGACAGCCGGCTGAGGGGCTTCTCAGCTTCCATAACCGCGTGACAATTCCTGTAATAAATCTCCTCCTGTATCTCTTTGTGTCTCCTACTGGTTCTGTTTCTCTGCAGAACCCTGACTAACACACAGAGTGATGAACCTGCACTACAGATAACACGTTTGCGGCCCTGCTCCTGGCCGACTCTGAGCTCTGTTTCATCCGGGTACTACGAGCGGTCAAGCCTCACCTGGTGAATGGTTGTGTTTAGAGTCCCAGTGTCAATGGGAGGACTACCTGTCTGTTAGGCCAGCATTTCAGGATGCCACGCTTCCTGCGGTCCAAGTTTGGGCGGATCTGTGAGTGCCTCTGAGTTTGAAGTATCATCCCTCCTTGGTGCAGTGGGACGGGAGACGTGCGTTCCTGGTCCACACGGCAAAGGGTTGGATCTTGAGTATCTGTGGTACCACGGCTTAGTTGGTCGCTCACAAGATAGGTATGAAGCCCCCTGGGTTAGGGTCCCCAAGACCACCACGGTTTGATGATTTGCTAGGAGAACTCACAGGACTCAGCGGATCGTCTTACTCATGGCTGTGATTTGTTACAGTGAGAGGATACAGAGCAAAATCAGCGAAAGGAAAAGGCATGTGGGGCGAAGTCCAGGGAGACCAGGCGCGAGCTTCCAAGGGTCCTTTCCCTGTGGAGCCACACAGGACGAGCTTAATTCCCCAGCAGTAAGTTGTGACCCTGTGTGTGAGATGGTGTCTCCTGGAGAAGCTAGGTTAAACCCCAGCAGCCTGGGTTTTTACTGGCGCTGATCATGTAGGCACCTCTGCCTGGCTGTGCCCCAATTCCAGACTCCCAGAAGGAAAGCAGATGTTCACCGTAAACCTGTCACCCATCGTGGAAACGTTCATAGGCGTAGTAAAGTTTTATCCTCAGCTCGAGTGGAATGAGACACTTACGTGGGCGCCCACCGTAGGGGCAGCTGGTGCCCTGAATTTCAGCGACTTTTCCTTAAGTCTTTGGAGTCTCACCTGGGCTGGGTATGTTCTTCTCAGGGTGCTCTCAGTACTTCCAGAGGCCTAGGGTGATACTGAGTGTTTTTGTATATGCCAACAGGGAAAAGCTCTCTTGCTTTTCTGTAGTTGTCTTACCTTGAATAATCAGCCCTAAAATTTTTTTTCTTCTGAACGAAACCCAGTCCGCTGGAGTGTTTCTCAGATTGTAGTTGGCCACAGGGTGATGATATAGAGTGTGTGGGGTTTGGAACCAGACACAGCTTGACTTGTGACTTCTGACAAATTGCTCTGCCTTTCCGAATCCCATCTGTAAAATGGGAGAGTCCTTCAGGGTTTGAGGTTTTGTGATAATGTGTGTGAAAGGCCTGGCACTGAGACCAGATGATGGGTGCCCCGTAGCTATCCACTGCTATAGTTATCAGGGGCTGGAGCAGGGCTGGGTCCAATCAAAGCTGTGAAGTAGGCTGGGGTCCTGGCTTTTATATTCCAGGCTGTTCTTCCACTACTTGTGAGCCTTCATTACTAGCCCTGAATTAACCAGTGGCTTTAGGGATAATAGCACCTAACAGGTTATTGCTTAATGATTCCAAAAATTTAAGGACGTAAATTAGCAAATCTCCATCCATAACTGAAAAGTCAAAAAATTCCTTGCAATAGCCTCAAACCTATTAAATAATATTCTTGTATTATTCAGGGTTCAGCAGAGAAACAGAACCAAAAGGAGATAGATAGATACATAGATAGGTGGATAGACAGACAGATAGGTAATTTATCATAAGGAATTGGCTCATGTCATTATGGAGGCTGAGAAGTCCCATGATTTGCAGTCAGCAGCTGGAGGCCCGGGAGAGGTGGTGGTATAATTCCAGGCCGAGTCTGAAGGCCTGAGAAGCAGGAGAGCCAGTGGTGTCCGTCCCAGTCTGAGGGCAGGGACATCCAGCACCAATGTCCCAGCTTAGTAATCAGGTGGAGAGCAAATTCTCCCTTACCTCACCTTTTTGTCCTACTCAGGCCTGAACCACACTGATACATGAACAGGGTCGGACAGGGAGCCAGTCTCTGCAGTTTGCATGGTGGGAACCCTTTGCACATCCAAGTTCTCAGGTGCCCGTCAAGGGCCAGCCTTGGAAGCAGCCCCTTCCAAGGACAGAAATCAGGCCTGCTGTGATCACTTCCTGCATACCCCACTCCAAGCCAGGCTTATAGAGTGATTCCGACAGCGGAAGTCATTGCCCTGCACTTTGCGCATTGGTCCTCATCCTCTTCACCTTGGATCCCTGATCTCAGATCTGCCTTGGAGAAGAATCCTCATTCAGAGCAGTTCTTGGCCTCTTTTCTCCAACCCTGGTCCTTTGCTTCACATCAGGTAACGGCCTCGTTTGTCCTGTGCCCTGATGGAATTATATATTTGGCTTCTGTCCTCTCTGAATTGGAAGGATGAAAAGGCTTAACTCCCCAGGACATTAATTCAGTTCCTTTCTTAAATGGCATGTTCAGCTTCTAAGAAAACCCTATTTCTAAGCCCAGGCTGTTCTATCAGTAGGGCTTCCTGGGCACATCTTTGCCTTGTCACCTTCCTGTTTGCTGGAACCTCCTTTCTATTCATTTCACTGGTCTGGGACTTAAATATTGTAAGGAAATTTGTCCACTACTGCTGATCTCTTACCAGGGGTAGTGGGTCTACATTTTTGGAGTCGTGCTAGGGATTACTAACCTTGAGGTTTAAAATTCTCGCCATAACTTCTGAAGTTTGAGGCATCGTGGTAGAGATGTGATGGGTTTGTTCTCCGTAGCGTAGAGGAAGCCTGCCTCTTTCCTGCCTGCCTTGCCCCATTCTACCATACAGTTAATAGTTTTGACTTCAGGTAGACAACCAAAAATAAAGAGACTTGCCTTTGGACACCGAGTATAAACCATATCCTCAAACAGCACTATGTTACTTTCATTTTTTTTTAGAAAGACATAATACTTGCATCGGATTTTGGTTTTCCCTGGAATTTTCCCAAGACCTCAGCCTTCTGGTGCAGGAATCTTTCCCATCTTCCCCTCCCAGCTGTTAAAACGGAGTCATGCAGCCCTCGTGGGTGGGAGACTGTTGTCTGCGTAGAACAGATGTCAGGCACCCTTGTCTACATCTCTCAGGAGCTGTTATCCCAAGCCCAGTGCCTGACTGTCAGAGGACTATTTACTGTTCTGTATCGCACAGGCTAAAGTTGTTTTTCTTTTCTGCAACTCATTTTTGAAGTTATATGACAGGTGCTTTCTGTGGGTAAAAAGACTGCATGTGTCTCAGAGACCAGAACGGTTGTTTGCTGTGGTTTCACGTGGATTGAAAGTGCTCGTGTGTGGGTGCATTTATTCACTGAAGGCCAGACAGCAAGAGCCACATGTTTTTACAATTATTTTGTGAACGCACATCCCTTTATATCTGCTGGAAGCTTTATCACCATTCAGTGCGCTGTGGAGATGAAATTGATACGCCTGAAATGTGCATCGTATTGTTTGCCTGCATGTGAGGGTTTGGCTGTGATGACAGCTGTGGAGTTTTCCTCTTACTGTTCATCCTCCCTCCTTCTGTTAGCATCGTCGGTGTCAACGTCTGTTGCATGAACAAGCTGCAGAGCTGTGTTCTGAGTGGTTTGCACTTGAACCTGACAGTCCCCGAGTCCTGAGAGGGGCCTGCAATTCCTTCTTTTCTCCTGCTGTATCTTTGGTACCAGGCAGGCTGAGGAGATTTTGTTTGTCTAAACAAAATGGAGAATTTAGTGGCCTGACGTGTCTTACTTTATAGCAGGAACTTCTCTTTAAATCTGATGAAAGGCAGAGATGGGGCTTCCCCGGCCTGGGGTTTGTTTATTCCTTGTAACTCCTCATAAAAGTCTCTTTTAAAATATGTAGTAATTATGAAAGAGTAGAGCTGTTCCCCTTTTTTCCCTCCTAATACTCTTGTTGTATTTTAGTCCTTTTGGATATATACATTGGTTTGTTTGTTTTGGTTTGTTTAATTTGATGTGATAAATGGCAAACTCTATTTTTCCCCTCTCTCATCTAAGCTTACTTTTCTTTATTCTACGCTGTACTCAAAGATGGAAACTAAAACCCTCAAATAACCCGAGAAGCACTTGCTAATAGTCAGATTCAGTAAAATCTCTAGAACGCAGAATAGATTGGAAATTGTATAAATTGAATTTTCTTGCACAGAAAGGTGAAAAAATGTAAATTTGCAATTTGCATTTAAAGTTATAAAAGACAATCTCTCTGACGGCATAAAAGCGCAGCGGAAATAATTCTCCAGGTGTTATTAATGAATTAGAATGGACCAAAATCTCCATAAAATTTAAACCATATGCTCAAGGAGTTATTAAAGTAGTCTTTCCTAGTAATTTGTTCTTCTTCAAACTTTGATTTCTTGTGAACGTTATACAGAAGCGGAACTTCATTCTCCTAATGTTTTATTTCAGTTGGATCTGCAAAGCCCTTCCTTTCCTGGTCACTGTTTTTAGTTGTCACCCCAAACCTTGAACATTGACCTGCAGGCAGAGTTTTCACGTCCAGAGTCTAATGATGTTCCTCTTTGAGGTCGTGAAAGGTGGTGTGTGGAGTGTTCTTCTCTCCTTTTGTTTTGCTTTCTTTTCTAAAAAGGAGAAAAAAATCAAAAAGAAACTTGCAACCACTGTTGAGCATTTTGGGGACCGTGAAAACCTGTTTCCTCCATTTCGTTTGTAAGAAGAGGCACAACAGGTGTGAGTACACCCAGGAACGTCCCCAGCTCTTCCAGGAAAGGAGGCTGTGATGATGGATTCCAGGCGGAACTGAAGAAGGCGGGTGTGTCTTTGCCTCCTTCCCACCTTATCTTTTCTTCTCATTTCCTTCACTCTTTCTACCACCCCTTCCTCACTGTTTCTTTCCTCTTTAATCTTTCCCTTTGAGCCATTTTCTTTTATTCCCTTTATATATTAGCTCACAGCAGATGAGAAGACAGTGACACCCTTCACAGAGATCTACTTTAAAAACTCTGGAAGACAGAGCCAAAGAAATTAACCTTTAATAGTGAAATTCTGGCTTGAGGTGGAAGGATATTTTTGAGCAGAAAGTCTTCTCAGAGGTTCTGTGTTTATAAAGATTTATTCAGTATTTATGGAACAGAGATGACAGATGTCCAGTCAGAGCCAGGCGCTGCTGTCAAACAGATGAATACATGGTGTGCTGGCATTTTGAGGGCCCTGTCATGGAGGGGAAGGGACAGACAAGCATAGAAATTAGTGGTTACAATATAATATTGTAATTGCCTTCCTGGAGGCATGAACCATGGGTTGTGCTTATATAGTCAGGCATGAGAAGGACCGTGGAAATCTCCATTTCCCTGGTCTCTTTGACTTTGAGGAAGAGAATATGCTAGTTGAGTTAATGTGAGAGTTCTGAAATGAAACCACCTTGGAACTGGTTTAAATACTGCACGGCTAGAGTTTAGTTAGAATTAGCTTCGGTTCTGCCTTTCTTTTTTTTTTTTTTGTGGTATGCGGGCCTCTCACTGTTGTGGCCTCTCCCGTTGTGGAGCACAGGCTCCGGACGCGCAGGCTCAGCGGCCATGGCTCACGGGCCCAGCCGCTCCACGGCATGTGGGCTCTTCCCAGACTGGGGCACGAACCCGTGTCCCCTGCATCGGCAGGTGGACTCTCAACCACTGTGCCACCAGGGAAGCCTCCGGTTCTGCCATTTTTGTCGTGGCTTCTTTGGGGTGAAAGACAGGCCTAGGCCTTCTGTCTCTTGTTATTTGGCTGGCTTCCATGTTGGCCTTGCCATTCCCAACTGTGAGATACTTAGCACCAAAATATGGGTGAGAAAAGGGAAGACACACGGCTGGGCTGCAGAATAGACAGACTTGCCTTTGGGTTTTCAAAGTTTCATTGCTTAGTCATGTCAACACACATTTTTAGACAGGAGACTATCCGAAGGTCTTTTCCTGACTAGCCTTTAGCCATTATAACCGTCACATCTGCACTGTCTGAAGTCATAAAAAGAAAAAAAAGAAAAAGAGTTCCCAGTCTTTTAAATGTAAAAACCATAAAGCATGCCCTTGACAACGGCTGAAAATTATATCACTAATTTATTTTTATCGTTAGTATAACTTCAAATTGCCTTCCTTATCTTCTTGCCTGACGGTTGTTTTCTGGGCCGAAGTTAACCATGTTTTGGAAGTCAGCTCAGAGGTGAACAAATGATGTAGTCATAATAGCAGATAGAGGCCTGCTGTTGGCATTTGGTGAATGTCAAACACTAATTTTCACAATGATAAATTGGGGGAAGGAATGAGAAGTTCCCAGCTAGTGAAAGGAAGCTGTTCCGTGTGAGAGGCTCTTGTTATTTGTAGATACCGCTGTTCATTTCCATGGCAGATAGGAAATATGGCCCCTGTGCCGTAATTATTACCTTCCTCATTCAGCCTACTAATTTTTGAGGAAACCCAGGTTTTTCAAATAGGGAAAGTAGCCAAGATAAAAATCCTTTTTCTTTTTGTGATCAAGGCCCTTTGCAGAAACGTTCATGCCAATAATTACTGAACCCTTTGGAGTTAGAACCCTTGGTTCTTGTTGATCTGGTTTTTAGTCTGCCCTTCCCTCCGTGCTTTCAGATGCTACATGTGCTGTATTTTGAGAAATCTTTGAGAATCCTCAAAGAATTGAAGACATCCTTTGAGAATTCTGTGACTTCTTCTAAGATTACACCAGACACCCTTAACTTATTCCTGTTGGATTAATGGAGAGAAAGGGTTCTGGAATGGGACCATTCCAACAGGCAGTATCCCCATTTCACCCTAAGACACCTCACCTTTTCTAGGATCAGTTGTTTCAAATTGATTTTTTTAGTCTTGTATCTCATTTTAGCTTTGAAGACACAACATTAATGATGTAATTTAACTGTAAAGTTTCATTCAAAGTCATCGTCAGTACTGGAAGCATTAGAGAAGGTATTGGAAGGTTGACTGCATCCTCCTTTCTTTGCTGTGCGTGTGTGTGAAGACTTTTCTGCAGAAACTCACTCAGAGCCCTTGAAGGGAATGACTGGCAGCTGCCCATCACATCGGGATGAGAGGCTCAGTGGGCAGCCTGGGTCTCTGCTGTCCAGTGGGGAGCCTTCAGATAGTTCTCTAGAGGGGAAATCACAGAGCTGCCTGCCTTTCTAGTCCAGATTTGTTTGGAGAAGAGAGTTAGGCGGGTACTTGAAGGTTTGAATTTTTCATGAGAAAAACAAAGTGAAAGATTTTTCTGACATCGGACATTTTGTTTGGGCCTGTGGGGCGGATTCTGTTTTTTCTCTTTTACCTTTTGTTTTCATTCTTTTGTACTGTTTTTAAGGACAGAAATGAGAAGTATCCCTGGACCATTTCTCCCAGAGAAAAACATCGGCTGTGACTATGTGGAAATGGAGTGTGGCACAAGGAGCACGTACGGCAGAGTCATCCTAAAGGGTGGTGCTGTCCCTTAGGGCTCTGTGGTCGTGGTAACTTTCTCAAACTCTCTGTGCTCTGGTCCCTTCCTCTGTATGATGGAGACAACAGCCTCTTTGGATGTTGCAGTGATTAACTGAGATCGTTCTTGTCAAACCCTTAGAATAGTCCGTGGTACATAGTAAGCAGTTCCTGGTTATTACTGTATGAATATACCCTAATTCTGTTAGGTCATGTTACTACATGATGAGAGATTCTAGTTTCTTGGTACACTGATATGGTTGTAGAAACTTGGAACAGATGTCTCCTCAGACCAGTGTTCAATGACTGTTTGGCCATGCCTTGGTCATTTGGATCTGAGAAGAAGCCCAATCTAGCAGCTTGCTCTTTTCATCCAAGCCCAGTTTGCCACACTAATTTGGACAGTGCAGGGCCCTTCCAAAGCTGAGTGGGTGGAGCCCAAATGGGCCTCTGAAAGGCTGCGGTCACCTTGAGTAGCTGCTCTGGTGTTGAGAATATAAAACACTGTAAAGGGTCCCTTGTAAACCAATAGAGGAAGGATGCTTGGCTAATACCCAGCTCCTCCACTAACCAGGTGTGTGTCCCTTGGGTCAGACAGCTATTCATTCATTCGCTTATTTAACTCGCTCCATTTGTAAAAAATGCTAACATATTTTAAAGTAAATTGAAGATATCTTATTGCAGCATTAATCACAATAACCAAGACATGGAGACAAGCTAAGTGTCCATTACCGTATGAATGGATAAAGAAGATATGGTATTGATAAAATGGAGTATTATTCAGCCATGAGAAAAAAGGAAATCCTGTCATTTGCAAAAACATGGATGGACCTAGAGATAAGTCAGATAGACAAAAACAAATACTGTATGATATCACTTATATGTGAAATGTAAAAAAGCTGAACTTGTAGAAGCAGAGAGTAGAAAGGTGGTTACCAGGGGCTGGGGGGTGGGGAAGTTGGGGAGATGTTGATCAAAGGGTACAGACTTGCAGTTAGAAGATGAATAAGTTCTGGGGATCTAATGCACAGCATGGTGACTCTAGCTAACATACTCTACTATGTACTTGAAAGTCGCTAAGAGACTAGATGGTAAATGTTCTCGCCACAAGAAAGAAATGGTAATTATGTGAGGCAGTGGAGGCGTTAGCTAACACTGCAGTCTAATCATACTGCAGTATGTAAGTGTATCAAAGCAACATAAAGCAACATGTTGTACACCGTAAATGTACACAATGTTATACGTCAGTTACCTCTCAACTTCAAAAATAGGTATCTTGACATTCCACCCCTAATAATACCTAGTGTGGATTAAGTATTAATCCCATCCTGCGAAGAAAGGAAAGAAGGAAGGGAGGGAGGGAGGAAAGAAGGAAGGAAGGAAGGAAAGGAGGGAGGGAAGAAGGAAGGAAGGAAGTTTCCCCATATAACTAAAATAACATGATCACAGCTAACACAATTAATAATTTTTAAATATCCTCTAATACCAGTTCCTGTTGGGTTTCCCCATGTGTGGTCAGGTCATACACTGAATTTACTTTATGTCACTACAGTTGCTTCATACAAGGAACGAGGGAGAAGGACTAACTGAATGATCTCTAAGGTGCATTGCTTTATGTTTAATACCTTTAGGGAGCTGCTCTGATTTTGTTCATTTCTCTCTCCTTCTTGGAGGAGGAGGATTCAAAGTTTATAGACATAAACTGTGGCTCTATAGCAGGATGAGATGGAAATTTGGAAATGATTTGGTTTACGGGATCAGTTGAGGCAGTTTGGGGTCGCCTCACACTGGCCTTGACCTGTAGGTCAACCTGTAGGTTGGGCAGACTGAGCGTTGACACTGGTTAGAAAAGTTGTACACTTGCCAGAGAGAAAGAGGCAGTCAATTCATTTTAAACCCAGCAGGTATGGGTTTAAGCTTGCATTTTGTATGTTCCGTAAATGTTCATAATGCCATTTAGAGCTAGCTGAGGACTTTGAGAGTCTTTTTGATTTCGTGTTGTTTTTTTTTAATTGAAGTATAGTTGATTTACAATGTTGTGTTAGTTTCAGGTGTACAGCAAAGTGATATATTACACACACACACACACACACACGCACACACACACACACACACACACACACACACGTACTTTTTCAGATTCTTTTCCGTTATAGGTTATCACAAGGTATTGAATATAATTCCTTGTGCTATACAGTGGGTCCTTGTTGTTTATGTATTTTATATATAGTAGTGTGTGTCTCTTAATCCCAAACTCCTAATTTATCCCTCTCCCCTGATTTCATTTTATTTATTTATTTATTTTTGCGGTACACTCTTTTGCGGGCCTCTCACTGTCGTGGCCTCTCCCGTTGTGGAGCACAGGCTCCGGACACGCAGGCTCAGTGGCCATGGCTCACGGGCCCAGCCGCTCTGCGGCATGTGGGATCTTCCCGGACCGGGGCACGAACCCGTGTCCCCTGCATCGGCAGGCGGACTCTCAACCACTGCGCCACCAGGGAAGCCCTCCCCTGATTTCATTTTGTTACTTGAGACTCTAGTGTTTTATTCAAGGAGACTAAATGCTGGGTCTCTCAGGTTACCTATCTAGGAAATACCTATTGTTCCAGAACAAAAGAATGAAAAGGTCATGCAGGGACTGCCTATGGGTGGATATCAGGTGCTACATCCCCAGAGGCCCCTGTGATGGGCGCATTCTCTGCATCATGCGGGGGCCCTGGTAAAGCCTCTTCCCAGCTTCTTTGCCTTCTCACCACTCCTGCCCCAGGCCCCCGGGGGCCGTGTGTGAAGCGTGCGGGCCCATTAACAACACAGCCTTTCCCACCTGAGCTCTGAACCAGTTGAGAAGTTGGGCTGAGGGTTCAGATAGACAGAGACCAAGATATTAACTTTATTCCTGAGAAAAGCTAATTGAGGGCTGTAGTATGTGGTAATAAAGGGCTTCCTCATCCTGAACCTCTGACTCAGGCCACGCTGGTTTAGGGGAGAGAAGCAGTAGGTGGGCTTCCAGCAGGTTCCCAGGAGTCGGGAGGGAGAGGGGGCTTCACCCCTTCTGCTCCTCTGGGCCAGCCTGGCACGGGGGGAGGAGGAGGGAAGGGACGCAGTGGGGGGCACTGCTGGGAAAGGGCCATCAGGGCTGTGGGATGACTCCTCCCCCTTTACCCTGACCTTCCCCTTGCGGGGCTGGGTGTTCCCCAGCATCATGGGTGCCTCCTGGGTTCTTCCCTCTGTCTTAGCCTCAGCGACTGATTGATTTAGAGGGGGTGAGAGAGGTAAGTTCTGATAAGAGTATCCTTCAGTAAATATTGTCATTCCTATGACAGGCACTCCTAGAATAGATAAATCTTTTTTTTTTTTTTTTTAAAAAGAGCATTTATTTATTTTGGCCGCATAGCTCACGGGCCTCTGCGGCATGTGGGATCTTCCCGGACCAGGGCACAAACCCGTGTCCCCTGCATCGGCAGGCGGACTCTCAACCACTGCGCCACCAGGGAAGCCCGAGTAAGGACTTCTTGGTTAGGATGCTAGCTGACCAGCTCAGGTATAATTTACATAAAGTTCACAAACCTCAAAAATTTTAACCCATGTAATGACCACCTAGATCAAGATGTAGAACATTTGCATCACCCTAGAAGGTCCCTGGTCCCCTTTTCCCAGTTGGAACGATGTCCCCCTCCCCAAGGGTAATCATTCTGACCTCTGTCACCATAAAGTTGTTTTGCCTGATTTAAATTCCACATGAATGGAATCATACTTACATTTTGTGGGATTCATTCATGTTGTTGCGTATATAAATTGTTCATTTTCCCCCGTTGCTGTGTAGTGTTCGGTTGTATGAAATTTAGATACACATTCTACACTTGATGGACATTTGTTTGTTTCCAGTTTGGGGCCAGTATGAATACAGCAGCTAAAAATACTCTTGTGCATGTCTTTGGTGGATGGAGTATGAGTTACTGATTAAGGTTAACAAACTGTCCCCGGAATTGAAGTTCACAGTCACTACTAGCACAGGAAAGGATATCGTACTGTCCATGCCAAATGGTTTTAAAGTGTGTTGACGGCATGGTACAAAAGTACAGTTGACCCTTGAACAACATGGGTTTGTGCCACGTGGGTCCACTTCTACACAGATTTTTTTTCAATAGTAAATACTATAGTACTACGTCATCTGCAGTTGTTGGATCTGTGGATGGTTGATCCTTGGGATGCAGACCTCTAGATATGGAAGAGCCACTCTAAATTATACTTGGATTTTCAACTTCCGGGAGGACTGGTACCCCAGCTGCCACGTTGTTCAAGGGTCAACCGTATATCAAACAAAGGAACGAATTTAGTCTAGTGTACTTGTATTTAGCAAACCGTGCTGGTACGAAAGCAGATTATTGCTGTTGTGCTCCTTGACTATGATGAATATCCTAAGCTAGAGGGTCAGTTTCCTGAAAGCCGAGATTCTCATGTGAAAGTACGTTGTTTCCTCATGCTGTCTCTAAAAGGAGTGGGAGGGCTTCCTGGTGGTGCAGTGGTTGAGAGTCCGCCTGCAGATGCAGGGGGGGACACGGGTTTGTGCCCCGGTCCGGGAAGATCCCACATGCCGCGGAGCGGCTGGGCCCGTGAGCCATGGCCGCTGAGCTTGCGCGTCCGGAGCCTGTGCTCCGCAACGGGAGAGGCCACAACAGTGAGAAGCCTGCGTACTGCAAAAAAAAAAAAAAACAAAAAAAACACAAAAAGGAGTGGGAAAAGGACCTTTTCATTAATTCTGCAAATAGCCATCATTTTCTAATTTTAGGTTCTCACTGTGAAAAAGAGTCATGAATTACTAAAAACTCTGAGAATATAAACTAGTTTTGAGGGGAGTTCCCTGAATTGGAATGAATAAAGATTTTAAATATTCATTTATGTTTTTCTTTCCATGTCATTTTGGATATTGTGATGAAGAAAAAAATTTGCTGCTGATTGAGAACCCCTGAATACACTTATAAAAATTTAATTCCCCCCGTATTAACTAGGCTTTTTTAGAAAGCCTGTTTTCCTCTAATAAGTTGCTAGAGGGAAAATCTGTTAGCCTAGAGAATTGACGGATAGAAGTAGAATAGGAAAACTGAACCGACCACCATCAGGGGATGCTGCATTGATTTAAATTTTAAAAGAGCCTGGATTTAATGAAAGTGAAGAATTAGTTTAGCGTTCCCCTTGACAAGAATGGGAAAAATTCTAGTGACCGACGCTGCGCACATACTTCTAAGGCATCACCACCTCTTTATAGCCACCTAACAATATCTTTTAACAACCTACAGGAGGGGAATCTGGCAGTGTGAATCAGTATTAAAGATATGCAGTCCTGGCCTGGGAATCTTCCCTGTACATACACCTGCTCATGTAATGAAATGACATGTGTACACGGTTATCACTGAAACTTTGCGTGTTAACACCGAAACATCAGAAGCCACCCAGTGTCCATCAGTCATCAGGGAGCAGTTGAGGGATGGTGTATGTGTACAGTAGAATGCTGTGCAGTTGTTAAAAGGGAGTGAGGAAGGTCTACATTCTGAAGTAGGATGATGTCCGGGTACATTGCCAAGTACAAGAAACGGGTGGAAAGTAGTGTAGACAGTGTGGTACCTTTATGTAAGAAAGATTGGGTTGTGAACATATATAGGTGAATTTGCTAATATTTTCATAAAGAAATGCTGGATGGATAAACAGGAAACGAATACAAATGTGTATCTGGAGCAGGCAGAGGGGAACGGAGCGATCGGGAATAGATACAGGAACAGCTCCTGCGCGTATCTTTTTATATTGTGTTGACTTTTTGAATGATGCAGAAAACAACCAACCAGCGGAAGTGAATCTGTCTGGGCATTGCCCTTTGACACTGAACCAGACCAAGGGTAGGTGGCGTGAAGCTGGTTGAATGCATCATGAAAAGGTGAGGCCATGGGCTCCGTTCCATTTCTCGGAAGCTAAGCCAGCGCGTTCAGTGCTTGTTGAGCCAATCTGCCAGTCCGACGTGCCAGGCGCTATTTTAGGTGCTGTCAGCAGGCGCCTTGCGGTCCAGGCTTTCATAAGGCTGGCGTTGTTGAAGGAGCAGGCAGACGACAAGCAGGTGGTGAGCGAGGGAGAGAAGCCTGCTACTGCTGGGGCCCAGGGAAGGAGGTAAAAGGGGTCCGTGCGGAGGTCAGAAGGGAGGGTCATTGCTGATCTACGTCCCTACGTCTTTGTGGTGCCTTTGTGAACAGTATTCTTACAGATGGGGTAATACAGTGGGGTCAGTTTTCACTTTCAGTCTTTTGCTATAGCAGTCAGGATTTCGTTTTACCATAGGATCAGTATCACTTAAGTTTCAAACAGACACATAAACACATTAGAGCAGTCACTGTACCCCAGTCTACTGCCGTGTTGGCAGGAGACCCGAAGTTAGTGGAATAAATAAAAAGTTGATTTGACCGTTGTGGTTTGTTTCCACAGCAGTGGGGCTGTAGTGGGGATAATGTTATCTATATGATTTGGCTTCTCCCCTGGTTTTCAATCCCTTGGCCTGGAGAAGAGGTTTCACCCATTGAACAAGGTTTTGTTTGTTTGTTTGTTTAAACTTTTACTGGAGTATAGTTGATTTACAATGTTGTGTTAGTTTCAGGTGTACAGCAAAGTGAATCAGTTACACATATAATACATACATCCACTCTTTTTTTAGATCTTTTCCCATATAGGTCATTACAGAGTATTGAGTAGAGTTCCCTGTACTATACAGTAGGTTCTTATTAGGTATCTATTCTATATATAGTAGTGTGGATATGTCAATCCCCATCTCCCAACTTATCCCTCCCCCTTCCTTTCCCCCTTGGTTAACCACAGATTTGTTTTCTACATCTGTGACTACTGAATTCAGCTTTCAAAGAGGAAATAAGAAAGACAGGATGCAAAGGTGAGATAGGGCAATGGGGAAATTCAGCAAAGGCGGGCTGATTCTCTAATGCCTTTTGCTCTTTGGGGCTGCAGTTCAGCGAGAGACATCTTTAAAGTAAACGTAACCTGAAGCAGTGGAAATCTTTCACAATTAGCTTTAGGCATTCTTCCCCTATGATTGTAGTCGATACATGGTCCTAATAACAGATGAGCAGCCCCGGGTGGAGACGGTGTTGTTTTGCCAAAACATCTTTGGAGCCAGAAGTTTGTTGCTTGTCACAGAAACTGAAGACTGTTCTCCTGGGAGCATCTCTGTCTCCTAAGTACACAGTAGACGCTATGCTCTGCTATCCACTTACCCTGAATATTCCCATCCAACACCTCTTGCATCTTCTGCACACAGCAAGGGCCTTAGCTCCTTTGTGAGTCAACGAAAGAAGACGTGTGTGTGTTCACAGTGGTTTTAGGGGGTTGCCAAAACCCCAGTTCTGTTAATTTCATGAAAAATAAATGATTATTTTATGGGCACGTTTTCCTGAATGTTCAGTTTGTATTTCTGGCCTGTTAAGAGTTTTTTTTTAACTGCTGATAAGCATTTGACCGTATTTGTGAGCGTCTCAGGGCAGCCTGGCATGATGGGTGTAAAATGACAATAGTAACAAGGACAACAAAAATAGAGTTGACGTTTGTATATTTCATTGGCGCTCACTCACTGAGATTTCTTTGTCCTATGTGTTATTAGAAAGGAGAGGGGTCCAAGGACAGACGAAACAGGCTCAGTGGGCTGATTTGATTCGGGAAGCTTTTATTTTTAACCAGTTAAGGTAAGAGGGTCTTATCATGTTGATGAGAATAATTCAGAGGACAGCACTTAACAGTAGCATGGACAGGACTATTCTGAGTGGACTGGGAAGAAGAAAGGAGCATTATGCTAGAGAAGGTGCATCTCTGGCAACATTCCGTCGAGCAGACAGTGGCTGGAATTCGTGTTGGGAGCAAACTTATTTCCTGACTAGCTGGGTTAGGGAATGAAATTAAACTCTAAGAGTTAAAAAAGTATGTATATATATTTATAAATGTATCATGTATTCGTGCTTATTAGTGTTTTTTAGTAAATTTGATCATTTGTTTATATTCAAAAGCTGACCTTTTTAAGTAAACCACGAGAATTCATACCCCTCCAGCACATCTGTATCTGTGTCAACCAATTTTCTCATGTCTGCGGTTGCCGCTGGTGTGTTTTCACTACCAAGTTCCTGGTGCTTTTTTCTCACCTAGGGCCTGAGACTCAAAGATGTGATATAAATGCTGAGCTGGGTTCTGAAAACCCAGTTAAAATGTATCTCAAAACAGTAATAAGTCTGTGACTGTTCTTCCCTCTTCTTCCCATGATTGTTGAATGACTAAGTAAGAAATTAACCAAAGTGATGGTGTGCAGACACCTGGCACAGGCCTTGGCAGATGCGTGTTCCATAAATTGGCATTTTCCTTCACCCTCAGAAGTGCTCTTCAACCTTTCCCCCGAGGACTCTCCAGTGTAGAGAGTAGTAAACACAAGAACTCAGGCATCTCTGGATGGTTCACGGACTCTCCTTGAGGACACTGGTGCATCAGGAAGATGTGTCATTGTAATCTTGCGGCTCACCCACCCCCCTGGCACCCATACTATAATTTGAGAAGTTTAGTGTTAATGGCTAATGTCAGACAAGGCAGAAAGGAGTGGTCAGTATATTCACTCCAAGTGCGTTTTGTCATATTCCTTTTTTTTTTTTTTAATTTATTTTTGACTGTGTTGGGTCTTCGTTGCTGCGGGTGGGCTTTCTCTAGTTGCGGTGCGCGGGTTTCTCATTGTGGTGGCTTCTTTTGTTGCGGAGCACGGGCTCTAGGCGTGCGGGCTTCAGTAGTTGCGGAACGTGGGCTCAGTAGTTGTGGCTCGCGGGCTCTAGAGCGCAGGCTTAGCAGTTGTGGCGCATGGGCTTAGTTGCTCCGTGGCATGTGGGATCTTCCCAGACCAGGGATCGAACCCGTGTCCCCTGCATTGGCAGGCGGATTCTTAACCACTGCGCCACCAGGGAAGTCCATCATATTTCATATTCTTTGAAATTTGGCCACTTAGAGATAGTTCATAATGCAATTCTCTTCAGCCAGAGGCTAAGCACACACTTGTTTCCCAGTCATTCTGGGCATCGGCAGGGAATAATAATCATTCCTAAACCCTGCATTTG
This sequence comes from Delphinapterus leucas, assembly GCF_059928025.1. Taxonomy (NCBI): domain Eukaryota; kingdom Metazoa; phylum Chordata; class Mammalia; order Artiodactyla; family Monodontidae; genus Delphinapterus; species Delphinapterus leucas. The sequence continues at coordinate 19,658,909 of NC_143130.1, read as the reverse complement.
TGTATACAGCCATAATGTGGAAATCCGACGAGGACACACCTGTAAAGTACTTAGAATTCTGTGGATTTTAGTTATATGCAGAACTTTAATGGGGGATCTCTGATTGAAGGATTAGATAACAGGGCGGCATTTCTTTACCAACTCAGATAAACGAAAAGAAAAAAGAAATCCTCTTGCTCATCTGGGCATTTCTGAGGCAGCCACTTATTATGGACGATTCTCAATTACCCAGCAATTCATGCAGATAATTAAAATTCTCTGATAACCCTAAAATTTCACATTGGTTGTTAATTTCTTATTTCTGTTGAATGAATCTTACTTCAAAAAACAACTTTTGACACAAGGGGTAACATTTTGAGCAACCACTATGTAGACTATTCAGGTTGTCACATTGAATCTCCCTTCAGCCCTGCAGTGTGGATGTTACCCCCATGTTACAGATGAAGAGACTGAGGTTCAGGGAAGCTAAATGCAAGGTCACCCGTGAATTATGGAGCTGAACTGTAACTTCACCTCCCAGACTCAAGACCCATTCTCTCTCTCCTAAACTATTGCCTGCTCCCTGGTAGAAATGGGGTAAAATGTCCCAAAAGCTAGGAGAAGGCCAGAAAAAGGCTAAAATTACGTTGAATTGTCAATTCCTGAGTAAGCAAGAATTGATAAACATTTGAGAGAGTTAGTTTCAGTTTCATCAAGTAAAAGTATTGATACGTATCATAAGAAGCAAATGAGATCATGGATTAAAAATACTTTGATACGTTACAAGCAGCAATAAATATGCCAAGGAAGATTGTTGGTCCTCGAAACCTCCATCCCTTGGGAAGAGTCTGTTCCCTGGGACTGTGCCTTTGGTCTTTGTGAGTTATGGGGAGGTCACCATGGTAGCTCCGAAGGGCTGTTTAAACTAGTTGAGAGCTACATGTAGTCTGGATAAATAAGAGTTACCAAACAAAGCAGCATGTTAAACGAGGGTTGTCAGGGCCTGTCATGCATGGCCTGTTTGTTGAAGATCTCCAGAACTTTCTGGTTAAAAGGTACACAGGGTTTTTTTTTAAAGGTGAAATTATTTTTATTTTTAAATTGAAGTATAGTTGATGTATAATATTGTATGAATTACAGTGTACAATATAGTGATTCACAATTTTAAAAGGTTATACTCCATTTACAGTTATTATAAAATACTGGCTAGATTCTCCATGTTGTACAGTATATCCTTGTAGCATATTTTATACCTAATAGTTGTTGTTTGGGTATTTTTTTACATGTTTATTGGAGTATAATTGCTTCACAATGGTATGTTAGTTTCTGCTTTATAACAAAATGAATCAGCTATATATATATATATATATATATATATATATATCCCCATATCCCCTCCCTCTTGCACCTCCCTCCCACCCTCCCTATCCCACTCCTCTAGGTGGTCACAAAGCACCGAGCTGATCTCCCTGTGCTATGCAGCTGCTTCCCACTAGCTATCTGTTTTACATTTGGTAGTGTATATATGTCTATGCTACTCTCTCACTTCGTCCCAGCTTACCTTCCCCCTCCTGCTGTGTCCTCAAGTCTGTTCTCTACATCTTCGTCTTTATTCCTGTCCTGCCACTAGGTTCATCAGAACCACTTTTTTTTTTTAATTCCATATATATGTGTTAGCATACAGTATTTGTTTTTCTCTTTCTGACTTACTTCACTCTGTATGACATACTCTAGGTCCATCCACCTCACTACAAATAACTCAATTTTGTTTCTTTTTATGGCTGAGTGATATTCCATTGTATATATGTGCCACATCTTCTTTATCCTTTCATCTGTTGATGGACACTTAGGTTGCTTCCATGTCCTGGCGATTGTAAATAGAGCTGCAATGAACACTGTGGTACATGACTCTTTTGGAATTATGGGTTTCCCAGGGTATATGCCCAGTAGTGGGATGGCTGGGTCATATGGTAGTTCTATTTGTAGTTTTTTAAGGAACCTCCACACTGTTCTCCATAGTGGCTGTATCAATTTATATTCCCACCAACAGTGCAAGAGGGTTCCCTTTTCTCCACACCCTCTCTAGCATTTATTGTCTGTAGATTTTTTGATGATGGCCATTCTGACTGGTGTGAGGTGATACCTCATTGTAGTTTTGATTTGCATTTCTCTAATGTTTAGTGATGTTGAACATCTTTTCATGTGTTTGTTGGCAATCTGTATATCTTCTTTGGAGAAATGTCTATTTAGGTCTTCAGCCCATTTTTGGATTGGGTTGTTTGTTTTTTTGATATTGAGCTGCATGAGCTGCTTATAAATTTTGGAGGTTAATCCTTTGTCAGTTGCTTCGTTTGCAAATAATTTCTCCCATTCTGAGGGTTGTCTTTTTGTCTTGTTTATGGTTTCCTTTGCTGTGCAAAAGCTTTGAAGTTTCATTAGGTCCCATTTGTTTATTTTTGTTTTTATTTCCATTTCTCTAGGAGGTGGGTCAAAAAGGATCTTGCTGTGATTTATGTCGTAGAGTGTTCTGCCTATGTTTTCCTCTAAGAGTTTTATAGTGTCTGGCCTTACATTTAGGTCTTTAATCCATTTTGAGTTTATTTTTGGTTACACAGGACTTTGAGAACTCATTTTGAAGCAAACCAAGTACCAGGTTCTCTCTCGCCGCCCCTTGAGAAACTTGTTTCTAAATAGGTGAAGAGCAGAAGGATGAAGGATGCTGCCATGGTTAAGCGTGTAGTCAGTAGTCAGAGCTGGTGGTGGGGAATCCATCCTCATGTTTTCTGGACAGCTGGAACTGTGGGAGATGATGAATTGTTACTGGAGCAATGTCCGGTCGTAAATAGTGTGGTTATTTCATGGGTGTCTAAATATTTTCGCCCCTGTTAAAAAATTGAAATTGTCAGGCACACGAGGCCTTCCTCAGTGATTTTTCTCTCATCGCTGTTCATTTTCTGAGAACATCAGCTGAGGCAGATGTCATAGTACCTGGCATGGTAACCGGCACACTGAGGGCTGACATATGTATTTGCTGAATGATAGAAGCCTGGACGGCAGCCAGGCTCAGTTTGTATGACCATCTTGATCCTCATGTAGGATGACCTCTTGGTTGGTCTCTATTCACATGAAGCTTATAAAATACGTTCTTTGGGTTTACTTTAATGGACATTTTAATTGAGGTAATTGCCGATTTACATGAATACAGGAATAATACATATGTAATATATTATAGGAATAGTATGTAGAAAGCTTGTGTATCCTTTATCCAGTTTCCCCAGTGGGAACATCGTACAACACTGTAGCCCAGTGTCACAACCAGGATGCTGACATGCTGACAGTACATCCGTGTCATTCGGATGGTCTGCTGATTTTATTCAAATATGTTGTCTTCAAGTGATTTTAAAGTGGCGACATATGATTGGGGAGAATAAAAGCCAGGCTGTGGGCTACCGTGGCAAAGATGGAACCAGACTTTGTAGACAGCTGTTGGGATGAGGCTGGTTCCCAGATGTGGAGGACAGCTGAGTGTAGGATGACTGGGCTGGGGGAGTCCCCAGTCGATGAGGAGAGGTTTTCCCGGGGCGTGTGTAGGACTTGAGAACAGAAAAAGTCTGTCTGGCAGCCCAAAGGCAAGGAGGGAGCACTGTCCAGGGATGAGCTGTCCCCCTGGTGGGCACCCCTGCCACCCGGATCCCCCTTTCCCTCCAGCCTCCAGTCCACGTGGCAGGATCATGTGTGATGGTACAGGAGCTCCAAGTCTGGTCTGCACCCAAATCCTAGACCACACCCTCCCCCTTTGGAACCAGAGTTTCCTGAAGGTTTGAGAAGAGTGAGCCTCTGTCTTTGTCATCCTTTTCTTTCATGGGGTTGTTTTTCTTATTGAATTCAGGCAAGCAAATAATTAGGTATTGGAGGGCTGGTAGCGCCTCCTTTTATGCATTACTTAGCAGCCTCTTCCCAAGTCTCATCTGCCCTCAGCAGCCCACACAGCATCCTGCCCCCGAAAGGTGGATCATTAAGGCTAATGGAAATGAAGTCAGCGTCTCCACAGAGGGCGACCTGTAGCTCCCCTGACACAGAGGAAACGGGGAGAGAAGAGGAGGGTAGTGGTGTAGTGTAGGGCAAAGAGCTGGTTCTGTTCCTGGGACCCTGGATGTCATGGACCCCCTGAGCTTAAGGGGGCTTCTCTGAAGTGGGAAGGTGGTCTTGTTTCTATTTAGGGAGAGAAAAAAACTCTCAGCATTTTTATACTCCAGAATTAAATTCAGTGTTCTAGGTTAGAAGATCGAGGTTCCGCCCTCCCCCGTCCTTTGCATATGTAGACCTGTAAATGTCTGCATTTTGGACTGTCCAAGTAACTAACTCATGGAATTAACTCTTGCCTCTGAGGCAGGCTTTCCCTCTGGGGTGTGTGGACAGCCTGCAGTAATTCCCCGCCTTCGCTTAGACACAGCCAAGGGAGGCGACATTTGTATAATATTCCGTTATTTGATTTGCCATCCTCTGCTATAGATTTGGAAAATAAAAGACACGCCTTTCACAGGAATTACTACTTCTTAAATAACTGCGTAAACAACAACTTACTGTGTGGGAACCCTGAGAACTGTTTTTCCCAGGAAAAGCTAATATAATAATATGCTTTTGAAAATATAGTATAACATTATTTAGTATGTTTTTAAGAATCTGGTTTCCAAATTTGCAGCTTCTGGAGAAACTAATGTTATATTTTACTTGGGGAACAATTTCATTGAAATGACCCTTTCAAGGGATTTGGAAAATGCACGTGTTAAATCATTCTGTTAAGCCTTGACATAATCAGTTCTCGCTGAACTTTGTTATTCCTGGCAGAGTTTTTTCTCTGTCCTCACTTTTTTTGGTTTATTAGGTTCTTCTTCTTAAGTATTGAACATTTTCTTACGGGCATATTCTGATATTTAAGTAAATGGATGAAAATCAGAAAAAGGATGGTGAATTCCTGCTTGATTCCTTTAGATTTTTCTTTGTATTCAAAGATATGTCTCAGTGGTTCCAAATGTTCACATATTAGTAAGCAACCAGATCATTAGGTTTTTCAGATTGTGTCAAAATGCCCATTATTACAGAAACACAACTAGCCTCGATGGCAATGTTTGCCTCCCAGATTTCATAATGATTTTCTCTGATGCTTTGAAAACCTTGGCTTTCTATATAGTATGTCTAAGCTTGCTGTTGTAAATTAAGGTGCTCCCTGTATTTTGTATAATATATAAAGACATGAAGAAGAATGTAAAAATCAGCCCTAATCCTGCCGCTCAAAAATAAGCACTGTTAAATTTTTAAGGTATTTTCCAGGCTTTTTCTGTGCATAAATAGTTAACACAGTTACCTTCATATTGTATATGTTGTTTCTTCCATTTCTCATTAAATGAAATATCTGGGCATATTCCTCATATAAATCTCCCCTAAAATACTATATATGCCTTTTGAATCCCAAGAAACCCAGTCTTGGTTTGAAGTGAGTGTCATGGCCCAGTGCACTGCCACCTCTGTACTAAACGGGGCCCCCATAGGTGTGTATGTATATGTATGTGGGGTGTGTGTATGTGTGTATATGTATGTGTATGTGTGTGGTATACACGTGTGTGTATGTATGTGTGTGGTATCTACGAGTGTGTGTGGTGTGTGTATGCATGTGTGTATATGTGGTGTGTGTGGTGTGCATGCACGTGTGTATGTGTGTGTATGTATGTGGTGTGATGCATGTACGAGTGCGGTGTATGTATGTGTGTATGTGTGGTGCGTGTATGCACGTGTGTATGTATGTGCATGCGTGTGGTGTGATGTGTACGTGTATGTGTGTGCGCACATATGTGTGTATGATGTATGTACGAGTGTGTGGTGTGTATGCACGTGTGTGTATGTGTGTGTATATATGTGTGTGGTGTGTGTGATGTATGTACGAGTGTGTGTGTGTGTGTGTGTGTGTGTGTGTGGAGGGGCTGGGGTTGACCCTCCCTCTTGCAGTCAGAGTACCATTAGTGCCCCCTCATTTTCCTCTCTTGCTCCCTTTCTTCTTTCACCCTGTGTCTGTTTCCTGCACGTTTATTTTTAGTTCTCCTTCCCCGTTGGCCCGTGTAGATCAGAAGCCAGAGGTAGAGCGGCTGCTTATTGATCCTGCTTCCCTGCCTGTGCGCATGCTCCCTGAAGGCGGTGGGAGCAGGCTTGCTCCTCTTGGAGAGTGGGCACCAGCCCTGGTCTGCCTCCCTGTGCCTGGGTACAAATGGGGCAACTTTCTTTTGATTCTCTTTCATGTTGACTTTGGGGCCTGAGCTCACTCGTCCCGATGTTGACTTCTAGCTGGAAAAGCATCTCATTCAAGATGGTGAACCCAGTTTTCAGTGCGGGGCTGGCTTTGCCTATCAGGTGACCACGTGAAATGTGTCCTGGGTCCAGCCTGTCTCATTCTTTCCTCTTCTTTCATTCCCAGTATTAGTCTCGTTCTTTCTTTGCTCAGCATTCATTCATTCATATTTGATTGGATGTCTTCTATGTGCCAGGCCCTCTGCTTGAGGCTGCGTGTGTAGGGATCAGTAGCACAGCCTCTCCCTCTGCCCCTCACCTAGGGAGCCAGGTGAGCAGACACGTGTCCAAGGTGGGGATTGCTTTGATGGTGGGTAAGGGCCATCAGAAACCCAAAGGAAAGTGGGCATAAGTCTGTCCAGGAGCCAGGAAAGCCACCCACGGTGAACTGACACCCCTTCAGGAGTTTGCCAGGTCAACGAGGGGCAGAGGGAGAAGGGCGTGCAGGCAGAAGGAACAGCACATGTGAAGCTGGAGGCGTAAACGGTGTGATGTGTTGGTGAAGATCAGGTAGCAGGGTGATCCGTGCAGGAATCGAGGACAGAAATTGCACTTGGAAAAAGAGCCTGTGGCCACATCATGAAGATTCTTGTATATCAAAATGATAACAATAGCTAACACTTACATGATCCTTATTATGTGTACAACACTGAGCATTTTATAGCTATTAATTCATTTAATCCTCATGGCAACTCTAAGAGGAAGGAACTATTATCGTCTCCAGTTTACAGATAAATAAAGTGAGGCTAGAGAGCCTGAGATTTACAGGAAGTCTTTCAGACAGCAGAGGGTGGAACTGGGATTCAAGTCAGGAGTCAACTCTGGGTGACCAGATAGCCCAGAAGTCATCCTCTAACAGCTCAGCTTGCTGCCTCTCATACTCCAGAGCTGGACGTTACCGTGCTGGCCCTGAGGGGCCGTGGAAAGGTGTCAAGTCATGGGGGAAAGGACCTGAGGTTTGTGTAGATAATTCTTTCTCTTTGGAGACAGATGGAGACTTGATTCTGGAAGGCTGCTTAGAAGTCCCTGCAATTTTTGTGGGGGAATCTGGTGGAACAACCTTTTTAGAATCACTTTCTCAGAATTATATATACTGAAAAGGCAATTCTGGAACCTATGTTTCAAACCAACATTCGTTTCTAACAAAACATAACCCTATATGCTAATGGAACTTAATGTTTGACTTAAATGAGAAAGATGCTGATAGGAGTTAAAGTATTCTGCTATATAATAAAAGGAATTTTGTTTTTATTAGATGCTTTTCTTAAGTCTCTTTGGACCTTCCTTCCATCTCTGGGTTGGATGGGAAGCTAGCAGTTTTGCTAACAGTAGCTTTGGGTACAGCGATTTCTTTAGGGAGTTGCTGGAAGACAGGGGAAGCAGCTGCTCTTTGACAGTGACCCTAATTGGTACCTCATCCGTGATGGTTGTTTTTTTTTTTAAATCATTTTTTTGTAGTTATATATATTTATAAAATAAACTTTACATATGTATAAAGTTTTATATATATATAAACTTTTAATATATATATAACATAAACTTTACCATTTTAGCAACTTTTAAGTATACAGTTCATTGGCATTAAGTACATTCACATTGTTGTACCACCGTCACCACCATCCATCTCCAGAATTCTTTTTATCTTCTGAAACAAACTGTACACCCCGTTCAACAACTTCCCATTTCCCCCCAACCCTCCAGCCCCTGGCAACCACTATTCTGCTTTCTGTCTCTGTGAATTTGACTACTGTAGGTATCTCACATAGGTGGAATCATATAATATTTGTCTTGTTGTGTCTGGTTTATTTCACTTATGATGTCCTCAGGGTTCACACATGTTGTAGCATGTGACAGAATTTTGTTCCTTTTCAAGGCTGAATAATATTTCACCATATAGATAGACCACATTTAAAAAATTATTTTATTGAAGTGTATTTGATTTACAATATTGTGTTAATTTCTGCTGTACAGCAAAGTGATTCAGTTATACATATATATACATTTTTTTCATATTCTTTTCCATAATGGTTTATCACGGGATATTGAATATATTTTCCTGTGCTATACATGAGGACCTTGTTGTTTATCCATTCTATATATAATAGTTTGCATCTGCTAACCTCAAACTCCCAGTACATCCCTTCCCCCATACCCCTCCCCTTTGGCAACCACAAGTCTGTTTTCTATGTCTGTGAGTCTGTTTCTGTTTCATAGATAAGTTCGTTTGTGTCATATTTTAGATTCTACACATAAGTGATATCATATGGTATTTGTCTTTCTGTCTGACTTACTTCACTCAATAAGATAATCTCTAGGTGGACAGACCACATTTTGTTTATCCGTTCATCCATCCATGGGTACTTGGGTTGCTTGCATCTTTTGGCTAATGTGAATTATGTTGCTATGAATATATATCAAATATCTTTTCAGTTCTCTGCTTTCAGTTCTTTTGGGTCTTCCATAAAGTTTTAACCCCTCCTAGCTCTGGGTTTGGGAACTATGGTATAGTTGTGTTTATGGGCATGAAAATTGCCTCCTTCTTTTCCTTCCTTTCCTACTATGTTGAATCATACTTAATATTAGCTGCAGATTTCAGGAGGAGCATGTTTTAGAATGGATTCTCTTCCTCACTTTTATGAACTAGGAAGCATAGTGGACATGAGACAGGAAGCACTTACTGACAAGTTCCAAGCAGGAGATGACTGCTCCCTGAGCTGTGGAAGTGCTGGCAGAAATGGGGGGTGGGGGGAGGAGCAAGGAGAGCAGTGCTTATTTGAGCACAGTCTAGGAAGTAGAAATAGGGGCATTCACGAGTCTGCATTTCATGGTGGGGCATGAGGAAGAGAGGAGAGTCTAGAGGGAGTCCTATATTTCTAGCTTGGGTGACCGCATGGCCCTACTACCTAGAAGGACTGGCAAATGGGGAGGGTATTGAGAGATGACAGATAGTACATCTACTTCGGGCTTCTCCAAACTAGGAGAAGAAACTCCATGGATCTGTGAATGCTCTGCAAGGTGGGGATAATTACTTCACAACTGTCTAATGGAACTAGAAAATGAAATAAAGATACAGTATAATTAATGTGAATTTAGAGTCCTATTCAAAGAGGATGGTTATATTTCTTTATAGATGTTTCTCTTATCATGTCAGGATTTTTTATTTTGGTCACATCTGTTGTGAAGGTTAATATCGTCTCGGTTTGATTCAAAGGTGACAGATGAAACTAGGAGAGTAAATTGATATTCAGTGTCATAGGTTTTCCGACCTGAATTTGTGTACCCAACTCTGAACTTGAACTTGGGGTGAGTCATAATGGATGTTATGAGAAGGGTGATGGGTTCACTTACAGATATCCTGATCTCAAGATGCTGGTGGAACATCCAGGTGGAGGGAAGTAGTGGTGGGGTGTGAAGTTCAAGGGCTCAGGATTAATCTGGGGCTGGAGGTAGCCATGAGGTAGGTCATCCAAATGCCCAGGGGGATGAGATCGCCAGAAAGAAAAAAAAGGCACAAGAAGAGGAGACTGAAGACGGACCAGCCTCCTCTTTGTTCACCTCTGTATCCATATTAGGGGACAGAGTAGATGATAGACCAAGATGAAGAGATGGTGCCTGACCTAGGGATTTTTCATTCCATTATCTTCATGTGCACAGCACAAACTCCAGAGCAGGAAGAATGGGATTTCAGTGGGTTGGCTGGAAGAGAAGTGGGAGGTATGGCAGCTGTGTGGGTGGGGGGAGGAGCCCCAGAGGAGGAGGAAGAGGGAGGTAAGGGTGAGGGTAGGAGAACTAGGACAGGTGGTGTGTTGGAGGTCAAAGGGAGGAGATTGAGGGGGATGGAAGCCATCAACTGTTAGATTCCAGAGGGGACAGTGGTTGACCAATGTCCACTGCATTTGTCTGTTAGGAGGCCCTTGTGACCTCTGCCAGAGTTGTTTCAGGTAATGGTGGTGTTTAATCCAAGATGAAATTCTTCCAGCTTGTTCTCTCCTTAGCTCTTGGATTCCAGACACTGTCAGTTTGGACATGATTCTTCTTCTCACCGTTCCTTACTAAAAATACCCTTCAGCAATTCAGAACATGTTCTAAGGACTTCCATTATACATTTTATTTTATTTTATTATTATTATTTTTTTTGGTGTAGGTAAATCTATTTTAATTCAAATATAAAAGTTAAAAGAGGAAATTATTTAAAATAGCTATGACTAAAATATGTTTAAAGACAAAAATTAGGAACGAATGTAAATTGTGACAACAGTAACTTAAAGTGGGAGAGAAGTTAAAATGTAGAGTTTTTGTATGTGATTGAACTTAAGTTGTTAACAACTTAAGTTAGACTCTTATAAGATATGTAAGTCCCAAGGTAACCACAAAACAAAAATACCTCTAGAATTTACACAAAAATAAATAGAAAGGATTCAAAGCATGTCAATACAAAAAATCAACAAAACACAAAGGGAGACACCTCAGTTCTTAATGTATCATTTTTACAGGTTCTCTTTTATACTTTTTATACAAGGTATACTCTTTTATAGAAGATGGTATATATAATCTTTTATACAAAATCTGCCTGTACTGCCCCACACATCTACCAGGAATTGTTTAACATCTACAGGGGAGGTTGTTGTTTTCTTTTGAAACCATCTTTATTTTATTTTATTTTTTTAACATCTTTATTGGAGTATAATCACTCCACAATGGTGTGCTAGCTTCTGCCCTACAACAAAGCTAATCAGCTATACATATACATATGTCCCCATAGCTCTTTCCGCTTGCATCTCCCTCTCTCCCACCCTCCCTATCCTACCCCTCCAGGTGGTCACAAAGCACCGAGCTGATCTCCCTGTGCTATGCGGCTGTTTCCCATTAGCTATCTGTTTTACATTTGGTAGTGTATATATGTCCATGCCACTCTCTCACTTTGTCCCAGCTTACCCTTCCCCCTCCCCGTATCCTCAAGTCCATTCTCTAGTAGGTTTGCGTCTTTATTCCCATCTCGCGTCTAGGTTCTTCTGACCATTTTTTTTTTCATTCTTTTTTTTTTTTTTTTTTAGATTCCATTTATATGTGTTAGCATACGGTATTTGTTTTTCTCTTTCTGACTTACTTCACTCTGTATGACAGTCTCTAGGTCCATCCACCTCACTACAAATAACTCCGTTTCATTCCTTTTCATGGCTGAGTAATATTCCATTGTATATGTGTGCTACATCTTCTTTATCCATTCATCTGTTGATGGACACTTAGGTTGCTTCCATGTCCTGGCTATTGTAAACAGAGCTGCAATGAACATTTTGGTACATGACTCTTTTTGAATTATGGTTTTCTCAGGGTATATGCCCAGTTGTGGGATTGCTGGGTCATATGGTAGCTCTATTTTTAGCTCTTTAAGGAACCTCCGTACTGTTCTCCATAGTGTCTGTGTCAATTTACATTCCCACCAACAGTGTAAGAGGGTTCCCTTTTCTCCACACCCTCTCCAGCATTTACTGTTTGTAGATTTTTTGATGATGGCCATTCTGACCAGTGTGAGATAATATCTCATTGTAGTTTTGATTTGCATTTCTCTAATGATTAGTGATGTTGAGCACCCTTTCATGTATTTGTTGGCAGTCTGTATATCTTCTTTGGAGAAATGTCTATTTAGGTCTTCTGCCCATTTTTGGATTGGGTTGTTTGTTTTTTTGATATTGAGCTGCATGAGCTGCTTGTATGTTTTGGAGATTAATCCTTTGTCAGTTGCTTCATTTGCAAATAATTTCTCCCATTCTGAGGGTTGTCTTTTCTTCTTGTTTATGGTTTCCTTTGCTGTGCAAAAGCTTTGAAGTTTCATTAGGTCCCGTTTGTTTATTTTTGTTTTTATTTCCATTTCTCTAGGAGGTGGGTCAAAAAAGATCTTGCTGTGTCAGTGTTCTGCCTATGTTTTCCTCTAATAGTTTTATAGTGTCTGGCCTTACATTTAAGTCTTTAATTCATTATGAGTTTATTTTTGTGTATGGTGTTAGGGAGTGTTCTGATTTCATTCTTTTACATGTAGCTGTCCAGTTTTCCCAGCACCACTTATTGAAGAGGCTGTCTTTTTTCCACTGTATATTCTTGCCTCCTTTATCAAAGATAAGGTGACCATATGTGTGTGGGTTTATCTCTGGGCTTTCTATCCTGTTCCATTGATCTATATTTCTGTTTTTGTGCCAGTACCATACTGTTTTGGTTACTGTAGCTTTGTAGTATAGTCTGAAGTCAGGGAGCCTGATTCCTCCAGCTCCATTTTTCGTTCTCAAGATTGCTTTGGCTATTCGGGGTCTTTTGTGTTTCCATACACATTGTGATTTTTTTTCTTCTAGTTCTGTGAAAAATGCCAGTGGTAGTTTGATAGGGATCGCATTGAATCTGTAGATTGCTTTGGGTAGTAGAGTCATTTTCACAATGTTGATTCTTCCAATCCAAGAACATGGTATATCTCTCCATCTATTTGTATCATCTTTAATTTCTTTCATCAGTGTCTTATAATTTTCTGCATACAGGTCTTTTGTCTCCTTAGGTAGGTTTATTCCTAGATATTTTATTCTTTTTGTTGCAGTGGTAAATGGGAGAGTTTTCTTAATTTCACTTTCAGATTTTTCACTATTAGTGTATAGGAATGCAAGAGATTTCTGTGCATTAATTTTGTATCCTGCTACTCTACCAAATTCATTGATTAGCTCTAGTAGTTTTCTGGTAGCATCTTTAGGATTCTCTATGTATAGTATCATGTCATCTGCAAACAATGACAGCTTTACTTCCTCTTTTCTGATTTGGATTCCATTTATTTCCTTTTCTTCTCTGATTGCTGTGGCTAAAACTCCCAAAACTATGTTCAATAATAGTGGTGAGAGCACTATTGGGCAACGTTGTCTTGTTCCTGATCTTAGTGGAAATGGTTTCAGTTTTTCACCGTTGAGGATGATGTTGGCTGTGGGTTTGTCATATATGGCCTTTATTATGTTGAGGAAAGTTCCCTCTATGCCTACTTTCTGCAGGGTTTTTATCATAAATGGGTGTTGAATGTTGTCGAAAGCTTTCTCTGCATCTAATGAGATGATCATATGGTTTTTCTCCTTCAACTTGTTAATATGGTGTATCATGTTGATTGATTTGCATATATTGAAGAATCCTTGCATTTCTGGGATAAACCTCACTTGATCATAGTGTATGATACATTTAATGTGCTGTGGGATTCTGTTTGCTAGTATTCCATTATACATTTTAAATACCAGTATTTGAACTCAGATACCTCTAGTTTTCTCTCCAGTGGCATTGCCTCAAAACTCATATTATCCTTATTTTAACAATAAAATGGGGGATGCTTTTGGTTTCTGAGATTCCCAGCCCTCAAGATGCTTGAGGAGTCAGTTAGTGGGAATCTCCATGGTTCACAGGTAGTGTGTATGAGTGACCCTGGGATCCTAGGGGCCCTCAGACGACCTGGGGCAAGGTAGGATGTATCTGACAACTCCCCTTAGCTTCTGTCCTTGGACTATCCTTTAAACGACTTCCCTGAAAAGCAGGGCTGTCATAGATTCCGATCTTATTTACTCTAGGTGTTTCTGAGCTACTGCTGTTTTGTGAATCTGTTCCACTGACTTTGATAGTAATAGTAATAAAATAATAATAAAATAATGATAATGATAATAATAAGTAGAGTGTATTGAGTGTCTACCGTGTTTGGGGCACCGTAGCCAGTGCTTGACATCTGTTATCTATCTCATTTAATTCTTACATTGTAGTCTCTCATCTATCTCTTTTAATTCTTACATTGTAGCCTCATGAGGTGAGTGCTATTAACCCCCTTTCTTGAGTGAGGAAACTGTGACCCAGAAAAAATTGTCACTTTCTGGAAGCCAGTGGTTCTCAAACTTGGGCGGGCATCAGAATCCCCGGATGGTTTGTTAAAACCCAGGCTGCTGGGCCCCATGCCCAGAGCTTCTGATTCAGCAGGTCTGTGATGGAGCATTAGGAGTTGCATCTCTAACGGGTTCCTGGGAGCTGCTGCTGCTGCTGCCGCTGCAGGGACTGCACTTTGGGAACCACTGCTCAGAGCCATTCAGCTAAGCGGCAGGACAGGGATTCACACCTGGGCCTGTCTGACTGCAGGTGTGCCCTCTGCTTGATGGTAAGGGCACCTCGGGTCCCCTGCAGTGGAAGGACAGTGCTCACTGCCCAGGGTGGATGGACTAAGGGCTTCCTGGTGGGAGATTCAGGTGGGCGGCTCTTTCTCTTTTAGGTGAGATTTTGGCATGCACGGGGGTAACGAGGCAAAGGGAAAGGATGGTCACAGGAGCTGAGAGAGGGCTTTGCCAATGCAGAACTTCAGACGATAATAACATGGACCAAAAGCCTGTCTGCTTTGTGATTGCTGTGAGCTGGCAGTTCTAAACAATGTCTGGATGATGCTCCTTTCCCCACTCCCTTTATATGTTGCCACCTGGCAGCTAAAACACCTGAATACCCTTCATTGTTGGGGCTCTGGAGGCTCCCAGTCAGGGACCTCATCTTCTACTTCTGTGTTTTCCACACATGGCTAAGTGCTGGGTCCACTTCTAGTTGCTAACTCCTTCATTTGTCATCTTGATTTTGATGCTAAAATAATCGAATTTAAAATAGTCAAGGAAAAAATGAAATACTACAGACCCTTACGTTTGGCAGGTAAGTTCCGTAGCGGTCCCTTCTCTCGCCCTCCCTGTGTATCAGACAGAGGTCTGACCCCTGGACACGGGTGAACCGGATGAATCCTCACAATGACCTTGTGAAGTGGCTTCTGTTATCATCCCCGTGTGATGAGTGAGCACCCCCATGTCCTCACTGCACAGAGATTCAGTGACTTGCTTGAGGTCAGACGACTGGTGTGTGAGCAGAGCCGGGCTTCCTGCCGGGGAGCCCAGCTCCAGAGCCCAGGCACTTAACCACAATACCATAGTGCCCCTCAGGCATATAGCGGGGTCCTTAATGAGTATGCATCGGATGGACAAGTCAAAATGGATAGACATATGAGATGCCAGCAATCTGGGGTGCACCATTCTCCGGTCAAAGCAGGATGCTGTGTGGGTCACCCACTCTACTTGGTGATTACTCTGGGTGCACTCAGGGTGCCAGAAGATCCCTCCGAGATGCAACCCATCTTTTCTGCAGGCTGCTGCAGCATTTACCTCCGCTGTAACGAAACGTGTTTTCCCTCGAGGGGGTGGTTATTGGTATTTATAGAGCATCTTATAGCTGAAGAACTCCAGAAGCAATCATTACCTCTTTCATGCTTTTAGCATCCCTCTCTAGAGCGGGAAGTGAACTGGGGCTGCCTGCTTCTGTTCCCTCTCCCCTCTCGTCTCCACCCCTGCCCCCCGTGGTCCACAGAACGCACTGAGCAGTGACGTGATAGAGCAGACGGGGCATTTGGAGGGGGAAAGGCATTTCTTGCAGTTCACGTTCAGAGCTGGGTGGATGTGTGGGGACCACTTGTGAGGGCCTTGAGGTCACCTCACCTGCATTCCCACTTCCTTTGTACCACGTGGTAAGTAAACTGGAGAAATAAACTTCTCGCTGAAGAAATCTTACCAGTCATGATCACTATTCTCCTCAGGCTCAAGGAAAGAAAGTTGGAATAATGGAATTTTTTTTCCTTCTCAAGCAGTGAATTCTTCTGTCTTGGCAGCTACGGTTTTCAAGATGAGCTATTCAGAGGACTAGCAGAGAAAATAAAAAGGGATGAGGTCTGGGAAACTTCAGTGTTAGTGGCTTTTTTCCATATTCGTGTGTATATTACACACACATTGGCATCTGTGCTGGCTCCCAAGACAAGCCCACGGGGCACGCATGATAAACAGCTTGTGATTGTGACTGTCTTTTGTTACACGGATGTAATTGGGTTCAGCGGCAGCACCTGAAGATAGACTGCAAGGAGATGAGACTAATGTTGGTCATCTGAACTCACCGATGGGGTGCCGTATTGGTGCTGGAGGGTCCTTTGTTTATCCCAGTGTTTTCCATTACTGAAGGTGGAATCAAGCCTAGATAAATAAGATTCTGCCGTTGCTGGAGTGCATGAAGTTTTCAGACATTAGAATCTCCTATGTCAGGGTTGTTAATAATCATTTTCCTGGCCAGATCACAGTGCTAGCTAAGTGTTCAAGAGACAATACAGTCCGAGAAGTACCTTTAGCTTTTTTTGTAATCCTTCATTCTGATAATTTCTGGCTGGATTAGCTTCCTCCTTCCTACCATTAAGCATCTCTGTCCGGCCATTTCCTGTGTGTGTGGGGCTGGCAAAGCCCCGAATTCCAGACTTTGGGAGACTCCAGTCTATGTTGGTTGAGAGGCCATCATTCGGTCTCACGCTTTTGTTTTAAAATGTTTTAATTTTTTTTAAGGATCTGATTTCTTAACTGGGGAACAGTGGCTCCAAGTTCAGGTCGGTGCACCCAGCCAAGGTCCTGGGAGCTGAAAAGGGCAGGGTGGAGTTGGCATTCTAAATGCTGCACTCTGTGCTTATCTACGTGTCTGTCACCCAGGAGCTTTGCAATTGGAAAGACGTCAATATGGCACCAGCTGGGTTCTGAGCTCCGGCTCCCCCCAGGCATCCTCCTCCCTCTTCTGGCCCCAGCCCTGGGGTCCTTCTTCTCTCCCTTCCTTGAGTACCTTCTCTGCAGCCAGTGACACCCAGTCACTGTTTGCCTTGGTGTTTCACCTCCGAATAAAGGAAGATGAATTAAATATGTCAGATCTGGGACAAAACAAGAAAAAGGAAGCACGCAGGAAGACCTTTGAAAACTGGTCATACAAGACTTCTCCCTCCTTTCCTCCAGGAAGGCAAAATCAGAGACGGAGAACTGTCATTATCTCCCGTGTATGAGAGGAGAGAGCCAAAGTTCTAGGAGACGCCAGGAAAGTCAGGGAGCCTTCCAAGACGGCCGAGGGAAGCCAGCAGGGTCGTCGCTCAGGGGAGGATGAGCTCATACAAGGGGACCACTGTGCAGTGGAAATGATAACTTGCCCGGGCCTCAGCCATGGCAGACAGCTTCCTGGGGATGGCTTGCGGAGTTCAGCCTGGTCTGTGCCTTTTTTCAGATGTTCCCCCGGTTTCTAGCACGTGTCCTGTGGCTTCAATGGAGAGGCCATTCTGCAGCTGCTTTTGGGGTGACCGTGACTCTGGGGGCCGGGCGTGTGCCCGTGAGGGAGGAGCAGGTGTGGGCAGAAGGAATTGTGGACTTCATGGCGTGCACAGCTGTCTCCTTCTTGGCCTCTTCCTTTCTCCTCTGACCCAAGCCTTTTTTCTTCTGTATCCCCAATGCCCATCCAGAGTGGGAAGGTTATATATCCAATTCCCATCCAGTGCAGAAAGCTTTGCTTTTCAGATGTATGTGCTGAGCAGAGCCGAGAGGAGCTTTCCTGAAGGAAATGCTCTGACGTTCTGAACATACTCACTGCTACCCATACGGGCATTTGTACATAAGACCGCGAACAGGCCTGAAATAGACGGTATTAGTGTCACGGAGAAGCGAGATGTAGTTTTAGCAGACACGGCTAAAGCTACTGCAGTGAGGGAGGGAGACGGAGGCGAGGGGAGGGCTGGGCCCTGAGGCTGAGGGCCGCGGCTGCCTCGCCTGTTCCCCCGGCGCTGAAACACTGATGGGGCCCGAGTCTGCCTGGACTGGTGGCGGCTCCTGGAGGATGGGGGGCCCCTTGAGGAGCCTGTGCTGGTTCTGGAGCCCCTGCGCTCCTGTCTCTGCCTAGAGACAGGCAGCGTGACTGTGGTGAAGCCAGTGGATAACGTCCAGAAAGGCCAGTGGCAGTGAACCCCCCAGGTTCGGCGGAGGGGCTCAACCACCCACATGCGGTGGCCACCATCCGCCTCTGACTCGGTGGAGGACGGAGAGGCCCGGTCACACGGAGCTGTGTAAGCTGGGGGAGGTCAGGGCAGTGGTTGGCGGGGCTGGGAGCACCACAGGGTCCTGGGAGGGAAGGCAGGGGCTCAGGTTGTGATGGCCAATTGTGCAGCTTCGGCCACAGCACCCCAGACTCTCTCTAGTTCAGTTTCTTTATCTGCGAACAGAGGGTGTTAACATTGTCTCAGAGACTCATGAGTCCCAACAGGGTCACAGACCAGGGAAGGTTGGATCTTTGACAAGAACATTGTTCAAAATTCCAAGATGTCATTTTTTTCCCCTGCAGATTAGCTATGTTTAACACCTGACAGCAATATGGGTATGTCACTGTCTCTTGTAATGGCACTATTCACGACAGAACAGAGTTCAACCCCAGGTGGGTCCTCCTGGTGTCCTTGTGGGCCTCTGGACAGAGGGCCTGATGCTAAGACACTTTTCACACCCTGGAGTCCCATGGCTGTGTTCCAGCCCTGAAGTCTGGTTTCTTTATGTTGGCCAAGTTCACTCTGGGATCCTCAGCTTTGCATGGACCCCTGACATCTGCCCCTGGATTCCCCTTGTAGAAAACAGCCATTCCTATTGTGATGGTTAATTTTATGTGTCAACTTGACTGGGATCTGGGGTGCCCAGACATTTGGTCAAATGTTATCCTTCAGTGTGTCTGTGAGAGTGTTTTCGGATGAGATTAATATTTAAATCAGTAGACTGAATAAAGCAGATTGCCCTCCCTAGTGTGGGTGGGCCTCATCCAATCAGTTGAAGGCCTGAATAGAACAAAAAGGCTGACCCTCCTCTAAATCAGAGGGGATTCCTTTTTTAAAAAGAAAAATAGAAAAGTACCCTTTTATTGAGAGGTAAGACAAGTGTATTTACAATATTCAGTTGTTAGATCATATAATCTGTGATATATAATTCTGATGGCCTTTGAACTAGGACATTGGCTTTTTCGTGCCTTTGAATTTGAATTGAAATAGCAGCTCTTCCTGGGTCTTGAGTCTGCTGGCGCTCAGACTGGAACTACACCATCGGCTCTTCTGGGTCTCCACTTGCCTACTCACACTGCAGATCTTGCAACTTGTCTGCCTCTGTAATTGTGTGTGCCAGTTCCTTATATTAAGCCTATTTATTGAGCCTGTTTCTCTGGTTCTATTGCTTCTGTTTCTCTGTAGAATGCTGACTAATACAGCCATCTGCCAAGTACATTCATACTTTGTGGCCCACCCCAGATGCCCCCAGCTCTGTTTCAGGATTTCCTAGGGAGGCAGTGAGAGAGCAGAGCCGTAGAGGCTGGGGTCTCATGGTCTAGTCTTCATGTAACAGCCAGTGGGTCAGAGACTTACAGTCACAGGGTCTTTACTTTTAGAAAGTACGGTGTGTAAAAATTTAAACCGGTGCAAAAGGAGAAGTTAGGAGCTAATTTTTCACTTGAAAAATAGGTTTCTCCACTAGGTCCCTTTAATGAACAAGCTCTCTCTTTTCCGTTGAAGATTTTGATTTGCACATGGATTACCTCCAGTGAGCTCCCCTCCCCTCGCTCCCAGCCTCTCCTGCTGAACCTTGGGTGACCTTATTGATCAATTCACAAGGCTAATAATATGATGGCTTATTTTCACAGCCTGTTCTCCAACAACTGGCATGGACCTGGGAGTTTGCCCTGTGGCAGAGAGAGCGTTGGTTGATTTGTACCCTTTTTGTTTGTTTGGGTTTGATTTTATTGGATTGACCCCGAGTCAATATTTGAGTCCTTTTCTCATCATTCAAGGGCTTGCAGCAAGCCTCGGCTCACCACTGCAATGACACGTATCCCAGAGGGAAGGCGCCAGGGAACTGGAATCATTTCTAATGGGTCCTACCAGGGATTCCTGTCGTCAGAAAGTGGCGTCAGGCTCAAAAGAGCTCTCAAGAGTCAATGGGATGGAGATTTTTCTGTTTGTCTTGACAACACAGACCCTTGGCAGGAGTCAGCAAATGTCAGTATTATCTGAAATAGAAGTGTCAAAATATCTATTCATAGATGCTTATTCAGTAATAAGCAAAGCTTCTGGGCCCCTGGCCCCTCCATTCTTGTGTTAATAACCTGGGCATTTCAGGGTCTCTGTTGATCAGCACAAGCCTGGGAAACACCCCTCCTAGGGTCTCAGGAAACCTTTCCCAAGCTCCCCTCCCTTCCCAGACGTCACCCACACTCATTCCCACCACATCATTCACCCTGAGATGAAAGCGACGGATAACAACTTAGTAGGAGGCTCCAGAGACTTGCAAGTGCGACGTCAAGTTAATGATGTTAATAACTCTTTAAAGGGCGCAGATTTTTTTTTCTGAGGATAGAGGCCTCCCAAACTCCCCCAAATCACAGAGTGGGTACCCCCAGTCCTTCATGTGATGGTGATTCTTCCACAGGCCCTGGATGAGTATTCTATGAGAAAATGACTTTATCTTTAGAGTCTCCTACGAAGCCCCAAATGAAGTGTGGACTCGACTTATCAGACCACAGCAGTCGGCAGGGACTCTGTACGGTGCAGGTGTCAGAGGAGATTTTTTAAAAAATACATTGATGTATTTATTTATTTATTTTTGGCTGCGTTGGGTCTTCATTGCTGCGCGCGGGCTTTCTCCAGTTGTGGTGAGTGGGGGCTACTCTTTGTTGTGGTGTGCGGGCTTCTCATTGCGGTGGCTTCTCTTGTTGCGGACCATGGGCTCTAGGCACGTGGGCTCAGTAGTTGTGGCTCGCAGGCTCTAGAGTGCAGGCTCAGTAGTTGTGGCACACGGGCTTAGTTGCTCCGCGGCATGTGGGATCTTCCCGGACCAGAGCTTGAACCCCCGTCCCTGCATGGGCAGGCGGATTCTTAACCACTCTGCCACCAGGGAAGTCCCCCGAGTAGATTTTTAAATAGAGGTCGTCCACATGATGTGAATTAATGGAGTGATTTCCCACACTTCCCTTTTGTGGTAGTTCCTGCAGTGTGTACCTGCTCATGCTATTTATCCCTTTCCTTTCATCTCCACCACCTCTTGCCCGAGCTTTTATCTTGAGCCCTCACATTCACTGGCCTCAGGTTGACCATCTACGTCGCAGGTAGCTCTTTGCAGGCAGAGGCCAGCTCTGCAGAGAGCCATGCGCCGCCAGGCAACACCTCAGGGGTGCATTCCTACCTTCGGTACAAGCGGAGTGCGCTGGTAAACACCGTGTCCCCTGCTCTAGATAGCGTGGTACAGTGGTGAATGGGGCAGACCCACGCATGAAAGGTGTGGGTGACACCCAGCCAGGGCATAGGAGGGAGCTGGCCGGCGCCTCCCTAGGGGGTCTCCAAGGTTTTCTGGGTGCGATCTCCAGGGGCCCCTGCCTGGGAGCAGTGCCCTCTTGTGCTGCAGCCCTCGCCTCTGCTGTGAAGCCTTATTGGGCCTAGGAAACCACTCAAGGGTTGTCCCCTCTCTGCCTAGTAGGCGGAGGCAGAGGACGACATCGAGACGTTGTTTTGAAATTAATTAGAGTGCGATATGTGTTATGAAACAGCAATACAGCCCGTGGAACTGCCATCAGAGTCAGCTGCTGGCAGGGCGCTCTGACACCCTGACTTGCTAGATGCTTTTGCCACCCGTGGCTGTTAGGTTCCTGTGGTGTGGAACGGGCATTTGGGGGCCCACCCCAGCTTAATCGGAAGTCAGGGAAGTGATGGAGAGGGAAAGAGGCATTAAGACAGAAGGAGGAAATGGGATGGGTGTTGAAGAAAAATATCAGGATGCCATTCCCACTGCCCCTTCGTTGTTACTTTCTTTGTGTAAGGGAGTAAGGCCAGGTTCTCCTGCTTCATTCGTTTTGTAATGAAAAGGAAATAATGCTGTGCAGACCCTGGGGATCTGATAATGCTTACTGAGTTGGACACAGTCAGATTTCCATGGCCCATTTCCATGCCTTTTGCAGAATCATCCTGCCCCACGCACATTCGATTGTAACTATGGGTCACTGGAGGCTGTGCATGTGTGTGTGTTATGGACTGAATGTTTGTGTCCCCCCAAAACTCATATGTTGAAACCTAACCCCCAATGTGGTGGTGTCAGGAGTTGGGGCCTTTGGGAGGTGATTAGGTCATGAGGGTGGAGCCCCCTTGATGGGATTAGTGCCCTTATAAAGAGATCCCAGAGAGCTCCTTGGGCCTTCCACCATGTGAGGACACAGCAAGAAGATGGGAAGTGGGCTCTCACCAGACACTGAATCTGCCAGCGCCTTGGACTTCCAGCCTCAAGAACTTGGAGAAATAAATGTCTGTTGTTTAGAAGCCACCCAGTCTATAGTGTCCTGTTGTAACAGCCTGAAAGAACTAAGTGCCAGGTGTCTAAAGACAGACTCTCAAGCTTTGATAGAAAATATCTGGGCATGTCTGGGCCATGATGTTCTGCTTTGTAACTGATGGCAGGTAATTGAGCTCATCAGGCTGAGGTTAAATCGGGTGATGTTGCTTTTTTCGGGAACACATTGATTTATTTTATTAACTTGTGTTTTTGTTTTAAAGTCATACAGCCTCATGGGATAAGTTCACTTTAAATTTACTTTCAGAGGTGATGCAAAGTTAAGGAGATGTGTATATATATATATGTATTTTTTTCTGCATCTGGAAGGACAATTCCTTTTTCTAAAAGAAAATCTCACTGGAATGAAAGATCCCCAGACTCCACCATCAGAGGCTGAGTAGTAGAAGAATTCTGACTTCAGAATGAGTGCTGACTCTATATCCCCTCTCTGCCACCTACCAGCCATGAGAACCTGGTGAGTTGGCTCCTTTCCTCACCTGTAACATACTGTGAGCAGGTTCGCTGAGATGATGGCACAGAGAGACACCCACTCATTAAAAAATCATTCAAAGCCCTGTAGCAGTGATTTGCCACCATCCTCTGTTTAATACATTTCTAGCTGGAGGCTTAATTTTTAAAAAAAATATGTGACCTCTTTGAGAAGGATCATTCTGGACAGCAATGACTGTGGATTTCATGTCTGCAGGCCCCGGGCTTGTGTCCTCCTGCTCTGGGGCTGTTCTCCAAGGTGGAAGGTTGGAAGCAGAGAGCCTAGAACACCATCATGATGGCTTCCCTTCACTAGGAAACTGGAGGAACAAAAATGCACATCCAGCAGCTGTCATTTGCAATCATATCCATTTGTGCAAGGGCCCTGTGGTCAGTAGGAAGACCTTTCCCATAAGGGGAGCTGGCTGCCTCTCCCCCACAGTCGTGTGGTCTCCCAGCCTGCCCACTGGCACATATGAGTGGCCTGGTAGAGACAGGGCTTGGAGCTCTCTGAGCTGGACACCAGGACCTGGCTACTCTTGTCCCTGCAGTTGACCCCAAATTGTTCCTCTTCTGGGGCAGATTTTATGGCTCCACTCCTGCCTGTTTTTGGCTGAGTGTGTACTCCCATCCATAGTGCTGCCTGTGTGGTTCCCTGGTGGCCAGTCTGACAGGTGCAATGTGGTTTATCAATGGATGAAACCCTTGAACACTTGCTTACATATTCTTGTCAGTAACTTAACACGGCATTGTGACGTGTTCACTGACCCACACATAGACAGAATCTCTATAAACAACCGTTTTGCCATCTCCAGTCTGCCACTTGGGCTGGCTTGAAAACAGGTCTTTCTGGTGTCTCCTAGAAGCAAATGGCAGTGGGGCCAGCAGCAGTGATTTCTGTGAAGGTTGAGGAGCCCAGGCTGACATCTGGAGGTGGGCAGGTGCCTTTGGGGTACAGAGTGGCCCTGCTGGAGATGTGGCCGGCACACACAGCCTAACCTGCCTTACGAAGTCTTAAGGGTCAGAAGGAACCTTTCAAGATCCTCCTGTGCAAGTTCTTCACCTTTTCACATTGCCTGAAATATCTGACACCAGCTGTGCATGTTCTCACAAGAAAAAGGCACATATGCACACACACACCTGCAGTTCTGCAGACCATTTCAGGAGTGCACCGACTGTCTGAAATTTATATATGGACCACAGATAAGAGACAACTGAGCCAGGGTACTCTGGGTCGCCCTATTCCCTTATTCACTAGTGAAAAGACTCTGGTGCCCTCATTTCTGTCTACCTAGCTAGTTTGTGGCGGTTTATATATATTGGATAGTAACCCCTTATTGGTCATATCATTTGCTAATATCTTCTCCCATTCAGTAGGTTGTATTTTTGTTTTGTCGATGGTTTCCTTTGCTGTGCAAAAGTGTTTAAGTTTAATTAGGACCCGTTTGTTTACTTCTGCTTTTGTTTCCTTTGCTTTAGGAGATGGATCCAAAAAATATATATATGTATTGCTGTGATTTATGTCAAAGAGTGTTCTGCCTATGTTTTCCTCTAGAAGTTTTATAGTATCTGGTCTTAAATTTAGGTCTTTAATCTATTTTGAGTTTATTTTTGTGTATGGTGTTAGAGAGTGTTTGAATTTCATTCTTCTAAATGTAGCTGTCCACTTTTCCCAGGACCATTTATTGAAGAGATTGTCTTTTCTCCATTGTATATTCTTGCCTCCTTTGTCGTAGATTAATTGACCATAAGTGCCTGCTCTCTATTCTGGTGCATTGACCTATGTGTCTGTTTTTGTGCCAGTACCATATTATTTTGATTACTCTAGTTTTGTAGTATAGTCTGAAGTCAGGGAGCATCACATCTTTGTTTTTAAGCATCTGTCTGCTCAGACCCAATCCCAGTTGTCCTATGGGCAGTGAGAATGAGCCTGCCATTGGAAATTCATTTTTATAAATGGTGTCAATTACGTTTCTTTGGCAGTGGAGAAATCACACTCTTAGAGAATGAATGCAAAAGGAAATTAAAGACACCACCACCAGCATAAATAGATGAGGAATTCATAAATATTATAATATCTCATGGAGAAAAGATGATGTCTTTTAGCCTAGAATAGTGCCTGTGACATCAGCCTGTTTGTATATCTGTTTTAAGGTATTCATTTTATGTGGGGCGGGATCAAGTGGATTGAAGATTAGGTGCCAGTGAGGATACACTTGTTTTCTGGTGGAAGCCCCACCC
Organism: Delphinapterus leucas; assembly: GCF_059928025.1. Lineage (NCBI taxonomy): Eukaryota > Metazoa > Chordata > Mammalia > Artiodactyla > Monodontidae > Delphinapterus > Delphinapterus leucas. The sequence goes on along the minus strand of NC_143130.1, from coordinate 19,633,656 downwards.
CTCACCTGAGCTTTAGAAGGACAAATGGGAAATGTTTTAAAATGCAGGAATTGCAATTTGAGGACGGGGAGGGAAAATACTGTGTGAGAGTCATTGAAAGACTATTACAGGAGGTTTATCTTTGGACTTGAGACATGGCTTAACATAGTGAAGATCTTTTCAGCACAGTGCTTGTGGAAGGGGAAGTACTGCTCCTGCCGGGGGTCTTCGAGGGGAGCTATGAATTTCTCAGCAAAGTGGGGTGTTCCAGGACTGACAGGTGTCGTGTCAGTACTGACCAAAAAACCTCAGCCATGAATAGTACATCTGTTGAAGGCAAGTACTAGAAGAAGCTTAAATTCAGTTATAGAACCAGATTATCAAGGGTGGATTATCTCTGGGAAAGGTTCAATCCCAGGCTAGCTTCACTCTGAATATTTTTGGCATGCAGCTTATTTTTGAGCCGTTTTTCCTTGTCAGTTGGTGTGTGCTTGGGAAATGCATGCTAATTTTTAACGTTAGTTTTATGCACACACACATATTATACGAGAAAGTTATACAGAAGAAGGCAGACCTGCTTCCCTGTCTCCCCTCCCCCACCCTTATCATGCCAGCCAGGTGTGTCACCAAGCCTGATAGTTTTGCATTTGCTTTTGTATTCTCTGTGGCCTCGGATTTTCTTGTCACTTTTCACCTTTATTGTTTTGGTTGATTAAGAGCTAACTATCTCATTGTTTCGCGTTTGAGAGCTAGTAAAAAAAGCTGATTCTAAACATACACTAGAAGTCAGTGGGATAAGGGTGTCTTGGAGATGGAATTTGTTTCAGCAGAAAATCTCATTTAGGATTAAAGACACCACTGTCAAAATCCTGCAATTTAAAAAAACGTTGGGAATTCCCTGGTAGCCCAGGGGTTAGGACTTGGTGCTCCCACTGCCGGGGAAGGGGACCCGGGTTCAATCGCTGGTCGGGGAACTAAGATCCTGCAAGCCACACATCACGGCCAAAAAATAAATAAACTGTGAACTAATGGGCTGAAAACTTAGATTCTGGTTCCTTTCAAAGGAAGCACATTTTTTTTCACTCTTGTGTATTTCTCACAACAAAATTTGCTGCCGCAGCGAAAGCCCATGCTGTTTTTGAGAAAGGAAAGTGCCTTCCACTTTTTTACTGCCTAAAACATTCCCAGATACAAATAGTTTTTACTTCTAACTGTCATGTGTACACATGACTTTACGATAATGCAGGATACAATGATGACGTCAATTTTGTGACTGTTTAGAATGAACTGAATGTTATCAAGAATATTTACAGTTCAAACAATGATATGCCTTTTCCATGTATCCAAGGCTTTAACGGGTCAGTTCTTTCCAGTTTAAAAAAAAAAAGTCTTAATTTTTAAAATCAAAGATTTTTTTTCCAGTTAAGGGAGCAAAAATATTTAGCTCTCCAAGAAATGCAGGATGCCAGAATGGTTCGTTTGGGTGTATTACTCACTTAAGGTTTTATGTCCTCTGGAAAGTTAAGGAATAAATATTTAGGCAATTTTGAAAGGATGGCAAGATGCCAGTATGTTACACTAGCAGAACACAGAAAGAATGTATAGGACAACTTATTGTTGTCTGTCAAGGATTTAATGATGTGAAAGATTTAAAAAATTGGAGATATATATTCACTTACTGTAGAAAAAGCTTCTTTATCCTTAAATGTTCTTTTAAACGTCTGTGTTTGCTTAAATGTTCCTTTGTTCACTAAAGGATGTAGACAAGTGTCTTAGTAAATTAACTTGGTTGTTAATGTCTTTTTGAAGTTCATATTCAGGTTTAAAATTTCAGACTGTTGAACTTTAATATATCAGTTAAGATTAAGGTTGGCTGCAAGTCTTAGAAAACTACAGATAATTATGAGTGAAACAGGATAGAGGCGCTCTCTTGTACAAATTCTGGTGGGTAGTCTGGGGCTGGCGTGGGTTCATGGTGTCAGGGATCCAGGCTCCTTGTAGCTTGTTGCTCTGCCTTGTGTGGCCTTGAGCTCATGCTCCAAAATGGGGCGTGCATATCCCAGGCAGCAAAATGGATGAAGAGACAGAGAAAAAGGGGCCAAGGTACATGTGAACTGGCCAGAGCTTAGGCGGTTAGCGACGCCTAATGCAAGGGGGGATGGGAAATGGAGTCTTCATTCTGAGACATAGGGGCTTGAAATCAGGGGCTTTCTCCCCATAAGAGAAAGAGAGGGACTTCCGTGGTGTTGCAGTGGTTGGGAATCTGCCTGCCACTGCAGGGGACACGGGTTCAATCCCTGGTTTGGGCAGCTTCCACATGCTGTGGAGCAACTAAGCCCACGCACCACAACTACTGAGCCTGCGCTCTAGAGCCCGCGAGCCACAACTCCTGAGCCCGTGTGCCACAACGACTGCAGCCCGTGTGCCTAGAGCCCATGCTCTGCACCAAGAGAAGCCACCACAATGAGAAGCCCACGCACCACAACGAAGAGTAGCCCCCGAGCGCTGCAACTAGAGAACACCTGCGCACAGCAACGAAGACCCAACGCAGCCAAAAATAAATACAATTTTAAAAAATGCTTAAAAAAAAAGAAGTAGCAACGATACCGTCCTGCCTTGGATGTAGAACCTTTTCCTTCCATGAAATGGCACCCAAGTTAAGGATCCTCTCCATTTCCACCATAGCTTTTAGGTAGCAGACATTCACGCCCAGTGCTAGCAGTGGATAAGTTAAGACATTGATTGCAGAAAAACTTGCCTTGGGCCATACTTGAAATCTATGTTCTCGGCTTCTACTAATTCCTTTTTTTTTTGCATCCATACCAAACTTGGTGCTTTATTATCATTTATATTCTTGCTTGATTAATGGGCTAGATGCACCTGGGATGGAAAGGGGATCAAGTAAATAAAAATTTCCCCAGCAGTTCTTTCATAGATTGCCTTTTAAAAATCAATCTCAGTACTTAGAGCTGAACAGACAGGGTCATTTGGAGCGACTGACAACCTTGGCTAAGATGCGGATGGATGATTCTGGGTCTTGTTTCACGGCCAGGAACCTACACCTCTTCTCATTCTGATAAGAACCGGACTGCTTTATCTCTGCTGCCCACAATCCATATCCACATGCATATTTCATGATTTTCTTACCTTCCAGTGGCTTCTGGAAAAAAAAAAAAGAGAGAAAGACACATCGGAGGCGAGAGCAGAAATAAACACTTTGCTGTCACTGGCCCTGAGGCATCAGGATGGATCTTCCCCCACAAATCTGAGTCCCTCCCCTGGAGACTCCGTCTAGGGAGTGGCACACATGGGGTTTTATGCTAGGATTTGGCTGGAACAACACAAAGAAGGGCTATTTTTCTACTCTTTTCAATAGATGGGCTTGAAAGAGGTAGGGCTTTCCCCTTAGAGCAGACCGTGGGGAGCAGAACATAGAATTACAGGCAAGTTCTCTGCCCTTTCGGGGTTAGGCTTTGAGGAAGCTCTTCCACGGGGCACTGATGGGTGTTGGCAGTGCCGTTACAGTTCCAGAACCCTTCCCAGGGCGCCGGGACAGACCGACACTGCCCATGGTCTGTTTGAGGAAAAGGAATTACAGGGAAAAGGACCCTGCATGGGTCACTTAGTAAGACCATGGCAAAGCTGGGATGCCCGGAGAGGAGGTGGTTTTGGCTACGTGGAGGCTGGAGGATGGGGTGGGGGGAAGGGGGAAGAAAGCTATGTAACTTTTTCCTTTCTCTCCCAGAGCGGAATCATTCGCCGTGTGCACCTGTCCAGGTGTGCTCACCTGCTTTTAGACCTCACTGAGGAAGGAGGCAGATGAGGCCCAGCATCACCCATCAGTGTGCATCTGCTCTGGTGGGGCTGGGCAGTCAGCCTGGGAGCCTTTCTCCTCTGGGACTGGAGGAGCCCCTGCTGTCACTGCCATTGCTGTGACCTGACTTCCTAGTGACTGAGAATATATTTGATATACAGGCAGACCTGGTTTTATCGCACTTTGCTTTATTGCACTTCATTGTGTTTTTTACAAGCTGAAGGATTGTGGCAACCCTGCATGGAGCAGGTCTGTCAGAGCCATCTTTCCACTTCATGGCTGTGTGTCACATTTTGGAAATTCTTGCAGTATTTCAAACTTTTTCATGATTAGTGTATTTGCGATGCTGATCTGTGATCAGTGAGTGAGTTTTTTTTTTTTTTTTTTTGCGGTATGCGGGCCTCTCACTGTTGTGGCCTCTCCCGTTGCGGAGCACAGGCTCCGGACGCACAGGCTCAGTGGCCATGGCTCACGGGCCCAGCCGCTCCGCGGCATGTGGGATCTTCCCGGACTGGGGCACGAACCCGTGTCCCCTGCATCGGCAGGTGGACTCTCAACCACCGCGCCAGCAGGGAAGCCCAGTGAGTGATCTTTGATATCACTATTGCAAAAAGATTATGACTCCTTGAAGGCTCAGCTGATGGTTAACATTTTTTAGCAATGAAGTATTTTAAAATTAAGGTATATGTACATTTTTTTATACATAATGCTCTTGCACACTTAATAGACCGCAGTATAGGGTAAACATAACTTTTATATGCACTGGGAAACCAAAAATTTTAGTGACTCGCTTTATTGCAGTATTCGCTTTATTTCGGAGTCTGGAGCTGAACCCTAAATATCTCTGAGGTGAGCCTGTATAGCAGAAAAGACCAGGCTTTGAGGCCTGGCACCATTCTTCACCTTGTGACTTTCGACACATTAAAGGATTGTCTGTCCTCTCTAATGGCTTGGGACATTCTACCATTTTGTCGTGGAGTCAGTCTCTCTTTCCGAAGACACCATGGTGTGGATTCTTGGTGAGGGCTTCTCAGTGAAGTTCCATGCTATGCTCTGTACCTCATGTTTTGCTGATGAAAAATATCGTTGAATTCTCTGGCTAGTACAAAGAGGAGGAAACTGTACTGTTATTAAATACCTGCTATGTAAACACTTTTACATAGATTCCCTCCATGAGGCTTCCCAGTAACCTTCTGTGGTTGGCACTCTATTTCTCCCTTTACAGACGACGAAACTGAGGGTCCTAGAGGCCCCTCGCCAAAGACATCTGAGCTAATAGTTGACATATCCAGCATTCACATCTATGCCCACCTGACACCCCCAGCTCATACCCTTCTCTCTACCCTACACAGTTTCCCAGCTCAAAGCCATTCTGCTTACTCAGCAATGAAGGGAAAATGGAAACCTGGTAGCCCCAGCCCAGTGGGTAGTAGCAATGCCCTTTTTGTTTTAGTTCATAGTTTCTTTCTATGGACAGTGGCCTGGGTCTGCCCTTACCGTTCTTCAGTTTTTATTGTGCCCTAGGATATTCAAAACGCTATCTGCTGGCTAAAATTCGCTAAGGGGTAGAGAGACTCGGAAAGTCTGATTCTTGTTTTTAACGTAGTAAGGAACATGGGGGATTTTATGTATGCTCAAGCCTAGGTTTACCTGGGGACATGGGTTGCCCTGTGCAAAATGCTGTTCTGTACCGTTATCCTGCTGTGTGCTAGTCTTGTATTCATCCCAGCAAGTACTTCATGGTATTGTGTGCGCAGCCTTGTGCTGGGTGCTGGGGAGGAAATAAAAAGAAATGGTATGGACCCTGTTCTCTAGGAGCTAATGGTTTAATTAAAGAGATAGTATGTACCAGAGATTCTCACCTGGGGGAGATTTTGCCCCCAGGGGACATTCAGGGGCTGTGTGTGCTGCTATTGGCATCTAGTGGGTAGAGAACAGGGATGCTGCTAAACAACATACCTGACGGCCCCCAGGACAAAGACTGATCCAACCCCATGTCAGTCGTGCCGACCCTGAGGAACCCTGGTGTGTCCCAAGGGGCAGCATGTGATAATGCTGAGGACGAGCGTGGGGGGTTGGGGGGTGGGAGCCCCCTGAGCGGAAGTCACAGGGGAGAGATCAGGGCACACTGGACCGGCTGTGAACGTGAACCGTAGTAGAATTTCGGCCCCTGGAGGGGGGAGGGGAAGGGAAGTGTATTGGTGTGTGTATGTGTATATCTGTATATGTGTGTATGTGCAGGTGTGCACGCCATGTGTATGTGCTTGTGCGTATGTGTGAATGTGCATGTGTATACGGGTATACGTGCGCACCTGTGGGTATGTTTGTGTGCATGTGTACATGTATGCACACGTGTGTGCACGTACATGTGTGCAGTGTTAATATGTGTGTATATGTTTGCATATGTGTACGTGTGCATATGTTTGTGTGTGTGTGTGTGTGTTTGCAACTGTGTGTGCGTGTGTATATGTTTCCGTGTGTATGTGTTGCTGGGCTTGTGGGAGGAGTCCTCGCTTCTCCCCCTGCTTGTGCCGCCAGGTGCCCGCATGTAATGTATTTAAATACGTTCAATGAGATACGTGAACCAAAAACAACTCCTGGGAGCCAGGTTGCAGCCCGGTGGCAGGTCCCTTGGGGTGGCGTGTGTCACAGCCATCTGGCATCCTGGGCTACTTTTAACAAGTGAGGAGAGAGCGGCTGGGCAGAGGGGAGAAAAGGAGAGAAGGGACGTTGGCAGAAGCAGGCTGTTGGGGAGCGGGGTGGGGGGGCACTTGGAAACAGAGATCTTATCACGAGACAGAACGTTCACGTCCGGCCCCACTGAGCTGGGCTGGCTCCACCCTTATGAATGAATACATTTGATGGAGGATTAACTGTCAGTGGTGACTTAGCCTGTGTTTCCTAACACAACAGCCTTCTTTCCTCTGTTTTTGGGCCAGTCCTTCCAAGCTAGGTCTGCAGCTCCTGCAGGGTGGTCTGGAGGATGGAAGATCATATTAGAACGTTTCTCTGGGCATCCTGCTTTGTGGTGGTATTAAAGGTGCCAGGTTTAAAAGTCCAAGCTCCTAAGCAGGCAAAACACTGGCCTTAGGACAGTTAGCATTTCTCAGGAGACTTGAACCTCCTTCTGAGGGCACCTGGCCGGCTTTGTTATGGACAGAGGACCCCATAGGTGTCCTGCTTTCCTGCCTTCGCTGGAGCATGGTAATCAGATCGGGAGCCTATTGACCAGACCTGGCAAGGCTGGGTTTGCAAGCCGCTGGGTATGTGTCCTACTGGAGACCCCGATGGGCGCTTTGTCCCCTTCTCTCCCCTCCCAGGAGGTGGCTGCTCTCTCAGGTTGTCCCTGCTCTGCATCCATGTCCCCTCTGACTGTCTCCCGAGATGTGACCCACATCTCTTGGGGGCAGGGCTGAAGCCTCACTGGTTGGGGAATTTCAGTGGTTGATGGCAACAGAGCAGTGGTGTCTCACCTCTTCCTGCTTCCAACAGAGAGAACAGTCATGGACCAACATCACCTTGTTCCTTAGGTGTTTTTTGTTTTTGTTTTTTTCTGGCTTGCTGTTTATTTTTGAGGTGTTTTGTGATCATTATTACCCCCATCACCCTGATTGGTGCAAAGGCAGTGAGAGCGTGAGAAGTGTTAGTGGAGCGGGTGCAGGATTGCAGGGGGCTAAGGTGAACCTTGATGGCGGGACCTGTGTGGCCGCCCTCTGGACACGAGGACGGAGGACTCCCAAGAGTCTTCAAGAACTGAAGTTGTTGTTAAGAGCTTCTGGACTTCTTTTCTCTCAAGGTCCCAGAGAAATGAACATTCTTCTGCAAAAACCCAGCGTGGAATAGGAAGGCACAGATTGTCTAAGACCTGCTGTATAATTTTTTTTTTTTTGCGGTACGCGGGCCTCTTACTGTTGTGGCCTCTCCCGTTGCGGAGCACAGGCTCCGGACGCGCAGGCTCAGCGGCCATGGCTCAAGGGCCCAGCCGCTCTGCGGCATGTGGGATCTTCCCGGACCGGGGCACGAACCCGTGTCCCCTGCATTGGCAGGTGGACTCCCAACCACTGCGCCACCAGGGAAGCCATGCTGTATAATTTTAAAGGCGATAAAACTGTGATGTAGAAGCTTCTCGAAGGTGGATCCAAAGCTTCTACATGTTATAATATCAGGAAGATTGGTCTTTACTTTCTGGAGGGGACTTTCCATGGCCTGAGTGGTCCATCTGACGACTTCCTTGGCCCGAAGTTGTGCCCTTTACAAACGGGGTCTGTCCTTTATTTGTTTATTCAGCTCACTTGCACAACCAAAAATAAATAATAGTGAAAGCAAATGGGGCAGCATCAGAGTCTGTTTCACAAGAATTTAGTTATGCTTCTCACGGCAAGATTGGGGGTTTTTTGTGCTTTGAGGCTTTATTGCTGTTTGTTCTTTATCCAGGCCGGCCCTGCAATCTCGGGCATGTATCACATACTAACAAGATAGAACGAGGAGGGCTGCTCTGATGGAACAGGTGATTTCAGACAGCTGCCTTCTTCGTTGTCCTCCCCCCGACCTTTCCTGCCCCCATCACATCACATCACGTGTATACGAGAATTTACCATTTCCCCCAAAAGAAGGGGCACCCCAGAATTCATCCTTTTGTATAAGAGTCATAGACTAGAAGCAGGGGGATCTAGGTGGATTCCAGTCTCTACTACATGCTAAATGTGTGAGAGCTGGCAAGTCACTTAACTTCCTAAGCCTTTATTTTCTCATCTGTGCAATGGGTATATTATGCCTGTCTAGCCAGCTTCCTGGGGTTGCTGTGAGGATCAGAGGAAACAGTGTATGAGCCAGTGCTTGGGACATTTAAGATTCTCTACACGCTGTAAAGGAGTAAATGGAAGGACCCAGGCCATCTATCTTCTGTTCATCCAGCGCTGGGTACCACCAGGCATAGGCAGGAGGGTGGGACCCTGCTACTTCCGGTCACATTGTATCCTTAGCTCCTAGCACAGCTCAATAAATGTTTGTGGAATTAATGAAAGGAAGCAAGAAAACAGTCTTTTAATATTCCCCATAGAAAGGCAGAGCTGGGAACGTTTTCCAGAGGAACTGCACCAATTAGAGGAAAGGATATTGGGTTGTTGGTTACAGTGCTGAGCACCTCATTAAAATTTTTGAGGATAGCAAAAGAATTGAAATCAGGGTCTCCCAGATCTATCTGCACCCCCAGGTTCATTGTAGTGTTATTCACGGCAGCCACAATACGGACTAAAAAATCCTAATGTCCATTGATAGAAGAATGGATAAAGAAAATGTGGTATACACCTACAATGGAATATTATTCAGCCTTAAAAAGGAAAGAGATTCTGCCATTTGTGACAACATGGACGAACCCAGAGGACATCATGTGAAGTGAAATAAGCCAGTCATAGAAGGACAAATACTGTGTGATTCTACTTATGTATAGAGGTGTCGAAAATAGTCAAACTCATGGAAGGAGAGAGAAGAATGGTGGTTGCCAGGGGCTGGAGGGAGGGAGAGGTGGGGAGTTGCTTGTCAGTGGTTATAAAGTTTCAGTTATCATGATGAATAAGTTCTAGAGCATTGCATCTGTAGTTAACAACACCGTATGGTGCCCTTTAAAATATAAGAGGCTAGATCTCATGTTGGTTGTGGTAAGTGGTCTTGAAAATTTCTTTGAAAATTGTTTCAAAAGAAACACAGTTTTTTAAACTTATTTACTCATTTATTTATTTTTGGCTGCACCGGGTCTTCGTTGCTGCACGTGGGCTTTCTCTAGTTGCGGCCAGCGGGGGCTACTCTTCATTGCAGTGAGCAGGCTTCTCATTGCGGTGGCTTCTCTTGTTGCGGAGCATGGGCTCTAGGTGTGTGGGCTTCAGTAGTTGTGGCACACAGGCTCAGGAGTTGTGGCTCACGGGCTCTAGAGTGCAGGCTCAGTAGTTGTGGTGCACGGGCTTAGTTGCTCCACGGCATGTGGGATCTTCCCGGACCAGGGCTCGAAACCGTGTCCCCTGCGCTGGCAGGCGGACTCTTAACCACTGCGCCACCAGGGAAGTACCAGAAACACAGTTTTTAAGGATAGGCGAGGATGAATTTTTGAACACGTTGAAAGACTTACAGCTACTGTTTGAATATGCTTTACTGTCTGGAGTAAAGCTACAGCCTGGATTTTTCTCGCAGCCCTGTTTCCTCACGACTCTTTGTTCCAGTGGGTAGTATGCACAGTATCCCTCAAGCTGATCGACACCGTGGAGGAAACCAAGAGGCTAAGAAAACCCTGGAAACCCTGGTCCAGTGGAAATAAGGTTTCCTTCAGCAGCTCAGCTGGTATCTGCCTCCTGCAGGTGGTGGCTCTGAGGATTCCATCCTGAGAAATGAGGGATGCCCAGCCACGGTGAGGCATCCCTTCTCTTTTTAATTTCTGTTCATCAGGTTGGAGAGGCTTAAGCTTACCGAGATGAATCATATTGTGTTGAAGAAGGAGTCTCACCTCCTGGTTTCCACTGAGACAGTGATTTGCCACTGACACCAGGAAATCCTATTGTTCCTTTTCCAGGAATGACAAGGGGAGTCATTGATTTAAGCCCCGCAGCTGCTCCCATTTCTGTAGGTTGCTGGCCAAGGGGACACCCAGAGGAAAGGCAGGTTTTGCAAATTGGCACCGTGTATGGGCTAGTGGCACCCTGAAATATCAGTTTCTAGAAATCCACCAATCAGGTCCCCCTTGACTCAGGTTCTTTCCCCCTCAGCTGGGCCCTTATTGCTGTTTCAGATTCTTTTATTTACTGATTCCCTTGCTGCCTCTCCACATCACGAATTTATCTTTCCTGTTTCCAGTTGGGATTATTTTGGTCCTTCCTTCATGTGAACGTAGATGCTTCTCAAGACTGTTTTCTAGAATGAGCTGCTCCTCTATTCTCTTTATGCATCTCCCGTGTTCACCTTATCTGATCTCCTGGGGAGCTTGCAAAATGCAGAGCCCTGGGTCCTGTTCCAGCTTGTCTGATTCCCTGGGCCTTGGTGGGGTTGAGACCTTTTAACAGGCATCCCAAGACACCCTGCGAAACAGCTCTGGGATGACGATTCTCAAATCCCTGTCTCCAGTTGGCTGCCTGCCCTCAGCGAGAAATCCTCACTTTCAACTCTGTGCCCTTTCCCTCTGTTTATCTCTTTGGTACCTCAGACGAATCCTTCCAGAACTAAAGATGTCATTATTTGCAACAACCGAAAGGTGGAAACAACCCAAAAGTCTGTAGACAGATGATTGGATAGACAAGATGTATCCAATGGAATATTATTCAGCCTTAAAAAGGAAGGGAATCCTGACACAGGCTACAACATGGATGAACCTAGGGACATTATGCTCCATGAAAGAAGCTAGTCACAGAAGGAAAAACACTGCTTGATGCCACTTATATGAAGTCCCTATAGTGTCATCAAATTTGTAGAGACACAAGTACGATGGTGTCTGCCAGGGGCTGGGGGGTGGGGAATGGACTCTTACCGCTTAGTGGGGTCAGAGTTTCAGTTTGGGAAGATGAAACAAGTTCTGGAGATGGATGGTGGTGATAGTTTCACAACGAGGTGAATGTACTTAATACCTCTGAACTGTACGCTTAAAAACGGTTAAGATGGTAAATTTTATGTTACATGTATTTTCCTGCAGTTAAAAAAAACCAAACACATCTATCTCCCCTCTCACTCCCCACCAGCTGAACTCCTTATATCAATGCATATTTAGTTGATATAACCTGGAGAAAGCTGGGAGGAACCCACTTCACTTAGTTTGTGCATTTAAGCCAAAGTAATAAAATCAGAACTGTACTTGGCCCTTAGACTCTGTAAGTTTATGAAAGGAAAACGAATTCATAAGCAACATTAACACTTCTGGAAAATAGTCTCCCCACCCAAGACTGGGTTGGCAATTCTGGTGGAGTACGAGGTCACCTTTGCGAGGGGGTGTGGACACAGAAGATGTGACCATTCACATCTTATTAAATTTTCTGAGATGCAGGAAGGTGTCTCAGAGGAGGAAGCAGCCTGTGCCAAAATGCAGGGGTTGGTGAGAGCCTTCGCTGGGTTCATTGCAAGTCTTTCCGTTCAGCAGCCGCTAATGGGAAGGGCTGTGGGCCAAAGGCACCACCTACCTTTGGTGAGCACGCTGATAGCTACCCTGAGCCCGGCACACACACGACTATTTCCTGACCTGGAATCCCGCTCTTGGAGGAAAAGCCATTAGAGACGAGTGTTGGACTGGACCAGTGTGGTTTTATCATGACACGAGTAAACGTGGATTGTCACCTTCCTCTTAGATGTGAATTTCCGTGTCTTGACGTGGGTGGGGTGATGGCATTCTTTTCGTCCAGAGCTTTGAGGTTTGAGAATGTGACTTCTAATTGAACCTTGTCCCCAGACAGGTGCTGGCAGATCCCTGCTGCTGCACTTAATACACTGGGGTTTGTCCTCCGTTCACAGGGGACTTTGTCAGTGACCGTGATTCAGAAGTAGCCACAGGGCACAAGGTGAATTACACAAGGGCCTGGGTTACACTGCTTATTCCCTCCAGGCCCCTTGGCTGGATGTATGTTTCCATTTGGGGACGGGGAATCACTGAAAAGAACATTCTCTGTTGTTGTCTGCTTTCATTATTATGGGGAGGAAATGCCCTTAGACTTTCAAACAAAAATCGTGTTGTGGGTCTAGAAAAACCTGAGTATAAACCCCAGCCCTAGCCTTCAGCATCTGTGTGTCCTGCTGGCCTAAATGCAGAGCCATACTGTTCATTTTAGGATGGTTTGGGAAGCTTTTTGAAACCTTCTCCAAAGCTGTCTTAAGATCTCCTTTAATCATGTCCCGTTATCCACCACAAAAGCGTTCTTTCCCTCAAGACGCACAGCTGAGAATTGACTGTGTTTTCGCTAAGGTGGCCGCATACGGGTGAAGCAGAATTGGATCATTTGCTGAGAGCAGTGTGGTCCTAGTTTCTAGGCCAGCTGCCAGGGCAGCCTCAGGACCACCCGGTAACTCAGCCCTTCTCCAGAGTCACCGACACATGTGATTTCATTCTGGTCATCGCTGAGTGAATCAGAGGGCACGTGGATGTACAAGCTTGGCATTTTCTGAATTCCTGTGCATTCATTCTGCAGGAAGACAGTAGAAATGAATGCAGAAAGGTGGTGCCCACAAGCTTTGAGAAGCCTTATTAATTCAGCAGCAGTGTGTACACACTAGATTTCTCATTCCTTAAAGGCGGTCCCTGCTCTCTGATAAGAAGCAGAGACCGAGGGAGGGAAAGGATTAGGCTGTTAGGTCTTTGCAAAAGACCTGGATTCTGAAGCAGGATGGTTTGACCTTCACTTTTCATTCCCTCAGCAGTTATACTGTGTGCATGGCTTAAATGTGCAGTTGATGTCCCACTTTGTTGCAAAGAGGCTCGACTTATTCATCATTGGTACCTGCCCTGTCTCCGCATTTCAGTGCACTTCAGGTGGCAGGGAATCTAGGTTTTGGAATTGAACATCTCCCTTCCTTGGCCTTTATGGATTGTCACTTCAATTCTCTAGTCACCTCAGATATTTATGACCTGGTAGGGCCTACCGGCTAGAGGTTTTCATCTGTGGCTGCAAATGAGAATCTCCTGGGGGAACTTTAAAAAAATGCACATACCCAGGCCCTGTTCCAATCCAGTTGGATCAGAGTTTCTGGGTGGTGCCCAGACACTGGTATTTACAAAAATCAACTTTTTGGGTGATTCCACTGGGCAACAGCACAGAGAACCCTGGGGCCACACAGAAGGATCCTCATTCCAGGATGGGCATGGAGATTTGTTTCCACTACAGAGAACCTAGGAATGGACCGTCTCTAATTTCTCACCAAGCCAGCAGCATCTCCAAGCAGGAAGAGCAAGTATGCAGGTGGAAAGCCTCATCTATTAGCAGGCTGCATGAATTCACTCAAAAGTGTGGGTTTTCTTTTTCTGTGTCTTCATCTGTGAAATCGAGATGATCCCTGCCCCGTGTTCCTCACTGGGCTGTTGGAAAGGATGTAATCAAATCATACATGTCCGGGAAAGCACAGTGGTAAAGAGAATGAAACACATGCTAGAGGAAGCTGTCATTACCCCCTGGCATATTTTGGTGTAATGAGATACCCAATGGATTATAGCTCTGTCTAAACCCTTAGCATGTGGCTGGAGGGTACAAAGAAGGATCAAAATGTGTTAAGTCACCCAGATATTTATAAAACCCTTTCCAACAGAGGGGCCCAGGTGGGCTCCATCAAGGCCCCAGAAGACACTGCCTTAAGCTCCCCTGGTTTCAGATCACCTTGAAGTTTCCACCACCGGCTTCATGAAAAGCCCATTTTTTTTTTTTTTTTTTTTTTTTTTTGCACCTGTCCATCGAGAGATTCAAGGCTCATTCCTGGGGCTGTAATTAAATATAGTACGCCTCATTTTAATAGATAAGGCTTCCTTTTGGCCTCCAGGATTTAGACTGCCTGGCTGCCACCCTTGTGTTTTATTCCTTGTTTCCAGTTAGTTGCTGCTTTCTCGATGTCTTTGAGCCTGAAAGTGGGCTTGGCAGCATCTGTGCGTTTTGTTAAACCCAGGAGAAAGATTGTGCTCATAAAAGCTCACTAAAGCTCATAGGGGCGTTTGCTTACGTCCGAGGGAAAAATGTTTCCTGGTCCAGGTGATTTCAGTCTGTTCAAAGAGAGCAGGGGAAAAACAAGCAAACCGCCATGGGGCTGATGTTGACAATTCCCGTAATAGAAGGACCAACGTGATCAGGCTTTGTTTAACTTTGCTTCAGTTACTGTGGTCCCTGGGTATCCACTGGGAATTGGTTCCAGGACCCCACGGCCACCAAATTCACAGATGCTCAAGTCCTTTATGTAAAACAGTGTAGTATTTGCGTATAACCTACGCAATCCTCCTGTACACTTTAAATCACCTCTAGGGTACTCATAAAAAGCATTGTCAATGCTGTGTAAACAGCTGTCGGTGTGTGGCAAATGGGAGTTTTGCTTTTTGGAACTTTCTGGAATTCTTTTCCCCAATACTTGCCATCCATTGTTGTTTGAACCTGAGGATGCAGAGCCCTCCCATACGGACTGTATTTTCTTTTCCTGAACAGAATCAAGAGCACAGACCCTAGAGAATACAGCTGGGGTTGTGTTTTCACCCCATGATGAGTGGCAAAGGTTTGGCTTTCCTGCCCAGTCCAGCTCCAGAAGAGGAAGTTCTGATGGCGGCTCATGCGGGCAGTGTTCCCAATCACGTGCTTCTGGCTGCAACTGCTTGGATGGGCGTTTTGCTGGCTTTATTGACGGGCATCTCATTTTTCTGCCTGTCCAAGGTCTTTTTCCTGGCCTTCCTTCCTAAATGCTGTCTGCAGGAGAGTTGTTATGTGAAGCTTTTGAGTTCTTGGAATTGGATGTAAATAAATCCTATGAGCCTCTTGCAGGAGGGTGCTGCGTTACCGTAAGTGCTGGGAATTCTGAGCCTGAACAGCTGGTTGGTTCATCAAGTCACAGAAGGAGCCACAGCCCCACAGAGGAAGGCCTTTTAGGAGGATGTGAGCCTCTTGAGGTCAGGCTCCTTGACTTCTTCCTAAACAGTGCTTAATGAATGTTTGTTGAACCAATGACGCTTTATCCTCTATTTCAAGTGAAAAAGTAGTGAAAGCCCAAGTGATGGATGTGTTGTGTGTCCACATTGGTCTCCTGTGCTCGGATCAAACATTTGTTCATCTCGCGGTCTACTCCATGGCAGTGGTGGGCCGTGCTTGATCCTGAGAGCATCATGAATGACGCTTTCTGCCCCCAGGCCCTTGTTGCTGTGCTGTCTTGGAGAGATCAGACTTTCCCTGGGTTGTTGTGATGGGGTAATGACATAAGAGGCTCCGAAAGTGCTTTGCAGCTGGAGAAACATTAAAGGGTGCAGTGTGGAAACATTAAAGTTTCATGAATGCTAATACTCATCACAGTTATCCGCCTGCTCTCACGAGGCAAGAAGGAGACGTTGCACAGGCTGGCTGATTAGCAGAAGGGTCACCCAGCACCCACGTCTATTGCTTGTATTTAGCGCTCTATCCATTATTATGCAGATTTCATAGCAATTTAGGTCTGTCTTGGATCACACCTGGAGTGTTTGCATCAATAAATAAAAATTTATTATGATAAAAGTAATAACGTCCGTTCAGTCCTGGTCTGTCTGCCATATGCTAGACACTGCCCTGCGGGATCATGCTGATTTAATCGACACAGTGACACAGTGAGGTAGGACTTTTATATCCCTTGTACAGATAAGAAAACTGAAGTTATTTGTCTCAAGTCACATAGGAAGCAGGTGGGGCAAGATTTCAACTCATAGGTCTGCCTTGCTTCAAAGTCTATATTATTAATACAGTTGTCTCCCTTTATATCATGGGGAATTCGTTCCAAGACCCCCCTTTGATGCCTGAAACCTGGGATAGTAATGAAACCTATTTATACTTTGGTTTTTCCTATATATACATACCTACGATAAAGGTTAATTTATAAATTACGTACAGTGAGGGATGAACAATAATTAATAATAAAGCTGAACAATTATAACTCTCCTCGCTCTCTCTCAAAATATCTTATTGTACAAGTGCAATGCCTTTGCCATCATAACTAAGCGCTCACCACACACTGGCCATAACTTTTGCAGTTTGAGGTGCGACAGCAAAACTAGCGTGTATTTCTTTTTTCTTCACAATTTCACGGATGGAAGAGCCTCTTTTTTTCTTAATTAATTAATTTATTTTTGGCTGTGTTGGGTCTTTGTTGCTGCGTGCGGGCTTTCTTTAGTTGTGGTGAACGAGGGCTACTCTTTGTTGTGGTGCGCGGGCTTCTCGTTGCGGTGGCTTCTCTTGTTGCTGAGCACGGGCTCTAGGCACGTGGGCTTCGGTAGTTGTGGCGCACGGGCTTAGTTGCTCCGCGGCATGTGGGATCTTCCCAGACGAGAGCTCGAACCTGTGTCCCTTACATTGGCAGGTGGATTCTTAACCACTGTGCCACCAGGGAAGTCCCGGAAAAGTCTTCCTTATCATAGACCGAAGCAACCTCAGCATACAATTTTTTTTCCCTTTCCTTATTAAGTCGAGAACTTTCACCTTTTATCTTAAAGGAAGCACTTTATGGCCTTCTCTTCAGCATATCTTAATTGCCAGCATCACTACTCTAGCGCTTTTGGAGCCATTATTAAGTAAAATAAGGATGACTTGAATACAAGCATGGTGATACCAAGACAGTTGACCTTGATAACCAAGGTGGCTGTTAAGTGATTAACGGATGGGATATGCTGGACCATGGGATAATTCACGTCCCGGGCAGGACAGAGTGGGAAGGCGTTATTTCATCATGCTACTCAGAATGGCTTGCAATTTAAAACTTAGGAATTGTTTATTTCTGGAGTTTTCCATTTAATACTTTTGGACTGTGGTTGACCATGGGTTACTGAAACCATGGAGAGCAAAACCTTGGATGAGGGGGGACGGCTGTAAATATGTTTTTTTGTTTTGTTTTTTCTGCTGTGCCACTCGGCTTGTGGGATCTTAGGGCATGGATTCAACAGAGAATGCTAGACTACCATAAGCTTTTGTCAAAGCTGGTTTGCAACTTGAGAGAAGAAACTGTATATTTCACTTTTCCCATTCAATAAGAAGTGCCTGGTTCATAGCTAGTGCTGTGCATTTATTGGTGTATGTTTATAACCCTTTTTTTAAAAAAATGCTTTTAAATTTATGGACAGTAAAAATCACTCTTGCAGTGGATAGTTCTATAAGTTTTGACATGTGCCTGAAATCATGTAACCAGCATCACCATCAAGATACAGAACATTTCCATGACCACCAAATTCCCTTGTGCTACCTCTCTGTCATCAGAAACTTCCCCCAGCCCTGATCCTTGGCAACCTTTTCCTATAGTTCTCTTTCTCTATAGTTTTTCTTTGCTGGAATGTAATCTAAATGGAATTACACAGTATATAGCTTTTTGAGTCTGGTTTCTTTCTCTTAGCCTCATACATTTGAGTTTCATCCATGTCGTTGCACGTATCAGTAGTTTGCTCCATATTTCTAAGTATTATTTTATTGCACGATGTCCAGTAGTTTGTTTGAATCATTCACTAGTTGAAGGGCTTTGGGGTTGTTTCCAGTTTGGATGATTATGAATATAGCTGTTATAAGCATTTGCATATAGGTTTCTGTGTAAACACATGTTTTCTTATTTTTTTTTTTCCGGTATGCGGGCCTCTCACTGTTGTGGCCTCTCCTGTTGCGGAGCACAGGCTCTGGACGCGCAGGCTCAGTGGCCATGGTTTACGGGCCTAGCCACTCTGCGGCATATGGGATCTTCCTGGACTGGGGCACGAACCCGTGTCCCCTGCATCGGCAGGCGGACTCTCAACCACTGCGCCACCAGGGAAGCCCATGTTTTCTTATTTTTCTAGTTTCTTGAGGTGAAATCTTAGATTATTGACTTGGGATTTTTCTTATTTCTAACACAAATATGTAATGCTATACATTTCTCTCTAAGCTGTAGTCCACAAAATTTCAATAGGTGTATTTTTGTTTCAATCAGTTTATTTTCTACTTTTCTTCTCTTTGACTCACGGATTATTTAGAAGTGTGTTGTTTACTTTCCAAATATGTGGAAGTTTTCTAGATAATCTGATACTGATTTCTGATTTAATTTCACTATGGTCAGATAACATACTTTGTGTGATTTCAATTCTTTAAAAACTTTAAGGTTTGTTTTATGATCCAGAATGTAGTGTATCTTGGTCAGTATTCCATGTACACTTTAAAAGACTGTGTTTTCTGTTGTTTTTGGGTTTAGGGTTCTATATATGTCAATCAGGCCAAAATGTTTGATAGTATTAATCAGGACTTCCATATCCTTGTGATCTTTTGCTTACTTGTTCTCTAGATTACTTAGGGAGGGATGTTGATGTCTCCATACAAGTGTAATGTTGAATTTGTCGTATTTCCCCTTTCAGTTATTTCAGTTTTTGCTTAACATATTTTGAAGCTGTATTTATGGAGACATACACATTTAATATTGTTATTTCTTCTAGGTAAGTTTATTCTTGTATCATTATGTAACAATCCTCTTTTTTCCTGGATGTCCTTTTTCTGAAGTTTATTTTGTCTGATATTAATATACGGCTTTCTTCTGGTTAGTGTTTTCATAGTCTTTCTTTTTCCGTCCCTTTAAGTTGATTCTATTTATATTCTTATATTTATAGCTGTTTCTTATAGATAACATATACTTGGGTCTTTTTTATAGAGTCTGACCATCTCTGTCTTTAAATTGTTGTTTTTGGACCATTTATATTTAATGTAATTATTGATATAGTCAGATTTAGGTCTACCATTTCATTACTTGCTTTCTGTTTGTCTCTTCTTGTTTTTGTTTCTCTCTTTATTATTTCCTACCTTCTTTGAGATTCTTTGATATTTTGAATATTCCAGTAAAACTTTTCTATTGGACTGTGTGTGTGTGTGTGTGTGTGTGTGTGTGTGTGTGTGTGTTTTACAGTATACATATCTGTTTTTCATGGTCTACTTTTAGTGTTTTATCACTTGAATAAAATTAAAAAGTCCTACAACCAAATAGATTCCTTTACTGTGTCCTCTTCATATTACAGTTATATGTATTATATCTACATACATTAAAACTCCATTTAATTTTTGCTTTTGATAGCCGTCCTAATTATACAGAACTTAAGCAGAGACAAATAATCTATTTACCCAGCTATTTACCATTTCTTTAGCCTTCCCTTTATTCTTGAATTTCTTTTTTTTCTAATTATAAAAGTAACATATTTATTATAAAAAATAACTTGGAAAACATAGATAATATAAAAAAGAAAAAGTCAAAATTCCTTCTGTATCATTACCACAATTAATATTCTGATGTATTTCCATATTCTTGAAGTTCTAAGTGTTCTTTTAGTATCGTTTTCCTTCAGCCTGATGAGACATTTATTTGACATTTATTTTAGACCACATCTTCTGGTGATGAATTCTCTCTCTCTCTCTCTCTCTTAAAATTTCACTGAAAATGTCTTTAGTTTTCCTTTATTCCTAAGTGGTATTTTGTTTTTTTTTTTTTTTTTTGCGGTACGCGGGCCTCTCACTGTTGTGGCCTCTGCTGTTGCGGAGCACAGGCTCTGGACGCGCAGGCTCAGCGGCCATGGCTCACGGGCCCATCCTGGACCAGGGCACAAACCTGTGTCCCCTGCATTGGCAGGCAGACTCTCAACCACTGCACCACCAGGGAAGCCCCTAAATGGTATTTGATTGTATACAGATTTCCACTGGATGTAGAATTTAAAAATCTTTGAAGACTTCTTCCACTGCCTTCCAGTTTCCATCATTTCTGATGAGAAATCTGTATTCATTTTAATCACTGTTTCCTTTATGGTGTGTTGATTTTCTGTGGCTGTTTTCAAGATTCTTTTTTATCTTTGGTTTTTTAGCAATTTGAATATTGTCTCTGTGTTCTTCTCTTTGAATTTATTTTATTTGGGGTTTGATGAGCTTCTTGAATCTGTAAATTTATGTCTTTTACTGTATTCGGTAAGCTTTCAGCATTCTTTCTTCAAACATTTTTCCTGCACCAATCTCTTTCTTCTCTCATTTTTGGAGTGTAGTGACATGAATATTAGATCTTTTTTTTTTTTTTTTTTTTTTTTTTGCGGGCCTCTCACTGTTGTGGCCTCTCCCGTTGTGGAGCACAGGCTCTAGACGCACAGGCTCAGTGGCCATGGCTCACGGACCTAGCCGCTCCATGGCATGCGGGATCCTCCTGGACCGGGGCACGAACCTGTGTCCCCTGCATCGGCAGGTGGACTCTCAACCGCTGCGCCACCAGGGAAGCCCCAATATTAGATCTTTTGATATTGTTCCATAAGTCCTTAAGGCTCTGTTAATTTTTTTCAACCTGTTTTTCTCTACCCTTAAGATTCAGTATTTTGGCTGCTCTATCTTCCAGTTTATTGACACTTTCGTCTGTCGTCTACATTCTGTTATTTCGTGCATCTAGTGGATTTTTTAAAAATATATAATTTATTATATTTTTCAAGTCTAAAATTTCCATTTGGTTCTTTTCAATAATTTTTATTTTGCTCTGAGAACTTCTGTCTTTCCATTAATTTCAACAGTAGTCAAGCTTACTTATGGAATATAGTTAAAATAACTGCTTTACCATTTTTGTCTATAATTCCAACATCTGAATCATCTTGGGGTTAGTATCTATTGATCTATTGATTGTGTTTCCCTCCCTCCCTCCTTCCTTCTTTCCTTCCTTCCTTCCTTCCTTCCTTCCCAATTTTAGGTTGTATCCTGGATATTTTGAACATTATGTTGTGAGACACTGGGTCCTAATCAAAGCTGCTGGAGAATGATTTTTTGTTTTTAAAGAAGGAAGTCAACCAGGTAGGGCTCAGATGACAAGTCTGTCTCACCTTTTGGGGGTGGTAGCAACCATGCCAGTTCAGTTTTCAAAGCCTTTGCTATGTTGTTTGGCTCTGCCCCACATTTGTGCTATTTGTGAGTTAGTTTGGGATCAATGTGGTTCTTTATATCAAAATTTACTTCTCAGAGCCATTGCTTCTTTGGGTGTGTTTCACAGTTGTGCGTCTCATGGGTAGCCTGGAACTTGTGTTGATTCATATATAGATTTACAGGATCTCCTTCCCCAACCCTCCCCTCTCTGGGATTTTCCTCACGCTCTCATTCTCAGCAGTCCTTCTTCCCAGTTCTCTGGTCAGAAAGGCGGATGTGTCTTAGAGTTTTCCCCTAAGCTATTGTGCACCCCACGCAAGCTATTGTGCAGCTCTGTGTAACTGGGGCTGCCCTCAGGGCAAAGCAGTGAGAGAAAAGAGAGAGTACAAAAGTAACCAGCATCCCCTGCACTCTCCAGACCACAGGGACCCCCTTTTGCAGTTCCTTTGGTCAAAGAAATGGGTTATTTCTTCGGCTCGTAGGGTCTCAGGACGTGCAGCAGCAGTGCGGTACCGTGACAAGGTCCGGCCTTAGATCAGGGCAGGGAGGAAAAAAAGAGGAAATACCTGGGATATCCCATCACACTCTTCGGTTTTTAGAGGCTCCTTTTCCTAGTCATCTGGCCAGAAAGAGGAGATTTTTCTTGAAGTTTTTGTTTTCTTCTCCCACTGTGTATTTCTTTGATTGGGCCCACTTTTGAATCGAAGCCAAGAGGTAATGGAGGAAAATTTAATCCAGGAAACCTGCCAATGTGTGTTTCTTCAATTTTTAACTTCCTTCTCAATATGTCTGATATTGTTTGCTCTTTAGAGGCCTCAAGAAGTTGGTTTTTATGTTCCGTGCAGAGATTTTACTTGTAATCAGGGGGAGAGAGAGGCTTTTGTGAGGCTTTTCTTCATCCTGGCCAGTCCCACAAGTCTTACATCCCCTTTCTAAAAAACAAACAGTAGCATACTATTTGCTTGGCACTTGTTTTTTGTTTTTACTTGGTAGTATACATTGGAGATAACAATGATGCTATTAACAGTGACAGTAAAACAACCATTATTGAATACTTTTAAGTGCCAAGCTTTGTTCTAATTATCATACGTATATTAACCTATTTAATCCTTGCAGTGACCCTATTAGGTAGGTAGTATTACTAAGTAGGTAGTATTATTTCCATTTTACAATGGCATGATACCTCTTTGTGGATATTAAGTAACTTGTTCAAGGTGACATAGCAGTCAATGGAGGAGCTACCTAGTCTGTTTGGTTCAAAATTCCTTACACATAACTACAGTTATATAATAATAATGACAATGATGATAAAATCCAACACTTACCTATCGCATGCTAGCTAGAACATTGCTATAGCTATAAATGTACAGATCACCTTCAGAATGAAATGCCTTTGTGAGCACATCACATTTCTCATTCTAAGGTAACAAGTACATTCATTCTGCATGTAGGAAATCTGAGAAAAGTCAGGTGACTTGCC
Source organism: Delphinapterus leucas (assembly GCF_059928025.1). Lineage (NCBI taxonomy): Eukaryota > Metazoa > Chordata > Mammalia > Artiodactyla > Monodontidae > Delphinapterus > Delphinapterus leucas. The sequence goes on along the minus strand of NC_143130.1, from coordinate 19,610,843 downwards.
AGAGGGGTGGCAATAGAATTCTCTAGAATAGAGAAGTGGTATTTTCAGTGATTGTTGCTGCCCTCTCTGGAAGGTACCATATATTCCTAGCCAGTAAATCTTGGAGAAATAGAATCATAGGAGGTTAAAGTTGGAAGAGACTCACGTGGTTTAAATTTACGTCCTGATTTTATTAATCACACATCATGATGTATGAGAAAGCATCTTGTCAAAGGTAAAATGATATATGATGTTAGTTGTTTGCATAAGGAAACAGTTCTAGAGAGCTAAACTGATTAAATCCTTATCTTCATTATCATCGTCATAACTGCATTTATAGGACACAAATGTCCCAGGAACTCTGCAGAACACATCTCTGATGTTTAAAATAACCTTGCAGAATAGGTATTATAGTCCCCATTTTTTAAAAATGAAAAAAATGAATGCTCAGAGATGATAGGAAACTTGCCCAACAAAGGTGCCCCACAGTATTCATCCACGTGTCTTTACTGAGTACTTCCTACCTATAAGTATTTGACATGTACTAATTGTATGTGTAATTATCATGTAATACGTTGTCCTGATTGGGATACTTTTCTGAGTGAAAGGGAGACTGAGTAGTCATTATACTGGAACTGTCCTGGGCAGATACAAAATGCTGTAGATGGCCAGTGTTCATGAGTGTGTATTAATAGGTCTGTGGGTCTGTTTCCTAAGGCCATTAGAGGTGAGCCACATAGAGCTGGGTATTCCTTTATGCAGTGGACAGAGGCCACTTACAAATTTTGCTCATCCTTGGGGATTAAGAGAGGCCATTCTTTAAGCCAATATAGTTTTAAAATGAAAGGGCTGTGAAAAGTCATGAAGAAAGCCCTTAAGCTAATATATATTTAAAATTTTTTTCTCTAGGGCTAGGTACTCATGAGCCTTTCAAGATGAATATTATTAAGTATGGATGGGAGTAGATAAGATTCCTTCCCCCTATATTACACTGAGATGAGGGTAGATCCTTCCTGGAGGTAAGGCTTTAGAAATGGAAACGACTTAAATGTGATTTTTTTTCTCTTCTATTCTCATGAAAAAGATATTTATCCAACTGGTCATGATGTATCGAGCTGGGTAATGTGCCTGTAATATACATAAGCATGTAATGCTTATTGCCATTCTAAGGAAGGGACTCATATCCGTGTTCTATGTATGGGGAAGCTGAGGCTCCGAGTGGTTAAGTTACTGCCCCAAACTTGCAGAGCTGATTGGTGCTGGTGTAGGGATTCGGGTCAAGGTCTGGCTGACTCCGGAGGCCGTGTGCTCCTAAACACTTCTCTGTGATGAACTGGGAGGCTCTTGTCATCAGAACGAGGAACAGCGTGAAGCTGCTCCCTCCCTTCAAGCTGTTAATGGGGAGTATTGGGCAGTCTAACCTCCCGGGTGAATATGAATATCTTGCTTGAGGAAAGCACTAGACTGAATTATCACCCCAGTGTTGTAAGTGCCTGGGCCTTGGGCCAGTTGCTCAACCTTTCCTGAGCTCAGTTTCCTTTTCTAGGAGGTGAGGGGATTGAACTTAATGATTTGTGTGGCTCATCTAACAGTTTGCGATCTGAAATTGACTGGGGTCCCCATTCGTCATGGTAGACATGCTGGTGGGAGAATGCAGCTTGCTAATTTGCATGCTAATAGTTTGACAGATGGAGAGGCATGCAAGTCCTGTTGTGATTTATACAGGACTTAGAAGAGTTTACAGGAGGGGTGTCCTCGTGGCTTTGGGGGTCTAGGGGTGGCAGTGGTTCTCATGTGTTTTCTGCCAGGGGCCGTTTTTGTACATTACTTTTGTGGACCCCATCCATCTTTCTGCATTGTAATTCCAAGCTTCCTCCCTTCACTTCTGTTGTTAGTCTGGAGACTGAGATGATTAGAAGTCTGAGATTATCCAGGATCAAATAATTAGAGCACAGGCTTAAAGGACCCTAAATGTCAGGCTTCCCCTTGGCAAATAGAACAGGAAGTGGAAGTTGCATGAAGTTTACATTCACGTCAGTAGTCTTGCTTTGGACATTAGTGGCGAGACCATCACAATTTGATGATGAGTCTCTGATACTTGTTTTTCTTCAGGAGGAGGTAGTGTATCTTAGGGACCCAGTCAGGCAAAAAAAGCAAGGCTCCCTCCAGCAACCTGCCCCAAGTGCATTCATCCTCCTGTACCTTGTGCTGAAATAGGTTAATGGTTGCTGGGGATGCGTGGAAATTACCAACCTCAGAAGTTTCCTTGTGCCCTGCCCCTTTCTCATCTGTATGCATCACATTTGCTTAAACGGATTGTCTGCAGGCAAAGTCCAATTATTTGGAACCAAGTTCCTAATGATAAACACAATGCCTCCAGTGTCTGTCATTGTGAACTTCCACAGAGCAGGAGAGATGACGGGGAGTCATCAGAACTGAACCAAACCCAGCCCATTTTGCGCGAAACAGCGTGGTAGGGCACTAGTTCAAGATGCGTCTTCCATGTTGAAATGATAAACTGTCGAATGCAGAGTGATTATAAGTGAAGCAAGACTTACACGTTGCTTTTCCTTTCTTTGTTTCCTCGCGATAGTGTTCTCATAATGTACTGTCTGGGTTGGACACGAACCGAAAAATGACTTTTGCTGGCTTTCCTCACAGGGTGGTTAATGTCGTCAATAACGGCTAAATGATGAGTTTGGGTCTAGTAACTGAGGCCAGGGAATTGATAATAAAGGCAAAGGAGATTTTCTGTCTCTAATTACAATGATTTATAACCTAGGAATCAGGGAACTCTTTCATAGGTCATTTTTAACAGGTCCCTAATCCAGCTCTTCCCAATAGAGGATGTTCCAAATGCTACCCAGTGGAGAGCTTTGGCCAGATCTGCTGATCATTTCTACTGGATAGTGCTCTCCCTGGGTAACTATTGAGCAATTAAATCATTCCTAGAAGAGAAAAAAAAAATCTTAATTTTCTCCACTCATAATTGGGCTTCTTTTTCTTAATTTAATCCTTAACCTTGTGCTTTTTCTTTTTTAAAAAAATAATTAATTTTTAAATTTTTGGCTGCATCGGGTCTTCGTTGCTATGCGCGGGCTTTTTCTACTTGCGGCGAGCGGGAGCTACTCTTCGTTGCGGTGCGCGGGCTTCACATTGCAGTGGCTTCTCTTGTTGCGGAGCACGGGCTCTAGGTGCACGGGCTTCGGTAGTTGTGGCACACGGGCTCAGTAGTTGTGGCTCGCGGGCTCTAGAGCGCAGGCTCAGTAGTTGTGGCGTATGGGCTTAGTTGCTCCGCGACATGTGGGATCTTCCCGGATCAAGGCTTGAACCTGGGTCCCCTGCATTGGCAAGCGGATTCTTAACCACTGCACCACCAGGGAAGTCCACATTGTGCTTTTTCTTCTTTGTTGTGTAGGCTTTTAAAAAGTTTATGTTGTCTCCATTCATTCGTTCAACAGGTATTTATTGATCACTTGGCCAAAAGAGTCACGTTTAATTCTTTTCGTTTTATTTTCAAGCCTGACCTTGCTGCATGCATCACTGTTTATGGGCAGTGGCTGGCGTTTCTCTGCCCTGAGCCGTCTCCTTGCATTGTTTGTCTGGCTATGAGATTATTTGAATAGAAGGCTGTGCCCCACGCATCACCCCGTGTCCCATCTCCTGGTCCATATCCCGTAATAGGATACAGTACTCCTTCATAGACTGACCAGCTGTGAGTTTATCCTTTTAAAGCCCGAGTTTTCAGGCCGTAACCTTCCAGTTGTGTTTACTGTAAAGTCACAGTGTCCTCCGTGCTCTGCTTTTTAAAGTTTTCCTTGCTTCTTCTATCTTTTTTTGTTTTTTTTTTATTGTGGTACGTGGGCCTCTCACTGCTGTGGCCTCTCCCGTTGCGGAGCACAGGCTCCGGACGCGCAGGCTCAGCGGCCATGGCTCACGGGCCTAGTTGCTCCGCGGCATGTGGGATCCTCCCGGACCGGGGCACGAACCCGTGCCCCCTGCATCGGCAGGCGGACTCTCAACCACTGCGCCACCAGGGAAGCCCCGCTTCTTCTATCTTCAGTGCCTTTATTTTAACGGCTCTGTATTATCGCCGTGATCCTCCTTTATCCTCACGACTCTGCATTGGGACGCAGACCTCCACTCTAATTGGGTAGTTCTTGTGGCCATTTTATTAGTAAAGAAGCAGGCTTGGCAGATGGTGACAGAGTTCCTGTGAACATGGTGTGAACAGATTGTGGGTTTATTATTTCACGTAAAAGAACTAAAAAAAATAGGGAAACCAAGACTAGCATGCTGGCTCTATGAAGGCACAGAAACCTAGGTTCTTTCTATCTCTGTTCTGTCACCACTAGGAAGAACTCAGGTTCACAAGCTGACTGCTGGAGAACCAGCTGTCACATCCTTAATCTAGAAGCAAAGGAGGGGCAAGAGACAAAAACATAGCATCACAGCAAGTCAGCCCCCTTTAAAGAGTCTTCTGTAAGCCTCACATGATCACTTTGGTTTAAATCTCGTTGACCACCTCTAGCTGAAAGGGAGGTTGGGGATTGTAACTTTGCAGCTTGGTGTATTAGAGTTATGTTAGCTGTTGGAACAAACCAGCCTCCAAATTTTAGACCCGGGCTCCTTGCCTCTGTGGCACTACCCTCCTCTAGGACCTGCTGTCCTTTGCATTGAGTGGGCAGGTGGCAAACACGGATGGACAGTCCCGTGTGGGATGTTTCTGGGTCAGCCTGGAAGGGGCCCAAGGCATCTACTTGTGCTCCATTGGCCAGAGCTCTGTCACTTGGTCATGTGTCCCTGTAAGGCTGGGCACTAGAGTCCAGCTGTGTGTCTGGGACAGAAGGGAAACAGGCTTGGTGAACAGTTAGCCACTGGGCATGTTGCTGCCCCTGTGATGTCAGGACATTAAGACACACAGAGATTCATGAAACTATAACAGTCTCAGCCACAGCCCAACACAAACTCCTGTTCCTCTTTCCCATGGGGGCTCTTCCCACGGGGTCACCAGGGTCAGGCCTTGTCCCTTCCGGGTCTGTCTGACACCAGCACTTGATATTTTCTCCATTCTCCAACTTCTTGTCCGTCCCACCAAATTTAGCTCTAAATTCCACAGTGACTTGTTTTTATTTGCTCAGTGCTTCCTGGACCTTGATTTTTGTTCCTTAAACCTGTGAAAGCAGGGACTTTAACCTCTTCTTCTACCGTCATTAGTGGGTAGCGATGCCCTGGTAAGTGATGTGTCCTCCTCATGAGAATGAACAAGAAGTCCTCTGTGGAATCCAAGATCACGAGGCCAGGAGTTAAAGTTAAAACTTTCTGGCCAGCATCCAGAGGCCATTCCGAGGGCATCCAGGCCTCTTTAGTCATGTTCTACCACTGTCAGTTTCATCCTCTGAACCTGGAGAAGGCCCTCCCTTCTCTAGGTCCGAGTTTATTGTAGAAAACTCCCACTCCTGAAAGGTTACTCAAATGCCCCTGCTTTGTAAAAGTATGGCGCTTCATTTTGGCCAGACCACGTTTGTTCTCTTCTTCCTCTGAGTTCTGGTAACGTTTTTTGTGAATGTTTTTGTTTTAGGGCCTATCGCCTCATCAGAACAATTAATATGTATGGATCACACCAGGGAGTGAGGGTATAATTCCCATCTTTTCATTTAATCCTCCCAACAGCCCTGTGAGGTATGGGGTGTCACCATCTCTATTGTACTGAGGGAGAAATGAGAGGTTATTTACATCATGTGGTCCAGTGCTACTGCGAGTGGAAGCCTGTCATTGCTATGCTAGGATGGTAGGTGCATTGGGGTCTGTCCTAAGAAACCGGGGCCCAGGGCTTCCTTCCTTATCTGCCCCCAACTCTGCAGTTCATTAAGGCACCATTGTCTACTCCGCCTTTGGTTAAATGTTTAAAATATCATGAAGTATTTCCAATTTACCAAAAAGCACAGAAAAATAAATGAACAGATTACTATGTACCCACCACCCAGATTGAGCAAATGTTAATTATCATTTTGCCATATTTACTTTAGATATCTAAAAAGTTATGGATGCAGGGCACAGTTATGGATATGTGTCTCATTCTTTTGCCCACCCCACAAACGACTTGTACTGGAAGCTGATGTGTGCATTCTTATTGTGTGTCTTTATACTTTTACTGCATGTGTATATACTGTGCGTCCTACAGTGTAGGACTTCGTATCGTTGCTGTGTATGTGTGTGTGTTTTATGGAGTGACATAAATGGCCTCAATACTGTCTCTTTTAGTAACCTGCTTTTTCTCACCCATTATTATGTTTTTGAGATTTATCCGTATTAACTCAAGTAGGTCTCATCATTTAATTTAATTGCTAGAATATTCACTGAACATCTGTATTTCTTATTTGAGGCATCTGTATCTCTATAGATAAATTTAATATTATGTCACTCTAGATAAATACCTATAACTCTAACTCATTCTTTTTCATGCCTGTGTAACATTCCATGGTATGGATGTACCATTCCAGCATTACTGGAAATTCATGTTGTTTCCATTATTTTCCATTTCTTGTAGTGCTACAAATCAGCACCTTTATACCTGTATCCTTATAGAATGCTTTTATTTCTATAGGATAGATTTCCTAAAATGAAATTGAACAGGGATAGCTAGTTCATTTCCAAAAATGTTGTAGCAATTTACAGACAGCTGCTTTCCCACATAAACTGACCTTTTTTCAACCTGATAAGAAGTAAGCTGTTCTGTTGAGGTTTTATTTAGCCTTTTCTGGACCACTAGGAAGATTGAGCATCAGTTAATATGTTCATCGGCCATTCTGTGAACTTCATATTTGTATCCTGGTTCACATCAATTTGCAGGACTAGAGCATCTCCGCTGGGCATGGTTTCTGTGAGCAGCGCCCCCTGGAGTTGTCTTAGTAGGAAGCCCTTGGTATCAGAGGGATATTAACTCTGTCTTATGGGTTGCGATGATATCCCTTTAGATAAATTGGGGTATTATATCCCTCTAGATAAATACATATAACTCTCATTCTTTTCAATAACCATGTAGAATTCCATGGTATGGATATACCATTCCAGCTTTCCTGAAAATTTGTGTTTCCACCCCACCGTGTCATTTTTTTTTTTACTTTGCTTACAGTATCTTCTACTATTCCCCCCTTTTTTAAAAAAAAATTTATTATTTATTTTTTTGGCTGCGTTGGGTCTTCATTGTTGCGCACGGGCTTTCTCTAGTTGTGGTGAGCGGGGGCTACTCTTCGTTGCGGTGCTCAGGTTTCTCATTGCAGTGGCTTCTCTTGTTGCAGAGCACGGGTTCTAGGCTCACGGGCTCAGTAGTTGTGACTTGCAGGCTCTAGAGCACAGGCTCAGTAGTTGTAGCGCACAGGCTTAGTTGCTCCGCGGCATGTGGGATCTTCCCGGACCGGGGCTCAAACCCATGTCCCCTGCATTGGCAGGTGGATTCTTAACCACTGCGCCACCAGGGAAGCCCTATTCCCCCATTTTTAATTCATAAGACTTGAATATTTTCTCTTCTCCAGTATTGCTTTTTGGGGTTTTGTGCCCTGCTGTAAAAATGTTAACTTATGCATACCTTCCAATTCTTTTGTCCTAGAACATATCCAACATTGTTATTATATTTTTTAACTGGGAAATTTAAGCAACATCTTTAAAGAACTCAGATTTTCTTGATATGTCAGCACAGCCCGGCTAAGGCCTGGGAACTCATTTACTAAATAGCATTTGCTTGGATGCTGTATCAGATGCTCTTTTGAAGAACAGTGCCATGACATGTGTTCTCATCTTTTCCTTTTTCAAGTTGACACTTTGATCTTTCCTGTTCAAATGCGGTGAAGCTCAGGGAGAAGGAGAAAGGCACAGCCAGCCGATAGCTGCACACACTTAGGAGGAAGGTCTGGATGGGTATTTGTGTTTAAAAAATCAAGTAAAGAAACAAGGCCATCAGGGGACTTCCCTGGTGGCACAGTGGTTAAGAATCTGCCTGCCAATGCAGGAGACACGGGTTTGAGCCCTGGTCTGGGAAGATCCCATATGTCACGGAGCAGCTAAGCCCATGTGCCACAACTACTGAAGCCTGTGTGCCTAGAGCCCGTGCTGCGCAACAAGAGAAGCCACTGCAGTGAGAAGCCTGCGCTCCGCAGTGAAGAGTAGTCCCTGCTTGCCGCAACTAGAGAAAGCCCACGTGCAGTAACACAGACCCAACGCAGCCAAAACAAAAAAATTAATAATAATAATAAAATTTAGAGGAAAAAACAAGGCCAAATTGTCCCTGATGTTTACCCTTGGGAAAACGCTGGCCCTCAAGCCTCCTGGAGACTGACAGGTGATCTCTTTCGTTCTGCCATCCTGTCATTTTTGAAGGTTGAGACATAGTGATTTGTTCCTGGAGAAGAAAGGAAGGCAGCGGGAGAGAAGAAAGGAATTCATTTTGCTGCTGCTCGCGAGATGGATCTGATTTAATGGTGAAAACAATTTGTGGATCCAGTTTCTGTTTTTAAGCTGACTTTTCAGAAGCATTCAGGTCTGTGGCAAATGAAAAAAGAAAGTTAAATCATTTTAGCGTTATGGGGTGTGTGTGTGTGTGTGTGTGTGTGTGTGTGTGTGTGTGTGTGTGTGGTTTCCATACGTTTCCATAACCTTCTTTTGTTGATCTGTGCCGTGACTCGAGCCATTATGAGGATGAAATGCCAGTTCCAGGAAGGGCCTGGGGGGTGCAGACTAGTTGCTAGGTGTCTGGCAGATTAGCCATGAGATGCAGAGTGGCACATTTATTCTCCGTGCAGCCAGCGTTGGGCAGGAGACGGGCATGCAGACAGAGTGTGGGACGTGGAGCTGTGAGTGCTGGGGTTTGCGCCTCTGCTCACAGTGGGGTCTGAGGGCAGGCCTGGTGTGCATTGCCTTTACGACTCTTATTTGGTGCACAAGGTAGAGTGTCATCCCCATTGTGTGGATGGCAAAACTGAGGCCCAAAGAGGGCACATCTAAGCAGCTTCCTGAAATAACTCAGGCAAGTACAAAGGGCCTGCTCACAGTTTCATGAGGAACTTGGACTAAATGGGTATGGATTCTACTTTTTAGGGAGCATGAGAATGCCTAGTTAATGTAGCTCAAATGATGGCATTTTTGAAGCCAGTACTGGGCTTGGCACAGTTCTTTGTGCTTATTTTTTTTTCTTTTAAGTTCTCACTCAGAAGAAAAATGTGTCTTCTAACTGGTGGGTTTGCATATCTCTCAGAGAAAAACCCTCAACCTGCCAAACCCTGGCCATGACCCATGGACCCTAATGCTCTGTCTGGATTTCCCGGCCCTCCCTACTGTTTCCTCCTTCCCACACAGCTCCGGGCACCCTGGCCACCTGCTCTTTACCACACCAGGGCCCTCACCAGCCCAAGGCCTTCATTAATGGTTTCCTCCTTCTGGAAGAGTCTTCTAGATATGCTTAGGGCCTGCTTCCTTGTTCCATTCAGTTCTCAGCAAAGAGGCCTGCCCTGGCCACCCCATCTAGAAATGTCCATGCGATTCTTTTTGACCCACACTTTATCTTTGTTTCCAGCGCTTACCAACACATGACATATATATTTGTTTATGGTCTGCCTCTCTTCTCACTGGCCTGGGAGCTTCCTGGGGCAGAAAGCTGGCTCCATCCGCCTCCCTTGGAGGGAGGCATATGTTCACTGCGTGCCTGCCGACCAGTCAGCCTGGGCTCTGTCCCCTCTGGGGGCTCACAGATGTAGGGCCTGCTCCCCAGGCAGCAGCAGGGCCTGGGGACACTTGCCCCTGTCCCTCACCACCTCTAGGAAGCAGTGCCGTGTACAGTGGTCAGTGACAGCTTGTAGCTCCGGTTTCTCTTGAGAGTGAAGTTCATTGTCACAGGCCAGAGCTGACTAATGTTTAAACTGAAGATTGTCTCCAGTGTCATTAAGGACTTCCTGCTGAGCAGGTGCGAACATGGCACGCGCCCAGGCCATGTACCTCTGCTTCAGAGGGGATGGCAGGAGGTATGTCCCTTTACCAAAGAAGTGGCTCAGGCACCTTAATGGGCAAATGTGGGGAGATATTTTGGGGCAGACAAGCCTTTTGGAACCCCTCCCCAGCTCTGGGGAGTCTCACTGTTTGAGGGGTTGAACCTGTTTTACCTTTCATAAATCTCAGAGCAGACCGACCTGAATATTGCAGTGTCAGGGGAAGGGGATTGTAGAGTTTCTAAAGGATGCATCCACCTTGCGTCACGAGAGACACATGTGCTGCTTGGCCCTATTGGGAGAAGCCAAGCAGAAGGGACCAGTGGCCTCTCTGGGCATCAGAGCATCCAGGTCACCGTTCCTATCATTGAGACTTGGGAAGGGCTGGCAGGGGCACAGTAGACCCTACATTCCTTTCCATGGTCTCTGTGATGGGTCATAACCTCCATGGCCAAGTAGTTGAGAAAAGCCCAATGAACCATATCCCCATGCTTCCAGCCTTCATTTTCCATGCAGAGGCATCTCACAGGATGCTCTTTTGTTTTGTGGGTAGCCACCAGGCAGGTGTACTCATTTTTGGCCAGAGATAATGTCATCATCAGAGCCTCACAACAAATCGATTAGTAGTTCGTGTGTGTATGGTTGAACAGCAAATAAAGCGTTCCAGCAAGTGACACTAGTGCCTGCAGAGGGACATGTGAACTTTTCTTTGAGATGGGACAATGTTAATGTGATTATGCTTCAGGAAATGGAGAACTGTCAATTGCGTTTGAAGATTAAGTCGGTTCCATTCATCAGGAGATGAAGAACGGGTGTGTGGGCAGTTTAGAAAAAGAAGGATCAGTAGGTGGGACCATGCCAAGGTCAATCTTGAGTCTACCGAGATTTTATACTTTTGAAAGGAATGAAAATTAGTACGTAGAATTTTAAGATATAAAGGCAATAGGGAGGGGACCTAATTTGAAAACACGGAGGAGTAGCTTAGGGACACGAACAGAAAGTCCAAATTAAAAATTCACCCACCCTCCTTTCATGGGGAGTGTGGGTTCCTGGAAGTGGGAAGGAAGAGAACAGTCCTGCCTCAGCCCTTGGGATTGAAATGGACAAACATTGTCAGAAACTTACATGGAAACCAAAGTTCCCGGGGTTCTATTGGCAGGTTTGCAGGTTAAGAAAGTTTCAATGAATTTACCCATCAGAACCCAGATAGTCATCGACACAGTATGTGTGAGAATTTGGACAATTTCGTTGGGGGGAAATACAGTAAGAAGGACCTCTGCAACCCACCCACCCTTCTTACCCTTTCTGAACTATGAAATTAACTCCGCGCAAGGAGGTGGCATAGTTTTGAAAATGAAAAAGCATGACAGTGGCATCAAACCAGAGTTCTCGCATGTCTGTTGATTAACTGATTAGCAAAATTTGAACCTCTTGGAACTTCCATTTTGCCAGTTGTCAAGTGGGCATGATGTTGTCATGCAGGGTTATTGGTAGGATTAGAAAACTGTTGTCAGATAGTTTTTAAAGTAAGCTTTTAGTAAGGCTTTACTAAGCAATGTAGATGATGGTGGTGGCGGTGATTATCTAGGTTAGAGAAGCTTCATTCTTTGCACAATAACCCATCTTTCTGGGGAAGGGAATTGTTCTCTAGGCTGAAACCTTGCACCTACAGTGAAGCACAGAATAACTTGCATCTTGGCCAGGTTCTGTCTCCAGCCTTGAGTATTTATCTGTCCAACGTGTGCAGCTCAGTGATGGGAAGATGTGTAGACAGTTTCATCTGCTTAAGGTAGGGAGATGCAGCCAGTTAGGAACAATCACTAAAGCTAAAAGAAAGAGAAGGGAATTTTCTTGGTGAAAAGGTAGAGATTGTTTTTATATCATTCACAGCTATAAATAGAGAAATGTTTGCCGTAAATGGATTTCCTGCAGGGCAAAGTTTTATCATATCACTGTGACCGGGAGGACACGTATCTGTTTCTGTTCAAAATGATGTAAAAAGACACAAAGCATTACCTGTGACACATTGGATTGGATTGGGAATATTAATCAGCTATGTTCATTTCCCCTATTTGTTCATGCCTTCTGACTGCCCACTGCATGAAGTCACAGTCTTCCATCGCCTTTTATGATGTCCACGGTGTGATTTTAAGTTACCTGTCCAGTGGCTGCGTTCCATTCACCCCTCACATCTGGGTTTGAATCCTGGCTCCTTCAGTCCCTGGCTTTGAGAGTTGGGCAAGTTGTTGAACCTTGTTGAGTTCAGTTTCCTCATCTGTAAACTGGGGATAAATACTAATAACGTAGATTTGTATTAGTTTCCCATTGCTGCTGTAACAGAGTACCAGAAACTTAGTGGCGTAAAGCAAAACAAATTTATTATAGTTCTGGTCAAAAGCTCTGAAGTGGGTCTCACAGGGCTAAAATCAAGATGTTGCACGGCTGTGTTCCTTCTGGAGCGTCTCAGGGAAAACCTGTTCTTTCCCTTGCAAGCTTCTAGACGCTGCCTCATGACCCTTTTTGCATCACTGACCGCTGCTTCTGGAGTCCCATGTCCTTCTCTGATTCTGACCCTCCTGCCTCCCTCTTATAAAGACCCTTGTGATTACACTGGGTCACCCGGGTAATCCACGGTACTCTCCCTGTTTTAAGTCCCTTCACCTCATCACAGATGCAAAGTCCCTTTTGCTACGAAGCTAATATTCACAGGTTCCAGGGGTTAGGATGTGGACATCTTTAGGGGACACTATTCTGTCCATCGAAGGATGCTGCAGTGTTGTGAACAGAAATGATGTGTTTTGTAGCTTTATACGCGCCCTCACACACACATGTTCTTCCCATTGCGCTGTGCCCATAAATTACCCTCTTCCCGCACTCCCCTCATGTGTATCAGCTGCCATGTTGTTCTGCTTTTGTCTGCTTGCCTTTCTTGACCTCCCTCCATTTCCCTGGCGTTTGTGTCTGTTGAAACACACTCACACTTCAATTCCCCCTTCCCCCAGAATGAGTTCCCTAGTGTTATGTATGAATGATCTCTATGAAGAAGAGGTTTTTTTCAAAAAGCTAGTGAATTTCTGCATTGGTGAAGGTGTCCAGGCTGATGGTGAGCCGGGTAGAGAGGCTGAGTCACCAGTTCACACCAGCCCTATTTGGATGGACGGTTATCCATCCAGCACAGGCGTGAACTTGGCTCTGTAATGGGATTGTAGCTGACGTTTTGTCAATAGGGTATATAGCTAGGACAAGCCTTCAATTAGCTGGATAGTCATTTTGCATAGATGATTATTGGTTATTCTCTGTCCTTTTCCAAAAATTTCTCTGCTTCATTAAATAACTTTTAATGGAAAAACAGTGCATGTACATGCACTGGGTATACAGTAAAATGGGTAAAAAGGAAGAAGACTCCCAACGAGCCTCATTCTTGGGCCTCTCCCTGGAGGCAGTAATTTTACTTGCTTCTTGTCTGTCTTCTCAGAGATTGCGTGTGCGTGCACGTGCGCCTGTGTGTTATGCAAACAGGAACACAGTAGACAATTTGCACCTTTATTTTTTCACTTAACGGTGTATCTTGGGGATACTTCCATATTAGCACACATAAGTCTACTTAATGATTTTAAATGACTGCATAGTACTCCATTCTATTTTTAGGTTGCAGTTTACTTAATCAGTTCCTGGTGGGTGGACACAAGCAGAATTCATTCTGTTTCCCTTCACTTCATTGTGCTTCACTGCATTTTCTACTAAGTGGAAGGTTTGTTGCAACGCTGGGTTGAGCAAGTCTGTTGGCGCCATTTTTCTAACAGCATTTTCTTACTTTGTGTCTCTGTGTCACATTTTGGCAATGCTCACAATATTTCAAACGTTTTTCACTATTAATGTGTTTGTGATGGTGATCAGTGCTCTTTGATGTCACTGTTGCCAAAAGATGACAGCTCACTGAAGGCTCAGATGATGGTTAGCATTTTTTAGCAATGAATATTTTAAAATCAAGGTATATGCATTGTTTTTTTTAGACATAATGCTATTGCACACTTAATAGACTACAGTACCGAGTAAACATAACTTTTGCGTGCGCTGGGAAACCAAAGAATTCGTATGACTTGCTTTATTGCTATATTCGCTTTATTTTGGTGGTCTCAAACCAAACCCGCAATATCGCTGAGGTGTGACGATATTTAGGATATTTCCAATGTTTCGCTACTTCAAACTTTTATTGATTTTTTTTTAAACCAGATTATAATAAGCCTCCTATTTTCTTTCTGTAGATACAGCCAAATATCCCTTTAACGTAGTAATTATTATACCAATAAGGACTCTGTTATTTAATGGGGGAGCTTGAAAGAATGAGTACCTTGATGTGTGAGTTTGGTTGGCATGGAGCTCAAAGGCATTTCCCTTCAAGTGCTACGTCTGCCCTGAACAAGAATTAAAAGAAGTTTAAAAGAGGGTTTAAAAATATGAGCCCACCAGGGGGTCCCAGTGAGTAGAAATGGCCATGTGAGGGATGGCCAGCTGGGATTAACCATAAATGTCCATCCCGGCTTTGGGATTATGGTTTTGCCCACCACTTGATGATGACGTCCCCCGGCCTCTCCAAAGCCTGTGTATTTGGCGTCAGGAGGATGCTGGATCTTCGTAGCAGTCACAGGATCAGGGGACACAAGTCCGCTAGTTCTGGTTTCCCTGCCATGATGGGTGGGAGTGAGAAAGGGCAGGGTCATTCTGAAGAGCCACCCCTGTAGGGAGAATCTTGGTCAAACAGGAGATCTGTGAAGGCTGCAGGTCTAGGAGGTCTGCATGGTTGACAAAGGAACCTGGAAAATATACTGGGAGTTCCAGTTTCATCCAAGTCATCACGCCTGTCATCCAAGTAAAGTGGATTCTTGCAACAGATGCATACATGCCCCACAAGGACGCCTTATGTGCCTTTTAGTGTTGCTAGCCCTTTAGCTGAGGCTACAAGGACACTCTATAATTCCGGAAGTAATGCCACCACCTTCAAAAACCAGGCTTCCATGAATACTCCCTGTGGATGATGTGCTGAGAAAAAGTGCCCGACTCACTAGGGTTCCAGATCAACCTTTCACAAGTGACTGGAGAAGAGCAGAGAGAAAATATGGGACCGCAGCAAAGAAGTGAAGGGGAAAAGTTGTGCTATTAAATGAAGCATGTTCTTTAAAGTATGACGGGAGGCATTCGTTTGGAATTTATTTCTCTTCCTCATTTGGATCGGTGACGCAATTAGCGGAAAGATTTACCGCCACAGAAAAACCGTAAGAAACCCAGCATGTCACCCACAAGACAGTGCTGCTGTTTTGCAGCTTCCCCTGGGACAAGCATTGTCATCACTTGCTCCAGTGGTTTTAGAGGCAGGGATGTAATACTTGGAGTGAGAATTGATCCGGGCAATAATCAGGCTAATCGAGTGAATGCTAAAGAACATTTCATCATGGTTCTTGAAGCTGTTACAGAATCTGGTGGCTAATCATTGCGGAATTTGCCAGTTGAAGAGGGGATTTCTGGGTGAAAAAGAATAGCTGCTTTTAGTAGGAATCCCCCTATTCCTATGCATGATTTACTAAAGTTAAGAAGATGTCTCTGATTTGAACTGGTTGGTGAGACACGGGTTGCAATTAATAAGGGCTTGGGGGGCTTCACTGGTGGCGCAGTGGTTGAGAGTCCGCCTGCCGATGCAGGGGACATGGCTTCGTGCCCTGGTCCGGGAAGATCCCACCTGCCGCGGAGCGGCTGGGCCTGTGAGCCATGGCCGCTGAGCCTGCGCGTCCAGAGCCTGTGCTCCGCAACGGGAGAGGCCGCAGCAGCGAGAGGCCCGCGTACCGGAAAAAAAAAGAAAAAAGTATATAATAAGGGCTTGGGTTATACATCATTTTTTTAAAGAAAGTTTGCATTATTTCTAGCTCAAGCATCTACATGAACTAACATGACTTACTATGTAATTGTCAAGTGGAGGGTTTGAGAAGACACACTTGACGTAATAGACGTTATATCTAAGTGGGATGCCAATTTTCATGCAAACATATTTGTTCTTGAAGTGAGACTTTTTGGGGCTTCCCTGGTGGCACAGTGGTTGAGAGTCTGCCTGCTGATGCAGGGGACACGGGTTCGTGCCCCGGTCCGGGAAGATCCCATATGCCGCGGAGCGGCTGGGCCCGTGAGCCATGGCCGCTGAGCCTGCGCGTCCGGAGCCTGTGCTCCACAACGGGAGGGGCCACAACAGTGAGAGGCCCGTGTACCGCAAAAAAAAAGGAGGAAGTGAGACTTTTTGCTTTGCTTGCTAGTCAGAGCTTTATTCACATGGGGCATGGTTTTCTTCAGGTCAGTGGGCTGAATTAGTACAAAATGTCTTGAGTGGTATATGAATTAATGAAGATATTTAAGTGAAGATTCTACCAGAAAGAGTTAATGCCACTTCTAAAATTGCTGAATTTCTGGCTGGAGAGTTTAGACATTGAGACCATCTGACTCCACTACTGTTATTATCTATTTGGATTCTCTGGGGTCAGTACGACTCCTCTTGGGGTGAGCAGACAGGTTTTCCTATTTTAAGAATTGATTCTGCTCTGGAACAATAGGTCTCAAAGGCACCTGTCAGTTTCTTTATTGTTTGAAGCCAAATATTCCCAACTTCATTTTCTGCTGTTTAGGTTGTTTTCATTTTTTTCCCCCATCAGCCCTTCATATTGTCCTGGCCTGACACTGGGGAAAATAGTAGGCTTAGTGGAAAAGAACATTTTAATTTTTGGTCCAAAGCCTGGCATAACGTCTGTCTGTCCAGTTGCACGTCGCAGTAGTGGCAATGGGCTAGAGGCGATGCTATTAACAAAGATAATAACACAGCCAATCTGATTTGTATGTAGAATGATTCAAAAGCGTGGAAAGGCAGTAAAACAATGATAGCTGACTCTGAGGTAATAGGGCAGATCATTTCAGCACCATCTGATTACGTCTTGGTCTAATTTGGGATGGATATAATTTTATCAAGGGACCGCTTTAGTGTACTGTCGTGAGTCAGAAAGACAGCTCTGGAATTCCTGATTCTGCCTGAAAATCAGAGACGTCTTTTGGAGGTTTTGCCAGTTCAATTGGACGGGCATTTGGGGAGCACCAAAAATGTGCAAGTCACAGCAGGTGGTCAGAGACTCAGTGTTTGTAGATTTTGTGATTAAAGTGCTCTCGTTTGACAGAAGAGTTTATTTTAAAATTATGTGCACTTACGGGAGCCGGCACATCAGCTACTCTTCTTCGATACTAACTGATGTTTGTTCTTAGCAACTTCAGGTTGTAGATCATAGAAATAGGGAAAGCAGAATCCAGAGATCCTTTCTTAAAAAAAAAAAAATTGAAGTATAGTTGATTTACAATATTGTGTTAGTTTCAGGTGTACAGCAAAGTGATTTAGTTGTACATATGTACGTATTACTTCATTAGAGGTTTTCCATTATAGATTATTACAAGGTATTGACTACAGTTCCCTGTGCGCTACAGTAAATCCTTGTTTATCTACTTCATATATAGTGGTGTATATCTGTTATCCTTTACTCCTAATTTATTCCTCCTCCCTGTAGATTCTTGTTTTTACTTTTTATGAGCATAAGTGGTAGTGAGTAGTTGTGTTATCCAGCGTTATCTGTGGGAGTGGCTTAGCTCTGAGTTCTGCCCACAATATATAGCAGCGGATCTGGAGGTAAAGTGCTCTAGGAATTTTCTTTAACAACTGGAAGGTAAATTTCTAGTTGTGGTTCACAAAACCCTTAAATGTCTGTTTTAAGCCAAGGCATCCTCAACACACATGGATTTTGTGCTGCTTTTCCAGGGAGCTCAGAAATATAAGGAATTTCCAGAGCCCCACCCACTTCTTTGCTTGCCCTTCCACTGGTAAGTTGAGAGTAAGGATCATTTCGTTCATGGACGGTTGGGTGCCGGTCCTCAGCTGGGCTTCATAGCACAGATAGTCTACAGCGTGGATAGCTCATTACTTCACCAGGGTTCCATTCTTACAACTGACTAGATAAAGCAAAAAACTAAGCAGCCTTTTTTCAGAGCCATCATTTATGAAGTGAGAAGCAAAAGTAGTTGCTTAGAATCCTTTAGTGAATATAGAAAATGTGACATTTTCCTCGAGTCTTGGAAATTCAGCTCTCAAAAGATTGTTTATTTTCTCCTGGGTTCCTGGCTTACAATCAGAGCAAGGTGCCTCCAGATGATGATGTGATTTGCTCTGAAATGTGGACGAAAAGGGGGAAGGATTCAGCTTTTGTAATTTGTACAGCTTATCTTCAGGCGATGAAAATATTTAGCATTTCAAGAATCTTTACTTTGACCTTTTTAGGAATTCATCAAAGAGGTTTAATTTAGATGGAAACTTGGTGTGTTTTTTAAAAATAGAATAGTTTTCTTTAAATATCAAAGAAATATCTTGTCACATCGTGAAACAATACAATTTTCGAGTCACTGGAATTTTTACTTCTCCCACGATTATGCATTTCCTAGAGTCCTTTATCTAAAAATCTGCTTTCTCATTGTTCCTACCAAATTTTACTTCTATAACCAGGATAAGGGGGAGAAGTATCATACCATAAATTCGCAAATAGTGACGTCAGGATTATCCAACTGTAAAATATGACTTAAGCATTAAGGTACATAGTGTACAGTTTAAAGTATATCTGGAAAGACTCTAAGAATTTTTACGCTTCAGGAGAAACCTTTGAGGATCTTTCTGCATAGGCTTGCATAGAAATTTAGAGGAATGCATTATAAAGGAGGAAAGGGACAGTATTTTTTCCTCTACACTGAGTGGAAGGTCATTGGCGTACATCATTTACTTTGTGGATCTGTAGCACAGGGAGGAATCCAAGGAGAGCCCCAGATAATGGTGATCAAACTGCCTTGGACGTCAGTTGGTGCCAATATTGTTAGGAATAGAGACACAGAAGAGAATGACTTAGGACTTCTGCTCGCATCAGGCAAGCACACGAAAGACCACCATGGCATGTGTAAGTAGGGCAATGACGGTGTAAGCCAAGTGTGTGACCCTCATTCTGTCTGGTGGAAGACAATTGAGAAAGCCTTCAAAGGTTAGGATATATGATATATCAGCTAGGCCCTTCAACATTTATAATGGAATATACTTCCATTTATGATGGAATTGTGCCAAGCAGAAAGAAAAAGGAACGGCATTCAAGGAAAGGGGGAGGGGGGGGGAATTGAACCCAGGCCAGTGGTGTGAAAGGGCATGGGTGTATTTGGGAAATGCCAGCTGACCTTTGTGGTTGGGTGGAGGTGATGTGTGTGTGCATGGTGGGGCGAGTTTGTGTTGGGGAGGATGGCTTGGTGGTAGATGAGCCTTCAGATTGGGGTCAGGTTGGGGAGAGCTTTGAATGCCGTGGAAACTTGCAAAGAAGTTTAAACTTTATCCTGTGTAGACATAAAACCTCAGTGTTTTAGGTGGGGTAGCCACATAGTCAGATCTTTGCTTTGGCAAAGTAATTCCAGGAGCAGGTGGGAGGTAACGGCGGAAGGTAGGCTTGCTGGGGGCAGAGGGGTCCGGGAGAGAGTGCTGGGGGCAGTCCTGAGTGAACAAAGGAATGCGAACCAGAGCAGTGGCGTAGGGATGGACCAACAGACAGGCAGCTGAGAATCATTTTAGCGGAAAGCTGGATATACTTGGGGATGGAAATGAGAGAGGGATGACGTAGAGTTCTAGGCTGGGTTCCTGAATCTACAGAGAAGAGACTATATAGGAGAGAGAAGTTTGGGGATGAAGATACTGTTTTTTGCTTTGGTTGTGGTGCTCTTGACAGGCTGCTCGGGGGTTTCAGCTGGAGAACCCAAGCGGGCAGCTGGAAAGATGAGATTTGCACAGGAGATGAGATGAGAGATGTTCAAATTTAGACCAAGGTTAGGGGGCCATGAGGAGATAGGTGGTGTGGAAACAGCAAACACCAGATTTCCCGGGGGTGGGTGTAGAATAGGACGAAGGCAGGGCTGAGAATGCAACCTCGGAGCTCGCTGATGTTTGATTGGAAGCAGAGGAGGAGGCCGCAATGGAGAGAAGCTGGATGTAAAGGTGGAAGGAGAGAGCTGCCGTAGAACCAAGAAGAAGGGGGTTTTAGGAAGGAGGCCGAGACCATCAGAGGTCACACAAGAGACCAACAGGATGAGCAGCGAGAAGAAGGCACTGCATTTAGCATTTGGGAGACCCCCCTCCCCTTCCCAGGGGCCCAGCCCTCCTGGTTCCAGTCAAGGGATGACAAGGGGAGAAGTCAGATTGTGGAGGGGGAATGGGGGGGATGCCAGGCAGGAGCGGCCACTGCACAGACTGCGTTTCAAGATGCAAGTGCGGGGCTTCCCTGGTGGCGCAGTGGCTGAGAGTCCGCCTGCCAATGTAGGGGACGCGGGTTCGTGCCCCGGTCCGGGAAGATCCCACATGCCGCGGAGCGGCTGGGCCCGTGAGCCATGGCCGCTGAGCCTGCGCGTCCGGAGCCTGTGCTCCGCAACGGGAGAGGCCACAACAGTGAGAGGCCCGTGTACCGCAAAAAAAAAGATGCAAGTGTGGCTCAGTCTGGCTGGAAGGCTCTACTGCTCAGGTTTAAATGCCCAAAGCTTGTATTTTTCAGCTCAGGGAGTGCGAAGTGCTTTGACCTCCTTGTATTTTTATAACGTGGTAACTCTCTGTCCTTGCTTGTGTTCTTAGGGGTTTATTTCCTTGTGTTGTCTGGAGGCTTTCTGGCTCCCAGATAATTTTTCTTGCTGTCTTCCCTCCTATTACCAGCCCCCTCTCTCTCCCTCCCCGCTACCCCATTCCCACCTCACACACGCAGACACACACATCACTTTGTTGTGTATTACATTGAAAGTGCCCTAGCTCTCCATTTTTGAGTTTCTGCTTCTGATGTTTATTTAGCTTTCTTAGAACAGGGAAAGTATCTTCCAGTGATTTGTTTATTGTGGGAACAATAACAATTTATGCTAATCTCATATCCCCCTAAGAAGACTAGAGACCTCTGTCTTTGGAAAGCTTAAAGCCGGGGTAAATGCACACATTGTTTGGCTCAAAGAGGAAGGGAGGTAGATTTGCACTATCGGTGCAGAGCGGGAGGACAGCTCACCCAAAGGCAGCGTCTGACCCTCCCTTGCTGTCACCTGCCACACTTGTGGGGAAGACCGCCTGCTAGCAGCCCAGCAGAGTGTCTTGAAAAGGACCTGGGAAGGGTTAGGAAGTGTACGTTTTCTTTTCTGACCCTTACTACCTGAGCCTCAGTACCTTCATCTGTAAAACAGAGGGGACAGTAACTTCTTGGGTTGCTGTACGAATTGGATTTGTTGATAGGGGCCAAAGCACTTTGTAAATGTCAAGTGGTACACAGCATCTGGTACCTCCAGTTATTCATATAACTTCTTTCTCCTTTAGGGAGGTAATGAGTGAAAAAGCTTATCATATGTTTCCAATGTAACCATTTTTAAGCATACAATTCAGGGGCATTAAGTACATTCACACTGTTGTATAACCATGGCCATTATTCATCTTCTGAAGAACTTTTTCATCTTCCCAAATGGAAACTCTGTCCCCATAACTCCCCATTCTCTCCTCTCCCATCCCCTGACACCCACCATACTACTGTCTGTCTCAATGAATTTGACTATTTTAGGTACTTTGTATAAGTGGAATCGTACAGGATTTGTCCTCTTGATTCTGGCCTGTTTCCCCGAGCATAATGTCTTCAGGGTTCATCCATGTCGTAGCCTGTGTCAGAATTCCATTCCTTTTTATGGCTGAATAATATTTCATTGTATGTTTCTACCACAATTTGTTTATCCTTTTATCCATCAATGAATATTTGGGCTGTTTCTACCTTTTGGCTATTGTGAATAATGCTGCTATGAACATGGGTGTCCGAATACTGTTTGAGTCCCAGCTTTTGATTCTTTGGGGTATATACACAAAAGTGGAACTGTAGGCTGAGTTTCATTCTGGTAGGACGGGAATATATCCTTGGCTTTGTGACTCTACTTAGTAACCGTGGAGTCACAAGGGTCCTTGTTCGTTGTCAAGTCCCACCTGCTTAGCTCACGAGGCCCTTTGTGTGTCTGTGTCCCCTTGTCCTGCCCTCACTGTGGGGTCACAGACAGTTCATCCCTCCCTCCCAACATCAGGGACAAAGGCAGAGAAGCCTTCGATCCAAGAACACCATGTGTCACCTTGGCCTCAGCTGCCCGCAGCCGCCCACCAGCACTGGCTCTGATGGAGACCTCGAGCCCCCTCCCCATTGTCACGGGCCAAGGGGTTGATTCACGAGAAACCGCACTTCTCACTCTGTTTCTGGGAGGGATTGATCTGCAGAGCAAGGAAGCACTTCTCTCATGTGTGCCCGACAGCTCAGCAGAATACCTCCTCTGCATTGGCCAAAGTCTGTTACTATTTTTACAGAGTCTGAAGAGGAAGGAGCTCAGGGGAACACAGAGAGGGCAAGGGGACAGCCAAGGGGGAGAGGTCTGCCTGCAGTTCTTAGCTCAAGTTCTGGCTGCTAAGGGGCTTCTCCACCTTTTGGAAAATGGACACAGTAAATCTGACAGACTCAGGAGAGAAACTGCTGGAATGTCATCAGCATCAGGGACCCAAGAGACACATGGGGCAACTGGAAATGAATGCATGGGATCCATGGCATAAAATCACCTTCGGTGCCACCCTAATGTTCACGGCAGCACTATTTACAATAGCCAAGACATGGAAGCAACCTGAAGGGCCATGGACAGATGAATGGATAAACAAGATGTGGTACATATATACAATGGAATATTACTCAGCCATAAAAAAGAATGAAACACTGCCATTTGCAGCAACACAGATGGACCTAGAGATGATCATACTAAGTGAAGTAAGCCAGACAGAGTAAAACAAATACCATGTGATATCACTTATATGTGGAATCTAAAATACGATACAAATGAACTTATCTATGAACCAGAAACAGACTCATAGACATAGAGAACAGACTTGTGGTTGCCAAGGGGGAGGAGGGAAGAGGGATAAATTAGGAGTTTGGGATTAACAGATATACACTACTATGTATAAAATAGATAAACTATGAGGACCTACTGTAGAGCACAGGGAACTATACTCAATACCTTGTAATAACCTATAATGGAAAAGAATTTGAAGAAGAATATATATACGTATAATTGAATCACTTTGCTGTACACCTGAAACTAACACAACCTTGTAAATTAACTATACTTCAGTAAAAAAAAAAAAAAAAATCACCCGTGGTGCTAGAATCCTGGTCCTTCCTCACTGATTTTTTCTTGTCTCTAACGTGGATCTTGTTCCACTTCCTGGAGGACAGCGAAAGGGAGCAGGTCCATAGCTGTCCATGTTCCTTCCATCTAAGAACCCTCACTGGGAGAAGAATCCGCCTCAGTCCATCCCCGAGACAGATGTGAGGGAGAGGGGAAGCTCTTGGCTGGGGATTCCCTCAAGTTGTTATGAATTGGCTTTTTTGGGCGAAAGCCATTGGCAGTGACCAAATGCCACTGGGAATGTCTGATGCCGTATATCACTCTGTGATAAATCTGTCCTGGGTTTTATGTATTTCTAGTTCATAATTGCTGTTCTGGCTGAGTCAAATGTGAGGCACGTGGTGGGAGACTCCAACTTGGCCAATGCTTGTGAGCAGAGGATCTTTGTTCTGACATATTCCACTTGGTCCTTTCGTTGAATGCCTACCTTCTGCCCCTCCGGTTTCTATAATTAGATACAGACCTTGAAGATAGACAGACTCCTCTCTCCAGAGTTAGGGTTCAGGAGGAACACTCGCCCCAAAGACTCACAGTTAATTGCACTAAGTGGAGTGAATTCCTCTCACTGGAAAGGATTTAAAATGTATATATTCGTCTTCCTTTGGTCCAGGACAGATGCCTATCCCTGTCAGATGGCACAAGAGAGGGAGAGAAAAGTCTGTTCTTGCATAGGCATCTCTCTTTTTTTAAAAATTAATTTTTATTGGAGTCTAGTTGATTTACAATGTTGTGTTTCTGCTGTACAGCAAAGTGAATCAGTTATACATATATCCACTCTTTTTTATTTTATTTGTTTGAATTTTATTTAATTTATTTTTTTATACAGCAGGTCCTTATTAGTCATCCATTTTATACCCATCAGTGTATACATGTCAATCCCAATCTCCCAATTCATCACACCACCACCACCACTACCCCGCCGCTTTCCCCCCCTTGGTGTCCATACGTTTGTTCTCTACATCTGGGTCTCAATTTCTGTCCTGCAAACCGGTTCACCTGTACCATTTTTCTAGGTTCCACATATGTGCATTAATATCCGATATTTGTTTTTCTCTTTCTGACTAACTTCACTCTGTATGACAGTCTCTAGATCCATCCACATCTCTACACATGACCCAATTTCGTTCCTTTTTATGGCTGAGTAATATTCCATTGTATATATGTACCACATCTTCTTTATCCATGCATCTGTCAATGGGCATTTAGGTTGCTTCCGTGTCCTGGCTATTGTAAATAGTGCTGCAAGAATATTGGGGTGCATGTGTCTTTTTGAATTATGGTTTTCTCAGGGTATATGCCCAGTAGTGGGATTGCTGGGTCATATGGTAATTCTATTTTTAGTTTTTTAAGGAACCTCCATACTGTTCACCATAATGGCTGTATCAATTTACATTCCCACCAACAGTGCAAGAGGGTTCCCTTTTCGCCACACCCTGTCCAGCATTTGTTGTTTGTAGATTTTCTGATGATGCCCATTCTAACAGATGTGAGGTGATACCACACTGTAGTTTTGATTTGCATTTCTCTAATAACTAGTGATCTTGAGCAGCCTTTCATGTGCTTCTTGGCCATCTGTATGTCTTCTTTGGAAAAATGTCTATTTAGGTCCTCTGCCCATTTTTGCATTGGGTTGTTTGTTTTTCTAATATTGAGCTGCATGAGCTGTTTATATATTTTGTAGATTAATCGTTGGTCTGTTGATTTGTTTAAAAATATTTTCTCCCATTCTGAGGGTTGTCTTTTCATCTTGTTTGTAGCTTCCTTTGCTGTGCAAAAGCTTTTCAGTTTCATTAGGTCCCATTTGTTTCGTTTGTTTTTATTTCCATTGCTCTAGGACGTGGATCAAAAAAGATCTTGCTGTGATTTATGTCAAAGAGTGTTCTTCCTATATGTTCCTCTGAGAGTTTTATAGTGTCAGGTCTTACATTTAGGTCTCGAATCCATTTTGAGTATAGTTTTGTGTATGGTGCTATGGAGTGTTCTAATTTAATTCTTTTACATGTAGCTGTCCAGTTTTCCCAGTACCGCTTGTTGAAGAGACTGTCTTTTCTCCATCGTATATCCTTGCCTCCTCTGTCATAGATCTGTTGACCATAGGTGCGTAGGTTTATCTCTGGGCTTCTATCCTGCTCCATTGATCTATATTTCTGGTTTTGTGCCAGTACCATATTGTCTTGACTACTGTAGCTTTGTAGTATAGTCTGAAGTGAGGGAGTCTGATTCCTCCAGCTCCATTTTTTTCCCTAAAGACTGCTTTGGCTATTTGGGGTCTTCTGTGTCTCCATACAAATTTTAAGATTTTTTGTTGTAGTTCTGTAAAAAATGCCATTGGTAATTTGATAGGGATTGCACTGAATCTGTAGATTGCTTTGGGTAGTATGGTCATTTTCACAATATTGATTCTTCCAATCCAAGAACATGGTATATCTTTCCATCTCTTGGTATCATCCTTAATTTCTTTCATCAGTGTCTTAGAGTTTTCTGCATACAGGTCTTTTGTCTCCTTAGGTAGGTTTATTCCTCGGTATTTTATTCTTTTTGTTGCAGTGGTAAATGGGAGTGTTTCCTTAATTTCTCTTTCAGATTTTTCATCACTAGTGTATAGGAATACAAGAAATTTCTGTGCATTAATTTTGTATCCTGCAACTTTACCAAATTCATTGATTAGCTCTAGTAGTTTTCTGGTGGCATCTTTAGGATTCTCTATGTATAGTATCATGTCATCTGCAAACAGTGACAGTTTTACTTCTTCTTTTCCAATTTGTATTCCTTTTATTTCTTTTTCTTCTCTGATTACCATGGTTAGGACTTCCAAAACTATGTTGAATAATATTGGTGAGAGTGGACATCCTTGTCTTGTTCCTGATCTTAAAGGAAATACTTTCAGTTTTTCACCATTGAGAATGATGTTTGCTGTGGGTTTGTCGTATACGGACTTTATTATGTTGAGGTAGGTTCCCTCTATGCCCACTTTCTGTAGAGTTTTTATCATAAATTGGTGTTGAATTTTGTCAAAATCTTTTTCTGCATCTGTTGAGATGATCATATGGTTTTTATTCTTCAATTTGTTAATATGGTGTATCACATTGATTGATTTGCATATATTGAAGAATCCTTGCATCCCTGGGATAAATCCCACTTGATCATGGTGTATGATCCCTTTAATGCGCTGTTGGATTCGTTTGCTAGTATTTTGTTGAGAATTTTTGCATCTATATTCATCAGTGTTATTGGTCTGTAATTTTCTTTTTTTGTAGTATCTTTGTCTGGTTTTGGTATTAGGGTGATGGTGGCCTCGTAGAATGAGTTTGGGAGTGATCCTTCCTCTGCAATTCTTTGGAAGAGTTTGAGAAGGATGGGTGTTAGCTCTTCTCTAAATGTCTGATAGAATTCACCTGTGAAGCCATCTGGTCCTGGACTTTTGTTTGTTGGAAGATTTTTAATCACAGTTTCAATTTCATTACTTGTGATTGTTCTGTTTCTTCCTGGTTCAGTCTTGGAAGGTTATACCTTTCTAAGAACTTTTCCATTTCTTCCAGGTTGTCCATTTTATTGGCATAGAGTTGCTTGTAGTAGTCTCTTAGGATGCTTTGTATTTCTGCAGTGTCTGTTGTAACTTCTCCTTTTTCATTTCTAATTTTATTGATTTGAGTCCTCTCCCTCTTTTTCTTGATGAGTCTGGCTAATGGTTTATCAATCTTGTTTATCTTCTCAAAGAACCAGCTTTTAGTTTTATTGATCTTTGCTATTGTTTTCTTTGTTTCTATTTCATTTATTTCTGCTCTGATCTTTATGATTTCTTTCCTTCTGCTAACTTTGGGTTTTGTTTGTTCTTCTTTCTCTAGTTCTTTCTGGTGTAAGGTCAGATTGTTTATTTGAGATTTTTCTTGTTTCTTGAGGTAGGTTTGTATAGCTATAAACTTCCCTCTTAGAACTGCTTTTGCTGCATCCCATAGGTTTTGGATCATTGTGTTTTCATTATCATTTGTCTCAGGTGTTTTTTGATTTCTTCACTGATCTCTTGGTCATTTAGTAACGTATTGTTTAGCCTCCATGTGTTTGTGGTTTTTTTCGGTGTTTTTTCACTGTAATTCATTTCTAATCTCATAGCATTGTGGTCAGAAAAGATGCGTGATATTTCAATTTTCTTAAATTCACTGAGGCTTGAATTGTGACCCAAGATGTGATCTATCCTGCAGAATGTTCCATGTGCACTTGAGAAGAAAGTGTAATCTGCTGTTTTTGGATGGAATGTCCTATAAATATCAATTAAATCTATCTGGTCTATTGTGTTATTTAAAGCTTGTGTTTCCTTATTAATTTTCTGTTTGGATGATCTGTCCATTGGTGTGAGGTGTTAAAGTCCCCCACTATTAGTGTGTTACTGTCGATTTCCTCTTTTATAGCTGATAGCAGTTGCCTTATGTATTGAGGTGGTCCTATGTTGGGTGCATATATATTTATAATTGGTTTATCTTCTTCTTGGATTGATCCCTTGATCATTATATAGTGTCCTTCTTTGTCTCTTGTAACGTTCTTTATTTTAAAGTCTATTTTATCTGATATGAGTGTTGCTACTCCAGCTTTCTTTAGATTTCCATTTGCATGGACTGTCTTTTTCCATCCCCTCATTTTCAGTCTGAATGTGTCCCTAGGTCTGAAGTGGGTCTCTTGTAGACAGCATATATATGGGTCTTGTTTTTGTATCCATTCAGCAAGCCTGTGTCTTTTAGTTGGAGCATTTAATCCATTCACGTTTAAGGTAATTATAGATAGGTATGTTCCTATGACCATTTTCCTAATTGTTTTGGGTTTGTTTTTGTAGGTCCTTTTCTTCTCTTGTGTTTCCCACTTAGAGAAGTTCCTTTAGCATTTGTTGTAGAGCTGGTTTGGTGGTGCTGAATTCTCTTAGCTTTTGCTTGTCTGTAAAGGTTTTAATTTCTCCATCAAATCTGAATGAGATCCTTGCTGAGTAGAGTAATCTTGGTTGTAGGTTCTTCCCTTTCATCACTTTAAGTATATCATGCCACTCCCTTCTGGCTTGTAGAGTTTCTGCTGAGAAATCAGCTGTTAACCTTATGGGAGTTTCCTTGTATGTCATTTGTCATTTTTCCCTTGCTGCTTTCAATAATTTTTCTCTGTCTTTAATTTTTGCCAATTTGATTACTATGTGTCTCTCTGTGTTTCTCCTTGGGCTTATCCTGTATGGGACTCTCTGCACTTCCTGGACTTGGGTGGCTATTTCCTTTCCCATGTTAGGGAAGTTTTCGACTATAATCTCTTCAAATATTTTCTCTGGTCCTTTCTCTCTTCTCCTTCTGGAAGCCCTATAATGCAGATGTTGTTGCATTTAATGTTGTCCCAGAGGTCTCTTAGGCTGTCTTCATTTCTTTTCATTCTTTATTCTGTTCCATGGCAGTGAATTCCACCATTCTGTCTTCCAGGTCACTTATCCGTTCTTCTGCCTCAGTTATTCTGCTATTGATTCCTTCTGGTATATTTTTCATTTCAGTTATTGTGTTGTTCATCTCTGTTTGTTTGTTCTTTAATTCTTCTAGGTCTTTGTTAAACATTTCTTGCATCTTCTTGATCTTTGCCTCCATTGTTTTTCTGAGGTCCTGGATCATCTTCACTATCATTATTCTGAATTCTTTTTCTGGAAGGTTCCTGATCTCTACTTCATTTAGTTGTTTTTCTGGGGTTTTATCTTGTTACTTCATCTGGTACATAGCCCTCTGCCTTTTCATCTTGTCTGTCTCTCTGTGAATGTGGTTTTTGTTCCACAGGCTGCAGGATTGTATTTCTTGCTTCTGCTGTCTGCCCTCTGGTGGATGAGAGGCTATCTAAGAGGCTTTTGCAAGTTTCCTCATGGGAGGGACTGGTGGTGGGTAGAGCTGGGTGTTGCTCTGGTGGGCAGAGCTCAGTAAAACTTTAATCCACTTGTTTGCTGATGGGTGGGGCTGGGTTCCCCCCTCCCTGTTGGTTGTTTGGCCTGAGGCGACCCAACACTGGAGCCTCCCTGGGCTCTTTGGTGGGGCTAATAGCGGACTCTGGGATGGCTCATGCCAAGGAGTACTTCCCAGAACTTCTGCTGCTAGTGTCCTTGTCCTCATGGTGAGCCACAGCCACACCCCACCTCTGCCGGAGACCCTCCAACACTAGAAGGTAGGTCTGGTTCAGTCTCCTATGAGGTCACTGCTCCTTTCCCGTGGGTCCTGATGCGCACACACTACTTAGTGCGTGCCCTCCAAGAGTGGAGTCTCTGTTTCCCCCAGTCCTGTCGAAGTCCTGCAATCAAATCCTGCTAACTTTCGAAGTCTGATTCTCTGGGAATTCCTCCTCCTGTTGTCGGACCCCCAGATTGGGAAGCCTGACATGGGGCTCAGAACCTTTACTCCAGTGCGTGGACTTCTGTGGTACAAGTGTTCTCCAGTTTGTGAGTCACCCACCCAGCAGTTATGGGATTTGATTTTATTGTGGTTGCGCCCCTCCTGCCATCTCATAGTGGCTTCTCCTTTGTCTTTGGATGTGGGGTATCTTTCTTTTGGTGAGTTCCAGTGTCTTCCTGTCGATGATTGTTCACCAGTTAGTTCTGGTGTTCTTGCAAGAGGGAGTGAGAGCACGTCCTTCTACTCTGCCATATTGAACCAATCTCCCCACTCGTTTTTAGATTCTGTTCCCATATAGGTCATTACAGAGTACTGAGTAGAGTTCCCTGTGCCAACCGTAGTGCTTTTTTTTTTAAAATTCATTTACTTATTTTTGGCTGTGTTGGGTCTTCATGTCTGTGCGAGGGCTTTCCCTAGTTGTGGCAAGCGGGGGCCACTCTTCATCGCCGTGTGCGGGCCTCTCACTGTCGCGGCCTCTCTTGTTGCGGCACAGAGTCCAGACGCGCAGGCTCAGTAGTTGTGGCTCACGGGCCTAGCCGCTCCGCAGCATGTGTGATCTTCCCAGACCAGGGCTCGAACCCGTGTCCCCTGCATTAGCAGGCAGACTCTCAACCACTGCGCCACCAGGGAAGCCCCCAACCGTAGTTCTTATTATCTGTTTTATATAGAGTACTGTGTGTATGTCAATCCCAAGCTCCCAATTTATCCCACCCCCTCTTTTCCCCCTTGGTAAGCATAAGTTTGTTTTCTACATCTGTGACTCTCTGTTTTGTAAATACGTTCATTTGTACCATTTTTTTTAAGATTCCACATATAAGTGATATCATATGATATTTGTCTTTCTCTGTCTGACTTACTTCACTCAGTATGGTAGTCTCTAGTTCTTCCCATATTTCTGCAATTGACAATATTTTTTATGGCTGAGTAATATTCCATTGTATATACGTACCACATCTTCTTTATCCATTCCTCCATTGCTTAGGCATCTCTTTGATGTTGGCTGAAGAACAAAGGGACCAATATTGGGATGACATTCGTCCTTCTAGTGGTTTCTTTTGATGTAGGAGAGTTTGTCTCTAGTCATAATTGTTTAGAAGCCATGTTTGCTGTGTCTCAGAGGAAATGAGTCACTCCTGAAAGTGTAGGGATAGAGAATGACTCGGTGGTTTTCCGTGGCCTGCGTGCACAAAGCCCAGGTTACAGAGGTCTGCAGTGGGCAATGGAGGTGTCTGTTTTTGTTTGAGTTGTTAGGGAAGTTGTGCCCCAGTACAAGAGCAGCATCTGGGCATTGTCTGCTGGAAATAGACAAGGTGTCAGGTCGGGGGACAGTGCAGCGTCTGGGGCTCGCAGACCACCTCTCTGAAGAAATGTAATCTCTGGCCCCGAATGTTCTGGTTACATTTTCAGTTTGGTGATGTGGCCTCACAGAGTTAGATTTCTGTTTTCAGGCAGGAAGTTCTCCCCACTCAGGGCATCATGTTTCTTTTTATTTGTTTGGTTGAAAAAAGAAACAAGCTGCTCACTGCAGCCCTGCATGGCCCTAAAAATTAATTAACCTGTGTTGGTACCGTGCGTCGCACATGTTAATTACACCCTTACCTATCTGTGAGAATTAATTACGGCTTTGCCAAGTGCTCTGAAATTTTCTTGGGAATGAAAGGGCCTGGGAGGAATCTAGACATTTCAGTGTTATCCTCTCATCTGCTTGGGGGTGTGGGTGCTGACAGCTTCAGATGGACCTGATCTTTCCTGCAGGAACCTTTCTGGAGCTTTTCTGTTGCTCCCAAGTGACTGCTGCTTGGTTGTTGTGCAAGATGGCAGGTGCCCACACCCACGTGGGCATTCCTGTGTCCCTTTGCAAGAGGTCACACTTGCCTTTGTCTACCCTCTGCACAAAGAAGTTTGGTTGGGAGTGTGGCTGGTTAAAAAGTCACAGTGATGCCGGGAATTGTTCTTCTTGTTATTACTCAGATTTTGGTAGTGGGATCAGAGGAGCTGTCGGGAATGCCCAGATCTCCTGAATCTAAGCCGCTTCTTTTTCTCCCTCTTTGTTCACAGCGGGGCATTTTCCGAAGTGGTCTTAGCTGAAGAGAAGGCAACTGGAAAACTCTTTGCGGTGAAATGTATCCCCAAGAAGGCACTGAAGGGCAAAGAAAGCAGCATAGAGAATGAGATTGCGGTCCTGAGAAAGTAAGTGCCAGGAGGGACGGCCTCCTTCCCCCACCGCCCAGTGGATGATGCTCCGGGATGATCGGGCCTCTGGCCCACAGGAGGGAGGAGGCTGCCGGGAGCTGGCTGCCCAGTGGTCGGAGAAGGTGACCAGGATGCTGGCCCGCAGTGAGGGGTGGGCTTGTTAACCCTGACTGCCTTTCGTGCAGGGCGTCCAGAGCACTTTCCACATTATATAGCATTTCCTAATGTCTGTGCCAGTCATTTAGGTTGTTATTCCTTCCAAAGAACATGGCAGTCAGAGGGACTCGGTTTTGAACCGAGACCCCGCCACTCCCTGCAGCTGGGTGACCTTGGGCTGGTTCCTGAGCTCTGAGCCTCCTCCATAAACTGGAGTTAACAGTGTCCTCCCAGGTGTCCTCAGGATTAAGTGAGATGGCGATGGCGCTTAGCAAGTGTTTGTTCAGCACCTGCTGCATAGTAAGTGCTCAATGAAAGGGTAGCTGCCACTGCCACTGCCCCCAGTTACTATTATTGTTTTCTTGTTGTTGTTGCTTTATTTTATAAGAGGGAGGCGAAGCTCAGAAATGGAAGTCACTTGTCCATCGCCTTGCAGCTCAGATGTGGCACAGCCAGGGAGGCAACCCGCCCCCCCCCCGCCCCACCAGTGTGATTTCCAGTCTTTGGTGGGTCTCCTGCTCTCTGCCACACACCTGGCACCCAGAAAGTGCCAGAGCTCACTGGTTACCTGCTTCACCTCTTCACTGAGTTTGATTTTGCTCCCCATGTAATAGAACCTGGATGGGGTTCCTGGACCCAATTCCAAGGTGTGTGGCTCAGGGTTTTCCCACACCAACAAACAATTCTTTGTTGCCAGCAGGGTGTCCGAGAGTTCAACTCAGTCCTGACACTGTCTACCCAGAGACAGAATCAGATCCCACAGGTGAAGGGCTCAGTCCCATGAGACCGCTCCCCACTTCAGGCTCCAGTCTCAAGCTTGGGTTGTTACCTGTACTTCTGACCAACTGGTTATAAGTCAGAGGTTCCCAGGGCCCTCTCCTGGGGTTCGATCAATTTGCTAGAATGGCTCACAGAACTCAGGAAAACCCGTTTACTCACTAGATTACCGAATTATTCTGAAAGGATATTAAAGGATGCGAACCAACAGCTAGATGGAAGAGATACACAGGGCAGGGTCCCGAACAAGGGAGCTTCTGTCCTCTTGGAGCGTGGGGCAGCACGGTGGCATGCAGAAGCGTTCTGGTTCTCCAATGTGGAAGCTCTGCAAAAAGGGACAAAAACTTGTCCTTTGGGCTTTTTATGGAGGCTTCATTATATAGTCGTGATTGATAAAGATCATTGGTCATTGGTGATTGGTTCAACCTCCAGCCCCTCTCCCCTCCCCAGAAATCAGGGGGATGGAACGGAAAGTCCCAACCCTCTAGTCAACGTGGTTGGTTCTCCGGGCAACCAGCCCCCATCCTTAGGTGCTTCTAAAAGTCACCTCATTCACATAACAAAGAAACTTCTGTCTCTCTCAACACTTAGGAAACTCCAAAGGTTTTTGGGAGCTGTGAGTCAGGAACTGTGGACAAGACCAAATATATATATGAGAAATATTTTTTGGTCATCTCAGTGACCAAATATATATTTCTTATAAATCACAGTTTCGCAGAATCAAATCAAAATCGTGCCTCCAGCCCAGTGGTGCCACAGAGAACCATTCTGATGTGGCTGGATCCACCCAAAAGATGGCCTCCCGTTAGCGTGGTGTCCAGGCTGCTTCCCATGTCCTCGTGATCGAGCCATTCCCCCGTGTCTCACAAGGTTTGGGGGAACAAACCTTTATATGGGACCTGCTTTTGCGTGATTGGGGTGTTATCTGAGCATTGTGCTGTGAAGTTTTTAAGCTCTCCTATTAGTAAAAGATGTTAGAAGTATCCTTGAAATTTGGGGAGTTTGGAATTAGCACAAAGTAAGAATCAGATAAGCAAAGAAAAATGGGAACAAGCCTTACAGGGTCTCAGAACAAGATGGCACACTCTGCATTCTTCCTGAGTAAGCCACGTCTCCCACTTCTGTGTCTTGGGGACCAACAGTGCCCTCGGAACAGTGCTTTGTTGCCGTCAATACAAACCCAGCACCACTGAGGTGGTCCGGATCTTCCTGTTCTGCAGCATGTGTGATGTGTGTTCTAGAACAAGTGGGTCTCGATGGCTTTTAAGTCCAAGGGTTTTCTGTTATTTGTTTGGTTGGTTTCTAGGTTGTCTCTTAGGGACCTGAAGAGTTTCAGGTTGTCCTGTGAGGACTGCATGAAATGATTCTGTGGCGGAGAATTTGGGAAAACAAATTACTCTAAGTACATTAGCATCAGGCCAGAAAACAGTATGTTAATGAAACATTTATTTAAATTGTTCATTTTCCAATATGAAATCGGCACTCAGAGAAGAGGATATTGGCTGTGTATGAAGTTGTAGCCACATTGCAGATAGCTGGCATTTGAGATGGAATTCTGGGTGGGCTCAGAGCTTCCCCAGAGGGCCTACCTTGGGGCACAGGGGCTGCTGGATGCTGAGTCAAGGATGGTGCCTTTATTTTCATGTATCTCCCTTATGGGCTTAGAAGCCACAAAGCCGGGGAAGTCAGTTTTATTCTCAGTGTTATCTTGCATCTACATGGGCAAGGGCAGCAGTGTAGACTTCATAAGCCAGTCTTCGTTCATGCCTTGTTCCCTCGGCTTTAAGTAGTGTCTCCACCCTGTGCCTCATTCAAATAATACACACTTCCAGCAAGAGGGCATTTAAAAGCAAGGGAGGGGACTTCCCTGGCGGTCCGGTGGTTAAGACTCCACGCTCCCAATGCGTGAGACGTGGGTTCAGTCCCTGGTGGGGGAACTAAGATCTCGCATGCTGTGCGGTGTGGCCAATTGAAAACAATTAAAAAATAAATATATCAACTATACTTCAATAAAAAATAAAAATTAAGAAAAAATAACAGCAAGGGAGGACCAGGGATTGGGAATCACTTATTTTGATAGTTCTCACTCTGCTGTTGGGGTGCCTTGAAGTGTGACCCTTTTTTTCAGGAATGGAAAACAAAGAAATGATTTTTCAGGGGATAAAAGGCGCTGTATCTCCTGTACTGATTTATTGTTTCGCTCCCCTGCAAAGGATTTATAAGTGGAGTAAGAAGCCGTTCCAAGTTATAAGCAGCCGGAAGTAAAGGATGTGAGTTGTAAAGAATATCGTTTTGAAACCGCTGTTAGAAGCCACCATCGAAGCATTCATTCATTTCACTGATGTTGAGTGAATTCGTACGCATCAGTTGGAACCGAGGCTGAAAAGACAAGATACAGTCCTTGCCCTCCAGGAGCTAAATAAGTGCAGTAACGTCGCAGATACTGTGCGAGAGGTCTGACCAGGGGCTCAAGAGTAGGGCTGCCCAGTTTTCCCTTTGGGGTGGGGTGTGAGGGTAGGCTTCTTGGAGGAGGTGGGTCCGGACAATGACTATATTTTGCTGAGGGCAGAAAGGCAGAGGGATATTCCAACCAGGAAGGAGCAGTGCAAACAGAGGAAAGGAAATGGGGAGGCAGGCTGGTGTGCTGGGAACTCCACATAGCTCACTGGACCAGGTGGAGGGTTCAAGGCGAGGTGTGGGAGACCCGAGGTTGGGGAGGCTGGATCGTGGGGGGCTGTATACCCCAGTTTATCCGCTAGACAGAGGGGAGCCTTGAAGGATTGTTTCATAGAAATTATTGTTGCTGAACTTGGAAGGATAGATTGGGGGGCGGGCAAGACTCACTCTAGGGGGAGCAGTTAGGCAGCCATTGGAGGCGTCGGGGAAGCAATGCATTGAAACAGGAGGTGTGTGTTGGGATGCAAGGGGCAAAATGGAATCTCCAGGACTTAGGAATTCAGGAAGAATGGGGGGAGGATTGAGGGGAGAGTGGATTCTAGGATAACTATCAGGTTTCTGATTGGATACCTGGGTGGGTAATGACCCCATTAGCTGAGATCAGAAACCCAGGAGCCGGAGGGCAGGTGATGAGCTCTGATTCAGACATGCTGGTCTTGGGAATGGCTGGGTGGAGTTGACCAGTTGACCATGGAGGTCTGGAGCTCAGCAGCTCAGCTGTGATCTGGGCTTGCTGGATGTTAAAGTTTTCTGAAAACACATATTAAAAAATCCTTTGGTACTTTCCATAGCTAAATCATTGTAGATAGGGTCCCAGAGAGGCCTGCATTATTCCAAATTCTGTCATGTACCCTGGTCGTTTGTATATTTCCAGGCTGTTTTTCATCCAGGGAGGCCCATCTGGGAGACTGCTTGCCCTCCTACGTGTTGCGTTTATTGCAGGGTGAGAGATTTATGTATTTCATTGGATTTAAGTAATGTAGCTAATATATCCTTAAGGATGTCTTTATTCTTGCTCTGAAAATAGTTCCAAAATGAATCTCCTCCTTGAAAGTGGATATTAAACCAAGCTCAGAGGGAATAAAAAGAGGCTGGCTTCATGGTAGGCAGCGAGAGAGACGCTGTCTGACTGGCCAGGGGCAGGGTCTGTGTGGCTCAGCACCAGCTTTCCCTGGTGAAATGGTTAGCTCAGGTCCCGTGCAGGGAGTGTTCTGTGCATTATGGGATATCACGTCATCAGTGTTACACACCCCGCACTGGATTATAGGGTTTATCGTTTCTGTAGTATTATTTACTTAGAGGGCAGGCACTACCCAAATCTAGTTTCAAGGCAACACATAAAGTATTTTTGGAGAAGTAGAAAGGCAAATATATAGACAGTCTGTATTGAAACGGGGGGATGAAGGGGATGCATAAAGCTGGAATATGGGAGATGGAAGAAACAGGACAGATGTATTTAGAGTAGCCCTTTTCCTAACAGTTGGGGTAACCGAGGCTCAGACTGGTTAAAGAGTTACCGTGCTTATGAAACATGGCACCAGGATTCCACACGCTGTTGTAATGGTTACTTTGTCGGCTACAGAGATGATCTTCCCTGGGGGAGGAGCCTGGGTAGCGATTGCTTTTAAATTGCATGTTCTCCATCTTGAATACACTGAGGAGTCTCAGCTGACGGTCTCTGCCTTCTTCTCTCTAAATCAGTGGTTTTCAACCCTGGTGGCACATTAAAATCACCTGGGAAGCTTTTCCGACCATCCTGACACCCAGTCTCCATCCTAGGCCAATTGAGTTAGAATTGGAGGTTATGGTGGCCGTTGGGAAATTTTGAAAGGCAGCCCCTCTGCATCCCTGGATTCTTACATGCATTCAAGTCAGTGTTGAGAACGGCTGCTCTAGGGCCTCAAGGCCTCACCTCCCAGCGGGGTAGAGATGCTCTTCACGTGTCCAGGAGTAGGGAAAGATGTGTACACACGTGTGTGTGCACGCACACACACTCACACACGCACACACACACGCACACCAGATGACGTTTCCTTTAGGTGAGAGGCTTCATTTAGAGAAGCAAACTCAAATGTGGTCCCTTTTGAAGGGCTGGGTTTTATACTAAGAGAGGGAAATTGACCTGACCCCATCCTCCCATCAGTGGGGAGTGGGCACCAGCCACTGGCTGGGTTCAAGAGCGAGAACCTGGCTCTTTGAGGGTGGCAGGGGAAGTAGGGGCAGTGATGGCCATTCCTGGCCTGGAGAGGCTGGCGTAGGGGTTGGTCAAGTCAGCAGGACTCAGTGACAAGGCCACTATCCGAAGGGGGTCAGGGCTGCTGAAAGAAGCAGACGCCAAAGCCCAGGATCCACTAAGGCCAAGGTCAGGATGGATCTTGGGCAGGGTGGTGGGGCTGGGTCTTCTGGGGGGAGCGTGAGTCAGCACCTCAACCAGGGGACAGCCGGGCTCCGGAGGCCTGGGCACTTCTTTCAGTAGCTTGATTCCCTGGTTATCTTGGACCAGACATGTTTCTCTCGTACAGATTAACTAGAGGGAAGGCAGGCAGCTTGAGCCCCCAAAGGAGAGGACAGCTGGTTTTGAATTAAGTATTAGCCTTCAGAGAAAGGCTTTTCTGTAAATGAACGCATTTAAATCTGGCTTGCTTCTGCTCCTGCAGCTTTGTTCTGATGGCAGCCTGGCCCGTTTGCTTCTTTAAATCACTGCCAAGTGACAGTTTATTGTGTGTGTTAGAGGAACAGACGCATCAATAGAAATTCATCGATTCAGGGCGAACAGAACCACTATTCCAATGACTGAAAATGGCCAAGCTGGGAAAGCTGATACTTGAGTGTCTCAGGCACCAATACAGCTTTTGAAGGATCTGATCTGCCTAGAAGATGATGTTCCAACATGGAGAGACCTCTCCTCTGGAAAGGTAGTGTCGGAATTAAGGGCACAGGCAGGAAGTAAGAAGAGGAATGGCTGGAGGCCATGTGATAACAAATAGGGAGGCAGGTCTATCTGTTAGGATCCTAGAACCCTTCGCTACCCTGGAAAACCCTTGCTGAAAGTTCCCTTAATTTTGGGAGAAATGTGCAGTTCGAGCAAAACAGGTTGAGGGATGCGGTTAAGTTATTTGGTGGTGGTTATTGTGCTGTGTGTGTGATTAAAGTCACAGTCTTGTCAGGCATGGAGCATGCACGGGTGGGTGTATCTGCCAAAGGACCCTAGTCCTGTTGGAACATTGACACAGCCCATCCTGGACCTGTTCACGCCAGGCTCAGTGAAAGCATCAGACACACGCACGAGCTGACGCTCGTCCCTCTGGCCCTACCAGAGATTTGACCTTGGAATCTTGCTGAATTTGGTGGACTTTCTCCTCTTTCGCACTATACCTCGGCCTCTCCATTTCTTTGAGCCCCGTGGATCTGACTGTAAACTCCGTTTTGTTCAGACCACTATTTGCTGGTCATTGTTTACTTCGTCCTAACAGTGGGCATGTGTATAAGAAATAAAATTGGTCTCATGCCAATGTGACTTTACAGCCAAAACGGGATACATTTGATGCTTCCAAGTGGCTTTCCCATGGTGCTTTGTCCATAGCAGATAATCCAGCAACATTTTTCAAATTTGACTTGAGATCCAGAATCAATGTATTTTTATGAGTTTTTATCAATTTCTTGGGCATTGCTTACAGAATGCTATGAATGGGAGGAAAAGGGAATTGGTGGTATCCCTTAGTACAAAACAGGGATATTCAAACTAGTTTGACCAGGCATGTTGGCTTATCCTTCCAGTGACCATGAACCTCTGGGGCCACTCCCTGCCTGCGGTTTCTGCTTCCCAAGTATTATGTGAAGTGTGGCTCTCATGATCAGACAGACTCCCTTTCTTCATGCCTTGTTCCAGTAACGCTGTGCCACTGAGATTTTAAATGCATGTCTGATTTGACCCTCCCCACCTTAATTCTGGGAAGTCACCTGCTTGATGGAATCCAAGCTCCTTTGTAAACAGCCCCTCCCCTCCACTTTGCCATCTTGCTGTGTAGCGTTCACCTCCCCACCCCCCAAGTTCAATTTCATTCTTCCAAAACAGACAGATGATTCCTGCACAGATGATTCAGGCCTCTGCCTCTCCTTCCCTCTCCTTCCTGCTACGGTAGGCTAAGCCTCAGTTTGAGATGCCCCCTCCTTCAGGATTCCCCCCCCTCCATTGTCCCTGCCGGGGGGGGGGGCCCTTCCCTCTGAGACCCCACGGCACCAAGCTTACCTCTATCCCTCCTGACTCTGACTGTGAGGTCCGCTTCCTGTGGATTTCCTGAGTCCAGCCCTGAGCTAAAGGCATGGTGGGGAGCATGGAGGGGAGGAGTGGGTGGAGGGGATTCAGGTGATAATATGGAGTTAGAAACACTGGGCTCAGGAGCTGACTCAGTAGAGATTAGGGCGAGGAGGAAATCTCTGCTGACTTCTAGTGGGCTTTCGTGACCCAGCGCACACGGGTCCATCAGCCAGTGGGGGCAGGGAGCATCCTGGAAGACGAGGCAGAGACGAAGATGATTCTCCTATAACAACAAGGCCGACTTCATCCAGTCTGGCTGTTCCTACCACCTTTTATACTGTACGTATTACTCTAGATATTTAGAGTAGTTGAAGAAACATTGTGTTAGTGTGAGTTATTTGCACGCTTACTTCCATTCGCTAGCTCTCTGTCAGCTAATCTGGTTCTGTGTTTGGGCAGTTCAGCCCTTGTGTGGATTAGTTGGTGGTTTAAATTCCTCTAATAATATATCTTGGCAAATGTTTTCTCCCTTCTTCAGTAAACTTACTTAGCTAATGATTTATATACATTTTATTTAAATGATTCCAACAGATGTGTGTGAGTTGATATCTGTATCTGTATATATCTCTCTATGTGTATGTGAATTTATATGTGTATATATGTGTGTGTGTATATGTATATATATTTCTTGTCTGGTGTTTCAAAAAAATCAGAATAGCTTATATTGGAGGGTATTTCACAGCATGAAAGATTAAGTACAAGGAGTCCTAGGATAGACCAGGATGGCAAATACAGAAAAAGAAATAAATATACCCCAAAGGTTCACTGTTTCTTTTCTGTTAAACTTTAGGTTGTGTCAGTTCTATTTTCTACATGGTTTTGACATTGTTTATATGGGTAGATAAATGATTTCAGTGAAGTTTTATTTATGACTCATTATCTAGTTTATAAATAAACTATAAAAAAAAAACTCTATAAAATTTGGTGAATAGATTTTATTTTACATATTTGAAGTCCAGGGTTATTATCCTTGGGTGGTTTAAAAACTTACCATTTTAAAACCATATCACTCACTTTTGTCCTGAAAGTCAGCTTAAAAACTGAGGTCAGGGCTTCCCTGGTGGCGCAGTGGTTGAGAGTCCGCCTGCCGATGCAGGGGACACGGGTTCGTGCCCCGGTCCGGTAGGATCCCACATGCCGCGGAGCAGCTGGGCCCGTGAGCCATGGCCGCTGAGCCTGCGCATCCGGAGCCTGTGCTCCGCAACGGGAGAGGCCACAACAGTGAGAGGCCTGCGTACCGCAAGAAAAAAAAAAGAAAAAAAAAAAATTGAGGTCAGAGTCTTAGGTGATTGGTCTGAAGTTTTTAGGAAATACACAGTGAAAGAAATCATTTCTAAAATAGTGATATATATGGAATTTGGTAAATGGGATTTAATATTCATTTTTTTAACCATTTACATTTTTCTTTTATAAATATTTTAAAAATAGCGTTGACTATATGATTCAGATATGAGGTAGGTATCATTGGGGAATCCAACCACAGGCAAGGATATTTGTAAACAAATACAGTGGTGTGATGGATGCGGTGTTTTCGTTCTTGTTGAAGGCTACAGAACTGATGTGCTAAATGCATACGTTTATATATGTGTATGTGTGCATAAATGTGAACACATGCACACATATGTAGACACATATGTACATACACATATGTATATGCACATTTTAAAATACATTTCAGTTTTTTTATATCTTTCCACTGAAGAGCAAAAAATTCTTTTTGCTTAATTTAGTCAATATACCCTCAAGGCTGTCAAAAATCTGCTGTCTGGGTGCCTAAATAAGATCATAAGGCATATGAAAAGCCTTTCTAAATTACATTGAAATGCTCCAGTGTTAGGGATTATGTAAATGTTAGGCATTACCACTCTCATCATGCTATTGTAAGAGCTCAGAATATGTTGGCGGAAGAGGTAAGAGCAGAAATTGTATCCATTTTGTGGAAGGAGAAACTGAGGTGCAGAGGGTATAATTTTGGTGAGTGATGGAGCTAGGGAGACAGCAGAGTCTCACTTATGGAGCTGTTCCCCATCTTTTAGGGTCCACAGCCTGCCCTTCTGTTAGGAGACTGTTATGGGAACTTCGTTCAATCTAGAAACAGCCTATAGGAATCAGAAGTCTTATGACTCCCGGAAATTCCCTGGCGGTCCAGCGGTTAGGACTCTACGCTTTCAGTGCCGAGGGCCCGGGTTCGGTCCCTGGTCGGAGAGCTAAGAGCCAACAAGCCACGTGGCCAAAAAAAAAAAAAAAAAAGTCTCACGACTCCCAACAAATAGTAAGAAATAGATGGCAATAGATTTCAATGGATAATAGATGTCAATAGATGCTAAATAGTTTAATTGAAATAGATGTCAATTAATTAAATTAATAGACTGATAACTCTAAAACCGGAACCTGAAAATTAGAGCCATTTATAGCTACCCTTTGAGACTTTAAATATACATATTCTCACTTTGTCATAATTTAGAAACTAGCTGGGACTTCTAGGAGCCTTGTTTTCTGTAATCCTCACAGTCAACCTCTGAAGTGTCTATTATTATTCACATTTTACAGTTGAGCTGGGACTTAAATAAGAAATTTCTGGAGACCACGTAAGTAGATAGAGCAGGAAGTCAGACCCGGGTCTGTCTGTCTTTTCCATCATGATTTGATCGTCTGGTGTTTCCACGCTGTTTAAGACAGGACCACATACTCTTGATGTAGGTAACAGCCCACTGCATGGGGGTGCTCATTAATAGTGAAGGAAAATAATCTCTGTCTATCTTATCCTGCCATCAGAGGGGCAGTGTAAATATTGGTGAAGACCTGAGAACCTGCCTGCCCAAGTTTTCATCTGACTGTACCACTTAGAAGCTGTGTGACCTTGGGCAAATGATTTCAACTCTTTGCCTCCATCATCAGGAAAACGGGGGGAACTTCCTGGCCGCCCATCGGTTAGGACTCGGCGCTTTCACTGCTGGGGAGGGCCGGGGGGCCCGGGTTCGATCCCTGGTTGGAGAACTAAGATCCCACAAGCCGCGCCGTGCGGCCGGAAAAAAAATCAGGAAAATGGGGATATTATTGGTACTTACCTCACATATTTCTTGTAGGGATTAAAGAGCCGATGCATGCAAAGCACTTAGAACAGTGCCTGGCATGTTATGTGAGCTCTCCAAACGTTTGCTGTTCATTTATTACTATGTGTACGGGGGACATCTTGCTAGACAGCGGGAATGGGGAGGAGGTGCCTTCCTGGAAATCGCATCACACAAGTATGGCCTCCCCGTGGGAGCAGCCGCAGGGAGGTGGCTGCCCTCATCCAGCGGAGAAGGTGCCACAGTG
This sequence comes from Delphinapterus leucas, assembly GCF_059928025.1. Classification (NCBI taxonomy): domain Eukaryota; kingdom Metazoa; phylum Chordata; class Mammalia; order Artiodactyla; family Monodontidae; genus Delphinapterus; species Delphinapterus leucas. The sequence continues at coordinate 19,567,962 of NC_143130.1, read as the reverse complement.
CTAATGCCCGGCGTGGTTGCAGAGTTGTTAGGAATGCATTAGCTTGACTGTTTCTCTTGCTGAAAAAAACTCTGAAAGCTGCTGCTCTCTTTGTCTCTCTTACTGTCTGCTTCCCTGACATGAGAGTCACCGGGCATTAGAACTGGAAGATCTTAGAGGACTTACAGATCTTGATCCAGTTCTCTTGACCTCCAGATGGAGAAACAGGTCCAGAGAAGTTAAGTGAGTGGCCCAAGGTCACAGAGCTGACTTAGCAGATGTGCTGCCAGAGCGATGGTTTCTGGCCTCCTCGTTCAGAGCTCTTTCCACATAACCACGCTGGCCCTCTTGTAGAGCATCCCTTGGTAGAGTGCAAGCAAGTGACTCTTCCTCATCTTTAAGAGCCCCGTGGTGGGCTTCCTTGGTGGTGCAGTGGTTAACAATCCGCCTGCCAATGCGGGGGACACGGGTTCGAGCCCTGGTCTGGGAGGATCCCACATGCTGCGGAGCAGCTAAGCCCGTGCGCCACAACTACTGAGGCTGCGCTCTAGAGCCCCCGAGCCACAACTGCTGAGCCTGCGTGCCACGACTACTGAAGCCCGCGTGCCTAGAGCCTGTGCTCCGCAATAAGAGAAGCCACTGCAATGAGAAGCCCGCACACCACAACCAAGAGTAGCCCCCACTTGCCACAACTAGAGAAAGCCTGTGCACAGCAACGAAGACACAATGCAGCCAAAAATAAAAATAAATAAATTTATATATTAAAAAAAAGAGCCCCGTGGTAGTATGTCTGGCAAGGACTAAAGACCCTGCCCCGGTAGCTTGGCCAGATTCCAGTGTGGGACATTGGATCTGGTTCCAGAATTGCCTGCTGATTTCAGTTAGATGTGCTGTTCTTTCTGCCTCCCTTCCTTGGTGGTGATGCACTGATGCCGCAGGCTGCCGTGATTGCTCTCGTGTTCTGCCTCCAGCTGTCTCTGGTTCTCTGGAATTTGCTAGAAAGGAGCTCAGAGCCCGTGTTAAAGATGAACCACTAGGATTACTTCCTTCCCATTTCAGGTGTGTTTGAGGACCTTGGTCCTTTGTGCCAGCTTCTTGGCAATAGAATGACGATACCACTACTCAGAAGTGCAGTAGGAAGAAGCCAGCTCCAGACGGTGGAATAATTTGGGAACTATGCAAAGTGCTGCTGTGGCAGGGGGCACGTAATCTGGGAAGCCTTTTTCACCCTCCCTGTCTGGCCACAGGCCAGGAAGGTGTGCTGAGCACCCAGGCCCCGCTCCTGTTCCCGCTTTGCTCTGTTTGACCTTTTGCCCTCGCTGTACCTTTCCGGAATGTTCTAGAAACAAAGGGAGGGTGCTTCTCACATACCGTGACTGGGCATCAGAGTGGTTTTGAGGGACGTGGGTCATCCTGCGGGTGGCCCAGGGTAAGTGCCACAGGGAAGGGGAGGCCACTGAAGAGCTGACCACAGAGGAAAGGTACCGTTGGTGGGATAAGCCCACCAGTTCAGAAAGCCACAGAATTTTCCTCAATGGCAAGTTTCTATACATCAGTAGGTAACTTTATCTAGGTATAAAAAGTAAACTTAACAGAAAGAAGTATTTACTCAGCATTAGATATCCTTTCTAGTGAGTCTCTTTGCTGGAGAGTAAGGGATAATGTCGCTACTTCTTTAAAACCAGTGCCTCCCTGGGTCGAGTTGAGGTGGTTGGTGTGAATTGCATTTCCACACATCCAACCCCGATTCCAGAGCCGCTTGATGCAGCCCCTGGGAGGTGACCCAAAGGGGTGGCAGAGTAAAAATTCAGGTAGTGCCCAGTCTTGGGTTGAATGTTAGCAATATCTTGTAGAACGTTAAAACTTGGGAGGCAAATCCGTTTGTGAGCGCATCTTTCTGTTTAACTGAGTAAAGGTCCCCTTTTCTGTTGGATTCAGAACACAGCACATTGTCAGTGAGCCCTAGAAACTCCGACACCTGCTTTTACTCAGGTATTCTTTAAAGATGTAAGAAGAATGGTTGAAACTTTGATTAACTTGTTCTTCTGCCCAGAGCGAGTCCCTCCCTCCCTCCCTCCTGCCATCCTCCCTTCCTTCCTTCCCTTTGTGTTTCCCCCTTTTTTTTTTTTGGTTTGGAGTGCCTTTATTTTTCCCTTAAAACCTTATAGAAGATTGTAGGAATAGGTCAGTAAGCTAAATTTAACTCATGAACACTATCCATGCAGAAGTTGCTTCTGGTCACTTACATCTCGATAAAGTTGAAATAAAAGGTTGTTTATTGGTATAATTACCTGGAGGAATATGGCAAGTGGTTTCACTTTCCAAAACATCATCATTTAATTAAGTGACACAGAATTTCACTACACAGACTTGGATGCTTTAGCTCATGTAGGTGGTGAGGGGACAATCATTAAGTTATTATTCAGTCTAGTATTATTCTTCAGTCAATGTAATTTTTCCAAAAAGAGATTCCTCTTTAAAAAAGTAATTTAGAATGAGAGTTTTTTTTTCTTTATAAAGACCATAGTGTCAAGCAGTATAGTACAAACTTCTGAGTGGTAATTTTGTTCTGCAAAAACTACTTACACAGGAAATATGCCTGAATATTTTCACAATATTGGTGCCGAGTTGGATGAACAGATGGCAGTGACACTTTTCAGAGTAGAGATTTCAGACTTCTGTATTCTCTGTTCTCAGGGGTTCAATTAGTGTGTACATTTAATCTTTTCTTTTTTTTTGCAGTAACAAGCTGCATTCACTTACTAGCAGAAACCATAATTTTTAACAAAATAACCCATAATATCAATATATATTCAGCATTTTTTCATTGCATCTTTTTGTAAAATGACAATCATCTATTACATTTATTATATAAAATCTTGCTATTCTGAGCTTGACTTACTCAGGATACAGATCCATTTGAAATGCATCCTTTCTGCGACTCTCAAAAATTGTGTGGTGAGCATATGACAATAAAAAACTCTTAGGAAGGTATTATAAAAGCTTCCTAGGAAAATGCATGTTTTTAAGTTCTTGACCCCAGTGTGCTAAATGTTGGTAATTACCTTTTCACCTAAGTAGATGGGGCAGTGATCCTGTGTAGCTGTGAGTTCAAGATTCTACAGGAACTTGAAATAACTCAAGTCCATTTCAAAATATTTTACAGCTCAGGCTTTTAAATAATTTAGATTTGTCCTCTTACAATTACTCTGAGTTGGAGAGTTCTTAAATCTATTTAAGAAGGCCGTATCACACTTCCAAGATGGTTGGTATTTTCCTAGTCTTAAATTTGCTTTTTCCCCATTCAGTTACCTCTCTGAGATGTTCGTGTCATGGTCTCCCCTCTGGCTGTGTTTGCATCATTTCCTCTGCCTGGTCTCGCCTCTGCTGAGGTCTGGTCTGCACCCTTGCTACTCCGAATGTGGTCCACAGACCAGCAGCATCTCCAGGGAGCTTGTTGGAAGTGCAGACTCTCAGGGCCCTGCCCTGGACCCACTGTATCAGAGTGTCAGTGTAACGGAACCCTCAGGTGATTCATTTGCACATTTACCTTTGAGAAACACTGATCTAGGAAACTTTCCTTTGGAAAAGAAGATGATATAGCTGCCCCTTCTGTGTGCTCCAGTAACATGGAGTATTTTCCTCCATTGTACCACTTAGCACAATATGGAGTAATTGCCCATTTCCTGGTCTTTCTTTCCCGTTACATTCCCCCCCCCCCACCCGTACGCGGGCCTCTCACTGTTGCGGCCTCTCCCGCTGCGGAGCACAGGCTCCGGATGCGCAGGGTCAGCGGCCACGGCTCACGGGCTAGCCGCTCCGCGGCATGTGGGATCTTCCCTGACCGGGGCACGAACCCGTGTCCCCTGCATCGGCAGGCAGACTCTCAACCACTGCGCCACCAGGGAAGCCCTTTCCCGCTACATGTAAAGCACCTTGAGGATAGGGATGAGAGCTGAGACCCTCATGTACTTCTAGTGCCTGGCAAAGTCCCTGCTTCTGTGCTCCTCTGTTTTATTGAATTGAATTATACCAGTGTCACAGGAGGCAAGATTGAAGAAGACAATGTGTGTTCCCTTCCCTCTTAAAAAGAAATCAAAATGCTTTATTTCCTTCAGTGAAGAGAATCTTCAAATATTTTGAAAACATAAGCACGTGTATCCTAACCAAAACATTTTGAGAGTGGCAAATTTGCATTCATTTCAAAGATGGAAATCACTAAAAAACTAAGAACTTAAAAAAAAAAAAAAGGTTTGATAGAGTACATTAAATCTCTAGAAGAATTGGCACAGAATTTCCAGTTTTGCGGTCAGTTCTTTTCAGATGGAACACACGATCCTCTCTTTTAAAATGGAGACTGCAGAGGGAAACGTTTGAATGGCATACCAAAGACATACCCCTATTGTTTTAAATAATTCTGGTTGAGATTTTCCTTTCCTGTTTATAGCTTTTCCAAAATTTAAAATATGGAAAGATACTATCAATGGCTCTGAAGTTTCAATGACTAAACTACCGTCTGTAAAGAAACTAGCACAGTTTTGCACTGAATTAATAGATTTCATTTCTTGAACCTTGTTGATCGCTATATACACACTTTCAAAAATGAACAAAATCCAGTCCACGCCTCAAGGAACTGAGAGTTGAGACAAGGAGGTTTCTCAGAGTACCCAACAAGTGTGCGTAAGAGTGGCCTGAGCATACTGTAGGAGAGGCACAGATGCTTGGCAGAGGGGTTTGGAAGGGAGACCAATTAGAGCCATTGGGCGAGTCAGAGGAAGGTGGTGTTGGAGTGACCTTGAAGGATGGGGAGGCTTTTCGTGGGTGGGGAAGCAGGGGGGAGGGAAAACATCTCCGTGGATGGAACAACTGGAACAGGTGTGGACAGAAAGAGATGACGTTGGGGCTGAGTTTGGAAGTGTGGCTGGGAGCGTTTGAGAAGATGCAGGTGAGAAGGAGTGGGGGCATGGCTCAGAGCACAGAGGTGCTTACCTAGGAGGATAAAGGGTTTGTACTTCATCTGCTGGGTGGCAGAGTAACTGCTGAAGACTTCTGCATAGAGGAGGCTAGGGAGGGAATGTTGGGAAGATGAAGGATGATTCCTGTGATGCTGCAGGGGATGAAGGTGGATTAGAGCAATGTCAGGAGAGACCGAGGACCATCTGGGGTATGGTTGTGAAAGTCCCCGCCAGAGGGGAGGAGCCCTAAACAAAAAGAAAATGGTGCTTGTTTCAGCGAGTGATGCCTATGGCTAAGGCGGGGTTGGAGAGAGAGAGAGGGTGTCCTTGGACCGTTTTTTACCCTGATCAGGGGCTGATTTACATAGATGAAGATACTGGATATCATGATGGTGTATGATGGTTAGATGCATAAACTCATTAGGACAAAAATTCTGGCCCCTGAGGTAGGTCATAATTATAGTCTGGGTTTTTAAGATGGACCAAAGGAAGCCAACACTTGATATTATTAACAGCATATAGTGGGATCATTTCTCCTCTGAAGTTCTGACTTTTAGAACAGTGGGTTCACCCTGTAGCTTCCAATGGTTTCAGAATGCCCCTCGTTTTCTCTTTGCTTCTTCTGTTTTCTTTTCTTTCCTTCCTCTTGTCTTCTTCCCCTACTAGACTTCTTTAAATTGTGTTTCTACATCGAGGCTGTACTTCCTCCCTCATCAACTCACTTACTAGGTCTTTACAATAGGTCTTCCGCCCAACCGTGATACTGACGCTATTTCCTCAAAGAGCTCCAATTAATGTTGAGTTGCCAAACACCATAGCCTTTTCAAAGTACAGATTCCCTTTAATTTTTCTGAAACACTAGACCCTGTTGACCAATGCTGTCTTCTTAAAACTCTCAGAGAGCTTAATTATGACATGACAGTTGCCTTCTGTCTTAGTCTGTTCAGCTGCTGTAACAAAAATAATACAGGTGGGTGGCTTATAAATGACAGAAAATTTATTTCTCACAGTTCTGGACGCTGGGAAGTCCAAGATGAAGGCACTGCTTCCTGGTTCACAGCGGCGTCTTTTTGCTGTGTCTTCACATGGTAGAGTCATTTAAAAAGGTGTCCGCTCTAAACTTTTTATCCTGTGTTTCCCTTGGGCATTTTTTCCATAAGCAGAGCATCCAGTGATCCCATCTTTTCTACGGAGGCTGAGGTTGCCCTGTGAAACCACAGAGGGTCTTCGGGCAGAGGCAGAATTCCCCAGTAAGGGGATCCTGAAGGTTTAGTCCTCCAAACCTGACTGCGTGAGCCAGACCTCTCCTGTCTCTAGATATTTCTTAAGGCTGCAGCCTGTTCTTCAATGTGATCTGTAAGTAATTTAATTAACAGATGTTTCTGAGTTGGAAATCTAGGATGTATCAATGTAGTCAGACTAAAATATATATTTTATATATGTAGAGATACATACATATATATACATATATATATATATAGCGTCAATGAAAGACTGGAGCCTGCTGAGCCAGCCACTTGCCTCCCAGGTCACAGTATTTGGGGTGCAAAGCTAGTGACCCTGCAAGTGTTGAATTAGTTGCGTATTAAGCCCTCTGAGAACTCTGATTCAGATGACGGTGGGAAACGCACTTTGTATGCAGCAGCGTTACTGTTCAAACAGGGCTTGTTAGCCAGCTGAAATTTCACTTTGTACTTGAAAAGTAGAATGTAAATCATAACAAAATGACTGTATCATTCAAGCCCCACTGGAGAGGAAAACAAGAGTCATGGGAGACTGGGTCTCCTTATCTGGGTACCAGCCTAAGGAAGGATATGAGAGTGCTTGGGAAGGTTCCACCAGGAGCCACTGGATTGGTCAGAGGTTGGAAATTAGGTTCTGGGAGGAGAGCCAGGAGCAACTGGTATTATTTTACCGGGACAGATTTGACAACTGGCATCCGTTCACATATATTTATTATTGTATGAGAGTGGCTAGCATTCTGTGAGGGCACTGTGCTTTTTTCTTTAAGTTCGTGAAGATTTAGAATCATAACATGTAGCCCTAATATTCCATATCATTTATTTTACAGTGAAGAGAATGAGTCCCAGAGAAATTAAAGTACCACAGTTCCCCACTTGCTGTTGGCTGGGCACAGATCAGGACATGGGACTTGAGGACACAGGGGTGTACTGGAGGCAGACTTTTACTTTACTCTCTTAGGGTTCTTTGGGGCTGGACCTGAGAATTAAACTGACCTAAGACAGGTCAGTAGGAGGAAAGCATACAGATTGATTTAATGCAAGTTTTACATGACATGGGAACCTTCCTAAGGAATGAAGACCCAAAGCACTGGTGAAAACGATTGATTTGCTTTTATATGAGGTTGAACAAAAAAAGACAGTTGTTGAAAAGTGATCGGACTATGTGGGGAAACTAAAGGAAGGTAATAATTATTTCAACAAGGTCTGTTTGTTTAGAATGCTCTCAGTTTCAACTTCTAGTCCTTAATGATAAGAATGTTAGTTTCCTTCTGCTAATGGGAGGAGATGTCTTTCAAATGGGAATTTCATCTCCTGTTCTAAAAGAAGGAGGGTCAGAGTGTTTTTCTTGTATTTGTTGTTTTTAACTCAAAATATTCAGTATGCCCACATGACACATTTTGGGGTAGCATGTTCTGAACTCCTTCAGAAGTCATAGATGAAATTTTTTTCATAGATGAAATTTAAATTTTTTCATAGATGAAATAAAAACAATTTTTTGCTAGGGGAAGATTATCTAATATGGGAATGTGGGACTACAGTATCTTATCTGGAGAATTTAGAAAATACTGTTTACACTGGGGCAGTTATAGCTCTGCCTAGAGGGGGAATAGATGAGCTGATGTCTCAATGTCTTTAATTTGATGGCTCCAATTATATGAGTTGGTTTTTCTTTAGCACCTAATATAAGAGAAATTGTTCTAGCAAACATACAGTTTGATATTTGCCATTGTGAAAATGGCTTATCCCATTTCCAGGTATGTTTTAAGATAAACAGCAATGATGATGCTGTTTCCCAATAAGACCCTTAGATTTTTATCTGACATTGTCAATGGTTGTGAATCATTTTGTGTATCTCCATGTTTCTAATATATTCCATGCTTTGGTCTTTCATTCAGGTAGCATTTCCACTTTGAGTTTTTATTTTTTTAAAAATTAATTAAGTAATTTATATTTGGCTGTGTTGGGTCTTCATTTCTGTGCGAGAGCTTTCTCTAGTTGCGGTGAGTGGGGGCCACTCTTCATCGCGGTGCGCGGGCCTCTCACTGTTGCGGCCTCTCTCGTTGCGGAGCACAAGCTCCAGACGCGCAGGCTCAGTAGTTGTGGCTCACGGGCCTAGTTGCTACGCGGCACGTGGGATCTTCCCAGACCAGGGCTTGAACCCGTGTCCCCTGCATCGGCAGGCAGATTCTCAACCACTGCGCCACCAGGGAAGCCCAAGTTTTTATTTTTTCAAGGACTGCATGAGTGTGATTGTACTAACTAGATTTCGAGTAATCAGAACGTCATGATGGCAAAGTAGCTGTCAGCACTCAGGCACAGTGACCACGTGATTTCAGTGGAAACAATGTCTGCACTCCTGGGAGCACCTATTTTCCTTTTTGTCTTTGTGTGTGTGGAGAGTGGAAAGCTGGGCTCAGATAGCTCAGGTTCTGGTTAATACCTTGTGAGTGTAGATTCTTAAAATGGTGCTGAACCCTAAGATTTACGTAAGTAAATAAAAAGCTAACGGGGGAAGAGGCTTCTACTAGGTATATTGCTCTTATTTGGAAAATGGCAATACATTTTAAGGATGAGTAACATGTCAGTTCTACCGGAAGAAAAAAATTGAACTTTCTTCACCAAAGCCATAGAGGCTGTTGTTCAAGAAGTAAAGCCATATCTGCGAAAGGACTTGGAGATGATAAAGACGGTAGTGGTGGTGATGAGGAAGAGGAGGAAGAGGATGGTGAGGATGGTGGTGGTGGTGGTGATGGTGATGAGCATGTCCATTGTTGAGCACACATGTTCCTGCTGCTGTGCATATTTATCTCCAGACTTTATAACAACACCATAAGGCAGGTATTGAATGTCCATTTGATGAGGAAACTGACACTCAGAAAGTTTCAGTAGCGGCCAAAGCTGAGATTAAAATCTAGGTTTCTCTAGAAGCTAAACCTTTTTTGTGTGTGCATCACATGGCCTCCTAATACAAACACGTAGTACAGTTCCTGGATTAAAAAAGACTAACCAACAAGGAAAACCACAGATAACCTGAAAATACTACTAGTAGACTTTGGGGCCTCTTGGGTAGCTGGATTTGGTCATTAGGCTGGGAGCTGATATTCAGAGCAAATATGCCGCTTTCCCTACGTAGATGTAAAGTGAGGGTAAATCCTTGCTGAGAAATTCTTCACAACTCGGCCAGTCTTTCTGGGAACTCATTGGAGATTTTAGCTGGTGGTTCCCCAAATTTGAGAGGCATCAGAATCACCTGGGGCAGGGGGCTTGGGAAAACACAGACTGCGGGGGCCAGCCCAGATCCTGGGCCCCAGATTTATGTTTCTGTTATCCCATGATTCTGGTCCTGCTGGTCCAGAGACCACACTTTGAAAAGCACTGACTCAGCCGGCTCAGTCCAGGGGCTCCATTCTGACCCTGCCGTTGCTTCTCAAACATGGTGACCAAGTGCAGAGCCTTTGGGGGCTCTGACGTCAGCCTGGGCTGCTAAGGCTGGTCTCCGGTGACTTGCCATCTGGGCCTGCGGGAGGCTTTGGAACAGCATGCATCATCTATCCTGCTCAAGAGGGCGTTTCTCCCTCACTGAGTGGGATGCTCTGAAGCATGACTGTGCAAGTTTTCGCTGAGGACTGGCTGTGGTGGGTAAACCACCATCAGCTTCTTTTAGCTTTTTGAAACCAGAGGGGTTTTGCCAGGGTCCCTGCTCTGACGAGTGGTCTCACGGAGCTAACATTTCAGAACAGTCTTCATAGCCTCCAGTACTCATGGACAGCCCACAGGGATGAAGAACTCAGTGGGTTTCTCCCACCAAACCTGTATGAAGTCTCGCACAACATTTTGAGAAATATTCAAATAGCTTTGAATTGTTTCTCCTCTGTTTTTCAGTAATAGCAGCCTAGCATATCCCTGTAAAGTTCTGCATGAGCTAAAGAAAACCAGCTCCAGCTGGCTTAAGCAGGTGATGTCTGTCGTGAGAATACTGGCTTATCTGAGCTAATGCAAGAGAAAAATGAATAACCAAGATTCTCCTGCAGAGGCAATCAGGTCTGTTCCTGAAACGTCATCTTAAGAATTCATGATCTTTTTTCTAGGGTGTAACCATTGGTGTAATCCAACCTCAAGTCTCATCCCTTGTCTGTTGGACAAGTCTCATCCATGTCTGTCTGTCTGTCTGTGTCTTTCTGTCTGTCTGTCTCCCTCCCTCTCTCCCTCTCTTCCTCTCTTTCTCCCTTCTCTTTTCCAACTATCCGATTCCAGGGATAGCATAGACCTATCTTGGGTCAAGAGTTATCTTTGGATCAAACAGATATGGTCAGGCTTACATGGCATGAACGTGACCCTTGGGGCCCCATGTTGGTGCTTTCATAGCTGTGCCCAGAAGAGGGGGCATCCTTGTGAACCCAACACCCCACCTTAACTTGTTTGTCATATGGGTTTCTCAAAGGTGTGTTCACACTGAAATGGAAGTCAGGGGATTAAAAATGCATGGTTTTGTATGCTAACACATATTTATGGAATCTAAAAAAAAAAGTGGTTCTCAGGAACCTAGGGGCAGGACAGAAATAAAGATGCAGACGTAGAGAATAGACTTGAGGACACAGGGTGGGGGGAGGGTAAGCTGGGACAATGTGAGAGAGCAGCATGGACATATATACACTACCAAACGTAAAATAGATAGCTAGTGGGAAGCAGCCTCATAGCACAGGGAGATCAGCTCAGTGCTTTGTGACCACCTAGAGGGGTGGGATAGGGAGGGTGGGAAGGAGAGGCAAGAGGGAGGAGATATGGGGATATATGTATATGTATAGCTGATTCACTTTGTTATACAGCAGAAACTAACACACCATTGTAAAGCAATTATACTCCAATAAAGAATAAATAAATAAATAAAAAATCAAGTTACCAAACAGAAAAAGAAAAAATAAAAATGCATGGTTTTATCCCTCAGAAGAGGAGTGTTTCTCTTACCACTGAAGTGGCATCCAGAACTTGTCCTGTTTGTACTTTAAATCCTCAACTGTTAGCTTACAGGGTGCCTTGTAAGGAGGGACTGAGCCCCCAGAGAGATGCAGGGCATCCTGGTGGCTGACTTTTAGCAAGGAAGATTTGCTTTCGTTTGTAACTGTTTTTCATCCTTTGTGAAATGCCTGGATAGTTTTGCATCCAACAGAGTTAAATACACATGTAAATAGCTGACACTCATGTGGCCTGAATATACTGGCCTTGACACGTATTTCTGAAGTGTGGCTCTCCCAGAGTTGTCCAGGGCTCTGCTTTGCAGGAGCTGCAGCAAGGCCCCAGGCTCCAGATGGCCCCCTTTCTGCCCTCTTTTCATAGAGTGCTTACCCTCCCCTGGCTTCTAACTCCCTTAGAGCTCTTCTCAGAGCCACAGGCCTCCTCAAGGCTAGAGGCTGGTCTCCATTTGAGAAAGCCATTGTCCAGGTCCTAGGAACCAGGGGAAGGAAATGGGAGGACGGGGCCAGGGGAAGCTGGGAAAGCCCCTGAGGGGCGCCATCTTCTGAGACTCCAAGTGGAAAAGGAAAGAGCCCAAGAGAATTCAAGTAAGACCAAGTATATATTTGAAAAGTCAGGATGCTTATGTAAGATAGCAAATGAAATCTACTAATGAAAAAATTCAGTAAAGATACATTTCACATGGTTAGGAAATCTGACTTCCTTGGTTAAAGACAGCACCTGCTCTCCAAAGTTAGTTCCAAGGGAAGACCCCATAAAGAGAGGGAGCCTGACCCCCCAGCCTCCCCTCAGCCCCAAGAGTCACCTTCTCTGAGTTTCATTCTGAGGAGTGTGACCACCTGTTTCTGTCCCTTTACACCCAGGCTCAGACATAGGCAAACAAGCTTTCTTTGGTGTCTCTTCCTTTGCTTACCTCTGGCACTCCTGAGACTACCAATGCTAGGGCATTACAAAGGAAAAATCAAACATGGAGACTTCCATAAATCAAGACGCTTCTGTCCTTCAAGGGACACACAGTATTTTGCTCTCCAGAGCCCAGGGGTTCTGTCCAGTCCGTGTGGGTCCGTTTGGGGATCTGCCTTCCTAGTTCTCAGGTTGCTTCCACCATTTCTCACTCACCAGGTAGAAGGAAAATGCTGGGTGTTGGCATCTAGGCCAAAAGAGAAAGATCCAGATTTCCCTTCTGCCTTCCCTGATCACTCCCACCATCCCACTCCCTGTCTCTGGAGGGTGCCATCCCATGCCCCAGGAGATGGGCACCAAAACCCCGCCACACTTTTCAGGCAGGATTTGGCTTTTACCTCTGCCCATTTTCTCACGGTCTTCGATAGTTGTGTCTGTACCAGAACATAAAAGGGGAGCAACAGCGTTGATACAACAGAGATTTGCATGTCTGGTGGGAAAAGTGTTTTTTTCCCCTCCCTCACCTTCACGACTGCCTAAGGTTGAATCATTGATACGATATAACCATTGAAATCTATTGTGGATCAGCCAAAGATACCTCTCTTCTTTGAAGTACTGATCTAACGCTGATTGCCAAAGGGCATTATCTGCCCGTTTGCTGCTTAAAAAAAATGTACTCAGGGCCTCACACAGTAGGGAGTTACTTGTGTGTACATGAGCTTTCAATTCAGTTGTTCCTGAAACGTTAATTGAGCAGCTACTCTGTATACACACATCCGAACCAACTAAATCCTTTGTAAAAATCATTTTGCAAAAGAAATAAAGTTAATAGCCTAAACGCACAGGAAAGGTACCATCTCAGAAGAAAGAATAGCCTTTTAAATAAAAAAACCCAAAACTCGGGCTTCCCTGGTGGCGCAGTGGTTGAGAATCCACCTGCCAATGCAGGGGACATGGGTTCGAGCCCTGGTCCGGGAAGATCCCACATGCCACGGAACAGCTAAGCCCGTACGCCACAACTACCGAGCCTGCACTCTAGAACCAGCAAGCCACAACTACTGAAGCCCACGTGCCACAACTACTGAGCCTCCACTCTAGAACCCCTGAGCCGCAACTGCTGAAGCCCTCACGCCTAGAGCCCATACTCTGCAACAAGAGAAGCCACTGCAATGAGAAGCCCGGGCACCACAACGAAGAGTAGCCCCCTCTCACTGCAACTAGAGAGAAAGCCTGCGCTCAGCAATGAAGACCCAATGCAGCCAAAAATAAAATAAATAAGATAAATGAATAAAAAACAGAACAAAACTCCCCAAACACTCCCTTTCCTATACCTAGTTTTCTGATTCCATCACTGACAGCTGAGAACGTGCCTGACTCTGGTACTGAGAGCAGCTTTTGAGAATAGCTGTTCTCAGGGCCTTCTCTTACTGGTAAGGAACAGGAGTCCTTAGCACAGGGGCAGAGGAGTCCCCAGCAGCAGAGACTGGTCTTCACCCCGTCTCCTACCAGAAAATTGGACTGTGGTCTTGTTTTCTTGGTTCCCTCTGACTTGGGGCATCTTTCTGTTAGTGGTTTTCATTTTATTCGCTCTTGATTTCACTTTCCTCCTCTGTTAATTGTCTAGTTGGAAATGATCTCTGAGTACCATGCTCTGATATTATGGTTTCCTTTTCTTTTAAAGGGAAACAGAGTTCTCTGCAATGTTGGGAGAGGTTTGACGGTACATAACCTAAAACTAATAAGCAACAACTGGGGAGTAGCTAGCCCACAACCGCTTTCCTAAAATATGCTCTGATTTCCAAAATAGGCTGACACAAACAACAGTTTGGAAGTCCCTCTAATAATATCCTGTATACAGAATTCCGGGAGATTTGGAACTAGCAGCATACTGACTGTCTCATCTACATCTGTTCAGGCTTAGGTGATGGATTGCAGTGACTTAACCGCCTTTGATTATAGCCTGTGGTCCTGGACTCTGGCTGTGTATTAAAACCACTGGACCCTATTCCACATCAGTTAAATCAGAATCTTTGGGCTCCATACTGGGGTCTGGACATGAGTATTTAAAAACAAACCTCCCATCTGAAAGAGAATAGATTGTATATATATGTCTAACTGAATCACTTTGCTGTACACCTGAAACTAACACAACCTTGTAAATTAACTATACTTCAATTTTTAAAAATGGTAAAAACAAAACAAAACAACCAAATCTCCCTTAATGTGGAGCCAGGGTTGAGAATCCTTAGACCAGAATAACAAATACAGCAGGAAGGACAGAGCAGTGAGGACTCCATAGGAAAGTGCAGGTGACTTGGTTTCTATAATAAAACGATTCACCTTTACATATCATTTTAGAGAAGTATGCTCACCCTCCTTTTCTTATTCGATGCTCAAGAATGAATATATGGGGGCTTCCCTGGTGGCGCAGTGCTTGAGAGTCCGCCTGCCGATCCAGGGGACACGGGTTCGTGCCCCGGTCCGGGAAGATCCCACATGCCACGGAGCGGCTGGGCCCGTGAGCCATGGCCGCTGAGCCTGAGCGTCCAGAGCCTGTGCTCCGCAAGGGGAGAGGCCACAGCAGTGAGAGGCCCGCGTACTGCAAAAAAAAAAAAAAAAAAAAAAAGAATGAATATTTGGGTTTGCCTTAGCATCTCCATAGATTTTTTTCTAGATGTGTGGCTCTGTCACTAGTAAACCCGAGATAAATGAAGGAATGTCTGTACTGTAGAAAGGATGAGTCATTGAAAATTTTGCCTTCAAGCTCTTTTAAATAGTGACTTTGTCGTTGTTTTTAAAGGGTATATTTACATGCAGCTTTGCAGGAGAACGTGAATATTAAGTAAGGGAGTTCACATTTATGTCGTGTTGAAATGAGTCAGTTTATAGCAAATCTGAAGTGACTATTCCCAAGGGGGTGGGAAAAAACTTGGGTGGTTCAGTGTACTTATTGCAGTTGGCAGGGCACCTGGGGACCGCAGCTGCTCTGTGTCCCTTTGTATCTCGTATGTGGGTGACAGCTTGCAAACAGGGCTCTGCCAGATGTGTGCCATAGTGACTGGGTGGGGAGCATCCCATAGTTGGTTTGGCCACCTGAAGAGGGGGAACTTGTTAAGAATAACGATTAGACACGTTGACTGCATACTTAGCAGCATCCTCCAGGGCTTTTAGTCACAGAATTTAAATAGGAGGCACACCCAGGAGAATTTGCAAGAAAACAAAGAGAAACCCTGCTTTCAGAAAGTGCCTGCTAATTGTTTGGGGATGTGCAGTAAATACAGTCAGCATCAGATGGGACCTCCAGATCCCTCATCAGATTTAGTAAATATTGAGTAAGTATTTGGGTGCTTGCTTTTGGTAATTGACAAACCAGGAGCCACTGGTCTCCAAGAACTTCCTGTTTCCTGCCCTCAGATCTCTCTCCACGCTGCAGTGCACCTGCTCAGGGCTGTCTCTCACCCTGGAGAGGAAGTTGTAGAACAAGAAAGCCTTTCCATTGCACTGGACATCCAAAAAAACAAAACAAAACAGATAACCAATTTGCAATTCTCAACTGCTGTTCAAGAAAGTAATGGATGCTCTGCACTGAACTTGAGAGAGTTGTGTCCATCTGAAGTGCCTCTTTTTGTATCAGCGTTTTTTTTTTTTTTTCGTTTGTTTGTCTGTTTTTTTCCATAGGGAACAGACTGTAAAATGTAACCAAGAATTGTTCGGTGTGTCAGAGAGGCTGACTTGTTTACTGTGGCAGACTACAGAGGCAGTTTGAAAAGCGTGCCTGCAGGCAGTGGCTGTACTTCCTGGGCAGAGAGCACTATTTTGTGATTTGCATGTTTCTCTTAATTTGGAGAAAATTGAAGTGTCTTTGGATGGCAGCAACAGAGCTGCAAACATTAAAGATCAGGCTTCCCAGCCAGAAAGGGCAAGTGAAAAATCTTCCCTAGCCCCTCTCTTGCCAGTGAAAATGTAAGGCATTCTAATGTTATGAAACTGCATCTTTAAAAAACCCGTACCCCCCCCCCAACTTCGAGTACTTTCAGGCAGGGGTGGAGGGGAACAGGAAATGGTAATTTTCAATATTTACCACTTCCTAGGAACGGGACTTTGAAGAAAACCGGCCTCATGGGAACATTTCATTGCCCCTTCATTGCAGTTATTTAGTAATTTCTCAGACTGGATTTTCTCTGGCCAGAACATCTTGTCACATGTAGAGTTGCCATTATTCTGCCATAAACCCTCCTTTTAAATGCCCTTTGCAATAGAGACCAGCTAGTATAACTCTGATGTGCCAAACCCCAAAGTCGAGGGGAAAAGGAATGAGAGCAAATGAAACTTAAAGCAAACACAAATTATTTGCAAGTTACAATATGCAAACTACAGTGTGCATGAAAAGATAACAACCACTAGCTAATCATTCTTTTTGCAACCTTTAGGGAAGCCATTCAGAGTGTACAGAGTATTTGTCATTTTCTAGAGCACTTTCGGTATCATTTTAGGGCACTGAGTACTTTGTTTATTTAGAGTTAATTCTGTGCATATTTTCACTTCTCAACTAGAGTCCCTTAGTGCTGGGTCTCTGTTTCTCCTCTGTTTCCCCCATGGCTCCTAGGAGAGTGCTTTGTTCACAGTTACTGTTCAGTAATTACTGCTGAATGTGGATGCACTTTTACAAAACATGGATGTGATTTGTTTTGTTTTTCCAACTCAGCTCCTGATGAATTAATATATCTAGCTGGGCAGACATAACGCTGCCGCATGTAGAATAAAAGAACTCTCCAAGTGAGCGGAATCACAGAACCATAGAATTTTACAGCCATAAAGGACCTGAGTGATTTTATTTCAATCTGTTGGTTTTACAGATGACGAACAATTACGGCTGATAGAGAGCAAGTGACTTTGTTGCTCAGAGTTGCAGGGCTGTGGATGAATCAGCCACTCATCTCACTCAGGCATTGATAAGCCACATATAAACTGACGTCGCTCACAGTTATTTTAGCCACCTATTATAGTACACTTAAGCTTCATCATTCTGTATGCCCCTGAGTTTCCTTGGGGTGGATATTTAATTGATTTTTAATTTGATCTCCTCTGAATTTGGGGTGAATCAATTGCTTTGTTTTCCCTGTCTACTTTCTAAAATTTCTTCATGCCACTTTCAAGGAAACTGACCTGAATGGTTTGCCTGTTCTCCTCATGTTGGCCGCAGAGCAGAGGTGGGTGGGAGACATGATGTAAACAGAAAGTGGCCAGACCACATAGAATATGAAAACTTTGCCTTCTGATCTGAAACACCCAGCCCAGGGAGCCGAACGGTAACCCCTGGGGCAGCTGGCCCTAAATGACCAGGACTTAACTAGTCACTGACACTCCCCTAATTTTTGTCTTAGGACCAGCCTCGGAAAGCCCCATATGTTCTCCAAACCAGCCACAGAGGATGCCCCGCTTCTAGTTTGCCTATAGCTTCTCCATGCCGACAGCCCCCAATCAGGGCATCCCTGAAACCTTCCCTTTTTTCACTACAGACTTTCCCACTCTGCCTGCTTTGAGTTTCTGCCAAATGCCAGTGATGGTGGGTGACTCCCTTGCTCTAGCTGGCTCTGATTAAATAATGTTTACCTGTTGTCATTTGCGTGGGCTTTACCCTCATGGCGGAAGACCCACAAAGAAGACCAGTCCTGCCTACTTCAGTGTTCTCTCTGGTTCTCATTGTGCAGCCACCTATACATCTGCATCATGGGGTTTTTAAAAGCCTATTTGTCTCTCCTTTATCAAAAGAATATATGGGAAAGGCTTGGTCATTTGCTTGGCTGAAATCAACGTACACTCTGGCGTTTTTCTGACCTGTCAGCCCCGTAAACCTACCCAGACAGTGCGGGAGTTTAGCGTGGCTCCGCGTCCTCACCTCAGTGTTTCCTGAATGTTTGTAAAATTTCCATTTCATAATCTCTCTAGAATTTCACTAGGAGGAGGATGTCAGGCATCATCTCTCCTTTTTCTGGAATCCATCCTTTTCTCTCATTTTGAAGCTCAGTATTTTTCTTATTCTCCAGGATTTCTCAGTAAAGATTTAAAGGTCTGAAACCACCAATAAGGTTGGTAATTTACCAGCCAGGTATATCCTTCTTTAGAATGTTAATAATTCACTTTAATTCAAAGGATGAAATTATCGTGTATGTTACTTCCCTCTGCACAGTGACGCTGCCACGGCGGCACTTGGAGTGTCTGTCAGCCCACACCTACCTCCCGATTCTCTGATGTGAGCAATTGGCATTTTCCCAACGTTAAGGGATGTGTTATGCAAATACAGTTGCAAGCCCCTCATTTCTAATTATATTGGCTCCATAAGCTCCTTCAGGGAGTAAAAAGTTAATGTGTGTAAAGTGCTTAAAATACAGCCTGGCCCATAATACTCAGCGTCTGCTGGATGCTGCTGTTACTCCTGCTTCGATCAGATAGAATCCGTGGAGCTGCGACTATCTCTCTGTCCTGCTTGCGTCACCCCTTATAGTCCTTGAACCTGCCAAGCTGTCTTCCACCTCTGCCTTCACCCACACAGCCCCCTCTGCTTAAGACCCCTTTCTCTTCCTTCTGCCTGACTCTTTCGTCCTCATCTTTCAGGTGCCTCTTAGATGTCACTTCCTCCAGGAAGCCTTCCTAAATTTCAGTCTGAATGAAGGTTTGCATTTTATTCTCTTAGGCCAGGGCTCAGTAAATATTTTCTTAAAGGATACAGTAGTAAATATTTTACACTTTGCAGCCATGCAGGTGACTACTCAAGTCTGCTGTGGTCATGCCAAGGCAGCCAAATGCAGTATGTAAATGAGTGGGTGGGCCATGTTTCAGTAAAACTTTATTTACAAAAACAAGTGGTGGGCCTGTGGCTGTAGTTTACCAACCCCTGTTTTAGATTACTCGGTAGTTTTTCCGCACAGTGTGATCTTGTGATTGTCTCTTATCTCTCTTCCTCTGAACTGAAGCTTGTTAAATACAGGGATTAATTGGTGTCTATTTCTGTATCTATTGGACAAGCCTAGGGCCGGGCATATAGCAGGCACTTAAGTAAATGTTTACTGAATGAATGAATGAGGTGGAAATGCAATAGGCATTGAGGTTTGCCTTCTGCCTTCTCCCACTGTCCTCAGTTTGTTTGCCAACATTTTTCTTTATCTTCCAGCTCTGAATATTTCTTTAAAATAAAATCCTCAGTGGTCTTTGGCCTTTATCCCCTCCTCCTCTCCCCAATCTAGATCCTTCTGGACTTACTGTCTTCCCAAGCTTGGGCCACTCAGTTGGTAACTATCTTTGGCCGGGCAGTTGTTGTGCCAGATGGGAATTTGCGATCCCTTCTTTTCTCATTAAAACACGGGAGTGAAGTTATGTGTGTGTCATTAGGAGTGGTGAGCTCATTTTAGAGCCTGATGACATTCGTATTACAGGGAGGAATGCTTGGCCATGTCAAATTGTCATTAACGTGATTTGGGGCGAGGAAAAAAAAACCCAGCCACCACCTAGCAACCCTTCCCCAAGCATTTCAAGATGTAGTAATTTCTTTTATACCAAATGAGTTTGTTTTGCTTAACCACAGTTAAGTCTATAGGTGTGAGCCTTGTTTTTATAGGCGTCTCCTTTCGAAGTGATGGTTTGGGACGTGCTGATCCTGGTTGTATTTTTCTTGCCTCTTAAATGGCTTGTAGTCGGGGCTGTCAACACTTCTCAGAATCCACAGAGCCATAAGTCAGGAGGAATGTGGAATCACCCACCAGCGGAGCCAATGCTGGTAGACTCTGTATTTTCTGCCTTTCTTATTTCCTGCAGTGGATTTTCAGGGAGTCAGTGAACTCAGGTGTTTCTCAGTGTCTCAGATGTAGAAACGTTTCTCATGATTGGGAAGTTCAAGGCTAGTTTAGGTTACTAGCAGTGTTTCTATGGGGAAATGCATAATATATGTATTTTTTTAGACACATGTTTTCCTGGTAAAAATCTGTTTCCAGAAGGTTGAACCTGTGGTTCTCGCCTGCTCCATCCTGCTGGTGTTGAAGAGGTCCCAGGACATGGTTCACTGAGGCACAGAAGCCACGGTGTAGCCTTGCCTAGGGGCCCAGGACCAGGGCTGGGTAGGGGAACAGAGTTTACTGTCAGGGTTCAGTTGCAGAAAGCAGAAACTCCTGTTTTAAGCACAAAGTCAGTAGTCCAGGGTGTCTTTGTCAGCAGGGGCTGCCCTAACAAAATACTATAGACTTTGTGGCTTAAACAACAGATTTGTTTCTCATGGTTCTGGAGGCTGAAACTCCAAGATCAAGGTGCCAGCAGATTCCGAGGCTGGTGAGGGCTCTTCTTCCTGTCTTGCAGATGGCTGTCTTCTCACTGTGTCCTCACGTAGTGGAGAGAGCTCTTGTCTCTCTTCCTCTTCTTACAAGGGTACTAATCCCATCATAAGGGCCCCAATCTCATGTCCTCATCCAGACCTAATCACCCCCAAAGGCTCCACCTCTAAACACCATCACATTGGGAGTTAAGGCTTCAACAGATGAATTTGCAGGGAGACAAACAGCCCGTAACAGAGGGATTTGGGTGCTGACACAGTTATTGGAAGGGCTGCCAGGAATGATTCTCAGAACGATTCCAAGAAGATTCCCCTTTCGCCATGGTCAGGAGGTAGAGGAGGATCAGAACTTGGAGAATGATCAGAACCTGCGGGATCACTGAGATGCTGCTGGCGGTGCAATCAAGCCCTTCCTCCTGACTCTAAACACATGAGCCAGGGTCTGCTCCCTGGGACCTCTGCCATCTTGGTGGGTGATAAATCCAGGCCATCTTAAAATTCTTAATCATTTTATTTTTGCATTTGTGTTTTGCAGGTTCAGTACAATGAACATGTTCTAGGAACTTGGTACCTTGGCTCATATGAGTTTTTGGGTTTTTTTTTTCTTTGTTTTTTTATACTGCAGGTTCTTATTAGTCATCAATTTTATACACATCAGTGTATACATGTCAATCCCAATCGCCCAATTCATCACACCACCATCCCCACCCCCTGCAGCTTTCTCCCCTTGGTGTCCATACGTTTGTTCTCTACATCTGTGTCTCAACTTCCGCCCTGAAAACCAGTTCATCTGTACCATTTTTCTAGGTTCCACATACATGCATTAATATCCGATATTTGTTTTTCTCTTTCTGACTTACTTCAGTCTGTATGACAGTCTCTAGATCCATCCACGTCTCTACAAATGACCCAATTTCGTCCCTTTTTTGGCTGAGTAATATTCCATTGTATATAGGTACCACAACTTCTTTATCCATTCGTCTGTCGGTGGACACTTAGGTTGCTTCCATGACCTGGCTATTGTAAATAGTGCTGCAAGAATATTGGGGTGCATGTGTCTTTTTGAATTATGGTTTTCTCAGGGTATATGCCCAGTAGTGGGATTGCTGGATCATATGGTAATTCTATTTTTAGTTTTTTAAGGAACCTCCGTACTGTTCTCCATAGTAGCTGTATCAATTTACATTCCCACCAACAGTGCAAGAGGGTTCCCTTTTCTCCACACCCTCTCCAGCATTTGTTGTTTGTAGATTTTCTGATGATGCCCATTCTAACTGGTGTGAGGTGATACCTCATTGTAGTTTTGATTTGCATTTCTCTAATAATCAGTGATGTTGAGCAGCTTTTCATGTGCTTCTTGGCCATATCTGTATGTCTTCTTTGGAGAAATGTCTATTTAGGTCTTCTGCCCATTTTTGGATTGGTCTGTTTGTTTCTTTAATATTGAGCTGCACAAGCTGTTTATATATTTTGGAAATTAATCCTTTGTCCATTGATCCATTTGCGAATATTTTCTCCCATTCTGAGGGTTGTCTTTTCATCTTGTTTATGGTTTCCTTTGCTGTGCAAAAGCTTTGAAGTTTCATTAGGTCCCATTTGTTTATTTTTGCTTTTATTTCCATTACTCTAGGAGGTGGATCAAAAAGGATCTTGCTGTGATTTATGTCAAAGAGTGTTCTTCCTGTGTTTTCCTCTAAGAGTTCTATAGAGTCCAGTCTTACAGTTAGGTCTCGAATCCGTTTTGAGTTTACTTTTGTGTATGGTGTTAGGGAGTGTTCTAATTTCATTCTTTTACATGTAGCTGTCCAGTTTCCCCAGCACCACTTATTGAAGAGACTGTCTTTTCTCCATTGTATATCTTTGCCACCTTTGTCATAGATTAGTTGACCATAGGTGCGTGGGTTTACCTCTGTGCTTTGTATCTTGTTCCATTGATCTATGTTTCTGTTTTTGTGCCAGTACCATATTGTCTTGATTACTGTAGCTTTGTAGTATAGTCTGAAGTCAGGGTGTCTGATTCCTCCAGCTCCGTTTTTTTCCCTCAAGACTGCTTTGGCTCTTCGGGGTCTTTTGTGTCTCCATAAAATTTTAAGATGATTTGTTCTAGTTCTGTAAAAAATGCTATTGGTAATTTGATAGGGATTGCATTGAATTTGTAGATTGCTTTGGATAGTATAGTCATTTTCACAATATTGATTCTTCCAATCCAAGAACATGGTATATCTCTCCATCTCTTGGTATCACCTTTAATTTCTTTCATCAGTGTCTTATGTGTCTGCATACAGGTCTTTTGTTTCCCTAGGTGGGTTTATTCCTAGGTATTTTATTCTTTTTGTTGCAGTGGTAAATGGGAGTGTTCCATAATTTCTCTTTCAGATTTTTCATCATTAGTGTATAGGAATGCAAGAGAATTCTGTGCATTAATTTTGTATCCTGCAACTTTACCAAATCATTGATTAGCTCTAGTAGTTTTCTGGTGGCATCTTTAGGACTCTCTGTATATAGTATCGTGTCATCTGCAAACAGTGACAGTTTTACTTCTTCTTTTCCAATTTGTATTCCTTTTATTTCTTTTTCTTCTCTGATTACCATGGCTAGGACTTCCAAAACTATGTTGAATAATAGTGGTGAGAGTGGATAACCTTGTCTTGTTCCTGATCTTAGATGAAATGCTTTCAGTTTTTCACCATTGAGAATGATGTTTGCTGTGGGTTTGTCATATACGGACTTTATTATGTTGAGGTAGGTTCCCTGTATGCCCACCTTCTGGAGAGTTTTTATCATAAATTGGTGTTGAATTTTGTCAAAAGCTTTTTCTGCATCTATTGAGATGATCATATGGTTTTTATTCTTCAATTTGTTAATATGGTGTATCACATTGACTGATTTGCATATATTGAAGAATCCTTGCATCCCTGGGATAAATCCCACTTGATCGTGGTATATGATCCTTTTAATGCATTGTTGGATTCTGTTTCCTAGTATTTTGTTGAGGATTTTTGCATCTATATTCATCAGTGATATTGGTCTATAATTTTCTTTTTTTGTAGTATCTTTGTCTGGTATCAGGGTGATGGTGGCCTCGTAGAATGAGTTTGGGAGTGTTCCTTCCTTTGAAATTTTTTGGAAGAGTTTGAGAAGGATGGGTGTTAGCTCTTGTCTAAATGTTTGATAGAATTCACCTGTGAAGCCATCTGGTCCTGGGCTTTTTATTCTTTTTATTCTGTTCATTTTTGTTTTATTTTTATTCTGTTCATTTCTTTTTATTCTTTTTTCTTTATTCTGTTCTGCAGCAGTGAGTATCACCATTTTGTCTTCCAGGTCACTTATCCGTTCTTCTGCCTCAGTTATTCTGCTATTGATTCCTTCTAGTGTAGTTTTCATTTCAGTTATTGTATTGTTCATCTCTGTTTGTTTGTTCTTTAATTCTTCTAGGTCTTTGTTAAACATTTCTGGCATCTTCTCAATCTTCGCCTCCATTGTTTCTCCAAGGTCATGGATTATCACTATCATTATTCTGAATTCTTTTTCTGGAAGGTTGCCTATCTCCACTTCATTTAGTTGTGTTTCTGGGGTTTTATCTTGTTCCTTCATCTGGTACATAGCCCTCTGCCTTTTCATCTTGTCTGTCTTTCTGTGAATGTGGTTTTTGTTCCACAGGCTGCAGGATTGTCGTTCTTCTTGCTTCTGCTGTCTGCCCTCTGGTGGATGAGGCTATCTAAGAGATTTGATGGGAGGGACTGGTCATATGAGTTTCTGTCCCCAGTGCCTGACCACCTCTCCAGGGTGGGTTCTTAGCCACATGCCCCTCCCCCCTTCCAGCAACCGCTGCCACCCTCAGCGTGGTGCTGGCCCGGGTATGGATACTCGGAGGGTCGCGACTGCTGCCGAGGGAGTAGAACGGTGTGCTGGCCTTTCATCTTTGTGCCCAAACAAAGCGTGACATTAAATAGCAAATAAAAAATGCTGTGTCAGATTGAGAAAGAGACTGTGGGAGCAAGGGGAAAACCTCCCCCCCTGCTTTTCTGAGCAAGGAGCCCTGCATTTTTATTTTTTTAATTTAAAAATTCTAAAAAATTTTTTATTTTATATTGAGGTATATTTGATTTAACAATGTTGTGTTAGTTTCAGGTGTGCAGCAAAGTGATTCAGTTATACGTATACATGTATCTATTCTTTTTCAAATTCTTTTCCCATTTAGGTTATTACAGAATATTGAGCAGAGTTCCCTGTGCTGTACGGTAGGTCCTTCCTGGTTATCTATTTTATTTTTAAAAATATTTATTTATTTGGCCACGCCAGGTCTTAGTTGCGACATGTGGGATCTAGTTCCCTGATCAGGATCGAACCCGGGCCCCCTGCATTGAGAGTGCGGAGTCTTCACCACTGGGACACCAGGGACGTCCCTTTATTTTGAATATAGCAGTGTGTACACTGCAGTTTTATTTTGCAGTGGACTCTGCAGATCGTGTAGCCGGCCGTGGCTAAATCTGATACCTTCAGGACAGTGTGTAGCAGCCTCTGTCTCACTTCTGTCACCCCTGCAGCTGCTGGAGGAGAGCCAGCCATGGGGGAGTCTGGGAAACATAGTCTGGAGGGCTCCACCCTTGGGTGGGCATAAGACACCCTGTGAAGGGGTGGAGATGAGGGATCCAGCTGTCCTAAAAAGGGAGATGACCCAGTAAGACCCAGGGATAGGGGAACAGGGGGTGAGATGAGTGTAGGGAGATTTGGGGGAGGGGTTGAATTTATCCCCAAAGCTCCTGACTTGAGCTACTCCTAGGTACCTACCTGTTCCTTGGTGTAGCTTCCCGCTGTAACGTGTAGATCAGTGTTGTTCAAACTTAGGAAGCAGTAGGTGAGCATGTTTAAAAATCAGGATTTACGGACCCTTACCCTCAAAGATGGTGATGCTGAAGTTCTGTGAGATCCAGAATTTAAAGGCGGGGGGTGGTTCTCTGGAGCCCTTATTTAAGATGTGTTTCAGATCCACTGCTAGTATCCCATCCTCTGTGCTTTCGAGGCCACCTGTCCCACCCACATTTTTTTCAGATCTGGCATTTTTGTTTTCGTTTTCTGCTTTTTTTTGGGGGGGGCTGTTTTATCTGTCTTTATTAACTCTCTCATTGGTAAAGGGACTGAAAACAGAGTTATTTCTTTCCTATGAGTACTCCAGTGAACCTAGGATGTTGAAGATAAATGCTTAAAAAAAAGAAGATAAATGCTAAGTTAAGATGAGGCTATTGAGTTATCTGTGGGGTTTGGGGTCGACTTCATTCAACATGTATTGAGCCCCTACCATGCGCCCATCTGCGGGGATACTGTATTATAAATACACAGCCCTGCCCCATAAGAGTTCACAGCTTTGTGGGGAAGCTTAGCACTTCTCCTCACTAGGGTTCAAGCAGTCGGGGGAACAGGGTCTGTTTGGAAGAAAACAACAAAACAACCATTTTGCAGATCACACTTGGGTTCTGTGGTGACTGCTGTTTGATTTCTTGAACACAAGGCGCTGAGCTGACTCTGTAATGCCCTGATGGTCGGTGGGACATCTGCGGCTCCCCCTTGAGAACTGAATCCAGCAGTGATGTTCCAGCTATGGAAACTTAAAGTTGAACTTTCAGGGATGGAGGCCAGGGCATTTTTGAGGGGGTGTCCTGGAGTTCACAGCTCTTCTAACTCAAGGTCGTTGGCCTTCCGGGGTTAAAAATCTCCTCCCACAGATGCATTTACCATCTGGAGGGAACAGCGTTTCCCTTTCTGGGAGGCACTTCAGTAAGTGATGGGGAGGCTGTGAAGTTATTGCCCTGGAAGGAGGTGGTTATGAGCTAAACCATAAGCAGAGACGGGTACCTTTCTTCTGACAGGGAGGCACATCTATGGCCCAGGTGTTTCCTAATTGGTGGTATGTGGAGAGAGCCAGATCCTTCCTGGAAATTGTAGCCATCCCAGCTTTAGATGATTGCTTCATTCATATCCTTGTCCAGTTCTTTGGCGCCCATTTGCCTGTTCTCCTGGGCTGCCCAGAGGAGTGTCTGTATTCACCATCTACCTTCAGCTGTTCTTCTCTCTCCAAAGACAAAGAAAGCTTGATGTTTGTGGTTGTGAGCTGGGTAGCTTTATCTGTACTCCAACCAGATCTCTGGGAGGTGTGTTCTGTGATCAGAACACCTGGGACGGTTACCTGGATGTAATGCCGGTGTTGGCATCATTTTCAAACAACAGCAACAAGTACTTGCCAGCACTACCTGCGGATGTTACTGTACTAGATGCTGCAGAAGAGAAACACCGCGCAGTCCAGGAGCCGAGGAGGAGCTCCCGTTAAGAGAGACGATGCTGTGAAACACGTGCATTTGTAAGTTACAGAACGTCTTCCTATGCAGACACTCTAATCACATTTCTTTGGTGAAAGATAATTGCTTATTAGCTTCAGAAAGACCTCATTCATGCTTTGATTCTCAGTATTGCCACATGAAAGCAATAGCTGAACCTGGGACCCTGCTGTGAAAATGAAAATACTGCAGGATATTTGATTGCTTTTCCATTATTCATGTGCACCCGTGGTCTGCCATCATGGCAGCTCATCTGCTCGGACCGTGTGATTCCGTGTGGCTCCCACTTCAGCCTGTTTGTTTCATTTCCTACAGCTGCTCTCCAGCAGGATCACATTTGAATGATGCAGATATTTTGCCCGTAAAGACCTCCCAAGATGCATCAATGTGTGCTTTATCCAAAGAGGGGACCAAAGGAAACAGAGGCGTCCTGAGATCCAAAGTAGTTTGAACTAAGGTTCATTGAGTACCGACTCTGTGCCCGGCACCCTCTTCATATCTCAGGAAGCAAACTCGTTTTAAGAAGAAAATGGTATGTGTTTGGGGATAGTCTAGTTCCTGCAGATTTTAGAACAACCCACTGAGAAGTTAAATCCCTGGGTGCTCTTCTGCCATAGTCTACGAAATGCTTGTTGTCATAGAGCGATGCTGAATGCAAACGATCTTTGTAATATGGTCTGGGCTATAGGGCCGAAGACAAGACGGAAGGATTCGTTACCTATGGGTTCCTGAAACTTTCTTTGCATGTAGATTGTCGATTGATTGGATCTCTGTAGACCAGAGATGGCCCCTGGGTGGGAGCAAGGTACACCGAGGCTGGTTAATCTTTTAATGAGTGTCTTGTGAATGACATGCTGCCTGCTCTATGAGCGATGCCTGGATATATCAAATCTATTTTCATTAGGTCTACACAGTCCAAAATATTTCAATACGTGTGATGTGTTGTAATCTCTGCATTTGAGGGGGGGCAGTTGCGTAGGGAGAGGATTGAGAAAACAATTACTTTGGAATTAGCAAAAATGTGTACACTGTTTAGTAATTCAAAAGAATGCATGGATAGGGCTTCCCTGGTGGTACAGTGGTTAAGAATCCGCCTGCCAATGCAGGGGACACGGGTTCGAGCCCTGGTCCGGGAAGATCCCACATGCTGCAGAGCAACTAAGCCCGTGCACCACAACTGCTGAGCCTGTGTGTCACAACTACTGAAGCCCGCGCACCTAGAGCCCGTGCTCCGCAGCAAGAGAAGGCACCGCAACGAGAAGCCCGTGCACTGCAATGAAGAGTAGGCCCCGCTCACCGCAGCTAGAGAAAGCCTGCGCGGAGCAGCAGCAACAAAGACCCAACGCAGCCAAAAATAAATAAATAAAATACATTGAAAAAAAAATGCGTGGATAGTCATAGAATTGAGAAAGGGGAGACAATTTTCCCATAAATTAGGGAAGGCCAGAGATGTGTCTGGGGGTTGTCTGGGTTCACATGGTAATAAGTGTTTATCATCATTATTAATTGAGCAGTGATAGTGATTTAGTATCTTTTTGTTATTACTTGGACCAGTCGTTCTGTTTTCTTGCGTTGTAAAATTATGGGTCAAGTTTTGGGTTAGAGTGTTGGACATAGGAGGGTCTCCCTGTCCCTGCCGCATTTTGAGAGTTGATGGGGGGAGATTCAGTCAGTTCAGGGAGGCAAGGTGCTGAGGCCTCTAGGTCCTTATTTAACCACTGTGGACTCCTGGAGCCTGGAGGGGGTGGGGTGGAGTGTAGAGAAGAGAGAACGTCTGGCTTCCTGGATCCTGGGTGATTCCATGACTTCATCGTTCGCAGCTGGCATCACGGGAGTAGGTGGTGCAGTGCCTCAAAGGAGCGGTCATCCTGACTGAGCATGAGAAGAAAAGACGGAACCTTTTTGCTTTGCAAGCTTGTCTGTTCCCTCCCACTGAGTCCCTTTCATGACAAGCCTATTACTTGGTAGAGACAGGAACATGATCAGATTTGGGAGAATCCTGACACTTTGGCCTCATCTCTCCAGCCGAGAGATGCTGGTGTTTTATGAGCACTTGCGAGCTCTTGGCACTGACATATGATGCCCCCATCCATAGGTATTAACACAGTTTCCCGACGGGCTCTAGTGGGAGGGCTTGGGGCTTCCCCAGTGTTAGCCTCTGGAAATGAGACGAGTTCCAGGATTGTATAAATCTCTTACTACCAACGAGGGGATGCTTGGATGTGCATACATTAGGCAAAAAGCCTGTTCTGAACAAGTGACCTTATTTTGCAAACAAACAGAACAATAGAAATTTGTAAAAATACCCAACTGGAAAAAAAAAAAAAGAGGAGGACTATTCACTGAAGTCGATTTGACTCCAGTTCCTGCTGCTTAAGTGGCAGGCTGGGTGGGTGTCCCCAGTTCTGATTAAATACTCTCTTTGAGACTTCCTCCACTTGAGGGCAACTTCAGAAACAAACAACCAAAAGAGTGGCCCCTGCGTTTTAACTCAAATGCTTTGTTTAACTCCAGGCAAAACCTCAAAAGAGTCTATACTCTGCAATCCACTCACATTTTTATTTTTTGTTTTCTAAACAAAATATGGAGCGGTCAGTGAGCATGTGTTTTGTTTCCTAGGAAATTCCAGGCTCCTTTGTTTAGCAAATGTTGATCTGGTGAAGTGTGGTCATGTCTCTCTTTCAGCAACTGAAATGTCCGATAATGAAAGAATTTTCCCTCTCATTTACTTGACCAGACAGGCTGTTTGCTCAGAGATCTCTAAGTCCTTTATCAGTCTTTTGTGGCCTGAACTTCTGCCCACAAGCATTCTGTGTCCTGTAAACAGTGGAAGCAAGTTTTTCTTTTATGACAAGTTTTGTCCCATTCTGTTCTGGTTGGTCCTTATCTTAAGACACATGGCAATGACACATGACACTCTAAATCTCTAAATCTCATGGTGTCCCTGACCTGGCAGGTGTGTGGAGTGAGGTAACTTCTTTTTTTTAAAAAAAAAATTTATTGATGTATAGTTGATTTACATTGTTGTGTTCATTTCAGGGGTACAGCAAAGTGATTCAGTTATACGTATATATATTCTTTTTCAGATTCTTTTACATTATACGTTATTACAAGATACTGAATCTAGTTCCCTGTGCTATACAGTAGGTCCTTGTTGATTATCTGTTTTATATATAGTAGTATGTATCTGTTAATCCCAAACTCCTAATTTATCCCTCCCCCTGCTTTCCCCTTTGGTAACCGTAATACTGTTTTCTATGTTTGTGAGTCTGTTTCTGTTTTGGAAATAAGTTCAATTGTATCCTTTTTTTAGATTCCACATATAAATGATATCGTATGGTATTTGTCTTTCTCTGTCTGACTTCACTTAGTATGATAATCTCTAGGTCCATCCATGTTGCTGCAAATGGCATTATTTCATTCTATTTTGTGGCTGAGTAATATTCCATTGTGTATATATACCACCTCCTCTTTATCCACTCATCTGTCGATGGACATTTAGGTTGCTTCCATGTCTTGGCAATTGTAAGTAGTGCTGCTGTGAACATTGGGGTGCATGTATCTTTTCAAATTAGAGTTTTCATCTTTTCCGGTTATATGCCCAGGAGTGGGATTGCTGGGTCATATGGTAACTCTTATTTTTAGTTCTTTAAGGAACCTCCACACTGTTCTCCATAGTGGTTGCATCAATGTACATTCCCAGTGAGGTGACTTCTTACTTGGGAGTCTCAATTCAGTCCTCAAAGATACAGGGTATAAACACTACTTTCAAGCGTTAGAAGGGCTTTCTTCTCACCCTCAGCATCACTGACCTCGTTAAGTCATGTCAGTTCACCTTGCATGCCTCAGGTGCCTGCCAGCCATCACGTCCCATCATGAGTACTAGTTACCTACCTGTCTCCTCAGGTGGAAGGTGCACCTTCTGAGACCCGGATCCTTTTTCACGTATCTTTGAATTCTTTGCACCCAGTCAAGCCAGTGTCTGGTACTGAATTGTTTCTCAGGGTGAACGAATGTAGCAACACAGATGCTATGAGATGGGTGTTGTGCAGACAACTTGGGTAAAAACCCCGAGGCTGGTGGAAATTGGGTGCAGGGAATAGTACAAGTGCCAGCATCTTTGAGGACGGTGGACAGTAATATGTAAATGTACTAAAATATGTACCATACAGTGACTATTTGACTAGTTAGCCGAGTGCTTGGCACACGGCAAACTGAATTTCTGCCTCACCTGTGACATCATCCGTGTGGTTAGCTTCTCGGGAGAACTTTCTAGAAGCTCTTGTTTGATGCTGTTCAGGGGGTATCAGGAATTTGGGCATCAGTCTTAATTATCTCCAGGTGACTCATTCCTGAGAATAGTAATAATTTGCCACCTCTAACTGGTGAGCATTTCTAGGGATTCAGATTCTAAATAACTGTCCAAATGTATATTCATGTATCACGTGTCAGGAGTACAGGGAAGTGAAGGGTGTGACTCTCCAGGAACAGGAGGGGGTGCCCCGGTACTGGAGTGCGAGGGGCTTGCAAACGTCGTCAGTCTCAGAATCCTTTTTCCTGGACACTAGTGTACGTGGAGCTCCACTCTGGAGAATACTGATCCGATGCAATGTTTCTATTTTACAGAGAAAAAAAGCCCTGAGCTCTGGACAGATGAAGGCCGTGGGACCAGGACGTGGTAGACCTGGGGCCAGAACCCAGGTGTCTGGGTTCCTAGGTCAGGGCCCCTCCCTGTGAACCATGTGGCTTCTAATGCAGGGTGAGAGAGTGGGAAGAAGCTGTGTGTGAGTGTGTGTGTGTGCGTGTCTCTGTGTGTCTGTGTATACGAGAGAGGCGGACAGACACACGTGCCTTGGTCAGAACTGGCCCTGGGCAAAAGGTAGTGTTTGCCTTGGTGTCTGCTCACCCTGCCCACCTGTCAACATCCTTTTGCCCCCGGCCACCCTTCCTTTTCCAGCACCTGGTGATTCTAGGCCACTCACGGGCCCCCCCTCTGACGCCCAGCAGCTCTTCTCCATCCCCGATGCTGTGTCTCAAGCAGAACTTCTCAAATGTGATTCCTGTCCACTGCCTTCAGAGGAACGATTCAGATGAGGGAGTTCTCAGGAGGGAGCTGATGAAGGGCGGCGGTGAAGGTGGGGAGGCCCTCCGGCAGAGGTGCAGAGCACGTGGCCTGTGGCCCGCAGTTCTGCCTCTGCCCTGGGCTGCCCTTGGCCATGGCTCTCTGTGGCCGCCTCCCTCCCTCTCCCTTTGGCAGGGAAGTCTTGGAAACAGCAGTTATTGGGAAACCAAAAGAAAACAGCTTGGCCTCTCCCTGGGGCCCAGAACTGGAGGGGCTGATGCCAGCAGCTGTGCTCGGCCAGCCTGCAGGGATCTGAGCAGAGGCAGGGGGCTGGGAGCCACAGGGCAGACGTGGGCATCGCAGGGGTAGCCGGAGTCCTGACTGCTAGGGGCAGATGGAAGTGTGGAGAAAAGGGCAAACGGAAACGCTTTCTCTGTTTCTCAGCCATGCAACTTGGAGTGGAAAGTAACCAGAATAGCTCTTTACTCCGAGTGAAAGCCAGTGCTTTATCCTCATTTCACAGCTGAGCAGAGAGGTTGGGACTAAACCAGGGTCATGCAGGGAAGGGACCACTGGACCTCGGATCCCGGGTCCTCTGACCCACGCATTGCTTTCTCTCTACCCCGTGGACGCCTCACGAATAGAACAGCATCCAGAGGCAGACGATCTGGGTCTCAGAGAGACTAGGATGTGGGATAATTCACAAATAAACCAGCTCCTCTCGACACTGCCCTACTCTGCCCATTTCCCTTAACATGCTTGGCTGAGCTCGCCCTGAGGTTCTTAAGACAGCACAGCAGTCGCTAAGGGCTTCGGCTCCAAGATCTTCCAGATACTTGTGAAAACCGTGGTCGGTCCTCCCAAGGCGAGGCTTCTGCTGGAAGGCAGGGGTTTTAACTCGTGGCTTCCTGATGATTTTTGAGTGTGGGAAACGTCCTCCCCATCCAGCCCCTGATCTACTCCTAGACCCGAGCTAGCCCAGAGGATACACACATTCTGTGTCACCCCTGCGGTTTGTATGATAACGGCTCCCATTCACCGATTCTCTGCAGCATGTCAAGTACTGAGCACTAAGCACGTTGTATAAATGAGCTCTTTTCATCACCGGAAGGATGCTGGGAGTTAGATAATATCTCACTCATTTTGAAGATGAGGAACTTGAGGCTCCTTTTGCAAATATTCAAGCCCAGTGCTGTCCCCGTAAGTCAGACTCCTGCCTGCCACCCCAGAGACCGAACGCCCGTTTACTCTTAGGATGGGCCGGTTCTTTGTTTTTTCAGCTTTATTGACATGTAATTGTCATACAGCATTGTGTAAGTTGATGGTGTACAGAGTGGTGATTCGATACATGTATATATCGTGCAGTGATTACCACGATAAGGTTAGTTAACACCTCCATCACCTCATGTAGTTACCAGGTTTTATGCTGTTGTAGTGGGGCCATTTAAGATCTATTCCCTTAGCAACTTTCAAGTATATAATAGAGTATTATTAAATAGAGCCTTTTACTTACACTTCAGTGCCGTGCATTGGGTCCCCAAATGTATTCATCTTATAACTGAGAGTTTTTACCCTTTGATCAACATCTCCCCATGTCCCCCACCTTCCCCCAGCCCCTGGCAACCGCCACTGTAGTCTCTGCTTCTATGAGTTCAGCTTTTCTTAGATTCCACAGATAAGTGAGACCATATAGCATTTGTCTTTCTCTGTCTGACTTATTTCATGTAGAATAATGGCCTCAGGTTTCATCCATCTTGTTGCAAGTGGCAGGATTTCCTTATTCTTTTAGTGGCTGAATGATATTCCATTGTACACATCTACCACATTTTCTTTATCTATTCTTCCGTTGATGGACATTAGATTGTTTCCATGTCTTGGATGTTGTGAATAATGCTGCAGTCGACATGGGGGTGTAGATAGCTCTTTGAGATCCTGATTTCACTTCTTTTGGGTACGTGCCCAGGAGTGGGGTTGTTGGATCATATGATGGTTCTAGTTTCAGTTTTTTAAGAAAACTTCACACTGATTTTCACAGTGGCTGTCCAATTTACATTCCTACCGACAGTGTATGAGGGTTCCCTTTTCTCCACATCCTCTCCAGAACTTGTCATCTCTTGTCTTTTTGATAATAGCCATCCTAACAGGGGTGAGATGGTATCTCATTGGGATTTTGATTTGCGTTTCCCTGGTGATTAGTGATGTTGGGCACCTTTTCATGTACCTGATGGCCAGGCCAGGGCTTGGTAACCCAGCTGACCACTGACAAAGGGGAGAAGAAATATATGAAACTTAGCAGTAATGTAGAGCCTTGCTCTTCACTCCTCAACTAAGGGCAATGAATTTCCATCTCATTTGCCCTCCTTTCCTTGAAGACGAGTGGGAAGAAGGGTTAAGGGAAGAGGCTGTCTTCCCCTCTGAAGGCCGGTGGGTGTCCATGCTTGGTGGTCAGATGGTGTGACCTGGTAGTCGAGGGGAGGCCCTGAGGCCTGCCTGGTGCACATTCAGGTTCACCTACTCACAGACCGAGTGATCAGATTACTTCACGTCTCTGTGCCTCAGTTTCTCCATCTGTACAAATGGGCTAATAGTAGCACTTACCCTGAAGGTGTGAGATTAGGTGAATTAATACCCATAAAACAGCAGCAGCAGTACTTGACCTGTGGTATATGCTCAGTAAATAATTACCTTTTTGTATTAGTTCCATTTTCTGTGTACTGTTTTTTTAAATTAATTTTCATTGGAGTATAGTTGATTTACAGTGTTGTGTTAGTTTCAGATGTACAGCAAAGTGAATCAGTTGTACATATACATGTATCCACTATTTTTTAGATTCTGTTCCCATATAGGCCACTACAGAGTACTGAGTAGAGTTTCCTGTGCTATAAAGTAGCTTGCTAGTTATCTGTTTTATATATAGTAGTGTGTATGTGTCAATCCCAATCTCCCAATTTATCCAGTTTATTGTTTTCTACACCTGTGACTCTATTTCTGTTTTGTAAATAGGTTCATTTCTACCGTTTTTTTAGATTCCACGTGTTAAGTGATATCGTATGGTATTTGTCTTTCTCTGTCTGACTTACTTCACTCAGTATGACAATCTCTAGGTGCATCTTCTGTGTATTCTTCATCTTTCTTCCCCCTCCTTCCATGTTTCTACCTTCAAAACCTTCTCCAATAGTCCTAGAAAGTCACTAGCTCTTCTGCTGACATCCTATGCCAACGGGGAGAGTACTGTGAAATCTCGTGAACTGATCATCTTTAGGGAGGTCTGGGGGAGTTTAAAATGAGGAATCCGAAAACTCTGAGGTGCGTTTAGATGTGTGGGAGCCCTTTCACAATTTTGTGGCCCAGACAAGTCTCTAACTCCTGACCTCCGAGGGAGAGAATATACATAGAGGTCACACGCAGCTATGTGGAATGGTTTCTCATGACGGCAGAATCACTTTGCAAATGAAATCTTTAATGATCAGTCAAGGCTCATTTTTCTCCTTGGATGATAGAAGGTTAGAGAAACGAAACTATTAAATGAAAAGATCTACGTGATTGATCAGAAAATAGCATTGCATGTAGTCTTTTCTCTTCCTTCTTCTACGGATATGCGGTGTTTGGCCAAACTATCTGATCACTGGGGCCTCAGTTTCACTGCTGGGGTAGGACTGGCAGCAGAGGCGCTGACCTCGGGCAGGGTTGGTGCGGATCCTGCTTCCCTTCTTGCCTGGGTGACCTTGGACCCTTGTCCACACCTTTGTAAGCCTCGCCCGTCAGTAGTAAAGGGAGATCTGAAAGTCCTACCTGGTAGAGCGTTTCTGAGGTTGACATGGGAAAACGCCTCCCCGGGGCTTGCTCACCTGAGGCTCTGCCCTGCCTCTCTCCACGCCCTTCCCCTGGGAGGAGAAGCCGAGGGGGTGATGGAGAGCCCGGAGGGAGGGGGGACCTGAGCGCTGGGCGTGGCCCCATCTGGGCCTCATGCGTCCTCAGGGGACGTGCATTCTGATCCTGCCTCAGCAGAGCCTGCCGCTGGGCTTTGGGGCCAGTGCTCGGAGGGCTGGGCTGCAGAATTCAGGGGCCAGTATTAGCCACCTTCAAGGTCCAGTTCGCTTCTCAGGAACAGAGCTCACGTTTTCATCTCCATCCTCGGTGTGTGTCTCCTCTGACTCATTTTCTCTTGTTTCTAAACTTAGGAAGAGATGTTATGTATTGGTTCCCTAAAACCCGGGTGTGCTTAGAGAGCACTTGGCACCTACTAACTCTCGTTTGGGTGGTGATGGTGCCAGAGGAGTGAACTTCTTAGAGTTGCTGTCCATACGAGAGCACATCCTCGGTCGCGTCGCACGCATGACATGTGACTCAATATGCTTCACCTGTATGACACAGGGAGTCGAGCAACCCTGTGAGCTGGGTCTTCCCAGTTAGACGGAAAAATAGACAAACCCTGGCTCTCAGTGAGCATGCAGTGGTGCTCAGTGAGAAGAGATGCATGTAGTCGTTCTCTTCTTAAAGGAAGTCAAGGCCCTGGTGAATTACACTTTAGGGATCATCTCAGGGACCCCATTCCTGGGACCCAACACAAGGCTGGCGTGGGAAGGTCTTCAGCCCGGACAGAGTAGACGTTCCCAGTGACTTGACTTTTATTTTCTCTCCATTCCCTTTTTCTTTTTCCTCCTTTTTCTTCCTTCCTCTTTCTCTCTCTCTCTTTCCTTCTTTCTTCCTTCCTCCTTTTCCACTTCCCTCCCTCCCTCCCCTCCCTTCCTTCCTTCTCTGTCTCTCTTCCCTCTTTCTCTTCCCCCCATTTCCTCTTGGGCTTTAAAGCCAAGTAAAAACCCATCACCCACATGTCCCGTTCCCTCCATTGGTGAGGAGACTCCAGGGCTGATGGCACACATTCTAATAAACTATCCCACAGCATTACCATAGAGGGAAGATTGCTCTTGAGAGACATTGTGGGCTTTGTAATGAGAGGAGTTCGGAAAACCTCCTGGGCCATTTAGCATTGTGTTAATTTCCCAGGCACATCTCTCTGCGCTGTGTGTACTCTCTTAGCATCCCGGAGCACGTGCTGCCTCAGCCGCAGACACAAAGCACAAACCTTCTGGCAAGTGCCTGGCAGCCTGTAGTCACCCCCAGGATCCGAAGCAAGGCCCAGTTTTGCAGATTGGTCTGGTGTATCACGGCTTTTTCCTACCCAAACACAAAGATGCTTTTGCTTTTAAAACTAACAGGAGTTCAGACCCAAAGGGCACTATTTATTTTATTTTTTGGGGGGTAACCTGAGAGTCAATAACAAAACAAAACAGACTCACTAGAGAAAATACATGGAGACAATGGACCAATGGAATTCGTAGCCCATTTTCGTAGTGTACAGTGTTTTGCTGTTTGTGTCGAAAGATTTAAGATCATGTTGTAAGTAACATTTTTCCTTCTTCCATGCTGCACTAATACTTTCACTAAGCCGGTGAAGAAGGAACCATCAGTTGTGTTTTACTGTATAAAAATCCAGCCCCATTGGCCTGAGAAATGGCAGTTGTAAAGAACCAAGTAAATTGGAGTTAGGGGCTACTTCATTTATTCAACAATGTTATAAACATGAACTTGTATTGAAATAACAGGACATTTACTTTTATCAGATCCCCTGCCTCTCCATTCCTCTCTTTGTTCCTCATACATACGTTGAATCAAATTCTTGGGCTGCACCAACTGGAAGAGCCACCGTGGGGCAATGGTTGAGGACATCGGCTTCCATGCCTGCCCGTCAAGGTTCGCATCGGTCTGTGTAATCTTGGGCAAGTTATTCCAACTCTGCGCGTGTCAGGTGTCTCCTGGGAGAAATCATAGGGTTGGCATAAAGAGTCAATGGAATAATCTATGCAAAGCCCTTGGGCTGGTGCCAGGTAGAGCATGAGCGCCAGGAACAGCCGTTTGTCATTATTGGTTTTATTGTTCTTGCTGTGGTTCCAAGTCCTTGTTCTCCAGGTTCTTACCCTCCAGCAGGAGGGATTACACAAGTAGACGGACATTCACCTGTGATGGCAGAAAGGACAGGAATGTTCTAGAAATGGGCATCACCCAGACCAGACCGGTCAGGGAGGTCTTCCTGGAGGAAGCAATGGCCCAGCTGTGTCTTAAAGGACACAGTGCAATGACCAGGGAGAGAACTGTGGGAACGCCAACATGACAGGGCCTGGTGGGGGAAGGGAATCTTGTAGAGCCTGAGAAAATGTGCTTAGAAACAAAAGAAAAGTCATCAGAGAGTCTCAGAATCTAGGAGGAGAGGAGGTTTGGGAGGGAGGAAGTGATTGATTGACTGTCAGCACGCTGGAGAGTTCAAGAAAAATAAAGATTAGATGGTATCCTCTGGATCTAGTGACAGTGAAGTCGTTTGGCTTCCATACGGGCTATTTCAGCAAGTGGTGGCGAAGCAGCCCAGTGGTGTGCTGGCCAGTGTTCAACAACCGGCTCTCTTGTAGCCTTTACCCGTGTCTGTGGGGTAGACACTCCCAACACGGCTGATGTAAAGCCACCAACTTGAGGTCCCTGAATTCCGATTGGGAAGAGAAGCTCACCAGCCTGACCTCAGGGGTCATGGCAGGGTGGCCAGCTGACAAAGCGGAGATGGGCAGATGGCTTCCGGTTTCAAGGTCACAAACTTCCTGTAGCGTTGCTGTAAGCAGTGTGGCACTATGTGTGCTGTCCTCAGTGCAGCTGCTCTTGGAGAATCTTGGTGTTCTCCCCTTCTCCGTGGGCACCCCCCTGGTTCTTGGGTGCTTTCTCTTCCCCGTGCTGAGGAGTCCCCTTTTCTGTCATCTGCCTCTCAGAAAGACCCGCTGTCTTACTGTGAATAAGCTGAACCCCCAACTTTCCCAATCCTTAACATGTAATGGAATATCAAAAAGGAGGAGTTTGAGCATAAAGAGTCAGTCCTCTTGGCAAGCACATCTCAGGTCTGGAAAGATGACTCTCTTTCTTTTCTGCTTGACCACTCAGTTGGATGATTTGACTTTGGGCTCAGAAAGCAACCTTTTAATCTTAATCTGGTTTCTTAAGTAGACTTTTCTTGCTTGAATGAAAATATACTATCCAATTGATCTGACTTTTCCCATCTCCTTGGTTATAAGTCTCAGTTCAAAATTATGCGTTGACTTTCTGGCTTATACATCAGTTTCCTGTGAGTTTGGTTAATAGGAGTCAAGACCTGAGAACCCCTGAGGGAAATGATAATAAGAGCAAACATTTACGTGGCACTTAATATATACAGGACACTCTCACAAATACTTCGTATATAAATCCAAACAATAAACCTACAAGATCTCCATTTTACTGATGAGGAAACTGAGGCACAGAGATATTTAGTAATTTGTCCAGGGTCGCTCAAAAAGTATGAGGACCAGAAGTTGAATGTAGGCATCGGTTCCCAGTGTCCTAACCACTACCCTTTGCTGGCTGCTCAGTGGTGCATTCCAGAGCTGAGAATGAGGCCCTGGACCCTCGGACCCCATCCAAGTGCAGAGAACCTGGGAGATACCATCAAAACTACTAGCCACAGGCTTCTGCCCATCCCTGGAAGGAATGCAACAGAGGCTTCCTGGGGCCTTGAAGAGCTTCCTTCCCACTTTGAAGCTCTACCGTTCCCCCTCCTGCAGCTGCCCTGCCCTCACCTGTTTCTTTGGTTTCTGGAAACTAATCCGTGATTACTCTGGCCACACATGTCTGCTTCCTGGTGAGGAGGCTCAGCCCCGCACCTGAGAACACATCTCTACTACCTGCCCAACTAATGGACCCCATCCTCCCTGCACCCCCAATTCCCTGGACGCTTCAAGAGAATGTCATTTGAGTTTCTTTTTGCCCCAGGTTATCCTGATAATGCCTTGTTGCCCCACTTTACTGGGCACTTCGTGTCTGAGGCTGGACCATTAAGAGGCTGATAAAAAGGGAACTCGGATACAGTGGTGAAAATGATGTTATTCATCTTAAGACTCTCCTTAGCTCTTCGATGCTTTGTGACAAGATGGTGGCCTTTTGCCTTCCATGTTCCCTCCTCCTTGGACCTCACATAGATGCCCCTGTGAGCTCTTCTCAGTGAGCTTCCACTTCAAAACTCTGAGCTGGAAAAGAGATGACAAAACACCTTCAAGGGTTATGGAGAAGCCTCATTGAGGAACAGAAGTAACTTCTGGGCAGGGGGAAGGATTGGCCTCCCCTGGTGTGTTCATACGTCTGCTGTTTGAAGTTGAGTTTTTTTGGTTTTTGTTTTGTTTTGTTTTGTTTTGCGGTACGCGGGCCTCTCACTGTTGTGGCCTCTCCCGTTGCGGAGCACAGGCTCCGGACGCGCAGGCTCAGCGGCCATGGCTCACGGGCCCAGCCGCTCCCCGGCATGTGGGATCTTCCCGGACCGGGGCACGAACCCGTGTCCCCTGCATCGGCAGGTGGACTCTCAAGCACTGCGCCACCAGGGAAGCCCTGAAGTTGAGTTTTAACCTGTGCGTGTAATCGTGCCCTGGCTGTATCAGGAAGTTCACTGGATCAGGGGCAAGAGACAGCTGGCTTTCCTCCCATCGTCCTAGTAGAAGAAGACGACCTTGGCGGAGAGAGGAAGGTGGTTCTTCTGTTCAGGACATGGTGGGGGCACCTTGGGCAGCTCCATTTACTTTGAACGCTAGTTCATCACCTGTGCAGTGGAGGGCTGGAGCTGTTTGATTTCCAGAACACCTATAGACCTAAAATTTCCGTGGTTCTGTTGACAGAGGAAAACTTTTATAGAGGTTCTTTGTGGTTAGTGTCATTGCATTAAAAAAAAATTATAATTAGTCTAGTCTTGGCCACGTGAGTCCTATAAGGCAAATCTATGACAATAGTTCATCTTTGGAGATGGTGTCTCTAGGGTATGTGGTTACTACATAGAATGAGTGTCCCTCTTTCTGTCTCGAGGCCTGACTAGGATGGTGTGTGGCATTGGTGCCTCCGTCCTTGATGGCTGGCAGGAATAAAGGTAGCTGGGCACCCGCTTTTCCCTACAGGTTAGATCCTAGTCTCTTTGTAAGCTTTAACCTAGCCTACATAGAGACCGTGATAAAGCAGTGGTACCTTGCATCCCACCCCCCGCCTTATGTGGTCCTCACACCCTCGTGGCCCGTTCCCCACGCAGAAACCAACATGGACGTGCTCTGGGGCTACTGCTCTGATAATACAGAAAGACACGTGTGTCTCATGTCTTCGAGTGCCAGCCATAGCATTATTGTGTTGGAAACTACTGACCAGGGAGAATCAACCAAAAGAAAGGCATGTGCCCAAATCATTAAAACACAGCGCAGCGAGGTCAACGCCTTCCCGACGAATCATCAGTGCAGCGGGGCCCAGACCCGGGGGTTCTCAGGCAAGAGGTCAGGGGGAGACAGCGGTTGAGGTGGGTTTTAAGTGTTTGTAGAAGCAGCTGAGAGGGGACTGAGAGGGTGTTCTGAGCAGGACTGGCTTGTAGGACGCCTGAGAGCGAAGAGAGAGTGTCCCTGGAGGGTGGGAGGGCAGAGGCAGGAGAGGATGGGGCAGGATGCCCTCAGGTGACCAGAGCCATCGATGGTTTTAAGCAGAAGGAACTCAACCCACTGTTTTTGACACTTGATTGAGGTTCTTCACTTTTTGTATTCCATTTCAATCTAAGTACGGAAATATATTTGAGTAATTGATTCTGTCAAGTATGGTTTCTAGAAGGAAATGGTTCAAGTTCTTTGCCCTCTTTGGAAAGGAGATTCTCTGAGGAAAAGTGTGTGTGTGTGTGTGTGTGTGTGTGTGTTCACGATATAGTTAAAAGTTGGTAAGGAGATACGAAGAAGTGAAATTAGTTTTCATATTAGGAAAGTAGGGATTATGAGCAAACTGCAAGATTGTATTTCTTACATAATGTTTCAATATTGAGTGAATAACAACACTTCAGTTATCCTGGACAGTAATGACGGTAATCGTTTAATGATGCTTCCAGTTCTGCAGACACTGGAAATGTCTAAACTCTTTACACATATGAGCTCATTTAATCCTCTAAGTAAGTAATACATAGAATGGGTGTTTGGGGGGTGGGGCAGGGGAGGTGGGAGCAGGACATTTAGTTTGGGGATTGCTTTTTCAAAATTGTCTCTGTTTGGTCACAGGAGTTCAAGGTGTGTAATAGTCACGTAAGCATTTCACCAGGAGCCTCTCATTAGCATGGTGACTGGAAGATATTTTCTCTCAATGGCAACATGGAGCCAGTAGGATTTGGAATAAAGTTATTAGTTGAAAATACATTTGTATTTTGCAGTAAAGTTACCTTTGCACCAAAGGAAACATAATTTTTAAGTCCTTGGACTAACTGGTGCTATTGTTTTGTTTTGAAATGTTTTATTTCTTTTGTAATGACCAAAGCAATCTGTGCTCACAGAAAGCAAATTAGGAAAAGTATGTAAGCAAAAGGAGGAAAAACACTCATCATCCCACCTGTCCAGAAATCCCCACTGTTGACATTGGCATCATTTATGTTAAATATTACCATTCATCTTTTTTTTTTTTTCCCAGAATATATTAATTAGCATCAGCCTTTCAGTGGAGTAGGAGATTGAGCGGCTAGCGTGATAGGCAGATTTGGGGCTGTGATGGCCAGAAGATGAGGAACCCCACAGCATGGCAATTTGCGTTTCTTGCTTCTGGGAGATCTGTTCATTAACTTTGAGGGAAGAAGTAATTTTTGAAATCTTATTAAATATTTTATTGAAGTATAGTTGATTTACAATGCTCTGTTAATTTCTGCTACACAGCAAAGTAATTCAGTTACATATATATTCTTTTCATATATTCATGTCATATTCTTTTCCATTACGGTTTATCACAGGATATTGAATATAGTTCCCTGTGCTGGACAGTAGGACCTTGTTGCTTATCCATTCTATATATACTGGTTTGCATCTGCTAATCCCAAACCCCCATGGATTGGTTAAGTTTTGAAAGTTCTTTATATAGTCCCAATAGTAGTCCTTTGTTGGATATGTGGTTTGCAGATGTTTTTTTCCCACTCTGTAGCTTGTCTTTTCATTATCTTAACAGGGTCTTTCACAGAGCAAAACCTTTTAATTTTGTTGAAGTCTAAATTTTATATATATATATCTATATATATATATATATCTTATGGATTATGCTCTTGCTGTAACGTCTAAGAACTCTTTCCCTAGCTTTAGGTCCTGAAGTTTTTTCTCCTGTTGTTGTTGTTGTTGTTGTTTCCTAAAAGTTTTCTATTTTAACTTTCACATTTAACTCCATGATCCATTTTGAGTTAATTTTTGTAGAAGGTTGAGACTCAGCTCAAGGTTCACCTTGTTGTTGTTGCCTTTTGCTTCAATTTTTTTTTTTGCTTTTCGCTTCCGTTGCACCAGTACCATGTGTTTAGATGACTGTCTTTCTCCACTGAATTGCTTCTGGACCTTTGTTTAAAACATTCAGTTGTGAGGGTTTATCCCTGCATTCTCTGTCCTCCGTGGATCTGCATGCCTACAGCGCCGCCTGTATCACACAGTTCTGATTCTGGAGCTAGACAGTAAGCCTTCAAATCAAGTGTTATTCCTCCCACTTTCTTCTTCTTTTTCAAAATTGTTTTTAGCTGTATCCTAGTCCCTTTGCTCCCTTTCATACACGTTTTAGAATAATCTTGTTTCCATCTACAAAAAATCTTGCTGGGATTTTGGCACTGTGTTAACCAGCGTATCAATTTGGGGAGAATTGACATCTTTACCATGTGGACTTTTCAACCCACGAACATGGTATGTCTCTCCATGTATTTAGATCTTTTTGAGTCTTTTAATCAGCATTGTGTAGTTTTCATGATACAATCCCTGCGCATGTTTTGTTAGATTTATACTTAAGTATTTCATTTTGTGTGTGACTGTGAATGGTATTGTAGTTTAATTATCGGTGCCCGTGGATTCACTGGTAGTATATAGGACTATGTACAATTGATTTTTGCAAGTATTTCTTTTATCCTGCGACCTGGCTGAACTTCCCTAGAGTTCTAGAAGTTTGTTTTGTTGTGGTTGTTGTTTAGATTACTGGACATTTTCATATTATGAGACTTTGGATCTTACTTAAACCTTCTGTTTTAGATGGCTTTGCTGACACTGCTCTGGCAGGAGAAGTGGGTAGGTGCTGCCTGACTATTGGCAGTTGTAGGGAGAAGTCCAGGTTGGACTGGGCCTCCATTGACACCTGGGAGGCGGCTGCCCTTACTGCCAGGTGGGGGGAAAAGTGTAGGCTCCTGCGTGGTCTCCACTGAGCTGCCCGAGGTGGAGGCTGGAGGGGACAAGCCTTGTTACTGGCCAGCAGGGACAAAAGTTTCAACTCCCCACCTGGCCTTTCGTGACACCACCTGGTGCAGGTATTGGGGCATCTTGGGACAGTCTTGCAAGGATGGACGTTCAGGCTCCTCGGGTTTTGCTGGGGTGGGCGATGGTAGGCCACCACTTTTCCTGTGCTTTTTTGCTGGAGTTGTGTGGCTGTTGTCTGCATGTCTTGTCTTGCCAAGGACCCTTTCCCGGTCCTTTGGCAAGAGAGAAAGCAGGCTTCCCTTGGGCCTTTTTAGTTTGCACCTGTTGGCGTTTCCAGTTGCC
This sequence comes from Delphinapterus leucas, assembly GCF_059928025.1. Classification (NCBI taxonomy): domain Eukaryota; kingdom Metazoa; phylum Chordata; class Mammalia; order Artiodactyla; family Monodontidae; genus Delphinapterus; species Delphinapterus leucas. The sequence continues at coordinate 19,523,582 of NC_143130.1, read as the reverse complement.
ACCTTTTCCAGCTCTATATCTGGGATAGATGAGGCGTAAAGAAAACTCACGGAGTGCATCACCGTCATGTTCCTTGGATCCCAAGGCCCCTCTCCAGCCTGCATCCCCCCTCCGCTGAAGCATCTTCTGATGTTCTGCTCCGTCTTCCTGCAAGTGGACGTGGAGAGCTGGATTTGGTTCCTGGGCCCTTGTACTTAACCCCCAAAAGGAGAGAGGAAGGGAGAGCCGTGTGGCCAGAGTGGTCAGGGAGGCATTTGTAAAGTCAGTTAAACCTGAGTTGGCCAGAAAACTTAGGTTTTGGAAAGCTAAGGAGGAAGGAGCTTTCTCTTCCTGCATTAGCCTGACGAGAGGTGAGGACACAGGAGTGGGATGTGTTGGAAAGATCCGGAAAGAGCCTGGCCCACAGCAGTGAGGGCTGTGGCAGGGGACAGGTACCATCAGGGCGCCCATCAGGCTGGCGTGTTCCTTGCTTCAGAGTTGTTGAACCCAAGCTGGGAGTAGCCAAAATGTGCCTGCCTTCTTCCCTTCCTTTTGTGCAGGGGAGTTTGTCTCGCTTAGAAAACCGACTCTCTTGATCCAGGGGAGGCCAATGCTGCTGGCAGTGAATTTTCTTGGAGGAGAGAGTGCCAGAGATGGGGGCTTCCTGCTTATCTTGAACTCCTTTGAGCCTTCATCACACTCTTTATGGTTGTGAAAATTAACTAGCATAGCAGGTAGGGTATCCAGGGCCATGCCTACATGGGCACATGACCTGTGCCTAGTTTTCCTGGCTTCCAGAACCTTCCTTCCCTTCATTCATGGCTCACTGTGTGCTGGTGTCTGCTCTGTAGCAGCCCTCTGGTTCTCAGCTCATGGAAATCTGGGAGGTGGTTGCTTTATTTATTTATTTATTTTTTTTTTGCGGTACGCGGGTCTCTCACTGTCGTGGCCTCTCCCGCCGCGGAGCACAGGCTCCGGACGCGCAGGCCCAGCAGCCATGGCCCACGAGCCCAGCCGCTCCGCGGCATGCGGCACCCTCCCAGACCGGGGCACGAACCCGCGTCCCCTGCATTGGCAGACGGACTCTCAACCACTGTGCCACCAGGGAAGCCAAGGCGGTTGCTTTTTACATGCTTGTATATGGTCAGTCAAATTGGATTAGAATCCATAGATGCCTTCACTTGAGGTTTTAAAAGATTTGCCAAGAGTGCATGTGGCCGCATCTGGGATACATGTCACATTACAGTAATCAGGGACGTCTGGACTTCTAGTAGAAGTTGGGCAGGAGTCATACACTCTTACAACATTAGACCCGTAGGATCCGTAGATGTTACCCTGTTTAATCCCTTGTATTCAGTGTTTTCTGTTTCTGTTAATTTTTTAATAGAAAAATTAATATACATTCATTATTACATATCAAGTGACATAGAAATGTACAGTATGGGAAAAGTTAATATCTATGGCATCACTTTGATAATCTTTCATTTCTCCCTCTGGTGTAGCTCATGTTAAAATTTTGTTGTTTACCAGTCTTCACTTTTCTTTCCACTCATAAATTCATATACGTATATGCTTAGTTTTTGTGTTGTTTTAAATGAAAGCTACGACATATTCACATTTTACGCCGAGACTAGCTTCCTGTACTTAGTAGTACATCATGAACACTTTTATGGGTCTTTATTTTTATTTATTTATTTTAAAATAAATTTATTTATTTATTTATTTTTGGCTGCATTGGGTCTTCGTTGCTGTGTGCGGGCGTTCTCTAGTTGCGGCGAGCAGGGGCTACTCTTCGGTGCGGTGCGCAAGTTTCTTATTGCGGTGGCTTCTCTTGTTGCGGACCACAGGTTCTAGGCATGCAGGCTTCAGTAGATGTGGCACATGGGCTCAGTAGTTGTGGCTCGCGGGCTCTAGAGCGCAGACCCAGTAGTTGTGGCGCACGGGCTTAGTTACTCCGCGGCATGTGGGATCTTACTGGGCAAGGGCTCGCACCCATGTCCCCTGGGTTGGCAGGCAGATTCTTAACCACTGCACCACCAGGGAAGCCCTTTATTTTTAAATTTAACTTTACTTTTATCAAAGCAGGATACTTACATGTCGTTTCAAAGATCAAATAGTAAGACTAGGTTTAAAATGAATAATAGTTTTCATTTGTCCCTTTCCCCCAGTACTCTGATTTTCTCTTCCGAAGAGGATACATTTTAAACTCCTTGAACTGTTTCTTGTATTTACTTCCAAGTTTCTAAACAAAATATCTCTATTACTATATCTTGATTCATTTGTTTTAGAACATCATTTATTGACATTGTACTAACTAGAGGATTCAGCTGTTTCATCTAATCCCACAAACATACATATGCCCTCTCTCTCTCTCTCTCTCTCTCTCTCTCTCTCTCTGTCTCACACACACACACATCTTAAATGATTAAATCAGAGATCAGTGCTTACATTATTGCGTATTGCTACTCTGTGAATAACATTCACAGCACAATCATAAAGTATATTAGGATTACATTTTCTGTCTTGTACCTTTTTGGTTTTCCCTAGATTTAATAAGTACCTTGTTTCTCTTTTAAATTTTAATGTTCTTTATCAGAGTTCAATTTGTATACAGTAAATGCATCCATTTAAAATGTATGGTTCTATGAGTTTTTGAGTAGTGTACACATCCAGATAATCACCAGCCCAATAAAGGTACAGAATGTTTCCATAGCTCAAAAAACTTCCAATGTCCTTTCCCAATTAATCCCTTCCACTCTGTCCCAGGCAATCACTGATCTCATTTTTTTTCACTATAATTATTTTTGCCTATACTAGAACTTCACATAATGAAATCATCCAATATGTCTGGTATCTTTGTTTGCTATCTTTCACTCAGCACCATGTTACTGAGCTCCATTTATGCTGCTATGTTAGTTCTTCTTCACGCCTGCAAAGTATTGCATTGTATAAACATATACAAAGTGTTTATCCATTCACCTATTGATGAACAATTGAGTTCTTTCCAGTTTGCAGCTGTTATGTTAAAGCTGTTATAAACATTTGTATTCAGGTCTTTGTGTAGATGTGTGTTTTCATTTCTCTTGTGTAAATACTGAGGGGGGACATTGCTGGGTAATTTTATAGGTAGTGTGTTTAACTGTTTCCCAACGTGACTGTACCATTTTTATTACCTCCAGTAATGTAAGAGAATTCTAGCTACTTGTCAATGTTTGGTGCTGTCAGTATTTTTAAAATTTTAGCCATTTTAGTGCTTGTGTAGGCATGATTCATTGCAGGTTTTTTAAAAATTAACTGACTTTATTCATTTAGTTATTTAGCTATTTATTTATTTAAGCAGTTTTAGGTTTTCAGAAAAATTGAGTGCAGGGTACAGAGAATTCCTATATACCCTCACCCTCGGTTTCCCCTATTATTAACATCTTGCCTCAGTGTGATACATTTGTTACAATTGATAAACCAATAGTGACACATTATTATTAGCTAAAGTCTATAGTTTATATTGGGTTTACTCTTTGTGTTGTACATTCTATGGATTTTATCGATAACAAATGTGTAATGACATGTATCCAACGTTACAGTATCATATACAACAGTTTCACTGCCTTAAAAATGCCCTGATCTCCACCTATTCAGCTCTCCCTCCCCCCTTTCTCCCTCCACCCGCACCCCAGCAACCACTGATCTTTTCACTGTCTCCCTAGTTTTGCCTTTCCCAGGATGTCATAGAGTTGGAATCACGCAGTCCATGATTGGAAGGCTTGGAAATCAAGCCTTTCCAGGTTGGCTTCTTCCACTTAGCAATATGCCGTTAGAGTTCCCCCATGACTTTTTGTGACTCGATAGCTCATTTCTTGTTCATGCTGAATAACATTATGTTGCCTGGATGTCCCACAGTTTGCTTGTCCATTTATCTATTGAGAGACATCTTAGTTGCCTCCTGGTTGTGGCAATTATGAATAAAGCTGCTGTAAGCCTCTGTGTGTCTTTTGCTGGGTGGGGATAGAGCTTGGCTGTCAGTGTTCTGGAGCTGAGCTAGGCAGGGCCTTTGTTCAGTCACCTGTCTTCTCTGAAGTGCTTCTTTGACCCCTCAGCCACGTCTGAGGCTGCCTGATTCTATCTGTCTGCAGAGCGAATCTCAGGCTTTCCCCCTGGGTTTGCTCTAAGGGCAGGAGAGAGAATCGCAGGTCTGATCCATCCAACCTGAGATATCCGGCATCCTGAATTCCTGAGCCTTCTGGGGCTCAGATGCAAAGCAGCCCTGGTTTTGTTTGCTTTTTACTCACCACCCCCCATCCCACCCTCAGGCTTACCTTTTGGGTCTTCTGATCTGTCAGGCCAGTTACAGGTTGACCTGTCCTAAGTCATTTTTCCTCCTAATCTCTTTTTCTTTCTGCTGTGCCTAATGAAACTCATTCTTTTTTTTATAACATCTGCATCGTATACTATAATATGAATACATCATGACTTTTCCCCCATTCATTCATTTATTCACTCATATATTAATTCAGTAAATACTTACAGTATGTGATGGTGGTATATTAAACTTTGAGACAGTCCTTTTTTTTTGGACCACACCCTCTCAGATGCCCTCTTTATCATGACTTGCTGAACCATTTCCCTGTTGATGGACTTTTGGGTTGTTTCTGTGTCTTTATTTTGCTTTTGCCTCCACACATAATACTTGGATAAACATCCTCCTCTGTGCAGCCTGTCATACTGGGTTCTTTTATTTTGATAGAAAGATTCCCCCAAGTGGGATTGCAGGACCAAAGTTGCGTATTTTTCCATTTTAATAGACATTGTCAGATTAATTTTCCAAAACTTGGTTGCAGTTTACACTCCCACAAGCTCTGGAGTCCCTTTCACTTTCCAAGTGAGGAAATTAGGATCCCAGGAGGGCTGAGCATTATTTTAAGCAGAGTATTTGCAATTAGATGATTATTCTTTACTTTTTCAGTAGTAAGTTTTGATAATAATGCTGGACTTCGGGAGTTCCCTGGTGGCCTAATGGTTAGGATTCTGGGGTTTCACTGCCATGGCCTGGGTTCAGTCCATGGTCGGGGAACTGAGATCCCACAAGCCGCGTGCCACGGCCAAAAATAAATAAATAAAATAAAATGGTTAATGGTTAATTAAAAACAAATGCTGGATTTTTTTTTTAAGTAAGGGGGAGAATAGGACTGTAACCAAAGGTCCTCAGGTCGGCATAGGAACATTTCCTAATTTTCCATGTGGCACCAACAGCTTTGACTGGACCTTGTGTGCGCTATCCCCGAACTCCTCATGAAGCAGAGGTCATCCTGTCCTCAGTGAAGGGCTGTGAACACCTCTGGTGCCCCATGGGAGCTCCGGCAGGGACACTGCTCGTTCCCCCTGGAGAGGAGGACTTAAGGTGTTGTTTACCTGACTGATCTGAGATGTGTTTTTCTTTGAGGAGCAAAGTGTTCTGTTTCTGAGGCCGTTAGAGGCTCAGTGCCTTTCTTCTCTGGACCATAGTGAACAGGACCCAAACTGGTCTTATTAAGCATTGTGACCCCTCTGATTGCCGATTTTTGCTGTTCTCATTTTAACTTAGCTACTTCTAACACGTTCACATCTCTGGACGGCGGAAGGCCTGCCTTTGTGAGCAGCGGTTGCCACCTGGTTCCAGGCCTCCAGCACGGAGGGTTCACGGGGACTGATCCTGGGGAGAATATGGTGCCGCAGAGTTGGAGGCATGAGGAGATAGTTGGAGTGGGGCAGGTGGCCTCAGCCTGCCGGGGCGGAGGGACTGGGATTGTTACCAAACCAAACTTGGATCCACTGGCCCAATGGGAAGCAAAGCCAATCTACTGGGTTGTGGTGAAGGAGAGTACAGCGTTTATTGCAAGGCACCCAGCATGGGGCCAAGCAAGGAGAAGGGGCAGCTCAGGCTCAAAAGACCTGAACTGTCTGATTGCTTTCAGGGAGGGGGTTTTAGAGGGAAGGTTAAGGGTTCCTTAATCCTGTGGGTTGCAGGGTGACTGCATCTCATGCACGGGTCTCTGTTTGGTCAATGGTGAGGTAACAGGGTGATGTTTCTGGAATCTCAGTTATCAACTTTCTGGCTCCAACAAGTCTGGGGTCTGTGTGTTGGTGGTCAACACACAGTTAACTTCTTCCACCTGGTGAGGGTTTCAGTATCTGCAAAACAAGTCAAGGATATGGCTCAGGATATTATCTGTAGCCCTTGAGGAGGAGCTAAAGGTCCTGGGCTTTGTTTTATGGCTAAACTAATATTATTTTGTCTTGCTTGACTATTTTCCTTTGTTTCTGTATTTTCTCACTTCTCTGGTTAAATTTGCTCTTTGGAACACTGGGAAGGCCTAGGAGGCTAAAGCTTTTCTACAAGCAAGAGGCAGGGTACATGGCACGGTGAGGGCGGGGGAGGGGGTTGGGGGAGGAACGTCGGTCCCTGGGAAAACCCTGTAGGGTTCTGCTTGGTTTCAGGTTCTGAGTCCAGCGTGGAGCTTTCCAGCATTGTGGCCAAGGGCAGCCCAGCTTCTCAAGCGTCAGATGGGCCACGTGTAGAGCAGTGATAATGACATCTTGTCTGTGTCTATAATGTCTGTAAGACTAAACCCATGTGCTAGCTCAGAGCCCGGTCACACATTCTCCCTGCAACTTTCCTTCCAGAACCTTCCATGTTCAATCCTACCTTTCCTGGAGCATCACTTGTTTCTTGTGAAGGCAAAGTTCGGTTCTCCTTTGCTTACTTACCACTGGCTCGCCAGCACCTGCCACAGTGCTTAGTGAGAGAGCAAAAGATAAATTTAAAAAAAACACGTTGCTGGCTTCCTCTCACCCTTTGTGACTTTTTTAAAACCCTGGGAGACATTTAACTTTCTTCATCATCATAGCAATGACCTCAGTGTTCCTGACTTTTCACTCTGCCAGAATCCCTGCTAAGCGCTTGACATGATTATTATATGGACAGTATCTATTATATTATTATTATCCTATTCTTATTATAGCACATAACTTTATATTTGCTTATTTAATCCTCACAGCAGCTCCATGAGGCATCCTGAAAGTGCTCCCACGTTTACGGTTGAGAAAAGTAAGACCCAGAGAGGTTAAGTCATTTGCCCGACAACTCTCAGCTGGGATTCAAACCCAGCCTCTGGATCCACAGCCCAAGCTCTTCTCCTTCACCCCCAATTCCCTCCTTCGTTCCCTTGACCAATGGTGTCATCACAGCCTTTCCCTCGGTGTCACGTCACAGGAGATCATCATGGTCCCTTGAAGCTCCTCCTTAATATAGTATATTAGGGTTATGCCCGCTGATGCTTCAAGCCATTTAAAAAACCAAATACAGTTCAGTAGACTCAGATTCTGCTGTATCCTCCCCACTGTTTTTCTCTCCATCCAGTTTTTCTCCCTTAAATGCATCTTCCAGAACTACTTAATTTAACAAACACATACTGTTTCCTATACACAAAGTCATTTGGTCCTCAGAACAGCCCAGTGGAAGAGGTACTATTTTTATCCCCATTTTATAGGTGAGAAAGCTCAGGCCCAGAGAGGGTGAGCCACTTGCTCGAGGTCCCACAGCTGGAATCGGTAGAGCTGGGATTCAAATCTTGGAAATCTGGCTCCGAAATTCAGAATCCAAGCTCTGTACGATCAAAAGTCTTTGGCAGCTCCATGCTTGTTAATTAAGAGATGTTCAGGTCCTTTTCCCTGACCTTCAGAGCCCTTCAGAATCACTCCCCAATTTACTTTATTCTGACTCATATCCAGGAAGTCAGCCTTAATCGCTGCTCTTTTAGCGCTTACATCCCTTTAACACCCAATCAGAGTACGGGGTCCGGCAGCTCAGTGTTTGTTCCTCTTGTGTCTGATTCAAGACATGTTGTTTGATGTAGGGCACGTGCTATGGGTTATTCGGGATATACTGAGGAATGTTCTCGCCACTCGTAGTTAGAGAACCAGACTGATGCACAAGTCCTGAGCAGCTCTCGTTGGAAGAAATGAAATGAACCCAGTTTAGCTAATGTGGACTCACCTAGATGCTTGTGGAAAGGTAACAGTCTCCCACCTTCTTTCTGAGAGTCTGGGCCCTTTCTTCCCCTTTGGAGTGCATTGATGGAGCTTTTCTGTTCTGAAAAGAGAGCTTCATATATAAAGCCTATGCTAGGAATACTAGAATGTTTTCATACTTTGCATTTTTCTTTACAGAGCTTATTAAAGGAGAAAATTCACAGTTAGAAAGTAATTTCATTGTCTTAACTGTGGGTGTAACTGAGGAAAACCTGTGATTCCCTTGCAGAGATTCTGACTCATTAAGCCTGGGGCAGGGTCCTGGGATTTGTGTTTGTAGAAGCTCTCTCCTTGATTCTGATGCATTCCTTCATTTGAGCACCACTGGCGTTGGGACGTTGCTCTGAAATGTGGTTAACCTTGGAAAAAGTAAAAGGCTTCGCATCATACTCAGGGGTGCAGCAAACTTTCCTGGTCTCAACACCTTAATATTTAGTCTGTTCTAAAAACTGTTACGAAGCTACAGAGCAAAGATAAAACAACAGAGCATTAATGGTCTGCACTTAAAGGGGATGTTTTTATTAGATGCTGAATTCTTGCTTGTTAGTTTTAAAAAAGCATATGACAAATATTACCATTTTGTTTAATTTACCAGGGGATTTATTTTATCATGATCTTGAAAATTATAACTTTATGCAATCAACTTTGCCCTCCACCTGCTGCCGTGGAAACATCTTGTTCCAAGGTGTTGAAAGCCCAAGATGACAATAAATAAATAGAAATTAAAAGCAGTACAGAAACAGAGCTAAAGACTTGTCCTTCCTGCCAGAACTCTTGTGTGCATCCCATGTCGAGATTGTCAGCACATCACTTGGAGCAAAGTTAGAGGCCTTTGTGGCTGGGAAGGGACGAGCTCCTTGTGTGGGAAGATCTGATTATAGGCATTAGAGACAGGACACATTCTCTACCTCTGGTTTTGTTTCAACCTCCACAGTATCTTGCAGAAAAGTGCCACATGGTAACTCTTAGAAGAGCCAAATGGCATTTTTTGTTTGTTTGTTTAATTTTAGAGTTCTCGATTTTGTTAGGATGATCCATTTCTCTGGGCTTGAACCAGTGTTTGCTGGTAGCATCCTCTCAAGCGAGAGGCTCCAGGTACAGAAGGAAGGGGACCGTCTATTGAGAAGGTTATGAGTTCAGGGTTATTATGGTCATAGAATGAGGGTGGATAGAGGTGGGGCTGTGTCCCTCTGTACTGATCACGTGATCTTTAGTGAGTTCAGAGGGAACTCAGGCCAGAAGGGCTTTAATGCTTCCAACATGGGCTTTTCATCTTGCTTTTTGGTATAGTTTGGACTAATGACCCCTTTCCAGCCCTAAGGGTATAGGATTCTAACAGTTAAGCCCAAATTCCTCCCCCTGATCTTTGACGCTGTTTATCACCTGGTCATCTCTTACATAACTGTAATACCGCCTCTTCTCCCCAGTATCCTCTTCTCACTGGCAAGCTCATTTCTGCCTCTGGACCTTCTGTCTTTTCTTTTTTATTAATTTATTTATTTTTGGCTGCATTGGGTCTTCGTTGCTGCGCACGGGCTTTCTCTAGTTGCGGCCAGCGGGGGCTACTCTTGGTTGCTGTGTGCGGGCTTCTCATTGTGGTGGCTTCTCTTGTTGCACAGCACGGGCTCTAGGTGCACAGGCTTCCGTAGTTGTGGCACGCAGGCTCAGTAGTTGTGGCTCGCGGGCTCCAGAGTGCAGGCTCAGTAGTTGTGGTGCACGGGCTTAGTTGCTCCGCAGCATGTGGGATCTTCGCAGACCAGGGCTTGATCCCGTGTCCCCTGCATTGGCAGGCGGATTCTTAACCACTGCACCACCAGGGAAGCCCAACCCAGCCCTTCTGATGGCCCGTTGGGAGTTCTTTCTGTCTGTGGTCTCGTGCTTGGCCTAAAAGGTGGGGTGTCTCCCGGTTGGTGGGTCTCCTCTAGCCAGGCCCCAAGGGGCTGACCCATAGCGAGTAAGTCGGGCCTCCTCTGGTAGATAAAAAGGTAGTAACATGCGTGTTGGGAACTGAGCGTGAGCTAAGAAGTCACTCCTTTCCTGCAATGGGTCCCATCCCTGCAGGGGTGTGTTCTGTCTTGGCCGCCACACTTCGGGAGAATGGGGGGAGATTGGAGCCATGCCTGAGAGGAACAAGCAAATAGATCAAAGCCTGCCTTAGTCATCTTATGGGAGAAGGTTAATGCAGTTGAGAGGCAACAGTAACGCTCAAATAACTGAGGTTTCTGGCAAGTTCCTTCCATCTCGGCAGAAGGTTAAACTGGAGAAGGTCAACTTCAAGTGTAGTGATAGAGAGTATTGTGGCATCACGAGCTTGCTAACAGTAAGCATTGTTAGATACCTATGCGGACCGCTCAGGGTGATTGTAGAAACTTGGTCCCTAAGACTGTGTGAAAACTCAAAGCTATTCTTCCGAAAAGGCTGGGCACAGGCTTTTGTCCTGGACACCCTGACCTTTTACATTCACTTGACTCCCGAGGCCCTGATCTGGGTAGTTTGAAGTCTGCACAGAAAGAATATTTCTCAGGCTTGGCTCCACTTGACCTTGGATGGAGGATTCCTTCTGGGTCACTCAGTGGCACTGTGGGAGCTCGGAGAGCCTGAGGCCAGCTGCTGACGGGCTTGGGTTGTCCTGGGGTCCGAGTAGGAGCTTTTTGTTTCTTGAAGCATGATTTTCAACCCCATCGTGGTTGGAAACAGTTGTTTGCCCTGTTGCTGAAGTAATTCCTTGATGGGTCCTTGTGCGTTAGCATCCCCCTTCTCAATGGTACTGTCATCTCCTCTGGCCACACAGCGACGAATGTGCACTGCTTGACTGGGGAGAGAAAAAATAAAACGTAACCTAAAAACCCATCTGCTTTTTCAGGAGACACCTCCAAACAGACAGATGCCCCCAGGTTCCCCTCCAGCAGCTGTTTTCAGCTGTAAGACAGCCCCCAGTGACCGTCTTCTTGTCCTGTCAGTTGTCCTTCAGGCACTGGTTCTACAGGGACAGAGCTCTGGGTGGGAGATTTCTCACGTCCTCCTCTAGCTCAGTGGCATGGGGACCAGGAACTCGTGTCCCCTGTCCTGCTGGCCCTGCACCTCCCTTTTCTTCTGTGGATTCCATTCAGGGACCCTCTGGCCAGCCCTGCAGAGCCACTTGCTGCAACTTCCCCACTGAGCATCACTATGATTCTTGACTCTTTACCGCTGTTTCCTGTCCTTGCAGCTCGAGTCTAGTTTGGTTTTTGTTCCTACCAGCTCATTCCCTGTCACCTTCCCTGCCACCAAGAGGCAACATCTCAAGGTTCCCTGGTTGGGGACCTCATGATGACATGAGCCAGGGCTCATGATGGTGGCCAGGGTTCTGGCCATGTTCAGCAGGGCTTGGGTGACAGCACAAGCAGGAGATTAGGGTTTGTTTTGTGCAGCTGTTCATTCATTCATTCATTCATTCGGCGTGTGTCACATGCTGTTCTAGGAGATACGATACAATAGTAACCAAGACAGATGCAGTCTCCATTTTGATGGAGTTTACACTGGAGGGGAAAGGGTACTGGACATAGACAGTGAACCTCATAATTTCAGAAGCTGATACACACCGTGAAGGATATGGGAGAGGACGATGAGAGGGTGAGGGTTTGGGCGCTACAGACCGAGCACCAGGCTGTCCCAGCTCTGTGACCGTCCAGGCCTGGTCCATCTGGTTGTGCTGGACAGAAGACCAAGAACCACCACCTCCTGCGACTTCCAGCCCAGCTCAAGTGGGTGCTTTTCACTTCTCTCAGGAAACCCAACAGCCTCTCTCAGTTGTTTGTTTGCTTTAAGACCTGTAATCAGTGAAACATCTGATTTAGTGTAAAACTGTTCAGACTTCACCATTTGGAGTAGATGAAATATAAAGTTGTGTTCACTCACAAGTTTACTGAGTGCCCTCTGAGCCCATGGCATCGACCAGGAGCACAGGACAAGGTCCTGCCCTCAAGGAACTCCAGTCTGGGGGTGGGTGAAGGGATAAATCCACCCTTCATAGAGAGGAGGAACCCAGGGGACCTTCCCAGGAATGCAGGAAGCCCCTCTGCATGTCAGATCTATTGGTTCATGGTCCTGCAAATGTCCATAGTTACTGGAAATGAGGCCTCCATATTTTAATGCAGCAAAACTGATGTTATTTATAAATGTTAAACCTAAGTTAAAATTGGGAGCAGTGATCTGCAGAACTAAGGCTTTTATCTTATAAGGGTTAATTCTTTCTCTTTCTTCTTTTCTAAAATATGTGACTCCTGGTAAAACCCAGTGTTTCATTTTATATTTAAATGATGCCCCATTGAACATTTTTATTACTAACAATTCACTACTTAAAAATCCCCTGGGCTGGAAAGAAAAGCAACCAATTTAAAGTGGAAGAAATCTCCCTCTTGATCACTGTGAGTTTCTCCATCTGGACATTCAAACACTTTCCAAATTGTCCTTGGAGTTTTTTTTAAGTTGTGGTAAAATGCACATGAAATTTACCATCTTCGCCATTTTAAGTGTATAATTCTGTGGCAGTAAGTACACCACATTTCTGTGCAGCCAGCACCACCATCCATCTTATAGACTTCTTTTCATTTTGAGAAAAGACTGGAGTTTTTACAGCTTCTCTTGCTGATAGGTGTATTTTTTTTTTTTGGTGGTACGCAGGCCTCTCACTGCTGTGGCCTCTCCCGCTGCGGAGCACAGGCTCCGGATGCGCAGGCTCAGCGTCCATGGCTCACGGGCCCAGCCGCTCCGCAGCATGTGGGATCCTCCGGGACCGGGGCACGAACCCGCGTCCCTTGCACCAGCAGGCGGACTCTCAACCACTGCGCCACCAGGGAAGCCCTGATAGGTGTATTTTATTTAGCCAAGGCACTATTACTAGGTATTTTATATATGTAAAATGTATAACATATACTTGATATGTAATCACATTTGTATTTGATTTAATTCTCACCATAATCCTACAAGGGGCATATTATTTACAGACATACCTTGGAGGTATGGCAGGTTTGGTTCTAGACCCCTGCAATAAAGCGAATATCATAATAAAGTGAGTCACATGAATTTTTTGGTTTCCCAGTGCACATAAAAGTTATGTCCACACTATACTGTAGACTATTAAATGTGCAGTAGCATTAAGTATAAAAGAAATGTATACACCTTAATTTTAAAATACTTCATTGCTAGAAAATGCTAACCGTCATCTTAGCCTTCAGCGCGTCATAATCTTTTGGCAGTAGTGACATCAAAGATCACTGATCGCAGACCACCATCACAAATATACTAATAATGAAAAAGCTTGAAATATCGTGAGAATTACCAAAATGTGACACAGAGACGTGAAGAGAGCAGATGCCGTTGGAAAAACGGCACTGATAGATTTGCTTGACAGAGTTACCAGAAACCTTCAATTTGTAAAAAGCAAAAAAACCCCCAAAATAACCCCTGCAGTACCTGTGAAGTGCAGTAAAGCAGAGCCCAATAAAGTGAAGTGCAGTTCAACTAGGTGTGCCTGTACTCTGTTTTTACTGGTCAGAAAACAGGTCAAGTACCTTGTTTAAGATTATACAGTCAATAGATGTTGGAATGGGAATTTGAACCCAAGTTTCTCCAAAGCCAAGGTTTTTCCTACTATTTCACAATGATTTTCAGTATGAAATTTTGGTTCTGGCATCTTGCCCCTCCGTCAGTCACTGTTGCAGCACAGGTCAGAGCGCTGGTCACATTTTCCCAGAATACTGGGCATGCTTCCTTTGTTCTCGAATCTTCCTAACCAGCACACGTGAGCACCAACACAGCAGGCGTGTGCAAAAGCAGCTAGAAATCAACACCATACTCTCTTTGAAGAGGATTTGGAAACTTAGATCCCTAAAACCTGATGACTGCATATACCTCTGTTTAGAATATTCTGCCCTCTAAAAAGTCAAGCGTTGTTTTTTAACTCTAATAGGAGGAAGTGAATCTCATTATTACGGTTACCTTCCTGCCCATTGATGATGGCATTTGTGTCTTTCTTTTATGAAAACACGTGGACATATGACTTAAGTTTCCCTCTTAATCTCATCACTGGCTGGCCCGGGTGTAGAGGGAGGTAGAGACAACATTAATACTGTATGTAGAAGGTCCAGGAAAGGTCCCGATGTTGGTGCTACTGGACCTGCTGATATACAGGTGCCCTCGTTGTTGGGGAGCCATGTCAGCTGCAAAAATCGTGCAAGTGTTGGCAATCTTTTTTATCCTTGGAAGAAGCAGTCTGTTGGAGAACATGGTTAGGAGCTAGCGGTGAAGCATCCTTGGTAGTGGTAAAGCATCCTCGGTTCCTTTCCCCTTTGTGAGGCTGTGGTGCTATATTCAGGCATATCACTCAGATGGGAACATGAACCATATGGCACAAGACGGAAAGAAACACGCTCCTTCTCTGGTTTGACATGCAAACAAGAGGGAAGACATCACAGATGCACAAGCTGGCTTCTAATCTTAGAGAGTAGGGGAAGGCCACCAAGCACCCCAGCCCATAGCCTCATAATATCTCCTCTCCACCTCCCCACTCCCACGGCTCCTCCCAGCCTGTGCCTCCAGGGACCAGAGGCAGCAGAATGGTGGGGTGTGGTTCCAGACATACTCGTGGTGAGAAGGACCTCACGGCAGGGAAAGAGGGTGCTGCTGTGTTTGCAGGAGCCATCTCTCCTCCTCTATCTCTATCTCTCCATCCCCCCCCGCCCCCCTCTACATCTCATCTTTTCCCTCTCCTTCCTCTCCCCCTCTACACAAACACACACACATACCTCCATCATTGATTGACTGAAAGTTCATTGCAAAGTCGGGGTGGGGATTGATGAAGACTAGGCTCCTAGCTAATGTTTCACTTTTTCTCATTCTCAGATCCAAAACTCTCATCCGTGACCTTCCTCAGATCTGCTTTGAATGGCTTTGCATTGCCATCTGGATAAAGTTCCAACTCCTAGCCTGGTTGCTCTCCAAGATCCAACCTTTGTTCTTGGCTTTATCCCACTGTGTCCACCAAGCCTTCCCCATCCTCACCCCCAGCCCTTTATAATCTGACCATTGCAAACCCTTGCTGCTCGCCACGCACTGTGATCTCGGGCACCTTGGGCCTTTTGCAAAGGCCCTTCTCTCTACCTGGAAGACTCTGTCCCCTTTATCCCCCACCCACACACCACTTTTCCTGGATGAATTCTCCTCATCCTTCATCTGCCACATTCATTTCCGTCAGGAAGTCTTCTCTGAGCCCCTACAACTGGCCAGGATCCCCTCCTGCGTGATCCCGTAACCCCTGTGTTAACACATAACATGCGGCATCAGAACAGCCTGCTCGCTGGAGTCTCCTTGGAAAACCCGAGGAGCTCACACGTAGTAATATCCTCAGAGCTCAGTAAACGTCTGATGAAGGAAGGGGTGAACTCCGTCCCACACTGACTGTGTAGGTAGCCATCCCTGCCCATCCCTCTTCTTGTACCATCAAGTCTGTAAATGTGGAAGAAGAGCGGGATGGAGGGAGGTGAGCTGTCTACCTTCCCTCTGCTGTGGTAGAAAACACATCCTCGGGGACACGTTCTCTGGCCACTGTCATCTCCATCACTGTTCCTCTTGTCCCACCACCTCCCTTCCAGTGTTCGTTACAGTCATAAATGATCTTACTTGTCTGCTGTCCTTCTTCACCCTCTCTGGACCGTTTTCTTCACAAGCACTGGGACCTCATCCCTCTGGCTCCCTCTTTAGCTCTACCACATAGCTCCTTCCTGGGCCATACAGAATATTCAGTACCTATCTGCTGAATTGTAGGAATTAATTAATTCAGTTGACAGCCATATACGGGACTTTCAGCAGCAGAAAATCCTCTCTCCCTTTTTTTGCCTTACAAATACGGAAAAAATGCTTTTCAAGAGGAGTGATCAGAACCAGCAAGCGCTCTAAGGGTTAACTATCTTGTTCATCCGCCCACTGAAGGGAAACCTCAGGAGAATTTTCATCTCCATTTTCTCTAGGACACATTCATGTGAAAACTTGCTCTAAAGGAGATCTAATGTTTATTTACTTTGTAATTAACATTTTGTTTTCCACTGTCCATCTGTTTATTATTTGTTCAGTTACATTGATTTGCATGCTCTTGCATTCATTACCAGATCGTCTAAGCCCCTAGGCATTTTTCATTGGAGTGCTTTCTGGAAAAGGATTACTATTTAAGGATCCACTGATTGTTAACTTGTTAAGGATATATATTCCTTATTTTAGAGAGTCTATCCATGTTGCCACTGTTCAGTTGGAGACTTCTATGCAACTGAAATTTTACAGGAAAACTCTCTTGGTAGATCTACTAGAATAATCGATGATTTTTTTACAGTGCCAGTTCCTCAAACTCTGAGACTTTAACAAGAGGGAAGAAACCCTATAATATAACATTTTGTGAAACTCCCCTTTTGGATGATAGAAACCGACAGATGTCCTTATTATTATTCTGCAGAACGGTTCCTTCCTCTCACTGGGAGGAATCTGTGTTCCTAGACCCAGCAATTTCTACTCCTAGAAAACTCTTTTCATTTATTCTGCACATGAGACTATTTCTCTCAGTTGGGGGTTTTGTTTGCTGTCAGCTTGCCTTCACCCCATGCAATTAAGCAAGGCTTTGCCAAAGTTACATGTTTTGCCAGTAGGGATGGTGGAAAGGAAAAGGATTTTAGAATCAGGAAAACCTAGCTCCAGGATATTTGGCAGGTTAGGGTGTCTCTCCATTCCCAGGTTCCTTCACTGTAGAAATAGGGGTTCTTCTGTCTGTCTCACAGGTGGGGCCTCAAGAAGCTAGTACAGAGCTTTCCACGTATTAGATTCTCAGTAAGTGTAGGTTGTATGGGTGGCACTGAGCCACATTGGGAGATCTTATTTGTAAGCCTGTGGACAGATCAGCTAGTAAGTTTCGCAAAGCAAGTAGTAGTTTGTTTTCTCTGTGGAAACCATGAGGATGTGAGAAGTAGATATAAACAGATAAAATTTTTTTCTTTCATGAGATGGAATCAGGCTATTTGCATCTCTCTGTAATTGGTAGAAAGTACATTCGTGGCCTACATCTGTCTTTACTTCAGGGCTCTACAAATATGATCTTTTTTTCACCCTCTGGTGACATGAAAAAGATCAGGAATCTCTAAACTGCATATTCTAACTAAATTCTTTCAAACTGATTTTAAAGAATAATTTATCCATCATCATGGATATTCTTTGGCTTAAAATACAATTTTTTTTCTTTTTCGGTACGCGGGCCTCTCGCTGTCGTGGCCTCTCCCGCTGCGGAGCACAGGCTCCGGACGCGCAGACTCAGCGGCCACGGCTCACTGGCTCAGCCACTCCGCGGCATGTGGGATCCTCCCGGACCGGGGCACGAACCCGCGTCCCCTGCATCGGCAGGTGGACTCTCAACCACTGTGCCACCAGGGAAGCCCAAAATACAATTTTGACTTAAAAAAAAAAATAAGTCAACATTTAAATCATCAAAACATGTAAATCTAGGACTATGAGGAATAAGTTGATCCTGGACAGACTCGAAAACATACCATGGAAGAGATGGGCTTTGAACACCGTAAGAAAAGGAAGCAGGAATCACTTTGAGTCAGCATAGGATTTTCAGCAAAATTTTGACACAGACGAACTCTCATGTGCTTGGAGATGCTGTACCTGTTATCCAGAGTGTGTTGTAAATATTCACTGGCCCATCGATGGACTAGACTGTGATTTCCTTGAAGCCAAGAGTCATTTAGTCCAGCGCGTGTAGGGACTGGCACATAGTAAGGCTTCAATAAACGTTTGTTGAATAAATTAATATCCTTGTAGGTGAGATGGGAAAGTGTGAACTAAATCATACCACAGTTACATGGACAGATAGATGATTGGTCGAGGAGGCACACCCAAAGGCAATTGAAAATATAGACCTGAAAGGAAATTTCTGGAGATTTTCCCCAGGGCTGGCTCACAACATATTCTTTCCAATACTGGAAAAATAAATAGCTTGAAAGAGGACATGGAAGGCATACTAATTAAATTTACACATGGCCAGAAGCTAGATTCAAAAATAATTCTGCCAATAATAAATGACACAATAAATTAAATTTACCCTAACACTGGTTTCTTTTTGTTTTTTTTCCATGTTTTTTATGCTTTTCATTTAATTTTACCACCCACTCTCTTTAGTTTATTTTAGGGTTTCAAGTTATGATTGGATCTTGACAATGTAGAAGAATACTGTGTAGTCATTTCCAGTGAGTGTAGGGGAATATTCTGTGAAGAAAACTTAACAGTTTTTCCTAGTATATTTGAGGTAAAATATAAAAATAAAGAGTCAAAAGTAGTCTTGGAAGAGACTGAGTTACATAACTTCTTTTTCTTTTCTTTTCCCCAAAATGACTATAAAAACTAGACATAACATATTTATTATGTTATTTATTATGTCACCAAACTATATATATATATATATATATATATATATTTATATATTTATATTTAATGCGGTCTGTGTGACCTAGCCTTCTTCGGGGTGTAAAAGTCCCCCCCGCCAAGAGGCTGTCACCCTGTTACTTCTTCCACTAGGGCTGCCTGAGTAAAACAGGACAGAGTTACTTCTCTGAATTTCCCAACAACAATAAATGTCTCTTTTCTCCATTAGTGTGAGTCAAAAAATAAACACAACTCAAAACAGAGGACTGTGCCAAATGACCAAACCTTTGACACCCAAACTCAATTCCTTCCATGTTTGTGACAAATCAGATAACTCACCATCTCAGTAGGCCACCAAATTGAATATTTCCTTACCCACAGCATTGGCCGCATCCCTGGAAACCTCCATGACCTTCTTCTCAGATGTTGCCTTCGTTCCCTCTCTTGGTTGTTGCTTTCTCAGTGTGCGGTTCCCCTCACCTTTTCCTCGGGGTTCCTGGCTGCTCTCAGCCATCTGAGCTTTGGAGCTTCCCCTGGAATTTTGTTGACCCCCTCATTGTGCAGTCTTCCCTCTGATTCCGAAGGGGCTCCAGGCCTTTTGTGCTAAATTACACATTTTTCCTTACAGGCACTGAAAGCTCTGATTCATATCTTGTGTAACTCCACAGAGAAATGACTTTTCTCGTTATTTTTTCATAAGCCATTACAAGTTAATACCAATTTCATGTTAATATCCCTCTAAGGCTGCATTCAGTGGACCTCTTCCTTATCTCTGAAGAAAGTGGAGATGGGTGTCAAATGGCTCCTGTAGAAATTTCCTATGGTGGGATTGGATTTCAAATACACAGAAATCCAAGTGGGATTGTGTGAAGGTTAGAAAATCTTCACAAATGGCTTAAATCCATTCCTTTTCTTTTGTGAAACTCTCGTTTTCTTAACCTCTGACCTTTACCATATGTCTCACATCTCTGAGAATCATTCCAAAGTTTGTATCCTTCTCTGTCTTCCTTATTCTTTTCACATTTTTAAGTGGATGCACATTTTTGTGAAGTATATGAAGAGCAGTGAACGTTTTCCCACACTCTGACAGGAGCAACCATTTATCCCCTGCTGTTTTTAGTCAGGACTAATAATAATGTTAAGTTCGTTATTAAGGCGATGCTATCATTTTCAAATTTATTGCTAAACCTAGATATGAAACAGACTTCTATTTTTGTTCACACTTATGGCATAAGTTAGAAATATATGAACTTCTTCACTTTTTGGACACTATCCATTAGGATGCATTTGATCGCAAGCAACAGAAAACAAAGCTTGTATTAGAAATTGGCTTAAACAGTCAAGGGGGGAAATTGGTTGATGTGTCTGATTCTCCAAAGATAGGGCTGGCTTTCATTTGGTTTCATTCAGTGAAACGATACTGAGACCAAGACCTTGGTTTCTATCAGTTTCTTTGCTCTGTTCTCCACAATGTCATCCTATTGTTAGTTCCTTCTTGTGGTCCCGTGATGGCTGCCAGCAACTTCGAGATCAGTTGCTTCCTTGTTCAAGGTCTGAGCCAAATGCCCCAATCTTACTGCCAGGGGTAGAGTTAACTTTCCCCAAAGCACAAGCTGTGTGGGAATGATGTAGATCGAGTGAAAACTCAAGAACTTCACAAAGGAAGAGGGTTACGTGGACATCATCGGAGTTTCCAAAAAATAACTTCTGAGCAGTTTATCTAAAAATGCTGCCTATGTTGTAAACGTTCCTAAGGAAATGTTTTTTTGTCCATCTGCATCATGAGGCTTTCTGACTTTATTTAAATCATTTTCATACTTTTTGGAGAATTTCTGTAATTTCTTTATACATGTCTAGCTTTTTAGTAAGTGATTGAAACATTGTAAATAGTTTCTGTTTAGTGTCTTCCACGAAACAGAAAATAAATTTCTATGAGAAGAATTACTTGCTCTCTGGTTTATTCTGTTAATTATTTTTATCCAGAAGCTGGGTAAAAACTCAAGTCTCAGTATGGGAGATGATCTCTGAAGTGTAAAGCATTCTTGTAGTTGATTTTCAAAGATTTTTTTCAAGGATATTAGGAGAGTAATTTCCTGCAATATCAGTGAGAACTTTTAAATATTGTTTCATTTGAATGTTCAGAGTTTCTCCCTGTCTGACTTGTGGAGCTCTAAAGAACCCTCTCTGACCACCATTACAAGTAATAGAAATTTGAAAAAAAAAAATCTTGTTATGTAACTAATATTGTTATAATGTTACAGAAATAGTAAGACTTCTCTTTCTCTGGAAAATTTTACTTATCTTAAAGAAATGTAGGGGACTACACCCAGACTTTCCTTCCCAATAAGACAGTCATGGGTTTGAATTCAGGACATTCCAGTGAACTAATTTTGGGCCAGTTGCCCAATCCCCTTAAATCTCAGTTTCCTTTCTTGTAAAATAAGGATAATAGGTCCATCCCCTAGCATTTTCAGTTATTGAAATGAAATGTGATCAGCCCAGGGTCCTGCACATAGAAAGCTCTAAGTAAATGATAGTTATTACAAAAAATATGGGAGTGAACAAGGAAAAGAATCAAAGTCCAACTGAATTGTAGGAAATTATTACTTTAAAACTTTAGCAATTCTTTATCCTTTGTCATGCTGATTTCTTTTACTTTAGAAACATATAGCAGTTTCCTTAAAAATGTTGTTTGGCGATGCTTAGTAGAAAACCCATCTCTGTGAAAATGTGTGGACATATTTATGTATATGAATATATACATATATGGAGAGGGAGGGAGACTGCAGGGTCAAGGACACGTGACCTAGGAGATGTCCTGCCCAGGGTGTGTGCCCTAGACTTTGACCCCAGGAATCCTCCCCACGCCACCACCATGAAAGGAGCCCCAGAATGCAAAATTCAAATCTGGAAGGAGGTAGAACAAGTGTTATTTCAGAGTGTGTTGTTTTGATTTATAACTTCATTTATACAAAAGTTGTTTCTCCATAGAATATAAAGGAGTTATACCCTGGGACATACTGTCATCATAACCGGCTGACCATTTGTGAAGTAGTCATTTAATTTTCCCATCTGTAAATGGAGGGCTGGCTGAGACATTGGCTCCCAAATTTGGCTAATCGTCAGAGTTGCCAGAAACTTTCAAATATATACATCATTCCCAGGTTCCACGAGCCTAGTCATGGTGTTTTAGGGGAATTGGGTAGGACCTGCAAATGTGCTTGCCTATATTACATGGGAGTCTTGGCGATCATACCACTCCCAGAGACAGATTTCAGTGTTGGTCTGTTTATTTGATCTAATCTCACAGCAGAGTCTTGTCCTATATATCTGGAGTTGAGGGGCTAGTGTTCACTTTGAAACCCTACGTCTATTCAGTATCTCTTAATATCTGTGCTTTGCCAAGTTTGAGTTCACACTAACCCAGAGAGGCAGCTGTGAGGTCTGCTGCTTTGACTTTCATTCTGTGTTATTATTAGGTACTAAGTTTGAACAAGTTAAGAAGAAAAAAAGAGCAGATAGATATGTCTCTAAAAGGAGAGAGAGGCTGGCCTGCCATATGACCAGAGGCTGTGTGTTGGAGCCCATAGAAACTGTGTTCTGGGCTCTTGGAGCCCAGAAATCCCATCAAGTAGCTGGCAAGTGTTGGTGGCTGATGAAGAGGAAAAGGTCTTTCCAACATCTACAGTGTGGTTTTGAAAATAATAAGAAATATTCCATCAGTGGGATCCCGATTCTAGAGATGTAGGAAGACTCTGAAGAACAAAACCCCAGATCATGACAGATATTGTTTTCTTTCTCACAATTCTCTTCTCTTTCAGAGGAAGAAAAAAAAAAAAACTATTGGTAAAAAGAGTCATGAACTTGACATTTTTCAGGATTCCAACCTTTCCATCACTACTTACTAAGAGCTCTTGCATTGACCTCGGTCCCCAAGGACATCTAGACATTTACACTGTGGTCAAGTTGACTTTTCTACTTGTTTATGACGAAAGAGAAAAGTGCGTATGAACTTCCCACCTGGGAGGTTAAAAGTGGAAGAAAGTGAAATTTCATGTTTAAAGCGACAACATCAGTAGGAGAGAGAGAGGGTTAGGATTTCAAGCATGGTTTGTAAGGAACTACGTCACATGGCTTAGTTAAGCAATTAATGTATTTCTTTTTGGTATTGTTCTTTTTAAAAAATGAGGTATTTACAATATTGTAAGTTTCAGGTGTATAACATAGTGATTCATAATTTTTAGGGGGTAATACTCCATTTATAGTTATTATGAAATATTGGCTATATTTAAATATCCCTGCCAAACAAAACACTACATGTACTTTTTTCAGAGCTGGAGTTTGACACATGTATCCCGCTTCCTAGTTCCTTTGGCATAAAACCCACTCTGTTGAACCTGGCAAGCAAGCGTCTCATAATTTTCCCCAATCTACTCTCATCGATTTCTTCCCCATCCATCTGAGTATCCTTATGTCCACATCACTCTTCTGTGTCTTTGCAAATGCTGTTCCCTCTCTCTGGAGTGCTCTCTTCCTTGTTTTTCTATGCCTGGCAAACTTGCCAAAACCCAGAGCGCGTGTCAGCTCCCCGGGTGCAGCCCTGCTGTGTGCCCGGGCAGAATAAGACATGGGAGCAGTCTGTGCTTCCATGATCCACGTCCGGCTCCCTGGCAGGAGGTTGGCTGTGCTGTATCCTGATGTTTACATACACACCTGTCTTCCTGAGCTGGCCAGGGAGCCACTGGGTTGCAGGGACTCTGTTTTATTTATCTTTCTAACCCCACTGCTTGGCCTCAGGTCTGGCACCCATAGGAACTCTCTGGATGTTTGATGGAGTCTAGGTCTGTGAGTTTTATGCAAGCTTTCTGGAAATAATGTGCCCTGATGCTCTTGCAAGGGCTCTTGTATGCAGTGAACTTTGAGGAAGAGTGGTGGTGACAGTAAGAGGTCGTGCTTTTCCCTTCCCTTCCCTTCCCCTGCTGCCCCACCTGCAGTGCAGTTGGTGGCATTCTTGTGCAGGGTTCATCATGACAGCTGATGGACTGTCTTGTTAAGCTGGGCCTCTGGGTGTTTCTTTGTCATCAGGTCACATTAGAGCTTCAGATGCTTCGTTTACCACCAGCCCCGTCCCTCACCCCCCTGCAAGAGAAAAGAGGGAAGAAAAAAAAAAAAACGATGAAAGAGGGAGCACTACCAGATGGTTCATCTGACTCCACACCCTTATTGCAAGATCCTAGAACTGACAGTCTGCATTCCCACGTTGGAGTTTGCTTCCCCCTAAGGCTCCTGAATTAACCAGCTCACGTCCACACCGGGGCTTCCTCTGCCTTCTGATTCGGCATCACAGGGTGGGAAATCATCCTGACTCAGTTTTGTGCATGCTTTTCAAGAGGCACCACACTTTGCACCTTCCTCCACCCAGGCCCTTATTTTTTCTGTTCCTTTACCCCTCAAATGTTCTTGGCATCCTTTCCCTGAGATAAATCATTCTGCCAGGCTCTGTGCCTGCAAGAGTGTCTTCCACAGTGCTGACTGCCCCCCCAGCCTCTGGTGGAATAGCAACTGCAATGCTGTTAGATCCAGCACTGTGTGACTTCAGACTGGGCTTAAGGAGAGTGGCCCCACAATGTATGTATGTGTGTGTATGTACATGTGTGTGTGCGTGGATGCCTGTGTGCACGTGTATACGTACGTGTGTACGTAGCGCCTCACCCCCTTCCTGTCTCTGTTGTTGCATGGTTGGCTTCTTCCTGATTTTAACGTTAAGTTAAAAGAAATAACTCTAAAGAGGCCAACGATTCAGGAAGAACATTAGCATCTTGCGGAATGACTTTCTGAGGACAGGTCTTCCCTTTGTATCTGAAAATATATTCATAATACTCGTCTTCTCTAGGTAGAGTAGGGAAGAAACTTTTTTATTCACTTTCGTATTATTTAGTGCACTGGTTTCCTTTTTCCCTATCTTTTTCATTTTCTTTTCTTCTTTTTTAAAAAAATAAATTCTTTTAAAAAACAAAAAAGAATAAATTCTTATACATATAGAAAAAAATAAAAAAATAAATTCTTATACATATAGAGCCCCAGTACACAAACAGGTAAGAAATAATAGTATTTCACCAGCGTGACATAAGTCCAATTTTATAACTTTTATTTATTACAGAGGCTTTCAAGGAGAACACAAGGGAACGTGCTGGTAGTTTCCACTGTGTTCACATTTGGTATCTATTAGAGTTGGATCTGTGAAAGTTGTATTTCATGATGGTTTCCAAAATATTTATTGAGAATCTGGAGGATTTGGGAGAAACCAGATTGGAAAGCATGGGTCCAAAGTGACCTCAAGGAAGTCTGGCCGTTGGACTAAGATGCTTGGATGTTTGGAGGAAAAAAGTCTCCATGGCTTTGCTCTGAAAAAGGCAGTCACCTAAAATGCACCCGGCGGGCTGTGTATGACCTCAGCCTGGCCCACCCTCCCCACTCTTTGGCTTGCAGACTGTGGCCATCGCCTGAGCACTTCAGCTGTTCTGCTTGAGCCGAGGAGTCCAGGGACGGCCCCCCTCCCCTCCCCGGCTACCCTTGTGTAGCTGTCAGGGACAATCTGTGTGGCTGGACTTCTCCCATCCCCTTCTCCCTCACAGCACAATTGCTTTCCTAATTGTCCTTTAAACTCTGAATAGAAAACTGGGTGAATAGCAATTAGTTTATGAGCCACCATCTGTGAATAGTATCATTCCTGAGAATTTGCTCACAGCCCTGGTGCTCATCCCCTGGGTTATCATCATCTTTTATTAGCAGGACATCATATAACTATAAACTCCGAACTGTCTCGGCATTTCACACCCATCTACCATAAAACTGTGATTTGGAGAGGCGATGCATATATCAGACACATCCTCTTAACAAATCATCGACAAAGCAAAACATGCTGTTCTTTCTTTTTTCTTTTTTGTTGTTTTTGGCCGCACTGCACGGCATGCGGAACTTCCCTGGCTAGGGATGGAACCCGCACCCCCTGCAGTGGAAGCGCAGAATCTTAACCACTGGACCACTAGAGAAGTCCGACATGCTGTTCTTTCTAATCGTGCCTCTAATCTCAGGTATGAAGAAACGTGCTCTTGCTTTCTCAAGAAAGAATACAGAGTTGCCGTTATTAGACACTCATAGCGATTATCTCTGTGTTTTTTAAAATTATATATATATATAAAGCACACAACCAGCCACAACCACCCTCATGAATTCCCACCATGTAAGTGCCTGAACACTGTTTTTTTCCATTGAATGCACTTGATTTTCTGAAGCCTGGGGCTGACCTGAGTGAGCTGTGTGACGGCTTTAATTACTGATGTGCAAAAGCTAAAGAACGCTCAATTTGGTGTTTGTTGTCTCTGAACGTGGGCACTTTCCTGGAACGGCGAGGAGCATTTTACGGCGCAAGTTCCATCCGCCTAAGTCTGAAGTGGAGCTGACGGGAGACAGTTGTTCAGAGCAGACTTCTCTCCATCTCTCTTTTTCCTTCTTACCCTTTTTCATCCCAACTTTTTCTTTTATAAATTTGCTTCTCGCTTTATCAATAAACAGCACAATATTCCAGCAGATTTAGGGAGCTGCCCAGGATCGTGCTCGTGTGGGTGGCCCTGATGCTTCATTATCTGCAAGGAGAACAGGCAGCAGACTTGTGCCTCTTCGTTTCTTACCCGTGCTCCCGGGGCTCTGTGTCCATGTGCAGGCTGTGCTGTGCCAGGGCCATGACCCTGAGCCATTCTGGGCACCTACGGACTTCGCAGAGTCCTGGATTCAAGTTGTGAAATACAGGACCTTGCTGTGGATATCAGCACAGAGAAAACACAGGGCTCTCACGGTAGGAAAGAAAAAGGATATGATGCCTTTTCCCAAGATTCCAATGCGTTGTCTTGGTCCCCTTTCCTTTATACTCACGTGAATGCAAGTGTTCAGAGCTAGAAGCCTCTAAGATGCTTCTTGAATGCAAGCCCAGTGTCTTCAGTCTGGGGCACAGGGTGTTTGTGATGAAGCTGCAGGATGCAGCCGAGGCCATTGGCACCTGGTTATAGGTCATCACAGGATCTCACATGGGCGTGGCTTCTGAATTTGCCTTGGAATTACCTGCAGTGAACCTGGAACAAGCTTTCTGAGATTCTCCTTCTAAGGTGCCTTTGGAGACTGTGTTTTCATATCAGTGGAGCTAGTAAATGAAAGTTACAAGACTTTATCTCTGTTTTCAGGCAGGTGTGTGCCTTATGTTCTCCAGGAGTGCAAGGCATCTATTCTCATGTTAAAACATCCAGAAAAACGTATAATTACCCTTTGACGGAAAGTTACCCAAAAATCCAGAGAAGGAAACCACAACATTCCCTTAAATGTGTTAGTGTTTCAAAGCCTTACTAAGAAATACTAGAAATGTTATGGTTAACCAGTTGAATATTGTTAATTTTTCATATTCTTTTTCCCAGAGGACTAATTTGTTAGGCAAGTTGCCTTGAACCTTTATCCTCAGGACACCCTGAATCTTACCTTTAAATCAGATCAATTATGAAATAAATGTATTCAGCCAGGTTTTTGTTTTTTTTGTTTTTTTTTTTTTTTGGCGGTACGCGGGCCTCTCACTGTTGTGGCCTCCCCTGTTGCGGAGCATAGGCTCCAGACGCGCAGGCTCAGCGGCCATGGATCACGGGCCCAGCCGCTCCGCGGCATGTGGGGTCTTCCTGGTCCGGGGCACGAACCCGTGTCCCCTGGATCGGCAGGCGGACTCTCAACCACTGCACCACCAGGGAAGCCCTTCAGCCAAGTATTTAAAGGTAAATCCTTCCTCACCATCTAAGGTTTTCATTAACTCAGTGACTTACCAGTGGTTCTCAAACTTTGCATTTGAATCACTTTGATTTTTTTTTTTTTTCCCAAAAATATCCGGAAGCCTAGGCTACTTCCCAAGCCAATTTAATCATAATGTCCAGGGACTAGATCCAGGTGTCATATATTTTAAAACTCCTCAGGTAATTCTAACATACAGCCGATTTTGAGACCCACCTGTAATTTATCATGGGTGGTAATAGGAGTAGGAAAGAATTACAGAGAGTCAAATCTTCTAACCGTTTTCAATTCAGGTACCCAGCTTTTGAGTGCCTTTGGTCTGTAAGACTTGAGGAAGGCTGGAGTTAATTGTTCATTCATTTATCCGTTCTTCTACAATACTCGCTGAGTGTTGGTATGTGCCAGGCACTGGGTTTTTCCCACTGATTTGGACCTAACATTTCTCCTTTGGACTAAAGCTAACCAGGCCTTGGTTGGAACATCTGGAGTTATTCCAGACATGAACAAATCACTTGGTCCTTTCTCTGTTGGTTCAGGGCCTCGTAGAAGCTGACTTTGGGAGAGGGAAAAGAAGGTCTTTTCCATGTGAATGGATTCTTATCTCAATAAATTCTATTCCCCGTCTAACTGACAAACTTACCCACGCAAAAGAGCCTGTTGAAGCATGACTCGTTATCCAGGTTTCTGTGTAGCAAGCAGTATTCTGGAGAACACTGAATATTGGCTTAGAATCAAGCATTGTGGCATCCTTTATACCTCAATGTACTTTGGCTCCTTAATTTTGAATTCATTGATAGAGTTGGAAAGGACCTGAGGGAGCATCCTGTTTGCCTAGTTAATTTCTAGATGAGGAAACTAAGACTCTGGAAAATGATGTGACTGACATACACCATTTTCTGTCCTAGAGAGAATGTCCATCATTTTCCCCTAGAGACAGAGCCAGCCTAGTTAGCGCCCCTCCCGTGGTACCATTACAGGCTCCCGCCCTGCCTCCTTATGTACAAATGCTGGCCAGGCCTCCACCCTGTGTAGCCTGCATTGTGCTAAGGATGCCTGAGATGCTTTTTTGAACATGTGGTCAGCAGTGCACAAGGTTTTAATTGTTGTTTGTTTGTTTTGAAGGATTCAAAGCAAAACTCATTTCAAAATGAGAAAATATCACATGTGCTACTTAATCCTTAAACAAACAAATTGGCTTGCATTCTTAAGATGTAGTTGATTTAGATACCAGTCTTTTGCCTCTTGGTGTCCTGTTGATTACAGCATCATCTGCTGGCATCAAAAAAAGATGATTTGAAGCTTTGGATTTTGAATCCTCGCCTTTCCAGGAGTGGCCTATATTCTTTTTTTAAAAAATAATTAATTAATTTATTTATTGGCTGCGTTGGGTCTTTGTTGCTGCATGCGGACTTTCTCCAGTTGCGGTGCGCGGGGGCTACTCTTCATTGTGGTGCGCGGGCTTCTCATTGCAGTGGCTTCTCTTGTTGCGGAGCACAGGCTCTAGGTGCTTGGGCTTCAATAGCTGTGGCACGTGGGCTCTAGAGCTCAGGCTCAGTAGTTGTGGTGCACGAGCTTAGTTGCTCCGCGGCTTGTGGGATCTTCCCGGACCAGGGCTCGAACCTGTGTCCCCTGCATTGGCAGGCGGATTCTTAACCACTGTGCCACCAGGGAAGCCCCCCTATATTTTTAATAGACAAGATCTCTCTATATATGTAACATGATACATGTATGCGTATATATATAATATTTTTTCTTCTATACATGTATATATATGTGTGTGTATACATAATGAAACCACATAATTTAATGTTCAGTTAACAAATGAGGAAGTCAAGTCAGAAAGTATTTAAAGGCTTGTCCAGAATCTTGCAGTTAGATGTGTCAGAGCTGAGACCCAACCTATCTCTTGATTGCTTGAGCGCTTAAACTAATCAATATGTGTTTCTTTGTGTCCAGCATTATGGATACATTTTGGTGAATCAGGTGTTGATGATTTTGATCAAGAGCCTTTTAAAAATTACCTCTTCGTAAAAGTCTGGCAGTACAACAGTCCATCAACCTTTCTCTACTTGGGTTCAATGAGAGAATCAGGCCCTAATTCCCTAAAGCATTTATTGTATATAGTGAATTCACTTTCTCCCCTGTGCAACTAGTATGGTGCCATCCTTGGGAGAATTGAGAAAATAGTCACTCAAATCATTTTTCTCTGTTCTGTTCAGATGAAGAACCTCAGTTAAGAAAAACTGGAAGGTGAAAATTTCCTCCCATCCTATAGCACACTTTTTGAGGTACTCATTTACTGGTTTAATGTGTATCCTTCTAGACTTTTATTCTCTGCAAATAAAACCATTTAACTATGTACACACATACGCATACAAACAGATGGATACAATGCAGTATGTACAAAGACAAGGTGATGAAAGAACTGGGGTGGCCCAGAGGAGAGGGAATCAGTCCTGCAAGAGGTAGGGGATAGCAAGGGATTCACAGCGGAAGTGATGGGTCTCGGAGAATGAGTAGTTTAATAAGAAGATAAGAGAGGAATGAGCACACCTATGTGGCCAGAGAGGAAGGTGTGCGCTAGTGTTTGAGAACTGCCTGGGTCCAGTAAAGTTCTGGTATGGGGCAGCGGTGGAGGATGAGATGGAATGGACGGGTGAGGACCAAGCAATATGGGACCTTGTAGGTCATGTCAAGTCGTTTGGACTTTATTCTGGACTGTGGAGAGCCATTGATGAATTTCATTCTAAGACATTTGATCAATTCTATATTGTGGAATGATGGCTCAGGAAACAGCATGGAGAATGGTTAGAAAGAGAGCCAGACCGGAGGGAAGATAGGAGAATGATTAAGTGGTTATAAATTAGGAGTGATCATCAATAAAATAGGAATAATAATGCCTACTTTATAGCGTTGTTGGGAGAATGAAATGCGATAACATCTGTGAATGCGCCTGTTAAGTTATAAAAAGGAAAGGTATTATTATTTTAATACCACCTGGCAAATATTTCAATTTTATCACTTTCCCTTGTGACTGACAATATCCTGATTTTCTCAGCATTGTTTCCTGTACTGCTTGTAACAAGAGGGAGAGAAAAATCTGACCCAAGAAAGGATTTTGGGTGATTTTTTAAATGATTTTGTTTATTAAAAAAAAAAAAGGAAATCATAGTTACTTAGAAAAATCAAGACTGTTTGCCAAGACTTCAGAATATTCTTCAAATATTTTTGAGGCCATTTGCCATGCCAGAGAACCATAGCGTCTTTTCTGTGAATGAAATTTAAACTTTCTGGGCTGTTTAGAAAAAGATAAGAGTGGTGGGTGGTGAAAGACCTGGTCCTTTAGGTCTTTTCCTGAGAGGGACCTGCTTTTCCCCTGAGGGAGAACTTCCTTGGATCGGACTGTTAACCCGCAAGTGCTTGTGGGAGGAGGACAGGAAGCTGGTCGCGGCTCATTGACGTAACTCCCGCCTTGTGCACCTGCGCCGAGATCGGTTCCTCCACCATATTTGTTCTGCTTTCACTAGTAATCACCGTGTCTCCTGTCTGCCCCTTCTGATTATATTTCCTTCCATCTCTTACCTTCTTGTGGCCTCTTTAAGTTGAGTAGATAAGTGACCTTTTCCAAGGACCACCCAAAGGAAAGGTGTTTTGTTGCCTTTCCTTCTGATAATTCTCTTAGTGCTCATAATTACTGCCATGGTCTTCCCACCCCCCGACCCCCCTCCCCCCTCCAGATTAGTGAACCATGATAGGATGAAAACAAGCAAAAAATGTTGGATTTTCCTTTCTCTTCTCTTCTCTTTTGTGTTTTTCTAACTTTCCTCAGTACATATGGAGTTCAAAATGTGTGGCTCCTTGGACCATGGAGAATTAGACCAGAGGGAGAAATGATGTCACTATCATTTTCATAGGAGCATGTGTAGTCTATAGGATGCCCGTCCTTTGGGTCCTGATGTTCTCTCCAGCCTGGGGGTTTGGAATGGGGCCTACTTGTGCACTTGGCACGATTTTTTGCATGAATTAACTTTAAAATGTTTTCCTGGCTCTTTCTAGGGTTTTCTTGCTTGGCTGTCAGTTACCATGCAGGCAGAAGTCTGCCTCAGTGCCCATATGCTGTTTTCCCATTCAACTTTTCTCTCCCTCTCTCTGCCTGGGCCCACTTCCCTCTATCCACCTCTTCTGTCCATTATTGTAGATTATGGAGACTTTAGAGAAGATTACCACCTAAACCATTTACCCTCTGTACATAGATATATCAGACAGTGCTTACTTTGGGTCTGGTAGATAAGTGATTAAAATTAAGAGAGGGGCTTCCCTGGTGGCACAGTGGTTGGGAGTCTGCCTGCCAATGCAGGGGACGCGGGTTCGTGCCCCGGTCCGGGAGGATCCCATGTGCCGTGGGGCGGCTGGGCCCGTGAGCCATGGCTGCTGGGCCTGCGCGTCCGGAGCCTGTGCTCTGCAACGGGAGAGGCCACAGCAGTGAGAGGCCCGTGTACCGCAAAAAAAAAAAAAAAATTAAGAGAGGTTCTTTTCATCACAGAGTTGCTTTCAGTGACATTATTCTTTTGAATTATGCATATTTTAGAAAGGATTGCTGTTTGGGGGTGGACATTCCTCATGTTTGAAGGTCCTCTTGGCCGTGTTTTGGAGAGACCGAGTACTGACCTACAGGTATTTAGCTATGCAAGGTTAACAGAACCTTGGTTTTCATTTGCTTGTAGCTGAGATGCCCCACCTCTTTTCTCTGTCCACTTTCTTCCCCCTTCTGATGATACCAGCAGATGTAGGCTGATGCAAGGCTCTTCCTAATTGTAATTTCTGGACTCCTAACTGTTCCTTCTGCTTCTGAATATCTCTGCCTCTGGTTCCCTTTGACCCTCTGGGATATCATCTGTCAGGATGTGTATAACCAAGTATCCTGAGAGCTTCCAGTAGATTTCAGGATAGTAGAACATATCTCTGCCCCACTCCCCTCAGAAGTGGATATCATATTGTTAGTTATGAAATTTAATGCTTTAGGTGTGGTAATTCTATGCAAATAACTGAATTTATGTGAACTGTTTGGTATTCTCATAGTTACTAGTTAATATGAAGTTATAACATAAGTGCTTGAACAGGGTCTTGGGAGTTAGAATCTTGGCAATTCCAGTTACTAGTTGTATGACCTTGGAATACTTTCTTAGCCTCTTGGGGGTCTTAGTTTTCCTCTTTTAAAAATAGGGAGAATGATAGCTACTTTGTAGGATTGCTGTATTAAATGAAATCCTTAAAAATACTTAGTATAGTTTTGACACAGACTTAACACTCAGTAAATGGTATGTATAAAACAGCTATGTAAGTGGGGCCTAAAGAAAGTTATAAAATTAGTTCACTAGGTTTAGATGTGTTACATCCCAGGGGACTAAGGAAATTGCACTTCTCGCAAAAAAGTCACAGTTGAAATATTTGAGAAGACAATATAAGAGATGTCGGCAAATTTTCCAAATACGAAAAAGGTAGACTGTGAGATGTATAAACAGGGAAGTTTGGCTCCAATGCACAGCAAAGTTCTGGAACAGTAAATTAAGCATATGGTTTATAATCATTTAGTAAAGACTGTAGTAGTTGCTAGAAGTCACCATGGGTTTACTAAGAACAAAACTTCCCAAACATTCCATTTCCCTTTCAAATAGTATTATGTGCTGTGTAAAAGTGAGGAATGCCACTTCAGCCGAGAATCTAAGTGTCTACTTATGGCTAGTACAGTCAAATATGGGCTAAGACTGCTGGGTTTGTAACTCAGCAGCCATTGAAGCCAGCTGATTAATGTCTTGGTTTTCTTGATGGGGTCTCTGGTGGAATACCACGGAGTTCTGGCATGTAACTCTCTCACTAAGACTTTAACTAGGAATTTGGGTGAAGACATACGGTATGAATGTGTACCAACAAAATATGCACATGGCCCAAAGTGGAGAGGGGTAGTAACTATAATGGAAGAGAGAATCGAAATTCAGACTGTTTCTGATCATTTGAAGCATTGCATGGAACCCAAAAGATTGAGTTGAATGAAGCTAAAACGAAGACGTTAAGCTCAAAAGGTCAAGCCTGAATAAGAAAGGAGATCTTGTTTGGCAGAAGTTCAGGTAAAAATGATCTGGTCATTTAATTGACCCTAAACTTTATATTCTTCCATTCATCCATGCAGTCATTCATTAATTCACTCTAACATGTATTGAAAGTACTACCTGCCATGCCCTTTTCTTAGCATTGGGGAGACAGTAGTGAACAAAATAGTCAAAAATCCCTACCCCCATGGAGCTTATCTTCTTTATATGCCAGCAATTGTGCAGCTGCCTAAAAAAAGTGAACCTAATGTTAGACTTTATTTGCAAAAAGTATAATATCCAGCTCATGATGGTTAATAGTTCTACTCTGTTATTTAATATGTTGTTCTTGGTGCTGTATCTTACACTGGGATCGTTACTTTCAGTTCTGAATGCTCTAGTCTGGACAAACAAGAGTGACAATAACATGATGGTAGGAATATAAACCATGTTGAAGGGAAATTGGTCGATGATAGGAAAAGTAAACTAAGTAGGGAAATTATATCCCTCAAATATTTGCAAGATACATGAGACGAGTTTATATGATATGTAAGCTTGTTCTGTGTGGCTCCCAGGAGTCAATACTAATTATGACGAGGATGATTTCTGGTAAACAGAAGAAAGATGGAGCTCCGTGAGGGCTGAGATGTCGCTGCTGTGATTCCTAGTCATGTGCCTGATACATGGTGGGCGCCCAGAGATGTGTGGATGGATATTCACATGGCATTTTGTGAAGATAACCTAGGTACTGAAATAATGTAAAAAATTTAAGTTCAGTTTTTGTATATATTTTTGCGGTACGCGGGCCTCTCACTGTTGTGGCCTCTCCCATTGCGGAGCACAGGCTCCGGACACAGGCTCAGCGGCCATGGCTCACGGGCCCAGCCGCTCCGCAGCATGTGGGATCTTCCCGGACCGGGGCACGAACCCGTGTCCCCTGCATCGGCAGGCGGACTCTCAACCACTGCGCCACCAGGGAAGCCCTAAGTTCAGTTTTTGTATATCTTAAGGAATCTGAGGGTGGAATAAAGTATCTGAGAACAGCCCTGAGGGATCAGGATGTTTTCTTCGATCACGTTCTAACATTTACAAGTGAATTAAACCACTTTTCTTAAGAGACATTTTAGAGGCCATTTTAAAATTTCTTTGAAATTTCTAATATGCTTATTCACGCATTACCCAACCCAGCTCAACCTCCATCATTTTTTGAGGGCTTCACCATAATTCTGACCCAGGGCCTTGCTTTCTCTGAATTTAACAATTCTGCAGAGCGTAACGTTTAATTCTTCCCTAATTGCTTCATGGGTCTCCCCATCAAGGTGATAAGATTTTGGCGGGAAAAACCTTATTTTATATTTTTCTTGTATCAGACACAGAGCAGAAAGTCAGGAAATGATGATTGCTTGCTTGCTTGATTCATCCACTAAGAAGGAGAGTCAGTAGCAATAGCATTTCAGCCACTGTAAGAACTCATGTAAGACATAACGGTTAAATAGACTTTAATTTCTCTAGCCCCTGCATACAAAGAAGGGATTTATGTTCTTAATTTATTAGAGTCTCCTACGTTGGCCGGGCATGTGCTTTGTACATAGTTGATTCTTTGTGTATAGTTGAATATTAATGGCTGTAGTCCAGGGCTCAAGTTGTCTTCTTGGCTGAACCTCTGAGGGGAGCTGGGACTCCAGATACAACCCCCTAAGCCCAGTTTGGAGGCTCATTGACTGTGATTCATGTACTTGGGTGGCCGGATCTAGCACCCAGTTACATTTGAATTTCAGATAAACAACAATGCAATGTTTGGGACACACTTATATTTAAAAAGTGTTCATTGTTTATCTACAATCAAACGTTAACTGGGTGCCCTGTATTTCATCTGGCAACTCTCCATATAAACCCCATTCTTTTCGTGTTCCCATGAATCTAAGCTGCTAATTAACCCCTAAATTAACTTCACTGAAAGAAAATATTCGTGCCCATGTGATTGATTCCAATGGCAACTTTTTTTAATTGAAAAGAGGGAAAATCCATGCGCTGTATACTGTTTTTGTCATATTCTTTCAGGTGTGTCCAATAATGATACTTCCACAGACATCTAGGGTCTCAACAGTTCCAAATTAATCTCTCATGGTTTCCTTGGTGGCATAGTTTAGCTGGTTCACATGATATGTTGCTGATGTTATTTTGCTCAGACACCACAGAAACCATTGCTAACAAATAATCAGGTTCTCCACGTTAGAAGCGGGTGAAATGTGAATTTGGGATACTCTGTCTTCTCACTTCCTACACATCAACTGCATTGGCTAATAAGAGCCACAGCAGTCAAAGCAAAACATTACCTCTCCTGGTTAATTCTTTTGTTCTCTTCTTTCATCTGCTCAAAGGGAAGATAATATTCCTTATAAACTTCTTTTGAGGGGAAGACAGCTCACACTTAGGAAAGTTGCATCCATTTTCCCTAAATAAATAATGACTTGCCGTTTAGGAGCAAAAGCCTTAAATATCATTTATTCATTCAGCAAACATTTATCAAGCGCTCTATGCTAGGTACTAAGTGGAAACAGAATGAGTAAGATGTAGTCCCTGCTTTCAAGGGTTCACAGGAATCTGCCCGTTCAGTGCTTGCTTTTAAATGGCTCAGCAGTCATTTCAGAGAAAAAGTGTGTAGTAAGAGCTAACTAGCTCATAATGAAAGGATTCTTCTCTCAAATGCTTTCAACAAATACCAAACCTTACATTCCGAGCAGAGGCTGTTCCTAATCGGTATTTCGAGGGGCTAGACTTGGACTGGTTCCTTCTCCCTTTGTTCAGTCGTTAGGACTTTGCTGCTCCCAGTGTGGCCCGCAGACCAGCAGCATCAGCATCTCCTGGGAGCTTGTTAGCAATGCAGACTCTCGGGCCCTGTCCTGGACCCACTGAATCAGGGTGTGCAGTGGAACCAGGACCCCAGGTGATTCATGTGCGCCCTGAGGTTTGAGAAGCCCTGGTTTGATACAGAATTTCTCCAGCTCCACTTTGTGCGGGATGATCATCTGAGGATCTTGTTGAGGCAGATTCCTGAGCCCCAGCCTCAGGGATTCTGATTCTGTATGACGGGGCCCAGCCTGAGAATTTGCATTTCTCACAATCTCTCAGGAGATGCTGGTGTCGCCTGTTTGGGAAGCACTCTTGGGGTAGCACCAGTCTAGCTCGCTTGGGGTATTGAACTGACCTTTGTTGGCGATGGTGACTAGAGCCCCAGTGAGGAGCTCAGTCTGGTTTTCCATTGCTTACACTGGAGTCAGGAACAAGGGGACGAAACTGTTCCCTGGACCATCTAGCCTGCTGTGGGGATGGATTTGCATACAGTGGAGTATTCAGGCCAGTCTGTTCTGGCCGTTGTGAGACTACAGAAGAGGGAGCAATTAAATTCTCCTTGGGGGCTCAGCCATTTGAGTTGGGCCCTGCAAGATAATAGGATTTTGGCCCATTCCTGGGATTCATATGAATAAACGCTAGGAGAGTGGGATATACATGAAGCAGTGATAGTTAAGCCAGTATTGCTACACTGTAAGATATAGAGCCTCCAGAAAGAAGAAGAGCAGAGAGCATGGGAGATGGGTCGGGAAAAAGCATGGGGACAAGATGGAGAGGTGTCTTAAAAATGTCACCTTAAGGAGTTTCTATTCTGTCTTAGAACTTTTTGCTATAATGACATGTTTGTTTTTAAAAAAAGGTTTGCATGTCTCATACTTACTATTCTGTGTGTGTGCTTTTTTTTTTTTCTTTCAGGATTAAGCATGAAAACATTGTGGCCCTGGAAGACATCTATGAAAGCCCAAATCACTTGTACTTGGTCATGCAGCTGTAAGTACCTGATTTAATTGATGAGTGCAGACCAGGGGTTGCAAACTCAAATGCCTAAAGGGCCAGGAGGTAAAATAAATTAATGGAGCGGGCCGGGCAAGACAGCAGGGAGTGGTGAGAACCGTAGGGCAGTGGGCAAGAACGTGTCCGTGTAAGAACAGTGGTCTTTAGACCTCACTTGGTCTTATCTGCGGCTGCTGGATCAGACCGAAAATCTGGAGTCCTCACAATGGAATCCAGTGCTACTGTTGCAGGGTCGCTCTATTTAGGATGATGTCTCTTTTGCTTTTTTAATGTGCAAGGTCCAAATGTTGCTTCCTGAAAGCACTTCAGTGGGCCCACTGTGAATACACTCTGCTCCTGTCTCCAGGAGAAACTCCCACCCTTGTCTTCATTTCTAGGGAGGCTGGGGGATGGCAGCAGATGGTAGCTGTGTGTTCTGTCCCTTCCCTTCTCCTCTTCTGCTGGCAGATAAATGCACATGTGATTCATGCCAAACATACGAGACGTATAATTGGAGTTGGACTATGCCATTATCATAGTCCCCCTTTAGAATATTTCTGCATTCCAGTAACTCTGGAGCTTATCAGAAGGTGGAAGAAATAAGAAAGCCGAATATCTAGGTAGAGGCTATACTTGAACAGGTGTTTTTTTGTTTTTTGTTTTTTTTATGTGAGGTGAAATTAGCCTGCCCACATACACAAATGCTTTATTCTAAGTGATGTAATTCGTAGGAGTATTCCAGGACTAAACTTGTTATAATTAAGTGACGGAAACTGTATCAGAGTGCTACATGTTCACCACGACTTGAGTAAATTCTGGAACACTGTGTTACTGAGCTTAATGACCAAAGAGGATTTTTGCTGAAGGTCAGAATATATACTTAAATTTCATTATTTATTAATGATTTTCAGACTTTGAATTTCCAAATGTATTTAGAAGATTTGAGGGTCAGGCTAACAATTTCTTTTTCATCGATTTTCCTTTTTCTTATGAATGTTTAAACAACACATTAACTTGGAATCATGTTAGGATGCAAATAAGTTTTCATCAATGCATTTATTTAATCTTTCATTATTTTTAAAGTATTTTTAGTAGATTATGACACTTTTGTATAAACACTTATAAAAGTGTCAAGTTGGAAGCATGTGGGCAGTTTTTCTCTGACAAATGACAGTCCTAGGTGATGACCAGCAGTTTTACAGGTTTGTGTGTCGTTGTCTGCCGTTAGGCAGTGACTGGTGACTCTGTGTTAATTTTCAGTATCCTAAGTGCGATCTTTCCTAGTTCCTTGCTATTCTGTTTGTTTTATGATTCACCACATTTCTAGTTCCCCCCAGATCTGATATCCTTCCTAGAAACTCATGTGACTTTCTTTTATGCAGAATCAACTCTTAAAGAAGAAGCAGGTGAATCACTTTCCCATCAAATATTGACTGCCCAATAGGAAAAACAGAACATTCTGGGGACAAGAAAAAGCCCCACAAAATGTCTGTAGTACATTTAAATGTGTGCTTTTTTATTGGCGATGCAAAAAGCAAGATATTAATACTTGAATCCAAAGCTATATGCATTCACTTGCTTTAAGTTCTCTGTTTATGAAACCGTCACTAAATAAGAGGAAACACCCCAAATATGTACGTCTCAGCTCTGCCTCTTACTGGCTGGGTGAACTTTAGCAAATAACTGGGCCTTTCTACTTTCTCTGCGGAATTATTTTATCAGTTTGTCTCTGCAGATGGTCTTTAATTTTATGAGATAAAGTTCAAGTACATTTGAATTCTACCTTTCTAAGCAACTTGATTATATACTTATGAGCAGTAGTGTATATAACGATAGGTTGGCAGGAGAGCATGAAAGTGTCCAGAATGGGATGAACTTTAGAACATTTCTCTTACTATTTTATTGTTTTCAGTGTGTAAGTCTTCCATATCTTTGTTGAATTTATTCTGAAATTTTTTTTTGATCTTGTTGTAAATGGGTTTTTACTTCATTTTTCCAGTGACTTGCTTCTGTTGTAAAAATACAGTTGATTTTTGTACATTAACTTACAATCTTGCTAAATTCACTTATTGTTTGTAGTAGTTGTTTTGTGGATTTCTTAGCATTTTCTATCTAAACAATCATGTCATCTGCAATTTACATTGATTCTGGTTGGTCCCCAAAGGAATTCTATTTGGTAAAACACTGATAGTTTAGTTCTAAATATTAAGTGTATTTGAATGTCGTAATTATAATCCTTTAAAATGTTTTATGTCAGATGTTTTGAAAATTCAAATTGACCTCCCTCTTATTCCTTCCTCTCCTCCATTCGTTATCTTAATCAGTGAGATTTTTTAAAAAGCAATGGCAAAAAAGAAAGAAAGAAAGGGGGGGAGGGAGGGAGGGAGGGAGGGAGGAAGGAAGGAAGGAAGGAAGGAAACCCTTAATGGATCAGACTATAATCCTGAGAAAATCTTTGGTCTGGTTTGAGGATTTTGTGGGCTTTATTGTTATTTTTGTTGTTGTGTTTTAGTTTTTGTCAGTAAGGCTCAATAGTTTTCGCTCGTGAGACCCCTGTATTTTTTCTGCCTGGGTCAGCGGAATCATGGGTTGGTTTGTTTTTTTTAAGAGTTTAGAAAGTCCTTGATTTCTAAATACTTGGGGATGATCTAGAACACAGCATTTGAGAGGGACTTTAGTTCACAGTATTTGTGCCTGGGAGGTTTCTGGTTTCCTAAGAAACATCATCTTGGGCACTGACACTCAGATATAATAGGGGATGCTCAGTAGTAATTTTATTACTTAGCTAATTGCTCTTTCGACTCTGAGTACTGTAGCATGTTTGTTCCTTTGCTACTGCAGCAAAGGAAATTTGATTGTTTATAGAGGTCTATATTTAAATTTGATTCGGGGTTTGGGACAAATATCTTTTTTTTCCCCAGAGTGCTATTTTTTGGAGCATTCTTCTCTTTTTTCAGTTCTTTATTATTATTATTATTGAGAGATAATTGACTTATAACATTTTATTCATTTTAGGTGTACAACATAATGAATAGTTCTTTTTTGGAACATTCTTCCTTAGATAGTGTGAGATCAAAATGACATTGAAGTAAATTACAGAAGAAAGGTCAGTTTGTTTAAAGTTTATTTCTGGTCTGACTTTGCTTGTGGGGTGTTAGCCCACAAGCTGGGCTTGAGGTTATCATATTCACCAGATCCGAAGTAAGCTCCTGAATGTTTCACAAAATCTGCTTTCTCCTGCTGTCTGTTTCATCCCAGCAAATGGTAAACTTCTTTCTTCCAGTTGCTCAGGCCAAAACCCAAAGTCTTCCTTGACTCACCTTTTTTCTCTTAGGCCCTACAGTCCCATCCATTGGCAAACCCTGTGGTCACCAACTCGAGACTATCTCGAGAATCCAGCCACTTTCTCTTCATCTCCACCATCATGGATAAAACTTATCTTTCTTCCCCCATCCTTTCCCCACTGCACTGGTCTTTCTCATCATGTTAGCCAGACCTTGTCATGCCTTTTGAAAACTCCTGCTGGCTTCCCATCTCAGAGTACAAGACCAAGTCCCTTTTTCTTTTCTTTTTTTTTTTGGCCGCACCGTGTGGCATGCAGGATCTTAGTTCCCCAACCAGGGATTGAACCCAAGCCACAAGCAGTGGAAGCGGGAAGCCTTAACCACTGGACCACCCGGGAAGTGCAAAGACCAAGTCCTTGTAGCAGTCTCCAGGGTCTTCTGTGTCCAGACCCCCTGGTCACCTCTCTGACCTCGCCCCCCCCACTCCTCTCTCATTATTTCATTCACCTTGCTGTTCCTCAGACACATCACGCCTGTGCCACCACGGACCTTTGTTCTGCTTGGAACACTGTCTCTTTGATATCTTCATGCCATGATGGAAATATTAGAAATATTAGAATTTCTACCAAATGTCACCGTTTCAATGAGATATTATTCCCCAGCGCCTCTGTGAAATAGCACCTCTCCCTACCATCTCTTGCCATGCACACATTCATTCCTGGCCCCCTGCCCAGCTTGATTTTTCTCTGTAGCACTTGTCACCGTCAGAAAACGTATCTCTGCTTTGTTCTCTGCTAGAAGCGTGCTGGCATATTATGGTAGGCACTTATGAAATATTTGTTCCATTAATGATTACATATAATAGGAATAGTGGTTAACACTTATTTATTCACTCATTTAATCCTATCACAAACTCAGGAGCAATTTTTTTTTTAACTTAAACTGCATACAGCATATATATTTTTTAATTTAAAAAAAATTTTTGGCCGTGCCGTGTGGCATATGGGATCTTAGTTCCCCAACCAGGGATCAAACCCATGCCCCCTGCACTGGAAGTGCAGAGTCTTAACCACTGGACCGCCATGGAAATCCTCAGGAGCAACTCTTATCCCAATTTTACATGAAGAACCTGAGCAGAAAACCTGGATCATTTATCCAAGCCAGCAATTGACCCAGTGAATACACTTAATGAAAGTAATACAATACACTGATGACATTTTCTAGGAAAAAATCTTGTAGGTAATATTAATGTGAATAGTTCAGTTTACCTTGAAAAATGTATTACTTATGATTCCATAAATGCTTAGCTAACTATAAAATGCCCTGTATATTGTAGTAGTTTGTGAGGGGAATAAAATTTACTGCATAATATCACAGAAAGTCACTAAACCAATCTCAGTTCATTCACAGCAGTGATTGTGTTTCTTTCTTAATTTTTTCAACTAATGAAGGGATGGATGAACGTGTTTTACCAGTATTGTGATTTGCTGCATTGTGCATATTCCATGCGAGACAGAGAGATTTCTAACATTTCTGATAGTCCTTTTATTCCAGGACAGCATTAAGATATGTACAACTAGTTGCCCGCTGAGCCTGAAAACTAATGATTAAAGACACGTTCTTTCAAGAATGTTAATTTGATTCCTGAGCAGTCCAAGACACAAAAATATATGCAGCTTCCAAGAGGAAACATGATTTATCTACTCCACTAGCTGGTGCATGAATCTGTTTGAACAGTTCCCTATTTGTGGGTTGCCAGTGTTATTTCATGTGGATATTGTATTCATAATTCATACTGTGTGTTCCCAGAAACAGTTTTAATTAGAACACAAATTATGACTCCCAACAGAAAGTCTTTTGTAAGTAGCCAAGCATAATAATGAAGACAGAAGCGTTTCTGACTATGACACCTTCATATATTTACATATAGTTTACCCAAATCTTCTCCCTGTTCACAACAGGCACTAATTGAGAGCCCAGAGGGCCTGTGGCCTCTGTTCAGTATTGGGTGGGTGGGCAGGGGCTTGGGGGACACACATGAGGTGCAGTCGGGGGATTCCATGGCTCTCTTTGTGGAGGAGCAATCATAACCCACCGGCACTGCACCCCTCAAGGTTTGCGCAGGGAGCTCTGGATCACCAGGAAGTCCTCAGTGGAGGAAACGGCCTTAGGTGGAGGGTGATTAGGACGTAGCCAGATGGATGTGCTGGGCATGGTGTAGGTGGGGGGAGCCATGCTCCAGGCTGAAGGGCTGTCACACAGAGAGGCTTTAAGGAGCCTGGGTGGGATGTGTGGGGCTCAGTCTGTGGGGACTTCAGTTTGTGAGAGGTTTAGTCTGTGAGGGGTTCAGTCTACGAGGGGTCCAATCTGTGAGGGGTTTAGAATGTAGGGGGGGTCCAGTCTGTGGGGATCTGTTCTTTGCGGGTTTCAGTTTATGGGGAATCCCATCTGTTGTGAGCGGTCCAGTCTGGGAGGAGTTTAATCCGTGGAAGGTCCAGTCTGTGGAGTGTTCAGTCTTTGAGGGGTGCCATCCGTAAGGTGCTCAGTCTGATGGGGTCTGCCTTTGGGGGTTCAGCCTGTATGCGGCTTTGTCCTGTGGGGTCTCAGTCTGGCTAGGATGGGGGACTGCGTGCCATCTTGGTGGGAGATATGGCTGGAGACCTGGGCAGAGGCAAAGCCAACACTGCAGCTGCTGCTTCTTTGTCATCCTCCAGGCTAATTACTTAATATGCTTTTCTTTTTCCTGCCACTGGAAAACCTACTGGGAGTTAAAGAGTTTAGAGAGTTAAGGAGGAAAAGAAAAGAGAAAAGCCAAGGTCCAAGATAATCATGAACCAATTTTACCAGGTTCAGCTGTTTGAAATTGCCAACATACTATCACATATTTTAGATCTTCCTTATTTAATGTAAGCACTTAAAACTGTAAATTTTCCTCTTAGCACTGCTTTTCCTGAATCCCATAAGTTTTAGTATGTTGTGTTTTTATTTTCATTTGTCGCAAGATATTTTCTCCTTTCCCTTGTGATTTCTTCTTTGACCCATTGGCTGTTTGAGTGTGTTGTTGAATTTCTACATATTTGTGAATTTTCCAGTTTTTCTCCCACTGTTGATTTCTACTTTCCTTCCATTGTGATAGGAAAAGATACTTTTGTATGATTTCAATCTTTTAAAATTTATTCAATTTTTTTGTGTTTTGCGGCCTAACATATCCTGGAGAATGTTGCATATGAACTTGACAAAAATGTGCATTCTGCTGTTGTTGGATGCTCTGTTCTGTGTATGTCTATTGATCCGATGGGCTTGTAGTTCAAGGCCTCTATTTCCTTATTGATGTTCTGTTTGGCTGTTCCGTCTATAATGGAGAGTAGCATATTGAAGTCTCCTCCTATTTTTACAGAGCTGTTTCTTCCTTCAATCCTTTCAATGTTTGCTTCATATATTTTGGAGCTCTGATGTGTAATACATGTTTGATGTGTGTATCTTCTTGGTGAATGGATCCTTTTATCAATGTATAATGTCCTTCTTTGTTTCTTACAACAATTTTGACTTTTTTTTTAACATCTTTTTTGGAGTATAATTGCTTTACAATGCTGTGTTAGTTTCTGCTGTGTAACAAAGTGAATCAGCTAAAAGTATACATATACCCCATGTCCCCTCCCTCTTGCGTCTCCTTCCCACCCTCCCTATCCCACTCCTCTAGGTGGTCACAAAGCACGGAGCTAATCTCCCTTTGCTATG
Source organism: Delphinapterus leucas (assembly GCF_059928025.1). Lineage (NCBI taxonomy): Eukaryota > Metazoa > Chordata > Mammalia > Artiodactyla > Monodontidae > Delphinapterus > Delphinapterus leucas. The sequence goes on along the minus strand of NC_143130.1, from coordinate 19,479,322 downwards.
CAGCTGCTTCCCACTAGCTATCTGTTTTACATTTGGTAGTGTATATATGTCCATGCCATTCTCTCGCTTAGTCACAGCTTACCCTTACCCGTCCCCGTGTCCTCAAGTCCATTCTCTATGTCTGTGTCTTTATTCCTGTCCTGCCCCTAGGTTCATGAGAAGCATTTTTTTTTTTTGATTCCATAGTTAGCATACGGTATCTGTTTTTCTCTTTCTGACTTACTTCACTCTGTATGACAGACTCTGGGTCCATCCACCTCACTACAAATACCTCAGTTTCATTTCTTTATATGTCTGAGTAATATTCCATTGTATATATGTGCCACATCTTCTTTATCCATTCATCTGTCAGTGAACACTTAGGTTGCTTCCATGTCCTGGCTATTGTAAATAGAGCTGCAATGAACATTGTGGTACATGACTCTTTTTGAATTATGGTTTTCTGAGGTTTATACCCAATAGTGGGATTGCTGGGTCGTATGGTATTTCTATTTTTAGTTTTTAAGGAACCTCCATACTGTTCTCCATAGTGGCTGTATCTATTTACACTCCCACCAACAGTGTAAGAGGGTTCCCTTTTCTCCACACCCTCTCCAGCATTTATTGTTTGTTGATTTTTTGATGTTGGCCATTCTGACCAGTGTGAGGTGATACCTCATTATAGTTTTGATTTGCATTTCTCTAATGATTAGCGATGTTAAGCGTCCTTTCATGTGTTTGTTGGCAATCTGTATATCTGCTTTGGAGAAATGTCTATTTAGGTCTTCTGCCCATTTTTGGATTGGGTTGTTTGTTTTTTTGATATTGAGCTACATGAGCTGCTTGTATATTTTGGAGATTAATCATTTGTCCATTGATTTGTTTGTAAAGTATTTTCTCCCATTCTGAGGGTTATCTTTTCGTCTTGTTTATGGTTTCCTTTGCTGTGCAAAAGCTTTGAAGTTTCATTAGGTCCCATTTGTTTATTTTTGTTTTTATTTCCATTTCTCTAGGAGGTGGGACAAAAAGGATCTTGCTGTGATTTAAGTCATAGAGTGTTCTGCCTATGTTTTCCTCTAAGAGTTTTCTAGTGTCTGGCCTTACATTTAGGTCTTTAATCCATTTAGAGTTTATTTTTGTGTATGGTGTTAGGGAGTGTTCTAATTTCATTCTTTTACATATAGCTGTCCAGTTTTCCTAGCACCACTTATTGAAGAGGCTGTCTTTTCTCCATTGTATATTCTTGCCTCCTTTATCAAAGATAAGGTGACCATATGTGTGTGGGTTTACCTCTGGGCTTTCTATCCTGTTCGATTGAGCTATGTTTCTGTTTTTGTGCCAGTACCATACTGTCTTGATTACTGTAGCTTTGTAGTATAGTCTGAAGTGTGGGAGCCTGATTTCTCCAGCTCCATGTTTGTTGGTTTTTTTTTTTTTTTTGCGGTATGTGGGCCTCTCACTGCCGTGGCCTATCCCGCCACGGAGCACAGGCTCCAGACACACAGGCCCAGCGGCCATGGCTCATTGGCCCAGCCGCTCCGCGGCACTTGGGATCCTCCCGAACTGGGGCACGAAACCAAGTCCCCTGCATCAGCAGGCGGACCCCCAACCACTGCGCCACCAGGGAAGCCCCTCCATTTTTCTTTCTCAAGATTGCTTTGGCTATTCTGTGTTTCCATACAAATTGTGAAATTTTTTGTTCAAATTCTGTGAAAAATGCAATTGGTAGTTTGATAGGGTTTGCATTGAATATGTAGATTGCTTTGGGTAGTATAGTCATCTTCACAATGTTGATTCTTCCAATACAAGAGTATGGTATATTTCTCCATCTGTTGGTATCATCTTTAATTTCTTTCATCAGTGTCTTAGAGTTTTCTGCATACAGGTCTTTTGTCTCCTTAGGTAAGTTTATTCCTAGGTATTTTATTCTCTTTGTTGCAGTGGTAAATGGGAGTGTTTCCTTCATTTCTCTTTCAGATTTTTCATCATTAGTGTATAGGAATGCAAGAGATTTATGTGCATTAATTTTGTATCCTGCTACTTTACCAGATTCATTGATTAGCTCTAGTAGTTTTCTGGTAGCATCTTTAGGATTCTCTATGTATAGTATCATGTCATCTGCAAACAGTGACAGTTTTACTTCTTCTTTTCCGATTTGGATTCCTTTTATTTCTTTTTCTTCTCTGATTGCTGTAGCCAGAACTCCCAAAACTATGTAGAATAATACTTGTGAGAGTGGGCAACCTTGTCTTTTTCCTGATCTTAGTGGAAATGCTTTCAGTTTTTCACCATGGAGAATGATGTTGGCTGTGGTTTTGTCATATACGGCCCTTATTAGGTTGAGGTAAGTTCCCTCTGTGCCTACTTTCTGGAGGGTTTTTATCATAAATGGGTGCTGAAATTTGTTGAAAGCTTTTTCTTTCATCTGTTGAGATTATCATATGATTTTTATCCTTCAGTTTGTTAATATGGTGTATCACATTGATTGATTTGCATTTATGGAAGAATCCTTTCATTCCTGGGTTAAACCCCACTTAATCATGGCATATGATCCTTTTAATGTGCTGTTGGATTTTGTTTGCTAATATGTTGTTGAGGATTTTTGCATCTATGTTCATCAGTGATATTGGCCTGTAGTTTTCTCTTTTTTTTTTGCGGTACGCGGGCCTCTCACTGTTGTGGCCTCTCCCATTGGGGAGCACAGGCTCCGGATGCGCAGGCTCAGCGGCCATGGCTTACAGGCCCAGCTGCTCCGCGGCATGTGGGATCTTCCCAGAATGGGGCACAAGCCCGTGTCCCCTCCATCGGCAGGGGGACTCTCAACCGCTGCGCCACCAGGGAAGCCCTGTAGTTTTCTTTTTTAGTGACATCTTTGTCTGATTTTGGTATCAGGGTGATGGTGGCCTTGTAGAATGAGTTTGGGAGTGTTCCTCCCTCTGCTATGTTTTGGATTAGTTTGAGAAGGATAGGTGTTAGGTCTTCTCTAAATGTTTGATAGAATTTGCCTGTGAATCCATCTGGTCCTGGGCCTTTGTTTGTTGGAAGATTTTTTTTTTTTTTTGCAGTACGTGGGCCTCTCACTGCTGTGGCCTCTCACGTTACGGAGCACAGGCTCCGGACGCGCAGGCTCAGCAGCCATGGCTCACAGGCCCAGCCGCTCCATGGCATGTGGGATCTTCCCAGACCAGGGCACGAACCTGCGTCCCCTGCATTGGCAGGTGGACTCTCAACCACTGCGCCACCAGGGAAGCCCCTGTTGGAAGATTTTTAATTACAGTTTCAATTTTAGTGCTGTGATTGGTCTGTTTATATTTTCTATTTCTTCCTGGTTCAGTCTTGGAAGGTTGTGCTTTTCTAAGAATTTGTCCATTTCTTCCAGGTTGTCCATTTTATTGGCATATAGTTGCTTGTAGTAATCTCTAATGATCCTTTGTATTTCTGCAGTGTCAGTTGTTACTTCTCCTTTTTCGCTTCTAATTCTGTTGATTTGAATCTTCACCCTTTTTTTCTTGATGAGTCTGGCTAGTGGTTTATCAATTTTGTTTATCTTCTCAAAGAACCAGCTTTTAGTTTTATTGATCTTTGCTATCGTTTCCTTCATTTCTTTTTCATTTATTTCTGATCTGTTCTTTTTGATTTCTTGCCTTTTGATAACTTTGGGGTTTTTTTTTCTTGTTGTTGTCCTTCTTTCTCTAATTGCTTTAGGTGTAAGGTTAGGTTGTTTATTTGAGATTTCTCTTGTTTCTTGAGGTAGGATTGTATTGCTATAAAGTTCCCTCTTAGAACTGCTTTTGTTGCATCCCATAGGTTTTGGGTCATCATGTTTTCATTGTCATTTGTTTCTGGGTATTTTTTGATTTCCTCTTTGATTTCGTTAGTGGTCTCTTGGTTATTTAGTAGTGTGTTGTTTAGCCTCCATGTGTTTGTATTTTTTACATATTTTTTCCTATAATTGATATCTAGACTCATGGTGTTGTGGTCAGAAAAGATACTTGATAACAATTTCAATTTTCTTAAATTTACCAGGGTTTGATTTGTGACCCAGGATATGATCTATCCTGGATAATATTCCATGAGCACTTGAGAAGAAAGTATATTCTGTTGTTTTTGGATGGAATGTCCTATAAATATCAGTTAAGTCCGTCTTGTTTAATGTGTCATTTAAAGCTTGTGTTTCCTTATTTATTTTCCTTTCAGATATCTTTCCATTGGCGAAAATGGGTGTTAAAGTCCCCTACTATTATTGTGCTACTGTCGATTTCCCCTTTTATGGCTGTTAGCATTTGCCTTAGGTACTGAGGTGCTCCTATGTTGGGTGCATAAATATTTACAATTGTTATATCTTCTTCTTGGATTGATCCCTTGATCATTATGTAGTGTCCTTCTTTGTCTCTTGTAATAATCTTTATTTTAAAGTCTATTTTGTTTGATATGAGAATTGCTACTCCAGCTTTCTTTTGATTTCCATTTTCATGGAATATCTTTTTCCATCCCCTCACTTTCAGTCTGTATGTGTCCCTAGGTCTGAAGTGGGTCTCTTGTAGATAGCATATATATGGGTCTTGTTTTTGTATCCATTCAGCCAGTCTATGTCTTTTGGTTGGAGTATTTAATCCATTTACATTTAAGGCAATTATCGATATGTATGTTCCTATGACCATTTTCTTAATTGTTTTGGGTTTGTTATTGTAGGTCTTTTCCTTCTCTTGTGCTTCCCGCCTAGAGAAGTTCCTTTAGCACTTTTTGTAAAGCTAGTTTGGTGATGCTGAATTCTCTTAACTTTTGCTTGTTTGTAAAGGTTTTAATTTCTCCATCGAATCTGAATGAGATCCTTGCTGGGTAGAGTAATCTTGGTTGTAGGTTTTCCCCTTTCATCACTTTAAATATGTCCTGCCACTCCCTTCTGGCTTGCAGAGTTTCTGCTGAAAGATCAGCTGTTAACCTTATGGGGATTCCCTTGTATGTTATTTGTTGCTTTTCCCTTGCTGCTTTTACTATTTTTTCTTTTTATTTAAGTTTTGATATTTTCATTAATATGTGTCTTGGCATGTTTCTCCTTGGATTTATCCTGTATGGGACTCTCTGCGCTTCCTGGACTTGATTGACTATTTCCTTTCCCATATTAGGGAAGTTTTCAACTATAATCTCTTCAAATATTTTCTCATGCCCTTTCTTTGGGACCCCTCTAATTCGAATGTTGGCGCATTTAATGTTGTCCCAGAGGTGTCTGAGACTGTGTTCAGTTCTTTTCATTCTTTTTTCTTTATTCTGCTCTGTGGTAGTTATTTCCACTATTTTACCTTCCAGGTCACTTATCCGTTCTTCTGCCTCAGTTATTCTGCTGTTGATTCCTTCTAGAGAATTTTTAATTTCATTTATTGTGTTGTTCAGCATTGTTTGTTTGCTCTTTAGTTCTTCTAGGTCCTTGTCAAACGTTTCTTGGATTTTCTCCATTCTATTTCCAAGATATTGGATCATCTTTACTATCATTACTCTGAATTCATTTTCAGGTAGACTGCCTGTTTCCTCTTCATTTGTTAGGTCTGGTGGGTTTTTACCTTTCTCCTTCATCTGCTGTGTATTTCTCTGTCTTCTCATTTTGCTTAACTTACTGTGTTTGAGGGCTCCCTTTCACAGGCTGCAGTTTCATAGTTCCTGTTGTTTTTGGTGTCTGTCCCCAGTGGCTAAAGTTGGTTCAGTGGCTTGTGTAGGCTTCCTGCTGGAGGGGACTTGTGCCTGTGTTCTGGTGGATGAGGCTGGATCTTGTCTTTCTGGTGGGGAGGACCACGTCTGGCGGTGTTTTTTGGGGTGTCTGTATTATGATTTTAGGCAGCCTCTCTGCTAATGGGTGCAGTTGTACTCCTGTCTTGCTAGTTGTTTGGCATAGGGTGTCCAGCACTTTAGCTTGCTGGTCATTGAGTGGAGCTGAGTCTTGGCATTGAGATGGAGACCTCTGGCAGATCTCTCACCAACTGATATTATGTGGGGCCAGGAGGTCTCTGGTGGCCCAGTGTCCTGAGCTCGGCTCTCCCATCTCAGAGGCTCAGGCCTGACACCCGACCAGAGCACCAAGACCCTGTAAGCCACATGGCTCAGAAGAAAAGGGAGAAAAAAAAGAAAGAAAATAATAATAATAAAAAAAAAATAAAAATTTTTTAAATTATTGAAATAAAAAAAAATTTTAAGTAATAAAAAGAATAAAAGAATAGAGCAACCAAACCAATAAACAGATCCACCAGTGATAGCAAGTGCTTAAAAACTGTACTAAGATAAGTATAAAAATCAGAAGCTAGTCAGTCACATACAGCAAACCCCAAGTCTACAGTTGCTCCGCTTGTCCACCACCTCAATTTTGGGATGATTCGTTGTCTGTTCAGGTGTTCCACAGATGCAGGTACATCAAGTTGATTGTGGAGCTTTAATCCGCTGCTCCTGAGGCCGTTGGGAGAGATTTCCCTTTATCTTCTTTGTTCGCACAGCTCCTGGGGTTCAGCTTTGGATTTGGCCCCGCCTCTGCGTGTAGGTCTCCTGAGGGCGTCTGTTCCCAACCCGGACAGGACGGGGTTAAAGGAGCCGCTGATTGGGGGGCTCTGGCTCACTCAGGCCGGGGGGAGGGAGGGGTACGGATGCGGGGCGGGCCTGCGGCGGCAGAGGCTAGCATGACATTGCAGCAGCCTGAGGCACGCTGTGTGTTCTCCCGGGGAAGTTGTTCCTGGATCACGGGACCCTGGCAGTGGCGGGCTGCACAGGCTCCCCAGAAGGGATGTGTGGAGAGTGACCTGTGCTCGCACACAGGCTTCTTGGTGGCGGCAGCAGCAGCCTTAGCGTCTCATGCCCGTCTCTGGCGTCCGCGCTTTTAGCCACGGCTCGCGCCCGTCTCTGGAGCTCCTTTAAGCAGCTCTCTTAATCCCCTCTCCTCGTGCACCCCGAAACAATGGTCTCTTGCCTCTTAGGCAGCTCCACACTTTTTCCTGGACTCCCTCCCGGCTAGCTGTGGCGCACTAGCCCCCTTCAGGCTGTGTTCACACAGCCAGCACCAGTCCTCTCCCTGGGATCCGACCTCCGAAGCCAAAGCCCGAGCCTCAGCTCTCAGCACCGCCCCCCCGCACTGCGTCCGCCCCAGCAGGTGGGCAGACAGGCCTCTCAGGCGGTGAGTGCTGGTCGGCACCGATCCTCTGTGCGGGAATCTCCCCGCTTTGCCCTCCGCACCCCTGTTGCTGTGCTCTCCTCCATGGCTCTGAAGCTTCCCGCCCCAGCCCAACCCCTGTCTGCATCAGTGAAGGGACCTCCTAGTATGTGGAAACTTTTCCTCCTTCACACCTCCCTCTCAGAGGTGCAGGTCCCATCCCTATTCTTTTGCCTCTGTTTTTTCTTTTTTCTTTTGCCCTACCCAGGTACGTGGGAGTTTCTTGCCTTTTGGGAAGTCTGAGGTCTTCTGCCAGCATTCAGTAGGTGTTCTGTAGGCGTTGTTCCACATGTAGATGTATTTCTGATGTATTTGTGGGGAGGAAGGTGATCTCCATGTCTTAACTCCTCTGCCATCTTGAAGGTCCTCTCACAGTTTTGACTTTTTATAACCATATTTTTAATGCAATCACGTTTGTTGTAAAGATTTTTATAATACTTTTCTAAACAACATCTTACCCATTTTATCCAATTTGAAAGAAATTGAACATCTTTCATGAAATCTAATTAGTTCTTTAAAGTATGCACAATTTAAAAATCCCATACGTTATAGAACAATTGTAAAAATATTGGTAGGTAACATCTGGTCACTAATACTCAAATTTGAGAATCCATAAAAGTACATAAAGAGTAGAGCATGTGTAGAATATAAAACATCAATTTCAGAAATTATCCACTTATTAACTTACGTGTTGTACACATATTTATTTGATTTAAGGATACAGGTAATGCTGTAGAGTCAGCAATTGGAGCTTATAAAATAAAAAATAGAGATAGCACTGTGGACTTCATTGCTTCTAATTCCCTAGTATATAAACATTTGGAGCTTGTAAAAAGTGTGCATATGCGGTAATAAATTTCTGAATACATCGGATTAGACATTCTGGTTTAAGATGCCCCTGAATTACAATTCTGTCTGATGACCTATTAAAGGAAATAGGCTCTCTACTCCAAGCAAACCAATTTCCTAGGATTTCTCTCATGTCTTCCCAGTTTCTAAAATGCTCTTTCTCCTCTTCTCAGGCATCTAGACCCTCTCTTTTCTTTTAGACCATCAGACTAAACCCCTCATTATCCTGCCCAGGCTCCTTAATGCCTGTTTTTGTACCAGCCCTTCAGCTTGGAGTACAGCCTCCCAGCCCACCCCATGCCCAGCACATCCATCTGGCTAAGTCCTAATCACCCTCCACCCAAGGGTGTCACCTCCACTAGAAGTGACCTGTGACCCCAGAGCATTCTGCACAAACCTTGCAGAAAGAAATCATTGTATAAAATTGCTCCTCTTTAAAATGTAAGATGTGCACCCTCTGTGGTCCCAGGGGACCAGCCCACAGAGATTCGCTCTTTCCTGAAATTCTGTAACATTTTAAATGTGTACTGGTCATTATGCATTATGATAACCATTCATTCATTTACTCAACGAGTACTTCTGGAGCCTCTGACGTGTGTCTGGCTTTATTAACCCATGGGGATACAGCAATGAATACAACGAATTCCCTTCCCCTATAGAGCTTACATTACAGCAGAAGAGAGGGACAACAGATAAACAATTCACTTTATAAACAAGTTAGTATATACCAGACAGTGGTAAAGTTTATCGAGAAAAGTAAAGCCAGGGGGATGTGGAATGCTGGAAGGTGGGTGAGGGTTTGCTATTTTATATACAGTCAGGGGAGACCTTTCTGAGAAGGTGACATTTGAGCAAAGACCCGAAGAAAGTGATGTAATGAGCCACGTGGCTAGGCCTGACTTCATGGGTGTGTGCCCAGTGTGGGCACACAGAGCCCCATGCCCAGGAGGGTCCCATGCTTGGGGTTCAGTGCTTTGCACTTGCCATCTTAAAATTCTTAATAATTGACTCTGAATTTGTGTTTTGTAAGCGAAGTCCCAGGGACTTGGAGCATTGGCTCACATCAATTTCCAAGTCCTGTCACCTTCCCACCGGACACCTTCTCCCTTGTTCCCACCCAGTGGGGGTCTGGGCATAAGCGGGGGGGTCTGCTCAGATGTTTGCAACTCACACGCCAGTGTAGGCGGAACCGCAGGTGCTATAGGGTCTGCACTCACCCCACAGGTTAGTATCCCTGTGACCGAAGGAGTGTGACATTAAATAACAGATAAAGAAAACCCACCATGACAGGTTGAGTGCGAGACAGTAGAAGAAAGGAAAAAAAAAGTTTTCCTGTTTTTTGAACAAGGAATGTAGAGTTTTATTTTGCACCGGGCCCAGCAAATGCTGTGGCCAGCCCTGTGTGTGGCTGTCAGAAAAAGCATCCTGGCAGTACGACCGCAGGCACAGGATGGGGGTGAGCAGCTGCGCCCTGTGGTGGAGGAAGATCAGGGGGCCTGAGAGGCCGGAGGAGAGCCAGTGGGCAGGTGAGCCACTCAACAGAAGGGCCCTGAGAGGAGTGGGAGGCCACGCTGAGTGCGGCCTGGGTTCACGAGGAGGAAGGGGGTAGCAGGGAAGGAGTCTAAGGGGGGAGTTCTAGAACACTCCACAGTTTACTGACGTTGTGGTGCATTTACTTTTCAGTGATCATATCCTGAATTGCCAATTTAAATCTGAGCTCCTGCAGGGCAGACTATTGAGTCATGGGATGTAGCCCAAGCTAACCTTGGAAATAATCTAATCCAACCTCAACTTCTGTCCTTTTGAGGGAATCACTGCCCCTTCCTTGGAATTGTGGAAATCCAGATGATTTTCAGATTACTTCATGGTGAAAGTTGAGGCTCTTCGGTGTAAACTCCCTCACGGTTCCATTGGGAGATTTTGTCAGGCATCTGGTAGGAGATTTGGGGGCGATCTCACAGGGCTTATTTAAGGACTTCATTTAGGGATGCTGCGAATGGAAAGAGCACGGGACCGGAGCTGGCAGGCACGGGTGCCAGGCTCCCTCCTGCCCCTGACAAGTCCCGTGACAGCCCAGCACCTGCCCTCCCTGGTCTGTCTATAAAATGGAGGGTTCTTATTGTTATTGTTTGTTTACGTGTTTTAGACAAGCCTAAGGTCTCAGGTCTAAAGTTCTGTAGTCTGTTTCATTTGCTGTTTCCATTTTCTCGGTGTAAAACTCCATGAAACAAGTGCAGACGTTAGAAATCCAGTACTGTAGTTGGGTTTTCTGCGTTTGCTAGCCCAGCCACTCCATTTCCCAGATATTTTTAAAACCGTGTCTTATCTCTTTGAATCCATGGGGCTTTATAAATAAGGCATGTTGGTGATGAAGCTGGTTCGGCAGCCCTGATGAATGTAGGAAAGTTGATAGGAAATTTGATGTTTTACAGGGCAGGGCGAATGGGAATGGCTGGGATTATGGAGATGTTCTCAGGTTGCTCTTTGGAAGCAGGCGTTTACAATTCTGCTAGATCTGGATGATTAACTTTACATTTTTTAAAATTAATTTTTATTGGAGTATAGTTGCTTTACAATGTTGTGTTAGTTTCTACTGTACAGCAAAATGAATCAGCTATACATATACGTATATCCCCTCTGTTTTGGATTTCCTTCCCATTTGGGTAACCACAGAGCATTGAGTAGAGTTCCCTGTGCTATACAGTATGTTCTCATTAGTTGCCTATTTTATACATAGCATCAATAGTGTATATGTGTCAATCCCAGTCTCCCAATTCCTCCCACCACCCTCTTTCTCCCTTGATATCCATACATTTGTTCTCTAATCTGTGTCTCTATTTCTGCTTTGCAAATAAGATCATCTGCACCATTTTTCTAGATTCCACATATATGAGTTAATATGTGATATTTGTTTTTCTCTTTCTGACTTACTTCGAAAAGATACATGCACCCCAATGTTCATTGCAGCACTACTTACAATAGCCAGGACATGGAAGCAACCTAAATGTCCATCAACAAAGGAATGGGTAAAGAAGATGTGGTACATATATACAGTGGAACATTACTCAGCCATAAAAAGGAATGAAATTGGGTCGTTTGTAGAGATGTGGATGACGTAGAGACTGTCATACAGAGTGAAGTAAGTCAGAAAGAGAAAACTTCACATCTTGAAATAAAAATCCTTGCTCCTTTTTGGCTCAGAGTCTGAAGCTCTGTTCTCCTCCACCCATCCTTGTTTCTCCCAGCTGCCCATCATCTTTTTTTTTCTTCCAGTTTTATTGAGATAGAATTGCCATACAGCACTGTGTAAGTTGAAGGTGTACAGTACAATGATTTGATTCATGTATATCATGAAGTGATATCGCAATACGTTTAGTAAACATCCATCATTTACAAAATTTAAAAAATAGAAATTGTTTTCTTGTGGTGAGAACTCTTAGGATTTACTCTAACAGCTTTCATACATAACACACAGCAGCATTAATTGTATTTACCGTGTTGTACATTACATCCCGGTACTTATTTATCTTATAACTGGAATTCTGTACTGTTTGACCCAACCTTCTTTTATACATTGAAGACTTTGGTGTCTGATGCATCGATTTCTACCCCCTCCCCCAATGTCTGTGCTCAGGATGATCAGTGTGGTACCTTCAGTGTCCCTGTGGACAACCCACATGATAAACCTTTAGTGTTTTTCAGCCAGCTCCTCTCCTATCACACAACCCCCTGGGCACTTTCCAGAATGGTGTTCCCCGAAGTTGCTTCAGCTCTTAATCTTAATCGTAATCTTAATCTTCACCACTCTCTGTTTTCAGCCTTGCTGACAATAATCCCTCAATTTTTTTTATTTCTTGTCTCTTCCTTGGCATTATGGAGAGCCCCCCAGCGCCTCCCTCCTTGGGCTTCCTTACCCAGTCTAAACCCTTTCAGTATCCCCGCGGTCAACATCCTTCCTTCTTTGCCTGCTGTATCCATCTTGCAGATGCAAAACTCGACATCACTGTAACTGCCTGCATCCTCTGTTCCTACATCAGGGCTGCTGGGTACTGCTGGGGGATAGGACACATGTGAGTGGCTTGGAGCTGCTGAAAATTAAATGGTCTCCAATCCCAGCCCAGTCCCAGCACTGCTCAGCTCTCCTTTCATGTGATTCTGGCAAGATTCTTCTTCCATTCTCTTGTTTTCCACTTAACTCTATACGTTTATCATTCTTCTAAGCTACCTGCTCCAACGATTGGATATTAGAACTGTATGAGCCTTTAAGGATGGTACTTTGTAAATCAACATAAGGATACTAAAATGGTATCGAACTTCTTTGTAAACAAATCCCCCCAGAGTTTGGCTGTATTGGTTGAAAAGCAGTTGGAAATCTTTCATCAAACTGTTCAACAATTTAAGTGCAAAACAACAGCAGCTTTTGACGTTTTTAGCAAATTGCAGTTATTGAAAACAAAACTTGAAACACATCCCTATGAAAGAAAGAAACGGAACAAATTCATGATGAGAGCTTAAATAATGTATAAGAGTTTTGAAAGTCTGTGATTGTTCTTTGGAATATCTCAGTCTGTGGGCAGTGTCTTGGTGGAGCTCCTATTTTCAATTGGATAATTTTATGTCTGTTCTGCACTGGATTGAGATTGGGAAGGCTGACCATTTTGCAGCATTCACACGCAGAAAAACATTGTAAAAATCATCAACAGAGACAGTTTACTTGACAGGGTTTGTCTGTTAAAAGAAAGGTAGTATTTATCAAAGAAAGGTAGTATTTGTCCAAGAAAGGTAGCAAAATGACAGTAACTATAAAAAAAAACTTGGGCTGGAGTATTTATGTATTCGATTTAAAATTTACAGTTTAGAATGTTTTTGTTTAGCAGGATTTGCTCTGAATGTACTAGGTATTAAAGCAACTTACAGAGTGGTTTCCAAGTTAAAAATATTATGGTTGATAGAGAAGATCCACTTGGAGGTGTTCACAGTTTCAAACTTAGTGATTGTAAATTGCAACTTTGAAGACTGTAAGCGATTTTTTATTGTTTTGGAGTATAATTGCTTTACAACGGTGTGTTAGTTTCTGCTGTATAACAAAGTGAATCAGCTATATATGTACATATATCCCCATATCTCCTCCCATTTGCATCTCCCTCCCACCCTCCCTATCCCACGCCTCTAGGTGGTCACAAAGCACCAAGCTGATCTCCCTGTGCTATGCAGCTGTTTCCCACTAGCTATCTGTTTTACATTTGGTAGTGTATATATGTGAATGCCACTCTCTCACTTCGTCCCAGCTTACCCTTACCCCACCCATGTCCTCAAGTCTATTCTCTATGTCTGTGTCTTCATTCCTGTCCTTCCCCTAGGTTCTTCATGACCTTTTTTTTTTTTTTTTTAGATTCCATTTATATGTGTTAGCATACGGTATTTGTTTTTCTCTTTCTGACTTACTTCACTCTGTATGACAGTCTCTAGGTCCATCCACCTCACTACAAATAACTCAATTTTGTTTCTTTTTATGGCTGAGTAGTATTCCACTGTATATATGTGCCACAGCTTCTTTATCCATTCATCTGTTGATGGACACTTAGGTTGCTTCCATGTCCTGGCGATTGTAAATAGAGCTGCAGTGAACATTGTGGTACATGACTCTTTTTGAATTACGGTTTTCTCAGGGTATATGCTCAGTAGTGGGATTTCTGGGTCATATGGCAGTTCTATTTGTAGTTTTTTAAGGAACCTCCATCCTATTCTCCATAGTGGCTGTATCAATTTACATTCCCACCAACAGACCAAGAGGGTTCTCTTTTCTCCACATCCTCTCTAGCATTTATTGTCTGCAGATTTTTTGATGATGGCCATTCTGACTGGTGTGAGGTGATACCTCATTGTAGTTTTGATTTGCTTTTCTCTAATGATTAGTGATGTTGAGCATCCTTTCATGTGTTTGTTGGCAATCTGTATAGAAGATTGTAAGCGATTTTATGAAAAAATTAAAAATAACAAATCCACATTGGAGAAAACGAATTCTTCAAATATGGATTTGGAGAGGGATATGAATTAACAATTGATTAAAATATGTAACTGTGTTCCAAGAGTAATTATTCTACTTACAGTATTTTCTGATATTCAGACAAGCAACAAAAAAGTTTTTAAAAGTGTTTCCATACATGGATGTAGGTTATTCTAATTTTTTGGAAATAAGTTTATTTTTGAAAGTAGTTATTAAACAAAATTATTTTCATAGGCCTACCAATGTGATAAACCAATTGTCAGTCCATAAATAAAAATTTCAGACATTGTATGGTTTTATTAACTTCGGTAGCTTCTTTCATTCTCTAAATAGGCTAGTTAGATACTAAATTATACAGTAGTTCTAGCTGTGATACTCTTTCTAGCCTGCTTCTCTCCAAGAATTAAACCAATCCTCCCTGTCTTTTTCCACTTCTTGTAAATGATTTCATTGTGCTCTTTCTGCTCTTACTTGCTCACACATCTGTCTCTTCTAACTGGAAGTGCCTTGAAAACATTGTCTTATTATTTGTGCATCCTCAAGGTTTATCCCAATGCCTGGAACCTAATAGGTCTGTAATAATGATTATTAAGCAAATGAATTTAGGAATCTAGGATTTTTTTTTTTTTTGTAGAACATTCTAACAAGGTAACCTGTCCATAAGCATTTTCATTCAACATCATACCTTTCTTTTCATCTCCCCTCCAATAACGATTTATTCAGACCCCTAGTGACAAGCACATGAGACTGAAAACATTTCAGGGCAGCTACACATGGTGTTTTCACTCATAATGGATGCAGGAGTGCCCTCTAAAAGGGATGAGGTTGCATTGCATACAGATTTGACATCTGGTGCCTTTAAAGCAAACTAATGAAGCATAAGGAAGATGCATCGTTAAAGAAGGGGAACTTCTTGTCTGCGAGAGGGTGGTGTACACACATGTCACTGGGTCACAAACCACAGAGCCCGTAGGCCGATTTGTAAGGCTTACGGGAAGTCAGAGAGGCTCCCGTGCAGGGACCGGGCTGCAACAGGAAGTGTTTTCTAACATCTTGATGGTTTAAGAAACCATCATTCTCCCTGGAAGAGTGGAGTTCCTTGAGTCGCCAGGGGCTTTCAACGGATCAGTGACATCTGTCTGAACTGCATCTTTGTAGGCTCAGATGGGATGGGGGCGGGGCAGGGGGATAAACTGTGTTGGGTCAGACATGGGGTCAGTGCAGAGGAAGTCCCAACCAGAACATTTCCTGCCAGTGGATGCCAAGTTATTTGAAAGAAAGGACTCCAGCTATTTTAGGTTATAAACCCTTGGTAAAGGTCCTTGAAGGAGGTAGCTAAATCTTTTAGCCATTCCTGAGTATAGTAGGAGATTATTAATTCATGTATCTAAATACTAAAAAGTATGCAAATAATTGGATTGTTCTAAAATAATGTTTAAATGACTGCTTATTTTAAAAATCATTCTCACTTATAATACTTATAATGAAAAGAAAAAACTAAGAGAATATATTCAGAAGATATTGGGAATTGGGCAAAAATTTTTTCAGTCATGATCCTTTTTATTTATTTGGGTTTTTTGGTTCTGGCGTTAAGAGCTCTGAACCCTGGAAATAGGGATTGTTTGTTTTCACATATAATACCACAAATTTATTATCATACACACACCAGAAACCAAACCCAAATTTTGACAATATCCACGCAGTTTTCCACAGTCTTTAAAATAGTTAACAAGAAATAAGGGATAATTGAAGAAATGTAACCTCATAATCTTATAATTTCTATAACAGTGTAATCTATTCAGTTAAGAATTCAACTCAATTAAGACTGTAAAATGGCAAATTTTATATGAGTATTTATTTATAATATAGATAGAGGTCCTAAAGGATTTATAGAGATTGTTGTCATAAACCGTATTTTGTAGCTGGGCTACAAATAGACAGCCTGAAATAGGTTACCTTTTACTTTGTAAAATAAACCTTCATCTAGGGTGGTTAATATTTAATATCCCAGATAGAAGTGGGGATGGAGTAGCTGCCTCCTGAGATTCCAGCAAGGGCTGCAAGTGAATCGTGTTTTTCAAAGGCTCCTAAAGAGTTAAGCCTCGTCTTCCAAACGTTATCTAACAATATCTAACGATAGTCATTGCTAACTGCACTGCACCAGAACTGTGACCTTTAGTGTAGATATGTGTTAGAACTATTTAGAAACACCAGACAAGCCTGAGTTTTAGCATCTTTTACAAGGACTCAGTGCTAAGGGACTGTCCCCTGATATTAGGAAGAGCCACCATAAATCAATAATAACTACACTATTAACTTTGCTCAAATATCTCCCTTCCCAAGAAGCGCAGTTTGCTTAGCTGAGTAAATCAACCTGGACCCCTTGTGAGGAGCCTGAGTGGCTCATCATCTGTTTCCAGGAATAGCTCTCCAGCCACAGAATTATGCATATTTCTATTCAGAAAGGTCATCCCCAGCACCTCTCGGTGGTGACTCACTGTCTCCTGTTCTCAGTCATCCCAGGCTTGATAGAGAGAGAGAGGAGATGGCGTTTCTGGGTTGTGCAAACAAAGTCATGGAAGATTAAGGACTGGCGAGTGCCCGGAGGTGGATAGACTTGTGTCTTGAGAACAACTGAGTGGACAGTAATGGGAATTTTGGACTCTAGGGAAATTTTGCAGGAGATTTTGAAGGCTAGCCTGCTTCTGCCCTTCAAATGTATCTCGTTTTGTTCCATCATCTCCCAGCTACAGCTACCCACCCACTCTGCATATGACCCAGAGAGCTGATGCATCTGCTGTGCAGAGAAGGAAACAGTTTTCTGGATTAGAGTAACAATGAGTAACAGTGAGTAACAGCCAGACCCCTGAAGTGGCATCTGCAAGTAAAACAACATAGTTGCACAGGAGTAGCTTGTTTCTGAAGTTCTGGATGCTCAGGTCAGCATCTAGAAATCAACATTGTTCACACTTTGTAAGTTCCATCATGTATGCCATATATATGTGGAAATATTATGCTCCGGATGTGGTTACTTCTATGTGCTGATATGGGGTGCTTTTGAAGATATGATTTTTTTTTCATTTATTTTATTTATTTACTTTTATTTTTTTTATTGGAGTATAATTGCTTTACAATGTTGTGTTAGTTTCTGCTGTACAAGGAAGTGAATCAGCTATATGTATACTTATATCCCCTCCCTCTTGGACCTCCCTCCCACCTACCCCCATCCCACACATCTAGGTCATCACAGAGCACTGAGCTGAGTTTCCTGTGCTTTATAGCATGTTCCCAAGCTATCTGTTTTACACATGGTAGTGTATATATGTCAATCCTAATCTCCCTATTCGTCCCTCCCCTTCCCTCCACGCCAACCATGTCTACATGTCCATTCTCTACGTCTGCATCTCTATTCCGGCCCTGGAAATAAGTTCATCTGCACCATTTTTCTAGATCCCACATATATGTATTAATATAAGATATTTGGTTTTTTCTTTCTGACTTACTTCACTCTGTATGACAGACTCTAGGTCCATCCATATCTATACAAATGATCCAATTTTGTTGCTTTTTATGGCTCAGTAATACTCCATTGTGTATATGTACCACATCATCTTTATCCATTCATCTGTCGTTGGACATTTAGGTTGCTTCCATGATCTGGCTATTGTAAATAGTGCTGCAGTGAACATTGGGGTACATGTGTCATTTTGAATTATGGTTTTCTCAGGGTATATGCCCAGGAGTGGGATTGTTGGGTCATATAGTAGTTCTATTTTAAGTTGGTTTTTTTTTTTTTAACATCTTTATTGGAGTATAATTGCTTTACAATGGTGTGTTAGTTTCTGCTTTATAACTAGGTGAATCAGTTATACATATACATATATCCCCATATATCTTCCCTCTTGCATCTCACTCCCACCCCCCCTCCCTATCCCACCCCTCTAGGTGGTCACAAAGCACTGAGCTGATCTCCCTGTGCTATGTGGCTGCTTCCCACTAGCTATCTATTTTACGTTTGGTAGTGTATGTATGTCCATGCCACTCTCTCACTTTGTCCCAACTTACCCTTCCCCCTCCCCGTATCCTCAAGTTCATTCTCTAGTAGGTCTGTGTCTTTATTCGCATCTTGCCCCTAGATTCTTCATGACCATTTTTTTGTTTCTTTTTTAGATTCCATATATATGTGTTAGCATACGGTATTTGTTTTTCTCTTTCTGACTTACTTCACTCTGTATGACAGTCTCTGGGTCCATCCACCTCACTACAAATGACTCAATTTCGATTCTTTTCATGGCTGAGTCATATTCCATTGTATATATGTGCCACATCTTCTTTATCCATTCATCTGTTGATGGACACTTAGGTTGCTTCCATGTCCTGGCTATTGTAAACAGAGCTGCAATGAACATTTTGGTACATGACTCTTTTTGAATTATGGTTTTCTCAGGGTATATGCCCAGTAGTGGGATTGCTAGGTCATATGGTAATTCTATTTTTCGTTTTTTAAGGAACCTCCATACTGTTCTCCATAGTGGCTGTATCAATTCACATCCCCACCAACAGTGCAAGAGGGTTCCCTTTTCTCCACACCCTCTCCAGCATTTATTGTTTGTAGATTTTTTGATGATGGCCATTCTGACTGGTGTGAGGTGATACCTCATTGTAGTTTTGATTTGCATTTCTCTAATAATTAGAGATGTTGAGCAACTTTTCATGTTCCTCTTCGCCATCTGTATGTCTTCTTTGGAGAAATGTCTGTTTAGGTCTTCTGCTCATTTTTGTTTTTATTTTCATTACTCTAGGAGGTGGGTCAGAAAAGATCTTGCTGTGGTTTATGTCAGAGTGTTTTTCCTATGTTTTTCTTTAAGAGTTTTAAAGATATGATGTTAATGAATAAGCATCATGCATAACATTATGTAGCATGTAGTCTTATTTATGTTTTTAAACAAAGTTATATAGGTTATACAGACACATATATGCTTATATGTACAGGAACTCTCTGGAGGAATATTCAGAAAACTGCTAGGAGTTGACTCTTGGAGGAAAGCATGAGTATTTAGAATAGGAAGAAAGCATGTTTTAACATATACCCTTTTATACTATTTGACTTTCTTTTTTTAAACCATATTTTTAAAAAAGTTAAGGGGCCCCATTTGTAGTTATACCCAGGGTTTTAAACCTTCATTGTAAATCACTTACCAGATTTTTTTTTTTTTTTTTGGCTGCGTTGGGTCTTCGTTGCTGCATGTGGGCTTTCTCTAGTTGCGGCGAGCGGGGGCTACTCTTCATTGCAGTACACGGGCCTCTCACTTTGGTGGTTTCTCTTGTTGTGGCTCGCGGGCTCTAGAGCGCAGGCTCAGTAGTTGTGGGGCACAGGATTAGTTGCCCCGTGGAACGTGGGATCCTCCCAGACCAGGGATAGAACCCATGTCTCCTGCATTGGCCGGCAGATTCTTAACCACTGCGCCACCAGGGAAGTCCTCCGTTTACCAGATCTTTAAGAGCCTTTGGGTCCTTCAGCAGACTGGGTCTTTCACTGCCAACCTTGAATAGTAATTATTTTGCTTCCATCAATAATTTTCAAAGCATTGAGAGTCAATTGTCAATATGACACAGAATTCCACTTTGCTGGCATAATCAGAGATTAAATGTTCCTCAATGAAGATGTGATAGAGAGAGGTAGTTCCATTGATGTGTAATATCAGACTCTAAATGAGAAAAGGTCTGATGTGGTGCATTTTCAGAACAGATTCATTTTTATTATCGTCCTTCCTACCGAGTCCTTAATGATTTGGGCCTTTAATTATCTCACTGAACAATTCATGTTGATTCAGGATCACCCGTAACCTTTGATTTTTTTGAGTCTACGCTCAGGAAAAAAATATTGCCCAATCTGTTTTGACAAAGAGCCTTTCAACCCAATGCTGCCTGTCTTGTGCCCCCAGAATTGTATGCCAGAAATGTTTACATCTGTTCTCTCCCTACTGGGTTGTACGTTTGCAGTAAAGATGCTGTTTAATTGTGAGTTTAATATATGATTATGGAACCTTTGTGAATTTTTGAGCTTCTCAGTTTGTTGTAAGGTGAAATGGTTGATGGGTGACCAGGACTGGCACCTCAATCCCAGCAGAATTACATTTTCTCATGATCACATCACTAAACTAAACTGAAGGCCTCTGTGTGTGTACAGCATAGGAGTGTCCAAAGCAAAGGGCTTAGGCATCAGGCTAGAACAGGAGGCAGCGTTTGCCACAGTGCAAGCAAGAGAGCAAGCAGTTGACTGAAATAAAGACCACTTCTCTCAATTCTGGAGATAAATAAAAAAGAGGGGAACACTGAAGTTCACAGCAGCTGAGGGTTGCAGTAGCTGGGAAGCGTGGCTTTCCCCCTGAAGAACTGTGTGGCTGTAACAGGCTGTGCTTCTCTGCCGGTTACCCTCACGATATTCCCTGACAGCATCTCAGGGACATCTCAGCTTGTAAGCCCAAGAATGGTGTGTTGCACTTCTTATGATTTTGAGACTTTTGCGACTTTGAGCATGGCTGTAAATACATTTGATTAATGACCTATATCTATGCAGGTCTCTGGTCTGTTCAAATTGGTTGAAAACAAATCATCCCTGCTCCCCAGAAGTGGACATGATGAAAACCAGCCGGGGATTAAGATGAATGAAATACTATTTCGATCCAAGCTCTGCTCAGAAAGTATTTCCATGTTCTAATTTTGTTTTGTAAGTTTAGATGATACCATTGTGACATGTGTCCTCTTGTTTTCCAGAGTAGCCTTTCAGGGGCTCTTTAGTTCTTTCCAGGCCTGACATCCCTCCTGGCCACCAGGTGGTTGAGTGGCCTGTGGCTCAGTTGGCAAAGCTTCATTTGGTACGAATGACTCAATCATAGTGTAAGGGCATCTGGCCACACAAGTCTGCGTTCATCCTTAAAGAAGCAGTAATTGATTGAAACAAGAAAAAATGCAAACCAGTTGCTAATTACTAACCTCTGTTTAGCTTCTCAAAGATGAATCATGGAGAGAAAGATTTAAAGGCTTACAAACAACTCAGTAGGATTCCATGCCCTAATATTACAGTTACAATATTGGCAGTTTTTCCCTGCCATGTTTGGGTAGAAAACTCATCCAGAATCCCTGGGATCTGCAAGTCAGCGAGGTGGTGTAGATCCTTCAAGGGCCTAGAATTCCTTTAATTTCCAAACCGCTTACAGCTTTAACTTATCCTCAGACGTCTGTGCAATGAGTTATATTCTTCCAGACTTTTTAGAAGGCTGTTTATGCTCCTGAGAAAGGAAGTACTGAGTTCCCTTCTCAGCCGTCTTATATAAGCCTCTAGAAGAGGGAGATTAATGTCCCACCATTGCCTTCCTGCTTCCTACAACTTGGATTAAACCGAAAAGAAGAGAGATTATGACCACCCTATGGGGTGACTATATTTTTTCACGGAGGAGGTTTCCATAGCAACCAGCTTTCATAACTCACTCAATTTTCTTCCCCTCGCCGCTCCCTTCCCTTTCAAATGGAGCTTAATCTCTATTAGTTGGTTAAATAGACTCATTAACTAAACAAAGTATACTGTTTAATAACAACCTATTTCTCCTCATGGCAGTTGGACAGCCTGCTTCATGAAGAGGTTTCATTTCTTTCTCACCCCTCATCTAAAATTTAAAGTACTGTTGAACAGGAAGCTCAGTTAAAAGCATAGATAAACTGGTTTTCTCACAAAAGTGTAGATATTAGAAATTGGTTTGAGCTGAGCCTACTATTTATAAAAGTCTTTATATTCAGTTTCTCATTAAATGGAAAACAAAATAAGGTTTAGATTGTCTCTTTTTTTTACAATAAATATGTAGTTTGATCCTGTCTTTGTTTATTTTTTTTAATTTTTAAAATATTTATTTGGCTGCACTGGGTCTTAGTTGCAGCACGCAGGATCTTTTAGTTGTGGCTCGTGTGCTCTTAGTTGCAGCATCTGGGATCTAGTTCCCTGTCCAGGGATCGAACCCGGGCCCCCTGCATTGGGAGCATGGAGTCTTAACCACTGGACCACTAGGGAAGTCCCTAGATTTTGCCATTTTTATGGTTCATTCTGATTCCGGGGTTCACAATTTCATCGAAAGATTAAAAGTAAACAAGGCATTAACACACAGAGAGCTCTCCAATGTTCAGGGATCATGGATGCTGAGAGATATTTATATTGGTTTATGATTTGGTCTTGACAGTAGCACTGACCCATAATCTATGCACCGAGGACTGGTTGGTTCTCTCTGATGTCCATTTGGACCTGTCAGCCTCACTCAGACATTGCCATGACCATATGTCACATGACCACAGACTTGACGAGAGTCATGGAGAACTGGCAGAAATATTGATGAGCTCCCATGTGTTGAGCACTTACCGTGCCAGCCACTGTTCCATGTACTGTTTGTGCCCTGACTCCTTTAATATTTCAACTCAAGTCGCAGCTCCCACCGATAAGAAGTCCCCACACACGTGTATGGCTGAAGACCTCATTCCTGAAACAACACAGAGGGTTCAGGAAACTTCCTTTTCCTTGCCTCCAGATTCTTGAAACCTGTCTTCAGAGTGATGCTTGAAACTGACAAAGGGCCAGGGTGGGTAAGGGCCTTCCAGAAATTGGGCTGATGCATGAACTAGGTGTTAGAAGCAGAGAAGTTGAACAGATGGGAAGGTGATAAGCAGCAGTGTGAATGGGCATTTGTGGATGGGGATAGAAAGACTCTGGACAGAGAGCTTAAATATTTGGCATGGGGCTCAGTTTCTTTATATTTTAATCTACAATATTAAGTTCTGTGAATAAACTGAAGAGGAGGAGAGGGAAGCCTTCCATAACCAAACCAACATTTACATCCTGTAAGTGTCAATTTTTAGATTGTCAGAAACATTGAAGCAAAGTGACGTCCACTCCCCCGTAGCTGTGGGGCCCTCCCACCCCTGGCTTTCCTGTCTAGCTCACTTTGGCCCCTGGACTGACACAGTTTGGTAGTGTCACCTTTGACTCCAGAGAGAGATGAGACAGGCCTGGCAGCTCCTAGTTTGCTTGTTGTTTTTCTTTTTAAAGGTGAAGTGATTTAAACCAAATGGTTGAACTCTTTTCCTCCGTCATAGGGGCCATATTAACAAAGCACCTGTTTGATTTCACGTGTTGGTAATTTTATTTCCCCTTCACAGCTTTTTCTGTATTTTGATACAGCTGTTAATTTCAGCTGAAAAACCAGCCCCTTCAGTGATCTGGTGGTAAAGTGTGGCCTGTTTCTTGCTGGTTAGAATAGAGGCTATTAGCACATAGCGATTTATGGAATATGTGATACTGTTGCAAGACTAATAAGGCTCAGAGGAGAGAGTTCAGAAAATAGACATTCCCCCCACCCAATTACAAACATATTTGTGTATAAGCATACGCACACAGACACACACGCGCGCGCACACACACACACACACACACACAGAGTTTGGTATATGTTAAAGAAAATATTTCAGACCAGTGGGGAAGGTGGATTATTTAATAAATAGTGCTAGTAATTTAGGAAAAAAATAGATCTCTGCCTTCTTTCTTTATATAAATATAAAATCAATTCTAGTGGTCCCAAAGATACAATTATAAATAATGAAATAGTAAAATACTAATATCATACTACTTTTTCAATCTTTATACACTTGACGTAAAACTCAGAAGCCATAAAGAATAATATTAATAACTTTGAGACTACATGAAAATAAAAATAAAACTTCTTTATGGCTAAAAACAGTTTTTGTAAAAAGGGAAACAGGAAAAAATATTTGCAAAACACGTAACTGACCAAGCTTTAATTTTTGTATTCATTAGAGTGCAAAGCAACAGGAAAAGTACAAGCCATTTAAATAGGAGAGTGGGCAAGGGACAGAAATAGCAATTCCAGGAAGAGAAATTCATTAATTCTCTCGATACATATGGACTGAACATCGTCTGCTGGTGTAGGTGCTGGGAATTAGCAGTGCTCGTGGCAGATAATCATCCTGCCCTAAGGAGCTTACATTCTAGTGGGGCTAACAGAAAATAAACAGAACATAAATACACGAACAAGAAAATAGCTCACTGGTAAAGTATTATAGGGTAATATGACAGTGTATTAACCATGTGTTTCTGAAGTTTTGATATCTTGGGACCTTGCTAACCCTGGAGGGACTGCCCTTCTCAGCATTAGCCAGTTCCTAGAGAATAGTACACAGCTTACCTGTGATGACACCTTCTGTATGTAGACCGGCCAACCCAGAGCCCACACCCTAACTACCTCCTCTGTGGGGCTCTTACTCTCAGGAACAATACTCCTCTCACCCCTTATCCCCCAGGGCTAGACAATTTAAGACAGCCCCTACACTCTAGAAGTTGTTCAAACTAAAATTATCACTGAAATTATTCAAACTAGCCAGTGCTAAACCTGCTTTTCCTACCTTGCCCATTCTCTTCTGAAACTCCTATAATAATAGGTGATGTGTTTTCATCTTTATATATTTGTCTATAGTTATACAATTCCCATGTGTTATTTAATTTTTAAAAATATTTCAGAGAGTTTTTTTAAGTATTGGGATGGCTGAACTAAAGACGTGGCTCATATATTCCAGACTTTATTCTCTTCTCCATCCCCGCTTCCCCCCGAATTTATTTGCCCTCATTAAAATGCCAGAGAGCTAATGTCTTCTATTTGAAAAAGAGAGAAGTTTTGTAATAATTGTGTGTTATTCAGGACTCGTTCAGTTAACAACCCAATTCTAATTGGGTTGTTATTCAGGACTCGTTCAGTTAACAACCCAATCCAATTCACAGTGGATTAAGCACAAAGTACTGCTTCAACACTAAAAGTCAATGGGGGTAGAACTTGCTTCTTGACACAACTGGATTTCGGTCCAAATCTGTATCCATCATTTAGTTCTGTGTCCTCTTGAGTTCTTTATTTTTTAGGCAGTTTTTCCAGCTGACAGCCCTAGACTCACCTCTTCACCCTGTGGAAGGAACTCTCCTTTTTTCTCGAAAGTTCCAGCAGAAGGCAGGGCAGGAACTCACTTCAGCCGCCCTCTTGAATGCCCAAGCACTGGGGCAGAGCAGCCGCTGTGGTTTCCATCACTATGGTGGCATCCCTGTTGGGACGAGGGTCCTGGCCTGAACTTGCCTAGCCTTTGCCAAACCTCTGTTCCCAGAGACTCAGACAAAACCCTTCCCCAGTCACTAAGATTCTATTTCCAACTGGGTAGGGTCCCTGACTTACCCAGCCTGGACCCCTTGAGTACTGACAACAGCCTGCATCCTGCCCCATCTCACTATCTCAGTCCCTTAGACACTGACATTTAGATGTGGCTTCTGTGTTAGTTTCTTGTTGCTGCTGTAACAAATTACCATAAGTGGCTTAAAACAACATTACAATTCTGGAGGTGAGAAGTCCAAAATGGGGGGTCACCGGGCTAAAATCAAGGCATCAGCTGGGCTGCATTCCTCCTGGAGGCTCTAGGGGAGAATCTGTTTCCCTGCCTTTTCCAGCTCCTAGGGACCACCTGCCCTCCTTGGTTCCCAGCCTCTTCCTCCACCTTCAAAGCCATCAGTATAACATCTTCCTCTCTCTACCATTTATAGCTCCTTCCTTGGCTCTTTTTTTTTTTAAGAGAAATTTTATTATTATTTTTTTTAATAAGTGTTCTTTTTTTACCGTGCTATGTAGCTTGTAGGATCTTAGTTCCCTGATTAGGGATTGAACCCAGACGCTCAGCAGTGAAAGCGTGGAGTCCTAACCACTGGACCACCAGGGAATCCCCTCTGGCTCTTTTAAGGATCCTTGTGATTACACTGGGCCCACCTGCATATTCCAGGCTCGTCTTCCCATCTCCAGATCCTTCATTTAACCACATCTGCAAAGTCCCTTTTGCCGTGTAACCGGTCAGACCCGTGGGCTGCAGGGATGAGGATGTGGACAGCTTTGGAGAGCCACTGTTCTGACTACCTCAACCTCCGTCCATCCTCAGGGCCTTCCTCCCTTTAGCTTCATCTCTGCCCATTCCCAGCTCCCTCCCCTCTCCTTCATGGTCCTGTGGCCACCGCATTATGACAATGACAATGGCATTGTTAATTATTGTAAGTAAAAGGTGATGTTTCACATCAGATTGTAGGGTCCATGCTTTAGTTACCATGGAATGCCTTGTAGTTCACGCAGAAGGGCTTACAGACCACTCGATGGACGCCCTTCTTGTTAGTTATGGCCACATTTTGATTACCCCCAATTGAGGTACTGCGGTCCTGCCTGACTCTGAAATTTAACGGTGTGCAATATAATCTGTGTAACAGTGTAGTCAATTAAAAAAAATAAAGGAATATTTCATCTCTTTGGAAGTCCTGCCATACTTTTGACTTTATAAAAGAGACATGGAGCTTGAATATTTCCCAGATATTTTTCAGTCATTGTCCTGGGGGTGGAAAAGCTTGAAAGTCACTGCTTTAAAATTATCTCAGGAGTCTGAACGCCTGAAGAAATATCCATCTACTTAAGTTATATATTCATATTCATGTTCATCAGTAATTGTCTTAATAGATGAAAATGTCATTCTCTACAAGCTGTCATTTACTGAGTCAATACTACTTGTAATTCTTGATGCTCTTCATGATATTTGGAAACATAAGAATCTTCTACTCAGTAGAACAAGTAGATTTAGTAATAAATTTCGAATTCTTGCTTTCATGGGAAAATGGGGCTTTCCAAGAAAGCAGCTCTTGAAGCTCTGTCAATTTTATATAAATACACACAGCTCAGGGTTAGAAATGGTCCCATCTTGGCAGTGTTAGTTAATATTCTAGGATATTTATCTGCCTGGAATTTTTCAGAATGGATCAGAGTTCCCAGCTAAGCAGTTTGTTTGTGGTCACACTAATATTACTTTTCACTGAACTTAGAAAGGAAAAAAAATGATGCTGAACTCAACATAATTTGCAGTAAAAACAGGCTACCCTAGGGTAAATGTAAAGTACAACCCAAAGTAAGGGGTAAGGATAATATACCTATTCACACAGAATTTAGAGGAAATTATGGAATCAGATTTGGGTTAAATAGTCCTAAAGCCTCTCGAAATGTTTTTACCTTTCATATGTCCTAGAACTGGAACTAGAATTTGGGATTCTCTAGGGGCCAGGAAACGATTCTCTACTTTTTAACCTCCTGCTTGCTAATCTCTTGCCACAGGAAAGGCAGAAAAGATTAAGAATAGGAATCTGGGCTCAACTTCAGCAGTGTTGCTAAATTTTTTGAGAATGCAATGATACTTTTAAAAATCAAGGACAAGGGAAAGACCAGACCCTCCACACAGGCACACTTTCTGCATTTCCACTGATGTTACTGAGCCTCCGGCTCTGGTCTGGGTTTTGGCCAGTCATCGTTTTGGCCAGGGTTTGGGGCAGAGGCAGCCATGTGGTGTGAAAGGTGGGTAGCTTTGCAGACAATCTGCAGGAAGTGGCTCTGGTCGTTTCCAAACCCACTAAATCTCACAAAACCCATTTGGATTATTTGGCAAGAGTTGCTGGTTTGATAGGAAAGTTTGGATGGCCTTGGAATGGCTGCTCTTTTCTCATGGTAGTAACTTTGTAAATAGTACCCTATTGATACAGTTTTCAAGTGTGCCTCAATTGCAGAAACAGTAGATACTCCTGAAATTTATCCACTGGGATAAATGAAGTCACTGTGAACACTGATTTAGTAATTCCTGAGCTCTTGCTCCTGGGGGAAAAGAGGCTTAGGTGCCTGTGAGCCTCTGGTCACATTTCCATGAACCCATCAATACGTAACCTTGGTTTCTGTGTGCTTCTGTTTAAAGAGACCTCATTTCATATGTAGTGTTGGTTCATTAACATTGAGCTCACAGCCAACAGCCCTACAACTCATGCTTGGACAAGCTTATCTAACACGTGTCTTTCCTTCATAAGGCACATCCCAGCCTTCTTGAGCTCAGAAACACTAGACAGCATTTCAGCACTATGCTTGGGGGCCTTTTTCAACAGCAAAATCAGCAACAAAGATGTGAAAACCGTGGCAGTAAAGCGACTGCAACAAAAGGATACTGGTTTACAGTCAGAGCTGAAACAAGAAGGCAGAGCTTTTCTCTGTTCAACCTTAGCTGGGAATGTGCAAGTTGGGACTTAAATTTTCTCCCTTCTGTTCATGTCCCCAAATGGCCACAGAAGTGCCACAAGTATTTTTTTTTTTTTACATCTTTATTGGAGTATAATTGCTTTACAGTGGTGTGTTAGTTTCTGCTTTATAACAAAGGGAATCAATTATACATATACATATGTTCCCATAGGGTGGGAGGGAGGGAGACACAAGAGTGCTGCAAGTATTGATTTTGGGGTCCCAAAGCCATTTTAGCAAGTAGGCAAATTCACAAATAAGAAACCCACAAATGATGAGGACTGACCGTACTTGTATTTTAATTTTCTTTACTAAATATGTAAAGCACAAAAATGAGGTATTTTTCCCCAAATAGTGTTCAAAATTCAGACCAAAGCCAGAGGCTAACTCAGTGGAGATGCAGGACATGCTCCTGTGTCAAGGGTCTTTCATTTGTCCTTGATTTTAAGAAACATCGTTGCACTCTCAAAATATTTAGAACACTGCTGAACTTGAACCCAAATTCCTTTTTTTAATCTCTGTTGCTTTACATTTAGCAACCAAGGAGTGAGCCAGGAGGTTAAAAGAGAATCATTTTCTGGTTCTTGGACATATAAAAGGTAGAATCTTTTTGAGAGATTTTAGGACTATTTAACCCAAATATGATTCCATCATTTCCTCTAAATTCTGGGCAAATCCTCGTATTTTTCCAACAGTTGCTTTGGGCTGTATTTTACATTGCCCCTAAGGTAGCTGTTTTTTGTTGTTGTTTTTTTGTTTTTTTTTTTTTTGCTGTACGCGGGCCTCTCACTGTTGTGGCCTCCCCCGTTGTGGAGCACAGGCTCCGGACACGCAGGCTGAGCGGCCATGGCTCACGGGCCCAGCCGCTCTGCGGCATGTGGGATCTTCCCAGACCGGGGCACGAACCCGGGTCCCTGTATCGGCAGGCGGACTCTCAACCACTGCGCCACCAGGGAAGCCCTGTTTTTTGTTTTTTACTGTAGATTTACTGAATTCAGTATCATTCCTGCCGCTCCCCCCCTTGGGTATGATTGAAATATACTGCTGTTTAAAAGGTGACATTTTCATTTTTTTTAATTGCCTATAGCTTATTCTTTAGTTTCCAATGAACCTTCACTTCCAGTGGCTTATTCCCTGGAATTAAAATCTAAAGCGATCTGCAAAAAACGAAACACCTGCAAAGATTACAAAGATTTTAATTGGTTAATTAATTGCAGTTAATTGTCATCATTTCCGTGGTTTTAAGTACACCCCTAAACAGACTTCAGAATTCTTCCAATCAGCTGGGCCGGGGCTGAGGAGGAGAGCAGAGGGCTAGATTGCCTCCTCTGTGCCAGGTCAATTTGTTCAAGGTAATGTGGTTTCTTAAAGTGACATCTCTGTGATAAACATCTCAAAATGTTTCTTAAATATCCACCTTCCCACGAACTCCAGGTCATTTGCTAGTATTCACTGGAGGAGCCTGGTATAAATTTAGGCTGTTTTATTTTTCTCCAAACACATGGTGTAATACTCACCTGCTCCTAGAAAGGAAATCTAGAGTTCTTTCCTGCTAGAGCAGATACATCCCAGGACTTAAGGGCTTATGACAGAAACTTCTCTCTCATTCATGTGATATATCCAGTTGGGAGCCTGGCTGGGGCCCAGGGTTTCTCGTAGGCAAAGATTCTGCCGTTGCTGGAGTTGCTGTTTTATATGCAGAAGTGGCAGAAGGCTCCAAGGGTCCCACTGGCAGGGCTCAGGACGGCCTGTGTGGAAGCCACCAGGTCCATGGGCTGTGGGGGTCAAGTCCTGCAGTGCTCTTGTCTCCTGGTGACTCAAGTCACTGTGAGGAAAGGTGCCTCCATAGCACCCACCTGGAAATGACAAACAGCTATCTTCCCTCCATTGCCCAGATACCTTGTGAGATAACTGAGTTCAATAGTATATGTAGAGCTGATTCACTTCGTTATACAGCAGAAACTAACACACCATTGTAAAGCAATTATACCCCAATAAAGATGTAACAAAAAAAAAGTGAAATGCTGTCAAAAAGTAAACTCTCATATTTATTCAAAGGTATAAATTCCATAGATGAATCATCCAAGGTTTGATACTTGATTCATTTTTCTTGGTGAGCCAAAAATAGACCAGTATTGTTCTCTGACTTACTTCCTGGCTGTTTTGAAGAGTGTGTGTGAGTGTGTGTGTGAGTGTGTGTGTGTGTGTGTGAGTGTGTGTGTGTGTGTAGATGTGTGTGGGATGAGGGATACAACTGCCCCTCCAATTAGTGATATTAATGAACTCTTATTGCCCAGGTATGCCCAGAGCTGTGCTATATTCATCCTCCTTTTTAACCTTTTAAATATAATTGTAAGAAGCAGCTGCATTAGGGCAAGGTTTAAAAATAGCACATTATTTATATAAAGCCCCTTGCTGTTATCAGTAAACGTTATCAAAGTAGTTGATTACTGTCAGCAGCCACCCACCGCTGCTGGAATAGAAACATGAGTTAGTTATACCAATTATAGCATTATCTTAGTTTTGTATGAGACACTGAGTGAAAACGGCTAGGGACAAATGAAAAATGTGGGTCCTCAGACCCTGTAACCTGCCCTTGGAGTTTTGATTTGAGACCTTTGTCCACATAGCCAGACTTCCCAAAAGATGTCACATTTTCGAGAGTCTCTTATTTTCTTTACCTAAGGTTATAACTCAAAAAGAAGAGATATTTCCCCAGAAATGAGTCATCAAGTGTGGAAATTCAAGTGAGGTACATGTTCTGGGTGATTGACAATTGACAAAATGACAGCTGGGGAATACAATGGATTCTGTAAAACTTTGTGGGTAGGAGGCGGGGTAGGATGTGAAGTTTGTCAGGTGAGAAGCATTGTTTGTATAATTCCTTTAAATATTTGATGGCATTCATTTTAATACATCTCCCGTGGAAGGTCTACTTTTAGTGTATATTTATAACATGAGTTAAATATCACTTATTTTTCTTCTAGTTCTAGTAAATTATCCCCTTGCAGTGGTGGTGTTGGTAGTAATATTGGTTCTAGAAGTGTGAAATAAGACTCGGTGAAAACCGTTAGACGTAATCAGAATTTAGAGGCACTGAGTATGCTGTCTCCTCTATACCATCATTTGTGATCAGTAGGGATCAGGGATAAACTAGGGCTGCTGACTTGTGCGCTGCTTAATTGGTGGCTTTTGACTATAGATTAGATTTCTTCATACTCGGGTCTTGACCCACCATCTGATCTTGAATTCAGTTTGGTGGATTGTAACTGGCTTTACAAAAAGAAAACAACAGAATAGAAAATGATAGTTACCATATGTAGGTAAGAATAAGAAAATACTGTTTTCTGCAACTTTTGTTTTATTTACATGAACATGCGTGTGTTTATAACATAGGCTGGTTTAGGAAGACCAGTCTGGTCTTTGGCTGTGACTATGGCTGGCCATTTCCATTTGACAGCTACCTCTGTTCAAGGTAAATGAAACCAGGAACGAAGGTCTTCGTTGTAACAAGGACTTAGGCCAGAATTCAGTTGTTCATTTCTCTTGCCAAGGGTTGAGACATACTTTCTTTTAGTCTCATCCAAACATGGTTTATGGTTTGTGCTGCTCTAAGAATAGCAATTTTTTAGCTGGAGTGCCTCCAGGGTGAGAATGCTTTTATTAATCGAACAGTCAGATTAACCAAAAGTAGTGTTAACTAGAAACTCATGATTTCATCAGTAGTCGAACATCCTTATGAGATGCATTGTAATACATAAGCATCCTTATTTAGCAGTAAGTTATATGAAAATCATTTCATCTTTATCGATTTAGGAAATTACAGCATCGTCATTCTGAAATAAAGAACCACAGTGCAGCAATGTAGATATGGATATAGAAGATGGGAAACAGCTATTTTTCGTGAATTTTCTTATTTATTTTTGAATGCAAGCAATTTTTGAGCACCCACTATGCACTGTGTTTTGGGAACCCGAAGATGATGGCCTCGCCCCTTGGTGCAGAGGCAGAAACAGATGTGTAGATATACAACAGCCATTCAGGATGGTAAGTGCTAGAATAGAGAGAGGTGTGTATAAAATTATCTGGGATGTTAACAGAGGAAGGACTGACCATGTAGTTTGGGAAGACATTACCCATCACAAAATCTTGGAATTAGAATTTGACAGGCAAATAAGACTTCTCCAGCTGCAGAAAGATAGAAGTTTTAGAGGGGTGGGTCGGGGACAGCCAGACTCCAGAACATAGCCTGGTATTTGTTTTCTTTAGTCAGCACTTGATGTGTTTTGAGTATCAATTGCTTCATTCTCTTAAAAATTGAATTCAGAAAAAAAAATTGTTGTTATTCAGAGTACCAGTTAGGGGAGATCTGGTTTTAAGTAAGGTTTCACTGTAGCTTTCGTGTATAAGAAAGCAGGATTATAATAACATGTTTTGTTTTAATTCTACTAACAGAGGTTTTTGGGTGGTTTTTGTTAGTTTGGTTGTTTTGGTTAGGGTAGAATTGGATCTGTATAATTCTGATTATGAGTTCTCCCTTACAAATCCAATTTGGCATCTTTTTTTAAGAACTGAAATATAGTTGATTTACAATATTGTGTCAGTTTCAGGTATGGCTCAGTTTTTATATATATATATTTCACATTATTTTACATTATAGGTTATTACAAGATATTGAATATAGTTCCCTGTGCTATACAGTAAATCTTTTTTGCGTATCTATTTTACGTATAGTAGTTTGTATCTGTTCATTCCATACTCCTAATTTATCCCTCCCCTTCCCTCTTTGGTAACCATAACTTTGTTTACTATGTCTGTGAGTCTATTTCTGTTTTGTACATAGATTCATTCATATCATTTTTTAGATTCCACAAGTAAGTGATATCACGTAATATTTGTCTTTCTCTGCCTGACTTACTTTACTTAGTATGTTATTCTCTAGGCCCATCCATGTTGCTGCAAATGGCACTATTTTATTCTTTTTTATGGCTGAGTAATATTCTGTTGTGTGTGTGTGTGTGTATACATATATATGATTGATTTTAAAAGATATATATATCACATCTTCTTAAACCAATCATATGTTGATGAGCGCTTGGGTTGTTTCCATGTCCTGGCTATTCTAAATAATGCTGCTATGAACGTTGAAGTGCATGTATGTTTTTAAATTGGGGTCTTCATCTTTTTGGAATATATGCCCAGGAGTGGGATTGCAGGATCATATAGTAACTCTACTTTTAGTTTTTTAAGGAACCTTCATACTGTTTTCCATAGTGGCTGTACCAATTTACATTCCTACGAACAGTGTAGGAGGGTTCCCTTTTACTCACACCCTCTCCAGCATTTATTATGTGTAGACTTTTTGATGGTGGCCATTCTGGCTGGTGTGAGGTGATACGTCGTTGTGGTTTTGATTTGCATTTCTCTAAAAATTAGTGATGTTGAGTGTCTTTTCACGCGCCTGTTGGCCATCTGTATGTCTTCTTTGGAGAAATGGCTATTTAGGTCTTCTGCCCATTTTTTTGATTGGGTTGTTTGTTTTTTTTGGGCTGTTGTTTGTTTGAGTTATATGAACTGTTTGTATATTTTGGAAATTAAGCCCTTGTCGGTTGCATAATTTGCAAATATTTTCTCCCATTCCGTAGGTTGTCTTTTTATTTTGTGGATGTTTCCCTTTGCTCTGCAGGACTAGGCATCTTGTATCCTCTGCCCAACAAGAATTTAAGGTGTGTATTGGGACTTTCCTGGTGGTCCAGCGGTTAAGATTCTGCACTCCCAGTGCAGGCGGCCCGGGTTCGATCCCTTGTCAGGTAACTAGATCCCGCATGCCGCAACAAAGATCCCACGTGTCGCAACTAAGACCCAGCACAGCCAAATAAATAAATAAAATAGTTTCTAAAAAATAAATAAAGTGTTTATTAAAAAGGGGACGAGAGATGGGTCATGGGTAGCAGAGAAAATGGCAATGCCTTCAGAGGAAGACAGGAAGTCTTTGCTGGCATCTTACACAGCAGACGCGAGATGGGGAAGAGATGGCCAGATGCGGGAATTCCAGAACACAGAGGACAAAGGTCAATACCGTTTATTCAAAATTATGGTTTCCTGCGTCTAACCTCTCATGGATTCCCTGTTCTTCGAGTCTAATGGGCACAGGTAAGTGTTCTAAGGAAGCAAGGCATTTCAGAAAGCACAGGGGTTCTTGCAGACCTGCCTTCCAAGTCCAGATCTGGAGCCTCTTTGGGCCTGCTTCCTTAGCTGTAAAATCAGCCATGAAAAGACTCTCTTCATGCCATTTCTTACGAGGATTCCTAAGGATTTATGTCTGCTTAGCAGGTAGTCTGAGGTATAGGAGATGCTCTGTAAACCGTTTTCCTCTTCCCGCATCTCTCACCCCATATATGATCCTATGTTAGTCTTTGACTAGGAATTACAAGGTGACATGGTCACTGCAATGGTTGGGCACACATTGTAGTTAGTTTAGCCTGTTCTCTCTAAAATTCAGATTAGGTCTGTACAAGAGAGGCAATTTCAGCGTAGCACAAATAGTTAAGTCCCTTTAACTGTGGTTTTAATAACCCACCCAAAGTTCCACATCTGTGCAGTCTGCATGCTGCCACCTGTGATGCAAGCTGGCAATGCTCCCCCAGTGTGAGCCTGGAGGTTCTTCAAGTCCCAGGGCTGTATGGATGCATTTACGCGCTCTGTTGCTGTTGTTGATACTGACTTTGGGAGGTGCTGGTGGTAGGGAAGTGAGGCGTAGGACGAAGCAATTTAACTCAATCTGGCCGTCAGAAAAGCATAAGAAGGATGAGAGATACTCTGTATGTCTACTTCCCTTCTCTTCTGCCTGATTCCTGATCCCAGTTGGATGTCAACTTAGAATAATAAAACTCTGATCAAGGTAGCATAAATGCAGTCAGTTTTGTGTTAAACTCTGTCATACACTTTTGTTCCGTGTTCCTCTGAAGTCTTTAGATCACCTCAGCAAAAGAGTTGGTGATCGTTTCCTTTGCCTCTCGTTTAAACAATTTGCGTGTCTCTATTTTCTTCAGTGGCACCGATGTCCTCCATCATTTTACAGCTATTAACTCCCAAGACAGTGTAATCAAAACAGCCTTGCAGGCAGATGGGCTCTTCATTCCTTCTTATTTTTGTAATATTGTGAGTCTACATCTGATTTGACTAATCCGGGATATTATTGGGTATTGAATATGGACATCTTGTATGATGCACTGGAGCTTACTTTAAATGACCCCGACTATATGTTAGGGTCCGGAGGTCCTCAGGTCACCCAATAAGAAGCTGAGCTGGAATCCACACTCCGTACTCCAGAGTTAATTTCCCCCCATCCCTCTCCATTCCTGTGGGAGTTTCTCATGCAGTGTTAAATCCCCACACACAAATATTTGATTTTTTGGACATATGTGAGACAAGTACATTCTCTATACAACTACACACGGATGCACATTCCTTCAAAAAACCCTGTGTTGTAAAACTGAAGTGAGTTGGGTCTTGATGTCCAGTTGAGATGCTGATTGTGGGGTAGGCTGGTGAACTCCCTGGGGAGAAGTCCTTGGCTCACGGCTCGCGGATTCTGTGAAATTCTTAGATGGAATTCCTCACCGCAGCAGCCCCCCTTAAGTCGTGAAGCAAATTGAACACCCACAGGCAGACGGTGAGTGACAGCTTGTGTCCTGAAATTAGTTCAAAATATTACAGTCCAAAAAATCTACTTTTTACTAGCTGAGGCCCTTTGAGCAAATTACAGGGCTTCTGGTCAGAGGCTGCCACTCTGTAAAATTGGTGAGCGCCTGCCCGGCCTCGCTCAACTGTTGTGAGAATGAAAAGACGGAACAGAAGCGCAAGTGCCTCGCAGTGTAGAATCGAACATCTGGGCCCTCAAGCGAGCAAATACCGAGGTCTCCTGTGTACGAGGCAGAATAAAACGACAGGTAAGGTCAGGTAGGAGTGGAAGCGGCAGAGACAGGTGCTTTGGGGCCTGAGATGTAATTCACTGACAGAGGTGTCTAACTCGAGGGTTCTGCGGGGTGATGCTTAACTCACGGGTACCCCGCAGGTTTGAACTGAATGGCGATCCAAATCCAGGTCTGCATGTCCTTAAAAGAGATTTGAAAACCAGAAGGAAGGAGTCTGAGAGGCCTGTAGCCCAGAGGGTTCACGAGACACTGCTAAGATGGCTTCTGGAAGCGTGCCTGACCTTAGATGTGAACCTGTGGGCGAGGAGGTAAGGAGGAGGTACCACCTCTTAGCAGCGTCCCAGTTGGCAGCAAGGCCAAGAGAGGGACCCTGACTCTCTGGGGCTTGAGTTGTAGTGTGGGGAGGGCTCTTTGGGGCGGGTAGCCACCCAGCCCCGCCTCCCACCCCAGACCTTTCTCCCGGGTGAGTCACCCGGTCTGGGGGCGGGTGAGAACCTGATGGTGAGGCCCAGGGAAAGCCTCCACAGTGATATAAATGGAAAGTTTTTTTTTAAAAAAAAGACATGGAGGGTTTGTAAAGATGGACTACATTGTGGCTGAGAAAGTGTGGGGAGAGTGCTAAGGCCATTGTTGGAGGGTTTTTTCTGGTTTGTTTTTTCTTAGTAAAGGGAGATGTGGGCTCGGAAGGGACCAGCTCTCGCCACCCCGGGCCATTGTGGAAACGACCAGACAAACTAAAAAGAAGACTTTGCAGTGCAATTAAGAGTCAGTGGAGGGAAAGTGAAAATATGAGGCATAGAAAGAACTGACTGCATTCTTAAATCTTACGGGGATAAAAATATCTAGCACGAAGGCTTGGAGCCCAAAGCTCAGAGTCTGCTAACTCAGAAACAGCAAGCGTCTTCTTCAGTGGCTGTAGAATTGAGTGATCCCCTTTCCTCCCTGCAGCAGCGTCCATGAAAATATCTATTTACCCAATACCTTGGGGGAGGGCATCAGACGAATTTGTGATTCAATCAGCTTGAAAATATTTCTGTTGAGTTTTGCCACTTTGTTTAGTTGAATTTAATTTTTAATTTTTTAGTAGCTTGTAGGCTTTAGGCATAGCCAGCAGTTGGGACATTTTGAGGGAAAGGTTACTTTTGATAGGAAGCCAGTAGAAAAGGAATGAAAGAAAGTGGACCAGATGCCCAGAATTTCTTGTCATGAGAACAGTTGACCATATTTACATTTAAAAAAATTTTTAATTGAAATTTAGTTGATTTACAATGTTGTGTCATATTTACATTTTTTGGAATTTGTTTTTGTTTTTAAGCTTGTCATACTTACACAGAGACCACTCAGGGCACCTCCAAAAAATAAAACAAAAGCACTGAGAGTCTGTCGAGAAGAATTAAGGGAAGCTCCTCTGACTGACTCAGGCATAAGATAAGAGCTGGCTGACACACCGTGGTCTTTTCTGAGTCTGCTCATTAATTAATCATTTTGGGTACACAGATGATTTCTCCTCATTACCCAGTGGGAAAAAGAATGCTATCTGATGGGTACTGCTCCCACAGTGGCTGGGATTGTCATTATTTTCTGGCTCTGTTCACTGGATCATTTGTGAGGCTAGCCAAACGGTCTTAGTAACTTGTTGCCTTTGTTTCCCCATCCGTGAAACTATCAGCCCCGATTTCAGGGACATCAGTGGTTTTGGTTGTCTTTTTGAGGTATCATTCCAAATGCAAACGCAGACACCTATATTATTTGGTTTAGTAAAACTTGGAACACCCAAAGTAATGCATTTTGCAAATTGCAAATGAAAATGTCATAGGCGATGTCTGTTAAAGTTTGAATTTGCATCAGCAGTACTTTGCATTTGTAGAGTCCTTTCATTTTCCCAATTAGTTTACCCTTTTTTTATCCTGCAGCCTGTTGACAGCCTGCCCCTGCCCTGACTTTCCACCTCCTCTCTGGGAGAAAGACCAGGAAGTCCCATTCTCATTTTAAAATGTTGAAAATGAGGCCCAGAAGAGATGTACACTATTCAGAGCCTAGAACTTTTGAGCTATTTAGCAAAGAAGACAAATTCCAATCCCCGTCTCTTGGTTCTTAATCAAGGACTTAAGCCGTTAAACCAGGCCTGGGGAGGCTACTGTCTGTAGGGCTTGGGTTCACTTTCATTTTATCCATGGGTCAAGGGCAAAGGGGTATCTGCTCATCTGATTTTGTATCTTCTTGTGAAAATCCAACAAGGCTTTAAAGAGTATTTCAGATTGTATTACAAAACAGCCTCCTCTCTCCCCCTCCCCCCTCTTCCTACTTTGGTTCATTCATTCCTTATTTTCGTCTTGCTTCCCCAACTGTTTGTTAAATACCTCTGCCAACCACCAGGAGAGGTGCTGAGGATTAAAAAAAGAGAGCATGATTGCATCATTATCCTTATAATCTGAAAGGGGGGGGAAATAGATTAGTGCAATGACATTCTGTCTTCTGGAATTAGAATATGGACATCCTCTAAAAGATAAATCCTTTAAGGTGCTAACTCATCACAGAGGCTTACAAAGAATTGAAATGCCTTAGTCCAATTTCTTTGCTGCCTTACATTACCAGTCACTGGATATCCAATTTTAGACATGGGCTCAATTGGGATCCTACGTAATTAATTAGCTGATTCGGTCAGTTAGAAAGGGATGGGGGCAGGAGCAAAGGTATAATCGTAATCGCAGGGTTTCTGGCAGAGGCAGCAAGATACCCATTTTTTGCAGTGGAAAGTGACATAGGAGTTGGTGTCTGGTGGTTGGTCCAAAGGCTTGTGAGCTTCTCTGAGCCTAAGCCCTGAGAAGACTCCAGTGTTGCATAGAAAGGTGATCTGCTTACAGGACCAGACAGGGCCATCAATCATTTTTCATTCAGCTAGTGTTTATCTTTAAAAAAGGGGGCTCCTTGGACTTCCCTGGTGGTGCAGTGGTTAAGAATCCTCCTGCCAATGCAGGGGACACGGGTTCGAGCCCTGGTCTGGGAAGATCCGACATGCCATGGAGCAACTAAGCCTGTGCGCCACAACTACTGAGCCTGCGCTCCAGAGCCTGCGAGCCACAACTACTGAGCCTGTGAGCCACAACTACTGAGCCTGCGAGCCACAACTACTGAAGCCTGCACACCTAGAGCCCATGCTCCACAACAAGAGAAGCCACCGCAATGAGAAGCCCGCACACCACAACGAAGAGTAGCCCCTGCTCGCCGCAATTTGAGAAAGCCCACACGCAGCAACCAAGACCCAATGCAGGCAAAAATAAATAAACAAAATAAATAAATTTATAAAGAAAAAAGGGGGGCTCCTCAATGTCACATAGTTGCTGTAGAGGTAGATGTGGGAATACTGACTCCTGGGTTACTAGCATAGATTTTTTTTATCGGTCCCTCCATAGCTCTTTACAGCAGCTGACGTGGCTTTCTAAACAGTAGTTTTCAAATTTGCCTCCCAGAGTCCTAAGATACACCAGGAGCCTGGGGTCGAGAGAGGGCCTAGCAAGGAGCCCAGTGGGTGGGCACCAGTCCTGCATCCCTGCTTCCGCAGAATACGTTCATCTTTTTGTGATTTCTGCCACCACCAGCACTTTGCCTCTGTGCCATCTGTCACTTGTGGTTATGTTCTCATCAGAGGATGGTATGAAATACTGGTTATGTCCCTTATAATGATAATGCAGAAGCAGAAGTCAGTAATTGCTGGGTGCAGCATCCTCCTGCCAGCATGGCCATAACCTATAAGCAGTGGAAGGAGATGAGCAGTGATCTCCTTGTGGGGATGAAAACACCTTAGAAATTGAGACGGTCCAAGTTCTTGCTTTGTTTTATTTCGTATAAGCCCCTCATGGGTTGCATGTATCCCGTTTGGAGAGGGATGGTGATCTATTTACACAAAATGAAGAGCCTGAAAGTTCCAACGTCATGGTTCTCTCTTTTAAAAGAAAGAAAGAAGAAAAGTATACACGATATACTGAAATAATGAAGGGGTTTGAAATTCTTTTATTGTTTTCATCTTCTGTTAATTCTAAGATTAGCCTGTGTGGCAGAAGCTGCCTAGCTGTTGATCAAACCCATTTCCTTTCCCTCCTGGGCGCAGGGCTCGATTGAATTCCTAGTTCATCCTGCAGTTGGATTCAGCCCCATGACTACGTTCTGCCCAATGGAACGTGAGCAGAAGTGATATGTGCTCTTCCAGGCCTGGCCCATCAGAACCTCCATGCAAACCTCTTTGTGCTGTTTCTCCTGTCGCTAGATGGAAGGAGATGCACACCCTTCCTCTTGGAGAAGGTGGAACGACCAGAAGGAAGGATCTGGGGTCCGGGAGTCACTCCTAGGAGGACAGCAGTGATCGTAAACTTGTGTGCACAAGTAATGAATGTCTACTGCCTTGGAGCCATTGTACAATTTAGGGCTTTGTTTGTCCCAGTAGAGCT
Organism: Delphinapterus leucas; assembly: GCF_059928025.1. Lineage (NCBI taxonomy): Eukaryota > Metazoa > Chordata > Mammalia > Artiodactyla > Monodontidae > Delphinapterus > Delphinapterus leucas. Next base: position 19,438,748 of record NC_143130.1, on the reverse strand, counting down.
AGACATCATAATTTCATTAGGTAATTTCATTCCTCCGAATTAGAGAATGGGATCTGCAAGAAGCACTTGAAAATTCCAAGAACAACAGAAATTCTGAACTAAGGGGCTAGAACCTCCCCTTAGTGGATGATGATGTATGTGTAGGAACAGCACGACGATCAGCTACTGAGAAGGTTGAATAAGGCCTACCTCCCCCCATCACCCACCTTCAAGCAAGAAGTCACTGATGTTAGTGTGGTGGCTGCTTTAGGCTTTCCATTAAGAGAATCGGAGACACAACACAGCAAAGAGAGGCGGGACAGTGTGATGATTCAGAGAACCAGCTCTCGAGTCAGACTGCATGTGTTTGTACCCTGACTCTGCAGCTTACTGTGTGACCTTGAGCAAATCACTTACCTTCTCTGTGCCTCAGTTTCTTCTCTTTAATATGTAATAACAATATTTATCTCACAGATTGTTGTGAGCATTAAATGAGATACTATATAAGTGCTTAACACAGTATCTGTCACATAATTTTTCAAAGATATATTATCTATTGTCATGTTTCCCCACTTAGAACCCAAGTTACATCTCTGCAAACAGGCACAGTAGGTGGGTGCAGATCAGATGACATTGGTTTATAAATAACAGTGTAAGGCCTCTTCCACCAGAATACTTTGGACAATCTATTGACAATTTTCTGTAGTTGGGCTGTACCCTGCCATTCATTTCATTCATGTTTTTTTTTTTAAGACTGTACTTTATTTTATTTTATTTATTTATTTTTTAACATCTTTATTGGAGTATAATTGCTTTACAATGGTGTCTTAGTTTCTGCTTTATAACAAAGTGAATCAGTTATACATATGTTCCCATGTCTCTTCCCTCTTGCGTCTCCCACCCTCCCTATCCCACCCCTCTAGGTGGTCACAAAGCACCGAGCTGATCTCCTTGTGCTATGCGGCTGCTTCCCACCAGCTATCTATCTTACGTTTGGTAGTGTATATATGTCCATGCCACTCTCTCACTTCGTCCCAGCTTACCCTTCCCCCTCCCCATATCCTCAAGTCCATTCTCTAGTAGGTCTGTGTCTTTATTCCCATCTTGCCCCTAGGTTCTTCATGACCTTTTTTTTTTTTTTTTAGATTCCATATATATGTGCTAGCATACGGTATTTCTTTTTCTCTTTCTGACTTACTTCACTCTGTATGACAGACTCTAGGTCCATCCACCTCACTAAAAATAACTCAGTTTCGTTTCCTTTTATGGCTGAATAATATTCCATTGTATGTATGTGCCACATCTTCTTTATCCATTCATCTGTTGATGGACACTTAGGTTGCTTCCATGTCCTGGCTATTGTAAATAGAGCTGCAATGAACATTTTGGTACATGACTCTTTCTGAATTATGGTTTTCTCAGGGTATATGCCCAGTAGTGGGATTGCTGGGTCATATGGTAGTTCTATTTGTAGTTTTTTAAGGAACCTCCATACTGTTCTCCATAGTGGCTGTATCAATTTACAGTCCCACCAGCAGTGCAAGAGGGTTCCCTTTTCTCCACACCCTCTCCAGCATTTGTTGTTTGTAGATTTTTTGGTGATGGCCATTCTGACCGGTGTGAGATGATATCTCATTGTAGTTTTGATTTGCATTTCTCTAATGATTAATGATGTTGAGCATCCTTTCATGTGTTTGTTGGCAATCTGTATATCTTCTTTGGAGAAATGTCTATTTACGTCTTCTGCCCATTTTTGGATTAGGTTATTTGTTTTTTTGATATTGAGCTGCATGAGCTGCTTGTAAATTTTGGAGATTAATCCTTTGTCAGTTGCTTCATTTGCAAATATTTTCTCCCATTCTGAGGGTTGTCTTTTGGTCTTGCTTATGGTTTCCTTTGCTGTGCAAAAGGTTTTAAGTTTCAGTAGGTCCCATTTGTTTATTTTTGTTCTTGTTTCCATTTCTCTAGGAGGTGGGACAAAAAGGAGCTTGCTGTGATTTACATCGTAGAGTGTTCTCCCTATGTTTTCCTCTAAGAGTTTGATAGTGTCTGGCCTTACATTTAGGTCTTTAATCCATTTTGAGCTTATTTTTGTGTATGGTGTTAGGGAGTGTTCTAATTTCATTCTTTTACATGTAGCTGTCCAGTTTTCCCAGCACCACTTATTGAAGAGGCTGTCTTTTCTCCACTGTATATCATTCATGCTTATTGAGCACCTATTATGGACTAGGGCCTATACTCGCTGTGGATGAAAAATAAAGAGCCCGCAGGTTAGTGGAGACAGACAGCAAAGCAGTACTTCTGATGCAGTGTGACAGCTTTTGGTTTTTACATGAAAGTTGTTAGCATTCTCGGTGATGACTGGGAAGACCAGGGACACAGGCTTTTTTTAGGACTCAGGTCCTGCAAGTTGTGGACTGGAGGCTGGACTCGTGTGTGGCCACCATGCTCGGACGAATCCACCTACAGCTGCGTGGAACACTGTCCAACCTCAGCCAGTGAAAACACAATACTTTGGGAGTCGGGACCCAGGCAGAGGGAGATTTTGTGAAGAATGATGCTAAATTCCACTAAAGCATACTGACAGTCACACAACACACCACTAGTACAACAGAGAAACCCGGGCAGAACAGAGCCCTCTCAGAACAGAGCCCTCTCAGGGATGTGTCCCCCACAAGGGTACACCAAGGCAGCCGTCAGCACACCCGGCACACAAAAAGTTACACAAATCCCTGTTGTGTTTGATTGACGTTTGATCCATCATAGTTGGAATTTCCATCAATTTGTTGAGGCCAGAAGATGGATTTGTGTTTGGTAGACCATGCTTTTGTATGTATTGCTTGTCCGATTCATCCTGAAATCGAAATCCATCTCCCACATAAACCTGTTGGCTAGAACTCCCGATCATGAAAGCCTGTTCTCTTTTTTATTCTCTGCCTCTTTGTATTCATTTCAGTTTTATAAAATCTAATGGCCCTGTGATTCCAGGAACAGTTGGTTTCTGGCTAAAAGCAAACTAGAAAACTACCCGTTTTAGTTACATAAGGTGACGTGGAGAGTACTTGCTTCTGAGGAAACTGGATCTATTTCTAGCAGGGTAGCCTGAGCGCCCTGGAGCAGAAGCACCACCTGCAGGGCTGAGGGAGAAACGCACACAGCGAGAAGCATCCAAACCTTGCTTTGCAGGAAAGACAGGAAAAGTAAAAGGGAGGTCGTCCCACAGGATAAATAGCAAAGAACTCATCAGGATCGCTTGTGGATAAATATGCATGAGAATGCATCCTTGCAAGAGTTCTGACAAATTCCCTTCATTCCTACCTTTTGGAGTTCTCAGAACTCCAAAAGTTTATGTTTTTATTTACTTTATTTTTTTCATTTTTAGAGTGTGGAGACCCTAAAATTGTCCCCCGGAGCACTTGCTGCTGAATGCTGCTGCTGACTGATTTTCAAATAAAAAGCAATGCAGCACAAATATTGTTTGTCTTGATAAGACAAAGTGAATGCCCCTGCAAACTCTGTCCGTAGGAGGCAGGGAAAGACATACTGGCCTTGACCCACAGTTGTCACACCATTTGATGTCTGTCCTCTCCAGCAGATCTAAATATCTGGCCCACCTGCACCCACCCATCTGTTCCTGCAGAAACAGCACTGCTAGTCTAGAATTAAGAGAACTTTGACAATGAAGATTAGCAAACATTAGTTTTTCCAGATGCCATGAAAAGTGAGTTGGTCCAGAATAAAGATCTGCCAGAATTCTTCTGTTTATACTTCGCAAGAGTGTCTCGGGAAGTATAAATAAGATGTCGCCAACATGGCGACATAGGTCATTTCACTCCCTTCACAAGAACAGCTAACATCTATTGAGGAACAGGACACTACTGAGAGAATCGTAGAACACAGGGGTGAGGCTGAAGCACCCCCTGCATCACAGAGGCCAAGACAGACTGCACTGGAAGGGTAAGAGGAGAAGCTACCTGCTGACCACACTGCCCCTCCCCATGCCAGAGAGGTCTGACCTGAGCCTCTGGTTCCTCCAGTAGGAAAAGAGAACCCGGGGAGACATCTAGTCTCCCCCAGCATGGTGGGTCACTTTGTGGAGCCCCTATTCTGATCTCACACAATGGGGATCACAGGGGAATCTGTGGGGCTCAACCCCTGGGAATCTGACCGTGAGAGAGAAGCGGGGAGGGGTTTGCAACACCAGGCACTTGAATCTTGGAAACGGAGTTCCTACCTGCAGAGCCCAAGTAGTAGTCCTAACCAGCAGAACCAAGTCGGGGCACACTCAGACCAGGAAAATTGGATGGTAAAGATCTGCCTGATTGGGATCCTCATATGAGGAGTTTTGCTGGCCCTGGAGCCCGGTTTGCCCATGTCCAGGCAAGGTGTGGAGCCACAGCCCCACTGCTGTGGAGGGTGCCTTCCAGCCCCATCTGATAAAAAAAACATGCTGGTGACAACTTCCGGAAGCTGTGTGCCTCAGCGACATTCAAGCTAAGAGGTAGGCAGGCAGACTGATGGCTCCCAGAGCAAAGCCACTACCAGGCCTCAGTCCACTTCAAGTTAATTTTTGTGAGTGGCATAAGATATGGATCCAGTTTCTTTCTTTTACATATGGATATCCAATAATCGGAGCACCATTTATTGAAGAGCCTGCCTTTTCTCCATTGAATATTCTTGGCGTCCTTGTAAAATATTAGTTTTCCTAATTCGATTGCTTTGCAGGTATTGAACCATCCTTTCATCCCAGAGATAAATCCCTCTTGATCATGGTGAATGATCCTTTTTTCTTTTTGCGGTATGCGGGCCTCTCACTGTTGTGGCCTCTCCCGTTGCGGAGCACAGGCTCCGGATGCGCAGGCTCAGTGGCCATGGCTCATGGGCCCAGCCGCTCCGCGGCGTGTGGGATCTTCCCAGACCGGGGCACGAACCCGTGTCCCCTGCATCGGCAGGCGGACTCTCAACCACTGCGCCACCAGGGAAGCCTGAATGATCCTTTGAATGTGCTGTTGAATTTGGTTTGCTAGTGTTTTAGTGAGAATTTTTGCATCTATATTTATCAGGGATATTGGCCTGTAGTTTTCTTTCCTAGTATCTGGTTTTGGTATCAGGATAATGCTGGCCATGTAAAATGAGCTTGGGAGTATTCCCTCCTCTTTCATTTTTGGGAATAATTTGAGAAGAATTGGTGTTACTTCTTCAAATGTTAGGTAAAATTCACCAGGGAAGCCATCTGGTCCTGGGTTTTTCTTCATTGGGAGGTTTTTGATTACTGATGCAATCTCCTCACTAGTAATTGGTCTTTTCAGATTCAGATTTCTATCTTCTTCCTGATTCAGTCTTGATAAGCTGTATGTTTCCAAGCATTTTTCCATTTCCTCTTTATTTTCTATTTTTTTATATATCTATGAGAAAATGATGTTAGCGAAACCTTTCGTGGTAATCATTTCACAGTATCTCTAAGTCAAACCATCATGCTGTACACCTTAAACTTACACAGTGATGTATGCCAATTATTTCTCAATTAAACTGGGGGAAAATGTGTACTTCCCTTAAAGGTGACACATCTTTCTTGGACAGACCTGATTTGAAATATTCTGTGCACCATGCTATCTGATCATGTTTCTCATATACTCGGCCACACATCAGCTGTTGTTCCTGTAGCTTCGTTTACATTTACTTTCTAGGGGCACAGTAGGGTTTATTTGCTGATTTATGCATCTTGTCAGTACCTATCTTTTGGGCATCTGCTATCGTGCCACGAACAGGAGACACAGCAGATGTAAGAAGATACTTTTAAGAATGTCACCAGGAAGTTCAACAGCCAGAGTTTAGTTGCATCTTGAGGAACATCCCTCTCTTCTTCGCCTGAGGATCCTCAGAGCCAATAGGAACGGACGTTTGTTGAAGCATCACAGTGTAGCAGTAATTGTGACAGATTCAGCGACGTTAAGGTGCAGCCCTTGTTTCTAGAGTATTTAGAGTTAAGTGGAAGACAGGGCACAGGGGACAGGGTAGGCATGCACATAAATATCATTCATAGCCAGCCTCAAGAAGTGCCACGGAGAGAGATCCAATGCACGTGCATGTGAGCACACACACACACACCCCACACACACCCTTTACTGATGAGAAAACTAAAGCAGAGAGAGGAAGGGCACGGAGCTTAGCAGCAGCAGGCTGCATTGTCAAGCTGACATTTTGAAGAGCTTCAGAGATCACTCTCTGTGGAAAGAGCAAAGCGTAATCACATGACAAAATACATTTCTGTACGGAAAAGATCCTCTTGCAACTCCTGGAGGCACTGAACCTGTTTCAGATCTCCTTAGGGCTTCCGTTAAGTGGGTGCCTCCTTTAAGAAATCAAATGGTAGGAGACTTGTGGAATACACCTTAGGTTTATTGTGGGTCTTGTTTTGGCTTTGGGGTTTCCATGAATTAATTGTCTTTTACCCAGAGGTTGGTTGAAGTGTAGCATTAGGTTAACTTTGTTCTCAAGAATTCCAGGGGTGCTCATTGCTAACTGGCTTTTCACAGCAATGACATTTAAGGCCTGGATGTTCTGTGTTGGTACAGCGGATACACACGCATCTTGTTGGTTAAATAAAAAAACCAAAAACAACCAGGGAAGGAATGTAGACTTTGATCAACGTTTGCAGGAATCAGAGTAGAGGGAATGGAAGAGAGGTTGGTTGGACCACCCCCGTGCTTGACCTTCATGCCGGTGCAGATGCTCCTTAGGCTTGAGGAAGATCCGGGGAAGGTCAGCCGCACACATAGGTGACCCTCAAGGAGTGGCATTTACCTGGATGAATCAGTGCCTTGCAATCCAACATCTAGACCTCCCCTGATTTCTCAACACAGTGAGAGTAGGTCTTTTGGTCAGAACATAATCCCATTAATCAACAGGGAGAAAGCCAATTTTATTAATTTATAATGAAATGTGTAATTATCCAGTGAGCTTATGTTTGCTAAGCATCCTAGTCTTTGCCCTTTAGTCAAAAATACCTGAAAAGGCAAACTCTAATCAGGAGATTGCTTGGAATCAGAGCAAGAGGCGGGAATGGGCTTATTTTAATGGTTGCTACCATCAAGCTGTGATGGATAGTCTGAACTCTTCACCTCCATTGCAGGTACATACCTGCCTCAGTCCATGGTCATGGTCAGTGGGCCAGGACTCTGTGCCCCCCTGACAGTGCTGGGAGGCACTGCTCACTCTTCTTTACACTTTCCGTGCTGATTGACTCCATACTCACCCTCACAGGTGTGTTTCTTCTTTAGGGTATTAATACAAACAAACCTCTATCTTCTTACATACTGTATTCCCCAAAACATGGTACTTATTTGCAAAACTTGATCCATACACGCACATATTTCTGTTCCAGGGAGATTTAAAAATACATTAATATTTATATAAATTGGTATATAAAAATATACAAAATCCCTCATTACACCTAATCTTTTAGTCAGTTTCTGATGCTATATTACTAGTGTTCCATATAGTTCTTTGACTTTAGTTGTTTCCTTTCATAACTAAACCCAAACAGTGGACAAGCTAGAGTTCAATAAGCAGCCAGGTGGCCACTTTGGCTCCATGTAACGGGTGCCATCTTCGTCTCGTCTCACCTGTGTTACTATTGTGAGATCTTCATTTTAATCACGAGTTGCTTCAGGTGCATTTTATCATTTAACATCTATTTTTGCGAATAATAATAGGAAAGTGCCAAAGGTACTCCAACAACGAAACACCATTCTATAGTAGACAAACAGTGATTCAACTCAAACTTGACTTTGGCTACAAGTCATGGCCGAAATGCAAAGCTGAAATTAATTGTGTGAGCATCTATCTTTCGCATGCAAAAGGCCATGTCACCGTATGTTATATGAGAGTATGATGTATTTTTAAAAGTTAAATGTAGGAATGTTAGCGTTGTTTATACCCTCTGTCAGATTATACTTGGATCTTGTGGGGGAGGGAGAGTGGAAGACATTTTGCTTATTTTGGTAAATTCAATAAATCGTGAATGCCTGCTATGTGTCAGGCAACGCGCTAGGCATCTATTTTCAAGTTCTAAGTAGTGGTAGAACGAGGGGAACACCCCCTCTCTCGCGCCCTTACATATGCTTACAAATCATCGTTTTGAAGTCATTTTAAAATCTCTTTAGACCAGGGGAGCATGTTTTGAAAACATTTTACAATTAAGGTATTTAATCAGAGAGGAGAGAATAACTGTATTTAACACAGAAATAGAAACATGCATTCCATTCTGCTGTAATACTATCGTACGTATTTCTAAGACTCCCCGTGCGAGGCAAAAATCACACAACAAAAACCACAGAGCTTATGGGAGAAGTGGCGTGATGCATGCAGCACTCCAGAAGTTCATCAGTGATATGTTATACAGAAAAGGTGGGAACCTGATAGAGACAGCACGGTTTTATGCATGTTAAATGGTTAAGAATAGTCACCCTAAAAGCGACCTGAAATGTGCTTGTGGAAGTGGGTGTAAGAAGGGTTGGATCTTGTGAGTTACTGAGAGGTGGTAGAAGGATGATCTGTAATCAGATGGAAAGCTGTAACCGTGACATGGATGAGAAGGACTCATCACACAGGGAAATCCAGGGTAGCTGGTAGATGCTTGAAGGGTGGGCCTGTGTGCATTTTGCATATCCCTACCCGGCTCAGTTCCTCGTTCACTGAGTGCAGTGTTCCTCACGCTTTTCACTACTGACATTTGGTACCGGATAATTCTGTGTTGTGGTGGGAGAGCTGTCTTGCTCGTTGTAGGATAAAGCATCCTTAACCTCTACGCGCTAGATGCCAGTAGCAACCCCCGCCCAAGTCATGGCAGAAGCGTCTTTGGACATTGCCATATGGCCTCTGGGGGGCAAAAGTGCCCTGATTTAGAACTGACTGAGTGTTTCTCACAGGCAAAATTGCGTATATGCAAATGGGAAATTTTGTGATATATCAGTCGTGTTGGAACAAGTTCATATTTTCAAAGCAAGTGTTATAGCAAAAATGGCTGTGTTTCATTACATTTAAAATAATGAATTTCTGATTTAAATGTGAAGGAATCATTTGAGTTTTAAAAACTGAACTGTTTCATGTTGAATACAACACAAAGATGAAGATGAATTAAAAATAAAAACAGAATACAATTTAATATCCGTAGAAAATAAAGACATATGGCAATAACAATTGGAGTTAAAACTGATTTAAAGAAAACAATACAATAAAATGTGGAACATACATTTAATGTAATTAAAGTATTTTAAATTAGCAAGCATATAATTTACATATCTAGTTATGAACCTCAGAAAGTGTTCAATTTATCCAAGACAACCACAATAATAAACAAAGATGTTAAGCAAGGAAAAAAAAGAATGCTGTTAATTTAGAAATAGTCCAGTGACAATGTATATTTCATAGTCTTTTAATATATTTGGTTTAAATTATAGGTTAGGAGATATCTTTTTTAAAATAGCCTTTGTATTGTTTTTATAAGTAATTTGAAAAATTACATTTTGATTTTCAACATTTATGCCAACTTTCTGGTACATTTCTACAGCCAGTTTATACTTTAACAATGAACAATAATGAGAAACTCTTAACTGCTTCTTCTTCACAGTTGCCAGTGAAATCACTGTAATTTGTCTTTTGTGTAAGGAACTGGATTTTCCTCATGCAAAAAAAAAAAAAAAATCATTTCCAGTAACTTATTTGGTGCTGGGCAAGTTGAAGTAGTGGAAGGTTTAGAAGAAAAGTTTATAAAGTGTATTGTTATCGAAGAACCACCTCTTAGTCAAGGCAATTATCTGAAATTTGGAAGTCATCTTTTCTCCTTCCTAATGAGCATAATATGTACACTTTTTTCAACATGAAAGAAAATGTATTGCAGAGAAAGAATTTTCCAGTATTTGAAGAGGTAGACAACTGCACTGAAACCATAACATTCTAGATGTGAAAGAAAGGGTGTATTAAATACTAAATTATTTTTATTAACGATGCTCAGGGCTTGAATTTTTAATTTTTCTGAGCAGGACCTGTATCTTCCCATCTTATACTACTGCTTCTCTTACAAAGTCAGAACAAGCTGTAAAGCTAATTAAACCTGTGCATCATTTCAGCAAGCCATTGATTTGTTTTTTGGTTTGATTTCTAGTTTTTTAATTATTGAATTAATTGTCTCCTTATTCTGTGTGAAAGTACAATCTTGAAATAGAGTTCAAAACACAACTTTTTATTTTTCTTAGCCATTATTTGGTTTCTTTTTCAGAGCAGGTAGAGAAAATAATATAAGAATTACTCTTAAGCATACCCACCCTTAATTTAGTTCGTTTGTGTCTAAATTACACTATTTGGCTTTTATACAGCATAAGAATGCTTTTTGTCAGCTCTTGTTTGTCTTGTGCCATTTGCTCCAATGACAATACCCACAGGGCAGCAATCTTGTGCCCAGGAGATGGATTTTAATTAGTCGGCACACAAGCCACCAGATGGCTCCCTCAGGTTTTTAAATCTCCACTTGGGTAAATAAATTGACTTGCCCTGAAAAAACGACTTAAGTAAATTTTGAATAATGCCCCAAAGTCACAATATGAGCAGGTGTTCATAGTTTCAAGCTGAAATGCTGTGTGTAGAGCTGTCAGGGGATGATTATACAAGATCCTCAAGATGGTTTTACCACATGCATCGTGACTTACCTTCTTCATTGACTTTTCTCTTTGATTTTTTTTTTTGCATTCAGAGTTGAAATGCCTCATAGCTTGTTTCTTTTTCTCCCTTTTCCCTTTTCCCTTCTGAATGTATGGTGCCTTAAGGATCTCATAACTGGCCCTAAGCCTTCCAAAGATGTTGGGAGTTCACACGCAAAGTGGAATGTGGGAGTTGTGTTGCTCATCTGACATCAGTATTCTCTGCTGACCTTGCCTACTTGCTTCCCAGACAGAATCCTCACAATTGGGCAGTTTCACATCTGCCAAGAACTCCAAAACCCGATGGGATCGATTCTTTAATCAAAACGAGGCAAGGGAAAGGGATAATGGGATTGTTTTTTTCATTGTGGTAAGAACACTTGACATGTAATTTACTCTCTTAAATTTATAAGTGCATGGTAGAGTATCATTAACTATAGGCACAACGTTGTACAGCAGATCTTCAGCTGAATAAGTTCTAGCTTTTTGATAACAGCCATTCTAACAGGTATGAGGTGATATCTTATTGTGATTTTGATTTGCATTTCCCTGAGGATTAGTGATGTTGAGCACCTTTTCATATACCTGTTGGCCATTTGTATGTCCTCTTTGAAGAAATGTCTGTTCCAGTCATTGGCCCATTTAAAAAATATGGTTATTTGGTGTTTTTCCTATTGAGTTGTAGGGATTCCTTATATATTTTGGATATTAACCCCTTATCCAGTAAATGGTTTGCAAATATTTTCTCCCATTCCGTATGTTGCCTTTTCATTCTGTTGCTTGTTTCCTTTGCTGTGCAGAAACTTTTGAGTTTGATGTAGTCCCACTTACCTATTTTTGCTTTTGTTGCCTGTGCTTTTGGTGTTATATCCAGGAAATCATTGCCAAGACCATTGTCAGGGAGTTTTCTCCTATGTTTTCTTCTAGGAGTTTTACAGTTTCAAGTCTTAAGTGTAAGTCTTTAATTCATTTTCAGTTGATTTTTGTGTAAGATGTAAAATAAGTTGTCTAATTTCATTCTTTTGCATGTGGATATCTAGTTTTCCAAACTCCATTAAAGAAACTATCCTTTCCCCATTGTGTATTCTTGGCACCGTTGTGGAAGATCACTTGCCATATATATGTGGGTTTATTTTTGAGTTCTTGATTCTTTCCACTGATCTACATGTCTAGCTTTATGCCAGTACCATGCTGTTTTAATTACTGTAGCTTTGTAATATATTTTGAAATCAGGAAATGTGACGCCTCTAGCTATGTTCTTCTTTCTCACGATTGCTTTTGCTATTTAGGGTCTGTTGTGGTTGTATGAATTTTAGGCTTGCTTTCTTCCTATAAAAAAGTGCCATTGAGATTTTGATGGCAATTGCATTGAATCTGTAGATGACTTTGGGCGGTATGGACATTTTAACAATATTAAGTCTTCCAATCTATGAAGATTGGAAGGATGTATTTCTATTGTGTTTTCTTTAACTTCTTTCATCACTAGTTTGTAGTTTTTAGCGTACAGGTCTTTCACCTTCTTAGTTAAGTTTATTCCTAAGTATTTTATTCTTTTTGATGCAATTGTAAATGGGATTGTTTTCTTAATTTCCTTTTTGGATGGGTCATTATTAGTGTATAGAAACACAATGGTTTTCTTTTTTACTTGTCATGGTGTTGTGTTTTTTTAACTTTTTTTTTAATTGAATGAAAGATTTTTTAAAATTGTATAGTGCTTTACAATTTTCAAAAGTTGTAGACACATGGTTTCTTATAATCCCATAATAACCCTTTTTTTTTGGTCCCCTACTTCTGTATTGCCCCTGCCCCCTTCCCTCTCCCCACTGGTAACCACTAGTTTCTTCTCTGTATCTGTGAGTCTGCTTTTTTCTGTTTTATTCACTAGTTTGTTGTAATTTGTTGGTGTATAATTGTTCATAGTGGTCTCTTATGGTCCTTTTTACTTCTGTGGCATCAGTTCCGTCAGTTGTAATATCTCCTCCAGAGTTTCTCATTGAAGATTCACTCTGAGAACTGTTGAGAGTTTCAGTCTTTTCATAGATGCACCACGCAAGGTCTCACGGTGCGGATTATCATAGTAATGAAGAAATCCGTGAGGAGAAGTTCACCTAATGTTTCTGTGATCACCTGATGTGAGGCAGGGAGGAGTAAGCAGGCTGAATTGAGCAAGAGGACTCATCCATAACCCTCTTCTCTTTTTAGGGTTAGAACTACTTTGTATTGTCATTACCCAAAACCACTCGCCAGAAAACACTAGGAACTCAAAAAGAACTAACCACTAGCACTGACCCTCTGCCTCCTCTGTCAGTCTTACTCCTCCTTCTTCAGTGAACGGGTTTTATTTAGCAAGTCTCTCTTGCAGTTATCCTAGGGCAAAACCTGTGTATAACACTCTGTTAGCACTTACAGGAACCTGAAAATAATTACCTGTTCCAGTCTTTTGATTCCAGTCTTCTGGGAAGTATGGCTGAGAAATCTACATGGGAGTGCTTTAAAGCACATCTCAAATTTTAGCGCACATCAGAATCACCTGGAGATTTTGTTAAAACAAAGATTTCTCGGCCCCACCTTCATTCTGATTCTGATTCAGTAAACCTGGGTGGGAAAAGGGGGCATGAACTTGCATTTCATTAAACTCCCAGGTGATGCTGATGCTGCTCTTCCGACGGTTCCTTTTTGAGTAGCAAGACCTTCCAGAACACGCTTCTAACATCAGTTGTTGTCACCTCTAAGGAGAAATGCTTTTGAAGATGAACAACAGAGCGATGCTACAGCAAACCATTTGCAATTTGAACCGTGCATGATTGTATGTGACTTGAGACTTATGACTTCAATTAGGGTGTAAGAAACCCAACTTGGTCCATCTCCAGAATTCCTAGCAAAAAATAACCCTTGGGGTTTCAATGAGAGAAGAGGAAGGGCACTGGACCATCACCTAGAGAATGCCCCTACTGGTTTTGTCTTCACTTATACCTAGAAGAAGATGATTGAGACAAATCTCAAGACATGGTCCCATTAATAACACAGAAGAATGGATGCCTGTTGTTGAACGTGGAGAGACGGGATGAGTGATGAGAAACATGGCAAGTCTGTGACCTGCTGCCTCTAACCAGTCATTTCAAGGCATTCTTACTAATCTTTCAATGCAGCCATTACTTAATGGCAATGAGACCCAAAGGTGATGCCTTAGATAAGGTGACTGCTGACAAATTCTCTAATCTCAACTAAACACAGATCCATTGTCCCAAACCACTGGCTGGCACAAAGCCCTGATTGTCTTAACAGGGATTTGACATGGAAATGGGAGACTTTCAAGCCTTTTTTTTTTTGAGAAGCCTTCATTTCTGAGAATGAAATGCTGCAATGGAGAAAAATGTTTTTTCTCTCGAATGGCCCTGAAGAATCAATAAGGATTTATATCTAAGACTTTTCAAGTCTGTGGAAAGGTGGTGGTTCTCGGCAGGTTATGCAGGAGTCTACTGTGTGTGCAATCATCCTTCAGTATTTTCAGCCTTAGAATCAATTGCAGCCCAAAGATGTACTCCGAACCATGCTTGTGAGTAGTTCTCTGAAGCCAACAGCAGCACATCTATCTTCTGGAATCTATTAATTCATTCAACAGAGATCTTTGGTGAGACTCTGTGAGATCATATAACATAGACCTTGACTCATGGGGCTCGCTATGTTTGGGTGAGGTATAGATGTATGTACACAAATAATTACAGGTTGGTTAAATGACATCACGTGAGTAACAGACATTGGGCCGTCCCCAGTACGCTTGGGAAGCATCCATGATGGAGGAGCTGGTGTCGCCAGGGGAGGTGCAGGTGAGCAGAGCCTGGGAGGAGGGTGAATTTGCCTGGCACACCGGGATCTTCAGAGTCAAGGGAAAAGTCTGGAGAAGTATGCACATATGCACAGGGGACAGAGACCACGTTGCAACGCATGTAGCCTCACTGCCTACCCCGGCTTCTGGCACATTTCAGTCGCTCAATAAGTAATTTGAGACCAATCACAATACATTTTCTGACAGTACATTTTCTCATCCTCACTGCGAGTCTCTCTGCTTCTGTCTCCCTCCACATCCAGGTTATGAAAATACCTTCTAGAACTCTGTACGGGGAAGAATGCAATTCATCAGAAGAGGAGTGTTAGGGAAGATCATTTATCACTCAATATTGCACTGTTGGTCGCAGGTCAAAATCTGGGATCCATGGTGTTGACGGCTCAGAGCTCAGAATTGAATGTTGCCTTCTCTAGCCACTAATCGTTCATATATTTGTTCATTCATTCATCGAAAAATATCTCCTGAGCATCTACTAGGTGACAGTCTCTTTCTAGGCATCAGGAATACAGCAATGAACAAAGTAGACAGGACCCTGCACTCACAGAGCTTCTTATCTAGTAGAGGGAAACCCAGAAATCAAGTCAACACATAAATGTTCAAGGTCCATGTAGTTAGTGATGAGTGTTATGAAGATCTGATCGGAAATGATGGTGGGAGATGGTAGGTTTGGGTGAACCCAAGACTTCCTTCCTGCAGACAAACACTTGTATTGTTATAGATACAGTACTCAACTCTGCACGTCAGAAGTACCAGTGTAGACTTAACATTCTGTAACAGAAGTGTTTTTTTTTGTTATTTTTGTTTGTTTGTTTGTTTGTTTGTTTTGCAGTACGCGGGCCTCTCACTGTTGTGGCCTCTCCCGTTGCGGAGCACAGGCTCCGGACGCGCAGGCTCAGCGGCCATGGCTCACGGGCCCAGCCGCTCCACGGCACGTGGGCTCCTCCCGGTCCGGGGCACGAACCCGTGTCCCCTGCATCGGCAGGCGGACTCTCAACCACTGTGCCACCAGGGAAGCCCTATCCAGTGATTTTTAAAATAACAAATCTAGATATATGAGAAGGGAATGGATTTTTTTCTTTTTTTTTTTTTTTTTTGCAGTACGCGGGCCTCTCACTGCTGTGGCCCCTCCCGTTGTGGAGCACAGGCTCCGGACGCGCAGGCTCAGCGGCCATAGCTCACGGGCCCAGCCGCTCCGCGGCATGTGGGACCTTCCCCGACTGGGGCACGAACCCGTGTCCCCTGCATCGGCAGGCAGACTCTCAACCACTGCGCCACCAGGGAAGCCCCAGAAGCTTTTACGGGAGTTAATTAAACCTGTTGCTGGTCTCGAAGTGCATCGGGTTGTGTACCTGGAGAGACCCCGGGTTTACTGACCTCAGAGGCGCATTAAGAAGTTGTTGGAGAAGCAGTTGCAGAGCAGAGTGAATTGCTCTGTACAGCAGAGGGAGTGAGAAATGGGAGGAATGCAGGAGAGAGGAGCCTGGAGGCCGGAAGCCTGTGAGTAGGAGGAACTGGTGAAAGACTAGGACCTCTGCTGACGGGTGGGATGGGGGAGAACTTCAGCGCGGCAACAAAGCTGTCTTGTGAGGAGTTGCTTCCTTATTGTTGTCTGAGCAGATCGAGAGGTGAACTCCCTCCTCTGTGGGTCCTTCAAAACCTCAGATGGTTCTCTTTGCTCACTGATGCTTTTCTGTGGCTGGACTCTTTTGGGTAAATTCAAAGATGGGCTGAGTTCCATGTCCAGCCTGGCAATGGGCTATGACAAAGCCTGATCAGGGGACACAGGAAATGGAAGGTAGCAGGAGCCGCTGACATCTGGGTTGCATTTTAATGTAATCCCAAAGAGGTTTGAAATTAGCACAGATTGTAAAGTCATCTCCTGGAAGTAACAGAAATGTGTTCTTCATTACCCTCATCTGGAGGTGGAGAAAATGGCCCTTCCTAGAAGCGTTATGAGGAATAGCCAAGTGCCTGGCACGTTTTAGTAGCTATGGGCTGAACGTTTGTGTCCCCCCAGACTCATGTTGGAATCCTGACTCCTAATGTGATGGTGTTAGGTCATAGGATCTTTGGGGAGGTAATTAGGTCATGAGAGTGGAGCTCCATGGGCGAATTGGCGCTTCTTAATCTATAAGAAGAGACAGGTGAGAGCTTGCTTCCTTTCTCTCTGTTCTCCACCTTATGCGGACACAGTGAGAAGACTGCTTCCTGAAAACCAAGAAACAGCCTCTCACCAGGCATCAGATCTGACAGCACCATGATCTTGGACGTCCAAAACTGTGATAAATGTTTGTTGTTTAAGGCACCCGGGCTACAGTATCTTGTTGCAGCGCTAGCGAACTAAGACAGTAACCATTCTATTTGACAGATGGTGGTTTCCTCCCCCGCTGCCTGCCAAGGGATTTGGACCAGGTGCACGCTAAGGGTTTTATTTAAAATTGACAAAGCTGTAAGTTAAAAATACTTGTCCCTACTGAGTTTCCAGTATTATGGCAGAAACAAGAAATGTAATCATGGGAATGAATGCAGTCTGTCAGGGACCACTTGAAACAAGAGTGAAAAATTAGAAAACAGAGTAAACAGTCAATAAATATTATTTAATAGTAACAGAATATTGGAAGTTTAATAGCATTTCTCTAATGGCCATATAATAGGGGCTCTTGAGACAGGTGGAAAACTGGGTGGGCTGGAACTTGAGTAGACTGTGGATGGGGAAAAGGTAGAAAGGAGAGTGTTGTAGAGTCTGTGGTGGGAGAAAAAGCTTAAGTACAGGCATGTACTTAAGCTGAAGCTTCCAGGGCATCATCTTGTGGGTTTACACGTGTGTGCGCCCTCACATCTTCTTAATTAAGCCATCTCATTGAGTCACACTTAACTCATTTAGAGTTTATGATTATTTGGAAAGAGATGGCCTACAGTTTGGAAGAAAAGAGAATTATTAGATGTTTGAACGGTCTAAGCAGGACAATTGTAGAATTTTAGCTCTAAAAAGGAAAGGGTGGGGCACCTATAGCTCAGAGAGGTTAAGTAGCTTCCCTAACCTCACACAGCTGGCCAATGACAGACCCAGAACTAATTAAAGGCATCAGTTTCAGGGTATCTCAGAAAGAAGGGGAAGGTTATCTACATAAGGAAACAAATGATTAAAAATACCCACAGAGGTATCAGTTACATGAGAGCATGCTGTGATTGCAGTACAGTAAGTCCCCTACATACAAACAAGTTCCAAGAGCACTTTGTAAGTCCAGTTTGTTCGTAAGTCCAACAAAGTTAGCCTAGGTACCCAACTAACACAATTGGCTATATAGTACCGTACTGTAATAGGTTTATAATACTTTTCACACAAATAATACATAAAGAATAAACACAAAAAATCAAACATTTTTGATCTTACCCGACAGTACCTTGAAAAGTACAGTAGTACCAGCTATACCAGTGCTGCTTTTACACTTGCTTCCGGACATCCTGGGCTTGAAATAAAGGTACTGCACTGTTGTACTCCATACAGTGCTGTACAGTAAAGTACACAGAAGCACAAGCACTTGTACAGGATGCACGCACGTGACAGTGTATGCCAGACACGTGAACCAACTTACATGATTGGACATACGAAAACGTTCGCATCTTTGAAAGTTAGCAATTCAAAGGTTTGAGTGTAGGGAACTTACTGTATAGCACAGGGGGACCTGTGTCTTTTGGTACAGTTTAAGCTCGTCCTTTATCAGCCTGTATATTTGAGGAAGCAAGAGCTCTATGGGCAGCACAGCTGCTCTGTAAACGGAAAGTAATTTTTTCTACTAAAATACACCATATATTACCATGTTTGTGTCCTTGAGGTAGTCTTAATGCACACAAGCAAGGTTTTAAAATGGATTTCTGGGTTTGTATCTTTTTATCCTCGGTCATCTTTTACTTTAAAAGTATAAGGAAAATGGCATCCATATATATAGAGAAGCGACCCTATGGTTCGGTGTTTGTGTTCTGGGGTTTTTCGAGTCTCTGAGAGGGTTCTGTAGTAGTCACATCGCTTCCTCAGGGTTTTCCTCTGCTTGAGCTGTATTACAGCTATACCTCCGCATCTTCGGGTATAAGAATGGAGTGTGATTGCTGGACAAAAACAAAACTTTGTCAGTCCGCTTTAAAGAAGGCAGCTGAGCACACGGTCACAGATGCTGAGAAGTTCTTGCATATTTAAAGGCTGTTTGGGGAACTGTTAGTACTTTGAAGAGCTTGGTACCTGGGATTTTAGGAGATGTTCCTTCTGCCTTAAAAGGAACAAAGCCCTGCCCAGTCTTACTCCTCAGGACCTTCCCTCGGGTCTAAGAGATGACTGATATGCTCCATCTGTGTCCCAGCTTCTGCCACCCGAGTTGCGTGATGTAATTGTGGAAGTATTAAAGGCATGTTTCCCTCAATCACAGCTTTCTTAAAAGTTTAAATTTGTTGAATAATAAGTAAGCGCATTTGTCTAGCAGTTTGCAGTAGAAAAGTGTCCCTGCCGTGTTTCTTTTGAGCCACGTGGTTGGGGGGCAGCCCCTCGGATCCACAGCCCTCTGTCCGTGAGATCAGCTTGCAGATGCCTGTCCTGGCTCCCCACCAGGTTGCCGCGGGCCGAGTAAGAAATGCATGTGAGAGCACTTTGTGGTCAGGACTGTGGAAATCCTCACCGATGGAAGGCATTAGTATGTTCCTGTGTGATGGGATCTCAAAGCTCCTGTACATCTCAGCTCAAAACTAGGGTGTTTTCACAACAAGGTCCTACTGTCTAGCACAGGGAGCTATATTCAATATCCTGTGATAAGCCATAATAGAAAAGAATATGAAAAAGAATGTATATATATGTATAACCGAACTACTTAGCTGTACAGCAGAAATTAACACTGTGAATTTTTAAAAAGTAGGGTGTTTTCTTCCTAAACAAAAGGACATGAAGTAGTCATTTGAAAGAGAGAATAAATGTAACCTCAACCCAGGTATATGTGGATCTAGCTCATAGGCTGGTGGTTGCCAGGGGTGGGGGCATGAGGGGTGGGAGAAATGGGTGAAGGGATTCAAAAGGTAAAGAGAAGAAAAATAATGGTGCATTACTGAGCAACGAAAAACAAAAAGAAATTGTTTGGTTTAAAAAAAAAAAAAAAAGGGACTTAAAATGCCTGAGCCCAGAGGGTCTTGTTCACGGTAGCTAAATTTCATGATTTGATTATTACCTCGTAAATTATAATGCTACACCAACATTGAGTATTGCACTGTATCCTAGCTTTGGCTATGTCTTTTTGTTCAAAAAAGTCTACCAAAAATATATGAACATATAAATGCTTTGAGCAGTTGTGTAAAGACTTAACAATGCTGCAGAAACGAAAACATACTGACGCTTTTTTTTTTTTCATACTGACACTTGAATACAAGGCATTTTCTTTTTTTTTTTTAAAGGCATTTCCTTAAATAACACACAGCTTTAGAGAATACTTACTTGGAACTTCATCTCACCATCTTTGAAACTAGAGAGGGTTTAAAATTGTAAAATATGCTATCAGTTGTAGAGAGGAAATTAATTTTAAATAGAATGTGTAATTCGGATAGGTTTATCTTTACAAAATAGAATATGACATTAAATAACTTAGTCAAAGTCAACTGATAGTGATTCAGTGTTGACATTCAAATGCTAATTTTGACCTCTGTCAACTTTGTTTCCTCTTAAGAAATTATAAGCTGCACTGTGAAATTTATGTACAATTTTCCTTGTTTAAAAAATTTCTTAAGTATGAAAAAGTGGAATATATAGTGAACAAATCATGCTTCCTGTGTTCTGATGTCTTTCCAGATTGCTTATCAAGAGGTAAACAAATGATTTCACAATTACCTCATACTTAAGTGTAAAATTTGTAAAAATATGCACGAGGCAATAATAAATTAATACACTGAAGTGTCAGATAAATTGCCAGCTGTTGTGGAGGTATCTTGGTTGATGGAGTAAACTACCTTAAAAACGGGATATTTTTTGTTATTCTCAGTAAAAAGGGATAATAACTCATACTGTAATTTTTTTACTCCAATGGAAGTATCTTTTGAATTTAGAAAAATTTTCCATTTATAAAATACAATAACAAAAAGGCACAACTGCAGAAAAGAGTAAAAATGTAACCTCAACTCAGGTATATTAACCCAAACATGATTTAAAACTTTTTTTCAAAGGATATTCATCCAGAGTAGTTTGTAATCAGACAACTTTTAACTACTCCCTTAAAAAATCGTTAAGTGCCCACTGGCAATGTCAGTTAATACTTTGTCTTCTCAATATTCGCCTTCTCTCGTCTTGGAGTCTAGCAGGTAAAATTAATATCATAAGACATGTCTACAGCTGTTCTGAGAGGGAAGGAATAGAAAGGATTTCAAAACGGGTCATGCTTTCCTAGCAGATTAGACGCTGACGAATAGTATGGTGTTTGTATAGACCATTTCCCTTTTTAGGGAATATTCCTGATTCACCCATGTTCAAGGTCAAAACCATTTTAATGTACTTCTGAGTACTTTTAGTATCAGAGACACGTGCTCAAAATAACATTTGCTATGGAGGATTTCCAATTTTGTTCCGCAGTCATTGACCGTAGCAGGATGAAATTTCGAAATTAGATGTTGTGTATATTTAAAATGATTTTCCCCCCCACAAAAATCTTAACATTTGTTTTTCTTTAAATCCCATTGTTTACATAACATATTTACAGGCAATGCTTAAAATCTTCAAGAAAAAATAAATAGTAATTTTTCTACTCTGCCCACACATTGCAAATACATTGGAAAGGAATTCTCGGGGTGGAAGTCTTCAGTATTTCATCCCTATGCACATGCTATATGCTTTTCCTAGCTAATAAATAGTTCATCAGGATTTTTACTTAGTTTATAAAATGGAACTGATGACATTTAATGTCATAAAGGGAATACTGAAGGCTAATAGAAAATAGACTTACATACAGTCAACATTAATTAGATCCAGTTCAGCAGAATCCAGAGAGACGTGTCCTGAAAAACAATTCTACAGAAGCCACAATCAGAGCATGTTATTAGAGTACTAATTATTTATAGACCTCCTGTTACAGAGCAAAGCTGTGCTAAGCACTTTATACTATTCACTAAATCCTCACACCCATTCCGTGATGGCTGGGGAAGCTGAGACTTAGAGAGAAAAGTGACTTGCCTGAGTGATACAGCTTGGATTTGTTCTCAGTCTCCCAGGTCCCAAGCTTTACCTACGATGACTGGTTTTCAACAAAGAGGAAGGTTTTGAGTTCCCAGTTCCCACTTTTGTTTCCACCAGAATAGCTGAAAAAAAAAACCGTTTTTGCGCTTGTTTTTGCATCCAGGTGAAAGTCCACTGGAACCAAGTTTCCTCTGGGCTGTACTCCTGACCACCTAAGGCCAAGGTGAAGGGCAGTTGTGTTAAATCCATGCCCCTGACAGCCCTGCCTATGATCACACCCATACCCTCCTTCTCTGCAGTCCTCTGGCCGTTCTACCCAGGGTCTCTGTAGCGTGCGAAGGGCTGTGGGTCATGGGGCCCAAAATACCAGCATCTGGGGCTTTGCTGTTTTGTAAAAACTTATTACCCAAGGAAGGGAAGCAAAAATCAGGCTCGTTCTGATTACCATAGGCTACAACTTAAAGCCTTCTGCAGACTTTTCAAAATAATCCCCTTCAAGCCCAGAAATGTTAGGAAGATAAAGACTGGAAAACATCCAGCCAGGGTCTGTTTGTCATCCGAGGTTAAGTAATCATTGAGGACAAAGAAGCTGTCACAAGTCTGTTCTGATATTCAAGATTTCTTAAAATCTTGCTTCAAGTAGCTTTTTTACTGACAGCATGTGAATGTCTAAGCAATCTGTATCTGGAGATTGGTACTGAGGTTGTGTACGACGTGTATGGCCCATTGTATTTTATAGAACAAGCATAATCACTGGGTTGATAAAACGTTCAGAGGCAGAAGTTACACACACTGGGATGAGGGTGCTTTGAGGTCACACTCTTCCGTACCATGTGGGGGCCCCCGAAATACACCCCAGCCTTAAACACAACTCTCAACATCACGGCAATGAGGCCTATTTTTTTATTTGATTATGTGCAAGGTCAGATTCTGGTGTATCACTGTATATCATACGATGTATCTAAGATCCACAGAATTTTTTAAATGTGGCATGTTTCTAAGTAAATCAGAGCCCTTTAAACTGGAAGATGTGCTTAAATGCCTCCCTGGGAGCAAAGCAGAGAGCTGCCTTCATAGCGCTGACTTGCGATTCCAGACTTGTATCGCCTGTTAATGGGCTGATACAGTCATGATATTGCCTGTCTTACTAAATACGGTAGATTTGCAGTTTCTAAAATTCAAGATCTAAGGAAATACTGCACGTTTTTCTAGCAATCCATCTTGTGCTGACATCTTGCAGGGACAGCCCTATCTGCTTTGTCATCCCACTTGGCCGCTTGTACAGATCCTTGGGCAGGACTGGTTATACCTGTACAAACATTGGGATTGTGTTATAATTTTAGTCCATTAGGAGAGCCCTTGTCCAAGGGTAATAGCCACTGCAGGGTGGAGACAGCCTGTGATGGGAATTGGCATCAGAGCAGGGTTAAGTGGCCTGACATGGTCTGCATGTAGGAACCGGAGGCTATGAATTAGTCTTTGGGAAGAATCGTTCCGGTATTGCATTATCGGTGTGGTAATAGGACTGAGCCAGAGACTTGGCTTCTAAAATCATTATAAAGAAATGTGATCTTTGTGCCGTTGACGGCTGCGTGAGATGAAGCAGGCTGGTTTCTCTATCTGCCCTTAAAACTCCACTCACTCACCCTCCCCGTGGACCCCCTGGCTTTTTCATGCTACAGAGCTGTGTGCTTTGGTTGCCAAAGTCAGTGACTCTATAGAAAGTTGCCACTGTGGTTTGGCTTTTCATGTGCACGTGTATGGATGTGTGTGCGTGTGTGTGTACACGCGTGTTTCTGACCTCACTTGCTCTTTGGTCAGTTGTTTACCTACAAAAAAAGCCTAGAAGATATGACAGTACTGGAGATGATGATTTGCAGTATCTCTGCCTATGATGAGCAATTACAACAACTACAGATTCTATAAACAAGGAGAAGAAGATTTTAAAGGTAATCCAACACATGGAAAACCTTAAAAGTAATTAAAATCGGCCTTCCTTCCTCACTCAGGTTATCAGTATCCTGACGGATGCCATCCTTTGTGCCTGCATGTCGTTGCAGTTGGGTATAATAGAATTCCCAGAATAATGGAGCTTTGGAACAAGGGACAGAGCTGTTCTTCTGTGTGTGTGTTTTTCATTCAACAAATCTTGTATGTTAAGTATGTGCTGAGTGCCAAGGATGGTTATAGGTTACAACAGACAATACAGTCTGTCTCTATAGAGCAGAGGACACAGAGAGTACCAAAAAACATAATAAGTATATTCTTTAGTAAGTTAGAAGGTGGTGAATTCTCAAGAAAAATGAAGTGGTGTAGGTGCTTAGGGGCCCAGGAGGAGAAGCGTGGTCAGGTATACACCTCATTGAGCAGGTGGCATCTGAGCAGAGACTTAAAAGAGTTAAGGGAGTAAACATAGTGGATATTTAGGGGCAGAGGGAAAAGTTAGTGGAAAGATCTGAGGCTGGCGTGTGCCTGGTGTGGCCGCAGAACATTGCAGAAGCCAGTGTGGCTGGTGTGTGTGAGGCAGGAGAGCAGAGATGGAGATGGGGTCTAGGTGCACTAGGGGCCGGGTCCTATAGGGCTCTGTAACTATATGTGGACGACTAGACTTTGGGTTGACTCCGAGAAGAATGTGGAACCTTTGGGAGATTTTTAGCAGAGGTGAATTGTGATCTGAATTCATTTTAAAAGAATTCTCTGGCCGCTTGGCTATGATGAGAATAGACCATAGAGGGCAGTGGTGGAGCCAGGGAGGTCATTAAGAGGCTACCGCAGTGACCCAGTTAGGATGGGCTTCAGGCCAGGATGGTCTGCAAGGGAGACAGGGAGATGTGGTCGGATTCTGGAAATATTTGGAGGGTCAATGATATTCCCTGGTTGGATGTATACCAGGAAGAGAAAAACAGGTGTCAGGAATGGTGCCAGGATCTTTGCCCTGAGTAGCTGGAAGGATGGAGTTGCCACCAGCCGAGAAGGGGAAGGCTGGGGTTAGAGCCGATTGGGAGGGAAAGTCAGTTCACTCCTGGACATGCTGAGTCTGAAATGTCTGAGATGTATCCAAGTGGAGAGTTGGAATAGGCAGGTCAATACGTTTAAGCTAGAGGTCTGGGCTGTAGACAGACGTTGGGGAGTCATTGGCATTTTGATTTGAATTTGTCCATGACCCAGCGTGAGATCACCAAGGTAGTGAGGGTGGACAGAAAGGAGATGGAAGACCAAGGCCTGGGGCTCCCCAACATTTAGGGGCTGCAAGAAGAAGAGTCAGAGAAGGAGACTGGGAAGAAGTGACTGAGTTGGGCAGAGCGGTACCTTGGAAGGTGAGTCCAGAAAGTGTTTCAGGAAGAAATCCATGGCCATTGGTGTCCAATGCTGCTGGCGGGTTCAGTAGGTTGAGGACTGAGACTTCATGGCTACGTTGAGCAGTGGCGAATCACTACCTTGGTGATCTTGATGAAAACATTCTTAGTGATATGTGCTAGGGCGAAAGCCCGATGGGAGGTAAAGGGTTCAGAGAGAACTGTGGGGAGAGGATTTAAATTTAAGTGCAGAGAGTGTATTTTGCTTTGCTACCAAGGAGACGAGAGAAATGGGACAGTAGCTGGCAGGGGAAGCAACATCAAGATAAGAGTTTTGTTTGTTTTAATGAGAATACTTGTGTTCCAGTGAGGATGATCCAGCAGAGAGAGGACAAGTTGATCCTATGGAGGGAACTAGGGAGAATTGTTCAGATGTGGTCCTTGGACCAGGGCATGAGATCTGGTGAACAGGAAGGAGGATTGGCTTTAGAAGGATGAGACATAGTTGACTAGGAAAAGGCAGAATAACTTGGTACAGATGCTTTAGGTGGTGAAAGTCCCTGGAAATTCTCTTCTGACTATTTCAGTTTTGTCAGGGAAGGAAGAAACCAACCGGATCCTATATACTAAAAGTCTTGGAAAATAGAGAATGGAGGAAAGAAGGCGTGAAATGATTGTCTGTTGGAATGGAATGTAGGGAAATAGAATACAGTTGCCAGGCAGTGTCGTGGGTCAGCACGGTCAGGAGTTGAAAGTGGGACCAGTCATCACGTGTGTCTTCCACCACCATGTGCCGCTGCACAGGTACAGGCACAGAGTAGGTAGAGTTGGATCAACCAGGGCCATGGCTTTGCCAAGTAACTGAGACAGGAGAGGAGCAAGGGAGTGTGGAAGGGGGTGATTACAATGATTGGCTATGGAGTTGAGGCTGGTTAAAGGAGAAAGGGAGAGCATGTAGGTGACTGAGGACAGTGAAAAGATGACGGATAGAAAAGGTGGATTGGAGGTCCAGTGAGGTTGAAGGATTGCTGGGTCCCGGCTACTAGAAGTAGTAGGTTGGGAAGATTGAGGGTGGAGATCAGAGAGGAGGATGCCTGATGTTAAGATTTTGGAGGGGTTGCAGTTATTAGTAATGACAAGGTCCAGGGTATGACCAGGAGCATGAATGCATGTGAGGTAGGGTGCAGGACTAAATCATTGAAGGATCCGAGAGGCCCTCCATTCAAGAACCCGAGAGACTCAGGCACGGGCAGGGTAGTCTGTGCATAGAGAAATGACCCATCATTCATGGTGTTGGAGAAGAAGACAGTGAACAAAGAGCTAATAAAATCATTGAAAAGTAAGGGGGAAGTGATCTGGAGCCGGTAGTTGACAGCAACAGTGAGGGACCATGGTGCTAGCATCTGGCAAGATCATCTGTGTCTTAGGATGGACGTAAGACATTGGCATTGGAGCCGAAATGCACCTTATTTCAGATATTATCTCTACCACTTACTATCTGGCAAGTACTAAACCCTCTCATTCTCAGTTTCGTCACCTGTTGCATGGAGACAAGCATAGCACATACCCCAAAAACTGGGAAGTCATGAAGGTCAAATAAGACAATGTATACATGATAAAATGTTAAGCACAGTGCCTGGCATGTAGTAATTACTTAAAATATCATTACAGTGTCACTCCCTTGCCCCGAGTCTTCACGTAAGACCCTGTGCCTCCATTTGAGAGCGTAGTGGCTGTTGGTCTTTCTCTTCTTAGGTAGCAGCAGCAGTTTGCTACATTAGGGTTCAGTCGCCTTTGTTTCTTGGAACCATTTGGCTCAAATGCTTTCTTGGTTCCTGAATTGAACTTGCTTTTAGCCAACTAATTGAAAACTTCATTTTACTGTGACTTTCAAAACCATAAATATCCATATATACGTTTGTTGTATGTATGATCAGTTTCTAAATTAAAATTTTTGAAAGGCCAGAGGTTCAAAGGTGAGCAGATCAGATCTGAAGCCTCTTTAAGATTCTCTGCGATGACGCCCCCAGCAGTGGCCTCCATTCGGGTCCAACATGTCTCGTGCTTCCCTTGAGCAATTGGTTCATGTTATTCTAGACACAAACCTCTTGGACTTGGTTGTCGAAAAATCTTAGAGCCACATCTGTGACCGCTTTCGCCGGGTGCAGAGAACTTCATGGCTTTCCCGTGCTTGCCTCTCCCCTCCCCTCATCTTTGTTTTATTTTCTTCTTCGGCTTTATTTTTCTTATATTAAACATTCTTTCTCTTTCTGTATTGCCTGCATCCTTTCAAAGGACTTTGAAGCCTGCTGTTTGGAATGGGTTGTGCATAAGAAGTAGTTCCATAGGAGGATGGATTTGGGGCTTTGGATCTCTCCTTCCCCACACCTCACAGAGTACCTATTACAAAATAGGCATTCAGTAAACATTTGTGACAGCGGTTAAATTTTACTCAGTCCTATTTGTGACACGAAGATATGATCCCAAGCATTTGCTTAGAAGTGCTTTCTAATAATGATAAAATGATGATAATAATAGTAACAACAACAATAATAATAATGGCTAGTAGTTCTAGAGTGCTTGCTCTGTGTCTGCCTTTCATACATTATCTTATTTAATCCTCCTAATGACCTTGTGCAGTAACACAGTTATCACACCCATTTTACAGATATGAGATCTATAGGGTAAAGTATGATACCTAAATTCAAGGAGCTGGAAATTGAGGAATAAGGATTCAACCTCCAGCGCCTGGAACCTTCACCACTGTCCTGCAGTGTACCATCCACACGATAACACTGGCAGAAGTGTGTCTGCGTAGGAGGAGCTGGACACTCTCATCCATCTGTGGCCCTCTCTCTGCACCGTTTGGTCCAGGTCACCAAACCCCATGTAGAATACTCTGCTCTGACCTTGGAGCAAGGAGCAGCTGGCAGCCTGGCCGGTTCTAATACCAACAGGTTGTGGGGCGGCATAGTCGGTCAGTGTGTTTCTTTAGAAAAAGAAATGAAATGAAAGACTATACTTGCCCTGAAAAAACATGGAGGAAACTTAAATACATATTAAGAAAGTAAAGGAATGAGCCTGGAAGGGCTGCGCACCATATAATTACACTAACATTATGGAAAAGGTGAAAACATGGAGATGGTAAAAGGACCAGTGTTTGCCTGGGGTTAAGGAGGAGGAAGGGATGAATAAGCAAAGCACAGAGGATTTTTTGGGCAGTGAAAATACTCTGTACAACCCTATAATGGTAGATACATGTCATCATACGTTTGTCCAAACACGTAGAACGTACAACACCATGAGTCAACCCTAACGTAAACTGTGGATCTCGGGTGATGATGACGTGTCGTTGTAGGTTCATCAGTTGTAACAAATGGTGGCGTGTGTCGATAATGAGGGAGGCTATGCGTGTGTGAGGGTGGGGATAAATGGGAAATCTCTGTCCCTTCCCCTCAGTTTTGCTGTGAACCTAAAACTAAAAGAAAGTCTGTTTTTTA
Organism: Delphinapterus leucas; assembly: GCF_059928025.1. Lineage (NCBI taxonomy): Eukaryota > Metazoa > Chordata > Mammalia > Artiodactyla > Monodontidae > Delphinapterus > Delphinapterus leucas. The sequence goes on along the minus strand of NC_143130.1, from coordinate 19,410,234 downwards.
AAAACCCTGCATTTCTCATACCCTCCCCACCCAATATTTCATTGCTATAGGGTTGAGGGATGGCTGGCAGCATGCTCAGGCTGCAGGGGAAAGAAGGATGAGCTGACTCTGGTTGAAATTCCACTGTCTGCACGCTGAGGAATTTTAAAGAAGCGCTGAGCCAGTGAGTGCTGTGGGTCCCTTTGTGTAGATTTGGCAGTGGCTGGAAGGCTGTCTGCCGGCGGAGCTATTATGGAGGACAACCAGGTCTGCAGCAAGTCCTGAAACGTGCCCTCTTTTCATCCCGAGAGTCTGATCATGGTGCCAAATGCCAGGGCTTCTGTGGAGCCTCTAGTGCTCCAAGTAACCCATGAGTTTCTTCCCCATGAGGAGGACCATGCTCTCCCTTTTCTCCTCTCCTCCTCCCCCCTCCCCTTCTCTTATCCTCTGTTATAGGCCATATTACTGTGGTAGACTGCTCAGAATTTAACGCTATACTGGTCTTTGTAGTGTTGTGGGCCAAAATATTCCTGTGGCTTTTAAGTAAAAATAAAAGACAAATTTTTCATTTTCACCAAGAACTTTATTGAACAACGTATTCACCCTTTTGTTCCACTACCTTCTGCCGTTTTTTTCCAGGCAGCTTCATAATTCCATCTTCCCAAAACTTTTTATCTTTTAGAGCGAAGCACTGGTCCAGGTGCCTTTTAAAGTCTTCTAGGGAATTGAAATTTTTTCCATTAAGAGAATTTTGTAAAGACCTAAATAAATGGAAATCCAAAGGTGCAACGTCTGGTGAACACGGTGGATGAATGAGAACTTCCCAGCCAAGCTCTAACAGTTTTTGCCTGGTCATCAAAGAAACATGCGGTCTTGTGTTATCCTGATGGAAGATTGTGTGTTTTCTCTTGACTCATTCTGGACACTTTTTGTCGAGTGCTGTTTTCATTTGGTCTAATTGGGAGCAGTACTTGTTGGAATGAATCATTTGGTTCTCTGGAAGGAGCTCATAATAGAGGACTGCCTTCCAAACCCACCATATACACAACATCACCTTCTTTGGATGAAGACACCTTCTTTGGTGTGGTTGGTGGCCGTTCATTTCGCTTGCCCCGTGATCTCTTCCATTCCCTCTTCTTGCTTTTAAAATTCTCTCTTTGTCTATGATTTTAGACAGTTTTATTATAAGGTGTCTTCAAAAGTATCATTTTGGGTTGAAATTTTGGGAGAACTCACGAGTTTAATGAATTTGGATATTCAGATTTCTCCCCAGGTTTGGGAAGTTCTTCACTATTATTTCTTTAAATAAGCTTTCTGCCCCTTTCTCCCTTTCTTCTCCTTGTGGATTCCAATAATGTGAAAATTATTTCTCTTAAAGGTATTCCATAATTCATGTAGGCTTTATTCACTCTTTTTCATTCTTTTTTTCCTTTGTTCTCCTCTGACTGGGTCATTTCAAGGGACCTGTGATCTAGTTCACAGATTCTTTCTTCTGCTTGATCCAGTCTATTGTTGATGCTCTCTGTGACATTTAAAAAATTTCATTCAGGGCTTCCCTGGTGGCACAGTCGTTGAGAGTCTGCCTGCTGATGCAGGGGACATGGGTTCGTGCCCCGGTCCGGGAAGATCCCACATGCCGCGGAGTGGCTGGACCCGTGAGCCATGGCTGCTGAGCCTGTGCGTCCGGAGCCTGTGCTCCGCAACGGGAGAGGCCACAACAGTGAGAGGCCCACGTACCGCAAAAAAAAAAAAAAAAAAAAAATTTCATTCATTCAAATTCAGCTCCAGAATTTGATTCTTTCAATTTCCATTTCTCTGTTAAACTTCTCATTTTGCTCATGTATGGTTTTCCTGATTTTGTTGAACTGTCTGTTTTCTTATAGCTCACTGAGCTCCCTTAAAACAACAATTTTGAATTCTTTACCAGAGAAATTACAGCTCTCCATTTCTTTGGGGTCAGTTATTGAAAAATTATTGTATGTTTTTGGTGGTGTCGTGTTTCCTTTATTTTTTAATATTCCTTGAAGTCTCACACTGCTGTGTTCACGTTTGAAGAATTGGTCATCTTTTCCAGTCTTTACTGACTGGCCTCAGGAGAGAAATACCTCCCATCAGCCCTGATAGGGATTCTGAGGCTTTCTCACACCTTTTCTGTGGATACTCCCGCCTCACACCTCTTGTTTCCCCTTGCGGGAGAACTCTCAACTTTGTACGCCTTCTCTTGATCCTGCAAAGTCCTGCTGGGTGCTGATGGCCTCCCATTAGCTTGCTTCCCCTAGGGTGGTGCTGCACCTCAAGCTTGTATGCTCTTTCCCAATCTCACAGCGTTGGGCCAGCTTCCTGTGCATGCTCACAGCCATCTGCGAAGTCTTGCTGTCTCCACCATTGGGGATGTGCATACATGGGAGCCAGCCACGGGGTAAGGCGGTGTGTGGGTGAGGTACATGGAGCACTGGTAGTACTCATGGTTGAACTGATGGATCTGCAGGCATCGTATCCCCAGTGGCTTATAGGTGGGTTTCCTGATAGAGTCAGCAAAGCAATTGGTAGAATCCATGTCCTTTTGCCCTCCAAGAGCCCTGCAGCCTCTCCTTGTCCTACAGTCATACAGCACACCACAGTTTTCTGGATAGGGTGGGAAAGAAGTGGGTCTCTCTGACAGTGTCCTGCACAGCTGGGGAAGCCAGGGACTCACTCACATGGTCTCACTTTACCACCTGGGAGAAATCACAGGCTGAGAAGTTCTCTTAGTCCTAAGCTGTGCTGACCTGGGGAGATTTACATGGGTAAATTGAAACTATTCCTCTCGCCTTTTCACTGGGTACAATCTCAGATCTTATTTTGCTCCAGTGATGTGCTGGAACATCTCCTCTGGACCCCTGGACTTCCACAAAGGCACTCTCAGTATGGGTGATTGGGGGTTCTTTGAGGGTAAGACAGTAGAAAACACATATTGCCATTTTGATTACACAAATATTTTTAAAAAATAAAGATTGACAGTGGTTAAGAGTTGAAAAGTGGTATTATTTATGCCAAATATTTTTCCTAACTTGTAAAAATATTTTATAATAGCATGGCAGCAGAGTAGTGAGGTTTGCTATTTCATCACATAATTTGGGGTTTAATTTTCCTGATTTTTCCCTATGCATTTCTGTGCCCATGCCCCAAAACTCTTTCCATTTGGGCAGCACTTCCTGCCACTCCTGGTTTGGGGTTGTGGGACAGCTTGCACAAGGGCCAGCCTGTGGGGGGAATTCACATGTAGGAGAGGACTGTGTTGTAAGTGAATGATCCATTGATGTCAGTACCATGATGTAGGTACCATGTCAAGATCAGAAGCAGAAGCTGGAACCAGAGGTAGACAGGATGGGCTGATGAAAATAGGTGAGGTTACAACTGGAGAAGATGAGACACTGGACAAGGCACGAATAGGTAAACTGAGGCAGTTCTGGAGCAAATTGCAAGAATTTGGAAGGCATTGCCTTCTTAGGAAAGATCTGTTTTTGCATCAGACAGCACACTCCATAGTGCTAGGTTGCTAGGTATTATTTGGACCTCCTACACATAACAAAATCAGTAATTTACATCTCTTTGTTTGAGAACATTTAGTATAGTGCTGGCATTCATGTAATGGGCCAATGGGATTTAATAATGGTAAGACAACAAACACTTTCTAATACTTGGGATTTCTTTTCAGCAAAGCAATGTCAGATAATTGGTGGCTCCTGGATTCCCTAAGGAAAGGGGATTTTCCAGATCATCCTTCTGATATAACAGACAAAATATGTGGAATGCTGTCCAAAATGCTACAATATCAGAGACTTTAAATAATTTAATCACCGAAATCTTATTATCCTCTTGCCTGCAGGCTTTCTAGCAGAGTGCGATTATATTAAACGTAGGGGAAAATTGGACTCTAAAATCAAGACCTTCCTGTATCTCTTTGCCTTTCTGAGGGTCTCATACTCTCAGATTTCCTTGTTTTCCCTTCTTCATGTTTGACGAGGACAGGCACTCTTGAAACTACTTCAGACAGGGTAAGAAGAGCCCTTCCGAGTTCAACACATCCTTCTGGACAGATGGGTGAATGCGTTGCACGGTCCTTTATGAAAGAGCAGGGAAGACACTGATAATGGGGCATCAGGTTTCTGACTCAGAGTTCATCGAACGACAGATTTAGTATTGGCTACAGCATCTGTGAAATATCAGGTGTAATTTTCCTGGAGTTTGTAGTACTTCACTTTGGGGAACTTCTAGGTGTATGTTTTTTGTTTTGTTCTTTACTGCTTGTTATGAAAAATTTTAAACACTTAAAACTGTAGAGAGAATGTATAATAAGCCTCTGTCTTAGGTCTGGTCCCCTGGAAACAGGTTCTGAAGCAGAGCCCTGGGGGTAGGTGATTTTCTGGGAAGAGCTGTTGGGATCAGCATCTGCCAGGAGTGAAGGAAGCAGGACAGGGCAGAGGGCAGAGGGGAGTTAGTTGCAAGGCAGTTTCAACAGCCAGTTCTGAGAACTGTGGACTAGGGTGGCCTGAAGGGGGCGCACGAGGCAACACCAGCAGTATCCGCTGCATTTACCCATCACCCAGCCTCCTCTAATTGTCAGCCTAAGGGCCACCTTGCTTTCCCTCTGCCTCTACCCACTTCCCCCCGCTCTACCCCCCTCCCTTCTACCACCCTGCCTTATTTATTTTTTTGTTTCTTGACAACTTTAGTGAAGTATAATTATATACCAGAAAATTCACTCACTTTAAGTGTACAAATCAGTGATTTTTAGTAAATTTACCCAAGTTACACAACCATCACTCTAATCCACTTTTAGAACATTTTATCACCCTAATTAGCATATTCCCTTTTAAAAATGACTTCTGGTATGTTTTGAAGCAAATCACTTTAGTGAGGTTTTAACGCAATTAAGTTTTTAGCTGAAGGGATCTATTGATAGGAATGAAAAAGAAATTCATATTCCTTTGAGTGAGTGAGGTACCATTAACGTTATTTGAGGTCACATGATAGGAGACCTTGGGAGATGTAATTAACTAAAGGCTGTTTCCAGAGAATGTGGTTTATTCCCAAAGGTTGTCTAAGAATAACACATCTGACAAAGGTGTGTGCTTTATAGTTCTTCTGCTTTATTCCTCAAGAGAAGAACCTGTATTCGAGACAGAGGGTTGGTTTAAATGGGTGTGTGTAGGCAGCAGGCAGTCGACGAGGAGGGCTGTCCTAAAAGAGGTAGGTAGCTCCAATGAGAGACCACCTTTGTATGTCATCAGAAAGGAGAGACAGACCACACGTGGAGAAGATACAACCAATACACGAAGACAGAGTGGAAAATTCTGTCTGTTAAATGGCCAAGGCAGAAAACTAAGCTATTTCTAGGGTTGGTATAAATCCCACTTCATCTTCCCCTCAGCCTTTGCAACCACTCATCTACTTTCCATCTCTGTAGAATGGCCTATCCCGGACAGTTTGTATAAGTGAAATCATACAATATGTGGCCTTTTGCGTCTGGTTTCTTTCCCTTAGTGTAATGTCTTCACTGTGTTTGCAGGGTTGTACTGTGTATGAGCACTGCGTTCCTTTTAATGGCCGAATAGTATTTCCTTGTATGACTTGTACGGATTCACCACTCCTGTTCATCTAATCATCAGCTGATGGAAATTTGGCTGTCATGAATAATTTTGCTCTGAACATTTATGTGCAAGTTTTTATATGAACATAAATGAATAGGAAGAATGTTTGCCGTTCACCTAGGAATGAAATTGCTGGGTCATATTGTCACTCTATGTTTAATTTTTGAGGAGTCACCAAACTGTTTTCCCCAGAGCAGCTGCGCCACTTTACATCCCCACCAGCAATGTCTGAGGGTGCCAGTTTCTTCACATCCTCACCAACACTTGTTGTTTTCCATTTTTTTTGTTTTGTTTGTTTTTAAAATGGTAGCCATCTTAGCACGTATGAAACAGAAGGTCACATTTTAAAAGATGCTGGCGGCAAAGAAATGTGAACATTAAAAACAAAAGTCGAGTTCTATGCTTGAGACTCTCAGTTCTGTGCCTGCAAAGCCTCATTGTATGTGCTCCGTGAGTAGGTTTGGGGGCCACCGCTGCTGAGGGGCTTGACCCTTGAGGGACCAAGAGGGTGCCCATTCCGGTCTCGCTCATTGACGAGGACCCGCTGATTTGTAAGACCCGGATTGACCAGAGCTCATAGTCATTTCTGAATACACGGGCATGCACATGCGTGCACGCACACCAGGTGAAAACACTAGAAACAGAATGTACTGAAGACAATAAGAAAGTGAGTCTCTACCTAAGGCAGTTGTGGGGTTTTAGTGTTGCTGTATGTGGATTTTCGTTGGTGTTTTTGTTTTGCCAAATTTAGGCTGAGAAGGAACTTTGTTCAAGAAAACCACAAATCAAAACCAGCAGCTTTGTTGAAGGTGTGTCCTAGGGCCCATTTGGCACTTGGACAGCATTTTAGACTTCTAATTGGCTTTGCAGCATTTTTGTCATCAAAGATACACTTGGAATTTGGCTCGATGCCTGTGTTACCTGTAAAAGTAAAAACATAAGATACTGTATCTCAGATCCGCCCACTTGGGGCTCATATATCTTAGAAAAGCTTGCTAGAAATTGAGGGGGAAGTTGGAACAGTGGTAAATCACTTAGAAATGTGAGTTTTCCGTGCTGTCCATTCCCACTCAGGAGAATGTTTGAGTGGGGATCTCTGAATAGATGGACAACTCCTGAAACCACCTTCTCTTTCTTGTTTTCCTCTCCGGGCCACCTCTGTGATTCTAATCTTCATTTCCCAGTCTTTCCCACACTGTCTTTTCTGCTCTCCAGTTTCCCTTATAGGTTAGTGACTAGACTTGCTGAGAAAGGGGTCTTTTCACAGGAGGCACCAGGAGGCAGTGCCGAGGGGCTGTGCCATCTGTGAACCGTGTGACCACAGGTGAGTCACGCCATAGCTCAGAGCATCACTTCCCTCACTGGTAAAAGGAGAGGGTTGACCTGTTGGCTTCCAAGGTCCCTACGTTTGGAGACCAGGAACTTATCTTCCTGAATACAGCAGGTGATGCCATTCATTGGGGTTAAGCCAAGGAGTCCTATAAACTCCCAGAAGCTTCCGAGACCCAGAAGCTGAAAGTCCCTGTATTAGTTAATATATTCATCAGGGTTCTACAGAGAAACAGAGCCAATAGGATGTGCACATACATGAGATTTATTGTAAGGAACTGACTCACACTTTGTTAGAGGCTGACAAGTCCCAAGATCTGCAGGGGAGGGTCAGCAGGCTGGAGGTCCAGGAGGGCCAGTGGTGTAGTTGTAGTTCAAAGCCTCAACACCTGGGAAGAGCCGACATTTTGGTTCAAGTCCAAAGGCAGGAAAAATACCAATGCTCAACTAGAAGGAATTCAGGCAGGAGGAGTTTCCTCTTTCTCAACCTTTTTGTTCTATGTAGGCCTTCAACTGATTGGTTGAGGCCCATCCACATTGCTGAGGGCAATGTCCTTTACTCAGTTCATCAACTCAAATGTTAATCTCATCCCCAAACACCCTCACAGACACACCCAGCATAACATTTGACCACATACCCGGATACCCTGTGTTCCAGTCAAACTGACAAATAAAATCAGCCATCAAAACCTCAGTCAGAGATGCAGCAAAGGGAAGCTAAGACATTATCCTGGCTTCTGGTCTGGCCCAGGACAATGCAATTTAATTCCTCTCTTCACTCCTCACAGCTCATATTTAAACTTTTCTTATTTGTTAAATGTATTTTTTAAACAGTTCAAAAGCAAGCATGCTGGGTGTGCCTTTCAGAATAATCTTGAAAAAGGAATAATTCTGTCAGAGGTCTGCTGTGGAGCTGCAGCAGTGAAGAGCCATCCACGCCCAGACATTGCGAGAGCAGAGGGGGGAAGACGTAGGAGGCTCATGTGAACCCAGGGACTCGGGTTCAGGGTCAGGAAAGGGACGGGCAGGCAGGGTGTGCGGCTTGGAGTCCCCCCTGAGGACATGAAGAGGGAAAGAAGAGAGTTCCTGGAAGGAGCTTTCTCTTTGGAACCTGAAAAAACACTGGTAGTTGCTACAAGCTTCTGATATGGGGTCATTGGCTGACCAGAGTGATTTTTCTGGTGACAAGGACAGCGGCTATATATACACAGACCACCAGAAAGGGCTCTTTACTGCGCCCACGTCTCAAAGCTCCTGCTGGCAGCAGACAGAGTAGGGAGAGGCCCCAAATGTTCATTAGCGGTGATGGATGATGAGCGAGGAGTGGCCTGAAGAGGCCCGAATCCTTTCCATGACTTCTGTTTCCTCTGTTAAATTTGATTGTAACTAAAGTTTCATACTCTTATTTTAACAAACAATTTGTTTTTATAAGGAGATACTTTCAGGTGTGAAAGCATGAACTTTAGGCCTTACCAGTTATCCACACTTTGACTGTCAATCTTTGTTTAAAGGCAGCTCGTACGTTTCGGGCATGGTGCCTCGGAGGTAGCTAAATTACCTCCCAGATTGAGGATGGTTTTCACAAGGCAGCTCTTCATTCCTCGGGGTTAGTGGTATCCATCTTTAGGAGACCTACTCACTTTGGAAAAAACCTTTCTTTGTTTTTATGTTAAGGCTCATACTTAATAAAACCATAATGAGGTTTTGTAGGTTGTCATGTTATCTTCAGATATGTTGCAGTGATCACATTCAATGTCATGATACATCTTATTTCACTCTGCTACATGTAGAGGGTAAATGTATGGGTGCTAGAAAAAAATGGAAGTCCATCAGCAAGAATTCTTTTTGCCCAATAACGGACTAGAACACATGGGAAATATGTGAGTCTGTGAGTGGAGGTTTTGTTATATATTCTCAGACTTGGAGGAGTTTGAGAGTGAGAGAGAGCAATAGTGGATACTTTAGTGAAATGTCTGGAACCTGGTTTGTTTCATTATCTTCATTCTAAAAGAGCAAATTAACTGAAGAAGCCATTTCAGTGTATGATGTATATTTGCGCAATTACAAGGGAATGTTTAAAACAGTTATCAATCAAAATTCGCAAACGACAGCAAACTTTGATGGCTTCACTGCTTTCGTTCTGCAAACGGCTTTGGTCTGTTTTGATCCGCCCCATCCAGTCCTTGGGGCACGGATTAGGTCATGACAGTACCAGACAGGCACTTACACCCTGGGGGTCACTCTGTCCCCACACCCTGCTCTATATCACTCATAACTCACCCTTCAGCAAATTATTCTAAAGGGATTTTTGACATGATTTTTAAATGGATCATTATAAAAATATGCTGAAGCGTTCTCTTATTTAGTTGCTTTTAGGTAATCTTCTATTGAGGGGAATTTACAAAGTCTCAGCTGCTCAGGGTACCTGGGCAAAGCCAGGACCAGCCAGGTGGGAGAACCATTCACTGGGTGCGTCGGGGGCCCTAGAACATCCTTCAGTGAGGGTGCCTCTTCCAGGCAAAAAAGCAAAACGCAAAGCAGTAGAGGTCAAGGGGAGATATGATTGGAGAGACGTAGGTAGAGCATGCAAACCAGTAGCAAGTTGAGGTGCCTGGGAGAATTGTGGATGGATGGATGGGTGGGTTGATGGATGAGGTGGGCCTCAGAGCACTTCTGTTGTGCCCTCCGTGGCATGAGCTTTGAGGATTTGCACGACTGCTTGTGTATGCCATGCCCAGCTACACCCAGATCCCACTCACTGTTTTGTTTTTTGTGTATGTGTGTGCAAAATCTCTCTTTATTCAACATCTGTTTGGTTAGCTTTTTGTCTGTGCCAGGTACCTGGCCAGGTCCTGTAAAACAGCGTCAGTGAAGAGGTTGACCTTGCCTCTGCCTTCGTGGACGTCACAGTCTGGAATAGGCAGGGGCAGAGTAGGAAGACAAGCATTACACAGACAAATATGCCAGCAGTCGATTCTACCTGATGAGTGCTGGGCAGAAATACAGATGCTGAGAGAGAATGTAATGGGGCAGGGGGAAGGGAGGACCTAATCTGGTCTGGGGATCAGGAAAGGCTTTTCTGAAGTAGTGATATTCAAGCTAGGATCTAAATGATGAGTGGGAATTAGAAAGACAAAAATATGTGAGGATTCAACAGGTACAAAGGTGGCCCAGAGCCAGGGGACCCTACAGTGGGCAGCTGTGATCTTGTACGTTTGTCGATGCTATTGATAGAAAGTGAACTTGAACTCCGCAGACTTAATGAAGTCTGAACAACAGGTAGACCATTTTTATTTTGGTTGTGTTTTTTTGAAGGCACTGTTAGACCTTTCTCATATTACCTGAAAGCACGTGCTGTCGCATGCATCTGCTGTAAGATTTTCAGTACAGATTGGCTGAGAAACACTAGAATGAATATAAATACATATAATAAGTTAAAGCTGGACAAAGGAATTAAATGCATTTTTTTAGGCTTGTCATAAAATTGGGACCCCATCAAGTTGTCTTTAGATTCTGAATCTCTGAGCATATGTAAAATTGCATAGTTGTTCTCCGTTAGTTTTGAGCAAACTCACCCAAGATAGGCAAAGCTGTGCTTAACAGCCAACTGTCAATTCCCTACATGGGAGTTAGCAATTTTACGGACCACCTGTAACCACGCCATACTCCAGACCTATTCCAGAGCCGTCTCCAATCTCTTCCAGTTGTTATCTACTCAAGGAATGCAAAATTATTTTAATACTAGAAAATTGCAAAAGAAAAAACATTGTTGCCAAGTGAAATTTTCCTCATTGGAACTAATGGTGGGAAGGCCAGTATGTAACAAACATTTCATTACAGAATTTTTCCAAAAATTATATTTGATATATTGAAGAACATCTGTTAATATAAAGCCCATACTGTGTACGTTCTACCACAAGGTCACTGCTTGGGGCTGTGGCACATCTATTAGTATTTCATTAACCTAGAACATCTCAGGAAATGTGCCATCGGAGGTCAAAAACGTTCTGACCCTCACATTGCGAGTTCTCATTATAGAAGGTTATAGAAATGCATCTAATTAATACAGACGGAAGTCACAATACAAAGTTGTGAGATTACCTAAGAAGGCTGACATTGTCACAGATTTCCATCCTAATCAAGTGCGTGGATATCTTCAAAAAGCCCAGCCTGTCTGCACGGAGCAGAGAAGAGAGCAGGGGACTCTCCTGCCTGTTCAGCCTGAAGCCCTACGTCACCCTCCTCACACTGCAACTCCCTGTTTCTAGCAGCTCCCTTCACACCGATCCCTTGTCAGTCAGTGGTTGGCTCCTGCCCGCCCCCCTATCCCCTGCAGAAAAGGGAGAAGGGCACCGATATTTACAAAACACTGCCGCACACCAGGAGTCTGCCTAGGGATTTTCCCTTCATTGTCTCAATTAATTCTTTTCCTCTTTTAAAATTAATTAATTTATTTATTTATTTTGCCTGCGCTGGCATGCAGGATCTTTGCTGTGGCATGTTTAGTTGCGGCATGTGGACTTCTTAGTTGCGGCATGCATGTGGGATCTAGTTCCCGGACCAGGGATTGAAACTGGGGTCCCTGCATTGGGAGCGTAGAGTCTTACCCACTGGACCACCAGGGAAGTCCCCTCACTTAATTCTTAGATCAGGCATAATTCCCCCTTGTATAGTTGAGAAAATGAGGCTCAAATAGGCCAATCCTGTACTCAGACATCTCCAGTCCCAAGGTCTAGAAGCATCTCATATGCCGATGACTCCCAGCTCTTCGCCTCCAGCCCTGATCTTCATCTTCGTAAATACAGTGGACATTTCTCTGCCCTCATCTCTCAGCAGCATCTGTCAGGGTTGACTAGACCCTTTTCCTTGATTTCCATGGCCCCACACGCCTCCTTTGCTTCCTACTGCTGTCTGGTCCTTTGCTGGCTCATCCTTATCTGAGTGTTGGCATCCCCAGCACTCAAACGCCTTTTCCTTATCCAGCTACACTCCCAGGGGATCAGGTCTACCCTCTTGGCTTTGAAGACCATTTGCATGCTGATGACTTGCTAGTTTTGAACTCCAGCCCTAATCCTCCCCAGGACCTTCAGGCTCGTATCTATGGCTACCTGCTTGACATCTCCATCCAACAGGCATCTCAGACTTCCATATCCTACCCAAGGCTCAAGATCTATGCAATCCAATATGGTAGTGCCATGGAGCTATTTACATTAGTTAATACATTAAATAAAATTAAATAAGATTTAAAAGTCAGTTTTCCAGTTGCACTAGCCACATTTCAGATGCACCGTAGCTCTCTGTGAGTGGTGGTCACCACGTCAGATTGCAGATCAAAAGCATTTCCACCATCACAGGAAGTTCTGGTGGTCAGTACTGCCCTAGTTGTTTTTAACCCCTCCAAATTTGCTCTTTCACCAGGGACCCCCTTTTCAAATAATCTAGCTGTTCCTCAAGTCAAAAATCTAGGAGACGTTCTTGATTCCTCTCCTTCCAGCATGCCTTATATCATCTTCATCAGTTAGTCTTGTCTACTGTGTCTCGAAAACATACCTCATGTCTGTATACTTCTCTTAGACTCCAGTGTTTCCCAAGCTGAGCCACCAGCCTCTGTCACGTGGATCACTACAGTGGCTCCGCAATGATCTGCCTTCTTCCACTCTTGCTCTATAACCTATTGTCCACACTGCAGGCAGCCAGAGTGATTTTTGTAAACCAGTTCCCCTGTCTCCTGGCTGAAAACCTTCCAGTGATACCTCATCTGATGTAGAATAAACCCCCTGTTTAAATCTTAGTTTACATGGCCTCTTCTTCCATTTGGGCTGCCATAACAAAGTACCATAGATCAGGTGGCTTATAGACAACAGAAATTTGTTTCTCACAGTTCTGGAGCCTGGAAGTCCAAGATCAGAGTGCCAGGGTGGTTGCATTCTGGTAAGAGCCCTCTTCCAGGTTCTGCCAACTTCTTGTGTCCTCACGTGGAAGTAGGGCCAGCTAGTTCTCTGGGGTCTCTGATGAGGGCACTAATCCCATTCATCAGGGCTCCACCCTCATGGCCTGATTACCTCCCAAAAGCTCCACCTCCTAATACCATCACTTTGTGGGTTAGGTCAGCATATGAATTTGGTGGGGGTGGGTGGGGAACATAAACATTCAACCCATAACACATGGCCCTGCATGACCTGAGCCTTCGTCTCTCTCAACCACTCTACTCTGCCCACCAGATTCCAGTCACCATGACTTTGCTTTTGGTCCCCAAATACCTTAAGAAAGACCTGTGCTGTCCTAAGGGTCTTAGGACAAGCTCACCCCTTTGCCCAGAAGCTCTCCCGGATCATCACTGGGCTGGCTCTTCCCTGTCATCCAGTGGGGCCATCTCGGAGCCCACATAAAAGTGGCTCCACCACATACTCATCTCAGGCTTGTTTCTATCTCCCCACGGCGTTTTGAACTCTCTGAATGTTTCACATTTACCTATTTGTTCACTTATTTCCTTTCTCTTCCTCCTTCACTAGAATATAAGTCATAAATCCTGGGGATTCAATATGGATAAGACACGCTTTGCCCTCTTAGAATACAAAAATGTAAAACTGATTTGTAGCAGGGCAGTGCAGTGGAAGCGTGCTGGGCCCATAAAAACGATTTTGTAATTAACTTATCTTTTTTTGGAGTGTGGACAGGTGAGGGAAGAGATTAGCTGTTTTAATCTTGAGCATGCTAATAGTTTTTTTCGACAAATCTTTTCATCCTTTTCTTGAGTAATGCAAAAGTAGGATTTCTCTATCAGAGTCTCGTCAAGCACGTTTCATATACAAAATTAAAACACCTTCACTTCTTTCTTACCCATTGTTTTGGCTGTGACCACATTTTTCCTGGCCAGCCTTGAGGGGCAGCTGGATGGGAGCTGGAGGGGCATAGTTGGAAAACAGGGAGAGGTGATTGTTAGGAATCACTGAGGCCCCACCAAAGGCAGTGAAAGTTGTTGCCTGGATGGATGGAAGATCAGTGCACACTACAGAGCTGGTTGACGTGGAGTTGGAGGAATGGATTTTAGATGTGCTCTTGTGAGCACATCTAAAAGTGGTAGGAAGCCTGCAGGACCGAGACTGTAAAAGCAGTAGGCCTCCAGGATGGCAGGGACAGACCTGCTTTGGAGGACAGGGTGCACACCCTGCAAAAGGACTTTGGTTCCAAGGTGTCCCTCCCCTCCATGCCCACACGCACAGAAGGTCACACACTCAGTAGCATCTCTCTCAGAAGTGGGTTGCCTTGGATCACAAGCAGCTTAGAATCAAGTGAGGTCCAGTGCAGCCCATCCAGCCTCTGCTGCGTGGTTTCCAGAATCCTTCGCGATTTGACTCATCCTCACCGGTCACATCTTCCAGATAAGTCCGGCTTCTTTGCCTATCTTGTCCATTCCTGCGTCTCCCTCTTCTCCCTGCCTGTCATGATCTTCCTCCTAACGCCTTCCTTCAGGAATCAGCCAGCACTTTTCTGCCATTCAGTGAGTGCTGTGCTAGACTGAGGACACAAAGGAAGTTCAGATACCTCCTTCAGGAACCTTCTCTAACCACGGATTTCTCCCGTCTACGACGTCCTGTGGTCAACCAGCCTGGATCACAGCCTGGCAAGTCATTAGTTGCTAGTGGTCTTGATGGTCAACTTCAACTTAGTTTGTAGCTCCCCAAATAGAGACTAACTGCATGCCACGTGGTGGGCTTATAGAAGGTGCTCACTTAATGCTTCTTTCATTGATTCTATTTCCCTGAAAATTAATTCAGCAAAAACTCCTTTCATGATCGTTCAAATGACTGGACTCTGCCTGCCCACTGGACTTCTCTCCACTTGACTAAATACTGCTCCTCCTTTAAGACAGCTCCGATTCACTTTTTCCTGCCCTGTCCCCTGGCCTTCTGCGGTCTTCCAAAACACCTTCACCCCCTCTCCCTTCAACATCAGAACATCTGTACTGTGTTTTTCTTGTCTGTGTATCTTGGTCACCTGCCCCCCATACACACTGGCCTGTGTACCCCTTGGAAACAGGGACAGCGTAGTTTATCACGATGCAAGACTATTTGATTAGGTGAATAAAAAGGCATACAATGCAAGTAAAGCAGCAAAAATGTTTTCCCCCAATAAACCTTGAAAAAAATATAAAGAGAGTATACATTCAAAGATACGGTACACAAATATGGACAGTCTGCTTGGGCTGCCATCACAAAATACCACGCACTGGGTGACTTGAAACAACAGAAATTATTTCC
Source organism: Delphinapterus leucas (assembly GCF_059928025.1). Taxonomy (NCBI): domain Eukaryota; kingdom Metazoa; phylum Chordata; class Mammalia; order Artiodactyla; family Monodontidae; genus Delphinapterus; species Delphinapterus leucas. Next base: position 19,395,032 of record NC_143130.1, on the reverse strand, counting down.
TCAGCATTCTAGAGACTGGAAGTTCAAGATCAGAGTGTGGGCATGTTTGGCTTCTCCTGGAGCCTCTCTCCTTGGCGTGCAGACAGCTGCCTTCTCACTGTGTCCTCACGGGGCCCAGCCTCTGTGTTCATCCCTGGTGTCTTCTCTCACTAGACCTGTATGACCTCATTTAACTTTAATTACCTCTTTAAAGGCCCCATCTCCAAGTACAGTCACATTCTGAGTTGTACTTTGGCTGGGGTGGGAGGGGGAGGGGCGGTGGGAGGCTGTTAGGATTTCAACATAAAATAATTGGGGGCTGGGGGACACAATTCAGTCCACAACACCCAGACACTGAGAAGGGAAAAGAGCCAGAATCAAAATGCAGTGGCACACAAGGGGTTACATTTCTCTGCCCCATTCCACGGAGAGGCGTGTGTTTGTGTTTTGGAAATTTCTGAACAGATTGAGGCTGGGAAGATGTTGCGAAACTGAATTCTGAGAATAAAGGTATTTTGATTATTAAAGTGGGATTTGTTGAAGGAGGGAAATATTGAGGACAAAGTTTTCATGAAATAAACCCTTAATCGTCCCAGAGTGGGTGAGAGAGTCCCCCCAGGAGCAGAGGGTGAGGGCACCAAAGACACATGAAGTCGTGAGGATCAGGGGCAGAGAGACGGCGGGTGCCCTGCACGGGAGGAAGGAAGTTCCAGGGGCTGCCAAGTTGGGACTCGATTGAGGCAAAGACTGATGGTCTTTATCTTTCTCCACGCTGGGTGAAAAAAAAATTTCTGTCATCTGGGCCTTGGGGTTTCACAGTTGAAAAATGCTTTGTTTGCAGCCTCTCAATCACAACCTGTATGTTTCAGGACTGCCTTCCCCTTAGGATTAAATAGGGGAAATCGTTCTTAGAAAACACGCATTTTTAACCAGCCTTGCTCTGGGGCACATTAAGCCATGTGGCTCCTGTAGCCACGTCTCCCGGGTCTTTAACACTGGCGCTGCCTAGTTATCTGACATTCTTGTGAATTTCAGGGCATATCTGCTGTAACACTGCTTTTTATCATCCCCGGTATGAGCACTAATACTTCTCAGACTCCTGTCTCTAATATTAATAGCACAGCACTATACTATTTGGCCTTTTTGGGAAGGAAGAAGTTTTCTTCTTTAACCCTCAGATGGTCCCTGGCTGGATCTGAAGATGAAACTCACAAAGACAGATGAATAGGAAAAACAGCAAACAAATTTTATTGAATTTTTACATATCCACAGGAGGCTTCACAAGGGAATGAAGACCTCAAGAAGTGACCAGAGCAGGAAGCTTTTATACCTTTTAGGCAAACAATAAATTTGTGAAAAATGGACAAGACAAAGGAGTTTGTAATAGGGGTAGTAAATGGTGAAGACGTGTAACGAAGATGATAAGGGTTAGTTGAACATGGTTTGCTTGCCAGTTTCACTCTGGGCTGATAAGAGTCTGTCTCCAGTGAAAGGAGAATTTATTTCCTGCCTTCAGACAGAAAAGTGGGAGCTTCTTTTACATTTACTTGCTTCTTAACTGCCTTCAGTTCAAAATAATTTTATGTCGAAGAGGCATATTTGAGGGTGACATATTCTGGTTTCCACTGGCCTTCTTCATATTTTATTAAATCTAACTCCTAGAGGAATAGATTTTTGGAGCCCATTTTTCAGCATTAGCACAAGTACCATTTTTGAATGAACGTGTGGGTGATGTAAGATGTAAAACATTTTAGACTATAATTAGCGGTAAATCTTAAAATAAGAGGAAAATATCTACCAAAATCAGATGGAGAAGTTCAAGTGCATGTAAAAAGCAACATGGTTTGCCCAGTATTAACAGTGGATGCATGGTATACTGACAAAGTTGTATATAATAGTACATTACAGAATATATTACAGTACAGAATCAAAACTTAGTTTACTTGATCCAGCAGCTCTGAAAATCTGTTTCTTGACTATTTTTTAATTTGAAGAGATTTGCATTACTTAAAATTTTGCAAGTAAACAAATTTTATTGAGATCATCACGTCCAACTGTTTGGTTTTTGCATAGTTAAGATTCACATACAGTGATAGCAGTGCAGTGTAATAGGCAAGGGCGATCAGAGACTGAGCAAACCCAAGTTCACTGCAAAGGCAGGTTATTCTAAATAAATGTCCAAGTTCAAATTGAGAGGAGTAGAGAATTTTTCAAACCATATTCCTGTCTTCTTCTCCCTCAGTCTTTGGTAGCCAGTTTCCTTCTATATAGTTACATCCCCCTAAAGCTGAACCTCTCTCCCATAGCTGCCATTAAGTAATTTTATTTATTGACCTGTTATTATGGTCCTATTCCTTTTCTCCAATCACCTGACCCCTGATCCTTCCAACTACATTCTGATGCTTTGCGTGTTTTCATTGGGGAGCTCCATTTCTAAAGAGGACCTTTGAACCGCACACATTGGAAGCTTGCCGTAGAAGGATATTGACTCAAGCAAACAACCTGTCAGCTCAGCAGCCCACCACCCCAACCTTCACGTGTCCTGCCAGCCTGAAAATGAGACAGGCCCCTTGCCACAATTCTAAATTTATTTCCTTATCAGTGATTCTGGGATTCTGGTTGTTCACAAGTGATTTTGAAAATGATTGGGTGTCTTAGCTCAGGCTGTCATAACAAAATACCAGCGACTAGGCAGCTTAAAGGACAGAGATGTATTTCTCACAGTTCTGGAGTCTGGGATGTCTAAGATCAAGGTGCTGGCACATTTGGTTCCTGTTAGGCCTCTGTTCCTGGCTTACAGATGGCCGCCTTCTCACTAGGTCCTCACATGGCTTAGAGAAAGAAAACTCTCTGGTGTCCCTTATTCTTCTCATGGAGACACTAATTCCATCATCAGGGCCCCACCCTCATGACCTCAACCAAACCTAATTACCTCCGTAAATTCCCACCTCCAAATACCATCACACAGTTTGGGGGAGGGGGACAGTTAGAGCTTCAACATATGAATTGGGGGATGGGGGCGCACAAACATTCAGTCTGTAAGAATGGCCTTTTGAAATGTGTGCTTAAGGAGATTTCTGGAAAGTATAAAGTGATTTACAAACTTTAAGGTATTTTTATCAGTATTGTTACATTTTTTATTGGCAAGTTTTTTAAACTTTCACCCTGTTCCTTGGTTTCTAAGGAAATGACATTCTTTCTGTTTCTAAGGAAATGACATTCTTTCTGAGCAATGTTCAGAAAGATAAATCCCTGGTGCAGTTTGGAATTTAAGAAGTGAAATACTAAATGTGCAGAAAATTGAGACCCTGACACTACATGTGACAGGAGAATCTTAAACTTCAATTCTAATGCTTCAATTCTTATTGCATTGCTGACCTATCACAGTGAAAATATTATTCAATGGCTATTAATACCTTATATCACATTGCAGAGAGGTGGACTTTGAGAGAATGGGAAGCAGGAAAGATCAGTTTTGAGGGAGGGAAGGGATCTGGCAAAGTGCAGGTCACAGAGTGCTAAGGGTGGGAGGTGAAGGAAGGGGTGAGTTTTATTTATTTATTTATTTATTTATTTATTTATTTGGCTGTGCTGGGTCTTAGTTGTGGTATGCAGGATCTAGTTCCCTGACCAGGGATTGCTCCTGCATTGGGAATGCGGAGTCGTAACTGTTAGACCACCAGGGAAGTCCCAGGGGTGAGCATTGTTGCTCGAGGGCTTCCAGCACCTTGCAGAGGATATGAGTTGCAGGCAGCCCAGCGGTAAGAAAGCACTGGAACACTAGTAAGTGGTGTCATTATTGAAGGTGGGCTGATGTAGGGGATAAGGAGGGGCACAATCAAGACAGGGTTTTCCTCCGGCGCAGCTAATGCCGCCTTGATTGGCACCAGCTGCACAGGGTGGCTGGCGCCTAATGGGTGCCCAGTACACATGGAATGAATGACTGAATAAATGATTCAGTGAAGTGAATGCCTCCAAGTGAATGCACACAGGTTCTCCCTACCCCTGGCAACTGTGCATCTCCTGTAATACATCCTCAAGCTCTGCAAAGTTCTTCCATTGAAATCATTGGAAGAAGGTTCCAGAAAAATGAAGAGTGGCGAGAACTCGATGTGAGTTGCTGAGAGGGAATGTCTTGGGATCTGGGCTTACCTAAGGATGGTTAATGTAGACAACATGGCCATCAGGATGTAGTTGCTCCCCTGTTTGTATTTCTTTTCACTCTTTGAATTGCTTTTTATTTCTCCTGAGCGTCCTTCTTCTTTTATCTAGATTGCTCAGTTTGCTTTGGAAATGAGACATTATGCAAGCGCAGTATGGCTTGGAATGATTATATGTAATGGGAAAGACTCTAATACATAGGACTTTTATAGCTGCAATTGTGTTTTATTAGTTTTTTTGAAAAGAACATTTCAGTGGCTCAGTTACTGAACATTAATTGCGTTGACTTGAAGAAAATGAATCATAGCTTTGTGTGTTAGTGTATGTGTGTGTGTCACTCCTGGGGCCTGTCTTTTAAAGATGTAAAAGTTGTTTGTGAAACTTTTATGATCTTAATATTTCACATACACCTTTTTCATTTTGTTTTTGGAAAATTTTTTTCTCTTTTATTAAAATAGTGCTGATATATCCCTTGAAGCTAATTTCAAGGGATGGCTTAATTATTTGCACAAAGCATCGTTTTTCTTAGAGAAGCCTGTACTCCAAGAATTTGAAGGCAAAGGTATCAGTTGAATTGTTTCTATTCAGAATTTAACAGTTCTGTTACTTTGTTCAACTCAGAGCAACATCAAATCTCAGAGCTGAAAGGGTCTCTGTCCACCAAGGCTTTTTAACCTTTAGCGACCTAGGTCCCCTTTTGATAAATACAAAAAACAAAAATGGTAATGCAATCTGAAATTCAAAGAAATTGAAATGAAATATTCTCAACAAAAACCAAAGTAAAACAATGTAATGGAGTGTCGTTCTTCTATCTCTTTTTGTAAATCACAAGTGGCTTTAAGGCTCTGATGCCTCTCAGGGAGTGGTTGACTAGATTAACTACCTCATTTTACAGATAAAAAGAATGAGGTGCAAAGATTCCAGGAGTGCCCATCCTCTCAGCATCTTAGGAGCAGAACTGGGTCAAGAACCGGGACGTCCTGTTGGCTGCTTCCTGCTTTGCCCACAGCACCCCTCCCACCGCCCAAACCTTTAAGGCTATACTCGCATGCAAAGGAGGCATCTTATCCAGTGTCATCACCCTATAACTGATGATGCTGATATTCTGGAAGGTTATCCTGAGTTAATGCTGTCCCAGCAGGATGGAGGCAAAGGCCAAGAGAAACTTCTCAGGCCTGGCCAGTCCATGGATCCTGGTTGATTTTTATTTACTTTATTTCGTCCTGGACCATCTGTACCATCATGACATAGAAACACTGCCCTGATATAGCTTCTGGGGAATAAGGGGGCAACATTTAAATCTGAAAATTGATTTTTTTTTTTTTTTTTTGCGCGGTACGCGGGCCTCTCACTGTTGTGGCCTCTCCCGTTGTGGAGCACAGGCTCCGGACGCTCAGGCTCAGCGGCCATGGCTCACGGGCCCAGCCGCTCCGCGGCACGTGGGATCTTCCCGGACCGGGGCACGAACCCGCGTCCCCTGCATCGGCAGGTGGACTCTCAACCACTGTGCCACCAGGGAAGCCCTGGATTAATTTTTGAAATAAAGTCTGGGTCTTTCACCATATTGAAAGGTCTTATTGGTAGTTTTCACTGAAAAATTTAACACGTCTTTTTTAACTTATACTGATTTGTTCTCTCTCTCTTTTTTTTTTTTAACAGTGTATCTGGTGGAGAGCTGTTTGACCGGATAGTGGAGAAGGGATTTTACACAGAGAAAGATGCCAGCACTCTGATCCGCCAGGTCTTGGATGCTGTCTACTATCTCCATAGAATGGGCATTGTCCACAGGGACCTCAAGGTGAGGCTGTCGCTTAGCAACACCCTCCAGTTGCTTTCCAACCCACAATGCACCTGTCGGAGCAGATTGGCTCCAGAGGAGGGATGAGGTTGCCTTGATGTAGATACGGTGGGCTTTGTGTACTGTTAGTCGTCAGGGTCTTTGGGACCCAGAGGTAGCTTGAAAGATGATGAAGATCAACGGGGCTGGCCATTGTTTGGGACATTTAATAACCACTGTACAGCGAAAGGGCCATGGGGAGGTAGGTTGTGTATTGCTTCAAACTTATCTAAAGGGTAATTTTGTTCAAGACATGGATGCCATGAAGATTGCCCAGTGCAGTTCTCCAGTCTTTTCCCAATTCCAGCCCTGTTTCAGTGCAACCCACCATATGAAAGAAAGGGAGCAGTAGATAGAGGGTGTGAGGCGAGGGAGAAAGGAAATAAAAGGTTATCCAGAAAGATGGGTTAAATGACATACAGTTACAGCCTTCTCCCAATGTCCTGTCGGTTCCATTCTTATCTTTTCCCTATGAGGTTTTGAAATACTCACCCTTCACCAATAGCATTGAAGGATCTGGGCCTTGGTTACCTTGGCCCAGGGGCCTCTGTGGATGCCGAAGGGTAGGTATCATAGTACCAAGGGTAGGCATCGAACATATCAATTTGAGGAACAGAAAAAAATCTGCGCTGTTGACCCGAGGCTATAAAGTGGCTTCATTCTACAGCAGTTATAGGTCCAGCCCCTAGAACTCACGGCACCAGTCAAGATAGACATCTCACCCCAGCACACATACTCACCACTCCTATCAGAAACACAGGGATTATATTGTACTGAAGCCATGCTATACACAACTACGGGCAATCTAAATCAATTTAGGGAATAAATGGTAAACGTGTGTTAAAACAGAATGTTAACATCTGGCCGTTATCTGGTACTGGCTGTCAAGGTATAAAATGGTGTGGCTTTTCCTTTCATAGGAATTCACTGTGAAGTTTTTGCTTTTCTCCATGTTAATCACTTTCCATTGACTAGGGTAGTGGCTCCCAAATGTTAGCCTACATCAGAATTGTCTGGATGGCTTGTAAAAACAGATTGCTGGCTCTACCCCAGAGGTTCTGATCCTGCAGGTCTGCATCAGGGCCCGGGAACTTGCATTTCTAAGGGGTTTACAGATGATGTTGATGTTGGCCTGGGAACCACACTTGGAGAACTGCTGGACGAGGGTATTTGAGGACGTTGATGGACTTCTTACAGCCTTTGCTAGCCTCCTGATGGGTGAAATGGGCTGTGAGCACAAGTAGTTCATCTTCAGGACTTGCAGGTCCTTCAGAGGGCCAGGTCAGGGCTAGGTAAGGTGACCTGGTGCCTCTGTACCAGGCAGCCGTGCCTTCTCTGCTCTCTTGTGCCCTCACCAAATGCCGGTTCTGTGCTTCCAGGCCACAGCAGGCAGCTAGCTCTTCCTGAACAAGTTAGTTTAGTGACCGTAGAGATGTGATGTGGTGTACTTACTAGAAATCATTTCTAAGCAGGTAAGCCATTTCCTAGGTGGTCAGTGTTTATTTCCCCCTTAGAAAATGGTAAGGCAGGCTTTATTCAAGACTCCTGCAAGAGGGACATTGCATTAGGGGAGAGAATTGGGCTCCACTGCACATGTGGCAAGGACACATGGGGAGGTATAGCCGTTGAGCAGAGTGAGGGGTCACGGATGGATTGGCTTTATGGGAGATCATGTTTTTTACACACAGGTAACGCTTTTGGAGAAGTACATGCAGCTCCCAGCCTGTAGAACTTTAAGATCACCAGGCTTGTAATTGTGGATAGAATGTTACCATTTTAGGACCTTTTTGTGGTCTCTTTTCAGAGGCACAAAGAAGTTTGATCTATGTGGAGGAAGTTGGGGTTCAGGAATTAAATTTTCGTAAACCTCTAAGAAAATTAAACTCTGTGATAGAGGCCAGAGCAATAGAGAACACGATTGGGTTAATGTAAGATTAGAGCACAATTTGAGATGCTACCCTACCCCCACAGGTGGCTATACCTCTTTCTCCCTTCAGAAAGGTATTCTTGTGTCTTCTTGCCCCAGAAGCTGCTAACGATGATCAGTTGTCTTTTTTTCAAAACAAGCGAAATGTCCACTGTTGCCTCCTCCTGTTAGGCACTGTTGCCCTTTGGAGCTGGATCATTCTTTGCTGTGCGAGGCTGCCCTGTGTATGTTTAGTAGCGTCCCTGGTCTCTACCCACTAGATACCTGTACCAGTCCTGAAGTTTTGACCACCAAAAAATGTCTCTAGGCATTGCCAAATGTCTCCTGGGGGGCGAAATTGTCCCCAGTTGAGAATACTGGATCAGGAGTATGACTATAGGTAACATGAACTTTACAGGAAGTGTTGATTCAGATCTTTTAGAAGCTTGTTATGTGAACAAGCGTTGGAATTGACATCCCAAGTCGAGTATTGGCCACAAATTGTCTTGCAAAGATGCCGTAAAATACAGAAAAATAATTTTTCAGTGAGTCCTGGGCCTCATAGGATCCCAGGAAGCGTTGTAAGATCCCCTCCCTCCTCCTGTCCCTCCACCCCTCACAGCCCTCCTAGTGGGGGCCTCCACCCACATCATCCCTGAGCCCATGTTCCCTCCCACTTTTTCCCTGTTCACCCCTCCCCGCAAGTAAAGCCCTGCTGTGCTTACTAAGCCTTGAGGTGAGTAAAAGCATTGACCTAAGCTGAGAATGACCAGTCCACTGAACCCTCCTTGGTGATTGCCCTTCAGAAGAGCAGTTTACTGATCCAAATGCATCTCCTGTAGGAGGAAGGTATCAGGAGAGATTCTGGGCTCTTAGGCTGTCTCCCGCCTGGATGCAGCCTTGCCTAGGAGCATGAGATCCTTGACTTTACAGCTGTAGAAGTACTGGGACAGGAAGTCATAAAATCAGAAACTTTAAAAAAATATTCTCTTTGCACCCATGATTGGATTCTTACTGTTCATCAAAGGCGAATCCCTAAACATTCAGAGAAACCATGAACCACGTGCACTGTTTGGTTAGATTATTTCCTCTGCTTTCTAAGTGTTGTTGTTTCTACTATTGATTGGCTCATTTTATTCTAGTTTAAAAGGAATTGAAAGCATCCTCAAGCATGCATTTGATTTTCTTCTAATTTTATGCTTCATCCACAGGATTAAAGTCACTGTGAATGATGTGTCATGTTATTTTGAGTGAGGGGTAGTATTTTTTTCCTTGGGGTTCAGTTAAAGAAAAAAATGGTCCTGACACATGTTAAAATGGTAAGGAAGGCTTTATTCAAGACTCCTGCAAGAGGGGCATTGCGTTAGGGGAGAGAATTGGGCTCCACTGCACATGTGGCAAGGACACATGGGGATGTATAGCCGTTGAGCAGAGTGAGGGGTCATGGATGGAAAATTACTGCAAGGGTGGGGGGATGCTTGCTCAACATCTCCCTCCGTCTCCATAAGCCCCGCCCCCATTTTTTGCCAGAAACAACCAGATTCCCCAATTTTCCACAAGATGTCATACAAACGAAACTTTGCTGTCTCCTGGTTTACCCCAGGATTGCCATCCGTAAGCCCCTCCCATGTAGACACCACGGGGGTGCCACTGATGTACAGACTTAGAGTGGAAACGGGAGCTGTAATCGGACCTTTGCTGCATGTCGTGCATTACTGCTGCCTGAGCTCTGACATTTTACAGTCAGGGAAGCAAACGAGGAACCATCTTGACCCGTCTTCTACAGAAACAGAGCTTTTAAGGACGCATGGCTAGAAAGCTCTAGATCTTCCGCCTCCGATTCATTCCGTGATGACCTCCCCCTGTTTCCCAGGGAGCGGAGTGCTCGGATATCAGCTGGCCCAGGATAGGGGGAAGTGCAGTTCATGTGCCCGAGCTATGGACACAGGACGTCCCTTAGGGCGGGGAGAGAGACCCTTAGGTTGGAGACAGGTTGCTGACAAGGGTCAGAAAAAAGAAACCGAATAGCACCTGCAAAGACAGTTTTCTTTCTGGGAATCTCTGTGCCCCTAACCCAAGAAATGAATTGACAAGTCTGAGAGGCATCTGCTTTCTAGTTGCCTCAATATATGGTTCATTGTTCTTAAGTAGAGAAAATACTAATAAGGGAAAGGGGCTCACATTTATTGAAAATCCATAAATGCCCAATACTATATAAGGCACCCTGCATTGTTTTCACTAAACACTGCTTTTCTTAAGGCATTTACTGTGTCTAAAGGTCAAGTCTGTTCTTCCATTGTCATTAAGTTTTGGTGGTTTGGTGAGGCTCCCACAAGTAACCCAGCTTTTAAAACAGATTTTTTTTTTACATTTCTTTTTAGCCTGAGAACCTATTGTACTACAGTCAGGATGAAGAGTCCAAAATCATGATCAGTGACTTTGGATTGTCCAAAATGGAGGGCAAAGGAGACGTGATGTCCACAGCCTGTGGGACCCCAGGCTATGTTGGTAAGGACTGCGCGTGTGTGTTTTCCCACTTGTCAACCTGATCGCTTGTCTTAAGCATTTGAGCCTGGCACGTGATCACAGCTGCCTTCGTTTCCCTTGAGGGAGGAATAAAAGATTGAGAGACACTGGAATGAGTTTGAAGGGAAGTGAATTTCCCCTGAAACCTTTTAATCGTTGGGTGGAAATCCCGTTTGATTTGGGTGTGGGCCTGTGTGGAGGCCAGGAATTGATTTGGGTGAATTCCCAGGTTCTAAGACCAGAAATATGTCATGTGTATCTATGTTTTTAAATGATTTACAGTGACATGTGGGATGACAATAAGGTGCAAACACACATAAAACAAAATGTGGAGATAGAAACACGTAGAAAGAAAATATTGATAGAAGGAATCTGGTTCAGACCTTGACCAAGTCACTCTCTTTAATTAGCCAACCCTGATTTGTCCTGGAGAAGCCAAGAATTAAAGTTTTTTCTAAAATCAGAACCCCAGAGATCCTTTGTCCCTGACACTCAGAATGCAGAAAATGCTATGGCAGATCTGAACACATACTGAGACTCAACTTCCATCTTCTGGGGGCCCAGAGAAAGGCCATCAGAACTGTGTACGAAGTTATCGAGGCTTCCATTTACATGACTGTATTCATTCATCCAGCAAGTGCCTGCTATGTACCAGATGCTGTTCTAGGCACTGGGGTGAAGACAGTGAATGAGACGGAACACCTGCCCTCGTGGAGCTGAACTTTTAGTTGGGAGAGACAGGCAGAAAAGAAACAGGTGAACAGGGGCATTTCAGATCTTACATGCTGTGAAGAAGACAAAACGGGAGTGTATGATAGAATGACAGGTGTGAAGAGGGGTTGGGACAGTTAAGGGGACAGGAGGAGACTCAGGCATTAGCCTTCATGACGCGAAGCAGCCCCAACCATGGGAAAGTCAGGGGACAGAGTTCCAGGTAGAGGCACCAGCTTGTGCTGGGGAGGGAGTGAGTACAAGCTAGGAAGGTCTAAGAGCAGGACGAACTGAGACTGGAAGAGGCTTTGAGAAAATGGAGACCAAGGCTGAATTCTCATCATACAGACCATGATGGCTTTTCTTAATGAGAACAGTAAGCCTGCCCTGAAGGAGAGGAGGTGATGTTATATGACCAATGTTATTCCTGTTTGTTTGGGGATACAACCACGTGACCTTCCCAGGCAGACCGAGGGAAGCAGGCCTCATGCTAAACGGGTCTGGGGCCCAGAGCATGGTCAGAAACTTCGAAAGACCTCGGAGGCACTTCAGGGCCCTCCAAGTGCTTGCATGATAATGGGCGTTAAGTCATCACTGTTAATGTCACAGCTGTTGCACTTTTAAAGGAACTCAGGAGAAAAGAACAGACTTGAGGGGAATAGAGACTAAAATGAGGGGAAGGGAAGGAAGCCACAGATTTAGGAGGAGATCAAGATGGTATAAATGTGGGAGGGGAGGAAAAGATGTGGTCAGTACCTGTTAGCTCTTGACTGTCACAGTACCCAGGAATTTTGTCCCTGGGTTGTGTGTATGCACTAGATACAGAAGGGGAGATGGTTCTGATCGTGTTTGCGAAGCCAGCACATCTGATGGAGATGCATGGCAGGGTGAGCAGTCCCCGTTCTAGGAGAGAAAAGTCATGGTTTCAGGAAGAGCTTGGACTCCATCAGGAGGATTTGGATCAGCAGCTGTGGTGTGAGATGCACGTGTAGACACGTGTGTGCCCTGAGGTGGGGGCCGTGGGTGGAAATGTGAGCGTGAGCGGTGTGTGTGTGTGTGTGGAATTTCTCCAGTTCAGTCCAAGCCACCAGGCAAGCGGCAAATAAAAATGAATGAGACAAGCTTATTCTCATTTCTCTTAAAAGACAGGGAGGAAAACAGCCGGTTCCAACCATGGTGAGTCATAGGCATCAGAAAATGGACAGGCCTGTGAGGTCATGGGGTCCAGTCTCCTGGCTGGAATGGCTTTGCTCTGCTCCGCAGGGGCTGCTGCCCAGGCCACGCCGGGCGAGGAAGCTGAGGATGCTGTAGCCGCCCAGCTCCTGCTTCAGGACGTGGGCTCTGACAAAGAATGTGCATATTTACATATGCATCGTACTCTTCTCATATTTGGCTCTGACGTTGGAAAGCTCTAGCACTTTCTGAATTGATTTTCGCTTTTTTACATTTTGACAGAGCTTGTGGAATGGCAGCTTCTCTGGGTTTCTAAGTGGCTGCCATCCTAGTGGTCTGGTTGTGTTTAGATGTCAGTCCCTGATGAGTCTGGGAACCGGGACTGGTGTTTGGATGTGGCCTTTGCTTTTTTACCCTAAATGGTGGCAAGTGGAGCCATCGGGTAATTTTGTTGTCAGATACAGAGTTTTCTTGGAGTGAAGGGGGGAAAAGGAGGACTATGGGAATATAGCAATTCTGTTTGTTCACATTTATTGAGCACCAAATTCTTGGGGGACCTTTTAGAGTAAGAAAGGGGCGACACTGGGGAGCTTGTGTCTATGTAGACATGCCTTGGGCAGTGAGCAGCTGAGCTTAGGCTGTTTCTCCCCAACAGTCTGCATGGCAAGCTCCTATTCGGCCATCAAAGCCCAGAGCTTACATGACCCTCTTTTTGTTTTTTTTTTAAGTTTATTTATTTGTTTTTATTTTTGGCTGTGTTGGGTCTTCGTTGCTGTGCGCGGGCTTTCTCTAGTTACGGCAAGCGGGGGCTACTCTTCATTGTGGGGCGCGGGCTTCTCATTGTCGTGGCTTCTCTTGTCGCAGAGCATGGGCTCTAGGCATGCGGGCTTCAGTAGTTGTGGCACGTGGGCTCAGTAGTTGTGGCACGCAGGCTCAATAGTTGTGGCTCGTTAGCTCTAGAGCGCAGGCTCGGTAGTTGTGGCGCACGGGCTTAGTTGCTCCATGGCATGTGGGATCTTCCCGGACCAGGGCTCGAACCCATGTCCCCTGCATTGGCAGGCAGATTCTTAAGCACTGCACCACCAGGGAAGCCCTACACGACCCTCTTTTGACTACTTTCCCAACATCCATCCTCTCCTTTGTCATCCTGGTTCTTTTCCTTTTCTTACCACATTGCATCAGCTTCCATATTTATCCGTGTCTCTCCCCCTCTCCACTAGAGCAGGGGCTCTGGCTTACTCATCTTTGCACAGATGCTTGTTGAATTCAATAAAAACCTAAGCTTCGTAAACATGAGAGATTTTTTATTTCTCTGCTCCCCTTCTCTTCATTCAGCATGTGTTTATTGAATTCCTGTTATGTGTCATGCACAGGAGTTTGGTGTTAGGAATACAAATACAAATTAGATAGAGTCTCTGACCTCAGAATGTTCACAGTCTTGTGTGAGAGAGGGCTAACAGGTAAATTGAATAATGTATGGTAAGTGCTACATTATGCCTCATTCAAGAATTATTTATTTAGTGCCTACCTTCTGTGCTAGGCACTGGAGATGCATCAGTAGAAAGAAAAAACAACAGGTAGAAATCCTCAACCTCGTGGTACTTACATCTGAGTGAGAGGGAAACAGGCTATAAGCAGACAGCTAAATATATTAATTAGTATCTTAGATGGACATGAGTGCTATGCAGAAAAATAAAGCAGGAAAGACAATAGGAAGTGTGTGTGTGTCTGTGTGTGTGTGTGTGTCTGTGTCTGTGTATGTGTGTGTAGGGGGTTGTCATTTTAACTACACTGATCAAGGCAGCCCTCAGTAAGAAGGTGACAGTGGGGTAAAGATATGATTGCAGTGAAGGAGCCAGCCATGCCGTTATTGGGAGGAAGAGCTTTCCAAGGATGGTTCAAAGGCCCTGGGGCAGGAGTGTGGGAGGAGCAACAGGAGCAGGGTGAGAAAGGAGGAAGTCTGAGAAGCAGAGGGCAGGGCATGTGCAGACCAGGACTTAGAAGTCGCTGTCACGACCATGGGTAGCTGGAAGCCGCTGGAGGGATCTGAGGTAACGGGTGACATGATCCAAATTTCACCAAGATCCCTGTGGGGGACAAGCTGGGATAAGGAGAGGTGGCAGGGGGGACAGGGCCAGGGTGGAAAGAAGGAGACCAGTTAGAAGGCTCTGGAGTCGTCCAGGTGACAAATGGTCGGGGCTGGGTCAGGTTGGCAGAGTGGAAGTAATGAGACGCTGTGGGATTCCGAATATGATGTGCAGGTGACGTCATCAAGATTTTCTGAAAACCCAGAAGTAGGGTTTGAAAGAGACGTCAAGGGTAATTCCAAGGGTTTTGGCCTGAGTCCTTGGAAGGGTGCAGTTGCCTTTAATTAAGATGTGGGGAGAGAACGTTGCAGAAGTATCACCAGGGGTTCAGGTTTGGATTTGATAACGTCTGTGAGGTCAGGAAGGCAGCTGGAATAGGAGTCAGGCCTTGAGGGGAGATTCTCGTTTTGCACAGCAGTTCTGTCCTATAAAGTCACTGTGAGCACTGAACGGGCAGACCCTGAGCCCCACTCCCAGGGGAAATACAGGGCTGGGTTCCTGCGGGTCTCTAGTCCCAGCCCTGTCATCAGCGGGTCGATACTTGACCTTGTTATATGTGTATCTCTGTCCAGTGACGCTTTATTTAACATCGTTGCTGATTCATTACTGTTGAGCTTAGGCTGACAATGCTGTAACTCGCGCCTAAGTGAAGCTTATCAGACACGCGTTTTCTCCATAAGGCGCAGCCTTCTTGTGCTTGGGAGCACTGGACAGCACCTCGGCACTGACACCTGGGGGCCTTTTTTTTTTTTTTTTTTTTTTTGGCGGTACGCGGGCCTCTCACTGTTGTGGCCTTTCCCGTTGCGGAGCACAGGCTCCGGACGCGCAGGCTCAGCGGCCATGGCTCACGGGCCTAGCTGCTCTGCGGCATGTGGGATCCTCCCGGACCGGGGCACGAACCCGTGTCCCCTGCATCGGCAGGCGGACTCCCAACCACTGTGCCGCCAGGGAAGCCCTGGGGGCTGTTTTTAATAGTGAAATCAACAGAATGCACAAAAGTGTGGGAAAATGTGGCACTAACTGGACCATAAAAACTATAGTTCTTGTCACTGTGAGAGACAAAACAAGAGGGCAGAGCATTGCGGTGTTCGCCCTCAGCTGGGAGCGAGCACTCGGGTGACTCCCTGCCCACTCTGGGCAGGTCTACAAACGACCGCAAAAGCATCCCAAGTATTGATTTGGGGGCTGCAAATGAATTTTAGCGCGTAGGCAAATCTCAAATATGGATCCATGAGCTGTGGGGATGGATGGTATTTGGGAACTGATAGCCCCTGGTGCATTTTATTTGGTTTTTTTGTTGTTTGGGGTTTTTTGTTTTTGTTTTGTTTGGCCTTACCACGCGGCATGTGGGATCTTAGTTCCCCGACCAGGGATATCGAACCCGTGCCCCCTGCAGTGGAAGCGCAGAGTCCTAATCACTGGACCTCCAGGGAAGTCCCCTCTGATGCGTTGTAAAGCCATGAACCTGGATGGAATCATCAAGCAGGGGGTGGGTGTAGATGGAGGAGAGGAAAGGTTCCAGGGCTGAGTCCCGGGGACTCAGAGGGACAGAGAAGGAACAGTGAGTGAAGTAGGAAGAGAACCAGGGGAGTGTGTGGCATCTGGACAGTACTTCAAGGAGGATGAAGTGCCTTGTGTCATTTGTGGCTACTAAGTCAGGTAAGATAAAGACTGAGTGGGGACCACTGGTTTGGGGAACCTTAAATTATAGATTAATCGAACAACTAATTATTTCTGTGGGAGCCTGGTAGTCAGAGTAATGCTGCAGAGATGAAACAGGTCTTCATCAGAGGACCCCAGTGTGCTCTCAGCCTGGGGCTGGACACAGCCCCGTCCACCTGCCCACCCCCCCCCCCCAGCAGTCTGATGGGGACACTATTTGGAACCTTGGACACAGAAGCCACGGCCTCCTTTTTGCCGGGCAGTTTTTCATTTGAACAGGGCAGAGCCATTAGGCATCTACGGGAGAGAAGGGAGGGAGTACTGTTCCCCTGCTGCCCATCCTGGGGGCCACACGTCCCAAGAGCCCAAGCTGGGAGCAGAGGACGGCTGTCGGCTTTAGTTCAGATTCCTTCGAGGCAGAGTTGGTTTCCATTGGTGAGCGCAGTTGTTTTGTTGTTGTGTCAGTTATGACCTAAATGACTCTTCAGCTAAATAGTTAGTTTCACCAACCTCAAGTTACTACTTCAATTTAAATGAGTTCTCTAATAATGAAGAAATAATGGGAAAAGGGCTGTTTATCCCAAGTATCCCAAGGCACAAGGTACCCTGGGAGAAAGCAAAGGAATCTGAGTCTTTTGAACTTCACCCTTGACCCTTAGCAGCCGCCTGGTCCTTACACACCCCGTATAAGGAACCAGGGCCCATGCTGAGTGTCAGGTCACTGATGACAGGAGATGGCGGGCATCTCTCCATCCAGGTGTATTGCGTTCCTGCTGCAGGCGGCGCCTAGGGCTCTGTCAACACCTGGGGCTCCTCCAATGCAGTATGGCCAGTGGGTGATATGGATCCTTGTAAGGTATCGTGTTTGCAGTATGAAGTAACTGACATAGTTCAGAAGCAGCCTCACAGATACAGGCGAGAGACGGATCAGTAAGGGCTAGAACCAGCAGGGGAAAACTCATAGAGGAGGCAAGATTTGAGGGAAGGGTGGGACTCGGGCCAAGATGAAGGGCTTACGGATGCAGGCGAGCAGGAGAACGAAGGTCCAAGGTCATGAATGGCTTCTGGTATGTAGGGCCTGGGGGAAATGAGCAGACTCACTTGGGGAGGGAGGGCATGCATAAATAAGTTCTTGGAGAGAATTGAGGAGAAATGATAAGGCCGTCTGGTGGCAGTCAGGTCCTCAGGGTAACATGGTGACCGTTAATGTGGTATTGACCTGGATTTAGAATCCATTTAATTGAGTCAGATATAACATTCCCCTTGGCATCGCCAATAAGAGATGAAAGTCAGAGCTGAGAAAGTTTGTAAAATGATTTATGCAACTTGCTCCACTGCGTTAATTAAAATATCCACACGGGCTCTCTTGAATCACTAAATAGGAACCATAAGTCACAGAAAGCACCCATGTCAGTCATGTAATTGACAAGACACTACAAGATGACAAATGTACTTCTGTTCTGTAGAAGGAAGCCTGTCGCTTTATTTCTCGATGTTGCTATTTGCACACCGATGTGATTTCTCAGATTCTATGGGAAAATTAAACTCTTCTAAAAGAACTTTGAACCTTTGTCTCTAGATGAAGTGACAGAGTGCCTCAGCAGAGGAGGGCAAGCCTGTGCTCTTACTTATTCTTCCAAAGAGTAGTCTTTCTTATTCAGGGATTGCAAACTGCACTTTTAGAAAGGGCAAGAAGGCTGGGGTGGTGCTGGGTGGCAGGACTCCTAACTGCTTTGTGATGTTTGCCTTTGAGCAACATGAGACTTGCTTTTTTCATCGAGCCTTTTTGAATGATGATACATCCCTTTGCAGTATTCCATTTGGAGTGCATACTGGAAAACACTCTTTCATTATTGAATGTTCCTCAAAAATAGGAAGGTGCATTTCTGTCTGATCCGTCATTGTGTTTATAAGCAGAGCTACATCTTGGTTCTTTACAAGGTGGCTCATTGTTATATTACTTAAAGTGTGAAGAAGGAGGCATTCCAGTTTCTTCTCGCAGCTTAGTTGCCTGCATAGACATTGCCAAAGTCTTTGGTCTAGCCCTGGCTTAACTTGTCTAAAATAGTTTAAACAAGTTTCGTTGTGTTCTCTTCTAAGTGGAAATGGAAAACAGTTGGTTCAACATTCTCAGCATATTTTTTCACCATTAAAGGAATACTTTTAATTCATGGGATCATCGCATTTTTAAAGCTTGATAAGGGGCTTGAGGTTAGGATGAGACCTTGGAAACCAGGGGTTCCAGGAACCAGGGTTCCGTTTGGGGATGAGGGACTGTTCTCAGAGCCACCCAGCCTGTAGCTGGTGGCAGTCACAGCAGTGGGTCTTGACTGTGAGATTCTCTCTCTGCCATTGCTTACATGCAAGGAAGGCCTGAGCCCTTCCCTTAAAATCTTGGGTTCTCAGTTTCTCGTATGTAAAATAAGCGTGATGACTAATTAGTCATCAAATCGGGCCCTGCCGCTTACCCCTTACAAAACCAATACTCACAAATGTTGACAGAAAGGAAGGTTGCCTTTAATCTGAATGCCGGCAATCTGGGGAGATGGTCAACTCAGCGTCCCCCCAAAACTACCTCCCAAGATTCTGCTCCACCATGAAAGCTTTTAAAGGGAAACAGGGAAGTAATCTCGGTGAATCTTTGAGGTAGGGGGTCAGAGTTGTCGCCATCCCCACTGTGTGCAGGCTGGGTGCAGGCTGGTCGAGTCCTCGTGATCTTTCTTTAGACCCCACCTTGTTCACACAGTTTGCAAGATTACTGAAGGGAAGCTAAGGAGGAGATCTGGTCATGTGTCAGTTACTTACTTTTCATTCCTACTTCTCTGGTCTATGAAAGAACCAAGAAGTTAGGCAAAGTATTGTGTGATCAAAAGATATGAAAGGTGTGCTCGGGCTGGAGATGAGTAGAGCATGGGGCGCCTGGTTTAAGGTTAGTGACAAGGCAAAGGGGCACCTTCTGCAAAGAGCTCTTTCCCGCAGAGTTTTTTCCTGCCAAGAGCTGCTTACGCATTGACCTCCATGATTTTTTTTCTGGCTCTGCTGTTCTGTATTTCTACAGATGTGTGACTTAGTCGCCTTTAAGCGTATAAATATTCGTGTGTCAAGGATATTGACTGTCGTTTTTTCCCATCTTCACTCAGAACAGACAAGAAAAAATTCGGTTAAGTTGCCATCATCCATCTCTGTCCTCCTGAGCCGGCTAAGTCACGCAGTTCCTTTTGTCTTTCCTCGTAGATCCTCTGTTCCTGCTGCTTTAATCTTCACCCTTCTGTGTGGTCATTTTCTCCCAAAGAGCTCGGTTTTTATTTGTTGTTCACTTAAATACCATATTTTAGTGCACGGCTCTGAGCATTACCTCATTGTTCTCACCCTCTCAGACTGTTAGCGTTGAGACAGGATTTTATGTAACTGATAAATTGTCACACAGGGCACGGATGAGTAGGCAGAGGACCCACATCAGAACTTTCTCGTTCCTTCTCTCTCAGCAGCGACTCAGTGCCAGCCAGCAGCGACCGTTTCATCACACTGGGCGCTTGCAGCCAGCCCCCGTTTGTCAGAGAGAACAGCGCCTCCCCACGTGGGGAGACTTGTAGGGCCTGGTATTGGCCTTGACATAGTGAATATGGACGAGGACAGAAGCTCATGATCAGAATGTGTGCCAAGTAAACCCAGCCCTGCCCTGGAAAAGCCCCCACCCCACTAAATCCCTCTTAAAACTATTTGTAAAGCACTCTCCAACCTTCTGGAACTCCCGACGGCTCCTCTCTCAGTACTTGAATCCTGGGATGGAGTTTCATGGTTTCTAAACTGGTACCATTTTGCGGTGGTGGAGAGGAAAGAAGCACTGCAGCATTTTGTAACTTACTCTTTTTTTTTTTTCTTTTAATGTTTATAAACCAAAACACTGGAATGACCATAACAGTATTCTTCATGTTGAAGTGTAGCTCATCAGATTTCAGAAGTGAGGAGGGCTTCAGTGCAAAGTAACCATCCGGTTGCGGTTCACAAACCCGTTAGGGCGGAGGTGGAATCCTGGGACAACCTGCAAGGAACGCATTACGGGGTTATCCGTTGCCACATTGCTCTAAAACGCCTTACTCAGAACATTTTTCTTCCTCTGTAGCACTGAGTTCCAGGTCTCTCCCACATTTGAAAACACCAGATACCAGCTGCCCTCCCGTTTTCCACTCCCTTCCCGTTCCTTAGTCTCTCCCCACCACCCATCAGCCACATTTTGGCTTCGGCGGCATTTGAATCATAACCCAGCTCCGATCAGACTGGTAATGAGAAACCAGGATGGTGCTTTAATGGGGACTCTTCATGCCTGTGGTAAAATTCAAGAAGCTACTAGGAAAATCCAAGTGAGCTGCTCATCTGTGATGCATTTTTAGTAAATTACAGCTCTAGGGGAGGGTGAGAAAGAGCTAAGGAACCTATAACCCCCGGAAAGAGAACAGAGCTGTCCCAGGAAGCTTCTGCTCCTCTCGTGCAGCTCCGGGCTGAAGACAAACCACCGGCGAGGAATGATTCTGTATCTCGGCTGTGTTTTTATTTGCCAGCAATCCAGGCTGCAATCCTCTAAACCTAGGTGAAGCAACACCTGCCTATTAAGATGCTCACAGTAAAGCCCCTCAGCGCATTTTTTTTTTTTTTCTTTTTCAATACCTCTCCTGCTGAAAGTTCTACTGGCGGGAAGCAGACCTGAGTTCAGTACCACCTCCTCGTTGTAATGCAGCTCTTACTGAGACTGGATGCTCCTCTGAGCTGTATGCCTGAATCTTACTTTCCTTGATCTTAGGATTTTATTTACCGTCTCTGAACAGCCCACTGCTGGGTAGAAAGGTCCTCTTTCTCTCCCACTGTTTTTTTTTTTTTACAATGTTGCGTTACTTTCAGGCGTACAGCAAACTGATTCCGTTATACATATCTATATCTATATAGACATATATATGTATATCTATTCTTTTTCAGACTCTGTTCCCTTGTAGATTATTACAAGATATGGAGTAGAGTTCCCTGTGCCATACGGTAGGTCCTGGTTGGTTATCTATTATACATAGTGGTATGCATCTCCCACTGTTTCAGTGACATCCTTTTCACCACAATGATGACACGCAGTGTCACTAACTCTTTGGAACTATATTACAGTTTGGTTTAAGACTATCCCCTTATCCTCCAGCAGAGGAGCTCTGTCCCTTCTCACTACCTGTGGAAATCCCTTAGGGACAGGAAAACTTGGATCAAGTGTCCTTGGACACAAATCCGTAACGGTACGGTTGGCCGTCTGGATCCACGGGTTCCACATCCTCGGATTCAACCAACTGCAGATCAAAAATATTTTTGAAAAATTGCCAGAAAGCTCCAAGAAACAAAACTTGAATTTGCTGCTTACCAGCAACGACTTACCCAGCGTTAACACCGTGTTAAGTGTTACGGGTCATCTAGAGGTAAAGTGCGCAGGAGGGTGTTGTAGGTAATATGCAAATACTATGCCATTTCTTTATGTATGGGACTCCAGCATCCACCGATCTTGGTGTCCACAGAGGGTCCTGGACCCCCATCCCCACAGATGCTGAGGGACTACTGTGTGCCTTAGAATGAGGGGACACCTGCAGCCCTACGGGTGAGCACAGATTCTTTTCCATGAAGGCCTAACACTGGGACAGACTGGCAGGTGCCCTTCAAGACAGGAAACTGAGGCACAGAAAGATGATGAATTCGAGGGACACTGGTGCAGAGCCCAGCCTCTCATTCTGTCCTCTGAGTCAGTGCTGGGTCAGAGGTGACAGATGCTAGCACCAGCCTACAGGTGCACAATCTGATTTTAAAACCCGCATGGAAGTTCCGTGCTCTCCCATGAGACCACCTACTCCTCTCTTAGGCTCCTTCCTGTAAAGATGCTATCACGTTGCCGGCCTGCCCAGCAGAATGGAACTTGAATCCAGGCCCCCTGACCCCTAGGCCTCCTGACCTCCTTTCATGAGCAACTTGGGAAAAGCCATGATATCAAAAGAAGACTCCACCCCCTCTGACCATGACTGGCATTCGTGTCTCAGAGCCTTTTCCTCCCCACCATGGCATGCATTAAGTTCAAGTCAGATGCCTTTCTCCGTGGCCTCCTCAGGGAGGCGAGGCCAGCCAGCAGGGTCAACAGATGAACCTGAGACTAAGCTGTAGGCTGGCAGGTTGCCCATCTGCCTGCGCGTCTGTCTGCTGACATCATAGGCTACATAGTAGGTTAGAAGTTTCAGGTTCATTTTCAAAGACAGAAGCTTGTTCAAAGACAGGTAGAGGTGCTGATCTGAGTGTTTTGTCAGCTTTGTTTCAGCAGGTGGCACAGATAGCAGCAGTTGTACACACTCCAGAGAATTAGGGAACGCACCCAGTGTTCATAGCAGCACCGTTTACAGCAGCCAAGACATGGAGGCAACCCTAAATGTCCATCGACATTGGATAAACATGAATGGATAAAGAAGATGTGACATACACGCACACACGTACACACACGCACGCACAATGGAATATTCCTCGGCCATGAAAAAGAATGAAATAATGCCATTTGCAGCAACATGAATGAACCTAGAGATGATCATGCTAAGTGAAGTAAGCCAGACAAAGATAAATACCATATTACGTCACTTATATGTGGAATCTAAAATATGACACAAATGAACTTATTTATAAAACAGAAACAGACTCAGACATAGAAAACAAACTTACGGTTACCAAAGGGGAAAGGGGGTGGGGAGGGATAAATTAGGAGTTTGGGATTAGCAGATACAAACTATTATATATAAAATAGATATACAACAAGGTCCTACTGTATAGCCCAGGAAACTATATTCAATATCCTATAATAAACCATAATGGAGAAGGATATGAAAAAGAATATATATATATATTCTTTTTCATATTACTGAATCATTTTGCTGTACACCAGAAACTAACACAACACTGTAAATCAACTATACTTCATTTAAAAAGAAAAAGAATTAGGGAGAAAATTAGGATATGCCCATTTTTATAACCAGTCTTCCAGAATAATCTTTAAACACCCCTTTAAAAAAGAATTATAATTGGGGCCAATGAAAACAAGAACTGGTTAGAACTGGGCATTGCACCCTTGTAGGCGAGAGCTCAGGACAATGGGGTTGGGAATCTTGATGACACCTGGCCTGGAGGTAGGAGAGGGTGGGGCTGGGGGAAGGAGGGGGGCAGGGCAGGGAGAGGAAATGTGGAAGGAGCACAGCCTCTCCCCTCAATAAATGAAGAGCCACGAAGGGGCCACGCGCAGCCAGAGGTCCTCGGCCATCACATGGATCTCTAATATCGGGACAAATGGTCCTGATGCCCACAGCGCTGTCTGTCAACCATGACGAACAGCCTGCTCCTGCTGCCGTGCCTAGGCTGGACCAAGGGGGGATGATGATGTAAACGTGTTGGTGATGAAGTGACCACAAGGATCAAGAACTAGATGAACAAAGGGACCAACTGGCTCCTTCCAACTCTAAGATTCAAGTTTTCCTGACCTGCCCTTCCATCGCGTGTGGGCCCAGCTCTGTCCTGACTTCTGAGGGTTTTCATCAAAAGGGTGGAAATCTTCATTTATGAATCATTTTATGTTACGCTAGAATCGAAGGAAAGTGCCAAAAGATATCAAGAATCCGTTCAGCCTTAATTCTAGAGAGTAATAAAACCTACATTCCTTTTGCTCCTATGATCTTTCCAACTTTTCCTCCTTACATAACAACTACTAATTATACCCATACATATGTGCTGCATATTTCCTTTAAGCCTCATAACAACCCTAAGAGTTGGGCTCTCTTAATGTTCCCATCTAACAAAATGGAGGCTGAGAAAGATTAAGGGACTTACCCAAGTCCACACATGTAGTAAGTGGCAGAGCCTAGGTTTCTTTCATTGAAAAGCCAATGTGCCCGACTATTTAAAACTTCTTAAATCCAGACAACTAAAGTCATTTTAAGTAACAAGAACCTAAATCCCAGCAACCATTTCACATCCTTCAGACCTCTCCTACTCTTTCATCTTTACGCCTATTACTTTATTCTTGGAAAACAACATGAACAACGTGCATATACTTCTGTTAACAGCACCACTAGCCACAGCGATTTCTTTCCCCGGCTGTATCTTTCTCATTCTCTTTGCACCTTCCCCATCATTTGACTATTGGAGGTAATATTTTCTTTCCTTGGATATTTTTGAGTTTTATTTAGAGTGAGTTCAGTATTTTCAGGGTTGGATTTTGACTGAGTTAAACTTAAAAATCAACACCACCTCTCCCATCTTGCCATGATCTTGTCTGACTCTGATCATCGTCCTTAGGAGGGCGGCCGAGGCTGGCACTACGTCTGTGGCTTGTGTGTACCCTCAACGCCCTGGAGAACAGGTGTGCCATGAGGGCAGGGGCCAAGTGTGCTTTCGTCACCCGTAAAGCCAGTGCCTGAAGTGGGATGCATCCCATTAAATGATTGAATAAGGAGAAACACCACCACCATGGTTCTGGACCACAAGCTCTCCTTTTCCAGCATCGAGGGCTGCTCCTGCCACCCAGGGCTGCCCCTCCTGCTTGTGTCCCCACCCTTATCCCAGTAGAAGGGGTCATATTTGAAGTACGAAGAGGAGTGGTCCTCAAACATCCGTGGAGGGGAACAGATCACCTTGAACATGAACGTGGTAACACGATGAGATCACATTCTCCCCGCTCTCTGCAGAGACGGTTCTCAGCACATCCTTGGACGCAGGAAATGGGAGAATTCCTTTTCTGTTTTATGAGAGCCTGAGGACTGGTGACTGTGGCCCCCACCTTCACAAGCCACTGTCCTCGTTTCCAATTCCACTTGGTTAAGCCTTTTTTTCCTCTCTCTCTTTCAGTAAGGAAAATGGGCAACTTAGTTGTTTTAAAAACAACATGGAAAGTTTCTGAAATTCTGTTTTTTTTTTTTTCTGAAGTCTCTGGAGTCCTTCCCTTTACCAGGAAACCTTGCTCTGAATCAATATAAAACAGCTCGGTTTATAGAAGACGTTTCCCACCAAGTGGAATTTTCCACAGTGCGTTGGTAGTGAGTCTCACAGCAGTAAATTCAATTATTTTAAATTTTGAACGTACTGTTTCACTAAAGAGCGTGGGTTAAGCCTGGGGCTCAGAGGAGGGAACATCTGTCCACAGATCTCTCCAGTAGCTCGTGGGATGCTCTGCTGAGGCTGTGTGGTCTATATGGAGATCACTTCTGTTGACTGGTATAAATTAAGCTGATGGGATACCGTTTCTATCGGCAGTAGCCTCAAAAAACCTGAATTGATAGTCCCCAAGATCTGACCAGGAAGGAGGTTCTGAGAGATCATTTAACAGACTATCTTTTCTGCCATTTAGCCCTAGAACTAATAATTCTGAAATCCCTTTGAGAAAAGCTTTTAAAAGGAGAGCAACGTGAATGACAGACACCCACAGAGAATTAGGGCTAATTCTGGTTCTTTTATCTCCCAAATTCATGTCAGAAACAGGGCATGTATTCAGCAATTTATCTTACTTGTACCTAATACAGGGACTTCCCAAATGACAGTTGGCTTGCAATCCAAAATTTATTTGTGACCCTCTCATTGTTTTGTTCCTGTAGGTACTCACCAAAAATATTTGAGGCAGCTAAGTTTATTTGTAAATCAGTTGTCTGCCATTTGGAAAACATTTTCTTACAGAAATAATGGCGTGTGTGTTGAGTAGGTTGGGTTCAGTTGCATCACCATTTGGTGAACTACCAGAATGTACTAAGCCCTGAAAATACAGTCTAGAGATGTTCTCCAGCAGCATGAAGTCTGGACCTTGACAGTGTGATTCACACAGCAGTAAAGGGATGGATACGGTATAGTAGGAGCCTACCAGAGGCTAGTGTGTTACAGGTTTTTGATGAATAGACCTGGGAACCCAACTGTCATGGCCCAACACATGTCACCCAGGTGGAGCTGCCTCCACCCCACCCCTGTTCTCTCCACCTCTATTGTGGCTCTTAGCATTTGCCTTGAGGTGCTCCTATGTTGAATGCATACATATTTACAATTGTTATGTCTTCTTGGATTGATCCCTTGATCATTATATAGTGTCCTTCCTTGTCTCTTGTAACAGTGTTTATTTTAAAGTCTATTTTGTCTGATATGAGTATTGCTACCTTAGCTTTCTTTTGATTTCCATTTGCATGGAGTATCTTTTTCCATCCCTCACTTTCAATCTGTGTGTGTCCCTAGGTTTGAAGTGGGGCTCTTGTAGACAGCATATATATGGGTCTTGTTTTTGTATCCATTCAGCCAATCTGTGTCTTTTAGTTGGAGCATTTAATCCATTTATATTTAAGGTAATTGTCAATATGTTTGTTTCTACTGCCATTTTCTTAATTGTTTCTGGTTTGTTTTTGTAGGTCTTTTTCTTCTCTTGTGTTTCCCGCCTAGAGAAATTCCTTTAGCATTTGTTGTAAAGCTGGTTTGGTGGTGCTGAATTCTCTTAGCCTTTGCTTGTCTGTAAAGCTTTTGATTTCTCTGTCGAAACTGAATGAGAGCCTTGCTGGGGAGAGTATTCTTGTTGTAGGTTTTTCCCTTTCATCACTTTAAATATATCATGCCAC
This sequence comes from Delphinapterus leucas, assembly GCF_059928025.1. Lineage (NCBI taxonomy): Eukaryota > Metazoa > Chordata > Mammalia > Artiodactyla > Monodontidae > Delphinapterus > Delphinapterus leucas. Next base: position 19,368,359 of record NC_143130.1, on the reverse strand, counting down.
TCCCTTCTGGCCTAAAAGGCTGACTTCAGCCAAGCCTAAGAGGCGGTCGGGAGGTTGGACCAGCCACCTATCTTGGATCTGTCCCTTCAGCACTTCTGGGTGGGTGGGTCTCTCTACTGCCACTGATAGCCACTGACAGTCCCCAGGGCCCAGGCCTTGAAATGCACTGGAGGAACGTGTATGCCCACCCCACTGGAGTCTTTCCCTTCTGCTATGGCTGTGCCAGGAAACTGAGCCCTTTCCTGCTCTGCCTGGGGTTGATGGCATCACCGACAAGCCACGGTGCTTCTTAATGACTGCTTTCTCTGTCAATAGCTCCAATTAAGTTATTTCAATTCAAAGCCTTCCTCTGTTAGAAGGTGTGGGGTTGGCCAGAGTCACTGCCAACCTCCCACGACACATGAATTATGCTGGGTACAATTAGGAGAGAAAATTGTGACCGTGCTCTGGGCTTCCTCAGCCTGGGAGCTCATTTGTTGTCCCAAAGTTTGTAAGTTGGATGCTGTGACTTTTTAGAATTACAGCTGAATTCTTGCCAGTGGTATAAGATTGATAACACAAGGGAGTTTGGCTGGTTCTCAAAGTGAAAATGGGTCTATGAAAAGATCAGAGAGAAGGGGATTCTCCCAGCACTCCAGCTGAAAGGGATCAAGGGAATGGAAGGAGGACCAAAACCAGATAAGTACAACAGTTGGCAAAACAATAGTGCCAACTGCAGGACGCAGACGGACAGCGGGAGAGAAAATATCCCACCTGACCTCAGGGGTTCATGATTTGTTCACCATATCAAATTGTCAGGAGGGTTTTGAATATTGTCTGAGAATTTATGTTTTTCAAGAATTACTATGAGATGACAAGTTAGCTATTTAAAGCTAGGTGGGCTTGTTCAAACAATGTCCCAAAGAACATTTGTTTCCAGGAATCATATCACAAAGGAAAATAGAATTTAAGCCATTCACGTGTGTGCCATCATACAATTTTAAAAATATTTTAAGTTGGTGAGAATTTTATATCCAAATCAGTTTGCTTTGTCTTTTTTTATCATGACGTTACACTTCTGGCTTCACTCTCTGGATTGGGTTCAAGTGCAATTAAGGACCTCACCAGAGGGCAAATGGTTCACCTGCCACCAACTGGTTAAAAATGTTTATATTTCATTGCAGTTGCTGTGACCCAGATAAGACACAACACCAAAGAGGACAAGACACGTTTGGCACAAGCACATAGAGTCCCACCACCAATGTAGATACCCTGGTATTTGTTAATCGTTTAGAACTTTTCCCTAACATCCATACTGTTGATCTAAATCAGAAGTCTTTTTATACAAAAGCATATACTTGATGTTATAAAGTTACTAGTTAAACAAAAATCTCATATTTTAAAAAATTTGTGTCATCTGTGGTTTCAAGAATCTAAACGTCCCAAGTAACATCCAAGCTCCGACTTGCATAAAAATCAGCCGCTTGCCTTTCAAGTCTCTGCAGCGCACTGCCCGATTCTCCAGAGCCCTGGAGCATTTGCCAGACGGCAGGCAAAGGGCCTGATGTGCAGGGGCCGCCAGGTGTGTGGATTTCGGGAGGGGAACCGCGTTCTTTATTCCTTTGTTTGCTGAACAATGGATGGTGGCCAGTACTTGCTGTTTTCTTTTTTTTTTTTTTTTTTTTTGCGATACGCAGGCCTCTCACTGTCGTGGCCTCTCCCGTTGCGGAGCACAGGCTCTGGACGCGCAGGCTCAGCGTCCATGGCTCACGGGCCCAGCCGCTCCGCGGCATGTGGGATCTTCCCGGACCGGGGCTCGAACCCACGTCCCCTGCATCGGCAGGCGGACTCCCAAGCACTGCGCCACCAGGGAAGCCCGCTTGCTGTTTTCTAACAGATGATGACGAGGAGGAGGATTTGTTCTTTTAAGAATCCTTCCTGCCCCATCCACAGAGGTGGTCAGGAGAACACAGAGGGTTAGCTCTTCCTAGGAGTCAACCCTGCTTTCTAGGGGCCAGGTCTTATACCCTCGTCAGTTGACATCTGGTTTCGTGGAGCATTTGGGCCAGGCTGTCTCACCAGCTCCCTGAAGAGCCCTGCAGACCCCGTGACGTGGAAGCCAGGGCCTCTGGCCCACCTGCTTGATGCGGCGCTCCTGATGCCTGCTGTCAGCTGTGCCGGGAGGAGGGGCCGGGTCAGATGTAGCTCTGTGAGCCTTTTCTGCCTCTCTTGAACTTTCCATCAGGCTACGAGGACGGCCCTGGAGGCTCAGAAATATGCTCCTTGCAGAACCAGTCCCCTCCCGCCACCTGTGCTCGTGTGGCTGTCAGACCAAAGCATCAGCTCTGAGAGCACCTTCCTCCTAAATCAGCAGGACGTTGGCTGTGGGAAATGGCTCCCTTTTGTCAGTTGCCATAATAGAAGCATCTGAGAAAGAGGCTCTTAGCAGTTCTGGGGAAGAGGGAGGATGGATTCAGTCAGCTCCCCATTATCTAAGGGCCACTTCTCCAGTCTGTGAGTTCCCCAGCTTTGTAGCGCTCTCTGCTTCTGCTACTGCATTGAGGGTAAACACAGCAAAGCCGTACAAACGTATTTATTTAGCTCTTATTAAATCAGAAGTTTGGAGGAATTGAGGCTGAAACCTAAAATTAGATTTGGGGATTATCTGTGGGTTGTATTTCTTACCATCATAACCAGAAACATCCAGCAAGAGTTTGTGTCCTTCTCTCTTCTCGCTCAGGAAGGTGCTTATCTGCAACAGGATGAGAGGGTTTCCCTGTTCATTTTTCTACAAAAGGACTTTGCTTAGAGACTGAAGAAAGACTCACCTTAACAGTCAGTAGATTCCAGTGGAAAGAGCTGGGACAAGGGTGAGATTGAATTGTGTTCAGATCCCAACTGGTCTATATCTCCTATGTGGCGTCAGAAAAGGAACATCTCTGAGGCTCATTTTCTTTATGGATCAGGAGCAGATAATGGCTAATTGGCAGAGTTGTTGAAGGGATTACAGTAGAGAATGTTTATGAATGACGAGGACGGGACCCAGGCCACACGGGCACTTAATTCGGGTTTGACTAAGTTGGTGTAGAGGCCTCTTGGCAGCTGGATCCTGGGGATAAGTGGCTTGATCTCTGAGTCCCCGTGCACCCTCACCTGTAACTTGGGAAGAAGGATAATAATAACTAAGCTCTTCCCCACCAAGAAAGGTTGTGGTGAGTTAATGCATCCCCATCGCATAGAACACACAGCTTAGCCTGACAAGTGCCTTGTAAGCTAGAGCTCTTTTTACTTTCTCTACCTTCTTAAACTTTCTGCAAAGTTTATCCTAGACACTTCAATCAGATGTATTTGCATAAAAAGGAGGTTTTACTTGTGAAGAAGGTTTACTTCCTTTCCTGTGTTTATTTACTCTTTGCACAAATATGTATGGCAGACCCTGCTGAGTGCCAGACACTGGGTGGGTATCCAACACTGGGCAGTAGCCACAGCCAGGAACAGGAAGTATGGGAATAGTACAAAATAAGCCAAGGCCCTGGACTGGTGATGCTTGATGAAGAGTGGGTTAGAACCAAGGAAGTGAGATTCAATAGCATTTTTCCTGTTTCAGAGATGAGAAAACAGAATGGCAGTATAGTGACAGATAACCCGCCCAGAACCTTAGAGAAGGAATCAGGAGCAGGCCTGAGGCAGGACATGGAGAGAAGGTTTTAGGTCTGAACTTGACTGTAAGCCCCATGAAGGCAGGGGGAAGGGGCTTCACCTGCCTGTCCCCACAGCACCTAGAAAGGCCCTACACAGGGCCCCGAAATGCTTCCTTGAACTGATTTGAGGTGAATCACACGCCAGGCCCCAGACTGAGTATTCTCTCCTCTCTGTCAGCCTGGTCTGAGCTATAGTACTTAGCCCAGCACTGACGTAAAATACCTCCTATCAAGTGTGCATTGATTGATGGATAACCTCCAGTTGTACACACACACAAATGCTCCCCTTTTGTCTAGTTACAAAAGCCAACAAATATATCAGATTGTGTCTGCCTACTCAGTTTCTAGAATCACAGAAAGTTCAGCCCACGTAGCAGACAAAAAGAGCAAAAAGCAAAAAACACCTAAAACCCGCCTTGTGTCTTAATCATTTAAATTGTCAGGCTTGTGTCTCTCCTTTGTTGTTTCACAGCTCCCGAGGTCCTCGCACAGAAACCCTACAGCAAAGCTGTCGACTGCTGGTCCATTGGGGTGATTGCCTATATCTTGTAAGTATGGCTTGCCACCTCGGCTTCTTTTTTCCTTTTTTTTAAAAAAAAACTGTGACAAAATATACATTTAATTTTGTACACCATTTTAACCTTTTTTTTTTTTTTTTTTGGCCGCGTTGGGTCTTCATTGCTGCGTGCAGGCTTTCTCTAGTTGCAGCGAGCAGGGGCTACTCTTCGTTGTGATGCGCAGGCTTCTCGTTGCGGTGGCTTCTCTTGTTGCAGAACACGGGCTCTAGAGCACAGGCCCGGTAGTTGTGGTGCACGAGCTTAGTTGCTCCGCGGCATGTGGGATCTTCCTGGACCAGGGATCGAACCCGAGTCCCCTGCATTGGCAGGCGGATTCTTAACCACTGCATCACCAGGGAAGTTCCTTAACCATTTTTAAGAGTACAATTCAGTGGCATCAAGCACATTCATAGCATGGCACAACGATCACCACCATCCATCTCTAGAACCTTTTCATCTTCCCAAACTGAAACCCACTAAATACTAACTCCCATTCGTTTCCCCCGAGCCCCTGGCAACCACCATTCTGCTTTCTGTCTCTATGAATTTGCCTTCTCTAGGTATCTCATGGAAGTGGAATCATAAGATATTTGTCCTTTTTTGTCTGTTTTCTTTTTCCACTTAGCATAATGTCCTCGGGGTTCATCTCTGTTGTAGTTAGTATGTGTCAGAATTGCATTCTTTCTTGAGGCTGAATTATTCCATTGTGTGTATATACTACATTTTGTTCATCCATCCATCAGTGGACACTTGGGTTGTTTCCACCTTTTGGCTATTGTGAATAAGGCTGTTATGAACACAGGTGTGCAAATATCTGTTCGAGTCCTGTTTTCAATGCTTTGGGGTGTATACTCAGAAGTGGAATTGCTGGATCATATGGTAATTCTATGTTTAACTACTTGAGGAGCTGCCATAATGTTTTCCAAAGCAACACCACCATTTTACATTCCCAACAGTGATGCACAAGGGTCTAATTCTCTACATCTTTGCGAACACTTATTTTCCATTTTTTCGTAATAGCTGTCCTAAGAGGTGTGAAGTGGTAACTTGTTGTGGGTTCGATTTGCATTTCTCTTACGGCTGGTGATGTGTTGAGCATCTTTTCGTGCACCACCTTGGCTTCGCTGGGGATACAAACCAGTATGAAAATATTAGAGCATGTCCAACAGAAGTCACAGTAAGAAAAATGTGATAAAAAACCAAAATTTAGCCTTTGAATTCCTCATTTCTTCTCAGGTGCCTTATCTCCATGACCCAGGAAATGCCATGGTCATAGGCTTGTTGCAGTTATTTTAGGATGATCAATTTTGGTTTTTATGTTTTGATTTGCTTAAGTCCACTGTAAAGTTACTTTTTAAGCTACAATTTCTTTTTGTAGTCATATTTTCAAACACTTACTATGGAGCATACTTTCAGGATAGGTTTAGGCCAATGAGTTTCTGAAATTGATCGGAAATGAATTTCTCCTCGTTAGCATCCCCAAGGAGGGGAATGTTTTCTCACCGGCAGAGCCCACTGCACACAACAAAAGGCTATGAGGGAACTCTCCTCAATATAATAAAGGCCATATATGACAAACCCACAGCCAACATCGTCCTCAATGGTGAAAATCTGAAAGCATTTCCACTAAGATCAGGAACAAGACAAGGTTGCCCACTCTCACCACTCTTATTCAACATAGTTTTGGAAGTTTTAGCCACAGCAATCAGAGAAGAAAAGGAAATAAAAGGAATCCAAATCAGAAAAGAAGAAGTAAAGCTGTCACTGTTTGCAGATGACATGATACTATACATAGAGAATCCTAAAGATGCTACCAGAAAACTACTAGAGCTAATCAATGAATTTGGTAAAGTAGCAGGATACAAAATTAAGGCACAGAAATCTCTGGCATTCCTATACACTAATGATGAAAATCTGAAAGTGAAATAAAGAAAACACTCCCATTTACCATTGCAACAAAAAGAATAAAATATCTAGGAATAAACCTACCTAAGGAGACAAAAGACCTGTATGTAGAAAATTATAAGACACTGATGAAAGAAATTAAAGGTGATACAAATAGATGGAGAGATATACCATGTTCTTGGATTGGAAGAATCAACATTGTGAAAATGACTTTACCACCCAAAGCAATCTACAGGTTCAATGCAATCCCTGTCAAACTACCACTGGCATTTTTCACAGAGCTAGGACAAAAAATTTCACAATTTGTATGGAAACGCAAAAGACCCCGAATAGCCAAAGCAATCTTGAGAACGAAAAATGGAGCTGGAGGAATCAGGCTCCCTGACTTCAGACTATACTACAAAGCTACAGTAATCAAGACAGTATGGTACTGGCACAAAAACAGAAAGATAGATCAATGGAACAGGATAGAAAGCCCAGAGATAAACCCACGCACATATGGTCATCTTATCTTTGATAAAGGAGGCAGGAATGTACAGTGGAGAAAGGACAGCCTCTTCAATAAGTGGTGCTGGGAAAACTGGACAGGTACATGTAAAAGTATGAGATGAGATCACTCCCTAACACCATACACAAAAATAAGCTCAAAGTGGATTAAAGACCTAAATGTAAGGCCAGAAACTATCAAACCCTTAGAGGAAAACATAGGCAGAACACTCTATGACATAAATCACAGCAAGATCCTTTTTGACCCACCTCCTAGAGAAATGGAAATAAAAACAAATCGGACCTAACAAAATTTCAAAGCTTTTGCACAGCAAAGGAGACCATAAATAAGACCAAAAGACAACCCTCAGAATGGGAAAAGATATTTGCAAATGAAGCAACTGACAAAGGATTAATCTCCAAAATTTATAAGCAGCTCATGCAGCTCAATAACAAAAAAACAAACAACCCAATCCAAAAACGGGCAGAAGACCTAAATAGACATTTCTCCAAAGAAGATATACAGACTGCCAACAAACACATGAAAGAATGCTCAACATCATTAATCATTAGAGAAATGCAAATCAAAACTACAATGAGATACCATCTCACACCAGTCAGAATGGCCATCATCAAAAAATCTAGAAACAATAAATGCTGGAGAGGGTGTGGAGAAAAGGGAGCACTCTTGCACTGCTGGTGGGAATGTGAATTGGTACAGCCACTATGGAGAACAGTATGGAGGTCCCTTAATAAACTACAAATAGAAATACCATATGACCCAGCAATCCCACTACTGGGCATATACCCTGAGAAAACCATAATTCAAAAAGAGTCATGTACCAAAATGTTCATTGCAGCTCTATTTACAATAGCCCAGAGATGGAAACAACCTAAGTGTCCATCATCGGATGAATGGATAAAGAAGATGTGGCACATATATACAGTGGAATTTTTCTCAGCCATAAAAAGAAACGAAATTGAGCTATTTGTATGAGGTGGATAGACCTGGAGTCTGTCATACAGAGTGAAGTAAGTCAGAAAGAGAAAGACAAATACCGTATGCTAACACATATATATGAATTTAAGGAAAAAAAAATGTCATGAAGAACCTAGGGGTGAGACAGGAATAAAGACACAGACCTACTAGAGAATGGACTTGAGGATATGGGGAGGGGGAAGGGGAAGCTGTGGCAAAGCGAGAGAGAGGCATGGACATATATACACTACCCAACGTAAGGTAGATAGCTAGTGGGAAGCAGCCGCATAGCACAGGGAGATCAGCTCGGTGCTTTGTGACCGCCTGGAGGGGTGGGATAGGGAGAGTGGGAGGGAGGGAGACGCAAGAGGGAAGAGATATGGGAACATATGTATATGTATAACTGATTCACTTTTTTATAAAGCAGAAACTAACGCACCATTGTAAAGCAGTTATACTCCAATAAAGATGTTAAAAAAAAAAAAAAAGGCTATGAGGGATTGTGATGGGAGAAAGGTCTGACAGTGGCATCCTCAGGGAATGCTGGAAATGTCCCCCCTGTATTGGCTTTGTCTCATTATTTGAGAGGCAAATGGTCTTTCTACAGTATACATTCAACTGGGCAGCTTTTACAGTTGAGTGAGGATTTAGCTGACAGCTCCTGTAGATTCTTGTCATTTTCACAGGAGAATTTATCCATTATAATATATTTGGCCTGTAGGGCTCCCACCTATGGAATTAGGTAAAAGCCAGGTTCATCTGAGCTGCAAAACTAACACACTGCACCTAGAGAATGCTTTCAGTTCCAGGTCACGTTGGCCATCTTCTGCAGTGGTTTCATCCTTTTTTGGTGGGGAGGTGGGTTACGGACCCTTTTGAGAATCTAATGAAAGCTGTGGACCCTCTTCCCTAATAAATTCACACTCACACAATTTTGCATACCATATTGGAGGGTCCTGGGTGAGCAGATACTGGCCATGGGCCCTGTGTTATTTACCTGGCTCCCTAAACCCTCGACTAAAATTCTTATACTCACCCAACTTGACTGTGAAAGACTTAGAGAAATGAATGATAAGCCAGTCCCCTTCTAGCAAAGCACCAAAGCGGGTGTTATCTACAGAAATCTTCCATGGGGCTAAGCAAAACAAAATAGCCCTTATCTGGCCTTCTGCTTATTTGTTCCATTATGTCTGTCCTGAATCTTGAACCACTGCTCTGATCTGCACTAATGTCTATAGATTCCCTTTGTATTCTATAATTGTGTATATAATTATCTCCCTGAACTCTTGGCATCGGGGTATGATATATCAGTACACCTATGAGGAGGTATGTACTGCATTATTGGGATAAGCAGTTTAAAACCAAGCAGTGGTGCCTTAGTCAGCTCCTGCTGCTCTAACAAAATACCACAGACTGGGTGGCTTAACTAACTGACATTTATTTCTCACAGTTCTGGAGGCTAGAAGTCCAAGGTCAGGGTGCCAGCTGGTTTGGTTCTTGGTGAGAACCCTCTTCCTGGCTTGCAGATGGCCACCTTCTTGCTGTGTCCTCACATGGTAGAGAGAGAGAGAGAGAGAGAAAGCTCTCTGGTATCTCTTCTTATAAGGGCACTAATTCCATCATGGGGGCCCCACCCCCATGACCTCATCTAAACCTAATTACCTCTCAAAGGAGCATTTCCAAACACCATCATGTTGGGGGGGTAGGGTTTCAGCATATGAATTTGGATTACAAAAGTCAGTCCATAGTAAATGGTTTGGTTGACTGAAGCTTAGTGAAAGTATGACAGCAAATTCCCCTTAAAACATGGATGCTTCAGGTTGGGCATGGCACCCACTTTATAATAACAATGATATCAAATGTTCGTATGACAGTGCAGTGCACCCTTGAATGAAATCACAGTGCTGCTAGTGAGGAAGAAGGCAGGAATTGGATTTGCAGGAGGTAACGAGCCATGTCCGCCATGGCCCATAGGTAGGAAAATGTCAGAAGGCCAACATGGTTGGAGTACCAAGACAGGAGGATATCAGCAAGAGCCAGAGGAAGGAGAGACCTGAAAGAAAGCTTAGGTTTTAACCCAAGTGTAGTGGGAAGCCAAAGAAGGGTTGACCAGAGGTGTGATGTGATCTTATTTTCACTCGAGTGTTATTCTGGCTACTCTGTGAACAAGGGATCGGACAGAGCGGAAGTGGAGTGTGGAGACTGGTTCAGAGGCTTAGGTCAGATGAGTGGTAATGGTTGCTTCTACCAGTGAGGCAGGGATGGAGTAGGAGTGGTAGATATACTTCGGATTTGAAGAATGAAGGAGAGGGATGTTTCAAGGATAAACCCAAGTTTGGGGCAGATGGCTAGGAGAGTGGTGTAGGAACAAGTTTAGGGGGTAGGTGAGATCAAGAATTTCATTTTGGGCATGTTGAACTTGAGACGCCTTTGGGATACCCACTGACTAGTGTAAGCACGTGTGGAGGTATAAATCTGGGTATGATCTGAGCAGTAGGACATCCAAATCCTTATCATTGCAGTGTACAATACAATATTTGGTTGGGGTCACGTAGAGCATCAAGCAAAGAAATACTGTATTTCTCTGTTTCTATTTTAAGTACAAACTTGATAAACATAAACTTGACGGTTACCTGGTCACCAGTAGCTTTACCCCAGGGATTAGTCTCAGGTTGATGTCATGATTGTGTCAGATTTCAAAATGGCAGCCTGGGTTTTTGTCTTCCTTGGTGCCTTCCAGAGCCCTGAGAGTCTCAAGCAGGGAATGAATGGACTTTGGACATCTCATTTGTGCCTTCCAAGATGTTCAGATCCTTATGAGTGAAAGGCCAAATCCTAGATATAAATTGCTACATAATAGGTCTATGCCTGGAGAACCACTGGTCTCAAATTCATCATTATCATTGGACTTCCCGGGCGGTCCAGTGGTTAAGACCCCACGCTTCCACTGCAGGGGGCACAGGTTCGATCCCTGGTTGGGGAAGTTCCACATGCTGCACGGTGCAACCAAAAAGAAAAAAGAAAAATCATCCATTATCAGTGTCCACAACGGGCATTTCTTGAGTCCATTCTCTATTCCAGGTACTGCAGTAGGTGCTAAAGGTAATCAAGATGACAAAGACATGATGCCTCTCATCAGAGCACTAACGATGTATACGGCGGGACAAGTAGCTTCCTAAGTAGACTGAGTGACAACAAGGCTTGTGTACAGCTCTAGGAGTTTCTAGGATGAAGCCACCATTGAGGAGGATGGGAGTATTCAGGAAGGGGGCACCGCTATTCCAATGATGTCTAGAAGGTTGGAAAAGTCTAACATAAGCAGAGAAGCTAGAGGTTAGCATCCCAACCAGGGGAGGGATGCAGGCACAGGAACAGGGGTGCCTGAGGCATGTTTGAGGACTGATGAAAATATTCTGTGAAAGACTCTGGCCGGGTTGGTGTTCCCAGCACAAGGCTGGCTCCAGGTTGAACTAGTGTCGGAAGCTAGAACTCGTGGACCTCAGCCTCAGACTCTGGCTACTTCCCACGGATTCTCTGTGCCCGGTCTTCCCATCCCATCCTGGATCTGAAGACTGGTGAGGAAGGCTGCTGAGTGGGTCGTGACCAATAGGAAGCACACAGGGGAAGCCGGCTATCCCCTGGGGATCCGTGCAGAGCCTCTCATTCTTCACATCACCTGTAATGGGAAAGAGATTAGTCTCTGCCATTTGGGGGGTGCAGCGGTATTATTTTCCTTTGATAAACCTGTCACACTGAGATATCAGGTTGCAGCAACGGTGGCTGTGACAGACACTGCATTTTCTCCTCTCCGTGTGCCATGCAAACATTCCTCATCTTGTCAGTGCAGGTCCTTGATGAATTGGTTCTCTTTGGATCTCCACACTCATTTCTGTTATCCATCATTTGGCAGGAGAGATATCTTTTCCTAACAAGGAGACTCATGTTTTTCAAACCCTTTTGATAGGTCCTTACCCTGCCCAGGAATCTTCCGTTGGGGATCAGGGCCTGCAAAACACATCTTTGCCTGAGTAGCCTAAGCTGCTGGGAAGGATTGAGGATGGAGTGGGCTGGACACCGTGATGAATCTGCTGGTGTCCAGGCTGATGAGGTTGGCTCAGCCAAGATAGCCCAAGTTCCAAGGAAATAAAGTTCCCCACTCAAGATGAGAATCAGCATCTCATTGTCCAAACTCGATCTTGTGATTCCGTGTAGGCTGCCTTTCTACTGACAAATTCAAGGAGATTGTTGAATGATCACTTGCCTACATCCTGCCCAGGGATACAACATGTTGTGGAGAAACATGGTGAATGTTTGCTGGTATAAAAACTGAGATCTTAAGGAGATTAGGGCATTAGGGCAGGCTGGATGGTTAGGGTGGACTTTCCGTGGGTGGTGAGGGTACTTACCCATGCTGTGACCTGTGACCTCTCTGCCTAGAGGAAATCCCAGGCAAATACTTTTGGTCACACCCTTACTTTCTGACTGGCCGCCTACATGGTTCAGTTTTCTAAACTAGGTCACAGAACTAAATTGGCCAATGTACAGAGCATAATTAGCTTTGTAAGAATGGAACTAAGAATGCTTAACCCGCATGCTACATCCATTTTCTGAGACAATGGATGCTCGTCACCAAAGTAGTCACCATTCTTTCCACCACTGACAGCTGCCTCTTTATGGATACATATGTCCCAGGGAGGTGGCATGAACCCAAGCTTCAGCAGGCGAGAATGCGGTGTAATTACTGAACCCCAGTGAACATCCAAGCCTGGGGTATTGTGATGGTTGTTACTAGTACTCTCAGTATGAGGGTGGTTAACACTAACAGGAACAATGGACTGGCATTGTCAGCAGGCAGCAGTCATCTTATATTCATATGCTACAGCAGAGTGGGACACATAGCCGCATTCAGGCCGCCATGGGTTCACGGTCTGAACTTTGGCTTTAGACGTTTAGAAACGAAATCAGATCTGTTGCTTCATCTTGCTCAGGTGATCCCAGTGAACTGATTCACACTAGCCAGACTCCAAAGAGATTAAAAAAACACACACACAATTAGAGTGTCCATTTATTAAATCCTAATGAGAGGCATGCCCTGTGAGTTCGTAGGATATGCACGTCATCAAACTAGCAAGTTCCGGGAGAAAAGCTCCAGGAGAAAGCAAATTCAAATGGGGAATTTCTTTAGTGAATGAGGGATCAGAGCAGTGGAGTTGGATGGAGTTGGATGGCCTTGGGTGTTTTCATAAAGGCTGTCATGGGCTCCAGGTCACCTTTCTCTCCCAAAGGTGACTTCTGACAAAGCGCACAGGTGTGCACATCGGCCGGTCAGAGTGGTGCGCACAGACAGTTCATACACCGGCTGCTCCTTCCTCCTGCCTTGAAGACCAGCCACTACCCTGCCGCCCTTCCTTTGTCATTCCAGCCTCACCGTTTTTGTTTTAGCAGGCGTTGATGGTTGGTTATAATTCACGGGTTCACGGATTTTACTTCACCAACTGCATTTCAGTATGGCTGCTTTCTGAGGGTTTTCAGAAAGATACCCAGTTCTCCCCCCGTCCCCCGCCATAGTCTATACTGAGTGGACCCTGTGGCTGCCTAAACGCCTTTTGTTTACAAGTCCTGCTTGACCATATTTCAGCTTTGTTGATGGGCCTGTGACCCTCTCTTCGCTGCTTTGGAAGAAAGACGGTTGGTTGTCTGTTGACAGTTGGTTCACCTCTAACCCTTAGGAAAGAGCCCAACATAAAATACTCCCTGGTTTCAAAAAGTGAGTGCAGGGACGGGCACAGGGTGATGGAGGAAATTTTACCAGCCGTGTCACTGAGGTGAAGAAGTTCTGCATCTTCCGTGGTGGTGGGAGCAGCTTCCTGCCGGTGACCTCACGGAGGGTGGAATCCACCCGTATCTGTGCCTTTGTCTTTGCAAAGCCCCAGGTAGAGAGGGCACCCAGTGGGAGAAGCAGGAAGGGAATGGCTCCTTTTACACACTGAATGGTGCCGCCTCAGGCCAAATGGAAAAACATTTCATGTAAAGCATCATCTCCTGGAAACTGTCATTTAAGTATCTAAATGCATCGGGATATTTAGCCTGGAGAGTGGAAGGCAGGGGATTGACATTCACTCACTTAACTAACACTTATTGATCCTAATATGTGCCCGGCAATCTCATGGGGCTGCTGAGCTGGATTCATTGCTGCCTGGCCACAGAGTCGCTACTGTGGCGACAGACAGTAAACAGATAACTTACAATCCAGTCTTGCTGGCTGTCACAGAGATGGGAGGCAAGAGCAGGGTGAGTTCCCAGGGGAGAGATGTGAACCCTGCCCAGGACTTGAGGAAGGCTCCGTAAGAGCGGTGTACGGTGATCTGGGCTTGGAAGTACTGTCTTCAAATATCAGCAAGGCTGTCAGGCAGGGGAGGTCGATGGTTTCTCCTCCAAGACCCAATTATCTAAGGAGATGATGTGCTTACTGTGTTTGATAAAAGATGTCCCATTCAATTTGAGACATAATTTTTAAAATATAACTTGGAAGGTTTGATCCGGCTTTGAACTTATATATTACCAACACTTGGGACTTCCCTGGTGGCACAGTGGTTAGGAATCCGCCTGCCAGTGCAGGGGGCATGGGTTCAAGCCCTTGTCCGGCAAGATCCCACATGCCGCGGAGCAACTAAGCCCGTGCGCCTAGAGCCCGTGCTCCGCAACAAGAGAAGCCACCACAGTGAGAAGCCCGCGCACCACAACGAAGAGTAGCCCCCACTCACTGCAACTAGAGAAAGCCCGCGCACAGCAAGGAAGACCCCATGCAGCCAAAAATAAATAAATATATATCACCAACACTTAGTAATGGGAAAAATATAATCTCTGAATATCAGGATGTTGAATTCGTCTAGCACCGCACCGAGCAAAATGAAAGAATCAAAAGAGGCTTTTATTATGTTTTAAAAGATTTACCGTCTGGAATGTAGCACCACAGCACAGAGACGGAAGAGAGGCAGTACAGAGATAGTTAAAAAACCAAAGGGGGCACAGAGAGGGAAATGGTCAGCTTGCCAGGAGCTGTAGTAACAAGAGTCATGAACTCAGACCACTCAGTCTGAGCAGGGTTTGTGCCCGGGAGGGGAAGAGATGGAGGTGGGAAGCGGAGAGGTACCAGTTCACACCAGCAAGTCCGGAAACACTCGTGGAGGTGGTTCAGATGGAGGGACCGGGAGCCCATGATTCAGTGCCAAGTACAGGTGCACCGGAGTCGGGCAACACACAAGACCGCTTTCCGGCTTCCGATCACCTTGCTGTGCTCTCACAGTGCACTTCCAGGGATGCCCCTCTGAGAATGCAAGCAGTTTCTAATCATCCTCAGAAGTGCCTTGGGAGAGAGCCATCGGAGGCCCGGGGACAAGTGAAAAGTTCAACCAAAAGCCAAGGGCAGCTTCTCCCCGGCCGGCCGCGCGGGAGGGAGGCCGAGATGGCAGATGAGATCTCCAAGGCTCAGGCCGCCCGGCCTGGTGGCAACACGATCTTCGGGAAGATCATTCGCAAGGAAATCACAGCCAAAATCATTTATGAGGATGACCGGTGTCTTGCTTTCCACGACATTTCCCCTCAAGCACCAACACATTTTCTGGTGATACCCAAGAAACATACATCCCCGATTCCTTCGACAGCAGATGACGGTGAAAGTCTTCTTGGACATTTAATGATTGTTGGCAAGAAATGTGCTGCGGATCTGGGCCTGAAGAAGCGTTATCGAGTGGTGGCGAATGAAGGTTCAGATGGGGGACAGTCTGTCTGTCACGTTCATCTCCATGTTCTTGGAGGTTGGCAGATGAATTGGCCTCCTGGGTAAGCGTGTTGTAGGGATAATTTTCCCTTCTCTATGCAGTGATCAGGTCTGCAAGTTCCAATACGCAAAACAATACTTTTTTTGCCTGTGTATGGAGAGATTGCAGAAATAATTTTAAAAACCCATACACAATAAAAGACATTGTTGCATGGTCTGAATTCTGTATTTGACTTTTTTAAAATTAATTAATTTATTTATTTATGGCTGTGTTGGGTCTTCGCTTCTGTGCGAGGGCTTTCTCCAGCTGTGGCAAGCGGGGGCCGCCCTTCATCGCGGTGCGCGGGCCTCTCACTATCGCGGCCTCTCTTGTTGCGGAGCACAGGCTCCAGACGCGCAGGCTCAGCAGTTGTGGCTCACGGCCTAGTTGCTCCGCGGCACGTGGGATCTTCCCAGACCAGGGCTCGAACCCTTGTCCCCTGCATCGGCAGGCGGACTCTCAACCGCTGCACCACCAGGGAAGCCCTGACTTCTTTTTTTAAAATATTTGTTGGAATGTCTGAAGGTGGAGTTCATAATTTGGCAGGTTTTGGTTTTTTCTCCCCAAGGAGGACTCAGCATATGCACATGGCAATAATGCTGCGACTGATCTTTGAAGACAAATTTAAAATTTTCATAAATTTAGCTTTAGCTTTGAAACATCCTTTTAGGGTAAAATATTAGTCCAGGAGAAGATTTTCTAGTCCAGTTCTCTTGTTTTCTAAGAACAAAGGAGCATGTGATGTGATTGATCCAGAAAGTGACAGTTGTAGGTGTAACAAAAATGCTTTTTGTCCAGCTCACATGTTTCCCCTGGACTACTGGGTAGTGTGGAAGGGATGAAAGTAGATTTGTCACAGAATCTTTGATGACCATGTGAAGCCATACGATGGTGTTTCCTTGTTACCTAACGCTATTGATTATAAAGACTTGAAAATATATTATTTAGAATTAACTCTCCAAATTGAAAACTCATTGTTGTGAATGTGTGTGTGCACACTAGCAAAAATTTTTAAGTTTTGCATGACTCTGGCTATGTAGAGTTGGGGGGAGATCTCAGGGTTTGAGTTCTTACGTAGGCTGATAGCAAAACTTTTTTTTTTTTTGGTCTTGCCATGCACCCTAGCCTCTCTAAGGTTGCACAGGGAAAATAGTTCTGCTTCTTTACTTTCCTTCATGTAGGCACTTTCCAGCTTCTAAAATTTATTTAATACTTCTTGCCTGCTTTGTCTCTTCTCTCGTTCTCTTTATGTTTATGGGTTCCTTCCATTTTTAATCCCTAAGACCATTTTAGTAGATTTTGACACATTTTATTGTAAATTGTTTTTCTTCTAAATGTTTAATTTTATTAGTGATTTTAAAAATTCAGGGGGAGTGGATTAGGGAAATTGGCTGTATATGTCTTACAAGTGAGTTTTTTCCAACTGTCATTTTTTTACATTGTTTATGGTGTTTAAAATATTTATATAGTTAATGTATCAATTTTTAATTTAGTTCATATTTTTAAGAGCCTTTCCCACCCTAGGAGGATTTATAAAAAAAAATTTTCCCCTAATACTTTATGGCTTTACGTATTTTTATGACTTTTTTATGAGGGAAGGCCTGGGTGGGGAGGAGTTTTGGAGGGATTATATATTATATATAAGAGGCTTGAGTCTACTTTCCTTAGGCTTATTAACTTTCCCATTGATTTCATCAAACTATTGCTAATAAATCAGGTAGATAACCAAAAAAAATAAAATAAAGCCAAGGCCAACAGGATGGAGGTACCACGGCATCTCCCAAGCGCGGCTGTTAGTCTGCACAGATTCATAACTGCTTCCCAAGCAGAATGTGAGAGAGAAGGACGCTGCGGGGATGGAGGAGGGAGGGAGGGAGCAAGAGCCCCACAACAAAAAAAGCAAAGTCTAGATGCAAAAGTCGAGCTGGGAATCCGCCGGGGTTCAGAACCATCAGTTAGTGCGCATGTTAAGTGCCTCCAGACTGGATGTCTGCACCCCTTGGTGCAGGTCCATCACTCTGCTGAAAGTCTCGCTGTGTTTCTCCTAACACAACATCCCAGCTGTTGGATGCTCCCCTCACTCACCCTCTCCTCCCCACCAAGCCCTCCGATCCACTGTCAGCGGGAGCTGAGTCGGAAGTGGGTTTGTCCGAACCTCCTTCAGTTGTACCTCACCTGCAGGAGGAGGCGTGGGGCCTCTGCGCTCATCCCCCAGACTTCCTGGAGGCGCTGTCCGTTTGGCTGATGCAAGAATCAAAAAGTTATACACTTGGAAGTAGAACCCTGGATCACAACACAGCAGCTTTGCGTGATGTCTTGTCCAGCCTAACCCTTTACTGTGTACAGAATTTTTTTAAACTATTTTACTCCAAGTGGAGTATGCTGGTAACTTCTCACGCTTGGGGAAGTGTTTGTTCTGCTTCCCCTCCTGCCTGGCTCCCAGTCTTCAGCTCCGGTGTGTATAAACTTTCTAAGGGATGTGTTTCCCGTCTACCTTCCAGTGTCCCTTTCCTTCCTCCTCTAGGTCTTTGCCTGATCTGCTTCCTCCCTCTCAGCGTTCAACGTATTAACCAAATCTCAGGGGTGACGTGGGACATTTATCCATTGCATTTCACCAGCGATGCCTTGCTGAAGTCAGCCTGCATGTCGTTCTAATACGTGAACCTTCCCTTGTCTCTTCCAAGTTTGTAAGGAGAAAGCTCTGGCATGCACATAATCAAATCTCTAGTTGCTGAAGTAATTGCATTACATTTTTGTAAACATTCGGGTCTCATTGGTCATTCTGGTCTATAAATCCGAATAATACGCTGAAATCTATTTTGCTGGGCTTTGCAGCTAATTGCCAGAGATTTGTCAGCTTAAAATGCTTTGCTTTATTTTATTATTTTTAAAAGTCTGTCCTATTAACCAGAGTAGGACAAATACAACCCAGATTCCTTAGTATGGGGTCCCAGACATTCATCCAATACACACTTGTTGAATAACTACTGACAGCTGGTGGCTGTCCAGTGGTTGTTACATATCCAACAGACTAGCATCCAGAGGAGGGATGCCCAGATTTGATTGATTTTGTCTTTTTCAGAGACCCATTGGGCCTGGGTGGGCCCTATGTGGCTCCTCTGGTTTGCAATATACGTGCAGGTTTGTTGTTTTGCTCAATTGCATAAAAATATCCTTTCTTCACAAATATACCTTTGAGTAAGTGTTCTCAGGGAAGCTTGAGCTCTTCCTAGAATTGAGGGCTCCTTGGCAAGATGCTTGGAAATACCAGCCCACAAAGATTAAGGTTGAAAAGCAGGTCTCCAGGACATCCTATCCTCATATCCATCACGCAGGGCACAGAATCATGACCAGAGGGAACATCTCTCTCCTTCCCTTCCAGAGCAGTTTAGAAGTTTAGGTCCGGATGTGTGGTCATTCGTGGGTGATTCTGAGACTAGTTAGAAAATTTTAAAATATGTTGCTTTGTTTTCACATTTAGAATGTAAACTGAGTCCCTCAGGACTCGTCTGTTCTCTCCCCCTCCCATTGGCCTTCCTGATGCTGAGCGGGGTCCCAGTTCACAGTATTTCAGCTGAAGGAGCCTGAAAAGTGAGATGGAGTTGGTGGGATGGAAAAGAGAAGAAGTGGTGATAAGGGTGGACAGCTGGTATATAGTGATTGTTGTGTGACAGGCGCTTTCAAATGGTATATCTTTTATCTGTATCCACCCATCAATCCATGTGTGTGTGTCATATGTAATATAGATTAGTATATAGTGTATGTTATATATGCTATAATATCTCTCTATAAGGTGGGCCTTGTTATCCTCCTTTCACAAAGGAACCTGAGACCGGGAGACAGTATATAATTTCCCCTAAGTCACTCCAGCAGGACTTGCTGGAGCCAGGATTTGAATCTGTGTCTTTATTTCTCTAAATCCCAGGATGAGGGAACCACATCATGAAACTCGTCCAAAAGCAAAGTCAGTCCTCAGAGAACAGCAACACACCTGCCCTTGAAAAATCACTTCTCTCTTCACCTTCAGAGCCCTTCTTCCAATTAGACTAAAGGGCAAGATCTGGGTTGCTGTTTCCTAATGATGATTCAGTCATCAGTGTGGAGTGTTGCGCTCAGATGCTTTTTATGTAAAATACTTGCCATATGTTTGGGCACTTAAGATGTATATTTCACGTGGTCAGAAAACTTGCTTATACGTGTTACTTGATTTTGCAGTTACCCTGGGTCAGTGAGACAGGCCTGAACTTCTGCCCAGCCCTGCCGAGTTCCACAGGGTCTGGACAGCAGATTTTCTATCCTCTGCATCCCCTTGCAGCTCTGTGGTGGAGCAGAGGGCTGAACAGAGGCTACTGGATGTGACCATAGTGGGACTTGGTTGAGTAGAGACCCAGGTTCACTTTTCTCCATCCTTCTCTCCCACCGACAGGCCAAAATGGTCCCAAGCGTGCTCCTGCCATCTGTCTTTCCAGAAGCCAGGCTGGGGTGGAACATTAGGTGTTGATTTTCTAACTGTAAGGACACAACTTCCCAGAGCTGCTTCCCCAAGGGGGAACCATGTCCACTGAAAAGAGAAGTTTTAATTGCCAGGTGCCACAGTGACGTGTCGGGGCCACTCTCAGACCCACCCTTACCCCTGTGTTCTCCACCACGGTTGATGGCAGCCCCCGTGTCCATGCTGGGGACCTGGGAGGCATCCTGGCCTTCCCTCTCCACACCGCTGATCACCTGATCTTCCCGGCTTTCCCTCTGAACTCTTCTAGAATCTGTTCCCCCGATCCAACTACCACCACCTGTGCCGTCCTGTCCTTCCTTTGCCGGAGCACAGCTGCTAACTTGTCTTCTGCCTCAGAGCCACCTTCCTCACAGCTGCAAAGCCAGCCGCCTGCCTATATGGCTTCCCTGTCTACACCTTTATCCATTTATCCATCAGTGGACACACAGACTGTTTTCATGTCTTGGCTATAGTGAATAATGCTGCAGTGAACATGGGAGCATGCATATCTCTTCAAGGCACTGATTTCATTTCCTTTGGGAATATATCCAGAAGAGGGATTCCTGGATCACATGGTAGTTCCATTTTTAATTTTTTGAGAAACCTCCGTAACATTTTCCATACTGGCTGCACCATTTTGCATTCCCACCAACGGTGCACAAGAGTTTCATTTTCTCCACATCCCCACACTTGTTAACTTCTGTTTTTCTGATAATAGCCGTCCTAACAGGTGACATCTCATTGCCTACCAGCACTTCTGATACCAGCTCCTTCCCGTCTTCTCTGTGTCTCTCTGGTACCAAAAGCCGTAAGGAAAGGCAGAACCTTAAATCTGTAATTCAAAGGTCCAAGAAATATGCAAGAACATAGAAGATTGAGGTGAATTATAATAAAGTTACATAAAAGGGGAAAAGAGGTAACAACTGATCATTATTTGCAAATCTTTTCAGCAGGTGTCCATTTTTATAGGGACACATATACATGGCCGAGGGCATGCAAGGAGGAAGAACGTCCCTTAATGTAGCATAATTACCACAGTCAAGTCTCAGGACCTCTCAGCAGGAGCTCTTATGCTATCACAGCATTTCATTTGCCAAGAATAACTGTGCCCTGGTGAACCAGCCATGGTTGGCCATGGCCAATTTTCACATTCATTTATGTTAGAAGTGCTCTTCATGGAAAACCTCCTTTATGAACCTTGTCCACAAGACGAAAGTGGCATTTTAGATAACCCATTGCATTCTCTCTACAAACACAGGCCAGGTTGCCCCCAGCACCTGGCCCTGCACACTGGGTTCTTCTGGAACATCTGTCAATGACACAGAGCATTGCTATTTTGCCACCTCCTGAGAGGGGTGAGGTACAGGAGGGAGGAGTCGGGGTAGGTAGGAACTTTGACAGCTCCCTGGGCTGGGCAGTGGTGGGCTATCCTTCATCCGTCATCCATGTCTCTGTTTCAGAGCTCATCCAGGGGCTCAACAGCCAACGATGAAGCCTCTTTTTCAAGAGCATCTTTGTTCATCCAAACATTTACCCAGGATCTGCCACGGGTAGACTCTGGGCTGGACACTGAAAATCCGAAGACAAGAGTAAGACATAAGACGCGGTCCTGCCTTAAGGAGCTTGTGGACAGGTCAGGGCAGCGTGCAGTGTAGGAAGTGTCACCACGGAGCTCTGTCCGCGGCCGTGGGGACACAGAGCAGGGCACCGACACCACCTGGCAGCTGGGCACTGGGTCTTACTAGTAACATGGCAGCCGGTCTCCAGGGGTGTGCCAGAGTCGATGGAAGGGGCCAGGGGAGGGCAGCCCAGGTAGAGTGCATACCTTTACCTTGGTCCAGAAACAAAAAGTGCCCAGTGGGCAGCAAACCAACCCCAAGCATCTTAGCTACTAGACCCAGAGTGTGGGAAATGAGGCTGGGGAAGTAGCGTCCAGTCGCCAGGTTCTGTTTGCAGATGAAGGGACCGGTGGGCAAATGAAATGGCCTGCAGGGAGAATGCAAAGTCAAGACTGAAACATAAGGTTCAGTTCTCAAGCCTCCTTTCCTTTAGTGAACAGGCAAAACAGTTAAGAACACAGACCTGGAATCAGACAGGTAGGGCTGGCGTCCTGACTTTGCTGCAAGTTAGTTTCTCTGCCTTTTTTTTAAAAATATAAATTTATTTATTTAATTTTGGCTGTGTTGGGTCTTCGTTGCTGCGCGAGGGTTTCTCTAGTTGTGACGAGCATGGGCTGCTCTTAGTTGTGGTGTGCGGGCTTCTCATTGCAGTGGCTCCTCTTGTTGTGGAGCACGGGCTCTAGGTGCGTGGGCTTCAGTAGTTGTAGCACTCAGGCTCAGTAGTTGTGGCTTGCGGGCTCTAGAGTACAGGCTCAGTAGTTGTGGCGCATGGGCTTAGATGCTCCGCGGCATGTGGGATCTTCCCGGACCAGGGCTCGAACCCATGTCCCCTGCCTTGGCAGGCGGATTCTTAACGACTGCGCCACCAGGGAAGCCCCGTTTCTCTACCTTTAAAATGAGGATTGTATGAGGGACTGTATACACGGATCTGGTGTGAGGGGACCACAAGGAATAGCACCAGGACCTTGAGATTTATAGCAGCTGAGCCGTAAGCACCCTTAGACCCTCGGTGATTGGGGGAGGGAGAAAGCAGTTACCACACCCAAGGGAGTCTGGTAGAGTCCCCTCCCTTGAGAGCAGCCTGGCCCTCAGCCCAGGGCTGTAACCAGCCTGAGCGCTGGATGGGAAGGCTCAGGGCAACACTCACCCTGCCCTGACTTCCTCCTTCCTCCCTCATCTCCCCCGGGGCCCCCACTGGCCAACCCCCTACCAGACGCCAGAGAGTTCAACCCTCAGTCAACCCTCTGTACAGGTCAGCCTCCCGGGGACAGAGCAGAGCGGAGGGTGGCTCTGAAGGACACAGGGAAGGTGTTGGGGAAGCACACCTCCGGGGGGAGTGAGGGGTTTCTTGTTTTCGTTTTTTTGTATTTTTTAATATTTTTTTAATTTTATTTTTTTTAATCCTTTTTTTTGGCCGCATCACGCACCACACGGCATGTGGGATCTAGTTCCCCGACCAGGGATTGAACCCATGCCCCCTGCAATGGAAATGCAGAGTCCCAACCACTGGACCGCCAGGGAAGTGCCTGGGAGAGTGAGGTTTAAGTGAGATAATACAGCAAAGCGCCTTGGTGCAGTTTTTGACCCCAAATAAGTGCTCAGTCGAAGCTACACTAGAATCTAGTAGTATGTTTGTGTAAGTGTGCCAAGGTAGATGAGATGGCAGACTGAGCAGCAAAGGGAAGACGGGAGGTGGGAGCATTCTCCCTAGATGGCCATCCTGAGGCTGGGATGGATGTGATGGATGAGCCCATGAAGGCGAGTTGCCCGTGTTGGGCGTGACCATCTGTTGTTGGGTTGTCAAGTTTAGATGTTATTCTGAACCATGGGCTTTTAGGCCTAGAACAATTGGGAGTGGCTTTATCGTCTTTGAGAACCCACAGTGAGATCACCTGTAGATTATTTAAATGGTTTGATAACGTGAAATATGAACACAGAGATGAAATCTGCAAATGGGTGATCCAGGACCACGGAAGTCAGCATTCTGTATACGGAAAGAGAAACAACTCAAAGTCCTTTCTCCTAATCGAACCCACCACACAAACCTGCTCACGAAATAGCCTGACCAGGGAACTCTGTGAACCTTCTAGATCTGAGGAAGGTTTTACAACTTCTCCTTGGCCTTCTGTTCTGTTTCAGCCCTTATTTAAAAATGTTCTGTCTTAATTTTAACTCAGTCCCCAAACTCCATCCGTTTCCTTTCCTTCCATCCTCAGTACAGACACATAAACACAGTGTTCTTTACTCCCCCCCCCCAAAAGAGGAGCTAAAACCAGAAGAAATCAGGATTACTTTAAGAAAATTGGCACAAGAAGATTAAATCTTTCTTGGAATTTTCTTGAAGATTTTTTTTCCTTGAAAAGAAAGCCAAACTGTAAAGTAAAACACAGTCCGTTGTTAATAAACAAAAACCTCACACATCTAAAATTTCGTTATTTTCCGAGATGAACTAACATTTTGCCCTGTCTGCTTTTCCTAATATGCACATTTCATGTAGCCCAAATCCTCATTATGGGAAACATTTCCATATCCCTCTCTCAGCTGCAGGCTTTCCTGGGTAGTGAAATATGTGCTTCGTTGTTTCAGAAGCACTGGCTTTTACTTCGCCAAAAGGAGCAAACCTTTAAAAATGAAATTTTCCAGGCACTTAGCCCCTAAATCCACCTTGTAGAGATAGATGATTCTGAATCTTATCAGCCCACAGAATGTCTCACAGCCTTTAAAAGTGTCATCGGCCGTTCCCCTGTGCAGCACGACCAGTGATTCTGTGTAGGGTGGCAGGAGCGGCTGAAAATTTGTACTAAAAGCTGTGTTTTGAACCTTCATTAAATTTCTTACTTGCTGGCAGCCTAAATCCCTCGAAGGCCTGGAGTCTGTTGATTCCCGTTCACTTGTTCTCATTAAACTGGTCTCTAGGCTGTAGCTGTGCTTTGAACAAAGTTGGGCTGCGTGGGAAGATTCAGGGCTCGTCTGGGGGCGGGACTCTCTCACTGTGGCTGCTGCCGCCCTGTGGGTTGTCTCGGGCCCGGAACCAAGTTCTTAACCACTGCGCCACCAGGGAAGCCCCGTTTCTCTACCTTTAAAATGAGGATTGTATGAGGGACTGTATACACGGATCTGGTGTGATCCAAGCTTTGCACTTGGCCTTCCAGAATCCAGCCTCACCCTCTGCCCTGTCCGTCACTTATACACAGATCTGGCGTGATCCAAGCTTTGCGCTTGGCCTTCCAGAATCCAGCCTCACCCTCTGCCCTGTCCGTCACTTATGGCCGCAGCCTCAGTCTCACCCCTCCCCGATGTCCAGTCCCAACCAGAGGCTGCCCCTGCCTGCCTGCCGTGGGCCTCAAGCGTGGACCGGCCAAACAAATTGGGGGAGGAAGCATGGACCCACAGCATCTTAAAGCCAGAAAGAATATTAGGAATTTTCTAGTCTGGCCTCTTCGTGTTTAGATGAGGACATTTTGGTCCAAAAAATGCATCATTGGCCTTTAATGGTAAAGGTCACCTCAGAGCCCGTAGCAGACCTGGGAGTGAGAACCCACAATTTCATGGCAGGAATTGTATTTGGGGTATTTAACAAAAATTCCTACTTCTATTATGACTGTCAGTACCTCTAGAACTAGAAGTTTCTTGCACCAACATCCTAGTATCCTCTTTTTTTTTTTTCTTTCTTAAATGTTTTTTGGCCGTGCCATGCGTCTTGCAGGATCTTAGTTCCCCAACCAGGGATCAAACCCAGGCCCTCGGCAATGAAAGCGCCAAATCCTAACCACTGGACCCCCAGGGAATTCCCATATGATCTTTTAAAAATCAACTTTGAGGACTTCCCTGGTGGCACAGTGGTTGGGAGTCCGCCTGCCGATGCAGGGGGCGCGGGTTCGTGACCCGGTCCGGGAGGATCCCACGTGCCGCGGAGCGGCTAGGCCCGTGAGCCATGGCCGCTGGGCCTGTGCATCTGGAGCCTGTGCTCTGCAGCGGGAGAGGCCACGGCAGTGAGAGGCCCGCGTATCGGAAAAAAAAAAAAATCAACTTTGAAACAGTTCAGTGGAAAAAGGGTCATGGTATTAAAATTTATGTCAACTTCTGCTTACTGCATATTAATGGGCAAAGCTGTAACCTTCCAGATACCTGAACTGGGCACGGGAGGTGATGCTCTGCAGTCTGGGGCCACTTGTGGCAATTTGGTGACTCAAGTGTATAAAATTTCCCTTTCTTCCTCTTATGATTTATTAAATAAAATGAACATGGAAAGGTCTTGAAATGTATACCAAACATATATTTTGTTTGTTTCACTAACCCATCATCTATTAGGGACCATATCCCAGGCAGTAAGATCAATAACGTTTATACACAGAGGGCGGCCTGGTAGGTGTTCAGGGCGTGCAGGACTCTGGTGAATACTGTGCAAAGCGTTAAGATGTGTTGACCCTCAGGCGCCACCAGGGTTAACCCTTTTAGCTACCTGTGAAGTCACAGTTTTACTTCTGTGCCACGTGTGCCCAGAGAACGTGTGGGTCCTTTGCTGAGATTGTGTCTGTAGCGCACACGGTGCAGGCTTCCTCCACTCCAGGGAAGACAGCTCTTCCTCCCAGGCAGGATGTCAAGCCACCACATGGTGTTGGGTCCTCAGCCGGTTCAGATCCTCACAAGAGATCCTCGTCTTCCAGGCTCTGCGGCTACCCTCCTTTCTATGACGAAAATGACTCCAAGCTCTTTGAGCAGATTCTCAAGGCGGAATATGAGTTCGACTCCCCCTACTGGGACGACATCTCCGACTCCGGTAGGTCTCTCGGCTCCTGGTGGGCGGCTCCTGGGACCCCGACACCCAGCCCACCTGAGTCTCCAGCAGTCCCCGGGGGCTCAGAACGGTCCTGAGGCTCCTGAGGATGCTACGCACTTAGACTTGACTTGAGAAGCAAGGAGAGGCTTGGGACACGTGTGGGACACGTGCCCCAAGCCAGGCTGAGGGATGGGGACTCACTTCTCCACCACTCCTGGCCGTACCCTGATCTGGGTGCTCTGGAGTGAGACAGTATTAGCTTGAGTTTATTGGTCTTACTTACTGTGCACTGTGCACTCTAAACTCCGCATGTGTGCCTAGTTCACCCAGTCCTCAGGACAGCCTATCAGGTGGGGATTACTATTAGCCCCATTTGACAGATGAGGAAACTGAGGCCCCGCAAGGTGAAATAACAGCTAGTAAGTGGCAGAGCTGGGGTTTGAACCCACGTCCTCACTCCAGAGCCCAAGTCTCAGCTACTGTGCAACACAAAACATTCCCAGGGAAGTTCACCATTTCCTCCTCAGGGATAAAAATCAAACCCAAGGCCCACGTAAGCGTATGGAATGTCTCCAGCCTCAGTTTCCTCCCTGACAAGATGAGGATGGTAATAATACCACTCCCACCCTGGTGGGTGGTGTAAGGATCACATGAAATAATGAATGGGCTATTCAAATATCCCATTTTATTATCTGTGTTATTTCCTCCTAACTGGAAATGCCCTGCTTTCTTCCTCAATCTTCCAAAACCTGGGACCAGGCTATAGTTCTCCAAGGCTTGCAGGAAAGAGCCACATGGGGAGTAGTCTACTCCTGAGTCAGGAAGGGCCCCAGCTGTCCCCCCGAAGTCCAGCCCTGTGGGCAGTGAGCTGCCAGACGCCACAAGGCGACAGATTTCCCGCCTGGCACGTGTCATCTTCTGGTTCTGGGTCCCAGCCTCTCATGTTCTCAGTGTCCTGCTCTGGGTCATACCTGGTCCTGGGCCTCCAAGCGGTTTTGCTTCCCCACCGGGGCACATCTCCTGCACCGTAATTTCCTGCTCGCTGGTTGTAATCATCCACGGGGGCTGCAGCAGGGGCTTCTGGAGGGCTGTGCATCCACAGTGGGTGCTCGGGCGACTTTGTTGAATCGGTGAGCTCCTAACGCGAGGACGTCAGCAAAACAGCTCCCTAAGGCAGCAGTGAGCTGAGTGAGAGGCACCTGGCGACAAAGATATTTCACCTTTTCTCCGAAACGAAGGCGCCACTAGCTGCCGGCGGGAAGGGACTTCGAGCCGGGAAGGCAGGGCCCCAGGCCTGGCTGGGCTGCCTCCTCGTTCACTGGGTCACCACTCAGAAACCCAAACCTTGTCTTCCCTTTTCCCCAGATGCTGGTACCACCTGCCTTTTTGTCCCAGGTCCCGAGTGTCCATGGAAGGCTGGTCTCTTGTTTCCATGGTAACCTTGATACCCACAGAGGCACCCTGGTATCATATTGTCATATCTCAAGCCACAAACTGACTCCCCCTCTTGTGCCTTCCTTTTGAACAGCAAAAGACTTCATTCGGAACCTGATGGAGAAAGATCCAAATAAAAGATACACATGCGAGCAGGCAGCTCGGCACCCGTGGTAAGAAGAATCACCCACTAGAGATGCCAGTCAGCTGGGGCTTCGTTGTGAAAGCCACGGGTGAAGCTTGCATCCCATGTGGCCGGTGGCTTTCATCCTTTCCCCAAACCAACACTCGAGGACACAGTCTTCTGAAGGCACTAATTGCAGACGCACAAAAGAGGGCTGTAGCGTTTTCGCTTCATGTGAAGTATTTTAGGATCATTTTTAGTGAGGGTGATTCCCAAAGGAGGCATTAAGAGTGGAGTTTTATTCCTTGAACTTATTACTCAGTCCGTAAATGAATTGAAGTCACATGTTCTTTTCCTTTTAAGATGCTTTTCAAGTTAGTGTTTCTTCACCTCCAGAGGGATGAGTTGATAGTTTACGACATCCTGGACTACATTTCCTGCGGTGCCCCGAGGCCACCTTGTTTTTGTGCCACTTACTAGGGTTGAACCCAGTGACTTTGGGTTTATACTTCTCTGAGCCTGAATTTTCTCATCTTTAAAGTGAGCATAACAATACCTAGTTTACAGGATTGAAGTAAGCAGTGACTGAGATCATGCACACACAGAAAGGGTTTAGTGCATCTGGCACGTAGCAATTGCGTCATTAAGCTCTTCTTATTTAAATCACCGTGAGCCTCCTTTTTGAAACGAAGGCCAGGAGTAGTAAAATAGCCGATACAATGCTCAGACTTGTCTCCTTGACTTCAGGAGACATCCGCCCCAACTGTTCCCTGTTGATTCTACCGTCTCCTGCAGCATTTTCTCCGGATGCTCATATGCCGATTAACCTTGCAAAGGGGACCTGCCCAAGGTCCTTTCCTGACGAGTTTCACAGTATTTTAATGTATAATAACAGCCGTCATTTATCATCTATGATGTCCCAGGCCCTGTGCTAATCATATTAAAATATCACCGCATTTTTTCTTTTATGATAATCCTGTAAGGTAGTTTTTTGTCTCCATTTCTGAGATAAGGAAATATATGTAGAAAGATAAAGAAACTTAGGCAACAGGACACAACTAGCTAACAGCAAAGCCAGAAATGTTTCCAGGCAGAACTGTCAGATTCCAAAATGATGCTCTTCACCCCAAACTGACAAGAGAAGGAAAGGGGAAGGAAGGAATTTTCTGAAAAGGAGGCAGTTTTGATTGTGTGTCAGCCTGATATTTTTTTAATAAGTCACTTTGGATGATAGGTCAAAGTATGTGACAGTGAAGATATGAAAGTTTTTCTTATTTTATAAGCAGTTGGCTTTTACAGCTATATGAGACTTTTTCCCCAGCTTTACAGAGAGATAGCTGGCATGCAGCACTGTGTAAGTTTAAGGTGTTAGAGCATAATAACTTGGCATCCATATATGGTGCAAAATGACTACCACAATAAGTTTACTTAATATCCATTGCCTAATATGTTAGTTACAAAAAAAAAAAATTTTTTTTTCCTTGTGGCGAGAACTTTCAGGATTTACTCTTAACAACTTTCAAGTATGCCATAAAGCAGTGTTAACCATTGTCACCCAGTTGTACATTACAACCCCAGTACTTACTTATCTTTCATGTAGGAGGCTTTTGAGGTTATCTTAGAGAGGAGGAAAATGACCTCAAAAGAAGGGAAGTGATTTGCTTCCTAGAACTTGTTCACTGATCCAGCCTCACTCTGTGGAAGGCAGGAAGGCCAGTTAAAACCTCATCTCTCCTTCACCAGACATTTTTGAAAAAAAGCAAAGAAGAGAAAGGTCAGTTTCACTGTCAGGGGCCTGGCAGAGGGGCAAGGTGGGCTCAGAATCAAGCAGGACTTCACGGAGATGCCAACCTCACCCGGGCCGTCCAGGGTAGGGTGGGGATTCCAGGCTGGGCCAGCCAGGGGGGCTTCAACTCTGCACCCTCCTCAGCGTTCATGGAGACCCCTCCCCTCCCCGGATTCCAGCCAGCCAAGCTGCGGTGACCACAGAAACTGGGATGGATCCCAGGAGTTTGGGATACACACCAGGCATCACCAAGCCTGTTTTGAGCAAGTGACTAGAAAAGTGTACAGTCAGAGCCATGCAGGTAGAACAGACCGTGTACAAAACACAAAAACACCCAAAAGCGAGGAGAGGAGTTTAATGATCTGTGTGTGGAGAAGAGCCAGACAGGCCTGATGGAGCGGAATTGATATAAACAGCATGTCCTTTGTTAGTTTAGAGGCAAAAACAGGGAAGCGAGAGAGAGTCGGGAGACCCAGATGAAATGGGGGTGCCTGTAGCTTTACGTGTGTGTGTGTGTGCGGATTCATAGGGAAGTCTCCTTTCTCAGGGGCGTTATTCAGTTCCTAGGACAGTCAGGGTGACATCCAAGGTCCCTTCCAGTGCTGAGACTCCACGCCTCCGGTCTTGTGGGTGAATGATGCTGAAGCTGGGAGCGCTGAGCATCCCACGTGATCCCTGGCCGACGGGAGCAGCAGCATGATTGCGGTGTTTTTTTCTCTCTTTTCTTTCTTTTTTTTTTTTTAACACCTTTATTGGAGTATCATTGCTTTACATGGTTGCGTTAGTTGCTGCTGTAGAACAAAGTGAATCAGCTCTACATATACGTATATCCCTGCACAGTTGCCTGTTTGAGGAAGGTCGTGAGCTGTCGTGAGCCGAGGTGGTGTTACCTCCAAGAAGAGTGTTTAACAGCGGCCTCTGGGCCACCGTGTGCCCCGCTTGGTCCTTACCCAGTGGCAGCGCACCCTGGCACTGTGGGAAGTGAGCACGGAACATTCCTAGAATAACTGAAAATTTGCATTTTCCTCCCCTCTCAGCCTTTTGCTCACCCACAGGGAAGGGAGTCTCCCTGACACCCCGCCACCTGGCCTGTTTGGTTTGGAGCGGGCTCTGCCCCCTCATCAGTGCTCAGCCCGAGAATTCCGTCCTTCCTACCACTTCTGCCCCCTGGTTTCCAAGAAGGAGCTGACCACCCCGAGGTGGAGCTGGCGTCCTTTTCTGAGGATGCAGCTGTTACAAACAGGAGGAAACACTCATGTGAGGCCTCCAGGAGGAGAGGCTGAATAACGACATCTGCTCCCCAGCTTCCTCGTGCCTGGGCTTTCGGGTGGATTTGCTCATTCACGTATTTCTCTTCACTGATGTGCATCTGGGGAAATCAGGCAATTGACAGTTGTTGGAGATGGAAACCTGCCTGGCCTTGGTTCGTTTCTGAGTATCCTCTGAGCTGTGTCTTTTCAGCCCTGCTGGGAAAACTAGAGAAGTCTATCTAGGGGGGGGTCTTGCTCTGAGCTGGGAATAGCAGACTGTACGGTATTCTAAACTTAGGCCCAGCCTGGCATAGACTTACCTTCCAGAGTCCACCAGCCATGTTTTCAGTTCCTAAAAGGAAAGGCTGGTGGTGGGAACATATTTTTTATCCAGGGCTGGTTTCCTATCTGAATAAGCCCCAAGCTTGTTCCTCTCATGTCCTAAATCGGTTGAACACGGCAGTCTGTGCCCAGTCTGGTCTGTGTCCAGGGCCCTCGGAGTCTGGGACCTGACGGGCTCTGCCAGCCACCTGCCAGCCAGAAAGTATGGTCAGTGTCCCCGGCATCTGTCTGCCCCTTAACAGTTCCGAGATCCAAGAAATTACTTCTGAGGCATCAGGCATCAGCTCAGAATTGAATAGTTTGGTGCTAAAGGAAAGGGAAGATGGATGGCTTCAAGCCCAGAAAAGACTGAGCAAAATGCAACTTCCTGTGAGACTGGGGGAGGCCAAGCGGTCAAATGTAGAGCAAGGGTGGCATTGAGGTTGAGAAGGGATGTGAGGGAGAAGAATGGGCTGGAGGAAAAAAAAAAAAAGAATGGGCTGGAGGGACCCCCAGCTCATCAACGAGACTGGCGACTGTAAGCCCAGAGAGAAGAGGGAGGTGTAAGAACGGATGGGGGGGCGGGGCGGGGTGGGGAGAGAAGAGGTGTGATAAAGCAGAGGGAGGAAGTAATAGGCTGAGGGGGGACTCTGAGGACAGGAGTCGAAACTAAACCTCCCTTCCTCCCTGCTAATAGAAGGCTAAGGTCAAGCAAGAGCTAGAGAAAAGATTGCCCAGTGTTGTAAAGGACCCAGTGGAAGGCAGCGGCGACATGGTTCTTGCGGTTCTGAGAACTTTTCTAGGAAATGCAGGAGTAGGTGTGCCAAGCAGGGCCGAGCTGAGGCTGGGAACCCTGTCACTGAGCACAGAGAAGGTGAGGGGCCCCGGGGGGAGGGAGGGGAGTAGAACGTGGCAGAGCTCAGGTCAGCCGGGATGGAGCCAGAAGGGAGCAGTGGGCCCCGGGCGTGAGCAGGTCCATGGACCAGAGATCCTGGGGATGCCAGAGAGGGGCTGGGGGGAGGAGGCTGCGGGGGGAGACCCTGGGTAGGGGTCTGGTGCTCAGACCAGGTGGGGGGACACGCTTGAGACCTCAGAGGTGAGACACGGCGGGTAGGAAGCTGGGGGAGGGGGAGAAAGAGGAGAGCTGAATTCAGGTTGTGTTGTCCTTGTGGACTCTGATATTGCAGGAATGGGGGTGAAAAGGGGAAGAAGGGGGAGCCGGGCAGAGTGGCCCACCATGAAGGTGCTGACCCATCCTGGAGGGGGTGCAGGGTACGGAGGTGGGACCGGGCTTGGAGTGCAGTGGTGGTGGGTCATGGACGTTCAGACAAGAGCTGTGCGTTGAAATAAGCAGCCTGGAGGGGCAGTGACATGCCATCCTCTCAGGAAACCTGTGGGAGGGGACAGGACATGGCTTCCCCAGGAAAGCAGCTTGGGACCCAGTGTCAGACGCCCCCCTCCCCCCAAGAAACCCTCTTGAGAAGCATCTTTGCCTCCATTTCAGGATCGCCGGTGACACAGCCCTCAGCAAAAACATCCACGAGTCGGTCAGCGCCCAGATCCGGAAGAACTTCGCCAAAAGCAAGTGGAGAGTAAGTCCTGTGTTTCCTACATTCCCAGTGAACTTAACCACTCAAACGAAACTGGCCCTGCAGTTCAAGCATTTTTTATATCTAAGTGTTACTGTCCCCCAAGTTTGATGAGAATCCCCATAGCCTCACCCAAATGTGTGCTAATTTTAACCGGTAAGGATTAAGACTTGACGAGAGCATCGTGGTGTGAGAGGGATAAAGTGTATGATTTAATAATATCTCCCCTCTGTGATCCAAAAATATAGCAATATTGCCAGCTTTTCTCATTTGCTGTTTCTTAAGAACATAATCCCTGTTGTCTTCCTTCACTTTGCTGGAACTTTGAAGGGTTGACTATTATTAAAGTGACATAAAAAGGGGGAAAAAAACCCAGGAAATCTCAGTTGAACTCATCAATACATTCTGGTAAAAATGTGATGGATTTAAACCATTACCCTGTGTTCTCACAGCATGGGTAATCGAGAGTTGGCTGTTCTTGCACGAGAGCCAACAACTAGAGACTACACAGACAGTAATTCCACTGACGTACTTTATTTAGGACAAAACACCAATAATCAGAAAATTAAAACGCTTAAAATATATTTTACGGTACTCTTATTATAATGCACCTTTTGTTCTAGAAGTCATTCTCTTAAATTATGGAGGGAATTGGCTTACGTTTACTCTATATTCCATGGTATTATGTCAGAAGAAAAATACTCTTTTCATCTCCAAAATATATTTTCTTGGGGGGAGAGGGTCAAAGGATGAATGTACTTTTGGAAGAAGAGGCAACATCAGTTTCCTTTCTAGTGGATCATGAGACCGTTGTCAGAAGTTTGACCTGCTTAGGGTAACAGGATAAATGATAGGAGACAGTCTCGGTCTTTTCTAATTAGCTGGAATATTTTGTCTGCCTTTCCCCCTTCTTAAATTTCAGCAAGCGTTTAATGCCACGGCCGTCGTGAGACATATGAGAAAACTACATCTTGGCAGCAGCCTGGACAGTTCAAATACAAGTGTTTCGAGCAGCCTCAGTCTGGCCAGCCAAAAAGATTGTGCGTATGTAGCAAAAACAGAACTTTCCAACTGGCATTGGAGACAAATCTAGTAGGGAGAGGGGGGGGACGCTCATTTGCTGAGTAGCTACTGTTTGTCGGGGTCTGTGAATACTTGATCTTATTTAATACTCCCAACAGTCCTATTCACTATTTTTTAAATATTTTTTCAGATTTAGTTATTTCATATTTCTACAACCGTAGCTACTGTTGTTTCCATTTATAAGACATCTGAGGCTCAAGTCCCACACAGCCACGTGTGTGTGGACAAAAGCCCGACACTTTCTCATCCATCTCCTTATGTTCTGATTTGCTTCTCATTGGGCATCACCCTTAGGGACTGAGGAAGGGATGGCAGAGACTCATATGACAGTCTGATCTCATTGACTTTTAAAATGTTTTTTTTTTTTTTTTTCTGATAATCATTTGAGCTAATTTATACGAAGTGCGTTGGCTTTGGGATCAAAGTAATAGTACTAATGTTTCGTTGTCCTTCATCTGTGTGTGGGATAGTTCATCACGAGGGACACACTCGCACCCTCCTTATTTTTCTCTCCCACTCTCCACTCTGTATTTCTCTTAATCTCATACTAGGCCTTTCCATGGGCTCCTCTGCACTGCAGAGAAGTTGCCTTGATCGTCCCGGGTAGGCCTTCATTTCCATAATCATGGAGACCCTTCAGTTTGATCTCACTCTGAGCATCACACTCCTTCCTGTTTGCCTCAAAAAAGGTTCCCCTCCTCTTTAAATAGCCCTCCCACCTCATTCCAGAATGTCCAGCCCTTAAGTTTTCCCGGGAAATCTCCATGAGCATCCCCTGACACAACTGCACGCTGCTTTAGGCCCACATTTACATCTCAGGGCAGATCATTTCCACCCTCTGGTCAAAGGAAACCCCACAATCTATCGTTTACTTGAAGATTCAGACAGTGGCTCTGACAGCAAGGCCATCTTAGTGATTTACTTTATGGCTGTCCCGCTGTTCGAGCCCACAGAGTTCACAGTGACGGGGGTGAGGGGTGTACTGCTGCAGCCAGGAAGATAATCCCACGTGAGAACATTCTGATGCCAACACATTTGCTTGGGGAGCATTGGAGGTGCAGCCCGTGAAGAATTTTTCTAGGCCAGGGGGCTGCCGAGTTCACACAGGACTCAATCAGCAGCCCCGTTTCAATGTGCCCTATGTCACAAACGCTTCTTAGCCAAGAGTCCAGACCACACACCAAGCTGGGGTCACAAGGGGGTATCACATTCTTTATTCACTCTTAAAATCCCTGCTTCTCACCGCCATTGTAAGAAATAAACAGTTCTTGTGAGGATGGTATATATTCAATACCTAGCCCAATGCCTAGTATGTAGTAAGTGCTCAGTAAATGGAACCCATCATGCTATGGTGGCTAAACCATGTTGTATCCAAATACAAAGCAGTTATCATTATTATAATGAAACAAGGAGGGAAGACCTGGGTCTAAGAAGAATTTGGATACATTGCAAATGTTTTCCCGTGGATAGGGAAAAATTTGGAGTCAAGTGCATAAGTTTGTCCCCCGCGACAAACCCTTGCAGCGGGAAGAGAGAGTGAGTAGATCCTTCTGAAGCTTTGAACTTCTTGTGTCTGCTATCCCCCTGCAGGTCTGGCACCCTCCACGCTCTGTAGTTTCATGTCCTCTTCATCAGGGGTCTCAGGAATGGGAGCGGATCGGAGACCGAGGCCCACCACTGTGACGACAGTGCACTCTGGAAGCAAGTGACCGGCTCTACAGGTGGGGTCCAGGGGGTGAGGCCAGGGAAGGGGGCCCCCAGGGGCCCCCAGCGCCACCAGCCACTCCAGAGCCATCCCACCTTGCACGGTGCACCTCCCTGCACAGGACTGGAAGACAGAAGTTTTTTACGGCCATATTTTATACTGCAATTCTGAAGTGTTCATTTCTCACAAAGTGTACTGGCTCAAGGGAGCGGATTTGATAGGATCTGGTGCTGTACATACGAGTCTGCAAAGCCCTAACAGAATGGACTTTCTCAGTTCCTCTCCCTCAGCCCTGTCGTTTCCGATCTTCTCAGTAGAGGTAACCGTCTATGTTGTATTTTTTCATTCATAACAAAAAAAGGTTTCAACTGGATTATTTAAGTATCGGTAAATATTGTGCATTAGGGGTTTTTTTTTTCCTTTTAAGAAATATGTCCTTTTGAGCTATACTTCTTACTTCTGTGCCCTGTACCTTTTGCTTGTCAGTAGTAGAATTTTATGTTAACCTTTAAGAGATTTTTTTTTTCTTCCGAAGGGAATTTAAAAGTACTTTTTAAAATTCTAATAAGAGGATCGATCAAGAATCTGTTTCCGAGGTGAAGAGTGCACTTTACTTCAGTTCCTTCTCCTTCTCTCCCCTTCTTCCTCGGAGGGGCAGTTTTCTGAGAAGACAACTCAGCCCTTCTGCAGCCTGTCTTCTCCCCAGGGGTGCGGGCACCGTGGGAGGGAACCTGCAGAAAACCTTGCCCGGCAGCTCCTGCAGCAAAGCCCTCTCCAGCTGGAGACCCTGGGGCCTCTTGCCATCAGTGGTCAGAAATGAAGAAGCCTGCTCTCCCAAGACGAAAGGCTAGACTTGCTGTGAAGGAGAGGGCCCCCGCTCCCCCAGCAAAGATTTAAGAGCCTCCCTGGCCGAAGGAGCACAATGCCATTTTGTTTGGAGTGAATTTCCCACACAGCTCTCGTTTCTCACAAGGGGAGTGACAGCGTGGAAGCCCTGCTCTCAGCTATGCAGTTTTAAAATTAATCTCTCTGTTTTTTAAAAATGCATTTCTAATCTTACAACTGAAAATGGCCTCCAGCTTACACCAGTTTTTTCTGCAAATGTTTACGCTGTTCTTAGAGGCTGATCCAGAAGGGAGGAGAGGGAAATGGCCTTGGAAAAGACTCCATTTATCTGGGTTGGTTAAGGAGAGCAGGACAGTGGCCACTGCAGTGATGGCCAGAGACCCGGCAAGCAGGACAGTGGCCACTGCAGTGACGGCCAGAGACCACCCCAGCCAGGCCCAGCCAGCGCTGAACGCCATCCTTCTGACCAAGGGAATCCCCAAACCAAAGACCTGTGATGGTGGGGTCACCAAAGGTCCCAGTTTGCCCAGGACTGAAGGATTTCCTGGGATGTAGGACTTTCAAACCAGCAACGTCCGGGGACCACTGGGCCACATTGTCCACCCACGTGGTGGATTGGTGTGCAGGATAGAGTGAACACAGCATGAAACCCAGGGAAAAGCGCTTCTCCAGGAGGCTTCAAGGATGCTGTCTTGAAGAGGCGAGCAGGTGGCTCCAAATGCCCACTTTGCAGAAGACCCGCCCCCCTCGGCCCTTGTGCCCATGTGATACCTTGAGTCTGCGTCGCACGGTCAGCCTCGAGCCCGCAGTGGGTCCCTGTTCATCTGCCTGATGGTCCAGTGACTTTCCTGGTTGTTGTCCTCATGCCCTTCTCCCACAGTTGACCAGACACAGTGGATCCTGTAGGCCATGCCATCTTCATCACTTCTGCACCTTGGCCTAGGTCCAGGCCGAATGTTCAGTAATGCCCCCCATCACACACACAGTGTTATGAGGCTCAGCACTCCATTCTGCCTCCTTTAGGAGGGCAGTGCAGGTGTGCAGGAGAGCAGCCAGAAAGACAGGCATCTGGTCTACCCCGTGTCCACCGTGTCCTAGGCACTCAGCCCCTTGACAGGATTCCCGCTTGGTGTCTGCCACACCAGCGTCCAGAGTGAAAATCAAGCTATTACTCTTCAAAATTTGTAAAAAGCCTGGAAATGTCTATAAAACGACAGTAGACCCGGTTAAGAAGCAAGTGGTTCCTGAGTCAGAGGACAGTAGCAAGAAGATTATAAACAATAACAGAAAACTGAGGCATCTCTCCCAGGGGTTTATTAGAATGTTGCTTACCAACAAGTGTAATGGAAGGTTCAAGTTTAGACAGTATAAGAAAACAAGGAACTAGGGACTTCCCTGGCCGTCCAGTGGTAAAGACTCTGTGCTTCCAATGCAGGGGGCATGGGTTCGATCCCTGGTCGGGGAACTAAGATGCCACGTGCCTCATGGCGTGGCCAAAAAAAACAAAAACAAAAAAAAGAAAACAATGAACTAGATGTTTTGGAGGAGGGGTGATAATTTGCCTGACTTTGATACTTGGAACGTGTGCCTGAATAGTTATCAGCTCCTTGTACTGTGTGCTATATGCAGTCATTTGCACTTGGAAAGCAACATCTGAAGCCAAATTTATTGATGATAAATTATTTTCTGGAGCTGATGTGTGGGGTGCATGTTCTATGCAATTATTTTGAAAGTATGTCTTACCTGGAAAGTGCAGAAGAGCTGAGAGATGGGCCGGACCCCCTTTTTGCAGTTGGGGGTCTGCTCTTGGCCATGGTTGGCCTGTAGCACGTCAGGAGATGGTGACTGTTTCAGCCCCAAAGTAGACCCTGTTGAACTTGACATCAAGTGAGTCTCTACTGTCTGGATGCGTGTATTCCCATTGTTTTAGGAGGAGGAGAAAATACTGATAACTCCCATGTAGAACTTACTCTCTGTTGAGAGAGCCTTAGTGGTAAAAGAATGGAGGTTCTCTTTCAACCGTATTTAGTATTATTTACACTTTATGACAACATGGGAAGAGAGCTCAGAATGTGCCTTTTGGTAACGCCTGCCAAGTGGAGTGGCAAAGCCCTAGGACCCTCACTGATGTCAAATTCCACCGATGAAGCTGAGCATTTCATATGGGCCCCCAGCTTACACACCCCCTGGAGGCCACTGTGTACAGCTGAGGCTAATGGTGGACCATGGACTTCATCACAGTCTGCATTCCAACCTCCCCGCCCCCCAGCTTGGTCTCTTCACCTCCTCAGAGCAAGTGGATTGTTTCTGTCATTTGAAAGAGTGTCCTCAGATGGTCTTGCACTCAGCTGCCTGTCTGTCCCCTTTCACTTCCCTGGTCTTCATCTCATCCGTGAGGCCATCAGGGAGGCTAGCATTTGTCTGAAACAGAGAGCATGCACCGCATGTGGCCCCAACAGACCTTTGAGAAGGTCCCAGCTCTCCAGCCAGCTGTTAGCATAGCATCCAGGGAACTGGGCAGTCAGGCTTGGGGTTAACCAGGCAAAGCTCTGGCACTTAGGGAGCATGAGCCGGTGAAGAAAGGCATTTGGCATTTGGCGCCCCAGACTCAGTTTACCTGCCCGTCACTAACCTCATCCTGTTCATTTGTCTCCCTTGGCGTCCAGCAGATCCTGGGTGAATTGTGATGGGGAGAGGGGGACCTCCCCCCTTTAGAACGAAGGCCAAAAACACCAGGGACAAAGGGAGGGAACCCAAGTGACCCCTCCTGAAAAGGGGGATTGACCCTGTCTCTGGAGGAACGACAGCTTAATCTGATGAACGCCCTGGGGTTTGACATTTTGTGAGCAATTTTAAACAGAAAGAAAAGACCGTATCCCAGGGGAGATAACTCTGTATTTTAAGGCTTTGGCCACCGTGGCCCCGTGGCCCACCCAGAGCCTGGGCTTGTGTTGATTCTTCACCCCGGAGAAGCCACCCTGGAACCATCACTCCAGGGCTGAGGGCAGGAGAAGGAGGGTATGGCCTCTGTGCTTTGCCCGCAACGCTCATGACTTCTCGACTTCATATGGTTTCCACAGGCTCACTACTGGGCTTCCTCTGGATGTGAGAAGGGACAGCAGAGAGCAGCAAAGGGCAGCTCCTCCCATTTCCAAAAACAGAAATAAGATGTACTCTTTCCCAGGGCTGCACAGCCACTTCTGGCAAAAGGAATGAAAGTCCTCCGATTCAGCCGATGCACGAAACCTTTGCATGTTCTTCTGAAACAATACTGCTTCCCATTCTGTCCACTCACACTCTGCAGAGTTGGTCTTTTCCTTAAACACATTCCAGACCAAACACTGTTCAGTTTGTTTAGAGAAAAATGTATATACCTGTATGTAACCCACAACTCTTTGCAGGGGGCAGGGGCTGGCCGTAGGTTGGGGCTTCGGGTGTACCTGACATTGGCCAAAGAGTGTTCCAATCCTTTGGTTTTCAGAATTGAAAATGTTGTGATAGGAAAGGTGAATTGGGCAGATTTCTAAAAGGGGGACAATTCACAGAGATGCCAAGAAAACTAGTCTGCAGATGAGATAGCTTGGAAACCTCTACACTGGA
Source organism: Delphinapterus leucas (assembly GCF_059928025.1). Taxonomy (NCBI): domain Eukaryota; kingdom Metazoa; phylum Chordata; class Mammalia; order Artiodactyla; family Monodontidae; genus Delphinapterus; species Delphinapterus leucas. The sequence continues at coordinate 19,328,303 of NC_143130.1, read as the reverse complement.
CAGCAGGCAGGGAGGAGAAAGAGGAAGATAGAGGCCCAAGCCCCCTTCAGCCCCACCCTTCGTCGTGATCTGCAGCCTGAGCATGGGCACAGGAGCCCAGCCCCACTGTAAAGTGGGCCCTGCGTGCTGGCCACGGCCTGGCCCGCCTCCTGCTCTGCGCCGAATCAGACAGCAAGGAACATCAGCCCTTCCCGCCTTCCCTGCCACCTGCAGCAGGAGCAGCTGGGCTTGTGACTCCGGGGGTCTCTGCTTCTGGAAATCCAGAGGCTGTGCATTTGGCGGCCAGCCCCACAGCATGTGGCTGCCAGGTCTGGTTTCGTGGACAAAGTGTGGAATGGCTTCTCGGTGTCTGAATCTCTCTACACCAAAGGGACTAACTATTGCATTTCCCCCTTTGTACCAATGCCGCTTCTGCATTCGCCACATCCATTTTGAATCTTTTGGTCTCCAGAAAACTTCTCATACGATGATTATGTCTTCTGATGATTTACCAGCTTAGTTTACTTCAAGGTGATTTTATTTTCTTATGGACGGGAAAAAAGAAAATGAAAGGAGTGTTTGAGGCTTTAGTCATAGGGATAAGGTATGACCAGGGACTCAAAAGCCCCAAACACTAGATAAATTACTTCTCAAAGGAAAACCTTCATCTGGACAGACTGAGGTTCCTGGGCCCTCACGGTAGCCTTGCACTTGAGGGAAGAGGAGCGCTGGGGCAGGACTGGGAGCGGTTTGGACATTTTACAAAAACGAAAACATTTTGACAGCGACAAAAATGCTGCAACCTTGCAGCATCTTTGTTTTGCAAGACAGGCGGCATGTTTCAGAGGACATTTCTCTTAGCCCCACGATCAGGTTGGAAGACATGAAAGGTACATTCTGTCCAGCATAGAATTTGGAACAATTTCTAAATCGGCTCTGGTCACCACACATAATGTCATAGTCCTTCTTGCAGCTCTCCCAACAGTGAGCACGTTTTCCAAAAGCTTATGACGTCGAACCCAGGAATGTCCCTGTGTCTAGTATTACCAGGCTTGCAATTGGTTTGATTTTTCCATAAAACCATGCTTGTCCAAAAGAAGGGAAACTGTGCATTTATTCCATGCATGTAATAAACTCTGCAAGAAATTTACCCCACGTAGGTTTGCGGCACTGCAAAATTGTTAACGGGCCTGTGTAGCAAATGATTCTCTGCCTTGACAATCATGTACACATATCAAGATTTCTATCATAATGACAATGAGATTGATGACTTCTTGTTTTCCTCCAATAAAGACAATCATCTTCACATGTATGTGGTTTGTTTCCTCCATAAGAAGCAAGACTGGGGTGTTTCAACAGCTCGCTCTTTCCTCCTCTCTCTGAAGTTTGGGTTTGAAGGAAGGAGTTTGAATTGAGCCCCTGGAAACTCATAAAGTCCCCTAAATACTTTATCACCAGCCCGATGGGCAGGGATGCCAGGGATGGGGGCAGAGCGTGCACATCGTGGCGTTGAGGTTTGTGGTGGGCGCTCAGGCTCCCCCCGCTTTTCCTTGCCAGTGCAGAAGGTGGCTAGAGGCAGACCCAGAAACCCAGATCATATTCTTGAGTTGTTTGGAGGAAGAGCCAACACTGATTTCCAGGAAAACGTCTCTGAGTAGCACTTGCCATCCTCAGCACCACCTTGGAATTCTCGATGCCCAAAGGAAGATTCTTTGCTGATCACGTTACCAAAAGCGGGGTCCAGCTGCTCATCGCTCAAAAGCCAATAAAGAGGCAAGGTTGGTGGCAAGGACAGTTTGCTTCATTTTGGATGCTGGCACCCGGGTTGTGGGGGGAGGGGACGCCTGTCCAAAGCCCGACTCCCACACCTCCCCGCCCCGGACAATCGGGGGGCAAGAGCTTCTACAGGCAGAGGGAGAGGGCTACGTGTAGAAACAGCACAGTCAGCTCTGACCGTCATCTTGAAATTGGTCATCGGTGGTCTGACCAGCATCATCTTGATTGTTTTAGGTACACTTAGTCTTCAGTTCCAGGGTCGGTTTGTTCCCATTTCTTGAGGCCAGTTCTCAGAACTGTGGCAGCTTACGTCATGGCTACAGTCTGGTCATCGTGTAGTTAACTTCTTCCACCTGGTGGGGTTTTCACTATCTACAAGACAGCTCACAGGATATGGCTCAGAATATAGCCCTTGAGGAGGAACCAAAGGTCCTTGACTTTGCTTAATGATTAAACTATTATTATTTGGTCTCCTTTGATTGTTTTCCTTTGTTTCTGCATTTTCTCACTTCTCTGATTAAACTTATTTTTTGGCTAAAGTTTTTCTACAAACAAAATGCAGGCAGAGGACGTGGGGGACAAGGACCATAGGGTCCTGTCTGTTTCAATCAGAAGAGTGAATAGTGTCTTTTTTTTTTTTTTTTTTTGGTTGGGGGTGCTTACAGCTCATAGCTCATCAAATATATTGTGGGGATTGGATCTGATCACCAGACAATTCCTCCAATCCAAATAGTAAGTTGTTGTGTAGAGGGGAAAAAATGAATTAGAAGTGGGTTGTAGAAATGTAGAATTAACGCTATCCCACACAGCCAATATCAAGTGAAAACAGCATGGGCCTTAGTGGAAATAAGTGAGCCCCAAAGAAATACCTGATACCTGATGACTAGTCCTTTCTTAGCTGACAAGGCTTCTCTCAACCCAGACCCTAGTTAGGAAGTATATCATAACAAAGGGATCATTCAGTGGGTGCATAGGTGACACTGTTAATGCAGACTTTACGGAACAAAAGAACTTTAGTAAGCTAACCACTTCTGAAAACTGTTTGTGAGGAGTCATTAAAGAGAGGTCTCCCCCACTGTGGCCGAAAATGTAGCCAAAGCAAATGCACAGAAGTGTAAAACTGCTCCTAATAGAAAGCTGGGATTTATCAGGGCCTTAGAGTTGAAATGTTAAGGTCAAACCTAAACTTTTGACTGAGCTCCAGTCACAGTAACCAGGCCAGCACCTCTATCCTTCAGACATTCACCGAACCTCCCTGGGGCTCAAACAAAGTTCAACAGGCATTGAAATTCACCCCACATTTCTTATATTTTTCAGATAAATTTTGGTCTGACACATTCTCTTGGGATTATCTATCATTGGCCGTAACACATTCAGGGAGCCAAGAATTAAACAAAAGCCTTCCTGCATAGATACAGAACTGTCCACCCAGAAAAGAACCATAGCCTTATTATTGTCAGCAACGATAACTACTGCTACTAATCATGTCATGGATTAGCCGTTTGCTGTGTTCTAGGTACTGTGCTCAGTGAATTCCATTCAATGTTTCATTTAACCATTAGCTCAACAAGGAAGGTGCCCTTATTGCCTAAATGGGTTCAGAAAGATTCAATGATTTACCCACTGGCAGCAGTGTTTCAAACTCAGCTGGACCAACACCAAAGGTCATCCCGCTGTATTACCTCTCGTAATTTTATGTAGTTTGGAATTTTATGAATTCCAAACTACACCATCTGGATTTCATTTACTTAGTAAGTAACTGGGGGCCACTGATAATTACTGAGTTGCATGACACAATAGAATCAGTTAACATTTTGGGACATCACTATCCCTAAGCTCCATTCTACATCTCCAAGAGAAATTTCTCTTAGCAGCTCGGCCTAGCCTTACACATAGTTCAATAAATGAGGAATGGCAGAGAGAACCCAGACATTACTGTGTTATTAGCCCATGTGTTTTCTGCTCTGTTATTCCATGTTCCAGGAGGAATGTCACAGAAGCTGGATTTGATCTGGAATCAGAGACGCAGACAGTAGTCGTAACATTGCCAGGCTTTTGGTTTGTGTTTTGTTTTAGGTTAGTCTCTTCTCTTGCTCTGATTAATATCTCTGGAAAGTTCTGTTCATACACACGGAGTTTCATCCCTGACACGCAGGCTTCCTTGTCATCTACTCTTCTCCAGATCGCCTTCAAAACCTCTGATTTATTTTCAAGACAGTGTCTCAGATCTCTCGTTCTCTTCCAGCCTCTCCCGGGAGGAACTGTGTTTATCTTGAGCTCATCTTCCTAATATGTTTCCACCAGCAAGCACAGAGTCTGTCCAGAAAGACTTAGTGGGCCAGGAAAACGCCGTTCTTGGTCAACTTATGAACCCTTTTTCTCTTTCCTACATCTCAGGCCACTTTTTCCCCCTCCCTGTAACATTGTTTTAGCTTCAGCATGGTATTTGTCTTGAGGGCATCAGGATTCATTTCTGTGGGCCTTGCTGAGTCAGGCTGTCTTATATCAGCTCGTGGAGAAAAACACACGGGATGCTGAGCCTCCAGCCAACCTGGCTGTAATCATACAGAAGAGCGTCCTGACGACCCCTCTAACGAGGGCCAGCGGTTCCCCAGCAAGAACATGGAAAGCAGCTGACTTTTGTACCCACCTAGCACAAGGTGCTTGTCACAGGGCACCCCTGGGGGAGGAGAGAAAGCTCACTCCGGGATGAGTCTTTTAAACAAATTGTCTCGTATCTGGATGGTAATCCCTACAGTGAAGGAATGTCTCAAGGGCACCGCGAGTGGGGAGGACTTCCCATCACCTCTGGCTCAGGTAAGTCAGACTGCCCTAAAGGGGAGCCCTGCTCCCTCAGCTGTGCTCCCGGCAAACAGTCCCCAGGCTGCCACTGCTCCAATAGCTGCATCCCAGGGCTTCTCACTCCTTCTCCCGGGGAATCTTGCTGAAATGCGGATTCTGAGTCAGCAGGTCCGTGGTGAGGCCAGAGCTGCTGTGTTTCTAACGAGCTCCCAGGTGGTGCCACTGCCGCGGATCCCTGGACAGGGACCCTAAGCAGCTTCTGCCACGCCTGCCTGCACATTCGAATCACCTGGGGAACATTTCAGAAATACTGATGTCTAGGCCAACTGCACCAGGATCGCTGGTGAAAAGGTGCCCTCATGGACTGAAGGCTTTATTCCTGGCCATACAGGTGGGCCTCTTCTAGGACTGCTGAAAATGAGTGATGCTAGAGGGAGAGACAGGCAGTGAGAGAACACGAAAGTACCCAGCATGGAAACCACAATCTGTTTGTAACCTAATCTTGGAAATGGTGCTCCACTGCTCCTGCCGTATTCTATTCATTAGAAGTGAGAACTACCCGTGGCCGTGACTACCAGGACGTGGGGACCGCAGGGGGCACCCCACAGCATTGTCCCTCTGTCAGCACACTCGGGACCACTCAGCCATCCTTGCTGACCGGAGAGAGAGGGTGAGGCTAGACTGTGATTCATGACCCAAGTCCACATGCTGAGGGAGAGGCAGTGTGGGGAGAGAGCCCCTGGATGCTGGAAAGAACCAAGATGTTCTCAAAACGACATGCGTCCAAGTAATGTCTTTAAAATCTTTTATTTGCTGTAAGAATGTAGCACAAAATACCAAAGCATTAGCAAACTGCCCTGGGAAAGCTGCAAGCCTCAAGACACAGCATTTCCTGTGTCCTGAGAAGACGTTTTTAACTCTAAAGAGAAAAAAAGTAAGCTTTGGCCAAATGCCTCAAATCCACAGGTGCACCCCATCTACCAGTCGGTGTCAACGTGGTCCTTCTTGAAGAGCTCAGGAGTTCTGATGCTTCATGTGGAGGTGGGAAATGAAGCCATGCCCACAGCGGCTGGTCCTCATGACTGAGGTTAAACCTGGGCACAGAGACTGGCTGGAAAGGGCTCTTCCTCTGGACCAGTTCAAGTGGCTCCGCTTCACCTGAATATAAATAAGCAGGAACGTGCTCTGGGGCAAAATCCACCAGTGGTCCCTTGTCTCTAACGCCAACACACATGTGCAGAGGGGTTCACAGTGGCTGAAGCACTTGACGGTGAATTATCATTCAGTCCTCACAACAGCCTGTGAGGTGAGTGGGAATGGTCCTGATCTCTGCCTCGTACACGAGAGAACTGAGACTTAGAGGGAGGACATGAGTTGTGTAAGGGGCATTGTTGGGCCTGAGGGGTCTCCTGGGCTGGCAGGCAATATAACACAGCTCACGACCAGGTCAAAGTGTAAGAGAAGGAGGCTGACTGAGATGTCTCTTGGGTCCTTCCTGACCTAGTCTCCAGGCTGGACTCCCAGCTCTCACCTCTGTGGCCACCCACAAGCCCAGCACGGTCAGGGCTGAAAACTCAGTCCTCTCACTTGTCCTGTCCCACCCTCTCGGGTGAGGCCTTTTTCACTCAACAAAAATTTCCTGAGCGCCTCCTGTGTGCCAGGCACGTCCTAGCACTGAGGATACAGCCGTGAGTGACACATCGCAGACCTCTGCCCTCCTCAAGTTTCCATCCCTCCCCCCCCACTCTCATTTCTCCTCCACCGCCCGGTGTGTGTTGGAGCTGGAGGCATGGTCAGAAGAGCTGGAACTGTGAGTCCATCGTCCAGTGTTGAAGAAGCAGCAGGTAAGCTTTCTCCTCTCCAGGGGCAGGGCTGTGCAGAGGGACCTTTCCCAGTGGGAGCCCCCCATGGTCCTCTCACAATGGACCCCACACAGGTGTGCTGAGCCACGTGCCCGGGAGATGGCTGTTAAAACACTGACTGAGATCACCAAACGCCAGACATTATCTGGCCGTGTCTCATCAGAGGGCAACAATTCTCCATGTTCCTCCTGGCATCCCCCCATCCCACATCAACCCTGAGGGGATATTATAGAGTCCGAGAGCCCAGATGGAATCCAAAGACTTGGTCATGGTCCTGGATGTGCCTCTTAACGACCTGTGTAATCTTGGGCGAATCATTCTGACCTTTGCCTTCTGTCTTCACTTACACCATGATGGGTACCCAAGGTAGCTTCCAGCTCTAGAACCCTCTGACACCCATACATCACTGAATCCCCGTGTTATAATTGTGCTGGGGGCCAACGCCTCTCTTTGGGTTTTGCTCTTTGCCTAGAAAAGGGTGTTGCCGTGTCCAGCTTACCCTGTTTGCTTCCTGAGAAACATGGGAAAGAGTCTCCGTTGAATCTGTGAATTTCGGGCTCTTCTAGCTTTGGAGCCCAGCCCAGAGGCAAGAAAGAGCGTGAGTTAGAATTGTTATAATGGTTATGAAACCCACACTTCCTGTCATTTCTTTCCAAGTCTGGTGTTAAATGAACAAGCTCAAATATGAATGTTAACAAGGATGACTCAGGCCTAGAGAATGTGGTAGCATGATTCTGGCTTTAAAGAATGGCAATAAAAGGACTTTTCTGATCCATCTGTTGACAAAAGACAGCAAGAGATCATTAATCTAGTTCACTGATCTCCAAACAGTTTTGATTCTGTACCCTTTTGATAAATGTTTTTGAGCATGCAAGCATTCCTAATATATGAATATATATTTGGAAATTATAGGCACGTAGTGTTATACCTACAGATGAACATATAAAATATACACAAGGGAAGAAAATTAAAAGAACAAGATCAAGACAAACTCTTGTCAGCCGAACACATTATCTTTGTCACATTAATGTAATTTAGTAGGTTTTTTGTTTTTGTAATACAGCAATTTGAAAGTCCGATTCCAAGCCTAGTTTGTCTAAATTCTTGGTCTCTAAGATCTGTTATAACTGAAAAAGTTGCAGTGCAAAAATATGTAGATCTAAATGGAAGACATCTATTGTTGGAGGGCTTGTAATTGAGGACTTGACCAAATCTAAATTGGAAACTTACAAGACTGAAGGTGGTGTTACCATGTTACTGAGCCCAAGCTTGTGCTGCTCGCCACATGACAGGCCAATAAACTGAGAGACAAGTTGTTGGGGCAAGGAACAGCGACTTTATTTCAAAAGCCAGCAGACCAAGATGGTGGACTAGTGTCCCAAAGAACCATCTCGCCTGGGTTTGGATGCTAGTTTCTTTTATAGAGCAAAGTGGGGAGGTGGGGAGGTAAAGTTAAAAAGGCCTTAAATTGTTGCAGATATTTCCTGGTTTCGGCCATGCACTGGAGGGGAGATGTTAATTTCTTCTTTCTTTCAGCCATGGGCAGGTGGGCCAGGTCAGTATGTTTCCTGGGAGCTAAACAAAGGTATTTTAGCTTAACCTCAGGCATGAGAGGCGGGGTTCCTGGAGATGGGCCATTGTGTATACTTTAAGCTAAAGGCAGTATCCCTTTAGTGATGACCTTGTAGCAAAAGCAATAGAATACAGAGGTTAAAGTGAAAGAAACAGATCCAACATGGCGTCAGATTTGTTACCCTTCCTGCCAAAGACGCTGTACCCCACTAAATCATGTTACACAAATATATAACCATAATCCAGGTACGAACAGTTCCCCCAAAGACCCTATTTTTTGGTAGAACAATAGGTCAATGTTTATGTTTAACTCTTAAAAAAAAACTTAAATGTTTTGAAAACTCACAGCTGAAAGGAAATAGGTACTAATGTCTTTCTTTTGATTAAGACACTCCAGGGAGCTTGGGGCTTCAGACCACTAGAGCAATGGTCCCCAAACAATGTGGCCCAGTTTCATGAACCTCAGCACACTAGCAAGTAGAATTGACTAAGAAAAGATAGTGCAAATAGCTTTTAAAAATGAATTTGCAAAAAAAAAAGAAAGTGGTATTACATTCAATGGAATATTATTCAGCCTTAGAAAAGAAAGAAGTCATGCCATTTGTGACAACGTGCATGAACCAGAAGGACATTATGTTAAGTGAAATAAGCCCATCTCAGAAGGAAAAATACTGTTTGATTCTACTTGTATAGGGTATCTAAAATAGTCAAAATCATAGAAGAGACTACAGCAGTGGTTTCCAGGGGCTTGGGAGTCTGGGAAATGGAGAGTTGTTATTCAGTGTGTATAAAGTTTCAGTTATGCTGGATGAATATATTCTATCTAGAGATCTGCCATACACATCATGCCTATAGTTTACAATACAATCTTGTGCATGTCACAATTTGGTAAGAGAGTAGGTCTCATAGTAAGTGTTCTTACCAAACCAAAACCAAAACGAACAAAACCAGAAGGTCATAAGGAAACCCTGGGAGGTACTGGATCTCTCTATTGCCTTGATTGTAGTGATGGCATCACGGTTGTTTTGCATATGTCCAAACTCATCAAGTTGTACACACTAAATATGTGTGGTTCTTTGTAAACCAATTATACCTCAACAAAGCTGCAGAAACTGGATTTGTATTTTATTATTTCAAGTGGCATCTACATCTATTGAGCAATAGTAAATACATGTAGGAGACATATCTCATCAGTCGACAGGCAAGGAATTAGGCAACCTTGCAACTGCAGTCCTCGACCACAGCCAAGCCCCCATGAAAACACTCCCCTAGAGGGAGGAAAAGTACTTGGGAATAAACATCCAGACCTCTTAGTGTTTGTGTTAAAAATCCAAGCCTATTACATGTGACAAACCTTACACTAACCAAAGGGCCTTGTGGTAAAGCAGGCATGGTGAAATTATAAGTCCTATCCTAGTTCCAATCAGTGTGCTGAGTGACACTTGTGACCTTGTGGAGCAAAAAAACAAGGTAGAGAGGGATACAGCTAAAATGCTTGCACTGAAAGAGAAACATCCATGGTCTGAGATGCTAGGGTGTCCCCTCCTGCAGGGGTTCTCTAAGTTAACTGGTCATATGAAACACCTGGGCATACCCTTAAAGTGCAGATTACAATTCAATAGGCCTGGGATGGGCCCTGAGATTCTAAATTGCTAACAAGTTCCCAAGAGGCACAGGTGCTGCTGGTCCAAGACCACACCCTTAGTAATGAGACTCTACCATCTATGGGTCTTCAACAGGGGAGACCAGTCTTTCCTGAGCCTTTCTCAGTTAGCTGGCAGCAGCCAACAGGTGTGGAATCCAATAGAGGCCGGCATTGGTGAGCTATATGTAAAGCTCAGAAGCTACAGGTAGTAACTAACTAAGGTAGTAACTAATTAACAGGAGGTTGACTGCCCAACCAACTAACCACACCTCAGTATTACTTCCAGCCAAATCAGGCGGCACCTTTGGGTTAAACTTCTTTAAATCCAATTCTCACCCCCCTCCAAGGAGCGGATGCAGCGGTCAAGCAAGGAAGAGCCCTGCAGGTGGGCACCGCAGCGCCCCCTGCTGGCGGGAGGGATCCCCAGCAGGAGACAGGATGCTCTTTAGGAGAAGAGGCAGCAGCTGAGCAGCCAAAGATGGCGCTAAAGACGGAGGAAGTGGGGCTACATCTCTGCTCCAGCTGTCTGCACAAACCCTTCCAGGGTAGCTCTTCGTAGAAAGTCCCCCTGTGACCTGAGGCACCAGGGATGCAGCTCCAGCGGGAATAAGCCAGCTCTCACGTGCTGGGCAGGACTGGTTCCATCACCCACGCCTCGAAGGTAAGACCAGGAGCCCCAGGGGCAGCCATTTCTTCCTGTCGGGACCACTGTGGCTCTTCGCCGGCCTCTCCTTTTCTGAAGGAAGCTACCCTCTGTGATTTTAAGGCAATACCCTGGCCCGCACATTACTGTGAAGTGGCAAGAAACTGCTGTAGTCTTTCAAAGAGAGGCGATAAAAGCTTCATCCGCTTTCTGGCTGGGTCTCCCCTCCTTAGCAGCAAGAGAAGCTGTTAGACTTTGCTGAAGCGAAAGCAAGTGCCCCAACCCCCCAGGTAAACGTGTGCAACCCTGTTTTCCAAGAGGAAATGAGACGAGTTTTTTTCAAGTTTCCTAAAGTAACTGTGAATTAGCTTGTGATGCTCTTAAAGGCATCTGCTCAGAGATTCACACTTGGAGCTGACTTGCCAGTGAATCGTCTTAGGAGGCTACAAGGCTGATTTCCCCATTTAGGATGAGCTGCCGGAGCCTCCTGCTTCCCCTTACCGACCCCTGGCTATTGTGTTACAAACGGCGATAGTGGAGGGTGGATCTGAATGATTGAGGGCAAAGGTCAGGACTAGTTTGCTCACCTTCTCATCCCCAGGACACCGGTCAGCACTAAATAAATATTGGACGATTTCATGAATCGCCAAATTTCTGCTTTAGTAAATGGAACTAGCAGGTCAGCCTCTCTGCCAGTTATACGTCTGGGTGAATACACGTGGTCCCGCCACGCCGCTCACCTTGGGTCCTTCCACCTGGAGCCCGCGTGTTTGGGCGCTGGCTGTCTCAGCTGTGCCGGTTCATTTTCCCTTTGGCCACACTGCTCTCCCTCTGGCCGTTTATTAGCCTGGTAGGCTCAGGCCCCTCTTAGAAACTGCCCGGACGCTAGCTCTGCTTCCCTGCTTGCAGAGGACAGGCAGGAGGAGCCTCGTCTTAGGGCTCTCTCATCAGGCACCACTGTCACACTGGCTTGGGGGAGCCATCAGAAGGTAGAGCTTTGCCATATTTACCTTGAAGCCTAACTGGAATAGAGTTCAAAACCTTCCTCTACTGCCTTATCCCCTTTGTTTCTCTTCCCTCTGCGCCCAGGTTGAGGGATTTTTAAACTTGAAAAGGTATTGGTTCAGAACTGAGCATCCCAGCCTAGCATGTCAGTGCAGCAATGGCTTCTGGGAAGTGGCCAGAACTCACCTGGAGCCACTGGGGACACAAGTCACTAGCCTGCCCTAGACCTCACCTGGTGTCACCTCCGTGTCGTCTTAGGGTCATCCCACCACTAGGATGGATGTTTACCCAGGATTCAGTTTTCACCGAGCCTGGCCCTCTAGCGGTATTCATAACAGCTGGAAGGCACAATGTTCCGAGTCAATTTAATCAGACAGTTCCAGATGTTTCCTTTCAGTTGGCCAATTGTGTGTATCTGATGCATTCAGGATGCCTAGGAGAACGCCAGGAGCTCTGAGGACCTAATCAACAATAGACATGCTTAGGCAGTGTTTGCCAGGGGTTAGCCTGGAGGGAAGGATGAAAGGGTGGAGCACAGAGGATTTTTAGGGCAGTGAAACTACTCTGTATGATACTATCATGTTGGATACATGTCATTATATATTGCCCAAACCCTTAGAACGTACAACACCAAGAGTGAACCCTGATGTAGACTGTGGGCTTCGGGTCCAGAAGTTGTAACAATTGTTCCACTCTGGCGGGGGATGTCGATATTGGGGGAGGCGAGGCATGTCTGGGGGCAGGGAGCATATAGGAAATCTCTGTACGTTCCCCTCATTTTTGCTGTAAACCTAAAACCACTCTACAAAACTCTTAATAGACAGGGTTCCCTCAAAGGTGGAGGGGTATGATGGGCAGAGATTGTGTTGGCAGCTGAAGAATGGCTGCGCAGATTTGGAGGTGAGCGAGGAGCCCCCTCCCTGGGTGCCTTGTTGATGATTTTGAGGCTCTGAGGTAGGTCTGCTCCTCTGAGAATGAGGTACAGGAATAGAAAGTCATGGGTTAGGACCTGGAGCCCAGGGAACGCCCTCCGGCAGATCTGGATGTGAGGGGTGGCTTGTCTGCACACGGGGAGGGCAGGAAAGGGAGGCTGTTGTCGGTTATCACGGATACTCATCTAGGGCACCTCCACCCACCACCCTGCCTGCCCCTCCGCTCCCTCCCCCTCGGGGAACAGGCACTGAGCGAGCAAGGCATGAAACTCTATGTCAGGCGCTTTGTTTATTCTGGAGCTGATTGCGAGCAAGGCTGGGCCACCCTATCTGCTTTCCTGTGGCCCAAACACCTGCTGGCACGTGGCCCGGCGTGGACAAGCCTGGAATGAAGGCTCCACGGTGTCCGAGCCTTCAGGCTACCACGTTGGCTGATTCCCACCTGCGGTGATTTGTTCATTCCTGGGGGTCGCTGGGGGCTGGAAGGGTGGGGACACTTCAGGATGAACTTCCTCATTTCTTGTTTGAACTCCTACAGTTTGGTTGAATTTCTTAAGGACCTGGCTCAGTGGTTCTTGGACTGGCGGTACATTGAAATCGCCTGTGCGAGACTTGCTGATTCTGATGTAATTGGTCTGGGGTGTGGCCTCTGCAGTGGAAATGTTTAAAGCTCCCTCAGATGATTCAAGTGTTGGGGAAAGGGGACTTTGCTGGCCCCGCTGAAGCATTTCTGCCCCTGATGAGGATTAAATAGTCTGACGCTGGAACTGCCCTCACCTGCTTAGTACAAAGCAGGGGTGACTTGGAGAAGAAAGGTTAAATTTGGATGCTTCTGTGGAAACCTTCCTTATTTTCTCTCCATGTTCTTTAAGGGTAAATCCACCAGGTGACCAGTCTCCTCCCTTTTGAGTAAAGGATTTAAAAACCCTTTTGACACGTTATATATCAGATAAGATATAGTATGCCCAGTGAAATCTGATTTTCAGAAAACATTGAATTTTCTTAGTGTAAGTATACCCTATGCAATATTTGGGATATACTTATAGTAAGAAATTATTCAAATTCAAGTGGGCATCCTGTATTTTTATTTTATAAATTGGAAGACTGTAATAGATAAATGGAATTCTTTTTATTACAGATGACAAAAACCCAACTCAAACTAATTCAAGCAAAAAAATAAATTAATGGGTTAGGTAACTGAAAAGCGCATGTATTGGGGCTGTACTTAGATGTGTCCAGGGAGCTCTCTTTGTATTTCTTAGCTCTTCTTTTCTCCAGCCAGGTCTTCCTAAATAGAGGGAAATAAGGCCCTTGGGGGCTCTGGCCTCGCATAGTCCTAACAGCTTGTGATCCCAGTGGAAGAGAAAGTCTCTCCTGAGCACTGTAGAAACAGGCAAGGCTGATGTTTCTGACTTGAGCCACACATCTACCCCTGAACCACTGTGGCCGAGAAAGTTGAGGAGTGGGTTTGCTGTTGTGTTTATCCCATGGCCACCCCTGGGGCTAGAGGGGTGATCATCACGCTCCAAATCACAGGGGCTGATCAGCATTACAGTAGACCGGGGTATGGGTGGTTTTCCAAGGGAAAGGATTTTGAGCAAGCATACATCTCCATGCAAAGAGGAAATGCACTTTTTTTTAAAAATTAATTTTTATTGGACTATAGTTGCTTTACAGTGTTGTATTAGTTTCTGCTGTACAGCAAAGTGAATCAGTTATACATATACATATAGCCACTCTTTTTTAGGTTCCCTTCCCATTTAGGTCATCACAGAGCATTGAGTAGAGTTCCCTGTGCTATACAGTAGGTTTTCATTAGTTATCTATTTTATATATGGTAGTGTATATATGTCAATCCCAATCTCCCAATCCATCCCATCCCGCCTTCCCCCCTTGGTAACTGTAAGTTTGTTTTCTAGAGTCTGTGATTCTGTTTCTGCTTTGCAAATAAGTTTATCTGTACCATTTTTCTAGATTCCACATATAAGCAATATTATACGATATTTGTCTCTCTCTTTCTGACTTACTTCACTCTGTATGACGATCTCTAGGTCCATCCATGTCGCTGCAAATGGCATTATTTCATTCCTTTCTATGGCTGAGTAATATTCCATTGTATATATGTACCTCATCTTCACTTCTTGCTCGTCCCAAATGTGAGCATCCGCTGCCTAAGGAAAAGAGGATCTGAATTAGTTGGGATGGCTGTGAGGTCAGAAAGAGTGGACGACTCTCTGAGGGTCTCTAAATGAACTTCACAGTTGCTTAGTTGTTCTAGCAGGAGAGCATGCATACCTTGCTAGCTCTCTGCCATCCAGCAATGTCTCCTGCATCAAGAAGAGACCAAGGTCTTTTTTTTTTAATTTTTATTTTATATTGGAGTATAGTTGATTTACAATGTTGTATTAGTTTCAGGTATACAGCAAAATGATTCAGTTATACATATATATTTATCTATTCTTTTTCAGATTCTTTTCCCATATACGTTATTACAGAGTACTGAATAGAATTCCCTGTGCTATACAGTAAGTCCTTGTTGATTACCTGTTTTATATATAGTAGTGTGTATATGTTAATCCCAACTCCTAATTTATCCCTTCTGCCCACTTTTCCCCTTTGGTAACCATTAGTTTGTTTTCTAAGTCTGTGAGCGTTTCTGCTTTGTAAACAAGTTCATTTGTATCGTTGATTAGATTCCACAAGTAAGTCATATTATATGATATTTGCCTTTCTCTGTCTAACTTCACTTAGTATGATAATCTCTAGGTCCATCCATGTTGCTGCAAATGGCATTACTTCATTCTTTTTATGGCTGAGTAATATTCCATTGTGTGTGTGTATATATACATATACATATATATATATATGTATATCTCACATATTCTTTTTTTTTTTTTTTTTTTTTTTTTGCGGTACGCGGGCCTCTCACTGTTGTGGCCTCTCCCGTTGCGGAGCACAGGCTCTGGACGCGCAGGCTCAGCGGCCATGGTTCACGGGCCCAGCCGCTCCGCGGCATGTGGGATCTTCCCGGACCGGGGCATGAACCCATGTCCCCTGCATCGGCAGGTGGACTCTCAACCACTGCGCCACCAGGGAAGTCCCTCACATATTCTTTCTCCATTTATCTGTCAGTGAATACTTACATTGCTTCCATGTCTTGGCTGTTGTAAATAGTGCTGCAATGAACAGTGGGGTGCATATATATTTTCAAAGTATGGTTTTCTCTGGATACATGCTCAGGAGTGGGATTGCTGGATCACATGGTAGCAAGGTCTTTAGTGTGTCATATAGGGCGGGGGCCAGAGGGCCAGTGCTGCCTTTGCTGGGGGCATCCTTCCTCCAGCTTTGTGCAGCCTTATGGCCGTGAAAGTGGGAAACCTTTCAATCTGCTATGGTTGAAGACACCCACTTCTGATGCCTGAATGGCTCATCCACAGCATTCTGACTGCCCTATGCCTTAGTAGCCTTACCAAGCTGACACCTGAAAATTCTCTGGCCCTTTGGGTGCTGGTTAATTATGCTCCAGAGGAAACAGGAGAGCTTTAGGAGTTGCCCACTTCTGCTTTGTGTTGTGACCTTTTTGTTCATGGGACTCGCGTTTGAGTTCTCGGCTGTCCTGCTAGAGCATAAGCTTCTCGAAGGCAGAGATTCTTTCTTCTCTTCTTTCATTGGGTCCAGTGTGGCGCTTTGTTGGATGTATTAAGTTACTAGAAAGATGGGGAAGAAGGCTCCATTATCCTCTTGTCCCCAGTTCTCATAAACCAGCATTCCCATTTAACACACCTCTCCATCAGGGAGTGCATATCAGAATCAACATTTTCAAACAAAATTGCCTATCTCCTGCTTTAGGAAATTCCGATTGAGAAGGTGGGGATATTGGGTTGAACTGGAATGTACATTTTGGTTTTGGAAGAGTCTACCGATAATTCTGATAAACTGCTCTCTTCTTCCCACAAGCCGCCTTCAACTGAAAATAGTTCTGAAAGAATTCTCTTCTATGGCTTAGAATATCACAACTAAGTCTGGGGCTTCCCCGGTGGCGCAGTGGTTAAGAATCCACCTGCTAACGCAGGGAACACAGATTCAAGCCCTGGTCAGGGAAGATCCCACATGCCGCGGAGCAACTAAGCCCGTGCGCCACAACTACTGAGCCTGCGCTCTAGAGCCTGCGAGCCACAACTACTGAGCTCGTGTGCCACAACTACTAAAGCCCGCACACCTAGAGCCCATGCTCTGCAACAGGAGAAGCCACCGCAATGAGAAGCCCACACACCACAACAAAGAGTAGCCCCCGCTCACCACAACTAGAGAAAGCCCGCACACAGCAACAAAGACCCAACGTAGCCCCCTCGCAAATAAATAAATAAATAAATAAAATACACACACACAAAGTCTGGAGCAATAATGCCTCTGGTTCGATTTCAACACATCTTCACACTATGGTATACCACCATTGTGTTGGAAATAATTTAGTAGAAATGTCAGCCAAGTGGAATTGCATGTCACTAACCAATTCTAGTCTTATATTTAGAAATACTTTCTTGTAAGCACAAAAAGGAGATTTCTAGAAAAAGTGGTTCCTTAATTGGGGGAGGTTCCCCTTCTTACGATGATTTAGATTTAGTTCCAACAGAGCTTGAGGGTGGAACTCAAAGTTCTTTTTCCTCTGGCTCCTGAAAAACAGGTTGTGAAATGTTTCCCCATGAAGTCTGGGGATAGAACTACCATTGGCAACATGGATATTAAATATGGGGATGAATGAATGCTCTGTTTGTTTTACTTCATGTTACAATGAATAAGAATCAAATCCTGCCCAGTAATGTCAAAAAGAAGTGGGGCCTGGGAAGCATAAAATCGAACAATCGCCATGAGCTGGGCTCAGTGTGGGATTGCCAAGCTGGCAGAATAGGAAAGGAAAGTGTTGAGTAAGAGCTCGTGGATGAGAGACCTAAAACCCAGGACTCTGACTCACCTGTGTAGTAGATTCCACCTGTCGACTCCAAACTTATTCCGGTGTCGCAGCTACAGCAACCACAGAAGAGCTTCCCACACCCTTGTCTCCTCCATCCCCGTCCCACTCAGCTCAAGGTAAACCACTCCTCTCCAGAATCAGTGGGAACATAACTAAATTCAAGGGTTATCTGGTCCCAATGCTTAGGTCTTAAATGATAACAAATGAATCAGAATCATTCAAGAAGTCAGGGGCTTCTCCCACCCCTGCTCCTGACACCCTCCCCCATCAAATAAAAACCGTATTTTTCAATCAAGCTAAGTTTCCACATTGCAGGTTTATACATGAGGACATTAATGTCTAACCAAATCCATTATTTTCACATTCATACTTGAACTGAAATGATGATAATACTTTAAAAATTTTTTTCCCATTAGATTCCTTTCCTAACAGTGGAAACCTTTCCACTGAAACACAACTATAGGGTTTCTGTGTCCTACCCTCCCGAGGGATTTGAAGTCATTGTCCAAAGAAGCCATTCACAAGCCCCAAATTTCTCTGAAGACCTATGACTTACCTTGAAAACCATTGAAATTTTTCTTATTCTACGTCATAATAGATCTGGGCTTATTTTACTGTAAAATAAGATTTTAACTCATTAACTATCAGGAAAGCTGAAATAAACAATAAGTGATATCATATAACCCTATATTAGGCTTATAAAAATTTTAAGAACATAGACTCACATAAATATGTAGAAAATAACAGTGTTTTCTCACTGCTATACAAGTTATGACTGGTAATTACTAAGGAGAGCTGCCCAGAATAGTGTCAAAGAATTGGTATAGTATAACATTTGGGGCCACTTTTAGTATATATTTACTCAGACAGTGAAGTTGAATGGTAGACTGAAAAAGTTTCTGATCCACTGTATCTTTCACCATATTGCAAAGTATTCATCAAGAACGTTTTCTTTAAGGAAAAATGGCGGGTCCTTAGATAGCGTCCTTAATTTTACTACCAGTGTGATGTTACACATCAAGTAATTAACAGTCCCAAACACTTTATAATTCTCTTAGTTCATTCTCTTTAACTCTGAAGCCTTTTTTCATTGCAGAGATCTTGTGATGTTTAGTTTAGTTTTTATTTTTATTTATTTATTTATTTTTGCGGTACGGGGGCCTCTCACTGCTGTGGCCTCTCCCATTGCGGAGCACAGGCTCCGGACGCGCAGGCTCAGCGGCCATGGCTCACGGGCCCAGCCGCTCCGCGGCACGTGGGATCTTCCCGGACCGGGACACGAACCCGTGTCCCCTGCATCGGCAGGCGGACTCTCAACCACTGCGCCACCAGGGAAGCCCTAGTTTTTATTTTTTAATGCAGTTTTGCCTTGAGATTGTTGAGGGTATTCAGACTTGGAAAAATAAATATCTGCCTAAATAAACCAATCTTGAGATACTTTTTAAAATATATTATTATATTTAACCAGTAGTGAACTGTTAAATCAGTTCTTAAAAAAAAAAAAGAAAAACATAAAACCAACCCTGACTTGTTTGCCAGTTACAGTGGTGTAAATAGTCCCAGAAATCAGAAATGGCTGATTTCTAGCTACCAACACGCATCACTGAATGCGAAGTTGGGAAGAAATAGCACAAGTTGGCATGAGGAGGCAGGGCCAGCAGACTCTAGCACAGCAGTGATGTTAACCTGTACACATAAAGATGCACACAACATATACGTATAATTTAACAAATTCTTTTAGAGAATAGCCATGTAACTCCAGCAAGGTCAGGAAATAAAACATTGCCAGCACCCCCGAAGTCCACCACGTGTCCTTTCCCATTTATAATCTCTTCTTCCCCATGAGAGTTAACCTTATCCTCCCTTTTATGGTGATCCCTCCCATGCTATTCTTTATACTTTTACCACCTAAGCATACATCCCTAAACATTCTGATTTAATTTGGCCTGTTTTGAACTTCATATAAATGGAATCATACTCTATGCATTCTTTTGAGATTTGTTTATTTTGCTCAATGTTATATTTGTGAGATTTATCCATGTTGGTGCATGGAGCTAGAGTTCATTCGTTTTTACTGCTGTCTCATATTCCCAAGTATGAATCTACTCAATAATGTGCTGGAACCAACTTGTACAGGCTCACAAGAGCTCACTGTTGAATGTTCAGGAATTTTGCGAGTTGGTTGATAACCATGTTGGGAGCCTGAAATTGGCCACAGTGGGAGTATTTACGTCACAGACATTGGCAAATGCTGCAAACCAGGGCTCTCCCCCACTGCTGTAAACGTCTTCCAGGATGCCACTGAATATACTGTAATGCACTTATCCATTCTAGAGTAAACGGGCCTTTGGTTGGTTTCCAGTTTTTGTTGATGAGCATTCTCTTACGTGTGTACTGGTACATACGCACTCACATTTCTGAAGGATAAACTATCCATCCCTCAGGAGGAAAATTGTTAGGTCATAGTATATGCAAATGTTCAATTACAGTTACTAATGTCAAATAATTTCCTGAAATGTTTGTATCAATTTACATAGAACCCTAGCAGCTTTGTTTGAGAATTGCTATTACTCAATATCATTGCCATCCCTTGGAAGCGCCAGACCTTACAATTTTTGCCAGAAGAGTGATCGTACACTTATCTATCATTATGGTTTTAAGTTGCATTTTCCTAATTACTAGTGAGCTTGAGCACCTCTCCTTATGTTATTTGGCCCATTTGAATTTTTTATCTCTTCCTTGAAGTTTACTAGGAGAGTTGCTATGCCATTAACAAAATATTGTTTATGGTTAATATGGGCACCTTAGTACAGGCTTTCTGTTTACTGTGATCTGCTCATGAATTTTGGTTAACAGGCTTTAACCCTCTCTGGAATCACTTTTTTTCTCTTCATCCTGAGCTCTAATTTAAAGATGGAGTGTTGAGATTCTTTCCATTTCTCTGAGGCTTAAAGAGGCAGGAAGAAGAGGGGAAATTCTGCATGGGTTGTGTATGGGGTCCTGTACTCTCCTCTCCAGCCTCCAATACTTGTAAATGTCCTGGGCCCACTCTTTCTAGCCAGTGTCTTCCCTTCTCTTGGATGCTGGAAACTTCCTGTAACCCAATACAGTACACTGGAAGATGGCAAGTCTTGAATACCCTTCTACATCTGCTAGGTCCCGTTAAAGACTAATGGTACAGAGAGAGAAGGAAGCAAAATATTATCATATAATAGAAAGACGTATGTCCTAGCCCACTTGAACTGCCATAATAAACTGTTACAGACCGGGGGGCTTAAACAACAGACATTTATTTCTCACAGTTCTGGCGGCTGGGAAATCCAAGATCAAGGCACTGGCAGATTCAGTGTCTGGTGAGGGCCCACTTCATAGACAGCTATCTTCTCACTGTGTCTTCACATGGCAGAAGGGGCGAGAGAGCTCTCTGGGGTCTCTCTTATCAGAGCACTAAGCTGACTCTGTTGCTTCACCGTCCCACTAATGCTCTGAATACCTGCATGGCCAGGAAGAGCTCAACAACACCACCCTCAGCCAATAAGAAGTGGGGAAAAGGAGTGATGGGCATACAGCTCCCATGTAAGTGCCCAACCAGAATTGCATACATCACTTGCACTCATCCCATCGGACAGAACTTAGACATATGGTCACACCTTCTTGCAAGGGACGCTGGGAATTGTAGTCTTTAGTTGGGGAGCTAAAACTTGAGGGGTTCTAGTAATGAAAGGAAGGAGGGGGGAAGGTCTGTCAAGTAACAGTCTTTCCACAGGTCCTCAGCCAGGCTGCCTGGTGGCAGCATTCAGAGATCACCAGGAAGGTACCTTCATCCTGCCTCTACCCCTGGTCTCACTTTCCCCTTGTGAGTTTTCTTCTTCCTTTCCTGTACCTGCTCTTACTTCCTTCTCAGACTCTGCTAGCCCTTTGGGGATATCAGGCCCTCAGAAGTAGCTCAGGTGAGTTCTATCAGAGCCCCGAAGGCTCTATAAAGCAGGAACCATGAAAAACCTAAGGACCTCTTGAGGCAGGTTATACCCATCATGTCCTGTGAACTTCATCCTTTGGTTGCATAGGGAGCCATCAGAACTCTTGTTTTAATTTTTCTGATATTTGAGTTTGGACCTAGGGAAATGAAGCTGCTTGGGCGAAAGGAAGAGAGACTAGAGAATGGGGCCGACCCACCTACAAGAGAAGGTCTAGAACATGGGTTCTCAACGTTACGGTCATCCAGGGAGCTTCAAGGTGCCGCCAAGGCTGGGAACACTGGTGTAGATTGTGGAGAGCACGCACCCCATGTTTTGCAAACCCAACTTCACAGGCTCATAGATGGGGTGACAGGGGTCACGGTGGCCCATCAGTGACTATGTCTCAACTCTGGCTGATTAGAACTATGTCACCCCACCCTAGCAGCCTTCTAGAAGTGTTTGTGCATCCTAAAAGACCATTTAGGGTGTGAGCTAGAAGCCAGAATCCTCTGAAACAATCCAGCCACCCGGGAATAAAAAGCACACCAGTGAATCTGACTCCTGTTTCAGGAGTCACATCTGTCACAGCTTCCCCTCTTCTCCCTCTTCTGAGCAGACTCTCTTTGTCCCTGGGGCCAGATCTCATGCGCCAATATTGCTGACAACAGGAAGGGATGAGAGGACAGGTGGAGAATTGGGGGGCTGGTTTACCGAGGGGCGTGGGAACACCTTGGAGTGGGTCCCGCCCTTTGTGTGCTTTGTTGCCTCAGGAGTCCCTCTCCTTGTGGAATAAACAGGTAGAAGGGCAGAAAGTTGCTATATTAAAGTCCACGAGAATCGGAGCTAGTCTGCAGCTGAAACCCCACCAGAAAGAGGACGGGCTGATGCTAGGCGCACAGGGGGTTCAGAGAACAGTGCAAGGCTCCCCATCACTGCTCCCTTCGGGTGACCTTCTGTACGCACAGTGCCCTCTTAGATGGGCTCCCGGAAACCATTTCTTCCTGGTCTCTTGCTCATTCTCCTTCCCTTAGTCCCTTCTATGCACCTGACCTGATCCCAGACCCCATCTGCCTCTGTTGCTGTGTCCAAGTCTAGGCCACCCATGCCTAGTTCCATCCTAGAAGGACCATGACTGTCCCTCCATCATGAGCCCCCTCAGTCACGAGCACCCTCAAGACCCAGACCTCTCACCTACCAAGGAGAATTCCTTCTCGTAGCACCATGCTGGGCACTATTATGCTGAAAGACCCCAACAGACAGGGTGCGATTTGGGGGAGGGACACAGAGAGGAGAGAGTAGGGAAAAGAGGCAGGGAACCCAATCCTGCCCCACCCCGCCCCCCTTGTGTGACAGAGGAGCGGCTCTGGGTTGACAGTGAGCGGTGATGTGAACCTCAGGGAGCTGACCCGTCTGCAGGAACGTGGCTGAGCTGCCCTGGGCACCCAGACTGAAGCAGAAGGTGAGTGACGCAAGGATCTTCCTCTGGGAATTCTTAGAAAACTGGGTGTCGATTCACCCATTTTTCACAGAATTTTCCAGTTCTGGGAATTTCACAAGAGACATGAAAAATGTCTCTAGATGACTTAGAGCTATTCAAATTACAGATCTGCTCCTAAATAGAATAAAACCATATTGTAGAAAAAAACTGTAGAGGGGGAGGCACAGATCTTGAAGGGCATCATTTGCTGAAGTGAGCAGTCGTGTGTGAGGAGAGTGATCACGTTAGGGGGGTGATGGGCATGTCGAGAAGAGGGGAACGTCCACAGGCCCTGCCTCCCCTGGACACCTGTGCTCCCAATCCATAGCTTTTCTCTCCTTTACATTTTGGATATTTCCATTTGTTCCTTCCATGCCAGCTCCATGTCCCATTGGACTGGTGTGACCACTAAAAATTGTCTCAATTTTTGGCTTCTGTATCTTTGTTCTTTTTCATCCTTCTATCATTCTGAAAGCAACGTATCTGTCCCATTTCAGTCACTTCACTCCCAAGAGCCCCAGGCTCCGCTCACCTCTCGTGCCTCTTCTCCCAGTTACAATCCCTACTAAAAAGAGCTTTGGGCTCTCCTTTGCATAATAAGGATGCTCAAATCTGTGACATGAGTAGCCTTCAGTGCTACTCAAAGTGTGGTCTGTGAAGAGAGAAAAATACAGAAAGTGAGTATAAGCATCTAGAAAGTTTTCAGCAAGTTGACATTGCCACAACATCCTAGTGGGTGATTTTGAACTTTACATGCTAGTCCCAGATGCCAGCCCCCTTCCAGTGGCTAAAATGGGCCCTGGACTTGCTAAAGTGGTGTGGTGAGGATTACGACCCCTGTGCCATGCAGGTTCTTACTGCATTATGGTTGCAACATGTAGGAAGCAGGATGACCTGTGTCTTGGTTCACCTGGGACAGTCCCAGCCGATAACCGTTGTCCCAGCATAATTATGTCAGAATGTCCCTTTTCACTCTCAGAAGTGTCCCAGTTTGGACGATAAATAAATGGTCACTCTACGTGATCTCCATCCTCATTGCACGGCTTCTGTGTTCATCGTCAGCTCATCACCCCAAATCCCATAATAAGCAGCTACAGTGATTTCACAGAAGGCCAGAGAAACTTCCCATCCAATTCAAATATGTTTCTACTTCAGGGATCTAATCCTAGTACTTACTTACTTTATATGTTCTTGGTGCCTTGTGAGTTATACACCAATCAACACTGAGAAAGCCCTGCGGTGGGAGGGGAGAACCTTGCCCAATAAGCAACTTTCTGCGATGAGATATCACAGGAGTCAGGAGCCACAGGGTACAAGGAGAGGGACAAGGGGGATGCTTTCTTCTCACTCTTAGTTGACTGATGGTCTCTGTAAATGACAAATGGGTTTGTCCCAACCTGTAGTTACTGCCTATGTGGTCCCGCATTGGGAAGACACTGAAAGTCCAACTTGTCTACAAATGCATGCCCTTAACTGTTACTACATCTAAAATTCTTACCTTCGGAGCTACTCTTCCTGTTAAACTTAGGAGCAGATCTTTGTTAAAATGCAAACACCAGGGACACAGGACATTTAAAGAGGGATGTGAGTCAAAAAACAGGGCACTAGTCCACGCATGGAAGCAGGCAGGACCTGGGCGTCCAGACACGGGTGATGGTATAGTGGGAGACTGTTAGGCAGCAGAGACGCGGGCGATGGTATAGTGGGAGACTGTTAGGTAGCAGAGACGCGGGCGATGGTATAGTGGGAGACTGTTAGGTAGCAGAGACGCGGGCGATGGTATAGTGGGAGACTGTTAGGTAGCAGAGACGCGAGCGATGGTATAGTGGGAGACTGTTAGGTAGCAGAGAGGGGAGGCGTGGAGGCATCCTCTCCATAATTGAGCACATCACTGGCCTCAGGTCCCCGTGTGTAACAGGATGCAGAGTGGGGCTTTCCTCATCTCTCAGAAGTTTAGCTGAGGTCCAGAGTTAAAACAAAGAAAGCCTCCAGTGCTTGAAGCTTTGATTCAAAATACCCCTCCACCCCCTTCACCTGTATCTTATCACCATGGAAAGAGAAATGAAGAGGAAGAAACGGAAGTTGTGGTTAACTTGGTGGGAAAAGGCATGCTTACGGGGGAGGACTATCTATAGGGGTGAAGAGGGGTGCCTTCCCTTCACAGAGGCCAAGTAGCAAAGAATGGGGTACCAGCCAGAAAGGAAGACCAAAAGTTCTGCTTTCCATTGGGCTCATCTTCCAGGGAAGGACATGTCCTAGTTAACTGAACTGAAGAGTGACTGGTCCCAATTTGTGGTACCTAACTATGGATGGCTCTATTTAGTATAAAGGGTACATAGCACAGCGTTTTGTTTTTTCTCCCATATTTAGCCTTTAACTGAAATTCTAGGGCAGAGGAAATCTCCATCAACATTTCTTGACCCTGATCCTTTCCCCCCAAATTGCCCTAGTTCCAGTAACTGAACTGGGGAATCAAGTCCTTTTCCACTTGAGCAAAATGAGGGAAGCAGAGCTGAAATGAGCTGTTAGGCCATCCAGAGGGCTGGTGCAAGCAATGCCCTGGTCCCAAACAGGGAAGCCAGGTTCAAGGTGGATGCAGGGCTTATCAGCAAGCCAGACACATGGCAGGAATGGCTGAGTGCCTGGTGGGCTTTGGGGACTAGAGATTTCACGGCCATGTTGGAGCTGAGAACATGGAAAAGAACCTGAAGCCCTTAATGTTTGCTGAACTTGGCCGGCGCTCTGTGCTGCTGGCAGGCCCAGCTGGAAATCTGTTTACCCAGCGGAACAAAGCATCAGATAAACTGGTGGCGGAAGAGCGCCATGATTCTCAGTCTAAATCTTGCAATTAGAGGGACACACAGAGATGATCCAATGGAACTTGAGGCTGGTGAAGCTCTGGTGAACCTGATGCAGAAATTTGCATCTGGGGTGAAACCTTGTTTCACTTCTAGAGAAGTGATTCCAAGAGAGAGCAATTTGTGGCCAGAGTTTTAGGGAAATCAGGGTTGACACAGAATTAAGCCACAGACTTAGGACTTCAGGATTCTCTGCATTTTTTTCCCTGATTTTTTTTTCTTTTGGATTTTATTTAAACTGTATTTGGTAGAAGGAGACTTACAAATATGCGAATTCCTCTTTTTCTTAACTTAGCAGTACAGGTTCTACTAGGAGATGAGAATGACTAAGAAGTGGGCCTTGTGGGTTTGTGAATGTATTACTCAGGGTCCCCCAGAGAAACGGAACCAATAGGATGGACGGATGGATGGATGGATGGATGGGGGGAGAGAGAGAGAGAGAGAGCGAGAGCGAGAGCGCACAGTATATAGATATATAGTTTTTCTAAAGCATTTAAAAAATTTTTTAATTTCTTAAAATTTTATTGGAGTATAGTTGATTTACAATGTTGTGTTAGTTTCAGGTGTACAGCAAAGTGATTCAGTTATACATATACATATATCCATTCTTTTTCAAATTCTTTTCTCATATAGGTTATCCCAGAATATTGAGTAGAGTTGCCTGTGCTATACAGTAGGTCCTTGTTGGTTATCTATCTTATATATAGTAGCGTGTGTATGTTAATCCCAACCTCCTGATTTATCCCCCTCCCCATGTTTCCCCTTTGGTAACCATTAGTTTGTTTCTGATATCTGTAAGTCTGTTTCTGTTTTGTAAATAAGTTCATTTGTATCATTTTTTAAATTAGATTCTACATATGAGTGATATCACATGATGTTTGTCTTTCTGTTTCTGACTTACTTCACTTAGTATGATAATCTCTAGGTCCATCCGTGTTGCTGCAAATGGCATTATTTGATTCTTTTTATGGCTGAGTAATATTCCATTGTATGTATGCATCACATCTTCTTTATCCATTCCTCCATTGATGGACATTTAGGTTGCTTCCATGTCTTGGCTATTGTATATAGTTTTCTATGTAGCTCTAGATCTATTTAAAAAGGAATTTATTATAAGGTGTTGGCTCAAGTGATTACAGAGGCAGAAAAGTCCCATGATCTGCCATCTGGAAGCTGAAGGCCCAGAAAAGCCAGTGGTGTAGTTCAATGGCAAGAGAGTAATAGTGAAGATTCCAGTCCAGGTCTGCAGCCCTGAAAACCAGGAATGCTGAGGGCAGGAGAACATCAATGTCCCAGATCATTCAGTCAGGCAGAGAGGGAACGCAGCCTTCTTCTGCCTTTTTGTTCTATTAGATGAGGCCTGCCCACATTGGGAAAGGCCATTTGCTTTACTTAGTCCACTGACTCAAATGCCCGCCTCTTCCAGAAACACTTTTACAGACACACCCTGATGTAATGTTTAACCAGCTATCTGGTCACCAGATATCTGGTCAGCTATCTTTACTGCTATATATATTTAATTTGTTTCTACCCACAAGGGACGTATCTGTTTCTCACATATGAAATACTCAATGTTATTTATTTCTTTTCAGTTCCTTTGTGAGTTCTGTATGAATTTCTCTATGTTTCTACCTGCTCCCTGGTACCTTTTACTAGAAGGTTTGGATAATTAAATGGAATTTCATCCTGGGGGTTGGCGGAGGGAACCTTATAATTATGTGCTAAATATGACTTTCTTCAGAGTCCAAGAGGAAAGTAGTTAAGAAGTGAAGCCTTCCCAGGGGATCCCCTCAATGGTATATTCCTGTTGCTGCCCATTTCCCAAAGGGAAATGTTTCGTCTCTGCAATCTTCCAACGTGTGGGAATCTCCGCCTGCCTAGAGTGTGTGTTGCAATGCCTTAGCACATGTGAGGGCTCCTGAAATAGAAGCTCTTGTTAGTATTCCTACTCTGCAATTCACTTGATGGCTAAGACGCTCGCTGGAAATCAGATATCTCAAAGTTCATAAGC
The DNA here is from genome assembly GCF_059928025.1 of Delphinapterus leucas. NCBI lineage: Eukaryota > Metazoa > Chordata > Mammalia > Artiodactyla > Monodontidae > Delphinapterus > Delphinapterus leucas. Next base: position 19,300,810 of record NC_143130.1, on the reverse strand, counting down.
CTAACTTCATTTGCTAGCTTTGTGAGTGGAAGGAAGTTAGCCTTTCTGACCTTTATTTTTCTCATCCGTAAAATAAGGTTCCATTTTATATTTGTAAAATACTTGCTCCAGGATGGTTGTGTGGATTCAATGAGACTAGAAAAGCACCTAACCCAGAGTCTGGTACAGATTAAATAACAGCCCAAGTCCTCACATTGGCAAGACCTCTCCATGTGGGTCACAAACCATTAGGCATAGTTTTGTATTCATAGGACCGTTGTCTGACACTCAGATAGCAACTCTTCAATGGTGCTGAACATCTTCTCTTTAATAGCATGGGATTTATAACCATGCTCCCCATAGCCTAGCCTTCATTTTCTCCATCTCACAATAACCGTTTAAGGGAAGAACTACTTGGCAGTATCAAATCAATTTAGCTGTCCTAAATTGAAATTTTATTTTATTTTTTAAACATTTTTTGAATAATTGTAGGAATGGAAATCAATTTAGAATAATGTTCACAATGGTTATCTCAGGGTTGTTAGGTTATCTCAGGGTTGTTAGGTTAAATAAGTGGTTTTATGTTTTAACACTTTGGAAATTTTTATAGGTCCTATAAATGATCACTTTTTTTATGATGACATTTCTTTTTTTTTAACATCTTTATTGATGATCACTTATTATAGTTTTTTTAAAATGATGACTACCTTGCTTTCCAGTAATAAAAATCTAGTTAATATTAGAAGCCAACAGGACTAGGGCCCAGATTTTCTTTTCTTTTTTTTTTTAATTAATTTTTATTGGAGTATAGTTGCTTTACAATGGTGTGTTAGTTTCTCCTGTACAGCAAAGTGAATCAGTTGTACGTACACATATATCCCTCTTTTTTAGATATCTTTCCCACTGAGGTCACCACAGAGCACTGAGTAGAATTCCCTGTGCTGTACAGTAGGTTCTCATTAGTTATCTATTTTATATACAGTAGTGTATAGATGTCAGTCCCAATCTCCCAATTCATCCCATCCCCCTTTCCCAACCTAAATTGAAATTTTAAACGTTTAATTTGGTTCTATACTGAAAAGGACAAAATGTCTCCAAAGAGCTCTCTGATACCTGGAGAAGTTTTTGTTTTGTGTTTTGAAAGTGCACCATTTTGTCCTCTGCATGCCCTGAGGTTGGCTACTCATGAGACCTTGCATTTTTTCATTCAATAATCGAAACCTAGGCTCTATTGCAATGGTACAAAAGAACCTCTACACCTTTTCTCTTTTACTGAGAGATAATTGACGTAAACATTGTACAGCTGACCTTGAACAACATGGAGATTAGGCACCACATGCCTAATGGAGGGCACCAACCTCCCCTCGGTTGAAAATCTGCATGAAACTTCACAGTTGGCGCTTCTCATTTCTGGGTTCGTTCTGCACTCATGTGTTCGTGTGTTTTGCATCTGCAGATCATGTAGTATATATTTAATGGAAAAAACCTGCTTAAAATTAGACCTGCACTGTTCAAATCTGTGCTGTTCAAGGGTCGACTGTATTAATTTTAGGTGTAGGCATAATGATTTGATATAGGTATAGATTGTGCAATGATTACCACAGTAAGTTTCGTTAACATTCATTACCACACATGGTTACAATTTTTTTCTTGTGATAGGAACTTTTAAGATTTACTCTCAGCAATTTTCAAATGTACAATACTGCATTGTTAACTATTTCTCCATGCTGTACATTACATCCCCAGGACTTATTTAGCTCATAACTAGAATTTTGTACTTTTTAACCATCTTTACCCATTTTGCCTACCTCCCACCCCCTGCCTTTGGCAATTACCGATCTGTTCTCTATCTCTAAGTTCAGTTTCTTTTTAGATTCTACCTATAAGTGAGATGATACAGTATTTGTCTTTCTCTGTCCGACTTCTTTCACTTAGCATAAATTCTTCAAGGTCCATCCATGTTGTCCCAAATGGCAGGATTTCCTTCTTTTTTATGGCTGAATTTTATATAATAAACACACACACACACACACACACACACATACATCCATCACATCTACTTTAACCATTCATCTGTTGATAAATAGTTTGTTTGTTTCCATACTTTGATACTTTGATTGTCTTGGCTATTGTTAATAATGCTGCAATGAACATGGGGGTGCAGAGAGGTTTCTTGTTTCCTTTGGATAAATACCCATAAGTGGAACTGCTGGATCATATGGTAGTTCTATTTTTAATTTTTGGAAGAACTTCTATAGTGGCTACACCAATTTACATTCCCACTAGCAGTGTACAAGGGTTCCCTTTTCTCCACAACCTCTCCAATACTTGTTATTTCTTGTCTTTTTGATAACAGCCATTCTAACAGGTATGATGTAATATCTTCTTGTGGTTTTGATCTGCATTTCCCTGGTGATTAGTAATGTTGATCACTTTTTCATGTACCTATTGGCCATTTGTATGTCTTCTTTGAAAAAATGTCTATTCAGTTCCTCTGCCCATTTTGAACTGGATATTTTTGAGGTTTTTTTTTTTTCCTATTGAGTTGTGTGCATTCTTTGTATTTTGGGGGTGTTAGCCCCTTATCAGATATATCATTTGTAAATATTTTTTCCCATTCAGTAGGTTGCCTTTCATTTTGTTGATGGTGTTCTTTGCTATGAAGAAGCTTTTTAGTTTGATGTAGTCCCAGATTTTTATTTTTGCTTTTCTTGCCTTTGCTTTTGGTGCCAAATCCAGAAAATTATTGCCAAGATCACTGTCAAGGAGCTTACTCCATGATTTCTTCTAGGAGTTTTATGGTTTCAGGTCTTACATTCAAATCTTTAATCCATTTTGAATTGATTTTTGTGTATGGTATAAGATAGTGATCTAGTTTCATTCTTTTACATGTTGACTGTCCAGTTTTCCCAACACCATATTTTGAAGAGACCATCCTTTCCTTGCTGTATATACTCAGCTCCTTTGGCATAAATTAACTGACCAAATATGCACATGTTTATTTCTGGATTCTCTATTCTGGTCCATCGATCTATGTGTCTGTTTTTATGCCAGTACCATACTGTTTTGATTATTAGAGGTTTGTAATATAGTTTGAAATCAGGAAGCATGATGCCTCCAGCTTTGTTCCTTCTCAAGATTGCTTTGGCTATTCGTGGTCTTTATGGTTCCATACAAATGTTAGAATTGTTTGTTCTATTTCTATGAAAAATGCCATTGTAGGGATTGCATTGAATCTGTAGATTGCTTTGGATAGTTGGACATTTTAACAATATTCTTCCAATCCAGGAGCACAGAATATCTTTCCACTTATTTGTGTCTTTATTTTCTATTATCAGTGTCTTACATATTTCAGTATACAGGTCTTTCGCTTCCTTGGTTAAATTTATTCCTAGGTATTTTATTCTTCTTGATGTAATTGTAATTGGGATTGTTTTCTTAATTTCTCTTTCTGATAGTTCATTGTTGGTATAAAGAAACACAACAGATTTCTGTATATTAATTTTGTATCCTGCAACTTTACTGAATTCATTTAGTAGTTCTAATAGTTTTTTAGGGGCATCTTTAGAATTTTCTATATATGGTATCATGTTATCTGCAAACTGTAACAATTTTACTTCTTTCTTTCCAACTCAGATTCCTTTTATTTCTTGTCTGATTGCTGTAGTAAGCACTTCCACTACTATGTTGAATAAAAGGTGCAAGAGTGGGCATCCTTGTTCCTGATCTCAGAGGAAATGCTTTCAGCTTTTCACCATTGAGAATGTTGTTGGTTGTAGGTTTGTCATATATAGCTTTTATTATGTTGAGGTGTATTCCCTCTGCACTCACATTGTTAAGAGTTTTTAACATAAATGGATGTTGAATTTTGTCAAAACTACATCTATTGAGATGATCATATGATTTTTATTCTTCAATTTGTTAATGTTGTGTATCACATTGACTGATTTGTGGATATTGAACCATCCTTGCATCCCTGGAATAAATCCCACTTGATCATGGTGTAGGATCATTTTAATGTATTGCTGAAAAGGTTAAAATCATTGGCTGAGTACCTACTAAAAGTCAGGCATGGGGGAGGTTCTTTACATACATGAACTCATGGACTCTTGAGGCAATGCTATGGGCAGCTATTATTATTCCCATCTCATAAATTCTATTCCAGGACTCTCTGTCCCCAAAGCCTTGCCCTTTCTGTTACTCTAGTCTGCCTTCCTCTAGAATTAAGGTGAGACTACAACCATGCAGGGCTACTGGGAAAGTCACCACTTCTGCAAGTTAAGATCACACATCTCCCATTGTCACTATTAATATCATTCTGATAGCTTTGGTTAAAAGGTAGAAAGACTACAGTAATGGAATAAGCAAGCCCCCAGGGCCCTGGGCAAAAGTCTCAGCTCTGAAATTTACTAGTTGTATGACTCTGATAATAATAGCTGCCATGGACCGAGTTATGTCCCCCCACCCGCATTTCGTAAATTCGTATGTTGAAGCTCTGATGGTATTTGAAGATGGAGCCTTTGGGAGGTAATTAGGGCCAAATGAGGTCAAGGATGGGTGCCTTAATCTGTTGGGATTGATGTCCTTTTCAGAGGAGGAGGAGACACTAGAGAGCTCTCTCTCACCTCAAGCATGCACAGAGGTAAGGCCATGTGAGGACACAGTGAGGAGGCAGCCTTCTACAAGTCAACAAGAGAGCCCTCACCAGAAAATAAATCTTTTAGCACCTTCTAGTGTCCATAACTGTGAGAAAATAAGTTTCAGTTGTTTCAGCCGCCCAGCCTCTGTGGTATTTTGCTGTGTCATCCTAAGCAGACTAATGCAACAGCTAGCACACCGTTATAAGCACTTGATGCACATCAGCTATTCTGACGTATACCTCTGAGGAAGACACTGCATTATCATCATCTACATAATACAGACGAGAAGCCTGAAGCTTAGAGAGGCCATATACCTTAGTGGTGAAAAGTACTTCAGGCACCAGGAAAAAAAACAAAAGCACATCTACCGATGGAAAGAAGATCAGTGGGTTCCCGATGCCAGGACAGTGGAGACTGACTGCAAAGGGCCACAGGGGAAACTTTTGGGGGTGATAGAAATATTCTATATCTTGTTTTATATGGTAGTGGTGGTTCCAAGATTGTTTATATATATATATATTTTTTTTTTGCGGTCCGCGGGCCTCTCACTGTTGTGGCCTCTCCCGTTGTGGAGCGCTCTTGGGGCTTCCCTGGTGGCGCAGTGGTTGAGAGTCCGCCTGCCGATGCAGGGGACACGGGTCCGTGCCCCGGTCCGGGAAGATCCCACATGCCGCAGAGCGGCTAGGCCCGTGAGCCATGGCCACTGAGCCTGCGCGTCCGGAGCCTGTGCTCCGCAACGGGAGAGGCCACAACAGTGAGAGGCCCACGGACCGCAAAAAAAAAACCTTACTGGACTATATACTTAAAATGGGTACATTTTATTATATGTAATTTATAACTTGATAAAAATGATTGAGAAATTTTTAAGAAAAATAAAATGTACCTGCTATTAAAGAGGAAAAAAGGTTACTAGAGTCAGACCACTTGGGTCTGAATCCCAGCCTCATTACAGATTCACTGTGTGATTTTAATCAAATTACTTAATCTCTCTGGGTCACTCAGCCTCCAGTTCCTCATCTGTAAAATGGGGATAAGAATGTCTTCTTAATATATATTTTAAGACTGTCATAAAAATATTTTACAGTGTATTTTATTCATTTGTGCATTCATCCAACAAATGTATAATGAACCCCTACTATGTGTCAGGCATTGTTCTAAGCAGGAAGGATGGACCCAGCCTTCTGGGTGGTATAGCAGTATACAAAAGAGGGTTCCTGTACTCTTGGAGCTAATATTCTAATGAGGGTCGGGGCAGACCATTGACAAGTAAAAAAAAAATAAGATAACTGCAGGTGGAAATATATTGTATGAATTAGATTAAACAAGGTAATGCAATCAGCTAGGGACTATATTAGAGAGTGTACCCAAGGAAGAGCCTCCTGAGGGGGTGATTTAACCAAGTTTTAAAGGAGAAGTGGGAAAAGCAGGAGGAGAAAGACCATGCCAAGTTCTGAAGGACGAGGGCTCCAGGCAGAAGGAATAATATGTGCAAAGGCCCTGAAGCTGGAATGAGCTTGAGTAGTAAAGAATAAAAAGCTCAGTATGACTGGAGAGGACTGAGAAAAGCTGAGTGTCAGGAACAAGGAGAATGGTCTAAGGTAGGTCTGAGAAGGGCATGGATCAGTGGCTTTTCAGGGAATATGAAGGCCATGAGAAGCCCTTGGAAGGTTTACTAAGGGGATTAAGAAGACCTGGTTTAATGTTACAACAGCCACTCTGTGCTGTGGAAAAGTAGTTGTAGAGGAAACACTGATGGAAGCAAGGAAGCTTGTAGGAGGCTGTTGCAGCAGTACAGGCACTGAGGACTTGGACCATGGTGTTGGCCTTGTACCATGATGGTGGCCTTGGAGAAGGAGAGAAGTGGGTGGTTCTGGATATATACTGGTGATAGGGTCTTGCTAATGTATTGCATGAAGGGGATGAGAAAAAGAAAAGAATAAAGAATAACTCTGTTTTTGGCTTGTGCTACTGAGTTGGTGTCATTTACAAGGTAAGAGAATCTCAGACAGAAAATTAAGAGTTCTGTTTTAGACCTGATAGATTGGAGGTGTACATTGGACAGCCATATGGAAATAGTATGTATGCAGCTGGATCTGAGAGTCTGGAGCTCAGGGGCAAGTTGAGGCTAAAGATAGAAGGAAATGTCCATAGCAACATAAAGTGTGGTGTTATTATGTCTCCTTGAAATTGCAGTGGTTCCCATCTCTCCTGCCTCCCTCTAAGTCTAGTTCAGTGTCTCTAGATTTTTTTTTTCAGTTATATAATAACTTTTATTATATATTCTAAAGAAATAGTAAGGCACAATGTTCACTTACACAATTAGCATGCAGTCAGCACTGGGTAACTCAGAGACACAAATGTCAACAATTTTTGTTCAGGACTCATCTGTATGATACATAAAGTTTTCACTGCTGCTGTGACTCTGCAGACAAGCTTTCAAAGCTGGCCTCCCCAACAGTGGCATCAGAACCATAAGAGAAGCTTAAATAAAACAACAGGTTTCTGTCCCCATACCCCCAAAATTCTGATTGAGAAAGTTTGAGGTAGGGCCTATGAACCTCTCATTTCTGTGCCGAATACGAGACACTAGACCCACAGGGAGCAAAGTATAGGGGCCAGGAAGAGGAGGCAGGCATAGAGATGGTTCTCAGTAGACACTGATAGCCAATCACCACATTCCAATGAATAATTCCCTTTCCTGAGGGATCATATACATTTTCAGACTCCTTCTAACTCCTTGTTTTCCAGGTCTCATGATAAAGGCACCTTCTCAGAAAGACCTTCTTTAGCCTCCCTATCTAAAATAGGTCTCCTCACTTGGTTTCCACCCCTACTGCAGTATTTTCTCATCCCCCACACTGTTAATTTTATTCATATCATTCATTTATAATTATTCGTTTATGTTTAGTTTATTATTAACTAAAATAAATTATTTATTTCTCCCTTCCATTGGAGAGAGAATTAGACTCTGTTATGGAAGGGAACCTTCCTGCATGGTCATCATTTTCAGCCAGAACTAGCACTGTGCCTGGCACATAATAGGTGCTCAATAAATACTTGACGAAGTGAACAAGCTGCCCTTGCCTGAGATACCATGAGTGGATTAATTGATGCTCTAAGCATGGGCTGGTGTAGCCTTACTCCAGATCACCAAGCCCTCTGCCCAAGACAAGGAATGGGTTTTATTTTGTTTATTATGATAGAAACATTTAACATGAGATTTACCCTCTTAACAAAATAGTCAAACTCATAGAAGGAGAGAGTAGAATGGTATTTGCCAGGGGCAGGGTGAAAGGGATCTGGGGAACTGCTATTCAGTGGGTATAAACTTTCGGTTATGCAAGATGAATCAGGTCTAAGGAAAACTATGTGGTGGAATTCCAACACCTTTAGGTGCTGGATTCCATTTGCATCAATCACTGAGCACGATGACATGTGCACTCTTATTAGCAGGATCATGGCCCAGAAATGGGTGGATCCGCTCCAACTCCCTAAACTAAGCTCCTGAAACGAAAGATTTTTGTAAGCATTTTGAATTGTTCTCATGAGATGTCAGGGCCTACACACTGAAAACCCATTTGGCTGTTTGCCAGCTGCAGAGTTTAAGATCTAGTCCCTTTCATGGAAAACGAAATTGAGAAAATATTTCAAGATTTCTAATCGAGATCTGTCCCCTGCAGGGGAAAACGTTATTTTTATGTTCCATCCCAATACACTGGAGAGTTCTGGGAATGCAGCATGTATCCAGCTTCTATGAGAGGGACTGGAATGAGAAGCTAAGTGCTAGCTCTCCTCCTAAGGAGGAGGCTGAAAATATCACAGAGCTCTGTGTTTCCCAGCAACATCTGTCCTCCAAATCTATTGAGAGATGGGAAGAAGGGACAGTGGGTCCAGTAAGGAAAATACACAGTGAAGAGAAGTGGCAGAAAAATTATAAAGGGAACCTGAAATGGTACAGACTTCTGTTAATCTAAACTAAAGGGTATTCTTTTTCTTTTTAATTAAAGTATAGTTGATTTACAATGTTGTGTTAGTTTCTGGTGTATGGCAAACCGATTCAGTTACATGTGTATAGATTCTTTTTCATATTCTTTTCCATTATGATTTATTATATTGGATATATTTCCTGTGCTATACAGTAGGACCTTATTGTTTATCTGTTTTATATATAGGAGTTTGTATCTGCTAATCCCAAAGTCTAAATTTATCCCTCCCCCACCCCCTTTCCCCCCTGGTAACCATAAGTTTGTTTTCTGTGTCTGTGAGTCTGTTTGTTTTGTAAATAAGTTCATTTGTGTCATATTTTAGATTCCACATGTAATCAAGATTGTATGATAGTTGTATTTCTCTGATTTACTTCCCTTAGTATGATAATCTCTAGGTCTGTTCATGTTGCTTCAATTGGCATTATTTCTTTCTTTTTTATGGATAAGTAATATTCCATTGTGTATACATACCACATCTTTATCCATTCATCTGTTAATGAACATTTAGGTTGCTTCCTTGTCTTGGCTATTGTAAATAGTACTGCTATGAACATTGGGGTGCATGTATATTTTCAAATTAGAGTTTTCTCCAGATACATGCCCAAGAATGGGATTGCTGGATCATATGGCCACTCTATTTTTAGCTTTTTAAGGAACCTCCATACTGTTTTCCATGTGACCCACCAACAGTGTAGGAGGGTTCCTAAAGGGTATTCTTAAGAGTATAAACTTATGCATGTGAATTAGCCAATAGGGAGGCATAGAGGCAAAGGGAAAACTGTCAAATTTTCCATTATTCTAGAGGAGGTCAGAGTTCATAGGGTGAGAGAAATCATGATCTATTCAGGGAGATGTTAGAATTTGTTCTTCTTTTGAGATATTGTTTATGTCTCTTTTTAGTCTGATGAAAAACTATCTCTTTCTCACTAAACAGTTAGTGAGAAAGAGCTGGAAACACCTGCATATATCAATCGTGGTATTTTGGAAGGGAAAATAAGGAAAGGGAGGGCTTAAATCTTCACAGGCTGAGTTTCCAGGAAAGAGGATCTGGTGACCTTCCCAGCCAAAACCTTGCTGATACTTGATTATTTGAGAGCCAGAAAATGGGAAGCACTTGAAGTGTACAACCTGTTGGCTTGTTGGCACTTGGTGTCTGACACCAAAATGGTAAAAATGAGTTGAGAGTAGCGCCTTTTCTTCAGAGATGTAAGAATAGTTGTTTGTGAAATGCCCTGTGATTAATTTTTGTTTGTCGTACTTTGTGGGTTATAATTTTCCCTTTTTTTCCCCACCGCCACCTTCCAAAGAAAGGAACAATAATCCAACCCTTGAAGGTCGCAGTGAAAAAGTAAAATTAAGAAATGACGAACAGCATGAGTTGGAAACATGTATAAGCATAACTAACAATTTTAAAAGTAGGTGATGCGAGTTAGACTGTGGGAGAATCCTCCCATTCTTTCTTAGCTGAAAGCCAGTTGTGGCTCCCCCCACCCCTGAGGCCTCCTATCCCCCATCAGTGACCCCACTCCGTGCCACTGGTGGGCCATCCGTCATGGTGTGCAGATAAGGTAGGGCTGCTGAAGGCCCAGCCTCAAACTGCTTGCTGGGGTGGATGATGGATGGATGAACATTCTGTCGTGGCGGCAGGACAAATATTCTACTCATCATCACTGATGCTCATGACCAAAACAAGAAAAAATTTATGGAGATTTAAAAAAAATCATGTCTCTCAAACTGATGTGTCGTTTTCTTCTCCAAAGTCCCCGTGATGTACAGTTCTTGGCAAGCAGGCAGACTGGGTGGGTGTAAAGGCTTATGCCTCTGGGACATTGACAGGGGTTACCTGTCAATGGAAGGGCTGTCAATGGAAGGGCTAGGGTCCCCTCCCTCCGTCTGATGCTTAGAAAAACTTTGCACTTGGCCTTGGATTCGGTAACCCAGAGATTTACAATAACCTCCATCTTCCAAAGTAAACACTTGGGTCTGAGTTATTGACATAAACTCTAAGTAAAAAACTGCCTTGGGGGATCCAAAGGAAAGTCACACTTAATGAAGAAAGCCTGTTTTAAGTGCTGCCTGCAAACGGCAAGGTGGGGTGTAGGTAGAACTGCTCTTTGGAAGAGATCCATGTACTCGAGCAAGTGTAAAAAAAAACAGTCGTCTTGATGTATTTTCCAGTGACTATGCTGGAGAGCAAATAATAGATATAAGGATAATAGATAGATTGATTGGTTTTTAAATTTACTGATGGGGACACTAGTACAGAGAAGCTGAATCATCTCCACAACATCGTAGAGAAAGCATTTACGAGGAACAAGAATTAACCTCAGCATTGTGGTTTGCCTCTCACAACGATGGCCTTCTGCTTGGGAAGCATTCTCTCCATCATTGGAAGTTTGCCCGTGGATCCTGGACAGCAGTGGAGAATGCTATAGACTGAATGTTTGTGTCCCCGCCAAATTCATATGTTGAAACTCTGATCCCCACTGTGATGGTATTTGCAGATGGGGTCTTGGGGAGGTTATTAGTTCATGAGGGTGGAGCCCTCATGAGGGAACTAGTACCCTTGTAATAAGTTACACAGAGAGCTTGCTTCCTCTCTCTTTGCTCTCTGTCACTTGAGGATATGAGAAGACAGCCATCTGCAATCCAGAAAAAGGGTCCTCATCAGACACAAGATCTGCCAGGGCCTCAAACTTGGACTTCTGAGCTTCTTAGAACTGTGAAAAGAAAAAAAGTTTGTTGTTTAAGCCCCATAGTCTGTAGTATTCTGCTGTTATAGCCCCAAGTAAGAGAGAGCTAAAGAAGGGTTTTGAATATGGAGTTGACCTCCAGAATCTTAAGTTCCCTTTTACCCTGGATTTCTGTGTGCTTTTAATTGAATCTTACAGATTCTTTGTTGGATGTTGGATAACATCAAGGGACAATAAATGTGTTTTCAGTGCTTCTGTGACTTTCAGCTACTTCCAAGGTTACCAGTTGTCCTTCATGAAAATACCCAGCCATGGAAATGGTGGAAACAGTGATAAAAATGTGTCAGTAGGACATAATAAAGGCCACATATGACCAGCCCACAGCTAACATTATACTCAACACTAAGAACTGAAAGCTTTTCTTCTAAGATCAGAAAAAAGAGGAGTATGCCCACTCTCACACCTTCTAACATTGTATTGGAAGTCATAGCCATAGGAAAAAAAAAGACATAAAAGATATCCAAATAGGAAAAGATAAAGTAAAATTGTCTGTTTCCAGATGACATGATCTTAAATATAGTAAACACAAAGACTCCACTAAAAAACAGTTGGAACTAATAAATGAATTCAGTAAAGTTGCAGGATACAAAATCAGCATACAAAAACCAATTGTGTTTCTATATAATAACAACAAACTATCCAAAAAAGAAATTTTAAAAAAAAACCTTTACAGTACCATCAAATACAACAAACTTCTTTTTTTTTTTGCAATTGACAAGGAAATTTAGTTATTTCTGAGATATACATTTTAAAGTAATAACTAGAATTATGACTTATAACGTTATACCAGAACATATAAGATGTTTAGAAATTTCATGTAACGTCTGAAACATTTATGTGAACATATTTCCATACAAATAACCCAAAGAAAGTTTACTACTAGTTGTTTTTCTTTTTATACTGCAGGTTCTTATTAGTCATCAGTTTTATACACATCAGTGTATACGTGTCAATCCCAATCGCCCAATTCAGCACACCACCATCCCAACCCCACCGCGGTTTTCCCTCCTTGGTATCCATAGGTTTGTTCTCTACATCTCTGTCTCAACTTCTGCCCTGCAAACTGGTTCATCTGTACCATTTTTCTAGGTTCCACATACATGCGTTAATACACGATATTTGTTTTTCTCTTTCTGACTTACTTCACTCTGTATGACAGTCTCTAGGTCCATCCACATCTCAACAAATGACTCAATTTCTTTCCTTTTTATGGCTGAGTAATATTCCATTGTATATATGTACCACATCTTCTTTATCCATTCGTCTGTCAGTGGGCATTTAGGTTGCTTCCATGACCTGGCTATTGTAAATAGTGCTGCAATGAACATTGGGGTGCATGTGTCTTTTTGAATTGTGGTTTTCTCTGGGTATATGCCCAGTAGTGGAATTGCTGGATCATATGGAATACTATTTTTAGTTTTTTAAGGAACCTCCATCCTGTTCTCCATAGTGGCTGTATCGATTTATATTCCCACCAACAGTTCAAGAGCGTTCCCTTTTCTCCACACCCTCTCCAGCATTTGTTGTTTGTAGATTTTCTGATGATGCCCATTCTAACTGGTGTGAGGTGATACCTCATTGTAGTTTTGATTTGCATTTCTCTAATAATTAGTGATGTTGAGGAGCTTTTCATGTGCTTCTTGGCCATCTGTATGTCTTTGGAGAAATGTCTATTTAGGTCTTCTGCCCATTTTTGGATTGGGTTGTTTGTTTCGTTAATATTGAGCTGCATGAGCTGTTTATATATTTTGGAGATTAATCCTATGTCCGTTGATTCGTTTGCAAATATTTTTTCCCATTCTGAGGGTTGTCTTTTTGTCTTGTTTATGGTTTCCTTTGCTGTGCAATAGCTTTTAAGTTTCATTAGGTCCCATTTGTTTATTTTGTTTTTATTTCCATTACTCCAGGAGGTGGATCAAAAACGATCTTGCTGTGATTTATGACAAAGAGTGTTCTTCCTATGTTTTCCTCTAAGAGTTTTATAGTGTCCGGTCTTACATTTAGGTCTCTAATCCACTTTGAGATTATTTTTGTGTATGGTGTTAGGGAGTGTTCTAATTTCATTCTTTTACATGTAGGTGTCTAGTTTTCCCGGCACACTTATTGAAGAGACTGTCTTTTCTCCATTGTATATCTTTGCCTCCTTTGTCATAGATTAGTTGGCCATAGGTATGTGGGTTTATCTCTGGGCTTTCTATCTTGTTCCATTGATCTATGTTTCTGTTTTTTGTGCCAGTACCATATTGTTTTGATTACTGTAGCTTTGTAGTATAGTCTGAAGTCAGGGAGTCTGATTCTTCCAGCTCCGTTTTTTTCCCTCAAGACAGCTTTGGCTATTTGGGGTCCTTTGTGTCTCCATACAAATTTTAAGATGATTTGTTCTAGTTCTGTAAAAAATGCCATTGGTAATTTAATAGGGATTGCACTGAATCTGTAGATTGCTTTTGGTAGTACACTCATTTTCACAATATTGATTCTTCCAATCCAAAAACATGGTATATCTCTCCATCTGTTTGTATCATCTTTAATTTCTTTCATCAGTGTCTTACAGTTTTCTGCATACAGATCTTTTGTCTCCCTAGGTAGGTTTATTCCTAGGTATTTTATTCTTTTTGTTACAGTGGTAAATGGGAGTGTTGCCATAATTTCTCTTTCAGATTTTTCATCATTAGTGTATAGGAATGCAAGAGATTTCTGTGCATTAATTTTGTATCCTGCAACTTTACCAAATTCATTGTTGATTAGCTCTAGTAGTTGTCTGGTGGCATTTTTAGGATTCTCTATGTATAGTGTCATGTCATCTGCAAACAGTGACAGTTTTACTTCTTCTTTTCCAATTTGTATTTCTTTTATTTCCTTTTCTTCTCTGATGCCGTGGCTAGGACTTCCAAAACTATGTTGAATAATAGTGGTGAGAGTGGACATCCTTGTCTCGTTCCTGATCTTAGAGGAAATGCTTTCATTTTTTCACCATTGAGAATGATGTTTGCTGTGGGTTTGTCATCTATGGCCTTTATTATGTTGAGGTAGGTTCCCTCTATGCCTGTTTTCTGTAGAGTTTTTATCATAAATGGGTGTTGAATTTTGTCAAAAGCTTTTCCTGCATCTATTCAGATGATCATATGGTTTTCATTCTTCAATTTATTAATATGGTTTATCACATTGACTATAGCCTATAGTGAAGAATCCTTGCATCCCTGGGATAAATCCCACTTGGTCGTGGTGTATGATCCTTTTAATGTGTTGTTGGATTCTGTTTGCTAATATTTTGTTGAGGATTTTTGCATCTATATTCATCAGTGATATTGGTCTGTAATTTTCTTTTTTTGTAGTCTCTTTGTGTGGTTTTGGTTTCAGGGTGATGGTGGCCTCATAGAATGAGTTTGGGAGTGTTCCTTCCTCCACAATATTTTAGAAGAGTTTGAGAAGGATGGGTGCTAGCTCTTCTCTAAATGTTTGACAGAATTCACCTGTGAAGTCATCTGGTCCTGGACTTTTGTTTGTTGGAAGATTTTTAATCACAGTTTCAATTTCATTACTTGTGATTGTTCTGTTCATATTTTCTGTTTCTTTCTGGTTCTTGGAAGGTTATACCTTTCTAAGAATTTGTCCATTTCTTCCAGTTTGCCCATTTTATTGGCATAGAGTTGCTGGTAGTAGTCTCTTAGGATGCTTTGTATTTCTGCAGTGTCTGTTGTAACTTCTCCTTTTTCATTTCTAATTTTATTGATTTGAGTCCTCTCCCTCTTTTTCTTGATGAGTCTGGCTAATGAT
Source organism: Delphinapterus leucas (assembly GCF_059928025.1). Lineage (NCBI taxonomy): Eukaryota > Metazoa > Chordata > Mammalia > Artiodactyla > Monodontidae > Delphinapterus > Delphinapterus leucas. The sequence continues at coordinate 19,285,678 of NC_143130.1, read as the reverse complement.
TTATCAATTTTGTTTATCTTCTCAAGGAACCAGCTTTTAGTTTTATTGATCTTTGCTATTGTTTTCTTTGTTTCTATTTCATTTATTTCTGCTCTGATCTTTATGATTTCTTTCCTTCTGCTAACTTTGGGTTTTGTTTGTTCTTCTTTCTCTAGTTCCTTTAGGTATAAGGTTAAATTATTTATTTGAGATTTCTCTTGTTTCTTGAGGTAGGCTTGTATAGCTATATACTTCCCTCTTAGAACTGCTTTTGCTGCATCCCATAGGTTTTGGATTGTCATGTTTTCATTGTCATTTGTTTCTAGGTATTTTTAAATTTCCTCTTTGATTTCTTCAGTGATCTCTTGGTTATTTAGTAACGTAGAGTTTAGCCTCCATGTGTTTGCGTTTTTTACGTTTTTTCCCCTGTAATTCATTTCTAATCTCATAGCGTTGTGGTCAGAAGAGATGCTTGATATGATTTCAATTTTCTTAAATTTACTGAGGCTTGATTTGTGATCCAAGATGTGATCTATCCTGGAGAATGTTCCATGCACACCTGAGAAGAAAGTGTAATCTGCTGTTTTTGGATGTAATGTCCTGTAAATATCAATTAAATCTATCTGGTCTATTGTGTCATTTAAAGTTTCTGTTTCCTTATTTATTTTCATTTTGGATGATCTGTCCATTGGTGTAAGTGAGGTGTTAAAAGTCCCCCACTATTATTGTGTTACGGTCGATTTCCTCTTTTATAGCTGTTAGCAGTTGCCTTATGTATTGAGGTGCTCCTATGTTGGGTGCATATATATTTATAATTGTTATATCTTCTTCTTGGATTGATCCCTTGATCATTATGTAGTATCCTTCCTTGTCTCTTGTAACATTCTTTATTTTAAAGTCTGTTTTATCTGAGTATTACTACTCCAGCTTTCTTTTGATTTCCATTTTCATGGAATATCTTTTTCCATCCCCTCACTTTCAGTCTGTATGTGTCCCTAGGTCTGAAGTGGGTCTCTTGTAGACAGCATATATATGGGTCTTGTTTTTGTATCCATTCAGCAAGCCTGTGTCTTTTGGTTGGAGCATTTAATCCATTCACGTTTAAGGTAATTATCGATATGGATGTTCCTATGACCATTTTCTTAATTATTTTGCGTTTGTTTTTATAGGTGCTTTTCTTCTCTTGTGTTTCCCACTTAGAGAAGTTCCTTTAGCATTGTTGTAGAGCTGCTTTGGTGGTGCTGAATTCTCTTAGCTTTTACTTGTCTGTAAAGCTTTTGATTTCTCCATCGAATCTGAATGAGATCCTTGCTGGGTAGAGTAATCTTGGTTGTAGTTTCTTCCCTTTCATTACTTTAAGTATAGCATGCTACTCCCTTCTGGCTTGTAGAGTTTCTGCTGAGAAATCAGCTGTTAACCTTATGGGATTTCCCTTGTATGTTATTTGTCGTTTCTCCCTTGCTACTTTCAATAATTTTTCTTTGTACTTAATTTTTGCCAATTTAATTACTGTGTGTCTCAGTGTGTTTCTCCTTGGGTTTATCCTTTATGGGACTCGCTGCGCTTCCTGGACTTGGGTGGCTATTTCCTTTCCCAAGTTGGGGAAGTTTTCTACTATAATCTCTGCAAATATTTTCTCTGGTCCTTTCCGTCTCTCTTCTCCTTCTGGAACCCCTATAATGCAAATGTTATTGCGGTTAATGTTGTCCCAGAGGTCTGTTAGGCTGTCTTCATTTCTTTTCATTCTTTTTTCTTTATACTGTTCCACAGCAGTTAATTCCACTATTCTGTCTTCTAGGTCACTTATCCATTCTTCTGCCTCAGTCATTCTGCTATTGATTCCTTCTAGTGTAGTTTTCATTTCAGGTATTGTATTGTTCATCTTCATTTGTTTGTTCTTTAATTCTTCTAGGCCTTTGTTAAACATTTCTTGCATCTTCTTGATCTTTGCTTCCATTCTTTTTCTGAGGTCCTGGATCATCTTCACTATCATTTTTCTGAATTCTTTTTCTGGATGGCTGCCTATCTCCACTTCATTTAGTTGTTTTTCTGGGGTTTTATCTTGTTCCTTCATCTGGTCCATAGCCCTCTGCATTTTCATCTTGTCTATCTTTCTGTGAATGTGGTTTTTGTTCCACAGGCTGCAGGATTGTAGTTCTTCTTGTTTCTGCTGTTTGCCCTCTTGTGGATGAGGCTATCTAAGAGGCTTGTGCAGGTTTCCTGATGGGAGGGACTTGTGGTGGGTAGAGCCGACTGTTGCTCTGGTGGGCAGAGCTCAGTAAAATGTTAATCTGCTTGACTGCTGATGGGTGGAACTGGGTTCCCTCCCTGCTGCTTGTTTGGTCTGAGGCAAGCCAACACTGGAGCCTACCTGGGCTCTTTGGTGGGGCTAATGGCAGACTCTGGGAGGGCTCACACCAAGGAGTACTTCCCAGAACTAGTGCTGCCAGTGTCCTTGTCCACATGGTGAGCCACAGCCACCCCCCGCCTCTGCAGGAGACCCTCTAACACTAGCAGGTAGGTCTGGTTCAGTCTCCCCTGGGGTCACTGCTGCTTCCCCTGGGTCCCGATGCACACACTACTTAGTGTGTGCCCTCCAACAGTGGAGTCTCTGTTTCCCCCAGTCCTGCCGAAGTCCTGCAATCAAATCCCACTAGGCTTCAAAGTCTGATTCTCTAGGAATTCCTCCTCCAGTTGCTAGACCCCCAGGTTGGGAAGCCTGACGTGGGGCTCCGAACCTTCACTCCAGTGGGTGGACTTCTGTGGTATGAGTGTTCTCCAGTCTGTGAGTCACCCACCCAGAAGTTATGGGATTAGATTTTGCTGTGATTGTGCCCCTCCTACCATCTCATTGTTGCTTCTCCTTTGTCTTTGGATGTGGGGTATCTTTTTTGGTGAGTTCCAGTGTCTTCCTGTCGATGACTGTCCAGCAGCTACTTGTGATTCTGGTGTTCTCACAAGAGGGAGTGAGAGCATGTCTTTCTACTCCGCCATCTTGGCTTAGGCCCTTTCATTTCGTTTTATTATTTGAGTTTTTTTGAATTGGAATATAGTTGCAGATAGCACTTTCTTGATTAGGTTATGCAAGACTGTAACTTACATCTTACTTGGGGACTTTCCCTATTGCCCTCTTGGCCTGTATGCTTTGATGAAGTAAACAGTCATTCTGGAGCAGCCCATGTGGCAAGACATTGAGGGCAGCCAACAGTCAACTGCCAGCTAGGAACTAAGGGCCTCAGGTCAACAGCCTGCAAGGAACCAGTCTTACCAGTAACCCATGTGAGCTTGGAAATAAGGTTGAGCCTTCAGATAAGACCCCAGCCCTGGCCAGCTGCTCACTTGCATCCTCGTGACAGTCCCTGAAGCAGAGAATCCAGCTAAGCCATGCCCAGACACACCTGACCCATGGAAACTGCGAGATAATAAACAAGTCTTGCTTTGAGGCAATGAAACGTGTATTATCTCACAGTTATTACTAAGTATGTGGTACTTTGTTACACAGCAGTAGATAGCTAACATAGTCTAAACTATTTGCATTTGGATCAGTTTACCAATATTCAGAGGTGCTCCAAGTACCTCAGTGTATATCTTCTTACCCAGGGGGGCTCCCCAAGATAAAGTGTTTATTCTGAAGGTAAACAGCCTATGTTACCCTCAGAGCAGTGACTTCTCAATTCTTCCTGCATATTATCATCATAGGGAAGGTGTTTTGTTTTGCTTTGGCTTGATTTGATGTTTTGCTTTGTTTTTAATGCCTTTGTTGCTGCCCCATTCAGGTAAGAAGGGGGCAGACTGGCAGGCATCCTTTTATTTATAGCTCCCCAGTTGTTCCTAATGGGCTGCCAGGCTTGAGAATCACTAGTTCAGACTCAGATTATATAATTGTCTGGCACTTCTAGAATGGTAGTTCTATCACTGTTTCCAGCACTCAGAAGTTCAGAAATATTGACGTTCACTCCCAGAGTGCCCAGCTACACACTTAAGCAATGTTTTTAATAAAAGAAAAAGGGCATTTCAGTGTCTGGTTTGAATTTTCTCATGTTACTGGACAGGAAGAAATGAAATGCCAGGCCATCCGGTTCATGCCCGGCCATCTGGCAAATGGATATTCATCACTTAGGGACAGAGTGATGCAGCCAACTCATGATCCCTTAGTGGGGAGCAAGATTAACTGGAAAAACACAGATGATCAAAAAGTTTCATTTTGGTTTCTTTGTTCAGCCTCCTCTCTTAGCCTTTAGCAAAAGCTGAAGAAAGCAGTAGAAAAACTCACAGGACCTTACTCCTATGTTAAACCTCTACTTCCAAAGACAACAAGTTCTGTAGACATCAAGGCGGGGGCAGCAGGGTTGAAGGGGCAGGAGAGAAGCAAGGGGCTTTTTAATCCCTTTTCTGGAGAAATAGTGTCTGGATAACCCCAAAATGATTTTGCCACATGGTTATTTTCTTGTGTGTTAGTTGTATGAGGTGGCGAGCAGGTGAAGATGGTGAGAGACATACTCAAGGATGTTTCCTATGGTCCTAGAGTCCAGGATAGTCGGATGCTAGAAAGAGACTGAATCTTCATGCACAGAACAGTTAGCTTTGGATAATGGCAGTTCAGCTGCTGTGGGACATTAACATGGAAGAAACTGTTCTGGAGGTAAAAAGTTTCCTTGAGGCCAGCAGCTGACAGGACCCTGGAACACATGGAGTGATTCCCGTGGTCCCTGTTGTTGGCCAAGGCTGAGCAAGATGTTAGGCCCGGATGTACAGGAAGAGGAGGAAGCCTGGGTGATGAACACAGTCATCCTTTGCTTCTCTTCCTTCATGTCTCCAGTCCTTACCATTCTGGGTACAGGATTCTGTCTTCTTCAACTCTTCATTTTCCCCTCGACAAGCATTCAGTTAGTGTCACTCAGAGATGAAGTTGCCATAAGCCCTGCCCTCAGGGAGCTCACAAATTAGTGAGGGGGACAGAAACAAGAACTAACCAGAAAGAAATGTGGTCAAACCCTAGAATGGGAGTATGCCCCAAATGCTATAGGATCACAGAGGGAGGAGTGATTGATTCCAAATAGGGGGTTGGGGAAGACTTCACAAATCAGGGTTTAGTGCTGCTTAGCTATTATGCAGTGTGCATATAACTAACACTACTGAAATGTATGCTTAAAAATGGCTGAGATGGTAAATGTTACGTGTGTTTTTTACCAACCTTTTAAAAATGATCCTTCCCAAAACTTTCCAGTTGAGATTAGACTGCTTAACCCAAGGTTTCTCAATAGCTACCCACTTCCACACTATAAAATTTTGAAGAATTGCAATAGTTGCTATGGGAATGAGAATCATGACAGGCTTTGAGCAGATTTTGAAACTTGAATAAGATTTTTTGAAATAGAGGAGACAAAGAGAGACCAAGGCAGAAGGCATGGGAGTAGTATAAGCAAAGAGATTGGGCGCTGAGTGAATTGGATCCAGTGTGGCTTAGGATGAGGGCATATAATGAGTGTGGGCAGACAGGAGGAACTGAGATGATGATTTCTTTTTATTGAAGTAAAGTTTATACAATGAAAAGTTCACTATTTTAACCATTGTAAGGTGTATAATTAAATGTTTCTTTAGTATATTCATAATGTGCCAACAACACCACGATCTAATTCCAGAACATTTTTACAACCCCAAAAGAAACTCATTGCCCATTCACCCCAGCCCCTGGCAACCACTGATTTAAGTTCTGCCCTTTTAATCCTCTCCTTCTGGAATTCTCATTATGTGTAAGCTTCGTGGTGCCTTGCAGGCCTCTTAGACTCTGTTCATTTTTCTTCGTTCCTTTTTATTTCTGTTTCTCAGACTGGATAATCTCAATTGAACCATTTTAAGTTCACTTATTATTTATTCCGTCTGTTCAAATCTGCTGTTGAGCCCCTCTAGTGAATTTTTTATTTCAGTTATTGTGCTTTTCAATTCCAGCATTTCCCTTTGGTTCCTTTTTATAATTTATTTATAATTTATTTTTTTGATATTCCCTATTTGGTAAGATATTGTTCTCATGGATTCTATTTTGTTTACTATTTATATCCTTTTGCATTACTTAAGAGGAGAAACTTCAAGGTTTCCTCTTGACCTTCCTTACCATACTAGCCTTAACTGCATGGTTCAGGGATCCAGTGTGGGCATCTGTCAGACACCAAGAATGCCTATTCCAACTACATACTCGGGAGCTGGGGAGAATAATTGCAGAATGGGTTCACAGACCCATGAGACTTACTGTGACATGGATTTGGGCCAGAACACCATTTTCTATGGGACCTCCCCCCACCATAAGCATCCCCTTCGACTGTTAGCTCAGGGATAGCTCAGTGCCACTATCCAGTCCTATAAAGGTTTCAGGATTTTCCTTTCTCTGGTGCACATTTACACTAGTGAGCACCTGTAGACAACTAGGAAGATATATAGCATCCTGTAATGTTACCACAGAGTTTTCTTCAGGGTTTCTGACCACCCTCCCTCCCCTTTAATCAAGGGGTCCTGTGAACTGTCTCAGGTCTTAGAATCAGTTGAAGGACCATGACTAACCCATAAGTAGAGACTCGAGGCAGACCTCCGTTTGATATATATATGTATATGTACACACACACACATACACACATACACAGCAGCGTGATGAGAATAAGGGTCGTAATAATGGGTATTTTATTTCATGTATGTGATAGTGATAGTGTGGTGGTGGCTGAGCTATAAATGAATAATATAAATATGGTAAGTGTTGTTATGATATAAATTAGGTTTGGGATTGTTATACTTGGATTATACCATATAATGACTGTTTTTCATCCTATATGGGCAATTGATGTGTAAGCTATGATTTTCCGTAATTGGGTTTTGTTTAGGCTGCCTCATCCCCCAATTATAAATGATAGTATGGATGTAGACAGTATTAAATTTAGGTTAATATTATAGTACAGATGTAGATAGTATTAAATTTAGGTGAAATTTGATATAATACTGATGGGGTGTAAGTTTTTGTCAAGTTAATAAAATTAAGCCTGCTATTAATGAGATGCCTTGTGTGACTTCAGGTACTCAGAAGTGGAATGGAGATAGTCCTAGTTTTATGATTAGGGCTACTGTTATAATTATTGATGCCATTGGGCTAAAGATTTCTGTAATAGTTCATTGGTTGGAATATAATAGATTAATGATAATAGCTATTATAAGTAATATTGATGTAGTGACTTGTGTCAGAAAGTATTTAGTGGATGCTTCTATGGCTTGTGGATTAAACTTTTTTATTATGATGGAATAATGGCAGGTATATTTCAAATCTGATTCAGATAAGCAATCAGTGGGAGCTGGTTATTACAATTATGGTTCCTGAGATGATGGTTGTTCAGATAATGATAAAGGTGATAGGATTTATTAGCACGGGAAGGATACAAACCAACATTTTCGGGGGATGGGCCAGGTAGCTTATTTAGCTGACCCTACTATAGAATGTAGTGTAATGCGGAAGCATGAAGAATTTTGAATTCTTAAGGGTAGGTTCAATTCCCATGATTCTAGAAATAGGAGGGTTGAAACCTCTATTATTTATTCTATCAAAGTAACTGTTTTATCAGACATATTTCTTATGTGTGGGGTTATGCTTGATGTTACGATATGTGGTGAGACGTGTCGTACGCATAGGGATAGTGTTATAGCCGTAGGAAAGTTTTTCAAAGCAGATGTACAGTATAAGTTGAGTGTATTCGAATCAAGGCTAGGATGTTCGGATTCATAGGAAAGAAATTGTTAATAATAGTGTTTTGATAATAAACTTGGTTGTATATCCTTCTGGTGTGGGGGGGGTTGTGGAATGGCTCCTAGAAAAAGGATTGTTTTGAAAATATTATGATGATGTTGGCATATTCTCCTAAGAAAAATATAGCGAATGGGCCTGCATATTCTACTTTGAAGCCCGAGTTCAGATTCTCCTTCTGTTAGGTCAAAGGGGGCTCGATTAGTTTCTGCTAGAGTAGAGATAAATCATATTATGGCTAGGGGTCCTGATGGGAAGATTCTTCATAAATGAGGGTTGAGAGAGTAAAGGATCCATTTATTATCAATAAAAGGACTGATAGAAGAGTAATCGCTAGTGTTAGTTCATATGAGATTGTGCTACCGCTCATAGAGCTCTGATTAGTGTATATTTTGAATTGGAAGCTCACCTGGATCATAGGATAGTATAGACAGCTAGGCTTGACACAGCTAGTATAAATAATACTCTTTAAGTTGATATTAATGAGGGGGTAAGGTAGAGGGATTCGTATGGTTAGGTCTAAAGTTAGGGCTAGAATGGGTGCTATGATAAATACGGAAATGGAAGATGTAGCTCGTTGTAATGGTTCTTTAATGAATAATTTGATTGCATGGCAATAGGTTGTAATAGGTCATATGGTCCAGTGATATTTGGTCCTTTTCAAAGTTGCATGTAGCCTAGAACTTTTCATTCAATTAATGTGAGGAATGCCACAGCTAGAAGAATAGGGATAATGAATATTAAGGTGTTAATTATAAACATTTTGTTAGGGAGAGGATTTGAACCTCTGGTTATAAAGGTTTAAGTTTTTTGCAGTTATCGGGCTCTGCCACTCTAACAAACCCTGTTCTTGTGTAAGATTTGTATATATTAATTAACTTAAGATTATATCATTAATTGGTTTTAAGATGCTTTTATAAAGTGAGCCTCATTTATCTTTTCATCCTGGGAGAAATATATAATAGAAACCAACCTGTATTACTCCAGTCCGAGATCAGATCACGTAGGACTTTGATCATTGAGCAAATGAACCTTTAATAGTGGTTACACCATTGGGGTGTCTTCATCCAACATCGAGATGGTAAACCTTTTACAACAAATACATCATCGATATGAACTCTAGAATAGGTTTGCACTGTTATACCTAGGGTAACTTGGTCTGTTGGTCAATTTTTGGAACAAAAAGTGATCATATATTTTGACTAGTATGTCTAGACTTTAATCACTCAGAGACTTTTTTGTTCTCCAAGGTCACCCCAACCAAAATTGTCAACCCAGTTAGATAGCCTCATCCACCACAGGGAAGACAGGAGAAACAAGAAGAACTATGATCCTGCAGCCTGTGGAACAAAAACCACATTCACAGAAAGACAAGATGAAAATGCAGAGGGCTATGTACCAGATGAAGGAACAAGATAAAACCCCAGAAAAACAACTAAATGAAGTGGAAATAGGCAGCCATCCAGAAAAAGAATTCAGAATAATGATAGTGAAGATGATCCAGGACCTCGGAAAAACAATGGAGGCAAAGATCAAGAAGATGCAAGAAATGTTTAACAAAGAGCTAGAAGAATTAAGGAACAAACAAATGGAGATGAACAATACAATACCTGAAATGAAAACTACGAGAAGGAATCAATAGCAGAATAACTGAGGCAGAAGAATGGATAAGTGACCTGGAAGATAGAATGGTGTAGTTCACTGCTGCGGACCAGAATAAAGAAAAAAGGATGAAAAGAAATGAAGACAGCCTGAGAGACCTCTGGGACAACATTAAATGGAATAACATTTGCATTATAGGGGTTCCAGAAGGAGAAGAGAGACAGAAAGGACCAGAGAAAATATTTGCAGAGATTATAGTAGAAAACTTCCCCAACTTGGGAAAGGAAATAGCCACCCAAGTCCAGGAAGCGCAGTGAATCCCATACAGGATAAACCCAAGGAGAGACACACTGAGACACATAGTAATCAAATTGGCAAAAATTAAAGATAAAGAAAAATTATTGAAAGCAGCAAGGGATAAACGACAAATAACATACAAGGGAACTCCCATAAGGTTAACACTGATTTCTCAGCAGAAACTCTACAAGCCAGAAGGGAGTAGCATGCTATACTTAAAGTGATGAAAGGGAAGAACCTACAACCAAGATTACTCTACCCAGCAAGGATCTCATTCAGATTTGAAGGTGAAGTCAAAAGCTTTACAGACAAGCAAAAGCTAAGAGAATTCAGCACCACCAAACCAGCTCTACAACAAATGCTAAAGGAACTTCTCTAAGTGGGAAACACAAGAGAAGAAAAGCACCTATAAAAACAAACGCAAAATAATTAAGAAAATGGTCATAGGAACATACATATCGATAATTACCTTAAACGTGAATGGATTAAATGCTCCAACCAAAAGACACAAACTTGCTGAATGGATACAAAAAACAAGACCCATATATATGCTGTCTATAAGAGACCCACTTCAGACCTAGGGACACATACAGACTGAAAGTGAGGGGATGGAAAAAGATATTCCATGAAAATGGAAATCAAAAGAAAGCTGGAGTAGCAATACTCAGATAAAATAGACTTTAAAATAAAGAATGTTACAAGAGACAAGGAAGGATACTACATAATGATCAAGGGATCAATCCAAGAAGAAGATATAACAATTATAAATATATATGCACCCAACATAGGAGCACCTCAATACATAAGGCAACTGCTGACAGCTATAAAAGAGGAAATCGACCATAACACAGTAATAGTGGGGGACGTTAACACCTCACTTACACCAATGGACAGATCATCCAAAATGAAAATAAATAAGGAAACAGAAACTTTAAATGACACAATAGACCAGATAGATTTAATTGATATTTACAGGACATTACATCCAAAAACAGCAGATTACACTTTCTTCTCAGGTGTGCATGGAACATTCTCCAGGATAGATCACATCTTGGATCACAAATCAAGCCTCAGTAAATTTAAGAAAATTGAAATCATATCAAGCATCTCTTCTGACCACAACGCTATGAGATTAGAAATGAATTACAGGGGAAAAAATGTAAAAAATGCAAACACATGTAGGCTTAATACTACATTACTAAATAACCAAGAGATCACTGAAGAAATCAAAGAGGAAATTTAAAAATACCTAGAGACAAATGACAATGAAAACACGACAATGCAAAACCTATGGGATGCAGCAAAAGCAGTTCTAAGAGGGAAGTTTATAGCTATACAACCCTACCTCAAGAAACAAGAAAAATCTCAAATAAATAATCTAACCTTACACCTAAAGGAACTAGAGAATGAAGAACAAACAAAACCCAAAGTTAGCAGAAGGAAAGAAATCATAAAGATCAGAGCAGAAATAAATGAAATAGAAACAAAGAAAATAATAGCAAAGATCAATAAAACTAAAAGCTGGTTCCTTGAGAAGATAAAACTGATAAACCGTTAGCCAGACTCATCAAGGAAAAGAGGGAGAGGACTCAAGTCAATAAAATTAGAAATGAAAAAGGAGAAGTTACAACAGACACCGCAGAAATACAAAGCATCCTAAGAGACTACTACCAGCAACTCTATGCCAATAAAATGGACAACCTGGAAGAAATGGACAAATTCTTAGAAAGGTATAACCTTCCAAGACTGAACCAGGAAGAAATAGAAAATATGAACAGACCAGTCACAAGTAATGAAATTAAAACTGTGATTAAAATTCTTCCAGCAAACAGAAGTCCAGGACCAGATGGCTTCACAGGTGAATTCTATCAAACATTTAGAGAAGAGCTAACACCCATCCTTCTCAAACTCTTCTAAAATATTGTGGAGGAAGGAACACTCCCAAACTCATTCTATGAGGCCACCATCACCCTGAAACCAAAACCAGACAACGATACTACAAAAAAAGAAAATTACAGACCAACATCACTGATGAATATAGATGCAAAAATCCTCAACAAAATACTAGCAAACAGAATCCAACAACACATTAAAAGGGTCATACACCATGGTCAAGTGGAATTTATCCCAGGGATGCAAGGATTCTTCAATATACACAATCAATGTGATACACCATATTAACAAATTGAAGAATAAAAAGCATATGATCATCTCAATAGATGCAGAAAAAGCTTTTGACAAAATTCAACACCCATTTATGATAAAAACTCTACAGAAAGTGGGCATAGAGGGAACCTACCTCAACATAATAAAGGCCATATATGACAAACCCACAGCAAACATCATTCTCAATGGTGAAAAACTGAAAGCATTTCCTCTAAGATCAGGAACGAGACAAGGATGTCCACTCTCACCGCTATTATTCAAGTTTTGGAAGTCCTAGCCTCAGCATTCAGAGAAGAAAAAGAAATAAAAGGAATACAGATTGGAAAAGAAGAAGTAAAACTGTCACTGTTTGCAGATGACATGATACTGTACATAGAGAATCCTAAAAATGCCACCAGAAAACTACTAGAGCTAATCAACAATGAATTTGGTAAAGTTGCAGGATACAAAATTAATGCACAGAAATCTCTTGCATTCCTATACGCTAATGATGAAAAATCTGAAAGGGATATTAAGGAAACACTCCCATTTACCACTGCAACAAAAAGAATAAAATACTTAGGAATAAACCTACCTAGGGAGACAAAAGACCTGTATACAGAAAACTATAAGACACTGATGAAAGAAATTAAACATGATACCAACAGATGGAGAGATATACCATGTTCTTGAATTTGAGGAATCAATATTGTGAAAATGACTATACTACCTAAAGCAATCTACAGATTCAATGCAATCCCTATCAAATTACCAATTGCCATTTTTATGGAACTAGAACAAAAAATCTTAAAATTTGTATGGAGACACAAAAGACCCCAAATAGCCAAAGCAGTCTTGAGGGGAAAAAATGGAGCTGGAGGAAATCAGACTCCCTGACTTCAGACTATACTACAAAGCTACAGTAATCAAGACAATATGGTACTGACACAAAAACAGAAACCTAGGGCTTCCCTGGTGGCGCAGTGGTTGAGAGTCTGCCTGCCGATGCAGGGGACACAGGGTCATGCCCCGGTTGGCGAAGATTCCACATGCCGTGGAGCAGCTGGGCCCGTGAGCCATGGCCGCTGAGCCTGCGCGTCCGGAGCCTGTGCTCCACAGCGGGAGAGGCCACAGCAGTGAGAGGCCCGCGTACCGCAAAAAAAACAGAAACATAGATCAGTGGAACAAGATAGAAAGCCCAGAGGTAAACCCACGCACCTCTGGTCAACTAATCTATGGTAAAGGAGGCAAGGATATACAATGGAGAAAAGACAGTCTCTTCAATAAGTGGTGCTGGGGAAACTGGACAGTTACATGTAAAGGAATGAAATTAGAACACTCCCTAACACCATACAAAAAAATAAACTCAAACTGGATTAGAGACCCAAATGTAAGACCGGACACTATAAAACTCTTAGAGGAACACAAAGGAAGAACACTCTTTGACATAAACCACAGCATGATCTTTTTTGATCCACCTCCTAGAGTAATGGAAATAAAAACAAAAATAAGCAAATGGGACCTAATGAAACTTAAAAGCTTTTGCACAGCAAAGGAAACTACAAACAAGACGAAAAGACAACCCTCAGAATGGGAGAAAATATTTGCAAACAAATCAATGGACAAAGGATTAATCTCCAAAATATATAAACAGCTCATGCAGCTCAATATTAAAAAAACAAACAACCCAATCCAAAGATGGGCAGAAGACCTAAATTGAGATTTCTCCAAAGAAGACATACAGATGGCCAAGAAGCACATGAAAAGCTGCTCAAGATCACTAATTATTAGAGAAATGCAGATCAAAACTACAATGAGGTATCACCTCACACCAGTTAGAATGGGCATCATCAGAAAATCTACAAACAACAAATGCTGGAGCGGGTGAGGAGAAAAGGGAGAAAAGTGCAACTCGCTTGCACTGTTGGTGGGAATGTAAACTGAGACAGCCACTATAGTGAACAGTATGGAGGTTCCTTAAAAAACTAAAAATAGAATTACCATATGATCCAGCAATCCCACTACTGGGCATATACCCAGAGAAAACCACAATTCAAAAAGACACATGCACCCCAATGTTCATTGCAGCACTATTTACAATAGCCAGATCATGGAAGCAATGTAAATGCCCATCGACAGACAAATGGATAAGGAAGATGTGGTACATATATACAATGGAATATTACTCAGCCATAAAAAGGAACGAAATTGGGTCATTTGTTGAGACATGAATGGATCTAGAGACTGTCATACAGAGTGATGTAAGTTAGAAAGAGAAAAAAGTATCAGATATTATCGCATATATGTGGAACCTAGAAAAATGGTACAGATGAACTGGTTTGCAGGGCAGAAATTGAGACACAGATGTAGAGAACAAACATATGGATACCAAGAGGGGAAAGCGGCGGGGGAGGGTGTGTGTGTGATGAATTGGGCAACTGGGATCGATATGCATACACTGATGTGTATAAAATTGATGACTAATAACCTGCTGTAAAAAAAAATGGAAAAAAACTATTTATTAAAAAAAAATTGTCAACCCATGTGAAAATTTTGTTATCTGTTGGGGGTTCGTTAGTTTTTTGGGGCTAATAAAGCTCCAGAAGGCCTTCCTATCGTATTTTGTTATTCCTGCCTCTTCGTGGGAAGGTCAGTTTCACTTATTGAAAGTAAGAGATAGTGAAACCCTTGTGTGGCCATTCATACAAGTCCTTATTTAGAGAACAGATGGTTATGCTACCCTTGCATGGTCAGGATACTGCGGTAGTTTAACAGTTGTCACTGAGCAGGCAGTACCTCTAATACTAGTTATGCTAGAGGTGATGTTTTTGGTAAACAGGCAAGGTTTGTGTTTGCTGAGTTCCTTTTGCTTTTTAAAATCTTTCCTTGAGTGCATGCCTGTGTTAGGTTAACAGTGTACTTAATAAATAATTCAATGTTGAATTGTGTTTATTTGCTGTTAGCTATCAGTAACTGATGTAACCTTATGCGAGGAGAAATGGTTCTTGTTATTTGTGTTAACATTATTGCTTCTATTGGTTATTAGATTATTCCAGTGTAAAACTAGGGGTTGATTTGTTTATTGTTGATATTAAGATAAAGTTATTGTTGAGTTTGAACACTTTTTAATTGGTGGATGATTTTAAGCCAACTATTGTGTTGTTTATTTTTACTCTCTAGATAAGGTTGTGCCCATTTCTATAAACCTGTACCTTTGTAAAAATACCTTAAAATTTATAATTTGGGGTAATTTTTTAAAGTTGAACTAAGATTCTTTTCTTGGACAACCAGCTATCACCAGGCTCATTAGGCTTGTCATCTCTATTTATAAATCTCACTATTTTGCTACATTGATGAGCTTGTTCTAATAAACTGTTCATAAGTAGCTCATTGGTTTCTGGGTATTTAACTTAATTTCTCTTTGTTAAATGTTTACTAGTTAAATCCTTGTGCAACAGGTAAAAGGGTAAACTTTGCTTTTCATTCCCTTATGGTACTTTCTCTGTAGCACCAAAGCTTGTTTTAAATTTCTGTCTTCTATACTTTGAATGTTGAGTGAATGATTTATTTAATTTGCTTGTGGTAGTGTGTGTGTGTGTGTGTACACAACTGATTTTTATATATTGATTTTTGTATCCTACAAATTTATTGTCTATTCTAACATTTTTGGTGTGGTCTTTAGGGTTTTCTATATATAATAGCATGTCATCTGCAAATAGAGACAGTTTTACTTCTTCATTGCTGATTTGGATGCCTTTTATTTCTTGTGTAATTGCCAGGTTAGGATTTCCAGTACTCAGTTGAATAAAAGTGATCAGAGTGGGTGTCCTCGTCTTGTTCTTGATCTTGGAAGATAAGCTTTCAGCTTTTTACTGCTGAGTGTGATCTTGGCTGTGGACTTGTCACACAAGGCTTTTATTATGTTGAGTTTCAGTCACTCTGTATCCACTTCATTGACAGTTTCTATCATGAATGGATGTTCAGTTTTGTCCAGCACTCTTTTTTTTTTTTTTTGCGGTACGCAGGCCTCTCACTGTTGTGGCCTCTCCCATTGCGGAGCACAGGCTCCAGACGCGCAGGCTCAGCGGCCATAGCTCGCGGGCCTAGCCACTCCACGGCATGTGGGATCTTCCCGGACTGGGGCACGAACCCGTGTCCCCTGCATTGGCAGGCGGACTCTCAACCACTGCGCCACCAGGGAAGCCCAGTCCAGTACTCTTTTATGTATTATTGTGATGGTCATATTTATCTTTGATTTTGTTAATGTGGTGTATTACATTGATTTGTGGGTGTTGAACCATGCTTGTATCCCTGAAATAAATCCCACGTGATCATGCTATATGATCCCATTAATGTATTGTTGTATTTGGTTGAATATTGAATATTGTTGATTTTTGAGGATTATTGCATGTATTTTCATCTGAGATATTGGCCTGTAATTTCCTTTTCTTGTAGTGTCCTTGTCTGGTTTTGGTATTAGGGTAATTCTGGCCTAGTAAAATGTGTTTACAAGTATTCTCTGCTTTTCTCTCTCTTTTTTTTTTTTTGGAAGAGTTTGAGAAGAATTTGTATTAGTTCTTCTTAAATGTTTGGAAGAATACACAAGCAAAGCCATCTGGTACTGGACTTTCACTTGTTGGGAGCTTTTTGATTACTTATGCAATCTCCTTGCTAGTAATTGCTTTGTCACATTTTCTATTTCTTCATGATTCAGTCTTGGTAGGTTTTATGTTTGTAAGAATATATGCATTTATTAAAAATTGTCCAATTTGTTGGCATATGATTGTACATAATAGTCTCTTATGATCCTTTGTATTTCTGTGATATCTGTTGTAAATTTCTGTTGTAAAATTTCATCTTTTATTTCTGATTTTATTTATTTGAGTCCTCTCTCTTTTTCTCCTGGTGGGTATAGTTAAAGATATGTTTAATTTTTTTTTACATCTTGAAAGACCAGCTCTTAGTTTCATTGACCTTTTGTCATTTTAGTCTCTGTTTCATTTATTTCTGCTCTGATATTTGATATTTCCTTCCTTCTACTAACTTTGGGCTTACTTTGTTCTTTTTATAATTCCTTCCAGTAGAGAGTTGTTTATTTGAGCTATTTCTTGTTTCTTAATGTAAGCATTTATCACTTGAACATCTCTCCCATAACTGCTTTTGCTGCGCTCCTTAAGTTTTAGTATGTTGTGTTTCCATTTTCATTTGTCTTGTGTTATTTTTTTATTTCTCTTAAAAATTTCTTCTTTGACCCATTGATTGTTCAGTAGTGTATTTTTTAACCAACACATATCTGTGACTTTTCCAGTTTTTTTCTTGTAATTGATTTCTAGTTTCATACCATTATGGTTGGAAAAGATGCCTGATATAATTTCAGTCCTCTTAAATTTGTTGACTTGTTTTGTGACCTAATGTATGGCCTATCCTGAATAATGTTCCATGTACACTTGAGAAGAATGTGTAGTCTGCTGCTATTGGATGGGATGTTCTTAAATGTCTGCCAAGTTTATCTGGTCTACCATGTCAGTTAAGTCCAGTGTTTTCTTTTCTTTTTTAAAGGTTTTTTTCTTTTTCTTTGGATATGGACCATTCTCCAAAGTCTTTATTGAATTTGTGACGACACCACCCCTGTCCCATGCTTTGGCTCTTTGGCTGTGAGTCATGTGGGATCCCAGCTCCCAAACCAGGGATCGAACCCGCACCCTCTACATTGGAAGGTGAAGTCCCAACCACTGGACCACCAGGGAAGTCCCAAGTCCAGTGTTTTCTTATTGATTTTCTCTCTAGATGATCGACCCATTGATGAAAGTAGAGTCAGTAGAAAAATAGTCCCTACTATTATTGTATAGCAGTCTGTTTCTTCCTCTAGGGCTGTAAATATTTGTTTTATATATTTAGGTTCTTCTATGCTGGGTGCATAAATATTTACAAATGTTATATCTTATTGTTGGATTGGCCCCTTTATTGTTACATAATTACCATCTTTGTCTCTTATTGCAACCTTTGTCTTAAGGTCTATTTTATCTAATATAAATATAGCTACCCAAGCCTTTTTTGGGTTTCTGTTTATATGAAAGATCTTTTTTCCATTCCTTCACTTTTACTTTGTGTGTGTTCTTAAAGACAAAGTGAATCTCTTATAAGCAGCATACAGATGGGTCTTGTTTTTTTTTTTTAACATCTTTATTGGCGTATAATTGCTTTACAATAGTGTGTTACTTTCTGCTGTAGAACAAGTGAATCAGCTATATGTATACATATATCCCCATATCCCCTCCCTCTTGCATCTCCCTCCCACCCTCCCTATCCCACCCCTCTAGGGGGTTACACCGCATGGAGTGGATCTCCCTATGCGATGCAGCTGCTTCCCACTAGCTATCTATTTTACATTTGGTAGAGTATATATCTCAATGCTACTCTCTCACTTCGTCCCAGCTTACCCTTCCCCCTCCCCATGTCCTCAAGTCCATTCTCTACGTCTGCATCTTTATTCCTGTCATGCCCCTAGGTTCTTCAGAACCATTTTTTTTAAGATTCCATATATATATGTTAGCATACAGTATTTGTTTTTCTCTTTCTGACTTACATCACTCTGTATGACAGACTCTAGGTCCATCCACCTCACTACAAATAACTCAATTTCCTTTCTTTTTATGGCTGAGTAATATTCCATTCTATATATGTGCCACATCTTCTTTATCCATTCATCTGTCGATGGACACTTAGGTTGCTTCCATGTCCTGGCTATTGTAAATAGTACTGCAATGAATATTGTGGTACATGACTCTCTTTGAATTATGGTTATCTCAAGGTATGCCCAGTAGTGGGATTGCTGGGTCATAAGGTAGTTCTATTTTTAGTTTTTTAAGGATGTATCAACTTACATCCTAACCAACAGAGCAAGAGTGTTCCCTTTTCTCCACACCCTCTCCAGCATTTATTGTTTGTAGGTTTTTTGATGATGGCCATTCTGACCGGTGTGAGATGATACCTCATTGTAGTTTTTGATTTGCATCTCTCTAATGATTAGCAATGTTGAGCATCCTTTCATGTGTTTGTTGGCAATCTGTATATATTCTTTGGAGAAATGTCTATTTAGGTCTTCTGCCCAATTTTGGATTGGATTGTTTGCTTTTTTGATATTGAGCTACATGAGCTACTTGTATATTTTGGAGATTAATACTTTGTCAGTTGCTTCATTTGCAAATATTTTCTGCGGTTCTAAGGGTTGTCTTTTCGTCTTGTTTTTTGGTTTCCTTTGCTGTGCAAAAGCTTTTAAGTTTCATTAGGTCCCGTTTCTCTAAGAGGTGGGTCAAAAAGGATCTTGCTGTGATTTATGTCATAGAGTGTTCTGCCTATATTTTCCTCTAAGAATTTTATAGTATCTGGCCTTACATTTAGGTCTTTAATCCATTTTGAGTTTATTTTTCTTTATAGTGTTAGGGAGTGTTCTAATTTCATTCGTTCACATGTAGCTGTCCAGTTTTCCCAGTACCACTTATTGAAGAGGCTGTCTTTTCTCCATTGTATGTTCTTGCCTCCTTTATCAAAGATACGGTGACCATATGTGCATGGGTTTATCTCTGGGCTTTCTATCCTGTTCCATTGATCTATATTTGTTTTTGTGCCAGTACCATGTTGTCTTGATTACTGTAGCTTTGTAGTATAGTCTGAAGTCAGGGAGCCTGATTCTTCCAGCTCCGTTTTTTGTTCTCAAGATTTCTTTGGCTATTCGGGGTCTTTTGTGTTTCCATACAAATTGTGAAATTTTTTGTTCTACTCCTGTGAAAAATGCCACTAGCAGTTTGATAGGGATTGCATGGAATCTGTAGATTGCTTTGGGTGGTGTAGTCATTTTCACAATGTTGATTCTTACAATCCAAGAACATGGTCTCCATCTGTTTGTATTGTCTTTAATTTCTTTCATCAGTGTCTTATAGTTTTCTGCATACAGGTCTTCTGTCTCCTTAGGTCGGTTTATCCCTAGGTATTTTATCTTTCTCTTGTAATGGTAAATGGAAGTGTTTCCTTAATTTCTCTTTCAGATTTTTCATCATTAGTTTATAGGAATGCAAGAGATTTCTGTGCATTAATTTTGTATCCTGCTACTTTACCAGATTCATTGATTAGCTCTTGTAGTTTTGTGGTAGCGTCTTTAGGATTCTCTATGTTTAGTATCATGTCATCTGCAAACAGTGACAGTTTTACTTCTTCCTTTCCAATTTGGATTCTTTTTATTTCTTTTTCTTCTCCGATTGCTGTGGCTAAAACTTCCAAAACTATGTTGAATAATAGTGGTGAGAGTGGGCAACCTTGTCTTGTTCCTCATCTTAGAGGAAGTGGTTTCCATTTTTCACCATTGAGAACAATGTTGGCTGTGGGTTTGTCATATATGGCCTTTATTATGTTGAGGTAGGTTCCCTCTATGCCTGTTTTCTGTAGAGTTTTTAATCACAAATGGGTGTTGAATTTTGTCGAAAGCGTTTTCTGCATCTATTGAGATTATCATATGGTTTCTATCCTTCAATTTGTTAATATGGTGTATCACATTGATTGATTTGTGTATATTGAAGAATCCTTGCATTACTGGGGCAAATCCCACTTGATCATGGTATATGATCCTTTTAATGTGCTGTTGGATTCTGTTTGCTAGTATTTTGTTGAGGATTTTTGCATCTGTGTTCATCAGTGATTGGCCTGTAGTTTTCTTTTTTTGTGACATCTTCATAGGGTTTTGGTATTAGGGTGATGGTGGCCTCATAGAATGAGTTTGAGAGTGTTCCTCCCTCTGCTATATTTAGGAAGATTTTAAGAAGGATAGGTGTTAGCTCTTCTCTAAATGTTTGATAGAATTGGCCTGTGAAGCCATCTGGTTCCAGGCTTTTGTTTGTTGGAAGACTTTTAATCACAGTCCATTTCAGTGCTTGTGATTGGTCTGTTCATATTTTGTATTTCTTCATGGTTCAGTCTTGGCAGGTTGTACTTTTTTAAGAATTTGTCCATTTCTTCCAGGTTGTCCATTTTATTGGCATATAGTTGCTTGTAGTAGTCTCTTATGGTCGTTTGTATTTCTGCAGTGTCAGTTGTTACTTCTCCTTTTTCGTTTCTAATTCTGTTGATTTGAGTCTTCTCCCTTTTTTTCTTGATGTGTCTGACTAATGGTTTATCAATTTTGTTTATCATCTCAAAGAACCAGCTTCTAGTTTTATTGATCTTTGCAGTTGTTTCCTTCATTTCTTTTTCATTTATTTCTGATCTGATCTTTATGATTTCATTCCTTCTGCTAACTTTGGGGGGGTTTTGTTCTTCTTTCTCTAATTGCTTTAGGTGTAAGGTTAGGTTGTTTAATTGAGATATTTCTTGTTTCTTGAGATAGGATTGTATTGCTATAACTTCCCTCTTAGAACTGCTTTTGCTGTATCCCATAGGTTTTGGGTCATCATGTTTTCATTGTCATTTGTTTCTAGGTATTTTTTGATTTCCTCTTTGATTTCTTCAGTGATCTCTTGGTTATTTAGTGCCATATTGTTTAGCCTCCATGTGTTTGTATTTTTTACAGTTTTTTCCTGTAATTGATATCTAGTCGTATAGCATTGTGGTTGGAAATGATACTTGATACGATTTCAGTTTTCTTAAATTTACCAAGGCTTGATATGTGACCCAAGATATGATCTATCCTGGGTAATGTCCCATGAGCACTTGAGAAGAAAGTGTATTCTGTTGTTTTGGATGGAATGTCCTATAAATATCAATTAAGTCCACCTGGTCTAATGTGTCATTTAAAGCTTGTGTTTCCTTATTTATTTTCTGTTTGGATAATCTGTCCATTGGTGAAAGTGGGGTGTTAAAGTCCCCAACTGTTATTGTGTTACTGTCGATTTCCCCTTTTATGGCTGTTAGCACTTGCCTTATGTATTGAGGTGCCCCTATGTTGGGTGCATAAATATTTACAAGTGTTATATCTTCTTGGATTGATCCCTTGATCATTATGTAGTGTCCTTCTTTGTCTCTTGTAGTAGTCTTTATTTTAAAGTCTATTTTGTCTGACATGAGAATTGCTACTCCACCTTTTGATTTCCATTTTCATGGAATATCTTTTTTCCATCCCCTCACTTTCAGTCTGTATGTGTCCCTAGATCTGAACTGGGTCTCTCGTAGACAGCATATATACAGGTCTTGTTTTTGTATCCATTCAGCCAATCTGTGTCTTTGGTTGGATCATTTATTCCATTTACATTTAAGGTAATTATCGATATGTAAGTTCCTATTACCATTTTCTTAATTGTTTTGGGTTTGTTTTTGTAGGTCTTTTCCTTCTCTTGTGTTTCCTGCCTAGAGAAGTTTCTTTAGCATTTGTTGTAAAGCTAGTTTGTGGTTGCTGAATTCTCTTAACTTTTGCTTGTCTGTAAACATTTTAATTTCTCTGTCAAATCTGAATGAGATCCTTGCTGGGTAGAGTAATCTTGGTTGTAGGTTTTTCCCTTTCATCACTTTAAATATATTGTGCCACTCGCTTCTGGCTTGCAGAGTTTCTGCTGAAAGATCAGCTGTTAATGTTATGGGGGTTCCCTTGTATGTTATTTGTTGCTTTTCCCTTGCTGCTTTTAATATTTTTTCTTTGTATTTAATATTTGATAGTTTGAATAATATGTCTTGGCATATTTCTCCTTAGATTTATCCTGTATGGGACTCTGTGCTTCCTGGACTTGACTATTTCCTTGCCCATGTTAGGGAAGTTTTTGACTATAATTTCCTCAAATATTTTCTCAGATGCTTTCTTTTTCTCTTCTTCTGGGACCCCTAAAATTCAAATGTTGGTGTGTTTAATGTTGTCCTAGAAGTCTCTGAGACTGTCCTCAATTCTTTTCATTCTTTTTTTCTTTATTCTGCTCTGTGATAGTTATTTCCACTATTTTATCTTCCAGGTCACTTCTCCGTTCTTCTGCCTCAGTTATTCTGCTGTTGATTCCTTCTAGAGAAGTTTTCATTTCATTTATTGTGCTGTTCATCATTGTTTGTTTGCTCTTTAGTTCTTCTAGGCCCTTGTTAAATGTTTCTTGTATTTTCTTCATTCTGTTTCCAAAATTTTAGATCATCTTTACTATCACTACTCTGAATTCTTTTTCAGGTAGACTGCCTATTTCCTCTTCATTTGTTTCGTCTGGTGGGTTTTTACCTTGCTCCTTCATCTGCTGCATACTTCTCTATCTTCTCATTTTGTTTAACTTACTGTGTTTGGGGTCTCCTTTGTGCAGGCTGCAGGTTCGTAGTTCCTTTTGTTTTAGGTATCTGTCCCCAGTGGATGAGGTTGGTTCAGTGGCTTGTGTAGGCTTAGTGGTTGAGGGCACTGGTGCCCATGTTCTGGTTGGTGGGGCTGGATCTTGTCTCTCTGGTGGGCAGGGCCACGTCTGATGGTGTGTTTTGAGGTGTTTGTGAACTTAATATGATTTTGGGCAGTCTCTCTGCTAATGAGTGGGGTTGTGTTCCTGTCTTATTCGTTGTTTGGCCTGTGATGTCCAGCACTGGAGCTTGCTGGCTGTTGGGTGGAGCTGGGTGTTAGCATTGAGACGGAGATCTCTGGGGGAGCTCTCGACGGTTTATATTACATGGGGCTGGGAGGTCTCTGGTGGTCCAGTGTCCTAACCTTGCCTCTCCCACCTCAGTGGCTCAGGCCTGACACCAGGCCAGAGCACCAATACCCTGTCAGCCACACAGGTGGAAATACATTTGCTCTTGATTCTTGCATGTTCCTGGCCTGTGAACATTAAGAGACTTGTCTCCTGCAGCTGTTAAGATGAGTAGTTCTCTGCACCTGCCCACCAGAATCTTAAAAGTTTATATAGAGTTTCAGTCGCATATTCAGTGCCGATGGTCTCAACCCTGCCTTACCTCTCAAAGGCTGCATCCTTGGAAAAGCTATGTTTGTTTGTTTTTTAATCCATTCATCCACTGTCAATCTTTTTGTTGGAGAATTTAGTTCACTTACATTTAATGTAGTTATTAATAGATATGGACTTATTGAAATTTTGTTAATTGTTTTCTGGATGTTTTGTAATTCCTCTGTTCCTTTCTTTTCTTGTTCTCTTCCCTTGTGATTTGATGGTTTTTCTGAGTGGTATGCTTAGATTTCTTTATCTTTTGTGTGTTTTCTGTATGGTTTTGCTTTGTGATTACCATGAAGCTTACATAAAACATCTAAGAGTTATAACAGTCTATTTTAAGCTGATGACAACTTAAGTTTGAATGATTCTAAAACTCTACATTTTTACTCTCCCCTCCCAGCACATTTTATGTTTTTGATGTCACATTTGCATCTTTTTATCTTTAGTATCCATTAACAAATTATTGAAGTTATAGTTATTTTTACTATTTTGCCTTTTAACCTTTATACTAGTTATATAAGTGATTAACCCACCACCATTGCAGCATTAGATTATTCTGAATTTGACTACATATTTATCTTTATCAGCAAGATTTATACTTTTATATATGTTTCCTGTTACTAATTAGTGCCCTTTTATTCCAGCTTAAAGAAATCTTTTTAATATTTCTTGTAGGGTTAGTCTATTGGTGCTGAACTCCTTCAGTTTTTGCCTGTCTGGAAAACTCTCTCTCCTTCAGTTCTGATTTGTGTATATAGATTTTGTATCCTGCAACTTTACTAAATTTGTTTATTAGTTCTAAGAGCTTTTTCTGGTGGAGTCTTTAGGGTTTTGTATATATAATATGTTCTCCTTCAATTCTGAAGGACAACTTTGCTGGGTAGGTTATTCTTGGTTGGTAGATTTTTTTCTTTCAGGAGTTTGAATACATATCCCAGTCCCTTCTGGCCTGCAAAGTTTCTGCTAAAATAATCTGATAATTTTGCGTGTGTTCTCTTGTATATAACAAGTTGTCTTTCTCTTGCTGCTTTTAAGATTTTCTCCTTGTCTTTATCTTTTGACAGTTTAATTATAATGTGTCTCAGCGTGAGTCTCTTTGTATTCATCCTTTTTGAAAATCTGGGCTTCCTGGATCTGGATGCCTGTTTCTTCCTCCAGGTTAGGGAAGTTTCAGCCATTATTTCTTTGAATTAGCTTTCTGCCCTTTCTCCTTCTCTTCTTCTGGCACCCCTATAAATGTGTATATTGGTCTGTTTGATAGTGTCCCATAAATCCCTTAAGTTCTCTTCAATCTTTTGTCTTTTGCTCTTGTGATTAGATGAATTCTACTGCCTTATCTCAAGTTTATGGATCTTTATGATTGATCTAGTCTGCTGTTGAAACCCCCTATTGAATTTTTCAGTTCACTTATTATACTCTTCAGCCTTGTGATCTGATTGGTACTTTTTAATATTTTCTATCTCTTTGTTGAAATTCTCACTTTGTTCATGCAAATGATGATGGAGCAAAGATGCTCCTGACCACACTGAGCATCTTTATGTCTGTTAGTTGAAGTCTGTTAGATAACTTACTAACCTCTGTTTTATTAAGATCTGTGTCTGGAGTTTTATCTTGGTCTCTAGTTTGGAATATATTCTTCTGTTTCTTCATTTTCCTTGACTCTTTGTTTGTTTTTGCACATTAGATAAAGCAGTCTCCTCTCCCAGTCTTGCTAGAGTGGTCTTGTGTAGGAGATGAACCTTATCTATCAGGCTGGCTCATGCTCCTGTAACCTTTGTGATTGTCCAAGCCACCTTTTTTGTTCCTAGTACCTCCCAGTAGTTGAAGGTGTGCCAACTTGACAGGGTTCCAAAGGAAATGATCACAGCACCTACGTGAAGGCTGGTTGGTAGCTGGGCCCTCAGGCAGCAGCTGGGAAAGTATGTAGATAGGCATCTTCCAGAAAAAAATGGGAGCTGGGTGTTTTTGCCTACTCCCTCTGCACTGGGCCCAGGTGTATAGCTTTGTGGCCAGGGTGTGCTCTTGAGCCTTTTAAGAACTTCTTTGTTTGCTACATGAATGTAAGTCCTGTTTGCTATCAGAACCAAGCAATTTGGGTGCCTGCCCCTGAGGTGGCAGCCACAAAAGCTGGGGCACAGATATGTATACAAGTTCCTTCCAGGGAGATAACTAGCAACCTGGAGCAGGCTAGAAAAAGAGGGAGGAAGAGGTGTCTTCGGGCTTCCCTGGTCTTCAGAGAGGATCAGGGAATCAGGCCCTAGGTGCATAGTACATTAGAAGGCTGACCCTCAGGCGGAAGCTTTTGAAGTATGCAAAGAGACCCCTTTCAGGGAAAGACTGGGAGACTGGGCATTTCTGTTTGTTCCTTCTATGCTGATCCCTGGGGGGATGGCCAGTTTAAAACTGCCTCTGTTTTCTGTAGTCCTATGGGACTTGTAAATGGAAGCACTGGTGACTGTCAGAGCCAGGTGATCTGGGGACCCATCAGCTACCAGCAGCCACAAAGGCTGGGGTGCAGACTTGTGTACAAGTTTCTTTCAGGGAGATTCTGGCAACTTGGAGCAGGTCAGAGAGAGAGGACAGGGGTGGTGTCCACTGGCTTCCCTGGTCTTTGGGGAGGATGGCAGTCAGACCCTAGATATGGGCTCAATTAGAAGCCTGACCCCCAGGCAGCAGCTTTTAAAGTATCCAAGTAGACCCCATTCAGGGAAAGACTGGGAGGTGAGCCTTTTTTCTCTGCTCCCTCTGCACTGACCCAGAGGTGATGGCTGAAGTGAGTGCTTGTGCCCTTTAACAACTGCTTCTTCTTTTGCTATAGTCTGTGGATCTCATGGACGCAAACCCCATTGGCTTTCAGAGCTAGGTGTATGGAGGCCCACCCCTCGGGTAGGAGTCTTAAAACCTGGGGGTTGTAGATGTGGGGTGCAAGCCCTTCACCCCTCAAGGAGAAGCTGGCATTCGGGGATTTCCTTCCACAAACTGTACAGTCTGTGCCAGGGCTGGGGTTTATGGCAACAGCATGTCTCAGCCTTTCCTACTCATACATAGGAAAGACATAGGTGTTTTCTTGGTCCCTCATTGTATAAGAGGTCCTTAGCCAGTTTGAGTTTCTTTCAGAGGGAGTTGCTCTGTGTGTAGCTGTTCACTAGGTGTGTCCGTTGGAGGAGGGGGCGTCCAGGAGCCTTCTGTGTCACCATCTTTAAACATAGCTTCAATACTTTCTAAACTGTTTTGTTTTTTCCTGGGATGGATAAATCTGAGCATGACTGGAGGATAAGGGCAGGATTCCCCAAAGAAGAAAAGATTTATAATAAAAGAGGGAACATTGGTGGAGCCAGGTTTTGAGAGGAGCGATATGAACTCAGGATAACAGGGCAGGGATTTGACCCTGGATGTGGCCCAGAGGGATGAGCCTTCCTTTGAGTTGGAAGGGAGGAGAGAAGGGGGGTAAACTAGACAGTGTGAGTGACAAGCTAGTATGGATGAAGAACGTCCCCTGCCATATCAGTAAACAAAGGATGTTGCGGCCATCAAGCTAGCAGCCACTGCAGCAGCCCTGACTGTGCACCCTGAGGGGATTCAGGATGGAGAAAAACAGGACACTGGCCCTAGCTAGTTAAGGTGCATATCAAAGGAATGACTTCAATAAGCCCAGACTCTCGCATCTTCCCATACGTAGAAAATTTGTTAACTTGCAATGTCTGTTTTTTTCTTTAACCACCATCTTTCAGTGTTTTATCTGGTTGTGTTTTGCTTTGTTTCTGCAAAAGCTCCCGCGTACCCTGGCTCCTCGCTCACCTCTTCAGAGCGACCTGAGAGGCACCTGCCGGGCTGAAGTCCTGAGTATGTCCACTGAGTAAAATGCAATTCTCAACCTTTAGGTTGTGTTTTTTTTTTTTTTTTTTTTTTTTTTGCGGTACACAGGCCTCTCACTGCTGTGGCCTCTCCCGTTGCAGAGCACAGGCTCTGGACGTGCAGGCTCAGCGGCCATGGCTCACGGGCCCAGCCGCTCCACGGCATGTGGGGTCTTCCCAGACCAGGGCATGAACCCATGTCCCCTGCATCGGCAGGCAGACTCTCAACCACTGCGCCACCGGGGAAGCCCTAGGTTGTGCATTTGTTAATTCGACCCTAGGAAGGTGAGCAAACACATTTCTGATGGACTATATTTTCTTGGTAAATTTGCAGGAACAACCAACTACTGAATGTGAAAGAAAAGGAGGTAGTTCAGAAATAAGGAAAATGGAAAGGAGCTGGAATATTGTATGGCAATTGGACGAGAAAATTACATGGAATCCCACCAGACACTCTTATTTCTGACGTGCATTGGGCCTTTCTGGTGAGTATTTATCACTATAATATAGATGATTATTGTGAGTAATATTATTGAGTACGTGTGGGGTGTCAGGTATCGTGCTATCAAAGCATCTGTATGAGTAATTTCAGGCCTCCTCACAGCCTTTACAGTAGGAGTGATTATCCCCATTCTACAGGTGAGCTCGTGCAAAGAGAAAAGAAGATAGGGTTGGAGGTTTGACTGGCCACCTGTCCTAGTTGTGTACACGGGGCAAGTTAATCTCTTGAAGCCCCAGATTCCTCTTGGAAAATGGCGATCAGAATCACTATTTATGAAATTATTAGGAATATTAAGTGAGATGTGTGTGTGAGGGCCTAAAGCATTCTGGGTACTTAGTTGTTTTTTTTTTAAACCATCATAGAATGTGGGCGTTGCTGAGCCAACAGCTGATCCATAGTTGTTGTGATTGGATTTTGCGTTCTCTCTCCCCAAAGGAAGGTGAGGATTTGCACCACAGAAGCAGGAATCCCTGTTAACTTCTGCTGTCAGGCAGGTACCACAAATGCGTGATGTGTGTTAAAAAAAAAAAAAAAAAAAAAAACCCAAATGGGGGTGGGTGCGATAGTAGCAGAGACAGCGGCCTGAACTGTAGCCCAGTGAAGGTTGACATTCAAACACAGAAACCTCATCCCCACGTGAGGTGTGGCCCACATGCCACCAGTTTGTAACTCCTGGGGACCCTAGTTTAAAGATACTAGATTCTGTCAGCCTCTTGCTTATTATGTGACTTTGGCAAAGTCATTTAGCCTCCTTGAACCGCTGAGTGGAACTAAACCATGGTACACAGCTCAGAGAGAGTGCTACGACAGGTCGGCCAATGTGTGTCAAGTTCTGAGCAATTCTTGGGTTTTTCTTGCATGAACAATTCCTACTAATACAATGAGTGGGTGGCGAGGGCTGCCGTAAGATGACAACGTAGCAGATAATGGGGACCTGGGAGTTCCTGTTGGCACAGATCCTAATGTACTTTTGAAGACATTGATTAATGAAGCTGCATGTCCCTTGTGAGGTGAGGTCAGGATAACACTGCTTGTCTGCAGGTGTGTTGAGAGATGGGAACCCGGGGAGAGACACGGTTAGCCTCATCCCAGCGGGGAAAGCAGAGGAGGCTTCAGCTCAGTCTCCTAAATGCCTCAGGTGTGACCCACAGATGCTTCCCCCCGAGGATCTAAATGGCCTTTTCAGGCCAAAGCTGGAAATCCTGCAGGACCCCTGCTCCAAAAGATACACGCATTGCTTTACTGCTGTGGCTGAACTACTGGCTCACGTTTATTGAAAAGGCAGAACATAATACATCCGAAGAGATCCAGCTTCCACAGTTCTACAAACGCTGGCTGTAAATCACCGTTAGGCTTGTCATTCCCTTGGGTGGCAGCAAAACTGCAGTAATGAAACGTCCCTGGGAAGAATAAACCACAAGACGCGCCTTCTATTGTACCAGACCATGAAGATTACAGCTGATAAAGTGCTGGCAGAAGCTTAGCGGTAAAGACCCCTTGAGCAAAAGTCCCCATGCTGTGCAGTCCAGGGTGTTGGCTTCTCCTCTGAGGCCATCGCCTACCATCAAGACCCAAGTGTCACAAGGCTCATGCCCCAGGCGCGCTGCCAGAGCAAAGAGCAAGAAGGACATGGTTTTTCTAAAGGCAGGGGATGGAAATCTGACCCTAACTGCCATTTCCAATGGAGAGGACGGCATTGTCGGGCCCTCCTGAATCTGGGGTGGTAAAGGGGCAGCTTCTACCTACAACAGCAGGGAAGGGACACGGGTTGGTTTGGAGAACCATCAGAAGATAACCAAGGGATGGGCACTTCTTAGTCACAGAGCTGGGACGCGATCACACGTGGCTAAGTGAAGGGCTCGAGTGTTAGGTATTGTGAATATCTTTTACTTGCAATACTCTCTCTAGAGGTTTCTTCCCAAAGAAGGTGAAGCGATTGTACAGAGGATCTAATGCAGTGAGAAGCGGGCTGATGTGCAAACACTACTCCCAGGGTCTGTCTGGACAGTCCAGGTGGGTGCAAAGCATTTGCATAAAGAAGCCGAGATCGGAATGCCCTCAACAAGCCCTTTTGGGAGCAGAGCAACGAGGCAAGGTCCCCAGACCCCAGTAGGTAAGGAGGTGTCTTTGCACAACAGAAATGCACAACATATTGGGTCAGCTCCCCTCGAATTCAGAGAAGTTGGAAGTAATCACTGAGCAAACAGTAAGTCAGAATTTAGTAGGGGCTGAGATACTGCTCGAGCTCCTCCAGCTTAGAAATGTGCTTTCATCAAACAGGACAGGACCATAAAGGCAATTCCCCTTTAGATTAAAGTGGCCCATGGGAAACCTCTGTAACTCTGGATAGCTGAGGTTGGAAATCAGGTATAATTCTGCTTACTTAATTACCTGCCACCTCTAGCTCCACTCCCTGACTTGTGATGAGCTCCGTAAGTCTTAACGACACCAGAAGACTCCACGACCTATCATTCCTTCAAACCAGTGGTTGTCCTGCTGCTGAGAGCTGGGACCACACTCCCTTTCTTCGGAAATGGAGGCTGAACCCCTTGAGTTCTGTACCTCTAGAGATTCTAAAATGTTCTTTCCCTAATAAGTGCACTTTTTCCAAGCTGCTCCTGGAAGCCAGGGACAGGCCCCAGGCAAGCATATGGCGCTGCCGGCATCAGAGCACTGGGTCTGGGACAAGGGAAGGGCAGGAGGCCGGCAGCCAAGGAGATAGGAGACTTGCCCTGTCAACCAACTAGACGCTACCAAATGCACCATCATCTACAAGAGTTCTTGAGCTATGTGCACGTCTAAACCCAGTGTCCTTTTCCACTCCCCGTGAGAGGCCTCAGCGGGTACCAGGTGAGGCCAAGGCTCCATCCCTGCTACCCCCGCAGGTAGGCGGCGCCCGCGGGCTCGCGGCCCAGCGCGTTGATGTGCGGGAGCGCGCCTGCCGCGGCCGCCAGCTTCTCGCTCAGCTTCTGGTTCAGCAGCTCCAGGTGGCGGCCATTCTTCCGCGCCTGCCGCAGGGACCTCTTGACCTTCTTCACCCGGTCCCGCAGCTGCTTGTTCCGCTTCTCTAGGGTGGCCACCTTCTGCTGCAGCTTCTTGACGTGGTCCTCCTCCTCAAACAGGGCCTTCTGCACCGAGGAACACATGAGCTGGGGAGAAAACACCAGGAGACGCAGGTGAGTTTCAGAAAACCTCCCCAGGTAAGCTTCCTGGTGCTGCCAGCCCGGCAACACAGACCCCGATGTCACCAATGGCCCCCAACCCGGGATAAGGACAGTCCTCATGCCCCCTTCTTGTTTTCACCCTGTGGACCTCAAATGCAGAGCCCCCCTCTCTTGCTTTCTGTGTTTGGGTACCCTAGATTATTTTGTTTTCAAAAGATACTCCATGGTTTTGTCTTCTTACGTGCCTACCGATTTGCATCCTATTGAGTCCCTGTTGGAGCAGGTCACTCTTCACTTTTTGCTCTCATTCAGCAGTTTCGCCTGTTCAATTCTAATCTGACTCTAGAACATTTTACAGTAAAGCCCAAGCTTGAGGATCACCCACTTGGAAGCGAAACTGGATCCACAGAGGGCCTTCAGCGTATTTCCACGAAAGGGCTTTGCCTGTGCTGAGGTGCAAATACCCTCATTCTGGAAACATTTCTAGTCATCGTGGGATGGGCTGGAAGTGAGTGTCTCTTTTGAAAAACTTAGTTTTTGTTTCTTACCTAAGCCCCCTTGGTTTCTTACAGAAAAAAAAGACATTCTAAATATGTCACTCTAGCAAGAAGGACAGAGCTCTGGTGACCCAAGAAGTAAGAGAACAAAACCCGAAACAGAAAGATGCACAGAGAATATGAATAGTCTACAGGAAAGGTAACATACAAATATCTCTTAATCTCTTATATGAAAAACTTAATAAATGCAAAATAGATCCACAATGGATTGCTTTTCTTTTAACAAAATGAAATTTTGATTTTACCCTTTGGTAAAATCAGAATCAGCATTTGGGGAAACAGGCATTCTCTTGTAGGCATTCTCATATACTGCGGGTAGAGTGTAAACTTCTATAAAGAACAATCTGTCAAAATGAAAATTGCATATACCCTTTGATCTAGTCATTCTGATAGAAACACTCCCATATGTGCAAATGTATATTTATATATTATATATAATAATATAATTGTATTTTATTTATACACACACACACATAAAACAACTATAAGAAGGTTGAGGAATGACATTAGCATCATGGCCATATGAGACATCCCTCTTCCCGCCCCCAACAAAAATGGCATCATGAACAAAAGTGACTTTAAGAGAACTGTGGGATCCACCAAGGGACCCAGGAGGAGTCTTGCCCACGCATTGCATCTACGCATGCCTGTCTTTCTGATTGCTTGCCTGTCTCTAGTATTCTGTTGTGTCCACAGAACATATTTTTCCCTGTATATGCAAATTGTATGTTTATAAGTAAAAATGTTAATACATTAAATGATTATTCATTTTAAAGCATAAGAAAAAAAGACGAACATCAGTCCTGGCTGTGGACCCTTCAGTGGTCCGTGAGCTTCCTCCAGCCCCTCTCAGGCAAAGAACCTCAACAGATATTTCTCAAAGGAGATATACAAATGGCCAACGAGTATATGAGAAGGTGCTAGACATCACCAGTCATCAGGAAAATACAAATCAAAACCACAGTGAGGAGCAGGCAAGCAAAGGAACCTGTTGTTTGTTCTCACTGCCCCCCACCCCTGCTCTGCTGCAGCAGGGGTCCCAATAAAGCCCTGACTGAACTTGGCCTCTGATCAATTAACCCTAGTTGGTAACATATTTTGTGGTGCCCAACGTGGGGCTTGTCCCTTCTAGGGGAGAGGATCTGGGCACCTCCGGGACCACCGAACGCAGCTTCCCCGTGGGTGACAAGCGGCCACCTGAACCTCTTGTTTCAGCATCACCTCGTTTGGTAAGTCTGCCTTTCTGGCCCCCGAGGGGCCTCAGTACCCTCATTCAGGCAACGCTTCTCCCCTCCCCTTTGTCCCTCACCATTTTCCCTTTCCCTCTCCTGAAATCTCTCTACTTCTCTCTCTGTCCTCTCCTCCTTCTGTCCTTCCAAGAGAGTGGATGTCAGGCAAGCTACAGCTCCCTCTGGCTGGCAATGGCTCACCGTGACGGGTGACAAGCAGAGGTGGGAGAGGCTCCCATCACACCTTGCAGACCTTGGTCCAGCGGGCTCTCCCTGACTGGAGATTTATGAGAGCGATAGACGTTCAAACCTCATATCGTGTAGTGGGCTGTAAGTCTGATCGTCCCCATATTCTCACCTTTATTTTCCTGCCGCCAAGAGAAGTCCCATTGGGAACGAGCTGAAGCGGCAGATTTCTATATACTGGTGCATGCGTGGGTGAGAGTCCCACCGGTGGGTCGGGGACCCACAGACGACATACAACTGGCTGGTTTCCGGGCTTGATCACCCCGGATGGGCAGTGGACAGGGTGCTCCCTCCTTCACTGGCCCTTTCTGGAAGCAGGCAGATTGGTACCTGAATAGACAGCCGCAGGGGGCGGGCTGAAAAGGCAATCTGTCTCTTTCTCATTTTCAGTCTTTTCTGTCCCTCCTCCCTTTACCTCTCCCTTGGTCCTTACCCCTACCCTCCCATCCCCTTAATCCTGAAAACTTCTTGTTTGTGTCTTTAAGTTTTGCGATTGGTATCTTTGTGATGTAGTTTTTGTCTGTCCAGCTGTTCCTGGAAGTCACTGCCGACATTGTGAGCACATACAAACACAGCCCGCATTGCCTGAGACTCCAGCCTTGGGTTACTTAGTGGGATTTCAAAGAACAAAAAGAAAAGACAGGAGCTTGCATCTCCCTCTCCTCTGCACTTGCAATGTCGCTATTCTGCCTGAGCTCAGGGGGCTTGCATCTCTCTCCTCTGCCTTTGCAATGTAAGTCTTCTGCCTGGGCTCTCAGGAACCACCTGATTCATCTGTAGTCCCCCAGACTGAGGGGGGAAAAAAAGGCCATTTTAAATTCAAGCGGGAAAACTATGAGATCTCTGCTTCTACAGAAATTAACTTGTCTAGCTTAAGCTATGGGTTTAATTAATACAGACCCATCTTTAGAGTCATCAACATAAAGTACAATACTTTCATTGTATCTAGGGTTACTGGAAGTCAATAAGTGTACATTGTTCCTGTTATAAAAATCTGTCAACAGGGACAATAACCTGATATGATTAAATTTTTAAGTAAATGTAACTGGGATAAGAACTTTTTGCTAAACTACATCGGAATAATTATGTTTTGGAAACATCCATCTAAAACAGTCTCTCCCATTTTTGGTGAATTTGAAGCTAAAGTAATTAAGATAGGAATTAATTGTATATGTAGGCCATTTCAAATAAGATAAACTATTGGAACATTAATTGCTAAACAGGTCTAAATTTACCTACTTTTGTCTTCTTGTGAGAGAGAAATTAAGCTGTTTGGTGCCACCTTGAGATGTTCGCTACCAATTTGTGGAATGCTAATGTGAAAGACAGTTCATGGTGGCTTAAGGGAAGTAGGATGCGTTAAGAAAAGAAGGTACGAGGAATGGGAATATATTTTGTTGAAAGGAAAAAGGATGACTTTGTCCTAGAGCTGGCTGTTTCTGAATGGGGAAAGAATAAGGGACAAAGTATGGCTACACAAAGTATGGCTACAGAAAGTTGCAGGTTTGCGGAAGAGGAACATTAGGAACTTTGGTCAGGATTTTCTAAGGTTGGATTAAATTTAATTAGGTAAATGGATTTTATTAAGAGTAGGTTGATGCAAGACTGGGCTTGGTTTCTCTCTCTCATAAAAAAAGTTTTCCCGGGATCAGGTTCAAAGTCAGCCCCCACCTTTCCCCCCTTTGGGAAGTAGCGATGGCAACAGAGGGATTATTAGAGTGCACAGCCCCTTCTCAATGGGAGACTTAGGAAACCCATAAGGCAGGTTCTCAGAGAACCCTGACAAGTTTAGGGATGAATTTATCAGGCTGGGATTGACATTCTCTCTCACCTGGCAGGACAGCATGGATTGTTCTGGCCCACTGTTGCACCCCAGATGAAAAGGAGCACATACTGAGAAAGCCCAGGGAACACGCAGATGGCCTACTGGCCACCAGTCCACATGGCCAAGTTTATCAGGTAGGTGGGACGCAATCCCAGAACATGACCCATGCTGGGACTGTGAAGATTGTGTAGGCCAAGCTAGGATGAGACATTAGGGATGAGACATTAGATTACATGTCTGTCAGAAAGAATGAAAAGGTGTATGGTGAAGCCAGTAAATTACAATAAGGTCTGAGAGGTTACACAGGAAAAAGGTGAGAGCCCAGCAGGCTTCCTGAGCCGGGTGACAGAGGCATTCAGGAAGGACACCTATACAGACCCTGAGTCCGCAGAAGGGAGTATGCATTTTATCACCAAGGCTATTCCTGATATCTGGAGACAGTTCCAGAAGCTTGCGGCTGGGCCCCAAGCCCTGCTGTCAACCCTGAGGAGGCCTTCAAGGTCTGTAACAACCGAGACTTAACAGAAGAGGCCAATGAGGATAAGAGGCTAATAAAGAAAACGCAGCCTCTGGCCGCTCTGATCCACCCACCACCTCCAGGGGACCCTGGAGGGCCGAGAAGGCTGGACAGACCACCAAGAAGCCCCTTGGACCCAAACCAGTGTGCCTTTTGTCAGAAAGGGGGCACTGGGAGGCGGAATGTCCTGGGCACCCTCCTGTGGGATGCCCGAGCGCCTCCCCGGCTCCAGATCCATCCTCGTGACTGCAGCAGAGCCTCGGGTCACCCTCGATGTGGCAGGTAGGAGAACTGAATTTCTTGTAGACGCTGGAGCCGCCTGCTCTGACTTGGCCAGCTGGCCCCCTCTCCAGCCATGACTGTGCTGTGATGGGAGTCGATGGACAGCCAAAGGAAAGGCGATTTACCATCCCCTCTTGCCTGTGGAATCGGGTCCATTATTATTATTCACTCCTTTTTGTACATGACAGAATGCCCTGTCCCTTTCCTCGGGAGAGATATGCTAAATAAGTTAGGAGCTAGTATATTCTTAGGTCAGGGTGAATCCAAGAAGGTAATCCGAACGGAGAATGCATCTGTTAAAATCCCAGATGACCCACCTGTTGGGCATCAAAATATGCCCCAAGACATCCCCCAAGAAATTACAGAACAGGTAGATCCTGCAGTTTGGGATACCTCGGTGCCAGGAAGGGCAAAACGTGTTCCCCCAATAAAAATAAAGTTAAGGCCTGGGGAAAAATACCCCTGGAAGACACAATATCTTTTAAAGCCTGAGGCCCTGAGGGGAATCCAACCGCTGCTCAGCAGATTCCTGAAACACGGACTCATTAGGCCCTGCCAATCCCCTTGCAGCACCCCGAACCTCCCCGTACAGAAGCCTAACGGGGAGTGTCGGTTTGTGCAAAACTTACGAGCATTAATGAGAGCTTTGCAATTAGGGAAGGATAAGAAATTAAATATTTTCACTGACTCTAAATATGGGTTCCACGTGCTACATGCTCATGTTGCCAGATGGAAAGAAAGAGGAATGTTAACCACTAGAAGTGTTCCCCCATAAAACATAAAGATTTGATTCTGGTCTGTTAGAAGGAGTGTAGCTTCCTACCCAGGTAGCAGTAATGCACTGCAGGGGCCATCAGAGGGATGGATCTTTTGTGATCTTTTGCGAGCCAAGGGAACAGCAAAGCTGATCAAATTGCAAAACAGGCAGCTCAGTTGCAGGAGCCTGAACAAGTTAAGGCTCTAGTGATTGGCCCCCCCTGAAACTCCCTAGCCTTCACCAGTTCTCCCCCCCAGGAATAAGAAAATGCTGAGAAATGGAGCTCTGAGAAGGGAAGCACAGGCTGGCATCAAAAGGAGGATGTTTCTAATCCCTGAAGCCCAACAATGGAGACTCACCAAGAGCTTACAGGACGCCACCCACTACGGGAGGGATGCACTATGGGACTTGAGGCAAAAGGCTTTTTCAGGAAAGGGGCTTGAAAGAACAATAAAACAAGGAACGCTTGCCACGCCTGTAATAACCCACAGGCCCATCCAATCCCCCCTTCGTCACTCAGGCCAATTCAATGCCGAGGGACATACCCGCGGGAAGCCTGGCAGTTAGATTTCACCCAAATGCCCCCACGATCAGGATATAAATATCTTATGGTGTTTGTTGATACTTTCACAGGATGGGTTAAAGCCTTCCCCACCCGACCTGAGAACGCCCCGCAAGTCTGTAAGTCCCTTTTAAAAGAAAGAATTCCTCGGTTTGGACTTCCAAAGTCCCTGCAGAGCGATAACGGGCCCTCTTTTTATAGCCAAAATCACACAGCAGCTCACAACAGCCCTAGGGCTAGACTACAAGCTACACACCTCTTGGCACCCCCAGTCTTCAGGGAAGGTAGAGAAAATGAACCATCCTTTAAAGAAAACCTTAGCAAAGCTCTGCCCAGAGACTCGTGCACCCTGGACCAACCTGCCTCTTATTGCACTCCTCAGGGTCCCTGTAGCCCTCAGGAGTGGTCTGAAACTTAGTCCCCTTGAAATGACCTACGGGAGGCCTTTTCTTACTACTGACATTCTACTGGATGAGGAAGTGAACCAGACCCTGAGATATATTATTCTAGGACAAGTTCAGAAAGCAATCCAGGATTATGCCTACAAGGCACTGCCAGCTCCCACTAAAAATACAGAGGAAGGAGCAGTTCCTTCACAAATAAACCCCGGGGACCCAAGTTCTTCTCAACATCTGGAAAGAGAGCTCCCCCAAAGACCAACTACTGCCAACTATTACTCTAAAGTAATTTAAACCACCCCCACTGCTGTCAAACTGCAAGGGGTATCTGTTGGGTACATCTGTCCAGACTAAAGCTTTTACTTCCAGAAACCCCACGGGTCACAACAGAAGAACAATGCACCTGTGAGCTAGCGGAAGATCTGAGATGCCTATTCCAAAGACAGGTACCATCAACGGGTAAGTAAAATGATGTAGTGAGTTGGCTCCTATTTGAAGCCTTAATGGGACTTGGGACCTCTCTTGTTTCCTTGGCTGATGTGGTTCTTGACAATCGTCTGGCCCTTGAGTACCTTCTGACAGAGCAAGGCAGACTTTGTGCGGTAACTAATACTTCCCGCTGCACTTGGATCAATGCAACAGGACAGGTAAAAGTTAATATTAAGGAAATATAAGCTCAGGCAGAGTGGCTTCATAATTTTGGCAGGGGTGATATCGCCTTCCTTGTCTGGTGGTCAACAGTCAAGGAAGCCCAAAGTTAACCTGGTTCCTTCCCTTTCTAGGCCCTTTAATGGCAATTGTTGTTCTTCTCCTTTTTAGCCTTTGTTTTGTTTAACCTTTTGGTTAACTTTGTGTCTTTTAGGCTCCAACAGTTTGAAGTAAGGCTCATGATGGCTCAAGAAATTCAGCCCATTCCAGCGGAAAGTGGCCCAGGTCCCTACAGGTCCTTGGAACAGTCAGGTCCTTCTCCTCTAGGGGAGGCTAGGGTCTTTCAGAAGAAGAGACCTTCAGC
Organism: Delphinapterus leucas; assembly: GCF_059928025.1. Lineage (NCBI taxonomy): Eukaryota > Metazoa > Chordata > Mammalia > Artiodactyla > Monodontidae > Delphinapterus > Delphinapterus leucas. Next base: position 19,247,091 of record NC_143130.1, on the reverse strand, counting down.
CTCTTACCCCTTAATAAATGTGTAGAGTCTCTTAGGGGGGAATGAGACAGGCTGGGACCTGGGACCCTATACTGCAGTGCTGCAATGCTTGCACCTGGACATACCTCTCCTCAAGCAACAAATTAAAAGAAACTGTATGGGACTAAAAATTACTGCGTGCATGCTCAGTTGGGGCAAATTCTAGACAAAAGATACAAAGAGACCAAAAACACCCAACTGCCATTTTGAGGAGCCTGGAGCAAAAGCAGGGCACTGCGCATGCCCCCGGCACACAACACCACCTAAGGGGTGGGCAAGACACCTAAGCCACCCCTTCGGCCCAGCCCTCACCCCATATAAGGAACAAGCTCGCCCCCTCTCAGGGCGTGGGCAAGCAAGGGAACCTGTTGTTTGTTCTCACTCCCGCCTGCTGCCTCAGCAGGGGCCCCAATAAAGCCTTGCCTGAAAAAACAAACAAAACCCACAATGAGGTGTCACTCACACCTGTCATCAAAAAGACAAGAAATACGGTTCCAGTTCAAGATGGCGACATAAGAGGATTCTGAGCTCACCTCCCACCACGGACACACCAAATCTATAGCTACATACCAGGCAACCGAGAAAAAAAACGCACACTGAAGCAGGTAGGAGAGGCTGAGACAATCTCATCATAAACCCGGTGCAGCGACCTGCAATCAAGAGGGAACTGACGACTGAGCTTATCCCTGAGGAGCAAAGGGGTTGAACCCCACATCTGGCACCCCAACTTTTAAGACCTGCACCTGAGAGACAAGCCCCCAAAACTTCCAGGTTTGAAAGCCACCAGGGCTTGCCTCCCTGAGACCCACAGGCTATGAGTGATCTGAGAACAGTTCTTAAAGGGCTCACACAGACTCACCTGGCTACCCAGCACCAAGGCCCAGTGCAGAGGCAGCCGACTGAAAAGCACCCGATTCGCTTATCTGAAAGCTTTGGCCTGAGGGGCAGGCTTCTCACTGAACACACAACCACAGGCCAACTGAAATACTCGACAGAGACTATGGCCTCTTTTTGAATTATGGTTTTCTCAGGGTATATGCCCAGTAGTGGGATTGCTGGAAGTCATGTACCAAAATGTTCATTGCAGCTCTATTTACAATAGCCCGGAGATGGAAACAACCTAAGTGCCCATCATCGGATGAATGGATAAAGATGATGTGGCACATATATACAATGGAATATTACTCAACCATAAAAAGAAACGAAACTGAGCTATTTGTAATGAGGTGGATAGACCTAGAGTCTGTCATACAGAGTGAAGTAAGTCAGAAAGAGAAAGACAAATACCATATGCTAACACATATATGGAATTTAAGAAAAAGTCATGAAGAACCTAGGGGTAAGACAGAAATAAAGACACAGACCTACTAGAGAACGGACTTGAGGATATGGGGAGGGGGAAGGGTAAGCTGTGACAAAGCGAGAGAGTGACACGGACATATATACACTACCAAACATAAGGTAGATAGCAAGTGGGAAGCGGCCACATAGCACAGGGAGATCAGCTCGGTGCTTTGTGACTGCCTGGAGGGGTGGGATAGGGAGGGTGGGAGACGCAAGAGGGAAGAGATATGGTAACATATGTATATGTATAGCTGATTCACTTTGTTATAAAGCAGAAACTAACACCATTGTAAAGCAATTATACTCCAATAAAGATGTTAAAAAAAAAAGACTATGGCCTTCGGGAGCCATTGTCATGCTTTCCCTCTGCTCCATCTTAGGTTGTGGTGCCTCCAAGAAAGGGGCTTATGTGCACATCTGACACCCTAGCTTTTGTGTCTGTCACCCAGAGAACACATCCCTTGATACCGTGGCTCTGGTGGCCAGCGGGGCTTGTGTTCATGGGTTCATCAGGATGGTAGCAAACAAAGAAATAGTTCTTAACTGGCTATTACCACAGGGTTCAAGGCAGAGGGAGCAGACAGAAATACCCATCTCCCAGTCTTCTCCTAAAAGAGATATTTGCAAACTGTAAAAGCTTCTACATGAGGGCTTGGCTTCCAATCAGCCTGAATCTAGGTGCTGACTGAAATCCTCCCCTGACAGGTCTTGGCACACCCTCAACTACTGCAAGCCACTAAGAATAAAGTAGGCTTCTTGGACAATCAATCACAAAGGTTTGAGAGATATCCAAGAGCTAGGGCAGAGTTGAACGATAAGGTTCATCTCCTACACAAAGCCACTCCTTCAAGACTGGGAGAGGTAGTTGTTTCATCTAACGCATATAAGCCATAGATTGTCAAGGAAAAATGAAGAAACAGAGGAATATTTCCAAAGGAAAGAATAAGATAAAACCTCAGAAAAAGACCTTAATGAAATGGAGATGAGTAATTTACCTGATAAAGAGCTCAAAAGAATGGTGATAAAGATGCTCACAGAGCTTAGGAGAAAAATGCATGCATAAAATGAGAATTTCAACAGAGATCAAAAATATAAGAAAGTACCAAATAGAAGTGACAGAGCTGAAGAATACAATAACTGAAAAATACAGTAGAGGTGTTCAACAGCAGACCAGATGAAACAGAAAAAAAGGATCACTGAACTCAAAGACAGGGCAGTGGAACTCATCCAATCAGAACAGCAAAAAGAAAAGAGAATGAAGAAGAGTGAAGACAGCCTAACGAGACAACATCAAGCAAAAGGGGTCCCTAAAGAGGAAGAGAGAAAGGGGCAGAAAACTTAATTGAAGACATAATGGCTGAAACCTTCCCTAACCTAGATCCAGATCCAGGAAACCCAGAGAGTATTAAATAAGATGAACCCAAAGAGACCCACACCAAGATACACTGTAATTCAAGTATCAACAGTTAAAGACAAGGAGAGAATCTTAAAAGCAACAAGAGAAAAAGAACCTATGTACGAGGGGAACCTACAAGACTATCAGCAGGTTTTTCAGCAGAAACTTTGCAGGTCAGAGGGAGTGGCGTGATATACAGATATAAAGAGCTGAAAGAAAAAAAAACTGCCAACTAAGAATACTCTACCCTGGAAAACTGTCCTTCAGAACTGAAGGAGAGAGAAAGAATTTTCTAGACAACGAAAAGCAAAAGAATTTCATCACCACTAGACCAGCCTTACAAGAAATGTTAAAGGGAGTTATTCAAGCTGAATAGAGAAGGTGCTAATTAGTAACAAGAAAACGTTACAAAGTAGGCATCTCACTGGTAAAGGTAAATATATAGTAAAATTCAGAATAATCTAATGTCATAAAGGCAGTGGGTTAATCACTTGTAAAGCCAGTATGAAGGTTAAAAGATAAAAGTAGAAAAATAACTATATAATTTGTTAGTGGATACACAAGATAAAAAGATGTATTTGTGACATCAAAAGCATTGGAAAATAAGTTATTAAAATGGACTGTTACAAGTTGTTTTACATAAACCTCATGGTAACTACAAAGCAAAAACCTATAGTAGATAAACAAAATATAAAGAGAAAGGACTCTACCACTACAGAAAATCATCAAACAAACAACAAAGAGCAAGAGAAGAGAAAGGAACAGAGGAACTACATAACAACCAGAAAGAAATTAACAAAATGGTAATAAGTACATACCTATAAGTAATTACATTAAATGTAAATGGACTATCTCCAATCAAAAGACAGAGTGGCAGGACTTCCCTGGTGGTACAGTGATTAAGAATCTGCCTGCCAATGCAGGGGACATGGGTTCGAGCCCTGGTCCAGGAAGATCCCACATGCCGCGGAGCAACTAAGACCATGTGCCGCAACTACTGAAGCCTGCGTGCCACAACTACTGAAGCCCGCACGCCTAGAGCCCGTGCTCCACAACAAGAGAAGCCACCACAATGAGAAGCCCATGCACCACAAGGAAGAGTAGCCCCTGCTCGCTGCAGCTAGGAAAAGCCCGCGTGCAGCAACGAAGACCCAATGCAGCCAAAAATAAATAAATAAGTAAATAAATAAAGACAGAGTGGCTGAATGGATATAAAATATGACCCATCTACATGCTGCCTAAAAGAGACTCACTTCAGCTTTAAGGACACACAGAGACTGAGAGTAAAGGAATGGAAACGATATTCCATGCAGATGGAAACCAAAAGCAACCTGGGGTAGCTGTACTTATACTGTAAGACAAACTATAATAAGAAACAAAGGTCATTAATATAATGATAAAGGGATCAATTCATCAAGAGGATATGGCATTTGTAAATACTTATGCACTCAACATAGGAGCATCTAGATACATAAAGCAAATATTAACAGACCTAAAGGGAGAAATAGACAGCAATACAATAATAGTAGGGGACTTCAGTATCCCCCATCAATAATAAATCATACAGACAGAAAAATAAGGAAACACTGGACTTCAACTACATGTTAGACCAGATAGACATTTACAGAACATTCAATCTAAAAGCAACAGAACACAGATTCTTCTCATACGCACAGGAAACATTCTCCAGGATAGATAATATGTTCGGTTCCAAAACAAGTCTTAATAAATTAGAATGCTGAGATCTTATCAAGCAGCTTTTCTGACCACAATGGTATAAAAGTAGAAATCAATTATAGAATAAAACTGGAAGATTCAAAAATATGTGGAGATTAAACATGCTCCTGAACAACAAATGGTCAAAAGAGAAAATCAAGAAATAAAACATACCATAACTTGCGGGATGCAACAACGTCAGTTGTAAGAGGGAAGTTCAGAGTGATAAATGCCTACACGATAAAACAACAAAGATCTCAAATAAACAACCTGAATTTACACCTCAAGGACCTAGAAAAAGAAAAAATAAAGCCCAAATTTAGTAGAAGGACTAAAAGCTGGTTTTCTGAAAAAATAGTAATCTTCAGCTAGATTCAGTGAAGAAAAGAGCCATAAATAAAATCAGAAATGAAAGGAGGTATTACACCTATTTACAGCAGATCATAAGAGACTATGAACAATTATACACCACCAAACTGGACAATTTGAAGAAATGGATAAATTCCTAGAAACATACAACCTACCCACACTAAATCATAAAATAAATAGGAAATCTGAACAGACCAAATACTAGTAAAGAGATTGAATCAGTAATCAAAAACTTCCCAAGTACTAGTAAAGAGATTGAATCAGTAATCAAAAACTTCCCAAGAAACAGAAGTTCAGGACCATATGGCTTCAGTGGTCTTTCTTTCTTCATTTAAAGAAAAATTAATAGCAATCCTTCTCAAACTCTTCCAAAAAATAGAAGAGAGAACACTTCCAAACTCATTTTACAAGGCCAGTATTACCTTAATACCAAAACCAGACAAGGACACCACAGAAATCACAAGCCAGTATCCCTGATGAATACAGATGCAAAGACCCTCAACAAAACATTAACCAACTCTTTTCAACAATATATTAATAGAACCATATACCATAATCAAGTCGCATTTATTCCAGGGGTGCAAAGATGGTTCAGCACCTGCAAATCCGTTAATGTGCTACACCACGTTAATAAGATGAAGGATAAAAATACTATCGATAAATGCAGAAAAGGCATTTGACAAAATTCAACATCCATTTATGATAGAAACTTTGGTGGGGGATTAGGCCTCGAGGGCAGAGCTCTCATGAATGGGATTAACGTCCTTATAAAGGAGGCCTGAGAGCTCCCTTGCCCCCTCTGCCACGTGAAGATACAAGAAGAAGTCTGTGACCTGCAAGAGGGCCCTCACCTGTCCACGCTGGCTCCCTGACCTTGGACTTCCAGCCTCTAGAACCTTGAGAAAAAAATTTCTGTTGTTTATAAGTCCCCCAGTAGGTGGAATTTTGTTATGGCAGCCCAAACAGACTAAGACCCCCTGGTACATAGTAAATGTCCACTAAACGTTGGTCATTATTATGGTATAGAGTTCAATCTCTTAAAACCCTTAAGACCTTTGTGACTGGACCCAGCCTGCAACTCCAGTCTTACTTATCATCCTTCTGTTCACACACTTTATGCCCAAAGCAACCTGGCTTTAGTTGTTCCCCAGTATGTCTTGTTCTTTCCCATCTCGGCCTCTGCGTGCTCTTCCTTCCTCCGGGAGGGCTGGTCGACCCCAGCTCTGTCTGGCAATCCTAGAACCATTCTGCAGGTCCACCCCCACGACACTTTCCATAGGTGTCTCTCCAATTATACATAACGTTTCCTACTCCCTCATCTCCATAGCACGCAGAGCCATTCATACAGCACACACCAAGCACCACACAGCCCCGGGGGTACGTGCACTACCCTCGTCACATCGCGAACTGCCGAAGGCCTATTTCACCATGGTCTTTGTAGCCTTGTTGCCCTGGCCATTTTAGGCATACACTAAAACATCGGAATCAAGTTATGTGTTCCAAAAATATCTGTCATTTAACAAAGAGCTTTTGCCACTGTTAAGGGGGTTGCGGGGAGGGAACATGTGCCACACTGCACTCTTCTGGCCAAAATGAGCCCCTCGAAGAGAAGGTGCCACAGGAGACTCTAGAGAACTCATTATTTATACAGTGTATGACCAGATATCATCTATATAACTTCCTGACAGTTTAATATGGCCACGTACTAGGCTCAGCACTTTATATCCACTCTCACTAAGTCACGATCATTCTCTAAGTTATGACGGATCCTTGAACCAAGAACAAGATAAAAGAATCCAAGCAAAGTCTATTAAAAGAAGAGGACTGGGTTTTGGGGGGGGGACTGACATGTACACACTGCTGTATTTAAAATGCATAACCAACAAGGACCTACTGTATAGCACAGGGAGCTCTGCTCGATATTATGTAACAACCTAAATGGGAAAAGAATTTGAAAAAGAATAGATACATGTATATGTATAACCGAATCACTTTGCTGTACACCTGAAACTAACCCAACATTGTTAATCAACTATACTCCAATATAAAATGGAAAGTTAAAAAAGAGGACTGGGTTTTAATATGGCTGGCTGTTCATTTTGAAAGGACAGAGTCCAATAGTGGGTTGGAACATAACATCAAAGAGAAGGCTGAGTTACATTTTATGACGTTCTTCACACGCTGCATTTTAAAATAATAAATGAGAGCGAACATGGTGGGATGCAACAAGCTCTGTGCTCTTGGTGGAACGTTAGTGCACATCTAAGACACCAACACTCTTCGTAGGCATCCCTCAGACCCAAGGCCCAGCTGTTCCCTACTCTAGGGAGCTAGAGCAAGAGGAAGACCACCTTGACAATGGCCTGAGGAAACCAAGATGAAGCAAAGGGACAGCCAGAAAGTGTGTCTGTGGGGGTTGGGGGTGGGGGGGTAGTTATTAAAATGGGATGAATGGGATGACTGGAGTTCCTTGGTGAATATGTCACTCTCAATCCCTTAGCCTCTCTTTGACATGGGTAGGGTTTGGGCTAGAGCAGAAAGACATAGAAGGACTCTTGTCCAATGTCACCAATAGCAAAGCTGTGACCCAGGACCCCTTACCAAGTAGAAGGTCTTTATCTTTGTGGAAAGTGGGCTCTGCCTGCAAATAGGAAGGGCTTCGGCCCTAGGAATAAGAGGCTAACCCCATAAAATGATGAAGCCATTGTCACAAGTGTCTCAAGCAGGCCTCCTGAATCCTGGCCTTCACCTCTTGAGAAGCATGAATTTCTACACAACACCTGTGCTTTCAAATATATGTTTCTTTAAGAAACTATCCTTTCTCTGAAATGCTTTCCAAATGAAATCAATCTCTTTAGAAACTGCTTTTAAAATATACATATAAAAGGTCAACACACTTGCTCATTTAATTTTGTGTGCTTTACAAGAGGCTGAGAAGAGGAGGGGGAAAGGCCAGACCAAGAGGAAACACGTATTGCCACGTGCTCTTTGAAGAAGAACCAAAGAGAAGCAAATGATCATTTGGGGCAACTGCCAAGCAACTGGTTGCTAATGGGCAGCCCCATCCTCAGGACCACATCACACCAGCTCTGACTGGCTACAGAGGAGAAAGCCCTTGCCTGTCAGATGTCTAAGCCCCCAGCATCCACCTGTGGCTGAGTCGCTTTTCTCTAGAAAGCTCCAGTGCTTCAGGGTGGATGAGAAGGCTGTCATAGGGGAGCCTGCCCTTTTATTCTCAGACAAAAGGTAGGCTGGGATACCCATTCTTTACCTTCTTTTTAAAGTAACGTCTTTTTAAACTATAAAAAGCGACATATTTTATTGTACAAAACCTTTTTCCAATTGAGACCAAAAAAAGATCATCTGTAATTCTGTTGCACTGAGATAGCCACTGCTGACATTTTAATACATCTCTTCCTAGGACTGTTTCTATTGGTATACATAAATATTTAAACGAAGTTGGACTCATGCCATTATTAGACTTTCTGATGTGATTTTTTTCCCTTTGCTATTTTATCATGATTATTTTCTGGACACTTGTACACTTCCATGGAGCACTTCAGTGGAAGCTGGGGGAGGGGGAGCCAGGTGGTTCTGCCCAGCTGCCGTGAACTGAAAAACTCATCACTAGTTGTTCATCTTCCTCCATCCTTATAACCACAGGCCAACAGGGAAGGATGCCAAGATGGGCGTTTTTGCATCTGTGGGGCTGAATGATCTTAGGGCGGCCTTTCGGGTGGTCACCAGCCTCCAATGACAGGACAAACCCATGAGAGTTTCTCACCTGTGCTCTACCTGAAACCTTCCCGTGTGTTCTCTGCCATCCCCAGGAATCTCAGGTGCTGTGGGAAAGTTTCGCAATCAAGATCTTGAAGGGTTAAGGAATTGAAGCCATGTTACCATACAGAATCCATATACAATACAGAATCACCTCTAAATGATTAAAGAAATCATTTCTAAATGGTTTCCACCTCCATATGTTCGTTCATTCCAGCAAGAAGCATTTATTATACCATGCCTGGTACTGTACGGTGCGGAAAGTTCTCCCTGAGTTACTCCGCAATATACCACTAAACTCTGTATCTACGTAACAAAAAGACAGTGCATTAAAAATTACTATTTCATGGCAGCAGACATACCAAAGGCTCCCTGAGAGGATTCTTGCCTTCACAGCTGCTTTCAATTTAAATAACCCTATACAGACAAAACAAAATGTACTTTCTGAAACGTTGAAAATGAGGCAAGTCCCAAAGCGGTAACACTGACCAACAGCTTGCCTTTTTAACACTTTGCTCCTGTTCTTGAGATTCAAAACAGAGAAAGGAAAAAAAAAAGGAGAGAATTAAAATCTAGAACAGAGGCCAGCAAACTGTGGGCTTGTGGACCCGATCCGGCCCACCACCTGTTTTTGCTAATAAAGTTTTATTGGAACACTGACACGTTCCTTTGTTTACATATGGTCTGTGGCTCCTTTCCCACTACAATGGCACAGTAGTTGCAACAGAGACTGTGTGGTCCAAAAAGTCTAAAATGTTTAGTACCTGGCCCCTTGTAGGAGAAAATTCTGGAACCCTCATCTTGAGAGACGCTCAAGGCAAACGGAGATGCAAAGGCAACAGCTGACAACTGGATGAGTTTGGAGGGAAAACAGCCAATAAAGAATGGAAGAGGGCAAAGGATGGAAAAAGCATCGGGTCCCAGAGTTTGCCAAGACCCTCACTGCCCACCCTTCACCCTTTTCACACCACTTTCGAGCACTGATGTGCAATCACTGCTTCAGGCTGCCAGGTCGCAGCTCAAGTTCTCAGTGATTCTTGTCAAGGAGCCTTTGACTCTCAACAGACTGCTGCCAATTTCAAACCTCCAGATGGAAGTTCACAAAAGAGCTCTTTCCAAAATGGTTATCCCACTGTTTCTAAAATGCTTCTCCAGCGACACTGGAAATATATGCTTTCTGGAAGCTACCCATGTGCACTGCCCAGGAGCAGCCAGTCTCAGGGTGAGAGGCACTCTGAAGTGGGTCGCTGGTCACACAATTTTTCAGTTCTGAAAAGCTTACACTGCATGGTGCCTTCTGACCCAGTCAAGGCCAGAGGCCAAGACTCCTTCATTCTGCGTGTGATGCAGGAACTCCTGGAGGGTTGATGGTGAGCCCAGAGGCCTCAACCCAAGTTCTTGCCAGTTCTCTCTCACCCTATCTCTTCGTTCCACCATTGTTTTAAACCTCTTAGAGACAGAGGAATGAGGAGGCGAGCAGCAGAGTCAAGTCAAAGCAGAATGGTTTTCTAAATGATTCGACAGCAACAGTTTGGATGACACCCAGCACTACCGAGAAAACTCCCAAGCCACAGAAGTGACAACAGCGTACTTCTGCGGACTCTCTGGAGAAACAACCTGAGGTTCCTATGACTGTATTTGACTTGGCATCTGGTCCTTCCTGTGCTCCACCCAAAGTCAAAAGAGTTGTCTCCCTGTGCCAGGAACCCAGCAGAAGCGAGAGCAGATGCCCCAGACAGGCTGTGGCTGAAGGCAAGGGGCATGGAGAATGGGCAAGTGGAGGTGGAAGCAGGCAGGCAGGGGTTCAGGGGACAGAGCTGGGGCAGCAGCACCCTTCCCACTGGGCAGTACTGGCTCAAGGGCTCCCCCAACCCTCCCTTCCTGCTCCCTTCCCCCGACTCTCCCCAGACAAGCCAAGGCTGTCTGGCCTCCTGGGTAGGAGCCTGGGCTTCAGAACCAGGCAAAACTGGGATTGCATCCTGGCTGCTCCTTCACGTATGGCAGGGCCTCCTCACCTGCATCAATGAAACTGCCTTAGTTCACTCTCCTTTTTTTTTTTTTGCGGTACACGGGCCTCTCACTGTTGTGGCCTCTGCCGTTGCGGAGCACAGGTTCCGGACGCGCAGGCTCAGCGGCCATGGCTCACGGGCCCAGCCGCTCCGCAGCATGTGGGATCTTCCCGGACCGGGGTATGAACCCGCGTCCCCTGCATCGGCAGGTGGACTCTCAACCACTGCGCCACCAGGGAAGCCCTCACTCTCCTCATTTACACAACGGGGGTAATAATGCCTCCACTATCCACTTGCTTTGAAGATTAAAATCAGAGAACAGATGTAAAAGCATCTGACATAGCACCTGACATACAGTAAACATACAATAAATGAATCTTTATGACTGTTCCTCACCTGAACTTGAGCTTTCCTGATTGAACTACTCCTTCATAACCACACTGGGCTCCCTCAAATATCTATGCCTTTGCATGTGTAGTTCCTTCTGCTTAGAAAATCTCCACCAACTACCCCCCACATCCTTATCCAACTGACAAAATTCTACTTATTCTCCAAGCCTGGGTTCAAGGGTCACCTCCCCTATGAAGCCTTCCCTGATTCCTCCAGAAAGAGCCATGTAATCTTTCCCCAATTCTACTGTCAAGTTTATCACACTGTGAGTCTGACTCTCTCCTGGACAGTCAAAGCCCCTCAAATGCAAGGGTTCCATCTTTTCATCTTTGAACCCAGTACCTGGCATGGAATAAAGCACTTAACAAAGGAAGGGATGCAGGTTGAAATAAAAACAAGTTCAGTGACTTAAAAATGAGCAACAGGGCTTCCCTGGTGGCGCAGCAGTTGAGAGTCCGCCTGCCGATGCAGGGGACATGAGTTCGTGCCCCGGTCCAGGAGGATCCCACATGCCGCGGAGCGGCTGGGCCCGTGAGCCATGGCCGCTGAGACTGCACGTCTGGAGCCTGTGCCCCGCAATGGGAGAGGCCACAGCAGTGAGAGGCCCGCGTACCGCAAAAAAAAAAAAAAAAAAAAAAAAAAAGCAACAAACGGAGAAGCAGGAGCCACCTTTGGAAAGTAGGTGCTGGCTTCATTGTGATCCTTGTGAAGTCCTATCCCAAGTCTGTTCTGACTCCCTGTTCTGGTAAGATCAGGAACTGGCTTTAATGATCCCTGAAGTTAATGCATTTTCTTTTCTGATTCTCTCCCAGGCCCAGCTGACTAGGTTATTTTGTGTATCCTACACCAAATCCTTAACAGCTGCAGGACATAATGGAGGTGAAAAAAGACTGAATTTTCACGGGGAGATGCTGGGTTACAGGAAGCCCAGGTAAATTCAGGACACAGATCACGTTTCAGAAAGACTCCAGAGATGGCGGAAGAAGAGGACAGGGTCTTCAAAGGCCAGGGCTTAACTCTTGAATCGACCATGATTAAAATCAGGAGAGACTGCGCCGCCTTGGGTCCATTCTTCACTATCACAGAAAGGGAAGTTTACCGATTAAGTTCAGTTACAGAGAGATAAAGGTAAATCTTCAGATAAATGCACTAGAAAGCACTGCCAAGGTGAGGTCTACATAACGATCATCTCATGATGCTCGCATGGGGACAAAAGGGGTTTTTTTGGTCAAATAAAGTTCAAAAATTCTGCATATTATGTCTCCCTCTTTGATACGATACACATTAACCTATCAACCGTACACGTTGGTCCTGCATTAAACCAACCTCCATGTTTTACACCCATTCTCATTTGACTATGGCAGAGCCCTCCAACAGGCAACAAGAACTGATTTCACGTGTTGGGGGGAATGTCCATCTTCTTAGGCCTGGAGGCAGCCAGTCCACTCAGCTATGAGCAGCCTGCTACACTGTCCTCAGGGCTTTTTTTTTTTATCAATGTCCATTACAAAAATCCTTTACTGTTATGGTTGGAAAAGGCATCATGGGTCTAGGAGCTCAGTAACTTTTAAAATAAATTTTGAAGATAATTAATGATATTTTAATTACCACTCATACATAAATGAATAAATGTCCCCATTGCATCCCACTACACACACTCTCTCTATATATATACCTATATAGAGATATAGACATATATCTTTATAAAGAAAGAATATTAATCACTCAATTGTATGCATGTGGACCTTGCTGATGGGAACTGAACTTGTTCCATTCTGTGACACTTCGATCTAGGTTCTAAGCTTCTCGCGGGGGAAATCTGTATCTCCCCAGGGAGTTTTGTAAACATCATTTTCCACTGTCCATGATGGGAGGATGACTGGGAAGCACTAGGTCACGGAAGACTGATTCCAACCCCCAAGGCTTTTCTAGACCTACCAAAGGAGGTAAAACTGAAACCACAGATCCTCGCGTGAGAAGGCTGCTAGCGGCTCTTATTCAGTTCCGAGCACTTTCCATGGTGCAAGGGAGAAAAGACTCCCGGGTAAGGTGGAAAGGAGCGTGTGATTTTTTTAGGTTCCCAGAAATTCATTCCAGACAATGGGCATCACAGTAGAAGGATGGGCACCTCCATCTAGTCCCAATCCTGCCACTGATGAGTTGGTGACTTTGGCAAGTCATGATCCTCCCTGAATCTCAGTTATAGTCTCAAAGACATCTTCCGATGCCTCTGAATGTTTGGTCCAAGCCTCCTTGGGCATTTAGTCCCCAGTTGTCCAGTTCTGGCCAGGGCTGAACTCCCAGTTGTCCAGTCCTGGCCAGGGCTGAACTCTGGCCGGGTTCTCTCCCATGAAAACAGTAGGAGGAAAACAGACCCACAGTAGACTTGCCAATGCAGGAGTTCCCTTGGGAGGCATGGGTGCTATTCATGGTCACTGGGATCTCAGGATTTTATTTAAAGATCTGACCACTGGCCTTCTGATGTGCGTGCTCAGCTTTCATGGCATCTCGGGCTATGGGAGAGGAAGAATGAAAGGGCCTGATGGTGTGGGCACCTCCAAACCCAGCAGTCGACAGACGTGCGACTACTGGCGATGGGGGCCAAGTTCATTCCTGCCCCAGCCCTGGGTGTGCAGACGACTGCTGAGTGGGGCTCACAGAGCCACTGACTGGCTCCTTAAGCTCCAGGCCTCGGGTCACTGCTGCTGCCCAAGGGAACAGCAGGCCAAGGTGAAGCTTCCCCCTCGCCCTGTGGACCTCTGAACTCAGTCCAAGGTGACCTAAAGGCAGCCCCTCTGATCTCAAGGCATCCGGGTAAGGTTGCTGAGAGTAGGAAGGTTGAACCATGGATCACGGGGGTCCCACCAAGGAGGGGAAGCCTAGAGAAGAAACTGGCCCAGAGGCAAGCCAGCCTGCTCTGCCCCTGCTCTCTCTCCAAAGGCATCACTGGCCTGACCCATCTGGGTCCAAGGCTCATTTCCCTGGGGCCTTTCACACTCACAGGTTTCAAACATTCAGTATTGTCTCCAGCCCTTCTGAAAAGGGCAGCTAAGGACCAGGCTCTACTTTTCCTCCTGATGTGTGGTGTATTTTCCTGGCATCATCAGTACTGGCTGAAAAACCCAAAGGGTTCCTGCCACCAGCCCAGCCCAACTGGGAGATGCGACAAAGATTTATAAGCTGTGAGCATGCTCCTATTTACTTCCCAGAGACTGATGACTGGTCCACGGCCACATCCAGGGTCTGACTCAGTCCAAAGTCTGTTTGCTGGGGAGAGTTTTTCAAACCCAGATACAGGATTTTCTGCTACTGAATCAAGACAGATAGACCCGGAGCCACCTCTCCTTAGAGGAGAAAGAGCTGGGGGTGGGATTCAGTGAGAGCTAGCTTCAAACTTAACTCAGGCTACGCAGCTATTTTTTCTTCTTTCAGAAAGTGGAGATACAGATAATGGTGAGACTGTGCATGGCGGTATTTGGGAAGCTGTCCATCCACTAAATGTTGACCATTATAATCACATACAGGCTCGGTCCATAACCTCATGTTCCAGAATCAGTTCTCAGCTAATATTTTAATAGGTAAAAATATTATTGGAAAATCCTTAAACCACAGATGACAAACAGATACTCAAGCACAGTGATGTGTTTCTGCCAACTTTCAAGGGCGTCCTTCCTGCCTTGGTATCTGGCACAGTCCCTGCAAACTTGAAAGCTTCAATAACATGGTCAGGGCAAATTTTACATGTGAAAGGCATTAGGTTACAGAATCCTACCCACTGCATGGTTATGGCCAGATTCTATGACAAATGAAAAGGGAATATTAGCTCTGAGAAGAAAATTTAAATATGCCTTAATTATTGTCCCATTATACAAACAACCAGTTATTCCTAGCCACCTCTTTAACAATTTGCTGTTCCACCTTCCTGAAATGCTGTTCCATGACTCTGCACATCAGGCTCATTGTCGTCCTTCTGGTTCCTGTGTCACCACCTCAGATGTCTTTCCTTACCACCTTGTACGTAGCCTCCCCTAATGACTGCCTCAGCAACCTGCTCGTGCCCCTAATAGCATGATCAGTTGACTAAATAATGATTAATTATCTCTTTCTTCCATTACACTATAAAACAGGGACTCTGTCTCTCATTTTTACTGCTATTACCCTAGTGCAGTTATTACCCTAATACAGTGCCTGGCATACAGTAAGTGCTCAAAAGAGTTTTGACTGAAATAACGAATTATAAAGCTATTACATGCTAATTATTTTTAAAATTGGAAACTACCTCAAAACAGAAAAAACAAAGTCACCACTCAAAAATGACTTATTTTACTGGCATCACTTTTTTTTAACCTAGTTATAAACTACACTGTATTTTCAATTTTGAATTTGGCTTTCTCAAGCTTTCATTTCATAAAAACCTTACAATCTGAGAGTTTCACTATTCTGATGGCTGAATCTATTTCATTATAAGATTACGCTTTAATTTACTTAGATATATTCCTTTGGTTGGGCACACAGGCTGTTTCTAAACATTGTACTATTTTAAATATTGTTCAAGAAAATAACACGCCACATTTTTCTTTATCAGGATTATTTCTTTAGGGCTGACACTTGAAAGTGAAACTCTTAGGTTATTAGACCGGAAGTAATGAACATTTCTAAGAATTTTGCTCTGTGTTGCCAAATTGTTTTCTAAGAGTATTATACTGATTTAAGGTTTAATTTTTCATATTTCTTTCTTTGATTTACCTAGAATCTATTTGGGTATATGGTATGATGTGAGTACATAAATACATTTTTTTTCCAAAAAGCAAATCAATTATTCTCCCACATTTTATTAAATACTCCTCCCTTAACTGGGGGGGGTGGGGTGTGTGTGATGAATTGGGAGACTGGGATTGACATATATACACTAATATGTATAAAATAGATAACTAATAAGAACCTGCTGTATAAAAAATAAAATAAAATCCAAAATAAATAAATAAATACTCCTCCCTTTCCACAGATTATATTACCTCCTTCCTCAGGATTCTAACTTATACTAAGGTCTGATTGGACCTACTTCAACCTGTTTAGCTGTGCGTTAGTACATCAGTGTCATGGGGCTTTTATGGTATATCATGTGATAGGATATTCCTCTTCTTTTTCAAAAAGTCCTTGGCCAAACTTTTAAAATCCAGATGGATTCTATAAGGATCTTAAAATACGGTATGAACCCATAGAGCTCTATACATATTTTGAGTGTGTCAAAAACTACAGACTAATATTTATTACCTAACTTTAAAAACTGCTTCAAAGTATATGCTTTTCTGATCTGTCTCCCTGCCCATTATTTTTTCTTAAATACACCCTTGATTCATCTGTCTTATTCCTACTCAGGGAATAAAGCCATGAAAGTTTTATGTTTTGTTCTGGATTTAACCTATAAAAGTTATATGTTCTCCTCTTCTCATTACCCATCTAGAAAAATACGCACAGATGTTCCTAATGGGAATAAAGAAGGACGGTCACAGCAGAATTATTAATAAGATTGAAAAAGTAGCAACAACTTTCATGCCCGTCAGTAAGGGAAGGGCTAAATAAACTACAGCCTGTCCACCCAATGAAATACTATGCGAAATTAAAGGGATGAAAACGGAAAAAATCTCCGACATGTATTATCAAGCGGTAACCTTCCCCCAGTTGTAGACCCATTCATATAGTATTATACCACTTACGAAAAAAAAAAAAAAGCCCACCAAACTATATTTTAGGATCCACATGTATGCATGTAAAACCCTGGTCTGAGGTCTGGAAGGATCTTGACTGTTAATAAGGTTGCCTCCGGGGAGGGGCCTGGGACTCAGAGTTGTAAAGGAAGCTGTGCTTTTATCTGTAGCGCATACATTTTTATACAAATACCGTATGCATGCGTGTTTCACTTGCGCAATTAGAAATGAGTACGTGTTTTTAAAGTCATACGCTTGGAAGGGATGATCAGCTCTTAGGTGCATTTCTCCTGCACACGCCTTGGTGCCATGAGGTTCCTTCCGTAGGTGCTCAGCACGACTTAGCCCCAGGGAGCACCCAGAACCTCAGCCCCCAGGGATCCCCACTCAGCAGGAATCACAAAAGACTCTGCAGTTGCCATTTTAGGTAAAAAAAAAGCCACTCTCGGGCAAGGGTCGGGGGAGCTTGACGAGGATTAGACTAGCAGCCACGGTGACACTTCCCAACCACAGTCATAATGGAGCAGGTGCTAAGCATGTAACCGGCTGGCGACATCACACACGACCCATCGGATCCGGTGCACGGCTGTGGAAGGGGGCTGTTATTTACTTGATGCACCAAGATCCCCACACTTGGGACTTTATCACCCCTAGATTCTGGCGTTGGAGAAAGAATAATAACTACCATTTATCAAGGCATCCACGTGCCAGGCACCGTACCACCCGTTTTGGACACATTCTCGTATTAAATTCTGACATTTGACCCACAAGGTAGGTTGAACTATTTGTCCCATTTTAGAGATTAGAAACACGAAGCTCAGACAGCGGAAGCAACTTGCCTAAAGCCCCATGGTACGTGATGGAACTTGAACTTGGAATCAGACCATCTCTCTTCAAAGGCTGTGTGCCCTTTGCTCTTAAGCTCTGTGACAGAGGTCTTCAAATAAGGAGATTTCATCTGCAAACCAATAGCTCAAGTGGAGGTTTCTAGGGGCCTGGCTCTCCTCCCTGGCCCTTGGCAGTGCACACAAGGCCATTCCCCTCCCACCACCTTCCACCTACTCCCCACTCCTCCGCCCGCGCCCCCCCCGCCCCCCAAAAAACCAGGCGCAAACTAAACATGACAATATTTGCCTGTGACACAGTGGTTTCAGTTACCAAAAGAGAAAACTGGAAACAAGCGTTCCAGCCGCCCGCCTCCTCACCTGCGTCCGTAACCCCACTTGCGAGCAGTCTGGATACGCAATCTAAAATGAATTAAGGAGGCAACTTTAGTGAAGAAGGACATGAGCTCAGCTTTTATTTATTTGGCTGTGTTGGGTCTTTGTTTCTGCGCGACAGCTTTCTCTAGTTGAAGCGAGCGGGGGCCACTCTTCTTCGCGGTGCGTGGGCCTCTCACTGTCGCGGCCTCTCTTGTTGCGGAGCACAGGCTCCAGACGCGCAGGCTCAGTAGTTGTGGCTCACGGGCCTAGTTGCTCCGCGGCATGTAGGATCCTCCCAGACCAGGGCTCGAACCCGTGTTCCCTGCATTGGCAGGTGGATTCTCAACCACTGTCCACCAGGGAAGACCCATGCTCAGCTTTTAAAAACTCACAGTTAATGAACATCAAATTCCACTCTAGTCCCTGAGAAGGTGACCTTTTGACTCATAAACTTTGTACATCCTGTGGCCAGAGCTGGAATCCTGTCCCAAAGGCTGGGCGTGTGCATCTGCTGTGAGGTCTGCCCAGAGGCCCAGGATGGGCGGCCAGCTCCCCACTCACCCCCTCCCTGAGCTGGAAGCCAGGAAGCCCCGCCCACTGATAGACTTGACTGACTGGGAAAAAGCCAGGCCTTATGCTTTTTTCTCTTTTTATCTATCTATCTATCTATCTATCTACCTATCTATCTATTTTATTTTTAGCTGCGTTGGGTCTTCGTTGCGGTGCGCGGGCTTCTCACTGCGGTGGCTTCTCTTGTTGCGGAGCATGGACTCCAGGCACGCGGGCTTCAACAGTTGTGGCACGCGGGCTCAGTACTTGTGGTGCGCTGGCTTAGTTGCTCCGTGGCATGTGGGATCTTCCCGAACCAGGGCTTGACCCCGTGTCTTCTGCCTTGGCAGGCGGATTCTTAACCACTGCGCCACCAGGGAAGTCCCTCTTTTTTTCAAATCATTTTTTTTTTTATTGTGGTAACAAACACAGAACACCATTAATGCATCTATGTTTACATGCACGGTTCCATGGCATCAAGTGCATTCCCACAGCTGTGCAGTCCCCCCTGCCATCTGTCTCCAGGCCTCACCTCTGGGCTCCCTAAGCGTTTCCACCCCACCCTACCTTCCCCTGTCATCTGCTCTGCTTCGGCCCTTACAAACTGTCCTCCACTTCTCCAGATGGTCCTTTGCTTTCTACAGCAGTGCCATTCTGGGGAATAAAGCCCGCACCGCAAGCAGCCCACACGGCACAGGCTCCCCAGCAGCCCCGCTCTGATGGCCTCCGGGGCCTCCTTCCAGACCCGGGCTGGACCTCACTGCCCAGAAGGCTCAGGATCTGCCCCCTGAGCGGATCCCCGAGCCTCCCCCTTGGACCGCCCTGCATCCACCCGCTCCTCCCTCCAGGCTTCTCCGTGTCAGGAGATGCTTTGGAACCCGGGTTACAACCTGGCACCTCCTTGGGCAGCTAGGTGACCCTGGGCAGGTGGCCGAACCTCAAGGAGACAAAACGCCCCTCTACAAAATAGAGCCCCTGTATCTAACTACTACAATGGATGTGAGGACTAAAAAAGAGTCTTGTCAAGGGCCCAGGATGTGGAAAGCTCTGTTAGATGCTAACGACAGGCTCCTTCTATAAGATGATACTGACTCCTACTGGTTCCTGCTTCAGCTCCCTCTGCCTCTCCATCACCCTCCTCCTCACTTCCCTCTTCCCGCAACACCCCTGTCCGCCCACTCCTCGCTCTCTGCCTTGGGTGGGAACCCAGAAAGTTGATGTTATCCCAGCATGCGGTGGGCTCCCTGCTGTCCGAATCCCAAGGAGCTTCTGTTTCTAACCTCTTCCCTTGGCTGAGTCTGGCAGAAAAAAAAAATGCCCACTTAGATGTCACATCTCATAGGAGGGAAGGTACAGAAAGAGACAATTCCCCAAATGCCAATTTACAGCCTGGAAAGGGAGCCCAGAGCCTTCTGGGCTCGGAAAACATATGCCCTTGCTCTGATGCTTGCCAAATGTTCGATATACAAACATAGGACATCCTTTCCTTCCCTTCCCCCTCTGTGAGCGAGATAAAGACAATCCCTTGATAGATTTGAAGAATAAATTACTTATTTCTAAAAGTCACCGGGGGAAAGAGACCATCTGGATGCTCTGAAAGCCTTAAACACAGGAAAGAAACCAAGTAGACAAAACCAGATTGGAATGGGCTTCTGCAGACACCCCCTGGGCCTGTCTGTAACTTTAATCTCCTAGAAGAGAAAGTAACATGATTGTTCCCCTGCAACCCCCTGCTTAGGAAATACATGCCAGGGCGCTTGTATTACATCACTTCTCTGCCCAGAAACCTTCAAAGGCAACCAGAGCCCATCAGGAGGTGGTCCTCACTTGGCTTCCCTATTTGACATCATTACTCTTTTCACAAGCACTAAATTACAGGCACCCTGAACTAGTCTTGCTGTTTCCCAAACATACCCCAACCATCACTTGTAGAGTCTTTATTACCGACGCGTTCTCCACCTGGCATGTCTCCCCACCCCCACCCACTTAAAAGGCACCCTTCTCCAAGGCCAGCCTCTGATGCCACCTTCACAAAGCCTTTCCTGGGTCCCTCGACTGCATGTAATCCACCCCCTTTGGCCTCCCATGGCGCCTGGAACCCCCCTTTTTGCATTTATCTTGCGGAGGCAGGAAATTAAAACCCATTATGTGATATCTTATCATAAGGTACATAGACAGGTTCACCCCAGGGATACATCATGGTCAAGTACATACTTGTCTTCACCTCTGCGCTTGATGATGAATCTTTGGAGGCAACACCTGTGTCTGCCCCCTGGTCTCCATCACTCAGCACCCCTGCTCCATGCCTGGAACTTTCCGGGTACTCAGTAAACATTAGTCTATTAAGCTTTACAAGTTGATAACACTTCTCTAAGCATACAGCCTGTGGACACAACCTCCACTGCCATGTGGGTCTTTGCAAATGTTTATAAGGAGCCTGAACTCAGCAGTGCACATATCCCCATGGAACAGCTGTACTTTGCAGTGAAACCAAGGGAAAGTGGAATTCCCTCCCTTTGATAGATTGATGACACACTAGGTCTGGTCTGAGATTCATCTATGAGCTCAGTTCTGTACCTTGAAGGAGACTGGTTTCAGATGCTACAGAATTATCATCCCCTCAATTTCCACTTGAAGCATCTGGTATGATTAGCTTAGGCTATGCAAATTTCCAGGTGAAGCTCTTGAGTTTTTAGAGCCCTTCCCAATCTCCCGGAAAGCCGTAAAGCAAAAAGCTTAACATTCCCTATTTCCGATTCTGTCTTGAAACCACCTTCCCACACAGTGTGGCTTAAGACACAAAAATCATTGCATTAGGCTGCAGACTTGCGAGCACGAACGAGCTCGTTAGGTTCTTCTGACCTGTTTCAGGAAATCCTACACTTGTGGGTTGAAGTAGAAATCCTAGAATGCCTTCTGAACTGAAAATTCATTACCAAAAGGGAACTTATAACTGTGTTGCCATGGCAGCCAACCTGTCACGTTTCACTCAGCCTAAGAATATCTAAACCCTGATGGTTCTGAGAACAGGCTAAGTGGAACGGCCAGGGGCAATCTCCACAGGGACCTGGGGTAAGACCCATTTTCCTGGTCTTAACCCACTGTGCCTCTCTGTGGATCTCTAAATGCCCTGACTTCCTCTGAGTGTCACTGTGGGGATCCAGGCTATAGCTCCTGCTTCTCCATCACGTTCTGTATGTACACATGTGTGAATGTGAGACTCCCCAGAAAACACGGTCAATGTGGGTCTCCGGAGTGTGAGGCACCATGGAGAACAGTGCGAGAGAACAAAGAGAAGCTAGAGATTTTCAAGGGAGACTAGCAGTTCCCCAAGGTGGGAACCGGATGTGACGTGGCGAGCAGCCCCTGGGGATCACTGAGCCCAGGTGGAGGGGATGCAGTAAGCCTGAAGTTCTAGAAGCTTCTGTGTGCTGAAGGAGAGGGCACCACCCATAACTGTTCGGGGGGAAGGCAGATTTGGGAGGCAGAGATGGTCCGAATGAAACACAGGGTCCCAGGAGAGCCCAACTGGGGAGCAACAGACCTCGGTCAGACCAGTGGGTCTCCATCAGGAAGCAGGTAGGTGGGAAGGGGATTCCAGAGAGGGGGATAGGCAGCAAGGCCTGAAGGGATGCCTCGAGGTGCTGAGAAATCCCGCCAGTGGGAGTGCTGTTGAGGTCACCAAACTAGGGTGTCCTCTTTGCCTCACTGGCTCACATTCAGTAGGTTACTACTGATCCTAGTCAAAAAGTCATACAGATCACCTTTCCCCTCCTTAAAATCCCTGGTGGCCCACTATTAATCAAGAATAATTTCAAAATTCAGAGCCGCTGAATCACGTTTCGAGGTCCTGCAGGCAACCTCTCACCCAATGAAGGCAAACACTTCTGACAAGTGGCCACTGGGGAAAGACACTCTGACCACACCTGGCATCCAGCTCACTTTTTTTTTTCTAGCACAACTACCTATCCCAAAGGTAAACATACTTACATACCTTATAGCAAAATATAATATAAATGGTTTCAATTCTTGCTTCTGGAGTCACGCAGAATAAAACCATTTCCTCTTCTCCAAGGTAGCATGCCAAAGGTTTGTACTATACAGAATCATGCCTTCTTTAAGTTCTCTCCATCCCAGGGTAAATATCGCCAGCTCCCTGGACCATTTCTCACATTACATTTTTCAAGACTCCCTCATGGTCTAAACTCTATATCTCAAGAAACCCTCCAATCGATCCATCCATCCACCCATCCATCCATTCTACCTAATGTGGTGTCCAGAGCTGAACACTGTGCTTAAGGGATGGTCTGATCAGGGCTGTTAAAGCCCAAACCTTATGTATGAGGCAAGAAGGAGCAGGGAGGGATAGAGTTGTAACTCCCATACAGCCAGCTCACTAAGGTGGGATAGGCCTGAGGAGGCCTTACCGGGCTGTAGAGGGAGAATCTGCAGATGTAGTGGGGTATTTGAGGTGCTGTGCCCAAGAGAGAGGTTGGGCAGGAGTAGAGAAGGACAGCTGGGCACCCAGTGATAAATCTGGAGTGCTGGACAGTGTTCCAGTCCTGGGTGGGGTCTATGACACTGGGTAGGGTGGAAACGGGTGGACAGTCAGGAGTAGAAGCCAAAACAACAATCAATACCAATCCTTGCTATGGACTGGGGAGCACAGGTGGAGTGTGAAGACAGCTGTAAATTAGTGATAATAGGCTGGTCTCTGCTCCATACACCGGGCTGTGTGCAACAGGTAGTGATCATCAAATTCTGAGCCTAAGAAACTGACATAACCCTAAGATCCACTGGATGGGGTACCAAAGCCATGTACTTAAAGCCATTAATGTATTTCTCATATATGCCAAGAACTGTGGCTAAATGGAAAAGGATGGCAGGCAACAGTAGCCTTAGCTATGAGGTCCAATGAAAGGACGGCAGGACAGACATGATGCCCTGGCTCCAGGATGCCTCATTCATGATGTATTGGAATTGTGATCCAGCAGCACTCTTTTCAAGATTGTGATGTGAATGATCATACAGAGAGGGCCTACTTTCTTTGCTCTGCATTCTGTTTTTCTATTAAGGTGGAAACAAAGATCGAATAACAGGTAAGACATAGAAAATGATAAATAGCAAGATGGTACACTTAAACTCAACCATTAAATATGGTTGGACTAAACACTAATTAAAAGGACAGAGATGATCTAACTGGATAGAAAAGCAAGACCCACTACATGCTACTTATAAGAAATGGACTTTAAATACACAGACACAGATATATCATGGAAACATGCAGCACAAGAAAGCTGGTGTGGCTACACTGATATCAGGCGAAGTAGACTTCAGCACATGGAGTCTATTACTCGAGATAACAGAGGACACTTCATCAAGGGTCAACTCATCATGAAAACATTATGATTATATATATTTTACCCCTAAGAACAAAAAATGTAGGAAGTAAACTCAGGGAATATTTCTTTAATGCTGTGAGCATTAAAAAGATAAATAAGATACAGTCACTGCCCCCAAACAACTTCCATCTTGTAAATAAACAAGTATTTAAAGATTTTCAGAGTACAGCAGGAATTCTGTCCTCTGACCACCATTCCATCCCTGGAGCAGCAACTGGGAAGTCAGTCCTTTTTGTGTAGCAAGTTCTGATGTGGCAAAAGGCTCTTGTTCTACTGAAGACATGTCTAGTCCCCCAACATCCAAAGTGAGGGGACAGAAAGGTCTCTATCACAGGACTGCTGGCGAGACCAGCTCTGCAGACACCTGGTTGACCTCAAGTGGAGATGTATGTGATGATTAACTTTATGTGTCAACTTGACCAAGCTAAGGGATGCCCAGAGAGCTGGTAAATCATTTCTGGGTGTGACTTTGCGGGTGTTTCTGGAAGAGATTAGCATTTAGTTCGTAGACTGAGTAAAGAAGATCCCCCTCCCCAATGTGGGTGGGCATCATCCAATCCCTTGAATAGAACAGTAAGGTGGAGGAAGGGTGAATTCTCACTCTGCTTGAGCTGGAACATGTGTCTTCTCCTGTCCCCAGATATCAGCACTCCTGGTTCTTAGGCCTTCAGACTCAGGGCAAGACTTACACCATTGGACCCCTGGTTCTCTGGCCTTTGGGTTGGGACTGGAACCATACCACTGTCTTTCCTGGACCTCCAGCTTGCAGATGGCAGATGGTATGAGCCAATCCCTCATAAGAAGTCTTTCTGTTTTCCTACATTTATCCTCTTGGTTCTGTTTCTCTGACTGATACAGTGAAGATCCAGGTCATCTCGGGCCATCAGACTAAAAGATGACATCTATTGGAGTATAATTGGTTTACAATGGTGTGCTAGTTTCTGCTTTATAACAAAGTGAATCAGCTCTACGTATACATATATCCCCATATCTTCTCCCTCTTGTGTCTCCGTCCCACCCTCCCTGTCCCACCCCTGTAGGTGGTCACAAAGCACTGAGCTGATCTCCCTGTGCTATGTTTCATTATGTTTAAAATGAAAGTCCTGATGCCAGTCTGATAGAATTGGGGATTGCATCATGCATGAAGATGTATACGGAAGGTCTTTGCTATACAAAAGCTATACAAAAATGCTATACAAAAGGTCTTTGCTATACAAAAGCTATACAAAAATGCTATACAAAAGCAAGCTAAGAAGTCAAAGTGGGACGGGGTACAGTCCTATCCTGCAGGGCACAATAACAGAAAACCTAGGATGAGAAAGAATTTTCTGGGCTTGCTTTAGCCACTGAAATTTCTTTTTGTAGTAAGTAGATGAAAGGTGAAGGGTATTATAAGGTAGTCCGCAAACATAAAGTGGGAAAGACGTGACGATTAACAGCTATGGACTGTTTTAAAGTAAAAGTACTGTTTACACGTCTATATGTTATAATGGGAGATGCTAACTTGGGAGCAAGTTACGATGATGATTTTTTTAAAATTAACGTATTTATTTTTGGCTGCGTTGAGTCTTCGTTGCTGCCCACGGGCTTGCTCTAGCTGCGGTGAGCGGGGGCTACTCCTCGTTGTGGTGCACAGGCTTCTCATTGCGGTGGCTTCTCTTGTTGCGGAGCACGGGCTGTAGGCGTGCAGGCTTCAGTAGTTGCAGCACGCGGGCTCAGTAGTTGTGGCATGTGGGCCCTAGAGCACGTGGGCTTCAGTAGTTGCGTCACGCAGGCCCTAGGGCGCAGGCTCAGGAGTTGTGGCGCATGGGCTTAGTCGCTCTGCGGGATATGGGATCTTCCCGGACCAGGGCTCGAACCCGTGTCCCCTGCATTGGCAGGTGGATTCTTAACCACTGCGCCCCCAGGGAAGCTCCAGTGATGATTTTCTTCATTCATTTTTTTCCTTTCGTAATTGCACAGTTGGAACAGAATTCCAGATGTCATCAAGCTCATGCCCCGGGCAGAACCTCAGCCAAATCACTTTCATCAAATAGGTCTCTAATCCTTTTGAAAAAGCTTCCCAGGAGAAGAGACTGTGAAGTTTCTCTGTGAATGGTTTAACATTTTTCACTTTCTTTTCTAATCAGTGATAATGGGTCACCGATTTGCAATGTGCCCTCAGAAAGCATACGTGTCACAAAAGCAATCTGCAGACATTTAGCCCAGCGGTGAGTATACTTAGATATTATTTTGAGGGAAAGTATTACCCAGTTTCTAGTGGCAAATATTGTGAGCAATGGAAAATGTTCTCTTCCCACGACTGGGATGAGAGTTCCCTTCAGTGTGTGAATGTTTCTCTGTATTATTGGTAAGAGGTCAATCTGACACTGAGGGGACGGGATGCCGTTTTGATATGTGAGGTAGGGTTGTCCTCCTGTGCAACTGACAACGGCCACAGCAGACAGTGGCTGCTACTATTGGGTTAACAGCTGAGACCACATTCTAGAGCAATTGTTCTCAAATGGGGTTGGGGGGATTTTACCTCCCAGGGGACATTTGACAGCGTTTGTAGACATTTTGCTTGTCGTGACTTAGGAGATAACACTACTGCCATCAGTGGACAGAGGGGGCAGGGATGCTGCCAAACATCTCACAACTGCCAGGACAGGCCCCCTCAACAGAGAAGTATCCATCCCGAAATGTCAACAGTGCTGTGGTTGAGAAAGCCCGTTCTAGAAGGAGACCTGGAGCACAGAGCAAAGGAGGGGCTTGTAAGGATGGGGCTTCAGTGGGAACTCCAATGACTTGTGTCTGTCTCAGGCTCTGGTCCAGACCTGACTCTACACAGTGAGGGGCACAAATGCATTTAAAGCTCTGACAAGTGTGCTGTGTTCACAAACCTTTATGAGTGAGGTCCACGCATGAGTACAACAATTATCAACTTTTTTAGGCAGACATGGTGGAATGGGAAAAGCCAGAAGTCCTAAACTGTCTGCATTTCAAGAATTGGGTCCTATGTGTATGTTTCGTCTATGGGGGTTCTTACTCAGGGGTTCCCACCCGCCAAAGGTCTGTGAGTAGAATTCAGAGGCTCTGTGGATTTGGGTGGGAAAATATTACATGTTTATTTTCACTAATTTCTAACTGAAACATAGCATTTTGCTCTATTCTGAATTCAGTCAACAAGCCACAGCAGTATTAGCAACACCTGACGTTCTGTCACTGGTGGAAATCAGACACCTTCATCTCACCTTATATCTCAATAAATTACTGATGCTCATCATTACTTTGAAATTATAAATGTTATGAGACTTGCAGCTAGTTCTTATTCTATAGTGTGTCAACAATAGAGCATGTGTATTTCGATGTCACAAATTTGTTTTTTTATATTCTGATAACTTACGTACATAAAACTGGCTGCCTTTGTAACCCTGGGCATCTTATTTTCTGCCTTTAAAAATATTACTCTGAAAAGGGGTCCATAAGCTTCACCAGACTGTCATAGAGCTCTACGGCACAGAAAAAGTTTAAGAATCCCTCTTGGTGATACAGTGAACAGACTTGTGGTTGCCAAGTGAGAGGAGGGGTAGGGAGGAAAGGA
The DNA here is from genome assembly GCF_059928025.1 of Delphinapterus leucas. NCBI lineage: Eukaryota > Metazoa > Chordata > Mammalia > Artiodactyla > Monodontidae > Delphinapterus > Delphinapterus leucas. Next base: position 19,219,628 of record NC_143130.1, on the reverse strand, counting down.
ATGGGAGTTTGGGATTAGCAGAGGCAAACTACTGTATATAGGATGGATAAACAACGAGGTCCTACTGTATAGCAGAGGGAACTATATTCAATATCCTGCAACAAACCATAATGGAAAAGAATATGAAAAAGAATATCTATCTATCTATATAACTGAGTCACTTTGCTGTATGGAAGAAATTAATACGACATTGTAAATCAACTATACTTCAATGAAATGTAAAACAAAGAAGACTCCCCCTTGGATAGGGACAGACTATGACTCAGAATAAGCCCATTCACAAATTGTTACCACGGCTAAAGGAAAGCTGATGGTCTGTGGAAAGCACGTTCATTGGCCTGGCTCTGATGGAAGGCCAACCTGGGCCCTTTGGACAGTGGTCACAACCTGGGGCCTTGGCCTGCTGGAGGTCCATGCAACTCCACACCAGGGCTCCACTTGGACCCTTGAAGGCAAACAGTCCACCCAGGTCTGTCATCACCCAAAACGTTGGCCCCTTCCATCTCCCACCGGCCCTGCTCCAACTTCCTCTGTGCTGTTCGCTTTGATCCAGGCTCTGCCCACACCCTCCTCCCTCCCAAGTCGCTGGAACTCTGCAGTGTAGAAAACCAAGCCTCAAACATCTTCATCTCACGGGGAGAATCCTCCTTCCGTCTGCCTGCCTGGTTGAAGCCTCGCTCTTCCCCAAGAACACAGCTTCCCAGTCCCTCAGGCTGCAGGGTTGGGAGGAGGGGTTCGCTTTTTCCTCCAACAATGGCATTTCCAAACTATTCCTCCTCCACTCACATATAATAACCCTGGAGCTTTCGGACTCAGGCCATCTGATTGTATCACAATCTCCACCTCTTCATTTGTCATCCACTGGTCTTCTAATCACCAGCCTACACTCATGAATGCTTTTAGCTCAGACTTCTCTCCCATCAGGAATCACATGGATAATGTACCCTTGAGCTTGCCTCCAGTGACCTTCATCCACACCAGGCTTTAGCCACTTTCTCCTACGGATGTCTCCAGTAGTGAGTCATCACCTGGAACCACCCCACCCTTAACATTCTGCACCCATTATGCACCACAACTTCCTAGAGGCAGTATAAGTACAATGTGGAAAGCTTAGGCTTTGATGCTAGACTATCTGGGTTCAAATTCCAGTTCTGTACTAGTGGGGAGACTTTGGACAAGTTACTTAATCTCTCCATGCTTGTAAAATGTGAAAAATAATAGTCCTTTCTCATACGGTTGCTGTGAGAGTTAAATGGCTTAATTTGCACCAAGAATCTAGAATGATGCCTGGCACACATACAGAGCTATTTATACACCGGCTTCCACTATCACCCTTCCAGATTGCTCATGCCATCACTTCCTTTGTTGGTCCTTGACTTCCTGAGGTTTCTCATCTCCTGACCTCTCCATTTTCTCCAAAAGTATCCATTTACTCTTGTCTTCACCTCCTTCCCTATCCAGCCACCCTCTCTCCCATGGTTGCTTCATAAATATTTGCTTAATGGAGGAATTAATCAATGATCCATAACTTCAACTATGTTCTCGTCCATACCCTCAGCCCCGCTGCCTTCTTGTCCTTTTAATAAACACCCCAACAATACACCAGCCCCAGATCTAACCAAAGATCTAACTTCTCCCCTCCTACCCCCCAGACGTTGACTGCTTCCACTACAAATTTAGCATCTCCAGCTTCAACTCTGCCCAGTTCTTCCTTTATGTGTCTCAAGTCAACTCTCTTTGCTATCGCTCACAACAGTGATTCCAGCCTTCAGTGCTCCCTCAAAGCCCTCTTCTCCCACCACCCCTTTCTTCACTCCTGGCAGATAACTCCTTCCTGCTTTATAGAGAAATAAAGACTTCCGTGCGTGCGTGCACACACGCTCACGTGTGTATGAGAGAGAAAGGAAGAAATGAAGTGGGGCAGAAGAAAGGTTCCTCAACTTTCTTCCCCATTCCTTAAACATATCTGCATCTTCTAATCTCCCGTTCCAGGAGAAAAGCTGCCCTTCTTTGGAGTCAAAGCTAAATTCCTACTCCAGTGCTCAACTTCCATCCAACCCATCCAACTGTAGCTTTTAAGCTGCCTGAGAAGGAAGCTTTATATTTTATAATGAAGATCACTACTAGGTAATAAATGGTAGAAATGGATCAATCCTGTCCAGATATCAGCTGGCCTCTAAGAATAAATTAGACACTCTGGGAAGGTCAGCTTTCTCACACGGGGCCATACAGAGACATACTGGAGATACCAACCAAATCATGAGAATTACCTAAAAGAACTATGAAATCAAAGCCTGAGCAATCCCATTAAGAGTGACCCAAATCAGTAACTTTTTACAGCCAATGACTTAATACAAATCTTAACTAATTGGTAAACCCAAAGAACTTCCTGAAAACAAAGACTGTTAGGTACCAGCAGAGTTTGGCAAAGTGAGATTGCAGGCCTTTAAAGACAGGCTAGACCTGGCTCAGATGGATCAAATGCCCATTCAGGGCCTTCCCCGTCTCCAAGTTTACTTCTGTGTTAACATTATCAGACCTAAATATCTGAAAACAGGCTGGTTTTTTCCGACAAAGCAGAGAACCCTGATGGCAGCTGTTCTACAGAGAAAAGAAAATAGCTTAAAATACATCAGACTATTTCAGTTAAAGAAGCAATGACACAAAAAGAAAAAATAAGGCATCTGGAAAAAGAGTAATTGAAAGAATTTTTTCCCCTTAAGCCAAGCCCCAGTATACTGTTTCTCCTGGGAATGAAATTTTACAGTTGGGAAACATGATGTGGGGATAACTGCTACATTTCAAATATATTACTGGTGCACAGAAGGCTGCAATGAAATGGTCAGCAAGGATTTCAAAATTGTATAACCCTTTGAGAGTTACACTAATAAGATCCATGTTATGAACGAGCTTAGATGTCTGCAGAAGTCACCTTTGGGTCAGGGTGGTTCCCTATTCGAAGGGATGAGAATCGGATGTGGCTTAAGGAAGGAAGGTAATATACATACATGATGGAGGAAAGGGCCACCTTCAGCCCACATCCCTTCCTTCTCTCTCTCTCCACTTGCAGGACTTTTCCTAGAATAGCAGGTCTCTCTCTTCAACCCTAATTTGAAGGTCATTGTTGGACAGGATTTGCCCTTCTTAGACCCTAGGTCCGATGCCTTAAATCACTGGGAGCACTAAATAAATATCTGGTGACCAACTGAAGAACTCAAGTCCTTGTCCTTAGGCCCGTTCATATATATCTTGTGACATTATGAGAATACCTGGGAAGCTGTGGGGCTGTGAGCAGACTGTGACATCACATTTGATTTTTAGGGCCCCTGGAAGACTCTTTTGGTTATTTAAATAGCAGAAGAGCCAAACACCACTGCCAACGGTCCCTCGATATGGGTTCTCTCTTTTCCTCAGTAACAGAATCCTACGAGAACTGTGTAACCGGGCACTGGGTTGCCCAGGTGAGAAACCAAGGTTCCCAGCCTGCCTTGAGCCAACTGCAGCCATGTGAACAAGTTCTGACCACGGAATATGAGTAGAAGTGGTAGGTAGAGTAGTATAATGTACAACTTCTAGGAAGTGCTTCATAAAGGTAAAAGCATGTCCTTCTCTTACCCTTTTTTCCTTCCTGCTGGCTGGACTGCAGATGTGATGGCTGGAGCTGGAATGGACATTTTGGGCCATGAGTTGAAGTTAGTCACAGAAGCCATGCACAGGGGAGTAACCAGATGGAAGGACCAGACCCCAGGGCACTCCATTCCAGTGTGGCCTGCCTACCTGACTTTCACATGAGTGAGAAACAAACCTCTACCTAAGCCTCTTGGGTTTTCTGATCCTTGACCTGAAACTAACCCTAGGAATGCATACTGGTTTATATAACACGGCAGGACTGGGCTAGTTGCCATGCTCACTGGGAAAGAAGGTGTAAAACAGACTCATGCTGCTAACTCCGTGGAAGTAATAACCTGGCAGGACTCTTTGAGGAGGTCACATCAGATTCTTGGACAAAGGCTCTTCCTTTAATACCAATATATCTGGGTTTTCTGACCAGGGGAACCATGGACTTCTCTGGCTGTATATCACTATGAGTGCAGCGTGTCAAGCAGTCAGGTGCTGACGTTAGGCTGAGGTTGTATACACGTGGTGACTGTGCAGGCCCATCGGAACGGCGGGACATCCAGTGGAATGGACATCCATTGGAATGGCTGGGCATCGCACTGTACCTGTTTCTGAGCACGCTTTAGGGGCACACACCTGTGCTCTCTCCTGGCTACTGCTACCCCTCACCCCTCATGCACCATCACGGCCTGCGCTCCCCTGGCTGTCTCCTCTCCAGGGCAGCCCCCTTCCCGCATCCACCATTCTCCTTACGACACAGATCCAGCCCCACCCCCTCCTGGAAGCTGGTCCTTTCTTCCTCCAGCTCTTACCTGCACACTGACTAACCCAAGGGCTCCCCCTGACAGGTCAGGGCTCAAAACATACGTATTGAATGAATAAATAAACTAAATATGTTCAGTAAGGCCTCAGGCCTGAGAGTTCAAGCTAACAGGAAACTCTCTCCAAAGCACTCCCCAGAAGCCAGAAAGCAGTGCATATTTAAAAGAAAGAGAATCAGCCTGAGTCACCACTAGGCTGCTCTGTCCATAGGATTGTTTCACTTGAAAAAAAGAGGGAAAACTGCCTCCTGGAATGCTAAGCAAGACTCTATGGCGCCCGAGATCAGCTTCAGAGCAAACAGAATGAGGTGAATTGTTCTCTATTAAAATAAACAACATGGGGGGCTGCCCGGGGGGCTGCCCTGGTGGCACAGTGGATAAGAATCTGCCTGCCAATGCAGGAGACACAGGTTCGAGCCCTGGTCCAGGAAGATCCCACATGCCGCAGAGCAACTAAGCCCGTGCGCCACAACTACTGAGCCTGTGCTCTAGAGCCCACGAGCCACAACTACTGAATCCCACGCACCTAGAGGCCGTGCTCTTCAACAAGAGAAGCCACCGCAATGAGAAGCCCGCATGCCGCAACGAAGAGTAGCCCCCGCTCGCTGCAACTAGAGAAAGCCCGAGCGCAGCAATGAAGACCCAACGCAGCCAAAAATAAATAAATAAATAATTTAAAAATAATAGTAAAATAAACAACATGAAATGCTTTAACACGCTGGGGTTGGTGAACCTCAGAGAAACATGCATTTGATTGTCATTTTCTCCCCTTATCCTGGATTTTCTGGCTAAATCTCCTGTACGCCATTAGAAAAGAGAAGAAAAAATTTCTCAACTTCCCACCTCATCGCCCACATCTGAAACCCTTAGAAGAAACCACACACCCCAAGCAGAGCCACCTGCACAAGTTCAGACCCGCAGTCCTGCCCAGGGAAGATGTCGGCCATGATCGTTTTTTCACAGCTGACAGCGAGATCCTCTATAAGGAAGGTTCTGACTCCATTTAATGCCCAGCTGGAGTAATTATGACCAGGCAGCCTGGGTCACCTCAGGAGGGGCAAGACATGCAGGGGGCATGTATGGCTGGGCTTCCTCGGTAACACAAAGACTGAGTGATCTACGGCTCAGTTTGTGCACAGTTGCTTGGATATCAAAGGCCAAGGAGGAGCTGAAACAATCCATCAACAAGTACTTAGTGAGAATTGGGAGAAATAAAGACAGTTGAAAACCCTGCGTCAGCCAGCAAGGAATGTTCACCTTGACACACTGATTCTTAGCCTGGCGGCCATGACCCAGTCACGGTGGGTTGTGAAATCAATTTAGCGGGTCTCTACCTACATTTGTAAATAAATCAGGACAGAATAGAAAGTATCAGGGCAACACTTTCATAACTTTGTGAAACTTCTGTTTTGGTTCTAAAATGTTCTTTGTGGGAGCTCCAGCCAAAAATGTGTGGGAGCCACTGCCTGAATAGATGATGAATAGTTCACGTTCTTGTGGGAACTCCTCTTTTATGTCTCGTGCACTCGCCTTCCGTGGAATTCGACCCCATCTGCACAACCCCCAATATCGTTCTTCCAGTGTGTTCAAAGATGGCCACAATTATACCCTTTAATCAGATAATGGATGCAGGTGCAAAATAGAAAATGACTTCCAGTGGCCACTCAGAGGACACGGCCAAAATGGCTGTGGCCAAATCACGTAAGAACAAAAGGCAGGCTTGTGTGGTCCTCCCCAAACCTCCTATGTAGCCAGCCAAACAATGAACGGCTGCAAGTAGCTAGTGGGCGCCAGCTAGAGCAATTCGCTGCTCCGTCCTCAGTCCCGGAAACAGTCCCTGGCACAAAGTTGGCCCTCAATAAATATTAGTTGAATGAATAACTCAATGAAGGAATGAATTAGGACAATCCCCAAAGCTCAAAAGTCATGATGTAGTGACATGGACATTTACCTAACCCTGCAAAGAAATCATGTTTCACTGAGGTGCAATAAAGATACTCAGCTAGACTTAGAGAACTGAGTTAGAACCAAGATTATTTAACTCCAGCTTGAAATGCTCTGATGGCATCATTTGGACTGAACACTAACCTGGCCTGGGGCATCACTTCATACCCGAGCTCCCTCCTAGCTTTCTAGCTACAGATTCTTCTTCGCTCTCAGCCCATCTTGAAACTTCTTCTTTAGCAATAATGAACTAATTGAAATTCTCCGTCTCATGGGACTGTTTTATGATTTGGTGCCATTGCATGTTCAGTGTCCTTTGCCTGAAATGCTAGTTGTCTTTGAGAGCCCAGCCAAATCGTCCCATCCTCCTTTAAGTCCCAGGTCAGGTATGATCTCCTCAAAGCCTGCCCTGATCACGTGCCCTTAACCCCAGCCTCTGCAGAGTAAACCAAGCTCTCATCCACGCTACCTCTGTACTGCAGACAAATCCCGTACAATCGTTGTTTGGCTAATATCCTGTTGCAACTTACCTGGTTAGGTGTTTTACTCCCGGACTGGATTTTGAGCTCCCTGAGGTCTACAGCGGCTCTTATTCAGTAAGTGTTTAATGGAGGTATAAATGAATACATGAATGAATGAGTAAACCAGTCAGTCCTCCTGGACCCCTCTTGCCCACCTTCAGCCCATCTCATCCTACCCTCATAAATTAAGAGAAAATTAAAAAGATGAAAATATGTACGTGCAAATAAAATACTGATATGGCCCGAAGCAAAAGAAAAATAGGAAGTCAACGGCTAATGGTGTTTTCACAGGTAGACCACGGAGAAGTCACTGGTCCGTGACTCTCGCACCACCTGCTTGAACGTGGGCAGGGAACATTCTCTCCCGAGCCCCGCTGCTCACTCGCTGAGGGACAAGCTGAGAGCGTGGCTCGCTCAGGTTTAACCCTGTGGAATGGTGACTTAGGAAGAGCCTGGGGGGCTCGTGGGCACTCAGCCCAGGGAACGCGGACCCCGAGAGAAAGGACCTCTCACGTGGGAAGAAGAAAACAAGGGAAGTCATGAAAGGGTCCAGGGCAGGGGACGACAATCATTTTTGATAAAAGGCCAGTGAATAGGTATTTGGGGCTTTGTGAGCCACACGGCCTGGGACAACACTCATCCAGGCCATTGTAGCCCAGAAGCAACCACACACAATCCCTAACACCGACCAAGGCTGTGAGCCACTAAAACTTTATTTATACACACTGAAATTAGAATTTCGTACAATTCTCATGTCGCAAAATATATATTTTTTACATTTAAAAATGTGAAAACCATACTTAGCTCAGGAGCCATACAAAAACAGGCAGTGGGCCGGAGGTGACCAGCTAACCAGATATGGCCTGAGGGCCGAAGTTTGCCGAGCTCTGGCCTAGTGTGGAGAAATCATGCTAGGTAATAACGTCTGAAAATCTTCACTCAGAAAACAAACACTGCTATGTATATGTATAACTGAATCACTTTGCTGTACACCTGAAACTAACACAATATTATAAATCAACTATATTCTAATATAAAATAAAAATTAAATTAAAAAAAGAAAAAGAAAACAAATACTGTCGTAGTTTAACCCAGAATGCCCATGATCTGACCTATGCCAAATTATCAGTATTTCCAGAATTTCTATATTTTAAGTCCAAACAAACATGATGCTCATAAAAGACTTCATCCAACTCAAATGTTTTTGATTTTGAATGAGCTTATGCTTCCTTTTATGACACAGATTATTGAATGGGGTACTTAATATATATTTGCCCCATTAGAATCCAACACTCCAAAAAAATGAATATAATCCATGAAAGCAAATAAGGGACCCAGGCAATCACAATGCATGTGTCACCTGGGAGACTCCCAGGAGAGCCCTGCAGACATCCATCGCCTCTGCCTTCCCGTCTTTAGCGTGTGGACCAGCCCACCTAGGCATCACCAGCTGTCACTCACAGCCCAGCACTTCACGCAGTCACCACACACTGCCCACAGCAGCAACCTGTCCTTCGAGTGTTTTCGGTGACTCATCATCTATTTTTTAAGCGTTTAGAATAAGTGTATTTTTGTTCAGCTGGTATACCAAATGGAGTTACATGTTCCCAAAATTGTTTACTTTCACGTCCCTAAAGAGTCACTGTAAGATTTCGTTCAATACTAAGCTCTCCTAATTCAAATAAAATATAACTTTTCAAGGACACCTCTGTTAGGCAACCTGTAGAATTTCACTTAAGAAAATCTTACTACCCGCCCTCTGATTGGGATTCCACACCCCCCGCCCCCAATCCTACTCCATCCATCACTTCATTCCTGTCTGAAAACACCGCCTTTCTGAGGCAAAGCCCAGTTATTTCTAAGCCTGTCCACGGTTATTACAGGGCAGGATGTTGGGAGTGAAGAGAGGGAGAAAAGTTTCAAAGGAGACCCTGTGGATCATCTGGTTTGTAACCAAGATGCAGATTCAATAACTTCATCCTTGTTTCTGTGACTTGTGACCACTACATGTTGCTGTTCTGCCAGACCCCCACAATCAGAAAGAAAACTTCCTCATCCACCATTCTATGCCTCTCAAGATATCCTGAGCTATTCGTAAAACTCAGTATTATACTCTTCAGGCCAAGTTTCCTCCATCGAGCCTGTCTATGGAGCAGGAATATGGTTAAGATGGACATTAATGGGCCCTCCACCCAGCACAGCTGGGGAGTCAGCACCCAGACCCAGCGGCAGACCCAAAAGCCACTCCTCACCCCCTTCTTCCTGCCCATGGAACCCTGATTTTATTCACCTTCCTCCTGGTTCCAGGCTCAGAGAAAAGGGCTTTCCCACCTCCAGGAGATGTATCTTGATGAGTCTAAGGTTACACTCTACACTAATAGGGGAAATTACACTTCTTTTGCCACAGTATAAGCCTGGAGCTTCCGGTGGATTGATTATCACAGGCCAAGAACACAATTCTGGCCAAGAAAATGACAAAGACCTCTTCTTGACGAAGCTTTAGTCAAGTTCCTCGGAGTCTTCTTCTCCACCAGGCCTCAACCTTGTGCTGAAAGGACTATGACCCTCGGCACAAACGATCTTACCCACTGCACCCCACTAAGGGGCTCAAACAAACTCACATGGCTTCGAGCAGCCTGTGGTCATGTCCCTGGGTTGAACCAGTGCCCTGTGAGTTCCCACCAGAAAAAAACCTCAAAGCTGCCAAATCAATTTACCATTTGTTCCAGCCAACAGCCTGATAAGCCCCTGACTCCCTTTTCTTAAAGCATTTATTTAAAAACAAAACGAAAAACCTTACAATTGTAAATCCTTCTTCTGTCCCTTTGAGATGTATATGTATCTCGTATAACCAAGGAGTGTCTTTCTCAAGGACCTGAGAGCCATTCCTTTCAAATGTAATCGTCAGGAAACATAGCACACACACCCCCCCCCCACACACACACCCCCCACACACACACCCCCCCACACACACCCCCCACCACACACACACCCCCACACACACACACCCACACACACACCCCCCACACACACACCCACACACACACACACCCCCACACACACACACCATCCCAGGTCTTCCGGGCTCTATGGGAGGCAGGAGCCTAACTTCTATTAGCACCAGTTAGTAAACCCACATGGCCTCATCACACTGACTAACCACCGTGCTTTTTGTGATTTTTCTACCTCTCTGTCTGTGCTTGAGCCTCTGCTCATTCTCCTCTTAAAACTCACAGCCACCTCTACCCGGATCAGAGTTAAGCCCAGCTCTCCACATCCTCAAGTCTCTTTCTCCTACTACCACAGTACTGCGTGAAATCTGTCTTTACCGCATTTACCTAGTGTCAGGCTCTGTCTTCCTTTACCAGAAGCATAAGGAAAGCCTGCTAAAGGGCTGCTACAACTCTTTCTTTCTGATCAAAAACAAAATGAAACCAAACCAAATGAAACAAAAACAAACAAACAAAAAACCCCCAACCATCCGAGACTATGAAGGAATTTGGAGAAAAATTTCCATTTGGGATAAAGCAGCTGTGTGAGGAGGTGATTCCTAAGGCTACAACCTTGCACCACAAGGGGACAAATTCAAAGGCCAGGCTGAGAGCCACAGGTGCCAAGACCCTGACAGCCTGAGCCTCCAATGACACTAGATACCAACCCTGGACCTGCACGGCCCTGGGCTTCTTGTTATAGGAGACTGATAAACACCCTAGCATTTAGACTGCTTTGGATACAACCCTGAAGTCAAACACATCCTAACTGATTCAATCCACAGGGTGAAGAGCTGCCCAGAGGGTGCGGCAGAAACACAGCAGTGCCCAAAGAGCAACGGTGATCATGACAATTACAGGTAACACAAATGCAACCCAAAACTCCCGTAGGGAAAAAGGAGTCTTTGGTCTATGAAACTGACAAGTCCAAGGCTCACTCTAGGTTCTGGCAGAGCTGGACTCAGGTATGCTGACGATGCCATCAGGAGGCTTTCCTGTCTCCTCTGCTCTGCTCTCCCCGGCATCAACCTCATCCTCAGGAGCTTCACCCCACGTCGTGGGGAAGATGCCAACAGCATCAGGTGTACATTCTTCCTATCGGTAACCCCAAAGGGAACGGGGAGCCTTTGTCCTTACAGTTCCCGCAAAAGTCTCATAAGCCTGGCTTAGGTGTCTGCCCATTTCTTAAACACTGACCATGGCCAGGGGAGATGAAATCTACTGGACCAGGCCTAGATCACAGGGATGCAATCAGTTCAATGAGAAAGGGTGGCCACAGGAAAGTCAGGATGCCACTGCCAAAAGCGAGAGTCAGGCCGAAGCAGCAGAGAGCCAAAAATGACAGGACTGAAAGTTAAACCTTAGACTCTGATCTGCCCGGCTAGCTTAGTCGGCAGAGCATAAGACTCTTAAATCTTAGACTCTGATAACTACCCTACAACTGCCCTAATTCACTGTAACCTGGGAAGGGCTACCACTGCCATCTCACCCACATTAGTAGTAGTAGTATACAGGCTACAAAGAGTAGGACCATGCCTTATTATTCCTTAGCACAGTGCCTGGCTTGTAATAGACACTCAGATACTAGTTACCCAAGTGTCTATCATTTGCATATACAGGGGTCAGGGTGAGCCAAGGACCAGCCCATAGGAAACCATCTTTATGGACTTAGTATCTCCTCCACTCAAAAAATAGGATGTCAGGGCTTCCCTGGTGGCGCAGTGGTTGAGAGTCCGCCTGCCGATGCAGGGGCCGCGGAGCGGCTGGGCCCGTGAGCCATGGCCTCTGAGCCTGTGCGTCCGGAGCCTGTGCTCCGCAACAGGAGAGGCCACAACAGTGAGAGGCCTGCGTACCGCAAAAAACAAAAAAACAAAAAAAAGCCCCACAAAAAATAGGATGTCAGAGCTGAAAGACACCTTCTAAATCATCTAGTCCAAACCCCTAGGATTACAGTCCAAAAACCTGACCCTCAGACAGGGTTTAGTGGTGTGGCCTAGATCTCAAGGCTGGTCAGGGTCAAGGTCAGGGCTGGGGCCTCTTGCCAGCCTGGTGTTTACCACTGCACCACATAGTACCCAAAACACTTACAGGTGAGTCTTCAGGAAAATTAAAATGTTCCCTCCTTTCTTAAGGGTTTTCTCAGCATAACTGTACTGTCCTGGAGAGGGCAAAGCAATGAAAATAACAGACATAAGATTTCTTAATATCTGTTGTGTTTTTATCCTCCAGTTCCACAGACCTTTGGGATTCCTGTATTGTTTTTTTAGTGTTTCATTTGCGTGTGGGTGGAAAGAGCGGGGTGGGGGTGGGGGGGAAGAGCCAGAAGAAAGAAAGATCACTGGGAGCGAGAAAGATGTGTCTGGGTCCTGGTACAGCAGAGGATGGAAATTCCCTAACCTTAGGTTCAAGACTTGTCTGCTTATTGGCCCGGAGAAGGCAGCTGCCAGGCGCGGGAGATTTATGTGACATTCCAGCCCTGATCTCTGTGGAAGAAACAGGCCAAAGCCCACAATACTCAGTGTACATCTGGTGCTTTTGTATTGAGCTCAACATCTTTTCCACCACAATGGCAAACTATGCAGAGTGGAAACACAGGGTGGGCGGGGGGAGCTGCGCAGTGGGGAGAGGCGAGAATTGTGGGAGATGACGCCGAGGGCCCTGAAGGGGGCAAGGCTGCACAACCCTCCCTACACCCAAGGGCGTGGAGAAGGCCACACCTTTCCAGAGTAACTGTGCTGCCCGAACTCCGCCCGCCACATCCCAAGCTTGGGATTTCTGCCCTGACACCCAGAAGCAGCCCTGCTGACCAAACCAATCAGGATGGAAAATGGAAAGTTTTCTATGGGGTATAAAGCTCTGTGCAGAAACGCGGGAGAGATCTTAGTGGTCTTCAGACTTGGTCTGCTTAGAATGTGACATCTCAGTGGAAGAAAAGTAGGCAGGAGGGGAACAGAAGTGCCTAGCAGCAGGGAAGAGCCCACAAATACCACCACCACACCCTCGGCAATATGGATGCCCCCTAAGGTGCTGGCAGAGAGCGCCACCATCCTGAAACAGCTCTGCGGTAAGCATGGGCTTGGGATCCCCTACACCCAGGCCCTGGCCCAGACTCTGCCCTCACCAGCTCGGTGGTTTCAACAAGCGGCTTCAGCCCACCCTGTCTCAGTGTCCACGTCTATGACAGGAGAGTCCTAAGAGTACACACGTCGCAGGGCTGTTGTGAAAACCTAGTGTCGCCAGAGCCTGCCGAGTGACTGTCACCCACTTTATCTACTGTTCCCAAAAATGAGTTAGGAAAGGAAACGGCAGATGCATCGACTCCTTGCTGAAGACCAGTATTTCCTTCAAAGCAAAGAAGAACCATAAGGCCAAAGAGCATGAAACATGCAGAGAGGGAAGACGCTTCCATCAGTCTTAAATTATCCGAGCTACAGTCTATGTAGCAAATCTATTCATAGAAATGGTCCTTGTGAATGTCGGGAAAGGCGTTGGCATACATAATTGGGGTGTTTTTTCTGTTGCTTCTTCCTCAAGGCTCTGGGACTACCGTACACCTGTAGCCTAGCTCCCCGCTCCGTGTTTGCTCTAAAGCCTGGAGCAGCTCAGGACAAAGGAGGGCTTTGCATTAGGAAGTTAATGGAAGCACCTAGGCTCAGAGTGCTGGGGACGCACAAAGGATCTGCCACTCCCAAGAAATCAGCTGAAATCAGTACCGTTTCCATTTCAACGTTGGTGATCCAGGTTTGCACTAAAGACCTCCTTAGGAGGCTTCCAAATAGTTACTTGCGGTCTCAACTTCAAAAATACTCCCGCCATGTAGAGGAAGACCCTCTGACCCCTCTTTGAGGGCATGAGCGTAAGGAAACAGCTTCTGAGAAAGAAATGACTATTTGGATTTGTGGATGCTAAGTGTCAGACCAGACAGACTGACAAACATCAGACTTCAGGAGGTTGACGATAAATAATGGAACGTAGCTTTCCGAGATTCAAAGTCAAATTTGATAAAAGACCAAGAAGAAAGGAAACAGAAACTGCTGTTTTCACACCAGAGTAAGAGCTCCAAAATTTCTCCCTGCCTTCTTTGGCTTCCCTGAAGTGGAAGGATTTGATATGACAGGTTGTACTGTCAGATGGACACCTACCCTTTTAAAGAGATTTGCTTTGGATCTAAGAAAAATACCGAACCATCAGCAAACCCCCCCAAATCTCTTCCAGCTGTAAGAATGAAATGATGCATTAACATGAGTGAGCTTTCCCATTTAGAACTGGTTCTTCCTTTCTTCTTCTAAAGACCTGTAGCTTTGCAGTTGTCACCTGTTACATCTAAAATGCCATATCAAGTGGCCAGCACAAAAGCCTCAGTCCCAAATGACATAAACCATCGTCAGATAGAACAGGGAGTTTCTTAAGTCACACAGTGTGAAAATGAACTCCAGAATCATTTGGGATACGCAGAATAAATTTTTTCTTGAGTAATGTATCAAACATGGACTAGGAAGAATATTTTTAGTTCTAGTTAAAAGCTTCAAGAAGCCAAGATTTTTCTTTTCCTTTTTCTTGGCTAGAATTGCCATAGCTTTTATATGTTTCTTACAAGTGTATGTGTATGCTTTTCATAAATTTACACACAGATACACAACACACTATTTTCCAACTCCATTCTCCCATCAAGAGTAATGGAATCTAAGCTTTTTATTTGGTTAAGAGACCTCCAGCTATGTTAAGAATACTTCTGCAGTTAAATACCACTTTCAACTAGTGAAAGAAAATAGCTGTGGGAAAGAGGAGACTTCTGAGACTGGAATTCATTAACACATTGGACAATAGTGTTTTTCCTTTATTTAGAAAGCTGCTCTAACTCCTCCCAAGATAAAGACGATGACCATATAGGCCAAGGGCTCACTCTGTCTCCTCTTTGGCTCTGAGCACCAACTAGATTTCCTTTCTTGTTTACCTTCGGCTCTCTCTTCGTTTACCTCTAACAAAACAATACCATTCATAATGCTACTTTTTATTGGTATGGCACTCAGACTCATCAAATTCATATATTCAGCGCAATAAGCAAACACACACATAGTGGTGCCCATGTCCTAAGCAATGTTCGAAGAGTTTTGTATGTGCTTCACTCATTAAACCACGTTACGTCAACATTCCTCACAATAATCTTACAGGCTTCATGGTGATGGCTACCCAAATCCTTCCTCCCTTCCCGTTAAATCCCAACTTTGTTAAAGTTCCACCCTTTTTCACATGGCCATTACTTCAGGAGGGTGTCCTAGGGGGTGGGTCCTTACTGGTCTAAGTTAAGTGGCCCACTGGGTACAGGTATGTGACACACTTCTGGCCAAAGACACACGAGAGAAAGTCTGCCGGGTTGTGGGGAGGGGGAAGTTCATGAGGATAATTTTTTTGTTCTTAATAAAAGCTACACAGGAAGAGAGAATGCCTCCCTCTTTTGCATCTTGCTGGGCCTGGAGTTGATGCCTTGAACTGCTGCAGCCTTCTTGCAACCATGAGGAAAGCTAGCCTGAGGACAAAGGCACCACAGAGAGAATGCCAAGCCAAGAGTCACCCAGAGGGGTCCGAGAGCCCCGACTATACTGTTTCTGTAGCTGCCATAGCTTTTGATTTCTTGCCTCATGTGATGAGACATTTCCTCATTGTTTTATTATTCTATAAAGTATTTAATCTAGTATTAATTTTTTATTATTATTTTAAAATTTATTTATTTTTGGCTGCATTGGGTCTCCATTGCTGCATGCAGGCTTTCTCTAGGGCTACTCTTCGTTGCCGTATGTGGGCTTCTCATTGCAGTGGCTTCTCCTGTTGTAGAGCACAGGCTCTAGGCACGTGGGCTTCAGTAGTTGTGGCACGTGGGCTCAGTAGTTGTGGCTCGTGGGCTCTAGAGCGCAGGCTCAGTAGTTGTGGCACACGGGCTTAGTTGTTCCGCGGCACGTGGGATCTTCCCGGACCAGGGATTGAACCCATGTCCCCTGCATTGGCAGGCGGATTCTTAAGCACTGTGCCACCAGGGAAGTCCCTTCCTCATTGTTTTAAATTAGCTGAGTCCAGAGTTCTCTCTTACTTGTAGCCAAAGGCATCCTTAATTGTAAATTAAGAGATGAAGAAAGAAATAAAGAGTAAGAGGGCAAGTGACTTACCTAAAATCAAACTGCTAGTAAATGTCCTGAGAACATGCAGGCACTAAGGGACTATGGTTTATACACAAAACCTAAGAAAAAGGGCTAAAAGACTTCCAAATATCAATGCTTTATAAATTATATGTACATATACTTTCATAATCACACACACACACACACACACAGTCTCTCTCTCTCCCACACACAAGCACATCACAACTAATCTTGAAATTATGGTTAGCAAGTTCATTAACTAGAGCTCAATATATATCTCTGACTCCTATCCCCAAAGATTATTAGATTTTGATGTTGTGTGAGAAAGAGATTATAGGTGTAAGTCACTGAAAGTGTCATAGGCACACGAGAAGGCAAATATATTCTCTTTTTAGTAAACTCCAATGGTTTTGACTCTTAACAGTTTATCTTAGTAAAATCAAGGGATCAGCCACCATAGTCTAAGAATATAAACCAGGCAGTGATCTGTTGCTCATTGTTAATGCTTCTTTTGTCCCGTGATCCTGAGTCACTGACTCCTGGATGCTAGCTGTGTGGGGATTTCGGCTAGAAGGAGGCATCATGCAAAAGAGAGCCCAACGCTGGCTCTCCCCAAGGAGAAAGCTTCATTACTACAGATGCCATAGAATGACACATGGAAAAGGCAGACTCCACACAAGCGGCACTCGGCATAGAATTCACCCTGGATGATAAACCATTGAGTTCTATGAAGCAAATTAAGAGTTCATTCTTGGGCTTCCCTGCTGGCGCAGTGGTTGAGAGTCCGCCTGCCGATGCAGGGGACGCGGGTTCGTGCCCCGGTCCGGGAGGATCCCGCGTGCCGCAGAGCGGCTGGGCCCGTGAGCCGTGGCCGCTGGGCCTGCGCGTCCGGAGCCTGTGCTCCGCAGCGGGGTAGGCCACAGCGGTGAGAGGCCCAAGTACCGGGAAAAAAAAAAAAAAAAAAGAGTTCATTCTTAGTGACTGCCCATCAATAAGAGTCTCCGGCACAGAAAGCGAACTCTCCACCCAGGCATCAGACTTCCAGGTCCCTTGTAAGCCTTTCCCCAGAGGCTCCTAAGGCGATGTCTCAATAAATCTGTCATGGTCTGTGAACAAGAAGCCTCTGGGAGTGAGGTAAAAAAGCGCTAATGAATTCAAAGCCCACAGCATTAGTTCTGGGCCGAGTTACTTCTAAATGGTAGTATCTGTTGGGAGGAGTCTCCTTCCCTGCTGTCTAGTTTCTCTGTAGAGGGTCCTTCAGTGGAAGTACGTTCCTGATCTATCCAGGGCTCCTCACTCACGCCCCCCCAGGGGCGGGGAGTGAATTCTGATTGGTTTATTTGAGAACGGAAACTGCGCCTGCCTCTCCTGGTCCCACCCTCTCCCCTTACCCTTTCGGGAACTAGTTGACCACAGGGGGCTCCCTGTCCAGTCTTCTTATCAAAGCTGAAAACAGTAGAGCATCACAGCCCACAGACACAGGCTGTGGTTTTCCAGAGCCATCTGTGCCTGACTGGGTGGACGAGTCCATCGAATCCTAAACTGGGGAGACAGCCCTCTCACCTGCAGGTAGGATCACTTTTTCCTACACCATCTTGATCCGTTAAAGAAAAAGCAATCTTCAACTCAATCTAGAACATGGGTGACGAAGCTGGTGGCTCTTTATGGAGCACACTCCGACCCCAACAGTTTCCAAAAGGCTTCACCACCCTTGACTGTGTGTGTATAGTGCCTCATGGCATTAGAAGCACTCTCCCATATCCTCTCTCTTTGGGCCTTTTCAACAAACCGGGGAGGAAGACAGCGTTTATCATCCCAAGTGGCCTCCAGTGTGGAAACTGGGACTCACAAATTTTAAGTGATCTGTCCAGAGTCCACAGCTCTGCACAATGTCCCAGATCGCTAGCTCCAGGCTTCTGTTCTTTGCGGAATACCTTTCCCTCCCAGCTTCCTCCAAGGCTCTAAGAATCCATGAGCTACGTGACTGAGCTGTGATGGGGCAGGACGTAGGCCAGGCCTCTCTCCACCTCCCCCGACATGGCAGTCCTGCCTTTTAAAGGCTGCTTCAGTACAACACCATTTATTGATTTTGGTTCTGTTTAATAGAGAGCTTAATTTACAGGAAGCCCCAACTTTAAATTTTTCCTCGCTTCAGAGGCTTCGACCAGGCACAGAAGATAATTAGATGAATTCTTCTGTTATTTCAGTGACCTATTTTTCATTCTGACAAAGAGCGTGTCTCTCCCCAGATTAGAGACTCTTAAAAAGTTCTTTAAAAGCCACTCCACAAACTAATAAACTAAGCAAATAGAAAGCACTTTGCAAAGGCAGGCGTGTCATCAAACTGTCTCCTTCTCAGGGTCTACACCCTAAAGTGGGAGCCTGTCTGCTTACAGGTGCAGTGTCAAGGCAGGTAATCACTCTAACACATACATCTGCAAAGTTGTAGTATTCTGAAGGGAAGAAAAGTCCTTGACTGTCATGATGTGGAATCAGACCCCGAGCCCGTCAACTGCCCTCGGAAGCCTCCCTCCCTCCCTCTCTGTCCCGGAGGGACTCACAGACTACATTTACACGATGCAGCAAAACTCTGCCTCACTGAAGCTGGCAGGAGAGGAGCCTTGGTTGTCAGCCGAACCAAGGCCTGAGCGGAAAACACAAGTGGCTGTTACCCTTCCTCCCATGACCAAGGACGTTTTCTTGCCTTAACTGGTCCTGCACAGTGAACACAAGTGACTCTCTGAGGACCTCAGGTCTCCCACTCAGAGCACAACTTCTCAATGTCGACCATGGTAGGCAGCGATGTGGATGAGCAGGAATGTGCACGCTGCAGTCCTAAAGGAACCTCTTTCTTGCCAAATCCAGCATCTTTCCGCCCCTTGAACTTCAGCCCTTGGCACCGCTGCCCTCCTGGTTGTCTCTGTGAGAGGGTCCCACCACACTGCAGTCTCCTGCTCTCCCACCCACATTCCTCATGGCTGGTTGTCTGTCCGCCGGTCTGAGTCTTGTCCCTCTGTCCTCCCTCAACTGCAGCCAAGCCCCAAGGCGTGGTTCTCAGCCTCAGTTCTCTCCTGTCTCCTCCGAGGTGGCCTCATTCTGCCTTGTGGCTGCAACCATCACCTCCCAGGCCAGGCACATCAACTTCTCTCTGCCTCTCATCCCACTGCCTACAGGATAATAACCCTCTCACTGTCATCCACAACCCAGACCACCCCCTACCCAAGCAAGGGCTCCAATGCAACCTCTCCCCCAACTTTGCTTGTGGTTTTGCTTTTGTTGTTCTATTTTTGTCATGATACTCGCAGTCAAGCAGGCTTCACCTCCAAGAATGCACAGCATCCTTGGACCTCATTGGCACCTCACCCCCAATTTCTAAAGCCGGCCAGAGGCAAGCATCCCCTTATCTCAGCCACAGGTCCAGGCCATACAGTTGGTTTCTGCCATGTTTCCAGTCTGGCATCCTGGGTTTCCTGCTGGACCAGACCTCCTACCCTAAGGCACATCCCATTCTAAGCTGGAGTCCTGATATGTTCCTAGTTCCTGCCAAGTCGCCATCCACCAGGGCTGGGGGACAAGCATGCTCCACAGCCACCTGGAGACACTCTAGATCACATTCCAGATGCCTCTAAAAATGAGGAATTCCAGTATGGAGGTTCCTTAAAAAACTAAAAATAGAACTACCATATGATCCAGCAATCCCACTCCTGGGCATATATCTGGAGAAAACCATAATCCGAAAGGATACATGCACCCCAAAGTTCACTGCAGCACTATTCACAATAGCCAAGACATGGAAGCAACCTAAGAGTCCACTGATGGAGGAGTGGATAAAGAAGATGTGGTACATATATACAATGGAATATTAGTCATTAAAAGGAATGAAATAATGCCACTTGCAGCAACATGGACAGACCTAGAGATTATCATACTAAGTGAAGTAAGGTCAGACAGAGAAAGACAAATATCATATAATATCACTCATATGTGGAATCTAATTTTTTAAAAAATTAAACAAATGAACTTACTTACAAAAGAGAAATAGATTTACAGATACCAAAAACAAACTTATGGTTACCAAAGGGGAAACGTGGAAGGGAGAGATAAATCAGGAGCTTGGGATGAACAAACACACACTACTATATATAAGACAGGTAACCAACAAGGACCTAACTATACAGTGCAGGCAACTCTACTCAATATTCTGTAATAACCTATATGGGAAAAGAATCTAAAAATGAATGAATATATGTATATGTATAACTGAATCACTTTGCTCTACACCTGAAACTAACACAACATCATAAATTAACTATACTGCAATAAAATTAAAATTTTTTACAAAATAAAAATGAGGAATTCCAGAAGACAGCTTGGTTTGGGGTAAACAGCACAGCAGAGGGAAGTAGGGTGGTATAGTAGAAAGACTCCCAACTTTGGGTGTGGACAGGCCTGGGTTTGAATCCCACCAACTCACCAACTGTGACTAGGCAGCCTTATCCTCTAAGCCTGGTCCCTTCACTGTGAGGTGGGGACACCACCACCTGGTTTTTGGAATTGTCATGAGGAATAAAGAAGTTCAGAAGAACAATGACAGGAGCTACCATTTATGGAGTCTTCAGGGGAAGGAGACCAGATGAGACCAGCCCTTAGGGCTGCAAGAAACAGAACATTCACACTCCATCTTGCGAGAGCACCAGAATCACAACTAACTGCTAAACAGTCATGACAGGAAGACACTGGATCTCACCAAAAAAGATACCCCACATCCAAAGACAAAGGAGAAGACACAATGAGACAGTAGGAGGGGCACAATCACAATAAAATCAAATCCCATAACTGCTGGGTGGGTGACTCACAAACTGGAGAACACTCATACCACAGAAGTCCACCCATTGGAGTGAAGGTTCTGAGCCCCACGTCAGGCTTCCCAACCTGGGCGTCCAGCAACTGGAGGAGGAATTCCTAGAAAATCAGACTTTGAAGGCTAGCGAGATTTGATTGCAGGACTTCGACAGGACTGGGGGAAACAGAGACTCCACTCTTGGAGGGCACACACAAGGTACTGTGCACATCAGGACCCAGGGGAAGGAGCAGTGACCCCATAGGAGACTGAACCAGACCTACCTGCTAGCGTTAGAGGGTCTCCTGCAGAGGCGGGGGATGGCTGTGGCTCACCATGGGGACAAAGACACTGGAAGCAGAAGTTTGGGAAATACTCCTTGGCGTGAGCTCTCCCAGAGTCCGCTATTAGCCCCACCAAAGAGCCAGGGTAGGCTCCAGTGTTAGGTCGCCTCAGGCCAAACAACCAATAGGGAGGGAACCCAGCCCCACCCATCAGCAGTCAAGCGGGTTAAAGTTTTACTGAGCTCTGCCCACCAGAGGAACAGCCAGCTCTACCCACCACCAGTCCCTCCCATCAGGAAACTTGCACAAGCCTCTCAGATAGCCTCATCCACCAAAGGGCAGACAGCAGAAGCAAGAAGAACTACAATCCTGCAGCCTGTGGAACAAAACAAAAGACACAGGCTCACTGAATGGATACGAAAACAAGACCCATATATATGCTGTCTACAAGAGCCCCACTTCAGACCTAGGGACACATACAGACTGAAAGTGAGGGGATGGAAAAAGAGACCATGCAAATGGAAATCAAAAGAAAGCTGGAGTAGCAATACTCATATCAGATAAAATAGACTTTAAAATAGAGAATGTTACAAGAGACAAGGAAGGACACTACATAATGATCAAGGGATCAATCCAAGAAGAAGATATAACAATTATAAATATATAGGTACCCAACAGAGGAACACCTCAATACATAAGGCAACTGCTAACAGCTATAAAAGAGGAAATCAACAGTAACACAATAATAGTGGGGGACTTTAACACCTCACTTACACCAATGGACAGATCACCCAAAATGAAAATAAATAAGGAAACAGAAACTTTAAATGACACAATAGACCAGATAGATTTAATTGATATTTATAGGACATTCCATCCAAAAACAGCAGATTACACTTTCTTCTCAGGTGTGCATGGAACATTCTCCAGGATAGATCACATCTTGGATCACAAATCAAGCCTCAGTAAATTTAAGAAAACTGAAATCATATCAAGCATCTTTTCTGACCACAATGCTATGAGATTAGAAATCAATTACAGGGAAAAAAACGTAAAAAACACACACACGGAGGCTAAACCATACATTACTAAGTAACCAAGAGATCACTGAAGAAATCAAAGAGGAAATCAAAAAATACCTAGACACAGATTACAATGAAAACACAACGATCCAAAACCTATGGGATGCAGCAAAAGCAGTTCTAAGAGGGAAGTTTATAGCAATACAAGCCTACCTCAAGAAACAAAAAAAATCTCAAATAAATAATCTAACCTTACACCTAAAGGAACTAGAGAAAGAAGAACAAACGAAACCCAAAGTTAGTAGAAGTAAAGAAATCATAAAGATCAGAGCAGAAATAAATGAAATAGAAACAAAGAAAACAATAGCAAAGATCAATAAACTAAAAGCTGGTTCTTTGAGAAGATAAACAAAATTGACAAACCATTAGCCAGACTCATCAAAAAAAAGAGGGAGAGGACTCAAGTCAATAAAATTAGAAATGAAAAAGAAGTTACAACAGACACCACAGAAATACAAAGCATCCTAAGAGACTACTACCTGCAACTCTATGCCAATAAAATGGACAACCTGGAAGAAATGGACAAATTCTTAGAAAGGTATAACCTTCCAAAACTGAACCAGGAAGAATTAGAAAATATCAACAGGCCAATCACAAGTAATGAAATTGAAACTGTGATTAAAAATCTTCCAACAAAAAATAGTCCAGGACCAGATGGCTTCACAGGTGAATTCTAACAAACATTTAGAGAAGAGCTAACACCCATCCTTCTCAAACTCTTCCAAAGAATTGCAGAGGAAGCAACACTCCCAAACTCATTCTATGAGGCCACCATCACCCTGATACCAAAACCAGACAAAGATACGACAAAAAAAGAAAATTACAGACCAATATCACTGATGAATATAGATGCAAAAATCCTCAACAAAATACTAGCAAACAGAATCCAACAGCACATTAAAAGGATCATACACCACGATCAAGTGGGATTTATCCCAGGGATGCGAGGATTCTTCAGTATACACATATCAATGTGCTATACTATATTAACAAATTGAAGAATAAAAACCATATGATCATCTCAATAGATGCAGAAAAAGCTTTTGACAAAATTCAACACCCATTTACGATAAAAACTCTACAGAAAGTGGGCACAGAGGGAACCTACCTCAACATAATAAAGGCCATATATGACAAACCCACAGCAAACATCATTCTCAATGGTGAAAAACTGAAAGCATTTCCTCTAATATCAGGAACAAGACAAGGATGCCCACTCTCACCGCTATTATTCAACATAGTTCTGGAAGTCCTAGCTACAGCAATCAGAGAAGAAAAAGAAACAAAAGGAATACAAAATGGAAAAGAAGAAGTAAAACTGTCACTGTTTGCAGATGACATGACACTATACATAGAGAATCCTAAAGATGCCACCAGAAAACTACTAGAGCTAATCAATGAATTGGGTAAAGTTGCAGGATACAAAATTAATGCACAGAAATCTCTTGCATTCCTATACACTAATGATGAAAAATCTGAAAGAGAAATTAAGGAAACACTCCCATTTACCACTGCAACAAAAAGAATAAAATACCTAGGAATAAACCTACCTAGGGAGACAAAAGATCTGTATGCAGACAACTATAAGACACTGATGAAAGAAATTAAGGATGATACAAACAGATGGAGAGATATACCATGTTCTTGGATTGGAAGAATCAATAATGTGAAAATGACTATACTACCCAAAGCAATCTACAGATTCAACGCAATCCCTATCAAATTACCAATGGCATTTTTTTTACAGAACTAGAACAAAAAATCTTAAAATTTGTATGGAGACACAAAAGACCCCAAATAGCCAAAGCAGTCTTGAGGGAAAAAAACAGAGCTGGAGGAATCAGACTCCCTGACTGCAGGCTATACTACAAAGCTACAGTAATCAAGAGAATATAGTACTGGCCCCAAAACAGAAATATAGATCAATGGAACAGGATAGAAAGCCCAGAGATAAACCCACACGCCTATGGTCAACTAATCTATGACAAAGGAGGCAAGCATATACAATGGAGAAAAGACAGTCTCTTCAATAAGTGGTGCTGGGAAAACTGGACAGCTACATGTAAAAGAATGAAATTAGAACACTCCCTAACACCATATACAAAAATAAACTCAAAATGGATTAGAGACCCAAATGTAAGACCGGACACTATAAATCTCTTAGAGGAAAACGTAGGAAGAACACTCTTTGACATAAATCACAGAAAGATCTTTTTTGATCCACCTCCTAGAGTAATGGAAATAAAAACAAAAATAAGCAAATGGGACCTAATGAAACTTAAAAGCTTTTGCACAGCAAAGGAAACTACAAACAAGATGAAAAGACAACCCTCAGAATGGGAGAAAATATTTGCAAACAAATCAATGGACAAAGGATTAATCTCCAAAATATGTAAACAGCTCATGCAGCTCAATGTTAAAAAAACAAACAACCCAATCCAAAAATGGGCAGAAGACCTAAACAGACATTTCTCCAAAGAAGACATACAGATGGCCAAGAAGCACATGAAAAGCTGCTCAACATCACTAATTATTAGAGAAATGCAAATCAAAACTACTACCATATGATCCAGCAATCCCACTACTGGGCATATACCCTGAGAAAACCACAATTCAAAAAGACACATGCACCCCAATATTCTTGCAGCACTATTTACAATAGCCAGGTCATGGAAGCAACCTAAATGCCCATAGACAAATGAATGGATAAATAAGATATGGTACATATATACAATGGAATATTACTCAGCCATATTAAGGAATGAAATTTGGTCATTTATAGAGACATGGATGCATCTAGCGACTGTCATACAGAGTGAAGGAAGTCAGAAAGCGAAAGACAAATTATCTCATATTAACGCATATATGTGGAACCTAGAAAAATGATACAGATTAACCGGTTTGCAGGGCAGAAATTGAGACACAGATGTAGAGAACAAACGTATGGACACCAAGGGGGAAAGCGGCGGGGGAGGGGGCGTGGTGGTGGTGTGATGAACTGGGAGATTGGGATTGACATATATATACTAATATTTATAAAATGGATAACTAATAAGAACCTGCTGTATAAAAAATAAAATTAAATTAAATTAAAAAGAAAGAAAAAGAACATCCTAGCACAGTGCAAGTCCCTCTGCCAGGTGTGAGTCCTGATACAGGGCCACTACAGCTGCCCACCCTGATACAGGGCCACTACAGCTGCCCACCCTATGGGGTAAGTCTCCAGGATAAAGGGAAGAAGGAGGAGGCCCTGGAGAGAGTCCAACCAAGGTGGGAGGCCTGAGCGATGGAAGAAGGCAGGGAGGCAACCTGGCCTCACGTCTGAGTCCTTGGGGGAAGCTGCCGGCTGTCACCTGTGTAGACCAGCACTGTCCACCTCTGGGAAGGGTTGGGGGAGACAACCAATATGGAAGTCTCCTCCAAGAGGTCAGAGGTCGAGATTATTTGCTGGGTTCCCAGTGCCACCAGAAGGCCATTGCTGTCTCCGAGTCAGTGAGAAGGGGTAAGTTTCCCTCTCGCTCATGCACGTTACCCAATTCCCACTGCACTTAGGGCTTCCAGGTAAACCCAACCCCAGTCCCACACCCCCAAGGCCTCTTGCATATAACCCTAGCTTTTCTCCCGGGAGCATGATGTAGTTTTAAACAAAAGTCACTACACCAGACATTTGGGGACCTGAATTATTTTCCTACCTGCTAACAACCTCTGTGACTTTGCGTTGGTCACTTACCCACCCCCTGCCACGTTCTCATCTGTAATGACATCTGTGGTTGTGAAAATGACATGAGAAATAAAAGCATTCCCAAACTAGGCAGCACTAGAGAAAGGTCCAAGATGATCTTTGGAAAGGTCAAAGACATAGACAGTAGCCCCTTTAATGGTAGGAGATTTAAGGGGCGATGGACAGCGTCCCAAATCTGAGATACCTAGGCCTCCATAAGGAAACACATTGGATAGGAAATACCTGCTGGGTACAGTGAGAAAAGCCTCATCCCATGCAGAAACCATGGCCAGGTTTTCAAACTTCCTGTCTGGACTTTCCATTTATGAGACAGGCTGCTTTCAGAACCCGGCCAAGCCAGCGTGTTCCATACGTCATCAACAGAGCACAGGAACAGGGCAGTTCGGTGCAGGCCAGAGGTCTCCACTGCCACCAAAATGATGATCCTGCTGGCAGGGACTGGCCACATGCCTCTCCTCCTGTTTTCCTCTCAAAGTGTGTTTTTATAGCTGTTATCTTTATCAGCAGAGGGGATGGAACTGCCTGATGGTAGATTGATATATTGAAGTGATAGCAATTATACAGAATTTGGAAATCATGCATGTGGCTATTTTATCCACCTCAACTCGGCCTCAGAATACCCTGCAGAAGGGGAGGGAGGGGTGGGATGGAAAGGGAATTACGGCCCAGACAGAACACGAGGTACTGGGAAGCAGAGGGCACGGGGCTGAAGGCTGAGTGAGCTCTGACTATGAGTCACAGTGGAGCTGGGAGCCGAGCTCAGTCAGGAGACCCAAGGTGCGCTGGACCCCCAGGCCAACAGGACACCCCCGTCTTTCTAGGAGAAAGGGGACGTGGGTGAGTGGATCAAGAAGAGGCCCGGTGTTTCCCAGTGATGTCATCTGCAACCTTAATCCCAGAAAAGGAATCAGGAGGGTGTTTTATGAGAGTCCTCCGTGCAGCCCAGAGAGGCCCCACGGTCTGCTCACTTCCTCTCTGTCCAGAGGCCCATCCTTCAAGGTCGGATGAGGACACTCTCTCGCCAGCTCCTACAATGGTAGGAACCAACCTTACTCAGAGCAAGACCTGATTTCTGCCAGGCGCAAGGGAAGAAAACAGGGCTGACTCAACCCATCCGAATGGAAGTGGGTGGGAGGAGGCGGGTAGGATGAACCCAGCTTCTCAAGACAGTCCCGACAATCCCCTGCCCTTCCTGGAAACTTCTTGGAACCCAAATCAAAGGCAGGAGACGGAAAGAGAGGCTGGAGGTGTAGGAGGAGAAGATGGAAGACAGAATAATCACAGTAAGAACAAGAGAACCAATATTTATCGGGGCTTTACTCTAAGGGTATTAAGTATATTAACATGAGCTAATACATTTAACTCCTAACGACCCTGTGAAGTCAAGTCTATTATTATCCTATTTTTTTTCATGAGGAAACTGATCCCACAGCTGATACTGTTCACTTTCATGCCAGGTGTTTGAAAAATGTCCCCAAGGCCTTTAAGACACGAGTTAACTGTCACTCCGAGTAGCCAAGCAGAAAAGGGCAGCATGGCTGGGAATCGCCGTTCCACGTGGCGAAACAGGAGTGTGGCATCCTGTTGTCGAGAGCTTTTGGGAGAGTGTAGGGAAGAGAAACAGACGCAGCTCTCGGAGCGCTTGACACTGACCCACCAGCAGAGGCACCCGCCTTTCTGAGCAGCTGGGTCCTTGCTGCCGGCTCCACGGTGGGCTTCCATCCCCACTAGGTCACTGCCTAACTGCAGGGAGGCGGGGCTCTGTGAAGCTTCGTCCTTTCAACATCTTGAATTCTTCAGTGGGTCTTATTTGAATCGCATCCAGGGATGAAGGTGGATGGCCAGATCTGGATCTCTGGAGCTCCAATAATGTGTTCTCCCACTTTAACAGTTACCATTTTTTGAACACCTACTGTGTGTCAGAGACGTGTAGTAGCTAGGGTTTTATATACATTATCTCCTGAAATCTTAACCTCTTCAAGGTAAGTAATGCCTACCCTGTACATTGTGCCATGACAAATGAAGAATCTGAGACCACCCTCCTGCCACCACCTCCACAATAAAGGGATTCCCAAAGGTCAAATGTCCAGTGAGGCCAGGAGTCAAGTCCATGCCTGACTGAGTTCATGTTATCATGTGGGCTTCTCTGGCCTTCATTATTAGGTTTAAATTGTTTTAACACCATGGACTTCGACCCTGCCATCTACACCCTCTTCCCAAGCCCCTGACCCAGCAGGGAGCAGAGGCATCTCTCCCTCGTAAATGTCCTCCACCACACACACACACACACACACACGCACGCATGCACGCACACACACACTCACACACTCTCTCTCTCTCTCTCTGTCTGTCTCTCTCTCTCTTTCTGTCTCTCCCTCACCCTCTCTCTCTCTCTCCCGGCCTCCCACGCCCTCCTTTTGGGCCTAGCCCCCAGCCCAAGTTCTGAACAGACAGGAACCTTCCCATGTTCTACTCAATTCCAACCCCACCTACTGCACACAGGTCAGCCTTGTAAGAGAAGAACTTGAATTTCAGCAGCCTTTCACGAGAAAGGCTGCAAGTAAAAAAAATCCACCGAGCCAATTCACCCCTAGTTGTTTTTCCAAGTAGAAGAGAGATGGGCAAATCAATACTCAACAACCCCTCCCATGGTCTACAGCACTCAAGTCTCTCTTTGTGCACAAGGCCAGGCCTGCAGCCAAGGGCTCTCAACAAGCAGCTGTCCACCTGCTGAGTATTGGGGGACAAGTCCTGCTAATAGTCCTTCTGTTGCCAGCACCCTCAGTCACACAAGGGATGCCCCTGGCAAGTGACAAGAAATGGACACACTGTGCATGTAACCAGCAACTCTTACAGACAGCCTCGAAGCATTTCACTCTTATCAACCTTTAACCTTGTTGGCAAGGGTGGTAGTTATCCCAACCCCAGTTTGCAGGTGCTAACCTTCATTTCCCCAGGTTTCAATGAATTGAGTCAGGCTAGAAATTCAGGACACAGCACAGTCACGGGACCCTGGGCCCCAAGACGCACCCTTCCACATTGCATCCTACTGACTTAAAGACAGGAGGTGAGAATCCCTGTGGGGGTAAGATGGCTGTTATTCGCATCTCAGCCTCCAGGTCTCCCCAGATGGGGTCCAGACAGTGGAGCAAGGCCACCTCAACCAGCCACAAGCCCGGGCTTGGTGAGAAGCATGTCTCTGGAGACCAAGGTCTCTGCCCCATTTCCCTCAGATGGATGAGTAGAAAGATGAGCAGTAGCAGTAGTGTAAGTGAGGGACGGGTGGTCAGCAGAAGCTCCTGGACCAGCATAAATGAAAGGAAGTGGTGTTTCTGGAGCTGGTACTTGAGCATTCATTCTTCCATTCGCTGAGCAATTTCTGTGTGTTAAGCTACAAGGATGATGAAGACATGGTCCCTACCCTCAGAGTAGCGGGTATAATGGAGAAGCATAGGGATGGGGAACAGGGGTAGCCAAGAATTCTAAGTGAATTCCACCACATAAGATTGAATTGTCAGGACACGAATCCACAACCACAAAGAAATGTATGTTATAGAATTTATTTTTCTACATCTGATCCTAAACCTGCTTCTAACTTACGGTCTTATGATGTAAGCAGATAAAAACAGATGCATGCACCTCTACACATGCCCTGTCCCATATGCAAAATAATGTAATTCTCACTGAAAATCCAGTAAGACTAGCGGGGAGGGAGGGATGAATTGGCAGAGCACGAGGGAATCTCAGGGCGGCGAAACTACCCTATATGACACTCTAATGGTGCACACATGTCATTATGCATCTGTACAAACACGTAGTATGTACAACACCAAGAGTGAACCCGAAAGTAAACCATGGACTCTGGGCGATTATGATGTATCAATGTAGGTTCGTCAATTGCAACAAATGTACCATCTGGAGAAGGATGTTGATAGTGGGGAAGGCCATGCATGTGTTGAGGCAGCGGGTGTATGGGAAATCTTTCTATCGTCCCCTCAATTTTGCTGTGAACCTGAGAGTACTCTAAAAAATAAAGTATTTTTAAAAAAGTTCGATAAGACGACCACCAGGTCATAATATAGACGGGTATTTAGTCCAGTCTGGCTGCTAAAACAAAGTACTATAGACTGGGTGACTTGCACATAACAGAAATTTACTTCTCACAGTTCTAGAGGCTAAGAAGTCCATCAAGACATTGGCAGATTCGGTGTCAGGTGAGTGCAGCTTCCTGGTCCATAAGCAGCCATCTTCTTCGCTATGCCCTCACATGGAGGGACAGGGAGCTCACTGAGGTCTCTTCTATAAGGGCACTAATCCCATTCATAAGGCTCCACCCTCATGACCTAATCACCTCCCAATCCCATCGCATTGGGGGTTGGGGTTTCAAGATATGAATGGGGGGAAGGGCACATAAACATTCAGTCTGTGGCAACAAGAGCCCTGGGCAGCCAGCCAGCCTACCCACCCTGAGCCCTCTCTCTGCTCACAGCCTTCTCCATGGCAGCAACAAAAATGAGACATTATGCAGTATGCCAGGCATTTTGAGCCTCCATGGCCACCCTCTAGGGTCCAAGATTTAAAGAGACGTCCATTTGGAAGCCCAGATTTCTCAGTCTGCAAGCTCTGCCTTCACACACCATCCTGAGAAGTTCAGTGGGCCAAAATGCAAACCATTTGGGGATTTGCCAAATTACAGAGCTCCATTCAGCAGCTAGCCACTTCTTAATCTGTGCCAGGGTCTTTGCATACATAGCTCATTTAAATCTTAAAATAGCCCTGTGCAAAGAGATCATTATCCCAGTTTTACAGATAAAGCAGCAGAGACTCAGAGAGGTTGAACGTCTTACCCACAGTCACAGAATGAGTTTGGAGCAGTACCAGGATTCAGCCCCCAGGTCTCCCCAGGGCAACACTCAAAATGGTATCCACCACTTTTTAGTGTCCAGAGGAGAGTAAGCAGTGCCTTTGACATATTTCCTTGGTGTCCCTAAATGCCTGTAGATAACCAGCGTTGATGAAGCCTTTCAAGGGAAAAGAGCAAACCTGCCACCCCTGCAGAGTTAGTAAGCTCATTGCAATGCTGACAATGACAGCATCTCAAGCTAATCTCCTTGGATAGGTCTCTCCAGAAAGCATTCAGTTCCAGCCATGAGAGCAACATGTTTGCAACATGAATTGACTAAAGGGAGAAGAAATGCCCTTCACTTAAGGGTTTCAATTAATTAGTGTTTCTCATAACAAAATCCAAGCCCTCAAAGGGCCTTTCCAATAAGGCCTTGTAAATGGTTTTCTAACCCTAGGAAAGACTTACTGCTGACTCCTTCAGGCTTATTAATATTTCATCATTAACAGATACATATTAAGTTCCTATTGTTCATGAAAAGAATTGGATTTAAAAGAGAGGATTTCTTCTCATTAGTAGCTTATGACCTTATTACAGACAGATAAAAACTTACAAAAGACACGTCAGGGGACTTCCCTGGTGGCGCAGTGGTTAAGAATCTGCCTGCCAACGCAGGGGACACGGGTTTGAGCCCTGGTCTGGGAAGATCCCACATGCCGCTGAGCAACTAAGCCCGTGCGCCACAACTACTGAGCTTGCGCTCTAGAGCCCACGAGCCACAAATACTGGGCCCTCGTGCCACAACAACTGAAGCCCGCATGCCTAGAGCCCGTGCTCCGCAACAAGAGAAGCCACCGCAATGAGAAACCTGCACACCGCAACGAAGAGTAGCCCCGCTCGCCGCAATTAGAGAAAGCTTGTGAGCAGCAACGAAGACCCAATGCAGCCAAAAAATAAATTAAATTAATAAATTAATAATAATAATAAAAAAGACACGTCTGGAATAAAGCAGGTTTAATCTTCCTTAGGAACAACTGGACAGAGGAATGAACTCAGGCCCGGGCTTGTTCATGGTTGATGTCTGGATGGTATCAACTGTGTGGTTTGAGTGACCCAATGTATCGTCTAGAAAAGAAAAGCTATTTTCCCACTCTTGCTTGAGTGCCCTGTTCCACTCATTTTTTTTTCAACTGAAGTATAGTTGATTTATAACATTACATTAGTTGCAGGTTTACAGCATAGTGATTTAATATTTTTATAGAGTATACTCCATTTAAAGTTATTATAAAATATTGGCTATATTCCCTGTGCTGAACATTACATCCTTGTATCTTTTTATTTTATACATCCTTATTGGAGTATAATTGCTTCACAATACTCTGTTAGTTTCTGTTGTCCAACAAAGTGAATCAGCCATATGCACACATATATCCCCATTTCCCCTTCTTCTTGTGTCTCCCTCCCACCCTCCCTATCCCACCCCTCTAGGTCTCCGCAAAGCACCGAGCTGATCTCCCTGTGCTATGGGGCTGCTTCCCACTAGCTATGTATTTTACATTTGGTAGTGTATATATGTCAATGCTACTCACTTTGTCCCAGCTTCCCCTTTCCCCCCACCCCGTGTCCTCAGTTTCATTCTCTATATCTGTGTCCTTATCCTGCCCTGCCACTAGGTTCATCAGTGCCATTTTTTTTAGATTCCATATATATGCATTAGCCTACAGTATTTGTTTTTCCCTTTCTGACTTATTTCACTCTGTATGACATACTCTAAGTCCATCCACCTCACCACAAATAACTCAGTTTCGTTCCTTTTTATGGCTGAATAATATTCCATTGTATATATGTGCCACGTCTTCTTTATCCATTCATCTGTTGATGGACACTTAGTTTGCTTCCATGCCCTGGCTATTGTAAATAGAGCTGCAATGAACACTGTGGTACATGACTCTTTTTGAATTATGGTTTTCTCAGGGTATATGCCCAGTAGTGGGATTGCTGGGTCATATGGTAGTTCTGTTTTTAGTTTTTTAAATATCCTTGTATCTTATTTTATACCTAGTAGTTTATACCTCTTAATCCCCTTCCACTATCATGTCCCTCCCCACTCCCCTTGACTCATTTTTTTTTTAAGAATTAAAGGATCTAAAGCTTTAAAATGTAAATGTTTACGGAAAGCAATAAATAATGCCACTAATCTCTCTTACCACTTTACCCTGAATTAGTCTATGAGATCAGCTTTAACTGTCTAGCAGAGCCTTGGGGTTACACAACACAGGCAGGCAAAGGACAGGTGGGGCAGAAGAAATCTCTGGGGTCTGGAGAATGGAACTCTAAGAAAGAGATAAGGTGGGAGCCATGGGCACAAGGCAGGCGGCCAATGGGGGTCTTCAGGGAGAACCCAGAGATGAAAACAAAAAGACAAACAGCACATAGAGACTAACCTGGTCTCCAGACGCAACTACGACCATTTCCCAGAAAACTGAGAAACCAACCCTTCTCTCTGGCCACAGAATAAGGAAATGAAAAAAAGGGCCCTTTTCTCAAAGCAAACAAATAGAAATGATTTAGAAAGCACCTACAGGGCTGCCACCTGACACTGTGCAAAAATGTACTTCCTTTACTTTTTATGTATGTATGTATGTATTTATGCACACATGCATTGGTTTATTATATTCCTTTGACCTGTATTTATGACCATTTTGCTTTACTACAAAGCTACGACAGAGGCTACACACTTTTGGAACCCTATGCTAGCTTCTACTAATATTTTAATAGTTTTAGTGTTGAAATTACAGTTACCGTATTTAAAATCAAAACAGCATCACTTGGCCACATGATAAGAGCTGTAGCTGTGGGGTGGGTCTTTGTTTTCCTATAAAATTCTTCCGCGATGTTGCATTAAGGGGTTGACTAGATGACTCTTCAGCTCCCTTCTAGCACCAACATTCTTCTCCTTGTCTCTGTGCAGAGTAAATGGACTGGCCTTGAGTGCACCCCGGGGACAGAACAGGCTGGCAGCATCTGGGTTTGCCTAGGCCCCCAGGGGAAGCATGGCTCTGCCAGGTGTCACAGCTAATTTAACTAAAAGAAAGATGAAAACCAGCCATGGGAACTGAAGCCTGACAGCATTCCCTGAGGGTCTGGTGAGTGAGAACCAGAGAAGTATGGAGGAGACTAGAGGAATCTCCTCTGGCCCAAGACTCCCAGGCAATGTTTGCTCTAACCACTGAGATCCATCCCCAGAAATGTCCCCAGCTGTGTGCAAAACCACAGTGCCTGGTGAGGAAGGTGAGAGCTGAAGCTGCTAGTCAACTCCTGGGATAGGATCAGAAGCAAATGGCCTACTGGGAGAAGGGGGTGTGGGGAAGAAAAAAGGATAAAGGCAAAGATACGTTTTCCGGTCTGCATGAGCTAATATCTCCATAGGGAGAGCTCAGATGGTGGCAGATTTTTTGTTTCCAAGACAAGAAGGGGATAAATGATCATCCTGTCTTATTTAAGACCACAGCTTGATGGCCAGAGATCTCTCTTCCAAATTTCTCATGCTGCTTTGTAAAGGACAAGGACAGTCAACACATTCAGCCTCCGTGTCCACATGGGAACAATGAAACACCGAGAAAGAATTTAATGAAGAAAGCAACTGCAGTAGACTTTGGGAATAGACGTCAGAACGTCCATTTCCTAGCCTGCAAGACTCTCAGAATGCTTTATTTCCTTTCCTCCTAGTACCAGAGCACATTTCTATAGCAACTCCCAGAGAACTGGGTGCCTCATGGGGCCAGGTGGAGGTTGGCTTAAAGATCCTCTTCTTTGGGGGCACAGAAGACCCTTAACAAGAACTAGATCCCTTGTTGGATCCTCCCCTTTCAATTTCAGGATATATGTGCTGAGGTACTCTGGAATGATTTGGGGATTTAAAGGGTGAACATTATGCAAGAAAAGAAATTAAAAATTAATGAAGAAATGAGGTCACTCAGTGAAGCTTCTTCAACAAACCAGGATGAGAAGCTTCTCCTGCTCACTTCTGACTTTTTGGCGAAGACACATAACTGCCATCTGTGAGGCGGTCCACAGGATGAGAGCATGGATTATTCACAAAGCTCTGAGTTTAGTTACCAAGTTCTATACCACTATGACCTACTGTTATCCATTTTGCAGATGGAGAAACTGAGTCATGGTGAGATCACATGGTTATTAATGAGATAAAAATGAGCGCTGGCCTAGCATGGATCCAAATCTACAGCTTGGCAGCTCTATTCACAACAATCAAGACATGGAAACAACCTACATGTCCGTCAACAGATGAATGGATAAAGAAGATGTGGTGTATATATACAACGGAATATTACTCAGCCATAAAAAAAGAATGAAGTAATGCCATTTACCACAACATGGACAGACCAAGAGATTATCATACTAAGTGAAGTAAGTCAGAAAGAGAAAGACAAATACCATATGATATCACTTATATGTGGAATCTAAAATATGACACAAATGGGGGATTCTCTGGCAATCCAGTGGTTAGGACTCTGCACGCTCACTGCCGAGGGCCCAGGTTCAAACCCTGGCCGGGGAACTAAGGTCCCACAGGCCATGCAGCATGGCCAAAAAATAATAATAATAAAAAAATAAAATATGACACAAATGAACTTATCTATGAAACAGAAACAGATTCACAGACATAGAGAACAGACTTGTGGTTGCCAAGGGCGGGGGTGGAGAGATGGATTGGGAGTTTGGGGTTAGCAGATGCCAACTATTACTCATAGAATGGATAGACAACAAGGTCCTACTGTACAACACAGGGAACTATATTCAATATCCTGGGATCAACCATAATAGAAAAGAATAAGAAAAAGAATGTATATATATATGCATAACTGAATCACTTTACTGTACAGGAGAAATTAACACAACACTGTAAATCAGCTATACTTCAATAAAATTTTTTAAAAATCTACAGCTATGGTCACATACTACAACACGGATGAACCTTGAGGACACTATGCTAAGTGAAACAAGGCAGTCACAGAATGACAAATAATGCATGATTCCACTCATTTAAGGTATCTAAAGTAGTCAATATCACAGAAGCAAAAAGCAGAATGGTAGTTGCCAGTGGCAGGGATATGTGGGGAATGGGAGTTACTATTCAATGGGTCTAGAGTTTCAGTTTGTGCAAAATGACAAAGTCTTAGAAATCTGCTTACAACATGTGTATAGTTAATATTTGCACTGTACACTTAATAGTTGAGGGTAGATTCCATGTTATGTGTTTTTAATCACAATTTAAAAGATCTATAGCTATGAGCAGCTTAACAGCTGTGTCTCATCCATCCTAGTGCTGCTGCAAAGAAGAGTTTGAAGACATATATACTATAAAGGAAAATGTCTACAGCCATAGCTCTAGTAAGAGGAAATGACAAACATGGGCAAAAGATATGAATAGACATTTCACCAAAGAGGCCATACAGATGGTAAACCTGCAGATGAAAAGATGACCAACATTGGCAGTCATTAGGGAAATAGAAATTTAAACTACAGTGACAAGACAGACCACAGAATGGGAGAAACTATTTGCAAATCATATACCTAATAAGGGTCTAGTATCTAAAATATGTAAGGAACTGTTACAACTCAACAATAAAAAGACAACCCAATTGAAAACTGGGCAAAAGCTTGAACAGACATTTCTCCAAAGAAGCTACGCAAATGGCCAATAAACACACGAGAAGATGCTCAAATCATAACTCGTCAGGGAAATGAAAAATCAAAACCACAATGAAAGACCACTTCACTTCCAGCGGGATGGCTAGAATCAATAAGACAGATAATAACAAGTGTTGACAAAGATGTAGGGAAACTGGAACCCTCATACACTGCTGGTGAGAAGGTAAAATGGTGCAGCTGCTTTGGAAATCCGTTTGGCAGTTCCTCAAAAGGCTAAACATAGAATTACCATATGACCCAGCAATTCAACTCTTAGGAAAATACCCAAAAGAAAACACACATACATACATACAAAAACTTGTACAAAAACGTTGTTAGAAATATTATTCATAACAGGCAAAAGTGGAAACAACCCAAATGTCCATCAACTGATGGATAAACAAAATGTGGTAATCATACGATAGAATATTATTCAGCCATACAAAGGAATGAAGTGCTGACTCACATTACAACATGGATGAACCCCCGAAACATTATGCTTAGTGAAAGAAGCCAGTCACAAAGGGCCACATATTATAAGATTTCATTTCTGTGGGCAAATCCATAGAGACAGAGGATAGTGGTTGCCGGGGGCTGGGAAGAGGGCTGAATTGGGAGTGACTGGTAATGGGTACCTGTCACTCTTGTGGGAGGGTTGAAAATGCTTTGGAAATACAGATAATAATGATAGTTGCACCTACCTGAGAATATACTAAAAACCACTGAACTATATACTTTAAAAGGGTGAGTTTTATGGTGTGTGAATTACATCTAAAAAAAAATTTGAACACAATGAGAACACACCTATCAGAATGGATAAAATAAAGAATACTGATAATAGCAAACAGTAATGATGCAAAAAACTGGATCACTCGTACATTGCTGGTGGGAATGTAAATGATTCAGCCACTTTGGAAAACAGTTTGCAAGTTTCCTTTAAAATGACAAATGGGCTCATCAGGTGACCCGGCATAGGACGCTCTTGGCCATTTACTGTAGAGAAATGAAAACTTTTTTTTTTTTTTAAGTGGCATGCCCTTTTTTTAAAATTTATTATTTATTTTTGGCTGCACTGGGTCTTCGTTGCTGCACACGGGCTTTCTCTAGTTGAGGCAAGGAGGGGTTACTCTTCCTTGCGGTGCTCGGGCTTCTCATTGCGGTGGCTTCTTTCATCGCGGAGCATGGGCTCTAGGCGCACAGGCTTCAGTAGTTGTGGCATGCAGGCTCAGTAGTTGTAGCTCGCGGGCTCTAGAGCACAAGCTCAGTAGTTGTGGGGCATGGGCCTAGTGGCTCCACGGCATGTGGGATCTTCCCGGACCAGGGCTCGAACCCGTGTCCCCTGCATTGGCAGGCGGATTCTTAACCACTGTGTCACCAGGGAAGTCACCTTTTTTTTTTTTTTATTTTTGGCTGCACTGAGTCTTCGTTGCTGCGCGCAGGCTTTTCACTGTGGTGGCTTCTCTTGTTGTGGAGCATGGGCTCTAGGTGCGCAGGCTTCAGTAGTTGTGGCGCACGGGCTTAGTTGCTCTGTGGCATGTGGGATCTGTCCGGACCGGGGCTCGAACCCGTGGCCCCTGCATTGGCAGGTGGATTCTTAACCACTGCGCCACCAGGGAAGTCCAAGAAATGACAACTTCTGTCCACTCAAAAACCTATGCATGAATGTTCAGAGCAGTTTTCATTATAGCTGATAACTCAAAACCAACAATGTCCTTCAGTGAGTGAATAGTTAACCAAATGATGGTCTACCATACCATGAAGTATTACTCAGCAATAAAAAGAAAAACAACTTTGGATGAACCTCAGAGAAGTTATGCTGAGAGAAAGAAGATAATCTCAGAAAGTTCCTTAAACTATATGGTTCCACTGATATAACACTTGAAATAACAAAATTCTGGAGATAGAGAACAGATGAGTGGCCGCCAGGGTTTGGGAATGGACAATGGAGAAGTTGTAGCTATAAGGAGTACCACGAGGGAGCGCGAGGTGATGGGACGGTTCTGTATCTTGACTGTGCTGATAGCAACAGGAAGCTACACACACACAAACAAGTGCATTATGTATAACTGGTGACTCAGCTCTGTGCATTTTACCAGTGTCATTACCCGGTTTTCCTATTGCACTAGTTATACAACATGTTCAACTGGGAAGAATGGGTGAGGGGTACCAAAGACTTCTCTCCATTTCTTTGCAACAGCCAGCGAATCTATATTTATTCCAAAATAAGAAGTGTGTGGGGTTTTTCAAGTAACTACATAGGGTATTAGTCAATGCTTAAAAGTAATGACTGTGTTTCAATAAAGCTCAGAATTGAAGGCAGGAGTCAAGAAGAAACGACAGCCTGCACAGTACAGCCACAAACCATCACCTCTACAACATGTCAGAGGAATCCTCCTTTTAGTGTGAACTGCGTATACCTGATAACAAGTCAAGGACTTCTGGAGCAGACCCACTAACTTGTGTGTCCTCACTTGTCCTCTAATCCCCCGCGTGCAGCTCTGCTATCCTAACCTACCCTCATCCTCATCTCTGGGCTTCCATTCATGCTCTCTCCTGTCTGAATTCATCTTCTCTCCACTTATCCAAACCCTTCCCACTGGGTCATAAGGCCCTGCAGCAGTATCCATCTTTCCACATGGGTTAACTGTATCTCTCTAACTAGATGCCCGAGTTCAGACACCAGGTCATCTTCCTCTACCATATCCTCCATAACACACCATACAATGCTGAGAATGTAAGGAGTATCAAAGATCCCTGTTGATGGAATAAAGGCCTGCCCGCCTCAAGATCTTTTATTCTCACTCTTGCAAGCTAGGTGATGGAGAACGGGTACACACAGGGGCATGAAAGCCAAGACAACGTTTCACACGTAATTGTAACTGTGTACTTTTAAAATCATCATCTCAGTTGCTTTTTTTTTTTTTTTTTTTTGCGGTACGCGGGCCTCTCACTGTTGTGGCCTCTCCCGTTGCAGAGCACAGGCTCCGGGACGCACGGGCTCAGCAGCCATGGCTCACGGACCCAGCCGGTCTGCGGCATGTGGGATCTTCCCAGGCCGGGGCACGAACCCGCGTCCCCTGCATCAGCAGGCGGACTCTCAACCACTGCGCCACCAGGGAAGCCCCTCAGTTGCTTTTTATTACAGGGCTATGAATGATGCATAGGAGGTATAATCTGATCCATTTTACGGATAAGGAAACTTAGTTCAGAGTGGCTAAGTGATATAGAAAATCACAATTGGTACTGAGTCAGGGTTAGAAACCAAGACTCATCCTAAAACCTTAACGAGATGCAAATTGCCACTTTAAACTTTGTTTTTAAAAATTACTGCTCTCTTCCCTTTTGCGGCCATTGCTGAAGCACGAGCGGCTAAAATGAAGTGCAATCCCTTTGTGACTTCTGACCCAAGCGAGAAGAGGAAAAGGCATTTCAATGCGCCTTCCCACATTCGCAGGAAGATTATGTCTTCCCCTGTTTCTAAAGAGCTGAGACAGAGGTACAATGTCCGATCCATGCCCATCCGAAAGAATGATGAAGTTCATGTTGTACAAGGGCACTACAGAGGGCAGCAAATTGCCAAAGTAGTCCAGGTTTACAGGAATAAATATGTCATCTACGTTGAACGAGTGCACTGGGAGAACGCTAACAGCACGACTGTCCCTGTGGGCATTCACCCCAGCAAGGTGGTTATCACCAGACTAAAACTGAACAAAGACCGCAAAAAGATCCTCAAACGTAAAGCCAAATCTCACCAAGTAGGAAAGGAAAAGGGCAAATATAAGGAAGAAACAATTGAGAAGATGCAGGAATAAAGTAATCTTGAATACAACTTTCATTAAAAACTGTTAAAAATGAAAAGAAGGGCAAATTATTAGTAAATTAAGATGCAAATATTCCCAAAATGAAGTGTAACTTTTGCAACCCAAAATATGGTACTTAGCCAACACCTTGGGGTGGCTGGGGCCCTATATGAAGAGGAAAAAGGAAAAGCCTTAAAAAGTGGGGATAGAAGAGCAGACTGTGATCAGGGAACAATTGGAGGAACACAGGAAAAGCCCCACTTCCAAACATATCCTGAATCCAGCCATTCCTCTCCAGCACCACTGCTGTCCCCTAGACCCTGCCTCCATCACTCAGAGCACATCACTCCACTCAACAGCTCCCCGAAGCATAAAGATCTAAACTTGACCTTGCTTAGAAAGCTCTAATTGGTCCGGGTCCTGCTCACCTCTCTAAACTCATCTCATTCCATTCGTCCCTACCAACAATGCTCCCTTCGCACCTTTCCATCCCTCAAGCATGCCTAGCAGGGTCTTGCACAGCAGCACTGGCTTCTTCTCCTGCCTGGAATGCTTTGCCACCTGACCTTTGTACAGCTTGCCCTTGTCATTCAGACTTCAGTGTAGGTGTCGCCCCCTCAGCCTAAAGTAGTTGCTAATTCCTCTTCGTCATTTACCACCCTCTTTTAATTCTTTGCCAAACATCATTAACTGACATGTTTCTTATTGACTGATGTATTGATTGATGTATTGATTGTCTCTCCCTCATCCCACTACAGTGTAAGCTCTAGGAGGGCAGGGAACTCTTTTCTCTTTTTTTCTTTTGTAATCCCAGTGCCTGACATATAGCAGGTATTCAATAAATATG
Organism: Delphinapterus leucas; assembly: GCF_059928025.1. NCBI lineage: Eukaryota > Metazoa > Chordata > Mammalia > Artiodactyla > Monodontidae > Delphinapterus > Delphinapterus leucas. The sequence continues at coordinate 19,178,450 of NC_143130.1, read as the reverse complement.
TGTACAGTGAAGGTCTGAATAAATGAATGAATGAAAAAGACCACCACCCTACCTCCTTCACAGTTCTGGTTCTACCTGGCCAATGAATGACCTATTAATGGCAATCTAAAAGCTACTAACATTCAACTAGAGGATAAGTAAATAGCATGACCCTTGATATCACAAAAAGTACTTTGAAAACAGTAAACCGCTGACCCTTGAACAACACGGGGGTTAATCCACGTATAACATAGTTGGCCCTGTGCATCCTCAGACTCAACTAACCATGGACCGTGTAGTACTGTATTTACTATTGAAGAATATCTGCATATAAATGGACCCATGCAGTTCAAACCTGTGTCGTTCAAGGGTCAACTGTATTACAGATCATCTTACAAGGTCCAGATCAAGCCCCCTCTCTTCTCTGAAATCTTCCTGGGATACTCAAGGCCCCATTGATCCCCCCTTTCTCTGACTTCCTAAAGCTTTTACTGCCTACACCACTCATGTGATACTTTACAACCCTCTTCTTTTTTTTTTTTTTTTGCGGTACGCGGGCCTCTCACTGTTGTGGCCTCTCCCGTTGTGGAGCACAGGCTCTGGACGCGCAGGCTCAGCGGCCATGGCTCACGGGCCCAGTCGCTCCGCGGCATGTAGGATCTTCCTGGACCGGGGCACGAACCCGTGTCCCCTGCATCGGCAGGCGGACTCTCAACCACTGCACCACCAGGGAAGCCCTACAACCCTCTTCTGTATTTTGGTACCCATGCCTACCATGTGAGGGAACCATGCTAGGTCCTGGGAATACAACAACCAGTAAAAAGGAGTTTATATCCCGGTTGGGGGACATGAATAGTAAGCCAGTATTTTCATAAACCATTGTATTTGTGATAAGTGTCACACACACACACACAAAAAAGTGTGCACTAACGGCATAATCAAAGGACAAAACCAGACCAGCTGCATAAAGGAAGGATAGCAAGTAGGAAGTGCGTCAGGGAAGTACCAGTCTATGAGAAGAAAATCTTTCAGCTTTGGGAGGCAGGAGACCAGGGAACAGGCAGGATGGAGAACATAAATAGCGTGAACTTGAAGGCGGGAGACCCTGATCCCACTTCCGGCGCCATCACTGTCCACCCACATTCCTCAGTTTGTCTGAGTTTCAATTGACTCGACTGTGATAAGAACAGAATCACGTTCAGTGTTTACAGAACCCTCAGAGAAATAAAATATAACCACTTCGTTTTCCAGAGATGAAATTATTTAATTTCAATGAACAAGATACCTATTGAGCATATATTAATTACGTGTTAAGCATAAAGATCCATCAAAGTAAATGGATTTGCCCAAGATTAACATTAGTTAGTGGGCACAGGCCATATTAGAATCCACATCTGCTGAATCCCAGGCCCTGAATCCTTCTCATAGGTACCCACCACCCTCCACAATCTGGTCTATGCAACTCCTACTACTCTCACTGCTAGAAGCCCATTCCAAGCTGAGATGCCGACACCATTCCAAGCTCCATGTTGACTCCAGGCCTTCTGAAATTCTGGGCCCCTTTGTGTGGTCACACATCCCCCTTTCCCAGCTCCGAATGTGAAATGTCCCCCATCCACACTCAGCTCAGGTAACACCTCCTAGTTTGCCATTCACCTAGCTGGTCTAGAGCAGTGGTTCTCCAAGTCTGCAGATTCCTGGGGGATCCAGAGATCCTTTCAGGGGAGCCCATGAAATCAAAACTATTTTCAGAACAATACTAAGATGTCTTGTTCACTGTGCTGACATTTGCACTGTTGGTGCAACAGCAAAGGTGAGTAAAACTGCTGGCACCTAGTGCAAATCAAGGCAGCAGACCAAATGACACTAAGAGGCATTATATTTTTCAGTGTCTTGTGTGGGCAGAAAAGAAAAAGGCAGTTTAAGAATGTCCTTGATGATGGGACTTCCCTGGCGGTCCAGTGGTTAAGACTTCGCCTTTCAATGCAGGGGAAGATTTGATCCCTGGTCTCAGAGCCAAGATGCCACATGCCTCAGGGCCAAAAAACCAAAACATAAAACAGGGCTTCCCTCGTGGCGCGGTGGTTGAGAGTCCGCCTGCCGATGCAGGGGACGTGGGTTCATGCCCCGGTCTGGGAGGATCCCACATGCCGCAGAGCAGTTGGGCCTGTGAGCCGAGGCTGCTGGGCCTGTGTGTCCGGAGCCTGTGCTCCGCAGTGGGAGAGGCCACGGCAGTGAGAGGCCCACGTACCACAAAAACAAACAAACAAACAAAAAAAACCATAAAACAGAAGCAATATTGTAACAAATTCAATAAAGACTTTAAAAATGGTCCACATCAGAAAGTCTTAAAAAAAAAAAGAACGTCCTTGATGAAGCAGTAAAAACCATTAATTAAATCCTGGCCCTTGAGTACACACGTTTTTAATATTCTGAAGAAATTCAGAAGCACAGAAAGCACTTCTGCTGCTTATCAAAGTACAGTGGTTGTCTCAAGGAAGAGTACTTAGGTGACTGAGTTCTGAATTGAACTAGTGGCTTTCTTGGTGAAAGACTATTTTTACTTGAAAGGATGAATGACAGAAAAACTATGGTTTTGAGTATTTGATAGACATTTTCTTGAAAATGAATAAAGTAAGCCTCTCACTTCAAGGAAAACTAGCAGTATTTGCTGCCACTGATAAAATTTGAGCTTTCAAGCAAAAATTAGAATTTCAGAAAACTTGCCGCTGCATGCTTGACATTTTTCCATTGCTTCAAGACTTTCCTGATGAGATCAATGGTGATACTGATGAAAAGGGTTTTTTAATATTGTATAATTAAAAGTCTCAATGTTTTCAACATCTGTATAACTCTGAACGAGTATTTTTCACATGGTCAATTCATCATGTTACAAAAATCATGCATGGATTAAAAAATCCATTCAAAGCGCAAGAAAGACTATTGGATTTTCATGTAGGAATACAAAAAGTTCATTGATAAGGTTTCTGATTCTGCACGGTAACTAACTTTTAAGAAACTATCACTTTTTGAGTTTTGATGAGGTATCAAAGAAGACTAAATACAGAAAAAGTACTTAACTTACACTTAACAAGTCACAAATACTTGTTAAACTGACGTTATACTCCTCCATCCCTAAGGGATATCTTTGTTCTTGAACAAATAGTGTGGTAAACTAGACTGCCTAAGCAAAGTTCCAGGGACATTTTAAATCAAATACTTCTAGGGCTTTATGGAAGATATGGATGAACTGAATTATGATTTTCTTGACCCATTTGGGCTCGAATTTCACTTTAAAAACTACAGATCCAGAGAGTGGCATGGACATATATACACTACCAAACGTAAAATCGATAGCTAGTGGGAAGCAGCCGCATAGCACAGGGAGATCAGCTCGGTGCTTTGTGACCACCTAGAGGGGTGGGATAGGGAGGGTGGGAGGGAGGGAGACGCAAGAGGGAAGAGATATGGGAACATATGTATATGTATAACTGATTCACTTTGTTATAAAGCAGAAACTAAGACACCATTGTAAAGCAATTATACTCCAATAAAGACGTTAAAAAAAAAAAAAAGACAGATCCTCTTTCCCATTCCTATTTGCTTTTGATCATCAAGAAATAAATACTGTTCTTTCCCCCCCTGCAGTATGTCCTATGCAAGATTGACCAGATGTTCTTGATGGGCCCAGTCAAATAGGAACATCAACTTCCAGTGGCAGTCAAGATGAAGGAAACTGCATGTAGCCTATGAGTCCTACTGATGTTAAAATCTCTGCACATAATACACAAAGCAACTACCTGAAGACTCTGAAAACTAAACAACTAGAGGCTATGGGACCTGAATCAAAGGGAGCAGAATCATTGAAGTATGCAGCAATAACTCTAGGAGAAATCTCCTATTTCCATCTAGAACATCAAGTAAAGGAGCCCCAGTGTACTACACAGTAAGGGGGAAGTCCCTGGTTTTCTTCTCTTTTTCTTTTCTTTCCTCACCCGGCCTTGCACTACACCAACCCCAGTCTCAGATCTGCATTGCCGCGGTGGCACAAGAAAAACAGACACCCTAAAGAGTCCTATCTATTAAAGAAATTGAATGAGTAGTTTAAAACCCTCCAACAAAAGAAGACTCCAGGCACGGATTATTTACTGATAAACTTTACGAAACTCTCATGGACTGAATTGTGTCCCTCCAAAATTCATATGTTGAAGCCCTAACCCCAGTACCTCAGAATGTGACTGTATTTGGAGACAGGGCCTTTAAAGCAGTCATTAGGTTAAAATGAGCCTGTTAGGGTGGGCCCTAATCCAACCTGACTGGTGTCCTTATAAGAAGGGGAGATTAGGACAAATGGAGAGCCACTAAGGATGTTGACACACAGAGCGGGGACCCTGTGAATAGGCAGCAAGAGGGAGGCCATGTGCAAGCCACAGACACCTCAGAGGAACCCAACCCTGCCAGCACACGGATCTTGGAATGCTGGCCTCCAGAAGTGAGAGAGAATAAATTTCCGTTATTTAAGCCACCCATTATGTGGTATATTGTTTTCCATAGAAAGCTAATATACAAACATTTAATGGAAAAAAATACCAATTCTACACAATCTCATCCAAAAAACAGAAGAGGAAAGAATACTTCCCAACTCATTTTGTGAGGCCAATATTATCCTGATGCCCCCTTTTTTATTAGAAGAAAACTACAGGCCAATATTCCTCATGAACATACATGTATAAAATCCTCAACAAAATATTAGCAGATTAAATCCATCAATATATAAAAAATGGGATTTATCATGAGAATATAAGGGTGGTTCAAAAGTTAAAGACAAAGAGAGTTTTGAAAGCAGCAAGAGAAAAGCAACTAGTCACATAGAAGGGAACCCCATACCCACTCCAATGAGACTATCAGAGGACTTTTCATCATAAATCTTGCCAGGCAAAAGGAGTGGAATGATATATATATTTAAAATATTGAAAGAAAAAGAATTGCCAACCAAGAACACTATTCTGTCAAAATCGTCCTTCAAAAACAAAGGGGAAAAAAAGGGGCGGGGGGGGGGGGGACAAAGGGAATGTAATTGATATAGCCACTGTGGAGAACAGTATGGAGGTTCCCTAAAAAAAGAACTACCATACGACCCAGCAATCCCACTATTGGGCATATACCCTGAGAAAACCATAATTCAAAAGGTCACATGTACCCCAATGTTCATTGCAGCACTATTTACAATAGCCAGGACATAGAAACAACCTAAATATCCAACGACAGATGAATGGATAAAGAAGATGTGGTATATATATACAATGGAATATTACTCAGCCATAAAAAGGAATGAAATTGGGTCATTTGTAGAGATGTGGATGGACTTAGAGACTGTCAATCAGAGTGAAGTAAGCCAGAAAGAGAAAAACAAATATCGTACATTAACACATATATGTGGAATCTAGAAAAGTGGTAGAGATGAACCAATTTGCAGGGCAAGAACAGAGACACAGACGTACAGAACGGACATGTGGACACAGTGGGAGAAGGGGAGGGTGAGACGAACTGAAAGATTAGGATTGACATATATACACTATGCATAAAACAGAGAGCTAGTGGGAACAAGCTATAAAGCACAGGAAGCTCAGCTCGGCACTCTATGACAAGCTAACTGGGTGGGATGGGGGGAGTGGGAGGGAGGTCCAAGAGGGAGGGGATATAGGTATACTTATAGCTGATTCACTTCCTTGTACAGCAGAAACTAACACAACATTGTAAAGCAATTATACTCCAATAAAAAAACAAAGGAGAGATAAAGACTTCCTCAAAGGCTAAGAAACTTTACCACCTGCTTTATAAGACATGCTAAAGGTAGTTCAAGTTGAAATGAAAGACACTAATTAGAAATATGAGAGCGTAAGAAAGTGTGAAACTAGTTGATAAAGGTAAATATAGAGACAAAAACAATATTATATTACTATATACTATAAAAGACAAAAGTATTAGAAACAACTAAAACTGAATGTTAACAAATATATAAAGGTCAAAGTAAACTGTGACATCAAGAATATATAATGTGGTGGGGAGGAGAGGGAAAAGACAAGATTTCTTGTATGCAAGTGAAGTAAAGTCGTTGTCAGCTTAAAACAGAATGTCATAACTATCCGATACATGATATATTACTTAAGCCCTTAGTAACCACAAAGAAAATATGTATAGAAGTTATACAAAAGAAAAAAGAAAGACATTTCCACTAAGATCAGGAACAAGACAAGGTTGCCCACTCTCACCACTATTATTCAACATAGTTTTGGAAGTTTGCCACAGCAATCGGAGAAGAAAAAGAAATAAAAGGAATCCAAATCAGAAAAGAAGAAGTAAAACTGTCACTGTTTGCAGATGACATGATACTATACATAGAGAATCCTAAAGATGCTACCAGAAAACTACTGAAGCTAATCAATGAATCTCGTAAAGTAGCAGGATACAAAATTAATGCACAGAAATCCTTTGCATTCCTATACACTAATGATGAAAGATCTGAAAGAAAAATTAAGGAAAGGCTCCCATTTATCACTGCAACAAAAGGAATAAAATACCCAGGAATAAACCTACCTAAGGAGACAAAAGACCTGTATGCAGAAAACTATAAGAAACTGAGGAAAGAAATTAAAGATGATACAAACAGATGGAGAGATATACCATGTTCTTGAACTGGAAGAATCAACAGTGTGAAAATGACTATACTACCAAAAGCAATCTACAGATTCAATGCAATCTCTATCAAACTACCAATGGCATTTTTCACAGAACTAGAACAAAAAGACTGCACAATGTGTATGGAAACACAAAAGACCCCGAATAGCCAAAGCAATCTTCAGAAAGAAAAAACAGAGCTGGAGGAATCAGGTTCTCTGACTTCAGACTAGACTACAAAGCTACAGTAATCAAGACAGTATGGTACTGGTACAAAAACAGAAATATAGATCAATGGAACAGGATAGAAAACTCAGAGATAAACCCACACACATATGGTCACCTTATCTTTGATAAAAGAGGCAAGGATATAATGGAGAAAAGACAGCCTCTTCAATAAGTGGTGTTGGGAAAACTGGACAGCTACATGTAAAAGAATGAAATTAGAACACTCCCTAACACCATATACAAAAGAAAACTCAAAATGGATTAAAGACCTAAATGTAAGGCCAGACACTCTAAAACTCTTAGAGGAAGACATAGGCAGAACACTCTATGACATAAATCACAGGAAGACCTTTTTTTTTTTTTTGCGTTACGCGGGCCTCTCACTATTGTGGCCTCTCCCGTTGCGGAGCACAGGCTCCGGACGCGCAGGCTCAGCGGCCATGGCTCACGGGCCCAGCCGCTCCGCAGCATGTGGGATCTTCCCGGACTGGGGCACGAACCCGTGTCCCCTGCATCGGCAGGCGGATTCTCAACCACTGCACCACCAGGGAAGCCCGCAAGGCCCTTTTTGACTCACCTCTTAGAGGAATGGAAATAAAAAGAAAAATAAACAAATGGGACCTAATGAAACTTAAAAGCTTTTGCACAGCAAAGTAAACCATAAGCAAGACCAAAAGACAACCCTCAGAATGCGAGAAAATATTTGCAAATGAAGCAACTGACAAAGGATTAATCTCCAAAATGTACAAGCAGCTCATGCAGCTCAATATCAAAAAAACAAACAAACAATCCAAAAATGGGCAGAAGGCCTAAACAGACATTTCTCCAAAGAAGATATACAGATTGGCAACAAACACATGAAAGGATGCTCAACATCACTAATCATTAGAGAAATGCAAACCAAAACTACAATGAGGTATCACCTCACACGGGTCAGAATGGCCATCATCAAAAAGTCTACAAACAGTAAATGCTGGAGAGAGTGTGGAGAAAAGGGAACCTTCTTGCACTGTTGGTGGGAATGTAGACTGATACAGCCACTATGGAGAACAGTATGGAGGTTCCTCAAAAAACTAAAAATGGAACTACCATACAACCCAGCAATCCCACTACTGGGCATATACCCCGAGAAAACCATAATTCAAAAAGAGCCATGTACTACAATGTTCACTGCAGCTCTATTTACAGTAGCCAAGACATGGAAGCAACCTAAGTGTCCATCGACAGATGAATGGATAAAGAAGACGTGGCACATATATACAATGGAATATTACTCAGCCATGAAAGGAAATAAAATTGAGTTATTTGTAGTGAGGTGCATGGACCTAGAGACTGTCATACAGAGTGAAGCAAGTCAGAAAGAGAAAAACAAATAACGTATGCTAACACATATATATGGAATCTAAAAAAAAAAAAAAAAAAAAAGGTTCTGAAGAACCTAGGGGCAGGACAGGAATAAAGACGCAGACATAGAGAATGGACCTGAGGATACAGGGTGAGGAAGGGTAAACTGGGATGCAGTGAGAGAGTGGCATTCACATATATACACTACCAAATGTAAAACAGATAGCTAGTGGGAAGCAGCCACATAGCACCGGGAGATCAGCTCGGTGCTTTGTGTCCACCTAGAGGGGTGGGATAGGGAGGGTAGGAGGGAGACGCAAGAGGGAGGAGATATGGGGATGTATATGTGTAGCTGATTCACTTTGTTATACAGCAGAAACTAACACACCATTGTAAAGCAATTATACTCCAATAAAGATGTTAAAAAAAAAGACAAAGGAATCAAAACCTATCCATACAAAATAAAACACAGCACAAAACATTGAAGATAGCAAGAGAGAAAAACATGGGAAAAGGAACTATAAGACAAACAAAAAATAGTGAACAAAATGCCAATAGTAAATCCTTATCAATAATCACTTTAAATGTAAATGGACTAAACTCCCCAATAAGAAGACATGGGATAGCCGAATACATACAAAAATTAAGATATAATTGTATTGGGACTTCTCTGGTGGCGCAGTGGTTGAGAATCTGCCTGCCAGTGCAGGGGATACGGGTTCAAGCCCTGTTCCAGGAAGATCCCAATGCTGCAGACAACTAAGCCCGTGTGCCACAACTACTGAGCCTGTGCTCTAGCTCTCGCAAGCCACAACTACAGAGCCCTCACACCACAACTACTGAAGCCCGTGCACCTAGATCCCATGCTCCGCAACAAGAGAAGCCATCGCAATGAGAAGCCCACGCACCTCAACGAAGAGTAACCCCCGCTCGCCGCAATGAGAGAAAGCCTGCACGCAGCAATGAAGACCCAACACAGCCAAAAATAAATAAATAAAATAAATTTATTTTTAAGAAAAGAAACAATTGTATTGTATCTAGAAGAAACTCACTTTAGATTCAAAGGCACACTGACTGAAGGTGAAGGAATGGAAAAGGATATTCCATGTGAAAGATAACCAAAAGAAAGTAGGAGTGACTATCCTAATATCAGACAAAGTAGGTTTTAAAAACTGTCTCTAGAGATAAAGGTCAGTACATAATCATAAAGTGGTCAGTTCAATAGGAAGATATAATAATTGTAAATATATATGCACTCAATGTGAGAACACCTAAGTATATAAAATATTGACAAATCCAAAGGAGAAAGTGATAGAATACAATAATAGTAGAAGACTTCAGTATCCCACTTTCATAATGGAGGTAACATTTAGATGCAGAATCAATTAAGAGTGGACTTGAACAACAGTATAGACCAAAAGGACCTAAGAGACATATAGAAAACTTTTCACCCAACAGCAGGAGAGTACACGTTCTTTTCAAGCGCACACAGATATGCTCCAGGATATATCACATGTTACACCACATGTTAAGTAACAAACAAGTCTTAACAAATTTAAAAAGATTAAAAGTATACCAAGAATCTTTTCTGAACACAATGGAATAATCAATAATAGAAGGAAAAGAGGGAAATTCACAAATACACCGAAATTAAACACACACTTGAATAACCAATGGATCAAAAGGGAATTTTTTTAAATCTTGAAACAAATGAAAATGAAAACACAACATACCAAAACTTATGGGATGCAGTAAAAGCAGTACTAAGAGAAAAGTTTATAGTGATAAATGCCTATATTATAAAAGAAGATCTCTAATAAAGAACCTAAATTTACACCTCAAGGAACTACAGAAGAACTAAACCCAAAGTTATCAGAGGAAGAAAATAATAAAGAACAGAGAAGAAATAAATCAAATAGAGACTAGAAAATAACAGAAAAGAACTAAAAGTTGTTTTTGAAAGAAATAAATAAAATCAATAAACCCTTACCTAAACTAAGAAGGAAAGAGAGGAGACTGAAATAAATACAGAAATGAAAGCAACATTACAGTAGATACCTCAGAAGTAAGAATGATCATTAGGGACTATTTATGAACAATTATGTGAACAAATTGGAAAACCTAAAAGAAATAGATAAATTCTGAGAAACATACAACCTGTCAATACTGAAACAAGAAGAAACAGAAAAATTAAACACACCAGTAACAAATAAGGAGATTCAAACAGTAATAAAAAGACTCCCAAAAGCAAAGAGCCTAGGACCAAATGGATTCAAAGCTGAATTCTACCAACATTCAAAGAAGAATTAACACCAATCCTTCTTAAGCTCGTCCAAAAAATAGGAGAGGGAATACTTCCAAACTCATTTTATGACAGCAGCCTCACCTTATATCATAGCTAGACAAAGACACTGCAAGAACAGAAAACTACTGACCGATATCTCTGATGCACATAGATGCAAAAATCTTCAATAAAATACTAGCACACTGAAATCAACAATGTATCAAAAAGTTTATACACCACAACCAAATGATATTTATCCCTGGGATGGAAGGTTGGTTTAACATATGCAAATCAAGGTAATACAGCACATTAACAAAATGAACAATTTGAAACACATGATCATCTCAGTAAGCAGAAAAAGCACTTGACAAAGTTCAACACCCATTCATGACAAAAACTCTCAATAAAATAAGTATAAAAGAAATTTCTGCAACGCAATAAAGGCCATTTATGAAAAGCCCATGGCTAACATCATAATCAATGGGGAAAATGGAAAGCTTTTCCTACTCTTGCCAATTCTATTAAACATAATGCTGGAAGTACCAGCAAGAAAAGACACAAAAGGCATCTAAATTGAAACAAAGGAAGTAAAATTATCTCTGTTTGCAGATGTCATGATTCTATATGTAGAAAACCCTGAAGGCTCCACACACAAAAAAATTAGAATATATGAATCCAGTAAAGTTGCAGGATACAAAATCAACATATGCCAAAAGAACCAGCTGTATTTCTTTACACCAACAACAATCTATCTGAAAAGGAAATGAGGAAAACAATCCTATATATGATAGCACCAAAAAGAACAAAATACCTAGGAATAAATTTAACCAAGGAAGTGAAAGATCTATGCACTGAAAACTTTATAAGATTGATGAGAGAAAGACAAAAAATCAATAGAGAGGTATCCCATATTCATGGATTGGAAGAATTAATATTGCTAAAATGCCCATATTACCCAAAGTGTTGTAGAGATTCAAAGCCATCATTATCAAAATTTCAATGGCATTTTTCACAGAAATGGAAAAAACAATTCTAAAATGTGTGTAGAACTACAAAAGATCTTGAATAGTCAAAGCCATCTTGAAAAAAGAACAAAGCTGGAGGCATCATGGTTGCTGATTTCAAATCATATTACAAAGCTATAGTAATTAAAACAGTATGATACAGGCATAAAAACAGACCAGTGGAATAGAACTGAGAGCCCAGAAAGAAATCCACACATGTACAGTCAACTAGTCTTCAGGAAAGATGCCAAGGACACACAAGGGGGAAGAATAGTTTCTTTAATACATTGTGGGGCTTCCCTGGTGGTGCAGTGGTTAAGAATCTGCCTGCCAATGCAGGAGACATGGGTTCAAGCCCTGGTTCAGGAAGATTGCATGTGCTGCGGAGCAACTAAGCCCGTGCACCATAACTACTGAGCCTGCACTCTAGAGCCTGCGAACCACAACTACTGAGCCCATGCACCACAACTACTAAAGCCCACGTGCCTAGAGCCTGTGCTCCGCAACAAGAGAAGCCACCATAATGAAAAGCCCGCGCACCACAATGAAGAGTAGCCCCCGCTCGCCTCAACTAGAGAGGGCCCGCGTGCCACAACGAAGACCCAGTGTAGCCAAAAATAAACAAATAAGTTTATTTTAAAAAGATACATTGTGTTGGGAAAACTGGATTCACATGCAGATGAATGAAATTGGACCCTTATCTCACACCATATACAAAAATTAACTCAAAATAAAGACTTAAAGGTAAGACCTGAAACTAGAAAAAAAATCTTCTTGACATTGGTGTGGGCCATAATTTTCTAGATAGGACCCCAAAAGCACAGGCAACAAAAGCAAAAATTGATAAATTGGATTGCATCAAAATAAAAAGCTTCTAAAAAAAAAATAAATAAAATAAAATAAAATAAAAAGCTTCTGTACAACAAAGGAATCAATAAAATGAAAGGGCAACCTATGGATTGGGAGAAAATAATTTGCAAACCATCTATCTGGTGCAAAATATACAAGGAACTCATAGAAGTAAATAGCAAACAACCTGATTTAAAAATGGATGAAGGAATTGAACAGACATACAAATGGCCAACTAATCATCAGGGAAATGCAAACCAAAGCCATAATGGGATATCACCTCGTGCCTGTCACGATGGCTAGTGTCCAAAAAATGAAAGATAACATGTGTGAGCAAGAATATGGAGAAAAGGGAACACTTGTACACTGTTGGTGGGACGGTAAATTGATGCAGTCATTATGGGCAACAGACCAAATGGAGGGTCCTCAAAAAATGAAAAATAGAACTACCATCCAGCAAACTCTCTTCTGAGTATATACACAAAGAAAATGAAATCAGTACCTTTAAGAAATCAGTACCATGTCCATTGAATCATTAATCACAATAGCCAAGACATGGAAACAACCTGTGTCCATCAGCAAGTGCATGAAGATAAATGTGGTATATACACATAAAATGGAATGTTATTCAGCCATGAGAAAGAAGGAAATCCTGCCATTTGTGACAATACAGATGGACCTTGAGAGCATCACGTTTAGTGAGATAAGTCAGAAAAAGACAAATACTGTTTGGTCTCACTTATGTGTAGAATTTTTTTTTAAACCCACAATGAGATAGCACCACACACCTATTAGAATATCCTTTTTTTTTTTTTTTAACTGACAATACCTAGTACTGATGAGAATGCAGAACAACTGGAAATCTCATACAGGGCTAATGCAAATGCAAAATGGTACACTCACTCCGGAAAATGGTTTCACATTTTCTGATAAATTTAAACATACACTTACCTTATGGTCCAGCAAACCCATCCAAGGTATTTATCCAAGAGAAACAAAAATTTATTTTCACACAGAAACCATACATCTCTATTTAGAACAGCTCCAGTAGCCTAAAACTGGAAACAACCTAAGTATCTCTAACTGCTGAATGGATAAATAAAACTGTGGTACAGCCCTATAGCAAAATATTCCTAAGCAATAAAAAAGGAGTGAACTACAGATACATAAAACATAGACAAATCTCAAGTGCTAAATAAAAGAAGCCAAGTTAAAAAAAAAAAAAAGCAACATACATGATTCTATTCACATGACACCCTGGAAAATGCAAAACTAGTTGGAGAAGCAACCAGAGGTTCCCAGGAGTTGAGGTTGGGGAAGGGTCTGACTATATGGCAGCAGCTCAGGGGAGGGTTTTGGCAATGATAGAACTCTTCTATATTGTGGTTGTAGTTGTGATTATATTTGACATGTGTATCTGTCAAAACATAACAGTACATGAAAAAGAGTGACTTCTGCTACATGTGGATTTTAAATATTAATTTAGAAAATAGAAATAGAGAAGGAGAAAGAGGAGGCCTCTGCTTACTAAGGCCTCAGAGCTCCCTGAATGAGAGATAATACATTCAACAAATGTGTAAGACACCATAAAAACATACCAAATATACAATAGTGAATAAAACAGATATCCCTGCCCTCGAGTAGTTTAGTCTACTTGGGAAGACAGCATCTGATGGCTAGGCAAACAGGGACCAAGAGGCTTTGAACAGGATGGCTGCCATCTTTATTTATTTATTTTGGATGGCTGCCATCCTTAAATACAACGGCCGCCCCCCCACCCCCACCCAGCTGTTCTGCCGCCTTCGCCTGCAGCCTCATCTGTATTCAACCCTCCACAGCCAAACGTCCTGAAGGCGTTGCCCACTCCCACTATCTCCATATCCTCTTGTCCCACTCTCTCCTCACACCCCACAACCTAGATTCTCCTCCCTCCCTCTATGGAACTGTCCTCATCTCTGCCACCGAAGTCGAGTGGTTACTTGACTTCATCTTACTTGACTTCTCAACAGCTTTTGGTTCTGTCGATCACTTATCCTTCCGGAGACATTCTGTGCCGTTGACTCTCCTAGTTTTCCTCGTACCGGTCTGACCGCTCCTTCTCCACCAGTGTTAGCATTCTACACCACTCAGTCCTGCCCTAGGGCTTCTACTCTTACTCTAAGCCCTCTCCCAGGGAAGTCTCATCCGTGTCCAGTTTCAGCTGACACCTAGTTATCGATCAGACACAAAGGTATATCTTCTACTCAGAGCTCTTCTCAAAGCTCCAAAGTTACAGACACAACCACCCACTCAAGATCTCACATGGATGGCTCAAGGGCACCTCAACTCAACATGTCCAACCCTAGACTCATGAATTCCCTACCACACCTGTCCTATCCCCATTTATCAGTGTTAGTCCTGGCATGCAGGCAGCCAGGAACACAGGAGTTATCTTTGACCCTCCCACCTCTTGTACCACCCAAATCCAAACCGTCATGAACATCTACTGATTTTATTTCCTAAATCTCTCTCAAGTTTGCCTACATCGCTCCATCCCCATTGCCTCCACCCTGGTCCAACATCTATCTGGTAGCTTTCTAACAACCACTACCTGTTCTTACCATATCACCTGGATCCCCTCCAATCCAGTTCCCTACTCCTGCCACTTTGGGTGGGTTTTTTTGGTGTGTGTGTGTGTGTGTGTGTGTGTGTGTGAATTTGTTCCCATCACCCCTTGCTTTCAAAACATCAAGGGTTTCCCATTACTGTAGAACAAAGCCCAATCCTCATCAGGATCTATCAATCCCTGCATGGTCTGACCCCACCTACTGCTCTGGCCTCATTCTTCTCACTCACTCCCTTTCCTCCAGCCACAGGAGCTTTCTTTGGTTTCCTCAAAGGCACCATGGACCCTGCTACCACAGAGCCTTTGCACAGATTCTTCTCCCTCTCTGGATTGCTCTCATTTCCCAGTTACCCCAACATTAACTAAGATACCTCCTCATCCATCAGATTTTAGTCTCATCATCAATTCAGCGGAAAAGGCTTTCTTTACCCCTAAGTCTAGATCAGACACCCTGATTATTTCCTTTCTTTTCCTTGGAGCATTGATTTCCATTTTAAATTATAAAGTCATTAACGTGGTCTTTTGATTGTGTCCACCATCAACACTAAGACTATAAACTTCATGAGATCAGGAACTTTCTATTTTGCTCAACACTGAAACTCTAGTATCTAACACAGCAGCTGCCTCACGGTAGGCACTCAATAAATATTTGCTAAAGTTTGGACTTGGGACTTCCCTGGTGGTCCAATGGTAAAGAATCTGCCTTACAGTGGAGGGGACGCAGGTTCAATCCCTGGTCAGGGAACTAAGATCCCACGTGCCACGGAGCAACTAAGCCCGAATGCCATAACTACTGAGCTCGTGTGCCTCAACTAGAGCCCACGTGCTGCAAACTAGAGAGCCCACGCACTCTGGAACCTTTGCGCCACAACTACAGAGCCCACACGCCCTGGAGCCCGCGCGCCACAACAAAAGATCCCGCCTGCCTCAACGGAGATCCCACATGCCGCAACTAAGACCGGATGCAGCCAAAAATATATAAAATAAAATAAGTAAATAATAGATCTCAAAAAAAAAAAGATTGGACTCAACAGTCCCACAAAATGAGGTATGTATAATGTTACACATGTCCGCGCTCTATGTAATATCAATGAACTGGAAACAGCGTAACTACCTATCGACAGGGGACTTGATTAAATATATACAGTGAGGCATTCATACAATGGAATACTATGCCGCAATTTAAAGCAACTTACATGCATTGACATGGAAAGATTTTAAAGATCGGCTTACGAATAAAGCAGGGCACAGCAAAGTGTGTATAGTGCAGCGCCACTGGTGGCAAAGACGACAATAAATCATGTTTGAATTGTTTGTTGGATGAGAATACTCATCGAACGTTTACAAGAAACTGTTAACAGTGGTTACTTGTTTGGAGGGTAGGGGGGAACTGGGTGGATGGGTGTCAGAGGTGGGAGAAAAAAACTCTACTGACTACCATTTTGTACTTTTAGATTTGGGAATCCACATGAACATGGTTTATAATTCAGTAAACGATTGTTTTTGAAGTGCTCCCTGGCTGGAACCCAGTAAGTTCTATTGAATGAATGAGAGCACACATGACAGCTTCCCCATCACTGTTCCCATCTCCAACACATATCCCTGTCGCCACTGCTGCCACCACTCTGCCACTGCCCTGGGAAGAAGCAGGAAGCTTTTTTAAAGCTACATATCCTTTAAATTTTAAAGCCCTACTTTCGAATTACCAATTTACAGTCATCACTCTTTATACTTGACAAAGTGCTTTCAAAACATGTGCTCTAATTAGGTCCTTATAACAACCTGAGACAGTTTATATGTTTTTAGCCCCATTTTATAGATGAGAAAACTGAGGTTGTGAGAAATTAAGGGTCCTGCCTAAGGTCACGCCTCTGGAAATGGCTGAGCCAATCTCAATCTCCTGATGAAAAGTCGACGTTCCTTCTGATGCAGCTTGGAGGATGACAACTCCCCCACCATCCTTCCTGACTCCAAAATGGGAAAAAAGAAAGATGGCAGCAGGTCTTTCACAGATTCTACTTCATTCCCATGACATTCTAGAACAGTGTGGATCCGTCTGGGTGTTGGTCCTAGGGGACAGGACTTGCTGAGAGGGGAAAACAGACAACTTCTGTTTTGATTGTTACACTCACCCAGCAGGGAAGAAAAGAAGGAAAATCTTCTTGGCTGGTGTGGAGAGAACCCTGCCAGAAAATGGGATGGATGCTCTAACTTGCCAAAGACATCCCCCGCGGTCCCATTAACACCACAATACTGCACCAGAGAGACACTAAACAGGAGCAAGATTGTGTTTCTACCGTCTGAGGCATGGGTGGAACGTTTGAGGATGGAACTAGCGAATGGGAGGATTTGGCTGCTGAGGATGAGCTGCGGGTCACCCTGGGTGCGCATCACACAAAGTTTCCCTACATAAGATTTTCCTCTGGTTCCATTTCTTAACCTCCAGATGGACCCTAGAGTCCCAGATTCATGTGATGCTCCGAGTGAGTGAGAGCTAGGAGAGAAAAGAATGAGATGTGCCCTTCACGACCAGAGCCTAGATCCACCGTTCAAGCTGACTGGGGGCGTAGAGAAGAGCAGCAGCAACAGTGGAAAGGACAAGAACTCAGTGTTCCTCCAGGATTTATCATCATCTAAGATACGGCACATAATTCAAGAAAGCCACATTAACGTGTGACATCCAAGGCCATTCATAAAGGTCTCAGAACAAATGAAGGATTCATGTGTTCCGATTAGCAAGAGTCTAACTGGAGTAAAAAGGTGACCTGCACAGCTCCTCTGATCCCTCCTAAGACCGAGAACCCACCACCTTAGGAAAAACATAGCTTCTGATGTAATAGGATGTATTTATCCTGCATAGGAGAGAAAATAGCATGCTCACCTTCAGACAGAAAAGGCAGAGAATTTTTAGCCTTTTTTGGAAGAAAGGAGCAAGTAATTGTCAATAACTCTTCATCTAACTCTCAGATCTTCAATTCACAGCTACTTTAGTCACTCCAGAGGCCATAAAACTTTCTCAAGGAGTGTCATAAAATGTAAATGCTAACAACATTTACCAGAAAGCCAACTTAGTTTTAGTTTAAACCTAAATTCTCAAATGAACTAGCTAATTTAATTTAGCTCTAATGTGGTACATTTCAAAATGGACCACGGATAAAAATGGAGAGCGCCAAGGTGTTGAAAAGTACAAGGTCCATAAACGCCTTCAGCTACACAGCAGCTCAGCAATCTGGAACAATTAATTTTCCTCCCCAGAAGCTTCTGACTCTTAGAGCAAATGCACACGCCCACCCTTTGTTGTCTAAGAGACCAGGGTGATGAAAGGGAAAAGGAATTCTCCCCAAGATCAACATCTGACCACCAGAAATAGGACTGCCTTCACACTGAAACAATTCTCCATGGTCCTATTGTTCTACTTTTTTCTAATGATGGAAAAATCTAATTCCAGGGAAATGCTAATAGCTTCATTATGTGACCACAGAGCTAATCAGTTATATAGCTAGAGAGTTTGGGGGCTAAGCTATAAGGTATTTTTGGAACAACATCTGATCTCTTGAAATAAATCTATTGTTACCAAGGATTTAGTAGTGTAAGCAAAACTCCCACAGGATGGAGACCCAAAGGACCGAGACTACAAGGATTTCATTCGGAACATGCTAAGGACTGACCCAGGCTAGGGATTCTCAGGCTGATCCTTGGTAGGTCCAGTTCAATGCAGGGTGGGTGCCGGCACGGATGAAGAGCAGAAAAACAAACTAACAAACAGGTGCTTGGAACCATGTTGGGAGCAAAATATAAGACAAGCACTCAGAAAATTCTGGCAAACCATGGAGGAAGGGTCAGAGGAGTCTAGATCTCTGTCAGTAGAGTAGGCCTAAGGAAGGAACCCTTGGTCCTGTTAAGGAAGTAAGAATCAACATTTTTCCTTAGTTGGATGCACCTGCCCATCATGAGAACAGTTTTTGGGCAAAGAACATGAAGAAAGCCTCCAGGTGCCAGGGAGCCCTGGGCAGAAGGTAAGGAGGTTTGGGCAAACAAGGCCGCTCCCCTGGGCCAATCCACCAGACAAGAGAAAGTCACATCCCCCAAGGCCACCCCAGATAGAAGAAAAGAAGGAAGCCACCTAACATGTGCAAATTTACCCATAAAAAAAGTCCTTGTTTCAGGGGACACCCACATACCCACATCAGAACTCTCTCCAGGGGTCTGTCACATGGTCCTAAAAACATCTCAGATGGGAGACTGGGAGCCATAGGCCACCACCTCCCCTGACCTGGTCCCACAATCACCACAGGTCTATTGTGGCAATGCCACTGCTCTGGGAAAGTGACAATCCTCAAAATGTCCCCACAACTCTGGCAACCGCCTCAGATTGAAAGATCCCTTTTATACTTTCACGCCCAAAACTACCCGACCCTTACATTCCACAATTACCTTGGTCACACTGTACCTCTACGTCTTAGCAACTATAGATAAGAATCATAGAAGTGTTAGCTATGATAATTATTTAATTCCATTTCCTTAAGGGCTTTTTCTTTCCTCTTAGAAAATTCCTTAGAGCCCTATGCTATCAATAATAATGATAATAATAGTGGTAGTAGTCATAATAGCTCGCGTGTATTGAGCACTTACTGTGCTAAGTACTATGCTAAGGGCTTTACACATTTCCATTTCCTGCCTAGTTAAATCATGTCCCATCAGCCCTACGGGGTAGCTGCTACTATTGTTTCCATTTTACAGAAGCGGAAACTGAGGCACAGTGTGTCAACCTTCATCCCATCTTGATCCCTCACTTTGTGAGGAACCCCACGCCAAACAGTAAAGCCTCAGAAATCCAAAGTTTATGAGCAGTGTTTGTTAACTGCTGGCAGAGAAGGGAGGAAAATACTCTTTGGTTTGGGTTTTTGGAAGAGGACTCTTGACTCCCTTGGTCACAAAATGCACACAAGATGTAGCTCTTCTATTATTTTGCTGTAGCTCAGGGTACAGCCAATTCTTACCCTAGTGTCTTCCTGGACCTCCCAGTCACTGGAGAAAGTTGCCAGTTGCTGCCCTTGGGAACAGTTTGAAAACTGGAAAAGGCTGGAAAACATCCTTCTGTTCTCTTGAGTGTCTGGAAAGATGGCATCTTGGAAATTGACTCCATGAGGCAAGAGGTTATAATTTTCATCCATCCTAATGGAAAAAAGGAAAAAAGCAGAGCTGTAGACTGGATCCATATGGGGTGTACCATCCTGAATCAAGAGTCAACAGAAGACTGTGACAGTATTGCCAATTTTATGACAATGGCTTTTTTTTAATTAAAGTATTGTTGATTTACAATGTTGTGCTAATTTCTGCTGTATAGCAAAGTGACTCAGTTATACACGTATATGTACTTTTAAAAATATTCTTTTCCATTATGGTTTATCCCAGGAGACTGGATATAGTTCCCTGTGCTATACAGTAGGACCATGTTGTTTATCCATTCTAAGTGTAATAGTTTGCATCTACTAACCCCAAACACTCAGTCCATCCCTCTCCCTTCCCCCCGTCCTCCTGGGCAACAAGAAGTCTATTCTCTTTATCTGTGACTCTGTTTCTGGTTTGTGGACAGATTCACTTGTCCCATATTTTAGATTCCACATGTAAGTGATATCATATGGTATTTGTCTTTCTCTTTCTGACTTACTTCAATTAGTATGATAATCTCTAGTTACACTCATGTTGCTGCAAATAGCATTATTTCATTCTTTTTTACGGCTGAGTAGTATTCCATTGTATATACACCACATCTTCTTTACTCATTCATCTGTCGATGGACATTTAGGTTGTTTCTACATCTTGGCTATTGTGAATAGCGCTGCTATGAACATTGGGGTGCATGTATCTTTTTGAATTATAGTCTTGTCCGTGTATATGCCCAGGAGTGGGATTGCTGGATCACACGGTAGGTCTATTTTTAGTTTTCTGAGGAACCTTCATACTGTTTTTCATAGTGGCTGTACCAACTTACATTCCCACCAACAGTGTAGGAGGGTTCCCTTTTCTCCACACCTTCTCCAGCATTTGTTATTTGTAGACATTTTAATGATGGCCATTCTGACCGGCACGAGGTGGTACCTCATTGTAGTTTTGATTTGCTTTTCTCTAATAATTAGTGACGCTCAGCATCTTTTCATGTGCCTACTGACCATCTGCATGTCTCCTTTGGAGAAATGTCTGTTAAGGTCTTCTGCCCATTTTTTTGATTGGGTTGGTTTTTGTTGAGTTGTATGAGCTGTTTTTAGATTTTGGAGATTAAGCCCTTGTCTGTCACATCATTTACAAATATTTTCTCCTATTCCATAGGTTGTCTTTTCTTTTCTTTTTTTTAATGGTTTCTTTTGCTGTGCAAAAGCTTGATTTTGATTAGGTCCCATTTGTTTATATTTGTTTTTATTTCTATTGCCTTGGGAAACTGACCTAAGAAAACATTGGCACGGTTTATGTCAGAGAATGTTTTGCCTATGCTCTCTTCTAATTTTATGGTGTCATGTCTTATGTTTGAGAAAGTCTCATAAAGGCACGAAGTCTCTAAGCCATTTTGAGTTTATTTTTGTGCATGGTGAGTGTATGTTCTAACTTCACTGATTTAGATGCAGCTGCCAATTATACGACAATGTCTTACATGGCTCTCATTAGAGGAGTGACTTTGTTTCTCTGCCTCACATCACATGAGTCTATTCTTAAAGGTTTTCAAAAAACGTAAGTTGGGGAATGGGGGAGTGTGCACATGTGTCTGTCTATTTGTGTCTCCCAAGTGGCCTTCCTTCTCAGAGTGTTTCTTGGTGAAAGGAAAGCCAGTTGTAATGAGCCGGGATTCAAGTCCTACCATTGCTACTTATCTCCTGTCTGACACAAAGTGAATTTCTTAAATTCTCTAAGCTTCAATTTACAGTCTATAAAAAGAGGGTGACAACAGCGCCTTATTATTTAATGGTGGTGTGAGGATTGTATTTTAAAAAGTAAGTAAAGCATCTGGTACAGGGTGAGGACAGTATGAAAGTTAGTTAACATTTTTACAGAGCCTCACGTAAAGTACCTGCTGGCAAGATAAAGTCAAGAAAAGGAAAAGGAGAGATGGGAGTTACCCTTCAGCCCAAAGGGGGCATTTAGAGGTCACCAGGGAGCCTGCACTGCCACTTTCTCCTGTGACACTGACCAGAATCTGTTCTCTTCTCAGTGGGTCCCAGAATAACAGAAGAGGAATGATTTGTATGCGGTTGTTAACACACATCAGGGCAACACAGCCCTGAGAAATAGAAATCTGTCAGACTACCATTTGACTCTGTATTTCTGCCCTAACGTTTTATAAACATGTCAGAGCAAAAGACAAAAGAGTTGGCTGACCACCGCAGAGCCAGCAGACAAAACCGTATTTCATTATAAAATCGGAAAAGAAAATAATGTCTTTTCAAGTACTCCAGCTATTTTTTTTTTTTGCGGTACGTGGGCCTCTCACTGCTGTGGCCTCTCCCGTTGCGGAGCACAGGCTCCGGACGCGCAGGCTCAGCGGCCATGGCTCACGGGCCCAGCCGCTCCGCGGCATGTGGGATCTTCCCAGACGGGGGCACGAAGCTGTGTCCCCTGCATCGGCAGGCGGACTCTCAACCACTGTGCCACCAGGGAAGCCCCAGCTCTTTTTTCTTGGGAAAATAAAGTTTTATTGTTGAATAGTTTTATAGCTGGGTTCCCAGTGTTTTCCCTAAATAAAGGCATGAAAAAAATCTATGTGAAGTTTCTCTGTATCAAGGAGATACTGTCTCACTCCTTGCTGACTTCATTTAGAAACTGTACTTCTCAAGCAATTAAAAAAAACTCAGCTTAATCTAGCTAAACCACCCAAGCCAACACAAAGCACACCATGTATTCTAAACTTAGATATTCTGGCTTCAATATGGAAAACATGTGTTGACATGAGCTTACTGACGGCCCTCTGTGGAACTTACTGTTTTCTTTCTCAGTGACATGAAATCTCGAGAGCTAAAAGTGAGTCTGCAGGCCAAGGTCATGGTCATTCCATATATCCTTACTGCTACTCCAGGGGCTGGGAAGACTGGATCTTCTGGATCCCCTGAAGATCAAGATAGCGAGTGAATCCACGGCCCATCACAGCCGTGGATTCACTCGCCATCTTGATAGATACAGAACCTCAAAATGGAATCTAACGTATCAGTCTTCTCCTTCAACTGGAGATAACCAATGCATTTAGGGTTCCACCTGCTGTTTTTTATTTCAAACTTCAGTTGAACCCATCGTCTGAATTCTTATCCACACGCATTTCATCGTGACCACAAGACCAACTTTCATGGAACTGCACGAGATTCCAGGAATCTCCAATCAGACAGGGCGTCCTACCTAATTCACCTCTGTATCTTCAAAGCCCTGTGACACCCCGCCCCGAGCCCTTACCGCCCCCCAAGTCCCTCCTCCATAAACCTTTGCTATTTCGAAGAGCCTGGCATTGAGGTCTGCTGGCAGCTGATATGAGCTAACACGAGTGAAACAAGAGGACAACAGCTGGGTTGCATTCCACACCATTCCCATCTTGGCATTTAAGCAGGTGCGCAGAATAGAGCAACTATTCGTTCCCCATCTAACCTGAACCAGGTGTTTTGCATGAGTTACTGTGTTTTAGTCTCAACCAGCCTTGTTTCTCACATTATGAAGGTGAGGCTATTGAGGTTCTGGGCAAGGTCAGTAACTTGCTCAAAATCATAGGGAGAGCAGAACCAGAATTCCAGCAACAGTCTGATTTCAAAGGGGTTTTGTTTTGACCACCGCCCAGCCCAAACTACTCCCACCGAATCCAGTTTAAAATATAGGGTCCCACCTATATTAGAGTTCCACCTAAATTAGGGTTCCACCTGTTCTTTATTTCAAACTTGAGTCGAAGCCATCACCTGAATTCTTATCCACAAGCATTTCATCTGGACCACAAACCAACTTTCATGGAACTCAATCAGAGAGGGCTCCTGCCTGATTTACCTTTATATCCTCAAAGCACTGTGACCAGAGTCTCCCCGCCCACCCACCGGAGCCCCCCCCCCACCCCGCCGCATAAACCTTTGCTCCTGGAATAGGCTGACTACTTGTTGCTGGAAACCACTTAGAGCTTTTGCCTGAAACACTCCCCCGTCCTTTAAGCGCAGGAATCATCCCTCTTTTGCCAAGTCTTAGCCAGAGGTACCCAGGATGTTGCAGACACGTCGGGAGGAGCAGGAAAGAGTCGAGTATGGGAAGGAGCCCAAGGCATCATCTAACATCGCACGCACGGCCAGGATCCCGTGGGAAGTACTGATCCGGCACCGAATAAAGGTGACCTCGGTTGGTCACACGCAGATGGCCGAGGGGGTGGTGTGGGCGGGAGGTGGCGGGCTCACCTGAGGAAGAAGAAATAGGAGTAATCCTGGACCACGGTGTGGGAGTGACAGGAGAAGTAGCCCAAGCCGGTGAGGTTGAGCCTGGAGCCCGCAGGCACCTCGAGCATGCTGCCCCACGCCTGGTCGCACAGCATCTCGATCTCGGCCGAGTAGAAGAGCCCCGCCTCGCCGGCCTCGTACTGCCAGGGCAGGTAGTTGTACAGGCCGTGCACCTCTTGGTGCAGCGCCAGCACCTTGGCGTACACGATGATCTCGGCCAGCTCGGCGCGGCAGCCCTCGCTCAGGGGTCTCCACTCCGAGGGCAGCTGGCAGCTGCGGGAGGTCCCCAGCCAGCCGGCCAGGCAGAGCGCGGCGAGCAGCAGCGGGCGCAGCATGCCGGCGGCGGGGCGAGCGGCGGGACCGGCCTGGTGGGCGCTGCGCCCGAGGCTCACTAGCCGGGGCGCATGGCGGGGAGGCCCGGGGCGGAGCTGGGGCGCCGGTGGCGTCGGGGAGCCCGGAGCGGCCGGCCCACGGCGCCGCCCCGCCGGCCGGGAAGCGCAGCCCTGTACGCTCGGCGCGCCGCTCCCTCCGCCGCCAGAATCAGCCGGCTGGCCCTAGCCCGTGACGCTTTAAAAAGGGCGCGGGGAGGGCCGACCGCCGCCTCCTCCTGCCCCCAGCGGCTGGGGCGTGGACGGCGGCGGGAGGGGCGGAGGCGGGACGCGGGCCAAGGGCGCGCGAAGCTCGGGAGACGCGGTGCACTGGACCCGTAGCCCCGGGCCAGGCGCCGTGTTTGGGGAGCGCCGGGCTCCGCGGAAAAGCCAGTGCTGGGAGCGGCGGCCCAGACCTCTTGCAGCGCCCCGCGGACCGACTGGTCGAAGCTTTCCAGGCGCAAAGCCTGTTCCAGATGTGGCGTCCTTAGAATGATCGCTGTCAATTGCCATGATTAGGCTGTATACGTTTTTGCATTTTCTGTAGTTCATTTAGAGTCAAAAACATAGAAATCTAACTTTACCATCGCAGAGGTCAACTAGGAAATTCAATGTGATATAACAAACTTTTCTGGATTCATTCATTCATTCTCTCTCCCCACCCCCCCTTATTTTTTTATTATTATTATTTTATTTTATTTTTTTGCGGTACGCGGGCCTCTCACTGTTGTAGCCTCTCCCGTTGCGGAGCACAGGCTCCGGACGCGCAGGCTCAGCGGCCATGGCTCACGGGCCCAGCCGCTCCGCGGCATGTGGGATCTTCCCGGACCGGGGCTCGAACCCGTGTCCCCTGCATCGGCAGGCGGACTCTCAACCACTGCGCCACCAGGGAAGCCCCCCCCCCTTATTTTTTTAATAATGCTCTTAGGAAAGCCTTAAAGATTTGAAAAGCCAAAGCCAGACTGCTCTGATTTTCCTACAGTTACATGATTTCATGTTTTACATAATTCCTCCATTCAGATTCTGAATACCCTTCACCTGAGAAATAAATTCAGCAGTAAACTGCAAACAGCTTTTCAGAAGTCAATGAGTGGCTGTGAGGAGACCCAAACTCCACAGTTAAATTTTTATTCCTAAACTCAGCTGTTCCTTTTATCTCCAAATTGCCTTAATTGTTCCTAATGTAGTAAGAAGAAAAAAGAGGATATTTATAAATATGTAATATTTTATATAGGCAATACATATACATAATATCATGCATATAATATACATATATGCATATGTCATACATATTATATATTTATAATAAATTTATAAGCAAAACTGCCTTAAAATGGCAGGCTCTTTGTTCTGCGAGCATATTAACCAGGGTATCTGCACGTGTAAATCTTAGAATCCAGCTGAATTCTTCTCTGTACTGAAGGGAAGAGTTCTTAGGGAATTCTGGAAGGAAAGGTAAAGAGAAAAGAGTGGAGAGACGCAGGAGAGAAAATTCCAAGGCTGGGCCTCACCTCCCATGATCCCCAAATCTTCTTACTGTGATCCCTGAATCTTCGGTTAAGACAACTAAATTCGTCAGTGCTTCTTGTGACGGAAGGTTTTGAAAGGCAACTCTGGGGCACAGATCCAGCCAGTGTGGGACAAGGAAAGGGGAGGAAGAGTGTGTGAAAAGGGCAGCCTCAGGGAACCAGAAGACATCTTAGGGAGGGCTTTGGCATCCCAAGAAGTGGAATGACCAGGACTCCAGCCAGCACTGCCCAGCTCCTGAGAGAATGGAAGGCTCCAGCCAACATTGGGTCACACTAATCCAGAATCTGATCAGTGACTCAATGGACCAAATTCTTATTCCTACAAAATCATCTGTGATGGGCCTAAAAGAAGAAAGAAATCAGAGTAAGAGCTCCTCACAGATAATAACTAACCCCTGCATAGCTAGTAGTCAGCCTGAGGCCTCAATTAATTTTGTAGAAAAAGTAGTTATATTGAGGGAAGCAAGTGGACAGTAGTCCCGATGGTATATGACTCCTCACGGCGACCCCCCCCATGGTAGGTACCAGACTTTCCCAATGGTATGGAGGATGGCATCACATGTTGTACATTAGGACTTCTCATTTGTCTCTCACTGAAAATGTGAGTTAAAACATTTCATAGTCACTGTCTTAGTCTGATCAGGCTGCCATAGCAAAATACCATAGCCTGAGGGGCTTAAATGACACACATTTATTTCTCACAGTTCTGGAGGCTGGAAGTCCAAGATCAAGGTGTCAGCAGGATTGGTTTCTGGTGTGGTTGCTCTTCCAGGCTAGTATACGGCCGCCTCCCCTCTGCGTCCTCACACGGCCTTCCTTCTGTGTACCTGCAGAGGGAGAGAGACCTCTGGTGTCTCGTCCGTCCTCCTCTTGTAAGGACACCAGTCCTATCAGATTAGATCACCACCCTTGTGAACTCATTTAACCTTAATTACTTCCCTAAAGGTCCTATCTCCAAATACAGTCTCATTGGTGGTTAAGGCTTTAAGATATGAATGTAGGGCAGGGAGGAGGGGGCAGGAACAGGGGACACAATTCAATCCATAAGTTATTTAGCAGGTGTTCTGCAGGTTTGCTAGAGAAAAAGAGAGAGAGGATATAAAAGGGTTTATATTCCTGGCAAGCCGACCTAGAGGAAGCATTGCCAAATTATAATATTAACAACTGCTAACATTTATTCATCGCTTACTATGGGCCAAGCACCATTGTAAGGACTTTGCATATTGTAATGCTCCAAACAACACTTTGAAGTAGGTACTGCTTATATAGAACAGATAACTAATAAGAACCTACTGAATAGCACAGGGAACTCTATTCACTACTCTGTAATGACCTATATGGGAAAAGAATCTAAAGAAGAGTGGATAGATGTGTACATATAACTGCCTCACTTTGCTGTACAGCAGAAACAAACACAACATTGTAAGTCAGCTATACTCCAATTTTAAAAAATTAATTTAAGAAAAAGCAGGTACTGCTATCATCCTCATTTTAGAGACAAGGGACTTAAGAACAGAGAGGTTAATTGACTTACTAAGATCACAGAGCTAGAAAGGGACTAAGCCAGGATTCAAACCCCAGCATCAAATTCCAGAGTCCATGCACTTAACTACAGCATTAAAATATGGACGAAACAAGCAATGTTTTAAAGGCATGAGTGGGCCCTTTATCAAGAAGTAAGTACAGTATATGAACAATAATAGCCTTTGCAGAATCACCAGTGATGGTTAAATGAGGGTGTAATTGGACTAACGTTAATTTTGTTTTAACCAGCAGCCCTGCTCTATAAGTTATTAAGTTTATTTTAAGTTAGTGCTATAACTTATGCAGACAAGAGAATAAGCAAGTTTTTCTTTTTAATTGTATCTTCAAGTGCTTCAGAGGCCTGGAAAACATTTGTCCATTTCTACAGACCTTAAAATCCTGACTCTTCTTTCCATTCAGATGAACAAATAAATAAAAATCAGTATGCACGGCTGATGTCTCTCTTGTTGTATAAACTTGACAGAATAAAAACTCTTCCAATACTTCCCAGAATGTATTTTCCACACACGAGGGCCTTTGAGAGGTTGTCCTTCTCCTGGATTCTTCACAGACACATCAGTCACGCTTTTCTTCTCTGTAAAGTCTGGCAGAGGGCCTCGCTGATTGGGGTTCTTCACCTGGAGCCCTGGGTGTGAGCGTCCCCTGGTGAGCAGCTCCTCTTTGGGGACTAAGAACTCCAAACAAGCAGAGCTCAAGGTAGTCGGGATGGGAAGCAAAAACTCTATGACTGAATCTATGGGTTCAGTGGCAAACAAGCCACTTCCACCCCTGGATTCCAAGACCCGTATATTCTGGCTATGGGGGAGATAGCACCATATATGTTCTCTGTTTCAAACGTGTACAATATCCTTCACAGCATTTACAATATCCTTTAAGATAGCACCCCATCCTTTCAGGATGTTGACTCCCACCTGACACAGGAACTGAGTCTTCGTAAGCCATTACATTGTACCAGTAAGCTTTCAAACTTTGCTCAGTTGCTTCTAGGTGATGTAGTACATGGTTAGACCAGTTAATTCCATGGCCAAGAGCCCACTGCTGCATTCGCTTTGCTGTGAGAGAAGAGATGCTATGGAAGTCCTTGATCAGAAGCAATGCTACGGAAAGTACCATGACGGTGAATAAGGTGTTCTTTGGTCCATAGATAGTGCTCCTGGCAGAAGCATCGTGGGGCAGGGAAGGCGCATCCACACCTAGAATGTATCTACTCCAGTGAGGACAAGTCTCTGCTCCCTCCAAGATGGAAGAGGTCCAGTGTAGTCAACCTGCCACCAGGGCATCAGTATTGATCTCTGGTGCTGACATAGTAAGCCCTCAGCATTGGTGTTAGCAGGGTCAGCCTTAGTAAGGTAAGTTCAGAAACACAAAGTGAGCAAATACTGTTGGAAAAATCGCACAGATAGACTTGCTCAACACAGGGTTGCCACAAACCTTCAGTTTGCAAAAAGACATAATATCTGTAAAGCACAGTAAAGGGAAGCATAATGAAACGATATATGCCTGTATCCTAAATATATATAAATGTAGATATATCCTAACATATATATTATATATTCTAATATATGTACATATATCTCGTATTGGTGATACATATAATATATATATTCATCTGTTTTTCTGGTGATGCCTAACACGTATGCAATCAAACCAGTATCAACTGCTCAAGAGTTGGTATCCATCTGTACTGCTGGCCATCTCTCAGTCTGGACATTGTGTACAAGTAAGTATGTTGCTCAGAGTTCTACCCACGGGAATGTTTTCCCTCACCAGCATCCTTCAGCATCAACCCTGAGTGGCAGGCACTGAGTGATACTAGCATACAAGACAGAACAATCTGTAAACCAGGCTTATAGTTGATTCTATAGGTGGGTCCAGGTAGCACATTCAAATGTGATATATACAGTTGACTCCTGAACAACAGGGGTTTGAACTACATTGAGCTTGAGTTTGAGTCCTCTTATAAGGGGATTTTTTTCGATGAATATGTATTATGTTTTGTGGGACCTATCTCCCACCTTCTAATTTACAGACACATTACTAAGGCCTCTAAAGTATCTGCTACTTTATGAACATCAACTCTAATCATCAAAATGTCATCAGTGAGCTTGGAGTATGATGTTTTGTGGAATGTCAAGATAATCAAGATCTGTCCAGAATAATATGACAGAAAGTAGAATTGGTATAGCCCGGAGGCAAGACTGTGAAAGTGCACTGTTAGCCCTGACAAGTAAAAGCAAACTGTTTCTGGTGGCCTTTACAACTTGGTATAGAGAAAAGGGCATACACCAGGTCAGTAGCTGCAAAGCAAGTGCTCAAGAACATGTCAATTTGCTCCCGGAAAGATACTACATCTGGGGCAGCAGGTGGAGTTTTAGTCACCACTTCATTAAGTTTATAGTAGGCATCACTCATTCTTCAAGATCAGTGTGACTTTTGCACAGGTCAAACTGGTGAGTTCAATGGAGATGTGATAAGTGTCATGTTTTGTGCAGCTTTCAGCCTATAGATAACTAGTATTGTGGCTGGACCAGCCCTTGTGGTTCTTATTATAATTGTAAGATACCCTCAGCAATAACTAATAGGAAACTTTGAAAAAAAAAGAAAATTTTATTACTTTCAAGTCCTAGAAATTACATGGTACCCATAGGGTCATACAGCAAAGTCACAGGTAGAGAAAGAGAGCACAGACCTGGAGTTCTGTTATCTAACTATCTATCTATTTATATTTATCTATTTATTTAGCTAGCTGCGCCAGGTCTTGGTTGTGGCACACGGGGTCTTCGTTGCAGCATGTAGGATCCAGTTCCCTGACCAGGGATGGAACCTGGGCCCCCTGCATTGGGAGCGTGGAGTCTTACCCACTGGACCACCAGGAAGTCCCTGGAGTTCTGCTTTTATTGGGGTTGAGGGTGGGCTGCCTAGGATTTTGCAGGCTCACTATTTATTGGTGAGTTTAAAATGTAAGAGCAGGACTAATAAGAACCTGCTGTATAAAAAAATGCGTAAAATAAAATTCAAAAATTCAAAATAAATAAGTAAAATGTAAGAGCAGGAACCTAAAGCACAAGAAGAGGAAAACCAGGAGCCTAGATGGTCAGTTATCGAAATCAACCAAGATCTCTAACAAAGGAGCTGCTGGGTTGGAGTAGGGACAGCCTGGCTTTTTATCTAGTCTTGTGGCTGGCACTGTGTTTATTCAAGATAGCTGACTTTGAAGAGGATGCCTTGGCAATCAAAGCTTAAATCAGGCACTTGCACTATGAAAACTAAACAAACAAAAAACTGTCAGGGGGCTTCCCTGGTGGCGCAATGGTTGAGAGTCTGCCTGCCGATGCAGGGGACACGGGTTCGTGCCCCGGTCTGGGAAGATCCCACATGCCGCGGAGCGGCTGGGCCCATGGCCATGGCCACTGAGCCTGCGTGTCCGGAGCCTGTGCTCCGCAGCGGGAGAGGCCACAACAGTGAGACGCCCGCGTACCGCAAAAAAAAAAAAAAAACTGTCAGGGCCTACACTACATATCATCATCCAGACTTCTTTCAAGTCTCTGATGGCAACATTAATTTTTGCACTCCTCCCAGGGATGCAGTACTGTTTCTGATTTACTCTCTTGATATGAATGGAAACCCTAGGGGTGTCTACTTAGCCCTTCCTACCATAGTTGCCATCACCCATGGGTCAGAGACCAAATGTGGGGATTCTGCCCCTTGTCAACCATGTCTATTCCAATGACACCTTCAGCAACTGGGGAAATAACCACTAGCTGAGTCCCTGGACTCCCTAAAGTTAACAAATGAACAAAGACTCCAGCAGCTACAATTCAGAGCCATCCTACCTGAATTAGGTTCAGAACGTTCTTTCACTTTTGCCTGTTATTTTAATATTGTACATATGGAATAGCCCCAGAAAGGCTGACCAGAGACCAACAAGTTAAAAATAAAGGACGTTCTTCCCATTATATCATATTTCCCAGTTGTACGGTGTCTTTCTTGGAGGCTGTCAATGTGCTATGTAAATATTAACTCATTCTTCCTTCTGGTTCCCTTGGAAGGCAGGAAGCCAATGTTATTTCATAGATAAAGAAGCTGGAGTCCCAAGGGGTTAAAAGCCTTGCCTGGGATCACATAACTACAGGAGCTGGGGGTGCTGGGAATGGGGCTTGGGGTCAGGAATCCCTGCCGGGTGTCCCCTCACTCCCAAATAGGGCCTTCTTCTTAAGAGACAACTTTGTGTGTTAAAACTCTGTGGGAATCTTGTTCTATAAAAGGAATGTTATGGGATGCTGAGATGTGACATACATTATTCTTCCCCACATTCATGCAGAGTACATTTTCAGGAGGCAGGTTTAGGACATGTAGGTATTGTCTATAATATTGATAGTTCCAATTCATCCAATTTGGGGACTAATATTTAGCCTAAAAGACCCTTTCAGTGCTGAATCCATGACAATTCTGTCAAGAGAAGATAAAAATAAGGAGGCTTAACTCTTGACAGACATCTTAATCTATGCCATTTTATGCGTTTGCATTCAGAAAAAGAATGAGCTAAGTTTGGGGTTGACGAGCACCCCGTAGGAATGCATGGCTCTCTGTTAGGTTTTAAGAACCATGCTTACTTCCTCACTCTACTGTCACAATGAAGACTTGGCCAGACCCCTTTTCACAGTTGGCAAAACAGAAACAGAGAGACTAGCTGATTTCTCAAGTAATTGAGCTGAGGCTGTAAGAATTCCTGTTGTAATTTTAAGTACATCAAACCAAATTCCCAACATCCTTTTGTGTAAGTTTTTAGATGCTAAACGGAAATATGAGGCATGGATTGAGCATCTTGACACTCTGACTTCATCAATCGACACGTACGTTTCAACAAATAACTTTCAACATTTACGTTTCAACTACCATGTGTCAGGCACTATTCTAGGCCCTGGGGATACAGCAGTGAATAAAACAGAGACCCCGTCCCTCTTGGGGGGTACATCCACCAAAAGTCAAATTGATGCCATTGATAAGCTGGGGAGAGAAAGGCTTGCCGCTGAAGACATAGCCTTTCCCTGGGAAAGAATGGCTTGAAAACCTCGTTCAACATCCTCTGAAACAACTTCATTTAAATGTCCAAGTAACTGACCAGGTTAAAATTCAGCACTCTGGGTCTCAGATAAGCCTCTGAGAAGCCAAGTTCCCCTTTCTATTTCAGAGCATAACCAACCCTCAGACTGCGAGCAAGGTGGGTTTCATTGACATTAGTGTCACATCATTTCCTTTCACATCAGTGTCCTTGGAAGGAAATGAAAACAATAAGCCACAGTTGAGGAAGAGGAGTGGAGAGAGGGTATCTGTGTGATTATCCTAAAGCCGCTCTGACTTTCCCTGAGATGTGGTTCTTTCCCACAGGAAGTGAAGTCTCGCGGGGAGGTGGTAGAAACCATGGTGGGTGGAGTGGAACAAAGTTCTTAAAAGGGAAGAGCCCTCCTGCTGAAGAGAAGACACACAGCTGGGCCCACTCAACAGACCGTAAATTCACAAACTGTGCGTCCTGGACCAATTTTCACCTCTCGGCACTTGCCTGTTAGCTCAGCTTGTCAGTTCCTGCTCCAGGAATGTATAAAACTGATAGAATAGCATGCATGGGAAATTTTATTTAGACCCAAACATATAAACCACTGGGTGTTTTCAATTTGCTGGTTCTATGTTTTTGCCAGCTGCATAGAAGAGTTCAAATCCTGTTGAAAAGCTTGCTGGAGAAACAGGCTTTTATTCCAGAGGAAGGATCTCATAGGATTTTGGCTTGGTGGGACATTGTGATGACCACTGAGAAATGAATAGAAAGTTTGGATTTCAGGTAATTCTTACGTTTACTGTGAAAGCACTGCATTAAAAGGGTGAATACATATGGCTCTGAAACATACATAAAAATAGATTGCAGCCCTTTTTCTGGCATCAGGAAGAAGTCCAACGGATTCATTTATAGCAAAACCCCAAAGGCATCACTATTAGAGTCTTTTTTTTCCCTAAGTGATTTTTCTCACTTGCATTCTGCATTTATCAACCTTTCTATCTGTGCTCTTATTGCAAAGGCACAATGTGATCAGTATTTCAGCAACTTCTACCCCTAAGGTAAAGTACTTTGCAGAAGAATATCTCTGCCTTTTCCGAGTTTTCCATTACTGATTTTGTTCCATTTAAAAATATTATGACTTACTGCCAGTAACCCCACTTTATACATTATAGCCTTTAAAAATAAGTTTTCCAAACCTGTGTTAATAATGTGAGCACTACATGTAGTGACTAGCAGTGAGCAGGCACTACTGAGTTACATGAATGAACGAATATATATGTTCTATATCTATAAATGTACAACTTCAGCTGAAAGATAATCCAACACTAAAACTATTTATTCAATTTAAATGTTCCCTTATCATGTATTTAATTTTTGTGTTCGAACTAAAAAAGTTTGAACTAAAAAACTAAATATAATATGTTTATATAATAATATATAATATAATATATATATTATATATTATTATATATAATAATATATAATATAATATAATATGGCTATAAATGTTCTACTCATTATTTACAAAAATGAGTTCTTTGTGGGAACAGCTAAGCTTAACACTTAGCAACAGAAGCAGATAACTCTTCTGAAATCGTTTTTTTAAAGAAACCAATTCCAAGTACAATAGGTTCCCTTCTATCTTTCTCTTCTTCTCAATCTCAGCTTAATCTTGCACGAATCTCTAGATCTTCACTCAAGAGCTTCTCACTCCACTTCAATACTTCCTTGGAGTCAACTCCCTTCTATTTCTAGTAACACACTTTGGGGGAAATTGGCTTTAAAAAAACCTTACAGCTTTTTTCAGCAATAAGTTCTGAACTTCAACTTGCATGAGAGCTCATTCCTGTGACCAGCTTCTATCAGTCTGTGGCTAAAGCAATTCTGCCCAGAAGTGTGGCTTCCTTTACTCAGCTCTCTTTTCTCCTTTCCACGGGGGAAAATTAAGAGAGAAATAGAGAGTGATCTGCTCTCAGAGTATAACACCTACCTCCCTTCTCTGCTTTGTGACTTTCCAACCTCCCATCACCTAATGGGTAGATTCTCTCCAGTAAGATGGACACTGTAGAGGGATGGGAATCTCCGGCCCTCTTTTCCTGCTTTTCTATTTCCCTACCCCCTCCTACCTCCGTCCTCTCACAAGAGATGAGGATTTACTAACTTAATTGGTGAGAGCCCAGGACATTCATCAGGCCACATCTGCCAGTGAGCAGGTTCATGGTGCCTTTAAGGACAACACAGGTGGGCAGACCTCGCTCATCAGCCTCCTCCTGTAGACTATGCAAAAGCTGTCTTCTCAGGGCATTCATTTCTTTTCTCCACCTCTTCCACCTCTAATGCCATGCTAAAATGGGCCAGGGGATCCAGACTTCTCTCTAGTTTTCTCCCTCCCCGAAGTTATATCTGAGTGGCTTGTGCCAAGATTTAGATTCAGGATAAAACGCAGACGATCCTCTTAGACTGTGAGCCGAAATCACATGCTTCAACTCAGTTTTACCAGAGAGTCAAGCACTGTCTGGTACTAGGGCCTGTTCAGCTATAAATAGAGTGGTACAGGGGGCCTCTCATTATATGAGAATCCATTGTCTGGGTTATTTAAGAGAAGCAAAGTCTTCTTAAAGCAAACCTATTCATTAATAAACTGACGACTTATAAAATTAACGTCCAACCAAAGACCCTTTCTTTCGAGACATTAGTATCCATCCTACCAGCATTATAGCAGATAATAAATTCAAATATAGAAGAAGTGAAAAGAACTTGTAAATATTACAAAAGATGCAGGATGTCATGAAGTTGATGAAAGCAATATTGCAAAACTGCTTGAAATATATGTCAAGCCAATAAAAAATGGGGAGGCTTCCCTGGTGGCACAGTGGTTGAGAATCCGCCTGCCAATGCAGGGGACACGGGTTCAATCCCTGGTCCAGGAAGGTCCCACATACTGCAGAGCAACTAAGCCTGTGCACCACAACTACTGAGCCTGTGCTCTAGAGCCCGTGAGTCACAACTACTGAGCCTGCATGTCACAACTACTGAAGCCTGCACGCCTAGAGCCCGTGCTCTGCAACAAGAGAAGCCCCCACAATGAGAAGCCCGTGCACCACAACGAAGAGTAGCCCCTGCTCACCACAACTAGAGAAAGCCGGCACTCAGCAATGAAGACCCACCTCAGCCAAAAACAAAAATAAATAAAATAAATTTATTTTTAAAAATAATAATAAATGGGGATAATTTGACCAGTTAACAATTGAAGAAGAGAAAATAAACAAAGATGATGACATAAAAGATACAAAGCACGTAGAAAAATTACATAAAATTTTTGAATATTTTTGCAAAAATAGCCCTTTTTCTGATTACATCAAAAGTCAAATGTGAAGTCAAAGATATTTTATCCTACCATTATACAAGTGCATCTAAAAATCATTAGCTCCCTGTTTGGCTTATCTATTGTTGCCTAACAAACCACCCATACATTTAAAGATTTAAAACAATAACAATGTGACATTTCTCACAGTGCTATTAGATGATCTGGTAGCTCTTCTGCTTCACATGGTACTTTTAAGATTCTTACAAGTTTTCTTGTCTAGCTGAGAGGATCATTGAGGTAGTCCTTAAATCTTTCTGACGCCTTAACAGAGACATTGACCCGGAGGTCATATTTTACTAATAGTACCCTGTATTTCATCCTCAAACCAAGGCCATTTTTTACTTGAAGAGACTAAGGATGGAAGCAATTTTATTATCAAACCCACAAGTTCTAGTGCCTTTTTAGTTCTTCTAAATTCTGCTTGAAATCTAAACAGTTCCTCCTTTGCCTCAACTGGCTCTTCCTGGACTTTACCATAGGCAACTAAAAAGAACCAGATTTCACTTTCAACATACTGTCCAGAAATCCCCTTAGCCAGATCCCAGGTTCATAAGCTACCCTTTCTATTTATTTCGCATATTTCCACAGGCAAACAGTTTTGCTAATTGTTCTACCAATACATAACTCGGGTTCTCTTTCCTTCAGCTTCTAGTAGGGTGTTCCTCACTTCCCTTCAGTCTCCACTAACAGTCTCTTCGTCATTTCTGCAAATTTCTTCATTCTTCCACCAGACTCAAAATCAATGCCACATGTGGTAGCAGGACCCCACTTTGAGGTAATAGTTTCTGTTTTAGTTAATCTATTGCTACATAACACACCACCCCAAATTTAATGGCTTCTCACAATTTATTATGACTTCTTACAACTCTGTGGGTTGACCAGGAGGTTATTAGGCTTCACATGTTGTAGGCTTGGAGTTAGATGCCTATAAGATCTAAAATGGACTCACATACATGGCTGGAAATTGGTACTTGCTACAGGCTGGGAGCCCAGTTGGACTTGGCTAGAGGCCTTGATTCTCCTCCAGGGAGGCTTCTCTACATGGTTGCTTATGCTTTCTCACAGCATGGTGGATGGTTTACAAAAAGAAGCATTCTAAGAAGACAAGGTCCACTGTGCAAGGACTAACCAGTCTTTCACTTGCATCACTTTTGCTAATGTTCTATTGGTCAAAGTTAGTCACACGGCCAAGCCCAGAATCAATGTGTGAGGGGACTCACAGGGATACAAATAAAAAGAAGCTTGGTTCATTGAGGGCCACTAAAGTAACAGTCTATCACATCCTTCAAATCAACACTCCATTTATTTTTGGCTGAGCAAATGATTTAGTGCACAATTGTCATTATAAGATCATTTTGTTGATCATGAAACAAAATAAACTAATTTTTCTAAATTTGCCTTTTATTTATCAAAAATCATACCTGTCAAAACTGTTTTACATTGTCTACTATGAAATTTTGGTCCTCACTTTAAGTGAATTCCGTTTGAGTGGCCTTTTTCTAGTATTAGTTATCTTCGGATATAAAGAGTCCTGTATTTTGTTTCGCATTTAGTTTTTGTGCCTTGAGTCTCACTCTCAGGTCAAGAACCCTTTGCAGAAAAGGAGTGAGTCACAAAACAGAGTTTGGGCCATCACTAGTCCCTGGAAATATCATAATAGCACCAAAACATCACCCCTCATCCTGACATATCTTTTTTTACTTTACTCATAAAGAAGAATTAAATGGTCACTTTCCCACCAGTTTTCTAACTAGGCACTGATAACTAGGTGTGGCTTGAAATTATTTACAATAGTACTTTCCTTGTCAAGCCTTAAAAACCTACAGCTCTTACAAACTGATTCAGTAGGAGAATTCTACAGATACTAGTTCTAAAAGGCCTAGAGTCTTTATAAGGAACATTTTGAACAAAGGTATACTTTTTAAACAGAGGGTTAATTTTGTTCTCTGATACATGTTTAAGCTTTGAAGGAGACTTTAACGAATAAGAGTACTTTATGTTTCATAATGCTATGGAGTCTACACTTAGCATTGAATACCTGGGATATGTCTTCTTTATATAGAGATAGAAAAAAATCTAAAATGTTTGAATTCACTGAAACTTAGGAAACACTCTACATTCTTATTTAATCTTTGAGGAAACGACAGGTAATTTTTTTAAGGGATTTAAAATCTAGCCAGGAAGCATGTATGCTGACCATTTTGATTTCCTCCCCAGAGATTCTCAGTTTAATCATATAGTAGTCAATGTAACACAAGATTTTTTTTTACCCCAGCATGAATCTGAGAGGTAATGTAACTGAAACTCTCTAATCAAATGCTTCCACAGAGCCAACGATTTCAACAGTGCTGTGTGGGGCCTCCCCAAGAGTGTTGTTCCCTATTCTTTCATCTCCTCCTCTTAGATAGATCCGTCATTTTTCCAGGCCTGAACTTTCTGTTCCTTTCACATACCTTCATAAGCACTTAACAAAGGATACCCCCCAACCTTGGAGTTTTGTCATTTTGCCTTCAGTTTCCATGACAATCTGGGTTGTTTTTAAAGGAACTATAATTGCTGCTTCAGTACTAGCTCTGCTTCCATCAAACTTGAAAACAAAACTGCCAAAGGCCAGTGAGCTGGTCTATCACCAACCTGGAAGGTAGGGCCATTATTAGGGATGAGCTTATGAGAAAGGGTCAGGGTCTGGGTCCATGGGTGAATTTCAATAGCAATTCCTCTGCTAACAGACATTTCCCAGAACCCAAAGTGCACCTCAGGAAGTAATCCACCCTATAGTGAACTCTTTCAAGAGATGGATAGTGTCCTATTTTAAAGAGTCTAGTGAGAAAGAGATTCAATGGCTTCCTTCAGAAATGTGTCCCATTCATCATGTCTTATCAGGAATTCCTTCACATCCCATAATAATATGAAGTCTCCCCTTTGTCCCCTTTCTCTCTGACTCCTCACTGCACTAAAACACTAATTGTTAACTCATTCACAGCTACCATTCATGGAGCAGCCACCACCTGCCCACAGTACATGTTGACACTCTACCAGGGACTTTATCATTTAACCACTACAACACTACAAGGTAAATATTATTAGCCCCATTTTACTGATAATGAACTAAAGCAATAGTGCAGAGAGGTTATATTAACTTGCCCAAGTTCTCATGGTCATACAGCTAGTAAATGCTAGAGCCAGCATTTAAACCTCATATTCTTTTTTCTCAGTTAGTGATGGAAACTAAGGAGATACCAGGATTCCTCTTAGGGAGTTATCATGATTCTGCCGTAGAATGTTTACCACATGTTTGACAAGGACCCTTGGTTTACAATGGCCAGATTGACATAAGACACAGTGTCTCAATGTCGGTAAGTCAGTGAAATAGCTCAGAACAGAATTTGGAACACATGTAACCCAGACCACCCAGACACTTGAACAACCTCATTGGGATTTTAATTTTTTTTTCTATTTTTTTCTAATTTGCGGTTCATAGAGCACTCACAGATGCCAGAGCAGAATCAAAACTCTAGGGATTCAGTTGATTATACTACTTCACCCACCAAAAAAATGGGTATTGGAGTCAATTTGTAGACTACTGCTGGATTCTTGGCCCCATGCACTAAATAGCTGGTCTAAGTTGGAGTCCTGGGAGGACAAATTGATGCAAAACCACAGATACAGAAAATAGAAGGGCAGTGAAATCCAAAGGGCACTGTCTCCCTTTCTGATAGTCAAATTCACCAAAACCAAGTTTCTGTCTCTTTACAAATGAGGTATTTCTCCAGACACTGCTGGACCATAAATGACATGAGGATAGGAAACCTGGTGTCTCAGTCCCTACCATATCACTGCATTCTGCAAAGTGGTGGCCATATTGTCAGCTCTCAACAGATACTGAATGAATCTGCATAATCTAATAGTGTGTGGAATTTCCCTCCGATTTAGAGTCACTTGTTCTACAACTAAACAAGGTGTGTGGTATGTGATCAAGGATGAAAGAGGAGGCTGATGGGATGCCAGCCTCTCCCCTGTACTCCTGCGGTGGGCTCTGATACCACTGCCCCCACTGCGGATTCCAATTCTAAGTCTCAAACTTCTGGAAATTTCTGTGACATGAGGAAAGCTGTTTTGATACCGCCTCAGGAAACAGTTTCATCTTGTCCATTTGAGTTAAAAACAGAAGAGATGGAAGGAAATCACTATAACACCCAGTTCTGGGATTATTTCAGGATGCCCAAGTAGAGAACACCACTGCTCTATTTCTGGGTTGCAATCTTACATATGGGGCCTTTACTAAGTGGAAGTGGCCTCTGCAAGCTTCAGTGCTTTTTGCTCCTGTTTTCCTCCAGCATGTCTTACATTACTTTTCTGCTAACTTCCTGAAAGCCAGGCAAAAGAAACTCACCTTTTGGCATGACTGCTATGATGGGTTTTGTAGCTCAGCAGCTAAACAATAGGTACTAGCAACCAAAAAAAAAAAAGGAATGAACACCACCTAGTAAAGAAGGCCAGAGAAGACAAGTCTCAACTTGGTTCTGGAATGAATGGCAATATCCTTCAAAAACACTTTGCCGAAAGAGATATCCTACCCTACGTGAGCCTTTCAAAAATTCCAATTTTCCTGTGGTTCCACATTGCCTTTTTGGTTAGACCTGTGATATTGTTAAGGGCAGGAAACATATCATGTTTATATACATTCCAGTGAACCAAGTATATTCTGATTGTTTGATTCATGTTAAGGAATCCAAAGGCATTTTTAAAAAATATCAAGGAGCTCTTAAATTTATAAAACAAATATTAACAGACCTAAAGGGAGAAATAGACAGCAATACAATAATAGTAGAGGACTTCAATACCCCATTCTCATCAATGGATACATCACCCAGACAGAAAATCTATAAGGAAACATTGGACTTAAATGACACCCTAGACCAGATAGACTTAAGAGACATTTACAGAACATTCCATCAAACAGCATCAGAATACACATTCTTCTCAACTGCTCATAGAACATTCTCCAGGATAGAGCACATGTCAAGCCATGAGAAACTCTTAATAAACTTTGAAATCATATCAAGCATCTTTTCTGACCACTGTGGTGTGAAACTACAAGTCAATTACAAGAAGAAAACTGGAAAACTCACAAATATGTGGAGATTAAACAGCATGCAAATGAGCAACCAATGGGTCAAATAAGAAATCCAAAGAGAAATCAGAAACATCTTGAGACAAATAAAAATGGAAACACAACATACCAAAACTTATGGGATGTAGCAAAAGAAGTTCTCAGAGGGAAGTTTATAACTATAAATGCATCAAGAAAAAAGAATGATATCAAATAAACAACCTAATAAGGAACTAGAAAAATAAGAACATACCAAGCCCAAAGTTATTATAAGGTAGGCAATAAAGATCAGAATGGAAACAAATGAAATAGAAACTAAAAATAAGTAAATAAATAAAGTAAAAAGCTGTTTTTTGAAAATGTAAGCAAAATAAACAAATCTTTAGCTAGACTAATCAAGAAAAAGAGAGGAGCGAAATAAAATTATAAAGGAAGGAGGGACGTTACAAGGATGAGATACAAAAACAAAGGAGCGTGAGAGACTACTATGAACAATGACATGCCAAAAAATCTGATAACCTAGCAGATATGGACAAATTCCTATAAACATACAACCTATCAAGAATGAATCTTAAAGAAAGAGAAAATCTGAACAGATCAATTCCTAGTTAAGAGATTGATTGGTCATGAAAAATCTCCAGCAAGGAAAAGTCCAGGACCACTTGGCTTCATGAGTGAATTCTACCAAATATTTAAAGAAGAATTAATACCAGCCCTTCTCAAACTCTTCCGAAAAACAGAAGATAAGGGAATTCTTCCAAACTCATTTCATGAGACCATAATTACGTTGATACCAGAACCAGACAAGAACACTACAAGAAAAGAAAATTGTAAGCCAATATCCCTGATAAACATAGATGCAAAATTCTTCAACAAAACATTAGCAAACTGAATTCAACAATACATTAAGAGGATCATATGCCATGATAAAGTGGCATTTATTCCAGGAATGCAAGGATGGTTCAACTTCTGAAAATCGATAAATATAATAAACCACATTAACAAAATGAAGGATAAAAATCATATGAACATCTCATTAGATGCAGAAAATGCATTTGACAAAATTTAAGGTTCATTCATGATTAAAAACTCTCAACAAAGTGAGTATAGAGGGAATGTACCTCAACATAATAAAGGCCATATATGACAAGCCCACAACTAACATCATACTCAATGGTGAAAAACAGAAAGCTCTTCCTGTAAGATCAGGAACAAGACAAGGATGCCCATTATCACCATTTTTATTCAACATAGTACTGGAATTCCTAGCCAGATATATTAGGCAAGAAAAAATAAATAAAACTTATCCAGATTAGAAAGGAAGAAGTAGAACTGTCTTTATTTGCAGATGATGTGATATTGTATATAGGAAACACTAAAAATCCCTCAAAAAAACTGTTAGAACTAATTAAAAAATCAGTACAGTTGCAGGATACAAAATCAATATACAACAATCCCTTGAATTACTTGAACAAAAATCAGAAAGAGAAATTAAGAAAATAATCCCATTTATAATTGCATCAAAAAGAATTAAATACCTAGGAATAAACTTAGCCAAGGAGGTGAAAGGCCTGTATGCTGAAAACTATAAAACATTGATGAAAGACACTAAAGGAGACACAAACAAATAGCTATTCTGTGCTCTTGGATTAGAAGAATTAATATTACTGCAATGTCCAACTACCCAAAGCAATCTATGGACTCAATGTGATTCCTACAACATATAAATAATTCATAAAACTCAACAGAAAGAAAAACAATCCTATTAAAAATGGGCAGAGGATCAGAATAGACATTTTTCCAAAAAAGACATACAAATGGCCAAAAGGTACATGGAAAGGTGCTCAACATCACTAATTATCAGGGAAGTGCAAATCAAAAGCACAATGAAGTATCACCTCATAACTGTTAAAATGGCTATTAACAAAAAGACAAGATATAACAAGTGTCCATGAGGATGCAGAGAAAAGTGAACACTTGTACATTGTTGGCAGGAATATAAATTGGTGCAGCCACTATGGAATACAGCATGAAGGGTCCTTAAAAAATTAAAAATAGAACTACCATATGATCCAGCAATCCCCTCCTAGGTATTTATTCAAAAGAAACAAAATCACTATCTGTAAAACACATCTTCACCCTCACGTTCATTATAGCATTATTGACAATAGCAAAAACATAAAAACAACCTGAGGGTCCACTGATGGATGAATGGACAAAGAAAAATATAATAAATATAAAATGGAATATTATACGGCCATAAAAAAGGCCTGCCATTGGGACAACATGGATGGACCTTGAGGGCATTATGCTAAATGAAATAAGTCTGTGAAAACTGATAAACAGAAACCTCATTTAAAATGGGGTTTCTGTGAAAACTGATAAACAGAAACCTCATTTAAAATGGGGTCGGGGGGCTTCCCTGGTGGCGCAGTGGTTGAGAGTCCATCTGCCGATGCAGGGGACGAGGGTTCATGCCCTGGTCTGGGAAGATCCCACATGCCGCGGAGAGGCTGGGTCCGTGAGCCATGGCCGCTGAGCCTGCACGTCCGGAGCCTGTGCTCCGCAACGGGAGAGGCCACAACAGTGAGAGGCCCACGTACCGCCAAAAAAAAAAAATGGAGTCGGGTTGGGGGGACTTCCCTGGTGGTGCAGTGGTTAAAAATCCGCCTGCCAATTCAGGGTATACGGGTTTGATCCCTGGTCCAGGAGAATCCCATATGCTGCGGAGGAACTAAGTCGTGCGCCACAACTACTGAGCCAGTGCTCTAGGGCCCACAGGCCGCAACTACTGAGCTTGCTCACCAGAGCTACTGAAGCCCACGTGCCTAGGGCCCATGCTCCGCAACAAGAAAAGCCACTGCAATGAGAAGCCCACATCGCAATGAAGAGTAACCCCCGCTCACTGCAACTAGAGAAAGCCGGCATGCAGCAATGAAGACCCAAGGCAGCCGAAAAAATAAAAAGTAAAATAAAATAAAATGGAGCTGGGGGCCAGAAGGGGGAGCTCTCACACTGTACCACTCAATGTCAATTGCAGATCCAACAGGAAGAGAGGTACATTTTCATCTCCCACAGGAGGAAGGTTACTACTTTACTACACAGCAGAAGGGAGGAAGAATTTCTCCTTGCCCGGTAGCAGGCCAGGCAATAATAGACTGTCACAATTCAGCCAGTAAAAAGCCACTACACTTAAAACTTTCAGTTTCCTCCAATGGACTCCTTGTTTATAACAGCCCCTTCCAACTCCCCCTTCTCCTCTATAAAAGAAGGTTCCTCTCCTTTGTTCTCTGA
Organism: Delphinapterus leucas; assembly: GCF_059928025.1. Lineage (NCBI taxonomy): Eukaryota > Metazoa > Chordata > Mammalia > Artiodactyla > Monodontidae > Delphinapterus > Delphinapterus leucas. The sequence goes on along the minus strand of NC_143130.1, from coordinate 19,133,767 downwards.
ACTTGCCTGTGGTTCACTATAGATTGCATGTCCCAAATTGCAATTCTTTGCTCTTCCTGAGTAAACCATTTTGCTAGTAAAATAACTGGCTGTTTTACTGTTTTATTGTTTCTCAACAAGTCACAGAAAGACAAATGCTGTATGATCTCACTTGTATCTGGAATCTAAAAATCAAAAACTGAACTCACAGATACAGAAATAGTTTGGTGGTTGCCAATGGCCATAGGTAGAGGAGTGGGCAAAATGGGTGAAGGTGGTCAAAAGGTATAATCTTCAGTTATAAATAAATAAGTCCTGGGGATATAATGTACAGCATGGTGACTGTAGTTAACAATACTGTATTGTATATTTGACAGTTATTGAGAGAGTAAATCTTAAAAGTTTTCATCCCAAGGAAAAAATATTTGTAACTATGTGTAGTGTTAGGGGTTAACTAAACTTATTGTGGTGATCATTTTGCAATTAATACATGTATCAAAGAATTATGCTGTATACCTAAAACTAACACAATGTTATATGTCGATTATATCAATAAAATGTATATTATTTAAAAAAGAAAAAATATCAAAGTCTTGTGGTAACCATTCACACATAATTTATGGTTCCATGACTTAAGGAGCCCTGGAATTGGAACCACTTGGGAAGACCCTTCAGAAAATGAACTTGAATAGAAACACACCACCAAACAAAATTTTCCCCTAGGAAGGAAAGCAAAAAGGGGCTTAAGTGTCTAATACCACTAGGAAGTAGCCATCCACCGGTATGTAGTAATAAAAAAAAGTACTACCATATGACCCAGCAATTCCTACTCCTGGGTATATATCCAAAAACACAAAACTACTAATTTGAAAAGATACGGGCACCCCAACGTTCACAGCAGCATTATTTACAACTGCCAAGATACGGAAGCAACCTAAGTGTCCATAAACAGATGAATGGATAAACAAGATGTGGTATACACACACACACACGCACACACACACACACACACACACACACACAATGGAATACTACTCAGCCATTGAAAAGAATGAAATTTTGCCATTTGCAACAACATGGATGGCCTTGAAGGGAATTTTGCTAAGTGAAATAAGTCAGACAGAGAAAGGCAAATAGTGTATGATATCACTTACATATGGAATCTAAAAAATGAAAGAAACTAGTAAATACAACAAAAAAAAACAGACTCACAAATATAGAGAACTAGTGGTTACCAGTGGGGAGAGGGCAGGAGGGAGGGGCAAGATAAGGGTAAGGGATTAAGAGGTACAAACTACTATATATAGAATAAATAAGCTACAAGGATATATTGTACAACACAGGGACTATAGCCAATATTTTAAAATGGAGTATAACCTTTAAAGGTTGTGAATCACTATGTTGTAGACTTGAAATTTATATAATGTTGTATATCAACTATATCAATTTAAAATTAATTTTAAAATAAAATAATTATTTTAAAAACTGAAAAAAAGAGGTAGAAAATATTGAATCCTGTTTGATCTCTTTTAAATTCAGTTGACATCACTGAATTTAGCAGTATTTCCAAAATGTAAAACAATCCGTAAAATTTAGCAGTATTTCCAAAATGTAGAACAATCCATAAACTCCAGGTAAACCATACGCAACTTGCAAATAGAAATGTCTTCAAAGAGTTTAAGTCAGAGAAGTTCTAGAAAACCAGGCTCTCTCTAAACTAGACAAAAAGTAAAAGAAGCCTTAAATATGTTAAGTAACTTTATCCCATAACTAATTCTCATATTTTTATATAAACCATTTAATTTTTCCCTGTTAAATTGTTTTGATAAAAAATTCCAAATATACCCCAAAATAGAGTATAACAAATACCCAGGTACCGGTTATCCAGCTTCAATACCCATCATCATTTTGTCATGCTTGTTTCATGAATAGTTGTTTTTCCTTAAGCTAGGGTTTATTAAAGCAAATCCAAGTTTTCGAGTCATTCTGCCACTGAATACTTCATTAGACATCTAAAAAGAAGAAAATATTCTATCACATAACTATAATGCCATTAACACACCCAACAAAATTATGATACCCAACTTCGTAAAAGTTCCTCAAATACCTAGAACAATCTTTTTTTACCATAGGTTTATTTGAAACACTGTATAAGGTTATTATGTGACTTAGGTCTCTTAAGTTTCTTTCACACTACAGCATTCCTCTCTCTCTTCCCTTTTTTCTTCCCATGCTATTGGGTAGTTGAAAAAAACTGGGTCCGGAGTCCTGAAGAACTTGCCACACCCTGAATTTGGTTGCAAAGCCATTTCTTAAGCTGTAAACCCCCTGGCTAGCTATGATTTCCAGAGGAGCATCCTTTGATATTGTGGACACTCTGTATTGCCTCATTTGGTGAAACTGGTGGGCGTATAACCTGTGTCCACGCTACACTACTCTTCCCCTGGATCCAGGTGGAGGAATGTAACTAACCACTTGGAACCCCAAGAAACAGCTTTTCTCCAGTGGAGATCCCTAATGGGTTTCCTAGGAGAGCTGGAAAGGAGAGAGATGTTCCCACAATCCAGTTAAAGAAAGAGTAGCCCAGGGCTGTGTAGGCGCTCTGCCAGGAAAGAACAAAAGTTGATTGTTAAGGAAAAAAAAACAACCAAGAGTGTTTGTGTTCCAGAAGAGGAAGCTCCTATCACAGACAAAGTTGTAGGACTTGCAGAGGCTCAGCAGTAGAGGCTCCACGTCTCTTGTTGGAAGCCAAGTAGCAAGAAGTAGCCGGCGGTGCTCACATGTATTTGCTTGTCTACCCAGCCCTGCTCCTTTCTTTGTATTTACAGACGCGGAGCCTGGATCTGCAGATTAGAAACAAGAATACAGATGAAGTTCCCAGCAGCTCAGAGCACTTGGCAGCCAGCACCTTGCTCAGGATGCTGGAGCTCCTGGGAGCGAGGGATTTATGGGCTGGCCAGGGGGCCTCTCCTATACGCCTGCCCAGCAGCACTGGTGGCTCATTTTGACCACATCTTGCATACCTGCTTCAAGGTGATTCCTTCTGAGTTCCCGCTCAATCTGGGTTGCTTTGAGGGTCCGGTTTCGACACCATAATCCAGAGGAGCCTGGTCAGGAAGCCCTGGAGTAATTAGAAATGAAACTCCAAGGTACACCTTTTGACTAACTAAGAGAGCAGCTCAAATGCAAACATGCATGTGCTTTAGTTTGAATGAACACATGATGGCTGACTGTCAGCTCAGTGCCAGGCTTGGTGCTCAGGACTGGGACATATAGAGAATATTCCAGACTATTCCAGACCTGCCCTCCCAGAGCTGTCACTCTGGACACAGTTGTGCTCTATCCATCCCTGATCTCTCTTTTTTAAGTACTTCCAGAATGGATTCCAATATAAATTTTATTCTGTAATTTATACTCCTGTTGCTACTGCCCTATACTATAAATAGATAATAAATCATCTGGGGCAGTTATGTAGTATCTTTTGCACAGGACTTTAAAGCACTTCACAAACACTGACCATGAAGAGTAAATTGATCTGTAAATGAATTCCTACTTTACAGATGGATAGTAGCACGAGGATGTTTAAAGTCAAGAGATATCAGAGGAAACTTCTGACTTCACTGTAATTTGCATTATGGTCCTCCTCCCTGGAGCCCTGTGTCCTCCCTGTATGCAGCATTGGCAGCTGAAAATAATATGACCTTCTCCTCCTCTCCCCACCTCCCCCGTATTTGAAAATCTGGGAGAGGTGATTTTTAGTTGTCATAATAATGGTGGCAGATGCATTAGTGATACGTAAATGCCAGAAGCCTGGATGTTGTTTCTCCTGCACAGCAAAGTTTTCACAGAGATTTTCCTGCCCCAAATGCCAGTAGCCCTCTGGGTGGTCATTTACCCTGGTAAAGTGATCTCTTACACCCTTCCCAGTTGACAGTCTATGCATATCGGTCACTGACAGTCCAGTCACAGACAGATGAAGTTCTACACTCAGCTGGTCCAGCCCAGGCTTGATGAGAGGAACCGGAAGGGAGCAGACAACTGGCATCAGGGGCTCTCATTTGCAAGTTTTTCAGGTTACTCAGCTTCTGCTTGGGAAGGGCCCCAATGTTTCACCCAGATTTGCTTCTAAATTCCACACAAGAATCTAATGTTGGCAACCCTGTCAACTTGTGTTAAGAGTATCATCAGCCCAAGGTCAACTCTTTTAGAAGCCAGTGGGTCCCAGCTGCCAGTGGAGCCTGACTAACCAGCAAGTTGAGCTGTCCTCAGAAGTAAACAGCTGGAGCCAAGCAACAAGGACAAGCAGAATAAGTTCCAGGTTTCTAAACTCCTGGCCATATGTACACTTGAACTTCCAGGTGGTCTTGGAGGGTGACATTGTGCTGTTTATGAAGCTGCAGTCCTTTAGTAAATTATGTCCTGCATGCGCTAAGTGGACTAAAATGATTTACTGTGCATCTTACCTACAGACTGGCTCCTTTAGGTCCTAGGAAATCAACCACTCTTAGAGATCCCAGTTAACTTTATCATGTTCTCAAGAGCTCAGCCTCAAATGAAATACCTCACATTGAAGGATAAAAAAATCAAGCTCCAAAGACGGAGTAATTATTTTTCCAAACTGTATGTCTGAATGCACACACACAAAAAAGATATCCTCAAAAGTTTTCCAAAAAATAACACAAAAGTATAGGTAAAGTCAACTTAACCAGAAATAACTATTAATTTGGGTGCTTTGAGGTAAGTTGAAACAGATTTAGTATTTCTCTTGGTTTCTAAAAGTTGGTGTCTTTAATTAAAAATAAAAACTAGGGACTTCCCTGGTGGTGCAGTGGTTAAGAATCCTTCTGCCAATGCAGGGGACACAGGTTTGATCCCTGGTCCGGGAAGATCCCACGTGCCGCAGAGCCACTAAACCTGTGCACCACAACTACTGAGCCTGCGCTCTAGAGCCCACGAGCCACAACTACTGAGCCCACGTGCTGCAACCACAGAAGCCTGCGTGCGCCTAGAGCCCATGTCCCACAACAAGAGAAGCTACCACAATGAGAAGCCCACACACCACAACAAAGAGTAGCCCCTGCTTGCTGCAACTAGAGAAAGCCCATGCCCAGCAGCAAAGACCCAATGCAGCCAAAAATAAATAAATAAATATAAATTAAAAAAACAAAACTAAAGCTAGATAACTGGTATTTTACTAATCAAGTCTTATTTCTGGTACAGCTATACAAACTAAAACACCACTCACGGCAAATCTTGCACATTTTTATGTGAATGTTTGTTTATACTCAGCTCGTCTGGGCTCCACACCACAATATCCTGTTCCGAGTTAAGTAATCTTGTTCTGCAATAAGTACGCATATGTGTTGATTTCCCCTCGCAGTAAGTCCTTTCCAAATGTCTGGCAGAGAATCTTGATGAAGTGGGATGGCCCCAGACAGTGGCCATCCGACCAGGACCACATGCTAACACCTACCACCATCTCCGGAGGTGTGATCATTAAGGGTGCTAAGTGGGCCACCCCAGACTCAAAAGATTCCAATTGGTTTTCTTTGACCTTGGACTTGGAGCAGTGAGATGTTTTGCATAAAGCAAAGAATCTGAAGACAGGTGACCTGGATCCAAATATCAACTCCACCATTTCTTGCTGTGTCATCACAGGAGAATCACTTAAATCCTCTGAGCCCCAGTTTCTCCTATCTATCTATCTATCTATACATCCATCTTCTTTCTATCTTCATCTATCACAGCAGGTTGTGGTAAAGGGTAAAAGAAGATAAAGAGGGAGGCACTTTGAAAACTGCAAACCTACAAATTAATGCTAGTTGTTGAGATGGTGATGCATGGACTAGGGCTTGGGGACCGGGACCAACCCTGGGCTTTCTACCTTCTGAAGGTTTCTGGGATTTGGGGTAAGAACAAGGCAAGGAGCGTGGGGCAGGGGACCATGAATCCCAGGATGGTTCCATGAGGTGGTCCCAGGGCCAGGTCAACGTGGTTGGCTATTTAGTATGAAACAAATGAGTGCAACCTCTGGGAGGAGGAGACCTCTGGTAACGTGGGACATTAAGTTGGGACTTGAGGGCACCAAGAGCTGGATAGACCTGGACGCTACACTAGAGGGACGGCAGAGGGAGGGAGTGTGAAGTGAGCCTGATTCAGACCTAATGTGGCCATTTCTGGACCCCTATTTTTTCACTCTCCTTATGTGCTGTTGGATGCAGAGACCTTCAACTTCCTGCTTGTTTACCCCTTAAAATAATTTTTTTAACTATACGTCTTTTCAAATTATTCACTTGTGCGTATTTCAAAATGCATATTAGTACTGTCATTTGACTAAAAAAAACTATATGTCTTTTCACAGCTATTTAAGTTAACATCTAAAACATTTCTTCATCAGTTTAAAGAGCTGCAAAGGATATAATTTCTGGTGAATTGGAAATACTAAACATTTAAAAGTAAAATCCTAATGACTTTTTTCAATGTTTCCAGTACAATCTAATATCACAGCCCTGTGATATCCACCATAATTCATTTTAATATACACCAACAAGCTCGTCTTTAATAGGCAAACATTATTCATTTACTCCTTAAAGTTGTATTTCCACTCCACTTTCTTCACATACTTTTATGTTAATGTGATCTATTTTATGGCTAAAATTCTTTTATTGATCACCCGTAATAAGTATCTGTAGCAAAAATATGTTTATAACTTGAAATTGGTCTTGCACATTTTAATTAATTTGAAATTAATTTTTAAACCCTGTAGCCAAATAGCTCTAGGTATCAAAGAAATAATTCTGGACTGAATTACTAGTAATTCAGTCCAGAATTATTTATATGTGATTTATCAAATTAATGTGATTTATAGATCCTATTAATAGGTGATTTATCAAAATAGAATTCTTATAAATAATTATTAAACATAAAAAGTACAATTTTATTGGAAAAACTACTTTTCATCAGACTTCTTACTAAAATAGAAGGGGTTCCTCATCAACATTATTCCCATTTTACAATTATTGTTGTTACAGTTATTGTAAGCACTGTGAAAACTTTTTCATGAAAATAAATATATGAGAATGAAAGGAATTTTATCACAGAAATGTCAATTACTGAGCTCCTTCTGATAGGGTAATCTATCATCAAAATTATTTTTAATCTAACCTCTGACAGCTCAATTAGGTCTTCCCTCAATTTTCATGAAAGCAAAGAATTAAAAATCATCTGAGTTGCAAAAAGATTACTAAGTCAATAGACTCATTCGCTTTCTCAAGAAACAGCATTTTGTCTGGCACCCCAGAGATTTGTGGGCCCTGGGGCATGCATGATAGTAAGAAGAGGAGGAGAGAGAAACATGTCTCACCTTTATGAAGTGGCCTTTGTAGGAGGGGAGACCCTCCACCCCACTGGAATGGCTTACTGCCATTCAGCTCTCGGCAGAGTGATTTTAGGAAAGCGTGCACATGCAGGTTGTGGATCTAGAAATTTTTTTTAATCCATGTACCCTTAGCAAGCCTTCACACACCCCTATGGATGTGGGTGCCCAAATGTGAAGGCCACCCCCCTTGGAATGACCCCACTGACCTGGGAGCTGAGTCTCAGTGGAGCTGGTGACCCTGGACAGCTGGAGCTTCCCTGACTTCTCCAAATAGCCTTCTCCAAACTGGGTTTGGTGGGACATTAGTGGCCTTTGAAATGTTAGGGATTCCCAGTGAAGAGAGACCTGTTTTTGACCTGTTTTTCCCAGGTCAAAAACATTTGGGAAAAGCTCCCTCTCATTTCCCCCTCTTAGAGATTTGAGATAAAACCTGAATATTAAAGGCTAAAGAAGGCTGTTTAACTTTGTTTAGTGCAGAATTTCCCAAACCAACTTGATCCCCCACCCCAATCTTTTCCCCCAAAGAACACATAGTTATATAGAGAGAGACTTTAAGTCATCTGCTCTGGTCCACAGAGCTCCAAGCTGAGTCTCCTGTGTGTTGCCTATGTGGCCTGACCTGTTCAGGACAAATACTCTTTAAACTCTCCAAGGGGACCTGAGATCAGTTTGTTTTCATGGACTGTTACCTGCTACCTGCTACGGAAATGTTACCTTCTGCCCCAGCTTTCCTACTGATGTCATCCCTTTTTAGATGGAGGCTCTGGTACAACAGGAAGCCTTCTGTGCTATTGATGCTGGGCAGCCCCCACTGCAGCCATGAACTTGAAGTATTATGATCAACTCTCAAATAACCACCAGTGGACGGTCAGCTTGGTGCTTCCTCAGCTGTCTTTCTGGGCTCCACAGTCATTGACAGCATGGGCCAAGCCAAGAGAGGGTTATAATTAGATGTAGAGTAAAAATAAAATCCAAACATATATGAGTGGTGTGTATGTATGAGACAGAGAGATCGTGCCTCATTATTTGACTGTTTTTCATTACTTCCAGAGCCACGTGGATTTTAATCAACTGGTTTGAATGGTCCATCTTCTCATTGCAAAACACAAAGTGTAGGCTATACTATCATGATGATGTTGAGAATACACAGTTCAAGTATCGCCGTTGGGGAGACAAGCCCCTGAAGTTGTTTACTGCATGGGAAGGAGGGTTGGGTTACCTGACTTGGGTCACATTCTGGGACATCTTAGGCATTTGATCTAAGACACCACCACTGAAGATACACAAGAACAAGCCCCCGCTACCCTTTCCCTTTATTCACCAGGAAGACTACAGGACTTCAAGTTAGAAATTAGTCAATATTCTATGCACAAGTCCTGAACATTTTGGTTAGCACTGAGATCCTAATTAGACTCTCCACTCTTGACTGCAGCTCAAAATTCAAACAAATCAGTCATACCTGCTGGAAAAGAAGGTTGGAGAGCGAGCCTGTGCAGCACCTCTGTTCTTGGAACACAGGAACCATGAAGCCTGTCTGCCTGTACCTTCACTCTGCGTGCCTAATCAGAGCGAGAGAGCTGGTTAGAACCAAAGACCAACTCTATGGATTACTGGTTCAGCCTCAGCGCAGATTGGCTTTGCTCTTTGGAAACCTCTGCTCTCACCTGTGAATCTGTAAAACAACGAATGCAGTTTTATAAGCCTCTGCAAACCAAGGAGAACAAAACTCAGAATAGCTGGAAGAAACGAGATAAGGAATCAAAACTACCTTTTGATCTTAAAACCACTTGAGATTTCTTGGAAAATTATCCCCCCAAAACTCCCTTTTACAGGAAGACAAAGGGAGCAGAAATTAAATGGTTTGCCTACAGTCGAAGGGAGAGGGCACAGCTGAAACATGATGGAAATAAGAGCTCTCAGCCCGTCAGGTCACAGGTTCTAGGGGTTAAAATTCAGAGAAAACTGCCCACGAAGTACCAGGGAATAAACAACACCCAGCGAGGCCATCAGCTGGATGCTCATTGGAGGGAAAACAAAGAGTTCAAAACCCTCAATCACCAACCCGTCCCCACAGACTGGGGTGGGACAGTGGGGGGGGAGTGCATGCAGTCGGGGGCTGTTCTCACTGCCTCGGCACGGAAGGGACTCTCACCCTGTTTCTGAGGGGCTAACGCATTGTCTTCTGATTCAATGTCTCCCTGGTGTGGAGAACAGCTGTAGCGGATGTCCAACATCCCTCTGCCTAGCTCCCAAGAACAAGAAACGAGCTTTTGTTTTGTTTTCTCTCTCCATTGGCTCTTCCAGGTAGTAGCTAAGGCTGGGAAGAAGCAGAGAATAAACGTCTGCTCAAGGGCACTTTCTGATCCAAACCCACAGCGTGGCGTAAATCTGTCATTTTGGGTTCCGCAGGACAGGCAATGGCCAACCCGAAAGGCGGTGAAATTGGCCAGGTGTTAACCTGGGAGCGCGTGGGGTGAAGAGAGACGTTTCTTTATCACGGCCACGGATGCGCCTGTGTTGGGGGTGAGGGTCTGTTTTCAGCCTGTGAAGGAGGCCGAGCGACAGGATAATTATTTCTCCACGACAAAGGGAAGGGCAGCCTGCAGGTCTGTGCAGCCCCTGGGCTGCTGCATCCACGTCGTCTCCCTGGTTAGTTTCTGAAGCTGTCAGAGTGTGAGAAATCTGACTGCCAGGAGGTGGGATGTTGGCATTTAAATGCTTAAATAAACCACATCTGTAGGAGGGCAGAACTCATGGGTCGTTTCTGGGCCCTGGGCTTTGAGAAAAGTGGTTAACAGTGATATGTGAATAAGACAAAGCTCTAGACACTGGAATTCCTTTGAATTATTATTCTAACTCTGTCCCCAAATGAATCTCAAGTATTTCCAATGAATTTATTTTCTCTATCTTTCTATCCATTCATTTATCTATCTGTCTACTTTGATCACAGCCTGCAAATTAGATTGTTTGCTTGGGGATGAAGAGGGATACTTCTCACCCGGCAAGGCCATTCCAGCACTGATTCGGCATTAATATAAACTAATCCCCACAGTGATAAAGAAAAACCATGGGGTGTGACAGAAAGATGCAGGCTTTGGTGACAGGCGGGCCATCTGTGTGCAAATTCCAGCTCAAATATTTAAGTTTAAACCCTCAGCCTCAACTGTCTCATCCCTAAGTGGGAATGATAGCATCACCTTGGGCATTGTAGGTTATCCTGTAAAGTATAAAGCTCAGGGCACCTCGTAAGCATACACATGGCTGCTGTCACTACTGTTATTATTGTATTGATATTATTACTGTTTCTGCAAAATCAGGGAAGCGCTGTCACGAGGTAGAACACTGGTCTACTAAGGACGGACTTCAGATATTATCAAGACAAGGCTGGGGAGAAAGGAGGAGTCCAGCTGCTATGGAGAGCGGGCAGGAGGGTAGGAGGTAGCGGGCCTGGGACAGGCGGGTATCAGGCCCCAGACCCAAGGGGTGGTGAGGAGAGAGGAAGGGTAATGATGAAAGTTCTCGACTGGGGAGCAGCAGACTTCAGGCCTAAACAGTTCTGCCTGGACAAGACAAAGCAGAAATGGACCAGAGCCAAGGAATGTGCTACCGGGGAGGGGACAGGAGGGAGCCCATTTCCTGGGTTCCTCTTGCAGAAGGTGTGCAGCTGTTCCCCTCAGGGGATGGATGGGAGGGTCCCTCTTAGGGGCTTCAGGAGGAGGCTGGAAGGCACAGACGACAAGGGAAGTATATTCTCCAAACCTTGTTGACTGCTTACCTGACTTGTTCTGGTAACTTCCATATACATATTTGTATGGATACGTTATTCATCTGTATTGATGATGTATTTGTATGGCTTAGGTTAAATTTCTTAAAAACACAAAGATCTGCCGTAAAACATCGTGCCTGTAGTTAACAATACTGTGTTATGCACCTAAAAAATTTGTCAAGGGCTTCCCTGGTGGCGCAGTGGTTGAGAGTCCGCCTGCCAATGCAGGGGACACGGGTTCGTGCCCCGGTCCGGGAAGATCCCACATGCCGCGGAGCGGCTGGGCCCGTGAGCCATGGCTGCTGATCCTGCGCGTCCGGAACCTGTGCTCCACAACGGGAGAGGCCACAACAGTGAAAGGCCTGCGTACCGCAAAAAAAAAAAAAAAATTGTCAAGAGGGTAGATCTCATGTTAAGTGTTCTTACCATAATTTTTTGTTTAAATTCAATGTTTTTTTAAATAAGAAGATCCAGTGGATCTTCTTTCACATCTAATTTCAGATACTCCTGGCCCCCAAAACAGGTGGTAGGGCCAGGGGTAAAGCCTTTCCCCTCCACCCTTAGAAAGAGAACTCATTTCTCTTTCTCTAATACCACAGGTCTGAAAGTAGTGTTACGTACTTATTTTTGTAGGTAGGAGGGTTAAAATTAGTGAGATAAAAACACTTGGCGACTACTGGTTTATGTAATAAAAGCACAGAGAGCCCAAACTGATGCCCTTTGTGAAAAACCATAGGTGATAGAAACAGAAGGGTTACCACTTGTACAAGTGAGGGATGCTGATTTTTTATTCTCTTGTCACTTACAAACCTGAACCTGATACTTCATTCGGACACTGCTCAGACCAAAATAAGAGCTCCCCTTTCGGCCCTGGTGAGCTGCGTGGGCAGGCATGGCGGTGACACAACTCCCGGTGTCTCCCGGCAGAGGGCGGCACCGAGCCCAGCCAGGCAGCTGTGCTAAGAACAAGGGCCCTCTGCAACGGTGGGCCTCACCTGGCTTGCCTGCTCTCAGCCCGGCTTCTGCAGGCTGCCTGTGCTCCCTCTTTTTACCATCACGATCCACCCCTTCCTGACTCTGTGTGTGATCTCCCCATGCCTGGAATGCTTCTTCTCCTCCACTGCAATCCCCTTCAGCCACTCATCAAGCCCTATTCATCTTATAAACTCAACTTAAGCTCTTAAAAATGGATTGCTCCCATTTTTTTGTCCCCCACACAAAAGCCAGTCCAGTAACTAGCTGTTTGTTTGCATTTCTGTCATTCTGCTTTGCCATGAGCTCCATGAGGGCAAGGATTGCATCTCAGTGGTCTTTGGGTCCTCCTGGCCCAGCAGACTCAATCACAGGGGATTTAGTAATTTGTCATTGAAGGACTTTCTTCTCCGCCTCAGCGTGTCTTGTCCTCTGCCGTGTCCTGAAGCATCTGCTCAGGAGCTTTTATGACTTTTCCTGCACTTCGGTTACCTATTGCCACAGGATAAACCACCCCGAAATGTAATGACTAAGAGCACGATGTATTAATTCTTACGATTCTGTGGGTCGCTTGACCTTACATCAACAATTCTTCTGCCCCATGTGGTGTAGATTGTGGTCACTTATGCGGCTGCTTTCAGCTGGGAGCTCAGTTGGGCCAGGACAGCCAAGAAGACTTCACTCAGGTGGCAGGTGGTTGGTCCTGGCCATTGGCTGGAGCCTCTGAGTTCTCCCCACCTGGGCTTCTCTTCATCTCACAGTCTAGTTGGGCTTCCTCACACTGTGGCAGCTGGGTTCCAAGAGAGTGGAAGCTGCCTGTGCCCAGAACTTTCACTGCATCTGGTTGGCCAAAGCAAGTCACAAGGCCAGACCAGATTCAAGGGAGAAGAGAGAGAACACCGCTCTTGATGTAGGAGAAACTTATGTATACAGGGAGGGGAGAAATTGTTTGTGGCCAGCTTTAAGGACAATCTCCCCACCATGGACAGTCCTTATTACAGTACCTTTATTCCTACTGAAGGATTTACTTCACTCCAATATGCTCGGCAACTTGCTGGCTATCTGCTTTGCTCATAAGTAAACTTGACCACGTGCCATATTCTCTGTCTATATCCTGAGTTCGTTTGCGTTCTCCCTGCTATCTGCCTGCCTTCCAGGCTGCAGATGAAGTCCTTTGTTTGCTGAAACAATTGGGGTGAGGAAGCCTTTGAAACCTCCTTTGACAGGGAACAGTCACTTCCTGTTTGGTGTCTGATGTGGGAAAATGATATGCAATTGTGCAGAAATTTGGATACTTCTTTAAACATCTTCCCCAGGAACATCACATGGAACAGTAGGTTTCACCAATTAATTTCGTTCAGTGAGGGTAGACTAACCACTGCAGCAATAAACTCCACAATCTCAGAGGCTTAACACGTGAGACTTTAATTCTTACTCATGTAACAGCCCAATGTGGGCCCAAGTCAGTGGGGTACCTGGCTCCATGCAGTCATTCAGGGACCCGGGATGGAGGCAACTCTGCCACCTTCAACCCATGATTTCCAAGGTCATCCTGGGCATACATCCAGCAAGTGGAGGGGAAAAAGCACAGGAGATTTTTATAGGCGAGCCCTGGAAATGGCACAGATCACTTCCTCTCTCTTTCCGTTGGCTACATTTCAGTCACATGGCCAAAGTGAACTATGATGGAAACCAGGACATGTGGTCCTGCTGAGTAACCAGGAAGAAGAGGAAGCAAGTTCAATGATGAACCAGCAGTCCCTGCCACAATGTCCTGGACCATACAAATTACACACAGTGTATCACTCGTGCCTGTTAGTTCACAGCTCACACTCAATATGAGCACGCAAACCTGGGAAGAGGAGGGTAAGCATGCCTATAAAATTAAGGAGTGTTTAGCAAGAAACTTGAGCACATCTTCCCTCAACTTTCCCTGTGTATGGAAAAAAACGTTTCCAGGCTTGTGCACAGCGCCATCTGCTGCTCAGAAGAAAAAGCAGGAAGGGATCCCAGTAACCAGGCAGAAGCGTCAGAAATTAGTACACACTCTGGAATCGTAATTGGTTTGGTAACATAGGAGATTAGAGAAAATTCGTGCAGCAGTCATTTTCGTTTAATAGGCACCAACTAAAAATTGTGAGGACGAATGTTTGGTTTTTTGGCTTAGTTTATTTTTCTGTGAAATTAAACTAGGAGGTCAACACAGGAATGAGAATCAAGAGGAGTATGTGAACGTGCTCGTGTAGGAAGGGAGCTGCGTCCAGTGAAGTGCCTGATTGGAGTTCAGAGACCTGGCTTTGAGTGCCAGCTTTGCCATTACCCGGGCTGTAGTTTCCTCAGTTTTAAAATGAGGAAATAAGAAGAGTTTTGTAGATCTCTTCCAGCGGGGAGTTCTAATCCAGTCATAGAGGTTGTATATTAAAGATGGCGGTTGAAGCCATATGAATACATTGGATCCCCCAAGGAGAGTGGCTTTGTTTTTTAATCCAAATCCATACGTTTGTTTTCTGTTTTTGTTTTTTTTCTTGGCCACGTCTCATGGCTTGTGGGATCTTAGTTCCCCGACCAGGGATTGAACCCACACCCTCAGCAATGAAAGCACTGAATCTTAACCACTGGACTGCCAGGGAAGTCCCCAAATCCATATGTTTTAATTTCCATGTAAGAAGCATTATTCCTTGCATTTAAGGAAACGTAAATATGCATGTATTTCTTAAGTAGCTAAGTAGGACTTGCTGACTTGGAGAAGTTGGTTATGGGGAAGAGAGTTTGTAGCCTGGTGCAACCGGGTGGCTGATGAATTCCTGCAACTGACTAATAACAATAGTAGTTAACTGACTTTGGAGCATCAACTATGAGTCAGGCACATTCTAATTGTCTTACATAGATTATCTCACTTATTACAACAACCCCTGTGAGGAGTACAACTGTTGGCCCATTTTACAGAAGAGGAAACTGAGACACAGCAAATACTGGTGGAAGAAAAAGTTAGAAATGGAGAGGAAGGGAAAGTGTGACAGACTCTCCACCAAAGTTGGGTGCTATGCTCCCCTCCCACACGTTTAGGTGGCCCAACGGAGTGGGACAGCAGTAATGTGACACTAAAACTCAGATGGGCCTTTGCCATCCTCTTTTCTGCTCCCTACTTCTCACACCAAGGCAACCTTGGAAGCCACATATTGAAGGTGGCTGCAACTCCTTGAGTCTGGATCCCTGAATGACCTTGTGGAGTGGATCTCCTGTGCCCCATTTCACCCTCTGTCTCCTGACCTGGAACTTTTGCCTTGGACTGTTACCCAGATGAGAAATGCATTTTTACTGGTTAAGCTACTAAGAATTGGGAGTATCTTTGTCACAGCAATAATATAGAGTGCACATCTTGTTATAACTAATTAAAACTGAGTGGGAAGTGAAGACAATAGATTAAATATTGGGCAAGTTGAGATTGAAATCTTGTGGGACAACCGAATGAAACCGTCTAATAGGCAAGCAGTGCGAGTTTGTAGAGACACAGGGAGTCATTTTTACACATGCAAATTCACCTGTGCGGGAGAGTGGGGAAGAATTATTTAAATTGTTTTCTTTATGCAATTTTACCCTATGGTTCCAGGCTCTGAACTGATGGAGAAATGGGAGGTGTGAATCTGCTCTTCCTCCAAATGGGTTCATTTCGCTTGTAGGTCTTCACAATATGAAAATCTCACCATTTTGAGTATAATTCCAATCTTTAAAGAAACATTTTCCTGCATAATAGCTCCAAATTTGAGCCAGCTGTTTCATCTCTAATTCAACTGAGGAAACAATGAACAAGTCTCATGTTGACAAATGCTATTCTTACCTCTGACCCTGATCTTAGAACTCAACCCCCTACAAGACGCAACTACCGTGTAAGTTTGGGAATTAGTGTTTTCAAGATGGCAGCTGAATTCATGGGACAGGATTGGCTTTCTTGGGGGAAATGCATAGAGTAAAATGAGGAGAGGACAAAAGATGGAACCGTGGGGAACTCCAACCTATAGGAGGTGGGTGGAGAGGAGCAGGTCCTAAAGGCTAATGACAGAAGGAACAGGGGAGGGGGGAGGGGAACCAGGAGTATTTAGTGCCCCCAAAGCCAAAGGAGAACAGAATGCCAAAGAGTGAATAATCGATTATTTCAAAACTAAAAAAAAAAAAAAAAAAAAAGCTGAGAAAAGGGTAAATGGATTTGACAATGAAAATGTCATTCGCAACTTTTGCCAGAGCAATTTAAATGGAGTTGCAGACATAAAAATCAGATGTTAATGGATTAAAGAAATAAATGAGAGGTGAGGAAGAGGGAGCAGGGTGCTGAGAAGTCTGGTGATTGAAGGCACAGCCAGAGACTGGGGAGGGCTTGGGAGTCAGCAGGTCAAATCCTCCCCCACAGTTTTCTAGCTGTCCAACGACCCTCAGATTCAGTCTCTTATCTGTGAAATGGGCTTGATAATGCCTGTCTCAGAGAGGCCAGGTACAACTGTGCCTCAAGAAGCCAAACAACTCAGAATGGGGGTAAGTCACGGGTGTCCCAGACGTTCTAAAATCTTCCTCTCCATAGAGCAGAAACAGCACAGAGCTGAGCACTGCGCACAGATGTCATCTCCTCATAAAACTTCTACTGACATGTGCTTGGAGGGGGTGGTGATTTGAGGAATGTCATGGGAGTACCCTGTGAAACTCTGGTTCATTTGATGGAAAGACGTTAAAGATGTTTTTTATTATATTACACAGCTTCATCCTAAAGACGACTTCTGGGAGTATCCTCTCTGGTCTTAATTGCATAATTAATTCTGTAAGTAAATGTGTTTCTCCTGAACAATTGGCCTGTTTTTATCTTGTGAGTAACCGATCAGGTTTCCCTTTTTGCAATGGTTACTAGAAAGCTCAGAGACAAAGGCCATGAACGAATTTTGTACTAGTTCTTCTCCAGTTCTCTTTTATGTCCCTACCCTTGTTCTTCTCATGTTTTAAGACCTGTGTCATATGGCTTTTTATTGTGCATTCTTATATATAGTCTTAAATGTTTCCTCTTACAAGGAAGAATATAAATAATGTATCAGGGCGGATAGAAAGAAATGAAATTGAGTTATCTGTAGTGAGGTGAATGGACCTAGAGACTGTCATACAGAGTGAAGTAAGTCAGAAAGAGAAAAACAAATACCGTATGCTAACACATATATATGGAATCTAATTTTAAAAAATGGTTCTGAAGAGCCTAGGGGAAGGACAGGAATAAAGACACAGACGTAGAGAATGGACTTGAGGACACGGGGAGGGGGAAGGGTAAGCTGGGACGAAGTGAGAGAGCGGCATGGACATATATACACTCCCAAATGTAAAATAGATAGCTAGTGGGAAGCAGCCGCATAGCACAGGGAGATCAGCTCGATGCCTTGTGACCACCTAGAGGGGTGGGATAGGGAGGGTGGGAGGGAGACGCAAGAGGGAAGAGAAATGGGGACATATGTATATGTATAGCTGATTCACTTTGTTATAAAGCAGAAACTAACACACCATTGTAAAGCAATTATACGCCAATAAAATGCTAAAAAAAAAAAGTTTCAGGGCGGTGTTGAATAATTTTTAGCCCCATAGTAGAGGTGATTTTCAAGTACATATTAGCATCTCTCCAATCTATCTACATATCCCAAGAAACTTGCTCCTGTGTACCTTCCTCAACACCAGAGCTCATGACAATAGCTAACACTGACTGAGCTGTTATTATGTGGGCTGTTCTAAGCGCTGTGTATGTATGGATTCATTTAACCATCACAAGACCCTATTTATGTCTACTTTACAGACTAGGAAACTGAGGCACAGCAAAGCTACACAGATAGTGAGTGACGGATCTAAGATTAAAAACCCAACTGTCTGGCTCCAGAGTCCGTCCCCTTTCCCACCAAGTGTGGTGGTGGTGGTAATATAGTAATACCCCTTCTCTACATGGTCAGTGAAAACTCCTGGACAAAATTGGCTTAAATATTTTGTTTTTGATGCTTTGTGGTTGTTGGGAAGAAGAGCTGGAGAAGAAAAACAAAGTAGCTAGATTAAAATGTCTTTCACGTAATGAGATAGGCAAAATAGAGCTAAATATAGTCATATGTCTAAGCATAAGTCTTCAGGAACACAGCTCTCCTTATTACGTAAGTACTTTCTAATTAAACTCATCTTCCTCCCTTGGTTTCTAACAGTTCTGATCCTCTTCTAATGATGCTAACTGTCTATGCCCTTCTTATGTCTTATGACCATAATTTAAACGTTTTTAAAGCAGCTGGATGAAATAGATATGGACCTAAGAGCAAAACAGGATATATACAGTAAACATGCCATGTCAAGCATTCCTACTATTTATCAACTTATTAAAGTAAAAAATGGTCCAATTGGCACCAGAATACTGAAGAAAAACAAGGAGATGATGTCGCTGAGTCAGGAACTTTCGGCTTCTCATCCTTTATGGCTCCTCTGAAGGCAGGTAATAAGATTATCCTTTTAATCCCTGGCCATGCCTTGCCACTCTGCTATCTTTAGTGCAGGCTTATGGGTATTAATAACAACCTTGCTTAACAAGCATGATAGGAAGCTAATACTGTTCCTTCCTCTCAAATATCCTGCCTCCTTCTCATCGTTCAGGGCCCAGGCCACATCCCACGTCCTCCGTGGAGCTGTCTTCCTTTCCCAGCCACACTAGCTCATGTCCATGCAACTTTCTTCTAAATTCCTGCAACACTCTTCGGTATCACAGCTGTAAATTCAACACTTACCACTTGACATTGTCATTCATATATATATTATATATAATATAAATAGATTATATATTTAACATAATATATATGTATAATATATGTATATATGTATATATATATCAGCCTATCAGTCATTAGGTATAAAATACCTTCCAGGCAGGAACTGAGTCTCTTCGTATTTACTACGTCCAACATCTCCTAGTACAATGCAAGGGCACCAGAAATGTTTCTTGAATTAATGAGTTCAGGAGAAAGGGAGGGAATGACTGAAAGGATGCATGGATGGATGGATGGATGGATGGATAGATGGATGGATGGATGGATAGATGGGAAGTGAGTTTGAAGGCCTCCCTGAATGACCAATCCTGCCTTTGCTTAGGGCAATATTTCTCTAAGAGAGGTCTTTGGATCTTCTGCATCTGAATCACTTGAAATGATTGTTTAAAATGCAAATTGCTAGGCTCCAAACCCAACCTCTTTGATCAGTCTGGAGCTAGGCCTGGGAATTTGCATCTTAACAAGCACCCCAGGTGATTCATTAACACACAAGTTTGAGAGCCACTGGCTAATCAGAGCTTGTTTAGAAAGCATTTTCGGGGAATTCCCTGGCGGTCCAGTGGTTAGGACTCTGCCCTTCCACTGCAGGGGGCACGGGCTCGATCCTAGTCAGGGAACTAAGATCCTGCATAGATGTGGCATGGCCAACAGAAAAAAAGGAAGGCATCTTTTGAAGGATTAATTGGAATAATCTGGATTAAACACCTCTCCCCTCCATAGATTTTATAAACTCAAACCTGTAAGAACCTGGGTGTCATACTCTTTTTGTAACAAATCAACTCTCCTGGAAGAAAGGGACTTCTAGTTTTTAGGCAAGTTTAGTTTTTGGTAAGGTCATTGGAATTGAGGTAAATTGCAAAGCCCATAATATTTTATACTACGATGCTTTAAAGACACTTCTGCCTGTAGCATCATTTCACTCAGGAGTTTTATAACTTGCAGGATTCCTAAGAGGAGCCGCAGTCTCCTGGGCAAACCATGGTAGTAGAGTCTTGGTCCTGGCTTCAGTCGCTTGTGGTTGCTCATTGGAATATCTCATGACTGCTTTTCTTTTTCTTCCTTTTTGAAAAGTCTCCCAACAGGTGACGCAGGACACAGGGAACTGTTTTCCGAATTAGGATGTGGGTGGCCCTGTTCTGGAAGCAGCTTCTGAACTGATAGATCCCTCGATGCAGCAGGAACAACCTCCCTCTTCACAGCCCCCCTTATCTGAGGCAGACTTTCTCTTTTAATGGGGGAGATTTTAAAAGCTTAACAAAGAAGTGAACTCAGTAGGTCTACTATTCGAACTCAATGCTGCGTTTTTCTTTTCTCCTTTTCCACAGTAGGGAGTTTCCTCTTTCAGTACCTGCAGCTTCGACTTCACCTTCTGTAACAGGTGCTGTGAGGGGTATGGAACATTCCATCTTTGTGAGACGAAGTTATTAAGAGTCCCTTGGAATGAAGAATTCCATTGAATTGGTTCCAGATGACTTACTGTATTTTTTTCTTGTCCTCTACTTTTATGATATTCATTAGAAATTCAATTATTATTAGAACTGCAAGAAATAGAGGAATAGGATGCTGTCTCCTGGAGTTCCCATGTCAATACTTGTATCCATGTAGCCTAGTCTCATGCTCCCTTGAGCTCTCCCTTCTCTTTCTCTCTCTTTCATCTCCAACTTTTTTACTCTCTTTATAGGTTTTTCTACAATATTTTCTCTTTACCTTTTACTGAAGTATGTTTCATCACTTCCACTCTTTATTGTTTATCTTTCTCAGAAGCACAAGTACACACACACACACATACGCACGCACGCACACGCACACACACACACACACACACACACACGAGTTCCCCACACCAGCTCTATGTTTAGGTGCTGTTTTACTGGGCTGTCTCTGTGTTGGACTTACATTTTCATTATTCCACAATATTACCACATGCCAGGAGAGGCAACCATTTTACTGTCTGCTTCTCATTTTGATTCACATCACGCTAAAACAGAGCAAAATAAAGCGTCGCAGACAGACAATATGAATGCTCTGTTTAAGGTGCTGGGCTTTTATAATTACATTTCATGTTTTCCAAAGAAGAGCCCGTGTATTGGAATCATGGCCAGTCATTTGGCGCCATCTGCTGGGCGCAAAGAGTCACAGGCTGGGAAAAATCAGATCTGATTTAATGAATATCAGGTGCCTACCTAGGCGTACCTAGAACCATCCTGAGCAAATTGCTTCCCGCTGTCAAAACGACTATACTACTCAAAGCAATCTACAGATTCAATGCAATACCTATCAATCAAATTACCAATGGCATTTTTTACAGAACTAGAACAAAAACCTTTACAATTTACATGGAAACACAAAAGACCCTGAATAGCCAAAGCTATCCTCCCAAACGGAGCTGGAGGAATCAGGGTCCCTGACATCAGACTAGGATACAAAGCTACAGTAATCAAAACACTGGTTCTGACACCAAAACAGAGATAGAGATCAATGGAACAGTTTAGAAAGTCCAGACATAAACCCACGCACCTATGGTCAATTAATCTACAACAAAGGAGACAAGAATATACAATGGAGAAAGGACAGTCTCTTCAGTAAGTGGTGCTGGGAAAACTGGACAGCTACATGTAAAAGAATGAAATTAGAACAATCCCTAACACCATACACAAAAATAAACTCAAAATCCAAGACCTAAATGTAAGGATGACTACTATAAAACTCTTAGAGGAAAACACAGGCAGAACACTCTCTGACATAAATCACAGCAAATCTTTTTTGATCCACCTCCTAGAGCAATGAAAATAAAAACAAAAATAAACAAATGGGACCTAATCAAACTTACAAGCTTTTGCACAGCAAAGGAAACCATAAACAAAACGAAAAGACAACCCACAGAATGGGAGGAAATATTTGCAAATGATGCGACCAACAAGGGATTAATCTCCAAAATACACAAAAAGTTCATGAAGCTCAATATCAAAAAACAAACAATGCAATAAAAAAACGGGCAGAAGACCTAAATAGACATTTCTCCAAAGAAGACATACAGATGGCCAGTAGGCACATGAAAAGATGCTCAACATCATTAATCATTAGAGAAATGCAAATCAAAACTACAATGAGGTATCACCTCACACCGGTCAGAATGGCCATCATCAAAAATCTACAAACAACAAATGCTGGAGAGGGTGTGGAGAAAAGGGAACCCTGGTGGGAACGTAAATTGGTACAACCATTATGGAGAACAGTATAGAGGTTCCTTAAATAACTAAATATAGAACTACCATATGATCCAGCAATCCCACTCCTGGGCATATACCCTGAGAAAACCATAATTCAAAAAGATACATGCACCCCAACATTCACTGCAGCACTATTTACAATAGTCAAGACACGGAAACAAGCTAAATGCCCATCGACAGAGAAATGAATAAAGAAGATGTGGTACATATACACAATGGAATTTTACTCAGCCATAAAAAAAGAATGAAATAATGCCATTTGCAGCAACATGGATGGACCTAGAGATTATTATACTAAGTGAAGCAAGTCAGACAGAGAAAACCAAGTATCATATGATATCACTCATATGTGGAGTCTAATTTAAAAATGATACAAATGAGCTTATTTACGAAACAGAAACCAACTCACAGATCTTGAAATCAAACTTATGGTTACCAAAGGGGAAGCATGGGGGGGGTGGGATAAATTAGGAGACTGGCATTAACATATACACAATACTACATATAAAATTGATAACTAATAAGGACCTACTGTATAGCACAGGGAACTCTACTCAATATTCTGTAATCACCTATATGGGAAAAGAATCTGAAAAATAATGGATCTATATAGGTATGATATATATATAACTGATTCACTTTGCTATATACATCTGAAACTAACACAACATTGTTAGTCAACTATACTCCAATAAAAAATTTTTTTAATTGTTTCCTGCTGGAACAAGGCTTTAGAACAAATCTCTCCAACTCCTAATAAATATCTCAGAAGCTAAGTGGTCTTTCCTACGACTTCCTTCCCATTTTCTTTGCAGTTTCATAAAGTGATTTTGTTTTATTTACTCCAGTGAGTCATTAGCATAAGGATCAACATGACAACCGGTAACAAACAATTAGAGAGAAGAAGCCACATTTTATTTGTTGTTGCATCTCTAGCATCCAGCACATAGACTAGAGCTCTGGAATTGGCTGGTTTTGGTTTTGTGGCTTTTCGAATGATATAACACGCATTTACTATCTGAGGTGAGGGAATATGACACACAGATTATTTTATTTTAAGGAGAGAGGTTTTTCTAGACCTTCCAGTTTAGGTGGGTTATGACTGAAAAACTAACTAGGAACCCTCTCCCCTCCTCTTGAATCCATTAAAAAATAAGGGGGGAAAAACACTGTTAAAAAGAAAAACTAATTGCAATGGAGCAGGACCCAGTGGGGACCTCCCCATGGCCCCTGCCTCTTGTTTGTAGAAAACCTTTAGCTTCCTAGGCTTTCCCCCGGTTCCAAAGAGCAAATGTAATCAGGGACGTGAGAAAAAAGGAAAATAGTGAAGCAAGACAAAATAATAATAGTTTAGCCATAAAACAAAGTCAAGGACCTTTAGTTCCTCCTCAAGGGCTATAGATAATATTCTAAGCCATATATGTCCTTGAGCTGTTTTGCAGATACTGAAAACCCCACCAGGTGGAAGAAGTTAACTGCATGCTGACTACAAGCCCATAGACCTCAGACCGGTTGGAACCTGATGGTGTTGATGTTGCTTTCCAAAACACCACCCTGTTACCTCACTGCCAACCAATCCAGAAGGACGTACACAAGCTCATCTGGCACATTACATCCTCACCCCTAATGTTGCCTTTAAAAACCCTTCCCTGAAAGCCATCGGAGAGTTTGGGTCTACTGAGCCTGAGCTGTCTGTTCTCCTTGCTTGGCGCCACATTGGGCACCTTGGAATAAACGCCACACTTTCCTTCATCACAACCTGGTGTCAGTAGATTATCTTTGCTGTGCATTGGGCAAGTGGACCCAAGTTTGGTTTGGTAACAAAATCAATAACAAACTCCTATGCTCAACATCACTAATTATTAGAGAAATACAAATCAAAACTACAATGAGGTATCACCTCACGCCGGTCAGAATGGCCATCATCAAAAAAATCTACAAACAACAAATGCTGGAGAGGGTATGGAGAAAAGGGAACCCTCTTGCACTGTTGGTGGGAATGTAATTGATACAGCCACTATGGAGAACAGTATGGAGGTTCCTTAAAAAACTAAAAACAGAAATACCATGTGACCCAGCAATCTCACTACTGGGCATATACCCTGAGAAAACCATAATTCAAAAGGACACATGCACCCCAATGTTCATTGCAGCACTCTTTACCATAGCCAGGACATGGAAACAACCTAAATGTCCAATGACAGAAGAATGGATAAAGAAGATATGGTACATGTAAACAATGGAATATTACTTAGCCATGAAAAGGAATGAAATTGGGTCATTTGTAGAGATGTGGAT
The DNA here is from genome assembly GCF_059928025.1 of Delphinapterus leucas. Taxonomy (NCBI): domain Eukaryota; kingdom Metazoa; phylum Chordata; class Mammalia; order Artiodactyla; family Monodontidae; genus Delphinapterus; species Delphinapterus leucas. The sequence continues at coordinate 19,109,329 of NC_143130.1, read as the reverse complement.
GGACCTAGAGTCTGTTATACAGAGTAAAGTAAGCCAGAAAGAGAAAAGCAAATATCATATATTAATGCATATATGTGGAACCTAGAAAAATGGTACAGATGAACCTATTTGCAGGGTAGGAATAGAGACACAGATGTAGAGAATGGACATGTGGACACAGGAAGGAAGGGGAGGGTGGGATGAACTGGGAGATCAGGATTGACATATATACACTACCATGTGTAAAATAGCTAGCTAGTGGGAACCTGCTGTAAAGGTATATGCTAATAAAAAATTTTAAAAATTAAAACAATAAAAAACTCTTGCAGAGGGGCAGGAAGGAATATACAGGTTGCATTATAGGTTCTCCATAAAACCTAGCCTAGAACTGGAAAAATATTAGAATATTTCAATATTCTTCTTAAAATTGATAGTTAAAATATTTGCCCAGTGTGATAGTTAATTTATGTGCCAACTTGGCTAGATTATGATCCCAGCTGTTTGGTCAAACACAAGTTAGATGTTTCCATGAAGGTATTTAAATAGATATATATATTTAAATACAGTTTTGTATCCTGCTTCTATAAACATCACATTTGGAGCTCTTTACCATACCATTAAGTATTCCTTGAGGAAATGATTTTATTTATTTGGTTGCACCAGGTCTTAGTTGCAGCAGGTAGGCTCCTTAGTTGAGGGATGCAGGCTCCTTAGTTGTGGCATGCGAACTCTTAGTTACGGTGTGAATGTGGGATCTAGTTCCCTGACCAGGGATCGAACCCGGGCCCCCTGCATTGGGAGCGCAGAGTCGTAACCACTGCGCCACCAGGGAAGTCCCCTCTGTGAAGGTGTATTTAAATGTGATTAGTATTTAAATCAGTAACTTTGAATAAAGCTGATTACCCTCCATAATGTCCATGAGCCTCATCCAATCAGTTGAAGGTCTTAAGAGCAAAGACTGAGGTTCCCCAAAGTGGAATGAACTCTTTACAAGACTGAAGCATAGAAACCCTGCCTGAGTTTCCAGACTATTGTCCTGGGGATTCAGACTCAAGACTGCAACATCAACTCTTCCCTGAATTTACAGCCTGCAGGCCCACCCTGCAGATTTCAGACCTGTTGACAGAGATAGATAGATATTGATAGTTAGATAGAGGATAGATAGATGATAGATAGATAGATAGATAGATAGGTAATCCCATACTGTTTTTATTTCCCCTCTGGAGAACACTGACTAATAATTTTACTATATCCCAGCAGCAGGGCTATAGTTATGTTTCACTATATCCTGGCAACAGGGATATAGTTATGTTTATAATTATAGTAAAATATATTGTGGTAATCATCTCATAAGTCAAATCATTATGCTGTACACCTTAAAATTATACAGTGCTTCATGTCAATTATATCTCAATAAAACTGGAAGGAACAAAAAAGAATTTCAATTCGGGAGACACAGATTCACATAAAACTGAGTGTTCCGAGAGAGAGTCAGGGGCTTATAAAGACAAAAAGCCACAGGTTGACAAAAATGGCCTGATGAGAATTATGACTGACTCTGATACGAGTCAGGAAATACTTGTCCTTAAGGGATCACAAGTTATTTTAGGGTAGGGTCCAAGAAGTAGCTTGAGTTTCTGGCAGATGTTCTGGATGACTTCATCAGGACAATAAATGGTCAAAAGGTCAGATTCCATCCAGGCTGAGACTTGCATATGTCACACCCCTTAATGGCCTCCCAGCTCCACTTTAGAGAGCCCTCTTTAGGGAGCATTACCGACTCCATTTTTATTTTTCTTTCACAAAAGGCAGTATGAAATTTGTCCCTGATTTCTGCTGAAGTGAACAATTGTACAATACCATACAAAGCGAAGAACCTTCGTATTCTATTACAAGTTAATCACTGAGGGGATGTTGCCTATAAGCTTAAATTATACACAGTGGCCCATCTCTGGGAACCCTGCCTCCCAGGTAATAAGCATTAAGCTAAAGTACCTCTGTTTAGCTCCCAGGAAGCATGCTGACCAGGCCCACCTGTGAATGACTACAGGGAGGAAAAAAGTAACACCTCCCCTCTGGAGGCTGATAGGAACCAGGAAGTGTTTGACTTTACTCCCTCCCCTTTCAGTATAAAAGAAGCCTGAATTCTAACTCAGGCTAGACGGTTCTTTGGGACATCTTCTCAGCCTGCCAGCTTTCCAAATAAGGTCGCTATTCCTTGCTCCAACAACTCGTCTCTCAATTTATTGGCCGGTCCTGCAGCAAGCAGTATGACTAACACAATGACCCCACGTCAGCTTGAAGGCATTCAGGTGAGCTTCAACTCACTGGCTAGTATTGTATGGATAACAGAGTTTGCCACAGATTCCTTCCTTGCAGGCGAGGCAAAGTCTGTGCCACTTGTAAATTAGCATCGCTACCTGTACTAAGGTACCTGCTGTCGGGGAGAAAAAAAACCTTCCTCTATGCTTCTAGGTTTGTCTGGCTGGTCTCAGGATAAAATTGATGTGAGACAGATTAACAGGAGAAAAACAAAAAAAAAGCTTACTAACATGTATACTCCCTGTACACACGAGAGAGACCCAGGAAAACTGAGTAACTCACCAGAATGGCTAAAACCCTCCCCTTAAATACCATCTTCAGCTAAAGACAAAAGAGGATGTTATGGGTAGTGGTTTGGGACTACAAAGTGGAAGAAGGCAATTCACATGGAGGTGGAAAAGCAAATGTTTGGAACTCCCTGTAAATAACTGTAGTGCTCTTAACCGCACCTCGCTCATATTCCCTCTAGGTGTCTCTAGTGATGGCGGTCTTCTCGGACCAGGCCCTTTATCTAAACTCTTCAACAGTTAAGGGGGTGGTAAAAAGAAAGACTTCCTGAGTCTTCCACTTAAAATTATTCAGCCTAAAATAATTCTCGTGCCAAAGAGACACGTTTGGGGGTGACAAATTTTGCTTCCCTACAGTGCCTTGGGCCAGGTTGCAAAGGTTAATATGGAAACACAAGGAGGAGCCACCTGCCTTCCCAAGGTAGTCCCTAATGGTTTGGGGGACTCGGCTAGATGCCTGAATCTGAGATTTAGGGGAGTTCAGCTGAGACCAACTTCTTTTGCTAAGTCAGGGTCCTGCTGATCACAGCTCTGATTAAGTGTTGGCTAAGACAAACCCAAAGGATTTGGTGCCCACCAATTTCAAGTTTGGTTGGACTGGTTACAGTGGCCGATGTTGGGGCTAAAACTCCTTCCGGAATGAGGGGTGGAATTGTGGGGAAGCAAAATTTCCTGGGATTTCTCAGCGATCTTGTAAAAAGCCCTGGCCCTCTGAGACTCTTTGTGCAGCGTGAGATTCACATCTACAGCCATTTGTCTAGCTAATTGCTCTGATCTGAAAGGATTCATAAAGTCTCATCCCCCCAGGAGGACCAAATAGTTACAGCTCTGATTAGGTCCCCAAAGGTGCACCATCTCCCTAGGAATTCACATTTCAAGGAGGAATGAGGCCCAGAAACTTGGAGACTCGGGGTCTGGCTCCTGGAGAGATTTCATCACTGGCAAAGCCATCAGCTGTTCCCAGGAAATAAAAATAGAATCTCGGTAGTAAAATAAAGTCTAACCTTTTTTGCCTTTGTTCTTAGTCTGCTTTCGCTGGCTCACAGGGTGCTTCGTGCAGAGGCCTCGCACCCGGCACTTCAGAAACAAGTTCCGGGTGTGAAATGGCTGTGCCAATGCTCCAGCTGGGGGTGGGAGGACTGACCGTACGCAGGAACGCTGCACATGACAACCCCATTCAAGATGGCAGTGCCGGGCCATGTGGGCCCTGCGATGGGGAGCAGCTGCGCCTGCGCCTGCGCCTGCCCCGCAAGAACTCCACCCCCTCCCCTGCTGATGGGACCCCTGTGAAGCAGCCCCGCCCAAGGCCTCTTGAGCAGGACCTTGTGCCTCTCCAGTCTTTGATCAAAGAGTATAGCTTTCCTTTGCTTCTGAACCCAACTCATTCTACTGGTGGGAGTGACACTGGGCAGAAGGACCCTTGTTGGGGTGCGTAACAGTTTTACTTACATACCAAAGGCCAGAGTGAGGAGGAGATGCTTCCCAGGAGAGGAGGACGGCTAACTCCCGCCCCTTCATAAGCAGCAGGGAAAACCAGTTCCCTCCCGCCCTTCACCTGCTGGCTTAGAACAACTGACCTGTCCTCACCATGTTGCCCCAGGTGCAGGCCTGGGCGAGGGAGGAAGGCCTGTGTATTTACTGTGAGATACTAATAAGAACTCTCTGATCACAATACGCTGTGCGTGCATTCAGGATAAAATTAAAGAGTATTAAAAGCCCGGCCAAAAGGAGAGAGTGTCTCAAAGGGGTCAGTTATACTGAATGCCAAGAGGAATGAGAAATTCAGTTAGACAAGGACTGGAAAGGTGTCACTTTGATTCAGCGATGTGGAAGTCATCAGTGACTTCGGAGTAGTTTTGAGAGAATGGGGGAAGGAGAAGACAGCCTAGAGTGGGTGGGGATACAGGCAAATCTTTCAAGAAGTTTGTCGTGGGAAATGAGATTGCCTGGTACACATGAGAGGGAAAAAACAGGGTGAAAAGTTTAGAGAGAGAGGAGATTTGAAATCGACATTGTGAAGAAGATGCAAATTAACTAAATAAAAGTAGAATAGTTTTCTTCAGCAGCACGTAGATGCCTGGGTGAAGGTAAGTGGGGAGAATGATAAGCAATCTCTTATAGAGTTCTGCCAACTAAGTACACTGAAAGGACAGAAGAAAAGGGAATAAAGGATGTAAGTAAGAGTTACTAACATTTTAGCTCTTGGAATTGCTGGGAAGGAAAACACTTCCTCTACCCTCTTAGGTTCATTAATTGGGAATCTGCAAATTAAATTGACAAAAGCAGATTACCATGAGAAAAAAACATTTAACTGTGTATGACTACATGCAGGGGTTCACAAAGAAACGTGATTTGAGGGGCTGCCTACAACTGGGGGCTTATATACTACTTAAGTGACAGGGAGTAGGAGAAAGGCATCTTCTGAAAAACATGACTTCTTGGTGGGGGGAGGGAAGGGCACTTATGGGAGAACAAATGACGTTTAGGAAAGATAAATGTTACATTAGGAGAATATATGGGAGATATGGTAGTTTTATGAAAATGTCTGTTTGAGTCTGGTGCTTGGAACTTTTCTCTAATTTTAAGACTGTTTCCAAAAAGTAAGTAAGTAAATAAATAGAAAACGTGAAAAGTCTTAGGCAAATTTTATTTCTCCATGAGGAAAGATCTATGAATGATATAAGTTTTATGGCCCTATAACAATTGTAATACATCAAACATTGACAATAAGGACTTCCCTGGTGGCGCAATGGTTAAGAATCCTCCTGCCAATGCAGGGAACACGGGTTCGCCCTGGTCCGGGAAGATCCCACATGCCATGGAGCAACTAAGCCTGTGCGCCACGACTACTGAGCCTGTGCTCTAGAGCCCGCATGCCACAGCTACTGAAGCCTGCGCGCCTAGAGCCCAAGCTCCGCAACAAGAGAAGCCACAACGATGAGAAGCCCGTAGCCCCCGCTCGCCGCAACTAGAGGACCCAACAGTCAAAAACAAATAAATAGGGCTTCCCTGGTGGCGCAGTGGTTGCGAGTCCGCCTGCCGATGCAGGGGACACGGGTTCGTGCCCCGGTCCGGGAGGATCCCACATGCCGCGGAGCGGCTGGGCCCGTGAGCCATGGCCGCTGAGCCTGCGCGTCCGGAGCCTGTGCTCCGCAGCGGCAGAGGCCACAGCGGTGAGAGACCCGCGTACCGCAAGAAACAAAAACAAAAATAAATAAATAATATTTTTTAAAAAACCCAAACATTGACAATAGCCATAGCAGCAGTATATCCAAATGATGTCTGTCTAAATCTTTAGGTCTATATATAGTGATAAAATTGGAAATACAAAAAAGCTATCAATCAACACCGCTATATATTAATGACAAGTTTGGTTGTCTGGGTGCTGGTATCAGGGCTCAGTTTGAGTATGTAAAACTCAACAGTGTTTTGATTCACAAAATCTGCTTAAAAGTAAGTTAGATGCAGAGAAACATGGTTTAAAATACTATATAAATTTTCATCATACACATATAATACAAAAATAGTTTCCTTTAATAAAGATTTTCATATCATGTTTAATGGGAAACAACTAAAATGTTATGCAAACAACCCAGTAGGGAAATTTTTACTATTTCTCTTTTAGATCATATAATTTTTCTTCAAAATCTGTACATATTCTTGTGATGTTTTCAAAACTAGATCCTGATTTAGGTTTGACTCATCAGTAGCTCCTAGAGGAGACGCTCTATAGGATCCAGCTTCACAGTCAGCGGTAGCTGAAAAGAAAAAGAAACGATTATATTCTTTACCTAAAATACTTGCGTTAACTACATATAAGTTAGTTTAAAAAAAAAAGCTGAGACCTTTCTAAGCGTTCAGAAGAATGAAAAATATCTATACACGACATAACACAAAATACAAGATTACTATTATATAATTTGCCCATGGTTGCACGATGAATTCATTGCTCTTGTGGCTGAGTATCAGAGCTTCTGAGTTTCTCATTCTTCATTCATTTACTCAACAACCATCTGCTAAGGTGCTGTGACAAGCACTGGAATTACAAGATGAAGGTGACACAGTCCACCCTGAAAAATCATATACTAGAAACTGGAAAAACAGACAAACAGGCAATTTCCATACAGAGTCATAAATACTATGACAGGTATAAAAGAGGGTACAAGGAACACTCAGAAGGGACACCCAGCTTTGTGTCAATACTGTCAGCTTTTTGGTGGAGGTGGTATGTAAGTGGATACCTGAAGGACAAGGAAAAAGTACGGGAGATGGAGGGAAGAAGCACATACAAAGACTAAAGGTGAGGAAGAGCACCTGTGGGATTGTAAGCAGTCTATTTGACTAGATGCAGAGCAAAGGGGCAGAGGAAGGTAGTAAAGAGATAAGGCTGAATACTATGGCAGGACCCAAACTGATTTGGGTGTTTTTACTCCAGGATATAAGGAATTTGGAATTTTTCCTGAGAGCAAAAGATAAACCAATGACGAAGTCAATGACAGGAAACTTTAATGTCAGCCACTAAGCGACAGCTACACGAACGTGGCTGCTTGAGTCTGGGTTTTTTTGGCCTTAATCACTGCCAGAAACTTGAGAAGTTGATGAACCCCATGTTTCCTAATAGCGTCAGTGTGCAGGTTGACAGTTCCACAGGGATGGCAGAAGTAGAGGAAGGATACAGCCAGAAATAAAAAGAAATACATAGGCTTTTTGAGATTTTTTTTTTAAAGCTACGGAACATGATGAATAAATGAGGAATCAGGATAGCTTTCATTATGAATGTTCATGCTTTCACAGTTTTCATTAGATATGTATAAGAAAAGATATTTAGCCTATCAATAGTATCTGTCATCCAAACAATGGAAAGAGATACCATTTACTACTGAATATTTACAGTTTATGTCCGAAATCAATGTCGAAATTGAATTCATACATTTCGGCAACATACCTTTTTCTAGTTCTCTAGTTATATTTTTTTCCATCTCCTGCTGCATCTGAAATAAGTCAAATATTATTTATGTTTAAGTTAGACAAGAGACATTTTTGTGGGAATGATGTATAGCTCATGAAATGCAGCCTTTAAATAATACTTCTAGAGGCTAGAGCTAATTTGAGGATTGCTTAAATAGAAAAATAATCACATAAATAAAATAAAATAAATTCCTACTTATTTTGATTTTAGATGATAGAGAACATATATATGTAATGTTATTTAGATTAATCTGATAAAAAGTAAGATAAATATCAGTCTATTGAAAATACATAATTTCAGGGGGTGATATTTGATCTTATTGGTACAAACAAGTTTAAATGGTTCAAGTCATATATTACAATGAATGCATTACTTTGCAATTCTTAGAAAAATTGCTCTTTATAAAATTTAATCAGTTTTTTTTACTCTAATGGATTTTTCCTTAAAATACATTTTCCATTCTTAACACTTCTATAAAACCAAAATTTTAAGGTATGTTATATGGTAATAGTTTTTCAACATAGAATCTTAAATACATAAAATGAAGAAAATGGTTCTGTTGTAATGTCATGTCAAAATTCTACTGGCAAAAAATTAAGTAAAGGTATTTTGCTGTCTATATTAGGACTAGAACATTTATTTCAGAAAATCTGCTTGAAGAAAGGAAAAGTAGAGGCTAGAGCCAGTTTTCAAACTCAGTTTCTGATTCATGACTTTCTAGAATTAGAAACAAGGAAAACAATACATAATTCTTTAACTGTAACTTTGTTTCCATTCTAGAAATTAGGGCCAACTTTTTGAAACATTTGACTAATTATAGTTATCTACTTAATTATGAAATGTGTGAGAACATTTCAAACTGTATTACAAGTGTCTCCACCTAGAGTGTTCTTTTAAAAACCTTTCTTATAAAAGGCACCCTCTAACTAAACAGGGTCTAAAATAGTATACTGAACATAATAAACACTGTGATGATAATGATATCATGATAGCCAACGCCTTTGTAAGTTTTAGGTGCGAAGACAAATTTTTTGGCTAGTAGGTTTCCCAATATTTTCAGAGACTGTTTTCCATAACACTTTTCTGACAACAGCACTATAGAGAGGCCCTATAAAATGAATAATGTGACAACATTACTAGACAGGTTTTGTGAAATTAATAATTCATAACAGATGAAGGAAGAAGCCTTTACTGAAATGATTTTTTATTACCATTAATAAACACTGAAAAATGTAGGTCACGTTTTTACATGCATTGAATTAGGGAATGACCCGTGTAAAATTACTCTCTTTTCCCCCAAAAGCTCTTGTCCTCAATATGTACTTCCGAGACCCTCATGTTGACTTCTAGGTGAGGATCATGTTCAGCTGGAGGAAGTAGTTGAAAGTCGAACACTAATAAGGAGAACACACCTGCATTTTTCTTTAAACTTTTCCATTTAACAAAAATACAGAAAGGTGAGAAAATTATACATGGGAAAACAATATATCAGCAAGTTTTAATTCTAAAGGTTTTTAGTTAGAAGGATTCTCTCACAACTGGTAGTTTCCAAACTATGTCCCATAGAAATGGAAGGTCCCACTGAGGACACTGCAGGATTGAAGGACAAAGAAGTCACAGCTTCAGGGTCTCCAGCCACTCCTTTAGCTAAACAGCTCTATATTTGTCTCTGTTTTATATAATAGTTTCATGAAAAATTTTTTTTAAAAAAAAGAAAGGGGGCTTCCCTGGTGGCGCAGTGGTTGAGAGTCCACCTGCCGATGCAGGGGACACGGGTTCGTGCCCCGGTCCGGGAAGATCCCACATGCCGCGGAGCGGCTGGGCCCGTGAGCCATGGCCGCTGAGCCTGCGCGTCCGGAGGCTGTGCTCCGCAACGGGAGATGCCACAACAGTGAGAGGCCCGCATATCGCAAAAAAAAAAATTATGTGAACAACAACAGTATAATAACTATTCTGTGGCATTCTGTAGTGATTATGGAGACATGTCTTTGCATCTTGATAGAGTAAGTAGTGCTCTTCAATCTCTCTTATTAAAACCAGCACGATTTGGCAAAGACCCCACAAGGGAACTATGTATACCTAGTAACTACAACATTGAGTTTAAAATAAACTATTTTTCGATTTATCTAGAATTACTAAAAAAATAAACACCTCTTTCCTCCAAAAAAATTAAAGGAAAAAGTTCCCACAGAAATTTTCTCTCACATTGTTTTTGCATTCACACACTCTTTCATCTTCATCTTGTAAAATGATACATTGTCTGATTTTTTGGGCGACAACCCATGAGAACGTTCTAAGTTTACATCATGCTTAGCAACTGACAGAGGGCTTGACATGCATTTTCTTTTTGACCCTGGAGTCCAGTTTCACGGCTCTGAAGCACTTAGACCCAATTTAGCCACAGCACTGTCTAAGAAACCTTAGCTTTGCTCTTCTATGATTTGTTACGATGTGAAGCCAAATGAGAAAACAGATTGAGACTTCATTTAACAAGAGCTACTTTTCTCTGCATCAAGAACATCATGAAAACACCATCAAAACCATAAAACCCTGTGCACTGAGTGAGATGGATATTTTAATAACAATGATACACAATGAAAACCAGTTGCAATTTAAAGACTCCCCATCATAGTCATCATTCATCCAGGTGATGGCAAGATAGAGACATAAGTGGACTTCATTTTAAAAATGTAAATATTTGCTTTATTTACGTATTTAGAAATGTTCTACAATTGCTCAGCAAGACATTTTATAAAAATTCAATAAAAATGCTCTAAGTAAAACAGTAATTAAGGATGCACTCTCATGTACGAAAATGACAAAAAATTTTAACTTAAAAACAGAAATTAACCTATTTAGTGCTACAAGTCTATTTAATTCACAAAAAGGATTTATCTAGGATTCCTTTAAATAAAAAAAATCCATATATGGTTAAGTGTTTGGATGCCAATCATTCACTTATGCTTAGGCGTAGAAAAACTAGGGTGCAGCAAAACTTGAAAATGATTATGAACCATTGCCAAACTGAAATCAATTAAAAGTATATCTTTGGTTATTAGGCAATAATATTTAATTTCTAAAATAGAATTTAACTGCAGTTTTTCAAGAAATTTAAAATTTGTCAGTTTAATTACATTTACTGAATAAAGTTAATGATAAATCTCTCTTGAAAATGAGAAATCCAGAGACTTTAAAAAAATCATAAAATTTCTGTCTCTTTATTAGCACAATTAATTATGGCTTTTACTTCGTGTGTGTAAGTCAAATAAACAATTCAGAATTTCACTAAATTAAAAACAAGAGTTATTATCAGAAATCTGAAACCCAAGGGAAAAAGGATAATATAACTAACCTTGGTCAAGTAAATCTCCATGCTCTTATTTGAAGGACGTGAACTTGAGGTAGAAATCTCTAAGTTTTCTCCTGGAGTAAGATTTCTATTGAGCACTAAACTATTATTAAGACTTCCTACACAAGGTGGCTCCAGGACTGGCCTCGTAGTAAGAGTGCTGAGTAAAGATCTGTTCTGCTGTTTCTCCACCAGTAGTTTGGTACTGATCTCTGCCAGCCTCTCATTAGTCCTGGAAAGATGGCAAAACACCAATTTCATTCATTTCATTTTCCCGAAATGATCCCTAAATGATTTGCATTTTTTAAATTGCCATAATAGTAAATGGAATGTCCCATTAAACCACGTTTTAACACTGAAAATGGCTCAGAGCAGACCTACTATAAACAATTCTAGGTGTAAAATTGTTCTAAAGAAGTATATATGTGTCTGGGGGATCCTTAACTAACAAGTAAGTCAAAGTCAGGAGAGGAAAGAAATGGTGTCAGCGATGGAGACGGCTTAACAGGTGACGCTTGCTGCCTTCTGCGATGGCTGCACTTAGACACCCACCTTTAGTAAACCAGTTCAGGGATGAAAAAACAAACCATCCCTTAAAGACATTTTCAAGCATTTGCTTTCACCACCCCTGTATACACATTTCACTCATTACCTCAGAGAAATTAAGCATTCGGCACTGAGGAATAATCTAGAGCAGCCGTCCCCAACCTTTTTGGCACCAGGGACCAGTTTCGTGGAAGACAACTTTTCCATGGATGGGGGTGTGTGGGGGTTGTCAGGATGGTTCAGGCGGTAATGCGAGCGATGGGGGGCGATGGGGGGCGGCAGGTGAAGCTTTGCTGGCTCGCCCACTGCTCACCTCCTGCTGTGCGGCCCGGTTCCTAACAGGCTGCGGACGGGTACCGGTAACACTGTTACTGAAGCACTGGGGGTGGGATCTGCCCTTGCGGTCTTCCACGCACCCCCCACGCAGGCCACCGTGTTATTTTTAGACACTTTGTGAATGATACGGCCTTTCGCCCCTCTGTTACTTTCCCCTTATTTCACAAGCATGCCTTTATGTAGAGTAGAAAAACGTCAAATACAGTAGTTTGTCTCAGGGCGCCCTCTAGCGATGATACCAAAGATCATAATCAAGAAAGTAAATTTACCAAATGCTAAAATGTGACGCTTTGCGTTTAAGCTGTAATCTTCCAAAAAATAATTAAACTCGTTAATATTTCTATTTACGGGAATTCCAACAAGAAATTTTATCTAAATTACAAAGTTTCAAAAACACTTAGCTTAAAGACTAAATCAGGTTAACTATTGGGTTGGCCAAAAAGTTCGTTTGGGTTTTTCCAGTAACATCTTATGGGAAAACACAAACGAACTTTTTGGCCAACCCAATATATGAAAATATAAAAAATAAAGTTATGTAAAACGAACAAAAAGGTGGGGAGATGCAAACTGGACTAACATTTTAAAGGCGACTTCACTTACTAACATCATTTTCCAAAGTTATACTATCTAGTTAGCTTTCACTTCCTACTAATCTCATGAACCTGGCTCAATAAAAATTATGCTTTAGAGGCAAATTAATGAGCTAAATTTAAATTTATTTTCTATGATTCTATGTTTTGACTTACTTGTTTAGTTTATTTGCCAATGACTTTCTAACTTTTAGTTCTTCGAGGTAGAGTTGCTTATATTTTTCCAATTCTGTTTTATTAGAATCTTCTTGAAAAGCTTTCATTTTGGAGAGTTCAGATTCCAGATCTTTAATTCTGAGTTCCATTTGATTTCTTACTGAAGCATTATTATTCTCTCTTAACTGCTCTAAGTTTTCTTGAGATGCTGCTTGTGTCTAAAGTAAAATAAAAAGATACATGTTTAAAATAATTATAACCTGAATAATTATAGTATATTTGTGCCCTTTAGTTTTGCGTCAGTGATTCAGAGAGCAATTTTAAATGTGAAAAAAAAGCTGAACTTTAAAAATATTTATCATCAATGTAAACTGAGTTAAATCTTAATTATAAAATTAAAGTTGGATCATTCTTATATTTGTACCCATGTAATCTGATAATTCAAAGAATAATGGGATCAATTTAAAAGTTTTTACATTGAACAATACAACTAAGAATAATCCAAGAGTATAGTACAATTTCTAAATCACAATATTTTCTTTTCATCCTAATAGTTTTGTTTTATACCAGTTGGTCTTAAAAATAGAATGATTCTCTAGTGAGAATCGTTCTGAAAGATCAATTTAGTGAGAATAATGATGGAAACCAAAATATTTAAAGGGAGAAACAAATGCCACCTTCCTTCCAGGAATTTACAAAACAAACTACTATAAGGGAAGTAGAAGAAACACATAAAATGTATACATCCGAAATGTAATTTATAGTGAAGTGAATTAAAGCACATTACAGATCAAAAAATTAACCTGTAAAAATAGGTTGACTTCTTTTAATTTTTCTATTATATCCTGTCTTGCTCTTTCTTCAATCTCCCGTTTATACTGCTCTACTTGACTGTGTTCTATCATATTCATTTCTATATGACTTCTGAGGTTCACTACTTCTTGTTCCAACTTCTTTTTATTCTTCTCTAGTTTTTCACATTTCTTTTGCATTACTTTCATAGATAATAACTCCTGTTGAAGAACTTGATTTTTTGCACCCAGATGTAGACATTTTGAAGATGCAGTTTCCAGTTCTGCTGTAAGGTCATCAATCTGCATGAATAAAATAAAATCGTTTGGTAATTAGGGACGTAGACTTGAGAATAGCCTAACTCAAATCCAGTACCAACTTTTAAAATAAATTCAGTTACGATAAAATGGTGTCTATATTGTAGCATGTAGGACCTTCAATTACTAAGAAAATGAAGAAAAAAGTTCAAACCACCAAGAGCCACAAATATATATCCTTTACCGTCATCATTGTTACACAACATTTGCATTTGATTTTATACTCTTTTATTCTTCTATTGTTTCATGTCTTTCCTCCATAAAATGATTATAAGTCACCTCTTAGTAGAAAGTCTCTTACTCCTTCCCCACCCTCATCTTAACCCTCCATGATTTTTAAAGTTTTAGGGATATCATATTGAGTTATTTAGGGCTGAATTAATAAATGCCTCCCAAAATAAGACTCTGAAAATCAGACTCTAATGAGTCTTGTAAATATGGCTTCTAATACCATAAGCCTTTTTTCTGAACTACAAATATTTTATGCTAATTTGAATTGCATTCCAAGGAGAAATGCTTCACAGGGTTAAGGAGAAATCACATCTCCCAGTGTAATAATTTAGCGAGATGATCCATAAATTTTTCTGAACAAAAAAGTGCCATTAATTCTTGTAATGCTTTGTTACTTTCCACAGAATAAGAGAACATACTAAACAAAACAAACAAAAAAACTTGCTGGAATTTCAACGACACTGAGTTGGGAAGAACTTCCCTTTAGACAGAATGATTATTTGGTAAGACAAGGCAAGTGGATGTGGTAGTTTTAAAACATGTCTACAAATTCTTTCACACTTATCTCACGAAATTCCCAGGGCTTCCTAAGACTGTTAATGGAAGCCTGACGGCCCTTGAAGAGGCTGAAGGTGACAGCTTCTAGGCAAGGGAAGAAAATGACACTGCAACCTGGAGGAAGGGGGACTCTAGCTACAAAGCAGCTGAAAGTAAAACTGATGAGAGGGATAAGCTAAAAAAAAAAAAAGACTATTAAATATAAAGGATCCAGGACGCATTGGGTTCAAATATCTGTATCCCATTTACAGCATCTCCACATGCCCAAATAATGCTAAAACAAAGAAATAGTTTCTGGGCTAAGATGAGATTTAGGGTGCTGCCAGGAAAACATGGTCTAAAGATGAAGCCAAGACTGTAGAACCCTTTATTAACACCCTGGAAAGACTTAAGTTGGTGCCTCAAATTCCTTTAAGGATCTTAAAAAAGCATAAGAATTTTAAAGGCATCATCCTACAAGGTTTCCCGTCCTACAACAGCTTCACAAGAAGCCCAAGGGGAAGAGCTTACCTCAAAAAGATTTGGGAGGGTAGCTTTTCCAATGGCATGAACCCCAATAAAATTCACAGGACACTCAAAGCTTTAAAGAGAACTGTGGTGACAAAAACACTGCTTGCTAGCTTGGATTAACAGAGACCAAGACAGTACAAAATGAGAAGAGGCCTTTGGGATTTTCTTAGAAGTTCTATAAGTCCCCCTTCCTCCAGGTTTCAGTGTCATTTTCTTCCCTTGCTGGCTTGAGAAACACTACTCAGCTGCAAACACAGGTCATTTCTTACGAAAAGGACAGAACGAAGAGCTCAGAGGGTACAACAAAGGAGAATCCCTTCCGTGGTCGGGACTAAGTCCTAACCAAAGAGCTGGCAGCAGGTATCAGGCTGTATTTCAGAACTGCTATGGACCAGCATGTCTTCCATTTTCCATTTCTGAATGGGAGCGTCTTTAGCAGTTTAGCAGAATGCTGGGTATGTGGGTGGCAGAAAATTTGTCCCTTTAGTTCTCAAGTCTTAGTACTGAGAGGATTGGTACTCAAGGGGCTATACTCTAGAAACCACACCCAGGAGCCTCATCCCCATCCATACCTGGTGAAAGACGGTAAGATCCTGGACTCAAGCCTGAGCCTAACACCATAATAATTGAGATTTGTGGGGGAACTGAGTAGGGATAAGTGTATTCTTCATGTGGAAGGAATATAAAAAATTGTGGCCAGTGGGTAGATTATGCTGGTTTTTAAATGTATCCATAAGTTTTTTAAAAAATTTATTCCATAAAAAAAGGTAGACTATGGGCCAAGCATAAGTGACTTATTCCTAATGAACAGAATATGGTGAAAGAGATGCTGTGTGAATTGCAAGGCGAGGTTAGACAAGGCAACACAGCTTCTGCCTGGCTCTTAACCTTGGAACCCAGCCCCATGTTGTGAGAAGCTCAGGCCACAAAGAGAGCCTCGATGTTCAGGGTAGGTGTTCCAACTGAGGGGAAGAGAGGCCAGCTCGCCTGGCTATGCTTTTCCTGAGTATAGATTGTGAACAAAATAAACGTTGCTTATTTAAGCTACTAAACTTTGAGGAGATTTTTAGGAAAAAAACAGATAGAAAAGTGGATAAAAAAAAAGAGATAATAAGAAACATAACTTCGACACAGTAGAAATTGGTTTCCTATAAACTGGAATCTAATAAATGTTGAGATTAATTTGAAATGACAAACAGTGCTGATGAGAAGAAGCAGATAAGAACTATTCAGGAGGAAGTTTTTGGCAGGTTCCCTTCACTTACAATTTCTTACAGATAGGCAGGTATGCCTCTTCAGAATTTCCCCTCAAGTTTGAAGATAAGGAAGGTTGGTAAGCAAGGAGACATATGAAGTATAATAGTTGAAAAACAACTAGAAATCGTCAGTTTAATTACCAAAATCAGACTTTTTTACTTCATCTCAATTAACTGAAATTCTAAGGGATAGGCAGCCTTGAATATTTATTTATCTAGGACTCAATCTTCATTGTCCTTTCCTCAGAGAGGAAATAAAACATCATGGAAGCATTTTTAATCTTCTCAGTAGTAAAACAAATGCAGTGTCCTTTGGCAGTATATAATTAAATACAATTTTTCCTTTACCTTACTTAAAGCTTGTTTGTAAGGGAAGGTAGGACTATCTCATTTTTACATTGTACCACAGTGCTTCTCTATATCATAAAAACTGGCTTTGAAATTTTGAAATTCAAATTACTAATCTATTATTTGTCCCAGATAAATTGATTATTACCTTTTTAAAAAAATTGATTTTATTTATTTTTGGCTGTGTTGGGTCTTCGTTGCTGCGCACAGGCTTTCTCTAGTTAACGGCGAGTGGGGGCTACTCTTCGTTGAGGTGCACAGGCTTCTCATTACAGTGGCTTCTCTTGTTGTGGAACACGGGCTCTAGGCGCATGGGCTTCAATAGTTGTGGCACGCAGGTTCCATAGTTGTGGCTTGTGGGCTCTAGAGTACAGGCTCAGTAGTTGTGGCGCATGGGCTTAGTTGCTCCATGGCATGTGGGATCTTCCCAGACCAGGGCTCGAACCATTGTCCCCTGCACTGGCAGGCAGATTCTTAACCACTGCACCACCAGGGAAGCCCTACCTGGTTTTTAACAGCTATACTCTTAAAATTTTTTCTTTGGATGGGATGAAATAGTTATTCTATTCATTATGTGTTAAGCTATAAAGTACAGCTATGCATCTCTTTCTTTTTAAATAAAAGAAGGTAGATACAGGGAACTGTGGTTTCTGAGAATTCAGGATCTATGTCAAGAACGAGATCAGCATGAGTGTTATACACAAGAACCACGTCAAAAGATTTAATTGTGAATTGCAACATGATGGCTTAGAGAGACTTCCAATGAGGAAAGCTGACAGCCCAGACTTAATCTCCTCCTAGATGGTGAAACCTATGGATGAGTCTATGAATTATAATGAGCTAAACATAATGAAGCAGATAGCAGACTAAGTCAGCAGATCTTGTGACCAAGATTTGATGGAAACTGGAGTGAAGTGGGGGGCGTTGGGTGAGAGACTAAAGGTCTGAATGGAGGGAGAAAAAAAGGAATGGACTTTACCTTTGTAAACCCACTTCCCATCATGTCATGGGGTCAGTGAGGCATAAGCTGGCCACAGGCTCCTTCAAGAGGCAAAAAACCTCCATGGAAGTAGAGTTAAAGACATTCCACTACACTGACTTTTTATTATTACATAAAACAACTGGTAATATGCAAGATGACTAAGAAAGAATTCTCATAAAATCTGACTTGGTACTGGCATAGGACAGACATATAGATCAATGCATTACCATTGAGGATCTAAAAGGAAAGCCCCACATTTATGGCCAACTGATTGTAAGAGTGCCAAATAATTGAACGAGACAAGAAGAGTCTTTTTAACAAATGGTACTGGGACAACAGAATATCCACATACAAAAGAATAAAATTAGACCTCTACCTCATACCATATGTAGAAATTAACTCAATATGCAAGAGCTAAAACTACAGAATTCTTAGAAGAAAACACAGGTGTTTATCTTCATGACTGGATTTGGCAATTCTTAGATATGACACCAAAAGACAAAAATCGACCAACTGAACTTCATCAATATTAAAGACTTCCGTGGTTTGAAGGACACCATCAAGAAGGGGAAAGGGCAAGCTCCTGAATGAGAGAAAATACTTGAAAATCCTATATCCGATCGAAGATTTGTATCTAGGATACAAAAAGAACTCTTACAATTCAATAATAAAAAGACAATCCAACTTAAAAATGGGCAAAAAGTTGAATAGACAGTTCTTCAAAGGTACACAAATAGACAATAAGCACATGAAAAGTGCCTCAACATTATTAGTCATCAGCAAACGCAAATCAAAACCACAATGAGATGCCACTTCACACCTACTAGGATGGCTATAATCAGAAAGACAGGTAATGACAAGTGTTGACGGGCATGTAGAGAAATTGGAATGCTTACACACTTTGGATAAAAATGTAAAATGGAGCAGCCACTCTGGAAAACAGTACAGCAGTTCCTCAAAACGTTAAACAGAGTTACCATATGATACAGCAATTCCATTCATAAGTATATTCCAAAAAGAAATGAAAAAAATATGTTCACACCGAAACTTGGACATGAATGTTCATAGAAGCATTATTAACAACAGCCAAAAAGATGGAAACAACCCAAAGGTCCATCAACTGATGAATGGATAAATAAAACGTGGTATGTCCATACAAATGAATATTATTCAGCAATAAGAAGAAATGAAGTATTGATCCACGCTACAAAACAGACGTACCTTAAAAATATTATGCTGAATGAAAGAAGGCAGTCACAAAGGACCCCATATTCTGTGATTCCACTGACATGAAATACCCAAAATAGGCAAATCTATAGAAACAGGGAGTACAGTCGTGGTACTGGGGCTGGGAATACGAGGAAGGGAAAACTGGCACAGGGTGATGGCTGAAACGTATAGGGTTTCTTTATAGGGTGATGAAAATGGTCTAAAATTGATTGTGGTGATAACTGTATAACTTTTTGAATATACTAAAAGTCACTGAATTGTACAGTTTAAATGAGTGAACTGCATGGTATGTTCATTATATTTCAATAAAGCTGTCACCAAAAAATAATGGATGCTTTGGGGTAATGGTGTGCTGCTCAGCTTCAGATCACTAGCCATGGTTCAAGACACAGACAGTCAACAGTGTGCCCTTTTTATGGGAAAATGATATAGGAAAAAGCTGTCTTTTTTACCGGTATCAAATCTAAAACATTAAGAGACAAATCTGCGTTTCACTGCTCAAAGCATGGAGTGATTTATATTTCCCCAAATTAAGTGACTTTTGGGTCCCAAAACTGATTAAAAATTACCTTATGTTTTAGCATATTAATCTGAATATCCATTTCAATTTGATTGATTTTTAAATCTCCATGGAAACTAAGCTCTCCATTTTCATATTCATTTAACTTCCTTCTTGGCATTTTTAAGAGTTTCTTAAGTCTGTAGAAATGCATAGAATGAATAAGTCAAGTTCTTTAAGAGTAGATAATTAATAATTATTTAAACAGATATATGTTCTATCATATAAAATAAATGCTATAAATTATAATTCTTTCTCATATGTTCTAATCCAATATTGTTTGAAAGCATAATGACTAAATTATAATCTTAGGTAAATAATATGAAGAAAAATTTTATGACACACGCTAAGTAAAGAGTTAATATAGTGTGTGTATACATATACTATACAGTTCTTATAAGTAAGCTGTTATTAGTATTCATTTTTAGTATGTTAATATGAAATATTAACTTATTATTAAATACTAGTTATAAACCAGAGATCAGTATCCAAGTTGAAGAAGAAAAGCATATCATATGTGAATGTTTTGAAAAGACACAAAAAGACATTTTGGTACCTACTGACCACAGCCTCTACAAGAAGCAAAGAAAGAACACACAAAAAATATCGACACTCACTCAAAACAGAAAAAGAAACAAGAAAGAAAAATCTTTGGAGTCTGAGCTGACGGGGAAAAAAACCAGGCTGAGCTTCATAAAAAAGGAAATCAGCAGAGAGAGAATGTGTACCAGTCTCTTCAAGCTGTTTTAAGAGATCTAGAAATCTTGCCCAGCACAATGTTAACAAAATGCCAAGCAATGTAGAGAAAATTAAATGAGAGAAAAATACTAATGAGAATCAGGAAAGAGCCATAAGTATAATACCAAAATCCACAGATGCTCAAGTCCTCCTAAGCACATACTCCTGTATACTTTAAATCATCTCTAGATCACTTATAATACCTAATACAAGGTAAATGCTATGTAAGTAGTTATAAATACAATGTAAATAAATGCTATGGACATAGTTGCCACCTGAGGCCAATCCAAGTTTTGCTTTTCGGAACTTTCTGGAATTTGTTTCCCCCTGAATACTTTCAATCTGAGGTTGGTTGAATCTGTGGATACTGAGGGCTAACTATGCTCAGCAAATAACCAGAAAGGAAGCCATGTGGAGGCATCACAGACATTGGGAAACACTCTATTTTTTTTTTTTTTTTAATCTGAGTGGTCAAAACATGATCACTAATGTTATTATTCTTTAAGTCATACATATGTTTTTGTATGTATATTCTAGAACTAAACTTTTAGAGCAGAAAGAAAATATAAGCAAAATCAAGGTAGTTTTTGATGTTGTTAAACAGTGACACAAATAGGTTTTTAGATATTAAAATACTTGAACGCTGAAGGGGAAGAACACAACTAAAAGAAGGCAGGATTACCAAAAAAGAGCAAAGATATCTTGCAGACATAAAAATTCAAGGTAGATGATGAAGAGCAGAGTGACATTACTATATGCAAGGCACTCTATTGTTATTGTTTTAGAAATCATTAAAGAGGAGCTGTAATACTGGGGCACTCAAAACAGTTTCAGATTGTGCTGTGAGTTTCTAAGGTAAACTTTTAAATAGGATGGATGATTTAAGTATGAATATACACATACAAAATGAATTTGTATCTAAGGTTTTAATAAAACAAAATTATAGTTAAATCAATTAGTTAATAGTTGAAATTATCAGAAATATTAAAATCTTACCCAATAATCTCTTTTTCTAATTCACTATTTTTCTTCATTTCTTGATCCAAATTATATTCCAGAGACTGTTTTAACTCAATATATTTCTTTAATTGCTCCTTTTCATCCTCAGACTTTGAAAAAAAAAATTTTAATTATTTTTTAAAACCTAGAGACTTACTCTTCTTTCTTAAAAATATTACTTCTCATGAGTTCATGAGTAATATACATTTATAGTGAAACGCAGTTTATAAACCTGATGCCAATAAGGACAGACTTCAAAACTAATGACTTTTCTTGAAACAGCTTATATCGATTTTTCATTTTCATCATTTCATCATTTTCCTAGAATTTAAATTGCCAAAATTTATTTGTTAAAAACAGACGTTTTGGGACTTCTCTGGTGGCATGGTGGATAAGACTCCGTGCTCCCAATGCAGGGGGCCTGGGTTCAATCCTTGGTCAGAGAACTAGATCCCACACGCAGGCCGCAACTAAGAGGTTGCATGCCACAACTAAGAAGCACACCTGTTGCAACTGGGGAGCCCGCCTGCTGCAACCAAGACCTGGAACAACCAAAAAAATAATAATAAATAAATAAATAAATAAATAAATAACACAGAGGTTTTTACACGCTAATGAAATTTTTTTAAAGAGTGGCTATATTCACGTTTTAGTTTCTAAAGATGCCCTAGAAACATTTTCATCAATGGTTTAAGATATTCCAGGTTTTGTTAAATCACATCTTACTAATATAATCTTTGAAAAATTCCCACACAACATGAGATAAAGCCTTTCATTCTCTGTAAGCGTTCTTCCATAGGTTTCAATTTCTCCATTTCTATTAACCATTCTTCTCTTTAAATAAAGTTTAAGTCTTCTATACACTAAATAAAAATGTAACTTCTTCTTGATTCTTGTAGCTTTTTCTCTCATCCGCACCCCCGCCACTGGACTCCTACATTCTTTTTTTAATTAATTAATTAATTTTATTTATTTATTTTTGGCTGCGTTGGGTCTTTGTTGCTGCATGCGGGCTTTCTCTAGTTGTGGTGAGCGGGGGCTACTCTTCGTTGTGCTGCGCGGGCTTCTCATTGTGGTGACTTCTCTTGTTGCGGAGCATGAGCTCTAGGCACATGGGCTCAGTAGTTGTGGCTCGTGGGCTCTAGAGCGCAGGCTCAGTAGTTGTGGCGCACAGGCTTAGCTGCTCTGCGGCACGTGGGATCTTCCTGGACCAGGGCTCGAACCCGTGTCCCCTGCATTGGCAGGCAGATTCTTTTTTTTTTTTTTTTTTTTTGCGGTATGCGGGCCTCTCACTGTTGTGGCCTCTCCCGTTGCGGAGCACAGGCTCCGGACGTGCAGGCTCAGCGGCCATGGCTCACGGGCCCAGCCACTCTGCGGCATGCGGGATCCTCCCGGACCGGGGCACGAACCTGTGTCCCCTGCATCGGCAGGCGGACTCTCAACCACCGCGCCACCAGGGAAGCCCGGCAGGCGGATTCTTAACCACCGTGCTACCAGGGAAGCCCCGGACTCTTACATTCTTTAACGCATGGTCTCATCCACAATTCATCTTTCATCACTTATTCTCTTCTTTTACACTAAATTGACTTTCAATCTTGTAACTCCACTAAAAGTTTTGAGGGTCATCAAGAACTGTTTCTTCAGTCCTTACCCTGCTTTACTTCTCAGCAGCAACTGCTAACATGACCACACTCTGCCTCTGCTCCTCTGAGCCCACCTCAGTCTGAATGACAGTAACCCTTGATGTTCAGTCCTTGACCCTTTCTAATCCTCTTTCTAAATTCTCTCAGGGCTCCTTACATCTCAAGGCTTCGTACCGGATTCCCTAACCTACCTTTCCAGCCTTGACCCCTTTGCTGAGATCACCTGTACTTTTCTCTCCCGCTTCTCGCTCCTCATAGACAACATCCTCAGCCACACTCATGAGCCATTACTCGGTGTGGATTATCCTTGTACAGAGCTATTCTTGGACACTTTATGTTTATTCTTATTGGTGTTACTTTGAGTGTAGTGTTATTTTCTAATCTTGGGGGGCACCCTCACCCTTAGCATGTTGACCAGCATACTTTGTCTTTATTTTCTTTTATAATGTGAAAGTTTTTCACAAGGATCAGATTATCAATTATTTGCCCTTGTTTTCTTTTTTTTTTTTTTGGCTGCATTGGATCTTCGTTGCTGCATGCGGGCTTTATCTAGTTGCGGTGAGTGGGGGCTTCTCTTCACTGTGGTGCGCGGGCTTCTCACTGTGGTGGCTTCTCTTGTTGCAGAGCACAGGCTCTAGGCACGTGGGCTGCAGTAGTTGCAGCACATGGGCTCAGTAGTTGTGGCTCGCGGGCTCTAGAGTACAGGCTCAGTAGTTGTGGCGCACGGGCTTAGTGGCTCCCCGGCATGTGGGATCTTCCCGGACCAGGGATCGAACCCATGTCCAATGCATTGGCGGGCGGATTCCTAACCACTGCACCAGGGAAGTCCCTGCCCTTGTTTTCTTTTGAATAATTTCCTATTCCATAGAGACCTGACCTTATGGAAATCTTCTGACACTCCTTTCAGGTGAATACTCAACTATATTGTTTGGAGTCTTGAGTCAGATAGAGCTCTCTCTTCTTCCCAGCCCAGATTCTTCATCTCAACACTGTGCTGACCATATATCTTAACTCAGGTTGGCTCTGGCCTGGGGATTCCTAAGATGAGAACTTTCTAGAGAAGCCAGGGCTACTGACTGAGTTGGTGAAAAGCTGTCTCATTAAATTTTTGATTTGTGTAGACCTTAAAGTGGCCAATAATTCTATGTCATAATCCTAACTCATTTCTATAGGAATCTACAGAAAATCCCTCATTATTTTTTTAATATGCTTAATCAGTGTGGGGTATTCTTACAAAATTTTCAATTTCTGATACCCGAATAGATTTCTGTTTGACAATGTAAGGGGACATCTGGCACTCTCATTCACATGAGACTCCTTTTGTCAACATATTGTATTGTCACTTGTAGGAAAAGTATGCTAATACAATGTGACTAATTTATATCAAGTCTAGAAAAAATAATTTTCAATGTTTCTTTGAACACAAGAAGGGCCAGTCAATAGAATGTTCTAGTTCCCCTGACAGGTATATCTGTATAATGACACTGCATGAATCTAACTATTGTGATGGAAAGAGACAAGTTGGTAGGTGCATCTACCTCATCCCTCCAACTTAGGGTTCACAATAGAATCTTCTGATTTTTAAATCATAGGTAGCTTCCCCTACAAAGGAGAATATAAATGGCAGGAGAATCCCTTTCTGCTTGGTAAATAGTTACATAGCTTTCACTATACATTGATAAATTGGAATCCTGGATTACACATCAGTCTTTTCTGAGACTGGCTGTTACACCTTTGAAAGGCTGATTAACTCAACTGTCTGAGAAAAAAATTGTTCCTGAACTTGCTATGCTAGGAGCACCTGTTACTATGTAAGGCCCTGACTGAGCAGCCATTTCTACTTTTTCACTGGCATCTCTTTTCTTTTTTTAAAGAAAAAAGGGGGACTTCCCTGGAGGTCCAGTGGTTAAGACTTTGCCTTCCAATGCAGGGATTTCGATCCCTGGTCAGGGAGCTAAGATCCCACATGCCTCCTGGCCCAAAAACCAAAACATAAGAGAGAAGCAGTATTGTATCACATTCAATACAGACTTTAAGAATGGTCCACATCAAAAAAATCTTTAAAAAAAAAAGTAAAATAAAATCCAAGAAAGGAAAAAATATATTCCTTTCAGAAAAATGCTTGCATAGTGACCTAGTATTCCTTCTTGATAAAGAAAACGAACTACAACATTAAAAGCAATTCATTCTCGGGCTTCCCTGGTGGCGCAGTGGTTGAGAGTCCGCCTGCCGATGCAGGGGACACGGGTTCGTTCCCCGGTCCGGGAGGATCCCACATGCCGCGGAGCGGCTGGGCCCGTGAGCCATGGCCGCTGAGCCTGTGCGTCCAGAGCCTGTGCTCCGCGACGGGAGAGGCCACAACAGTGAGAGGCCTGCATACTGCAAAAAAAAAAAAAAAGTAATTCATTCTCAAAATAGCACTGGAGGGTTTAGATTACGAGGGAAATTCAGAATTCTAGATCAAATCATTATTCAAATTTCTGGACTCAAACAGATATTTGTGTACCACTGTTCATAGCAGCATTATTAACAATAGCCAGAAGGTGGAAAAATCCCAGTGTTCATTGACAGATGAATGAATTAACAAAATGTGGTATATATAAAATATTGCTTTTGGACTGTCACAATCTTTTTAATTAAAATCTTACTAGAAAAATCAATTTTATTATTTCAGTCAACTTCCTCTATAAAGAGGAATTATGCTACTAGTAGCAAGTAGTATCAATATAAAAATAAACTCTTTTATCAATGAGACTTTTCATATTGTCCAAAATATTCTTATATATTACTAGTATAAAAATTAAAATTCCTTTTCAGCATGACAGAAATTAAGAGATTGACTTACTGAACTCGTACTTAACAGGTTTTTCTGAAGCTGTTCAATTTTGCCGGCTTGCTTTTTGACTGTAGCTTTTAACTTGGCATTTTCAATTTCAAGCCTAAAATGCATATTTTAAAATAATTATTCTTACAAATAGATTTTTAAAATACCACACACATTTTCTGAACAAACACCTGCAGGTTCAATTACATACGTTCTTAGAATTTTGAAAAGTAGATGATTTGGCAATTGTGCCATTTTCTAGTTGTGTTCTGTGGATAATGTGAAAAATTTAGAAATAATGGATAAAAATTATGCATTTCAAAATAGCTCAAAGCTGAAATGTTTACCCAGCCTCACAATGATGTATTTATTGTCATTACTGATATAATTCTCATACTATACTGCTTATCTGCTCTATACTTAAGTTATTTTCTGTGCTGCTTCAAATTGTACTTTTGGATGTGATCCTGCGTCTTCTCAGCACATCTCATGGCCTCTGTACGTCGATCCTGTGCTTCTTGCAACTAAAAGGAGAAAAAATTTTTTTAAATTACTGATAACCTAGCAAATCCGCCATCATCTGTTTTTATGTCTTTCATCTGCATATTGTTTATGACTACTTTCCTGCTGCAACAGCAGAGTTGAGTTGCTACAACAGACACCTTGTGAACCACAAAGCCTAAAATATTTACTATCTGGCCCTTTACAAGTTACTGACCTCTAGTACTAAACCACAACATCACTCATGCTTTAAATTATATTTTATCACATAAATACACGAACTTACAAATTGGCCAAATGGGGAAAGACATTTATATTTTTTATTCCACGCTCTATACCAATTATAATTTTAAATATCCACATGTGTGAATGACCACAGCTCTTCCAGTGATTATGAACGTTCACACTACACACTACTGTTGGTGACAGCCAGATGCCTCAGCGACTAGTGTGAGAGGCAGTATCTACACAGGAGCCGGAACGCGTGGGTCTGAGTCCCAATTCCACCAGTTATTTGTTGGATGTCCTTGAGCAAATTACTTAAATTTTCTGTGTCTCAGTTTCTCCAGCCGTAAAATGAAGATAATAATAGCACTGACCTCACTGGGATGTCGGGAAGATTAAATTGGGGGAGGGGGGTAAACATCACGTATTTAGAAAAGTACGTGGCACATAGTAAATGCTAAGTGTTTACAATCAGAATTATTACAGTTGCTGTATTTTATGTTCTAAACAATTTGATATTTTAGGCAGATGGCGCGCCAACAGAAGTGGCCTCCTGTACAAGTCCCACTGAAAGCATTCTCCATACCATTGAAATTGGCGGTAAACGGGGAGTGTGAGGACCAGAATGTATGTGCCCGGTACTTCAAAAACTTTCAATGATTCCACTAATCAACCAGTACTTTCTTCCACTTATAATAATTTATAACTTACTTCCTCTCTGTACTACTCAGAGGGCAGTGATCATGAATTTAATATGCGAATAGCACCTCCTGGATTGAGTGGTACATAACTTACATGACCATCAGAGGAAGGGTTAAGTCACTGGCATGGAAATATCACCCTATTGCTAAATCAAAGTTCTGAATCAGTTCACTCCCAGCGACTGTTTATGTCTAGAAAGTACTCGGATGAGAAAGTTAAGGTTATGTGGTATGGATATCGGAGAAGCTATCCACAGAGCTTTACAGTTGGTGAAATGCTATAAATGTCAAAATCCCCAGTTCTGGCTGCATAATGAAGGAAGGTAAATTTAGATTTTTTTTCCAGAGTGAGGGAAAAAAAAAAGAGCATTTAATTGAACGATTCTCCTCTATTAGATTAAGAGCTTTTAATTTTATATTTAATTAATTAAAATACATTTTAATAAAAGATTTATTATATCAATAGCTCCAAGAAAAAATTATTGGTATGGTATAAAGTACTTAATTGTATCCTAGCAACTGTTAAGCTAAAATATTTTCAATTTATGCAAGACAGGTGCCGTGCATATCAATAAATATTCCCTGTTAGACAAATTTATACTTAGACAAGATTCTCTCTCATGAAAAAAATTAAAAGTGTAAAACTGAGGGCAAAACTGTTCTTCACAGACTAGATGTCAGGGTCAATGAGAGCTAGGACAGTCAGAGAGAGCTTCATGGAGAAGACTGGGGGCCAGGTCTGAATAAATGGAAGATTAGGCAGGAGGAAAAGAAACTGTAAAGACAGAAAGGACAGCATGAGTAAAGGCCAAGAAAAGGTGAAATCAGCCAATTAACCCAGAGGATAAAATCCAACAGCAGGGAGATAAAAATTATGTCCACACAATAACTTGTAAATGAATGTTCACAGCAGCATTATTAACAGCCCAAAGGTGGAAATAACCCAAAGGCCCATCAACTGATGAATGGATGAATGGCTTAGCCACATAACATGCTGTTCGACAATAAACAGAAATGGAAGTACTGATATGCGCTATAACATGGATGAACCTCGAAAATGTTACGTCAAATGAGAAAAGCTAATCACAAAGGACCACATACTGTGTGAGTCCATTTATATGAAATACCCAGAACAGGCACGTCTACATAGACAGAGATTAGACTGGTGGTTGCTGGGGCTGAGGGAGATGGGGGCCATGGGTGATGGCTAAGGGATGCAGGGTTTTCCTTTGGGGGTGATGGAGATGCTCTATAATTGACTGTGGTGCCAAGTGCACGACTCTCTGAATATACAAGGAGAGATTCAACTACACATTTTAAATGGGTGAATTATACGATATGTGAATTATCTCAATAGTTTTCTTAAAAATACAATGGCAGGATCTATATA
Organism: Delphinapterus leucas; assembly: GCF_059928025.1. NCBI lineage: Eukaryota > Metazoa > Chordata > Mammalia > Artiodactyla > Monodontidae > Delphinapterus > Delphinapterus leucas. The sequence goes on along the minus strand of NC_143130.1, from coordinate 19,080,991 downwards.
ATTTTCTATTTTGGGTGTACATACTATACACGATCTGAGTATCTCTACGCTTCTACAATATATCTAAAATGAAAAGAAAATGAAGGCAATGCCTAACTTCAACTGGTTTGTATAATGACCTTTCTGCACAAGTTATTCTGAAATCCATGAAATAAATATCCACAGATACTATATCCATTCACGAAAGTGAAGATGAAAAATGACAATTTTATGGAACATTCCATTAAACATTATCCTCTGATTTTATCTGGCTTGCTTCATCATGGTAGTAGAGATATCACTAAAAAATACTGTTTAATAGAAAAAAAGTCTGTCAACTTCTGTGAGGAATCATGCACAATTCTCAACTTTCCTAAGGGTAAATAAACATTGTAAGAAAAAATATATAATGCAAACGGCAGAATGAAAGTCAGAGTTTAAGAAACAAGTGCAATATAAAGATAACAAAATTGTAATAAATTTACTTGTAACGAAAATACAAAAGAAAGCCGTCCAAGAAAATTAGTGTCCTAAAACACTTTATCCTATACATTAAGTATTGACACGTTAAATTTCATACATACCTGACTGGTGACTTGACGTAATTTTTTCTTTAAATCCTGTGCCTCATCTTCTAAATTAGTACGATAACGTGACGTGACCTCCAGTGAAGCCTCTGACATAGATTGCTTTTTTAGGGTATCAGCCAATTCTTGTTGAAGTTGTCTCACAAGTGCCTAATAAGATACTCTGTCACTGATTTTATAAACTACCTTATTATTATGTTAATAATAGATAACTCCAACATATGTACTTTGAAAACTATCACCAGAGACATCAATTTGTCTCCTTCTTCTCGTATGTGCACCTTCCTGCTCACTGAATTTGGTTTAAGACACAGAAGGTGTTACCCTCTGGCCTTATCGCTATTAAGTTACTTAGACAATGGATTCAGTCCCGCTATCCACTCCCTGCCCTTCCCGATCAATTTGCAGAGCTTGAGGACCTCCTCAAGTGTCAGAAAGAAATGGGTGTGTAGGTGGGACGAGTGGTGGGAACATCTTCCCTCTTCTCTACTGGAGGCTTCCATTAACTTCAGAGATCCTCACATATTCAATCCAGTGCTCAATAGATTCCTATCTCAGAATTAAAATGAGGTCATTCCCATTTTAATTCCTAGAATTAAAATGAGACCTTCAGGGCCTCCCTCTGCCTCCCGATGGCAGCCCCTATGACCCTGTCCCCCACTCTATTCCTGCTACTCATGAATCTGCCACCCCTCACTAGTCTGAAAATGGGAGTCCAATGTCAAATTAATAAGTCACAGAGAGCTACAATTCTCTTTGTATTGGACAAATTTATATCCAAATGATAGTAACTGAGCCTTGAAATGAGAATTATGAGCAAATTATTTGTAAAAATGTTCCAAGTAAATTATAAATAGAAGTGGGAAGATTAAATCAAGTATAGTTTTGCTAAAGCTCACTACTTTAATCCCAAATTATGATTTAATGAAAAGTAGATGCCTTTAAAGAGTTGAGAGGTCATAAGAATACATGGTTTGAGGCTGAACTATTTCCCAAATTAATTCAAATTGACATGAATAAAAATAAAATTATATCAACTAAAAAGTTATGACAAGCTACTGAAGGAAAAGTACTATGAGATATGGCATCAACACATCAGTTCATCTGGGAAATCTGGAATTGACTGTCAAGGTAATACACACAACTGAATCTTAATTTCAAAATAATTCAGTTTAGATCTGAGCGTTTCATTTATCTCCTTCATCATGATACTAAAATGTGACATAAAGATTAAAATTATTATCTTAGCAGTAGAAGAGTAAATTACTAATACCTGTCTATACCCATTAACAAGTTATAACTTAATCTCTTAAAATTTCATAGGTGACACAATGTCTCTACTCAAAGTAAAGCACCTCTCAGGTCTAATTCTTTATTTGCTGGATACAAGGTATGCTTTTAGGCTGATTTACAGTCTATAGATTTATAGTCTATATATTTTTTATATTCAACTAGATTCAACATTTAGCCATAATCAAAATCACTTTGAATTTTCTTTCAGGAAGTCTGAGAATTATTTCTCTTCTTGGATACTTACTTCCCTTTCTGTTTTCTCATTTTCATACTGATACATTCTCTCTTTTAAATGATTACATTCATTGATTAACTCCTTGTTTCTTTCCTCCAGCATCAGACCTTGTTTTTCACTTTCAGCGTGAAGTTTTTTCACAATATCCTGAAACTGGTCTTGGATGTTAATTACTGTCTTCTCTTTACTGTCGGCTTTGTTTTGCGCATCATCCAGTTGCTGTCTGAGCAACATGTTTTCACTCTGGAGTTGAGATAATCTCTCTTCTAAGGATTCCTGCTTTCCAATGTATTTATTCACTTTGCCTTGTTCGCTTTGATACATGTGTTCAATTTCCTTCTTTTGACACTGTGCTTGGCTTAGGTCTCTCTGTACACGCTCTAACATCAAAGTCTTTTCTCTGAGAGCATCCCTCGTGTGATGGAGCTTGGTTTCTAGGCTATTGAATTTACTTTCAGCTTTAGAAAGTTGCTGGGAAAGCATCTCATTGTTATCGTTCAGGTTAGACACATCAAAATTCATTTTGTCCTGCAAGCGTAACCACTCATCTCTTGCTCTCTGGAAGGCAAGTTCCAGGTCTCTTTTTGATGTCTGACTTTGATGGTGATCATGTATGGCGGTAGCCAGTCTAGAACGGTAGGATTCCACTTCTGTTTCCAGTCTTTCTTTGCTTTGTTTTTCATTCTCCAGCTTAGAGTTTAGCATTGTATTCTCAGCTGTCAGAACATTAAGTTGTCCAGTATATTGGAATGTTGTCTTTGTTAATATTTCCTCATTCAGTTTTATTGTCTTTTGAAGATCATCATTCTTTTCTTTTACAATTTCAATGTCCTCAAAATATTTCTTTTCCTTTTCCTGGTTCTGACATTTTATTGTGTCTATTTCAAGTCTTAGCATGGCAACTTCATCCTGCAACATGTGGTTTTTATGTAACAGATCTTTTTCTTTTTCAGGACTATCGGACACCTAAGTGAAACAAAGGAGATTTTTAGCTAGTACTCAATAAATTGACATTTCATGATTTCCTCTGAAAGACTAACCTATATGTTTATACAATGAAAAGGCTGCAATAAGTGGATATCCAACTGGAAAAAATAAGGTTGGATACAAACCTCAGACTTCTTACAAGCAGAAATCTTCAAAAGTTCAAAAATTTAATTAAAGACAATGAATCCACGAAAGCAAAAAAGAAACCACAAGAGAATTCTTAAGAGGCTCAGAATTGGAAAGGCCTTTCTCTAAATTATAACAAACCCAGAAGGCTTAAAATAAAAGATTAATAAATCTGACTACACTTAAAAATTGCATCTGATGTGATATATTTATACAATGGAATACTACTCAGCCATAAAAAAGAATGAAATAATGCCATTTGCAGCAACATGGATGGACCTAGAGACTATCATACTAAGTGAAGTAAGCCAGACAGAGAAAGAGAAATATATGATATCATTATATGAGTAATCTAAAAAAAATGATACAAATGAACTTATTTACAAAACAGAAAGAGACTCACAGACATAGAACAAAAACTTACGGTTACTAAAGGGGAAAGAGGGGGAGGGATTCATTAGGAGGTTGGGATTAATATATACACACTACTATATAAAAAACAGATAACCAACAATGACCTACTGTGTAGCACAGGGAACTACACTCAATATTTGGAAAAAGAATCTATAAAGGTATATATATATATAAAACTGAATCACTGTGCTGTATACCTGAAACTAACACAATATTGTAAATCAACTATACTTCAATAAAAAATAAAATAAAATACCACCCGCTAGCTTAAAAAAAATTACATCTGCTATCTAACCTATACAGCTACCCCATAGTAAAAGCCTTAGCTCTGTATATATTTCGACAGATTAAATTTCCTAAAAAATTTTTTTCCTGAGAATACTCCATAAATATTCTACGTTTCTAATATTTGTATAGTCCTGAGAATATTCCATAAATATTCTATGTTTCTAATATTTTTACAGTCAGTTACAAGAATTACATCTACTGATAACTGTACTAAATAAGCACTTCTACAAATGTCAATTAACTCATTTAGCTATGACAGTCCTGGAAATGAGGAAGTCAAAAATACAAGCAAGCTGCAGGCTTTTCTCCAGGTCTTCTGACTTTACTATGAGTCCCCTTACACCAAACCACAGCTAGTTGTCTAGTACAAACATATAAATATGAAATGGGCCTTATATTTCACTAATGGTGCATACACTAGTGGTAAATAAGGTAAAATTTATAGAGATCTTAGAAAATCATGAGATTATTCGCTGCTGCAATCACTTTTATTCTCTCTTCATAATGCTTAAAATAGTAAGGTAGGGGGAAATACAGTGAACTGTTTCACTAAAAATAAAATACGTATCAATAAATTATCACTAAATAAATATTATGGCATATCTATCACTATTTTCAAAAGTTCCTTGTACTGAAATAGGACACTACATGGAGCAAAGTGTTAATTTTCTCACAAGTAGAAGAATGACATCCAAAAGACGGTCTCTGAACTGGCTATACCTTTCCTCCTTACCATCAGTGGAAGGGATAAACTAACCTCTCTATTAATCTATCAAGGAACTGAAATCACTGCCAAAAACCATAATGTTGTTTTGTTTGTTTGTTTTGGGGTTTTCTTTTTTTTTTTGGTATTTTATAAGTTTATTCTGAGGAAATAATTTTTTTAAGTGCTCAAAAATGTTTTTACGGGCTTCCCTGGTGGCGCAGTGGTTGAGAGTCCACCTGCCGATGCAGGGGACACGGGTTTGTGCCCCGGTCCGGGAAGATCCCACATGCCGCGGAGCGGCTGGGCCCGTGAGCCACGGCCGCTAAGCCTGCGCGTCCGGAGCCTGTGCTCCACAACGGGAGAGGCCACAACAGTGAGAGGCCCGCGTACCGCAAAAAAAAAAAAAAAGTTTTTACAACTAATGTTGCAGCTTTTACAATACTGAAAAATTGTAAATGATGTAAAAATGTCATTGATGGGGTACTGGTTAAAGAAATGACAGTGAAACCAAGAACAGACTCTGATTTAGACACTGAAAATGATGAGGTGCATAGTGATTGACATGTTCACTCCAAAGCAGAGGGCAAGATCGTATTCAGTGCTGGGATTTGGTTGGGTAGTGTGGTCGATGGTGGAGCACACGTGGTCTTCCCTGCCTAAACCACCATCAGGGTGCAGACTTTTCTAGATGGTAGCAATAGTTTTGAGATTATGAAAAGTTCATCAGTTCCTATGGAAAATATTAAAAGCCTCTCCTTGGATGAGGCTATTGTATGTCACTGCTTGACTGTTGCAGACAAATGGATTTGAATTAAAAATACTACTTGAATTAAATTTAATTAAAGATAATTCAATTATGTTTGAATTAAAAATATTAAATATCCAATGGACGAGAAACGTCACCCCCCCCAAATATACTTAAATAGGTTTTAAAATATCCTCTATACTGTCTGTGATGTATAGTATTGGTTTTTAAAATATATACATAGGGCTTCCCTGGTGGCGCAGTGGTTGAGAGTCCACCTGCCGATGCAGGGGACACAGGTTCGTTCCCCGGTCCGGGAGGATCCCACATGCCGCGGAGCGGCTGGGCCCGTGAGCCATGGCCGCTGAGCCTGTGCGTCCAGAGCCTGTGCTCCACGACGGGAGAGGCCACAACAGTGAGAGGCCCGTGTACCGCAAAAAAAAAAAAAAAAAAAAAAAATATATATATATATATATATATATACATATACAGATACATACACACAAATATTTGAAAATGATTAAAGAAAATACCTCAGAATTCATTTCCTTATTAGTCATTTCTATCTCCTTTTGTTTGGCAAGGTGATTGGTCAGGATTCCATCTTGTAAAATTCTGGCATTCCGCTCTCGAGAAAGCTGCCTCTGAGTGTCATTTCGCTCTTCTACAACCTGGAGACACATTTCATGAGGTTTTTGGTCTCATACCATTAAAAAAAAAAAGTCAAAAGCTTAAGAGCAGAATTTAAAAAAAAACAAAAAACTGTTACAAGGAAGTAGCCTTTTTATATAAACACAAGGATCTTTATCCCACATGAATAACTTAAGATTTTAATTTAAATGACTGCTAAACTTATCACAGAGCAAAAATACAGGGAGATATAGTATTGTGAAAGAAAATCTTTTTACAAAGCATTTAACTAGTTCCATCACAGTCTCAAGGCAATTTAGCCTGTATTTTAACATAAAAAAGCCAAAATTAACACATGGATTGGAATTAAGAATATTACTTTCGAATGGACCAAAAATGCCAATCCTTATGTTAATCATTAAGCTCAATTTACCTTCCATTCCTCCATTCAGAAAACATACACAGAGCATGAATTAGAAGCTAAGAATGGCAAGAAATTAATAATTTAAGCTAAAAATGTCATAGTTCATATTTAGGATGAGATAACACTTTTTATTTGTTTTAAACCTAAATAATATATATTAAATCAAAGAGATATTACAAATAATACTGATGAAATACTGTTGGAAATTTGAAATTTTCACCAAAGATTAACTTACCTGATTCAGATTATTTCTCACAGTCCTCAGTTCCGTGTCTAGTGCTCTGAGATTGAGTTCAAGTTGTTGTTTCATTTCAACTTCTTTACTGTATTGCTCTTCTTTTCTTCTTAACTGCTCCCTAATTTTTTCATATAACATGTCAGCATTTCTTCTCTTCTCTTCTTCTTGTTTTAGGGTGAATCTGCAGTTAAATATGTTTACCTTAAAATGTGTTTTGTTAGGAAATAAAAAGTTCATTTTATGATCTGGCTCTTCACCCGCTGATTTACTATCCTAATGAAATTTCTGTTCTCCAGTTTTGTTTTCCTTTCTAGGTCTCATATTTTTAATTCCTCACTTCAATCTCTTCATAAAGATATATATACTTGAAAGGTAGCAATGAAAAAACATTCTGCCACTTAAGTAAGTTTTAGTCCAGAGTAACTCTGGTGAATAGTGTAGGAAAGAAATTTTGAAATTATTCAGTGAAGTGAGGTCGAAAATTACCCTGTTTTCCACAGTCATAATTACTCCTCCTTTAGGACAGATAATTTAGTTACTAATTAAAAAGAGAAGCTGTTGTTTAGAAACAAGTTTATAAGTTGACTAGAAATAAAATTTCAACTTCATAAAATACTGCAGTTACCCCTAAATGACTTACAGTGCCAGATAAAATCTGCAGATGTCTTTTACAGAACATATATCTTCAGACACTGTAATCCAAGACTAGGCTAGGGAATCTAATATCTGTTGCCCCACACTTTTTATGTTTCTTCTTTTGCAACATTTTCAACTTGTTGATTATTATCTATTTAATAAATCATTTTAAATCCCGTAAGGCAGGATCCATATTAATTAATTAAACAATAGAGAGTATTTTGTGCTTTCAGCACAAACCTTTGAACTAATTTTATCTCTGTATGAAAGAGATATTGAATAAACTAATCAGTAATCACCTTCCATTTTTACCTTTTATTTCATCCATGCATATGTTAAGAATAAAACTGCATAAATTTTTTTTTTAATTTTGTTTTGAGAAAAATGGCCATTTCATACTTCTGTGGGTGGGAGTGTAAAGTAATATAAACTTTCTGGAGAACAATTTAGAAACATGGATCAAAGACCTTTTTTAAAAGTTCTCATACTTTAACCAAATAACACAATATTAAAGAATTTATTCAAAATAAATAATCATAAATGTAGAAATGAATTTATAGAAGAGACGTTCCTAGTAGCATTAAATATAATACAGAAAAATGAAAAACAACTGAAATTCAATTTGTTAAAAAAATAATGACTATAATTCAAAAAGACACAAGCACCCCAATGTTCATTGCAGCACTATTTACAATAGCCAGGTCATGGAAGCAACGTAAATGCCCATCGACAGACGAATGGATAAAGAAGATGTGGCACATATATACAATGGAATATTACTCAGCCATAAAAAGGAACGAAATTGGGTCATTTGTTGTGACGTGGATGGATCTAAAGTCTGTCATACAGAGTGAAGTAAGTCAGAAAGAGAAAAACAAATATCGTATATTAACACATATATGTGGAATCTAGAAAAATGGTACAGGTGAACTGGTTTGCAAGGCAGAAATAGAGACACAGATGTAGAGAACAAACATATGGACACCAAGGGGGGAAAGCAGGGGTGTGGGATGAACTGGGAGCTTGGGATTGACATGTATACACTAATATGTATAAAATGGATAACTAATAAGAACCTGCTGTATAAAAAAAATAAATAAAATTTTTTAAAAAAGAGAGATTACAAAAAAAATGAGGCTTCATATGGAGGACTTCTGTATGGCCATGAAAATGATGATTTGGAAATATATACACTAAATTATTAGTAGAAGTATCCACTGTTAAGAACTTGCTATATTATTTCCAAGAATTTCACACTCCACAATACTAATGAAGTTTTCTCCCCTGTAAAATCCCAGCAGGTAAGTTAGCAATTATAAAACTTCCCATAGTATTAAAGTAAATACACATCTGTAGTATTACAGTAAATAAAAACAGTTCAAATATTTCTTTAAAACCAAGATGTTCAATACCTCAAGCTGCAGAGCTCTTGTTCCCACTCCACTTTTTGATGCTCTAACTGTGATTTCATTTCTTTTGTTTCTGATAGCTCCTTTTGTAGCCCACTAACCTTACTTTCCAGTTTTTTATTTTTTCCTGTAAGTAGTTCACAGTGATTTTTTTTAAGTTCTATTAATCTTTCATATGAAAGAACTGCATCCTGAATTTTCAATAAGCTAACAGAATCTGCATTAGGAAGAAAACAAAGATAGAAATAAAATATGAGTAATTTTTGTGTATAAAGCACTGTGCATTTTCACCTTCACTCATCCATACATTGAACAAATACATTTTTTTTTTTTTGGCCATGCCGCACAGCATACGGGATCTTAATTCCCTGACCAGGAATTCAAGTGGTTAAATATACAATGCCCCAAAGAGGTGGAGGAAAGAGACAGAAAAAAAATATTTGAAGAAAAGAATGGCCAACAACTTTCTAAACTTAATGAAAACTACAATCTCACAGATCCAGGAGGATCTGGCAAGGAGAGAAGAAGTGGAAGTAAACTATTTTGTAATATTCTTATCCTATATATGATGTGGTACAATATTACTTGAAGGTGGACTGTGATAACCCTAAGTAAAATACTGTAAACCCTAAAGCAACCACTAAAATAGTGAAACAAAAGAGTTACAGTTAATAAACCAAAAAAACAAAAAAGAAATAAAACTACATCATAAAAATTACTCGATTAATCTAAAAGACGGCAGAAAAAGAAGCGGGGAACAAAGAACAGATGGGATAAACAGAAATCAAACAGCATAATGACAGATTCAAACCTACTGTATCAATAATCACATTAAGTGAAAATGGTCTGAAAACCTCAATTAAAAAGCAGATTGTCAGGGACTTCACTGGTGGCGCAGTGGTCAAGAATCCACCTGCCAACGCAGGGGACACAGGTTCGAGCCCTGGTCCTCCCACATGTCATGGAGTAACTAAACCCATGCACCACAACTACTGAGCCCACATGCCACAATTACTGAAGCCCATGGGCCTACAGCCTGTGCTCCACAGCAAGAGAAGCCACCGCAATGAGAAGCCTGAGCACCACAATGAAGAGTAGCCCCCACTCGCCGTAACTAGAGAAAGCCCATGTGCAGCAATGAAGACCCAACGCAGCCAAAAATAAATAAATTAATTAATTTTTAAGAAAAAGCAGATTGTCAGACTGGATCAAAAAGCGAGACCCAACTGTATGCCACCTACAAGAAATGCACTTTAAACACACAGACATAAATTTGTAATAAGGTTAGAAATAAGATATACCACACAACAAACAAACAAACAAACAAACAAAAAAGATATACCACACTAACATGTGACAAAACAAAGCTAAGCTAGACTGGCTATATTAATACCAAACAAAGTAGACTTCAGAGCAAAAAACATTATCAGCAATAAACAAGGTCATTCATAATGATGAGTGTCAATTAATAAGAAGCATAACAACCCTAAACGTTTATGTGCCTAATAACTTCAAAATATATGAAGCAAAACTTGAGAGAACTGCAAAGAAAAATAGACAAATCCACAATTACAGTCTGAGATTTCAACACCCCTCAATGAATAAGTGATAGAAAGAGCAGGCAGAAAATCAGCAAGGATACTGTAGACTTGAACACCACCATACTTTTCAAGTAGCCATGGAACACTTACCAAAAAAAGACTGTATTCTGGGTTATAAAAAAGGAGTAAGTCAAAAGGATTTAAGTCATACAAAGTATGTTCTCTGACCACAAAGCAATCAAACTGGAAATCAAGAACAAAAATATTTCTGGAAAATACTCCAATATTTGAAAACTAAATAACACACATCTAAATAACCCTTGGATTAAAGAGGTAATGAAAAGAGGAATTACAAAGTATTTTGAACTGAATAAAAATGAAAACATAATATATTACAATTTGTGGAATACTGCTTACTTGCATGAAAATTTATAGCACTGAATGTCTATATTAGAAAAGAAGGTCTCAAATCAATGACCTTGGCTTCCAACATAAAAATCCAGAAAAAGAGAAAATTAGGGGACTTCCCTGATGGTTCAGTGGTTAAGGATCTGCTTTCCAATCCAGGGGACGTGGGTTCGATTCCTGGTCGGGGAACTAAAACCCCACATGCCATGGGGCAACTAAGCCAGCCCGCTGCAACTACTGAACACGCAAGCCACAACTAGAGAGTCAGCATGCCGCAACTACAGAGCCCACACACGCTGGAGCCCACACCCCATCTGGAGTGTCACAAATACTGAGCCCACACGTCACAACTAGAGAGAGAAGCCCACACGCTGCAACGAAAGATCCCACGTGCCGCAACTAAGACCCAACGCAGCCAAAAATAAAATTAAATAAATAAATAAATAAATATTTTTAAAAAAAGAGCAAAGTAAACCCAAAGCAAGCAGAAGAAAGGAAATAAAAAACATCAAAGAAAAAATCAATGAGAAAAAACAAAACAAACAAAACAAAAAAGACATGGAAAAATCAATGAGGGACTCCCCTGGTGGCACAATGGTTAAGAATCCACCTGCCAATGCAAGGGACATGGGGTTGATCCCCGGTCTGGGAAGATCCCACATGCCTCAGAGCAACTAGGCCTGTGTGCCAAAACTACTGAGCCTGCATTCTAGTGCCCGCAAGCCACAACTACTGAGCCCGCATGCCACAACTACTGAAGCCCACGCACCTAGAACCCATGCTCCACAACAAAAGAAGCCACAGCAATGAGAAGCCTGCATACTGAACGAAGAGTAGCCCCCGCTCGCCACAACTAGAGAAAGCCTGCACACAGCAACGAAGACCCAACAGAGCCAAAAATAAATAAATAAATATTTTAAAAATCAGTGAAACCAAATATATTCAGAAGATGAATAAAAGTGATAAACCTCTAGCCAGGCTGATAATGAAAAAAAAAAAAAGAGAGAGAAGGCACAAATTACCAATTTCACAGAAATAAGTAATGAGAAATTACTACAGATTCTATAGATATTAAAAGACTGACAGTAATATTATGAACATTATGTAAATAAATTTGGCAACTCAGATGAAGTGGGTAAATTCCTTGAGAGAGGGAAATTACCAAAGCTCAATCAAGAAAGAACAAATAAACTAAGTAGCCCTATATCTAAAAAAGAAACTAAAGTCCTAGTTAAAGACCTTCCCACAAAGAAAATTCCAGGCCCAAGAGGCTACACTGGTGAATTCTACCAAATATTACAACAGTATACACAAAAAGGCTTTATATTTATACCATGGTCCTACCTTTACACTCCATGCCAAGTTGTTCAATTAGCAACATGGGATTCTTATAATTAGAGTAAAGCATCTGGCAATCCTCAAAAGCTGTTTCAGATGACTGAGTTAAGTCATCAAGGTCATCCATAGAATCAATTTGCTCTTTGACCTACAAATAAAAAATACTATTTCACAATGTCCCCAAAATATTTATAAAATATACTAAGTGTACAGAGATGATAAATATCTCTTTATTAAAGCAAAAACACAGATACTTTTTAAAAGAACAGATTTTTATCAAAGGGATAATTTTATCAACAGTGTTTCTAAATTATTTTTTCAAAGTAAATGTCTCTACAACAAAGGAAGATTTTTTATTTTTCCACTATACCTTTTACAAAGTAATTTTTTACTACAGGATAATATTTTTTATAATTAATTTTTTACTCTACCTTGTTCTTTTCGTTAGATGTTTCCTTTGTAGCCCTAAAAAAACAAACGATTCTTTTCAGGCAAACATTAAATACTTAAAATACAAAGAATACCTAAACCTATTGTTTTTTACATAAAATCTTTGCATCGGTAATTCCTATTAAATTAATTCCTATTAAATCCTATTCAGTATGGACTAAATGTTTGTAAATTTATGATTATATAATTTTTAAAAATCTATGTATGATAGAATAATTTTTAAGTACGCATCTGCATATTCAATTATATAAGAATATTACACTTCAAAATCAATGAACAAGCCCTTACCATAAAACTATACGTGAATAGAAGTATTATGTACAATTATTTACTATAATATTTTAAAGATAATGTAATACAATCAATAAGCTTTCTAATATTGGACATGCAAACAAGATTAAACGGAATAAATGCATCCTCTACTGGCTCATTTCCAACAGCATACAAACATACTCTAAAAACTCCCATCTTAACATAAAAAGAAAAAGGAAACTCCCTTGAACTCCACATTCCTCTTCAGTTACCATCCAGTTCTCTATTGCCTTTCCCAGTAAGTATTCCCTAAGGAGCCGTTTATACTTATTCACTACAGTCCAACTTCCATGGGGAATATTTATTGAAACTACTTCTGGTCAAAGCCACTCGTCCTCATCTTAACCTTTCAGCAGCGTTCATCTGGTATAGTTGAGAATTCTCTTGTCGTGGCCTGTACACTATATTATGCTGTTCTATTTCCAGAAAAAGTATTCAGTGCTAATATTTCTTGACCTAAAAATAAAGAATTTGTAGATTTTACCTGCCATCATCCTGATCTACTTCACTTAAACTGCTGTCATCATTCATGTGTAGCAGACCACCGATCAGTGAATCAGCCTTCTCAAACATTGGTGTAATCACACATTCTTTTGATGTCCATTTTTCATTTTCATTTTTCTTTACTTCCTTCATATGCACGCCAGGACCGCTACTTTAAAAAATCCATAAAAAAGCCAATGTTTTCTAATAATTCTACTGATAAAGAATAAAGAACCAATTTTTAAAAAAATTCCAACTCTTACCCATCATAAGTCATTTATTAGTTCACAAAACAGTTATGAAGTACCAACCATATGCAAGCAAATACAAATTCTTGCTTCAAAGACAGATACACAATTATGATACAACATGATATGTAAGAGTTGACATATGAAAGTTATAAGTGAACATAGGAAAGCTTTACAGAAGAGGTTAAGTAAACAGGAGGTCATGAGGAAAAGAAAATGGAGAAAATCATTCTACTTGATTAGAATGTGAGCACAAAGATCAGGCACATGGCGTCTAGGTGTTTCCTAGGAACTTGGAAGGAAAAGTACAAAATACATGGAAGGAAGCAGAGAGATGAGTCTGGAAAGACATTCTGAAGAACCTCAAGTGCTACACTGAAAAGCTGAAGTTCACTGCCTAAAAGCAATGATTCTTAGACATGGGAGTAATAATTAGATTTCTACTATATTGTTTTGTTTTGATATATAATGTTTAATTTACATGATTTTTAAAAATAACATGAGGTACATATAACATGAAAGAAGAACTCAAGGAAATATCTTGGGGGGAAAATTTACTTTTAAACACCCACATGTTGGGGTCACGTCAGCATCAGGGCTGAAAAATAGGTACCTCATAGTATCCCTCCACCACCAGCAACAGTTTGGCATCTATCCATGGACAAAAGTGGCTTTGTGGGAATTGCAGGATCCAGCACCATAAACCAAGGGACCTGGGAAGAGTCCTGCCCACCCAAGTGGTAACAGACATACAGACCACATCCCTGCTGTGGACCCTGCATGGTCCATGAACTGGCTCCAGCCACTCTTAGCAACGTCCAGGGAACCCCTGGAAAACACTGTCTTAGACAATCACCCACAGACGAGAGAGCCTTTGTGGAAATCCAGGTTTCCAGCAGAGAAGTGCCAGCATACCACTGGAACAAAAAAATGCAAGTTGGGGTACACTGGAGAGGGCAGTTATTAAAGACTGGAAGAGGTGACTGCTACTTCAAATGCAAAGACAGCAATGCAAAACTTCAAGTAACATAAAAAAAAATCAAGAAAACATGACGCTACCAAAAGATCACAATAATTTTCCAGTAACAAATCCCAAAGACATGGAGATCTGCAATCTACCTGATAGAGAATTCAAAATAGTAGTTTTAAGGAAACTCAGTGAGCTACAAGAAAACACAGAAACACAACCCAACAAAATCAGGAAAGTAATACAGAAACAAGATGAGGAGTTTAACAAAGAGATAGAAATAATAAAAAAGAACCAAATGGAAATTTTGGAGCTGAAGAATACAATGAATGAAAGGAAAAATGCAATAAAGAACACTGACAGCAGAATGGATCAAACAGAAGAAAGAATCTGTGAGTTAAGAGATAGGAGCTTTGAAATAATCCAATCAGAGAAGAATAAAGGAAAAAAGAATGAAAAAGTGGGAAGAAAGCCTACATGAATTACCAGATACTATCAAAAGAAATAATTCATAAATCGTTGCAGTTCCAGAAAGAGAAGATAGGGAGAAGGTGGCAGAAAGCTTATTTAAAGAAAAAATGGTTGAGAACTTCCTAAACCTGGGGAGAGATTTGGATATCCAAGTTCCTAAAGCTTATAGGTCACCAAACAAACTCAACTTAAAGAAATCCTCACCAGGAGACATTATAACAAAACTGTCAAAACTCAAAGACAAAGAGAGAGTCTTAAAAGCAGCAAAAGTAAAGAGGCTTGTAAATTATAAGGGAATCCCCATAAGTCTATCAACGGATTTCAAGAGAGTAGGATGACATATTCAAAGTGCTAAAAGAAAAAAACTGCCAACCAAGAACACTCTATCCAGAAAAGTTGTCTTTCAGAAATGAAGGAAAGATAAAGACTTTCCCAAACAAAGCAAAGCTGAGGGAGGTCATCACCACTAGACCTGCCTCACAAGAAATGCTGAAAGGAGTCTTCAAGCTCTAATCAAAGGACGCTAATTAGTAACACAAAATATATTTAAATATACAACACACTGGTAAAGGTAAGTATACAGTCAAATCCAGAATACTCTAATACTGTAATACGATGGTGTGTTAACCAATTAACTCTAGTATTAAGGCTAAAGGACAAGAGTATTAGAAATAACTATAACCCTAGTAAAATATAAAATTTGTTAATCATGAATATTAGCTCAAATGAGAACTTGTTTTATAGGAAAATAACAATTATCTATTGTTAAGTACTGACATAGGCTTACCTATCAGAATCTTCATTCTCCATGGTAGGAAACTGTTGGTTATTAGTTTTTCTGCTCTTTCTCTGTTGAATTAGTCCACTATCATCATCATATATGTTTTCTGATACTTCCATTTCACTACTTTTGTGCTTATTCTTTTCTTCTTCAACCTTTAATGAAAGTTTGACACTACATATAACTGTTATCACCTTATTCATTATAAAGACCTTTTCATTTTCATTAATTATTTGACTCAGAGTTTGCCCCGGTTTTAAGCAATAAAAATAGTTTTGTGCTTACTTTAATTTTTTTTAATTACAAGTCACTGAAATTTTTGTAAATTCTGCTTCTTTCTGTTTGAGGAAAAGAAATAAAGTTTTAAAAATTTCAAAAAGGGCTTTTTAATGTTGTGCAGCTATTCACATCCACTCTTCCCCGTCTGATGGCAGAGACAGAGAAATAAAGAGACAAAGACACAAAATTTGTCCTCTTCGGTCTTTACCGCCTGGATTTTGCATTAAACAGCCAAATTTAGAGGATGTGACACGTTGGTGCTTCAGTAACAAAAAGTAAACATTCTTCTTTCTGCACTGAAGCTATTCTTCCCCCACTGCCTTTTACAATTCTTTTTCCATTTGGATCCTGGGAATATCAAAAAAGTGACGGTGTTCACTAAAATATATGAACCAAAGTTTACCAAAAAACAGGAGTAGAGTGAAATTAATGAATTGTTAGTTAGTGTGGAACTCTGGAAAATGAGTAATGCCTCCCAATTTCACATTCAATAACCATGGAATTTTATAGCTTAAGGGTATAGAAGTAATTATCTACTTTAGCCCCACTATTTACCAATAATGGGAATAAAACCAAGAAAGGTTCAATGATTTGTCCAAAGCCCCTAAAGTGGCATTTCCTAGCATTTCATGGCACCAAAAGAGATGATACAATTCTGTAACCCTGAATCTGATAAATTACCAAATGAATTCATCAAATTAATCAGATAAGTTAAAAGTGTGACTTTGGCAAAGTAATTTAATGCCTCAGTTGGGGGTAGGGCTCATCTCTTTTTCTTTTAAAGGAGAATATCTACAGATTTTTGTCTATCATTAAAACTCAGTCAATGCACCTCTTACACAAAAGAGCAAACAAACAAATTAAAAAATCTATTACTGGAAGGAAAAAAAAACTCACCGCACGTCAAAACTCAGTTTTCTCCTTTGGAGATAAATACTGAATTTTTTTGCTGAGGGTTTATATTACCTATATGATAAAATCATACATGTCAAAACTTACCACATTTTATTAAACAACATAATGTAAAGGTCTGACTCAACAGAAACATCTGAGAGTGGTGATTAAAGAATACGTGGGAGTACATGTATTTGTTATTAAAAATATCTTGAAGTGGCCATGTTGGAATTCTAAGTGCCAAGGGATTGAGTAAAGCAGAGAAGATCGCACACACTAAAGCACAATAAAGAGACTAGTTTAGCAGGAATACGTGTTTATGTCCCTTCTTTCAGTCACTGCTTCCTTCCCATACTATAGAAGTGTAATTTATATTTAAAACCCAATAGATTTTTAAAAACCTCCAAACCCTAGCTGATTATATTTCTTAAGCAATTTCCTTTGTGCTTATTCTGGCTCAGAAGGTCACACGGTATGTAGCTAAATTAGTTTCCCAGTCCATGTGAAAGACTGACAGAGAGAGACTTAAGGTTGATTAAGGAACAAAAGCCATGAAAATAGTTTCCTATTATTTAGATGGCAGAAGTAATCTATTTCTACACAATTACCTATTTAGCTGACCCCATTTTATTAATAAGTGGAAAATCAGAATGGATCAGATCATTGATAAAGAGAAAGAACAAAGTAGCAGCAAATGAACCTCTACCTCTTTTTGAAGTTGAATTTTCTCTTTTTCCAAAGCCAGGAACTGTATTTGTAACATGCCTATCTCATTCTTAAACCTTTGCATATCTTGCTGTAATTCTTCATTTAGATACACTTTGGATGTTCTGTTACTATTCGGTGGAGAAGAACTCCCATTTTCTAATTCAGGTTCCATGCTTTTATAGTTATTAGCACTGCAATTATCTGCAAGCAATGGCTTCTGGAACCAGTCTTGTATTGGTTTGGTTTTCTTATAAGTATTTGTAACAGCAGAAATATCACGACTTTTTATTTGAATCATGTGTCTCATTTCATTGGAGCGGGCAAGCCATAAATCAAAAAGTCTTTGGGGATCACTAGACTGAGGTATACATCCGGTGTCTAATTTCCAATTAGTGTTATTTTGGTTCATATTTTGTACCATTTGCATATCAAACTCTTGGTCTTCTTGCACTTCAAATGTAACTACTGGGTCCCTTACTTTTTTATTTTTTGTATCATTATAAAAACTCTCCTCATTTTTGTTAAAAACATGTTCAGTGTCTGGTTTATCACTTTCATAGTCTAATTTATTTTCATTTAAATAAAGCTGTGAAGATGATGGGCAAGCATGTCCCCAGTACCCAGAGGTTAAATAAGATGGAAAAACATTTTCAAGACTGGGTTCTTTTTGTTCAGGAAATGCTTGGAATGCTAGAGAGACAGATACTCCAAATGCATCTTTTGCCTCACAGTCAGGTATATTATTTGTCAAATTAGAAGGTATTTCCTTTATGTTTGCTCCTTCTTTAGGGGTATCATGTAGTGGCTCTTCCTCAGGACAAACAGTAATTTTGTATTTTTCAAAAATTTCACCAAACTTCTGCTTTAACTCATTTGTGATGAGTTTTAAGTTATTTTTCCACTCTAATTTGCCTGGTTTGGTCCACATTTCCTCATACTTTTGTACACAAGGAAGTCCTGAACATACAGATATGTCCTCTCTATCACATTCATTATTCATTTCTGGTTCTTGAGGCATTTTTTGCAGATGCAAAAGCGGAAGATTAGTTGGCTTCATTTGATTTTCAGATGTCTTTTCTGTCAGGGTACATGTTTGTAAAATAACTTTATCCTTAAGTAATCAAGTATGGACAAAGAAAAATTAGAGAATAATTAAAATTCAACCGTTAAACTTCTTAATCTATGTTTAGCTACTCACAAATCACTGGATTACAACTAAGAAGTGAAAAATAACTTGCCTTAGCCTAAAACAGGAGAAAAACATGAACTCACAAACCCAATTTTGTCACTGTTTGTTTGAACTAAATAATTCATATATGTTAAATCTACCAAAAATGAATTAGGAGATGATTTTTAATGTTACAAAGGCTTCCTTACTTAAAAATATTTCACCTCACCGTACCTTAAGAGTCCCTATGTGCACATAAGGATTTTTTTTAAGGACTAGTAACTGGAGAATAGACAAACCTTAAATTACTAGGAGCCAAAATCAATTAACACCAATCAGAAAGAGGAACAAATTCCTAAATTTTAATGCAAATTATATACTATGATAGTATTATATATTGATATAATACCTGCTTTCATTCAGTTATATTTTATTCTAATATCCACTAATGAAAGTGGATAAAACATTGTTTAATAATATTTACTGGTTTCCTACCCTGAAATGAAATAATTTAGAAAGTTATTGTTTGTACCCTAACAACAAAGGTCCAATTCTGGAAGGTTTGATTCCTTAATAAGCAATTGGGTTGATTGTATGACCCCTTCTCTCCCTGAATGTAGATCCTTAGGTCGATTACATAGAGGTCACAAGACAGAATAAATCTTTAATCTTGGCATTAGTGACTGGCAATTTGAAACTGCAAATTTTGAACAGCTGGGAATGATTTCTCCTTCCATGAATCTAACTCATGGACCATCATTGATATATTGTTCATAATTTCAACTGCTTAATCATACAATTCAGTATTTGATTATCACCTTCTTTATCATGTAAGGAAGAAGCAAACAATATTCAGGAAATTTTTTTGCCTCAATTCCAAGGACAAAGTTTAACTATAAATTATAATAGATTCTAACAATATTTTAAGCTTTGTAATTAAAGCACTATAAAAACTAAATATTAAATTGTTATCTATTGATTCTAAGAGGTTAATTTTGAAAGGTAATTTCATTTGAACTCTGTTATGTCGTTAAAGCATAGAAAACAATATTGAGCCAGAAATTTACATTTACATTTTTACATACCTGTGAGTGGTTATTTTCACTTCCATCAAGCCTTTCTTGTGCTTCCTCCGATGTTATTTCTAAGTCTAGTTCTGCTGACAAATCTATATGTTTAGTTAAAATTAACTATTTAGAACAGTTAGATAAAAGACATAATCTTTATAAAAATAGACTTTAAAAAATTTATCAAATGACAATTTAAATTAAGCTTAATCTTTAGCTGAATATTTACTTCTTTAAGAAATACTTCTAATTACCTAAAACTTCAACAAACCATCTGGGAAATACCAGATGTCACCATGTTACAGACACACAAACATCTCAAAGATTCATTTACAAATTCATCCACCAAACATCAATGAACAGAACAATCAAAAACCAAACAAAATTTAAAAATACAGGACAAACATATAAAGTCACAATATACTCTGTTCTCTACTTCATAATAGTACCGATTTAACAACACACCAAGCTTCAACTGCAACGTTATTCATGGTTTCCAAAGTTACTGTTACTTTTCATGCTTTTATCAGTTCCTTAATCTGAAATGCTTTCCTCTACTCTTCTGACAAATTTCTTTTCATCTTTTAAGACCCAGCCTGCTTTGTGAAGTCCTCCTTGATTACAGTTCTCTTTCCCCAAATAGGTATCTCTTTCCTAGTAGCTACCTTAGTACTTTATAGATTTTTCTAGTGTATCTTCATCACCTGAACTGTAAATTATTTCTTCACGACTATCCTCTTTGCTCCTAGACTGTAGAGAACAATCTCTTGAAATCATCTTTATATACACAGTCTTTATTTATTTTACTCAATAATTATTTACTGAGTTCCTGCTCAGTACTAAACATTGCAGTTTAAAGAAGAATGTAGATAAAAGGTGTCAGGGATGGCTTTTCTAGAGATAATGCCTGAGCTGAGACTTACACAGTGAGGTCAGTCAGATTCAAGGGAATAGAGGACAGGAAAGGGAGAGAGCATGGAAAGCTGTAGCAAGACAGGGAGAGAAGCATACATAAAACAGGGTGAATATTTGTCTAAAATACAGGGATAGATGAGAGAGCATCACCAGCAGTTCAGAATTCCAGAGCAAAGGACAGACAGAAAGGGCTAGAGAGGGAGAGTCAGGTAGAAGTTAGATTATGAAAGCCTCGTGTCATTCTAAGATGGCTGAACATTAATATGCTTTAAAGAGTGGTTCACGATCACTGGTGCATTTGAGATAGATCACTCTAAATGCTGCGGGAGGGGTGAATTTGAAGGCCATACAAATAAATAGAGGGAGACGAATTTGATGGCATTATAATGCAAAAAAAAGATGATGCAGGCCTACACTGAGGGACTGTTTCCAGAAATATTTAAGATATAAAATTACCAGGACCCAGCACAGAATAAATCTTTATTAAATAAATAAATGCACGAATCCTGGGTCCCTCAAGAACTAGACTCTGCTTATTACTTTAAAAGGTATCAACTGAGAAGAGAAATGATCTGCATGAACTGTTTTAAGTTGCTTGTATTTAGTTTCCAGTTTTCCTGTTTCACATCTTCCTGTGTTGAGGGGGCTCGTGTAGGTGTTTCGTTTGAATTCGTGCTTCTTGGACCTACCAAGCTCATGGAGAAATGAGAGCAAACAAGTCACTTGTATAGATAAAAAAAACTTTGAGTTTATAGCTTGTAGTCACTACTCTAGGAGATAACTGAGAATCTTTTGTAAATGTAACATTAATTCTACAGGTAAGGAAAGACAAGAGGATAAAACTATAGGACTGGAAAAAGAAAACAGTGTATGATTTATTACTATAGCCCTGATCATATGATGGATCAAGGGCACTAAATTAATTGGTATTTATGTAGAACATATATTAGGTGTGGTTAATCAATAGACTGGGCATCCTAGTAGAATTAGAATTTATTTTCCATATACTATTTTTAAATGATCAGCACTCCTTAAAACCAATATCCCTTGTGAACTATTAATTCATTAAAAATAATAAGTTGATATACTATGCGGACACAGCTAAGAAGGAGGGACTATGTAGCAATCCCCAATGACTCCCATTACCGCCGGGAAAGCCAATTCTAAAATATATAAACTCATAGAAAATACAAGAAATAGTTTAGTGTTTGGTTTTGGAGGTGCTTTTTTAGTTACATTGAATATAGTTATAACTAATACTAATGAATTCAGAGCTAAACAAAAATAAAGCTAAAAAAACTACATTTTGAGAAAGGAATCTTGAGACGTCTACCTAGGTTTCCCAACTAGTCCCAAAATTCTAAATATAATCCTGCTACCCACTCTCAGGTGTATGCTAAATACTAGCCTAACGAACTTATTCTCTCTCCTAATTCTCTTTGTTATTTATTATGTTGCTTTGGTCAGAGGAAGAATGCAAACGTCTTGCTAAAAGACGTTTGGCTGCAGGTTGAATAAAAGGAGTAAACACAAAGCAGATTTTGCCACAAAATGATTTTGGAAACATCAGGATTATGGTGAAGCCATGCCGAGGTGGCCTACGGTTGAGTGCTCTGTGCTTATTTATTACCTTGTTTGCTTTCTCTGTTTTCTGGCAGTTGTGACTCACACAGGTCATGGAGCGTGTAATTCCCTAACAGAAACACCGCTCCGATATTAATCTTTTCTTTATCTATTAAGGTCATCTGTCCAAATTCTGTGGCTGCTGACTGATTTTTGGTCATTGATTGTGACACAAATGGATATTTATCATCAACTTTCAAATGCCCGGCTCTCTGACAAGTCTCATTATTGAGCGTCAAACTAGCAGAATCCCAATCTGAAAAATCTGAAAACAAAGTTTCCATTTATTAGAATGTGAATACTAATACAAATTTGACTAACCTGAACAAATTCTTTCTTCAGAGAAGCAGTCCCATGTCCTCCTCTCCCCCCAAACACACTACTCCTTCATGGCTTATTGTATCTTACACGTCATTGCCATTCATATAGATATGTTAACTACTGCCTCTCATTTTTTCTACTTTTTTTTTTTTTTTTTTTTTTTTTTGCCGTACGCGGGCCTCTCACTGTTGTGGCCTCTCCCGATGCAGACCACAGGCTCCAGACGTGCAGGCTCAGCGGCCAGCTCACGGGCCTAGCCGCTTTGCGGCATGTAGGATCTTCCCAGACCGGGGCACGAACCCATGTCCCCTGCATCGGCAGGTGGACTCTCAACCACTGCGCCACCAGGGAAGCCCCTCATTTTTTCTACTTTTTAATTTTCTAGTATTACTTACTTTGATTCACCCATCAATCTCTATTATATATTCTGTATACCATAAGAACTTTATTAATAATTATGTTTCTTCAACATATGAATTTTTTCATTAACAAAATTATGTCTAACCATTTATTTTATGTTTAAATATGCATGACAGTATTGTGTGTTCCAGAGACATGGGTTTTAAAAAATCTTTTAATGAATGGTACTACTTTAATTACAATGAGATGGACTTTCCTCAATGTACCAATGTATCTTTAGAAAT
Organism: Delphinapterus leucas; assembly: GCF_059928025.1. Lineage (NCBI taxonomy): Eukaryota > Metazoa > Chordata > Mammalia > Artiodactyla > Monodontidae > Delphinapterus > Delphinapterus leucas. The sequence continues at coordinate 19,057,676 of NC_143130.1, read as the reverse complement.
CATTTTTTAAGCCTTGGATAAATATCATAAATTTACAAAAGAAATGATAGCCTTGAGTGACTAATTGTTTCCAGGTAAAAACAGGATAAGTCTAGGTCCACACTAGATCAAAAAAGCATACAGTGCCATGAGACAGGAAATGAATACATAACAAAAATATTTTTCTTTTTTTTAAAGAAAGTAAAATTGTCAGATTTAAATTTCTTAAGACAAATCAGAGCTGAACCAAGATGGTGGAGTACAAGGATGTGCTCTCACTCCCTCTTGTGAGAACACCAGAATCACAAGTAGCTGCTGGACAGTCATCGACAGGAAGACACTGGAACTCACCAAAAAAGATACCCCACATCCAAAGACAAAGGAGAAGCCACAGTGAGATAGTAGGAGGGGCGCAATCACAGCAAAATCAAATCCCATAATTGGTGGGTGGGTGACTCATAAACTGGAGAACACTTATACCACAGAAGTCCACCCACTAGAGTGAAGGTTTTGAGCCCCATGTCAGGCTTCCCAATCTGGCGGTCCGGCAACAGGAGGAGGAATTCCTAGAGAATCAGACTTTGAAGCCTAGTGGAATTTGATTGCAGGACTTCGACAGGACTGGGGGAAACAGAGACTCCACTCTTGGTGGGCACACACAAAGTAGTGTGCGCATCGGGACCCAGAGGAAGAAGCACTGACCCCAGGAGAGACTGAACCAGACCTACCTGCTAGTGTTGGAGGGTCTCCTGCAGAGGCAGGGGTGGCTGTGGCTCATCATGGGGACAAGAACATGGGCAGCAGAAGTTCTGGGAAGTACTCCTTGGCGTGAGCCCTCCCGAGTCTGCCATTAGCCCTACCAAAGAGCCCAGGTAGGCTCCACTGTTGGGTTGCCTCAGGCTAAACAACCAACAGGGAGGGAACCCAGCCCCACCCATCAGCAGTCAAGCGGATTAAAGTTTTACTGAGCTCTGCCCACCAGAGCAAAAGTCAGCTCTACCCACCACCAGTCCCTCCCATCAGGAAACCTGCACAAGCCTCTTAGATAGCCTCATCCACCAGAGGGCAGACAGGAGAAACAAGAAGAACTACAATCCTGCAGCCTGTGGAACAAAAACCACACGCACAGAAAGACAGACAAGATGAAAAGGCAGAGGGCTATGTACCAGATGAAGGAACAAGATAAAACCCCAGAAAAACAACTAAATGAAGTGGAGATAGGCAACCTTCCAGAAAAAGAATTCAGAATAATGATAGTGAAGATGATCCAGGACCTCGGAAAAACAATGGAGGCAAAGATTGAAAAGATGCAAGAAATGTATAACAAAGACCTAGAAGAGTTAAAGAACAAACAAACAGAGATGAACAATACAATAGCTGAAATGAAAACTACACTAGAAGGAATCAATAGCAGAATAACTGAGGCAGAAGAACAGATAAGTGACCTAGAAGACAGAATGGTGGAATTCACTGAGCAGAAGAGAATAAAGAAAAAAGAATGAAAAGAAATGAAGACAGCCTAAGAGACCTCTGAGACAACATTAAATGCAACAACATTCACATTATAGGGGTCCCAAAAGGAGAAGAGAGAGTGAAAGGACCCGAGAAAATATTTGAAAAGATTATAGTCGAAAACTTCCCTAACATGGGAAAGGAAATAGCCACTCAAGTCCAGGAAGTGCAGCAAGTCTCATACAGGATAAGCCCAAAGAGAAACATGCCGAGACACACAGTAATCAAATTTGCAAAAATTAAAGACAAAGAAAAATTTCTGAAAGCAGCAAAGGAAAAACGACAAATAAGATACAAGGGAACTCCCATAAGGTTAACAGCTGATTTCTCAGCAGAAACTGTACAAGCCAGAAGGGAGTGAAATGATACACTTAAAGTGATGAAAGGGAAGAACCTACAACCAGGATTACTCTACCCCGCAAGGATCTCATTCAGATTCGATGGAGAAATCAAAAGCTTTACAGACAAGCAAAAGCTAAAAGAATTCAGCACCACCAAACAGGCTCTACAACAAATGCTAAAGGAACTTCTCTAAGTGGGAAACACAAGAGAAGAAAACGACCTACAGAAACAAACCCAAAAGAATTCAGAAAATGGTCATAGGAACATACATATTGATAATTACTTTAAACGTGAATGGATTAAATGCCCCAACCAAAAGACACAGGCTTGCTGAATGGATACAAACACAAGACCCATATATATGCTGTCTACAAGAGACCCACTTCAGACCTAGGGACACATACAGGCTGAAAGTGAGGGGATGGAAAAAGATATTCCATGCAAATGGAAAGCAAAAGAAAGTTGGAGTAGCAATACTCATATCAGATAAAATAGACTTTAAAATAAAGAATGTTACAAGAGACAAGGAAAGATACTATATAATGATCAAGGGATCAATCCAAGAAGAAAATATAACAATTATAAATATATATGCACCCAACATAGGAGCACCTCAATATATAAGGTAACTGCTAACAGCTGTAAAAGAGGAAATCAACAATAACACAATAACAGTGGGGGACTTTAACACCTCACTTACACCAATGGATGGATCATCCAAAATGAAAATAAATAAGGAAAGAGAAGCTTTAAATGACACAATAGACCAGACAGATTTAATTGATATTTATAGGACATTCCATCCAAAAACAGCAGATTACACTTTCTTCTCAAGTGCACATGGAACATTCTCCAGGATAGATCACATCTTGGATCACAAATCAAGCCTCAGGAAATTTAAGAAAATTGAAATCATATCAAGCATCTTTTCTGACCACAATGCTATGAGAGTAGAAATGAATTACAGGGGAAAAACGTAAAAAACACAAACACATGAAGGCTAAACACTACGTTACTAAATAACCAAGAGATCACTGAAGAAATCAAAGAGGAAATCAAAAAATACCTAGAGACAAATGACAATGAAAACACAACAGTCCAAAACCTATGGGATGCAGCAAAAGCAGTCTTAAGAGGGAAGTTTATAGCTATAGAAGCCTACCTCAAGAAACAAGAAAAATCTCAAATAAATAATCTAAACTTACACCTAAAGGAACTAGAGAAAGAAGAACAAACAAAACCCAAAGTTAGCAGAAGGAAAGAAAACATAAAGATCAGAGCAGAAATAAATGAAACAGAAACAAAGAAAACAATAGCAAAGATCAATAAAACTAAAAGCTGGTTCTTTGAGAAGACAAACAAAATTGATAAACCATTAGCCAGACTCATCAAGAAAAAGAGGAAGAGGATTCAAATCAATAAAATTAGAAATGAAAAAGGAGAAGTTACAACAGACACCACAGAAATACAAAGCATCCTAAAAGACTACTACAAGCAACTCTATGCCAATAAAATGGGCAACCTGGAAGAAATGGACAAATTGTTAGAAAGCTGTAACCTTCCCAGACTGAACCAGGAAGAAATAGAAAATATGAACAGACCAATCACAAGTAATTAAATTCAAACTGTGATTAAAAATCTTCCAGCAAACAAAAGTCGAGGACCAGACGCCTTCACTGGTGAATTCTATCAAACATTTAGAGGAGAGCTAACACCCATCCTTCTCAAACTCTTCCAGAAAATTGCGGAGGAAGGAACACTCCCAAACTCATTCTATGAGGCCACCATCACCCTGATACCAAAACCAGGCAAGATACTACAAAAACAGAAAATTACAGACCAATATCACTGATGAATATAGATGCAAAAATCCTCAAAAAAATACTAGCAAACAGAATCCAACAATGCATTAAAAGGATCATACACCATGATCAAGTGAGATTTATCCCAGGGATGCAAGGATTCTTCAATATACACAAATCAATCAATGTGATACACCATATTAACAAACTGAAGAATAAAAACCATATGATCATCTCAGTAGATGCAGAAAAAGCTTTTGACAAAATTCAACACCCATTTATGATAAAATCTCTCCAGAAAGTGGGCATAGAGGGAACCTACCTCAACATAATAAAGGCCATATATGACAAACCCACAGCAAACATCATTCTCAATGGTGAAAAACTGAAAGCATTTCCTCTAATATCAGGAACAAGACAAGGATGTCCACTCTCACCGCTATTATTCAACATAGTTTTGGAAGTCCTAGCCTCGGCAATCAGAGAAGAAAAAGAAATAAATCTTAAAGATGCCACCAGAAAACTACTAGAGCTAATCAAAGAATTTGGTAAAGTTGCAGGATACAAAATTAATGCACAGAAATCTCTGGCATTCCTATACACTAATGATGAAAAATCTGAAAGAGAAATTAAGGAAACACTCCCATTTACCACTGCAACAAAAAGAATAAAATACCTAGGAATAAACCTACCTAGGGAGACAAAAGACCTGTATACAGAAAACTATAAGACACTGATGAAAGAAATTAAAGATGATACAAAAAGATGGAGAGGTATAGCATGTTCTTGGATTGGAAGAATCAATATTGTGAAAATGACTATACTACCCAAAGCAATCTACAGATTCAATGCAATCCCTATCAAATTACCAATGGCATTTTTTACAGAACTAGAACAAAAAAATCTTAAAATTTGTATGGAGACACAAAAGACCCCGAATTGCCAAACAGTCTTGAGGGAAAAAAACGGAGCTGGAGGAATCAGACTCCCTGACTGCAGGCTATACTACAAAGCTACAGTAATCAAGACAATATGGTACTAGCACAAAAACAGAAACATAGATCAATGGAACAAGATAGGAAGCCCAGAGGTAAACCCACACACCTATGGTCAACTAATCTATGACAAAAGAGGCAAGGATATATAATGGAGAAAAGACAATCTCTTCAATAAGTGGTGCTGGGAAAACTGGACAGCTACATGTGAAAGAATGATATTAGAACACTCCCTAACACCATACACAAAAATAAACTCAAAATGGATTAGAGACCTAAATGTAAGACCGGACACTATAAAACTCTTAGAGGAAAACATAGGAAGAACACTCTTTGACATTAATCACAGCAAGATCTTTTTTGATCCATCTCCTAGAGTAATGGAAACAAAAATAAACAAATGGGACCTAATGAAACTTAAAAGCTTTTGCACAGCAAAGGAAACCATAAACAAGATGAAAAGACAACCCTCAGAATGGGAGAAAATATTTGCAAACAAATCCACGGACAAAGGATTAATCTCCAAAATATATAAACAGCTCATACAGCTCAATATTAAAAAAACAAACAACCCAATCCAAAAATGGGCAGAAGACCTAAATTGACATTTCTCCAAATAAGACATACAGATGGGCAGGAAGCACATGAAAAGCTGCTCAAGATCACTAATTATTAGAGAAATGCAAATCAAAACTACAATGAGGTATCACCTCACTCACACCAGTTAGAATGGGCTTCACCCGAAAATCTACAAACAACAAATGCTGGAGAGGGTGTGGAGAAAAGAGAACCCTCTTGCACTGTTGGTGGGGATGAAAACTGATACAGCCACTATGGAGAACAGTATGGAGGTTCCTTAAAAAACTAAAAATAGAATTACCATATGATCCAGCAATCCCACTACTGGGCATATACCCAGAGAAAACCACAATTCAAAAAGACACATGCACCCCAATGTTCATTGCAGCCCTATTTACAATAGCCAGGTCATGGAAGCAACCTAAATGCCCATCGACAGACGAATGGATAAAGAAGATGTGGTACATGTATACAATGGAATATTACTCAGCCATAAAAAGGAACAAAATTGGATCATTTGTTGAGACGTGGATGGATCTAGAGACTGTCATACAGAGTGAAGTAAGTCAGAAAGAGAAAAACAAATATCGTATATTAACGCATATATGTGGAACCTAGAAAAATGATACAGATGAACCGGTTTGCAGGGCAGAAATTGAGACACAGATGTAGAGAACAAACGTATGGACACCAAGGGGGGAAAACCACGGGGGGTTGGCAATGGTGGTGGGATGAATTGGGCGATTGGGATTGACATGTATACACTGATGTGTATAAAATTGATGACTAATAAGAACTTGCTGTATAAAAAAAAAGAAAGAAAAAAACCTAAAAAAAAAAAGACAAATCAAAGAAAAAAGCAGGAAATGTAAAAGTGAAAGTTTAAATCCTGTTTCATCACAAGGGTCCCTTTATCATTTCACATCCATAAGCTCTGTGAATGGTTTAAAACAGTGGTTCTCAAGTGTCACCTGAGCATCCCTGGAGTCCCAAGACCTAATCATTCAAGGGGTCCAAGAGGCCAAAACTATTTTCACAATAACAGTAAACGTTATTTCCATTCTCATTCTGTTTTAAATGTACAGTGGAGTTTTCCAGAGTCAAGATATGTGATAACATCATAGTTCCAATGGCTAATAGAATGTATGATTGTGTGCGCTTGTATTTTAAATTTTTCAGTTTTATTTTCCAATACAGTAAACATCAGTAGATACAACCTACTTAAACAACAGTTCCTTGGAATTCTCAATAATTTTTAAAAGTATAAAAGGATCCTATATCTGCCTCATAAAAAAATAACAAATAAATAAATAAAAGGATCTTAAAGCCAAAAACTTTCAGAATTACTGTTTTAAAAGATTGTGTCTATCAAATCATCATTAAGGTATGATTACTTTCCCCCACTTTTAATAATCAAAGACCACACACACACACACACACACACACACACACACACACAGAGTCTGCTAATCAAAACATCTGGTTGGCTTAAGCTCATCCGTGTAACACCACTAAAATGAAATAATTAAAGTTGAAATACAATTGACATGTTAGCAAGTGAAGCTTTACTCTAGGTAAAGGTCAGAATTCAAATAAGCATTTTATAAAACTGGAAAAACCTTAGACTCTAATAATTTACCTCTGAGAATCCCTAAGAAGTACAGAGATTCCAAACTGGGAACTTTAGGGTATTGAAACATACATAGAAACATGTGAGTTAAAGCTTACATTTTAAAAATATCTTTTTCTTATGCTTGTAAATATCCTGTTTTCAAAACATGGATACCAACAATAACACGTGCCTTATTTACGTCAAATCCTTCAATTAAATTTGCAAAAACAAAAGAAAAAAGAATTAGGAATACGAAGGCTGTGAGCATTTCAAATATTTTAGTGTACCTCTCTCCAGAGGGAAATTTGCACTGCAGAATTTACCTGATCTGGATGTCTGCAAATCCTTCATTCCTACTGTTTTATTAGGAACAGAATCTTTCACTCCAACTGCAGGCTGAATGGGTTTTGAAACAAGTTGATTAATAAATAATGCACATTTGATACAATCTGTAGTTAATAATTCAAGATAAAAATATAAGTTTTTACCTTCAAGTGAGGATATTTTTCAGGAGAATCTAAAAGGCAAAAGGGACATAGAATCAATTACACGTAACTATGAAAGCCACCTATATATTCATGCAGTTAGTACTGAGCAGAATCCTCATGCTTGGCCTTGGCAGTGAATACTTTAGGTTTTGGTGTTTTGTTTCTTGGGGGAAGTTAGGACGGCAACAAGACAGACATATGAATCCACTATAGATACTGAAGAAAAAATAGGAGTACAGGTTTAATAAAACATGCAGTTAAGATTTCAAAAGTAAGATTATGTTCCAAAAGCCTTTATAAAATAGAAAAATGCACATGTACCAATGTGAACATGCTGATGGATGAGGAGAAAAGTGATCTTTAATCAGAGGAACAAATCATGACCCCGAGAAGGTAAATGTGAAAGCTGATGGTAAAATGCAACAGCATATCTTGAATGCAATACAGCAGCATCATTTACACCATTATACTACAAGTGTTTATCATGTTCTTCAATTTGTCCTGTAATTTAGGAAGTGCACAGTTGGGATGACAGTTCAGTTGAATGTATATAATACATTTCTCATCAGAGAAAGTGTTATGAACTGATCAGCTTGGATATACACTTGTAGAATAATAGTTCATAAAAATATTCATTTTTTTTCCATACCCATGTGGGCTACTGGTATGCCTACATTTCTTGGATCCTCTAGTTTAGTCATCTTAAAGTTTCTCGATCCACTCATGCAAGAAGGTATATAAGGCACATCTAAGAAATAATGTATTATAAGTTTTCAATATCGAAGTACGATTATCAAAAAGGAAAAAGTAAATTTTACTGCCACAGAATTATTAGATATTAAAAATCTTTAATATTTCAAAATCAGTGTAGTATTTACTAAAAATAACAATTTAAGCATTTAGGGAATGAACCCTATTAATTGCTTTTGTTTCCAAAATTAGTTTGGTTCAGTATATCATGCTAATGTTTAAAAGGATTTTTGTGAAACAATTATCATCAAAAAATTAGCTATCTTACGGACTCCCCTGGCGGGCCAGTGGTTAAGACCCCATGCTTCTACTGCAGGGGACACGGGTTCAATCCCTGGTCAGGGAAATTAGGATCCCACATGCCAGCCGAGCAGCCAAAAAAACAAACAAAAAAAACCTATCTTGAAAAAAAAAAACAACAGCCAATGCTTCCATATTCAAATTAATCTCATTTGAATAACACATACCAACACAACATATATCTTTGATGCCTGATAGTTACAAGGAGGAGCTGGGGTTTACCTCAATTCTAGCACCCACTCCTGCTTCCAGTATTCTCTGGGGCAGCAATGACGTAACCTTGTTTCAGTGTAAATACACTGAAGTCATCTAACAAGAGTTCTCTCAAGTTTCCTCATCACCTCCACAATCACCTCCCTAACATCCTTCTTTCCTCCCTCTTTCCTTTCACTATATTCTTTCCTCTTCAAAGATAGTCTCTGGATCTGTGGTCTTAATTCTTCCCCTTTTACATTCTTTTTATGGATCATCCCCACCACTTCTTTTTTCCTCTTTGCTTAGCAGTGGTACCTTACATCTATAAGTTCTACTTCAACGCTTTGCTACCCTCTGGCTATAAACACGCTCAGAAAGAAAAAGAAAATAATGCTTTTCCTTGATCCTGTTCTGTCTTGAACTATCCAGTGGCTCCTCTTCCAGATTTCTCTAAATGCAAGCCTACACCCTTGCTATTCTGAGAGCTTGTCAGAAATGCACAACCCCAGACCTGCTGCTCAGCATGTGCACTTTTCACAAGGTCTCCAGGGGACTAATTAAAATTTGAGAAACTCTGATCTATGAGTCTGCTTCTACATTCCCACAGTAAGAGTGGGAAAGCTTTACTGTTCGTCTCTGAAAAGTTTTGGTGCTGGAAGCTCACTTCAAATTTGTCTCACGTTTCAAATACTCTTCTCTTCCTTTTTCTAAAGACCTATTTTACTTTGCCACCGTCCTCCACAGACCCCTGCTTCCTTTTCCTTCATTTACTCCCTGTAACCGCTGCCTCTCTCATTCTTTATTCCTTCTTTCCTCTTCCTCATTTCCCGACTTTCCTTAGGTTGTAGAGTACCTTGAAACGGAATTAATAATTTAGCTCCTTAAAGGGGACTCTCAATTTAATCTGTGGCTGACACCAGATAAGATACACAGCTTCCCTCCTTTTCTCATCTTTTTCCTCACTATGCATTTGACAGGTGATTTTCTTTTCTTTTTTTTTTTTTTTACATCAACAGTGTTATATTTTGTAATAGTTTTCAGAATATAAGCTGCATAGCTTTTTAGAATAAAAAATGATATAACTTCAGGTACATGCTTTAGGACACTTGGTTAAACAAAAAGCAAACTGTGTCTTTGAGGACCACCTCAAAAGGGTGGCACACTTCATAGTGTAACTTGATAACAGACATGGAGATAGATGATTATATCATGGCATGTCATCTACAAAAGAACATCTGGACAGTCAGAACTTAAATAGAACACAGCACACAGTTAAGTATTCAAGCACTGCTTTTTGGCCAAATAAAAACTGCCTAAAAACTGTTGATGGATTTTTGACTAGAAAAAAAGATGTAGCTGCTTAGTTCTTCTGATGCAGCACTTCTTTTCCAGAATGAGACAGGCTCAGTTCAACTTGAAATCAGTGTGAGGAATGATTCTTCCTCTTAACCGACAGGTGATTTTCTTTGGCTATTAGAATATATCAGAATTCCCATTTTAAATCAACATGCTGCCAAATGACTTTTTCATAAAAATACAGTTCTTACCTTCTACTTGTCCATTTAATATATTTTTTCCTCTTTGACCTGCAGCTCCAGATAAATGATCAACATACTTCTGTGGAAGACTCTCAGAGATACTCTGTTAAAATTGATATTAATAATGAGTTGCATAAAGATTTCCTAATCCCCTTCTAATACCTGAAAATACCCTACTTTTTAAAAATTTCCTACTTTACAAGCAATTAGATTTAAAAATAAGAGAAGCATGGATTGAAAACCCAAACATTTAAATAGAAAACTTCATACACACTCTCTAGATCAAGTATATCTTTTATCTTCATTTGGCTACTGACTCTGTAAACTGAGCATGGAAAGCCAGAGGAATTATTTTCACAGACAAAATACTGACTTACAGGCACATTTCAGCAAAGAATTAACTTCAAAATACCTAACTCTACTTTGCATTCCCTGTCAAAAGAAGAGAGTATTTTTTAAAAATATGTATTTAAATAAATTCTTTAATAAGTACACTTGCTATAAATTTAAAATATTTCTAAAGACAGAAATTTTTTAGTATTAAAATAATATACTTGGCATGAAAAGAAACCATGAAGTATGTCATGTTGAGCATAAACAGAACACTGTAGAAGCTGCTTCACTTAGGTAAACAAGGGCTTACAAGAATCTGTTATTTGATAAAATTTTTATTGATAGGAAAACTAGTTGAATAAAATAGCGAAGTAGTAAGAAAAACTTTTATGTTTAAATAATAGCAAAAAATTTAAATATAGTTATGCAACTCTTCAAGAAAGTACAGCAAGCTTTAATAAGGGAAGAATAAGAACATTTATTTATTAATCATGTAAATATGCCAAGCTTTTATTATGCACATTTTACTTTCTACATACAACAACAATGATAAAAATGATTGTAAGGACAGTTACCCCACTTCCTGTTTCCTGTTCATTCCAAGATGCGAGAGTGAAATGACGAAGAGATGGGATCTGCTGTTCTCTCTGTTCAGAATGTCCCTCCCCTGGACCCTCACATGACAGGCTCCTTCCCATCCTCCCCTTGGTAGCTTTTCTCACATGCAGATCTTTTCTGACTACCTAATTCCACTCCCACTCCCATCCCCATGCTAACTACAAACTCTCTCAATGTTGTCTAACTTAACATTCTCCATTTTCTTTTTTTTTTTTTTTTTGCGGTACGCGGGCCTCTCACTGTTGTGGCCTCTCCTGTTGCGGAGCACAGGCTCCGGACGCGCACGCTCAGCGGCCATGGCTCACGGGCCCAGCCGCTCCACGGCATGTGGGATCTTCCCGGACCGGGGCACAAACCCGTGTCCCCTGCATCAGCAGGCGGACTCTCAACCACTGCGCCACCAGGGAAGCCCTCTCCAGTTTCTTTACATGAAGGACTTAACAGTGACTTATAAAGGATTCCTGTTTGGTTTTATGTTCCCACCACTACAGCCTAACCCCTCAATTGGTACAGTCAGTGTCCAACTGCCCAGCACATAGTTGGTATTCAATGACAGGAATTTATTTAAGATCAAAACATTTAAAACGTCGAGAGCACCTCAAGTACCAAAGCACTTGATACCTATAGGAGATCTCCGATAACAGTCTATAGAAATTTAACATACCCCAAACTAGAAATCCACATGCCCGTTCTAATTTTCCTATTCTTAACACTACTGTCATTTTATTGTCCTTCAGGTTTTAAAAAAGTGCCCCAGCATTTAGTGAGTCACTAATTGCGACTGTGATCATTTTTGTCTTACATTTCTATAGCACCCTTTACAGTTTACAATGTGTGTTCACAGCTGTTACCACATCTGTTCCCTACACATTCCTGAGAAGTGGGTACCAGTACCATTTTTACAAAGGAGGTCACTGACGCTCAAACAGGGTAGACAAGTTTTTCCGAGATCCCACAGCTAGTGACAGAACCAGGATGCTACCATGTCTTTTGACTTTAAACAGTGCTGTATCACTGCATCAGCTGCCTATATCTAACAGATCAGGCCCTTCTTATTTCTTTCCATAGCTGTCACTTTACAACAGGTCATCATTACTTTATATTTACGTTACTTCAAGTACGGCTGCCATAAAGGTACTCAACGCACACTAGTTTAACTAACCAAAATGGTGTGTACCTATTAAAGCATCGCTAAACCAAACTGTGGTTATTATAACGCCACATGCTTATTATTCCCCATTCTTTTGCTTCTCTTGAAATGTTCCTTGTAGATCTATTTGACAATCCAAATGTAATAATACTTTCAAGTCTCAGGCACTATCTTTTTCAGGTCTAAGTGGTAAAAAACTACATTTCAACCTGTTTCTCTCTGAACCTCACTAGGAGTTTCACACATCCATATGTACCAAAGAAACATACATTTGCTTGGGAGACTGGGACTGACAGATACACCCTACTATATATAAAATAGATCAATAATAAGGACCTACTGTATAGCACAGGGAACTCTACTGAATACTCTGTAATGGCCTATACGGGGAAGGAATCGAAAAAAGAGTGGATATATGTATATGTATAACTGATTCACTTTGCTGTATATCTGAAACTAACACAACATTGTAAATCAACTATACTCCAACAAAAATTTAAAAAAAAAAGAAAAGAAACATACATTTGGCCATAGGCTGACCTGGAATAATGCTTCAGTTTTTAGATAAATTTAACTTCAGAGCCCAAACTGACTCCTTATGACTTCTGAGCCTTGGTTTTTGCTCTATACTACACTGGTTTCATTAGGTGAATCTTGCAAATTAACAAAAGTGCACTATGTGGTAGTTATTATATTTAGCACACAATTATTTAATTAATTACAGGTTAAAAATATAAGGAAAAAATTTTGATGGGCAAATGCAAAGGTGAGAAAGTAAAGTCAAAGCATCCCCCTTTTATGTTTTAACATCACTCAGTGCTTATATTTTAAAATAAAAAAAAAATAATAGAAGACAGTACCTCAGAATCCCAAGGTGATTCTATACCTTCCTCTTCTCCTAATCCTAACGCTGACATCATATCTGTAAAATGCAGCCACAGATCCATTAATGAGAACATTTACTACTATGAATTTTAAATACCTGTATAAGTCTATCTCCATCCACAAATATTTAAATAAAATAAAGTGGCAGAAAAGAATTTCAGAGGGTCGAGGCATTTTCAGGAAGAAAAAGTTGGTAGTAGTTGGGATACTTCTGAAGAAACAGAGCAAAAGAAACATACTTAAAAAGAAATGGATACTATATTTGGATCTACACACTTTAGATGTTTTTATACTAGCCTTTAAGCATAGAAAAAAGTTCATAAATATTCACTAACTTACCACTCCTATTATTTTTGTGTGCTCCATCAAAAGAAGTCAAATTGTTATGATCTGTTTGCTCTTGTGGAGCACTTTCAATATCAGTATCATTTTCTTTTTCTCCAATTTCTGGATTTGTTGCTCCTTCCTATAAAAATAAAACAAACACCTAATTCCAGAAAACATCATATTCATTCATTTGATCATTCAATCAATCAGTAAGACAACAAACATTTACTGAATCTATCAAATCATAGGCACTATCCTGGGGGAAAAGCTGGAAATATAAATAGAAGACCGATTCTGCTCTGTATTCTAGGAGAAGTAGAGCTACATGAAAACAAATAAGAACAGAAAAGTATCATTCAAAAGCTCTACAATTGATGTGAACAGAGTACAGGAAGGGCACAAAGGAAAGAGGAGTCAGCTGTATCTGGGTAGCTCAGGAAATGCTGCAAAGACAGGTCTGTGTCTTAAAAGACAGACACAGTGTAGAGCGGGGATGTGAAGGGGATTCTAGAAAGGGCAGCCTGAGCAAAAGGACGAGGCGTGAAGCAACATAACAAGTCACGTGGAAAACCAGAACACAGTTACCGGGAATGGTATGAAGAGACAAAACTGGAGGATCAGAGCCAAACCAAAAAAAGCAAGTGTCCTCCTAGAGCATGAACTTTCTCCTTCACGTGATGGGGATCCACTACATAAGTAGAGGCGTTACATCTTCACAAATATATTTTAGAAAGGTCACTCTGGCAGCAACATAAAGATGAACATCAGGGGAGCAAAACTAGAAAAGAGCATCTCAAAATTATAAGTGAGAAAGTAATAGGAAATGAAAAATGGTAAGCAGGTAGAAAATACTGAACTTGATGAGCAACAGGATGTGGTGATTTCAGGGAGGGATGGAGTCCAGGATTTTTCCTGCTTCGGTATTTCAGTGATGTTATCTACTAGGATGGGGAAGACAGATGACAGAGTAGCTTACAAAGAGTCAGGAAAGAGGAAAGCATCAGGGACAATGTCTTCAGCTTGGGGCATAAGAAATTTGAGGCACCCAGGGGACTTAGAAGAAAGATTTGGATAAATGCATTTGGATTAGTAATAGATAAACTTGTTCAGGAAAAGCATATGATGTTAAGATAAATATCTGTAAAATATACTAACCTGGTATAATTAAATGATGCAAACCTATGCAGAGTTCTGAACTTTTGAAAATATAAACAAGACTGGGGAAGAAAACTATGAGCTTCAATTTTTCGATTATATATTGCAACATTTGTTTAAGGATATAAAATATACTCTTTCATGAATATGTGCAAATATTCATTTCTGGGATATAATAGCAATAAGCATTTTTAAGTTTAATGAAAAGATTTAATTGTAAAACACCAACTCAAGAGACTACAAGAAGATTCCTTTTCAAAAATTAATCTTAAAAGACAAGTTTTAAATTGTAGAAGAGGGCTTCCCTGGTGGCGCAGTGGTTGAGAGTCCGCCTGCCGATGCAGGGGACACGGGTTCGTGCCCCGGTCCGGGAAGATCCCAAATGCCACGGAGCGGCTGGGCCCGTGAGCCATGGCTGCTGAGCCTGCGTGTCCGGAGCCTGTGCTCCGCAACGGGAGAGGCCACAACAGTGAGAGGCCCGTGTACCGCAAAAAAAAAAAAAAATTGTAGAAGAGAATGTTTATGTGATTATGGAATTATAAGGCATTTTTAAGTACTACTATGATGTACGAAAGAAACATAAAACCCTATTTTAAAATTCACATGATTTTCTTATTCACCTGTGAACAGCACGCTAATAACTCTTCCTATCTACGCCTTATAGAATGGCAGTTAAAGATTGGGGAAATGATTTAGTACTAAAAAAAATTAGTAAAACTATGATTATCCAAGTTGGAGATTTAAAAGTTCTCAGATACATCTATGATTAACAAATAGGACCCAATATTCACACGAGGGAAGAACAAAGGGACTAAAAAATCAAGTAACCAGGATTCCTGAGTTTTAGATATGAAAGAATTTACAAGTTAGTTTAACTTGTATAACAAAATATTTACATGCTAGTTTAACTACAAATACTGAAGTTAATAAAGTTTCTCAAGAATAACATGAAATGTACCTATTGCTGGAGATATCTTAAAAAGTAAAAAATTGTCTTCCAGAGATAATTTTGTACACTCTGCTGGTAATTTTTCCTTCCTTATTATTTTATAATAATAAGTAGTTTATATTAGAAAAAAATCATAAATTGTGATTTCATTCATTTGATGCGTGTATATGTGCCCATTATGTACAGATATTACTAGGAAAAGATAAATCAGAATCTCTCCAGAAAAAAAGATTTCTATATTTTTTTCTTTAAGACTGTGGCAGTTTAAAATTTTCTCATTTAATGACTTGAAATTAAGAACCTCATTTACATAATTAGAAATTATAATCTTAGTGAAAAACTAGATAAAATATTTATTTCCTCTCTGTCTATTCTCAAAAAGATCTAAAATGCCTACCAAGATGATACCAAACAGTAAGATAAATTAGTTAAGTAAGTTAAGTATATACCAAACAGTAAGAAACCACAAGAAGCAGAAGGGCCAAAAATTCTTAATTCATAATAAATCTGATAAGGCCTAAAACAGAGCTCATCTTGCATTATCTATGAACAAAGGTTTTGCTAGATTAAATATAAGACATAACCTTATTAATTTAAAAGTGAGAATTTTTTAAAAAGGAAAACACTTCAGATTAAAACTAACTTCCACATGGAACTATATTCAATACCTTGTAATAAACTATAATGGAAAAGAATTGAAAAAAATAGAATATAGATATATACATATGTATAACCAAGTCATTTTGCTGTACACCTGAAACTAACACAATATTGTAAATCAATTATACTTCAATTAAAAAACAACAACAACAACCAAAAAAGGTAAGGATCAAATTCTCTTTCAGTTCTTCATAAAAATCAACTATACGTCATTCAAAAGAGTACGAGCACTTTTTCCCATGACCCGACTTTCTCTTGTTAATTTGAATTTGAAATAATTTCTATCATATTTTATAGAGTTCCTGCTCTCACTTAACCCCACTATTTCTGTTGTGTTTGTATAATAATCTCTCTCATCTTGACCCTCATTCAATCTTTAAATTCATCTTGTCCTTCTTAAATGAATTCTTCCCCTTCATCCCCCTCCCCATCTTCATATTCATCTAGCTGTTCTTTCTAGTTGCTTTCTAATTCTTTCCTTTCATAATGGCATACTTCAGAATGGTTTACTGCCACCAACGTTCATAAATCTCAATCCTGCACATATGTTGCTCTTGTTGTTACACTGTTTTCTCTCGTGATCTTGAGGAATTCCATTTCTGTAAGGGATTCTTTTCATCACTGTAAGAATCAGGGGTCTGGTATGTGAAAAAGCACAGAAAAAAAAAAGTTAAAAACAAAACAGAACAACTTACCTTTGTAAGACCAGGGCCTGCTAAAGACTTGAGAGGTTTTGGGAGAGGTTCAGGTGATGAGAAAGCAGGATGAGAGACGCTTTGGAGTCTGATTGATGGTTTGGGAAAGGTTTCGACCACATCTTCATTTTCACTATCAGAACTATTGTCCTCAAAGAAGGTTCTCTTCTCTGGTCTCACGATGCCACATTTTGCTTCTACTATAGTGAAAACAAAGTGGAGTACATGAGAACATCCATAATTTCAAATCAGTGAATAACACAAGAAGGACAGTCTTCAAATAACTTACTGTTTTTCTTGGATTGCCGAGAAGCACTCATTAGCTTTGTTAAGCTTGGTTTCAGGACATTCTAGAGAAGAAAACAGGAGCTTTAAGAATAAGAAGTATTGGGAATTCCCTGGTGACCCAGTGGTTAAAACTCCATGCTTCCAAAAAAAAAAAAACCTCCATGCTTCCACTGCAATGGGCACGGGTTCAACCCCTGGTCGGGGAACTAAGATCCTGCACCGCTTGTGGGATCTTAATTCCCTGACCAGGGATTGAACCTGGGTCCTTGGCAGTGAGAGCGTGGAGTCCTAACCACTGGACAACCAGGGAATTCCCTGAATATACGCTTAATGGAATGCTTCAGAAAACACAGCGAAATCCCTTCATAATACGGATTTTGAGAAACAGAATTTTAATTTCTAAATTTCCATAATTTCGACTGTTATTTTAGGCTTAATGCAGAACCAGAGACAGAAACAGAGAAAAAAAAGCTCTCTCCTAACAACTCTATGATACCAAAATAAAAATTGTCCAAGAAAAAAGAACTAGATGATATATGCTATATAGTTTTGGAGCTGAAAGGCCCCAGGAAAATTCTATGATTATTACAGTAAGTAACTGTAACCATAAAGATTTCATTTAAGCATGAGTATTATATAAATCACGTCAGTAGGGTTGAAAAGTCACAGTAAGAATCCTTATCCTTGACCAAATTTCGTATTTCCTCCCTTGTGGGAAAGCGCTTCTCAATACACTTTTCCTGTTACTATCTACTTCCCAGCCCATTTTCTCTTCAGCCCCGACGTTCAGTATTTAGCAAAGTAAAAAAAAAATTCAACTAGTCATATTTTTATAAAATGGTTTGCTCTGACCAACTTTCTATTACAAACATAAAACAATGAGAGGTAGACCACTGCTAAACTTTAAAAGTTAATACTACACAAAACTAAATTCAAAGCAGGAAAACTAATTTCACAGGAGAGAACTTTACCTTGGTATCAAAATCTAAGTCTTCATCATCTGATGTAGGCCATGAATCATCAACACCAGGTTTGTTGGAAAGCCTTCAGAGCAAAAATATGTAACAAAAATGAGTGACTTCATTTCTTTAACCAAAAACAAACAAACAAAAATCAAGTGAAAGGTTGGTTGTCTATATATTAAATGATGTTTCTTGACATCATTAAAATGTGGCCTCTGTTTTAGAAAAGCTTTTAGTTACCTATTTCTGCTTCCACCTCTCCCAACCAATGAAATATCTAGCTAAGACCCATTCTCAGTTCCCATAACAAAGGGTGACAGCCAATATACTGGCAGAGCCTGAGAATAATTTGTTTCCACCAAAAGTCCTAAAACCTGAACTGAAAACCCAATTAATGGGTAACATAACTTTTGTTTACCAGAACTGGAACAAACCTGATGACCTAAAACAAAGTAGAAGGATATGCTGTTCCTTCTCCATTGTCCGTGCCTGGTTCAAAGACTAATCTGTGTCCGTCAAAAATGGCAGTCTTGGTTCTCCAGCAGGGAAACCACTTATTAAAGAAGGCCCCCCGGGCTATCCCGATGGCACAGTTGTTAAGAATCCACCTGCCAATGCAGGGGACACGGGTTCGAGCCCCGGCCCAGGAAGATCCCACATGCCGCAGAGCAGCTAAGCCCGTGCACCACAACTACTGAGCCTTCACTCTAGCGCCCACGAGCCACAACTACTGAGCCCACACGCCACCACTACTGAAGCCCGCACGCCTAGAGCCCATGCTCTGCAACAAGAGAAGCCACCACAATGAGAAGCCCGCGCACCACAACGAAGAGTAGCCCTCACTCGCCGCAACTAGAGAAAGCCCGCGTGCAGCAATGAAGACCCCGATGCAGCCAAAAAATAAATAAATAAATAAATTTATTAAAAAAAAAAAAAGAAGGCCCCATTCCTCCCCTTTACTCTAAAACAGTACAGGGAGTCCCCTGAAATGTTTGAAAGTTAAATGTACAAAAGTCAAAGAACAAATTTATATGTTTAATTTATATGTTAAACTATTCCCAGAGAGATTAAAACATTAAAAATTATAAAGTCTACTTAGTTTTCCTATAGAGGTCCTGCCTTATTCAGGTCCACATAAACAGCTAGCTCTTAAAAACCCTCATAGGCACTCAGATCCCCAAGCAGAGACAGTGCTGTAGAAACAGAGTCCTGGCAGCTGTGCCTCTCTTTCCCTATGTACTGCCTAAATACCTTCCTTCCTATAGGCTCCCCTCCCAAATCACCATTGTGCCTCACCCCTGAGGCCTGTTCAATAGCAGCCTCCAACCTTTAAGATTTCAGCCTGTGAAGGCAATGGTTCCTGAATCAAGGATGGGCTCAGGACTTCCCTGGTGGCACAGTAGTTAAGAATCCGCCTGCCAATGCAGGGGACACGGGTTCGAGCCCTGGTCTGGGAAGATCCCACATGCCCCGGAGCAACTAAGCCCATGCGCCACACTATTGAGCCTGTGCTCTAGAGCCCATGAGCCACAACTACTGAGCCCACGTGCCACAACTACTGAAGCCCGAGCACTCCGCAACAAGAGAAGCCACTGCAATGAGAAGCCCGTGCACCACAACGAAGAGTAGCCCCTGCTTGCCGCAACTAGAGAAAGCCCACACGCAGCAACGAAGACCCAATGCAGCCAAAAATAAACAAATTTATTTATTAAAAAAAAGAAAAGAAAAGAAAAAAGACTCTTGGAAAAAAGAAAAAACTTCAGAAAACCAGGCAAGGGTACTACCCTGAAGGGAAAACCAAAACCAGACTGGGAAGGCAGTAAGTAGAGAAATCAACTAGACAGATGCTCTATGTAGATGTTGAATTTAATTAACATAACATGGTCTATAGGCAGATACTTCTCTCTTATAGAAAACTAATTCACCTTAAGGAGAGTAGACATCGTTATATCTAAGAAGACCTGCCTAATGAGGTCTTGCTTGTATAAAACCCTATGGTTCTGAGGCCTCAGCTACCTGAGATCTGCCATAACACCTTAATGGTAAATACAAGGTACTAGTTACCACTGCAATTGTCAAATATATCAGGACAAAGGCTTGGACTAACCAGGCTTCTTAGGACAACTCTAAATCAGAGTTAATACATAACTAAATTTGACTTTCTGAGTTGATCTGATTTGGGTATCTTGACCTCAGTGCTACACGGGTACTTATCAATCTCTGCTGAGGGACATGAGAGTGGATCTGGGGCTGATCGTCACATCACAGGTCAGCAACTTGTTGATTATGGAATCATGGGTCAATTAACCAAGCCCTCCAAACCACAGCTGCCTAATTAATTAAAGTAAGCTATATAGCACAGCTACTTTGCAAAGCGGTTGTGATGACTTTATGATGTAACAAATTTAAGCACATAATACAGTGTTTAACCCAGAGTAGAACACTCAACAAACGTTAGTTTCTTTTCTCCATGTTCCCTTAGTTAAACACACAAGTTTTAAAAATCCATAAAATCCTACCTGCTTAAAGACTCTTCTTCAGAACTCTCATCCACTATTAAAGGAAAAAGTAAAACACATTTTAAATCAACAACAGAAAAATACAGAATATTAAAAGTGTAAGACTGATGCTTTGTTAAAAAGTATTCCTCTGCGGGTTTCCCTGGTGGCGTGGTGGTTGAGAATCCGCCTGCCAATGCAGGGGACACGGGTTCGAGCCCTGGTCCAGGAAGATCCCACATGCCGTGGAGCAACTAAGCTAATGCGCCACACTACTGAGCCTGCACTCTAGAGCCCATGAGCCACAACTACTGAGCCCGCACGCTGCAACTACTGAAGCCTGCACGCCTACAGCCTGTGCTCTGCAACAGAAGCCACCACAATGAGAAGCCCGCATGACGCAACAAAGGGTAGCCCCCACTCCCGCAACTAGAGAAAGCCCACGTGCAGCAACGAAGACTCAACACAGCCAAAAATAAAATTAATTAATTAATTAATTTTTTTAAAAAAAGTATTCCTTTGGAACCACACCTGGAAAGTATACTAGAGTGAATGTTGATTATACCACTGCTAGGCAATTAATTATGCATGAGAGCCATTTCCCCACCTTTACATTTATGAAATGAAAAAAAAAAAAGAACAGTACTTATCAAAATTTGATACCTAAAAGTGAAGTGCTGTTTACAATGACCATAATCCTAACCAAACTGTGAGACTGACAGAAAATGATATCATTAGTAGAATCAGTACCATAAACTGACAATAGCAAACTTAAATAGCATGATATTTCTGGACTTCCATCACTCAGAGCAGTGCATAGAGAATACATGTATTTTGCCATCACGTAACACAACTTCTCCGGCTCTTCAGTTCAGGGTAAAAACGCCCTGTCACAAGGAAGCCTGGTCTACAGGCACTGTACTTTAGAGCATGGCAAAACACAGGAAACAAACTCTTTCTGGCCCTATTTCCAATTGCAAGATAAGCATGAAAGACTTTGTAATTCCAGTTTTATAAAGGATAATCTCCTGAAAGGGAGGCAGGGAAGGGCAAATGGGGTCAACTGGATGGTGAGGATGGAGAAGTTGAATTTTTTTTAAGTTTGAAATATATATACATTTTAAAAGTATAATCCCTTGAGACTGTGTCCTTCCATTGCTCAAGAGTCTATCTGGACCCAACACATAGAGCAGCACGGTCCAAACAGTTAGTGCTGTGTAGTAGTGAGGGATGTCATTTTTCTCAACCCTTCCCATTATGTGGCAAATGATTATAGAAATCATGCTTCTTCAGCTTGTAAGGCATATGTCATCGTATCTTAAGCTGATGAACAAAAAAAGGGAGGGAGGGAAGGAGGGAGGGAGAGACTCTGGTACTGCTGGACAACATTTCACATGTGTTGTCATAATCTGATGCTGGGGGAATGAAGTACATGCAGTAACTCCACGGGGAGAGGACACCTGCAAGCTTGCGCCTGGTTTCCTACAGACTTCGCACCGTGTGCCTTTTCCCTTTGCTGATTTTGCTTGGTATTCTTTCACTGTAATAAATCACAAGCATGAGTACAACCACATGCTGAGTCCTGGGAGTTCTATGGAAGAGCCAAACCTGGTGTGGTTTGGGGAACCTCTCAAACAGTTGCATTGTTTACATGAAGTCTGTATTATTTGGGTTGATGTGTTATATGTGATTACAGTCAGGTTATTTCACAGAATAACCTTCCTCAAATTTGTTTTTCTTGATATTTGCCTTGGAGATTCCTGTATTTCTATATCCATTTGAATAAAGGCATAAAAGGGATAGATGAAACAGTGACATCAGAAACTAATTGAAACAAGCAACAATCCTATTTCAACCAGAAAAAAACCAAAGAATTCTGATGATTGACAATATGTTCTAATGTATGAAAGTTCCTATAAAGAAAATGAAAAGATCAGTTAATTTTCTCCAACTAAGCAGGGTTTAATTCCTCACAGTTGACTCCCAAGTTTTTTGTTTTGTTTTTGTTTCTGTGGCCACACCGAGTGGCATGCAGGATCTCAGTTCCCCAGGGATCAAACCCATGGGGAACTGCAGTGGAAGCAAGGAGTCTTAACCACTAGACCACCAGGGAAGTCCCACTCCCAGGTTTTGACAACTCTGGGAAGACGCAGGCAAGCGTACTCACCAGGCCAGACTGTTTTCGCTGACCCTACGTGGGCAGCTGCCACTGTTATGAAAAACTTAGGTAGGACCTTGGTAGATGTGATAATTTTTCCATATTTGGACATCAGAAGTACCACTCATGTAAAAAGTAGATGTTATGACTCTTAAATTGTCCTTATGAAAAGGTTACCACCAAAGAACTTTTAAGAGTTAAATCCAACTTTCTTTTCAGTAATTTTACTTGATATAATTGATACTCCCTCCTTGAAATTTTCATTAAAAAAAATTTTTGCAACATCACCACCATTCTCTCCTACTTTTCTTTTTTTTGTTTTTCCTTTTTAGTTTTTATTTTGAAGGAGAGTTTTATTTAGCACACTCAGATGAACAAATATAGGAACTGATCTACCACGCGCCACAACTAGAGAGAAGCCCACACGCTGCAACAAGGGGCCTGCACGCCACAACTAAGACCTGACGCAGCCAAAAAAAATAAATATTAAAAAAAAAAAAAAGAAACTGATCTATGTGGAATAATGATACTTCCCTCCATCTCAAGACCCTCAGTCCTCAGTTAAGGGCTTTATAATTCACTGACATCTTTTCATCATTGGCTGGTACTCAAATTCCTAGAGGAGGATCCCTGCAGTATGTGACTCAGATTGTCCCCAGGAGACCTTCCCTTTGTCCCGCTGTGGAGCTCAGTGCCTGCCCTACTTTTCTCCAGCCCCTCCTCAAGTGTTCTTTACCAACCATCCCCACAGCACCCTTTCTGCACCAGCAAAACTGAACTGCTCATAAATCCTGCCAAGTCCACTCGTACATCTTAGCCTGTACACTGCTGTTCTTTCTGCAAAACATGTGATATTGATAGATGTTCCTCCAGCCAAACGCTGTCCTTCTGCCTCTTTACCTGGCAAGCTTCTCACTCTGCACGCTTACCTTAAGGTCCATGCACTTTTTAAAAACTCGAATCCCTCACCATGGACTTAAAATATCTGGCACATATGAAACACCAATTTAAAAAAATACATAAAGACAATTTATAAACTCCTAGTGGGCTCTGGGACATAGTAAGCACAGAATAAAGTATACTAAATAATAAAAATGATCATTATAATAACAAGCTCCTGGAGGGCAAGGGCTGTGTTTTTGTTGTTGTTGTTGTTTTGTTTCGTTTTATTTTTTTTTGTGGTACGTGGGCCTCTCACTGTTGTGGCCTCTCCCGTTGTGGAGCACAGGCTCCGAACGCGCAGCCTCAGAGGTCATGGCTCACGAGCCCAGCCGCTCCGCGGCATGTGAGATCCTCCCGGACCGGGGCACGAATCCGTGTCCCCTGCATCAGCAGGCGGACTCTCAACCACTGCGCCACCAGGGAAGCCCAAGGACTGTGTTTTTTACATGTTTGCATCCTGTGACATCAGAATAGTGCCTAGTACCTAAAAGATACTTGATAGTTAATTTGTGGACAAATTAACAAATAAATAAATGTTTTCTTTGAAAATTCCATTTAAAAAAATACAGAAATTAACCAGGGACAACTCTATTATGGGCACCTTGAAGACCAAAGCTCTATTTCATCTCTGTATCTCCTCTAACGTGTAAAACCAACCTACAGAAGTTCTTTGATGGACAGAGGTCTACTATGTTAGAGGTGTCCTCATACAGATTGTACAACGCGCTAGGTGCCACATCTAGGGAACACAATAGTGTTTTTCTTAATGTGAAGTATTTTTGTGCTTTTACTAGAATTTGCTGAGTCTCCAGTTGGGCTATTTGAATATTATGATAATCCTTTAACTAATGGCAACAGACCATCTCGTTCTAACAAAATTATAGTGTCATGACAATTATCCAACACACAGAAGAAAACATCTGGTTCTGATGAAGTCAGCCTATCTCACTCTGTCTGGACTTGTGAGGAATGAAGTTGGTAATAGCGAGACCACGCTGGTACAATAATATGGAAAATAACCAGTGCTTCTCTACCAGGCATTGCTTTTCTGACTTCTGTACTATCAGTAGGTATCTTTCAAAAATAATCTCTTCTTGGTACGCTGCACACTGGCTCAGCTTTGCAGTTCTTCTTGTTTGCCATCTGTTTAAAGTACCAGGAAGGTACTGTTGAGTTCCCAGGCTTAAAGTTGGTAACTTTTTTAGTGAGGCTAATCACTGTACAATAACTAATATTCATGTGATTATAGAGGAAACATGCAACATACTAACCGAAAAATCTTTTTTCTTATTTACACAAAGATATAATATGGGATTTTAGGCGCCATGATTAAATAGGTGGATTTCTTTTCAGACAATACTGTCTCTGATTTTAAATTACCTACAATTAACTTCTTAAACAATTCTGAATACTAGACTATTAAGAAATTAATTAAAAAAATAAAAATATACATGGAGTTTACACACTGCTTTTTTTCATTGCTTTTTCATTATTAAAACTTCCTCACTCTTACTTTATCTATGGTAGGGTCACCAAGAGTAATTCACTATCAGACGTCTTACCTGGGTTGCTATTTTGAGATGGAGTTTTAGGTCTCTTTTCTTCTTTATATTCAGAAATCAGTTGGCGATTGCTATGTATTAAAAATGTGATAAATAATATTACTATTTTAATACTAATATGAAAAACAATTACCAAATATATTAAATTCTTAGATCACTTCAGACAATGTCAGAGCTATTATCAAAACTTCAATTGTGGGACTTCCCTGGTGGCGCAGTGGTTAAGAGTCCACCTGCCATTGCAGGGGACACGGGTTCGAGTCCTGATCCGGGAAGATCCCACATGCCGCGGAGCAACTAAGCCCGTGCGCCACAACTACTGAGCCGGAGCTCTAGAGCTCACGAGCCACTACTGAGCCCACGTGCCGCAACTACTGAAGCCCATACGCCTAGAGCCCGAACTCCACAACAAGAGAAGCCACCACGATAAGAAGTCCGCACACTGCAACAAAGAGTAGCCCCCACTCACCGCAACCAGAGGAAGCCCGCGCACAGCAACAAAGACCCAACGCAACCAAAAATAAATAATATATAAATTAATTTAAAAAAATCATATTAAAAACCCAATGTGCGTGTCTTTTCATAGGTTTAACATTCTAATGTTGCAGTTTTCAGGAAAAATGTCAGTAATCAGGGTGATTAGCTGTCCTTTCTTTGTGGTTTGTAATTCAAGGACTCTCAGCTATTCTATAATTTGTAACTGAATTTATTTATAAATATATGACCTCATTAAATTAGATAACATAACTGTCCCCCATTATCGCAGCTAATCGCACCAAGAGTAGAAAACTAATCAAAGTTCAGACCTGGCTTGGACCACTACTACTCCTTCTCTACCTACTCAAACTCTGAACCAACAGATCTTTCTTAGAATGATGCTTAAGCTCCATGTTCATTTCCAATTCACTTGGAAGACATAACCCTACTTTTACAATGGATGCTGACAAGTCCTGGACAGGGCTTACCTCTCCTAATGCCAACTAACCTACTTGAGATTCAGGGATTTCTGGTGAATGGGTTCCTTATGAGGCAGAATCTGAAAATACTTTGAAGGTTGAGGCAGATGTAAATCATTTAGAAGATTTTCATTATCATGGAAAACAGATCACTTGAGGGGCCAACCTCAGTTATGGAATCTCAGGCAAGCTGGCACCCACTACTCTGAGGAGGATGATATGGGACCTTCCACGACCTAAGAAAAAGTGTCCCACAGGATATAAAGCAGCCTTGAGGTTCAGGTCTGGTAACAAAGGAAAAAGGAAAGTCAGCTCTCTCCCGGCAGGAGCATTTGAACCTCTCTGAAAGCCTAAAACGGTTCCCATTGACATCTGCTAGCAGAAAAGACAAGTAAGAGGGTAACTCATCGTGAAGATCTGGGCTAAGATGTGGGCTACATAAGGTTTTTGAGTGTGTCGGGGAGGGTGTGTGTGGCTAAAGCTAGGAGGCCCAGGTGCCAGAACTGGGTGCTGGTGCTTTGGAACAGTGGCTGAGCTACAGGCATATGTATGAGAACTAAAAAAGTTGTCACTTTGAAGTCTAAGTGTGAATCACCATGAAGACTGAGGAATCTGGATCAGCAAGGGCATCCTGGGAGCAAAGGTCGATCGTGACCCGACTGCAGGACCAGTTTCTTTTTTCTTTTAAAGTTATTAAAGGTCTTTATAGAGCAACATCCAGACTCCAGATCCAGCTGCCAAGGAGACCCTGCTAAGACCAGTTTTAGTAGCAACACTGCAGCAATAGAATCAATGCAATCAACAGAACGGTGAGAATGCACTTTTTTTCCCCTCCAAATGACTTGTGGAAGAGGACTGTCTCTTTGATCTTAGGGAATCCCTTAGGTTCTTGCAAAATTTAAGAGGGAGAGTATAGAAGTAAGTCCCCAAGAGAAAATATAGGATAGTCTGCTGAACTATGAACTAAACACTTCAAGACCCAAATAACAAGTTAGAAAAATCAGAGCTGTGACACTACTTGTACCCCATGCACAGGGGTTACACTTGGAATGAAATGGATACTGTTACGATCTTTAAGGATATAAAGTCTTAAAGTCCTGAGATAAAGAACCCTGTGCCCACTGCTACATCTAACTAGTCTGGCCTTTCGGCTGGTTTCCAGCTGATGATGGGGAACATCTCACCACCATTCCCAAGCTGCCTGCACCAAACTAGAACTCTCACCTGTCACATAACAAGTAACAGTTAAATTATTTTTAACCACAGTTTAGTGGTAACTGGCATTTTAATGTAAACACTTACATATTAAAACCACTAATAAGAGCATATTCTTCCGCGGTCCATCCATAGATATCTTGAGAAAAGACATCAATACCTTGCTGAAGAAGAAGCCTGACTATATTTGTTGATTCATCGTTTACAGCAAGTATGAGGGCTGTTCTAAAATAACAGAGAGATAACTTCACCCTTAGGAACTTTAGCTAACTTTAACAGCTAATTTGATATACTTTACCAAGTTAATATCTTGCCCATCCATGCAGAACTGACCATTTACACATTCAAGTGTTCATCTTTGTAAATTACCTCCAAGGCTAAAATGAAGGGACAAAAAAGAAGCCTCCTGTCCCACTCAGATGGCATGTAGAAGAAATTGCTAATTTAAAGTCCTTGATGGACAAGAAACTATGCTGAGGTCACTTATCTGAAGCAGGTGAGTATATAAAGGAAGAATTCCCCATTTCTTCCTTAGTCTGTTATATTATACTTCAAAATCAGCTAGAGGTCAGGTTAAGGAAAAGCTATTTGCAGGCTTAAAACAATAATATTAATAATAAGGAAATAAAAATAGTCATGGTTGCAGTTAATGTTGCTGATAAGCATGTGCTAGGCACTAAATGAAATACTATATATGTAATCTTTCTTCCACACAACCACCCTTGAAGGATATACTACTATCCTCCTTTTCATATCAGGAAACATATTTGCTGATAATAAGTAACGTTCCCAAGGTCATACACCTAATAAGTAGGAAAACTAGGAATTAAACCCAGCCTGAATCTAAAGCCCATCACTTTCCTCCTTATCACCCACCTATGACTTGTCTTCATTGAAGGAAATGTTTATCCAATTAAAGCTATCTTTCTTCCTCTACCTTCACCAATTAAAAATAAGAACATCAAAATGTACTAGAAATGGGGCTTCCCTGGTGGCGCAGTGGTTGAGAGTCCACCTGCCGATGCAGGGGACACGGGTTCGTGTCCTGGTCCGGGAAGATCCCACATGCCGTGGAGCGGCTAGGCCCGTGAGCCATGGCCGCTGGGCCTGCACATCCGGAGCCTGTGCCCCGCAACGGGAGAGGCCACAACAGTGAGAGGCCCACGTACCCCCCCCCAAAAATGTATTAGAAATGAAAAAGGATAAAAACTGATGAGCCCAAAGTGTCTGGTAATAGTGATTAACAATCACTTAGTGATAACCTAATAACATCAGTACTCTTCAAAGAAAGTAATTTAAAGCAAAGAGTCATCCCAAAGACATGCATCTTTTAAGGAAAAATATATACACAAAGTAGAGGTTAAAAAATTATTCTAAAAGAATTAAGAAATTCAATACTGTGTCATAAGGTAAATTAAAAAGTAGAATCCATATTTTATAAAGCTAATAAAACTAATACGAAATCCCTTAGCTATTATAAGATCGTGTGAACAAAAAAAAAAAATCAGGTTGCAAATGACATCAGTCGATATTATAAAGGAATATGAATCCTGCTATACATTATTTTTCATGATACACAGTCAGAGTAATTGCTTTTCCACCTGAAGATGTGTTGATTATACATTAATCCTCTTCTTACTAATTTAATCTTTCTGTCACCACTCTAGAACAGCACTAAGGTTTTTAAAAAGAAAAAGAACAAACTACCGTACCTTTTCATCTTATCAACTACATGTATATTTGCTTCTTTCTTTACTAAAAATTCCACCATGTGCTGATTGTTTTCACTTACAGCAAGTAAAAGTGGTGTGAGGTCCTCCTGTAAAACAGCAGAAACACTTTATACAGAAGGTACAAAGTTACATGTTTCTAAACTGAATTTTAAAACTTATAATAGATTCTCTGAACTTAAACATCTAATATAGAAAGTAAATAAAAAGAAGCCCCTTCCTTCTCACCCACCCTGTGCTGCTTCCTTCTCTTTAAAATGCTCCTCACTTCTTCACATGATTAACTGCAAAGTCATTCTCTAAAACTCACTTCCAACATTTACTGGTTCCAAGGATCTTTGCTTCTACCACAGTATTTATCAGGTATACTGTAGTTATTTTATTGCTCTGTACTAGTCTATACACTCTAAACACTCCTCCAGAGATAATCATTTAACAAATCAACTGCATATTTTAGGAACAATGCTGAGGAGAAAGATATAATATTGTCTGCAACATGCATAACCTATCCAACGATAACCAATTAACCTCATAAGGTTTACAGACATTCCAATGGGAATGTGATTCTTCACATGAACATGTAAAGAAAAAGAGTTTTTTTAAAAAACCAACTTATAAATTCTAACTTGAAAATTTCAATCCCATTCTTAAGAGATTCTTTTAAAATATGAAATAGATTATAAATTAATGACTGTTTTAAAATCTAGAAATATTTATCAAAATAAACTGTAATACAGGAACTGGAAACACAGATGCTTATGGAGGCAAAGTAGGCGACCCAAGTAAGTGAAGAACCCAGGTGAGGCCAGCGAACCGGAGAACGCGCGCCATACAGAAGGGGCACCCTTTGCACGGCAGACCAAACAGTAGCGTGGGCTCAAGGGGGACCAGATTGGATTCCTTAAGAGAAGCCTGAAATGCAGATTTCTGCATGAGTCTCCTAAATTTTAAATGCTGACTCAATTTGTGGAGGAAAGCTAAACACATCCAGGGGCCACATTTAGTCTATAGCCCACTTGTGTTATGTTTGCTGTGAGTGTTTCCAAACGTGTGGGTATAAAGCAAATATTTGCATGTAAAACCTTTCCTTTCTTTAGTATCATGTGTTTTACAAAAAAAAAGTGGGTCCCAACATGTAATAAAAATTTCTATTAAGATTCATAATATCCACTTCAAGAATGTTTCCAATGCCTGTTAAAACTACAATCTATGGGCTTCCCTGGTGGCGCAGTGGTTGAGAGTCCGCCTGCTGATGCAGGGGACACGGGTTCGTGCCCCGGTCCGGGAGGATCCCACATGCCAAAGAAAACTACAATCTATTTCTATAATTCTCCCTGATGTTAACCAAATGGATAATTAGTTCATAAGACTGCTGAAACTAAATTATTAAAACAATTCCTATCTGTACTGTTACTAACTTCATGGGTTTTGATGTTTAAAACTATCATCTTGCTTATGCCAGGGCCCAGTGAACCTAACAGACACACTGCAAGAGTCTGTCATGCAGCTTTCACCAAAAGAAGGCTCATGCTTTCCTACTACTGCAGTCAGGAAAACCCTGTTTGTGATAGACATCTGCTGACCTAATGACCTGGATGATAACAAAAGGTGCAAAAATCGCAAAGGGTCATACTCTACTTATTAAATGACTCACCATAAGCAAATTTCTAAAGACTCTCTGAGTGCCAGTGAATGATTAGTGGTTGGAAGGAAAAAGGAGTTATTCTTCAAGCCAATAGATATTGCCAATAATATCCCTTTTACCTTCTCAATCACAGAGGCAGAGAAACATAAAAGTCAGGCTAATATTGTTGGAAAGGAGGGAGTTGATGGAAGTAGCATCTATCAAACTCCAACTCTTCTAGAGATTTCTTATTTTTGAGATCTGTGAATTTATAAATCACACTCATCCATTCCATTGTTCTTAACCAAGGGCTGTATCAGAATCTTGAGGAAATATTTCCAAACACACATGTCTGGGCCTTCCTAGATTTATTCAATCAAAATCTTCAGGGGAGAGCCTAGGCTTGTAAAGTTTTCATAAGTTCTCCCAGGTGACTGTGGTTCACGAGCACAGTTCTAGATGAGAATTAGTGCAGCAACCATGTCAGTCTCATCTCCTACCCACATGGCCAATTCCTTTTCTCAACTGAGGATTGGAAAAAAAAAAAAAAGAAAAGCGTAAGAGATAAGAGCCACGAAAACTACATTTAATTTTTCTGGGTAAATAGGTAGAACAGGGACGAGTAAACTCAAAATGCAACTTGATCTCATTACTTATAAACCCTTTACTTCCCATCAAGACATTCTAGATTTGAGAGCAGAGTCTAGACTCTTATCTAAGTGGCTGTTTCTGCCAAAACAGGATAATATGTCAGTTAATTATTTGTTCTTCTCCCTTATTTCCCATTTAATCACCACACATTCACTGCCAATCTGATTTCCTCTGAGTCCTCCTAAAATTGATCTCTAGGCAAGGTTACAATTCACTTAGGCTCTTTCCCAAAATAAGAATTATTATCCCCGAAACCTGAAAAGAACTTTGCCTAAATACATAAACTGAAGGGGAAAAAAAAACCCCAAAAACCTCTTCTTGGCACTTCCTAACTGCCAAATTTCCAAATTGGCCTGCATATTTATTTATTTTTTAAAATTTATTTATTTATTTTTGGCTGCGTTGGGTCTTCGTTGCTGCGCGTGGGCTTTGTCTAGTCGCGGTGAGCGGGGGCTACTCTTCCTTGCGGTGCGCAGCTTTTCATTGCAGTGGCTTCTCTTGTTGCGGAGCACAGGCTCTAGGGGCGCGGGCTCAGTAGTTGTGGCTCGCGTACTCTAGAGCGCAGGCTCAGTAGTTGTGGCTCACGGGCTTAGTTGCTCTGCGGCATGTGGGATCTTCCCAGACCAGGGCTCGAACCCATGTCTCCTGCATTGGCAGGCAGATTCTTAACCACTGCACCACCAGGGAAGCCCAGCCTGCATATTTCAACTGCTCTCTCCTTTTCCTTTTCCTTTTTCCCTCTGAAGCCTTAGGCAATGAGAGAGAAATCATTTTTACATAAATCATTTTTTAATAAAATAGGAACTTGTCAACAGCAGCAAGATTGCTATTATTGTAAAATGCTTTTGTTTTGTTTGAGTTTTAGGACAAAGTCTATCTCCAAGGCAAGTTTTGCATTTCTGTGTTGTTTTACACTAATCAGGAAAAAAATTTGAGCGGGGGAAAAAATATTTGGGGAAAAAAAAAAGTCTTACCTTTAACAAATGCAATGTTTTCACAAATATCTGCTATAGACACATAAAAGAAAGCTATACCCTCTAATGCTCCTTTAGAAATATAATGATTTAAAGTGAAATCTTAGATAATTAAGTTATTTCAAAATATTTTCACTCAGGGAATGCTTGAGCTTCCAAATATGTAAAACGGACCCCATTTATGTCAGCAGAGGGAGTTCCTGGTGGGGCTGCAGCAGGAGGAGGTAATGTGTATCCCAAAGAAAAAGCAGGAACAGCAGCTTCGCCATCACCTGCTCCCCATGCACAGCTACAACCCTGCTGAGGAGCCACCCGAGGCTGAGCGTGGAAGACCCCAAGGTGTACACGGTGGACCAAATGGCCACCAGCATAAGTGAACACCCTTGCTGGGTGTCAAATACGACCTGCCCCACTTTCCCCGATCTTAGAACCTGGGGTCCTGGAGGGCTCAGAGCCTGCTGCCTGCCCTGGCCACCTGCACTCACCCAGCTCTCCCTGCTGGGTACTGGGTCTCCTTCCTCCTCCCATCCATCCCCAACAGCACCCATTCCCTGAGCCCCTGCAAGCAGCCAGCCGCCACCTCACCTCACTCCCCCCAGGTCTTTGTCTTGTGTGGGCTCTGAGACCACCACCCACTCCCAGGCATATCCTAATGGGAAGATTTTCCTTCTGGGGTAGAAGGGTGGCTGGGAGACAGAATTGTGCTCTTTCTGTGAGCACCACCTTTCTCCAGCCCGTGACTTGGCTTTGGAGTTGTTTCCATGGTAACAGGCCCTGATGGGTGGTATTCAGTATACATATTATTATAGATAAAACATCTGCAGCTAAAACAAAAAAAAACAACCATGTATTGCAAATATTTTGTAAATATAGTTGAGCTATACCTTGTTCCTTGCTTCAATGTTGGCGTCATGTGAAAGCAGCTTTGCTGCGAGTGATATATTCTGATAAAGGGCAGCATAGTGGAGAGCAGTGTTGCCACTGACATCCATGACATTTGGGTCGGCACCATGTTCCAGCAGAATAGTTGCACACTCCTCTTCCTGGCATTGTATGGCCTGTAAGTGTTATGCCAAGACACAGACTGTAAATTCTAGGAATTCAGAGTAAACATTCCAGAAGTTTCACCAATTCGTTTTATTTAAATGAGATAAGTCCATTTTTATTCTAAGCAGTTAAATCAAATCCATCTCACGTTGACATGGTTGGCTACTATGTACCTTCATCAGCGCTGTCCTGTTTTCGTTGTCACAGAGGTTAAGCTGGCATTTTCTCTCCACTAGGAGAGCTACCACTGCTGGATGGCCACTGGCACAGGCCAAATGGAGAGCAGTCCTACGAAACCGAGAGGAGTTTTTAGGAAACTGTAGTGCACTATGTCAAAACATGCAATTGTTCATGTGATTGAAAACATTTAATAGCATGCTATTCCTATCCCTTTGAAACAAATATTTAGTTTTCTTCTGGAGAAAGAACAATATATATTAGCTCTTCTTACTCTCCACATTAACGAAAGAACAACCTGCTTGAACAGAAAGAACATGACCTTGAGATTCAGCTCAACTTGGGTTTGAATTTGACTTTAACTGTGTCACTTATTAGCAGTCACTTAGCCTTTCTGTGCCTCAATTTCCTCATCAACAAAATGGGGATAGAGCAGTAGTTATCTCACAGGACACCACTGTGATGCTTAAATGAGAACCCATGCAAAGGGTTTAGAACTGTTCCTCGCACAGATAACAGCTCAATAATTATTAGATAATATTATCATAATTATTACTATTATTTTACAAGGGCAACATTTCAATTAAGTAAAAGGATATTATACCTCTTTTGAAGATATGTCTTGAGGACTAGAGAGAACACTGTACTTCAATGATTCTAATATGCTCATTTTCTCACATTTTAACATCTCTGACATTGGAATGAAATTTATAATTCATGATGTGTTACAACTATAATTGGTAGCATTTTTTGTCTGTTCGTTTCTCATTTTTCCTGTTGGTCTAATTATCTCTGTCTCTGTGCCTAAAGTTGCCATTTTTAAAAATTTAAGTATAGGTGATGTATAATATTATATATTACGGAATTTCCCTGGTGGCGCAGTGGTGAAGAATCCACTTGCCAATGCAGGGGACACAGGTTCGAGCCCTGGTTCCAGAAGATCCCACGTGTCACAAAGCAACTGAGCCCGTGCACCACAACTACTGAGCCTGCACTCTAGAACCCGCGAGCCACAACTACTGAGCCCACACGCCTAGAGCCCGTGCTCCACAACAAGAGAAGCCACCACAATGAGAAGCCCGCGCACCGCAAGGAAGAGTAACCCCCGCTCACCACAACAAGAGAAAGCCTGTGCACAGCATCAAAGAACCAACGCAGCCAAAAATAAAAAAATAATAATAAAATAAAAATTATATATCATAGGGGTACAACATAGTGATTCACAATTTTTAAAGGTTATATACTCCATTTATAGTTATTATAAAATATTGGCTATATTCCCCATGTTGTACATTGTATCCTTGTAGCTTATTTTATACCTAATAGTTTGTACCTCTTAATCCCCTACCCCGATCTTGCCCCTCCTCCCTTTCCTCTCCCCACTGGTAACCACTAGTTTGTTCTCTATATCTGTGAGTTGGTAACATTTAAAAAAATTTCTATATTAATATATAAAATAGTGGGGCATCATACAATCCATGGTGCCTTACATCAAATGAAATAATGGTCTATATAACAGGTCTACTGCAGTTCTAGTCACACAGTTGGCACTTAAATAACTTTTAGTTCTTAAAGGCATGATGAGCAATACTGTAAATCACCTATACTTCAATTTTTAAAAAATAATAAAATAAAAGCAGCACGGGGAAAGAGAACTAAAATAACAAGCAAAACAAGAATTTTTTAAAAAGTAATTCTAACTCTGATTTTCAGGAAACTTTAAGCCAAAGGAAATTCAGGATTCAAATGAATAGGAATGGCTCATTTTATTCAATATTTACATTTACGGATTGTGTGAAATCAGACATTTCCAACGATCAATATTAGTATTTAATACCGTTATAAATGTTCAAAAGGACAAGTAAAGGTTATCCTTTACAATTTCCTACCTTCAGAAGTGCTTCTGTTTGAAAGAAGGGAGAAAAGCTTCAATAGAGACTAAGCCTTAATACTTCAAATTTTAAATTTCTCATCTTGCTCATGGGGGCAACATGAAGTTTTTAAGGATGAAAGAGTTCTGAGAGATAGATGCAGGGTCCTGAGTAGAAAGCATCTGCTACATAATAGGTATTCAAGTTATATTTGATGAACAAATGGATTAAACAATGGATAAACATAACTGGAGAGTTCAATAATTTTTTAACATCTTTATTGGAGTATAATTGCTTTACAATGATTTATTAGTTTCTGCTGTATAACAAAGTGAATCAGCTATATGTATACATATATCCCCATATCCCCTCCCTCTTGCGTTCCCTCCCACCCTCCCTATCCCACCCCTCTAGGTGGTCACAAAGCACCGAGCTGATCTCCCAAGCGATGCAGCTGCTTCCCGCTAGCTAGCTATTTTACGTTTAGTAGTGTATATATGTCACTGCTACTCTCTCACTCCATCCCAGCCTAACCGTCCCCCTTCCTTGTGTCCTCAAGTTCATTCTCTACGTCTGTGTCTTTACTCCTGTCCTGCTCCTAGGTTCATCAAAACCTTTTTTTTTTTTTTTTTTTAGATTCCATATCTATGTGTTAGAACATGGTATATGTCTTTTTCTTTCTGACTTACTTCACTCTGTATGACAGACTCTAGGTCTATCCATCTCATTAAAAATAGCTCAATTTCGTTTCTTTTTAAGGCTGAGTAATATTCTATTGTATATATGTGCCACATCTTCTTTATCCTTTCATCTGTTGATGGACACTTAGGTTGCTTCCACGTCCTAGCTATTGTAAATAGTGCTGCAATGAACATTGTGGTGCATGACTCTTTTTGAATTATGGTTTTCTCAGGGTATATGTCCAGAAGTGGGTTTGCTGGGTTGTATGGTAGCTCTATTTTTCGTTTTTTAAGGACCCTCCATATTGTTCTCCATAGTGGCTGTATCAATTTACATTCCCACCAACAGTGCAGGAGGGTTCCCTTTTCCCCACACCCTCTCCAGCATTTACTGTTTGTAGATTTCTGATGATGGCCATTCTGACCAGTATGAGGTGATACCTCATTGCAGTTTTGATTTGCATTTCTCTAATGATTAGTGATGTTGAGCATCTTTTCAAGTGTTTGTTGGCAATCTGTATACCTTCTTTGGAGAAATGTCTATTTAGGTCTTCTGCCCATTTTTGGATTGAGTTATTTGTTTTTTTGATATTGAGCTGCTTGTATATTTTGGAGACTAATCCTTTGTCAGTTGCTTCGTTTGCAAATATTTTCTCCCATTCTGACGGTTGTCTTTTCATCTATTTTATGGTTTTCTTTGCTGTGCAAAAGCTTTTAAGTTTCATCAGGTCCCATTTGTTTATTTTTGTTTTTATTTCCATTTCTCTAGGAGGTGGGTCAAAAAGAATCTTGCTGTGATTTATGTCATACAGTGTTCTGCCTAAGTTTTCCTCTAAGAGTTTTAGAGGAATTTCATTCCTCTAATTTCATTCTTTTACATGTAGCTGTCCAGTATCCCCAGCACCACTTATTGAAGAGGCTGTCTTTTCTCCATTGTATATTCTTGCCTCTTTTATCAAAGATAAGGTGACCATATGTGCATGGGTTTATCTCTGGGCTTTCTATCCTGTTCCAGTGGTCTATATTTCTGTTTTTGTACCAGTACCATACTGTCTTGATTACTGTAGCTTTGTAGTATAGTCTGAAGTCAGGGAGCCTGATTCCTTCAGTTCCATTTTTCTTTCTCAAGATTGCTTTGGCTATTCAGGGTCTATTGTGTTTCCATACAACTGGTGAAATTCTTTGCTCTAGTTCTGTGAAAAATGCCATTGGTAGTTTGATAGGGATTGCATTGAAACTGTAGTTTGCTTTGGGTAGTATAGTCATTTTCACAGTGTTGATTATTCCAATCCAAGAACATGGTATCTCTCGCCATCTGTTTGTATCATCTTTAATTTCTTTCATCAGTGTCTTATAGTTTTCTGCATACAGGTCTTTTGTCTCCTTAGGTAGGTTTATTCCTAGGTGTTTTATTCTTTTTGTTGCAATGGTAAATGGGAGTGTTTCCTTAATTTCTCTTTCAGATTTTTCATCATTAGTGTTTAGGAATGTAAGAGATTTCTGTACATTAATTTTATATCCTGCTACTTTACCAAATTCATTGATTAGCTCTAGTAGTTTTCTGGTAGCATCTTCAGGATTCTGTATGTATAGTATCATGTCATCTGCAAACAGTGACAGCTTTAATTCTTCTTTTCCGATTTGGATTCCTTTTATTTCTTTTTCTTCTCTGATTGCTGTGGCTAAAACTTCCAAAACTATGTTGAATAACAGTGGTGAGAGTGGGCATCCTTGTCTTGTTCCTGATTTTAGATGAAATGGCTTAAGTTTTTCACCATTGAGAACAATGTTGGCTGTGGGTTTGTCATATATGCCTTTTATTATGTTGAGGTAAGTTCCCTCTATGCCTACTTTCTGGAGAGTTTTTATCATAAACAGGTGTTGAATTTTGTCAAAAGCTTTTTCTGCATCTACTGAGATTATCATATGTTTTTATTCTTCAGTTTGTTAATATGGTGTATCACATTGAGTGGTGTATATCAAAGAATCCTTGCATTCCTGTGATAAACCCCACTTGATCATGGTGTACGATCCTTTTAATGTGCTGTTGGATTCTGATTGCTAGTATTTTTTTGAGAATTTTTGCATCTACGTTCATCAGTGATATTGGTCTGTAGTTTTCTTTTTTTGTTACATCTTTGTCTAGTTTTGGTATCACAGTGATGATGGCCTTGTAGAACGAGTTTGGCAGTGTTCCTCCCTCTGCTATATTTTGGAAGAGTTTGAGAAGGACAGGTGTTAGCTCTTCTGTAAATGTTAGATGGAATTCTCCTGTGAAGCCATCTGGTCCTGGTCTTTTGTTTGTTGGAAGATTTTTTTTATTTATTTTTTTTATCAGTATGCGGGCCTCTCACTGCTGTGGCTTCTCCCGTTGTGGAGCACAGGCTCCGGACACGCAAGCTTAGTGGCCATGGCTCACGGGCCTAGCTGCTCCACGGCATGTGGGATCTTCCCGGACTGGGGCACGAACCCGTGTCCCCTGCATCGGCAGGCAGACTCTCAACCACTGCGCCACCAGGGAAGCCCTGTTGGAAGATTTTTAATCACAGTTTCAATTTCAGTGCTTGTGATTGGTCTGCTTATATTTTCTATTTCTTCTTGGTTCAGTCTTGGAAGGTTGTGCTTTTCTAAGAATTTGTCCATTTCTTCCAGGTTGTCCATTTTATTGGCATATAGTTGCTTGTAGTAATCTCTCATGATTCTTTGTATTTCTGATGTCAGTTGTTACTTTGGAGAGTTCAATATTTTTAAAGAAAACTTTTGGGAAGTAAAGCAATACTTATGCAATAGTAATAATCATTTACATTTGTATTTTTGATTTTTTATTTTCATAAGGACACAACTAAAACTCTATAAACTTTTGCAATAGTAATAATCACCACTTATATTTACTATATTTTATTTTCATAAGACTGCAATAAAGTAAAATGATTAATCCATAATCATTTACATACTATAGGTAATAAAGTTACACAAAATCAAAAACGTGTATATAGCGAAATATATACCTAGTAAAATCTACAGGCATGGATAAAAAGATTCCCTTTACTTCTGAAGAGGTTAAAAGTTGTCAGAAGATATCAATCCTTGAAAAACTTCCAAAAGAAAAAGAAAGTGAGGAATTATTTTTATCTGTACAAGATTCATATTCCTGCTCTCTCCCAGGATTATTTCACTAATACTAAACATTTACTAGAATTTTTGTACATGTTCACTGTAGAAATTACAGTTTTTTCTTTGTTTTTTTTTTTGTATTCATGCGGGCCTCTCACTGCTGTGGCCTCTCCCATTGCGGAGCACAGGCTCCGGACGCGCAGGCCCAGCGGCCACGGCTCACGGGCCCAGCCGTTCCGTGGCATGTGTGATCCTCCCGGGCCGGGGCACAAACCCACATCCCCTGCATAGGCAGGTGGACTCTCAACCACTGCGCCACCAGGAAAGCCCCACAGATT
Source organism: Delphinapterus leucas (assembly GCF_059928025.1). Classification (NCBI taxonomy): domain Eukaryota; kingdom Metazoa; phylum Chordata; class Mammalia; order Artiodactyla; family Monodontidae; genus Delphinapterus; species Delphinapterus leucas. Next base: position 19,018,025 of record NC_143130.1, on the reverse strand, counting down.
TTTTTAAAAGGAAAAGAAAGCTTCACTTATAATATAAGTGTGCAGAAATAACAAATTTTATCATATTTTTGGCTAAGATAAGACCATAGTCTTCTTGTGTTTATATATAATGAAACTGATTTTTTTTTCTCAATTTTCTACCAAAGTACATCTCTGCAGGTCAACACACATCTGTTATCTATGCCACCTTCAATGGTCACATATTACTCCATACCAGATACACTGTAATTTATTTTTAAAATCCTTTGAGTTCGTCTTAATACATTGCTATTTTAAGCAGTGTTGAGGACAACAAATTGTATGTAACCTATCTCTAATTTATCTCTAATTATTTACCTCTAATTTGTATAAAGAGAATTGATGTGTAAAGGGAATATACATTTTTTAAATGTGGTACTTATCACCAAATTGCCTATATGAAAAGTCAAAAGCAACTTAGACTTTAAACAGCAGTATAAGTACCACTGTTCTTCATCGTCACAAACCTTGTGAAGGGAAAATGTTTTTCATTCCTCTTTAACTTAAATTCCTTTTATTACCAGAAATGCTAATTTTTTTTCCTATATCCATTGGTCACTTATGGATATGCAAAAAAGTACTTTGCTCAATTTCAAATTAGAGGTTTTTTCCCCTTACTGATTTCAAAGAATTCTCTGTAAAATGAAGATATGTTTTCTTGCCTGATACAAATATGTTGATATATTTTAAAAGTTCATTGTCTTTTATTTTGTTAATCTTCTTTTCTGATCTACAGAGGGTTTTAATTTTTTTATGTTGTTAAATCAACCTCCAGAATTCTTGCTTTTGAAGTCATTCTTAGGAAGGTCTTTGTCAGCACAAAAAATGTACAAATAGGAATTTTGTTTTCTTCTGGTCGTTTTCTCACTTTGAATATTTAAAATTTTTGATCTGTACTCCATTTGAAACTTATTTTTGTGAGATAAAAATCTAGTTACTTTTCTCTAAATAGTTAGCAGTTTACTTCTCCACCATTTACAAACAATTTATTTTTTCCTTCTAATATGAAATGTCATCAGTTCAAGTTCTAAAGTCTTACATATATTTGGGTGTTTGGGCATTTTCTATTCTGTTCCATTCACTTATCTGTCTTTTCAGTTGTTAGTAAACGAATAATTTGTGGGAACTTACAGCACATTTTGATATCTAGAAGGGCAAATCTTTGTCTACTACATAAAACTTTTAATTTCATCACAACAAATAAAGAAAGCATGTGAAACTCAAAAAATTTTAAACCACCATATGCTTATTTGGTTTAAATATGGGAAGACCATATTTTAAGAAAATGAGTCTTCCTATTCAAGGACACAGCCATCTTCCCACTTCAAAGCTGTCTTCTAAGGTCCTTCCGTAGAGAACATATATACATAGGTGTACACTGATATAAAACGGATACTGCAGGCTTCCCTGGTGGCACAGAGGTTAAGAATCTGCCTGCCAATGCAGGGGACACAGGTTTGGGCCCTGGTCGGGGAAGATCCCACATACCGTGGAGCAACTAAGCCCGTGTGCCACAACTACTGAGTCTGTGCTCTAGAGCCTGCAAACCACAACTACTGAGCCCGCATGCCACAACTACTGAAGCCCGCGCACCTAGAGCCCGTGCTCCACAACAACAGAAGCCACCCCAATGAGAAGCCCACGCACTGCAATGAAGAGTAGCCCCCACTCGCTGCAACTAGAGAAAGCCCACGTGCAGCAGTGAAGACCCAACACAGCCAAAAATAAATAAATTAAAATTAATTAATAAAAAAAAAAAGAATCCGCCTTCTAATGCAGGGGACACGGGTTCGAGCCCTGGTCCAGGAAGATCCCACATGCTGCAGAGCAACTAAGCCCATGGGCCACAACTACTGAGCCTGCGCTCTAGAGCCGGCAAGTCACAACTACCTAGCCCACGTTCCACATCTACCTAGCCCACGTTCCACAACTAACTGAGCTCGCGCGCCTAGAGCCCGTGCTCCGCAACAAGAGAAGCCATCACAATGAGAAGCCCGCGCACGGCAATGAAGACCCAACACAGCAATAAATAAATTTTTTTTACAAAAAGATACTGGATTGTATCTGAAGAATTTTTAGTCCATTAGTTTATCTGTCACGAGACATCATTTTCCTCATTATGCACTTCTCTGTAACATATAACATTACGGTATAAAAATGTGTACATTAAAAAGATACTGTTCATGTTTAATTTCGTTTCTGTGGTTACTGACATTCAGTCAAATGACTTTAAAACTGTCAGTAAAGTGCTCTATAAGGGGAATCATGAGCGGGTCCGAAACCAGCTAAGGCTTTTGCTGCCTATAAAGTCTGCGGGGCGCGGGATCCCACGTAGGTGTCCACGAGCCTCGGAGGGGAAACTGACAGCAGCGACCCCACCCAGGCCCGCCCCGCCTCCTCCCGCCCGCCCCGGTTACCTGTTCATCTTGTCCCTGTCGTTCAAGCCATTCTTCCCAAGCAACAGAATCTGCTGCACTTTGGCTACGTTGCCCACGCTGGCAGCTTTGTGGATCTTCCCGAGATCCTTGTCTCGGATGTGGTACTCGGGCCGGGAGTTGATTCGATTACCGCTCTCTCTCCGCGAGCTGGTGAAGGAGCCGAAGGGCGACTCGCCCTTCTTACTTCCGAAGCCAAAAATCTTCTTCATCGCACAGCCTACAGGCTTCAGACACACCTCACCTCCCCCTCGGCTTCTCACAGTCTCCTGAGCCTAACACTAGCGGTACAGATAAGCCAACGCGGTCTGGCCACAATATCCCAGCTGGGAAACTCCGCGGTTTCTCATGTTTCAGCCCAGACTAACCCTAGCCAAGCGATACAGCTAAACACAGTGCGCGTGCGCGCCTTGTAAGAAGGCGTCACTGCGCTTGCGCACAGAGGACCGGAGACCAGGAGTGCCCAGTGCGCATGTGCGAGGCCCAAGCGTCTGAAATCTCTGCGATTCTTTGTGGGCCGCGCTGGGTTCTTTTCCAACGTTGGTGCGAGCTGGCTGAGCGTTTCTGGACGTTTGCAAATGTTAGAATCTCCCGTGAGAAAGTCGTCTTCGCATGCGACTGGGGCTAGAGCGGCGTGGAGCTTCAGGATGCTGAAAGCCACGTCCCCCAGGGAGCTCCCCTAAAAATACTCTCTAAATCTCCTTATCCCTCAGTTTATTCCTTTCCACATCCCTCTGGGCCCCAGGCTTTCTCCATGGAATTTAACAGATGTACCTACAGAAAGCTGTTTTCATGGTTCCAGAGATTGTGGCAACAGGTGTCACCAAGTGCAAACTTAGGAGAAACCAACGCAGGTTCTCCTGATGAAATGAAGACGCGTTTCCGCATGCCTCCTGACCCTCCCCTGTGGCCCAGCGTTCCGTCTGCACATTTTCTTCACTTATATTTTAGTTTTTGCTTTTATTTTCCCCTAATTAAATCTTTAATCAATTCAAGATTTATTTTGGAGCATGGTGTAATGTTTGAGAACTTTTTAAAAAATGGTTATCCAGTTGTCCCAAACAATCCATCTTTCCTCACCTAGTTTACCCCTTAATCTTACATTTAATTCTCGGATGTTTTTTCTGTTTCTGGGTTTTCCATTCTGGTCTGCTTCTTCTAGCGTCAGTAGTGTATAAAATATAAATATCTATTACAGGTCCAAGGTTCCCCTCCTTATTCTTCCTTTTCAGTATTCTCTTGGAAATGTTTACCTCTGCATTATTTGAGATGAATTTTTAATCACTATGCCAAGCTAAAGAGAGTTCATTGTGAGATTTTAATTGTAATTAGGTTAAGAGAATTTTAACTGAGAATCAGTCTCTTGTATCAGTGTATCCAGGTACATGTTACGTCTCAATTTGTCTTATTTTATGTCCTTCATTAGCCTTTGGTAGCTTTTTTCATTATGTAAATCCTGTACACTTCTTGATATATCTGTACCTGGGCTTTTTTTTTTTTTGTAATGGTATATTATTCTTTTCATTATAATTTGTAAATGATTATTGTTTGATATCTGTGTATTCTTTTGACAATGAGAGTGAAGAACTTCTTTAAGCTATAATTTTGTAACAGGAGAAAGAGTTGATAGTTTCTGGCCGTACTTAAGGAAGGCACAAACTGGTTGGTATAGATTGAAGAATATTGAAGAATAGTATGCAGATGAAAAAAAATCAAGTAGAATGCAAACAAGATACTCTGTTTTTATTGAAGTATAAGATCGTTGCTACAAATTTAAAAAATCAATATAGCTAATTCCTTAAAATTCTACTAGCCAATTTTTTCAGTAATTAGCTAACTAATAGGGACATCTAACTTTTGTGTTTTCTCTTAATAGTCTCTCTGCTCCTTTGCTTTATCCACCCAAATCTGTTTCCCACTCCTAGATCTAATCATCATAGTGAACTTGTGGAATCTTATCATCTCTATTTTTATGAAACCTCTTATGCTTTATACTTGTCCCATGTTCTTTAAAATTTCCCAAACTTTAAACAATCTTTTCCCTTGCTTCCATCTTTCTCTATCTGTAATTTGTGTTTCCATCTTTATTCCATTTCTTAGGAATAAAGCAAAATAGGTTGACTCCATACTCCATACTGGTAGAAGCAGGCAACTGTATACAACTGTATACAGAAACTCCTTTTAATGTATTACTTATACAATTACTGTAATTATACAGTTACAATATAATTAAACCAAACCTGGTATTGTGGGTGAAACAGACAGAAGCAGAAGCAGGCTCACAACAACAGTTAGTACAAAACCAGCTATCCCCAAACTCAGCAGGTTCCTATTACATTTGTTAATGATTTCAAGATCAAAATCATGTTAATGATTTTAAGAATTTTTATTAACCAAATTAAAAAGTAACAGATACCACCATTGCACAAGATGCACCAGCAAAATTTGAAAGTTTGGCAGCCATATTTTACAGCAAGACAAATGCACAGATATTAATTTAGGTACTTATTCTTCAGAGGCCACTTAATGCCATTTTGTGCTTTGTAGGTTGAATGATTTGACAACAAATTGTTTGGAATTAGTGACTCAGAAGTCAGGTGTCCAGACCTTCAGCAGAAATTGCTGCTGGGGGAACTCCCTGGAGGTCCAGAGGTTAGGACTCCTCGCTTCCACTGCAGCAAGCACGAGTTCCATCCCTGGTTGGGGAACACAGCACAGCCAAAAAAAAAAAAAGAAAGAAAGAAAGAAAGCAATTGCACCGAAAAACTCTGGAGGGAGGCAGGGTCCCTGTTGAAGTGATAGCTGGTTCCAGGACAGTGTCTTCACTGGTGAAAGAGCAATGAACAAAAACAAAACAAAAAACGAACAAAAAAACATTTCTCAGGTCTATCCAACTTAGCTGGACCAAATGGTTTTGGTGTGTGTGACTGGTTTCAACTCTGACCACCCACAATTTTCTTCCTATAATAGCCCAACCAGAAAATTATCTTTTGTCCTCTATTTGTCTCCGCAGTACTCCCCAGGGTGACCTATGAGACCAGTAAAGGCTCCCTATAGTGACATCTGAAGAAGACTCTGACACTTGCTGATGCAGCCTGGAATGAGGGTCAAAGACACTACGAGGATGTAGGGAGATAAGAACCACACACCAGGACTCCAGGTAGGTTGTCAAGATTTGGTTGACACTAGTGTTTCTGTATAAACCAGAGATACTCAAGGAGTATATGCTAGGCCAACTCTGAACTTCTGTATGTCCTTTGTCAAATGCTACCTGGGTCCCCAAGCACTTGAAAGCTAAGATTCCCAGATTTCTTTGCAAACAGATGCCCTCTAGAAAGTTGTTGCTTAGGGACTTCCCTGGTGGTCCAGGGGTTAAGATTTCATGCTCCCAGTGCCAGGGGCTCAGGTTCGATCCCTGGTCAGGGAACTAGATGCCACATGCTGCAACTAAAAGAGCCCGAGTGCTGCCAACTAAGACCTGGCACAGCCAAATAAATAAATAAAATTTTTTTTTAAAAAAGTAAAGTTGTTGCTTAGAGCTCCCATGCCTATCTAAGACTCAAATAATGCCCTGGTGGTTTCCTGCATATTTATTTAATAGATATGCTAATGGAATTAATAATGTCAGAGTAATACCTGTTTTATGATGAAAAACATCTGTTATGGATGCCTTAACAAATTCAGGTGGGTCCAGTGAAATTACAACAGTCCTTCATATGTGGAAGGATGAGGCAGAAGTGTCAGAATGATGTGAGAAAGACTCGACAGGTCATTGCTGGCTTTGAAGATGGAAGGGGCCACAAGCCAAGGAATACAGGCGGCCTCTACAAGTCAGAAAAGACAAGAAAACTAATTGTCCTCTAGAACCTCCAGAAAGGAATGCAGTCTTGATTTTAGCTCAGTGAGAATCATTTCAGACCTCTGACCTCCGGAACTATACTATAAATATGTGTGGTTTTAAGCCACGAAATTTGTGGTAATATGTTAAGTGGCCATAGAAAATTATGGAGAGAGGGAGCTAGGAAGAATGGAAGAAGTGGAGGTAGAGGGAAACAAAGAGGATCGGGTAGAAAGAGTCTAAAATTGCAGCACAGTTCTAACATTTCTGGCCAGGCCAAAGGGGAATCCTGGAGCCAACATCATATGAAAAATAAATCCCGCATCTTCCAGGAATGGGCCTGTATTTTACCCCTATTGTGGGTACAATGGCTGGGAGCAGTCGTGGGAAGCATGGGCATAGGACAGACACAGACGTGGATCCAGAAGGACAGCTGCTGGGGCTGTCAGTCTACTATGTGTCCCAAGTAGGTTCCCTAGTTTGCCCAGGACTGGGGCATTCTTGGGACACAGGACCATCAGTGACAAAACCAAGACAGTCCTGGGAAAACTGGCATGGTTGGTTACCCTGTCCCTAGCACTGGAGACCTGATCTGAGCATTTTCATGCCCAACATACCCCTTATCTCTGTGGGCCCCTTAGGATAATTTCTGCTTATCATGGCAGTTTATAGCTGGAAAAAATTTTCACCTTCTTCCTACCTTCGCTACCTAGCCAGAGTAGACACCATCTGTGACTCCTGAGATTCCGTAGGCAGACTGGGGTGTTTGTAACTTTTCTTTGTAACTCTCAAACATTGAAACTCATTAGGAATGCAAGTTAAAATTTCAGCTGTTTTACTTCCATACTTCTCCCCCATAGAATCCAGACTATCCCCTGTGTCCCTGACCCCCCAGCATTGTGAGGATATAGAGCATCAGTTGGCAACGTGCCTACTTTAGCCCTTCCGAGGGTCTTTGCTTCCTATGAGAAGGCACTGAGCTTATTTTCTCTTATTATTATCATTCTCTTATTGGTACTGAGCTTATTTTCTCATGACTATAGTCAGCCAGCAATGCACTTCCATCTACAAGAAAAATGGGTCGGCATCTCTACTTCATAAAGTCTTAAGCCATTTTTTGCTTGAGTCTGTGGCAAACATAGGACCTCTTAGTTTTATAGGGAGTTGGTACCAAGAAAGGTGTTATGGCCATCCCCTTTGTGGCCAAACTTTTTTCACTGGAAACAAATTAGGTGCCTCAGTCACCAACGTGGGACCCAAGTGGGTTCTAAGAGGGGAAGGAGGTAGGGCATAAAGCTTAACATCACCCCTCAGAACCTTGCACGTGGGGGACCCAGTGTTAGGAGAATGAGGCATAGCTACATCCACTCTCACTACTAAGGTCTTCCTTCTTTCATATTTATTTTCTTATTTATATTTTCTAACTTTTCAGCAATAAACATATGTTGCTTTTGCACAGACATATAGTGATTTGTTTCTAGTTAAAATAAAATAGCTTTAAATATGTTTAAAGAAAGTTAAGATAAATTAAATTTTTTCTGTTAGATTATAAAATATATAATTAGTAAATATAAAAATATAATTATTAAATACTAGCCTACAGAAGAATAAGCATATTACTGGAAAACAGTAAGAGGTGAGAACTTATTAACATAAGAGAAACTATACAAATCAATGAGAATGATATAGATTATTAATAAATGGTTTGGGAAAAATCAATTAGTGATAAGCAGTTAACTACATATCTCAACATATACACCAAAAGAAACTCCAGGTTAGTAAAAATGTTTAGTCTTTTTAATGAAACCATTAAATATTTTAGAAGAAAATATGGATGAGTGGTATTATTTATAAGTTTTTGAAGATTTTTCAAACAAAAACAATGGAAGTGTCAAAAGAAAATATCAGTACATTTGGCCACATAAAATTTGTGACCAAAAAATTTAGTATAGGGCATTCCCTGGCGGTCCAGTGGTTAGGACTTGGCGCTTTTGCTGCCAGGGCCGGTGCAGCCACACACACACACACACACAAAATCAGTATAAATGCAAATACAGATAAGGCATTAACATGCATAATTAATAAAACATTCTTTCTTTGTTTACAATCAAGGAACTAAATTTTTTAAAAAGGTTTTTTGATGCGGACCATTTTTAAAGTCTTCACTGAATTTGTTACAATATTGCTTGTTTTATGTTTTGGTTATTTTGGCTGTGAGGCGTGAAGGATCTTAGCTCCCCAACCAGGGATCAAACCCACACCCGCTGCACTGGAAGGTGAAGTCTTAACCACTGCACCACCTAGGAAGTCCCCTAAATTTTTTTTTTAATGATCAAAGGATACAATCAGTTCACAAATTAACCATGGGTACCAGAAGCTTTCTACTCTTACTTGATATGGATAGGGGTTCAACTTCATCATCTTGCCTCAAGACAACATTTGCTCATCAATGCTGATAATTCTGTGGTAATTTAATCCACCGAGATCTTGATATTCTCACTACCTTACAGGACATCAAATTTACCCATTATGTGGATGACTTCATGCTGATGGTATTAGGTGCATAGGAAATAGGAGATAGTTTGAAAGTTCTGGTAAAAATTTATTTTCCCACTGTTATGATTTATGTTAACGCCTCTTAAAAAAATCAGCATTATCCATTTAAAGAAATATTTCCCCCAGAGTTAAGCACAAATCCTAAACATCACCTTGGCATCACAAGTAATTTACAAAATATAATGCTAACCATATAATCAGTTCTAACAGTGACCAACAGCAGCTTTGGTGGATAAATGAAATTTGTGATTCGGGGTACTGAGAAGCATAGTAACAGTTCACTTTTAGAAAAGGTGTATTTAAAAAACAAAAGAAAAGAAAAGGTGTATTTTTTATAAAACCCAACCAAGAGAGACATTCTTTTTACCTTATATGTACTCCTTTAACAACTCTTTCTTCAAATTTTATATGAGAGGATTTGAGGAGATCTTATGACACTAAGAAGTAGCATGAACTTAAGAATCTTAAAATCTAACAAGGATGAAGCAGCATACAGAAAGCGGAACCAGGGTACAAGTATGCACTTGCCCTCCTATCAACTTCCCAAACAGGAAGAAAAAAAAATCACATTAAGTTTTGATAAATTTTGAAGTCAGTTTTCTTTGTGCTATAACAGTATGAAACATTATCTTTCAGCAAAATTAAAAATAAAAAATTATGTACCTTTTGGCCTAGCAGAGTTAATGCTGACAAGATGCTTCTACTTGGTGGGAGCTATGCTCCTTCCACCAGGAAACATTGTGCATCAGGTTTTGCATAGTTTTTTTTTTTTAATTAATTAATTAATTTAGGCTGCGTTGGGTCTTCATTGCTGCACGTGGGATTTCTCTAGTTGTGGCGAGCGGGGGCTACTCTTCGTTGCGGTGCATGGGCTTCTCACTGCAGTGGCTTCTCTTGTTGCAGAGCACGGGCTCTAGGAGTGTGGGCTTCAGTAGTTGTGGCACGCAGGCTCAGCAGTTGTGGCTTGCAGGCTCTAGAGTGCAGGCTCAGCAGTTGTGGCACACGGGCTTAGTTGCTCTGAGGCATTTGGGATCTTCCAGGACCAGGGATCGAACCCGTGTCCCCTGCATTGGCAGCAGATTCTCAACCAGTGCGCTACCAGGGAAGCCCCAGGCTTTGCATAGTTTGATTCACAAATTTCTTATAATCATTCAGTCATTTGATATTTTGGTTATAGTTGATTTGAGTTTCTTTTTAGATAACGATGCTTATTTCCGAATAATATAAACACAGTCTCTCTTTTGTTCTTCCTGGAAATCCTTTAGCAACCATCTTCTCCAATCCTCCATATTTTGTCTCTTCTTTCTCCGTCTTCTTGCACCTGTCTCTTTCATCACCTAGTTCAGAATTTCCAGGAGAGTTATACAGACATTCCTAACATCTCAAGTTTACCAACAACTGGTCTTTAACATGCCTCAGGACTGTGAATGGAGACAACTGGTTGATCAAAGATAAAACACATCTTGTATGAAATCAATCCAGAATACTTAAGGAATTTCACATGCTGCAGATCTTAAAGTTATCTTTTTATCCAGTTAACAGATCCTTCTATGTAAAAGATACTGTTAGCCTGGCACTCAGTCCTATCTTGCACATTTTATCTTCCAAAAAAGAAGGCAGATTTTCCTCAGGAAGACATTCCATCTTCTTTATTGTTATAGTCACTGCGATATTTTCAAAGATGAAAAAAACACTTACTACTCATATCCTCTACGGCATTATTTAACCATCTATGGAGAATCTGACCCAACTGTTCCAGTGCTCTGCCTGATGGGGGAATTAGGATCAATCTACTGAATGCCTATTACTCTTTCACTCACTGAAAATTTATTAGCTGTCTACCTATAAAGCACTCCATCTAGTCTTAGAGATACAAGTGTTCAAGATTTCTTCCTAGAACTCAACACCAGGTGGGAAAAGGCAGACACAGAAACAATAAATTAGAGAACAGCTTTTTCTTTCTTCTTCTTCTTTTTTTGGCCGCGCCACGTGGCATGCAGGATCTTAGTTTCCGGACCAGGGTTTGAACCTGTGCGCCCTGCATTGGGAGTGCGGAGTCCTAACCACTGGATCACCAGGGAAGTCCCCAAGAACAGCTTCTTATGAACATACAAATCAAATGCTATGGAGAAAAACAGCTGGACATGTAGTCTAAATGGAAAAGGGCTGTAGAGAAAGACTAAGAAGTCATCAGCATACAGATGATACAAAAATATAGAGAGAAGCTAAAAGGACCAAGGATATATATATAACCTTAGAGTTTACCAACATAAAATGGAGAGCAAAGAATAAGATGCCACAAAATAATTCCTGAATTTTAACATAATCATAAAAATGTTATCAATAGAATAAAGGGGGAAATAAGAGCTGTAATCAACTAAAAGCAGTTTCTTTTGTCCCCATTTTAACAATAAATAGATCATTCTACTAAATCCCTAGATTAGCTATTTCAATATTAAAAGTATTAAACTGATAATGATTATGGAAATATAACATGACTAAACTGCATAGGAATTTTAAGGGGAAAGAATACTGAACCATAATATAGTACAATAAAATATCATATAAGGGGGAAGAGGAAATAAAATGATATAAAAAATACCAAGACATTTATGTTGCTTCCATGATGTTTTGGATATTGCAAATAGTGCTGCTATGAACACCGGGGTGCATGTGTCTTTTCGATAAATGTCCACTGACAGGTGAATGGATAAAGAAGATGTAGTATACATATACGATGGAATATTACTCAGCCATAAAAAAGAATGAAATAATGCCATTTGCAGCAACATGGATGGACCTAGAGATTATTATATTAAGTGAAGTCAAGTCAGAGAAAGACATCATGATATCACTTATATGTGGAATCTAAAAAAAAATGATACAAATGATACGTTTTATTTACGAAGCAGAAATAGACTCACAAACATAGAAAACAAATTTATGGTTCCCAAAGGGGATAGCAGGGGGATGGTGGTGGGAGATAAATTAGGAGTTTGGGATTAACATATACATACTACTATATATAAAACAGATAAACAAGGACCTACTGTATAGCACAGGGAACTATACTCAATATCTTGTAATAACCTATAATGGAAAGGAATCTGGAAAAGAATATATATAGATATATATGTATAACTGAATCACTCTGCTGTACACTTGAAATACAACACTGTAAGTTAACTATACTTCAATAAAAATTTTAAAAAATACTAAGACATTAGAAGCTTTGTTAAAAGTTACTCACACACATACCCCATACATGATTATGATGGAAATTACACAAATATTTCAATTTTGAAAAATCTTATGAATAGAATTATATCAACCAGAAAAGTTTTCAAACAAAAATCTGTTAATATATGTAACCATTATTTTTGACTCATGGGATATAATTAGAAGGCAACTTCATCTCCCACTACCCTTTTAAATATTCAGAGGTTCTTCTCCCAACCCAGGTTGAAAACCCTTACTCTCAAGTAATAAGTCCAGAGTTGCTTTAACTCACAAAGCACTGAAAAACAATGTCCAGCCCCACATAACTATACGGAACTATAAAAATGCCAAGTCAGAGTTAATCAGCTAGGCCATGCTACAGGCAGACCACCTGCAGTAGGGGTGGAAAGCAGGCATGGTCCCCTTCCTTCAGCTGGCTAATTAGGGTTTCCCATGCTGCCAGGTTCAAAACTGCAGGGGGCGGTAGAGTTCTCATGTGAGATGGTTTTGAGCAGTCTGGATCTGGCAATTGTTTTAAAGCTGACTCTTTCTCTCAGGGGCATTTCTGTGCCCACAGCTGTTCTCACCTGTAACTCCCTTGACCTAAGTGAATGTAATCCATTCTTTCTTCTTCGTTCTTAAGGAATCCAGAGCCCCACTTTGGACTATCCTGTTCTGAGGCCTGTTCACGCCTCTAAGTGGCCCTTTTGTGCGGTATCCAACGTGGATCCACCACCATGGCTCACTTTCTCTCTTTCACGCTTGACTAACATCTGGTCCTCGATAAGCACTCAGTCTTTGTCAAAGCAAATGCTGAGTGCAGAACAGTCTCAACACATTAGCAGTTCTTCTCCTGTCCTGAGCCAAAGCAACCTACCAGTTCCTTCAGATTCCAGGTTCCCTGGGTATGAGTTACATACCTGCTCCCAGAACTGCAGGAGATTAGATTCATATCAAGTTCCCCAAACTAGGTTTTACAACCTCTCTCCCTCTCACCCTCTCTCTTTGGCAGCTCTGTAATTTCTTTTTTCATGAAATACATTCTCAAATTCATAACAGATTAGCTATCCATTATATTCCCATATGAAGCATTGATACATAACTAAATTAAGTTTCTGTTTTAAAAGGTGGGGAGGGGTGTGTGTCGGGGAATCACATTCTTGCCCAAAAGAATAGGGATTCATGTGACAGAATGGGGGCAGGGGAGAATCTGCATAGAAATAAAATCCTCAGTTCAAATGTATCAACTCTCCAAATTTTATGTCCACGACTAGGTGTTATTTTTTCAATTCAAAGATCAAGTCTACATTCCAACATATTTTATTAAAATATTACATACTTACATTAAGAAAAATGCTTATAACTAGCCAGATTGTAGTAACTCAGTATTTACTTTAAAATGAATATGAACAAAGAATATCTAAAAATAAAACATTTATCAATTACCACAAGTAATCTATTTAATAGGTATAGGTTACTTGTAAAACTCTGGCATTGTGGTAGCTTTCAATGGACAGCTTTAAAAAGTTTACAAGTCCTCTCAAAGTCCATTCTTATTAAACTGATTTGGTTGAAATGTGACTCAGAATAAGCTGGGGAAATATACTTTTGGCATGATGAGGGGAGGAGGTTGACAAATCATCTCCATTTTTTTTTTTTTAACATCTTTATTGGGGTATAACTGCTTTACAATGGTGTGTTTCTGCTTTGTAACAAAGTGAATCAGTTATACATATACATATGTTCCCATATCTCTTCCCTCTCCATTTTTTAAAAAGCAGCTATAAATTTGGATAAACTGTTTAATAAAACAGCCATTTCAGCACTCTGGAAATTAACTGAAGATCTGCAACAAACTAAGAAGTGCTTATTCATGAAACCCAGTTAGGGAAAGAAGCTGTGAGCCTGTGGGATTACTGTGCTGCCACATCCTGGGCCAGGTCTACGGGTGCAGTAGTTCAACCAGGGCAACAGCAGACCCAGGGAACAAGGCTTGTTGTCACTGCCAGAGGGGACTCATTTGATATGATGCATTGTAAGTTAACCTGGGAGCTCAGTGGTAAGCAAACAAGGCTCAGTGAGGTTGTAGTCCTGTTTGGGGCAAACAACAGAGTAGCTAGGGATTTCACCGGAAGTTCTAGGAGGTAAGACAGCCATCTGGGTTTGATAAGCACTCTATATACTCCAGATGTACAGGCATGCAAAGTGGAAACTGAAGCTGGTTCAGGCCACCCACATACCCATGGTTGCCAAAGCCTGCACATATGCACAAGGGAGAAGCAAAAAAGCCCAACAGAAAGCACAGACCAGAGCAGACTTGAAAATGACCTGAACACTGAATGTACTTGCCAGCCCACACAGATCCATTGGCAGAGTGGAGGCCTGACTGATGGGGTTTGAACACAACCTCTGTCCAATCTTTGGCTATAAGCTAAGCTATGCAATCCAGCAGCAACGCTTAGGAAGCAAGATTTATTATTTTAAAAAATGAGTAGAGACATTGGTGACTGCACACTGCTGTGGAGACAGATTTCACAAATTTACTGGTGGCAAGTTACTAAATAAAACAAGAACAACCCTCTGGGGAAAAATTCAGAATTAGTAATTGCTACATTATCTGAAATTCAACAAGATTACAAAGCAAAGAAAGAAGAAAGTGTACCCTTACTGAGGAAGAAAAGCATTCAATAGGAACTGAGTATCTCCAGATGTTAGAATGAGCAAAGACTTAAAAGCAGCTATTATGAACATGTTCAAAGAACTAATGGAATTCATGTTTAAAAAATTAATGAGAGCTATGATGAAAATGATGCAATGTATGAAGAATCTCAGTAAAGAGATACAAGGTATATGAAAGAACCAGACAGAAACTTGGAGCTGAAGAATATAATATATGAAATGAAAAATTCAGTTGAAAGAAGAAGAAAGAATCAGTGAACTTGAAGCTGAATCAACAGAAAGTATTCAATCTGAAGAGGAGAGGGAGAAAAGCAATGAAAAAAATGAACAAAGCCTCAGAAACCAGATCAACATATGTGAAAGGAGAATCCCAGAAGAAGAGAGAAAGGGCAAATAAATATATTTGAAGAAATAATTGCCAAAAACGTCTCAAATCTGATGAAAAACATTAATCTACAGATCCAAGAAGTTCAACGAATCCCAAGTAGGAAAAACTCAAGGATGTCCACATTTATAAACATCATCGTCAAACTGTTAAAAGACAAGGCTAAGAAAAAATTCTTGAAAGCAGCAAGTGAAAAACAACCTATCGGAAAAGGAGACCAAAATTACCATTAACAGCTGACTTTTCACCAAAAATAATGGAAGTCAGAGGCTGTGGGACGACACATTCAAAGTGATTAAAGAATAAACTGTTGGACTTCCCTGGTGGCGCAGTGGTTGAGAGTCCGCCTGCCGATGCAGGGGACACAGGTTCGTGCCCTGGTCCGGGAAGATCCCACATGCTGCGGAGTGGCTAGGCCTGTGAGCCATGGCTACTGAGCCTGCGCGTCCAGAGCCTGTGCTCCGCAACAGGAGAGGCCACAACAGTGAGAGGCCCATGTACCGCGAAAAAAAAAAAAAAAAAGAATAAACTGTTAATCATGTATTCTATATCCAGCAAAAATATTCTTAAAAAACAAAGGCAAAATAAAGACATCCCCAGATAAAGACAGAAGATTTAAGATTATATAAACCAGTAGTTAATCATTGTATTAAGTTGTTGTAACACGTACAGATGTAACATGACAACAATAGCACAAAGGAAAGAAAAGGAGATATACTGGAACAAATTTACTACATTTTGACAGAATTAAACTTGTATTATTTTGAAGGAGCCTGTGATTAAGAGTGATAAATGCATACTGTCATCCCTAGAGCAACTGCTAAGACAACTCACAATAGGAGGAACAGGGAATTTCCTGTTAGTCCAGTGGTTAGGACTCCGTTCTCTCACTGCCAAGGGCCCAGGTTCAATTCCTGTTGGGGAACTAAGATCCCACAAGCCATGCTATGCAGCCAAAAAAAAAGAAGAGGAACACAGGGATCTCTTTAGATATGAGAAAAACAGAAAACAAATAGCAAATGGCAGATGTAAAAGCAACTACATAAATATTAAATATGAATGAACTAAACATCCTACTCAAACAACAGGGAGTTTCAGACTGGATTAAAAAAAAAACAAGATCCATATGATAAAGGATTTGTCTTTAGAATATATGATCTCTTACAACACAGAAGACAACAACCCAAAGAGGGAAGGGAGGATTTCAACAGACATTTCTCCAAAGACGATATACAAATGACCAAAAGCCTAGCAGAGGATGTTCAAAATCACTAGTCCTAGGGAAATGTAAATTAAATCCACAATGAGATTCTACTTCATACCCACTAGATTGGCTTTGTCAAAAAGACAAGACTATAAGAAACACTGTACAAGATATGGAGAAACGGGAACCTTCATACACTGGTAGTTGGAACATAAAATTATATAGTTACTTTCAAAACAGTTCATCAGGTTCTTAAAAAGTTAAACAGAAACTCGCCACATCACACAGCAATTTCTAGAAGTCTACCAAGACAAATGAAAACGTGTGTCCACGCAAAGACATGTATACTCATATATATATAAACACAGAGAGAAGCGGAGGGAAGGAGGGAGGGAGGGAAGAGAGGAGAAAGGGAGAAAGGAAGCAGGGGTAATAAAGAATGGGCAAATGAAAATAACTGGTATATCTGAATCAAGGGTATATGGGAATTCCTTGTATTATTCTGGTAATGTTTCTCTAAGTTTGAAAGTACATCAAAATTTTAAATTACCCAAATAAAAGGGCAAGAATATCATGTAGCAAGCTCCCTCTACCAACCTCAACGAAGACCATATACAGCTTAAAAGTTACTAGAAAACTGTAGGTAATTTTAATAAAATCACTTCAAGAATATAATATGGTTGTAAAACCAATACAATGTGCTCTAAAATAATTTTTCTACTGAGTTAAATAAAGTCATCTGTAAATTCTGTAACACATTCATATTCACAAAATCTGACTGAAAAATAAACACAACTTTCCATTTCTAACACAGCATAATTCAAAAGTTCACTCTGAACGGGACTGGGTTTTTGGTTTTATTTTGGTTTTAATGCAAAGCATAATTACATAGTTATTCATAATTTGAGGTGTGTTACTTGTTTATTTAACAAAATACTGCTGCTCTGAAATAAACTTCATTTTCAGAGTGATAGTAATGTTAAAAAAAAAAAGACCATGAAAATGCAAGCTGCATTTTAAAAAGCTTATAATAATCGTTTAAATTCCAATTGTATCTGTAGGTTCACAGTTCTCTACTCTTAGATTTTTAAAAAAACACTTTATATATGGTCAATCTAGATCATAATTAAGTGCATCTTAATGAAGTTTCCACTGATGTATGTAGAAATATGATTTACCAATAGCCAAATAGCATCATTTCTTTATCAAAGATAAGTGGTACTATCTAGAAATAAAGACAATCCTTCAAGAATTTTATTTTCCTAAGTAAAAATACTTCCCAAGAGCTAAAGGCACAATTTCTATTCACATCTAGCACTGTAACCAACCATAAAATCATTACTTATTTTCAACTTAATAACTGATTGACATTTCTCAAACAAGCTGTTTTCAATCCTGATAGTTCTTTATTTTCTTTAATAAATTGCTATTTGCAGTAGGTGTCCATCATGAGAATAATCAAAATTAGACAAATGTGACAAAAGACTGACAAAGTGTTTCACACCCTTGAGTGATACCAAGAATGGGAGAAAAGTGTTGCAAAATACGACTACTGCAGTGCTACTTATGGTCTTGCAATAAAACCAACAATGCATCAAGAGCTATCATCTCACATCCAATTTCTTCCCCTCAAGAACAATCTGAATCTCTTTGGCATCCAAAGTCTCATAGGTCAATAAAGCTTCTGCTAGATTTTTGTGCTCTTTTGCATGAGTCTTCAAGATATGTTTTGCTCGCTCATACGAATCCTGAAATACAAAGCAGATATGTAAGAGGCAGAAACCTTAGGAGAAGCAAAAACACTAAATGAGATAAAAAGCCTTTATGTACCCTAAAAAACTATAAAATCTATTGACTTCTATTTATGAAAGATAAAAGCATTTAAAAGCTTGGTTCCCTAAAGATAACTCTTTCATACTTTCAAATGTTATATTTTTAACCTCAAAATCTATCATAGAGATAACTGAGGACTACTTAAACAAAAAGCTACTTAAGAAATAAAGTATACATTGTACTCATCTGCTTTCTAAATAAGGTCTGTGAACACAGAAATCTATTTCTCTTTTCAAAATACGTGCTAAAAGGAAAGGGAGTTTGCTCCTTTTGCCTCTTGAGATTTCACCAATTTATTCAATCTAGAATGGCCAGAAAAGATATAATTTCCATTCTTTTACTTGGTAAAACACTTACCTCTCAATACTGTAATACAGTATCATTAAAGGTGATCCCTGACTTCCATACATTTGATTTTTTTTTTTTTTGCAACCCACCTTGAACTTTTCACTTAAATCCTTCAACTCTCTTTCCAAAGGTGAGTCTGAATTAAGTTTATCAGCTTATGAATAATGGCAGTAATAACAGTTCATTTTTGGCAGTGTCATATTTGCCTGTATAATGTTTATGCCAATATTTTACTAGTGAATTATATTTTTGTCCTTATAAAATTGGGTGGAAAATGTAAAAATGAATTTACCAACACCAAGAAACACAGGTCACATAAGCACAATACAATTACTAGACATTTTGAACATAACCATGTCCAAGTAAAATAATCAAATTAAAGAAAATATATAAAATATTAGAAATATATCAGCTAAAGTAGAACTGAATATTTAAATCACAATGTAAATTGTTCTGGGCTTCCCTAGTGGCACAGTGGTTAAGAATCCGCCTGCCAATGCAGGGGACGTGGGTTCAATCCCTGGTCCAGGAAGGTCCCACATGCCACGGAGCAACTAAGCCCATGCGCCACAACCATTGAAGCCCCGCACCACAGCCACTGAAGCCCGCGCCCTAGAGCCCGGGCTCAGCAACAAGAGAAGCCACCACAATGAAGAGCAGCCCCTGTTCACTGCAACTAGAGAAAGCCCAAGTGCAGCAACAAAGACCCAATGCAGCCAAAAATAAAATAAATAAATTTATTAAAAATATATATACATATATATATATATATACATATATATATATATAGTTCTTAGCCTATGGCCAGAATAAAATAAAGATCCAGTCTATGATCAGGGGTTCCAGTCTATGTCAAAGATCCAGTCTATGACATATTTAATCACGGCAGCAACGGTGCACCTATTAACTTTATAAAACAGAGGAACTTTAGGTTTTTTGCAAGCACCCAAATATTTAGGCACATTTTGACTAAATAGATAAACATTAAAAAAAAAAAGATCATTACCCTCAGAAGGATTCTGATTTCCTGTTCAATAGCAGATTGAGTTTCTGGACTCAGTTTCCCTGTATCACTGTAGGTCATAACTCCAAGCTAAAATCAATGAAAAGAAAGAAATCCAACAGAAAAACCTCCAACACTAATGTATGTAACAGAGGAAGTACTATCTTATACATAAGAAAATAAATATCATGGGGGCAAGGAAAAAATACAATATAAAAATGCCCTTGAGGGCAAAAAAACTTCATTATTCTTCTGCAAGTATAATACTAAAAAGTGTGAGCAAGAGAGAAAATTTTAAATCCTAAGTATTGTTCTGAGTACCTTCTTAGAAAACCTTAGCAGCTATTCTGGTCCAGAAATCCACACTTCACAGAGTACTGGAATTGCTTTATGGAGCCACAGTGATAATGTAGGAACGTGAAGTATGTGGAAAGGGCAAAGTAAGCAAGCTCAACAAGTAGGTCTTCGATGTCATATGAATAAAAAAAGCTAAAGAATTTATATTATCATTTGGTTAATTCATGAAGTAATAACTCTTACTGTTCGAGCAACTAGAATGGAAAGAGTATGTTACATTTCTCAGAAAATGACATTTAGTTTAGAGTAAGCTTTGTTAAATCCATCTGGAATGAGATAGGGGAAAATCTATCAACTTATAATGAGAGCCCTATCTCACAAAGAGACACTTGGCACATCAACATTTGATACATGAGGAAGGATTAAAATTAGCCATTACCTTTTCACTCATTCCAAATTTGGTGACCATCTGCTTTGCTATTTTGGTTGCATTATCAAAATCACTGGAAGCACCTAAAATTTTAAAATATACATAAAACTCAAGTTAAAAAAAAATCTTTAAACCAACAAACACAATTTGAACCAAAGCTATTCTTTACAGCCAACCTGTTGTAATATGATCAGTTCCAAATATAAGTTCCTCTGCCACTCTTCCTCCCATACTGACATCCATCTGAGCAAGAAGCTGAGCTCTAGTTTCGTTCCATCGATCATTCTCAGGCAACAGGGACACCTAGACAATTGAAAAACAAAGAAAAAATTCAGACACAGTTTTGAAACACTTACATTAATTAACCTGAATTATCATTTGTCTCCCATGACCTTACTTAATACCATGATGCTGAAAGCTCAGCGGCATTTAATAGAGATGGTCATGGTGATTGATGACCAAACCAGCTATGTATAAAATGAGGAAAGCAAAAGTGCAGTTTATAAATAATAAGTAGTTAATGCTGCAATACAACTGTTTGTCCCTCGTTGCACAAAAATGTTTAAAACGTCTATAGGGACGTCCCTGGTGGTGCAGTGGTTAAGAATTTGCCTGCCAATGCAGGGGACATGGTTCGAGCCCTGGTCTGGGAAGATCCCACATGCTGCAGAGCAACTCAGCCTGTGCGCCACAACTACTGGGCCCGCGCCCTAGAGCCTGCAAGCCACAATCACTGAGCCCATGTACCACAACTACTGAAGCCCGCGCGCCTAGAGCCTGTGCTCTGCAACAAGAGAAGCCACTGCAATGAGAAGCCCACGCACTGCAATGAAGAGCAGCCCCCTCTCGCTTCAACAAGAGAAAGCCCGCATGCAGCAAAGAAGACCCATCGCAGCCGAAAATAAAATTAAATAAATAAAAATAAAATGTCTATAATTAGATATGAAAATGAAACTTCTACTCAATGAGAAAAAACTCAGAAAAACTATTGAACCAGTCACTATGATACATAATTTCTTTTGAGGGGAAAAGAACAACTACATATTTAAGAATTATATTTTGCTGTCATTCCTGAATTACATTTCATAATGTAAATATATTATCTGAAATATTAAGGATATCCTTTATTAGCAGATAAATTTCACAAGTATGTCTGATTTCAAGGCAGTTGAGGAAGTTAAAGAAGAAAGTATCAACACACCTAGGAAGTAGCTGAATTTTCTTTTGAAATGTTTTCATCAGCAATTTCCTATATAAGCTCCTGGGGAGCACTATCTGAAAGAAAAGAAAAACTAAAGATACTCACATGTCCAAGTGTTGGCCCTCGTGGCATGATTGTAGCTTTGTTGATAGGCATAGCATCTTTAGTGTAGTATGCAATAATAGCATGACCAGATTCATGATACGCTGTGATCGTTTTGTTTTTGTTATCAATTTCCACACTTCTACGCTCAGGCCCTAAGAATAAAAATTTAATTAAGTAAAATACTCCATTAGGAAGGTATATTTAAATGAATGAAGCTCCTTTGCCTCAAAGTCATTCTTAGAGTAATATGATTTAATATCATTAATAAATATTTTAAAAGTGTGAAAGTTTA
The DNA here is from genome assembly GCF_059928025.1 of Delphinapterus leucas. Taxonomy (NCBI): domain Eukaryota; kingdom Metazoa; phylum Chordata; class Mammalia; order Artiodactyla; family Monodontidae; genus Delphinapterus; species Delphinapterus leucas. The sequence goes on along the minus strand of NC_143130.1, from coordinate 18,996,182 downwards.
AAAAATGAGTTGACTCCACTCTACAACACATGTAAACCATAATTTGTCAACTGAAAACCAAACTGTAAAAACTATCATCTCAATCCTTATATCAAAAGGAAAAGCTTAATTCTATTTCTAGAAAATAAACTTCTAATTTAACAGGAATGTCATAACTAACCTGTTTTGAAGGCAATTCAAGATTTAAAATAAAAATTAAATACTGAAAAACAGTAAAATTAACTATTCTTTTATCAGCAATATCAGACAAGAGGAAAGACATGGGCACTCATGCCCCTCAAAGAGTGTAATATAAGTTACAATATATTTGTTCTGTAAGAGGCCAAACTGTGTTGCTCTGTTAGAGTATGTATTTGTATGTTTCTATACCTTTATTTTTTATAAACTTTCTCTCAAAATTAAGAGTTTTTTTCTCGGACTTCCCTGGTGGCACAGTGGTTAAGAATCCACCTGCCAATGCAGGGGACGTGGGTTCGTGCTCTGGTCCAGGAAGACTCCACATGCTGCAGAGCAACTAAGCCCGTGTGCCACAGCTACTGAGCCTGAGTTCTAGAGCCCGTGAGCCACAACTACTGAAGCCCACGCTCCTAGAGCCCATGTTCCACAAGAAGAGAAGCCACCGCAATGAGAAGCCTGTGCACCGCAATGAAGAGTAGCCCCCGCTCGCCGCAACTAGAGAAAGCCCGCATGCGGCAACAAAGACCCAATGCAGCCAATAAATAAATAAATAAATAAATAAATAAATAGAGTGAAGTACCACCAAACCAAAAATTACCAAGTGGCAATTTAAAAAAAAAGAATTTTTCCTCTAACATAATGAACAGTATAAGATAGGGGAAAAAAAGGAAGAAAAAAAGAAAACCTACCCATTAGGATTTTATCTTTGGAAAACTCTAGTTCCTTCATCGTAACCATTTCTTTTCCATCAACAGCTGCCTTTAAAGCAGCTTGGTTCACAAGATTCTCCAACTCTGCTCCAGAAAAGCCAACAGTACCTCGAGCTATGATTTCTGGATCAACAGCTATATGCAGACAGGACACAATATTAAAATTTCAGAAGAGCTAATAAAAAGCTCTTCATAAAGAACTCACATTGCAAAAGAAAGAAGATAGCCATCATGAACTGTAATTTTACAAAAGCTTACTTCACTAAATTCTAAGGGGAAAAAGCCAAAACTGCTATTAAACACACCATTAAAATTGTCATTGGGACAAATGACAAAAGTTCTTACATTTAAATAACTTTGTGATAAACAAAGAAAGGTAGAGTTGCCAGATAACGATTTACAAACCTTTAATTATGGCCTAACCACAAACTGAAAAAGCACATTCATAGACAACGTTTTGTTTTCAGAATTTCATCTTGGAATAACTTTGGACATAATAGCCCCCCTTATTATCGGAAACATATTTGGTTTTATGAATTGATTCAGATATCTTTGAAAATACTGCAGCTTTAATAGCTGCTTTTATTACTCAGGTGGTTCTATAATATTTCCATGTGTTTTGTTTTATAGTTTGCTTCCCCTCTTTTGGCCCCAAAGTGACTATATCATACGGTACTATGCTCATAATATACAGGTGCTTTTATATTATTTTATATTTTACATTCATCTAAAGAAACATTTATACATAGATTCATCAAGTATTATCTAAGTACTCAAAGAAAACTTTGTTTAGAATCGGGATTCAAAATGACAGAATCTCTGGATACACATTAATTGAGAAATGGACTTTATGGACAAACAAGAGGAGAGAAAAATAGACATTTAAAGGAATTTGTCTTTTAAGACATCCTGAGTAAGGACCACAAACAGGGTGGATTGATATATTACCATTTTATGGAGATAATGTCTGTATCATCGAATTAAGACTTACACTGATCAAACTTTATTTTATTGAGATACCACTTCAAGATTTCTGTTCGACCTTTCACATCTGGCCTGGGAACTGTAACCTGCATGTCAAAACGACCAGGACGTATTAAGGCGCTAAAGGAAGAATACAAAAAGAAAATATAAATTAATAAGCTGACTGTGCTGAAGGTCAAGTTAAAGAGGAATGACATCCTAAAGAGAAGATGGAAAGACAATGGCAACGAATATCTATTTTGAACATAAATATTCAGATTAGTTCCTTATAAAACGTGGCTCAAATAACAGTTTCAATAACCGGAAGGCAGAACAAAGGTTCATATAGTTAAATGTGTGCATCTAGATAGCATACAACCCGTCAGAGACAAAGACATGCAAGTCAGCCAGTCAAGGAACAAATAATTCTACAGCAATCTATTATGAGCGCTACACATCCATCTTACTGCTATTAAGTACAAAATGTTAAACTAGAGTCTTAGGCAAGAACTAACTATTAGATCAAATGAAAGTAGGAATAACTTCTATATAATAAAACCAATAAAAATTTTAAACTATAGTAAATTTTATTCTAAAAATCCTCTCCACCCCCCACCCAAAAGCTTTGTGATGTTTAAGTTGTGAGAAGACTCTTTTAGCAGCTTTACTGAGATACAATTTTCATATCATAGAATTTGAAGTCGAAAACCCAGTGTAGTTTTCTTTTTAACATCATTATTGGAGTACAAATTTGCTTTACAATGGTGTGTTAGTTTCTGCTGTGTAACAAATTGAATCAGCTATACATATACATATATCCCCATATCCCCTCCCTCTTGCGCCTCCCTCCCACCCTCCCTATCCCACCCCTCTAGGTGGTCACAAAGTACCGAGCTGATCTCCCTGTGCTGCGCCGCTGCTGACCACTAGCTATCTATTTTACGTTTGGTAGTGTAACCCAGTGGTTTTTAATATATTCAGAGTTGCCCAACCATCACCACAATCTAATTTTAGAGAATTTTTACCCCCTCCCCCTCTCCTCCAGCTGAAAGAAACCCCGAATCTATTGGCAGTTATTCCCCATTTTCCCTAACCTCTGGCAACCACTAAATTACTTTCTGTTGCTATGGATCTGCTTATTCTAGACATTTCATATAAAAGCAATCATATAATATGTGATGTTTTGTGATGGGTTTCCTTCACTTAGCACAATGTTTTTAAAGTTCATCACTATTCTAGAATATATCACAAAAATTTTAATACTTACTTATCTAATGCCTCTGGGAAGTTCGTGGCTCCTATGATGATAACTCCTTCGTTGGGTTTAAAACTATTAAAAAAAAAAAGGACCTTTTCATTGAAAATTAAAACAGCACACATGTAGAAATGTTCTATGCAAAACTGTTTATCATTAATCTTACTGACAGCAAAGAAAAGGGATTGATCTTTTTAAAGCCCAAAATGATACGGCATCTCTAATTGTTTTTTAAAATGCCAGTGCACTTCAATAAAAGTGTTAATAATAAATCACCAAATCATCTGTGGTTACATACCTTCGTAATAATTTTTCTAGTTAGGAAGAGATGACCTGACACAAAAAGCTTGAGTCTCTGACTGATTTTTGAAAAATTATTTTCAAGTTTACCAATTCAAATTATTTGCTCCTAGACTTCCAGAATGTCTTATATGACTTTAAGAAACATTTTTTTGATCTACAGCAACACTCAAAGCTAGTCACAAACAGTGCAGGGATAAGGGTATTCTCCCTTTACATCTCCAAAGAGACTACTACTTTCAGCTGGAATCACTGCTTTCCTGTCATGCTACAGTAAATGAAAAATCTATTTTTTAATTTAAGAAAAGTTGATATAACAATTATCAATGATCCCATTAGTAAAAACAATACAATAGTCAAAATAGCTTGTCATTACTTCTTGCACGAGGGACTACTCTGTTGCCTATAAACAAAATTTTTCCTATCTCTGGTATGCTACCAAATATATCACCAAATTCTAAAGACAGGAAGATTCAATTACCCATCCATTTCAGCAAGAAGTTGATTTATGGTCTGCCGTGAATATGGATGCATTGGAGATTCAATTCGCTTCCCACCAACAGAATCTAATTCATCAATAAATATAACACACGGGGCATTTGCTTTTGCTTCCCCTAAGAAGACAGAAAAGATTCAAATAAGTTTAATAAAATCAACACTTTTAAAATAAAATTGCATAAATATTTAACAACTTGTAAGACAGTTAAAAAGCCAAGAAAAGACATTCAGTAGGGAGAAAATACATAAAAGGAGGTCCTTCTTAAACTGATTTAAGAACAGTAGCCTCAGAAGAAAAAAAAAATTATACCATTGAGTATTCATTCTTCCTAGTTGTACAAACCATATACAATCAGATTTGAGGCAAATACTTTTTAAATACATACTAAAGAATTGATAGGCCCGCCCCGCTTGCCCTTTCTCACGGCCAGGCGGCTCTGTCTCTTCGGTCCCCCTCCTCCTCCGCCCCACCGTCCTGACTCTCTCTCCCTCCTTCCCTCAGAGGATGTCCTGCTTCCAGCTCAACCTCAACCCGCTCAAGAAGCCGCTCGGCTTCATCAAGGTCCTCGAGTGGATTGCTTCTATCTTTGCTTTTGCCACCTGTGGAGGTTTTAAGGGCAAAACAGAAATTCAAGTGGCTTGTCGTCCTAAAGTTTCTGACAATAAAACGATCACAGCTACTTTGGGTTATCAATTCAGGTTGAATGAAGCATCATTTCAGGCACATCAAGGTGTAAATATGTGTGATGTAGATTGGAAAAATCATGTCCTTATTGGAGATTACTCTTCTTCTGCACAATTCTATGTTACTTTTGCAGTCTTTGTCTTCCTATACTGCATCGCTGCTCTATGTTGGTTACACGAACGTGTATCGTGATAGTCGAAAACTTCCCATGGTTGACTTTGTTGTTACTCTTGTTGTCACTTTTTTGTGGTTGGTGAGCACTTCAGCCTGGGCTAAAGCTCTTACAGATATTAAAACAGCTACTGGTCACAATATTGTCCAGGAACTTCTGCCTTGTAATCAACAAGGAGTGATATGTCATTTTGGCTCTGTGACTACTATGGGATCCCTAAATGTATCTGTGATCTTTGGCTTTCTGAATATGATACTTTGGGGAGGAAATGCATGGTTTGTGTACAAGGAGACCAGCTTACACAGTCCCTCAAATACTTCTACTTCCCATAGCTAAGGAGGTATTCCTCCTCCAACTGGAATATAAATTATAATTGAAGGGAGAAGTACACTGTTTGAAACAGATGTCTATACTATGACTTGTTGCCAACATCTTGAGAAGCATTTTTTGTTTCTAATAAAAGTAACAGCTTTTTCAATAAACTGGTGAGGCCCCCAGGCTCACCCAGCAATCTAGCACTTCCACTAGCTCTTCCGACTAATTGGGGGAAAAAAGTACAGTTCTATTTTAGCTCACACACTAAGTTATCCGAAACCGGAACCCTACAATTTCAGCCAACTATATCAATCAGAAACAGGTAGCAAAGAAAGGGTAAGAAACACTCTTCCTCTAAAGTTAAGAGAAATTAGTACTGTATGAAAGATACGTTAAAACCTACTAAAAAGATTTCTTATACGGCTGGCTCCCACACCCACAAACATCTCATCAAATTCTGATCCAGAAGCATAATAAAAAGGAACATCAGCTTCTCCGGCCACAGCTCGGGCAAGAAGTGTCTTCCCTGTCCCCGGTGGTCCAACTAAAAGAATTCCTAAAAGAAAAAATAAACAAGAACGGTTCAAATTAAAAATCAGAAACAAAGCCTGACATGAACTTATAACAAATAATTATTAATTTATATAGCTTTGCAGTTGAAGGCACATCAATGACCAATATTTTGAAACATAGCCAAAATGTATTTGTCTCTACTAATGATTCACTTCAGGATCTGCTCCTTAACTAATTCTCCTATATCATTTAAATACTGTTTACATATTGGGACAAATGCTGAAATTTGAATATGACTTTGAATTAGATTAATAGTTTTGGATCTATGTTAAATTTCCTGATTTTAATAACTGTACTGAAATGGTGTAAAGAGAATATCCGTAATTCTTAGGAAATACACAATGAGGTATTTAGGGGCAAAGGAGCATGACATCTATAATTCACTTGCAAATGGTTTAAAAATTACACGTTATGTAAAGAAAGGAATGAGCAAATAGAACAAAATGTTAAAAAAATTTTGAGTCTCATGAGTTAAAAGTATGGAGGGAGTTGTTTTTTTTTTTTTTTCCGGTATGCGGGCCTCTCACTGCCGTGGCCTCTCCTGCCGCGGAGCACAGGCTCCGGACACGCAGGCTCAGCGGCCATGGCTCACAGGCCCAGCCGGAGCGGCATGTGGGATCCTTCCGGACCGGGGCACGAACCCATGTCCCCTGCATCGGCAGGCGGACCCTCAACCACTGCGCCACCAGGGAAGCCCTGGAGGGAGTTCTTTGTACTATTTATTGTTGCAATTTACTTAAAGTTTGAAATTAAAACAAAATTTTAAATTACCAAAAAAAAAGATTACAGAACAGTATGTTCAGAATGAGCACTTATTTGTAAAATAGCAATTAAGAATTAAACTTTAATCAAATCTGATAAAAGTTAAATTAGTGACATATTACAGTATTTTGTCAAGTTATGTGAAAGGGAAGATATCTTACCTTTCGGAAGTTTACCTCCAAGAACAGTAAATTTTTGTGGATTTTTCAAGAATTCAACAACTTCTTGTAATTCTTGTTTAGCTTCCTCCACCTAAAGTGATACAATTTACCAAGTAATTATTATATTACCAAGATACCCTCTTTGAATATCATAAATTTAACTGCAGATTAAATTAACTTGGCTTTTTGTTTCAGTGAAAGTATACAAAAAGGCCCCTTTAGAAATACTCAGAGTTTTCTCCCGACCCTCAATGCCAGTTATATGAAGTCTCCTTATATATCCCAACAAAAACCCTTTTTAACTGCTTCCTTTGGTTAAAAAGAACTGTTATATTCAAAATTCTCGTTAAATGTGTCAGTGGCATTTAATATAAAGAGTCACCTATTAAGTTTCAAATCCAAAACTGTTTTGGACCTGGTTATAAGCTTCAATGGCAAATTATGTGGACTTACTATATATTAATGATAAGGGAGTCTGTGTTTAAGTTATAACATTAATTTGTGATTAGTTATGAGATCATTTTCATTACAAGGAACTACTACTAGATTATAAACGACTTAGTTCCTGACAAATGCCAAAGGACAGTGACAAAAATTAAGCTATAGTGTACTAATATTGTTTTATAAATGGCTGTGGTAAAAAAAATTTAAGAGATTTAATCTCCAAAATATAAAATATTGCAGAATTGAGATCCCTAGCAAAAATAAAGCCCAATCCAGCCAACAAAAATGGCAATCAGAAAACGAGTTCAACTTTAAAACTCTGATATAAGATTAAGATGCCTATCAGAAATGGTGAGCCATTTTCCTAGTCAGCATATAACCAGAAGTCACAAATGCAAATTCCTAGTGGCAAAACGGTATCAATCAATGAGTGCAGAAGGCCAGATGTAAAACAATAGTGGTGGCAATGTGCTGAACTGGAAAGCAACAGTCCCTTTAAAGACAACCACAACATGGCTCTGCCAAAGAATACAGGCCTAGCACTCCAGGCTTCAATGTTCAAAAAACAAATGAACAAACAATCCGGAAATCTTTTTGTGGGTGAAACTTCAATTTAAAAATGTTGGCTACCAATGTAAATTAAAAATGCCTTTGCATGTGTACTTTCACATATTTATTTATTTTAAATTACACTGGCGTAATAACATATTTGCAGCCAACCTGCAACCTCACATTATACAACTTTAAATAACTCTCAGTGAGAAAGCTCAAGTACATTGGGCAGCGTTAAAAAGAAAGTACCTGGGAAGGGGTGAATGTGAAACACATCTTTGGGCCAAAGTCCCACAAGACTTAGCACCACACACACACACCTCAGATGCCAATCCCAAATCTAGGTTGTCTCTGTGCTTCTACCAATTGGCTATAAATTGGAGGTTCCCACAACCCCTCCTTGTGTTTGATTAATTTGCTAGAGCAGCTCAGAGAACTCAGGAAACCAGTTTAGGTGCTAGACTACTGGTTTATTATGAAAGGATATAACTCAGAACAGCCAGAAGGAAGAGACAGGTAGGGCAAGGGACATAGGAAGAGGCACAGGCCCCTCCACGTCCTCTCTGAAAACGCTACTGTCCTCACACCTCCATGTGTTCACCAACTGAAAGCTCCCTGAACCCGGATCTGTTGGGATTTTTATGGGAGTTTCCTCACATAGACATGATCAATTATTAACTCCCTTTCCAGCCCCTCTCCCCTCTCTGGAGAACAGAGTGGAGGTGAAAGTTCTAAGGCCCTAATCATGGCTGGGTCCTTCTGGTGACTGGCCCCCAACCAGGCACCCACCCAGAACCACCTCATTTGAACAAAAGACACTGCAGGAATTCCCTGGTGGTCCAGTGGTTAGGACTCCAAGTTTTCACTGCCGTGGGCCCGGGTTCAATCCCTGGTTGGGAAAATAAGATCTGGCAAGCTGCGTGCAGTGTGGCCAAGGCGGAAAAAAAAAAGAACAAAGGACACTGCTATCACCCAGGAAATTCTAAGGGACTCAGAAGCCCTGTGTCAGGAACCGGGGTCAAAGACCAAACAGTAAAACAAAAGATGCTCCTGGTGCTCTTAGCACTTTGGAAATGACAAGGGTTTTAGGACGTCTGTGCCAGGAACATGGGGCAGAAACCAATATATATATTTTCTATTATTTCAACCTTTAGAATAATAAAATACAATTAAGATAATGTTTGAGGAGATCAAGGTAAACTTTTTAACTTACTCCTTTAACATGTTCAAAGGTAACATTTTTCATCTGCACAGGATCTACGGCAGAATCAAGCCCTGTTGTTGTCCGGAAGCGGACTAAAGGGACATAAACAAATGTTTACATATTTGATAGATTCATAAAATACTAACTACCTTATTTTTCAGATGCAAGAAAGCCCAGAAAAATTAAATATCTAACTTCACATATATTTAATCAGTGTGAGGAGTAGATATTAGGTCTTCTGGATTTTGAGATGGTATTCAAGGAATAAATGATTCATAATAAAATGACACCTTTGCCTTTCCAATTAAAACTAAGAATTTTCCTCTTCTTATATCGAATAATAAAAATTTAAACCAATGGTTCTCAAACTCCATTGTACATAATTAAGAAACACAAAGGAATAATCATCAGAGCTCATCCCACCCCTCCACCACCCTGCTGATATCACCTATCATCCCTATATTGGTTTTTTTTTGAAAAAACGGAGACAAGAGAAGGCAGATCTAGATATAAAAAGGCTATTCCTAGATGTTAAAACCTCATCTCAGTTTTGATGTCACTAACAAATTTTAAAATAACTGGGGCTACATTCAAGTTCTGGGAATGATTCCTTATACAGGTCAACCAATGTTCTTAATTGTAAATCAGTTTTTTTCTCTCAAGGTAATCCATCATAAAGAAAGGAGAAAACACGGGGTAAAAACTGAATGACAGTTGAAAAAGCAATTGGAACTGCTTAAACCTGACATTATTACTTCATTTTAGACTTGCAAACTGAGAAAATCTGGGACTCTATTTAAAGTAATTTTCCATATAAGTTAATTTTTACAAAATTCAATTTATTATTGTCTTTGAAACAGATGACTATTACACTTTGTATTGCTATTATAAAATTCTTCTACATGTTTTTAAAATTTTATTATTGGATAGGTATCATATTCTAAAAATCTGGGGAACTAACCACTACCAGAAGTAGATCTAACATTTCCACTCTAACATAATCCTTGGAACTTTAATTTCAATGCAAAAAACAACTCTAACATAATCCTTGGAACTTTAATTTCAATGCAAAAAACAATCTTAAAGTGACCCAATCTGAGAAGTCTTGACTTAGGAATGAAAGACCTAGACTCTGGAACTATAAACATTAATGTTTTCTTATCTCTAAGCCTTAGATAGACCAACTATGAAAAAGAAATGAGTATATAAAAGACAAAAAAAAAAGTCAGATAAATATAAAGAGCCTCTACCAGATAAAAATGGGTTTTTTAAGAGTCCATAAATGCCAACTACCAGCAGAATAAAGACAATCAGGCGAGTTCTTCTTAGAGAATCTGGAGAAAAAAGAAAAAGCCTTAAATCAAATTATATCAATGAGAAATGACATATCAATGAAATGCAAATATTAGGTTACTGACGGTAATCACATTTCACCACGTGCAATATTGGAGCCTGGCATGTTTTGCATAATCTCCATGATTGCCTTTCAGCACCTGTTACCAAAAACTTCATGAAGCCACTCATGCTTCTATCGCTGACTTTGGCTTCTCACTTCAGAAAGTGAAAAGTGCCAGCAGATATTCCCACTTCTACACCACAGCTTAAGATACAAATATAACGAAATATAACCAATAAAATGTTGGGAAATTGTTAGAAAAGTTATTATAATCACTTAAAGGCAGGACTATAACTTTCTTTCAGATATTCTTCCCTAAATATGGATGCTGTCAAATCAACTCACCATTGGTTTTTTGTGTCAGTGCTTGAGCTTTCAGAAAACCCTCTGCAAAACCAGTTTTAAATGCATCTTGGTGAGCTTCAGGTATGTTTTTGGTTTTCATGAGTTTGTCCAAACTCTCAACGTCTGATCCTCTGTCCCGCAAAAGAAACCCCTAAATACGCAAACAATACATCAGTATCAGCTGATTATACAGATAATACTCCCCCAAAATATAACAACCACTCACAAAAAAATTCATTAAAATTCTAGAATTAAACATTTTTATTGTCAATGAGAAGAATTAAGACTCAACAATAAATAATCAATGGCTAGGAAACTAACACTGGACCCTATACTTGCATCAATTAATATAGAGAAACTCTCTACATAAGACCACTAACTACACTGAAAACATTTAACAGGTCACATGTTGACTTAGGGTTCTAATGGCTTAGAATAGGTCACATTCCTTTATTTCTGCTGGAGGAAAAACCTCATTCATTTATTAAATGTTTACTGAGCACCTTGCATATACTTGGTCCTGTATAAGTTCTGAAGATGTAAAGATAAATAACCAATCATCTGAATGTTTTCAGTCTATTGGGCAGAGATACACAAATAACTAAGTTTTTGAAATCATTTTGATACTATGTTAGAGGTACTAGGTATGGTGGTAAAACAACTGCTACCTAAGAAGTCAGTAACAGTGGAAAGATGGAAGAAAATCTATTAGTCAGCAATAGAAATCAGATATTGAACATTCTTTTTAATAACTTGAAAATTACTGCTTTTTCAAACAACAGCATAAAAGGTCTAATTACCTTCACGAATGATGGTGCTGTATGTTGTGTTTCTGCTAATCTTTCAGAAGTGGACTGTAGACGTCGTGTCCTTGATTTTAAAGTTTTAAAACCCCGAGACTGTATGAAAACTGAATCAAACAGTATAATATTTACTTCTCATTTTAAATTTTTATAAGGAAAATGCGTAAGAATCAAAACTCTGACACTATTCCCATACATCCTAGTTATTATCTCATTTTTTTTACACAGTTCTTTGTTGTTGTTTTTACATTTTAAAATTACCAAGAAAAAGTAAAGTTGATTTATAGATTCAATCCGTTTTAATGACTTTAATTACAAGTGTGCTGAAGTGTTCCAGAAGTAACCAATTGAACAATTCCATGACTATACTTCTATGTATTAAAACATGCTCTTTCTATAAAAATAGTACATAACTTTTACAATTCTCTTCTTTCCCTTAACAATTTATCATGGACATTTTCCAGAACAGATGAGGCAGTGCATTCAGTTTAATGGCTGTTTACAGTTTTCCCATGTATCAGGCTATGACAATTTACTCATCTACTTCCCTACTATGGGCATTAGCTGTTTCCTAGTTTTTATTGCTAAAAATAATGCTGCAGTTAAAAATCCTGTACATGTTATCTTTCATCACACACAGACTACATTCCTAAAAGTGACACTGTGAGACCCGAACTGTTTAACACTAAGAAACTGTCCTCCAAAAGGATGCTGTCAAGAATTTATACACCCACGAGTGAATATGAGTGTCCTTTCCTCCATATCCTTTGCAGCACTGAATATAAATAAAAATCTTTTTAATTTGTACAAAATCTGATGGGCAGAAAGTAACATTTTGTTTCAATTTGCATTTCAGATTAGAAGTGAGGAAAATTTTTGAAAACATTTTTAATTTTTTTTTTTTTTTTGCGGTACACGGGCCTCTCACTGTTGTGGCCTCTCCCGTTGCGGAACACAGGCTCCAGACGCGCAGGCTCAGCGACCATGGCTCACGGGCCCAGCCGCTCCGCGGCATGTGGGACCCTCCCGGACCGGGGCACGAACCCGTGTCCCCTGCATCGGCAGGCGAACTCTCAACCACTGCGCCACCAGGGAAACCCACATTTTTAATTTTTATTGATTATTTTTATTTCTTTAGTGAACTGAGCACTCATGACCTTTCATATTTTTCCATTTTCATTTGCAGAATATGGATATACTTTAAGATATACTTTTAGTCATGTATATTTCAAACATTTATTTTAATGTCTTTGTCTTTAGTTAAGTGATACAGTAATTTGTAAGGTTAATGAAGCCATGTCTTTTAATCTTTAGTGGTTTGTTCACTGTGCTTTGATTAAAGAGTCTCATCCTCACACTAAGATTTTAAAGGCAGTTTACTGACTTCATCTAATACTTCTACTTGTTTTCAGTTCTCTGGAACTTTTTAAGGTGTAAGAAAATAATCTGATTCCCTTTTTATGCCCAAATTTAAAATCAACTCTTTATTTTCCTAACCAATGTTTCGAGTTTTGATTGGAGTTGCACTGAAAATCTGGGTGCAAATTGACAATGTTAGAACACTAAGTTCTTCTGAAAAGGACTACAGTACTCTCTCACTTTATTTTACTCAGCTCTTCTTTTATTTCTTTCAGTCAGGTTTCATATGCATACATATATACATCTGTGAGTGTATATATATATCATGTTGCATATTTCTTGTCAGGGTACAAGAGTTCATGGATTTTGAACGAACTGTAAATAAAACCTATTGCTAGGATTAAAAAAAAAAAAGCGATTGATTTTTATGCATTTATCTTCTATGGCACCAGGGCAGCCTTTCAGTTGATTTTATTGAATTTTCTGGTAAACAATTGTATCACCTAATTATAATTTTGCCCCTTTTAACTTATATAAAACTTCCTTTTTCTTTTTAATCAGATATTTCAGGATCTCCAAATTACTGAACAAAAACAGGATACTAGACATCCTGTTTCTCATATTAATGAGAACCTAACAGATACACTTCAGAAATTTTAAAAGTATCTATTCTACAAGTTTTTAGGAAGCATAATAATTAGCATATATATCACATGCCTTTTTATCATACACAAATAATAATCCTTTTCTTGTCTAATCAATTAACATGATAAATTAACATACTTCCTAATGTTAAATCATTCTTGTATTCCTTAATCATAATTTTTAGGATATTTCTATATGTGCTTTTTTAGACTTTACTTAGGATTTCTATATCTAGATTAAGTGAAATTAATCTATTGTATTCTTTTTGTACTAATATTTTAGTATCAGTCGTCTCATGGAATAAACAGGGAAGCCTAGTCTATCTTTTTCTTTATTAAAAAAGTTTTAAATAACAGGAAGACTCCTGACCTTGGAAAACAGAATACAGCCATAAAACCATCTGAGCCCAGTGCCTTTGGGGCAAAGAGATTATATTTGAAAGATATTATCTTTCAAATTCTATAGTTATTGTCTTATCTCTTCCTGGGTCAATTTTGCTAGTAATTTATAACTCAAATAATTATGTTTCAACTTATTTTTATTTACAATATAAAATTATATACATTACAATTTAAAAATCTTCATTATCTGTGACAGTTCCCACTTTTCACTTCTAACACTGTATTTTCTCATTTCTTAATCAGACTGTTTGTTCTATTTTCTTTTCAAATTAAATTGATTCTTGATTAAATTAAGTAAAACCATTTCTTGCCATTATATTCATTTAATGTGTCTTATCCATATTAATTTCTCACGTTCTTTTAAAGAAATTCTAAAAATAAATATTTAATCAATTTATTTCCCATCTTCCTTATTTCCTAAAATTCATACAATGCTTTCAGCTTCAGTTTGTCCTCAACCCAAAGATTTAGATATGCAGATTTTCATTGTGGTTCAGGAATAATTGTCTGTAATTTGTTTTCAATTCCCTTCAGCCACAAGACACTTAGAAAAGTATCTTTAAACATTTCCACATATTTAGGAATTTTTTTTAGGTATCTTTTCTATTATTTGACTTCAGTTTTATCATATGATCAGAGAATCTGACCTTTGAGTTTTAACTTTTTAAAAAGTTATTAAGATATTTTTCATACCCTAATACATGCTCAGTTTTTTTCTTCCTTGAATATTTAAAACTGAGTGTATCATCCCTTCTTAAGTATTCTTCTGTCTTCTACATTAACCATTTCTTCAAAGAACTACAAAAGAGATTTCTTTGCCCAACCTGGTGCCTCTCCTTCATGCTATAAATTTTCCTCAAACGTGGAGATTCTTGCAAACCAGTTGTATTTGTAAAGAAGAACACAATGATCAGTACTGACTGCAGACAGTAGTCCTCAAAACTATCAAAGTGGTAAATATATTTAGACTACAAAACATGGACTTATGGTAAATGAGCAGGTACCTTTAGTGTATGATTCAAGTCCAAAGTAACCTGAGTTACTATCTTGTTTCTCTCTTTGGCATCAACCCTCAAACCAGGAGTCCCCTTTCAACATACACACACGGACACCTTATTAGAGATGTGTTCTTTTGTCTAAAAGTTGCAAGCCAGATCTGTTCTGTGACTGGCCCACTTTTCACAATCTTTCAACTGTTTCACTAAATCAGCTACCCCAGAGCTCACTATTATTGACTTAGAACTTGGGGATTTTTCCTAAGTTCTACTGGAATTAGCATTACACACCTCCTTCATGTCACTCTACTATAAGCGTCATGAGGGTTGATAACGTATGTCTTTTTCAGTTACATAACTATCACTCTCGCCTAACACCTATCAGTAGTGCCTGATATTAAATAAATATGAATGAATACATATTGGATTTTGATATCAATGGGGTTTCGTCTACTTTACAAGTTCCAGAAAGTCATCAAATTTCTGGTCCATTTACAAAACCCCTCTGCTGCTGCCCTGACTTTTTTCTTATTTTTATCTTTTTTTGTCATTGCAATGGGATTTTGAAAATGAGAGAAGTAAACAAATGTGCTTAATTGTTTTGGAGCAGGTATACGTGAGCTCCCTAGAGTTTCCTTTACTGTGGCACTTGTCACTCACATTCAAAATTTAGTTATATTTCCCAGGTTAAAAATTACAGAGATATACCCAAACTAGTTGATTCCAAATATTCTCCAAGTTCTACTGTGAGCTACAAATGAATGTTTCTAATCATTAATATCATTTAAAAAGACAAATCTGAATAGATTAAATAAATCTATTATTTTTTTCAAAATAAGTACAACTGTTGCTTCATACCTGGCCAGTACTGAAGATCTGAACAAATTCGTTTAAGAGTTCTTGAATGTTGTCTGTACAAGCAAGAGGAACGTAAAGTACTAAATATATCTAAGCAACCTGGAGGGAAATTGTAAAAAGTAAATTTTCTAACGGTCAAACAAAAAAGTCATGAAATACAACAAATAATTTTACCGAATATTAGAAAAACCAAAATGAGTTTTGCCTTTCATTTGCCCATGTATGACTCTGCTTTTTGTATTTTTATCTAAAAGCATTGCAAATTTAATCACATTTCTTCATCATATTAGTGTCTATCACTTGTCCTTTAGATTATCTTTTTTTATATGATCTACAAATATAGCTGCCAATGAAATTAAATTCAAACCAAGAGGTAAAAATATATATGTCTAGCTAAAGTTACTTTTAGCTAAGAGCACGGAGAAACAAAAAATTGCTATTTCCTAGAGACAATTTCAAAACTCTAATCAAAAAAAAACAAAAAAAACCTCTAATCAACAATGTAATGAAACACTGGAAACCAGAGGTGTATTAATAAGTGGTATCAAAAAAAAAATAAGTGGTATCAATTAAATTATCAATAGTACTGTAATGGCTTACCTTCATTGGGACACAAAATATATTAACTTACCATATTTATTTTCAAAGAAGGACTGTGCAGATACATGAGATGTATGCCAATGGGAAGAAACGTTTTTGTCCTTACAAATTCCAGGAAGTAGACTGTCTACCAGTTGATCAATTTGTCCAATTTTTAATTCAGATAATCCAAGGTCCCTTAAGTTAAGTATAGGCTGTAAAAGATTAATTCAACCAAGTAAGCATTATTATTTTTTAATTTTTATTTTTTTACTGACATATAGTTGATTTACAATGTTTCAGGTATACAGCAGTGATTCAGTTATATATACATATACTTATATACGTATAAATATATGTATTCTTTTTCAGATTTTCCATTACAAGTTATTACAAGATATTGAATACAGTTCCCTGTGCTATACAGTAGGTCCTTGTTGTTTATATCAAGTAAGCATTATTATCAAGCTATTTAACTTGAAGAGTACTTATCAATTGAAACAATGTGAATTTTTTTTTTTTTTTTTTTTTTTTTGCGGTACGCAGGCCTCTCACTGTTGTGGCCTCCCCCGTTGCAGAGCACAGCCTCCGGACACGCAGGCTCAGAGGCCATGGCTCACGGGCCCAGCCGCTCTGCGGCATGTGGGATCTTCCTGGACTGGGGCACGAACCCGTGTCCTCTGCATCGGCAGGCGGACTCTCAACCACTGCGCCACCAGGGAAGCCATTAAAAGGTGCTTTTTAAGGTAAGAAAAACTGTAGAATATAAACCACGTTATTATAATGGAATCAGAAGGACTACGATATTCAAGAGCTACAAAGATATTTTATCTTTTAAAATGGGGAAACCAAAAAGTCTATTTATAATACAAAGGGAAATGCAGATTTTTAACTAAGACAGAAATTTATGCCCCTTACATAATGAGTATCAAGTCCTAGGAACATAAAGAGAAATAAGGTACATATGAATATGATAATTATCATACAATAAGGTAACTGCTATTACAGAGATATTTTTTTAAAAAGTCATAAGAGAACACAACAACTAATTTCCTAAGTGATAAGGCTTCACTGAAATAACACTTAATTCACAAATGATGGGGGCAGAAACCTTGGGGAAGAAGGCAAACAAAAAGTCATCAAAGGGCTTGGAATGTTTGAGATGCAGTAAAAAGTTTAGTGACCAAAGAAAGCACTAGAAAGATGGGCTATGGCCATATTGTGAAGAGCCTTGTTTGAATTTAATTCTATAGCTAATATCATTAGTTTTGTTTTATAGGAAGAAAATAGAAGACAAAGATGATAAGCTGGAGAACAGAAGGCTGATGTAACAAGAGAAAAATGGTATGAACCCGAACTGAGCCCTGACTAAGAAGGATGCAAATACCAAGTCACAGACAACAGACATTTGAAGAAACCAGTAAAGTATAGGGATTGTGAGGGAGAAGGATGGATGTGCTGGTTATTGATTTGTTGTCTCTTAGCTCCTCCTCATCCTTTTTTTGGCTCCATGTTCATGGATCTGGGCCCTTTAAATATTTTTCCTTTGTTGGCTAGAACATTAAGCTGTCAGTAGAGGGCACTGGAGAGACATTGTAGGAGGAGTTTCTGCTCCTGGTTCAGGCTATTGTGTTCACTCAGCGGGCTCCTGTGTGCAACATAACACCCATGGGTTTCTCCAGGAGTGGTTCCTGCCACTGGTGCAGCTTCTCCAAAGCCTGGTTCCTACAGTGCACAGTTGCCAGCAGTACCCAGCAGCTTTTCCAGTAACACACATCCCCATGAACAGCTTCTCCTGGTACCCAAGGGGGCAGATTTCCATCAGGTTCAGCTGGCACGGCACCAGTGACTCCTGTGCCATTCAGTGAGCCAAGGCCATTCCCTCTCCAACAACCTCAGAACCTCAGCCCAGGGGTGGAGAACTCTTCCTGGGAAGCTCTCAGTCCTGGGAGGATTAGCTGCTTCTTGAATCCGCAAGTCCTATATATTTGAATTTTCTTTACTTATTACTAGCCAATCCCTAGTTATTCTAATCCCCTGTTAGACCAGGGTTTTTAAAATATTAAACTAAAAAATTATATAGTTTTTATATTAAACATTCACTGTTCAAATGACTATGTGGTCTCTCTCTCTTGGTTGGACCCAGACTGATGAAGAGGGGCTAAAACCACTCTAAGATCAAATACACTGGAATCAGGCTTCCCTGGTGGCGCAGTGGTTGAGAGTCCGCCTGCCGACGCAGGGGACACGGGTTCATGTCCCGGTCCAGGAAGATCTCACATGCCGCGGAGCGGCTGGGCCCGTGAGCCATGGCCGCTGAGCATGTGCGTCCGGAGCCTGTGCTCCGCAACGGGAGACGCCACAACAGTGAGAGGCCTGTGTACTGCAAAAAACAAAAAACAAAAAAAAAAAACACTGGAATCTGGGGAAGCAGCTCAGTTTTAGACATCTTAATTTCGAGGTCCTTGGAGCCTATCCAGAGGGGTATTTTAATAAGCCACCAGATAATTACTTTAAAACTTTAGAGATACTTTAGAGTTGGAGATAGATTTGGGAGTTATCAGCATATAAATATATACAGACATTAAGATATATAATCTGGGAGACTATGCAAAATGAAAATTAGATTACAGATAAATGTACACACACTATGTAAAAGGCTGGCGATAAAAACGCCCAGCAAAACAGAAACAGAAAAAAAAAACCCATCAATGTAGTATCAGTCAATTTATGAAAGTATTTTGAAAGCAGTGGATGTTCAGCAAGGTCAAATGCTAAGGAAAAGATGAAAAAGATGTGGATTTTTTAAAAAGGCCTGTACTTACTGCTAAGGAAGTCAACAAAATATACCAAAACAAGTCTATAAAATGGAAAAAGTAGTAGCCAAACTACAATGGGATGTAGTATGAATAAAAGTTTAGCAAGAACAGATGTTAAGTTCAGAGTACTACTTTTTCAAGAAGTCTGAAAGCAACAGGAAAAGAAGTCAGTAGCTTGAAGGAAGTTGAAAGTTTTTTGCTTGCACTGTGAAGTGGGTGTTTGGATGAGCAAGACTTGATGAAAGCAATGTAACCTCAGAGCAAAGGAAGTGCGAGTAGAGATGAGGGAGGATGCTTAAGAAGAATGAAAATGTTTGTGAAGCAATAACAAACAGTCATCAATGATAAACCATAGGAATAATGAAGGTAAATCAGAGGATAAGACACCAATTCTGTATCTGAGACCATTAGTCTTAAGCTCAACATTGGCTTCTAGAGTTTAGCTACTTTTCAAGCCCCCAAAATGTACTTCACTACTGACCTAGCCATTTCACTTGATGAAATAGTCAAACATTTAGCACCACGGAGAGTACAAATGGTGTTGTTCAGAGCAGCAAAAAATTGGAAACAATATCCAACAAGAGAACATCATAAAATGAACACTCTGAAAGTCATTAAAAATACAGAAAATGTATGGAATAAAAAGTTCCTAAGACTATTAAATGATCAAGCAAAATCTAAATCAGCATATACAGTATGATCCAACTATTATAAAATATAAAAGTACAAGTGAGAAAAAGAGAAGAAGGATCATAGGTTAATTTAATTTCTTCTACCTACATAATATTTTCCAAAATTTCTAAAATGAACATAATATTGCTGCATGTAGCAATTTTGATACATGCAGTCTTATCATTAGGAAAGCTCTCGGGCTGTAAATTGGAAGAAGGGTGTCACAACAGAAGACAAGAATGGATTGCCTATAGACAGAGGCAATAGGAATTTGGCAGATAATATAAAAGGAAAACATAGGGGCTTCCCTGGTGGCACAGAGGTTAACAATCTGCCTGCTAGTGCAGGGGACACGGGTTCATACCCTGGTCCGGGAAGATCCCACATGCTGCGGAGCAGCTAAGCCCGTGCGCCACAACTACTGAGCCTGTGCTCCAGAGCCCGCGAGCCACAACTACTGAGCCCACGAGCCACAACTACTGAAGACTGCACGCCTAGAGCCCGTGCTCCGTAACAAGAGAAGCCACCGCAATGAGAAGCCTGCGCACCGCAAAGAAGAGTAGCCCCCACTCGCCACAACTAGAGAAAGCCCACGCACAACAACGAAGATCCAACACAGCCAAAAATAAATAATCAATTAAAAAAGAAAAAAAAAAGGAAAGCATAAAGACAAACTTTTCATCTAAGTAAAACTGTATCCCAAGACTCACCTCACAACCACCCCCCATCCCACCCCCACCAAAAGCAGACTTTTTTTTTTGGCTGTGCCACGTGGCATGTGGGATTGTAGTTCCCCGAACGGGGATCAAACCCGGGCCCCCTGCATTGGAAGCGTGGAGTCTTAACCACTGGGCCACCAGGGAAGTCCCGCAAACTTTTTTTTCAACTCCTCCTCTACTGTCCTTTGCCATAGCCCCTGATATCAGGACTAAGAACATAAGCTATTTATGGTTAAAGAGGCTTCTGAGAAACTTAACTATAGATTATAATGTTTACTATGAAAAATGTATTCTGAGCTACAAGCAACTATCTTATTAATGAATCTTGTAAACACAAGGTTCCTAGGTTGGGAATTCACTATATCCTAGGCCACAATGATTTTATAATTCTCTGAATACTCAAAGTATGGTTTCATAGCTTATACATTTCACTTTCAGGTATCTATATTCTAATTGTTCAATTACACTGAAAGCTCCTATAAGGCGGTAGATGATAACTTCTTGCTATTCTATCTTTCCTGAAAATTATGGGAATTATGGAGTTAACTGTAGGTTCCCTGCTACCACTGAAGCAACACAAAAGAATGTCTAAATGATATTACACAAGCAGTAACGTAGGAAGTGAATACCAATACACTGCCACATGAAATTTTTTATAAATTAAATGTTAAAAATAAAACAAAGCAATATTTCTATATGTACAACAAAGCCAGAGTTGGACATTTTTAATCGTAAAAGAGAGATTAAGCTGAAGATAGAAATCACCCTGTTACAAATGCCTAAACATAGAAAGTTATTTCAGGCATGTTTACAATGTACTAAACCAAAAAAACTTTCTCACACACCCAGGGTAAAAACTATTACCTCACTGCTGGGAGCCTCATGCTCAGACACTACATCCCAATGCTGGTTTTGAGAAACTGATGCACTGACAGAAACAGATGTGTTTTTCGGTGAATGGAAGGCATTGATGAGATGACTCAGAGGAACTGTAACCTATAAAAAGATAGAAGCTGAAAATAAGTAGTGCTTTTTAAAATAAAAACAGAAAAAAAAAAACCTTTTATTGTCAGGATTGGGTATTGTAAAAAGTTAAATATACACCGTATATCAAAACTATACATTAAAAATTATAAACACTCAGATTATTGCTGGTAGGAAGAAAACTGACCTTCAGGATAGTATAGGGGTTATATACAGCAAAAGTATTAAAAATACATACATTTCACCATTCGAGCAATCTAACTTCTAGGGATTTATTCCAAGGAAATAATCTAGTAAGTAATGATCTATGCTTGCATATGCACAGAAGACAGTTTTCATCAAAATATTTAAAAATTTGTGGAAAGCTAGAAATGTCCAATAGGGGAGTGGCTACACAAATGATACCACCACAAAAATGAAATATTTCACAGACATGAAACAAGTAAGCATATACCCAGAATTTTATACTTTTCAACTTCCCCACTGCACCACCCTATTCTAAGTCACCATCATCCATATGTGGATTTTTACAACTGCATCCTAACTTCTCTCCCTGAATCTGCTCTATTAAAGCCAGTCAGATCTCATCACTCCTCTGCTCAAAACCCTCCAATGGCTATTCTCACAGTAAAAGTCAACGTCCTAACAACGATGACACAGAAAGCCCTCCCTGGCTCTTCATCACCTCTCCGAATTGATCCACCACTAAGTTCCCCTTCCTTCTCTCTGCTCCCACCACCGCATCCCCCTTTCTGTTCCTGGAAAACACCTGGCAGGCCCTCACCTCAAGGACTTTGCACTGCTGTTTATTCCCCTGTCCAGTTAGTCACATAGTTTGCTCTCCCTTCAGTTCCTAACTCACAAGTCATCTTTTCATGCATCTCCCTGGACAACCTATGTAAGATTTCAGCAACCCTCCCCTAAAAAATATTCCTTATTGCCTTCCTCTGCTCTATTTTTTCTTCTTGACATTTTCATTATCTAACACACTTCATATACTTACTTATTTACCTATATATTGTTTACTAGAAACCCCAGTTTAAGTCACCTCATTAGCGTAAATCCAGGTGTGATCCAAAGAGGGGCTTTAAGAATAAAGACACACCCATCACAGGAAATTTCAAGGGTTTTAGGAGCTCTGTGCCAAGAATTGGGAACAAAGACCAAATAGTTTTTATTTATTATACCACATTCTCCCACTGGAGCATAAGTTTCATGTGGCAAGGTTTTTTTCCTCTATTTTATTATTTTTCTCTGTTTTATTTATAAATTATTTAATATAAACTGTTTTTACGTTATACTTAATATAACTTAACACTTTATATTTTATTTGGCTCTACCTTACTTCCTCTATTTCATTCAATACTGTATCCCAGTGCAATAATGCACACAGTAGGTGCTAAATAAATACCTGTTGAGTAAATGATTAAATTAAATGGACTCTTATTATATGCCACATTTTGAACTATGTACTTTACTTATATTATCTCATTTAATCCTCCTAACAACTATAAACATTAGTTACTATTACATTTCTATCACACTTTCTCAGCAAGAAAGTACTATAGGAAGAAGGATTCTAACACAGATAATCTGACTCCAGATTTCACTTAAAGACTTTTCATCCCATGGTTACTGATACAGAAATAAATTCATAACATTGTTTTTTAAATGAAAAAAGCGAGCCATAAACCTTTATGTAACATTTTTTTTAAAAGTATGCATACACATATTTGTGTAGAGTTGAAAGGATGAAAGAACTTATTCTAAAATGTGATCTATTGGGGTTATGAAATTATAGGTGATCTTCCTTATTTATATTTTTCTTTTCAGGATTTTTGGCAATTAGCGTGTATTATTTTTAGAGTCAGAAAGAAACGATAAGCTCTTTTAAAACTAACTATTACAAGAATCAGGGAATTCCCTGGCGGTACAGCAGTTAGGACTCCACGCTTTTACTGCTGAGGGCCTGGGTTCAATGTCACAAGCTGCACAGCGTGACCAAAAAACAAGAACAACAAACAAACAAACAAAAAACTATAGGAATCAAATTATTTTAAGATACATATTTTCTGTCTATACATTTTTTGTTTTTGTTTTTTTTGGCCTCCCCGTGCGGCTTCTGGGAATTTAGTTCCCCGAGCAGGGATTGAACCTGGGCCCTCAGCGAGTGTGTGAAGTCCTAATCACTGGACCGCCAGGGAATTCCCTGTCTATAACCTTGAAAAGTTTTATTTTAATTAGTTGTACCTCTTCTCATTCAATAAAGAATTTAAACTGCTAAAAGATGGTTTGATCTCTCCTCAATGAAAAGGTTGAACTTCTGTGTCATATTAACGGTCCTACAGTGAGTCCAGTTAGGACTGCCTATAGTACAGAAAATTCCTTCACTACCTCTACCGACATTGCATACCACTAACTCCATTCAGCTAATGATAAATTCTCCTAAAATCGGGTCTTCTTGACATCAATTTCTTGCAGTTCAGTTTCAAAAGGTTTAATGTTGTATTCAGCAAGCCAAGTCAACTTCTTTTTCAAACGATTGGTAGGACTCCTCCAGACACCGGTCATCTTGGTAAATAACACCTACTTGCATCCAGCTGATCAAACCCAGAAACACCTCTTTCCATCATCCCTCATGAAATTCTATTCTTTTTTCTTTCTTTCTTTTTTGGCCGCACCGCGTGGCTTCTGGGATCTTAGTTTCCCGACCAGGGAGTCCTAACCACTGGACCACCAGGGAATTCCCTCTGTTCTTTTTTCAAAATAAATCTCATCCCCTTCTTTCCATAACCACTGTCACCACTTAGCGGTGCATTATCCCTCTCT
Source organism: Delphinapterus leucas (assembly GCF_059928025.1). Taxonomy (NCBI): domain Eukaryota; kingdom Metazoa; phylum Chordata; class Mammalia; order Artiodactyla; family Monodontidae; genus Delphinapterus; species Delphinapterus leucas. The sequence continues at coordinate 18,972,007 of NC_143130.1, read as the reverse complement.
GGATTAGTGCAATAACATCCTAAACTGAAAACATTTCCACTCTGTCCTTCAACATTCTCCACACAGCAAGAAGCCAGAGTAATCTATTACTCTGTAATAGATTGTAATGTAAATCTGATCATTTTACTCCTTAACATGCTTAAAAGCATTCAATGGTTTCCAACAAACTTAAAATGAAGCCCAAAGTCCCTTCTTGTAACACCCTGTATGATCTGCATCATGTCTTCTCCCCAACCTCCTTTCGGTCACTGGCCCTTTAATCACCACGCTCTAGCCACACTGGCCTTATTCCTGTTCCTCCAATCAACTAGGCTTGTCACTATCTCAGAACCTCCAGATGTTCTGTCTACCTGTTCATATCTATTCACTCTTCACTTGGCTAACTCCTACTCATTTTTTACTTCATATCATCAAGATTCCACATTTGCTTTGTTCACCTAGCACATTACTGATGCCCAATAAATAACTAACCACTTTATTTTTTATTACCCCACCAGTATTAGCAAAATTCAAAACAAAACAAAACAAAAGGGAGTGGAGGTTACACAGAGGAACATAATTATATGCTTTAACCAAGAAACTAAAGAACGTCAAAAATTATTTTTAAAACGGAATGTTTTCAAAAACTGTTTATTTGCAAAACTGTGAAGAACTCTCAAAAAAATCTAAATGTCACCATCAAAAAAGATTTTTAAATGAACTAAGAACAAAACATTATCACCGGTGATTACTCCTGAAAGAAGAGTTAAAAATAAAAACGCTTGGAATCTTTTTTCTCTGCCCTTTTGCTTCAAAAATGAAAAGATGGGGAGGAGGCTGAATCAAAATTTTAAGTGCAAGCAGTCAATAACTTAAATATATCAATATATATTTATTACTTACTTTTGGTCAAAAAAAGAGGGAAAGCATTCAGAGAAGATTATTCAAATTTTTATAGCATGTTTGGGTTAAATTCCATTTAAAAGAAAGAGTAGAAAATCGGGGCTGTGAAGACGAAAGTCTTTGAAGAGGCGGAAGGATGGAAAAGAAACATCACTTGCTCCCTTTACATCTACGGCAGACGTTTCCCCTGCCCCCTCCCCACCCCCACCCCAGAAGGTCTAGCACTGAACAATGCCTGATGGATTCTGTAGCAAAAATTCCACGCAATCAAATCAATAAGCCATGATCTCCATCACGCTCCTATTTCGCTTCTGCTTCATCGTCAGCCCTTTACTCTCAGCGTCGCCCCGATCCCTTCTCAACCCCAGGACTCCAACTGGATTAAACGCTTCCCTCCTACGATCCCGTAAGAGAAACCACTTCCAAGAAACGCAAACGGCAAACGCGGGCAGGGCGAGGGGGAGAAAAATGGACTGGATGCTGGACCCACCTGGGGCTGAACGGTGTTCGACAGCGAAAACATCTTCTCCAGGCCGTCAGCAACCTCACCCGCCTGCCGAAACTGTCCCTCTTGTCCACGGCCCGGCGGGGAGGCGCTGAGCCCTTTTTTTCCCCCTCTTTTCTCTCTCCTCTCGCCCTCACTCTTCTAGAAACGGAAAATGGCCTCCCCTCCCTACAGCTGCTGCAAAGACAGACAATCTGCCCCGGAAGGCAAGGCGCTAACGCAACAGTACTTCCGGGGCAGGTGAGGCCACCACCCAGGGGCGTGCGTCAACGCTCCGCCTTTTCGGGGACAGCTGACGCCCCCCAAGGTAGTTCACGTTCACGTTGAGTAATGCAGGCGCCGGAGCCCCAAAGCTCATTGGCTGTAGTTTTCTTTTTAAAAGGGAAAGACACGGACCCTGTTAAAATCTGTCTCCAACTTTGTTATCAGTACTTACAATATATTCTCCTGTTCTGACTGGGCCTTGAGCTATGATAACCTCTTTTGCTACAATTAAGTGCTCTTTATCTTCCCCACAATAAAAAGCTCTTCCTATTTCAGATAGGCAAATTACATCCTGTTAAAATGTCAAATTACAGGACCAGTCATGAGCATCCTGCTCATCCAGTTTCTCCACATTCTGTGATTTCACTGGCCATTGTTTCACGGACCAGACCGAACTGGTTTACGTTTCTCCCGCGGGTGGGAGGCCGTAAAGGAGTTTAAAAAACAAAACAAAAAAAAGTGGGATGAGGGCCGGGTCCCACCAGCCTCATTTGGAGGTCGGGAGAAAACTCTTCAAATCCCTCGATTCAGAATCAAGCCCCCGTAATCCCTTTCCCCGTCTGCCAAGAACTATTTGTGCCGCCCCCTGTCACTACAAACGAGGTTCGTGAGCTGCTGTCACCCTGGAAGAGTCTGTGGTTGGTTCAAGAATTTCCCAGCTGCCCCGCCTTCACGTTCTTTGCCTTCTGCGTCGACGCAGAGCAGGTGACAGGGGCGGGGCCGTACTGGATTGGGCGTGGCGTGCGCAGCGACGGGGTGACATCACGGCCGAAGAGCGGCGTGGGCGGAGCCCCGCTTTGAAACCAGTTGGCGGGAGTTGCGGCTCCGGAAGGGCTCTTGGTCGCTGATAGAGACTTGCATCCGGGCTGGCCTGCTATGGAGACCACCGCCGGCGGCGAGATGGAGGGTGGAGGAGGCACGCCGACAGGGGAGTTCGTGAATAGGATCCCGGTGCCACGACCTCCCTCCATTGAAGAGTTCACCATAGTGAAGCCCATTAGCCGCGGCGCCTTCGGGAAGGTGTATCTGGGGCAGAAAGGCAACAGGTTGTACGCGGTGAAGGTAAGAGTCAAGGAATAAAGAAAGCGAAAGAGGCCGGCCCTTGCGTCCTCCTTCCCGCCCCCTGAACTGGGCAGGCCCCAGGGCCGCTGGAACGACTAGACGGGTGCCTGGCTCGCTGAAACCTCCGGAGCCCTGTGGGATAACTTCTCACTTGGGGTGACAGCGCGGGCAAGTCGGTGCCACCTCTGCCCCGCCCTTCTCTTCGCACCGCGAACGCTTAGGAGACGCCAGAACTTCTGAATCATTTTTACTAATTTGGGCTTTACCAGGATTAGGGTTGAAACTTTAAATTTGAAACAGTTATTTCCATATTATATTTTAATTCTATCAGTTTGACAGATTCATTTTTTTATTGAGATGTAACTGACATTTACTAGTTTCAGGTGTACAACATAATGATTCAGTATTTGTCTATGCCGAAGTGATCTCCACAATGTCTAGTTAACAACCATCATGACACAGCTACAAATTTTTTTTCTTGTGATGAGAACTTTTAAGATCTCTCTCAGCAGCTTTCAAATATACAATGTAGGATTGACTGTAGTCAGCATGCTGTGATGTAGATTAACTTCTGACCTATATGACAAAAAGATCTCATTAAACCCCACTTTTCTCTTCATTGTATAAATCTAGAATGTACTTATATTTAAAGACGGAGCTGAAATATGTCCCAAATCACCCCTTTATCCTTGCAGTAGTATATATCATTCCAAAGCATTCAAGAGCTTTCAATATATTTGAAGCTGTTCTGGCCACTCTTGATTCTTATCCACTCCCATAGTTTCAGATTACTCACATCTCAGCACTGAGTGATTGTGATAAAGGAAGGAAGCCAGCAGTCTGATGCAGTTTCAACTTTCTGTCGGACATTGCTGTGTGACTATCTAGCAGGCACCTCGGAATTGTGCTTGCCTAACTTCGAACAATCCTCTCCACCTAACTGCCTCCTGTGTTCCTTCTCTCCATGTAATAATACCACCATCTCTGTCATTTCAAGCTAAAAACTTCAGGCATTTTAACTTTTCTCTACTTCATCTGTATATTCTCTCTCTCAACTAGGCCTGTCAATTCTGTCTCATATTCGTATTACCCCTTCCATTCCATTCCCAAGTCTGCCCAAGTACAGGACTTCATTTTTTCCATTTCTTTTTTTCTTTCTTTCCCTTTCTTTCTTTCTTTCTTTCTTTCTTTCTTTCTTTCTTTCTTTCTTTCTTTCTCTTTCTAAAAGTACAATTCAGTTTTTAGTAAATTAAATATAGAGTAACCATGACCACATTCCAATTTTAGAACATTCCCATCACCCTGAAAAGACCTCTCTTGCTCATCTGCCATGTCTCCCCCACTTAACACCCCTAGCCCCAGGTAATCATCAGTCTACTTTCTATCACTATAGGTTTGCCTTTTCTGGACATTGCGTATAAATGGAATCATGAAATATATGGTCTTTTGCATCTGGCTTTTTTCACTTGACATGATGTTTTTAAGGTTCATCAGGCCTTCATTACTATACCTAGTCTATTGGAACAGGCCCCTAACTGGAATCACTATTTTATTCCTTTGGCTGTGCCATGCAAGCTAAAGTCCAAACTCCTTAGAAAAGCAGTCATGCTCCAAGTTCTGGCTCTAAGTTTCCACTGTATCTTCTACATATTCTATGTTCTAGCCACTCCAGACAATTGGCTAGTCCTTGAATGCTGTGTATTGTCTTGCTTCCAAATTTATGTTTATTCTGTTTCCTCCTTAAGTGCCTTCCTTCCACCCTTCTCTGCTCTTCTCCACCTATGTTGTTTATGTATTAAGGTTCATCTTAGCCCCCCTTCAAACCTCTCCTGACCTTTCAGACCCACCCTATTGAAATTAATTCTCTCTCGCTTCATATGTTCCCAAGATTTTTTGCGTTTCCTTCTATTATACTAACCAGTCACTATTAGCTGTTGAAATGAAAACACCAATACACTTTTTGATAAGTATTTGTGGATATCCGCTTTCTGTGTAGAGTCTGTGTACAGTGGTAACAAAACGAACATGCCCTCATAGAGCTTGCAATCTAGTGGAATGATAGGTGAAATCATGTTTCAGACTGGCTTTGTCAGTTTCCCTTGTTTTCTTAGGGAAAGGCTCTAAGGCTGGAATTTACAGCGTATTAATGATTTTATTACATGTTCTATTGAATCTTTGGAAGAAATATGCCTTTTTTTGACTTGTAATCTTCCTGAGAATTGATCTCAATGTTACTAACTATTCAGTTTAGTGCTCCAGTTTTTTTTTTAATTTATTTATTTTTGGCTGCGTTGGGTCTTCATTGCTGTGCGCGGGCTTTTCTCTAGTTGCAGCGAGCGGGGGCTACTCTGTTGCGGTGCGTGGGCTTCTCACTGTGGTGGCTTCTCTTTGTTGCAGAGCACGGGCTCTGCGTGCATGGGCTTCTGTAGTTGTGGCTCGCGGGCTCAGTAGTTGAGGCTTGCAGGCTCTAGAGCACGGGCTCAGTAGTTGTGGCGCACGGGCTTAGTTGCTCTGCGGCATGTGGGATCTTTCCGGACCGGGAATTGAACCTGTGTCCCCTGCATTGGCAGGCAGATTCTTATCCACTGTGCCACCAGGGAAGCCCTAGTGCTCCAATTTTAATGTAGATTATAGTTTTGCTTCCTTACCAGTTACCTTGAGATTTAAAAAGAGTAGTTAGTTATTTTCTATAACACAGCATCTGAGACTATTAAGTTTCAGTAAACTCTAACCGTTTTTAAGAAATTTTTTTCCCAGGCAAACAAACATACATTCTTTCTCTTTCTGTTTCTATTTCCATCCATCAAAGAACCAGAAATTTAAAAAGTGAATTAGCTACTATTTCTCTATGCCTACATTCCTGATTATCTGGGGACGTATTAGGAACATTACTATATTTTGGCTTAGCTGTAAGAAGAACAGAACAGAATTTTTTTTCTACCAATAGGTAGGGTAGTCAGGGAGCATTTGCTTACATCTTTTTCCTTATCAAAAGGGATGTGATACTTTTGCCACTTGATACCAAGATAAGCAGTTCTATGTTAAAGAAAGTTTTGTTTTGTTTTCACCATATTAGCTGTTTTTCTAGCAGAGTTTCCCACTGGCAATGTGAGGTCCAAACAACATCTGTGTTTTCTCTCTCTGATTGTTTTCATGATGGCAACTAGGAAACCTGAGAATACTTTGTCATAAAAAATAAAATGGATGTGTCTGTTGTCATGTTACGTACTACAGGTTGTCAAAAAAGCAGACATGATCAACAAAAATATGACTCATCAAGTACAAGCTGAGAGGGATGCCCTGGCCCTAAGCAAAAGTCCTTTCATTGTGCATTTGTACTATTCACTGCAGTCAGCAAACAATGTCTACTTGGTGAGTAAATAACTTAACATTTTCTCTTCATTCAGGAATCACTGAACCCAGTGACTTAAGAATTACAGTCTCTGGGTTCAGAGTACCTGCGTTTGAATTCCAGATCTTGCACTTACAAGCTTTATGACCTTGGCCAAGTTACCTTACCTGTTCTGTTAGTTAGGGTTCTCAGGGAAAAAGAACAATAGAGTGTGTGTGTGTGTTTGTCTGTCTGCCTGTGTCTGTGTCTGTGTGTGTGTGTGTGTGTGTGTAGAGAGAGAGGGGGATTTATTTTAGGGAATTGCCCTACATGGTTATGGTGCAAGCAAGTCCAAAATCTGCAGGGTAGGCCAGCAGGCTGTAGACTCCAGGAAGAGTTGATGTTGCAGCTCAAGCTCAAAGGCAGTGAAGAGGTAGAATCCCTTCCTCTTTGGAGGAGAAAGAGATGACACCTCAATTTTTTTTCTCTTCAGCTGATTGGATAAGGCCCTCCCACATGATGGAGGGTAATCAGCTTTTACTCAAAGTCTAATGGTTTAGATGTTAATCTTATCTAAAAAATACCTTCACAGCAACATTTAGATCAGTGTTTGACCAAATATCTGGGTACCATGGCTTAGCCAAGTTGACACATAAAATGAACTATCACACTTCAGTTTCCCATTTGCAAAATGGACATAATAATAGTACCTACCTCAGAGGTTGTTATGAAATTTCAATAGGTTGATATAAACTATGTAGAACAGTGTGTGGCACAGAGTGCTACAAATATTTGCTAAGTAAAGGATGCATAATAGAAATACTACATAAAGCTTGGGGTATGATAAGGAAAGATTTAGGGAAGTGGTGGATTTGGGGTTTATGGACTTAGAGAGTTGCTTGCTTTTCATTTAACATGGCAGCTTACACTCTGTTAATTCTAATGAGGAATTTGGGTGGGGGTAGGAAGAGGTGAGGATGGTAGGTGTTTTGACTTCAAGTTCTAGAGGTTCTTCTGACTCCAGAGACAGTGTGTGGATTAAATGTTTGGTAACTCCAATAGCTTCTGTTTAGTGTAAACAAACAGAATAATTGACTTTACATCTTTTAAGCCAATAGTTGGCAAACTGGCCCATGGACCAAAGAGCACGGGCTCTAGGCACGCGGGCTCAGTAGTTGTGGCGCACTGGGTTAGTTGCTCCGTGGCATGTGGGATCTTCCCGGACCAGGGATCGAACCCATCTCCCCTGCAATGGCAGGCGGATTCTTAACCACTGTGCCACCAGGGAAGTCCCTATTATAATATTTTTGAATTATTATTCCTGAAATCAGATAGACGGCCATATCTTGTCTACTAACTTCATCACTGGTTTAGATCCTTGATACTCAAAGTGTGTCCACAGACAAGCAGTATCAGCATTGTCTGAGAGCTTATTACAAATGCAGAATTTCAAGCTGCACTCCAAATCTGCTGAATCAGAATGAGATTTTGTTTGTTTGTTTGTTTTTTATTTTTTGGCCATGCTGTGTGGCATGTGGGATCTTAGTTCCCCGACCAGGGATCGAACCCGCACCCCCTGCAATGGAAGTGCAAGTCTTAACCACTGGACTGCCAGGGAATTCCCCAGACTGTGAATTTTAACAAGATCCCCAGGCATGTTAAAGTTTGAGAAGCACTGGCTTAGACAAAAGATTTCCTAGAAATCAAAGCTACCTTTGAGACAAAAAAGATAAAGTATGACTAAACTTAGCCACAATAACAACAAATAATTGATTACTACTTTCCAGGTACTATACTAGTACAAGGAACATAAAGATGGAAATGTTTATTACGGAAATGTTCAAACATATACAAAAATTGAAAGATTACTATAATGAACTCCCATATATCATCATCCAAGTCCACCAGTTGGCAACACTTCACCAAATTTGTTTAATCCATTCCAACTCCTCCACCAACCTTTCATGTAATGGTCTTGGCATCCTGTGATTCAATGCCTCGATTCTTTATTTTTTTAAACATCTTTATTGGAGTATAATTGCTTTACAATGGTGTGTTAGTTTCTGCTTTATAACAAAGTGAATCAGCTATACATATATATATATATATATATATATGCGTCTCCCTCCCACCCTCCCTATCCCACCCCTCTAGGTGGTCACAAAGTACTGAGCTGATCTCCCTGTGCTATGTGGCTGCTTCTCATTAGCTATCTATTTTACATTTGGTAGTATATATGAGTCCATGCCACTCTCTCACTTCATCCCAGCTTACCTTAATGCCTGGATTCTTTATTAAGGTTTTCAAAATGATGATTTTAAAAAATTCTATTATTCCTTCAGCTTTTATTAGCTGGAATTCATCTATAAAGAACTTTCCCTTATTATCTATTTCATTGCTCTGAAATACAGCTTGTCTAAGGAAGGCAGAATAAATGCTTGATTCTTTCCCTTTCATCACCAGTTTTCAGAAGTGCAACCTCTAAATAAGTGTGTTTTTTAAAGTATCTTTATGAATTCATGGAATATTGTAGTTTTGATGTGTTTTAATCCATTGCAGTCATTTTTTTCTGTGTTTAAATTGTCCCATCTTTAGTGAGTGGGAGCCCCTTCAGTTCATCTCTTTGTCTTTTTATACTATCCTAGTAATCTGATAGCTTTCTTGCTTTCTGGCATGACAAGATAGTTAAGGCTCATTTTGCAAATGTCCTGAACTAGATCTAGGCAAGGAGGTCTACCTCCTTTTTGGGAAATAGTGTCTAGAGGCCGTGATCTAGGAGGTAGTGATTAGAAAAGTTCATTGCCACTAGGTTGTCATTCCTTTTAGGCATTCTCAGTGGACAGACTAGGAAACACACATTTTTATAGAAAAATATATCACGAGTTCATGCTGATATTTCCAGGTCAAAGGAAAATTACAGAATTTTTACTTAACATTTTTGAAAAATATATAAAATATAAAAATATTTTGAAAAATATTTGTATTCTTTCACCCTGAAAATCTGGGTTCCTAACTATATCTATATATCTATATCTATATCTATATCTATACGCATATAGTATTTTCAACATAGCAATACCAGTATTGTTTTCCTAACACTAAAACAACTGGATTCAATTTAGGATTTCTCTGCAATTCTTTTTGCCCTTATGATGCATGTACTATCAAGATTCTGTTCTCTGAAGTCACTTGAAATAATTCTGTGTGGTTATGAAACTTGAGATAGTGCAAAGTTCATTTATTCCCCTTTTGTATCAGAGATTTCTACTCGAAAAGAGAATCCATAAAAGTACTAGAAGAAAACTGATGTGATTATTTTAATAGAATGGTGCACATCTTACTATGTGAAAAATAAAGCCTACTTTGACACAAAATACCATATACATGGTCAGGAAGAAAGGGTAAATACCCCAGTAGAAAAATAGGCAAAGAATACCAGTGATTCAGAGAAGAAATATGAAAGACTAAAAGCAGTGTAAAGATGCTAAATCTCCCTAAAAGTAAATAAACATTTAAACAAGTTCATTTTTTCTTCCTTAGATTGACAAAAAGTATTGATAATCATTGTTGATGAGGGTGTGAGAAAACAAGCATTCTCATGAGCTCAAATACAGTTATCTGTTTGCTTATTTCTCTACTACTAAATTATAATCATTAAGTGCATCAGTTACATTTTATTCATGCTATATTCCCCATGCTAGCACAGTTTTTGTGCTTAGTAATGTTTTAATGATTCATACTATCAACAAATATTAACTAACCTCTGTGTACCAGGGAAGTGATTGCCTTAAAGAGGAAAGAAATGACTTATATTATCAAGTCCTTAGTAGGCAATATTTTATAGCTTGAAAGTATAGAAAATTTTGAGAATAATGACTAGTACATGTAGAAGGATTAATAGAGCTTTGCAGCCTCATAGCAGTAATGAATTCAGGCAAGAATCATGTATAGTCATATGATGCTAAAATCATTGCTTGAAAGTTTGTTGGGGAAAGAGGGTATTTACATAGTTTCAAAGTATCTTCCCCAGATTGCCTATTAATTACAAAGAGGGAGAAAATACTTCTTCAGTGAAGGAACCTGGAAGCCACCACCTTAACTAAGTCATCAAAGTTAACATTACCAGGAATGGAACACACTAATATTTAGCAGTCTCATCTGGTGGAAGTCACTAAGAAGTACTCAACATCGATTTTGTAGTATTCCTGCCCAAAATTCATAGCCTGAATTGAATCATAAGGAAATAATCAGATGTCATGAAAGACCGTCCCATGCCCCATCCAGCACCCTGCCAAAAAAAGGCAAAAAGTTATTCCAGATTAAAGGAGATGAAAGAGATATGACAACTAAATCTCATGCATGGTCCTGGCCTGGGCATGAGAGATGAGGAGAGAGGCCATCAGGAACAATATTGAGGTAATCAGAGAAATTTGAATACAGACTATACAACAGGTAATAGCATTATTTTAGAATTAAATTCCGTGCATTTTATTATGCTATAGTTACATAAGAATGACCTTGTTGGGAGATACATGATGACCTCTTCAATTTTATTCTTGAGTTAGCCAAAATTTTAAAGTTATAGATTAATACCAGTTGCTAATGTCGCCATATTTTTTTAAATTAAACTGCTTAATCTGAACAAAAATACATGCCTGTAAGGTATTTATGTTAATGATGTTCATAATTGTGTTATGTTTATTATGTAACATAATCATGTTAATGATTAGCATAAATATTCATTTTTATATTCATATATGTGAAGAGGAAGAAAGCAAATGTGGCAAAGTGCTAACGATGGGCGAATGTAGATGGAGAGAATATGAGAAGTCATCCTGCTCTTCTCACACCTTTTCTATATGTCTGAATTTTTGTTCAGACTGAACAGTTTAATTTAAATTTTAAAAAGTATATGGCAGTATGAGTAAACCTGGTATTGATGTGTACTGAGTGACACCAAGAAAATGTGTCTTATAGGACCATGCTAAAAATGCATAACCGTAATGCTCAAGTAAGATATTTTTAAAGTAGTCATATTGGTTTTATTTTGCAATATTTATATTCCTTTTGACAGGTAATGGAGTATCTCATAGGTGGAGATGTCAAGTCTCTCCTACACATATATGGTTATTTTGATGAAGAGATGGCTGTGAAATATATTTCTGAAGTGGCATTGGCTCTAGACTATCTTCATAGACATGGAATCATCCACAGGTAAAGACTGACTTTTCTCCAAACTATTACTTAAAGCACAAGTAATCAAATTATATATTAAATATTTTAGTCTTAAATATTTGCATAACCCCACATATCTGGGTTATCTAAAGTTTAGTAGTAACTTGTGTGAGTTTACAAATTATATCAACTCTTCTTTCATCTCCCTGTGTGTTTTGAATATGTTGCTTTGTCTTCGGGTATCCCCTTTTGTGGAGAATATTGAATCTTTTTTCCACTCCTTTGGCTGTACGTCATATAAAAGTGCTATATGTTATAATGCCAGCTGATTTACAGTGTTTTGCTCTTTGCAAAGAAAGGTTAAGTGGCTCTTTTCGATTAAGGCTTAATCTCACCCTCCTTGAAAGAGGTAAATATGATTTTGACCTGGCTTGAGGTTTATTTTACCTAATGAAGTTTATTTATTTTAATAGAATATGTAATGAATGATGCCAAAGATAATCTAGCATTAAATAGTTAACTTTCTTGTAGATTCAGATATACAAAATATAGTTTGCTTTTGAGAGTTGTTTTCTGCACTTTCAAAGCCACCAATGAGAGAAAATAAGTCGGGTTTGATTGTTCTGTAACTTTCTGTTTTTTTCGCTGGTAATTCTAAAATCAACACTAGCTCTTTTTTAGTTATCTGCTATTTGTTTTTTATATGTGCAGGGATTTGAAACCAGACAATATGCTTATTTCTAATGAAGGTCACATTAAACTAACAGATTTTGGCCTTTCCAGAGTTACTTTGAATAGAGGTAAGAAACACAGCAAGTAAGTACCTTTTAAAAAATCCAGCACATTTTAGACACTACATTTCATTAATTTATACTGTTTTCTTTGTTAGTTTATAACGAATAAAATTTGATGATTATTTTTTTCTGCAATAGGCTAAAAACGTATACTGGTATTTTCATTCAATTAAAGATGAAAACGGATTAACTAGTCTTATATCCTCAAAGGTCCTTGAAGATCTTTGGATCTTCAAAGAGGAACTGACAGTTTCTGTTCTTCCAAATTTTTATCCCTACTGAAACTGGCGCTGACCAATTAAACATCAGTAAAATGACTAAAATAACTACAACATGATAGACAACTAATACCTAAAGAAATTATTCAAATATACATGACCACCACGTTGATAAACAAGGGGCAGAGAAAATAAACACAGAATTCACAAATACATATATATGGGAGTATGTTAATTTCACTACTCATAGCACTAGAAATGCTAATTTAAAAAAGTAATAAATGAATCATTTTACACTATTAAGCTAGCCAAAAGCAAAAATGGAGAGCTGAAGATCCAGTGTTAATGAGACTGCAGAAAGCACAGGAAGTTTTCCTAGGGACATTGCAAATAAGCATAGTTCTTTCCAAAGGAAATGGAGCAGTATGATTTAAGAAACAAAGGTTTTAATTCTTTTCGACCTAGTGACTTGTGTCTTAGAATTTATTCTAAGGAAATGGTTCAAAAGAATAATATATATGGGGCTTCCCTGGTGGCACAGTGGTTGAGAGTCCGCCTGCCGATGCAGGGGACACGGGTTCGTGCCCCGGTCCGGGAGGATCCCACGTGCCGCGGAGTGGCTGGGCCCGTGAGCCATGGCCGCTGAGCCTGCGCATCCGGAGCCTGTGCTCCACACGGGAGAGGCCACAATGGTGAGAGGCCCGCGTACCGCAAAAAATAATAATAATAATAAAATAAAATAAAAATTAAAAAAAAAAGAATAATATATATGAATAAAGTTGTTTGTAGCTGCATTGTTTCTAACAGGGAGAAACTAGAAACTACTTAAGTTTATTACAGAAACATGGAGAAATGACAGCTTCCTGACTTGGTAGTTTGTTGTATTATCTACTAAAATGGCAGAGGATGGAAATAAATGAGCAGTAGAACCAAATATTGGGTTATAAATTATTAACCGTGGGATTATAAATATTTGAAAGTAAATAGAGAGCTACAGTTCTTTATTTGCAAGTACAAATTTTGAAGCATTTTGAAGACCTAAAGATTTTTCATATATTTGGTAAAATGTGACCTGAGTTGATGTGGACCATTTATAGTTTTTATTAATCCTAACTCACGTGACTACCCATACTTTTCATAGCTGTAATAATAAGTACAGATTGTAGACGAAATGCACTAGGGATGTTCCATACTAAACAGTATATTAATCACTTATTTTTCTAAAATCTAAACATTTACTGTTGTGGCCTGTCCCGTTGCGGAGCACAGGCTCCAGACGCGCAGGCTCAGCGGCCATGGCTCACGGGCCTAGCCGCTCCATGGCATGTGGGATCTTCCCAGACCGGGGCACGAACCCGTGTCGCCTGCATCAGCAGGCGGACTCTCAACCACTGCACCACCAGGGAAGCCCTAAACATTTTTTAATAAGGCAAATCTAACTCCTCAGTTTCAGAAAAGATATTGGGAAAAATTACAAATGAGAAAAATTTTGTATTTTTTTTTCCTTTTTTCTTTTTCTTTTTTTTTTTTTTTCGTCTGCGCTGTGCGCCATGAAGGATTGTAGGTCCCCTACCAGGGATCAAACCCGTGCCCCCTGCATTGGGAGCTCAGAGTCTTAACCACTGGATCGCCAGGGAAGTCCCAGAAAAATGTTGTATTAGGGTGATATTGCTGATGAATTTAAATTATTTTTATATTATAATATTAATACTTTTTATTTTTATTTTTTCATATCTCATGGTTTAGCTTAAAGATGGCTCCCAAACATTGTGAATTTAGGTTAATATAAATAATTCTATGAAAAACATCTTGGAGCATACAGGTTTTTCTGATTTGGTTTCTTTCTTTTCCTTTATTTTTTTGGATTGTGATTAAAAAAAACTCAAGGTAAAATTTACCATCTTAACCATTTTTAAGTGTGTACTTTAGTAATATTGACTCTAGTCACATTGTCGTGCAACAGATCTCTACAACTTTTTCATCTTGTAAAACTGAAACTCAATACTCCGTTTTCCCCTCCCTAAAGCCCTGGCAGCCACAGTTCTACTTTCACTATGAGTTTGATTACTTTAGATACCTCATATAAGTTGAATCATACAGTATTTGTCTTTTTGTGACTGACGTATTTCACTTAGCATAGTGTCCTCAAGTTCATCCATATTGTAGCATGTGACAGGATTTCTTTCTTTCTTAAGGCCAAATTTTATACACACACACACACACACACACACACAAACACACAAACACTGATATACATATGCGTGCCGTGTTTTCTTTATCCATTCACCTGTCGATAGGTATTTGGGTTGCTTCTACCTCTTCGCTATTGAGAATGATGCTGCAGTGAACATGAGTATGTAAATAAGTCTTGAACACCCTGCTTTCAATTCTTTTGGGTGTATACCCAGCAGTGGAATTGCTGGGTCATGTAGATCAAATTCTATTTTTAATTTTTTTTTTTTTTGCCATAAGCAGGCCTCTCACTGTTGTGGCCTCTCCTGTTGCGGAGCGCAGGCTCCGGACGCGCAGGCTCAGCGGCCATGGCTCACGGGCCCAGCCGCTCCGTGGCATGTGGGATCTTCCCGGACCGGGGCACGAACCCGTGTCCCCTGTATCGGCAGGCAGCCTCTCAACCACTGCGCCACCAGGGAAGCCCTATTTTTAATTTTTTGAGATACCTCCACTGTGTTTTTCATAGTGGCTGCACAGTTTTACATTTTACAATTTACCAGCAATGCACAAGGGTTCCAATTTCTCCACATTCTTTCCAACACTTCTTATTTTCTGTTTTTTGATAGTGGTCATCCTAATGCATGTAAGGTAATATTTCATTGTAGTTTTGATTTGCATTTTTCTATTGATTACTAATGTTGAACATCTTTTCATAAGCATGTTGGCCATTTGTATATCTTCTTTAGAGAAGTGTCTATCCAAGACTTTTGTTCACAATTTAATTAGATTACTTGGGGTTTTTTGTTATTGAGTTGCAGTTGTTTCTATATTCTGTATATGAACCCATTAACAGATAAATAATTTACAGATATTTTCTCCCAATCTGTAGGTTGTCTTTTCAGTCTGTTGATTGTTTCCTTTGATGTGCAGAAGTTTTGAAGTTTGATATAGTCCCATTTGTTATTTTTGCCTTTTTCCTGTGCTTTTAAAGTCATAACCAAGAAATCATTGCCATAATATTTTTTAACTTGTTTAATTTGTAAAATATTTTTAAAGAAGTTTATTGTCATTTTTATTGTTTCATCAAAATGAGGTATAAATGAAATTCATTAAGTTCAAACTTTCAGCCTACCTTTTAAAGTCTTACACCACATACAAAGCATTACACTTCTCTTACTACTTTGGATAGCTAAAGAAAATAGTACAGGGGCTTCCCTGGTGGCGCAATGGTTGAGAGTCCGCCTGCCGATGCAGGGGACACGGGTTCGTGCCCCGGTCCGGGAAGATCCCACATGCCGCGGAGCGGCTGGGCCTGTGAGCCACGGCCGTTGAGCCTGCGTGTCCGGAGCCTGTGCTCCGCAACGGGAGAGGCCACAACAGTGAGAGGCCCGTGTACCGTAAAAAAAAAAAAAAAAAAAGAAAATAGTACAATATTACGTGTGAGTGCTGAATGTTCTATTTTACAATGTTACACATTGAAACCTGATAGAAATCTGCATCATTTTCTATCTTGCCCTATACTTACATAGTTAGCTCACATGAGGGGCCCCCAATTTATATTAATTACTTAAATAGATTCTGTTTTTGAAATTTATTTTATATTCTTAATATTTTGATTCCTTTCTTAGCGTTTTTTACAACCTCCTTTTCTTTCTTTTTTTTTTTGTAAATAAATTTATTTATTTATTTATTTATTTTTGGCTGCCTTGGATCTTCATTGCTCCGTGCAGGCTTTCTCTAGTTGCAGGGAGCAGGGGATACTCTTTGTTGCGATGCGCAGGCTTCTCATGTGGTGGCTTCTCGTTGCAGAACACGGGCTCTAGGTGCTCAGGCTTCAGTAGTTGTGGCACACGAGCTCAGTAGTTGTGATTCGCAGGCTCTAGAGCACAGGCTCAGTAGTTCCGGTGCACGGCCTTAGTTGCTCCGCAGCATGTGGGATCTTCCCAGACCAGGGCTCGAACCCATGTCCCCTGCATTGGCAAGTGGATTTTTTTTTTTTAACATCTTTATTGGAGTATAATTGTTTGACAATGTTGTGTTAGTTTCTGCTGTATAACAAAGTGAATCAGCTATATGTATACATATATCCCCATATCCCCTCCCTCTTGAGTCTCCCTTCCACCCTCCCTATCCAACCCCTCTAGGTGGTCACAAAGCACTGAGCTGCTCTCCCTGTGCTATGCAGCTGCTTCCCACTAGCTATCTATTTTACATTTGGTAGTGTATATATACCTATGCTACTCTCTCACTTTGTCCCAGCTTACCCCTCCCCCTCTGCATGTCCTCAAGCCCATTCTCTATGTCTGCATCTTTATTCCTGTCCTGCCCCTAGGTTCATCAGAACCTTTTTTTTTCTTTTTTTAGATTCCATATATATGTGTTAGCATATGGTATTTGTTTTTCTCTTTCTGACCTACTGCACTCTGTATGACAGACTCTAGACCCATCTACCTCACTACAAATAACTCAATTTCGTTTCTTTTTATGGCTGAGTAATATTCCATTGTATATATGTGCCACATCTTCTTTATCCATTCATCTTTCGATGGACACTTAGGTTGCTTCCATGTCCTGGCTATTGTAAATAGAGCTGCAATGAACATTGTGGTACATGACTCTTTTTGAATTATGGTTTTCTCAGGGTATATGCCCAGTAGTGGGATTGCTGGGTCATATGGTAGTTCTATTTCTAGTTTTTTAAGGAACCTCCATACTGTTCTCTATAGTGGCTGTATCAATTCACATTCCCACCAACAGTACAAGAGGGTTCCCTTTTCTCCACACCCTCTCCAGCATTTATTGTTTGTAGATATTTTGATGATGGCCATTCTGACCGGTGTGAGGTGATCCCTCATTGTAGTTTTGTTTTGCATTTCTCTAATGATTAGTGATGTTGAGCATCTTTTCATGTGTTTGTTGGCAATCTGTCTCTCTTCTTTGGAGAAATGTCTATTTAGGTCCTCTGCCCATTTTTGGATTGAGTTGTTTGTTATTTTGATATTGAGCTGCATGAGCTGCTTGTACATTTTGGAGAGTAATCCTTTGTCAGTTGCTTCGTTTGCAAATATTTTTTCTCATCCTGAGGGTTGTCTTTTCGTCTTTTTTATGGTTTCCTTTGCTGTGCAAAAGCTTTTAAGTTTTATTAGGTCCCATTTGTTTATTTTCGTTTTTATTTGCATTTCTGTAGGAGGTGGGTCAAAAAGGATCTTGCTGTGATTTATGTCATAGAGTGTTCTGCCTATGTTTTCCTCTAAGAGTTTTAGAGTGTCTGGCCTTACATTTAGTTCTTTAATCCATTTTGAGTTTATTTTTCTGTATAGTGTTAGGGAGTGTTCTAATTTCATTCTTTTACATGTAGCTGTCCAGTTTTCCCAGTACCACTTATTGAAGAGGCTGTCTTTTCTCCATTGTTTGGTCTTGCCTCCTTTATCAAAGATAAGGTGACCATATGTGTGTGGGTTTATCTCTGGGCTTTCTATCCTGTACCATTGATCTATATTTCTGTTTTTGTGCCAGTACCATACTGTCTTGATTACTGTAGCTTTGTAGTATAGTCTGAATTCAGGGAGCCTGATTCCTTCAGTTCCATTTTTCTTTCTCAAGATTGCTTTGGCTATTTAGGGTCTTTTGTTTTTCCATACAAATTGTGAAATTTTTTGTTCCAGTTCTGTGAAAAATGGGTGGGCAGATTCTTAACCACTGTGCCACAAGGAAAGTCCCTTCAACCTCCTTTCTAATACTTTATTACCAAGAATTATTTTTTTGCCAGTTAGATATCACTCTTTTTTTAATTGATTAATTTATTTTTACCTTTTGACCCCCTTCATCCATTTCTCCCACCCCGTACCCCCACTTCTGGCAACCACCAATCAGTTCTCTGTATCCCTGAGCTTGGTTTTTTGTTTTGTTTTGTTTTTTATATTCTGTATATAGAGGGAACATATGGTGTTTGTATTTCTCTGTCTGCTTAGTCGTACATGTTTACTGTATGGCGTGATGGCTTTCCTAGCTCTATTTGTCTTGCACAAGCCAACTTTACAGATAATGTTAATAATGTGGAAAGTGAGGCAAAGTTCAGAGCAAATAAGTATTGACTTAGTCAATGACAGTTGAAGTTTTTGAAGAATATCATATACTTTTCTTTCCATACATAGATATCAATATGATGGATATTCTTACAACACCATCTATGGCCAAACCTAGGCAAGATTATTATTCAAGAACCCCCGGACAAGTATTATCTCTCATCAGCTCTTTGGGATTTGTAAGTACTTGATAAGAAAAAACTCATATAATATGCCCTTTCATGATTGCCATTTAAATGAATTAAAATATCAAGCATGTTGAATTACTTCAACATTTTATCTACTTAGGTGTATAACAGTCAATGCATTTAGGTGGTGTTTTTGTGAAGGTAAATCATAGCATTTGTTTTTCTCTTTTTAATAGCACACACCAGTTGCAGAAAATAGTCAAGACTCTGCAAATATTCTTTCAACCCATGTGTCTGAAACATCACAGCTTTCTCAAGGACTAACTTGTCCTATGTCTATAGATCAAAAGGACGTTACTCCTTATTCTAGCAAACTACTAAAATCATGTGAGTATAAAAGAAAAGGTAGTTTATTCTATTAAATGTGTCTTTTGAGGAACAAAGTATTTTGGAATATTCAAATATTCAGACGCTCTGTGGCATTTCTCTATTTTATCATGTAAATGCCATTTCTGACAGGGGTTGTTGCAGATCTTTAAATCAACAGAATAAAATGTCAAGTTAATTCTTCAATTAGCTATAACATTGTAATGATCATTGGGTGAATATTACTATACTGAGTCTATGGAAGTCTTATATGGAGAAGATGTAGTACTTGTACTATTCTGTTCCTTTATAAAATTATTTCCAAAAGATTCTGAAATAAAATAGTTGAAGTAAAGATATGGTTTTTAATTATTACACAATAAAAGACAAAAGTCAAGTAGTAAAGGAGGCAAGTGGGACATTTGTATAGCACTTAACCTCACCCTCTATAACTTATCAACAGTGGACAATTTAGTTGTCTGCATGCATGTTCATCATCTTGGGAATGTGAATAATGATGCTTTGAAGGGTAATTAGTGTTGTTTTTTCCATAGATTTTACCTTGTTTATAATTTGGTCCTCAAATCTGTACATATCTTGGATGAATGGGTAGACAGATAGAAAGAATTGCCTCCTTTTTACAAATGAGAAAATTAATATTAAAAACTTTCAGTTACATACTAGTAAGTGGGTCAATTAATTCCTGACTGCAAATATAGTTTTCTGTCCACTGACCCTTTCCTCTTGTTTCTTCAAACACTTCTGTGAACATCAAAATAGCTGAAATATATATATAACTTTGATAAACAGAAAACTGTTAGGGAGTTCCCTGGTGGTCCTGGTTAGGACTCGGCACTTTCACTGCTGTGGCCCGGGCTCAATCCCTGGTCTGGGAATTAAGATCCTGCAAGCCGTGTGGTGTGGCTGGGAAAAAAAAAAACAAAACAGAAAACTGTTAAAATATAGGATATGCAGATGTGATTTATAGCCTTGTTCTTGAGGGAAATGATTGCATCTCCCTCAGCCATTTTTTAATCTGATCAGAATGTGGTAGGCACTGTGCTGGTCACATGAGTGAATATGAAGATGAATACGAGAGGTCCTTGCCTCCGGAGAACCTGTAATTTTGTGGTGATTGTAGTTATAAAGGGATAATAATAACAGTCCTATAAAATAAATGCCATAGGAAGAATACTGTGATCCAACACAAAAAGTGATCATTGCTAACTGGAAAAACCAAGAATGGTTCTAAATAAAGATATAGGAACAACCAAGCAGGACCTAAAAAGAGAAATAGGATCTTAATAGCTCCAAGTATATTGGAAAAGGGCATTTCAGATAGAGGCATGAGCAAAGGCATGGACACATGGAAGTATCTTCTATCTTTAGACAACAGGACAACATCTGAGAATGGGAAGCACGTGCAAAGAAAAAGGAAGTTTAGCAGGTAGATGGGGAAGGTACATGGGGAAGGATCAGTGTGGTTACAGAGAGCCTGGAATGTAAGCTGTAGAAAAAGGGGAGCCACCAAAAGTTTCAAAGCAGGGAATGGTCTGATCGTATTGGTGATCCAGAAGGAGCTCAGTAGCAAATATACAGTATGCAGACGCATTAGATCAGATACAAGTTCCCATGTTGCTGGGGAAAAGCAGCTGAGCAGTTTACTCAGATGTCAAGGTGAGTAAAGGTGAGCAGTGAGTCTCAGGAATCCCATTGACAGGATTTATGTGCCAAAAAGAAAGTTGTTTTAGACGGACTTTCAAATCTCCTTCCAGTTTCAAAATTCTAAGGTTTATTAGATTAAAAAAACTATAGTAAACTAAGAATTTACTTGGGATTAAAGTCATGTTCACCCTTTTCAGGAAAGAGAAAACAAGATATACATATCTTTTTATATACATATAAAATCTTTATATGCATGTATTGTGATCTTTAGTAAAAGCATGATTATCTGTTGTGTCTCATTTTAAGTTTAGGAGCAACAATTTTTATTTTTTTATTTTTTTAAATTTATTATTATTTTTGGCTGCATCGGGTCTTCATTGCTGCGTGTGGTCTTTCTCTAGTTGCGGCGAGTGGGGGCTACTCTTCGTTGTGATGCGCGGGCTTCTCATTGCGGTGGCTTCTCTTGCTGCAGAGCACAGGCTCTAGGCATGTGGGCTTCAGTAGTTGCGGCACGTGGGCTCAGTAGTTGTGGTGCACAGGCTTAGTTGCTCTGCGGCATGTGGGATCTTCCCAGACCAGGGCTCGAACCCGTGTCCCCTGCATTGGCAGGCAGATTCTTAACCACTGTGCCACCAGGGAAGTCCCAGAGCAACAATTTTTAGCATCATTATTTGTATATAAGATACAGGAACTTGTATCATATAGATGGTGCTGCTTTCTTGCACTGGCTCACTCCTAGACAAATCACTATTATTTGTTTTACCCAGTAGTGTAAAAAAGTCTCTATGGATGTATATAATTCCACACTTGTAAGCGTGTAAACCTCAACATTAAAATAAAGCCACAGTTTTAATTAAATACAAATTGAATCGAGTAAACGTAGTCCCATTCCAGCCTCCTAGCACACCTGGATATAGCACATCAATAATGGTCCTTCATCAAGAAAAGTTTCAAGTTGGATAATGGTTATTCAAAATGGATTTCCTCCTAATTATGTAAGTTCACTCCCTTGTCCTGATTTCTACTTTATGAATATTGAGAGTTTTGCTTTGTTTTTTAACTTTCAGAACAGTACTTGTATGCCAAAACCACCCAAAGCCATCCTTATGGATGAAATAATGTTTACATGGAAATAGTTCTGATATGAAATGCTTAATACTTTTTCTAATTATCTGTAAAGATTCAGGATCAGCGGGAAAGTAGGAAAGATGTGACATAAACTTCAATGTTTTCTCTTCCCCACAGGTCTTGAAACCGTTGCCTCCCACCCCGGGATGCCTGTGAAGTGTCTAACTTCCCATCTTCTCCAGTCTAGGAAAAGGCTGGCGACATCCAGCACCAGCAGTCAATCCCACACCTTCATGTCCAGTGTGGAATCCGAGTGCCACAGCAGTCCCAGATGGGAAAAGGATTGCCAGGTCAGAGTGACATTCACCTTACCCAAAACCAACTATGTGTGTCAAATTAATGATAGAAACGCTATGTACCATTTCATACAAATTCTGTAAGGAAATGAAATGGTTACATGAATGGCAGTCAAGGTATTCTTCATTTTTCCTATATATTCTGTCAAATTCTCTTGAAATATTTCTCATTCAAATGTGAAATTAGTTTTGCTCAGTATATGAGATTCCAATTTTTTTATTTTTGCAGTATATTAATAGTAAATGTTTGGCTTCTAGGCATCTGGATGGACTTCTTTTTTTTAATTCCCTACCCTGACACAGACCTTAGATTGTTGCGTTTTCTTAACCTGTCTTATTTTAAGCTTATACTACCTCCTTCTTTACTGTTTTCTGCCAGTTTCTCATTTAATGGAATGGTAACTCTTTTGGATCAGAAATAACTTTTAGACCACAAAGGTAATGTAGGTGTGTCTTTGAAAGTATCTATTCTAAGGAGATTGCTTACCAAATGACTAAATTTACTGCAAGTTATCTTACTTAATTTATATATTCTGTTTTGGGCTTTTTTAAGCTATTAAAGCTGAGGGGAACTAAAAATATAATAAAGTTTCCTTTATAGAATGCTGACAAAATAATGTTAGCTTAGAATAATGTTAATACACAAAGAGTAAACCTTCCATTTGATAAAATAAATTGGACTGTATTTGCTCCTTATTCTCAGTAGCATGATTTTCTTCATTATTGTTGGATATGTGTATTTTAGGAGTAAGGTCACATTATTTTTTAGTTAAGGCAGGGTTTCTCAATCTTTTTTCCTTCTCTCATTGATTGCCCTCTAGGTAATAAATGCTTCAGGAAAAGCCAGATTTCCATTCTATTATTTTACCTCTTTTCTATTCAAGAAAGCATGTTATATAATATTTCAAACTATACATAGCTTAACCTTCTTCCTCCCTCGGCTGCATCCCTAAGGAATGCAATGATTGGGTTACAGTAGAGCCTCTCAAGTTAGGTCAGAGGAGTGACAATGGACCACAGGGGACCACTGATAAACTTGCTAATCCCCAAATGCATCATTTTCTGTGCTTCCAGAGCAGTGAGTTGTACTTTAGGAATTGTCTTTTTGTTCATGACTAACTGCTCCTTACTATTACTAAGTAAGTTAATAAAGTTCGATTTTTCACATATCAAAAATATGCACTATTAGGGTTTATTGAAGATTCACTCTAACTGAGTAATCTTGTAAAAATCCTGATTACCATATGCCAGTTTGCAAGATTATGTCCAAAATTCTGATCACACAAGGGCACCTGCAGAGTTGGAACTCAAACAGTCTTCAGGAAAAGCACTTTGTTATCAACTCATCATCAGTTTATATTGTTGACAATGGATATTAACTCCTGTTATTTTGGGTTTTTAATTACAAATTGCCGTTAGTTTAGCTTCATCTTGTCAGCTTGGTTTTATTATACTTGTATGAAGTGATACGTGTTTACATTAACAATATTTTTAGACTGTAATTTTCCATTAACTGTATTTCATGCCCTGTGACTGAAGTACAAAACAATCATCCCTTTTGCACAGCAGATATATACGTAATGTAGCCTTACCCTCAGTTTTGCTTGAATATATTCCTATTAATTTGTCCTATTTAAATAACATGTAATACACCATCAAATACATATTATAGAATAGTTGGTTTAAATTTTATACCAGTGTTTCACTCAAAATAATGTATATAAATGTATACTATAATTGTTTATATTGCTTTCTAATTCTCCATTATCATTCTGTTTTTTCACAGGAATGTGGAAAGAGCTACCCATCGTAGCTTATGGGGTCAGTTATCCCACTTAAGTGGGCAGAGGTTTAAAAGGTTAAAGATTCTCAGCTTTACATAATTTTTTTAACCGTTTTTTCCTCCCTCTTAGGAAAGTGACAACGCAGTGGGCTCTACAATGATGAGTTGGAATACAGTCGAAAAGCCTTTAGGTACAAAATCTACAAATGCCATGGAGACCAAAAGTTTCAATAAAAGGGATCGTGAGTTAGCCGTTTCTCCCATTCATAACAGCAGTGCCGATCCTGCCACTGGAAACTCGTGTGGAAACCTTGCTGAAAAATGTTCTTCTGGGGAAGTTTCTTGGGAAGCAAGAGAACTGGATGTAAATAATATTCATCTGGCTGCTGACACAAGCCAGTCTGGTTACCATCAGTCACATCAATGTGCTGTGGATTCCAGTGGGGTGACTGAAGAACACCTTGGGAAAAGAAGTTGTAAAAGAAGTTTTGAGTTAGTTGACTCCAGTCCTTGTCAGGAAATTATACAGAATAAAAAAAATTGTATCAAGTATAAGACTAGTAATGAAATGAGAGATGGTTATGTCAATCAAAGGACAGGCTTAACAGCTGAAGTCCAGGACCTTCAGCTGTCGGTATTCAGAGATCAGCAAAATGACGGTGCTAATAAGGAGAACATGGGCAATTCTTTCACTGATAAGCAACAAACCCCAGAAAAATCACCTGTCCCAATGATAGCAAAAAACCTTATGTGTGAACTGGATGACGACTGTGACAAGAGTAGTAAGAAAGACTACTTAAGTTCTAGTTTCCTGTGTTCCGATGATGATAGAACTCCTAAAAGTATTTGCATGGACTCTGATTCATCTTTTCCTGGAATTTCCATCATGGAAAGTCCATTAGGAAGGCAGTCCTTAGATCCAGATAAAAGCATCAAAGAATCCTCTTTGGAAGAATCAAATACTGAAGACCTACTTTCTGCATCCCCCAGCTGCCAAGAAAGCACCTTGCCGAGAGGTGATGAGAGTCCTGCCGTCCAGGACAGCAACCGAAAAATGTTAGCTCCTTCTTTGGAGGCGTTGAAAACATTAACCTCTAAAAGAAATGCTGTGGCTTTTCGGAGTTTTAACAGTCATATTAATGCATCCAATAGCTCAGAACCATCCAAAATGAGCATTACTTCTTTAGATATGATGGATATTTCATGTGCCTGTAGTGGTTCATATCCCATGGCTATAACCCCTACTCAAAAAGAAAGATCCTACATGCCATATCAGGTGTGTGATCACTTGCTAATGTTCTGTCCTTTAGATTTTAGAAAAATAAACTATTAAGGCCAGACACTTGCCTGTCAGCTAGACTATATAATATTAATCATATAGTTTTGTTTTGCTTGTTGGAAATCTATGGCTCCTTGGAGGTTTTAGTACAGAAAGGTAAAGCAGGTAGCAGTGTTTATCATTCTTAACTGCAATGCCTCCTTCATTTGTACTGTTCTGTATGCTTTCACATATTTACATATCACGTTTACATATTTACAATCACATATTTTCACTTGATCACAGCAACTCTGAGATACAAAATTAAAGTCCATCTACCTTACTGCCTTTTAAGGACATATTTAGATGATCTCTTTCCTTTACAGAAGAAAGTTGAAAAATAGATATTTCAAATCTTTTTTTTTTCCTAAACCTTTATCTTTTTAAACCCAAATTTTCATTTTTGCCTCCTTCCTTCAGAGAGACATCATAATACAGAAAGTGTAAACCTCGACTGTAGGGTTACAAGACTTGAGTTTTCTATTTAGAACTTACTGAGTGACTTAGAAGTCCTTATCTTCAGAGCCTCTGTCTGCCATTTGTCTGTAAAATATAATGACACCTGTCCTGCTGGTCCCACAGAGTCCTTGTGAGACAACAAAATACCTTAAAACCATAAATGCCAGTTAGCACGAGAGGTTATTTATGTGTAGTTCTGTTGTATGCATTGTCCTAGTAATTCACTCATTTGTCAGCCACAGCCTCCCTCTGTGACTGCTCTCAAGCTTGTATTGATCCATCCTATCAAGAATTTTTTCCTGTGGATTTTTTTCATTGTTTCTTGCATTTCCAGCTCTTACTGAAATAATTGGTGTTATCTAAGCTATTGAATTTCATTATTATAATTGGGGCTTTTTACAATAGGACTTTTCATAATTATAATTAGTTACAAGGCCATTTTCAAAACTGATCAAGTATTTGAGTGTATCTTTTATGTCCAGCAGCCTAGCTTTTCTTTTGTTTTAGCATTTCTGTTCACTGTAAAAGGAATTAAGATATTTATTGTGTCTTAAACTATTTTGAAATTAGCAGACCCCAGATCAGGTCAAGTCAGGAACTCCATACCGAACTCCAAAGAGTGTGAGAAGAGGGGCGGCCCCCGTGGATGGTGGGCGAATTCTGGGAACTCCAGACTACCTCGCACCAGAGCTGCTGTTAGGCAGGGCCCACGGTAAGGCATGCACATCTTGCGTTTTTGAAGTATCACTATGTTTTCTTCTGAGATAAATTGTTTTAAATTTCTTTAGTACTTAGATTGCATAAGGTAAAAGAAAATGAACTTGTGCAATACTCTTTTCTCACATATATGGCCCTTTATTATAGGAAAGAAGACATGCAGCCATTTGTTCTTGGCCTGCTGGTTTAGTCTCAATGATCCAGAGAAGTCCCGCCTTCCACCCCCTCTACTGTCTTTGTTCTAAATGTCTCCCCAGGTCTATTTTAGTTTGGGTTCAGGAATAGACAGTTGGGCCTACACTAAGATCCCGCATGCCACGAGGCCAAAAAAAAATCTGTCTCTAATCCTGACTTTCTCTAGGCAGCAGACACGTGGCCAAAGTGCCTATTCTGTATTCTACTGTCATTCAGTTGCTATGTATCAGAGCTCGACTTGTCCTCTAGCTTGCTCTTCCTCTGTTCCATCTCTCTGTTCACCATCTTCATGGTGACACAAACATTGTCCCTACCTTCAGGCATTTAAATCTGATGAATTACATCTCTGCAGTGTGTCTCCTCACTTTTTCATCTCTGCCACTATTCCATGTAAGAACCTCATCTTTCCCTTTCCTTCATTTAATAACTTTCTCTTTGATCTCCTCAACTTCATTCTCTTTTTTGCTATCACTGCCACCAGACTTTCCCTTTTAAAGCATAATAGAGTTCATGCTACTCTTCTCCTTGAAACAGAGGAGGTGTTTGGCTTGGTGCCTCCTTCCTACCTGCAAAAAGAAAGCCAGATCACTGATTCGAGGCTCTGAGCTCTCATGCTAGTCTCGTCTCTCAGTTAGTCTCTTTATAGGCCTTATCTTCCCATTTTACTTAGACACATTTATTTTCACACTGCTCATCAGTTCAAATGTCACCTCTTCCATAAAGCATCCCTTGATCAATTATGGAGAACTAATTATTCACTGCTGTATCTAGAGTCTGAGTTCTCCTTGTGCATAGCCCTCCAGGAGAGCTCCTTGGCAGCCCTCACTCACCCTTGTCAATAATCTCTACAATGTTGAAAGCAGACACGTTTAATATTCCCCTTTCTTTATCCGCCAAAGCATCTAAGTTCCTCTGGGCACTTAACTAGTTTTGGTACTTTGTCCTTTTTGCTAAGTCACAGATTTGCCAGCTCATTTCCTATATTATAATTTACATTTTCTCCAACTTAGGATACAATATGAAAGTAAACCTCAAATGTAAAGATTTACTTGACAAGATCTTGCCACTCTTTTAGTGGGACATGTAGTTAGTTATCTTAGCTAGCTAGTGAAATATTCTAAAATTTTTATTTTCTATAAAAGTAATTTGATACATAGTGTTTAAAATAAATAATAGACAGCAATTTATAATTTTAAAAAACAATTCCCTGCTCTCTAACTTCTTCCCTGGAATCCCAGGCCCCAGAAACACTCACTTGGGCTCTTTAGTTTTCTAATTCCAAACATCCTACTGAGACCTCTGATGCCCTCCATGTCTTCCCCTCAGCCAAGGGGACTTAGGGACCCTGGCCTGAGTTTCCACAGCTTCCTGTGCATATGTTTGTTTCAGCTCTCTTAAAATTACCTGTATTGTCTCTCCCAGAGTAGGGTGTTTTCTCCTTGGGGAAAGCTGTCTTCCTCATCTTTGTATCTCTTATATCTGGCACAATACCTGGCTTCTAATTCAATGAATGATGTGAGAATGAACTCATAACTTTAAGACAATGTACCTAACTCCTGTTTTCTTACATGCAGGATCTCTGACTTTGGGTGAGTAAATTTCTCCATAAAGGAACATGGCAAAGCACATTTAACTGAACAAAGTCTAACTAGATCACATTGCATATAAAATATTTTTTCATTTCAGCTCATTTATGAACTGTCTTCTGTCTTCTGAGCAGGAAGACATCCAGAGAAATTGCTCTTCTCTGTGAAAACAAGTGTAGGCATGTGGCATTTTTTTATAACTTTTAAAGGTAGCAGAGAGTGTGGATATAGCTTTTTCTATTGCAACTGAAGAAATAGGCTTGATAAAAATATTAATATTAGTGGCTACAAAAGGGCTTGAATTTTCTAAATCATTCAATTCTATTATTATTAGAAAATAGAAAGGAATTAACCGTATCAATTTACAAATTAAAGAAGTGGGTTTTAAATTAGAAAGCCAGTAGTATAAAACAACTTTATTCTATATCTCTGGCTAATGATATATATTATAATTGATTTATTTTATAATTGATAATATGATTTATCACAATACATGATCTTATTAGACTTTGACTCAATTATATGGGTATGTATGACATATCCATGGAGAAATCATGTATGTTTTGACATGACATGAGTACATTTTTGGCTGAGCTGGGAAAAGGGTCCTAATTTCTAACCTAAGTAAAATAAATTAAAATGCACATTTTTTCCTGATTTCCCCCTACTTTTCTGTTATTTGGTTATATTATCTGAGCTGTTGGAATAATTCTTTCTCAGTGCTGCTTAAAAGCCTACTAACCGAGGTGTTTTGTATGTTTTTATAGTGATTACTATAGAAATAGAAGCCTAGAGACTGTTTGTACCTTGTGTTCCTTAGGGAAGATGGGATTATGTGGCTTGCAGATGAAAAGGCACTCTAAATGCATGTGATTATTTTTTCTAATGGCATATTCCATGATGCTTTCCTACTTGTTTTTTTTTTTCCTACTTGTTTTAAAATGAAATGGTGGTATTTTGTGAAATTGATTTTTTTTAACATCTTTATTGCTTTACAATGGTGTGTTAGTTTCTGCTTTATAACAAAAGTGAATCAGCTATACATACACATATATCCCCATATCTCTTCCCTCTTGCGTCTCCCTCCCACCCTCCCTATCCCACCCCTCCAGGTGGTCACAAAGCACCGAGCTCATCTCCCTGTGCTATGGGGCTGCTTCCCACTAGCTATCTATTTTATATTTGGTAGTGTATATATGTCCATGCCACTCTCTCATTTTGTCCCAGCTTACCCTTCCCCCTCCCCGTGTCCTCAAGTCCATTCCCTAGTAGGTCTGCGTCTTTATTCCTGTCCTGCCCCTACCCTAGGTTCTTCATAACCATTTTCTTTCTTTTTAGATTCCATATATATGTGTTAGCATACGGTATTTGTTTTTCTCTTTCTGACTTACTTCTCTCTGTATGATAGACTCTAGGTCCATCCACCTCACTACAAATAACTCAATTTCGTTTCTTTTTATAGCTGAGTAATATTCCATTGTATATATGTGCCACATCTTCTTTATCCATTCATCTGTCGATGGACACTTAGGTTGCTTCCATTTCCTGGCTATTGTAAATAGTACTGCAATGAACATTGTGGTACATGACTCCTTTTTTTTTTTTTTTTTTGCAGTATGCGAGCCTCTCACTGTTGTGGCCTCTCCTGTTGCGGAGCACAGGCTCAGCGGCCATGGCTCACGGACCCACTGCTCCGCAGCATGTGGGGTCTTCCCGGACCGGGGCACAAACCCGCATCCCCTGCATCGGCAGGCGGACTCTCAGCCACTGTGCCACCAGGGAAGCCCCCTGCATGACTCCTTTTGAATTATGGTTTTCTCAGGGTATATGCCCAGTAGTGGGATTGCTGGGTCATAAGGTAGTTCTATTTTTAGTTTTTTAAGGAACCTCCATACTGTTCTCTATAGTGGCTGTATCAATTTACATTCCCACCAACTGTGCAAGAGGGTTCCCTTTTCTCCACACCCTCTCCAGCATTTATTGTTTGTAGATTTTTTGATGATGGCCATTCTGACTGGTGTGAGGTGATACCTCATTGTAGTTTTGATTTGCATTTCTCTAATGATTAATGATGTTGAGCATTCTTTCATGTGTCTGTGGCAATCTGTATATCTTCTTTGGAGAAATGTCTGTTTAGGTCTTCTGCCCATTTTTGGATTGGGTTGTTTGGTTTTTTTGATATTGAGCTGCATGAGCTGCTTGTAAATTTTGGAGATTAATCCTTTGTCAGTTGCTTCATTTGCAAATATTTTCTCCCATTCTGAGGGTTGTCTTGTGAAATTGATTTTAAAGAGTAATTTTCAGGCAAATTTAGTTCTAGACTAGAGTCTCAATTCTAAATTTATATTGAAGTTAATCATTTTTGGACTGAAATTAACCTTTGCTTAGGAAATTTTGTTCATAGATGTATCTAAACAAGCGTATAAACCAGATTATAAGGTCATGTTTAAAATAATTGTCTAAAATGTCTTTGTATACAAATGATGCTTCCAATGAAGATTTTATTTAGAAATCAGTTTTACCTGGGCGTGGGATGAATTGGGAGATTAGGATTGACATATATACACTACTGATACTATGTATAAAGTAGATAATTAATGAGAACCTACTGTATAGCACAGGGAACGCCTATGAGAAGGAAATCCAAAAAAGAGGGGATATATGTATATGTATAGCTGATTTACTTAGCTGTACAGTATAAACTAACACAATATTGTAAAGCAACTATACACCAATAAAAATTTTTTAAAAAAGAAATCAGTTTTACCCATTTATTAAGACTTATCTTCTAATTACCTCCTCAAGCAATAGTTTGAATGAGTATTTTTTGTTAAACTAATTTGTCCCTCTATGTTCTTAAAAGGAATAAAGCCACATTAAAACCTTCTGTAAGGGGACTTTCCTGACAGTCCAGTGGTTAAGACTCTGTGCTTCCACTGCAGGGGGCACGGGTTTGATCCCGGGTTGGGGAACTAAGATCCCACATGGTGTGTGTGGCAAAAACAAAACATAACAAAAAAACCCTCTGTAGGTAAGGCTTTCCCTAGTTAGCAGGTTATCCTCCAGTTTGCATTAATATTACTACCTCATCTCATTCCTTTGTGAAACGAGTGGGCTATAGAATCATCTGAATGTTATTGTTTCCTGATTTGAAATACTCTTTTAGAGAATAATTTTTAGATTAAATGCATTCCTTGGTTGTGTTTTAGGATTTAGCACAAATAAGTATCCAGAATATCAGAGGTTATTAATAACTTTTTAAACTTTTTTTTAACTAGCCATGTTAATTGCTAATCTAAACATCTGTTGGGCTGGCCAAAAATTTCGTTTGGGTTTTTCCATATCATCTTATGGAGCCCAGTATTTTCCAAGGAAGCAATTACCACATTGCCTAAAGGAAGGTAATTTGGGTCTTTGCATGTTTGGAAGCCAGAAGAAAGCCTTAAGGAAACGAGCCTTTGGGTCTTCATTGTGCCCAAATATCCACAGTTAATGTTTTAGTTGATCAAACATTTATAGAAAATGCTTGCAAGTTCAGCTGCTTCCTCTTAAATTCCAGGTCCTGCAGTAGACTGGTGGGCACTTGGAGTTTGCTTGTTTGAGTTTCTAACAGGAATTCCCCCTTTCAACGATGAAACACCCCAGCAAGTATTCCAGAATATTCTGAAAAGAGGTGATTCTTTTTCTCCTATTAAGATAGATTCATTTATCTCATTTATCTCTGTGTATTATTGTCTTGAGCAATGATTAACAAGTTTGTTTGTATTTATAGATATCCCTTGGCCTGAAGGTGAAGAAAAGTTATCTGATAATGCTCAAAGTGCTGTAGAAATACTCTTAACCATTGATGATACAAAGAGAGCTGGAATGAAAGGTAAGGTTTTGTGTTAGTTAACTCTTTTACCCTTGACTTGTTGAGCCAGACTACTGATTTAGCTCAGCAGTTGTGGTTCGTGGGCTCTAGAGCACAGGCTCAGTATAGTTGTGGTGCACGGAGTTAGTTGCACCGTGGCATGTGGGATCTTCCCGGACCAGGGATCAAACTCATGTCCCTTGCATTGGCAGGTGGATTCTTAATCACTGTGCCACCAGGGAAGTCCCTGGTATCATTATTGATTATCAAATATTTTTATGGACTTTGACTCCCTGTTGCATTCTTCACAGCCAGGTTGCCTCAAAGAAGACAAAATTGGTGCATTGTGGCCCATTCAAAGGTTCTTTCCAGTGCAGGAAACTCCAATTAATTTTAAAACCCAATTTTCAAAACTCCAGTAAATCTCATTAGCAGCTGCCTTAAAATCCTTTTTGTCACAATGTATATATAGAGAAAACTAAGCACTGTGTCTCAGAATGCATTTCCATGTGAAGTAGGGTATATTACTAAATGGACTTTAGTAATATGTCATTCACATCAGCTTCTAGGTGTTCCCTCCAATGAGGTCAACAGTTTATTTATTTAACAAATCCTATAGAGTGACTTCTAGGTGCTAGGCAGTGTTTTCGTTTCAGGCACTGGAGGTATCCTAGGGATGAACCAGACACACCCCTGTGCTTAAGTTCTAGAACTTACATTCTAGTGGAAAGGCAGGAAGTAAACAAACAGTCATAACATAACACCATCTATTGGTAAGTACATGAAGAGAGAAAGCAAAGTGAGAGGGTACAAAGTGAAGGCAAGAGATTTATATTTTAGATGGGGTGGTCAGGGAGACCTGAAGAGTAGAATCTGAGCAAAAACTTATGTAAAGTGAGAATGCAGACATTTGAAAACCAAGCTCTAAAAATTGCTTTAGGGGACTTGCCTGGTGGTCCAGTGGTTAAGACTCCAAGCTTCCACTGCAGGGGACACAGGCTCGATCCCTGGTCAGGGAACTAAGGAACTAATATGACAAAAACATCATACAGTTTTATTTTTATTTTATTTTTATTTTGCCTGCAAGGTACGGCCAAAAAATAATAATAATAAAACAAAAAATTAAAATAATAAAAATAAAGATTGCTTTAGAACAGCCTTCTCCACTGCTGATGATTTTGCTCCGCAAAGGACATTTGGCATTGTCTGGAGACATTTTTTGGTTGTCACAACAGTTGGGGGCATCTAGTAGGTAGAGGCCAGGGATTCTGCTCAGCATCCTACAGTGCACAGGACAGTCCCTACTACAAAGAATTATCTGGTCCCAAAGGTCAACTGTAACAAAGTTGGGAAACCGTTGTTTAGAAAATGGCTATAATGCTCTGTAACTTGCTCAGTACATTCTTACCAGTGACCTCAAATTTTTGTTCATTAGTTAAATGAACAGTTTACCTAGTGAAGCAGATAGGGGTATTCTTCAGTTAAGAAACAGTTGTTTCAACAACTGTTTATTTAGTTAATCTTAACCTAGATTAGAATTCTTTTGCGGATTCAGTTTAAATAAATAGTTATGATGAGAGGATCACGAAGCATCACATCACATCCAGATATCCCAGTTCGAGTTAATACTACAAATAACTCTAAAGTAACACATGCTTGAACCGTTGAGACAAATAAATTCTCTAAATGTGAATTATTTTTGCTCTTTTATCCTTTTCCTACCAGTCTTTTAGTTTATGGAAAATCCATCATATATACATATTGATTTTCCAGCCCATTACCCCCAATACAGACAAACAATTCTTTCCTGTCTGTGTAGTCGTCTTCTGATATTTTCCTTAAATTTGATTGCTTTTTTGGTTTGCATACTGCCTTAATTGACACATCATTTTTTTGCTGTCTTTATTGTTGCCTAATGAAGTGAATAGTTGAGGAGAGGGGTGGCTATGTCTCCCAACTAAATACCTGTGTGATCAAAAGAGATTTCATTTTACTAGATAGAAGGAAAATGTAGTTAAAGAGGAAGGCAAACTTGAGATTTTGTAAGTGGAAGCAGTAGACTTGGATGTGGCCATACTGCTGGGCGGCTGGTGTGTTGTAGAGGTGCAAGTCAGTGAAATCAAAGAAATCAAAGAACCAGGAAGAGAAAGCATGTGTCAGAAATATCACCAGTGTGTATGTTGAAATTACCAGGAAGGATAAGGATGGAGCACAGGGAAGAGAGCAAGGGACTGGAGGATGAGGTTCCTGCTGAAGCAATCTAGGGTGACGATGCTGAGGATTACAGAGATCAAAGCAGGTGGCAAGGAATTGGAATGAGAAGTGGGGCATTAATCATGGAAGATTAGGATTAGTGGTGTGGAAGCCGTGTCGGGGAACAGGAAGTAGGCCAGGCTGTCTTCTCTCATCGAGTCAGGGATTCTGAGAGAAGATGCAGGCAGTGAGAAAGATAAGCTTCTGTTAAGGCACCTGTCATATGCCAAGTGACATACAGAATGACACTATGTGCTGTTGGCAAGTATGTGGTTGAAGAAAGAGACAGATGTTTTTAAAATGTCTGTGAAACAGACATAGTAAACCAGGGCAAGCTACATGTGAGACAGTCTCTCTTTAATTCCTGTAAAATAGGACTTTGGTAATGGTGTCATAATATTGCTTTGTTTGATATTTTTCCTAAGAGTTGAAACATCATCCTCTCTTCAGTGATGTGGACTGGGAAAATCTACAGCATCAAACGATGCCTTTCATACCCCAGCCAGACAATGAAACTGATACATCTTATTTTGAAGCCAGGAATAATGCCCAGCACCTGACAGTATCTGGATTTAGCCTATAGCACATAAATTTTCCCTTTAATCTAACCTTGCCTTATAGAATAAGCTAGCATAATTACATACGCCTTAATACTAGATTGATCTAAGGGGGGAAAAATCATTATTTTACCCAGGTCAATGAGCTTTTCATGTATGTTACAGCTTCCACAGCATTAAAAGGCTATCAAGAACATAATCAGTAATTTATCTTAATCTCAGAGTTGTACATAGATCTTCAAAGCTTTTTTCAACGTATTTATTTTGTTAGTGCACTTTATGAAAATTAATGCTTTAGTAAAACTAGAAACATGACCACTTTAGAGAAAGAGTGAGCCTCAAGCTTGATTTTCTTTCTCATCTGTTCATTTCAGTCCACCATTCAGTTTGGTGTTAATATGACAAAAACATCATACAGTTTTATTTTAGTGTAATTTATCTGTACCTGATTGCCTGCAAAAGCCAATCATTTAAGGCTGTAACTGTGACCTCAAAAATGCAGTTGGAAAATTCCTTCATTCAGTAATATAACTCCTTTCGGGAATGAGGAATAAACAAAAGGACGAGGGTTTTGGCTTATTTTGCTATGAATACAGTTTTGCTGCCTTGACTGCTTCTGGTGCTTTTTCTACAATACATATGTATTTAAAATAGTACTGGAGAGCTTAGGTGAGATATATTGTAGCAATTTTAACAGCTTGTTCAATTTTAACAAAAAATGTAATGGTTTACATTTTTAAATAATTTGCTTAAAACATATGCAGCATTACCAGAATAGCCGGATTCTTTTAAAAAAATAACTAACTTACTTTCACTTAATAAATATAATTGTAACATACTTCGATATATTCTCTGTCAACATCATTCTTTTAAATATAGATACACTACGATTCAGCTTCACAGGTCATATCTTAAATTCATTCAGGTTTTTTGCAGACTTACCCCCCAAAAGAGAAAAGTTCAAATTTAAATGTACCATGTGTAAATTTTCTGTTAATCTATTAAATACTATTGTTCCTTTTGCAAAATGGCTTGAGTGTTTTTACTTTCCATCACCATCCCAGTACGAGCCGTGTTACTAATGTAGTTGACAAAGATAATATAAGTTTAAAACTCTTATACTGAAAGAGACACTGTAATAATCATTGCAATGTAACTGAATCCATGATTTAATGGTTTTACTGAGCTTGTTTTAGTAATGACTACTCAGATTTAATCCACCTAATAGTTACCTCTTCTAACAATAATATGTTCAAAATACAGTTGTTAACAATTAAAACTTTGTTTAATGTAAATTACATCTTTCCCTTAAATTAGGTAAAAGCTAGGATTATTTGTCATCCTCTTATGGAATTTTCAAGTAGTAGAAAGAACACTGGCTTTGGAATCAAGCACAAATGATTTAAACCATTGCTCTGCCAGAGTAAAAAACCTTGGGTGGATTAAACTCTGATTGTTTACCTGTATTGTGAAGATTAATTATGAGGAACTTCCAGGACACCAGTCTTATCAGGGATTTGAAACATTACTGAATAATCAAGGGAGATGTACATTTAACCTATTCCCAATGCAGGAGACAGTGCCCTTAAGTGGAAAAGTTAAGAACAGTTTGCTGTTGCAGCCCTAGCAGGCGCAGCGATGGCCACCTGGAATTCTGCATGCTGTAATGGTGTTTGCTGGGAACAAGTGATTTATTATCTAAACTTAAACCTTTTTGTGGGTTCAGATACTCATTAAGGAAAAACCTGAGACAGAACAAGAATGGAAAAATGGAAGTGTTTTGGCAGTTGTATGGATGTGTGTGCATACATGTCTGAAGAACACAGATTGCTCTGCCAGCAGAAATCTGCATTCATTACTATATATAATTTTTATTAATTGAAAATAATTTTCCCCCCACTTCCACTAACTGTTAAACAAATATAGAAAACGTATTTACTTTAGTGTACCTTTGTCAGAATTAAATTAATTTACTTTAGTGTACCTTTGTCAGAATTAAATTAATTAAATTAAATTAATTAATTAAATTAAATTAAATTATACAAAGTATGTAGCAAACATAAAAGGTGTTTAATAAATGATCATTATTTGAGCCCTAAGTACCCTACTACTTCTCAGAATATTTGTCTTAATTTGGGGTTTGGGAAATGGTTGCTGTATAAAACTCTGCTATTATTCTCCAAAACATCTTGAAGATCACTTTCAGGTCTGATCACTCTGTTTGCCAGGAAGAAACATCTTGTTTTTAGCCAGTGAAGAACATGCTCAGAGTCCAAAAGATTGTGCAAATATTTACCATTTCCACCAGGCCTCCTTTCAGTTAATATCAAGCTAGCTGTGGATGGATCATTCTTATAACTATGGAAAGTGGACTGGTCATGGCAACATTTGAAGGAGGGAGACTGAATAGAAGGCTACTGAACCAGCCCACCTGGATTCAAGACATTTTAAAGGTGCAATCAATACAACTTACTGATGGATGGGATGAGGAGGGTGAAAGAATGGGAGTTTTGAGCTGGTTTGTTACATAGCATCATTGCAGCAAATACCCTTCCTATACATCCCAACTTACAACAAAGTGACATTTCAGACACCAGAACAAAGAGAATATCCTATAAGGATCCAAAGAGAAAGAAAAGAGGATGGTAAGATAACAGAAAATATATATATTGGTCTCTGCCTCCTGTTCCCGCACAGAGCTCCTAAAATACTTCTATCAATAATTTCCGAAGGGATAAGAGCACCAGGAGCATTTTTTTTGTTCTCATATTTGGTCTTTGAGTCTGGTTCCTGACCCAGGGCTTCTGGCTCCCTTGGGATTTCCTGGGTGATAGCAATGTCCTTTGTTCTAATCAGGTGACTCTGGGTGGGCTCCTGTAGGGGGGCCTGTCAACAGAAAGACCCAGCCATGATTAGAAGCTTGGAATTTTCTGGGACTTCCCTGGTGGTCCAGTGGTTTAAGACTTCACGCTTCCACTGCAGGGGCACGGGTTCAATCCTTGGTCAAGGAACTAAGATCCTGAATGCCATAGGGCCAAAAAACAAACAAACAAGCTTGGAATTTTCAGCCCCACCCTCCATTCTCCAGAGAAGGGAGAGGGGCTGGAGAGGGAGTTAATATTTGATTGTGCCTATGTGACTAATCCTCCATCAAAATCCCCAAAGTACAGGGTTTGGAGAGCTTCTAGTCAGTGAACACGTGAAGGTGCTGGGAGAATGGTGCCCCCTAGAGAGGGCACAGAAGCTCCACACTCCTTCTTGCATACCTTGCCCTATGCATCTCTTCCATCTACATGTCCACCTGTATCCTTTACCATATCCTTTAGTAACAAACTGATAAACAGTAAACTGTTTACACATGAGCTGTGACTGCAAAGGAAGGAAAAAGAATGAAATCTTCAATTTTCAGTAGAGGGGGGACTTCCCTGGTGGTGGTGGCACAGTGGTTAAGAATCCGCATTCCCAATGCAGGGGGCTCGGGTTTGATCCCTGGTTTGGGAACTGGATCCCACATGCAGGCCGCAACTAAGAGGTTGCATGCCACAACTAAGGACCCAGTGAGCCACAACTAAGGAGCTTGCCTGCTGCAACTAAGGAGCCCACGTGCTGCAAATAAGAAGCTGGTGACCTGCAACTAAGGAGCCCACCCGCCTACTGCAACAAACACCCGACGTAACCAAATAAATAAATAAAAGAATTTAAAAGATTGTTTTTCAGTAGAGGGAAGTAAATAGATAATTCCCAAAACAGAAGTATCAAAAAGTAGCAGTTCAAAAAAGCAAACAAACAATGATGAACAACATAATTACTGAAATTAAAAACACTCTAGAAGGACTCAATAACAGAATAACTGAGACAGAAGAATGGATAAGTGAGCTGGAAGATAAAATGGTGGAAATAACTGCCAGGGAGCAGAATAAAGAAAAAAGAATGAAAAGAATTGAGGACAGTCTCAGAGACCTCTGGGACAACATTAAACGCACCAATATTCTAATTACAGGGGTCCCAGAAGAAGAAGAGAAAAAGAACGGGTCTGAGAAAATATTTGAAGAGATTATAGTTGAAAACTACCCTAACATGGGAAAGGAAATAGTCAATCAATCAAGTCCAAGAAGCACAGAGAGTACTATACAGGATAAACCCAAAGAGAAACATGCCGAGACACATATTAATCAAACTATCAAAAATTAAATACAAAGGAAAAATATTAAAACCAGCAAGGGAAAAGCAACAAATAACATACGAGGGAATCCCCATAAGGTTAATAGCTGATCTTTCAGCAGAAACTCTGCAAGCCAGAAGGGACTGGCAGGACATATTTAAAGTGATGAAAGGGAAAAACCTACAACCAAGATTACTCGACCCAGCAAGGATCTCATACAGATTTGATGGAGAAATTTAAACCTTTACAGATAAGCAAAAGTTAGAATTCAGCACCACCAAACCAGCTTTACAACAAATGCTAAAGGAACTTCTCTAGGCAGGAAACACAAGAGAAGGAAAAGAGCTACAAAAACAAACACAAAACAATTAAGGAAATGGTAATAGGAACATACATATCGATAATTACCTTAAATGTAAATGGATTAAATGCTCCAACCAAAAGACACAGACTGGCTGAATGGATACAAAAACAAGACCCATACATATGCTGTCTATAAGAGACCCACTTCAGACATAGGGGTGCATACACACTGAAAGTGAGGAGATGGAAAAAGGTATTCCATGCTAATGGAAATCAAAAGAAAGCTGGAGTAGCAATTCTCATATCAGACAAAATAGACTTTAAAATAAAGACTATTAGAAGAGACATAGAAGGACACTACATAATGATCAAGGGATCAATCCAAGAAGAAGATTTAACAATTGTAAATATTTATGCACCCAACATAGGAGCACCTCGATACATAAGGCAAATGCTAACAGCCATAAAAGGGGAAATCGACAGTAACAAAATAGTAGTAGGGGACTTTAACACCCCATTTTCACCAATGGACACATCATCCAAAATGAAAATAACTGAGGAAACACAAGCTTTATATGACACATTAAACAAGATGGACTTAATTGATATTTATAGGACGTTCCATCCAAAAACAACAGAATACGCTTTCTTCTCAAGTGCTCATGGAACATTCTACAGGATAGACCATATCTTTGGGTCACAAATCAAGCCTTGGTAAATTTAAGAAAATTAAAATCATATCAAGTATCTTTTCTGACCACAACACTATGAGACTAGATATCAATTATAGGAAAAAAAACTGTAAAAAATACAAACACATGGAGGCTAAACAATATGCTACTAAATAACCAAGACATCACTGAAGAAATCAAAGAGGAAATCAAAAAATACCTAGAAACAAATGACAATGAAAACACGATGACCCAAAACCTATGGGATGCAGCAAAAGCAGTTCTAAGAGGGAAGTTTATAGCAATACAATCCTACCTCAAGAAACAAGAAACATTTCAAATAAACAACCTAACCTTACACCTAAAGCAATTAGAGAAAGAACAAAAAAAAAACCCAAAGTTAGCAGAAGGAAAGAAATCATAAAGATCAGATCAGAAATAAATGAAAAAGAAATGAAGGAGACAGTAGCAAAGATCAATAAAACTAAAAGCTGGTTCCTTGAGAAGATAAACAAAATTGATAAACCATTAGCCAGACTCATCAAGAAAAAAAGGGAGAACACTCAAATCAATAGAATTAGAAATGAAAACGGAGAAGTAACAACTGACTGCAGAAATACAAAGGATCATGAGAGATTACTACAAGCAACTCTATACCAATAAAATGGACAACCTGGAAAAAATGGACAAATTCTTAGAAAAGCACAACCTTCTGAGACTGAACCAGGAAGAAATAGAAAATATAAACAGACCAATCACAAGCACTGAAATTGAGACTGTGATTAAAAATCTTCCAACAGGGCTTCCCTGGTGGCGCAGTGGTTGAGAGTCCGCCTGCCGATGCAGGGGACACGGGTTCGTGCCCCGGTCTGGGAAGATCCCACATGCCATGGAGCGGCTGGGCCCGTGAGCCATGGCCGCTGAGCCTGCGTGTCCGGAGCCTGTGCTCCGCAGCAGGAGAGGCCACAACAGTGAGAGGCCCCTGTACCGCAAAAAAAAAAAAAAAAAAAAAAAACCTCCAACAAACAAAAGCCCAGGACCAGACGGCTTCACAGGCAAATTCTATCAAACATTTAGAGAAGAGCTAACACCTGTTCTTCTCAAACTCTTCCAAAATATAGCAGAGAGGAACACCCCCAAACTCATTCTATGAGGCCCCCAGCACCCTGATACCAAAACCAGACAAAGATGTCACAAGGAAAGAAAACTACAGGCCAATATCACTGATAAACGTAGAGGCAAAAATCCTCAACAAAATACTAGCAAACAGAATCCAACAGCACATTAAAAGGATCATACACCATGATTAAGTGGGGTTTATCCCAGGAGTGCAAGATTTCTTCAATATATGCAAATCAATCAATGTGATACACTATATTAACAAAATGAAGGAAAAAAACCATATGATCATCTCAATAGATGCAGAAAAAGCTTTTGACAGAATTTAACACCCATTAATGATAAAAACTCTACAGAAAGTAGGCATAGAGCGAACCTACCTCAACATAATAAAGGGCATATATGACAAACCCACAGACAACATCGTTCTCAATGGTGAAAAACTGAAACCATTTCCTCTAAGATCAGGAACAAGACAAGGTTGCCCACTCTCAGCACTGTTATACAACATAGTTTTGGAAGTTTTAGCCACAGCAATCAGAGAAGAAAAAGAAATAAAAGGAATCCAAATCGGAAAAGAAGAAGTAAAGCTGTCACTGTTTGCAGACAACGTACTATACACAGAGAATCCTAAAGATGCTACCAGAAAACTAGAGCTAATGAATGAATTTGGTAGTAGCAGGATACAGAATGAATGCACAGAAATCTCTTGCATTCCTATACACTAATGATGAAAAATCTGAATGAGAAATGAAGGAAACACTCCCATTTACCATGGCAACAAAAAGAATAAAATACCTAGGAATAAACCTACCTAAGGAGACAAAAGACCTGTATGCAGAAAACTATAAGACACTGATGAAAGAAATTAAAGATGATACAAACAGATGGAGAGATATACTATGCTCTTGGATTGGAAGAATCAACATTGTGAAAATGACTATACTACCCAAAGCAATCTACAGATTCAATGCAATCCCTATCAAACTACCAATGACATTTTTCACAGAACTAGAACAAAAAGACTGCACAATTTGTATGGAAACACAAAAGACCCCGAATAGCCAAAGCAATCTTGAGAAAGAAAAACAGGGCTGGAGGAATCAGGCTCCCAGACTTCAGAGTATACTACAAAGCTACAGTAATCAAGACAGTATGGTATTGGCACAAAAACAGAAATATAGATCAATGGTACAAGATAGAAAGCTCAGAGATAAACTCACACACATATGGTCACCTTATCTTTGATAAAGGAGGCAAGAACACACAATGGAGGAAAGACAGCCTCTTCAATAAGTGGTACTGGGAAAACTGGACAGCTACATGTGAAAATATGAAATTAGAACATTCCCTAACACCATACAGAAAAATAAAGTCAAAATGGATTAAAGAATTAAATGTAAGGCCAGACACTCTAAAACTCTTAGAGGAAAACATAGGCAGAACACTCTATGACATAAATCACAGCAAGATCCTTTTTGACCCACCTCCTAGAGAAATGGAAATAAAAACAAAAATAAAATAATGGGACCTAATGAAACTTAAAAGCTTTTGCACAACAAAGGAAACCATAAAAAAGACGAAAAGACAACCCTCAGAATGGGAGAAAATACTTGCAAACGAAACAACTGACAAAGGATTACTCTCCAAAATATACAAGCAGCTCATGCAGCTCAATATCAAAAAAACATACAACCCAATCCAGAAATGGGCAGAAGACCTAAACAGACATTTCTCAAAAGAAGATATACAGATTGCCAACAAACACATGGAAGGATGCTCAACATCACTAATTAGAGAAATGCAAATCAAAACTACAATGAGGTATCACCTCACACCAGTCAGAATGGCCATTGTCAAAAAAATCTACAAACAATAAATGCTGGAGGGGGTGTGGAGAAAAGGGAACCCTCTTGCACTGTTGGTGGGAATGTGAATTGATACAGCCACAATGGAGAACAGTATGGAGGTTCCTTAAAAAGTAAAAATAGAACTACCATATGACCCAGCAATCCCACTACTGGGCATATACCCTGAGAAAACCATAATTCAAAAAGAGTCATGTACCAAAATGTTCATTGCAGCTCTATTTACAATAGCCAGGAGATGGAAACAACCTAAGTGTCCACCATCGGATGAATGGATAAAGAAGATGTGGCACATATATACAATGGAATATTACTCAGCCATAAAAAGAAACGAAATTGAGTTATTTTTAGTGAGGTGGATGGACCTAGAGTCTGTCATACAGAGTGAAGTAAGTCAGAAAGAGAAAAACAACTACCATATTGTAACACATATATATGGAATCTAAAAACAAAAAATGGTTCTGATGAACCTAGGGGCAGGACAGGAATAAAGATGCAGATATAGAGAATGGACTTGAGGACACAGAGAGGGGGAAGGGTAAGCTGGGACAAAGTGAGAGAGTAGCACTGACATATATATACTACCAAATGTAAAATAGCTATTGGGAAGCAGCTACATAGCACAGGCAGATCAGGTCGGTGCTCTGCAACCACCTAGAGGGTTGGGATAAGGAGGGTGGGAGGGAGATGCAAGAGGGAGGGGATGTGGGGATATACGTATACATATAGCTGATTCACTTTGTTAAACAGCAGAAACACAGCACTGTAATTTATAGTTGTAAAGCAATTATACTCCAATAAACATGTTTAAAAAAAATAAAGGAGCAGTTCAAACATATTGTTTAGAACCTTGGAGGTAAGTACAAAACAATCACCCAATGTGCTGAAAGTAGTTGCCTCTGGGGCAGAAAAAAATGACAAAGTTTTTAAGGAAAGGAATAGTATCCAGAGCATAAATGGTAGAAACTAGCTGTTGTTAAAAAAGAAAAAAAAATTTTTTTGGTACATTTGCAACAACATTTCCAGTGTCTACCTCTGCAAAAGGGATTTGGATTCTTATGTACTGATAGGGAAATAATAACCCCAGTCATTATTATTACCATCACAGTAGCTATCAGTTACAAAGTACTTACTGTATCCTGAACATTGTTCTACGTATTTTATACATATATTAACTCTATGAGGTTTTTTTTTTTTTTTGCGGTACGCGGGCCTCTCACTGTTGTGACCTCCCCCAGGCTCCGGACACGCAGGCTCAGCGGCCATGGCTCACGGACCCAGCCGCTCCGCGGCACGTGGGATCTTCCTGGACCGGGACACGAACCTGTGTCCCCTGCATCGGCAGGTGGACTATCAACCACTGCGCCACCAGGGAAGCTCTCTATGAGGTATTTTTATCCACATTGTATACATACGAAAACTGAAACATAAGGTAAGGGACTTCCCATGATTGCAGAGAATTTGAACCTACACAGTCTGGCTTCAGAGCCTACACTCAGTCCTGACAATCATGCATTTTCTATACTAGTCAGGACTCTGGTTCCAAGTGTCAGAAACCTACCTTAAACTGCCTTAAGTAAGAAGGCAAATTTATTAACCCATGTAAACAAACTGTATAAACATAGGGGTAGTGTTTTCAGAATTAACTGGATTAAAGGACTTGAATTCACTGTTTCTGGCCCTTGTCTAAGTTCCTAGGTCTAGATGTTGGCCTTATTATCTAAGGTTCCTCCAAGTGGCAGGATATACAGCCCCAGGATCTCCCTGGTAATAACCTTACAGCCTGTAATTCAAGGAGAAAGAGAACA
The DNA here is from genome assembly GCF_059928025.1 of Delphinapterus leucas. Classification (NCBI taxonomy): domain Eukaryota; kingdom Metazoa; phylum Chordata; class Mammalia; order Artiodactyla; family Monodontidae; genus Delphinapterus; species Delphinapterus leucas. The sequence continues at coordinate 18,927,284 of NC_143130.1, read as the reverse complement.
CAACAATGAGATACCACTACACACCTATCAGAATGGCTAAAACCCAAAACACCGACAATACCAAATGCTGACAAAGATGGGGAGCAACAGGAACCCTTATTCATTACTGGTGGGAATGCAAAATGGTACAGCCACTTTGGAAGACAGTTTGGTGGTTTATTACAAAACTAAACGTAACTTTACCTTGCAATCCAGCAATCAGCTCTTTAGTATTTACCCAAATGAGTTGAAAACTTACGACCACACAAAAACCTATGCACGGATGTTGATAGCAGCTTTATTCATCATTACTAAAATTTGGAAGCAACCAAGATATCCTTCAATAGGTGAATGGATAAATAAACTCTAGTACATCCAGACAATGATATATTAATCAGTGCTAAAAAGAAATGAATTACCTAAATCAGAAGTCAGCAAACTACAGCCCATGGGACAAATATGGCCCCCTACTTGTTTTGTAAATAAAACTTTATTGACACACAGCTATAAAAACATAAAAATAAATGAGCTATGAAGACATGAAATTACATGGAGGAACCATAAATGTATATTGCAAAGTGAAAGAAGCCATTCTGAAAGGGCTACATACTGTATGATCCCAACTATGTAATATTCTGTGAAAAGGCAAAATGCTCTCTCTAGTTTCCTGAAATAAATCCAGAGAATAACTCTGACTGCTTCACTGATGGTCATACACCCCTTCCTAGGACTGTCACTGTGGTCAGGAGGAGAATGAGATAGACACTGGCCAGGTCTGAGTCACATGCCCATTACTGTGGCTCAGGGGGTGGGGCAGGATTACAGTGGAGGAAGAGGAGCTCTGTGCTACGGGGAAGGGCAAGGAGAGTGATGCTGTTATCAGGAGGAGGAGGGACAGGTGCTGGGCAGAGAAAATAACAATGGCTACACCTCGCCTGTATTATGTACGTATTTAAAAGTTCTTTTAGGGGCTTCCCTAGTGGCGCAGTGGTTGAGAGTCCGCCTGCCGATGCAGGAGACACGGGTTCGTGCCCCGGTCCGGGAGGATCCCACATGCCGCGGAGCGGCTGGGCCCGTGAGCCATGGCCGCTGAGCCTGCGCGTCTGGAGCCTGTGCTCCGCCACCGGAGAGGCCACAACAGTGAGAAGCCCGCGTACAGCAAAAAAAAATAATAATAATAATAAAAGTTCTTTTAGTTGTTTCTTTTGAAAAAGGAAAAGAACACTTACCGTTTTTCAGCTTGAAAAAGTGGTTCCACTGGGAAGGAGGATTAATGGAGAGAGAGAAGGTCAGTGGGAAAACAAGGGTTGAGAAGCAGAAAAGAAAAATAGATAAAGAAGAGAACTCAGTTAAGTGTATTAAAGGCCAAAAGACATGGCCTTTCCTATGTATGGGCAAAATTAAATTTGTAAAATTATATCTATATAAACAATTTTATTCTTTAAATAATATTCTTTCTTATAGACAAAGATATAATTATGAGACCCAGTTCTAGCCAAGTAGATGGAGAAGGAGTATCCTGTGTGAGATTTCCAGGAAAGTTACTGTTTCCCGATCGGATAAGGATCTTTGCCTACCTGTAATGTAGACATTGGACCGAGATGTACAGCAGCCATTTAGCGAACAAGACAAGGCCCACACCCTAAAGATGACAGAACAGAAAGACAGAAAGAACCTGTGTCCCTAAGGACATTGTGGAAGCACCTTACCAGCCCTGGACTTCCTACCTCTGGACTCCTTGTATATGAGGAAAAAAAACTCAAGCCACTGCAGTTAGCTTCCTATTACAGGCCCCAGAACACTGGTATCTTAATGTTACAAATAGCTAACATCACTTTTATCACTATCTGGAGAAGTTACAAGTTATACATTTGTATTAAAAACATAAAACCTTCTCACCATTTTCTACCTAAGACCAACTGTATGTATTTAACATGGCTGACTAAGGCCACACTGAGTGGCTACGGGAAGCTACCTATAAGAATTGAAACTAAGATTTTGACACGATAAGTAACATTTTCAGCCAGATGACTAAATGAATTCAACTTCAGCCTGTTTCTGATTTTTATAAAATTACATGTAATAGCATGGCTTTATTTTGAACGGGGCACAATTACTTCCTATGAACCCCTACTATTTATTCTCATTTAATCCTTATATAATCACTGCACTTCTAACAGTAACAAGGAATAAAAACCATAACATTTTTCATTAACCTTTTATTTTTAACTTAATTTTACAATAAAGAAACAGAAAAGAAGTAGATCATTAAAAAAATACCATAGCTGTCAATTTTAAATGAGGTTCTTGTTAAACAAAGCAGTAACACTACATCCTATAATTACTTCTTTACTTGTATATACAAGAACTGTGTGCAAAGTGCTTTTCAAACTATAAAATAAGACTTTGGAATAGGATACAAATGGTTATCCCTAGGAGTTAGTTACCTCCAACTGCTTGTAATGAATCACAACTGCTTACATTCTTACTTTGCATCTTATTTATTTAAATACTAGGAGAAAAGCCACCATTTTCTAATACCAGATTGATAGCTAATTTTTAAAAATAACTCCAGACCCACAGGTCTAAATTTTATTTTTACATATAATTCAGTTACTGGCTTCATTTTTTTTCCCTAAATAAAAAGAGGACAGCTTTTAAAAAGCAAATATTAGTATATCTCTTTAGACAGATACATTTTAATCAAGATGGGATTAAAAAATAAAAAACATCAAGTTACATGTAAGAAAAAAAATAAGGAAAAAAAGAGTCTTCAGAAAAGCAAATTGTATTCTTATACTTTTTTCTTCAGGTAAACAAAGAACCACCCTCTAGACTAGGGATGGATTACTTTCTCTCTTATGGAGAACACTCTGAACACATGATGCTAAACCCAACATCACACATACCAAGAATTTAAAAAATTATCTGATACTAAACCTTTGTATCAGAGAAATCTTTAAAGCATAAGGTACATCTACATGAGCAGGGAGTTTTAAAAGGCATGCAGGAAGGATAATTCCAAACAAAGCCTTCAAGAATCTAAATTACAGTCTTCTTCTTAATCTAAATGTGGGAGGTGGAGGAGAGACACAAATTTACATTAGTTGGGTATGTCTTATTCAAATGGAAGCATATGGCCTGCTAGCTTGCAGATCTCTCCAATACCCCTTGTGAAATAGGTGTATCTCCAATATTATACCCCGAAGGAAAAACTGAGGCACTAAGAGGTTAAGAGTCCGGTCTGTGTGGTTTACCAGTTGCAGAAAAGTGATTTTCATGTGTTTCCTCTTTGACCTTTGTAAAAACAGTATAAATAAGTTTTCATTTTATATTTCAAAGCACCCTATGAAGCAGAAACAAGATGTCCTCAGTTAAAGGAAAATTATTACAAAGGAATCCATGGATATGATTGAATACAAATCTTATTAATGATCTGCAGGTTCAGAACACGTTAAGCCCATTCTTCACCATTTCCATTAGCAGGTTATGTCTATTCTGTGAATCATTTGTAAAAACAAAGCCTAGTACATAGGGCTCTACTGTGTCATAATGATGCCTGAATACTAAAGTTAGAGATGTGCATGCCCAAGAAAGATTATGGGCAGCTCACAAAGTGGATGTGGAGAAGATTCTTCCAGTCGTTTTCTACTGAATCGCATGGTGGTTCAGTGACTAAGAAAGTCGATTTCATCTCATTTGAAATTCACTCCTGGTTTGCATACTTTCTCATATTTAATTTAGAAAATTAAAAATACCCAGTTATTAATCTGTTCTTATTATCACAACTGTACCTTGGAAAAGCAGCTTATATTTCTCTATGGGAGATAATCAGGTAAACATGTTACCAAACAATAATTAATAATTTAATGTCCTTCAAGTTCAAGGGTAGGGTAAATCTAAGTCTATTACTTATAACCTAGTTGAGATTGATTATTCAAGTATCAGCAATATTAGTCCTTAAAATGTTATCATTTGTGTAGTGCAAAATATATATATGTATATATGTACACAAACCAAACTACTGGACAACAAAAAGAAATGTAATCATCACAAACTAGGAGTTTCGTGTGAGCTCCACAATCTATTTCATCCCGAGGTCATCCAGGCCCAGTAGTCTTCTTCAGGAAAATATTTTCTTCAGTTCAATTTTCTTTGAAAAGAAAGGAAAAAACAATGTCCTATGAGTATAAATACAACCTGAATATGAAACATATCGATACCAAAGAATTCGCTGATGGTAACATAATATTCAAATTCAAAATAAGACCATAAAATTACAAATGATCCTTATGAAGTTACTTCATGTCACTTAGAGCTCGATAGGAAAGATCCAACTGCAAGTGACGACATTACCAAGTAGTTTCTAACAAACGATTTAAATGCACATTCCTCTCACAGCTTCTAGATTCTCATCTTTTTCTAGTTGGCAGTTCAGATTTTTGCAAATTATTTCATAATTTTATCAAAATGGAAAGTTTTGAAACAAAAAACTTCATAAAACAACAGAAGGTTGACAGATACACAACCTGGACTGTTCATTTAATCAACACATACTATGTATCTGTTATTTTCCAGGCACTGTGCCAGGTACTGGAGATTCAGACATCTCTGAGGCAGGCTTTTAGCCCTCAAAAAAGCTCTCAGTTTAGTTGATAGGATGGGGATGGGAGGGACATATAAACCAGCAACTCAGATGTGTATAATCTGATGGTTTTACTGATAGCAGAGTGAGCTACCAGAGAAGAATGGGCTTGTGACCACAACAATCACATGTGATCTGAGTTCTGGGAAAGGACCCGCAGCTGTAAAATCTCTATATCCTCCTCAGCATTCCAGATGCCAAAATGCCTGAAACTCTCTCATTACAAGTTTATTCCTCTCCTCTGTAGAAACGCCCTTATGCAACCCCCTTGGCAGGAATGATCTTTGACCTTATCCTCTGCAGAAATCTTATGTACACCTTGGCAGGAGGGACATTTTAAATAATCAGTTGGATTTTCACAATAGGAGGAGATTACTCTGGCATGAAGAAAAACGGCCCCTGGAGGAAGAGAATCGTGGGTGGTTGTAAAGACTGCCTGAGTGAGACTTCAGCAGAAATGCTAGTTGGGAGGTGCCTGAACAGTTAGCAACACTTACTAAGAACCCACGTGATGCAGATTGCTATACAAGATTTACCAAATCTGTAGATTTACCAAAAAACACACAACTTGGTCTATGAACCCCCCAACCTTCAACTGTAATAGGGAAATAGAAGAGACATAAGTCATTATCACTATCTTTGGAATTTTGGGATGTTTTCCAGGCACTTAGTGAGCTCTTTCTCTCCTTTTATAAAAAATTAACTTGTAAAATGTAGGGTATAGTGTGATAAGAGAAGAAAAGTTACAGAAAACAACAGATAAGAAAACAGGAATAACATTTTGCCTTTCCCCAGCCCACTGAACTCTCTGCTCTGCCTGGACTGCTGAGATTCTTTCCCTGCCTCAGAAGCCTGGGCCTGAATTTTTGGTCCAGTATCACCTTTCCCAGGCTCCATCTGAAGAATGTTTCTCCTGAGACCTGTCCCACGCTATCCAGTTTTTATTAAATAAAAACTGAAAGCTCATTGTCTCTAAGGAAACCACCTACCAGCACATTTATGAACCTGGACAGACTGATAAAGGAAAGCGGTTAGAAACATCCTTTCCTTCAAATTACAGGCAGACCTTGAAGATCATGCAGGTTCGGCTCCAGACCATCGCAGTAAAGCTAATATCGCAATCAAGTGAGTCACACAAATTTTCTGGTTTGCCAGTGCATATAACAGTTTACACTCTACTGTGGTCTATTAAGTGGCAATAGCATTATGTCTTAAAAAACTGTACATACCTTAATTTAAAAATGCTTTATTGGGCTTTTCTGGTAGTGCAGTGGTTAAGAATCCGCCTGCCAATGCACAGGACATGGGTTCGAGCCCTGGTCCGGGAAGATCCCACATGCCTAGGAGCAACTAAGCCTGTGTGCCACAACTATTGAGCCTGCGCTCTAGAACCCACAAGCCACAACTACTGAGCCCACGTGCCACCACTATTGAAGCCCGCGCACCTAGAGCCTGTGCTCTGCAACAAGAGAAGCCACTGCAGTGAGAAGCCCACGCACTGCAACAAAGAGTAGCCCCCCACTTGCCGCAACTAAAGAAAGCCCACGTGCAGCAACGAAGACCCAACGCAGCCAAAAAATAAATAAATAAAAATCCCTTAAAAAAATCATTAAAAAAATGTTTTATTGCTAAAAAATGCTAACCATCATCTGAGCCTTTGGCAAGTCATAGTAGCAACATCAAAGATCACTAATCACAGATCACCATAACAGATATAATAATAATGAAAAAGTCTGAGATATTTCAAGAATTACCAAAATATGACACAGAGACAGGAAGTGAGTGAATGCTGTTGGGAAAGCGGTACTGACAGCCTTGTGACAGGGTTGCCACAAACCTTCAGTTTGTAAAAAATGCAGTATCTGAGAAGTGAGGTCTTTGTGTAATAGATTAAGAATAGTCTTGTGGACTTAAAAGGTCTGCTTTCAGGGAATTCCCTGGAGGTCCAGTGGTTAGGATTCGGTGCTTTCACCACCGTAGGCCTGGGTCCGATCCCTGGTTGGGGAACTAAGATTCTGCAAGCTGCCGCCCTGCGGCCAAAAAAAAAAAAAAACTGGCCTGCTTTCAGTATTTAACTCATGGATAATTTTAATAGCAGAATGACCAGGTTAGGTAACTGCAGGGAGGTAGTACCACAGGAGGCTGTTCAGGGTCTAATTTTGAACAGGTCTGCGGATGATACTCTTCATAGCACATACAGAAAGAATGTTTTTCAGATCCCCTGCAGAGTGATATGAGATCTCTTTTACTTTTAAATTTATATTTTTCTGATGTAAGCTATTATATATAGAATGGATAAACAACAAGGTCCTACTGTATAGCACAGAGAACTATATTCAATATCCTGTGATAAACCATAATGGAAAAGAATATAAAAAAAAGAATGTATATATATATATATGTATAACCGAATCACTCTGCTGTATAGCAGAAATTAACATTGTAAATCAACTATAAAAAAATTTATATTCTTCTATACTGGGGAAAAAAGAATCAAGCAGTGGACCTTAAGTATTACTTTTCATGTAAAAAAAAATTTTTTTTTAAAGCTTACCACAAATAGATAACCACTTATTTTGCACGTGTATAGGATTATCTCAGTGTGTGTTTGCACCCAGATGTTAAACAACATCAAAGCTTCTCCATGTCACATGGTACTTCGGCTGCCATCCTGCCAAGAGTGGGCCTTCAGCCAGGTATTCAGCACATATTTATTGAAAGCCTAATACATGCCAGACACTGTGCTAGAGGATGAGGTACAGGGTGGGCCCTGTTATAAGTAGGGCACACCCTCTCCTGGCCACACTTTTCCCATCCTAAGAGGATTTCTAAATCTTTCTCTTCATCTCTAACACAGACCTGTCTTCTCTAAACCATGCACAATGTTCTCTAGTCTTCTTTCCTATAACTGTCAGATTAAAACCTGTTAAACACTGCCAGATTAAAAGATGCCTAAATCCCCTCAAGCCAAAACTTATTTCCATCGCCAACCCCAGTTGACTCCTTACATATATAAGTAAACAATACATAAAAACACTATGTCTCATCAAAATGCAGTTGCAGAGCACTAATAATTTACAACTTTGAAGGATTAAATACCTAACATACATTGGAAAACTGGATAAAGATTCAATAATAACAAAGTAGAAAATTAAGAACAGAGAAAAGTTTCTCCATTCAGAGACATCTGTCAACAACTGAAAGGAATACTTAGGAGAAACGGCATATACTTTTACAAGTAAGGAACATTAAAAAAAAATAATAATTTTAGAAAAACTGCCATTTTCCGTGACTGCTGAAGCAAAGTACAGTTTGTTTTTTCAGTCTTTAATAAACTGACAAGCTGCTTCAACCTTAAGCATGAAATAAATTATTAATCGAAGTAAACTTTAAGTTTTTTTGTTGTGTGTTGAATTTCTCTATTCTCCAATCCCCAACTTTCTACAAAGGAAAACATGAAAAAGAACTTTGAAATGCATTGCAAAACATGTAAACACCTCCCGTTAGCACCACTGTTGCCAGCCGCTTAAATCCAGTATAACCACATATTGAGAAAAGGTTTGGTTCTTTTTTCCTCCTATTATCACGGATACTAGGATTTAAAACACTGTATAGCACCCAACCATCACAGGAGAAACACAAAATTTGTGAAAAAAGAAAAGAAAGGATTTAAATTAAGGTCTATATCTTTTTTTCCCTTTTTTGGGCCATATCATGCAGCATGCGGGATCTTAGCTCCCCAGCCAGGGATTGAACCCACACCCCCTACATTGGATGCGTGGATTCTTAACCACTGGACCATGGTCTACAGTCTATATCTATAGATATAGTCCCAAGGTCTGTATCTTAACAGCTGAAATAACACATACACAGATGGCTTAGAAAGGGGGTAAATGACACTGAGAAGGCAACTTAGGCTTCTGAAATCCCACAAAAGTTTTTTAAGTGAGCAAGAATATTCCAAGAACATTAATGTACCAGAAAACGTATTGAGTTCATTTATGAACATACATCAAACAGTCTTAACATAAGCAGAGAACAAGGAAGACTAAACCAAGTCACCTAAGGCCACATGCATTTCCTTTTCTCTACTACAAAGCATTCTCACTGGAGCACTTAGTGTGCTGCTTAGCCCTTTGACGTAGGAGAAGGGTAAATGTTTGGTTTTTGCTTTTGTTATCACGTGCAGTAATTAGAAACGTGGGTTCTTTGGTAGAGGAACAACAGACCTATAACTATTTAAACTTGTAGATTTTTTTAAAATGTGTTTCTACTGCACATATGTAAGAGAGCACTTAAAATCTTACCACCAAATACCCTATCTCTTTTCCCCATCTGTTGTGACTTAATGGCAAATGGTGATGAAACACCAGAAACATAATCAGTGAGGCCATGAATGACAAATATTTGTCCATCTGCCCATCCAGGGAAAGTAATTCAGTTTACATAGTGTCCAAAAAAATGCTTTTAACGATTTTCTTGAACCCAAGAGTTTTGGCCTCAGGTTATTCCTCATCTAGACAATCTCAGAGCACTTGCAAGGATTCGAACCTATTATTCTCAGACTTATCTGAGTTATTTCCTGGCATCCAAACGAGTTCTGGCCCTCAAATTAGAATAAGCCCTATTTCTAGTCAACCACCAGGATGAACATTTTCTGAAATGCCAATGTCTATATTTCTAAGGTATAGAGAGCATGCAGGCATTATTAGTTTTCTTATCTGTTGTCCTTTAATATTAGCAAAGGGCCCCCCAAAAAAATCATACTTTGAGAACACTGTTTCTTCATAAGACATAAAACTTAAGCCTGTAATCATTTTCTTGCTGTTGCATAAATCAAAGGTGTAAAAATACATCAGATGCTCTCAAGTGAAAAAATTTTAATCTAACAAGTATCTAAAAACCCACTAGATATCATTTCTAAGGTAGTTTCAGTCTCAGGATCAGTACAGAATGCTCAGTATGGCTATCTATAAAATGGACCTATCTCCCTAACTGCCGCTGAAAGCTCTGTCTGCTATAGATTCTAAGAGTTTACATACCACTTTGAATTATAAAACTATCATATTACCTTCTCCTTCTTTGGTAATATAAATGCACTAACCACTGGGCAATAAAAGGCCATATGATAGCAAAGATTAATGCACCAGGAGACATCTCGAAGGGCCACCAAGATGGTCTCTGAGAAAATAAAATAAGCTGGTCACCAATCTATTACATATTGCACATATAAATTTAAAAAACACACCATAATTTTGAAACTATATAACTAATAATAGATCTCACTCCTGCTAAAGGGAGGGAGATAATTTTAGAGCATAATTCAGTAAGTAGACTTTCAGAAGTATTTCAGACTTAGTACAAAACAAATATATTTTAAACTTCAAAGTTCTAAAGGGTAGATTTCATTTGGAATACTTTAAGGATGTCATATAATCTAAATTTACTGTAACTTATTTGAAACCCTGGCACTTAGATTTAAGATAAGAATTTCTTACCGGCGAAGGGGGCTGATTACCGGTCTGTAATGCTGATGATTTTGCCTATCAACACAAATGAAACTGATTTAGCTTTGACAAAAAGAAAAAAAAAATACAGTAATTTTTTCTATTTCCTATCTTTTTTTTTAAAAAAAAGGGTGAAATATTGGATTACTCTCGATTTTTCTGCTAACTATGCTTCGATTATCCTGAAACTCACAGTGACCAAATTAAAAGTCCCTAAAATTCCTAGCCAAATAATTATCTCTGACATTTTATAGTTCAAATAATATAAAGTTATCAAAATAAAACCTCAAATTAATCAGAACCATTACTTCTTTTACATTCTTATTAAATTACTTACTCAACATTTCTTATTAATTCCTTGATTTCCATATAAACTACCAACTTACAAACACATTTGAGAACTATAGCCTTGATTATTAAAACTGTAAAAGTGTAAAGATTATGTGAACAATATCCAAATATCTGTTTTGGAGATTCCTGATAAGCTATAGCAAACCATAGTGGAGGTCAAATCATAACTCTACATTTCTCTCTGGCTTGAAAGTTTTGAGCCTAAAACTAATTTACAGTAAAGAATGGGTAAGTTAGCGTATTACCTCCACAGCATTTTAAAAAGAGGTCAAGATAGAAGACAACGCTTACTACAAAAGGATGGCCCTTCAATGGTGAACCCTAGGACATTAGCTGTGGTCTCTATCAGTGCCACAAACTGCACTGTTCAACACTTATTCTTCTCGGGTTCTTCTTCCTGTCTCCAACATGGTACTGCTAATTTTATATGCTGAAAAATTCCAATTATTTTAAGTGGTATTTGGCTTTTGGGTCAGTCTTTTCTGAAATAATATTTTCAAAAGTAGATCCTTTTAAAAACCGTTAAACTCCACTGATGTGTGTAAATCAGGTTTTTTTAAATCTAACAGCAGATATTTATTGTGCCCCCTCCTTGGAACAAGGCTCTGTCCTTTAGCAGCAGTAAATAAAATAGTATATATATAGTCCCTACAATCACGGTGTTTATAGTCTAGCAAGAAAGACAGATATTAAATGCACATACCAAAAAATCACACGTTTAACAAGAAAAAGCATTTTGTAAACTGTTACTGTTTAGCATTTTGTGGATCCAGAATTTGTCTCTTTCTTAGCAAAACCACTCAAATCAGTGTATTTGAATATTCTTCTCATTGGAACACACCATATACCTTGATAAAACATAATCTGAGCCTGGTTCCCTAAACATATAATCTTACTTAACTGCTAAAATAAGCTTTGGGTATCATTTGTATGGTTCATTTAAATCAGATTAACACAGATTCCAATTACACACTGTTTGATGGGATCAACGGCAGATGAAGACAAGACAAACGAGGAAGGCTACCTGCGATGCCGTCAGTGTCTCCAGTTTATGGAGTCTCTGAAGGACGTTCTGCATATCTTCCTGCAGGCGCATGAGCACGAGAGCGATCTGCTCATTGAGGCTGCCCCTCGACCCTCTGTCTGAACCCCAGCGTTCCCCATCACCTCCACTTCCCACTTGCCGACCTTTGCTTCCTTCACTCAAATGTTGCATCCTGTGCCCTATTTTAAGAGAGCAAAATAAGTTAGTTTTAATCACTCTTAGAAAAGTAGAAATGGTGGGGTGTCTTTTGTGTTTTTTTTTTCATTTTTCCTCTATTTCTTTGAGATCTAAATCTCCAAAGTAGAGTGGAAGCAATCAGGAAGTACACAAAATAAACTATTAAAATCAAAGAAGTTGACACAGGTATAAACTTCTATTTGTAGTCTTAATATTTTTTTTTTGCTAAGGTTTTATAATGTACCTAATATACTAGTACATGACTCAATGTATATAATACACAAATAATATGCATATTTGGGGTACATTCTTAAAAATTCTTCACTAATACAGTAACAAGATTGAAAAAATATGAGGCTGTTTCTTTGGAGTATTAAAAGCTACACTAAATAGCCATGTTTTCCTATTTGATCACTGTAAGCCTCCCAAAAGGTTTTTAAATGGTTTTTCTTATAAATTCCATTATACTTATATTGAAATCTCACCACTATTAACATTTTGTTGTCTATCCATACGTTCTTTTCTCTACGCGTATATTTACAGAATTGGCATTACCCCTTATATGTGATTTTGTGTCCTACTTTTAAAAACTATTATGGGGCTTCCCTGGTGGCGCAGTGGTTGAGAGTCCACCTGCCGATGCAGGGGACACGGGTTCGTGCCCCGGTCCGGGAAGATCCCACATGCCGCGGAGCGGCTGGGCCCGTAAGCCATGGCTGCTGAGCCTGTGGCGCAACGGGAGAGGCCACAGCGGTGAGAGGTCTGCATACCGCCAAAGGAAAAAAAAAAAAAAAATATATATATATATATATATATATATAAAATGAACATTTACGTGCATCATTAAGTTTTACTCCAATTCCAAAAACACTGAAACAGCTATATGAATTCACTAGTAAGACCATGAAATAATTTACTCAATCATTTTGCACTTTTAGATAGTTAGGGTGACTCCAAATTTTTGCGATTACAAATAACATTGCAATGGATGTCTTTGTATATAAATTCTTGTCCAAATTTCTGTTGATTTCTTTAGGTCAGACAAATTCAAAGAAGAATTCCTGGGAAAGGATAACAATTTTGTTGTGGTTCTTAATGAGTGTTGCCAAGTTATTTTTCACAAAGGCTGAAACAGTTTTTTGTTTGTTTGTTTGGCCTCGCTGTGTGGCATGCAGGATCCTAGTTCCCCAAACAGGGATCGACCCTGTGCTCCCTGTACACACCAGGGAAGTCCAAAACAGTTTTATATTGCAGTGTGTAAAAGGTACTACTATGTTACCTTACCCTTGCAGAAATGGAACATCACAAGTTTTACATACTTGCTAATATAATACATAAGTTTTGTTTTAAATAATAAACAGAAAATTGTCTACCTCATTGCCCTTTGGCATCCTGGAACCCTACAGAAGCAGGATTCCCAAAAGTGAACTTGCATCAAGCAGTGTTTGGGGCTGTAAAAGAAATGGAATTGGAGCCATCTGCCAAGTTAAACCCCAAAGAGTACACTGAAATGCTTGATGCCATTTTCAAGAAGACCTCTACTCTTGTATCGAAAGGAAGTAGAATTTGAAGTGGTCATTCCTGTACTCCGCTATTGGTCTGGAATTTACACAGAAAAAAAAAGTGGGAAGTTGAATTTCAGGCTTATTTTTTTCCTGCATCCTTAAGAGCTCGACATATTCTGTGATGGTCTATCATTGGGTTCTGATGGTGCCAGAGAACTACTGCTGTCTCTGCTCACTTTACTACATCCTTTGTAATACTCAGTGTTCAAACCGCCTTCACAAAGACAGGATATCAGCCCATTCCCCTGTATGGGCCCCTGTGATTTCTGGGAGCTGTAGAGAGCTGTAGGTGGGTAAAGTCAGATTTTAAACAGGAAGCATTTCATATAAACAATTTTGTTAAATTACCTAAAGAAAGAAACCTGAATCCAAGGTTCTAGTAATACGTTGTGACCTTTTTCTTAACTAAATATTCACAAATTTGTATTTTTTCTTGTAAAGAGGGGCCCTCCGCCCAAACTGTATAAGCTGCCTTTCTTGAATAAATGAATGACTTGCATTTCTGCCATGTCAATTCTCTTCTTTACTGTTTCTAATGTATTTATAACTTATATAACCATGACTTATGCCTCCAATTTTCCCCCTACCTATGCAATTTCCTTTTTTTAGGCCTTATCATCTCTGCTTCGATCTCCTATTTGTAAGTGTTTATATTCTTCTTTATTGAGTGAGGAATAGTGGTTATCTAAAATGTTCTGTTTTCTGGCACATATATTCTTCCAAAACAGATCTTTTGTTTGCATCCTAAGTGCCTTTCCCTCTCTCCACTCTCCTTTTTATTTTATCCTTGTCTGTAGAATTTCTACATAGTTCCCAGGTCAGTTTTTGTCAGCTTGTTTATCTATGACACAGGCAACTCTATCAATCTACCTAAATAGAGTGGGTTTCCTGCCACATTGACATTGCCCTACTGGTATGTCGCCCCAGACCTGACCTTGTAGGCTTGATATCATCAGTGTCTGCTGCTTCTATATTAGGCTCTTCTGAGTGGGACTAGAGGTAGGGGCTGAGGTAACAGGGGAATTGTTTTCTATTCTCTTTCTTTGTACATTGTGAAATGCCCTGTGTTGGGGACTTTTCCTGGATCAGTGAGATATATATATATATATATATATATATATATATATATATATATATATATATAAAATGACATATATATTCAAATGATAGATGGCCTTATATTTCAGATCCTTCCTCCATATAAGAGGCCAGATGGCCTTTGGCAGTGACAGAGAATTATCACAGAGCAATTATCTCCCCCTGCCTCCCTCAGTGTCCTCAAGGTCAGAACTAGAAGAGGGAGGTCATGTCTGAAAGCAAACCCCAGTTTCTTCTAGCTCTGGCTGTGGTTCTGCTTGTCCCCAGGGGAAGGGGAGATGGGAGGGTATGTGAAATTCGGTGAACTGGACACTAGGCTACCCAATCCTCCCTGTATCTTCTCTTTTTTTTAAGCCTCTGTGACAAGAGGTGATTAGTTCCACCAGATTATGCCCCATTCTCCAGCCTCCTTCTCAACCAGAGGTGGAAGAGAAAAATAATAACAAGTCTTGCACTCATTCTGGCTGTGTGTCCAAAAGAGTTCCAGAAGGACACTCTGAGTCTTCACCCTCGAGCCACTATGGCTTCCAGTCTGCTTCCCGCTAAATTGAGAGGTTTTTTTCAAAATTTCATTGACTCACCTTCATTCTCACTGTTTCTATAGAGAACAGAACTTCCCATCTATTCTAGTTTCTTTCTAATTGTCCTGTCTCTCTGATACTTTGCAAAGTTTATGGTACGAGGATGAGTCCCTTATCTAGTTGCTGTTGCCATATTCCTTGATATTTTTTTCTTCTTTTTTATTCATTTAATTAGGTTGAGGGCGGGACATGTTATGACCATCATACACTTGACTATCTTACCCTAGGGGTCCCCAGAGCCTGCTTTTTCCCTACTGCTTTATAATATGCTATCAAGATTTATTAACCTATCCTATATTCCAAGCACATAAAAGTCCTGGCAAAAGGAATGCGTGTAAAAGTGTAAGGATATTAAAATAATATAGTATTCCACTAATTAAAGTTAAATGTGAATTATTAGGAAAGACTCCCCCAAAGCACTATTTTCTTCCTTTAGGTTGAACTTTGAACGAAGGGATAGTCAAATATCAACAAAGAAGAGACAAAAGACTATGCCAAACGATAGGAAAGACATATACATGGAAGGGGCAAGCCGGTGGTGGGAGTGGGAAGATTTTCTTTACTTATTTGAGGTAGATGCTAAAAAGGAGAGTGATGAAAACATGAGGATGATAACGTCAGGAAGAGCAAAGGACAGGGTGAATCAAGTTCCATGTGAAGGTGAGGAGTGTAGGCTTTATAGGCTGACCTATGTGTGTATATATATATATATATATATATATATATATATATACAGACAAAAAACACTGTATATTCTTCAATAGGAAGAATGTGTCTTAGTAAAAAAAAAAAAAACAAAAGAAAAACAGAGAGATTATCCTGATCACTTTGAGAATGTATTTAATTAGAAAATAAGAACAGTCATACAAGGTTAAGAGGTTTCTGAATCAGTGAAAAACGAAAAGCTTGGCCTGGCTATCAAATTGGAAAGGAAGACATTAGAGAGAATGAACTACAGGTTTATCTGATGGACCAAATGTAGAAAAGGGGAGACAATGGTGACAATAAATAAGAAATACAGTCCAGAGTTTCTTGCCTGGGTGTCATAAGGGTAACAAAGAAAAAATTAGCATCTAGAATTATCAGGTTCCATAGGTATCATGGTACACAGTTTGATAACTACCAATAAGATTTACCAAATTATGTTAGTAAGGTTCTCATTATTCTTAGTTATGTTTTTGTCCTTATACTCTCATATAGACCAAAAAAAGTATATTAAAGTCTCCTGAATATTAATATGATTTTCCCTATTTCTCCTTATATCATCTGCAGACTTTGCTTTTTGAAGTGTTGATGTTATATAAGATATTAACAATTTTAAGTCTCTACTGCACACCTTAACATTACAAGTGGCCCTCTTTATCTTAATGCTTTTTGTCCTGAAATTAATCTTCCCTGATATCAAGATTACTAACCTTGTCTTATTTTAACGTGCATTTGTGTGAGATACCTTTGCCTATATTTTTATTTTTTACTTTCTGTAGACTATAGCATGAAGTTATGCTTTGCTTTGTGAACCAATCCAAATACCTTCTTTAAGTAGGTGAGTAGAGCCTCTTTACTTGTACTGCTTTCACAAATACATTTGATCTTAAGTCTTTTATATTATGCATTGTTTTATGGGTTTTAAAAAATATTTTACTACATGGTTTGTTTTCACTGCTTTTTAAAAAATGTGTATTTTTTTCTGATAAATTAGAAAGGTTTGTTTTTGTTCAAATGGCTATTTTGACAGTACCTATTGATTCCTTACTATAAACAACTGTAAATTAATATTCCTACTTTTCTTCCCCACTCAACTCTTTATTACCTGATCACATTAATATTCTTAATGTTTCCCTCTGTACTGTTAAATGTTCTTTTATCTCTATTACTTGATTTATCAGCTTGAAATGATGTCTTTTGACCTAAGTGGGGAAATGGGAAACAATAAGGAATTCAGATTTTCACCTATAGTAGGAAAAAAGCAGCAGCACAGCGGGAGCAATCAGTGAGCGTTCAAGGAGGGGATAAAACATAAATTTGGCTACCTTAAAACACTGCATAAAAGATGTGGAAATAGACATGTTTTCTCCCACACCTTCAAAGAATACACTGCTATGCCCTGTAGAGTCAAAGGAGAGAACCAGACACAAAGGAAAATGGTCAGATGTTCCGCGAGGATAACTTTCAACATTCCCTTTGCAGAGGGACAGTCCTGGTGCCTCTCCTATCTAGAACCTCCCCATTTCATTAATTCGTTTATAAAGACAGTGAGAGCAAAAAACAAGTGCTACACACCTCTCCCTCTCCTGACGTTAGAGAATTCCTCACTTTCTCCAGCCCGTTTCTCACGGTGCGGCGCTCCACTGTTATTCCCGCCATCCTCTCCTCCGTGCTTTACTTCACCTTTGCCTTCCACTGCTGCCGCCTGTGTGTCTCCCCTGTTGCCATTCCCAGGAGATACTTGAACATCTTCAGGAAAACCAGAACTTTCCAAGGGCTGACTGGGATTACCACCCAAGTAATAGCGAAATGGTCCATTGTTTGACGTAAAGCTATCTAAAGACTACAAATGTAAAGCATGTAGTTATACACCACAAGGTTTCCATGACAATAGAAGAATGACTGGTTTTATAAAGCGGTATTTTTTTAAAGTTATTATAGAAAATATTATTTTTCTAAAAAATGTCTTCAATTCATATTCTGCCTCCCATCTGTAGGGGAGAAATGGGATAGAGATGATTTATATACATCTCAGCAAAGAACTGAGATGTTTGTCAGTGAACTGTGCTCATGATTCAGTCATTCATCCAAGAAACATTTTAAATATCCAGAGTTACTGTATTCAAAAAGCACTGTCACGAGGCTTCCCTGGTGGTGCAGTGGTTGAGAGTCCACCTGCCAATGCAGGGGACGCGGGTTCGTGCCCTGGTCCGGGAAGATCCCACATGCCGCGGAGCGGATGGGCCTGTGGGCCATGGCCGCTGAGCCTGCGCATCCGGAGCCTGTGCTCCGGAGAGGCCACAACAGTGAGAGCCCCGCGTACAGCAAAAAAAAAAAAAAAAAAAAAAGCACTGTCACAACACTGTAAATCAATTATAATTCAATAAAATAAAAAAATAAATTAAATTAATTTAATTTTAAAATAAAATAACTTTTAAAAATTTAAAAAACACTGTGTTAGAACAGGGGTGGGGAAAGACCAGGGGGCGGATGTAAAAACAACAAACATAAATATAGCCGTCAAAACCACCCTGGTCGTTATCAGAAAAAGTTGTCAAAGAGAAAAATACAAAATTCATGTACTTTTAATGGTTTTCCAAATGTTAGTTTTCAATACCAAATCTTAATTAACTGAAATTTGAAAAGTATTTCCACTTAAAATTTCAGTCCAGGGCTTCCCTGGTGGCACAGTGGTTGAGAGTCCGCCTGCCGATGCAGGGGACACGGGTTCGCGCCCCGGTCCGGGAAGATCCCACATGCCGCAGAGCGGCTGGGCCCATGAGCCACGGCCGTTGAGCCTGCCTGTCCGGAGCCTGTGCTCCGCAACGGGAGAGGCCACAACAGTGAGAGGCCCGCGTGCCGCAAAAAAAAAAAACAAAAAAAAACTTCAGTCCAATGTATTTAGTCAATGTGAAGAATAGATTTATTTGTTTGAAATTATTCAGTCTTCTTGACTGTTATCAATGTCTCAAACATAAGGACTAGCATAAGGAGTTCACTTTCTGCCTCCCATCCCATCTCTCTCAGAATATTTATAACTGTAAATACATTATAAATTATAATATTTAAACAGTTTTGAATATTCAGGAATTTTATATATTTTTTAATTCACAAAAAAACAAAATACAAATGTTTAAACATGTTAGAGGTATGTTTTCAAAGTGGTGAACAGCATACACATCTGTTATTAACAGAAGTTATGCATGGAATTCTGATATATCACTTTGAAAATTTACCAATTAAAAAATGTCATTTTTACCTCTTCTTGTCCAAATTGCTCCATGGAATCACAGTATACTTCACTGTCTGAATCACTCGTCAAATGCTGAATTGCTGAAACATCTTCAACATGATCATCATTTACACCTAAATATATACAAATGTCCGGGTAGAATAATTATTCTCTATTTGAAGACAAATGCATTTATTACATTTTCAAAATTTATCTGCTCTATATTATTTTCATATTGGGAGAATAAATTTGATTTACCATTTCATATTGGGAGATAAATTTGATTTACTTCCTTTTAACTTACCAAAATTTTAAATTTAGTCAGTAATTTTTACGTAAAAAGATTACAAAGTATTTTATCATGGAATTATAAAAAGACACTGTCCAGATCAAACTTATAAAAACCTAATAACTTTATAAGAAAAAACTGACTACTGGCTAGGACCCTAAATTTGGGACGCAACTGTGCACATTTGGTTGTTATATTAAGAAATGGTATTTCTTGGTTTCTCTAGTGAATTACAGCAGTGTCAATAATTCACTGTATACACACTATAGGCTCACTCCTAGAGCCGTAACTTATGAAACGACTATACCTTATTTTGCTGACCTGAGAACAAAAGTATCATATAATTAGAGATGTGAGTTAAAAGAAACATCAGTAATAAAAGTAAAAATTTCAAAGATTTTATTTTAAAATACCATATAAAAACACAATAAAAAATATTTCAAGAAAAATATAAAAGCCTTGGCCCTATTTTGGTCTTTCAAAGCTATAAACCCTTATAATATTAATAAACCTTAACATGTTACTGAATAGAGGTTTTAAAAATTCTCAACAGCTCCTAAATATCCTAAAATTATTAAAAGAATATATTATTTATAAGAAAGAAGCCAGAGAAACAACTTTGATGTGACAGTACCTTGGTGAACGCAGACAGCAGTTTTTTCCGTTTGCTCCAAGTTTTGATCTACAGATTTTACTGTCTCAGCACCTCTGCCATTCAGGGAAGGACTGGCATGAATG
Organism: Delphinapterus leucas; assembly: GCF_059928025.1. Lineage (NCBI taxonomy): Eukaryota > Metazoa > Chordata > Mammalia > Artiodactyla > Monodontidae > Delphinapterus > Delphinapterus leucas. The sequence goes on along the minus strand of NC_143130.1, from coordinate 18,907,372 downwards.
TCGTTCTGTACACCCTGAATAAAGCTGTCTTTTTCATAGCCATTAGTGACAACGATTTCCAAGTTCTTAGGGTCTGCAGATTTCTTCATCATTTTCTTATCTTTTATGTGAAAATGGAGAGATTCATAAAAATTCACTGTAGGAAAACTTCTGTACACTATGTTCTAATATCAGGTAGTCATTTCCCCAGCCTATCATAATCCATTTGAAGGGCTTCCTACGTGGATCAGAGAGATGGGGTGCTCCTTGAAAAGGGGTTAATTATATGCTGAGAGCTCACCCAAACTGTGTTGGTTTCAAAACTGCTTCAGTTCCCTGTGAATCTTCTAGAACCCCTTTTAAGAGATAAATCTCTTGAGGTCTTTTCACTCTTTCGGGCATAGGCAAATTGCTCTGAGACCCAGCCATATATAGGTCTACATAGCCAGTAAAAAGAGCCTTCAAAGAAGGTATTATTTGTCAGCCTTTACTGGAAAGTGAAGGCAAAACTAAGCTGTATGGCTTGTTTTAGTGTCTTTCTGCCTCCCCTTTCTAAACTAGTCTCCCCAAGAATCACTGGTACTCTTACTCACAAGGCCCCCCTAATGAGAACCCCACGATTCCAATGTTCCCTCTTCATCAGAATCTCTGCTTGCATTCTATTCTCTGGAATCCATGCCATTCTTGACAAGATATTGAGAATTTAACTTGTCTCCTTGGTAACATATGCATATTTTTATTGGAAACAATACCTTAAATGAATACATTTCTAATGCAGCATTTCAGGCTTTACATCTAGAGGAGTGGCCTATCCTTGTTTGCCTTCAATTAACATCAATCCATCTATGCTTAAGGTTGGCTGTCCCTGAACTCTGTAGTAGAGCCTCTTGGTCCACAACGAACCTGGTTATAGGGTCAATAGCCCACATCCCTCCACGTGCCCTAATCGCACACAATGCCAAAAAGTCCAAACCTCTCCATAGCCTTTCGCCTTAGTTAATGTAGAGTGATTAGCTCATAACCCAAAGATTACCGTTATCACTTTGTTCTGCTCCTTTCATGCCTTCCTGGGCCTCTTCTTCCTCAGATTCAGCTCCACTATCGCTGCTTTCAGCTTTACCATTAAGAGTTTTGGCATTTGGTGTAGAAGTTAGAACATTACCAAGATCTAAAATATGAAATGACCATTTAATCTGTAATGCTATAACAATCATGTTGTAATTTAAAAATAATACTGTAATTCACAAATAACTAATAAAATAATCTTGAAGTAAAATGTTAGAATTTTAACATATAATGAACAGTATTATTTTCTTTGACAGTAAATATATGTACATTACATTAATTCCTCCAGTTATCAGTTCACAACAAAATGATAAAGCTATCTTAAATCCTTTCTGAACAAGACAGTGGATAAATTATTTTTAAGGTAACATCGATCAAAATGTAAAGTTAAGAGATGATCTTTAATACACAGTAAATGAAGAGACAGTTGCTATAGGCTAGCATGCTGAAAACATACATAGCTTTGGCCCTAAAAGCAATCTTATCAATATTATAGTTGGACTACATTAAAAAGTTTTTTTTTTATATAACTTTATTTATTTATTTATTTTTGGCTGTGTTGGGTCTTTGTTGCTGCGTGCAGGCTTTCTCTAGTTGTGGCGAGCGGGGGCCACTCTTCGTTGCAGCGTGTGGGCTTCTCATTGCGGTGGCTTCTCTTTGTTGCAGAGCACGGGCTCTAGGCACACAGGCTTCAGTAGTTGTGGCACACGGGCTTCAGTAGCTGTGGCTTGCAGGCTCAGCAGTTGTGGCTCACAGGCTCTAGAGCGCTGGCTCAGTAGTTGCAGTGCACGGGCTTAGCTGCTCCATGGCATGTGGGATCCTCCCGGACCAGGGCTTGAACCTGCATGCCCTGCATTGGCAGGCGGATTCTTAACCACTGTGCCACCAGGGAAGCCCCTAAAAAGTTTTTTATCCTTTTATTATCTTTAGGGCTTCAGGTGCACAACTTACATTATTATGTCTTTACAGTTAAGCTTTTTTTAAAAAAAGCATTAGTAAATAGGATTAATCACTTAAAAAGGCAAATTGTCGTATTACCCAAAGTCATACCTTGAGAGTAAATACATGGAAGCTTCTCAAACATTAACATGGATAGGAATCACCTGAGATCTAGTTAAAAGGTAGGATCTGAATCAGTAAGTCTGGGGTAATCTAAGATTCTGGATTGCCATAAAGCTCCCATGTGATGCCAGTGCTGACGGTTACTAGACCCCATTCTGTGATATTGGGAATTATAGTTCCGTAATTCTGAGATACTGAAGGCACCCTAAGTGGTTCTTGGCCAAAAACAGTGGTCTTCCTCCATAAACTGCTGGGCTTTATTTTCAATTATACAAGTCCATTTTGGATGCTCCCATGCATCCCAAATAACATATAAAATCTCCATTCATCTTAAACAGTCAGGCCTATATTCTTATTCTTATTATATTCCCTAATTAGTAGAACTAAGGAGTAAAAATTCAACTCTATCATAGGCATTATGGTCTATTCTCTCTTAGAGAATCATGATGGCAGCATAGCTTTTGGATCTCCCTTACTCTTTACCTGACAACCAGAAAATAAAAAATAATAACAATTGACAAAAAAATAAATAAAAAACAGAAACACTCACCACCCACAGACACCTTCAACAAAACAAAGCATCAGGGAATCCCCAAAACCCCCATCAAATGGATGGTTGCAGCAAAACTACTTGACAGCATCACAGCAGCTCTGTGACGAGAGTTGCAGAAAGCACAGAGAATTACTAGTAAGCCCTACTCAACATCCAAAAATCAACGTAGTACACCATATTAATGGACTAAAGGATAAAAGCCACAAGATTATCACAACGGATGCAGAAAAAGCGCTTGACAAAATCCAACACTCTTTCATGAATATAACGCTGAAGAAATTGAGAATACAAGAAAATTTCCTCAATCTGATAAACGGCATCTAAGAAAACTCACTAGAATCATACTTAATGTTAAAAGACTGAATGTTTTGTTGCTAAAATAAGGAACAAGACAAAGATGTCTGGGCTTCCCTGGTGGCGCAGTGGTTAAGAATCCACCTGCCAATGCAGGGGACACGGGTTCGAGCCCTGGTCCAGGAAGCTCTCACATGCAGCAGAGTAACTAAGCCCATGTGCCACAACTACTGAAGCCCGTATGCCTAGAGCCCAAGCTCTGCAGCAAGAGAAGCCACCGCAATAAGAAGCCCGCGCACCTCAATGAAGAGCAGCCCCCGCTCGCCACAGCTAGAGAAAGCCTGCACACAGCAACAAAGACCCAACGCAGCCAAAAATAAAATAAATTAATTTTTAAAAAAAAGGACAAAGATGTCTGCTTTTGTCATCTCTATTTAATACTGTACTGGAAGTTCTAGTTAGGGCAATCAGGCAAGAAAAATAAATAAAAGGCATCCAGACTGACAAGGAAGAAGTAAAATGATCTCTGCAGATGACATGCTCTTATACATAGGAAATGCTAAGTAATCTACAAAAAAACTATTAGAACTAATAAATGGTCAAGCAAGGTTGCAAGATACAAGATCAATATAGAAAAATTAATTGTATTTTTACAAGCTACCAGCAAACAATCGAAAAATGAAATTAGAAAATTTAATTTACAATAGCAGCAAAAGAATAAAATAACTAGCAATTGAAAGAAATGAAAGAAGTAAAGAAATGAAAGAAGTAAATGGATTAGAAGACAATATTGTTGAGATGACAATACTTCCAAAAGTGATCTATGATTCATTGCAATCCCTGACAAAATTCCAGCTGGCCATTTTTGCAAACACTGACAAGCTGATTCTGAAGTTCATAGGGACATGCAAGGAATCAAGAATGGTCAAAAATGGGAATTCCCTGGTGGTCCAGTGGTTAGGGCTCTGCACTTCCACTGCAGGGGGCATGGGTTCGATTCCTGATCAGGGAATTAAGATCCCACAAGCCGTGTGGCACGGCCAGAAAAAAAAAAAGTATAGTCAAAACAATGTTGAAAAAGAACAAAGTTGGAGAGCTTACACTTCCTGATTTCAAAACTTACTATGTATATATATTCTGAAAAAGCCCATGTGACATAGATAACCTGTTCTACTGGGCCTAAACGGCTACTTTTAACATGATTCTTTATTTAAGAAACAAACTCAAGATTGCAAACTGTCTTGCAACTTGGCAATATCTTACAAAATTGGAAACACTTATCTAACGCCCACATCCTTTGATCCAACAATTATATTTCTAATATAATTTCTTACAGATATGCTTCCACATATGTAAAGTGACATTTGTACATGGTTACTTTCAGCAGCATCTTTTGAAGATCAGAAGAGGAAACAATCTAAATTCCATTAGAGTGATACAGGTTAAATAAATTATGGTATAGGTCTGCATCTCTTACAACTCTTGGATCTAGATACAATTTGAAATCCAGAGTTTTCTAATTTTGCAAAGGTCATATACTATACATAATGTATAGTATATGACACCTTCAACAGAGTCTAAGGTGGCTCTCACTAAAAAAAAAAAAAAAATTAAGATATTTGTAGCAAAATATAATAGCCGTACAAAATAGGATAAAAACTTAAAATAGCCTCATGTCATTTAAGGTCAAGGTTTGCTCCTCCTGCTAATGTTAGGACAGGTTTTGCTCTCAAACGGGTTATCAAAAAAGCTTTATCAAGCCTTTTGAACTCTTAAATTATAGCTAAGGGATTATGGATCTGAGCCTTTATTATCATTTTTCACTCTTCCTTGTTTTTATAGCTATAGTTGTTTCAACATTTGCCTCTGGCAGTCGGCTGGACACAACCAAAGCAGGTCCTGATTTATTCCCCTCTGCATCCTAATAACACACTTCACAAACAGAAAACATTTAATTTTTTTTCTGACTTGAAAAATTATGAATTATAAAGAAGATTATTTGTTAATATTTGACCCCTCTAAGTAGACAAATCAGAAACAGAGGGTGTGGTACAGAGTTATGCCCAGTAAAAGTCACCATCAGTTACTGTGTCGGACACAAACTGCAGGCCTTATGACAGAACAGGAAGATTAATATTTTGATCAATTAGTAAAAGATGCCTTGTGAATGGAATGCCAGGAAAAAAAAAAGGATGGGAAGGCTGATTTTTATTCAAAACATATACAATTGTCATTTAGAATGACTCTTAGGAGCTCATTTCACTCTATTTTCTAAAACAATTTAAAGAGCAAATGTTTAAGGTTAATACCAGCAAATCTGCAGATTATTCAGCTCCTGCTAGTACGTAAAAAGATAAGACTTTCAATTCGTTACTGAGAACGTGAAAACAGAACTCTAAAAAAAAAGACCAAGTGAGGTGAATTCACTGACGTCTTGTTTTAGCTAGCTACACTAGAGTTAAACCATACTATAAACATATTCACTTAAAATTAGCTAGCAAGTCATTTCAGCCATAGCAATATAATAGCTAATATAATTAATAAATCAAAATAGAAAATATGAGATATGAATCATAAAAATAAAACCATGAATTCTGTTATAATTTTGTATACAAATGAACCGTCTGTCATGTTTTAATAACCTAAGGGTAAAAATTATGGTTTATACCAACAATCACCCACTGAATAGCACAGGGAGCTCTGCTCAATATTCTGTAATAACCTAAATGGGAAAATAATTTGAAAAAGAATAGATACATGTATATGTATAACTGAATCACTTCGCTGTACACTGAAACTAACACAACATTGTTAATCAACTATGCTCCAATATAAAATAAATTTTTTTTTAAAACTGAAAAAAAAAATTAGGGTTTATAATATTTTCGAAGTTGGTGCAATGTATTTGCTTGAAAGAAAACTCTTGAGTGAAAAGCCCATAAGTTATATAAATTTGTGCAGAGTTCTTTTGGCATATAAATTTTAAACCAAAGTTTCACATGGATTTCATTATTCCTACCTTCTAAGTATTTAGAGATTTTCTCCACTCGGACTGGCATGTGAAAGTAAAAAAAAAAAAATTAGACATATAATATAAATATTAATGCATGCATAATGTATCAGCTGCTGAACGAAAAACTAGGTAAAAGAGTCCAACCTGAGGTTAAATCAGAACTTCTGCCACTCTTTTTGTCTTCTATAATTTCATAAAACGGACCAATGACATGTAGCAATTCTTCAACTTTTTCAGTCATTGGCATAGTTTCAAGAATCTGTAATCAAAAGAAACAAATCCTGTGAAAACCAACTATTAATGTGATCCACACTAGCACCAAATAATATATTTATAATTTACTTACCGATAACTTTGAGATTTGAAGTGCTTTTACGGACTCCTGAAAGTATCTATGTTAATTACATATTGATGTCTATACCACCCTAGGAAAATTTCAAGTAAAGATTTAAAAGCGTTCTCATTTTCAAAACTATTTTACATAAGCTTCGTGTAAAATTTTATACAATAAGCTATAGATTGTGCATTAAGCACTAAAGGCCCTAATGTAAAATAAAATAGAAAATTGTGGGGTTAGAGTAAAATTATTGTGTGTTCTTTAACAACAAGGTAGTGTTTTTAAAAGGGTGTTAAGTAAAGTAGGAAATGGCAACCACTTTCAGACACCTTCATAACTACGGGCCAATTTAGAATCATCAAGTTTAAAGAGCAAGGTAAATTAGGTGAAAAAGTATTCAAATAAAGAACCATCAACTGATGACTGACAAAATAAAGTATTTCTATATATGGAATATTTTGCAGATATTAAAAAGACTATGATTAGTTCTGTGTGTGCTGACTGGAAAAATATCTATAATGTTTTTTTTACAGGCAAAAAGCTAGTAGCTGCACAGTATGTTTAATATGATACCATTATTGGTTTTCTTTCTTTTTTTAAATAATAGGATATATATATACACACGTCTTTTTTGTATCAATCTACAACATACAATTAAAAGTAATTACCACTAAATAGTTAAAATGGAGGGAATGAGGAAAGATTATAACAATATTTAAAGAAAAAAGAATGTTATCAAACCAAAGCTGTACATTATCGTTCTCTCTCTGCTTTTGAAAGACTCCTTTGTTCTGCTACTGATATACTTAACAGCCAAAAGAACTAAGCTCTGACCTCTTTTATAGAAAGACAAAGTCCACCAAATAAAAATTGTGAAAATGTAACGAAGTGCACAACTTTGAGCAATGCAGAAGACATTAAAACAAAACAAATTACTCTGAATCTACCAAATAAAAATAACTACAGAGATTAATACTATCAAAGCATCTGGCAAAAAAACAATCCTTTTTTACATATTTTCTCTATGTTCAAAGATTATTTAAGATTATTATACAGATCTAGATTTCACAACTTCTGATCCATTACCAACATATCAATACAAATGTTCCTTTATAAAAAGGCAGTAAAATCATCTTTAAAAATCCATGATTTCTTCATTAATTTGCTCCTTGAAGAGCTAGTTAATAAAGAATGCCCTCTTTACTAGTTACCAGAGAAACTAAAAGCATCCTTGTCTTATTCTGCTTCTGAAGGATTTTTACATTCACAGAAAAATGCTTGTTACTGATAAATCCAGTGATAGAAACGTCTCAACTTATGAGTCAACACTTGTATGAGAACACTGTTGGGCAGTCTTGTTACCTATTTCTCATAAAAAGTTTGAAAACAGAAATGTTTTCAAGACAGCCCAGTTAAGTCCCACACTCCTGAGTAAGGGAAATCAGTATTTGAAAAGATTCCTATCTATATACTTTCTGCAGAAGTCAACGATAGAGAAAGATAAGAAAGATGAAAAAATGAAAACACGGGACTTCTCTGGTGGCACAGTGGTTAAGAATCTGCCTTCCAATGCAGGGGACACAGGTTCGATCCCTGGTCCGGGAAGATTCCCACATGCCACGGAGCACCTAAGCCCGTATGCCACAACTACTGAGCCTGCGCAGCCCACAAGCCACAACTACTGAGCCCGTGTGCCACAACTACAGAAGCCCACGTGCCTAGAGCCCATGCTCCACGACAAGAAGCCATTGCAATGAGAAGCCCGCGCACCACAACAAAGAGTAGCCACTCGCCGCAACTTGAGAAGGCCCGCGTGCAGCAACAAAGACCCAACGCAGCCAAAAATAAATAAAATAAAATAAATAAATTTATTTAAGAAAAGAAAAGAGCATGTCCCCACAATGTGACACATCTGAAGGAAAAAACATTTACCTTAAGATGAACTTTGATGAGACAGATAAAGCCCTGATAAACTCAATAATCTAGATTCTATATTCTAACACATTACAATCTCTTTGTTCCTAAAAACAAAGCAGCTAATTTGCTTGATAACAAAACTAAATCAAAGCTGCTCTAAATAGGGACCTCCCTGGTGGTCCAATGGGTAGGACTCTGTGCTCCCAGTGCAGGGGGCCCAGGTACGATCCCTTGTCGGGGAACTAAATCCCACATTCATGCCGCAACTAAAGAGCCCACATGCCTCAACGAAGATCCCGTGGGCAACAGCTAAGACCCGGCACAGCCAAAATAAATAAATAAATAAATATTTTTAAAAAAAAACTGCTCTAAGTAGTTTTATTTTCTATTGTGAATTATTTTCCCTACCTTTTTCATTTCTTCAACGTATGCAATCATGGCTTCCTCTTTGGTCATATCACCCAATGAACTCCAAGCATCCCTAGAAATAAAAATATCCAATTAACTACAGAAAGACACCTGATTTCAATTGCTCAGAATACAATTTATAGTTATTGCTATAGGATCATTAATTTAAAACAGGCTTTACTTAAAGCTATATTAATGTTTCCAAAGGATCTCTTTAAATGCACCACCTTGAAGAAAAATATCACAGTGAATAAAATGGCAAATTAAATAGTAGCTAAAACTAATTAGTATAAAACCTATCTATAGACCATAGATTATAGGGACTACATTATATAGTCTCTATAATCTCTATATAGATTATACAGACCATAGACTGTTCATAATTATTTGCTAAGAACTCTTTAAAAGTCTTTATATCATTATAAATAACAGTGACAAAAATGAACATTTTAGAAACTACATGAACTGTCACAGTCATGTTTCAAATGAACAGAAGTTTTGGTTAATTTTTTAAAATAATTTATTTATTTAATTTTATTTTTGGCTGCATTGGGTCTTTGTTGCTGCACGTGGGCTTTCTCTAGTTGTGGCGACCAGGGACTACTCTTCGTTGCGGTGCACAGGCTTCTCATTGTGGTGGCTTGTTGTGGAGCACGGGCTCTAGGCGTCTGGGCTTCAGCAGTTGTGGCTCACGGGCTCAGTAGTTGTGGCTCACGGGCTCTAGAGCACAGGCTCAGTAGTTGTGGAGCACAGAATTAGTTGCTCCGCAGCATGTGGGATCTTCCCGGACCAGGGCTCAAACCCGTGTCTCCTGTATGGGCAGGCGGATTCTTAACCACTGCGCCACCAGGGAAGCCCATGCCTGCATTCTACAGCCCACGCGCCTAGAGCCCATGTTCCACAGCAAGAGAAGCGACTGCAATGAGAAGCCCGCGCACCGCAATGAGGAGCAGCCCCCGCTCGCCGCAACTAGAGAAAGCCCACGCGCAGCAACAAAGACCCAAGGCAGCCAAAAGTAATAAATAAATAAAAATAAATAAATTTATATTAAAAAATAAGAGTCTGACACTTGAAAAATGGAAAAGGTTTCTTACCTCTAGAAAAAAAATGAAAATGTGAGGGGCAGGAAAATTTTAAAGCCTCAAATAATGAGAAGAGCCCTTTGAAATTTTTGCCTAAAAAGAAAACCTCTCATTTTAGAGATATTTTTCAGAAGCAGTTTAACTCCACCAAAGGTCAATTCTGAGGAAAATCATTAAGTAAATAAATAAGTTTTCTTCAAACAGCTTAAATAACATATTGCTCTTACATTTAACCTAATATGACTAGTCATAAAGACCTTAGAGGAAAGTACAGGACTAAGAAATCCTCAAAGATGAGGTATCACCTCACACCAGTCAGAATGGCCATCATCAAAAAATCTATAGACAATAAATGCTGGAGAGGTGTGGAGAAAAGGGAACCCTCTTGCATTGTTGGTGGGAATGTAAATTGATACAGCCACTATGGAGAACAGTATGGAGGTTCCTTAAAAAACTACAAATAGAACTACCATACGACCCAGCAATCCCACTACTGGGCATATACCCTGAGAAAACCATAATTCAAAAAGAGTCATGTACCACAATGTTCATTGCAGTTCTATTTACAATAGCCAGGACACGGAAACAACCTAAGTGTCCATCGACAGATGAATGGATAAATATGTGACACATATATACAATGGAATATTACTCAGCCATAAAAAGAAACGAAATTGAGTTATTTGTAGTGAGGTGGATGGACCTAGAGACTGTCAAACAGAGTGAAGTAAGTCAGAAAGAGAAAAATAAATACCAAATGCTAACACATATATATGGAATCTAAAAAAAAAAGGTTCTGAAGAACTTAGGGGCAGGACAGGAATAAAGACGCAGACATAGAGAATGGACTTGAGGACACGGGGAGGGGGAAGGGTAAGCTGGGACAAAGTGAGAGAGTGGCATGGACTTATATATACTACCAAATGTAAAATAGCTAGTGGGAAGCAGCCACATAGCAAAGGGAGATCAGCTCGGTGCTTTGTGACCACGTAGAGGGGTGGGATAGGGTGGGAGGGAGACACAAGAGGGAGGCAATATGGGGATGTATGTGTATGTATAGCTGATTCACTTTGTTATACAGCAGAAACAAACATACCATTGTAAAGCAATTATTCTTCAATAAAGATGTTTAAAAAAAAAAAAAAGAAAGAAATACCCAAAGGAGTTTAAGGACTTCCAATGCAGGGTGAAGAAACTTAGCCATCAAAACATGTGGCTCTTAAAGACTTACTCTGCCAATTAGCACACTCTGTTCCTGATATACATGATGTATGGTCATGTTAGACATCAGACATCCTGTTAGACATTTGTCACCTCTTCAATAGTGTTTAAGAACATCAAATGTCAAGTCAACTGGAAACATGGCAGAGGTATTCTGTGATTCTATTAAATATATTAAAAATGAAATTTCTATTCAAGTACAGTGGGACAGGAGTGACAGCTTAGAGAAAAAGTAAGGCAGAACATGAGTCATGCTCCTAGTTATTTATTATCTCAATGGCTCAAAGCAAACAAGGTCACCTGACAAGCAAGAGGTCACTCTTCTTCTTGGCAGGTAAAAGAGGCAGGAGAGTCTGTTGTTTCTTTAATATAGTTTGGGACTTATTCTTGGCATAATAAAAAGAACAAACTCCATAAAAGGAAACACTAATTGAAAATGCTTTTATATCTTTGATAAATCTACCTCTTTTGGTTTTATTGTCTTCTTTTCTTCCCCAAGACCTCCCTATTTGTGTGAAATTGTGTTAAGAGCACACAGAGGGGGCTTCCCTGGTGGCGCAGTGGTTAAGAATCCACCTGCCAATGCAAGGGGCACAGGTTCAAGCCCTGGTCCAGGAAGATCCCACATGTCATGGAGCAACTAAGCCCGTGTGCCACAACTACTGAGCCCGCGTGCCACAACTACTGAAGCCCACGCGCCTAGAGCCCACGGTCCGCAACAAGAGAAACCACCGCATTGAGAAGCCCGCACACCGCAACAAAGAGTAGACCCCGCTCATTGCAACTAGAGAAAGCCCGCATGTAGCAATGAAGACCCAACGCAGCCAAAAATAAATAAAGAAATTTATTTTTTAAAAAACCCCTTGTTTTAAAAAAAAAAAAAAGAGCACACAGAGGATAAAAATGTATCCAGTACCTAGAATACTTTGTGCACAGAATAATCCATAACCACATCAGTAACAGTCATATGATAATTATGTCATTAAACTCAAAATTCTTTCATAGCTCTCTACATAAAATTACCATTTATATCTTCCAATAGGATCCCAGAATCCAGGCCTTGATAGTTTACAGGGTCCTTCAGTTGCCTGCTTATAAAAGCTATAGAACTTGAGCATCATTTCATTTGTTGGCTGGAATGAACCTATTGGAAACATACATTAAGTAAGATCACTTGGAGAACACAATTGATGAGCTGATGCTTAGCTTACTAACAGTGATTTTTTAATATTTCATTAATAGTTCAGATAATTTATTCTTATTTTACAGAAACAAAAGTTATGGCTCAGTTTATTTCTTTGATTTGAAAAAACTCTGAGATTTTACACTTTAATAACAACGCCTAACACAGTTCAATAAATAAGAGAATAAAAGAATAAACATGTTGTAGATGTAACCAAAATAACTGGCAAATGTCATTTTAAAAAATAAATTAAAATATAGAATAACTATCATGCAACTGTAATAAGGTATTTCTATTAAAAAATTGTGACAAACCACACTGACTATAGCACAAATGAAAGTTAAATGTATACTCTACTTAATAAAACTGCAACAGTAAGAAATTCAACTTCTCTTGGCCAAATTTCCGATTTCTCAGGGGATTAGGAACTTTGGCTAAAGCCAACCAGTGTGTACTGTGGTAGAAAAAGAATTAATCCAAGATAAAATAGATTTCTCACTTCCTACCTCCATAGTTTTGGACCTGCCAATTTTTGGAGGATCAGTCTTCACATGTTTCTAGCTTATCAATAAACTTTTTTATGTTTAAAGTTTTCAAATTGTTTGAACAAGTGCTATAAGTTGCAGTACTCTTCATGAGAGAGAAAAATTGGAATATAAATGTTTTATAATAACTAACTGGCTAAATAATTAAGATATACATAAATTATGGGATTATTTATAACTACCGCCCTTAAAATTTTTACTGTAGAAAAATATAAAAAATAGCATGAGAAAAGTTTCAAGATCTACTATAAAATGAGTTAAACAGCAGTTTAAAACAGCATATCCAGCACAATCCATTTTTACAAAATAAGTACTTATATACTTAAAAAGCAGAGTAGAAGGAAACATGTCAAAATGTTAAAAGAGGATAGATATCGCTGTCATAGCCATATAGATTACTTCTAGTTTCTTTTTTGCTTATTTGCATTTTTAAAAAATTTACATTTATTGTGCATTACTTTTGTTCCAAAATTTATTATAAAAACAAAAATTAAAACCGTAAAAAGATGTTTTTAAAACTTCACAGCTTGCATAATAATCTGATAACATGTAGTAATCAAAAGCTAGTAGTTTATAAACATTGTGAAAATTACAGCACAGACAAGCTGAGAGCTGGTGTTTCAGGTTTGGCCAGGAGTGAATAATTAATTCCAAAATCACAATAATAAATTAGCTACACAATATATGCTCATTTAGGAGTATCCATTAGATACAGTGTTTCAATGATATAGTCTTTATATAGCAGAGGGGAAAAAAATGGAGAAACTATAGTTAAAAATGGTTACCTATTTAAAAAAAAATGGTTACCTACTTAAATGACACAAACCTAAATTTAAAACATCAAAAGCCTCATCTCATAATATCTTCAGTAAGTCAATCAACTGAGATTTAAAAGTTTATTGGTTAAGGTGAGTAACATATACATTAGGTTAGAGCAAAAACTAATAACATATATTGAATATATTCTGTGTATAAGACACTAGATAAAGTATAGTCTCTATCCTCAAGGTGCTCACACACAACATCTTAACGAAAAACCTGAACAAACTTTTTGGCCAACCCAATACATTTGATATGTATGTGTTTAAAACATAATATAGGAAAATAAATTTCTAAAGGTCAAGGGCATACCAAACATAGGTGCTATAGGATTCATTATAACTTTATGCCATAGATAAAGATTAAGCAACAAGCAACATAAAAACTATAAGAATATCTGCAAAATAATCCAGGACAGATGACAAAACTTAAAAGTTTTACTATAAAACTATTTAATGATTCATTATAACAATACTTCTGCTTCAATTATTATCAGTTTAGTTTCAGGAGATAATAGTACAGTACTGAACATTGCCCCACCCAGCTGCCATTTGGCAGAGGTTCTTAACTTGGCAATACCTTCTTAAATGTTATATAAACACAAACTGTATTTACACTTATATGGGTTTCCTAATGAGTGATATATGGTGTCAGCAAAGATAGCAAACTATCATCAAGTCTAGCTCTATCAATTTTCAAAAAATATAAAAACGTGTGGTTTAGAAGTAAGGATGAAGGTACCATTTAAACAAAACTCTTAGAATCATGCCTTCCTGTAAACTCTCTTCATCAGATATTTAAAAAATCAATACCTAAATAAGTTCCTATGTTATTTCTCTATATTTTGTTCATTCACTCTTCTTTCAATCCCTCATATGTCCTCCTCCAATTTGGTGTTTGAGATTACAAAAGGAAAGCTATTTTGTGTATATTTGTTTTCAAAACCTTTTGTATCTGCACTTAATGAATGTTTGTTAATAGTATTGAACATTCATTACTTAGCCAAATGATAATTAATGAAAATAGGGAACATGACATTAAATACTATAGTAGTATATTAGTGTTATATTCAGTTAGTTTTACACTCTGGCACAATGATAGTAGTTAAAAGTATCATTAAAAAAATACACATTTATTGTGGAAAAATACACGTTTATTGCAGAAAGATATGAAGTGAAAAGTCAAATTCCCCCTTTCCAAGCCTCTCCACCGAAAAAATATTTGAATAACGGCCTTAAACTTCCCAGCATTTGTCAAAGACATAAAATTACAAATTCAAAAAGCTCTGCAAAACCCCAAACAGCATTAATATGAAGAAAACCATACCAAGACAGATCATAATCAAACTGCTCAAAACCAACAATAAAGAGAAAAATCTTGACAGAAGCCAGAGAAACGACAGGCGAAATATGAAAGAACAGCTCCAATGACTTTTCATCCAAGGTGCAAAGGTCCCATACGAGTATGAAAAAGAGAACACTAGGACCATAGAACAGGTTTTTTTTTTTTTAAGTAGTAAATATATATGTACTTTTAAAATAAGAGAAATCGTTTTACAAATGAATATAGTTGTTCTTTCCTTTCTTTCCCTTCATATCAAAAGTTTTCAAAAAGTAGACTTTATGAGTATGCGGCCCTAGGCATCCCCATCCCAGATTTTTAAAAAACATACCCAAATCCGCAGTCATTAAGGGACTTTTCGACAACAATATAAACTGCTTAAAATCTGGATAATATATTTGTCTCAGGCTTGAAAGATCAGCAGGCAATTCCCATCCGACACCTCCCCTTCAATTACATGCCTTTTCAACGCAAAAAAAGAAGTAGGTTAAATAAGCAAGACTAGAAGCAGAAAGAAGGCTAAAGGAGGTGAGATTCAGAAACTGGGGCCTCAAGCCTCTGCAGAAGGCTTGTCCAGCCGGGCATGCACGTACCATTTTTCGGCAAACTCTGGATCACCTTCACCGCCGCCTCAAACCGGGTTTCATGCACGGATCTCGTGTCCGCCATCTCCAGCCTCCAGCGCCGGCCCCGGTCCCAAGGTCTGTCGGCTGGAATCAGGCAGCAGCAGCAGCACCACCTTTCCCAGGAGCCTGCATGAAACTGGAACATGGAGCGCAGCCGCGGATCAACATGCCCAAAGGGAGGAGGACCCGGAGCGCAGCTGGTCAGTTCCCCGTGGCCCTGCCCTATCCAGGCCACACAGTCTGAGATGGCCCGGCTCCTTCCTCCTCCCCGGGGCGTGACCTAGGCTGGGGAGGCCGGGCCGCCCAGACAGAAAAACAACTCACCGAGAGGAAGAGCATCTCTAGCAGAAGGCGGAGGGGCCCCGGGCACTGGTGGTCACTGTGCCGCTGACCCACCCGCACGACCCTGGCGGAGCGGCCACACCCCCCATCCCGGCGAAGTCCGTCTGTCCGTCCGCGCCCTCCCCGCAGCCCCGCCCCAGAGTCTTGGGGGGACCCACTCTCTACCGCCACCGTCGCCGCGCAGCAAACTCCACCCACCCGCCCAGCAGCCTTGGCGATGACGCGCGCCGTCTGTCTGTCCCTGGAAAAGGGCCGGAGAAAGCGGAAAAGAAGAGCAGCGAGATGGATCGGCGGAGGGCCCCGGTCTCGTTGTTTGAACAGGCCCGACCGATGTGTCGGCGCCAGGGCAGCAGAGGCGGGGTTGCAGCGCGTGTAGGCACCGCTGGGCAAAAAAATGACTGTGGTCCCCAGCGCCTGTCCTCTCTTAGGTTAAGGTTTGAGAAAGGTGATGGGACTTAAGCAAAGAGCTTTAGATCCAGAGAGACCTGGTGCGAACCTTAAATTCTGCCATTTAAGTTCTGCGACCTAGGGCAAGTTACTTAGCCTCTCCAGCGGCAATCTTCCTAACACCCGAAAGGGTAGATGAAAGGATTAGGGATGCTGGATGGAGGTGCTTAGCAGTGCTTGGCTCGCAGGTCTTTGACAGCTTTAGCCGCCCCGAGACAAGGACGTCCGAGCAACAACCAAAGGAGAGGGGAGGTTGCCCGCTGCTTAGACTGGGCGGGGGGAGGGAGAGCACCTTCCCTTGCACCAACCCCGACTTCGATCCCCAGGGATCCGGGCTCCGTACAGCTCCAGCCCGAGCTAATGGGCGACAGGGCGTGGGGGAGGGGCGAACGAGGGACCAGTACGGATCATCAACCCTAGAAAGAGGTACCCTGGGTCTTCACCTTTCTAGCACATCGCCCCGCGTCCTCAGGCATCTAGGAAGCGCCCCCAGGCCCAAGGCGGGGGTACTGCTATAGGTTCTGGGGGTGGAGTCCTGCTGCCCCGAAATCCCAAAGTCGCCAGGTCCCTTTGTCAGTTCGGGAGGGGTTAGGAGGGTGACTAGTCCAAATCTAGGCGCAGACTCTAAGTTACTCTTCCCTTGGAGCCGCAGTGCCGGCATTTACCTTAGTATTGCCGGGCAAGGCCTGTCCGGTAAGGTTCCCGACGCCCGCCCCTCGCCCTGCCCCGCGGGCTTGTGGGAAATGTAGTCCCTGCTCCGGGCGCTTCCGGACACCTCCCTCTGGCGGCGGGCGTTCCTCCCACCTGTTCCGGTTCGTTTTCTCTGTCCCGCAGATGCTGGAGCCGTTGCGACGGAAGTCCCGCCTTCCTGCTGCGTCGCACTTTGTGCTACTTCAAAACACCACATCCGCTTCCAGCCAAAGGGATAGACGCTCAGTGGTCCTTTCAGAGGTATCCAGGTGGGGCTGGACTGGAGTGGGAGAGCTGGGGTCTTGTTTCTTGCTTCTGATGCTTACTAACTTTGAGATCGTGTGCTGTTAGATTACCGTCAGGTAATAAAAACTACAGCTTACTGAGTGCCTGATACTTGCCAAGCACATAATGTGTATTCCAAAAACGCTGTAGGGTGTTTGTCAATGAGGAAATTGAACCATATTAACTCATTTGCCCAGGGTCAAGTAGCAGTAAGTACAGGAGTAAATAGACAGAGCCAGGAGTCAGTCAATGCAAAAAAATCTTGCTTTATATCTTGGATTTTTTCCAGGACAGCGGAGTGTAAGAAACTAACAGTGTCCAACTAGGGAGATTTTATGTGTTTAATATCTACCGATTCCTCTACTCTTTCCTTGCTCTTTTATTATATATCTTTTCAGTTCCAGTCAGTCGTGCATACTTATAAGAGGGCTTGGGTATTCATTTCGTATCTAGGACTTCATTTTAGCAACTGTTCATTAAGCTTATGTAATAAGCGAATTTACAGTACATTGGTCTTTAAGTTATGATGAATAAGAATTTTTCTGCCAGTGACTTCTGTTGTATTTCCATTTGCTGGTACTATGAATTTCCAATCAAGGAGAATAGCATAAGGAGAAAAGAAATTGAGGTTATTCAGGTAAAGGTATTTTAAAAGTAGCTCCTTCTTGTAGCTGTGCTGGTTTAGATGTGGTACTTCCTACTGAAATGTAATGATGAATATGATGGATTGAATCAGTTCCTAAGGTGCCTTCCAATTATGTAATCCTGTAATTCTACCTAAAATATATCTCATGGAACACTAATGCCTTTTAGTACTTTCAGTACAGTGCCTAATATGAAGCATTTATTTTAAATTGAGATATATCGACATATAACAATATATTAGTTTCAGGTGTACAACATAATGATTTGATATTTGCATACATTATGAAATGATCACTGTGCAGTAAATAAAGCATTCTTGATCATGTATTTCTATAGATATTTTTTATATAAATTTATTTATTTATTCATTAATTTAATTTTTGGCTGCATTGGGTCTTCGCTGGTGCACTCGGGCTTTCTCTAGTTGAAGTGAGCAGGGGCTACTCTTTGTTGCGGGGCGCAGGCTTCTCATTGTGGTGGCTTCTCTTGTTGCAGAGAACAGGCTCTAGGCACGCGGGCTTCAGTAGTTGTGGCACACGGGCTTCAGTAGTTGTGGCTCGTGGGCTCTAGAGCACAGGCTGAGTAGTTGTGGTGCACGGGCTTAGTTGCTCCGTGGCATGTGGGATCTTCCCGGACCAGGGCTGAAACCCATGTCCCCTGCATTGGCAGGCGGATTCTTAACCACTGCGCCACCAGGGAAGCCCTCTACAGATATTTTAATTAAGAATGGGTCCGCTTCTTACACATGACCACAAGAAAGGTAAAATAGTACATTGAAGGGTTTTAAGAAACATAAAGGAATAAATATTAAAATAAAAAGGATTCTTTTAGATGCTCCTTCCTTTACAAACATTTTAAAAGTCCTGCTATGTCTCATGTAATGTAATTGACACTGAAGTTACAAAACCTTTCAGGGAACTCAGTCTAGTGTGGGAAACAGGTATGTAATGTAATAATTACACTGCAATGCAGAAGTGTTAAAACTGAAAGATATAAAAAACACTATATTATGTGTACCAAAAGTCAACTACAAAAGTGTTCATAATAGCACTGTTTGCTAACAGCCCAAACCTGGAAGCAACTCAGTGACCATCAACAGTGGAATAGGTAAATATGGACTACTGAAGAGCAATGAGAGCAAATGAACTACCTCTGTTCAGCATCTTCTGTGAATCTCAGAGGCGCAAGGGAAAAGAATCTAGATTCAAAAGAGACCATATTGTATGATTCTGTCTACATAAGTTTCAAACAGGCAAAACCAACGTATGTTCAAATTCAGGCTCGAGGTAAAGTGTCTGCAAATGGGAAGAGGGAACTTAGAGGTTCTAGTATTGTTCTATTTCTTGAGTTAGGTGCTTTTCACAGGGGTACAGGGGTATGTTCACTTTGTGTAACTACTGAAATGCATAACTAAGATTTGTTTATTTTTCTTTGTATATGTTATCCTTCAATTAAAACTTTCATTTAAAAAATTTAAGTGCCATGGGAACAAGAGAAAGATTAAATCTATGTGACAGATGAGGGGGATGTCACAGAGGAAGCAACTTTTTAGCTGGTTCTTCTGGAATGGGGAGAGAGTCATTCTAGGTAGAGGTAGAAAAGCTAAAACAAGTGATCATTTTGTAATGTATAGAAATATCGTTATCACTGTGTTGTGCACCAGGAACTAACATAGTGTTGTAGGTCAATTATACTTAAAAAGAAAAACAAACTCATAGAAAAAGAGACCAGATTTGCAGTTACCAGAGGTTGGAAGTGGAGGGAGGAGGAATTGAATGAAGGTGGTCAAAAGATACGAACTTCCAGTTATAAAATAAATACTAAGGATGTAATATACAACATGATTGATATAATTAACACTGCTGTATGATATATATGAAAGTTGTTAGAGTAAATCCTAAGAGTTCTCATCACAGGTAAAAAAATACTTCTTTTTCTTTTCTGTTTATTAAACTTCCTGTGATAATCATTTCAAGATGTATGTTAAGTCAAATCATTATGCTGTACACCTTAAACTTATACAGTGCTCTATGTCAATTATATCTCAGTAAAACTGGAAGAAACAAAAGCTAAAACAGTACACCATATGTGGTTAGCAGCAAGTTTGTTCACATGATGGCAACATAGTTATGAGGGAAGGTGGGTCAAAGCTCTGGATGAAAGGTCAAAGCACTGATTGAGGCCGACTTGAAGGTCATATATGCCATGCAAAGGAGTTTGTACTTTGTTATGGATCCATGAAGACTATTTTTGTATCAGCTACAGTTTGGTTAGGAAAGCGGTTAGGAAAGCAGAACTACTATGATTGATACGGTATAAGAGATTTTTTTGGGGGGGGATTTATTTTTGGCTGTGTTGGGCCTTCGTTGCTGCGCACGGGCTTTCTCTAGTTGTGGTGAGGGGGTCTACTTTTCGTTGCAGTGCACAGGCCTCTCATTGCAGTGGCCTCTCTTGTTGCAGAGCATGGGCTTCAGTAGTCATGGTACGCGGGCTCAGTAGTTGTGGCTCTCAGGCTCTAGAGCACAGGCTCAGTAGTTGTGGCTCATGGGCTTAGTTGCTCTGTGGCACGTGGGATCTTCCTGGACCAGGGCTCGAACACGTGTCCCCTGCATTAGCAGGCGGACTCTTAACCACTGTGCCACCAGGGAAGCCCGGTATAAGAGAGCAATTACAGGGATTAGAGTTTACATAACTGTGGGAGCTGATAAAGAGGCCTTTGGAACACTTTGCCTCTGTTTCTGGAGGTGAGGCTAAAATGGCTATAGGTCAGCATATCTTATAGTCATGAACTGGTGTGAAGGACTGAAGAGCAAACTGAGACCCCTAAGCACAAACTGAAACCAATGAGGACAAATTGAATCCTATGTTATCTCTCACTGCTTCTAAATTCAGTGATGTGCATATAACCTTCAGAACAAAATGGTACCAGTCTCCATGGAGCTGAACTCATGCCTGACTTAAGACCCAGAGAAGCTGTGTGTCAAGCTGCTACTCCATGCCTGGTGTCCTTCAGAGCTGCTTCACTTCTGCCTGCCAAACCTCACATAAATTCATCTGGGAGGGGACTTCCCTGGTGGTGCAGTGGATAAGAATCCACGTGCCAATGCAGGGGACATGGGTTCGATCCCTGGTCCGGGGAGATCCCACATGCCACAGAGCAACTAAGCCCATGTGCCACAACTACTGAGCCGGCACACCTAGAGCCCGTGCTCCACAACAAGAGAAGCCACCCCAACGAGAAGCCCATGCTCCACAACAAAGAGCAGCCCCCGTTTGCCGCAACTAGAGAAAGCCCGTGCACAGCAACAAAGACCCAATGCAGCCAAAAATAAATAAATTTTTTTTAAAAATTCATCTGTTAGATACAGTTCTAGCTTCTCTAAGAATGATGACCCAATACAAATTCACCACAGTTATTATAATTATTACTTGGCGTGGCCAAATTTTATTCCAGAAATATATAGAAAGATAAACATTAAAAAATCTAACAGGGGGGCTTCCCTGGTGGCGCAGCGGTTGAGAGTCCGCCTGCCAATGCAGGGGACATGGGTTCGTGCCCCAGTCCGGGAAGATCCCACATGCCATGGAATGGCTGGGCCTGTGAGCCATGGCCACTGAGCCTGCGCGTCCGGAGCCTGTGCTCCCCAACAGGAGAGGCCACAACAGTGAGAGGCCCGCGTACCACAAAAAAAAAAAAAAAAAATCTAACAGGAACTTCAGTGGTGGTCCAGTGGGTAAGACTGCGTGCTCCCAATATAGGGGGCTGGAGTTCAATCCCTGGCTGGGGAACTAGATCTTACATACATGCCACAACTAAGAGTCCACATGCTGCAACTAAGACCCGGTGCAGCCAAGATAAATATAAATAAATAAATATTTTTTAAAAAAGAGTTCTCATCACAAGGAAAAAAAATTTTTTTAAATCTAACCTAAATAAAAAGAGAAAATGAAAAGACAAAACAAAAACCCAACCTTGGCTGTTATTCAGAAATACCATCTGTTGTGGACTGAATGTTTGTGTCCGCAAAATTCATGTGTTGAAGCCCTAACCCCCAATGTGATTGTATTTGGAGATAGGGCCTGTGATAAAGGCTAAATGAGGTCATAAGGGTGGGACCCAAGTCCAATAGGGTGGTGCCCTTATACGAAAAGGAGGAGACACCAGAACTCTTTCTCTCCACTATGTGAGGACATAGAAAGAAAGTACCTATCTATAAGCCAGCATCTTGACCTTGGGCTTCTCAGCCTCCAGACTGTAAGAAATAAATTTCTGTTGCTTAAGCCACCCAGTCTATGGTATTTTATTATGGCAGACTGAGTGGATAAAGACTCCAGCCATACTTCTGAAAGACAGCCAAAGAGGAAAAAGAAATGAGGCATAAATATAAGAAAGGAAGAGACAAAATTTTTATTTTTGGATAATAGAATTGTCTAGAAAAATAATATTGAATAAGCTAAAATGCTATTAAAATGAATTTGAGTTCAAGCAGATGAATAATTTGAGATAAATATACAAAATCTATAGTTTTCTAGTATTGGAATGCAGAAGTCAAGGCCAGAATGATTAAAGACTTAAATATAAAAAGTAAAACTAGGGGCTTCCCGGGTGGCCCAGTGGTTAAGAATCCACCTGCCAATGCAGGGAACTTGGGTTCGAGCCCGTGTGCTACAGCTACTGAGCTTGCATTCTAGAGCCCACGAGCCACAACTGCTGAAGCCCGCACGCCTAGAGCCCGTGCTCCGCAACAAGAGAAGCCACCGCGATGAGCAGCCCGCGCACCACAATTAGCAGCCCCCGCTCACCTCAACTAGAGAAAGCCTGCGCGTGGCAACGAAGACCCAACACAGCCAAAAATCAGTAAATAAAATAAATTTTGAAAAATGTTAAATAAAAAATATAAAAAGCAAAACTACAAATTCTTAGACGATAAGACATTCTTAGCTAATGCAACAAGACAAAAAAATATGAATGAGATATAAGAATCAGGAAAGAAAAAGTGAATCTTTCATTATTTGCAGATGATATGTTTGTCCACGTAGAAAATTTAGGGGAGGGAATGCCCTGGCAGTCTAGTGGTTAGGACTTGGCACTCTCAGTGCTGAGGCTCAGGTTCAGTCCCTGGTCAGGGAACTAAGATCCCACAAGCTGTGAGGCACAGCCAAAAGAAAAAAAGAAAAATTAGGGGAAGCAACAGTTATTACAGTGAAGAAAGTGTTCAGCTGAACATAAGGTCAATCAATAATGATCCCTTAAACCAACACTAATCAATTAGAAAGTGTAATAGAAAAATATTGACAACAGCAATACATTCCAAAGTACCAGGAACAAATAAAAAATGTGTAATACCTTTATGGAAAATAATGAAATTTATCAATGGGCAAAATTATCAAAATTTATCAACACAGCCAAAAATAAAATTAATTAAAAAAGAAAAAAGTTCTTAGGGCTTCCCTGGTGGCGCAGTGGTTGAGAGTCCGCCTGCCGATGCAGGGGACGCGGGTTCGTGCCCCGGTCCGGGAAGATCCCACATGGCGTGGAGCAGCTAGGCCCGTGAGCCATGGCCGCTGAGCCTGCGCGTCTCCGCAACGGGAGAGGCCACAACAGGGAGAGGCCCGCGTACCGCAAAAAAAAAAAAAAAAAAAAAGTTCTTAGAAGAAAAATAAAACAGCTGCTGCATTGCACAACACCAGAGGGTACCATTCGTGTTTTAATGGATTTTAGTCGATGCCCCCCGAAGTCATGCAACACAGTGGTCTTGTTTATGATTAAGTATTAAGGAAAGGTTTACATAACAAGCCCCCCAAAATAGAATTGTGAAAAGAAAATATGGATACTTGTCTTAGCTTAGGCTTGCATTAACTAAATACCACAGACTGAGTGGCTTAAACATCAGACATTTATTTCTCACAATTCTGAAGGCTGAGAAATCCAAGATCAGGGTACTAGCTGCCTGGGGTTCTTGGTGAGAGCCCCTTCCCTGGCTTGCAGATGGCTGCCTTTTTGCTGTCCTTTCCTCAGTGTGATGAATGCTCATTGAGAGAGAGGTCTCTTTCTCTTCATCTTCTCATAAGGGCACTAATCCCATCATGAGAGTCCCCAAGTTCATGAACTAATCAAAACCTAATTACATCCTGAAGTCCCCACCTCCAAAAACCATCACACTGGGGATTAGAGTTTCAGAATATGAATTATTCGGGGCAGAATAAACATTCAGTCTACAATATGTTTTACTACATACAAATTGAAAACTTTGGTGTGAAAGAAGATATATATATATATATATATATATATATATATATATATATATATATATATAACTAAAAGCATGCTACCGATTTGGAAAAAAATCTTTCAACATACTTTTTTAATATAAATTTATTTATTTATTTTAATTATTTATTATTGGCTGCATTGGGTCTTTGTGCTGTGCGCAGGCTTCTCATTGTGGTGGCTTCTCTTTTTGCGGAGCACAGGCCCTAGGCTCTTGGGCTTCAGTAGTTGTGGCACACAGGCTCAGTAGTTGTGGCTCGCAGGCTTAGTTGCTCTGCAGCACGTGGGATCTTCCCGGACCAGGGATCGAACCCATGTCCGCTGCATTGGCAGGTAGGTTCTCAACCACTGCGTCACCAAGGAAGTTCCTCAACACATATGTTGAGTGATAGTCTCTATATCCAACTCCCTTCTCCCTTGTCTCTATAGAGGTTATAAAAAGCTAAGAACTTAATTTCCTAGACTCTCCTACAGCTAAAGGTAGCCATGTGTCACAGTTCTGGTCTGTGAGTATAATGGCAGTTGCTGGATAGTGCTTCTGTGAAGGATTTTTTACAGGTAAAGATTTAGTTGGCTTGCCTCTTAGCCTTTTACCCTCATCCTTCTTCTTAATGAAAAGTTGTTGATGTGGATAGAGGTATAGCAGCTATCTTACCCCATATATATCAAGAGTCATGTATCAAGGAGAAGAGGAACCCGAGTCCTTGATGACATCATGAATACCAGCACCAGCCTTGTTTGGTCTATTTGTCCTTCCAAATTTCCTGAATATAAAAATATAAACATCAGAAAGCTGTTTGTAATAGTAAACAGCTTGAAACAACCAAAATACCTTCAAATGGAGAATGCATAATAAAGTGTGGAACATTTAAACAATGAGATGCTATACAGTGATGAGAAAGGAATGGACCATTCGACTGTGAATCACAAGAATATAATGTTAAGTGGAAAAAAAATTTGTAGAATATATAAAACGCAAAAAACAGAATTATAAATTATTTATACAAACGTAATGTGTAAAATATCTTTCAATAGAAAGAGAAACACTAAATTCATGCTAGTGATTGCCTTGGTGGGTGGAGGGACTGGTTATGGCACACAGAGGGTCTACATTTTTATCTGAATATTTTATTTCCCTGAAAAAAGCAAATATGAGAAGTGTAACAAATTTTATTTTGTAGAATTTTACCCAGTTGCCCCACATTGTTTATTGAATAATTCACCTCTTCCCCCCAATTTGAAATGCCCCCTTTAAAAATACTAGTTCCCACAACCCAGCAGCAACAACAAAAAACAGATTTAAAAACGTACAAAGGACTTGAACAGACATTTCTCCAAAGAAGATATGCAGGTGGCCAATGAACAGATGAAATGATGCTCAGCACCACTAATCAATTGAGGAATGCAAATCAAAACCACAGTGAGATACCACATCACATCACATTAGGATAGCTATTATCAAAAAATCAGAAGATAGCAGTATTGGTGAGGATGTGGAGAAATTGGAACCATTGTGTATTGCTGGTGGAAATGTAAGATAGTGCACCTGCTCTGGAAAACAGTATGGCAGTTCCTCACAAAAATAAATATAGAATTATCAGGGAATTCCGTGGCGGTCCAGTGGTTAGGATGCTGCACTTTCACTGCCAAGGGCCCGGGTTCAGTCCCTGGTCAGGGAACTAAGATCCCGCAAGCCCTGCAGCGTGGCCGAAAAAAAAAAAAAAAGATTAGAATTATCACATGACCCAGCAATTTCCCTTCTGGACATGTATTTGAAAGCAGAAACTCAGACATATGTTTGTACAGTCATGTTCATAGCAGCACTAGTGACAATACCCAAACGGTGGACCCTATTGTCCATGAACAGATGAGTAGATAAACAAGATGTGGAACATACATATGATGGAATATGATTCAGCCTTAAAAAAATGAAGGAAATTCTGATGCATGCTACATGGATAAACCTTGAAGACATTATGCTAAGCCAAATAAGCCAGTCGCAGAAGGACAAATATTGTACTTCCACGAGGTACCTAGAGTAGTCAAATTCATATAGACAGAAAGTAGACTGCTGGTTGCCAGGGACTGGGTGGAGGGGTGAATGGACAGTTATTATTTAATGGGTATAAAATTTCACTTTGGGAAGATGAAAAAGTTCTGGAGATGGACAACGGTGATGGTTGTACAACATTGTGGATATATTCAACATTACTGAACTGTACACTTAAAAATAAAGCAGTAAATTTTATGTTAAATATATTTTGTCACAATAAAAACTCAACTTTATAAATTATATGCCCTTGGAAAATGTGAAAACGGTGGGAAAATGGAGAAATCCTACTTCACAGAACTTAATTTTGCAATGCAAATCTTTTTTTTTTTAATAATTCAGGCCTTTGTGTTTATTTCAGCAAAGCCAAATCCAGTAAACTGTTTTCATCCAGGATTAATCAGAACTACAAGGTTGGACTGTTCTCCTTCAGAATAGGCCAGTGTGTTTCAGATGGGTAAATGGATTTGCCTTAAACAAGCAAACGAATGAACAAACTAGTTCCTATTATATTTGGGGGCTTCTTTCTGGACTTTCTATTCTTTTTCTTTTGTCTCTTTATCTATTCATGTGCCATTACAAACATTTCAATATGTTTTGATTTATTTTGTTTTTGGATGTGCTGAGCGGCTTGTGGGATCTTAGTTCCTCCGACCAGGGATTGAACCCAGGCCACAGAAGTGAAAGTGCCGAGTCCTAACGATTGGACTGCCAGGGAACTCCCTTAAATATGTTTTGATAACATATAGGGCTATATTTTCTTATGTAAAATAAAAACTCTTCACTGCAGTATTGTGGTGATAAAGTTTGAAAAAAATTTAAATGTCCTTCCACATGGAACTGAGTGAATAATTATGACCCATCCAATCGGTAAAACACCATAAAGAATAACAGGGCAGTTTTAACGTATGATATGGAATGATCTCCGTGATATGGTTAAATAAAAAAGAAAGAAGGAAGAACACTATGTACGATTTAGGTAAAAATTTTGTTTTTATGGGCATAGAAGAGCTACAAGGCCTATAAGAAATTAATAACATTTGTTGCCTCTGGGGTTGGTTACTAGGAATCAGGTGTGATTCTCAATGCATACTTTTTTGAGCTTTTTGAATATTAAACCATGTGAATGTCTTACAAATTAAACTAAATAAATAAAATCTGAAAAAAAAAAGATACTGTTTGCTAAAAACACTTATAGGACTATTAGGACTACATTCCTATTTACCCTGCTCCTTGGGTTGATATCAAAGTGTTGCTCTTATATGGACATCTCCATCGACTTGATCTGGTGGTCCAAGAATTTTACAAACTTTTCAGACTAGGTTTCCAAATAAGAAATGTGTTTTCCATCACCACGGAATACGCTTATATGTATATTATTTAAAACAAAATTTTCATTAAATAATACTTGTGTTATATACTCTTAAATTGTCTCCTCTTTTTTATTTTAAAAATCCTGGTCATGATCCATTTCATTGATGTTATGATCATAGAGATATTAACTAATTTTCTAATGAAAAACACTGGTGTTCTTTAAAATTATAGGATTATAATTGAATTCTTGCAAATATTTTTGAAGTATTTCTTATTGATTCTCTGTGAAAATGAAAAAGAGTGTAATACTGGCCAGTAGTGGAATAGTTGAGTCTAAAATTCTTCTGCATCATGTGTAGAGTATTGGCCTAAGATATCCACACTTGCAATTTGCCAAAATAAAACAGCATACAATCTAGAGGCAAAATATAGTAAATTTATGCCTTTATTATTTTATGGGATTCATATCTGTCAAGATAACAAATTAAACACACTAACAGAGATTGAGTCTTATTCTTTTTTTAAAAAATTGAATATTTATTTATTTATTTATTTTTGGCTGCGTTGGGTCTTCGTTGCTGTGTGCCGGCTTTCTTTAGTTGTGGTGAGCGGGGGCTAATCTTCGTTGCGGTGTGCGGGCTTCTCTGGTTGCGGAGCACGGGCTCTAGGCGCACAGGCTTCAGTAATTGCAGCATGTGGGCTCAGTAGTTGCGGCATGCGGGCTCTAGAGAGCAGGCTCAGTAGTTGTAGCACACAGGCTTAGTTGACCCGCGGCATGTGGGATCTTCCTGGACCAGGGCTCGAACCCATGTCCCCTGCATTGGCAGGTGGGTTCTTAACCACTGGACCACTGGAGAGGTCCTTGAGTCTTATTCTTGAATTCACATCAGCTGTACTGGACTCTTTAAATTGTTTTGGTAGTAGAAAGTCTTTGGTGGACAGTTTATTTAATCTCAGCTTATAAGAACACAACTGTCCATAAAGGAGTTTAACTGCACTCAGTCTAAAAAGGCTTGGATTCCACCATTGACAGCAGGTGCTAAGGAAAGCCAGGAGGTGAGTCCAGAGATAAGTCATTGGAACAAGTGAGTCAGAAATTTTATATATCCCTTCCCCTCAATCCCGTTGGTACGAGCTTCGTCCTGCAGCCACATCTAGCCTCTTAGGAAAGCTGAGAAATGTAGTTTACTTGGATGACCTAGTGAACAGTAGGAAGTGAAGAACAGATTTGTGAGGGCAAACAATTTTGATCAGAAATGCTTATATTTGTTGAACACATTTTTTTCTTTGTTTTTATGTTTTGCTTTTGAATGGCAAAATACCATAAGCAAAGACTAAAGTAATTGTAAAGTCATACAAGGTGTTGTAACCCATTTAATATCCTTAACATATGAGGAGAATCTACAAATCAATAAGAGAAAGTGAACAACAATACAAAAAAGTGCAGCGGACTTGAACGGGCAGTTTTTAAAAGTGGAAATCTGGCTAATCAATAAAGAATAAACATACGAAGAGATACTCAAGCATACAGATTAAAATAATGAAATGCCATTCTCCATTCAGTATACTGGCCAAAAGTATAAACACCAAAAATATTCATGGCAGGCAAGGATGCAACTAAAGGGACAGGCTTGCTGACTGAGTATAAATGACTGAAGCTTTTTTCTCTCTAATATTTGTTATTTCCTTCCTTCTTCTTTACTTAGTATGATTTAGTTTACTCATCCTTTTCCAGTGTCTTAACATGACAAGTTAGGTTACTGATGTGGGATCTTCCTTTCTTTCTTTTTTATTGTGGTAAAATAAACATAACAAAGATTTCCATCTTAATCATTTTCTAGTGCACAGTTCAGTGGCAGTAAACACATTAACACTGTTGTGAAGCCAAGATCACCATCTACCCCTACAACTCTTTTCATTTTGTAAAACTGAAACTCTCTACAGAGTAAACAATAACTCCCCATTCTTTCCTCTCCCCAGTCCCTGGCAGCCACCCTTCTATTTTCTGTTGGTATCTTTTTTTTTTTTTTTTTTGGTATCATTTTAACTGCTCTAAGCACCTCATATAAGGGGAATCACATAGTGTTTGTCTTTTTGTGACTGGCTTATTTCACTTAGCAAAATGTCCTCAAGGTTCATTCATGTTAGACTTCCCTGGCAGTCCCGTGGTTAAGACTCCACACTTCCACTGTAGGGGGACACAGTTTCGATCCCTGGTCGGGGAACTAAGATCCCACATGCTGCGCGGCCAAAAAAAAAAAAAAAGTTCATCTATATTGTAACATATCAGAGAATTTCCTTCCTTTTTAAGGCCGAAAATATACCATTGTAAGTATATACCACATTTTGCTTATCCTTTAATTCATTGATGGACACTTCCTTCCACATTTTAGCTATTTTGAATAATGCTTCTATGAACACGGGTATACAAATATCTTTGAGCTATTTGCCTTCAATTCTTTTGGGTGTATGCCTACAAGTGGGATTTCTGGATCGTATGATAATTCTATTTTTAATTTACTGAGGAATCTCCATGATTAGTACTAGTACTTATTTAGGACTGACTGCATTTCTGTTTTTGAGTTCTATGAGTAAGCCTGAATTTTTGTAATGTAATCCTTTTTTTCTTTTTCTTTTTTCCTTCCCTTTTCCCTTTTTCTTTCTTACGGTATCTTGAGTTGTTTTCTGTAACTTCCAACTAAAGAAATACTAACTTTACATGAATTGTCATTTGCCTTTAGACTTTTATTTATTTATTTGTTTGTTTATTTATTTATTTATTTCAGCACGCAGGATCTTTCGTTGCAGCGAGTGGGCTTCTTTCTGGTTGTGGCTCCAGAGCGTGCAGGCTCAGTAGTTGTGGCACACGGCCTTAGTTGCCCCTTGGCATGTGGGATCTTAGTTCCCTGACCAGGGATCGAACTTGCGTCCCCTGCATTGGAAGGCGGATTCTTAACCACTGGACTGCCAGGGAAGTCCCTCTCTTTAGACTTTTTTTTTTTTTTTTTTGCGGTACGCAGGCCTCTCACTGTTGTGGCCTCTCCTGTTGCGGAGCACAGGCTCCGGATGCGCAGGCTCAGCGGCCATGGCTCACGGGCCCAGCCGCTCCGCGGCATGTGGGATCTTCCCAGACCGGGGCACGAACCCGTGTCCCCTGCATCGGCCGGCGGACTCTCAACCACTGTGCCACCAGGGAAGCCCCGTCTTTAGACTTTTTAAATGTCATTTTGTTCAGTTGTATTAGTCAGGGAAAGAGAAATTACTCTAGATATTTCCAACGATAAGGGATTGGTAAAACCACTGGAAGCGTTGGAAGGACAAAGTTCAGGGAAGGGCCGTTGCTAGTACCCAGTTCGCCACTAGGTTCAAAGAAAGTGACCCTTGTTATTGCTGGCAAGGTCAGCTGCTCTGATAGTCGCAGACATGTGCAGCATCTTCCTGAAGTTGAGAGAGGGAAGTGGAGGAGGTTGTGTTGGTTCAGCAGCTTCCAAAATTAACAAGCGATTAATTCATTCAAATCATGCTGGAAATATTGCAGCTTCTGGTAAAGAAGAAAACAAAACATGAGATTTCATTTAAAGGGTATATTTTTTCCCCAAGCACCCCAGTCGCCTTTCATTTTTAGCCATTGCTAATTTTTAATTATTTCATGATAACAGCTTGCTCCACACTAAGATAACACTGGCTTGGCTTAATGTGTCCAGGAAAGATCTTTCTGTGTTAAAAGAACCAGGCCTGCCTGAAAACTGGCAGATGGGCTTGACCTCCTACAAATGTCATGACTCTGCATAAAAAGACACCCACCATCAAATTTTATTATCAACTATAATAAAATTTGGAGTGTTTACAGTTCATTTCATCCCCTGAAATCTTCTTGTCTTGCTAAACTGTTCAAACAGAGTGTCCTATTAGCCCTCCTTCCTTTTCTGGGGATTCCTGGGTGGTACTGTTAATTTGAAAAGAAACAAGGCAAGGTAATAATTGAGGGTTGTAGAATCTTAGGATGTCAGTTAATTCCCTGCAATGGACTAAATTATGTCCCCCCAAAATTCATAGGTTGAAGTCCTAACTTCAAGTACCTTAGACTGTGAATGTATTTGGAGGTAGGGCCTTTAAAGTGGTAGTTAAGGCTAAATGAGGTCACAGGGTCCTACCCTAATCCAATATGAGTGGTGTCCTTATCAAAAGATGAGGGTTAGGATACACGGAGAGACACCAGGGAAAAGGCCGCGTGCGAACAAATTGAGAAGATGGCCATCTTCGAGTCAAGGAGAAAGGCCTCAGGAGAAACCTACTGACTCCTTGATCTTGGACTTGCAGCCTCCAGAACTGCGAGGCAATAAATTTCTGTTGTTTAAGCTACATAATCTGTAGTTATTTTGTTATGGTGGCCTGAGTAGACTAATACACTCCCCTCTCCTTTTTTTTTTTAGAATGTGACCATGTCACATAGTGTAGTGGATGGGGACCCTGGGGATGGGGGAGAAGAGCCCTGGTTGCCTGACTCCTGGTTTCTGTCCACTGTACCACATTGCTCCTCTACATTCTGGTTTGCTGACCACTAACTTCCAGTTTAGTATCCTGGGATGCAATATTGTGAATTAGCTTCCCAGGAGTCTGAGGTTCTCTAAGTATATGCAGTGTCCCCCCTTGTGTGTCAGATAACAAGATAGTCCAAATTATGATGTTGCCTGGCATGTCTCTTCATCCCTCTGAACTAAGGTCTTTATGATTGTCAGCAATCTGCTATTTCAAAGTGGAATACATGAAATTTCAATTTCTCTCCAAGCACATGTGCAGAATTTGCAGTTACAAACTGTTTTTCATGACCAAAATGATTAGCTTGACTAGACATCCATGAAATGAAACGTACAATGTCTGATTTTCAACTGGAGCCCAAGGAATCCATCAAATTTAATACTGTTATTCTTTATTCTGTTGAGATTTATTTGAAAAAAAATAACCCCACAGAAAAATACTAAATCAGGGAGTTCCCTGGTGGTCCAGTGGTTAGGACTCCGTGCTTTCATTGCTGAGGGCCCAAGTTTGATTCCTCGTTGGGAAACTAAGATCCTGCATGCTGCGTGGCGCAGCCTAAATAAATAAAGTAAAATATTAACATTAAAAAAATACTAAAGGGCTTCCCTGGTGGTGCAGTGGTTGAGAGTCCAACTGCTGATGCAGGGGACGCGGGTTCGTGCCCCGGTCCGGGAGGATCCCGCGTGCTGCGGAGCGGCTGGGCCAGTGAGCCATGGCCGCTGAGCCTGCGCATCCAGCGCCTGTGCTCCGCGACGGGAGAGGCCACAACAGTGAGAGGCCCGCGTACCGCAAAAAAACAAAAACAAAAACAAAAGAAAATACTGAAGCATTAAATACTATAAAAGTGCACATGATGGGAGAGCAGTTAGACTCTCAAAAGTTAGTATCATGCTCATAATTTAGTGTCACAATGTGTACCTATAATACTTAATGTTAACTCTTGAGCATTTAGTCACCCTTACTACTGGGAAAGGCAAGCTGTCTTTTTGGATTGTATGACTTTTCATCATATATCAAAGGCAACAAAAATATGTAACTTTTTCCTGTTCTCTAATATTCGAAGCAAGGGATTTTTCTCCTGCCTGTACTTTCTGGGGTCGTTTTCAGTTAGATGTAATTTAGTTACAATAAAACTCACAGATTTTAAATGTGCAATTCCATGAGGTTTGACAAATGTATATTTTCATGTAACCCCCACTACAATTATGATGTAGAACATTTCCATCACCCTTAAAAGTTTACTTATGTCTCTTTGGAGTCACTCCCCATCCCTCTTCTGGTCTCTGGCAAAGTCTGATATGATTTCTATCACTGTAGCTTTTTTTTTGCCTTTTCTAAAATTTCATATAAATGGAATCATACAGTATGTAGCCTTTTGTGTACATTCTTTCACTGAGCATAATGCTTTTGTGATTCATCCATGCTGTTGTGTGTATCAGTTTGTTCCTTTTTAGTGCTCACTAGTACTCCATTATGTGGATATATCACAATCAGTTTATCTATATGGACATATAGTTCTTTTCAGGCTTTGGCTGTTTTGAACATTTGCTTATAAGTCTTCCTGTGGACATGTTTTCATTACCTGGGAGTGGAATTGCAGGATCATAAGTGTGTTTTACATTTATGAGAAACTACATAATTGTTTTCCAAAGTGGTCTTACCATTTTGCATTTTCACCAGTGATGTATGAGAGCCACATTTGGTCCACATCCAAATTTTAGTCATCCTATCGGTTATATAGTGGTATCTTATTGTGGTTTAAGTTTTCATTTACTTAATAACTAATGGCACTGTGCATCTTTTTGTGGTTTATTTTTTGTTTGTCTGGGGGGTTTGTTTTTGCCATTGTATGTCTTCTTTGGTGAAGTGTCTCTTCAAATCTTTTGGCCTGTAAAAAAATTGGTTTGTTATCCTATTATTGAGTTGTAAGAGTTCTTTATATATTATGGATACAACTCCTTTATTAAATATTTGTTTTGCAAATATTTTCTTCCAGTCTGTGGTTTGTCTTTTCATTTTGTTTTATTTATTTTATTATTATTGAGTTATAACTGACATATAACATTATATTAGTTTCAGGTGTACTACATAATGGTTTGATATATATATATATTTCAAAATGATCACCACAATAAGTCTAGTTAACATCTGTCACCATGCATAGTTACAAAACTTTAGTGTGTGTAATGAGGACCTTTAAGTGCTACTCTCTTTCAAATATGCAGTATGATATTATTAACTATAGTCACCACGCTATACTTCATTTTGTTAAAGATGTCATTTTAGGAGCAAATGTTTTTAATTTTCATGAAATCCAGTTTATCATTTTCAAATTTCATATTTCATGTTTTTACATCCTTTTTAGTTTTTGCTTAACCAAGTACACTAAGATTTTGTCTTAGTTTTATAAACTAAAACTAAGAAATTTTTATTGTAGAAATTTTACAGTTTTAGCTCTTTCATTTAGGTCTGTGACCTATTTCAGTGAGGCACAGGATTTTGAATCTCAAATTAAAATATCTTTTAGGAAATAGTTTGAAACCGGCATCCCTGCACAAATAAAGAACATTAACTGGTTCACACAAATTGTCTCCACCCCCTTCCCCCCAACCAATTAAAGTGAAGGAGATACAGATAGAACTGATATTTATTATTCAACTTAGTCACTCTGGAAAGTATGCAAATTTCTTACTTTTTGTCATTGCAATTTGTGTTATGTCCTCTTTTTCATAGCTAATATTGATCATCTGTGCTTTTTTGTTAATTTTATTGTTAAAATATTTTATATAAACTTTTTGCTTGCTCCCTTGGTCTCTGATAAGAATGTGTTAAAATCTTCCATTTATGAAAAAAATGTAAAAATTAAAAGAAATCTTCCATTTATGGTTGTCAATACGTCAGTTTTTCCTTGTAAAGATTTGGGTTTAGGGACTTCCCTGGTGGTCCAGTGATTAGGACTCTGGGCTTCCACTGCAGGGGGCACGGGTTTGATCCCTGGTTGTCCAGGGAACTATGATCCGGCATGCCGCGTGGCCAAAAAAAAAAAAAAAAGGATTTTGGTTTATATATTGAAAGGCTGTGATGTTGGCTGCTACAAAGTTATAATTACTTGTCTTCTTGATGCTTTTGTTCCTTTTATTATTATCATCTAATGCCCTCTTGTATCCTTTGTAATGTTTTTTGGCCTTGATTGTAATTAATTTGACATATTTCTGTAACAGTTTTTGCTCAATAAATATTTTTCTATCCCTTTATTTCAATATGGCTTTTGTAACTGTCTCGTCTAAGCAATGTATAACTGGATTTTTGTTCTCTTAAAATACCATATGATGGGCTTCCCTGGTGGCGCAGTGGTTTAGAATCCGCCTCCCAATGCAGGGGACAGGGGTTAAAACCCTGGTCCGGGAAGATCCCAAAAGCCGCGGAGCAACTAAGCCCGTGAGCCACAACTACTGAGCCCGCGTGCGTAGAGTCCTTGCTCCGCAACAAGAGAAGCCACCATGATGAGAAGACCACGTTCCACAACGAAGAGTGGACCCTGCTCACTGCAACTAGAGAAAGCCCGTGCGCAGCAACGAAGACCCAGTGCAGCCAAAAATAAATAAATTTTTTTAAAAACCAAAAAAAAAAAGAAAAATCCCAGATAGTTAATTTTTTTTGTCGTTGTTGTTGCGGTACGCGGGCCTCTCACTGTTGTGGCCTCTCCCGTTGCAGAGCACGGGCTCTGGACGCGCAGGCTCAGCGGCCATGGCTCACTGGCCCAGCCGCTCCGCGGCATGTGGGATCTTCCCGGCCCAGGACACGAACCCGTGTCCCCTGCATCGGCAGATGGACTCTCAACCACTGCACCACCAGGGAAGCCTCCATTACATGTTATTGCTGAATAGTGGTCTATTGTTTGGATGTACCAGTTTGTTTATTCAGTAAGTGGCTGAAGGACATTTGACTTGTTACCAGCTTTTACTGTTTTTACTATGAACACTCACATGGTTTTTGTGTGAACATTAGTGTTTGTTTCTCTTGGGTAAATATCTAGGAGTAGGATTGCTAGGTTATTTTTTTTTCTTTTGTTTTTTGGCCTCGAGGCATGTGGGATCTTAGTTCCCAGACCAGGGATTAAACCCTCACCCCCTGCATTGGAAGGTGAAGTCTTAACCACTGGACCACAAGGGAAGCCCCTGCTAGCTTATTTATTAAGTATGTGTTTGGCTTTGTAAGAAACTACTAAACTGTTTTCCAAAGTGGCTATAGCATTTTACAGCCAGTAATATATGAAAGTCCCATTACCCTACATTGTCAGTAGCATTTGCTATTGTCAGGACTTTTTTATTTTAGCCATTCTAAAGTGTATATAGTACAGTCTTTTAAATTTTACACTACATTCTGGTGGAGTGTAGTTATCTTATTATGGTTTTAAGTTGCATTTTCTTGATACATAATGAGTTGAGTGCCTTTTCATATATTTATTGGCCTTTTGTGGAGTGCCATTGTCATCTTTTTTTTTGTTGTCCTTTTTTTTCCACTGACTTGGAGGAGCTTTTTTGTTTTGTTTTGTTTTAATATATTCCAGATACAAGTCCTCTCTCAAATGTATGTGTTGTGGCTTATCTTTTCACTTTCTTTTTTTTTGCGGTACGCCGGCCTCTCACTGTTGTGGCCTCTCCTGTTGCGGAGCACAGGCTCCGGACGTGCAGGCTCAGCGGCCATGGCTCACGGGCCCAGCCGCTCCGCGGCATGTGGGATCTTCCCGGACCGGGGCACGAACCCGTGTCCCCTGCATCAGCAGATGGACTCTCAACCACTGCGCCACCAGGGAAGCCCTTTTCACTTTCTTAATAGTGTCTTTTCATGAACAAACTTATAATTTTAATGATGGCTATAGTAGGCTGACTAATGGCCCCTCAAGGATGTCCATGTCCTAATCCCTGCAAACTGTGAGTATATTACCTTACATGGCAAAAGGGACTTTGCAGATGTAATCAAGTTAAGAATCTCGAAATGGGGAGATTTTCTTGGATTATCTAGGTGGGATGTATGTAGTCACAGGATCCTCATAAGAGGGAGGTTGATGGTCAGAGTCAGAAAGAAGAAGTTGTGATGACAGAAGCAGTGTCAGAGAGAGATCTGAGGATGCTGTGCTGTTGACATGAAGATGGAAGAAGTGGCCATAGTGAAGGGATGCAGGTAGCCTCTAGGAGCTGGAAAAGGCAAGGGAATGCATTCTCCTCTAGTCTCCGGAAGAAAAAAGCCCTACTGACATTTTAATTTTAAACAAGTGAGATCTCTGATCTCCAGAGCTGTAAGATAATGAATTCGTGTTGTTCTAAGTCACTAAATTTATTGTAATTTTTTACAGCAGCAATAGGAAATGAATACAATGGCTTAGTTTTTCATTTTATTAAAAAGCAATTTATACACAAAACCAAAAACCCTAAATAAAAGCAATTTATCTTTTTTTTGTTAGTGCTTATTGTATCCTGGTTAAGAAATCTTTGCCTACCCCAAGCTTGTGCAGTTACTCTATGCTTTCTTGAAGAAGCGTTATTGCTTTACCTTTTACATTTGGAACCGTGATATATCCTGAATAAATTTTGGAGTATTGGGTGATGTAGATTCAATGTTCATATGAAAAAAATGAATGTCCAATGGCTCCAGCACATTTATTGGGAAAAAAGAATCCTTTCTCCCATTGAATTTCATTGGCACTTTTGTCATAAAATAAATTTCTGCATATATTAATGTCTGTTCCAAAGAACTATTTGTGTTCTTCACCAAGTCCACTTTGTCCTAATTTCTGTAGCTCTTTAGTAAATCTTGAAATTTCGTAGTGTATGTCCTCTAACTTCATTTTTCTGTTGTCTTGGTTGTACCAGGGCCTTTGCATTCAGATAAAGTTTAGAATCACCTTGTCAATTTTTACAAAAAACCTGTTAGGATTTTAATTAAGATTGTACAGAGTAAGTTGTTGTGTTTTTTTGTTTGTTTGTTTGTTTTTTGGGTTTTTCTTTTGTGGTATGCAGGCCTCTTACTGTTGTGGCCTCTCCTGTTGCGGAGCACAGGCTCAGTGGCCATGGCTCACGGACCCAGCCGCTTCACGGCATGTGGGATCTTCCCAGACCGGGGCATGAATCCGTGTCCCCTGCATCGGCAGATGGACTCTCAACCACTGCGCCACCAGGGAAGCCCCAGAGTAAGCTGTTTTGATATAGAAATTCAGGTCCTTTACTTTAGCTAAGTTTTATTCTATTAAATCTTTTAATACATTTTTTTTCTGGTCTGTTAATAACTGTGATTTTAAAAAAATTTATGACAATATAAATTTATCATAATAATATATGCTTAGTAAAGGGTCATATTTGTTTAATTTAGTGGAAGGGAAAAATGGTTTTCAAACTATGGGTCATCTTTCTGTAGTGGATCATGAGATCAATTTCATAGTCCTTACCAGCATTAAATAAATTGAATTAGAATAGGAAAAATAAGAGTATCATACTTAGTTTTGTGAAACTTTTAAACCAGCATATATATATATATATATATATATATATATATATATATATATACACATATATATATATCTCCTGGTTCACATTGTGTCAAAAAATATTGAAACCCATGGCTACAGTATGGTGCTGGTGTTTTATGGTTTTATCCCCACAAATCCTATTTGGTTTTAAAGGAGATATTGCCTTATTACAGACTATCATTATAAGGGAAACTAGTTGTTGTTTTTTTAAATAAAAATACAAAGGATAGCATATTCAACTCAATCACCTTAAAGGTATGAGGGATAACTTCATTGAATGGACTTTATATAAGCCATAAATATTTCAAGAGAAAGTTTTAACTGGATAGTAGAAAGACCTCTGTTCTAGAAGTCAGAGAACTTGACTACTATTTTCAGTGCCATTAGCTAAACCTCTTAACCTGTGTAAGCTTAAATTTCCTTATTTGGTAAAGATAGAAAAGAATCTTTAGGTCATTTATCTCTGAGTTGTGTGCGTTACAGAAATCTAATAGGACTTTGAAAAGAGTAAAGCAGCATCACCTGCCTAATCACTTCCCAATGTTGTTGAAATGTATCAGTATGTGGAAATAAGTTTAGTGATTTCCATAGTTAAATCTGGCTCGTGTAGAGACCAGATTCAAGAATACATCAAATTTCAATAACTTGTATTAAATGATGTTTGGATTAATGATAAGTATTAAAGAAAGACTATTACGTCTATTCTGGATTATTATGGAGAGTATGTCATTTATTGATTTATGGACCTTAGAATCCTTGATTGGGGGAATTCCCTGGTGGTCCAGTGGTTAGGCCTCTGCCTTCCAATTCGGCCAGGGTTCAACCCCTGGTCAGGGAACTAACATCCCGTAAGCTGCACGGCCGAAAAAAAAAAAAGAATCTGGTGACTGGGTGTAGTTATCTCTTTCAGGTAGGAGAAGATATAAATTTTTCCTTGTAGAGGCTGAACATCATATGGCCCCTAGTAAAGGCAATATCCAATAAATACCTATTCATGGGTCAATTTTTAAACATTTGGTTGTCATGTTATTATTTTTATAGTTATTGTGATTCTAAATGACTTCATGGAGAGATGAAAATATGCACTTTTAAATGATCTTTAAATTAGTTTCCTTTCGGCCTTTGGACAATACTTTTCATAGTCCATTATATCAAAAGCATTTAATGTTTCTCTTGAAATAAAAAGCTTGAAATATAGGGTGTTTTAGACTTTTCCAAAGCAGTTGATGATTTTTAAAAAAGCACAATGATTTTACATGATGTAGAGAAACAACCTGTACAAAACTTCAAAAATGTAGGGAGATATATGCAAAGAGTCAAAGAATAAGAGATTAGGACGCGATAGTACTAAAAATTGTTTGGTTTTATTTTTAAAAATAAAAAAAAAATTAATGGAAGTATAGTTGATTTACAGTATTATCTTAGTGCTATAACCAAGCAAAGCGCTTGTGTGCTCATGGCTCAGAAAGCCAAACTCTTGACTGTGGGAGTTTGCAGCAGAGTAAGGGTTTATTGCAGGGCGCCAAGCCAAGTGAGTGAGAGACAAGCCTCAGACCCACTCCAGCTTGGTCTTTGAGTTACGGGTGTACGGGTGTTTTAAAGGTGAAGAACAAAGAAACTGGGATTAATCGTTTCCCTGTGACATTTTTGTGACATTTCTTAATCGTGATTTCGGGAGTCAGAATGTCTCCAGTTTATGATTCTCTGGCCAGGTGGTCCATGGTCCACGGTCTGTGAGCTCACCTTGCCCTGGAGAAACATCCTGAGTTTGTACCTTAATGATGATACCTGTAACAGCGATTTTAGTGCATTAATGACGTTATTGACAGCAGTAACTATAGTCATCTGACGTAGGTTGATTAGTGTTAGCACAGGATTGAGGTCAGAGGGGAGAAAGAAATGAATGAAGTTTTGGATAGAGATTAATCATAAACTCAATAAGGGACCATGGTTTTAAGGGGACTCCAGTTTCAAGTGTACAACATAGTAAGTATTTTTTATAGATTATATATGTGTGTTTGTTTTTAAATCGTGGGTCTGTAAGTGTATAGAGTCTCCTTACTCAACTTGTACCCCCAATGTTGAGTACATTGCTTGGTATAGAGCTGTTAATATCAAGTGTTGCCCCAATTTTAAGTGAATTGAGGAAGTTTAGAAAGTAAAGCCTGCAGAAGTTTAGAAAGTAAAGCTTGAGTCGCGTTATCTCTAAGAAAATAGAGGAAGTAAAGATTTGGAGTTTTCCATACTCTAAGTCCTTTTAAATCCTTATCAGATGGGTATCTGATTCAAGGGCGTTTCCTAGTTAACCAAGTTCTGCCAAGCTTCACAGCCCTCTCGGGGAACCGGTTTCATTCTCTAGAATCACCCTGTGGCGCCATCTCCCGGAGCTGTCAAGAAACTCGGGATTTAAACCACCACCCTTCTTCCAAGCTCTTTAATTGCTCTCCTCCCGGGTCTTTTTCTGAGGTTCCCTGGACGCATGCGCTTTCGATGGGCGGCCAAGCCAGTGAGAGACTACAATTCCCAGAAGGCCATGCCAAAGGGGGGGAAAAAAAAATCCCGTGGTTGCGGGAAGGGGGAGGGAAAGACAGGAAGGCTCGCGAGAAAACGAGCTTGGGGAGGCTGCGAGAAGTGGGTGGAGGCGGGTGGAGAGCGTGAGGAGAGCGAGGAGGAGGTGCCGTCCCACAATACCAGGCGGGAGGGCGGGCAGGCGGTTTGTATCCGGGCTGTGAGGTGCTCGGAACCTCCGCGGACCTTGCAGCCTCTGTCTCTTTAACGCGAGAGGAAGCGATGCAGAGGGGTGGAAAATGGCAGAGCTGCAGATGTTACTAGAGGAGGAGATCCCGTCCGGCAAGAGGGCGCTGATAGAGAGTTATCAGAATCTGACCCGGGTGGCGGACTACTGTGAAAACAACTACATACAGGTGAGGAGCGCGGGCGCGCGGGCGGGCGCTGCCGGCCGGGCCGAGGACCCGCCGCCGGCCGCCCGAGTGACTAGCCCACTGGGCGGGGTGGGGAAGTGCCTAACCTCAGCGGCAGCCCCAACCCCAGCCCCAGTCGGGGAGAGAGCGGGTGGCCGGGCTGCAATACAGGAAGTGGCCGTGGTGGTTGAAACCCATAGAAGCGGAGAGAGAAAATGGGCGAGGGAGCCCGGAGCAGCGGCCGCCGCGGTCCGGCGCCCCCCTGCCGTCCGCCTCCCCGCGGGCTCGGCCGCCCGAGCCGCGCTGCCCCCCGGCCGCCCTCCACCCGCTGGCCTTCCGTCCCGGAGCCCCCCGCCGCCTCTCCGCCGGCCGAGGGTCTCGGACCGGGCGAGCGAGCGGAGAGCAGAGGGCTGGGACGAGGCTCGGGGAGGAGCGGCAGGAGCGAGAGGAGAAGCGGGGGGTGCGTCGGGGGAGGGTGGGTGGGGGCGAGAGTATGTCAGTTCAGCCCAGAGGGTGTGTCTTTTATTTATTTATTTTTAAAATTTGTCGTGAGTCACATCACACAGACCTCCTCCGAGGAGAGGAGGAAGCGGGTGGGGAGCGAGGGAGGGCGTAGAAGAGAAGTTAAATCTCCGAATTCCGTTAATTGAAGGTTTGTAAATCTGCCTGCCTGTCCGTTTTCAAGTCGGGTTTTCTCCCCCGCCTCTCATCATTTTCACTTCCGCCCCCACCGTAATATATTCTAGAGGTTGTTAGGGCGGT
Organism: Delphinapterus leucas; assembly: GCF_059928025.1. Classification (NCBI taxonomy): domain Eukaryota; kingdom Metazoa; phylum Chordata; class Mammalia; order Artiodactyla; family Monodontidae; genus Delphinapterus; species Delphinapterus leucas. The sequence goes on along the minus strand of NC_143130.1, from coordinate 18,865,135 downwards.
CGTTAGTGTAAAGCACAAATTATCCTTAACTGCTTGGAAAAATGGCTTCAATACTCTCTCTTCCCCAAAAGTTCTTGAACTGCTGGCTTCTTAAGTAACTTAGCTTAAAATAGAATGGTGTAATCGCCGGTTGCTTTTTTCCTGAGGTTTCTCTCTTTACAGTACATGTAAAGAATGAATCCCCGAACTAGAACCAGAACGTCAAATATGTCATTCTAAATTTATTAGAAAATTCTTGGGACCTTATCTATGGCAGATAGTCGGTTGTTTGCTTTTATTTTAATGATTGAAAGTGAATTATGTTGTGTGGTAGTTTGGTTTGTAGATCTTTAACTGCATAAACTAACAGTTTGCAGTAGAAGCAAATAAAAGTAGCAGAGTCCTTTACATCAATGTAATGGCACCAAAAATTCGCTTGTTAGTGGTAAGGCATGACCAAAACGTGGTTTCAGAGGCTGGGGTTATTGCAGTTCAGAACTAAAGTATTTATAGCAATGCATCCCACGTGATTATCATTTTTAAGAACCAGTGGTTTCTGTGTTGGCAGATGCTTTTCCTCTATTTTTAGAAGGAGATACTGTTTTCAGAATATTTTGAATGTTTCTCAATTTCCATATTAGTAACATTGTATCTTCAGTAGCACTACTAGTTCATCTCATAAATTTTTTCAAGCTTTTACTTTAGGAATTCCACTGATAAACTTGTTGAATGCCTGCCACATCTACTGTATTACTTGTTTTTGCAAACTTAATATTTAGCTTTTAAAAAAATTCTAAAATCTAGTAGAAATGTGGATATAATTTTCAAGCAGAAAAATTTTCTGTAGGCTATCGATATTAAAAATAAACATGTTTTATTCAACTTCACATGAAGAACTTTAAAATTGAAGTGAATCTCAGTTTGCTGAAGGTTTTAAAGATTTTGAAAGTCAGAGGGAGAGCACAGGAAGTTAAATTGCCCCCTTTCTAGAAAAGTCATTTCTTTGTAGAAGTCAGCAGATAGGCACTTCATAAAGGGGTGGCTTCTTTTCGTTTTGCATGTTGGGAAATCTGACAAATATATGGTGTGTTAACTGCTACGTGTTTGCCAATGCAAACGTGTTTTAACCTGTCTTTTGGCTATTTCTTTTTCAGGTAGTTGTGTGCTGTACATTTTTTTTTCCCCTGACCCTTTTCTTTTCCCCTCTTGCCACCGTAATTTTGAAGCACTTTAAAATTTAATTATATCCCTAATAAAATAAATCATGTTATTTCTCACGTAGTCTTTTAAGCATGTTAGTACCATGATGCCAAGATCCACTGTCACTGGCCCCAAGTTTTTTTGGTGGTCCTAAACTTGACACCCGTGAGATATTTAGAAATACTGGGGAGGGGGGAGAATGAAATTCACACATAGCACTGTAATAGCTTTTAAACTTTGGGCTGCATGAAGCTGGCCACTAGCTCCCTTCCCAGGAGGCTCAGACAGGGTCACGCTCTGACAGGTTCAGAAGATAGTAGCTGATTTTGTGATGTACTGTGGTGCTGTGAAGAGGGAACACATAGTACTAGAAATATCCATTTAGATGTCTTTTGAGATCTCTCTGTATCCCTTCTGTGACCGATTGGATAAGGGCTAACACCCTATGTAAACATACCTTCTCTTGGGGAAGGTATATGGTCACTTGTGTTTTGTGAATTTTTTTATACCCAAGGTGAGTTAAATTATTGCCTGAGTGATTTTTATCCTGAGAATTTACTTTTCATTTTGTTGTTTTCCTACAGTTTGGAAGTACAGCTCAGGTAAGGTGTTTAGCTGGCAAGTTCTTTTGGCTGTAGTGCAATTGAGTCCTTGAGCACTTTATTAGCTCTTTTGGTCTTGTTGACTTTAATTATTAAATTGTATTATTAATAGCAGAACTTCTCAGAAGAGTCCACTATCTTAAAAAGGACAGGGTTTTTGAAATTCTTATGGGAAAATAATATTCAAAGTAGAGAGTGTACTTTATATAAACATTTATATAGACATAAAGAAAAATCTTTGACTTTTCCCACCTTTAGTTTGAATTTTCTGGTGGATTGTGTCAAGGACAGTCACTCTTCAACTTGAAGAGTTGTTTGTTCATCTGGTCGGTTGTCTTTGCTCTACTTTAGGGTCCATACTGCCTTTGTCATGGGGATTATTTTGAGGAATAAGGAGGAGATCTAAGTGAAAAGGAGTAGAAACTGCTTACGAAAGGTTTCTCAGCATAGATTGGGTAAGGACAGAAAAGTCTCCCTTATAGCTTAACTTTTTAAAAATTAATTAATTATTTTATTTTGCGGTATGCGGGCCTCTCACTGTTGTGGCCTCTCCCGTTGTGGAGCACACGCTCCGGATGCGCAGCCTCAGCGTCCATGGCTCACGGGCCTAGCTGCTCTGTGGCATGTGGGATCTTCCCGGACCGGGGCACGAACCCGTGTCCCCTGCATCGGCAGGGGGACTCCCAACCACTGCGCCACCAGGGAAGCCCAGCTTAACTTCTTAATTTAATTTGTTCCCTGGAATTCCGCCAACAGGGGCTTGTTTGGGTTAACAAGTATATACTAAAGTCTGGGAAGATGAAGGGGATGTTACCAGTGAGCTACTTAATTTAGCTTGATTTCCTCCACCCATGACATCAGTTTATATTCATTTGCTCATTATATCCATGTGATCTTGGAAGGCAGATAATTTTTTGAGGGGGAGCACTTTAGAGTAGGTAAAAGCTGACATTTTTGGTACTGTACAGTTTATTCCAGTTCATAAACTAATGTCACTTAATTATTACAATAATTATGATCATTTTTTCTTTCTTTTTTTTTTTTTAAACAAATGAGTAATCTGAGGTTCAGAGACGTTGAATACCTAGCCTAAAGTTCCATATCTTGTATGAGATGGTGCCTAGAATCAAACCCAGATTTTGTGATTCTGTATCCTAAGTGGATAAAAAGAAATGTATGAAAAGGGTAATAGAAAAGGGAAGAGTAACTTGCTTCTACTTATTGAGTACCTACTCTTTCACAGTCTGTGCTGGTTGATTTGTATTACCTTTAATCCTTACAAAAACTCTCTGTGATAGGCAGTATTCTCTTCCAGATGAGGAAATTGGGACTTGGAAAAGTTAAATGAATTTTTGTTCGATCACACATTTAGGGATTGGCAGTCAGGCTTTCTCCCTAACTCTTGACAGGCTCCAAAGACTATGCTCTTTCCATATCATACTGTCTCCAGATGTGAATGAGTCTAGAACTCAGACTAGTTCAGAAATGTCATGGAATAGACTCTTGTGGGTCATGTCTGGTAAACTAAGAACTATTTTACTGTTGTTTCCTCTGAGTTCCAAGTTGTAATATAAGAACAGGTATGTTTGTAATTTGGGGACTTGCCCAATCACAAAAGATGGTAACTTCGGCACTTGAAGTATTGAATTACAGGAATCATAGGCTAGTTTTTCACTGAGCTCAGTGGGTCCTCTTCTTCTCTTGTGCATCTTTGCCTTTTTTTTTTTTTTCTGTTCTGAATCAGCTTTGCAATTGTGATAAGGAAATTTGTAGAAGAATTAGTAGAAGTTAGCAAAACAAAAAATGTCTTGAAATATTTTGGGTAGTTCTGATTTCCACACTAACTATGTTCAGGTAAAGATGTCAAAGTGCTTGCTGAGATTAGGACAGATTGGAAATGGTAGAAATCTTACTTGCACTTGAGTAAAACAGTGGCTAGCAAAATTAGAGATATAGGTTGGAAATCTAAATGAATTAAACAGGGTTTTAGTAATGTACAACATGGTAACTCTAGTTAATAATACTGTATTGTATAATTGCTACTAGAGTAGATCTAAAAAGTTCTCACCACAAGAAAGAAAAAGAAAAAAAATTTTTAATTTGTGTGGTGATGAATGTTAACTGGACTTATTGTGGTGACTATTTTGCTGTATATAAAAATAATGAATTATTATATTGTACACCTGAAACTAATATGGTGTTATATGTCAATCATATCTCAATAAACACAATAAAATGGGATTTTAGATAATTTTATGAAAAATCCTCAGTTAATTGTTAGGTTGACCTATATCATGTCATAACATTAATTAAACATTAACGCTGCTGTCAAACAGGCAGAATCTGACCTTGTATATTAGGTCTTAATGAAAGTCCATTCATCTCTCTTTTTTTCCTTTTGTAACTATAATATAATAAAGAACTTTACGTGTGGTACTGTGATCTAGTTCTGGTGTGCTTAGATCCTCAGCTTTAGTAGGTTTGTATCTTTAGAAGAGGGTTTTTTTAAGAAAATTGTTGAAATAATCCCTTAGGATAAGAACACTTTTCTAATTCCTCTTATGTGCTTCTGCTTTCTCCAGTTGGTTCTGATAGCTGAAGAATACTAATACTCCTTGAGGTAGAAAAGAGGTATTTGGGCAATTTGGATTCTGATCTATGACCATTTATTTATTTATTGGCCGTGCTGCGAGGCGTGTGGGAATCTTAGTTCCCTGACCAGGGATGCCCCCTGCAGTGGAAGCTCGGAATCTTAACCACTGGATAGCCAGGGAAGTCCCTCTGTGGCCATTTAGAATAACTGTATCTTCAGTTAAATTATGTCCTAGGAATTAGAAATTTGTGAGTTAATAGGCAAGAATGTATTAGCCAGAGAAGAAGAGTGCTAATATTGGGACAAGAGTTTGAGTCAGACATTAGGAGATTGTGTAGACGTAATTCCATGAAAATAGTGTTTGTAAGAAAAGTAAGGTAAAAGTGATAGTTGAAAGGTAATTTTGGAGCATTTAAAAAGTTTGAATTTGGGGGGAGCTATATATTTTTTCTAATGTCTTTTTGTGTTGATTGTAATTTTTACTGAAGTTATGGTTTGACTTTTGAAGAATAATAGTCAAACCCTGGGGCTACAAACGTTTTAGACCTTAATATTTATTTAATAAGACACCATCCTAAAAAATAAGGGATTTTTTAAAAAGTATGGTATTGAGAAAATGGCAATTGTTTGATTTTGGAAAATGTCAGTTACTGGATTTTGTTTTTAAAGGAGATAGCTAACCTGATGATTTTAACTGTAAACATTAATTCCATAGAAAGGAGACTTGAAGTTTTTTAGTATTACCACTCTGTGTCAACCCAAATAGGTACACTTAACTAACTAATTTACTAATTTTCTTCATTTACAAAATGAAATTTTCTGAGAAATAGTTGGTAGTGAACTAGTATTTGTGAAAAAAATCTGGCAGCAAAACAAAACACCCTAAGGAAGATAATATTTATTTGTTATCAGATAGATTCTAATTTTGGTATGCATCTGTGCTTAGCAAGTTCAGCAGATGTTTGTGGAATTGTGATTTATATCAACTAAAGAATATTGGTAGTACCATCTCAGGTATAGCTTAAAGTATAAGGAAACCATTTAAAGTCTTATTTTACTAATTTTTAGCACAGTAATTAAAAACTCATATACTCAGATGTGGAGAGAATGGCATAATGAACCCCGACGTGTTCAACATCCAGCTTTAACAATTACCAACTCATGGCCTTTCATCTGTAATCCTCTCCTGTCTGTCTGTCATTATTGTAAAGTCCATCTTTGATGTATCATTTCATCCATAAATATTTTAGTACGTATCTCTAAAAGATAAAAGGCTTATTTAAATCCATTGCACAATTTCTATATGTGGAGGAAAAGATAATGAATGTTATTATGATTTATTTATGACAATAAGGAGTAGAGAGCTTTAAAATAGTTAATGTATTTTAAGTTTACAAACAATTTTGTTAGTAATTCCTGCCATAGGTTGATTAGAATATAGCTATATTATATGCTTCATAATGGAATTTTAAAAATTGAGCTGTAAGTCATATAATATAAAACCAACCATTTTAAAGCATACAGTTCAGTGGTATTTAGTGCATTCACAGTGTTCTGCAACCACAACCTCGATGTATTCTAAAACATTTTCATCACTCCTCGGGAAAGCCCATACCTGTTAAGTAGTTTGTCCCCATCCCAACCCCCCGGCACCTGGCATCCATCAATTTGCCTTGTTTCTATGAATTTACCTATTCTATATATTTCATATGAATGGAATTATACAATATGTGGCCTTTTGTGTCTCTTTCACTTATATAAAGCGTAATGTTTTCAAGGTTCATTCACTTGGTAGCATGTATTAGTACTGTATTCCTCTTTATGGCTTAGTAATATTCTAGTGTATGTATATTATACCACATTTTGTTTATTCATTCATCCTTTGATGGACATTTGGGTTGTTTCTACCTTTTCGCTGTTGTGAATAGTACTGCTATGAATATTCACGTACAGTATTTGAGTGCCTGTTTTCAGTTCTTTTCCATATATACACCTAGGAGTCCTTCATAGTGGTATTTTGTTGTGAAATACATAATTACCTAATTTTGCACGTAGATAATTTTGAATTTCTACCATTGTACTGCAGTGTTAAGAAGGAATTCCAGGCATGAACATACACTCAGAACTTCAGTGTGAATTAAGGCTTGGAGCCTAATTTTCTACTTTATATGTAAAGTTAATTTTCCCCCTGATTACCAAAGTAATATCAAATACGGTAATTGCACGAATTTTAAACTTTTTAGAAATATATATAGCTTAGACAGGACAAGTTCCTTGTAATATCACTCACATATATAGCTTTCAACGAATATATCTAAACTTTATATTGTACAATTGGTAAACTCATATTGCTGATAATAAGGCAGAAAGTATTTCAGTCACAGTATACTTTAAAATTAAATTCTAACACTTCTGTGAGATTATCTAATTATTAAGTCAGATGTGAATTATATTCTTATTTAGAGCTTAAATGAAGCATAGTACATAAGATGTGCAGTTGGATATTCTCAACTGCTTTTGATTGGAGCAAAATTTTATTTATCTCCTTGAAACTTAAAGGAAACAAAAATACTAACGTTAATGAAAAAGTGTATTACTGAAAAAATTTAATTTACCTTTAGTTTGTTTCCTGACTTTATGTTTAATTACTGTTAGTAATTTCTACGTGCTGTGATAAAATTGGGTTTGGTAAATTTTATTTTCATTTTCTTGAAAGGCAAGTGTGGTACTTTGTGAGAACCCTTTTTATTTGGGCCATGGGGAATTAATGCCCTCTACTTAAACACCAGAAAGGTATGTAATGCAGCATATGGAAAAAGATACTTAGTTCAAATACTGGCAACCTAAGACTTGTAGTAACAAACACTTTAAGAAGGCAGTGTAGTGGAAAGGGTTGATTAGTGCCATTTAAAAATCATGGTTACCACTCAAAAGTGAGGCCTCAGTATATCCCAGCAATCCCACTTTCTTTTTCCACGTCATTTAATTTAAGTTAATTAATTTATTTATTTTTTGGCTGCATTGGGTTTTCGTTGCTGTGCGCTGGCTTTTCTCTAGTTGGGGAGAGCAATGGCTACTACTCTTTGGGGTGCGCGGGCTTCTCATTGTGGTGGCTTCTCTTGTGGGCACGGGCTCTAGGTGCACAGGCTTCAGTAGTTGTGGCACGTGGGCTCAGTAGTTGTGGCTTGTGGGCTCTAGAGCACAGGCTCAGTAGTGTGGCTCACGGACCCAGTTGCTCCGCGGCATGTGGGATCTTCCCAGACCAGGGCTCGAACCCGTGTCCCCTGCATTGGCAGGCAGATTCTCAACCACTGCACCACCAGGGAAGCCCTGGCAGGCAGATATTTAACCACTGCGCCACCAGGGAAGTCCTTCCACATCATTTTACACCATAAACTGTTTTAAATTTTCTCTTCCCTTTTAAAATCTCTTTCCTTTCTCATCTTTTATTTCATAGAGAAAATAGACCTCATTGTATAAGACATATACTTTCTTACCACTACATTTCCAAGCCTACTGGTGTCCTCATTCGTCCTATTCTGCTTCCTTCTTGTAATGGAGGAGAGGTGTGCTTCCTCCTAGCTGAGGTCAGTCCTTATCTTTGCTCTGGGTCCTATCCTTGCTTGCCTTTTTAGAAAACTTACACTTCTCATATCTTTATTTCTTCTCTCTTTACTGATTTTGTGCAGCCAGAATTGAAACATCTCAAGCCTCTTGATCAGTGTTTAGTTCTTTTCTTGCTTGTTTTCTCAGCATCACTTCACACAATTGACCATTCCCTCTTTTTTTTTTTTAAAGCTAATTCTTTGGCTTCTGTGATGACATTCTTTTGTACTTTTTCCTGTTACCGTCTGGCCCTTTGTTCTCCCTTACCTTGAAATATTACAGTGACTTTGTATGAGATCCTTTCTACACCTACCCCCTTAGGCTGTTTTAGTTATTCCCATCTGAATGATCTCTCTTCCACTGCAATTTCAATCCATATATCTGCTTGTTTGAGTCACAGGTACCTCAGATTTATAGAAACTGAACTCATCACCTTTCCCCAGTCTCTCCTACTACTTACTTTCCGCTGACTCACGCACTCGAAACCCGGGCATCCTTCTTGGCTCCTCCATTATTCTTTCCTGGCACCTCCTTCCCCAACTACCACTACTGATTCGTCTGTACCAGGTCCTGTTGAATCTTCTTAAATTTGTCTATTCCATCTCCTAATGTAAAGCTTAGACAACTGCTGTAGCTTCTGTCTTCTCATCACCACATACCCCCTCTGATCACCTCGCTATTATCCACACTGTGCCACTTGAATGTCACTTTCAAAATGGAAATCTGATCATGTCACTTCCCTGCTTAAAAGTTAGTCAGTGATTCCTCATAAATATGCAGTTTCACAGCGAGGCCTATTAGGCCATATGTAGTATAGCTCCTGTCTTTCTAGTCTTACTGCATTCATCCCATTACCCTCGTCTTAACCAGTCAGTCATATTGGCCTTTCAGTTTTTGAAATTTAGTTTTTTTCTGCCTTTGCAAATGTTATCTGACTAGAAAACTTGTTCCTCTTGGTCTGAATATTATTCATTCATCAGGTCTTATAGTTCAGATGAAAAATTACTATATTCATTCATTCATTCTTCATTTGATCAAAATCCTTTGAGTACCTACTAAGTGTCAGGTACTATCCTAGGTACCACAGATAGAAATATAATGTGAGCCACATATCTAAGTTAAAATTTTTCTAAAAACCACATTTAAAAAGTAGGAAGAAATAGGTTGAAATTAATTTTAATAACATTTTATTTAACCCAGTGCATCCAAAATATAATTATTTCAATAAGTTATCAACATAAATAGTTTGTTAGGGACTTCCCTGGTTAAGAATCTGCCTCCCAATGCAGGGGACACGGGTTTGAGCCCTGGTCGTGGAAGATCCCACATGCCGCAGAGCAACTAAGCCCGTGCGCCACAACTACTGAGCCTGCACTCTAGAGCCCGTGAGCCACAACTACTGAGCCCGCATGCCACAACTACTGAAGCCCGTGCACCTAGAGCCCGTGCTCTGCAACAAGAGAAGCCACTGCAATGAGAAGCCTGAGCACCGCATCGAAGAGTAGCCCTCGCTCGCCGCAACTAGAGAAAGCCCACGCACGGCAACGAAGACCCAACACGGCCAAAATTAAAAATAAATAAATTTATATTAAAAAATAGTTTGTTAATGAGATATTTTACATTCTTTTTAAAGTACTAAATCTTTGGAATCTGATGTGTGTTTTATACTCGCAGCACATCTTAGTTGCTGCATAGACAATGAAAAACTGGGACAATTAATACGTGGGAAGTCCCGTGAAATGTAAGGATAGTTGGAATCGAGGTACTAGAGTAAACTGCAGAGATAGAAGTTGGGTGTTTAGAATGTGGGATTTTTAAAATCTAGATTTTTGGAAGTGGTGTAATTACTAGTGATGACCATGGGAGGTTTTGACAGTGATGAAGAAAAAATGGAAGAAAAAATTGTTTTAATTCAGGAAGTCAAATGACTGAGAGACAAGAGTTTTGGGTGGATTATCTGAGTGAATGTTGACATCACTAAGAATATGATAGGAATAGTGATGAATTAGTGAGTCCTTAGCGAAGGAGGGGAGTAATGAGGACGTTGGTGGATGACAGCAATAAGATTTCTTTCTTAAACACCTCTTTCCTGTCCTACAAGGTCAATTTATACCCTATTAAATTCTCTCATAGAATCCTATATGTTTCCTCTGTGGTGCTCATTACATATGTTTGACACTTGATGCTGATCTACAAGAAAGCAGGTTTGCCACGTTTGTCTTGTTTATTCCCATATCTCCAGTGCCAGGCACATAAGCTCTCCAAAGTTTACATGAACTGTTAAAGGAGTCGGGAAGCTTAGTTCTGGTCCTCATTCTATCACGAATTAGTTGTATTTTAACCAGCCTTTAAATCTTTTATTTTATCTTCTAAAAAAGGGCGAGTTTGAACTAGATTATGTCTAAAGTTACAATTCTGATGGTTTTTAGTCGAGTTTGTCTCTAACTTTTAGCCCTATAATTCTGATGTTTTTTCATTAGTTTGTTTCTGAGTTAGTCCTTCAATTTCCTCTAAAAAAAATCGCCAATTTATTACACTTATTCCTTCTATTTTGTTGTTAACAAATGTTATGTTTAAATGTTTACTTTGTCATAATTAAGGTATCAAGATACTGAATAAATAGGTTGTTCAGGAAGTGGTTTAATTCAGATTGTTATGAACTGTGATTCCTCTTAAACATTCTTAAAATCTTTTTATTAAAATCACTTTTTCAGTCTTGCTGAAGAGAGAAAATATAAGTGAGATTGTGTTAAATTAGACATCTTTGTCTTTATTCCTTCACTGATCAACAGTACTGAAACTTACGGTCTCAGGACTCCTTTATACGCTCAAAAAATATCAAGGATCCCAGAGAACTTTCCTTTAGGCGGTTATATTTATCAATATTTACTGTATCAAAAGTTAAAATGGAGAAGTTTAAAATGTTTATTAATTCATTTAAAATAACATGTAATGGGTTTTAACATAAATAATGTAAATAATAATTTTCTGAAAAATATCCATAGGTTTCCCAAACAAAAAAAGTTTAATGAGAAGAGTGGCATTGTTTTATATTACTGCACATCTCTTTAGTGACTGGCTAGAAGACAGCTAGAAGACACTTCTGCATTCAGCCTGTTGTGATATTTTATTTCGGTTGAACTATGTGAGAAAATCTGGCTTCATACAGTTATGTAGTTGGAAAGGAAGGAGTATTTTAATAGCCTGTGCATAGAATTATGGATAATTTTCTTTGATATTGTATCAAAACTCAGCAGATAGTAGTTCTTAAAGGTTGATTGCTGTGTGGACTCTGAAACCATATCAATGAACATTTTATACTCCAGTACATTAAAAATCATTGCATGGGTCATTTGGATGGAAAGTATTTGTTCACTTAGTTATGTGGATCCTTCTGAATGTTGACACATTTCATTATATGATATGAAAAAAATCACATTCATTAATATCACTACAGATCTTATGAGTCTTTAAGTATTGAAAAGCTTCCAAGCTCACATTGGTGGATGAAAGGTTTCCAAAATTCTATTTTTTACTTGAAAGCTCGAATTTTACTGTTGGCAACAAATATTGCCAGTTATTTTCCTTGAAATGATAGGCTCACTTCGTTCATTTTTAGCAAAATGTCTGCCAAATATCCAATCTGATTAACCATAGTTTGTCAGTTGTTTTTTGAAGTTCCATGGAAAAATGGCTTATTCAGCTTGCAACTAAATTGCACAAGTGCTTTTTCCTATTGTACTTAGAATGCAGAATTACTTTATATATACTTTTCATTTTGTCACACAGAATGTTAAAAGGCATCTTGCCAGAAGAGAAGGCAAATAGCATTAGTATTATTATGAAAATAGTTTTGACCTTGTGAACCTCCAGAAAGGGTGTGAGAGATCCTCAGTGGTCCGCAGACCACACCTGGAGAAACTTTGGTATAGATGATTGGTTTAGTAGACTTAATGTCTTCCATTTATGGTAATAGTGGGACTCTGAATTTTAAATATCTTTGTATAGCACTATCTGTAGTGCGCATCTCTGACTAAAAGCTTGTGTAAATACCTCATAAAAAATTTAAAGTTCCTTGTGTAGGAATTCTCTTAGTACAGCATATACTATGTTAATCATTTTGGATAGTTTCTTATATTATGGGTCTTATTATTGCTCTGTATATTTCACCTTTCAGCACTAATTTTGAAATAGTTTTAGTTTCATATATCTGTTTTCTCCAAATTTTACCCATGCCAAAAGTTTGGTAATTTGTTTGAATAAATTTATTTGATTAATAGGAAGTTGTTTAAATTATATGATCTTTATGAAGCAGTATGAAACACTAATTTTAAAGTGTTTATCGTCATCATTTAGTTTATTTCTAATTTGAGTATGTTCCAAATTAGATTTGAAGAAATCTGTTGTTGATATTACCTATGGTACATATCTTCCTTTTCTGTACTAAAGTATTTGTCTCAAAAAAAATGAAAATGACCCAACTAAAGTAGTAGAAAAAGACAAAAAAATGGAGAATATGTTTTTTGTTTCAGCTGTTTCTCTGACATTTTCCCTCTTCTGTTATTTATTTTTATGCTTTTCATGAAAAAAGCTTTGGATTAATCCATTTCTCTTTTAAACCATTTCCCTTTCAAAAAGGTTGCGAAATCTTTTTTTCTTTTTCACCTCCACATTTCATTAAAATTAATAATCAATCATATTCAGACTTTATTATGAATAGTGGGGAGACAAACTGGCGATATACTCCCATTCTTTCAGAATAATCAGAGAATGCCATAAAGATCCTAAAGAAAACTGGCAAATTTTTACGGGTTCCCAAGTTGGAACCACAGGAATGCCCAATAAAGTGAAATATGTGTAATTATATGTCGCATACTTCACTGTATGACAGAATATATTAGTGTGTCACTTATTCAGCTATTCAGCAGTTTTTGACTATCATGTGCCTAAGTATATTTTGTGAATCAGATGTAATGGTTGCCCTTAAGATAAAATCTCTGCCTCCCTCGCTAATCAAATAAACCACATCCTGTAATAAATTTTATCTAGGGAAGCACATGTCGACATGAGAGTGTATGTCAGCTGCTCCCACCCAGCCTGGCATATCAAAGAAGTAATGTTGGGATTGAGATCTGAATGGTGAATATAATTAACCAAATTTAATATAGTTAACCAAGAAATTTTGAGGGAAGGAACAACAGTGTCCTTACCAGAGGGAACAGGAACATTATGTATACAGGCCCAAAGGTGAGGGAAAACAGAATTATTATTACTATTTTTTTGCATCTTTATTGGATTATAATTACTTTACAATCTTGTGTTAGTTTCCACTGTACAGCAAAGTGAATCAGCTATGTGTATACATGTATCTCCTCCCTCTTGAGCCTCCCTCCCGCCCTCCGCATCCCACCCCTCTAGGTCATCACAAAGCACTGACGTGATCTCCCTGTGCTATACAGCAGCTTCCCATTAGCTATTTATTTTACATATGGTAGTGTATATATGTCAGTGCTACTCTCTCAGTTCGTCCCAGCCTTCCCTTCCTCCCCGTGTCCATACGTCCGTTCTCTATGAGCAGAATGATTTTGAACAAGTTATAAACCTGTGTGCTTTAGAGTATAGTGAGCAGAGAGGGGAAAGTGATCTGTGGAGACTTAGGGACCAGATCAAGTAAGTTTTTTATAGGCTGTGTTAAGGATGTTGGTCTTTTTTCTGAGGCTGATGAGAAGACGTGGAAAATTTTAAGCAATGGGATGACATTATCATTTTTACTTTTTAAAGATTACTTGTGTTTTGGGCTTCCCTGGTGGCGTAGTGGTTGAGAATCTGCCTGCTAATTCAGGGGACACGGGTTTGAGCCCTGGTCTGGGAAGATCCCACATGCCGTGGAGCAACTAGGCCCGTGAGCCACAACTACTGAGCCTGCGCGTCTGGAGCCTGTGCTCCGCAACAAGAGAGGCCGCGATAGTGAGAGGCCCGCGCACCGCGATGAAGAGTGGCCCCCACTTGTCACAACTAGAGAAAGCCCTCGCACAGAAACGAAGACCCAACACAGCCAAAAATAAAGAAATAAAAAGGCAAGCATTTGAAGCCCTTTTAAAAAAATAAAAATAAAGATTACTTGTGTTTAGAGTGGAGAACAGATTGGAAGGAGGCTGGAGTATGTATGGATTGGAAGGAGCTCAAGAGGAGATGGTGGGAGGCTGATCTTGAGGTGATGGTAGCGAGTGGTCATGAATTATCTAAACTCTCTAGTGCCTGGAATCATTGTGATGGGCTGTGACTACTTATTTTTCTTTTCTAGAAGGAGGAGTGTTTGAGGCTGTAGAGATGTGTTAAAAGTAATTCAGCAACTAGTTGTTTGATGCTCAGCGAATAGTTATTAATGGCCTACTCTATGAAAGACTCCAGGTGTTGTGATGTCTATGTTACATGCAGTATAGTTATGTAAAAATCATTGAATGATAGAAGATTATAAAGCCTTAAATTTAGGGAAGAGAAAATTGATCTGTAGTACTTACATTTAAATGAGGAAACGTTCTGTATAGAAGAAAATAATTGTAACTTTTGAAAGGTTTTTAGTTTTGGCAGTTTGTAGAATTTTGCTTAGAGAAAGAAAAAATGTCAAGCAGCATTTTTTTTTCTAAAAGAGCATGTAGGTAATTAATAGATTCCCATAAAAGATTAAATAATTCAGTTGTATTGAAAGCAAAACCTAGAATTTCCCTTCCTTCTTCTCCCCATATGCCTGTTCATCCCCTCCCCCAAACCACCGTCAAGTTGTTTTGTATCCTTCCACTTTTTGCACAGAGGATGAGGAAGATTTGTCTGGCATTGGTGCAGGATGGATTTGTGAAGGGGCAGACTGGATGCAGAGTGACAAGTTAGAGGACTGGTATATCTGTTCTTGAATTGAGATAGCTGCAGTTAAGATGGAAAAGGAAGAAATAGGTGCAAGAAGAGTCAGGAAGCTCGGTGAAGGAGATATGGTGGATAGGGAAAGGGAGAACTCAAAGATCACTTATTTTACCTAGAGCCATTCTCCTCCAGCATAAAGCCAATATGCCCACAGAAGGTAATTTGCAGTCACAGAAGTGAATCTATGGACCTTCTCTTTTTCAGCCGTTAGTACACAGTTGGTTCCGGCACACTCCAGCTTTTACTCCTCCACAATTGAATTGATTGGCAGAGCAGTGGGTTGGAAAATAGGAATAAGACTTGACTGTTAGCTGGCAGTGTGGGTAGAAGTGGGCAGCGGGAGGAGAGAGGAAAGGCACTCTAAGGTTTCTCTGGCTGTGTGCTGTGGTGTCATGAGGCTGAGGGGCAAGTTCCTCCTCCTAACATTAATTTTGATGTTCTGTCATAATCTTCTGTATTATAGATTGCTGGATTTTTTTTTTTTTTAGATTGCTGGATTTTTAGACACTTAGAATCTTTTGTAAGTACCTTCAAAATATGTGTGGCTTATATGTGTATTGAGAACTGTCCCTTTTAAAAAGGAACTTTCAGAGAGAATTTTAAGGAACAGTGCAATGTTTGGGGGTTTCAGGGAAATTTAAATTTCTCATGGAGTGAGTTTTTCTGAGTCATGAGTTAAGCGGAAGGGGAGGTTGGGAGGCAAGGGATCTAGGTAGTAGGAAAATCATGTGTACCACGACGAGTTTGAAAGAGCTACACGTATTTCGTTTTTGATAGTGTCAGATGCAAGGGAGGGTAGTGGAGGAGATGAGGTCTCAGTCAAAAATATACCCAAACTACTGGCATTAAACTGTAGAAAACCAGTGTAGTATTTCCCACATTTGGAAACAGAGAAACCACATTTTAAATTTAACACTGGTAAGATGACACTGTGTTTTTTTTTGCTGTGCCCTGATATATATTGTGTTCTTTCATCTGGACACATTTGGCATAATCAACAGAAGCCATTCAGTAAGTGGGTAAATGCAGGAGAAATGGATTATAGGTCTGAATAAATCCCTTTTGTATCAACTAAGTATAATAACTTGGGGACTGCTTGCGTTACTGGATTTATTATTAGTGTTTAATTATATCTTGTGGAATATAGAGCCACTTATCTCCAGTTCAGTTGCGCATTTCTTACACTCATCCTTATTCCCCCTACTCCCCTTGCCTCCCTTCGCCCCCCCCCAAAAAAAAGAGAGAGAGAGAGAGAGAGAAAAGAAAGGCAGGCAGGTAGGATGGTACTGTCTATATGAAAACCCTGCCACTCTCAGGGTTTTTGTTTCGTTTTTGAGTGAAAAGGTAAGGTGGTGTAAAGTGAGAGGAATAAATGACATATTTATGTCGCTGAGAAGAACTGTAATAAAACATTCCTTTTATAGTCAGGCACAAGTCTTCGGAAAAAAGTTTACTTCCACCAAGATGTTTTGACCTCATGGATACTATAAGTCATGTAATGATCTTGTTTCTTTTTCTTTTTTTTTTTTTTTTTTTTCGGTACGTGGGCCTCTCACTGTTGTGGCCTCTCCCGTTGAGTAGCGCAGGCTCAGCGGCTCCGCGGCATGTGGGATCCTTCCGGACCGGGGCACGAACCCGCGTCCCCTGCATCGGCAGGCGGACTCCCAACCACTGCGCCACCAGGGAAGCCCCTGATCTTGTTTCTTTATCTGTGGATTCGTGGAGATCAGAGCCAAACTTATGGCTCTGATTTATTATGTAGTACTCTGTGGTCTCTGTGGTCTGTGTATTAACATTGTGCCTTTATCTTTTATATTATTGGATAACCTGATTCTTATCTTGTATATTTTCCTTTTTTATTTTACACATTTTTGTATTGATATAGTAATACCTAATGGCACTACCCCAGACCAATGAAATTGTAATCTTTTTGGGGGGAGGTGAGGGCTAGATTGGGTCCAGGGCTCTGGAATTTTTTTAAAAAGCTCACCAGGGGTTTTGATGTCCACCTAGGGTTGGAAATCACTGTTCTAGAGCAGGAGCGGGCAGATGTTTTCCCAAAGAGCCAGATAATAATTATTTTAGGCATTGCAGGCCATGTGGTCTGTCACAACTACTCAACTCTGCCATTGTAGTAAGAAAACCATAGATGATATGTGAATTAATAGGTGTGAAGGTGTTCTAATACAACTTTGTTTGCAAAAATGGGGGGTAAGTATTTGGCCTGAGGGTCATAGTTGTTGAGCCCTGTTCTACAGCCTGAACTATACTGTTGATGTACTAAAACTGTGCTTGAGCTAACATACTGAGGTGAATGGATTTATTTTTTTCTCTGTCTCTTTCTTTTTTCTTTTCCAGTTGACTTTTTGAGAGCAGGTTTAGATGCACAGCAAAATTGAATGGAAGGCACAGAGACTTCCCATGTACTGTCTGCCCCTACACATGTACAGTCTCCCACATTATCAACATCCCCCACCAGCATGGTACATTTGTTACAGCTGATGAACCTACACACTGATACATCATTATCACCCAGAGTCTGTAGTTTGTTTACGTAGTTTAGGGTTCACTCTTGTTGTACATTATTTGGGTTTTGAAAAACGTAGAATGACATGTGTCCACCATTATTCTTCAGTACACAGTAGTTTCACTGACCTAAAAATCCTTTCACCAACATTTTCCCATTCCCCATCACCAACTACCATTCTACTCTCTGTTTATCTGAGTTCAGCTTTTTAAGATTCCACATATAAGTGATATTATACAGTATTTGTCTTTCTCTATCTGACTTATTTCACTTAGCATAATTCCCTCAGGGTCCATCCATGCTGTTGCAAATAGCAGGATTTGCTCTTTCTGGTGGCTGAGAAATAATCCTCTGTGTGTGTGTGTGTGTGTGTGTGTGTGTGTGTGTGTGTGATGTGTGTATACACACCATATCTTTATCCATTCATTTGTAGATGAACATTTAAGTTTGTTAAGCTTGTTTCCATATCTTGGCCGTTATGAATAATGCAGTGAACATGGGAGTGCAGTTATCCTTTTGAGATCCTGATTTCATTTCCTTTGGATATACACCCAGAAATGGGATTTCTGGATCATATGGTAGTCCTGTTTTAAAATTTTTGAAAGCCTGCATACTGTTTTCCATGGTGGGCATACCAATTTATATCCCACCAACAGGACACAAGGGTTCCCTTTTCTCCACATCCTTGCCAGTGCTTGTTATGTCTTGTCTTTTTTTTTTTTTTTTTTGCGATACGCGGGCCTCTCACTGCTGTGGCCTCTCCCGTTGCGGAGCACAGGCTCCGGACGCACAGGCTCAGCGGCCATGGCTCACGGGCCCAGCCGCTCCGCGGCATGCGGGATCCCCCCAGATCGGGGCACGAACCCGCATCCCCTGCATCGGCAGGCGGATTCCCAACCACTGCGCCACCAGGGAAGCCCTATGTCTTGTCTTTCTGATGATACCCGTTCTGACAGGTGTGAGGTGTGGTTTTGATTTGAATTTTGTTGATTAGTGATGTTGAGCCTCTTTTCATGTACCTGTTGACCATTCGTATGTCTTCTTTGGAAAAATGTCTATTCAGATCCTCTGCCCATTTTTAAATTAAAAAAAAATTTTTTTTTTGCTATTGAATTATGTGAGTTCTTTGTATATTTTCAGTATTAACCCCTTACCTGATAGACGGATTTCAAATATTTTCTCCCATCCTGTAGGTTGCCTTTTCATTTTGTTGATGGTTTCTTTTGCTGTGTTGTAGCCTTTTATTTTGATATCGTCCCACCTATTTATTTTTGGGTTTTTTGCATGTGCTTTTGGTGTCATATCCCGAAAGTCATTGTCAAGACTAATGTTAGGGAGCCTTTTTTCTGTGTTCTTCTAGGAGTTTTATGGTGTTAGGTCTTACGTTTAATCCTTTTTAGTTGATTTTTTTGAGTGGTGTAAGATAGGTGTCCAGTTTCATTCTTTTGCATGTGAATATTCAGTTTTCTCAACACCATTTATTGAAGAGATTATCCTTTCCCCATTGGGTATTTTTGGCTCCCTTGTCAAATATTACTTGACTGTATATGTGAGGGTTAATATCTGGGCTCTTAATTCTGTTATATTGGTCTTTGTTTTTACACTGGTACTATATGTATGTATATTTTATATATACATAATTTTTTTGATTAGTATCATTTTGTAATATAGTTTAAAATCAGGAAGTGTGATGCCTCCACCTTTGTTCTTCTTTCTCAGGATTGCTTTTGCTATTTCCAATATATTGTAGTTCCAATACAAAATTTAGGATTTTTTTTCTATCTGTGAAAAGTGCTTTTGAAAATCTGATAGGGCTTGCATTGAATCTATAGATGGCTTTGGGTAGTGTGGACATTTTAACAATACTAATTTTTCCAATCCATGAACATGATAAATCTTTTCATTTATTTGTGTCTTCAGTTTCTTTTTTCAAAGTCATATGGTTCTCACAGTATAGCTCTTTTACCTCTTGGGTTAAGTTTATTCCTATATATTATTGTTATTTTTGATGTTATTGTATAGCATCCATACAAACCAGTACAAAAAATTGTATTTTATTGTTTTTGATGTTTTGTATGCTATTAATGGGATTTAAACAAATTTCTTTTTCAGATATATTATTATTAGTGTATAGGAAGGCAACTGATTTCTGTGTGCTGATTTTGTATCCTGCAAATTTACTGAGTTCTTTTATTCTATTTTTTTTTTGATGGAGTCTTTAGCATTTTGTGTATAGATCATATCATTTGTGAACAGACTGTTTTGTGCATCCTTTCTGATTTGAATGCCTTTTATTTCTTTTTCTGGCCTAATTGCTCTGACTAGGACTTCCAGTACTAAGTACAATAGAATAGAGGGGTGAGTGTGGGCACCCTTGTCTTATTCCTGATCTTAGAGGAGAAACTTTGAAACTCTCACCTTAGAGTATGGTGTTGTCATCTGTGGCCTTCATCATGTTGAGCTACATTCCGTCTGTACCCAATTTGTTGAGAGTTTTTATCATGAGAGGATGTTGAATTCTGTCAAATGCTTTTTCTGCATCTAATGAGACCATATGATTTTTATCTTTCATTCTATTAATATGCATCGCACTTATTGCATATGTTAGTTGTTTATGTTGAACTGTTCTTGAATCCTAGGGATAAATCCCTCTTGATCATGGTGTATGGCCCTTTTATTGTGCTGTTGAATACAGTTTGCTAATATTTGTTGAGAATTTTTGCATGTTTATTCAACAGGGACATGGGCCTGTAATTTTTTTTTTTCTTGTAGTTTTCTTATCCGGTTTTGGTATCCGGATAATGCTGGCCTTGTAAAATGAGTTTGAGAGTGTTCCCTCTTCATTTATTTTGGAAGCCTGTGAAAGATTGATGTTAATTCCTTTTTGAATGTTTAGTAGAATTCACGGGAGAAACCATCTGGTAATGGGCTTTTCTTTGTTGGGAAATTTTTGATTATTGATTCAGTCTCCTTACTTGTTATTGGTCTGTTCAGATATTCTAGTTCTTCATGATTCAGTCTTGGTAGGTTGTATGTTTCTAGGAATTTATCCGTTTCTTCTAGGTTATCCAGTTTGTTGGTGTATAATTGTTTATTGGAGTCTCTTACGATTTTTTTAATGTTTCTATTGTATGAGTTGTATGTCTCCACTGTAATTTCTGATTTTATTTATTTATTTATTTATTTTTTGCGGTACGCGGGCCTCTCACTGTTGTGGCCTCTCCCGTTGTGGAGCACAGGCTCCGGATGCGCAGGCTCAGCAGCCATGGCTCACGGGCCCAGCCGCTCCACGGCATGTGGGATCTTCCCGGACCGGGGCACGAACCCATGTCCCCTGCATCGGCAGGCGGACTCTCAACCACTGCGCCACCAGGGAAGCCCTCTGATTTTATTTATTCATGTCTTTTTCCCCTGAGTCTTACTAAAGGTTTGTCAATTTAGTTTGTCTCTTTGAAAAGCCAGATCTTTGTGTCATTGGTCTTTCCTATTTTTTCTGGTCTCTATTTCATTTTTTTCCACTCTGATCTTTATTTCCTTCCTTCTGCTAGCTTTAGGCTTAGGTTGTTCTTGTTTTTTTCTTGAAGTGTGACGTCAGATTGTTTATCTGAGATATTTTTCTTAATGTAGACATTTATTTTATTTTATTTTTATTATTATTTTTTTTGTGTGGTACGCGGGCCTCTCACTGTTGTGGCCTTTCCCGTTGTGGAGCACAGACTCTGGACGCACAGGCTCAGCGGCCATGGCTCACGGGCCTAGCCACTCCGCGGCATGTGGGATCTTCCCAGACCGGGGCACAAACCCGTGTCCCCTGCATCGGCAGGCGGACTCTCAACCACTGCACCACCAGGGAAGCCCCAGACATTTATTTTAAAATGCATTTCTTTTTAATTTATTTTGGCTGCGCCACATGCTTTGCAGGAACTTAGTTCCCCGACCAGGGATTGAACCCGGGCAACGGCAGTGAAAGCACCAAGTTCTAAGCACTAGACCACCAGGGAATTCCCTTTAATGTAGACATATATTGCTATAAACTTCTCTCTTACAGCTGTTTTTGCTGTATCCCATAAATTGTATTTCCATTTTGTTTCAGGATGTTTTTTGATTTCCCTTTTGTTTTCTTTTCTGATCCATTGGTTGTTCGGGTGTGTGTTTTTTTAATTTCTACATATTTGTGGATTTTCCGGTTTTCCTTCTGTTATTGGTATCTAGTTTCATACCATTGTGGTCAGAAAAGATTCTTGGTATGATTTCAATTTCTTTAAATTTGCTAAGACTTGTTTTGTGACCTAACATGGATTCTGTCCTGGAGAATGATCTGTGTGTGCTTGAGAGGAATGTGTATTCTGCTGCTGTTGGATAGGATATACTTACCTGTACCAGTGTGTTGTATATTTTCATGTTGCTAATTAGCATCCTTTCATTTCATGCTGAAGACCTCCTTTCAGCATGTCTCATAAGGCAGACCTAGTGGTGATGACCTCCCTCAGCTTTTGTTTGTCTGGAAAAGTCTTTATATCTCATTTGTTTCTGAAAGACAACTTTGCTGGATAAAGTAATCATGGTTGGCAGTTTTTTCTTTAAGCACCTTGAATGTATCATCCTGTTCTCTCCTGGCCTGTAAGGTTTCTGCTGAGAAATCTGCTGATAGCCTTATGGGTATTCTTTTGTAGGTGACAAGCTTCTTTTCTCTTGCTGCTTTTAAGAGTCTCTTTGTCTTTGATTTTTGACAGTTTCATTATAATGTTCCTTGCGGAAGATTTGATTTAAATTTGTTTGGGAACGTGTGAGCTTCATGAACTTGGGTGTCCAAATCTCTCCCCAGATTTGTGAAGTTCTGTGCTATTATTTCTTTAAAAATACTTTTTGCCCTCTTCTCCCTCTCTTCTCCTTGTGGGACTCCAATAATTCACAAATTGTTTCTTTTTATCATATCCCCAAAATCACATAGGCTTTTCCCAGTCTTTTTCATTCTTTTTTTCTCCTGTGATTGGATAATTTCAAAGTTCCTGTCTCCTACTTAACAGATTCTTTCTTCTGATTGATCCATGCTGCTGTTGATGGTCTCTGTTGCATTTTTTTATTTCATTTATTGCATTTTTTTGCTCCAGAATTTGTTTATTATGATTTCTGTCTCTGTTAAACTTCTCATTTTTGTTCATGTGTTTACTGATTTCGTTACATTATCTTTTTGATTTCTTGTAGCTCATTGAGCTTCCTTGAAACACCTGTTTTGAATTCTTTATTGGGTAAATCACAGAACTCCATGTCTTTGGGATTGGTTACTGGAAAATTGTGAGCCTTTGATTGTGTCATTTTCTCTTGAATTTTCATATTCTTTGAATTCTTGTGTTGCTGTCTTCACACTTGAAGTAGCAGTCAGCTCCTCCAGTTTTTACTAATTGACTGCAGGAGAGAAATATCTTCTGTCAGATCTGCTAGGGATTCCGAGGCTTTGATATATCTTCTATGGGTATTCCTGCTCCACATTTCTTGCTCCTCCTTGTGACAGAATTCTTAAGCTTGTTTGCATTCTCTTGATCCTGCAAAGTACCAGGCCGGATGCTGACAGCCTCCTTTTTGCTTTCCTGAGGGTGGTGCTTATGGCTCAAGTTTATGGTCTCTCCCAGGCCTGCAGGTTCAGGCTGGCTTTCTGTGCATGCTCACTAGCCTGCTGCAAAAGCTCACTCTTGGTACTGTGTGGAGCGCTCACGGGAGCCCGTCATGAGGTGGGGTATGTGGGGTCGGGCACGAGGGGCACTGGTGGCGCCTGTGGGCCAGTGTGGGGGTATCTGTGGGCAGAGTATCCCCAGGAGCTTGTGCTTGGGCCTCCTAATGGAGCCCTTGACGTGCTTAGTAGGATCCACATCCCTTCTGTTGTGTTCCGCACCAAGGTCTGGCTGCTGGTCTCCCAGCCACTCACCACCTCCTAGTTTTGCTGCTCACGACTCAGTATTCTGGACGGGGCTTCTTTGGCAGTGTGTCACACAGCTGGGGAAGCTAGGCGTTCCCTCACCTGCTCTCACTTTACCTCGAGGGGGAAGTCACTGGCTGAGAAGTGTTCTCTTGGTTCTGAGCTGTGCTGCCTTGAAGGGATGGGTAAAGCGGGTAAAATCAAACTGTGCTTCTTACCCTTTCCAATGCATCTTATCTCAGATTTCTTTTGTTCCATTGGTGGGCTGGAACTTCTCAACTGGACTCCTAGACTTCCACAAAGGTTCTCTAATCTGTGGGTGATTGTCTAAATTAGTGTTCTCTAGAGGCTCCTGGACTGCAGCTGCGAGGGGCTGGAGCTCATTCACAGGCCAGTTCATGGTTCACATCTGAGACAATGTATGTGTATTACCTGATGTACTGGTGGGTAAGAGTCCTCCCATGCCCCTTGGCATATGGTGCTGGTGTCAGAACCAAAGCTAAATGGGGCTATAGCCATGGCCTCTGATATAAAGTTGGTTCTGAGTCTGTAGCTGAGACCATGGGTACAGGTCTGTCTTAAAACAGCTCTCCTTGATCTTGGACTGCTCCTGAGTTTTATAGTCTCTTTGGATCCCACAGCTCCCTTTTGCCCAAGGACGGATGCAAAATTGTTGTTGAAGGTGGATACGATGAGGGGTGTCTTACTCGGCTATCTGGATGACATCATCTTTGTGTATAAACTTTAGAATCACTTTGTTGATATTCACACAATAACCTCCTGGGGTTTTGATTAGGATTCCATTGAATCTATAGATCTAGGTGGGGAGAAGTAACGTCTTGACAATATCAAGTCTTCTTACGCATGACCGTGGATTATCTCTCCATTTATTTAGTTTTTTGATTTCTTTCATCAGAGTTTTGTAGTTTTCCTCAAATAGGTCTTGTACATATTTTGTTAGATGGCTTTCTTTTTAATATTATTGTATCTCCCTAATTGGTACTTAGATTTCTGATTGGTTAAATTATTTGGTTTGGATTCAATTTGTGGTAATTTGTTAATAAAATATTTTTCCTTCTTTTGTCTCTATTTTTATAACTGATGGGTGTTAACAGAATGTTCCTCTGTTCATGTCTTAGATTTTCTGGAGTAGTTGTAAAAATGACTCTCTGTCTCACAGTTTTTGGGAATAGCTGTCTGTAATTTAGAAAATTTAGTTGATTTCAGTAAAGATTTGTTAATTGATTCATACTGTTGTAATTCTTATACTTTTATATAACAGATTAAGAAATTAGGGTAAAGGTAGTTTGTCAGATAGTGTCATACTAGTTATGATTTTTGGTTTGGAAAATGTGGTTAATGAATCACTTGGATGGAGATAGCCAAGACTGATTCTGTGAGACTTGTATTGTAAGCTGGTGTAAGTGAGGAAATAGGCAGTCAGTGGTAGCACAAGGTACTTTTGTTGATATTTATAGAACCTTGATTTTTTTTTTTTAAGCAGAAGTACTTTGTTTTTCTTACGTTAGTTAATTAAGTTTGGTGCTGATTGTGACAGTGTTAACTACTACCTTACCTTGTAGTTTGTGAAATGATGCATTATATTCCTTTAGTAATTTCCTAGCAAAGTCACATTTATTTGGGTATGAATTAAAGATGTGAATTTGTTCCTTTATTGAGGAATAACTTAGAAAAGTGTTAAATGTTTAAGTTTTTTTTTTTTTTTCATTTATAGATCCCATATATAGAGCATTAATTGTTTCGTAGATCAGAAACATTCTCAGCTACCTGGAGAAAGTCAGCTTTCTCACTCTATTCTTTTTTCCCTTCCAGTTAATTAAAATTCATGTGGTACACAAATTAGTTAATGATGACTTGGGGTGGCTCATCTTAGACGAAATACTTCAGTGGTTTCACTGTGACACATTAGAACTATACTTTGTTCACTCTTAGAATTGTAGACTGGGAGGCAGTGTGACATAGGGGAGACCATGGCCTTTGGAGACCTGGTGGCTCTATTCCTTCCTAGCAGTGCTCCTTTGGGCAAGTTACTTAACCTCACCAAATTTCTTTCTCCTCATTGTTAGATGTCTTCATGGGGTATTTAACATAAAGATGACTTTCTTGTGTGTGGTGCAGAGTACATATTATAACAGAATTCTGTCTCCATTCTCGTCTGTATTTTCACAGTCCACTTGGTAAAACTGCAACTGAGGTGATCTTTCTAAAGCCAAAAACTAGTCATGTCTTTTCTTTCTGAAAACCCTTCAGTGGCTCCCCTTTAGCCTCAGGATGTAGTCCAAATTCCTCAAGGGTCTGTAGGATTTCTCTAGTCTTGTGGCATATTTCCTTCTCCGTTGGGCCTGCTGACTAAGCTTGCTTACCTCCAAGCTAATGTTCCTGTTAATTACATTCTGCTTTGAACTCTGTCCTTTGTTCTTTCTGACCCCAAGCTGCTTCTGTTGTTCAGAACATTAGGTTAAATAAATTTCCTATCTTTTAAGTGCATATGACAAGATTAAGAGCTGTGTGGTACACAGTCCCAGCTGCACCATTTACCGTTTAGGGGATCTTTGGACAAATTATTATCTCTGAGCTTTACATAGTGCCTTATCTGTGAAACCAGGATGTCTGCTTAGTTTACTATGTGAAAAATGCTTTGAAAACCAGTAATACATGCTGTTAAAAGTATTACTATCAGGAGTACATTTTGGGTATTCGTAAGAGGATATATTTCTTAATGTTCAAGAAGAAAAATGGTGGTATGGATTGAATTATGCCCCCTGCTCCCAAATTTATATGTTGAAGCCCTAACCACCCCATATAACTACTGTGTTGGAGATAGGGCCTTTGAAGAGGTGATTAAGGTTAAATGAGGTCATAGGGTGGAGCTCTGGTCCAACAGAATTGGTGTCCTTATTATAAAAGAGGAAGAGACACCAGAGGATGAGGACGCAGTGAGAAAGGTGACTGTCTCTGCAAGCCAGGAAGACAGCTCCAGAAACAGAAGCCTGATCTTGGATTTTCCAGTCTCTGGAACTGTGAGAAAATACATTTCTGTTGTTTAAGCCAGTCAGTCTGTGGTATTTTGTTATGGCAGCCTGAGCAGACTAATACAGATTAAAATATAATTGCCTTGTGGGAAGGGCAAACTAGGCTGATTTTTCAGATAAATTGTAATGAATAACACAGTCAGCTATAAATTAGTGGACTAGTTGGGAAAGTAGTCTTGGTAATTTGGAAGTTACTCTAATAGATTTTTTTTTTGTCTATATGACTAGGAGTATTACTATAAATTGTTAATTTCTAGTTTAACCAAGACTCTTTTTGGGAAACTTACTCTCCCCCTCCCTCATATAAAAGTTAAGTCATTTAGGATGCATTAGGTTTGCAGGTAGTAAACTCATCTCAATTAAGATTAAACAATAAGAAACATTTATTATTACTTTGTATCACAAGAAATTCCAAGGTAAGATTATCCTACTGTTGGTTAATTCTTTAGCTCAGTGTCATCAAGGATTCAAATTCTGTTTCCCCCTCATGCTGTACTAAGACAGCCTTCTTCTTAGTCTCCTGGTGTCTGCAGAAATGTTACATGGTTATTGTTGAACATTTGGAAATGTCACAAAAGGATAAGGATGAAAACACAGATTATTTATAATCCAACTGTTAACATGCTGATGTATCTTCTCTCATTATCTGATGAGTTAGCTTGTGTAGGTATTTAATTATACCAAAGAAAATTAGGTCACAGTATATACACAGATATATATTCTGTTTTTTTTCCCATTAAGATTATACCAAGAGAATTCTCTTAGTAAAAATAATCATTTTTGCTTGTTATTGGAGTAATGATCATTTAAAATATTGGATATAGAGAAATATAAAGAATATTTAAAAATCACCCAGAGATGACCACTACTGTATTGATACATTTCCTTTTAGACCTTTTCTGAGGTGTATACACATTTCTTTTAAAAAAGCAAATACATAATCATTTTATACCTTGCTTTTTTTTTTTTTTTTTTTCTGCGGTACGTGGGCCTCTCACTGTTGTGGCTTCTCCCATTGCGGAGCACAGGCTCAGGACGCGCAGGCTCAGCGGCCATGGCTCACAGGCCCGGCCGCTCCGCGGCATGTGGGATCCTCCTGGACCAGGGCACGAACCCGTGTCCCCTGCATTGGCAGGCGGACTCTCAACCACTGCGCCACCAGGGAAGCCCTATATCTTGCTTTTATTACTAAGTATTTTATAAAGCTTCTCTTTTGATGTGTACTCCATATGGTGTATACTCATACTGCTGTTTCTTTGCTTCTTCACTCTCACCCCACACCTATGGCCTCATGAGGAGTCCCAGTTGACTGAGGAAGAAAACACTTCGGTCTGGTTTACAGATGGTTCTACATAATATGCTGGTACCACCTGAAGATGGACATCTGTAGCATTATAGCCATACTCAGCAGTTACCCAGAAGGGCAGTGGTGAAGGGAAATTCTCCCAGTGGATAGATCTTTTTTTTTTAATTGACGTATAGTTAATACACAATACTGTGTTAGTTTCAGGTGTACAGCAAAGTGATTCAGTTATATATATATTTTTTCTTTCAGATTATTTTCCATTATAGGTTATTACAAGATATTGAATATAGTTCCCTGTGCTATAAATACTTGTTGCAAACCGCTGGTAGATCTTTGAGCAGTGCACCTAGTTGTTTTGTCTTGAAAGAGATGGTTAGAGATGTGGACCCACTCTAATTCATGGCAGTAGCTAATCATTCAGCTAATTGATGATGGGCTTGGAAGGAACATAATTGGAAGTATGGGGAATAGATATATAGATATGCTTCCAAATGGACACAGAGTAGTATTTGTGTTCATTGTGAATGCCCATCAAAGAGCAGCCTCAGCAGAGAAGGATCTTAGTGATCAGGTGGACAGGACGTTACCTCTGGATTTCACCCTCTTTCCCTATCCACCTCTATCCTTGCCCAGTGAGCTCATGAAAAAGACACTATGGTGGCAGGCATGGAGATTGTGCATATACTCAGAAACATGGGTTTCCACTCACCAGACCAACCTGGCTACTGCTACTGCTGAATGACCACTTCGCCAATAGCAGAGAGCCACCAATGACCCCCTAAGAGGGCACCATTCCTCTGGAGGGACCAGCCAGATATCCGGTGGCAGGTGGTTTGCATTGGACTACTTCCATAATGGAGAGGACAGCACTTTTTTCTCCCTGAAAAAGCTGCTTACTCTGGGTATGGATTTGCTTTCCCTCCCTGCATTGTTTCTGCCAAAACTCTTTGTGACTTTCAGAATGCATTAATTATGTCTTGGTATTTCATATCACATTGCTTCTGACCAGGCAGTTCATTTTACAACAAGTGAAATGTGTCATTGGGTTCATGTTCACGGAATCCCTGGTCTTACCATGTTCCCCATTAGCCTGAAGGAGCTGAATTGATAGAACAGTGGAATGTCCTTTTGAGGACTCACTGCCCAGTTGGTGGCAGTTCTTTGCAGTGTTGGGGTAGTGTTCTCTAAGATGTGGTCTAGTCTCTGAATCAGCCACCGGTGTGTGGTGGGGTTTTTCTTGTAGCCAGCATTCATATGTCAGGGAATCAAGAGGTGGAAACGAGGTGACGTTTTCTTACGATTACCCGTAATGATCCACTACCAAAAATTTTCCTTCTGTATCCACAACTCTGGGGCATGCTGGTTTAGAGTTCTTAGTTCCAAAGAGAGGAATGCTTTTATTGGGGAATGCAGTGCTGGTTCTATTAAACTGGAAGTTGAGCACCAGTCACTTTGGCTTCCTCGTGCCAGTGAACTAACAGGCAAAGCAGGAGATTACTGTATTGGTTACTGTGATTGATCCTGACTCTCAAGTGGAAATTGGGTTGCTACCACACAATGGGGGTAAAGAGGAGTATGTCTGGAATGCAGGAGATCCTCTGGAGTGCCTTTTACCACTCCTGTCTCCTATGATAAAAATGTTAATGGAAAACAAAAAACAACCCAGTACAAGTAGGGCTGCTAATGGCAGAGAAGGTTTGAGTCAGCCCACCAGGCAAGAACAACCACCATATGAGGTGATTGCTGAGGGCAAATGAAATATGTAATGGATAGTAGTAGAAGAAAATTATGATAAACACCAGCTATGACCTCATGACCAATTATAGAATGAAAACTCTAGTAGTTATGAATATTTGTTCTGTATCTTAATATTTGTGTACATAGTAACCTATTCTCTGCCCCCCCCCATTCTTCTGTATTTAACTTAAGGTGTGTTATTAGTGGTTAACCTTGTATTTCAATATTTAAGTTACAGGATATCAAAGGGGAAGTACAACTCAACTAAGGAAGGAAAGAACATTACTCAGAGAAAGTAGACTTTGTACTCACTTTTGGGGAGATGGCATCTTTTTGGTTGTATGAGGGATGGTTGCATTATGTTAGACTGAAGTGTGATTTTGCTGTTGTTTTTATTCAGGAGCTGAATATGATGACAGAGGTGTGTGTGTACCACATTGACAGAGGGTATCACGGTGGTTCGTACTATATCAGTTTACTTAAGGTGGAATTGTGTATGGCATAGTTATAGTATGGTTCCTTCCCTGCATGTTTGTGGATTAGAATTGGCTAAAAGAGAATTTGTGTAAGCAACACTCACTAACCTCTGAAGGTTTTTGTGGTAAGATGCAGTGAGAGATGCAGAGGTGTTGGTGGGTTCCAACTTGACCTTGGTCTCCTTTACTCTGCATCCAGCTCTCTTTCTTGGTTGCTGATAATTTGATCAACAGTGGCATCAGGCCCCCTCACCTGGTGGGAGACCTACAGCTTCCCAGATCTCTCCATGAGTCTTTCCTTTGCAGTTGCTTTTCTGCAGCTGGATGTGTTGGGTGTCTCAGATAGACTATTTGATGACTCTCTGATCCTCATACTTCCCTCTGGGACCTTCACAACTTTCCCAGCTATTCCTATAGTTGTGTAAAGTAAAATTCTATAATTTCTTATTCTGTAACTCATAGTGGTTCTACTTCCCAGTTTGAATTCTGACTTAATGCATTTTCCTTGTTGGTAAATACCTAGATCACTTTCATTGACTGCATGGCATTCTAATACATGAATATTTTAACCACCAGTCACTGGCCATTTAGATTGTTTCTAGGTTTTGTGTTTTTTTTTTCCGTTATAAACAAAGGTGTGGACATTCTTGAGCATACAGTTTCTTTGCACTTGGCCTTTTATTTCTTTTGGGTAATTCCTAGAAGTGAAGAATATATGCATTTTAAAGAACCGTGATACATATTGTCTAATTGCACCCTCCAGCAGAATGTTAAAGTGCTTGCCCAGGCAACACTCCTGATCATCATGGCTCTTTCAGTTTAATTCCTTTTAAGAAGAAATAAGATTATATGAGAAGATAATTAGTTAACATGGAAGGAATTGATGGAAGGAACCCAGTGTCTTAGACTCCTGTGCAATATATCCTGTCAACAATACACTGAGGGCTTCCCTGGTGGCGCAGTGGTTGAGAGTCCACCTGCCGATGCAGGGGACATGGGTTCGTGCCCCGGTCCGGGAAGATCCCACATGCCGCGGAGCGGCTAGGCCCATAAGCCATGGCCGCTGAGCCAGCACGTCCGGAGCCTGTGTTCCGCAACGAGAGAGGCCACGACAGTGAGAGGCCCGTATAACGCAAAAAAAAAAAAAAAAAAAAAAAATACACTGACATTATTTAACTTATTTAATACATTTAACTTATTTTGTGTTTAAATGTAGTTGCTCTTTCTAAAACTGGGTTTTTACAGGTTTTCATTAAGCCTGTTTTTTATAAATATAATTCCTTTACCATCCTGTAGTATGGTACAGGATGGTAAAGGGATGAGTCTGGATTAAGTGTCATTGACTGAGGCTATAATTAGGGTAAAACCTAAAATTTCGGAATGTAATTATTTGGTTATTGGAAATGCCCTGGAGTTATAAATTGACTTGTGAAGGTTTAAAAACATAATCTACGTTAGAGTTGAATTTGGAATGTTATTTAATAAGTATACCAGCTAACGGGCTTCCCGGGTGGCACAGTGGTTAAAAATCCGCCTGCCAGTGCAGGGAACATGAGTTCGAGCCCTGGACCAGGAAGATCCCACATGCCGTGGAGCAGTGAAGCCTGTGCGCCACAACTATTGAGCCTGTGTTCTAGAGCCCACGAGCCACAGCTACTGAAGCCCGTGCGCCTAGAGCCCATGCTCGGCAACAAGAGAAGCCACCGCAATGAGAAGCCCACGCACCACAATGAGAAGCCCACGCACCACAATGAAGAGTAGCCCCCGCTCGCTGCAACTAGAGAAAGCCCGCGCACAGCAATGAAGACCCAACGTAGCCAAAAATAAATAAATAAATAAATTTAAAAACAAAGTATATATATGAGTATACCAGCCGTTGATTGTTCTGTGTTAGCTCTTCAATTAAAGAAGAGCGTGTGCAACAACTCCCATTCCTGTACCTCAAAACTGTGTGACATAACAGGCAGCAGGGATTTCCCCTGGATTCTGCTGGGAATGAAAGGACTATTAGGCAGTTAGCAGTGGGAGGTGGTGGGGAGGAGCTGTGCTAGAGTTTACAGTGACTAGGTTTCAACCTGAATTGTTATGCAAAAATTTATTCTTCTTGCTGGATATTTGCTGTAACTTGGTAGGGTTTCTTTTTATTTCCTTTTTACTTTTATTGGAATAGGTATTGTGTTGGAGAAAAATTAGATCCTTTCAATGTTAGCTAGGTATTGAGTGTATGCATACATACCCTAATCCCCATGGCTCCAACCAGGATTTGGCCTGTGTGCTCTTTTTTCCTGAATCCTCACATCCCTCTCCACGAAGTGATTATGGATTCCTCCTGGAAAGTTTCTCAAGTCTCAAACTAACCAAATACCTAGGTGGCCTTCGGCAAAGTAGATGTTTTGTTTTGTGTATATAAAACTCCTCCTGTTACAGGTATTAAAAGTTGACATTTTAAATCCTTCTCATTACCATTAACATACTTCTTTAAAAAAAAAAGAGTTTTTAAACTTTATAGAGTGTATTTTAGCAGTTCTAAGAAACTTTCTCCTCACCCCCGCATATTAACATTTCTGTAACTGGGATGCATTTTACAATTAATGTTGTCCTTAAGAAGCTATCAGCCAAGCAGCAGTTGTTATTGTTCCCAGTTGTCTTTGTATGAATTTGGATGGTTTTGCTGTTGGTATAACTGTATTATTGCAACCTGTCAGCAAACCATTTAAGGACCATTTGAGGAAAGAAAAGAGTCAAACCATTTAAGGACCATTTGAAGAAAGAAAAGTCTTGGGTTTTCTCTTAAAAATTTTTTTTTTGATACCTCCTGGTAAGATTAAGATAGCACCAGCATCAAAGTTTACAGAATTAGTGTCAGGAGCTTGGAGCAAAGTCCTGGGAATAAAGGTGGAACCTTATTTTAAAAGATGTATTACACGTAGTAGGAAGTTCACAGCATCTCCTGTATATATTCCAGCCTCTCTGTTTAATCTGAATCTGATCATGAGGAAACAATCAGACAAATCCAGGTTGTATGACTTCCTATAAGACAGCTGGCCTGGAATTTTAAAATAATGTCTATGTTTTGAAAGAAAAAAAAGGTCAGGGTTGGGAGAGGTTATTCTAGTTTTAAGGAAACTGAATAGACATGACTGTCAAGAGCTGTGCACAATCTTTGGTTACATCTTGAATCATACAAAACAAAAGATGTAAAGAGTTTGTTTTGGAAGTTGGAAAAATTTGAAAATGAGCTCTGTAGCTGGTATTACTCTGTGATTAAGAGTGACATACAAAGTTCACCATCTAAATCCCAAAGAGCATTTTCTTTTAGTATAAAATAAAATTTCTTCATAAGAAAGCATTCTGACATAATTGAGTTGGCAGGTTTTTTTCTGAGTGATACATAAAAATGGTGCCTCTGACATAGCTGTTTTGTTGGAGTCATTGAAATATGGTGTTTTTTGGTAGATGTGGGTTATTTTTTAATGAATTATCATGAAATATCTTCCATTTTTTCATTGGAAAAACCTTACTTAAATATTTGAAATATTCTGTGGGAAAAATACTGACTTTGGAAAAGTTTCTGGCAAGTTTGGATTAAAGTTAGAAGTTGTTAAACAAATACAGTGTGGTGACGTTTCTGCAAAGAGTGGGAGGAAAGCTAAAGACAGAAGCAAGATGGTTAAAACTTTTTTTTTTAAACGCCCACGAGACCCCTGTTTTGTTACCTAAGCAGGGTTATTAAACCACTTGCAGTTAGGACACAGAGAAATTATTGTTCCTCAAAGAAAACAAACTATTTTCAAATCCTCTTGTCAGACTTTAAAGAAGGTTCAAGGTAAGTAAGAAAGAGAACATTTT
The DNA here is from genome assembly GCF_059928025.1 of Delphinapterus leucas. Classification (NCBI taxonomy): domain Eukaryota; kingdom Metazoa; phylum Chordata; class Mammalia; order Artiodactyla; family Monodontidae; genus Delphinapterus; species Delphinapterus leucas. Next base: position 18,831,375 of record NC_143130.1, on the reverse strand, counting down.
AATTTGTCATACTATTTTTCTGAAATGTTATTAGGCTAGTACTGTAGGATATGTGCTAGGGGTATATAGGCTCTGTTTTCCCTGTAGGACATCTTTCAATAGTTGGGCCCTGTATTAGAAATGATGCTCTTAAAGTTAGTTTATAGGTTAGTGTTTGTTTGGAACTTAATTATACAGCTAGAATGTTACAGAGAAGAGTTGGGAGAAAGTGATTAGTTTTATTAGACTTGTAAAATAAATAAACAAATACTTCTTTTTCTTTCGGCCTCACTGCGTGTCTTGAGGGATCTTAGTTCCTCAACCAGGGATCAAACCTGCCCCCTCTACAGTGATAGCACAGAGTCCTAACCACTGGACCTCCAGGAAATTCCCAATAAACAAGTACTTTTTTTTTTAAATAAATTTATTTATTTGTTTATTTTATTTTTGACTGCGTTGGGTTTTCGTTGCTGCGTGTGGGCTTGCTCTGGTTGCGGCGAGTGGGGGCTACTCTTTGTTGCGGTGCACAGGCTTCTCACTGCGGTGGCTTCTCTTGTTGCGGAGCACCGGCTCTAGGCTCCTGGGCTTCAGCAGTTGCAGCATGCAGGCTCAGTAGTTGTGGCTCGCGGGCTCTAGAGCGCAGGCTTGGTAGTTGTGGCACATGGGCTTAGTTGCTCCACGGCATGTGGGATCTTCCCGGACCAGGGCTCAAACCCGTGTCCCCTGCATTGGCAGGCGGATTCTTAACCACTGCGCCACCGAGAAGTACCAACAAGTACTTTTAATAAATCAACAGTAGTAGTGTTTGAGGAATACAGATTTAAGGTGGAGCTAGAGCAAAATGACAGTATTGATGTTTTGGTATTTATTTCATATGATATAAAAATATCTGGGGCTTCCCTGGTGGCGCAGTGGTTAAGAATCTGCCAGCATCTGGGAAGATCCCACCTGCTGCGGAGCAACTAAGCCCGTGTGCCACAACTACTGAGCCTGCGCTCTAGAGCCTGCGAGCCACAACTACTGAGCCCGTGTGCCACAACTACTGAAGCCCACATGCATAGAGCCCGTGCTCCACAACAAGAGAAGCCACTGCAATGAGAAGCTGTGCACTGCAACAAAGAGTAGCACCTGCTCGCTGCAACCATAGACAAGCCTGCACGCAGCAATGAAGATCCAACACAGCCAAAAATAAAATAAATAAATTTATATAAAAAAAAGAAAAACAGTTCCTTAAAAAAAATCTGTATTAAAATGGGTATTTTAAGATATTTTCTAAGGGTCCTGACTTCATTTAAAAATCAGTGAAACTTAATTTTTAATATATTTTAGATATAAAACTTTGCAAGCATTATAAAACCAAATAAAATGTGAATTTTTAAAACTAAATATGACATTTATTGAAGTTGAAGGACAGATACATGGGGTTATCATATTACTCTTTCTACATATATATAAGACTATGCTAACCAGGGGAACAGTAGGAGATATTTGTAATTCACTGTACATGTTTTTCATTGGATTCCTACAACTACGAAATAATGCCATCTCTTGTTTGGTTATTTAGAGGAAGTTGGATTTGAACTTGCTTTTCACATTGATGCCCTGATTAAAATCAGGGTCTTAATATTAGAGGAATTAAAATGAGAGTAGGCAACAATCAGTTACTGCCATAATCATGAAGCTATTGAAAATTGTTTTTTAAAAAAGAATAGGAAGAGAAAAATAGGACATGGGAAAATACTCATGGTATATTTTTAAATGAAAGAAGGTTATGTAGCTATAGAGTATGGTAAGTTTTACATTCTTGTATACATACATGTACTTGAGAGACTTTGAAGAAAATACACTAAACTGTTAACAAGGTCAATTTGAATGATAGGACCATGGTACATTAACTTTTAAATTTCTCTCTCTCTTTGTTAAAAAAGCAGGCAAAAATGAAACCATATAGTATTTTTTTCACTTAGAATGCATTACTTTTTAAATTTTTTAATTCATTTTATTTTTGGCTGAGTTGGGTCTTTGTTGCTGCACGTGGGCTTTCTCTGGTTCTGGTGAGCGCAGGCTTCTCACTGCGGTGGCTTCTCTTGTTGTGGAGCATGGGCCCTAGGCACGTGGGCTTCAGTAGTTGTGGCATGCGGGCTCAGTAGTTGTGGCTCACAGGCTCTAGAGCACAGGCTCAGTAGTTGTGGCTCACAGGCTTAGTTGCTCTGCGGCATGTGGGATCTTCCTGGACCAGGGCTCGAACCTGTGTCCCCTGAATTGGCAGGCAGATTCTTAACCACTGTGCCACCAGGGAAGCCCTGCATTACTTTTTTTTTTTTTTTTTCCCCTACATTACTTTTTAAGCATACTCATGACAAGGATGTTCTCTCTGTCTCTTTTGGGGTTTAAGTAATTACTTGTAATAGAGGTAGAAAGGTTTTTCTTGTGGTCGTATGTGAAGGTTGAGAATAAGGGAGAGGAAGTGTGGTTAAAGATAAATGTATAGGTATGAGAGAGATTGCTTATAACTCCGTAATTTCCACTTTAGGGAGTGAAAAACGAGATTATTTTGCCTGTGTAGTCACCTTGAGGGGCAAGAAAAGGACTTAATAGGAGTAGTTTTACTTGAAAAGTTTCTTTTCTCTAGCTAAGCTTGGTATCCACAGGTGGATAAATGAGGAAGAAGAGAGCTAGTTTTATATATGGGCTCTTCAGAAAATTCAGTTATCTAAAGAATTTCCTGTTTAGTTCTTGGCTACATTGTTTATTTTGAGTTTAGCTCTTTTAAATAATTAACTTTTCCTTTAAAGCTGAATACTTTTATTTCCATTTTAAGCAAACTTCGTAAGTGGCATAAGACAGGGATGGCAAATGGGTTATGTATCACGTGTCAGCTCCTAGAGTGATTAGTTAAAAGTATATAGACTTTTGTAGGAAGACTGCTATTATCGATTAACAGTGTCTGTTTTAGCTCCTTGGAAAAGTGCTGGCTATTTGTCTTCTGGTTTATAATCCATTTTGTGTGATCCTTTGGAACATACTAAGGCTGCTTGGTAGTTAATACAGTAAAAGCACGAAAGAAGGGCTTCCCTGGTGGCGCAGTGGTTGAGAGTCCGCCTGCCAATGCAGGGGACACGGGTTCGTGCCCCGGTCCGGGAAAATCCCACATGCCGCGGAGTGGCTGGGCCTGTGAGCCATGGCCGCTGGACCTGCGCGTCCGGAGCCTGTGCTCCGCAACGGGAGAGGCTACAACAGTGAGAGGCCCGTATACCGCAAAAAAAAAAAAAAAAAAAACACCAAAGAATGAGGGAGACCAACTATTGTATACTAAACTTACAAACCTGAAATAAGTGACAACAGTAATTCTTGTGCAGATTTAACTTTTAAATCCATGGTCTATAGAGGAAATTAACTGTGACTAGAACTGCACTGTCTCCAGTAAGGCCACAATCTACATATGGCTCTTGAGCACTTTAAAATGTGGCTAGTTTGGGAAAATGAATTTTAAAATTTTATTTGATTTTTAATTATTTTAAATTTAAATTTAAAATAGAAGCAGTGTAAAATGGTTTCTGTTAAATACAGCTTTATTTTTTTGGTAGGGCTACATTTTACTTTAACCATTGCATCGGAAGACGCGTGGAAAGTTTTTACGTCTAGGCTTGGAAGTAGCACCTGTATCTGCTATCATTCCATTGACAATACTTAGTTAACACATCCATCACTTCATGTATATCTTTTTTTTTTTGCTGAGAACATGTAAGTTCTACCCTTTTAGCAGATTTCAATTATGCAGTACAGTGTTAACTACAGTCACCATGTTTTACATTTAGGCCTTTTCATTGGACAGAGTTAGGATATTGATATATAATACGTGATAAAATCAAAATTAGGTTCAAATGAATGCTTTCAGTTTAAATCCAGAGCTATAGTTTTTTCTTAACTTCATTCTTCTTACATCAGAATCTCTTTTGAATTATGCCAAACATCTCAGGTCTCAATGACTTAAACATAAGTAATGACTTGCTTTGTCCCACACTACACAAACAATAGTCTCAGGATAATAATTCCAAAAAAACCATCAGCAACAAAGTGATTGAAAACAGCTTTAGTATTTTTTTGTTTTCCTCTTTCAGTTGTTTTCGTCCTAAGGATAAGCCCCATTAAGAATGTACAATCAGGGCTTCCCTGGTGGCGCAGTGGTTGAGAGTCTGCCTGCCAATGCAGGGGACGCCTGCCGATGCAGGGGACACGGGTTCGTGCCCCAGTCCGGGAAGATCCCACATGCCGTGGAGCGGCTGGGCCCACGCTGCCGGAGCCTGTGCTCTGCGACAGGAGAGGCCGCAACAGTGAGAGGCCCACGTACCGAAAAAAAAAAAAAAAAATAGAATGTACAATCAAATTTCTGTGCTTTGAAGCCACTTTTAGGATATTTTCTTTCTGGTTAAGCCACTAATTGGATGCACAGTTAGGTTCATTTGATTAATTTTACATTTACTTTTGGGAAATTCCTTTTTAAAATTTAATTTTGTTATAATTGTATGAATTATTTACATAGTTCCAAAAACAAATCTAAAAACAAGGGATGTTTAAAGAATCTTACCCATGTTCTCACCAACCTATTTACCCCTGACCCCATATGTAATTTTTTAAAGATGTTATGTTTTATCCTTTTTTCTTAAAAAAAACATATATTTATGTATCTTTCCCCATTTCTTAAGTAATAGCATTCAATAAACATTTTTATTTTCTATCTTGTTTTTTTATTTTCACCTTAGCAATATTCTGGAGATCGAGTGTAGTGGTAATAACGACATCCCTCAACGTTCCTTCTTAGAGCTGTATAGTACTCTGCTGTTTGGAGGTCCCATAGTTTATTCAACCAGTCCCCCATCACTGGTTATATCAGTTGTTTCTAGTCTTTTCTATTGCAAATAGTGCTGTAATGAATAATTACATAATATTTTTGCCAGTGATTATTTGAGATAGATTCCTAAAAGTGAAATTACTGGGACAGAAAATAAGTCCATGTGTAATTTTGCTGGCTATCACCAGCAGTGTATCAGAGAGTCTTTCCCACAACTTTGCAGAGTACCTTGTCCCACTTTTGGATTTTTGCTGGATGGGTAGGTGAGAAATAATATATTAGTTTGCATCTGCATTTCTTGTCTGTGATGAGCGATGTTGGATTTTTTTAAAAAAGGTTAAGAGTGGTTGCATTGCTTCTTTTTTTTTTTTTGAACTGTTAGACCTCTGTTCCATTGTTTCTGTTTACTCTCGGCCTTTTAATTTTTAGATTACATGTTGTTATACAAGTTGCTGGCCACCCTACTCCCCGCCCCCCTCCATTCCCTCCACCTCCCCCTGCCCCCCAGAGTTTATCACTTGTATTTGAATTTTGCTCTGAACTTTGTCTCTGAACATTTCTTACTGTTTGACTCTGAGTTGTGTACTAGAGTTTGGGAAGAATGGATGGGTAAAGGGTGGGGTCATAAGATTTACAGTAGTTTTTGTGGAGATGAGAAGCTTGGTTGTAATGGTTAATGGGGGGTTTGGATTTCTGATGGTGATTAATGTAAACAGGAATGTAAGGTAGAATGGATTTATAGTCCATATCACTGGACTAGTAGATGTGATTTTTTTGTTAAATTAACATTTGTTAATTAGAGCCCCAGGGTGTCATGGATGGTGAGCTCAAGGTTCAACAAAAGACTAGAAGGGAAAGTGAAATAGAGACATTTATTACTCACAGGTCTTGGAGGAGATACACAGCATGCCTTGAGGGGACACGTGGGGAGGTCAGTGCAGGGTGCAGGCAGAGAGTGAGCAGTAGGACCTGAGGCACGTGCCTTTATTAGGGTCCAAGGGTAGAGTGCTTTGTGGTTCATCAGACTGGTCCGATAAATTTTTTGATGCAGTTGGGCTTTTCTATTAAAAAATATAAATTATAACTCTGCCTTTCTATAGAACAGATGTTTAATGAATGTTAACCTAAATAAATATTGGTTGTTTTTGTTCTTATTTCAGGCTACAGACAAGAGAAAAGCTTTAGAAGAGACCAAAGCCTACACAACCCAATCCCTAGCTAGTGTTGCTTATCAAATAAATGCATTGGCTAACAATGTACTCCAATTGCTGGACATCCAAGCCTCTCAGCTTCGGAGAATGGAGTCTTCCATCAATCATATCTCACAGGTAACAGCTTGTAAAAAGCTTTAAATTCACATTTAATTAACTGGCAATATAGTATCAATAGGTAGCCTAGAAATATGGAGTCCTTACTCATTTTCTTACTGACTGACTAGTCATTACCACTTTCAGCTTTAGCTTTGGGTTCAGTAAGCCTACTCTCCTTTTTTTTTAAAGTTTTTGTGTGTGTTTGGTAAAATATACATACCAGTGGTTATTGGTCTGTGGTTTTGGTGTTAGTGTAGCGCTGGTCTTACAAAATATGTTGGACAGTATTCCCTCCTCTTCAGTTTTATGGAAGAGTGTGTGGTAGAATTGATTTTCATCCATTGCATTGATTTTCATTCTGGTCTTTTTTTTCTTTTTTTCCTTATCCATTTACCCTAAATGCTACCTTTACTATGCATGTTTTTTATTGTAGTTGGGGAGTTTTTGAAAGGCAGCAGATTGTATTGTTATTCAATTTAAAAAATTCTAGAACCTAGCACTAAACCTGCCATATGCTTAGCATTCAGTAAGTGTTTGTTAAAATTTCTGTTTAGGAGGGGTTGGTCTGTATACTATTCAATACAATACATGGAAATATTTAATAAACATTTGAATAGAGAAAAAAGTCCTGTGGGCATGTAGTTTGGGTGGCGCTGAAGGAGTGACATTTAAGTTGGGGTTTGAAGGGAGCCTGTGCATTTATCATATTGACATGGAGTGCAGATGCATTCCAGTCTGAGGCAATGGCGTTAGACAAAGACATGATGGCTTGTTCAGGGTGACTAGAATGTAGGTTTTGTTTGGAATGAGGAATGTACCTGGAGGTTAGTTTGGAAAAATAAATCTGAAGTTCTAAATTGTAGTTCATTTCTCTTTGATTTGGTTTCATTGATAAAGCTGAATGACAGCTTGTGTTTCATTAGGGGAGTAGGTATATGCTTTTGTTCCTTCTCTGCTTCTCTTACCTGCTTGGTGGGAAATATACAGCTCCTGAATCAGACCAGCATGTTTAGCAGAAAAAGAGAGTATCAGTCTTCCCTAACCATCATCAGATGGCAGACTGATGTGATGAAGCCTTGAAGCAAGGGAAAGAGGATCCTTTGGAAACTGGAGACTCTGCTCTTTACTTTTAAGCTAGACAGCAGGCTATCCTGCCTCTGTTCAATATGCTTTTTGGAGAAATGAATCACCCAAGCCCATATTCTGCCTCAGATAGTCTCTTTGTGGTATTGAGGAAGCAAACCTCCAAACCCCTACCTGTTGATCACAAAGTTTGGGCTAAACCATATTTTAGTTCTGTCCTAATCAATAGTAATAACTGGGGACTGGTCTCATCTCACTTAGAATAAGGGCTATGTTTTTCAAAAAGGGACTTTGGGGGCTTCCCTGGTGGCGCAGTGGTTGGGAGTCCGCATGCCGATGCAGAGGACACGGGTTCGTGCCCCGGTCCGGGAGGATCCCACATGCCGCGGAGCGGCTGGGCCCGTGGGCCATGGCCGCTGGGCCTGCGCATCCAGAGCCTGTGCTCCGCGACGGGAGAGGCCACAGCGGTGGGAGGCCCGCGTACCGCAGAAAAAAAAAAAGGGGGGGGGGACTTTGGAACCCTCCTTCTTCTGTTTTGATTATAAGCGGTTAGTTTGGGAGTTTCTTTCCAGACCTTCTGACCTTTTCGTTGTCTGTAAGCCATTCACCAGGCTATAGCTTAAACCTCCTAATCAGTTGCTGAGTCTTTACAGTTGCCTAATCTTGTTTCAAAGCCTGGAAATGGTTTTTCACTCCTGTGGTTTAAACCTCAGATACCTTAGCATGGCATAAAAGGCCCTTTGGTCTGGTCTCTTCCAGCTCTCATCACATTCCTGCCATGCTCAACTTCTTGAAGTGTTCCAAACACAGCATTCAATTTTGTGCTTCTTTGCTTTTCCGTAATCTGTTTGTCTTACTTGGGATTAACTTTGTTCATCTCTGTTCTGCTTAACATAAGCACCAGATGAAGCCTTCACTGATTAGCTCAGGGTAGGGTTACTGACGCAGTCTGTGCTCTGCCGTCTTCCTCCTTGTATCAGTGACTTGAGGTATCGATACATGTCTGTCTCCCCTTCCTCTCTCTTTGAAGGTAAAGATCATCCTGTGTAAGTACCACACCCCGACCAATTGTGCCCCAGGAGCCCCTCATCTCTGTATCCTCAGTACGTAGTTAACCAGAGCTTAAGAGGTGGTTTGAAAAGTATTTTTTGAATAAGACAGTGTGGTATGGTCTGCTTTGAAGTCATAAAGATCTGGGTTTGAATCCTAGTTCTGCCAGCATGTGATTTGATCAGATAACCTAACTTTTTTCAGTTTAGTTTTCTCATATGCAAAATTGGGACTATAGAGCTGACCTTAGAGATGAAATAAAGAATTGCATGTAAAGCATTTAGCCTAACACCTGGATATAACACGTTGGCATTATTAGCCATCATAGCTAATCATCCATTCTTTCTCTTATATTCAGCCTCTCTTCAATTCCCCCTCCAATCAACATTATTTTCCCCCCATCTTAAAAAAAAAACATTCCTTACCATGTGTTTTGAGATATTACCTTTTCTCTCTTGACAGTTCACAGCCTGAGTTCTTGAATCTGTCATCTTGTGGCATCTTCTTCCTTGAAACATATATATGCCTCAGTCCATTGTGGTTTGATTTTGTCTCCTTCTACTCCATGGATGTTGCTTTTGCAAAAAGGAGCAGTGATATCTTTCTTTTAAATCTAGAAATATTTTTTGCCACCTCTTCCTTGTTGCTTTTATTTGTGGCACGTGACAAATTTGTGATTATGTTTGTTTACTTATTTAATGCCTGTTCCTTCTCTTAGAGGTAAGTTTAATGATGACAGAAACCTCATCTGTTTGGTTCATCACTGTGTCCCTAGTGTCTCCCTTAGGGTCTGACAAGGAGTAGATCCTTGAATCTTTAAATTATCCATGTGGAATTTCAGAAAATCTGTAGTCCTTTGTGAATAAGCATCACTTTTAATTTTCTTTCAAATTAATTAATTAAAATATTTATTTATTAACATTAGCTTTTAAATTTTATTTTATTTTATTTGTTTTATTTTTGGCTGTGTTGGGTCTTTGTTGCTGTGTGCAGGCATTCTCTAGTTGTGTCGAGCGGGGGCTGCTCTTTGTTGCGGTGTGCGGGCTTCTCATTGCGGTGGCCTCTCTTGTTGTGGAGCATGGGCTCTAGGCGCGTGGGCTTCCGTAGTTGTGGCACATGGGCTCAGTAGTTGTGGCTCGCGGGCTCTAGAGCTCAGGCTCAGTAGTTGTGGCTCATGGGCTTAGTTGCTCTGCAGCATGTGGGATCTTCCCAGACCAGGGCTCAAACCCGTGTCCCCTGCATTGGCAGACGGATTCTTAATCACTGCGCCACCAGGGAAGCCCAATATTTATTTATTTATTTGGCTACACAGGGTCTTAGTTGCAGCACTTGAGATCTTCATTGCTGGGATCTTCGTTGTGGCATGCAAGATCTAGTTCCCTGACCAGGGATCGAACCCGGGCCCCCAGCATTGGGAGTGCAGGGTCTTAGCCACTAGACCACCAGGGACGTCCCTCATTGTTGTTTTTAGAAAGTTCTCCATTTCAAAGGAAAATGAATGTACCCTAAGGTAAATTTTGAATTATCAATGATTTGGTTCAGAATCTTAAACATAGAACTTAATGTGGTCACTGAAAATATTTTTGCCCACCTGTTCCCTGAGAAAGTCCAAGTGTGGAGAATTTAAAAAAGGCTGAAGTGGATTAGAACCTGTAATTACATAGTGTCAGTGTTTGCAGTCTTCTCCATACTGACACTCTGCCTTGCAGTTCTTGTGAAACAACCAGGCAGGAGCTGGTCAACAGATAAGAGCGAGAATTGACCATTACCATTAAAAAGAAAATCTCTGTGCCTATTACTTTTATTAAAAACCCACACCCACCTCTATCAGATGATATTTCAATCCTTAAACTTTGCCTTCAGGACAAAGGCTGGATTGTTGGTGTGGTATTGATGCAAGCATGGTCTTATCTTCCCTTGCCTTTCTAGCTTCATTCCTTCCCTCCCTTCACACTCCTTGCTTCAAACCTCCTCATTCAGAGCTCTAGCAGTGTGTGCTGTAGTGGCTATAGTCCCTTTGCTTGGAATGTCTGTCTCCCCGATTTCCTCTGCCTGGCTCACTCCTGCTCACTGTTTAGGCTTCAGCTTAATTGTCCTGGTCTCATGGAAACCTTTTCCTTGGTTCCAGAAGGCTAGGTTTGATCTTTCCTTGTACTTCTGTGCCTACTCCTTCATGACAGATAGCTTATGTTTGTTCTTCCTGATCTGTTCTCTCCCCGCTGGTCTTTACCCTGGGAGGTTTACTGTATGGATTATGTCAATGGGCGTCTGTGACTTCCGGCTTCAGATAGGGTGCAGCCAGTGTGGACGTGGGTAGATCGGAAGCAGTGAGAAAGGTAAGCTCAGAATATTTATTTCCCTGGTTTCTTCCTGGTGGACTGGCTGTGTCCCAAGACAAGTCATTATTCCCCTCAATAAAGCCCTTCCTGGTAGTCTTGTCTGTGTGACTTTCTCTTCCTCATTCTGGTAATCTCTCCTGCCCTTGTCCTTTTGGATTTAGGGGTGCTGTTGCTGCTGCTAACACTAGCTCCTGTACCTTCCTTTCTGTTCCCCTATCCCTCACCATTCCTTTATATTTAGTCCGTCTATGTTATAAATGCTCTTTGAATTTTTCTAATTGGAATAGTTCGTCAGTTTCTGATTGGAAATCTGGCTAATAGAGCCCACCATGTGTTATTTCTGATACTGCCCCCTCTCTTTCCTCCTGTTTTTGCCTTTGCCCTCACTTAGGGAAGCAGGAAGCTCAGCTGGTGAAGTTCTAAAGCACCCTCTTTCTACTTCAGACAGGACAGTGCTACTTTTGTTTATATTACATAATGAGATTCTGTGTAAGAGTTGATTTGAAATTAGGATGAACAACAGAAAGATTTGAAAATCAGTGACTGCAAGAAAAATCTTAAAATCTTTTAAACAGCATTTAAGTTTCTTTAAGAGGCCTGGCACCTGCCTTTATTTTTAGCCTTATCCCTTACTACTAACCCACCTAGGACCTTTAAATTCCAGGGATAAGAAATCTCTCTGCCTGTCAGTGTCCTGGCCCTTATTGTTAACAGATATGTTTCACCTGGCTAACTCCCACTCATCCTTGAGGTCTTACCCTAAATTTTATTAAAGGGTGGTTTTCCCCAATTCCCCTTTCTGGCCTGCCTCCCACCTGCGCACATACTATTAGAATTCTGTTAGTTGTTTTTATAGCGTCCTATACTTCCCTTTCATCGCATTTATTATTAGAATTACATCGTTAATTTGTCCTATTCACCGTCTGCCTTCCATAGGGTTCACTGTGACCTTTGCTGTATTTCTGGTGTCTAGCATGCATATGTCTATTTATTCAACAAATAAAAGGGAAGGAAGTTATAGTGGAAGGTCTCAGAATCTCTTTAGAGGAGCCCAATGCAGAGACTTTAGGGCCATTAGAATTTGTAACAGTTTTTTTTTTTTTTTTTTTTTTGCAGTACGTGGGCCTCTCACTGTTGTGGCCTCTCCCCATTGCGTGTAACAGTTTTGAATGGGGCCATCCCCTTTTAATTTCAAAAGTCATTGTATCCTTATTTTAGAGAAACTATATTTGGTTGTGTTCCTCCACAGATTAATGGAACATTGATTGCTAAATACCTCTGAATCATTGAACTTGAAAAAAAAAAGTCTTGCTCTCATTTTTATCACTGAGTAGTAAAGATGACTTAAAATATTTTTTTGGAGGGGGAGGAGGGACAATTTTAAACTCACAGAAAAATTGCATGTACAGGACAAAGAACTTTTGTGTTTTGGACTGTTTGAGAATAACCTGCTGCTATGATGCCCCATCACTCCTGAATACTTTGGTGTGTATTTTCTATACATAAGTACATGCTACTGCATAGCCATAAAACAGTCATCAAAATCAGGTTAATTACCATCTAATCCACACATTCTACTTATCTGCCAATTTGTTCAGTAGCTTTATGGGAAAAAGACCCAGTTCAGAAGCATTTAGTTATCATGTCTCCTCAACCTTCTTCAAACTGCAACAGTTCCTCAGTCTACCCTTGACTTCACCTGACCTTGATACTTTTGAAGATTATAGGCCACCAGTCAGTTTGTAGAATGTCAATATGAATATGTTTGTTTCTTCATGATTAGATTCATGTGATAAATTAAAGATAACTTTTTGGAGGCAATAGCTTCCTATTTAAAAACCACTTTCATTGTCTTAATTTTTTTTTTTTTTTTTGCGGTACGCGGGCCTCTCACTGTTGTGGCCTCTCTCGTTGCGGAGCACAGGCTCCGGACGCGCAGGCTCAGCGGCCATGGCTCATGGGCTCAGCCGCTCCACGACATGTGGGATCTTCCCGGACCGGGGCATGAACCCGTGTCCCCTGCATCGGCAGGCGGACTGTCAACTACTGCACCACCAGGGAAGCCCCATTGTCTTAATTTTTTAAAGAAACTTTTTTTGTTTACTTTTAAGTCTTTTTCTAAGTGTTTCTAGCATTAGGGCTTGTAAATCCATAATAATATATATAAAGATAGAGGAAATCTATAAAGAATCTGGCATGTACATCAAGGCATAACATCCCTAAAAATATTTTGTTAGAGATCCAACAAAATTTGCTGTCATAGGAATTTTTATTTCAACTAATCAGGAATAATTGATTTTGCTATATTTTGTCATTAAGATCGTTTCAGAGCTAAAAAATTTTCAGATTTAAAAATCCTTTGGTTCTGAATTGCAAGTGATACTTGAGAACTTCTAAGATATAAATAAGTATATTTAATTATGGCAGAACTTATTTCTAAAATAACCAACCATCTTGGTTAAAAACAAATTGTATACATTTTAACTCTGAAATAATTTGAAAATCCAAATGAAGTCAGTCAGAATCACTGTTCTAAGACTATTTTTAGTTATTTTTCCTTAGAGCTGGTTTCCTTTCTAGCCACCTGCAGTTTTATGTGCCGTCCCACGTGTTCATTTTTTCTAAAACTGTTCCCCCACCAAGCTTGGCATGAAAGTAGCTTCTCTAATGTTTTTGGTTTGTTCTTTTGAAGAGCAAAGTATAAATTATAAAACCTCCATTGAGTAAATTCATGTAAAAATATTTTTGATGAAAGACAGCATTATTATGGAATAAAGGATTCTCTGGCTCTAGGGTTTTTTTAAATTACAGTTTATTTTGTCTTGATATCATTGTACTACATATTAGTATATAGAATTTATCTTTTCCATTCTTTTAAAAAAATTTTTTTAACCTTTTATTGAAGTATAACACACATAGAAAATGCACAAAACGTAAACCTACATTTTTAATGAATTATCACAAAGGAAAAACCTGTGTATTCATCAAGACCTACAACATAGCCAATCATCCTTATGTTCTTCCCACCTGCCACCCCTCCTCTCCTTCCCAAAGGTGATCACTATCCTGGCCTCTGGTAATGTAATTTAGTTTTGTTTTTTTTAAACATCTTTATTGGAGTATAATTGCTTTACAATGTTGTGTTAGTTTCTGCTGTATCACAAAGTGAACTTTTCCATTCTTTTTACTTTCAACTTTTTCCTGTTAAGATTTGTCTCTTTTAAGAATAACTGGATTTAAAAAAATACAGTGTGAGAGTTCCTTCGTGCACTAGTGCTTAGGATTCCAGGCTTTCATTGCCATGGCCTGGGTTCAGTCCCTGGTTGGGGAACTGAGATGCTGCAAGCCAAAAATAAAAATTAAAAAAAAAAATACAGTGTGATATTTCTTTTAACTGGGGCATTTATTGCATTTATACTTAATGTAGTTGTTGATATATTTGGATTCAGATGAACCACCATTATTTTGTACTTTTTATTCATGTCATCTATTGTTACTTTTTCTTTTTCTTTTCTTTTCTTCTCTTTTCCCTCCTTCCCTTCTTCCTTCTTCTGGATTAACATTCTCTTTTGGATTAACATTCTTTGGAGGCCTTATTGTGTATGTGTGCACGTATATGTACGTGCATATGTGATGTGTGTATGCTGCCTCCTGCTTTTGGTGAATTATTTCCTTATGTGTTTTATAAATTTTGATTGTGAGCTCAACTTAAGATCTCATCTTTGAGATCTCTCTGCAGGCTAAGGGTAATACATTGATAAGATAAATTGATTATTCCTAGACAGTTTTGTTCTGCCAAGTGTTTTAGGGATACTATCAGTCCAGGACTATTTAGAGTTTTGTACCTGAAAACTTCATGGAACATGTTATACTATCTTGGATAACTGCCCCCCTTCCTCTCCAGTGTGTGTGTGTGTGTGTGTGTGTGTGTGTGTGTGTGTGTGTATGTATTTGTGTCTTAGAGGTGTTGTAACAATTACCTCAAACTTAATGTCTTAACACAACTTTATTATCTTATAGTTCTGAAGCTTAGAAATATGAAATGGGTTTCACTGGGGCCAAACTTGAGATGTGGGCAGGATTGTTCTTTCTGGACATTCTATGGGAGAAGCTGTTCTCTTGCCTTATTTTAGCTTCCAGAGGCTTCCTGCATTTCTTAGCTGGTGGCCTCTTCCTCCATCTTCAAGCCAGAAATGGCCAGTTGAGTCTTTTTCACATGGCATCACTCTGATCAGCACTAACTGTCCTGCCTCCCTCTTTCCCTTTTAATTAAAGACCCTTGTGATTACATGAGCCCACATCAGTAATCCTAGATAATCTTCTTTTCTCAAGACCTTTAACTTAATCACATTTGCAAAGTTCCTTTTGCCATGTCAGTTCTATCTTCCCACCTTCAGCAAGCCAAGGCCTTATATTTAGTTCCCATTTGGCATAAAAGTCTAACCCTGTTTGTTAGTGGCCAGCAAGCCCCTATAGGATAGCTTCTTTCATATTTTCTTCTCTGAGTTTTAGTCCTCCTTTCTCCTTCTCCCTGGATTTTCTTTGCTCTATTTAATATTGGACTGAATTTTAAAAAGATGCTGTCATAGTCTATCAAGTGTGTTTAGGAAGTTTGTAAGTGGGAGA
This sequence comes from Delphinapterus leucas, assembly GCF_059928025.1. Lineage (NCBI taxonomy): Eukaryota > Metazoa > Chordata > Mammalia > Artiodactyla > Monodontidae > Delphinapterus > Delphinapterus leucas. The sequence goes on along the minus strand of NC_143130.1, from coordinate 18,816,136 downwards.
GTTTTCAGGTTATCTAATCTGTCATATTGCCTCGGTTGGTATTCCTTATATTAGCAAGGTATTCCTGAGTTTTAATAAGATATAAGGTCTTATTACTATTACTTTTATTTTCCGATTATCTTTTAATTTAAAATGCTTTTAATTTAGCCTCAAAAGAAAACAAAACAAAAACCAACCCCCCAAACCTCAGTGAATCTCATCTTTGAACAAGCTTGTCATTTAACTGTGATTAAAAGTCAGTTTCTGGGCTTCCATGGTGGCGCAGTGGTTGAGAGTCCGCCTGCCGATGCAGGGGACATGGGTTTGTGCCCCGGTCCGGGAGGATCCCACATGCCACGGAGCGACTAGGCCCGTGAGCCATGGCCGCTGAGCCTGCGCGTCCGGAGCCTGTGCTCTGAAACGGGAGAGGCCACAACAGTGAGAGGCCCGCGTACTGCAAAAAAAAAAAAAAAAAGGTCAGTTTCTCTGTTTAAGTACTCTGTTTTACCCTTATCAACAAACTGTGTCGTTTTTCATTAATCTGACCCGGGCTCTTCTGGGTTACTCTGGTTCTGCTGCTCAACCAGACCAAAAATCTCTCTTACAACATCCTGTTTCCCTTTTTGACTGTCTGGTCAGGTGGTTCTCTTTCAATACAAATTTTTGTTTTCTATTTCTCTGTCTCATTTGAGCTAAAGGCATATAGATATTATTCTCTGCCCAGGTGTTATCATTGGGCTTCATTTCACAATTCCCTCTGTCCGTCTGATAATATGTGAGTGTGTCCAAGCCAGTGAGATACTACCTAAGGGATTATAGTGAAAAGCTAAGTTCTGTATCGCCCCTTTCTTTACCCAGTCTTGCTTTCTAGAGCACTTTTATAGTAAGTACTGTGTATCAGGCTTTTTACACACATGAACACCTATGAATTAATTCTCACAACAACCCCATTTCACAGATGAAGAAACTGTTATACAAAGAAGTTATATTACTTGTTCAGGATCATACAGCTATTAAATGGCATTATTTGAACTAGGAAGTCTCATTTTGGAATCTGCTTGTTATCACTGTGCTGTACTGCCCTTAGTTTTAGACTGAAAATTATTTTCCTTCGAAAGGCAATAGAGTCTATTTCTTCTGGCTTCCAGTATTGTCATTGAGGTGTCTGATATGTCTCTGATTCTAGATCCTTTGTATGTAACTTGTCTTTTTCTCTATGGAAACCTTTGGAATATTTATTCTCTTTAGCTGTGGTGTTTTGAAATTTCACAGGGAAATAACTTGGTATTGGTCTTTTTTTTTTTATTGGCCGGTTTTTTGTGTGTGTGTGTGTGGTACGCGGGCCTCTCACTGTTGTGGCCTCTCCCATTGCGGAGCACAGACTCCGGACGTGCAGGCTCAGTGGCCATGGCTCACGGGCCCAGCCGCTCCACGGCATGTGGGATCTTCCTGGACCGGGGCACGAACCAGTGTCCCCTGCATCAGCAGGTGGACTCTCAACCACTGTGCCACCAGGGAAGCCTGGTATTGGTCTTTTGAAAGTACATTATGCTGGCACTTGGGGGATATGCTACTATATTTTGCGGGGGGGGGGGGCGTCTAGTGTTATTTCTTTGATAATTCCTTTTCCCGTGTATTCTCTGTTCTTTTTTTCTAGATGTTCTATTCAAATATTAGACCTTCTGAATTAATATTTTAGTACTGTTTTCCTTTCTAGTTTCTACATCTTTGGGAGACTTCCTCAACTATAAATTCCAGTGTATCAGATATTTATATTGTTAAGTTTTACTATTTTTAATTTTTAAGAATTTTCTTGTTCTTTTTCACAAGTTGGATTCTTATTTATTAATGAATTACCTTTTATTCTTCATATAATATATAAACATATATGACATATGAATATATATATTTCATATAATATAAATCCTTTTAAAAAAATGATTCCTCTAGGCTCTGCAAGTTTTTTTTTTCATGTTCTTTTTTTCTGTTTTTTGTTTTGTTTTGTTTTAGGTCTTCCCCCACCCCCCATGCAATATTATATCAAATAATCTGGTGATCCTAGTCTGCTTGTATTTAAGAATGAGGAACTGAAATGCTTAAGTAGAAACTATAAATATGTGACAGAGACTGTCAGTTGCGGGGGTTGGGCTTTGGGCAGGGCCCCACCCAAGTCTTCAGTATTTAGAAGTCTTTTCTTGTGCTGTTCTGTTTCTGCAGTGAAGAGTTTTTCTAATTTCTTTCATGAGAGTTGTGTTTATGAGGAAAAGCTGGCATTTGAGAACATGGTGAGTGGAAGGACAGCAAACTCAACAGTTCAGTATATAGACACTCAATTCTCCAGCTTTTAGCTCTGTTCCTCACTTTTAAAAGAAAAGCAGTTGTATTGAGATAGAATTCACATACCATAGAATTTACCCACTTAAAGTGTACAATTCAGTGGCTTTTGTTATATTCACAGAGTTACACATCCATCACCACAGCAATTTTAGAATATTGTCATTACCCCAAAAAAGAAACCCCCTATCCTTCTTAGCTCTCACTCCCCAATCCCTGAATCCTCTCTCCACCTAGCCCTAAGCGACTAACAATTTACTTTTTATCCCTGTAGATTTGCCTATTCTGGGTATTTCATATAAATGGAATCATGTAGTAAGTGGTCCTTTGCAGTGGTTTCTTTCACTTAGCATGATGTTGTCAAAGCTTATCCATATTGTGGCCTGTGTCAGTGCTTATTCCTTTTTATTGCCAAATAATATTGTTTTATGGATATATCAGATTTATCCATTTATTAGTTAATGGATATTTGGACTGTTTCTACTTTTTGGCTATTATGGATAATGCTGCTGTGAACATTTGTGTACAAGTTTCTGTGTGGACATACGTTTTCACTTATATTGGTTATATACCTATGAGTGGAATTGCTGGATCCTATGGTAACTCTGGGTTTAACCCTTCAAGGGACTGCTGACTGTTATCCAAAGTGGCTGCACCATTTTACATTGCCACTGGCAGTGTGTCAAGGTTTCAGTTTCTCCACATCCTCACCATCTCTGTTTTATCTATTTATTTTTAATAGCCATCCTAATGGATGTCAAGTGGTATGTATCTCATTGTGATTTTGATTCTGTTCCTCACTTTTGTAGTCTAAAGAAACTGTTGCTTCCAAATTCTGAGCCTCTCAAGGGTTATTTTTTTCTTTTAGAATAAATTGCCTTGCTGTCTACGGGCGTTTTGGGTTTTAGCTTCTTCTGTTGTTCTGTTCAGTTAGCTACCTTGCTTCCATTTGCTTTCTGATATCCAGTGATTTATTGGAAGTTCTTGTCCACTGATTTTTCTCCTCTTATTTCCCTTTATCATTTTGGGGAGGAAAAAATATATATTCAATTATATATATATAAATATAAAATAATGTAATCAATCCTCTAAATTTAATCTCTAAATTTAATCTACCAACTTGTATCTTTAAATATTCTTTCTGTATAAATATCCCCAAATGGTGTCCTTTCTTGTAAGAAGAATTACAGGACCAAAAATACTCCTGTGATGAATATGAAAGAAATGAGGCTCAGAGAGGTTATTATTAAGTACAATCCAGATCCTTTTAAAGTGTTAGATTTGACTCTTCTGATAATACTGATTTACACTCCTTGTTATATGTCTAATGTAGCTGGAACATCTTAAATGAATTAAGTAACAATTTTTAATTTCTAAGATTGTTCATAAGAGTTGTATTTATTATTGGCTATAAGCTTTAACAGGTTTAACATCATCTGGTAAACTCAGAGTTAAACACTTGAATATGGATGGGGAACAGAGAATAATAATAATAATGATGATGATAATAATAATAAATAATACTAACATTTATTTAGTCCTTTACATGCCAGACACTGTTGAAAATCCTTTATACATGTTACCTCATTTAATCCTCATATTAACTGTGTGAGGTTGATAAAATTCTTTGTTTTTAAACCCCATTTGTCTGGTAAGAAAACTGAGGGCATAGAGTAGTTTAGTAATTTGCTCAAGGCTACAGAGCTAGTAAATGGTAGAGTCTACTTGTAAATCTGTGCAGTGTGCTTCCTGAGTCTATGCTTTTGAAGTCATTAGATTATAATGCCTGACATTTCTACAGAATTTTAAATATATTATCTTTTTGAGAGGGGAGGGACACTCATGAGATATTAAAACAAATGTTAATTCTTGGGTAAAGAGTAGTAGTTGGGGAATTAGTACAAGCTTATGAGTGATATGTAGAAGATGAACTGTGATCTAATGTACTCTTAAAAGCTCATATTTACTTTAGATCCTGGTTTGGATCAAAAATGATTATCACTAAATTAAACACAAAAAATTGTTTTTTGATGTGGACACATAATTGCCATGTAGAGTGTTGTATAGTGTGCATTATATTTCTTAAGCAGGAGGGGAGGATACGGAAAAGTGTCCTTGTGTTGTACTAAAGTTGGGTGTAGGCCAAAGTATTAGTGACAGATCCAGTTTTTCCCAGGATAAAATGTTTCAGAATAATTCTGATCTGGGTGTTTTACATTATGTTCTTCTACCAGAGTCTTATTTTGCAGCTCATCTTTTCTAAATAGGTCTGTTTTATAGTGTGTATATATAGGTCATTCTGAATCAAGTTAACTTCGCAGTTGATTGGGACCTTGTTTCAAGCTTATTGAACAAAGCTCTGTAACACAGAATTTTGGGCATAGGGCCATTTCCAGAGTCTGGTCCAAATAAGCAGTAACAGACAAAGATTGTCTCTTTCTTAGCTGAAGGCTTTCTCTGTGTGGCTGGTCTCAGGACTCTTTTACACTTCTTCTACCCCTTTCATACTCCTCTCCTTTTTCTGTTCAGGGCAAAAGTGTTTTGGTTTTCATTCTGTAGTTACTCATTCAGCAAGCATTTATTGTGCTTTTACTTACATACAAGGTTCTTTGCTTGAAACCTATAATGACCTCGCTGTATTGGCACTGTCATTTCTGGGGCTAGTAGGCCTTCAGATATGATATTGAAGAAAATATGTGAAATATTAAGTAGTTTTGCTATGTCATACTTCTTTCCCGCCTGTCTTTTGATAATTAAAAAGGATTGTTTTCTGGAGGATATTTAAAAGGAGCATATGCTTTCTTTACACCCCGCCCCCCCCAACTTCCCAAAGTGGTAAGGGAGAGTGTAATTAAAACAACATATTTCCATACAATAATTTTAAATAATCATGTCTTAAAAGGCAATTTAAAAATCTTGTCTACTTGTGAAATTTATCTTTTTATTTCAACATTCATTTTGGAAAACACTGTTTTTCTTTTAAATAGAATCACTTTTGGAATATTGTAACTGTTCTTTCCTTCGAACCTTTGCTTTCTACACAATTTGTTTTACCTATTCCTATTCAATTCCCATTCTGCTCATATTATGAAGGGTCAGCTTGGCCCTTTAAAAAGAACTTGTCAAGTTTGGTTTCCTGATTTCTTTAGTCTTTCTTTAATAACTCTTAATATGAGTAGAGTTCAACTCATTTTTATTCATGCTATTGAAAATTTTCTCTAATCTCTAGGCAGGTGTTGTATTTTCACGCCTCTTTGCCTTTGCTTATACTGTTCCTTTTGCTTGGAATCCCCACCCCCACCCCTCACCCCCAGTCTACTTTCTTCTCTTTGGCCTGCCAGATATGGCTGGCTAAAGTGAGGTTTCTTTTATGGAGTCTTCTGATAATGCTCCAGGAATAGCAGTCATTTTTTTCTCTGTGCTCTTTTTTTTTTTTTTTGCGGTACGCGGGCCTCTCACCATTGTGGTTTCTCCCGTTGCGGAGCATAGGCTCCAGACGCGCAGGCTCAGCGGCCATGGCTCACGGGCCCAGCCGCTCCACGGCATGTGGGATCTTCCCGGACCAGGGCACGAACCCGTGTCCCCTGCATCGGCAGGCGGACTCTCAACCACTGCACCACCAGGGAAGCCCCTCTCTGTGCTCTATTTGTGCTTTTTGTGCAATTTAAAGACTTAAAAAATTATACTAAATAACATTCAAAAGAATAAATGTAACAAATTTTATAATAAACATCTGTGACTCTACCACCAAAGTTAACTAGAAAATGGTCAATTCTGTTTTTTCTACCTTTGTGCTTCAATCTATACTCCCAAGGGGCATTATTATCATTATTTCCTTGCCCTTTTAAAGTTTATCACAAATTATGTGTATCCTTAAATAGTTACTGTTTAATTTTGTTTGGGTTTGGGTTTAATAAAAATAGATTCAGGCTGTATGTAGTCAAAACCAAAGCCCAGTATAGCTTGCTTTTTTAATTCAGTGTTATGTTTCTACTATTTAGCTGTATTTCATTCATAGTAGTTCATTCTCATTAATGTAATATTTCAAGTATAAATTTGCCACTTATTTGCATTTACGTTTAATGAATCTGGAATTGGTTTTTTCGCTCTAGCGTGAGGTAGGGATCCATTTTCTGTGTTTCTATCTGGCAAACTAGTTGCCCTATTTAAATAATGCATTCTTTTCTCCTGTGCAATCATTGTAAGGTAACAAGTTTCCTTATGATCAGGAGTTTGTTTCTGAGTTGTATCTTCTGTTGAATTGGTCCGTTAACCCTTTTTAAGAACCCTACTGTTTTATTTACTTTGGCTTTATAATAAATATCAGCAGGCAAGCCCCCACCTCCCCCTTCCTTTTTTTGTTTTTTAAACCATGTCTTGGTCATTCTTTCCCCCTTGCCCTTCCGTATATATTTTGAAACCATGAGAAAGCCAGTTAGGGTTTTTATTGAGAGGCTCGAAGCTGAAGATCAGTTTGGGAAGATTTGGCATCAATACTGCATTGGATGGGAGTGGAGGAATGAGATGTATATCTGGTTGTGAGTAGGTGGGGTGTGTTGTACTTGGCTTTGAAGGCCACACTTTTTTTTTTTTTCAGGTTAATCTGTCAAACTCTCATTTCACTGTTTATAACCGCATGGGGAGGGAGTTTCTTAGGGTTATTCAGGGTGTTCTGGTTATTTTGGGGGGTAGAATACTTCTGCTGATTTTCCTATGTTCCCCATTGCTATTATTCTTTCTCACAACTCTTGATATTATTTGTACTTGTCATGGTAAGTCTGCCAGAGTTTTCTAGTTGTGTTTTTTGTTTTAATTTTATTTATGTTTTTGGCTGTGTTGGGTCTTCGTTTCTGTGCGTGGACTTTCTCTAGTTGCGGCAAGCGGGGGCCACTCTTAATCGCGGTGCGCGGGCCTCTCACTGTTGCGGCCTCTCTTGTTGCGGAGCACAGGCTCCAGATGCGCAGGCTCAGTAGTTGTGGCTCACGGGCCCAGTCGCTCCGCGGCATGCGGGATCCTCCCAAACCAGGGCTTGAACCCGTGTCCCCTGCATTGGCAGGCAGATTCTCAACCACTGCGCCACCAGGGAAGCCCAGTTGTTGTTTTTTTAATAAATAAATTTATTTATTGGCTGCGTTGGGTTTTTGTTGCTGCACGTGGGCTTTCTTTAGTTGTGTCGAGTGGGGGCTACTCTTCCTTGCGGTACGCGGGCTTCTCATGGCGGTGGCTTCGCTTGTTGCGGAGCACGGGCTCTAGGCACGCGGGCTTCAGTAGTTGTGGCACATGGGCTCAGTAGTTGTGGCTCGCGGGCTCTAGAGCTCAAGCTCTGTAGTTGTGGTGCACGGGCTTAGTTGCTCCACGGCATGTGGGATCTTCCTGGACCAGAGCTCGAACCCACGTCCCCTACATTGGCAGGTAGATTCTTAACCACTGCGCCACCAGGGAAGCCCCTCTAGTTGTGTTTTATTAGCTCTAGGTTGTGCCTCTTAACGTTACCCAGATCCAAGCCTTGTTTACTTTGTATTAGGCTACTGCAGCTATGTCTTTGTTATGAGCCCATTGCAGTACTGTTTCATTTTATGTGCTTAAAGTGCAATATAAAATAATAATAAAATTCAAAAAATTATTTTTTTAATGTGAAGATTTTCTTCAAATTAAAAAAATAATTAGGAACCATTGTGTAATTTCAAAACTGGACAGGGAAGTTGTTAAACTATTTTGTTGTCATTTGATGTTTAAGCAGGAAACAAATACTGTCCTGTGCTAAACTTAGTTCTTGAATTTTTGTGAGTTTTGGATTATAGATAAGATCTTTAAGAATATACTAATGCCTTACAAGGTGATCACCCTGTGCCTGTTCATTCGATTCATTACTTCCAAATGTATGTCATATCATTCTTTTATTTATCAGTTCTCCTTAAGGTGCTGGATCATCAAGCATGATCATTGATCAGAACTTGTCTTTGGGTTTCTATCTTTTCTCTAGTTTGTCCTACTGATACCCATATCTGTAAGATCTGCTTTCTTCTTTCAAATGAATTTTAGCCTTTAGGACTTGTCTACCTTGGAATCAATGAGTTTCAAGCTTCTAGAGCCTTAATGCTTGTTAGACTGGGCTCTGAGGAGTTTTCTAAAATCTTTTTTATTGCTAGTGGCAAAACTAGAGATTTGAACGTAATTCATATTCGTCATCTTTCCTTTTTTATTTTATTTTTTAAGATAAAAATCACATATATTTAAGATGTACACCACCATGATTTGATACACATATACCTAGTGAAATATGACTACAGTCAAGCTAATTAATGTATGTTTTCCTCATATAGTTACCTTTTTTGGTATGTGTGTGATGAGAGCACTTGAAATCCATTCTCCTAGCACATTCCCAGGATTCAGTACAGTATTATTACCTGTAGTCACCATGCTGTACATTGGATCTCTAGACTTATTCATCCGGCACACCTGCAACTTTGTCCCCTTTGACTAACATCTCCTCATTTCCCCCACCTCCCCACCCCTGGTAACCACCATTCTGCTCTCTGCTTCTAGTGTTCAACGTTTTAAGATTCCACATATGAGGAGATCATGACATGTCTCCCCTACCCCCAGCCCCGTATCTGACGTATTGCACTTAGCTTAATGTCCTCCAGTTTCAATGTCTGTCGTGTTTCTAATACACCATGTGCTGTGTCCATGTTTTTATATTAATATTTTGGAAAATACTTTGCCTTAACTGCAGAGCTGTAGATTGGATAGTTTGATAGATATGATTCAGTTGTGGTTAATTTTTTCTGGTACTTTTTTTTTTTTTTTTGTAACGGTACGCAGGCCTCTCACTGCCGCGGCCTCTCCTGTTGCAGAGCACAGGCGCTCCGGACGCGCAAGCTCAGCGGCCATGGCCCACAGGCCCAGCTGCTCCGCGGCACGTGGGATCCTCCCAGACCGGGGCACGAACCCGCGCCCCCTGCATCGGCAGGCGGACTCTCAACCACTGCGCCACCAGGGAAGCCCTGGTACTTTTTGTATTAAGCAATATTATAAATAGATTCTAATATTATCCCAGCCCCCATTTTATATAAGCAAAATGGAATCTTAGTGAGTTAAAACTTGTATAAAATTTCATAACTAGTAAGTGAAAGAGTGTTCAAACCAAGGCTTTCTGATTTCACATTTGTGTGCCTTTTTGAAAAAATGAGTGGTTTTCACCTGTGCTTCACGGGTCTAGGGATTGCTGTAGGGTGCTGCAGCCTGCTAGTCCCTCTCAGCTTGGGATACTCTTGAATTTTATGGTTATTATATTAGAATTGAAAACTAATTTCTTTATATCAGACTGCTTCTTTTGCCATCTAAAGATAAAGTGTGAAAGTAAGGAAATTCAAATATGAAAAGGAATTGGTCTCCTTGGAAAAGCTAACTTTGGCTTGGTGAACATATGCATGCTGCTGTTATACAAATGTTCCAAGCCCGTTCCCCTCCTCCTCCTGCTTTATTCACTCACCCTGTCATATGGAGGGTTGTACACCGCTGGACGGGTTGTGATGTGGACTTTCATGATTCGATTTGGGAGACTGGGGAGGGAGTAAACTCAGAGAAAAGTTTTTTCAAGTAATTTGAAATAGTGTCCTGAATAGTGCTACAGTGTGTGAGGGAAATGGGAAGGATGAAAAAAAGATGATTTTAAGGAGAGTTGTGGCCACCATGATGTTTGAGAAAAATATTTAAAGAACTTGAGCCATTTTGAATTTGTTTTTCCCATGAAGACTGGGAACCATGTGGGATATTCTTTTAAATAGGATTTAAGCAGGTAAGATAGCTTCAGATTTTTTCATTTTGTCTTCACAAATTTACATTTTTGGTGAAGATCACCGTGGTTATACCGTGGAGAACAGACTGGAAAGAGGCTAGATTGGATGCAGGTGGACCAGTTAGACGGCAGATGCAGTAGCCAAGGTGAGAGATGATAGTAGATTGACTAGGATTAAAGTGTTGGAAACAGAAGGAAACAAATTTCTGGTACTTAAAGGTAAATGTGACAAGATTTAGTGATATTGGGTATGAAATAAGTGCTAGATGTCTGAACTATATAACTTGATAGAGAACTGAAGTAGGAAGTAAAGTTGACTCTGTGTGTGATTTTGGGCACATTCATTTTGAGGTACCATTGAAATATCCCAGAGGAACATAGCAGGTGTTTGTATGATTCTGTAGCGCAGAGGAGAGGTCTAGAATAGAGAAAAGTTTATGTGAGTGTAAGAGTAATTTAGACCTGAATGTGGATGAGTTTGCCAAGGATAAAAGGGGAAGATCCTACGACTAAACCGGGAGGCACCATACCTGTCAGGCAGCCTTGTAGAGGAGACACAGGATGAGTGTTGAGTGTTCGGGAGTTAGGAGCACACCAAGGTGAGTGGTGATCCATCTTTTTTTTTTCCTTTCCAGTGAAATCTCTGTTTTTCCTTTTGTCGAATAATGAGTACCTAAACTTAATTCCATGTCAAGCAAAATTTAGCTAAAATTTGTACTAGTTAATCTTGTGCTGGAACTGTCAGACAAGGAAGGAATTTGAGATATGTAGGAGCACACACACACAAAAATGTAGCTAACTGCAGTTTAACAAGTTAGCCTGCCATAGTTTCATGGATGCTGGTAGAAGACACAAGACTTCTCAGTCAGAGACATTGGACTTGATTCCTCGCAGTAGCAGGATCGGAGTTGTTAGCGTTCGAGTTGGTTTCCTAGCCCCACGCTCCATAGAGGGCCGTGAGGAGGGTGAGTGATGCCTGTGGTGGCGCAGCTCCTACGTTTGCAGTGCAGCCTGTTACAGGAGAGGAACCTCCAGACCTTCATAATGGGCAGTAAGCCTGCCTGACCTTAATCCTGGAGGGAGGTGACGTCCTTATTGTGCTAGATAGTGAACAAACCTGCCCTTTGTTCCTGAGGGAGACATTTCTATCCTTCCTGGCTGTTCGCTGTTCGCTGGACAGACATACTTAAGATAGTCTGGAACAAAGAGAGGCAGCGCCTCCACCTACAAGATGCACAGAAATGCAGTGGGCCCAAGGATAATTGCCTTCCAACAGCATTCACCCCTCATGTCTCTCCCTTCTTGGCTTCTGGTAAAATTTCCCATGATTATGCTCTTCATTGGCCACCCTGAGTAATCTCTCTGACAGAGCCAGGTACTGGAGCCATTCAGTTTGTCTCATAAAATATGTAATTTAGTTTACGTACTATCAACATGGTAGCAGGATGAGGCCAAACTGCAATCTTGACCTCAACTATGCTCCCCAGGGTCCTAGACCAGCCAGCTGAACAAATACATAAACCTTCAGGGTCTGCCTTAGAGAGCCAAGTGGCTTTCTCTTTAAATTTCTGTGCTGACTTTCTACTTGACCCAAGTACTGCAGGAGTATTAGGGAATGCACAGATTTGGCCTCCCTGCAGGAAGGAAGTCTAGGGCAGTTCTGTCATCCATAATGATCCTGGCCCCTGAGCTGACACTGACCTGAATGGCTCCAGGGCTGATACGATCTCATTGTTCACCTCAGCTAAAGTCAGGGACAGATTTCAAACTACTATTTCTAATTGGATAACTCCCATTTCAGGCATAAATGCCTCAGAGCACATTACACATAATTAAAAAGTCAGTTATCCTTCTGAGAGGGCCCCTTCCCCCCAATCAAGAATAGCCTTACTTTGGCGAGGTCACAGCCGTCTGGGGATACAGGATCTACTGGTGGTGCTTGCTTAAACACTTGCAGGTCTCTTATGATCACCCCTGCAGTGCATGTCACCACATTTCTGGAGGGAAGTAAGGTAATGCCTGGCTTCCGCGTGAGTACACCTGTGAAGAATGTGGTGCTTAGAGTTGTCGTCTGCCCTCCCACCCCCCGACCCCAGGTGGGACCTACTTAGCGAGCACAGGCTGGCAGTTTCTCCAGTGTTGCCTCCTGGACAGCTGGCAAGCCTTAGGGATCCCAGTTCAGTACAAATAACTGAGTCTAGTACTTCTTTTTGTTTATGGAGGTGTTACCTGAAGGCAGTCAGTCCAGTCTGTCCTGTTTGTCTGTGCCACCTGTCAGGTAGCATTCACCTGCCCCTTAGGGATGGCTGAATGATAGCTACAGGAATTGGGCGGGGTGGGGGTGGGGTTTGGAAAGACACCTGGAGGTATTGGCAGATATTCTTTGTGGGAGGCTCAGGGGCTAGGACCATCTTCTTCTGCTTTCCTAAGATTTTTCAGTGACCTTGAGGAGAAGGATGATCACGTTGTGATCAGAGCTGTCCAGCAGGGCGTGGCAGAGCTGGCAGGCAGTTCAGTTTATTGAGGCACTTGCACAATCTGGGAGAGCCACACCTGGGACTTTTCCTTTGTGAGGAAGGTTCTGGGGGATTCAGAAAGACAGAATCACGAATGTCCCTCCTTCTTACCTCCTGAGGTTTAAAGTTTTTCTTTCACTGGTGCCAGGGTTGTTCTCCTTCCACCGCTACAGAGTCAGTGTGTCCCATTCCAATCACTAACCTTTCCCTTTTTCCCGATTATCCCTGACCCTCACCCTGACCTTTTTTGTCTGGAAGGGTCAGGTGCCAGAGGGATGAGAGCATTTTTATTAAACTTAGAGATCCTGTTATGTCCACCACTTTGGTCCACATGGTACAATGTAAGGGGATTTGGTGAACAGAATACTTAAGACCACAGAAGTACAACAAGAAAATTCAGGCGGCTAAACCACAATTAAGTTAAAATTCCCAAGGCCCCCTTTTGGCTGGGCTGCCACCCAGAGGCTGTACGGATCAGGCCAGCATGGGGTCTCCATTAGGGGAAAGAATGAAGCATCACGCTCGGGCGGATCCCAAGTGGCCAAGAGGAGACAGTCTCTTTCTGGGAACACCCATGTTCAGTGACGAACCTGCTTTGCTGATATTTGTAAACCAGGAAGAGTCAAAGGGGGTATAGTCAGAAATCTTTTAGAGTTGACTAAAAAAAATGTTTTTTAATTGTGGTAAAATACACGTAACAAGATTTCCCATCTTAACTATTTTTAAGTGTACAGTTCAGTAGTGTTAAGTACATTCACAGTGTTGTGTAGCCAGTCTCCAGAACTGTTTTCATCTTGCAAGACTGAAACTCTGTGCCCATTAAACAACAGCTTAATTGCTCTCTCCCTGCAGCCCCTGGCAACCACCATGTTACCTTCTGTCTCTATGAATTTGACTACTCTAGGCACCTCATATAAGTGGAGTCATACAATACTTGTTCTTTTGCAACTGCTTATTTCACTCAGCATAATATCCTCAGGTTCATCCATGTTGTAGTATGTCTCACAATTTCCTCCCTTTTTAAGGCTGAATAATAGTCCATTGAATGAATATATATATATATACCACATTTTGTTTATCCATTTTTTCATTGATGGACACTAGGGTTACTTCCACCTTTTGGCTCTTGTGAATAACACCACTATAAACATAAGTGTACAGATACCTCTTGGAGACTCTGCTTTCAATTCTCTGGGGTATATACCCAGCAGTGGAATTGCTGGACCATATGGTAATTCTATATTTAAGTATTTAGGACCCAGCATTCTGTTTTCCACAGCAGCTGTACTGTTTTACATTCCTACCAGCAGTGCACAAGGATTCCAATTGCTCCACCTCCTTGCCAACATTTGTTATTTTCTTTTGTTGTTTGCGGGAGGCAGATAGCAGCCATCCTGATGGGTGTGATTTCTCATTGTGTTTTTTTTTTTATTAGTTATCTATTTTTTTATGTTTTTTTACATCTTTATTGAAGTATAATTGCTTTACAATGGTGTGTTTCTGCTTTATAACAAAGTGAATCAGTTATACATATGTTCCCATATCTCTTCCCTCTTGAGTCTCCCTCCCTCCCACCCTCCCTATCCCACCCCTCTAGGTGGTCACAAAGCACCGAGCTGATCTCCCTGTGCTATGAGGCTCCTTCCCACTAGCTATCTATTTTACGTTTGGTAGTATATATATGTCCATGCCACTCTCTTGCTTAGTCACGGCTTACCCTTCCGCCTCCCCATATCCTCAAGTCCTCTAGTAGGTCTGTGTCTTTAATCCTGTCTTACCCCTAGGTTCTTCATGACACTTTTTTTTCTTAAATTCCATATATATGTGTTAGCATACAGTATTTGTCTTTCTCTTTCTGACTTACTTCACTGTGTATGACAGACTCTAGGTCCATCCACCTCATTACAAATAGCTCAATTTCGTTTCTTTTTATGGCTGAGTAATATTCCATTGTATATATGTGCCACATCTTCTTTATCCATTCATCCGATGACGGACACGTAGGTTGTTTCCATCTCCGGGCTATTGTAACTAGAGCTGCAGTGAACATTTTGGTACATGACTCTTTTTGAATTGTTTTCTCAGGGTTTATGCCCAGTAGTGAGATTGCTGGGTCATATGGTAGTTCTATTTGTAGTTTCTTAAGGAATTTCCATACTGTTCTCCATTGTGGCTGTACCAATTCACATTCCCACCAGCAGTGCAAGAGTATTCCCTTTTCTCCACACCCTCTCCAGCATTTATTGTTTCTAGATTTTTTGATGATGGCCATTCTGACTGGTGTGAGATGATATCTCATTGTAGTTTTGATTTGCATTTCTCTAATGATTAATGATGTTAAGCATTCTTTCATGTGTTTGTTGGAAGTCTGTATATCTTCTTTGGAGAAATGTCTATTTAGGTCTTCTGCCCATTGTTGGACTGGGTTGTTTGTTTTTTTGTTATTGAGCTGCATGAGCTGCTTATAAATTTTGGAGATTAATCCTTTGTCAGTTGCTTCATTTGCAAATATTTTCTCCCATTCTGAGGGTTGTCTTTTGGTCTTGTTTATGGTTTCCTTTGCTGTGCAAAAGCTTTGAAGTTTTATTAGGTCCCATTTGTTTATTTTTGTTTTTATTTCCATTTCTCTAGGAGGTGGGTCAAAAAGGATCTTGCTGGGCTTCCCTGGTGGCGCAGTGGTTGAGAGTCCACCTGCCGATGCAGGGGACACGGGCTCGTGCCCCGGTCTGGGAGGATCCCATGTGCCACAGAGTGGCTGGGCCCGTGAGCCATGGCCACTGGGCCTGCATGTCCAGAGCCTGTGCTCCGCAGCGGGAGAGGCCACAGCAGTGAGAGGCCCGCGTACTGCAAAAAAAAAAAAGGATCTTGCTGTGATTTATGTCATAGAGTGTTCTGCCTATGTTTTCCTCTAAGAGTTTGATAGTTTCTGGCCTTACATTTAGGTCTTTAATCCATTTTGATCTTATTTATGTGTATGGTCTTAGGGAGTGATCTAATCTCATACTTTTACATGTAGCTGTCCAGTTTTCCCAGCACCACTTATTGAAGAGGCTGTCCTTTCTCCACTGTACATTCCTGCCTCCTTTATCAAAGATAAGGTGACCATATATGTGTGGGTTTATCTCTGGGCTTTCTGTCCTGTTCCATTGAACTATCTTTCTGTTTTTGTGCCAGTACCATACTGTCTTGATTACTGTAGCTTTGTAGTATAGTCTGAAGTCAGGGAGCCTGATTCCTCCAGCTCCGTTTTTCTTTCTCAAGATTGCTTTGGCTATTCAGGGTCTTTTGTGTTTCCATACAAATTGTGAAATTTTTTGTTCTAGTTCTGTGAAAAATGCCAGTGGTAGTTTGATAGGGATTGCATTGAATCTGTAGATTGCTTTGGGTAGTAGAGTCATTTTCACAATGTTGATTCTTCCAATCGAAGAACATGGTATATCTCTCCATCTATTTGTATCATCTTTAATTTCTTTCATCAGTGTCTTATAATTTTCTGCAAACAGGTCTTTTGTCTCCTTAGGTAGGTTTATTCTTAGATATTTTATTCTTTTTGTTGCAATGGTAAATGGGAGTGTTTCCTTGATTTCACTTTAAGATTTTTCATCATTACTGTATAGGAATGCCAGAGATTTCTGTGCATTAATTTTGTATCCTGCTACTTTACCAAATTCATGATTAGCTCTAGTAGTTTTCTGGTAGCATCTTTAGAGTTCTCTATGTATAGTATCATGTCATCTGCAAACAGTGACAGCTTTACTTCTTCTTTTCCGATCTGGATTCCTTTTATTTCCTTTTCTTCTCTGATTGCTGTGGCTAAAACTTGCAAAACTATGTTGAATAAGAGTGGTGAGAGTGGGCAACCTTGTCTTGTTCCTGATCTTAGTGGAAATGGATTCAGTTTTTCACCACTGAGGACGATGTTGGCTGTGGGTTTGTCATATACGGCCTTTATTATGTTGAGGAAAGTTCCCTCTATGCCTACTTTCTGCAGGGTTTTTATCATAAATGGGTGTTGAATTTTGTCAAAAGCTTTCTCTGCATCTATTGAGATGATCATATGGTTTTTCTCCTTCAATTTGTTAATATGGTGTATCACGTTGATTGATTTGCGTATATTGAAGAATCCTTGCATTCCTGAAATAAACTCCACTTGATCATGGTGTATGATCCTTTTAATGTGCTGTTGGATTCTGTTTGCTAGTATTTTGTTGAGGATTTTTGCATCTGTGTTCATCAGTGATATTGGCCTGTAGTTTTCTTTCTCTGTGACGTCCTTGTCTGGTTTTGGTATCAGGGTGACGTTGGCCTCGTAGAATGAGTTTGGGAGTGTTCCTCCCTCTGCTATATTTTGGAAGAGTTTGAGAAGGATAGGTGTTAGCTCTTCTCTAAATGTTTGATAGAATTTGCCTGTGAAGCCATCTGGTCCTGGGCTTTTGTTTGTTGGAAGTTTTTTTTTTTTTTCCAGTACGCGGGCCTCTCGCTGTTGTGGCCTCACCCGTTGTGGAGCACAGGCTCCGGACGCGCAGGCTCAGCGGCCATGGCTCACAGGCCCAGCCGCTCCGTGGCATGCGGGATCTTCCCGGACCGGGGCACGAACCCATGTCCCCTGCATCGGCAGGCGGACTCTCAACCACTGCGTCACCAGGGAAGCCCTGTTGGAAGATTTTTAATCACAGTTTCAATTTCAGTGCTTGTGATTGGTCTGTTCATATTTTCTATTTCTTCCTGATTCAGTCTTGGCAGGTTGTGCATTTCTAAGAATTTGTCCATTTCTTCCAGGTTGTCCATTTTATTGGCATAGAGTCGCTTGTAGTAATCTCTCATGATCTTTTGTATTTCTGCAGTGTCAGTTGTTACTTCCCCTTTTTCATTTCTAATTCTATTGATTTGAGTCTTCTCCCTTTTTTTCTTGATGAGTCTGGCTAATGGTTTATCAATTTTGTTTATCTTCTCAAAGAACCAGCTTTTAGTTTTATTGATCTTTGCTATTGTTTCCTTCATTTCTTTTCCATTTATTTCTGATCTGTTCTTTATGATTCCTTTCCTTCTGCTAACTTTGGGGTTTTTTTGTTCTTCTTTCTCTAATTGCTTTAGGTGCAAGGATAGGTTGTTTATTCGAGATGTTTCCTGTTTCTTAAGGTAGGATTGTATAGCTATAAACTTCCCTCTTAGAACTGCTTTTGCTACATCCCATAGGTTTTGGGTCGTCGTGTCTCCATTGTCATTTGTTTCTAGGTATTTTTTGATTTCCTCTTTGATTTCTTCAGTGATCACTTCGTTATTAAGTAGTGCATTGTTTAGCCTCCATGTGTTTGTATTTTTTACAGATCTTTTCCTGTAACTGATATCTATTCTCATAGTGTTGTGGTCGGAGAAGATACTTGATTCAATTTCCATTTTCTTAAATTTACCAAGGCTTGATTTGTGACCCAAGATATGATCTATCCTGCAGGGTTCCATGAGCACTTGAGAAAAATGTGTATTCTGTTGTTTTTGGATGGAATGTCCTATAAATATCAATTAAGTCCATCTTGTTTAATGTATCATTTAAAGCTTGTGTTTCCTTATTTATTTTCATTTTGGATGATCTGTCGATTGGTGAAAGTGGGGTGTTAAAGTCCCCTACTATGAATGTGTTACTGTCGATTTCCCCTTTTATGGCTGTTAATATTTGCCTTATGTATTGAGGTGCTCCTGTGTTGGGTGCATAAATAAATTGTTATATCTTCTTCTTGGATCAATCCCTTGATCATTATGTAGTGTCCTTCTTTGTCTCTTCTAATAGTCTTTATTTTAAAGTCTATTTTGTCTGATATGAGAATTGCTACTCCAGCTTTCTTTTGGTTTCCATTTGCACGGAATATCTTTTTCCACCCCCTTACTTTCAGTCTGTATGTGTCTCTAGGTGTGAAGTGGGTCTCTTGTAGACAGCATATATATGGGTCTTGTTTTTGTATCCATTCAGCCAGTCTGTGTCTTTTGGTGGGAGCATTTTAATCCATTTACATTTCAGGTAATTATCCATATGTGTGTTCCTATTCCCATTTTCTTAATTGTTTTGGGTTTGTTATTGTAGGTCTTTTCCTTCTCTTGTGTTTCTTGCTTAGAGAAGTTCCTTTAGTATTTGTTGTAAAGCTGGTTTGGTGGTGCTGAAATCTCTCAGCTTTAGCTTGTCTGTAAAGGTTTTAATTTCTCCATCAAATGTGAATGAGATCCTTGCTGGGTAAGAGTAATCTTGGTTGCAGGTTTTTCTCCATCACTTTAAATATGTCCTGCCACTCCCTTCTGGCTTGCAGAGTTTCTGCTGAAAGATCAGCTGTTAACCTTATGAGGATTCCCTTGTGTGTTATTTGTTGTTTTTCCCTTCCTGCTTTTAACATGTTTTCTTTGTATTTAATTTTTGACAGTTTGATTAATACGTGTCTTGGTGTATTTCTCCTTGGATTTATTCTGTATGGGACTCTCTGTGCTTCCTGGACTTGATTAAGTATTTCCTTTCCCGTATCAGGGAAATTTTCAACTATAATCTCTTCAAATATTTTCTCAGTCCCTTTCTTTTTCTCTTCTTCTTCTGGAACCCCTATAATTCGAATGTTGGTGCATTTAATGTTGTCCCAGAGGTCTCTGAGACTGTCGTCAGTTCTTTTCATTCTTTTTTCTTTATTCTGCTCTGCAGTAGTTATTTCCACTATTTTATCTTCCAGGTCACTTATCCGTTCTTCTGCCTCAGTTATTCTGCTATTGTTCCCATCTAGAGTATTTTTAATTTCATTTATTGTGTTGTTCATCGTTGTTTGTTTCATCTTTTGTTCTTCTAGGTCCTTGTTAAATGTTTCTTGCATTTCCTCTATTCTATTTCCAAGATTTTGGATCATCTTTACTATCATTATTCTGAATTCTTTTTCAGGTAGACTGCCTATTTCCTCTTCATTTGTTAGGTCTGGTGGGTTTTTATCTTGCTCCTTCATCTGCTGTGTGTTTTTCTGTCTTCTCATTTTGCTTATCTTACTGTGTTTGGGGTCTCCTTTTTGCAGACTGCAGGTTTGTAGTTCCCGTTGTTTTTGGTGTCTGTCCCCAGTGGCTAAGGTTGGTTCAGTGGGTTGTGTAGGCTTCCTGGTGGAGGGAACTAGTGCCTGTGTTCTGGTGGATGAGGCTGGATCTTGTCTTTCTGGTGGGCAGGTCCACGTCTGGTGGTGTGTTTTGGGGTGTCTGTGCACTTATTATGATTTCAGGCAGCCTCTCTGCTAATGGGTGGGGTTGTGTTCCTGTCTGCTAGTTGTTTGGCATAGGGTGTCCAGCACTGTAGCTTGTTGGTCGTTGAGTGAAGCTGGGTGCTGGTGTTGAGATGGAGATCTCTGAGAGATTTTTGCCATTTGATATTATGTGGAGCTGGGAGGTCTCTTGTAGACCAGTGTCTTGAAGTTGGCTCTCCCACCTCAGAGGCACAGCACTGACTCCTGGCTGCAGCACCAACAGCCTTTCATCCACATGGCTCAGAATAAAAGGGAGAAAAAGTAGAAAGAAAAGAAAAGAAAAGGAAAGAAAGAAAAAGAAAGAAAGGAGGGAGGAAGGAAAGAAAGAAGGTAAAATAAAGTAAGATAAAATAAAATAAAGTTATTAAAATAAAAAATAATTAGAAAAAAAAATTTTTTAAAGAAAAAAACGGACAGATAGAACCCGAGGACAAATGGTGGAAGCAAAGCTATACAGACAAAATATCACACAGAAGCATACACATACACACTCACAAAAAGAGGAAAAGGGGGGAAAATCATAAATCTTGCTCTCAAAGTCCACCTCCTTAATTTGGGATGATTTGTTGTCTAGTCAGGTATTCCACACAGGCAGGCTACATCAAGTTGATTGTGGAGATGTAATCCGCTGCTTCTGAGGCTGCTGGGAGAGATTTCCCTTCCTCTTCTTTGTTCTCACAGCTCCCAGGGCTCAGCTTTGGATTTGGCCCCGCCTCTGCTTGTAGGTCGCCAGAGGGCGTCTGTTCTTCGCTCAGACAGGACGGGGTTAAAGGAGCCGCTGCTTCGGGGGCTCTGGCTCACTCAGGCCTAGGGGAGGGAGGGGTACGGAGTGCGGGGCCTGCAGAGGCCGGCGTGACGTTGCACCAGCCTGATGCGCGCCGTGCGTTCTCCCGGGGAAGTTGTCCCTGGATCCCGGGACCCTGGCAGTGCCGGGTTGCACAGGCTCCCGGCAGGGGAGGTGGGGAGAGTGACCTGTGCTCGCACACAGGCTTCTTGGTGGCGGCAGCAGCAGCCTTAGCGTCTCATGCCCATCTCTGGGGTCTGCGCTTTTAGCCGCGGCTTGCGCCCGTCTCTGGAGCTCCTTTAAGCAGCGCTCTTCATCCCCTCTCCTCGCGCACCTGGAAACAAAGAGGGAAGAAAAAGTCTCTTGCCTCTTCGGCAGGTCCAGACTTTTCCCTGGACTCCCTCCCGCTAGCCGTGGTGCACTAACCCCCTGCAGGCTGTGTTCACGCTGCCAACCCCAGTCCTCTCCCTGCACTCTGACCGGAGCCGAGCCTCAGCTCCCAGCCCCGCCCGCTCCGGCGGGTGAGCAGACAAGCCTCTTGGGCTGGTGAGTGCCGGTCGGCACCAATCCTCTGTGCGGGAATCTCTCCGCTTTGCCCTCCTCACCCCTGTTGCTGTGCTCTCCTCCGCGGCTCCGAAGCTTCCCCCCTCCGCCACCCGCAGTCTCCACCCGCGAAGGGGCTTCCTAGTGTGTGGAAACCTTTCCTCCTTCACAGCTCCCTCCCATTGGTGCAGGTCCCATCCCTATTCTTTTGTCTCTGTTTTTTCTTTTTTCTTTTGCCTTACCCAGGTACGTGGGGACTTTCTTGCCTTTTGGGAGGTCTGAGGTCTTCTGCCAGCGTTCAGTACGTGTTCTGTAGGAGTTGTTCCACGTGTAGATGTATTTCTGGTGTATCTGTGGGGAGGAAGGTGATCTCCGTGTCTTACTCTTCCGCCATCTTCTCCTCCTCAGTTGTCTGTTTTATACATATTGGTGTCATGTGGTTTTGATTTGCATTTCCCTAATGATTAGTGATGTTGAACACCGTTTCATGTACTTACTGGCCATTTGTATATCTTCTTTGGAGAAATGTCTATTCAAGTCCTTTGACCATTTTTGAATCCAGTTGTCTTTTGTTTTTGAGTTTTTTAAGTTGATTTTTGAGGACGCTGTTTCAGCACTCACCAATACAAGATGCCTGTGGATGGTAGGGAGTGTGGAAGGCCATCACATACTTTGACAAACAACCCATTTTTTGTGACTTTTGTGTTAAAAAGTATACCATTGTCAGATAGCAAATGGTTTGGAAAGTGAAAAACATGACACAGATTAGTGTCAGGGGCCACAGTGGGATGGTTGGAGCCAGCTGATTGGATTGGTATTGTAATACCATAACCTGGAAGGGTGTCATCAGCGGTGAGGCACTACTGATGGTGTGAAGACGGGGTTAAAGGTCTGATGTAGCCGGTCTGCCAGTGGCAGGAGATGTGGCCTCTCTCACCATGAGATGAATGGGTCTTTTTCTGGGAGTCACCAGTGTGGGACGCAGAGGTTACCTCTGCATCAGGAACAGAGTCCTTTACTCTGTGTCTGTTCAGTGATGGTCCATGTGTTGACGCATCTGGAGTGGTGATGGATCCGCCGGCAGAGATGGCAGTCTGGGCAGTGCAGGCTTCATCAGCAGCTGGACTCCTGTTAGCTTCACCAGACAATGGGCCCTTACTGTGGCCCATATTAGTGACCTAGGTGGTCTGCTCGGCAGCTGCTGTCTGTCTCCACAGTTTATATGGCAAGTCTTTAAGATGTCAGTCTGTAGTTTTCTAAGTAGCAGACCCAAACAACTATTACCAATGGGTATTAGCCCCATATCAGTAGAAGCCTAACAAGGTTTATCATTGGGAATATCAGCGGGATCTCTGAGAACATCCTTGAGTTCTGCCCGCAGAGCGCAGCAGCCACACCCACTTTCATTTCTGCATAGCTGGCACTGAGGTTGAACAGCACAGCAGCCCACGGAACACCACAGGGTCTCAGCTTAGTTGAGTCATTAGTGCACCAGGCCCAGGCATTTAGGGGATCCTCTGTGAATCAAGGGCCTCATTGAACCAACGGAATGGAAAATAAATTTTCCCTAAAGGGGTAGCTGCCACTCTTTCCTGTAGAGCTGAGAGGTCATAGGGGCCAGGCTGGCTGCATTCTTGAATATACCAAGTCCAAGGGGCACCTCTGGTGGAGGCTGTTCCTCTTGTCAGAAGCTCCAGTCAGTAACATTACCCAGGCACAGAAACTTGTACTCAGAGGGGTCATAAGGACTGTGGGCCACTAAGGCTGCTAGTGCTTTTCTACATGTGGCTCTTCCCAGGTGGCATAATCCCCTCTGGCTCTTAAGAGTATTCACCGTGCAAGCATGAAAAATATGAATACCAATTATACATTCAGTGTTGGAAGCCACAACAGTAATACATTGAGTTGGTACCAAGAGTCCCACCCAAAAGAACACATTAGCGTCTCTTCCGCACTGTGAACTGCACCCAAACCGCATAGCTGAAAGCAGGTACCCTCTCCCTCCACAGGGTGAGGCATGAAGGTGACATGGGCTCCAATATATATCAGTCAGAGCTATAAAATGTCCCTCCCCTCCCTACAGTCATCTTGCAAACCCAGGTATGTTTGATCTTCAGTTCCCCTTGGGGACTGGGAGAACTTGGCCCCGCCCCTAACAATCTTTCTCTTTAAAGGGTGTAGGGGGAGGCTGGGAGAGAGCGGCTCTGCACCAGTAAACAAGGTGAATTTATTTCAGTTTTGAGTGGTGCCGTAGCTGCGAGCATTTGGGGCACCCAAAGCCCTGTGTTGTGTACTCTGTGGCAGGGCCGTCATTGCTGACTGGCATCATCCATTTCCGTTAGGGATGCCTTGATTCAGCGGCTACAGCCACATCACTTCCCGGCGGGGACCATGAGTTTGTACTCTTTGGCCAACTTGGGCTTGATCTGCACGGGTGGCATCGTTGTTTTTAGGAGTCCACCTAATGTGGACTATCTGCTGCTCGCTCCATTGTCAAAAGAACAGCTCTTCAATTCTTGCTTGATTTCAGCATAAGGACTAGGAGGGTTTTCTGAAGCTGATAGAATTTAATCTAGATTTCTGTGGGTGAGTTTCTCATTCTGTGGTGAATCATTTGCTAAATCACTTAAAATCCACTTTAGTACGGAAGAGCCCAAAGACTAGTCAGTGCCCTTGGGAGATTGTTTCGGGGAAAGTTTCCCAGAAGGACCAGAACTGTCTTATAGCAGACAGGGCCCACTGCCAAAACCTGAGGTCTTTTACTTATCTCGAATGGGGTTAATGTTGAGAAGACAGACTGCAGGAGGGGCTGAGCACTAAAATAGCCAGGTGTTGCCTTTCTTCTTTAACAAGCATTATGTGCCCCTCCCACCCCCTCAATCTCCCCAGCAAACTAGCAGTTGCTAAAGATTCTCCTGGTTCTGCCCACAGTGATTACAGTTTTCCTTCTTTCACACTCAGTATGGATACATTTATGGTGCTCCCGCCTCCCTCTGCCAGACAAATCCTATTACTAGTTGTTTACAGGGCCGACCTGGTGAGCTTGGTGGATAGCTGACAGTAACCAGGGCATCGTTCAGGCTGCTGTGTTTGAAACTACTTCCTGGTACTCAGCCTGAAACTGCCACCCCAGTTCAGCATCATTAGCAGGCAGTGAAGTAGAGGACCAGACATTGCCTGGGGGGACCATACAATCTGGTCAACATGTTCACTCCTGATTCCCATGGACTTCTCTCAGTTCCTGCTAACTGTCCTTTCATTCCGTTTCTAAAAAGCTTTGTCTTTGTCAGCATTCCATCTTCATTACCAAAACTGTCAAAAATTGTGAGGGGTTGAGATCTTACCCTTTGTGGAAGCTCACAAGTTAGCCTGCACAATTCCATGGATTCGAGTAGAAGACATGAGACTCCTGGTCAGAGACAAAAGCTGTCATTACTCCTGGCAATAGTCAGCACTTGTGTCAGATAACCAGCCACAATTTCTACAGGATACTGCAGAGAGCCAGGTGATTGATGCCTGCACACACAATTGGGTGGGTTACAGGAAAGGAACTCCCAGCTTAGGGGACCAGATCTTTTATAATGGGCAGTAAGCCTTCCTACCCTTTGCCCTGGGGAGTGACAGTATCTTTATTATACCGGACAGTAAACAAACCTGCCTTTTGCTCTTTGAGGAGACACTATATCTTCTAAGGCTGTTTATTATATAAATATACAGAACAAAGGGAATCAGTACCTCTTCTCACAAGATGTGCAGAGATGCACATAACATTAAGCTCTTTTTCCTGACAATACCTTCCCCACCCCCTTTCAGTTCAGTTCACATACTTACATTTTCTCACCTAGGCTACTGTAATTATTTCCTAACTGGGCTCACTGCCAGTAGTCTTCTATCTGTCCTCTACACCTGTGCCAGAGGGCTCTTTTCAAATGCAGACCTGATGATGTCACTCAGTTTAAATTTGTTATTTGGTTTCGCATTACTGTTAGGCCAAAGTTTAAATTGTTGAGTGGTTGTGTAATTATTTCTCATGTGCTGACTACTACCCAGTTTTTGAATGTTGGCAATTAAATAAGGGGGAAAAAACCTTTTTAAAGCCGTAACGGCCAGCACTAGATAGGCTGCAGATGTGTAGGCTGCATGCTGCCAGATTGGAACCTCTGGTCTTACCTTTTTTTTTTTCTCTTACACCTTTGTCTGCAACATGTTGTTCTTTTTGCCTTGAATAATTTACATATTTGTCTCATATTTCTATTCATTTTTTAAAAACCTACTTACTCTGTAAAGCCTTCTCAACCTAGTTGGACATCTTGCTCTAAATACCTTTAATTTCAAACAAACTGTGCGTGTGTCATTATAGTACTTCATCTAGTTGTTATTATTGATTTTTTTTTCTGGTCTGTATCCCCACAAAATAAAGTGTAAGCTACACAGAGCAAGAGCCCTCCCTTTCCATACACACCAGGTTTTTAGGAAAGAAAATTGCTTTCCTAAGAATCATTTTGGTATCAAAACCAATAACTTAGCTGGTGCTTTTAATCACCTTTAGATAGTCCATGTTTTGAGCCTGAAAGATATTAATTTGCTTAATTTTGATGGGGAAGATGCAGTATTATTCACTGGAAAATAGACATGTGATACAGTCTTATGGTCCATTATATGTGGATATCGTATATATTATTTACTCTTCCAAATAATATTTTCTTGCTTTGTTCAAATTTAAAATATAGACTGTGGACATTCATAAAGAGAAAGTGGCTCGAAGAGAGATTGGTATTTTGACAACAAATAAGAATACATCAAGAACTCACAAAATAATAGCGCCTGCAAATATGGAGCGTCCTGTAAGGTATATTCGGAAACCTATTGACTATACAGTTCTGGATGATGTGGGCCATGGTGTCAAGGTAAGCGTTTTATATTATATTAACTTGAAATAATTTGCATATCCAATAAATATTTTGGATAGGAAATATAGTGAGAAAGCTGATTTTCTTAAAGAATTAATAGATTCTCTTAGTAATTAGCAATACAATTTTTATAGAACATTTATTTAATACTAGTTATGTATTATACTAAGCTTGGGGCAGAATTTTACATGTGCAGTAGGCTGTATTCAAGAAGATATAAACACTTAAAATGGCCATTCATTTGTTAAGCCGTTTGAATCCTAGACTGATGTTATAAATTTGTGTTGTGAATGCCAAGTCTTGTTTTCACTACTGAATGAATATTTAAGAATAAAAAATGTATATGCTTTCCAGAATTGGTTTAGAAAGTAATTTATAAATACTTTTATTCATTTATTCGTAAATATGTGTGTATTAATACATCTATGTGGATGTGGATATAATTTCAGCAGTTTATGCAAAATGAAACAATTGTGTGTAATCTTGTTCTGTGCATCACTCCCCACTCTCCCATCCCCTGCTCCAACAGGCTTTTAGGAAAGGGATTGTTTGTTGCCCTTGTCCATTTCTTAGCATGGCAGAATTAGCTGCTCTTGAAGGATACCTGTAGCTTCTCAACTTTTTAGATATTCATGTGTTATTTTGGAAGCATCTGGAATGACCTGAATTCTTTAGCTATCTTTGCTCAAGATAAACTATTCCTCTGAAATTTGGTAGCCCCTTTCTTAGAGGACCATTATTTGATTTTGTTTCTGGTCTCCAGAATATTTATAATAATTTTTTTAGGGGTCAGCTAGAATCTTGAAGCTTTTCCTAGCTGGTTATCTGCCTGGTGCTATTGCTGGATTTGTTGCATTCTGACTTATCTGGGGTTCCTGATCAAGAGGGGAGTATAGCTGGCGACATCGCTCTTTATTCTGCTCTTCTCAGAGACTATTGGAATCTCCCCTTCACTGTCAGGCTTGGAAGTCGGAACACTTTGCAAATGTAGAGCAGGTTACTTGTTTCTTGTATTTTTATCCAAGGATGTGGCTAGGGTTGTCTAAGAGCTTAAGTTCAATTTTAATTTAAGATATTTAGACTAGATTGATTTAATTTGAATTTTGAGAATTTGGAAGAACTTATAATGTTATTACCTGCCTTGGAAGTAAAAATTATGTATATACATATATGCATATACATACACCCGTGCACACACATTCTCACGTGCTCACTTCTTCCCCTTTTGCTTGATTTTTCTTCCTACCAAAGCAATATACACTCATTAAAAAAAAAAAAATCTGTCACCATCTTAGAAGTGATTATCCTCTATTATCTCCCCACTAATAATTGTGTTTAACAGTTTAATACATAGTACATAGCAGAGTATAAAATGAAACCAAATTTTACAAGGAAATTTTGGGTGAGAAAATTTAACTATTTTATTATGTATGTATAAATGAGAAATGTAAACACTGCATAATATATACTGAAAGTCTGCAGATGTGAATTTTAGCAATCTACTTTTTGTAATGTGGATACTTCAGACGCAGGTTTGTTTTTTTTTTTTAAGTTTTTTATTGTAAAATATACATAACATAAAATTTACCATTTAACCATTTTAAGTGTACAGTTCTGTGGCATTAAGTACATTCACATTATTGTACGGACTATTTTGAAATATTTTTTTGACCATGGGTAGGAGGGTGGGTGGTCAGTGAGAACAGTGTATCTCAGAAGCTGATATGTGGCTTATTTGTCCACATTTTGTTTCTGTGATATACAAATACATACAATTATTTTCCCCCCAGTAGTCTCATTGCAGCTATATTGATCCAGTTTTATTTCCCTAAGAAATCATTGTTGGCTTAAATATTTCTAGAGGATTGTAGAGATCTGTGAAAGTTGGAAATTTGGAATAGTTAATGAGCAAATGCCAGGGCCAAAACTACAAGAAGGAAAACTGTAGATTTATTTTTAAATTAGTGTCTAAAGCACTTTTAAGGATTGGAAGACACTGTACTTACAGTTCTAGAGTTATTTTCTTATCTTTTGCCTACTTTTCTATTTAGAAGTTTGTTTTCTTACTGATTTGTAAGGGTTCTTTTTTCTATCAAAGAAATTAGCTCCTTATATTTTGGCAAATATTTCCTCATCCTGCTGTTTGGCTTTTGACTTTGATGCTTTGGTATTTTAAACAAATATTTACAGGATGTTAAAAAATTGTATCCAAATATATTAATATTTCTTTTTAAAATTATTTTATTTATTTTCTTTTTCTTTCTTTTTTTTTGGGAGGGTGCTGTGTTGGGTCTTAGTTGTGGCATGCGGGGTCTTCGTTGCGGCGCGCAGGCTTCTCTCTAGTTGCGGCTTGCAGGCTCTCTCGTTGAGGCACGTAGGCTCAGTAGTTGTGGTGCGCAGGCTTAGTTGCCCTGTGGCACATGGGATCTTAGTTCCCCAACCAGGGGTCGAACCCACGTCCCCTGCATTGGAAGGTGGATTCTTTACCACTGGACCACCAGGGAAGTCCCAATATTTCTTCTTATAGCTACCAAGTTTTGTGTTGTTTTTTACCCCCAAGATTAAATATTCCATCATATTTTCTTCTTTCATGACGTAAACTTTAGTGTTTTGGTATTTGTATTATTCATTTAATTGATATGTATTGTGTTAATGCATTTTATGCTATGAAATAGGTGGTACACATAAGTTTAGTAAGAATTTAAAATATGGAAAAGGTGTCTTAAGGTAAGTCAGGTTTGACTTTTGGAAACAGCGTAAGATATAGGTAAGAGAATCCTTGCATAGAGAGACTACCAGAAAGTTTGCCTAAAGGAGAATAAAAAAGAAGATGAACAATAAAGTTCATCCTAATAAAATAAAAATAAAAATACTAAAGTTCATCCTAATAGAAGGAAGAACAAGGTTTCAGAGTATGCTTAGACTAGAGAAGGCTTGAGCACTTAGTAGAAACATTTAAAATTATTTCTGTTAAACAGTTATAATAATTAACAGCTTTATAGCCTGGTTCATAACTTATGAAGGACTTTCCACATATGTCTTTGTTTTCTAGCCTTGAAAAGACCATATGATCTAGGAGTTATTACATTTTATTAATGGAAACACTAAAGCTCTATAATACATAGGAATGGTAGTTTTAAAAGGTTTCGATTTTATTAGAGGAGTGAGCTAATGAATCATTTCAGAGAAAGAATTGGCATCTTACAGACTTTCGTACCTGTGGTATGCAAAGCTTATGATCTACTTCGGGCTTGCAGGTAGGTAGGAATCAAAGAGTTCTATTTTCAACCTAAGGTTCCAAGGAAATAGTAAACTGACTCATCCATAAATGTAAATGTTAAGGAAATGAAGTGAGATCGTAAGGAAATAAAAAGCCTAGTTTTGAATGTGTTTGGGAGACACTGAAATGGAAAAATTTTGTAGGTTGCTAACAATTATATTTTGAGTTGTAAGGTATAGAGATCATTTCCTTCCAACACTCGCTAACCCCAACACATTTGTATACATAAACATGCACTTAAGAGAGGAGGCTGTGCTCCATAAGAGGTTAAAGGTTACACCATTGCATAGTAGCAGAGTTCAACTAGAATTTTCATTGCCAATTAAATTCTCCTTTCATCCTTTCATTTGGGACCAGTTTATACTTGTATGCTGTTTTTTTTGTTTGTTTGTTTCTTGTTCACTTGAAACAGCAAATGAGGGAAGATGTGTGGTCATATTTAGAATATTTCTAAGTTACTTTAGTATTTAGTGTATTATAATGCTATCATATTAATAAATCTTATCTTCAAGGATAATTTATTCAAGTTTAATTTCTAAATCCAGGTGTGAAATGTAGTGGCTAGGTAGGATTCCAGACATTGTTTAATCAGGATAAAAATGAGTCGTATTATTCTAAACAAACACTAAAGAATACCAAGATTCTGGCACAGTTTCTAGAAATGAGAATATAAGTCAAAGGATATTCCATTTTTGGATGATTTCCTTAATGTTGCTTCTGTGGTCACTTGAAAAATGATAGATACGTATTTAGAATGGCAGGTATTATGGAAAGAACTTGAGACCCCACGCCCCACCCCAAAATGTAGGAAAAGACTGCAACCTGAAGGCATTTTTTTCTTAAGTGGCGTGGTACAAGTAGGATGCTTTGGACACATTATTTCATATATATAAGCTAGCCAGTTTTCATAGAAGTAGCCTTTAGGATCAAAGCAGCTTTTCTTCAGTTTTGAATTATGGTCAAAATTGTTCAGAAGAAAATTTAGAACTAGAGCAACATATAACTTTCTACTAGTGTTGGCCTGGTCAGGATTTGTATTCATAAGCTACACATGAGAGGGTATCCAGACCCTGTTTGCTTGTTCCTTAATTAGAATCTGGCTAAGCTACTATTGTGCATTGTAATTTTGTTTTTAAACACTGAGGTGCTAGGTCCTTTTCTGAATTTGGAAAACAAGCTGTGATTTTGAATTTTAACATTTGCAGTTTATCACTCTTTAAAATAATATACTACCATTCAAATAATGAATACTTATACATGGGCATTCATTATCCAGCAGTCTTAGGTCTTGTACACTGATGTATTAAAGTAGCCATACATTTAATGAGGTGTGGTGTTTGTGTTTAAATCAAAATTTGTTTTTTAAATCATCTGTGATTCAGTTGGATTAATTTCATAGGATAAAATACTGACCTAAGAAATTATTGGAGCTGCATGAGATTGGCATAATTAAGTGATTTCCTTATGAATGTATTATTTTGAAAAAATATGTGATACCCATTAATATTTCCCTGCTGCTTATGGATATCTTTTCTTTACAAAATATTTGAAATATGACTGGGTAAAAAAGCTTATTAACATGAATTGAGTAACTGTAAATGTAAACCTGTCCTATCAGATATAACTTATCTAGAATTAATTTCTACTTTTTCCCCCCCTTTTTTGCAACGTAAAGTGGCTAAAAGCCAAGGTAAGAGTTACTACTTATCATTTGATCCACAGTTTCCCCTCTATATCGATAGAGGCTGCAGAGCCACTAAAATTTGAAAACTTTTCCTATGTCTGTCTGCTTTTTCCCCATAGGATTTATGTAGATTAAATATACTCAAACTCAGTTCAAATCAGCAACATTTAGCTTGGATGTGTTAATATATCAAAGATATATTGACATCTGCATTTATATAGGAACATTAATTTTGCTAACATTTATTGCTTTGCTCATTTTTTGATAGTTGCCTTGCTTTTATTGACTTACAATTAGGTTTCCCAGGCATTATATATGACTTTGTTACTGAGTTGTTGGGATAGAGGTGATTTTTTTAGATGAATATTTTAGCAAATTGACACTGAGATCTGCAGTTTATATTCATACACACTTTTCAAAAATTTTAAGAAACCCAGCATTCGAATTGCAGATAAGTTAGATCTCAGTGAACATTTTTAACAATAAAATAATATATAAAATTCAATAATCTCACCTGTATTTTGCAATAAATTGGTATGAAGGGCATAAAATAATAAGAAAAGCCAAGTGCAAGTGGTATCTTGACTTTTTAAAATGTAGTACCAAAGTCTGTTATTAAAACTGTCTGGGAATCCTTATTTCACATTCTGATAATAAAAAAAATAATGGTGTCAAAACACCAAGAGAACAATTTGATATAAAACTAAAAGCTTTTCTTTCCACATTTTAGCATGGAAATAACCAGCCTGCAAGAACTGGCACACTGTCGAGAACAAATCCTCCTACTCAGAAACCACCGAGTCCTCCCATGTCAGGCCGGGGAACATTGGGGTAAGAATTCAGCTACATCTTACAAGAGGATTTGTATGTCAAAGGAAGAGATGTTTTTTTGACTTAAGTAAATGTATGGATCCTTGTGACGGGACCCTCTCTGTGTGATAATACTACCTTTTACAAATTCATTTTGGTTCCTATTTCCTTGAACAGAATCCAAAATGAACCTGCCTGTTCTGTAATATTCTCTAAGGAATTCTGTACTAGA
The DNA here is from genome assembly GCF_059928025.1 of Delphinapterus leucas. NCBI lineage: Eukaryota > Metazoa > Chordata > Mammalia > Artiodactyla > Monodontidae > Delphinapterus > Delphinapterus leucas. Next base: position 18,784,010 of record NC_143130.1, on the reverse strand, counting down.
AAAGTTTTTTTGTATGTATGTAAATGAGCATTATTTATTTATTATCTTCTAATTCATTAAAAAAATAAATATATAAATACATATATAAAAAGATTTATATATGAATCTGAGTTACGTTTATTTAAAATGAAATGACCAGAAGGTTCCATATATGGTGTCTTCACATGTATTTGCAATATTGATATTACAGAGCTATGAATAAGTGGTCTACTTTGTGTACTTTGGTTTGCTAGCCTGCAGTTCTTCTGTTGCCCCTGAGACTTGGGGACTCTTTACTTGGAGTACTTCTAACTGTGCTTCTGCTGGTAATCTTAGGGCCCTTCATTCTAGAGTAGCTTTGTAAGAAGGCCAGTGGAGAAGTAGAAAAGGTAATTGTGACTTCTTCCTTTCCAATTTTCAATGCAATACAAATATTGAATACTTCGTAAGACATTTCTGAAAGATAGTTCACTTTATTATAGAAAATTAGACTCCTTATTTTTGGTGGAGGGGTGGGGGAATCATTTTATAGTAACAGGGATCAGCAGTCAGCTTTCTTCTAGAATCTTAGTTTCTATTTTCATTCTGTAAACCCCTTACCTCTGAAAAAAACATACAAAGTTATTAAATAGAAAAGTTAAAATCATTTATTGAGAAGTTAATGGCATCACATCTAGGATCAGAATGTACTTGTTCATATATCTCTAGATTGAGGTAGGAGTAAATTGCACAGGAGATATTTAGCTTCCATAATATACAAGGACAGTGGCTTGTGGGTTACTGATCTGGGAATAATATGTATTTCAAAGTTTGATATTACTGAGCATTAAAAAAATTATAACCATGATTTTTAGAAATAAGATGAGAACTTTTAAATTACCCTTTCCATTGGTTTTCCTAAGAAAAGGCAACAAATTTTAGCTTTTGTGTTAAAGTAACAATATTCATACACCCCATTTAAAAATGTTTTTTAAAAACAAACTTTATTATTAAAAAAACCCAAAACTTGTGTTATACTTGGTTCACAAATTTGGGAGAAAATACCATTTATCTTTCTTATTCATATTCCTTTCTCTATTATGCTTCTTTAGACGAAATACTCCTTACAAAACCCTGGAACCTGTTAAACCTCCAACAGTTCCTAATGACTACATGACAAGTCCTGCTAGGCTTGGAAGTCAGCATAGTCCAGGCAGGACAGCTTCTTTAAATCAGAGACCGAGGACACACAGGTAAATTTTTAGGTTGAGCCTTTGAACTGAGAATGTGCATTATTGATTGGTGACAAACTCCTATAGAGTTGTTGGTAACGGTAAAGTGCTAGTCTAATGCTAATATAGAATGTAAAAGTTTGAGGGTATTAATATTGTATATGTTCCTTTAAATATATGTTATAACTTCTATTTTTTAGATTTTTTAGTATCTATTTATACTGCTAGCAGATTACTAGTATTTCCTCCTTTTGACAGAGGTACAAATGTATATTTGGATGAAGTCTGAAGAATGTTTTTTTAAAATGGTCTTTTAGAAAAGATTAAGGTAACCACTCTTAAATTTTTTGGCTAAAAGGTTAAACATCAGAAACTCTACAATGTGATTTAAACTTTAAGAGGTTGGAGGAAAGAAAACAGTTTAGATCTGAGGAAGAATTTCTTAAGAGAGTTGATGTACTAGAATATGTTACTGTATAAATTCATTAAAAAAAGTTCTAGAAATCAGCTACCCAGTGGATTTTTAAAAACTTGGTTATGGAACATAACATACATTCAGAAAAGTATATACTTTATTAAGTATAACAACTTGATGTATTAATACAAATTGAATATAGTCATGTAACCATCACCCAGATCAGAAAATGGAACATAACCGCAATCCAGAAATCCCCCTCAGGCCCTTTCCCAATTATTGCCTCAGCCTTCCTCCCCTCAAAAGTAGCCACTTGATTTTTGCGCAAGTTTATAAAGCCAGACAGAATTATCGTATAGCTCAATTTGTTTTATTCTTTGATTTTTACCTCTCACTTAATAACTTGGGCAAGGACCCTCTTTACCTTGACTTTTAGGATGGTTTTATTAGAAATACAGCTTGGTAAAATCATTTTGGGGGCTTCAGTTACGCAGGATATATCACGCTCTTAGATGCTATGTAATTGTTATTTGTTGTTATTGTTAGTAAATAAATTGTCATATTGATATCTGCAGTTACTGAATCAGGGTAAGTTCAATGAGGACCAAAATTGGGTTTTTTTTAATATGTTTACTATTGAATTATTATACCAAAGCATGGTTGTTCTTTATAGTGGATGTAGTAATAGTTTAATCATATTCAACAACTAGTTAGTTAAGAGTTACTTCATTAGATATCACGGATATACCTATGAGATATAGTTCTTTTTTTCAGGAGCTTGTTCTGTTAGAACAGGGATCAACAAACTTTTTTATAAAGGGCCAGATTGTCAGTACTTTAGGATTTGTGGTCCATATGGTCTCTGCTGCAATTACTCAGCTCTATCGTTGTAGCATGAGAGCAGCTAAGCAACACGTAAATGAATGAGCATGGCTGTGTTCCAGTAAAACTTTATATATGGCACTGAAATTGGAATTTAATATAATTTTAATGTGTCATAAAATATTATTCCTCTTTTGATTTTTTTTCTACTAATTAAAATGTAAAAAAAATGTTCTTAGCTCACAGGTTGTAAAAATCAGACCATGGGCCAGATTTGGCCTGTGGGCTGTAACTTGCCAATCTCCATGTTAGAAAAAGGCACATAAGCCAGTAATTGTGGAAGTGCATAAGTGCAAAAATATTCATCTGTCTGTGATACGGTGGTGGCAGAAAGCAGAGTATTGGCCAGCTTGGGAGGAGGGAGGCCTTCATAGCAAAGCTATTTTTGTTATATAAATAGTTTTTTTCCCCTTTCTTTTAGTATGTGATAATGTGATTATAGAATGCTCATATTGGAGGGAAAAAACTTATCTAGGCAGTGCAAATCATTGCCCTGTTGGGTTTCTGGGCCTACTGAGCCGATGATGTTGATTTTTAAAAGTATAATATGGAGCTTAAGGCTACACGTGTACATATGTACATTTGCATAATGTACATGTGCACACATACATTACTAAAACTGGTCAGTGCGAGGTTGTATACCTAAAGGGACAGTAAGTCCATAGAAGTAATTGGTTAAAGTTTAGTAGTATCAACTATTCTAGACTGTGCCTTGCTGAAACTTCATTATTGTCTTATTTGTCTTTTTTTTGTCATTTGCTCATTTTTTCCAAACATTTCCCTGTTTTATTGCCATTCTTTGAGATGAGTGTAGGTTTACATACTAATTTCAGACTAAAACTGGTTACCGTTTTTATTAACTTCCATAGCATCTTTTGTGGCTTCCATCACACTATTTGTTAATGTCAGTTTTCACAGTCTCAGTGAAGAGCTCCATGACAGTGTGGTTCATGTCTTGTTTGTTCACTGCTGTTTATACGAGGTTTTAAATAAATCCTTGTTGACTCATTGTACTATAAGATTATATTGGTCATTCATGTCTCAGTGATCTCTTATAGTTCTGAGTACTACGTGACTATATTGGTTTTTCAGTAGTTGGATAAATAGAGTGAAACACAAGAACCACTTCAAGTATTAGGGTTAAAATGTATATTGGACTGTTAAAATTTGTCTTTATATATACTTGTGTGTATACATACAAGCACACACATATGCATCATAAAAGGAGTATTTAGTGGCTTTGAGTTGATTTTTTTCCTGAGTAAATCTCTAGAATTGCTATTTTCATGATTTTTCTCTCTCCTTTGCAGTGGAAGCAGTGGAGGAAGTGGAAGCCGAGAAAACAGTGGCAGCAGCAGTATTGGCATTCCCATTGCCGTGCCTACACCCTCACCACCCACTGTTGGACCAGGTGTGTCATATACTCACCCATTTTAATATGTGGAGGTAGTTAGCTTTATTATGGAAGTCTGAAATAATTTAATTACATTAGATAAAACTATTTATTAAACTTATGAGATTGTTGCCAGAATGAAAGCAAATTTAAAAACAATTTTTGATTGGTTTTCACATGGTCTTTAGAGTTTTGCAGATGTTTCTCCTTAATTATAGAAAAGCATATTAAATAGCTTTATTAAATAACTTTTTGGACATTTTGCTTTAGAAATACTTGCCTTGGGCACAAGTCAAGAATGATATTTATTATTTCAAGAGCAAACCAATATTATTGATAATTCAACCAAAAGATCAGTGTCTTTAATGTGAATTATGTATCATTGAACTTTGATGTTGCCTTGTAGGCTAGTAAGTATGTCAACTCCACTGTTAGCTGGTTTTGTGACTTTACTACATTTATGTATGGTATTCAATACGTATTTCAGTAAAATGCCATGAATATAAAATGGGATTAAACTAGGAGAAGCTCTTTTACTTTTTAGATTATATAAAAATTTAAGAAATCATAGCAGAGCATTAAATTGGTCCCTTGATTTTTTTATTAAGTGAAAGGAAGACTTTATGGTGTTAAAAGTACACACTTTAAAAGTAAGTTTGATAATCAGAAGTTGTTAGGGAAAAATAGTTTCTCAAGGATGTTGTTGAAAAAGGAGAAAAAGCTACTTATAAAAACAGGCATATTTTATAGTTAATGAAAGCGCGAACTCAATGGCCTTTTTACCTGGTAAAATTCTTACTCATTCGAACATGCTTTACATATGGGTATCTTTCTCTTTTTTTCTTATTTCCAAAACGTACTTCCTTACTGTTTCAGAATGATTAGTTCTGTTTATTGCACTCTGACCTGAATTATAAACTATTTTATTAGAAAACATTTCTGTCCCTCCTCCTTCTGGAGCTCCACCAGCACCACCTCTTCCACCACTTCTGCCCGTGAACACTGTGATAGGTGAGACTGCATAACCACTGGAGTGATTTACCTTACTGTGCAGAGTTCATAGTAAGCTCCTCTGTTAGACGGCTCGCTTTTGTAGTTGTTAGGTTGTAGGTGGTAATACAAAGTTTAAAGTATAAAATCTAATTTACACTAATTTCTTCTGGTGAAAGGCCTCTGAAGTTACACAGAAACTTCTCTGTGATGTCAGGTGCTTCTATGCCTAGTTTATAACCAATTTAATGTGGTTTGCATTTGTTCTGTTTAGATTTTTCTAGGAATATTATAGCAGTGATTGTTCAAAAAAAATATTTTTAATAGTGATGTAATATTTTTTTAAAGTGAAACTTGATTTGGAACTCCCTGGTATATACCACAGTCACAGGAGTGGGGTGAAGGTGGGGGACAAGAGGAAGAAGATGAAAAAGAGAATGGTGTGTGGTGTGGGGTACCCTGAGGCTTTCCAGTGGGTCACAGCTGAAAAACTCTGATATAGCCCAGGATTTATGGCATCTGAGGATGCCATGAAACATTTTGTTCAATAAAATACATTTAAATTGCTCCCAAGTTGGGGGAGACTGGATTGAGCATATAAGGAATTCCAAATATAGACTTGGTATAAAACCATTCAGCCTAGAAATGCACAGTAGCATTTGGGTGGAAATGGATAAAGAGCTGTTTCAAATATTGAGAGCTTAGGTGAAATAAAGCCATCTAGCAACTTCTTTTCAAAACGTTGGCACTTGTACTCAGAGGAGAGGGGAAAAGGAAGTAATAAACAAAAGACCCAAGTAATAGAAATTGTTGGCAGAAAGTCCATGTGGAAAAAAAATGCCCTCAACCTAATTAATAATCAGGAAAACAAAAACTACGAGATACTATTTTATAGCTACCAGATAGGTAAAAATGTAGAAGTCCACCAGTACCAAATGTTGATGAGGATGTGCAGTAACAGAAAGGTACGTTGCTGGTGGGAGTTTATTTGGTGATTCAGTCACTTTAGAACATAATTTGTTGTTACCCAGTCAAGTTGAACCAGGTTTCTACCTTAGATTTATCAGTTTCATTTCTAGATATTTGCCCTAGCGTACTGGTTCTCAAAACATGGTTATGGAACTCCTGGGGGTTGCCAAAATCCTTTCTTGGAGTTTTTGCGGTCAGAACTATATCCATAATAATACTAAGGCTTATTTGCCTTTTTTATTCTCATTCTGGTACAAGTACACAGTGGAATTTTCCAGAGGCTACATAACATACGATAACATCATTTTTGACAACTAATGGATTGTGTATTTGTGTATTTATGTATTTTAAAGATAAATCAGTTTTAATTTCTAATATGGTAATTAATCAATTAATTATGGTAATTAATCAGTTTCTAATATGGTATAACCCACTTCAACAAAAATTTTTTGAGGTTCTCTAATTTTAGAGTGGATCCTAAGACCATAAAGTTTAAAAACTACTGTACTAGAGCAGTGGCTTTTGGAGTATGATTTACAGACCAACAGCACCATCATCATGGGGGAACTAGTTAGGAATGCAAATTCTCAGGTCCCATTCCAGACCTACTCATTCAGAAACTCTGAGACTGGAGCCCAGCAGCCTGTATTATAACAAGCCCTCAAGGTGAAATTCTGATCACTGCTGAAGTTTGCGAACCACTGTTCCAGAGAAACTTAGGAACCATATTTAGGAATGTTCACAGTAGCGGTATAATAATAATAGCAGAAATCTGGATGCATCCCAAATGTCTACAGTGGAATGGATAAATAATTGTGGCATGTTCATATGCAAATAAAGCAATAAAAATGAATGATATATTGATATACTTCTCAACATGGATGAATCTTAAAAGATAATATCAAAGGAAAACAGCAGGAATACATAATCAATACAGAATCATTCCATTATGAAAGTTTATAAATTTGCAAGGTCTCTATGTGTACTGTTTAAGGTTATAATTATCTATGATTTTTAAAAAACTGCATACAGTGAGTCCCCTACATACGAACGAGTTCCGTTCTGAGAGCGCGTTCATTAAGTCCAGTTTGTTCCTAAGTCCAACAAAGTTAGCCTAGGTATCAACTAACACAATTGGCTATGTCGTACTGTACTGTAATAGGTTTATAACACTTTTCACACAGATAATACATAACAAACACAAAAAATAAAACATTTTTAATTTTACAGTACAGTACCTTGAAAATTACAGTAGTACCAGCTATACCAGTGCTGCTTTTACACTTGCTTCCGGACATCCTGGGCTTGAAATAAAGGTACTGTACTGCTGTACTCCATACAGTGCTGTACAGTAAAGTACACAGAAGCACAAGCACTTGTACAGGATGCACGCACGTGACAGTGTATGCCAGACACGTGAACTAACTTTAAGTGATTGGACACGCGAATGCATGTTCGCATCTTTTGAAAGTTCACAACTTGAAGGTTTGTGAGTAGGGGACTTACTGTATAGTGAAGAGAGAGAATGTTTAACACACATGTTTTGGAGTTTGGGGTTCAGAAGGGGCAAACAGAAGCTTCAGTGATACTGGTAATATTCTAGTTCTTGGAGCTGGGTATTTTTCCTTAAAAAAATATATGTAATATATATAAAATATAATATTTATTTATGTAAACAAATTATATATAACCAGTATAAATAATTATATATATTAGTATATGTGACCATATGTATATGTATTATTTATATATAGCATGTATGATTATGTATATATCAATCATACACCGTTTGGTATTATTTATTTCATAATTTTATTTTAATATTAAAATAAATTCTAAAATAGGCATAGTTTGGAACTGCTATTAAATAGCTTTATTTTGGTTTTAAATCACCAAGACAAATAACCTGGATTTTATACAGTTTTTATATAAGTCAAAAGAAATATAGAAATCATTTTATTGAGATTTCTATTAAAAATGGTTAAAGGGTTACTTCTTAGCTCTTTGGAAAACTTACCTGTCCAGAGTTACTCGTTCATGAAGGCATTTGAATAGACTCTTATTTATAAAGTGGGTTTCTGTTTAGGAATTGAGCATGTGGATGATTTAAATAATTAGTGACTGCCTATGGCTTGGGAGCTCCAAAATGTTGAATATTAGCACTTCTTTTAATGAACAACCTCTGCTGTATGGCTTTTTTCTAATAATATATATGACCTCTAGGAGAGGTTAAATTGGATGACTGAATGAAAGTAAACCAGGATGTTGTCTTTTTATTTGCTCAGTCATGGTTAGATGTTAGGGAGGATAATGTTAATCCTGAAGTTACCTTTGGAAGGTATAGTTAACTTTAGAGGCTTTGAACTTTATATTAACCTTTAAAATTTTAAACTTCTGAAATGTTGGTAAATAAAATTTTAAGTATTGTTAATACTTTAGTTAGTTTAGACATGCATGATAATATTTAAAAAAATGTGCTTTGGGTGTGTAGTATGGAAAAAAAGCCCTCCAAGGATATGGAAAAAGATAATGGATTTTCTACACAAAGCTGCCTTAAAATGTCCATGTTTTACAGAGTCCAAAATTTTTTTCAGCTTTATCAGTTACAGAAATGTAAGTGATAGGGCAAAGTGTGTAATTCTTAAAAGCTGGGAGATATACAACGAATCTGACATTATATATAAGTGCTTTGAAACTAGAAATTATACTTCTCTTAAAAATGATTCTACTATAATATGTATTGGTAATAACTAATACATTAAACATTCAAATAAATATAGTAGTACATGTGGAAAATATGCTTAATTGTTTACATTTTATAATTTAAGCCGGGTTTGGCTGGATAGATTCTTATACTGTGCTTCTGAAGATTTGGCAATGGAAAGGAGAAGAAGTCTGTAAACCAGATATTAAGATATTCACATCTAAAAACTGATGCTTTCCACCTCAGACTATCATTTGGTACTTATTTTCTTGGAAAGACACAGTTGACATATAAAAGCTGTATGTTTTAAAATGTTACAGAAAAAAATTTATACATTTTATTAGCAAAATACCATTTGGTATTATGCTAAATTAAAAGGCTTAAGAACATTACTTATTTACTTTTGCACTTTCCACACAGTATCTGTTTTTCCTTCTTTTTGTAACTTCAGAGATAGAGCTGTTTGTGTTTTATCTTTACTTTTCTCTTTATTTTGTGCTGTGGGCTTTAAAAAGTAATAAACATTTCTTGCTGATAGTCTCCTTCTCTTTGTTCTGCCATCGGAGGTGACGTGCAATGCTCAAGTTCTTTGTTGGTTGCCTTTGACTAATGCTTTTCAGCAGCCCCGGGCTCAGCTCCTGGTTCCCAGTATGGCACAATGACCAGGCAGATTTCTCGACACAACTCTACCACTTCCTCGACATCTTCTGGTGGATACAGACGGACTCCCTCTGTGACGGCTCAGTTTTCTGCTCAGCCTCATGTTAATGGAGGTCCACTTTATTCTCAGAATTCAAGTAAGCTTGTGCTTTGCAGGTGTAACCGCAGCAGTGGAGCTCCTTTTGAAGGAAATTATTTGAAATTGTTATTCTTGCCAGTGATAGACAACAATTGAAACCGTGCTATTTCATGTTTATTTTTGTTTTAAGAAGTTAAACCTTGGGGACTTCCCTGGCTGTCCAGTGGTTAGGACTCTGCGCTTCCACTGCAGGGGGTGCGGGTTTGAGCCCAGGTTGGGGAACTAAGATCCCGCATGCTGCATGGTGCGGCCAAAAAAAAAAAAAAGTTAGACCTTGAAGCATATCATTTTAAGAATAATTGCTTATCCCTTTCAAAAAAATTCAGGCTTACTGAGTATACTCGTATACTAAAATTTAACTGATGAAATTTTTACTACTGTAAGTAGAACTAGAGAAGAAAACCACTGAAATTAATTAAGCTGAATTTATTTTTATTGGCATGTTTGATACAGTTCAATAACAGTAAACTTAAAAACATTGTGACAGTTTTTATTTACAATAATATAATGAAATTGCTGGCTATCACTTTTAAGCTTGTTAACCTATACTGAAATGAGTTCCAAACCATTAAAAACCATTTGTGATGCCTGCTTATTCTGTCTCTAATAATTGTAACAGTGGGGAGGACTTTGTTTTGATTTTTTTCTGTTCACCTCAAATTGCACATCTCAACACTAACTGCAATCAGTGTTTAAAGGCTGATAAGATTAGAAAATAGCTTTGGCATAAAATGTGAGGAAGTTCAAATTGCTTAGGGTAGTCATTAATTCCACTTTCCATATCAAAATGCTCAGTCGAACCAGGAGAAATCTGAAATGAGCCAGTTCAGTATTTGTTACTGGCTTGAAGCGGTGATCACCAGGCATAGACTGAAACACTTCCCCATGTGGCTTTTGTAGGCTGCATGTTATGTTATATTATTTTACCTAAAAAACACTGAATACTCCATATTTACATAGAAAGTTGGTTTTAAGTTCTTTTCATTTATGATGCATGTTTTGAACAAGTGTTTTAAATAGAGCTAAGGAGAAAGTTCTGTTATTTATTTTTTTGGTTAAACTTTAAAGGCTAATTGTTATAAACAAAAAAGTCCTAAGAATTGAAAACCACTTTAGCAGAAATATCACAACTCATAGATAATCCCAAAATTTATACAACCCTTTTCCAGACTAAAATTTTCATCCAAGCTACTAAGAAACTTTACCAGTTAGAATTTTACCTCACATTTCCCCTGGTCTCCTTTTGGTAATGAAAAGTAGCTGGCGGCTGAGAATTCCACAGTTAATCTGATTATTAGTCTCACTAGTTTCATGAACTTTTCATTTTTTTCATATTCTGCATTTTTAGATCCCATCTTTGTGTTCATTATTTTTTTCATCGCTTAGTTTACTCCACAAATAGGGTTTCTGGTGACTTCACCTGATACATGTTTGTGTAGTTCTGTTTTAACAGTACTTGGGTGGGTTGCTTATCCTCAAACAAGACATTTTCATTACTGAATGTCTGTATTTTTGGACATCATAAAGCAAATTTGGCCTCAAATTTTAAATATATTACTGTGTGTTGTCAAATTAATTATCCTTCAACCTGAGTTATTGTTGGTGTTGTAGTAGTAGTAGTAGTAGTAGTAGTAGTATGTAAATGTTTTTAGTGTTTTGATGTGCATATTCCCCTTCTGTCTAAATGTGGTGATAATGATTAGTATTGTCACAACATAGCCTCTTTTTCTTTATGTACTAACCAGCATGGCTCATTACTAAGGGTTGTTTCTAAAAAAAATTTTTTAGGTTTGTGGGAGTTGTTTTTTTTTAAGTTAAAAAGCTATAATGTTTTATTAAAAGTATATATATGTATATACTGGAACAAGTGTGTGTGTGTATACACACACACGCGCGCACACACACACACACACTTGTTCCAGTATATACATACTTGTGTATACTTCTGTATACAGAGTATCAGAATGAACCAGGACTAATTTCATAGTGAATTGAATGTTATTTTTAGCCATACAATGAATATTATGCACATATACTGCTTTAAGTTGTTGCTTATTTGTATACTAAACATCTTTCATATTTTTATGCCTACCAAACTGAATTTGTAGATTGGATTAATTGAAACAATCTTTCAATTAAATGATCCTTGGGAGCCAATCAGTTGTTTTTCCCTGTCAGTTTAGTGTCACTTCTTGGTGACTACCAGTAAACTGAATTTTGTGATTCAGTCCTATTGACTTTTTCTAAGCAATCTTTGGCCCTTACCATCTTGTTAAAATAAGACAGGGTGGTAAATACATGAATATTTACTTTTAGTTTTAATTTTTAATACATTTGCTGTCCACATGAGCATTTGCTGTCAGTTTCCTATAAATTATGTGTTCTCCAGAAAGAAGACGGAGTATGTTTCCAGCTACCCAGTGATTCTTTAGAAATTATTTTAACACAAATAATTGCATATTTTACCTTATTGTTAGATTAGGTTTCCTTTTTCAGAATAGTGATGAAAGGAAGGTCACTTGAAATATTCCATGAAATTCAGTGAACAATTAACATGGTATATGGAGCACTCTTATGCCCTAGTAAATTTAAGAGTGATGTCTTTAAAAATAAAACTGTCAACTTAAAAAATAATAACCTTGTTTTACAAACAAGCGTTTTTCCTAAAGAGCTGTGTGTAAATTCGTTTTTAAAGAAAACCTGTAATTAATGCATTTATTTATACATGGAATAAACAGCTATCCTGTAACATATTCGTTTTGTTTATTTAGGTTTATTTACAACATTACCCTAAAGCTAGACATACCTGTTAGGTTAGAGAGATAAGGCGAAGACACAACATCCTGGAAACCTTTATTGGTATTTCACTGTTAGCTGTATTTTAAAGTCTTTCCTTAGAATTCAAAAATTTCATTGCGTGAAAGTGATGGTAAATTTAAATCTTACCCAAACAATATAACATTAGGATTAAAGCAAATGTATTTGTTTTTTAATAAAATTAACCAGCTGGCTAAACACAACTCAGCTTTAGGTTTGCTCCTGGGAAATGAACTTGAAGAAGGTTCTGCAGGTTTTTGTTTTGTTTTTTGTTTTTTTTTGTTTCATTTGCAGACTGTTCTTTGCATACTTATGTTTGTGGTCTTTGTAACTGACTTCTGCTTTTTGTTTGTTTCCTTTTCTTTCCTTTATCTGTTTTACTTCCCCCATTCTGTGTTGTTGCTGCCAGTTTCTATTGCTCCACCCCCTCCCCCTATGCCTCAGTTGACTCCACAGATACCTCTCACAGGCTTCGTGGCCAGGGTGCAGGAAAACAGTAAGTTTGGAAAAACCGAGCTATCCAAGAGTAGAGGCTGTCTCCTTACATAGCATGCATGGCTGATGAGTCATCATTTTCCTTACTTTTATTGAGAAGCTAATCTTACCTTGAAAAGGGGTGCAGATATGTTATTGAAACTGAAGAGCACGATCTTCAGTTTTTCCTCTGTGTGCATGATTACTGACTCAGATGACTTTCAGAACTGCAGTTTTCTTATGTATTTACATGCTCTAAAACATGAAATCTGATCTTTGCAGATTCTTAAGGAAAGAGTAATCAAACCCCAAAATTCAAATTGTGTGGAAACTACTAGCTTTCAATAGTTACTAGGGGAATTGAGTTCTCATCAAGATGTATAGGTAGTTACACTGTGAGATTAAATTTATCATGCAGTTGGGACGGGTGTTTTGTTTTTCATTGTTTTTGTTTTCCTCCTTTGGTTACATTTTTGGAGAAAACTTTGTAGCCTCAGATTTTTTATACGTAAATCGTTTTGAACCTATATTAAGATTTGTTGTTAGGATAAAAATGAATCTGCAAGAATAAGTAAATTACATCCATGCTCTCCGTTAAGAGTGATAATCAGTGTAGAGTCCTCTTCATGTTTTGTCTATGTGCGGGCCCATGAGGATGATTTCTGAACATGCAAATCTGTCACCTTTTTTAGGTCTTCTCTGAAGGTCAGGTTTAATGACTTTTGGAAATTCTTTTGAATATATGGATTTAAGTAGGGTAGAGTAGTTTTTATATTACTACCTGAGTACTTTGACGTTCTGGGAGATATATAATCCTAACTACATGATCATAGTGAGTGTTATTTGGCAAAATGAAAAATACCCCTATTACTGAATTGTATTATGCCAAAATAGCTGTTGAGATTAAGATGGTAAGGTGGTCCAGTACTAATTCACCTCATTTGGGATCATCACCATGCAAATAAATCTCAGAATGGTTTGAACAAATGTGTAACTCATATGACCAGCCCATCCTCCAGGAGAAAACATTTGTGGCAAATTCCACCGTGCAGCTTTTGCTGACCCTATTGTGTTATTCTCCACATTTCCTCCCTTCGTCAAGTATTTGTTTATTCAGTGTTACGTCCTAGGCTCTGGCAGGAATACACAGTCTAAGACAAAGTCCCTACCTTTAAGAAATTGGTGACTTAATGGGCTTTTAAAACAGTTTCAAAATGTTGAAACTTCTGAGCATAAACCAACCTTATCGTTTACATTTGGTTGGAAACTCTAATGTGTTTAAACATGTAAAAATAAGTGAATCTTCCTTTTAAAAATAAGTGAACAAAGGTATATCGCTGGTCCTTAATGCTCTAAGAGTTTAAAAATTAAGTCTGCAAGAGTTTAAAAACTAAGCCAATTCAACTTTTGAAGTGCCTTAGAGCCAAGAATTTTTAGGACATATTTTAAAATGGCCATAATAAACATCCATTTAGTGAGTCCAAAGCTCATTGATTAGGTTTTTGGTAATAACCCCTTTTTTATAGAAATTCAGTGTTAACGTACATGCATGGTCTTGCTAAAGAGGCCCACGGTACTATTTTAGTTCTTTTTCCCAAACATATGAACTTGAGTCAGTAATTCTCCTTGTGCTGCAGAATGCCCAACTTTATTTGGCATCGGTTTTCTTTAAAAGCATGTTAGGAAGATTGTTGATAAATTGTGTATCAATATCTTAAATGTTTTATGAATTACAGATTTTCTGTGTTCGTTCTTCTCATAAACGTTCACTTATGGCACTCAAACTGGTGATAATGAATGCACGTAGCAGTTAACCTATTAATAAATGTTTCAGTTTAAGACATGAGCCTCTGAGAAAAGCAGTGTGTTTACATCTGTTTATGATTAACATCTGAAAGCGTTTGGACAACCATGCGTCGTGCTAGACAGAGCATTATGCAGAGAATTAGACTGACTGGACTCTTGCCCCAGTGTATGTAATTTGAAGATAAGCCAGTGTAGATTAACAGCAGTTGGACATAGTAAACTAGTAAATTATGTATAAATCAAGAGTAAATGTACTTTAAGAATTCAGGCAAACATATATAATTTATACATTAAGCCATATTAAGGACATGAGCTATGGCTCTTTAATGTCAGAATGGATTCACATGCATTTTCTTCTCCTCAATAATATTTGCAAGTTTTATGGAGAAGGGATGGGCAGAAATAAAATGAATCCTACCATTTGGAGGAAAAATAAATTGTACACCTGTTTGAGAGCTATCCGAATGAGCATCAGCACACAGGATTTGTTTCTTAATAGTCTTTTTCATCCCCCAACAGGATAAAATAGAAATCACAGAATTAAATTGGTTATCAAGTAGGGCTATTATCTGCTTATGTTTTAAATCTGGATTCCTTGGTTATATTCTCAGCGCATTATTCCAAATAGGGTGTAGAAAACTTTAAGACTATATTACAAATAGATGATGACCATTTTCTTTGATCACATAAATAGCCCCAGAAATTGGCATTTGAATTAGTATGTTGGTATTCTGAATTTCTCCACTGCAGATATTATATAATTCCTGTATCAGTTTATATCAGAGCATTTTCATATATCTAACTTTTAAAGAAATTTGTCAGTCAGAAACTTAAGAATTAGTTGTGCTCCAGCTCTGAATTCCTTAATATTGGGAGCATTTGTTACCTGGTATCATATATTTCATTGAACACAGTTCTAGCCTGACATTTTCCTGTTTCACTGTTTACACCTTTGATTATTTAAGTCACACACATACACATTCCACAACCATCTAGAATTTGAGGTATGAGTCATTTTTATTGTTTTGCATGATTTGAGTTCCTTTCTTTTTTTCTTTTTTTAAACATCTTCCTGCAGTACTTTATTTTTAAAATCTTTATTGTGGATGTATTCTTAGAAAATTGGATCTTTCGGATCTAGTCTTTCCCTCGTCCCATTCTTAGTTTTACTAGCAATAATGTAAAAATCTTAGCTTGCTTTCTACATTTAAGAAGTTGATTATCTTAAAAAAAAAAAAGTTGATTATGAATACAAACATTTTTGAAAATATTCAGTGAGATTTTTTTACTAGCTTGGAATTATTTAATTTTAAATTTATTTTCCCTTGTTAAAATTTAAATAAAATAATAGAAAAACGTACACATAGAAGCAGACCTAATACCACCAGCTTTCTTTTTTTCTCTTCCTCCAAAAAAACAAAAAATAAACACGTATCCACCCACTGGAGACTTATTTTTGTGGAACTAAAGGTAACTTTTTAAAAGCCAAAATCAGGGACATGAATGTGCACAATAAATGATTATCAAACCATTAATGTTATTCATAACGTTTACTATAGTCCAAATGACAAATGTGACGTAAGGCTTATTTAGGGAGATATGCTAACTAAAGAGTGACATTTGTTCTGATCTGAGCCTTGGCATAAGGGAAGTTCTTTATTCCTGTAGTCTTATAAACAGACTGTCTCCTAACCTCTGCATTCATTAATTTATAGAACTTCCTAATACCCTTAATTTTTTAGCTCATTATTGCAAAATTATTCTTAAAAGTAGTAGAAGCTTTAACACACCAAGCTTTTATTTCTAATCATTGCATGTTTTATTATAGTGCATGCTGTATACGAATTAGAGCTTTCTTCAATTCTGTTAACTTACGAGTTTCTGTCTAGTCTGATTTCTGATTCAAATTCAGTATCTGGATGTTTTAGTTGCTGATAGTCCGACCCCACCACCTCCTCCTCCACCAGATGACATTCCCATGTTTGACGACTCTCCACCACCGCCACCGCCGCCGCCAGTGGACTATGAAGATGAGGAGGCCGCAGTAGTCCAGTATAACGATCCATATGCAGATGGGGATCCTGCTTGGGCCCCCAAAAATTACATCGAGAAAGGTAGGGTACAGTCATCGTTGAACTGCTGTAAAGGGTAAGAGCTAATTATAGTATTTTAGAGCCATAAAGAACACCGAGTCCAGCGTTTCTCCACCTTGAGAATAGCTTTACCAGCCAAGATGATTTAGTTCCTGTACATTCCCAATATAAAGTGAGGATTCTTTATTTTCTCTTTATTTTTTAATTAGAGTATAGTTGATTTACAGTGTGGTGGTGATGTTAGTTTCAGGTGTACAGCAGAGTGATTTGATAGCTGTATATATTGCAAAATGAAATAGTTTAAACTTGCCAGCCATTCAGTCTTGTCACAACTACTCAACCCCACTGTTGTAGCACAGAAGCCGTCATGGGGACTTGCCCGGCGGCCCAGTGGTCAGGACTCGGCGCTTTCACTGCTGAGGGTCCCATTCAGTCCCTGGTTGGGGAACTGAGGTCCCATAAGCCACGCAGTGCAGCCAAAAAAAAAAAGGAAAAAGCAGTCGTAGCACACAAGTGAACGGGCATGACTGTGCCCCGGCAAAATTTCATGGACAAACAGAGGCACCGGCTTGGATTTGGCCATGGGCCACTGCTTGCAGACTCCTGGTCTAAACCAGAGAGTTTTAGTATTTAGTAGGGTATTTAGTAGGGTTAGAGTCCAAGCCTTCAATAGTCGCCTTTGTAAATCACAAGATGACTAAAACCTGGTTTAATAGGAGTTCAGTTGAATATGTTAACCCGGCAGTATGACATGACTGTTCCAGAAGTCAGATTCTTAGGGTACATTAGCTGAACTTCAACCTAATGTGTACAAATCTGATAATATTCATTTATAGTAGACCAGTATTGTTTAATTTTAAGTACCATATTTCAGGATCTTGCAAACAAGAATGCCTTCGGAGGAGGATATTCAGGAGGCTGAAATATCTAGAAAGTGCATCTATGAAAAGAAACAGCTGAAAGCACTGTTTTTAAGTTGAGGAAAGAGATTTCAGAGGGACTAGACAGCTATTTTCAAATTTTTATCATGTAGATAGATGTAGATAAGAATATTAGATTTCTATTTCCAAAGAACCCTACGGTAAGTACATACAGAAGGGAGAGTTTAGATCTTTATGTGGAGTTAGGGTCCTGGAGATAGAATGGACATCGAATGGTTACTCAGCAGTGAGAGTTATTAAATGAGAGAATATATGCACTGGGGGAGGGGAAGTTAGGTGGGACTAGGTTTCATTTACAGAGGGGATTTGGAAAATAGAAACAATTAATTTGACACAGTGTTTTTATCAGCTCTTTGTACAAGTAGAACTAAGAACCCGAGGAAATAATATTTTCATTTCGCTGAATGACTTTGAGGGTATCAGGTGTTGTCATGATCAGTTTAAAAGTCATCTATACCACTCAAAATGTGACTCTGAATACAAAGAAAATGTTTCTCCCTAGCAGTCACTCGGTTATCTTGGGTGGTTATGTAGCCAAAACACCAGGATAATAATTTAACATCATTTATTCTGTATGTTTTGGTGTTTTTAAAACTGGTATGTTAAGTGAGCTTGTAATTCTGCTACAGGATTAAAATGGAGAATGGACTTGTTGAATTTACTTCATACACTGTTTTGTAAAGGGGGAAAAAAGATTGCCTGTTTCAGTTTAGCAAATGATGCTGTGGATCAGTACTACACGTCTCTTCCTTATTATAATTCAGTGGTTCAGGATAATTATGGGGCAAAGCCACCTTTCTTAAGGGAAAAATGAGTTCCAGAAGATCTTAAATGTCTTAAAAACTCTATTTTAAGAAAAACACTACCTGAGGTAAGTTAATGAAAAAAAATTTGTATGACATACTGTTTCACATATACTAGAAAATTACAAATTTCAGAATTATGCTGTAAAGACAGAGGAAGGAATAATTAAATTCATAAACCAATAGTTTGGAAAGCTGGTAGTTGTTTGATGCCTTTCCTTTCCACAACACTGTTTGCAAAGGAAGTGGATATTTTGAACTCAGCGTAATCACAGAATTGCAAAATGGTTCTCTAAGTCTTAATTAATGAGTCTTTACTCACCTGTTTCCCCTTTAAAAATAGAAATTCTTGTTGACCTTTAAGGGGTGTGTGTGTGTGTGTGTGCGCATATGTGTATGTATATTTAAATCTAGGTATAGCCCCATAAACTACATGAATATTCTCCTGCGATGGGTAGGATATTTACCTCCCACTATATTTTTAAATTAGATGGTTGTTACCTGGTTTACTGATTGGCTACGCAGCTTGGCCCACTAGTTATTTTGAAAAATGGTGCTTTGCGTGTGGTTGACACTTAGTAGATATTTGAACGAATGAATTGAAACATCTAATAAATCCTAAAATTCAGAGATCTTTCCTACATAGGTTGGTAGAAACTCTTGACTTCTCTAATTTAGTTGTCAGTTTGGCCCAAAGATCAAGCTAGTGATTTAGTAGCCATGGTTGGCTACTTGACCTACCTGGATATATAGATTTAAGAATTAAGACTTTTCATTAAAATAGTTGGGTTGGCTATACTGTTAATTGGCATTACATTTTAAAATTCGATTAAATGTTGGATATAGTGCACTGACATGATATTTCAACTCTTTTCTCCGTAGTTGTGGCAATATATGATTATACAAAAGACAAGGATGATGAGCTATCATTTATGGAGGGTGCAATCATCTATGTAATAAAGAAGAACGATGATGGCTGGTATGAAGGAGTCTGCAATCGAGTGACTGGTCTGTTTCCTGGGAACTATGTTGAATCGATCATGCACTATACTGATTAAATTTTTGCTTTTAAAGTAGGTTCTTATTATCACTCAGTCATACTGTGGGACTATTACGGTTAACAGGATTGTCTTAAAATGTGCCCATATGTTCAGGACATGCTGTTTTATTGGTATAATTGAATGTCTACCTGTAAGCATAAATCTCTGAGGCAGTTGGTGTATTGCTAAACAGCAATCTATACAAGAGGCTGTCTGTCACTGATTGTGCTTATATACTTACTTACACATTGTTAACTTCATGACCAGCCTAAATATTCTGGGGGTGTGGGGTATAATATTTCACAAATCATGACTCAGATTGTGCCATTACATGTTTCAGTGCAGCATGGTTACTAACGCTCTGTCAGACTAATATTAAAATCAGAAAACTTAAATGCTGGTGCTGGTCATACTTTTTGTTTAGACTCTCTCATTCTTGAAATATACTGTTTGTTTAAAGCATGCATACAAATTTATGTATTGAAATATACTTAACAAAATCCAAGATGCTTCCAATTTGTGTAATACTTACTTGGAGTACTCGTACTTAGGTCTCTTGAAACGAATCGAGTCTCTAAGATCTCCATGTGAAACAAAGACAATTGGGTTACCTGTAGTCTTGTCATTTGTACCGAAGTTTTTTAATGAGTGAATTTGCATTATAAATTTTGTCCATTCATAAATACGTAAGTGAACCAAAGGTTTTTGTCCTTTCCTTCACTGGTTTGCTTTAAAAAAATAATAAAAGATACTGAATTATGGCAGAATTATGGTTCTATTTTCTCAATATATTAACTTGGAAAAAAAAATTTCAGCCTTTTCTCAACCTACCCCAATAGCAGTGGCTGATTTTTGTAGAATTTAAAATCTGAGATGGTTATTTACAAGTCAGTCTACTGAATTCCTTTTCTAAAGTAACTTTTTCAAAGCTAAGAAAATGTGTCGAAGTGCACATGCTGTAGGTAAAATTCTTAAGGATTGCTCTATCAATCAGTCCTTTGGTTTTCCAGTGGACTGTGATATACTGGTTCAATGAAAGGAAATAATTATCTTTTACATATTTTTTTGGTAGAAGTGGATGCGACTGATTTTTGAATATGCACTGTTTAACCCATTACCTGGCACTAGCAACATAAAAAGATCTTAAAAATAAAATAATTGGGGAAAAAAGGTGCACCATGTATTAATCATTGAACAGGGATATACCTGACCAACAGATTTGTATTGTCTTTTGACATAACTGAAATGCAACACGTGCACTTTGTGTGTCTCCTCTTAAGGGAGGGTTAGAGGGATGTCTTCTCTTCTTATTGTGTGTATAATCCATACTGCCTAGGACATTAAAGTAGAGCACTCACTTGGGTTTCTGTGTACTGAGGATTTGTTTGGATTTCAAATTACAGTTATGTACTGGGCATTACAGATAACAGCATAGTAAATGGTAAGACTAGTGCAAAACGTTTATTTCTGAAAATTAAAGACCATTATTGTTACCAAATCAATGTGACTGTTGAATATGCATTTTGCCTTTGTTAATTTTAAACATGATTCCAGTATCACTATTGATCAGTTACCTTCTTCATTTTTTAGAGTGGACTGTTCTCTTAATTTTGTATATAACCTGTTGTCTAAATTTTATGTACAGTCTTTTATAATAAACCATTCTCCTATATGAAATTTTGGATACTGTTAAAATCTAACTAATGTGGATTGAAATGTAGACTTCAGTTTTATGATCTTTACTCCTATGGTGAAACAAGATAAACCATTTGAATTTTAACATTGATTATTTATTTGTGTAATGGCTTTACATGTGGATATTAACCGTGTAAACAATACCACATCTAACCGTCAAGTACCGCGATTAGAGTTTACAGGACTAGAATGACAGATTCAGATGGTTTAATTACATTTAAAAAGTTTTCTGAAAAACTTTGCCAATAAAAAAAAGTCCCATTAATAAGGTGGAAATGATTTTTTAAAATGATGTTTTGGTTACCTGCACATGAAGCAAAGTATACTCCACAGAATTCTTTAGGCACAGTCTGGTAGAATAGCTGCCAGAAATAACAGAACGAGCTGTCATTTATCTCTTGTGAGCACGATTTCCGAAAGCTGTATGAGGGCGTCTCTTTCTGGGGATGGTCGAAGTTTACTGATCTCTCTCACTGCTTCACGGCAGTACCGCTGGGCGAGGTAGGTTGTCTGCTGCACACCATCGCTCTACGGGACACAGGACAAAATACAACAGAACAGATGCATGTCACCCACTGGGATCAGCTCTTAAATTCCTGCTATATGAATTAAAACATACTTTTGAGATCCGGTAGTGAGGAGCCGAACTGTGTTTCAAATGTCCTCTCTCCAACTCACAGAGCTTCCTCCGCCCACTTCCTTTAGGCCCCTTTCTTAGACAGAAGCACCTTTTTATTCTATTAGCATGCCAAGCAGTGAACTCATTAATATCAAGTAACCTTCTATTTCCCCCTATTTTTCATTTAAGCATTAGAGTTTTTCAAAAGTTCTACATATATTAAAATCTATACAGTAAAATTCCAAGTGAAAGTTAACACACATACATGATAAATAAAAGTACAGAAGAGCTTACGATGAAAGGCAACAGTTCCCTTCTTCCAAAGGCACCAGTTTTATCTGTTGGCTTTAATGTTTCAATTCGTAATTTTAGTTGTTATCTATTGCCTTTCTGCTAAGAAAGACAAGGATTTAGCCCACCCATACTGTCTCCTAATTTGACCACTGCCTGCTATCTTTAGTTCTAATACAGATTACTGTTGTCACATCATGTGGCATCGACTTCTGGCTTCATCTTTACGATGAGGACACCAGTGCTCCTTCTCTTTCCTCTATCTTTACACTAGAGACTTGACTTGCATTCCATTCTGTACCCATGTTTTTATGTTGGTTCTTTCTAAAAGCTAAACACTAATAAAATAATTACATTTACTATTTCCATTATGTCAAAATGTTTACTGCAGAATCTAGACATGTACTGTGATTTTATTTCCTTCTCCATGGTTCCCTCTGTCATTCAAAACAATATTTGTAGTATCATGGTTGAGAGACCTCTGGTTTTCTGAACCAAGTTACACAAAATATGACTCAAAATACGACATGTTTTAGTTTGCTTTGCCTTACTGTACGGAAGCTCACTTCTGAATATAATTGCCTCCTTCTCTTCGTTACTTAGACTGACTGCTTTGTAGCTCTGCCGTACAGCTGCCATCACAGGATGACTTTTCATTGAACTTGGTTCATTCCACTGGTTTTAGTACCCATGTCTTTCTCTTTTTGGTGTTTCCACGGTTCTGTTGCACATCAGCAAATAACTTACCCAGAATCTGTGTACTGGAAGTCAACTTTTTCGTTCTTTGTATAACAGTGACATTGGCCTTCCTACTTAGTGGATGGTTTACTGGATACAGATTCTAGGTTGAAAGCGTTTCCTCATCATTTGGACGGCCTTGCTCACTGCCCTCTAGAGTCCAGGGTTTCGCTGCACCCTGAGCCAGTACTGAACTCTTCCTTTTGTAGGCGACCACCTTTTTTCTGATTTTTGTTTTTCGAGTCTTTTCCTGAAATATTTGTTGCATGATTGTACTGATCCTGTTAAGAGCCTTTCGCATTTTCTTCTACTGCTGTTTTCATTTTGAAGACTTCCTCAATGTCACATTCCAACACTTCTTCGGAGTCGGCTTTTCACATTCATTTAAAATTTCTTAGAGCTCGTTCTTACTGTTTTTTAGAAAATATTATCCTGTTATTGTGTGATGAATGCAGTATTTTTGAATCCCCCTATTATTTTTCCTGAGTCTGTTTAACTTGGTCTCACTCTTTCATTCAGTGAGCTTTAATCAACTATTTAGCAATCCTACTAAATAAACCCAACTTGTCCGTTCATATTTAGTGAGGGAATAGGGGCTAGGAGCCCTGCGGCTGAACAGGCAGCTGGAGTTCACAGGTCTTTGGAACATTCCTGTGGACTTGTTGCCTAAGTGCACTTCTGCCCAGGCTTGCTGGGACTTCAGCGTTGTGGTGTAAGAGCCACAGTTAATTTCCCTCTTTTCAGTCCCACTTCTCACTTTAGCCGTCAGTAACATCATTATTTCTGAAGCCATGACCACTCCCAGGTGTACTGCCTTCTTTGTCAGCTCCCGCTGCCCTCACACTGAGTTTTTAATAGTACAGCCAAACTACCCTCTAAAAAGGTGGTAGCCATATAGCACGTTATGATTAACCGTATAGAGAGTTAAGGGGTTTTGCTTTGTGGAAATTTAAAAAATCTGAAAGGTAATTACTTGGAATTCTTTCAAGTATTTGACTAACGACAGATCTCAGACTATGACTGCTTACTAAAAATTGCTCACTCTCTCTCATTCATGAGACCTATTGGCTCCAAACAGCTCATTCACAAAATACAGTGATCCAAACTGAAAATGTGCAAAAAGATCTGGCTTCCACAGAAAAGTTCTGAGGATATGTGGTGCTATATTTGAAATAAGCTTATAGCCCCTGAAGGTTAAAGTTTAATTTGCTATGTTGGTTTAAAATTTTTTCAAAGGTACCGTTTCTTTAATCGCACATTTACTGCAGTTATGTAGGATGGACGAGGAAAGCCCAGTTTCCTAGGGCTCGGACAGGAGGGGAGTCTGGTGACGGGAGGGCAGCAGAGCTGCTGTGGTGGACGCGGGGGAGACTGGCTGCAAACCAACAGGCCTTACCCCTGACCGCACGTGGGGAACCCCTTAGAGCTTTCCCAAAATGTTAGCGTCCAAGCCCCACCCAAGGCCAATTACATTAGAATGGGAAGACTTCTAGAAGAAAAATGCATAATATAACTTTTTCCTTCTCAGTTTTTGCCAAATCAAGAATTGATCAAACTTGGTCTGTGTCAAAAATTTGTTACGTTATTTGTTTAAAGAACTCTTCTGCCACACTGTACCTGCTGTTGCCTTTCTTCTTTTTGAAATCCTCTCACCTGTAATACGTATTGTCTCGCTCTGTCCACATCTCCTGGTGAACTGAACCGTCTCATTATCATAGCATTCATTTCTGGGAACTAACCAGAAAGAAAGAAAATCTATTTAATGCTCTTGGGAGAAATCAAATGTTCAAACACTAGTAGGTAAAAACAGGTAAAAAAAAATCCGCAAAAGTGAGTAAATGTTTAAGTGATGGGGGTGGGGGAGCAGTAAACTAGCGATTAAAAGCAGCAGAGCTAAGAGGACGCCCGTTTCCGGGTCCAGGGACGAGCTGGTGCACAAGAGGGGCAGCCGTTGATCCATGTTCCCTCCACTGTTCTGTTGTATCCCTGGTCCAGGGCCGAGTCAGAGAGAGAGGAGGAGCAAGCGTTCACCTCTAAAGTCTCCTACTGACTTCTCTTATGGCTCTCAGCTTTAGGGGCCTACCGGGCCTCTCCCCCGAGGTTTCTAATTAAGTAGCGCTGGGGCCCGAGTGTGCACTTCTAACATGTCCCCAGATGCTTCTGGTCCTGCTGGTCTCTGCTGACAAATTAGAACCACTGGCCTAAGAAGAAGGCGGGCAATCTACTTTTAGTTTGAAACTGAGTGACAACCGAAGGCTACCGAGGTCTTTGAACAGAGGGCATCACAGGCAGAGCTCCGCGAGGCGGCCCGTGGAGAGGACGAGGGCAGCGCGGCTCGACACCACCGGCCCTGGAGTCACGTGACCCTGCGTTATAGTTTGAAAAACTTCAGTCATTTCTAATATGCAGCCAAGGTTGAGAACCATCGGATTAGAGACAGAGGTAGAAGCAGCAGTCGGGTTACTGTAGTAAATTCTAAAGACCAGTGGTAAGCTGATGGCAGTAAGAGGAAAATAGAAGACAGGTACAAGACGCATTGAAGACAAAATCTATGTTCTACAGTACTTGGTAGCAAGGTAGGAGAACTGTCACCATGATCGGACTTGGGAAGCCAGGACACCAAACCACTTCACTGTCTATCCTGGAGCTCTAGTCCTGGTGCTGCCACAGCTGAGCCCCTCAGCCTGCTCATCTGGGTTAGGAAGGGGCTGAGCTACCTGATCAGAAATCTCTTAGTTCTACCAACTTCCGGGTCCATGAAATAAGAGGTTAAGAGGGGTCTGGTTCTGGCTGCGGCAGTGCTCACAGCAGCTGCCAGCGCTTCCCTGGCAGTGAGCCCGAGGGATGAAAGCAGCTGTGGTCCTGTAGCCACCGCCTCGGTATTAGTAATCCTAGAAGGAAAAACAGGGCAGAGAGAGAAAAGTCTCAACTAGATGACGGCAAATGAGGAATTAAGAAGGTTCCTTTCAGAGCAAAGTACGTGTCCAGACAAAGCAGAGGCTGCTAGTAACATCCTTATGAAATTTACAGAGCCGGCAACTGGTTAGTTCTTAAATGAAAACCAGTAATTAGTTTTAGGTACTGGCCTTTTAAGAATAAAAATTGAAGTTTAATAGGAAACAAATCAGGAAAGCTCAAATCAATTTTACTGGTCAAAAGTCAAATCAAGTAGGCATTGGTCTTAGTTTCTTAATACCACATTTCAAAATTGGATTTCTATAAGGCCACATATCCTCAAAGCTAATGTGATACTGTCCTGGGCATCTGGTAAAATAACCATTTTTAGGGTAGATGAGCTTTTTCTGCAGCACCAACAACAATGGTAAAATGTGCCGATTGGGCGGTTTCTCTGATTCCTTTTACTATAAAAAGCACTGAGAAAGCAAAATTTGAAAAAAACAATTTTTTTTCTTCATTGAGTGTGACTACATCCTTCTTTTGACACATGTAGTGTGTGCAATCTTAATGTGCAAATCTCAAACTCTTCCCTGAGGCACTCCCCTGTCCCCAGAATGTGTGAGAAGAAATGAGAAACGTTAACAGGCAGATGTGCTGAGAAATAAAGTTCCTGTTGGCCTAGGCTCTGATTTTACGAGTAGGAAAATCATCCGTGGATGAATCAGAGTCCAACTGTGAAATCTGTCCATAAACTCACGACAAAGGCGATCAGTAAACTGTAGTGAGCTTGTTACTCAAGCAGAACTTGGGTGACTCTAAGGCCCCAACAGTCACAGCAAGCAGAAGCCCGTGCAGCTGGTGCGGGGCTGGTGCTGGTGACAGCAGTGGAAGCATGACTACAGGCTGACATTTAGGTCTGCTGACTGATCGCAGAAGGAAGGAGAGAGCTTTTAAAGGGTATCTGGGAACTAATGGAATCTCACCAAAAAAAAGAAAACACTTCCATTTGGTTGCTGAAGATCTTGAAATCCAATCTCTATTCTTTAAAGGTTTACTTTAACATAAGGTTTTTGTTTTTATAGACAGTATGTGTACACATATACCTGGAAGGACAGTCATCTCTGGGACCTCCCAGCAATCCAGAAGCTTTTCTTAAATACCCTGTTGTCAAGAAACCCCTTCAGAGAGAGGTCAAAAATAGTGAATTCCAGACAGAGGGAGTTTCTATCAACAAACTCCAATTTCAAGACAACCCAGCATGCTAAATGAAAGAGGGAAAGTGGTTTCCCAAGGTTGCTTGTCTTGGTCCAGTGAAACTCCATGTTCATAAGCAGAAAAGTTCAAAGACTAATTAATCTGCAAACGAAACTCACCTACCTATGGAGAAAGATGACAGACATCTTGCCACTACTCCACTAAACAGGCAGGTTAAGGACAAATACTGAAGGCCGACACTGAGACTCCTCTGAGTGTCGTCAGTGCCTTTTCAGTGCGGGGTCAGCCAGTCCTCTGCTCTGGGCGGCCTCCCAGGGCTCAGGCCCATGGGGCACTTGCGCTGATCGCCATGAGCAGAGGCAGTAACACTGCAGCGTGTGGTGAAACGACACTGGTCTTTGAAGACATGGAGTGTTTAATTGCCTGTTGTGCCGTTTACCAGAGGTTTCATTCTGGCCAGGTTTTGAGCATCACTTTCTTACTTGTAGAAGGCACATAATACCTACCACAAAAAGGAGTTGTGAGATCAGAGTTAACAAACAAAAGAATCCTTTGCAAATTATAAAAACAATGCATTTTCATTAAATGGAGATATGGCACGTTCTCATGTTATTTTGGGGACTTGTTTTACCCCAATCAATCTTAGCTCCAAAATCCTGACAAATTTCTGACCAAGAACCTAATTTTTGACAGTATAATCTGCTGTAGAGCCTAAACTTGATGTTATAGTTGAAAAGAACTTAGACGTATCTGACCTAACTTTTGGCCCATGTGCCGTGAGACAGAACAGTCAGTCTGCTTAGGAAACAAGTCCTGTCCAGAGCCGCGTCCTGCTCGGCCTTATTTGTGTCCCTTTTCTAAGGCTGCACGTTTAACTCCTTTTCCTACTGCCTTCTGGACAGACAGGAAAAGCGCTGTCTGCTGAGGGTGAGTATGTGCCTTGTGATGCTGGGATTTCCCAGTGATACACACACAACCGTGGTTTGGGACACTGGAAGCTTCTGTTTGTTCCTTTTCCTTGCCTTTTTAAACCATCATTTTTTAATCTCTTGTACATAACTGACAAGTCAATCTGTAGGAGTGGTCCATTTCCCCGACTTTGCCCCTCCGTATCTGAACACAGAATTAGTCATACTCCTTTGTGTAGAGAAAAAAAAGCAAATGCATTTCTTTTGAAATATGTTCGTAGTGAAACACAATCAGAAGAGGCAAACATTCTCAGTCATCTTAAAATTGAAGCAGGACTCAGCTGTTAACTTAGTATCATGGGGCTCATGACAATTATTTATACTTGTAAAGATTTCTATCAGCACAGCCCCCAAGGCTTTTTAGTAGATGCAGGCTTCTTCAGGGAAAGGTGCCTTCCTCAGGCATCCTGATAACCCCAGGGCTGCAGCAGCTCAGTGCAGCCGGCGTAGCTTGTTTTCCTTATTCACATTTCCTCACCAGGGCCTGGGGAACAGACTCATGTCTGCAGCTGTGCACACGGCAGCCAGCGCCTTGTCTTCCAAATCTGAGGATGCCTTACGTTTACGTGGCTCATGAATCCTCTGCTTTTTTGTGGGTTAATGGTAAAAAAAAAAAAAAAAAAAAAATGTCCCTCACTCATGCTTTAATGCACACAAGGGGATTTGACAGATTTTTGCCAGAACGCGGCACACATATGAATACTCTTCTTGAGTTCTGGGTGGGCGAGTCAGTGTGTGTGGGAGAAAGGAGCCACTCCTAGCAGCCCTTGCACTTCTCACCTCTGCCTCAATGTCCTGAGAGGCTGCCCAGAGCCTGGTCACCAGCACCTCCATTCCCTGCCCTCGTTCCTGGGTTGACCGCTGTCCGCTACTGGGCCGCCCAAGGTAAGCGGCCCAGCCCCCAAGCATCAGCCTCCTCGGAGGGTCACCCTGTTTACGGCTCTACTAGGTAGTGACCGAAAGATGACCTCTCGTTTCTTACACAGCAACTGATCGAAAGCAAGGTTCCTGTAATATCAAAATGGAACCATCGGGGTCTATGGAAGACATGATTTATCTTTGTAAATTGTGAGAAAGAATAGAGGCAAGATCTTTGGAAGACTAAAAGTTACACAATTTTAGATCAAAGAGCTAATTTCTGATTTCGTGGCACGGCGATGACCACTTTACTGCTTTGCTCAATAACAAATTAAATACCACTAAGATGAAAATCTATTCAAAAGCTGTCCAAACACCAGCTAAGGCCCTACTTCTTTCAAAGAGCATCTGGCACAGCCAGAAGCAGCGTGGCCAGGGGCCAAAGCAGGTTCTGGAGACGTCTGCCTTGCAAGTCACCACAGCATCTCTGAAGCTTCTCCTCAGCTTTTCATCCGTATTAAGGAGAATATAAAGGTAGCTTAACTTACTTCCTTAATTGACAGCCCCTCAACCTAGAGAAAGGAGGAATTATGTGGTTCTAGTGCATTCCACTGACTTCTTGACATTTTTGAGGCAATGGCTGAGGCTCTCCGAGAGCAGCAAACAGTCCCATTAAACTTCTAGAACCGGAGAATTTCTCATGCTTGGAGGCCTTCCTGTGCCTGTTTAAGGGGCTCTGAGGCACAGCCAAAGTCCAGCCCTATCATCAAGATGTAGACGCCATCCGCCTTGTCAGTGCCCAGAACACACGGAAAGAGTCACAATGCTTCCTTACATGCACACAGTGCTTAAGTTACATAGTATCTGCATGAACATCATCTCACTTAATCCTCACAATGACCCTGGGAGGAAGACTGTCATCTTCTCAATGTTACAGATAAGGAAACGGACAGAGTTTAGACGTGGAATGACTGGCCTGGACACCTCAGTCCTGGAACTAGGATCAAATCTAGAGCTGTGGTCTCTTAGAAATGCTTTCCATCTCCTCATCTAACCTTCCCATCAGCCATGCCTGGAAGGTCCTGGTCCTGCAGGGCTTCTCAGCAATGTGTCCAAGGGAGTTCACAAAACCTACCTGCTACGACTTCCCTGGTGGCACAGTGGTTAGGAATCTGCCTGCCAATGTAGGGGACACAGGTTCGAGCCCTGGTCCAGGAAGATCTCACATGCCGCGGAGCAACTAAGCCCATAAGCCACAACTACTGAGCCCGTGTACCACAACTACTGAAGCCCACGTGCCTAGAGCCCATGCTCCACAACAAGAGAAGTCACAATGAGAAGCCCCCGCACCACAACAAAGAGTAGCCCTCCCTCGCCGCAACTAGAGAAAGCCTGCGCACACAGCAACGAAAACCCAATGCAGCCCAAAAAAACCTACCTGCTGACAAGCAAATAAGACGGGACCGGTGGCTAACCCGAGCTTCAGGTCGGCTGAGGTCGGCTTGCCCATCCGGTCAGAACACGAGGTGAAGTCCAGGACGTCATCTATTAGCTGGAAAGGGAGAAAGGGCTGTCACAAGCACCACACCAGTGTCCCCGCCACCCTGCCAGCTGGACCAACAGGCCGCACTCTTACAAAGCAGCGGACCAACCTGAAAAGCGAGTCCCACGTTTTTTCCGTATTGATAGGCAATTTCATGTACCACTGGGTCAGGGCATCCCAGGACAGAGACCTGAAACAGAGGATCCTGAGATAGGCCGCTGGCAGGGCAGCAGCCCCGGAGGGGGAGTCATGCCTCCTTCCTCTTGGAAAAGAGGCAGTGAGGCTGGATTACGTGCAGTCAGGAGAGACTGCTATCAGGAGACCAAACACGTACAAAGTACCTGTGTTTCAAACGTTTGTAATGAAAGGATTTCAGCCTCAGATTGTTTTCTTAAACTTTAAGAACACTCTCCTTTTCCCCCTTCTTCCACAGGATAGGCCATCTTTCCCACCGCTTAGAAAAAACTGAGTTACAACTAGACCAGTTCTGCTGGTCAGCCTTTTTGACATGCAAATGAAAGAGACTCCAGTATTTGAAATGCTGGCTTCCAGCACTCAGCAGACCTCGCCCAAGTGTTGGCATTATTTTTATTTTTCTACCGACTTACCCTTGTTTTAGGGATAGATATCCAACCTGATCTAATTGTACACAGGATGTTGCCATGTTTATTTCCCCATTTGTAGTCCTTTCTTATGATGATTTTTGGTGATTTCACTTAATTCTGAAATGCTATTATTTCTTCCTGTGTCTGTAATAGCCTCAAGTCTCATGCCCCTGTTCCTACTGTTTCCATATTTCTCTCATAAGAAGTCATGTAACTGTATAAAAGGCTTTTTTTCCCCCTTTCCAGTGGGGGAGAAATAGGACTTCTAAGTCTTCTGTAAAACTCCAAAAATCCCAGCTGGCACTGGCCACTCAGTGCGTTTCCTGCTGCTCTGCTAAGCATGCAAAGCAGGCCCGGCCACGCTTCAGAGAACAGAGACGGTAAAAACCAGAATGGGGGGCGGGGGAGGAGAGGGACACTCCCCTACTGGAGAGGGAAGGTCTGTACTGACCCCCGGAGAGCCAGACGGCCCCTTCTGGCCCACAGTCACCACGTGACCTCTGTGTGTCACTGAGTCTGTCTGCGCTTCAGTTTCCTCATCTGTAAAACGCAGGCTCTTAAGTGCCTACTGCAGAGGGCTGCCGTGAGGAATACACGTGATGCTACCTGTAAACGCTCAGCACAGTGCCGGGCAGCTAGTTATAACTCCGTATGCCTGCTGTGACTGTGAACAGTCCTCCTCCGCTCCACCGGACGCGGAAACAGGAGCCTGGAGCGTGTCCAGGCACCTCTGCTGCAGCCAGAGCACAGGACCTGCTCGGCCCTGAGAAGGTTTCTGATGACTGGATGAAGCCTGTGCCTGTATAATGTTTGGCCACACATCCTCGATAAAAAAGCGTACATCATAAAAGGCCAGGTGGCCCCTTACTTGAGTGAATAATAAACTCAACTGCTTTCACCAGCAAAGACCTTACCACCGGCAGGCACTGACCCACAGGCTGTAGGGAGGGATCTATGAGACCACCCAGGAGACAGTGTAGAAATTTTGAAAGAAGAAATGCATCAACTTGTCTGAGAGAATGAGTGCATGGCAAGGCTTGGGCAGCCTGGGATACGCTGAGCTCAGAACACAATGACACCCCCTTCCAGGCAGAAATAACTCATAAAGCAATTCTGTAGACAGGGTAATGCTGTTTCCTCAACACAAAGCAGCATAGAAATGCAAACTTCCTTCCTGAGAAGTCAAAGATTTTTTAAAACTCCATTCTATTTCTAAACTCAAAGAATTAAAATTTATGGAGTATATATGATGAGCACTTTACATTATCTTAGTTGAATTTCACAACATCCCGTAAGTACTTCTTCACCTGCGGTTGATGACAGTAAAAGCTAACAACCACCGAGCACGCTCTGCGGCCGGGCGCTGTTCCGATTTCTCCCATCTTAACTCACTGAGGAGGCAGCTGCTGAGACACAGAGCGGACCAGACATTGCAGGACAAGGACACGGTGGAGTCAGGACTGAGCCCAGGAGGTCTCCTCCAGAGACTCTTCTTCATCACTCGGCTACACTGCTTCCAATGGGCCTCAAAGTCAAGGCTCAGACAGGCCAAGTCACGTGGCCCAGGACGCATGAAGCCTTGAGGCCTGCCTGCGCTGCCCGCTGCGGCTCACAGGCGCGGACACAGAAGCCCGCTACTCCTCAGCAGGCAGCTTCTAGCCCCCAGGCTGGGAAGGGACATTTCTGCTCGATGTCCAGCAGTGCAGAGCAAAGAGCACCCCTCACCCCGGCAGAGGCCTACTCCCCCGACCCAGGTGCGGACTGTCTGGATCTGTCCTACCCAACCAGGAAAGGTAGAAGCGATGCAACCCCCAAAACAGAAAAGAAGCGTGCTGCTGGAAATGAATGCTTCTTGTCCTTAGCATCACAGAGATGCCTCACATCTTTCTGGAGAAGGGTGGAGAACAAAGGGCGATTCGGTAAAAGAAAGCAGAGCTCAGCTAACTGTTCTGTCTGAAGCAGGCCCGCAGCCAGGCCACGTGCTGCACACGTGTGTCTTTGCGGGGGAAGGTCCACACCTTTCAGGAGACTCTCCTACACCTTGCCTCAAAAAGGTCAGAAAGTCCTGTTTACACTGGCAGGGGCACAGCACTTGACATTTATCAAGCATCTCTATCTTTAAAGGGTGTGTTTACACCATCCATAAGAGTTAATATACGTACTGTGGTATTATTTATTAAAAATAATGGAGGGACTTCCCTGGTGGCACAGTAGTTAAGAATCTGCCACCAAGGCAGGGGACGTGGGTTCGATCCCTGGTCCAGGAAGATCCCACATGCCGCAGAGCAACTAAGCCTGTGCACCGTAACTACTGAGCCTGCGCTCTAGAGCCCACGAGCCACAGCTACTGAGCCCGCGTGCCGCAACTACTGAAGCTCACGCACCTAGAACCTGTGCTCCACAACAAGAGAAGCCACCGCAATGAGAAGCCCGCGCACCACAACGAAGAGTAGCCCCTGCTCGCTGCAACTAGAAAAAGCCCACGCACAGCAACGAAGACCCAACGCAGCCAAAATAAATTATTTAAAAAATAACAATAATAAATAAAAATAATGGAGATTACTGGAGCTCCACCATTACATAAAAAATATCAAAACAGGTTGTTGTCAGAAACCAATGGAAAATATTGTGAGAAAACGTTTTCAACATAGTTATCACAGATGATGGGTTAATATTCTTAATATATAAAGATCTCTTTAAAACTGAGAGGGAAAGAAGACCAACCACCCATTAGAAAAGTGGGCAAAAGACATGAGTAGACAATTCACAAAAATTAAAGACATAAAAACAGCCCTTAAGGATCTTAAAAGGAGTTCCACTTCACTCAGGAGAGATGTAAATTAAAACCCCACTGTAATACCATTTCTCATCTATCAGACCGGTCAAATATTAAAGTCTGAGGCCACATTCAGTTAGTGTTGCTGTAGGGAAACAGGCAAGACCCGCCCCTAAACTGCTGGTGGAAACGCATACGCACAGCCCTCGTGGAGGGACGTTTGATAGATTCTAACAAAACCACATACACCGTTACTTTAAAACAGAGCCCAAAGGCACACCTCTAACAACACAAAAATACATCTGCACAAGCTTAGTCACTGCAGTGTTATTTGTAGTTATATAAGAAATCGAGATGTCCATATATAGGAATGCTGAGTAAACCATGCCATATCCACACGGTGGGATACGATGCAGCTGTTTAAAAAGAGGAAGAGTCTACAAATCGGCATGGACTGACATCCACTGTATACTGTTAACTGCAGAAAGCAAATGCAAAAGCAACACAGAAAGCAGTAGAGTATAATACTGATTTTTGTTGTAAGAAAGAAGGGGAAATAACATGCATGTATGTGCTCATCTGTGTAAAAAGAAACACAGGAAGGAGGAAGCAGACACTAAGGAGACTGGTGACTTACAGAGTGGGTGGAAAGGATTGGGTACGGCCAGGGTGAAAGGGATGAGTGGGCAGTCACCTCTTGTACACTTGACTTCCGGAGCCACGTTAATGCTTCACACGCTAGAAACAACAATCACCTCGAAACCAAAGCACAAAATCAGTCAGAATGGAAGGGAATCCCTAAAATGGAATAAAAAGGAACCGAACTATATTTCAAATAATAAAACCACTGCAGCGAGACAGGGAGAAAGGTAAATTTTGAACACAGAACTGTGACAATGTTATCCTCAAGCTAAAGACAAAAGGAACTATAAATACTGAACTACTAGGTTTTTTCACAGAGATATGAGCCATCAACTTTTAACCCCGTATGGTATATTCTAGGATTGAGCAAATAAATACGTTGCAGAGAATGGGGTCCACGTTTCTTACTTTTGGGGAAGGAAGTTACAAGTATGGAAAGACAGAATGTTGGTATAAATCATGAAACTTATAGTATGATAAAAATATGATACCTCAAGGGTTTGAATAAACACAGTTGGATAGAGAAAGACATAGCTATACACATATCCACATACAGAGATTATACACACACAAATTCCCTAGCTCTGTCCACTGGGAGAGCCTAGGAGCAATGATACCCAGTGTCCAGGTCTTGATTTCTAAATACCATTCTCCACCAAAAGGAACCAGCACCCCTTGGAGAAATGATGGATGCCAGCGCTGGGGAGGACAAGACAAGCTTGGAACATCTCCTGCCAGAAATTAAGGAAGTACTGAAAGAATGACAGGGACAGATTAATAGGACACAGGAGTCAGGTTAAAGGGCCTTTCCCATTGGCCAAATATGGGACAGCTGAGCATTAAAATAACAGTAATGGTTACAATCCATAGACTAAAATAGAACCCAAGAGTCCATACAGATAAGCTCTTCCTTAGAATAAAATACCAAGTCTACTGTAGAAGTGATGTGCGGAAGAAATGATGGAATGAAACCGTCATTTGGCAACTGTCTCAGGAAAGAATCACAAATAGATGTTAAAAGCAGAGTCAGAGTTTGATATGAAACAGAACCATTTACATAATCTCAAAATACTTCCCCCAAATAGGGAAAAACAGTCAACTTAAATGGAAGAACCTGGTAGACATGACGTTAATCAAGTGATCAAAATGAATGTACCGGTAACAGGACAAAGGGCCATGGTGCACCCGGCCTCCCCATGTGATGACCTGAAGGGACAGCACTGCTTCTGTTGTGTGCCTGCCCCAAATTCACAACCTTGGACCCCATCTTGAGAAACACCACCCAAACCAACCTGAGGGGCTCAACAACATAACTGGCCTGGACTCTTCAAGATATCAAGGTGATATAAGGGCCAAGAAAGACTGAGGAACTGTTCCAGGTTAGAAGAGACTGAAGATTCAGGACAGAGAGAGGAGCAAGATGGCGGAGCAGGAAGACGTGGCGCTCACCTCCCCCCACAAACACATAAAAATACACTGACATGTGGAACAATTCTCACAGGAAACCAACTGCAAACTGGCAGAAGATTTCATATACAACTAAAGCTACAAAAAAAGATCTCTACGTAACTGCATAGGCCGAAAAAAAAAAGGCATCAGGATGAAACTGGTGGCCCTGGGAGGGATGGTGAAGGAGGAGAGGTCCACAAAGGCAGGCCCTCACCCTGGGGAGCCCCCCGTCTGCTGGGAGGTCCACTGGGACAGACAGAGGGGCTGGAGGGGCTGGACTCTGCTCGTGAGGAGTGCATGTGTGCGGGCTTACCAGCAGTCACAGCCAAAACGGGCACTGACACCTGCCACCTCACCGCACTTCCCAGTCCAAAACGCACGCCAGACGGGGCTACTAGTATAAACAGCAGCTAGGCACTGAATCTCAGAAGGATGGGGTGGACGGGCCCTGGAGAGGACCTGGTCTAGTTGCATGGAGACAGCCGGGAGGGCCTGCTGCGTGGTCCAGGCCGAACCTCAGAGCCCACTGTCTGCGTGCACATAGCGGGGCTGGGTCCGTCAGTGGTGGACTTGGTATGCAGACTTAGTGCACACACCGGGTGATGCCACAGAAATGCTCGTCTTGGGCGGACAGCCCCTGGGGAGGAGTATGCAGCAATTCATTCCCCAGCAGCTATGCTCTGGTTTGCCCGCCCCACACCGCAGCTTGGGGCTGGTTCTGGGGCCAACAGGTCCTGGGAGAGGCAGATCAAGTCCCAGGCAGCAGCACAGCCGCCTGCAGCCACAACGCCCCAGCCCTTAGCACCAGCCCACTCCACACCACAGCCTAGCACTAGGTCTGGGAAAAACACAACAGAGAAAGAGACATGACCTTGGGCTGCCTCTGGGCAGAGGTGCAGATGCCTGCACTGGTGGCGCATAGTTTCATGGTGGCCACATGGGCCTCACCTGCTTCAGCACCCACCTCCTTTGGAACAGAGCACACTCTCAAGGGCAACAGAGCCTTACTGAACCCAACCCTTAGGGCACCTACTCCAACACCTGGGGAGCAGACCTTGCCCCTGACAGGGCTGTGACAGCCACAGAGCAAAGAGGAGGTCCCACCCAACTTCCAGTGCAGGCTCTGGTCACCACAACACCAATCACACCCCTTATCAAGGGGATAATAGCCAGCACACTCTGAGGAAAGACACAGCTGGCATCCACGCCAAAAACAGGCCTCACACCAAAAATACCGGACTCACAGTCTACGTGGGGACACTCCCACATAAAAGCACCCCTTGAAGACCACAGTAGACAACTGATTCTCCTAAATTCGTAGAAACAGAGAAAGTTAAGTGAAATTGAAAAAGCAGAGGAATTACTCCCAAAAGAACAAGAGAAATACCCTGAAAAAACAACCAATAAAACAGAGCTCACCAGTCTACTAGACCCTGAGTTCAAAAAGGAGGTAAAAAAATGCTAAAGGAGTTAAGAAAAACTATTGAAAGAAATGCAGATCACCGTAACAAGGAACTAGAAACTGTAAAGAGGGACCAATCAAAATTAGACACATCACTTACCAAGATAAAAAACAATCCAGAAGCAGACTAAATGACACAGAACAAATATGTGATCTGGAAGACAGAATAATGGATATCACCCAATCAGAACAGCACACAGAAAGACAAATGAAAAAAAATGAAAGCAACATACGAGATCTATGGGATAATATAAAGTGTGCCAACCTATGCATAATTAGGGGTTCCTGAAGGAGAAGAGAGAGAAAAGGGGACCAAAAATGCATTTCAAAAAATTATGGCTGAAAACTTCCCAAACCTAAAGAAGGAAATAGATAGCCACGTACAGGAAACACAAATAATCTCAAACAAGATGAACCCAAACAGACCTACAACAAAACATATCACAATTAAAATGGCAAAAGTTAAAGCTAAAGAGAGAATTCTGAAGGCAGCAAGAGAAAAACAGAGTCAGTTACAAGGGAACCCCCATATAAGGCTACCAGCTGATTTCTCTGCAGAATCTCTGCAGGCCAGAAGGGAGTGACATGATATATTCAAAGTCCTGAGAGGGAAAACCCACAATCTAGGGTACTTTAATCAGCAAGATTATCATTTAGAATAGAAGGAGAGAGAATGAATTTTTCAGACAAGCAAAAACTAAAAGAGCTCATCAATACTAAACCTACCCTAAAAGAAATATTGAAAGGGTTTCTCTAAATAGAAAAGAAGCAAGAATCTATAGGAAAGAGAAAAACATAATAGGAAAGGCAAATATATAAAAGGACTGAAGATCACTTAAATACGACAGCACACAGATTAAAAAACAATCAAAAAATTTTGTAGAAGTGATTATAACTACAATTAACAGCAAAACGATGAACATGAAGATGTAAAATAGGACATCAAAATCACAAAATGTGGGAGACAGGAGCGAAAAAATATAGATCTTTCCGAATGTATTTGAACCTATCAGTCTAAAGTAAGTAGATACTGTTATGAGTCTACATACTTGAACACCAGGGTAACCACAAATCAAAAACATACAGCAGATTCACAAAAACCAAAAAAGAAAGGAACTCAAGCATAATACAAAAGAAAACCATGAAACCACAAAAGGAAAAACAAAAAGAAGAAATTATCAAACAAGAACTACAAAATCAACTGGAAAACAAGGTTTAAAATGGTACTAGATACATACTTGTCAATAATTACTTTAAATGTCAATGGACTAAATGCTCCAATCAAGACACAGAATGGCAGAATGGATAAAAAAAAAAAACCCAAAAACCTACAATATACTGCCTACAAGAGACTCACTTCAGAGTGAAAGACACACAGATTCAAAATGAGGGGATGAAAAAAGACATTTCATACAAATGGGAAGGACAAGAAAGAAGGCATAGCAATATTCAAATTAAAACAGGCTTTAAAACAAAGTGCGTAAAGAAAGACAAAGAAGGACATTATATAACAATAAAGGGATCAATACAAGAGGATATTACAGTTGCTAACATATATCCACCCTATATAGGAGCACCTAAATACATAAAACAAATACTAACAGACACAAAGGGAGAAACTGACAGGAATATAATAATAGTAGGAGACTTTAACACCCCAATGACATCAATGGACAGATCTTCCAGACAGAAAATCAATGAGGCAACAGAGGTCCTAAATCACACAACAGACCAGGTGAACTTAATTGATATCTACAGGACACTGCATCTAAAAAAACCCAGAATACACATTCTTCTCAAGCATGCATGGAACATTTTCTAGAAACAGACCACATACCAGGACACAAGATAAGCCTCAACAAACTTACGAGGACAGAAATTATTTCAAGCATCTTTTCTGGCCAAAATGTTATGAAACTAGAAATCAACCACAGAAAGAAAAAGGGGGAATAAAATGAACACATGGAGACTAAACAACATGCTACTGAAAAACCAATGGGCCAATGACAAAATCAAAGAGGAAATCGGAAAATACCTCAAGACAAACAAAAATGAAAAGACAACCTTACAAAAATCTACAGGATGCAACAAAAGCAGTTCTTAGAGGGAAGTTCATAGTGATACAGGCCTTCCTCAAGAAATAAGAAAAATCTCAAACTAAACTACCACCTAAAATAATTAGAAAAAGAACAAACAAAACCCAAAGTCAGCAGAAGAAAAGAAATATCAAGATCAGAGAAGAAAAAAATAGAGATTAAAATATCAATAGGAACTTCCCTGGTGGCACAGTGGTTAAGAATCCACCTACTGGGCTTCCCTGGTGGCGCAGTGGTTGAGAGTCCGCCTGCCGATGCAGGGGACACGGGTTCGTGCCCTGGTCTGGGAAGATCCCACGTGCCGCGGAGCAGCTAGGCCCATGAGCCATGGCTGCTGAGCCTGCGCTCCGCAACGGGAGAGGCCATGGCAGTGAGAGGCTTGTGTACCGCCAAAAAAAAAAAGAAGAATCCACCTACCAATGCAGGGGACATGGGTTCGAGCCCCAGTCTGGGAAGATCCCACATGCTATGAAGCAACTAAGCCTGTGCTCCAGAACTACTGAGACTGCGCTCTAGAGCCCGCGAGCCACAACTACTGAGCCTGCGTGCCACAACTATTGAAGCCCGCGTGCCTAGAGTCCGTGCTCCGCAACAAGTGAAGCCACCATAATGAAAAGTCCATGCACTGCAACGAAGAGTGGCTCCTGCTCACCACAACTAGAGAAAGCCCACAGAGCAACGAAGACCCAATGCAACCAAAAATAAATAAATAAATAATTTTATTTTAAAAAAAAAAAAATCAATAAAACCATGAGCTGGTTTTTTGAAAAGATAAACAATATCAACAAGCCTCTAGCCAGGAATCACCAAGAAGAAAAGAGAGGACCCAAATAAACAAAATAAGAAATGAAAGAAGAGAAGTTATAACCGATATCACAGAAATACTAAAAATCATAAGAAAATACTATGAACAGTTACGCCAACAAATTGGACAACCCAGAAGAAATGGACAAGTTTCTAGAAGCATACAGCCTGCCAAAACTAAGTCAAGACGAAACAGATAATTTGAACAGTCCAATCACCAGAAGTGAAATAGAATCTGTAGTAAAAAAAAAAAAACCTCCCTGCAAACAAAAGTCAAGGACTGGATTGCTTCATTGAGGAATTCGACCAAACATACAAAGAAGAACTTACACCTATCCTTCTCAAACTATTCCAAAAGACTAAAGAGAAGGGAACACTCCCAAAGTCATTCTATGAAGCCACCATCACCCTTACACCAAAACCAGACAAAGACACAATAAAAAAAGAAAATTACAGACCAATATCTTTTTTTTTGTGGGGGGGGGGGTATGTGGGCCTCTCACTGTTGTGGCC
Source organism: Delphinapterus leucas (assembly GCF_059928025.1). NCBI lineage: Eukaryota > Metazoa > Chordata > Mammalia > Artiodactyla > Monodontidae > Delphinapterus > Delphinapterus leucas. The sequence continues at coordinate 18,743,522 of NC_143130.1, read as the reverse complement.
CCTCCCGTTGCGGAGCACAGGCTCCGGACGCGCAGGCTCAGCGGCCATGGCTCATGGGCCTAGCCGCTCCGCAGCATATGGGATCTTCCCAGACTGGGGCACAAACCCGTGTCCCCTGCATCGGCAGGCAGACTCTCAACCACTGCGCCACCAGGGAAGCCCCAGACCAATATCTTTGATGAATATAGATGCAAAAATCCTCAACAAATATTACAAACCAAATCCAATAATACATAAAAAAGATTATATACCATAATCAAGTTGGATTCATTCCAGGGTTGCAAAGATGGTTCAACATATGCAAATTAATCAATATGATACATCACATTAACAAAAGAAAAGACAAAACCCACATGATCACCTCAATAAATGCAGAAAAAGCATTTGATAAAATTCAACATCCATTCATGATAAAAACTCTCACCAACTGGATACAGAGGGAACATATCTAAACATAATGAAAGCCATTTACATCAAACCCACAGCCAACATAATGCTCAATGGTGAAAAGCTGCAAGCCTTCCCACTAAATTCAGGAACTTGACAAGGATGCCCACTCTCACTACTTCTTTTCAACATAGCATTGGAAGTCCTAGCCACAGCAATCAGGCAAGAAAAAAAATAATAAAAGGTATCCAAATTGGAAGAGAAGAGGTAAAACTGTCTCTATTTGCAGATGACATGATACTCTATATAGAGAATGCTAAAGACTCTACATAAAAACTATTAGAAATAATAAATGAATTCAGCATAGTAGCAGGATACAAGATTAATAAAAAGAAATCTGTTGCATTTCTTTACACTAACAATGAAATATCAGAAAAAGTAAAAAAAACAAAACAGAACAGAACAAAACAAAAACTCATTTAAAATCACATCAAAAAGAAAAAAAAAAACCCCAAACCAACTTAGGAATAAACTTAACCAAGGAGGTGAAAAATCAATACACTGAAAACTATAAAACATTGATAAAGGAAACTGAAGATGATTCAAAGAAATGGAAACATATCCCAGTCTCAAATTGAAAGAATTAATATTGTTAAAATGGCCATACTACCCAAAGCAATCTACAAATGTAATACAATCCCTATCAAAATACCCATGACATTTTTCACAGAACTGGAACAACTAATCCTAAGATTTACATGGAACCACAAAAGACCCAGAACTACCAAAGCAATCCTGAGGAAAAAGAACAAAGCTGGAGGCATAACCCTTCCAGACTTCAGACAATACTACTACAAAGCTACAGTAACAAAACAACATGGTATTGGCACAAAAACAGATAGATCAACAGAACAGGATAGAGAACCCAGAAATAAACGCACACACCTATGGTCAGTTGATCTACAACAAAGGAAGCAAGAATATACAATGGAGAAAAGGTAGTCTCTTCAACAAATGGTGATGAGAAAGCTGGACAGCTACATGTATATCAATGAAATTAGAACACTCCCTCACACCATATACAAACATAAACTCAAAATAGTTTAAAGACCTAAATATAAGACATGACACCATAAAACTCCTAGAACATAGGCAAAAAATTCTTAGATATAAATCACAGCAATATTTTCTTAGATGAGTCTCCCAAGGCAAAAGAAATAAAAGCAAAAGTAAACAAATGAGACTTAATCAAACTTAAAAGTTTTTGCACAGTACTGTAAGGGAAATCATCAACAAAAAGAAAAGACAACCTATGGACCGGAAGAAAATATTTGCAAATGATGTGACCATTAAGGGGTCAACATCCAAAATATACAAAGAGCTCATACAACTCAGTATCAAAAAAACAAACAACCCAATCAAAAAATGAGCAGAAGACCTAAATAGACATTTCTCCAAAGAAGACACAGAGATCACCAACAGGCACATGAAAAGATGCTCAACGTCACTAATTAGAGAAATGCAAATCAAAACCACAATGAGGTATCACCTCACACCAGTTAGAATGGGCATCATCAGAAAATCTACAAATAAATGCTGGAGAGGGTGTGGAGAAAAGGGAACTGTTGGTGGGAATGTAAATTGGTGAGGCCACTATGGAAACAGTACGGAGGTTCCTTAAGAAACTAAAATAGAGCTACCATATGATCCAGCAATCCCACTCTGGGCATATATCCAGAAAAGATGAAAACTCTATTTCAAAAAGATGCATGTACGCCAATGTTCATAGCAGCACTATTACAATAGCCAAGGCATGGAAGCAACCCAAGTGCCCATCAAGAGACGATCAGTTTAAGAAAATGTGGTGTATATATATACAGTGGAATATTACTCAGCCACAAAAAAGAATGAAATATTGCCATTTGCATGGACCTAGAGAATATTATACTAAATGAAGTAAGTCAGAGAAAGACAAATATATGATATCGCTTATATGTGAAACCTAAAAATCAATACAAATCAATCTATATACAAAACAGAAACAGACTCACAGATATAGAAAACAAACTTATGTTTACCAGAGGGTGCAGGGATAAATTAGGAGTATGGGATTAACAGATACAAACTACTATAAGTAAAACAGATGAGCAACAGGATTTACTGTATAGCACAGGGAATTATATGCAATATCTTATAATAACCTATGGTGGAAATAATCTGATACAGATATTACTGAATCACTTTGCTGTACACCTGAAACTAACACAACTATACTACAAATGAACTATAATTCAATTAAAAAAAAAAAGAAGGGCTTCCCTGGTGGCGCAGTGGTTGAGAGTCCGCCTGCCGATGCAGGGGACACAGGTTCGTGCCCTGGTCTGGGAGGATCCCGCGTGCCGCGGAGCGGCTGCGCCCGTGGGCCATGGCCGCTGGGCCTGCGTGTCCGGAGCCTGTGCTCCGTGGCGGGAGAGGCCACAGCAGTGAGAGGCCCACGTACCACAAAAACAAAAACAAAAAAAAAAAAAGGAAAAAAGAAAGAAAAAAGATTCTTGACAACTAAACGCCACATGAGATCCTGGGCCAGAAAAAAATTTTCCCATTTGTTACTGATATAACAATATTAAAACAACTGTTAAAATTTGAATAAGGTCTATTTGTAGATTAGATAAGACTATCATAACCAAAAATAGGTGTTCAGCAGATATGACCCACAAACCAAAATTCTGTGGTGGCCCTCTGTAGCTTTGAAAATGAGGTAACAGGAAGACAGTCAACTGATTCCAGGCCACATGCAGCACTCGAGAGAAAAGAAATTCAGAAAGAAATGAGAAAAATACATGAATCTGCAGGATTATCATACCCAGCTCTGGGTTCAAATCCCAGCTCAGCTACTGTCTGACTGAGTAACACCGGATGGGCCACCCCTCTGGTCTCATTCCCATCAGATTTTCTGGGGAACGAGGCATAGTGTTCATTGGTAAGCTACACAACGTATTTTGCATGACTATGTGTAGAAACAAGGAGCCAATCATCTTTCAAGATTACTTCTATTTTTAACATCAATCAGTGTCCCAAAGCAATCCTAAACAGTCCTCTCTTAATCTTAATACTATTTTCCATTAAATAGCTCTTAGGACAATGAATTTTAAGCTATTAAGTTTCCTTCAAATTCCCCTAACATCTTGGAATTCCATTAGTTCTGCTATAATGATTCTGATGTTTAAATTCTCCTTACTCCTTCCTTTTGGCATCTCTAATTTGCTTTGCATGCGTTCTTTCAGAGCTCACGTCTTTGCGTTTTAAGTACCAAGATTGCACAAACATAGCAATTCTGAATATATAACACCTCTGGAACATCTCTACCCATAGGCACTTAAATATAGAAACTTTTATTCAGAGAGCTCACACTAAGATTCTGCTTTATTATTCCAACAGCTCTGGAGCTTAGGAATAAATCGCATGAAAAGTGGGTAGTTCTGGGGTGATGCCAGCATGCCTCCTAGTGGACAGTATAAAACATTTCATTTTTAACGAGGTTCGGGCCATATTAACATGCAAGTCCACTTTTAACTTGCTAATCTGTGAAGGATGAGGTCCTCTTTATAAGCGAATACACGTGCTATCCTGTCTTTGGCTTCCTAAGCAGAGGAGAGTGAAGTAAGTCTTTCCTTGGTGACGTGGCTCCACTTCTGCGGGCCCTTGTAGGACTCGATCACTGAGTGCACTAGTTCATATTCTGGCTCCCGTGTCACGCTGCTGCCCTGGGCCTGTGTGGACAATGACCCTCAGGTTTTCCAGTTCCAACAGCCCCACTACCTGCTAGTGCTTCTAACTGCAGCCTCAGGCCTGTGAAGTTGTTACTGGGCTTCCCCTAACACAGTGACGTGCCTTATGAGGATGGGTCTCCATCTTCATGGAGATTTTGGCATCAGCTTTATGGCCCCCATTTTAAATCAGTTATTCTTTTATTTAGCTTTCTAGTGTCTATCATATTGTTGTCTGTCTCTCTTTTTTTAGAAAGCTACACTCGCAATTTCTTGGAAATAATAATAATAAAAAAAAGAAAATGCTCTTTCAATAAAAAGACAAAAATGGCTGAGATTGTGGCCAGCATGTTCTACATAATTCACATTCCTTAGGGTTTCACTTAGGTCTTTTTAGGAAGAAATGTTGCTCTCATTCTTTTCTGGCTTACAATTACACATTTCTTGACACTTTTCCAAATAGAGGCACTACTGGCAAAGGACTTTTTCACCTGAGAGGCCTGAGAAAAAGCTCTCTTTAACTGTAATTATGGTATAATTATTACATAATTATGTAATTATGTATCACGACAGCAACTGACATTTGGCCCTTAGAAGTCTTCCTTTCTTGTTGCTTTAATTACAAGGGACTCTTACTTGCCCAGTTTTCATCTCATTTATATCTGCTAGGCTGAGAGACAGTCAGATGAACAATTCTATGGAGAGAATTGTCTCTCATTCATGGGCTACCAGTGAATACCACAGTTTAGTCTACAGATTAAGGATAATACTAACTGATTTTTTAAAAGAAAAACTATGCGAAGAGTAGAGGGAAGGCCAAAGAGAAAGCAAGGGGTAAAAAAAGTTATGGTTCACACTCAACTTATACTCGGAAGGAAAATGGCTTCTCTATATTTCATATAACTGGGAGGATCTACTACTCATAAAAAAAGTATACAGAACACTAGTACAATCTGATAGTTATATATTTTCTCCCAGGTCAATATTATACTTAAGAACACAGCACTTCATTACTTTTTATACGTAAAACGTAAGAAACAGTGTGTGTGATAATCACAAGAGAAACTATTTACGATAAGTTGTTCAAAATGTTATACCATTTAGGGACTTCTCTGGTGGCACAGTGGTTAAGAATCTGCCTGCCAACGCAGGGGACATGGGTTTGATCCCTGGTCCGGGAAGATCCCACATGCCGCAGGGCAGCTAAGCCCATGCGCCACAACTACTGAGCCTGCGCTCTAGAGCCTACGAGCCACAACTACTGAGCCCACGTGCCACAACTACTGAAGCCGGCATGCCTAGAGCCCTTGCTCTGCAACAAGAGAAGCCGCCACAATGAGAAGCCCGTACACCGCCCCTGCTCACCGCAACTAGAGAAAGCCCACATGCAGCAACAAAGACCCAACACAGCCAAAAATAATAAATTAATTAATTTAAAAAAATGTTACACCATTTGGAAATTAGATTGGGGAATATATTATAAAGCTTATTTTGATTCAATTCTTGGGAGGAAAGATGAAAAGTTGATGTTTGCATAGCAAAAGAAGACAGCAAAAATGGAAACCTCAGCAGAAGTTCTCCACTGTCTGGGGATGCAACTCTTTTCTCAATGACCTCTTGGGATTTCGGTTACTATTTTAAGGTTCTCCAGTGAAATTTTTTCTAGGAGAATTAGCTCCCAAGAAAGAACTAGGAGGTTTGTTTGTTTGTTTTTAACTTGAAAAGAGACAGAACGTACATACTGCTTTACAACTGTTGGCTATCAGACTTGCAGTCTTCTTGAACGTCTTTTCAAGGTAGTGTGCAAATCTTTCATTTTCATTTTCTTTTGACCCGAGCTGAAGAAATTCACCTATAAAAAAGGAAAGTGGTCATGTGAGGGTTTTTTTTTTTGCTTGGCAAAAAAATAAGATTGAATAAAAAAGAAGAAGAGTCAGAATTAACCTACCACGCACCAAATCTTCAATCACTTGGGTTAAAATAGATACAACAGTTGTATTTCCAATTCGTGCCAGAGCTATCGATGCTGCAGAAAGAATTAAATCGCCAGCAAGGACAGCCTAGAAGAGAAGAAAACTTTCAGAGAAAAGTATCTGAGCATCGGAGCCAACAATGAAGTTAACTTCTCAGAAGAGAAACAGGATGGGAGGTAGGGAGGGGGTCATCCTGGATATGTTTTTCCCCTTCCTCTTCCTCAGCAGGATTACGTTATAATCAGCTACAGATTTGGGATGCTGTTTGAACTGGATGGGCTCTCAGAGATGACCCAGTCTGCCTCTCCAGTTCAGAGCTGAAGAAATGAATGCCTAGAGATGGAAGTTCCTGACCCTCTGGCTTCATCCCTAGCCCCAGCAAAATGTCACTGCCTTCATTTAGTTACGCTGGACCATTCGCTCTCCCATCAAACTATGTGGCTGTGCCTTTGCACTTACTGTTTCTTCTGCTCAAAAAAGTCCTTCCCCTTCATCACCTGGCAGACTCATGTGCAGAATTAGCTCAGGCGGCACCTGCAGGAAGTTCACTCAGATCCCTCACTCTGATCTTTTGTGAGCACAGCACCCCTTGGATATTGCTGTCTTCCCACATTTTTCCTATTTACCAAACTCCTAAGGGCATGTAGCGGGAATTATCCAGCTAGTACTTAGTACACACCAGTGCACGGCCCAACCCATGCTTTTCTCAATGAAAACTAAACCAAGGAATCGTGGCTCCAAGTTCAATGCTCTTAGAACGCTATTACACTGCCCCTCATTCCAGGACAAAACATTTTTTTCACTGAACACCAATCAATATTTTCCCAATCTTCTTTAGATTGTGAACAAACGTCTGCATTGTATTTGCAACTAATTATAAGTTATTCATGACCGAATTACATGCTGTACTCAAATACACTAATTTGCATACTTAAAGATATGGATAGGTGTTATAGAGTAGTTATGAATGATAGAGTTTGTGGAATTTGAATCCACAGAATTTGCAACATAACCACATTTTAAGTTTTTTTTTTGTTGTTGTTGTTTTTGTTTTTGGCTGCACCGTGTGGCATGTGGGATCTTAGTTCCCCAACTAGGGACTGAACCCATGCCCCCTGCAGTGGAAGCGTGGAGTCTTAACTGCTGGACCGCCAGGGAAGTCCCAAGTTTTTATTGTCTGTTAGTTCTCTAGTATCTAAAATTAGTGATGTTCAGTATGTTTACCAACTAATCATTTTATATAACATATACTGTATAAGGTATCTTGATGTAAATATACATTTATAATGTCACTGTGGGACTTTCCTGGTGGCGCAGTGGTTGAGAATCTGCCTGTCAATGCAGGGGACACGGGTTCAATCCCTGTTCCGGGAAGATCCCACATGCCACAGAGCAACTAAGCCTGTGCGTCACAACTACTGAGCCTGTGCGCCACAACTACTGAGCCTGTGCTCTAGAGCCCACGAGCCACAACTACTGAGCTCACGTGACCCAACTACTGAAGCCCGCACATCTAGAGCCCATGCTCTGCGACAAGAGAAGCCACTGCAATGAGAAGCCTGCCCACCGCAACGAAGAGTAGCCCCCACTCGCCGCAACTAGAGAAAGCCCACGCGCAGCAACGAAGACCCAATGCAGCCAAAAATAAATAAAATATAAAGTTATTGTACACATTATGATTTATAGGTACACACACATCCATCATCCACCCTACATCATTAGCAGCTGAGGGCTCAGGATCCCTAGGCTTTTGCCTCTTTCCTCTCCTGGCCCTGGGGATCCCAGAGGCCAAAAGCTTCCAGCATTTGGAACTAAAGCTGCCACACTGGGGATGGCTGGGGTGAGGGGTTAAGGGAAAGAAGGGATAGGGACCCAGACAGGGGAATGAGGGTTCATGGAGGAGGTGCTGTGCGAATGGATTTTTATTGGTAACACAGCAGTTTTGTTCAACGAGCAAAAAAGGGGAGATTAGCAGGTGGCCCCATGCAGGGCAGACCAGCCTTGCAGCTGAAAGAGGCAGGTGACAGTGTAAACACGGTCTTCCAAAGGAGGCCCCCGGGACTTTTCTGGTGGCGCAGTGGTTAAGAATCTGCCTGCCAATTCAGGGGACACGGGTTCGAGCCCTGGTCCGGTAAGATCCCACATGCCGTGGAGCAACTAAGCCCATGTGCCACAACTACTGAGCCTGTGCTCTAGAGCCCGCAAGCCACAACTACTGAAGCCTGCACGCCTAGAGCCCGTGCTCCACAACAAGCGACCGCAATGAGAAGCCCAAGCACCGCGTTGAAGAGTAGCCCCCGCTCACCGCAACTAGAGAAAGCCCACGCGCAGCAACAAAGACCCAACGCAGCCATAAATAAATAAACAAATTAATGAATTAATTAATAATAAAAAAAAAAGGATGGAGGACCCCAACAGCAGAGGCAGTCACAAGAGGGGACCAGTCAGGAGAAAAATCTTAACTTGTTCACTTAATCCTCCCCCTTGCCCAAGGGCTCAAGTATAAAGCTTTAAGGACAGGCTCTGAAAACAGACACAGCAGACTGCAGGACATGTCATAGAGTTACCCAGGGCCTCTCCAAAATGAAACTCCACCCTTTTTTACCAACATTCTGATGTACAGAATTCTGTCAATAGGACACAAAACCTTTTCATCTAAAATCGGAAATAAAAAGATTTAACAAAATCATGTGCGCTAAAGAAAAACCAGCATGTAAAGATAATAATGAAGGTATACTTCTTCTTTGAATACGATTAGAAAACAGGTGGGAACCAGGTATTACAGACATGTGAGGGCAGGGAAGGTATGGAGAGGGAAAACTCATTCACATTAATGTTTTGTTTGTGCTTCAAATGGGCAGGATGGCCAAGGGAAGGGCATGTGTGGCGGGAGATGCCTGCTCCCAGAAGGCCCGTGGATCTTCCCTTTTATTTGCTGAATTTTATCCCCTTCCTCAACCCATGATTTAAACATCCTTAAACAAGATGCCACATTCTACACACCCCCTTCAAGAAATGCTAATAAAATAATGTGGAAATATGCTTTAAAATATACATGAACTATTCAATTATAAAGCTTCTATTTAAAAAGGTAAAAATTTCATGGGAGAACAGTATCCCTCTGAGATTGATACAGATGTGTATGACTATGTGTGTGTATATATGTATGTATATTTATACATATATATATATATTAGTTTTATTTATTTACTTGCCTTGAAACTCTTTCATGTGGCAGTTAGTAAATGGTTAAACAATTAAAGTGAATCTGAGTAATATAAGCCCCAAAGTAAAAGGCGTGATTCCTCATGAAATATGCTTTTTGGATAACTGCAAAAATCTCCTTCCTTAACCAAATTCTATATAAAACTGTGAAGAAGCAGGAACACTAAGTTTATTTTTCTGTGCTGTTATCCATGATCAAACATCTGTATATAGACCAGACATGAAAACTATTTTGAAAGCTGGAAGACCACATTTGATGAAGCATATTTTACTTTTTTTTTTTTTTTTTTTTTTTTTTGCGGCACGCAGGCCTCTCACTGTTGTGGCCTCTCCCGTTGAGGAGCACAAGCTCCGGACACGCAGGCTCAGCGGCCATGGCTCACGGGCCCAGCCGCTCCACGGCATGTGGGATCTTCCTGGACCGGGGCACGAACCCGTGTCCCCTGCATCGGCAGGCGGACTCTCAACCACTGCGCCACCAGGGAAGCCCATATTTTACTTTTTAATGAGACAAATCTGGAAAATAAATGCAATCCAAAGAGTATGGGATTTAATAAGAAAGATTTAAAAAACCAAAAGGCCGTACCTTCTTTTCACCCCAGATCTTATTAACTGTGTGTTTTCCTCTTCGGGAACTCGCATCATCAATGACATCATCATGGACCAGGCTGGCAGTGTGGATCATTTCTGCAATTAAGGCTATGGCACGCTGGCTTGCTTGCACATTTCTAGTTAACAGAAAGCAATGCTTTTTAACAGAGACACCGCCTATAACCTTCTCAGCAATCATCTTGTGAAAACTGGACATCGGATCTAGGATAAAGAATTTTATTTCTCTAAGAGAAACTATATAAAAACTTTGGCTTCCCTACACAGCCAATTCTATCATTTGGAGAACATTTTAAAAATGCACAAGATACCCTGCACCAAGATTATGTTTTCGGGACACCACACTAAGAAGTGGAATTTGTATAATTAACAACAAAAAAAGGATAAACACCTGAGATGTCTGGGTATCTGGCTGAAGAATCATCGTTATGTCCCATAACAGTAGTCTTGGTCAGTTGGTCAAGTTTACAGTTAGGTTACAATTAAATTTCAGGGGTGGATGGGGAAGATGGGTGAAGAGCATTCTAAAGAAGTGTATGAAAGAACCAAAGGTCACTGTGTTCAAAGCTTTTAATAATGTCTTAAATATTTAGTAAGAAGACCTTGATAACCAAGAGAGCTGGAATTCATAATTCCAATTGGCTACTGATATTGGTTACCAATATGAATTGATAATTCATATTGGAATGTGAATTCCAATTCAAATTTAACCTGTGCATTAGAAATTTAAACTTTCATTTCCCAGATTTAACACAAAATACAGGAGAAACATTCCCAAGAAGATACTTGGATGCGACTTTTACAGTTAAAAGGGAACGCCAATTTCTTTTTAATCATCATTATTCTCACCATCATCATCTATGGGAATTTAAAAAAACTGAATTTTAAGAAAATCAAACTGGAGAAATAACCAACTGAATTTTCTGAATCTAAAACAGAAGCCTGGCTCAAACACACGCTAACTAAATGTTTTATTTATTCCTATAGCTTACTTTTCAAATATCACCATGTTCTCTCTTAGAGGGGAGAAAAGAGAGAGGGATACTGAAATGTGACTTTTTTTCTTTAAAAACTTAATCTGAACATCTGCAAAAGCCAGTGCTCATTCCAATTCCTCAGATCCAGCAGAAAGCCATGAAAAATGAAGTGTAACTAACACTAAAGATGCTGGAATTTAACTACAAACACTAAATCAGCCTGAAGACTATCTTCCCGTCTTGCTTGAAATGTAATTTTAAAATATGGTGCTTTACCAGCAACTCTTACTTAAGATTTTTAGAACTAAACCTCAGAATCTTCCAACTGCTTTTAGCCCAGAAATCAACTGTAAAGTGCCGCTCGTTATTTATTAATGTCACAATTATAACAGTTCTAAACACTTCTGGATCACAACACATTCTTCTGAGGAGGGAGAAGTAAAGAAACAGAGGGGAGGGACAAATCATCCTGTAAAACTACTTTAGTTTATGAGAAAATGGAGCTTTGGATGGCTTCCAAGAGCTTGTTCTGAATCCTTCTGTGAGAAACTCACAGACCCTATAGAAGGAAGCTTGGACCTTAAGTATTTTTCAGGTAAATTTACTGGATCCTATCTTAATGCACAAGAAAAGATGTAGACTTTTACCGTTGTTTTCTACATAAATAGAAAGACTATTTCTTTAGAACATTTTCTCAATGAATTTCAGTCTGATGAAATATACACTTGCTACTCATCAATAGTAGATCTTACCTTAAACAACTGGTAAGACCTCTAAGCCCTTCTCATGTATTTAGAGGTCGGGCACCACTTCCGTTACCACAAACTATGTCAGCAGGCAGGGGTCCTGCTGGGAGGCTGCAGTAAAATGGCAGTACTCACTGAGACACTGGAGTTTTTTGTAATTTGAAGATATTAAAACAAAGATTTCTTAAAATATCTTGAAATTTCATAGACTACATATATGTAAAAATGCCTTTTCTATGGCTAAATTGATGAAATCAGGATTCTTGCTTAGAAAGTTATTTGGCATCGTGACACAGCCCCTACATAGGATAAACATCACATTTTAGATGCTTTATCATTTTATCTGATGTACTTTTTCCTGCACAATTAGCTGTTAACATGTGCCAGCTTCTATCTGGAAAATACTGTCACTACGTGTCCACAGTACAGCATAATGGTCTGGAACCCAAATTTACAGATCACAGAAACAACTCACACTGTTTTGAAGATGAAATCTTCGAAGTACCGAACTGAGTCATGCCTTCAAAAAACTGGGCACCATGTCTACTTCCTGCTGTGAAAGAGCTGCCACACTTTCCCAACTTCTGGGAGAGGTGCTAAGAAAAACCAGTCAGGCGAGACAGCAGGAGAAAATGAGGCCCCGAGTCTGAGTCTCGAAAGGTGGCTCTGTCCTCCATCCTTCACACCTGCAAGAGCGTGCGATGACTCAGCCAGCCCCTCACAACAGTCAGGTTTTTCTCTCTTCATTAGATTTCAAACAACATTTTTATAATGAATAATTTCAAGCACAGACGGAAACAGATGGAATAATATAATGACCCCCCACATACCCTTCACCAAGCTCACATGTGATTTAAATAAAATGCTTTTTCCTCCTATTCATACTGATATATAATGCCAAGTCTTAAAGAAATGACAAGTAAACCCCCAGTGTGGGAAAACTGTCTCCAAAAAGAAAATCAAACCGTATCAATGGGTTACCTTGATTTGCAACAACTGAGGGAAGCAGAAGAATTTAAACAGTAAAGGTGGTTTCACTCTAACCGAGACAGAGAAGTTTCTATTCCCAAAGCTACAGAGGTTGTATAAAGACCAGAGTTCTCAGCTGGGTTACAGAAGGCTCTGTTTCTATTTCCCAATGTTCTTCTGTTTGTTTTCTTCTGCCAATTCTAAACAGAAGCGTTTCACTTTGTTTGTGAGAACTCTGACAAGATTAGTGTTTCTTAAATATCATCTCTTGCCCACCGTGTCAAAATCAATACTCTTGAAAATAGACTGAAAATTCCTTAGACTTAGGAACTGGGATCCCTCATGATGGGGCTCAGGAACTGGCATTCTGAAGCAGCAGTCCTGGTGATTCTGACACACAAAGTTGGGGACATGCTGCTCTGTAAGTGGGGTATTCGCCTGACTGACTGCAAGCCCCAAACGGAAGCTTCTCCTGAGAAGGGATTTGACACAAGCTCAGCCTCTGCTGCCCCCCTGCAGCCCCGCCTCTAAACTGCAGGCATGACCTGAAACTTGGGGGCCCAGTTTAAAGGTCTTATGCCAACGACTCCCCAAGTCTCTTCGGAGCTGGAGGGCAGGAAGTCTCCCCTGTTCTGAAAGGCACAGTCACGGGAGGGTGACCTCCTCTTCTCTGACACTTCGCATCATCTCGAGTTTTAAAGGCACGAATGAACACTTTATCAGTTTGGTACTGAAGAACTCTCTAGTTAAAACGCAAACAAAGTCTCTCTCTGTCTCTAAAGTTCTTCAGGATGTGAACCGCATCTCCTAGTTGTTACCTGATAAAAGTACACACATTGAAGTTTTCAGTATGCTGAACAATATATCCACGTCACTTAAGATTCTATCTTTATCTGCCACTGAGCTGACTTGCTACAAGTTTGGGTCCCTCAACTACTGACACTGTGGAAAGTGTTCAGCTCCCCCCTGGGTCTGCGCTGCCAGATCTGGTGCATCCGGAAGCGGTACCTCCAGAGGGAGAGAAAAGTCCCAGCAGGCACACTCTCCGCACTCGTGCGATATGATGTGAACGATGGGGTTTGTCCCAGTTTCCTGTGGCCCGGTGACAAAACACCACAAACTTGGTGGTTTAAATCAGTAGAAATTCTCCCACGGTTCTGGAGACCACACGTCCAAAAGCAGTTTCCCTGAACTGAGATGGAGGTATCGGCAAGGCCAGGCTTCCTGCAGAGTCTCAAGGAGAGAATCCTTTCCTCACTCCTTCCAGTTGTGCTGGCTGCTGGAGGGCCTTAGCTTGTGGCCACAAGCTTGAAGCAGCCACCTTCAAGTCTCTCCCCTCCATCTTCACACGGCCTTCTCTTCTGTAATGGCAATCTCCCTCTGCCTCCCTCTTTAGGGATACAAATGATTGCATTTCGGGCCCATCAGATAATCCAGGATGACACCCCCATTTCAAGATCCTTAACTTAAGCACATCTGCAAAGACCCTTTACTTGCCATATAATGTAACACTTACAGGTCCCAAGGATTAGGACGTGCATACTTCTGTGGGGCCATTTTTCAGCCTAACACAGTTTCTTACTTTCACCATCCTCTTCTGCTGATGCGCAAGTGTTTCCTTTTCAGTGATCTGGTTCTTAAAATCACTTGATTTTACTTCATCTGTCTAAAATCTTGTTTCTCCACATTACTGACACGACCTTGAAGTGTCTCCCCTTCCGCAGTGGCGTCCAGGTTGAACGCGGGGGACGGAAGGCGTTCCTGCCCACCCCTCACTCTCGCTTCTCATCCTCGGCCCAATATTTCTGTTCCCTGGCCTCTGCCCCCAGCCACTGCGGTCTTGTTCCCTTTCCCTGTATTCCTTACTGGCACACTGATGCATGAACATCAAAGGTGCCTTCCTTCTAAGGGACAGCAGAGTGCAGGAGGGATACCTGTGAGCTCCAACTTGCTTAGCACGCCATTTTCCTTGGTCACTGGCCATTCACCTTTAAAAAACCCAAACAAGCGCACCAGACTACAGTGGAGACTGCCTTTCTCTGGAGGGAAGAGCGGTTTTAAACTTGATCCTAACAGTAACGAATCCATCAGCAGTTTTAGTATCAAGAAAAATTAACTGACGTTCAAGAGCAGCAGCTCCTGAATCTTTCAGATTTATATCCAGATAAAAACAGATGTCTGCAAAGTTGCATCGTAAATGATGCAGGATTCATGCTCCTGGTTAATTTCTTGCCACTGAAGAAACACTGCATTTTGGAAGCCCTGGACATGTGGAGAGTGACTCCATGATGATATCTCAGACCTGCAGCTTATCCAGGCTGGCTTTCTCCACAGGATCCAGGGTGCAAAAGAATGCAGCATTTGGGTTTTTTAAATTGAGCACAGCTGATGAACGTGTAGACGTTGATTCCTTCAGTGATAGAATCAGCCTCCCCCTGGGTGGTGGGAGCCAACGAGTGAGCACACACTATGTTCAAAGCCCCATAGCCGCCTTGCTCTCAATGATGTTCCCCTTAGGCTTGGGCCTGACCTCACCCATGAAATGGACAACCACCTGGTTATCAAAGCCTCCTCTACCTCAGCAGGTATCCCTTATTACAGACTTTACATCAAGATCCATTTTAATTATGAGTATGGACACATCAAGAGTGCCATCTCCTAGGTTAAAGACAAAAATATTTCGCGTGGCACCAACCTTCCTAACCCATAAGCCACTGCAGCAGTAGCTGGCTCAATGATTGAGAACACACAGAAACCAAGAATGGTTCTAGAATCGCTAGCGGCCTGACTCTAGGAATCATTCGTGTGAGCTGGTGCTGTGATGACTGTTTTGTTACAGTTTCCCTAGAGTAAGTTTTTGTAGTTTCCTTTGTCTTTATGACAATCACAAAAGTTACTTCCTCTGAATTTAAGAGTTTTATGGCATTTGGAAGCTTGACCTATTTACTAATGTGAAAACTGCATCTTATCTGTTCTATCTAATCAAATGTCTGGCTTTGTAAACTAGACTAGCGGGATTCAATGCCACTTGACCATTTGTACAGTCAAGATCAACAGATCTGTGCCCAATGTAACTTGAGTAGGCCTGTTATCCCAATCACTGGCAGTGATATCCACTTTCCAGTGCCAGAAGATTTCCACGAGAAACTGATGGTGTCAGACTGATGATAAGAACAGGTGCCTTCAATGAGGTCTCTGAGTAGGACAGGTTTGGCTTGTTTGAGAAGAGACACTAATTGTGTTGTGGTCAATAAGTAGAGCAATTTCATAGAAATCTATTCTTTATAAAGCTCAGTTCTGACTTGGATTCTTTGATAAGGTAAGTTCTGACCCACAGGTAGTTGGGTTTTGCTGAACTCTGTTGAGGGTTGGGTTCTCGGGAAAGCAGACTCTCACGTTTAAAGTACAGAATGTCTACTCAGAAATGCCCTTGGGATCAACACCTGAGGGAGGGGGAGGAGACAAGAGGATAGGGTAAAGGGAGAAGTTTCTGCAGTGCAGGCCCATCCATAGCTGCAGCCACTCCATAGTGTGCTCTGGAGCTAGAATGGCCCTTCATCTGTCAGTCCCTGGATGTGGACTGGCTAAGGTGAGAGGATTCTCTGCAGCTGGGGCAACCCTTGAAGAGGCTGCGAACTGAAGGCTCTCCACCAGCAACACTGGCCCAGCAGCTGGGGCAAAGGGTCCTTCAGGGAAGGGGGATCTGGGCAGCGTGGCTCAGAATCCACCACAACTCTGTTTTCTGGACCTTTCAAGTCTGATTATCTGTTGTATGCATCCTACCTTACCTGACCAGGTACTGTAGTTATCAGGATGCACAGAAGAAAAATAAAGATGAAGCCTTAAGGTTTTGGGGGCCATATTACCCTTTAAGAATATGCTATAAGCCATGTATACCTTTGCATGCAAACATATGAAAATTTCTGCACACAATTCTAAGGGGCTCACAGACCCCCCCACCCCCCACCCCAGCTTTCACGGACCTCAGGTTAAGAACTCCCAGTGAAGTGATCTAGCAGGGAACACATAATGGACGACGGAAAAGCTTAATACAGGAAAAAGAGAAACTCACAGAAGGTAGTTCCCCCATCCCCCATTTCTTAAGGTATCTGTTTATTCTGTTTTCCAAAATCCCCTCCAGGATTACTGTTAACCTATGTAATACACATCTCAGAAGCAAGACGATGATGTCTAATAAGCCATTAAACTGTGATTGTCAAATGATGAAGCAGGCCTCTCGCAGTCCTGCCAACACCAGCAAGCAGGCAGGTGAAGTAGTGGAACGGCTGCTGGCGGCATCAGCTAGAAACAGAGGCCTGCGTGGTCCTGCCCAGAATCTTTTACCTTTGCCCCACATGGCTCTAAACCTCTTTCAGCAAGCAAAATCACAAATGGCCCAGGCCCTCCCCCCATTCCCCACCCCCTCTTGCTTTAAGTGGCTTGGAAATTAACAGCTCGATATTTGGCCTATTAAGAGCCTGATCCAAAAGGGTCCTTAGGAAGTAAGTATTCTCAAGAAGCTGGGGCTTGGAGAATAATATCGTTAGGCTACTGTACCACCCAAATGTACGCCACAGTCACGACTCACATCCCAATGCCTCCACACTGTGCCTTCAGCAAGCCCTAAGCTGTAGCTAGAACATCCCTGGAGAAGGCAGAATTGAACTTCCTTGTTTTTAAACTAGCAATGCCTTTTCTGGGTATATAGTCTCCCATTTTTTTTCAGCAACCAACAGTTTATACAGTTTCAATGAGGTAAATTGAAGACTTTGACTCTGGGGATAACAGCTGACAGGATTTAAGGTGAGCAATGCAGAATATTTTCCTTCCCTTGTTTTCTGTGAGGGTGATGAACTGTATTGTGGGTTAATCTGAGAAATTAAAAATATAAACACACACTATCTCTAGACCAGTGGTTCTCAACCAGGGGAGATTCTGCTCCTCCGGGGACATCTAGCAATGTCTGGAGAAATTTCTTGGTCGTCATCAACTAGGGGAGGGGCTGCCAAACACCCTACAAGACACCTAACAGTCCCCGCGGCAAAGAATTATCTAGCCCCGAATGTCAGCAGAGTCAAGGCTGAGAAATGCAGTTCTAGACCATGTGAGAGGTATTTCAAGTTTGGTTCAGAGGGAGCATTTCTGCTGCCCTGCCTTCCGGTGAGGTGAAAGTAGTCCTGATGATGGGAAAATGGTCACTGCCAGAGATTTCACTGCTTGTTCAAACTATACTGTGAGCACTTGGAAAGTCTCAGGGTAAGTGGGAGGCACCCATGAGCATGGAATCATATCCTGGAGCTGGATAGGCACAGCAGCGGGGCACAAACGGCTGCGGGCAGAGGCAAGCATGTGCTAAGAAGCAACATCTGACACTCGTTCTGACAGCAACCTTAAATGTAGTGCTGGCAAACCTTAGGCATTCCTTAAAGTGCTATCTACAGAGAAAAGGGAATGTAATGCAAATGTTCAACACTAGGGAAATGTATGAGTCTATTACTGTCTACTGGAGGTCATATCAATAGATTACATGATGTAACAAAAAAAATTATGAAGACACTCCAGTAACATGGCAAAGAGTCTAAAAAATAATGGCAATGGGTCCATTGTCGTTTTCCTTTAATATTAAAACATTGCAGTTGTTTTAATATTTGAAAAATTTACACATATTTGAAACACAGAAGTTGAAGACCGATAGTCAAAATGCCTTCTTTTAAGAAGATTTTTCTTTGGCACGTTTCCAAAGGCCACAGGAAGTCAGGCCCTGCAGTGGGTGTGGTGCCCAGAATCCAGGCCTAACTCATGACTTTATAACCATCAACCTTTGGACTAATGGCCCCATGTGTACAATGATTACAAGTATGCATACATCTTGGTATTCTTTACTTCTGAATGAGAAAACTCAATGTGGCTTTGAAAATTCTTTCCAAAATGTTTATTTGCAGCTGAAGTTGTTCTTCCATGGATACTAAAAAACATGGAAAAGGAAGATGCCCAGACTAGACTCCAGGGTGACCTTGGGAACACAAAGCTAGAAACTAACTACCACAAAGTGAATTCTCAAATACATGCTACTTCTTAAACAGGAGATTAAACAGTAACCTTGGGAAGGAAGGTTTGCCAAATATAAAACCAATAAAGGGGAGAAAGTAAATAACTCACCGGGAGTTATTATGATGAATATTACAGGCTCGGGCCATTAGCACCACAATAATTGGTCGAAAGGCTTTTCCTTTTCCATCAAAGTAGTATTCACACATTTCCTTAAGTTCTGTTGTAGATATGAATAGTTCCTGAAACAAAGTTTCTCTGTGTCAATACAGCATCATAACTGCACAGTCAGTGGGATTTCTTTCACAAAACTTTGATTTTAGTGTATTCATTTCAACTGAGAAATTCAACACTCAGTAGGAAACGGTTCCAATGTTGTATGGCCATAAAGCTGGCTGTGTGTGGCTGGGCCACAAGCAATGCCTGGCTCACCCCCAGGGGCCTCAGTGCTGGGGTGGGCACTGCTGCCGCCCCATGACTCCAAGAGATAGCAGATTGGGGGAGGAAAGCACCAGATGGCCAGTGACAGCTGGAGAGAGAAAGAAACAGGGCTGGTTACAGCTTGGAACATGGAGGGGAGAGGACAAAGATGGGGAGTGTAGGAGCCAATGAAGCAGGAGGTCAGTGGGTATCAGGGGCTGGAAGACGAGACGTGGCCAGAAAGAAGAGCAGGGGTCAGAGTCTGGCTCAGCCGTTACTTAGCCACACAAGCCAAAGGTTCATAGGGAAAGTGTAAGACATGGTTTACCTGATGGCAAGGAGCTTCCAACTGAGTTGGGAAAGCAAAATTTTAAAAAATGTGAAATATTCAGTGAATAATATGGTGGTAACTTGAACAATGCCGTACATTAAGTGCATTAAAGTTCAAAGAATGGAGAGATCAGTGTGGATGAGAAAAACTGAACATTTCATGGAGGAGATAAGCTTTGACTGGGGATTAGAGTATAAGTAGGATTTTGATTTCTGAAGAGGAGGGAGAGCCTTCCTGGTGATGGGCATGTGTGTTTACTGTATCTGTCCCTCAGGGACTCGCTGGAGAGAACCAGAGCTTATGCCCTGGGAGCAATGGGAGCTACAAATGGACCCAAAGGACCTTCAGCAGGGCTCAAGTGAACACAGTCCAGCAGGCCAGCCACTCACTCCCTCAGTTAGTGACTCAGTGCCAAGGACGATAATAAACGCAGAGGTTTCGAAGATAAATAGGACAGCCCCTTGCCTACAGGCAGCTCAGAGTCTAGATGGGGGAAGGAAAACAACATTGCGGTGGGACTGCTGTCGTGGAGGTAAGTGCAGCTGCTCTGGGAGCACAACGGGGGCGTCTCTGGCTCAGGCTGAGGGCAGGAGGAGGAAGGCAAGGCTGGGGACTGAAGGCAAGAGACAGACGAGACGAGGAGGGTGTGGAGGGGAAGAGGAGGCTGCATCGAGGATCCTCCCCGGGTTCCTGGGTGGCAGCCTCCAATCAATAGGAAAAACAAGAGAAAAAACAAACTGTAGGAAAAGGTAGAGCTTCAGATCTGCCAAGTGCGAGACAGTCATGGACATTCCAGGGAGCTGCCCAGTGAGCAAAGTTTAGGAGAGAAAATTCCATCTGGACTGGAGGTATTATGTGGGACTCATAAGCATGGGAATGGGTAAACGTGAAGACAGAGAGAGAAAAGGAGCCGACAGAACCCCAGGGACAGCACAATTAATAGGGGTGGGGTGGAGGGGACAGAGAGGAACCCAGGAAGCTGACTGAAGGATGGCCTAAGAGTCAGGAGGACGAGCAGAGTGCAGAAGCCAAGAGGTGGGTTTCACAGAGGGGGTTGTGGTGAACAGTGTCCAATGTTCAAAGAGTCCGGGAAGATACAAACCAGCAGTACCCACTGGATTTGGTGGAGGGAAGCAAAGGCAGTTTCAGAGGAGAGGCTGGAAAGGAAGGCACAGTGCGATGGCGGGGCAGTGGTGAAGGGGCAAAAGAGAGAGAGAGGCCAAGAATACTGGAAGGGAAGGGGTAGGAGGACACAGGGTCAAGGGATGGTCCTTTAAAAGACAAACAGGAAGAAGCTGGAGCATCCAAAATGGATCTGAAAGAGAATGAAGAGGGCGAGTCTGCAGATAAAGACAGGAGAGCAGGGAATTGCAGGAGGAGTTCCTAGGGCCCCAAGGAGGCAAAGGGGATGGGACTTAACCAGAGGTACAGGGATGAAGCTGGAAAGGAGGAAACCCTGACTTCACTGAGGTGGGAGGGGAGGAGGCCGGCACGCAGCAGTGTGGGCTGCAAACGGCCCAGAGCAGGCGTTCAGGGAGTTCCTCCTTCACGGCCTCTGCGTGGTCCACTGGACAGGAAGTGGTGAAAACAGGAGAGTCGGGTGGGGGCTGCAGGGGCAAAGTGCAGAACCCTGAAACGGGAAGGAAGCTGACCAGGGGCACGTGAACATTTCTGGGCAGCATCCGAGAATCCACGTGAGGCTGGGGGCCACTGAAAATTTTGGGAAAAGAATGCTTAGCGAAGAAAGCCCTATTTGGGTCAGCCTGGCACTGATATTCAGAACTGGACAGGAAGACAGTAGCAGGAGTCACCGGAGGCTTCATAGCCTCACCAGGCCTGGAGCACGTGATGGATTTGGCAAGGAAAGGTTAGATGACTCTTTGGACGTGTACGTGCTGCCTGTACCTTTTTTTTCAGTTTCCCAATTCTGCCATCAACCCCCTCTGGATAGTAACTTGCATTGCATCCTCCACGATGCCCCACACTTGTTGCTCAAGAAACATTTGAAACCTGACATTTGGGAATCAAATCTGCAACAGCACGGCACACATGTGAAAACCTGCACTGTTTGCGCATAATTCTAAGAAATCAACATTACTTTACAGCATCGTCAAAAATATCTTACCTTCCTGATGTCCTCGTACAGACCTTTCAAGTCTCTCCAGCCAAGGTTAAAAGGATCAGTGTATTTCTCACCGCTCCGTGTTTTACTACAGCAGCACACTGCTGGCGTCACGTGATGGAACCTGGAGAGGCAGAAATGCACACAGTGGAAGACTGAGCGTTATTTTACTGAGATAACTTCACTTTTAAGTAAGAATTATACAGGCCTATGCATATATATACAGCAGAGTACGATGATGGGAAATTTAAGCCCAGATACTTGCTGGAAATTAAGCATGAATACAAAAAGGTCATTATAATTTAGAAAAACATAACAGAATTCTGATCTTGCTCAACAATACATCAATTTTTATAACCAGGACCCTGAGAACCCATAAAATCAAAGAAATATAAACCATGTTCATTGTGTTCTGAGTTTAAATTTTATACAGTTGGGCCTCCATACCTATGGGTTCCGCATCCGCGGATTCAACCAACCTCGAACTGAAAAAAATATATTTATATATATAAATATATATATATATATGAAAATATATAAACTCATAAAATTCCAGAAAGTTTCAAAAAACAACATTTGAATTTGCCATGCTTGGTAACTATTTACACAGCATTTACACTGTATTTATAACAATTTGCACAGCATTTACATTGTATTAGGTATTATAAGTCACCAAGAGATGAGTTAAAGTATATGGGATGAGGGGCTTCCCTGGTGGCACAGTGGTTAACAATCTGCCTGCCAATGCAGGGGACACAGGTTTGAGCCCTGGTCCGGGAAGATCCCACATGCTGCGGAGCAACTAAGCCCGTGAGCCACAACTACTGAGCCCATGTGCCACAACTACTGAAGCCCTTGTGCCTAGAGCTTGTGCTCCGCAACAAGAGAAGTCACCACAATAAGAAGCCCGTGCACTGCAACGAAGAGTAGCCCCCTCTCCCCTCAGCTAGAGAAAGCCAGCACACGGCAACAAAGACCCAACGCAGCCAAAAATATAAATAAATAAATTTAAAGTATATGGGATGGGGACTTCCCTGGTGGTGCAGTGGTTAAGAATCCGCCTGCCAATGCAGGGGACACAGGTTTGATCCCTGGTCCGGGAAGATCTCACATGCTGCGGAGCAACTAAGCCTGTGCGCCACAACTACTGAGCCTGCACTCTAGAGCCCGTGAGCCACAACTACTGAAGCCCGCATGCCTAGAGCCCATGCTCCACAACAAGAGATGCCACCACAATAAGAAGCACACGCACCACAACAAAGAGTAGCCCCCATGATCGCTGCAACTAGAGAAAGCCCGTGCACAGCAACAAAGACCCAATGCAGCCATAAATGAATAAATGTTCCTTTAAAAAAAAATAAAGTATATGGGATGATGTGTGTAGGTTGTATGCAAATATTATAGGACTTGAGCATCCCCAATTTTGGTATCTGAGGTGGGGGCGTGGCTAGAACCAATCCCCTTCCACCATACCAAGGGACAAATGTATTCCCATTTTTTCAAAAGGCAGAGATCACATAGAGCAGATACTGTGGCACTTAGTTAAACAGCATATCCAACTTGTTGGACTAGCCCATCACAATTTAGAATAGAAATTTACTGGCAGTATGGCTCATAACTTTAGTTGCAATACGGATTATAAACTTACCGTGATATACTATACATATTTGGAAAGGCAGACGTTAAACTCTTCACAAGATTAAAATAGGACATCTATAAAATAAAAGTATTAAGAAACTTGTAAGAATATTTGTGAAAAACTTGTTTATAACACTAGATAAATTAAAACTCCCATAATTTATAATAAAAGTAACCTTTATCTTTTAGTTGTCCATTTAGACTGACTTTAGAAAAAAATAACAAAAAGTTTTCTTTCCTTATTACAAAAGCAATATTCGTCATTACAGAAAATATAAATATAAAAAAGCAGAAAAAAAAAACCATCTATAATCTATCCCTTCCCCCAAAGACTGCTCCATATTCACATCTATCTTTCCAGATCTGAAATTCCCTTCCATTTAGCTAAGAGTGGGCAGAGAATAGTAAGGATTAGTGTGGCTTACACTCTTTTAAAGTCTTAACTTGGTTTAAAACAAAGAATAATCAAGATCCCAAAAGCATCTGCCCAGACAGTGAAAAAGAAAGGATTTCAATGTTAAGGAAGAAATTTACAGTTACACAAACACTGCCTATTTCAAGCCGCTGTTCCTGAATATACCTGGAAATGGTACTTCTTGAAAAGTAATGTCAACAAACAAGCAAGCCCAGCAGCACATTTTGATAATATTGAGAGATCAAGAACAACAAGAGACGACTTCTAAAGGATTCAGAGGTGGTGCCGACAAATAGTTCTGACAATTACTGTGCACAGGAGTGGGGACCCACAGATACAGCAGCTAACTTGAAGAATTCAGGGACACAGGCATTTCAAAAATTACTAATTTACTAATCTGATGTGTGAAGGGCTCTTACAGAACACTTGAAGAAAGTTATCTTGACAAAGGATGGATTTAGCAGTAGAAAAAGAAAACAAAGGTAATAAAGCCTTACAATGTGCTTTCACACTATTTGACTCTCACAACTACTTGTTTTTATACAGCCGGGGAACTTGAAATTCAGAAAAGTCTGAAAAATTGGTAATACGGGTATGTTTACAATATATCAAAAGAAAAAAACACCTACAGCACTGTGTGCATTATGTGATTCCACTAAAAATGTGTACACCCACACAAATAAAATCAGGAAACAGGGTTTAGAAGCATATAAACCAGGCTATTAAAAATAGTTATTTTGGAATAAATAGGATCGTGGGAGTTTTTTGCTTTATTCTTTTAAAATTCATATTTTTTGAATTTTCTTTAGTGAACACACCCTGCTTTAGACATACTAAAATGACAATAAAGGTTGACTTTGCCAGGCAGGCAGGCCAAAGAAGGCGGTCCTGAGTTCTATTTTCACCATAGCATTATATTCATTAAACCAGTAAGGACATTTATGACACCCCAGGCATTAAAATGTCCTAAGGAAAAAAAGTGATAATCCTTTCATTTTACCATTACATGACACTTAACCTACTTTTGTCAGCCTTCATGTGTAAATGATTCACACGAATTTAGGATTTATTATAATGCTTATTCAATCTGAGACCTAACCTCTAACTTGGGGTGAAGAGTTAAAATTACACAGCTAATACAGAGGGCTCTTAACCACTGGGCAGTGCAACAGCGTAACTTGTTGAAAGCCTGGAAGGTGGATCTTGGCTCAGATCCCAACATTTCCCGGTAGTTACCTTGAGACAGCTTTCTGATAATATCTACTCACAGAGATGCTAAGATTGAGAGATCATATGTAAAGCTCTTAGCTGTGTACATTTAATATGGTACGTACTCAACCAAGCTGTCTTCTGCCTTAAGAGTACCTTCGGGCGGGCTTCCCTGGTGGCGCAGTGGTTGAGAGCCGATACAGGGGACACGGGTTCGTGGCCCGGTCCGGGAAGATCCCACATGCCGCGGAGCGGCTGGGCCTGTGAGCCATGGCCGCTGAGCCTCCGCGTCCGGAGCCTGTGCTCCGCAACGGGAAAGGCCACAACAGTGAGAGGCCCGTGTACCGCAAAAAAAAAAAAAAAAAGAGTACCTTCGGGCAATGTTTCCCAAAGTGAGGTTAGAGGTGCTCAGGAGAACAGGAAAGTATTCAAAGGGAGTGGTGTAACCGGAGCCACTTAGTGTGCCACTGCTAGCACGGGCAACAACCATCTCCCAATTCCGATTCTGTGTCTTTCCATCACATATTCTCCCTGAAAGCCAACCTTGCCTCTCATGAAGTTACTTTTTTTAAAAAAGAGAAAATGCTGAGTAAGAAGCAAGACATACTGACAAGTGATTTGGCACAATCATATACACACTGGTTTCTGTCCTATTCCAAGACGTTTGAACACTACCAATGAAGAAGTTGAGAGAACATACAAACATCAGGAAAAGTGGAGCTGTGCTGGGAGAGACAGGCGTGGCTTTATCGTTGTTGCTCTTTGTCCCCAAGGACTATCAGGCCCTAACAGACTTGAACTAGCCACAACACACCCTCCTGAGGCAGACACCAGAAGGCTCATGTATTTACAGTGAAAAATACCACTGACACGAATCAGAAATACACGGTACTGGCATTACCAGAAAGGCTCCTCCTCCTTGTGGTCATTAAGGCAGACATGGAAGACATCCAGCATATTCTCTCCAGGAAAGCACCCTATCTGTGGCTAAGATAATTGTTTAATGGGCATGGAATTGAAAATAAATAAATAAATAAGGAGCATCAAAGAAAAGACGTATCAGTAGCATCAGTGGTGGGTGCATCCACCTCTCCAAATAACATCCTCATCTGTGGTACTGGAACTATTTGAAGGCTGGCTAGGACAGTGCTGAAATGGATCCCAGCAGACTCTCTTTTTCCCATATTCTCTCTTTACTGTCTAATCCATAGACTAGCCCAGCGGCCATTCTCTCTCCAAATGCCTATTTTGGATAAGTTGTGATTATGTATGCATATGTATCCCAAAGTAGACATTTAGAAATACTACATATTTCATATTGGGAAATGGTCTTTGATGGACACGGAAGTGCACCAAATCTGACTGAAACGGAAGAGTCCTAAATTCAAAGAAACGTTAAAAAAAAAATGAGCCTTGAGGATGAGAGGAGAACACATACAATTACTATGCGACCGGAGAAGTCTCTAAAAGGACAGTGAGTCCACAGACCTTGCATGGTTATGCTTACCAGTACCAGCCTAGCCTGTGGTACGCCAGGAATTAATCACTACAAAGTGCGGCAAAGGACTCACAGAGCCATAGAAACTTGTCAATACACAGGAGCTAAACTGACCGGAAAGGGAGAAAAATGAGATGGAGTCCAAAGGCAGCAGGGGAGAGCGTCAGGGAGTCACGGTTAGTGCTCAGATTCTGACTCTGCTTCAGGAAGTCATAGGTCGATTTAAAAATCAAGGTTTCTCCACTTGCGACATCCTCAGGCCTCTTCTCCTTCCAGCCCGTCCAGGTGTGCCCTCCCTCCGAAACAGCTACCGCAGGACTGAACTCCGGGCCACTCTAAGCATCAGCCCTGCGTTCTCCACGAGACTTTTCCGCCTATTCCGAGGCTACGCGGACCCTCCGTATCTCTGAGCGCTCAGAGCACCTTTTGCTCTAAAATCCCAATTAAGTTCTGTTGCCCCCGAAGCCCTGGCTGTAACTCGAGAGGGAACACCTGCAGACGCTCTCCATGCTTTACGCATACCCCAGGAGACCACTGGGCCACACCTGCGTTTCCCCGGGACCTGGCTCCTCACCGCCCCTTCCCCATACCCAAGACGCTCCCCTGTCCCCAGGACACAGCTCTGCAGCCCCGCGCGGGGTGCCCACCCCTCGGCTCTGTCCCGTCCTCGGTGCCCCGCCAGCCCTGGGTCGCGTCCCAGCGCAGCCCCGCGGCCCCCGCCCGCCGCTCGTGCAGCTCGCCCTCATTCATTCTGCGGCGCCGCTGTCATTAGTGCGGTGACCTCTGCGCCCAGCTACGGCGCGCGCTTCCCGGCCTCACCTGAGCGCTGGCTGCAGCGGCGGCGGCGGCGGCGGCGCGCAGCCCGGACAGTCCCGCGCGGCCGAGGGAGCCGGGCCCGGGACTCCGCGCCGCCGGCCTCCAGGAGCAGCCGCGCCGCCACCGCCACCAGCACGAGGCCATGGTCTGCGTCTGAAAGTCGCGGCAGAGCGGCAGCCCCGCCTCTGGCCCGGCGGCCCCTCCTGCCGGGACCCGGAGCCGGAAATCCGGCAGCGGAA
The DNA here is from genome assembly GCF_059928025.1 of Delphinapterus leucas. Classification (NCBI taxonomy): domain Eukaryota; kingdom Metazoa; phylum Chordata; class Mammalia; order Artiodactyla; family Monodontidae; genus Delphinapterus; species Delphinapterus leucas. The sequence goes on along the minus strand of NC_143130.1, from coordinate 18,716,133 downwards.
GAGCTTCTGCCTCGCCAGCCCCGCCCCTTCTCGCTTCTCTCGAGGGCGCTTCCCGCCCCGGAGGAGGAGGGGCGGCCGCAGGGAGCTGAGCGGCGGTGGGGCGGCTGGATCCTCTCGTAACCCCGCCCGGCCGCCCGCCGCTGGCTCGGGAGAAACCAGCTTGATCTTCCTTCTGGGGAGCGGCCTCCTCCGACCCCGCCCAGCCGGTGCCTCCAGTAGTCTCCGGAAAAATGCACCCGTGTTAGACCGGCTGTCATCTAGAAATGCTACAGGGCGCCCGACGAACAATCATGAACTTTCCTTTTGCGTATTTAGGCAGAAGTAGGACGCGAAGCATCGGGTTCCTGTTTTGCTGCCTAATCCGGAGGCTCCAGTTTCCGCGGCTGCTTCTCTTGGGTGTTACCTGCCACGCCGTCGTCTGCTCCTTATGGCGACCTGGCCTTGCAGGAAGTGCCAGCCTTTTGCATCTTTACAGTAACAAGTCAAACCCCGAGCAGGGCTATTGTGAAAGAGAAGTTAGATTAGCCTCGTCTCTCGACTTCTGGACGCTCTCCTCTGAAAACCTTATAGGTATATTGTGGCCTAGTTTGGCAATCTTGCTCACATCTGGATATGTGAGTCCCGCTAGTGGGTGTACTGAGCTGTGCGAAGTTGTTTAATATTTGGTAATGTTGAACCTACTTGTAACCAGCCCAGGGAATACTGGAGAATGGACAGGATTAATGCCCGATAAGGGTTATAAAGACCTTTTACTTAATTCTGTGGCCAGATCTACTCTTCTCATGGTAATGAGAGGGTGTCTTTATAAGAGAAGTCGTGATACAATTAATCATTCAGTACATGCGTACAAACGCACAAAGCCTATCAGAGAAAGTGTAAGCATTGGGGATACAGAAATAGAAGAAACTTAACTCTGTCCTCAAAAAATTCACTCTTATGAGAAAATAGACCAGCAAACAGGCAACTGTGATTCTCTGATATTTTTTCTTGTTCTTCTGACTCATGCATTTTGCATTAAAGAATGCAAGCACCCGTATAGCTGAGCACATTTTTACATTTATCTTCAAAAATTTTTTAACTGAATAAAAGCATATAATAAAGTTTTTTAAAATGTCAGTTTTATTGAGGGGTTTTTTCCCCTAATTTTGAAGAATATTATATAAAAGATGTCAGGTGCTTTACAAATTAAGGTTGTTAATATGCACCTGTGGCTTATCTTGATCTAGGGTTATGTATTAAGAAATATCCACAGGTGGAGTTGGCCAAAAGAGTGTTGCAGTAAACACTTGTACTTGCAACAATCCCGTGACTTAGAATATTTTCATTTGCCGTGTTTTTATAGGTAGAGAAACAGATATATAGGAATTAAGTGTCTTGCCCAAGCTCACATAGTTGGTAGATAGAGCACTACACAATTCTGTTATGCCATTTTCATTTAGAAATTGTTTACCCAGATTAAAACAATAACCTGGCTCTTAAAAAGATGTAATTCGGCAAAGCTAAGTAGGGGGGAAGGCAGATGAAATTTGTGAAGGCCTCCACCATTATAGTATAGCTAAACTTCCCATGAACAATCACCCACCAACAGGACATGCAGAATACAAAGGAGTTCCTTTGACCCAACTAGGCCAAGCATGAGTCTAGAAAGTTAAAACAATGTCTAAGCTGTGCACGTAATTGCCAAAGAACAGACTCCTCTCATGCACAGTCTAGAAATGGCTTGGGCCTTTTTGACTGCACTTATACAAATGAAACAACTAGTCACACTGATAAAAATGGAATAAGTGTACAGTTGAAACATTTTCAAAGTTATTTTGATATTGGAGAATTGGCTACACTCGAAGACATTTTATTTCCATAATGATGATACTGTTCAAAACATTAGGTAGGACCAGGTTTTACAGCCAAGGAGAGATTACATACAAAATATAACCATATATTGTTTCATAGTACTGCATAGAAACACCTCATCCTGATGTTATTAGATAACTGATAAATGAATTATCAATGTAACTCTGGTAACAACATTGATTGAGGGAAGAGTTGCACTGAAAGGTGAGCAATTTTTGTGCATTTCGTATTCTTAGACCAAACTGAATTCTGAAGACTTGAAATAATACCCTTATTTCTACTACCGATTTCTCTGAAATGTTAAGATAATGGGTTAACATGCGTTCGGAATTTTCTCTGGGGTCGTAGTCTATGACTGATTAGTTCACTAAATGTAACAAGGGTGAGGACTGGGTACCTCTGAAGCAATTAGTCTTTTTTATTCCATGGCCAGTGATCACAGGTGTTAGCTGATCAGCTACCTTGCCAAAATGTGAGTCAATCAGTACAAAAAAATAAGTATTAGTGAAACATTATATACTGCCCATGCTCTACTAAAATTTTAGAGCATCATAAAAGATAATGCATTAATTATATAATTTAGTCTATTTCCACACAGAGGCTCTCCTAAAAGAGAAGAAAATACACTATTGGATCATCTACTCCTAATCATAGTCAGGTTTTCTTGATGGATACTAAAATCTGTGTTTTGGTTGACTACCCATTTGTTCCCCCATGATGCTGCCTTATTCACCATGTACTTAGGGGAAAGTGTAAAGAGCTAAATCTGACCCACATTTGCCTGTTTTTTACTCATATGGAGAAGATATAAGAATTCTCTTGTTTCTATTATAACTGACATTTAGTTCACCTAGGCTTGTGTGGAATAAAAAGGAGTTATTCCAAACAATTGAACAAATTGACATGATGCCACCTTTCTCCACTGATTCAAAATATTGTTTTCATTATATAGGGAATTCTTACATTACTTTGGACTGTTTCTGTGCTTTTTATGGAGTCCCATTGATTTTTGCATCTATTTTGGGGATAGCAATATTTTTAGTTATTTTTACAATTTTTAAAATGATAAGGAAGCTCCCATTTCTGTTATTAAAAAGTGTTTTCTCAGATTTACACTTTCTTTCTTCAAAAAAAAATCCTACTACGATTTTTGACTGGATTTCCATTATGTTTAGTAAATAAATAATTTGGTGACAGTGACATCCTGATAATATCTCTATCCAGAAACATAGGTTTTTGTGTCCCTTGTTTTAGTAATACACCTATCCTCTTCTATTTTTTGTTTTAATTTGTTTGGATTAGGAAAACATTAAGATTTTAAGAATTGTACTTAAAAGTAAACATTTTCTGAGTATCTAAAGCATGCCCAAAGCTCTCTTTTTTTCTCTACAGCTTTTTAAACAAAGTACATGGGCTTTAGTGCATGGACTTCATGAAACATAGTTTATCTCTTTAGAGGCAATTTTTAGAATTCTAGCCCTGTGAACAGGCATGTATCAAATGTTTTGAAGTTTCTGATGGGATTGGAAGCAGTTTTGTACATTTAGTAAAACATCTGTTGCCTGGTTTACAGTTATTTATGTATATATCTGTTTCCTTCAATTAATTATGATTTTTCTGAAGGGCAGAAAGAATGTGATTAAGTGTCAAATATTTTTTTGGTTGGATCTACTGGATTGGCCAGTACTATAACTCTGATACTGTAATGCAGCTCACCTCATTTTATTCATATATTCTTATTTATAAATAAATTGCACATCCCATTGGTCTCCCATAAGTGAAAATCTTTGAAGACAGGGTATGTGTCTTGTTTTAAACTTTTTTCATCTCCCATCTTCTTGGACAGTTTAATATACTGTAATATATGAATATTGAATAGATATGGTTGAAAATAAGTCTTTAAATAACAAAGTATGAACAAAATAGTAGTTTAAGTTGATTTTCTTAAACAACTGTAGGCTTTCTAAGGACTATTAATGCTGTATATGCAACAAATGAGAACATTAAGAAGGGTTGTCTTTTTTTTTATCAGCTGTGTTGCCAATTGATCCTGTTAAAGAAAATTATGTGCGTAAAGTGAAAAACTGTGTTTTTTCAATTGCCTTCCCCACTCCTTTCAAATCAAGAGTCCATCTTGTAGCGGTTTCAAAGGTTAGGCTTTACTTTTTCACAACACTTAACTCACTATAACTTTTGTCTAAAAAATTAGTAATATTTTTTTCAGAGTTAAACTGTTAATCTATTGATAAATGATTATCTTTGTGTTTTAAAATTTATAACTTGGAGAATGTCATTCTTAGAAGTCACTTTTTGATACTTATTCCTGGAGCCTAGTACTCAGTTTCATTTTAAAGTTATCTTACAGGAAAACACACTTTTGTGGAAAAAAGGGGTAAATGAGTTAAATTCTTAGAAAGGGGCTCCAATAACAAATTCTAAATTATTCTCTCATGATATAGATGAATTTGGGATAAAAATAGGACATTTACTTTTTTCTAGTTCCTTTATAAAGAATATGTACTAGGAAGAATATTATTTTACCATGCATAATAAGAAAGCCATAACAATTTTGGAACTATCTAATAGACCTAATTTTCCCAAGTAGCATAAATAATCCTAGAAAGTATGGTACATCTCTTCTGAGAAAATATTAATGTAATTTTGGAAGAAGTTTATTCTTTTAATTTTCTTTTTACCAAAAAGTTTATTTTCTCAAAAACTATTAAAGGATTACTTAAGTTTGTAAGAAGATTTTTCTTTTCCTGCCTCAGCAAGTGCTAGAAGATATTTTGGACCTTGATTTATCTGTCTCAGAAACAGATGATTTTATCCAGCTTGTAAGTGGCGAAAAGATAGTACTTGGATCCATTCCATTGGCTCACAGATATGGGGGCCACCAGGTAAGAGTAGCACCAATATCACTTCCTTATGCAAATATAAACAGCTGGTAGAAATGCTATCCTATTGAAGAATTTATTTTGCATTAATTTCTAATATTAGTGTATTGAGACTTCAAGATGTTTCTAAAAGAATGTGTCATATATAGATTAGCTGATGTGATTTCTTGTGCTTTTCTTGTGATTTCTTACATTCAAAAGCTAGGGCGTAAGTTTCTCTAATGGAATTGAGAAAACTGGGGCAGCACAATATAACATTTCTGTGATTATCACTAGAGAATTCATTCAGTGGAGTTTGGCAAGAGATTTAGGCAAAGTCAGGCCGCACAATAAGTCAATATAAAAGCCTCAGAAGGGCAAATAGAATATAATTTTGCCAGGATAGCTGTAGAACATTTTTAGAACTGCTAGAAATTAAGTCAGGATTAATTGGGGATGTTATACATGCTGAAGCAATTAAGAAGGCACCTTCTAGAAATACAGCAAGACGTTGAAGCAAGTTCAATGTGTGGAATCTGATTTAAAAAAAAGGAGAGGAAACACAGAACCAATTGTTGAAATTGCTGTGACTTTCTTGTGAGTTAAAGATTAATTGATTAATTTAAGAGAATAGAGTGATGTTTAACTTAGCAAGTAATTGTTGGCAATAATAATAATTACCATCTTTTGAGCACTTGGGTGTGTTGGACACAGTGCAAGGCATTTTGCGTATATTAACATTCGTTCTTAGAACAATCTGGCAACGGTTTTCCCATTTTACAGAAGTGAAAGGTCAGTCTCAGTGAGATTAAGTTACTCAAACAAATTTCCACAGCTAGTAAGTGGCACAGCTGGGAGCTGAACACCACAAACAAATTTTAACAGAAAAGTTTGGAAACAGTTAATCATGTACATTCAAAAGCAATTTTTTCAGGTACAGTATGCTCCTGATTTTATATTGTATGCGTATAGTATAGGCAAATTTTCTACTAATAAATCATTCCTAGTTCCTATTCTGGAATTAAATAGATCAGTTCTCAGTATTCTACACCTAACAAGCTTGAGCTCAGCTATAAGATGATGAAGAAATTAATTATATGTCTTAAATTTATGTTTTTTAAATGAATTTCAGTTACGTCTTATGGATTGAATTTTATTTTCACCTTTATTCAGGTTGTTGTTATAATCTTAAAAATGCACTATTCCATTTTCAATTTTGACAAAGTAACTTTGATTATAAATTACAATAAAAGCTTTAAAGGTTAATAAACATGAATAATTTTTCCTTTTAGTTTGGGATATGGGCAGATCAGCTCGGGGATGGAAGAGCCCATCTTATTGGAATTTACATGAACAGGTACTATATGTTTTCTTGAATAACAGCTTTCCTGCTATTATTATAATATTATTATATTATTCTGCTAACACAAATCTGCTAATATTTAGGTTTTTTTTTTTTTTTTTAAGGCAGGGTGAAAAGTGGGAGCTCCAATTAAAAGGCTCAGGAAAAACCCCATACTCCCGGTACTTCTTTTTTTTTATTTTAGTCATCTAAGTAAAAATTGGTGTTATCTTAATTATAACTGAAAATCTTTTTTATCATATTACCCATAGAAATGGCGACGGCAGAGCTGTGCTTCGTTCCTCCATGAGAGAATTTTTGTGTAGTGAGGCTATGTACTATCTCAGAATTCCCACTAGCAGAGCTGCAAGGTAATTCCTCTTCCCTTGAAGCTAAATTTCAAGACCGCATCAGGTTATCTCCAGAAATGTGTCAATCAAGTGAGCAGATAAACCCCCAATAGCATGATTTCTCATCGTTTCTTATAGTTTTAGTTACTTCTTGATAGCTTGCTAGCAGTTAAGTACAGTATAACTTTGTTTGATTCTCTTACATTTCAGTCTGGTTGTAAGTGATGATGCAGTATGGAGAGATCAGTTCTACAATGGAAACGTTGTGAAAGAACGAGGTAATAACAGTTCTTAGAACACTTACATAAAATTAGACTAAGTTCTTCAGGAACAACAGAAATTGGGCATCTTTGCAGTCTTCTTAAAACATGACCTGGGGATCTTCATGATGTAATTTCAGTGTTATGATAATATAATAGAATATCCTTTCCCACACCCTTACATCACTAATCCATCCTTTTCTAACAACAAACTTCTGGGAAGTTAACCTGGGAAGTTTATGAACAGCCAGCAAAACATTATAAAGCCAGTGCATGAACAATCATATACTTCCTTCCCAGGAGACCCCCTCAGACTTTACCTCAGATCCCGATTGCTCTTACTTCATGTTTACTTCCAATAAGTTCGGTTAACTTTTCCTTCAGCTTTTAGTAGGTCAGAAATAAATTAGAAAGGGGATGAGAAAGTGCCATAGAGCAGTGAAAAAGGAAGAGTGAGAGAAACTTGACTCTGAATCTCTGGAGAGGCAGGAGACCTGAAAATCAATAATAAACATATTTAATTATTTAAAATGTAGAGCTATTGAGAACCGCTGACAGCCCTACTTGCTTTATTGGGCCCCTTGGACATCACTGTGTTACGGGCCAGCGTTTTTACTGCTGTTTATAGTAATTCAACGAGAGAACATTTTATGTTCTTCATGCTTTGAGAAAAATATGTTTTGATAAGGTTTTCATAATAATCCCCCTAGAGTATTCATGTTTAAAGGAATTAAAGGTTATTTATCTTTAAGGCATCTCTCTCTCTCCTCTTTAATATTATCTGGATAAAATGCATACTATTACTGCACATGGGGCTTTAACAGCTATTGAGGTCTTTTTGTTTACGGTGATTGGAAATGAGATTCCGATCACAGACTGTTAATATGATGGGCACAATACTACTTTTATGTCTGTGACGTGTATATTGTTAATGTGAATTTTTTTTTGGCCGCGCCTCATAGCCTGTGGGTTCAATCCCGACCAGGACCTGGTCGGGATTGAACCCAGGCCCTCAGGAGTGAAAGGGCAGAGTCCTAACCACTGGACCACCAGGGAATTCCCTGTTAATCTGAATTTTGAATTAGATGGTTCGGAAGCCAAGCTTAATGGTTTCAAATTATCTCAAGTATTTCTCCTTTTTAGGCCGTTCATAGAATTTCCACATCTAAGTCATATACAGATATTTTGATTGTGCTTTTCCCTAATATTTGCCCAGCAGACACTGTAGGAAAAGAGCTGGACACGCAAAAAGAATATGTGAAGCCTCTAGCCGGCTCTGTGGGAATTGATTTGTGACTTTGGGCAAGTCACGTTTTCCCCCTGTTTCTCCAACTAAAATGAGGGGTTAGATGAGATGACACCTTCTATGTCTTTAAGTAATGACATTCAGTGATTCAATGGCTATTCATAAAGTAAACATTCAGAATCATCTATTGAGCTCTTTTTTCCTAAGTGAATGTATTTTTATTGCTAAAAAAAAAAAACACATGAAAATAAATATTCAGATTATTAGCGTGAATGAGTCCTGACTATATGGATAATTTAGTCAACCCAGAAAATACTAATTAGCCCTTTTCTGTGCATACCACTGGACTCATCTCTGGGGGTCCAGGAGTAATAAGTATATACCATGGTCCCTGGTCTTAAGAAACTCAGTCTTCACAGACACTATAGCAATAGTGTCTATAGCAATAGACACTATAGGCTCCATAGCAAATGAATAATAAATAATCTGAGGTTAGGAAAAGGGCAATCCAGTTAGCTTTATGGAGGAAGTGGGAATTGACCTTGAGCACAAGATTAGAAAGTTAGCAAGGATTTCAGTATGGGGAGAAGTGGGGTTGGGGCAGGGAGAAGTGCACAAAGGCCCAGAGGTAGCAGCGAGTATGGTGTTTCATTGAAGGACAGCACCAGCAGAGCAGCAGCTTTGTCATCTGGGATAGACCTCACCTTGACGTGGAAACACGTGTCAGTACAGCATTCCTTATAAGAAAAAAGCGTGAAGTCATTTACTAATTGTATTACTAATGTCTACGATCAGAACGGAAGGCGGAAATAGAAGGCTACAAACAATCATAAAATGCATAGATTCACTGTATTTCTTCATATTCGTAAGTTAGAACATATGCAAATTTTTTAAATTGAAGTTAATTTCCAATTAGTTACACAAATGGAAGTCATGTACAGGGACTGTGCCACAGAAATATTCCACTAATTCTATATTTCAGGGTGAGGTACAGGGAAAAGGTCACAACTGAGGAGACAGTGGGAGCCTAACAGTTTAACCAAGTAGCATCTCACTAGGCTGGGGCCTCAGTATTTCTGAAGGTGTTGTGGTTCCTCACATTCTAACTGATTCAGGCATAAAGAAAGACAGAAAAATCCTTGACCCTTTCTAGGATGTAAATTAATTGTTTTTCTGATAAATCCAATCACTGTATTCTTTTTTATTAAAGTCATTTCATTTTAAAGAAAAACATATGCTGTGTTTGCGTAGTTTAAAATAGTTTATGCTAAAATAAATGTTTCTTTTCCAGGTGCAGTAGTGCTGCGTGTTGCAAAATCATGGTTTAGAATTGGATCGTTAGAAATTTTGGCTCATTATGGTGAATTGGATTTACTAAGGTTAGAAAACCATTTTTTCCAATGGTAGAAGACAATTGAAAGAAATGCTTATTTATGTGCTGTGAAGTTAAAATATTTTTGGTTTTCTTGTAAGTAAAACCCAAACTTTCAATTAATAGATATTTTCAGCACTTGCTGTGTGCCTAATATCGTGTGGGTTTCTATGAGGCTGAAAAAGAAGGGTTTAGACCCAGTAGACCCTTTTCTCAAGGAATGCTTTTATCTAGTGTGCAACCCAGTTGGAACTGAGGGCCTCTGTGCTACCCAGACACCTGGGTGGAAGTGACTCAAACTCCCCAGTTCTGCAATTCCCTTCCAAGTTCTGGGATTCCCAGGATGCGTCCTCTGTCTCATATGTCTTCTTTCCTGGACTCTGGTTTTGACATGTGTGTGATGCCTGTTTCATAGTGGGTTGACCCAGACATGAAGCTCAGTCCCTTCAACAGAACAAAAGCAAACAAAGAACAGACTGAAATTGCACAAAGCACTTAAGAACAAATCTTACTGGAGATTTCTTCAGGGAAGACAGATGAATCGTTCCTTCAAAAGAGCAAAAGCTCTTCCCCTTGTGTCATGCAGTATATCTTCCATCAAACTCTGATGCCTTGGTGCCTGTGGAATCTGTACTCACAAAGTTTGTCTTCCTCAAGCCAACTTAGCAGGATGTTTCTTCAAACAAAAACATTTACTCCCGACTTCCCTGGTGGCACAGTAGTTAAGAATCCACCAGCCAATGCAGGGGACACGGGTTTGAACCCTGGTCCAGGAAGATGCCACATGCCGCAGAGCAGCTAAGCCCGTGCGTCACAACTACTGAGCCTGTGCTCTAGAGCCTGCGAGTCACAACTACTGAGCCTGCGTACCACAACTACTGAGGCCCACATGCCTAGAGCCCATGCTCCACAACAAGAGAAGCCACCGCAGTGAGAAGCCTGCACACCACAACAAAGAGCAGCTCCCGCTCACTGCAACTAGAGAAAACTGGCGCTCAGCAACAAAGTCCCAATGCAGCCAAAAAGAAATAAATAAAATTTTAAAAATATTTACTCCTTTAAGAGGAATTCTGTTTCCATTTGTTAAGAGCATACAGTTCTAAAAAGCCATTAGAATATATAAGAAAAAAATTCTCTTAGACAAACCAGAATCATTTGGAATATGAATCCTACACTGTAGGTATCAGCTTAGTAAATCCAGATACCTGGTCCACGGAGAGAATGGGGAAAGGGAAGTGAACGCGCAGAGCAGAGGAGTCATCACCATTGTCATGACCGTTCTCTGAGTCTTTTTAGCAAATGTTTACTGAACTCAGGGTCATCCCAGCTTGTTGAGAGAGAGGTCTCCTCTCACTGGGCATTTTCACTTCTCATTTGTTTTTTGGGGTCACTTCTGCTCAGATTCACTATGTCACTGAAATTGTTCTATCTGGTGGTCATAGTTCAGTTATATGTCACTTATCTCTATGACATTTGATGTATATTGGTGAGCACTTTATCCTTAAACTGACTGGACTGGCTAACATGACTATGTATGTATGCCTTTTTGTTTCCCAAGTGCCTGAAACAATTCTCTAATCCACTCTAAACAAACTCACTCCTACTGGACTTTAATAATTCCCAAGTCATATCTACAACCCCCAGTTCTTTTCAGGATTCTCTCTTATCCAATGCAATAAACACTAGTATCAATAGTTACTCGACTCATTAGTCAGTTAAAACAGGGAATTAAACATAGGATACGTATACAACTTAAATATTTTAACTTCAAACCGTGGCCAATTTATTTGACATCTTATTTGTGAAACCTTACATGACCTTCCACACATAAATAATCATCCTCTGCTCTGTTATCTTTATACTTTTTATATATTTCTATTATTGCATGTATTATATGGTGATGTTATTATTTCTTCAGATGTTCTTCTCCCCTAATAGACTGTGTGCTCTTTTATGTCTGGGTTTGGGTCTGTCATTCTTTTTCCCTGCACTTGGAGGTTCTCAATGGATGTTTATTGAATTAATCTGAGTTTGTAACGTAATAAGATGGCATCTTAGAAACATATTTCCAGTTGTGACTGGTATTGAGGAACTATTTCTCTATGGCTATTTTGGGAGTAAAATCTTATTTTTTTTTTTTTTTTTGTGGTACGCGGGCCTCTCACTGTTGTGGCCTCTCCCGTTGCGGAGCACAGGCTCCGGACGTGCAGGCTCAGCAGCCACGGCTCACGGGCCCAGCCGCTCCGCGGCATGTGGGATCCTTCTGGACTGGGGCACGAACCTGTGTGCCCTGCATCGGCAGGCGGACTCTCAACCACTGTGCCACCAGGGAAGCCCTTATTTTACTTTTTAAAATTATAAGCATGCATCTAATGAATTCATGAATGTCAGGAGTGGATTGAGATGATTGGATACTCAATACTGTATTCTGAGGAACACTGATGCTATCTCCCCTTTACCTCTAGGATGTTATTAGACTTCATCATACAGGAACACTTCCCCTCAGTAGATGTCAAGGAACCTAACAGATATTTGGTAAGTTTTTTAAAAGAAAGGACAATACTCTGTTTTCTGTCATTGGCCGGCCACCATTAGTGGTTACAACTTAGCACTTAAAAATCTAAAGTTAAAAAAGGAAATGTAGAACATTTTGTTAAAGAAAGAGACAATGAACCACCCTGTAAACAAGACATAGATAAGGAAGTTGTTGTTTGAAAGGTATCTAGAAAAAGAGAACAGGTGCGACTACATCCTGACTATATACATTACTTTTTGAGCAGCATTTGTAACTTGGTCACATACATTGTTTTCTCACATGTTGGATATATAGGTATTTCTATAGTAGTAGTTCTAAAATAAATACATACATAATAGGCAAATGTGATTTTCTATTCTTGTGGAAAGTTTTTGATCTTCATTAACTTTTTCTTTCTTTTAACAGCCACAGAGAAGGAAATGCCTTTATTTTTCTTAGTGACTCATTTCAAAATTTAATAACGCATTTTGCTTACATTTAACTCCCTGTGCTGAATTCTAATGTTTTTCCTTTTCTTATTGTACATGAAGAAAACCTGGTCATAATACTGCCTGAGCCTTGTATATATTATTTCTGGATCAATAACTCTATGTTCTTCCATTGTTTTCTTACACGTACTACTTTCCATCTCGTTGGTCATCTTTTGGCCCACCTTTGAGAACACCTTTTCATGTTGGAAATCGGAAGATCCTAAAAGAACATATGTTACTGAAAAATCTGAAAATTTTCTAAATTTCATTTTAGGATTTTTTTTCTACTGTGGTGTCTGAGACGGTACAGCTTATTGCCTTGTGGATGTCTGTTGGTTTTGCTCATGGTAAGTTATCTACTGACATTTCATGCTTCTGATGAGAAAGTAGAATTAATTTGTTGAAGCAGAAGACTTCTTTTCTGTGTATTTCAAAATATTCCTGCCAATGAGCAGGAATAACATTTATAATATATGAATTTATTTTTAGCAAGAGATAAACAACTTTCTCATGTTTAAAATGATTTTGAACGGAACAGATACACAAAATAGAATAAGCGTACTCGACCCGTTGATGTTGTTACCTGTAAAGCTTTTTAACCTTGTGAGTATATATTATATTAGGTCTTTTAAAAGCTTTTTAAAAAACCATTAATCATAAAAGCACTACATGCTTATGGTAAAGAATTTAAAATATACAGAAGTGCATGTGAGTTCTGTTCTCCAGGAGAATCATTATTAACCATTTTATCTCAATTCTTCTAGACTTTTCTTCGATGGTATTCATATATCCCCTACAAAAACAGTAGGGCTGGCTTGTGTGTGTCTGAAGCCATTCACTGTGTGGGGTTACACTGGAAGGAATATCTGCCTGAACTAAGAATAACTGTCTTAAAATAAAAGCAAGTCACATATGTACTAAGGTCTCTAGATAAATGCCAAAGGGGGATCCCACATTGTAAAACTTCTTGAAATCTGCTTTAATTACATCCTCGCTGGGTCTCACTGTGGTGGGTAGGGTGGTGAGCAGGGGGGTGTTTCAGAGGTTTTGCTGTTGTGAACTGCGGCAGTGACCACCATGCATTTATATCTTTACATTCTCGAAGGTGAGTTTCTGAGGATAAACTCCTGAAAGTGGACTGGCTGGATTCGAGTCTGTATGTGCACTGAACATTTTGATAAGCAGGGTCATCCTACTCTAAAAAAGGTTGAAACTGTCTACACTGGACACTGTTGCCACCAGGCCCAGCTATCCTATACTGGGCTGGTGTATGCATTCCCTGCCTCTCTCCTGCCTCACACTCCACCCCCATCTATGACCCCCTCCCCCACCTAGGAGGTCACACTCCCTCCTCACCTACTGCTGGTGGTCTGCAGCTAAGGACTGTTATGGGGTACATATCCATATTTTTACCTTTTCCCCCTCTCACAACCTTTGAAAATTAATTAATGTTGTTTCTTTAGTAGTCTCAATTCCATTCCAAATAACATATATTTTTAAATAAATGCTAGAAATTCAGGATAAATGAGAGGAGCTTTCATTTCTTGGACCTTGTAGTATTTGACATCTTTGGTTGTGGAGGAAGTATACAACAAAAGGCTAAATTTAATTCTAAAATACAGTTTTAATATATATTAAGCTATTTGACTTCACCAGTTAAACTTTCAATTGATAATTGTTTCATTTCTAAAACAAATGCATTTTCATGACCTTTCCTATTCTGTATAAATTTTATACAGTTAAAAATGCTTTATTATTTTATTGTCATGTTTTGGGCATCTTTTATTGTTGTTGTTTTAGGTGTTTGTAATACTGATAACTTCAGTTTGTTATCCATCACAATTGACTATGGTCCATTTGGTTTTATGGAGGCCTATAATCCAGGTATGTATGATTTATATGTATATTCTGTATTTCACTAAGAAAATTATCACTGGTTTATTTTAGATAAACCATTATAGCTAACTCAGTAGTGGGGTGGTAGAAAGAATTGGGTTCATTCATAAAACGGTCATTTTATGTGCTACTCAATCTTCCAGGTGCCACAGGGATACAGTATTGAGTCCTTTGTGGTCTCTGCCTTCAAAAAATGACATATTAGAGAAGATGACGTGACGGGAGGAAGGGAATGTGTTGTCAGACAGACATGGGTCTGAGTTCTGGCATCTGATCCTTAATCTGTGCCCTTGGATGACTAACTTAACCTCCCGCTTTACTAATCTGTAAAAGGATCAGAGCAGCCTTTGTGGGGGACATGCTATCAAGTTGGAGTTTGAAGTACATGTGTGATAACCTGGAAATCCTTGTAGGTTAGAAATGTATTCCTCTATTAGGCAAATAATCATATTTTAAAAGATTTTCATGTGCATGGGTATTAAGTATTTACATTACTTTGAAGTTAAACGTTTAATGTCAGAAAGATTTTTATCTAATATATATAAATTTATTAAGTTTAAACTTAAAAATGAAGAAAGAGGGACTTCCCTGCCGGTCCAGTGGTTAAAACTCTGCGCTTCCACTGTAAGGGGCATGGGTTTACTCCCTCGTCAGGGAACTAAGATCCCTTATGCCATGTGGCACGGCCAAATAAATAAATAAGTAAATAATTTTTTTTAAAAATGAAGAAACTATCTAATTATCCCCACTGTAAAGCAATAGTATGTTTGCTCTAAACAGATTTTGTACCAAACACATCTGATGATGAAAGAAGATATAAAATAGGAAATCAGGCTAATATTGGAATGTTTAATTTAAACAAGTTGTTACAAGCTCTAAACCCATTACTGGATCCTAGGCAAAAGCAACTGTGAGTAAATCCTAAATCTACTAATTAAATCTGTGTGAAAATATATTTGTATAATGATCATGTTTTGAAAAGCAAGAAACATTTTTAAAACCATACTATTTAATCTTTAATAACAAAGGCTTTCAAACTATATATATGTGTGTATATCTATTTTTTTTGAGGGGGGTACCACTTTGGCTTTTTTCCATAGTTATCAGGATAAAGTGTTTTCCTATTTATTGCTTTTTAGGTTGCTGTGAAATCATGGTTTATTTCTTCTTTGATCCAAGGGTTATTTATCACTGTGTTTCTGAATTCCTAAGTAGTTGGGCTTATTTTGTCCACATTTTTATGATCAAAGAACGTGTTTGGTAAAATCTAGTCAAAATGTGTTACAGTTTCTTTATGGTCCAACATAATAAATTTTTGTACATATTTCATGATCATATAAAAAATGTGCACAAACGTTTTAATATATCAGATTGAGTGTATTGAGTATATTATTCAACTCTTTTATGACTGTTTATTTTTTTATCTATTAGATAAGTTTGATTCATAAGAGATGTGTATTAAAATCTCCCATTTTAATTGTATTTTTAGCAAGCAATTTTTTCTAATTGTTTTGAATTTGTGCAATATGCCGTTATTGGTACATACTGATTTTTTTCTTATATTTCCTTCAGAAAATGTGCCTTTTATCCTAATACAGTGACCCCCTCTATCCTGATTAATACTTCTGGCTCTCAATTTCAACTTATCTGATATTAATATTCATGCTTACTTTTGTTGTATTTGCCTTGAATCTCACTTGATTTTTTTTTATCTTTATCACATTGTTTTAAAGTATGTTTCTTACAAAAATAAACAAAACATAGCCAGGTTTTAACTCAATGTGATGGTTTCTGATTTAATAGACGTATGTGGGCTTTTCACATCTATTATAATAATTGATTTATTTTATTCCTTCTGTCTTACATTGTGTTTTATTTTACATGTTAGTTTCCCCCTATTCTCCTTACCTTTTTATGATTTGAGGAGCTTATCCATTCCTCTCCAACCCCCAACTTTGATTTGGAAACTACTGCATCCCCCACCCCTCATAGTTATCTTGTTTTTCTGCCACTTTCTCTACTGTTATATGAGAACAAGTTTCCAAATATTTTCCCTCACTAAGCTCCTATTTGCCCGTTGTTTTCCCCTCCATCCCAATGAGACCTTTAGAATGCTTTTGTTTTACCTCTACTTACCCAACTGCTACATTTTGCTAAGATAGTTTAATATTTTGAATTTCAGACTGTTAGTAGGTTTTCCCTTGAAGTATCTCTCTTCTATTTTGAGTCTTCGCCCTTAACACTCCACTCCCCTCCCTGCATTTCTAGTCACTTTACTGCTTACTAACATTGTTTTTATTATTTTTTTTAATTCCGTCTTGAAGTCTCTGCCTTGATTACTTTCTTAAGTATTTGACTCACATGGGGTATATAGGTGATATACTTTCTGAAATCTTACGTAACCATTAATATTTTCATTTTACTCTGATTGAGATGTAGGATATTAGATAAAGTATGGATTCAGTTGCTTGTAACAGAAATCCCAAATAATAGTGGCTTGAACAAGAAGGACATACATTTTTCCCTCACATAAACGTATGGTAATTCATGTTGGTAATTCAGGGCTGGTATGGGGACTCAGCTGTCTGAGTCCCAGACTGCTTTTAGCTTTCTATGCCACCATCCATTGTCTGTGGCCCTCATGGTCTGAGATGGGACCATCTATCACATCCATATTCTAGGTAGGAGCATGGAGAAGCAAAGAGGCAAGTCCTCAATATTGAAGGACACATTTCAGAATTTATACACATCACTTCCCTTATTTCGCCCTGGCCAGGACTTAATCATATAGCCATATACATGTAGTGGCCTTATACTGTATCAACTTAGCTAAACTGGTCGAAAAATGCCCTTCCCTGCTTGGTCACGGGTTAGGTTGGCCACAAGAGAAATTGCCAGGATCTGGAAGGCAGAAGAGAAGCAGCAGTGTTTACACCCAGAGGGCTGGTATAGGGTTGGGCACTACTGCAGCTCACACGCCTTGTCAGGGGCTGCATTTGAGCAGAGGCTTGAAGGAGTAACAGGAGCAGCCACAGAGATATGTGGGGGAAGAGTGCTATAGGCAAGGGAATAGCCTGTGCAAAGGTCCTGAGGCAGGAGTGTGTGTGGGTGTTTAAGGAACAGCATGAAGGCCAGGGTAGCTGTAGCAGAATAAGCAAGGGGAAGAGTCATAGGAGATAAGGTCAGGAAGGTCAGGGGAGTGGAGCTTCAGAGTGTGTTGAGCATCTGTATAATTTAAAATACATTAAGAATGTTAAGAAATAGACAATTTGTTTAAAAATGGGTTTAAGGTTAATAACTCTTTAATTTTTAAATTTTTATGAAGTATTTCACTATTTTCATACATTCAGGCAAATAAAATGTTATTGTATTGGGTGAAGTATCTGTAATGCATTATTTTGGGTCTAAGGTAATTTTTAAAATATGCCAGGGCTTCCCTGGTAGCGCAGTGGTTAAGAATCCGCCTGCCAATGCAGGGGACATGGGTTTGAGCCCTGGTCTGGGAAGATCCCACATGCTGTGAAGCAACTAAGCCCGTGTGCCACAAATACTGAGCCTGCGCTCTAGAGCCCACATGCCACAACGACTGAAGCTCACGCGCCTAGAGCCTATGCTCCGCAATAGATAAGCCACCGCAATGAAAAGCCTGCGCACTGCAACGTAGAGTAGCCCCCGCCTGTCACAACTACAGAAAGCTGGTTTGCAGCAACGAAGACCCAATGCAGCCAAAAATAAATAAGTAAAATAAATAAATTTAAAATAAAATAAAATACACCAAAAAAAGCCATTTATATAACTCTTTTGGTATTATAAAGACATATTAACATTTATCCTATAAGTTAATTGTATATAGTCATATTTCAGGAGTTACCTGATTTGACCTGTACTGTATCCAAATCTTTGAGACAGTAAATTTATATTGACAATTTTCTCTAAGGTATGATATACAATTAAATCACTAAATCAGAATCAGTAGTATGTAATCAAATGCTATTTAATGTATGAGAAGGTTCACTTTGTTCATGTAAAATGTAATTCAAGAATTTTAACATTTAAGCAAGGTTTAACGGTGCTGTCTTTTTTCTCCCTCAGTGCTGCTCAGATTCTTGAGGGGTATCCCATTCTTTATGATACAAGGTTTGTTGTTTGTTTGTTTTAACACATATTAAAGCATCCTGCTTGGTTTGAGGGCAATTCTTAAAATAGTGAGAAATTTAACGACAAATCAAATTGACATTTCTTCTTTTAGATTTAGAGAATTGTTCAAAGCCAAATTGGGATTACTTGGAAAAAGCAAGGGTGATGATGATTTAATTGCATTTCTCTTACATGTGAGTTTATCATTTTATCTCTTTTTCCTGATTAACATTTGAATGACTATTCCGTACATTCTTCAACAATTGATGTTGCTAAATGTAAGTATTTTCATTAGCTCATGGAAAAGACAGAAGCTGACTTTACAATGACATTTCGGCAGCTCAGTGAGATCACCCAAAGCCAGTTACAGGAGCTCAGCATTCCTCAGGTATTAATTTGTGACTTTTGGCTTTTTTCTTAACTCAGTTTTCTTTAACAGATTTGTTGAGGCATAATTTACATACCCTAAAATTCTACTCATTTTAAGTGTACAAGTCAATTATTTTTAAATAACTTACAGATTTGTGCAGTTATTGCCACAATTCAATTTTAGAACAATTCCATCACTCTGAAAAGATCCTTTTTTGCCCATTTGCAGTCAATCCCTTTTTACTACTTCCATCCCCAAGCAACTACTAGTCTACTTTCTGTCTCTTTGCCCTTTCTAGACCTCCCCTGTAAATGGAATCATATGGTATGTGGTCTTTTGTGTCTGGCTTCTTCGCTTAGCATATTTTTGAGGTTCACCCATGTTGTAACCTGTATCAGTGGTTCTTTCCTCTTTATTATTTTTAAGATCTTTTAAGTACGTCTTAAAATATTATTATTTCCTCTTTATTACTTTATTACTCCCTTGTATGGATGGACCACATTTTGTTTATCCAGTTACTAGTTGACAGACATTTGGGTCATTCCCACTTTTTGGCTATTGCGAATAAATACTACTATGAACATTCATGTACTGGTTTTTGTGTGAACATATTTTCATTTCTCTTGGGTACATACTAGGAGTGGAATTGCTGGATTGTTTAGCAAATTTATGTTTAATTTTTTAAGAAACTGCCAAGCTGTTACCAAAATGGTTCTTCTTAATTCAGTTTTAAGAAAGGTGTTGCCTTTTTTTTCAATACTGATCTGCTACATTTATGGAATAATATGGGTATTAACCAGAAGACTCCCACTTATTATAGATTTTTAGAAACATAGCTCTGTTTATAAGGTGTAAGTCTTTTATATTGCATTGTTTTTATTATTTTTCAGATGAAAATCTAGGCATATTTTTTAAAATTTCAATTTCTTCATTATATTTCATGACTTCTGTGTTAACTAAAAAAATTATTTATATATAAAAACTATTTGTGTATAGTTCTCACAGGTATGTAATTGCCATAAATTACAGTTTTAGGAGTGATTTGAATAAAAGAATGTCTACCTATTCAGCAAGAAATCCAGCAAAATGTTAACCAATAAGCATCTCTGATATAATTTAAAAATTATTAATGAACTATCAGAACTAATTATCATTTAATGTGAGATTTAACATTTAACATTAACTGAGACATAGTAATGTTAAAGTGATTTGAACGAGTTCTTGACAGATGTTAATATTTAAATTACTGAGTGTTGGGAAAATTTGAGGGAGATCATTACACTTTTAATCATTTTAATAGTTAATTTCTGTGTCTTCTGAATTTCAGACCTTTTTAACTCCCTAACTCTTAACTAGAGCTAATAGCTTATTCGTGTTCCCTTAGCCTTTATGTATATTTCTATAACACTTCTAAAATGGCATTGACTTATTTGTTTACACACTTTCCTTTTTAAAAGCAGTAATTATGTCTTATTAATTTTTTTGTCCTTCCCAACTAACATAGTTCCTAGCACACAGTTGACATTCCATAAATATACGTTAAATGAATTAATAGATAACTAAATAAAACAGTTACAAATTTTTTAAGTAAATTATATATTACGTGAGTTTTCCCTGTTTAAAGGAAGGGTTTTGATAATGTAAGTATTCACATGTAATGTCTATTTATAAGAACTATGTATATTTTTTATTTCTCTTAAATCATGCCATTACATGTATCTCCATGAATTAGAATTTGAGTTGAAAGTTATGTAAAGAAAAGGAAAACATTATTCCTTTTTAGTACTACTTCCACTTGAAATAGAGAACCTTAAGAGAAATCTGGATGTTATAAATTATTGTTAAATACATAATTTAAGGGACATGAAGTTAAAATAAAGTGAACAAATATTAATAAGCAGTCTATTACTGTATTTTCTTCTAGCAATTCTGGGCACTGAAAACGATCTCAAAGCACAAACTCTTTCCTGCCTGGGTGTCCCAGTACCTTTTGAGACTGAAGAGGTAAGGTAACCTAATCACTTCTTGAGAAAGCATGTAATGTATTACTTTAGCATCGTCAACCCATCAGATTCCTCACTTCCTTTCCATTTTTCAACATTCCCTTTTTATTCCCGGGAAGTCTGCTCTGGCTGAGGAGTGTCTGGTAACATCTCACCCACACAGAGAGCACCCTTCTGTTCACCTCAGCTTTGATAATGCCATTCCCCTGTGTCCTGAGCCCAAGTCTCCCAAGCCTTGAAGCTCTGGAGAGAGAGCTCCCCAGGCTTTCATCCAGTGTCTATAAATTGTCACATCTCATACAATCGTCAGAAGTTACTTTGCTTCGTTAACTGTCACAATGAATCGGAAGCAACAAACATGAAAGAGTAAAGAAATTGTAGGTAGTGGTGGCTGAAGGGAGAGACAGGAAAACCACAGGATGCGCAGGAGCAAATAGCCTGTCACAGTTTAATGGCAGCTGAGGGCTATTCATAAAGATGACCCTGAGTAATGAAGAACAAGTTAAATTATTTTCAGAAAACTATGTTTTAAGATAAGGAAAGAGAGGTGCCAGAGAGTTTCGATTTTTTTTTTTTTTTTTTTTTCTGTACGCGGGCCTCTCACTGTTGTGGCCTCTCCCGTTGCGGAGCACAGGCTCCGGACGCGCAGGCTCAGCGGCCATGGCTCATGGGCCCAGCCGCTCCACGGCATGTGGGATCCTCCCGGACCGGGGCACGAACCCGTGTCCCCTGCATCGGCAGGCGGACTCTCAACCACTGCGCCACCAGGGAAGCCCAAGTTTAGATATTTTTTTAGACAAAAGTATTTTTTTAATTGGTAAAAATAAAAATTTTGGTATTATCTAAAATAACGAAATACGGTAGTATTTTATATATTGTTTAATCAAACAGGATTTTCTGTCTTCCTTTCAGACACTGATTCAATGTGATTTAAAATTTTTTTTTCAATATTTGTCTTGTGAAATAATTCTCACCCTTTTGGAAAAACGATATGATTTGGGGAGACAGTGATTAATTCTGTTCTTTGTTCTGTTCATTTTTAGTAACATGAATGATTCAGATTCTGAAAGAAGAAAAAGAATGACAAGTAGGTAATCCTTTTGATTTTTTCAGCTTGAAGGATTATTACATAAAAGCAACAGGAAGTAATTACTGGAAATAATTACTCCCAGTTTTCAAAACCTGGAAAACTGGAAGTAATTACTTGAGGGAACTGGATTTGTTGTTTTGTTTTTAACTACAAAAACTCTAGATGAGTGTATTTTAGTTGAGTTGAAGTGTCATATATGAGCCTTTCTAATTTCAGATGACTTTTAACTTGATTATGATAGCCCTGCTTTCAGTAAGTTTGCATATTGATGTTAAAATAATATGGCCTTAAAAGATGGTGGAGAGACAAGGAAGGTGGTGTGGTTTATGGTGGAAAGAACGTGAGTTTTGGAATCTGACAGATGAACCTCATCTTGCCACTTTTTTGCTGTATAATATGAAAGATATTTAACTTTCCAATTTTCAAGGCCCTTAGCTATTATAAAATGGGCATATTTTGCAGGGATGTTGTAACGATGAGCAATAATATATGTAAGTTATCTTGTTACAGTGCCTGGGCCATAATATACACCTAGTAAATGGTAGTGCTAAAAATAAATCACCTTTATATACTGCTTTCAGTTTACCATGTGACTTTACACTTGGCTTGGAGAAGAAAAAAAAAAAGGAAGTTAGTCCTTTTTGCAACGTGGGTTCTAAGAAGATCAAAGAAGTTAAGACAGAAGTACTCAAGTCCTGGAGTACTCTTACCTTACTTAGGACTGGTGTGGAGAGCTAGTGTGTGTCATCAGGGCGGCTGATCATTTGATGAAATAAGAATGATGCTAATATTCCATGTTAAGTTAGAGGATGAGACTGCTTCTTGACTCAGGACACTATTGTAGAAATAAAAGCAAGCTGAGTTTTTACAAGGAAGTGAGTAATCAGTCTTTGGGGCTTAGCATGGATTTAGCTGCCAGCCACTTATGTTCATTGGTGCAATCATACAGAATTTATAGGCCAGCTCGATATGGACTATATCAGCAATTAAGAGAAAAAAGAAATTGAGAGAAGAAAACGTCGTGGCGGTCTTTAGGATTTGGATTTGTTTGGTTATGACAGGATGGATGAGATGGTAAAATGAAAGACATTTAGTGAATTCAAGGCTGAAGCTTTGAATTATTTTAGAGAAATAATAAATGCTGAACAGTGTACTCTCAAGGAAAGGAAAAATTAATTTCCACAATGAGCAATGGGAAAAAGTTCCAGACGAGATAAAAAAAATGTACAGAATTAGATAACCTCAAAGAATCCTATGAACAGATCTACAATTTTCTGATTTCAGGTAGTTTGTATATATCAACACATAATTTGATCCAAAGTACTTCTGCTTGCAGCTACAAGTCCCAGCATATTTTAACAGTATTTCATTGCCAGGTTTCTATAAAGTGTTGGTGAAGTTTGTTAAACTTTTAATTGGGTGACTCCACTCTCCCTCTGCCTAAGTCAACTGCTTCCACAATTTCCCTTGCATGTCAGTTTCCTTTTCGTCTAAGGATTATATATATTTATTGTGTATATGTGTTTTTATTTTAAAAGAGTTCTGCATGAATTCTTTACAATTTGGAAGATGCAAACTTGTAGAAAGAATAAAAAGATTCCCATCACTCAACCACAGTTGCTATTCACTTTTCCATGCGTTTATTGACACTTCTAGTCTCTCTTTTTCTGTGTGTATTGATTAGGAGAAAATGTAGTAGTAATCATATTATGGTATAATTTTAGATCCTTCATTTTTCACTAAAAATAAACATTTCCCCTGACTACTTCATTCTTTATAATGTAACATTGTTAATGACTGCATAATATATCTTTGAAAGGGTATGTAATGTTTCACTTAACCAGTCCCCTATTAATAGGCGTTTAAGTTGTTTCTAGTTTTCCTTAATATAAATAATGCTTTTTAATGTTTAAATTTGTTCCCATAGACTATATTCCTAGAGAAGTAGAATTACTGGGTCACAGGGCACTTGTATTTTAGATTATCTGTCATGTCTTGGCAGCTCTTTAAAACCAAGTCAAAGTGGAATTTGTATGTTCCCTCCATTCAAGTAACTCAGAAAAATGTTGTTGAGAATCACAAAACAGTGATTTCTGGAGTCCTCTCGGAATTTCTTTCAGGCCAGTGAGGATAAACATCCCCTCCTTTCCACCTAGTTGATAAATTATCTTGGAAAAGTCTCATCTCAAATAAAAACATAATTTCTGGAATGTGCCATTATTATAATACTTCTTTTTTTAAGATTTAATTTTATTTATTTTTGGCTGTGTTGGTTTTTCATTGCTGTGCACAGGCTTTCTCTAGTTGTGGTGAGCAGGGGCTACTCTTTGTTGCAGTGCGTGGGCTGCTTCTTGCGGTGGCTTCTCTCGTTGCAGAGCATGGGCTCTAGGCATGCAGGCTTCAGTAGTTGTGGCACATGGGCTCAGTAGTTGTGGCTCGCAGGCTGTAGAGCGCAGGCTCAGTAGTTGTGGCACATGGGCTTGGTTGCTCCGTGGCATGTGGGATCTTCCCAGACCAGGCATTGAACCCATGTCCTCTGCATTGGCAGGTGGATTCTTATCCATTGTGCCACCGGGGAAGTCCCTATAATACTTTTTAGTATGAAAAAATGCATGGTTACTATAAAAAATATAAATTTACAAAGAGTTTTGCCTGCATGTAACCTTTCCTATTTGCTCTTGGCAACAACAGCATTAAGCAGTCCTACTGAGTCAGACCTGAATTCTGTGTTTGAAGATGTTAAAAGCAGCAACTTTTTTCCTCCCTTCATTTGGGCTACAGGATGAATCTTCTGCTTTCTCCCAGCTTTATAAAATGCTTAGTGAACTGAATATGGTGAAAACCAAATTAATGATATAACACTGAAAAGAAAAATAAAACATAATATTGCTCATGATGTGAAAAAACCATTTTTCCTGTACCATAAGGTGATAAATACTGTATATTGTTTATCAACAATCAGAATGACTGATGCTAATCATTCTTCTCATTTGAGCCTCCCGGCAAAGTTCTTAAAGGTTATGTCATTTCAGCGGTAATTTCACATGGCCTGTGTCGACGTAGTAATTATTGTTCCATGATGAACTTTCCCCTCTTGTTTAAGCTGTTAATCCTAGATACGTGCTGAAGAACTGGATGGTGGAATCCGCAGTGCAAAAAGCAGAAAGGAACGATTTTTCAGAGGTAAGTTGATTGACTCTTCTGGGCTTATTTTTATTAATTTAAAATGTATCATACTTTACGGGCTTCCCTGGTGGTGCAGTGGTTGAGAGTCCGCCTGCCGAGCCCCGGTCCGGGAGGATCCCGTGTGCCGCGGAGTGGCTGGGCCCGTGAGCCGTGGCCGCTGGGCCTGCGCGTCCGGAGCCTGTGCTCCACAGCGGGAGAGGCCACAGCAGTGAGAGGCCCGCGTACCGCAAAAAAATGTATCATACTTTAAACACCCTGATTTTGTTTGCAGATATGCTAAACCATACCTTTGCCAGCACCAGCTTCCCAGCTTCTCACTACCTGGTCTCTCTTTTTTTTTAATCAGTGAATCATTTTCTCGTATTTCAAAATTTATTCTTTAATGTGTTTAAAGTTTTAAATATTCATTTGATATCATATCTACATTAATTGAACTTCTGAGGGTCTGGTTCTGCTAGTCATTGTTTATGTTCAGGGATTTTGGATTTCAACCTCAGAAATCCAGTGAAGCCGATTTGAGGGTGCATATCTCCAGAGGGAATTAGCTTTTGCATCTACCAGGCATCTATGGCACTAGCAACCTGGGTCTATGAAATGAAATCTTGACATCCGGGAAGATGAATGCACTGGATCTATACACATCAGCTTGTATGAATCTCACATATAATGTTTGGCAAAACAAGCAAGTGGCAAAGGAATACATACAATGTGTTACCACCCCAATTTAATCTAAACATGTAAAATCATGTCTTTAGGGATATATGCATATATAATAAAAGTAACAAAATGAATAAAGATGATAGCATCTTTGGACAGTGATTGATTTGCAGTAAGGAAGAAATTCGAGTTAGGGAAGGATATTCAAGGCTTCAGCCATATTGGAAGCATTTTATTTCTGAAGCTGAGTGGAGGATACACAGGTATTTGTCATATTATTCTGCATACCTTCTTCTATGCCTCAAATATTTCCTAGTTAATTGTTTAAAAATGCATTGCACACAGTGTATTTCTTAGAAGAGGAATAGCCCCCAGCACTCTTGCTGTCACTCTTTTGTCCTGCACTGGAACAGACATTATTAATGATCGCGGCCCCCTTTCTCTCTCAAATGGGTCACAGCCTTAGGATCCTTCTCATCACAGCATGCTGTGTAGTCACTACCAACTGATCAGAGTGGGCACGACAGAGAAACTGTTCTTGCTATTTCTAATTTGGAACTTGCATTAACTTTACATTTCAGTAGTTTAATTAGCCTGACAAATCTAGGTTTTCATTTTAGAAAATAAAATATTTTTAAGTGTAATCTTTTTAGGGTATTAAGGAAAAACAAAGAGAAGGAAGCTAACTCAGTATTTATCTTTAGATAAATTAGTCTAAGCTGGGGAAACTAAACAGTGTTTAATAAGATGTTTTTGTTACCTTGTTTCACCTTCCTTCCCTCTCTTTTGTTCCCTCCCTGTTTTCTCCCTTCCCTCAAAATTATATTTGAGTAAGGATGCAGTGCCCACCTTGGGTGGGGAGGTGTCTTCCTAGGTCCAAGTAAACGTTCAGATTCATAAGACTATTACAGGCTGCTTTTGGCCCCCCTTAATTCAGAAAGATACAGGACAGAAACATAGCTTACCAGCAGGGCACCATTAGGTTCCTCCTTTGCAGGAGTTGTTGAAGCATCCACGCAGGCAGGGAGGTACAGCGGTAAAGCTCAGGTGCAGGGGGACACGATCCACACTGGGAAGATGCAGGGCAGCCCTGGCTGAAAAGCTGCATGTTCTACAGAAACCAGTATCTCTTCTAACAGCTCCATGGGCATAGTTTCCAACATCCCCACAATAGACCTGCCTTATACCGTGAGTCCCTACACCAAAGAAAGTCCAACACATTCTATCAGGTGTTTACAGTTCTCCCAGGACAAATGCTATTTGTCAGTCATAAGCCGTGTTGTATGGTGATACAGTGGACATACATATACCACCTTATCAGGTTACCAGGGGAACAGATCCAGAAAGTTAACTAAGGGTTAAATTCTCATGCAGGAAAAGAAAAAGATCTTGTTAAACTTTTAGACCTATAACTCTTTACACATACACCTTGTGTTTACATTCCTGCATCAAACATTTCTTGAGAATTCACCCTCTGCGAGTTGCTGTGGAGAAGTATAAAAATCTATTCAGGGAGCTTTTAAACTAGTAGGTAAGATTAGATAGGTATAATATTTATTATATATACTTTTTAAATGGAGGTATAGTTGAAATATAACATTTTGTTAATTTCAGGTCTACAACATAATGATTTGATATTTGTATATCTTGTGAAATGCTCACCACAATGAGTCTAGTTAACATGTCATCATACACAGCTACAATTTTTTTTTCTTGTGATGAGAACTTCTGAGATCTATTCTCTTAGCAACTTTCAAATATACATACAGTATTATTAACTATAGTCACCATGCTGTACATTACATCCCCACGACTTAATTATTTTTATAACTGGATGAAAATATACATTTTGATCCTAGAATTATTGCTGAAAGAGGTGTGTTTGTTGATCCCTCAGTTTATACCGTGGGACAAAATTGCAAATGAAGCAGTATGAGTTGGAATCCATGCCCTTGATTTGGAAAGAGTGTAAATCATTGACATCCTTTTATTTTTATAAATATTTTAGAAAATTATAATTCTCTTAATGCTGTGAAGGAATTTAGAAATGATCGGGAAATATATGTATTCTTTGTGATGATGTACATATTCACTCTCCTGTTTCAGCAAAAAACTACTACTTAAGGAACTTTCTCTGGAATAATAGAAATTTTAAGTAACAGCTATAGTTGAAGTTTTAATGAAACATAAAATGTTTAAACATTTTCATGCACATTTAAAATTTACCTTGTCGTTTCAGAAATTTAGAAAATTAATAAGGGTCCTGATTAAGAGAATCTATATTTATCTACTTTAAATTGTTTACCAGGTCCATCTCCTCCAGCAAGTTCTTCGCCGTCCTTTCCAGAAGCATTCTGCAGCTGAGACAGCAGGCTATTCCTCACCTACTCCTTCCTGGGCCAAAGATCTCAGGGTTAGCTGCTCATCTTAATTTGGGGAAAATCAATTAAGGGATACTTCTATCACCGAACCCAGCATAGAATAATCTATTTGACAAATTCTTAATGACCACCTACATTTTCTTGACAATCCTGTATTTCATAATAATGGTTATATATAAAAACATTTTTTAACCAAATAAAGTGGACCTATTCTCTGGAACATGTTTGTGGTCATTTTTGTTTTAATCAATCAATTTAATGAATAATAACTACCTGAGTTATTCTCAATAACTAAAAAATCTTATAACAAATCTTTTAATGAATTTGTAAGTTTTCATCTAATACCATGTATCCAGCAATTTGGGGCACATCAAATAAGAATATAATTTAATTGTACTCCTCAAGCTTTTTTGTCTGTTATAGTAATTTTCATTTACCAAAATAAAAGAATCATTTAATGAACCTGATTTACCATTCAACCAGCTTACTAAGTATCAATGCATGATAATCTTGCTTCATGTACACCCCTACACACCTCCCCCTTGTTCCTAGTTATTGTTTTAATTGAAGTATAATTTATATATCCCCAAGTATTTTAAAGACATTCCCAGACATAGTTTCATTTAATCTATGAATATTTCTGTATCTCTAAACGTTAATAACTTAAGACACATACATACAATACCATATCACCTTAAGACACTTTTCTGTCTGTGCATAAACTGAATAACAAATATGCGGTGATCAACTGATCAATCCCTAATGGTGTTGAAAGAAGGGATGTGACTGGTCACTGTTCATGATATGTATCTGTTATTTATGTAGTGATTTGTGGATTGAAGAGCTAATAGCAATGTTTGTACTTCGCATAATTACTAACTACTAGTTAAAACTAATTACTAGTTAAAATAGCATGGCAGCAAATGTGAACCATGTTGGGGACTAGCGTTATTTAACTAAATTGTGGTAATTGAAACTTGTGCATGTTGAACTCTGCAAAGCAAGGACCATCTGGACCATCTATTTCCTAATGTTTTCTTTTATATCCTGTAATAAAGGCGCAGGGATGGAGAGAGACAGTGCATTCAACCTTTCAGTCCACCAAAATTATATCAATATTTTGACCACAAAATCAGTTAATTCTTTTCCATAGCTTTTCTAAAATATATATTATCTAATGCTAAAACTCACAAACGTTTTAATGTTTGAATTTTTATCATTTTTCCCCATAAAGTAAATGTACAGTATGGATAGAAGTTAGGAGACTCAGGCGGTGACCCAGCTCTGTGAGATGTAGGTTAAGCACATCTTCAGGCCTCATTTCTTCTCTGTTAAGTTAGGAATATGTTTGAATTGATGGTTTGGGGGTCATCTGTGAAGCCCATAACAACCACATCTCTCTCTTTCCCTTCCCCAGTCCCCTAGGTCCTACTCTCTGAGCCCTCCTTTTCCATAGCAATGGGTCCCAGTGCTCAGGAAAAATTTAGTGCACCTTACCAGTTTTAATTACTAAATATTTTGGTTTTAAAATGTGAATTTGCTTTTTCATTGTTGTTTTAAGTGTCAATTTAGAGCTCACTTTTTTCCAAATATTAAAACATAAGATTAATTATCTTCCTTAAGTAGAAAATAACACATTAGTTATTATTACTATTTTTGGCCACGCCGCCCAGCATGTGGGATCTTAGTTCGCGCGGAGTCTTAATCACTGGCGCGGAGTCTTAATCACTGGACCGCCCGGGAAGTCCAACACATTAGCTATTATTTTCTACCCACTTTAAGAAGATTTTGAGGTGTTTTACATTAAAAAAAAAAAAAAACAGAACCATGGAAATAAAACTAAGAAAATCTAAAAGGACTCTCAGAAGCCAATTAGAAAGAGAAGATAAGGGTAATAGGAACTTAAGATAAACTGGTTGTTAAAATTAAGCATTAAATTTATCTGAGGGAAAACATTCCTGGTTGAAGAATATAATTTGATTGCCTTTTCCTGTCTCTAGATTTTTATTTATAGCAACTTATAGCATTATAATAACAGAATCCAAAAACTATGTAAAACACTATTTTTTCCCCCAATTACTATGTTATTCAACCATTAGAAAACCAAAACCAAACTAGGGTATGTCCAAGACTCCAATCAATCAAGCAATGAGTCTCAAAGAAACTAAATTCACTCTACCTCTCCTGGTTTTTTCTTTTTCTTCTTTCGATTTTCCTGAAAGTTCTGGAGATCACTGAGATGGAGATGGAAAATATGTCGAAGATCAACAAGACTTTAGAAGGCCTAGGATTTTTAAAAGGTCAAGTATATTATAAAATAGAATTGATATTGCACTAGATTTATACTGATATTTCTAGAAATACCATCTTAAGGAAAAAAATTTTAACTTTTATTAATTTGATGCTTCATAACATAATAAAATAAATGAACATAAAACATCATTTTACTTAACTTGGAAGGGAAGATAAAATCCATTGAAGTGGAAATACACAGGAAACATATGTACATTCAGGCAGATATTCTAAATTCTGTGTTAGGTTAAGGATTATGAATGTACTTGAGAAACAGGGAGACGTTTCCTATTTGCATTTCTAGTCTGAATACTTCAATATTGTATCTAAAATGAACAAGATGTCACGGAAACAAAGTAGCAAAAATGCAATTGAGGTTAGCAATGATTACACCCATCACCCAAAGATACTTCTAGGCTTCCCTTAGGGCATGTTGCTTCTCTTCTTTTGCAAAGCTTTCATGAGATCCGACATGAAATCCTGCTCCCCGCCTCCCCCGCCCGGTGGTCCCGGGTTCGCCTGCCTCTTGGGGGGAGCTGGCGGCCTTTTGACCACCACGGGGGTCGGCTTCGCGGCTTCCGGGGCGAGGGCGGGCGGGGGCGGGGGCGGCGGCAGCGAGGACCCCGCGTCGCCCGCAAACGACGGCGGCGGTGGAGGAGGCACGAAGTCCGGGGGCGCGTCGCTAAAGTCGGGGGGCGGCGGAGGGAGCTCGTCGTCCTCCAGGGGCGGCGGCGGCGGGGGCGGCGGCAGGAGGTCGTGGGGCGGCGCGGGGAAGTCGGCGGCCGCGCCCTTGACCTTGGAGGGCGTCCCTGGGCTGCCGCAGCCGACTTCCGAGGACCGTCGCACGGGAGGGGGCGGAGGCAGGCTGGACCTGGGCGCTCCGGGGTCGTGGCTGCCGAGGCCGGACTTCTTGTCCTTCAACAAAGCGACAACAGCATTTATTCTTGACCACACGGCCACGTGGACATGACAGTTCCCGGACAGGTGAGTCTCCGGATTTAGGAAGCGTCTGCCCCCGAGGGGGAGGCTCAGTCCCTCAGTCCTGAGACTCCAGGTTGTTCCTGAGCTAGCTCACCTCATATTTATATAATGCAACTTCCCCCAGGAGTTTCAGGCAGCTGAACTGAATCCCTCTGTTTTAGTGATAATTATCATTGCAATTTACATTTTATCAGGCTTTCATTTTATTTCTTTCTTTGCTTAATAACCTCTTGCCACTGGAGATTAGAAATTTTTTTTCCCCCTAACAAAGTGCCCTTATGATTGAGTTTATTTTATTTAGTTCAACTGCTTAGCATAAGAAATTAACTGGTGATGTATTTTTTAAAAAATTCTGAACAGGCAGTTTGGGAATTAGTGTTCACGCATAGTTAAGTGATTTCTATTCTGGGATCCTTTTATTGCTTTCAGCATTTAAAAATGTTTTTCTTCAGTTGGCATTACAAAAACCATGAAAATAATAATCGCTGAAAGTACACTGCAAGATGAGATTGTCAGACTTGAGAAGCTAACAAGAATATTAGAGAAACACACCTTTTAATGGTCTATTGTGGTTTTCAAAAATTATAAGAAGCTCGATAAATACAGGATTTAACTGTTCCCACCACTGGCTGATGGACAAAATGAAAGGGGAGAATGAGGTGGAAAACTACTGAAACACATTTAAGACTGGTTTGAATCATACATGGGAAATATTCAGTGGAACCTGTATAGTCAATTAAGTCGTTACCAATTGGACTAATAACTAAATTATAACTTTTGGCTATAATTTTTAGATAGATTTAAATGAATCTTCATTAATCTCTACTAAAAAAAAAAGTTACGGAGAATGTTACACCAATTTGGAAATTATTTTAAAATGCGTTTTCTTCTCTGTCACCCTGAGGACATACGTAGAACGTTAACAGAAAAATACAGTAATGAATCTTTTATAGTGGGACCCTGTCAGTACTCTTCTAATCTGGTTTGGGGTCCAGATAGCATTTAACAAAGGGCTTCTGACTAACATGTTGCTCTAATTTATTCAGAAAAAATAAGTAAAAATCCCAAGGGCTTAAAATGCAAATGCCACTTTCAGAGAGTGCTAAAACCACTTGACTAAACAAACAAACAAACAAAAAAATCGCTTCAGTCAAAATAAATGTAGCTAAACTAAAAATAGTTACCAATCCTGGGCATTAAAAAAAATTCTTACATTTTCCCAAAGCTGTGATAGTTGGTTTTAATTTTCCATCCTAGCCTATGTAACTTTGAGATAAATATATATATATATGAAGCAATTATCTAAATGAAATTACAGTGACTTTTGAATTGTTGGAACTCTATTTTCTCTTTTTAAAAGAACAATTAGAATACTGCTAATGGTTTAGGATATGGGCTTACAGGTGACAGTCTGATAGAAGTGGGTCTTACCTTAGTTGTTTCAACCTGTCTCTGGGCTTCTCCGAGAACAGTACTCATAGAATGTGCTGCCTGGGGGATCTGACCATTGGCCTGGGTGGTGCCTGTTTTAACTCCTAAAGGGGAGGAAGAGAGACAAGAAGAGTGGGCAAAGGTGGGAGGGAAAATTAGGAGTACGGGATTAACAGGTACAAACTACTGTATATAAAACAGGTGAGCAACAAGGAGTTACTGTATAACACAGGGAACTATACTCAATGTCTTGTAATAACGTATACTGGAAAATAATCCAAAAAAAAAAAAAAACAACCCTGAATCCCTTTGCTGTACACCTGAAACTAATACAATATTGTAAATCAACTATACTTCAATAAAAAAAGAGTGGGCAAAGTATTTTCAACATCCTTCAGAGTTAACCTGAAAAGACAAAGCAGTTTTATGTCTCCAAAGCAAAAGGATTCACAGGTACACAGGACTTTTGAAAAAACCTGAGGTTCTACGACAATACTTCATGAAATTCAGCAAAACATTCAGGGAAATGAATACTTTATACAAGCAACAAAATCTGGATTAACTGGGGTCCTAGAGAACAGTATGTTCTGCTTTTAAAAACTTTTTCGTGACTGGAAAATGAACCTTGAAAACCTCCTTTTTAAAAGAATTGTTGTTGTTGAAGATTTTTCTGAAATGGATGTATCTGGGTTCATACCATGCTAT
The DNA here is from genome assembly GCF_059928025.1 of Delphinapterus leucas. Classification (NCBI taxonomy): domain Eukaryota; kingdom Metazoa; phylum Chordata; class Mammalia; order Artiodactyla; family Monodontidae; genus Delphinapterus; species Delphinapterus leucas. The sequence continues at coordinate 18,682,701 of NC_143130.1, read as the reverse complement.
GTACAGGAACAACTTTTGAACGTTATCCTCAACAAAAAATACTTTGAGCACAAAAACAGTAGAGAGGACTTCCCCAGTGGCGCAGTGGTCAGGAATCCACCTGCCAATGCAGGGGACAAGAGTTTGAGCCCTGGTCCGGGAAGATCCTACATGCCGCGGAGCAACTAAGCCCATGTGCCACAACTACTGAGCCTGAGCTCTAGAGCCCGAGAGCCACAACTACTGAAGCCCGTGCGCCTAGAGCCCGTGCTCCGCAACAAGAGAAGCCACCGCAATGAGAAGCCTGCGCACTGCAACGAAGAGTAGCCCCCACTCGCCGCAACTAGAGAAAGCCCGCGCGCAGCAACGAAGACCCAATGCAGCCAAAAATAAATAAATTAATTTTTTTTAAAAAAAAGGTGGACAGAGGGGATTGGGCAAAATATACAAATCCCCACTATATCCTGAAATTAGATTTTTTTTCCCCAGGAAGTCCTGATATGTGCTTCTTTTCCTGCCTTTTTTTTTTTTTTTTTGCGGTATGCAGGCCTCTCACTGTTGTGGCCTCTCCCATTGCAGAGCACAGGCTCCGGACACGCAGGCTCAGCGGCCATGGCTCACGGGCCCAGCCGCTCCGCGGCATGTGGGATCCTCCCGGACCAGGGCACGAACCCGTGTCCCCTGCATCGGCAGGCGGACTCTCAACCACTGCGCCACCAGGGAAGCCCTCCTGCCTTTTTATTTGTCCTTTTGCACAAAAGTGTGCCTAGCTGAGGTTTCACAGTTTTGAGAGTCAGAGAGAAGCAGCTGTGTGTTGATGTCTCTGGCTCCGGAGAGGGCATCCCGGGGGGGAGGACAGCCAGCTCTCCACATACTGAGCCTGCTCCTCCCATGACTGAACTGCCTCCCAGACCCCGACCTGAGGTCTCCTCCCTGAGGGATTCTGAGGTTGCCTTAGCTCTGCTCAGTACCAGCAGTTCTGCCAAATATTTATGAAATGACTGTGTGCTTGCTTCTCTAAATATTTTCCAAATATTTTGAAAAACCCAAAACTCTATGCAACAACTCAGAGAAGGTCATTAAGTGCTTCAGGAGACAGGGAAGAGGGGAAGGTCTGATGAGGAATCAGACACTTGCACTATCTCAAAGTATCTCTGTACGAATTATTAAGTACAACATGAAATAACTGCACAGGAGAGAAATCGGACAGCACGTTAGCCAAGTGGTCAGAATGAATGTTTCCAATGAGGGGCAATAGACACCATATGCCTCCAACTGGGATACCCCGAGAAGGACACGGCAGCTTAGTCCTGCCCCAAACACATTACCTGAGACGAATTACGAGGAAATATCAGACACATCCAAACTGAGGGACATTCTATAAAATAAATGGCCTGTATTCTTTAAAAAATGTTAATGTCTTGATAGACAAAGAAAGGCTGAGGAAATGTTCCAGAGGAAAGGGGATGAAAGAGGCATGATGCCTAAATGCAAACTCCAAATCTGGACGGAACCAGTGCCAGGAAAGAGCATTGCTGTAAAGGCTTCATTGCGACGACTGGCAAAACTGGGATATGGGCTGCAGTTTACATAAATATACTCTATCAACATGAAATGTTAAATTTCCTGAATTTGATAACTGTACTGTGGTTAGTAAGGGAATAGCCTTTTTTTGTTGTTTTAGGAAACACAAAGGGAAGATTTAAGGGACAAAGGGACACAATATAGTCAATCTACTCTCAAGAGGCTCCAAAAAAAAAAAGGTCTAGGGACAACATATGGGGGGTGGGATAGGGAGAGGGGGATGATACAGCAAATGTGACAAATACTCAGTATCGGTGCTCTGGGTCAAGAGTCTATGGAAATTCTTTGCATTATTCTTGCAACTTTTCTGTAGGTTTGAAATTATTTCAGAATAAAAATATGTTCATGTCCATTTATACAATCAAAAGGCTGGAACAGCCTATACCAACTTGTTCTGCTGTAAGGTTTTTTGCTGTAAAATGCATGCTCCTCATTCAGCAAGAGCAGCCATCTCCTTGTTCAGAGCTGCCCTCCTCGGCACATCTGCTCGGCGCTGTCAGAACTTAACACCCTGTGCCACGTAAACACAAGATTATCTCTATGACTATTTAATGTCTCTCTCTGATTAGCCACATCTTTGCTCTGGAGGGCGGAAAGTAACAGGTTTAAACTTCTTAAGGTCTTAGGATGTTTAAATTTAAGAGTTTTTCATAAGGCCTTGTGTCCCATCCCATGCCGCCCCTGAGAGATTTAAACCCCTTAGATTCCAAAGTGCTTAATCTCCTCATTTCCTTTGGTCTCTTCTCTTTCCCCTCTTCCCTCTTTGTATGCATATTCAAAATCTTTCTTTACAGGTAATGGAAACACCTTTGTATAAACAGAAACCAAAGCTGAATACTGAAGACAGTTAGGGGAAATTCCTTTAAAGGGCACAAATTATCAATATATATATATTTTGCTTCTTTTGCCCAAACACACACAGTCTGATTTCTCAACAACATAGGGCACATTGCTATGTAACCAGGATGTCTAGGTCTTTGCCAGTCTGTGGGAACAAAAGAAGTCACATCTATAGCAATCTCTCAGATGCTCCAAGCTGCTGTCCTCCCTTTACCAAGAAGTCTAATCTTTTCTGTGGGTTCTCTGCCCCATCCTGAGACAACCCATGGGTACCCACATAACTCGTATATCCTGTAGGTGCCACCAATTTCAGATCTAGGTTGTCCTGGGGTCACAGTATTAACGTCCCAGCTGTCAAGTAGCAACACCACTCCTCCTGCTGTCACGTCTCTCTGGCAGACCTCAAAGGAATTAGGGGTGGGAAGTTTATTAAACATATGTTTTACAGAACTCAAGTGCATTCCCAGGAGGGGACAGATCCCTCATCCCCTTCTTCACCCATGTGGTTTGTAAAGGGCCGATCCTACCACTTGTACTGGCATCCTCTTCAGTGTGGCTACGTGATTTAGGTATAAGCATGCAATGGAGCCCTTCCAGGGCGTTTTCGGAAGTGGGGCTTTCTCTTTGTACTAAGATTTCCAGCTGTGTGAAAAATGTTAGCCTAGAGAGCCAGTGGCAGTACTTGCCACCTCATGGGGACACTGCCCAAGAAAGAAACAGTATCTTGATGACTTCGCTTAACCCCCTGGATCCCGCTGTGCCTGAAAGCAGCCTACCTCTGGATTTCCTAGTTTTGTGCCATAGTAAATCTCTCCCCCTTGGTTTTTGTTGCTTAAACTAGATTGAGTTGGATTTCTGCCAATTGCCACGAAAGAGTCCTGATGAAAAATAGTGGCTAAAGTCATAAAATCATTTAATAAGTACTAAAAAAAAGCCTCCACGGCTGTTTCCTAATATAAAAGAAAAAACCCTGCCATTTATCGAGAATACATTACTTGTTGCTAAACACTCTGGATGTAGAACGATGCCTCGGGATTTTCCATTGGGTAATCACAGCAGAGGCACACAAATCGTCTGCGGTTTGACTCCCAGCCAGTGACCCTGCACCACTTGGCCCTGCCTCTCCAGGACTCTGGGTGAACCACGTGAAGAGGGAGAGGGCAGGAGAGGAAAGGGATTCCAGGTGAAAAGTTGAAGCGGAGGAGGCATCAGACTGACGGGGCCTGGGGTTGATTGTCTCCAGGCTCTATCAGATGGTTTTATAGCAGGTCCTGCCCAGGGAGAGTTAGTGCCCGTGCAAGGTCTCCCCGGCTGCAGTTCTTGTTCTGATCTGTCTCTCGTGGGTCCAAGGTCCAGGAAATCTGTCCTCTGTGGGTGACCCCCACTCTGCAAGCCAATGACTCAGAAAACAGTTGTTGGGGTGATGAAGGAGGCTCCCTGACTAGTGCCCCAAACAGCCCGAGGTTCAAGTGAGCCCATCAGCCAGTAACTCCTCTGATCCCAAGGAACGTTTGTTTTTTCAACACTACTCTTGACATTTACCTTAATTTTGGCGGCGGAGGGAAGAGAGCTGTTGCAAGGAACGTGTGGTTTGATTTGTCCCGGGCTCCTGGATGGACATGGGTCCCTTAAACACCTTCCAAGGAGCCCTAGTGATTTTGTGTGATGAGTTTAGGCGAAGAGAGAGGCTTGGATAATAATATACGAGAAGAACTGAATTTTAAAAGATGGCGTCATTTCAAGCGGGTCTTTGTTGCTAAGATGTGATCACGGTCATCGCGTACGTATGTGTGTAACTGAGAAGAATGAACTTCACGTTCTATTTGAAAGTGGCTTCCCTTCCCTCTAAGCTCATCATCTTCAGTTCCTTCCGAGCTGGTCACTAATATAGCTCTTTAGAGCTTAAAATCCCACCCAGCAGGTGCTCGTGGCAATACATTCTAAGGCATAAACTGCAAGTTTAAATTGAGGACGTTTTTCCCCTTAGATGCTCAAATGGAAGCATTTACTAATAAGCAGAGATGCTCTCAGTATGGTTTATTTTAAGATCTCAGCACATTTGTCCTCTGTAGGGCTGCAGGGCTTAATTTTGATAAATAAGACTCTACAGCAGAACCAAGATGGGTTAATTTACTATCTACTAACAGATATTCCATCATGGGAAAGATCCTCCTTTTTGATCAATGGACATCTCATCTGACTGCTGCAATGGTGTTCTTCAAAAATTGGATTTAAGCAATTCATTTAGGAGAAACGGAATGAACATGCATTTTGCATTTAGTATTAAGGCTGTTCACATTACTTCACCCTCAGAGAAACCCTACCAGGTATTAATTCATTTTTCCATTTGTCGTCCCAACCATCTTCGAATTCTACCCGAGTGCCTGTTATCTGCCCAACACTGCGGTCCGTGCTGGGAAAACTATGATGTACCAGACAGAAACAGTCCCTGACCTCATGATTTCCTTCAGTGCCTGGAGGAGGGAACAGATACTAAACTAATAATCACACAGATTATTAATTATGACTGGCCTACCAAGGACAATTCATTTGAGATCTGAGGCTGGGCAGGAATTAGCCACATGAAATCAAAGAGCATCATAGGGCTTCCCTGGTGGCGCAGTGGTTGAGAGTCCGCCTGCCGATGCAAGAGATACGGGTTTGTGCCCCGGCCCGGGAAGATCCCACATGCCGCAGAGCGGCTGGGCCCGTGAGCCATGGCTGCTGAGCCTGCGCGTCCGGAACCTGTGCTCCGCAACGGGAGAGGCCACAACAGTGAGAGACCCGCGTACCGCAAAGAAAAAAAAAAAACAAAGAGCATCATAAACAGAGGAAGAGCATCTGAGAAGTCCTGGAAAAAGGATGGTGCTTGGGGCTTTGAAAAAGTGGTAAAAGCAGATGGGCTCTGTGGCAGGAACAGGAAGACAGGGGTGGGGAAAGAGGCAGGTGGGATGGGCGAGGCTCACTTCCTGCAGGTTTTGGTGGCCTTGCTAAGGACTGGGGACTTAATCTGAGAGCAGTGGAAAGCATCTGAAGGGCTGAAGCACCGCCCCATGGGGCCAAGTGAAGATCGTGGTGGCTAGGAGTTGATGGCAATGGAGACAAACAGGCAAGGACAGATTTGGCCAATATTCGGAAGGTAGAGGCAGCAGGATTTAGAAGTGGCTGGATTTAGAGGTGAGTGTTCTTGCATGTTTTCTGCGGGAGCAGTTGGGCAGACGATGATGTTGTTGATGGAAACAGGACAACAACGGGCGGCAAGTCTGGAGGGTAAGAGGATGAGCTCAGTTTCGCCGATGTTGAGTTTGAGGTGTCTGGGAAGGAGCCACGTGAAGCCAATGAGCAGACAGTCGGAAACACGGGTTTGAAGGTCAACAGAGAAGCCTGGATTGGATTTACGTAGCTATATAGGTGGTCAGCTCATACACAGTGCTGGGGGTGGATTAGATCACTTAGGGAGATAGTGTAAAATGAGGATAGGGTTAGGATTGATGGGTCTTGGGTAGTTTAAGGTGGGGTAGAAGAAGAGTTACTATAGGAGGTTAAAAAAAGAGTGGTCAGAGAAGTTGGGGGGGGCGGGGTGGGGGACTTGGAGTGTGTGCTATCTGGAAAGCCGAGAGAGGAGATTGGTTCAAGGAGGAGTGGTCAGTTGTGTTGGAGTTGCTGAAAGGTGGACTAAAAAGAGGGGTTTACAGTAGTTTGCTTTAGCAACACAGAGGCCGCTGGTGAGATTAGCAAGAGCATTTTCCACCAGGTAGTAGAGGCAGAAAGAAGCCTGACTGAAATGGGTTGAAAAGTGAAAAGGAAGTAGAAAAATGGAGACGGCAAATATGGTCCACCTTTTAGAATAGTTGCTCGTCAGATGGGGCACTAGCTGGAGGGGGATTTGGAGTTGTAGGAGGGTTTTAAATTTGATTTTGTTTCTTTGAAGAAGGGAGCGATATTGATGAGAAGAAAACAGTAGAGCAGAAGAGAAAGTAGAAGAGAATGGCATAATCATGCATCTCTCTGGTCTTTGTCCTGGGTTCCTGGCACAGAACTTGGTACTTTCCAAGCTATCAGAGTGTCTTTGTTATTCAGCCCCTAGGAACACATCTGAGTTTATGCAAACAAGGTGGATCAGGATGGGTGCTGGTCACCAGAAGACCAACCGACTGATTAGAGGGTTGAGGCTTTGGGCCAGCCTGACATCGGCAGAGTAGAGAACGGGGGCTAGAAATTGAGTTCAGTCACGTGGTCAATGATTTGATCAATCATGTCGATGAAGTGAAATCCCAATAAAAAATCTGGACAGTGGTGCTTTCCTGGTGGTGAATACATCCATGTGCTGGAAGGGTGATGCACCCTGATTCCAGAGGACACAGCTCTTCATCTGGGACCCTCCTAGACCTCACCTTATTCATCTTTCGTTTGGCTGGTCCTGATGTGTATCCTTTACTTACTTTTTTAATTTTTAAAAATGTTTCTTTCTTTCTTTATTGTTTGGTTGCGTTGGGTCTTCATTGCTGCGTGTGGTCTAGCTGCAGTGAGCGGGGGCTACTCTTCATTGTGGTGCACGGGCTTCTCATTGCGGTGGCTTCTCTTGTTGTGGAGCATGGGCTTCTAGGTGAGCGGGTTTCAGTAATTGCAGTAGGCGGGCTCAGTAGTTGTGGCACACGGCCTTAGCTGCTCCACGGCATGTGGGATCCTCCCGTACCAGAGGTTCCCCACCGAACTCGTGTGCCCTGCATTGGCAGGCGGATTCTTAACCACTGCGCCACCAGGGAAGTCCCAGTGTATACTTTATAATAACATTGTAACAATAAGGATAGCACTCTCCCAAGTTTTGTGAGTTGAACTGTTGAACCTAAGGGGGTTCTGGGAAACCTCCAGATTTGTGGCCGGTAGGTCAAAAGTTTGGGTGGCCTGGGGACCCCTGAAGTGTGGCTGGCATCTGAAGGAAGGGCAGCCTTATTAGGACTGTGCCCTTTTGGGGTCTGAGCTAACTCCAGGGGCAGCATCAGAGTTGCGCTGCAGGACTCCAGTTGGGGCAAGAATAGGGGATGAGAGCATGCATGGAAGAATCGGCCCTTGTTAGGAGGTAACACAATAGACGTGGGCTAGGATGGGTGTAGATGCAGGTAAGTCACTGGGTCAGGTGGTGGAAAGTTGATGGTTCCTTTTTTTTTTGCTGAGAGTAAAGGGGCTGGAGATTGGAAATCTGAGGAGAGTGAAGAATGTCTGAAACAATTAGAGAAGCTAGGAGATTACACTGACTGGGATAGGTCTTCTCAACATTACTGACATCTGGGACTGGCAAATTCTTTGTTGTTCAGGGCTGTCCTGTGCATTGCAGGACAGGCAGCATCCCTAGCCTCTACCCATTAGATGACATAAGCACCCCCCAAAGCATGACAACCAAACATGTTTTCAGACATTGCCAAGTCTTCCCTGGGGGTCCAAATCTCCCTCGGTCGAGAACCATTGGTCTAGAGAAACACAGTAAGAGCCACAGGCGGTATTAAGGGCCCGGTTGTGGTTGATGTCGACAGATCTGTGACGGACTCAGTGTCTACCGTATGCCGAGCCCTCTAGGAGGAAAGGATGTCCCAATCCCTCTCCCCACGCTGGAGAAGCCTCACTCCCCCTACGCTCTCCTTTTCTCAACCTCCAGATTTCCTATATACTAGGTTAACGGTGGGCAGAGTCCTGTGGGTTGAGAGCCAGCCCAGTCATTCTGCTTCCTTCCTTCCTTCCTTTTCCCCTCCCTCCTCTCTTGCTCCCTTCTTTTCTTCCTCTTTTTCTTTAAATCCCTGGTGTTATAGTCGCCTCTGGCTAGGGCTGAAACTTAGGCGAGAGAGATGCCCATTTCAAGCTTTGAGTTTAAACCACATGCTCTAGCTTGTTCTAACAGGTAGCCTTGAATTGGGAGTTATGAACACTAGCCCAGCTGATCAAACATGGAATTCTAATTTGCCACGGTTCCTGTGTCTATATCTTTCTCTTGGGAACTTCATGGGAGGGATGCCTGTGTCTGGATGTGGGCTCAGTGGTGCCCTATCAAAATAGCATCTCACAGCACCCCCAAATCCCCAATGACCTCTGACACACACACATAACTGGTAGAGCTAAGGTCCTGGCAAGATGTGGGTTCTGTTTCCACCCAAGTGGGTGGACTGTAATTCAGTTGACACCTCCTGGAGTTGGCACCAGACTCTACAGGTGTAAGGTACAACCTTCACAAGACTGCCTCCACTTCAATGCCAGCCAACTGCCAGTTCTGACCAGCCCTTTATAAACTGAGAGGTTCCCACGACCCCTCAGGTTCAATAATTCAACACAATGACTTGTAGAACTCAGGAAAGCTCTATACTCACCCATTACAGTTTTATTACAACGGACGCCCACAGGGCGAGGTCTGGGTGGGTCCTGGACGTGGACCCCCTTCTCTGTGGAGTCAAGGCATGTAACCCACCTGGTTCCTTGAATGTTCACCAACCAGGAAGCTCCCCCAAGCCTTGGTGTCTAGAGTTTTTATTGGGGTTTCATTAAGAGGTACAATTGATGAAATCACTGGCCACAATGGTTCAAGTTCTTCCAACCATTATGTATCATAAAGACAATGTGTTTGAATCACAGCTCAACCACTGAGAAGTACTACATACCAACTTCTCCAAGCTTCAGTTCTCTCAACTGTAGAGTGAGGATAATAATGTATACCTTGCAGGGTGGTTGTAAGGACAAGAAATAATGTGTATATAAAGCAATGCATAGTACCCACTCCATCCCTCAATGTCTTGCCCTCCTTCTTAAAAATATAAACCAGTAGCTGTTATATTACCATTAAAATGTGATGTCCAGGGCTTCCCTGGTGGCGCAGTGGTTAAGAGTCCGCTTGCCAATGCAGGGGACACGGGTTCGTGCCCCGGTCCGGGAAGATCCCACATGCGGCGAAGCGGCTGTGACCGTGAGCCATGGCCGCTGAGCCTGCGCGTCCGGAGCCTGTTGCTCCGCAACGGGAGAGGCCACAACAGTGAGAGGCCCGCGTACCACACAAAAAAAACAGAAAAAACCAAAAAAAACAACAACAAAAATGTGATGTCCAGAATTGGGTACGGGGCTCTAGCCATGATGTTATTGAGGCAAAACACCAAGGAATGATCTCACTGTTGGTGCAAGCAGCCTGCTGGGCACTAATGGAGCCTCGGACAAACATCACATCTATACTGTGATGAGACACAGCTCCCTACAAGCTCACCCTAAGCTGGTGATCACCATCTTGTCCACAGGCATATCATGAAAAAAGGGTCAGAGCTTTGCTAAAGGTCACTTATAAAGAAATAGATACAAGTGTGTGTGTGGGGGGGGGGGCGGGATCTTAAATTTGACCATCAGGAGGGAATGTATTCTGTACAGTGTCTACAAAGTTCTGTTTCTATGAAATACATTAGATAAGTTTGAACACGACCTCTGAGCTTTGAACAGGTGTCAGACTCTCCCCTCTGCAAGGTACCTGTAGAAGACGGGGCTGGTGGGGCTGCGTTGACAGTGCCCAGGTTTGTCCACCGAGAGGCAAGCCCTGCCCTGGCCATGGCACGCTGATAGCTATCATAGAGCGTCTTTCCATACTAGGGAGAGAACACAAAAGAAGCAAGAGAGTAATCCCGAATTCTGCACTCAACTGCAAACTGCAAATTCAGGGAAAAAAGGACTTCATCACTACTCTTTTTATTCCTTTCCTGAGATTTTTTTTAGTCGACGTATTTCAATGAAAAAAATCCACAAATCATGTTTTCATATGTTAAATAATTTTCCAGATTAGCAGAGTCAGGTAAATACCTTCACCTCCCCATTAGAGGAGAGCTTTAGCCACGCACTGTGATGACATATATCTTTATGTAATTCTACTGCAGATTGTATCTCATGTTTCTTAATTACACAAGACACTTGCAAAGCTCTCCATACATCAATAGCTGAGATGTCTCATGTGAAAGTAAATCCCTGACTCTCAGGTCATGGGAGAGGTCCATGTATCAACCACTCTCATTTACTTAAAAAAACCAATGGGCAAATAAGGTAATATCTATGGCATTGACCCCTTAATGGCACTGACTCAGTAAGAATGGATCAGCTGTTTCTCAGTAGCACAAAGACTGGACCCAGGTCAGGAGGCTGGTTAGCAAAGATAGGGTGAGTCCGAACGCTCTCTCACCTTGGCGATCCTGATTCCCGTAACCCACTGATTTAGCATTCTTGCGTCATCACAGCAGAGATACTTGATATACTGGGACTCCTTCTGAATTTGGGGATGCTAGAAAAAGCCATTTCAAAGACCGTTTATAAGCTCTTCACTTATTAGCACCTTTCAAAAACATTTAAAAGTTCTCACAGTGTATGAGATTTCCTGAGATGGTGGCCAAAATTACCGGTAGCAATTTTAGAATTAGGAACAGGAGTGTATTTTTTTACAGAAGCTAAATTTGGAAAGAATTTCAGAAAGCAGTGACATGATTTATCACAAGCATTTTTTACTATATTATCAATAATCATTTTCATCCCTGCTTTTTGAATGCTTGAAAGCCTTCACATTTATCACGTTTGTAGCCCTACAAGAAGTCCGAATCATTTCTTCATTTATCAGATAAAGGAACTTACCTGATGTAATTCTTATGTCAAGGGATTAATGCTTTTGTGACTCCCCATCAGTCCTAGGGTTACTTCTGCTACCAGGGATCCAGGGTTTCACCCCGTCTTGTCATCTCTTACCCAAATGGGCCATTTTGGCCTCCAGATGGATGGCGCAGAGAAGGAATATTTCTGTCTAATCTTAAGTGGCAACGAGCTAGGTGCTGCACTAGGGGTCATCCAGGCCTTCCAGGAGCTCCTGATCAAAGAGAACAGTGATGGGCAGGCACGAAGGGGAAGGAGAGTCACGGGTCCTTGGTCATACAGAACATCCTTGTCTTTCAGCACCAGAAACAGCTCCTTAATTTCCAATGGCATTCCTGTTCTGACTGTCTTGTAAGAGGGGCAAAACATGGGTCTCTCCAGCAATTTGATGCCTATAGTTCTTAGAAAGCAGCTGTTGTTTTGTTTTGTTGTTTTGTTTCTGGAGGAATTTTAAAAGTTGATCTTGTTACCTTTGGCTTGATATATTAAAATTTCTTTGGTTTGTTTTTTGGTGCATGTCATGTCATGGGAAAGCCAGGTTCCCAGGAGCAGACTTAGACTGTATTGTGCTTGCAAAGAAAGCAACTGTCTGGGTAGAGGGATCCACTTAAACAGCACAATCAACAATTTCTTAAGTACGTACTTCATCTAAATAGACTAAAATGTAGTCATTCCCTTAAGCATAATGGCTGTTGAGCACAAAAGAGAGGCAAGAAATCTTGACCTTGAGTTCTAACTATGGCTCCTCCTATGATCAGGAGATCAAAGTATAGACTTTGGTTCATTTTCTCCAACATTAGTGGGGTGCGTCTCACCAACTTCCTTATGTCACATGTGTACTAAGACTGTATACAGAAGAATTAAGCATCAGATGACCCTGAAGGTCTCTCGTGATCCTCAGGTTTTATGATTCTAAGATGAGCTGCCTAGTGGGCTCCTTTCTGTCTCCCTCGTGAAGGCAGGAACCTTCTAGGCTCCCAGGACATCATACAGGAAGTTCCTGTGCTCATTCTTCTGTCGTGTCTTAGGACCTTGCCAAGGGGTTTACTCCCTTGAGCTTTTCGCTGAAAAAATATTTGCAAAGACGTTTAAGGAAAAATGCTGGCTCCATGCCACTGGTTAGACTCTTCCACCATTGGTTGCTCCTGACCACAGAAAGAGAAGCTCCTGCAGGATGTGCCATGCAGCACACACAGGTCAGGGCACCTGCAGATGGTTGTTCAAAGGGATCTTACAGATCCTCTAAACTTACCAGTGGGAGACCAGAGAAGTTAAGCCATTTATCCAAGGTCAAAGAGAGTGGCAGAAGCATAACAAGAACCAAGGACCTGTGCATTCAACAGATACATCTGGGGTGCTCAGAAATATACCAATCCCTAGGTAGACAGAGATGAGAAAGAAAGGCTCACACTGCACTTAGGAAGTGGAGGCTGGGATGTCACTGGGGGAGACATATGTAAACAAATGTATGATCACTCTATGACATGGTAAAGTTTGTAGTAAAAGTTGGAAACCAGAGAAAGGCTCTTTGGACAAAGTGACAGAATGTTATAATACATTTGAGGAACGTGTAGAAATTCTGTGTGGCCAGGACCTGGGAGCCAGGGAAAGAAGAGGCAGAAAAGAAGCTGGAGAGGAAGTGGAGTCAAGGGCCTTGTGTCAAAATAGCATCTGGACGTTGTCCTCTAGGCAGTGGGGCCATCAGACCTTTGGAACAGCAGGGCATCCAGGCAGCAGTGGTGGCTGGGGCCGTGGAGTGAGGAGGAAAACAGACAGAGAGGGCTGCATGTGAGCCGTCTCTCATAGAAACCAGAACTTAAGGGACTGGACAACAGAGGGGAGAGGAGGGACTTCAAGGATGCTTTCTCTATTTCTAGCTTGGAAAAGTAGGTGGGTATTATGGGTTTCATTGTGTTCCCTCCGAAGACATGCTGAAGTCCTAACCCTCTGTTTAGGTATCTGTGTGAATGTGACCTTATTTGAAAACAGGATTGTTGCAGATGTAAGTAATCAGGTTAAGGTGAGCTCATACTTGATTAGGCATTTATATTCTACTAGGGGAGAAAGCCAATAAAAATACAAAACACTAAGTAATGTAATTTCAGACTGTGAAGAAAATATAGCAGAGTAAGGGTAGGGAATAGGTGAGTGATGGAGCAGAAGTCCAGAACTCTTCCCATGACCCCTCACCACCTCTCATCGGAGCTCAATAGAGACATAATTCCTCCTGGAGGATGGTCACTTCCACTGCCCCATCAGACCTCACCTCAGAATGCAGTGAGAACAAATTCCCAAAGGAGCAACTTCACAGGAAAGGGGAGTGTGCATCAAAGAGCAAGCACAAGGGCAGAAATGATTCTGGGGTACCAAGTCCTTTCTTGTGAGTATGGACAGCCTCTTAAAAAACTTCTTAATTTACTTATTAATTTTTAAAAATTGAAATGTAGTTGATATGTACAATATTACGTTAGTTTCAGGTGCACTACCTAGTGATGTGACACTTGCCTACATTATGAAATGATCACCAGGGTACGTCTAGTAACCATCTGTCACCATACAAAGTTATTGCTGTATTACTGACCATACTGCTCAACCTCTTAAAGGACAGGTGATGTCTCTACTGCCTTCTCAGAGTGTGGCCCCTGGGCCATCAACATCACCTGGGAACTTGGTGGAAGTGTAAATTCCGGGGCCTGATCCCAGACCCACAGAATCAGAAACTCTGGGGGCCCAGCCACCTGTGTTTTAACAGCTCTCCTGGTGAGTCCCATGCACTCTGAAGTTTGACAACCACTGGTCAACAGAAATATTTAATTGGTTCTAGAGTGCAGTAAGAATGCCTTCCAGTTCTTGCTTGCTGGCTGTGTCTCTCGACATTGCACTGATGGTCTTATGGGCATATATTGTTTAATCTGCACGGGAAGTGTTCTTAAAAAAAAAAATTGTTTATTTATCTTTTTGGCCGTGCCATGCGGCACGTAGGATCTCAGTTCCCCAACCAGGGAGATCGAACCCATGCTCCATGCAGTGGAAGCAAGGAGCCTTAACCACTGGCCCACCAGGGAAGTCCCCAGGAAGTGTTCTTATTTCCACTTTGTAGCAGAGGGCAATGAAGCTTAGAGAGTCCCGACAATGCGCCAGGTGACAAGGCCAGGACTCAAATTCCCATCTTCCCGACAGCGCCCCACCACAGACTGTGATAGTCCGTGAGTTTATCCTGAGTAAGAAACTCCCGGGCTGAACTTCTCAGCCCTTGCATGTCTGTGGAATCACACGATCTCTTAACATGCTTCGCCATAATCTCCAACTCCTTTTGCAATGTATGTGCACATTCTTTGAACTCTTTAAATCTGCTCACCCTCATGAAGTATTTGCATGTCAAGAATTTTTTTCCCCACGGTGGACAGAAAGGCACATAAATGACCAAAATGTTCATAAACAAATTAGGTTCTCCAAACGATGACAGACACTTTTACTCAGCAAATGAATAGAAATTCCTAATATTTCGGGAAGGAACTGAGAAGCATGCCTAAGAGCAAATTAAGCAGGGTGATTGCCCGTAAGGAAACTGGCTTGAGAACAGAACTGATCATTCTGAGGAAAGGGAAATGTGTGTTCCCCTTGGGTTGTTTGTCCTGATTCATGTTTGTTCTTGGATCATCAGGCCTGCTTTTTTTTTCACCTCTGAGCCCTCTCTCCCATCTGGGAGGCCCTGCCCTCGGTCTCAGCGTTGCCACGCTCAGTGCAGCCCAGGGTGACCTGTGTCCCAGATCAGACAGTTCAGCCCATGATTCTGGGACCTAGTTCCAAGCTTGTGAGTCAGCACCAGAAACCGCATTCCCACCCCGCTCACTGGGTCTAAATCCTCAGCCTGGGAACCTCTAGGTCTGAGAGCTCTTCTTTCTCTTGCTGGAAATCCCTCCTCCAGCCTCTGGACCCTGGCCACGGGTTTGGGCCCTTGCCCCCTCTGACAACGTTCATTCTATTTGTCCGCTCCGAAGTGGATTCCGTCACCAGCTGGTGAGCCCTGACTGTTGACGCTTACAGCTAGAACACATTCTGATCCTCTGAGCGCAAAACTGGACTGTGCGGAGGAGAAACTAAGATTCCTGGGCCCCATCCTTAAATGGTTTGATTCAGTGGGTCCCGGCCCTGGAACCTGTATTTCTAACCAGCCTCCCCTGACTCTGATTCAGCCAGTTTATTGACCAGCATTTCAGAACCTCTCTCTAAAACCTTCTCCCTACCTAAGAGATGTGGGCAGTGCTGCAGTGCATGCCCATGTGCAAAGGAGGGCCTCCATTTTGGTAATTTCTCAGGGTCTCAGGATTGCAAACAAGGGCCATGGGGGCAGACAGAAACACAATGAAGACAAAGTTCAAGGGCAGCTTGGGCTGGGGGGAGGCAGAGAAGAGATTCTGTGTCCTAGCAAACAGTGTCCGAGAGAATGGCCTCTGGGCCACCCCCCAGCTTCTCATCCTGGCTCAGCCACTTCCTGGTCGGGAGTCTCTGTGCCCAGGTTCCACATCTACAAACTAGGGAGAATTGTGGCTCTCACCTCATAAGGCTGATAAAGGGATTAAGTGAGTTAATATATGGAAAGTGCTTAAATCATTGCATTACACATGAAACATTTCTCGTGTGCTTTTTGTTCATTAAGAAATGTCATTTTCTGACAAAGGGATAGAAATGAAGAATAGCTTAGTGGTGGCCAGGGGGTAAGATGGGGATGGGAATAGGAGCGAAGCGGGTGTAGTTATAAAGGAGGGTACCTTGTGGTGATGGGAATGCTCTGAATCTTGACTGGACCAATGTTAATATCCTGGTTATGACATGGTACGACGGTTTTGCCAGATGTTACCATTGGAAGAAACTGGGTAAATGGCACATGGGACCTCTCTGTAGTATTTCTTACAATTGCATATGGATGTACAATTCTCAAAATAAAGTTTAATTAAAAAAGAAAAGAAATGGCATTTCCTTCAAACTGCTGCATTTTTTTTTTTTTGCTCTACACGGGCCTCTCACTGCTGTGGCCTCTCCCGTTGCGGAGCACAGGCTCCGGACACGCAGGCTCAGCGGCCATGGCTCACGGGCCCAGCCGCTCCGCGGCATGTGGGATCTTCCCGGACCGGGGCAAGAACCTGTGTCCCCGGCATCGGCAGGCGGACTCTCAACCACTGCGCCACCAGGGAAGCCCAAACTGCTGCATTTTTAAAAGACAAATGGGAGCAGTAGAAGGGGATGCCCAGGCTGCTTGTGCCCCATCAGGGTTTTGAGAATGGTTGGGTCAAGGCGATACCCAACTCCTGGAGTAACAGGCGTGTGACAGTGGCACACGAGTGTGGGCGCCTCTGAAATGATGGAGTGGGTTCATGATCACCTCAAGTGACAGGGTTCTTGACAAAGAATATGTCTGCTACCAATGTAAATGTAAGCACTGTCCTGAATTTGTGAAAATGATGTAAACCTATAGTATAGACTGGCCTACTTCCTCGGGAGAGGTGACAGCTTTGCCAGGAGCACACATGCACACACAGAGTCCAGCTTCGGATGTTTCCAGAAACATGGTAATGGGGTCTTCCTGGGGGTGGATGGGTGACGGACATACAAAGGTGCCTCACCAGGAACCTGGTCTCGTTAACACCTGTTCCATAGACTTCTAACCCAGAAGGAAACAGAGGAACCCTGATTCAGAAAGGAGAAATTCTGGGGGATTTCAGGGAGGGGCAATATTGGGGTTGGGGATTAAGAGGTACAAACCATTAGGTATAAAATAAGCTACAAAGATATACTGTATAACACAGGGAATATAGCCAATATTTTATAATAACTATAAATGGAGTATAACCTTTAAAAATTGTGAATCGCTATATTGTACACCTGTAACTTATATAACACTGCACAGCAACTATACTTCAATTAAGAAATAATAAAAAATGAAGTATATTTGTAGGAAAAAAAAATTCTGTACACAGCCCTGCACTGGGGCCAAGTGGGATGTGCTAACCCCTGCTCTCTGGTGTGAGGCTGTGAAGGGAAAGGAATCTGTGAGGTCGGAGAAAATGGCGTGGCCAGAACAGCTGCATAAATTCCCTGAGTTCATTTCTAGGGGTCAGTCGTTACAGCTGGCAGATAAAAGTTACTTTTGGGGCTTCCCTGGTGGCGCAGTGGTTGGGGGTCCGTCTGCCGATGCAGGGGACGCGGGTTCGTTCCCCGGTCTGGGAGGGTCCCGCGAGCCGTGGCCGCTGGGCCTGCGCGTCCGGAGCCTGTGCTCCGCGGCGGGAGGGGCCACAGCGGTGAGAGGCCCGCGTACCGCAAGGAAAAAAAAAAAAGTTACTTTTGCCCAACCTTCCAAAATATGGTGCTAATGTCAACCTTACCAGACACCTGATAATACCTATTGCCTTTTGATAATATGCACCTTAAAAAGTTTCAAGACCCAGTAATGCTATTTTTAGAAAAAGATATATTTTCCTATTTTTTGTATTTTCTATATTTTTCTAGAAAATCTTGTCAACTTCCTAATTTCTAAAGATGTCTTACAATGGAATAAGAGTCTGATAAATAAAGAACTAAAAGACTGATTGTCTTGTCAATAAAATTGTAACTAAAATTTGTTCAAAATATAGAGTTCTCTTTTTCATAAAGTGATGAAGAAATCCAGACAGATTGACTTGAAAGTTTGAGACTCAAATAACAGGCTTTGGAGAAATGATCTGAGTTGGTAGAAATGTTTCCCCCTTTCCTATTTTGGTTTACAATAAAAAGCTTATTATGTTATACTTGTAGTTAACTGTATAACATTTAACATTTTTCTTCTTAAAAGGAAACATTACCTTAAATTGCTTACAGATCTAAAGTAAGGACTTCTTAAACCTACCTTTAAAACAAAGCAGTAGTCAGTGGGTGCTTTGTATTTCATTTTACACTGAATCCCATAGTAAATGTTGACATTTTCAAACTGTATAAAACATGCCAGATCTCGAGATGTCTGAAAGAGAAGGAAAAAATAACCTCAACCTAGCTGACAAGTAATATTTTTCTAAGGTCGTTCTTCATGGCACAACGAGGCATTACATTTTAGTAGGAAAATACAGAATTTCAGGTAATTTATATAAGCATCTACCACGTATAGCTTTCTAAAACCCAAGCCTACATTTTAAGAAGGAAAGAGCACATCCAGGCAAAACAGCATGCCACAGACCAAAAGTGGAGCAAAAGATTATACTGCTGTTCTAGCACCTACGCGTGGACTCCCAGAGATGACTGGAATCATTACTGATGGGGTTCAGACAAGGTGACCGAGCACCTAGTCAAATATTTCATTTTGTCTTTTGCCATTCTAAGTCATTGATGGATTTCATGACTGAGCATTTAGAAAAAAGTCCCCCTCAGGATGAACAATGAGAGGTAAATTTGATGCTCAGAAAATTCGCACACACTTCATACACTTCTTCCTGAGGAGAAAAGATTCCTTTCATGCCTTCTCTTTAGGGCTGGTGGTGTTGCTGTGGAAACAACCCTCTCCTCCATATATAATATGCATTGAGAAGACATCAACCTCTAATCTACATATTTGGTTACACTTCAATTACAAATTTGTTCTGTTACTTTTTCCCCCTCACGTTCTATAATTCTTTACTGAGTTAATGAATAAAAAAATAAAGGGTAGAATTGCTACATCTCAATGCACAATTATTCCTTTATATATGGTAGTATACTTTTTTCTTGTAAGATGTTTTCTTCTGATTTTCAAAGTTTTAGTTTTTTTATTAGAAAAATAAAACATATTCATCATAATTTTAAAAATAAGTTATTTTATATATAGTAAAACAAAAATTTTCCTTCATCACTCTTTTTTTTTCTAATTTCATTCTCTTCTCCAGAGAAGACATTCTTCCAAATGTTTTTGGGGATACATTTATATACCTATGTATGTGCAGACATACCCACATACATATATACAATTATTAAAATATAAATGAGATTTTACTCTCAATATTTTTCCATGACTTTGTTCTTTTTCTTAACAATATATCTTGGGGTCTTTCTATGTTAGGACATATGAAAGGATATATCACATTCTTTGTATAGTTGCATAACAGTACCACCATCCTACTATAGATGACTAGTGGTTACTTCGATATTTTGCTATTACAAAATATATTGTGCATATGAGCAAATGTTTCTGTGGGGTAGATTGCCAAACATGGAGCTGTCCTTGGAAGGGGTATTCCCTATTATATTTGCAAAAATTTTGCTAAACTGTCCCCCAAGTTGGCTGTACTAGCTTACATTACAAACTTCCGTACATAAGAGTGCCCATTTTTCTTACCCACTCCTGATGAAATTTGCATATCATCAATATTGTTAGTGTTATCAATCTCACGGGAGGAGAAATTTCACTTATTTACATTTTCCCGATTACTAATAAGATAGAGAAACTTTTTAATTATTCACTGGCTACTGATATTTCTGTTTCTGTGAATTCTCAGTAAGCATAGCTGTTTTTCTATGAGTGTGTTTATCTTTTTCTTAATGAGTTGCTGAAGTCTTTTTATGGATATTCATACCAGGTTATACACGCTGCAAATGTACTCTCAGACTCTAGAGCTAGTCTTTAACTTCTTGTTTGGTATCTCTGGCCATAAGGAGAGTTAAACACAACTTTATATAGTCAAATCTGCCAATTTTCTTTGTTAAAATTTTGAGTTTTTAGTCTTGTTTAAGAAGGCTTCCCCACTGCCAAATTATGAGAATATTGACCATATATTTTCTCCTAATATTTTGTAATTTTGTCCAAATACATTTAATCAACGTAAGATTTAATTTGGAACATGGTATGAGGTAGGAAGCTATATTTTTTAATGGATATACAATTATTTCAATGCTATTTGTTGAGTATCACATTCTTTCCCCACTGCTATAAAATGCTCACTTGAATTTCTCTTATGTTAGATGGCTCTCTGTTGATCTGTTTTCTCTTCCTGTACTGTTTTTGTCTAATGTTTTGACATTTGGGAGGAGGGGTTCTTCCATAATGTTCTTTAAAATTTTTGTGTGTGTCTGTTTTGGAACCGCATCTCTTTCTGATGAATTTTAGAATCAGTTTTTGAACTTCAAGTAAAAAGAATCCTATTGACATTTTTTTATTGGAATTGAATATATAGAAAAATTGGGGGGAGAATTAATATCTTTTCATCTAGCAACATTGTACATTTCTGTTTATTCAGTTCGAACTCATTTCCTTTATTAAGTTTTCTATTTTATGCCATATAAGATCTTGAACCTTTCTTGTTAAGTTTATTGTCAGGTATTTTGTATTTTTTTGTTCTTGCAATGCATGGAATCTTTTGCAGCATATTTAATTTGCATATTGTTTATATAAAGGAAAACAATTTCTTATTTGGTAAGTTTATTTGGTCCACTGGGACCAAACTCTTAAGTTTTTCAGTTGAGTGTCTTATATTGTCTGGTAGACAATCATGTTGACTGTGAATAAAGAGAGTTTTGCCTCTTCTTTTCCAGTAATTATACTTGTTATTCTTTTTCTTGACTTCCTGGCTAGTTCCTCCATTAGTGTTAATGGCAGCAGAGACAGAAAGGATGCCTGTCCAACTCCAATGTGAATGCTTCTAATTTTCGTCCCTAAGTGTGTTGTTTTTGATAGGCTTGTATGTCTCACTTATATGTAAATGCCGAAGACATAACATCTCTAAAATAAAACAAATAATTTGTGGGTCAACTGTTATGCCCCCCACGCTTGGGACTGGAATGAAGATAGCACAGATGGGGAAAGTATGAATTCTAAGACTGAAACGAAATAGGAGTGGTAGCTGCTCTGGACCAAGAATTTCCCATAATGCTCTCCTGCATTCCACAGAGATGACAGTCTTCTAACTAGTGGGAATAGCCCTGGATAGTCACTATGACTTCACCTGCAAGGGATGTGGGTCAAGCCTTATTAGAAGCAGCTTGCAATTTGAAAATATGCCGTTGGGGGGTGCCCTGGATTTGGCAGTGAAGGCAAGACGATTTGGCTTACTCCAGATATAGAAAGAGAGACAGACTACAACTTTGCAAAGGTGAGCAAAGGATGGAAATGGCCATCATCTAAGAAAGGTCTTAGAGTTAGAATGAGAGTTAAAATTACATTTCAAAGAAGACAAATTTACTATGTGCTTGTAGATTTGAGGCAATAATCCTAAATTACCAAGTAGAAGTGAAATGATATCTAAGATACTCTGCTAAGTTAGGCAGGGAAATGCATATAATTCAGAGAACAATTTAAATATTCAAGTTATAAAAGCTAAAATCTAAATTAAACTCTATCAAGACTTCTAATACCACTATGATTCCAGATAAAAGAAGTTTTACTGTAATGACTACAGAACAATAGAGTAAAAAGGGGGGAAAAAAGTCCTCAAAGATCGATATGTGAAGAAACAAATTAATTTCTAAAAAA
Organism: Delphinapterus leucas; assembly: GCF_059928025.1. Classification (NCBI taxonomy): domain Eukaryota; kingdom Metazoa; phylum Chordata; class Mammalia; order Artiodactyla; family Monodontidae; genus Delphinapterus; species Delphinapterus leucas. The sequence continues at coordinate 18,661,181 of NC_143130.1, read as the reverse complement.
GCGCTTCAGTCATAATTTCTGAAACCTGACTTTAAAGTAGATAAAACTCTTCACCTTCAAGAGAGAGCAGTGGAAAGATTCAGGATTTCTGTAATTCTGTCCTAATAGGATATGTATCTGTATAAACATTGTAGTAACATGAATCTCACAGCAAAGTAGAATGTATTTAAATTACCACCTGAGGATTTCTTTACTTTCACTTTCATGAAATGCCTTTTTGCAAAAGCATATCTTTTTTTTCTGACCTTAGTCTTTCCTTTGGGGACATAATAAATTCCAGAAGCTCGTAAAAGAAAATAGCGCCTTTTCCAGGATTTCTTCCCATCTTCTTTCAAATAAAGAGCTCCCTCTAGTTCTGGCACAATGATGGATGTTCCACAAAAACTCTCCTGAAATTGAGATTCCAACGATATAAAACCCATGAAAGATAAAACACATATTTTGTTCACATTTAAACAAACTGTGGCCAACTAGCCTTCAAGCTAAAAATCGTTTTGTCTACAGCTTTGATTGAATGCATATATTGACACTGCATACCATTTGCCAAAAGACAGGAAGAACATGGTGGTTGAGTCTCAGCTCCTGAGTTAGACTTCCAGGCTTCTTGACCACTTAGCTCTGTGACCCTGAGCAAGTGACTCAACCTCGGTGCCTTTACTTGCAAAATCAGAGTAACGATAGCCCCAGCTTCATAAGGAAGGTTGTGAGTACAATCTTGGTATATTATAAAAGAAAGCATTACCTAAAGTCTATTTCTGTTACTGTAAGTTGATAAATAGAAAACTTATTCCTGTGCCTGTAAGTGAAAAAATTACTGTTTCACTGCTAGTAAATGGAAAAATTAAAATATACAATTCTATACATAAAATATTTTGTACATTAATATTTTATTTTTGGCATAATTTTCTTTTCTTTTACATTGAGATACAATTGATATAGAATATGTATTAGTTTTCAGTATACAACCTAATGATCTGATGTATGTATATATTGCAAAATGATCACCATCTTAAGTGTAGTTAACATCTATCACCTCACGCAGTTACACATCCTTTTTTTCTTATGATGAGAACTTTTAAGATCTACTCTTTTAGCAACTTTCAAATATACAATACAGTATTGTTAGCTATAGTCACCATGCCGTACATTACATCCCCAGGACTTATTTATTTTATAACTGGAAGTTTGTACCTCTTGACCCCCTTTAGCCATTTCATGCATCCCTACCCCCGCCTCTGGCAACCACAAATCTCTTCTGTGTATCTATGATTTCAGGTTTTTTGTTTTTTGATTCCACACATAGATGAGACATACAGCTATTTGTCTTTCTCTGTCTGACTTATTTCACTTAGCACTCAAGTTCCATCCATGTTGTCAAAAATGGCGAGATTTCCTTTTCAGGGGATAGTTTCTTATCAAAGAAGAAAGAAGACAATTATTAATACTGTAGTATCAGAAAAGGATAGTGACAAAGTACATTTTCTAGGTGCAGATGTTTCAAACTCAAAACATGCATAGAAGTATATAATTCTTAATAAATTTCTTTTAAAAGCAGTACAAGAAAATTACATATTATTCTATCTTTCAGTTCAAACACTCAAACTTATTTTTGGCTTTGGTTTTTTATAACTCTCAACCTCCTTTCATTCAGTCTCATAAAAGCAGAATAAACTTAATTTTGCATCCTTCAAGTAAATGTATGTGTAGTGGATCTGGGTGACATCTTTGTTCATATCTTTCCCAGTTTCCCCCAGTTTAGCTGGTATTAGTTGCCTTGTCAATAATCTCTCTCTCTTTTTTTTTTTTTTTTTTGGTCCGCATAAATTTCCTTTAATAATTCCTCCATTTCCAGTAGGATTTCATTTTGAGGTTTAACGTATCAAGCCAGTATAATGTTTTACAGTTTTAGTAATTCTGGATTCCGAGCCCTTTAAGATGAAAATGGAAGTGCAAAGTTTACTTAAGAAATTTCATTTTCTTCGTTTCTAACATCTAAGCCTTCATCCTCTTCATCGTCATCTTCTGCTTGTTGATCCTTTCTTAGTCGACAGGTGGATACCTGTCCTGTTCCAGATGCACACTTAGCTGACACTGATCTCTGAAGACGTGACTTTGAATTTGCTCTTATGATATCTAAACGGGATGAACAATCTGGTGGATACAGAGAATTTCAGAAAACCTCTAAATCTTCTTCACCAATCTTTTGTGTATTTTGGTAGGTAGTAGTGGAGACGTCTAAAGCTTTGCCGTGAAATAACATTTCGATAGTGATAAATTCTGAAAATATAGTCTTTATATTCTTTGTTTTCTGCTTTTCAAAATTGTCAGTAGTTTCCTCCAGATGATGAGTTGTTCGAATAGCATACATTGTAGCTCTTTGTAATTCAGCTTCTTTTAAAAAAATTAATTAATTAATTAATGTTTGGTTGCATTGGGTCTTCATTGCGGTGCGCGGGGTTTCTCTAGTTGCGGCAAGGGGGGCTACTCTCTGTTGCGATGTGCAGGCTTCTCATTGCGGTGGCTTCTCTTGTTGCAGAGCACAGGCTCTAGGCGTGCGGGCTTCAGTAGTTGTGGCACACGGGCTTCAGTAGTTGTGGCACACGGGCTCAGTAGTTGTGGCTTGCGGGCTCAGCAGTTGTGGCTCGTGGGCTCTAGAGCACAGGTTCAGTAGTTGTGGTGCACGGGCTTCGCTGCTCTGCAGCATGTGGGATCTTCCCGGACCAGGGCTTGAACCCGTGTCCCCTGCAGTGGCAGGTGGATTCTTAACCACTGTGCCACCAGGGAAGTCCCTGTAATTCAGTTTCTGCCTGTGAAATAACATGTCGATCAGATGGGCTTCTCTGACGTGTTCTTTCTGAGTTAACTGTTTAGCTCCTCAATTCTTTGCTGTTAATGTTGCTTTGAGGTCATCTCGTTTCATTTTTACAGTGGGTTCCGTAACCGAAAGTGGGGTCCAGCTGCTTGCTGCTCAAAAGTCATTATAAAGAGGCCAGTCTGGTGGAAAGGAAACTTTGCTGTATTTTGAATGCCGGCAACTGGTGGGGAGGGCAGACGCCTCTCCAGAGGCCGACTCCCCCCACTGACAGTCAGAGGGCAAGAGCTTTTATAGGTGGAGGGAGGGGGCTACATGCAGAAGCAGCACAGTCAGCTCTGACCGTCATCTTGACATTGATCATCGGTGGTCTGATCAGCGTCATCTTGATTGTTTTAGGTACAGTTAATCTTAGGTTCCAGGGTCGGTTTGTTTCCATTTCTTTGAGGCCGATTCTTGGAATTGTGGCAGCTTATGTCATGGCTACAGTCTGGTCATCATGTAGTTAACTTTTTCCACCTGGTGGGGTTTTCAGTACCTATAAGACAGCTCACCGGATATGGCGCAGAATGTGATCTATGGCCCTTGAGGAGGAACCAAAGGTCCTTGACTTTGCTTAATGACTAAACTATTATTATTTGGTCTCCTTTGTTTTCCTTTGTTTCTGCATTTTCTCACTTCTCGGATTAAGCTTATTCTTTGGCTAATGTTTTTCCACAGACAAAAGGCAGGCTGAGGACATGGGGGGCACAGACCACAGGGTCCTGCTCCCTTCCACTTCCAGAAGCTTGCAAAGGTTCGACTACTTCGGCTTCAACTCTTTCAGCCTCTGCTTGTCGATAATCCTGAAGTTTGGCAAACTCATCAGCCAAGTTTTTCAGGCCCTGCTTTAAATTTGGGGTCTCCATAGAGGCTCACGCGTTGATTTCATTCCCCAGGAGATCTACTCTGTCTCCGCACATAAGCAGCAGCGATCTGGCACAAAACGCTTCTCGTCCCGGTTTTCCAAGCTGTGCCTCCACATCTGGCCTCGCGCGTGGTGGGAGACCCCGGGCTGGGGCCCGACCACAGGGGCTCCGAGGTGCCCAGGCATGTGCGGGGGACGCGAGAGCCCTTCAACGATCTCTTAAATTCAAGCAGATTTGGGGTCCAAGTTCGAAAGCAGGATAATGCTGATTTTTCACAGCATAACATGCTTTGTATTTTCTTTCCCATCCGGCTTTTGAAAAACTGCTGAAGTCTTCCAACAAGACCTATTCAGGCAATTGTGTAAACCAAGGCATAACCAGTCCTTGATTTACAGACAGCTGCTGATGCAATAAGCACTGATTAATGGCCAAGGGCTGTGTCAGGAAACTGCTCACTCCCCTTCCATGTCTGTCTGTGTCCATCACTGCTGGGGATGCTCAGAACCTGAATCTCCCTGCTGCTGGGGATGCCTGGTGCTTTATCTCCCTCAACTCAACCTGGAGACTCTTTGATAAATGCAGAAAGAATGTCCCCACTCCCACCGTTGGCCTCCCTGGGAAACACCCACTGTGTTCTTGGTCCCAGGAACCAAAACTTGTAGCCTGTCTCCAGGACCTTGGGAGTGCATGGCAGCAAGGTTGTAGGGCCTGCTCCATCGGGAACAGGGCTGGGAGTGCTGGCAGGGCTAGAACCCTGTGCAGGGGTCTGGGCAGGCCTTGGTGCCTGGGAGAGGGTGCCCTTCAGCATCAGTGAATTGGCTCCAGATGGGAATGTGGGCCAAGGTGTCAACAGGTCTTCTGAGTTTTCAAGAGAAGCCCCAAATCTCCTAACTCAAGAAAAGGTCAACATGTTGTCGGGGACAACAAAAATCTGTCTGGGGCTCCTATGCCCATTTGTGACCTGTGATCTGGCGTGCATCTGCATTAGGGTCGGGGTACAGAGCCTTGATTTTGAGCAAAGTTGCTATGTGAAAACTCATTAGAAGTTTCAGAAAATTAACCATCAAATGAACTTCTGGAACACAGCCCTGTAAGTGATAATCCAGACATGTGTACCGTACTTTACATGCTGTGCTTCCACTGCCTCCCCAAGTCTTTGTAATAATTCAATACAATACAGGAAACCAAGGTTCTTGGATTTGCCCAATAACACATGAACTTCAACAGGCAGAGGCAAGCTCGGATCAGATCTCTTAACTGCAATCTCACACTTTCTACCACACCTGGCTGCTGGAAGGGCACCTTAGAATTCACTGCAAAGAAGTCACGCCTGACTGTGGAGCACATAAGCAATGAAATATATGGTCAGAGATGAGTTTTATGTGGATTCATGTCTTTTAGTCAAGAATTACGAATCCAACTTCATGAAGAGTAAAATACATTGTCGAAAGCAAAACTTTTTAACAACTGACTCCAAGAACCAGTTTAATTGTCTAAATCGCTATAATTTAGTAATGATTTGATTTTAAAACCCCAAGTTAAAATTTCAGTGTGTCTCAGAATCGCCCATTGTTCTGAGAAGCAAATCATTTAAAAATACAGTTAACTCTCTTTTATTCTACTCTACAAAATTAAACATACCTCAAGCAAGGACTCCTTGTTCTTCGCATTCATTTTCTCATTTGTTTCCTTGCTTTCTTTTTTTCCTCTGTTATCCAAGTAAAAATTCTAAATAAAACAGTAAAAGGTCAAATCAGTAAGTGCTCATTACCATGGTAGCCACTGCACGGAACTCGCGGTCTTGCTGGAGAGAGGAGACATACCTGGAGGAAGTAAACTGTCGACCACAGTGTATGGTCTCTGTCAATCAAGTGCTTATGGAGGGACTTGCTAAGCGCTGACCACTGCCCCACTGGCCAGAAGTAACACCTTCCCTTCCTCCCAGAGGGCACATTCGATGAAGAAACAAGCAAAGAGAGAGATGACTAGCAAAGGATACAATGTCATTTAATTGTTAAATTCCATGGTCTAGAACATGAGTCAAATGCTGGAAGCTGGGAGACCCCAGTGCCCTTGGAAGAGCGCAGAACCAGAGGATGGTAGAGCCCGTGTCCCATGTCCCAGGCCTTTGATCACCATGTAGGATCCCAAGGCCTTGAGGACTAGAGATTCTGGCTTATCCAGAGAAGCACGAAATCTGGATTTTTATAAGCACTGGCAACTAATTTTAATTTTTAAAAACCACGTGGGTCAATCAGAACATAAAGTTTGCTACTTGGCAACTTCTAAGGACAGAGAGAAGCAGAAAGGGCATTTCTGGAAAGAGAACCAGCTTAGCAAAAGAAAGACCAGTTTAGAAGCACTCACGATTTTGGGGGAGTACCTATTACATGCCAGATCCTCAGCCAGGCGCTTTGCAAACATCACCCCCAATTCTAACAGCAAGGCTGTGAGGTAAGTGACAGTGCCCCCATTTTACAGGTTAGGAAACCGAGGCTCAGCAAGGTTAAATAGCTAGGGCACTGCACCCTGAATGAATACCAGGGGCTGAGTGTGTATGATGTGTGTGCCCTTACCACCACACCACACTACCCCTGAAATTGAAGGTCAGTGAAGTTCAAGGGCAGAGAGACTAAACCTCCTCTAATTCCAGCAGCTCCCGACTCAGGGAAGCAGGACCCTCGCCCCCTCCCGTGATCACCTCTTTGGAACATCTGTTTGTGGATTGTGTCAGGCGTGACCACTGCCACAGTCAAAGTATTTAGCACTTTTATGTGGAAATGTAGAGTTTGTAAGATAGTGCCTGAAAAAAATGTATTAAAACTAGAACATGTACTCATGGTGCATAGTGACTAAATTAAGGACCCTCCTGAGTCTAAACACAAATGTTTATTGACACGATGGGAGTGTTTCTCCAAGTGTGATCCCCAGACCACCTTGATGCTCCATAAAATGCATGTTCCTGGGCTGCCAACCTACGGAACTGGAATCTCAGGGGGCCTGGGAATCTACACTCCAACACACTTCCTGGATGATTTTTACTTACACTGAAGTTTGAGAACAGAGTGTATTGGGCAGAGAGGAAGCAAACCGCAGGCAAATAAAATTTGCAGAATTAGGAGATCTCCTAGAAATAGAATGCATAACAATGGCAACTTGCTAACTTAAAGAGAGGAAATAAATCAAGTACAACTCCTTCCATAATTCTTATTGAATTATCTTTTAATATGTTTTTAAAGAAACTTTTATGTGTTATTTGAAAGGACAGCATAGTGAGAATTAGTGTGATTACTCTATAGGGTTTGGAAACGATTCTAATTTTACGTGTTTGGCTTGAGGACGGTGACTAATGTAATATGTAACGTATGCCACCTGCCAGAACTCTACACTGAGGCCTTACAGGTATGCTTGTCATTTCATCCTCACAGGAACTCCACAGTGTAGGTGCGATTGCTGTTTCACAGATAAGGAAACAGAAGGATTAAGTGATTTGCCCGAGGACAATTAGTGCCAGAGCTTTGAGTTTTTCATGACTTTTCTTGGCATTAAAATGCTCTAAACACCATAGGAGAGAACCCAGTATGACAGCGTGGATGGGCTTAATACCACTGAACTGCACACTTAAAAGTGGTTAAAATGGTAAATTCTATGTGTATTTTATGTGTATTTTGCCAAAAACAAACAAACAAACAAAAAGTGATGACCTAGTTGAGAGTGAATGTAGAGTGTGCTCCTAGCAAGCACACTTGCTTTAGGGCCCTAGAAAAAGTGTGAGCCTGTATGAGTTGAAAGAATGGACAGAGACTGTGAGGGAGACTCCAGGGCATGTGTGTTTCATCATCATCTGGGAAAAGGAGGGCACGTGTCGCCCTCTGCAGGACAGATAAGGGAAGAGCCTTTCTAAACATGAAGGGTCTCATTTTATGTAGTTATCGTGAAGGGTCAGGACGTAGCCGTGTCTTCTCTGAGACCCCCCTCACTTTTTCGGCTTCTGAATACCTTTTTTTCCCCTTCCAAGTGATAGTGCTATATTGTGTTTTTGTTTTAATGAAAATGCAAAAAGCACAAAGAAAATCCAAGCTGGAGATCACGCAGGGCAGTCCTTAGCAAGGACGGATTGCTCTTGGGTAAGAATTTGGAGTGCTCTGTAGCAAGCAGCAGAATTCAAAAGTTAATTATCCGTTGGGGACAATCTGAGCGGAACAATAAGGGAACTTTAAAATGGGAAATGAGACTTTCAGTGACAGCCTGCCTCTTTTTCTCACAGCTTCTGAAAATGCAAGATTTGAGAGCAGCAGGATAGGACAGAAACAGCAAATATGTTACATTTTTAATATCGCCTTTCTGGAATAAAGAGTAAATCAAATAAACACTTATCAATCCACGAGTAAATATTTGTGAGTGCCCTTTGCATGTAAAATATCACTGTTCTTAAGAATCTTTCTATCACACTGAAAAGATAAATATAAGTAGATGGCTATATATCTGTAGATGGGGGAACCATATAAGACACCGCATAAATGCAAAATGAGCTAAGTTCTATAGGTTTTCAGAGAGGAAGAACTCACTGTGAACCGAGATGATTAAGACTTACAGAGGAGGTCAAAGTTGGAACTTTGCCTTGAAAGGTGTTCATATTGAGGTAGGGAAAAAGGAATAAAGAGAGTGTGCAGGGCAGGAGGAAAAGCATGTAAAAACGCCCAGAGTTAGATAAATATTGGGGCTCTCTGAAGCAACCTAAATGTCCACCGACAGATGAATGGATAAAGATGTGATATATATTTATACAATGGAATACTACTCAGCCATCAAAAGAATGAAATAATGCCATTTGCAACAACATGGATGGACCTAGAGATTATCATACTAAGTGAAGTAAGTCAGACAGAGAAAGGCAAATATCATATGGTATCACTTATTTGTGGAATCTAAAGAAAAGGACACAAATGAACTTATTTACAAAACAGAAATAGACTCACAGACATAGAAAACAAACTTATGGTTACTAAAGGGGATGGGGGGCTGAGGGGGACAGATAAAGTAGTAGTCTGGGATTAACATCCACACAGAACTATATATAAAATAGGTAAACAACAAGGACCTACTGTATAGCACAGGGAACTCTATTCAATATCTTATAATAACCTATAATGGAAAATAATCTGAAAAAGAATATATGTACATATGTATGTATTACTGAATCACTTTGCTGTACACTTGAAACTAACACAACACTATAAATGAACTATACTTCAATTTAAAAAAAATATTGGGTGCCTTTGGACAAGCAGCCTGGCTAGAGCTGGGGTACACCTGATGAAGACCTGACCATCACTCCCAATTCTTCTCTTCCGCCCTGTGTCAGAATTCACCGATGTCCGTCATCTAGTGATGACTGTGCAGTGCCTCCCCCGAGAATGGCTGGAGCTCATTTCCTTGCCCCCCTATGTTGGGTCTGGCCACGTGACAGGCTTCGGCCAACAGAACGTAGGTGGAAGGGACAGTGCCTCCATCTGAGCAGAGGACCTGAGAGGTGGTGTTGTGTGTTTCCACTCATTCTCCGGCACGCTCGCCTTTCACCAGGAGAGTGTGTCAAGGTGGCTGCTGGTCCGAGGACGACAAGAGGCACGTGGAACTCCCTGGATCTGACGCACATTCTGGAGCCGTGGACAGAGGACCCGATGACCTGCAGGCCCCAGACAGAGGAAACACCTGCTACTCTAAGCCACTGGGATTCTGAGGTTGTGTTCATGTCTCCAACCCTGGCTGATACACATGCCCACACTGGTTGCTCAGGGGCTCTGGGGCACTGAAGTCAAGACCAGACTTTCTTTTAAAGTAGGAGCCTCTCCTGGAGGCCGTAAATGTGATGCCTGTATGATTTTCCTTCTAGCTGGGCCTGGTCCCGGATGGTCAGAGATGAACCTTGGCAGGACACGGAGGTTGGAAAAGAGGAGGGACGCCATGAGGTCATTTTCCCCCACAGTGGCTGGTACCCTTCTACACCCGAGGGGAAGTGTGACATTGTGGTTCTCTCTGCTCTTCACTCGTGCAACCAAATAAACCATCACCACCACCAAATTTTGGTTAAGAAACAACAAACGGAATGAAAATTGCCTGAAATATCAATAGTGATGACTGTTGGAATGTGTGGATGATTTAACTTTCCTTTCTTCTACTTTTCAGTTTTTTTCCAATAAACTGATATTAATTTTGAAGTCAGAAACATACAGGATGTTACTAAAAGAAATGAACAGCAGTACAGCAAGCAGGCGACCTTACGTTAATATGTTTTCCCAATACCTTCTCTGAAAAAGAGATTCTTCAGGCTCCTAGCAAGAAGAACAGCTAATGTTAACACCAGGGTTTGTCTCCCTCTCCAGACACAGACCTCAGGCCTCACGCATCTCTTTTGGTTTCGGGCCCCCACTGGTCTTTGCACAGTGGGAGCTGTATGTCAGCGCAGCTGGGAAAACAAAACTCTTTGGGTTACGGCTGAGTTTCATTTGTTCATCTGAACATCTGGCACTCTTTTAGGATGAGCAGACCACCCTGTGATTACAGTCAACTGGGAAGAGGAACTTTCCTAACGCCAACCAGACCGAGAAACTAGGAGAAACTCAGCTGCTTCGTCAACAAAGTTGCTTTAATTAGGACAGTAAGGTTCTACTGCCCCAACCTACTTTACCCCAAAGAGGCGGGACCACGTGGGCAAAAGGGTCCCTGTCCTGACCCCATGCTTTAGAGGGTCCCTACTCTGCCCCTAACCTCAGGTATTTCTATTCCCCTACACTGTGAACCTAAAACTGCTCTTAAAAATAGTCTATTATCTGGACTTCCCTCATGGCGCAGTGGTTAAGAATCTGCCTGCCAATGCAGGGGACACGGGTTCGAGCCCTGGTGCAGGAAGATCCCACATGCTGTGGAGCAACTAAGCCCACGCGCCCCAACTACTGAGCCTGCGCTCTAGAGCACGCAAGCCACAACTAGTGAGCCCATGCGCCACAACTACTGAAGCCTGCATGCTTAGAGCCCGTGCTCCACAACAAGAGAAGCCATCACAGTGAGAAGCCCACGCACCGCAACAAAGAGTAGCCCCCCCTCGCCGCAACTAGAGAAAGCCTGCGCCCAGAAACGAAGACCCAACGCAGCCAAAAATAAATTAGTTAATTTATATTAAAAAAATAGTCTATGAAAAAAAGCTTACTCATGTGCTTTGTAAATGGACGCTGCCGGGAATCAAATGGCCGTGGAACTGTATTTCGGTTCCACTGGCTAGCTTATTAAAATGCCAGAATTGATAACATGCTGGACATTGCATTCGTGGCATGTATTTAAACCTGCAATGAAAAATTCTGAAACATTTTTTTGCATGTCAACATACAAATGTGTGAGGTGGTACATCACTTCTCAAACTTGTTCTAGGGGGTTTGCAAGCACAAAAGTTTGATCTTCATTCACAGAGGCAGCCTTCATAGAGGTCAGCCATAAGGGGCTGTGTGGGAAGAGAGTAAGGGGGTCACTGAGAAGGAGGGCGAGGACACAGCTTGTGGAGGGACGGAGGGACAGGAGCTAGAGGTCCGAGGGAGATCCGGAGCAAAGATGCTCTCGACTGTGGTCCCCACAATATTCCTTTCCAGTGCCAGCCCGAGAAGCCTGGTCATGCTTCCATGAGATGCCTCTGTATCCTTTCAATAATCATGTTAAAAAGTTCTAGGTAGAGCAGTTTTTCATGACCAAGCGATCCCCAGTGCCAGTTACGGCAGTGTCTGCACACCCAGGAGTCAGCAGTAGCTCTGAAGAACCACTGATAGTCTTGGATCCTCATCAAGGTTCACGAGTGAGACTCCTATGTGGTTCCTTCCTCTTGGGCATGAAGCTAAACCAGTGATGTCCCAAAGTAGCTATTCAATGGGCGGGGTGTAACAGCAGCCAGCAGGAGAATTCATGACTCTGCTTTTCCTCCTTTAAAAATGAGGTGATCTGGGACTTCCCTGGTGGCCCGGTGCTTAAGAATCCGCCTGCCAATGCAGGGGACACGGGTTCAAGCCCTGGTCCGGGAAGATCCCACACGCCGTGGAGCAACTAAGCCCGTGCGCCACAACTACTGAGCCTGCGTGCCACAACTACTGAGTGTGTGTGAGTCTGTGTGCCACAACTGCTGAGGCCCGCGCGCCTAGAGCCCGTGCTCTGCAATGAGAGAAGCCACCACAATGAGAGGCCCGTGCACGCAACGAGGAGCGGCCCTTGCTTGTCGCAACTGGAGAAAGCCCTCACGTGGCAACGAAGACGCAACACAGCCAAAAATAAATGAATAAAATAAATAAATTTTAAAAAAGGTTTAAAAAATTTTAAAAAATAAAAATGAAGTGATCTGCTATTACCTCTCTAAGTATAGACCAGTCATCCTGGGGAAATTCCTTCCTAATTAAGCATCTTTTGGTCCACAAATTTGCAGGATCTGGTTTCTCTCCGTCACCTTATTACAGATAACTTTTGTTAAATTAATTAGACAAGGAGGCCACTGGACTGCGGGGACTCCAATGCTGGGCAGCCTACGTAAGCAAACCAAAATCTGAGCCTCAAGGTTACAAAAAACCGAAACCTAAGGGCATCCGATCACAAACAGTTACCTAGGCTACAATCAAATAATTTCCTTTCTTGGTTTCTGTACCTTCTCTCTGTAAGTCTCTCCCCTGGTTCTTAGCTGAGGAGTGCTCCTGATGACTTCTGATTTGGTTCTGCCGGATTCGAATCGAATTTTGTTCAAATAAACTCTTAAATTTTTTTAATATGCTTCAGTTCATCTTTTCTCATAGGTGACCGCTGAACTTCGGTTGGCATCAAATGACTTGACTTTTATATATAACGTCGTGATGTTGCAAGCGGTTTTCATGCTGGATTTAACCTTGCGAGGTGGGAAGTGCAGCCGTATCACATTGTACAAATAGAAACGCTGAATTCAGGTGTCATCAGAAAGCCTGCTAAGACCACACAGTCAGCAGGTGACACCTGAGACACAGGTGAACAACATCACTTTTCAAGTCACGGGTGGAGGCGGTGCTTTGCATTTGTGCCTGCAAAGCACACCACTGATGTCCCCAAATCTTTATTGACGGTTGTTCCTAATATTTGAGCTCAAAACCCCCCTTTGCATTCATTTTACTGCCGCCTGCCTAGACTTATCCCCGCAGGTAAGTAGTTTGTAAGAGAATCCTGTTAAGTACTAAGGATTTCAGTGTTGTAAAATTTCATGAAATTTTACATAATTTTGTATGGTTTAGTAATTTTCCAGAAGAACTGATACTCTGGGCCACAGAAGCTCTTTCTCAGTCAAGCTGCAAATACTAATCCGTATTTTACATATCAAACAGGCTATGGGGAGGCCAAGAACAGGCTGACTTTGGAGTCATGAATGCAGATTCCAAGGAGAAAGACAGAATCTGAATTCTCAAGCACTCCAGGGATCTACACCTGCAGACCTATGAGAGTAGGCACCACTGTCTCTAAGGGCACAGAGGATGTCATTTACCATGTAAAACAATGTGACTGTTAGCACACAGTTCTTCAGGAATGGTGGCCCAGGCCAGACCTATGCATCCACTTTTACAGAGACAGCAAAAGAATAAATGGGGGCTTATTCTGATCCAGGCCTCTGGCAATCAGTTTCTTCTCATTGTGGGAAACTGAGTCAGTGTAGTAACTTCTGAATCAGTTGTTTCCATTTGTGGTATCATCCTGCTAGCTGTATTCAATTTACCTTGTCTGAGGACATCCTCAGTCACTACCAATTTCATTCCAGGTTTACTATAGTCTTGAGAGCTCTGAACAGAAGACTCAACCTATGAAAACCACTCATCAAAGTCCCCAATGAGTCTTAAGATCAAACAAAGACCTCCTTTCTATCTTTGATCTCAGTTTTCTCATCTGTAAAGAGGAAGAGCAATATATCCTTCTTATAGTTGTAAAGATTGGAGATAATACTTGCAAAGCTTCTAGCCTAGCATAGAGTAGCTATTAATAGTTTCTAGCAATTTCCCTCTTTCCCTGGATCATTAGTTTATCCCTCTGCATTTGATAAAATGTAGCTTTTGTTATAAACTGCCATGAAAATAAGTTCTTAGGCTTTTCCAGCAAGCGGCCTGAGGTGACCTCTAAAAATGGTTTGCTATTCACTTGATCCAGAAAACCCCACAAAATCATGCAAATCAAGAGGTTCAACTCTTCGTGTTCACTTTAAGAACACTCGTGAAACTGCCCAGGCCAATACGTGTGTGCGTACCCGAAAAGCCACCAAGTATCTGAAGGATGTCACTATAAAGAAGCAGTGTGTGCCATTCTGTCATTACAATGGCGGAGTTGGTAGGTGTGGCCAGGCCAAACACTGGGGCTGGACGCAGGGTCGGTGGCCCAAAAAGAGTGCTGAATTTTTACTGCACATGCTCAAAAATGCAGAGAGTAAGGCTGAACTTAAGGGCGTAGATGTAGATTCTCTGGTCATTGAGCAAATCCAGGTGAACAAAGCCCACACAATGCAGTGCAGGACTTACAGAGCTCGTGGTCAGACCAACCCATACACGAGCTGTCCCTGCCACACTGAGATGGGCCTTACTGAAAAAGAACAGATTGTTCTTAAACCAGAAGAGGAGGTTGCACAGAAGAAAAAGATATCCCAGAAGAAACTGAAGAAACAGAAACTTCTGGCCCGGGAATAAATGCCACAAAAAATAAATGCAAATAAAAGTTAGAAAGAAAAAAAAGTTCTTAGGTTTGATATCTTAAGAACTTAGAATCAATACTATCTACTAGAAGTCAGTTCCTGTCACTATCTTTATCTCTAGAAGCTTTTTACAATCACAGAGGAAAGTCCCTTAATGCAAGGTAAGTTTGGAGGGGATATTGGGAAAGTGACCAAAATCCAGTCAGTTCTCTTTTTCCTTGTAAATAAATACCTTGGAGTTGGAGAACAGGTGAGATGGGGATGTCAAAGGTAGAAAGATTTTTACTCATCTCATGAGAAGAGAAAAGCAACACAAGGAAAAATTTAGAAGCATGTCTCTAGTGACATTTATAGATAAAATATTGCCCATCTGATAGAAAACACGAAAGTAAAAATGTGTACATTTCATGCTGAATTTATGGAGGGTGAAATGAGATTTTTTTTTTGAAGGAGAAGGAGAAACTCAGCAATGTTTAAAATCTAGTCATCATGTTTATATCCCAACCTATTTCCTTCTCATGCTTCCTACCGAAGGGAAGGGCATCAGGATCTATCTAATTCCCGAGCGGGGAATCAGTGTCATCCATGTCTACTTCTATGCCTCCTTATTATACCAGCATCCAAGCGGTCACCATATTTTGCAAAATTCCATTACCTCCTGAGTCTCTCCCAATGCCCTTCAGTCCATCATCATCTTTCTGGGCTTCTATAACCACCTCTCCATCACATGGCGGCTGCCACTTTTACTTTCTCCAAATCCATTCTCTGCTGTGCAATCACGCTGATCTTCCCTCAACTCAGCACCCTTCAACGGCTCCCTGCAAGCCTCAGGACAAAGCCCAGTGTCTTTAACACAATCTACAAAGCCCTTGATCATCTTGTTGCTGCTGCTCTCCGGTCCAAAGGAGGTCTTGCTAGGACCACATGATTTTGTTAAAAAACAATTTGATCAAGAACAAAATCACAGCAGCAACAACACGTTGATTCAAAATCTCCCCCACCACTTATTTTTCAGGTCTTAGTGATTCAGATGCACTAAGTATTTAGTAGTGCTTAGTTTTTATGCATCTTCAAGCCTTTGGGACCATTTTTCAGACTTTTTCAAGTTTTTAAATTTTATCTCTATTTGATTCTTAGACAATTATGCTTGTTTGGCACCTATTCCTGAAGTTTTGGGGCTTGTGGCAAAGTAGAGAGTGAAGTGAGTGTAAATCAATGGCCTGATGCCATGGCTGCCGGCCAGGAAGACCAGGACCTGTTCCAGCATCCGTGAGTCCTAAGTGGGGTCGGACCTCCACCGGCTCTCACTGGCACTGGGATGCTGGGAATAAACGCAACACACTGTAGGCTGAATGCAGTGAACAATACCCTGGAACCCTGTCAGTGGCTTCAGAATCTTCTGTCATCTAATAAGCTTCTGCAGATGACAATTCACTCACCATCTCTACTTCCATAAATCATTTTTCTGCAAGAACGAACCCTAGACTTGAGCTCTTCCACCCACAGAGAGTGGGGCACGCTCCATGCCCCTCAATCATGACCACAAAGTTGAATGAATCCCATAGTGGCAAGAAAATGCAGCTTCATATAAAAGAAATATAGAATATAGCTAAACAGGCAAAGCAGGCATGAGTGGTTGAGGCTGGGTTTTTAAAAACAGCAAAATGTTGAAACAAGAAAATCTCGAATAAACAACCTAACCTTATACCTAAAGCAACTAGAGAAAGAAGAACAAACAAAACCCAAAGTTAGTAGAAGGAAAGAAATCATAAAGATCAGAGCAGAAATAAATGAAATAGAGATGAAGAAAACAATAGGAAAGATCAATGAAACTAAAAACTGGTTCTTTGAGAAGATAAAAATAACAAAATGTTGGGACTTCCCTGGTGGCACAGTGGTTAAGAATCCACCTGCCAATGCAGGGTACACGGGTTCGATCCCTGGTCCGGGAAGATCCCACATGCTGCAGAGCAACTAAGCCTGTGCGCCACAACTACTGAGCCCACGTGCTGCAGCTACTGAAGCCCATGCGCTTAGAGCCCGTGCTAGGCAACAAGAGAAGCCGCCGCAAAACAAGAGAAGCCACCACAAAATGAGAAGCCCACGCACTGCAACGAAGAGTAGCCCCTGCTTCCACAGCCAGAGAGAAAGCCCGTGTGCAGCAATGAAGACCCAATGCAGCCAAAAAACTCAAAATGTTAAAAACTGAGTAAACAGCCTGAAAATATATTTTAAACGAACCCCTGACAATCATGATTGCATGAACTGGTGACTGGAAACATTCATTTCTGACCTGCTTTTATTTTAACCAATATGCTATTTCTTTTTTTTTACTTTAATTTATTTTTATTTTTTTGGCTGCATTGGGTCTTTGTTGCTGCGTGCAGGCTTTCCTCTAGTTGCGGCGAGCAGGGGCTACTCTTTGTTGCGGTGCGTGGACTTCTCATTGCAGTGGCTTCTCTTGTTGTGGAGCACGGGCTCTAGGCGCGTGGGCTTCAGTAGTTGTGGTACACGGGCTCAGTAGTAGTGGCTCGCAGGCTCTAGAGCGCAGGCTCAGTAGTTGTGGCGCACGGGCTTAGTTGCTCCGCAGCATGTGGGATCTTCCCGGACCAGGGCTCGAACCCATGTCCCCTACGTTGGCAGGTGGATTCTTAACCACTGCACCACCAGGGAAGCCCCCAATATGCTATTTCTATCAGTTTCTTTTCCACAATTTATCTGAATGCACTGTCACCCCCTGTCCCTACCTCCTCCTCGCGGTCCAGCTGTACAATTTCCCATGGCCTAAAAGAACTTCCCTCTTTCTTCTCGGACTTTGCACACACACCCCACCTAGGATGCTCGCTTCTACTCTACTCTTCACCTGGTTAACTCCAACAGATTTCCCAGGTGAGAGCTTGAACGCAACTTTGTGTGAGGAAACTTCCCTGTCCACCATGCGCAGACAGTTGGCTGGAGACTTCCATGGGACAAGTCTAGGACATCCTTGTACGCATGATTTGAGGAAGCTTTTTCAAATATGGAGAACAACACTTTTTATTTTGTAGACTGTATGTAGAGTTGTACGTTTTCCAGGCACTCTCTTGACTTATCCCAACATCCATAAGCACCAAATATGAACAACAAAGAAAAGGGTATCTTTAAACTATGAAGTGTTAATGGCTCAGAGTGCGCCACATATATTGGATTAATGTAGCCAACGAGCTATAAGGACAGAAGAGGAGGATAAGTCAACAGAGAGGTATATTTTGGATGCTGAATCAAGAGAAACAAAATGGATTATTTTCTCTCTGAATCCTTCAAGGGGCTCTTAGTTTACATATGGCCTAAGAGTTCTTTGTGTTTCTTTGAAAGGAATACATTTGTGGTATTTTGTGAGATAATGAATGAGCTGGTGAGTACACAGGTGACATTAAAAAATGGGTATTTTATATGGTTTAACAATATACAAGTTATCTTACCTGGGGGTTTTTAAATACAGCATATTTTTCCTCCTTCTCCAAAAACAGCACTTTATTTTCTGTGTCTCTTGTCCAGTCTGATAAGATTTCAACAACATTTTCATGGTCTTCAAAAAACCTTTCTGATAGAACAAGAAAAAGCATTCTTTCAGACCCAAGACATCAGGGTTTCCAACAGAGGAATAAGCTGGTGTTGAGTTAACACAATGCTTCATACTTCTCATCAGTTTTTAGAAATTCCTAATTCTTACATGATGTCACATTGTAACATCTCTATTGTGTGTATTCTTCAGTCTCAGGTCTTCAACTTATTTTCCATTAAAAACATGGCAGATGAACCTACAATATAGTGATAATGGTCAGCCATTGCTCTTTTTGCATATTAGAATTTTTGACTATTTTAAATAGCCCCAGGTGGAGGTAACATCCTATATGAAAGGAGGCCAATAATTGGGTAAACAACTTTGAATGAAATTGTGAGAAATTGTGAGATAAGTGATGAGTACTATAAAACATGGACTAAACTGCTAAAAAACAATGTATTTCGGAACCAACCCTACACCTTCCTTTAGAGAGCTTTCAATTCTCTATTTGACTCACAGAGTTGAAGAAAACTTCAAGAGGTTATTTCCATGCAGACCATTTCCTCCAGAAAGATGTGTACCCAAAGCTTCTAAAACATGTATTTCTGTATTCCAACAGGCTCTCCCAGGAGACAATTGTTCTATGAGTGGTATTAAGAACGAGAAGTAACAGAGTATTTCTTTAATTGCTTTTTAGCTTTAAAAAAAAACTCAATCAACGTCTATCCACTGTCCTTTGCTCTTCGGGGCTGAGCCTCTTCCACTAGACAAAGTGTCAGACATTGAGTGAGCGGGCAGTGATGTGAGGCCCGCGGCAGAGTTATCCTAGAGTATAAAGAAGTAAACTTTAAAGAGACATCGGCTGACAGACACCCAGGCTCTCCGACCATCTGCTCAGCTTGCTAATCATGCGGTAAGAAGTATCCTCCTGTCACTTTCTTTCCCTTTTGGATCTGCTAGAGAAGTAGCAGCAATAATGCTTACATTCCCCAAGGTCTGGCCACCTGCTCCAATCCGAGTCTCTTTGCCACAGATAAATGAAGAGGCAAGCACTGAACCTGACCTAAGGGAAGTGATGCAGGGGGAGTCTTGATAGCCTTGAACCAAACTCTTCTTCGCAATAGACCAAAACCCATAATAAAGCAAACTCACAGGTTTTTTGGAGTACAGTCAATTGCTGGAACTGGGACTTACCGATTTGTAGTTCCGGATATATTTCATAAAGACACCAGTCCACATTGCAGTCACAATGGGTTTTCTCAAAAAGGTTGTCTAGAACATCTCGGGCTAATTGCCGCTCATCCACCATCAGTGACTTCGTGCTGTTATCATTCATGTGCACCTTGACAACAAGCTGAGGATAAAGCCACAGGGCAGCCAGTAAATTCAAGCAACTGGAGAAGGTTAAGGTTTCAAGGTTGCTATCTCTTCTGCGAATTTAAGTAAGAAGGTGTCCCACAAACTCACTCATATGCCAAGCACTTGTTTAAGGTGCCAGGAATATAAACGTAGAGAAACCAGTTCACAAAAACAGAAATAAATACACAATAAGCAAAGTCCCTGCCCGGCTTTCAGAGACTCTGCATCCTGGTGAGGGAGAGAGAAAACCAACACAACCCAAGAAGTGCTGCCTGCCGGCCTCCCTGACATCTTTCTGTTACTTCTTCAGGTTCATCTCAGAGCCCAGAAGCGTTGCTTAGCTGAAAGCCGTGCCGGTATCTTTATAATAAATTCTTCTGTCTTGCTTAGCTGGAGTTGGGTCCCATTTCATGCAACCCAAGAGTTCTATGACACAGGTTAAGACCAAGTTGGTTAACCTACAATTCTTTGAAGGTCGGAAGTTGCAGAGTGACACAGTGTCACCGAGGGGTCTTATTGAGAGGCAGGTGGTGTCACAGCAGGACACGTTTGAGATTAGAGGTGGACTAAACCAGATCAATGTAGACTGAGAAAGCGCTACTATGGAGGCATGCAGGCAAATGAGTGACCTAATGCACTTTTCATTCGATTAAAAAAAAATTTACTGCATTGAGTTCACAGTCAAATTGGTAGCTACCTTATTCCAAATCTGGAGGGTCTGGTGTGAGAATTTACTCCTAAGGGCACAGGATTTCACTGATTTTTCCCAGACAACTTGTCAAGGTTATTAAAACTTCTGATCCCTAAGAGAGACCATGATTCTGATGTAACATAACAGAATTAATTCAACAACTAATCAGCTAGGGTTTGGATTTTCTTTGATACCTGTGTTATTTGTAGCATTTTTTTTTTTTTTTTTTGCGGTACGCGGGCCTCTCCCGTTGCGGAGCACAGGCTCTGGACGCGCAGGATCAGCGGCCATGGCTCACGGGCCCAGCCGCTCCAGGGCCTGTGGGGTCTTCCCGGACCGGGGCACGAACCCGCGTCCCCTGCATCGGCAGGCGGACTCTTAACCACTGCACCACCAGGGAAGCCCTGTAGCATATTTTTAATTCCAGCAGTTGTTAGTTATGAGTGCTACAGGTTATAACAGTGCTATCTATCCAGTCTTCAAAAGGAACAGTGGAAATGTGCCCATGAAGCCCACATTTATTAGACACTTATGTTAAGGGAAGATTTTCCATAACTCCTTCTGGGAAGATCTACGTTCTTATTTTATTCTTTGCCAAGATCCTCCCTAATTAAGTGGGAGTTAGCTCTAGTTAGAGTCCATCTTTGAGTGCCACACGGGAAGGAAGGGCTGCCTTTCCCTTTCCAGACCATCCCTGCCCAAACTCCAGCCTGCAGTGCCTGCAGTTACTCCACAGGCTTCCAGCAGAGAATTCCCAGAAGCAACATCGTCAACCAGAACCCCCTGACACTCTTGCGTAAATTTCTATTCTAACTTGAAAAGAGAAGCATGAGATAGTTAGAGACAAGTTCTGCCTATTCTGTCTGTCTAAGGTTGGTCCTGGTTATTCACATATGAGGCTTATCATTATTTTTAAAAAGTGTTTAGATGGAGTGAAGAGAGAAGTCATACAAGTGGTAACATTTCTTCCTCCCCCAAAGTTTGGGTTAGATTCTGAGCAGCAGGGAAACTGCCCCTCTGGTCCCACTCCCACCCAACTGGATCTTGAAGACAGTGTGTAGTTAACAGTGAAGAAGGCAATTCCTGTGGATTTCTGTGCAGAGTTACTGAGAGCAACCAAGGGTGTGGATGGTGATAAGAATCTGGACGAGGAGCAGGCAAGGACCACAAGTCGAAGCACACCTAGTATTGCTCTTCCCACACTTGCACACCTAAGACTCAAATGCAGACATCAGGGCAATAAAGGTGCATTTCCTCCTCCTGGAACCATTCAAATTAGACCATTATTCCAGGCTTGTCCGAAGAATACTTTTTTTCCCTTGAAAACCTGTAGCCCAGAAACGTCTAGTTCGACAGTTGTTTTTGTTTTATGTTCATCTTTTTTTAAAAAAATAAATTTATTTATTTATTTTTGGCTGTGTTGGGTCTTCATTGCCATGCATGGGCTTCTCATTGCGGTGGCTTCTCCTGTTGCAGAGCATGGACTCTAGGCATGCAGGCTTCAGTAGTTGTGGCACACGGGCTCCATAGTTGTGGCTCACGGGCTCTAGAGCACAGGCTCAGTAGTTGTGGCACACAGGCTTAGTTGCTCCGTGGCATGTGGGATCTTCCAGGTCCAGGGCTCGAACCCGTGTCCCCTGCACTGGCAGGCGGATTCTTAACCACTGCGCCACCAGGGAAGTCCCTGTATGTACATCTTTTGATGTATTTAAAACAACAGGCCCAGGACATCCCTGGTGGTGCAGTGGTTAAGAATCCGCCTGCCAATGCAGGGGACAGGGGTTCAGTGGGGAACCTCTGGTCCGGGAGTTCCCACATACCACAGAGCAACTAAGCCCACATGCCACAACTACTGAGACTGCACTTTAGAGCCCATGAGCCACAACTACTGAGCCCGTGTGCCACAACTACTGAAGCCTGTGCACCTAGAGCCCATGCTCCACAACAGGAGAAGCCACCGCAATGAGAAGCCCATGCACCGCAAGGAAGGGTAGCCCCGGCTCACCGCAACTAGAGAAAGCCCACATGCAGCAATGAAAATCCAATGCGGCCAAAAATAAATAAACTTATTTAAAAAAATAAAATAAAATAATGAAACAATAGGCCCAACTACTACAATGTCAAAGACCCATTCATCTGACCAGAGAAATCAGACGTGGATGGTTGTGTGGAAAACAGAAATGCCTCAAATAGTGGAATGACCATGGCTTATTTTCTGTGGAAGGCATACCTGCTGCTCTCAGCTGAGGAATATTGCTATAAAGTAGTTACATGTCCTAAGAAACACTACCAGTGTTAGGACTTAGAAGACAATCTTCCTGATGAAAAAATTAGTGATGTTTGACCACATTTCATTCTTGCTTAGGAATTCTTGAGAAAATAAAACATAGCTTGGTGTTTTGCTTTTAAAGAGAGAAAAAAAACTAAATCACATAATTTGACAATGATGCAATTATGAAAGGGTTGGGTTTTTTTTTTTGGCAGAAATTGCAAACTAAATTTAATCCATATGTAGTTACCAATGTCCACAATTATAAAACTTAGGGGAAAGAAAAACAAGAGAAGGCTGATGACTTTTAGCAAGAAGAAATCATATTTAGTCTTCTTCACAGCTTTCTTCACATTTACAAGCTGAAGAGTAGCTATATACCAACACATGACACCCTAAGTCACAGTTAGGCGATTAGCAAGCTGAGTACTTTTCATATCAACACCATATGATATAGAGTAAAATGACTCAAGAATGAAAAAACTTCCCCTTTCTAATCCATCATAGTAAAGATTTAATGGTTTTTATCATTTCTTCTTTTTCTTTTGCAAACTAATAAATACAAAATTATCCCAGCCCTAAATCATTTGCAATATATACATTTTTGCTTCTATGATAAAATTTACAAATGGAATTGGTCTCCTGTGTCACAGAGCTTTAAAACAAAGAAACAAAATCAATGAGTGAATCCGATTCTGTTTCCAGTTCCAACAGCTTTGCAACACAACTGTGTACATCGTTCTTCGTGATCCAAAGTGATGTCAACACCCCACAGAATACTTGAGGGCAAAGTACTTCAGATAAACTTGATTCCATCCTTTATAAAACATGTTGTAGCTTATGTGTTAGTACATCTTAGTTACTTTATTAATGGATGAGTATGACTCAGTTTTTTTTCTGATGTTCTGTGCCACACAGCCTTTTGTTTTTAGAAATAAGTCTGGAGGGTCCTAAGTCAGAAAAAATATACACCTTAGCTTCTTAATTTTCTTTCCTCTCCCACTGATCAGAACAGCTTCTGTTTCACATCTGCTTTGTTGACTGGAGGCAGGTGGAGCTTTTTGCTACTGTTACAATTCACCTCAACTAAATTATGGCAAAGTTCTGTGGAAATACTGCTTTCTCCTCCTTGTTCTCTTCATCTCCAGTTAAGCAAACTGGCCAAATATGCTAGTTGTTCTACCTTATTTTTTATATTTTTTAAAAATTCATTTATTTATTTTGTCTGCGTTGGGGCTTCGTTGCTGCACTCAGGCTTTCTCTAGTTGCAGCGAGCGGGGGCTACTCTTCGTTGCGGTGCACGGGCTCTCCTTATGGTGGCTTCTCCTGTTGCAGAGCACGGGCTCTAGGCCCACGGGCTTCAGTAGTTGCAGCATGCGGGCTCAGTAGCTGTGGCACATGGGCTTAGTTGCTCTGTGGCATGTGGGATCTTCCCAGACCAGGGATCAAACCCATGTCCCCTGCCTTGGCAGGTGGATTCTTAACCACTGCGCCACCAGGGAAGTCCCAGGTTCTACCTTTTAATCTAAGAACCAACTTCTCTTTTCATTTATCCTCTGAGAGTATCGCCAACGTGGCCCCCATTTTATAAACCATCCAGTGGTTTAACATAGTTGAAATAATTATGAATTGTATTTTTACTCATTTTCTCTTGTCTTTTTATCTCCAAAGGGAAAGTCGGCAACCTAAGACAGCCCATCTTCCTCTGCCATCCATTTGTAACTTGGTTCAGTACATGTTTATCTACAGTGAGGTCTTGTGCTAGAGAGACGGCTATGAAACAGGTCACCCTGCTCTCATCCCTTCCCCTACAATCCACTTTCCACACAATGGCCACTACGATCTTTAAAAACCATATATTATCCCTTGTTAAAAACCCTCATATGGGGACTTCCCTGGAGGTCCAGTGGTTAGGACTCTGTGCTTCCACTGCAGGGGCCACAGGC
Source organism: Delphinapterus leucas (assembly GCF_059928025.1). Lineage (NCBI taxonomy): Eukaryota > Metazoa > Chordata > Mammalia > Artiodactyla > Monodontidae > Delphinapterus > Delphinapterus leucas. Next base: position 18,636,932 of record NC_143130.1, on the reverse strand, counting down.
TCAATCCCTGGACGGGAAGCTAAGATCCCGCATGCCGCATGGTGCGGCCAAATGCTTTCCCACTGCATTGACAATATGTTCCAAACTCTTCATCAGACCTGTGAGACCCTGTGACCCCACCTGCCTTTCTGCCCTCAGCTCCTCCCATTTTCCCTCCTGCTCAAGAGGTAAAGGGGATCAACAGTATGGTGACGGATGGAAGCTAAATTTTGGGTGGTGAGCACACTGTAGGGTATACAGAAGCAGAAATATAAGAATGTACACATGAAACTTACATAACGTTATAAACCAATGCTACCTCAATTAAAAAAAAAAAAAAAGATTTCCTTGGGCAGTATCACTCCTTCCGGCTTTATTTTCTTCATAGCACTTCTCTCCCCAGCTAGAAGTGAACTCTACACAGGCAGGGAACTCACCTGACTGGTTCACCTCTCTGTACCCCCAGCACCTGGTCTATGAGATGAGGATGCATCAGTAAAGAAAACACAAAACTCCCTGGAGGAGCTTCCCTGGGGGTGGGGAGGGGAGGTAGGCATTAAACAGGATAAACAAGTAATCTGGACAGTACGCTGTACGGGGAGGAAGGAAAGCCGGGGGAAGGTAAGGGGTGTGTGTGTGCATGGCACTGAGCAGGTGACCAGACCTAGTGAGGGACAAAGAGAACCCACTGGAATCTGGGGAAGAGCTCTGCAGGCAGGGGGACCGCAAGGCACAAAGGTCCCGAGGCAGAGGCATGCCTGGAACATCTGTGGAGCAGCAAGACCAGTAAGCTAGAACAGAGGGTGAGAGAGAGGGCTGGCAACCAGATCATGCAGGGACTTGATGTCGTTGTGAGGATTTGGGCTTTATTGTGTGTGTGTGTGTGTGGGGGACATCCTTGAGCAGAGGAGGGACAAGAAAAGAGGTGGGAAGAGAATCACACGAGGGGGACTGGTCTTAGAAACATGACAGTCCATGCACAGGAGCAGGAAAGACCATGGACCACCTGCCACAAGTGCAGGCGGGTAGGGAGGCAAATGTGTTGGGAGCTTGCAGAACCTTTCTTTGGATTGCTTCTACTTCTCAGTGCAATGGGCTGAGAAAATGTGGGAGAGGAAGGAGGTATTGGAGATTTTCAGAGAGAGGACAAGGTGGAAGTAGTTTTCTAGGTTCGTGGGAGAGAGACTGGACTTGGAAGCTCAGGCAGCACCGAAGGCCCAGGCTGGATTTAACCAGGGGTTCACAGAGTGAGGGCAAGGGGGGAGAAGGCAGCCGAGGATGTTATCAGTTCAATAACCGACCACAGAATGCAATCACACATAGAGAATGGGGAAGAAAAATGATAAAAAGGTTCATGCATGCCTGAAATGAATGGAACCAGAACGATCTGAAAAAATTCTCATAGATGAACCTTGGAAGTCTGGATCCTGGAGTAGTCAAGGAATATTTATTAAATATCGACCAACATGTACTGAAATCCTTCATTCAAGGAACCATGAGAGGTGCTGCAGGAACATAAAATCTAATGCCCTGTATGAAAAGAATAATTCACCCAACTGTAAGTAAAAAGTTCTTAACGAGTCTCAGCCACGGTATATGCTTCAGGAGTCGAAGTGAGACTGTTTATCTTTCTCTTAATTTAACTAACTATTGTTAACACTTTATTATTAGGTAGGTGATTCTCCTGAGCTTAAATACATGTGTCTCTGATATAATACAATATATGTGTCTCCAGAAAAACCTATGCTCTACAGAAAAAGCACGATAAATTACAGGCTTATTGGGACAATAGGGTCGAGGCAGGTCACTCAAAACCTATGCCAACTTTGAACACACAGCTCTAGCCAAAAGAACATTTGGTATTTCAGGAGAGAACTTGGACATCCAGGGCAGACTGGGGGCTGCCTCAGGGGGTATATAAAATGCAAAAAAGCAATCGTGGAAATGAGGTGATGCCACTAGAAGCTGAACTCTGACCCAGGTGACTCGCCAACTTGCCCCCAGAAGGGGGCGCCACCTGCAATTACCCAAGAGTGAGCAGAACCCAGAGTGCATCCTTAGGGGAGGGAGCCCTGGGGGTAGAGACTTGGAAATCTCCATATTTACACTAACATAGGTCCCCTATTTATCAATCACAAATGAGCCAAGCGAGGTCATTAAAAGAATAATTTATCTTTGTCCTTAAATTTAAAAAACTACAACTCATTGGAAAGCACCACTTAAAATTAAAATCTTTTTTAGGCTTAAGCATAATAAAAAGTCATTAATTTGACTGCCCCATGCAAAAGTGATTCCTAATTTACCTTCTTGACCTTGGCCTCCTTCAGTTTTTCCAATGCTAGCTTAATTTTATCAGCCTTGGCTTGGGCTTCTTCTTCTTCCTGTAAAATGACAAGACATTCAACACAGTCCATTAAATAACACCAGGGAGTAAGTACCCTTGCCATTGTTAGTGTCTTAGTCACTTTATATTGACAAAAGGCTGTGTTATATAGGGCACCAAATTTCACATGATTGATTTTCAAAATTTAAGTAACTGTAACAGAAATCTTCAACCTGGAGATACAGAAGACAGTCACCCTTTATATCTTAGGAATAGTAACTTAAAAGATGAAATGATGACTCAGAGTTTCACATATTTAGTCTGCAAAAATCTCTGTTTGGCTCAAAATTGGGTCTAACCTGAGGAATCTATAGGTGAATCTCAAGGGATTTGAGCACTTCCTGAAATTATACACATTCTTTTGAATTAGTATGTGTTTTCTGGGATTCTTAGTTTTTATGAGATTCCTAAAGGGTCCTTATCTTCCCCAATCAAACTTAAACTTATAATTCACAAAAAAACCCCAAAAAACCCACAACAAACTACTGACAAACACATGAGCAGGCAGAAAAGAGAGTGAAATATTTTATGAGCCCAAAGCAGACATATATCTTCTTATACCAGTAGTTCTTATATACTTTTTGAGCCACAAACCCCTTTAGGAATATGTTTAAAGCAATGAAGCCCATAAAGCTTCACATATGCATTTGACTTTGCATACAGCTGGGAATCACAGACTCCTTGACTTCTTCATGGACCGACCCTATATTAAGAGCTTCTGCTCTTTAGAATGGCTGTTATCGAAGACAAGAGATAAAAAGTGTTGGCGAGGGCTTCCCTGGTGGCACAGTGGTTGAGAGTCCGCCTGCCGATGCAGGGGACACGGGTTCGTGCCCCGGTCCGGGAAGACCCCACATGCCGCGGAGCAGCTGGGCCCGTGAGCCATGGCCGCTGAGCCTGCGCGTCCGGAGCCTGTGCTCTGCAGTGGGAGAGGCCACAACAGTGAGAGGCCCTTGTACCGCAAAAACAAAAAAAAAGTGTTGGTGAGGAAGTGAAGAAATGGAAACCTTTGTGCACTGTTGGTGGGAATGTAAAATTGGTGCAGCTGCTACGGAAAACAGTATGGCAGTTCCTCAAAAACTTATAAATAGAACTACCATATGATCCAGCAATTCCACTCCTGGGTATCTACCCAAAGGAAATGAAATCAATATCTTGAAGAGATCTACACTCCCATGTCCGTGGCAGCACCATGCACAGCAGCCAAGACATGGAAGCAACCTCAGTATCTGTTGATGATGAATGGATAAAGAAGATGTGGTGTAGATATACAATGGAATATTATTTATCCACGAGAAAAGGAAATCATGCTGTTTGTGACAACATGGATGAAACTTGAGGGCATGACACTAAATGAGATAAGTCAGACAGAGAAGGACAAATAGTGTATGATCTCACTTACATGTGAGAATCTAAAAAAGCTGAACTCATAGAAACAGAGAGTTGAATGGTGGTTGCCAGAGGCTGGGGACAGAGGAAATAGGGCGATGTTGGCCAAAGGGTACAAGCCTCCAGTTGTAACATGAATAAGCTCTGGGGATCTAAAGTACAGCGCGGTGACTACAGTTAACAGTACTGTATTATAAACTTGTTTAGAGAGTAGATCTTATATGTTCTCACCATATGCACAACAAAAAGGTAATTATATGAGGTGATGAAGGTGTTAACTAACCTCGCTATGGTAATCATTTCTCAGTATATGTGTATCTGATCATCATGTTGTATGCCTTAAATCTGTACAATACTATATGTCAATTATATCTCAATAAAATTGGGGGAAAAAGAGCCTCTGTTCTATATGGATCACCAATTTTCAAATAATTTTTATACAATAATCACATAATAGAGCAATGAATAGGATTTAATATTTGATTTATATTTCATATTTGTTCATTCAAAAGGCATTGTAGGGACTTTCAGGGTTACTAGGGTCGTATTTATGAATACTGATCATCACCCAGTACAACGAAGGCAGAAGCCACAGGAAACAGAGCTAGGTTCTTACTGTAAAATATTTTTAAAGTGGCTTACTCTAAGAAAAATCCTTAAAGCGCTCTTCTTGCATGGATGAGAGATATGAGTTAACGTCCCACGTAATGACAATATGAACTTCCCAGAAATCTATTAATATCAAGCACTCATCACCTACCCGCCCCATAACGCCCCTCCCAACTATGACCTTACACGTGATACATAGATATCTTTGCCCTACTGAATACGGCTGCCAGATTCAGCAAAATTCCATTTAGTTCAATTCTGAAATATGTAAGGAATGCCTTCTATTCTTTATGTACTGGACTAGGACCAGGGACACAGAAATGTATAAATCACTTCCACAGTTCATACCAAGTTAATAAAACATGACCCCAAAAGGTTGAGTATTATCAGGGAAAGTTGCATACAAATACAGATTTTAGCCAAACTATAACAATTCCTGAATATGGCCCTAATATGTTCTTTATACACACCAATGTGTCCTTTTATGGAGACTCTGGCTTTGCAATGAACACATCTGGGATTCTTGTTTCTTAGAGTCTCAGAGCTCTGGGCGTACAAACTTAAATGTAACCGCCACTCTGAAGAAGGTCAGAGATCTTGGGTAGCAGAGGTCAAGAGTCCTGACCCCACGGACTTACCTGAGAGAGAGGTTCAGGAGTGGGTGGTGGCAAAGGAAGGTCTAACATGGGATCAGCTGGTGGAGGAGGTAAGTCATCCTCATATTGGTTAACACTCGGTGCAGCAACATTTGCTGTGTAACCAAGAGAGGCTGCACCACTGAAACTTGGTATATCCAGAGATGCTGAATGAGGTCGGCTCTGAGAGGACTCTTTCTGGGCCTGGATTGTCCTCTGCTCAGCTTCTCTTATGTCTGCTACCAGATCCGCCATGAGAGCATCTAAATCTTGGTCTTCCAGTGCATTTAAGGACTCTGATAGGGAAAATCACGTTAATGGTCAAGACAACAATTTGCACCTAGGAAAACTTAACGAAGGTCATTTTAAAGAGTACATTTGAGTACTGGTTGCAAGGGGCTGGGGTGGGGGAAATAGGAAGAGGTTGGTAAAAGGGTATGAACTTTCAGTTATAAGGCGAGTAAGGTCTGAGGATCTAAGTATAACATGATGACTACAGTTGATAACACTGTATGGTATAATTGAAATTTGCTGAAAGAGTAGAACTTAAATGTTCTCACTAAAAAAAAAAAGAATAGGTGAGGTGATGGATGTGTTAACTAACTTGATGGGGGAAATCCTTTCACAATGTATATGCACACCAAATCATCACACTGTACACTTTAGATATCTTATAATTTTGTCAATTAAACCTCAACTGGGACTTCCCTGGTGGTGCAGTGGTTAAGAATCCACCTGCCAATGCAGGGGACACGGGTTTGATCCCTGGCCTCGGAAGATCCCACGTGGCACAAAGCAACTAAGCCCATGCGCCACAACTACTGAAGCCCGCGCACCTAGAGCCCGTGCTCCGCAACAAGAGAAGCCACCTCAATGAGAAGCCCATGCACCGCAACGAAGAGTAGCCCCTGTTCACCACAACTAAAGAAAGCCCATGCACAGCAATGAAGACCCAACACAGCCAAAAAAATTAATTAACTAAAAAAACCTCAATAAAGCTAAAAAAAAATCACTTCTCTCCAAAAAAAAAAAAAAAAAGAGAAAGAAAGAAGAGAAAAGAAAACAAACGGGGGAATGTCTTCCCTACATTGGGACCTCACAGGTCAGCTATAAAGTCAACTCCAAGCACCTGATCAGATGCCTAAGTAGAGAATTCTTGTACATTCTCGTGCAAGATCTTAGAGTTTTAGAAAGTAGGGGAGGGGAGAGGCTGGAAAATTCTCCCCAGGTGTTTGGAGGGCAGACAGAGCACCACTGATAAATATACTTGGAAGAAAGTAGGTCTCCACCAACTGGGATTTATTTAATACGCCTTGAGACTTGGGGTGAGGGCAGAGTTTCTGTGGGCACACCATCCAACTATAGGAACTCTCACGTCACAAAAAGAGCAGTTAATGATAAATATTTAATAGCAGGAAATAAAGCACCAAGGGGGTTAAGGAATGAAAAAAAAAATTTTTTTTAATTGGGATTAAGTGGTAAAGACTTCATAAGACAGTGAGCTGGGAGTTAACTCTTAAAGGAAAGGGCATACCCGAATTTTCAGAGTGAGGGTGAGGGAGGACGATTTTCACTGGAATTTCTTCCACGTGAGAGATTACTGTGGAGATAAGACCTGGGATCCTGAAAGCTGGTTAGACCACGTGGCATACAGGGAGCCGTGGCTGTGAGTCGTGTTGCTACAGCACTTTGTCCATCAGGCAGTCACCAGATGGTGAGCGTGATGAACAAAGTATGGGCAAGGTGGAAGTGATCATGAGGGGGAGAATTCTAGCTGCTGTGTGCAGCGTGAACTGGATTGAGGAAATGCGGGCAGGGGAAATGAAGCCCTCTCAGAAACAAATGAGCAGAAAGCGTGGTGAAATCATTTATTGCCAAACGTCATCAGCATAAACACCATGTAGCATATTACATTAGTGCCAATAGTTCTATGTACAGCACTTGGACTGAAGTTTGGATCTCTTAACCAGGTAAAAAGCATTTTCCTTCTAAGCCACCGCTGTTTTGCATATAGCTTTTCATAAAATTAAGTGAAATTTTAAAAATCTCAGAGAAAATATGTGTAGAACTAATGAAGCATATTCCTAATTTTCCAGTGTCATCAATTACATTGTGACTGTAGACACACAGCAAATGATTTTAATCCTTTATAAAAATTTTAGGGACAGAACTCCCACAGTAACACATATAGTAACAATTTCCAAAGCAAATTATAATCCTCAACATATTGGTATGGGATTGAGTGATAAAGAATTGGGGATTCTGTTCAGAAGTTTATCGTTAACTCTCCAAATAACTTTGGGTGAAGTATTTTTTGACTCATTTTAAGCAATGTTTTAAGGGAAGACAGTAGAAAAAAAAATCTATTCCTATTGTAATTCCCAACAAAGTTAATTTTCAGTACATATCAGTACTTTTTTAATGGTCTTGTCTCCTTAATGACACGAGTTTCTTGTTAGTGTCTTTTAACATGACTATGTTTACGTATTGCTGGGTTTCTTGGATTCTGACATTTTCAGTAATTTTTTGATACTAGGTAATAAGTGCTTCGAAAGCATTAGTTGAGCTTCTACAACTAAATTACTGATTAAATTTTAATGGAACTGATTATTCAGCTGTTATGAGTGTGTCAGGCAAATCTGCACTGTTCATATATGCAAGTATATGTTCTCTATTAACGTCATAATTTGACTAAAGTGTGTTGGTTTTCTGAAACTTCATAAATGTTACCATCATTCCACGTTGCAGTGGAAACGACTGACAGAAATAATAAGTTTATATGGAAGATAGAAAAGAGGGTGGGAAAAAGAGGAAATCAGAAGAGATGTACTATAATTTATCAAGATACAGTTATTCGAACCTTAAGGGTTTAATCTAAAAATTACTGAAAATGACAGAAACAAAGGAACCCAGTGAGTGATGGAAATAAAACTTGGAACTCTGGATTTCTGTAACTAGGCTTCTCTATTATTTTGTTCTTTATTCTTTTGGTTGGCACTGCAAGTCTTTGGAAAATCTTTTCCAAGAGTTGCAGTGAATTCTCATTAATTTGGAAGCAATCACTTCAAGATTCATTGTAATTTGAGTAGCACATGGGCTAAAGATTGTCAATGCACTAAGGAGGAAGAGAGATTTTTGTTAATAAAATATGACAAACTTCAGGGGACTAAAATGTCAAATAGACCAAATATACTATATTATATATTAAATATATATTATTTAAAATATATTTTGAAGCATCTATTCATATATTCTCAATCATTATGAAATGGGCAGTTCATTAATATCCTCGAAGGGACATTTCCTTATTAATATTTTCTTATACTACTGTACCTTATTACTGTAATGGCTTAGGAGTAAGAAGAAGCTCTCTGTTTTTTTTTTTAAAAAAAATTAGAAAGCTTTGAGACTTTCAGCAAATACAGGAGAGTGTTCCTTTTCATTACAGGCAAAAATATCTTCTTGGCCTCTCAATTCAATCCAAACAGCAGCACTCAATCTGAACGAAATCCAGGACTTTAAAAATTATACTTGTCATGATGTCCAAGTTCCTTAAATTTTGTTTTCAGATTACAGTTGTGTACAGATTTTAGTCATTGTTATCATTTCAAATTACTTAAGAAAAGAAATGATACTCACCATTTAAATCCTTAAACCCCACACTGTAGTTAAATTCAGCTCTGGGCGGTTTAGGTTCTGGAGGAGGGACAGTGTCGACTCCTAAACTCTGTGAAAACGGATCCCAACCCCCAAAGTTATTCATGATACTAATATTTTTGCAGTGCAATTTAATCATTAAGTAAAGAATCATTTGCTGCTTATACATATTCTCTTTAAATATGTTCTCTAAAAACTGTATTCTTACTTGAACATGCTTTAGGTGATTTTTTTTTCGTACAGAAAATGACAAGTTAAATTATGACAAGTTAAAAATGACAAGTTAAAAATTATTCTAGAAGGTACATCTTGAAACAAAACAGGTCAAATGATGAGAATGAGGTTGTTCATTTTTAGAGACAACAAAAAATTTCCGGGAATGAAGCATTGTGACACATACACTACATACAATTCATAAGGATTTAAGTTATGACATCAAAGAAAGGAATTGTTTAGTCACTTGAAGATAAGAGCTGTTTCAGGATGCAATCTGTTATTACACAGTAAAATGTTAATGCTGTTACTCTTATTTAATAAAACTTGTTAAAAAGAAATTAAGCCACAGTAATTTACTAATTTTGTAAATAACATTATTTTCTAATTGATAAAGTGACTGCTTGTATGATTTAAAAGCTAATATTTAAAAATATTTTTACATCCATAGTTTGAGAAGTGATTTCACCTGTTCTTAAACATGAGTGTTTTCATGACAATGAGTACATTCTTTGATATTAATTTGATTTGGTAAGTAATATCCTTGTTCATGTCTTAAATTTCTGAAGGAAACCAATCATTATAGGTTTGAGAATAAATTAATGAGATATCATCAGTTATACGTAGGAAAAAAAAGGCCATTAATCAAAAAGAAGTTAAAAAAAAAATGAACCCAATCAAGTTAGAATCAAGGATAAAATGTACGGAAAAGTGACTGCAACTCCAGAATTCATTCTAAAAACCGGAATGAACTTGCAAAAATTGCCAAGAAAGAGGGAGGTTGATGGAGAAACTACAGGGCAAATACCAGAAAAAAAAATTTAGTGAAAGAAAGTACAAAAAAATTCATTAACTAGTTGGTTTTTAAATGCTATAACTGGGAAGTATAACATCACAATTAGGGTTGCCAACTCATTTTTTTCTCAGGAATATAATTTACTAGGCTACTTACAGAAATTAGAAGTAGTTCTCTAACAAAACATGAATGCATGAATGTGTAACGTAACAGGCTTTGAGTAAAATACAGAGAGAGGGAAAGGAGAGAGAGGAAACCGGTTTTAGGAAGGAACTCCTTCTATCACAGCTTTAGCCAAGCAAACCCTGTGACCCCACTCACCTGAGCGCAATAAAGAAAGATCAAACCCCAGAAAGGCCTTCAGTGAAAGCAGATCCAAGACACTCTAAGGGGCCCTCTTCTTACTCTTGAATTAGAGTAACAACACTGAGCTATGAAAATCCCAGACTCTGACCAATCAGAATAATCATTCCTCTATGGAGCAGAAGTGAGTGAATGGACAAAGAGACCACAGATGTTCATTAAACCCTCCCCCTTCATGGGAGGAAAAAGGTCCTCTGATTTATAGCAATGTGGCTTCCATCCTAACACTCCCTGGTTATTAGTCAGCACCCTTTTCTCTAAGCCTGTCGCCTCACATTTTGTCTCTTCTTTCATAGAATCTAAACCTTCTTGAATTTTATACGGAATATAAAGTAGATGCTCACTAACATTGATTTATTTTTCCTAAAATAAATACTTTAAAAAAACATAGATTATTCTTCATTTATTTTGTAGAAAACTTTAAGATCCCTATCATATTGAGGAATACTGGATGATTCTTATTTTAGTGCTTTATGCAGAAAGCGATAAGCTGACTAGTCTTTATATAAAGGTAACTGCAGGGGAAATTGTTCAGTGGTAGTGGTTGTGGAAGGTTTGCTTGGGGAAAATTCCTCCACTGGCTAAATATTTGAACACGATGAGCATGAAAATTGCCATAATAGAATGTATGTGTGACCCAGGCATTCAATTAACTGAACTCAGAAGGGTATAAACAGGAAAAAAGGTTTATTTTCTCCCCCACCACTGTTACATCAGGAATATATAATATTGTCAATTTCCAGTCTTTTTAAAAAGATAGCTCTGGGCTTCCCTGGTGGCACAGTGGTTGAGAGACTGCCTGCCGATGCAGGGGACACGGGTTCGTGCCCCAGTCAGGGAAGATCCCACATGCCGCGGAGCGGCTGGGCCCGTGAGCCATGGCCGCTGAGCCTGCGCGTCCGGAGCCTGTGCTCCGCAACGGCAGAGGCCACAACAGTGAGAGGCCCATGTACCGCAAAAAAAAAAAAAAAAAAAGATAGCTCTTGTCATATTAAAATCAAATTCTGTAACCCCGCTTTTTTTCTTTTAATGTTTTTTACTTTGAAAAATGTCAAACAAGAAGGTGAAAAAATAGTACAATGGACAACTATATACCCTTCGCCTACATCCATTTAACCCCATTTTTTTCTCATTTGAAAGTTAAGGAAGGGAATTTACCTGGGTCAGGAGATCCATCTCTCCCAGCAAATTGCTGAACATTTGGTCTATATCTTCGTTTGACTCACCCATCTGAAAAAGGAAGAAATCCAGTTATAAACAATCTAATAAAAGTCTGGGGCTTTCCTGGTGGCGCAGTGGTTGAGAGTCTGCCTGCCGGTGCAGGGGACACGGGTTCATGCCCTGGTCCGGGAAGATCCCACATGCCGCGGAGCGGCTGGGCCCGTGAGCCATGGCCACTGAGCCTGCGCGTCCGGAGCCTGTGCTCCGCAACGGGAGAGGCCACAACAGTGAGAGGCCCGCATACCGCAAAAAAAAAAAAAAAAAAAGTCTGATCCCCGGATAACTGTCCCATCTCTCTCTTTTCCCCAAAAGCCCCATAGACAGGCAAGTAAGTCAAGAAGAGAAGGTTGTAGAGAGGGAGGTGCATTTCACCCTGAAATTCCATGCCTGACCTCTCTGCAATTTGCTTGGTCCAAGATTCAACGGAACCCTAGTAACTGTCTCAGACCAACAATTGGACTCTTTTTCCAGATGGAACTAGTCTCTTTGGGGCCAAGTGGACAACATTCAGGAATTCACATCACCATAGGACACCCTGATTGGAAAAGGAGAACGCCTCAGGCCACAGGTGATGGCATCAGAGTCATGTCCATTTAAAAACCTAACACAAAAATGATATGTCAGCGGTAAGATTATTTACCAAACGATTCCTTGCTTTACAAAGTTGTCTCTGAAACAGCAGCTTCTGGCACATTTATTTGGAAATTTTAGGGTGACAAACACTTAAAACTAAAATGGCCACACAATCAAGTGATGAGAGATGGAAATAAAACAAGTTTTACATTATAATCTTTCTCTACTTAAACTGAAAGAACTGTCCAAGAGAGGAAAAGTGTTTCCATAAAGTCGGGTGGGGGCACTCTCCTCCTGACATCATTGGCAAAGCTGGATTAGGACATTAGGAGACATGATTACGAGGCTTAATTAGTAATGTGTTGTTTAGCAAAGGGACTCAACTGCTTCATCTGTAAGACGAGGAGTTTGCCGCAGATAATTTCTTAGGGTCCCAAATGCTCTAAAACACTAGAAGATTAGTACCAATTACAGCTCAAGCTAAGAAGTCTGGTGAGTGCAGCATGTATTATTTAAGCCAAACAATATTTATATGTATGTATGTGTGTGTTTGAATTATTTTATATGGAAACTTTTAAATATATACAAAAGTAAAGAGAATAATATAATGATTTTTATGTACCCAGTGTCCAGCTTTAACAATGATCAACTCATGACTAATCTTTTTTATGTAGATACATATGTAGCACTAAAAGATTGTTGTTGTTGTTTTTTTACCATAATACTATCATCTCTGCACACACACGTGTGTGTCTGCATTTAAAATAAATTATTTGGGACTTCCTTCGTGACACAGTGATTAAGAATCCACCTGCCAATGCAGGGGACATGGGTTTGATCCCTGGTCCGAGAAGATCCCACATGCTGCAGAGCAACTAAGTGCATGCGCCACAACTACTGAAGCCCACGAGCCTAGAGCCCATGCTCCACAACGAGAGAAGCCACCACAATGAGAAGCCCGCACACCACAATGAGAAGCCCGCACACCACAATGAGGAGCAGCCTCTGCTCGCTGCAACTAGAGAAAGCCCATGTGCAGCAACGAAGACCCAACACAGCCAAAATAAATAAACAAATAAATAAAATAAATTATTTGAATTGCCAAGATTTGGAAGCAACCTGTGTGTCCATCAACAGATGAATGGATAAAGATGTGGTACATATATACAATGGAATACTACTCAGTCATAAAAATGAATGCAATTTTGACCTTTGCAGCAACATGGATGGACTTGGAGGGCATTATGTTAACTGAAATAAGTCTGACAGAGAAAGACAAATAGTGTATGATATCACTTATATGTGTAATCTGAAAAATACAAGAAACTAGTGAATAAAACAAAAAAGCAGACTCACAGATACAGAGAACAAACTAGTGGTCACCAGTGGGGAGAGGGAAGCAGGGAGGGGCAATATAGGGGTAGGGGATTAAGAAATACAAACCATTAGGTATAAAATAAGCTACAAGGATAAATTGTACAACACAGGGACTATAGCTAATATTTTATAATAACTACAAATGGAGTATAACCTTTAAAAATTGTCAATCACTATATTGTACACCTGTAACTTACATAATACTGTACAGCAACCATACTTCAATAAAAAAATTATTTGGCTAAAATAGGCAAAGTCAGATCTACCTTTCGTTGAATAAATCATCTTGAAAACTTACAGTTCTCCCTTTACCATCACTTCAAACTAATACTCGAGCAATAATACTTTTTCATATTTAATAGCTTTAGCTAATCAGGGGTTCTCTCTTTATAAAATGTGTATATAAAAGACCTTTCTCATACTGACTCTGCTTACTTAAAACTGACCTGAATAATTTTTTAAAAACAATTCTTGAAAGTACAGAGATGTGGTGGTGATAATGACGATGATGAACACATTTATCTAGCACTTAACCATGTTCCAAGAACTGATCTACAAGCTGGGTTGATATTAACAGTAAACACCCAGAATGGCACTGACACTGAGAAATCAGAAGGAATGAGGGCTGTAAAAACCATCTGGAGTGAATTAGTGCATATCCTCCAAATATCCACCCTGCAAAGCTAGTGTTCAATCTTCCCATGTTATCTTCAATAGTTATCTTCACTTTACATCACTTAGGAAATCTTCTGGTTTAATTTTCCCATCATATGTTTTCCCCTCTCCCAATTTTAAGAAGGAACAACTCTTTTTTCCATGTACAACTTTACCACCTTCGCTGAAGATGAGATGAGGATTGAGAGTATTTTCCATCTGAATTTCATGCTCTCCACAATAACTCTTTCTTTGCTCTCCTTCTAGGCTCTCTCTCCAGTGAAACATAAAAGCCTCTCTGCGCTATATAGTTCCTGAGTACATTCAATAGTCATTTCAAGTTTTCAGTTGTGCATGTTTTATATTGGAGGGAGAATATGTGAATTGCTATGATTGTTAATTTTCCAGAACCTCCTATCTGGCTTCCACTGGAGGAGGTATCTTGCAGGAGCATGGGGAAGCTACAAAACTGGGTTGACCAGGAAGGGCCAGGAAGGGGACTTCATTCAAACAAAAGAAGTCTATGATACGATGGGACAAGCCCACTTCTAAGTAGCAGACACACCTGAAAGAATCAGGTGAACATACACATGGGACAGGGAGGCACGTGTTTGAGTCTGATGAAGCCATTCAGTGAGTGCTCAGGGTCAAACCATACAAGGTAGGCAGATGAGCCCTCAGGTACAGAAGTGACAGGTAAGGCAGACACTGCAGGTGTGGGTCTATGTGTGTAGGTCTAAGAGGTAGGAAGGATTCAAATAGCATCAGTGAAGAAAGGATGGAAGAAGTTCATTCCATTCTATGGATTGTTGGGTTTAGTGTTTATCATAATCAGAGAAGGAAAAAGAGATGCAGGTGGGCCCTGCCTCTGGCTGGGGAGGGAAGTCAATGCTAGGATCCACTCACATATGGTTTTAATTCCCTCCCAGTTGCTTATAAAGTATCTGAATCATACTCTCCCTTCTTCAAATTACCTACAAAATAGAGGAAAGAAAATATTTAAGTCAACAAAGTACTCATGGTTTCGAAAAGTGTCCCTTTGGGCTTCCCTGGTGGCGCAGTGGTTGAGAGTCCGCCTGCCGATGCAGGGGGACATGGGTTCGTGCCCTTGTCTGGGAAGATCCCACATGCCGCGGAGTGGCTAGGCCCGTGAGCCATGGCCGCTGAGCCTGCGCGTCTGGAGCCTGTGCTCTGCAACGGGAGAGGCCACAACAGTGAGAGGCCCGCATACCGCAAAAAAAAAAAAAAAAAAAAAAAGTGTCCCTTCAAATAATTAATCTGGTTTCAAAATCTTATAATGGATGATTCACTCATTACTTTAATAAGAGGAAATTAGCAGAAAAAAACTATAAAATTCCAGAACTGCCCATGTGAATTTATTTTCTTTAGAATATTATGCAGTACAATAATGTGACAAAATAAAGGAATCCTTCAGATGAATTATTACTAAAAGGGAAAGTTAAGAGTAAGTACTAGTGTTAACATATTTCAAAGTTTTTCATGAGAGAAAAGTAATCCTTTCAGAGTGGAAAAAAACAGATTTATTTGCTGACCTCAAAAATGCCAGTCAGTGTTAAAATAAACTCAAAGGAACCAAAGATGATGCTAGTAATAAGAATCTCATCCTTGATGCTTTCTCTTAAACCATTACATTTGGAAAAGCGCTAAATGATGAAGAATGAAGTCTTGAAAGGAAATGTGGCATTGATGGGTCAGAAATATCCACTGAGCCCAAAGACCTTAGCTTCTCAGCCTGTATACACCATTGATACAGAATGGGGTGAGGCGTATAAACACCACTATATACAAAACAGATAATCAACAAGGACCTACTGTATAGCACAGGAAACTCTACTCAGTACTCTGTAGTAACCTAAATGGGAAAAGAAATGGAGATATGTATATGTATAACTGAATCACTTTGCTGTACACCTGAAACTAACACAATATTGTAAACCAACTATACTCCAGTATAAAATAAAAATTAAATTAAAAAAAAAAAACCAGAACGGGTTGAGGACTTGCCAGAGTGAATCATACACCTAACACGGAAATAACTTGAAACAGCAGCATCTTCTTGTGACCTCTGCTGACTCTCCCTGCGTTCATCTGATAAAAATCTTTCCCCCTGCCCTTGCATTCCTTTTCCCCAGAGTGTGTTGATATTGAATTATTTAAAGGAGTCAATATCAAAATTATTCTGTAAATCCTGTCGTAAGTAAATATGTTACTGAATGGATCACAGTTTAAAAGAGTTGTATCCTTGGTGAAAATAATAAAACATTTAGTTAAGGGCTATTAACATAAATGTGTACATTCAAATCATCTTACATATTTATATTCCCCAAGAAAACCTTATGGACAGAACAAGAGTCCCGTGGATATATACATAGTGCCTATACACATACACATGCACAAGAAAACAGGGCTGTGTCTATTTGTATGTTTGGTATTTCCTGAAGGTCAAAATCAGGATTAAAAAGAGAGAAACCAAGCAAGAAAACACCCAGCCCTGAGCGCTCAAAGTGTTGTATGGGTTAACAGCCCCAAGAGCAGGGGTGGAGGAGCCTCAGTGAAGCAACGGATTGCAAAACAGCAACGTGCACATCGCAACTGGGTGGAATTAACATCTTTTTGTAAGTATGTCATTTCTGAATTCCTTTTGTGTCTTGGGAAGCACAACAAACCGTAGATTTAAAAAATTTGGAGGGACTTCCCTGGTGGTCCAGTGGTAAAGAATCTGCCTTCCAGGGCAGGGGATGTGGGTTCAATCCCTGGTTGGGGAACGAAGATCCCACCTGCCACAGGGCAACTAAAGCTCGCTCGCCACAACTACTGAGCCTGCATGCTGCAAACTACAGAGCCCACGCACTCTGGACCCGGGGTGCCACAACTAGAGAGAGAAAGCCTGCATGCCACAACTAGAGAGAAGCCCACGCTGCAACGAAAGGTCCGCACGCCTCAACAAAGACCCCACATGCCGCCACTAAGACATGATGCAGCCAAAAAAAATGAAAGAAAATAAATAAAAATTAAAAAAAAATTTTAAATAAATAATTTGGAATAGTTCTTTATCAGACAGATTTCACTGGGGTTTTTTTGGAGGGTGTGGAGAGTGGATAGGAGAGGGGTGGGTGGCTGAGGCTGCACATCCAGGCTGAAATTCTGCCTCAGATTCCTTGAATGACGGGGCAATTTTCCTGAATTCTCAGTCTTTCCACAAGGCTCAAGCTTCTAAGCCTCAGCTTTTATCTTCAGATAGTTTTTCTTCTCCACATATGTAAATTTCATATATAAACTTTAAATACACATATTTTAAAAATCTGTCCATAAGAGAAAACACTGACTATGCCAGGTGATGGATATGTCAATTCAATTTGTTGTGGTGATTGTTTCACAATATATACATATATCACATCATGTGGTACGCCTTAAACTTAATATGTCAGTTATATCCCCAGAGAGCAGGAAAAAGGTCTACTCTAAGTACTCTGATATATATATGCTTAACACCTGTTTCTATCTATGGCCAAGTTAACCTCAACTATTTAACTCAGTTTGGATGCAGGTTTCATTGCCATTTGCACGAGCAATTCCAGCCATGACTTTGGACCTGAGCCAGGGCAGACCTCATTTTATCTGAGTGGCTCACCTAAAACAGCCCGTTCAATAGTCCACAGTCCTTCCCATCATTCTTCCCCTTCTGGTGCATTCTCCTTCTACATGCCCTAACTTGGCTCTTGGTCATTATTCATTTATTAGTCTAATTTACAAACCCTGGCAATAGTCCCTGACTCTTCCCATTTTTCCACCCAATCAGTCAAAAAAAATCCTGCTGGTTTCCCCTGCAGAGAGCTTCCTTTCCTTCATCCTTACTGTTGAGACCCTCATCAGCTCATCCAGCCTGCAGGCTCCTGGATCCCCCATCAAGCCCCATCACCATCACTTCGAATTTGAAATAGAAATTTGAATGCGCCAGTCTCCTGTTTGAAAATCCTCCGTGACAGATCACGATGAAGTGGGGAGAGTTCAAGTCTCAGTATGTCTTTCAAAGTCCTTCGTAATTTGCCCCAACCTACTTTTCAGGATTCAACTCTTACCCATCAGGGCCCTTGACATTGTCTGAACAGGCTTTTAAACACTCTCTTTGTCTTGGTATATGCTATTCCCTTTCAATAGCATCCTCCTCAGTGCACGTATCCTTCATAAAACCCTACTGATCATTTGGAATCCAGCTTTCCTGGATGTCTTCATACCCGGTAGAGAGATGTGCTGTCCATTGTACTTGGTAACCCTATCAGTAAATCCAGTCCCCAGAAACAACAACCTTGTTAAGGCATTTAACCTCCCTGGGTTTGTTTCCTCATCTGTAAAATGAAGAGATTAATATGTAATTCATAGGATGGTTGCGACATTTAAATAAAATAGCATTCAGTACTAAGTGTAAGCACGCAATAATGGCATCTATCATGCTGGATCACGCTCTTTTTGTTACTGTGTTAGAACTTCTTTCCCAACTGGGAGCTCTTATTAAGGAAGGATTAGCTCTTGCTCATCTTTAGGTTTAAAAGTGCTTTGTTGAAAACACAGAGAGCGTAGGTAACCTCCCAGACTAGTGGGAAGAAGTCATTAGTCACTGTCATTCCACCTCCTGTGCCCTAGACGTGGAGTCTGTTGCCCTGCACGCAAAGACGTGACATTCCGGGGCTGGACAGTCCTTGGAGGTCACCAAATCCCACGTTTCCTTTAACTACCAGGGAAAATAAACAGAGAGTCTGTTTCCAAGCTGTAATCACAGCTACAGGTCTCTGGAACATCACTCACTACAGCAATACTTCACTTTTTTTTAGTGCTTTCCAAGTGAGTAAATACTGGTATTTATACAGATAAATTTTGTTGGCAAACACAGAGGTTCACTGGAATTCACATCTATTTAGGCCTGAATCAGTTTTTGCTGCTTTGAGAAAAATCTAATAGCCACCATGCAACTCAAGTGACGTTATCCATGGCTTTCCTTCTTATCTAATTCAACCTGAAGTCACTTAACATTTCAAGGAGTAGGTTAATTTGCCATTATTTAATAAATAAAAACAAATTATATCTTCTATTTAAGTATTCCTTTATTCACATCATATATCTAATTCATTTTAGCCCCATAAACAGAAATTCATACCTCACTTTAGAACAGAAATGGAATAGCTTAATTACACAGTAATAAATCAGGTTACCTATATCACTTTAACATATAATCTATATTATATGTGTTTTGCTATTTACACAGAATTAGCTGTATGCCTCAGGCTTGCACTGGGCTTCAAAACTGAGATAAATTTTATGTGCCTGTTTGCATTTGCCAATGTCACATTTTGGTTTTTTACGTGTTTATGTGTAAATCTGCGAATCTGTGAGAACAAAAATGAATACACATATGAACACATTCAAATATTCTTCTCATGACACATATGTTATACTTTCTTGTTTGGAACTGAATTTTGAGCATAATAGTATTAAAATAAGGGGTTATACAAGCTTTGTCTGTATAGCTGGACTTTGCTATGCTCTTTGCTATCCTCTCCCTGACCTCTCTTCTATTCCAGTAGTTTCCTTTAACCTCTCGCCTATTTAATTTGGTACATCACTGCAATACCTTAAGAGATGACTCTTAGGAAAGAAAAAAGGGGGGGGGTTATTTGACACATTTAAAAAGAAAAGGTATATTCATAAAAACCCAATCTTGTATATTAAATAAAATAGTTAATAATAAACTTATAAGAATTTTTCATAAAATAGAAAACAAAACTATGTTCATACAGGTTTCTGAAAAGTGGTTCTGGGACTTCCCTGGTGGTCCAGTGGCTAAGACTCCGCGTTCCCAATGCAGGGGGCCCAGGTTCGATCCCTGGTCAGGGAACTAGATCCCACATACCTCAACTAAAAGATCCCACATGACACAACAAAGATCCCGTGTGCCGCAACTAAGACCCAGCACGGCCAAATAAATAATTTTAAAAAGTTGTCCTAATAACTTCTGCATAAAAATAAAAAGGTTGAGATTTTTCCTTTTTGATGATCAATTCTTGGCTTTACTAAAAGATGTATTCAGTGGCAGCCAGCATCAATACAATGAAGAACCCTGTGTTATTTACATTTTTATAAGGCACTTATTTGTCAAAAGCCTGCTTTCCTATCGCACCAGATTAAGAGATTATGAATTTGTGGATGGTCTAATTTGATGGTTGTAAAGCTCTTCTTTTCAGCCGTGCTTTTTAGTCATGCATCATCTTTACTTGCATTGAGGTCCTGGTACCAAGAACAGAATGAAAATTTAGAGCAATAAGAATTAAAAGAAAAGATAGAATAGTTGTTAGTAAAAAATTTTTAATGCAACAACAAAGGATGTGTAAAATTGACTTTTCGATCATTAAAATGAGCTGGTCGGTTAAGTTCAGACAGGTTAGAACTGGTCTTCAAAATTCCACCAGAACAGCCATCTATATACCCAGAAGAAAGTCCCCTGCTCTGTTGCTCCTGTGCGTGGCTGTCGGTTGAGCGAGAGGAATCTACTCAGTCTCTCTACCTGCCTGATGATAATAAAAACAGTATCTAGTAACTATTAGATGTTCTCACTCTGCACCAGGCACTGTTCTTGGGCTTTACATGTACTGACTGATTAAATCTATCCCCACAATCAACCTAGATAGGCCACTTATTTTCCCCATTTAACAGATGAGGAAACTAAGGCACCCAGAGGTTAATTAACTTGCCTGAGGTTACACAATTTAAGTCAATCAACAAATACTTACTGGGACTTCCCTGGTGGCGCAGTGGTTAAGAATCTGCCTACCAATGCAGGGGACACGGGTTTCATCCCTGGTCCAGGAACATCCCACATGCCGTGGAGCAACTAAGCCCATGTGCCACAACTACTGAAGCCCGTGCGCCTAGAGCCCGTGCTCCGCAACAAGAGAAGCCACCATGATGAGAAGCCCGCACACTGCAAGGAAGGTTAGCCCCGCTCACCACAACTAGAGAAAGCCCACGGGCAGCAACAAAGACTCAACGCAGCCAAAAATAAAAATAAACAAAACAAAACAAACAACAACAAAAACAGATTGTTCGGTCCCATTCCCAGTGTTTCTGACAAAAAAAAAAAAAAAAATTTACTGATCCCAGACACTGTTCTAGGCTCAAACAAATCTCTGAAAGATTTTCCTAAAAAAATAAATAAATAAATAAAAATAATAAAAAAAAAAGATTTTCCTCAGTGGGTCTTCTACAACTGTGTTTCTCTTCATCAATGTATTAAGGATTAAATATCTAGACTTCATCTACATACTATATGTCTTTCCATGTTGAAGGCAAAGAAAAATGTTTGCATCCTTGCATTGAGACTTCTTTTTTACCCTCCATTCCATCATTTTTTGGGTAAATTTTAGAAAATTGAAGTAAAATATCCATAACATGAAATTTACCATTTGAATAATTTTTAAGTGCACAGTTCAGTCACATTAAGCACATTCACATTGTTGTGCAACCAGGACCATTCATTTCCAGAACTTTCTCATCTTCCTTAACCGTAACTTCATATCCATTAAATAATAACTCCCCATCTCCCCCCTCCCCCAGCCTCGGACCCTGGTATCTGTCATCCTACTTTCTTTCTTTATGAATCTGGCTACTCTTGTCATCTCATGTAAGTGGAATGAAATATCTGTCCTCAAGATTCATCCATGTCGTAGCACTATCATGTATCAGGGCAAGTGGAGTGGTGTTTTGAGTCTATAGCTAGATTGCCAGAGTTAAAATATAACTAGAATTCATGAGAAGGAACGTTGAAAAATCTGAGGCTCTGTCAGTATCAATTTGCTTAGGTATTTTTTATTACTTTTAAATTAAAAAAACGGCTGGCTGTATTTTTTTTTTCCTAGGGAAAAAAAATCAGCCCACACATTGCAACTACAGATACAAAAGAGGAGATAATTTTTAAAAGATCTGTTGATGATAGGAACCACACTTGGTATGGAATATGTAGTGCAGAATCCAGGTGATCACAAATGCTGGCGGAAACTATGAAGTAGCTAGCGTACAGTATGATTGGAAAATAACGGACAATATTGCATTTTGCCTGATTCCTTCAATGTAGTTTTTTTCAAAATGCAATGAAAGCACTCCTCAAGAGGAAGTGGTTCACGGAACAACACAGCACGTGGTTAAAGGTTCTTGCAATGTTTGGGGGAGGGGGGAGCTAAAATTTCTGTGTAACATAAAACAGGAAACAGAAACATCTCTAAAATTACACACAGTATCAAATAATACTCAAAAAAGAACTAGAAGAAATCTCTTGGGCCAACTTAACTGGCTTTGCACAGTATACTTGAGATCAGTGAAAATTTTAAGAACTAGGCTAACAGTTACTAGGTTAACAGGATAATCACTATGGTCATACGAACAATACAAAACCAACACAACGATCAATCTCAAAGGAAATTCACATGGACAGCATAGATGTGTATATGTACGGTCACGCAAAAGGAACAGCCAAGACAATAGGATTCTTTGGTAGGCGGTACCATGATGGCAAAAGTTTGATGGAAAAAACATTTGCAAATGAAAGAGTAATCATGAAATGACATATTTTTTTCAATAATTAAAAAACCCTAAGGGAGCAGTTTGAAAAACCTTAGAATTTGTCAGTGTAGACACACACATACAGAACATGAGATGGACTACCATATTTTTTAAAAGTATGATTTTAAAATGGACTTATTTCCAAATTGCTTTGCTTTTGAGCGAATGCAAGGTGGAGTGGGGCAGAGTAATAATGCACTCTGCTAAGTCAAACTCCAGAGAGGTGAAAAGTGAGATGGCAGAAAAAGACCCAAAAATGTTCAACAGGATTCAAAAGTAAACCACGTGTGACACAGGGGAAGGTCAGTTCATATGAACACAATTCTCACTTGCATCTGTCCTGATGGCTTTTCTGTATCTTTAGGAGGCAAGATGTAGACTGGTGTCACTTGGATATACTTGGGCTGAAAAGAGAATTTTAAAATCTTGGGATTTTCTTAGGTTCCCTTTTTATTCTATTTTGAGCATCTACATAAAGCATGGGGAACTGCTTTTATATTTAGGATCTACTGTGACAGCAAACAAAAGTGACAACGTAATTTATGGTTTTTTGAAGAGACAAAAATAGAAAAATACATTATTCACTCGTTTGTAAATAAGAATGGGCATTAATTTTCATACACACAATTCCTATGAATAGTTATCTGTATTCACTGTTTCCTACTTGTCTCCATTTCCTCTTGAATTTACCCTGCTATGGCTGAATGTTTGTGTCCCACACCCCTTCCCCCCAAATTCATATGTTGCAACCCCAGTCTCCAATGTGATGGTATTTGTTGATGGAGCCTTTGGGAGGTAATCAGGTCATGAGGGTGGAGCCTTCATGTTGGGATTAGTGCCCCTGTAAGAAGAGACACGAGAGAGCTTGCTTCTTCTCTCTCTCTGCCATGTGAGGACGCAGCAAGAAGATGAACACTGCAAACCAGGAAGAGAGCCCTCACTAGACACCGGATCGGCTGGTGCCTTGGTCTTGGACTTCCCAGCTTCCAAAGCTGTGAGAAATAAAGGTTTGTGGTTTAAGCTCCCCAGTCTATGGCATTTTTGTAAGAGCAGCTCGAACTGACCAAGACATACCGCAACTGGACTTTTGTTCCCACCATGTCACCAAACTGTGTCAAGATTACCAATGACCTTCATGTCATTCTCAGCAGCTTAAACAGCATTTAACACCATTCATTGATCACCTTTTCTTGGAAATACTTTCTTCACTTGGCTTCCATGAAGGCTTTCTTTGCTGCTTTTCCTCCTAACAGAGACCAACTGACCTTGAAGCCAATAAAGCTTAAGTTTCAGGGATCCTCACTTGCAGGCTCCTTCTAAGACCTGCGGTTCTCTTCTGGCACCCCACAACAACATGGAACACCGTTTTCTTGCTGGGCGGTCACCTTGGTAGTGGTCCAAGGGCTTAAAGTGGGGTTGGTAGGCTGCCAGCACTACCTTCACTTCACCTGGACTCCAGCAAGAGCTGGACCCAAGGTAAATCTCATGGACTGTGGACTGCATCTTCTATTCCAAGGAGAGTATCTAAAGGAAATGCTGTTCTGCTCTGCTCCTTGCACGGAATCACCTTGACCCAGGCTTCCACAGCCACCTTACATCACCCCCAGGGCCAGCCTAGCAGTTGGGAGGGGGCAGGAAATGCATGGTCCTAGCTGAGCTGGACCAGCTGCTTCTTGAGCCATTGGGAGCCATGGGTGCCATGTCATATCTAGTGAGAGCAAATGACTCAGTTAGTTCTCTGAGGTCTTGCTCCTGGGCAAGAGGCACCTCCAGCAGTAGAAACCACAGAGGAAATTACAGATAAAGTCTTACCATAGAGACCTGTGAGACTGAAGTAAAACTTCTTCTAAACTATCAATAACACAATTAATTTTGAGTAACCACGTGGGAGAAAAGACTAAATTAGCTATTTCCACTACAGAAAATTGTATTTCAAATTTATCCTCATATGGAGAGGTGATCAAAGAATATGCAGCCAAAAATGTAGGAAAACATATATCAGGCAGTTAGTAATAATAAAAATGTACCTTTTGGATTTTGTGATTTTTTTAAATTGAAATATAGTTGATTTACAATATTTCAGGTATACAGCAAATGATTCCGTTTATACATATATTATATAGTCTTTTTCAGTTCTTTTCCATTAAAGGTTACTACAAGATATTGAATATAGTTCCCCATGTTAGAAAGTAGGTCTCTGTTGTTTATCTGTTTTATATGTAGTAATGTGTATCTGCTAATCCCAAATTCCTAATTCATCCCCTCACCCATTTCCCCTCTGGTAAACTGTTAAGTCTGGTTTCTATGTCTGTGAGTCTATTTCTGTTTTGTAAATAAGTTCATTTGTATTTTTTTAAGATTTGTGGTATGTGTTTTAAAAAATTAGTAATTTGTTGTGATTCCTTTCTCACTCTAATATTTACTTTTTAAACTTTTATTCATCATTTTGTACTCTTTTTTTTAAAGCGGGTCTCCCCAAAATGTACAAAGTTCAGGTACCTCACTGGTCTCTCCTCTTAGCCTCTTTGATTGGTTCCTCCTCATCTCCCAGATCTCCTGGTTTTCCTTCTGGCCTCTATCTACACTCACTCCCTAGCTGATCTCATGCTGTCTCATGGCTTTAAATACCACACACAAGCTGCCAACCCCCAGTGTGTATCTCTAGCCCAAACTTCTCTCTTATTTCACATATTCAACCATACTTAGCCCCGCCCCATCTTTTGCCTGTCTGATTTTATCTCCTTTAACTCTGCTCCCGGCAGCCTCCCAGCTGTTCCGTGGACCCTGCCAGCGTGCATTTGCACATGCTTTTCTCTTTGGAACACCTGTTCCCCGCTGACCTAAATGGCTTGCTCCCCACTGCCTTTAGGTCTTTGCTTAATTGTTCCCTCATTCCTGAGGTGTTTCCTGACCTATTTCAAAACCAACTCTTTCTCAACAAGCCCACCTCTCCCTGTTTATATTCTCTCCCCATTTACCAACTAGAAGTAAGCCCTATGAGGCCAGGGATTTGACTGTTTTTGTTTCTTGCTGGGTTCTCAGGAAGCAGAGCAATGTAGATACACAATAGACACTGAGTGAATATTTGTTAAATGAATGAATAAAAAAAATTAAAATGCAATATATTCATTTAAGTTTCACGAGGGCAGGGGTTACTTATGCCTTCCTAGTGCCAAGCATGGTGCCTGCTCTGGTCATGAAGACGCACAAAAGTATTTGCTAAATGGATGAATGACTTCAAGGGAGAGCAGTGGAAGAGCAATGTAGAGGGGGGAGACAGATAAGAAAGGGGAAATGGGGACTTTGCTGGTGGTCCAGTGGTTAAGACTCCTTGCTTGCACTGCGGAGGGCACAGATTCGATCCCTGGTCCAGGAACTAAGATCCTGCATGCCACGCGGCGCAGCCAAAAAATTTAAAAAAAAAAAAAAAAAAGAAAAGGGAAATGATTCTATAGCCACCATAGTGGGTGGCAAGAATGAACAGTAGGGAATTTCCCGGCAGTCCAGCGATTAGGACTCTGCAGTTTCACTGCCAAGGGCCCGGGTTCAGGGAACTAAGATCCCACAAGCCTCGTGGCACAGCCAAAATAAAAAAGAGAAAAGAAAAAACACCCAAAACTTGAGATCAAGAATGAAGAGTGGATATTGACACCAGTGGGTGAAAGATGATTCTCTGCTAAGTCAAGCTCCAGGTAGGTGAGAGGTGAGATGAAAATGTTCAACAGAACTCAGAAATAGAACGGTAAGTGACACAGAGTATTCCTTAACGCTTTCAAGGGGAATACCTTTCAATGGAAAAATCTGGTGGACACACCTTTAACCAAATAATCAAACTTAGGATCGTCATTGATGGGACAATCTGACACTGCTGCCCCTGATGTGATGCCCCCGGGATGTGGCGTCATCTTTGCAATACTGCCACCAAAGTGTTTCGCTTGAGTCTAGTCAGGAGGGATTAATCCGACAAATCTCAACTGAGGGACATTCTGCAAAATAAACAAAATGACTGGTCTGGATTCTTCGAATAAAAAAAAAAGACATTATTGGGATAATTTGGAAAATGTGAATATGAACTACATATCAGAAAATGTATTAAATCAATTAAATTTTCTGAGTGTGATAACACTACTGTGGTCGTGTAAGAGAAGGTCTTTGTTCTTAAGAGATAAATGGTGAAGAAAATAAAGCACATGCAGTAAAATGTAGACAATGAGTGAATCGGAGTGAAGGGAACACGGGTGTCTCTTGCACTATTCTTACTTTTTTGTTGTTGTTGAAGTGTTGAAACTTTTCAAAAGAAAAAGTTGGGGGAAAAAAGAACCAATCTTTTGAGTCAGAGAGACCCGAGTTTTAAAAAAGCAAAGCAGGGACTTCCCTGGCGGTCCAGTGGTTAAGGCTCCAAGCTCCCAATGCAGGGGGCCCGGGTTCGATCCCTAGTCAGGGAACTAGATCCCACATGCCGCAACTAAAGATCCTGCTTGTCGCAACTAAGAAAAGACCCTGCAGGCCGCGACAAAGATCTCGCATGCGGCAACAAACCTGTGTGCCACAACTAAGAGCCAGAGCAGCCAAATAAATTAGGGGGAAAAAAAAAGGCAAAGTGAAACAAAACACAAAAAAAGAAAGAAAGAAAGAGGAACAGGGGAGAATGAAATGTTAGATGAAGGCAAAGACAATGTAAAAGAAAAAAGAGGGCTTCCCTGGTGGCGCAGTGGTTGAGAGTCCGCCTGCCGATGCAGGGGACACGGGTTCGTGCCCCGGCCCGGGAAGATCCCACATGCCGCGGAGCGGCTGGGCCCGTGAGCCATGGCCGCTGAGCCTGCGCGTCCGGAGCCTGTGCTCTGCAACGGGAGAGGCCACAACAGTGAGAGGCCCGCGTACCGCAAAAAAAAAAAAGAAAAAAGAAATCTATCCTGGGCAGGGTTGATACATTATTTCATCTAATTCTCATAAAAACCATTTGGGGGTAGATCATACTACTCCCATCTTCATAGATGAGGATCTTGTGGT
The DNA here is from genome assembly GCF_059928025.1 of Delphinapterus leucas. Classification (NCBI taxonomy): domain Eukaryota; kingdom Metazoa; phylum Chordata; class Mammalia; order Artiodactyla; family Monodontidae; genus Delphinapterus; species Delphinapterus leucas. The sequence goes on along the minus strand of NC_143130.1, from coordinate 18,609,445 downwards.
CCGGAGTTTGAGTGACGGGCCCAAGATCACAAAGGACAAGACTCAAACTCAAGTCCAGTCTCTTTCACTGTACTGCTTCCTCTTGCCTTACGCAGAAAATAAGCCACGTAGATGGAAGTCACAGCAGGAGAGGTGTGTGAAAGAAAAACACAGGTGGAAAATACACTTAGACACTCATATAGCTCATCTGCCTAGAGATGACACATGTTCAACACACAGAGAAAAAGTAAAGGAGAAAAAGGCACACACAACAAAGAAAGTCAAACAGAAACAGGCTTTCACGTGGTCACATCCTACGTGAGGGAGGATCTTTCACATCACTGCTTCTAGACTCCAGAACTGGGTTGTGTCTTCAAAGACATGATGGTGGGTACTATGTCATACTCCTCCCCCCTCTAGAACAGCTAACACTAAGCTAGGGTTCATATCTGGCCATGACCTTGACATCTACCCCTAGGATAAGCAGAAAAGGAGGAGCCACCTGGGTCTAGATGCCATGCTTAACGAACAGTCTGAAGCAGAAATGAGCTGGTAATCACAAGATTCCGATGGATGATTTTAAAACATTAATCTTCTCTTCTTCCAACTGCAAGCTGAAAGTGGAAAAGGATGAAGGCGAAGAGGTCAAAACACTTTGGCTTCAATTTTTCATTTTGCTTTGGAGTGAAGACCAATGTTGACTAGCCCAAGGAAGATTTCCCTGAGCGATTGCTAAAATTCTTAAATACCCAAGCATGAGAATATTAGTGTCAGATGGCTTTTTAATTTCCAGGAGTGCAGAGGCGATATCTGCTAAAGATTCCTAAGAATGAAGAGTCATGATCTTAGCCATCACTGGAGTAAAGAGAACCAGACATGTCCACTGAGGTGTGGGAAACAGCCGGAGGCAGAGCACACATTCCAGGCTTTGCTTAGAAAGCAGGAAACAGCCACCCAGGGGCTGAATCTACCACAACAGCACTCTAAGACTGATGGCCAGCTTTGTGAGTTGTTTCATATTGCAAAATAAATCCACAGGTTGCTGCAGAACTTCAACAACACACTGAAACGAAAAGGAAAACTAAAGGCAGCATATCTCCTCGATTCAAAAGCATATTTTGACATTCTAATACTTCTAAAGTTATGACTTATACAGTCAGATATGAAATCTGGCTACCACCAACAGGAATCGGCTATGACGTCATTTTCCTTAACGATATATGTCCCAACTGAGTGGAACAGAAAAGGTGTCTTTTTATTTAATTGTCATTTTAGTTAAGTTATCTGCATTGGTAGTAGAACACACAGTTCAACTGTTACATTTGGATCCCAAATCTTCATTTAAAAAGCTTTCAAAAGATTTCACGATGCAGCACTGACATGTAAAGTTAATGTCTGGCGAAGACTGACATTCACAGCCCAGGACACACAATTCATGGCAGCAGAAATCGCTAGAGCGCTCAGGTTATAATTTTCAAACTCAAAAGAGACTGATGCGGCAGATTGATGTATCATGAAGGATTATCCTTTAGGTACCAAAGGCCTACCTATCAAACACTTGTAACTGGAATTCCAGAGAAGTTGTTTCAATTCCAACAATACTTAAGACAATAAAGAAAAATAAATCTTTGTATTGAACCCAACAAGAAACATTAAAAAAAAATTCATGACTTTCTCTGATAAGCCTAAAAATTATATTGTGAACTCTAAAGGTTGAAAGGAACAGACTTGGGTTATGAACAGCACACTTGGCTAATTGTCCTGGCACGCTCAGCCTGTCTTAGAATCTTTAGATTCTCAATGTGAAGAAGTGAAGACTCACATTTTATAATACTTGTAATACTAAGAAGAAATGATATGTAACTCTATGACAACTGTATACTTTTATGTCCTAAAATGTCCCTGAACATTCAGTGCAGCATCTCCCACCTCCAGAAAGAAAATGGTAATGAACTGATCAATGCAATGGTATAACAATGTTGAATGTTCTCAAGATAAGAACTGAAAAATGCCCTCTGGCTTTAACCACACAGAAGTCACTGGTTATCTCTGGAGAAGCGTTGAGGGTGGAAACCACACGGAGCCCCTTCAGAAGTGAGTGGGGAAGAGAGATAATGACACAGCCAACTTATCTGAGAAGGTGAGTCCATTCGGTACGTAGCAATTGTAACATGCGTTCCTCTCTGTCACTCACAGTTCTTCCAATTTCATGGCTCCAAGCATCTTTGATGTGGATGTGCTGTACCATCATTTAACCAGTTCTCTATTGCTGGAAACTGACCGTTTGCCTTTCTTTCAAGAAATAATGTTATGAGCCTGATATTTTCATTTGCTGAAAAATTATATGCAGCATGGCCTAAGGATAAAACTGGAAATATCAACCAATTCTTGTTGCCTTTCTGTGGGGTGAGAAAATTTCTGTTTTTTCGTCTTGGTCAATATTCTGCACCTGGCTCCAAAACCCCCAAAGGATTGGGGCTGTTGGTAAAAAATAACAGTCAAGGGTGGTAAACTCTGCACTAATGAGCTCAAGCAGTGTGTGTCCCATGGTGCCCCTGCTTTCTCTCTATTTGCAAGGATTTATGGCCACTCCTGTGACCGCCCGTGTCCAAAATACATGCGCCATGGAAAAAGTTTGTATCAGAAAAATCTGATGTACGTTTAAGAGTTTCCAGCGGCAACCCAGTTCTAATTCTTTTCCTGAGTCTCTTAGTAAATTTTCTCTCTTCTTCCTCAAAGATGCACTGACAATACTTTCTACTCTCCTGTTTTGAAGCAAGAAAGGAACTGAATTTTTACTCCCCCACATTCAAGATGATTCATCCCTTAAAACAAAAACATCTAATATTTTTCTCCCAACCTTCCATAAGTAGCTGGGGTGCGGTGTTGGGGGGAGGCTTCTATTTTGTTTACATTTCCCTCGTGACATGTGGGCTCACCTAGGCCTGAGACTGGGGGACCACTGAGTCCCTCCCCAGGGACAAGGACAGAATCTAGAACCAGGAGGCGGGGGTTCAAAACCCAGCACTGCTGCTTACTGGCTGGGTAAACTTGGGCAAGTTACTTAACCTCTCAGGGTTTTAGTTTTCTCATCTTTGAAAGGTGTGATAATCAGCTACCTTGTGGGGTCAAAGGGACTCCTATAAATGAATGCATGTAAAGTCCATAGAGCAGGCCGGGCTTAGCTCTAAGTGCTCAGTAAATGTAAGCCTTAACATGCCACGAAGCAGTTGGAACTGAAGCCTTCTCTTAGCTTCCAGAAGGCCTGGAAGGCTGATGGCATCCTCATAATAACCCTTTGAAGTTAGCATTATTTTTCCTATTTTACAAAGTTTAAGTAACTTATTCTAGATCACAAAATCAATTAGTTGCCATAGTATGTATGGAACCACCAATTATTTTACTTAAAATAAGTGCCACTTTGAATCACTGCCTTAGGGTCTTAGCATCTTAGGGTTTGAGGAGAGAGATTTTAGGTGAATGCAGCAGCTTAAAAATGGTGCTTGAGATCTCAGCTTAAATGTCACCTTCTCAAAGAAAAGCAGGCCCCTTCAAGATCTCCACCACATCACACTGGATGCTCCAGTGATCAAGGATACAGGCTGACTGGATATTCCGATCACGGTTGTTGGAGAGGAGGGTGATGGTGACCAGCACACATCACGCTGTTCGAGCCAATGGTCTCCTGACCAGGATCTTCCCACTCAGCCCATCCCTCTCCCACCAACTGGCCCCAAGGACATTCTTGGTTGTAACTGGTGGGGGTGGGGAGGTCATGAATTGAAAGAAAAGGGAGAGGGTTAAGACCTGGATTCAGCTCTGCCCTCACTGTGGTGTGATGCTGGGAAACTTAGCCTTAATAGTGTCAGTTTCTCAATCTATAAAACGGGGATATTTCACTGGGTTTTTGTAAAGAATTAAATAAGATAACGTATACAAAGTGTTTACAAATGTCTCATACACGTGGGATGCTCAGAAACTGGTAAGAGTGGTCGTATCACCATGGCCCTTGTTCAGTTAGTAGGTATATCCCACAAGAAGATTGCCAGACTCTGAAAGCACGTGGCGGGTTGATAGAGCTGAGTGATCCAGTGAGGCCGATTTGGTTCTGCGCCTTCTCTGCCACGGTGGTTCTCAAAGTGTGGGTCCTCAGACCTGCCCCACAGCATCTCCCAGACACGTGGGAATGCAAATTCTTCGGCCCCACTCCAAAATTACTGAATCAGAAACTCTGGGGTGAGGACCAATAATCTGTGGGTTTTTTTGTTTTTTTTTTGGCTGCGTTGGGTCTTCGTTGCTGCATGCAGGCTTTCTCTAGTTGCGGCGAGCAGGGGCTACTCTTCGTTGAGGAGTGCGGGCTTCTCATTGCAGCAGCTTCTCTTATTGCAGAGCACAGGCTCTAGGTGCTTGGGCTTCAGTAGTTGCAGCGTGTGAGCTCAGTAATTGTGGCGCTCGGGCTCTAGGGAACGTGGGCTTCAGTAGTTGTAGTGCACAGGCTTAGTAACTCCATGGCATGTGCGATCCTCCCGGACCAGGGATCAAACCTATGTTCCCTGCATTGGCAGGTGAATTCTCAACCACTAAGCCACCAGGGAAGTCCCAATAATCTGTGTTTTAACAAGATTTCCGTGTGATTTGACTGTACACTAAAGTTTGAGAACCACTGCTCTACATATAGATGGTAAAGTTAAAAAAAAAAAGTCACAGGCAAGTACAGGATGTACAAAGATTATGAGAGCCAAAAGTTTTAGCCAAGTCAAAAGCGGCTTGTGTTTTATGTCAAACACAAGGAAAGAAGCCACTCCCATGCCCTGTATTATTATCTCAGTGTTGAAAATGCATAAGAAATTGTCGTATCTATTTATTGTTTAAAGGTACGGAATGAAAAAGAACCAGGTGTTTAATCTTAGGTCTCGGAGAATACAGCTCAGTTTTTACCACTAATGTTCCTGTCCTGGGCAACGTATAACCTCTTTAAGAAAATAGTCACTCAATTCCTGTGGAATTTGGAAGCACTTCCTTTCCTTATTCATATGAAAGAAGCATATTCACAGTATAATGATGGTGATGGTTTTAAAGCGGCTTCCCGTTCTTTGATGCTTCTCCCCTCAAGATGTGGGGTCTCTGTCCCCCCCCACCCCCGTGACTCTGAGCACGCTTGTGACTGCTATGATGGGTGCAGTGTTAAGGAAGTGACGCTCCGTGTGCAGGGCAGGCCATCCCCCGGCCTCTGAGAACTCCCTCCAGACACTCCTTGTAGAAGCCCAGCTGTCACCCTGTGAGAAGCTCAAGCCACCTGGAGGGGCCACAGGAGACACGGTGGTCACCAGTCCCACCCAGTCCAGGGGCCAGGCCGGTGAGTAAAAAACCCTCCAGGTAAGCTCAGTCTCCAGCTGTTTGCATCACCCCCAGCTGTTCAAGTCTCCTCAGCTGAGGTCACGGACATTATGGAGCTGAAGCCAGCTAGCCCTGCCGTGGCCTGTCCAAACTCCTGATGCACAGAATCTGTAACCATAATAAAATTGTCTGTTCAACAGCAGTAAGTTTGGGGTGACTTGTTATGCAGCTGTTGAGAGTGGAGCAAATGATCATAGCAGCTACCATTCCATGGTGCCTTCTACGTGTCCAGCATGATACTATACGCTTCTGCTATACCCCTCCTCTTTGCGCCTGCTCTGCAAAATATATTAGTCCCATTTGCAAGTGAAGAAATGGAGGCTCTGAGAAAATAAGTATCGTGCAAAGGCACATGTGGTAAACGACTATTTACGTCAAACTTCAGTGCATGAAAAAATACCAGAATGTCAGTCGTTAGCTGTCTAGAAACGATAATGAGAAAAAGGCAAACACTGTGATGGTCATTTCGTAACAGAACAGAAATATCCAATCACTATGTTGTGCACCAGGAACTAACAGTGGTTGTAGGTCAACTATGCTTCAAAAACAAACAAAAACACTCATAGAAAAAGAGATAAGATTTGTGGTTACTGTGGCATGGGGTAGGGTGGGGACTGGATAAAGATGATCAAAAGGTACAACCTTCCAGTTATAAGATAAATAAGTACTAGGAATGTAATGTACAACATGACGAATATAATTAACACTGCTGTGTGTTATCTATGAAAGCTGTTAAGAAAGTAAATCCTACCAGTTCTCATCACAAGGAAAAGTTTTTTCTATTATTTTAATTTTATGTCTGTATGAGCTGATAGATACTCACTAAATTTATTGTGGTCATTTCATGATATATGTAATTCAAATGATTGTGTTATACACTTTAAACTTATACAGTGCTGTATGTACATCAATTATATTTCAATAAAACTGAAAGAAAAAAATATACAGTTTCATATGGTAAATATATATATATATATATACACACCCATATATATATATTAGTAATACAGTAACACCAGTGGAGTAAATATAATAATTAAAATAATATGTTACTGGTCCAGGATTCACTGACCAATGAAATAGAAGTCTAGAAAGGTCCAAAGTAAAGAGATAAGAAATAAAGATTAAGGAAACAACCTTTCAAATACAACAAAAAGTTGAGTTAATTAATAAATAATATTAGGACAATTAAACAAATACATTGACAAATTATATGTTCAAGGTTTATAATGGGAAAAAAAGGGTTTTTAAGGATAAGAGATAAATGACACTAGCTATTCTGAAATTGGCCCATATTAACTGGAAAAAAGAAATATAGGGACTTCCCTGGTGGTCCAGTGGGTAAGACTCCGCATTCCCAATGCAGGGGGCCGGGGTTCGATCCCTGTTCAGGGAACTAGATCCCACATGCATGCCACAACTAAGAGTCCTCATGCCGCAACTAAGAAGTCCGCATGCCGCAACTAAGACCCGGCACAGGCAAAATAAATAAATAATAAATAAATATTAAAAAAAGAAATATAAGCTTCAGTTTCCTCATTTGCAAAATAGGAGAGATGTTATGTATTTCATAAGATTAAAGGGAAAAATGTCCATGGAAATCACTTAGCATAGTTCCCAGCACACACTAAGTACTAGATGAACTTTGTGGCTATGAAAAGAAAATGGGAAACAGTAAAAGTTAGTAATGACACAGTTACAGTGTTTAAAAAAATTTTTTAAAGGTTAATTTGTTTTCTGTGGAGAATTTAAGCATTTTATCTACTCATCAGGAGGTCCAAAATCATTATTATTAATTACAATTAGTAATTATTATATCATTACAATATATAACATATAATATCAGCATTAATCATTTGATTTAATTAATTTTGCCACAATTATGAGATGTTTGTCATGAAAAATACAGAAATTTGTGTCCCTGAATAAACCAACTAGATAGAAATTAACGTGTCTACAGAGCATCACTAACAGCAAACTAGTTGAGATCTGAGCACATTTACGAAGCAAAGAAGGGCGCCTATTGGTTCAGTGGACAGCTGACTCTTGATGAGTTTCTTCACTTTCTTTGGGAAGGATATTTACATACGAGTTCCTATGGGTATTATTTTTATATGTGACAAATGAGAGCCTTTTAATTTAATTATATTTTTTCCTCCACACAGTCTACATGGGATCAGACCCATTCTAGAGCTACTGCATTTTAAATTTCTCTCTTACAGCTGTGAGAAGGAACAAGGATAATATGGAAATAATGTATTTGAAAACAGAGTGCTCCAGAGTTTCCTGTCAGTTTTATTTAGACCACTAAGCCAATTCTCTATTTAATTCACATATCAAGGAAATAAAAACAGTGAATAAGGAACTTGGAATTACCCTTGATCATCATTCAAATGGTCCATATTGGAGCCCTGCTGTATCACCAGGGCTGTATCACTACTTGTGAACGTGATAACTGGATGCTTCACACCTGGGTTCAATGCTAAATGCATGCCCCTGAGCAACTTACTTAACCTTGTTGAGCTTCAGTATTTTCATCTGTAAAACGGGGATAAGAAATATAATTCACAGAATTGTTGGGAGGACTAAATTAACACAGTCAGACCCTTGCACAGTAACTGGCACACAGTGATGTTTGCATATAGGTAGGAATATTTAAAATGCATTGATAACTTCTGGTTAGTGGGCAGTGAATACACAACCTCTCCTAAAATTCCAATGAAAGGACTCCATAACAGTCCGGAAAGCCAGGAAAGATGGCATTGCTAGACCAAAACCTTTGAGGAATTTCTGGAAGATGTTAAGGAGAAGGGATTGTACAGAGAACCTCTAGAGCTAGGGAGACAGCAGTTCAATATGGGTCTGGAGGAGGGCGGTCAAACATAGAGCCAAGGAAAACATCTACACGTAGGGTCAGCAAAGATGGAAATCCAGGGACAACCTGGAGTAATTAAAGGACTGACGCTATGGGCCATTCGATTTCTCTGTCACAAGGGAGAATGAGAAACCGCAATTGCCCTGGGTCTAAAATCAGCAAGAACCGTTGTCTTATATAATGTGGGAGAACTGTCTTACTGGTTCTTAAGGTGGGACTTGAGCCAAAAAAAATCCAAGTAGAGCAATTTGGGACTCAGAAAGTTTGGGATCCTGTAACAGATACGCAGATCCCGGTCCAATCGCCAACTCTTCATCCATCGTTCCATCCTTTCCTCCATCCATCCATCCATCCATCCATCCATGCATCCAAAGGGGGTGGGAGGAGAAACATCCACATTCAGTGAAAGGCACTAAGAACTCTCTAGGAGCTCCACCTCCAGCACAAGGCTTTGCTAGCCTCAGCAAACAGCACTCAAGGAGAGCTGAAACTTACATGCCTGACTGTTATCCAAACCAAACAGGAAAGCTGCCTGTCAATCCCCACTTCCATCTATAGAACCCTACAGTCAGCCTCCTAGCCAAGAAAGAGGCTTGTTCGGCTACAGGTAAATCATACCACCTTCTTATGTTATTCTAGCCCTTCAATTAAAATTATGAACCAACAATCAAGGCCCATGAAATATTTGAGGAAAAACACAAACATGGGAGCATCAAGACTAAAATCCAAAATACTGACCCCTGAGGAAAAAGAGTTGATGAAAGAAATAGAAGAGAGAATAAAAAAAAATTCCAGTTGATGTCTTCAGAGAGATTTATGATGACACAGTAATAAGAATAATTGATATTTAAAAAGCAGTCAGAGGACTTCCCTGGTGGTGCAGTGGTTAAGAATCCGCCTGCCAATGCAGGGGGCATGGGTTCAATCCCTGGTCTGGGAAGATCCCACATGCCGTGGAGCAACTAAGCCCACGAGCCACAACTACTGAGCCTGCGCTCTAGAGCCCATGAGCCACAACTACTGAAGCCCGTACACCTAGAGCCCATGCTCCACAACAAGAGAAGCCACTGCAACAAGAGAAGCCACCGCAATGAGAAGACCACGCACCACAACAAAGAGTAGTCCCCACTCGCCGCAACTAGAGAAAGCCCGTGCACAGCAACGAAGACCCAACGCAGCCAAAAATAAATAAATAAATTTGTTTAAAAACTAATAAGAAAATAACAAATCAATATTACTTACAAATATGGATACAAAAATTGCAAATAAAATTTTAGAAAATTGATTCCAGAAGTATATTAAAATATGTAATAACCAGGAATGCAAGAACAGCCCAACAGTAGGAAATATATTAGAGTAATTCACTAAATTAAAATATTAAATGATAGGCCACATGATCATCTCAATGCATGGTGAAAAGACAGTTGGTAAAATTCAATACCCATTCCTGATGAAAACCTCTTAGTAAGGTTGAAATGGTCGGTGTTTTCCTTAACTCGATAAAGGGTATCTACCAGAAACCAATGGCAACCATTATTCTAATGGTAAAACACAGAAAGTCTTCTTATTAAAGTCAGACACAAGTCAAAGAGTCTCATCATTATTGCTACTATTTCAGTTTGTTTGGGTGATCTTACACAATAAAAGTTCAGAAAAAATATCTCAAATTTATAGATACTCTGTGGTAGGATTCAGCAAACTTTTGTTATAAAGAGCCAGCTAGTAAATATTTTAGGTTTTGCAAGTCATATGGCCTCTGTCACAACTACTCGAGTCTGCTGTTGTAGGGAAAAAGTTGTTGTAGATGACAGTAAACAAGCAAGCATGACTAGTATCAATACAACTTTATTTACAAAAGCACTGCAGTGGATATAGGACACAGGCAACAGGGAAAAGACAACATTAGCATAAGTAGGTGATATGATTGCTTACATAGAAAATTCAAGAGAATTAGGTGCAAGCAGCCTTAATAAGATGGCTGATGCGAGGTAAATATATACAAAACAATAAGATTTCTATATATCCAGCAATAAATATTAGAAAGTGATGTGGCAAAAGGATCAAATTTACAATAGCAACAAAAGCTATGAAAAATATAGAAATAAATAAAAGGAATTTGTCAATCCTATATAGAGAAAGCCATACAGCATAAGAGAAGACGAACAAATGGAGAGAAATACCAGGTTACCAGAAGGGAACGTTCAATGTGGTAAAGATGTCATTTCTTCCTAAAGAATACAAAATTTTGGGAATTCCAATTAAACCTCCAAATGGATTTAAAATCGAAACAATATAAAAGCTGACAAGCTGATTCTAAACGTCATCCGAGAAAAAAGGTTATTCTTAAATTGTAACAAAAAATGTATTTTAAAGAAAAAAATTCTTGGTACTTCAGGATTTACACAAATAAACCACTGTAAAAGAACATAGACTGCAGAATTCAAATTTAATATATGAAAAAGTTGGCAGTTAATAATCAGCAGAAAATAATATATTATTTAATAAATGGTATAGAAACAATTGGCTACCCATTTGCAAAAAATAAAGTCAGATCCCTACCCATCACCATAAACAAAATAAATTCAAGTTGGATTAAGAATCTAAGTGTAACAGTAAAACTGTAAGTCATAGAAGAGAAAAGTTTTTCTTTCCTTCTTTCCTCCTTTCCTTGCTTCTTTATAATTTTGTGACAGATACTACTGACTGGCCCTTTGAACATCCTCTCCAGGTGCCTTGCAGCATGTGTTTCCATTATACTGAAGCTGGAAATCTGAAAATAACACTTCCATGCTCCCTTGCAGCTAGGGTTCTACCTATAATCCAGTCAAGCAGACACAGTGATGGGAGGCCTGCTAGATGGCACTGAGCAACGTGAAGTGAAAGTGACAGATGGTGAAACAGAATCTCCTGGGGGTAGTTGTTCTGTCCCTATCACCTTAGGTGGAGCAGTGGGTCTTGGCTGCAGTGAGGTTTTGCCAGAACAGTCCTGAAGGTAGAGTTGGGCATTTCTCCTGGCTGTGTTATTCTTGACTGTTAACATCAAACTACCTTCCTGACCCTCCCAGTTTTGTACGCAGCCGTATACCTTGTAATAAACTCTTTTCTGTCTAATCTAGAATGAATTCTATTTCCTGATCATTACAAGTAGTGAAGTATTTTCCAAGCATGACCTAAAGTCCAGGAGCTTTAAAGAAGCTCTTTCTTTATATTCATTCATTCATTCATCAACAGATGTCTATTAAATATCTAGATATCATGGAAATGTTCGTTGTCTTTGGTTTGTTAATTCAGCCTCTGGGAATTTAATTCAAGGAAATCTTATAAACTTTGAAAGAACTCTATATGCCTGGAGATGAAATGGCAGCATTATTGGAAATTAAAAACAACAATATTTGTTGGATATTTATCCGACAAATATGAGAAGAGTTAATTACTGTAATGCACTCAGTGGGTTTTTGTTGTTGTTACCATGAAAAACGGCTATGAAGACTATAACAACATATTTAAGTGAAATAAATAGGATACAAAATAATTTATATTCTAAAATTACAATAATGTAAGAAAACCAAGAACACAGGGGAAAAAATACTACAAGATAATAAATCAACATGTGAAAAAGCACTTGTATCAGGATGCTGGTCTATTTTTCTCTATTTTGCACATTTTCTATAATGTATTAATTTCATAACTTAAAATAGAGTTAAGAATCACAATAGGTTTTAAGTCCATAGAAGTGGACTTAAAGGGCATATTAGCAAAACCAGAGGTTAATATGTAATTTTTTAATTGATATATAATTGGCATATAACATTGTGTGAGTTTAAGGTGTACAATGTGTTGGTTTGATACACTTATATATTGCAAATGAGTTCCACTATAATCATATTAGATAATACTTCTATCATGTCACGTAATCATCATTTCCCTTTTGTAGTGAGAACAAATAAGATCTAGTCTGTTAGCAACTTTGAAGTTTATAATGCAGTATTGTTGACTATATCTCTATGCTATAATTAGATCTGAAGGACTTATTTATCTATGAGTTGCAGTTTGTACCCTTAAACAACATCTCCCCAATTTCCCCACCCCCAGGTAACCACCATTCTACACTGTTTTTTATGAGTTTGGCTTTTTTAGATTCCACATATGAGTGAGACCATACAGTATGTGTCTTTAGCTGTCTGACTTATCTCACTTAGTATAATGCTCTTAAAGTTTATCTATGTTGTCACAAACGGCAGAATTTCCTTCTTTCTCATGGCTGAATAACATTCCATTCTCTCTCTCCCCTCTCTCTTTCTCTCTCTATAAATATATATAATTATATACATAATATATATATATCAGTTAATAATATATATTATATAAATTACGTATATAATTATATATATACATATCCATCATATTTATCCATTCATCCACTGATGGGCACTTACGTAGTTTCCATATCTTGACTATTGTTAATACTGCTGCAATGAACATGGGAGTGCAGATAACTCTTTGGTATCCTATTTCCATTTCCTCTGGATATATACCCAGAAGTAGAATTCCTGGATTATATGGTAGTTCTACCGTTAATTTTTTGAGGAACTTCCAAACCGTTTTCCACAGTGGCTGCATCAATTTACATTCCCGCCAACAGTGAACTAGGGTTCCCTTTTCTCCACATCTTTGCCAAGATTTTTTATCTCTTGTCTTCTTGACAGCTGTTCCAATAGGTGTGAGGTGATATCTCACTGTGGTTTTGATTTGTATTTTCCTGATGATTAGTGATGTTGAGCATCTTTTCATGTATCAGATAGCCTTCAGTACGTCTTCTTTGGAAAAATGCCTATTCAGACCCTCTGCCCATTTTTTAACAGGATTGCTGGTTTTTTGTTATTGAGTTGCATGAGTTCTTCACATATTTTTGGATATTAACCCCTTATCCAACATATGGTTTGCAAATATTTTCTCCCATTCCATAGGCTGCCTTTTTATTAAATTCCATTTTGAATGTTGCTCACAAAAAGGAGAAAAGGGACTCTTCTCCACCCCACCCAATTGTGACTTTCTTCTCCTAAACATTGCTGGGATCAATTCAAGGAGCATGATTTCAGGTGGAAAGTGCACTGCAACAGTTCCTTGTCTTTCTTGCCTACATTCTAAAAATTCTTAGTGAAAAGAATTTAAACTAAGTGAAAAGAATTTAAATTCTTTAATTTAGCTTAAATTAAAACTAAAATGTATCCTTCATGTGTTGTTTCTGATAGACAAATTTTATGATGACCTTTTTTTTAAAGGGTATTTTATTTGTTTATTTTTGTAACTAAGCTTAGTAACTTTCCAGGGAGTGTTTTTCTTGTCATTAATTAATTATTTTCTTTATTTCTCTGAAGGCAACAACTAGACTTAAGAATTTAGCATTATTTGTCTTGATTCAGAACTGAGTCATCATTAAACTTTCCAGCCAAGAATATATTCTTTTATTGATACAAATGATTTCGAGGACTATATCAACGTTTCACAGAAAATAATACTCAAGAGTTGACTTACAAAATTATGACCTTAGAAATTGTAACAAATTTCTTCTCTATATTTGATTGATTAATGGGAAAAAAAGATACAGAGGCTTTGAGTAAAAAGTAGGGTTAGCTTATAAGACATTTACTGAAAACTAGTCATATGCTAGAAAATCTAAATTCCCCAAAGGAGAAATTGTACAGGCTATATTTTCTGACCAAAATGTAATAAAAATAGAAGTTAATAACACAAGATTTAAATACACTTAAAAACCCTGAAGAAAAATGTATTTTCCTAACAACTTAGGGATCAGAGAAGAAAATCTGAAAAAGACAATCTCAAACTATCTAGAAAACAGCCATAGTAAAATCTACACACACATACACAATTTAACCAGAGTCAAATTCAAAGGAAATTCTGGAGAAAAAAATAATAATAAAAGACTTCCACAATGACAATAATTAAAGCAGAACAGTAATGGTGTAGGAATAAAATAGATATTACTGTCATATAACAACACAGAAATATATTTAAGAACATCAGAGAATTTGGCACTTCATAATCCTACCAGAATCTAAACTATCAAATGAAATATATATGAATAAATTTTTGGCAGACATATTATAGAGTCTTTGTTTTGTACCTACTTTACCCCTAATAGCTTATTTCAGATCAATGCAACTGCCTGATGATGCCCTGGTATAAAAGACAGATGATAAATTAAGATACAACTTAGGTTCGTTTTGATATGGACACTGAGAGAAAATGGGATACCGTGCTTGGTTAACTTCTTTGGTAGGTGTTTGTGGACCTTTCCAGACAAGGTCTCAGTAAAACTTCCAAGAATCCATCCGTTAGCTTCCTGCACTTTCCACCCCATTCACTTTCCTATTGTCCAAGGGGGCTATCTTGACAAAGGTATTAGTCAGACACTCAAAATATCCATATTTCATAAATATGAATAAAGATGCAGCTTTACTTTCTGAAGCAAAGGTGGCAACAAATTGGCCCTTATATTTTCTTATATGGAATTTTATAATTTTAGCTCTAACATTTAGCTTTGTGATCCATTTTGAGTTAGTTTTTGTGTATAGCATGTGAGTCTTTATTTTTTAATAGATGTTATTGAGAGCAGAGGGTTTTTTTAATACCTAAAGGACCAAACAAACAACAAAGCTCTTTCTCTTTCTGTGATGTGATAACTTTTACAATTCTCTGCACATTCAATCAAAACATACTCATGGAGTCATTTTTGCAAATGTATGTACCAATGAACCAAACACTATAGGCTAAAAGAATAAAAAGAAAAAGAACAGCAGCAGTAAGTACTATACTACTATAATCCAGGACCAACCCAAATGGATTTAGGGTAAATTTATGATTGCTCCTTCAAAGAACTGGATCCCAGCAAAACTAATTTAAATCACATCCATCCATAGAAAGATCACTGATTAACCGGGCATGAAAATTAATTCTTGACTTAAAACACACAGACACCAACAAAACAAGCAAACCCCCCCCCAATCTCAAGAACCCCAAACAGC
Organism: Delphinapterus leucas; assembly: GCF_059928025.1. Lineage (NCBI taxonomy): Eukaryota > Metazoa > Chordata > Mammalia > Artiodactyla > Monodontidae > Delphinapterus > Delphinapterus leucas. Next base: position 18,594,148 of record NC_143130.1, on the reverse strand, counting down.
TGAATCGGCAGACACAGAGGGAATTCAACTTCTAGAACTGCACGTATTTTATATGTATTTCACATAACAGTTTCCACGTAACTTGACAAAGTTAAGCTGAAAATCCCCAAACACTTTTTAAAAATGATGACATATTCACAGTACTTAACTCATGGCTTGCATTTATATTTCAATCAGCTAAGCAATATATTGTTTTTCTCAGCATCTTTCATTTATTTGCCTCTTGGTGAAGAATCTGAGCCCCTCCACCATTTGCCTTATCCTCCCAGCAGTTCTGCAGCAGAGACAACCAGTCAAAAATGCAATTATTGGGCTTCCCTGGTGGCGCAGTGGTTTAGAATCTGCCTGCCAATGCAGGGGACACTGGTTCCAGCCCTGGTCCGGGAAGGTCCCACATGCCGCGGAGCAACTAAGCCCGTGCACCACAACTACTGAGCCTGCGCACTTAGAGCCCGTGCTCTGCAACAAGAGAAGCCACCGCAATGAGAAGCCCACGCACCACAACGAAGAGTAGCCCCCGCTCACCGCAACTAGAGGAAGCCCGCGCGCAGCAACGAAGACCCAACGCAGCCAAAAATAAATAAATAAAACTTTTTTAAAAAATGCAATTATTCTCTCATTGCTTCATAATGTAGTGTCAAATTGTGGGGGGGGGTCATTCAAGGTCCCTCCTGTCAATATTCACCAGGGGCAACGGCCCCCCGAGGCCTTTTTCAGGAGTGATCAGGGTCTGTCCTGCAGCCCAGAGGAAGGTTAGCAGTCTCCAGGGCCAGGTCAGCAGGCTTTCCAAAGGGTACAAACACCAAATGTGGAAAGTCCATGTCAATCAAAGGCAGGCAGAAGGTGAAGGAGTGGGTGGCAGGGAGGCCAGTGCGTCTAGTCAAGGAGCAGAGGCTTGATGACCAAACCAGGGCCCTTACTGTCCCAGTGGGCACAGGTCATCCTGGCACCTCCCCAGCTTGCTGGAAGAGTTTTTCAGGGCACACATCTCCTGGGATGAGTTTATCCATGATGCACGCCACATACCTCTCCAAATCCATCAGCATCTTTCTCTCACTAAACCTTTGCTTACAGTGAAAGTAGGTGATCTCTCCTCCCCTGTGCACATCGTCTGTAATACCTCTGCACCCCATTTTCTCCACTCACATTAGTCCTACCCACCACCCAAGGCCAGCTCAAGGCTCCCTCCTGCATCCTGGTGATCTACCCTCCTCTAAATCCTGTGGCAGCAGAGTTAGGATCACTAATTTGACAGTTCACAAGGTGCCTTATGGCTTATCTGTCTCTTTATGTGCATTTAAAAAATCTTCTCAACTATGCTGAAGGGGCAAAATTTACACCTCAACTCTCCTAGTAGCCGGCACAGCGCCACGGTTGGCGTTGGGGTGGCCAAAAACGTCTTACGGAAAAACCCAGACGAACTTTTTGGCCAACCCAATACTCAGAACTCAATGTAAGCTCATATTAATATGTATTAGCACCTACTTTAAAATAAGAATAGTAGGAATTACAAATATGGAAAAATTACTACAGATCAGGTACCTACAGTGCCTGATTTAATTCTCAAAGCAATCTTATGAGGTAGTGACATTATTCTAATTTTATAGGTTATAAAACTCAGAGAAATAATAATTTCCTGCCTGGAGAAATAATAATTTGTGCAAGTTCATGTGAGCGGAGGACTGGACCGTGCCTAGGTCTAACTCAAAACTCATGTTCACAGTCAAGCCACGTGGCCTTCTGAAGACACAGGCTGACTAAGAGGTAGAATTTGGCAGCTACTCTGCTAACGCTGCTGTTACAATATCTATACGTCCAGTTCGAATACAACTGACTTCGTGTCTGTCTTTCACACCACACTGAGGTTAGGCAGGGAATCTTGTATTTTCATCCAAGCATGTGACACATACCACTCACTAAATACACTCAGCTGCTGGGTGATCTTGAACAAGCAATTTAACCTCTCTGTTGGTTTAGTTCCCTCATTTGTAAAATAGCAATGAAAACAGTCCCTACGTCGTAGGGATGAGATGACGCCTATAAAGGGCAGAGCATAGCATCTGATGCATATAAAGTGATATTGGTGATACTAATATAGCTATTATTATTATCACCATTATCATAATCATTTTTGTTACTATATCTCCCTCTAAAACCACCAGTGGAAATAAATGTCAGCCACTTATTCACACACCACATACATGTTCCCAAGTCCCAAGTACTAACTGATGGTTACTTCTGCCTGTTGCATTTCTGTGTACCTGGACTGCCATTTTTCCATAGGCCAGGGACATTTTTAAAAGACTAAGCTACCTGGGAAGGACATCCGTAAGTAGTGTTTCTAGGACAGGGGTTTCTTTTCTTTGGCCATGCCATGTGACATTTGGGATCTTAGCTCCCCAACCAGGGATCGAACCCGTGCCCCCTGCAGTGGAAGCGCAGAGTCTTAACCACTGGACAACCAGGGAAGTCCCTAGGACAGAGCTTCTTAACCATTCTGAACAAGACAGGAACTGTATCAGAATCTCCCTGAGACTTTTTCGAACTGTACCCATGACACCTCCAACTCCACAATCCAAATCTTATCATTACCTCCTGCCCTGAAAGGGAAGTGTACTTCTGGAGTTGAGGGCCACCACAAAGAGAGCTGCTGTTGATGAGGGTACGTTACGCCCGTGAGCTAGCAGGTGGAAGCTAAAGAGAAAAAAAAAAAAGAGTTGACAACCACCGTTGCCTAGGGCAACCGATCACATTTTGCCGGATGTGGGTTTAGGGCATCCTGCTCTACCTTTTACTTCCACTCTTTTTCAGACCCTGTTACTTTTAGGAAGAATCCAAAAAATAAGGGCGGTGGGGCGGTTGGGCAGGAAGCGAAAGAATAAAAAGAAAAGTAAGCAATGGCAATTTGATGCTGTTTGTTTTTGTTGCTAGAGGGCTCACAAAGTATTCTGGGTATAGGTTTAATTATGCATTAGAATCTGGTTCCAGGGACAGACCCCACAGTAAGAGAAAATGCTTTTCCTGTCTTTTTTCCTTTAGCTTACTTCATAGTACACCTAATGTCCTCCATGCAGCTGAAGGGTTAACACGGAGTTAGGATACAGTGTTTATGCACTTACCTAGAGCTGCACTGTCCAATTCGGTAGCCACTAGCCACAGGTGGCCATTGAGCCCTTGAATTGTGGCTAGTCCGAAATGAGATGTACCGTAAGTGTAAAATATGCTGGCTTTGGAAAACTTAGTGTGAAAAAAGAAAGAGTAAAAGAGTTCATCCACCATTTTAATATGACTTTAATGCAATTTAGTATAATTAATATTAATTCATTAAATAGTCATTTTGGATAAATATATTAAATAAAATAGATTACTAAAATTAACATCCCTTGTTTCTCTTTTACTGTTCCTACTGTGGTTTCCTGAAAATGTAAAGTTATCTATGTGGGGACTTCCCAGGTGGTCCAATGGTTAAGACTCCATGCTTCCACTGCAGGGGGCATGCATTTGATCCCTGGTTGGGGAACTAAGATTCTGCATGCCATGCAGCACGGCCAAAAAATAAGTAAAATAAAAAAAAATAAAGTTATCAATGTGGCTTGCATTATGTTTGTACCGGACAGGGTAGGTCTAAAGTAGAACAGTTCAGTTATTACAAGTGCCTAAACGTTTGACTCAAAGATGGTAGGTTGTGGTGACTGTACCATATGAATGTAATCTGAATATTACTCACTAAGAGTTAAATCAGAATCTCCCCATTTCCTTTCCCACTGTACTGTATGCTCCAGCCCTGTCGAACAATTTCATACATGTGGTGCCTGGAGGAAGCTCCACTGGGCCTCCTGGAAATAACTTTAGCCTTGAAAGTGCCTCTTGGTCACCCCTCTACAATGTCTTCTCTAGAATCACTCCCGTCACCATCTTACGCACATCACACCCTGGAATGTGTTTATTTGCAGGCCTGTGTCTCCCACTGGACCAGAAGCTTCTTGAGGTTCAGCACCACATCTTATTCTGTTTTACACCTTCTACTCTGGCATGCGGTTGGCCCTCAACAGGTATGTGATGAAACTGAAAAAAAGTTCCAATGACAGCACGTTGAGCAGAGTTTCATTCAACTCAAGTGTTTGTGTAAGCACAGAAGCCCCCTCTGTGAGTCTCGAGGATGCTCCTCTGCTCTGAGGGTCAGTGCAGTGAGCTCCCTGGGCGTTTCAGCTTTTCTCTTCTACACTGGTCTTAAGAGATCTGCTCACAGCATCACGCTGCATTTACCCACGTTCCTGGCCCAAGCCACTTCATCTCTGTTTGCCGCGTACAATGGGGGAAATTTAATGCACCGCGTTAGTCAACAAACAGTCTTGAATCGCTAAGAAATAGTCTTGATTTGCTAAGTTATATCATTTACGGAATTTAACTAGAAGGAAGTCATTCCCCTTAAAAAGACAAAACAAATAAACAAATGCTACATCCCAAACCTCATCAGTTCATTGACCCAGCTGTGAGTTTTATGTCAGCAGCAGAGATGAAAAAGTTCATTAATACTATAAACACAGCAGCCTTAGACAAATTCATTTAATGTCACTGAATTGAGATCATTCTGTAAATCACCTGAAAAAGATTTTGTGGTATTTTTTCTGCCACATAACTAATTTGTTCGTTCTTTTCTTTTTGAGATGAAATCCCAATACTGCACTTAATTGAAAACCGGACTTTTGCCTGTGGGAAAAAAACAGTCTATTTCATGGACTATGGTGTAGACAATGATAGAAGTAGCATTCTACTAAGCGCTACTATTTCATAATGGCACTGCCCTGACACCTATTATAACCAAAACAAATAAAATGTCAGTTACCTCCATCTCAGTAGCTACTTCCTAAAATTCACTTTCAGCTTTCCAAATGTCATAACAGTGTCATCTATCATTCTTCAAGAGCTACTAGTGACCCTTTAGACCTGCTCTAACGCTCGCGTCCATTTGAATCCAGCTGTGCAACGAGGAAGCTTCCTTCTCTTCCGAATCTGGTCTTAGATTTTGAAAATATAAATATCTTAGCCTCAGGGCACGAAAAGCTCCTTTGTGGAAAAGGCCATTGTCTTCCCTCCCTCAGAATCCTGCTGTTAAACTCACAATCATAGAAACCTGGTATTGCATAATGCATGTAACTGGTTATGAATTTATGTATAAATACGGGGCTTTTTAGTATTCATCTCTCCCTCTCCCATTTATTAGAAAGAATATTCACTGTCTTGAGTCTCATGGGCATGAAATATTACTGATTAGCTGACTATACTCTTATTTTATTTATTTGATAAAGATTGCTGCTCAGGGCTTCCCTGGTGGCGCAGTGGTTAAGAATCCGCCTGCCAATGCAGGGGACATGGGTTCAAGCCCTGGTCCGGGAAGATCCCACATGCTGTGGAGCAACTAAGTCCGTGCACTACAACTACGGAGCCTGCGCTCTAGAGCCCGTGAGCCACAACTACTGAGCCCGTGCGCCACAACTACTAAAGCCTGTGAGTCTAGAGCCCGTGCTCTGGAACAAGAGAAGCCACTGCAATGAGAAGCCCACGCACCACAATGAAGAGTAGCCCCCGCTTGCCACAACTAGAGAAAGCCTGTGCGCAGCAGCGAAGACCCAACGCAGCCAAGAATAAAATAAATAAATTAAAAAAAAAAAAAAGATTGCTGGTCAATCCTTTCAGCAAGTTTGTTTTAGCTTTTGGCCACACCCCACGGCATGTGGGATCTTAGTTCCTGACCCGGGATCCCCCCCGACCAGGGATCAAACCCGCACCCTCTGCACTGGAAGGCACAGTCTTAACTACTGGACTGCCGGGGAAGTCCCACTTTCAGCAAGTTTTGAAAGAAGAGTTAAAGCATTGGGATCCCAAAGATCTGGTTTTATGTCCCATTTCTTAAACTGTAATCTCAGGTAAAATTCTTAAAACTCTCTAAATTGTCATTTCTAACTTGTACAATGAGAATTAATAACTGTACCTTTCCAAGTAGTTACTTAGGCTGAATGACTGTAGTCTTTTATGTAATAAGCACATAGTTATTACCAGTTGACACTTCATATCCACGTCCAAAACTCAACTCCTGATGGTCTCCCCTCTAACCTCTCCGTGTTGGTTGATGATATTCCATCCTTCCTATTGTTTGGGTCAAAAACGTTGGAGTCATCTTTGGTTCCTCTTTCTCTCACACCCCATATCCACTTTGCCAGGAAACCCTATTGGCTCTACCTTTAAAATACATGCTGATTCCCAAAGCTTCCTAATAGGCTCCTTATTCTGTCCAGCTTTTTCTCAAGCAATCAGAGTGAGCCTTTCACATGTAAGTCAGATCACATTACTCCTCTTCTCAGAATCCTGTAATGGCCCCTCAATTTAACTCAGTGTAAAAGCCCACGTTTTCACGATGGCTTACAAGACCCTTCACCCCCACTCTTACCTCTCCAACTACATCTCCTATTACTCTCTCCCTGCTCACTTACCTCTAGGCCACATGGGCGTCTTGTTCCTCAAACACACCAGGCTGACCCCTGCCTTACAGCCTTGGCACTGGCAGCTCCCTCTGCCCGGAACACTGTTCCCTCAGATAGTTAACTCCTTCAAACCTCTGCTCAGATCTTACCTTCTCAATGAGGCCAAGCCTGACCACCTTATTTAATACTGCAATTTTACTACGTTCAACCTTGTCCTTTTTAATAGGACTTTTCACTCACTAATACCTATATTATTTACTTATTTATTATGCTTACTGATGGTTGTCTACATCTCCCCATTGGAATAGAAACTCCACAAATGCAGAGACCTTTGCCTCTTCTGTTCACCAAGAACAGTGCTTGCTAAATATTTTTTTTTTGAATGACTGAATTGTATTTAAAGCATAAATCTAAGTAATATGGAAATTAGCAGTTCCTAAGTTACATATGCTTTATTACACTTAAAAGTTATAGTTATCCCCTGATGAATCTTGGTCACTTCATTAATGACTAGGATACCACTCCTTCCACGGTACTTACTCTTAACCATTTGTAATCCACTATGTTTTAATGTTATTTAAATTAAGCTGTCTTTACTTAATAGGACACTCTGTTTATGACCATGCTTCAAGTCAGTGGAGATTCTAATTTGTTTCCCAAGTGCCGATATACTCTAATTCCCAGTTTGACATTTCTGCAAATGCATGTGCGTGTTTTCTAAATGCTTTTTAAAAACTCAGCACATTCAGCATAATGATTACCTCTATCAAGAAAAACGGGTAATTCTATTGGGAGGAAGTCAGAAGACGTATTGATAATATCTTACTTCTTAAGCTGGGTAATAGGTATCCAGATGTTGGCTTTATGATTAGTTGCTGTAATTTACGTATATATCTTACATCTTCTCTTGTATGTATGAAATAGTTAATAAAATCTAGTACTTCTTGTTCTCCTACCACTCTTTATTTTCCCTCCAGTTTGATATGATAGTTATCTATGGATGTAAATTTTCCAGCCAGTTTGTGAGGTAAATCACAACTGCTGTGTGATTTAGCATTTATCCCCTCCCCCAGCCCACAGTCATCTCACTAATGAGTCTGTGATATGAGATCAAATCAGGAGGATCCCCAGCAGAAATAGACAAAAAGCTACTCACTACTTCATTGATTTAATCAACGCAGCCAGCTATCAAGAGGGACTGGAATATAATGAAGATAAAAATGAAATCACGATTGCTGCTAAAGCAGATTATTTTTTCAAAAGACATATATAAAGATAATAACTTCACAAGTGATTATAGCTTGTCTTCCCACTATTAACAAGGCACGTTCTTTGCTTGCCTACCTTCATTTCATCTTCCCTGACCCCAGGGTGGTGTAGGAATCTGATGGGTGCTCCCACAGCACACGATCTTGGTCACGTGTGGAACTGTAACTGCCCATTTATATCTCCCCTATTAAACCAGAACTTCACTGAGAAAAGGCCTCATCGTTTTTTCACCGTTTAAGCCCTTGTCCTTGGTACAGCACTTCAAGTGCTGGTGTCATACTGGCTCAGTTCAAAGGTCAGCTCTGCTTCTCACTCCCTAGGTAAGCTTCCTAACCTCTCTGTGCTATCATTTCCTCAACCATAAAAGCTGATAATAGTATAAGCCCAGGATGTGAGGCTTAATGAAACAACACGTCTAAATTAGTTACACAGGGTCTGGTACAAAATATAAGCTGAATAAATATAATTATTATTTACTACCACCATTTGGTGATAAAGAGGAAACTGAATTGACAGAGACGAAAGACAATAGCTCTTATAATATGATTCTTAGTGATTCAAGTGCATAGATGATGTTCAGCAAATGTCTGGAAATGGAGTCATGAATTCAGGCTCTAGAGTATGTGCTGAGAAGGCGTGGTGCCTTGGAGTGGTGCTACATTTCTGCCTGCACAAGCCTAAGGGTTGGTAGCCTAAGGGTGTGGCCCGTGCCTAAGGGTTGGGCCAGCTGGGTCTCAGGGTCTTATGACATATTGATGGTACAATCCAGAAGTGGAACTCATATACCTGCACGTTTAGTAAATGTTATTTGAGTCCCAACTATGGTGCCAGGAACTTGGCTAGGTGATGGCGATACGGTGCAATTGTAAATATCTTGGTGTGACAGACTATGAAACACAAACTTAATTTATTATAAGAGTCTGCACTCACGAAAAGGTATTGGGTATAAAAATAACAAATAAAATTGAAGAGGATTTGAAGTAAGTGAAAATAGTCATGCTTTTTGATAGTGGGATGGTTTGAAGAAATTCAAAGTGGCGTATCAAATGCAGACACTCATGGTAATGCATTCTATAGGTAGTTCATTCTAACAGTAATATGAAAATATCTAGAACTTTTAATTTGTTATTGAAAAAAGGCAAAAAAATAGTGGGTGATTGGTATACATTCTCAGGACATGAAAATACAAAAGATTTAATGGACACTACATAACCCAATAAGTATTGCGTTTAAGATTTAAAGTAACTAAGTCATAAAGTAATCCATATTACAAAGTTATATTTCTTGAGAAGTAACACGTGAAGAATTTTGAAATCTAATATGGACCTGCCCAAGCTTGGGCATATCAACTCCCTACTGAAGTTTTTCAAAAGAATGGAAATTTGCCGTCTTACATATAGGCCAAAAATTGACTGTTTTTAGAGGAACTTCTAAAGAACAAAGGCCTCGAAATATTTCAGAATCTAACAACATCTGTTATCATTATTTTCTCCATTCTTTCTTGTTAGTGATCAGCAATTCTAACTCTGTCAGCATTCCAGATAGGACAAATTCAAAGAATTATGGCAATTCCTCAATTGCTATTTTCATGACAGACATTTGGTAGGCCAATAATCGTTATGGGTAAGTTACCTCAGGTCCAGAGAGATCAAAGCAACTTAATCAACGTCACTCTTTTCTAGTTAAAGGCAGATGTGGAACAGAACCCAAGTCTTCCAAATACCCAGAAAAGACACAGATATTAGTAATAATGTGAAAATTACTAAATACTAATAGTCTGAAGATGATATTAAATTTCTTAGACCTTTCACAACACATTGAGCAGACAGGAAATACCACCCGGAAGACATTACAGAAGTTTCGTAGTAGATCCTCTGTTAATTTTGCTAGCCAGCGTTACTGTAAGACTGCCCATGTGCCGTCCCAGTATTTCAGTGAGGCCAGAGGGAAAATTGCCACTGGAGGTTTATTCAAAGGGACAAAGGCTCCCAAACATCCATTCAGAGGCCCTAGACTTTAAAATTAGTAGTAGCTAGTACCCTGGCCTTTATTTAAATCACATTATACCTGAGGAGTAATAAACTCATTAGCTTTTTCTTTACGTTACTTCCTCCAATACTCCATTTCTTTCTATAATGATCACATTAAAAGTTATTTTTGAACCGCTTTGCCATGAGTGGCACTAGGAAAAAACACGTTTAGCGTTCCACAATGGTCTGAACGATAAGAAATACCTTCCCAGAAGGAAAATAAGAGGTGCACTGGGCAAGGTCTTCAGGGGCACCCCTGCCCCGAGGTCCTCCTGGGTATAACGATCTCCTGGTTAGTTTGCTTCGTGCTCTAAAAGGATGCTCTGGATACTCATTCCAAGCCAAATTACAAAACTTCTGCCTGGTGTCCACATCTTTCCTCTACCTTATTTTAAAACGAAAAGGACAATAATTCGGAGGAAAAGTTATTTTTAAAAAGAAGAAACCGCCGTCTGAAAGTTTTCAAAGAGGAAACACTCCAAGACGCGTCAGACTGCGATCGTCACTCAAATTCTCACACTACTTGCACTCAATGCATAGCGCCCTGAAATACCCCCTGAAATGCCCCCCGTGAAATACCCCCCGGGATTCCTTCAGCGTCTGTCAGCCCGGGGCTCCCGGACCCGCTGGACAGGCGAGGGTGTACCGGTTCCCCGTCTGACCTTGGAGCACTTTTCTGGGCAGGAAATCAAGTCAAATATGACAAAACCGAACGCGGGGAAGACAAGTCCCAGCCCCAACCCCCCGCGGAGCTGGGTCAAGTGCAGGGGTCGGCGGAGGGGACTCCGGGGACCCGCTGCCCTGGAGGGCCCAGCGGGGGCCGCGCGTTCACCCGGCCGGCGCCGCGAGCTGGGTCGGGCCTCGGACCCGACAGGCCAGACTCCTGGTCGGGTGACCGCCCGGCGGGTCCCGGTGCAGCTCCCAGGGCCCCTGGGCGGGCCAGCGGGCGCAGCTTACCTCGACGGCTGCGCGGGGCCTCGAGAGCGGGGCTGGGCCGGGAGGGCGACGCGGCGCACTGGGCTGCGCTCCGGTTCAGGTCGGCAGCCTCTGGAGGAAGTGGTGTCAGCCCGCCCCTTCCCACGCAGCGCGCAGACGTGGAGCGCTCGGCGCGCGGCTCCGCATCGAGGTGCGAGGAGGGCGCCTGGCTGGAGACACACCCACGGATGTGGATAAAGACGCCTGAAGCTCGGGGGCTGCTTTTTTCGACTCCACGGGTTTGTGCCTCCTTTCGTCTTACCCCTCCCCCCTGCCCCCCCCCGAAGAAAACAACTTGGTTTTAATTCTGGGGAAAGTTGCGCCTTCCTCTCAGCCCTCCCCTACCTGCGCCGCGGGCCCTCCTCTCTCGGGAGCGACCCCCTTGGTTGTCGCCTCGATATATCAGTGGCTAAGGGATTGGGGGCCGGATGGCGGTTCCACAAAGGCCCAAGAAGCCGATTTCTTTTGCAACGGTCTTCCGAAGTGTTGACTTAAGCCCTTTCTGAGCTTCCTCTTTCGGGCCAGTTGTGCAAGGCCCGGCTTCCCTGCCGCGCGCAGCCCGCCCGCAGCGCACGCGGGAGCCGGAGAGCAGCGGTCCCCGCCCGCCTGGCCGCAGGGGAGGCGCGGGACCGGGGTTAGGCGGTCTCCGCTGGAGCCGGGGCGGGGAAGGGCGCGCTTCGCAGCGGCGGTTTCTCAGCTCTCCGGTTGGCAACCGCACCCCCAAAGCTTAGCGGCACTCAGTTGGCCGGCGAGGCTGTGGCTTCTCCCATAACGCTGGTGGAAGTCCAAAATGGTCTGAGCCCTGTAGACAGGGATTGGGCAACAGCGACTTAATCTACATCTGCGGTGACCCTTTGACCCAGCGATCCCACTTCTAAGAATGTATTACAGAGATACAGTGATGCAAATGAAGTAATGCGTACGCACCAGGCCACTCTTGGCCACACAATTTGTCATCGCAAAGGACTAAGTGGAAATAACGCCATGACTTTTGAAAGTGGCGTGTCCAGACAGAAAGTGGGTGAGATCTGAAAACATAGCAGTTAAAGTCAGTTAGATTTGGAAATGTGGTTGAATTCACCTGTCCTTCCCCTCTACAGCTGGGTTGTCAAGGACTTATATGTGGGGAAGGGGGTGATGAAAGAGTAGGGCAGTGGTAGAGGATGGGGACCAAGAGGTAGGCAGGCGCCAGACCAAGCAGGGCCTGGGGCTCAGCCTTGAGGACTTTGGGTTTTATTCTAATTGCAACGGGGAGCTATGGGAAGGTGTTTAGCAAGTGATTTGATTTCTTCTGTGTGCCATCCTACTGGCTTGTGATTGGAAAATCAGTCGGATGGGGCAAGAGGAAAAGCAGTAAGAGAGCACTCAGGCTGTGGTAACAGTCCAGATGAAAGGTGACGGTAGCTTTGGTGAGGATTCTACTGTGGGGATGGTGAGAAGAGTTTGGATCCAAGACACATTATGAAACCAGAACCAACAACATTTGCTGATGGGCGGGGGTGGGAGTGGGAGAGTGGCAGAAGGGGTTAGAAATGGAATGCAAACCAGTGGGACTGGTGTCCTGGGAGCTCTGGTGTGAGGCATGGCTAGATGGAGAAAGGTCAGTAGGGACAAACTGTGTAGGACCACGTGGACCACGTCCAGGATTGTTTTCTCATCCTAAAACCAATGAGATTGTGTAAAATAATATCTCAAGCCTCTGTTTCCTTTGTAAAGTAAGAAAAGAAGCAGGGTCATCAGCTGGGGGTGAGATAGGAGGTTAGCAGGTCACAGATTTAGGGAGCTGGAGAAAGTTGTTTTTTTGTTAATGTTTATTTACTTATTTGGCAGCGCTTGTTCTTAGTGGCATACAGGATCTTTAGTTGTGGCATGTGGACTCTTAGTTGCGGCATGTGAGATCTAATTCCCTGACCAGGGATGGAACCCGGGCCCCCTGCATTGGGAATGCGGAGTCTTAACCACTGGACCACCAGGGAGGTCCCAAGAAAGTTTAACGAGGTCATTGCAGAGAATCCGAGAGTGTGTTGCTCAGAAAAATGTAATGGGATTTCCAGGCAACCTGAGAGCCTGAAATTGGTGATGGTGGTGGAAGCAGTCTGCTTAGTCGTGTGGCTCTCCTGCAGGGCTACGTTACCTGGGTTTGGAGAAAGTTTAGCTGTAATGGGAGTGGCCAAAAACAAGCCAGCTGGAAGGATGGGTCATTGTGGTCAGAAGGTAGGCAGATTGAATTTTGCTCCTGGAGGCAGTGAGGTTAGTTGACAATGTCCAGGGTGTGACCAAGGGCCTGGTCACGAGTTGATCAAGGAAATGAGGCCAAAGGGTAGCTAACTGTTAAGTCACCCAGGATTAGGGTGACCACATAAAATTGTTGAGGCTGGGACACTTTTGAGGGTACCAAAGTGCTAACTGGATGAGAAATCAGGAAACAGGTGTAATGCATGACTCTTCCAGGCAAACAGAATGATAAGATTTAAGCCCATCTTAAAGGAAGATTGGGAGTCAGGTGTCAGGGTTTTGAAATGAGAGAGTGGGAGTGACTGGGATTTGGGAAGATGACAGTCTGAAGAGGTGAACAGGATAGTTTACTCAAATGGCATGAGCCTCGAGAAAAATGTGTTTGCTCTTCGTTTTGTTTTGAAAAAAAAAGCTGAGCCACTAAAATGTCTGCAGGTAGCAATGGGGAGCACAGAGAAGAGCAAACCCACCTTCTGAACTTAAGGTGCATGGAGTGTGAGAGAATAAACTACTTTCCCTTAGGAAAGTTGTAGTGGAAAGTCTGCAAGGGCAAAGTTAAAGCCCCAGGTAGAGGAACGCTCCAGAAAGAGCTTCAAGACACAGGAGTGGCAGTGAACGAGTTTGGGAGATGGCTGATTGAACCACAGGCAAGGAAGAACCGAATGTCCTGGAATGATGATGTGGGAGAAAATTCTCCAGGTGGCACCCTCTTTGGGTAGGGACTCCCAGGAATATCTCTGCAGAGGGTGGCTAGTGGCTAGAGAATGCAGGGGAATTCAGTTTACTTAATTGAACTGGATTTTTACTGTGTTTCTTACAGCCTCACTCTTTTGGCGTGTCTACCAAGTCCAACATGTATTTTTTGCCCATTTCCTCCAAGCTAAAGAGCGCTTTCACCTTTTTGCAGGGACCTGGGTTGACTTGAAGTAAGACTCCTGCTACTTTTGTTTTTGGAGTGGAGAGGGATTTTTTTTCCTTTGGTTGAGCACTTTGTAAAGTTTTGCCCATTTATTTTATTTGGCTTGCTCTCAATAGTAAGGAATGTTTGTTTCTGGTATAAAAATATCTAACTTTTATGCTGTCTACAGCAGACTGTATTTTCCACAGATGGCCAGGACCATCTCTCCCTTCCCCATCAAGAGCTGGAATCTGTTTCTTTCCATCCCCCTTGAATCCAAGCAGGCTCTGTGGCTGCTTTGACCAAAAGAAGGCAGCAGAAATGGTGGTGGACTTTGCACTTAACTGGCTCTTTCCGCCCTGAGGTGAGAGAGGCCACATGGGGCAACATTGAAGCATCAGATGTGAGGTGAAGGCGCCGTCTTGGGTGCCCAGCCCCTGTCCGGCCTTCAGAGGACTCCCGCCCCAGCTCTTATCTAAATGCAGCTGCATGAGAGACCAGGGGGAAGAACCACCCAGCTGAGTCCAATCAACCCACAGATCCCTGAGAGATTATGATACATAGCTGTGTGAACCTCTAGGTTTTGGCTTATTCACAGCTGGAGATACTCAAGATAACCATCTTGGGTACCTCTGCTTCTCATTTTTCTGTCCTGGTAAAGCTCCTGTGCTTTACTTTATAAAATATAAATTGGTAATAAAAAATAACTCTGCTCATGATTTCTATTTTAATCATAACATGCATATGTAATTAGTATGCTATTACTAATTATATGTTTTCCATTTAGTATATATTTTTCCTCTTGCCTGTTAACCAGACTCTCCCTCTGCCTGACCCGCTCAGTCCTCTGGCCTTTGTTCATCTCCCTCAGCCAACCCCTTCCTGCTCCACCCCAGTGACAGTCAGTGGGAGGAGAACAGAAAGGAAAGGATGGAAGAATAGCCCCAGGAGGAGAAGGCTGGGGAAGAAGAGAGAGCCCGAGAAGGCTTGGGAGAGAATTTTTGGTGTGGAGCTGAGAGCAAAGCAAGGAAAAAGATGTTTGGGGACACTGCAGGGTATGAGAGAGGCAGAGAGTGAGAAGAAGGGGTAGAAGGGGGTTTTAAGAATGGTGGGCTTGGTTTAAAATTAAATGTGGCTGTTAGTTTTTTTGCACTGCTATGCCCATGGAAGCCCAGTGTTAGGTTACTTAATAAGCATTAACATCTGTGACATATTGAGATACATATGCATACACTGTCTCCCCAGAACTTGTGTCTCTAAAGCAGTTATCATTGCTACCTAGTATCATTGGCTGAAAGTATGAAACAGATAGGGATTGATTTATAAGGAACCAAATCCATTCAAAGTGGCTCAGGCGCAAAGGAGAAGTTCTTGGAGAAAAGCTCTGACAGCTCATTGAACTCAGGAAGTATATCTGGGTCTCTTGAGAGACTATGCTAAGAACCAGAGGATCACTAGGAATTCTCTCCATCTCTTGTTTTCTTTTCTTGTTTTTTTTTTTTAATTTAAAAAATTGTGGTAAAAATATATACGTAAAATTTATCATCTTAACCATTTTTAAGTGTAAAGTTCAGTGGTATTAAATACATTCATACTGTTGTGGGACCATCACCACCATCCATCTCCATAGCTCTTTTCATCTTGCAAAACCAAAACTCTGTACTTACTGAACCCTAATTCCCCAGTCTCCCCTCCTCCAGCCCCTGGTAACCACCTTTCTGCATTCTGTCTCTATGAGTTTGACTTAAGTGTCTCATATAAATAGAATCATACAGTGTTTGTCTTTTTGAAACTGGCTTGTTTCACTTACATGTTGTCCTTAAACTTCATCCGTGTTGTAGCATAAATCAGAATGTCCTTCCTTTTTAAGGCCGAATAATATTCCATTGCTTGTGTATACACATTTTGCTTATCCATTCTTTCATCCATGGACACTTGTTTTACTTCCACGTTTTAGCTTTTGTGAGTAAAGCTGCCATGAACATGGGTATGCAAATATCTCTTTGAATCCTTGCTTTTAATCATTTTGAGTATATATCCAGAAGTGGAATTGTTGGATCATATGGTAATTCTATTTTTAATTTTTGAGGAACTGTCATGCCATTATCCACAGTGACTGTACAATTTTACATTCCCACCAACAGTGCACAAGTGTTCTGATTTCTCCACATCCTGTTTGTTTCTAGTAGCTATGTTAATAGGTGTGAGGTGGTATCTCATAGTAGTTTTAATTTGCATTTCTCTAATGATTAGTGACATTGAATATTATTTCCTGTGCTTGTTGACCATTTGTATATCTTCTTTGAAGAAATGTCTATTCAAGTCCTTTGCCCATTTTTGAATTGGTTTGTTTTTGTTGTTGAATTTTAGGAGTTCTCTATATGTTCTGGATATTAATCTCTTATTATATATGTGAATTGCAAATATTTTCTCCCATTCTATGGGTTGTCTTTTTACTCTGTGACTTGTTTTTTGATGAACAAAAGTTTTCAATTTTCATGAAGTTAAATATGTCTATTTTTCCTTTGGTTGCCTGTGCCTTTGGTGTCATAGCTAAGAAATCACTACGAAATCCAATGTCATGATTTTTGCCCTATGTTTTCTTCTAAAGTTTCATAGTTTTACATCTTATATTTAAGTCTTTGATCCATTTGGAGTTGGCTTTTGTGTATGTTGTTAGGTAAGGGTCCAGCTTCATTCTTTTGTATGTGGATATCCAGTTTTCCCAACACCATTTTTTTTAAAAGACTGTCTTTTCCCCATTGTATGGTCTTGACACCCTTGTGCAGAATCATTTGGCCATATATGTGAAGGTTTGTTTCTGGGCTTTCTCTTCTATTCCATTTGTCTATATGTTTATCTTTATGCCAGTACCACACTGTTTTAATTAGTATAGCTTTGTAGAAAGTTTTGAAACCAGGAAGTGTGGGTCCTCCAGATTTTTTCTTCTTTTTTCAAGATTGTTTTGGCTATCCAGAGCCCCTTGGGATTCCATATGGGCTTTAGGATGGGGTTTTATATTTATGGGAAAATGTCATTAGGATTTTGATAGAGTTTACATTGAATCTGTAGATTATGTTGGGTAGTGTTGACATCTTAACAATACTAAGTCTTCCAATTCATGAACATGAGTTGCATTTCCATTTATTTATTTCTTTAATTTCTTTCAACAATGTTTTCCTTGTAGTTTTCCTTGTACAAGTCTTTCACCTCCCTGGTTAAATTAATTCCTAAGTACTTTATTCTTTTTGATGTTATTGTAAATTAAATTGTTTTCATAATTTCCTTTTCAGATTGTTCATTTTTAGTGTATAGAAATGCAGCTGGTTTTTTCATGTTGACTTTGTATCCTGCTACTTTGCTGAATTCATTTATTAGTTCTAACAGTGTGAGTGTGTGTGTGTGTGTGTGTGTAATCTTTAGGATTTTCTACATATAAGATCATGTCATCTGCAAACAGATAATTTCACTTCTTCTTTTCCAATTTGAATGTCTTTTATTTCTTTTTCTTGCCTAATTGTTCTGGCTAGAACTTCTAGTACGATGTTGAGTAAAAGTGGTGAGAGTACACATCCTTGTCCTTGATCTTAGAAGAAAAGCTTTGAGACTTTCACCACTGAGGATGATGTTTGCTGTGGGATTTTTGAAAGGGATTTCATTGAATCCATAGATTGTTTTGGATAGTAGGGACATTTTTACAACATTAATTCTTCCAATCCATGAGCATGGAATATCTTTCCATTTATTTGTGTCTTCTTCAACTTCTTTCCTCAACGTCTTATAGTTTTTGGTGTATAGATCTTTAACTTTTTTGGTTAAAATTTTTCCTGAGTAGTTTTGATACTATTGTAAATGGGGATGTTTTCTTTATTTCTTTTTCAGGTAGTTCATTGTTAGTGTGTAGAAATGCAGCTGATTTTTGTATGTTGATTTTGTGTTCTGAAACTTTACTGAATTCTTTGTTTATATCTAACAGTTCTTAGTGGCATCGTTAGGGTTTTCTATATACATCATGTCATCAGCAAAGAGAGACAATTTTACCTCTTCCTTTCTGAGTTGGATGCCTTTTATTTTTTTTCTTGCCTAATTTTTCTAGCTAGGAATTCCAGTACTATGTTGAATAGACGTGGTGAAAGTGGGCACCTTTGTCTTGTTCTTGATATTAAAGGAAAAGCTTTCAACCTTTCACTATTGAGTGTAATGTTAGTTGCGGGCTTGTTATATACGGACTTTATTATGTTGAGGTTAGTACCTTCTTTACCCAATTTGTTGAGTTTATCATGAAAGGATGTTGAATTTTGTTAAATGCTTTTTCTGCATCTATTGAGATGATCATATGATTTTTGTCTTCATTCTACTAGTGTGGTGTATCACACTGATTGATTTGCATATGTTAAACCATACTTGCATCCCAGGAATAAAACCCAGTTGATCATGGTGCATGATTCTTTTAATGTGCTGTTGGATTCAGTTTGCTAATATTTTGTTGAGGATTTTTACATCTATGTTCATCAGGAATATAAACCTGTAAATTTCTTTTCTTGTAGTGTCCTTATTTGGTTTTGGTATGAGGGTAATGCTGGCCTCATAAAATGAGTTTGGGAGTGTTGCCTCATTTTCAGTTTTTTTGAAGAGTTTGAGTAGAATTAGCATCAGCCTCTCTTTAAATGTTTGGTAGAATTCATCCATGAATCCATTTGGTCCTGGGCTTTCCTTTTTTGGGAGATTTTTGATTACTGATTGATTCTCCTTATTTGTTATTGGTCTGTTCAGATTTTCTATGTCTTCATGATTTAGTCTTGATAGATTGTGTATTTCCAGGAATTTACCCATTTCTTCTAAGTCGTCTGATTATTTGGCATATAATTGTTCATTGTAGTCTCTTATGATCCTGTGTATTTGTGTAGTATCATTTACATGTATCCTTTTTCATTTATAATTTTAATTATTTGAGTCCTCTCTCTTTTTTTGGTAAGTCTAGCTAAAATTTGTCAATTTTGTTTATGTTTTCAAAAAAACCAACCAACTCTTAGTTTCATTGATCTTTTTATTATTTTTCTCTTCTCTGTTTAATGTATTTCTGCTCCAATGTTTGTTATCTCCTTTCTGCTGATGCTAACTTTGGACTTAGTTTGTCTTGTTTTTCAGGTTACCAGAGGTGTAAAGTTAGGTTTTTATTTGAGGTCTTTTTTCTTAAGATAGACATTTACTGCTATAAAATTGCCTTTTAGAACTGTTTTTGCTGCATACCATAAGTTTTGGTATGTTGTGTTTCCATTTTCCTTTTCTCAAGATATACTTTTTTTCCCTTTTGATTTCTTCTTTTACCCAGTAGTTCTTCAGGGGCATGTTTAATTTCCACATATTTGTGAATTTTCTAGTTTTCCTCTTGTTATTGATTTCTAGTTTCACACCATTGTGGTCAAAAAAGATACTTGGTATAATTACAATCTCTCTGGTAAGGGAAGACTTTCACCGTGGAGGGGCAGACACTGGTGCATGCTGTGACCCCAGGTCTAGTGGTGCATGTTGCCAAGTGCAGGGGCATGTGGTGGCACCTGGTCTGGGGGAACATGATGGCTCACTGACTCGGGCTGTTGGGTTCCACAGCATCATGTGTGGTCCTTGGTGAGCACTGCATGAGGAGCAGGGAAAGGTCTGCAAAGGCTGCAAGAGCTATTGGGGTCCTCAACAGTGTCTCCAGGTTCAGTGGATAGGGACTAGGGCAAGCAGCAGCAGGGGCTGGCACTGGTGGTGTGCACATGCCTAGCTGTGGTGGCCAGCTGCAGGTGCCTGTGGAACGGAAGCCGGTGAAATCTGCGAGGGGTCTCTGGCGGCTCTGGTGGATGTGGTTTCTTCGGTAGTGAAGGCTGCTGGGTCTGTGTCTAGAGCAGGTCCCTGAGAAACCATGATCCTTCCTGCTGTGTGGCTACTCTTGGTAGCCTCTGATTTTCTTTATCATTCTTAGTCATTTGTATATATCTCAGCTTTGCTGGTCTCTGGTTGGGGTGAAACTGAAGTGGGACCTTTTTTGGGGGCCCAGAAAGACTGGGAAGCTGGTTTCTCTCCCTGCTCTTCCTCTTCCTGTGAGGGGAACTGTTTCTAACGGAGTTCTCTCTTGATGCTTAGCAATGCTGTCCTGGGGGATGGGATGGTGCAGGCAAAATGAGGCTGTCTTCCTTCCCGTTTTGTGTGGTTATTCTCAAGTTTTTTTTGTTCCACTGTGTTAAATTTCATCAGTGAACTCCAGAGCTCTCCCAGTGCTGTTTTTGTTTGTAGATAGCTGTCTAATTATTGATCTTTGTTGGGCTATGGAGACTAGAGTCCCCATACTCTGCCATCTTGGTTACTTCATTCTCCCTGATAGACATTAAAATATATGTAACATATACACACATATTATATACATGAAAACAAGGCTAGCCCCCTCTTTCATACTATATACAGAAAGAGTAAAGAAATTAATATTAGAAAATGTTAGCACAAGTTCGTGTGCCTGATGCATAGTGAGGCCAAACAAACTGAAACGTTGGAGTTTGGAGCAGAGAAAGGTTTATTGCAGGGCTATGCAAAGAGATTGGCGGCTAATTTCTCTGAATTAGTAAGACATAGAAAACACATAAGGAAAGAAAGGGCAAAGGTGATTCATTGAAGATAAAATTTAAATAACTAATAAATATATGAAGAGATACTCAAACTGGCTAGAAGTCAGGTTGGTGAAAGTTAAACAAGGAGTTTATTTTATTTTTTTATTTTTTTGCGGTACGCAGGCCTCTCACTGTTGTGGCCTCTCCCGCTGCGGAGCACAGGCTCCGGACGCGCAGGCTCAGCGGCCATGGCTCACGGGCCCAGCTGCTCCGCGGCATGTGGGATCCTCCCGGACCGGGGCACGACCCCGTGTCCCCTGCATCGGCAGGCGGATTCTCAACCACTGCGCCACCAGGGAAGCCCAGGAGTTTATATTTTTAAATCATGTAATTGGCAGGGAAAAAAAAAAAGAAACAAAGGGGAGGGATCATAGTGTGTGCTGTCAGGGTTGCAGGAAAGCAGATATTCTCTTACTTTGCTTCTGGAAGTAGTGAATTGCTGTGCCTTTTCTGAATGTAATCTGACCACATCTACCAAAATAAAAAAACTCATTCTCTTTGGCAGAGGGATTCCAGTTTGGAAATCTGTCTTATGGAGATAGTGGTATGTAAAGCCATATGTTCCTGGATATTTGTTACAGCTTTGTTTATAGTGGCAAGAAAACTGAAAATGATTATGTTGGCAGTTACTAAATGACTAATTTAGGAGGATGTTAAAAAAACCAAAGATTCATTCACGAGAAGATTCTGATATGGAGCCATGTCTTGTGACCTTGTTCCTGTAGCAAAAACTGTGCCAGGGGAGGAAGTGCCTTGACCTTGATTTCAATATTTTACAAGAATGACTTTTTATCTTTGAGGCTTCTCTACGTGAAGTTTAGGTATTTGTGTTCATCATTATCTGTTCTGCTTTGCTTAGGTGTGGAGTTTGGAAATTCTTTCCGATAGAGGGAGGATTGCCTAGATGTACAACTAAATAATCCTGGGGCCTTGTACATGCTAAACAGAGTGTGGTTTATCTCTACAACATATTTATGTGTATAGATATATAATTTTTATATCTTGGTATATCAATATATATGATATTAGATATAGATATTATATGGATGTGATATGCATTGACAGAGCTGGGGAATGTCCGTGATTGTTATTATCAAATGAGAAAGGCAAAGTGCTGAGAAATATCCATAATATGCTCTCATTGTTGTGAGATCAGATACATTCCCTATATATTAGCATTTATTCATATTAATTTGGGGAAATTTGTTGAGGAAATAACATCAGCTTATTAAAATCAATTTTTTTAGCACATAGTATGTCTTTCACTTTACAAATCTCAGATCGTTTCTTCTGTTGCAATGAGCATGTATTAATTACTTTTTGTAAAACACACAGACTGTAATCTTTGCTGAACTGCAAATGGATTAGTAAGTTTCTGGACTTTTGGGGGGAAATTCTAGTTCTAACCTTGCCTTCCTTTTACCCATCAGTATTCTTTTGGGAATCCCTCAACATCGGCCTGTGAGTTCTTAGGAAACACAAAGATATTTTAATAGTTACAAGGCAGAATGTAATTTAGAAGGTCAATTGGATGCAAAGGAATTAAACAATGCATTTAAAAGCCAAAATGACTTGTTAGGTTCATTGGATTTTCTGGATGCTTCCTTTAATTAATACAGGTAACTGACCCAGCTCAAAAAATGTTAAAGCTAGTTCTCTGATTAAGCAGAAACTCCCTCAGGGTTGATGGCAGGAATTCATTATCAGGGTTAAATTCTATTTTATTTTCTCCCTGAGGCAGAGTTCATTTCTCAATGGTAGAAAAGAGGAATGAAAGAGTGTGGTCCACAGCACCTCCCTTTGTGGGTATGAGCTCACTGAGCAGAGACAGGGAGCTTCTGCTTCCCCCTCTTACTTCAGAGCCTAGAGCAAGGGCTTCTGCTTTTTCATCATTCCTCCCCATCATTAGTTACTAGGAAGAAAGGAGCTGATTCAGGGTGAAAAACTGCAAATGTGGAGGGAGGAGTGTATTTTAATTAGAGATGAGAAGGCTGATAGAAGACTTGATTACTCTCTTTAAGTTTTTGAGAATTTTTAATGAGATATGTATTGGAAAAGTTGTTGATTGAAGATAAAAGCCTGAACAGGTGAGTCTAGACTGATTGATGCCTTGAGTTTCCTGTGGTACTTTTCTATTTATCAACAAACAACCTGGGAGTTACCTGACCATGCAAGTCCTTTTTGGAGAGGACAGCTGTTATCATTTAACTCTGTTGCCCGATTAGGTTAGATTGTCCTTTGGGACATGTCTGCAATTTTTGGAGTCCTTCCTGAACTTGGAATTGTATTTAGTTTGAATTTGATACATTTAGGAGAGCTCATTGGAATTTACAGTGTGGTTAGTTTACAAACAAATTATTGCATTAAAAAAATTGGCATTTGTGGTTCAGAAGTTTTGTTGTTTTTGATTTTGCTTTTTTTTTTTTCTCCTCTCCTTGGGCTAGTAAATTTTTTTAGACTGGATAATAGCTTTAGAATTTTGGGTTAAAAAATAACAACAACAACAAAAGAATGAAAAAGAGTGAAGATAGCTGAAGGGACACCAATCTCTGAAGGATGCAAGAGAAAGAGGCAGAAAGTTTTTTTGAAGAAATAATGACTAAAACCTTCCCTAACCGGGGGAAAGAAACAGATATTAGATCCAGGAAACCCAAAGAGGACCAAAGAAGATGAATCTAAAGAGACCCAGACTGAGACATATTATAATTAAGTTATCAAAAGTTAAAGACAAGAAGAGAATCTTAATAGCAGTAAGAGAAAACCACCTGTTATGTACAATATATCCCCATAAGTCTATCACCAGACTTTTCAGCAGAAACCTTGAAAGCCAGAAGGGCATGGGGAGATATATTCTAAGTACTGAAAGGATAAAACTGGCAATTAAGAATATCTGGTAAAGTTGTCTTTCAGAATTGAAGGAGAGACAGTTTCCAAATAAACAAAAGATGGAGGAGTTCATCACCACTAGACCAGTCTAACAAGGAATCTTAAAGGGATTTCTTCAAGTTGAAATGAAAGGACGCTAATTAGTAACATGAAAACACATAAACGTATAAAACTCACTGGTAAAGGTAAATATATAGTTAAATTCACAATAACCTAATATCATAATGGTAGTGGGTAAATCACTTACAGCTCTAGTATAAAAGTTAAAAGACCACTGGAAATCTTTGTCAGGGCAATTAGGCAAGAAAAAGACATAAAAGGCATCCAAATTAGAGAAGGAGTAGAGCTATCCCTATTGCAGAAGATATTATATATTTAAAAAACCCTAAAGATGCCACCAGGAACTGTTAAAACTAGTAAATAAATTCAGTAAAGTTTTAGGATACAAAATCAATACACAAAAATCAGTTGTATTTTTATATAGTAATAACAAGCTATCAGAAAGAGAAATTAAGAAAACCATCCCATTTACAGTTTCATCAAAAAGAATAAAATACCTAGAAATAAATTTTAACCAAGGAGGTGAAAGACCTATACACTGCAAATGATAAGACATTAGGGACAGAAACTGACAGACACAAATAAATGGAAAGATATTTTATGCTCATGAATAGGAAGAATGAATATTATTAAAAAGATAATACTACCCAAAGTAATCTACAGATTCACTGCAGTCCCTATCAAAATTCCAATGGCATTTTTCACAGAAATAGAATAAATAATTCAAAAATTTGTGTGGAACCACAAAAGACCCCCAATAGCCAAGCAATCTTGAAAGAAGAACAAATCTGGAGTCATCATACTTCCTGATTTAAAATTATATTACAAAGGTATAGTAATCAGAAGAGTATGATATTGGCATAAAAGTAGACACTTAGATCAATGGATCAGAATAGGGAACCTAGAAATAAACCCACAAATACATGGTCAGTTAATTTATGACAAAGAAGCTGAGAACATACAATGAGGAATGGATTGTCTTTTCAATACATGGTTTTGGGAAAACTGAACATGCAAAAGAATGAAACTGGATCCCTATCTTACATGATACACAACTCAAAATGGATTAAAGACTTGAATGTAATACCTGAAACCATAGAACTCCTAGAAGAAAACATGGGGGCTAAGCTTCTTGACATCAGTCTTACGATGACTGTTTGGATTTGACAGCAAAAGCAAAGGCAACAAGAGCAAAAGTAAACAAGTGAGACTACGTCAATCTAAAAATTTCTGCACAGAAAAATAAACCATTAACAAAATTGAAAGGCCACTTACCAAATGAGAGAAAATATTTGCTAATCATATATTTGAAAAGGGGTTAATATCCAATATATAAAGAGAACTCATATAACTCAATAGCAGAAAACCAAACAGTCTGATTTAAAAATGGGTAGAGAAACTAAATAGACATTTCCAAAGAAGACATACAGATACCCAACAGGTACATGAAAAGGTGTTCAACTTCACTAATCATCGGGGAAATACAAATCAAACCACAATGAGATATCACTTCACAGCTGTTAGAATAGCTATTATCAAAAAGGTGAGAGATAACAAGTATTGGAGAGTATGTGAGGACAACAAGTGTACCTTCGTGCACTGTTGGCGGGAATGTAAATTGATGCAGCCACTACAGAAAACAGTATGGAGGTTCCTCAAAGACTTACAAATAGAACTACTGTATGATCCAGCAATTCCACTTCTGGGTATTTTTCCAAAGAAAACAAAAACACCAACTTAAAAAGAAACATGCACCCCCATGTTCATTGCAGCATTATTTACAATAGCCTAGATATGGAAACAACCTAAGTGTCCGTTGATAGATGAATGGATAAAGAAAATGTGGTGTGGTGTGGAGTGTGTGTGTGTGTGTGTGTGTGTGTCTATGTTTAGATTATTTGAACAATCGATCATCGTGACTTTATTACTGATGTCTTTTGCTGTTGTTAGGGAGCATTCCTGTTGGCACCTACAGAATCTGACTTGTTTACTGTTGTATCAGTACTTAGATCAGCAAAGTGTCTTTTCTAGCCTCTAACTCAGCTAATGAGCACAGAAAGGCAGACTTCATGTCCAGAGGATAATCAAAGGAGCTTTATATGACAGACTGAAATGTTCAGTTCCAAAGCCAAGTTAAAAATTCTTTATTGTTTCAGCCATGAATAACCAAAATCTTAAGACTATTCAGTGACCCTGGACTGAATAACAAGGACATATAAGAGGGAACCTTGTGCTGTTGATGGGGCTATGAAATCAGGTCTTTGAGATGGAGTTGAAGGGCTGATGAATAAAAGTCTCCGATCTATGAGGCTGTGATTCTTAAGCCTGCCACAGGTGATGCACTTGGCTCTATGCATGGCTTATTTTCAGCCACATTAAGTGGCAGTGTGCCCGCCAGTCACATTGACATCAGCAGCAGTGTAGGAGCAGACGCAAGTCATGAATATTTTTTAAAATTATTTATTTATTTTGGCTGCACCGGGTCTCCCTTTTTTTTTTCAGTTGCAGCATGCGGGCTTCTTAGTTGCGGCATGCATGCGGGATCTAGTTCCCAGACCAGGAATCAAACCCGGGCCCCCGGCACTGGGAGCGCAGAGTCTTACCCACTGGACCACCACCAAGTCCCTCAAGCCAGGAATATTAAAGTCACCAAAACTATACGTTTTTTAAAATATCAAAGATAAGAACAGAGGATGTGTCTGAGGTAGTCCACCTTCAGGGAATTTTCATTCAAGAAACATGATCATTATCTTTATATAAATTTAAGTAGATCCTGACATTCAAATATTTCTTAGTGCTTTGAATGCAGTGTTTCTTATTCATATATTTAATCCTGTCAAAGCTAGTTTGCTATAAAGAGATTTCTTGACTGAATGCATTTCAGTGTTCCTAGGCTTTTAGTGCTGGGAGGCATCTATTGGGGGTACAAACTATAATTGCTTATACAGTAAATGATCTGTTGAAACATCAGGGATGCTAAACTATGCATGTTATGCACTTAAGTGAACTCAGCTGCCATACGTAAGAATTAAAGCTACTCAGGAAATAAATAATTTTTCTCTGAGGTTTACAGTTCTTTCAAGTCAGCACTTCAGTAGTTGACTGGTATCTTAGCTTGGACTGTCATAAATTATCAAAGGCTAGGTGGATCAAACAACAGAAATTTATTTTTTAACAGTTTTGGAGACTGGAAGTCCAAGATCAAGGTCTTGGCTGATTTGGTTTCTAGTGAGAACTATCTTCCTGGCTTTCTTGCTATGTTCTCAGATGTATGCACACAGGGTATGGAGTGTTGAGGGAGTGGGAAGGGGGTTGGTGGGGAAAGCGAGAGCCCTCTGGTGTCTCTACTTATAAGGACACTAATCCTATCAGATCAGGACCCCACCCTTTTGACCTCATTTAACCTTATTACTTCCTTAAAGGCACACCCTCACTGGAGGTTAGGGCTTCAACATATGAGTTTGGGGGGAACACAGACAGAAGGCAAGCTACCCTTAACTTTATGGCAGCTGGATGGAACTTTCACATATAACTGGGAGAATTGACTTGATATTGTCATAATTGATATTTGAATGATGGGAGTAGACATATCACAGATTAATGTGAGGTTGCTTTCATATACCTAATTGAGTAATATCAATAGCATTCTTTTGTTGTGTGTGAGCTAATTAACTTTAAAAACACTACTATGTCATTTATTCCCACCACACTCCTAGTAACCATTTGTTGAACATTTAGCATACGACAGATGCTGGCTAAAATGTTTGTATTCATTAATCTGCATGATAACTATGTTAGGTAGGTAGTATTTTACCCTCTTTATGGTGATCTAAAGAAGTAAATGACTTGCCAAGTTCTCAGGGATTGTTCTGGCAGAGGCCTTGTTTTAACTCTGTTTGGCTATCTCAGAGCTTGTGCCCTTTCCTTACATCACCTTATCTGATAAAGAGGAACTGCCCTGGGATTCCTCTACCTTGGGATTCTGGGCTGTTTCACTTTCTTCCTATTAACTGGGCATTTATAGCCATAAGACCACGCTATTCACCATATGCTTAGTACTGAAAACACTATCTACTGAAACTCAAGAGAAGTTTTAAAAAGAAATATTTTCAAGGAACCACTTTGAGAGCTGTAGCTGTGTATAACTGAAATGTTAGTATCAAAGTAACTTGGGTCAGGCTGTAGGGCAATCAAGCTGAGCCTGAATGCCCTGATAGTCACATTCAAGTAGACCTGATTGTAAAGTTTTGGTGCTTTATTTTTCACTTGTGGAGTTTGAGTTAATGCCATCTTAAAAATTTACATTAGTTCTTTCCAGTATATGGAGGTGTTTCAGGGCCATAATGCTGGGGCATGGGAGTTCACATCAGAATTTACCAACAGCTATCTGTCGAGCAGGAAGTGTCAAATGAACTTCATACAGACATGAAGTTGGCAGGTGCCAGAGCAGATGCTAGCCATGGGCATGAATATGGACTTCTACATGATTTAGGACAGGAAGTGGCAAGATAAAAATATATTAGAGGGCTTCACCGGTGGCGCAGTGGTTGAGAGTCCGCCTGCCAATGCAGGGGACACGGGTTCGGGCCCCGGTCCAGGAGGATCCCACATGCTGCGGAGTGGCTGGGCCCGTGAGCCATGGCCGCTGAGCCTGCGCGTCCGGAGCCTGTGCTCCACAACGGGAGAGGCCACAACAGTGAGAGGCCCACGTACCACAAAAAAAAAAAAAAAAAAAAAATAGGCTGCCTTGTAGTCTTGTCATTTGAGTTGTTTTTTGATCAGGAGAGTTATGTTATAAAAGGCAGCTCCTAGATTTGGCAGAAGAGTGATGAAGAGGATGGCCAGAGTCTTCATTCACGTAACTTGAGGCCAACACCATATCCTTTAACCAGAGCATAAGCTCCTTCAGGGCAGGACTGGGTCAAATGCTATAATGGTGGATGTAGTGAGAGACACAGGAATGATTTTCCTGAATTGAATGGTAGAGTCCAGTTAATAAATTCTTTCAGATCTTTGGAAAATCTGGCAGAAAGCCCTCTCATCAATATTTGATGAGAAAACCTTTCAGCTAGTTCTACAAAGATTACCAGAAAGGTGAAGTTCACAAAAAGAAAGGAAATCAAAAGCTTGAAACAGATTTTCTTTCACATCCACTGTGCTGTTGTTGGCATTTCTTTGCTCCCCTAGTTGAAGCAGAGTGGACTTATCCTGTGTTACGGGCACCACCTGGGAAGTGAAATGGTTCTGAGGACTGTTTACTTGTAGGTTGCAGATGGAAAGGGAAGGACCTGAAAGAATAACTTTACCTGTACTATTACACCAGAAGTGAGAGGCCAGTAGATGTCAGCATAAAGACACAATCCTCCTGATTTCTGTTTCACCCAGATGAAAAGATTGGGTCCTGTTGCTCATATAAGCAAGAGCAGGGGGAGCTTCCTCCCTCTCCAGATGCCTGATTCTCCCTCTAGGGATGTGGCAGCCCTTACGACTCTTTGTGGAAGAATCATTTCATGCCCTTGGAAATCACCTGTCCACCCTCCCATACACATGACAAGCCCCCACTCTTAGGATTCTTATTCTGCATTTCTGGAGTAGCGTCTTGGATTTTGCATTTTTAATAATCTCTAAAGATCGTTCTGATGCACAGCCAGGGTTGAGAACTAATGTCTGAAGGAGTAGTAACAAATACATGACTTTGCTTCCAAGCATACTTGTTGTATCTAAATGTGTCCTTGGATTTTACTCTGTCTTATGAAATCTATTTGTTGATTTATTGTCATTGTTTCATTTATTAGTTCATCTATAATTTGCAGAGTCTGCTGTGCCCCAGGAATTGTGCTAAGTGCAGCTAAGGAGGCTACCCGTAAGTGTGGCGGGGGAGATAATAAGAAACAAGTAATTTCAGTATAAAGGGACAGCTCTGATAGAGATCAACTCAGCAGTGAAGAGGAGCTCTTAACCTAGGGAACACAGGCATGGCACAACTAAAATGTGGGGACGAGAGGGCAGGGAAGAAAGCCCAGGCAGGCATGGGTGCCCTTGTCCTTGGTGCTGAACCATTTCTTCCCTAGCTGAGGTAAAGAAGTTTTCCCTAATGTCTGGTTTCTGATGATTTCTCTACTACCTCTGCCACTAATTCTGAACCAGATGAGGAAAGGGGTAGAAAAAATGAAGGAACCCAGATGTAAGCAGATTAAAGAGGTTATTGAAGAAGGGACAGCCACTGAGTCATTGAGTTGGTGATGTGGAGTTTGGGGGAGAAGGGAGCAGAGATTTCAAATAATTAATTCCCAAGAAGAAAGTTTCTCCTCTGGAGAGGTAAGATCTCCGATACTTTCTACAATGCTATACTTATGAAAGCAGAGGCTTTCCGGAAGTGATCATGATCTGAAATGAGTCCTGAAATTCGCCTCTAGGTGAAGAGGACCCGAGTGGCATTCGGGGAGAGAAAGCAATATTAACAAAAAAAGAAAAAAACTTGTTTAAGGACCCACACATAACTTAAAATAGCAAGAACATATAGTTTGATAGCACGATATAATGGTGAAGATGTAGCTAAGAGTTATGTCATGGATAGTCTTGTATGTGTGTATTATTTCATTTGATAGTGTCCCAGAAGTCTCTAAATTATGGCTAATTTAGAAAATGTACAGAAGTATTAGGAAAAAAAGTCATCCATGATCTCCAATGTAAAGAGGACCAAGTTTAGCCTTTGGTATATTTTCTTCCACTCTCTCCTTCTAGTCTCTCTATTATATATATATCATATATACTATATTCACTACACATTAGACTATATATATATGTGTGTGTGTGTAGAGAGAGAGAGACTAGAAGAAAAATATATATACTCACATATACGCACAGTATCTATATATTCCTATAATGTATATATGGAGATAAAGGAATATAAAAAGGAGTTGTGGTATTCATCTGCTGAAATAAAGGCTGAGAATGAAATTTAAGAAATGTTCCTAAGACATGTGCACATTAGTTACCATTGTGAGACTTAACCGGAATTTCCACACTGCTGCTGACCAGTGTTGTCCTACATGAAATGCTGTCTGTCTGTGTGGACCTGTCTTGGAGCTGGACGATTGCTTCTAATTGCCCTTCACCCCAAGAGTCTTCATGGTTTTGAGCTGACTTGGCCATTCTGAATCTACAGGGATCTTAGGAAGTTTCAGGAGCCTTGTGAGAGCCTGTTGTGTGAAGGGCTATAAATTGGAGAGAACTGAATACAGTATAGTTATGTATATGCTGGAATACTGCCACCACTAAAAGTCATGTTTCCAAATGATACTTAATGACACGGGCGTGGCTCACACTCACTTCCCCTTCCTCGGCACACAGGAAGGCCAAATTTCCTAGACTCCGCTTACATTATATTGAGATCATGTGTTTGGATTCTGATCAATATTGGTAAAAGCAGTATTGCCCTTAGATCTGAATGGGACAAGCCTCTACCTGTCTCTGAGCATAGAGAGCCCTGCATATTATAAACATGTGGAAAATAAATATTAAAGGATACATACAAGGTCACCCAGCTAGTAAATGGAAGAATTGGGATTAGAATCTAGGCAGTCTGGCTCTAGGATCTGTGCTTTGAACCATTCCTCTTTTCACCTTTGCTATATGTATAATTATGCCTTAAAAATACCCCTATTATGAATGGTTATATTTGTGGGGTGAAAGAATAGGGATTTTGTATTTTTTTCTTTATGTGTTTCTCTACGTTTTAATCCTCTACAATGAGAATACATTTATAAGAAAAAGTAATACATGTATCACTATTTTAAAAAAGGAAGATTCCTCTCCATCCCACCCCCCCTGGCATTTGAATAAGCAAATGTCAAGCATATTTTTTTCACTAAGGACTTCATTTTGGATTGATTCAGCCATCCAGCCATTCAGTTAACATTTGTTGACAACTGTGTGCCATTGACTAAGCTGTGTGTTTGGGAGATAAAGTTAAATAGGACAGTTACTGGCTTCAGAGAGCTTACAGTATAACTCTGTGTGGAGTGGGAGAGGGTCCCTGCCCTGGTTCTTCAGCACCGGGAAAGCAACAAAAATATCATTCAATAGAGGTCTAAGGGCAGTGATGGGAATTGTTTCTCAGTGCAAGAAGCAGTTTTTATGTTTGCAAAACATCACTACTAATTTTCTGGAATCTATTTTACTTAGATTAAAAAACAGACTTTATTTTTTAGAGCAGTTTTAGAGTCACAGCAAAATTGAGCAAAAGGCACAGAGATTTCCCATATGCACCCTGCTGCCACTCAGGCATAGCTGCCCTCCTCTTATCAACACCTCCAACCAGAGTGGTCCATTCGTTATCATTGAAGAAGCTACACTGACACATCATAATTGTCCAAAGTCCATAGTTAACATGAGGGTTCATTCTTGGTGTTGTATATTCTACAGGTTTGGACAAATGTATAATGACATGTATCCACAATTATAGTGTCATACAGAATAGTTTCACTGCCCTAAAAATCCTCTGTGCTCCACCTATTCATCCCTCCCTCCCCCGAACCCCAGTCAACAACTGGTCTTTTTATTGTCTCCATAGTTTTGCCTTTGCCAGAATGTCACATGGTTGAAATCATACAGTATCGCAACTTTTTCAGATTGGCTTCTTTTACTTAGTAATATGCGTTTAAGTTTCCTCCATGTTTTTTCACGTCTTGATAGCTCGTTTCTTTTTAGTGCTGAATAATATTCCACTTTCTGGATGTACCACAGTTTATCCATTCACCCACTGAAGGACATCTTGTTTGCTTCCAAGTTTTGGCAATTATGAATAAGGCTGCTGTAAACATCCATGTGCAGATTTTCATATGGATAGAAATTTGAACTAATTTGGGTAAATACCTAGGGGTACAATGGCTGGATCCTATGGTCAGACTATGTTTAACTTTGTAAGAAACTACCAAACTGTCTTCCAAAGTGGCAGTACCATTTTGCAACAAATGGTACCACTGGCAACAAATGAGAGTTCCTGATGCCCCATATCCTCACCAGCATTTGGTGTTGTCAGTGTTCTGGATTTTGGCCATTCTAATAGGTGTGTAGTGGTACGGCATTGTTGTTTTCCTTAAGACTTTTAAGACTATAGGGCATATCGGAAGTGTGGAGGTGGGTAAGGAAGAGAACAGTGTTGGCTGGAGATGAACATTGTCAGTATTGACTGAGGGAAATATTAGGGTATCTGCTTGGATAAGAAAGAGTGCTTTGCCCAGGTTCTAGATTCAATTAGGAATAGAGAAATGTTCCAGAATATAATAAACTGGTCAAGACATCAGAATGCTTACAGAATGTCTGGCAAACCTTTGGTAAATATTTTCTCTTCTACTTTCTTCTAGAAAATTCCATGTCACTCATTGGCATCACTTCATTCTGTCTGCCAAGCAAAGTCATGTTCTTTTGTAATTCTTGAGAAATCATTCACTTTGGAAATTTCCTTAGGGAAATGATCTCATTTTGTGGCACTGGTTTTTGAGCAAGGTCAAGGAGCAACGATTGAGGTGTTTTCCAGCTAGTCAATTACTGATTGGAGGCTCTTCTGAGGTCTGGTCTACCAAGAGCTGTAGAAGTTCAGGTATCAGTGACCAGAAACAAAGTAAGAGATTGACTTCCCTTGACCTGTGTCAGATAACCCTAAGTAAGATTTGGGACTATTGTCAAAAGACCAGAGCTAAATAGTCCCTGAAAAGAGAAACTGTTGCTGCCAGAATGAACCTGCCAACACATTAAAGGTCAACCATGGTTCCAATGAGAGAGATGGGGAGAGAGGGGGTGTGTGTGTGTGTGTGTAGGTGGTGGGCAGGACAGAGGGCAAAAGAATAGAGGCCTTGAGTATAATGATATATGGACTTATTAGACCTCAAAGTACAAGCCTCTGAGCCACCTAATAGATCTTTCAAGACCCTTTGAGGACGGGCATAGTCAGGACCCGTACCTGTGCAGGGGTGCGGGGCTCACCTCTAGGGGGCGATAGCCCATGATGTGCATGGTGCCCCTGGAAATATGCAAAACAGCAGCTCTGGCATGAAGTCTTATTCATCTTTAAATTCTCTGTCCCTGGCAAACCAGAGATATACAGTAAATCTTTGTTGAGTCAATCAGGAGTTTAGTTTTTTGAAACAATGTTGTCAGCTCCTTTCTCCCACAAACATTTGGTCTGTTCAACAGTTTTTGACAGAGCCACAATCCTAATGGGACGTTTTAATCTCTCTCTCTCAAAAATGGACATGGATATTTAGCATTCATTCAGTAAATATTTATTAGATGTCTATCATGCTCCAGGAACTCTTTATGCTCACGATTAGAGCAAGGAAAATAATAAGCAAAAACCCCTGCTATTGCAGTTATATTCCAGTTAACATCGAGGATTTAAATAGCAGCTTCACAATTAGATTATATATACATGTATGTATCATACATAACATACAGATATAAACCTTGAAAATTTTGTACATGTATATAAAATGGTAATTTTATATCTACATTTAATGTGTATGTGCATATATGTGTTTGTGTATACATACGTACATATGCACACACATAGAAATTTGTATCCATATACAGGTGACCATTAATATTTATGTAGTTGCTCATATACCTGGCTAGACAGTAAATGTCACTAAATTCTATTATACAGGCTCCATTTGCAACTGTGGTTCATTACAACTAGAAAGTAACAAGGGGATAGCCAAAAACAATTCATCACATGAAAATTAAGAATACTATATATTCTTCTAACTCTTTCGATATAGATCTGTATATTTCATGTGCAAAAGAAAAATCATCGCTAAAATTATAGACAATTAAGAAGTAAACGGAAATGAAAATTGATTCGTATCTATGGAAGAGGTGGAAAGCAATATGCAGAAGAAAACCTATAGACTTCAATGCATTTACTAGAAAAGGGTAAGATGGAGTGTGAAAGTAGGGAGGCCAGATAGAAGGTGATTGTTGCTGTTGGTGTGGGGGGGCCTCAGTGTTTCCAGTGGAGGCGCTGAGAAGCGTTTGGATGTGGGTTAGATTTTGTAGATGTGCTGGATGAGTTGGAAGGAGGCCCCAGTTCCTCACCGTGTGGAGTTCCCCATAGCGCTGCTTGAGCATCCTCACAACATCCTCACCCTCACAGCGGGCCCCTTCCAAGGCCACCACATGTCTCATCCCATGTGAGCATCAGCTCAAAGCCTAGCATCTCATCATTAAAATCAAGTCTGGGTGTGGATGAAACTCTTCAGGTGTAACTCTGTAAGGGAGGCTCCTTGACTACATTTCCTCTAGATCTGGATTTAGTTTTTAGCTCGTGGAAAAAAGAAAGGAAAAGAGAAAGTCATCAGTCATTGCTTTATAACATTTCAGTGAAATGAACTCCAGCCAGTAGTATGATAAATAAAGCAATTTAAGCTCCCCCACCAACCCCCCCCATTGAAAGAAAGGCTTTATTTTTTTCCTTTTATAAAAAAAACTTTATTTTATTGAAGTATAGTTGATTTGCAATGTTGTGTTAATTT
Source organism: Delphinapterus leucas (assembly GCF_059928025.1). Taxonomy (NCBI): domain Eukaryota; kingdom Metazoa; phylum Chordata; class Mammalia; order Artiodactyla; family Monodontidae; genus Delphinapterus; species Delphinapterus leucas. Next base: position 18,559,132 of record NC_143130.1, on the reverse strand, counting down.
CTACTGTACAGCAAAGTGATTCAGTTATACATATATATACATTCTTTTTCATATTCTTTTCCATTATGGTTTATCACAGGATATTGGATATAGTTCCCTGTGCTAGACAGTAGGACTTTGTTTATCCATTCTATATATAATAGTTTGCATCTGCTAATCCCAAACTGCCAATCCATCCCTCCCTCATTCCACCTCCTCCTTGGCAACAAGTCTGTTCTTTATGTCTGTGAGTCTGTTTCTGTTTCATAGATAAGTTCATTTGTGTCATATTTTAGATTCCACATATAAGTGATATCGCATGGTGTTTGTCTTTCTCTTTCTGACCTACTTCACTTAGATAATCTCTAGTTGCATCCATGTTGCTGCAAATGGCATTATTTCATTCTTTTTTGTGGCTGAGTAGTATTCCATTGTTTACATGTACCAAATCTTCTTTATCCATTCATCTGTCAATGGACACTTAGGTTGCTTCCATGTCTTGGCGATTGTAAAGTGCTGTTCATAGTGCTGCTATGAACACTGGGGTGCAAAATCTTTTCGAATTATGTTTTTCTCCAGATATATGCCCAGGAGTGGGATTGCAGAATTATATGGTAACTCTATTTTTATTTTTTGAGGAACCCCCATACCGTCCTCCATAGTGGTTGTGCCAATTTGCATTCCCACCAGCAGTGTAGGGGGTTTCCAAAAGGCTTTATTTCTAATTGAAGGAGTTTGAGGCATCAGCAAGAGAGTAAAACTTTGAAAAATGAGGAGCAGAAGTCTCCCAAGATAATTCAACTCCCACTCACAAGACCTATCTTGAAGTGGATGGGACTTACTTCTTTCAGGATGTGATATGGTGATGGGGGCCTGGGAAGTAGGACAGGGGGGTAGGGGTGATGGGCAGGTGTTGCCAGAAGACAAAGGAAGGTGAGTGACAGATGGGCTGGTGCACAAGCAGCCCCCCCTCTATCCTCTGATGACTGAATGGGGGGTGCACCCAGCCATGGCCATCTGAGACCTCGTGGTCCTGAGCAGTTTCCTGAGGGGGGGTCTTCCATGGTTCTCTCTGCAGAGGAGACCAACCCTTACCCCACCTGTGGCTGTTCTGCCTCTTGTTTCTGTTCTTTGCCTGAAAACAGACTGACCACCTGCTCTTCCCCCGGCCTTTCTCCTTTCCCTCCAAGCTTCTCAGATGCACGATCAGTTTTCTTGCAAATTTGTGTTATTTTACTCAGTATTTAATAAACTTCCACACTAAAACCTCACTGACAACCGTGCAAGAAATGGCCTTTGAAGTTGGAGCAGGAGATGCTAGTTCAGATGGTGCTACCCATTGGCTTGGGGACATTGTTTGTCTCCCCCGCCCCTCCCCGGTTTCCTCATCTGGGGATAATGGAGTTGAATGAGGTGATGTCTTTCATGCCATCGCTCGGATTCCTCCCAACACCACAAACTTGGAATAAAATCTCTCAGAGATAAATGTTTTGTTAGAAAGCATCCTATTTGTTAATATGATGTTACTGTAACCCTTTTAAGCACATTTGGCTCATTTGAATTGATATTTTCTTTAGTCTGTACCTATGGTGCATGATTTTTGCAATTTGAAAAGTCTAAGTGTAAAACTGGGGGAAAATGCAAAGCTGGTTTGGGAAAAAAGGTTTGAAAAGTAAATTTTTAAAAGGAGGGGAAAACACACTAGATTTTCATTGTTTAAGGGAGAACAATTCCAAAAATAAAAGATTCTTGTGTCATTTCTTCTCTGTTTAGCTTATACATCAACTAATCCAGGGATCCATTACACATATAGACAAACAACAACAAACTTGAGTCTGAAAAGTCTTTTTCCTCTTTTAGGAGAAAACCCAGCACATTTCACATTCATTCAAGTACTCAGATGCTAGCAAACCAGACACTATTTGTAAAATGGTTTTTATTTGAACCCCAGATCAACTTCTCTTCTTTTGCTTTTCCATTCCCTTCATTTCCTCTTTTTTGGAGGAATCCCCCGATTGGGCACAGGGAAGAGGAGATAACTGTGGTTTCAGAGTCAGGCAGAACTTGACAGGACAGGGTCCCTCCTGGGGTCACTCTGAGCTGACAGGACTGTTGTGTGGGCTCCTAACGAGGGTCCTGGGAGGGGCAGGGAGAGTGGCTCCTGTTGATCCTTGCCTGAGGCTGATGACGGCAGAACGAGACTCTTTCTAAGCGGTGTCGTATGTGGCAGACGCAGCCTCCTTGATTCTGTTCCTTCTTGCCGAGGCTCTCCATGCTCACGTGTCACCGCTTCGCAGCAAAGGCAGCTGCGGTGGCATCTGTCTGCCTGGGGTCCTCTGTCCCAGGTGGCTGCTGCTCGCTGGCTAATAGGGGATTATCGAATCTGCCCCTGGTGGGCCCCTCTCTAAATCGAATCCAATAAAGTCCTTACAAACGAGTTTGCCGGAATCCTTTCTCTAAAGATAAGATGTCAGGTTCATTTTAAACCTGCTTTAAACTTTGTATGTTATTTTGAGCTCTTTATGAATATAATGGCTATCTTGCTTCATTAACTTGGTATAGTTTATTGTGGCAGTGTCACATGTTAATACAGCCTGTATGTAGAGGGAGATATCTTAAAATCAACCTTGGAGAGGTAGATTTACATAGAACAGATAAACGTTGTATTTGGCTAGTTATGTAATCTTGGGAAAGCCTGTTTGAATCTTTTCTTTCACGTTTACGGTGTAGGGTTAAACAAATGTTTTCTTCTGGTTTGGAAATCTGGGATCCTATTTGTATAGTATTATTTTTGTTTTCTATACTGTTTGATACTGTTCAAGGGTTTTCACAACTATCATCTAAACTGATTCTTAATAAAAATGTCCTGGTTATTAAAAAATAAATAAATGAGGTTACTGGAATAAAACCTGCTCCCATGTGCTCAAGCCACCCCTGGCTCTTTTTGCAGAAGTGCATGGTCCCAGTGGATGTTTTTTTTTTACATCTTTATTGGAGTATAATTGCTTTACAATGGTGTGTTAGTTTCTGCTTTATAACAAAGTGAATCAGTTATACATATACATATGTTCCCATATCTCTTCCCTCTTGCATCTCCCTCCCTCCCACCCTCCCTATCCCAGCCCTCTAGGTGGTCACAAACCACCGAGCTGATCTCCCTGTGCTATGCGGCTGCTTCCCACTAGCTATCTACCTTACGTTTGGTAGTGTATATATGTCCATGCCTCTCTCTCACTTTGTCACAGCTTACCCTTCCCCCTCCCCATATCCTCAAGTCCATTCTCTAGTATGTCTGTGTCTTTATTCCTGTCTTACCCCTAGGTTCTTCATGACATTTTTTTGTAAATTCCATGTGTGTTAGCATACGGTATTTGTCTTTCTCTTTCTGACTTACTTCGCTCTGTATGACAGACTCTAGGTCTATCCACCTCATTATAAATAGCTCAATTTCGTTTCTTTTTATAGCTGAGTAATATTCCATTGTATACATGTGCCACATCTTCTTTATCCATTTATCCGATGATGGACACTTAGGTTGTCTCCATCTCTGGGCTATTGTAAATAGAGCTGCAATGAACATTTTGGTACATGACTCTTTCTGAATTATGGTTTTCTCAGGGTATATGCCCAATAGTGGGACTGCTGGGTCCTATGGTAGTTCTATTTGTAGTTTTTTAAGGAACCTCCATACTGTTCTCCACAGTGGCTGTATCAATTTACACTCCCACCAACAGTGCAAGAGGGTTCCCTTTTCTCCACAGCCTCTCCAGCATTTATTGTTTCTAGATTTTTTGATGATGGCCATTCTGACTGGTGTGAGATGATATCTCATTGTAGTTTTGATTTGCATTTCTCTAATGATTAATGATGTTGAGCATTCTTTCATGTGTTTGTTGGCAGTCTGTATATCTTCTTTGGAGAAATGTCTGTTTAGGTCTTCTGCCCATTTTTGGATTGGGTTGTTTGTTTTTTTGTTATTGAGCTGCATGAGCTGCTTATAAATTTTGGAGATTAATCCTTTGTCAGTTGCTTCATTTGCAAATATTTTCTCCCATTCTGAGGGTTGTCTTTTGGTCTTCTTTATGGTTTCCTTTGCTGTGCAAAAGCTCTGACGTTTCATTAGGTCCCATTTGTTTATTTCTGTTTTTATTTCCATTTCTCTAGGAGGTGGGTCAAAAAGGATATTGCTGTGATTTATGTCATAGAGTGTTCTGCTGATGTTTTCCTCTAAGAGTTTGATAGTTTCTGGCCTTACATTTAGGTCTTTAATCCATTTTGAGCTTATTTTTGTGTACGGTGTTAGGGAGTGATCTAATCTCACACTTTTACATGTACCTGTCCAGTTTTCCCAGCACCACTTATTGAAGAGGCTGTCCTTTCTCCACTATACATTCCTGCCTCCTTTATCAAAGATAAGGTGACCATATGTGCGTGGCTATGTCTCTGGACTTTCTATCCTGTTCCTTTGATCTGTCTTTCTGTTTTTGTGCCAGTACCATACTGTCTTGATTACTGTAGCTTTGTAGTACAGTCTGAAGTCAGGGAGCCTGATTCCTCCAGCTCCATTTTTCGTTCTCAAGATTGCTTTGGCTATTCGGGGTCTTTTGTGTTTCCATACAAATTGTGAAATTTTTTGTTCTAGTTCTATGAAAAATGCCAGTGGTAGTTTGATAGGGATTGCATTGAATATGTAGATTGCTTTGGGTAGTATAGTCATTTTCACAATGTTGATTCTTCCCATCCAAGAACATGGTATAGCTCTCCATCTGTTTGTATCATCTTTAATTTGTTTCATCAGTGTCTTATAGTTTTCTGCATACAGGTCTTTTGTTGCCTTAGGTAGGTTTATTCCTAGATATTTTATTCTTTTTGTTGCAGTGGTAAATGGGAGTGTTTTCTTGATTTCACTTTCAGATTTTTCATCATTAGTGTATAGGAATGCCAGCGATTTCTGTGCATTAATTTTGTATCCTGCTACTTTACCAAATTCATGATTAGCTCTAGTAGTTTTCTGGTAGCATCTTTAGAGTTCTCTATGTATAGTATCATGTCATCTGCAAACAGTGACAGCTTTACTTCTTCTTTTCCGATCTGGATTCCTTTTATTTCCTTTTCTTAATTGCTGTGGCTAAAACTTCCAAAACTATGTTGAATAAGAGTGGTGAGAGTGGGCAACCTTGTCTTGTTCCTGATCTTAGTGGAAATGCTTTCAGTTTTTCACCGTTGAGGACGATGTTGGCTGTGGGTTTGTCATATATGGCCTTTATTATGTTGAGGAAAGTTCCCTCTATGCCTACTTTCTGCAGGGTTTTTATCATGGATGATCATATGGATTTTCTTCAATTTGTTAATGTGGTATATCACATTGATTGTTTTGCGTATATTGAAGAATCCTTGCATTCCTGGAATAAACCCCACTTGATCATGGTGTATGATCCTTTTAATGTGCTGTTGGATTCTGTTTGCTAGTATTTTGTTGAGGATTTTTGCATCTATGTTCATCAGTGATATTGGCCTGTAGTTTTCTTTCTTTGTGACATCCTTGCCTGGTTTTGGTATCAAGGTGATGGTGGCCTCGTAGAATGAGTTTGGGAGTGTTCCTCCCTCTGCTATATTTTGGAAGACTTTGAGGATAGGTGTTAGCTCTTCTCTAAATGTTTGATAGAAGTCGCCTGTGAAGCCATCTGGTCCTGGGCTTTTGTTTGTTGGAAGATTTTAAATCACAGTTTCAATTTCAGTTGTGGTTGGTCTGTTCATATTTTCTATTTCTTCCTGATTCAGTCTTGGCAGGTTGTGCATTTCTAAGAATTTGTCCATTTCTTCCAGGTTGTCCATTTTATTGGCATAGAGTTGCTTGTAGTAATCTCTCATGATCTTTTGTATTTCTGCAGTGTCAGTTGTTACTTCTCCTTTTTCATTTCTAATTCTATTGATTTGAGTCTTCTCCCTTTTTTTCTTGATGAGTCTGGCTAATGGTTTATCAATTTTGTTTATCTTCTCAAAGAACCAGCTTTTAGTTTTACTGATCTTTGCTATTGTTACCTTCATTTCTTTTTCATTTATTTCTGATCTGATATTTATGATTTCTTTCCTTCTGCTAACTTTGGGGTTTTTTGTTCTTCTTTCTCTAATTGCTTTAGGTGCAAGGTTGGGTTGTGTATTCGAGATGTTTCCTGTTTCTTAAGGTAGGATTGTATTGCTATAAACTTCCCTCTTAGAACTGCTTTTGCTGCATCCCATAGATTTTGGGTTCTCGTGTCTCCATTGTCATTTGTTTCTAGGAATTTTTTGATTTCCTCTTTGATTTCTTCAGTGATCACTTCGTTATTAAGTAGTGTATTGTTTAGCCTCCATGTGTTTGTATTTTTTACAGATCTTTTCCTGTAATTGATATCTAGTCTCATAGCGTGGTCGGAAAAGATACTTGGAACAATTTCAATTTTCTTAAATTTACCAAGGCTTGACTTGTGACCCAAGATATGATCTATCCTGGAGAATGTTCCATGAACACTTGAGAAAAATGTGTATTCTGTTGTTTTTGGATGGAATGTCCTATAAATATCAATTAAGTCCATCTTGTTTAATGTATCATTTAAAGCTTGTGTTTCCTTATTTTCTTTTTGGATGATCTGTTCATTGGTGAAAGTGGGGTGTTAAAGTCCCCTACTATGAATGTGTTACTGTCGATTTCCCCTTTTATGGCTGTTAGTATTTGCCTTATGTATTGAGGTGCTCCTATGTTGGGTACATAAATATTTACAATTGTTATATCTTCTTCTTGGATCGATCCCTTGATCATTATGTAGTGTCCTTCTTTGTCTCTTCTAATAGTCTTTATTTTAAAGTCTATTTTGTCTGATATGAGAATTGCTACTCCAGCTTTCTTTTGGTTTCCATTTGCATGAAATATCTTTTTCCATCCCCTTACTTTCAGTCTGTATGTGTCTCTAGGTCTGAAGTGGGTCTCTTGTAGACAGCAAATATATGGGTCTTGTTTTTGTATCCATTCAGCCAATCTGTGTCTTTTGGTGGGAGCATTTAATCCATTTACATTTAACGTAATTATCGATATGTATGTTCCTGTTCCCATTTTCTTAATTGTTTTGGGTTCGTTATTGTAGGTCTTTTCCTTGTCTTGTGTTTCTTGCCTAGAGAAGTTCCTTTAGCAGTTGTTGTAGAGCTGGTTTGGTGGTGCTGAACTCTCTCAGCTTTTGCTTGTCTGTAAAGGTTTTAATTTCTCCATAAATCTGAATGAGATCCTTGCTGGGTAGAGTAATCTTGGTTGCAGGTTCTTCTCCTTCATCACTTTAAATATGTCCTGCCAGTCCCTTCTGCCTTGCAGAGTTTCTGCTGAAAGATCAGCTGTTAACTTTATGGGGATTCCTTTGTGTGTTATTTGTTGATTTTCCCTTGCTGCTTTTAATATGTTTTCTTTGTATTTAATTTTTGACAGTTTGATTAATATGTGTCTTGGCATATTTCTCCTTGTATTTATCCTGTATGGGACTCTCTGTGCTTCCTGGACTTGATTAACTGTTTCCTTTCCCATATTAGGGAAGTTTTCAACTATAATCTCTTCAAATATTTTCTCAGTCCCTTTCTTTTTCTCTTCTTCTTCTGGAACCCCTATAATTCAAATGTTGGTGCGTTTAATGTTGTCCCAGAGGTCTCTGAAACTGTCCTCAGTTCTTTTCATTCATTTTTCTTTATTCTGCTCTGCAGTAGTTATTTCCACTATTTTATCTTCCAGGTCACTTATCCGTTCTTCTGCCTCAGTTATTCTGCTATTGTTCCCATCTAGAGTATTTTTAATTTCATTTATTGTGTTGTTCATCGTTGTTTGTTTCATCTTTTGTTCTTCTAGGTCCTTGTTAAATGTTTCTTGCATTTTGTCCATTCTATTTCCAAGATTTTGGATCATCTTTACTATCATTATTCTGAATTCTTTTTCAGGTAGACTGCCTATTTCCTCTTCATTTGTTAGGATTGGTGGGTTTTTATCTTGCTCCTTCATCTGCTGTGTGTTGTCTTCTCATTTTGCTTATCTTACTGTGTTTGGGGTCTCCTTTTTGCAGGCTGCAGGTTCGTAGTTCCCATTGTTTTTGGTGTCTGTCCCCCAGTGGCTAAGGTTGGTTCAGTGGGTTGTGTAGGCTTCCTGGTGGAGGGGACTAGTGCCTGTGTTCTGGTGGATGAGGCTGGATCTTGTCTTTCTGGTGGGCAGGTCCACGTCTGGTGGTGTGTTTTGGGGTGTCTGTGGACTTACGATTTTAGGCAGCCTCTCTGCTAATGGTTGGGGTTGTGTTCCTGTCTTGCTAGTTGTTTGGCATAGGGTGTCCAGCACTGTAGCTTGCTGGTCGTTGAGTGAAGCTGGGTGCTGGTGTTGAGATGGAGATCTCTGGGAGATTTTCCCCGTTTGATATTATGTGGAGCTGGGAGGTCTCTTGTGGACCAGTGTCCTGAAGTTGGCTCTCCCACCTCAGAGGCACAGCACTGACTCCTGGCTGCAGCACCAAGAGCCTTTCATCCACACGGAAAAAGAGAAAAGGGGAAAAAAATCATAAATCTTGCTCTCTAAGTCCACCTCCTCAATTTAGGATGATTCGTTGTCTATTCGTGTATTCCACAGCTGCAGGGTACATCAAGTTGATTGTGGAGCTTTAATCCACTGCTTCTGAGGCTGCTGGGAGAGACTTCCCTTTCTCTTCTTTGTTCTCACAGCTCCCAGGGCTCAGCTTTGGATTTGGCCCTGCCTCTGCCTGTAGGTCGCCGGAGGGTGTCTGTTCTTCGCTCAGACAGGACGGGGTTAAAGGAGCCGCTGATTCGGGGGCTCTGACTCACTCAGGCCGGGGGGAGGGAGGGGCACCCCAATGGATGTTTTGTTTAAACAAAGAAACCCCAAATCAGAACCCCTTTGGTTTATATGAAGAGCTACCCAGGGCAGCAAACAATCACATTTACAACGAATGTGTGGATCTGGTTGACTTGCCTGCAGCAATTCCATCAGGAGGTGATTCTAATACCACAGGCAGGAAGGGCAATCACAGCACAGAGTTGGCCTATTGCCATGGGCCTTACAGATATTTTCTCATTGAATCCTTTCATTCCCCTGCAATAAGCATCACTAACCCAATTTTACAGATGAGGAAAAGACATTCAGAATTTATCAAGAGAAGGGACAATGTATTATTGAGGAATAGGGAATTTTGTCATTAGTCAGGAAGAATGGAAGGGGCTTGTGGCATTTTGGAATATCTGCCTCAGTCAGGGTGAGGATAAGACAAAAGAATTAAGCCAGGCCTGGCCCATTCCTCCATCCCTGGATTCCCTCAGTGATCACTGCTCTAATTATCAGATTAATGGTGTCAGTGAATTGGAGACCTTCACGCAGTGGATTTACTCCCAGACTGAATCATCTGTTATAATAAATTATTATAGCTTATTGTGACAGGAGCAGAGAGAATCAGTCAATACCAGAACTTAATTTCCCACCCATGCCTAACTAGAGATGTTCATTCTGGGTAGATATTTTACCGGAAACTCCATCCACCCTTTCAAAAAAGTGAAGTGAAGGGATGTTTTGTTTCTGCAGCTTTTAACAAGCACATACACAGCAAGAAGGAAACGCTTTCTTTACTTCTTGGCTGCTCTTTCCTGAACGCACACCAGCCTGAGCCCAGCCAGCTGTAGAGACACACAGCAAGGGGTGGTCTCTCCCTCTAGAATATGTCTCAACAGTATGGAGGGAACAGAGACCTTATGCAACAATGTAAATAAAAATGAACACTAAAGAAAATCCCTCTTCTTTATGCTCTTGATCTCCACTGTCCTAAAGCAGACATATAAGGAGATCAAGAGAAGGCATTAGCCTTAGCAGCAAGATTTCCTTTGAACCAACTAAAATCTGAATTGAAAGAAACTCTTGGAATCGCTCCTTTTTTTGAGTTTGTGTAATTGAGTTTGCTTGGAATTCACAAAGTTACCGTGTTTAAATAACTTAAAATTCCTCTAGGAAAAAAAAGGTGTTTGGGACTTCCCTGGTGGTCCAGTGGTTAAGACTCCAAGCTTCCACTGCAGGAGGCCTGGGTTCGATCCCTGGTTGGGGAACTAAGATCCTGCATGCTGTGCAGTGCAGCCACAAATAGAATAGAATAGAAGAGATAGAATAAAATAACATAGAAAATTCCTCTTGAACATCATTTCCCTGGCAACTGTAATAAGCTTTTAATTACTTTTCCGTAGCCAGAAGCCTCAGTTCTGACACTGTAACCGAGAACACTTTTTCCAGAAGTGGGACAGGATTCCAAGTAGAGAATCCCACTCGTGAGTGTAGTTTGTGTTTTTTCTGTGCATGTGCTACAAGGCCAGGACTGTTGGCAGCAGCTCCCGGGCAGAGGTGACCTTCAATGCAGATATTTTAGTGCTTGTTTACTAGTTGCGTTTTGAGGCACTGGAAACTCTTTAATGGCCTGGGGAGACCAAGTCACTCTTCCTTCTCGTGGTGTGTGGCCAAGGGTTCATTCTCCATGTATAAATGGCAGCTAGGAGGGCTTGGGGATGTGAACATGTTAGCCATTCCAGTGAAGCCAAAGCTGATGCCCATGTCATTGGCTCTAACTCTGCTGGGTTCCTGTCTGAGGCAAGGATGGTCCCTGGGGAAACGGCTTCAAATAGCTACTGGATGATTCATCCCCACTGAGATTAACTTACTTCCTCTTGTGCTTCCTTCCTCCTCAGCTACCCTGCCCAGCCCTTCTGGGTCTCTTGACTCTGCACAAGCGAAGGCTGCCTCAGTCCCCAGCCTGTGGTCCTTGGGGATGACTCAGAGAATGGCTTTCTACAGGAAGATGCTGCTGCCACGTCCTCTCTGCATTCAGGATGATCTTCTCTAGGTGAGCGAAGTAGGATGAAGGGCTTGCCTAGGAAGCCTGGTCCTTACAGGCAGCAGGCCAGAATCAAAATATATCGAACACATACTGAACATTCACTGTGTTCCAGGCACGGGTTCTCTTCTCATCTGAATCTTCATTATCGTCCTAGGAGATAAGTGCTATTTTGGTCCTCACTTTACAGATGAGAGAATGGAGGTTCAGAAAGGTTAAGTGATTTGCTTGGGGTCACAGAGCTAATCCATAGCAGAACTCATCTGAGGCCAGGCAGTTATCTCCAGCAGCTGCCTTGTTGGAGGAATGAAAATGTGAACACACAGATCCGATCTCTCCTGGCAGAAGCCCAGGTTTCCAGGTCCGACAAACCCAGCCCTGCTTACTCAGTATCCCTTGGATGTACTGCACATATTTTTATCCTTTCACACTGGTCCTCAGCCTCACCGTGCCACACTTGTTATCTTTGCTTAGAATCCCTTTTCTCTTCCAGTTTGTATCCTACAAAGATTCCAGGGCTCCGCCACAGTCCCACATCTGCTAGGAAGCCTTTCCTGATTTCTGTAGTCCATTAGCATATTTTCACTAAGCTATAAGTATATGATCCTTATCCATAGATTCTGTCTATATTCTAATTTCCTATTGTCCCCTCATTTATGAGAAAATAACACTTCATCTTTGTACTTCAACTGTAAGCTCCAGAAGGGCAGGAACAGTGTCTTTCCCTTCTTTTATCAGCACAGCACTGTGTGCACATGGAGGGCTCCCTGAGTCCTTACTGACTGTAAAGAGTGGCATAAAAGGAACAGCTCCAAGGACGAGGCATACATTTTAAATTATGTCCAACTGTATGCAGGATCTGTCCACGTATTTCACCACTGGAGTTTGTAAATATAACATTGATCTTTTAGGTTCATTGCTGCAAATATGTAATCAGGAATGTAGATGTCAGGGAAGCTTTAGACTTATTAGCTTCATAGTCAGCAACTCAGTTCAACATGGGACCCATAACTTCCGTCAGTTGTGTTCATCTTAAATGAAGGATAGATTCAAATGGAACGGAGTTATGAACGTGTGACTTTTGAATATCAACACTTACATAATTATTGGTTTGCAATGAGGTTTTAATCCTCAAGGTACTCAAGGTGAAAAATCAACATGGTTCCCATCAGGACCAATTATTTGTTAGCTACCAAAGCCAAAGCCAGACTTGACCTTCATGTTCATTTCACCTTCACTTCACATCCTGAACCTAATTTCCTCATCTGAAAATGAATGTGGATGATGATTCCAACACTGAGATTTTCTGATTCTAGATGAGCAAGTTCTTACATCCCTTTCTGCTCCTTCCTTATTCCACAAGGAGGTAATGTAAAGAGGAATGTTTCTGTTGGGTTGATCCTCTTTCACCCAAAGGATTAACGATGTATGCAAGGTGTCAGGCTCATGCCGGGGAATAAATATAAAAAAGAATTTAAATATTTCAAGACTGGGATTAAGTTCTGAAAATGGATCTACTAGAATATTTTAGCCTAAGGACATGAAATGTATCACTTTGTGCTGTGAGGCGTGGTAAGCCAGTGTGTTCCTGGGAAGAGAAAGCACAAATTAGAAAAGGAATTCCAAATCCATGTGTCTGCAGGAATTTAAGGAAAAAAATCACATACTATTCGTTTTATTTGTGCAATAAATTATGCTTGCTCTTTAGCACTTATAAAATAAGGCTAATGCTTTACTCAGTGAATTAAACTCTGATTTTTGTTTTCATGGGCTATCCAAGTAAGAATACATAGGAATGGGATTATTTGTTAAGGACGATCAACTCAAATTTTTCAAATAAATGCAAATCAGAGGTCAAAAGACCAATGGTAACAGCCATCATCCCAAACAGATTTCGGCATAAAGTAAGAATGAACCCCCCCGCCCCACCCCGCAGTTCCTGAAGCCAGCTGGGTTGGCAGAAATCATAGCTGTCTAAATACATATGACTCTTGGTTGCTTCCAGAAAATGCTGACAAACTAAAATTAGCAGCAACATGGAACATCTACTTCACTGCATGATCACTACTTATAAGTTAAGAAGGAAAATAAGATTCTGACTATTCTGATGAGTATATAGCATTTTAATTTTGTGTAAAAAATTTGGGGGGGTCACATTCTTGGCTTTGCTGAATAAACAAAGTCGGGAAAAGAGGGGCTGCATGTTGAAGAATTCACTAAGGCTTAATGAACAAGAGCTCTTTGGGGATGCCTTAAGAGTTTTAGTGTACCATTTTCTCCCTTGTACCGTTAACTTTTTCAATCCTTCAGAAATCAATAATCAGGGAACTCTTCCGTAATTTAAATCCACATGTTTCTTCCAAAGAGGGCTCAGATTAGAGCACCATGAAATAATCTTACAAAGATATCACAGAAATGTATTTTTCACTATGTGTTAACAAAACCTTTTTGTTTTTAAATCTTGGAAGCCTGAGAGAAATTCTGAAAAATTAAAAAGCAGAATAGCCATAAATATTTGAAGACATTAAAATCTCACCAATTAAATTCCCCATTACATTTAATAACATAAGCTTTAAAAGAGTCACTTTATCTATAGGCCAATCTACTGTACCAATGTACTTTTTTTTTTTTTCCAATGTACTTTTTTGATACTTTCTGTAAGCTTTTATTATTGTTTATTACTATATTTTATTGAGGTATAGTTGATTTATAATATTATATAAGTTTCAGTGATTCACAATTTTTAAAGGTTATACTCCACTTATACTTATTATAAAACATCGGCTCTATTCCCTGTGCTATACAATATATCCTTGTAGCTTATGCATTTTATACATAGTAGTTTGTACTTCTTACTTCCCCTACCCCTATCTTGTCTTTCCTTACCAATGTACTTTTAAATCCACTGTTGACCTTCTGAAAAGCCATCAGTCAGTATAGGACTATAAAAGCTGATAGAAGAGATGCAGATAACGATCAAATATAATAAAAATGAAAATACAACATGATGATGAAGAAGAAAAAGAACCAGAAACACAAGAGGGTGATCAGTTACCGCCTGGGACTCTCGTCAGATGAACATCTGCATGAAGTCTCCTTGCCTCCTGCCTTGGTCGAACCCGTTTGTACGTGGTCCCGTCGCCCTGGTGGTCCCATCCCCATGGTGCCCCAGGCCTTCTGTGTCCACTTTGCCTCAGTGACAGTGGGCCACCTGCACACTCACGGTCCTGACTGGAAGCAGAAAACGCACCAACCAGATTCGTCTTTCCCTCCCCGGTGAGACCCTGGAACGCTTCACGGTAGGCTTTCCCAAATTCTGTGTTTGTTTTCGTAATATTGCAGGGGTGAGTAAATCTCTTGTGAGTCCCAACAGTGCTCCTGGAAATCTCAGAATAACTAAGTGATAAGTAGGATAACTGAGTATTAGGAGTGGAAGGATCTTAGGGTGACCCAGGGGGTGACACATTTCTTTGCTTTAAAGAAAGATGAAGCTCTGGGAATCCAGCTAAGCTCTGAGACTTGCCAGACCGTGTGCCCTGGCGAGGCCTCATACTCGTGCGTCCTGACCCTGCACAGTCACTGCTTTACCTTATGCTGCCCCCAAATGTGGCTCTTCTCTTTGGAGTGGACCCCCAACTCCTTTGGTCCCCCCAAATGCAAGTCCTTTGCAGAAGATCCAGGAGCTGGTGAGCAGAGGCAGATCTGGGAAGCCTGCAAGTGGCCAAGTTCCATGGAAGTGCCACAGGGCGGGAGTGAAGGCCTTCTCCTCCAGGGTGGCCCCCAGAGCTTTGGGTCTGCAGGTCTAAGAAGGATAAGCATCACCTGGGGGCTAACACAAAGATGTCTTCTCAAGACATTTGTCAGGGGAGGATTCCAACGCCCAACTTCACTGTTGCAAGATTTTCATTGTCCATCAACATGGACAAGAACCACAAGGTACAGTAAAACCCAACTGGACAAGCTACAGATTGAGGTGCATTAGGGCAGACCCAGGAGGGACAGACAGCAGCTGAATTCTGGATATCCACATCCTCCTCCTAAGAACAGCTGTATCTGCCGATGGCCACCCTTCTTTGGGAGGGCGCCCTGGAAGAGACAACCAATTTCCCCGGGGAAACTCACAGATAAGCTCGGACTTGTCTTTCAGTGGGTCCAGCCTTCCTACATCCACGCAGAGCAGCATCCACCAATCGTGATGCAAGAATGGCTGAGCAGAGTGTGTTTAGAAACAGTAAGACAGGTGGTGAAAACGTGAGCAAGTGTATCTCTGCCAGTCAAATTCACTGAGTGATCCAGAGAGGTGAAGTTACTTGTCCAAGGTGGCAAAGCAAGTTAACTTTGGTCTGAGACTGAAACCCAAGGTTCCATTACAATACAAATCAATACCAATGTTTGTTACTATAAATGTTATGCCTAAGTTCTAGTTACATTTAATATTTTTGTTCAAAATGGCTGTTACTTTGGAATGCCGTACTTTTATCCTGCATTCTATTGAAACAAAGTTCTTTAAGGAATAAAGCTCCCTACCCAGACCGAGTCCCTAAAGGACACAGGTTCCTCCAGGGTGCTTCCTACAAGACCTACGATGGACAACGTGGGTACCAGGACCTCCCGGGCATTGACCTACAGCCCACACTCACAGCGATGCAGACACACAGAGGCCTCCTGTGACCCTTTCAAGTCAGAGATGAACGCTTCTAATGGAAAGTGACACTGTTGACCTTGAGCAGCTCCAGACATGCAAACTTAGTAAGAAAACCTACCAGGAAGAAGTGGAAGGAAGCCCCCGCCCTGGGCCGGTCCGAGTCCAGCAGCCCTGGTGACTGCGAGCCCCTGCACGCCTCCCTTCCCCTGACGGGGTCCGCTGGCACCTGCGGGATGATCTGTTTTCGGTGCAGAAGTGCTGGGAAGGCTCGGTGTTCGGGGGCTGCCAGTCATGACCTGAATGCACGTGTGTGCAGGGGCCTTCCTTGCAACCCACAGAGCTTAAAATACGAATCCCAAATTAGTCCAGTGTCCTTTTCCCATTTCACTCGAGGGTGTGTTCCCTACTTCCTTCTCTTTTTCAACAAGGTTAGAGGCTCCCTGGTTGGCCTTTCAGGAGACAATCCATGTCTCCATGATCCATCCAACGGGAGTCTTGAGATGCTGACTCCACTGAAGCCAAGGGGGCTGAAGGGATCACAGATGAAACAGGGCATTGCTACACAAGTGGCGAGCTCTGCTAGGCCTCCAGGAGGCCCCAGTCCTTCTGAGGATCACTCAGCACCTACAGAACACATAACAACACTTCTCCACTGCTCTTGAAAAGAACTGGTTCACTCAGCATCCACAAAACCTGTTCAATTTTATCTCAGTGTCATATTCAAAAAATGCAGCAGGAAGGTAGGCACTATTTGTTCTCTGTATCCATTTATCTAACAATAAGTACCTACAATGAACTAGGAATTATATTTTATTATTTAAAAAATTCAAAGCTGTAAAATACAGCCCCAGATGAGAGGTTACCAAAAGCAGCCTGAAAGGATCAGAATTGCTCACTCCCAAAATTCTGCTCTGCAGCTCAGCTGAGGATCAAAACCCCCAGACCCAAGGGAAAGCCCAAGATGGAGATGGTCTTGCCAAAGGCCAAGAGGAGAGGCTCGGGAAGCCAGCCAGCCTGGGAGAGGAGCCAGACGATGGCCTCAGGCAGCGCATAAGGCACAGGGCACGTCGGGAATCTTGGTAGGACCTCCCACCTTGCCCTCCAATTTGGTTTTAAATCCCTGACTTCTTTCTCTTCTCCCAGTTTAAAAAAAAAAAAGCCAAAAAGGAAAATTTCATTGGGATACTTTCATTTGTTAAGTCAAATCTAAACTTAAAGTCAGTAAATTGTGTGGTTTTCTTCCTTCATTAATGATGAAAACTGTCCATTCAAAAACTACACTAAGACAATGTGTTCCTAAATAGCAATACAGCTTTAATTGTAGGGCATGAATCACCTTGCAAACAAATTACATCACGATGATTTATCAATAGGTACTGTACTGGTTGTTGTCGGGTGTTTTTTTGGCAAACTTAGAACAAACCAGAGAACACATGTAAGTCTCCATCATCATGTAGAAAAATAAAACAAACCTAAAGTATCTACCTTCGTGTCAAGTGATTCACACTGCAAAAGTAAAACTGAAATCTACACTTACAGCAGAGTTTTAAAAATCCTTAGTGTAAGAAACATAACCAATTAATACAGATCAATGCTCATTTATATGGAAAATTTTCCTATACAGAGGTAGAGTCCAGTGCACAGGGCTAAAACAATATTCAATAGTCTAAACAAGACTGAGTCAGGTTTTACGGAACCCACTTTAAGTTATCAGACTGTATGTACATACATACAATAAATAGACTATACAATTTTTTAAGTAGTTTAATAAACTCCATAAAATAATAGCAGATGCATTGAAATATTTACATAATTCAATTTTCAAATCTCTCTCATTCAAATAAAAGGGATAAAAATAAGATGTCTGCTTTAAAGGCAGCAGAACCTCTTTCCTGAAATGGATGTTGGGTAAAATACGATACTTTACATGGGAGGAACTAATTTGAGAGGTATTCGTATTCAGTTAAGAAAATATGTCGCTTTTTAAGCTATATAGATTAGGGAATATAAAATGATATTTTCTATATGTTCAGGTCTCTATTTCAAATTCTAAATCTAACTCTTACTTGACGAGAGAAGCTGATTCTGGAACCCATACAGAGTGTATCAACACAATTATAATGGAAAGATAATTAACTTTTCATATTCTGCTTGTTTGCTTTTGAAAGTTTAAGCCAGAAAGAATTTGACAGTATTTCTGGCCCAAACAGTTCCATTTACACATGATAACAAATTTCACAGAACCTGACTAGTACTTGGCTTGGTGTTCTTGGGATGCTGGGTGTTTCCGAGTCCCTCCCATTAAGCAAAGCATGTCTCATCCGGAGCAGGCATGTCTGGGGAGCAGGTGGATGAGCTTAGGGCACAGACTAATAACCTAAGATTCCAAAGTTTTCCAAGCGCACACAGGAGGAAGGTGAAACACAGATTTCTGGCTGCCATTTGCCTCAAAGACCGGATGAAGGAAAAACTTAGAAACCTCTGTCATTTGTGACCCAAGAAAATGTGCAAACCCCAAAGCATTGTATGCTTCACTGACCCAGATTCTTAAGACTGATGTGGTATGCTATCGTTAACCCTTTAATTTTACTTGATGTAACAGATTTTTATCCAGCCCATAAGGAAATGAGGGATAGTCAGAAACGAAAATAGATGGTCATAGTTAATGACGCATAAACCTTCACAGTTTAATTTTGTATAACTTCACTAAGCACCCACAATGAAAATGCAAGTTGAGTATTTTATTCAATCATTCTGTGAAAAATACCTCAGTAAATAGGAACATTTTGCCCTTCAATGATCTTCCACGGGAATACCCACCCCCACCCCCATTTTTTTAAATTTTAGATTTTTAAAAAATTTTATACAAATAGACTAACTTTGATTTAAAGTAAACATATAAAAATTGAGAGGAATATTGCTTGCACAATGGACGTGGAAGTAGAGGAGGGGGTGGGCAGGGGGAGGAAGGGCTCCCACGCGGGCCGCGGGGGAGCAGCCTCCACCAGGACGTCAGGGCAGAGAGAAACCACCGCAGGACCAGAAGGCACAAGCACCCATGTGATCTAGAATGTTCCCGGGGGGAGGAGTCAGGGGGAAGGGCTACGTTTGGTTCAGCACTACAGTCAAGTTGATTCTGCCACTGTGGAGAAAACCGGCTAAAATAAAGGTGCACAGAAACGTGACAAGCGCTCCCCCTGGAGAGGAAGAAAGCTCAGAAGACAGCTCGCAGGAGTTGTGCAGAGAGAAACAGCCAGTACTATTTATTTGGATGTCTGTGCCATGGTGGGTACAAACTATATTCTCTGCTCTGTGGGACCAAAACCAAAACAGAATAAAACAAACAAAAATCCCCCCCCAAACCGCCGAGAAGCAGCAAGAAGGAATGCAAGAAGTCTTACGGGACATACTGATCCAGGTGGGGCGGTGAACGCGGCGTGCGACTTGAATGCACATCCAACTTCGTCACCTACGCCGGGCTTTCCTGTCGGTTCCGGCTACTGACCGACGGTGGCGGGCTTAGGAAATGGCCAAGCCGCTTTCCGTGCCTCTAGCCGACTTCCTTTCCCTTCCCTTCGTCCTCCAGGGTTAGAGTCTTTCCTCCACGAAGGAAGCGCTGTTCCGGGGCTGGGGAAGGCTGGACTGGATCCCACGGTACCGACTTCGCGTCCTCGGAGGCCTGCTGCGCGTGCGCGTGGCGCGGAGGCGCTCATCAAGGCAGCCTGGCGGAGCTATGAATTTTAAAAAAAGGAAAGGAGAAACAAAACCAAACCACCCTAAGACTGTCTTTTCTCGTACTAAAGGAGAAACTGAGGGATGGCACGGCCTCCAGCGGGGACGCCCACGGTTAGGAGATGATGGCCGGGGACCACCTGGGCAGAGTCAGATTGTCAGCACTCGCTGACCGCTTCCTCGTGGGTCTTCGCAGGTCCTTGTACTTATCCTCGCAGAGGCGGGAGATGGCCTGGGGGCAGAGGGGAGGTAATCAGGTCAGCCGGGAGCCAGCGCCCTCGCCCTGGCCGGCCCTCGGCACCAAGGACACTCGGGATGAAGGTGCAGAGGGCCTCTGCACCTCCTCTGAAGGAGGGCTCTAACCCGTGAGCCTCCTTGTCCCCACACTTTCAGCCGTCAAAGTCGGATGGGAAGAGCTGGGTGCACATGCAAAGCTGAGCTACACACAAGTGTAAGACACAAGAGTCACACAGCTTATCAGTGATGGCCCTGAACCCAGGCCAAGACCATAGGGGCTGGCCCTGGCTCTAACTGGGCTGTGGAGAAAATACTCTGAAAAAATGAAAAATAAAAAGGCAGAATCAAACTTTTTCGGATTCCCAATCGGTAGGGTCATCTGGTAACTTTTTCCTTATAAAAGTGCATGCTGGGAACACTCTTTTTGTGGGTACATTTTTTTTAAAACAGGTTTTTTAAAAACTTCTTTGACTTAAAAAACAATCAGTGCACATTAAGTAAAAACCGCCATTAATAAGGTTATTAAAAATATGAGGTTGTACAAATTAAATCCAGGGCACCTCGTCCTTATTTTATGACACGCAGTATCAGGAACTGCCGTGAGCACACAGCTCAGTCGGCAGCAGTGCACCCGCCGGGCGCCGACACCTCTTACCTCCAGCTTATGGGCCCTCTCCCTGCTAAGGGGCTCCAAGGGGAAGCTCAGGTTGTTGGCTTCCGCCAGAGAACGAAGATCAAAATAATACTTGGCATAAACACTGGAGGGCACGTTGATGTTGAACTGGAGCAATTCGAGGAACTGTCGCTCCAGCTCGTTCCTGCAGAGAAAGCCACAAACGCACAGCTCAGCCACTGTCCCCACCTGTGGCCGCCTGGGCAGGCTGCTGGACACAGCCAAGTCCACCTGGTCCAGTGACCGGAAGGATGAGTCCTGATTAACTGGGATGATCACCAGAAAGTGCTTCAGGGCGACCCTGACACTGAGAACATCTGTGCACGCGCGCGCACACACACACACGCACACACGGCAGGCTCTGGCCTCACCTTTCCGCGTGAGCCATTGGCTCAAACAGGGCAGAAGATGCAGTCGAGAGCTGTCAAGTGGAGTCCAGTGAGGGCGGACAGCGGCCTGGAGGACAGGCCTCCCCAAGACCCAGAGGACTGCCCTTCCCGGGAGCAGAGGTGAGGACGCGCTGACCGGCCTTCCTCCGGACCACGGGAGGAGGAGCGGTCCCCCAGCCCCAGCGCACACCCATCACCTGCAGGGCATGTGAGGACCCCCCTGCTGGGCCCACCCATCTGATCCGGCAGGTCTGGGTGGGCCCGAGAACGTGCATCTCTAACACTCCTGCGAGCTGCCGCTGCTGGTCCTGTCCGGCCGCTCAGAACTACTCAGCGACAGCCCCTGGTCCACAAGGGAGCCAAACAGCTGTATGAAGACGAACCAGGGCGGCCAGAATGCATCTGAAAACTTCCCTGTCATCAGGCCTACTTCTCGGTAGTTACTGCCGGGGGAGAAGCGTCCTCAGCGACAGGTCTGTCTGGGAGCACTGCTCCAGGGCCACCTCTCCAGGCAGCACCCCGGGATCACTTCTGTCCTTTATCACAGTCTCCCCTCCTTGTCTCCTCGGAGCCAGAAACCGTGACATCTGATGGTGCAGCCTGGCCCCAGCTCAGCACCTGACATGAGGTTGGTGCTCCATAATTCCTGTTACTGAAAGGAGCGCACCAAGCTCAGCCTGGGTGGAGGGATCCAGGGAAGGCTTCCGGGAAGTGAGAGCTGAACTGAGCCCCAGAAGCGACCAGCTCCGGCGGGGAGGAGCCAGGTGGGGGCGGGCTGCTCCCAGCGGGGGTGGGGTGGGGGCGGGGCGGGGCAGCTCGTCTGCTCCTGGCCAGGGGCCCCATCTAGCCATCCGAGCCCGTCTAGCGCTGCTATGACAACGGGGGCGGGAGCACTGAGGCGGCAGGGTGGCTGGTTCCCCGACAGAAGCTCCCAGGCAGATCAGAAGCGAGAAACCTCAGCAAGTCGTTATCGAAGGCCTGAGCGCCTCAGAGGGAGGGACCAAGACGTCGCATTCAGGTCATTTAATCGGAGGGGCTGCTTCGATGCAGCTTCGAGAAAGGAGTAAAGCCCCAAATGTGTGTGTTGTGCTAAACTTTACACTTTTAATGACTTGTATTTATGGCTCCTTTCAGTGAGATTTAATAAGAGGTCATCCTGTGAAATACTGGAACCCAGGTAAAATCTTAAGTGTCAAAAATACGCTAAGGCAGAAGTGCTCTCCTGGGCAACCTGGGAGCTGCCTGTGGACAGACTGCCACCCGGTGGCTAAGAGGTGCCACTGCAGATCCCATTCTCCAATGCCAGCAAGTTTTTAGTATAAAAGGAGAACTAGTCAGCTAGCTATTCCTGCCCCAAATGGTATCTAGACACCACTGCCTCTTGTTGAGGGTATAACTAGGATTAAAGTCAAGAGGAATCTTGTTTTGAACAAGGTGGCAGTTTCCCAGGGTTCCTTAGGGAAAAAACAGCCTTCCTGAATACTGAGTGTTTTCTTGAACAGAATGTTTAAGTTTGGGGGGAAATAAAGATTTTAGAGCTTCTGTGTTTTCCAACTAAGGCAAGATTTAGAAAATAAAAATAATTCCCCAAATCTGAATTTCCAAACGGCAGAAGTACATCCTCCAGGGACATCTGACAGCTTGTTATGTGATAAATCATCAAAAAACTAACAGTGATGCAGAGAGAACGGGCTTCATGGATTTACTGCCCCGAAGGGGATAATTATAAGGAAATAGTTCTGATGTAAAACTTTATAATAAATAAATTCAAGTCAATAAACAAAAAAAATTTAATAAATATTTGGTACATTAGATCAACACCGTAAAGAAACCCAACTGAACTGATGCCATTTAGCAACTTGCAAATGGGGTTCTAAAATGGAGTAAAGCGAGTTGTTTTCATCACCTAATGGCCTGTCGGCTTTTGCAGAAAAATGGGCTCACTTTAAAGACCAGCCAACAAGCAGCAATCCCACTTCTGGGCATAGATCCCAAAGAACGGAAAGCAGGGCCTCTGGGAGGTGTCTGCACACCCGTGTTCATATTCACGACAGTGTTATTCACAGCAGCTCAAAGGTGGAAGCAACCTACTTACAGTCTGGATGACAATTATCTTAGTAACTGTTTTCACCTTGAAATGTAATCAAGAATTTTTAAAAAATATGCTCATTTTATTTTTCTTGCTGTCAAAAACTTCATATTTGTCTTACTTTTTATGATAAAGAATGACATGTAGGAAGCAGTCATACAGGTATGCAGCAGGAAAAGGCTCTGGCAAAAGACCCAAAACACAAACAGGAGCTCCCAGGGCAGCACAAAAATGGGGTGCCCAGCGAACCAGCAACCGGAAGAGGGGGGGCAGGGTGGGGAGGAGCCCGCACTGGTCACTGGGTCCAGGGACCTGTATGTGGACCGGGACACAGTGGAACCTGCTCCAGCTCAGAGCTTCCTCAAGGAAGCCAAACAAGATGAGAAAAATATTAGCAAGAATCATGTCAGAAATGCCTGTAAACCATAAGGAACTGTAAGAAATTCATATGATTGAGTGTTTCCAAAACAGCTCATTGCTCCTGGGAGGTTCTGACCCCACTTCTTGTACGCCCAGCCCCTGGGACCCCAGCCCCCGGGCCGCAGCTAAGTGTGAGCTCAGGATGGTGCCCTGAGAACACGCAGCCCGACCAGGACAGCACAGGGGGACCTCGAGGACACAACGCTCATTTTAAGCAACTGAACTTGCAAAACGTGACAAAAGCAGTGAAAGACTTCTCTCTGAACAGAAACAGGTAACATTTTAGCCCATCTGCTGCCAGTCATCAGTCTGCAGTGGATACAGAGCTGGGATGAGCCCCACCGCAGACAGGGAGCAGGAAGGTAAAGGAAGGTTCGCCTAGAATAAGGCTTTCAGCAACTGTGTCCTTGCTCGGCCAGCCCACAACAGACGTGCAATCACATCCACTCATAACCACACTGAGCAGGTCCACAAAGGGGAGGGTTTCCTCTGCAGACACCCCCGCCCACACTCACATGTCCTCCACCGTGATGTCCTTCAGGATCTGGCAGTAGTCCACGTTCCACACGGCCTGGTCGTCCCATACCTTGGAGGCCAGCAGGATGGCCCCCAGAACAATCCGCTTCCAGTTGGCCGGACAGATGTCAATCTCTGCATATGTTAGAAGCCTTTCGAGGTACACCTGGAAGACACGAGCACGCCGGCGCCCGGTGACCTGCCTTGTTACTGCTCCACACCCGCCAACACCCGCGAACCAACTCCCAGCTGTTCACTGCACTCCCCCAGCTCAGCTTTAAACAGGCGCTGACAGCCTGATCACACGTATTTTAAAAAGTCAAAGGGCTCAACGAGTCTGAGGCAAAATGGGCTGAGAGGCACACTCTGTAACTGGATGTGTGGATGAGGCAGGCCCTTAAGACTCCGGGGCAGGAAAGTGTTCTAGGAGCTGCGGGTTAATTTCTCACTCTACCAACTATGACATCAACACACATTCAACAAACCACCGGGCTTCCCTGGTAGCGCAGCGGTTAAGAATCCGCCTGCCAATGCAGGGGACACGGGCTCGACCCCTGATCCGGGAATATCCCATATGCCGCGGAGCAACTAAGCCCGTGCACCACAACTACTGAGCCTGCGCTCTAGAACCCGCGAGCCACAACTACTGAAGCCCGCGCTCCTAGAGCCCGTGCTCCGCAACAAGAAGCCACTACAATGAGAAGCCCGCGCACCGCAACAAAGCGTAGCCCCTGCTCGCCGCAACTAGAGAAAGCCTGCATGCAGCAACAAAGACCCAACACAGCCAAAAAACAAAGTTCCGTTTAAAAAAACAAACAAAAAAAACCCAAACCACCAATGTGTCAAGGAGGAGAACAAAGGATATGAAAGGAAGAAACCTATTTTTTTCTATCTGTAGTTGTTTCTAAATTAAACTGTTTATTTTGAGGTAATTGTAGATTTACAGGCAGTGTTGATAAACGTTTTTTTATTATGGTAAAATACACACAAGATTTACCACTTAATCATTTCTGTGGCATTAAGAACAGTCACAGTGTTGTGAAATCGCCACCATCTATCTCTATTTCCAGAACTTTTTCATCTTCCCAAATTGAAACTCTGTACCTATTACAACTCCCCACTTCCCCTCCCCTGGCCCCTGGCACCCACCTTTGTACTTTCCGCCTCCGTGACTGTGACTACTCTAGGTACCTTACATAGGTGGAATCGCAGTGTATTTGTCCTTTTGTGATTGGCTTCTTTCACTGAGCATAATGTTCCACGTTGTAGCATGTGTCAACATGTCCTCCCTTTTCAAGGCTGAATAATGATCCATTTTATGTATGGACCACATTTTGTTTATCTATCATCCACTGACAGACACTCGAGTGGTTTCCTCTTTCGGCTACTGTGAATAATGTTGCTGTGAACACTGGTATACAAGTATCTGTTCGAGTCTCTGCTTTTGATTCTTTCGGGTATACACCCAGAAGTGGAACTGCTGGATCATATCATAATCTATGTTTAATTTTTTGAAGAACCACCATACTATCTTGCACAGCAGCTGAACCATTTACATCCCCACCGGCGATGCACAAGGGTTACAATGTTTCCACATCCTTGCCAACACTTGTTGTTTTCTGTATTTTTTTTTAATTATTGTCATCCTAATGGGTGTGAAGTATCTTTTTTTTAATATTTATGTATGTATGTATGTATGTATGCATGTATTTGGCTTCGCTGGGTCTTAGTTGCAGTACGTGAGAGCTTCGTTGCTGGGTGAGGGATCTTCAGTTGAGGCATGCAGGCTGAGTTGCGGCATGCGGGATCTAGTTCCCTGACCAGGGATCGAACCCAGACCCCCTGCATTGGGAGCATGGAGTCTTAACCACTGGACCGCCAGGGAAGTCCCTGAAGTGGTTGTTTTTAAATGAAATAATTCCAGCTGAAGTTGTAAAATGAAACCATGTAATATAGGATTTATAAACTGCCATACTTTAGTTTGAAGACAAACATCAGAAATACCCACAAAGCCCACTGCTTAAGCTGGATCACAAGGTACGAATGCCTTTTAAAGTCCCCCTTCATAAAAATCTGTTTATTGGTATGTTTTACATTTTTCTGAACCGTGGAATGATTACTTCCATAGTTTTTACAAAGGTTGATGAGTAATTCTTCTCATTCTACCAAGGAGAGAATCAAAAAGATGTATGATAGGGAATTCCCTGGTGGTCCAGTGGTTAGGACTCCACACTTTCACTGCCAAGGGCGCGGGTTCAATCCCTGGTCGGGGAACTAAGATCCCACAAGCTATGTGGTGTGGCCAAAAAATAAATAAAGTATTTCTTAAAAAAAAAAAACAAGCAGAAAACTGAGGCTGGACCTAACTCCAGATTTTTTAAAGCAATTGTTATGAACAGTCTTCATCCAGATCCCTAAGACTCTATTCCTTTATACAGACGAGCTATGTAAACCTCTCCAAGCTCCCCAATGAAACAGCTCCTCATTGACTCAGTACAGAAAGAAGGCTACTCAATTTTCTTCTTACTTTACCATAGTTGATAGATATTAACAGGTACACTAGATAATATTTAAGGTAACATTTAGAAAAAAATAACGGGCATCTACCATGTCTGATATTCCACTAGGCTAACTAGAGGAATCAGACATGAAAATACACTCCATTACTGAGGGAAGACAGTTGTTAGGTTGGGAGATAAGGCATTCATAATAAGCGCCACTTAATGGCATGTAATTTAGCAGAACTTGCCAGTAAAGCTATATGCAAGGGTCAGCTGCAACTTCTTTAGTAAACTCCCACTTGGGTGTTTTAATTCTCTGCCAAGTAAAATAACAGACAATTGATTCTTTCTCAGCACCGTTCCCTAGACCGTTGCTAACAGGACACTCTTGCTCAATTAAATTTTCAGATTCACTTTCATAAGAAGGACCATCCTTGGGAGTCTCTAGAAAAGAGAGGCCAGTGAGCACTTACTGAGCTACAAAGAGCATTCAGTTGACTGTACAAAATAAAACTGTTAAAGGCACGGGGGAGGGAGAAAATGCAAGCTCATGGAATCCAGGATATGTGACCAAACTTCCGACGATGCTGGAATTTTTCCATGGATTTTAAAGAGCAGCACTGGGTCCATTCATCTTAAGACTCTCGTACCCAGAGCTCAGCCAACTGGGACCTCAACAGCGCTTCCTATTTGCTAGTATTTGAAGGAGCACAAGAATGAGATATTTGGATTCGTCACTGGACACCATCTGAACAACAGCTTTTGACTTCCTTAGAAACCACTAACGTGACCTAAAAAGGGAGTCTTCGGGGTCAGAATGGATAGATTCCACAGGTCGCCTCACCATCAGAGCACCAGCCTCTGAGAGGCACTTTGGGGCTGCAGTCCAGGGGCTGAATGGCAGCCCTCATGGCCATGCAGCAATGGCTGGACCTGCCAGGCCACTCGAGGGGGACCCAGCTGGGCTGGCATGACTGGTGCTTCCTGATACAGCCAGGAGCAAGTGGCTGAAGGTCCTGGAAGCTCCTTGCACAGGCAGGCTGCAGTCTCTGGTTCCTTGTGTGCAGCAGTGCAGAGGTAACTGTGGGCCTCCCCTGCCTCCCCCCGGGCACGCAGCCAAGAGAAGGCCCAGGAGAAAGGCCGAGAGAGACGCAGCTCTGCCAGCTCTAGACCGGACCTGTTGTGAACGGCTGCTTCTACCTCTAGAGACTGGAGAGAAGGGCAGGATCATCATACATGGGGCTCGCTCAGAGCTCGCAGCTGTCTCCCCTCTGCCCACAGGCCCCAGGCTGACTCGGCCAACCAAGCAGGCCCCAGAGAATTGGTCTGCAGGGCTGGGCCTGCTGTGCGGGCCCCGAAGCTGCTCACCTTTAGGCTGTAGCCAGCAAGACCGCCATATATGTATGCTAATCCCCTGCTAAGCCACCAGCTGATGTCACAGGACAAGAGAAGATTTCAGCAGTTCCAATGACTGACAAATACACACCACTCTCGTAGTACTCCCAAGACAAACTAGCCACCCCTCCCAGCCACCCTCGGAGACAGGGAAACACACTTTACATGTTCTCCATGTCTCTGCAGAAACTGTGTCCTCCACAGGACACTAACCTTCTCCTTCATGCTAATAAATCCAAACTCTAAGGCACTACAGGGCACGGTCAGGTCACAGTTTTCTTAGGAATGGAAGGTAAAAAAAACCCCACCACATTCCATCTGCAGAAGCTTCAAAATAAATCTTTCATCATGGTGTGGATTTTAGTACTAATCTTATCCACAGTGTCATCTGATTTTCTCACCCTTCCCTCCTCCCCTTTATCACAATCTCCTTTCATTAAAATATCAATCCTGCTGCCCAAGGTGTGTTTTGTTAAGGACGTGACATCCTTTGGAGGAACAAAGCTGAGCAATAAATTTCTTCCCAATCATGACCTAAGGACCTATCATCACTCCAGATCACCAGAGGAAGACTTGTTGAATGTCTGTTAACCTACCAGGCGGCAAGTTCCATGAGAGAAGAAATGAACAAACAGGTTACTGTCCAATCGTCCGAGAGTACAGGGCTCTTAGTGTGGCAGAGACACAAAGGGTCCTGTACACTTTCTGTCACACACCAATCTCTTCTCAGGAACTGCAGGGATGACTTTCTGGTCCCTCGGGGCAGCCCGTGCACTGGCAGAGCTGACTTCTTATCTGAGTTGCACACAATGTCAGTGACGAAAGGTCAGTGACAATGGGCTACACTGTCAAATCTATTTCCCAAATGAGACCTGACCTAAAGAGTCCGTCCCTAAGGTTTTCAGAGTCTAAGTAAGGTTACAGATTTTTATCTCAAGTCTTAAAGTGCAGATTTATGTCCATGCTGTCTCTGAGTATCTTACAGACACATATTTACATGAAAATCACAAAAGAGAAGGCAGCAACTACAGCAGTCCTTCCAATATATGAACTTATCACATCTGATCAATGGTATTAAACCTCTGCAGGGAACCACCGCCAGAAACCTGGACGTTAATGAGGAGGCGCTGGTCCTTCTCAGGCCCTTGGGCCCCATGTTTCACTTACCTGCACGCAGCATTTCAGCTTTCCTGATTCTGAGTGCGATCTGACAATGGGCTTTAGGTGGGCACTGTGGAGCAGACCACACACGCACCCTCTTTTAGGAGATCCCGTCGCTACCCTCCCAGATAAAAGACAACCCTGAAGTGGTGCTGTGCTTCCCAGGTCCGTGATGGACATTCCTGTCTGCGCCCCACTCCACGACCGCGTCACCCTGTGGGCACTCACCAGGGTGACAATGGCACATTCCGCAGTCAGCTGAGCAGCACTGAACAGTGTCCGAACAAACCGGTAAATCTGCTTCTGCTCTGGGTTGTGTTTGTCATAATCTGGTGGCACTTCGCATTTCTGGGAAAGGAGAGATTCTCAATGACTGGCCGCCCAACAAGAATAACAGAGACACGACTGGACAACACCCTGAGACCCCGGGGGAGGGTTACCGAAAGAGGGTGAAGGTTCTCATCGAAAATATCCAAGAGCATCCTTCCATCTGGGTCCCTGGTTGGGGGAGCGGGCCGGGGGGAGAAATAACAGAAAACGGAGTTTACCTTCTGCAAGTATGAGTGCCAGTCAAAAGGAAACAAAAATATATTTTGATTCAGCTGTTATTTCAAGAAACAGAGGCAGTGCTGTTAAGAGATGCTACTGATTATTCATGAATTATAATTTGTTTTTCTTGGGGACAATACTTAATCATTTTTGAATAGTCCAAGAAATAAAGGTTATGAATCACATTTAGTTTAATTAACTTAAGTGAAAATGTAGATTTTCATTTCCTGAGTTTTCAAATGAACCAAATCTAAATTTCTTTAACCTCTTGTTTCTGAGCAAAGGCTGACAGATCTGTTTAAACCATCCTTACGTTGTGGTTGACAAGAAAGAATTCTGAGGGTAACAATGAACACTCATAGTGTGTCCTGGAGATTAGTTTGAAAGTTTCACAGCATGCAACTTAACCACTTCGCTAATGAGGAGTTTCATGACTGTATATTGAAAAACAAAAGGGGACACGTAGAAAAGTGTAACTGGTTGTTACCAAGCCGGTAACTGCACAGACCCATTTAAAGTGGCAGCGTTCACTGTGAGCTCAGCGGGGCCGCTGGGCTCTGGGGGGTCGTCCACACTCCACTAGTGATGGCTCTACCTCCATCTGTTTTACGTCATTTGAGTTTTGTCTAAAATTTTTTCTTTAAAAACCAAATTTGGAAACCACTGCTTTGGTTAACAGCACACAATTTTCCAACGTCAACTAGCCTTGCAAGTATCAGAAGGCTGCAGATCTGTCCCTGACACGCACGCCCCGTGGCAAACACTACAGTTTCTGTTCTATGAACTTACTGTCTGCGTCAAAATAAAAGCGAAAGAAAGAGCTTGGCAGGACAGCTCAATTTTCATCCCTGTCTTTGCACAGTGGGAACTGTTTTTAAAGCTCTGGGCATTCATACCTGTGCTGCTTTTCACTAGCCTGCAGGACAGACAGCAAAGATTTAGATGAACCCGAATAAAAGCACGGCTCAAGCAGTCAGGACTGGAGAGTGGGGTGAAAACGTAAAGTGCACCTGGCGCTGAGGAATCACGATCCCCCTCGACTGCCAACCGCCTCTGCCAGGTACTCAAGGAGGAAGGTGAGGGACGCCCCCAACTCCTCAGGCTCTTCAGCCCTGTTCAGTTCTCCTGAGGAGTGAGAGCCCCTGAAACACCATTCAGCACTCTCGAGAAACTTTCACAAGTAATTTTAAAAATCAAAATGTAGGTTCAGAAATATAAATAAGGATTCAGAATTTAAGCTAAAATGACTCCTCTAAGAAGTGGATTTTGCTTTCACTTCCATTAAAAGCTATGAATCTCAGCACAGTCTCTATCAAAGCTAAGGGATCTATCACCAGCCCCTGAGGCTGGGTCAGTATGACTTATCAAAGGGAGAGTCTGCAGACACCTCTTCTCAAGACACTTTCAGGCTACAATCTGTAAATTAATCATGCTTGTTTCCACAGGCTGACTTTTCTGTTGGACTCTCTCCACTTCCTCTCGGCCCAATGTATCACCATTAACCCAGCAGAGCATATCATTTAAAGTCTCAGTGGTATATTGCTTGGGTTCAATTCCCAATTCCCCACTTTACTAGTTGTGTAATCTCAGGCAAATTATTTAAAAAAAAAATCTCTCTATGCCTCAGTTTCTTTATCTGTAAAATGGAGATAATGTCAGAATCACCTCATGGAGCTGTTACAAAAAAATTAAATGAGATAAGGCATGCAAAGAGCTGACCAGGGTGGTCAGAGTAAGCATTTAATGGAGTGGGGTCTTATTATTAATAGCTATGGCTATAGATTAGCTTTGAGGCCCATAGAGTCTAAGAACTGAGAAATCGGAGACGCTAATGCAAAACTGTTTTGAGAACACATCTGAGTTTCACCAATGGTATTACATTGCTAGTTAAGACCTAAGTGTTTAAAAAGTGTGAACTACTATCATAGAAATAAGCAGCAAGATGAATCTACACTGTCACTAAGTTATTCTGGTCAAGGTTCGAAGTTCCAGTATCCTACATTTTGTAAGTTCGTAAATCCAAACTTCTCAAGCACCATAATGAACCGTGAATCACAGTTACATTACAGAGAAAGGTCATTACAGAGAATACCTTTCCAGGTATTTGCTTCCAATGGCTGTGTTTTCCCATAACCTGTCCATCACAAGCTCTGTCATCTACCCTCCACGTCACTGCTTGTCACAACTCTCCCTTGTCCCCTTCCTAAAATAGACTCCAGGGCTGTGGCCCCCACCACGGAGACCCACGCTAGCCAGAAGGTGACCTTGCTGGTTCCCGGAACTGTTACTACACTCATATAACACATGTAAATGTCACACCCGTCAGTGGAACAGGACTGCAGTGAGAGTGGCTTTGTTCTCATGAAAACGAAGAAGGATGCTTCATAAAGACCCAATAAAAGGAAATCACTAAAAACAAGTTTGCTGTAGATCAGGTGTGGTCAAAGCCTAAAAGGTTCTACACTCATTGTTTAGCAAATGTCACAAGTTTTCTCGCTATTGATTACAAAAACAAACAAAAAAACACACACAAAACAGGTGTGGCTTATAAAAGGACAGCACTTCAGTAATCAATGCCCCACGCTCAAAGCAGAAGCCTCAGTGCTGCATAAAACTGGCAAATGAGTGTACTTTTACATGTTTTATGTTGAATTAAAATGCTTAAGGTAAATGTTTAAATGATTCTTCTGTGAGTCCCTGTTTTAACTGACTTTTAAAATTAACTGAACTATCTCCAGACATCTATCAGAGAGAGAATTTCTACTACATTAAAATAGTTTATGACTAAATTTACAACAAAACTTTTTCTACTGAATTGAAACTGTAAACTAAACATTTTTTCATGTTAAAGCTGCACACAGAAAATTGTTTAAATATTTTATAACAGACAGAATGTTTAAGCAAATTATACAGAAAATAAAGTCAAGAGGAGGCTGAACATTGTCAAGAAACTTTGTTCTGTTTTGCTGGCTTCATTTGGTGTCCTCTGACTCAGAAGCAGTTCAGCATTTACCTAGTAAGTGTGGGTAAATTGTACTAACTTTAGAGATTCTATGAAAATGAAATAAGAATATAAAACTCAAAGGCTGAGGAACTAGAACGTAATAGGAAAAACATCACAGTAGATGATGTGTGATGTTTTTAGCACAAAATTAATCAAAATCCACCTACCTGTTTTTGATGTGGTAATATATTGCGAGAGCTACACTGTAAAATAAAATGCAGAAGTTCAGTGTTTCATAAGCACATTCAAGATGTTATATATTATCTGGCATCAGTCTGACCATAAATATTTAAAATTTAAGTAAAAAATGACCCATCTGAACAGCCCCAGTTAATTCACAGTGCTGATTAAGAAAATGCATTCTTCAAAGTAAATCAATCAGGCACTTATTTTGAGCAATTATTAAATCTTTTCCAGAAACACCAAAACTTCAAGTGATATTCAGAAACAAATTTCTCTTTCTATCTGAAATCTTAAGCTTTCTTCACTTTAAAATATAGGCACTATGTAAAAAATAGGTGGTGAAATCAAACACCTCTAGAAGTCTCCAACTTAGCACCTGCTGTTTTAGAAAATTAGTGGTTTCTTTATAACTACCATCAAAATGTGAATATTACCCACAGTGGTTTGCCATTTTTTCTTTTAAATCAATAACCTCTTGGAAATCTGCCTAATTTATTCATTCATTTGCTGAATGGTAGTGTAACTCTTATTTGTAATACCTTAAAATTTTATTTTACATTTTAAAAGATCTGAATTTAATGAAGACATTCCTATCCCCTGAATTTTCTTCAAATAATGTTTTTCTGATTATAAAATGTGTTACATTCAGATTGAAGAAATTTTTGGAAAATAAAAAAAGTATACAGAAAAATAATTCCTCTGCCCAAAGATTATTACTATCAGCTTAAGATATAGAGGTATTTATTCGTATCTACCTAAAGCAAACAGGTTTGCATCCCACTTTTATCCTCATTAACATTTTTCTTACCATTAAAGTGTCATTCAAAAACGTGACTTTAAATGGCTGACTATATTCCATTACATTGTTGAATAATTTATTAACCATCCCCCTACTATTGAACATTTAAGTTATTTTTAATATTTTTGCAATTATGATTAACACCATAATGAATATACCCACAGATAAATATTTGTGTGACCTATCACTATATTATTTCCATAAGAAAACATCCTGTACTTGGAATTACTTGCTCTAAGGTCATTAATAACTGTAAGGCTCCCCACATATACATCCCAGTATCTTTGCAGAAAAGCTGTACCAGTGTACTTCCCCACCAGTGTGTGTCTCACCTCCCCTTCACCAACACTCACCTTGAATGTTTTGAAAAAATGTTCTCCAACTGGACAGGTTAAAAGTGTAACCGTTTTCAATTTGAGTTTCTTTGATCACCTGTCAAGTTGGCAGGGTTATTCGTGTTGACTGCCCAATTTTTTTTTATTATTTCCTCTTTTGCAACCTGTCTAGATCCTTCCACAATTTTTGTTTTACTTTAAAATGTATTGAGGAGGCCAAAAATTTATTTTTTAAGCTTCTAAGAACATAGCTAACTGGCTGCATCAGATTGTGTTCTCAGAGCACAGAAACTGCCATCCAGGGCACCAACATGGAGGTAGAGGGCTGGGTCCCAAACACCTCAGCTCACTCGGCGGCGGCACTCACTCAGAGACCTGGGCATGCACGCTGGACTCTGAGTAGCTCAGATGTTCACCCACGACTTAACATGACAATAGCTCATCTCTATCAAAAGAAAGCATCTCCTTCTAAATCTCTCTTTCCAGATCTATTAATTCAAACGATTTCAGCTAAGTGTTAAAAGTATCCCTGAGCAAATGTAATATATTCTCTTCCTCCTAACATCTTGAAAAGCATCTATGCTGATGAAGGAAAGTGGGGTGAAGGGACTTCAGACGTTTAAAAAATAATGGTACAGTTTTCAAAGTGCCTTCACGTACCTTAAAAGCCCTGCAATGGGAAATAATAAATGTTACTGATTCTATTTTATAAATAAGAAAATTCAGGTAGAGACACTAGATGTCGGGATTTCCGACTTGTATCATGGTTTTATGCCCTTTCATTCTATAATGCTGCCTCTAGAAAAAAGGAAGAAAGTACTGTTTTATTCATTTAACAGTCCTGCTGTGATGATTAAATTGAATGTTTCATATGATTCGGTTTGGTATAGTGATTACTTTAATTGCTTTGATTGATTGAGAAAAATATGGTCCCTGCTTCCCCTGTGAGGGAGCACATCACAGGAAAATCACCACTGCACTGAAGTCAGACCAGCTGGGTTTAAAAACTGGCTCCTTCATCAATTAGAGTTTATCCACCTCTCAGAGCCTTCAATTCCTCATCTAAAAAATTACAATTCAACCCACATCACAGAGTGGTTATTACAATCAAATGAAGTGTATAAAAGCATGATCTCAAATATAAAGTTCTAAAGCAAAGTTATTATTATTATTGTTGTTGCCCTATGAATAATTCCACCTCAAGAGGTCTTCCAGCTTCTGTAGATGGAGTGAAGGTCTTCGGGGCCCCAAGGTTACTGTCTCCCAGATCTCCAGAGCTGAAAGCAAGCTTGGACGTTATCATGACTCAGGCCTCCATAAAACACAGTGCCAGTCTGTAGGCCAATGTCCACTCAAGATCATGCCCCGGAAAGTGAGAAAACCAATCTGAGGACGCACGTGTTGGGCCCAGCTCCACAGGCCAGCTCAGTCGGTCATTGTGAAAGAAGTGACTGCCGGGGGGGGGCAAAGGACAGTCAGCTGAAAACAGAATCAATTCCAGGCTTCAGGCTTTACTCCAAATGCCCAGCTTTGGAGGCCTGCTTATTCTGCCATGTCCTCAGAAAATGGTGAGGTCACCCAGGACAGGCTGGCCAGAGGGTTAGCTCAACTGCCCTTGCTGCAGAGCCAGGAGGGAAGGGGAGCTGGGAGTGAAGAAATGCTATTTTCTTGATCAGGAAAACAAAACATGTTTCTGACCGCGGGCACTACCCTCGCTGTACTTCTCACCTAGAGCTAAGTCAGAGGTGCCGGGTTCTGGCGGGTGTACGAAGCTGCTCTCGACCCTCAGGCCCGGGGCCGCGGATGGTGTGGGCAGCTGCGAGCGGCCCTCACTGCCCTCCCCCCATCCTCTGAGCACCATCCCCGTGCTCACACAGGATTCGGGGCCTGGGTCGGTTACAGCGGCACAGGGGTGGGTGGCAAACTCTAAATTCATACCACAGCCATTGGCCTTCAGGAGAAAGATGGGAAAATCAAGTTCTCAGAGAAGATATTATGCCTGTGAAAAAAATGAGCACAGAATCGTGCCCAAATGTGTCACACTGCTGCTGCTTCTCTTTGACAGTTAGAGCCACTCTCAACCCTCCACCCATTCCTGAACCAGAATTCGTAAATGTTTGTTCGTTTTGGCAATCCCCGATTTACAGAAGGGTTTTCTTTTCTTTTCTTGTTCTTTTTTTTTAATATGAATTTTATTTCAGAGTACTTTTGAACTCCTGGATTTCCATTTGGTTCTTTTGTAACCTTTCCCCTCCACCCCCACCCCAGCCGCATCACGTGGTTTGCAGGATCTGTTCCACAACCAGGGATTGAACCTGGGCCACGGCAGTGAAAGCCTGGAATCCTAACCGCTAGGCCACCAAGGAACCCCCCAGAAGGGTTTTCTTCTAAAATTAGCTTAGAAAGCTATTGTTAGAACCCAGAGCATTTTCTCCAAGGTCCTACACGGTTTATCAGGAGGCGAGTTCAGCCCACGAATGCTCACTCTGCCCACAGGAAGCTGAACTACTGATTAATGAGTTTGTATCAATTTTAACATCTTGGGACAGGAGGCCACAAGGGCCTTGGCAGGTGTAGGATAGGTTAGGCAGAATTTTAGAATAGGAGGGCCTTCAGACTTCCCAATCTCCCTGCCCTTCATGACATTCATTCCCCTCGTGCTGTCAAAGGCCCTGGCTGAAGTTACCCAGGCCAGCTAACACCTCAAAATGACCAGAACCAGGTCACGTGTGACATACGGGAATTTACAGGGAAGGATTCTGATGGTATTGCTACAATTAGGGCCCACCCCACCCAGTTCCCAGGTCCAAAATGTAAATTTTTAACAACGGCACATTTTAAAACAAATAAGCGACTGACTGAAGGCATCTCAAATCCGGGTGGTGTGGAGAAGCGTCCTCTGGACCAGGGAAGCCACAGCATCCACACTGGATGCCTCCTCTCGGCACTCAGCCATCATCACTGGCCCAGCTGTCCAGCTTCTTTTCCTCCCGGTATTAACCACAGGTTAAGCTTACAAGGGAACTCGAAGGCAGTTGTTCACTGACACCAGGGGTTCTCGGCCTTGGCCACCTATGAGAATCTCCCGGAGGGGTTGACATTCCAGATCCTGGATCTGCGGGGCCAGACATCACACCTCAGTGGGGCTCTAAGCCCTCGGGGGCCTTGCAGGTGTGGCGAGCTGGAACCACTGATTCACAGACCACACTTGTGACTGCGGAGCTTCTACCTCCCAGACTCCACACGGAAATATCAAATTGTCACCCAGATCTCCTACTGGGCCCCGGAGTGTCTGCATCACAACCAGTGGCAGTGTGAAGTCATCCCCAGGTGAAGCACTGAGCAACAGAGTCCGAGCCCCTGGAAACCCACAGCTCCCGCCAGTCCTGGATGGAGGGTCCCAGGCCCCAGGGAGGCGGGGCTCTAGGGCTCGAGCGGGTGCCAGGTGCCAGGTCTCCAGGCTCCTGCTTCCTGCCCCAGCACCTCCCAGACCCCGGCACAGAGCCCAGCCCCAGGGTAGGGCAGCTCGGCCAAGGGCAGGGTGGTGGAGCGAGGGCACATGCGGGCTCCCAGCCGTGAGCGTCCACTGTGGGGTGATGCCCGCTGGTCCCTCAACCACCAACGGAAGGAGGGAAGAAGCTACGTTCCCGTTTAGATCTTAGAAACAAGCTACCCATAGGGGAGAAGGCGGCCTCCCTCTAGGCGGGCCCACCTCCCACCTTCCGCCTGGAGGGGGCACCGTCCCCACTGCTTGGCAGGCCTGACTGCCATGTGTGGGCACACGCAGAACAGGGCTCTGAGGCCTGGACGCCTGGCCCACTGGAACACAAGAAGGGTTCTTATTTACAAACACAAACACTCACCACACATGCTAACATGGACTGCTGTTAAATGTGGACTCTTCTTAAATGAGTGCAGAGGCAAAATATCCCAGGTTTTTCATAGCTGAGCCAAAGGCCACAGACCCCAGCACCTTTATCAAGGCTTCCTACCACAATGCTAGTGGGAACATTTCGGGAAAAACCAGCATTCCATCCCTCCCACCTCCCCCTTGAAAATAAGAGAACTGAAACCACAAAGGGAAAAGATTTTATCCGAAGACCGCCCCCCCTTTCCTCCCTTAAGCCCCATTTTACAGTAAGAGACCAGAGCGAGGGGGCTCACCCCACCCTCCCTGCTGGGGAGACAGCCAAGGTCAGAATCCCACTCTCCATGCTCCAGGCAAATACACTTCCACGGTGCCAAGCCTGCTTTCTACTGCAACCCCACGTCAAAGTGGGACCCATTACATCTTGAAGGTAAAATACTAGCAGACTTACGCCAGGATGGCTTCAATAGGAGGTGGGAAGGTAGAAAGTATGCACAAAACTCAAAAATATGCTCTAACCTACATTTAAAATCACTGAAAAATTTGGCCTTTTTATGTAAATGGTAATATAGACAAATATTTTGAACACCCCACATTTTAACTCCCAAAATCACTTTTTAAAAAGACTTCTTGAATATGGCCTCCCCCTGCCCAATCTTACCACTCCCAGACCCCACAACCAACCAGTTAGCCATCAGGTTAAGGAAAAGAAAAGACATTCAGTTAAGGAAAAATGTGTATACCCACCATTTAATTGTATACTTGAGGTTTGGTTGACTGACTGTGCTATCATCTAGGAAAATAGTCGAGCAGGAGCTGTATTTCCTTGCTATTTGTCCTGGAGGATGCTAAAAAACAATGGCAACAAGACAAGGACAATTAAACAGGGCTCAAAATTCTTCCAAGGAACATCATCCCCTTCACCTTGAGACCAGCCTATAGGGGAAAAGTGTCTTGGTGAGAAATGTTAACACTACCAGCAAGTACAGTACAAACCCACTTCCTTCCTACAATGAAATTCCATGTTCTTCCACAAAGAAAAGTCACCACCACCACTCCTGGCCCCCAACCTCCATCAGAAGAGTACACTCTCACAATCGAGCATCAAAGCGTGTGCTGCAGAGTCCGTAAAATCACTGAGAAACAAGAAGTATGCGCTCATCACACCAATGAAAGCCCCTGCTGAAGGCGGCATCCTGGTTTGAGGCACCAGGATCAAAACAAGAGTCCACTGCACCCATTTTTTCTATTCTTCGGATACAGTCGATTTGGGGACCATGGAAAATGCAGCCAATGTTCATTTAGAATCTCCTAATCTTGAATTTCAGGAGGTGAAGATAAAAATAGGTGAAAGTTATCCGATGCTTTTGAAAATACTACCAATGTATAAGCTTCAGGTAGGGTGCCTGTGCAGTCTCATGCCTGGTTTTTTCACAGCTACATAAATTCGGAGCTCTTTGGAAAACTTCAGAACTAAGATCTACTTCTGAAATATACTGTTAAAGAACAAAGAATTTAAAGAATTCAAATTACACTCGGATGACATCTAATTGAACAGGAAGTCGATTTTTGGCAATTATGTGGGCAATATGATTAGTAGACATCAATCTGGATAATTCTAGCTCAAAGCATGTTAGAAAAAAAATAATAAAATCATCCAAACAAGTCTCCACTTGCCTGGTGTTATGCTGACAATCTGTCATTTTCAGCAACCAAAAAAGATAATTCCTTAAGGATAACAACACTGCCTGCCTCACATGCCCACCCCCAACGAAGCCCTCAGTATCCATGGTTTATGAACATGAAGGGAGCTTTAAAGCCCATCAGAGACCAAATGCCCTGTTCGATACTTTTAACATTTACTTCTTATTTAATAAGGTGTCCCGGGACTTCCCTGGCGGTGCAGTGGTTAAGAATCTGTCTGCCAATGCAGGGGACACGGGTTCGAGCCCTGGTCCGGAAAGATCCGACATGCCGCGGAGCAACTAAGCCCATGTGCCACAACTACTGAGCCTGCGTGCCACAACTACTGAGCCCACGAGCCACAACTACTGAAGCCTGCGTGCCTAGAGCCCGTGCTCCACAACAAGAGAAGCCACCACAATGAGAAGCCCACGCACCGCAAGGAAGAGTAGCCCCTGCTCACCACAGCTAGAGAAAGCCCGCGTGCAGCAACGAAGACCCAACGCAGCCAAAAATAAATTAAAAAAAAAAAAAAAAAAAGAGCAAATCTCCCAAAGAGGCAAAAGCAAGGTTTAGAGTATTTAAAATTTCAGTTCCTGGATCACACTCACTTCATTCCTTGACTTCTATGGCTTAATACTCATGAAAAAACTATATCCATACTTAAAACACTGGAAAGACTTTCATCAGTTTTGCTATTGAACTTGGAAAAGTATACAAAATTTACCTATAAATCCAATGAGCAATAACAATAATAACATCAACATAGTCAGCTGTTGCTAAAATCAGTTTGCAGATCACCTTCCCGTTCAGTCTACCACGTGAACAGGTAGACAGGAGTCATTCTACGAGATCGGAGAACTAAGACGTCAAGGCTTTTTCAAGGCCCCCCATTTATCAGGTGGTAGATCTAGGGCTTGAACAAAATTCTTTTGGCTCCAAGTCCAGCTAACAATGTGACTCTTGCTTAACTGATAAATAACACTCTCTAGTTACTTTATTCCTTTCACAAAGTTTTTACAGCTATCACCTGTCTCAATATTAAGACAAATACTGTGATTGTTTTGCTGAGGGTAAGGGAGGCTGGCCATTCAACTCCTGATTCATTGTTTTAATATCTTTTTTTTTTTCCCTTTAACTTAGAATGATCAATTCACTTTAGGCATGCTGTCGTCGAGGGGAGGAGGATGTTACAGAAAAATTAGGCCAAAGCAAAAGGCATGAGTTTCCCCTAAGTTTCCGGGGGGTTGATTCCGGACTCCCAGCCACCTACAATGCCACCCACAATTTATAATCAGAGACTTTCACATTTTAATTAAAAGATTCATTAATTAGCTAACCAAAACGTCAGCAAATTTTAAATAAACTACAAACTTTAAATAAAGCCCTTTACACAAGCCTTTCTAAAATACCTAAGCATCTCTATTGTAATGTATTAAATTTTCCTATAACTGTTGATCTAATTACATCTAAAACACAGGTGCTGATTAGAATATTAATCTTTATAATTTGCCCTAGCTCAGCTTACTGTTAAAAGTCCCCCAAGGGGTTTATCCTCAAATGGTTTCAAGCTTTAAAATCTATAATAATTCTTTTAGAAGCAGCCTCCTTTTACTTTTTAAGTCTCTCTCGGCAAATTCACAGCCAGGGAAAGGCCCCCTCTTTTCCAGCCAGGGGTTCCTTCTCTACTGCCCTCTCCCTGGCGACTGTTCCCAAAGTCAGCTTCTTTCACTTGCTAACATGTGCTGCTGGCTAACGTGTTTCTGGAGCCAGAAAACCCTTGTTTCTCTCCACCTGGTGGAAGTTATTTCCCTGTTGTGATCATCTTCCCTCACCTCTCCTTAAATGGCTTACCTATGGCCACTGCTTTTTAGCAAATAGCAGCCTCTTCGTAGATTATCTTAGCAACATGTACTAAGCAGGTTATTCAGACACTTAAAGGAGAAATTAAAGAAACAACGTCCCTCACGATAAAGCAAATAAAAACCAAGAAGGTTTTATAAATAAGGGCAAAATATAACGGTCATTCCAGAGTTCAACAACAAATTAAATTACAAATTTTAGTTGGGCCCAAATTCAGAAAAGAGTGTTCCCTCTGACTTCAGATAAATAAGCTAAACAACTTCTGTCCAGGTGGGGCTTGGTGGGACCATCTGAGAAGCACAGAGGAGGAGAGCTGCGAGGGCAGCTCTGGAGCCAGTCCCCTGGGCCTCAGTGCTGGCTCCACCGCTCATCTGGCTGATTCTTTGTGCCCCACTTTCCTCATCTGGAAAATGGGAGTGATAAAATAGTACCTCCCAGGTGTGGTTATCGAGTACACTAAACCAATTAGAACAGAGCCTGGCACAAACGTGGTAAAACACTCAATAGACTGTACTGATTATTATTATTGCTACTTATCTTTTCTCTACTGCTCTAACTTATGACACCCAAGTGTCCCCAAACCTAAAAAGCACAGCTGGTTTATTAGCCTAATTGAAGCTGCAGGTACTTTCACTCAAATTCTATTTCAGTTGGTTGCAACGGCACATTCCAATGGCTCTTCCTGTGGTGGGCAGAGCTGAAATGCTACTCTGCAATGTGGTCTGCAGGGTTATGCTGCTACCCTGGTCGTCTGCTACATAAGGCAGCACAGAAATTTCTTTTATAGGAATAAGCACACCTGAGCACATTCCAACAACTGTGTGCTTCCACTTTTTGTGTCGGGAGGTGAGAGGGTTCACAGGGGAAAGAGGACACTCTGAGTCAGGATGCACAGCATGGGGCAGGTCACTGGGACTGTGCACACCGCAAAGCGTGAGGTCAGCAACAGCATGTGAGACAGATGTGCAGACTGGCACGAGGAGGGCGCAGCTCTGCCCACGAGCCACCCTCAGAACTGCCTCTCCCTCCAGCCCACTTTAAAGGGGCTGCAGTGACCAGCGGAGGCGGTCTCCGCCCCACCCTTCCTCTTGTCTGCAGGCTCCTCGGCTGACCTGCTAATGAGGGGGGAAGTGTTCCAGTGCACCCAGCAGGCGAAGAAATGGGGGTGAGGGTTTACGGAAGGAGTTCTTCAAATCTCTCAACGCTCTATGTCCAGGTTTATACAGCTTTCAAAAAATAAAAAAGGGCACGGTAATGTTCAGTGCATTTTCCTTAAGACATAGCTTGTAATTTCACAGATGCTTTACACTGATTCTTCAAAACTTGAGAGGGCCAGGGAAGAGGCCACTGCTTTAAGAATCTGATAAAAACTACAGACCTTCTCTTTGACCCTTAGAACACGGTTTACGCACATATATACTGACATTGCCCAAGAAGGCATCACCAGTCTCCCACGGGCCGAGCGTGGAGGCCCTTGAGTGCAAGGGCCTGGCTATGAATTTCTTTCCAACTGCATTTTGTCCATATTTTCAAAGGGCAGAAAAGACAATATTATGGCTTTAAGTCTGTTTAGCACAAAGCTTCAGGGCCAAGTACTTCAAGTTCTACAAATACTTAAATGCAGGCAGTCTAGAAATCCTGAGAAAACCCCCCTGAGAAGTCAAATACTTCAATCCTGTTCTCGATATGAGAATCGATAGCACGCTTGTTTGGTAACACGCCTACTTCATCAAGGGGCAGAAGTTTACAGGGCAAGGAGGTTGTGGCTCTAACTCTCCTGGTGGCTGGGCGCCACAGTCCTGGGGGTGCAGGTTGGGGTTGTCATGGGGCAGGGGTGGAAGGAGGCTGGCTGCACCCGCTGCTCAAGGAAGAAAGATCAAGTATCTTTGATGCCTAGCCAGCAGGTCAGGGAGATGCTGCTCAGAATGGCCAAAAGACTAGAGCTGGATTTTTTAAAAATTAAAGTGTTGTCAAATTTATCCTTTCTTAGAGCGTCGAAAGAACGTGCAGACTCCACTGGACCTATAAACAATGAGGGAGAGGAAAGAGTGTGTAGAGGCAGACAGCCTCGTGGAAAACACCTGTACGCTTATTCAAATGGGACTGAGTTAGGAGAGCAAGCAAGTCTCCTGGGGGAGCGGGTAGGAGGGAAGGATTAGAAATGTAAAAGAAGTGCTCCCGTGGACCTGAGTGGGGTCTGCTGCCGTATCGTCCACACACATCTTCCCAGGATCGGCAGCTGTCTGGGGCTTCTGGACAAACACTGGCCCCGGGGAGAAATGCCAAGCCGTGCTCGTCCAGTCACAGACCCCACAGAGCATGAGTGCACTGCAGCGTTCTTCACATTCTTCCATGTGCGAACAAGATTCACGGACCATTTCCCCATCACAGACACAGTATGACAGCTCTCTGCGCTGGACAGTCATTATGAAGAACACAGGGAAACAGCTCCACTTACATGGTTAATGAAGAGACTCTTGCGTTTTTCTCTCACTGTGAAAACAAAAGATGCAACAGAAATGTTACTCGCCTGCGTGCCAAACCCTTGCAGGCTGTTGAGGACGGGCCTCTGCGTCAAGGTCCCATCCTTCCACCAACCAACGTGCCCAGATGCTCAACTTACTACATAAGAAATGCAACCTGCACAAATGCAGATCTGACCTCAGCTAGCTAACAGAGCAAAACCTAAACCCAGTGACAACATGGCACCCAACAAAATCACTGCAGCCATAGTTAACTGAGGGGTAACAGCTTTCTAAGAACTAAATAAAGTAGCAACTAGTAAATCTCATAAAACTTGCATGCATCCACTAATTTAAGATGATCAACAGATAACAGGACTATTTATTTCGAACCCAACCAGACCCATAAACGTCCATACTATTTGGGTGAAATATGATAACAACAATACCCATAACAGCATTAAAATACAGGACAGTGTATGTCGGAAGCATTATTGGTCATGGAATCCAATTACTCTCCGTGCTGGTGCAGGGGAGGAAAACCGGCTTCTGTGGAGGCCGCCCAGAGCATCCTGCCCCCTCAGGGAGGCTGATCCAACTCACAACAAAAACACCACCCCTTCTGAAATGCTGTTCTCACGCTGCTGTGTGCGAGGTGTAGTCTGCACCCAGCCTTCCGTGCCCCAGATTCCAGTGTTTCCCAAAATGGGGGCCCCTCAGCCCCAAAGATGTAGAAGGGGGAAAGGGAACCCAGAGGAGCTTTTTGACAATGTAGTAACGTCGAATTTTGCATTTTCTTTCCTGAAGACTTACTTTTGAGAATATATACTAATCAATCAACACAGGTAATGAGCAGGTCACTGGAGAGGACAGAGATATATTTAAATCAAAAGGGAAGCTAGGAACACTAGTTGCGAGTGTTCGAGGAAAAGGGCAGGTGGGGCTCTTTCATTCAACCTGGATTTGATTCCCCGTCCGTGCCTGGCAAGGAGATGAGGCTGCTCTAGAGGGCGCATGAACGCTGGTGCTTCCCCAGGCTCCCGAGCGCGTTGGGTTAGACCAGGCGCCTCCAGATGACAAGAGCAGTGGATACAAGTGACAGTCATTCACATGGCTGGTAAAGCCTTTCAGGTGTACTTCCCAGAAACTCGAAAGTGCGGAGCTCCTACAACCAGGTGAGAAACTCTTTGGCAAATAAGTGGACTCCAATTCCTTACTGTCAACAAAACTGAAGACTGAACTGCAGCTATTAGGAATTATTTTGGATGATAAATCCCTTGGAGTTTTTTGACATATAAACCAAATAGAGTAGAAAGAATTTAGTGATTAACAAAACTCCTTCCATCCCCACCTACTGATGTGTATAAACAAAACTCTTCAGCACTTACACA
This sequence comes from Delphinapterus leucas, assembly GCF_059928025.1. Lineage (NCBI taxonomy): Eukaryota > Metazoa > Chordata > Mammalia > Artiodactyla > Monodontidae > Delphinapterus > Delphinapterus leucas. The sequence continues at coordinate 18,514,378 of NC_143130.1, read as the reverse complement.
TCCATAAAAACAAGAAGATCTGATGACTAGCACCTCGTTCCAGCTACATATGTCATACACAGAAACATCTCAGTAAGAAATGTTTTTCCAAAAATTATTTCACTTTTCTGTTTAATAGTTATTCATAAACATTTTAATGCTTGTATTGTTTTGATCAACTGGGAACTAACAATAATGATACCACAATCCAGAATTTATTTTTAACACTGAGAGACTTATAATGATGAGAAATAAAAATTAAATTCAAGTGAGATCCATATTTTCACAGAAGTATGATAGTGTGACAAGTGAGTTTTAGAAATCGAATATATTACATTAGGATAAAATTCTATGAAGAAAATGGCACGGAAATGCAAGTTCAAGATGAAAGGAATGATATGAAATTTCCAACTGTTAAAGAAGAGCATGTTCATACATTTTTAAATGACTGCTGATGGTGGATTATCAAATCACCATGGTATTAAGATATTATTTGAAACATTTTTTAAAAGAGGGACAGTTTTATTTTAAAATACCAATGTTTACATCAGAAATTACATCCTTTGATAGCATGAAAAACTGGTATGGCCAACATAAAAATGTTTAAAGGAGCTCATAGTTTTTAAAAGTTATTTTCCATGGTTTATAGCATGAAAATCAGCAGCATAAGAGCTTTAGGCTCCTACGGGTTCTTCAATATCTCACTGCAAAAGCATCCCCTGTGGAACCTGGGAAGCTGTGGGGAGACACACAGAGTGACTGACGGGGAACCAGAGAGACAGGTACCCTAAACAGGGCACCCAGGACCATGATAAAGAGAACTGGGACCCTCACAGGCACAGGGTTTGGCTGCCTGCAAATGTCTGACTAAAGGAGAACTAAAAGGCTGGTCCTCTCATCATGCAGGAGTTCAACACTGCCAGGAACAAAAGCAGGACCCCAAAGAGAGGAAGGAAGGCCACAAAACGCTTCTCAATGTCAGTGTTTCTGAATGACTGTGCAAAGAAAACCAGAGCTCATATTTTAATTTCTGAATTTTAGTCTTTCTACTTTGGCTTCAAGTCATTCAAGGGACAAGTTGCTTTTATTCCTTTAAATATTTCAAGGAACTCCTGAAAAACACACAGATCACACATTCACACACACACACACACACACACACAGGTTTTCATTTTTGTCCAACTTCTTTCTTAAGGCAAAGAACTTTTCTAAAAACCAAACTAATTAAAATAAAAAAAATACACGTTGACTGTTTTCTCCTAATACTTAAAAGAGTAGGCTCTCATGTCTTTGAAAACAGCAAATTAAAATGGAATAGAAAAGGAAAAGACAAAATCAACTGCAATTCTCCCCCACAAGCAGAAATGAGAGCACGAAAAGACCAGGCTGAGCAGACTAATCTCTCACAGGCACCTCCTCTCCCACTACAAGGAGCCCTTGGTCCCTTCTTTGTTGAGTGGTTCTCATACAAAGAAAGTCCACACTGACATCTCATATGTGTGAGGAAATGACCAAGAGAGCAGTCCGTTGGGCTTGGGACAGGACCTCCCTAACTTCAGCCAGCTGGGGAGGTCTGATTAGGAACGCCTTCCGTGATCACAGTCAGCCCAGCCTAAATCTCTTTGCTATTCAGAGGGAAAAGGAACTTAACAGCCAGGAAGCTCCTAATGACTTAATGCAGGCACATCTAAAGCAGAATCACGGAACAGCTGGTGGCAGGGAGCGTGGCAGGCAGAGCCTGGCTGCCAGGCCGAGTGCTGAGGAAGGAAGGAGGACGAGGGTCTTCAGAGCAGAGAGCTGTGAAGGCCGTGGTCTGGGCAGAGCTGCCCCAGCATAACTGCCATGGCCCCATCCATGGTCTCCCACCCAGAAGCCTATCCTGAACTGCAAAGGAGCACATCGACCTCAAGAAGAGAGCACCAGATTCAAATGAAAATGTGTGCTTATAAGCTCACATTACAACACTTCTTCCAAGGTTGGGGTCAGGGGGGCACAACTGGAGCACGTGGAACCCACAGGTTTTAACTGCTCTAGTACTCCTGGAAGTGGAGGGAGTGCTGCAATGGCAATGGAAGTTTACCCAAGTGAAGACAGATCACAATCCAATCAAGAATGTCTCCTGGCTTTGTCTTTTCCTCCTTTCAACCACCTAGGGTGAACACATCCTCTGTATCAGGCAGAGCAAGGCAAAGGGATACTGAGATCCAATAACACACGTTCCGTTCCCTCCAGGAGCTCGTTGGTGATCACATGAGAAAATAGTTTTAAATACCACAATATGGTTCAGATATGAAGAAACTATTCACAGGCTACCCTCAGGACCACTTAATCTAGCCTGAGGGGTCAAGAACACCTTCAAGGAGGAAGTGATAGCAGAAATGAGCCTTGAAGACTGAAGAGATGAGCTGTGTGGAAGACAGAAGGGAAAACCCAGCTAAACGCAAAGGAGCAGGGGGCGAGTGGCGCCCTGGGGTGCCGCAAGCAATCCAGCGTGGCGGACACAGTGCAAAAGGAGACAGACTGGAAACGACGGCGGAGCACGGACCTCCAACGGCCTGTATATCACGCTAAGCCGTTTGGAGTTTAACATCAAGGCAACTGGGGAACCACAAAAAAATTTTAACAAGGAAGTGACATAATCAGATCTGATTTACAGAAAGTCTCTTTACCTAGCAGCAGCGTAGACACAGGACTGGGAAGGGAAAAGGTCAAAGGCCAGGCCAGAGGCTGCGGCAGGAATCTAAGTGAGAAATTATGGACGGAGGTGGCAGCAACAGGCATGGGAAAGAGTAGTCAGATTAAGGTGACACTGAAGAGGTAAAAAGTGATACACTTTCGATTAACCTGGATGCAATGGTGGCTGATAAATGTTTAACAGATGCCTTTTAAATAAAAGAAGAAGAAGAAGAATGCCCTGACTTGTAGCATTTGCCAATTTCCATGCTGTAAACACTGCCATCATGGCTGTTTTGAACTCCTGGCCTGCTGTCACTGATCCTGGAGCTGGAAGAAACGAGCATGGTCGGCTCCAGCACCACAGCCAGCAGGCAAGCACCAGAAGAGGGAAGGGCCTTCTCTGGTCTGGGGAGAGGGAAAGGCAGGAGGTGAACCCCAGTTACTAAGTTCTGTTTGGGACACACTGAGTTAGAGGAACCAATAGCCTTCAGTGTAAAAGATGTCCAGCAGCCAGTTGGACAGATGGAGTTTGAATACTGCAGAGCAAAATCTGGCTGGACATTCTAGTTGACATGGAAGCCGCAAGGAGCTGTACGCAGGCCAAAAAGATAAGAGGGTAAAAGCACATAACCCTAGAAAACACTAACATCAGAGGGATAAATGGAGAAGCCGATTAAGATGTCTGAGAAGCACCTTAAAGAAACAGGCGGTTTCTCAGGACCCATTTCCAAATAGCCAATTCTCTGTGATCAACTCACCAAAGAATGAAGTCTTTAAAGTTACCAACTTTGCCTATTTTAAAAAAACCTATTTCTTTTCATCATCTATAAGGCAAGTGTTCATTAGGTGGACTTGTCTTCAGCGATATGGCCTGTGTAAGCAAGTGCCACACGAGAGCAGGAGCCACCGGAGGCCGAGTCCTCAGCAGCCTCAGCGGTCACACCACAGAATGGGGGGAGGGAGGAGGAGGCCAGTGGGAAAGCAAAGGGAAAGGGAAGGAGGAGGCGGCACCAGGGCTTTCACTCGGCAGGTGGGAGACAGTGTCAGTTATTTTTCCTTTTCTTGTTTTTAACCTGTGAGACCCAAGTAGGTTTACACTGAAAGGAAAGAGCCAGCACTTGAGAAACTGAAGCAAAAAACAGAAGGATCAGAGTCACTGATACCCTGATGATCCAGACAGGAGAGGAAGGGAACAAGAGGTGGAGCAGAGGTGAAGGGGAAGCTACAAGTCCCTGACTCACACCTGGGGACGCTGTTAGGTCAGAGAATCCTGCCATCCCTCTCCCGGTGGCAACCAAGGTATGTGTCATCTACTTAGAGGCTCTAATGCCATTCCACACAAATCTAGGTAGAAAAGTTTCTGACTGATGTTGGTCTGTACCCTAAATTCACAGGAAGCAAGAACCAAATATGAAAATATGCCAGTCGTGTAACTTGTTTTCACAGCACTACATTCAGCGCAAAAAACTGCTTCTGATTACCATTTTTCATTGTCCCAAACCCTCACCCCATCGCCACTTTCCTGCCTGGCAATACCTACCCCTCCCAATGCGCTCCCACTTCACCAGGTGAAGAAAAAATGTCTTGTTTTGTTTTTACCCAATACGTTCTAAACTTATTTCACAAGTATGTGATACCCACGATGACTTATTCTCACTCTTGGAAACACTGTTTTTTTAATAAATGCACCAAATTCTCTCAAATCAAGTCAGTGGCCTGCTTAATTAAAGAGCGCCAATATTGTATCAGCATTATATTACATCAAAGTTGTCACCTAACCATAACTGAGGAGTTATCAGTTCTTATAAATGAACTTACTGTCTTAAATATGTTTATTTTTTAGTCAGTTTAGGACTCTGTCAAAGTTAGAGCTGAGCAATTTGCCAAAAGAGTCAGGGCTAGAATCACTAGGGCTCCAGCACTGTAATATAACATCTTCATCACTGTATCATCATTTAACAAATTCCTCCCACTACTCTTTTTTTTTTTTTTAATTTATTTATTTTTGGTTGCGTTGGGTCTTCATTGCTGTGCAAAGCCTTTCTCTAGTTGTGGTGCTCAGGTTTCTCCTTGTGGTGGCTTCTCTTGTTGCAGAGCACGGGCTCTAAGAGCACAGGCTCAGCAGTTGTGGTGCACGGGCTTAGCTGCTCCATGGCATGTGGGATCTTCCCGGACCAGGGATCGAACCCGTGTCCCCTGCACTGGCATGTGGATTCTTAACCACTGTGCCACCAGGGAAGTCCCCTTCCACTACTCTTTTCTACAGGAATCCAACTGAGAGACTGTGTTCACCATACTGTGTGTTTTCTCTCTCCTTTACAGTGAGATTAGCCAAGGGCTGAAAAGAGTGGAAAATCCCCCAGGAGAAATTCCATGCCACAGAACAAACTGGTTAGCAGGAGTTTGACAGAAAGAAAACATCTACCCCTAGTGTACAGGCTCAATTCGGCTCTCAAATGACACAACAGAGACAATGGCGCTTTAATTTAGGGTTATATTATGCCTTCTTTTACATACTAATTCTTCTGATCTTTAAAGAATTTATGCAAAGATCAATTTTTAAAGGAAAATTTCTGATTCTCGGAGTAGAAACTACTTAGAACCAATCCAGCTGATTGGCAAAATGAGGACAGCTGCTTCAAACAGTAAATTCTAAAAGCATAACTATAAAATAAAGAAACCCCTAGGAAACCACCACCAAACAATATCCTTAGGGGTCACTAAAGGGGATTCTATTTTTATCCTGGGAAATCAAGACAGGCTAGTCGCCACCATAAGTCTTTAAAAAAAAAAAAGAAAGAAGCATAAATATATCAGTAACCTACCGTCCGTCTGAGATTTACTGAGGAATATTGTGCTGGCCCGAGGATGGTCTGAAGGATTGAATTCCATGTTCAAATCTTTAAAGAAAGAAAAAGAAAATATATGAATATCCATCTGATAACTAAAGGGAGTCAAGACTTTCAATCTTAAATTACTAATACATTCAAGGATTCTGGAAAAAACCAACAGTTACTGTGCTAACAGATTCTTCTAGGTTCAACTGAGAACACTGCTATTTAGAAACTTGAGAAAGTCATACAAAAAAATTAGACACTTGGCTGGAGATCTATTAGCCGAAAACTCCATTTTCTTTTTAGAAGTCTGCTCTGCACCCAGGATACTACAGCATAGCAGGACAAAGTCCTAACAAGTAATTAAGGAGAGTTATGTGCTACAACTGATTCATCTAAACCCCCAGTTAAGCGAGTGATATTTCCTTGTTAAAGTGACTAAAACAGAATACCTCAGCCAAATCGGCATCGACACACTCTGCTTAATGAAGACTGTCCTTTTCTGAAAACTTAATCCTTTAGAGCAAAAGCTCAAGTTGGCCATCTGTGGGCATAACCTGGGCCATGGGTGTAAGTTTTGTTTGACTCATTCATTTTCTTTCCTTTGTAAAAAATTTGAGCCAATAGATAATGATTTTTACATTTCAAACACAGACCACAAAGCAAAAAAGAAGGTCTGTGTTTCCAGCTTCTCTTGAGAAATCAGATCATTGGCAACACCAGGCCCCACCACAGCAGTCACAACTGGCAGGACCTGAGACCCCAGCGCCCCCAAGTGCCCAGTCCTCACCCTCTGCCTCACTTCGTACCCCTTCTTCCCCCACTGGCAAGTGGCTCTGTAATCCTGCCTTAGAACAGTCTCCAAGGGCTACAGGCTTGTCAGTCCAGTATAAACAATTAGAATCCGATCACAGAAGAGTGCTTCCAATTAAAAAAAAAAAACAAAAAGATTCCACAGGGAAAGAATGGCTAAGCAAAACAAAAGAATAAAGTTAGAGGAGGGAAGAGAGAAGATCAAAAATAATGGAGGGACTTCCCTGGTGGCGCAGTGGTTAAGAATCCGCCTGCCAATGCAGGGGACACAGGTTCACGCCCTGGTCTGGGAAGATCCCACATGCTGCAGAGCAACTAAGCCCCTGTGCCACAACTACTAAACCTGCGCTCTAGAGCCCACGAGCACAACTGCTGAGCCCACGTGCCTCAACTACTGAAGCCCATGTGCCTAGAGCCCGTGCTCTGCAACCAGAGAAGCCACCGCAATGAGAAGACAGCGCACCGCAACGAAGAGTAGCCCCTGCTCACCGCAACTAGAGAAATGCCCATGCGCAGCAACAAAGACCCAACACAGCCAAAAATAAATAAATAAATGAATAAATAAATTAAAAAAACAAAAAAACGGAAAGTCAGAATGGTCTTCAAATCAGCTTCCAACATCAGAATGAAAACTATTTTGAGTTCCATTATTTCAGTAAATTTGCAAAGAAATCTAATCAACACCAATAAAACCAGATGGTATCTATCCTTAATTTAATAGCTAACCCAGTCAAAGATAAAAGGTAAGAAAAAACAAGGATGGCCACATGTATCCAGGAGGCAACACCTGTCACAGAGACCCCTCGGCAGACCTCTGAGGTGAGGCCTCTTCCTACATCAGCCGATGGCTCGTTGCACTACAGCTGCTCACCTCCCGCTGGGGGCTTGAGGAAAGCGACACCTGAATCACAAATGCTATCTTAATTATCTGGTCCTTCTTCTGTAACAAGTATTAAAGTTATATATAGTGGTTTCACAGCTGAAGGCATTAAGGGATTCTGATGGAAGGAGAAAGATAGAGGAAACAATTTTTCAAACTTGCTTCCATTTGTACTAGATAAAGTTAGGCCAGAAATTTCTGGTAAAAATGAGTCTGTGAGGAGCCTGACCAGAATGCTCGCTTATGTCCCGGGTGGTTTCCTGAATGGGTGACAGGCCAGGTATCATTTCTACCCATTCAATGATACAGAGCAAGTCAGGAAGAGTTCAGAGGAGCCTTCAAGCTCTGGGCTTGACGTGATGTCACAGATGAGGCGAGTGAGGCCAAGAGAGCTAAGTGTCGAGCGGGGTGATAACAGAACGTGGGTTGGGAGCTGTGGTCTCCAGCGGCAAGTCCAGAGTTTCCCCACGTCCCTGTTAGGCCAGACCTTGCTCAGATCCCCAGTGCCCCAAAAGGACTGGAGCCTGGAACAGGAGGGAGGTAGAGGCTGATGCGGAGGGAAATCCAGAAGCCCCTAAAGCTGGCTTCCAAGTTCTCCCTGGAATTTAAGTTTTAGGATCTAGATCCTAGATGAGATAACCAGGAAGTTTCCACAAAGAGAAAAATCAAGGACTTGTTTCTGGACACAGGGCAATGCAATGTTGCTGAGGGAAACAGATCATCGGTTAAATTTTATGTGAAAGCATGTCCAAATGTTTACACTTATTAGGGGGCAACATCTCATGAGCTGCCAGGACATTACTTAAAAAAGGATTTAACAGCAAGTTGGTGTGCATTTTCTCCAATCCTAAGCAGATTCATATTCCATAACTGTGGCGTGCACAGTAAACCCTACGCCCAGGTGCAAGCCAACAGGCCAAGTTCCCAAGCTCGTGCAGGCCAGGCCTGAAGGGACAGAGTGCTCGGGGCGCCCTTGCTGTGAAGGAGGGCCAGCCACAGAGGCCGATTACCTAGCCTGACTTAAATATGCAAAATGGCACCAAGCAAAGGTACAAGGAACTGCCAGGCATTTCCTAAGACAGGGAGCAGCCCCAGACCTTGAAGAGAAATACAGAAAGTTATTCACAGTGTGTGCTTTGGCAAGGAAACTCCAACTTTGGGGGGAACAAAAATGGGAAAAGGCAGCCTTCTCACAAGCCAAGCAAAATAAACCTGCTGTGTCACTCAAACTTACACTCTGAAGTCATGACAAACCGCTACTTTAGCCATGAAGAAATAAGTCCCCACGCTGCAGTCAGGGATCGGGCACAATAAACTAAACTGGAGCACATTCCGAGGAAGGCGACGCTCCCCATTGGCTCAGGGATGCTTCTGAATTGCAAGAATTAAAAAGAAGAAATTCACAGGCTATTACGCTTAAAATTAGAGATTATGGATGAAATAAAGCACTCTGCTACAGTCGGTTCTGACAGTATAGTACCTATTTTGAAGTCACCACCATGTCAAGTACTCCTCCGCCCCCCAAGCCCCTCCTGGAGACTCCCAGGGCCCCAGCTCTCCCCCAGACGGGCCTTCCCAGAGCACACACAGCTTCCACCTGCCCCCATCGAGCTCCTGAAGTACCTGAGTACTAACCCACCCAGAAGAGGAGTAACTTATAAAATTTAAATATTTACTTGGCTGGGACGTCCCTGGTGGTGCAGTGGTTGGGAATCCACCTGCCAGTGCAGGGGACACGTGTTCGAGCCCTGGCCCGGGAAGACCCCATATACCGCGGAGCAACTAAGCCCGTGCGCCACAAACTACTGAGACTGTGCTCTAGAGCCCGCGAGCCACAACTACTGAAGCCCGCGCGCCTAGAGCCCATGCTCTGCAACAAGAGAAGCCCCCACTCTCCTCAACTAGAGAAAGCCTGCACGCAGCAACAAAGACCCGACGCAGCCAAAAACAAACAAACAAATAAATAAATATTTACTTGGCTGGGTGCCATTTCAGTGTCGTATGAACAGACGTCACTGCCCTTACTGAAGAGTGAATCCCCATCCCTGAAAGACCCCGAGATGAGCTGGGTGGTGACACACATGGGGGCCAACAGCTCTGTAGGAAGGTCAGCACAGCCTACAGGGTGACTTACAATTTAGTCACCACTAGTGCACAGGACCAGCTAGTGAACAATGAGGCAAGAAGATTCTGACCAAATCCTGCGAGAAAGAGAGTAGTGTGCTTAAAACAAAAGCACTCAGGGCTTCCCTGGTGGCGCAGTGGTTGAGAATCTGCCTGCTAATGCAGGGGACACGGGTTCGAGCCCTGGTCTGGGAGGATCCCACATGCCGCGGAGCAACTAGGCCTGTGAGCCACAACTACTGAGCCTACGCATCTGGAGCCTGTGCTCCGCAACAAGAGAGGCTGCGATAGTGAGAGGTCCGCGCACCCCGATGAAGAGGGGCCCCCACCTGCCACAACTAGAGAAAGCCCTCGCACAGAAACGAAGGCCCAACACAGCAAAAATAATTAATTAATAAACTCCTACCCCCAACACCTAAAAAACAAAACAAAACAAAAAAGCTCTCAAACAAAGCAATAGACTCTAAGAGTCAAAAATTTTACACTGCTTTTTTTTTCCCCCTGGCAAGGCTATACAGTTGAATTCGGTTAAACTGAACTCTACGCCAGATATTGTGTTCAGTCCTGCTGATACCAAAAGACTACTGTGGGGTGGTAACCATGTCTGTGTCTTTACCTTTCCAGTTCTCCACACAAACTATCTCATGGTCATAAGAATGCATTCTTCATTTTCAAAGGGCTATAGTCAATTAATGGTGAGACAAAACATGTATTTAGATGCCTTCATAATGCATCACATGTTATTTCTGTCACAGAGATGCCTTCATAATTAAACTGTGGAGGGGTAAATGAGCATCCTATTAGATACCACGAATATCACCACTGGGGGGTGGTCAAGGCCAGTCCAACCTGCCACATTTTTCACTCATTCAACAAACCATCACTGAGCATCTTCTGGGTACCAGGTACTGCTGAGTTCCACATCCTGAAGATACAGAATTGAACAAAACAGATCAAGTCCCTCATCTAGTAGAGTATCCTTCTAAGCTGAAGGTGAGAAGTACCAGTAAAGAAAACAACAAGGATGGAAGACCATCAAGAATATAAATTCTAAAACCCACATCCGGAAAGCTGAAAGCTGAAAGCTGACAATCCTGGAGTTCTAGGAATCATTCATTCCCCAAGGAGAAGCTCAAATGGTGGAGTAAAAGTAACACGTTTTATAATGTGGAAGATCTAGATGTGATAAGATATATATATATGTGATATGTGATAAGATATATATAAGATCTGCTAGCTCTAATGGCCTCAGGCAAACTGCCATCCTATTCCAGGTTTCATTCCCTCAGCTATAAAGCAGGTGAGTAACACCTTACCTGGAGGAGTGCTGTGAGAATAGCAGTTATGCAACAAAAAGCAATAAGCAGGACTCACGCCACAAAATAGGAGCCCCATAAACAATGCTATTAAAATTTTAGGGTACTGATAAACAGTGTGCCCCAGCATCTGGCTCAGTGCTGAAGACACACGTCAAACCTGGAGACAGTTAAGATGTGTTAAACCTCCGTCATCCAATCTCTGCTCCCTAAGGAGTCCTGACGTTCACAACTTCGGCATTCCCTGCTGGTGACAGAGGTCCTCCTACCTCTTACAATGACAAGATGATCCATCATGACAAGATAAACCAGCCTCTGAGGTGGGGGTACTTCAGCGAGAAAAGGCAGTTTTAGGAAATGTGACAGAATTCCTAGGGTGACTTCAACCTAATGCTTAGGAAGCAATTTGGAACCACTTCTTTATGCTGAGGATACTTACTAAGACACATGTCAAATTAAAATACTAACAGAACATTCTACGAGCCTACTGCCAGACTATCAGGTGATAACAGAAATACTCAGTCACACTGCTTTCAATTCATGTTTCAGCTAAGTAAAAGGCATGATAGGATTCCTTTATTCAAAACTGAAAATAAATCTAACAGCTGGGAACCTAGTGTAATTAACAATGCAGTCAGCCCTCCATGTCTGCACCCATGGGTTCAACCAACCTTTGGTCAAAAATATTTGGAAAAAAAAAATTCCAGAAAGTTCCAAAAAGCAAAACTTGAATTTGCCACACATAGGCAACTTCTTGTATAACATTTATATTGCATATTTACAATTATTTATATAAAATTTAACATAGTATTAGGTATTGTAAGTAATCTAGAGATGACAAAGTATACAGGAGGATGTGGTAGGTTACATGCAAATACTATGCCATTTTATATAAGGGACTTGAGCATCCATGGATTTTGGAACCGATTCCCAGTGAATACCAAGGGATGACTATATTCTCCCATGCCACATAATGTAGTTTTTTCTGTCCTTTCCACAGATGTCACACCATTGTTCATCTCAGCTTCTAAAACAGCACCAATGCTATAAAAGATTCGTGTGATAAAATAATGCCTAAGATAAGTGGGAGTCATAATCCATCACTGATGGTTTGGAAATTTAGAAAAAAGGAAAACAGAACAGTGCAGCAAGGCCTAAACTGTGCTGGGTCTAATTTGGATAGAAGAGGAAACATAAAAGACAACCTTTGGGGGCTTCCCTGGTGGCACAGTGGTTGAGAGTCCGCCTGCCGATGCAGGGGACACGGGTTCGTGCCCCGGTCCGGGAGGATCCCACATGCCACGGAGCGGCTGGGCCCGTGAGCCATGGCTGCTGAGCCTGCGCGTCTGGAGCCTGTGCTCCACAATGGGAGAGGCCACAGCAGTGAGAGGCCTGCGTACCGCAAAAGGAAAAAAAAAAAAAAAAAAAAATACAACCTGGGGCTTTCCTGGTGGCACAGTGGTTAAGAATCCGTCTGCCAATGCAGGGGACACGGGTTCAAGCCCTGGTCCGGGAAGATCCCACATGCCGTGGAGCAACTAAGCCCGTGCGCCACAACTACTGAGCCCGCGTGCCTAGAGCCTGTGCTCTGCAACGAGAAGCCACCGCAATGAGAAGCCTGCGCACCGCAACGAAGAGTAGCCTCTGCTCGCCTCAACTAGAGAAAGCCCACGTGCAGCAACGAAGACCCAAGGCAGCCAAAAATAAAATAAATACATTTATTTAAAAAAAAAAACAACCTGCAAAATCAGAGACTTCCTACCTCCTACCTCCTTTCTCTGCATTGCCAGCCCCAGGTTGATCACTGTTCCAACAAATCATCCAAGAGATGGGCTGTTCACTTCGGCCTCGACAATATCAGTGAGTAGAGCCCAAAGGATTCAAGGATCCTGTGATCCTTGATAGTTTGGGGAACTCCGTGGTAGAAAGTCAACTTAGATTCGAAGGCCACTGTGGTCAGCTAACAGTCCCAGACTTAATCTGAAGATGATTCCATCAGGTCTGTTTCCTATCTGCAGACAAATATTTGACATGGTCATAATCTCAAACTTTTAACTTCAATTTTAGGTAGTCATATTGCTAAACGTGACTAGGGTCTGCAAAGCAATGATGAAAAATCAACAAATAACGCCTGTTAATTTTAAATGAGATTGGCTTATTTTTATTTTTTAGTCACTATTGACTCACTGTCTGAAAATCAGTGATTATCTCCATTCGTTAGGGCCAATGAGACCAAAATACAGAGCTTGGCCCCCTGGTTTGCTCCATGCAGTCGCCACCAGGCAAGCCCCAAACCCAGGGGCCCACATCAGCATCCCTATTTATAACTTCTGTAGCTGGTGCCGTGGCAGCAAACTGCTGTTACTACAATTCCAGTTAATTCCAAAGCCATCTTTTGTACCCCCGCCCTCGCCACCGACTTCACGTTTATTCTTTACGATTCTTTACGATTATTCTAACACACTCAGATTGGGTTATTTTCCATTCTCACTCTCCACGTTGATCCGTGAGTACATGTCCCGGTGTGCACCCCTTTCAGCCTGGGTCTGCGCCGGGACGTATGTGTTTCTGTGTGCACCTCTCTGTGAACACACATCTGACTCCCATTCATGTGCTCTCTGTCTGTCTCTCCATCTCCCTCTTTCCAACCTGTCTCTCAGTCTCTCTTCTACTCACTCTTTTTCTCTCCCCATATGTTTCCTCTGTCCGTCCCTCACCCTCTCTCCAGTCTTTCCACTGTCTCTTTCAAATATTCTGTGTTAACGTGAACCAAAGGAGAGAAAGACCCTAACGTTTAAGATGGTTAAACGTTAAGACAGATTGTTCCACCAATGCAGCAGACTAGATGACCTAAAAGCTCTCACACTACAAACACTTAGAAATGTGAGATAAAACATAAGACATCCATTTAAAAGCCTAGAGCGTGTAGCTAGGGAAATGGCCGGAGGCTCTAACCAAAAAGAGAACTGGAGTCTTCCGACAGAACAAAGGCTTCCCAGCTTTGTGAGCTGGGTCTTGGGCTTCAACCAAGGTGACCACACGTCTTGGTTCACACCTATTACCCTGGTATAATTACTAATTCTATCCTCTTTACTTACAATGTCTTGATTTGGAAGTCACCTTGTTTTAATGTCCTGCAGGATAGGATATAAGCCAGTAGAGTGGATACAAGTTAGAAAAGATGCTTTTATATATGTCTGGAACCCTCGAAGAGCTACAATTACAACAAAAACTGAATTAGAAAAAAAAAGTTATCTATGAACCCAGATGAAAAAGGAGCTGGGCCTCAGTGGGGGAAATGTCTCCCAGCACCCCAGTAACTGGTAACCACAGGTCTGTCTGTATCTCTAACATGGTTCTGGAGTTCCCCTCTACTCTGCACGTGTAGTGCAGGGAACCCTGTGACAAGAAATTTACACCAAACTGGTCACATGCCAGTGAGATCCCTGGGTGCCTGGCAGAAGTAACTGCAAACCGCTCTGGAGAAGCCTGCGTCCCTGAACCCCGCCAGACGATGATGCCCTATGAAGACAGGCTCACCATCCCAAACGGCAAGACACAGAGGAAACGATCCATCACAAGCAAGGGTCAAGAGACACAACAAATGGCAAGACTGGCCCTAGAGAACTTGCGGTAACAGAGCTGGCTAGAGACCATAAAATAAGCATACACTGCAGTATTTAAAGTCCAGCAGAGAACAAGATAAAAAATGTACAGTTGAAAACTAGAAGACTGAATTCTGGTTTCTGCTTGAGCAAATCATGTTACTTCTCTGAGTCTCAATAAATAAGGATGATGGTAACAGGAACACTCTGACAGGCCACTGGGTCCTGTGATGATCAGAGACAGTACACGGTAAAGCCAGTGGGATCCGGGGTCCCCACCTAAAGGCTGGGTGGGGTCCTCATCCCCTCCAATCAGTACCAACTGAGGATAGGAACCCTGTGTACAAAGTCCAAATGCTCAACAATAATTAACAAACAAGCTGAATAATGGAAATACATAAAAGAATGATCAAGTGAAGTAGCTCTTTTCAGCTTTTTTAAAAAGGAAAGAAAAAGGAGAAGAAAAACTGGCAAGGACCAACCATCAACTCATATGTAGATTAATTCAAAAAGAATCTCCTAGCAACCAGCCCCTCCTGAGGCATGAATTAGCGCTATCACAGAAACAGGAAAAACATCACTTGGAACGTTGATATTTTAGTATCAGGCAAATAACTAGGTCTAGTATGGGCAACACTGATAAAATTGGCTATTGCAGACAACTAAAAAGTGTCCAAAATGACACCCTGAAAGCTAGTAGAGACATCTGAGTCCCCGTTATTACTTTATTCAACAGTTGACAAATATTTATATTGAGAATCAACTCGATGTGTGCAAGAAATACAATGCGAAAGCCCCTGCGGCCCCCCAGTGTTTAGGTCTGGGGGTGGGGGAAGCAGACAGGCTGGGGCAGTGACAAGTGTTCTGCTAGGGGCAGTGCCATGGAGAGCCCAAGAGAGAGCTGAGGCTGCTGGGAAGCAAGTCACATTGTGTGTAGAGTGAGGGGTGGGGAGAGAGGGGGGCGCTGGGGATAAAAACATACACGCACCAAGAACATTCAGCCCACAAAAAAGGTTTACTTATGCATTTTAGAAGCAGGCGGGATCGAATAACATCAGGGACAAAGTTACTAATGTTGAGATTTCCCATTAACAAATCAGACATTATTTCCTCTTTCAAACACAAAACCACTGAAAGCCCATACTTGCCACAAAGAACACAGAACACAAGCAAGAGGGTGGCAAGAGATCCTCAGATCAAATTCTCACCAAGTAACACCAAGTGTTCCCCCAAAGGCAGCCACCACCAGACATGTAAATGAGGGTTACACCCGAAGCAGATGAAGAAAGTGCTAAAAACAGAAATTACAGCTGAAAGTACTTAAAGAAACTAAATAAACCAAATAAAAAACTAAAACAAGATTATAAAAGGATATCACACCAAAGACAGGAAAATAGAAGATACAATTCAGGAGACATACAGTGGAACCTACGTGTGAGAAAACCTGTTGGGTGGGTGACACACCAGGATGTGGGCACCGGGGTGCAGCACCCCAGGACTGTCAGAGGGGAGAGGAACGACCTGGCCCCTACTTGAGTCAGACAGCACAACAGAACGGATGACAGAGGAAGAGCAACTCCACCTCTGTTACAGCCACTTCTATCCCGCAGGATCTGAAGATTGTTTTCTCGGTCCCAATGCACCATCCTAGAGCACTTCTATGGCGCTCAAATTCATAGTCACGTCTGCAAGTGAGATCATCACCCATCGGTATTTTCCTCACTTTCAGACCTGATATATAGCTTATATTTTAGGAAGAAAAGGTTAAATCTAGAATTTACCTCCTACCTCAATCTACAACTACAACCTGCCTTTTGAACATCCCGATTCTGGGGGAAATAGAAAGAAAGGGAATACTGTGGCCTCTGAGGGTCACCTCAGACACAAGGAAATGGGATGCATAACTAATGATAAAATCTGAGCTGCAACTGCCAAGGCAGAGTCGTTCTGCATTTAATCAAGTCTGTCGAGCTTCAGAGGGATGGATAACAGGCAGCCAGATGGACAAGATTTGCATTCAGAAAAGCCGCACCGGAAGACCCAAATGAATGTGCCTCAGAATCCTGCCATCAGATCTCCTGCCTGGTTTAATAAAACTTGAATTTAAACAATCACAAAACCAAAAAGGTTTAAACAATCCATTTCGTTTCTAAAGCTGAATCAATACTAAGGCAGTGAGCCCAGCATGAGAGAAGCTCGGTGCTAACTCTCTTCTGCTCCATTTGAGTGCTCAGCCCTGCTGCACATCTGGCTCCGGTCCAGGTTGCACAGAGACACGGAGAGGATGGGAACGCACATGTCTTCCTTCCAAAACTATCTGGTGAATGGTGAATGCAACTTTACAATCCTGAGCACGTGCTGAGTGCAAGCATACACACGCCAGGGTACACGACAACCCTTACTCCTCTGCAAAACCTGAGACACCTAGCCAAGGGGGACATGCAGCCAAGGACCTACCTAGTCTGCCATTAAAACGGTCATCATGACTGCAAAAGAGAAATGAGGCAGATGTACTCAGGTTCCCTGGCTTGTTAATCTAGTAAACAGTGTTCAATAAGATGGCACAAAGCCAGGGGCTCAGTACTAATCCTGGACCCTCTCCTCTCAAGACCTGGTGAGAGACCAGAGGGAGGGAGCCAGGCACTGCTGCTGAGCTCCAGGCTCCAGGGCCTGCCCAACGTCCTCAGGCCCAAGTGGAGGAGTAGAGGCAGCTGCTCAGGTGCTGGGCCTCCTCTCTGTGCTGACAGCTCAGCGGTGACCCCATGGGGAGCACAGTGGGAGCAGGCCCTCTGGTAGGTTCCTTGTGATGGAGAAGAGGAGGGGAGAATGCCACATATATTCCATTTTTTCCTACCGCAATCTACCAGGTTTGGCGAAATTTGATTTTTTAAAAACATTTATTTGGTTCGTCGGGTCTTAGTCTTTAGTTGCGGCATGCAAACTCTTAGTTGTGGCATGTGGGATGTAGTTCCCTGACCGGGGACTGAACCCAGGCCCCCTGCACTGGGAACGCAGAGTCTTAGCCACTGGGCCACAAATAAGTCCTGTGAAATTTGGTTTTTAAGCCAATATTTTTCTCAGCATTCCAAGAAATCCATGGATCAATAAATATATACTTGCTTTCTATTTCTGAATTTCAGTCAGCCAACGTGACTATGTTGAAAATAGGAAACATCACTTGTCTGCATGATTCAATGAACTGTCCTTTGAGAAGAGAAAAATACTACCAGGGATTAGCTTGGATTTCAGTGATGCCTTCACCTGGTGGGGGGAAGAGGTATTTTCTTCCATAATTAGATGTCCAAGAGAGTTCACTGAAATGTCATCCTGCCATGGTTCCTATATCCAATGGAAGGGGAGAGTCTGCAGCTACATCAGGCCCTTTAAAACCCTTGGGTAAAAGAGTCACCAACATCGTCCTTCTGAGGAGTTAAGAGTGATGCAAGGTTGTGTGCAAGTCACTGCCAGCCTCCTCCTCACAGCGCCCAGTGGCCCGCCTCTGATCCCAGCAGGCTCGAGGTGCACAGCACCCCTCCCTCCATCCGGCCAGCAGGCAAAGGGCAAGGTTGTGAGGGGCTGAGAGAGGCGGGTAGACTGGCATCTCCAGCCGACCCTCCTCCAGGCCGCTGTGCAGATGTCCTTCAGTCTTGGGATTCTACCCTAGTGAGATGATCTCACATGCAGACAAGGCTTTAAGCCCGAAGATGTTCATTACTGCATTATGTATAATAGGGAAAAGAAAACTGTAAATAACCTAAATGTTCAGTTAATAAGGGACTGAATAGCTAGGTGGCAAATTTACTATTATAAGGAAAAATGTGTAGCTATTAAAATAATTATAAATAAATATTTATAAAAAGCTCACACATTTGTAATTGGGGAAATACTTCTATTTATCACGCTAAGTGAAAAGGAAGATACAAAATTTTGTACACAGTGTCACCACAATTATAGGCTATACAGGTTTGGGTTTTATTGTTTTGGTGGTGGTGGTTTCATTTTAAATAAATCCAGCTTTTAAAAGTACTAGAAGAAACCACACAAAAATGTTCACAGTACTTCTTTTGTGTAAGGCAAGCACAGGAGCTTCTCTCTCTCTCTCTCTCTCTCTTTTTTTTAAACCCTTCTATATGTTCCAGTTTTTCTCTGTGGGCATATTTATTTTGCACATTCAAAATGGAGAGAGTGTTAGAGCTTCCCTTTCTAAGTATACCAGTGCTACAGAGTTTTAAATCCTACCATTAAATTTCCAACCTCAAAACTTATGGACACCAAGGAGGGAAAGGGGGGAAAGGGCGGGTGGGGTGGGATGAACTGAGAAATTGGGACTGACATATATACACTAATATGTATAAAATAGATAACTAATGAGAACCTGCTGTATAGCACAGGGAACACTACTTCACTTGGCTGTACAGCAGAAACACAACTTTGTAAAACAACTATACCCCAATTAAAAAAAAAATTTCCAACCTCAAAGAACAAAGAAATTTACTCTAAAATGGTGGAAACTTCAGCAGTCACTTAGATGGAAAAGAGAGTTGACAGAACTTCATACCATGAAATGCGAAGACAAACATTAAAAATTAAACAAGTAAAGATTATATTTATTTACTGCTGAATAGGAATATTGTTTCATTCCAGATAAGCAAGGTTATGCTTGGTTTAAAGAAGACCAATACTACTGCAGAGCTGATACAAACTATAGGACTATTTTGGTATCTGAGAAGGAGGGGAAAAGTCTGCATGTCATTTCTCATTTCAGCAGCATTTAACCTAAAGGTATATGCAGAGACAAACAGACTGTCTCAGTCGTAGAACAAATTAATAATCACACAAGTCGCTCTGATCACTCTGAGCCTCAAATGTGGACTGCAGTACAAACTGTTCTCGGAGGCCACTTTCAACATCACTGCCAACAGCTGCACCTTCAATATGCAAAATCATTATTTACCATCTTTTCTCTTGACACTCAACAAGACAAGTTCTATCCTATTCTTTCACCTGTCCCCTATATAGATTAATTCTTGTAGGAACACAGAAATTATTAAACTAATGAATAAGACAAAGTATCAGTACTCTTGAGATACATTACTATTCGAACTATTAAAGAATTAAAAAGGGAAGACAGTATCTTATTAAACACTGCACTGTAATACAGAGCTGAAATAAAACCATCAAAATGAGTGAAAGAGAGTGGCAGAGGGCACTGCACCCAAGTTGCCGTGAGATGGACACAGGTGTTCCAGAGGGTGATGCCTGCCTGCTGGGGGTGAGGGTGGGGAGGGGAAGGTGTGCACTGACCGCTCCCCTGCCCAGGCCATCCTCGGGTGAGTTAGTAGCGACCCAGGCCTGTGCTTGGGGAATGCATGGCCCTGGGTAACAGGTCCAGCCCTGGGCTGACCCAAGATCTGTGAGGGACAGGCCTCAGGAAGCCCCTGGGTGTGCCCGTGTCTGCTCTCAACTCACACCATAAAATGTCATTTCTCAAACCTAACCACCTCCACAGAGTGCCTTTCAGAAGGGACCCTACGAGGGGGCCAACAAAAGTGGAAGCCAATCAAACACAACCTGCCAGACAAGTACTCTTCCATTTGCTCAGCACAGCCTTATTACCCTGGCTGCGCTCTGATATCAAAAACATCTTAGACTAATCTGATTTTCTAGTTAGTTTAAGAAGAAATGGAGGGCTTCCCTGGTGGCGCAGTGGTTAAGAATCCACCTGCCAATGCAGGGGACACGGGTTGGAGCCCTGGTCCGGGAAGATCCCACATGCCGTGGAGCAACTAAGCCCGTGCGCCACAACTGCTGAGCCTGCGCTCTAGAGAGCCCGCGAGCCACAACTACTGAGCCTGCGAGCCACAACTACCGAAGCCCGCACACCTAGAGCCCGTGCTCTGCAACAAGAGAGCCACCGCAGTGAGAAGCCCGCGCACCACAACGAAGAATAGCTCCCGCTCGTCACAACTAGAGAAAGACTGCACGCAGCAATGAGGACCCAACACAGCCAAAAATAAATAAATAAAATAAAATAAATTTATCATAAAAACAACAAGAAGTGGAAAATTACCAACTCATTCTGAATCTAAGGCTCTTGGTAACAGTTACAATTTCCCAAGCACACACACAAAAAGCTGAGAATACAGCCAGCTCTGAGCCTACCAAGCAAAACCACTACGTCCAGGCAGCTAAGCCACCTGTGAAGCAGCAAATCACTCTTCTTTCCTTCTCTCAAATTCATTCTTGTTTAGAGCACGAGAAGTAGGGGGAGAAGATTACTTCACAATGTATATAACCACACAAGCTAATTCTGGGTCTTCTTTAAGCCATTATCAGTAGTACCTCCTACATATTACACTCTTTTAGAAAATACTAATTAGCAGGAAGTATAAAATGTTATTTGATATAAACGTGCAGTAAATAGGTAAATTTTTTAAAAACAAAGAACCTGGAGATCATAATTACAAGAAGCATCTTAAATAAATAAATGGAATGGGGTTAATTTTAAAACCAAAGGATTTTATAGCTGAGATGCCCCGCCCCCGCCACCATCTTTTTAAACAAAGGAGAAGAGGCCCGGAGGAAGTCTCTCTCCAAAGTCACAGCAAGTGGGGACTAGCGTGCAGACCCCAAGCCCGATGCTCTCTCACACTAGGCTCCCTTCAGCAGCAGAATCTGCTTTAGACAAGAAATTCGACCCCGTGCATTTAATAGTGCCATTCTCCAAAGCAGAGGACAGAGAGAAAAGAAAGAAAATTAAGGAGGATGAACTTCCACTATATTTGAAATAGACATCTCTTACTAAGAAATACTGATTTATAAAATGCAAAAAATAAACAAGAAACCTCCCAGTAATACCTCCTGACAGCTCCATCTCCAGTATGCGGGATTTAAAGAGGCAGCTCTGAAGCCCCAGACCCCTGACAAGATACCCTCCCCAAGATCCCGCAACCCCAGCGCCACCATCTTCCACAGAAAAATCCTTCCACTCCTGTTTGCTTGCCTCAGTCAACTCAGGAAGCCTGCAGCTCCCAGGCCGCCCTCACTATCCCCTCTCAGCCCCAGAAGGCCCCACACCACCGCCACTGTCTGGCAGCTCCCAACTCCCAAAACACACGTCCTTCCTCAGCAAAATGCCCTGTGTGTGCTCCCACACCTCTCCGCTCTGAGCACCACGTCCCTACACTGTTGGGGGTCTTCTCTGGAGCCTCGCTGTCCCCTTCGAAACCAATTCCTTCTCCCCTCTGGCCCTGCCCAGCACCCCCAGCTGCCCTCTCTCCCCGGCTACTTCACCATAATATCTAGGGATTTCAACATATAGCTAAGCGAACTTTCTACTCCCTTGACCTCCTGTCCTCTGTGACCTTGTCCTCACCTGACCCTGGGCTCCTGTCCCCATGGTTACCCACCCCAGACCTGTGGTCACTAGTAACAACACTCCTTGATCTCAAGGCCAAGCAGCCGCCTCCACCCATCACCTCCCACCTTCCCAGCTAACTCCCTCTGCCACACCAACCCCTTCACCTCTCAACACATCAAGTCCATATGCACTATCTTGAGAACGAAAAAGGGAGCTGGAGGAATCAGGCTCCCTGACTTCAGACTATACTACAAAGCTACAGTAATCAAGACAGTATGGTACTGGCATAAAAACAGAAAGATAGATCAATGGAACAGGATAGAAAGCCCAGAGATAAACCCACACACATATGGTCACCTTATCTTTGACAAAGGAGGCAAGACTATACAGTGGAGAAAAGACAGCCTCTTCAATAAGTGGTGCTGGGAAAACTGGACAGCTACATGTAAAAGTATGAAATTAGAACACTCCCTAACACCATACACAAAAATAAACTCAAAATGGATTAAAGACCTAAATGTAAGGCCAGACACTCTAAAACTCTTAGAGGAAAACACAGGAAGAACACTCTATGACATAAATCACAGCAAGATCCTTTTTGACCCACCTCCTAGAGAAATGGAAATAAAAACAAAAATAAACAAATGGGACCTAATGAAACTTAAAAGCTTTTGCACAGCAAAGGAAACCACAAACAAGACCAAAAGACAACCCTCAGAATGGGAGAAAATATTTGCAAATGAAGCAACTGACAAAGGATTAACCTCCAAAATTTATAAGCAGCTCATGCAGCTCAATATCCAAAAAACAAACAACCCAATCCAAAAATGGGCAGAAGACCTAAATAGACATTTCTTCAAAGAAGATATACAGATTGCCAACAAACATATGAAAGAATGCTCAACATCATTAATCATTAGAGAAATGCAAATCAAAACTACAATGAGATATCATCTCACACCAATCAGAATGGCCATCATCAAAAACTCTAGAAACAATAAATGCTGGAGAGGGTGTGGAGAAAAGGGGAACCCTCTTGCACTGCTGGTGGGAATGTAAATTGATACAGCCATTATGGAGAACAGTATGGAGGTTCCTTAAAAAACTAAAAATAGAACTACCATACGACCCAGCAATCCCACTACTGGGCATATACCCTGAGAAAACCATAATTCAAAAAGAGTCATGTACCAAAATGTTCATTGCAGCTCTATTTACAATAGCCAGGACATGGAAGCAACCTAAGTGTCCATCAACAGATGAATGGATAAAGATGTGGCACATATATACTATGGAATATTACTCAGCCATAAAAAGAAACGAAACTGAGTTATTTGTAGTGAGGTGGATGGACCTAGAGTCTGTCACACAGCATGAAGTAAGTCAGAAAGAGAAAAACAAATACCGTATGCTAACACATATATATGGAATCTAAGAAAAAAAAAAACAAGGTCATGAAGAATCGAGGGGCAAGATGGGAATCAAGACACAGACCTACTAGAGAATGGACTTGAGGATATGGGGAGGGGGAAGGGTAAGCTGTGACAAAGTGAGAGAGTGGCATGGACATACATACACTACCAAACGTAAAATAAATAGCTAGTGGGAAGCAGCCGCATAGCACAGGGAGATCAGCTCGGTGCTTTGTGACCACCTAGAGGGGTGGGATGGGAGGGTGGGAGGGAGGGAGACGCAAGAGGGACGGGATATGGGAACATATGTATATGTATAACTGATTCACTTTGTTATAAAGAAGAAACTAACACACCATTGTAAAACAATTATACTCCAATAAAGATGTTAAAAAAATTAAAAAAAAAAAAGACCATATGCACTGATTCTACTCCCTTTCTTCTGTCCTCACCCCTTCCCTGTCCTCCTTTCCTTCTTTTTTTTTTTTTAAATAAATAAATTGATTGACTGATTGATTGCTGCATTGGGTCTTTGTCGCTGTGCGCGGGCTTTCTCTAGTTGCAGCGAGTGGGCGCTCCTCTTCGCGACGGTGCGCAGACTTCTCACTGCAGTGGCTTCTCCTGTTGCCGAGCATGGGCTCTAGGCGCGAGGGCTTCAGTAGTTGTGACACGCAGGGTCAGCAGTTGTGGCTCGTGGGCTCTGTTGCTCTGTGGGCATGTGGGATCTTCCGAGGCCAGGGATCGAACCTGCGTCCCCTGCATTGGCAGGCGGATTCTTAACCACTGCGCCACTAGGTAAGTCCCCCTCCCTTCCTTCTTTATCCAGCTCGGGGTGGACGACTCATGGTCATCACGGCTCCCTGGTATACTTCCTTGCCACCGTGCCCTTCCACCCTCTGAAGAACTCTCTGGTAAACCCCAGAGCAGGTTCAATCCAGCTCTTCGCCTCCTCCACCTCTGCCCCAGCAGCTGTTCCCAGCTCCAGGTGCAGGAAAATGCAGAGCCCAGTGGCTGGTCTCACTTTAAGTTCTTGGCAGCCCCTTGGGTGGGCCTGGGCACCGCCCATAGCTCTTCCTCTCTCCCCTCCTCCCACTCTGGCAGCCCCCTCACTCTCCCTCACTCTTCCTTCCAGGACTCCCCAGCTTAGAGAGCTCAGCCACACACAAGCTGAATGCCCTCTGGATGCAACAGCTCTCACGCCACTGTCGGTGGCCTCTCCCCTGAACTCCCCCACTGCCCATCCTCCTACCCCTGACCATCTAACACGTAAGGCAAATCCAAGTGGGCCAACCGGCTCCTCCCCGGCTTTCTCCGCTCACCAAGCACCAAGGGGCAGCTCCAGCACACCGCAGACCTGCCAGCTCTCCCCAGGCTCGAACCTCCACCGTCATGCCCACTGCCACCAGCAGGCTGGAGCCCCATCGCCGCTCCCTGGGGCTGCGGTGCCCCAGAGGAAGCCCTCACGATGGCCACAGGTGGGCCACGCTCTGCCCCCCACGGCCTCTCCCACCTCACCTGCCAGGGTCCCCGTCGCCCCCTCTGCTCCCACTCCACTGGCCGCCCTGCTGCTCCTCAAACCCAGCAGGCACACACCCACTCCGCCTGAAAGGTTCTTCCCCAGGTATCCACACGGCCTGCTCCCTCATCCTTCAGGTCTGCTCAGATGTTACCTTACATAAAATGACTAATCAGGTCACATTATAAGCATTATCACAACACTAAGGCATAGTGGCTGTGAGTCAGGCACTGTTCTAAGAACTTTATGCATATTAGCTTATTTAGGACAACTTACTCAACCCTGTTATCCTCACTCTGCCAACGAGGAAATAGACATGGGTAAGTCAGAGTCCAAAGGCACTCAGCCAATGAGGATGCTACATCCACACACACCCCTACACACCCTACTCGTCATTTCTTGCGTCTCCTGCTGTGTTTTTAGCGGTACTGCGTCTGCTCGCTCCCCTGTGGTCATGGGAGCTCTATAAAGGCAGGGGTCTACCTGCTTTGCTCCCAGATACCCCTGAGCCTGAGGATGTTTAACACGGAGCAGGTACTTGGCACTGACCTGCTGAAGGAAGAAAGGAATCACAGAACCACTGAGCCACCTGCTGCCCCTCCAAAGCCTGCAGCGCACCAGCTTCTGTCTCTGAGCAGCCACATGACAATGAAAATGAGGCTCACGGCTCCCCACTGGTGCCAAGGGCCATCCTTCACTGGCTGGAGGCAAGTGGACAGAGGACCGCAGGCTGGGACAACACCCCTGGGTAGTGGAGTGGAGCAGCGCAGCGCGCTCTTCCCCAAGGAAACCCAGGGAGAAATTTACATGTTTTGGCTAAAGGCATATCAATTGTTTCCTGCCTGTTACTTCTTTATCAAACTATCTGTGGTTCCAACCACATTTCCCAAAATTACTGACCCAGCACAAATAGCCAACCTTGGCTAAACAGACCGAGCAAACCAGTGAAAGGAAATCACATGAAGCATGCAAACTCACCAAAGTGTCAGACACACTATTTCTGGCATTTCGTGGCAGAAAACACTACACTTGGGTTATTATTTATAAACCTTTCAAGCTACTGAAACAACACTGCTACTAAATAATCCTTAAAATCTTAGAAATTAAAATTTTACATTATTTCCAGTCTTGTCATATTTTTCTTTTCTTTCTTTAGGATTCAGATTTTTTTCGTTTGTTTCTTTTTTTGGCCATAGTGTGGCGGCTTGTGGGATATCTCAGTTCCCCAACCAGGGACTGAACCCGGGCCACGGCAATGAAAGTGCCAAGTCCTAACCACTAGACCACCAGGGAACTCGTCATATTTTCTTAAGAAATGGGAATGCGTAGTGTTAGAAATAACTGGTGATCAATCATCGTCCTCACCATCTCAGGACCAGAGCGATGGCTCCTATCCTCTGCTTTTAAATGTGAATGAAAACCGCCCCACTTTTCCCCTCCAACCAGCAGAGCCAGGAACTATGAAGAGCCCTGGGGTAGTATCCAGGGGGGCCACCAGCCTCAGACCCCACAAGGGGGAGGGCAGGGGCAGAAGGACCAGCTGGCACTGTCAGTCTGTCTCTACTCACCACCAACAAAGACCCTGGCAAGAGGGAAAGCCGCTCACTAGAGACAATTTGATACAGTTTTATAATTCCTGTTCGTGAATTTTGTGTTCCAAATATACAGTATACATGGCAAATATGCACCACCACGCTTTTACTAAAAGCAGGGAAAGGACAAGGGAATGACTTCTTGCACACAAATGTGCTCTGGGGGGCAGCGAATTTAGGACAATTAAGTACTATTTAAATGAACTAAAATGTTCTGTATTTAGGGGGAAAAAACCCTCACATTTTCCACTGGGCCTATTTGTTCCGTGCCTAAATAAGGACAACATTTTAGGGATTTATTTCACGTGTAAGTATTCTGAAGGGAAGACTTCTGAACCTCACTGATCTAGCTCACTTGTCAGACAATCAATAAATAACACAGTGTTATACTGTGGAATCAAACATTTACTATTATTTGAAAAAGGTCTAAATAGCCATCATTTCCCTCTACTTTTTCTGATCAATCAACACAGACCAATATCTAAAAAAATATTTTGTATTTCAGCAGTTTATAGTATAGACCAAGTCCCAAACTGTCTGTGTTTAAGCTTCTCAGTAGGCAAATAACCACAAAATATTTTAGGAGGTGGACAGGGTGTCCTGGTTATTTTTCAATAAGGCTTCTCAAAAGCCTTTTCTTATGAGAGTAAAGGGTACTAAATAGATTATATACAACATAAATACAAGTAACAGGTTCATAAAATATGAAATATTTAGAAGTAAAAGTATCTACTGTCTGCAACTTATTCTCAAATGGTTCAGGAAAAAAAATTATGTAAGAAAGAAAAAATAATAAAGCAATTGTGGCAAAATGTTAACTGCAGGTAAAGTTAGTTCTATTCCAACTTTTCTGTAAGTCTGAAATTGTTTACAAATAAAACACTAAGGAAAATGTATCAGCAGGTTTACTGCACAAAAGAAAAGTTATCTAGGCTGTGAACTCTTTCCTGCATGTTCTGCCTTTCCTCGCCTCTGATTCCCATCCCACAAGCTCCTTTCCTGCTCGGACTTCTAAGAAAGCAGGCTCTCCTCCCACTCCCCGCTGCAAGCCGCCTCCAAACATGGCCTCCGTCTCCTCTCAACTGAAACCTTTCTCATCAAAGTCATCAACGACCCTCATCCCCAAATCCACCAACACACTTGCTCTAACCAGACTGCAGCTTTTCTGGTAGAGATGTGGCTCCAACTACTGCTTCTGTGCTCAGTCTCTCCATGCAGTTTTCTTCCTCTAACCCTTATACTTCCCTTGTATTTCATACACCATGGACATTTTGCCCCATCTCCTGTCAATTCCCAGTGCTGTGCCTTGCGAAGGCTCCTGAGGCTCCCCAGGCTCAGTGGGAGGCGGTGTCTGCCCTGGCTGGAGGGTGGAGAGGAGCAGAGCACGCCTCCGGGAACCTGACACCCCTCCCTGCTCCACTGGGACTCTGACTTCCGGCTCTACAGGCTCTCTTTAGGGAAACTCACCTCCTCCTACAATTTCAACTACTTAGTTCCAATACCTGCCAAATGTTCTCTTCAAGGCACGCTTCTCCACTGACTTCTAGACCTATGCTGCAAACCACTCAGGGGCAGTTCCACTTACTGCTCCATGGGCATGAACTCATCCACCACCAAAACACACTCTTTTCTCCATAACCCCAAACTGAGTTGAATGGCACTGTTGGCTTTGTTGTCAAAGCACAAATTCTAAAATCTTCCCTGATCTCTACTGTTCCCTTACCTCTCACACATCCAAATCTACATAGTCAATTATCCTGTTTGTCTTTAGAAGCACCTTTCTCATTTCCATCATTACGTCCACCACCCTAATTTACGTCCTCATCATGTGTCACGGGGATACTGCAATACCCTCCCAACATATCTCTGTACCTCTAGCCCCCTCCATCACCAAGTCTCCACACTGATTTACTAGGACTATCCTTGAAAAATACAAACCTAACTTAATCTGTAAAAAAAATTTTTTTAAACATCTTTATTGGAGTATAATTGCTTTACATTGTTGTGTTAGTTGCTGCTGTATAACAAAGTGAACCAGCTATACGTATACATATAACAAAAATATATTAAATGACGGGGAAAATAACACAAGCCCAGATCATGACCCCATCCCACAGTTCTCCAGTAGTTTCTCACCGTCCATCATCACCAGGCTGGCATCCCTCATTTTGGCTCCTCCCAACTTCACTGCTCATACCTTATGTTCCAAACATGACAATATCTTCTGTTCCCCTAAACATCAACTTGTTTCACACCCTTGTACTTTGAGTGGCTTTTCCTTGGCTGAAGAGTCCTTGTCCTTCAGGCAAACTCCTATTTACAGCCTGTTAAAACTATGTTCAAATGTCAAGTCCTGTAGGCAGACCTTCCTAACTCCCACCAAAGCTCCTCCTATCCAGGCAATTTCTATGTGTCTCTGGTCACACTATATTTCACCATCTTTTAATTATAAAGCCATCTCTCTCCCCACACTATGAACCTGATCATAACTGATAACTAATCAACTGTGAATTAATTTTATGTACCTTTAACAACTCACATTGCTTCTGCTTCCAAGTTCTAAGCTTAACATTTAAGGCTACCTACCATGCATTCCTTATTTATTCTACTACCTATGTATCTGTATCTTCCATTTCCACAAATGGATGTACTCTCCAAGAACCACCCCCAGGTGGTCAGTAAACGTTCTCCATCAAGATCTAGATATTTTAGGCTTTATGGGCCACACGATCTTCATAGCAACTACTCACCTCGACATCACAGAGCAAAGGCAGCCAAAGACAAGATGTAAAGGGCGGGTGTGGCTTTGTTCCAGTAAGATTTTATTTATAAAACAGGCATCCAGCAGCACAGTTGGCCCTGCTCTAGACTGATTTTCGCCTCAGGTTTGTGCACACTTCTCCTCTGGCCTGGAAGGCCTGCCTGAGGTCTATTCTGTGTCCACCCTCTGACCTCAGAGACCTTACACGGTGTTCCTTCCTTTACGTTTCCACAGCACTTGACGGAAACTGCTCATCTGACGTTTAGCCTCTGCCATCCCGAATTCTTAATTCTCTCTGAACACCAGAGCCACTTCACCAGCTTACCACTGTAAACCCTCACAGGGCAACAGGCTCTGCCTTCAAGTTTGCAAACGTTCAACCCCAGCACATGACCCTACACACCAGGGGCGATACCGATGCTGCTGGTCAGGTAACCTGGTCATTAGCGCTTGTCGTGGAGGCTAGCTGACCTTTCCAGCTCATGGATTATGCCCGGGCACACTTTCATATTGCTTTATTCAGACTTTTAAACTGTTATTTTAAAACCTACTTTCTTTATAATTGTTTCACTGTTTAAAAACTTTTCTATCTAAAACTATAAATGGAAACTTTCCCTTTCATATATTCTCTTATAAGGCTGGGTATTCTCAGTATCTCAAATCCTAAAGCCAAGTTTGTTTTCCAGAGAAACACATTTTCTTTCTCTTTTACAGTGAGTCATTAACCTAAATTAACTTTATATAAAAGCCATCTACACTTTAAAATGAGATACGACAGGACTTCCCTGGTGGTGGAGTGGTTAAGAATCCGCCTACCAATGCAGGGGACACGGGTTCGAGCCCTGGTCCAGGAAGATCCCACATGCTGCGGAGCAACTAAGCCCGTGTGCCACAACTACTGAGCCCACATGCCACAACTACTGAAGCCCGTGCTCCGCAAGAAGAGAAGCCACCGCAATGAGAAGCCCACACACCGCAACAAAGAGTAGTCCCCTCTCACCTCAACTAGAGAAAGCCCGCGCACAGCAACGAAGACCCAACGCAGCCATACATACATACGTACACACATACATAAATAAACAAATTTAAAAAAATAGAATGAGATATGACAGATAAACTCCTATCAAGTTTCTGCTAATAAGCTACTGCTTTTTCCATTTAAAAGCTTAATTTTAAAGCTAAAGTCATATTCATACAGCACTAAAATAAAGAAAACAAGAAGCATACACAATGCAGATACACAGGAAAAGAAGCTCTGTGTAACCACCTAAGGCCACAAACACATAACATCTGGAAAAGCTCTTACTCATCCTGTCACTCTCCCTTCCAAAGTGAAAGTCATTTCAAAAAAGACTGTTTCTGCTTCTCTGCTAACAATAGTCTAAAAGCCAACTTGTTCCTGAGTCACAATGGCTCCATTCTGCAACATGGTGGAACAGGCTGTGTTCAGAAGGAAGGGGCCCGACACCTGTCGGTGCTGCAGAACCCCACACCCCACACCACGACATTCCCTACAGGAGTGGCCAGGAGCACAAAGCCCATGTTTCAAAGCATGCGATTTTATGGAAAAGTGCTTTTTCTCAGACTATTTTATAATTGTAGCACTTGGAAATCAGAATTAACTTCCTATATTAAATTTCTACTGCTAGATTTTATGTCCCTTTAGTATAAGAACTTTTATGAAATTTTACATTTCAAGCAATTTCAGTTAGTCAAATTTTAACACAGCCCTTTCTTTAATTAAAAAAGGGGGGGTGTAAACAAGGGCCACTTAATTTTAAATATTACTGTATTTTTATTCATCTAAAAAAGGGGCGGGATTTCCCTTCTCATCTTAAACATTTATCATCTTCCAGTTTCTATTCCAGGCCTACTCTCAAGTAAATAATCTAATGCAAGGGGCTTCCCTGGTGGCGCAGTGGTTGAGAGTCCACCTGCTGATGCAGGGGACACGGGTTCGTGCCCCAGTCCGGGAGGATCCCTACATGCCGCGGAGCGGCTGGGCCCGTGAGCCATGGCCGCTGGGCCTGCGCATCCGCAGCCTGTGCTCCGCAACGGGAGAGGCCACAACAGTGAGAGGCCCGCGTACCGAAAAAAAAAAAAAAAAAAAAATCTAATGCATGTTATTCATTTCATTCTGGCTCTTTAAGAGACTCTGTATTTCCAGCACATGGGACCTTGACAGGGAGGTGCTGCTAACAATATAGCATGAACTCTGGATTAGCAACCACAATACTCTCAGCTGAAGAAAAAGCATACCATTCTTCAATGCCTCAAGCCCACAGCTATACAACAGAAATAAGAGCACCCATCCTTAAACAGCTTCACAGAAACACAAACCAAAATCATCTGTAAAAAGAGATGTCTTGACATAGCAATGCTACATGAAAATCCAGACGTTTCAGCTGAACTAATTTATAAGTTAGA
Organism: Delphinapterus leucas; assembly: GCF_059928025.1. Classification (NCBI taxonomy): domain Eukaryota; kingdom Metazoa; phylum Chordata; class Mammalia; order Artiodactyla; family Monodontidae; genus Delphinapterus; species Delphinapterus leucas. The sequence continues at coordinate 18,483,083 of NC_143130.1, read as the reverse complement.
TGATCTCTCCAGCAGCATGATTAAAAGTGTTATTAACTAGCAAACACCTGTTGTGTAATGTTGATCGGAAGTACAGTTGACTGGGACTGGGCCCCGGTGTGCTCAACTATGTGTCCCTTTGACTTTGGAACTTACTTCCGGCTCCATCATTTCTGCTGCTTAGCACCTCTGTTTCCAAGAGCTGGACATTTTTTTTGAGTTCTTTTTTTTTTTTTTTAAAGTCCCAATGTAGCTAGTTACAGCAATCCTATAAAGGTGGGTCTTTTGATCCCCATTTTGCCAATGGAAATGCAGAGGCCAAGAGAGACCTAAACAACTGGCCCAATATCTCAAAGCTAGAAACTGGCAGACCCAATACCCAAACCTAGCTCACCTGACCCCATAACTTATAAACCATTTTAATCTCCTACAGATATAAATCATATGTGAACTCAGCATACCGGAGAAGCATAAAGCTACCTCCTTACACAGATGCCTCTAGGGTGCAGTGAATAAGGACAATTGCCCAAGATTCTTTCTCTCTCTGTAGCCTAAGAAAATCCCAGACCCAGGAAACGCAGTCACAGTCAGGAGTGGAGCTGGCAATTCCTCGGTACATTTGCCCAGTCCCTAAATCTACTACCTCAAAGGCCAGGCAAACGGTGCTTCATTCAAGCTCCTGGTGCCATGCTGCTCTGTGGTCAATTACATTCCCCTCCAGGACAGCCACATGTTCATTTAAACAGTTAACTTATCATTATTTTGATTGAAGAAAGGAGAGACGGTCTAGATGTGTCCAAAGCGCTCTCTTCTCCACAGTTCCCTGAAGTTCACAGACCAACCACGCAGCTGCTCAAACCAGAACACAGTTCCCTTGCCTCATGCATCCAACACGTGCTGCTAATGTTACTACCTCAATCTTACCGTCATCACCTCTCACCTGCACAACTCACCTCCACATCTCCACTCTAAATTGTTCTAATCTACTCTCCAACTCTGACAAGTGTTCCTCCCACCTTCCCTCTCTTCTTAAACACCCTCCCTGGCTTCTCACAGCTCTTAGTGTAAACACCCCGAGAGGACTGCCACATCCTATCTGCTAGGCTTCGTCTGGCCCTGCCCACCTCTCAGGGCTCACCCTCCGTCACCTTCATGGGCTTCCTGTAGCTCCTGGACCGCAGGCAGCAGTCCACATGCTTTCCCCTCCAGTCAAAAGGCCCCGTACCACCACTGGGGCCCACCCATCCCTCAGATCTCAGCTCAGCCGTCATGTCTGCAGTAAAATACACCCCCTGGTTCTCTGTTGCAGGCTCTCCCGAATGCCCCCGGCACTCATCACAGGGCTCTGATCTAACACCCACAACGCCTCCCGACTAAAAATAGCATGGCAGCAGTAACAGCATCTGTTTTTGTTCACCATTTTAACCCAAAGCTTGGCATATAGTAAGTACCTCATAAATAGCTATTAGATGAATAAAAGAATAACATATAATCAGAATGTGCTGACTCACGTACAGAAAGAGTGAGCCAATTTACGTTCCCACAGACTGTGAAAGTGACTTTCCCCCCCTTCGCCACCAGGTACCAGGGAAGTTTTGATGTCCTGGTTAAGTGGCTGCCGCCAGGCTCAGGAGGGGCTGCGGTCCAGGACACAGTGTGTGATGCCGGTTCCCTCACAGCTGGCCACCATCAGCACTTGACTTGTTGCCTTTCCTTAAATCTCAGTGAAGGATGTAATCTGAGGCTTGATTTCAGCCTGTTGTACAAGACCTCTGACAGGCTCCTGCTGACACTACAGCTTACTCCTGGCAAATCCCAGAAGCTGATCTCAACTCCCTTGTAACCTATGTTATTTACATATATGCTTCCGAGGGACACAACTGATTTCCCTTATATACATACGTGGAGAACGTGTGTACCAATAAATATTGTCATATTTACACACACACATCATTAACATTTATGGAACACTTATTATGTGCCAGGCAAAACACCAAAGGCTTTACATGCATTATTTCAGTTACTTCTTACCAGAAGGCTTTCAAGAACATTCTATCATCGTATCCATTTTAAAATGAGGCAACTGGAGGTTAGAAGGCTGGGTAACTCGCCCAAGGCTACCACGCGTGAGTGGCAGAGCGGGCGTCTGTCTGCTGCAGACCCGCCATCTCTTCCCCCAACTTCACTGGACTTCTGCCCAACTACAGCCAACCAGCAGGAGCTCAGCAGGAGCTTGAAAAGAAACATGTTGTTTTGGCCTTTTTTTTTTTAAGAGAAGAAAATACCATCTTTAGCTTAATTAGTCTTTCCATGCCAGGGCAGGCCCTGGCTACACACGGAGCTAGCACAGTGGGTTTATTTGGAGATCCATCTCCACCACGGAATGAACTCTCAGGCCAGACATAAACACATACAATCATATGCATCAAAGAAAGGGGGAAAAAAACTACCAAGAGTAATACAATTTATTTTGTGAGTGTTTTGAAACTGGCTTTTTTGATTGCACCCTTGCCGGCCTGGATGGAAAACTACAACATGCGCTTTGGAAGCAAGTACTTTAAGCACAGAGAAAACCACCACGTCCCTCCCTGGAAAAACGCCCTTGACGTACAAAGCCTGGCACACAGCAACACCAGGGCCCTCTCTCTGCTCGCAGTTACACCTTGTCCACCTTTATCCCTGTCCACTTTAAGTTAGCTGTACTGAGGTAATCTGCATAAATGTATACCCATTGTGAGTGTACAATGAGTTCGAGTTTTGACAAATTTATACACTGTGTGACCACCAATATAATCAAGATACAGAGTATTTTCATAACCTCAAATGTGCTCATGTGTCCCCTTCCCAATCCACACACCTGCCTTCACCCCCCAACACAGGCAAGCGCTGATCTGCTTTGTCACTCACTGCAAACTGGATTCGTCTTTTGAAGACTTTCACACAAACAGATGTAGAGAGTATTACTCTTGCCCACCCTTGACTTACACATCTTCTCCACTGTGCACTGTTTTGTGAATGCTGGTATTTGATGGATTCCAGCTGTCCTGTCTGATGCAGGAGTGCTTTGTTCCAGTGATCCAAGGGGTGGTGAGTGAGGCAGGTTCAAACCACACTCACACAGGCGTGCGTGTGCGTGCAAACAGCCAAGCCCCAGCGCGGTGCCCGATACCCTGGGCCAGCTTAAGGGATCAAGCCTGGGAAGCCCTGGTTAAATGTGAAACCCAGGAGAGTTCCCTGTGACACTGGCTGCTGCAAACTCAGACCCCAAGTCACAGCAGGTCCTCTGGTCCCCCTGGAGTTGCGTTAAGCTTCGCTTTTGTCTCATTTAACATTTCAACCCCAGTTTTCCGTTTCCCTTCCTTTCCTTTTTATGATATCTTCCCACGTGTGTAGGTGTCAAACAGAAAAGGCGTGCTGGTTTCTTGAGTGGACATGAGGGCGGGACGTGAAAACACGTGACAGCCCCCTCTTCCCTTGGAGGAGGGCTCCTCCCCACTCACTAATCCATCCGAGGCAGCCGTGCTCACGTGGCTGCGCGTGAGACTCACCTGGGAAGCTTAAAAAATACTGACACCGGTGTCCACACCAACAGCTCCCAATTCAACGGGTGTGAGATGGGCTTGGGCCCGGCAGACCGCAGAGCTGGTCAGGGAGGCTGCAGGGTGGCCAGAGGGAGCAGCGGGGCCCTGGGTCAGCCTCCCCGGGGCAGTGCACCGCCCCTGCCCCACCATGACACACCCAACAGGGGCCCAAGTCCCTCACCCTAAGATCTGAATGCTTCGGTGCACCCAAGTACCAACTGTGTCTCCCGACAAAATTTATGGCCTGCTGCGTGCCCTCGTGCTGCAGCCTGAGCAGTGGATTTTTCCAGTGATGCTTAATAAAGCTGTGATAGGGTCTGTCGCATTTAATCACTAACACAAAGCCCAAGGTATTGAAGGGATCTGATTTCTGCTCCGCATAAGGCACAGATATACTTTTGAAGAGTGCACCAATGTATCTTAGAAACGGCTTCTGCGACTGTGGTTCCAGCTGTCTGGGTCGAGACAGGAAGCTCCAGAGGCACAATGGCTTCTCCTCAAATAAAGGAAGCACAAAGCCTATTGGTGACGCACAGATGGGTGGAAATCTGGCTTCTTCCTCAGAACAAAATTTTGAAGCCTTTTCTGTCAGAGTGCTTGTCCACGCAGAAACAGCAATTCAGAATATACCGCACCAGGGTGGAGCGTTTCCAGAAAGACTTCTGGCCTCAACTTGACATTTTATTTTTGAGACAAAGAGTTCCAGGGAGATGGATACTGGCTTTAAAGTCAGTGAAACCACTGGTTCAGCATCACAGAATTTCCAGATAACTAATGCTGTAATATAACATACTGTTAAAGAAATTTTAAGGGTGTTTTTTAAAAGGTACTACACACCATCCTGCCTTCCTAAGCAGAGTACCTGAAACAGCATTTTGCCTGTTCCCGGCGCCTGTCCACAGTCGTCAGGATAAACCGCCAGCGACTGACCGCTAACAGCGAGGCGGCTGCTGAGGCACGGTGGGCTCTTTGCACCAAGGTGACGTGGAGTTTGACGTGTGGAGTTTTTTCAGGCCTTGGTTTATTGCTCTATAGTTTTGCCATCTCCTGCTTCACCATCAGACTTCCCTAAGACCCTGCTGCCAACTGGGAAAGCAGGCAACACAGCATGTCTGCAGAGAAGGTTTCAGAGCAAAGGCCTCAGGGTTACTCACCGTGTGCCACTGTGTGAGTGGGGTGTGTGATGGGGCAGGAGAGGGGGAGGAGGGGCCAGTGTTTTAACTGAGCGAAGGTCTCTGATGTGAGAAGATTGACTGGGCTTCTTGGGGCTTCTTGGCGCTGCTGGCTGACCCAAGGGCCGAGTCCTCCCAGGGGACAGCAGGACGCTACAGGCCCTCCCGGCACCTCTTGGCAGCATGAAGAAGGAAGTAACCTCCCAGAGGAGACCCAGGGTCAAGGCTGGCCATGGCACTGGCCGAGTTTGTTTTTAGTTTTTCTGCAAAAGCAACCCCTATAACTACTTAAACATTTACACAATACAGAAATGTAAAAATTTATAAAGTGGAAAGTCCCCTATTATAAGGTTACACTCACTTCGCTCCCTTCACTACTGCTCTGAACTATCAAAACAAAAATTTTCCTCATCAAATCATTCGTTTCTCCCTCTGTGGTCTCACTGCACGTGCACTCTGCACAGTGTTAGAAACAAACCCTGGACAATTCTTACCTTACTGTTCTTCAGCGAGCCCTTCTTACTTATTTTGGATACACTTTCGTATCAGTACTTATAAAACTCATTTTAAGCCAAATACAGTACCTCATTCTAGGAATGTACCATAACTTATTTAACCAATCTCCAATAAACAGTTGCTTTATTATAAACAATGCTGTGATGAACACCCTAGACCTTTGCAAATGTATACAAGTATTTCCAGGATAAATGCCTTTGAATGGAAATTCCTCAGTCATAGGGCACAAGTAAATTTAAACAGATATTGCCCAGTTGCCTTCCAATCAGGTTGTACCGATTTACAGAACAACTTTTAATCTAATATGATACCAATGCGATAATCCTTAGGCCCATCCAAGGTTCCTGGCCAAAATGGGAGAAAACAAAGAGTAAGTCAAATAAATGGGAACTGCAATCCCAAAGCCCATCCTATTTGGAGGGAGCCCCCTCTCACGGGGGCCTGCAATCTCCGGAGCAGAGGATCAGCGTGTGCCTCCCGGGCGCCCAGGCCACACACGTGACTGCACACGTGCGGAGTCAAAGCAGGGCACCCACACTACTCCTGGAGCACAGCACACAGCATCAGGACCCCTGCAGAACCAGAAAAAACCCCGGAGGCTGAGGTCCCGGCCAGTTTACGGGGCTGGGAAGAAATCATGGTTCTCTTTGTTTGTTTTTAGAACCAATGCTGTACCTGACGTTTTTACTAACACTTTCCTAGCTCGTGTAGCTGGAGGACAAAGTGGATTAGACATTTCTCTAGAACTGTACCTAAAAGGAGATAGGTTATCAGCAAAGGAAATTCCTACAATCACACAATGCATGAGTTTCAAAGCATGAATTCTGTAACCTCTATGCATCTACTCAGGCACATTTTGGGACATACACCTTGGTTCTCAACACTCCTGAGAGTTTTGCAAGACCAGGCTCTGGTCACACACCTTGAGCGCTGGGGGGCCCTGGGCCAGCGCTCACTAATAGCAGACGTACCTCCTCAAGATGATGCTATGAGCATCGGATGAGAGAGCAAGTGAGAAAACGCTCCGTAAGCCACAAAGCACTGTGGAAATGCGAGGGGCTATTTACCACAATTATAACAGAGTAACTAACATTTGAGAGCTTATGGTGGGGCTCTACATGAATTAACCTGTCCAACGCTCACAGCTGCTCTGAAGGAGGCGGTGGCGGGGGGGGGTGGCGTTTACTACCCACGCTGGGAGGGTCAGGATGTGGAGGGAGCCCAGGAAGTCTGACTGCAGGGCCAAGCCCACACTCTGCTCCGCCACCTTGTTCCAGGCATGTTCCCGGAACAAGGGTCACCTCCCCTGCCTCGGTTTCCTCATCTCCACGCTGAACGGGGACTCAGGGGCCATATGAAGGGCTCTTCTCTAACCATCATGTCCTACTACGTGAGTTCTATTAGGTGATCAGAAAAGCAACCTTTGGATAAATACAGTCTTACTGAAGTTCAGAAAAAGCAAATGTGAGAATTTTCAAGAGTACGTCTATGAACGAGTGCTGCTGTTTTTAATCATTTGCCTGAGCTGGCCATGGCCAGTACTCCAGGAATTCGGGCAGGCCAAAGTTCTTCTTGGACAAAAGGTTTCCTTGCACGGTTCTCCAAAAGGACTCGGGCGTCGAAACCACGCTGAGATGTCTGCCACCATCCAACACACTCGGGGGAAATCTCCTTCATAAAACCTTGGTTTGTACCAAAATAACCCGCTGCTTGTAACCAGCCCCCTCAGTATACATACCCCCTCCCCCAAAAGCCTCTTTTGGTAGAAAATGATTAAGTAAATGAAAGACTATAGAAAACCGAACTGAATGAAAGACAAACATCACGCCACCGAAGCAGCACCGAGGAGGGCCAGACTTACTTTAGGAGACTGAGGCAGGTGGGGGGTTCAGCATACAAAGCAGGCTGGAAACAGAGGTTCACAGATCAAGCGGTTGTTCGTCCCCATTAATTAAAGCAGTAACTGCCGATGACTTAGCACCACCTAACAACATGTGAAGTCAGTTTCAAAGACTGCAATTAGATGAAAGCAGATACTACTTCATTGTGCTTTTAGAGAAAAATTTTTATAAGGGCCTTTACTCTAGCTAGACATTAAATGAGTCAGCATTTGTTACCAGATAAAGTAAATGGGAAGAAAGATATGCAAAAGATAAACCAGTATCTTCAGGCTTAACTAGATGGTAAAAGTATTCTGTTTTGAATGGAAAAATTCTCTCTGAACCCTTTAGCTCTTAAGTGGAAAAAACAAAAACAAAAAAAAAGCCTTGCTTCGTCCCAAACTGAATGAAAATTGAGAAGCCTCTTTTCTTGGCTCCATCCACCATAAACCCAAACTGACTAAATGCAAACATGAATGAGCATATTTCTCAAGTTAATAACAGTTCTCAACTTTTTCATAAAAAACATAGTAACAGGGCTTCCCTGGTGGCGCAGTGGTTGACAGTCCGCCTACCGATGCAGGGGACACGGGTTCGTGCCCCGGTCGGGGAAGATCCCACATGCCGCGGAGCGGCTGGGCCCGTGAGCCATGGCCGCTGAGCCTGCGCTCTGCAGCAGGAGAGGCTGCAGCAGTGAGAGGCCCGCGTACTGCAAAAAAAAAAAAAAACAAACCATAATAACTGCCATTTTCTGAACATCTATTATGTGCCAAGCACCTTGCTACTGACTCACAGTTAATCTTCTCAAATGCCTCTGAGTTAGATGAGGAAACAGATCAGAGAGGTTACAAAGCTTGTCCGAAGTCACACAATTAGGTAAGGGTTCAAAACACCACACCTGCGTGTATTAAAGGGTGGCTGAGCACATATGAACGAGCTAACCCATCCGGGGACCACTGGGCCAGAGAGCAGAGGAACCAAGACTCAGCAAGCGGTATAAAACAGTGGTAAGAGAACTGGTTCCAGAGCTAGGTGTCTAAGTTCAAATCCCACTGCACCGACTTAGCCGCCCAACAATCTGGGGCAGTGACCTACCCTCTCTGTACTTCTGTTGTCCCATCTGCAAAACAGCGAAAAGCACCCAAGACTGAGACCCATGTCTGGCTATAGTGAGCACTGTACTGGTGCTGCTGTTATGAAGGGAGATATCTGAAGGGAGTGCAGAGAGACTGGACTCAAACCTAACAGGCTACCACGTGGACAAGGACAGAGAGCCGAAGAGAAGAGAAAGCAGAAGGAGGAAACATCCTGCAGGACGACGAGTGACTGCGCTCAGGAAAATGGGGTGGGGCTGCCCAGACCCAGAGGAAAGGGTCACTCAGACTCCAGGCTAACGGGGTCCAGCCAGGAGAGCTCGGCAGCACCTGGATAAAACTAGCAGGGTGGTTCTGGAGGACAAAAAAAAAGCCCAAGGGGTATGAAACTGGAGTCCCTGACAAGAACAACCTGACTCTTGTAAGTACCAAAGGGAGTCAAAAGTCCTTGGCCACAGACTGCAGACAAGACAATGAAGGCACACTCGCAAGTTCTGGGTCATCAAAGTCAAGGGTCTAGAATAACAGGAAAGGGCACCTGGAAAGGACTGGAAGGCACTGGTCCCGTAAACCTGCGTCAAGCTGAGCAATGGGAGACAAGAGTTGGGATTTACTGAGTTAAAGAGAGCAGCGTGAAACACCATGTTGTCTGCCCTTCAGTCTGGAGACAGTAACTTCCAGAGAAGACAAAGTAAAACAGTGTCCGTGAAACCAGGAATGCCAACCTAAAGAAGAAATCTCCTCTCCTTACACTTGGCCTTAGAAAGATAACCCGAGAAAAGCACATGAGTGGGCTCCTCCGGAGGGGCCCTGTTGGACACCTGTGTGGCTGCGTCCGTGTTCTCAGCCAGGTCCCCTGGACTTGATCCGGCACCCAAGATCCAGCGCCAGAGCTGAGCAGGCGTCAGCACAGGTGTGGGATCATGGGGCACGAACCGGGGCACGAACCCGTGTCCCCTGCATTGGCAGGCGGACTCTCAACCACTGCGCTACCAGGGAAGCCCAGTTATTATGTTTTTTATGAAGAAGTTGAGAACTGTTATTAACTTGAGAAATATGCTCGTTCACGTTTGTATTTAGTCAGTTTGGGTTTATGGTGGATGGAGCCAAGAAAAGAGACTTCTCAATTTTCATTCAGTTTCATTCAGTTTGGGACAAATACAGCCCAACTTAGACCACAGGCCTATCAACTCAGCTGGCTGTGCTATTAAGAAATAAATGGAAATATGCAATTTACATTTGACCATGACATGCTCAGATCTGGCTTAAAATGCTACAGGGTATGATTCCGAATTAGTCAACAATGACACATTTTTCACCTCAGTCAGCCAAATAAGATTTTGAAATGAGAATTCAGACTCATTTTCATGTAGACTCCAAATTAATAGTTAAGAACTTATTCTCCACACATATTCAGCTTAGGTTTGACAAGCAAAGTTGCCAAAAGAAAGCATCTGTTTTTGCAGCTTGAGAGCTACTTTTCCTTTTTTTAAAAAAAAAGTTTACTTAGCATTCAGTTTCTATTTTTTAGGTGAGACTTTGTTTTTATTTTCAAGTGAGATTTTGAGGTAAGGTAGTGATTTTCCTTATGATTCGATTATCAGGGACCAGAGAGGTGATTCTGGATCCCACACTCCACTGCCCAGAATCCCCATCACTGGTGTGGGTTTTACCTCATTCAAACTGCACTCCAGCCATTTTCATCTTTTTTTAAACCACAAATTGAAGATACGCCAGAAGAGTAGGTGTAAAGTCACCAAAAAGCTACCTGTGCCAAGTCAGAGGCATAAAAATATCATCACAACAGCTTCACACCTTCTAGAGAAACAAGACGCCACCAGTGAGAAAGACCCAGAATATCCAGGAGGACCTAGATTCTCAAGCTAGCTCCCTCCCCATTAGGAAGGACCACTGGGGCCAGATCCCACAAGCCGGCCTCCATGCACACAAAGCAAACAATACCAGAACTTTCTTCCCACAGAGCAGGACATGAATCACTCAGGCATTGCTCTATACACTCCCACATACAAACAAAAGATAAAGCAGGATGCAGATTTCTCTAGGGAGCAAAGTGGTTCAAATGAAAACTTTTGGAATTTATATACATGACAATACTTCCACTATTTTAGCTATAAAAGACAGCACAGGAAAAATCAGGCAAGCACAGGCATAGGACCCCAGTTAAGAAAAAGAGAAAATTAAGAACAGGAGTCACCAAACATTTCCTGTAGAGAAAAATAAAACTGAATAAGAAAGAAATCATTTGCAGGACCAAATAATGACAGCCATAATTCTCTCTTCTTTTAGTTAGAAAATTTATCTAGGAATTAGTAATCAGTCAACCTACTTTCTACCTTCAGCAGAGTGAAGACAGTCACAATGATGGGAAAGCATAAAAACCTAAAACATCATATATATAATTCATGTGTGTGTGTGTGTGTATGTATGTATGAATGACTAAGGATGAAGCTACTACAATGAATGGTGTGTCTATGGGGATCTAGTTTTGGACAGTCTCCAAATTAGCTATTCAATCACTCTCTTAACCTCTAATTTAACACCTAATACACACTGCAAAGAAAGGGAACGGTCCAAAGAGCTCCAGCTCCTCTTTTATGTTCCCATGGCTACCGCCTGGGTGCACACCTAAGGCACACCTGCATTCATTATTTCAACAGGTTCCCAGTGAAACCTCGGGTCCATCCTGGACCACTCTGCCAGTGTTCCAACATCTCTAAAACACTTCTTCATGCCATTTCTTTGCTTAATTTTTTAAAGACTTACAGGATAAAGTCCAAATTCTTTAGCATCACATCACATTAGAGGTGCCTCACAATTAACCTCAACCTACTTTTTATTAACTTTTCTCCAAGAATTCCTGAATAATAGTAATAACACAACTGAACACTCGCAGTGTATCAAGACAGCATCCAAAGGACTTGACATGCGTGAACTCACAACCACTTTATGGCGTAGGCACTATCAGTACCCCCGTTCCATCCAGGAGGAATCTGAAGCATGAAAGAAACTGCCTGGGTTTGGTCTCCTGTGAGGAAGCAGTGGGCCGGGGTGACACCAGGTGGTCAGACTCCAGAGCCACACTGGACCCAACACGGTGCCCGTCTCCACCCTCCAATGTCCCACATGCCTCCGCTCTCTCCACTCTGAGTCCCAGCAGCGCGTTCTCAGTTACCACTTATCCCACTTGCCATCGTTTTTACGCAGGACCGAGACCACGCCTCAATGCAGACAAGAGCTATGCAGAGGTGACTCTACGCAGCACACGGCCCGTGGAGCTGGGTGATCCATGCCTGTGTGGGCATGTATCTTCCCTGTCTGTCCGGTTTCTCCCTCCCGGGCAGTGAGAGCATTGTGCCACAGTAGGTTTCCCTGAAAAGATGAGGTGATCAAGCCAGGAGGCTTTCCTAACCCTTCCATCCCTCTGTCCCGACTGGAGGCAGATGAGGTACATGCTGGGTGTCGTTCAACACTCCGCCCAGGCCACGGGAGGAAGTGCCCGCTTTCCCTGCTCCCAGACGTTAGTGTCTGCAAGCCAGCACTGAGCCCTCTGTTACATCAACTCTCAGCCCTTCACCAACTTTGGAGTCAAATGATTGCCTGTGGCACAAAATTCATTTTACACTTAAGAACCTCAGCCTCAAGCTTTACTGGATGATTTTTTGCAAAGGAGACACTCCAAAAGGCCACAGGTTTAGAGCTTTTTTAGACTGGCTGCAAATGGTATCAGCTGAATGTCACACATCATATTGCTGAAGGCTTTTTGGAAACAGCTGATGAGAAAAGAGAACAGACTGCCGGAGAGGTGAATGAGCTCTGGTAGCTTCCTCTTCACTCTCGCAGCTGTCAACCCAGAGACATGCTGAGACCTTCGAAGCCTGGAGAGAGATCTCTTACCATTCCCCGGAGCACTGTGAAGTCAGCTCTGATAGCTGCCTCCTTCATTACTACTGGAGCGCTCAGGTTAAAATAAATTAACATAATTCAAAGATGCAGATCCATTCCCTCAAATGCCTGAGAGAAGGCACACACCAAAGAATTAAAACTGTGACAACCAGAAGTTCTACAAAGCATCCACTGTTTACAAACGCATCTGAGGAACTGGGGTTTAACTCTCATTAAGACAAAGAAAGCACCAAGCTGATCTCCCTGTGCTATGCGGCTGCTTCCCACCAGCTATCTATTTTACATTTGGTAGTGTATATATGTCCATGCCACTCTCTCACTTCGTCACAGCTTACCCTTCCCCCTCCCCATATCCTCAAGTCCATTCTCTAGTAGGTGCTTTGTGACCACCTAGAGGGGTGGGATAGGGAGGGTGGGAGGGAGATGTAAGAGGGAAGAGATATGGGAACATATGTATATGTATAACTGATTCACTTTGTTATAAAGCAGAAACTAACACACCATTGTAAAGCAATTATACTCCAATAAAGATGTTTTTAAAAAAAAAGACAAAGAAAAACATGCTAAAATATTTTAATGGAAACTGACCATAAACTTTTCTTTCCCCCACAGATAAAAGAAAACTATAAATAGACATAAGGATAATTTGTTAGTTCTTGACATACCCACACACAGAGGGCCAACAGCCTTGTGGGCACAGAAGAAAAGTGGATCACCGTTTCAGGCTGACAATGATGACGACAATGATGAGTACTGACCAGGTAACAGGCAGTATTCTAAACTTTAGTCTTTTTTTTTTAAATTGAAGTAGAGTTCATTTACAATGTTGTGTTAGTTTCTGGTGTACAGCAAAGTGATTCAGTTATATACGTATATACACACATACATATGTTATATACAGTTTGTGTGTGTGTGTATATATATATACACATCTTTCTCAGATTCTTTTCCATTATAGGTTATTACAAGATATTGAATATAGTTCCTTGTGCTATATAGTAGGACTTGTTTGTCTATTTTATATATAGTATAAGCTTTAGTCATTTAATCACCATTTCATCCTTACAACTGTCCTATCAGTGACCCCATTTTACCGATAAACTGAGACAGAGAAGTTAAATCATTTGCCCACAGTTACAGTCAATGGTGGATCAAGAATTCAGACTCTGGTGCTGGAGCCCACACGGGCTACTACGCTCTGCGACCTGTGGGACCAGCTCTTCCTAAAACTCCCTGGAGGACATGCAGGATGAGAACACCCTCGTCAAGATCCACAAAGGTGACGGAATCTAACGTACCTCCCTGCCAGAAAAGCTACCATGAGGTCAAAGCCAGGCAGGCAGGGGAGCGGACTAGCGCTCCACGTGCTCTCTACACCACCCACTCCCCCAGCCACCCTGCCGTGCTCTGGGGCGAGTGACTGGGTGAGGCCAGTGGACTGTAAGAAGGGACACTTCTCACTTCCAACGTACCTCTTCCATCTCTCTCCTCCTGCTGAAGTGACCCTAGAGAGGATGAAGAAGGGTCACCTAGCCTGCATATAACCCTGTTCAAGCAAGTTGTATTAAACCCTGAGACTTGAAGGTTGATGAGTTATGAAACCTCGCATCAATGATGCTGCCTAATGTAAGAGGCACAAGGACATGTTCCTGAACTTGAACTACCTTCCCTCTGTGCTCTGGCTGACTCTTCCTCCCCCAGGCTCCTCTAGGCTGGAGTTAGGTCCCACTGCCACCTGTGTGAACGGGTTTATTGTGTTCCCAGAGGCCACAGGGAGTGACCTCCAGAACAACCATGCCAAGTAAGCAGGGGGTGTGGGCCTCCTTCCAACGGGGCCCCACTCCAACCCCTGTCAAACACACCTGATGTCTGGAGCAGAACAATCACAATCAAGTATATCACTGCAGCCTAGTTTCACGTGATAAAAAAGCCCGGGAGGCCATGAGGAACCTTACTCTTGCTCTGTGGTGCCTTCGCTGCCATTTTCTCAACTAAGTCTGGACATCACTTGGTAACGACATGGCACGGTACTTCTCCAGATCCATGACTTCTTTTATGACTCCTCCCAGATTCCATTTCTTCTCTATGGAAAGGATTCCCCATTCTTACAGACAACGAATGACTTGAAGAGATCCACAGGGCCTCCACGGTAATTCTCAACACCACTGGGAAATAAGTGTTCTGAGTCAACCCTGAAAAGGGCAAGACTAGACAGAGTGCCAGTGCTATGTACCGAGCTGACATCACATCTGCAGAAGCACACAAATGCCAGCTTCATCAAAGTACACGGTGGGCGGCCGGGACAGAGGTAACAACCACACAAAGCCTCACACAGACACACACCCAACTACCATAAGCTTCCCAGCCACGCCACACGACGCTGGTCAGTAGACAACGTTCACTAGTGTCATCAGTGACGCTGGCAGCGCCGCCGATGCCAGTTTCTCTTCCTTTTAAAAAGCAGGTGCTAAAATGATGTGGAAAGTGGTTCCTTAAAGAATTAGGGGGGAAAAGCGACCATTTCTTCTTCACATCCAACACGACAACACTGTATCACGAAAAGATGTCTTTTTTACAAATACTGGTTTTTATTGACAGATAGAAAATAAAAACTATTCCTCATCAGCTCTTCAGAGCTGGCAGTGCCACTTGCCTGGCCCACTGAACGACTGATCCTCCACAGCTGAAGGCATGACCCGAGGGAGCTGGCCTGCACGGTCAGTTGGAAGCGGGCAGTCCTGATTCATTATCCTGGTTTAAAGCCCCCATCTGCCCACAGGACCAAGCTCCACTTCCTCTGATGGAACACAACCTGCCCCAAACTACCCTTCCAGCCACACTCTCACTCATGACCTTCCATGTCCCTGAAGACCAGCCTCATAAACCTGCTAGCTTTCTCCTCGAAACAAACGGCGCCTGGTCAAGTTCCAGCGCCTCTCTTCTGCGGCTCTCCCTGCCTAGAGTGCCCAGCTGCACCCTGTTCCTCTCCCTTGTTGGCGGGAAAGAAGCCTTTGCATCCTCCAGAGCAGTGTCAGTTAGCTCCACCTCCCAACCCCCCAAAACGCAGGTCTCGTTGCACACCTCCTGCCAATCAGACTGTCCCTTGTTCCGAAGCCCCTGGAATATGGAAGTTCTTGAGCTACCACTTCAAAGTTCAGACCACATCTCATCTTCACTGGCATCTGTTCTGGCACCCCTTTTACCACGGACCTCAAATTGCTTGAAGGCATGTTGCCAAAGTCTCAAGACAAAGAGAAGCACCTCACAGTTCTACTGTACTGCAGGCAGCCTCTGAGACCCTCCCCTGCAATGATCCCCGCCTCTAAGAGGGCACTCACTCCCTGCATAATCCCCTTTCCTGCCTGTGGGTGGGATCTGTGATTTGCTCCTAATCCAAAGAACACAGGTAATGCCAGTTCTGTGATCAGACTGCAAAAGACGTGCCTTCTATCTTGCTACAGATTCATTCTCTCTCCCTCCCTCCCTCCCTCCCTCTCTCTCTCTCTCTCTCTCTCTCTCTCTCTCTCTCGCTCTCTCTCGCTCTCTCTCTCGCTCTATTGCTCTCTCGCTCTCGCTCTCTTGCTCTCGCGCTCTCTCTCTCGCTAAGTTTGATGAAGTTAGGCTGTGAGTCAGCGTGGAAGCAGATCTGCCCTCACTCAAGCCTTCAGCCACGCAACTGCATCCTGCAGAGACACAGCTGAGCCACGCCCAGACTCATGACCCACAGAAAACTGCTATAATAAATGTATTTATTATTACATTTATTAAAGTGTTTTAATAAACATGCTGTTTTTCACT
Source organism: Delphinapterus leucas (assembly GCF_059928025.1). Taxonomy (NCBI): domain Eukaryota; kingdom Metazoa; phylum Chordata; class Mammalia; order Artiodactyla; family Monodontidae; genus Delphinapterus; species Delphinapterus leucas. Next base: position 18,467,139 of record NC_143130.1, on the reverse strand, counting down.
GCTGAATTTGTGGTGATTTGTTACACAGCTATAGAAAACTAACACAGAAGGGACAGGTTTAAAAGGATAGAAATCCTTGGGCTGAAAGATCAGTATCTGCAACTTGATTCTCTAACAGAGGCTCCACGGCAGAAGGGAACTTGAGAGGTCAAGTTCAGCCTCCACTGGCTCCACATCTCCACTTAAGAAAGGAGAGGGACTTCCCCAGCGGTCCAGTGGTTAAGACTCCACGCTTCCACTTCAGGGGCATGGGTTCGATCCCTGGTTGGGGAACTAAGATCCCACAAGGCATGCGGGACGGCCAAAAAAAAAAAAAAAAAAAAGAGGGAGAGAGCTCTGTCCTGAACATGACAACTCCCTGTCTCTGCCCTCACTCTCCATCCAGTTCTGTCAGGCTGGTATGTAAGTAGAGCAGCGGGGAATGTCGAAGAGACCCAAGCTGCTTGTTTTATATCATATTCCACTTGGGGAGCCTGCCTCTTCCTTGGTCGTGCTCCAAACATAAGACCCTTTTTGACTGTTTTGTCCCCAGCGTTTGTGAAAGCCTCTGCTTATATCTGGGCTTTGACACTGTTCAGAAAAGTCAGTGCTTCTCATGCAGCTATGATTTCCTCCTTCAAGGGGAATAGGGCAAGGTTGATTTTTTTTCTTCCTTTGTGTTTCTGTACCATCCAAGTCAGGTAAGAATCACAGACAACTTTATCGCATAGGGGCAGAATACCTCTTATCTATACATTTTATCATTAATTTTTATTTTACAGTGAGTTCTTCAAAGCGTTCCCTATACTGTGTCTTTCTTTCCTAGGAATCATCTGTACATCGGTTTCAATTAAGACAACTTCTCTTTTCACGTTAGAATTACAGTGCAGTTTTCTGCTCCTGGCTCTGCTCCTCTCCCTCTTGCCACTCTGGCCCAGCCTCTAGAAAGCAGGAGACCAGCTGGTTTTCTGTTCACAGCCGTTACTTTCCAGCTGCCAGCGGTTACTTCAGTGACTCAAACTTCTTGGAGCGTGTGGCCTGGCCTCCCTGCGTGCGGCTGCCCTACTTCAGACGCCCAGACAGCAGCTGTGGCCGTGGCTCCCACAGCCCACACCCACACCTGGGTCGGCATGGCGGGCTCTCCCAGTACGGGAGCTCAAGAAAAGGCAGCGAAGGCACTGAAGCCACCACTGCAGTGACCTGGGCACCCACAGTCGAGCGGGGTCACCGTGGTAGATGCAGGATCCACCCTCATGAAGGCAGCTGGCCACACGGCATCACGGCTCCCGACCAGAACTTGGGCCAGAAGCTTGGTGATTCCTGGTCATAATATACAGCCTAGCAAGTCCTTGAGGGAGACACAGTCTTCTCAACATAGTTTGCTTCTCTGCCTAGTAATGAGCTATGATGTAGGGTCAATTTGATTTCTGCTCTCATCTCTGTGCCTGGGTGGAGGCAAAAGAGTATTTTTGTTTTTCTCCATAACCAGAAAAGAACAAGCATTAAGCAGCGCGGGGCTCGAACACAAGTTGAGCCATTAATGATGAAACAATACAGTTTGTTGGTTTGTTTTCATCAATTTCTAATGTCAGTTTCCCTAGGCCTTCGCTCAGTCCATCTTCAACATCCTTGAGCAGAGCTGGAGATGTTTTTCGTTCCTTTTCTCTTCTGAAAATAAATTTCCCTCAACGCTTTTTTTTTTTTTCTCACTTATTTTGAGTGTAAAAAATACTTCCGAGTGAGAAAGGAAGATGCCTTTGCTTGAACAGCCACTCCCTGCCTCCCACCCCCCAAAAAACTTCGGGAAATTTAGAACTGAGCCTGCTCCTGGCAAAACAAATTTTTCCTATAGCTGTTCAAGGAGAAGACTGACAGGCAATCATTTAATTCGGGAGTCACAGAGCTGGAAGGGAAGAGTGTTCTATGGTCCTCTGGGAGATCCCAGGGCTTCGTTATCACCTCCGGAGCAATGAGGCGGTCACAGGGCAACACACTGCAGCCTCCTCCTGGGAGCAAATGCTCTTCTGCAGAGGCCCGCCCGCAGCCTCCCGTTCCACTCTTCTCACCAAACCTGAGAGGGAGCGATCACAGGGCAGCTGGGGGCCAAGGATGCGAAGAAGCACATGGCACTCGTGACAGAACGCCCCCCCTCCAGATGGGAACACACTCAAACACAAGTGCCGCCCGCCCGCCAGGGGGCGTGCCAGCCGGCACCTCCCCTGCCAGCCCTGCGTACCCTTCAGAGCACAGTTCACAGCAGTCTGCGTTCCAGAAAGTACACATGCAAAAGTCTCTTTTCTTCTCCACCATCTTCTCCTTCTCTCAAAAGAAAGAAAGCAAGCGCTGATTAAAACAACAGATCACTACCACACTGTGCCTACTATTAAAAAGAAAAACCCAACAGTCTGGAAATTCATGCTGAGGTTGCCACAGCAACAGTTCCACAGCCCAACCTGCAACATTAACCATTCCCTGCCGAAATGCTGTAAAGATTCCCGGGGCAGGGAAGACTCCCTTGTTTTATGATTTGAATTCTCTCCATTGAAAACACTGTTTAAGCACATATTGTGCCATTAATATTCCTGCTCCCAGCTGTCTAACAAACAGCAGATAACTCTGGAGATACCTATGGACAGTTCCTTCGGTTGGAGGACTGGGAGAGATGTTGGTTAGGAAACACTCTTTGAGTTCTTAGAACAAAAAATACGCTTTCTCAACAAAGCATATTCTTAACCAAGCACACAAGGTTATTTCAAGTAATCCAATCAGGTCAGCAACTAAGAGGCTCCAGACTGTGACGCAGTGTCTCCTCCCTCTGTGAACTGGCAAATTCAAAGGGACCCACTGAAGTGCTCTGAACATTCATTCCCAAAGGAGGGGCGGGAGGGGTGAGAAGAAGCTAACTGTTGGGCTTCCCCTCCCAGAACAAAACCCCAGCACTGTACCAGGGAGGTTCTGAATAAAGTGCCTGTTCATCACATTACAAGGACGAGTTCTTAGTGTCTCACAAAGGCCACCAGGCCTCCTCTACAGAACTGCCCACATCAAATACATATTGCTGGAAGGAAATCTAAACAGAAAGGAAAGCTATCCACAGGGCTGGAATCAGGCAAGAGAGATGGGGGCATGTCCAAGAGGCGTTGGTGAGACTCCAGCTCCGCGTGTTTTCTGAGAGCCCCTATAAATAGGAGAACCATATGCCTGGCCTTCCATTCCAATAAAGCCCTATCTCCAAGGTTTGAGGCACGTGTCCTCAAACACCAGTTTGGAGGCTGATCCGGTGTCCAGTCAAAATGTTCCCAATCTATAGGAGAAAGCACCCTCAGGGTTCCCAGTGTAACAGGAGAATTTTCTCCCTGTGGCATGGAAGGGAGCATATTACTGAGATCTGCTCAGGGGTGTCCAGCAACACATTCCCTTGTCGGTACATAAAAATAAAAGATCTATTACACAAGAGATACAGCCACGTTTCAGTTGAGGAAAACAAACACAACAGCCTGTTTTCCTTTGCAGAAAGATGCTCCCCCCGAAGCTAAAAAGCACGTTTCCTGCGTTGACCCACGCCGCAGGCAGGCAGGACCTAAGGTCACGACACCATCTTCCCACCACTTCAATACTCTAGTGCCCAGATTCAGTCGTGGGGCAGGAGGCGTCCAGGAGAGGGGTGCAGAGAAGGCAGCGGCCACGGAAGGAGCCCTGTGGGTGGACAGACGAGGAACCCGGGCAGCTGAGGGTTGGCAGCCAGACACGGGGTCCACGTTCTCCACAGCGTGCGAGGGAGTTAACAGTCTGACCACACTAGGGAGGGATATTCAAAACGCGACTCTTGATTTCAGGATCCCTTTAGCTGCCTTCCGATCAAACGCACACAGCAAGCCCTAAAGCAAGAGCTTGACGAAATGTGAAAAGAGGAAAAAAACAAAATATGAAAGAAACCCAGTCAGCCTGCAAGGTTCTCAAAGTCAATTTGCACAACACTGGTTTGGAACTCAAAATGCATTTCCACAGCAAGTCTGCTATCAGCCCAGGCTGTGATGGACTTAAGGACAGAACCAAAGGACCAGGGAAGCCAAGCGCTGTGTCTGTTCCCAGGCCCTCGAGATGCCTAGGCCGCATCAGTCGTGGGCCTCAAGCCAAACATCCTCCCAGACAGCTTGAGGCTACCTCGCTCCCATAAATGCCATTTGGTTAAATGAAACAGTAAAAATGAAGCATGTTTTCAGCTGTTTTAAAGGAAGAAATGCGTACTAAGGCACTTCATCTACAAATTTACTGAACTGGAAACTTTCAGATTTTTCTAGACCAAATACACTATGCATTTTGTAAAATACAAGAGAGCTCCAGTTCAAGAGCAGTTACAAAACTTACGGTCTTAGGAGTCTGAATTAAGGACTAACTTTGAGAGAACTGTGGGACAGTTTATCTACCAGAAAGTATGATTAAGTATGATTAAGTGGGTATTTCCTACTATATTTACACATCAGGAAGAGAAAAAATAACAATAAAAAAGAGAGCCCCTGAGGACTTCCCTGGTGGCACAGTGGTTAAGAATCTGCCTGCCAACGCAGGGGACACGGGTTCGAGCCCTGGTCTGGGAAGATCCCACATGCCGTGGAGCTACTAAGCCCCTGCGCCACAACTACTGAGCCTGTGCTCTAGAGCCCATGAGCCACAACTACTGAGCCCGTGTGCCACAACTACTGAAGCCCACGTGCCTAGAGCCCATGATCCGCAACAAGAGAAGCCACCGCAGTGAGAAGCCCACCTACCGGAACGAAGAGCAGCCCCTGCTCGCCGCAACCAGAGAAAGCCCACGAGCGGCAACGAAAACCCAACACAGCCAAAAAATAAATTAATTAAAAAAAAACAAAAAAAGAGAGCCCCTGGCTTAAGAGATCTTATAGTTATTTTCTTCTAATTTTCTGCAGTAGATGTATATTACTTTTATAAATACAGAAAAAGTCATTTTGAAAACATTTTAAGGAAACATATAATGAATGGTACAGGAATTCAGAGAAGGCTGAGTTTCCTATGAACAGGCCTAGGAGGGAAAGAGGAGGGTGTGGGAGGGGAGGGGAGGGGAATAGGAGGAAGAGGAAGAGGAAGGGAGAAGGAAGGGTTGGGGGGAGAAGCAGACTGGGAAGGGACTCTCAAAAGCAACAGCTGAGGCTACCATTTATTGGGAGCTGTCAGATCCCAGGCTCCCGACAAGCATAATCTCATCTCATCCTTGCAGCCACGCAGCGGGGTAGGTCTTATAATTTCCATTTTAAAGATAACAAAACTGAAAACTAGGGTGACTTGCCCGAAGCACACATCTAGTAAGTGATGGAGTCTGTGCTCTTTTTACTCTGCTAGGAATTTTTCAAGTGGGTTCTGTGTTACCAGAGGGATCCGTGGACACTTTGCCTCCGTCACCGCCCTGAGCAGGGCAGGCTCTGGGTCCCATTCAGTATCACCTGAGCAGTTCCATCTTAACCCATTTCCTGTATCTTCAGTATCTGTGTAAGACAGCATTTTTTTTAGATACAGGAGTTCCCAACACTTCAAAAAATAAACAACAGTTTGAAAACCACTGCCCTATGCCACCGCGCCAACTACAAAGGCCCTGAGGGGCTGAGATATATTTGGCAAGTATATAGATATATTTATGCTGGGCTGGGGACACGGAGGGAGGAAAAGAGCTGCGCTGGGCATGTGCTGGGAAACAGAAATGAGACAGAAACATGAGAGCTAGGAAGTTCCAAAGGATGTGGAGTGAGGCGGAGGTGAAGGAGCCTTTCTACTGGTGACAACCATCCACCTCCTGCTCACATAAAAACCAAACGTGCAGGCCACCCTCAAAGCAACCAGCATTTAATAAAAACTTCAGAAAGCCCGTTGTTCTGTTAGGGCCAGCTCTGATTTAAAAAATTCAAATACCAAGACAAATGCAACACATGTGCAACTCTATTTTAAAACCACCTGAACGTGTGCCAATCCTGCAAAAGAATGTGGGTTTTCTCAGCATTCCCACTCCCTATGCTGTCTCACCAGGTATGCTGGGCAAGTTTTTGGGGGTGCTTCTCCATCCTAGGTTTGCCTCCTACTAATTAAACACTGAAAGGCAGCGCAAAGGGCATTTAGACAAGGTCAAACTTAACTGACAAGAATTCATCTTCAGCCATAATATAAAGAAAGATCAAATTATGCTATTGTGCTGATTTATATGGTATATTTATACAAACATAATCTGACAGTTCTCACAGTTTTAAAGTATTATCCTTAAGAGCAAGCCAATAATGAATGTTTGGTATGAGATTTTCTATTTTCCATGATTTATTACGAAGCGATACTCTGTTTAGCAGAGAGCAGTTTTCAAATAGACAAGTGGTAATTCATTCTGTTCATTTGGTTTCATACTCATGACCAGTATTGGATGATGGGAATCTTCCTGAGAGATGGCTACAATAATGCATTCTACTGCACACGCAGGTTGTCTGAGCCTTGCATTCAATGGCTTTACAGAAGTCAAGAGATAAAAAGGGGTTTTGAGCTCTCACTGCTTTGCTGTAAAAGTCACAATTCTCTAGCTCTTAAATTCGTTCTTAAAATCGGGGTGTTGAAACAGTTCTGTTTAGCTTGGCAAACTCTTACTGAGCACCCTATATGTGTGCCAGATGCAGTGGAAATGCTGGGAATTCAAAGGTGATACAGACAATGTGGTGGCCCTGGAGGAGTCTGTGAAATCCAGAGGAGTGAAATATATGTAAACGGACAACTTCTGTATAACTTAAGTACAGATCAGGGTACTATGGAAATACAGAAAGAGCCTGTGATAGGCAGAATAATGGCCCCAGAGATGTCCACATCCTAATCCCAGGAACCTATAAATATGTTACCTGACATAGCAAATGGGAATTTAAATTGCAGATGGAATCAAGGTTGCTAATCCACTGACTTTAGAATAGGGAAATTATCCTGGATTATCTGGGTGAGCCCAATGTAATCCACTTAGAAGTGGAAAACAGAGGCAGAGGAAATGTGATGAGAGAAGCAGAGTCAAGAGATGCTAGGCTGCTGACTTTAAAGACAGGGAAGGGGGCCATGAGCCAAGGAACTCAGCTGGAAAAGGCAGGGAAATAGGATTCTCCTCTAAAGCTGCAGGAAGTACCACCAATCCCTCGATGTTAGCCTAGTGATATACCCATGTCACTTCTGAACTAGAGAACTACCAGATAATAAATACATTTGCATCGTTTTAAACCACTAAGAGTGTAGTGATTTGTTAAGGCAGCAACAGAAAATTAATCGACAGCCCTTCAGTGGGAAGATACAACTATTTATATGTGAAAACACGCATTCTTACTAATGCTTCATCAGCCACACTCAGCAAAGAGGGTGAGGTTGTTAAACCTTAATGCTCGATCCAGAAGCCCAAATGGCCGAGCCGCACACATTCATCGTGTTACAGTAAGTCTCCAGGGCCTGTTCTCGAAAGATCCTTCACACACTCACCAGCCAAGAGAGCTGTCACTTGGGAGACAAAGTCGCCAAATACAAGGCCACAACTATTCTGCCAGCACCACCACTTTGAACGTGTAAGTGCCACGTGTATGGTGCTCACGTAGGCCTTCTGAAATGTCTGCTAGCAGAGTCTATTCTGCTGCAGCCTCAGACAACAGAGACTATAAATATAGCTTACTACGGAGCACAGCATTTAAATGTGATACCACAAAAAAGCTGCAGAATCACGGGCCAGAGAAAGTCAGCTCCTCTGGAATTGCTCTCCAAAGGAGTAGAAAATAGCCCCAAAGTTACCTGCCAGGCCACATTCTGAAACAGTAAATGAAAATGAAGGTGGGAAAGCACAGAGGGACTGTTGCCCCGGATCCCAGCCTGGTATTTGTCTGCTCACTCAAGACGACTCCAGTGAGCACAGCCTCAGCGGGACCGAGGCCAGAGGGGAAGGGCCGCACCTAATTCGGCTATTTTCAGGAAAGCCGGGCTCCGGTATGAAATTCTACAGCTGTGTTCAGAATCCATCAACGATCTGTGGCTTAAAATATTATCTTGTGGATGCTGGCAGCAAGTTTAATTCTACGTGCTATATGTTAACTACTAAATTTATTACACTGTCCGAAATTGTCTTGTTTTTTGAACTTAGAAAACTGCCCACAGTAAGTTTTTAAATCACAAGCAAACTGTGTGCATATAATCACTTTTAAGAACATGTGTACCCTCTCCCCCTCTCATTTCTTTTTTACTTAATTTTTTTTTTTTTTTTTGCAGTACGCGGGCCTCTCACTGTTGTGGCCTCTCCTGTTGCAGAGCACAGGCTCCGGACGCACAGGCTCAGCAGCCATGGCTCACGGGCCCAGCCGCTCGGCGGCATGTGGGATCTTCCCAGACCGGGGCACGAACCCGTGTCCCCTGCATCGGCAGGCGGACTCTCAACCACTGCGCCACCAGGGAAGCCCTTTACTTAATTTTTATTGGAGTACAGGTGCTTTACAACGTCGTGTTAATTTCTGCTGTACAGCAAGATGACCCTCCTCCCTTTTCTTGAGCTCCTTCTTCTTCCTGATCTACTCACGGCTCCTCGGAGGTCTCACCCAATGTCCTATATGTGGTCAGCAGGCTGATTAAAGCTGTTCCCCGTCCCACCACAGGTGGGACACTGAGCACACAGTCTCGTTCCAGCTGAGGCTCTCCGGTTATTGCAGCGGTAGGGTCTCCTCTTCATCACTACCCTCCCCTGGTGCTCAGAACAGCCTTGCCAGTCATTCCAAACCCACATTTTCTCAGGGGAGTGCCTCCGACCCCTTGTACACTGAAGGGGGAGGGCATACATCATCAGCACACACACAGCTCTCCCGAGAGACCTACGAGACAAGAAGAGTCACTGTCCTCTACAAGGGATCCTTTTCCACCCCAGCCCTGCCTTCTCACCAACACCGAGGAGGGAAGGAGAGGGCAGCCCCACAGACTCTGACGTCATACAAAGACAAAGAAAAAAGAACTCGCAGGATGTGACAAACGACTCCTCAACCAGCCAACAAACACCAAGTTAAGTGTCCCCGGGTCACCAGCTGTCTTTTTACAGGATCTCGATACAAATTTTCATCTAAATCTAATAGAATTTCGCATCCAAAGGTCCAAAAAGCACATCCAATTCCTATTCCTCTATTTCTCATTTTAATCAGATTGTTGGGAACAAATATATAAACAGACAAAGGATCAAGACACTTATGAGAAACATTAGTATAGATATGAAGTGATGTTTAGAACTCACATATTTAGGTTAAATTATGCCTTCATGTTCACTTAAATGGACAGTACAGTGCTAACCTTCTTCTTTCCAGTGGCTCAGCAAAGGGCCACTGTCACTCTCAACTAAAGCACCTAACATCTCATTGTTGGATGGAGAGACCACAATTTTCTCATCTATGGAGCATACCCCAATAGCTACATTGAATGTGATGGTTCTGATGACGCGTACTGCAAAGTTTTTTTTAACTTTTATCTACTATTAGGAATATCACAGTGAAACGAAATTTCACTTATTTTAAAAGAAAGATCAGGTGCTGGTGAGGATGCAGAACAACTAGAATTCTCAACCTTTGCTGCTGGTAGTATATATTCCACTCTGGAAAACTGCTGACAAAGTATTTAACCCATGAACTAAAATTTGCAGGTACCAAGCAACAGTATTACACTGCAAGTTCTTTTAAACACAAAAACTCCAGTGGCCACACACGAAGACAATCACTGTGCTATCACTGTTTACTCAACCTCCTGTTAACACAGTAGTAGCACCAGGGACTGGAGACGGCAAGCTCCAGAGTCAAGTCATCGTGAACTTTCCTTCACAACCAATGAGCCTGGGCAGCTTCGTCCACAGGTATGGAGCCCAGTCCAATTCGGAGCCTCCCTGTGAACTGAAAGAGAAGGCTTATCCAAGTTAAACAAAAGCCTCAATCAACAGTCTTTGCAGCAAATATATGGAAGCTAGACCACAAAAGATTTGAGGAGGAAGAGTATCTTATCACTGACATTGTTTAGAACAGCAGGCAAGAAAAAAAAAAAAAGGGAGGCTAACTTTTGGTCAGCTTTATCATAGTTTTTAAATTCTCTACAATGGACCCCTTTATTGCCTGCAGACGGGGAAGAGGAGGCCAATCATTCCCATCTCCCTGTCCTTGGTTAATCACTCCTTGCCAGTTAGAGTTGAAAAGGATAAGTAATAAAAGTGTGTCAATTTGAAGTTTACATATATTTGAAATTTCTTTATGACCCAATACTCCCACTTCTAGGTATCTATGCTGTAAAAACATGAAAACATGTGCCCAAAGAGACATGTGCAAAATGTTCATGGAGTCAATATTTGTATTAATGAGTAGTTAGAAAAAAAATAGAATAGCTAAATAAAATGGGGTATAAGGATATACTATTTTATAGCAATTACAAGCAATAAACTAGAGCTGTAGATTTTATCTACAATACTCCAATTTTTAATTCACATATTTGTATAATTCAGATTGAGTATTTTCAAATCACAATAATCAAAGCTATAAGTAAGCAGATTATTAGCCACCATCAGTTCTCAGCAGGCCTACAGCTATTAAACACCTGGTTCTCTACTACTATCTTCTTGCCACAATCACTGTGAAATACAGATGAGCTCAATCCCTTTGTTGGGAGCAAAGGTCCAGGGATCTGACTCTGTGCATTAATGTGAGTTCCTAGAGATGAATGCCCTTGGCTGAAATGGTGGCCCCAAAGGAACTCATCAGCCATCTAAGCACCGGCAAAACTTCCTGAGACAAGCATGGTGCGGACCTATGGGAGAAATCAGATTACCTTCCAAGGCATCACCAGAGAACGGACAGTCATGAGCCCATGCAAGTGGATCCTAACGGAAGCTCCTCCCATAACCCCAAGCTGGGAGTGCCCCAGGCCAACCCGACGCACAGGAGTGGCCTGGAGCCATCTCAGGGGTGTGCATGCAGACCCAAAGGGACTCAATCTGCATTCAAGTTATACTCCAGTGAGTCGTGATCTGCATCAACCCCACTTCCTCCGCTGCAGGGTCCCCCCAGCTGCTTATCTTCTGGGACATTACAAAACGAAGTAGCCAGCCTGCTAGAACACTAGCTGGAAGCCTCCTTAAACTAGGATTTGTGGAGCATGAGTTGATATAATTCGTTGTTTCTTAAAGTGTTGTTTGTGGAACATCACGCTGCCGTGTGCCTAATAAAAGAGGATTCTATAGTCACGTAAGTTTGGGAAATGTTGCCTAATGTATATAACCTTACTCCCACTCCCCACAATGTGTAATGCAAATTATCATATTAAAGGCTCAGCAGAGCTCTAGAGGAAAGAAGTCTGCTTTACTCTCAACCAGGGTTTCCCAAACTCACTGACAAAGGAACGCTTTTCTTACCTAAAAGGACTGTTTTTCAAACTTGCCTCATCTTAAGAATCACCTAGGACTACTGTTAACACAGAGGATTCCCACTACCCAAGCACAACCCCTCCACCCCCAACCTCTGAAAGTCTTCAAGGGAAAGATCTTATCATTTAACAAGCAGCCCAGGTGGCTTATCATCAGACCAGTTCTGAAAATACTGACAAACCAGCATTGGGCCAGAAACACTATTTCCTGTTCAAATGCTTCTAAGTGATTTCCAGAGCAATTTCCTAATTTAAAGGCAGGATCCTGGGAATTCCTTGGCGGTCCAGGGGTTAGGACTCAGCGCTTTCACTGCCGTAGCCCGGGTTCAATCCCTAGTCGGTGAACTAAGATCCTGCAAGCCACACAGCATGGAAAGAAAGAAAGAGAGAGAGAGAGAGAGAGAGAGAAGGGAGGGAAGGGGGGAGAGAGGGAGGGAGGGAGGGAGGATCCTAAGCACCATCGTCCACTTAGAGCAGCCAGGACATGGAGTGGAGTATTCCTACTGCACTTGAGCGGTCACAGCAGCAGGTTTCCATCCTATGGGTCTCTCCACCAGGTTAACCATCATCGTTACACCACCAACAACTGACTTCTTCAATGTATCATCTCCCATAGTTTGCCACAAAATCCCTATGAGAAAAGCACTATTATCTTCCCATTTTGAGGAAATGAGGAAACAGGCTAAGGAATTTTAAGTGATTTGCCCTAAGTCAGAGTTTCTCAGCACCATGGACCTTCCGGCCTGGAGGATTTTTTGCCATGGGGGTGGAGAGGCTTCCAGTGCCCTGTAGGATATTCAGCAGCATCCCTGCCTCTACCCACTAGAGGCCAGAATCAGATCCCCTTCAGCCGTGACAACAAGTGTCTCCAGTCCTTGCCAAATGTCCCCTGGGGGCAAAATCAGGTAGGGACCACTGCTCTGCATCAGGTCAGAGCAGAGGACACAGAGTCTCCACCAGCCCACCGCCCGGGAGCAGCTGCGATGCCACCCTTTGCTACTGGCAAGCTGAGAGGCCCAGCAGGCCCCAATGGAGCCCTCACTGCTCTGTCTCACAGGCTGTGGGCCCTGAAGCAAGGCCTGGGAGAAGCTCACGGAGTGACACAGTGAGATAAAGGTGCAGCCAGTGCCAGCGGTGATTCCTGGCACAGACTCATCCCTCAATAAAGTAGTGCCTAGTGTGCATCTTTCTTCCTGTCCTGCCAAAGGCTCCAGTTGCACATATAAAAGATTCTCATTCTGTTCACTTAAAAAAGAACCATAGAAAAAGAATTCTGCCTGCAAGGGCATACCTAGTGTATTCAAAACCCAGGAAGGACCATTTTTTAAAACTCATATGAAAAAATTATTTTCAGTAATACTTCTGTAAAAATCCATTATTTTTATGATTTGTTCTTTAGTATCAGAACCATCAAGTTTAAAATAATACATTTCAACTTTACTGATATTATCCAAATTTAGTTAAACAGTTCATGTATGAACTAAAATTTGCACTTACCAAAGAAAAATACTACATCTCCAGGTCTCCGCTGTTTCACCTTTTAAGCAGAAACAAAAGCTCCAAATGGTCACAGAGAATGACAGAATTACAAACCTCAGTAATACTATGATTGTTCATTTCAAATCTACTGTTTAAATGCAGAAATATACAGGGGTTAAATACACAAAGAATGTCTGAAGCAAGCTGGAACAATTCCAAACTCTTAAAAATCTTCTCTCAAAATGAATTCACGTAGCTGAATCCCATGCCATGTGTTGGAGGCTACCTGTATAATTAGGAGTCTCTGATTTAACTTCCATGTAGTCTACGATATCTATTAAAGGATAAGTAATCAGGACTTCCCTGGTGGCGCAGTGTTTAAGAATCCTCCTGCCAATGCAAGGGACACGGGTTCGAGCCCTGGTCTGGGAAGATCCCACATGCCACGGAGCAACTAAGCCCGTGCACCACAACAACTGGGCCTGCGAGCCACAACTACTGAAGTCCGAGCGCCTAGAGCCCGTGCTCCGCAGCAAGAGAAGCCACTGCAGTGAGAAGTCCGCCCAACGCAACAAAGAGTAGCCCCCACTCGCCGCAACTAGAGAAAGCACACACACAGCAATGAAGACCCAACACAGCCAAAAATAAATTAATTAAATAAATAAATTAAAAAGAAAGGATAAGTAATCAAAAAGTACTTATTTGAGGCTTACATATATATTGTTAAAACTCAAATTACCACAGCAATTATTCAGAACACACACCAACAAAAGATTTTTGTTGGAGGAATATGTTATCACCAACATTCAGAATTACAGGCACAATTCTAGACTTTCAGACTTTGCAGACAAACTTTTGGATGGTTTTATTTTACTATTAAATTTCCTACAGACACTGCACCCCTTTATCACCCACACCAGAGCAGACTACTCCTACCACCCAGTCCTTGGTACACCACTGTCTGCTTCACAGGGTTAAAATGGTACTCAGAAGTTCCAAGCCCATAAAGTAGTTGGGTGCCAAAGAATAATGGAAAGAGAAAAGTCACAAGAAAACCATCATAAAAGAAAATGAAGTGGAGAAATCTCCTGGTCCCACTTCTAGTCTGACTCCAGCGGACTGTGTGAGACAAGCTAAGAAGTGTTTCCAGGCAGTGCAGTGCAGTGGAGGGACTCAGCACACAGGCTTTGAAGGTTGGCTGCTGCTGTGTGACCCTGGACAAGTCACTTAATCTCTCTGGGCCTGTCAGTTTTCTCATCTTCAAGAAGGAGATAAATAATATCTGCCCCATGGAGCTGTTGTAAGGTAATAAAAGGAAAGCAGAATTAAGTGCTCTGTATATAACAGTCAGCTGTACCTGGGAAATATCCTGAAATTACTGAATCTGGATGATGAACATATAGGGATTCATTATACTATTCCCTTTTGATGCCCTACACATACTCGCCTCAATGACTGGATGTCGGACTGACTCCAGGCATTCATTACAAAATACAAACATGGGAGAAGTGCTTCCAGATCCAAGCCCGATGACCCGAGACTGGTGCCCTGAATCCTTCTGCTCTGCATGGATCACAGCCCAGCAAAAGACACAACAATGATATGAGGACTGTTGCCGAAGGAGGGAAATCCCCCCAAAAGGCTGAATGAACTGAATGCAATACATACCACAAACGACTCTAAGGCCGGAATTCCGGGGTCAAGCTGGGAAGAAAGCCAGGGACCCCCTTCAGCACATGCAGGACTTTCAAGCCACCCAAGCCCGGGCAGGCAGGCAGGCAAGGGAGCCCTCAACCAAGCTCACCCTCAAAACACAATGAAAGCCAAGCCAGTGTCCTTCCCCTGCTCTCCTAAGACACCTCTCGGCCTGCCCGACAGCCTGCCCCACACGCTCCCCACAAAGCTTCCCATGTCTTAACAAGGCTTGCCGGATGCTCTTCGCGCGCACGTGGCCTCCTCGGCCCCTGACCTATGAACCAAGCTTGGGCGGGGCCGCCCCACCTCCGCACATCTCCTGGTGCTCCTTCCTCCAAGTCTTTTCCAAGGTCACCACTTAGCACACCAGCTCCGGCAGTGTCTCACTCACAGAGCAAGCCGAGCGTGGCTACAAACTAACACCGTCCATAGGAAGCAGGAGGCCTGAGGGCCGGGGCCCACTCCTGGCTAACCTAGGACTTCAGACTGGCAGGTGTGAGTCTCACTTTCCACACCTATAAAACTGGGTAGTAATCCTGCCTCCCTACCGAACTAGAAAGATCATGGTGAGGATCAGAATGGGCGGGACATGGGACAGCACTGCTGCAAGTTGTGACGCCCACACACGCTGTAGTTCCCTGAGGTGGAAGCCCCTCCCTATCACCCCGCCCTGCTCTCTGCCCTCTTTCTGGCTCCTTTCCCTCTCTGCCCTAAAGGCTTAGATCGCTACAAACAAACCAAAAAACCCCCCAGCTCTCCTCAGTATATGTATACCACACCCTAGCATAAAAAGGAGTAACAAAGGACTTCTAGGGAGTCACCATAAAAATAGGTTAACACCAGGCAAAATCTCTTATGCTGTGAAACACTGAATATCACACATCTTATCACAACCCCCAAGACCAACAGCTGGGGTTCCCTTTCAACTTCTGAGCCCTCTGGAAGAAGGGAGTATTTTGATCACACCACAGAGAATCTGCTTACAAAGGAAAGCGGCTTCTCCCACTGAAAACAACCCTGGTAATAAGGAAGAGCTCAGAACCCAAGCAGACGTCTATTCTGAAAAATCTAAATATAGCAACAGTCACCTCCAGGTTAATTATCCAAATATCAGGGTTAGGATAAAGCGTACCAAAAAACTCTTCCAACTCTTTAAGGTAATGGCTCCAATACTCATGAACTTTTTGTCATCACATTAAAAACAAAAAACAAAACAAGTAAATACACTGCTTAAAGTGCTGAGAAACCAGGTCTTAATGGAGAAATGGATCCAGGTGGAACTCATGCCTCCTGCGGCTACTCAGCCTCCCATGTCCCAGCTGCCCCCTCCCTGCACTAGCACCTGAGCTCCCTGTGCACATCCAAATGGACACGTGGGCCAATTCCTGGAAAGAGGTGACGGTTGGAAACCACACATGCTCCGGCTGCCCGAAACGTCTTCATGAGCTCAAACGTCACCACAGAAACCCCTGAGACTAGGTAAACAGCCAAATGCCAAATTCTGCAGTTATCTCATGCCCTTGGGGAAAATGTCATTCACCATCAAAGTTACCAAGAAAGCACTAAAGATGAACCACACATCCCATAAAGCAGCCTCCTTCCTTTTAGCATCCAGCACAACAGGTAGCTATTTAACGTGACCTCCCCCAATACTAACCCACAGGAGTTCATGCATTAATCCCGTATGTATCAATGTCCTTACTCTCTCTGGGACACTGTGCCCAAGGCTGAAGATGAAGAAATAAGAGCCTGGATCAAAGAAGACAGAGCTATAAATAAAGCATTGTAACACAAGACAATAATACCAGTTGATGTATGTACTTAACACCTACTATGTGCTAGTCCAGCAGGCCTCAAAATGTGGTCCCTGAAGCCCCCAAGAAGCTTTCAGGGGGTCTGAAACCATCTGTATTGTAATACAAAGAATTTTTTGCCTTTTCATTGTATTGACTTTTGCAGTAATGGTGCAAATGCAATATTGGTTAAAACTGCTGACGCCCTGGCACAAATCAAGGTAGCGACACCAAACTGTACCAGTAATTCTTGTATTTTTCCCCTCACGCACTCACAGAAAGGGGGGAAAGAAAAAATGAAGGCCAGTTTCACTTAAGAATGCCCTTGATGAAACAGTAAAGATAATTAATTTTACTAGATCTCTACCCTTGAGTAAATATCTTTTTAATATTCTATGTGATGAAATGGCACGTATTTCAATGGTCACCTTGAGAAAAAGCTCTTAAGCATGTGGCAATTGAGTTGTAAGCTAAACTAGTCATTTTTTCATAGAATATCATTTTTACCTGAAAAAAAAAATGACAAACTATAGTTATTCAGACTTGCCTATCTGTTATGTTAATATTTGAAGAGAGCCTGTTAACTTCAAATCTGCATTGATAATGGTATAAAATTTGAGCTTTCACTTAGAAGTCAGAACTCTAGAAACTCATGTCTGCCACCGTAACCTTGATGATTTCTAATCGTCAAGACTTTTCTGATGAGATCACAGGTGAGTCAAGTGTAATTTTATTTTTATTTTTTTTAATTTATTTATTTTTGGCTGCGTTGGGTCTTCGTTGCTGCATGCAGGCTTTCTCTAATTGCGGCGAGCGGGGCCTACTCTTCATTGCGGTGCACAGGCTTCTCACTGCAGTGGCTTCTCTTGTTGCAGAGCACGGGCTCTAGGTGCGTGGGCTTCAGTAGTTGTGGCTCAGGGGCTCTAGAGCGCAGGCTCAGTAGTTGTGGCGCACAGGCTTAGCTGCTCCGTGGCATGTGGGATCTTCCCAGACCAGGGCTCAAACCCATGTCCCCTGCATTAGCAGGCAGATTCTTAACCACTGTGCCACCAGGTAAGTCCTGAGTCAAGTGTAATTTTAGATAGACAGATTGATAGAGGTGAGTGAAGTGTAATTTTAGGTAGACAGATAGATGGATGGATGAAATATGACAATATTTAAAAGATCTGCATAACTTGGTAAACCAATATTTTCCAGATGATCAAAGCATGATGTTACAAAGCTTTGGATGGGTAAAAGACCCATTCAAAGTACAAGCTAGATCAATACATTTTAATGTAACAGAATAAATGGTTTCAGATTCCACATTGCAACTAACCTTCAGTAAACTACCACCTGTCAAGTTTTGGTATAGTATCAAAGAATATCCACATTACATTAAAAAAAATGGCTATAGGAAAAATACAGTCTCACCATTAACATCATACTCAACGGTGAAAGGTTGAAAGCTTTTCCTCTACAATCAGGAACAAGACAAGGGTGCCTACTCTCAACATTCCTATTCAACACAGTCCTGGAAGTCCTAGGCAGAGCAATCAGGCAAGAAAAAGAAAAGGCATCAAACTTGAAAAGGAAGAAGTAAAACTGGCTCTATTTGCAGATTACATGATTTTTATATATAGAAAGTCCTAAAGAGTCCACCAAAAAACCATTAGATATAATCAACAAATTCAGTAAAGTTGCAGGATACAAAGTTGACACACAAAAATCAGCAGCATTTTCTATACTAGCAATGAATTATCTGAAAAAGAAATAAAGAAAACCCATTTTCAATAGCATCAAGAAGAATAAAATTCCTAGAAATAAATTTAACCAAGTAGGTGAAAATCTTCTACACTGAAAACTACAGGACATTGATGAAAGAAATCTAGAAGACACAAATAAATAAAAGGGTGTTCCATGTTCATGGACTGGAAGAATTAATATTGTTAAAATGTCCATACTACCAAAAGCCATCTATAGATTCAATTCAATCCCTATTCAAGATTCCAAAGGCATTTTTTACAGAAATAGAAAAAATGCCTAAAATGTATGTGAAACCACAAAATATCCCAAATAACCAAAGCAATCCTGAGAAAGAAGAACAAAGTGGGAGGCATCTCACTTCCTGATTTCAAGCTATATTATAAAGCTATAGTAATCAAAACAGTATGTACTGACATAAAACCACACGCATACAGTAATGGAACAGAATCAAGAGCCCAAAAATAAACCCCTGCATATACAGTCAACTAATATTTCTCAAGGGATTTAAGCATAAACAATGGAGAAAGGACAGTTTCTTCAATAAATGATGTTGAAAAGCTGGATATTCATAAGTAGAAGAATGAAACGAGACCCCTATCTTACATCACTCACAAACATAAACTCTAAATGGATTAAAGACTTAATGTAAGACCTGAAACCATAAAACTCCTAGAAGAAAACATAGAAATAAAGCTCCCTGACATGGGTCTTGGCAATGATTTTTTGGATATAACACCTAAAGCACAAGCAACAAAATAAAAAATAAACAAGTGGAACTACATCAAACTAAAAGATTCTGCACAGCAAAACAATCAAACATGAAAGACAACCTACAGAATAGGAGAAAATACTTGCAAATAATACATCTGATAAGGGGTTAATATCCAAAACATATAAAAGAATTCAGTAACAACAACAAGAAAATACCCCAATTAAAAATTGGCAAAGGACCTAAATAGACATTTTTCCAATGAAGACATACAGATGGCCAATAGGTATACAGCCACTACAGAAAACAGTATGGAGGTTCCTCAAAATATTAAAAATAGAACTACCATATGATCCAGAAATTCTACTTCTGGATATACATCCAGAGAAAAAGAGAACACACTGTTGAAGAGATACCTGCAACCCAATGTTCATAGCAGCACTATTTACAATAACCAAGACATGGAAACAAACCAAGTGTCCACTGACAGATGAATGGATAAAGAAGCTGTGACATATATAAAATGAAATACTACCAGAAAAAGGAAGGAAGTCCTGCCTTTTGCTACAGCATGGAAAGACCACAAGGGCAATTATGCTACTTTTACTGTACCTCTGAAACTCTAAAGGGTGACTTTTGAATCCGTCTCTCCAAGTCTGTGCTATGACAGATGCACGGAGAGGAGCTTAATAAGCACAGGAAGTGCAGCACTCTGTCTGCCTGCTGGTGCCTGTCATAGGCAGTCTTTTATGGGAAACCAAGAAGCACAAAAGAGACAACAGAAGAAAGAGAGATACTATGGATGAAAGTGAAGGAGAGATGAAAGAGTAGAAAAGTGGGCAGGAACCGCAGGAAATGAAAGGAGAAGGGCCCCACACTTGGGATTGCACACAATGTCATCGCTGGGGACTGGCTTCTTTCACTTAGCCCAGTACTCTGGAGATGCACCCAGGGTGTTACATGTGCAGGTAGTTTGTTCCTTTTGATTGCTGTGTAGCATTCCATAATGTACTCATTGACCTGTTTAAAGACGTCTGGGTGGTTTCCAGTTTGGGGCTCTTCCAAATAAAGCTTCTATGAACACTCAGAAGGAAGGAAGGGAGGGACGGAGGGAGGAAGGGAGGGAAGGAGGGAGGGAGGGGCACTGACCTATCCACAGTCTTTCCCTGGAGCTTTTCCACTTCCTTTCTTAAAATCTGAACCCTCATTCTTAACCCTTATTCTTTTCTGTCGAATGACAAGCATCAGAGTACCTGCTCAGCACCACTTTGTAACAAGTGCTGACAATTCGCTTTTGTCTCCTTTGCATCCTGGTTTTAACAATCCAAATCTCTTCCATGGACAATGACTTCATTTTCTCCCTTTTTTGTCAGCATTCTCTTTGGCATATTTACCTATTTTCCAGAGACACATATATGAGACCTCTAGTTAGACTTCTAGTATGCTATGAACATAAACCGTTTCAGAATGCATATCTGAACAAAGAAACACTTCACAAAGATCAAAGTTGCATCACCATTCAATGAGGGGCTTCCCACTGGCTCAATTATGAAACACCACCCCATCTGCACCTGCAAAACATTTCAACACAATCTCTAGGTTACAAGTGTCATTTATCACTAGCCTCTATGTCATGAGACATATTTTCAGCACTAAAACTGAATGTGCACTCATTCGTCACAAAGACGGATGAGAGCTAAAACCCAGTCTGACTGGCTATGGAGATGAACAGAATAGAATACTCTTTTAAAATATTTATATTGGTTTCTCGAGTTCTCATAGAAAAAGCTTCTTTTCCTGTTTCCCTGTTAGGAAACATCTGTATTCCTACAGAGAAAATGGAAGGATCAGCTATCCAGCAACAATGTCAAATACATTAAAAATTAACAAGAAAAAATTAACCCCACGGTAATATTCCTTCTCTGGTTTCATAAGCTATATAATATGTATACTTCACACAGCTGCCCTACTAAATGTCTAAGCCTCAGCATTTGTTCTGAAAAGGAAAGGGCCGAAAATAAATCATTTCAAGATGCCCAGGGTTCTATGGGCAAAGACAAAGCAGAGCAACTTTAATGGGGGAAACTTTAATTTTATAAGCTGCATCTCTTGCCATAAATGTTATAAATATCTAATTATGTGCTACTCCCAACTAGTTGCCAATCCAAAAAAAAAAACCTGTAAAAATGATGTCATCACTATTTGTACACTACTTTGCTAGAATAAATATGTGCTTCCTTCTATGCAATCACCAGGAAAACCACCAGGAAACCACTATTCGCATAGGGCACTTCACGAAACAAGTTAACACAGTCATAAAGAGCATCCACTACCTCTTTACTACACGACGTGCACAGCTGTGGGATTGGAAGTTCAGAGCAGAATCCCGCATCCTTGCCCGCACTGCACTGAGGAGGAGGGGGCACACTCACCCGCTCTCCTCTACCTCGTCATCCCTCCCGAGGTTCAGCCAAATGCTGTCGGGAAGCAAGGAATCTGTTATTAACAACTGTAGTGTGGACTACAGAGCACTTACTGTGTGCCAGGCCTGGGCCCCCCCATCCCTAAAAGGTAGGTTTCATGATCCCCACTTTGTAGGTTAATAAGGTGACAGGATGTAACCACCCCACGCCACACCCAGGGAGACGCAGAGCCAGGATTCAAACTCAAGTCAGCCCAACTCAGGCTTATCCTCTGATATTTACATACATTTTCTTATTACATTTTATTACATTTAAAATTATTCCTGGATTTAAAAATCCTTTCAGTTATAACCTAGCAGAGGAAATAAAAGCATGACTAAAAATAACCATAATTTTAAGAAATGTGTTTCCATTCTCTATGGGATGAGATCTACAGTTAACCAACACCTAATGAGCACAGAGGAGGAAGGCGGAGCAGGAAAGGGTCATTCCGGCCAAGGCCTGAGCCAGCATGAGCAAAGGCACGTCATCGGCAAACAGCCGGGCCTGTTGAGAGAATGACACACGGGACTGGGGGTCCTCAAAGGCAGACGAGCGATGGCCTGGGCACCACGGAAGGCACCGGGCTCACGCCTGAGACGGTGAGTCACCTAAGCTTTGTGAAGAGAAGAGGATAACACAAGACAGACCTTTCCAAGACTAATCTCTGCAGAATCAGTGCAAGCTATCCCACGCACGCCGCTACCAGTGAGACTCCTACCGACAGAACCCAGCACTGCCGCCTGCCTCCGCCCTCTCCTCCTTCCTGACTGTCAGAGGCAACGGAGTCCCTGGGGGAACCCCATCCCTTCCCTCCTCCTCCTCCTCCTCCTCCTCCTCCTCCTCCTCCTCCTCCACGATCGCTCTTTAAATTATCCTGAATCTTCTTCCCCTCTATACCAGCTCCATCCTCTGGGCCTTCAAAACACCTAAGAATCTGTCATTTGCGGGGGAGTGGGGGGAATAAATAAATAAAACCTGCCTTTTCATTTTCAAATCTCACAAATGAGTGGTCTGGCTCCCCACTGCTGGGCAATCTAACTTCTGTTCCCACTGAAATCTTTACAGAACACACCAAACTGCCATCCTTCGCTCATCAAATGCAATGGAGCCCCCTCGGTCTTCACCCACTTGCCTGAACACTCAGTATTGCTGATCATCCTCTTCGTCTTGAAGTTGCTTCTTCCTTGGACCTCTGTGGCTGCCTCTTCTGGTTCTTGTCCTAACTCTGACCACCCTTTTCCACTCGACTTCCAAACCAGGTGGGTGCTGTATCCCCACGTCCCGTCCCAGGCCCTGCAGTCTACGCCATGGGAACACTTACAACATCTCTGCCCTGTCCTTACCCTCCTCAGCTCGAGCCCCACATTTAAAACTGTGCGGAGGATGAAAAAACAGGTCCCAACTGGGACAGACTTAGTTTGAAAACGCAAGGTGAGATGTTTAGAAAAGGAGGCAGAAGTGAAATTGTGGAAAGCCTCCCAGGTCAGGGAGGGTCAGCGAAGGTCACTGAGGAGGGAGGGACTCTTCAAACTGGCATTTGCAGGTTAGCCTGGCAGGGTGGTGAAGGATGGGTCTTGAAAGCAGAGGGGCCCAAGGAGACCACTGAGTCCAGCCTTAAGAAATTAGAGCAGGAGCGACTGTGGTGACAGTGGCAACAGAAAGGAAGAGGAGGTCCCCTCTCACCAGTCCGCCATCACTAACCAGGTTCCGTGTTTCCTCCTGCGTCTCCTCGGCAACGCTGGGCAGTGCTGTTACCGACATCATCCACATACAGTCCCTGCCGTGAAGGGACACACAGGCTAGGTGGGGATGACAAGAAAAGATGTCCAGCCTTTAAAAAAAAAAAAAAACCTCACAGAACAAAAAGTGAAATAAGCTATCTGAGAGGCAATCAACAATGAACAGAGTTTAAGAGCTTCTATCCAAAGTAGTAACACTACCTGGCCAAGTCTCCAGATAACCAACCACACAGCAATAGAAACAGAAGATCCCTGATCATTATCATGCAATGTCTATAACTAGCTAAGTTAGAACAACGTTCAACTGAGGCTTCATAACCAGCCCACTTCTAGGCACACACCAAATACATATAAATGCCCAAAGAATATGGGTAGGGTGAAAGACAGAATTCACCTCCCCTCTATGAGCATATGGCCTCAACAGTGAAATCTCGGGGTTGTAGTGAGGTTTGTAGGAGCTAAGGCTTTAGGGCAAATCATCTGAGCAATTTACTGAAAACACATATTCCACAGTCCCATCCTTGCAAATTCTGATTTAGAAATCTGTTTTCAAATAGCCATCCAGGGAATTCTGATCCAGAACAGTGTACCAGTCACCCTTTTAAATGCTCTCAGAAGTGGTCTGCCAAGCCTAGAGTAACACAAGTCAGAATTCAAATGCACTTTATTAAGATATTTGGTCACCTCTAATCTAGTAAAAATATTGATTTCTCTGGGGTCCAATTTGTGAAACTCACACGAATGTGATAACGTGCAGAAGCAGAAAAATACTCCATCACACATTAGTAGGCTTCATCTCAGAAACACACCTCAATTGCAAATTTTTATATATGTTCAGCTCACCTAAGTCGGTTCAGAACACTAATAAAAATCCTGTGAAAATCTCAGGCAAGAAAAATTTAATAGAGGAAGGCCCAATGGAGCAGTTTTCTCAAATGGGTATATTAAGCTATAAAACAAAGAATGCTGTCCACCATCCAGTTCTACCTACAGTACACCATGAAAGGAATTCAGGGTGAAGATCAGGAATGAGGCACTCCACGTTCTGGGAAAACAGGCAGAACAGGCCCTCACACAGGTATTTTTAGGAGAAAATTTTATGAACACAGATGCTGGCATCTTCCCATACTTAGAAAAGCAGTAAAATCATTAACGCGACTAGCAGCAACTTCTACTGAGAGGCGTGCCTGACTACACACACCCTTCACCAAAATCACACACATGCGTGTCTCTGTGGAGCAGGCCCTCAGAGCTATCCAAGAAGCTGTCTGCCAGGCTGCAGTCCTTAATGGGACCACCCCCCCCAATCAAACTGAAACTCACAGCTCTAACGCTGTGCGTTTTTCTTTTTTAAGTCAACAAAGTCAATAATTTATTCTCTTATATTTTCATAACTCTTTCCCATAAAAAAGTTGATTGGAATTTCTTCTGTGTTTTCTGAAAGCAAGAATCCAGGGCTTCCCTGGTGGCACAGTGGTTGAGACTCCGCCTGCCGATGCAGGGGACACGGGTTCGTGCCCCGGTCTGGGAAGATCCCACATGCCGCGGAGCAGCTGGGCCCGTGAGCCATGGCCACTGGGCCTGCGCGTCCGGAGCCTGTGCGCCGCAACGGGAGAGGCCACAGCAGTGAGAGGCCCGCGTACCGCCCAAAAAAAAGAAAAAGAATCCAAGTTTTCAGGGATCACAGAAACAGTTCCGTTTAGGACTTGCCAGAGACCACAACCTCCCTGGACTCTCCTGAGCCTTTCATCCTTGGCTTTCCGAATGTGATGAATAACAAATCTACCCCTGAAACCAAACAATGTTCATGCCCTTAACAGTTTGGCTGAAGCCTCTGGCGGGATGCAATATGGTGCGAATGGGTCCAAGGTCCCAGGCGGGATCTCTGTCAAAGCTCATCTGTCCTGCTCTGTTCCTCTGTCCCACTGACACCCGCAGGGGCAAGTCAGTGCCCACACAGTCACCAGCACCTCAGACACTCTTAACTAACCTTGTCCATATCACAGTGCAAGGCCGTTTCTGCCTGATGATGAATTAGTCCAGAACGCTTTTTGTGCATTTGGCACTGGACTACTTCCACAAAGCAAGTTGGGCGTGTCCATGAAGTCAGACCAGCAGGAAGTTCCTCAAGATAACAGGCAGGATACTGCCACTCCTTCCTATACATCAGGAAAGTGGAAAACACTGAAGGGTTTCTCAATAGAGCGATGAGATCTCAGAATTCAGTGGTGGAAAGTACACCAGATTGGAGTCTGGAGAGCTGCTCGCCCAGCCCCACTGATCAGCCTTTCAGCAGCCTTGTGACCTGGGATATAACTCTGGAGCCTCAGTTAAGGAGACAGTAAGATGATCTCTGAGGCCCCTCTGAGGTTCTAAAATCTAGGATTTTATGACTCTTTCCTTCAAAATTCTGTCTTTAATCCCACTGGCAGTCAGTGCTCCAGGGCAGCCCTCCGGTCTCTGGGCGGGGATGCAGATGGCTCCACTGCAAACTGGGAATGGTTTCACCAGTACAGAGATGCCTCTGACAGCCTAGCAGAGTATACAATGACAACCACATCTGTGAAAATAACAAGTACATGTATTATCTATGAATACTCATTTGCAGATGAAAAGAAGCAAAAAAGTTTAAGACAATTTTATATAAGAAAAACTCAGAAGAAAAGCTTAGCAATGCATTGTAAAAAATTTTTTTCTTTTTGCAAATTAGGAGAAGACTACGATTTTTCCATTTTTGTGGCAGTGCAGTTTCTGCAAATGAAAAGTACTAGGACACAATCTGCAAATCAATCGTAAAGATGAGGATTAAAAACGTGAAGCCTCAGGGCTTCCCTGGTGGCGCAGTGGTTGAGGGTCCGCCTGCCGATGCAGGGGACACGGGTTCGTGCCCTGGTCCGGGAGGATCCCACATGCCGCGGAGCGGCTGGGCCCGTGAGCCATGGCCGCTGGGCCTGCGCGTCCGGAGCCTGTGCTCCGCAACGGGAGAGGCCACAATAGTGAGAGGCCCGCGTACCGCAAAAAAAAACCAAAAAAACCCCGTGAAGCCTAGAAAACTCACAAGACTTGCCCGAGGTCATGCAGCTAATAGAGGCTGAGTCAACATTATAGCAGGTCTCCTGATTTCTGGGTAGGTGTTTCCCACTACACAGCTGCCTTCCAAAAGGAGCAGTTCTCACCTCTGTTGTACTGCCCTCCAGGCAAGAAGACTTTGTTGCCTCGCCTGTAATCAATTCCAGCTCTAACCTTTCTTATTTTCAAGAGTTTCCTTGGCATGTGCACCTAAATCGCTCTTCTGATAATTTTACCCATTTCCTCATGTTGATAAAAAATGGCCTTCCATCTAGGTAGTAACCAAGCTCTTTAAACCAGCAACTATACTCCAAAGTTTTACAGAGGGGTGGAAGGGGGGAATCTGTGTGTGACTGTTCTTTGTATCCCATTACTCAGGAGACTGGGCAAAATGAGAGGTCCTCTGAGAGGAGGTTTTGTTAAATGAAATCTTTTACTTCTGGTCATTCAGACGTGCCTTTTTCTGGTTTAGGAAAATCACTTTCAGACTGCAAACCTGTGAAGGTGTCCAGGGAAAAAACCAGGTACAGGGGTGCCCTGACAACCCTGCCCACCTCCACCAACAAACAGCGTGACTCCCACAGAAGAGGCCGCCGGGGAGCCAGCCTCGTGGAGAGCTGCATTCCACAGGTGCCTGACTCGCTGGTTTCAAGGTTCCATGGTCACCACTCTGGACTCTGAATCCAGAGATGCCTAAATTGTCCCAGGTTTTAAGGTGTTTGTTTTATTCTATAAGATCCATGAGATTTGAGCCCATGTCATCTCACAAGAAATGACCTTTACCTAGTAATATTATTAATAAATTAGTATTTCTTGAGTGCTTATTTTGTACCAAAGTAAGTGATCTTGATCTTTTTTCCCATTTTTATCCCCCACACAAGTCTCTGAGGTAGATTTTTTTATTATCCCATTTCACAGAAGAGGAAACTGAAGCTGAGGGAAGTGATGAAACAGGCCCAGGCACTCGCAGCAGGTGCTCCACGAACATTAACACATTTGCCTCTTTCACCTTCTTATAGATCTAATAAAGCCTTCTTGTTCTGTGACTTTTCATTGTATATCTTATTTCCCACATAACTCCTCTACTCTCTGATAAGCAAGTGTTGATTTATTCCCATCCACGTACAGCCTGACACATTTTACATGTTCAATGCCTGTTCAGAGAAAAGGCTTTTCACCATCCATTCTAAAGTTTGGGGATTTCATCTCTGTGCTAATAGTGCTGCACTGCCTCAGGTTCAATTCTAGTAGAGCTCAGTTCCCACCAGAATTTTTAAATTATCACTTTCTCTAAAATGCAGGCAAATAAGCATATGTCATCAGGGTAATGCAAATTAAAATGAGATATTACTCCATACCTAATAGAGTGGCCCAAATCTAACACCACCACCACCAAACGCTGGTGAGACACGGAGCAACAAGGACTCTCATTCATTTCTGGTGGGAATTCAAAATGGTACAGCTACTTTGGAAGAAAGTCTGGCGACTTCTCACTAAACTAAAGGTACTCACACCATACAATCCAGTAATCACTCTCCTTGGTACTTACCTAAAGGAGGTGAAAACTTAAGCCCACACAAAAACCTGAACACAGATGTTTATAGCAGCTTTATCTAGAACTGCCCAAACTCAGAAGCAATCAAGATGTCCTTCAGTAGATGAATGGATAAACAAACGTGGCACATTCAGACAAGGGGATATTATTCAGTGCTAAAAAGGAATGAGTTATTAAGCCATGACAAGACATAGAGGAACCTTAAATGAATATTACTAAGTGACAGAAGGCAGTCTGAAAAGGTTACAGACAGTCTGATTACAACTACATGAAATTCTGGAAAAGGAGAAACTATGGAAACAGTAAAAAAAGATCAGTGGTTGCCAGGAGTTGGGAGAAAGAAGGGATGAACAGGTGGAGCACAGAGGATTTTTAGGGCAGTGAAAATACTCCATCCGATACAGCAATGGTGGATACATGTCATCATGTATTTGTCCAAACCCAAAGAATGTACAGCACCAAGAGTGAACCCTAATGTAAACATGGACTTTGGGTGATGATGACATGTCAGTGTAGGGTCATCAACTGTAGCAAGTTCCATCCTGGTAGGCGATGCTGGTGGTGAGGAGGCTCTGCAGGTGTGGGGTCACGACACATATGAGAAGTCTGCTTACCTCTCTATTTT
Source organism: Delphinapterus leucas (assembly GCF_059928025.1). Classification (NCBI taxonomy): domain Eukaryota; kingdom Metazoa; phylum Chordata; class Mammalia; order Artiodactyla; family Monodontidae; genus Delphinapterus; species Delphinapterus leucas. Next base: position 18,438,849 of record NC_143130.1, on the reverse strand, counting down.
GCTGTGAAAACTGCTCTTTAAAAAGTTGTCTTTAAAAATAAAAATAAATTAAGAATAAGGCAGGCTACTTTCTTTCAAGAAGCCTCTGAACTTGAGACCATTTTCAAAAGATTAGATAGCATCCTAAGAAAAGTGTGAAAGAAAAAGGCCCCCTTTTGTCCCAAATGTAAAATAACACCTATTTTCAGCGCCAGACTGGCAGCGCTGACCTGACCGCAGACGGCTCACTCAGTCCAGCAGGAGACACACGGGCCGTGAACATGGCACGCCTGTGCTCAGCCGGGGCCACCATCCTGGGGCAGCAGGCCTGCGGAGAGAGGGCTGAAGTCTCCAGGCTCGACGTCCAGGGACCGGCTTCTCTTACTGAGCGACCCGACAGCGCAGAACCGCATAACAGTGGCAAGAGCTCCCCACGGACCTGCCGAACGAGCCCCAACCCTGCCCCAGGAGGTGCCGTTGAGCATCACCCGCAAGGTCAACCCAGAAAGCCAAGTGTCTAACACCACACCACGTTCAAGGTCACTGTATCTTTGCCCTGAACAGCGCAGAAAGAAGAGACAAACAGAAGATTTAGGAATGTGCAGATGCCCCCTCAAAGCTGCCTTTGTGTCAACACACAACCCCTAAAATGTGTTTCACTCTGATGAACAACCTTCCACAAATGCCAGTTTAGAGAGTAAACTGGGTGCAAACTTGTTGGGCGGGGGAGGGGGCGTTGGCGAGGAGAAGCGGCGGCATCAGGGGCACTTTGGCAGTAAATACCAAACAAAACAAAACTCTAATATACACCTATGCTTTGACTGCGAAATTCTACTCCTTGGAATTTCCTGAGGACCAAAGCAAAGATGTACCCCCACAAAAGAATGTACATTAATTAGTCTTCTAAGAATTGCATGTAACATAAAAATTGTATGCAATATTTTAAAAGGATAAATAGGAGATAAGTAAGTGATGGAAGAGCCATAAAACAGAACACTACAACAGTGATTAAAAATGACGAGATAAAAGTATCCTTACTGACATAGAAAAGTTTATGTGAAAAAAATTATGTTTTAAAATGGTACCCAAGGGGAATGCCTGGCAGTTCAGTGGTTAGGACTCAGAGCTTTCACTGCCAGGCCAGGGTTCCATCCCTGATCGGGGAACTAAGATCTCGCACGCAAAAAAGGTACCCAAAAGGTGCCTCTCACTAAGGTAGCCCTAAAGCAAAAGCAGAGTCAACATGGTTTCTGTGTTGCTTTAATGGAGATTTTATATTGAACAATGGAGAACTGAATGTCTTCGTCCAGTCCCTTTACACTTAAATTGGCATTCAAAGTAGTATTAAGGAACGAGCAACGGCAGCTACCAGCCACAAGTGGCTATCCACAGTAAAACTCTTTACAATTAGATAAAATGTAAAACTCAGTCCCTCAGTCACACTAGCCACATTTCAGGCGCTCAGTAGCCACATGTGCCTGGTGACCACCATACTGGACAGCACAGATATGGAACCTTTCCATCACCAGAAAAAGCTTCAGAACAAAAGGAAAAGGGTAGGCAAAGAGGATAAATTGGGGCTTGACTAATAAAGAATGAAAGCACAGCCCAAGCTTCCGGGTTAGTGTCCACACTAAGCAACAGCACGGCCCACACAGCAACTGCTGAAAAACCATTGGTCCTTTCATCTATTAATAGGGATGTCACCAACAATTTATAACGGTATATATCTAAGTGACAGCCTTTGAAGCTGAAATCTACAAATTAAACTTAGTCCAAAGATAAGACCACTGCACAAAGAAACTTCACGCTGTTCCTTAGAAATCAATTCAGAACCAGTTCATTTCAAAAGGAAATCTCATTTCTTAAATTTAGATCCAAATCATTATTAAACTGCTTGATCACTCAACTTACACATGATGCCCCAAATCATATGCTGCTTTTTGCAAAAAAGCCCCATCCCACCAAGAAAACAAAGGTGTAACAAGCTAAAATGAAATTCTATAATCTTTTTGTAAAGCCAGTGTCTTCTTTAGATGCACTTACTGCATATGTGTATGCAAACTGATATCTGTGCATCTACGCATATAGATACATAACACAGAAGAGAAGGAACAAGTCTGCCCTCACTGAACACACGAGCACAGCATTTTCATCCTCCTGAGATAGTTCAACTCTCAATTTTTCAGATTAATGAACATAAACAAGGAATCAACCTCAGCAGACAAACGACTTCTATCTGGTTTTGGAATACACTAATAATTTTGCTGATAAGTTAGTCATTTTTTAACATTTTATTTTGAAATTATTTTCAGATTACAGAAGAATTATAAAAATCGTTCAGAGTTCCTATATACCCTATGTCCAGGTTCCCCCAAAGTTATAACACCTTATATACACAGTTTTAAAAACTAAGAAATTAACATTGGTACAATACTTTCAATTAAAGATTTTATTTAGATTAATAATCTTTTTTATTTTTTTACCTAGTATTATATATACTTAACTGGCCTTTTTTTTTTTTTTCATTAATTTATTTATTTATTTATTTTTGGCTGCGTTGGGTCTTCACTGCTGCGCATGGGCTTTCTCTAGTTGCGGCAAGAAACTAGAGTAGTAGTTGGGGCTACTCCTTGTTGTGGTGCGCGGGCTTCTCATTGCGGTGGCTTCTCTTGTTGTGGAGTTCTGGCTCTAGGCACGCAGGCTTCAGTAGTTGTGGCTCACAGGCTCTACAGCGCAGGCTCAGTAGTTGTGGCACATGGACTTAGTTGCTCCGAGGCATGTGGGATCTTCCTGGACCAGGGATCGAACCCGTGTCCCCTGCATTGGCAGGCGGATTCTTAACCACTGCGCCACCAGGGAAGACCCCTTAACTGGCCGTTTCTAAGCATACAAAGATTAGTAGGGGCAAAAGAGAACTGACAACCTCAAATCCAGAGAAGTTAACCAAAAAATCTTGATTTGTATTAGGTAATCGAATATCTTGACAGTAACAGCATACAAATGAGGGAGAATTCATCTGTGACTTTTTATTTTTGAAGTTCAACATTCTTCAACTGGTGGTAGGAAGCACAGAAATGTCTCCTCACTTGATAAGCATAAAAGAAATAAATCTAGGTTTTGGTTTGATTTTAAGGTATAAGGCTGCATTAAAAAGAAGGCTACACAAGTCTTTATATCACGAGGACCATTTAAACATAAGCATATGTATATATACATATGTATATATTTTTTTCTTTTCTTTTCTAGCTGAGTATCAAATTCATGCTACTCTTGCTCTCAAATGTCCTCCAGGGAAAAAGATTACCTGTCTCACTTATATTCCATAAACCTCACGAGCTCAACAAACACTACTAGGCAAGTTTGAGATAGAACTGGCTGTTAGGTATGCAACCCAGTGATAAAAATCTTTCGTGTGCACTTAGAATTTTCCACCTCCCAGAGCACTAATGTTCAAAGATCAACATGTTACAAAACACATTTGTTTAAATTGACTGATTGTTAAACATATGCTAACTGGCTCGTTTCAAAAGTATATACAAGGTGGTCTTGAACTTAAATGAGCACTAGGACAGCTCAGAAAATGTCCACATTTTGACACTTAGGGCCCAATTCTAACTTAGGACCACTCCCCAAATCAGATTTATAGAGCTTTTGCTTTGGTAAAGTCCTCAATGTGTAAAAGAAGATGGCTTTTAAAAGTTCAAAAGTTAAAAGAGTTAACAGGCAAATCATATAAAGAACCCGAAGTTTTGAAAAAACACAAACAGTAGCTGGAAAAAATGAAGCATAAAAACACACAATTCTCAGAGGTAAAATGTCTAGTAAGCATATTAATGTAGGTAGTGCTCCTATTAAAGCTGACTTTCACATAAGAATTCAAAACTTTAGAAATATGTCATCTCTTGATATTCTACACTACTATGAACACACATTCAAACATGATCCTAATGTGTGGAGAAAACGAAACCCTTGGTATACTGTCGGTGGAAATGTAAATTGTTGCAGCCACCATGAAAAACAGCATGGAGGTTCCTCAAAAAAGTAAAAATAGAACTACCACATGTCCAGCAATTCTACTTCTGGGTATATACCAGAGAAAACAAAAACACTATGTCTGTCTGCACTCCCATATTCATAGCAGGATTATTTACAATAGCCGAGACATGGAAACAACCCATGTGTCCATCAACAGATGAATGGATAAAGAAGATGTGGTATTTTTATACAATAGAGTATTAGCCATAAAGAAGAATGAAATCTTGCCATTTGTGACAACATGGATGGACCTTGAGGGGATTATGCTAAGTGAAATGAGTCAGACAGAGAAAGTACCCTATGATTTCACTTCTATGGGGAATCAAAAAACAAAACAAATGAACACATAAAACAAAACAGAAACAGACTCATAGATACAGAGAATAAACAGATGATTGTCAGAGGGAGGGGAGTGGGGGGATGAATGAAATAGGTGAGGAAGATTAAGAAATACAACTTCCAGTTATAAAATAAGTCATAAGGATGTAATACACAGCATAGAGAATATACTCAATATTATTGTAATATCTCTGTATGGTAACAGATGGTAGCTACACTTATTGTGGTGATTGTTTTATGATATATAGAAATATTGAATCACTATGTTGTACACCTGAAACTAATATTGCAAGTCAATTACACTTTTTTTTTTTGGCTGTGTTGGGTCTTCCTTGCTGCATGCGGGCTTTCTCTAGTTGCGGTGAGCGGGAGCTACTCTTCGTTGCGGTGCGCGGGTTTCTCATTGCGGGGGCTTCTCTTGTTGCGGAGCACGGGCTCCAGGCGCATGGGCTTCAGTAGTTGTGGCACGTGGGCTCTAGAGTGCGGGCTCAGTAGTTGTGGCACGCGGGCTCTGGAGTTCGGGCTCAGTAGTTGTGGCTGGCGGGGTCTAGAGTGCGGGCTCAGTAGTTGTGACACACGGGCTTAGCTGCTCTGCAGCATGTGGGACCTTCCTGGACCAGGGATCGAACCCACATCCCCTGCATTGGCAGGCTGATTCTTAACCACTGTGCCAGCGGGAAAGTCCAGTCAATTATACTTTAATTTAAAAAATCACCCTAATGGTACATCTGACCACTCCACCACATCATATTTTTAAATTAGTTAAATACATAACATTATATTGAACCAACTTAAAAACTTATGTCTGGTGGTCAGAAAGCAATCTTTTGGTATATCTAATTATATGTGGAACAAACAGGACGTAAAATTCAGTCAACTTTGTGTCATGCTAGCTTGAATAACTTAAAGGAATAATCAAAAGAACCTTTAGTTAAATCTAAATACTTGAATTTCACCCCTACTTGCCTCCTCTGTTTTGAATTATGGGTGAAGGGCTAAAAGACCAGAAGTCATATGAGAAACGAGATCAAAGAATCCCAAATCACCAAGAGCTGCTGTAAACACACATTTTCATCAAGTAAAATCACTATAAGTCTGGATCCTTTCATCATTTCTTTGAGGATGAGAACATTCAGATCCTTTCACATTACTAGACCTAGAAAATTACATTCTTAACAGGAATATATTAAAATGAATTTTGTAAAAACTAATTATCACTTAACACTGAGGGAGACTGTGTAAAACCTGTCTATGCCCCCAAAGTTTACCCTCTCCTTCCTCAAAGCCAATTCTTCCTCCTCCTTCTCCAGTTTCCATTCACCAACACAGCATCCTGCCGTCTCCAAGGATCCTGAATTCCAAGGCTGCTCCATTCATTCTCTCCGGTGGGCAGGGTGGGTGCTCTGAGGGACTCAAAGTCTGTCTGGGGCTGGGAGGTGTGGCAGCAGGGTGCGTCCATAACTTTCTTTCCAAGACTCCCATCCCACCTCAGACTTCCCACTGGCTCCAGTCTTTTCCTGTTCACATCTAGCTCCCATAGCTCCAACATATTAATCTTCCTGGGCCACTCTGACCAGCTGAGCCTACTACCCAAAACCAGATGCTCCTAAACGCGGCACTCAGGACAGCCTGACCTAGGATTCTCAAACAAATGCCATCTAGGGGTTTAGGTTGGATATAAGAGTACACTGGACAGAAAAAAAGGTCCCAAGAACAGCCTGATGCACGCAAGAGCTAATCACAGAACAGATGTGTAGCCAAGTGGATCAGGACAAGGGAGTAGTGCAACAACCAGGTCAGCGACCGTCAGAGGCCATATGACATCTCCGCGTGGAGGTGTCAACCATATTACAAGTGGAAAAGTGCAGAACGGCTCCGCCGTGGTGCCCCAGCAACCTCACCCTCCCCTACACAGCCCCGGAAGCAGATGTGTCCTGGAGGAGCACCTCACGCCCCTCCTGGAGCACGAGAGGAGGGCCTGAGGAGCACCAGGAGGCTGTCTTAGTCTGTTCCAGCTGCTGTAACAGAATACCACAGCCCAGATGGCTTACAGACACCAGAAATTGATTTCTCACTTTTGGAAGCTGGAAGTCCAAGATCAGGGTGCCAGCACGGTGGGGTGAGGGCCCTCTTCTGGCGTGCAGGCTTCTGACCGTACCCTCTCCTAGTGGAAGGAGCAAGGGAGCGCTCTGAACTCTCTTTTATAAGACTCCACCCTCACAACTCAAGCACTCCCAAAGGCCCTACTTGAACACCAACACAATGGCCATGAGGATTCCAACATGTGGATTCTGGGGAGACACAAACTCTCAGACCATAGCAGAGGCCAACTCCCATCAGCCTCCCGCCCTCTCTGATTGCCTCCCAGGTTCTGGTGAAGTATGGGGCCTTCCACACACACCACCCTGCTCTGAGTAGACGTCCAGAACATAAACCCACACAGATTTGGCTTCACAGCAGCAGGGTGCCTGCAACTCACAGTCACTGGTCCCTTTTATTTCAGTGTCACCCTTTCTGGTGTGTGGTTCACAAGGATTTGGGGACGCCGGCTCCTTTGTCTGTATAGGTAATCTATCATCTAAATCTGAAAGTGATTTGTCATATCTTTATAGGTCAAACGGGTCAGGCCTTGGCCTTGCCTTGTCCTCTGTGTGTGAGCCGGTGAAGAGGACTGTTTGTTACCAAAGTTCGCCTTTCCGACCTCACTTGTTCTTATGCACAGACAGTCTCATCTTCCTCCACTAAACCCTCCACCCCAGGGAGCAGAGCGGGCGCCTGTCTTCAGTTTTTCCAGCTCCAGGTAGAAGGCTTTACACGTTGGCAGTACTCCATAAATACTGTCAACATCTCACTCAACAACCTTGTCCCTGAGCTACCGGCAGATAACCTGCCAGCTCTCTGATTTCACAGAACCAGCAAGCAAAATCATGTGAGTTTACAAAAAGAGAGACTTGCTTAAGGCCACATCTTCAGGCACCAAGATTGGCTACTGACGTTACTGTGATGTTCTGTAAAGGAAAATATTGCATCCATATTTCTTAAGGGAGAAAACGTTTTCCAAACCAAGAGAAAAATTATTTCTAAAAGGCAAATATCCTGCGAGAAATTAAGGAAGTGTTCAAGGAATGAGGAGGACATATCAAAAGGACAGAGCTGATAAAGAAACCAGTTTGCAGTTTGAAGAGGCTCCCACCAACCAAATCTGGGACAATCTGAGCAACAACAAAAAATAAGAAGAACATATTGCAACTCACTGAATAAAATAAGAATCCATGACTCCAAACTGGCAAATCTATAAATGAGAAGAGCTCGCCCGCACATCAGATGCCCACCCAAAACACGGGAGGACCTAAGTCACCAATGGACACTGAAGCTCACGAGAAAAAACTGATCGGAAACGGGGCATTTACATAGTCTCAATCTCCCCACAAATTACTACTATTAATTAAAGCTACATTATGCTGAAGAAACCCAGATGGTACCACCCCTTAACCGAGTATAAAGTCAACATCAGCAGCCCTGGGATGAACAGGACACGTGTGCCCCTGTATGTGATGCACCACCTCTGTGGTATTCCTGCTGAAAATGCAGAACCTGAAGCAAATCAAGAGAAAACATCAGACAAACCCAAACTAAGGGGTAATTTTAAAATAACTGGCCTGTGCTCTTTAAAAATACCAAGGTCAAGAACCACAAAACGTTTATTAGATGTGAAATGAATGCACTATCTCTACTGTTCTAATACTTACTGAGCACCTTCTATGTGCCAAGTGCTGTTCTAGGTAATGGGGATCAAGATGGACAGAGTCCTTACCCTCCTGGAGTTTACATTCCAGCAGGCGGAGGATGGCAGGAGGGCACATAATAAAGAGGCAAACAAGGTAAAGTGACAGAGAGCAATGGGCCTAGGGCTGGGGCTGGGTGGTGGCAGAAGGCTCCCCTCTCTGCGTGCACTCCTGCCCCGGAGCGAGCCTGGGAAGAGCACGCAAGGCAGGAGGAATAAAGGATGCACAGCCCTGAGACAGGGGCAGGCTTGGCAGTTTGAGAAGCACCGAGGAGTCGCTAGATGAGGAAAGAGGTCTGTGCACAGGCAGGGGCGCGGGAAGGAGATTGTATCTCAGCGAACCCAACTGGGGCCAAGTGTGGCTGTAAGCAGAGGGACAAGATCAACTCCACGTGTGTAAAGGGGAGAGAGACTGGATTATAAGAAATAACAGATTGAAGAGAATGGATCATAAGAAGCAACTAACAAGAAGAAGCTGGAGAAACTTGCTGCATCGTCCCAGAGATTCTGCAACTGCAGTCGACAGTCTTTTTCCCTACCAGATTCTAACAGGAAATAGCAGCGTCATTACCAAATCTACATCTACAATAATGGAGTACTGTGTGAGGAATGTATTAGGGTAAATAGTGGGAGCTGACTTTTCCAAAGGAGCACCAACTGGCAAACCTCGCAAAACCCAGCAGACTCTGAAACGCTCAGAACACCCTCTGGGTCTCCACACCCACCTGCGCCAACGCCACTTGCCGGCTCCCCCCACCCAGGGGCCTGTAAGGGCTTAGCATTCCCAGAGACCATTCTGCCAGTTTCAATTTTTAACCAACAGAGCAACATCCTAAAATGTACAAGCTTAAGTATTCACCGCATATTAATCTGCTTTAATTGCTGCCGCTATTGGACTGTTCAAATCAAACTCCAAAACAAAACTCAAAACCAGCCAACCAACTTGTCTACAAAGCAAAACGAAAGATACCTCTGGGAAAGGCTTTCAGTTCCTATCTTTATAACACAAAATTTCTTACAGCTAAGTCAAAGTGTGCAAAAATGTCAATAAAAACCTTCTGTGCACCTTTATAATTTGTTGAAATCAATTAAAGCCAAAAACAGTGTTATGAAGACACTTAAGTGGGCAGTTTTAGAACAGAACAAAAATGCTTATTTCAATTCAAGTTACATAAACTGCTAAAAAAAAAAATCTAAGATAGGAAAGCTGACAGATGTTCACAGCGTAAGAGCATTTTTTTTAAGTGGATAAACCTGGAATTTATAAGGGGCAAGCTCAGAAAGAGCAAGAAAGAGAAACAGTAATTTTAGTAACCAATAAGTTTCCCAGCTTTCAAATTAACAGATGTCTCAAAGACTGTTTTTTAAATTTCTTAATAGAGATAACCATGCTTTTCTGCTAAGGTCCCTCTTTTCCAAACTATTTGCAAAACTTATCCCTAACTTGAGTTTTACCCAAATTCATTCATTTTAGGTCTACTAGGGAATTCCTTTTCCTACTAGGGAAAACTGAAACATGGATTTTAAAAATACATATCTGATAAAATTATTTCCAAATGCCCTTCTCTGAAATGTGCTTCCCCCAACCATTCACCACCCCCTGCAACCTCACCCTTTTACCCACTTCCATAACAACAGAGGTAAAGCTTCTGTAGTCATGTCCAGACCCCCACCTTGACCTTCACCCACCACAGCTGACTGGACACTTCTCACAGGGGAAGCCACCCCATTAGCTGGGTGGAGTGCATGCAATCCTTTCTCCTGGGAAACTGGAACACTGAGATTCTAGTCAGTCTTTTGTGGTCTTAGAATTGAGGGAGAGAGGGAGGGAGGGAGGGAGGGAGGAAGGAAGGAAGGAAGGAAGGAAGGAAGGAAGGGAGGGAGGGAGGGAGGGAGGGAGGGAGGGAGGGAGGGAGGGAGGAAGGAAGGGAGGAAGGAAGGGAGGAAGGAAGGGAGGAAGGAAGGGAGGAATTTTACAGAGAGAATAAAAATTGACAGAAAAATAAATTTGAGACATGGAGAAAGATAAGACCAACTAAGCCTGACAAGAGAATTTAACAGTAAAATACTGAAGAGACAGCTGCCTCTGTTCCTACAGGCTGTCCAACTCCCAACTCCAGTTCCCTATGAGACTCAGGTATGCTCCTGGCCCTTGCTTTCCATGAAATATCTTCAGGTACTTGCAATAACTCTTCCCGCCTGCACTCCCCACCCATTTTGCTCAAGCAGTTTTAGTGGACGACCACTACATACAAGCAAAAGAATCTTGTTTAATGCCTGCGGCAAGCAGCCTCCAATATAGCCCCCCCGAACACCTCTAGGTATTCACACTCTTATGTAACACTGTCCCCTTGGGTGTGGGCCAGACTTGAGCAATGATGGAATGCCATTTCTAACTCAGGTACAGAAAGGCGGCGGCTCCTACCCTAGGGGTCTCTCTTGCCCTCCCAGATCATTTGCTCTAGGGGAAGCCAGCTGCCATGGTGGGAGCTGCCCCTGGAGAGGCTGGCAAGGCAAGGAACTGATGTCTGAAGCCAGCAGCCAGTGAGCACCTGAGGCCTTGGAAGGAGATTCTCTTCTCCTGGTTGAGCCCTAAGAGGACCACGGCCTCAGCTGACAGCTCGACTGCAATTCTACCAGAGACCTTGAGCTAAGGTGTGCCGAGTCCCGACTCACAGACACTGGGAGATGATGAATACTAAGCTACTAAATTTGGGGGTAGTTTGTTACACAGCCTGATCAGCCCACATGCCACAACGAAGAGCCAGCGCAGCCAAAAAAAAAAAAAAAAGGTTAATCTCCTTTGGGGAATATTTAATCTTGCGGCAAAAACCAGTGTGAAAGACCCTAACTCCCATCAGGAGACTTTCCCGCCTGCACGCCACCCAGAATGAGCCGTGTGATGCTGGGGAGCAGCCCTCCCAGCAGCTTGGCTGCCTGACCTGAAGCGTGAGGATCTCGGTGGTACTTGATGGTATGAACGCTCCGTGATTCTATGAAGGCTCATGTCTCATACCCAACAAAAACAGCACATTGCTATTACAGTTCTCAAGACATTATTCTGTCTTCCACATTACAACTTTGAGTAATCATTTCCCAGAATCCAGAGTATATGCAAAATACTCAAGAAACTGCTCTCCAATGCACATCCATCCATTATGAAATCTTTTAGAACAAATGTCCCCCTAAGGAGCATAATTCATTAAATAAGATGTTTGGGGACTAAGCCACCGATAAGTTCAACATTACCTACTGACTTCAAAACGAAGTTATACCCCAGTGCACGCAGGATCTTTCTGAAGCAGTTTCCCTGCACCCTTTCCTGCCCCTTCCCCACTCCCACTCCTCTTGCCCTCGACACCAGGCTGTCCTGGCAAAGTCTTCCCTGACCACATCCCCTCACCACCTAGGACAGAGATCATCATTTCAGCCTCCCTTCTACCTCTGTATATGGTATTGTAATCACTTATCTGCATATCTGTCTCCCTTAAAGGATCATTAGGTCTTTAAGGGCGAAGTCCGAGCTACATTGATCTTTGCATTCCCAGCATCCAGTGGGGAGCCTAGAACTGATTAGTACTTGGATTGACCAATATCTGTTGAGCGGTAGAAGAACTGGACCTTAACCTCCAACAGGGGACATCAAATTCCCGCTCGTATGCAAAATGCCAGCATAGCACTGCCCGAGATAGCCAGGGCTCTGAGCCCAGTCATCACAGGCACCATGAGTTCCCCCTTTAAGTGATGGAAAACAGACGTCTCTCGGCCAACACTTGCTGCTGAATTCCATTTTCTCTCCAACTCCTGCTTCTCCGTGGCTGAAGACAACACATTCTAGAAATACTTCTCACAAGGAATTTACCACTTGCTAGACATGTTAGTTTAAAAGGAAAGGAAGCCCCCCTAACTTCTCAGCTTGTCTAGTTCCTCACAGCATTAGCATTCTGCTTATGTGGCCTCTTTTATCTATAATGAGAATTCCAAACTAAACAACTGTCACCACTTCTGAACTCTGGGGAAAAAAAGGAAAAAAGAAAAAAAAAAAAGCTTTATGATTAGTTTTGCAGCCACAGTCATCCTACAAACTGATCCCACCCTCAGCAATAACCGGCATTTCAAATAAAAACGGTACTGGGAACGCTATATTCTAGGTAGACTTCCTGGAACAAAACAAGTGAAATGAAGGCCAAGACATCACACCCCAAGTGTCTTATAATAATACCTGAAAATCAGGTAAATTATGTGCACCCTCAGGAGCAAACCAAACAACATGGCCAACGCAGGTATCAGTGATCACGCCTACCTGGCCAAAGCGTATAACGAGCAATGGCCCTAAAAACTGTTGGGCTGAAGACATTCAAGAGGAGCACTGCTGTTTACTAAGAGAAGAGGATTCAAATTCATACTGGATACCCCTTAATATACTGGTTACCTGTTCACCAAAAGAGGTCTCGTAAGGGCACCTAATAAGAAGCACTTCTGTTCATCGTGTCCCATGCTTTTGTTTTATATGCTTAAAATAAAAGTACTTAAAATATTCTATGATCATCATCTTCTGTCTCAAGTTACATTCCTGGTCCCCACAAACTGCTAATTACCCCTACCTTAAGTGGTACAGAAGACATTTTGCCGTATTTCTTCTTGTGCAAACAGATTCTCTAGACAGCCTGCCCACAAAAGCAGCTGAAAGAACTATGACACACTTCGCTTGGGTAAGGCCAGACCTTCCTTCCCTGAAAGACCTCTTATTTCATGCACACGGGAATATACTGGGCCTCGTAAAACTTCAGATTCACTCTAAAAACAATACTGAACGTCACTTCAGAGGGCCTCAGAATACAGAAGGAACAGAGAGAAAATGACCAAGGTCTGGCTGCCTCTGCATGGCTCATCTCCGTGTCACATCCAGATGTGCTATGCGGACCAGGAAAGGCTCATCCTTGTAACTCCAAGCAGTGCTGCTACAGGGCTCTCAGCGCACGTGGACGGTCAGCCCCAGAAGCAGGGCCAGCCCCAACCGCTCCGTTCTCCCATCTTTCTGCCGGGAGCCTTTTTAATCCTGCCGTCAAGGCCCAGGCAGCCGGCTTCCCTCTGAGCTCTGCAGCAAGGCTGCTGACCCCCTCGCTAATCCGAGGCTGCACCTTGACAACGGGGACGCTTCCTAACCAGCGATCTGTGCTACATGGGCGCCGCAGGCGTTGACTGCGCACCTTCAACCCTCAGGCTCTGGAGGAACATCTTCAGCTTCAGGAGCCACTTCCATTTCTATCTTTATAGGTAACTTTACAACTAAGGGACTGACATTTTGGGTTCAAATATTCATAGAGGCAAGGTTTAATTGTCAGGAATACAGCATCACCACATTTTTTGGAGCTTTCTTCACCTAGGCAAGCTACAAATCAAGACTTGAATTTCTAAACCTCAAATCAAATCAAGTCTTGAAATCAAATGACCTGTTCATCCCCAAACTTTTTTCCTCAAGAGTGTAACAGTGCAACACAGATACGACACCCAGAGGGGTTTCCCCCCAAGTTTTCTATTAAGCATGACCTTGAATACCAGACCCTGAATCAAACACCATTTCTGTTCACCCACCGCCTGCCTCAGGAAGCCAGGTCACCCAGCTGCAGTGATGAGATTTGAAAAGGTCCACAAAGATACAAAACTGCACTGAGCACTCAAACCCAGCCAAAGCAACGTCAGAAAACACATCAGAGCTTTACCAACTCAAAGAGACCATCTTTATATTCCTCCTCAAAACAGACTCTCAAAGGAAAGCCCACTGTGAGTACTAAGAAAATATGAAAAACCCACACAAAAAACTAGCTGATATTAAAGTTGAAGTAAAAAATAAAACTTCTGGCTAAAAGAAGAAAAATGTACCACGCCTCTCAGTATTGCACTAAAAAGGGAAAAAAGAAAGGGGAAAAAAAAGGAGAAGGCATACGGAAGACAAACGCATGACTTTTTAATTTGAACAAAGGAATCACACACCTCCTTCCAGGTGCACCCAGAACGCCACGGCCCCATCAGCTCAGAGTCAAGGGCAAATGTTTCTGTCCACAGTACCACGAGGAGCCCCACCTCAGAGCACGTGCCCGTCCTAAGGAGTCCAAATGAGCACAGAAAGCAGCCCTGTGGGGAAACAGCGGGGTTGTTCACACAGTGCCCCTGGAGCCCGGCATGCCTGCCCGTGGCCTCGGATGTGTGACAGTGACAAACGTGCAGAACTGAGACAAAGGGGAGATAGCGCTGTCCCCTCGCAGGCTGCGGCCCATGCTCACCCGGCTCCACCCACTCTTGTCTTGTCCTCACACTCTGTCCTCGACTCCCTCCATCCTTCCCTCTGTTCCTGTCACAGTGCCTTTTTACCCCAGACACAAGAATAACTTCCATTTTTGAAAAACCCAACTTAGGCTTCAACAAAGGCTCCTTCCAGAACATTCTTGGTTAAATGAGAGACGACGATGAGGTCCAGTCGTCCAGTGTCTCCTGGTTCCACACCAGAAGCCCACAGGGCCTCTCCCCAGCAGGCCACCCCCACTGACCCTGAAAACCACAGCCCCGCGCGCCGTCCAGCCCCATTCTCAAGGGCGCGAGGCACCCAACGTGGCCCAGGAGCAAAGGCACTGACCACTCGTGGGGCCGTGCCCGCCCGGGGGTCTTGCACAGGGTCGTCCCCACCCACCCCCACCTCCTCGAGGCCGCCACAGCCCCTCCACACACGCTCTGTTCAAGTCCTGCACTCCCCAAACCCAGGGGCCACCGACAGCTGCAAAGCCAGCGACTAAGCAGTGTCCCTCCCGCTGCGGAGGAGACACTACATAGCGCACGGGGCCTGCACCCGGGTGCAGGGCTCAGACAGAACCACCAGCCTCCACGGAAGAGAACGGCGTGCACAGCAAGGACCCGTGCTCTCCTCCTCCAGTTCAGGGCTGTGCGGTTAATACTTCAAGTCACACTTCTGAAAGGCAGCTTTGTTATGCTTCCTCCAGACTTCCGACAAAATGCAAGACACATAAAATTAGACATTAGATTTACCTACAGAAAAGAGTCAAATGTATGCTAACATTAAAGTGAACGTCCCTCTTCATTGCCTTTAGCTCTCGAAGACAGAAGGCAATCTCCAATTCTGTAGAGACCCTGTTTACCAATGTCTTTCACGAAAAGGAGTAACAAGAACTACACATTAAAATAATGGCCCATCACTTACACACAGCTTGAGGGGAGAAAAAAGATTATCTGCATAAACTGACAAAAGTAATTGCTCACTATAAATGAAAGAACTGCTTGATGAATGTGTGAGTTCGAAATTTTTGAAGCTGAATTTAAACACAGCATCACAACTTCAACTCTCATCCTAGATTTCAGCAGGACACACAGGGAGCCCTAAAACCTGGACTCGTAAGCAACTGTACAAAATCTAGATCCACATCTAAAAACCGGAAATAGTTCAAAGGACAACTGCGATTACACTTAATTCAATAGCTGTCATCAACTAGTATCCTAAGTCAAGGTTCATTCCTGGACAGAATCCTAAATGTGGGGTGAAACCTTTTCTTGAGGTGAAGGACAGACCTCTTAACCTATCCATCCATGCTCTAATTCCCCTGATTAATGCTAAATTTGCAGAGTGAGACAAGAGTTTATCAAATATAATCACAATATCTTTAATAGCTTCTCTTTCCCCACCAGGAACAGAATCATCCATCCACAAAACGTGCTTACAAAATGTTTCAAACACTACACACTGTTGCAACACACAGCTATATTACATGTGAACTCCCATGCCGAGTACTTCCTATTTATCCTCCTCAGAGACACAAGGTCTATAATCGGAGGTGTCCAAAATAGAAGTGACTTGCATTTCACCATCCAACTGAGATTTCTGTAAAGCTCACGAAGCAATCTGGCAAGGATGTAATTGCAGTTGCTAACAATTATCTTTAGTGTACTCCAGCTGTACTTCTCTCAGTACCAGGAGCCAGCTGACATGTCTGCGGAGGCTGGTACATCTCTGCAGAGCATGGCACTCACATCTATCACACCCAATGAGCCCCCACTATACAGCCCGAGTAGGGGACAAAGGCCACAAAAGAATGACCCAGGATTTAAAATTACATATGTTAGGTAATGTGTCTATCAAATAATGAAATCAGGTTGATCAAAGTAGGATAACCAGAGGAGACTAGACACTTATCCCAGAGATGTTACCATTGACCAAATATTTTAGAACTCCCTTTCAGTCCAATTTTTGAGCCATATGAAAAACAAATAAAAAAACAAAGTTTCTTTACAAAGTCAAAACTGTTGTACAGAATGTCAATATTCTGACAAAGGTGAAGAATAAAGGATTTCAAGGTTTTCCACTCCAGTATTTAAGTGTAACCTCCCCAGCAAGGCAAGAGAGAGGCCCAAAATGTAGCAATTTGGAACTGACCGTCCCTGAGATGATCTCTCTTCTCAGAGTCACCAAGAGACTTTCTAGGCAAACTCTTGCTGACTGAGGAGCCTGCCAATTTGTCAGCTGTCAGACCAACCACACTCGATTTTAGCTTCAGCACACCCCTTTTTCCAAGCTGGCAGAGAGCAAAAGAAGCCTCAGAAGAAGTAAAAGAAGGGAGCCATACGAAACAGCTATCAGCAGCACAAGCAGCTGAGAAAGGGAACAGAGGGCGAGGTCTCCTCTGACCTCTCTGCAGCTGTGGACCCAGCCAGTCAGATTCTTCCATGAAAAAGATGGGCACAAACCGCCCCAAAAAAACTCACTCAGGGCTTCCTGTGCTTATTTTTCAGCCCATCAATTCCTCTTTATTTAAAGCAGTATTTTAATATAATAAAGCACCTGTATGCATGCCTCAAAAACCTTATTCTTTGAAGAATTTTGTTTTTTAAATCCCTGGCCTTACCCTCTCTGTCACGGCACAGGCTGACGTTCCCAGGAACCCAGTTCCGCAGGCAGCCAGCCAACCGGCCGGCTGGCTGGAGGGGCCGGGTATCCGCAGGAGTCGGAGAAGCTGTCTCAAATACTCATCCCACTTTCACTGCATGGCATCATGGTATGACTTTGGAAAGATGCAACCCAGAAGGGCAATAAATGCTAGAAAGAGGATGATTTCTATTCCAAATTCTACTGCCACCAAGCTCCCACTCAAAGGTCACAGAGCTCTGCAAAACCTCATCCCACCCAGCTCTAAAACTCCACTTATCCTTCCGGTACTACCCTGAATGCTTGGTATGTTGATAGGATGAGCCCCTTGGCTTCTGCCTTCTCTGGCTATGGAAAGTTCAAACACAGGTTGCTGTAGCTCTTGCAGCACACTGCATATTTAATCCAAGAAAATCAACATGAGAGCCATGTTCATAATGACATACGTGCATCTAGTACTTTCTGGTTCATTAAGCATTTTGGTCTCATTTTAGGTCCCTTAGGTCATATGTCAAGGCAGTATTTTTTTTTAATAAATTTACTTATTTATTTAGGGCTGTGTTGGGTCTTCGTTGCTGCGCGCAGGCTTTCTCTAGTTGCGATGAGCAGGGGCTGCTCTTTGTTGCAGTGCGTGGGCTTCTCACTGCAGTGGTTTCTCTTGTTTCAGGTCACGGGCTCTAGGCGCAGAGTAGTTGTGGCTCGCGGGCTCTAGAGCTCAGGCCCAGTAGTTGTGGCGCACGGGCCTAGTTGCTCCGTGGCATGTGGGATATTCCCAGACCAGGGCTCGAACCCGTGTCCCCTGCACTGGCAGGCAGATTCTTAACCACTGCGCCACCAGGGAAGCCCTCAAGGCAGTATTTTTAAGCACGCTTTTTTAAGCAGAGAGGAAAGTGGCTCACTAGGACAGAGGCCCCACAGCAAAGGCAGAGTCATGTCCGGGGCACAGACCTCCTGATTACTGGGCTCCTGCTCCTTGCCCTCCATCAACTTCACAGACCCAGAGGCACATTCTGTAAACCCCCTGGGAAGAGCCTTCTCTCATTCTTCAGGAAAGGCAGGATAGGACAACAGTGAGTCTTGGAGCACAGAGAGGAAATGATCTCCTACCCAAGACTCCCAGCAACAAACTCAACATTTCACGATGACACGAAAGGCTGCAGGGAGAGTGAGCTCTCTCCCTCCTTCCAGCTACCAGCTGAAAATGATACTGAAAGCACGAGAGGCTCTAACATCAACTGTTGGTGCCACAGACTTACCCTGGGTGCCTAGATGTTGAATCGTTAAAGGATCTGTATTTTGAAGTATGACAAGCATGATGCTGTGAATCGCTCTCTTGTGAAAAATACCAAACACTGCTTCCTTAAAGGTAAGTCCAACACTACATGCCTGGAGCTAAATCTCTGACCCTGCGTGATTAAAACAGGATTTCAAAGCCGCTCACGTGGCTTGCCTCTCATTATATTTTTCCTTTTGGTTCTGCCCTTTCCTGGATAGGAATGGATTTAATCTTTTTTTTTTTAATTTATTTATTTTATTTATTTATTTTTGGCTGCGTTGGGTCTTCATTGCTGTGTGCGGGCTTTCTCCAGTTGTGGTGAGTGGGGGCTACTCTTTGTTGCGGTGCGTGGGCTTCATTGCGGTGGCTTCTCTTGCTGCAGAGCATGGGCTCTAGGCACGCGGGCTTCAGCAGTTGTGGCTCGCGGGCGCTAGAGCGCAGGCTCAGTAGTTGTGGGGCACGGGCTTAGTTGCTCTAAGGCATGTGGGATCTTCCTGGACCAGGGCTTGAACCCTTGTCCCCTACACTGGCAGGAGGATTCTTAACCACTGCGCCACCAGGGAAGCCCTGGATTTAATCTTTGTGTTGTTAGTTTCATCTAGCCAGAAATGTGAAAGCAATTCATCTCCTTAAGATGATAGAAACAATCAGCTTTGTAGAAAAGGGTGAGAAAATCTACAATTCCAAAAAATTATTTAATCTTCACTCCTCCCTAAAAGAAGCAGAAAAGTAAAAATCCTATTCGCAAAGTACTGTTAGCCAAAAGCACACAGGCAACAACTGAACCTCTGAAAACAAGACAGGCGTGGGCCAGGCACAGATCACTCCCTCCCTAAGTAGCTATCACAGGGTAGTTGAGGTGTGACGCTCTAGCAAGTAAGGATAAATTGGACCCCAACTCTGCTACTAACTAGCTGTGGAAACTTGAGCAAATTTCTTAACATTTAAGGCTCGATTACCTCTCCTGTAAAATGAGGAGAAAGATGTGAAGAGATTCACTACCCTCTTCCAGGATCTGCATGACCTGCGCAAGAGACTGCACCTTCCAAGATTCAGCTTCCTCATCCGTAAAGTGAGGGGCAAATGACTCCCTGATTCTAAATTAGGGAGGAAAATAAGTGAGTGGAGTGGAGGCCAGGGGGCCACAATCGTTGCTCCATGGAGCCACCACTGTATGCAGTCAGCCCACACTTGGTCGGAACATCTTCACAAACCTCACAGGCAGCATTGCTAATAAATTTTAGCCTGGAAGCAAAGTCTACAGGCATGGTTTTGCCCGTCAGGCTGGAAAGGTTAAAGTGGGACCGAGACTCGAGAAAAAGAACGCAGAAGGAATCAATTTCCATAGGCTGCAGACAGCGCAGAAACCAAGGGCAGGAGTCCGAGCTCCTGCTCCAAACAGGCACTTAGGTCTGTTACCAGCTCTCTTGCCGCCCCAGCCTTACAGCAGTTGGCTTCCCCAGCTACCCTGCGGTGCCTGGGGGAGCGCCTCAAGCTTCCAGCTTCCCTGGCCGTGGGAGGTTCAGATACCAGTGCCATATATCCCAGAACACATTTCACGTTTAATCCAAGAAAGTCACATGAATGGCTATGTTCATAATCACATTTGTTTATCTAGTGTTTTTTTATTTATAAGCATCTTAGTCTCATTTTGATCCTTAAGGACGTGAGACCACAGCTAAAGCCATTCATCTGAAGAGACATCTGAAATAAGACTAAACATATCACACTGTTAAACAGATTTCCACCAGCCATTGGTTTCCTTTCAGTTTGGGCATGTTTTTTTCTTTTGTCATGCTTTGAAATCTTTCTTCAGTTTCATTTTCAGGATATCACCTTATCTGCTTACCTCTCAGGTTAAAACGCAAACCAACCAAAAAGTTTCACATCCACTCTGCTTTCATTATTACAAGTCTTATTCATTCCCTACTTCCTTCTGCTTCCTCTCACTCAATAAATACACACACTGATGCTCTGACTCTGATGTCCTTCAGTGGCTGGCTTCACTCATTCATTCAACAAATATTTAAAGCGGTTCTTCAAGGTATCAGGCACTACTATAAGCACTAAGGTTACATCAATGAACAAAAAAGTTCTAGCAGAACTTATACGCTAGAGTAGAAATATTATTACAATACATACATATGTGTATACAATGTACTACAGGTGACATGCAGTTAAGAAATCATAGTGCACAAAATGTATATTAGGACTGCTGATGGGGTGACCAGAGGAATGTTAAAGTGGGGTGATTGGGAAGGCCTCACTGAAAAAGTGAGGCTTGAACTAAGACTGAAGGTGAGGGGTGGGGGGGGCTGGCCAAGAGAACACATGGAGAAGAGCATTCCAGGCAGAGGGACAGAGCATAGGTCCTGGAGTGACAGCATGTCTGGTGTGTTCAGGGAACAGCACTGAAGGAGGCCAGTGTGGCTAGAAAGAGCTAGTGATTGAGGAGGGCAGGCAGATCACAAAGGGCCTTGGAGTCCACTGGAAGGACTCCACTGTCAAGTTCACTGTAAGGCTTTTACTCCATGTGACATAAGGAGTCGCTGCAGTTTTTTGAGCAGAGGAGTGATGTGTTAAAGTTCTGAAAAGGATCTCAGCACAGCTGCAGTGTTGAGAACAGACCGTGGTGGGTAAGGGGAGAAGCAGGGAGACCAGTCAGGCTGCTTAGATTGCAACAGCAGGAGAGGTTTTAAGAAGGAGTCAGATTCTGGATATATTTTGAAGATAGAGAGTCATGCCTTCCTAGCCGACTGGATATGAGATGAGGGAGCTATTGGATTGTCAAGGATGACAGCTGATCCCTGGATGAAGTGGCTCCCAATCATTTTGAGGTTTGAGTTTGTCAAACCAAACTGACACTCTGGTACAGATGTTAACAATTATCCTGATTTATTTGGTCTCACCGAATTTTAAATTCTCTTCAGTCCATTCCTCTTCTTCTCCCCCCACAAAAATAATCTAATCTGGTAAATCCAGCATGTTACAGATGGAGGAAGTCCTTCCCAGAGAAACCATGGATACGACACAGTGACACAGAGCCTACCCCAGAAGGCAACCCCACACTAGTTAATATTTAGTTAATATTTGATGGCTAGTCAAGCAACAATGGAAAGTTTCCACTAGTCATTTACTGGCTCCATAACTTTGGGCAAGTCATTTCTCCTCTCTGCCTCATTTCTTGGTCTTAAAGTAAGGATAATATTACCCCCAGGGTTACTGAGCTGATGTCAAGCATTAAAGCAGCATCCATCACAGAGTAAGCAATATGTAAGGGTTGTACTTATTACCATCACTGTTGCTAAGTGTTTTTGTTTTTTCTCAATCTCACAGTAATTTTACCAGGAGTAATACCTGGGTAACTGATGAGTCTAATATAAAAAACAGGAATACCCTAACACTAAGGTACACTAAATACAAAGGCAGGCAAGTTGCCTGTGGGCGTCATGGAAGCCTAACACAGTCACTGAAATTCTACAAACATTACCTGCTGTGTTTGGGCAGGGAAAACATAAACCTCATATCTTTGTGCTCTAAAGAAACTAACCTAACCCAGCTCCATGAATTTCTCTGAACCTTCCAAGACTAGCTGTCTGGAAGATCTTTCAGGGTATAAGAAATATGGTACTTAGGCACTTCAGCTTTTGTTACCTACTAAAATCAAGAACTCCTGAGATGCAGTTTTTACATGTTTACTAATCACCTAACAATCAGAAGTTAAAATACAGATATATATGTATATCTATACACTACAACTTAAGCAAATCTATTCTCTTCTCCCAGCCTCGGACAGAATGAATTTCCACGGAAAATGCCCCTGAACAACAATGACACTTCCAAGGCTCACCCAGCCAGCGATTTTCAACCCGGCTGCATCTTAGAATCACCTGGAGCGCTTTACACATACTAATGCCAAAGCCCAGTCCTAGATTTCTGCTCTAATTGAAACTGTTGAGAATGGCCAAATAGGTAAATACTACAAGTATTATTGACTGAATGTGGCAGACAGAGAGAACATTGTTTAAATAGTCAATTAGTATTTCTGGGTTTAAACTAGCCTCATACCAACTGGGTTCTGGGGTGAGAAGCCACTACAGCCCAGATTAGAAATCATCTACAGCCCAGATTAGAAATCCTCTTAACCTGCTCTATAGTCTCTCAAACCTCCCCAAACCTCCAAATCAAGAGCTGCCGCTCTTCCAAATGTTTTCTCAAAAGTGAATGATGACCAAAACTTAGATTTCTTCCAAATGAAAGAACACAACACTACTCTATTTTTTTCTGGCAAAATCCTTCTAAGCCTTACTGCCGAATAGCTGATTACAATTACTTTTATTTTCCTGTTTCCTTACTATAGGCAATAATAACATGCAGCCTGGATCTAAGAAATGAGAGTCTTCCTTTTGTTTGTATTATTTTAATCCATTATTTAAAACACAATGCCTCTACCTGATATTAGGGCACAACATAAGGGAGAAATTATCTTCAATGCTCCAACATTATATAGGACTAAGTGATGATTTCCTACAACAAAATCATTCATTCATTCCTTTAAAACACAATACTTAGTGTTTATTACATGCTGGCCACTTCTTTCAGGTGCTTGAGACCATAGGAATGATCATGACAGACCGAACTTAATATCCTGCTAGATGCTTTTAAATGCATAAATTTAAAAATAAAGTACGGTTATAGTTCAAAGGCAACTAAAGAGTAGGTCAACAAAATGGAAGTCTAAAATAACACCACTAGAAATGTCATACTGAGCCCTAATTTACTAAGTGCCTACTATAAACCAGACATTGTTTTAGTCTCTTTTACATATGGTACTCATTTAATAAAGTTGTTGTCCTAAAAAGAAGAATTTACTATTTAGAAGAAATTAAATGAGGCCAAATAATAAGAAAATTTTTCCCTTTGGTAGAGTTTAAATTTGGCTTTGCACACTAGATGGAATGTGCCATCCTAAAAGCGACAAGAATAAATTACGATAGACTTGTGCCAATTCATTCACACAAGAAATTTTTTCAGATTAGTTCAACCACATCAACTGTGAAAAGATTCAATGGTTAAAAAAAAAGTCAAGTTGTCATAAAAATATATTTCCAATTTCAAATTTTTAAGGTGAAAACTTATAAACTGTATGATGCATAAACTACCCATCTGTAGATATTAAACCACGTAGCTTATTGATAAAATGGTACTAATAAAGGTTCTGTAAGACCAATAAAATAAACAACCATTACTAGGCGCAGCGATCAGTCCTTTAACTTCCTTTACAAACACTAATCCAAACCAAAAGTCATTCAAATCAATCAGAAATTCACGGGACTGTAATTCAGCCCCAAGCAAAAACGAGGGGACTTATTCCAAAGCTCTCTGCAAATCACTGTGATAATACCGTAAAGAAAAAATTTTAAAGAATTCTGGTGAAGCTATCTGACTGCAATCTCTTAAACCATCACCCCCCCCCAAAAAAAGCTTTTTGTTGGTGGTTTGGGGAGGTTAGTTTTTCATGGAAATGGGCTGAAGGCCAGCAAGTGGGGTCAACTGGCGAGTTTCCGGGCAGCTGACCCAGGCACCCAGTCCTCGACCTGCCCAGGGTCCCCATACCCTTCGCCTTTCGGAGGACGGACGGCCTCACCCTTCTGCATGCAACTAGACGGGCGGCTCCGCCGGACAGACGGCCGGACCCCGGCCTGGACTCCGCCCAGGCCCGCTCTCGGGGGCGAAGACCCTGGCCCGCTAGCGGGTAAGGGACGAGAGCAACGGCCGCCGGGCGGGATGCGGGGCGCGCGCTCAGGCGGCGCGGGGCGTCGGAGGAATCGGAGGGACCCCCGCCCGCCCGCCCGCCCGCCTCACCGTCGATGTTCTCCCGGTCGCTGATGTGCTGCAGGTTGCAGCCCGTGTCCTCGCGGCTCAAGTCGGCGTCGGGCCGGCAGGACTCCAGCCGCGAGTGGGCATTCCTGCGGAGCTTGGGGCTGGACGACACGCAGCACGAGGCGGTGTTCCCCATGGCGGGCGCCCCGGCCCCGGCGCGGCCCCGGGTCAGCAGCGGCGGCGGCGGCGCGGCCTCGCCATGGGCGGCCCGGCTCCCCTCGCCCGGCCCGGCGGCCTGTCCGCGGCGGAGGAGCGCCCGCGCCCGCGCGACTGCGGCCGCCCGGCCCGGCTCACCCCGCCGCCGCCATGGCGGGCGCCGCGCAGCCGCCTCCGCTTCCCGGTCTGCCCGGCTCCGCGCCGGCGGCCGCAAGCTGTTCCGGTTCAGGGGGCGCGGCCGCTCGGGATGCGGGGACGCGGGGACTCGGGGACGCGGGGCGGACGCGGGCGGCGGGAACGCGGACAGCCGTGGACGGCGGGAACGCTAGCAGCGGGGAGGAGCAGCGCCGGGCTTGGGCGTGGGCGGCCGCTGGGACTCTGGGCCCGGCCCTCCCGGCCCGCCCTGCGCGCCGTTTCTCGCCCCGCCCCCCGCGCCCTCAGCGCCCCGCCCCCCGGCACCGCCCCGCCCTCTGCCCTGGAAGCGGATGCGCTACGGAGGAGGGGGCCCTCCCGCGGGCGCGGGCAGCGCGGCGGCGTCGCGAGGGACCGGTGCGAGGAAGAGAGGTTCGTGCGGCGCCTGGGCCTCGGGGTAGGGGCCGCGGGGCGGCTCCGGGCTGAGCGGGGGCGGTGGGGTGGAGCGGAGTGAGAGGCTTTTTTTCTCTTTTATGCGCTGAGAGGCAGCTGGGCAGGGTGGGGGCGCTCTCCTGTCCTGAGCCGCCTGTCGTCTGCCGGGAATGCACCTTGGGCCCGGGCGGCGCCGCGCTCCCCGCAGGTTACCGTCAGATCCGTTCAGTAGTGCCTGCTCTCCTGTTCCCCCGATCTCGTGGGCCTTGCGTGTGGGGACTCTGGAGGGTGGTCCCCGCCCCGCCACCCCGAGTGCATCGCTGCACCTTCGCCTGTCGGGGGGACAAAGTAAGGCGGCAGAAACAACCCTCCCACCTTTTCCAGGTGGCCAGGGCAGGCGTGCTGAGGGGAGACGCGGGGACAGAATGCTTTGAACAGGAGAAACCTGGCGCAACCCATTTTCCATATGAGGAAACTGAGGTACAGAGACACGAAGTGTTAGTGACGGACGCAGGTACTAACTGGGAAGAAAAGTAAGGGAACTAATACCCAGCATCAGCAATGTGTGTACATCTTGCCAAAGGCAGTGTAAACGTGATTTTGTCTAATTCTGGACGACTTTAACCTTTTTTTAACTTGTGCTCCCCCCCGGTCTCTCAGTAATGTTGATTACATTTATTAGTCCGTGTTTTTAAAAGTTCCATGCTCTGAACTGTATTATTGCCATTTGTTGGGTTAAGTGGTGGGTGTCCTTGTCCTGAGTTGGCCTGCTGGTCCCCTCTGCAACCATGACTGTACTGTAATGGAGATTGATGGGCGGCCAAAGGTAAGACAGTTTACATCCCACCCCCTTACCTGTGAGGTCGATTCTGGTATCATCACTCTTTCCTTTTTGTATGTGCCGGAATGGCCTCCCCCTCCTCAGAAGAGATTTGCTGAATAAACTGGGAGCTAGTACTCTGAGAACAGGGTGCGGTCCCAGAAGGAACAGAGATTGCATCTGTTAGTAGCCCCAGATGACCCGCCTTTTGGTCATAAAAATAGTCCCCAAGAAATTAGGCAACAGGTAGATCGTGTGGTTTGGGACATATTGGTACCAGGAAAGGCAAAGTATGCTCCCCCAATAGAAATAGAGGAAAAGCCTGGGGGAAAATACCCTTGGCAGAGGCACTATCCTTTAAAGCCTGAGGTCTTGAGGCAGGGGAAGGGGTGGGGATGGGGGCCAACTGCTGCTCACCAAATTCCTAGAACCTGGGCTCATTCGGCCCTGCTAGTCCACTTCTCTAATTCTCCCCATCCAAAAGCCTCCCGGGGATATGGTGATACTGGTTGGTGCAAGACTTACAAGCAGTGCATGAGGCAGTCATCCATCCCATTCACCCAATGGTGCCAAACCTGTACACCGTACTCAAATGCCAGGGGGTGCTCAACACTTCTCTGTGTTAGACCTCAAGGATGTATTTTTCTGTATCCCCCTACATCCAGACTCCCAGTACCTTTTTGCCTTTGAATGGAAGGAACTTGACACCCGGGAAGCTATTCACTACACTTGGACAGTGCTTCCACAGGGCCTTCGGGACAGCTGCTGTCTTTTTGGAAATGCGATAGGAAAAGAACTGAGGGAACTGAGCCTGAAAAATGGAACTCTGTTACAGTATGTTGATGACCTATTAATAAGGTCCTAAGGTCCTTTACCTAAAAAAGGTGAAGCCAAGATTCAGATCAGAATACTGTTAAGGTCCTAAATTTCCTGGCAGAAAGGGGATATAAAGTCTCCCCAACAAAGACTCAGATTTCACAGCAAGAGGTTCAATATTTAGGGTTTGTTTTGACCCCCATCGCATGAGCCCTGGCCATAAATCAGAAAACAGCCATTAATGTATTACCATTGCCAACCACAAAGAGCTCGGAGGCTTTCTCAGAATGGCTGGGTTCTGCCGTATCTGAATTCCAGATTATGGCCTTATAATCAAAGCCCTACAGGAAGCTCTAAAGGGAGAAGAAAGGGAACCCCTCTAATGGAGTAGGGACCACCAGTGGGACTTTGAGACCCTAAAGATTGAGTTGAGTAGGGCACCAGCACTAGGGCTTCCAAATTTAGACAAACCCTTCACCCTATCGATGAGAGGTCAGGGATAGCACTAGGAGTCCTGACCCAAAAGCTGGGAGCAGATCAAAGGCCAGTGGTTTACTTTTCAAAACAACTGGACTCAGCCCCAAGATGCCCCAGCTGCCTACAGGTGGTAGCAGCCACGGCCCTACTGGTCAGTGAGCCTTCTGAGCTCACCGTGGGACAACACCTAGATGCATCAACTCTTCATCAGGTGCAATCTGTGTTAGAAGCCAAAGGACACCATTGGTTAACCAGGGGAAAGTTAGCAAAATATCAGGCTCTCCTAATGGATACCCCTGATATTACTTTAAAGGTGTGCCAAGCCTTAAACCCAGCAACTCTTCTCACAGCTGTCGAAAATGGAGATTTATTGCATCAGTGTACAGAGACAATAGAACAAACTTATTCCAGCAGATCCAGTCTTCTAGATGAACCCCTTGACAACCCTGAGGCTGAACGGTTCACTGATGGGAGTAGTTTTATAGAGATGGGAACCCGAATGGCAGGATGCTATAGTTAGCTTAAATGAAATCATAGAAGCCAAGGCCCCACCACCCCAGACTTCAGCCCAGAAAAATATTTTTACTGATTCTAAATATGGATTCCATGTACTACACGCTCATGCTGCCATTTGGAGAGAGAGAGAGGAATGTTAACTGCTAGAAATTCTTCCATAAAACCTAAAGATTTAATCTTGGCTCTTTTAGAAGCAGTGCAGCTCCCAACCCAGGTGGCAGTAATTCACTGTAAGGGCCATCAGAAGGACGGGTCCTTTATAAGCCAAGGAAATAACAAAGCTGATCAGGCCACAAAACAGGCAGTTCAGTTGCAAGAGCCTGACCAAATCATGGCCGCAAGAGCCTGACCAAATCACGGCCCTAATGATTGGCCCCCCTGAACTCCCTGGCCTGCCCCAGTATTCCCCACAGGAACAAGAGAATGCTGAAAAATGGGGCTATAAGAAAGAAAGCACAGGCTGGTATATAAAGGATGACAAGTTTCTTATCCCTGGGGCCCAAGAAAGGAGGCTCATCAAGGGTTTACATGGTGCCACCTACTGTGGGAGGAATACACTATGGGACTTGATACAAAGGACCTTTTCAGGAAAGGGGCTTAAAGGAACAATAAAATGAGTGACCCTTGCCTGTGATTTGTGTGCCCATAATAATCCGCAGGCCCATCCAATCCCTCCTTCATTACTCAAGCCACTTCAACCCCGTGGGACATACCTGGGGGAAGACTGACAATTAAACTTCACCCAAATGCCCCCACAGTCAGGATATAAATATATTCCTGTGTCTGTCAGTACTTTTATAGGATGGGTGGAAGCCTTCCCCACTCAATCTGAAAAGACCACTGAAGTCTGTAAGTCCCTCTTAAATAAGAAACGATTCCTCGGTTTGGGCTTCTAAAATCCCTCCAGAGCAATAATCGGCCCTCCCTCATAGCGAACATCACCCAAGGCCTATCAGCCGCCTTGGAATTAGCTACAATCTGCACACCTCTTGGCACCTCCAGTCTTCAGGAAAAGTAGACAAAATGAACCATACTTTAAAGAAAACCTTAACAAAACTTTGCCAAGAGATTCATGAGCCTTGGACCAACCTGCTTCTTATTGCACTCCTCAGGGTTCACATAGCCCCCAGGAGTCTCCTGAAGCTTAGACCATTTGAAGTGACCTATGAGACGCCCTTCCTTACCACTGGTATGAGGAAGTGAGCCAGAGGCTACAGTGTGTTATTAACCTGGGACAGGTTCAAAAGGCAATCTTGGACTAAGCCAAGAAGGCACTGCCAGGTCCCACTAGGGGTAAAACAGAAGGGGCAGCCCCTCCACAAATTAACTTCAGGGTCCAGGTTCTTCTTAAAACTTGGAAGGAGGGATCCCCTGGAGATCAACTATTACCAAAATGAAAGGGCCCCTGTAGAGTAATTTTAGCCACCCCCACTGCCATTAAACTACAAGGAATACCTAGTTAGGTACATTTATCTAGATTAAAACTCTTGCCTCCCAAAACCCCACAGGCCACAACAGAAGAACACACCTGTGAGCCAGTAGAAGACCTGCGATACTTACTCAAAAACTGAGCACCACTAACAGATGAGTAAAGGGGGATGTGGTAGGCTGGACTTCTATTTGCTTACTTTGTTATAGTTTTGCTCACATCTTACCGGTTTGCTCAACCACCCCCAGTGAAAAAGCAACTCTTTTGTCCCTCCTGGGTCTAGAAGACCAGAACCAATGACGGAGTGGAAAACGTGGGCACTTCTCTTGGCCCTTCTCCTAAAGAGGGGCTGGGGAGAAAATAATAAGGGAAGGGGAACCTGGAGAGAAAACTCAGTCGTCAACTATTCCAGCATTTTGGCCTCAGGAAAAAATCTCTCTAATTGTTGGATCTGTCATCCTCTCGCACAAGAGGGGGTTTCTCGGTTCCGGTTTGTGCCTGTAGATGAGGACATTAATCTCATCCTGACTTCTGAACCCATTAGGAGCACACCACTTCTAATAGTGGAACTCGAAGATCATGATGATATCGGGTGTGTAGAGCTTACAGACCCTTGGAACCAAACCGGTCTCTGGATCAAGCGGCCCCTTCTCTGCACAGGGCAAGGAAAACCCTGTTGCCCCTGCCAGACAGATACCTGCCTTACTGATACAGGACGCTCACTCTCTATTTATCCTATGTCATTTTCCACTTCAAGCTCCTCATGCACTCCTAACCAGACTCATTGGTGTGTGGACCCATCTCTGCTCTCCCCAGGGACCCAACCCAACACCTCTTGTACGCACTGGAAGGGAACAGCAGCCCCTTCCTGGAGGCTCACCTATCAGACCCCATCTGCCTTCAGTGACGAGGAGGGAATAGAGGAAAACTCAGAACTAGATGGAGGACCACTAGACGGAGGGCCTCTGTCCCCCAGATGCAATAATGCACCTAGCTGGGGTTCCCTTTTACGTCGATGGTTTAATTCCACTTCACCCCGCCAAGCTTGCACCCCCACTGGACATCTGTTCCTCTGTGGTCCATCCCAAAATAAACTACCCTTCGAAGGGAACCCAAATTCCTCCTTCTCCTGGCCTCTCCGAGCAATGGCCTATCCATGCTTAGACAATGTTCACTTCCGGGGAGAATGCACTTTGGGACGACTGGGCCCTAAAGGACAAGGTGCCACCATATATAATAATGCCACCTTTCAAAACAGACATAGCTGGGTACTCAGACTAATCCCGGCAGGAATTGGGGTGGCCATAGGAGTGGCCGCCCCTGGGGCGTTTTTCCCTATCACAAAACAACCTTAAGAAACCCACACAGGCCATAGAGAACCTGGCCTCAAAAACTGGTGATGGAAATTCCCTAGTGGTTAGGACTCAGTGATTTCATTGCCGAGGGCACGGGTTCAATCCCTGGTCACGGAACTAAGGTCCCGAAAACCTCACTCGGCGCAGCCCAAAAAAAAAAAATGGTGATGCCTTTAAGGGGCCTCCAGGAGTCCCTAGATTCCTTAGACAATGTTGTGTTTGACAATAGGTTAACCCTGGATTATCTTAGGGCTGAACAAGTGGGTGTCTATGCAGTAATTAACAAAACTTGCAGTACGTACATCAACAACTTGGGGGAAGTTGAACTAAATATTCAGGAAATTTATGAACAAGCTAAGTGGTTACATGGGTTCAGCTACCCCACTGCCCCAACTATATGGGACTCGATTAAAGGTTACATCCCTAGCATTACTTGGTTCCTGCGTCTCCTGGGCCCTCTAGTGGCAGTAGTCCTTTTGTTATTGTTCAGACCCTGCCTGTTTAATCTTTTAGTTAGATTTGTGTCTTCCAGGCTTCAGCAGTTCCAAGTTAGGTTCATGGTGGCCCAGGAATTTCAACCTGTTCCATTAGAAGGTGACCCATGTCCCTTTAGGTCCTTAGAACAGTCATCAAGGGACTTCTACACCTCTAGGGTAGGCTAGGTTCTGTGGCCCCTGTTCAGCAGGACGTGGCTCCAGAAGAAGAGATGTTTGGCCCCTTGACCCTTAAGAATAATGGGTGTAGGGCTTCCCTGGTGGCATAGTGATTAAGAATCCGCCTGCCAGCGCAGAGGACACAGGTTCAAGCCCTGGTCTCGGAAGATCTCACATGCCATGGAGCAACTAAGCCCGTGCACCACAACTACTGAGCCTGCGCTCTAGAGCCCGCAAGCCACAACTACTGAGCCTGTGTGCCACAACTACTGAAGCCTATGTGCCTAGAGCCTGTGCTCCACAACAAGACAAGCCACTGCAATGAGAAGCCCACACACCACAACAGAGAGTAGCCCCCACTCACTGCAACTAGAGAAAGCCTGTGTGCAGCAACGAAGACCCAACGCAGCCAAAAATAAATAAATAAAATAAGTAAATTTTTTAAAAAAAGAATAATGGGTGTAGAATCCCTCAAGAGAGAATGAGATCGGCTGGGACCTAGAATCATCTAACAGGACACTTGCACCTGGACAGCGCCTCCTTGAACAACAGGAAGCTGGCAACCATAAACGGACCAAGGGGTAAAGCTTCCTTAAGCAAAGGGATGCTGAAGGCCGTGAATCAACCACAAGTGATTAAAAACAACCTCATGCCTGTGCAGTAGGGGCAATGTTGACCACTACACAACCTTCCTGGTGGCGGTAACGAGCAAGTCTGCCATTTTGAGGTGCCGGCACAGAAAGTGGGAAACTGCACATGATCTCTGTATATGGCACTGCCACGAAGGATGGACAAACTGCCTAAGCCATGCCCCCTGTCTGGCCTGCAGATCCACCCCCACTGTCACCCCATCAGAGGACCCAGGGAGCTCTTTGTGAAGGAGTGGGCAAGGACACCTGGTGCTTGCTTTCACTTCCTTATGCTGCAGCACAAGCCCCCATAAAGCCATGTCTGAAATTCTCATCTGGCCTCTTGTCAATTTCTATTGATTAAAGAGTCCAAGGGTGCTGGTTGGTAACACTTGGAATATAAATGATAGCAAAATGCTGATACTGAGGAGATGAGGAAGGAAAGTTCTAAAGAACTGCAGCCCCAAAGAGGTGGGTAGGTAGCAAGAAGATGAAATGATTCTCTTTATTAAGGCAGTTCTGACCCTCTTGCTTCCCAGGAAAGCTTGTAACATAATTGTAAGTCAGTGAATATTCAGATTTTCAGGGCTACAGTGCATGGGTAAGATGGCTGTAAATTGGGAGGGGGTTACCGTATTGCCTGTTCTGATTGCTGTTTTGTGATTTGAGTGTCATATGAAAGGAAGCATCCAGTCATTACCATACGTGTCTGCACACGTATGGTACAAGCTTCTCATGCTTCTCATGCTGACAGGTCATTGACCTGCTGACAGGTCATTGGCAGAACTAGGTGGCAGTGTTAACCGAGAAAAGCATCTGGAGGAGGGGGCAGGGTAGCCACAGACTGTTGCCAAAGGATGGATAGCTACTGGTCTGCAGGGACTTTTCTGCACTCGCCCCACCTTTGATGTTCCCACCTTATTCCCCTTAGGAATGCACCTGTTGGGCTTATTCAGGAATATGACTTCTGGTCAGCATGCCTGGAGAAGAAAGATAAGTACGAAAGCCTTGCCAGTAATTTACCAGGGTGTCAACCCCACCCCACCCCTGCCAAAACACACGCACACTCACGTCAAAATCCTCCAGGCAGAGACGCCTCCTGCTTGACACACAGTGACACTTTAGGAAAGGCTGCAGAAGCAGTGGGATGCCAAGATGGTAATGAAAGGTGTCATTTCTTGAACACCTGCCAAATACTAATTTTTTTTCACAAGCAAGCCCACCCTATTATTCCCCATTTTACAAATAAAGACACCTGAATTCTGATAATTAAACCTGTGGAAGGTCAGACTACTGAGAAATGGCCTAAGTGGGGATCTCGTCCATGAGGTCCCCTCTTAGCTGCATCCACCCCACCCCCCTCCTGCCCCCCCTCCAGGAATCACTGAACCGGAGGAGAGCAGGGAAGCAGACTGGAATAATGAGGGAAGGAATCTGCAGACGTTTTGAGTAGAAAAGAGACTCACTCTAGTGAGTCTAGCTTGTCTTCTTTTTGAAGGAGTTTGGGAGTGACTGCTTAGGACTAGTTCTAGACTTGAAGAGAGGGGAGCCTTGTTATTTCTGTGGGTCCAGCCCTCCTGACCAACGGCAACAAGGTTGAAGAGAAGCATTATTCAGAAAAAACTTGTGCCTTTAGCCACAGTATCTACCATGATGTATCACTTGGGATTCTGAATGCAGGGACACTTCCTCCTTATGGATCTAGCCCAGGTTTGGGGCTGGAAGGGGAGAGGGAAGGTGAGCACTGCGGCCTTAGACCCCGTCCTCGGACACTCAGCCTTAGAAAACATCCAGCTGGATCGACTCAATCACACCCTGCTCTTCGAGCAGAAAGAAGCATTGGGGAATTATGTTTCTTCATCTCCTCCATAATCGCTATATAAGGTTTTGGTTGTAGAGAGGTGCATTTGGAACTCCGGTGAATAGCTAAGTCAGTGCTCTTCAAACTTTTTAGCTATGGCAGCTTTTTTTTTTTAACAAGGTTTTGAAAGGAATCACAGTATTTAAAACATTAGCAATATCACTATTAGCTTAAACAATTTATAAATATCTACTTATAAAAACAAATCATTGAGAATAGGCTAGCTTGATTGAATCAGGGAGAGCGTAATTACGGTCTCTTCAGCCATACTCGTATCCTTGAAATATGAACCAATCACTTGCACAACTCCCTGAATCACCTCCTAGAAGACAAAACGCTGAGCCAGGTTAACTCAGGAAATGGACCTTTGGTCAAAAGAAGGAAAATGGCTAAAAGCTTGGACCAAATACCTGCTTAGACTATATCTGCTCTTTCTTTATCACCTGGTAGCCAATTTCCTGTGTCAGTCACTCTGACATTTGTAAGGCAGATGTGGAGTAACCAAGACCCTTTGTTGTGCCACCAGTGATCTTCCTGTTACCTTCTTATTCTCCAATGACCCCCCCCCCGCCAAAATTAGGCCCCCAGAATACTCACTGGTAACCAGCTACGGGGAAGTATTGACTCTGATAGCAACTTGACTTTGACCAACATAAGTGATTCATTTATCAATAGAACATTTCTTGTACGTACCAAGCCAGGGACCTTGGGGATGCAAAAATGGATAAAATATAGTTCTCACCCTAGAGAAACTCATAGTCCAGTAAGGTAAACAGTCAAAAGAACAGGTTTAGAACATGTCAAGTGATCGCAGTCACTTAGTGGTAAAATCTGAATACTTTTATTGAGTGTGGATACACCTAAATTCCACTATGAGAGATTTATTCCTATGAAGTAAAGAATTATATCCAGAGATCCCGTCAGAGTGAAAACTCCCATAAGCAATTAAAGATGGCTAGTAGACTGAAACACTAATGCCAAGCCTTTCGGACCAAAATACCTGCCAGATTCTGAGGTCGTGCTCCCACTCAGCAGAGAAGAATGCTGCAGTGAGGAAAGGAGAGGGAAGAGACAGCACCGTGCCACATAGTTCCTATCCATGAGCAAAACCTGTGTTTATGGGATAAATAACGAAGCAGGCACAGCCATAGTTGCTGGGTATCTGGGCGAAGGCCCACGTGGGAACTGATTCATCTGTCTTCCTCACCACTGAAAATTCATCTATCCCTAGGCTAACCAGCCTTGAGTCCAGTCTCTCTCTTGCCAAACTATCTTCTTTATCCCTTCTACTCACCAAGAATAAAAATGGTAAGTGTATGTGTGATCTCTGAGAATTAGGATGTCCTCTGGACAAGGCAGATTCCAGCACCTCACAAGTCAGGCGTAGGTCAGGTAGGGAGAGGCTGCATCCCTACCCAGTGTCCATTCTCCCGTCTCCCTTAGTACAGGGCCCTTCACCTTGTGAGGAACAGTCTGCCCAACTCAGAGCCCACAGCTGGCCACGCGACCAAGTCCAGCCAAAGATGTGAGTGGAGTCTTCCAGGCAAGTGCTCTGAAAAGGCTCCCTCCTTTTTTCTTTTTGGAATGGGGCTGGAATTCTAGAGCATGCACTTTTAAGTACCAGGTGACCTTAAAGAGGGAAGCCTTGACCTAAGATCATGTCCCTGTGCTCTTTTGCATGAGAGAAATAAACTGTTATATAAACCACTGTTGGGAAGGAGCCGTGGTTCGGGAAGATCCCACATGCCGTGGAGCAACTAAGCCCATGTGCCACAACTACTGAACCCATGCGCCACAACTACTGAAGCCCGCAAGCCTAGAGCCCGTGCTGCGCAACGAGAAGCCACCGCAACGAGAAGCCCGCACACCACAATGAAGAGTAGCCCCCACTCACCACAACTAGAGAAAGCCTGCGCACAGCAACGAAGACCCAAGGCAGCCAAAAATAAATAAATAAATAAATTTATTTTTTAAAAAAAGAAAAATATACTATAAGCCACTGTTATTTTGAACTCCTAAGTTATATGCAGCTAAACCTAATCCTGATATGGCCAGGATTTGATATTACTCTTTGATTGGAGTTCCATGTATTCATGTTGACAGTTTTCACTGATTGGTCCCCAGATAATAAGGGACTCTGACCTAGAACTGTGGGGTAGTCTTATATGCTTGGCTCCCCATAGTAGAATCCTGGTTGGAGTGGGAAGATGCAGTAGGCAGGCTCTGGAGCCAAGGTAGGATTTTGGTGGCAAAGGGAATTTTTTTTTCAGCTGCACCCTGCAGCTTGTGGGATCTTGGTTCCCTGACCAGGGATTGAACCCGAGCCCAGGCAGTGAAAGTGCTGAGTCCCAACCACTGGACTACCAGGGAATTCCCAGCAAAAGGAACTTATTTCTCTAAAAGGCAGATTAGTCCCCAGAGAAATTAGAAGAATTAAGTAGCTGATACATTATTTTAATACAGCACTCCAGCATCTGCAGAGCTGGAGCCGAGGGTTCCTGTGAGTAGGAAGCTCCACGAATAGACACTGGTACATATGCTCAAGAGCCACCTGGTCCAGGAAATTGATTCTTTCCCGTTCAAAACCTTTTTTTCTTTCTGGACCTCCCTTCATGACTCCCCTACTAACTACTTGGGAAGGGAGTCTGAAGATCATTTCTGCCACTTTGTACTCCTCCCAGCACAGGCCAGAAGGCTCTTTAGTCCCATGTGGCTGGCGTTGGGGTGTCGGCAGGGGATTCACTGACTGTCTCCCAGTAGCTGGGTACTTCCACGTACCTTTATCTTGGTTAACTGGCCTCAGTTCAGACCCTGTTCCAACACCGAAAACCCAGCAGCATTTTTTTTTAACTAATTTATTTATTTTTGGCTGCGTTGGGTCTTCATTGCTACGTGCAGGCTTTCTCTAGTTGCGGTGAGCGGGGGCTACTCTTGGTTGTGGTGCGCGGGCTTCTCATTGCGGTGGCTTCTCTTGTGGCGGAGCACGGGCTCTAGGCACGTGGGCTTCAGTAGTTGTGGCTCGCAGGCTTCAGTAGTTGTGGCACACGGGCTCTAGAGCACAGGCTCAGTAGTTGTGGTGCACGGGCTTAACTGCTTCACGGCATGTGGGATCTTCCTGGACCAGGCTGGAACCCGTGTCCCCTGCATTGGCAGGCGGATTCTTAACCACTGTGCCACCAGGGAAGCCCCCCAGCAGCATTTTTAAAGTAAAACAAGGATAGTTGATGAGTTGTGTTAACTTATTGTCTCTACCTCACATTTTTAGCCTCCAAGAAACTCAAAACACCCTGCAGCTATAGTTCGACATTCAAATAGGCCTGGGGTCCCCAGGAGCAGCGAGGTGGATGCTGCTGAAGTGGGCAGTCTTGT
This sequence comes from Delphinapterus leucas, assembly GCF_059928025.1. Classification (NCBI taxonomy): domain Eukaryota; kingdom Metazoa; phylum Chordata; class Mammalia; order Artiodactyla; family Monodontidae; genus Delphinapterus; species Delphinapterus leucas. Next base: position 18,401,976 of record NC_143130.1, on the reverse strand, counting down.
CACCACCCTGCTTAAAATCTGTCAACAGCCTCTCACTGGTTTTAGAATAAAAACTCCACTCCCCCTGACCTTCAAGCCCACCCTCCCTCCAGTCCATCAGAACTTCTCAGAACTCACTCCTTGCCTGCCATTCTCACCTCTCACTTTACTCATGACCGCATCCCCCAAAACCCTCTTCCTCCTCCCCTGCCCCAGCTCCACATGCTTATAATCCTTCAGGCCCAGCACAAGCACTGTTTTTTCTCAAGCCCTCATGATGCTGGAGATCATAAACTCACATAGATTTCATCTAAAACCACTTTTCCTACTTTTTTATGGGTTTTTTTGTGCATTCATTTGCTTGATCCTGCCTACTGAACTGTAAGCTTCTAAAGGGCACCCATGCTTCCCAGACTCCTCGATGTGCTCACCAGGTGCCTGGCATCTAAGAGGCACCCCAGGACTATATGTTACCTGTAGGAGGTTAGACAAGAACCAAAACAGGCTCCTTTTTCACCCCCTCAGTCTCCTGGTACTCTTCTTTCTCTCCTTTATTCTCAGCAACTGAAGGACAGGGAATTATTTGCGGACAGGGGAGGTTGCTAGCGATGACTGTAAAAAGCTAGAGTTTTCATGGATAATTCCCTTTGATTATATGTTGAAATTTTTGAGAAAATATTTTTCTCATTCTCTGCATTGTGAAGCTTCTGATATTTATAGAGATCTTTTGGAAATAAATAGTGTTTTTTACCTTTAATGCTTTCTCTCGAATGTAATTAACGAGGAAAAGGGCCCTTGTGACATGGAGTTGTACTTCTCAGAGCCTAGCTCTGACTGCATTAGGAAGAAAAACATCAGAGTGAAAGTATAATTCATTAAGTTGTCTACTTCAAAGGCAGAAATCAGAATTCCACAGCTCAGGTTGCCATGCCTTATGTCTTCTTTTTTTCTTTTAAACCTGAAAGCACCCAGATCCTCCAGAAGAAAAATGTGTATGCCGTGTGTGTGTGTGTGTGTGTGTGTGTGTGTGTGCGTGTGTGCGTGTGTGCGCTTGCAAGCGGCATATATGTACTAATAAGCCATATTTCTTCAGTTGACCACTTTTGCCAGTTTGTCCCAAACAGTGGTTTGCCCCTGTCTAGAGATACTTTTTTTGCGGGGTGGCCACACCGCACGGCTTGTGGTATCTTAATTCCCGGACCAGGGATTGAACGTGGGCCCTCAGCAGTGAAAGTGCCGAGTCCTAACCACTGGACCCCAGGGCATTTCCTGGAGATACTTTTTATTATTCCCACTGGGGAGGGACTGTACTGCATCTAGTGGGTAGAAGCCAGAGATGCAGCTAAACATCCTACAGTGTGCAAGACAGCCTCCACGGCAAGAACCGTACAGCCCACAATGGCAGTAGTGCCAAGGTTGAGAAGCTCTGTCTAAATCTGCCAGTTATTCACTTCAAATATGTCATTCATTCCTTCCTTGAGAACATACTTTTCATAGCCTCTGAAAGAAAATAACAGCAATTACTATCAAGAACTCATTACCTAGTTTAGCTTTCCACTGAAAACTGTATAAGAGGAAAAGTAACATATTTTCAATAAAAAGACTGTTAATCTCAAAACACTTCTTAAGTGTGAAAAGACATTTTCTTATTATGTGAGTACCTACATAATATCCTCAATCTTGCCTCTTAGCCTACAAAGCCTAAAGATTTAATATCTGGCCCTTTACCAAAAAAAAGAAAAGCTCCTAATCTAGAAGACTGTGGATGTTCTGAAATTTGCTAGGAAACCTCCTTAAAAGTGGCGCTGAAGGACTGCTGGCTGGGGAAAGTTTGCTTACGTGTGAAGTCTGATTAGTCCGATTTAGCAAACAAAGCCCATCTACAGTTACATTATTTAATCAAAACAGAATTGGGGACTTCCCTGGCAGTCCAGTGGTGAAGACTCCGAGCTTTCACTGCAGGGGGCGCAGGTTCGATCCCTGATGGCGGAATTAATATCCCACATGTTGCTCATGGCCAAAAGTAAAAAATTTAAAAAATAGAATTGGACTTGAAGCTACATTTATCTGCTATAAACCTAACACTGTACAATTTAGTTTCAGCAAAGAACACCATCTGTCTCACATCAACATTGCCGGTTTGAATTTTTGTTAGTTTTACAGTTTTGTTTGTATCCTATTTGTACATCATACTTTGACTTAAGACATCCATGTCATGGAAATAGTGGAGTGTCCAGAAGAGGCTGTATCAGGCAGAGCAGACCTGGACAGAAGTCTGGTCTTCCCTCTTCAAATGCAGGGCTCTTAAACTTAATATGCACTGAACCACCCGGAAGTGTTTCACATTCAGCCTCCCAAACTTTTCTCCCAAAGAGAAACATGCGTTGATGGTTCCTATAGTCACGCTTTGTTCTGGCCTTTGCTTTAGACCCCAAGAGGATCTTTCACAAAGCTCCAAGGCAATCTTCTCTATAAGAGATCCCCACCATGAGTTAGGAAGAAAGGGAGCCCACTCTGCCTTAGAATTCATTGTTACTATAAATCCTAAACTGCACTTGTTTGCAGAATATTCTAGAATACAGCAGTGCCTTGAGCTATTTCATTTGTAACCAACTAGCAGTAATTCAGGTTTAAAGCTACAACTACTAAACAAGGGAACTTCCAGTTAAAAAAGAAAATATGGCCAAGATTCATTCTCTATCAATCTAGTTAATTTTTAAAAAGCTTTAAATAACATAAACAATCTCAGTAGTCTTACATTTTAGTGATTTTCTGAAATATTCACCGCAGGTTCAAACATACATGCAAAAGCCCTTGCTTCATTGCCTGCAAAACCGATAAATATCTTCATTTTAGATAAAAGTCAGTAGTCCAGCACAGGCTTCGTGGTTAGTATAGAATCTGTACTACTGAATAAAAGTCTCAGTGCCAGGTGCCAAAAACCTAGTGTCTCTAAAAAAGACTTTCAAAAACCAAGTCACCTTAAGTTCAGGCCACTTCCTAAGCTAACATTGCTGAGGAAACCAGGGTATTAACCTGTGATTTTGACTGAATATGTTACACAAGCTACCCTCCAGACCCCACAGCCCACTGCCCATTAAGACGTAAGACATTTATTATAAACAAAAGCTTTTTCTAGGAAGGGGAAGATTTTTAGACTGGACAATGACAGGACCAAGGCTCACCTGGTAGCGAAAAGCTCCAGGGCAGGGAATTCCAGTCCCAGCTCAACTCCTGACGTGGATGTGACTGAAGGGGGCTTGGGTTCACCATCCAGTTTCCTCACCATGAACCTGGAATGACAACACACCCGACTTCACAAAGGAGCCAGGACGTGGAACGAACAAAGTGACAGCAGCATTTTCCCAATTCAAGATGGGAAAGCATAAAGTAACTATACTCCAATAAAGATTAAAAAAAAAAAAGATGGGAAAGCATGACTTCATCATGTGTGATGTCCCCACGCACCTTTCAGTGGCCCTCTGCCATCTTAACTATCAGTTACTTATTTATTCTCAGTCTCAGTACCTTCTGTTCAGATCCCTTTGGGTTCCCTAACCTCGGCTTTGGTCTCTGGTGGTGAACCCCGACCCAGCTTTCCGACAGACATTTCTCCTGCCTCCCAGCTCACCTCCATCCCCAGCGCCCTGGCCTGGCTTGCACAGACTCACCACCATGCGTCTGCAGCCCGCCTCTGGACAAGCCTGCCAGCCCGCCAGCTATCAGCGGGATGGCCCACTGATTCTTGCCCGGGATGAAGGGCACATCTCTCCCTGACCCCCCCTTCCTCCCGTGTGCAACCCACACGCTGTAATAATGCCCCTCGTGAGTCATAACTAGGTCATGACCCTCCTCAGGCCATATGTCACCTCCTCACTTCTTTCAGATCCCTGGTGCTCTGTATGTAAGACAGTTCAATATACACCACCAAATGGTAATTATTTGTTAGACCTGTCATTTTCCAGTGGTTTGGAGAATGTTTTCCTAGCTCAGTGGATTCCCTCTTTCCTTAATCAATAAACGTTTCATGACCATACAAACACCATTAGCTGAAATTATTATTTTGGTTTAGTATACGTCATTACATCATGATTTAAATTTGAAAAGGCCTCTGTATGATTATTATACATGGAAACAGCAACATCTCACTAATGTGGCATTATAGGAAGGGGTCAAGGCCATAAAAGTGAACTTCCTGGATAAATGAAAATGACCTCCTTAAGGACCAAGCCCTTGGAAAAATTTCACAATTTTTAATGGAACTCTTTGTTTTGGAAATCATTCTAAAATTAAACACTTCAATACTTACATAATTATCAATGGATTTTTTCTTACATAATTACCAATGGTTTAAGGATGCCTGCCTCCTTATACAATGGAAATCGAACATAATTTAACTTTTTCATTATATTCCAGATCACCATTAAGAGTATCCATTATTGAATATTGTAATAATCTAGTGCTAGTTTTGCTTCTTGTAATTCTTGTCACTCAACATTAGATTGCCAGATGACACTTCATGCTACTGTTTTACCTGCTGGTCCCTTCTAATTCATTGCTTCTAATCTGCTCCAGACCAGCACACCAGGAAATCAAACTTAGGAGTCAGAAACGTGTTTGGGCACTGCTGGTGGGAATGTAAAATGGTGCAGCTGCTATAGAAACTAGTATGGTGGTTCCCCCCAGAATAAAAATAGAATTATCATATGATTCAGCAATCCCACTTCTGGGTATATACCCCCCAAAAATTGAAAGCAGGGTCTCAAAGAGACTTTTGTACACTCCTGTTCACAGCAGCATTATTCACAATAGCCAAAAGGTGGAAGCAACCTAAGGGTTCATCACCGAATGAATGGGTAAACAAAATGTGGTGTATACCTACAATGGAATATTATTCAGCTTTAAAAAGGCTGAATTTTCCCTCAGAGTCCCTACATTGTCCTGGACTGAGTGAGTTTTCTTCCCTCTTGGTCATGACCTGTGCGTGTCATGACCCCCCCCTCACCCTGGCCCCTCCCTCTCTCTGCTCCCGGGAGGGTCAGAAGAAGAGAGAAGGGTATTTAGTAGTGGGAGATGGAGTAAGAGGAAAAACCAGCTCAAGGGGATGAGCAGGGGAGGGCTAACAGCCCCCCATCCCCTCGTTTGTGCCAGGCAGGACAGCTAGGTCAGTGGTCACGTGCATGTGTATATATTATGACCCCATTTTACAGATGAGGGAAATGAGGCCCATTTCCAAATGCCAAAAATGAGTGAAGTAAGAGAAACAAAGACACCGTTGTGAGTTCACTATTCTCAGATTATATCCTTCCTAATTTTTTTTACGGGTGGGGAGGGATAGGTGGGGGAAGGTTAAAAAAAAAATAAGGAAGGAAATTCTGACACATGCTACACATGAATGAACCTTGAGGACATTGTACCAAGTAAAATAAGCCAGTCACAAAAAAACAAATACCGTATGATTCCACGTATATGAGGCACCTGGGAAGTCAAACTCATAGAGACGGGGCTTGGGTGGGGGTATTGTTTGCCATGGGGTGGGGAGAGGGGCAAATGGGGAGCTGGGTACAGAGTTTCAATTCTGCAAGATGAGTTCCAGAGATGATTGCACAACGATGTGAAAGTAATTAACACTACTCAACTGTACACTGAAAAATGGTTAAAATGGTAAATTTTATGTTATATGTATTTTAGCACAGTTAAAAATAAACTTTAAAAAAAGAGTTAGAAACATGCATTAATTCATTCAATAAACATTTCTTTTGTGCCTACTACATATCAGGCCTGTTCTTGATGCCAGGGCTAAGGGGCCTTCCAGCGTTTCCATTCCAGTGTATAGTATATAAGAGCACATGCACCTTTGCGGTCCACCTAATAAAGTGCACAACTGTAGGACACTGGTTTTCATAAAATAAATGATTTACCCAGAATGTCTGCAACCTGACCTATTTGGATGAAGACTATATTTGAAATTTAAATATATTAATTCGAAAAGAGCATAATGATTTTTTTTTTTTTTTTTGGCCGCACCGCAAGGCATGCGGGATCTTAGTTCCCCAACCAGGGATCAAACCCGTGCCCCCTGCAGTGAAAGCACGCAGTCCTAACCACTGGACCCCTAGGGAATTCCCATTATGACTAAAACTTTTAATTAATCTCTCACCAACATCTTTTGGGTGTGTCTGCTTAGTTTTTCTTTCTCTTCTCGATTAAGGAATGGGATGGGAGAGACTGAATGTACACACAGACGATGGCCAGGCCATCCATAGCAATAGAGCTCTGCCCCACAACCTGCAGCCACCTGCCCGGGACACCAACCGCTCTTCCACAGTAACCAGCCCAGGAAGCCAGCCTCCTGTAAATCAGACTTGCAGGAAGCAAGATTGCTGTCTCTAGCAGCAAACCAGGAAGCTAAATAATAACTTTTGTAACAAATGGCCCCAAATGGCCAGAGCTTGATTAACAACTGACAGCCCTCCCTAAGTTTTGTTCCTGCTTCCAACTTAAAACCAACCAAAGAAAGCCAAATCTGCTCCCCTAACCAATCACTTAGGATGCCCGATTCTAGTTTATCCACCCTCAGCTGCCCCCTGCCACCAGCCAGGCACACCTGAAGCCTTCCCTTTCTGCACCTTATAAGGCATTCCCACTCCTCTGCCCACCTTTGAGTCTCCACCAAAACGCAAGTGATAGTGGCTAGCCCCCTTACTATAGCAAACCCAGAAAAATGGCTTTTGCTTTTCTCATTTCATTGGTCTTCGATTATTTCTGCAGATGTTCACTGTATAAATGCAAAACGCTATTCAACCTTTTGCAGCACTTAATAACTACCAAAACATAACTGTTACACCCTAGGTTCCTAGCAAGATCACCAAACTCACCCATTACCTCTCACACCGGTTGCCATGGTTGCCACGACATGAACCAGCCATCCAGCACGTGCCATAATCACCACGTGCCTGCCCTCAATCAAATAGTTCTTTCATTATTACAGCGCTGAAATTGTTAACAATGGGTAATCATTTGAAAAATTCTTTTAGAACAATTCTTTGGCCATTTAGACTCTTCTACTGTACTTACTACAGTCACTGAGAAACAGAAAACATCTGTTTGTTCTAATGTTTGTGGACAGGTGGAATAGCCCCAGTAGATAACCCCCAAATAGTAGGGATGTTTATACATCCTACTTAAGAAGGTACATGTGTTACTGAATCCAAGTTCGTACTGCTTGCTGCACGACAGGCTAATACATTGAGACGAGTTGTCGGGGCAAGGAATAACTACTTTATTCAGAAAGCCAGCAGACAGGGAAGATGGTGGAGTGGTGTCCCAAAGAACAGCTTGCCTGAGTTAGAATTCAGGCTTCTTTTATACTAAAAGGGGAGGGAGTAAAGTTAGACACTTCCTGGTTTGGTAAATTCAATAAATATTTCTTTTGTGCCTACTACATATTAGGTCAGCCTCCAGAGGGGAGGTGTTACTTTTTTCCCTCCCTGCAGTCATTCACAGGTGGGCATGGTCAGCATGCTTCCTGGGAGCTAAACAAAGGTACTTGAGCTTAATGCTCATTACCTGGGAGGCAGGGTTCCCAGAGACAGGCCATTATGTATAATTTAAGCTTATAGGCAACACCCCTTTAGTGATTAACTTGTAATAGAACACAAAGTTTCTTCCCTATTACACAGGTTAGGAGCTATTTCTGTTTGCTTGGATCTAACTACTGGCTAAACATCAGGCGTTAGAAAGTACTTGATAAAGAGACTTCCCTGGTAGTCCAATGGTTAGGGTCTTTGCCTTCCAATGCAGGGGGTGCAGGTTCAATCCCCAGTCGGGGAGCTAAGATCCCATATGCCTCGTGGCCAGAAAACCAAAACATAAAACAGAAAGCAATATTGTAACAAATTCAGTAAAGACTTTAAAAATGGTCCACATCCGAAAAAACCTTAAAAAAAATAAAGTACTTGATAAACCTGGCTTGACTGTCATGCTGAAGAATCGTAATGGGTATTATTTTTTAAATAGGTGATGTACTTTTCTCCCTGTACCTCCACGTATATGACCTCCCACTATCCTGTTGGCGGCATCCATTTGTCTCAGGCAGGATTATGATTCTTATGGAAGGAAGGCAAAGAAAATACGTTATGTTTTTGCAGTCTAGTCTTTGCTTTTGAGAATTGTTAAGATCACAAACTTGCCAAACAGGCTTTCAAAGAGACAGGACTTTCTAAATCCCAAATGCTCCATCTTTGTATTTCCAGGAGCAGATAGGGCTGGCTCATAGATTATTACAAGGGCATAATTTTTAACTCTGATGATCATTTGAAAAATGTAAAACAGAATTTTACTTTAAACCAGAGTGTAAGTGAGTCCTTGAAACAGGAAAGGAATAGAGAAAAATCCCATCTCTTCCAGGTCTGGGAAGAGGAAGCAGCAGCAAAACGAGTGAGTCCTAGTTGGTCCCCCTCTAGTCAGAGAACTACGGGAGGGTGACATCTCATGTGTGGAGAGGAGAGATCTTGGAGATTTCCTACCCTATTTTTCTGGTATTTTCCTCAAAGACTCACTAAGTCATCTATCAAATTCGATTCTGGTTTACAGTTTTAGGTTCAATGCATTACATCATCAATCTTAGGGGCTTGTTATTTCAGCATTTCCTGTGAGTCTGCACCTTCTCCCTGCTGGTCCCCATCTCCATCCATGGCAAATGGGAAAGGTTTAATGCGAATACGCTTGTTGAAAACCATATGTTGTTTGCTACATTTTTAAGACATTGAATGTGTTAGTTATGTTATTTCAAGGATGTTTTTTAAAAAACCGTATCTTTTAGAAAAGTGATTAATTCTCACGTAGGACTCATTTTGACACTGTGCATTGACTGACTCATCAGCGCAGGAGATAGGCTGTCATTTATCAATTTGGCTCCCTCTAGTGGCCAGTTTGCAAATTTTAGTAGGTTCTCATATATTCCTTAAAACCCCTTTTAAACCACAGTCATTTTTCTTAGGAAGGTTTCGGGGTAAATGATTGAAATTAAGAGAATATATACCTTTTTAGCAAATATGATACTTAGTCATACTTAGTCATTTTTTTGAAGAATTACTAAGGTTTCTATATAGGGTTGACAGATTTAGTGAATAGAAATACAGGGTACTCAATAAAATTTAAATTTCAGATTTAAAAAATATGTTTTTTAGTGTAAGTATGCTCCAAATACATTAATCTGGGAATCTATATATTTGTATTGTGTTTTACATCTCGTTTAGCAAATGAGGATTCTGAGGATCAAAACTTCCAACTTCAAAGCATTTTTCCCATTTTACTATGGCTTGTCCTTGTTTTTTCATTCGAAATTTTCCTCAAAGTTCCCAAAAGAAATCAGATCAGAGGTGTGATCAGATAACACTTGAGTTTAAGCTCCAAGGATCCTGAAATATCTTTAACTTGACCAGGTGAAATGATCTCCGTGCAAGGCCCCAGGGAACCCTCGACCTGTCCCTGACCCCTCCCCACTTGGACCCTGGGGCTCACCTACCGGTTCCAGTCACTTGTCGAGGACAGGGCTACTAAGTGGGGGCAGGGATTTAACTCAGAGAGGCCCCCAGTTCTCAGCTCTGCAGCGGGAATCAACCAGGTGACACCCACCCCTCACCCCCTCACCACACCCCCCTTTGTAGTTAACTGGACGGAGGGGGAGCCCAGCCTTGGTGTTTTAAAAAGCTCTGAGGTCTGGGGACTTCCCTGGCGGTACAGCAGTTAAGACTCGGCGCTTCCAATGCAGGGGACATGCGTTTGCTCCCTGGTCGGGGAACTAAGATCCCACATGCAGCTCTCAGGTCTGGTTTCAAAGCAGAACTTCTCAACCTTGGCTGCGTCTTAGGGTCTTAGGGTCATGGGGTGGAGCGGGGTTCAGCAGGTGGCCAATTAGATCCATAACATTAAACCTTCCCACACAGTTCCAGAACTGAGAAGCATTGCTGTAGGGCAGGGAATGGCAACGTTTTCCGTAAAGAAGCAGATGGCAAATGGCTCAGGCTTTGCAGGGCATGGGTCTCTGTCAGAAGCACTCAGCAAAAGCAGCCACGGAAGACACATGGACAAGCAGGTTCTGCTGAATTCCAGGAAACCTTGAATTCCAAATAATTTTCATTCCTTTAATTTTTCTCCATCATTTTAACATGTAAACACCATTCGTAGCTCTAGAGTAGGAATTGCCAACTAAGTCTGTAGGTCAAACCCTGCCCACCAGCTGTTTTGTACCAAGTTACTCATCTTTTCTCTCCCCAGCTTCCTCTGGTAGGACTGTGATAGGGAAGAGCCTTCGTGTTCTATTACAAGTTAATCACTGAGGAGATGTTGCCTATAAGCTTAAATTATACACAGTGGCCCATCTCTGGGAACCCTGCCTCCCAGGTAATGAGCATTAAGCTAAAGTACCTTTGTTTAGCTCCCAGGAAGCATGCTGACCATGCCCACCTGTGAATGACTGCAGGGAGGAAGAAATTAACACCTCCCCCCAGGAGGCTGATGGGAACCAGGAAGTGTTTGACTTTCCACCCTCCCCTTTCAGTATAAAAGCCTGAATTCTAACTCAGGCAAGCTGGTTCTTTGGGACACAAGTCCACCATCTTTTCAGTCTGCTGGCTTTCTGAATGAAGTCACTATTCCTTGCCCTGACAAATCGTCTCTCAGTTTACTGGCCTGTCGTGCAGCGAGCAATACGAGCTTGGACTTGGTAACAGGACATTTCCTTTAATTCTTCTTGGTAGAGTAATTCATATGACAGATGCTGTGATTTATCAAGTCCAATGTTTTGTCTTTCCAAGGTGCAATACAGGGCTTTTATGTAAGTAATTGGCTTATATCCTTTGGGAGTTCTTTTTAAAAACAAATTGGTATTATTACCTTGTATCTATGAATTGGCATAAAATTAGTGTACCATTTTAACAAAATTGTTCTTTAACCAGATAATCCATTAAGAGTTTTCCTCTTAACTGGGCGGTAATCTGGGCACAATAGTTATAAAGAGAAATCCACTTGCCTTTGTGACACCAGGAACTCATCCCCGAGTTCTACTTTGGAGTTACATATGTGCTCATCCCCCATGAAGGAGCAGTAACTGTGGTCGCATTTGAGTCCTGGGCACCTCACTGAGTGTTCTCACCTGCGCGGTGCCCAGAGGAAGGTGTGGCAAGGAAACATGGAGAAATCTGCCTGGGATTTGGGGGGTTTTCTTCTTCTAATACCTGTATATTGACAGGTCACATCTCCTCCTTTCAAGCAGTAATATTTTTTTCCTCTAAAAATAGATTAACTCTTCAGCCCTAAACAAAATTTATGATATTTGAGACAAAAGGTGAATTTGAAACTGCTAAAAATTTAGATTTTTTATTACTTTTACCATGCTTTCCAAGCTTTCAAAAGAAATGGATGAATCATTCTGGCTTATGGGAAATGGTTACGGTATTAGGAATTGCAGGGTCACAGAATATGCCACCCCACAATAGGGCACTTTGGCATAAGGATTATTTTGAGCTGAAGGCGGTTGAGAAGCAGCAGCTGCTCCCCCATTTGCCTAAAGTCAGGACATAAATTTACAAACGTGTCCCTCTCCACTCTCTGCCAGGAAGGACAGACGTTAATGAGACAACTTTAGACCCTTAGTCCGGAATCAGACAGCACCAGAGGAAGCAACATGACAAACTTTACTAATTAGCCTGGATCTACTATTGGTTCCCAGATATCTGCCTTCCCACAATTTGCCACCCCTAGAGACTAAAGGTCCTTTTCCTTTGTCTTGTCACTTCCCTAAATTTTTAGTGTTGCTTTGCTAACATGCTCTGTAAGCCCAGTTCTAAGCTCTCTTTGAGTCGTTTGTCTCTGAGTGCCCCCGTGGGTCGGATGCACAAGCTAATGGACCTCTGTGCTTTTCTGTGGTTAATCTGTATCCTGTCTGGTCAGCTCAAAGGAGCCCAGCCAGATGACCCAGGAGGCTAGTAGGAAGGAGAATTTCTACTCCCCTACAGGATCTTGAAATGATGCTCTCTGCTTCACAAAGGGGAGATTCCCGGGTCAGCACAAGTCCATCCCCACACGTGTCCCCTGGCCTGGGATGTGGGTGCTGATGCCTCCAAACAGAAAAGTCAAACCAGTATCTGGACCATGTGTCTGTGCCCATTGGGATGTACCTCTGTCCCCTGCAGGATGGAAGGGGGTCCCATGTGCTCTCCTCAGAAGATAGCACCAATCAGGGGACACGGTGCATGTCTCTACCATCAGCAGATTAGATATTTTGTTGTACAGGTTACTAGATCAGTCCTGGCCAGTGGGTGTATTAGTTATCTATTGCTGCATAACAAATAACCCCAAAACTTAGTGGCTGAAAGCAACCTTTGTTACAGTTTCTGCACATCAGGAATCTGGCCCCAGCTTACCTGGGTCCTGGAGCTCAGTCTCCCTTGGGCGGAGTCACCTGCCTGGAAAGAGCGGCTTCCAGGCTCACTTGCAGAGGCAGTGCTCTTCTGAGGACTCTACCTGCTGCCCCACCAAGGAGTGTTTTCCGCTTTGACCATTGGAGACACAACCATTCCCAACTCCACTGAGCTCCTTTCTGTGGTCCTTTCCTTGGCTGGTCTGACTTGATAGGGGGCCTCTGGGGTCTGGGCTCCTCTGCGGCTCCCTCTTCTCTGGACGCTGCTACCTTGGCATCACCCAACCCTCAGCTGTCTCCTCAACATAGGGAGATTGCTGGCTGGCTGTTGGATTCCCCTCCCTGCCTGGGGGCCTTGGACTCCTCCCAGACCTTGGGCTGGGGCAACCACAGGGTTACAGAGAACGTCCCTTCCCTCAGGGAGCCCTGTGCTGAGCTGCTGTGTCAGGCAGGCAGATTGATCTGGTTCCTGCTGCTCCGTCCTGGTCAGAAGGCACCTCTCCTGTATCCTCTTTAACATCTGTGCTGCCGGACTTCTGAATTCACCAGTCTCCTGGTTGCAGAACGCTAGCTCCCGGTCTGCAGCTGTAGTTCCTTCATTACTGATAAGGTCAAACAGCGTTTCCTGTGTTTGCTGGCCAGACACGTTGCCTCTTCTATAAGATACTCATGTCTCCTGTTCCTCTTTCTTTGCATTAATTTTTCTTTGCTAGACAGGAATTCTTTCTATATGTTGGATATTGCTCATAATTACATATATTGCAAAAACAAGCACCCCATTCATGTTTTAGATTTTTCACTTAAAAAGAGAAATTCTTTAGTCAAATCCATCTTTTCTCTCATGATCAGTCCATTTGTATGTTGAAGGCAGCATTCCCTGCCCCTCTTCTCCCACTCCCAAGTGGGGCTGTCGTCAGCCCCTGGTCACCCAGCACCCCCATGAAGCAAGCCCCCCGCCTCCCTGATTGGAACTCACCCTGCAGCCTGGAGTGCGGAGCCGGTTCTGCTCTCCTAGTGGCTCATCTGTTCGTGCATTGGTGACCTTTATGGATCGTGGATCCTGAGCCCTCCAGGTCTAAATTAGGGAAGCTTTCCTCAAGCTGTGCTTTCCACTGGAGCTCTACCTTACTGCCCTTTTCCACCCAGAGCCCGAGGCCAGCATCCGCCCAGCCCACCACCGGGCCGAGGGCAGGTGCCCCCAGAGCGACACCGCTGCGGCCACCCACCCCCACTCAAGGCAGCCTTACCCCTCAGCGTACCACCTGCTCCAACCCGGCTTGTGTTGTCAGGGGGTGGCCCTTGCAGAGGGTGGGGTAGACAGCTCCAGTGCTTAGATGGATGGCAGTGGGGGGGGGGTCTCAGAGCACCTAGTGGAAGTGAAGTCCACACCATTTTTTATAAATGTATACACACAGATGCATATGGGTATAATTTTTGTAAAACTACTAGATCATATGTTTGAATTGTGCTGTCATTTTTGTTTTCCTGCAAGCATGTCTTGGAAAGCATTCCTTGTTGGTATGTATCATGCTTATATACTTTTAATATTATAATAGTATTTAATACCCTGGGTGCACCATATGTTATTTAACCATTTGCGTACTGTTAAAAGACGTGAGGGCCTGCAGCATGACGGCCTAGAAGAAATGGACAGGATGCCACCTTAAATACAGAAACAGAACACAAGGAACATTAGTTGAGCTAAGTTCCCAGGGTTTGGACACATGTGTGCATGCGAATGCACACACGCACACACAGAGGCTTTTTTTTTTAGGAGGATCCTTTTCCCAAATAGGGTCAAGCAGCCTGAGATGCACACCTCCCTCTGCTCAGGGGGCCATCCTGGTACCTAGAGGGCTTTCCAGATGCACGAAGACCTGGGCACCCATTCTACACCCTTTTCAGAGGACCCCAGAGGTACATAAACAGCATCCAGACAGTTAATCAGGACACCCGCAGACACGTCCTGAAGCTCGCACAGCTGCCCATCAGTGTCGTGACTGCAGGGTGGGGATTCTTCCTGACCACTGACACCACTTGGGTGGAGAACACTCAGAGCACCTCGGCCGCTGCCCTGCCAGGTGAGTCTGAAGGCCCCTTCTCAGACTGCTACGTAGGGCATAAATAATTCATCGATCCACTTAGATCTTAAAGGCATTTGCCCTGTGTCCAGAGGGGTCCCTGCCAGCTCTCAGTGTCTCAGGTTCACATGGGATTACTGTACTGACGCACACAAAGTTTCTAGTGTAGAATGCAATGCACAGAATAGATGAAGAGCTTGGCGTGTACTATTAACCACCCCAGTCTTTATCACGAAACCCAACCCGACCACATACTGCCTCAGACTCTCTCCTGCGACTCCAAATTGTCACTTAACTGGTGACAGTGGTTGCCTCCCGGGTGGCTTGGTGCCGGGGATGGGAGACAGACTTTTCACTGTATACCTCTGTATCCTCTGAATTTTGAACCTCAAGTACGTCTTACCAATATTAAAAAATAAAGTATTTTTTAACATGTTAATTTTTGAAAAGTAAAAAAGAGACAATTCGGATTTTTCAAAGGTTACACCTTCCGGGGAGCTGGTGAGCTGAAAGGCAAGCTTCACGTGCCTCCCCCGTGCACCCCGTAACTGCGGGGCTGTGGGCAGAAGCCATGGGAGGGCAGAGAGGGAGAAGGAAGGGTTTTCAGCTCAGGATTATCAGGCTCTGACTGCTTTCTGTACAAAGACCCCAAGGAATTCCCACTGTAGATTCACAGAAGGGCTTTATCTCCACATCTGATGGATGGTCCAGGGAAAGTAGACCTGGATTAAAAGCAAGAACAAAGGGCAATGAAGTACGTGTAGGTGTAGCCCAACCCACACTGGCCCAGCTTCTTGGTGCTATTCTCCAAATACATGAATTAAGCAGCAGAGTTAGCAGTTACTCAAATAAGGGACAAAACATCTCCATTAAAATATTCATATAATTTAAACAATGAAGGTTTTGCCTTAAGTCCCAATATTTATTCCATTTCTTCTATTTTTTTTTTTAACCCAACAATGTGTTAAGGTACTTTAGAGTCCATTGTGGGGTGAGGGGGTGAGGGTTGTTGTTGGATTTTTAGTTTAATATTGATAGAAACCAAGCTTCTCAGGACCAGATCAATAGAAGGGACAAATAAGCTTTGCAGTGTTTCTCCCCTGGATCCCCACCAGCTTGGAAAGGGCATCAGGCCCTTTGGTTTATTTTATTTATTTATTTTAGTTATTTTAAACTTTTATTTATTTGGTTGTGCCAGGTCTTAGTTGCGGCAGGCAGGCTCCTTAGTTGTGGCATTCGAACTCTTAGTTGTGGCATGCATGTGGGATCTAGTTTCCTGACCAGGGATCAAACCCGGAGCCCCTGGATTGGAAGCACTGTTTCTTAATCGCTGTGCCACCAGGGACGTCCCCAGACTCTTTGGTTTAGACAAGCCTTCACGCACGCGCAAATCCTTGAGTAGCAAATATGATATGAAGAGAATCATAATGCTTTTTAAAAATACCTCGATTCCCAAATAGACTTAATAACAATGGGTCTTTTAATTTCTGAGTATGCTCTTCATTCCTAAGCATATGATTATGTCAAATGTACTCAACCAAAGATTCAATAGTTCTGATTTTTTTTCGAAGCAACTGACGAAGGATTAATCTCCAAACTATACAAGCAGCTCATGCAGCTCAATATCAAAAAAACAAACAGCCCAATCCAGAAATGGGCAGAAGACCTAAGGAGACATTTCTCCAAAGAAGACATACAGATGGCCAACAAATACATGAAAAAATGCTCAACATCACTAATAATTAGAGAAATGCAAATCAAAAGCACAATGAGGTACCACCTCACGCCAGTCAGAATGGCCATCACCAAAAAATCTACAAACAATAAACGCTGGAGAGGGTGTGGAGAAAAGGGAACCCTCTTGCACTGTTGGTGGGAATGTAAATTGATACAGCCACTGTGGAGAACAGTATGGAGGTTCCTTAAAAAACTAAAAATAGAACTACCATATGACCCAGCAATCCCACTACTGGGCATATACCCAGAGAAAACCATAATTCAAAAAGACACATGCACCCCAATGTTCATTGCAGCACTATTTACAATAGCCATGTCATGGAAGCAACCTAAATGCCCATCGACAGATGAATGGATAAAGAAGATGTGGCACATATATACGATGGAATATTACTCCACCATAAAAAGGAATGAAATTGAGTTATTTGTAGTGAGGTGGATGGACCTAGAGTCTGTCATACAGAGTGAAGTAAGTCAGAAAGAGAAAAACAAATACCGTAGGCTAACACACATATATGGAATCTAAAAAAGCGGTACTGATGAACCTAGTGGCAGGGCAGGAATAAAGATGCAGACATAGAGAACGGACTTGAGGATGGGGGGTGGGGGAAGGGGAAGCTGGGACGAAGTGAGAGAGTAGCACTGACATATATACACTACCAAATGTAAAATAGATAGCTAGTGGGAAGCAGCCGCATAGCACAGGGAGATCAGCTCGGTGCTTTGTGACAACCTAGAGGGGTGGGATAGGGAGGGTGGGAGGGAGGCTCAAGGGGGAGGGGATATGGGGATATATGTATACATAGAGCTGATTCACTTTGTTGTACAGCTAACACAACATTTTAAAGCAATTGTACTGCAATAAAAATGGGGGGGGGGAATAGGACTTCCCTGGTGGCGCAGTGGTTAAGAATCCGCCTGCAATGCAGGGGACATGGGTTCGAGCCCTGGTCAGGGAAGATCCCACATGCCATGAAGCAACTAAGCCCATGCGCCACAGCTACTGAAGCCCACGTGTCTAGAGCCCGTGCTCCACAACAAGAGCAGCCACCGGGATGAGAAGCCCACGCACCGCAACGAAGAGCAGCCCCGCTCTCTGCAACTAGAGAAATCCCGCGCGCAGCAACGAAGACCTAACACAGGTAAAAAAAAAAAGAATAGAATTCTCTCTGGGACCTCCCTGGCCATCCAGTGGTTAGGACTCTGCCCTGCACTTTCACTGCTGGGGGCGAGGGTTCAATCCCTGGTTGGGGAACTAAGATATTGCAAGCTGCGCGGTGCAGCCAAAAAAAAAAAGAATTCTAGTTTTTATGAAATTCTCAAATTACAAATGATACTTTACCATTCTTTATATCACAGGAAGCAAAATAAAACCAAATCAGTTAACTGTAAATGGGCATGAACCATCTTAGTGGAGTGGTGGAAGTGTTCTAAATCTAGATTGTGGTGATGATTGCACAACTAGGTAAATTTACTAAAAATCATTGAATTGTACACTTAAAATAGAGGAACTGTGGTATGTGAATTATATCTCGGTAAAGTTACTCACAGAGCCCAAATTAGTTGCAGTGCATCATATGACCACAGAATGTCAGCAAAGATTTTTCCATAAACCTATCTCCAAGGGGGACATAATCAGCCACGGCTGTGGCTGCTGCCCTTCACCACGGAAATTCCTCTGTCCTGGGTCTCAGGGGCTTGAAGTTACCAAACACCAGAGTCAGGTATTAGGAATAAGGAAATATTTTCAAATATTGGCTTATGCAAATCTACAATGATCGGAGCTATCAAATCGTTTAATCCATGATATATACAATTAAGTAAAAAATCTCACACCACAATAATCTTCAATAAGCAAACTAGAAATTCAGTCCTACTGGAAATATTAAAGTCTTTTAAAACTAGTTTTGGACTAATTATACATTCTAGTAAACATTATACAAACTTCAAAAAAATGTTTTTTTCTTTTTTTCATTGTTTTGTTTTATTTATTTAAGTTGAGCCATGTATCCTTTTTTTTTTTTGCCCGTGCCGCATGGCATACAGGATCTTAGTTCCCTGACCAGGGATTGAACCTGTGCCCCCTGCAGTAGAAACCTGGAGTCTTAACCATTGGACCGCCAGGGAAGTCACTAAACTTTGATTTTTATGGCTATTATATTTTACATTAAAAATGTAAATTTAAAAAGTACAATTTAAAAAATTTCCATCGAACTCCTTTTCAGTTAAAGAAAGTAATCAATAAAACCTTTCAAATAACTAATTAACATGGAGAAATCTTCTAAAAGGAGTACAGTCTCTCTCTCTCTCTCATTACTAATTTATATCTTTCAAGAATGTAAAAACAGTAAATCGGATTATGGGAAGGTAAACCTCCTAAAACACTGAAAACCACAGCCATTTCTAGGCTGCCAAAACTTCCTCTTAGTGCAGCTATGTTAAGATGAAGAAGGGCGGAGACTTGTGAGCTGGAAAATTTTCAGTCAGTCACATTTTGAGCATGTTTATAAATAAGTGTTAAGTGAAGTAACATTCGTCTAAATAAAGTCTTAATGTGTCAAAATCTTAACCTAGGTGAACCAGATCAAAGTAGATGCCTCTGCCTTCATTACGGCCATTTCGCTCCTGAACTCCGGTTACAGGCAATCTGAACGATGCTTTCTTGGGTTAATGACTTCAGTACCAAGAATGTAGAAACTGTGCTCACAGGGATAAGAAACTATAGGGTCTGATGAAATATTACTTGTATTTACTCTTCTCAGAAATTTGAGGGTCAGCCGTTTTCTTCACAGTATCACTAAATGCCAAGGTCAAAGCAGAGGAACAGAGGTTGGGCTGGTTAAGTGACCCAGGGAGTTAGTGGAAGAGCTGTATCAGCCATGAGTCCTCCATTACAACAGACAGCCATTATTCATTCTACACGCTGTATCATCTGTAACATTGCTTTTGGTTTTGTTGCTGTAGTTCTTTTAGTCAGGATGAATTTTTTTTTTCTTTTATTTTTATTTTTGGCCGCTCCACAAGGCCTGTGGGATGTTATTTCCCCGACCAGGGGTGGAGCGCGGGCCCTCAGCAGTGACACCATGGAGTCCTAACCACTGGGCGGCCAGGGAACTCCCCCTAGGATGAATTGTTAAAAATAACCACTGCCTGACTTGAAAGCTTTGAAATCAAAGTCATGAGACAGTGAGGTCTGGGATACTAAATGCTCTGACGGCACGGGTTCAATCCCTGGTCGGGGAACTAAGATCCTGCATGCCATGCAGCACGGGCAAAAAAAAAAAAAAAGATACATGGCCCAATTAAAATAAATAAATAAAACAAAACAAAAAAAAGAAAAAAGAAAAAAGAAAAAAAACTTTTAAAGTTTGTATAATATTTACTAGAACGTATAATTAGTCCAAAACTAGTTTTAAAGGACTTTAATATTTCCAGTAGGACTGAATTTCTAGTTTGCTTATTGAAGATTATTGTGGTGTGAGATTTTTTACTTAATTGTATATATCATGGATTAAACGATTTGATAGCTCCGATCATTGTAGATTTGCATAAGCCAATATTTGAAAATATTTCCTTATTCCTAATACCTGACTCTGGTGTTTGGTAACTTCAAGCCCCTGAGACCCAGGACAGAGGAATTTCCGTGGTGAAGGGCAGCAGCCACAGCCGTGGTTGATTATGTCCCCCTTGGAGATAGGTTTATGGAAAAATCTTTGCTGACATTCTGTGGTCATATGATGCACTGCAACTAATTTGGGCTCTGTGAGTAACTTTACCGAGATATAATTCACATACCACAGTTCCTCTATTTTAAGTGTACAATTCAATGATTTTTAGTAAATTTACCTAGTTGTGCAATCATCACCACAATCTAGATTTAGAACACTTCCACCACTCCACTAAGATGGTTCATGCCCATTTACAGTTAACTGATTTGGTTTTATTTTGCTTCCTGTGATATAAAGAATGGTAAAGTATCATTTGTAATTTGAGAATTTCATAAAAACTAGGAGAGAATTCTTTTATTTTTTGGCTGCACCGTGCGGCTTGTGGTATCCTATTTCCCCGACCAGGGATTGAACCCTCGCCCTCGGCAGTGAAAGCGCAGTGCAGAAAGTATTCGAGTGATGAGTTACAGTGAAAATGCCTTCTGTCTGGGGCTTCCCTGGTGGTGCAGTGGTTAAGAATCCGCCTGCCAATGCAGCAGACATGGGTTCGAGCCCTGGTCCGGGAAGATCCCACATGCCGCAGAGCAACTAAGCCCGTGTGCCACAACTACTGAGCCCACGCACCACAACTACTGAAGCCCGCATGCCTAGAGCCCGCGCACCGCAACGAAGAGTAGCCCCCGTTTGCCGCAACTAGAGAAAGCTGTGCACAGCAACAAAGACCCAACGCAGCCAAAAATAAAAAAATAAATATTAAAAAAAAAAAAGCCTTCTGGCTAAAACACTGCACATAAGTCCTCCTGTGCTCTGGTGGCTGAGGCCCGCCCGGGTGGGTGGGAGGTGCCCCGGCCGCTCTGCAGAGTCCACACTGCAGCCCAGGCTTCCTCGCCCTTCATCACCATGCTGGGTGCTCCAGGAACACACACTGGTCTGCGGACTGCCCGCCTTGTCCCCCCACCAAACTGCTGCAATCCTATGAGTATTTCTGGAGCAAGAGCACCAGCGTTTAATGAAGTAAGCCATGTTTCTTGACTGCAAAAATGAACGAGTTAGGCAGGTTATGTACCCTTGATAAAGTAGATTTGCGTTCTGCCCTTCAAGGTCTAAACTCCAGCGAAGTCCAGCTGGGAAATACCAATTCAGGCATCTCAATAAAAGGATAAAAGAAAGCTTGTAAATAATACAGAGCTATACATGCCTGCAAAAAAATCACACTGTCTAAAAGCTGCAACCTCTGTGGAAAATCAAATGTGTTTTAACACTGGCTGGTTAAGTGACAAAAAGGATAGTAAAATGTGCATTCTTAAACAAACAATGAAATGGATTAATGTTCTCAAATTTGTGATTTCTAACATTCTCTTATTACTCATAATTTCATATATCAGAGTCCCTGAATTGAAACCGTTCAAAGGCAGACAACTTCAATATCATTACTTCGTGTCGCTAATCTAACCTCTAAGAGATCCCAAATATCATCAGTGCCTCCATCTCCAGTCACATTTTCTTCGTCTTTCAAGTTAAGATAAGACAAATGCTGACCTCAGCATCTAACAGGATATAGTATTTTTTTGTTGGTTTGTTTTTAATTTTTATTGGAGTATAGTGATTTACAATGTTGTGTTAATTTCTGCTGTACAGCAAAGTGATTCAGTTTTATATATATACTTTTCAGATTCTCTTCTACTATAGGTTATTATAAGATATTGAATATAGTTCCCTGTGCTATACAGTAGGTCCTTGTTGATTATTTTATTATTTTTACTTTTTATTTTTTAAAATAAATTTATTTATTTATTATTTTTGGCTGTGTTAGGTCTTCCTTGCTGTGCGCGGGCTTTCTCTAGTTGCGGCGAGCGGGGGCTACTCTTCGTTGCGGTGCACGGGCTCTAGGCATGTGGGCTTCAGTAGTTGTGGCATGCGGGCACAGTAGTTGTAGCTCATGGGCTCTAGAGTGCAGGCTCAGTAGTTGTGGTGCACGAGCTTAGTTGCTCCGCAGCATGTGGGACCTTCCTGGACCAGGGCTTGAACCCGTGTCCCCTGCATTGGCAGGCAGATTCTTAACCACTGTACCACCAGGGAAGCCCTCTATTTTATATATGGTAGTGTGTATATGTCAATCCCAATCTCCCAGTTTATCCCTCCTCCCCTTTCCCCCCGGTAACCATAAGTTTGTTTTCTACATCTGTGACTCTATTTCTGTTTTGTAAATAGGTTCATTTGTACCATTTTTTTTAGATTCCACATATAAGCGATATCATATGATATTTAGTATTTTAACTACTGAAACATCACTGCTCTCCCTCAGTGAATGAAACACTTATTTTCCCAGTATTGTCAATAACTTCAGTGACATGATCATGCTCAGCTGATCCTCACGAGGCCGACAGTCTGATAACAGGTTAAGATGAGAACTATTGATAAAATGCCATCCACCGCCAGGGCTGAGTGACACCCATAGGTAGGACGGTGAGCAGAATTCTTTGACCTTGGTCTCATTTTCCATTATATTTTAACCACCTAAAGTAACTAATTATAAGCAAAATTGGCAATTTACCGATAAGTGATTGATTCATCTTAGTCATTTATTTGCTAAAAATATACGACTTAGAACTAATTTATAAGGTTCCTATATCAAATAGCTCGTTCTATTTGCAAGTAACTGTGTACCTGTATACTCCTGGGGAAAATCTATAGTCATAGGGTTCCAAATCTTGTCAAATTATTGCCCCTCCCCCATAATAGTTTACCCAAGACCTCCCAGAGTTACTATGCACATAATTTACTAAACTAGATCAGAGAAAACTCCTTTTACACCCCTACCTTCCTCGGGCTTTGGACTTGGAGAGTCCATGGCAGAAAATATCACCCATGAGTTTTTGTTTTTGTTTTTAGGTTCACTAAATTTACTTTAAACATCATAAAGCGGGGGGCTTCCCTGGTGGCGCAGTGGTTGACAGTCCGCCTGCCGATGCAGGGGACATGGGTTCGTGCCCCGGTCCGGGAAGATCCCACATGCCGCGGAACGGCTGCGCCAGTGAGTGGGCTGTGGCCGCTGAGCCTGCGTGCCTGGAGCCTGTGCTCCGCAACGGGAGAGGCCACAAGAGTGAGAAGTCCGCGTACTGCACACACACACACAAAAAATCATAAAACGTTTCTTACAAAAGAGCATTACATTCTGCACACTGCTCTGAATAGATGCCAGGGACATACGGACTATTGTTACTTTTCCTCCCTATCCCAACCCCCCAAATGTTACAGTGACCACAAAGCAAAGCGTTCATAATAATTACATGGGGGGATTTTTTTTTTAAACCACGAACAATGAACAAAAATTAAAATTCACTCACTCCGCTGCTGTTTCAAAATTTCAATGTTTTTGCACACCCGCCCCCAACCCCCAACGCTGTTCGTAAGGAACTAAAACATTACATCTGGTGAACAGCAAAGATTTCACTACACCTCAAATGCAGAACACCTGTGAAGCAGAGGAATGTTGGCTTTTTAAACAGAAGCTGATAAAAAAAAAAAATGCAGGACTCCTTCAGTTCTTCACTAGTCTTAGAAAAACTTTCCAGAATACTGCTTCACACTATAAAAAAGAAAAAATATCTTGCATTAGAATGCTTCAGCATCTGCATACTGCTTCACCCTGTCCTGCAGCAAGTCCTGTGCATTCTGTATCTGGTCCTGTGTTCGTTCCTGTAATGGTAACGATCCCATCTTCGGACCCTTCTAAAGGCTCATCAATTTTGATCGAAGCTCCTGACTCATGACAGATTTGTTTAATCCACTGACCACCTTTGCCAATAATAGATCCAGCCAGGTCTTTGGGAATAGTTACTTGTGTAGTAATAATAGGTCCACCAAGATCACCATATGAGCCACGACCCCCTGCATAGGGATAATCATATCCAGAGCCACCCTGTGGTTTATAAGCCATCTGCCGCTCTGATGGGCTCCATGTATCTACTTCAGAGTCGCGGGTTTCATCAGCACTGAAACCAACCATGCCATCATAACGGTCTCCAGGTCTCCCTCTTCTGTCATAGGCCATTAGCTCTCCTCCTCTAGGTGGTGGTGGTGGAGGAAGAAGATTCTGAGCTCTGCCACCACCCCGGCCCCCTCGTCCAGGAGGAGGTGGAGGAGGTCCTCGGCGAGGGCTCCTATCATCACAGTCTCTTCTGGATGGAGGCATGGGACGCCCACCCCGACCAGGAGGCATTCTGTCAAAACCACCTCTACCCGGCATGGGAAATCCCACGGGACGTCCACAGCAGTCATCAAACATCATTGTAAAACCATAATTGTAAAACCATTGTAAAACCATCAAACACCATAATCATAGGTTTCATCGTAAAAATTGGGATCCTAAGGCTGAGCACGTCCTTTGATGGGAGACCGATATAAAATCAAGGATGATCTTTATGCACTCTACAACCTTATCAGGTTTTCCTCCAATAAGAACAACTCTGTCAGTGGATTGAGGACAACGTTCCTGGAAAAGCTTGATTGTTGTCTGAGTGTTCCTCGAAGTTCTTTGATTTTAGCGCCTTCGAGCCCAATAATTCCTCCAGCCAGACTCTGATGAATCAACAGTCTCAGCTCGCAGTCAAAGTCGCATCCTTTAGACTGTTGGTAATTTAAGCATTCCACAGCTTCAGATTCTAGTGGGAGCTGGCTGGTTGCAGTGGGTGATGGCAACTGCAGGCCCTGTTCCAAGGTAGGGATGATTTTCTTCAGAATTTCTCCAATTGTTTCAGTATCAGAACTGATACTCAATATGCATTCAGGGCCACTGCTGTCTGGGACTGAAACACTGGCATTGTAGTCTGTACGGAGAGCCTTAATATTCTTGCCTCCTTTTCCAATCACTGCCCCAGCATTCTTGCTCTGAAGCAGAATGCCTAATTCAACCATCTCATCAGTGTTTCTAGATCTTTCAAAAGTTTGTTCCTCTTCCATATCTTCAGCAGGGCGCTTACCATATTCGCCATTGATTTCGGTGTTGGGAAAGGTTTCCTCTGGCTGTTCAGTTTCCACTTTCTTCCATTAAAGGGACACACCAATCAGTTCTTAAATATATCTATCCTTGCAGGGCAGAACTGAAGTGTTCTGGGCGGGACCAACTGACACCCTAGTGCTGCAGTAGCGGGGCAAGGCTACCGTCCCCATGCTGCCGCGCTGCCTCGGCGGGTCACAGCTGGACAGAGAACGAGCCCACCCACGAGTTTTTGGAGGCTTCATAGACTAAGAATATTTCAAAGAAAAGGAATTACAGAAACAGCACATACACTATGTAGGGCTGTGGCATTAAACCATCTTGTGTGCTCAATAAATGCAGGCTAGGAACAGCCACTCAAGGGCAACCGTGGCCTAGAGGGAGATGGGGTAAGGCCTGACCCAGACCACGTGGTCAGTGTTCTCCAAAATGGGTGTCTGCAGAAACAGGCATGGTAGTGGCCAGAGATAGGAACGTCCAGAGCTGCTGAACCAAATCTCAACACAGGGAATGATAAACACAAATAGACACATGGGCACACTCATGTTGTCCTCTATCTATAAAGCCCTCTTTCAGGGAACTCCCTGGCGGTCCAGTGGTTAGGACTCCACGCTTCCACTGATGGGGTCCCATGTTCAATACCTGGTCAGGGAACTGCATGGCCCAAAAATTAAAAAATAAATAAGAATCCTATTTTCATTAAGAGCCTCCTTATCTGGGCTACTTACTTCCTCAAAAGTGTACCAATAGTTACTGTGTTTTGAAAGGGAAGAATTTGGGAATTCCCTAGTGTTCCAGTGGTTAGGACTCAGCACTTTCACTGCCTTGGGACCCAGTTTGATCCCTGGTTGGGGAACTAAGATCCCACAAGCCAAGCGGCACAGCCATAAATAAATGAATGAATGAATAAATAAAAGGTAAGAATTTAAAAATCTATTCCCAAGTCAAGCCCAACACTAGTCTGCCATGTCAGTGCTTCCCAGAGCTCACCAGACACTAAAAGCAGGACCCATCAGAGCTCACCAGACACTAAAAGCAGGACCCATCAGAGCTCACCAGACAGGAAAAGCAGGACCCATCAGAGCTCACCAGACACTAAAAGCAGGACCCATCAGAGCTCACCAGACACTAAAAGCAGGACCCATCAGAGCTCACCAGACACTAAAAGCAGGACCCATCAGAGCTCACCAGACACTAAAAGCAGGACCCATCAGAGCTCACCAGACACTAAAAGCAGGACCCATCAGAGCTCACCAGACAGTAAAAACAGGACCCATCAGAGCTCACCAGACACTAAAAGCAGGACCCATCAGAGCTCACCAGACACTAAAAGCAGGACCCATCAGAGCTCACCAGACAGTAAAAGCAGGACCCATCAGAGCTCAACAGACAGTAAAAGCAGGACCCATCAGAGCTCACCAGATACTAAAAACAGGACCCATCAGAGCTCACCAGACAGTAAAAGCAGGACCCATCAGAGCTCACCAGACACTAAAAGCAGAACCCATCAGAGCTCACCAGACAGTAAAAGCAGGACCCATCAGAGCTCACCAGACACTAAAAGCAGGACCCATCAGAGCTCACCAGACACTAAAAACAGGACCCATCAGAGCTCACCAGACACTAAAAGCAGGACCCATCAGAGCTCACCAGACACTAAAAACAGGACCCATCAGAGCTCACCAGACAGTAAAAGCAGGACCCATCAGAGCTCACCAGACAGTAAAAACAGGACCCATCAGAGCTCACCAGGCACTAAAAGCAGGACCCATCAGAGCTCACCAGACACTAAAAGCAGGACCCATCAGAGCTCACCAGACACTAAAAGCAGGACCCATCAGAGCTCACCAGACAGTAAAAGCAGGACCCATCACGAGCCTCATTAAGAGCCAGCTGTTCTAGAGACATTGTGCCATGTGTCAGCAATCGATGGGTCCAGCAGGGTCCTGCATCCTCCCATTGGGTCCAGCGTCCTCCCGTTGTTTCAGGGACAACAAGAGCTAATGTTTTCTAGAAAGCTATGCTTTCACCAAAAGCTGGTCGAAAACCCAGTTTATAGAAAAAGAGAGGCATCATGGGGATATAAAGATGACTACACTAGTTAAGAGTTCTGAGTCTCTCCATTCCCAATAACTATAAACATTTAAGTAAATCAACCTAAAATCTGGTTTCCTTGCCTACAAAATTAAAGGAGTAAGTTATACCTTTATTACCTCTTTTAGCTTGAGGATTCTATTTCAATGTGTACATCTGTAGCTTTGATTGATATCCCAACAGCTAGTCCTTAAAACTGCAGGATCATTTTCTCCTGATCGGCGTCATGGATCTTGAACAGCAGAGAGAAAGCATGCCTGCTTTTGT
Organism: Delphinapterus leucas; assembly: GCF_059928025.1. Classification (NCBI taxonomy): domain Eukaryota; kingdom Metazoa; phylum Chordata; class Mammalia; order Artiodactyla; family Monodontidae; genus Delphinapterus; species Delphinapterus leucas. The sequence goes on along the minus strand of NC_143130.1, from coordinate 18,374,727 downwards.
CCGTTAGAACAGGAAAGGTTCAGGTGCTCTTAAGTCCACCCGCTTGGACCACAGAACTGTCTCCACCAACCACCTACCTGGCCAGCACACCCCCCCTCCGGCCACCTTCCTGCTTTGGGTCCCGGCTCCCTCGCTCCCTGCCGGCTTTGCTCTTGGCCCTGAGCCCTAACAGCTTTGTGACCTTGGGTAAGTTACTTACCCTCTCCAAGCCTGCTTCCTCATCTGTAAGATGGGGATGATGATAAAAGCACCAACACTGACGAGAATTAGGTGTGATAAGCCCCGTAGGGTGCACGGTTTGGTGCCTGGCACAGGGAAGGCACTCAGTAAATGGCGGCCATTACTTCCGGTAATGACAGCTGCGTGGTTAGAGCATCCACAGGACTCAGCACGTAATGGAAGAGTCTAGGAAGTGCCAGCAAAGGGCCAGTGTTGCCAGGGCCCCTGGTCCCCTCCTTCTGGACCCCTTGTCACTTGTAGACTTGAAGGAATGAACACGCTGACTGACTCCCTGTGTCTCTTCCCAGAAACTCCTCATCCCACAGCCCTGAAGATGGGACAGGAATCTAAGGACACAGGTGAATCTCTTTCACAAAAAGGAAACTGGTGACAGTGGTTGCCTCCCGGGTGGCTTGGAGCCAGGGATGGGAGACAGACTTTTTACTTTGAATTTTGAACCTCAAGTACATCTTATCAATATTAAAAATTAAAGTATTTTTTTAACATGTTGATTTTTGAAAACTAAAAAGAGACAATTTGTATTTTTATTTATTTATGGCCACTCCCCGCAGCATGTGGGATCTTAGTTCCCTAACCAGGGAGGGAACCCATGCCCCCCGCAATGGAAGCGTGGAGCCCTAACCTCTGGACCTCCAGGCAAGTCCACAATTTGTATTTTTAAAAGGTTACACCTTCCTTCCAGGGAAGGCGAGCTTCACGTGCCTCCCCTGTGCACCCCATAACTGCAGGGCTGTGGGCAGAAGTGGTCTAATCCCCTGACCCAGGATCAGTAATTTCTATCTCCAGAAGTCCAGATGCGGAAACTCTTACGATTAAAAAAAAGCCACAGACGCAGTGACAGCTCTGGACTCTGCGCAACACTGTTGCACAAGATGAGCCATGTTCACACGGCTTCCAACATACGGCTCGCTCTGTCCACCAGGAGGCTGTAGGCAGCATCTGCTAAGGCTGGGTGGAGAGCTAGCAAATCATGCTAATCTAGCAGCAAAAGGTCTGCTTCCAGGGACAAATCAGATGAGCCGGAATCTGGAGGAGTCCCGTGCAGCTCCGACAGCCTGGCTCCAGCCCCGAGTCACACAGCTTTTCCCAGCTCCCCACCAGCCGTGGCCTCAAACATCACCCGTATGGCAGACGCCGCCAGCTGCCCACACCCTGGTCTTGCAGAACCCAGTTCTATTCTGCACCGATTGGCCTTATGCTTCGCAGAAGCCTGGAACCCTCCCCGCCCCAGGGGTTGAATCCTCACTAGTAATCCAGAGCTTTTAATTCCACTCTCCTTGCCAGAGAGCAGTTACAGAAGGTGTATGATGGGCGTCTACTGCTGAAGGTCTTCTGTGCAGGTTTCCCTTTGCTCTTAAGACAGGACACACGGAAGAGGAGCTGCCAGCTGCCCCCCTGGTGCCTGCACCAGGCAGCAATATTGGGATCGGGGGACCAGCTACATAGGGAGCCAACGGTCGTGAGGCCGGGTTGAGACACTGAATCTCCCACCTCTGCGCCTGGGGTTTTGTGAGGTGATAACATTTCCTCACTGTTTAAGCCACCGTGGAGAAGGGGGGACATCAGCTATGTAGGGCCCCAAGTAGTCAGATGCAATCTCCTTCCCCTGAGACGACAGAGTGGGGTACACATGTGCACGCACGCTCTCTGTTACACCAAACCAACCCCTGGTGAGTCCTAACTTCACCTCCCCCGTCTCCTTGACTCCAGCTCCTTGGAGGGGCGTGCCTGCCCTGTACCCCATCTGGATGCACCATTCTGCCCCCACCCCCCAGCAGTACCACTCACTTCCAAGTCTGCCTCCTGCAGAAAGAGTTCATCTGACCTCGCCTACAGCTTCCTCCAGTTCTAACACAGAGCGTCTCCTGCCTCGACATCCCTGGGTTGCCCTCTCGGTGTCCACATTCTGAGCACACGTCGTTTACAGTGACCGACTGACTGATTAACTGAATGAAAGGATGAGTGAACTGTGTGAACGATGAATGCATGAGTACAAAGCACCATTTTCCTTCACCTGAAACCTGGGGTTTTCCTTTCCTCTTTTCTTTCTTGTCTTCTTTCCTCATCTTACTTCTCTGTAGAACAAAAGACAAAAATTGAGATATAAGATATTCAGAGCTCAGACTCTGCAGGATGAATAAGTATTTCTAGAGAAAGCCCCAAACGGCATGCCCGCCCGACCTCCTGGGAGTTGCAGATAAGGGAAGGGGATGACGGTGTGGGGATAGCACTTAGACTCCGCACGACGGCCTCCTGCTCTCTACCCCGCAACACACAGCTCCACACAATGACCAGCTCCACTACTGAAACTAGGGGAGGGGCAGCCTTAACAGGTCAGGAGTCACAGCAGAAAATGCAGCAAGTCTAGCCCACAGGAGGCCTTCAACAGATGTCCCACCGGAGAATGAGGTGACAGAGCATCTTGTGTTTAGGGCTTTGGGCTTATACCTTGAAGTTTTTTATTATAAAAGCAGGATGAAATGTGGATACCAGTAATCACCCCATGTAATGAATTTCATCTGAATGTGCAGACTAAAAAATATTTGACCTAAAAGTAGCTGTTTTGAAGTGGAAAATAAAATTTTGGGTTGTTTTAGTTTTTACTTTAAAACTCCTATGGTTGGGACTTCCCTGGTGGCGCAGTGGTTAAGAATCTGCCTGCCAATGCAGGGGACACGGGTTCGAGCCCTGGTCTGGGAAGATCCCACATGCAGCGGAGCAACTAAGCCTGTGAGCCACAACTACTGAAGCCCGCGTGCCTAGAGCCTGTGCTCCGCAACAAGAGAAGCCACCGCAGTGAGAAGCCCGTGCATCGCAATGAAGAGTAGCCCCCGCTCGCTGCAACTAGAGAAAGCCCGCGCGCAGCAACGAAGACCAACGCAGCCAAAAATAAATAAATAAATTTATAAAACACAAAAAACAAAACTCCTATGGTTGTTAGCCAAAACTCAAAATAGAGGGCCACCAGCAGGAGATTTCCAGACCATCTGCAGAAAGGCCTACTCCATCATACCAGCTGAACCTCTCATAGCTGCTCTTCTGTGTAAAAGCCCTGGGGCCGAGCTTCTGATGAGATGGCAGAAAGAACACTGCAGAGATCACGACCCACTGTGGAAATCGGCAGTGGACCCCCTTGAAGGTATGCAAATACAATTCTAACTTAAACCTTTAAATTAGGACAGATATTAAAATTTGCGTTAATGTTCATCATGTAATAGCAAACCGACACTAAAAACTTCTGCAAGATCTTTTATGTTACACAAGAGTAAAAACTGTAGTATATGTTCAGATAGTTAAATGAGCACCAAACACTACAAAGTGTAACCAACATGGTTCTATTAAAAACTCTCTTCAACTATGGCATTCAAGGACAGCAATATAATATTTTCTTTACAAAGCAACCAATATAAAAATCTGCAAATGCCATAAATTCATTTATAGGCTATTAGTTTCACATAGGCATGTCATTAGATTCTTTCAATTCTTTCTTTCTTTCAGTTCTTTCCTGAGGTATTTTTTGTGGTTTACTTTTATTGTACTGCTGGATGCATTATCTTTGATCATCCTTTCCTAAAATGATTTTTAAAGACCTGCAAAAAATTTTTATTGCATAGGACACTGTTCATGACACAGAGATCGGGAACTGCAAATATGTGGCACTGGAACAAGCCTTACAAATGTTGCATTTTAAGAATTTTTTTTTTTTTTACAGTTTGCCTCTTTTAAAAAATTGAAGTTACAGCTAAGAGTTAACTACGTACAGTGAAGCAGTTTGGGAATGTTAGAGATTAGAAAATACGATGAATGATAAAGGGGAAAAAAAGCCATAATTCTTGCTGGCTTTATATTGTATCGCCTTCAAAAGCAACTGTACATATTGCAATCAGTTCATAGTTAAATATTTCTACTAATCTGTTTTAGGAGAGTAAATGTCTTTCAAGGTTTCCAGTTCCTCTATGAGCTTCTTGTTCTGAACTTCCAGCACTGCAACTCGACTCTCCAGACATTTGACATATTCTTTCTTTCGACGTCGACATTCTTTAGCAGCTTCCCTATAAGAGAGTAGAAGCAAAAGGGCAAAAACAAAACATTTTTTTTCACATGCATGCTACTGACAGGGAGGCTGAAGTAAGCTTGGTAAATGTGATCGTGGTGTTCCAAATCCTGGGACAACATTCCCAATGCGATTCCAAACCCTAAGCCAAACTGGGTTCTGAAGGGTCACAAGCATCCCTTCCACAAGTCCACATGGCAATTAGTAAGACTGCTGCATCTCCTGCCTTGATTAGAGCTCTGGGCAAACAAGGCCCAAGTCAAAGACAGTCACTCTGCTTTACGGCAGTAAAGATCTTTGAGGGCCTTGAGTTCCTCAATGAGAGTCTTGTTCTGGTTTTCAAGCACAGCCACACGGTTTTCAAGACATTTGACATATTCTTTCTTCTTCCTGCGACACTCCCGGGCAGCTTCCCTGGAACCAACACAAGGCAAATGACAACAGGAACAACCTCTCAGCACAATCCAGAGCGGCTCGTGAGTCTCTGCCCCCCAGACTCAACTGCCGGTCAGTCCTTGGGGATGTCCACACGGAGCCGCACAACAGTCGTAACCGAGCACATGCCTCGTTGGGAGGTTACCCTAAGACAGCAGGAACGACGGCAGAGCACAACAATTCACCCGGCATCCGTTGTAAATGGTGTTTTCTTAGGGCACACGTCCCATGGTCACAGTGACCAGCAAGATTTTCAGTAACCAAAACGATAGGACCACATCCCCAAGTGGAATTTCTACAAAAACATTTACAGATCTTTTCAATTCTCTTAATGATTTTTGTCCACCAAAAGCCACATATTCCATCACAATGAGTTAACTTTATTTGATCAAAAATGATTAGAAAAATTAATCCTTAGAAACCAGTGTCAGCACTGGAGATTTTAATTCTTCAAGACTAAATCTCAGTAAAACAAGATCAATCATGACTGCAAGCCAACAGTTTGTCAGCTAGAAAACAACATGGATAAGAATAACAATAAACAAATCATGCACATTTTCATAAACCAAAATAGAAGGGACTCTGCTTCTGAAAACTAAGGAAGGAGAGAAGAGAGGGTACAGAATACAACCCTCAATAATTCAGATAACTTAAATCCAGAAATGTGAGAACACCACAACTGAAGTCATGGAAAGGACGCGAGAGATGCATCTGCTAACCAGGATTTAAAGCACTGCAGACACGCCCGGAGAAAGGCCAGACCAGCAGCCAAAGCAACACACACAAACAAACAGAGGAGCTGAGTTAGTCACTTTCACACATAACCCTGCCAAAATACAATGGACATGGCCAACATTTTCTTTCTTTCTCCTTCTTTTCAGGGTGGGAGGGGGTGGCTACTACATCATTGAACTCGTCTAGAGAATATACCCTCTGATAACAGCTTTATTTTGGAGTGTTCCTTTGAGAATAACTGCCTTTGGCGTACCCATCATATCAAAAAGCCTACATTGAAACAGGTAATTCAAATATGTATAAGCAAAAGTTGTGTTGAACGTCTAATCGCCAGTTACTGTAATGCCAGTTAGCACTGCTGCAATTCTGGACTAGGAGTGACACATGCAACACATGTGGCCAATTCTGTTTTATTTTTAGGATAGTTGATGCTCACTAACAACTGGTTATCTGTGTTTTCTCTGTGGGAAGCAAGGGTCAGCAGAAGAGAGCCCTTGAAATCCCAATGAACTGCAGGAAAAGATCGAGCCCTACTCCCCAGCCAAGAACAAAGCCATCACCCTGTGAACTTGAAAGGTTCTCAGACTTCTTAACTGGTTAACAGAAAAGTTAACAGTGTAAAAGTGAACACAACCTGATAAACACAGATGAATTTACTCTAAATGATGCACACAGCAACGCCAAGAATAAATCCAAGCACACTTATACATTTGCCAGTTTGGGAACACAATTCAACTCTTCCACAAAGAAACTAAAATACATTTCTGAACACCAAGGTTTTTGTGATTAAATCATTATATTAAATTCTAGGTCTGGAAGGAAGATAGCCATTTTACAAAACAAGTTACTACTAAATGAAATTTTAAATGTCGAATAGCTGTGTTGTGGGATGTCTAATGTTTCAAGTTTAATTTACCAAGCTGTGCTATTTCTTGTGAGTATGGATACTTTGTGTCTCATGCGCCTGCATGCATGTTACCAGAGTCAAAATATTCCAGGCACAAAGCTCTGGATGGCCACACCAGTAGGTGGTACATTCCTAAGTAGTCTCGGCTAAGGAAAACACCTGTTTCTTCTATTAATAGTTAGCTCCATTTTCAGGCCTTGCATTTGTCTGGATATACCCTTAGCATGGAGAGGAAGTACATGGCAAAGAGGAAAAGCTGACAAGGTTATTAAAGAAATAACAACTGTAGCTGGTGGCAGACATACAATTAAGTATCTATTATGAATGCCAGCCAAAGAATTTAGCTAGGAGAATGTATAAGAGGTCTTTGACATTAGTAAGTATATCCTACATACTCTCCATAAAGCTAAATCTGCAGCTGACACTGGGGTCTCTTTGAGGTGACCTGGTGTTAGTGCAGTGTGGGCTCTGGGGAAAGACGGCCTGACTGCAGTTCCAGGTTCTGTCCAGTTTGGGCTGTGTGATCTTAATCAGCTTGTTACCTGACCTCTCTGAACCTCAGTTCCTCATCTGTAAAGTAAGGGAGAATAACCAGACCTACTCTCATGTGAAAGCTATGTGTGAGTTAAAAAAAAAAAAATGGTAGAGGGCTTCCCTGGTGGCACAGTGGTTGAGAGTCCGCCTGCTGATGCAGGGGACGTGGGTTCGTGCCCCGGTCCGGGAAGATCCCACATGCCGCGGAGCGGCTGGGCCAGTAAGCCACGGCTGCTGAGCCTGTGCGTCCGGAGCCTGTGCTCCGCGACGGGAGAGGCCACAACAGTGAGAGGCCCGCGTATCACAAAAAAACCCACAAAAAAACGGTAGAAACAAGCACTGAAAACTTGCTCAGCAGACACTGAGCAACCGAAGAACCATTTATCACCTGCTTTTCTCTTGTCCTGCTCTGAAACTGAAATTTGGAAGCTAAAATAGACCCTTCTCAGAATCCCGTGCACCTAGGGACTCTCTTGTTTATTTCTAGCCAATGAAATGTGCAAGAACACGTGAGAAAATGAGAGAGGGAACCGGAAGCGTATGTACGATAGGAAGCATCTCTATGCGGTGGGGCTGTGGGTAATTTTAATTCTTCCTCTTGCTTTGTACTTGTCCCCAGCTAGAATTTTTCAGAATAGATTGTACTTGGGTATAATAGAGAAAAAACAAAGTTACAAAATAGATAAAAGAAAACTACATGTAAAAGACTTAGAAAATTCTGAACTCACACTCAGATTTATTTTGCTCACAAAGAAGCTAAAAATTATATGTATCATCTACTTCACAAAGTAAATACCAAGTACAAAATGAATCTTTATTTGTAATAAAGTCCTTCCATTATCATTTAAAAAATGAATTATCGGGCTTCCCTGGTGGCGCAGTGGTTGAGAGTCCTCATGCCGATGCAGGGGACACGGGTTCGTGCCCCGGTCCGGGAGGATCCCGCATGCCGTGGAGCAGCTGGGCCCGTGAGCCATGGCTGCTGAGCCTGCGCGTCTGGAGCCTGAGCGTCCGGAGCCTGTGCTCCGCAGCGGGAGACACCACAACAGTGAGGGGCCCGCGTACCGCAAAAAAAAAAAAAAAAAAAAATGAATGTACCTTTTAGACATTACCCTAAAACACATGAGGATGTACGGCCTGCTGATGAAACAGTTTCATTCCTGGAACTCTGACTAGAAGACTTACTTATCAGCACATGCAGAGCACAAGCCCACATAAAATGCCACACAACATGTAACTTGGGAGAAATGGCTGAGGAAAAGTTAACTTTTTAAAAGCCCCACAGTAATAAATGATATGTCCCCTAAGTAGTTGCAGTTTCTAGTGAAACATCTTACCTATTTTTCATTAGCCTCAGCTCTCGTTTGCGTGTTGCTTCCTCTGCTAGTTGCTGGGGACTGTGCAGGCTTCCCGGCGAGGCAGCCATCACTACTCCCTGTGGCAAAGCAGTAGTTGGAGCTCGGATCTGGTAAGTCGGCATGTCACCAGTGGTGGCTGCAATGAAACAAAATATCACATGTTATATAAACAACTTATGACTTGATATTTTACGTAAAATTGACCTGGAAATAACATACTTCTTTTTACATGTTTTAAAAGAGGTGAGCTTGCTAATGTTTAAGATCATTATTCTGAGCATTAAGGAAATTTTAGGTATCAAAGATCCCTTCAGCATTTGGAACAATGATACTCAGCATGCTCTATACATTTAATTGAAAGGTTTTTATCAAAGGCTAAAGTAGACAGGCTTTTCAACTGATAGTTCATTTAGCCTAAAATCAGTGGTGTGCTGATAAATATTTAACCACCAGCTCTCTAAGGGGGAAAAAAAAGCCCTGGTCGGTAGTGTTTCTCATTCCCATGATGTAAATGCTTTCACCATGGCCAATTTCAAGCTACCGATATGACTTCACTAAATGTAGAGTTGGAAAGACATACAACAATAAGTAGCACACCATACAGACAAAATAGATGTAAATAACCTCAAAAGCATAGATACAATTATTAGAAATGATGAGTTTTAAGTATTTATTAATGTTGTTTTTAATGTAATTTGTTAAATATATATGTATTTATGTCTTTAGTTTTTAATAATGTCTGTTTTTGCAACCAGTTCATAAAAATCCTGAAAACTTAATAATTGGCTCCAGCAAATGAGTGGGAGCTGGCCCTAGCACACCACTGCAAACATTTTAATTAAGAAGAACATCTCCATCCTCTGAATACCCCAGCTAAGAGATTTTCCTAAACCCTGCAGCATGCCTGAAACAGTTCCTGAATGTCTTTAAGTGCAAGTCTTATTAACAGGTGATGACTGTTACTGTTACTGGTACTGGAAGGAAAATACTAGCTTACTGTATTTTCAGCTTAAAAACAAGGACAAAATAAGAAACAGGAAAGCTCTACTTAAAACTGGTTTCTCTAGGGAAGGATAATTTTTGTCTTTCTTAGATTTCTTGGGATAATAATACATTTCTAAGTATTCATTTTTTAAAACACATTTTCTAATTATAGTATAATCACAGTTAAATGACAGATTTAAATATTTATTTAGTATTCAGATTGAATACTAAAAGTAAGTCCTCAAAGTGTAATAATTTAATTTCAAAATTTGTCTATCTACTGCAATAAACACAGGTTCCTAGGAAGGACAGATGGATTTAAGTATTAAACATGTTTCTACCACCAATGTGTCAACTTTGAGAACGTATGGTCCAGAATTAATTTGATGTTTTGATGAGATATTACAAAATACATGCTCTCTCAAAGCTAAATGCAAGAAAAAGGTTAAAAAATCCTATAAAATCCTATAAAGTTGGTCTGATCTAAATCCCAATCAAAATACGAAATGCATCACTGCTGTATGTCATCAAAATGTATTATACCTATTGAGTAAGAAACAAAATTTTACCCAAAGGGAGACAGAGACTTTTTTCACTTAAGTAGAATATTATCACTGAAAATAGCCAAGCAGTTTAAAATGTTAATCGAAAACTGATCTATGTGCTTCTTTTGGGTAAATGCCAGGTTTCTTCCCTCTAGGGCTCAAGAGTTAGGTGAGAGAATAAAAATATGGCTTTGGGGGCTTCCCTGGTGGCACAGTGGTTGAGAATCCTCCTGCTGATGCAGGGGACACGGGTTCGTGCCCCGGTCCGGGAAGATCCCACATGCCGCGGAGCAGCTGGGCCCGTGAGCCATGGCCGCTGAGCCTGTGCGTCCGGAGCCTGTGCTCCGCAACGGGAGAGGCCACAACAGTGAAAGGCCCGCGTACTGCAAAAAAAAAAAAAAAAAAAAAAGGGGGCTTTGGGTGAAGATCACTCAATTCTTCATAAGGTTTACAAAAATATCATTTATAAGGTTCTTCCTTCTATATATAATTTAATAAACAATGGTGAATAAACAGTAACTGTGATAGATATAATGATCACCAGCAGAATCTCTATTAATAAACTTGGGAAAAATCCTAAATTTGTTTTCATGACTATTTAAAATACTGTACACACATATGTCTCATTAGGTGTCATAGACATTTTTGAAATATTGAAGAAGACAACTTTAAAAATCAGTTGTAAACTTACTAAAGATTTTTTTTTTAATATTTTAATCACATTGCCAGAGGAGCTAGAGCGGTGCACAGAACAACATGGTTCTCTACTTTTCTCTTTATCCACATCAAGGGAAGGTTGCTATGGGATAATAAAGGTTAAACAATGGAACCCGCTGGAGGCGACAGAGGCTTTCTAAAATTGGAACAATGGCCAGCGACGAAGAAGAAGTCCATGTGTCGTTATGCTGACATTTGCAGGCAGCAGGGATGCAGACCTCGGTCTAGGGTTGCTCTTGCCAAACACTGCTGACAAAGAGTGCAATACAATGAATAGAAAGGTACAGAGGGGTTTGCTGTGCTTGTTCGAGTTTTGTGTGTACTTTTTGTACTGTAAGTTAAAACAGAATGCTTGAGTAACCATTTTTTCGAAAAAGGAAAAAGTCGGGGTGGGCAGGAATACTTTGCAGGTGAAAAGTAAAGTTCATTCACTGGTCTTAAAACCAGAAATGGTTCTAAATTTGTGCCTATTTCCAAAAGCTGAAACTACCCTCCAAGGACCAAACTTGGCACCATGAAGAACAATGGCACTTTCAAAAGAAGTATTCTTAAAACGTTTTGAGCAATAGCTCAGGAAAACATATCGCTTGAAAATGATAACTTGGAAGGGAATGAAATACTTGGATGTATTAGTTCTGGATGTTAGCTAACAAACTGGGTTTTATTACAATTTTTCAGACATTGTGTATATTCATTTTATCTCCTTCAACAAAAATCAGTTTGCAGCTCATTAGTTCAAGCCAGAAACAGGAATTAGTATAAATTAGTAGGAATTTGTATAAATTTCTGTAATATCCCAACGAATCTATATGACAGTACTATTCTAATGGTCACTGAATAAGAATCAGTGGATGAATTCCATATATTCAAATATGATCACATTAGCAAGCATGTTAATAAGATATGGGCAAAGAGAATCTCTTGTTTTGAGGAAATCCAAATGTCAAAAAGTTTTGTTTTTGAAACAAGTTATCAAAAAGTTTTTATCTTAGCTTTAGTTTCCAGCGTTATGGATGCAGTGGTGATTTAAAGCAGGTTAGCTATTGAGGATCACAGTTCAGAGAACCATACTACACTCTTCGATGACACATTCTGATCTCTGTACTCTTATAAAGGCCAATTCCTGTTCCATCTTAACTACTGAAAGTGTCCAAATTATTTTTTATGCTAGAATTTCACTGTATAAATTATTTCTGAAAATAAATGGGCCATCAGTGGGGGCTTCAAGCTCATGACTGAAGAAGAATAAGAAAAAGATATTTATACATTAATTTTATTCTAAGGCAGCAAACTTTAAAGGCAAGTCAGGGATATCTTTTTTACCCTAGACTCTAGCACAGTCCTCGGCATACAATGGGTGCTTTGTGAGTTTACATGTGCACCACAAAGTAAATTTTGAACTTCTCAAGGTTTTGCAAAAGCCCACTGCCATTCAGAATGTTTAAAATAAGCAATCTTATTATTATAAGACTATAATTAGCTATTGTTATTATAGCTAAGTCTTTAACACTAAGCCATGGAAAGCCTGATAAGATGCCATGTATTTATTCAAACTGACCTTTCTTGATAAAAGGCATTATTTCTTAAGTCCTCCCTTAAATATTACTTATCTATCCTGGCATTTTAGAAACAGAGGAGTTGTAATTACAGTGTGATTCCAACCATAACTCCTGACATGAAAAAAAAGTTTAGGTTTAGTGTCAATATTTCATGGGAAAGAAAATTCCTAGGACTCTCAACTCTGGTCAGTAACTTCATACCTCTCTTTGCAAGCTTTAAACACGGTACAGCAGAAAAAGCATGGGATTTGGAGTCTGGGTTCTAGTCCAGCTGTGCCACTTACCAGCCATGTGACTTGGGGCAAGTTCAGTTTCCTCATCTGTAAAATGGGGATACATGATCTCATTTAATACTCACAATAAACCCTATAATGTATGTCAAAGTGTCTAGCACAGTGCCTGGCACATGGTAGGCTTTCATCAAATGTTAGTTCCCTTCCTCTTCCCTTCCTTAAGTTCTGAAAGACAATGTTCCAAATTATGCTTATACTGTATAATTAAAAGACATATAACAACCATATTTTCCCCTGGAGTTTCCCTTCTAACAAACCTAGGTAATAGAATGACTGAAACGTATGGCTCTTATTCCTTATTTTGTCTAAAAAATATGCCCCTTAAAAAACTTTTAAAATTTCTACTATATTTTATTATATCCCTTTAGAGAATAAATCATTAAAAGATAATATAAAATGTCCTTTTTAATGTGCATAATCATTTAAAAGAGAACCTCGAAGATGGAGGATCACAAAGAAACACGATACAATCTCATCAGACTGGTAATAAGAAAACTGAAAACCTCACAAGTAAAAGGTGTTTGTTTCTTTCTAACCAAGAAAGAAACAAGAAACTCAGCCAAATGCCTATCTTGATAGCTTCCAAAGTGAAACAGTTTATCAACACCCCAAATGATGGTGATATTACTTGCTTATTGGTTTATTGAGATCTCTGAGCACATCAGCTGAATAGAAACATTTTTCTATGTGCAGCTCCTCCCTTCATATGTCATTTTGCTCTGCGTCACTAATCCCAAACACACTGAAGTAACACGCAATGGAGGTGACTTAGGAGCCATACTTGTTAGCAGGGGCTTCTTTCCCTGGCTCCAGCGAACCAAGGACATCTTCACTTTTCCTTTTGATCCTCTCCTCCCCACCACCACACCAGTACTCAAAATGGCCAAATCAGGCTTGTCCTCGCCTGGTGTCTCACACTGTCAAAAACTTTCCCTCCTCCATTGCTCCACTTTTTCCCGGAAAATGAAATCCTATATAAATGTAACTAAGTACTGATCATTTTCAAATTTGCTACAATTACTATAACAGACAGACCATGTGGAATTAAGCCAGTACTATTTTTTATTTTAAGTTACACATATAAGGGACCTTCCTGAGTTGTTTATTAAGTGAAACTCTTAAAGTGACAAAAAAAAGTCTATGTAAAAAGATGAAATTATGAATATTGAAATTTAAAGTTCTCTATAATAGCAAATATATGCTCTATTGTCCTATGAGAGTAATAATAAATATTCTAGAAAAAATCCATTTTGACTACTTAACATGATGCTAACTTCATTTTGCATGTTTTATAAGCAGTGTATAGTATGCTATTATAACTCATCTAACCATAGCATTAATTTACCAATGTCAGGTGGATTTTGAGCAGCAGTGTAATATGGTGTGAACAGAATCAGACAAGGAGTCTGAAAACCCAAACGGGTTCACCACTTGCTAGCTTTGTGAGCTAGGAGAGCCTTTACCCACTCCGATCCGATCCCTGTTCAGTTACGTGCAAGTGAGTGTAACAATATCTGCGCTAAGTGCCTCAGTGAGAATGCATGCAAAGTGCTTCTCCTCTCCGGTATTTAAACATGGTTTCTTCATTGAGGCTTGCCCTGATCCTTTAACCCATATTACTGCTTCCTGTGGGTCTCTCGTGATCTGACAGCTTCTTTGATAGCACTCACCCCATAAGTGATTTTTTTAATTTTAAAGTTTATGTAAATGCAAAGCATCATCATAATTATTTTATTAGGCAACGTATTCATATAGGCATATAAAACTGGACAAAGTGAAACAATTATCCTAAACTATACTTCATTAAAAATTTTTCAGAAACAGTGAGGAAATAACACAGTGGCAATTTCAGTATACCTTCCACACAGGTTCGGAGTTTTATGGAAACTTAAGGTAGATGAGTGACTTCTTGTTTTCATTTCCAACATGATTATAACTTGCTTCGCTACCAACTTCAAGAAGCTGTTATAACTTGATCCAAAACATTCCTTTACGTGAGAATTTCCAAATAAAAACCTTTTCCAGCAGCCTCTTTTCACAAAGGTAAAATGCATCCTTATTCACTAAGATACTGTTTTCCAAATTTGAATAAGTTGTAATATTTGTTTTTTAACAATTCAGAAATCCAGGCTGAATACAATTCATCAGAGTTTTTTAGACTTGGAGACTAAAGGGTATGGAATTAGGCTCCTAAACATAATCAGCTTATGAACAAAGCCAAGAACTATTTCTAATAAAACTTTAAACTATACCCAACAGAATCAATAATATAATTCTATAAACCAAAGATATTCACTTTCACATTCGATTCTATGATCCTATAAGCAAAAGCTCCTAAAACCTTTACCAGGCCAGTCATTATTTTGGAGCCTGATTTTGGTCCAGATCAGCTTTTCAAACTATAAGTTGTAGACCATGAGTAATTCAGTAATTAATTTCATGGGTCAAGAATAGCATTAAAAAAAGAATGGAATAGACAAGTATGAGTACATCACATAGAGTAAGGATAAGCACTATTTTTGAAACTTGTTTTATATAAATGTACTTGTTTTATATAAATACACACACACACACACACACAGGTCTATGGCATCATGCTGTAAAATGTGGGTCATAGTCAAAAAGTTTGCAAGTCAAATATCTAGCTCAATCCACTTGGTTGCAATCCACACGGGGAGGGGGTGGAACTGGGACTCCAAAGGTGGGCCCCAAAGCTGCTCTACTACACCTTGAAAAGGCCCCTTAAATCCTGTGCTCTTTGGGCTCCTCGAAAAAGCAAATAAAATATGCTTTTCATTTTCAAATAGCATTTTAAATAGAATTGATTCTGTGAGAACTGACAAGATTTCCAAAAATAATGATTTCCAAAGGCACAATGAGGTCTTGCGAAAAAAGTGACATTTAAAAAATTTCAGCATTCTGAAAAATTTAAAGTAGAACGGGTAAATCATGTATAAGCATTATGGGTAAAACTGTGAAAAAAAAATATTTTCAAGGAGTGGTATGTTCACTCTGTAAACACAAACGCATAAAAATGTTCATTTATTTTCAAGCAATGGTTAAACATTTATGTAAATTTTTACTTTAAAATTTAATGTTTAAATATATTTTGGGTATTCTCAGATCATTTTTTTTTGTTATAATTCTCTCTCATGTTTGGACATGAAAATTGGAATTAAAGGCTTAGTAAAGAAAGATATAAGGGTGGGAGGGAGGGAGACACAAGAGGGAAGAGATATGGGGACATACGTATATGTATAACTGATTCACTTTGCTATAAAGCAGAAACTAACACACCATTTTACAGCAATTATACTCCAATAAAGATGTTTAAAAAAATAAAAAAGAAAGATATAAACCAACTAATAATTTTTAGAAAATACATGTATGCACAAAAATGCCTTTTGGTTCTAAGAATCATATGACATGCAGTATCTGAGATTATTTTAAGTCCATCTATATCTTACAATAAATCTGTTATCTGAGGGCTTCTGCATTCTATAGCCCCTCTAAAACCTCACGAAAACTTCTTTGAGAAAAACAATTTAACACAGGCTTTACTTGCTCAAGACAATGGAATGTTCCCATCCGGAAGAGAGCCGAGACCCACTAAGTGAAGAGCTACGGTGTGGTGAAGCTGTTTACAGTCACCCACTCTTCAGGAATTCAACTGCAAGCTTAGCACCAGGCTGGCACTCAACTGCCGGTAACTAAGTCACCAGCATTACCTGTAACTGCGGGCACCACCCCCGGGAAGAACTGCAGGTGGGGCGGGTGGGTGCGGGTCGGCACTGAAAGATGCGCACTCCCCGGACCCGGCGCTAGCGGGCACTCCGGCCCCGCCAGGCGCCTGCGCAGGCCGCTCGGTCCCGCCAGGCACACACTTACCTCGAGCGGAACGTTAAGGCGAGGCTCACGCGACCTGCTAGGGGTCTACGGGCGCCGGCGGAGAGGGTGGCAGCCCCCACCTGCGTGCGGCCGGGCGGAAAGAACTGAGTCAATCACAGCGTGACTCGGGCTGACGTCAGCGTGCTGCCTGCCTGCAGTTTAACTTTCCACTGCCCGCCGCACCGATTCCAGGAAATGTAATGACGTCGGCCCTTTGAACCCGGTTAGCTGAGAAGCAGACCATTTTAAACAGGACGGAAGGAACGGCTGGCTCACAAACACCCCTGACGCGCTGTGTTTCCTATTCTGTCTTGCAGCTACATTTGAACACAGCAAGAAAATCGGAAGCTTACTTTTTTTTTTTTTTTTTACAACTTGAACAGAATGTGTGTTTGACTTGCAGCTGCACTGGATCTGCAACAGGTTGCAGATGAATCAACAGCTTATTTTAGTAGAGCAAATGGAGACGGGGGGGGGGGGAGAGGGGGAGGGAGAGAGAGAGAGAGAGAGAGAGAGAGAGAGAGAGAGAGAGAGAGAGGGAGAGAGAGGGAGAGAGAGAAAGGGGAAGCAGTACAGTACTGAGCAAAGAAGCGGTTACACTCAGATGCCTTCACAGAGTGCCGAGTATATTCGGTTACAGATTAGAAGGAACGTCTTACTCCTCAGCTACTAGAAAGTTAGTACTTTTTGAAACACTCAGAGGTTCCTAAATAATTTTTCTAAACTTCAAAAACAATCTTGCAGAATTTCAATCCCTCTTTAAAATTCTTACCTGTTTCGTCTCCAGTTACAGCCATGATGGGCTTCTGCATACAGAACTGTCTTGCTTCCCCTATCACAGGACCACATAAAGTGTTCCAAACCAGCAAGCATGTGCAGGGTAAGTAGGAGTACTGACATCACAGTGACCTCACTAGCTATCACTGCCATCAATTTGCTTTGTCACAGACGAGCTCACTGAAACCAAACCCTATAAAAACCCTTCCTGTAATAAATCATCTCAATGTTCTTGTTTCTTATTTTTACATAAAAATCGAGTTGGGCTCTGGCAAAAAATACATCTCATTAGCATTAAAAGTTACATGGCTGTTTCTTATGGGGCTACTTTTAAATTATTGTTCTGTCCAAGGTTTCTAAGTAACCAAAGTAGGCATAAAGCTTATATATTTTTCATAACTCATAGGAGAAAAAACACAGATTTAAAAACAACTTGACAGCCCAGAAAAATGCTGTGAAACACACAGAAGTGTATTTCAGACACTTCGAAATTCACCAAGAAATACCCAGCCACCTTAGTTTACTTGACACATTTTTATTTTCTACAATGACATAAAATCCAGCTGTTTATAAGATGAGATAGAATTTGCTAATTTCACTTGAAGGGCATACATACTGAAATTTTTAAAATTCACTGTGCCCAAAGCAGTAAGTATTATATAGCATATTCCTCCCTAAACATTACGGAACCACATGAATTTGCTGATATTTAACATTTGGGGGCCACAAAAACAATAATTTCATGTGGCTCAATCTAATGCACTATTTTGCTCAATTAAAATCCTCTGAAAGAATTTTGTGATTTAAAAAAATTCACAAATAAATCACAGTTACTATTCATAAAATTTTAAAAATATATCCAGTTTCATTTGGATCACTTAATGAAGGTTCAGCACATGAAGAGCTGGATCACTATTGGAAATTTAACAATTACGAAGTTAGGCCAAAGAGTGGCACATGTTCAACAGTAAAACAGACCACAGCCCAGGGGAAAAAATGATCTGCATCTCTACTGCACAAAAAGAAGTGACATGTCACTGATCTTGTATCTTGATCAATGGGTTTACAAAGCCCATTCCCTGTATGATTAGGATCCAAACCATTCTTATGTCAGTGAAAGGGCATTCCACCACATTCTTGCCTTATTCAATGAAGTACCTCTAGTAAGGCAGGGACTTCACATTCAGAGGCTTAGGAGGCGAAACATGAGGGAGGATCCATGTTTACAGTAATTCTCCAGGGCACATAAACTGAAGACATCCTGGCTAAGTAAAAAAGTCTGGGGACCAATGGAGAGTCCATGAAGGATTCTTTTCCATCCCAGCCACACCTAAGGGCTTGGTTCCAAGACCACTAGTCAACTTTATTTAAAATTTGAGAAAGTTCAAATTGATTTTAATCTCAACATTTCTTTACGGACTTCCCTGGTGACACAGTGGTTAAGAATCCACCTGCCAATGCAGGGGACACGGGTTCAAGCCCTTGTCCAGGAAGATCCCACATGCCGCGGAGCAGCTAAGCCCGTGCACCACAACTACTGAGCCTGCGCTCTAGAGCCCACGGGCCACAACTACTGAAGCCCGCATGCTCTAGGGCCTGCATACTACAACTGCTGAGCCCACATGCTGCAACTACTGAAGCTCGTGCGCCTAGAGCCCATGCTCCACAACAAGAGAAGCCACCGCAATGAGAAGCCCGCGCACTGCAACAAAGAGTAGCCCCCGCTCGCCGCAACTAAAGAAAGCCTGCGCACAGCAAAGAAGACCCAATGCAGCAAAAATCAAATAAATAAAAAAAACAAAAAAAACACATTTCTTTAAATTGGCTCTTAAGTGCTCAATAACTAATAGTGGTAAAAAAGGGTAAAGGAAGGAAAGGAAGAAGGGGGGTTGGTTGCTTGGCTGACTACTGCTATTGGTACGGTTTTAATAAATCCCCTGGACCAGATAAACTCAGTTAATCAGCACACAGGAATAGTAACATTTTCACAGAGGGAGTGTATTTCACTGTCATTCACTAAATGGTTATTGAACATTTATCATACGCCAGGGACTGTGCTAGGGACTAAAGATACCTGTCCAAACAGAAGTCACCATGTGGGCAGGACACAGAGAGTCACAATATGGTGGGATACATGCCCTAAGAAGGTGCAGGGGTCACACCAGACAGATTTGGAAGGTAGAGGAAGGTTTCCTAAGGAAGTGCTATCCCACATGAAACCTGGATAATGCACATGATCGTGGAGGTGTTCCTGTCAGGGCACAAGGCTCTGCATGAGGCCCCTAGAGCGGAGAGGGGCCATGGCATATCACAGGAAATGAAAGAAATTCTGCACAAAAGAGGGAGAAGTTGAGGGAGAAGCCTAGTAACCTAGTCACGGATTAAACAGAGGTATGGTCTTTGTTAGGGATTCTGACTTTGTCTAACAAGTAACAGGCATTCACTGAAGGATTTTGAGCAGGAAGCTGACGTGATTACATGCATATGAACTTTAGAAGCCCCACCCCTAAGTGTAGAAGTGAGCGCACAGTGGGGAAAGGGAAATGCTGGAGGCAGAGACTTTGTTTTTAAGAAATACTAGTAGCTCCCAGAATCATTGGGAGGCATCAACAAAGGGAGCCTAGCTAAACTTTCAGGAGCAACTCCCAAAAAACCAGGCCAAAAAGGGAGCTGCTGTCTCTGGCATGATTAGGAAAATCAGGATGCTGTTCTACAGCTACCAGCTTCCAGGCAGCCACCTGGCAGGGACTAGGGATCACGGTAACACAGGTCAGAGGGCATGGCAGCCAGAACGAGGACTATGATGGTAGGGGTGGAGAGGACTGAAGAGACGTGTGCTACAGGAAGAAGAATGGATGGAGAAGGGGTGGGAGAGTGATGGGTGACACCCAGGTTTCTGCATGAAGCAACAGGATGGAGAGTTACTGAAATAGGGTAACAAAAGGAGAACTGGGGTGGGAAAAACGGATGTGGGGTTTTGGACTTCAGGCGTCGGAGATGTGTGCCATGGGCAGGGATGAGGTCATCCAGGGAGGGCAATCAAGCCAGGTGGAAGAGGGCGCGGGATGCAGCCCGAGTACCACCACCAGCACCTACAAGCTGGGCAGAGGCGACTGGAAGAAGGGGTACAAGCATCCAGGAAGTGAAGGAAGCAGAGGTCGGTAGTGCTAAATGCTGTGGAGGGATCAATCAAGATGAGGGCAGAGACTCACAGAGAAACTGCTGTGACCTTTCAAGGAGATGACAGGGTGGAAGGTGGACAGAGTAAGACAAGAACACTCATGGACCCCGCTATGTTTAACAAAAAACTAGAACCCCTGGCCACCATTATTTTTAAGATGGAGAAGGTGAAGAGAAAAGAAAAGGAAAAGAAAAGGCAAGGAGAAAGAACAAGAGGAATAAAGATTGGAAAGGAAAAAAGAAACATCTTACTTGTATTTGATACAAACATTCATGTAGTATCACAGGGAGATTCACCAAGATTCAGTATATTATTAGAAGTAATTAGAGTTTAGAAAGGTTCATAGATAAAAGGTAAACTTAAAAAGATCAATATTTCTCTATACCAGGAACAACCAGAAAATGTAACAGAAAGCTACCACTCATAATAGCAAAACAAACAAACAAAAAACCCAAAAAAGCAAAACCCTAATGGGTTAAACATTTAAAAACTAACTGAACAAAAAGTATGAGAGACCCCCATGGAGAAAATTTTAAACTGTTAAAAGAAGTTAAGATCTGGATAAGTGAAGACATTCTGTGCTCTGTTGGTGGGAATGTAAATCGGTGCAGCCACTATGGAAAACACTATGGAGGGTCCTCAAAATTAAAAATAGAACTACCATATGATCCGGCAATCTCACTTCTGGGTATTTATCTGAAGAAAATAAAAACACTAATTCAAAAAGATATCTACACCTCCACGTTCACTGCAGCAATATTTACAATAGCCAAAACGTGGAAACAATCTGTGTGTCTATCGACAGATGAATGGATAAAGATGTGGTGTATATATTATACAATGCAATTTTAATCGGCTATAAAAAAGAAGGAAATTCTGCCGTTTGTGACAACATAGATGGACCCTGAGAGCAGCATTATGTTAAATGAAATCTGTCAGAGAAAGACAAATACTGTATGATATCACTTATATGTGGAATATAAACAAACAAACGAACAAAAAAATCCCAAACTCATAGACACAGAGAACAGATTGGTGGTTGCCAAAGGTTGGGAATGAGGGGTGAGCAAAAAGGGTGAAAGGGGTGTCAAAAGGTACAAACTTCCAGATATAAAATAAATAAGTCCCAGGGATGTAATAATGTATAGCAGGGCGACCACAGTAAACAATACTGTGTTGCATATTTGAAAGGTGCTAAGAGTAAATTTTTTTTTTTTTTTTTTTGCGGTACACAGGCCTCTCACTGTTGTGGCCTCTCCTGTTGCGGAGCACAGGCTCCGGACACACAGGCTCAGCGGCCATGGCTCACGGGCCCAGCCGCTCCGTAGCATGTGGGATCTTCCCGGACCCGGGTGCGAACCCGCGTCCCCTGCATTGGCAGGCGGACTCCCAACCACTGCGCCACCAGGGAAGCCCCAAGAGTAAATCTTAAAAGTCCTCATCATAAGAAAAAAAAATTTGTAACTATATATGGTTAAGGATGTTAACTAGACTTATTGTGGTGATCACTTATTGTGACTATACAAATGTCAAGTCATTATGTTGTACACCTGAAACTAATAAAACGTTATGTGTCAATTACACCACAATGGAAAAAGACTTCAGTTCTTTTTGTATAAATGTATAAATTCAATGTAATTTCATCATTGGTTTTATTATTATATTACGTTATTATTATTTGGGAACTCAAACTTGTTCCAAATGCATATGAGAGAACAATAGTTCACAAAAGCTAAAACGGCGCTAAAAAAAAGCTAAAAAGACAAAAAAGGGGCACTCGTTTTGTGACAACAAAACTAGTGTGGTGCTGGCACGCAGAACAGAGAATGCTGAGACAGATCGGGGCTGCACGAGGCCTACTTACTGCACAGTTAAGAATGCCCATAAATCAGCGGGGAAAGGACAAACCGTTAGCAGGGAAAACTGGCGCCATACGCGGGGAAACAATAAAAATGGGTTCCCACTCGACACTATACACAGAGGTAGACCGCAGGTAGATTAAGGACATAATGTGAAAGGTAAAACCGTAAAGCTAACAGAATCAATGCAGAAAAATATCTTTGTTACTTAGGGAAGAAAAAGAGTTCTTAAAACCCCCAAAGTATAAAACTTATGTATGTATTATCGATGCAAAACACAAAACACTTTAAAAAACTCTCCTTCTTAAAGTATCAGTTTTTAGATTTTCCATATAAAAAAAATAAAATTGGAAGAAATGAGCATTCTTTATGATTTTTCACAAAAAATGTATTTCATATTTAGACATACAGGGTTCATGAGTACTGGGGAAAAAGAATGGGTACTTTAAATTTATATTTAAAAGAAAACATTAAAGCACTGGGTAAGTACTATGGATTTTTTTTTTACTCCATAAATGTCACCACTTTGGCTCTTCATACACTTTTATTATAGTCCATATAATACCTAAGAGTAAAGCTCCCCAAATACCTAAGAGTAAAGCTAATTATCAAGAGAGTCATCAATTATAATCTGCTTTTTTCTATACTTGCAAGACTTTCAAACTAAAAGAACTGATATTACTTCCTTTGAAATTAGTGCAAATAGACCAAGGGGAATAGAATTAAACTAAAACACAGGATTTTTTAAAGTTGTATTGAACACATTATAGTTATTTGAGCACAACTGAATGAAATTAAAATAATGTATAATTCAATTTTAACTGAAATCTCAGGTTACCCTAAAAACTTAGGGCTACATCACAACTGCTTTATTTCACTACTCAGCTTTCATTAAGAGGTAGAACAGGTACCTCAGAATTCAAATATACTAAGAATGGTCTAAAGAAAGAACAAAGTCAGCATTTGTTTTGAAATGAGATGTCTAGAAAGCAGACTTGAGTATAACAACTGGGGAAAAATCCAAATTCAGTGCCTCAAGGACTGGATACTTAAATCTTCCTACACTAGGTACTAAAAACATACTCAGTACATTTCTAACCCCCAAATGAAGAATATTTACTTAATTAAAAACTTCATTCATGTTTTCAACTCCTTTTTTCCATTATGCTACTCTGAATTTAACTTTTCTTTAGAGCCAATAAAATCTGCTAAAAATTGAAAACTGTATAATTTATTTAACTTATTGTTTAATATACTAAAATATTTCTTCTCCAAGACTTTTTAAGTCCTCCCTCCCTCCCCCAAAAATCTACCTCCTGTATATTTCAGAAAACTATGAAATCACCACTAAATGGAGTGCTATAGTAACCCATGGGTATTCTAAATGTATTAGATGAATGACATATACCTTGAACCACCACCTGGCTGCCTGGGACAAAGAACTGCTGTGTGCCATCTGCTGACTGTGTTGCGTACTGTACAATTGTAGCACCTGGCGGAGGAGCTCCTGAATTTGTCATTGTTAATGCCTGCAGTCCCTGAACACCATCAGATCCTGGGTTAGAAATCTGGATTGCTTCACCTTGGGCTATAGCAACTTAACAGAAAAAGAAAAGAAAAATTAGAGAATTTCAAGATTCATTTTTAATAATCCCATAAAGGAAGAATATACTCTGGATCTATTTATTACCAAAGCTTCTCATTCTCAAGTTATCCTTAATTCTCTATGCTGAATTGGTAAGGGGCTCCTCCATCATGGGGCAACACTCTGAAAAAGCTCAAAACACTTGAAAATATCTTATATTCAGAACTGTTTGAAATACACAGAACTCATGGAGTTGTCCTCCTCTCTGGCATCCATCCAACTAAATTATTTAAGAGGAAGAGTGTAGATCAGACAGGGAGAAAGTCCAGGTTTTGATTTTCTCCAGTCTTTCATATATTTTTACTTATAGATAAACAACATTCTTCTAACATTTAAGAAATGGTCAGTTAAATTCCATTGAGCATTATGATTACAATGAATTTATAATTTGTTCAGGTAACTACTTGTCTAATTTATCATCAAAAGAAAGTAGCTTTTAATGAAATATATATATACAGTATATAGCTTTAAAACATATATTTATTAAAATATACATTTCTATATATTTCTATACTTATTAAAACCTATATATATTTTTAGACTTGAGGTTTTAAAGCTCAAGTCTACAAAACTGTAACCTTTGCCATTTTGACTATGTCAGGAGAATCCTGAAATATAAAATGTTAAGTTGGAAAGAACCTTAAAAGGTAACTGTATTGAAAGACTTCATGCTACATTTACCTCTACCAAGTGTCTTGAACTGTAGCTAATGGCAACAAATATGAGGTAGACTTCCTTTAAATACTGAGACTTGCCAGCCATGTTTAAAAATTAACTTATTAACAGAAAGTTTCAAAAGAATTGATCAAATGTTATGCTTTTAAATTTCACTCTAATGGACAAATAAGTACTATTTAAAATATCTGAGAGTCCTATATATTTTCACATAAAGATGACAACTCCATGATTTAATTTAAACACTAAATTAAGTGGAACAAGGTTAAGTGGAACAAGGGCTATTCTTAAAAAAAAATCACATATAAACCAGCTAGTTAAACTTTACAATGAAGATAAAAATGACACATAATCAGAATAACGCAACACCTATAATTCAATGTAAATGTCTTATAGGAATGCTGTAGTAGTGTCTAAAATATAGTCTGAATATTTCTGAGTCATTCCCTAACTTTGTAACGGCATCTAAGCAAAGGTGACAATCTGACCGAATAAAACTATCAGAACTATTGGTAAGATTAACAACCACCACCACAACAAATCTTCAGTTCTAGGGCCAACACAGAAAGATGGATTAACATTTTAAAAAGATTTCAACACAGAGGCGCTGTCTGGTTTTAGTTTGTTGGCAGGCTGCTATACGATTGACAGAAACTAAAGAATCAGTTACCAAAATGTCAACAGCGCTGTGGTTGAGAAACTCTGAAGTAACCTCACTTTATTTGTCTGGCTCATCTAGAGCATTATATTCCGTACACATTTTAAAAACAAGATTTCACCATGACTCTCCAAAGATTTCAAGGTCTCAGGGCTCACCCCTTAATAATAAAAGGGTGTGAAAGAAGTCTGAAAAAGAAGAGATATTGCTTCCTTGGATCTTCATGGCTGGACATGAATGAATTTCATATGTTATCATATATTTGAATGAATATTTTCAGTTGATAGTTTGTTGCCAAAAAACAGTGCTTTAGAAAGAACAGGCATAGGCAGTGTAACCACAATGCTAAGAAGCACAAAGCCTAGCATACAGCAGGCACTCAATAAATATGATGAATGAATGGCTATCATTTCAAGACAGAATATATAAAAATGACTTAAGCCATGTGTGAATCCATAAGAGTTAAATGAAGTATTGTTTCAAATTATAATTATAGAACTTAATTTTCCATATTGACAATACAATTACCGAGCTTTTGAACTAGTAAAAAATCTGAGTAATTGCTTCAAAGGATAAGAACCATGAAATAGGTAGATAAAAATCCTTACTTTCTTCTTTTCATACTTCATTCTTCTCATTTTTTTTTTCATCGTTTCCCCATAGTTCCAACCAAACTTCTTTGCTTTCATACTGTGCAAAGCTGATATACCAAGAATCTGCTCCTCTTATTTTATTTTCTGGTCATCATATAATTAGGTGTGGAAAACAAAAGGCAAACACACACACACGGAAGCTGGCTCTAGGGGGAAAATGTTTCTACTGATGAGTCTTGTCGTTTAGCCTAACTTTTTTTATACCAAAGGCACTCTTGATTTTGGCACTATCAAATGACAGTGGACCCTCCCATGTAAAAATGTAGCCTCTCAATTGAGAATATTCCCAACGTGTGAAGATTTCCCAATGCTTCAGGATACGAGAAATAGGCTGTGTGTGTGTGTGTGTGTGTGTGTGTGTGTGTGTGTGTGTGTGTGTATTCAAAAGATTTGAGGAGGAAACTTTTTAGGTTACGAAATATTCAAGGATAGCATAATTTTTTTAATAAATACACATCAATATAAATTAACTAGTAGGAAAAACTAAAATGAAATTAACTGAATGAGTTTAGTCATGTCTTGTTTTAGCTAATTATTATTTTTTTTAACTTATGGAACTTTTCTAGCGAACATAAAAGGTGAAAGAATTTTGTGTCATTTATTTTCCCTACCCACTCATTCCAAACCTTCTTCTGTGTCTGGAGTATTTTAAAACAAATCTCAGACATCATATCTGGCAAATCATTTTAAAGTAAAATCACTGGCCCATATCAAGGCCATTAGCAACCACTGAAAATAAAACACCTCTGTATTTCCTACTAATTTTACCTTGGGAACCTAGGTTTTATTAATGCTTTCTTGGACTGATGCATGCAACTGAGGCATAAAAGCTTACACATATGGCCACTTTGTTGTTTGTAATGAAGAGTCCACACAAGTCTATGAATACTGATTAGGATTCAAGCAGAAGTAAAAGTGGTTTATTATTTTAGAGTATATGCACATTTATTTTCCTCTTTTAAATAATCCTAATAACATTACAGTTTGATGAAATAATCTAAATTGAATTAAAACTGAACAAATAGATTATATAGTCAATTAAATTCTACTTCAATGTCCATTATTAACTGATTCAAGACTGACAGTATGTTATCTGCTCATAGTAGTGATGGGTAGAAGCTGAGCTCTGTTGTCCTAGTTGCTCTGGGACGTACCTAACTTTTTGTCCCGTAATGTCTCAGGTGAGCTGTACTCCATAATTAAGTAGGTCGCTCTATATGCACAGATTGAAGGTTGAACACACTGACCTTACGTTAAAAAAGAGTTTGTCTAGAGAGAGTATAATTCGTTAATTAACTAAGTATTTTTCTACTAAGTTAGTTTTAGTGGTTACACAAATGTCTTCATACACATTCTTATATAGTTATGATATTTAGCCTCAAATCAGAATTAACCCAAGTATGGTCTCCCCATCCCCAACTTACCACATACAACGGTAACCAGGATGCTATCATATCAACTAGTCTAGGCAATAAATTCTTTAAAAATTCCTGGTATAAAAAATTGTGTTTAAAATAATCTGCTACTTCTACTACTCATTGCCACTGAGCACTCCTCTCCTAGAGCGATTAATATCACTGAAGCAAGGAAACTACTACTTATAGGATGAAAATTCAAGAGTTTTGATTAAAAAAATTTTTAATTAAAAAATATTTTAAAGTCTTGTATAATCAATAAAGAAGGAAGAAGAGAAAAATAAGGGTGGAAAACTGAAAAAAAAAAAAAAAAAGTTCATGACCAAATGAGGAAGGAGCAGAATTTATTTAAATTAAGATTTTATCTGACCTCTTTTCATGTGATGCTAACATCTTTTTAACCCTAAACCTGTATATATGAGCTAATCCAAACACAAACATGTAAATGTTTAATTACTTACAATTTAAAACCATCTTTATTCCACATTGCAATAAAAGGATTCATAAATAAAACTTCATCGAATGAACTTTAAAAAGGAACAGCAGACCTTATTCCAGTGAATTCTTAGATTGAAATTCAAAAAGTGAGCACAAAACAGAAGCTGTGAGTACCTGTGCCTTAAAGCCAAGAGGTGCCTTCCTCTTGAATAAAGACTAAAGAATAAATGCTAAAGAAGCATAAAGACTAAAACAGCCTCCTGTTATAACAAGAACAGCAACACCAAGGTTAAAGAGCCAGATTTACATCAAGTAGATACCGTCCTGAGTTTGCTTTGAAAGGTACCTTGGGAGCATGTAAGAAAAGTCACTCCTAAAAGCAGTAAATGCAACTGCATTTACTTTAGAATGTGCAAGCCGATCGCGCAAATTCCTCTTACAAAGAAATGGAATCGGTGCTTATTCATTTGAGTCTTCTGAGAATTCTGAATTCTTCAAGCAATCCACAAAGTTCACAGATACCTTTCTTCATATGGTGGATTTAGGACTGACCCACTTACCTATAGTGTATAAGATGCCAGTAAAGATGAATTAATAGAGATTCACTCTAACAAGATTCCTAGTAAAATAAAGTAGGAGCAAGCAAAGAGACAGGGATATTTAGGAAAAAATAATTTGAAGTTTTAGGTGACAGTCCTTAATTGGTAAGGGAAGAGGTAGGGTAAAGTAGACGGGGGATTAAAAAAAAAAACCCAAAAAGCCGTCATTAGAGAAAATTTAATGAATTAAGAAACTTCAAACATTTAAATTTCTTTACCTGCAACAGCACACATAGAAGAACCACAACTTCTACTGTTTGTGAATTCACTCCCGTTTAATGCATGTCTTGAATGTCATGCAGCAAGTAACATTCTTTGCTAATTCTAAGACTATCTGAACCACTATCGTTCAGAAATATTCTCTTGAGACAAAACAGGTTTTCTTTGACCAGAACGACTTAATTGGCATACAGCAAACCTATCACTAAGATCTGTACTTCCAGCAAAGTTTCTCAAGCCGAGGTCACTTTCTTGGTGTTACAATAATGAATCCCTGCCTATTTTAAGTTATTTTCCCTACTCCGGGAAATAGCCTGTTCTAACTTTCACTTCTTATCTTTGTGATTAAAAAAAATAAGTTGAAATAATAAGGCCAACTTCCATCAAATATCTCACTTTCAACTACTAAAAATGTGACTACCTGTATATGAGAAAACCTGAATTTTTATTTTACTTCAACTTTGACTCACAAAGTTGAACACTCCTTTTACAGTTCTTTGGTTTTTAACTCCAACTAACTCATTATAGCAAATTAAAAATAAAAGATCTAAAACAATAATTTTTGAAAAAAAGAAACAAAGTAAAGTTTGGGAGAAAGTCATCCATGGATAAAAGTTGAAGAAAGATTTAAAGTTATTTTTACAATAAAAGGCTATAAAAGGGTCTCAAAAATAGGTACATGCAAATACACAGAAAAATCTCCAGAAATTCTAGTAAAATAAACTCTATTCTAAAAATCAAAGGACACCAGTAATTGTTTCTATTTCTAGATATTTAAGAATATTAATTTCTGTTACGTTATTGCTAGTAAGAAATGGTTGATGAAAATGGATCTTGTATGTATAAATATACATTTAAAGCAAATGTCTTCTAAAGAAAAGTTTAAATGTTAGTATGCACTTTTCAAATGAAAGAATTATCAACATAAACAAGTGTCACTAATTATCATTTTTAACATAGGCAATATCCCTTCTTTTGAACCAATAAAATGGCAATTTTTAACCTGCGGACAGCACAGGTAGGACAACCACAACTTTTTATTAAAATAACTGCCAGGATCATACTGTATGGGTCCAAATTAAGAAAGCGAAGTAAGAAACTGTCCATGACTTCTGATGTGGCAAATAGAGAAATGCCTAACTTCTAAACATTCGATTTTCTAGTTCTCAACCAGAACTCCTGACTCCACTCCTGCACACCCACATACCCCACACCCAAGGTAGTGACGCTTACATCGAGCCCCCAGCTGCAAGCACGTTCTAAGAGCACAAGAAATAAAGGCTTTGATGCTGGCTGGGGGGAACAGTTTAACGACTGGGAGTGAGACACTGCCACAGCTGGCTTACATTTCTGTTTCATGTAAAAAGCAGCATGCCTCTCTTCCCCAACAGGTAAAATCTGTTATCTTCTTTTGTCCTCACATTAACCTCCGAGTTTGGCAATCTAGTATCATTCACACTTCAAAGACTAAAAACCTGAGATTCGAAACTATCTCACTGTGATCCAGGTAGTAACTGGCAGGACCAGGTGCCACCTTCCCCACGTCATCTCCAGCTTCAACATCCTCTCCAAATTCTCAGCTAATAATGTAGGCAAATTCACCACAGCATCCTCGCCCATGTCATAAAGAGATCAATTCCTAAGCAGCATCAGGATATGCCAGAGAAATGTTTCAGACGACAGACAGCATCTTAGGTCACCCTCCAAACTTTAAGATGTCTTAGCATTATTTCAGCAGTTATTTCCAACCTTTTCATGACACAAAACTGAAAATGATAATAGGTGTACAGCCCACTGCTCAAGGCCAGAGCTGACCAGCCAGGAGGTGCCAGCAGCTCCAAGCCCTGCCCGGCCATACCAGTTCTAAAACTCCCACCATCTACTCAGACAAAGTAGACCCTTTTTTGGGTCAGACAAAAAAGGCGCAGAAATCAGTGAAGTAATAAAAGAGAAATGAAGATGAAAACCTCAAGGTCTAACTTTGACAGACTATGGGGAGTTTTCTTTTCCTAATGTCAACTTTGGACATATTCATTCAGCGCCCTGTACAGGGTGTGGACAAATTATACGCCAGTTCTGTCAGGTATCAGCGTAGGAGCTACCCAAAGAACAGAAATCACCATGGCAGAATTTGTTTAATACTGCAAATCTACCACCATTAAAAGAAAAACTCTAAAAAACTAATGACTAAGGCTTCCCCATAGATTACAGCTTGCTTTAGCATCCAGGTCATAAGTTAAGACTTGAGATCTTTTGTAGGTATTGTTACTTTTTAAAGGGAAAACAGAAAATACACCTAAAATCTTAACACTGTACTTGGATCAACACAATAATTAACGTCACACATATTCCTGTACCTAACTAGCTTGTTTAAAAAAAAAAAGTTTGTTTCTGTCCTTTTTCTCTCTTTTCCTCCCAACTTTTCTTTCTAGCTCTCATTTTAAACTAAAGTATTTTTATATATAAAACATTCTTGATTTGGGAAAAGACTAGTGCTTTAACTGAAGCAAAAAGCACAGAATTAACAGCCCATTAAAATGCACAAGACTAAATGTGAATGTATCTGTTTATTTACAGCTTTCGGTACTTAAAATTTCAAATAAAGCGATCTGTCCAATTGCTTTAGTTTAAAAAAATAAATCATTTTTCCATTCTCTTCTAGAAAAAGCTGCAGCACAAATTAACACAGTAGAGAGTAGTGAAAACAGAATTACATTTAAAACATAGTTTAGAAAACATATGCACCTCTTTTAGATTAGTAAGTATAAAATGTAATTGTTGGTGACAAAAGCCAACAAGAATGAAATACAGACATTTATATCTTATTATGTTCACATGTATCATAGAGACAAAAACAGTAAGTTTTAAACTTTTACTAGATATGAATATACACATATAAATAAGAAAAACCCTCTCTTTATTTTTACCCCAAAGTTTTCTTCTATTTTCAGTAAAATTTTTTTTTACTTTTCAAAAGTATATGACAACTGTCAGTACAAATCTCTCACTTCTTTAACATGTACTTTTCACACTATGATACACAGTTTAGGTATCATGACGTATTTTAAAATGGGTCAGTTTAGTGTCAAAACCCGAGATGCTTCAAGGAAACTAGAGAGACTTAAAGTTAGCAGTACGTCATATGGAATTGCAGCATACATACTGTATTGCCCCGTGCTAGTCTGATATATGCTAGTCGGCACTGCCATAGCAGCGATATTAGGTGACGTTCCTTCTTCCTCGGATTTTTCTTCTTCAATCTTGGGAACACCAGGCACATCAGAGGAAAGTTCATTCAGTATTTTTCTAAAATATAATTTAACAATATAAATAATTAAGATACATGAATGAGATTTAAAACAGAACAGCTATAATGGGAGAATCTGATGTATAATTATTCTCTTTTGGAAAAAGTATCATTACAGTAGGAAACTTAACTTACCTGTAAGAGGGTCTTCGTGAAAGGATTTCTCTGCGTTTATGAAAATCAATTACACTTTCTGATTCTGCAGACTCATCTGTCTCTGCAATTGTTGCTACCTATAACACAAGAGTTCCTGAAATGCATCATAAAATCCATGGTATCTCCTTCATTCACAACACGGTGCTTAAGGGTCTCTCTGTGTGCAGCACTAAGCCGGGCGCTGGGGACAGAACACACTGAGACGCACTAACCACGCTCACAACCTGGCGCAGAGGAAGAGGAAGCACAGACAACAACACTTAGTTGTAGAACCAGCCTGTGTGCAAAGGATGGCACAGATAACATATACTGCAGAAATGCAAATGAGTGTCAGGCAGCCTTCAGGAAAGCACTCAGTGTAAGATACACGAGACCTAAGATCCAACCCTGAAAATATCTCATAAATCCAGCAGGGGGTGAGCCAGCGAGTGACAGAGGCAGAAAATAATACCACTGCTGACTTATGCTGCTGGGTCTTCAAATTAGACATTAGATAGGTCCAAAGAAGAAAGAATATTTAAGCAGGTATAAACACGTGGGTAACAAGCCTGGTTAAAGTTACAAGAAGTAGGTGGGTGGGCTTGATGGCAGTAGGTCTTGAAGGTCAAAATAAGGAATTTCTCCTTAAAAGAAAGATCAGATTTTTAAATACAATTTCATTTTTTCAAGTAATAGTATAATAACAAATAGTAAAGAAAGTCAGGAAACTAAAATAATGAATCTCTCTACAACATGACTGCTCTCAATATATTCAGCCATCTATCATAGGGGCTAGGATAGTTCTGAGTTTGCAAAACTCACTTTACTTAATATTACAATTATATGGGAATTTGATTTGGGCACAATCAAAAAAGCTTATTAAAATACCAACAATGCAGGCAGGAATATATACTTCCCAAGGCACATGGATGTACATATTTGTTCACCTACATGTATGACCTTGCATCTCTGGTGATGAACACCCTACACATAAGCACACTCATCCATGAGGAGAACTTATTAGAGAAACTGCCGCTGCAAGTCAGACAACCATATATCATCACCAAATATTTATCACTGTAAAGTGGGCTTCCACACATCTCTCGTACAATCGTAACAACTCCCTTATGCAAGGTAAGCTATTATTTTAGAAAGTGAAAACTGAAGTTCATCATTCGACAGGTAGGAATTCTAACACAAGGTCCACAGACACCTACCTCTACAAAGATAATCATATCATCCATTTAACAAAATCCAAAAGAGCCTACTGAATATGAGATATTTTCTTCCAGTACCAGCAAGGTTAAAACTAAGTAGAAATATTGATATCTGCACCCCAATAAAAGTCATAATACAATAAGGAGAGTGGAAAAACTTTCTTGCTTTATAATTAGGGTCAGAAAGAGTCAGAAAGTCCTGGAATCAAAGTTCATTGCAGGAAATTAAAAAAAAAAAAAAAGACAATACTGAGAATCACTCTTACATTTTTGAAAGACAGGAGAGACACCTGTGCTGAAAAGATAACCAAGCTTTTAACGCATGTGGATTTATTATTACTTCAAGTGTCATGTTGCAACTCTCATCCTTATTCTGCAACAAACTGGATTCAAATATGCAGAAAAAGGTAAGACTGATTAAGTATAAGAAACTACATTTTCCTCAGAGATCTTTTTGTCATCAATTAGGTTCACATAATTCCAACATTTAAAGGACAAAAACAAACTGACCTTAAAAAGGAACAAACATAAATTCAGTAGAAGAGAAAAGTATGCTTTTAAAAATGCATACTTAATAATTTACATCTGTTGATGCAAAGAAATGTTTTAGCTTTGAGAAATGTTAAGAATTTATGACCAACTTTGATGACAATAAATAACAAAACACATCTCTGGATCGCAACCACAACACTAACCACGTCTAAAACAACCAAGATTTAATCTGATGTTAACACCAAGTAACAATAATATCATGTCACACATATTGAATTAACAATAAACCTAAGTTTCTACACTCTAATGTGAGTACTGGTGAAAACAGCATCAGTAGTACAATATTTACATTACCATGTTTATCAGACATCTCCAAAGAATCCTCAAAATACTTTTAAGCATCTTTGGAGAGCATTGCTAAACAAATCTAACTGTGAGCAGAGAGCAACAACTTAAAGGAGAATGACTCAATCTGTAAATTAAGAGCTGACAATAAAACAACTCGAGTCAAATCTATGTGTCTAGCAGGGCACAATGCACGTCACACATAAAAAGGAAATTCGTCTAAATGTTAAATAACAAGATCTGAGCATCAAAGCTACACAAAGAAAATGAGGATAAATGAATTAGTAAAAGAAAAAAAAAAAAAGCTCAAGAAAGTCCAAGACAAATCATCTGGGAAGGAAGCTAACCTGAACAGTCTGTAATTGTGGTGACTGAATAACCGATGGCTGTGGTGTCTGAAATACTCCCTGGACATGTACAGTTTGGCCTGAAGGTAACTGTACTAGAGTTACAGCTGGGGAGCCTCTTCCGGTGCCTGACCCAGCTACAGAAACCTGCAAAAATGATCATCATTGAGGATTAAGGCTGGACCTTTTCTTGGTTCTTTACGTTTTTCTTAAAGAAATACCATTCACTATTATGACTGGCCTATTTTTCCTGCTTCTAAGAAATGACAAGCAAGCTGGGGTATGTACCATTAGGAGATGGTTACTGTCCTGGAACAGTCATTCTCTGATGTGACAGATATTAAAGAACCCATGCTCCTCACTGTCGGTTCCCATGCTTTGGTGGCTAAGAATGTTCCAAGCACAAAGTTCTAAAGCAGTTAAACTACCTCACTGCGACCTCACGACTGCTAACAGTGAAGCCTTCTTTAGGCCAGAGTATAAACCACCCTCCTTAACTTCTTAAGAGAAATCGGAGACAGAACTTAAAGATGGTAAATTATTTTTTAATAAATGAAACTTCTGACATATGATGTTATAGTATTACTCCAGACACAAGCTAATGCCTTGTCTCTATACTGATGAAAACTGCGGTTACTTTTATGCCCCAACAGTCACAAAAAGGGCACAGGCCAAAGAAATTCCAGGACCTCTCATGCCCCTCGCACCTCCGAACCAGAGAAAGCTCATGACTTGGAGCCTATGTGGCCCTGGCACACTTCTTTCCCCCCAACTCGAGCATCCAGAGGGGCCAGAACCATCACTTGGCTTGCACAGACAGGAGAGAACAGCCGTTTACCAGCTACCTTGGGTGCTTTGGACAAAGATCCCTACCAGTAAAACACAATAAAACCTTCACTTCTCTGGACTCAAAACCTGCCAAGTTTCTAATTAGTACACAACTGTCCTAGAGGCCAGTGTAATCTTACAAACTTTGCCTCATTTTACTAAGTTTCACTATTCATTATGACTTAACTCAGAACACCGAAAACTTTGGACATGAAAGAAGCTACTAGTTTCTATCATGAGTGGTGGCAGACCACAGAATCTAAAACAAATTTTGAAGAAAGCTTCCGTTGGACCTCACTTTAAGGAAAACCAATCATTTCCAATCTACTTACTCTAATACTTTAAAAAGAATTATTAAAAACTGGGTTTATAACAAATAATTAGATTTATTTAAAACATCATTCTCTTGGAAGGCAAACTTCTTCGGCAATCCAAAAGTAAAAACTCTTCTATCCATGCAAGAGAACCTATGCGGAGAGCATTGAACTAGGTGCCCTAGGGTGGAAAGCAGAATTGCTAAAACCAACACCTAAGAAACAACAGCACACAAACAGTACAGAACTAACTGCTCCATTGTCCAGGTCGTGAAAACCACAGGAGCACAGAACCGAAAGACCAGTACGGGCCTGAACAACAAGTGGAGGCCTTGTGTAGAAGCTGCCGATTGAGCTGGGCCTTGCTGTGGCCTGGGTAATAGCTGGACAGAAAAGCGAGAAACTGGGCCGGAGACACCCAACATGTAGCCCACGGGGCAAATTCAGCCCACCTGCTCCTGGAGTTTTATTGCCTACTTTAGATTTCAGGGGAAAGAAAAAGGGCATTCCATAATGGAGCCAGCAGATTTAACAACCAGAAGTTTAAAAACCACTAGATTTACTCTACAAATGTTCCCTGCATGAATTATAAAAAAGGATCCATCTCTTTGTGAACCAACTGCCAAAAGGTACTCCTTTGCCAAATGACCAATTCTCAAACTTTTTAGTCTCAGGACACCTTTCCACTCTTAAAAATTACTGATGACCTCAAATAACTTTTGTTTATGTGATTTATATCCAGCAGGATGCTGTAAACACACAAGCAGCTCCTGGGAAGGGAGAATGCTATGGGTAACTTTTGCAGATTTCTGTAATTTCAATACTCCTACTATGGCAGATTTCAAGCTACCAATGGGTGACACTGAACACAAAGCTGGAAAAAGATGTACACAATCGGCTCTCACAAGCCAGCTCAGCCCACTGTTGGTTATATGTACTGATATTTACCACATTAGAAATTAAAACTGAGAAATGTTTAAAATACTTAGTAACTCACTTAAAAATAACAATAATGCCATTACATGCTAACATAAATAACATTTTATGAAGACTACTTTCCAAGACAAAATAATTAATGACAAGAGTGTCAATGTTTTACATTTTTACAAATTCTTTTAATGTCTGGTTTAACTTAAAACAGCTGGATTTTCATACCTATTTCTGCACTGAATCTGTTGCAATATGTTATTTTAATCGGTATGTGAATAAAATATGCCTCTTACACATGTATGAATAGAAAAGGAGGAGTATTTCAATGGCTTTTTCAGAGAAATGTGGGTATTCTTCTTTGATACTACACCAAAATTCAGCAAGTGGTTGTTTCTTAAAGGTTAGTGGCCATGTGGAATCTGAAAACTTAGTTACGTTAAAATCCATTCATCTACCTTATACTTATACATTGATCTATCTTATACTCTTTAGCCAGGCATGATTTTGTAACGTTATGTGGTAGTTATTTGGAAAATACTGGCTCACTGAGTTAAGTAGATCTCCCAAATGCTGACACATTTCATGATACACTATCAGAAAATCACATTCATTAAAATCAACATCAACTTCATCAGAAAACTATAAATACTGGGAAGCTATCAAGCTCAAAATGGCAGATGGAGATTTTCCAAAATTCAAAACTGCTGCTTAAAAGCCTGAATTGCATCATTGGCAATAAATACTGTTAATTGTTTTCGTTGACGTGACAAGCTTACTTCATTTTTTTTTGAATTTCTTAATTTCATTTTATTTATTTTTTTATACAGCAGGTTCTTATTAGTTATCCATTCTATACACATCAGTGTATACATGTCATTCCCAATTGCCCAATTCATCACACCACCCCCCTCCCGCCTCACCCCCTGCCACTTTCCCCCCTCGGTGTCCATACGTTTGTTCTCTACACCTGTGTCTCTATTTCTGCCCTGCAAACTGGTTCATCTGTACCATTTTTCTAGGTTCCACATACATGCGTTAATATACGATATTTGTTTTTCTCTTTCTGACTTACTTCACTCTGTATGACAGTCTTTAGATTCATCCACTCATTTTCTTTTGAGAAAATGTTTTTCAAATACTCAAGTCTGAACAGTCATAGTTTGGCTATTTGCCATTATTTCAAGAAAAATGATGTTCTGTTTGGGGGGGTGGGGGAATGCAGCTAGTTCTTCTTGCCTCTCATTCAATAACTCAAGTGTTTTTTTCTCAAGATCACCATTGGTCTTCAGTACGCAGCAGAAATGGTTTCAGTGAATGTCCCACTTCCACAGCACAGAATATTAAAACAACATGTACTCGAGGGTCAAGATTTAATACAATTGGTAATGTCTGCTGATTCATCCGGGACAGTCTTAAGTGAAACTGACATTTTTTTTAAAAAACTGCAAGTTAATGTAGTGAAGACCACAATGACAGTTCGGCACCACTGCCACTGACTTGATCGTGCTAAGGTGCCAACAGTTTTACCCCCCAAACTGTTTTTGCACCATCAGGGCAAATGCCAATACAGAGAAAAAAAGAAAATAAATCTTAGTATTACCGTGAAAATAGGTTTGTCATCCCAAACCTCCAGGCATGATTGTGTAACACCATGTGGGAGTTATTTGGAAAATACTGGGTCCTTGGAGTCTCCTCCAGGCCTCCCTGAAAACTACTGCTCTATCCTCACGCAGCCCCTAGGTAAGCCCTGCTCACAGCTCAGAGCACAGAGCGCTGAAGCAGGCGGCAATTTCAGCTCCACCACAGCAGCACAGCCAAAACCACCGTATATAGTAACCCTGATAGAGCATTCGTATCGCAGAGATGGAGCAAAACAGAATATACATTATACCCAAGAGTATTACTAGTATTCCTGCAGACTGGACCTGTGGCTTGAGATGGCAGACAGTGCCACATTCACTTTCATGGGGAAATGACCAGCTTCAAAGAAATTAGATATTTTGAAGAATTGAAGAACTCAAGAAAGATTCATGGGGTTTTGATAAGTATAAATCATGCGTTAAGTTGCTCTAATTGTCTTTCGGGTGTAATTTTCAGGACTTCAAATTATTAAACAACGCTCTATCAAAAAGGCTTAGTGAGAAGAAAACCTGCTGTAGAAAGGGAGCTGTACCCACTAGTACAAAACTGTATTCCTAGAATTCTGGAGATGAGTTATACAAATCTGTAACTACAGTGAAAACTCTTACGTCTGAACTCTGGGTAGTACAAAAAGCTCATGAGACAACTCTTTAGTTAAACTGTTGAAATAGAGGCTGAGAAGCAGCACAAGTGACATACCCTAGAGTCACAATTCCAATGTATCCTTAAAAAACAACAACAACACTCTTAGATCTAGAGAACCTGTCAGGCATTCTACATTCTTACTGGTTTTGCCAAAACTGATCTGTGACTAGCATTAAGCTTGTAACTAACTGTACTGGTAGAGTTAACAGGATAAACATCATCATTCATAGGAAAAAAATTCATGTGGTTCCCTACCTTTAACATCTTATCATTATTATTATTCTATTGATCACATGAGCCACAAGTAAATACAGGGCGCCCTTGAAGTAGGATGTGGTCCACAGATGGCACAGAAGGAACTCAGGCAATGATTCAAGAACATGCATGGTGGCCCCAAAGCCAAAAATGGGTAAATAAAGAAGCATCTTTTTGTTTTTGTGCAAGGTGGCAGATTCCGTTTTAGGCAGGCTAGGGTGAAAGCAATGGGAGGAAACCAGTTGCAAATGTTTAGTGGGCAAGGAGAATTATGGGACTGATGCTTGGGTTAGAGCTCAGGAAATAAAGATGTGAGATACACTGACAAAAAGCAACCTATAAAGACTACTATACTTTATTCACAATGTGCAAATAGAATTCTACAGAAGCTCTGGAAAGAGAAGGAAATTAAGTCTCTCCTAAAGGACACTACTATAGAGACACAAATTTTAGTTCACTTGAACTAAAATATGCATACTTCACGTAGAAACAGGTCTTTCTTATAAACATCATATACTCATTGCAAAACTTTTTAAGAAGTAAATCTCACAGAAACAAGACATACTTATGAATTAACTCATTCTTTTGTTCACTTAACAAATGTTTATTGGAAGCCTGCCTTGTGGACCAGTCTACACAGCAGGGATATAGCAGTGAACACGAAAAGTCTGCTCTCCTCAATCAGGAGACAGAAAACAGATGAAGAGACAAAAACATAATTTGGGGTGGTGCTAAATTCTCAAAAGAAAAACAAAGAAGGGTAACTGATGAGGTGGCGGGAGGGTGGAAGGAAGCTACTTAAGGTATACCTACTGTATAAAGAAAAGTGGGAAAGGAAGCCATGGGAAGATCTATCTATATTCATCACATTCCAACAACCAAGCAGGCAACTGCTCAAAAAACAAGCACATAAAATGGATGTATTTTATATTTCATAATTTTTATACCTCTTTTTATGAGGCTCTAAAAGTGTGTATAATGAACTCATAGTAGACATAGTTTACCTTTTCTTCCTGATCCCCTGAAGAATAATCCTCTTCTATAGGATGCCTGAAACACAGATTGTGCTGATGCCACCACATCTACCGAAAACCCCACTATAGACAATAGTTAATCTGAAGAAATAAATTAAGATGATGCAATTGACAGCCTTACTTGGCTTTGCAATTTAAAAAACTCTAATAATGACACATAACTGGGAAAACCTCACAATGTTGTAACACAGCATTTGATTAGCACCTAGTGGACTGGCTCCAATCTGTAGCTAGGTTCCCTTATGATGGGGTTTATGATGTCACAGAGCCACTGAGCCTGCATTTAAGACAGTTAATAAAGGATGAAAAAATGTGAATTCATGGTATAGCAGACTTTGCTATCAACTCTGCTGCCTGAAAAGTCAGATCTATATATTACCTATTTTAATTCCAAGGACTACAATGAAAACCCAATTAACACTCTATGTGAGAAGCTGGAAAACTATACTGATTTCTGTGTATTAAGACAGGATTCTCAACAGTCTGTTTCTTCTATGGAAAAAAGAAGTGTTTAAAGAATATTTCAAATATTTTAAGGCTGAAAACAGGAAAATAATATTTTAAATGTGAACACTTTAATAAAGACACAAGCCACTTCATTTAAAAAAAAAGTTGTATTTACTTGGGCTAAGTGAAGACAAACACAAAAGGAAAAATGTAGAATTGGTATCATTTTAGTGTCTTTAGTGTTTTTCTTTCCCATATTGAGGTTCTTCTTTTTTTTTTTTAAACAGTGTAGCTAACAAACTGCCAAAATCAATGGAGTTAAATTTTACCTTGTGAATATCAACTGAAAACACTGATAACAGAGTTGGCCACGTAAGACTGATATTTTTATATTTACTATGTTAAAATTGTTAGAACTATAATATGATCCTTGAATCCTTTGTGTGTAAGGCATGAAGAAATACTATCTGAAATCTATAATCTGAATTTAAAAAGGGAGAAGTGGATTCTGTTTCTGGTACTGTAATTATAAATGGCCAAATATTATGTCTCTTTAAAAAAATTCCCCTCTTGAAAGCAAAGCAAATGTCGGAATCAAGTCATTCTTAATTATATAGTCTGATAATACTTCCAATAAGCAGTGGTGATCACTGTGATGATCAGTGATGACAAAATTAGGGGTTCTTATGCTTTGAAAAACAATGTCCTAGTGAAATTTTTCCCTAGCTAATCCTTATAATTTCCTATTTATAGTACTTGGAGCGTCATTTTATATTCTAACCAATACTAGATGTTTTACTTGTATTTATAAAGACTATGAACACGTACATGACCTTTATAGAAGTCAAAAATCCTTTAGCTCTAGTTGTTTAAAAATCAATCTTATATCTTGGTTTCAGTAAGACTGAAACTAAAACTGATCATAATTTTCTAGCCAATTGCATTACAAAGTAGTAAATGTACATAGTGAAGTAAGTTGCAGTGAGATCCTGAGCCAAAAATGGCATTTACCCAGCAGATGTCTTACAAGGGCAAACACTGGACTCTTAACAATGATACACATCATTTCTAGTAATGAATAGGAAATGCACGTGCCAAAAGCCAGAAGCTACAGAATGAATGCCTAAAACCACTTATTGTCCAAACTACATATTAATCTATTTCTGACCAAAATCAACTCAGGAATGTCTATGCAGAAAACTGCAATTCACTTGAATTATTCTACCTTAATTCTTCTACCAATCACTTGGTATAAGTCCTAAAGAGTACTGACTAAGCAAAAGCAACCTTAAAAAATAGTAACAATAAACAAAATGTGGTATATACATGCAAAGGACGAAGGAATTCCTATCACATACTGTATAGCTGAACCTTCAGGACATTATGCTAAGTGAAATAAGCCAGTCACAAAAAGACAAATATTGATGATTCCACTTATCTGAGGGTTCTAAAAGTAGTCAAATCATAGAAACAGAAAGTAGAATCACGGTTACCAGGGGCTGAGGGGAGGAGTAAAAAGGGAGTTGCTATTTAATGGGTATAGGGTTTTAGATTTGCAAGATGAAGAAGTTCTAGCGATCTGTTTCACAACGATGTGAATATGCCTAACACTACTGAACTGTACACCTGAACTTAAGACTGCAGATTTTATGTATTTTTTTTCCACACATAAAAAATAGCAATAACTATTGCCCCACATTTGGTGGATATGATAATTAACTGACTTATTGCCAGGAAGATACTCAATAAATTGATTTTACCAAAGGCAATGAGACTGACTTCCCCATCAGTTTATAAGACATAATTCTAAAGCTCTGGGCATTCCCGTACTCTTGGCCCCAGAATTACTGCTCAAGACACAGACTAGCTATTGGTGCCAGGATTTATATGGACCAGTTACTAATACATCAAAATGGATAAAATTTAACTTTTCTATGCTCTTCATATATCCGAGGTCAGAAGCTGAGTTGCAATCTAAATATGATACTATCTTATCTGCCACTAAATAATGAAGGAGTAACAGTATACAGTATATATGTATACATACAATGGTTACTGCATAGTACTGTGCATATATATATAGTATTATATATACAGTAGCTAGATGTAGCATATATTTATGATTACTCTTTGCTAACTATGCATTTTCCCAGGTAATGCTATCTGAAATGGTCTGGTTCAACACTGAGTACCTACGTATTACAAGTAATAGAAATGCTTAATGAAATCTAAAGCCAGGTGCCTGGGTTCTGCCTTTTATTAACTGTGTGACCTATGACAAGTTATTCACCCTCTCTGTACCTTAGTTTCCTCAAGTGCAAAAGAGAATGAAAAAAACACAGTACCTTTCTACAGAGCTGTTGTGAGAGCTGAGCTATATGTGTAAAGCATGGAACAGCGTCTGGCACATACTGAATATTCAATAAATGCTCACTCTTGTTATTTTTATTATTGTTACATTTCATTTAAATAATTTGGTCAAGAATGTAGAGCTTAATTTACATGTATTGATATTAATCCTTTGATTTGGAAAGATTAAAATATTTTTTAAACTATTCCTCAAAATTAAGGTGGAGAAAGAAGAATCAAGGATTTGCATGAAAGTAGAAGTCAAAATCTGAATCAGTGACAAAACATGGCCAGACCAAATTGCATCCTTAAGCTTTTTCAGTTTTAGTCCAAAGATCAGAGTTTACAAATAGAAAAGTCTAAGAATTTAGCTCCTAAAAAAACAGTATAA
Source organism: Delphinapterus leucas (assembly GCF_059928025.1). Classification (NCBI taxonomy): domain Eukaryota; kingdom Metazoa; phylum Chordata; class Mammalia; order Artiodactyla; family Monodontidae; genus Delphinapterus; species Delphinapterus leucas. The sequence continues at coordinate 18,331,682 of NC_143130.1, read as the reverse complement.
TGAAACTTGGTCTCACCATGAAATCAAAAATCTAGTAATAAATTTTAGATTTTCAGAGCCAAAATGTTGTGAAGGAATGCTTGCAACGTTTTAAAATTTCTAAAATAAATCCAAAGTACAAAAATTTAGTATAAATAAAATTTGGTAGAAATAAAATATACCAATTTAAATATATTCATGACACTATATCAGAACTTTGCTTATAAAACAACTACATATCAGCTTTTCTTCTCTATACCCACTGGAGGCCTATTTAAGCATAAATAGATTTATATTACTTTAGAATGAATTTTTGATACAATATATTCTTATAAATTTATTTATTTTTGGCTGTGTTGGGTCTTCGTTGCTGCGCGCGGGCTTTCTCTAGTTGTGGTGAGCGGGGGCTACTCTTTGTTGCAGTGCGTGGGCGACTCATCGCGGTGGCTTTTCTTATTGTGGGGCACGGACTCTAGGCGCGAGGGCTTCAGTAGTTGTGGCACGCGGGCTCAGTAGTTGTGGCTTGCGGGCTCTAGAGCACAGGCTCAGTAGCTGTGGCGCACGGGCTTAGTTGTTCCACGGCATGTGGGATCTTCCCGGACCAGGACCCGAACCCATGTCCCCTGCATTGGCAGGCGGATTCTTAACCACTGTGCCACCAGGGAAGTCCTGATACGATATTTTTTTTTTTTTTTGCGGTACGCGGGCCTCTCACTGTTGTGGCCTCTCCCGTTGCGGAGCACAGGCTCCGGACGCGCAGGCTCAACGGCCATGGCTCACGGGCCCAGCCGCTCCGCGGCATGTGGGATCTTCCCAGACTGGGGCACGAACCCGCGTCCCCTACATCGGCAGGCGGACTCTCAACCTATGCGCCACCAGAGAAGCCCCTGATACGATATATTTTTAAACTAGCATAAGCCACTTCATCTCAAAACCTGGCCACTACTATTCTAACCATATGAGGTTACTATAATGAATAAAGCAAACATTTATTGCACGTGGACTTTGTGTCAAGCACGGTATTTGGGCTTCACATAAGTCATCGCATTTAATGGTCAACCAATGAAATTAGTATTTCAATTATTTTAGGTAAAGAATCAAAGAATTCAGTCTAGTAAGTATTTACTTAAAACTATGTATAAAAATTAAGAAAATAATTTTGTGCAGGCCTAGCTGCTCCACGCCATGTGGGATCTTCCCGGACCGGGGCACAAACCCGTGTACCCTGCATCAGCAGGCGGACTCTCAACCACTGCGCCACCAGGGAAGCCCCCCATTATTTTTTAAAAGGTATTTAAAAAGAGGTCTATTGCTGTATAAACATACCTACTGAAAGGCAAATGTCTTTCCTGAACTATTTCTGCTTGCACCATTGTCATCTAATATTGTCTCTACTTAGTATTTTCAACTCCATAACCAGGCTTTTCTCTTCTATGCCTTTTTGGAGAATGACATGTTATATCTCTGATAGGGCTCAGAAAACTCACATTTCTGAAGATCACTATTAAGATGTTGTCCTCACTTATCAATGAAGTGAAAATTTCCCAAAGCCTCTGTGTTTTCCAAATGTAATTCCTTTAATGATTTGGGGTTTACAAAGGTTGCAGTAGCAAAAAATTGAAATAAGGCAAAGTAAATAATCTCTGGATTTTATTCAAAGAAGGAATTATAAAAATTAATGCTCCATTTTTAAAATCTCAATGTCTAGTCTATTATTTATTTATTTATTTATTTTGCGGTACGCGGGGCTCTCACTGCTGTGGTCTCTCCCGTTGCGGAGCACAGGCTCCGGACGCGCAGGCCCAGCGGCCATGGCTCACGGGCCCAGCCGCTCCGCGGCATGTGGGATCCTCCCAGACCAGGGCACGATCCCACGTCCCCTGCATCGGCAGGCGGACTCCCAACCACTGTGCCACCAGGGAAGCCCTTGTTTTTTTTATTGTGGTAAAAAATACATAATATAAAATTTACCATCTTAACCATTTTTAAGTGTACCGTTCAGTAGTAAGTATATTCACACTGTTGTGAAACAGATCTGCAGAACATTTTCATCCTACAAATCTGAAACTATACCCCTTAAACAACAGCTCCCTTGTGTCTCCTCCCCCCAACCTACTCTTTAACTAGAAAAAAGTCAGAGAAAAGGATAAAGAGAATAACTGTTTATTCTCAGTTATTTTGCCATTACCACTACCGACAAACGACCTGTTACTAAAACTAAGAAGGAAGACTTGAATATCAAACAAAAAGTACCCAAATCTCATAGAAAATCATTACAAATGACAGAAAATCTCTAACAGTCTCTCAAACACCAAAACAGATTTGTATGCATTTTTTTCTGATTATAAGGTGTATAAAAACAAAACCTTTTTCTGAAATTTGACTTTGACTGCTTTATACCTACTGAAATTACCTTTGAAACACCGATTTTCATTCAAAGAAAAGTATCATTTAACACACTGGGATGAAAACACAGAGTATATTCTAAAGCCAAAAGCCAACCTTTAAAGAAATCTGTTAGCTATTATACACAAAGTTATCAAAATATGAGTACAGATTATATAACAAATTCTTATTCAAAGTGAATAAAATGGTGACTAATATTAACAGTTCACAAATTATTTTTACTTATATCCCTTTAACCTTGAATTACCTTCAAGAATGAGTTACATTTCAAAGCAGTATATTTTCTTGAATTAGTTGACTAAGCAACAACAAAGATTTAGCATTTACTGAAAAAAATTCACTGTTCTATTTTTTTCCTCCTAACTTTTGTTAATTTTTAGAACTAATTCTAAGTGAATACAAATGTTATGTTCAAAAAATTTTAATTAGGGCAATTAAAAATAACCAGGGGAAGGAATACATAAAATTAAGAAGCAATAGAAAGTCAACAATAAAATGAAAATTTTTATTTCAAAATCTTAAGAGGAACTTTTTCTCTTTCAGTAAGAGCCCCTCAAGTCAGGGAATCAGCATATTGAGGTTTAAAAAACAAGATTCAATTAAACACTGAGCTTGCACTTCCCTGGTGGCGTAGTGGTTAAGAATCTGCCTGCCAATGCGGGGGACACGGGTTCAATCCCTTGTCCGGGGAGATCCCACATGCCGTGGAGCAACTAAGCCTGTGTGCCACAACTGCTAGGCCTGTGCTCTAGAGCCCACGAGCCGCAGCTACTGAGGCCGCGTGCCGCAACTACTGAAGCCCATGCGCCTAGAGCCCGCGCTCCACAACAGAAGCCACCACAGTGAGAAGCCCGAGCACCGCAACAAAGAGTAGCCCCCACACACCACAACTAGAGAAAGCCTGCGCGCAGCAATGAAGGTCCAGTGCAGCCAAAAAAGAACCAAGACAAAACACTGAGCTTGAACTAGATGTACTCAGCCGACAGTAAGTATACCAAATCAACCTAACACGATACAGACCAACTGTAATATACAAGTATGACGTTGCTGACCAATTATCAATAGCAAGTGTTGCTTGTATGTTGCTTGTTTTTTTTTCTGATAGCCATCCATATTCTTCCTGGTCCTACTTAGAACCAAGAACATGGATTTTTGGCACAGCTGGCCAAAACAATGAGAAATGCCATTCCAATTTTCCACCAGTTTGAAACAGAAAACACACAAGTCATACACTGAAACCTATCCCTTGTTAAATCATTCCTACTCCAATCCCTCACTGCATGCCAGGCCTGCTTTCTTCTAAGATGCTTCTTTACGTACTGTTTGCATTTACAGCAGAGAGGATAAGAAAGGAGGTTAGGGCTTCCCTGGTGGCGCAGTGGTTGAGAGTCCGCCTGCCGATGCAGGGGACGCGGGTTCGTGCCACGGTTTGGGAAGATCCCACGTGCCGCGGAGCTGCTGGGCCTGTGAGCCATGGCCGCTGAGTCTGCGCGTCCGGAGCCTGTGCTCCGCAACGGGAGAGGCCACAACAGTGAGAGGCCCGCGTACCGCAAAAAAAAAAAAAAAAAAGAAAAAAAAAAAAAGAAAGGAGGTTAGTAGAGTATAATCTCTGAACAACATTCCCTAGTGGCTTCCTCTGCTCCACAGAGTCTCCTTGTTTCCAAAAATACAGAGGTTCTCAGAAAGGTTAAATTTCATATTAGAACTAACTCTCTCAAAGCACTACGCTGACCCTGATATCTTGAGTTTCCTTCCAGCTCTATGACCCCTGTGATTCTGCTCCTTTCACCTTTCCTTTCCTATCTGTGCTGAAACTTTGAGAATTGGCCATTTACAAAATAGGGTTATTTATCTTTCCAACTCAAGGTGTCATACTCAGGCCACAGGCTGCATCAGCAGCTATAAGGCATGAAGCTCCAGATAGCACATCCTCTCCTGAGGCTCCATCTGGATTACCGCGCTCACCCTGAGTTTCATGGTAGCGTTATCAATTCCCAAGAGACGTGGAACAAGAAAAGTTCAAGGTGCTACCACTGTTGCCTTCAGAGTAGATTACACATTTGTGAGATGAATGGGGAAATGTGAGCATGGAGTGCATATTATACCAAGGAATTATGCTCGATTTTGTTAGGTATGATCATGACATTTGGTTATATAGGAAAATGTCCATAACCTCTTAAGAGCTGCATACCCAGAAGAAAGTAGGAATGACATGACGTGATGTCTGAGATCTGCAGAGCTGCTTAAAATTCTTCGACAAAAAGAAAAAAAAGAAGATAAATGAAGCAAGTGCTACCAAATCTTAATAATTTTTAAGTTTCTACATATATATGCGGGAGAATTATTCTACTCTTGTATATGTTTGAAATCTTTCATCACAAAAGGAATGATAACTTCCCATTACCCATTTAAGGATTATATTATTTCCAAAGGCTGTAAATATTATTTTAAAAACTACCTGTATATACAGTAATTTTGCTTTTCACCGTTTTAGCTTTAGGAAAGGGTTTCCTCCTGGCTTGGTTATATAAAATAGACTCTTCCATTTACCACCAAGAGTTTTTCCAGGGGGGAAGGGTGGGGATGGGGGTAGAATCTAGTCTTACATATGTATCAACACATACACTTACCAGACAAGATTCCAGCTTCAATTAAACAAACAAACAAAAAAATCTACTTTAAAAACTAACTCAGGCAAGAAGAAATCCAAGTCACAGTACTCAACCTCGATGATCTGCCACTCCAGCCTCTAGCCCTTTGACACTGTCACCACGTGACTTCTGTTCACTATTGGATACAGTTAGAAGGGAAAGGTTCCACTGATATCTGGGAAGTTATAAAACAGAAAAACTGAAAACTGAGAACTCCAGCCTCCCTCAATCAGTCAGCAGAGCAGAGGTGTGAGGGCCAAGAGCAAGCTCAAGTTTTCAGATCTTCGTAACTGGGACAATTTTCAGTGTTAACTTGATTAACAGAAGCTCTGGAAAGGCCAGGATACTCAAAACTACCACTATCAAATGACCAGAGGCAAAGGATCAAACCCGCTGAAACTTCTGGTTACACCCTTTGTTCCAACACTACTTAATGATAATTAGACCATGTGAAAAGGAAAGTAACTGTTATAAATTCCTCTTTATACAAACCTGAACTTAAGTCTAAAACATCTGAGAATTCACAATCCTCTAGTTTAAATGAAGTAACTGGCAAGTACATACAATGACACTGGGAATTATTCAGAAGAGTCAGTCACTTTTAGCATACATTATAGGCTTAATAAAATTTCAGTTTGATTTCCTAATCCTTCTATTGTATAATATTGCATAATAATAATGAATACTCATAAATAAACAGCTTCAGGCATCACAAGAATCTAAATTAATAATTATGTTTAGAAAATTCTGACTGCTAAGAACTGTGTCCTAATTCTGCAAAATATCATGATCCATGGAGGATTTATGGCCTCATATCCATGGAGGATAACTCTTAGTTAACCAAAAGAATCAATGACTCAGCATACAGATTTCTTCTTAATCTCTTAACATTCCTAGTATGTGAAAGACAAAAACCATAATTTATTTTTTGATCAACTATTTTAAATATAGAGAAAACAGAATAACATAGCAGGTCTATGAACTCGCTATCCAGATTTAATGACTATCAACATTTGATATATTTGAGATTTTTAAGGAAGTAATAAACATTGTAAATGTAAACCACAGCCTTTTTCTAGTTCTGTGATTCAGCCTTCTCACAAGTCTCTATTCCCCCCTTCTATTTTATTTAACACTCCCAGCTTTCTCACACCCCAGTTCTCACTCCTTTGTTTCACAAACCCATCGTTATCTATTATTTCACAGAAAAACTTCTTGAAGAATCTATACTTCCAATTTCCTCTCCCTCTTATTTATTCTCTAACCTACTAAAGCTAGGTTTCTGTTCACTGGACCTATTCAATTCCAAAACCTCATAAATCCAAGGTTATTTTTTGAACCTCATATTACTTGACCTCTTTAGCAACTTCTGACTGAGGCTCACGGGGCTGGGTGTCACCCAGGCTGAATGAAGGTCCTCAGAACTGCCAACTATCACTGTTAGACAATGGAGATCTGTTGTTTTGACTGTGCAGGCCCAGAAGGCCGGAGGAAACTGCATGTGTGGAGGACAGGAAACCAGTACCTAAAGGGAGAGAAGTGGCGGCAGAAGGAAGATTTGCTTTCAACTACCACTTCAGCAAAAGGGCAGAATTACAGACCAAGAATCATAGTTATAAAAACTCTAGAACACCCCCAATTCACCAAAAGATATATGTGCATTCTCTTCTATTTTCACAGACAAAAAGACTAAAGGATAAACACCAAAATGCTAACAACAATTAAATTTCTGGACATTAAGACTATAGTTAGCTTTAATTTTCTTCTAATAATACATATTTTATCAATTCTGTACAATGAACATGCATTTTTTTAATAAGAAAAATGCTGCTTTCTTAAAAAATAGCAAAGGTCTGAATGCCTGTTTTCTGGGGTAACAAAGAAGGGTGTTGCCATGGAGATGTAGCTCCACAAAGCACTTGTGAGAAGAAAACCCCAGGGAGCAAGTGGGTGTCGGGAACTTGAAAGAGGAAAGAAAAGCAGGCTGGGTGCGTGGGTGTCTTGGGAAAATAGAGGCCTCACAGGAGCCAGTCTGGCCGGAGACAACCCAGGAGGTGCCTGGCGCTCCCGAGGGCTCTCCAGGCAGCCATCCGGTCGTTTCTATTCTCCTTTCAAGATACTACAGGAGTCTCTCCACTGCTTGCACCCCACATCACCATGATGCCACTCAAATTATGTCCACCCCCCAACCCCCCGACCCGCTCCCAGCTCGCTGAGGTCCCCATCCAACCCGCACACAGTCGCTGGTGTCTTAAACACAGTGAACACTGGAAAATGTCTCAGGAACATTTAGAACACAGGATGGTCCACGCTCCCAAATGTTTACCACCCTCTGCTTACCCTGACCAGCTCAACTTCCCAGGCCAGACACGCGGCTCCACTTGGCCTCAACGCTGCAGCTCCCACCCCCATCCTCTGCCTTTGTACATTCTTCCCTGGCCTAGAATACGCTTCCCTCTCTTCCACCAGTCAACCTCTACTCACGCTTTGTGTCCAGCTCTAAAGTAAAATCCTCTACAAAGCACTCCTGGTCAACCGGCTGCTCCCCCGCTGCACGCCTCAATCATTCCTATGTAACATCTCACAGTACTTCTTCTTTTTTTTTTTTTTTTTAACATCTTTATTGGAGTATAATTGCTTTACAATGTTGTGTAAGTTTCTGCTGTATAACAAAGTGAATCAGCTCTATGTATACATATATCCCCGTATCTCTTCCCTCTTGCATCTTCCTCCCTCCCCACAATACTTCTTACACAGCGAGAATTACCCCTCTAACACCTCTACCCCACTAAACCGTGAGATGTCAAGGCCAGGAAATACATACCCCACACATCTAGAATAGTGCCTAGATTCAGGAAGGATTCAGTAAGTATTTGATGAACTAAATAAATGTGATTGTTTTTACTACATATTTTTATAGATATCTAAAAATAAGAGCTGAAAAACAAACACTAACTCATATCAGTGGTCTCTAAATGAAACTAATTCAAAGTTTAAGACCTAACTAAAAAGAAAGTAAAGATTAAACCAAATATACACTGGACAAATGGCAAGATTTCTGCCATCTTTATAGCTAAGAATATAAAACTACTGAATTGAATTCAATGTGGAATTACTGAACTTCTCGAATAATAAATTGAGGATTACATACTATGGATACTAGGATTACATACATACTATGGAGGGGGTTTTGTTTTTCCTTTACATAGTGTCTGTTACAATGCAAAAGTAATTCAAACACATATCTTCTCTTCCAAGTCAAATCAGTAAGAATGGCTGATAACCGGGGAATAGGGGAAACTTAAGACCAACTGCAAGAAAACAGAATCTGCACACAATTCTCATTCCCATACAGGCTAATTTTCATTGGTGCCTGCCTGTTGCCTACATTAAGTTTACCTGAGCTAAAGTGGGGATTGAATTTTGACCAGTCTGCATCTGCATGTGAGCAGATTCGCTCTCTGCCACAGAATCTGGTATACTTCCATCCTGCTGAGAGTCAATTTCCATGGTCATTTGTCTGGAAAGACAATAAAAAGGAAGAAGTATTAAGGCCCTATCTGAATATCTGAAATATCTGTGTTCACTTGGCTTTCTGATTGATATTCATTTCTATCATCCAACTGTACTACTTTCTATTTTCAAGAAATAGACTCAGTGGCAGAGTCCTAACTCTCCAAACTTAAAGGCACCTTCTCTGCTCACTGGGTATGAACATTACCAAGGGAGCACTACAAAATGTTCCATGGAATTAGTTTATTTAAAAAAAATTTTAATCTTATAATAAAGCCTCCTTGATAATTATTTTAAGCCCTCTTGCATAAATTAGTGATAAAGTTAGGTTTTATATTTTACATGAAGTTTAAATATTCAATGACTCTCACGGCCTAATAAACCTGCTTTACATTATGATGTAATATGAAAGAACTTCCACATTGTCTAAATTAAATGTGCTACAATATAAAGATGTATCTGCTTTGTCAGCACTAAGTAGCTTCTGATAAAAAAGCCTGTCAAATTGAATCACTCAGAGTTGACCATTTGTCCTGCAGCTCTCCCTTTACTTAAAGAGGAGAATCTAATTTTTCCAGGAAAAACTTATGCAATAATCTTTTTGCCTATAATTTCAATTTAAGTTAATTATTTCTATATAGACTCTTTCTAGATAGATGGTAAACCATATTATAATGTTACCCTACTACTAGAAAATATAAAATGCAAACAAAAAATAAGCAAAATCAAATTCCAAAAACTTATAGGAACTACTCCCTGCTATTGTATATCTTTTCAGTTGTCAATAATATAGTGTGTTTTTTTCACCTTAGTAGACTAAATATATATCCAGAAAGTATGCAGGTAAATTAGAACTTTGAATTGACATGTCCAGATCTTTTTTCCCAGATTTGATTAGTAACCAGATCCTACAGATCCTTCATCTACTTAATACCTTCTTTTGCATTTCAACAAACATTACCTGAATTCAAGTCTTCTGTTCTCAAAGCTGTCTGCTGTAGTCTATACTACACCTAGAATTACTTCTCCCTATTCAGACATTTTAATACTTACAACTGAACATGACAATTTAGAGCAATTATAAAAATAAAAATCTAGAGTCTACTATGAAAAAATGTCTTTCCCTCAACATTCCCCAATTCCTTTATCTCTTTTCTTATTATTTCCCAACATGGACTGTCCAATTCTAGGTAAGTAGAGGCCATGCCCCTGCAAAAACTGCCAATTCCTGCGGTTCTACTTTTGCTGTGAGCAGTTCCCAAAGAGAATACCTAGAACACTTAATTCTGCAAGATATGAAAAGGTATTCTCTGAGAAAAGAGGGTAAGGGGGAAACGCTTAGTTAGAGGTTGAAATATCCGGGATTAAAAGGGTTTCTTTGCTGCAGAATTTTCTCAGAAGCTTGAATATTTCAGTGTGACTTGAGAAGGGTGGAGGGTGCAGATCCAATAGGCAGCATTTTCCAAAAGTATCTGACTCCCCTAGACCCTCTTCCCACAAAGCAAGTCCTAGCAGAAGTGTTTTGGGAAGAACTTGAGAAATGTTGTCTTATGCTATTTCTTACACCATTATTAAAAGCTCTCTTTAGGGTCTTTCCTGGTGGTGCAGTGGTTGAGAGTCCGCCTGCCGATGCAAGGGACACAGGTTTGCGAGCCGGTCCGGGAAGATCCCACATGCCGCAGAGCGGCTGGGCCCGTGAGCCATGGCCGCTGAGCCTGCGCGTCCGGAGCCTGTGCTCCATGACGGGAGAGGCCACAACAGTGAGCAGCCCGCGTACCGCAAAAAAAAAAAAAAAAAAGCTCTCTTTAGGCTCTGCCAAGAACTTGAGTCTCCACTCAAACATTACACACTGAAAGGCCTTCCCCACTTCAGGAACATTCCTTTAGCACCATCTACAATACATGACAGGCCCTGAGAATACAAAAGTTAAGTCACAATCCTTGCCCTGAAGGAAATCATTCACCACTTGGGCCCTGGTTTCTCAAAGTATAGTCCTCGCACAACCTGTATCAGAATTAACAAATACACTTGTAAAGACAAAAAAAAGGCAGATTCCCAGACTCAACCCCAAATCTACTGATTCAAACTTTCTGAGGGGTCTAATTTTTTACATCCAAGAGATTCTGATATATATTAAAATTTGAGAAAAACTTAGCTTATTGGTAAATTCTATCAGTTAGACCAGTAATGAACACTTCTTAAACTGTGTGAAGGATGTTATGTACGAAATGCTTTGGAAAACATAGGAAGGAATGTTGAAGTGGGCCTGAGGATGGGGCCATGTGAGTTGTATACTGAAGGATGAGAAGCATTTCACCAGGTAGAAAAGGACAGGAGGACCATGAGAGGAAGGAAAATACGGAGAATGTCTGGAAAATAGAGTAGCCGACTGTAGTAGGGAATGTGGTGAGGCGTGGGGGAGCCCTCGGGGGAGCCTATCTACATCTAGCGGGGAAGAGGCAGAGCAGACAGGTGAAAGTATGGCCAGAAAGGCTGGGGGGATCCAGATTAAGAACTGCTTTTAATACTCTGGAGAGAAGAAATGTCCACGTCACTCAGATGCTCCTTTACTCTAGGTCCTTCAGCATCTACACTGTACAACGTTTCAACTGTTTGATATCTTAGAATTCAGTCAAGAACGAGACAATAACCAAGAGTTACCTGTTAACAGGCAAAACAAATGGCCCAAAGTTCGTAAACTGAAACTTCTAAAATGAGGAGTACCTAGTTGGTACTCTAAACCCATTCAATTTAATTTTAAATACAATTCTCATTTATCTGGTTTCTAAACATACTGGATATAAGAAGTGACAGCTGGAAATAGGGTAAGGGGAGGAGAAAATATACAGAATATAATAAACAGGTCAAGAATTCCAAGTGTGGCTGTGGGTGGGAATGTAAGTTGGTGCAGCCATCGTGAAAACAGCATGGAGGGTCCTCAGAACACTCAAAAGAGAGCTGCCACACGACCCAGCAATCCCTCTACTGGGTGTATATCCAACCCCCTGCACTAATTCGAAAAGACACATGCACCCCAATGTTCACAGCAGCACTGTTTACAACTGCCAAGATATGGAAGCAACCTAAGTGTCCATCAACAGATGACTGGATAAACAAGATGTGGTCTGTATACACAGGGGAATGCTACTCAGCTATAAAAAATGGAATTTTGCCATTTGCAATAACGTGGATGGACTTGGAGGGTATTATGTTAAGTGAAATCAGTCAGACAGAGAAGGACAAATACTCCATGATATCACTTATATGTGGAATCTAAAAAATACAACAAACTACTGAATATAACAAAAAAGAAACAGACTCCCAGATATATTGAACAAACTAGTGGTTACCAGTGGGAAGAGGGAAGCAGGAGGGACAGGATAGGGGTAGGCGATTAAGAGGTACAAACTATTAGGTTTAAAATAAGCTACAATGATATACTGTACAACACAAGAAATATAGCCAATATTTTATAGTAAGTAAAAATGGAGTAGAACCTTTAAAGGTTGTGAATCACTGTATTAGTACCCCTGTAACTTATATAATATTGTACATCAACTATACTTTAATAAAATTTTTTAAAATTATTTTTTAAAAAAGGAATTCCAAGTGTGTAGCAATTTGGGCCCATACAGGGTAAAGTCTCCTAGTTCTTTATATTCAGGAAATTGAAGAATTTATGAGTTAAAATTCAATAACTGATATTTACAATAACTATCCTGAGTCATTAAGAAAGAAAATAATTATACTTTGTATAATTTAAGGAAAGAGGAGTATACATAATAGAATCTAGGAAGACTCCCACCAAAAAAAGCACTAATGCTTAAAAAGGTAAACCTAAGCTATTCAGGAGTTGTTTTTTGAGATATAATGAAAGACTTCATAAGTTATTAAACATTTCAAACTGTTTTACACATGAAAGTGTTTTATACACAGTATTTCATGCACTCACGTTCACTGTTCCCTTTTTTTCCTGGGTATTCCCCAGAGTTCAATCCTTTGCCCTTTTACTTTTTTCAGTCTACATACTATGGCTTCCTCCAATCCTATATGCATTTGACTCCCAAATCTGTATCTGTGCTTCCCCCCCCAGTGAGCAACTTAACCTGGAGTTTTCACAGACACCTATCCCTTCTCTTATATTCCTTCTTTCAGTCAAGAGCATCACTATCCATTCAAGCTCCAAAGTCAGAATCATGTGTCTGTATGTGAGTCAGTACCACACCAACTACCAAAAAATCCATATAGCTAAATACCAGCCAGATTAGGATGCCACGAGGCCCTGAGCCTCCTAGTGAGGAAAGGCAGAAATGGAAGGTTAGCAGCACCCCCTCCCTGCCACCCCCGTTCATCCTCCCTGCCACACTTGGCATCATCCACTAACCTCCTATCCCAGCACTGGACCAAGCAGCTGCACTGATGCTCCTCACAACTGCTACCGTCCACTCACACATCACAGTAAGGTCCCCTGTAAGCCATGACTAAACTGCAATGCCCCTTCACCTATGACAGAATCGTATCCATTAACATCTCACATTCTGGTTTCCTCAGCCACTGTCAAAGATACAAGCTCCTCCCACATTTCATTTTCACTCTCATAACCAGTGCTTCCTTTCCCCCCATAATACAGTTGCTCGCTCCTGTTCTCCTCCGAAGCCTTTGCGATGTGCTGCCTGGAACTCCCAAAGCCCCCCACACCCCGCCTCAAGAGGGAGCTGTCTGTCTTCCCACACTGAATCAAGATCCCAATGTTGACTTGGCATCCTCACTGATCCCCACTATTTCCCAGCTGTGCTTCCTCTGCTCCTTCATAAAAACTCCTGTTCACGGAGCCTCAAGGTATTGGGTGTACCATCCGATACTACTCATCCATGTGAAATCATCAGCTTCTATTTTCGAGGACTGACACTGAAGACTTTGGCACCTGACTTAAAAAAGCTTTCCTCTCCACCATTCTGTGTTATGTTCCACCCTCAAAACACAGGACCCATCCCTCACCCTGATGCCTCAGTTTAATGACTTTCTTCCCTCCCCTACAGCCTTCTACCTGAGGGGCTGGCCATACACTGGACCTTGTCAGTGTCCAAAACTGCTCCACCTCTGAAATAATTAATTCTGACATCCCACTCTACCAATATCCTATCCTCCCAGCTCACACCCACCCTCAATTACTCCCATCACGCCTGTATTTCCACCACACTGATCTCTAGACCACTACTTTCTCCCTTCCAATCAGCCTCCTCCTTTCTTCACATCCCGTCCTACTCAGCTTAGAATCCACAGTTTCTCATTTTAACTGCTGTTTCCCAATACCCTAAATTCCCTTGTCCCTTTTCCTTCTGTTTTATCTGTTTAGTAAATACCAATCTCAGGTAAAACCTATTCTGTCTCCTCTATGCCTGCACCAATGAACAATACTGAACAAAATTTAAAAAGAGAATATTATTAAGGCTACTGAATCCAGTTTTCAACCTCAAATAAGCAGCAATCTTACTGCTTCCTTGGAAGCTTACTCTCCCATTCTCCGCTACTGTTTCAAGTCTCCCTCTTCTCAAATCCCTGAGCTCACCTACTATCACATTCCACATGAGACCTTGCCTCCTGTTTCAGATGAGAACCCCCTCAACTTCCTGCCACCAAATCAACAAATCCACTTACATCTACACCTGCATTTTCCCTTGCTTCCAACTCCCCAGACTTAAATTCCTGTCTGTCCTTGGGATCCCTCTTCATTAGGCTGTGGGGGCATTACACTAACAATTACCCTCTGCCCTCCCCAATGGCTTCCTCCTGCCAAGATTTAAGCTTGTTCAAGTCTCCCCAACCACACACACACACACACACACAACCACTGAACCAGAAGTCATTCTCTAGCTGTTCTCTCAAACCTCTTTTCTTCCTCTCACTGCTAAGCTACTTTAAAGAACTGCCAACACTATCTCCATTTCTTCACCTCCCACCTACTCCCAGACAACCCCTAACTGGCTTCTGCCTCACGAAGACTTCTCTAGTAAGGGTAATCTATCTCAGTCACTGAATCCAATGTTCATTTTAAGTCCTATCTTGTTTGATCCCTCAGCAGCACTCAAAACCGCTGACATCTCCCTTCTTGGGACTCTATCTTGAGGTCACGATACTGATTTTCTGCTCTCATCCAATTCTCTGACAATTTCTCCACAAGCTCCTTTGCCAATTCCTTCTCCTACTCGGTGTTAACCTTCAACACTGCATTCTTTAGGACTCTGGTTAGCCTTCTGGCCTCACTCTCAAATCTCTCCCTGTGTAATATTATCCATTTCTCTAGATTCAAGCACCAGCTTTAAGCTTACGACTCTCAAATCTAGATCTCTGGCCCAGAGGTCTCTCTTGAATTCCAGAATCATATCCAAGTGCCTACTTAACATCTCCAAATAGATGTCCTGCAGGTACCTCAAACTCAATGGGTCCAAAACTAACTCCTTTTCTTCCTCCACAAACATGTTCCTTCTCTGAGTTTCGCACCTCAGGAAATGGGGCCCCACCTTCAATCCATCTGCTCCAGTGGAAACCTAAGTGTCATCCTGAAACCCTCTCCCTTTCATTCCCTACAGTGTCATCACCAGGTGGGATGATTCTACCTTCCAAAGAACAATTCAGTCCTCTTCTCTGCCACCACTGTCCTGCCAACAGTTATCTTTCTGAAACATATTTCTGCTTAAAACTCTTCAGGAGCTTCCTATTGACTACAGGATAAACCCCAAACTTCTCACAATAATCCTAACTACAACTACCGTTTGTCAAGTGCTTACCATGTGGTAAATGCCTACTAGTTTTCATTCTTAACAACTTTATAAGGGCAATATAGCTAGTTCTTCTTTTAGAGGTGAGGAAAAGGAGACATAAAGAGGTTAAGAATCTGATTTTACCACAAAGGTATTGAGTGGCCAAGCCAGGTTTCGAACTAAGGTCTTTTTCCAAAGTTCATATTCTCAATTACCAAACCAAACTGCCATTCAATTTCTTTCACAATGTGACCTCATTTTATCTTTACATTTACAGCCTCATCTCCAGCCACCCCATTCCTTCCCACACTCTGCATTCCAGCCTCCTTATGAGCCATTTTTTGGTCAAATACACATCTTATTCCCCCAATTCTAATCTTTTATATCTGCTCTTCCCTGTTCCTGGGATGCCCTTCACTCCTTCTCTGTCCAACAGGCGCATTTCTACTCGTTCTTCAAAGCCTGGCTCAAGGACACCATCTTTCAAAGCCTATTCTAATAGCCTTGGGCACAATTACGCTGTTCTGAGTTCCCAAAGCATCTTGTGCAATCCCCTCCATTTCAGCACTTGTCTAGCATATATCACATCTGTCCACAAAGTACTAGCACAGTGTGTGCAACAGAGACCACATCTTAGATCTCAATATATTCCCAGGGCCTAGTACAGAATCTACCATAATCATTAAATAAGCCAATTAATCAACTATTCTGGAAGACTATGCAACTGTTAGGTGTTACTAAAATGATAAAAATAAGGTTCAGAGAGATTAAGTGACTTTCTACAGAGGGCACAACAGACTGCATGATAGAGGGTGAACAAGAGGTCTTGTGACTGTGACCTCAGGGGTCCTTCCACAGCCAGTGCCCTGAGCAGTAGTCCCGTTTAGATACATCTTAACCAATGCTGTGCTTTTGAGTATGCTGCAACTGTTGTCACAATCTTCATTTAGATATGCTTTGTCTTTCCCACTAGGATGTAGAGACTCTAATCTTATCCCATTTTATTCTCCTGGAGTGCCTCGTACAGTGCCCAGTACATGTCATTCAGTAAAAGTTTGATACTAAATTTATTTGAAGGTAAAAATCATCTACAGAAGAGTAAGGTCAGCACTACCAATTTACACACTCTGTCATTTTCAACTAAGTTCATTCTGCTGATCTATATCCAACTGTTCTCCAGTACCACCGCCTAAACCCACTAAAAACCAACCCAGGCCAGGACTCAGGGCTGAAGATTCAATTAACATTTAAGTGCTCAACATGGGTCAGGCACTGTACTGGGTATTTTCAAACACTAACTCAGCAGGAAATACAGGACCCAGACCTCAGCTGGAAATGATGTACATCAACACTAACATCTGTAAGTCAGCCTCAGTAGTCCTGATGGAATTTATTTAAAAAGTGTAAGAGAAAGATCCATTTTAATCTTTCATACTTTAAAGTATGAAATATTCATACTTTAAGTAGGAGTGAAGATTTGAGTATGAAAGATTTGAAAGATTTCATACTTTAAAGTATGTTCACTTACATACTTTATAGTGAAAATTAAAGAGGTGTACATACAATATTTTCCCCCAAATCTCACTTTTTATAATAAATTTTAATCATAGTTATACTAGTATTAATAGAGTAATCTATAAATTAATTAATTATGTAATATTTTAATCTTAAACAAATCCAAATTAGACAGAAAAAGACCAATTAGGAAATATAAGTTACAGAATATTTAAAAATAAAAACGTATGAGATAAAACAATAAAAAACACTAAAACAAATTAAAAAGTCCATTAAGCACCATAAGCTAACAGTAAGCAAAATACTGGCAAACAATCAGTTCCACAATTCTAAAGAACAGATAAGGATTTGCTAAAATGGGCATATTTAAATTTATAAATGATTAATGGAAGTAGTAACATTCTTTTCTTATGAAAGCTAAATATTTCTTCTGAAATCTTTTTTATATTATTGGCAAACCATTTTCTTCTTCAACAGAAAAGTAAATGTTATCCCAATATTTTCTGAATATATTGGGATTCAGTTCAGTAAGTGTTGATATAACTAATGTTTTAAAAGAATAGGATCCATCCAGTAGCACAATTTTCAAAGACTTCCAGGGTGAACTACTTTTAGGGGTTGGGGGTAGAATTGTATTTGTTTGCTTACTCTGTTATTTTCTAGGCCTTTAGTAGAACATCTATGTCATACTGCAAAAACTCCCCAAAATACTGAACTACAACAAACAGTACAGTACTGTCTGTATATGATTTGTATAATATACATTCAAGAAATGAATACAAAGGAATATATCTGTAAAAATGATATTTACAATTATAGAAATATTGAGGTAATGAATGACCAAAGTTATTTCGGCATACCTATGTTTCAAGAACACACAAGATATTTAAATAGAAGGAAAAACCAGAAGAAAAAGGAAAAACATTTTAAAGAAATGCTATCGTAAGTACCCAGGAAAGTGTTCGTAAAAGATAGGAACAAAGAAGAGAAAAGGAATACAGACCAAAAATATCTAAATGAAAAATAAGACAAAGGCAGTTTCCTAATTATAATTAAAGTGTACAGTGAACTAATAACTTCTAAAATCTTACTTAGTTGTATCCAATTTGCAAAGACAAATTACACTGCAGAGCAACTATATTTACCCTTGTAAAAATTTTCACCTCTTTTAAAAATAGGATCCAGCAGCAAAAGGAAAAATTATTAAAGTTGTTTCTATTATCTATTTTTAAATAGTTTTACCAAAACTGTCAAAGAAAATTCATTTTCTTTTTGACGCTAGACCCAATGGATGAACGAGAATGTCTCTGAAAGTAACTAAAAGAAAACCTGAAAAGTAATATTTGGATTTCTGTAAAACGCTTGGTAGAGACTTCCCTCTGTTTTACAACTTCAGGTACAAGTGTAAGCAGAAAAACGAAAACTCTGTCCACATCCTTAAGTGCAATCTCCTTTCTGACTGGAAAGGCCAGCGCTTAGAATGAGCTGCCTGTGAATGTCCACCTATCCTCTGCATTGCCTCACACAGCACATGGTGGAAGAGAAACTCCCTAATTGAGCAGCTGAGCAATTTGGGTACATATTATTATATTTTTTATTATAATGTGTATATATACGTACACACATACACATACATATGTATGGTACATAGATACATACCATTAATTTATCCATCATTTTAACTTTAAGCTCTCTAAGTAGAACTTTCAAAAGAATAGAAAAATAATATATCCACCTACCTTAGATTTGTTTTAATATATTTTTTCCTGCCACACTTGCTCATTATTAAGACATTTGTAGTCAATGCTTTGCTCCTTCGTTTTCTTCTTTATTTATCCTGCAGTAAAATTATAATGTCGAGTTGGCAGATCATAAGATTTTATTTAAAAAAAAATTAAAATCTCTCAAAACTACACCAGAATACCCTAATTTCCATAAAACAAAAAAACAGCATAGAGAGGTGAAAACAACTCCGTATTTTTTTCAGACTTACTTCTATACAATTTTCTTAGGAAAAAATTCAAAAAAATTAAATCATGTGCTACTTATCATTTTCCACTGAAGAGAGTGCAGTGCTGCCTAAATCATTTTACACACACTACAAATCGCTAAGTATCAGCTCTATTTTAAAATAATAATCACTTAATAAACTGAATGAATCTATCATCTTCTCAAATTTCATTCCACTGAAACAAATTTGTCAACTGTTTTTCATTTACCTTAACTTCAAAACTGGGTTTTGTCAAAGAATTTTAACTGCAAACAAAATAGTAACCGTTCCTTTAAAATCTCCTCTGATAGCCTTTAATTCATTAAAAAAGCTGTTTTAGACACTCTAGCAATTAAACCCCCCCTTTTTTTTTTACTAATATCTCTTTAAAATACACATTTGACATGCTGAATGAAGTAAACTTGGCAAAGAAAAAGACAAAAGGAGAGCAGTGAGCCCTCAATTTGTTTTAGATTTGAAAGGACCAACACCCGCATCCCTAAGTTCCTTCCAGGCGTCTACGCCAGCAACAGAGATGCTTGGCAACAAACATGCTATTTCCGGGGTTCCCTCCTAAGTGGTCCCTCTAAAATGATGTCACACCATCCCACCCAATTTGGAAACTGAGTCAGCAGGCAAGTGTGCTGCAACTTACTATGGGCACCAGGACAATGGTTACTGTTACCACCTGCCCCCACACAACCATAGCAATAATGTGGAAAGGTAAGGCACTTGAACCAGGCAACCTACAACATGAACAAGAAAGAAGGATGGTGACATTCCTTCAGATTAAACCTTATTCTGTGTTATATTACACTGGCATTTTATGTGGGGACATCTTATCTTCCATAACAACTGTGTAACCATGAGGGCAGGGGCTACTGATTTATTAAACAGTGACTGGCACCCAAGATACCCCAGCCCTTGTGCTTGGCACCAAGACACAGGTAACAAGATGTCCCTGATCTCCAGCAGCTTCGGTTCTAATGAGGGAGACAGATGTTTAAACAAGGAATAATGATAATATTATCTGAATAATAATGATGAGCACGGCACCATATAAGAAGAGAGAAGTAACTCCCAACTTCTCCTGGAAATACCATATTCTTTGGTTTAATTTCTGAGTAAGTAATACATTATGATTCAGAACTCAAAAAGTAGAAAAAGGTATTTGGTGAAGTCTGGGAACAGCCACCCATTTCCTCTTCCCAGAGGCTGCCAGCATCGAAGACAGTCTCAGCTTCCTGCCACCCCATCACAAGACATCAAGAGAGCAAATGACTAGCCTCACAACAGAATAATGACCATCAGATAAACCTGATCCTGACTCAGGCTCATCAGAGAATTATTTCATTCCAACTACTCTCTAAGAAGTCATCACTGATTGATCGCCTGCTTGCCAAATCTTCAAGAATGATCTTTAGTCCCTATCCTCAACATGCCTACAGCATTTCCTACTCCCCAAATTTCGCCCTCCTTGAACTCTTCAGGACACCACGTTCAGGTTTCCCTTCCAAGTTATCCAGTCCTTCGCCTTAGTCTCCTTTGGCCCACTCTTTAAGTACTGGTATTCCCAGGCTTCCAGTCACAAACACCTCCACACTCTCCCCCTAGGCTGCCTCATCCCCTCTTGATGTGTCTCAAATCTCACCTCCAGCCTGGACCTCTCTCTCCTGAGCTCTAGCCTGTATGTATCTGCCTATTCGACATCTCTTAACGGTTTCTTCAGAGATCCTCAAGTCTAATATGTTTTAAACTAACCTCAACTCCCTTGCTCTGCATCTCACCTCTTGCTGTACTTTTATCTCGATCGGGGAGTGACATCACCATTGGCTCAGCCACCCTATCCAGGAGTCCTCTCTCTTCATTCCCCACTTCCCTTGTCCCCAATTCCTGAGGTGGCAACGCGGTCTAGTGGTCGTAGCATAGCAGTGTGCGATATAAACAGTGTGGCACTGGAGGTTGATCTGGGTGTTAACTTGAGTTCTACCCCTTATTAGCTATGGTTTTTGCAAGAAAGGCAAAATAAAGACCGCACTGCAATTAGCACGGTCAAAACAAAAAGAAAAGAACGTGGAATAAAGGGAAGTACACCTCTAACGGAAGCAGGAAGAGAAAGAACACAGAAAAGTATAATCTGTTTCTTGAGTTCTGGATGAAGAAAGGTTTTAGCTCTTTGGGAAAGCAGAAGATCCTCAGAGGTTAACTATGATTTAAGCAGCAAAGCAAGTAAGGTTTGAAAGAAAGTAGGAGAAGAATATGAAGCTTACATTGTAAAGCTGGTCCTCCTCAACCAAGTCAATTAAGAAACTGGGAAAAGGCAGGCTAGCTAGGAGAGAGAAGTACAGTTGACCCTTGAACAACACAGGTTTGAAACAGTATGGGTCCACTTATATGCAAATTCTTTTCAATAAATATATTGGAGGGACTTCCCTGGTAGTCCAGTGGTAAAGCATCCGCCTTCCAATGCAGGGGACACGAGTTCGATCCCTGGTCAGGGAACTAAGATCCCACGTGTCATTGGGGGCAACTAAGCCCACACACCACAACTAGAGAGAGAAAACCCACGTGCCGCAACTAGAGAGAAGCCCACGCGCCACAACGATAGATCCAGCACAGCTCAGCAAAGGTCCTGCGTGTCGCAACTAAGACCCGACGCAGCAAAAATAAATAAAAACAAATAAATTAATTAATTAAAATATATTGGAAAATTTTTTGGAGATTTGCAATAAGTTGAAAAACTCACAGATGAAACTCATAGCCTATAATTATTGAAAAAAGAAAAAGCTATGTCATGAAAGTGCGAAATATATGTAGATACTAGTCTATCCTTACACAGGCACAAGGTGATATTTAATAAAAATAATGTGTTAGTTTTCTTACTGTTTTATAACTTTGCTTTCAAAGAACTACATTACTGTAGTTGGAGGAACTGCAAATCAGCTATCATCACAGGTAAGTGGTTTTTTAAAAAAAAGTAACAATGTTTCCAATACTGTATTATGAATATGACTGTAATACTGTATGCCATAAATTTCTACAATGATTCATTCATTAGTGTTTGGGCTAGGCTACCGTGAAGCAATCATATCAATTACACTAGGCAATCATATTGCTGCTTCTGCGCTATTAATGTATGAATCGTTATACCTATAAATAAATACAGATTTCTCTTTCACATTATCTTTTCATTTTTGATGTCAAGTGTCAGTAATACATATTACATCTGCAGTGTTTTGTATCATATGACAATACTAATGTAGGTACAGACAAATGATTCATCTCATAAACTTATGGTATTGATAAATACAGTACAGTACTGTAAATGTATTTCTCTTCCTTATGATTTTCTTAATACCATTTTCTTTTCTCTCGCTTACTTTACTGTGAGAATACAGTATATAATACATATAACATACAAAACATGTTTTAACTGACTGTTTACATTATTGGTAAGGTTTTCTGGTCAACAGCAGGCTATTAGTAGTTAAGTTTTGGGGGAGTCAAAAGTTATACAGGGATATTCAACTGAGCAGCAGTCGGCACCCCTAACTCCCACGTTGCTCAAGAGTCAACTGTAATTACAAAAAGCCACGTATGTGAAGTTGACAGGGATGCGCCTATGGTTATTATGCATTTTAGGGGAAGGAGATTAGTACAGGAAAAACAAAGCAATACAGTAGTATAAGGAAATTATGCCACTTTCAAAGTTTTGTAATCTTTGTGAAGTAAAGTTAGAATACCTTTCAAATAACAAGTTTTACACTTTTGTGTAAAAACAGAAGTGGCCAGGAACAGTTCTTCTAAATAATTATTTGAAACACTTGTAAATATTGTCTTTACTATTTTGAATCATACAGAAAATCAGGCAGCATTCTAATACAGATTCAAGGCCACTCCAGTTTAATTGCTTCAGATACCCATTATTATTTAAGAAATCTAAACTCTTTACTAAAATCACCAAAGGATTAACTATTCAAGCATCCCTTTTTCAGTTCATTCCCCACCTGGTGCCTGCTTTCGTCTATTTCAGTCAATGAACAGCAGAATCCACCGCTAAGGAGGAAATGAAAAATGAAATTCAAATAGTCATGGCCTGTCTCCACCTTTCCAAGCACACCCCGCCAGGCCGAGCCCCCGCCCCATTTCATGAAGGGAAACATAACTTTCAATCTATTGGGGAAGTTATTTGCTTGGCTAATCATTGTAGGGCTTTTCTTTCAACAGAACACTTCATTACCGCACTTTAAGTACATTTCAAAACATTTATTTACACATAAAGTACAACTGCATCGACTACTAACTAGCAAATCTGGGAAAGAGTATATAAGACACTGGAATTAGCTAAGGTTCACAGAAACGAATTTCAACGTTATTATACTTACCTAGGTTGGTCCTATCTTGTGTATATGAACAAAACTAGTACCTAAGTGTAGAAACATGCCTAAATAAGTTCAGTATAACTCTTCCATCAATTTTAAGAGGTGCAAAAGCATCCCAAGTGTCTTTATGCGTGATATATAGTTGCCCCAATTCCAGAGCTGGAAGCTCTCATCATAATCAATGCTAGGATATAAATTCCTAAGCATTTCTAGGCAAAAAAATAATTTTTGTGCTACCAATGAAAAAAAAGAGGCTATTTGAGAATATGAACAAAACTCTATGACACTTGACATTCTGAGTTAGGATGGTCTAATTTTAAATCTGCTGAGTTAAAAAAACAAAAACAAAAACTTCACTAAGATAACCTTGAAGAAACTGAGTTTGTTTTCTGGAATTCTCAAAAGTAAACAATGTCAGAATCACATGAACCCCACTGTTAAAATTTCACAGGGTTTCATTTTGACATTTGATTAGTCTGGTTGTACTTTTCTGTTCAGAAAGTATGCATGAAGATGCTTCCCATTTGGGGAGAACTGCGAGACTTCAAAAGAGCCTCACAAAAAGTTGCTAGTAAGGTTTTCTTGGAGGCAAGCATCCTTCTTCACCAGTGAGTTATTTAAACAGTGCTAAATAACCTACTAGCTCATGCCTTCACTCAAAATGGTTTCACATATACCTTGCCAGTAATTTCCCATAACACTCCTGGGAAGGTCAGTCAAGATTTGCAAACTAGATATTTTTAAAAATTGCTATAACTGTATTATACCAATAAGACTTGGCTTGTTTTCATGAGTAATATTAAGATAAATCCCAGCTAATGTCATCCTTAGGTTTTCCTCTTCATTCTCCCTTATTGGCTACTGGATATCCTACAGCATCATTAAAAGAAAATCCATGAATGAGAGATTTACTTTTAAGAACAGGGCACTCTTTATTGTGTGATTCCCATGGTAAAAAGTATTTTAAACACCCTGTGCTCTTTAAAATGAAATTAACAAAATGATTTTAAATGTTTACTTCTACATATGTATAATGGATGAGAAACACTTTCCTTGAAATCTATACTTTTACAATATATATATACTTGTACTGATAATATTGAAATTGTATTCAATGCACACACTGCTATTATCAAAGTTGACTTTTATATATGTTGACATCAGTTCAATAAAGTAGAAATACTTAACAGAATTCAAAGACATTTCAGGTTTATTTCCTTAATGACCAATACTGATTGCATGTCAAAACATCAATGGTTCAACTGTTAAGTGTTTGCATTGTTCAGTTTTATGTTTAAAAGTCTACCTAAATGGGACAAGACATTTAAGCACTTTCCAATAGACTACCCACTTCAACAATAAGCCTGACTTACTTTTCTGGCCGAATATTAACCCGTAGAGAATACCAGGTTGGGGAAAACAGGATCAGGAATATACGTCTATACTGGTAAAGATTCAGTCAGTATTCCTTACGTATGTTAACAACCTGAAACTCTTCCTTACTTTTCATGAAATATGCATAATTTTAAACATGATTTCATATTTTAATCATGTAGTGATTTGCCCCAATAGGAAACTAGAGTAGTCTATGGAGTCTGGAGTTTGTTAAACTCACCCAATTTCAGTAAACTGCTGGGACAATGTGAAAACAAAAAGACTAAAGAGCTCCTTTGTGTTTACACATTCAATAAAAATTTATTCATACACTCATAAAATGTGTACACAAAACATCCGTGTAATTACAACTTCACACTCACCAAAGTGACTCCAGGTTGAACAGTCACTCACTGGGCATTTGCTTACACTGAACTATTTACAGATGCACCAAAAATGTTTGTGTCATTACCAACACTTAACATGACAATGCTTTCAGTGTTTACTCATCCAGGATCAAATCCATTGAAAAGCTGCGTTTGGATCAATAAGCAGCTTTTTAAACATCAGTATCTTAATACTTAGCATAAGTTGGCCAAAACACATTGTTTGCAATTTGCCTTTCTTTGGGGGAAAAAAGTTCCTTTAAGTTCAAAGTTTCAAAGACTACGACTTTGAAGGGAAAGCAGCTTGTTATCCAAAAGCAGGATCAAGACTAGGAGAAAAACATGGTACCCACGGGGAAAAAACTAGAGAACACGAATTATTCATGTAATCTAATCTTCACACTGGACCTCTAGCCCTGCGCATCTCGGTTTGTGTTTGTTTCCAGGGAGGGTGGCTGCACTCCCAGCAGCCCGGCGAATTAGGCAGGAAAGGAAAAGTTGTTCGGAAGCCGCTCCGGTGAGCCGCCCGGTTACAAGGCCTCCAGTGCGGACCGACGCTGGTCCCGCGGGTCAGCATCGCTCTGACCCCGGCCGGCCGGCCGCCCCTTCCCGAGCCGCGCAGGGAGGGTGAGAGGCTCACACTCGGGACCGGGTCCGGGTCCCGGCGGGGACCGCGGGGAAGACGTCCAAGGACGCGCGTCCCTCTCAGTTCGCGCTCCGGCTCCGGGGGCCTTGCCGGGCTGGCTGGTCCCGGCGAAAAGGGGACGCGGGGAACAAGGGCGGCGCGCCTTCCAGCAGCGCCGTGGCAGCGTCCCTCTCGCTCGGTCTCGGGCCGCAAGGACCGGGAGGCAGCGGCTCTGGCGAGCGACGAGAGAGGACGGAGCCACGTCGCCCGCCTGTCCGGCGGCCTCCGCTCCCTCGGAGCCGGAGAGGTGGCCCCTCGGAAAGCGCCCGCCGGGTGCGCGGGGCAAACAGCGGGGGCGGCTGGGGCTAACCGCTCCGCCCTGCCCCCGCTCCGTCGCCCCCGCCTTAGGCTCCGCCGGCCCCGCCGGCCCCGCCGGCCGGCGCGCCACTTACCCGCCGCGAAGCGATTTACGTAGCGGGCCTCGTCACTGCTTACGGACGCGAGGAGGTGGGACGACAAGCCCCACCGGGACCGGCGCCGGCCCACGTCGCCCCACGTCAGCACTGATGCGGCCACCGCGGCCTACCCGCCGAGCGCGACCCAACGCGACGTCGCAGCCGCCCGCCCGCGGCCTCGAGTCCGCCCGCCCGCCGGCCCAGCTCCGCGCTGCACCTGCCCCTGCCCGGGTGACGCCACGTGAATCCACGCTCGAACCCCGCCCCCTGCCGGCCGCCGGAGGGAGTGCGGCGCCGACAATCCAACAATTGAATGGAACGGGGCGGGAGAGGGGGGTTGAGGGGCGGAGCTGAGGGTGAACTGGGGGCGGGGTCTGAGGTGGGGGAGGAGGAGGTCGGGGCCCGAGGACGAAGAGGAGGAGCGTGGCTGGGGGCGGGGCCTGAGGGTTGGTGACTAGAAGGAGTTGGGTCTGAGAACGGGGGAGGAGGGGCCAGGGGCGAGGCCGGGAGGAGGAAGTAGGCTGGTTGGGGAGGAAGACCGCGTCGGGGGCGGGGCCTAAGGGGCGGGCAGGGAAACCGGAAGCTGTCCTGCGGCCTCCACTCCCGGAAGCCAATCGATTGGGAAATGAGCCGAGGTTGCGGCGGTGTCCTGCGTGGAAGTCGCTTCACCTAGGGGAGTCGCCAGCTGCCAGCCGAGGCCCGCGAGCGCATCCTGCGGACCCCACCTCAACGCCGCCGGCCGCAAGGCCCGGAGGCCGCGCCCGCTGCCAACTTCCGACGACCGTGTCTGTGCGTCAGTGTCACGGAGACACAGCGGGGTCCCCACTTGGTGATGTGACAGAGGACAGAAAGGCTTTTTGGTAACAAGCAAAAGCCCCCGCCTGGAAGAGGGAAGAGTTTCGTTTTCGTCCAGCTGGGAACCCGGGGCTTTCCAGTAAGAGGGGCGGCCCCGGCCGGTAGAACAGTCACCTGTTTTACACCAGGAAGCCGGTTATAACGGTGACCCAACGCCCGACCTTCGGTTCTCAGGAGTGGGTCACGCCGAGAACCGCTGTCAAGGACACTACTTGAAAAGTTGCTGAGTAAAGAAAATAAAAGCATAATCCACGTAGTGCAGGTGAAGAAGGGCAGCTTTGTGAAATACTAGAGTCCCAGTGGAGTTCAGGGGAAAATACTGAACTGTTCAGTGCTAGATTACGGCCAATCCGAACTACTGGCAGCTGTAATGCGTACTAGCGGAGATAAGAGGATAAACACCTGGTAAATTCACGTCCTCCTTTCCACATTGGCAGAGTTTTGAAATTCTTCCTTCCGGGACGATAGATGATGCCTGTCTCCACCTCCTTGTAAGAATGAATTTCTTAATGAGGAACACTAAGACACTAATGAAAAAGTTAAATTTAAAAATTAACCAAGTCCTTTTGTGTGTGTGCTGAGGTAGGGCTGTCACAGAATATTTAATCGTAAGTAATCAATACAGCTCATGTTAGCTCAGAAAAAGAAAAAAAAAAAAAGGAGTCATTAGAAGGAAAGAGAAGAAAAAAAGACCAGATTGCTAAACCTGAAAAATCATAACATTCGTTTTAGCCAAGGGTGACCATGTGCTGGATGAATAGATTTTTAGCTTCGAGTGATTTAGGGGAAATTGTGATCACTCTCCTTCCCAAAACATTGTTCTCCACCTACTTGTTTATTCCTAAATTTCTTTAACAACGTATACATTCTTATAGGTAGAATCCATTAGATAAAGGTCTCAAAATGCAAGTATGAGTGCTAAGTCAATGTATACTAAGATGTGAATGTCATACACAATCCTTGAGAGCAGGGGGAGAGTACCTGGGGTCTGAAGAGAGAGGGCAGGAGATAGCAGGAAAGGTACACGTAGTCACCTATTGCTGGTATGACAAATTCACAGAAACTTAGTGGCTTAAAACACATTTATTATCTAGAAGTTCTATGGGCTAAAATCAAGGGGTTGGCTCCAGGGAAGAGTCCATTTCCTTGCCTTTTCCAGCTTCTAGAGGCCACCCACATTCCTTGGCTCGCGGCCCTTTTCCTCCCTCTTCAAAGCCAGCAACAGCTGGCTGAGTCCTTCTTATGCTGCCATCTCTCTGATCCTTTCTCATACCTCTCTCTTCCACTTATATGAACCCTTGTGATTACAGTGGGTCCACCTTGAGAATCCAGGATAATCTCCCCATCTCAAAATCAGGTGATTAGCAACCTTATTTCCCCCTTTACCATGTAACCTAACATATTCGACAGGTTATAGGGGTTAGGATGTGGACATTTTTGGAGGGGCCATTATTCTGCCAGCACACAGTGAAGGATTCCAAAAGAAGCTTGAGCTCCTGAGACAAATCACCTGCTTCTCAGGGTCATCCCTTGTAAAGAATTCAAGCATTTGATTGGAAATGCCAGTAACTGATTTTTCAGTTTCTCATATTTATACTTCAAGATTATAGTAAAATCTAAAATGGTTACCAGGGATAGAGAAGAGGAACACGGTTATATTCTCATTTTGTGTGATCAGCCACTGTAGTGTTAACAAGTGTCTTCATAATTTGCACTGAGTAGGACCTATTTTAAATGCCAGGTTTGTTCAAATCTAATTTTCATAGATCATTTAAAGGGGAATTGTATCCACAACAATTATCCCTGTCACAGAATAGGAATTCATATCAGGCCACAAGAATCAAAGCCATGCAATTTCTTGTTTTCAAAGTATTTTTTACTATTTTCCCTATACTACCAATATTTCACTCCTAATGTGTTTGTTTTACTAATTTACTGCAGAATAGAATTAGAAAACAGATTTACTTTAAAATAATTTACACAATCCCTTTCTATTCAAGCTTTAGGCTTTAAGAATGACAAATACAGTGTGCCAATTTAAATATTTGAGAATGGTAAAACAAGTCCATGTAATAGGTACTTGACTTATGATTCTCTAATTTGCTGTTTGGCAAGAAATGTTTCACTCTACTAGAAAGTTAACGGTTCTAGGGTCCAACAGAGAAAATATCCTTTTATGTGTGGGTGTGTGTACTTTGTTTTTTGAGTTTGGTAAACTTAAACTTCCAAAGCTAATGTGCTCTGAACTCAGCAGAATATTTAGAACGACTGTTAAAGGATGAATATTATAATACAAACTCAGGCCACTGAATTCTTTAAAACTATGAGATTATTTATAGCCATTAGACTATCCTGTCTCATTTTTAAAATAATAAATATATAATGAAAATCTACTTTCAAATATTTTTGATACTTTGTTCATCTTGATTTTTGCATTAAATTTTATTTTTTAAATATTATATTCAAATGTTATTTATTTTGATTACTGAGTTTTTTGTGCCATCATAAATTCTGTGCCCAAGATGGGTGGCTCGCTCCTATCACAGTATCCCAGTCTTGATCTGCAGCTCATATTCAAATCTTATCAATTTTCCCAACATTAGTGTCAATAGCAGTCTTCTCCCATCCATGATCCCATATGGATTCATGCATTGCACTTCTCTGTTTATGTCTCCTTATTCTGGAGCTGTTCCTCAACCTTTTCTTTCTTTTTTTAAAATTAATTTTATTTATTTATTTTTGGCTGTGTTGGGTCTTCATTGCTGCGCGCGGGCTTTCTCTAGTTGTGGCTAGTGGGTGCTACTCTTCGTCGCGGTGCGCGGGCTTCTTACTGCGGTGGCTTCTCGTTGGAGAGCACAGGCTCTAGGCGTGTGGGCTCAGTATTGTGGCTTACTTGCTCTAGAGCGCAGGCTCAGTAGTTGTGGCCCACGGGCTTAGTTGCTCCACAGCGTGTGGGATCTTCCCGGACCAGGGCTCAAACCCATGTCCCCTGCATTGGCAGGCTGATTCTTAACCACTGTGCCACCAGGGAAGTCCCCAACCTTTTCTTTCTTAACCTTGATATTTTGAAGGGAATAGGCTAGTTATTTTGTAAAAGGTCAATTAAAAAAAAAAAACTATGGAGACAGACTTCATTCAAGGAGAACAGTCAACAGTGATTACATTATGGCTTAAATAGGCTTCATGGTACTATTATTTCTACTATTTTTGTCATGGAAAAATATTTTTCCTTCTAAACAGTTAATTTTTCATCAAACTTTTAGAATATAGTCCATCTATAAATTCGATATAATGTTCAAATTCAGAGATTAATGAATTGGTAATAAAATGTCCTGAACTAACTCTTGACGCGTGAAAATCAAGATAGGATGGATTTTTCATGCTCTCAGTTCCTGGACGAGCCACTGCAGGCCCTTGGCACATGCCCCTGCCGTTCCCTCTGACTGTAATGGTTTTCCCTTTCTTTTGCCTAGTTAATTTCTATTCATCCTTCAGGGCTTAGCTCATTGTATCTCCTTCAGTGAAGCTTCCCTTTACTTGGCACACTGGATTCAGCCCCTTTAACCATTTATATGCTTTCATTTTACTTAGACTTCTCTTTGGTAGCACTTATAATTTTAATTAAGTAATTATGTCAACGTGTATTTAAAGCCTATCTCCCCTGCCAGAATATAAACTCCATGATGACATCTGTCTTATTCAACACTGTTTCCCTAATAACTTCTGAATTATTCCTCAGACTCAAAAACAGGAAGAAATGATATTATGGGTGATGCATTAAGTAACTCCCAACACAGTTGCATATTAGGCTCTGAAATACCTGTTTGTTTGCTTTTCTTCTACTTATGCAGTTGAGGGCCATGTGCTAGCGATGGTTAATAACTGTTTTCTAAAAAGATGAGGACTAAGATCCTGTTATCCAATGAACAGGAAAAAATGTTAAAAAAGCACTTGAAGTGAAAGATTAGCCAGTGTGTCTCTAAAACACAAGGGAAATGATATCCATATTATTTTGTATTTAAAATACCTTATTTTTGTGCATGCTCCATCAATAATAAGTACTTTAACTAGAATTTACCAAGTTCTTGCTCTTCATAAATTGACAGCCTCTTATTTTGTAGGTTATAGTGCCATCATGTGGATACTTCATTTTCCTAAAATAAAATGGAACATTTTTGTAACAGAGACTAGAAAACTATGATTGGGAAACACAGCCATTCCCACACCCAGGCAAAACAACTTATAATTCAGTACTGGTTCCTAAGACCAGCTGTGTATAGATTCACTTGGGGACTTCTGAATCTGAGTTGTAAGCGTGCAGAATTTGGAAGCATTCATTTAAATGGTAAAAGAAGCCTTACAAGAAGATGTGGCACAATAAAAAGAAACGAAATTGAGCTATTTGTAATGAGGTGGATAGACCTAGAGTCTGTCATACAGAGTGAAGTAAGTCAGAAAGAAAAAGACAAATACCGTATGCTAACACATATATATGGAATTTAAGGAAAAAAATGTTATGAAGAACCTAGGGGTAAGACAGGAATAAAGACACAGACCTGCTGGAGAACGGACTTGAGGATATGGGGAGGGGGAAGGGTGAGCTGTGACAGGGCGAGAGAGAGACATGGACATATATACACTAACAAACGTAAGGTAGATAGCTAGTGGGAAGCAGCCGCATGGCACAGGGATATCTGCTCGGTGCTTTGTGATCGCCTGGAGGGGTGGGATAGGGAGGGTGGGGGGAGGGAGACGCAAGAGGGAAGAGATATGGGAACATATGTATATGTATAACTGATTCACTTTGTAATAAAGCAGAAACTAACACACCATTGTAAAGCAATTATACCCCAATAAAGATGTTTAAAAAAAAAAAGATGTGGCACATATATACAATGGAATATTAGCCATAAAAAGAAACAAAATTGAGTTATTTGTAGTGAGGTGGATGGACCTAGAGTCTGTCATACAGAGTGAAGTAAGAGAAAAACAAATACCGTATGCTAACACATATATATAGAATCTAAAAAAAAAATGCTTTTGATGAACCTAGGGGCAGGACAGGGATAAAGATGGAGACGTAGAGAATGGACATGAGGACACGGGGAGGGGGAAGGTTAAGCTGGGACAAAGTGAGAGAGTAACACTGACATATATACACTAGCAAATGTAAAATAGATAGCTAGTGGGAAGGAGCTGCGTAGCACAGGGAGATCAGCTCGGTGCTTTGTGACCACCTAGAGGGGTGGGATAGGGAGGGTGGGAGGGAGACGCAAGAGGGAGGGGATATTGGGATATACGTATGCATATAGCTGATTCACTTTGTTATACAGCAGAAACTAACACAACGTTGTAAAGCAATTATACTCCAATAAAGATGTTTAAAAAAAAAAGAAAGAAAAAAGAAACCTTACAAATACAATAGCTTGAAGATTCATGCAGTCCCTATGGATGGTCAGGTTTTTTTTTCTTAACTTACGTTTATTGGTTTATTGTAAAGGATACAGGTGAATAGCTAGACGAAGCTAGATGAAGAGGTACATAGGTCTGGAAGGGTCCCAAGTGCAAGAGCTTCTGTCCCTTGGAGTTGGGGTGTGTTTACCAACCTGGAAGCTCTCAGAATCCCATAGTTTAGAGATTTTAAGGAGGCTGCATCATGCAGGTAAACACCAGCTCCCTTTCCTCCCTGGAACCTGAAAGTTCCAAGCTTCAAATCATGGCTTGGTCTTTCAGGTGACCAGACCCCAGACCAGAAGCTATCCAGCAGGCCACCAACAGTTACTTCATTAGAACAAAAGATGCTTCTACTTTTTATGGCTGAGTAATATTCCATTGTATTGGGTTGGTCAAAAAGTTCGTTCAGGTTTTTCCGCACCACCTTACTGAAAAACCCAAATGAACTTTTGGCCAGCCCAGTATATATGTACCACATCTTCTTTATCCATTCCTCTGTTGATGGACATTTAGGTTGCTTCCATGTCCTAGCTATTGACATATATACACTATTGATACTATGTATAAAATAGATAACTAATGAGAACCTACTGTATGGCACAGGGAACTACTCAGTGCTCTGTGGTGACCTAAATGGGAAGGAAATCCAAAAAAGAGGGGATATATGTATATGTATAGTTGACTCACTTTGCTGTACAGCAGAAACTAACACAACATTGTAAAGCAACTATACTCTGATGAAAATTAATTTTTAAAAAAAGATGCTTCTATCACTCAGGAAATTCCAAGGGACTTAGGAGCTCTGTGTCAGGAACCAGGGGCAATGACCATATATATATTTCTTATTATGTTACAATTAGCCATTCTATAGGTGCACTGAGGTATCTCACTGTCATCTTTTTTTGCATTTCCCCAGTGACTAAGGATGTTAAGTTGAGTAATGTTTCATGTGTTCATTTTCCCTCTCTATATCTTTGGTGAAGTGTCTTTGCTCATTTTTTAATTGGTTTTTAAATTTTCTTACTATTGACCTTTGAGAATTATTTACACATTCTGGATGAAAGTCCTTATTATATGTGTGTTTTGCAAGTACTTCCTCCCTGTCTCAGCTTGTATCTTTATTATCCTAATAATGGATTTCGAAGAGAAGTTTTTAACTTTGATGAAATCCAGTCTATTAATTTGTTATTTTATGGATCAAGCCTTCAGTGTCATACCTAAGAAATCTTTGCCTGAAGAACAAAGATTTTTCTTGTATGTTTTCTTCTGGAAGAATAATAATTTCAGGTTTTACTGACCAGGTTTTTAAAATTTCCTTTATTTATGGTTAGGAGGCTGTGAAAAAGAAATCATGGGCCAAAGTCTTTTTGCCATGTTCTGAAAAGGCAATATCCAAAGGTAATACTCTTTACATTAATACCCATTTTAATATAAAGAGTAAACAGAATCATCTCAGACTTGCCCAGGAGAGCAATAAAGTCTAAGGAAAAGTCTTCTTTATCTCAGCACATGGCAAACTCATTGCTTAGGCCAAAAATCTGATTATAATCCCTGAGGTTTTTCTTTCTCTCACTTAGAAGTGGCAAACCCATTCATGCTACCTCTAAAATCATTCCCTAATCCATCCACTTCTCACTATCTTCTATTCTAAAAGCCCTAATCCAAGACACTAGCATCTCTTGCTGTGACATTGTGATAATATCCTAACTGGTCTCTCTGTTTCCATTCTTGCCCCCTGTTACGGACTGAATTGTGTCTTCCCACTCAAATTCATATGTCGATGTCCCAACCCCCATTACCTCTGAATGTAATCATGTTTGCAGATAAGGTCTTTAAAGAGGTGATTAAATTAAAATGAGGCCCTTAGCATGGGGACCTAATCCTATATGACTAGTATTCTCATAAGAAGAGGGAGACGTCCCAGGAGTGTGTGCACAGAAGGGTGAACGTGTGAAGAGACAGGAAGCCATCTGCAAGCCAAGGAGAGGGGCCTGGAACAGATGCTCCCTTTATGGCCCTCAGAGGAAACCAACCCACCGGCTCCTTGATCTTGGATTTCCGGCCTCCAAAACTGTGAGAAAACAAATTTCTCTTGTTTAAGGCAACCCAGTTCATTGTATTTTTGTTGAGGCAGCCCTAGAAATCCAATACACCCTTCTACAGCCTAGTGAATTTTCAAAATATGGTAAACCAAATCATATTGTTACCCATGCTTAAAAGCCTCCAGAGATTTCCTAATGTGGTTAAAATGAAATCTAAACTTCTTACCGTAGCGTACAAGGTCCTACAAGACCTGGTCTTTGTCTTCCTTTTCAATTTCATGCTGTAATACTCTCCTCTTTGCTCGCTATGCTCTGATCATACTGGCTGTCTTTCTAGTCCACAAACACACCAAACTCATCTCTTCTTCAGGCTTTTTTCATTTGCTGTTTCCTCTCTGGAAATCTTGTTCTGTAGATCATTGTGTGACTGGCACCTTCTCTGTTCAGAGAGGCCTTTGCTAATCGTCTTAGCTAACACATTACCCCCATCACTTTATTCCATTACTGTGTTTAATTTTCTTTATTAATTGCGAGATTTCAATGATCTTTTTCATTTGTTTACCTGGTTATTATCTGCCTCTCCTCACTAGAATGTAAGTTCACTGAGGCCAGGACCCTATGGATGCTGTGCCTGGCACCTAGGATATTACATGACACATAGTAGGTATGCAATAACAACACAGTGAATGAAAGAAGGATGTGTAAATACGTGCATAATTCAGCCTGGTTGAAGTATTTAGGTTTTTTTTTTTTAAAAAATTAATTCAATAAATATTGACCACCTTTGTGACAAGTGACAAGTTCTAAGGAGACTCAGGCAGTCCTATGGAGAGGCCACACGGACCACATGGAAGCAAGGCCTCCTCCCAGCAGTCATGGAGGGACTGAGGCCTCTGCCAACAGCAACGCGGGTGAGCCCAGAAGCAGATCTTCCAGCCAGTCAGCCCTTCAGTGACTGGAGCCCAGGCCAGTATCTTGACTGAAATCTCGTGAGAAACCCCAAGCAAGAACCATTCAGCCAAGCCCCTCTGAAATGCCTGACCCACAGAACCTGGGAGAAAATAAATATTTATTCTTTTAAGCCAGTGAGTTTGGGGATAATTTGTTGCACAGCAACAGATAACTGATAAATTCACAAACCTGGAATCTAGGATTCGTCCTTGATAACTTTCTCCTCCTTCAATTCCAATGTCAAAGCTATCTACCCATCTCCCAAATCTTCCATTTCTCCCTGTCTTTCCCTCCACTATCCTAGTCAGTTCTCTCTTAGGCAAGTGCAATAATTTTTAAACTGTTCAGACTGCATCCATTTTGGCCTCCCTTTAGTTCTCCATACGGAGGCTAAAGTGTTCTCTTCCAAACACACAAATCTCATGAACTCCTCACTTCCCTCTAAATACTTACAATGACCTATGATAAGTGCTAAATTCAAGGTAATCTCAGAGATTACAGTACACAGAAAGGAGCAACAGGGCTTCCCTGGTGGCGCAGTGGTTGAGAGTCCGCCTGCCGATGCAGGGGACGCGGGTTCGTGCCCTGGTCCGGGAAGATCCCACATGCTGTGGAGCGGCTAGGCCCGTGAGCCATGGCCGCTGAGCCTGCGCGTCCGGAGCCTGTGCTCCGCAACGGGAGGGGCCACAACGGTGAGAGTCCCGCGTACCAAAAAAAAAAGAAAAAGGAGCAACAAACGTATTGCGAGTAGGAGTCAGGTCTCCTACTTTTTTATTAATAATTTTTCAATAGATAATATATGAACATGGTACATAATTTTGATGACACCAGAGGGCATACCATGAAAGGTACAACTCTCTCCTGTCTCTATGCCCCCAGTTCTCTCCAGAGGCTACACTTATGTAGTTTTTGAATATATCTTTCTAGATGTACTTTATAAATATCTATTGACAATTATGGGAAGTGCTTGAAGTAACCTACCCTTGTCTCTAAAATCTTGACCTTCAGCCTGCTTTCAAACCCATTTCCTATAAATTCCTTTTCAGGTCATAACCACTCTGCTTTCAAAACCATGTAAAGGCAATGCAGATATATTGCAGAAAAAATATATATCCTTTTTCTTTATTGCCAGAAGGAGTTATAATGATAAGAGCAAACCCACACATTTTGATTTAGCCTCCAGCCCTCTAACCCTTTAATTCTTTGTTTCAATAATTGTTGAGGA
Organism: Delphinapterus leucas; assembly: GCF_059928025.1. Taxonomy (NCBI): domain Eukaryota; kingdom Metazoa; phylum Chordata; class Mammalia; order Artiodactyla; family Monodontidae; genus Delphinapterus; species Delphinapterus leucas. The sequence continues at coordinate 18,295,118 of NC_143130.1, read as the reverse complement.
TATATTTTTTTCTCATCTTTCATAACTCTCTACATATAAAATACATTGTCTCATGCCAACACCTCATTTTGCGTGTGAAATTTTTTTTCCTACACTGTTTGTTGTTGTTTTTAATTTAAGGAGGCTGCTTCTTTCAGGATCCAGGTTCGTGGCTTTTCATAAAGCTTGTGACTAACATTAGTTGTACTCCCTTTGTTGGATATAATTATTTAATTTTTTTGTAACCTAAATCCAGGCCATCACATTTAACCCTTGTTAAATATCATGCTGTTGGTTTCATTTCTGGAACCTGAGTATATCTTTAAGAATCTTGATTCTGCAATGACCTACAAATTGAATTAATTTGACATTGATTTATTGAGTGCCTAGTATTTGCACATTACTATGCTTTCCTAAAATTTCACCTATCTTTAGCACAACTAAGAATTAGAAAAGAAGGCCAGCAATCCCTTCTTCCCCACCACACCAAGGTTCTAGGCAACCGAGAAAAATGAGGAGTCAAAAAGACTGAGAAAGCAAAAAGGACAGGAAAGAAAAGAGAAGGAGGCCAGAAAGTCAAGAGGCTAAGCTCAATGGGAAAAGTAGAGAAATGTCTTGCACCACCTTCTGGGCTGTGTGTGTTTCATAAATGTGTATGTATGTTTGTGTCATAGTAACATTGTTTTTGTACAGCTAATAGACTGTATTTAAGCTCTTCCAGATGTCAGAGACAGAAATGATTTACCATAACGTTAATGAATCTTGAATTTCCTTTCCAAGGCCCTCTGTGGGGCTCTAACGTGTTTTTAATTTGTAATTTTATATTCTTTCTCTTAAAGATGACCCTTCCTATCCCAGATCTGGTGAGGTTACATTTTACCGTGAAGTTTTAGGATAAATAGAGGGGGAAGGATGAATGGGGGACAGAATATGAGGTCAATGTTAGTTCAGACGGGCTGAATGAAAATGTTTTGAGTCAAGTAGATTTTTTGTGGGACTACCCGGAAGTCTCATTGGTTTCTGGCTTTGATCATTTGTAAAAATCCAACAGATTAGACACTGAATGAAAAAATATCAAGAGAGCTTTGCATACTGATTAGAGAGCTTTTCATACTGATTTTACAGCTAGTTCTTTCCCTTAATAGCATTATTCACTTTAGGTTTTATAGAATTTCAACAATTTGGGCTGGAAATAACGTTGAATGTCACCTAGTTCAAGTTTCTTATTTTATTACTGAGGCACAGACATTTAAATGACTTGTGTGATGTTACAGCTCCAAAACAGATCTCCTGTTTCTTGTGCTCTATTATGTCTACTCCCTCTAATTAGAAACTATTCCCTTTGGTGTGCTAAAATGAGAGCAATAAGCTGAACACTAGCTGTGCTACTACCAATGTCAAAAACAGCTGCTCTATTCAACATCCATTTACGATAAAAACTCTCCAGAAATTGGGCATAGAGGGAACTTACCTCAACATAATAAAGGCCATATATGACAAACCCACAGTAACATCACACTCAACAGTGAAAAGCTGAAAGCATTTCCTCTGAGATCAGGAACAAGACAAGGATGCCCACTCTTGCCTCTTTTATTCAACATAGTTTTGGAAGTCCCAGCCACGGCGATCAGAGAAGAAAAAGAAATAAAAGGAATCCAAATTGGAAAAGAAGAAGAAAAACTGTCACTGTTTGCAGATGACATGACACTATACATAGAACATGCTAAAGACACTACCAATTGTCAATTGGGGGAGACAGACATTAAAAAAACATCATGCAAATAATTACTTGATTATACTTGTGATAAGGGTTATAAAGAAAAGTACAGAAAATTATAAGGACGTGAAACAGGAACCCGATCATGTCTAAGGAGCAGGTTGGCGCTCCTGAACAAGAAACTTTTAAGCTAAATCTTGAAGGATGGTAGAAGTTATCTTGGAGAAGAGTCAGTACAGAATTGTTCTGGGCAAGGGATGCTTGTGGAAAGGCTCTGCATTATGAAGGAGTCTGGCATCTGAGGAAGTGCAAGAGCACCAATGTGGCTGGAGCATGGTACACACAGAGCAGCCAAGGCTAGAAAATGAGGCAGGCGCCAGAGCACAAAGTCTCTTTTTTTTTTTTTTTTTTTGCGGTACGCGGACCTCTCACTGCTGTGGCCTCTCCCGTTGCGGAGCACAGGCTCCGGACGCGCAGGCTCAGTGGCCATGGCTCACGGGCCCAGCCGCTCCGCGGCATGCGGGATCTTCCCGGACCGGGGCACGAACCCGTGTCCCCTGCATCGGCAGGCGGACTCTCAACCCCTACGCCACCAGGGAAGCCCACAAAGTCTCTTTTTAACTACTGTCTAGGAATTATAAGTTCCTCAGGTTAACTGTCTCATGCTAACCAGATTCACATGAGGCCCATTTCCAATCAGAAAATTAATTTAACAATTGATTCCAAAGCTTACTTCCGAAATCAAGAACATCAGATTGCTAAATAAGAATACAGAATTAGACAAACGTCTGCTGTGGAAATACGTAGACCCATATGGCCCAGTAATTTCCCATTTATTCAAATCATTCATTCATGCAATTAACATTTACTGAGTGTCCCATTAGACATGTTTCTGCCTTCTTATGTATTCTCTAGTGTTTTGCATAGAGTAGTTGTTCAATAGCTTTTCGATCTAGTGTTGGCAGATTTTCCCCATGGGTCTCTCACATTTCTGCTCATCTTGCAGACAGAGGCACTGACTACTTTTGCTGCAGACAATCTTATCAAGGATGTTGTATAGCAAACAGTCCATTATAAAGCCGCTGCTTACTGCAGATTTGAGATTCCTAATCTCAGGGTTCCTGAGATATAACACAAACCCACTATGCGCTCAACGATCACCTGGGCTGCTTCATGTCATCCCTGTGGCACTTGTTGGGAGGGACATGGGAAACTAGTGTGAGCATGAAGCTCATGCTTCCTGCTGTGATGATGGACATAACAAAGTCCTTTGTCTCTGACCCAGGAGTTTTTGTGTCTTCTGACAGCATCCATGAAACTGTGGCAACTTATCTGCTTCCTAGTATAAATTCTCAGATCATTCACAGTGCCTGACCTATAGTAAGGATGACCTACATGTGAATAGGTATGTTACAGTATGAAAGGGAAGGTGTTCATATAGAAGTATGAATAGCAATACTAGTTCAGCTTGATGGTAGTGGTAGGAGGTTGGGAGAATACAGTCTTGTAGGATGAATAAAACTTTCACTCCTAGAAAAGAGTTAAGATATTCCTGAGAGAGGGAATATCTTTATTCCCAAATGCAAAGAGTCATTAAAGGGCCTGATGTGTCTAGAAATAGTTAAAAGCTTAGTAACAGGATAAATTGGGTCGGTAGCAGGAGATAATATTGGAAAGTATCAGCCCATTAAAAGCAGGTATTCCAAAACTATCAAATATGTTGTAATTGCACTGTTTTCTGACCTTATTTTCAAAATCAAATTTGCACTCAGGGAGGTAAACTTGCATCTCTGAGCAAACTTTGACTGTTCTGGACTAGTTTCAAATTCAGGTAGTGTTAATCTTTTCTAATAAACGAGACTGTTTAAATGTATAAATATGCTTGCTTTTTAAAAACCTTGTAAAACACATTAAACAAATAAATATTGGATTTTTTGACTTCTGTTTATGTCTCTTCTTACATAAAGTTTATTTTTCATAATGTATATATATACTCTAACACATTTCAAAATGTTTGAAAAATGTCTATCCTAAGATCAAGTGCTATAGCTTAAGTTGTTTTTCTTTTCAAATATCAATCGTCACCTTTATAATTTATATATTCTTTCCTAGCACAGATAGGTAAAGCCTATACATAGAATTGTGAAATGTGGAATCTGAAAGTAAACTTAGGACTCTTCCAGTCTGGTACTCTCTGTATGCTGGATTTAATTATTCTACCACTAAAGGTGAAAAATAATTTTCTTAATTATTAAAAAGCATTACACTAGGAGACATAATATTTCAATTTTCTGTTTTTCTTCCCACAAATTTTTACACAATTTGTGCTTTCTGTTTTTAAAAATGGAATTGAGGAGGCAGTTCAACACGACGGCGTAGGAAGATCCTGAACTCACCTCCTCCCACAGACACACCAAATCCCCAGCTACATATGGAACCCCTCTGAAAAAGACCTGAAAACTAACTGAATAGCTCCTGCACAACAAAGGACAAAAGGACGACATTGAGATGGGCAGGAGAGGCAAATACTCCACCCACAGTGTGGTGAACCACAATCGGGAAGGATCTCACAAGGATGGAGCTTCTCCCTAAGGAGCAAGGGGTTCACACCCCACATCAGGCACCACAGCCCTTGGGACCAGTATCAGAGAGATGAGCCACCAGAACATCTGGCTTTGAAAACCAATGGGGCTTACCTCCAGGAGGCTCAAAATGCTGTAGGGAGTTGAGACTCTGCTCCTAAAGGGTTCAAGTGCAAACTCACTCACCTTGGGACCCAGTGCAAAAGCAGTGATTTGAAAAGCACCTAGACCATATGTGAAGGAGACTCATTTGCTTATCATAAATTGTCTGTCACTGGGAAAAGAGCCTGTTGGGACTCTCTCTGGGGACAGAGGCACTGGTGGGTGCCATTTTTGCACTCTTGCTCTACCTTGCTAGTGCCAGCAATGTGCCCCACCCTGGTGCTCTACTGCGACACCTCTAAAGCTGGTGTTGTGCACGGAGTCCACCCAGGGGATGCCCCTTGAGTGACTGGCTCTGGTGGTGGTGGGAGGAGCTTGCGTTTATGGACCCCATGGGACTAAAACAATCAGAGAGACAATTCTTGGCATGCTACCACCCCCAGGGCATGGCACAGATAGCAGATAGCAGACTGAAACACACCCTCAGTCTTCCTGTGAAAAAGGCCTATTTACTTGTCCTGGAGCCTCAGCCTGATGAGCAGGTTTACCACACATCTAGGGGCTACAGAGGTGCTGTCAAAGAACAGAGGCCATCTTTGTGCTCTCCCCTGACCTTGCTACAGCTCACCAGTACCTCCCAGAAAGAAGCTTATACATTCGTCTGGAGTCCCAGATTTTGCAACTTTGCCAAGATGACACCTCAATATCACCTTGTCTGGAGGCCAGCAGGGTTTACAATTGCAGTCCCACAGGGCTGTATGTATTTTCATACTTTAAAAGATGCTGCCAGAGGGTGACTTTCAATCAGCCTAAGGTGCAAAATAAGATTCAACCTATGCTCATGGATTGGAAGAATTAATATTGTTAAAATGTTCATACTACCCAAAGCAATCCATAGATTTAATGCAATCCCTGTCAAAATTCCAATGGCATTTTTCACAGGAACAGCACAAATAATCCTAAAATTTCTATGGCACTGACAAAGATCCCGAATAGCCAAAGCAATCTTGAGAAAGAAGAACAAAGCTGGAGGCATCACGTGATGTGATTTCAAACTATGTTACAAAGCTACAGGAATCAAAATGGTATGGTATTGGCATAAAAATAGACACATAGATCAATGGAACAGCATAGAGAGGCCAGAAATAAACAACAAAGAAAACAAGAATATACAATGGGGAAAGGACAGCCTTTCTATAAATGGTGTTGGGGATAAACAACAAGGTCATACTGTATAGCACAGGGAACTATATTCAATATTCTGTGACAAACCATAATGGAAAAGAATATATATATACACACACACACATATATAAAACGGAGTCACTTTGCTGTACAGAAGAAATTAACACAACATTATAAATCAACTATTCTTCAATAAAGTTTAAAAAAATGGGGTTGGGAAAACTGGAAGGCTACATGCAAAAGGATGAAATTAGACTACTATCTTATAGCACACACAAAAATTAAGTCAAAATGGATTAAAGATGTGAATGTAAGGCCTGAAACCATAGAACTCCTAGAAGAAAGCATAAGCCAGGGACTTTCCTGGTAGTCTAGTGGTTAAGACTCTGCCCTTCCAATACAGGGTGTACGGGTTCGATCCCTGGTCGGGGAACTAGGATCGCACATGCTGCAGTGCAGACAAAAAGAAAGAAAGAAAGAAGAAAGTATAAGCTGTAAGCTCCTTGACATCCATCTTGGCAATGTTTTTTTTGGATCCGACTTCAACAGCAAGGGCAACAAAAGCAAAAATAAACAAGTGGGACTTCATCAAACTAAAAAGCTCCTGCACAGCAAAGGAACAGGCAACCTACTGAATGGGAGAAGATATTCGCAAATCACATATCTGATAAGGGGTTAATATCAAAAAAATATAAACAATTCATACAACTCAATAAGAAAAAAAAATCCAATTTAAAATGGACAGAGAATCTGAATAGACATTTTTCCAAAGAAGAGATACAGATGGCCAACAGGCACATGAAAGGATGCTCAACATCACTACTCATCAGAGAAATAAAAGACCAAACCACAAAGAGATATCACCTCACACCTGCTGTCACGGCTAGTATCAAAAGAACAAGAAATAACAAGTGTTGGTAAAGATGTGAAGAAAAGGGAATGCTCGTGCACTGTTGGTGGGAATGTGAAATGGTGCAGCCACTGTAGAAAGCAGTATGGAGTTTCCTAAAAAAATTAAAAATAAAACCAGCATATGATCCAGTAATTCCACTTCTGGGTATGAATCTGAAGAAAATGAAAGCTCTAATTCAAAAAGATGTATGCACACCTATGCTCATTGCAGCATTATTTACAATAGCCAAGATACAGTAACAACCTAAGTGTCCATCAATGGATGAATGGATAAAGAAGATGTGGATATATACACGATGGGATATAATTCAGCCATAAAAAAGAATGAAATTTTGCCATTTGTGACAACAGTGATGGACCTTGAGGGTAATATGCTAGGTGAAATAAATCAAATGGAGAATGACAAAAACTGAATGACTTCACTTACATGTGGAATCTAAAAACAAAACAAATGAACAAACAAAACAAAACTCATAGATACAGGGAAGAGATTAGTGGTTGCCATAGAGGAGGTTGGTGAGTGTGGGCAAAAAGAAGGAGGTTAAGAGGTACAAACTTCCAGTAATAAAATAAATAAGTCATGGGGATGTAATATACAGCATGGTGACTATAGTCAATAATATTGTATTGCATATTTGAATGTTGCCAAGAGAAAAAAATTTGTAACTTTGTGTGGTGACAGATGGTAACTACACTTATTGTGGTGATCATTTCACAGTGTATACAAATATCAAATCATTATGTTGTACACCTGAGACTAATATAATGTTATATGTCAATTACAACTCAATACAAAAATAAACATATTAGCACTAAATTAGGACTTTCCCATGACTTAATTAGAAGATAATAAGATAATTGAATAGAGAATAACATTTCCACTATATGATTCAATATCACTTAATGTCTTGTCCATGTGCTTTTAAACTTACTTAGCATACAACTCATGGTATATATTCTACACGTTTCTGAGAAAACTGGGACTCACCGATGACCAATGATGAAGAGGTTCACTGGGAGAGATGAGGGTAGATAGATACTCACAATACACTTGGGACACTTGTTTCTATGCTTTTTGCCATCTGGGCCATGGAACGTGTGAGTATCCTACTCCTCACTTGGTTCTGAAATTCACTGTAGAGTTTATGGAAATTGAAGAAAATATTTTTAGAGTGGGTTTCTACCCTTCCTGCACCTTTGCTTATGATGAAGAACAAGTGAGGAATAAATAATGCAGAGTAAGAAGAAAAAAGTGATTACACGTAGCAGTAAATCAATAAGTATTTACAAATTTCCATAATGGACTCAGAATTGTCCTGGCACTATGGTGGGTCTGTAAATATCCATCATCAGTCTCCTGAGGGTGCTTGTAATCTAGTTGCAGAAGAAAGCTGACAAAATTGGTAAAGACCAATAGAAATGTTTGTGTTGCATTGCACATCACAATCTATAAAAGCTATGAAAGATCAAAGGTGAGGAGATTCAATAGATCTAGAAGGGGAGGCTTCTGGAGGAACTGAGAATGTTGCCGAGTCTTCGTGGGAACGAAGGAAATCCTACCATTTGTGATGACTTGGATGAAACTTGAGGGCATTATGCTAAGTGAAATAAGTGAGACAGAGAAAGAAATACTGTGTGATCTCCACTTATATGTGGAATCTAAAATGTCTGAACTCATAGAAACAGAGAGTAGAGTGGTGGTTACCAGCGGCTGGGGGAAGGGGAAATGGGGAAATGTTGGTCAAAGGGTACAAACTTCCAGTTATAAGATGAATATGTTCTGGGGGTTTAATGTACAGCGTGGTGATTATAGTTAACAATACTGCCTATATACTTGAAAGCTGCTAAGACAGTAGATCTTAAATATTCCCACTACAAAAAGGAAATGTTAATTATGAGGTGATGGACATGTTAGCTAAACTATGGTGATAATCATTTCACAATATGTAAGTGCATCAAATTAACACATTGTACACCTTAAACTCTTACAAGGTTATGTGTCAGTTATATCTCAATAAAGCTGAAAAATGTAATATAAGAAAAATATGCAAAAATTTTTTAAAAAATAGAATCTACATAAGATAGCATCTGAATTAGGATAAAACTACATATCAACTGTTAAAATTGTAAAAAGTAATCATTTTATGATATTCCTGTAGGAATATCTTGACTTCCAGGTACTGTATCTCTTACACAAGTTTAACTTCTCCAACTCCTGACTTTCATGGATGAGGAACACGAGACTTCCTTGAAGGTTATGAGAGCTGCTCAGATGGAAGACTGAAAACTGTGTTCTGAATACATTCCCTGCTTCCCACTACCCAGAAGTCCTCTTCTCCCATTTCCTCTTTCTCCTTCTTCTCACTACCAGGCACCCATCCACAGATAGGCATTGTCTTTCTCTCCTGTTCTTTTCTGGGGTAGATTGGTCAGAAATGACTGGGTAAACTGGAGGAAAATTTAAATGAGAAAGAACTTGGACAAGAGCCCATGGTGACGTGGAAAGAAGCAGAGTGATATAAAGGAGTAGTATGAGAGAGCTTGTCGGGGTGATGGAGCTCTTCTGAATCCTGATGGTGGGGCTGGCTACACTGTTCTGAACGTTGTTAAAACTGATAGAAACGTACATCTCTCGCCCAATCAATTTTACTGCATGATAACTTAAAATAAAAATAAATTAAAAAATGTGAAAGTGCAAGGAGGTCAGACTTCTCATCTTTCCTATCTTCTTCAACAGTCATAAGGGAAATGTGATGAGGATCTAGGCTACAAAGTGGCTACTTGTTAGAAATATTCAATAGTATAGGTAAAAAGACCCACCACACTTACACATGGGCTGATTTCTAAGACTACATACATATTGTATGAATATGTGAATGTTTCACTTTTTCTCTTTTTTTTTTTACCAGCAAAATACATCTTTGTGGAAGCAAGAGGTTGCTAACTTTTTTTTTAGGTACGTGTGATATGTGAATATTTTTATTAAATGATAAACCATTGTGCAATTTTCAGTATATTATTAGTCTTATTGGCTGACCTGTAGGGATCTAGATAAGCAAACCGTAAGGTTAAAAGGGTCAATGTTTTTTTTTTTCTTACTGGATTCATATTCTATTTACTGGCTCTTAACCTTGCCATACCTAAATATGCTATCTTAGAAATCCCGTTGCATAATCTTGCATTGTTGCTGTCTCCAACATGGGTGCTGAGCAGACTAAGCACTTAGGACCCATTAGGCACAAGTTAACTCTATTGATTGACCTCCTTCCTTTGCCCAGAGATTGTGACTTTACCAGTTACCCTTTCACTAAATTAGCTTCCTTCTAGACTTGCCACATTTGAATTGCTCTGCGCTCTTTACCCGTTTCTCCTAGAACGAGATGGTCCACATTTCTTATTTTTATTAAGTTACAAGTTTTCCCATCTTCTCTGTTATCACACTTATTTGGGTGGATCATGACTCATGTTCTACTCTAGTGACACATTTTTTTTGTATTTAACTAAAATTTTATTAATTAGATTTTTAACATCTTTATTGGAGTATAATTGCTTTACAATGGTGAAATAGTTTCTGCTTTATAACAAAGTGAATCAGCTATACATATACATACATACCAATATCTCCTCCCTCTTGCGTCTCCCTCCCACCCTTCCTATCCCACCCCTCTAGGTGGTCACAAAGCACCGAGCTGATCTCCTTGTGCCATGCGACTGCTTCCCACTAGCTATCGGTTTTACATTTGTTAGTGTATATATGTCCATGCCTCTCTCTCACTGCGTCCCAGCTTACCCTTCCGCCTCCCCATGTCCACAAGTCCATTCTCTATGTCTGAGTCTTTATTGCTGTTCTGCCCCTAGGTTTTTCAGAACCTTTTTTTTTTTTTTTTTAGATTCCATATATATGTGTTAGCATATGGTATTTGTTTTCCTCTTTCTGACTTACTTCACTCTGTATGACAGACTCTAGGTCCATCCACCTCACTACAAATAACTCAATTTTGTTTCTTTTTATGGTGGAGTAATATTCCATTGTATATATGTGCCACATCTTCTTTATCCATTCAGATAGTGAGCTTTATGGGTATTTCTTTTTTTTTTAAATTTTATTGAAGTATAGTTGATTTACAATGTTATGGGGTGTTTCTTTGAAATGAGCTCTCTTTCGACACAGCTTTGATCTTCTTAACTTTCCTGTCTGAATGTGACTGCAAAGAAATATAAAGCATTCATAGGTAATTTTTTTTTTTAATTTAAAAGAGGAGCACTTCCCTGTGGGCGCAGTAGTTCAGAATCCGCCTGCCAAAGAAGGGGACATGGGTTCGAGCCCTAGTCCGGGGAGATCCCACAGGCCACGAAGCAGCTAAGCCTGTGTGCTACAACTACTGAGCCTGAGTGCCCTAGAGCCCGTGCTCCCCAACAAGAGAAGCCACCGCAATGCAAAGCCCGCGCACCACAAGGAAGAGTAGCCCCCGCTCACTGCAACTAGAGAAAGCCCGTGCACAGCAACGAAGACCCAATGCAGTGAAAAATAAATAAATAAATAAATAAATAAATTTATATAAAATAAATAAATAAAAGAGGATACTTTTCCTTTTCTTTTTAAATAGCTTTCAACCAGAATTGTCTAGGAAAGGCATAGATGTAAACTTTGCATCTGGTTCTGCCTTTCCACATGGAAAACTCTCATGGGTTCTCAGCTTTTCTGATTAGAGACCCTGGACTTTTTCTTTTTTTAAGTGTATAGTTAAATGACGTTTTTTAAAATTAACAGACTTTATTTTTTAGAATAGTTTTAGATTTACACAGAAATTGAGCAGGTAATAGAGTTCCCACATCCCCTCTCCCTTCACCCCCAGTTTTCCCTATTAACATCTTACATTGAGAGGGCACATTTGTTACAATTAATGAATGTATTTTGATACATTATTATATATCCATATAATCCATATGTTTCAAATTTCCTTAGTTTTTACCTGATGTCCTTTTTCTTCTTTTTTTTTTTTTTGGCTGCACCGCGTGGCATGTTGGATCCTAGTTCCCAGACCAGGGATCAAACCTGCGTCCTCTGCACTGAAAGCGCAGAGTCTTAACCACTGGACTGACAGGGAAGTCCCCCTAATGTCCTTTTTCTGTTCCAGGATCCTCTGCAGAAACCCCATATTACATTCAGCAGTCATGTTTCCTCTTGGCTGTGACAGTTTCTCAGACTTATCTTGTTTTTGCTTGTTTGCTTTACTGTTTGTTTTTTTTCTTTCAGATTTATTGAGATAGGACTTATCTTGTTTTTGATGACCTTGACAGTTTTGAGGCGTGCTGGTCAGGTATTTTGTAGAATGCCCCTCTACTGGAATTCTTCTCATGATTAGACTGGAATTTTAAGTTTGGGGGAGGAAGATCACAGGTGTGAAGTGCCAGTCTCCTCACATCACATCAAGGGGACATACTATCAGCAGTGAGTTATCATTTTTAATGTTGACCTTAATCATCTGGCTGATGTGACGTTTGTCAGATTTCTCCACTGTGAAGTTACTCTTTTAAATTCTCTTTTTGTACTGTGTTCTTTGGAAGGAAGTCACTTTTCCTGGTCTATACTTAAGCAGTGGGGACTTATGCTCCCCTTCCTTTAGATGATATACCTACATAATTTATTTGGAATTCTCCTGCACGAGATTGTTTCTTCCCTCTCACGTAATACTTTATTCAGTCATTCATTTACATTAGTATGGACCCATGGATATTTGCTGTATTCTGTGGGTTATAATCTTTGACTCCTTTATTTTCTTGCTCACATAGTTCTAGCTTTGGCTGATGGGAGCTCTTTCGGTCGGCTTCTGTGCCCTTTCACATACTCTTATCAGTGTGGATGTTTTTATTTTGGGGCACTTCCCTACTTTCTTACACTACACTACAAGATGTTCAGGCTCATCTTGTACATTTCCTGCCCTAGGCCTAAGTCAGATGTTTCTCCAAAGATGAACCTTGCACTTTTATAAGCACAAAACAGCTCCTTAATTAGCTATTCCAAACATAAAAACTGTTCTTCAATCTCTTTTTCTTTTTTAGTTTACTAGAAACAAAAAATGGAAAAATGTTTTAATAAATGATGTAGCCATGAAATGCAAATTTCCAGTAAAGGTTTAAGAAAAGATGATTCAGATTTGGTATGTAGATTATAAAAATGAGACAAGGGGCTTCCCTGGTGGCACAGTGGTTGAGAGTCCGCCTGCCGATGCAGGGGACATGGATTCGTGCCCCGGTCCGGGAAGATCCCACATGCCGTGGAGCGGCTGGGCCCGTGAGCCATGGCCGCTGGGCCTGCGCGGAGCCTGTGCTCCACAGCGGGAGAGGCCACAGCAGTGAGAGGCCCGCGTACCGCAGAAAAAAAAAAAAAGAGACAAATTATTTGAAATCATAAGTCCCAGAGTAACCAGGGGTCTTTGGGTTTCATGTCTATAAAGGAAGCTTAGAAGGACAGAAAATGATTCTGGTTGGGCTCCTCAAATAGTAGGTACTATTTGCAGATTATGAAATGAACTTGGAAAATTTTGAAAGAGGAAACTATGTCCACTCACAAGTGGAAAATGAATAGAAATAGACATATTTGTTTACTGAGTTATGTAATGACAGTTTAAGGTATTCTACTTAAAATGTTTTTCATTAATTTACCTCTTTAAATATTAATTTATAAGTTACTTTGCCTGTCTAAGGATTATTTAGGTGTTCTCATAAGGACCAACATCAGAAAGATTTTGAACCGAAGAGAGCTGGCTACAAAGTAGCATATCTATTGTCATATGATCTGATTTGTGTAAACATATTTAATCATATTCATAAAAAAATCTTGAGGAATATTTATCAGCCTAAACATGGTTATCTATTTCTGTAATATTGGTAGGTTTTTTTTTTTTACAAAAAGGCATTTATTACTTTTGAAATTGGAAAAAAATAAAGGAATTCAATAAACATTACAGAAAGCCAAAATACATTTTTAAAGTAATATATGTAGCTTTTGCTAAAAAATAAAAGAAGGAGAGGACTCAGAGATGAACTAGGGTTTGAGGTTTGGTTTGGAGGTAAAGGCCAAGTATTGCTTGAAGCAGTGTCTTGAAGGATTGACTAGAAAGGAGACTTTTTTTTTTTTTTTCTGGAATGATGAAGTAATCTCAATTTAATATTAGGGCTTTATATGCTATAACGTTTTTAGAAATGTAATTTCCCTATTACCCAGGTTGGGTAAGATATAAATTCTAGAAAGGTCTCTAGCATTTAGAATGGAGGACTGTTACAGTGATTCATACTTGGCACTCTCTGTATTAATCCACACCTCCAGCTAGAGTTTGCAAGGAAAATGGTGAGAGCAGAGGTGCTTCATGAGTTCAGGGCAACTGTTCTCAAAATTCTGGTCCCTGGACCACTTTACACTCTTAAATATTATTGAGGAACTCAAAGAGCTATGTTTATGTGGGTGATATCTAGCACTAGTTCCCATATTAGAATTCAAAACAGAAATAAAAAACACTTAATTATTAATTTTAAAAAAACAACACATTTTAACATAAACTGCATGTCTTTATGAAAAATAATCACATTTTCCAAAATGAAAGAAATTCTTTGAGTTTTCATTCTTTTAGTGAGAAGAATGGCACTGCTTTCTGTTTTTGTGTTTCTCTTTAATATCTGGCTAAATAAAAGATAGCTAGATTCCCTATGATTGAGGTATATGAAGAAAATAGGAGGTCTTAGGAGAAGAATTTAATAGTCTTTTTGGGTAATTGTGGATATTCTTCTCTGATACTACAGAAAATTTGACAAGTGGACATTTCTTAAAGGTTAGTTGCAATGAAAATCTGAAACCGTATCAGGTAATGTTTTGTACTCTGTTTTTTATATATGTGTAAACACAGACACACACACCCCTATCTATCCATTGGTCTGTCTTTCACTTTGAATCAATCTTTTAACCATGCATGATTTTGAAATGTCCTGCATTGGTCATTTGGAAAATATTGGTTCACTGTATCATGTACATCTTCCATATGTTGAGATATCTTATCATACAGTATCAAAAAATTACGACCATTAATAATGCTACAGTCTCATCAGAAAAGTCTTTAAGATGTCAAGCTCATGGCAGTGATAGAAGACATTTTCACGTATTGGGGTATGGTGAAAATATTCCGGCTTATACATGATTTGGCTTGAACTTTAGACTAACTAGAACAGGCTGTCTTGGAGATTGGTTCAAGATGGCGGAGTAGAAGGACGTGCTCTCACTCCCTCTTGCGAGAACACTGGGAATCACAACTAACTGCTGAACGATCATCGACAGGAAGACACTGGAACTCACCAAAAAAGATACCCCACATCCAAAGACAAAGGAGAAGCCACAGTGAGATGGTGGGAGGGGTGCAACCACAATAAAATCAAATCCCATAACTGCTGGGTGGGTGACTCACAAACTGGAGAACACTTATACCACAGAAGTCCACCCACTGGAGTGAAGGTTCTGAGCCCCATGTCAGGCTTCCCAACCTGGGGGTCCGGCCACGGGAAGAGGAATTCCTAGAGAATCAAACATTGAAGGCTAGCAGGATTTGATTGCAGGACTTCGACAGGACTGGGGGAAACAGAGACTCCACTTTTGGAGGGCACACACAAGGTAGTGTGCACATCAGGACCCAGGGGGAAGGAGCAGTGACCCCATAGGAGACTGAACCAGACCTACCTGCTAGTGTTGAAGGGTCTCCTGTGGAGGCGAGAGTGGCTGTGTCTCACCGTGGGGACAAGGACACTGGCAGCAGAAGTTCTGGGAAGTACTCCTTTGTGTGAACCCTCCCAGAGTCTGCCATTAGCCCCATGAAAGAGCTGGATAGGCCCCAGTGTTGGATCGCCTCAGGCTAAACAACCAACAGGGAGGGAACCCAGCCCCACCCATCAGCAGTCATGCAGATTAAAGTTTTACTGAGCTCTGCCCACCAGAGCAACGGCCATCTCTACCCACCACCAGTCCCTCCCATCAGGAAACTTGCACAAGCCTCTTAGATAGCCTCATCCACCAGAGGGCAGACAGCAGAAGCAAGAAGAACAACAATCCTGCAGCCTGTGGAACAAAAACCGCATTCACAGAAAGATAAACAAGATGAAAAGGCAGAGGGCTATGTACCAGATGAAGGAACAAGATAAACCCCAGAAAAACAACTAAATGAAGTGGAGATAGGCAACCTTCCAGAAAAAGAATTCAGAATAATGATAGTGAAGGTGATCCAGGACCTCAGAAAAAGAATGGAAGCAAAGATCAAGAAGATGCAAGAAATGTCTAACAAAGACCTAGAAGAATTAAAGAACAAACAAACAGAGATGAACAACACAATAACTGAAATGAAAAATACACTAGAAGGAATCAATAACAGAATAACTGAGGCAGAAGAATGGATAAGTGACCTGGAAGACAGAATGGTGGAATTCACTGCCATGGAACAGAATAAAGAAAAAAGAACGAAAGAAATGAAGACAACATAAGAGACCTCTGGGACAACATTAAATGCAACAACATTTGCATTATAGGGGTCCCAGAAGGAGAAGAGGGAGAGAAAGGACCCGAGAAAATATTTGAAGAGATTATAGTCGAAAATTTCCCTAACATGGGAAAGGAAATAGCCACCCAAGTCCAAGAAGCGTAGAGAGTCCCATACAGGATAAACCCAAGGAGAAACATGCTGAGACACATAGTAATCAAATTGGCAAAAATTAAAGACAAAGTAAAACTATTGAAAGCAGCAAGGAAAAATTGACAAATAACATACAAGGGAACTTCCATAAGGTTAACAGCTGATTTCTTGGCAGAAACTCTACAAGCCAGAAGGGAGTGGCATGACATATTTACAGTGATGAAAGGGAAGAACCTACAACCAAGATTACTCTACCCAGCAAGGATCTCATTCAGATTCGATGGAGAAATCAAAAGCTTTACAGACAAGCAAAAGCTAAGAGAATTCAGCACTACTAAACCAGCTCTACAACAAATGCTAAAGGAACTTCTAAGTGGGAAAAACAAGAGAAGAAAATGACCTACAAAAACAAATCCAAAACAATTAAGAAAAAGGTAATAGGAACATACATATCGATAATTACCTTAAACATGAACGGATTATATGCTCCAACCAAAAGACACAGGCTGGCTGAATGGATACAAAAACAAGACCCATATATATGCTGTCTACAAGAGACCCACTTCAGACCTAGGGACACATACAGACTGAAAGTGAGGGGATGGAAAAAGATATTCCATGCAAATGGAAATCAAAAGAAAACTGGAGTAGCAATACTCATATCAGATAAAATAGACTTTATTTTATTTTATATTTTAAATTATTTATTTATTTACTTTTGGCTGTGTTTGGCCTTTGTTGCTGTGTGTGGGCTTTCTGTAGTTGTGGCGAGTGGGGGCTACTCTTCATTGCAGTGTGTGGGCTTCTCATTGCAGTGGATTCTCTGGTTGCAGAGCACGGGCTCTGGGTGTGTGGGCTTCAGTAGTTGTGGCACGTGGGCTCAGTAGTTGTGGCTCACAGGCTCTAGAGAGCAGGCTCAGCAGTTGTGGTGCATGGGCTTAGTTGCTCCGTGGCATGTGGGATCTTCCCACACCAGGGCTCGAACCCGTGTCCCCTGCACTGGCAGGCGTATTTTTTACCACTGCACAATCAGGGAAGCCCATAAAATAGATTTTAAAATAAAGAATGTTACAAGAGACAAGGAAGGACACTACATAATGATCAAGGAATCAATCCAAGAAGAATATATAACAATTATAAATATATATGCACCAAACATAGGAGCACCTCAATACATAAGGCAACTGCTAACAGCTCTAAAAGAGGAAATCAACAGTAACACAATAATAATGGGGGGCTTTAACACCTCACTTACACCAATGGGCAGATCATCCAAACAGAAAATTACTAAGGAAACACAAGCTTTAAATGACACAATAGACCACATAGATTTAATTGATATTTATAGGACATTCCATTCAAAAATAGAAGATTACACTTTCTTCTCAAGTGTGCATGGAACATTCTCCAGGATAGATCACATCTTGGGTCATAAATCAAGCCTCAGGAAATTTAAGAAAATTGAAATCATATTAAGCATCTTTTCTGACCACAACACTATGAGATTAGAAATCAATCACAGGGGAAAAAAACGTAAGAAACACAAACACATGGAGGCTAAACAATACGTTACTAAATAGCCAAGAGATCACTGAAGAAATCAAAGAGAAAATCAAAAAATACCTAGAGACAAATGACAATGAAAACACGATGATCCAAAACTTATGGGATGCAGCAAAAGCAGTTCTAAGAGGGAAGTTTATAGCAATACAAGTCTACATCAAGAAACAGCAAACATCTGAAATAAACAATCTAACCATACACCTAAAGGAACGAGAGAAAGAAGAACAAACAAAACCCAGTTAGCAGAAGGAAAGAAATCATAAAGATCAGAGCAGAAATAAATGAAATAGAAACAAAGAAAACAATAGCAAAGATCAATAAAACTAAAAGCTTGTTCTTTGAGAAGAGAAACAAAATTGATAAACCATCAGCCAGACTCATCAAGAAAAAGAGGGAGAGGACTCAAATCAATAAAATTAGAAATGAAAAAGGAGAAGTTACAACAGACACTGCAGAAATACAAAGCATCCTAAGAGACTACTACAAGCAACTCTATGCCAATAAAATAGACTGTCTGGAAGAAATCGACAAATTCTTAGAAAGGTGTAACCTTCCAAGACTGAACCAGGAAGAAATAGAAAATATGAACAGACCAATCACAAGTAATGAAATTGAAACTGTGATAAAAATCTTCCAACAAAAGTCCAGGACCAGATGGCTTCACAGGTGAATTCTATCAAGCATTTAGAGAAGAGCTAACACCCATCCTTCTCAAACTCTTCCGAAAGATTTCAGAGGAAGGAACACTCCCAAACTCATTCTATGAGGCCACCATTACCCTGATACCAAAACCAGACAAAGATACTACAAAAAAAACAAAATTACACCAATATCACTGATGAATATAGATGCAAAAATCCTCGACAAAATACTAGGAAACAGAATCCAACAACACATTAAAAGGTTCATACACCATGATCAAGTGGAATTTATCCCAGGGATGCAAGGATTCTTCAATATACGCAAATCAATCAATGTGATACACCATATTAACAAATTGGAGAAGAAAAACCATATGATCATCTCAATATATGCCAAAAAAGCTTTTGACAAAATTTAACACCCGTTTATGATAAAAACTCTCCAGAAAGTGGGCATAGAGGGAACCTACTTTAACATAATAAAGGCCATATATGACAAACCCACAGCGACCATCATTCTATATGGTGAAAAACTGAAAGCATTTCCTCTAAGATCAGGAAAAGGACAAGGATGTCCACTCTCACCATTATTATTCAACATAGTTTTGGAAGTCATAGCCACAGCAGTCAGAGAAGAAAAAGAAGTAAAAGGAATCCAAATCGAAAAAGAAGAAGTAAAATTGTCACTGTTTGCAGATGACATGATACTGTACATAGAGAATCCTAAAGATGCCACCAGAAAACTACTAGAGCTAAACATTGAATTTGGTAAAGTTGCAGGATACAAAATTAATGCACAGAAATCTCTTGCATTCCTATACACTAACAATGAAAGATCAGAAACAGAAATTAAGGAAACAATCCCATTTACCATTGCAAGAAAAAGAATAAAATACTTAGGAATAAACCTACCTAGGGAGACAAAAGACCTGTATGCAGAAAACTATAAGACACTGATGAAAGAAATTAAAGATGATACAAACACATGGAAAGATATACCATGTTCCTGGATTGGAAGAATCAATATTGTGAAAATGACTATACTGCCCAAAGCAATCTACAGATTCAATGCAATCCCTATCAATTTACCAATGGCAATTTTTACGGAACTAGAACAAAAAATCTTAAAATTTGTATGGAGACACAAAGCACCCCAAATAGTCAAAGCTCTCTTGAGGGAAAAAAATGGAGCTGGAGGAATCAGACTCCCTGACTTCAGACTATACTGCAAAGCTACAGTAATCAAGACAATATGGTACTGGCACAAAAACAGAAATCTAGATCAATGGAACAGGATAGAAAGCTCAGAGATAAACCATGCACCTATGGTCAACTAATCTATGACAAAGGAGGCAAGGATATACAATGGAGAAAAGAGAGTCTCTTCAATAAGTGGCGCTGGGAAAACTGGACAGCTACATGTAAAAGAATGAAATTAGAATACTCCCTAACACCATACACAAAAATAAACTCAAAATGGATTAGAGACCTAAATGCAAGACTGCACAATAAAACTCTTAGAGGAAAACACAGAAAGAACACTCTTTGACATAAATCACAGCAAGATCTTTTTTGACCCACCTCCTAGAGTAATGGAAATAAAAACAAAAATAAACAAATGAGACCTAATGAAACTTAAAAGCTTTTACACAGCAAAGGAAACCATAAATAAGACGAAAAGACAACCCTCAGAATGGGGGAAAATATTTGCAAAGGAGTCAACGGACAATGGATTAATCTCCAAAATATATAAACAGCTCAATATTAAAAAAACAAACAACCCAATACAAAAATGGGCAGAAGACCTAAATAGACATTTCTCCAAAGAAGACATACAGTGGCCAAGAAGCACATGAAAAGTTGCTCAACACCACTAATTATTAGAGAAATGCAAATCAAAACTACAGTGAGGTATCACCTCACACCAGTTAGAATGGGCATTATCAGAAAATCTACAAACAACAAATGCTGGAGAGGGTGTGGAGGAAAGGGAACCCTCTTGCACTGTTGGTGGGAATGTAAATTGATACAGCCACTATGGAGAACAGTATGGAGGCGCCTTAAAAAAGTAAAAATAGAATTACCATATGACCCAGCAATCCCACTACTGGGCATATACCCAGAGAAAACCATAATTCAAAAAGACACATGCACCCCAATGTTCATTGCAGCACTATTTACAATAGCCATGTCATGGAAGCAACCTAAATGCCCATCAACAGACAAATGGACAGAGAAGATGTGGTACATATATACAATGGAATATTACTCAGCCATAAAAAGGAACGAAATTGGGTCATTTGTAGAGACGTGGATAGATCTAGAGACTGTCATACAGAGTGAAGTAAGTCAGAAAGAAAAACAAATATCGTATATTAACGCATATATGTGGAACCTAGAAAAATGGTACAGATGAACTGGTTTGCAGGGCAGAAATAGAGACACAGATGTAGAGAACAAACATATGGACACCAAGGGGGGAAAGGGGTGGGGTGGTGGTGGGATGATTTGGGAGACTGGGATTGATATGTGTAGACTAATATGTATAAAATGGATAACTAATAAGAACCTGCTGTATAAAAAAATAAATTAAATAAAATTCAAAAGAAAAAAAGAAATGTATATGTACAATTTGTCATTTCTACTTGTATGGTATTTTTACCATGCATATTTAGAAAAAATAAACTCAGATTTCAATCTTAAAAAAAAAAAAAGAACAGCCTGTCTTATGACCAGTCAAACATACATTGTGTATCTGCTTTAACCATTAAAGAAAAGAATGCATTAAAAATATCAAAATGGAGTAACTGTGGTTCAGGCATTCAAAATGGAGCCAGGTTGCCATTGTGGGTATGGTTTCAGACATATTATTGCAGCACTGAGAACTTAAATTTCCTGAATCAAGGACACCACCAGCAGTTCTCAAAACAATATCTTCCAGCAGCTGACAGCTGCAATCTTATGGTCTCAAGGTCTCCCCTTTGAACTCTGCAACCGTTTTGGACCCCAACCAATTCTTACCTAACAAGCATCCTTACTTTTTGCTAGTTCCAATCCTAAGTCTTCACAAACAACTTAGGTAATTTTGTGGGTTTTGCCCATATCACCTTCCTCCATTTTTGAGCCTGGAGGAACACAATTCAGGTGCTTCTGGAAGCTGTTTCTCCTGGACTATCGTTCTCAGTTTGGCTGGAAGAAAACTCTTTTCTATTCCGATTATAGATTGTTTATTGATTATTTCCATTGACAGTGTTGACATAAATTTTCCAAATTTCACTGGGAAGCTACATTTTATTATTGGCAACAAATACTGTCAGTTGTTTTGCTTGAAGTGATAGGCTCACTTTATTCATTTTGGAGAAATGTGTCAATGCCCAAGTCAGAGTAACATTAGTTTTTCTGTCAACTGTTCTTTCAAGGAAAAATGGCGCTCCATGAAAAACAGCTAGTTCAGCTCCCAAGTCAGCCGCTCAACTGTTTTTCTTCAAGACGACCATTGCTACTTTGGTATACAGCAAGAATGCGTGTGTGCTTCACGTTTTTTCCCTCACAATGTTAGAAAGACGTGTACTCAGGATTGAACTTTAAAAAACTCATATTTTTTACTACTTCATCCAGGATATTCCTAAATTAAAAAAACAAAAACAAACTGGGAGAGTATGGGAGCAATGCAACGACCAGCGGGATAGTTGTGTACTACCCTCTTTTTTTTTTCTCGTCCCGCCGGGCTTGGGGGGAATCTTGGTTCCTCCACCGGGAATCGAATGCAGGCCCACGGTAGTGAAAGCGCCGAGTCCTAACCATGGGACCGCCAGCGAATTCCCTGTGCCACCCTCTTGACTCCTGCTGATGCGATGTCAGCTGTGTTATGTGAACCCAGAAAAAAAGACAAAGAACATGTCATTTACAACGAATTTTTTGGGCCTCTCACTGTTGTGGCCTCTCCCGTTGCGGAGCACAGGCTCGGGACACACAGGCTCCGGACGCACAGGCTCAGCCGCTCAGCGGCCATAGCTCACCGGCCTAGCCGCTCTGCGACATGTGGGATCCTCCCGGACAGGGACACGAACCCGTGTCCCCCATCAGCAGGCGGACTCTCAACCACTGTGCCACCAGGGAAGCCCCGAAGATTGTTTCTACCATTGGGACCCCTAAAAAGCTCTTGGAGATTTCCAGAGGTCTGGGGATCACACTTAGAATTGCTGAATTAGAAGGAGAACATGTGAGAAAACAGGTCATAGAATGGAATTGAGTTTAGCATATAATAATAACTTTCTTAAAAGAAGGGCTGCGGACTTCAAGTGCAGCGAGAGGCAGATTAGAAGACGAGAACGACTGGTGGGACTTATCAGGTCGGGAGACAGGATTTTAAGTGGGCCTTAAAGGACTGGTCCAAATAGTTTGAAGAAAAGAGTGTTGGAAGGGAAAGGCTTGCTCAGAACGCACAAAGACTAGACTCTGACTTCTGAGATCTTGTAGATACGAAAGGCTGATAAGGAATAAAGCCAGACTTTTGTTCCCTGCGGTGTTGTGTGTACTAGGAGGTGATGGGTGCGTCTGCACTTTTGTCAACATCACCCTTAGAAATTGTATGCGAGGAAACCCTTGGACTGACAGGTGCGGAGAGGCGGGGAGTTGGGGTCACGGCTGTGAAGGGACGGGCCTCTACTGAAAATACACATTTATATCTCAGAATGGCTACAGATAAAAACCTACTACAAAAGGAATATGTCCGAGGAAACTAATTTTGCTAATACATATTGATCTTTTGAAAAGCCCATAGAAGTAGGTGGCAAGGAGATGGTGGTGTATCAGAATGTTCACATAGTTCTGAAAGAACTCAAGGGATAAATCCTTGTGTTGAGACCACTTTTCTGACACACTGTTATCAGCAGTCCCTAACTTGGGGGTCCCCGGTCCCCCGCTCGGCGAACAGCGAGGGCTCGAGGGCACTGGGAGCCACTCGCAGCCGCTCGGAGCACGGGTCCCGTGGCCTTCCGCGATCGCACAAGAGCGGCCCTCGGCACTCGCCGTACGCGGACTCTACCATCGCCGGCGCAGGGGGGGTCGGAGGCCACGGAAGAGGAGCCCCGAGGGCGGTTCGGGAAAGCCGGGCATCGGAGGACAGTTGTTTCACAGCTCGCATAGCCCGCCCGCCCTTCTCCCCTCTCCACTTCCCACAGCGCCGTCCCATCCGGGAGCTCTGCCGTGTTCCCGCGGCGGCAGGTGAGTGCCCGGCCACGGCCCCGGCCCGGGCCCCCCCCCTTCTCGGCGGTGGCGGCGGCCGGCGGGGAGGCGCCTGCGCGCAGTAATGGCAGCGCGGTGAGCAGGGACGGAGCTGACAGCCGCCGCCGCCCACCCTCCTCGCCGGGCTTCGTCCTGCGCGCCCTCGGGCTGTCTCCCACCCCTGGCCCCTGCCCCGTGTCCCGCCTCTGCAGCAGGTAACCCGCTGAAGGCCCGGATCCGGTTGCGGGCACCGGGAAACTTCCCTTCCCGGTTAGTGGGTGGCGGGGCTGGGGCGGGGAGAGGAGTTGGGGGCAAGGAGGGGGAGGGGAGGGATGGAGGGGCGGCTGGGGACCGGGTGCCCTGTGGGTGACCCCGGCTCCAGGAGCGCCAGCCCCGGAGTCCGGCCGCCCCCGGACTGCATCCCGGGCCTCCCAAGCCGGTCTTGGCCGCCCCTCCCTCGGCCTCATTTTCCTCCTAGGGAGGGAAGGTGCGAGTGCGTGTTCTCTGCTTATTTACGTCCTCACGCGGGCACAGAGCTCTGTGTGTTTGCTGGGGGTGGGGGGGGCGGCGGCATCAGTCTCTTATATCTTTACTACGAGTGTTTTCACTTTTGTTTCCGCAGACAGCGAAGATTGATAGCTCTGGGGAGTAGTGTCCTATGTGCATGCTAGACCTGTCTCACCACTTAGGGTTTGGTGAAATTAGATCCTTAGACTCTCTTAAGAGCACTTAGTTACACACCAGGGCGTCTGCACCATTCCCCATCACCCCGCAAATACGTGCATGTACATAAAACATTTGCGAGTTGCAGGCTGTTGTTATCGTTAAATCCTCTCCTTTCCCCAGGGATTACTATTACCAGTTGAAGGACAGTACCTTGGAAGTTAAAATTTTGATAATAAGATAAAAACGATTAACATTTGCTACAGACTGTTTGACTTTACAGTGTAAGCATCTTTGAACTAGATCTGTCCCAAATCTACACTCATAGTAAGGTATGGGAAATAATCACTTAGTTCTCATTTACTACCGACTACGTAATAGGCATTTAAAAACACTCAAAAGACTGCTCCCTCCTTTTTACAATCTCACAGTTCTTTCCAAGACAGACAGTTGAACAAATTGTTTATATTTTGCCTCTTTTGCCCTAGTGTTTGGAAGACCCTTCCAAAAGAGACAGAGATGAAATAGCAGATGTACACAGTGTTTTGAGTTAATCTTCCCCCCCCCCCACGAGATGCTGTTTATAAGTTGGGGGAACATCTCTGTAGTGTGCATGCACAAAGTATGTGAAAAATACCTTTTCTATGTCTTTGAATGTTCACTTGCATCTGAAATATTCTTACTTCACTCTCCACCCTTTGGTGATTTTTTCAGTGTTTTATATGGAAAGGTAGTTTATTCATGTTTTTTATCTTCACCATTTTGTCACTAAATTAAATGTTGTGGACCTTCTTTGAAGTCAGTTTTGCCTTGTCTAACAGTTCAATATTTATTAAGCACCTGATTCGTATGCCAAGCATTACTGGAAGCATTAGGGATACAACCATAAACAAGACACATGAAATTTCTGCTTTCCTGGAGCTTCAATTCTGGGAGGTAAGGGAAAGTCAGAAAGTAATTAAGAAATAAAAGCAATTTCAGAGAATCATAAGTGCTATAAAGGAAGTAAAATAGGGAGTTGTGGTAGTGACTGGGACAGACTGCTTCAGATGCTGTGGTCAGGAAAGACCTGACTGAGGTGACTTTTGACCTGATACCTGAAAAGTAGGAAGGATTTAGCCTTTGGAAGTCTGAGGGAAGAGTGTTCCTGTCTGAGGGAACAGTAAATGGAAATCCCTAGAGGTGGTTTCAAGCTTGGGTTCGGCAAATTGAAAGAAACTCAGTGAAGGTGAGCTGGGACCCTCGCGAGAGAGAAGAGGTTAGGTGGTAGCCAGGGGTCAGGTCATGTGAGGTCTGTTATCCAAAGGAGTTTGCTTGGCTTTTATTCTTAAAGTACGTTGAAAAGCTATTTCCTTTTTGTGAGGCTGGGAGTGATATGGTCTGGTTTACAATCTGACTGTGAAGGAGTTTGGATAAGAGGAGAATAGCAGGGATACCAGTGAGAAGGATGTGGCAGATTTGAGTAGTGACTGTAGTCAAGTAAAAAAGATTTTGAAATATATTTTATAGTTAAAAGTAGTGATTTGGCATGGTTGGATGGGAATGCAGTTGGTTGGGACAGGGGTGACTCCTGGGTTTGGGGCTTCACCTGGGGCATGGTGATGCCACGTGTTGGGATGGGGAAGAAGTGAGGGAAGCAGGTTGTTGTATGGGGATAGGGTTGGAGGGGACGTGTTACATAGGACCTGTTAGACGTTCACGTGGAGTTGAGAAGCAGGCAGTTGGATATACACGTCTGGACTTCAGTGGAGAGGTTAGGGAGTCCTTCGTCCATTCAGCAAAGAGTTTTCAAGTACTAGCTGTGGACTAGGCGGTGGGGGTGTATAGTAGTGAAAAAATAGACAAAAATCTCTGCCTTCGTCAGATTTAAATTCTAGTAAGAGCAAGAGATGGGGAGTCATCCGCCTTTATCTTTTGGTTTATTATAATTATGTTTGGATATAAACTACATTCACCTGATTCAGAATTTGAAATGTTTGATGGGATATAGAATGAAAATCTCCTCTATTTCTTGTCCCTGCAGTTTTTGTCAAGGCCAAATATGTTAATGGTTTCTTACTTATCTTTCCAAAGATATATTTTGTGCACATGTAGGCAAATGTGTGTAGATTCTTCTCCCCACTTGGCAAAAGTGGAAGCATACTTTCCTTGCTTTGACACCTTGTATTTTTAAGAGTATTAAATAGTATTTAAAAGTTATGAAGCAGTATGAAACCACCTAAAGAAAGAATGTAGAAAGAAGAGGAGACAGTCCTGGGGCACTGCAACATTTTCTGATTTGGTCCCTGCCCTCTTTGAGTTTGGGAACTGCAAATGTGGAGTTGTTTAAAGAGCTGTTATTTTTGTGAGGCTTTTTACAGAAGTTTGCACTGTTTGTGTGTGTGTGTGGGTGTGTGGGTGTGTTTCACCTTATCTGCCTGTTTTCTTTACATGCTAAAATAATGTTTGATTATGATTGAAAGCAGCATTTTCATGTATGTGTCAGTTAAATTCAGATAAATTAATGACAAGATCAAGCCCTTGAATGTTAATATTTTGAAGAAGTTTGGCTGATGTTAAATCTTAGAAAAACAAGCAGAAATTTGGAATGTTATCATGAGACATAACAAGTTATTGATACTTGAGATGTATGACTGAATTCTCTCTCAGTAACCAGTTAATAATCAAACTATTTGTTCAGAGTGATCTGGCTCTTTGCCTGGGTTTGAATCTTAACAGTGATGTTTCTATTGCATTGCAGATGTTAGCATAATCTTTGTGTTATCATCTTAAAGAATACAGACCTTCCCTGATTTACGATGGTTTGACTTACAATTTTTCAACTTTATGATGGTACAAAAGTGATATGCCTTCAGTAGAAACCATACTTTGAATTTTGATCTTTTCTTGGGCTAGCAATATGGAGTATGATAATCTCGTGATGCTGGGCAGTGAGCCTCAGATCCCAGTCAGCCTAGCAATTATGAGGGTGAACAACCAATATACTTAGAATCATTCTGGGCCCATAAAACCATTCTGTTTTTCACTTTCGGTACAGTAGTCAAAAAATTACATGAGATATTCAATACTTTATTATAAAGTAGGCTTTGTGTTAGATGATTTTGCCCAACCGTGGACTCATGTAAGTGTCCTGAGCACGTTTAAGGTAGGCTAGGCTAAGCTATGATGTTCGTAGGTTAGGTATATTAAATGCATTTCAACCTAACAATATTTTTAACTTCTGATGGGTTTAGTGGGATGTCACCTGATCTTAAGTTGAAGAAGATCTGTATATAGATTCAAACTATGTTACTACTGTGTATTTGGAAAGGCCTGTTGGAGATACTAGAACAGTGAAGTTCCTTTCATTCTTAAAAATTTTGAGGAGGCAGTGAGTAGTGTTAAGATCATGATATTAGCATCTGCAACAACTTTTGGGTGCAGTTAAACCCTGTTGTTTGACCTGGAGGAGGGGAGATGGAATATTCTGTAAGTTGCTTTAAGCTTTGTTATTTTGAAGAATTAAAAAATCCAGACTTACTGTGTTCTCTACTGAATTTATAATACTTTTTATATTGGTTGGCATTTTGATTTTCAGTTAGCTGTCTTTAGCCAGATAACTTCCTATGTAAATTGATCTACCTCTTTTTTTTCTGAGATTGTTCTTGATTTATGAACTGTTTTGTTTATGAACTGTTTTGTTCAGTTTGATTCTTGTGGTTATTTTTGTTATTGTTACCTCCTTTGTTTTCTTTTTTGTCTGAGATAAGTAAGCAGCTAGTTTCTAGGTTGGAGAAATATAATCTTTGGTAGAAAATATTTAATATTTCTTTCTGAAGCATTAGACACTAATTACTATGAAATGTGTGGTGAACGTGTTAAGCCTACTTGAACTCTGTAACTGTATGGATGTTAATGTCCTATTTGAAGATCTTAGTTATCCAAGGGATTTTCATTTATATTCTTTAACATTGTAAATGATGTTACTGTTGTTATTTAATCATTGGATTATAGCCTGATTGTGTGTCGGAATTTTTCATCCATCAGGCTAATAGTTTATCATTTTTGTTTCTCTTATCATCTGTATGCTTCTTGAAGGCAGCATCTCTAGTACTTGGTAGAGAGAGGTCTGAATATTGTAAATACTTAATAAATATCTATTAACTCAGTGACTTAAGTCCTGTTCCAATGTAGGTTGCTTTTCAAATAGCGAAATGTTGGATTTACCCTGTATAGATATTCCTTGAATTTTTCAACTTTGTTTTACTTCAGTTGAAAAAAAGTACAAGATACTTAAAATTTTATTTATTTATTTATTTAGTTTTGGCTGCACTGTGCAGCATGTGGAATTTTCGAGTCTGTGCCCCCTGCAGTGAAAGTGTGGAGTCTTAACCCCTGGACCACCAGGGAAGTCCCCCCAAGTTTTTTAAATGTTGGAGTAATTTTAGACTTACAGAGAAGTTGCACAAATAGTACAGAGAGCCCAAGTATACTTTTCCCCCAGCTTTTTGTAATGTTAACAGCTTACATAACCAGAGCACAATGATCAAAATGAGGATAACTAACATTGTTACAATACTGTTAAACTACAGACCTTATTTGAATCTCACCAGTTTTTCCTGTAATGTCCTTTACCTCTCTCAAGATTCAATCCAGGATCAGACGCAGCATTTAGCATGTGTCTCCCTAGTCTCTTCTGATCTGTGATAGTCTTTTCTCATCTTCCATCACCTTCATGCTTGTGATGAGTGTGGTCAGTTATTTTGTAGAATGTCTCTCAACTTTGGTTTGTCTGATGTTTTCTCATAGTTAGATTGAGGTTGTACGTTTTTGGCAGGAATACTAGAGAAGTGATGCTGAGTCCTACTCAGTGCGTCACATCACAGGATACAGGGTGTCAGTATATCCTATTAGAGGTGATGTTGACTCTCATTAAGGTCATGTCTGTTAAATTTCTCTGCTTGTAAAGTTACTGTTTTTCTCTTTGTAATTACTGGATATCTTGGGGGAGATTGAAACTGTGCAGAAATCCTGTTCTCAAATTTTTGCCCATTCATTGCAGCATCCTTTGGTAGTTCTTGCTTCTAATAATTATTATAGTAGTGTTCACCTGATAGCAATTTTATATTTTTCTCATTTCCTTCTACACTTATTAATTGGAATTCTTCTATAAGGGAGAACTGTCCCTTCTCCATATTTGTTTATTCCGTAATTCGTTTGTATCAGTGTTGGGTCATAGATATTTGTTTTACTCTATGGTTTATAATCTAATTCTATCATTATTTATTTTATCGCTCAAATTGTTCCACTGTGGCTTTCAGGTTAGCTCTTTGTCTTTTGGACATCCCCCATCCTCTTTAGGAAAGCACTTCTATTTTCTGGCATCATAAGATGTCCAGGCTCATATTTTCCCTGCTGCAGCCCTGGAACCAATCACTTCTCCAAGCTCTGGTTCCTTCTATTGGAGAATGGTATCTAGAAACCAAGATCTGGATGCTGTGTGTGTTCATTGCCACTGGGGTGTCATTGCTCCTAGGCCCGCTCAGTGAGCAGAGCGAGAACTATATATGTATACTAATCCATGCATATACAAACGTCTATGTTTATTTCTATATCTTTTTATCTTTGTGTGTGTGTTAAAAACCATGAGTTCACACTGATAACTCTGATTCCAATCAAGCACTATAGCATTTACACTAGCTGTCCCCTTTTATTTATGACTACTATTTTCTGACAGAAATAGAGCATACTTTTCTAATAGTCATAATAATGTATGTAGTATAAAGTTACCAAAATAATGAATCCAAGGTTTTTAGATATATGTGACTTAATTTAGCTCTCAGAATAGGATAACAAATATTGCAAGTCATTGGGTTGTGCAAAGAGAGGATAATTAGAGTAACCCTTTTTAATATTTGGAGAGAAAGTCAGGCCCAGAAAAAAAATGCACTCTTAATGTTTGGATTATTTGTGAAAAGGCTTATTGGTCATAGCCTTGTCTAGCCTGCATGCCAAACTGGGCTTGCCTACCCATGAGAGACTCAGACAAATTCAGGTTCTCTAACTCTAACTCTATACGTAACCCTGATACGTATATAAGAATTTTTTTTTTGGCCTCCCTGGTGGCGCAGTGGTTGAGAGTCCGCCTGCTGATGCAGGGGACACGGGTTCGTGCCCCAGTCTGGGAAGATCCCACATGCCGCGGAGTGGCTGGGCCCGTGAGCCATGGCCGCTGAGCCTGCGCATCCGGATCCTGTGCTCCACAACGGGAGAGGCCACAACAGTGAGAGGCCCGCGTACCGCAAAAAAAAAAAAAAGAATTTTTTTTTTAAGGCTGGTTGGTATCTTAGATTCCTTGCCTAGATTGTTAAAAATGGAAAAAAGTGAGAAAGCAAGTGAAGAAGACATTAAACTTCATGCTGATAGGAGCGATGTGAAAACTTGGAAAGAAATACTGTCTGTGTAGATGTGTGGGACAGTCTCAAGTTCATTGAGGAGAGAAGGGTCTTTAATTCTGGTCAAATTAGCTTTATTTTGGAAGCAAATGTCTTCTGTAACTTTTTTGTTGTATTATAAGTACATTCCCTACTTACCACTGTCCCCCTTCCCTTTTTCTGAGACTGAGGTTTTCATCCTGCAGTATACATTTTGCCAACTGGGATGACAGACTGCTGTATTTCTCTTTACTGTTTTCTACACCAGTTTCCTCCTTTTTTTTTTTTAAGCATACTACTAGAAATTCTTAAGTAGGAAAGTCATGTGATGGAGATGACATTTGTGGTGTGGAGCTTGTGTGTCAAACCTCATTGCAACAGTAAGCTTTGTACCCTGAGCCTCCAACTAACAAAGGTACCTCTTGGCTATAGCTAATGGATCGCACATTCAGTACAGTAAGATGAAAGTATTTAGATGCATTCTTGGAGCTTATTTTCATATGAAATCATGGTAGCATTTTTGGTCAGTGTACACTAGAGACAGCCCTTGAAATGGAAAATATTGCAAAGTTAATAATGCTCTTTGATTGGGTCTTAAGTATTTTCCTTATTTTGTGTATTTAGAATATAACCTGCTCAATAAGCCCCCTGAATGTCATTTTGAAAACTAACTATGGTATGTTGACTTACCTGAAATTTTTTTAGTCCCCAGTATTATATCTTTTTGGTAATTTTTGGAATGCCAAATTTTTGTTGCTGGTACTGATCAATACTGAAATAAAAAATTATCATTTGCTAGTTTTTTGGTTTTGTTTTGTTTTTTTAACTAAAAAGAGACTCACAACTTTAAGCGTTTAGCCATTTACATTATTGATAATTATACTTTTGGAAGGCAACTGAAATGTTTATCAGTAGTTAAGCTGTAGTCATACTGATCAGTATGTTAAACATGGTTATACATTTTACTAAAATAGTTTATACTTCAAATAAAATATCCAATTATGCACCAACATCAGTTCTAGACTTAAAATGGAATGTTTTGAGATTCTGTTACTGCTTTACCTGCTGAAATGTAATTATCCAAGTCACTTCTTTGTATGAAAAATGTCTAAGTGAAGAACTACACAGTATCACTCCAAATTAAAATCCATCTGATCTTTGCAAAGTTATATCTTTTGTATTTCTGCTATTACTAGTAACTTTGTTTTTTAAACATTTTTGGAGTGGGAATTTTGTTAGGCTGTGTTAACACATCATACTTTGGGGCAGTACCACGTTATTTTGGAGCTCTTTCAGCCTCAGTACCTAAAACTCACTGGAAAGTTAAGATTTTCAGGAGAAAGGAAAGGTTAGTGACAGGTCACCTTTCAGTGTTCTGAGGAGTGAGGTATGTGTATGAGGAGAAAAACTTTAAAAGCAGAAGAGATTTTAGAACATTGCTATCAGAAATCTGGATAGCTTATTAATTTGATTTTCCTGATTGCTTCTTTATTTTCATCTTTACTTTGGATTACCTAGCTATTCTCTTAGAACTGGTAACTGATTTAAAAGTCTTTGTTGTCAGAATATTAGTAAAGTATTTATTGACTTTCATGGGAAGTCAGTGATAAATTAAGAAAGCACAGAGAAGTTTTATTTTTTCTTAAATGATAATTGATAGATAATAAGGATTGTAAGTTAAAAGTCTTTGAAGAATTGTAAGCAGAGGGTATGATATTATCAGACTTGCATTTTTGGAAAGCTTACATTGGCCACAGTATTTGGAATGTAACAAGGGGGCAAAAGAGGATACAGGTGGCTCATTTAGGAGGCAGTAGTTGGGTGAGAGGTGGTGGTTTGGATTAGGGTGATGTCAGTGGGAATGGGAAGTAGTGGTTGGATTCAAGAAATGGTTAGAAGATAGGGTTGACAGGACTTATTCATTGATTTGAAGAAGAGAGTAAGAGAAATCAAGAATGATTAATAAAATTTCTACCTTGAGGAGCTAGATGTATGAAAATATTTATTAAGATGTGAAATACTGGAAATGGATGGACATGTTGAGTTTGAGGGGTCAGGTTTATTGAGGTATAACTTACACATAGTAAAATTCACCCTAAAAAGATACACAGTTATTTGAATTTTGACAAATTTATATGGTCACATCACCACCACCACAATCAAGATATAGAATATTTTATCACCCCAGAAGTTTCCTATTTGCTCCTTTGTAGTCCATCCTGAGTCTCTGACAACCAGTGATCTGATGTATGTCCTTATATTTTTGCCTTTTTCAGCAACCGTACAATACGTAGCCTAATGAGTCTGTCTGCTTTCACTTGGCATAATGCTTTTGAGAATCATCCATTGTTGTCCACATATCAGTGATTTGTTCCATTTTAATGTTGAATAGTACACCATTGTGTGAAAGCACCACATTTTGTTTTCCATTCACTAGTTGATGGCACATTTGGGTTTCTGGGTTTTGGTAGTCACGAAAAAAGGTGCTCTAAAATTTTGTGTTTAGGTTTTTCTGTAAATGTATGTCTTCATTTCTCATCTATAAATAGCCAGGAATGGGATTGCTGGGTCACATGGGAAGTGTATGCTTAATTTTAATAGAAACTGCCTAAGTGGTTATTTCATTTTAAATTCCCACCTGCAGCAAATGAGAGTTTCAGTTGCTCCATGTCCTCATCTGCATTTGATACTGTCAGAATTTTTGAGCCATTCTAATAAGCGTATAGTGGTATCTTGTTGAAGTTTTTGTTTGTTTGTTTGTTTGTTTTTTGCGGTACGCGGACCTCTCACTGTTGTGGCCTCTCCCGTTGCGGACGCGCAGGCTCAGCGGCCATGGCTCACGGGGCCAGCCGCTCCGCGGCATGTGGCATCTTCCCGGACTAGGGCTTGAACCTGCATCCCCTGCATTCGCTGGCACAGATTCTTAACCGCTGCGCCACCAGGGAAGCCCCCTTGTTGAAGGTTCTTTTTTTTTTTTTTTTTTTTTTTTGTGGTATGCGGGCTTCTCACTGTTGTGGCCTCTCCCGTTGCGGAGCACAGGCTCCGGACGTGCAGGCTCAGCGGCCATGGCTCACGGGCCCAGCCGCTCCGCGGCATGTGGGATCCTCCCGGACCAGGGCACGAACCCGCGTCCCCTGCATTGGCAGGCGGACTCTCAACCACTGCGCCACCAGGGAAGCCCTGATACCACTCTTGATAGAGAATTCTAGGTGGTTAGTCATTTTCCCTGAGAATTTTGAAGGCATTGCTTTATATTACCTTCCAGCTTCCAGTGTTGCTCTTGTAAATCTAAAGACTTTAATTTATGTAGTCGTTTTTTCTTTTCTGAAAACTTACGGAATCTTTTCTTTACCCCCAGTGTTTTAATGTGTCAAAAAGAGGTGCCTTGTTATTTATTTTTAAAATCAAATATTCTGGGTATTCAGTATGCCCTTTTAAGTTGGAAAACTAATGTTCATTAGTTCTGGGATATTTTTTCTTTGATAATTACCTCATTCTAATTTTCCAGAATGCATATTAATTGAATGTTAGACCTTTTGGATTAATACTACTTGTTTTTTAAGCTTTCTGATTTCTTTTATGTGCTTCCCCCCCATATTTAAGGAACTGTTAATGATGATGATGGTGAAGATTTTTTTTTTTACCCTTTTACTTTGGAAAATCGCAAACATATACAGAAAATGCGTATTATAATAATCCCTCATGTACTTATCACTCATTCTCAACAATTATCAATTCATAAACAAGCTGTTTAATTTTGAAGCAGATCTCAGACAGCATTTATTACATCCATAAATATTTTGGCATGTGTCTCTGACAGATAAGGACTCTCAGTTTTAAAGCTCTCATAATTATTGTTATAAAAATTATTTTTTAAAGTCATCAAATATCCCATCAGTTTATAAATTTCCAGGGTTATCATAAATATAATTTTTAAAAGGAGCTTAAATCTCGATCCAAATAAGATCAGTCACACTGTGGTAGATGAATGTGCCTTTTTAGTCTATTTTAGTTCAGTTTCCATTCCACATATATCTCTCTCCCACTCTCATTTTCTTTTCTCTCTTTTCCTCTTATGTGTGTGCATAGTTTATTGAAGAAATCTGATTATCCAGTAGTTTCCTGCAGTCTGGATTTTGCTGACTTGCAGGTTGATGGTTAGTAATGCTTATATGTATAATATGTATAGCATAGGAGGAATTCAGAAGGTATTTAGTAAACAGTAGTTAATGATAATAGTATAATTTTCTTCTCTTATCAACTAGTACAGCAGTTGTAACTTAAATTGTGTTATTAGTATCTTTAGAAGAAAACCTTGTTAATGTCAACGTAAAAAGAGCTTACTGGGCTTCCCTGGTGGCGCAGTGGTTGAGAGTCCGCCTGCCGATGCAGGGGACGCGGGTTCGTGCCCTGGTCCGGGAAGATCCCACGTGCCACGGAGAGGCTGGGCCCGTGAGCCATGGCCGCTGGGCCTGTGCGTCTGGAGCCTGTGCTCCACAACGGGAGAGGCCACAACAGTGAGAGGCCCACATAATGCAAAAAAAAAAAAAAAAAAGAGCTTACTAATTCATTAAAAAAAAACTATTTAATTTAAAATTACTGATATTAAACTAGGCACTTCAGTTTTGGAGGACTCATTACATATCATATCAAACTTAGTAGAATGAATCCAGATACAGCCAAACAATGAAATGCTATTAAGATTAAAGAAACCCTTGTGTATTAAAATGGAATACTTTCCCAAATATACTGTTAAGTGAGTATATTGTTAAGTAAGCAGTGTAATACCATTTATGTAAAACAAGTAGAAAAAGACCCTCTCTATATTCATTTATGTAAAAAGGGGGAATAACAATATATATGTATAAAATACCCCCAGACACATATAATATATGCCTCTGGTGATGGGAGCTGGTGACTAGAGCATGGGAGTGAGAGGGAGACTGAGATTTCAGAATTTGCAACCACGTAAGTATACCTTTTCTCCCCTCCCCTCCACGTTAAATTGCTCCAAAGTTTTTTGTTTGTTTGTTTGTTTTTTTGCGGTACGCGGGCCTTTCCGGTTGCGGAGCACAGGCTCCGGACGTGCAGGCTCAGCGGCCATGGCTCATGGGCCCAGCCGCTCTGCAGCATGTGGGATCTTCCCGGACCGGGGCACGAACCCGTGGCGGACTCTCAACCACTGCGCCGCCAGGGAAGCCTGCTCCAAAGTTTTTGATATGATTATTTCACCTTAAATGTCTAACAGCTTTATTGAGTTATGCTTCACATACCATTTCAGTGTACTCTTGAACTGTACAATTCAGTGGTTTTTAGCGCATTCACAGGGTTGTACCAACATGATGACAATCAATACTAGAACATTTTCATCACCTAATTAGCAATCACTTCCCATTTTTCTCCAAGTCCTCTAGCCCTGTGCAACCACTAAAATACTTCCTGTGTCTATGGATTTGCCTATTCTGGATATTTCATGTACGTAAGTGGAATCCTAAAACATGTGGTCTTTTGTGACCAACTTTATTCACATAGTGTGTTTTCAAGGTTCATCTGTATTGTAGCATCTATCAGTACTCCATTCTCTTGTATTACAGAATAATAATCTGTTGTATGGATGTACTGCATTTTGTTTATCCATTTATTGCTCGATAGACATTTGAGTTATTTCCACTCTTTTAGCCTTTATGAATAATGCTGCTCTGAACATTTGCATCCAGGTTTTTGTGTGGACATGTTTTCTCTTGCATAGGAGTGGAATTGCTGGGTCATATGGTAACTATGTTTTTATAAATCACTTTTGTGATTATTTAACTTACTATTATTGACAGCCATACATACTTAGAAATGGTGCTCTAAGTGAGAAAATCTAATCTAGGAATCATTTTCAAATGTAATGAAAATTTCGTAAATGTTATTGTCATAAAATATTGTCATAATGTTATCTGGAAACATAAGTAAACATGAATTTTTATTTTTCAATTTTTTTTTTAAATTTGGAGCCTATGATTTATTTTTAGGGGCCATAGGCACAGTACCTGTGTGCCAAAGTGTTAAAAACCCTAACATTTCATGAATGGACCCAGAAGAAAGCTAGAGGAAACTGTAGTAATGTGAGATTTGAACTTTGCAGGTGCTCAGTAGGACATAGTCTCACTGACTGGGGATGGGAGTGGTCCTGACAGGACACCAGGTGAAAGACATGATGTGGCACAGGAATGAAAACAAGACTCATGTATTCTTGTGAGTTGTCTGACAGTTTGGGAAGTGGAGAAGAACAGTGTGGTGGTCGTGGTCTTGTTTCTTTCTTTGCCCTCTCTCTTTCACATCCTTACATAAATGCTCCATGAGTAAACAATCATTTAAACAATTGAAATAAAATGAAGGCTTCTCTCACCTTGGTGTCCACATTTTCCACCCATCTAAGAATGGATTATCACTGCACATAAACCCATTCTATCAGGAACCTGTTGGTCTCAGCAGAGAAGTCAATGCCAGTCTGATTCTGCTAAAACTTCAATAAAGCTAAAAGGTAATCTGTGCAACCATTAAAATAATTTATAAGCAGGGTGTGTAGTATGATTCTATTTTTATAAGGGGAGGAAAGGATTGTGAAGCAGACAGTGACAGCTTTTTGATAGACAGTTACAGAATAGTCCCTACCTTGAAGAAACACTCAGATAATCACAGTTGAGCATGGTTTAATCCTCTAATAGAGGTTAAACATAGAGTTCTCAAGTAATGCATAAGAGGGCACCTTACCTAGCTTAAGTGGGCCCAGAAAATTTCTTGAAAGCAGATATTCTGGGCCAAGGCTGAACTATCAGTAGGAGTTAGGGGAATGGGTGGAAAGGGGGAGGCAAGGAGAAGAGAAGAATTTTAGGTACAGAAAACAATGAGGATAAAAGGCAGGGTGTGTGAATCAGCCTGTTGTGTTCAGTGACCTCTAAGCAGAGAAGTTACCAGATTATGATGTCAAGGAAGAGAGCCCCATGAGAAGAGCAAGGTGGAGAGGTGCTTTAGTCCAAGGTCAAACCATGGAAGCTTGGTGGGTCATGTTGCCAATGAGCTTAAACCGGATGCTGTCTATAGTGGACAATCACAAACAGCTTTCAGTACCAGAGTGACATGGTCAGCTCTGTGGTTTACGTAGGTTATTTTTGTTTCTGAGTGCCAGATCCAAGAGTCTAACCTTCTTTTTTTTTTTTTGCGGTACGCGGGCCTCTCACGGTTGTGGCCTCTGCCGTCGCAGAGCACAGGCTCCAGATGCGCAGGCTCAGCGGCCATGGCTCACGGGCCCAGCCGCTCCGCGGCATATGGGATCTTCCCGGACCGAGGCACGAACCCGTGTCCCCTGCATCAGCAGGCGGACTCTCAACCGCTGCGCCACCAGGGAAGCCCAGTCTAACCTTCTTGAAGGTCAAGAACTTTGTTTATTGACCACTGTATCCTCAGCCTAGTACAACACCTGGCATGTATCTAAGTACTCACTAAGGATGTTAGTAAGGCAGTATAGTTGTATATTGCAGTTGAGGGCAGGGGTTACAGCACGGGTCTGAATAGCTCCATGACCTTAAAGCAAGTTTCTTAATCACTCTGTGATCAGTTTTCTTATCTAGAAAATGGGGAGAACATTGGACCCTACCTAATCAGTTTGTTGGGAGGATTAAGTGAATTTATATAAAGCACTTAGATTTGCGTTTGGCTTATAGTAAGTACTGTGTAAATATTAACAGTTGTTAGTATTTCTTTGATAAAGATTAATACAAACTGGAACTGCTGAGGGCCTGATCTCAGAGCATTCATAGGGTTGTACAGGAATGGATGGATTTAAGAAGTATTGAGTAACACAGTTAGATAGGATGTGTGAATAAGGGTGAGACGGGGTTAAGGTTAATTTTCTGATTTAGAGCTGGAGCTTTAGGTTTCCCCCTTCCCCCAGTACACACACACACACACACACACACACACACACACACACAGACACACAGACACACACACAGGAACTACTGCTAATCCATTCTCGGTAGTTAGAGGAAGTTTAAGGCTTGTAGGTGGAGTCCCTGGTATGTTGAAGAAAGAGGGTTGATTTAGTGTGGCACACCCTCTTTTGGGTTTTTGTTTGGCTTCTCTGATTCTTTTTCTTCCCTTCCTTGGACTCCTCTTGAGTTCTTTTCTTCACAGGACAGAAACGTAAGAAGGGCCCAGGGCCACCTCCAGTTTGTGGGCTGGGACCGTGCAGCTGGTCTCCTCCCCTTGTCTCTTTTTTCCTTTCTCTCTATGCATTCCCCCCTTCTCCCCCCTGTCTCCCTACCTCCTTTTTTACCACAGCGGGACACAGGAGGAAGAATGTTTCCTCCTTGTTTGGCCCTGGCTACAGATTAGCTTGGTGCTTCACAGTCCTAGTAACGAGGGAAAACTTTGAGGAAGATGTGAAGGCATGTGCCGGAAAGGTGCTCCCTTGTGCAATTAAATTTAACTTTAAGAGGTTTCTCTTTTTAATTTTGTTCTTCTGGTGTGATATTGAAAAGGATTTGGAATCTAGTTAAACTGATGCTCCAGGAAAATAAACCCTTTAATTGTCTTGTGTTTTCTCATATATGGCCTCAGTCTCCAGTTTAAGGAGTGCAAACCACAAGGATTTGGGGCCAAAACCTTTTTATTGAGTATCTCTTGTGCATTTCTCATGATGGAAGTTAACTTTTTGGCTCATTAGGTCCCAGCTTCTTTCTCTCAGAAAATTAAATGAGGCTTCTCAATCTTTGGACCACCCTGGGTTATAAATAATTTGTGCTAAAAGCTTTTTATTTCCTAGAGTTTGCAGTGAATGCACATATGCTGTGGAGTTCCTTGTCTGGACAGTCATGAAAAGATGGCAGCCAGTGTTTATTGTTCTCACCACGTGCCAGGTTCTGGTCTCACCCCTTCCGTGCAGCATGCTGTCTAGTTATGTGGTGCTTTAGAAATAAGCCACTGACCTTGTAGAATTCATGCTAATGTTACCGTTGTTTTTAATTAACAGATTTCAACACTAAACTTGCACAATGTCTTTGAAACCAAGAGTAGTGGATTTTGATGAAACCTGGAACAAACTCCTCACGACAATCAAAGCTGTGGTCATGTTGGAGTACGTGGAGAGAGCAACATGGAACGACCGCTTCTCGTATCCTTCCAGTGGCATGGATGCCTGCACTGATCAACATGCTAGGTTCATAAGCTTGTTGAAAAGTGACAACAGGTTTAAGCTTTCCTTAGTGGAAGAACATGCCAGTGTGACTATTTTCATATATATTATTGTTCACATTTCCAAGTTCATTGCCTGTATGTGGCAGTCAACAATCTTTGATAACCTTTTGCTCAACAAATACTTTACTGAGCACTTAGTATATGTCAGGCACTACTTTAGGCTTTAGGAGTACATTTGTAAACGATGCAAACTACTTTCCCTTCATTCTACTAAAGGAAACAGATATTAAATGGATGTAAAACACAAAACCTGATGCCAGTGCTTCTAATAACAGGTTACATCCCGTGGGGGGACGTAAAGCAAAGCGAGGGCATGAGCGTGGTTGGAGTGCGTGTGCGCGCCTCTCTAGATGGTGGTCAAGGAAGGCCTCCTTGAGGATGTTGAGGATGTCAGGATGGTGATACTTGAGCAGAGGCTGGAACCGAGGGAGGGAGCAGGTCACACAGAAACCTGGGGGGGAGTGTTCCAAGCAGAGAGCAAACAGCAAATTCAGTGGCTCTGAGATGGAAACGTTTCTTATTTGGGTTTTCTACATTTGTGATTTAGGAGTTTTATATGAAAATATAAATTTGTGGTTTCCCTAGGACAGTCTGAAACCTGCTGTCCTGCATTCCTACATGACAGCAATCTTTTTTAAAAAAATACATATACACACACACACACACACACACTGTACATGATATGTATATTATTATAACGTTATTAATAATATTATTTTATATATATATTATATATGTAAAAAACACAGTGCAACCTCCAGCACCCAGGCTATATACTCTGGCACCAAAGGAAAAAACCACAGTATTACAATACTGTAGTTTCTTAGTATTGGGGAGGTTAAAGGGGTCTCTAGGAACCCTCAGCCACAGGTAGCTGGAGCAGAGTGGTGGGTGGCAGCCTCATCAACTCTGCCCAGTGTTTGCCAGGGGCCACGGCTGGGAGGGCCTGGGAACGGCCTGTGCCCTGACAGACTCCTGACCCGCCTCCGTCTTCCACCACAGGGACCACCACACACACCACATTCCAGGGCAAAGAAAGGGCATAGGGTGGAGGCCTGGTCTCTGGGTCTGAGTGCCATGG
Organism: Delphinapterus leucas; assembly: GCF_059928025.1. NCBI lineage: Eukaryota > Metazoa > Chordata > Mammalia > Artiodactyla > Monodontidae > Delphinapterus > Delphinapterus leucas. Next base: position 18,254,143 of record NC_143130.1, on the reverse strand, counting down.
CAGTGCCCCAGGGCCCTGAAGGAGGCCTTGTGGACTGGGTGGACACTGTAGGGACCAGAGATTCTTTCCCCCAAAAGGGAAGGTGAGATCTGAAGGTATTATTACCAGAGTGCGCGTGGAGGTTCCGAGTCCTCTCACGCGCTGTGCCGCCCTCTCCAGCAGTGTCCTGGGGCTGAAGGATGGCTGCCCTCACTGTGCGAGGTGTGTGTTCTCTAGAAAAGCTTGGATTTCATAAGACAGTGATTCAGCTTGTTCTCAATGCCTAACCTAATTGTCAATATTAAACTGAATGTTGATGCAAGAACAGTGAAGTTCTTTGAATTCATTACAATTGCAGTTGTCAGTAAGAAACATTTGTTAGGGTACCTATGTTCTAGGCACTACAGATACAGAAAATGATGGTAACATTTCTAGAAGACTTCAGAGTTTGCAAAGATCTTTTATATTTTTAATATAGAAACAAGCCTATAAGATCAGTGGGGCAGATATAATAGATGAGGAAACTGATACTCAGAGGTGAAGGGACTTGCCCCGGGTTATGCAGGTAGTCATTCATGGCGCATACAGACTTGCATACAAGATGTCTAACATCTAATTTCCTGTACTTTCCATTGTATCTAGATGATAATTGTTATGGAGTCTGTCTTTGAAGAGCTTATTTTTGAATTAGTCTCTTAAATTTTTTTTGTGGAACATCATGAATTGTTTTTGGTGGGAATCAGTAAAAACTGAGAAAGGGTTAAAGGTTACTTGTGTGTTAATGAGGTTGGGCTAAGCACATACTCAGGTACTTTTAATGCTGTTTTAACTAAAATAATGAGCAGAGAGAGGAGAGAAAGAGTTGGTCATAGAAGATTACAAGAAAAGAGAAAATGAGCATAAGGTAAAGAAAATAGAGTCATTAAATGTGTTCTTATTCTTCTACAGAATATACAGTTAATTGCTGGTTTATAAATGGTTTTGAGATAACTGACTTCCTTTGAAAGTGCCCCTTCAGTTACTGATATTTCTAAGATGTTTATTGTTTGATCCATCTAAGATGGCTCAGTTACTCTTGACCTGGTCACGAGTTTTCTCCTCCTCCCCTGAAATAAAAAGTACCTACAGAAACAGTAAACTGAGGAGTGGAATATCATTTTAAATTTTATTATGAAAAATAAAGGAATGAAATATCATTCTAAATTTTACTGTGAAAAAAGTAGCATTTTATTATGATTTTATTTATTATGTAAAATAATGTTCCTAATTGTTCTAAAGCCAGATTCCCTCCTTTTCCCTGTTATTTTGCCCTAGAATATAAGGTTGACATCTGATACTCAGATATTTTACGTAGAAATTTTAGAGGCTATAAATCTTTAATATTTTGAAACTGGAAAAAAGCCCTCCCTACAAATTGTTCACCACCATATATTAATACTTGATCTTTTACAAAGCATTTTTTGAGGTGTATGAAATATAATGCATACATAAGTAAAATATACATGTAGAGTTGAGCAAATAATTATAAGGCAGACACCTGCATTATCACCACACAGGTTAAGAACCAGAACACTGCTGGCATCCACCAGCCTTCCCCCACCAGCTGCCCCTCTCAGTTCACAAGCCTTCTCCTTTCCCTTGGAGGTAACTACTATCATATTATTCTCTTGTTTTTTAAAGAACAGCATGATTGCTTATATATACAGCCTTAAACAATATTGGTTAATTGTGTTTTGAACTGTGTATAAATGGAATCATACTGTGTACATTCTTTTGTGTCATAATTTTGTCTTTCAACATATAATGCATGTGATTAATTTGTTACAGATGATCTTGTAAAATATATATTATTAGCCCATTTTACAGTTGAGAATATAGTGGCCCAAGAGAGTTAAGATTGACTTCCTGATATTGTAGGCTAGATGCTGGGATAAAAATGCTCAAGTCTCCTTACACCCTTGAAGTGGGTATCAAAGAAGCCTGGTCTGCCAGCCGAAGTGTTTAACATGTGTAAGTATGGAACTTAGTGAACCCCTGTCTACAACATTTTTACTAAATATAACCTCTGTAAGGGCACAGATACCTGTCTGTTTTGTTCACTGCTGTATTCCCAGTATCTGGTACATATAGACACCTAGCAAATATTTGGTGAGTGAGTAGCTACTGTCAGCTGAATGCCATGAAGCATACTGTACGGATGAAAGAAGTAGCATTAATATTTAGCTAGTTCTCTTATTGTGTTGATAAGAGGGCTCTTAACCCTCATCCTTCATAAATGTACTGGGTCCAGTTATGTATGCAAGGCATTCTGGTTGATAGGTAATGTAAATAGAAGACATCAGTGTTTTCTTTTGATGCATTACAAATTACTACAGATGTAGTGGCTTAAATTTAGTGTTTCACTCTTTTATTATCTCCCAGTTCTGTAGGTCAGAGTCCATCGTGTGACTAGGTTCCCTGCTCAGGATCTCACAAGGCTGAAGTCGGGGTTGGCTGGCTGTCTTCTCATCTAGAGCTCAGGGTCCACTTTTAAGCTCATTCCTGTTATTTGGCAGAATTCAATTCCTTGCAGCTATAGGACTGAGGTCCTGGTTTCCTACTTGACTTTTGGCCGTGAGCTGCTCTCATTGACTTACGGTCACTCTCCAGTTGTTACTTGTGACCCCCTTCCATCTTCACAGCCAGCAGTGGCGAGTCAAGCCTTTCCCCTTCTGCAGCTGGCGCAGGGGGCAGGGGCTGGTAGGGATCTGCCTTTGAAGGGCTCATGCGATTAGATTAGGCCCATCAGGGAAGTCCAGGATAATCTTCCTATTTTAGAGCCAACTGATTACTAATCATAACTGCAGCTGCCAAGTCCCCTTGCCGTGTAAAGTAACTGGGTGTGCTTTCTTATATTCACAGTCCCAGGGGTTAGGGAAGGAAGTCTTGAGAGGCCATTTTTAGAATTCTGCCTAACACAAGTAATAATGATGCTCTATAACAGAAGCTCTGTGACAGCTTAGGTGCAGTCTAGGGTCGTTTGGGACTTACTCTTTAAGAGGTATATCAAATGCTTATGATATGATAGAGGCTAGGTGTAGATGTACATTTACTATTTACTTCCCTGGGTTGGAGTTCTTTGGTTCTTTTGGTTTACGGTCGACCCTTGAACAACACAGGTTTGAACTGCACAGGTCTGCCCGTACTCAGATTTTTTTCAATAAGTATACTGTCGGTCCTGTAACCATGGATATGGAGGGCTGACTGTAAGGGGCTTGAGCATCCTCGGATTTTGGTATCCACAGTGGGTACTGGAACCAATCCTCTGTGGATACTGAGGGACAAGTGTACTTGTATTCATGATTTTCTGCCTTTTGGTAGCTGTTAGGACAATTTCCGAACCCTAGCAGTGTAACATAGACGGTCTCCTACTTAAGGACAAGATAGATTCTAGTGAATAAATGGCTTTATGTTTAAGTCCATAGTGACTCAGTGAGGGGTTATTTAAGATTGCTTCCCTGAATGTAATTCTCCCAGATAGGAAAACCTGGCTCTAAAACTATTGTCCTTATTTCAAATACATATTCTATGAGGAGTCTTTTTCAAACATAGAACAATTTTGACTGCATTGAAAAATGTTGAGGTGGGAAATCTCCATCCTTGATGATCTTCACAAGTGTTAGAAGGAGGACCTCTTAGTAACCTTGACATCTACACTTAGCAGCCCATCAGTCTTTCTTAGATTGTGGGGATTGGAAAAGGTTGTATCTGTAGTCATCCCTGGTTGGTGCATCAGTAACAGTTTCACTCCCTTCTTCTAAATTATGTCAGAGTTCTTTTATTTAATGAGTCATTTTTTTATCCTTGCTTGCTAATTGATGATTTTATAGATACTGCATTTTTTACATGTCACATTTTAATTTTTTCGCTTACGAAATGTCAATAAAATTTTTCATTTTTTAAAGTTTTGTATTGTCAGTTCTTTTTTGACCATTATTTTACCATTTTCAATTTTAAGGTAATCTTTACTTTTATTCCCATTGCAAAACATTGTTTTTGGCCCACTATGCAGTAGAGTTAATAGTGTTAAAACTAAAAATTAAGCCCAAGCATAGGAAGCATCTTTTAATAGAGAAAATGAACTAAAATAAGTAATTTGCTGCTTACCAGCACTGCCTTTTGGTTGTAACAGAGTTCAGAGCTCTTGCTCCTGAACACATTTTGTTTCTGAATTTGAGAATTTGTAAGTGGAAAGTTTGTACATACAGGTATCTTTCTATTCCGGCTCCCAGAAAAGATGACTTGGAGGAGACAGTGTTTAAATCTAAATCTGACCACCTACGTTATTTCCCATTTTTGGTTTTTTAAAGTATCTTGTCTATAACCAAATCATAATTGAATGCTAGAGGGTTGAAAAGTGCTCCTCTTGGGTGCTCTTCCCAAGGCCTAACCATTTCCAGAGTGGTTGGGTATTTGAACAGGTTAAAGAAAAAGAACATATTTAGGTATATCTTTTAGGCAGTTGAGTGAAATTATGCAGTGAGACCCCAAACTATGCTGAGTTAAAATATTCATTTAAAAAATTTATTAAGGTGGACTCCATTAAAAACAATACATGAGTACATTCTCACTGAGGAAGAGTCAAACAATATATAAGTCCTGTATGTGGAGTGAAATGGGAAAGTCTCCCTGGATTCCTACCTTGCACAGATCCCTTTCCCTCAGCAGAGAGAAGGGAAGCCCTATTAGGTGAATTTTGCTGGTCATTTCTGTTTACATATACATGCAGTGGCTATACTGAGACATTAACTTTGTTGATGTAAAACATTTGAGCACATAATTAGCATATCATGTTGAAATTATGGTACTGAATTGCTGATTTTTCAGTATCAAGTAAGTTGTGTATTCTAGAAATGTGTGTATATGGCTTAAGGGAAGATTAGAGGAGCAAATACCATCATCATGTTGGATGGAAGTTCTGGAAGTAGGTATTCAGAACTTAAAGATAATAAATGTATCACTTCTGATTGTTGATCTAGAGCCTGGCCAAATTTAGTCATTTAAAAAAATTTTGTTTTTTCTTTTGGCAGTGATGTGTGGCTTGTGGGATCTTAGTTCCCTGAGGGATTGAACCCAGGCCCATGGCAGTGAAAACTCCGAGTCTTAACCACTGGACTGCCAGGGAATTAAAAAAATTTTAATTTAAATTTAAGTATGATATACGTGCTGACTGGTGAATGTAGAGGTGAATTCTCACAAAGTGGGCGCACCTGTGTACCCAGTAAACCGAGTGCTCCTACCAACCAGGAACCTCTGTTCCCCAGTCGCTGCAGTTAACTGCTGTCCCGGCTTCTGCAACACCTAATTCTGACAGCCCTTTTGCATCTAGTTTTACTAGGATAGGCTTGTGATCAGTTAAGATTTAAATTATGTCATGAACTAGGACTTTTTTTTCTAAAGGCATTTTTAGCTGAAACCTGGAGGGACCCCAGGCTGATCCGGGAGCTCATGTAGTACCTTACTTTGAAGCTCCTTCTCCATTGATGCCTTGTTCCCTCTCCCCTCCACCAAACCATGTCAATTCTCTATAGAATTTGTGTCCAGATAAATGAAAAAATTTTTCTTTCTTAGGTAGTGTATATTCAAGTCTCTACTTTCTTTGTAATACAGGTGAATATTTTTTATGTTATTGCTGAAAAATAGCTCTTATATCTGTACTATTTTATTTAATCTTCCAGTCTATAGAAGTTCATTATGATATCTAAGTTGACTTAAAATAACTTAATAGTTTCTTTTTTTTTTAACATCTTTATTGGAGTATAATTGCTTTACAATGGTGTGTTAGTTTCTGCTTTATAACAAAGTGAATCAGCTATACATATACATATATCCCCATATCTCCTCCCTTTTGTGTTTCCCTCCCACCCTCCCGATCCCTAAAATAACTTAATAGTTTCTTATTGTAACTTTTTTTTCTATAAAGAAACCTGGCACAGTGATATTACACTATTTGGGTGATATTTTTGCTTCACCATGTTTGTTTTTTAAGTATGTAAATAAAATTTTAAATATTTAATATAATAGTAATCGAACAAATATATATACATGGATACATGGAGATATTTTATTGGTTACTAATTACAATTAAAAGTAAACAACGAAAGAATTTGGAGGGAACATAGGAAAGTCTGACTGAGGCCTCCCAGACAATGACATCACGTGGAGAGGGCTGCTTGCTCTTTTTGGGGTGAGGATACAGGGTAAAGAGTCAGAGCATGTGAGGTTGATTTCCCACCTCCCTTCTATCACCAACGTGTCGGGTAAGTGTTTTTCATTCTGTGTATGTATCTATATAATCCTAAACTGCAAAAATGAAATAAGGATTTTTCATTTTTTAATGCCAGACTTGAGTTAAATCTTTTGTTTTAAAGTAGTATCTTCAATGAATATGAAAACCTTAACAATTTAACTAGAGATATCTATGCTTTATGTGTGGCCTATCCTGAACCCCTTGGAGAAAGACTTTATACAGAAACTAAGATTTTTTTGGAAAATCATGTACGGCATTTGCACAAGGTAAGGATTGATATATACATGATGTAAATGTGTTTATGGCTACATAGTTATTTGACTAGTTCACTGTTTTCCAGTGCAGAACTTGTATCAGGTTAAGGTTATTTCTTTTGTTTCCTAATTAGCATTTTTCTAATATGTATATAAGAGCTTTGGGTCAAGCTCTGTGTTGTTAGGTTCTCCAAGGGAAGTCAGTTTAGTTGCTCCAGATCATACAACTAGTAAGTTAAAGAGTAGGGTTTCAAATCAAGATGTGTTCAACTTGAAATCAAGTGCTTACATATCCTCTGGATGGTGTTTATAGAACCAAGTTTTCTTTACTGTTGCTTCCCACCTCTTGGTGAATCTCTGTCTTTATATTCAACATTTTAGATGCCTCTTCATATCCTATATAAGGTCTTTAAAAACCTAGAATTAAAAAGGAGAATGGTAAATTTAAAAGTATGATAGAAAGCCTCTGTGACCAGTTATTTTGGTCAGTGTGCCATGTGCATGAGGGCGACATCACCGACTTGATCTGTGTATAAGCAGTGAATGAATTTTGTAGTATTTGGCTACACGCAGCATTTCTGACTTCTTTTGGATTACTGATCTTATCAGGAACTGGATGAGATCATTTATTCTTTGAACTAGAAACTTGACTACCTTCTTTTCCCCCCCAGTATTTTATTTTATTTATTTTTAAAAACTTTTTATTTTATATTGGAGTATAGCCAATTAACAATGTTGTGATAGTTTCAGGTGCACAGCAAAGCGACTCAGCCATACATATACATGTATCCATTCTCCCCCAAACTCCCCTCCCATCCAGGCTGTCATATAACATTGAGTAGAGTTCCGTGCACTATGCAGTAGGTCCCTGTTGGTTATCCATTTATTTTATTTATTTTATACATCTTTATTGGAGTATAATTGCTTCACAATGCTGTGTTAGTTACGGTTGTACAACAAAGTGAATCAGCCATATGCATACGTATATCCCCATATCCCCTCCCTCTTGTGTCTCCCTCCCACTCTCCCTATCCCACCGCTCTAGGCCATCGCAAAGCGCCGAGCTGATCTCCCTGTGCTATGCTGCTGCTTCCCACTAGCCATCTGTTTTACATTTGGTAGTGTATATATATATATATGTCGATGCTACTCTTGCTTCACCCCAGCTTCCCCCTCCCCCAATGGTGTGTCCTCAAGTCCATTCTCTATGTCTGCATCTTTATTCCTGCCCTGCCACTAGGTTCATCAGTACCATTTTTTAAAAAAATTCCATATATATGCGTTAACATATGGTATTTGTTTTTCTCTTCCTGACTGACTTCACTCTGTATGACAGGCTCTAGGTCCATCCACCTCACTACAGATAACTCAATTTCATTTCTTTTTATGGTTGAGTAGTATTCCATTGTATATATGTGCCACATCTTCTTTATCCATTCATCTGTCGATGGACACTTAGGTTGCTTCCATGTCCTGGCTGTTGTAAATAGTGCTGCGGTGAACATTGGAGTACATGTCTCTTTTTGAATTATGGTTTTCTCTGGGTATATGCCCAGTAGTGGGAATGCTGGGTCATAGGGTAGTTCTATTTTTAGTTTTTTAAGGAACCTCCATACTGTTCTCCATAGTGGCTGGATCAATTTACATTCCCACTAACAGTGTAGGAGGGTTCCCTTTTCTCCACACCCTCTCCAGCATTTATTGTTTCTAGATTTTTTGATAAGGGCCATTCTGACCAGTGTGAGGTGATACCTCATTGTAGTTTTGATTTGCATTTCTCTAATAGTTAGTGATGTTGGGCATCTTTTCATGTGCCTTTTGGCTATCTGTATGTCTTCTTTGGTGAAATGTCTATATAGGTCTTCTGCCCATTTCTTAATTGGGTTGCTTGCTCTTTTGATATTGAGCTCCATGAGCTGTTTGTATAGTTTGGAGACTAATCCTTTGTCCGTTGCTTCATTTACAAATATTTTCTCCCATTCTGAGGGTTGTCTTTTCGTCCAGTTTATGGTTTACTTTGCTGTGCAAAAGCTTTTAATTGGGTCCCATTTGTTTATTTTTGTTTTTTCATTACTCTAGGAGGTGGGTCAAAAAAAGATCTTGCTGTGGTTTATGTCAAAGAGTGTTTTTCCTGTATTTTCCTCTAAGAGTTTTATAGTATCCGATCTTACATTTAGGTCTTTAACCCATTTGGAGTTTATTTTTGTGTATGGTGTTAGGTAGTATTCTAATTTCATTCTTTTACATGTAGCTGTCCACTTTTCCCACCACCACTTATTGAAGAGGCTGTCTTTTCTCCATTGTATGGTCTTACCTCCTTTGTCGTAAATTAGGTGACCGTATATGCATGTGTTCATCTCTGAGCTTTCTATCCTGTTCCATTGATCTATATTTCTGTTTTTGTGCCAGTACCATACTGTCTTGATTACTGTAGCTTTGTAGTATAGTTTGAAGTTGGGGAGCCTGATTCTTCCAGCTCCATTTTTCTTTCTCAAGATTGCTTTGGCTATACGAAGCCACCATCACCCTGATACCAAAACCAGAAAAAGATATCACAAAAAAGAAAATTGTAGACCCATATCACTGATGAACATAGATGCAAAAATCCTGAACAAAATACTAGCAAACAGAATCCAACAACATATTAAAAGGATCATACACCATGATCAAGTGGAATTTATCCCAGGAGTGCAAGGATTCTTCAATATACACAAATCAATCAATGTGATACACCAAATTAACAAATTAAGGAATAAAAACCATACGATCATCTCAATAGATGCAGGAAAAGCTTTTGACAAAATTCAACACTTACTTATGATAAAAACTCTCTAGAAAATGGGCATAGAGGGAACCTACCTCAGCATAATAAAGGCCATATATGGCAAACCCACAGTAATCATCATGCTCAATGGTGAAAAACTGAAAGCGTTTCCACTAAGATCAGCAACAAGACAAGGATGTCCACTCTTGCCACTCTTATTCAACATAGTTTTGGAAGTCCTAGCCACGGCAATCAGAGAAGAAAAAGAAATAAAAGGAATACAAATTGGAAAAGAAGAAGTAAAACTGTCACTGTTCGCAGATGACATGATACTATACATAAAAAATCCTAAAGATGCCACCAGAAAACTACTAGAACTAATCAATGAATTTGGTAAGGTTGCAGGATACAAAATGAATGCACAGAAATCTCTGGCATTCCTATATACTAACAATGAAAAATCAGAAAGAGAAATTAAGGAAACACTACCATTTACCATTGCAACAAAAAGAATAAAATACCTAGGAATAAACCTACTTAAGGAGGTGAAAGACTTGTACTCAGAAAACTATAAAACACTGATTAAAGAAATCAAAGATGACATAAACAGATGGAAAAATATACCATGTTCTTGGAAGAATCAGTATTGTGAAAATCACCCAAAGCAATCTACAGATTCAGTGCAATCCCTATCAAACTACCAATGGCATTCTTCGCAGAATTAGAACAAAGAATTTTACAATTTGTATGGAAACACAAAAGAACCCGAATAGTGAAAGGTTATCCATTTTAATTATATCAGTGTGTACATGTCTATCCCGTACTCCCTAACTATCCCTTTCCCCCATCCTTCCCCCTTGGTAACCATAAGTTCCTTCTCTAAGTCTGTGGAAGCTTGACTACCTTTTGTTAGCCCTGTGACCCTGGACAACTCACCTAACCTACCTTGTAGATTGAACTTCATGTTCCTTTATCTGTAAAATGGAGATAAAGTAACACAGTCTGTGTAATAATATGTCTAACCCTGTACATGACTAGGAGTAGATCTTTTTCAAATGGTAATAACCCATAAGTAGAGCACAATTGATCCTGTGATATTTCCCTTATAACATTTGAAGAAAAGCTCAGTTTTTCAAAGCCTATTTTATCTATCTGTTTATTTTATTTTGTTTTCATTGAAATATAGTTGACATACAATATTTTGTAAGCTCAGATTTTCAGAGCCGATTTTATCTGTTTATTTTCTTTTCATTGGAATATAGTTGACATACAATATTTTGTTTCAGGTGAACTACATAGTGATTCAACATTTACATACATTATGAAATGATCACCAAATTAAGTCTAGTTACCATCTGTCCTTATACAAAGTTATTACAATATTATTGACCATATTCCTTGCACTCTACGTTACATCCCCATGACTTATTTATTTTCTAACTGGAAGTTTGTACCTCTTAATCCCTTTCACCTTTTTGGCCCCCTACTCCAGCCTTCTCCCCTCTGGCAACCACCTGTTTGTTCTCTGTATCTCTGAGTCTGTGTCTGTTTTGTTTTGCTAGTTCATTTGTTTTTCAGATTACACATATGAGTGAGATGATGCGGTATTTGTCTTTCTCTGTGTGACTTATTTCACTTAGCATGATACCCTCTGGGTTCATCCATGTTGTTTTAAATGGCGAGATTTCATTCTTTATATGGCTGAGTAATATCCCATTGTGTATATATATATATATATATATATATATATATATATATATACCACATCTTCTTTATCCATTTGTCTATTGTTGGACACTTAGGTTGCTTATGTATCTTGGCTATTTGTAAGTAATGCTGCTATAACTGCTATGAACATTGCGGTGCATGTATCTTTTTGAATTAGTGTTTTCTTTTTCTTCAGGTAAATACCCAGGAGTGGAATTGCTGGCTCACATGGTAGTTCTGTTTTTAATTTTTTGAGGAACACCCTGTTTTCCATAGTGGCTGCACCAGTTTACAGTCCCATCAGTAGTGCATGAGGGTTCCCTTTTCTATAGATCCTTGCCAGCACTTGCTATTTCTTGACTTTATTTATTTATTTATTTTTGGCTACGTTGGGTCTTCGTTGCTGCACACGGGCTTTCTCTAGTTGCGGCGAGCGGGAGCTACTCTTCGTTGTGGTGCGTGGGCTTCTCATTGTGGTGGCTTCTCTTGTTGTGGAGCACGGGCTCTAGGCGCGTGGGCTTCAGTATTTGTGGCACGTGGGCTCAGTAGTTGTGGCTCACAGGCTCAGTAGTTGTGGCACACGGGTTTAGTTGCTCCACGGCAAGTGGGATCTTCCCAGACCAGGACTCGAACCCGTGTCCCCTGCATTGTCAGGCAGATTCTTAACCACTGCGCCACCAGGGAAGTCCTGTTTCTTGACTTTTGATGATAACCATTCTGACAGGTGTGAGGTTATAGCTCATTCTGTTTTTGATTTGCAGGAAATGCTCTACTTTTTATTTTATATGGCAGATACATTTTAGCGTTCTAGTATGTGCATTTATCAGTTTATGAAAGTGGTTTTAATGACAAGTAATTTAACTTAGTCTTAGCATTTTTCATATGTTAGTTTTCAAGTTAAAGTTCTGCTGTTGTGAGCTGGTTAGCTTTGGTTATAATATACTAGATAACTGTGTGAGTCATTTATAAATTTTGCTATTTTATGTTTTAGTGTAGGTTGTAAGTGTGATTTTTAAAAACCTTTTATTTTGAAATAATTTTAAGCTTATAGAAAAGTTGCAAAAATAATAAAGACTTCTCAAATACTTTTTACCCAGCTTCATAATACCCAGCTTCATAATATTAACATCTTGCATAACAGTGGTACAATTATTAAAACCAAGAAATTAATATTGGTATAATTGTGTGATTGAAAAATTACAATTGTGAAGTAGTTTTATGAAAGTTTAGAATACTTATATAATTGTATACCATATTTTCTCTCAAGCCCAGTGACAAAAAAAGAAGTTGGCTATTATGTAGATGACAAAGTAAATTGTTAATATAGCCAACAGAACTGAAAAGTTTCACCTGTGAGAACTTTTTAAATTACTAAAGTATTGCATTATGTTGTAGATCATTTAGAACATACTGATAAGGAAAAAGAAAATAAACATCACCCATAACATACCTCCGGAACTAACCACTGTTAATACTTCTGATATATCTATTTTTAAATATATCTTTTTTTGATACATATTAACAAAAATATAATTTGATATATGTCTTTTGCATATTTTTGTTTTGTGTAGACTTCCATTTTTTATTAGAAAATGAAGTCATGTTGTATACTTTATAATGTGCTTTTTGCTTTTAATAATATTGTAGGTCTCTTTCTTTGTCATTAAATAGACTTTTGTAATTCTGGCAGTGATTGTAAAATTTTTCATTTTGTGGAGATACTGTGATTTGTTTAAATATTCCTATATTGCTGGGCATATAGATTATTTCCAGTTCATAAAGTTGTGATTATAAACAATACTTCCATGAACACCCTTGTAGCTAAGTTATTCTTGTGTTACCAAGTTTTTTTATAGGGTAAGTCCCTAGATGTGGAATTACTGGGTCATAAGTCATGAACATTTCCCTCCATATCTCTATGTTCCGAATTGGTGGATATGGAGGCCCGGCTGTAGGGACTTGAGCACCTGCGGATTTTGGTATCCATGGTGGGGTCCTGGAAACAATTCCCCACTGATGTTGAGGAACAACCGTAGTAAGAAATTGTTCCTAGATTTATATTCTATCCAACCAGTAGCAGTAGTTCCTAAGTGGGCCCTATTCCCCAGCATTATTAATAGTGGTTGCGATTTTTAATTTATTTACCATATGATAGGCAAAAAAGTACTATTTATAGGCTATTCCTATCATCCTGAGACTTAACTGGTAAAACTCCAAGTTTAAAAGCATAGCTTTCATCAAGAGTTAATTGGATGAGTGTTGAGGTCATGTCTTGCCTAAGGTCACGCGGACGGTTGATGGAAGAACTGAAGTAAGAGCAGCGGTGGCCTCGGGAATGTCTGTCCTGTCCAGTGGATTTTTATTGTTAGACTGGATTTCCATTAAAATTAACTTTTTAAACATCAGCCCTCAGATTTCAGTTTGATTTTCATTTTTCAAAAAATAGTAGGTTTTTATTAAATAAATATAAAATAACTTATTTGGGGAATATGGAAAATGTGTCAATTTTCATAAGTAGTCTTATTCACAATAGTGAATAATATGAGGTGATGACATAACTGCAGGCTGATCAGAAGTGATGGACGTGAGGAAACACAATAGAATTACATTCTGTTTTAATCTGATCTAATATTCTAGCCCAAAGAACAGCATCAAACCATTATATTTTGTTTTTTTATCTTAGAGAATGAAACATTTACTCTCTAGTATGGACGCTTCACTTTCATATCTAAGATTCACATTTTTTTTCTAGCTCTTTAATTGTTACTAAAGGTAGTTAAAAATAAGAATGTAATTTGTAAATATAATTATATAGTGCTTGAATTATGTCACTTATTTAAGAACATTAGTTTTTGATAAATTTCATAGCTTACAAATGAAAATGATTAGTGCTTTCTGAGTAAAAAATATTTTTTTCTTTTTCTAGAGAGTTCTGGAGTCTGAAGAGCAAGTACTTGTTATGTATCATAGGTACTGGGAGGAATACAGCAAGGGTGCAGACTATATGGACTGCTTGTATAGGTAAGTACACTTTTAGACTCTCGACAGTCTAAACAGTATTGCCTGCATTTGGTAATTGCAGGAGTTTTTTGTTTGTTTTTACTACCTACTACCCATGAAAATGAGCAGAACTAAAGCATTACCTGATGTATGGACTTTTCTCTGCTATGGGGAAAGGTCTGTAGTGTGGGTCATGTGGGTATTTGGGAGCCAGGCAGTGTATGGAAACTTATTCTGTGAAAACTAAAACTGTATTTGATGGCATAGCTCTGTTTCTTCAGTTGTCTGGGACTGTGTAACACGCATTAAATCTTGACAGATCCGAAGTGAAACTTCAGCTTGGATGAAACTTTTAGTGAATCTAAGCTCGTGCCCCCCTCCAGCACGCTCTTGTTTGACTCTAGGGTTCAGCATTTTATGTTTCATGGAAGTACCTGGCAGTTTTCTCTTGACGTTCTCCCGCCCTTTCCTCTAGACGTACTGAATTACTGGCAGTGTTGTGATGCCTTGTGGTCTCATATCATCCCGCCTTTCCTTGTGCTATTCTGCCTGTCTGGATTGCTTTTCTTCCTTTCCCTGAATGACTAGTTCCCATTCCCAGCTCTGAACTCCCCTTTCCTTGCCTCAGTCTCCTGCTTAGATCTTTGGTGTTAACTGCCACTCATGTATGTTCCTGTGGCACCCTGGGCTGGTCCTCTCTAACTCATTCACGTAGACAGTGGAAATAAGTACAGTACCTGGGTACACAGGCAGAGACCCATTTGTTGAAGGACAGTGGATAAATAGGGTATAGTGCTGTTAAGCACCTGGGCCTTGTGGCCTGTGATGGTTGCAGTGATAATTTTGCCCTGTGCATTGTGGCTTGGGCCACAGATGAACCCCTGCCTCAGTTTCTTGCTGGAGAAGAGGAGTAGAGCTAGGTCTCAAAGTGTTTCCTGCACAGGTGCATGGGGCCAAGGCATGGTCGCCTTGGTGTGTCTGTCCTTTGCTTTACTGGTTCGTATTCCCTTTGGTTTTTATAACAACACTGGACTTTACTAGATGTAAGCTGCCTATGTTAGAAACTGGAACTCACTTCTAAATGGCCAGTAGCTCTATTTCCTCTTAGAAGAGCAAAATATAATAAAACCAGAAACCAGCAATTGCTAACATGGGCAAGGTTTGCTGGGGCTTTGGCTTTTACAGAACATGTCTGCCATCCATTAAACATCCTGACATTTGATTTCCCCCCTCCATCCACCAAAGTGGCCTAGTCATAAACAGAACTTTAAGAATTCCTTAGCTAAACCGTGGGGGAGAGCGGGGGGAGTTTTAAGGATCAGAGTGAGAGCACACGTGTGTTTTTGTCACTGCTAAGAAGCTGGGGCCACTGGTATATGGATGACAAAACAGAGTGCTTCGACTGTGTGCCGTGCAGTGGATCCCTCGTTAGCTGAGATACTTCAGTAAAGATTCAAGTTGTTTTTCTATTCTTTCTTAGTTTTCTGGGGCACCGTTCTCTTGGTTCTCCTGCACCTCTCTTTACCAAAATCAAATTGGTATTATTGAAAGTATAGTACTATTAAATCGGTACTGTTGAAGAGCTTTTATTAAATTTTGCAATATATATGATATATACACATATGTATGTGTATATATAAAGCCATATGAGGTAGTTGGTTTTTTACAATGGAGGAAAACTAAGGGTCAGAGAGGTCAAGGTCCCTGAGCTGGAAAAATTACAAGGGCAGAATTTAAACCCAGATCAGTCTGAATAAATCCATTTAACTTCTTCATTCTACCTAGCCTCATTCTAGAGAGTCATTGTAGTCACTTACGTAGGTTCTATTCTCATCCTTTAGCTACACTCTGCATTCTTTCTAGGATGATCTCTATTACTCCTGGTTTTAGCTACAACCTATATGTTGATAACCACCAAAATAAATGTTTATTGAAGGTGGTCTAAGTTTCAGAGGAATATTCTTACCTAGCTGCCTGTACCTCCAGGATGTTCCGTGGGTACATCGTACTGCTGCAGATGTTCACAACTGAGCTTGTTATCTTTTACACACACGCTGCCCCAGTAATACTCATTTTGGTTAATGGTAGTCCTGGACATCCAGATGTATATGCCGGAAGTCTCAGTTATCCTTCACCTAGGGTTATCCTCTCTACCTGACCCCTCTTGGTCAAATCCTCCAAATGTCTCTTAAATTTATTATTTCCTTTGCAGTGCTATTATAGTATTGTAGTTCAAGCTTTTTATTGTTTCTGACCTGGACTATTATTGATAACATCCCTGTAACCAGTCTCCCAGCCTTTGATTTCTAATTTATTCTATTTAGTAAACTTCTCAAGTGCAAATTTGATCACCGTCCAAAATCACTTAGTAACTTTCCACTGTCTGTAGTAAAGACTTAGAACCAGTGGCTCATGGGATTCACTTATAGAGTGTTTTGTTTGACCTCTGTGGGGTTGGCTTCATGTGACTGATTTATTTAATTATATTGGTAGACTGGGTGGTGAGATCCTTCTCATAGAGGGCACATTTGATTAGATAATTAGATAAAAACTGTAATTAGTATAAAAACTAGATAATTAGATAAAAACTGTAATTAGTATAAAAACTAGATAATTAGATAAAAACTGCTTGATAGTCTTTGCTTGTTGGGTAGTAGGTTATCCCGGCTATCTCTTGTTATTAATCTTAGTCTATAAGGAAATCTGTGTGAAGAAATGTAAAGGAAAAAAATCAGTTTTATTTCAAAGCATTTTTCAGTATTATTGTTTTGAAGTAATTTCTAGCCTTTTCTTTACTCTGATTGATTTATAAGATGGATATGCATTAGCATAGGTGACTTAAGGATTCCAATTTTAAAGAAAAACAATGATGCTCCTACGCCACCTTTCCTGCTGCTACATATCTGTTTAGGCCCTGCGGGCCCTTGAAGTGGGGTACTTAAAGTATGACCTTGAGAACTAAGGACTCTTGAAATCCAGTAGGTGTTAGTATGGGAACAGTTCTTATAATGGATTTTTTTAAAGATAGATTGAAATGCCTGATTTCTTAGAGGCTTCACAGTTACCTTAGGCTATTAGTTCTTGTTAGTTAATACTGTTGTGTTACTGCTGATACTCCAGAAAAGCAAAGGATACTTATCAATCACTTTTTTGCCAGAATAAATTATAAAAACATGTACTACTGCCTGAGTTAGACCTGAGCAGAACAGTCAGGTATTGACTGTGTGGTAGAGTATCGACTATTTAAAGAAATTATTGAAAGCTATTTTACTTTACGATTTCCTAGAATATATATCTTTCTTTAAAAACAAATGTGTGGTTAATAAATCTGATTGTAAAATACTACAGTGACTTAGAAATTAAGAATGGTGTCTGAATCAAAGTGAAAAATTATGCTACTTACATTTTAAATCATATCTATAAATTATTTTAAAAGCTTCTCTATCAAGCTTAAACTGTCAAGAGTAGAAATCTGTAATGAGAAGAATATAGATGATGAAAGTTAGTGTAAAATTTATTCCATGCGGGAAAGAGAATAGTGACTTGTCCTATCAGGTATAAAACGTATAAAGCTCCACTAAAACAGTGTATTGGCTGTGGAATATACACACAGATCTCTAGTGAATCCAGACTTCTGCAGATCTAGCAGCTACTCTTCAGAGTCAGCAAACTCCTACGCTGAGAAGTTTACACTTACTGTATAGGAATAAGGGGGCTGCTGTAGGCTTCTGAATAGGGAGTTGATATCCTGAAAGCAGAATTTTTAGGTAAATTGGATATGCCAGAAATGGGAAATAGAGATCAGTCATGAGAATGTTGCACATGATCCAAGCAGAGAGTCAACGAATGGCATTGAAAGTGAAAAGGAAATTAATGGGAGGAGGTGAGGAATAGTGTGAGAGGACAGGAGGACCAGCTGATTAAAGGAGGTAAATGGAAGGATGAGATAAGTGATGCTAATGTTTTAGGTAGGATTACTGGGATGGTCATGGTACAGTGACCAGAAAAGGAATGGTTTGGAGCAAAGGGTCTTATAGAAAGGCACATGTAATGGTGCAGATATGACTAAGTTCCCCCTACTCAGCACTTTGCACTGTTGAAATGTTACATTTGTTTATGTTTTTATGTCCTACCAGATGGGTAAGCTCTCTGGGCAGAGACTACATTTTTGTTTTTCGTTTTTCTATCCTCAGTGCCTTGTCGTACCTGGCATGCAGTACGCACTTGGTCAGTACTTGCTGAATGAGAGTGGGAGACCTCGTGAGTTTTCTGGCCCAGCTCTGCCACTTAGTAGCTGATGGACCTTTGCCGAGTTCTTTAAGCTGTCTAAGCTGCAATTTTCTTACACGTAAAATGAGGATCCTAATAGTACCCCATATATCTACCTCCTAGTATTCAGCCAGCTGCAATGCTTACGCCTGTCTCTGACACACGATAGGCGCTCCATAAGTGTCAGTGATTACTTTTATTTCCTGACATTCATGCTTTTATGATCTGGCTCCAGGCTGCTTTTCCAAGTTTGTGTTCTAATGTTAGCTTTTGCCATCCGTGCTGCTGGAACGTTACCCGTTTATTCATTTCGTAATTCGGAGAAGTATTTTTCGAGGACTGCCTGTCTGCCTGCCACTGTTCTGGACACTGTCTGCCAGACCTCACATTCTAGAGAGGAGGTGGATGTACAAAACCAGTAGACAAAGAAAAGAACAGGATTATTTCTCATAGTAGCAAGTGCTGTGAAGAAAACAGTTATGTATTAGATAGTTACTTCATTGGGGGTGGGAAGTGAAGGTTAGTTTGGTTTGGGGTCAGGTCAGGCCTGAGAGAGGTGTGTTTGAGCCGAGACCAGAGTGACAGAGGCCAGAGGTGAAATGCCCTACCCCAGGGAATCTGTTTCAGGTGAAGCAGCCGTTTCTCTCCAGCTCCTGCTTCCGTCTCAGTCCTGTTCCCCTTTTCTCAGCTGGAAGGCGTGGTGGAAGCACAGCAGGAAATTATTAGTGTTACAGTGAGAATGGAAGGGAAAGCTAAATGATATTTTGAAGGAAATGGCTTTGTAACCAGTGGACAGAAGAGACTAAAATGTCACATGGAGCACCAGGGTTGTAAGCCCTGGAGTCCAGAGCTGGAAGTGAGTGAATGTGGGAGGGAATTTGTGTAAGTGGTGGTGGCCGTAGCGCTTTTTTCATTATTTTTCATCGTCTGCTAGGATTGTCAGTGGAGTTACGCAGTTGAAATTTTTGTTTTCTTTGCTTGCAGTTTCAGTTGTCTGAACATTCAGCAGACCTTTCATTTTGATTCAGTGAACGTGGGTGTTTTAATACAGAGATTTTGTGGTTGTTGCCTAAATACTTGTATTGTCAATAGCTATTTTCACCTTGGCAGAAGCCGTCAAACGAATAGTTTTAGGTGTTGAGCATTAAAGGCCTTGTGGTGAAATCTGGGATGGTGAAAAGTGATGCTTGAATATTACATGCCTTTGTACACATTTAATCTTAGAACTCTTTATTCATCTTAGTAGTTCTTAGAGTTCATCATAGTTATCAGTCTTTCTTTATAAAGCTGTTTACCCCTGGTAGACAAAGTGATCTTGAATCTGTCAGTTTTGCCCATACTTCTTACTGTCTGTAACAATCTATTGCATTTTCTTACCTACTGATTGTGATTTTTTTGTTTGTTTGTTTAAAAATGAAAAGTTATGTATTTAATGGTGATAAAATATAGAGAACTTTCTTGACTTTGATCTTTTAACCATTTTCTGTTTAATTCTTTGCAAAGTGAACTTGGCTTATTTAACAAGAAGAACCCGGGAATGAGCAAATTAGACCGTAGAGGGTTGACCCTTGGATAGGAGCTGTTGGGCTATAAGAGTATTGGAAAGTTTTAGAACAAAACCCCTGAGTTTTTTTAAGTGAGACTGTGGTAATAGGGGTTTTTTTTTTTTTTGCTGCTCTAGAGGTCTTACTCTTTGTCTCTTAGGGCCTAGCAAAGGGAGTTGGGCTGGTAATTTTTATCTTTTTTAAAAATTATATTTCTAATTTATATATAATTAGTTTCTTTTGGATGTATTACTGAACTATTTTACAGTTGATTATAACCCTAAAATTATTGCTCTAAAGTTGCACGTTACTTGTTTTCCTACTGATTTTGACAGTGTCTATTGACATTATATTTGTTTTTCAGGTATCTCAACACCCAGTTTATTAAAAAGAATAAATTGACAGAAGCTGACCTTCAGTATGGTTATGGTGGTGTAGATATGAATGAACCACTTATGGAAATAGGAGAGGTAGGACATTCTTTAAATGACTGGCAAACATAAGAGTGTTTTTATATACTGAGGAAATTTGATTCACTGTCCTTTTCTTAAGGACACTGAGTGGACTATCTTAAAATTGTCAAGATTTAAAACATCCTAGGGAATAATTCCCTGGCGGTAAAGTGGTTAAGACTCTGTGCTTCCAATGCAGGGGGACGCGGGTTCGATCCCTTGTCGGGGAACTAAGTTCCTGAAAGCTGTGTGGCCAAAGGGAAAAAAAAAAATATCCTGAATGTTAAGTAAATGAAATACTGTTATGATTTCCTAAGAATCTGCAGATAGATGAGACGAACAGAAAAGATGTGATGAGTATTATTTTAATAGTTAAATTAATGATGGATGAATGACAGAAGGTTAATAGTTCTGCTGTATGAAAAATCTCATAAAAAGTATTTAGAAAATGTTGAGACTCTTATGGTGAAAAGTGTGAAGGACATGGACTTAAAAGACAACCTAAAAGAGAGGAAACACAAATTTGTGGATGCAACAAATTTATTTTAACTTTAAAAAGTAATTAAAGAGGGTTTCCCTGGTGGCGCAATGGTTGAGAGTCCGCCTGCCAATGCTGGGGACGTGGGTTCGTGCCCCGGTCCAGGAAGATCCCACATGCCGTGGAGCAGCTGGGCCCATAAGCCATGGCCGCTGAGCCTGCACGTCCGGAGCCTGTGCTCCGCAATGGGAGAGGCCACAACAGTGAGAGGCCCGCGTACCGCAAAAAAAAAAAAAAAAAAAGTAAAGAAATTCAGAGTAAAACAATAAAGTGTGCAGTTCAACCAATTCACTCAAATTTTTGAGATACAGTTCAGATTTAAATGTGGAAAATTATAATAATATATAAAACATATACTGACTATGCAAGAAATACTCTGGTGTGGTGTTTTTTTTAAAATTATTTATTTATTTATTTATTTTTGGCTGTGTTGGGTCTTCGTTTCTGTGCGAGAGCTTTCTCTAGTTGTGGCAAGCGGGGGCCACTCTTCATCGCAGTGCGCGGGCCTCTCACTGTCGTGGCCTCTCTTGTTGCGGAGCACAGGCTCCAGACGCGCAGGCTCAGTAGTTGTGGCTCACGGGCCTAGTTGCTCCGCGGCATGTGGGATCTTCCCAGACCAGGGATCGAACCCGTGTCCCCTGCATTAGCAGGCAGATTCTCAAGCACTGCGCCACCAGGGAAGCCCTAGTGCAGTGTTTTTTTATTCATGTCGTACATATTTATCGAGTAGCCAGACATTGGGGATACAATGGTGAACAGACAGAAGGTCCGCTCTCCTCATGGGGAAGCAGATGCCAACAAAGTAGAGAAATTAATGTTAAATTTTGATGGGTGTCAGTGAAGGAAATAAACAACTAAGATGCAGCATTAGTAGAAATTTAAATTAGAATAACCCTTTTAGAAAGAAATTTATCAATCAAATTTATCAATAAATTTATCAATTTAAAGTAGACTTTAAAATGTTCAATACCTGTTGACCAGGTAATCCCACGTCTGGTAATTTGTACTGCAAAACTAATACGGAAAAACGGTTTAAATGTTTAAAAGTATTCCTTGCAGTCATTAATAAGGGTGACTAATGGGCTAACAGTCTAAATTTCCAATATCCAATAAAAATCACACATAGAAGACTATATACAATATGATTTTGTTATGAAAGTAAGCAAAGGGATAAATTAGTAGAAAACAGTTAATAGAAGCATTAACAAAGGGGAAAATGGTTTTTGAAAACATTTGGACACAACATTATATGTTTAATAGGAATAAAGCTGTAGAGGGGAAAGGATGTAGGGAAACAGATCAGTGGGAAATACCAGAATCTTAATAGCAGTTGCTTTAGTTTGTAGGATTATAAGTGAATGTTTTATTTTATAATCGTTCCTTATCACTAACGCTGTCATGCCCACTCCTCTTCCCAGAGGAAATCACTATAAACAATTAGATTTATATCTTTTCTGAATTTTACCTGCGCATTTACATATAAATATATATATACATACATAATAGTTTTGACATCCGAGCATACATAAAATTCTGCAACTTGTATTTCTTGCCTTTTGTTTAACAAGTAGGGATATCAAATAATTATTAATTATTTATTAAACTATTCCCCTTAGTTTTCATTTTTTTGTTGTCACAAACAATACTGTGTGAACATCATTGTTCATTTGTTCACTTATTAAATATTGTTTGAATCCCTCTGTGTGCTAGACACTGTACTATATGCTGGGAATATGGTAATGAGTAAAGTAAACAGAAATCTTACAATCATGGAGTTACATTTGTGTATATATCTGCTGGTACATGAGCAGAAATTTTCATGGAGTGAGTACCGGGAAGTGGATTTTCTGGGTCAAAGCACAGCCTGAACTTTGATAGCCCTGCCACCTTGCCTTTCAAAGGCTTTACCAGTTTGCCCTCCTACTACAGCTATAAAATCCCATTTTCTTATGTATTATCTTCTTTGTGCTAATTAGAAAGAAAAAGAAGGCAAAACCTGAAGATTGTTCCTTGTGGGAAAACAGATGCTTTTACTTATTTTTATAAAATTACCAGTGGATCAGAAAAAAGTTATCCCAGGGAAACAGTAGAGAGGCTAAAAACAGAATCATACCTGTGTGGATGCAGCTACGTTGGAAACAGGAGAAATCAATTTTTTTTTTTTAGGAGCAATCAGTTTTTGATACTGGAATAACTTGTACTCTGTATGAGAAAAATTTATTGGAGTTTAAAGGCTTTCGTGTGAAGGCAAAACTTGAAAACTTTGGAAGGCAGCATAGGACGACACATATCTCCTCAAGGTTGACCTTAGGGAGTGAAAGAGTTCTTAAAAGACACAAGAATGCAAACAATAACGGAAAAGATTGATAAATTTGAGCACATTAAAATATAATATATTTTTACTTAAAAAATGCTGTAAAGAAATTCAAAAGTCAAGTCACAAACTATGACAAAGTGTGATATGTAAAACTGTCAAGGGATTAATTTCCACGATATATAAAGAACTACGAGGTTGCATTGAGAAGAAGACAAACATTAATGGAATAATGGGCAAAAGAGATGAATGGACAGTTTACAGAGAAAAAAGAAAACTGAAATGCACAAAAATCATAAAAAGATGCCCAGCCTTATTCAGGAAATTGCCAGTTAAAACGTGAAGGAGGTCCATTTTATGTCCATCACATTGGCAGAGTCTGACCAGAGCCTGGCAGTAGCAGTTGTTGTCAGGATGTCGGCTTCAAGTGTAAAGTGGAAAACCACTTGGCTTTGTTTAGTAAAGCTGCAGGCATGCCTGCTCCTGTCGGCCAGAGTCTCCACTCGTAGGTGTGTATCAGGGAACCGCTTGCTTATGACCACCAGAAGGTGAATACAGGAACAGCCGCGGTGTTCTCAGTGGCAAAAGCTGGGATCACAAACAGTGTCATCAGCAGTAGAAGGTAAAAGCTGATCATAGTGTCTTCATTCAAGAGGATACTATATAGCAATGCCAATGATTGAACTATAAACCCTATCAGTTTGGTTGGATTTCAATAACAAAGTTACAGTTAAAAAATTATACATAAGAAATAAGATTAAAAAATAACAAAAAATAAATAAAATTTAAAAATAACAAACAAAACAAACCAAAACAAAAATCATACATGGAAGAGCATACAATGTGATTTTGTTATCAAGGTCAGAAACAGTCAACTTCAGGACTTCCCTGGTGGTCCAGTGGTTAGGACTCCGCACTTCCATTGCAGGGGGCACAGGTTTGATACTTGGTCGGGGACCTAAGATCCCACATGCCACGTGGTGCGGCCAAAAAAAAAAAGAAATAGTCAACTTCAAAAATATCATATGGGGATAGTTACACACTTGGTAGAGCTGTAAGGAAGGGAATGATTTAACACAAAACGCAGGATAGTGATAATCTCTGCGGGGAAAGAAAGGAGGAGGACATTTGGGGCAACAGTAATGGTGAAGCCATATTTCTTAAATTGGGTGTTGAATACAGGTATGTTTATTTTATTATTCTTTAAATTGACTTATTCTTTTATGTTTGTATGAGAGGTGTTATGATTTCAAAAACCAGCCAACAGCCAAATCACATTATTTTATTTAACATAACTCCTTTGTTTCCATTATAGTTTTGGTGTCTATAGCCCTTCCCTAATATTGGGCATTTAACAATCAATAAATTAAGGTTTTATAAAAATCAGTTATTTCTGTAAGATTTTCAATTAATGATAAAAGCTTAATTCTGTTGTTTGTACAAGTCTGATATGATAGTCATTGTCATTTTAAATTAGAAATTTATTTTCCTTATATTCAATTTTTATTTGAATTTTGAAGTAGAGTTATAAATACTTCATTTGATGGGTGTTTTTACTTTTAAAGGAAGTCTTGAACAAATGTTTAAATCAGATACTGAGTAATTCAGCCTTGATGATTTTCATTTTTCCTGGCAGCTAGCATTGGATATGTGGAGGAAATTGATGGTTGAACCACTTCAGACCATCCTCATCCGAATGCTGCTCCGAGAAATCAAAAAGTGAGTACTGACATTGACCTTCCTGAGTCAGTTCTAATTTGCTGTTTGAAATGGTCTAAAATAGTGAACGGTTGCATGGCTGTCAACTGCACATAGGCCTCATTTTACTGTAACAAGCCTCATTTTCCATTCTAATGCCAATATTTTAAAATCGTTTTATAATCTTTTGGTTTTGGGGGGCAGATTTCACTATGACCTAATATGCTTAGTAAATAAATAAGTCCCTGAAGGAAGTGACTTGTTGTGTAATCCTGAAACATCTTGGATCTTGTAGGCAGTGCTGAGTTGTTTGAACATATTCTCAGCTGAAACCCTGATGACAGTAACCTACTCAGGAAAACAGATTCTTCCAGTTGTTGGCCACCTTAATAATCAGTTAACTTGTGAGGTAAATTTATGAGGAAAGGGCTTCCCACTGTCCTCATGGCCCAGAGTGGTTGACTCTTTACCTAACTGCTGTGTGAATAACGTTTGGCACCAAGTAAGTTATCCTGTGGAGTCCAGAGTAGAACATTCTTGGTCAGCTCTGGCCTAGAAGATTCTTACTAGACCTCAGCTCTGGGGAATCCGAAACTGAAATCGCTCACACAGATAAATTCTAGGTGACTGGAACTACTGTGAAAGGAATGCTGTAGACCAGTGAATTGCTGTGTGATAATGGCCACTCCCTCTGAAACTGCTTTCATTAAGAAGACCCAAATATGGAGTTTTCTATGTGAGGAAAAAAGCAGAGCATTGTTCTTACTATGGGGCTCCTAATAAGAAATAAGAGGTTAAGAAAAAAAGCCATAAAAGGAGAGACTATTTTAATAATTAATGTTAACACCAAATAGAAAATATGTGGTAGGAGTTAGTAACTTGGTTTTAAAAATTGTCACTCACACTTTTCATGATTCTACTGTTTCCAAAGGTGATGAGAGAGAGGAAAGGCAGTAGTGAAGCAGTAGGGTGGAACAGTTTTCTTCCTTCCTCTTTCTCCACTGAACTATGACTGACTAAAAGAACACGTCCAACGAGAGTTACAGGCTCTAGTATAATTTCCTTTGCTAAGAAATATTAGCTTTCTTCTTGACTTAGAATTCAGCTATTTTACATTAAAAGTATAATGAAAATATTGTTATGATTTTCTAAATGCACTTTTAATGAAATGTCTCTTTTTTTTTAAAAAAAAAAGAATTTTATTTATTTATGGCTGTGTTGGGTCTTCGTTTCTGTGCGAGGGCTTTCTCTAGCTGTGGCAAGCGGGGGCCACTCTTCATCGCGGTGCGTGGGCCTCTCACTACCGCGGCCTCTCTTGTTGCGGAGCACAGGCTCCAGATGCACAGGCTCAGTAGTTGTGGCTCACAGGCCCAGTCGCTCCGTGGCATGTGGGGTCTTCCCAGACCAGGGTGCGAACCCGTGTCCCCTGCATTGGCAGGCAGACTCCCAACCACTGCGCCACCAGGGAAGCCCCGAAATGTCTCTTTTAATATAATTTTGATCCAACCTAGTAAATTTTCCTTAAGTGTGATTGTTAGCTTGTTAAAAATGAATTTTATGAAAAATTAAAGAAAATATAACTGAGAAAAATAATACAACAGTAGGATACTAATTCTGGAAAAGACATAGGGACTATATGTTTAGAGACATTAGGGCAACTTGTTTTAGTTTTGTTGTTAAAATCAGTTTCCATTAAAGTATTATTCAACATGCTTTACTAATATCTCATTTATTTTTTATGTCTACTCTGTTAGGTAGGTATTATCTTACATTTTACAGCTAAGGGTACTAAGGCTTAATAATAATAATAAAATATGGAAACTGTGTACCAAGCAGTGATCTAAAAACTTTACGTGTGAATCCCATTTAATCTTCACCCTAGGTGATTGGTACAATTTACCATTTTACAGTTGTGTTGCTCTATTCAGCTCCCATCTTCTTAATTCCAGAGATTCAAATCTGGAATTTTTAACTCTGAATCCATTATGCCTGTCATTTCAATCCACAGAATGTTTCTTCCACTCCTAGCTCCAGTACTTAAGCTTAATGATGAATATATTTTGGTTTTATAATGCTTTGAGTATTCTAGTGTTTTCACACGTATTTTCTTTATTTGATCTCAAGGAGGCCAGGCAGGTTTTATTTATAAGTAAGCAAATTGAACTTCAATAAGGAAAAATGACTTACTGAACTTGATGTAGGTCGGAAAGAGACTCCATGCCTTTAAGCTTCCAATTTGGGTCTTTCTGCTACATTGCTTTAACATCTATTTACCCTTTGTCATGTGAGATATCATGGACAGATAGGGTGACAATAAAGCATGATGAGAGAGTGGTAAATTGCCCAGAGCACTGGGAAAAGTAGATTGAAAAAGGTGAGATGAAGTGGAGAGGATTATACAGTGAAAAGATTTCAGAGCAAGGACAAATGACATGCCGGCAATCCCTAACCAGATAGACGTGGTTTTATTCCTGCCTAGATAGGTCTCCCTTAGTGCTAACATTATTTAATGTAGTCTGAGAGGTTATTTTTTATCATAATAGCCAAGAGTTACTAAAAGAAAAGACATGTGCCTTTCCTAGTTCTTAAATATATTTAGTACTTGGTACACTGTTTACCCTTGGACGTCAACATTTTTTAGATACTGCTGCTTTAAAACTGTTCCCAGGGTTTTACGTTTGTTTAGCCCTGTGATTCTTAAGCACTTGTCCTTTAGCTAAAATGCTTGCTTCCACCACTCAGGTGCTTATCTGATACTAATGATACAGCTCTTTTCCTACAACTTGGGTTAGATAATCCCTACCTCAGTTAATTGTTCTTTATTTTACCCAAGTAATATACTTTCTCCATCTTTTCACTGTGTGCTCTTAGCTTCATCAGTAGATGAATTAATTTGGTTAGCACCTTTAGGAAAAGAGTAGTTCCTAATGTAACTTTGGTTGTGCAGAGGTATATTTTATGCTGCACCATCACCTGCATCTCTAGGAGTTTTTGTATAGAATCACACATAGAACTGTCCTTCATTTTCTTATTGTAAGAGAAATATACAGATCATAAAAATTCCCCAACTCACAGGTAGTGTGTTGATCTTCTTGGAAGATTTCACAAAGTTGAGGGCCATCTCAGCCTTGAAAGAGGTAAAGTTATCTGTCAAGCTAATGGAGGACTTTTTCTTGTGAAATCAAAATGTTCTGCTAAGTGAAAATTCTTACTAGGCATGAATGCTGAAATGCTCAGTAAACTGTAATACAATTTCATGACTTTTGAAAAAAGTTGTATTGGGTGGAGTGGGGTTTCTGTAGATCAGAAAAGACGGTCTAAAAAGGTCACAGGCAGGAAAACAAGACAGCAACATAAAGTGACGTAAAAGGCTAAACGACCATGTATCCTCTGCTTTTCAGGTACAGACTAGGTCCAGGCTCTTTTTTTGATTAATTGTATTCTATAAAGGTGGCTTCTTTTGAGGTATATAAACGCTACAGGAATAATCCCAGCTTCATGGATTTTAGAGAAACTGTTTCAGTGAAGTACTAGATTTAAAAGTGGAATGTAGGTTGCAGAATTTTTTTGTTTGCTTAAGAGAGTCAATGAAACAATTGTTTAATTTTTTTTTCATGGTATCATGAAATCTGTACACATAAAATTTAATTGATAATCCAAAAGTAAAAGTGCTCCTCCTATATAAGGAAGAAAGATACAAGTGATGTAGTCATAGGTTGTGTATCTGCATGTTTTTCACAGTGTCTGCTTCACTAAGGAAAGATAAAAGTAATTCTATTCATATAATAACTTGTCTTTTATAATAAAATAGTAGAATTGCCAATTGGGGCTTTCAGCGTAGTAACAACCTAACATTGTTTTTAATTTTAATAAATAAAATGCTGTAACTTTGTGGATCTAAATGTTACAGTGTAAGAATATGAAATTAGAGAGAAGAAAGTAGATACATTTTTAAATGCAGGTAAAAGGATTTGCTTAGATGCTTAAAGATACTGTTGAAAACACAGACTTTTTAATGCTAAATGAATTCAGAATTGCTTTCCTTTTTTCCAGTAGCTCCACAGTTAACTTTCTAGTGTCAAGTAGTCTTTGAACAAAAGTAGAAACTTTAAAAATTTTTTTTAAAATATATTTTATTTATTTATTTTTGGCTGCATTGGGTCTTAGTTGCTGTGCGCGGGCTTTCTCTCTAGTTGCAGCGAATAGGGTCTACTCTTCGTTGCGGTGGGCGGGCTTCTCATTGCAGTGGCTTCTCTTATTGCGGAGCACAGGCTCTAGGCGTGCGGGCTTCGGTAGTTGTGGTGCCTGGGCTCAGTAGTTGTGGCGCACAGGCTTAGTTGCTCCGTGGCCTGTGGGATTTTCCCGGATCAGGGCTCGAACCCATGTCCCTTGCATTGGCAGGTGGATTCTTAACCACTGTGCCACCAGAGAAACCCCAAAATAAAAACTATAAATAAAATTCTTTCTTCCCCTTTGAATTAGGAACAATCTATAACATAGGCTGCTATGGCTGATTTGTGTTTTCTCTGGCATGTTCATATGTTTGTTATTCTATTTCTTAACTGTTAAGAAATTATAGATTTCATTGAGGAAAAATATCTTGGATAAAAATAAAATTTAGGGCTTCCCTGGTGGCGCAGTGGTTGAGAGTTCACCTGCCGATGCAGGGGTCACGGGTTCGTGCCCCGGTCCGGGAGGATCCCACATGCCGCGGAGTGGCTGGGCCCGTGAGCCATGGCCGCTGAGCCTGCGCTTCCAGAGCCTGTGCTCCGCAACGGGAGAGGCCACAACAGTGAGAAGCCCGCGTACAGCAAAAACAAACAAACAAACAAACAAAATAAATAAATAAAATTTAATGTAGTAGTTTTTATTCTTTTGTATCTCAGTTTCTGAGAGATGTTTTAAATTTCCCAGCTCATTTTAGATTTATGGATTTTCATCGGTGCCGTTGTTAGTTTTTGTTTTATGAATTTTGAGGCTCTGTTGTTAGTTGAATAAATAATCAGGATTATTCTGTTCATGGTTAATTGTTTTTATTGTTATGTAGTAACTTTATCTATCTTGTGCTCTTTTTCCGTATTCTGTCACATATTAACATTGTTATAACAGTTTTCTTTTGGACTTTTGGGGATTTTGCTGTGTGTGTGTATCATTTAGTGTAAAATTAAATATAGATACAGGAGGCCATACAACACAAATGTACAGCTTAATGAATTATTATAAGGTGAATGTGCTTGTTACTGCCACCCAGGTTAAGGACTAGAACCATGCCAGCCTCCCCTGAGACCCTTGTGTGTGTCCCATCCCCTCCCTTTCTCCCATAGTAACCACTACCCAACTTTTGAGGCAATCACTTTCTTCTATTTCCTTATGGTTTTTTCACCCATGTGTGCATTCCTAGACTCTGTAGTTTAGTCTTGTCTATCCTAAAAAAACCTGCTCTAGACTGTGCCCCGACTGAGCTAGACTGAGCTAGACTGCGCCCAGACTGCTCCAGACTGTACCCTGACTGCTCCCAGACTGCACCCAGACTGCCCCCAAACTGCGCCAAACTGCCCCCAGACTGCTCCAGACTGCACCCAGACTGCGCCAAACTGCCCCCAGACTGCTCCAGACTGCACCCTGACTGCTCCCAGACTGCACCCAGACTGCCCCCAAACTGCGCCAAACTGCCCCCAGACTGCTCCAGACTGCACCCAGGCTGCACCAGACTGCGCCCAGACTGCACCCAGACTGCCCCCAAACTGCCCCCAAACTGTGCCAAACTGCCCCCAGACTGCTCCAGACTGGACCCAGACTGCGCCAAACTGCCCCCAGACTGCTCCAGACTGCACCAGACTGTGCCCAGACTTCTAATCTAAAACATCTTTTAATCAATAGGTTTCTCCTCCATCCCTTTTTTTTTTAACTTGTAACTTATTTGTTCATGAATCCTGGCCATTTGATCTTTAGACTTTACCACTGTCTGGATTTTGGTGATTGCATGCATGAGGCCCATT
Source organism: Delphinapterus leucas (assembly GCF_059928025.1). NCBI lineage: Eukaryota > Metazoa > Chordata > Mammalia > Artiodactyla > Monodontidae > Delphinapterus > Delphinapterus leucas. The sequence goes on along the minus strand of NC_143130.1, from coordinate 18,223,336 downwards.
TATACGTGTTTCTTTGTCCTCTGTTTCCTGTAAATTGGCAGTTCAGTGTTTTACTCAGACTCAGGTTGGTTCTTGCCGGCAAAACCAAAGATATTTTGTTCTTTGGTAATGTCTGATTTTTCACTCTTTTTTTGATGTAAGCAGCCACTGATGCTAAATGCTGACATCTTTTAGTATATTGGGGTTTGTAAAAAAATGCCACCTTAATTCTGTCATTCGGTTTTCATTTTTTAACTTGAAAAATTTTATAAAAATATTCTTACCCTTATCTACTATTTGGTTATCGTATAGGAAGGGCGAAATAACTGCTTGTTTCTTTTCTTTTCTTTACCGAGTTGTCAGGATAATGAGTTGGTTTGCTGTCATGTTCAAAAAGTGGCCAATTAGCTTTTTTTTTTCCAACATACTGTGATGAAACTTATAGACTTAAATATATTTGACTTGTTCCTATTCATTGTCTAACTTTATTAAAGTTTAAATAGCTTCTCTTTGGTTAGTTGGTGCCAGAGCCTTTTTGAAGTGACCCTAGTCATCATTGATAACTTTCTTGCTATCTAGTATGTCAGTGTATTCCAGGCTTATCTTGTACATTTTCTTCCCCAGACCTGGTACCAGCTACTCAGTGAAAAACTTAGTTCCAAATACACAAATGACATGTACATGCATTCTTGAAAACCTTTGAGTGTTCCAGATCCTTTCCTCAATCTTCCTCTCCACAGAGGTAATAATCCCTGTTATCATTCGGTTAACTGTCTTTTCAAACCTTTTCCTATGAATTTTTATATCTATGTAGAGAAATAAATATGATACAGAATACAATACAGAATATTGTTCTGTTTTCTTAAGTATAGAATTTTTTCTTTTTTTCTAACTTCTGAAAATCATTTATGACGTACTTCTTTTAAAATTCAGTTTTATATCTTGATAATTTTTCTATGTTTGTACGTAGAGATCTTCCTCATTCTTCCTAAACTCTATATAATATTTGGTATGGCTCTACCTCATTTTTTAAACTCTTCTCCTAGTAATGTCTATTAGGTTGTTTCCAGCTTTTCCATTACTACAACTCCTGGCTCTGTCATGCACAGGTGCAGATGTTTGGAGCCATAGCGTATGTGCCTTTAGAATTAACGTTGCCCTCTGTAAAGTACCTGTTCTTCCAAAGGCAGAGTATGGGAACCCATTTCTCTACTACTCATCAAGGCTTGCCAGTCTGAAGGTGAACTGTTTCCTTGATTTTCCAGTGCCTCCTGAGGTGCTCTGGGGTTGGGGCCAAGCAGTCTGGGCACAGTCTGGTGCAGTCTGGGCTCAGTCTGGCACAGCCTGGGGGCAGTCTGGGAGCAGTCAGGGTGCAGTCCGGAGCAGTCTGGTGCAATCTGGGAGCAGTTTGGCGCAGTTTGGTGCAGTCTGGGAGCAGTCTGGGGGCAGTCTGGCGCAGTCTGGCCGCAGTCTGGAGCAGTCTGGCCGCAGTGTGGGTGCAGTCTGGCCGCAGTCGGCCGCAGTCTGGGTGCAGTCTGGGTGCAGTCTGGCCACAGTCTGGAACAGTCTGGCCGCAGTTTGGCGCAGTCTGGGGGCAGTCTGGGAGCAGTCTGGAGCAGTCTGGGGGCAGTCTGGAACAGTCTGGCCGCAGTTTTGCGCAGTCTGGGGACAGTCTGGGGGCAGTCTGGCACAGTCTGGAGCAGTCTGGGCACAGTCTGGGAGCAGTCTGGGGGCAGTCTGGCTCAGTCTGGAGCAGTCTGGGCACAGTCTGGGAGCAGTCTGGGGGCAGTCTGGCACAGTCTGGAGCAGTCTGGGCACAGTCTGGGAGCAGTCTGGGGGCAATCTGGCGCAGTCTGGAGCAGTCTGGGCGCAGGCGCTTCCCTCCTTCGTGGCACCACACTCACTGCTCCTGCAGGGACACGCAGAGCAGCTAGTCTGCTGATGACCTTGCTGGTTTTGTGCCAGCCCGCTTTCAGTAACACCACTTCTTGCCTGTCCTCCTTCACTATCTTCCACCCCCTCCCTTTAGCAGTTCTTTCTCTTGTGCATTTTGGTCCGTAATTTTGTTTTTCTGTGCTGTCTAGTCTTCATTCTCTTTTTTTCAATTTCTACAGGTCCAAGGGCTACAGCCAACAATGGAGTGTTAAAAAGTATCCTTCCTGTCACTTCTCAGATTTGGAGTGAGAGCAGGAGGCTGCATTTAATTTGTTGGAACCATATTCTCATTTTAATCATAGGGGGTGAATGGGAGTTTCACCAAGAGATTAATTTACCCATTGTCACATATCAGAATCAGGACTTTTGAGAGTTCCAACCTAACTTTTAATGACCATCACAAACCTGGTCTGCTCTCTAAAATGCCTTGGTTTTAAAATCACAGTTAGTGCTTTTTTGGTCTCTAAGCTTTCTTCTCCTCTCTAATTTATTGAAAATGCTTCCATTTTGCGCCTATCTGTACTTAAAATACTAGCTTATTGATGGTTTACTCGTGTACCAGGCACTGTGCTACATACTTTCTTGGATTATGCATAATCTTTACCATATCCTCGTGAGAGTACATAAATTTCTTACCCCCACTTTACAGAAGGGGACATCTCTGAGTACTAAAGGTTAATAAGCACCTGCACAAGGTGACATATTAATGCAGCCAGAACTTGAACCTAGGTAGTCTGACTCCAAAATCCTGGTCTTAGGGGCTACAATAAACTATTCCTATTAGTTCCCATCCTCCCAGCTGAGTGATTTCATTATGATTGTTGTAGGCATTTTCCACTTAGTTCTGTCAAGATCAAATAATGAGCCATATTCTAAAAATTCTTCATATTCTTTTCTCAAGGCTCGTCTCTTGGGATCACTGTTCTTAGATGAGACCAGAGCTTATTCAGATAACAAGCTTAGTCATTGCTTTTATATAGTACTAACTTAGCATCATTTCAGTTTATTTTCATTATCTGTCAGCCTAATAGAAATAAATTACAATGATTTTCTATTGTACCTTTTGTGCAGTTATCAAAGTGTATGGTGAATTGAATAATTATGCCTAAGAGTTTCTGAGTTCAGATGTTCTTCTTACAGGAGAGGACAATTTAGTTATTAAGCAGTAGGAATGTCGATGTTCTTTCTAGGCACTACCTTACCTGATTCCCGCTTCTCTGGGCCTTTTGGGGTCAGAAACAAATGGCAGGAGTGCTGAGAATAGCAGCAGTGGACGTTTTCCTGGTGCTGAGCAGGGACAGTAGGATTTGGTCATGAAAATAATTTTAGGTAACCTGATTTTCCAAATATTTAGATATTTCTCACTTTTGACTGATTTTCATTTGGTCCCAGGCAAAGTTAAAAGGCAAAAAGTGATGCGCTCCAAATCAGTGGAATAGGTTATATCATTATTTCAGCAGATTTAATTTGGGCTTAAGAGGGAAGGTCAGCAGAGGAAAGGAGCTCACCATGTGTCACCTTGTATGAACTCATCGTTCTTATTAGTTCTTATATCAAAATGTAGACTTTGTAACTACATTTCTGTGACTGTCAGAAGGACTGTAGCCATATTAATTCAAGCACAACAAACTTTTCCCAGAATATCCAGATAATTAATGGGAGACAGAATGGGAGACAGATTAGAGGGAGGCAGAGGCAGGGAGGGACACTGATATATAAAGGTAATTGCCACAATACTTTTCTTAAATGTTACAAAATCTTTATATCCCAGTACGAAAACCAGAAGATTTTACTAGGAAGTGATGATAATATATTTTTCTGCTGCTTTCTTTGTAAAATAATTATTAATTCAAAGAAAAAAAATATTTTAAAGTGAGGTGGAAGATTACCATGGAAAGGTAAACCTTTGACTGTATAATGGTTTGATTTGAGCATTATTACTGGAGTCAGAAACTTCCAACATAGAGCCAGACCGTTTTACTGTGGCTTTAGGCCCACTCTTATTTTTTTCCTATTTCATTTTCCTATTTCTGTAATTATAAAAGCCAAACTTCACCTTCATTTCTTATTGTGATTAAGACTTGCATCACAGTAGTACCCTTGACTAAGTAGGAACTTACCAAAATGTCACATGAATAATTGAGATGACTTTAGATCCCTTTGTAACTGTAACAGAATATAGAAATATTAAAACATATCTCACTAAATTTCTAAGTAGAGAAATACCTTTGTGCTTAAATGAAAGCATCAGTGGCTCTGGCAGACCTCTTAGAGAGAGAACAACAGTTATTAGTCATTTCAATGAGCGATATATTGTATTAGAGTGTACCTTTGAGGAATGAGTCTCATCAGGTTACTGTAGGCATACTTATGATGGTTCAAAGACTGCATTCTCAGACCACATCCTCTAGTAATAGAGTTTGTGGTGAGTGAAATTCAAATATTCTTAACCACTGGTATTTAAAGTCTTGAATTGATAGGCTCATAGCTACTCTATTAAAATTGGAGAAGTATCATCTTAGTGTCAACATAGTATCTTTAATTTTACAATTAAGCTTTTCTGTTGTTTATTGAAATGACATCTAATGTGTACATAAACTATCATAAATATTAACTCAGCTGCAATATGAAAAATCATTTTTAAGCATCGTGTGCATTGACCTTTAAAATGCTTTATACATAATGTGATTAGACCAATAGAATAAGCAGCCATATTGTGGCATACTTTGGTATATTCCCATAGATATTTGTATTCTCAAGAATGTTTTGTGTTATACCTTGTTTTAGTGATCGTGGTGGAGAAGACCCAAACCAGAAAGTAATCCATGGGGTTATTAACTCCTTTGTTCATGTTGAACAGTATAAGAAAAAATTCCCCTTAAAGGTAAAAAGCCTCCTTTAAAAACATAAATAATTAGACCTTTAATTTCTTAAGTTGCCTGTTCTCATTTTTTAAATATGATTTAATTGATTTATTTAGTTTTATCAGGAAATCTTTGAGTCTCCCTTCCTGACTGAAACAGGAGAGTATTACAAACAAGAAGCTTCAAATTTATTACAAGAATCAAACTGCTCACAGTATATGGAAAAGGTAAGAAAACATTATGTTAACTACATCATCTATTATATATCAGGCATGGTTTTATTTAATATTAGCTATCTTAGTTAATATATTTTTTTGATGGAAAAAGTTCTGTTTTTTTGATCATTACACTAAGTTATAGTTAATGTACAACACCTATTGATAAATCATTGTTCCTGCTATGGCATTTTCCATAGAAAAGGTGCTATTCCAGTTTTCATTGTGGTTGATGCTTTCTGATAAAATCCTGATTGCTGGATTTGCTTGTCTTTAAAATTAATATATATTCATATTCTTGGCAAAATAAACTATATTTTGTGCTTAGTAGATAAGGGAATAGGGTAAGTACAAAAGCTAAGGGTTGGGGTTTTTATCTTCCTCTAAAATGGAAGGAAAAAAATAGTAAAAATATAATAATTCTAGATACTTGGTCTTTTTGGTCTGTTAAGTTTGTGGAAGGCTGAGAAAAACCTCCACGAGAAATTTTAATCATTAAACCAACACATTGATAACCATATTTATAATTCCATGTATATTTTCTCAGTAAAAGAACAGTGAGATTATAAATTCAGTCATCAGATAAGATATGTTAGAAATTTTAACTAGATTGTTTCATCAGCAGTGTTGGATTTCAAGCATTTTATTATCAGATGATTTTTGTTAGTTTGTTTACCTTTAAGAAAGGTAAAATGGGGACTTCCCTGGTGGCGCAGTGGTTAAGACTCCACACTCCCAATGTAGGGGGCCTGGGTTCGATCCCTGGTCGGGGAACTGGATCCCACATGCATGCCACAACTAAGAGTTCACATGCTGCAACTAAGGAGCCCGCCTGCCGCGACTACGACCCAGTGCAACCAAATCAATATATAAATAAATACATATTTTTTTTAAGAAAAGGTAAAATGTTTCAAGTGAAATAGCTGTAGTGAGGCTTCCATAGGCCATAGGTCAGGAAATATCAGTACTTACTGATATGATACAATGGTGAATATTCCACAAAGCCCAGGTCCAGAAGTCTGAGTTGTTTAATTCTTTTCATGCTTTGTCACTCTTTAGCTCTGGGACCTTGAGGAAGTTATCTAGGACATTTTCCTCCGTTAAGTGCAGGCTAAACTAAGTCAGTGGGTCTTAGCACTTAGCCCTTTTTACATCTTAGACTTTTGTTAAAGGTTCTAGATCCAATCCTGAGAAGTACACACAGAATATCAGGGATACATACTCTCCTCGTTATATCTGGCTCTCAAAAACAGGCTGTTGGCAAACAATGGAAACAACCCAAATGCCTTTCAGGAGTTGAAAAGACAGGCAAAATGTGTATACATACAATGCAATATCATTCAGCCTTAAAAAGGAATAAAGTTTTGACACATGCTACAAGATGGATTAACTTTGAGAATATTATGTTGAGTGAAATAAGCCAGACACAAAAGGACAAACATCATATGGTTCCACTTATATAAAATATCTAGAATAGACAAAATAATACAGAAAGTATTATAGATTAGAAGTTATTGGGAGGGGAGGATAGGGAGTTATAGCTTAGTGGTTGCACAGTTTCTGTTTGGTGTAATGAAAAAGTTTTGGAAATAGACAGTTGCACAACATTGTGAATATAATTAATGCTACTGAATTGTACACTTAAAAATGGTTAAAATGACAAATTTTATGTTACATATATTTTACCACAATTTTAAAAAACTAATAATGTAATATACCAAAACCCACTGAATTGTATGCTTTAAATGGGTGAATCATATGATATGTAAACTAGATCTCAAACTATTAAAAGGAAGGCCATTGGAGATTATATTTGGAAAATAACATTTATAAGAATAGGTCATTTAATTAACAGACAATTCATATGGCCTTCCTACTTCCCTTTCTGTATCTTTCCTCTAGTTTTGGCTTTTTCTGCCAGCTACAGGTGGTTTATTTGAAGCCCTGCATTGAGGCACTCCAAACTTAATCTACTTTTTATTGATATGCACACTGCCCCCTGTTTTCATTATTTTATTTTTTTCCTTTTCTCATCCTCCCTTGCCTCCCTCAGACCCACATTCTAATTCCTTTTTTATTTAGTTAATCCATAAGCAGGTTAAAGTCATGTTTGTATACTAAACATGGCTAGGTCTGTTTTTCTTTTGAGGTAGAAATAAGCCAGATTCTCTGGCTATTATCTTTATTATCTGGTTCTTGTTGATGTTAACCAGTGTATTGTTTGTACCTCAGTGCTTTTTTAATAGGATAAGCTTTAATAAAGATCTTGATTGAAATATTTGACTATGACTAAATTTTTTTTACTTAAAAAAAATTTAGTGGAATATTTAATGCGATAGTTTACTGTCATGTACATACTGTTTGCTTTGTAAGATGAATCAACATAAAGTAATTAGCTTAATCCAGTTGATGTAATCCATGATCCAGTTGATGTAAATTACTTTTTAGTTTGATAGTTAAATATTCATAAAGTGACCACCTATTCTGGTTTTTAATGATCTTTACCCATGTTTCCTATTGCATATAGGTTGTCTATATGTAGGATGATTGGGGTCAATAAATGAGGGCAAAATGCAGACCATTTAACTTTTCATAAGGCCGTGCTGTTCATAAGACAGTGCTGAAATGTAGGTGACATCTAGCAGCTTAATAAAATTTTGAAATGACTTATGGAATGTGAGTTTAAATTAGTTATATAATTCTTATTTGTAAGTTACTTTGCCATGTAAGTTACTTATTGATATTACAGGTGTTTTCTCATAGTAGTTTCTGACTGTAAGAATATATTTCTCAAGGTTCTAGGTAGATTAAAAGATGAAGAAATTCGATGTCGAAAATACTTACATCCAAGTTCATATACTAAAGTAATTCATGAATGTCAGCAACGAATGGTAGCAGACCACTTACAGTTCTTACATGCAGAATGTCATAATATCATCCGACAAGAGAAAAAAAATGGTAAGTGATACCAAACATCAATGTGAATAGAAATTAAATTATAAACCCACTTTTTACATCATCTTCCAGCTACCTTAGACTTCCAGCATATTTAAGTAATAGTCTCTAAAATATTCGATATGCCTTTTTACAGATATTAATAATCTATTTTAAAAGATTGTTTTGGAAAAGTATATTTTCAAACTGTATTCTAAAGTCAAAAGAAAAACTGGGAAAATATGTTTGCACATTTTTAAAAATCACAGGGGCTAATTTCCTGAATACATTAAGAGTTTCTAGTAAATAAGAGGAGAAAAGACAAAGAACATGAAAATGAAATATAAATAGATTTTAAATATATGAAGATGCTCAGTCTCACTCAAAATAGGGGAAATACAAAATGAAAATACAATGAAATGTTAACAATAAGCAGTGAATAAAATGGAATTTTTTAGAAAAAAGCAATAAGGATTTTTAAATAGCAGGGAATAAATGTAACAAGATATGTGTCAGACCTACACAGAAAACTAAACATTCTTGAAAGCAACATTGATTTATAGATCCAGGGCAATCTTCTCAAAACCCAAGATTTTTTTTTAAACTCTGAAACTCTGAAAGTTATACTTACTCTTCAAGACAATTTTGAAGAGCATGATGCGAAAACTGCGGGATAGCATGACTTGTAAAAACCACAGTAATTAGGAATATGAGGCGTTGGTGCAAGGATAGGCAAAGAGACCAATGGAATAAAATAAAAAGCCAAGAAATAACCCATACATATGTAGATACTTCATTTAAGACTAAGGCAGCCCTGCAGAGCAGTGGGTAAAGGATAGTGTTTTGAACGCACAGCGCCAGGTCCGTTGGATATCCATGTGGGAAAAAAGCGAAATTTGATCTCTACCTCAAACACCATATACAAAATCGATCAATTCATTTTGGGCTTTTGATCTCAATGTAAAGCAGTAACACTTCCAGAAGATAATACAGGAGAATAACTTCATGACCTTGGAGGTAGAGAAAAATATTTTAAATAAGACACAGAAAGGAAAGATTGATCAAGTTGACTACTTTATCATTAAAAACTTTGGACCATTAAAAAACCATTAAGACCATTGGATCATCAAAATAGCATCACAATGACAGTCATAGGACAAAGGAGCCAAGAATACACAATGGGGAAAGGACAATCCCTTTAATAAATGTTTTTGAAAAAACTGGACAGCCACATGCAAAAGAATGAAACTGAACCACGGTCTTATATCCTACATAAAAATTAACTCAAAATGAATTAAACACTTGAACCTAAGACCTGAAGCCATAAAACTCCTAGAAAAAAACAAAGGCGATAAGCTCCTTGACATCCGTCTTGGTGATGATTTTTTGAATCTGACACCAAAAACAAAGGCAACAAAAGCAAAAATAAACAAGTGGGACTCCATCAAACTAAAAAGCTTCTGCACAGCAAAGGAAACCATCAGAAAAATGAAAAGGTGACCTACTGAATGGGAGAAAATATTTGCAAATCACTTATCTGATAAGGGGTTAATATCCAAAATATATAAAAGACTCATACAACTCAATAGCAAAAAGACTGATTAAAAAATGAGAAGATCAGGGCTTCCCTGGTGGCGCAGTGGTTGAGAGTCCTCCTGCCGATGCAGGGGACACGGGTTCGTGCCCCGGTCTGGGAAGATCCCACATGCTGCAGAGCGGTTAGGCCTGTGAGCCATGGCTGCTGAGCCTGCGCGTCCGGAGACTGTGCTCCGCAACGGGAGAGGCCCGCGTACCACAAAAAAGAAAAGAAAAGAAAAGATCTGAACAGACATTTTTCTAAAGAAGACTTACAGATGGCCAGCAGGTACATGAAAAGGTGCTCAACATTATTAATCATCAGGGAAATGCAACTCCAAACCCCAGTAAGATATCACCTCACACCTGTTAGCATGGCTGTTATCAAAAAGGCTAGAAATAACAAATGTTGGCGAGGATGTGAAGAAAAGGGAACTATCGTGTACAGTTGTGGGATAAAAATTAAAAATAAAACGATGATGTGATCTAGCAATTCTACTTCCGGGCATTTATCCAAAGAAAACAAAAACACCCCAAAAAATATATGAACCCTGTTCATATATGTTCATTGCAGCATTATTTACAATAACCAAAATAAGGAAACAACCTAAGTGTCCATTGATAGGTGAATGGATGAAAATAAACACACACACACACACACACACACACACACACAGAAATATCAGTCAGCCATTAAAAAAAAAAAAAATGAAATCTGCTATTTTGCAACAACATGGATCAACCTCGAGGGCATTGTGCTAAGTGAAATAAGTCAGACAGAGAAAGACAAATATCGTGTGATCTCACTTATACATGGAATCTAAAAAACAAAACACATGAACTTATGGATACGGAAAAGAGCTTGGTGGTTGCCAGAGCCAGTGGGGATGGCTGAAGGGAGTCAAAAGGTTTAATAACTTCCAGTTATTAAAAAAATAAGTCATGGGCATGTAATAATGTATAGCATGATGACTATAGGTAATAATACCATGTTGCATATTTGAAAGTTGCTAAGAGAGTAGATTTTAAAAGTTCCGCAGATATCGTATAATAACGCTTATGTGTGTAATCTAGAAAAATGGTATAGATGATTTTATTTACAAAGCAGAAATAGAGACACAGAGGTATGGATACCAAGGGAGAAAGGGGTGTGGTGGGAGGAATTGGGAGACTGGGATTGACACATATACATTATTGATACTATGTATAAAATAGACAACTAATGAGAACCTACTGCATAGCACAGGGAACTCTACCTAATGCACTGTGGTAACCTAAATGGGAGGGAAGTCCCAAAGGGGGGAGATATCTGTATGTGTATGGCTGATTCATTTCTTGTGCAGTGGAGGCTAACACAACATTGTAAAGCAACCATACTCCAATAAAAATTAATAAAAAAATAAAATTAAAAAGTTCTCATCACAAGAAAAAAGTTGTAAATATGTACGGTGACAGATGTTAACTCGACAGATTGTGGTGATCAGTCTGCAGTGTATACCAATATCATTATGTTATAAACCTGAAACTAACATATGTCAATTATAACTCAAAAAGAAAAAAAAAGGGCTGTCATACGGTTATATATTTGCAATCCCTGAAAAAGGTTTATGTCCAAAATATAAAATAGTCAAGAAGTTTGAACAGGCACTGCAGAATAGAGGTTATCCAAATGGCCAATAAACATATAAAAAGGCTCTCAATCTCACTAAAACAGAGGAATGCAAATTAAAACCAAACTAAGGTATCAGTACTTAGTCACATTTTGATATAAAATGAAAAAGACTGAAAATAATAAGTGTGGAAGTATATAGAGTAACAGGAACTTGTTATATGTTGGACCTAGAGTATAAATCAACGAAACCACCTTGAAACACTGCCAGTGAGTGACTGCTAATGCTGAGCAAACACATCTCTTGCCGTCCAGCTGTTGCTCTCATAGGTGTTCAACCCCCCACCCAAAATGCATGCACACATGCACAAAAAGACATGCACAAGCATGCTCACAGCAACATTGTTTGTAATAGCTCCAAACTGGAAACAGCTCAAATGTCCAGTAACAGCAGAATGAATTAAAGTACTGCATATTCACACAATAAAATATTATAGGAGAGTGAAAAGGAACACATTATAGCTTCATACAACACAGGTGAACCTTATGAACATGTTGAACCAAAGAAACCAAACATGAAAGAATTGTATGATTTCATTTGTATAAATGGTTCAAAACAGGCAAACTGAACCTGTGGTTTGGTTTAGTTTAGTAAGTAACTAATCTGTCACGACAGTGATTACCGTTGCAGAAGAACAGGAGGGGTAGTGATTGGGAAGAGGTATGAAGGGGACTTCTGAGTGGAGGTCATGTCTCTTTCTTACTGTGGGTGGTGATAACTTTGGGAAAGGGGTTCACTCGTGATAATTCATTGAGATATACACTTACGGTTTGTACATTTTTCTGTGTGTTATACTTCAGTAAAAAGTTTAAAATAAAACCCACTACACTGAGATATCATTTTCCACCTCTCAGTGCAAAGATCCCATTTGTTGGCAAGGGAGCTCCTGGCCACTGGGAGCTCTGTCTAGAAGGTCCTTCTGCAAGACTAAGCTTTGCATGGCAGTCCCACTTCCAGGGATTTATACTGCAGATATTCTTGCCCATATGCAGGATTATTAATTGTAACATTGCAATATCAAGAGATTGGAAACAACCAAATTCCCATTAATTGTTAAGGAATTGTTGTAATGTAGCCATAAAGTGGAGTGCCAAGCAGTTGTAAAATATGAGGAAATGCTTTGTGTACTGATGTAAAAAGATCTCTAAGTTAAAGTGTTGTTTATAGTACCTGAAATACGCTACCCTATTTGTATAAAAAGGGGCAGAGGGAAGAATAGCGTATTTGCTTGAATGGGTAGGAAACAGCTTTGAGAAGATACTAAACAACCACAACGTTGCTTTCCCAGGGGAAGAGGATGGGGTGATTGGGAGAAAGGTGTGGGGATCTGGCTCTGCATACTCTTCTGTAATTCTGCATTTGGAACCATATATTACCTATTATATTAAAAACATTTTTAAACTATTTGGAAATTTAATAATAAATTTCTTTTTCCCCTCAGACATGGCAAATATGTATGTCTTACTCCGTGCTGTGTCCACTGGTTTACCTCATATGATTCAGGAGCTGCAAAATCATATCCATGATGAGGGCCTTAGAGCAACCAGTAATCTTACTCAGGAAAATGTGAGTTACATAAGGAACTGGAAAATTTTTCTCTTAATCAGATTATCATGGAGTTTTTCTTTTGACTTTACTGTTTAAAAGCATGAAAGAAAAGTCCTACCATGCCAATAAATGAAACGTCTTTATTAAAATGTTCAAACCTAGAAGTTGTTGGACACATTTTGGAATTATCAATTATTAGAAAATCAGTGAATAAGATAAACTTCTTCCTACACACTGTCGTGTTCATTTAGCAATTGTTAATTTCTCACAGAAAAGTATGTTTGCTGTTTATTTTTAATTAATAATTAATTTTTGGCTGTGTTGGGTCTTCGTTGCTGCGCGCTGGCTTTCTCTAGTTGCGGTGAGCGGGGGCTACTCTTCGTTGCGGTGTGCGGGCTTCTCATTGCGGTGGCTTCTCTTGTGGCAGAGCACGGGCTCTAGGCGTGCGGGCTTCAGTAGTTGCAGCGCATGGGCTCAGTAGTGTGGCTCGCGGGCTCTAGAGCGCAGGCTCAGTAGTTGTGGCTCACGGGCTTAGTTGCTCCGCAGAATGTGGGATCTTCCTGGACCAGGGCTCGAACCCATGTCCCCTGCATTAGCAGGCAGATTCTTAACCACTGCGCCACCATGGAAGTCCCTGTTTGCTGTTTCTAAACAGTCTTGTTTCTGTGTAACTGGCATTAATGTTTAGTTACTTGTAGTGGTAATGGTATTAATCAGTGATAATATAGACAACTTACAATTTCATTTCCTTTTACATGCCCTGGATTTGATAGCCCGGGAAGCAAATTTGGATTAAAACTATCTTCCCTAAATATATGCTTACTACCCAAAATACCCAGCAGTGACCTTCATATCCTTAATCCCCATCTTAAGAGTTCCCTGCCATTTAAATTACTGTTTACAATAAGGTGTCTTCTATCAAAGTGTGTTCCTATTGTCAAATTTTGTTGGACCACCTTCTTTGTTTTTACAAGTGATGGTTGACAAATAAGATAGACATGACATCACATGTCACTTCTCTTTCCTATGTAGAGCTGTTTGCTCCTCCTGTGATGCAGTGATCTGTGTATAGACCTCATTGTTCAGGAGCATTTATTAAATGCTGATCTCCTTAGTTGTAGATTTATTTGTCTTTGGCAGGTAATTCTTAGATGTTATGTCCTGCCACAGTAATGCATAAGCTTTCCCATTTTTTGTAAAACTATTAATTTATATTGCTTAGATCTAATAGCCTGTATTATTTATTAGGTTTCTTAGTTTATATTAGTTTTACAGATTCAGGGTGTGGAATGACATTGGGCATAGAGGCATAGAGTTTGGTGTCAAGGCCTGGGAGATGCAAATACAAGAGAATGCGTTTGTAGGAGACTCAGATAATTTTAGCTGACTTAGAAGTCTTAGGTCTAACTTCATAGTTATCTCCATTAAGAATGAAAACTCACTTTTGCACTACTAGGTATTTCTTCTGTCTGAGATGTGGGGAACTGTACTGCCCAACTCTAGGGGTCTCAGTTTTCACAGATAATGGCTTTTTAACTTCTCCTCTCTCTCTCAGCCTTCAGTGCCTTTGAAGGCCGTTTTTATTTACATAATCCTCTATGAAAGTGATAGGCCTGGTAGTTCTGAGATTGTATCTTGTTACACTTAAGATACAGAATTCCAGCACCAGAGAGAAGTGTTTTTTCCATGGGTTCTTCTAGCAGAGAAACTACAGTCCTGCATTTCCAGTGTTGAATGACAGCTAATTTCAGCATCAAAGTTTTAGATTTTTAAGACAGTCTTAGCTAAAAACATTTTTTGAGGGTGTGTGTCGTGTGTAACATTATTTGCTTAGGGAAAACTTTACTCTTAAACAACTCTTCACTAAGCCAGATTATACCCTTGAACTTCTTAAAATGTGGTTTTGTACTTTGTATTTCATATTTTTAGATGCCAACACTATTTGTGGAGTCAGTTCTGGAAGTACATGGTAAATTTGTTCAGCTTATCAACACTGTTTTGAATGGTGATCAGCACTTTATGAGTGCGTTGGATAAGGTAACTTTTTAATACATATATTCTTATCTATATATGATTTTCTTCATTTAATCATTATTCTTTAAGGTAGTTTCAGAATTAGGGCTTCTAATTGTGAGATTTCTAATCTGGAGATGGAGATTCACCTTAACCAACCAATTTCATAGTGAAAGTCAAAATAGAAGTGTGTAACTTAACTTTTAAGTGAGTAATTGAATGATTGAATGCTTGAATTATATGGGAATTGAACTTCCCATGATTATGCTATAAAAGGAGACTTGTTAATACACTAGTATGTCCTGAAAAATACATGTATAATTTTAATATTCTTTAGTGCTCATTTTTCCTTTGAATATAATACTTAGGCTATAATGAATAATATTTGAAAGAAAAGTAAATATTATATTTTACAAATTTTTAAATTTAAATTTGCCTACATGGTTGTTGTAAGATTTTTGAAAATATAGTCTTATTTTATGTGTATTCAAATATCAGTAATGAGTTATGAAGAGTATCTTTCAGTAGGAACAGGATTATATGTAATCATTATATAATTACCATGAGGGACACAGCGAGAGGAGTTTACCCTGTGTTAGATATGACAACAGTATTAACAAACTACCCCCAAAATGCCATGTTTTATGTGGGGTAGTAATTTTTGGACGTACAGATTATAGCATATATAGAGCTAGCTGTGTTTTTGCCCTATTAATGGTGGCTAATTCCTGGTCTGTCTTCTATATAGGCCCTTACATCAGTTGTAAATTACAGAGAACCCAAGTCTGTTTGCAAAGCACCTGAATTGGTAAGTTTGATGGTTGCATAAATGTAAACATATGAAAAGTCAGCATTAGAAAATGAAAACTGAGGTGAATGTCAAATTAATTTGTTTTTGTAGCATTTTTTAAAAAAGTAGTTGAAATTAATTATTAAAAATAAAAACATATCAACACTGTATATCATTTGGCTTTTATTTAAGGAATGCAGTAGGTCATGTCTGTAGCCTTTTCTTAAGAAATAATTGAAGGAGAAAATATTCCATTTTACAATGCTTGGGTTGGAAAGTATGACTGCTTTAAAATAATTTGCATTACTTTACATGGAGATTTTATTTTATCTGAGATCTAAAGGGAATTTGATGAAAAATGTTTGATAACCTTTAAAGGAAACTTGCTCACAAGGTTGTTGTGAGATTTTTAAAAAGTACTTATGTAATGTCAGAAATGACAGAACTGCTCAAAACTCACCTAGGTGTTCCATCAAAACTTAATTACTGGGCTTCCCTGGTGGCGCAGTGGTTGAGAGTCCTCCTGCCGATGCAGGGGAAACGGGTTCGTGCCCCGGTCCGGGAAGATCCCACATGCCGCGGAGTGGCTGGGCCTGTGAGCCATGGCCGCTGAGCCTGTGCATCCGGAGCCTGTGCTCCGCAACGGGAGAGGCCACAACAGTGAGAGGCCCGTGTACCGCAAAAAAAAACAAACCAAACTTAATTACTTATATCAGTGCTGTATTGATCATTCAGGGTTGATTAGATTTTTTACTGTTTATAGTTTTTAAAAAATTTCCCTGATGACATATATTTCAAGTTCTTTAGTGCATGTCCACGATTATTAAAACATAAGCTTGAGGATGGCAAAGACCGTGATCTTATTTTGTGTTGTTGCCACTGTGCCTGCTTTGAGAAGGGCCCTCTGAAAGCGTTACTGTCAATTTCTATTTGAGCTCGCTAAGTACTGTGACAACTTGCTGAAGAAATCAGCCAAGGGGATGACAGAGAATGAAGTAGAGGACAAGCTCACGAGCTTTATTACTGTCTTCAAATATATTGACGATAAGGATGTTTTTCAAAAGGTAAGTTGTGAATCGAGAGGTTTTATGTGTCAGCTTTGATTTATTTTTGAACTTTAAATCATCAGAAAGGAAGTAATCTTTTAAAATATTTTTTAATGTAGTTCTACGCAAGAATGCTGGCGAAACGTTTAATTCATGGGTTATCCATGTCTATGGATTCTGAAGAAGCCATGATCAATAAATTAAAGGTACTGTAGGCCTTTGATATGATAGTGTCCTAGAAGTTATTCCACTAGCACACAAAGATGTTCATTGTAGCAATATAAGTAATAACAGGAAATAATTCATCAACAGTTGACTGGTTAAATGTAAAGTGGTGTAGTCTCATGGTGGGATATGAAAATGCTGTATTAAAGGACAAAGTCTCTCTATATGTTGATATAGAATCATCCACAAGATAAAGTGTTAACTTTACAAAAAACTTGTATTACGTATAAATGAACACACCTAAAATATTCCTTTAAGTACAAGTTCTGTGGAGTGCATTTGAATTTCAGTTCACTTTTATGTCATTTTAGCTTACACACTGATGAGATAAGCAGTTGCTAATTTTATTTATCCTGAGTTATTCAGTAGTTGATAATTTTCCTGTATGGTATACATTGAATATGTGGTCCTTTTTAAATATACCAAAAATAATTTACCGTTTAATTTTTAGAGGTAATGTTAACAAAGCTTTTTATATCCCAAGATTAGAGATCCAAATTTTCTGACCTGGTGATGGCAGAGTTTTGAATAACTTCAAAGAAATAGATTTCTTCATTACTCAGTTAATGGTGTTAAAAATCTGCCTCAGTACCCTCCTTTTTAACAAATATTCCCAGTTATCTTTCATGTGTATTTGATACTATCTGTAAACCTTACAAGGTATCATCTTACATTCAGTAATGGAGCATTTTGTAGTATTGAAATGATATACAGATTTATAGAAAAGTTCTTGTTTTAAAGGGAAGTTTGTTGTTTCATAAATATTTGTTTTCATTCACTTATTTAATCTGCATTAAAAAAAAAGGAATTTTTGAAAGGTTTTGAATGGCTGCTTTGGGTCATGAATAATACAGGCCTTTGGTGTAAGTGTACAAGCAGGACCTTTGACCATAGACCTAGCAGTAACAAAGCATTCTTAATAATCAGTATGGTTTATTATTTTTGTTTTTAAGTCATATGTTTTTTAAAACTTTCTTTTACAGCAAGCCTGTGGTTATGAATTTACCAGCAAGCTACATCGGATGTACACAGATATGAGTGTCAGTGCGGATCTGAACAATAAGTTCAACAATTTTATCAAAAATCAAGACACAGTAATAGATTTGGGAATTAGTTTTCAAATATATGTTCTACAGGTATGAATATGTGTTTCATTGTGAGCATTTACTAACCATTTCAAATACTCTGATACAAATGATTAATAGATTGATGCCTGATTACCTTTCTTTCAATCAGAATATTATAACTTCTAAAGTTATATTGATCTGGAGTGAACCGTGCCTTGATAGTAATGCTGGTGGGTTTTATCAACATTTTGAGGAAGGAGAAAAAGGTGCCTTAGTTGCTTAAATCATTTTATAAACATTTACTTTCAAGTGAGATGTTTAACTATTTGACTTTTCTCCTTCTAGGCTGGTGCATGGCCTCTTACTCAGGCTCCTTCATCTACATTTGCGATTCCCCAGGAATTGGAAAAAAGTGTACAGATGGCAAGTTGGCAGAAAATATATTGGAAGACCTAAGGAATTTTAATAATTATCTTCACGTTATATCACTTTAAATATTTCTCCAAAGTCTTGAGGGCTCACGTGATATAAAAATATATTCACAAATTATTGTTATTCTGCCTTGTTATTGTTATTCTTCCTCAGTACCCTCCCTAAAAAGGAGGGTACTGAGGAAGACTGTAAATTATTGTAGTTTCTAATATTAAAACTAAAATGCTAAGGGTGTCAGTTCTTTGTCAAAGCATGTCTCTTATTCTTAGTAAACCTGTTATCTGTCTTAAGTAGTTCTAAATTACAAGGATTTTGATATTATAAGAAAGTTTAGAATCCAGTACTTAAAACAATCATTTTCTAATTTTTCATTTGAATATTGAGCCATCTTTATAATTCATTTATCCCTTATAATAGTTATTTTTATTCGGGGCTGTAATTTAGGTAAATATACGTAGAATGTGAAATATTCTAGAAAAAATAGATTGAAGCTGGAAAATTCAAGTAAAAATGGCTTTAAAGTGTGACTGAATAGAAACCATAGACTTCTTACCCAAAGCTTTTAAAGAGACTGTGGAGACTACATCTTTAACAGCTGTTGAGATGTAACTTGTACCATACGGCTTAGTCATGTAGTCTTGTAGTCATTGTATCAGGCTGCTGTAACAAAATACCACAGCCTGGATGGCTTATGAATGACAGAGATTGATTTCTTATGGTTCTGGAGGCTGGAAGTCTGAGGCCAGGGTGCCAGCACAGTGGGATGAGGGCCTAAGGTGACAGACTTCTTGCTGTGTCCTCACATGGTGGAAGGGGCTAGGAATCTCTGTGGGGTCTCTTTTATAAGAGCACTAATGCCATAGATGAGGGCTCCATCCTCACGATCTAAGCACCTCCCAAAGGCCCCACCTTCTAAAACCATCACATTGGGCATCAGGATTTCAATATGAATTGGGGGAGACAACATTCAGGCCACAGCACTATACAGTTCACTCAAAGTGTACACTTTCATTGGTTTTCAGTATATTCACAGAGCTTTGCAACCACCAGCACCATTTTAGAACATTTTAATTACCCTAAAAGAAACCCCCTACGTATCAGTAGTCACTCCTCGCCTTCCCCAACTCCCTCCCCTCACCCTAGCCCTAGGCAATCTGCTTTCTTTCTCTGTAGATTTGCCTGTTCTGGACATCTCATATAGAGCTATGTCACACGTGCTTTTGTGACTGCCTTCATTCACTTTGCAGAAGAATGTCAAGGTCCATCCATGTTTGAGTCTGTGCCAGTAGTTCATTCCTTTTTATTGCCAAATAATATTCCATTGTATGGAGACACCACATTTTATTTATCCATTCATCAGCTGTTGGACGTTTGGGCTGTTTTGACTTTGGGGTGTGTAAGTAATGCTGCTATGGACATTCACGTACAAGTTTTTGAGTGGATGAACATGTTTTCGTTTCTTTTGAAACTGACCCTTTTTGATTCTCTAACTCACCAAAGGAGGCTTATCTTTTAATAGTCTTTTACTTGGGCAGTAACTTGAGGTTGTGAACCAGTGAGTTATGCATATGTTTATGAAGTTTAAAATGAAAATGGTATTTCATTACACTATTTACTAGAGATGTTCACAGTGTGTAGTTTGAATCATTACATTATGTATGTATGTTATTTTTGCTTCTTTCAAAATAAGGATTATAAATCAAGTAACACAGTGTAAGCTCCGGAATCATAACTCCTGATTTTAAATGTCTGCTCTTCCATTTACTGTGCTCTGTGACTTTGTTCAAATAACTTCCAAATTTTTTGTTAACTGATAATACTACTACTCAGAGTGTTAATATGAAGATGAAATATGTAAAGCGCTTAGTCTGGTATATAAGAAGTACTCAATAAATGCTGAAAGTAGAAGTAATAGTTAATAGTGATAGTAGTGGTAATAGCAGAGTAGCCAGGTAGATTTCAAGATACCATGCATAAGGTGGACTTTCCGAATAGGAGTCTAATTTAGGACTTTCTGCGTCTTTGAAAAGGCATGATAGTGCAAACCATCTTAGAAACTTCATGAAGAAGAGCATTTGTTTGGATGGGCAGAATATGATCCCAGGGCAGGGGATGGGGTAACCAGGTGTAAAGCACTTTGATGTATTTGTGACCAGGCAAGAGAAAGAAAACTGACCCCTCACCTTTGACAGTCTTAAACCTTATTTCTTCTTAAGAGCCTGCTTTTCCAGTCGAAATTAAGGGACAGGGTGGGGGCTGGCAGAACTAAAATCTCCTTTAAGTTTGTTATTCTTCTCTTTCTCCTTGAAATAATTATTTGTCAGTAATTATTGGAGTACTGGAATCAACCCCTTAAACTCTATTTATTAACATATGACCTTCCCCAGGTTCCAGTGTCCTCATTTACAAACAGGAAGTGGGTTTCTTTCTGACTATAAATTATGATTCCAAGCATATCATTCTCTCAGTTTGGACTTTCTCTAATTACCAGTAGAGGGAGTTGGTCCTTACATTTCTCCTAGTAAATCCAAGTTTTCAGTCACATAAGAATGAAAATCCATCTGTGTATTTAATAGTGTACATTTTTTCACATGTAAATTAATTCCCTTTGCTTTAATGGTCATCTAGATATTTCCCATCTTTCCCTTAAATATAGCTGTTTATCAGAAATCACATCCATTTTACACGTATCTTAAAGCTATGGAAATTAAGCTTTAATTGAAAGCAATTTATTTTGGGGACTTCCCTGGCGGTCCAGTGGTTGAGACTTTGCCTTCCAGTTGGGGCAGGTGGGGACGCGGGTTGATCCCTGGGTGGGGAGCTAGGATTCCACGTGCCTCGGGGCAAAAAAACCTGAACATAAAACAGAAGCAATAGTGTAACAAATTCAATAAAGACTTTAAAAATGGTCCACATCAGAAAATCTTAAAAAAAAAAAAAAAAGTGTTTTGCATATTAGACCAGTATATCTTAAATCTACTTTTGTACCTGGTCCACAAACCTGAATAATAACTAAAGAAATATAAGGTAGTGTATATTAGTGCAGCTCTCTGTTTGAAGTGAATATGCTCATCAAATATGAAACATTCATTTTTAAGGCCCCTTGAGTTTCAATTAATGCCCTCAAATGGTATTTGAAAGATGCTCTCTGTTAGCCTGACTATTATAACTATTAAGCCTGACTTTAACATGAGAAGTTTAGTCAAGGCATATTTATTACTAATAAACTTTGATAACACAGTTATTTAATGATATCGTTAAGCAAGATGTTACAACTTTTGTCTTTTAATACCAGATGAATTGATACTACTCTCATTTGGAACTGAATCTTTTTGTTCTTGACTAGCTATGGATATGAGAATCTTTATAATCAGATTTTAAATTTAAGCGTAAAGGAATGCTTTCTTTGGCATATTGATATCATCAATAAAACTTTAATGGTGGTACTAGTTGCTAGGGCTATAAAGAGGTAAAGCATGTGCTTTCAGAGCTTGGAATATACATCCTAAAGCTAGTTTTGCACTTACATAATTTATAAAGAGCATTTTAAACTTTGGTTTTCTCAGTTTCAAAAGTGTTTTATTTTGCTTTTGTCCATAAATTCCTTATAAATGTTTCATAATTACAAATTGTGTAGTAGTAATTGAATTTTATTGACACCCAGGGAGATTATTAGTCAGAGCATACCTCTGGGATCCTTTTATGACATACTTTGATTTTTTTCTTTGTCTAGATTAGGACCAGGCAGAAAATCATAAGTATTCCCGGTGCCAGTCATTTCCTATTTATCATGCCAGGGGGCTGGTGAATTTGCTCATAGAGGAGAATGCTGCACCATTAGAGGGAAAAAATGCTCAAGTTTCAGCTTCCCAGGACTATCTTGGAATAAATTGCTAAAAGAATTCACCAGTTCTCCTGGCTGGCAGCTGTGAACTTTTGTTGTAAGGAGTGGGCATAGTGCAGCTTACAGGTCAAATGTTGCTGATTGCTTTATTTAAACTTCATTTTGAAAGTACAGAAAGTAAAGTTTGAAGTACAGATAAAAGCTTTAGGTATATTACATATGGCTCGTCATGCTAAAAGTATGTCCACAATTCTGAATTGTGATGTGATATATTTATTTTTCAGTTTTATGTGGAAGTTGACTTTTTACCTTTTTTACATTTCAGTATCATTTTCTCGCTGTAGATTATGTACTAGCTCTTTAGAAGATATGAACTCTCTATTTTTTGGACTGATGTCCTACATTCAATCTGAGGGAGGAATTTTTAAAATTTTAAAGCTATGTTAATAGAATGTTAAATTTAATTTTTCACAATAATGTCAACAAAAGATACAAAGACAGGCCTCTGAAGCTTTACTTGTATTAGTGTTTGACTGTATGTGGAAGTTAAATCGTGGATGTCACTTTTGGAGTGATCACTGATATTATTCAACCCGTCCATTCGGAAGGGTATATGTTGGCAAATAGGAGACTAGAAATGAAGGTTTGATTTATATTTTCATGTTGAAATGCATATGGTAGTGGTTTTGGTCAGGGATTTTATTTATAAAGTCCAAATTGATATCATTCAAAATGATAATTTCTGAATTTATACAAAAAGTTAAATTTGTGGGGCTGTGGTTTGGTGGAAAGAACCACAGACAGGGTTTTAAGTGAAAAGAGCTGGCCTGATATTTATATGATCTTTGTCAGGAACTTGCATAGATGTGTTTTCTCATCTGTAAAATGAGTAAATATACCAGATGGGCTCTAATGTCTTCTCTAACATGAATTTTTTTACTTTTTTAGTGTAGTGATAGCCAAGTAAGTTAGGTTGTAGAAGCTGAAAATAATTTGATTCCTTTTTTCTTTTTTACAGTTTGAATTATTTTACAGCCAGCATTTCAGTGGAAGGAAACTTACATGGTTACATTATCTTTGTACAGGTAAAATGCATTTAATTATATCTAGTTTAATGAAATTTACCTGATATGATTATGTTAAAAATTTGGAAATCGATTTCATAGGCCCTAATTATAGTTGTTGTTTTTTTCCTGATGTTAGTTTTTAACATTTTCTTCTTCATCTTCCTTTCTGGTTACCATTAAAGCAACTAATAATGAAGTTCAAGTGAAGCACTTTTTTTCTTTTAATTTGCATTCCTTTTATTATGAATAAAGTTGAGCACGTTTTTATATGGTTAAAGCAAGTGCAGCATTTTTAATAGTGTTTTATAATTATGCTACTTATAAGGAGTTTCTGAATTTCATAATGGTTTCCTATATTTCTGTAACAAATCACTTTTTATAGATACTAGGAATTTTATTTAGAAACCCAGGCTTGATGAAACATATCTTAAAAATCTCTTCTCTCTAGATATGGCAGATATCCTCAAAAATTTCATTAACTATTATAGCATCACAAGGAGACCTAACCATTTGATTTTTATTTGTGGTACTGTAATGAATGGCAGTAGTAAACGCTTTTTCCAAAATGTCCCAATTAACTTCCAGTACTTTCCAGTTTTAGAAAAGTTTAATCAAAATCTAATCATTTCCTTAGCTTCTTCCTGGAACAGTGGGGTCTACTAATTGGAAAGTAGGATTAATACTTTGAGTGATTGGAGCCTCTATTCAGTTTCTCTAAGCTGCCTGAAGATGTTAGCCAAAGCAAACACTCAGAATTTCTCTACTTTTGCTAAACCTATGCTTTGAAAAGTACATTGAATCAACTTTCTCTTTGTATAAGAGGGAAAGGATGGCCATGTATGTTAATGTCTCTTAGAAATGGTACAAGAAAATCTGATTAGTTGCCATACCTTTATTTAGGAAATTCACTCACCTAAGAGAAATTTCATCTAAGTAGTTTCTTGTAAGTACCATTTATTTGACTACTTTATATTTGGAATATGATGTCTCATTTTGTTAGTAATACATATTAGTACATAATAATTAGTACATAGTAATAAATATCTTTACAAGTTTATGTTTATTGAACAAATTGGGCATTTTAATTTTTTCAGTAGTTTGTGAAATAAAGAGATGTTCATTGATATTCTTAGTAAGTGGTCGCTTAGTAGCTGGCCTTTAATTTTACATCTATTGTGAATTTTTTATATTCTCATTTAGTAAATACAATTGATTTTAAGGAAAAAAACATTGCTGGACCAGTGTTTTAATGTATTTGGATTAAGTTTACTTTTACTTCCCCTAAATATCTATCTTGGGGAGTTTAAACTCCTTTGCATTACCTCAGCAATAATCATTCTGTCTCCTAAAGTAGTTTTAATGAGGGATTTACTATTTTGGTGTTTGGCAACTAGTTATATATTCAGATTAAGATATTATTGGTGAGAATACTTCTTTGGTGGTCCTGTGTACTTGTGTTGCATTACATCAGAAGGCACGTGGTGTCAGACTGTCCCACTGTGAGAGGCAGTAAAGTGGTCACTTGGTTGATTGAGGTGATGTTTCCATTGTGAGGAGACTGTTTCCCCTTTTCAATTAGCAGGTGATCTGAGGGGTGACACTTAGGTCCCAAATGAATACCATCTTCCACGAACAACTGTATGTGATGGTTGTAGCATCCACTGGTGATCATTGCTTGAATCAGTTATCTTCTTCCTGGTTGCAGATCAGTGATACTCTGTCATGCACTCAGCATTTAGTAGCTGACATTCTTCTGTAAAACAAACTTTCCCTTAGAGGCTAGGTTGCTGATAGGTAGTAGAGGAGTAACTTGGATTAAAGTATTGTGAGAGTTCTGCCTACTCTTTATTTCTGGTAATTGTTAATTACCAATTCAGTTATGGTTGTCTGATTTTTCAAGTATGTATGTATTGGAATGTTTTATTCTAGCTTGGAGTTTCTTAAAGTTTGTCAACCTATTCTGAAGGTTAAATGACCTCTTTGTCATTTTCCTTTTCTATTTACACAGCAGTAATTAAGTGAATCATCCAGATTTGGGATTTCCTTCCTTGCCCCACATGTTCCTCCACCCCTTCCCCAGTCTTTCCAGCCATTAGCTGAGTAATAAGAGAATGGTGCTGAAAAAAAGTGGAAAGAGGTCCATGTACCCCGACACCGATAATTTATTGAAAAATAGCAAGAAAAAGTCATAAAACACAACTAACAAGTTTTCCTGTTTTTAAGGGATGCAGAGTGGATTTGATATCAGTAAATGATACTTAGACCCCTTACTTGCATTGTCTCCTAATGCTCTTTGGGTTCTTGTGGCAGAAGCCTCATTCTGTTTCCAAACCCATGGTAGTACATTGCAACATCTGTGACAGCTAGGTGATGGTCCTAGCTTAATCATATAGGTGCTTGAGGCATTATTTTATACTTGTTTCTGGGATATGATTAAGGAGTCATTGCACAAATGGTGTAATGCAGTTTACATGATTTTTTTTTTTTTTTGCCTCTCACCGCGTTTCCTAAACTTTAATGTTGAGATGAGGCTCTTAAAGTGCTCTTTATACTAATTGTTAGTAGGACAGTCCTAATGACTGTAGTCTACTTAAACTCTACATGAATTGGATATTCCAATTAATTAAACTTCCTTTCATGAAAATTCAGAGATTAGGAATTTTTTCTGTAGGTGTTCCTATGCAAATAATTTTGAAAAATATTTCTGAATATCAGTTTTTAAAAAAATAAGTCGAGGCATAATGCAAGTTAGAATAGGCATCTGTGTGGTCATAGTAAGCTGGAGAATTGACTTATATCCTTTAAAGTCTTTAATTACATAATGAATTAAATATATATTATTAAATAATAAAGCACACAATCTTGATCAGAGTTACTAATTACCACTACTAACAGGGAGAATGCAGCCTCTGGGGTAAGTTCATGTAACATACAGCTTCCTTGAGTTAAAATATAGAGCCCTAAAACCAAATCTCATGCTGATACAGTTTATAATTCATTAACAGTCAAATAATGCAGGATGTGTGTGTGTGTGCTTGTGTAAGAGAGAGAAAGAGAAATACAATCACTAAACCATAACTTTATTCTTTAGGAAGCAGTTCTTTGACTTGCATTAACTGTTTTTACATGTTGCAAGTGCATAACTGTTTGACACACTGTTTGTTAACAAGCTCTTCAGTGTGCTGCCCCCTGGGATGGGTAGAACTGTAGTTGGCCTAAGCCTGATGTACCTTTCTAGCTCTCAGGGTAGTGTAGGGTCCAGAACATTGTTATTCCATCAACTATTTCAACAAAATAATGCATCTGCCTGTTTGTGTCTCTTCCCATTTGTGTTTGTTCCTAGAAAATTACTGGGGAGAAAAACATTATTTATGAAACAAAATAGCATTGTTATATTTTGGCAGAAATTATGGTTTAGACACTTTAGTACAGGTGTCCTCCTGTATGCTTGAACCTTCCCTGGGGTAGATGAGATACACACATAGGAGGCAGTTGCTGGTAGCAGGCTATCATGCTCTCCCTTTGTCTGTCTGTTTCTCCTCCTACCTCCACCTCCTCTTACTTTTTTTCTGCCCAAGTCTTAGCCTTCCTATTACTATTTAAAGACATTGTTTGAGCTTACTGGTAATGTTATGATAGCTTAACCATGATTTATACTACATACTCAAAGCTAAGAGCTGTCCCCTCCATCCCCCCACCCCCGCAAACAGGTGATTACATTGCTGGCAGGAATAGCTTTGCAACAATTTAACCAAGAGTTCTTGGTTCACTCTTTCAGGAGAAAATATCTGAAATAAACAGTTGTTACTGAGGTAATTTTGGAATGCTTCTTTGAATGATGAGTTTATTGTCACAATTTTGTTTTAATTGTAGGTGAAGTTAAAATGAACTATTTGGGCAAACCATACGTAGCTATGGTCACAACATACCAAATGGCGGTTCTTCTTGCCTTTAACAACAGTGAAACCGTCAGCTATAAAGAACTTCAAGACAGCACTCAGATGAACGAAAAGGAACTGACAAAAACAATCAAATCATTACTCGATGTGAAAATGATTAACCATGATTCAGAAAAGGTATGGGGTAATAGTTAAAGGAATTTAAGCATTATAAGTATTAAAGCTTTTTCATGGGATGTTTGCAGTTTTAAAAGTAAGGTTATAATTGTTAATGCCCTTTGTTCTTTGAGAAGCACTCGAATCAGCTACATTACTTCAGGCTCCTTATGGCCAAGAACTTGAGGCGTCACAGAGAAGGCTGTCTAAGTTGGTACTCGTGTGCCCTTTATAGATTGATTTTATTTGTCCTATACTGTGACAGTTTACTGAAAAATTATTAAAGAGTTGACAGCAGAAGGATTCTGGTTAATTGAGGTTTTAAAACTGTAGTCTGTACTAAATCTTGCTGGGTTTTTTCCCCCATATGTTTAGTTAATATTTAATTACATGGTTCTGTGATAGGAAATGACAGCCTGTTGATGTCTATTTATACACATATTTAATATGTGTAACTCCATCTCAGGTGCTGTCACTCTCATGTCCCTGAATTTCAGGACTCAACTAACCCCCATATATATATATATATTTTTTTTTTTAATTTGTTTATTTTTGGCTGCATTGGGTCTTCATTGCTGCGTGTGGGCTTTCTCTAGTTGTGGTGAGCAGGGGCTACTCTTCATTGAGGTGCGGGGGCTTCTCATTGCGGTGGCTTCTCTTGTTGCGGAGCACGGGCTCTAGGTGCGCGGGCTCAGTAGTTGTGGCTCACGGGCTCTAGGGCACAGGCTCAGTAGTTGTGGCGCACAGGGTTATTGCTCCGCGGCATGTGGGATCTTCCCGGACCAGGGCTCGAACCCGTGTCGCCTTCATTGGCAGGTGGATTCTTAACCACTGTGCCACCAGGGAAGCCCAACCCCCATATGTTTTTAATATCTGTCCTGAGAATTAGCAAGCTGATAGTATATTCCTTTTTTTCTTTATAACTTTTTTTTTCTAGTAACATGTTTTTGTTTTTAAAGTATGTCTTGGATATTTAAATGGTTAAAAAAGCAACAGATATGGGTTAAATCTCCTGCTTCAGATTATTGTGCCCATAAGAAAAAAGTCTTGTAAATGATGCTTCGTTTTAATTTTGGTTCATGGCCTACGACTTATTTCTCTCATGAGTTCATTTTGCTAATGATGACTTTTGTAGCCTATAATTGAACAGCTCTAAATGGCATATATGCTGAAATTCAAATCAAGCTTTTCTTAATTTTGAGAAACGATTAATTTTTCTGACTTTAGAAACTTAACAAAATATTAAGTTCTTAATATTAAGGTTTTAATTAAGTCAATTAATTATAAGTAAAAGTTTCTAAGTTTAAAATTTTAAGTTTAAATTTTTAAGCTTAAGTGCCTAAAAAGTTAAGTATTTTTCTAAAGCATGTTATTTTTACTGCCCAGAAATGTACAAAATAAATATTGGTAGGTTGTTTGCACATTAAATTTTAATTATGAATCTGGCATTCTTTAATAGAGTTTCTTTGGTTATTATTGAGAAAGTGTCATCTGCCAAGTGCTTCGTGGTCCTGCTGGCGGACAGATTCTACCGTATGACGTGCGTGGCTTTCTTAAGCCCAGTAGAGCTTAAGAGCTAAAAATTGGCTTAACAACTTCCACTTGAGAAAAGTCCACTCGCTTTTGGCAGAGTGAATAAAACGGGCATTGAGGGGTGATGTCAGAATCACACCGGGGTGGTGAGGAAGTGATGCTTGTGTGCCATTGGAACCAGTTGGCTTCTCTAGTCAGGTTATTTTAATTGGTATTTTGTTACTGCAGCATTCCAAAAAAAAAAATTTGGTTGTTTGGTTTTTCAAAATGTGATGGAAAAATTATGAGCCTCGCTATTTCATAAAAATTTAAATGTTAAAATTCTGTTTAAGCCAATGAGCTTGACTCTCGTCAGATTTATCTGGTGGTCATGTATTAAACAGTTGGGCCAGAAAATAGCTTTATTCTAAATCTAAGCTGATTAAAATTCTATCAAGCATAAAATTAGGAAAGAATTGTTTTTTCCTTCATTGTTTGACAGAAGACAATTATTTTTCTCTTAAATAATATTTATAATGTAAAAGATTACGAGAGTTGAGTCTTTTTTCCTTGGTCATTGTTTAATTTCATGGCTTGTTATTTAGTGATTTTATAAATGTAAATGAATTATTTTTAATTGTAGGAAGACATTGATGCAGAATCTTCATTTTCATTAAATATGAACTTCAGCAGTAAAAGAACAAAATTTAAAATTACTACATCAATGCAGAAAGACACACCACAGGTAAATGCTTTCTAACGTCATTTCTTTTGGAAATATTTAAGCATTGGGCTTTACAAGTGGTAATATTGAGACCAATGCAAAACTTTTCATATCAAAATTATGATACATCTTCTCTGGTTTATTTTTTGCATTGACTAACCTTATAAACAGTATTTTAGATTATAAAAACAGTAGTATAATGAGTATCTTAGGGAAAAGCTATCGTAGTTTAGTCATATTTGCTCTTTTGTTTTTGTTTTTTTCTCCCAGTTTTAATAATTGTCACACAGCACAGTATAAGTTTAAGCAGTACAGCATAATGATTTGACTTACCTACATCATGAAATGATTATCACAGTAAGTTTAGTGAACATCCATCATCTCATATAGATACAAAATTAAATAAATAGGAAAAAACTTTTCATTGTGATGAGAACTTGTAGGATTTCCTCTCAACAGCTTTCATAGATAACACAGAGCAGTGTTAATTGTATTTATCATGTTTACATTCCATCTCTAATCATCATTTATCTTATAATTGGGAGTTTGTACCTTCTGACCCCCTTCATCCAATTTCCCCTCTCCCCACCCCCACCCCCTGCCTCTGGTAACCACAAATCTGATCTCTTTTTCTGTGAGTTTGTTTGTTTGTTTTTGAAGTATAATTGACACTGTGTTAGTTCCTGTTACACAACATAGTGATTCAATATTTCTATACATTTCAAAATGATCCCCATGACTGGTCTAGTTACAATGTGTCACCATATAAAGATATTACATAAATTACCCCACACTGTACATTCCATACCCATGACTCATTTATTTTGCCACTGGAAGTTTATAACTCTTAATCTCCCTCACCTATTTTTCTCTTCCCCTCATCTCCCTTCCTTCTGGCAACCACCTGTTTATTCTCTGTATCTGTAATTCTGTTTGTGTTTTGCTGTGTTCAGTCATTTGTTTTGTTTTTTAGATTTCACATATATGTGAAATCATACAGTATATGTCTTTGTGTGACTTATTTCACTTAGCATAGTACCCTCTAGGCCCATCTATGTTGTCGCAAATGGCAAGATTTCATGCTTTTTTTATGGCTGAGTAATATACCATTGTGTATATATATCATGTCTTCTTTATCCATTCATCTGTTGATGGGCCTTAGGTTGCTTCCATATCTTTGCTATTGTAAATAATGCCACAATGAACATAGTCATATTTGCTCTTAAACTGTATTAACATATATGGATTTGCTTTGTATTCTTTCCAAAAATTTCTACCTTGAATAGTAATATAATCTCATATTTTTCATTTGTAAAATATCAGAAGGTTTTACAACACATTTTTCAAAGAAAAGTTGTAGAAAATGCTTCTCAAACTTTCCTGTGCAAATGAACCACGGGGGATGGTGTTAAAATTCAAATTGTGAGCTTGTTGGTCTGGAGTGGGGTCTGGCCCCGGGTGAGCCAGTTTGCACGGTGAACATCTGCTGTTGCTTGTTTCACCTCAGCAGCAGTTGTTCTGGGGCAGCCTATTCATATCACTGAAGTTTCCTGATTGCCTCCTATGTGCCACCCTGACCTTGGGCTCGGGGCAGGATGTGAAGGTATCAGAGATGCCAGGCCGCTCCAGGGACTTACTCCCCCATGGGAGACAAATGTTAATTGCTGTTAAATTTGAACCCTAAAATGTTCAAGATCTCATTTTCCTGTAGGCTAATGATACTAATTTGTAATATGGATTGTATTTTCTCTCTTAAAAGCTGTTATGAGATCCCTACTGATGTGGCATTGCCTGCTTGTGCCTCTCCTCCACTGTCTTTCCTTGAGCTCCATGCAGAGAGGCCCTTCTGGCCCATCCTTGCTGGCTTCTCTGCTGGAGTCAAATGGAGCCCTTCACAGCTCTTGCCCTTGAAGCCTGCTCCAGTGTGCACTTGGAGCCAGTTACTAAAGTCTACAAGCTTTGTGGTATAAGTTTTTACTCATTGATAGGACAGCAGTCTTGAAAACTATTACTCTGTGTCACTTAAGTTCTCCTTTATTGACTACTTACGCTGAGTACAATTTACAATAGTGTTCATTTTTAAAAAAATAACCTTCCAACTTTAAGTTAAGAAATTATACATAACTCACTGTAAATATTCTTTTGGTAATGGTTATGTTATACTGGGCACATAATTGTATAATTTGATTCTCAGTATTGATTGGAGATTTATTTAAACTCACAAATAAAATGAGTTAAAAACAAGTGCAGTGAATTAATGTCTCATTGGCTTTTTTTGTCCTTGTAAAACAGGAAATGGAGCAGACGAGAAGTGCTGTAGATGAAGATCGGAAAATGTACCTCCAAGCTGCTATAGTTCGTATCATGAAAGCACGAAAAGTACTTCGGCATAATGCCCTTATTCAGGAGGTAAAAGGGGGAAAAGTCCTCAAGACCTCTTGGGGCAGAGGGTATTAGGATTAGGAATGTTTCTTTGTGAAGATGTTACAGAAATAATACGACTCCCAAATAACATAAAGAAATGCTTCATTACTTAATGAGAACAGTACTCACTTAAAATTTCAGTATTAAACTCATGTTTGAATTTAGAGGTCTAAGCCTTACCGATTCAGCCTTGTGTCCAGTTATTGAAGGACGTGGACCACATCACACACTCACTCGTTCCATGAATACACGAGCATCTACCATGTGTGGAGCACCGTGCTGGTCACCATGGGGTGCAGAGCAGCTCAGGATGTGGCTCCTGCTGTTTTGGAGTTCAGTCTAGTAGGGAAGAAATGCGTTATTGAAATAATATGGGAGTAAATATAAAATTACACTCACATGCAACAGAGAAAAGGTATACAGTAGCATGAGAATGTGTATAAAGGTCTTGACTTGGGGGTGTGGTGGAAAGCTTTCCTGAGCAGGTGTTACTTCAGCTAAGAGCTGAAAGTTGAGTAGGGGTTGAGTGGAAGCTTGAGGGGTGTATATGAGTAGTTAGATAGATGAATTAGTCTATGGTTTAATTTAGTTATATATGACTATTATTAGATTTTGCTGTATCCATGTGTTCTTCACAGTTTTTATCCCTTCACAACATAAAGGTCGGGCTTTTTCCTTAGTTTGCATAAAAAGTTACGTGCTCCAGTGCCCTCCTGGTGAGAAGAGCACTTAAACATCCGTGTCTCTCCCACAGGTGATCAGCCAGTCAAGAGCTCGGTTTAACCCTAGCATCAGCATGATTAAGAAGTGCATTGAAGTTCTCATAGACAAACAGTACATCGAACGCAGCCAGGCGTCAGCAGATGAGTACAGCTACGTAGCGTGACGCGCGCTCCCCCGTGTGGATGTGAGACGGTCATTGCCATCGCCATCCGGTGTGTCCTGTGGGAGAAGGCAGGCCTGTGCCTCCATAATTCGGCCATTTGGCAGCCCCTGTTTCTCTGCTGTTTACAACATCACCAGTGCCACGTCATGAGCGTCAGAGAAAATGCCTAGAGATATTTCAAGCTCATGTCATTATGACATTTCTTAAAACTTTATTAAAAAAGAATGAGTGAAGTATTGGTGAAATGTGGAAATTTGGCTGGGTACCATGCTTTTTCTCCCCTTCACGTTTGCAGTTGATGTTTTTTTTTTTTTTTTTTTAATGTATCTTAAAGGACATAAGATAAAAAACTTAAATATTGTAATATGACAGATAACCTAATAATTGTATCTACATTAAAATGACAAACATGATATTGCTGCTTGTCAAATAAAAAAATAAAGAAATAGAATGCCTTTTTTATGTGGATGGAATATCACAAAATAATACATATAAATGTCCGTGAGTTTTCAAAGCAGCTCATGCAACTTTAGTTGCATTTGTATCTGAACAGTGTAATTCACTTATACTCCTATTTAAATATCCTACATGAAAAACGTCTAGATTGTTGTTTTTGAATGCATAAAGATGCATTCAGCATAAAGAATGTTTTATTTTTATGGATTAGAACTACATTGGATTTGAGCATTTTGAATAGTGAGGATTTAATTCCATCAAGAGTTTCTGGTGGTGTCCTGCTGCAGCTCAGAACCAAAAGTGAGGGGAATGTGTGTGACCTCACATGTGGCTCAGAAAGAGCTGTCATTCAAAGGTTGTCTTACTTTTGTTTCCACAGTGTGTCAGTTCTAATGTAGACTAATGCCCCGCCTCTGCTGCGTTCCCTTCTCCCTTCCTCTGGGTTGTAGGTGGTCTTGTGTTTCCGGTGTATTCCTCCCATACTCCTGCCTGCCTGTTACCCTTCCACCCCCTACCACGTTCACACTAGAGTCACTCTCCGACATCACAGGTGTTCTTAGCAGTGCATAACCTAAATACCTTTCGTTTTTTTGTTTTTTTAATCTGTGTGATGCGTTACACCAGCTGCCACTTGCATAAACATGAAAGTCCATTATTTTGTTTATTATATATATCAACAGCACCATTGGAATGCTCTGGTCTATTTTCATATTTATTATCTATCTACCCTTCCCCCACCACAACACACACATACAACTTCTTTTAAGCTGAGATATTTTAAAGCATATCCTACATGTATCATTTCACTTACAATACTTCAGTTTATATCTCTAACAGAAAAGGCCTTTAAAAAAAAAACCACAACCACAGTTACTTTATTACACTTAACAAATAAACAGTAACTTCATATCATTTAATATAGGGTCCATATTCAAACTTCTCTTATTGTTGCAAAAATGGCTTTTTCAGTTGGTTTGTTTGATGGCACTTTTTCTAACTCATGTCTCTTAAGTGTTTAAAAAATCTTCTGAGCTTTTAATGACTTCTATACTGTATTTCTCATTTTCCCTTTTTTCCCCCAGAGAGAAAATAACGGCAAACCGTATAATACTGTACGTCCACTGTCAAAAAAACAGACCTTTGTTTTTATAACTTGATAAAGTTTTCCAAATTGATTCCTTTTTTTCTTAAATATTTATAAATGTTAAATTAAGTCTTATCCTGATGTCTAATTGTCAAGAAAATA
Source organism: Delphinapterus leucas (assembly GCF_059928025.1). Taxonomy (NCBI): domain Eukaryota; kingdom Metazoa; phylum Chordata; class Mammalia; order Artiodactyla; family Monodontidae; genus Delphinapterus; species Delphinapterus leucas. The sequence continues at coordinate 18,188,829 of NC_143130.1, read as the reverse complement.
TATTGAAAAATGGACAAAATACTTGTGCTGAGGTTGACGGAAGTGACTGACAGGAGTTGTTGTCCCACCCTTTTCCCCATTGCACCTGAAAGGAGACATACTGGAGACACGCTTGTCATGCCCTTCACCGAGCCCGCTCCCAAGAGGGCGGTGAGTAGGATGGGTTTAGCGCACTTTCTGCGGGGGAGCAGGAGCTTGGGAAGAGCTGAGGCTGTCGGGTGGGGTCAGGCAGTGGACGTCACGGTGCCAAACCTTGGCACACAGCTCTGTGCGTGGTGCCCAGTGCTGTGGGCAGGAGGGGTCGGAGCGACAGAAGGGCAAGGCGAGGGAGGAGAGGAACGGCTCTCAACGCTGTAGCTTAGAAAACGAAAAGAACGTGACCAAAACTTTCAGAAGCTAAAAAAGAAGTCCTGAAGACTGAGGTGGTTAACATGTGAGCCAGGGATGTATTTTACAACCAATGTGCAGCTCTTGTCAACACTTTGCTCTTTCCCTTCGAAACCAGATATTTTCATTGCTGCTGGAGGTGCAGGTTTATCCTAGGGTTTGCTCCAATACTTTACGACAATTGCCTTAATATAAACAAAAGGATAGACACTCTGGGGTTTGTGTTTTACTTTATAACTTACGACCTTGATAGGATTTTATAACTTGTGTATGCTGTAATGCTATAACATTCCTGTTAATTGTTTTTAAACCCTTATTGAAGGCAGACTGTGGCTGGTGCTTCCGCATCTTATTTGTTTGATCTTCAGACAGTCCTGTTAAATAGGCAGCGTTCCTCTCTTTTCACAGGTGAGGAAACTAAATGTAGAGTGTTTTCCAGGAGTCATTGCCAGAAACGGCAGAACCTGAATTTAAAACCCAGGTAGGGGCTTCCCTGGTGGCATAGTGGTTGAGAGTCCGCCTGCCGATGCAGGGGACACAGGTTCGTGCTCCGGTCCGGGAAGATCCCACATGCCGCGGAGCGGCTGGGCCCGTGAGCCATGGCCGCTGAGCCTGCGTGTCCAGAGCCTGTGCTCCGCAACGGGAGAGGCCACAGCAGTGAGAGGCCTGCGTACGGCAAAACAAGCAAACAAACAAAAAACCCAGGCAGGACTGTGGACCTAATAAATACAGTCTATTTATACAGAGTAGCCTGTGCATTAGATAGAAATAACTTCATGTTATACATGAAGAATAGTTTTTCCTGACTTTTCAGAATAAAAGTTTGTGTCTAGTTAATTTGTGATATAGTAAACATTTTCTATTTTAGTTTCTTAAGGTACTTATTTAAGCTGTAAATGTACATGGTTAAGTGACTTGGCTCAAAACTGGTTCATGGCAGAGAGTACTTGTGAATTTAATATTTTACATTCACATGCACAAGTATAGAACATTTATTTCAAGCGCATATATTAAATGCAAGCCTGTTTTCAATTAGAAGTTTTTGAGCTCTATGGTAGCAATGGGTAATTTGTTGAGCTCTTAATTTTTGGTCCCTAGGACAGATTCTTGGTTGACCGAGGTCAGAGTAAAGATGTGAGCTTTTAAAATACTACTCCTAAGGGCAGTTGTAAATGCGCCGTAGCTAAATGAGTGGAAATTAATACAGAAAAGCTCACTGGTTGAAGATTGGTATGTTCATGGAGCATACCTTAGGCTGAAGCAATTAAATCAGGCAATCCTAGGTGAGACATAAGCCCCATTGGTTGGAGTTCGTTAAAGGTGGGCTTCACTGATGGGCAGGAATGATTTTGACCTGCTGTGACTGTGCCCCCTGGGAAATAAAAGGTTTTCCTCCCCAGTCTTCATCCAGTGTTCAGGCAGTCCCCCTTCCCTTGTCACCTAACAGCCATGCCCTGGGGCCAGCTCTTGTGTGGGTCCCATTGCTGCAACCAGCAGCAGCCAAGATATGGTCTGTGCCCACGTGGAGCGTTTAGACTTGTGACAGTCGGACGTGAACATGCCATTCCAAGTGTAAGTGCTCGCGAAGGGAACTCCTGGCTCTCGGAGGAGGTCTTGTAAGAGAAGTTGAAAGGCAGAAAAAGGCAGGAGAGTGCAGGGGCAACAGCATGGATCCCGAGCGGATCCAGAATACCTGTGTGCCTGAGCGGCTGGTGTTTACATGGGTGAACTCCATTTGCGTGAAAAGAAAAAAGATGATGGTCATGTTTTCTTACGTGGTGGGTGCATGAATATTCCTTTAATTATGGTGTGTAGTGTATATATTTCTATTTTTGGTGTTCGTGAACTGTTTCAGAGTATTTGCAAAGTGCAGTGGGAAATGGCTACGCTGCTTTCGTGTGCAGAATGGACTCTGGAGGGAGGGCGGAAGTCAGTCGTGTGAACGCAGGAGGCCTGGGCAGAAGCGGCAGTTAGGAGAGGAGCAGTGGCGCCCTCTAGAGGGGGCAGTGGATAGAGCTGACACTACTTCCCAGTGAGTTGGGTGAGCGAGGAGAGGGGTGAGTGAGATGACCCCAGACTCTTTCTTGGCTGTCACAGTGATGCCATCCAGTGAGATGGGGGACCTGGACGGGGCCAGGGTGGAGAAGGAGCGGATGAGCTCGGTTCCAGGCACCTCGCACGCGACGTGCCTGTCGTGCCTGTCGTGCCTGTGAGATAACCCAGTGGAGGTGGTGGTTGTTCGTACCGGCCTGGTGCTCCGCCTTGTAGATGCTCTGAACCTGAACCTCAGAATCCAACCCTGGAGGCTGCTTAATCCATTCTCACTCCCCTGACTCTTCAGCCCTTGAATTAATGTCCAGGACAAATGCAACTAGAGAGTAACAGACATTTACTACCACACGAATACAGTACATACGTCTTAAATCATGAAAACAAGAGTGAACGGGGATGAGAATATCTAGTTGTTTATACACGTTCTAGGGTTTTGTCTTCCTAGAACTTCAGACGGTGGTCTTTGTCACCCTACTTGGAGGCGAGGACCCGTTTGTAGAAGTAGCAACATTGAGCCATAAGTCAAAGTGCCATATGATTATTTCTTATGTTCACAATCTTTGTTACTGTTAGGCACATACCTAGAGGGAGGAATATACCCGTGTTGTGCATTCTCCCGGCAACTTTAACGGTACTGTTTTTCAGCAAAAGGAAGAAACCTTTGAGAACCAACTTGTGGAAAAGAACTTGAATAAGAAAGGCAGGGTTTTTTCAGTTTTCGTTTATTGTTTTCTTTTTCTCCATTGTTTACTGTTTATAGTTACAATAATTGAAGAATTGCAGCCTGTGTTGAGGTTCACAGCCCTGGGGAGAGGGGTAAAGTGAGTGGGTTGCTAATTTTATCCCCTGTGGCCAGATCAGTATTTTCCTTGGAAGAACTTTGGTGTTGCAGGAAAACGATGGAAATGTTCTGTGACTTTTATAACCGCCCTGTTTAGGTATCATTACAGGGTGGTACTGCCCCAGCACAGCACTTGATCCTATGCTGAGAGCCTGACCTTCTCGGAGTGGGTGGGTTTCATTAGTTTGTCTTCTGGGGAAGAAAGGATAGACACAGAGAAGCAAAGATCTACTTCTAGCAGAAATAAGCTGGTTTAACATAAACTGTACCTAACATGTGGCTCAAGGAGGTCACTGATGCAACGGAAGTCCTCTGACAAAGGAAAAGCTGAATAGAAAAAAAAAAAAAAAGCTGTTTTAGCATTTTAGTCATATACTGCTGAGATGACTAAATTCAAATCAATGCCGTGCATGGAGGAAATTTCTGAGACGCCTTGTTTAGGCAGTACGTTTAAAAATAACCATCTCTCGATGGTGGCAGCCAAGGAAGATGTGGTTCTCCAGCCACCTGGAGAAACGGTAAACTGGAAATGCGTGGTGTAGGAAGGGGGGCGGGAAAGGAGGGGGGATGCCGTCGCTGCTTGTACACCACCTGCTCTACCTGGGTTGGGGCCACCCCGGGCACTGCTCCACGAAGCAGGGCCAGAGGCACTCAGGCTGAGGAAGAGGTGTCCACCTCTTGACCCCGCCGCCTCTGCCCTTTTCCACGCTGGCATCGGCCCATGTCCAAACAGAGAAGGCCGGTTTGCATTCCTTCACGAGGCCAGCCTTGATCTGGAAAAGTCAATCAGGCTCACTGCTGACCCAGTCATTTATTTTTATTTATTTATTTATTTTAAATATTGAAGGTTTTGTTTTTGTTTCTGTTTTATTTTTGGCTGTGTTGGGTCTTCGTTTCTGTGCGAGGGCTTTCTCCAGTTGCGGTGAGCGGGGGCCACTCTTCATCGTGGTGCGCGGGCCTCTCATTGTCGTGGCCTCTCTTGTTGCAGAGCACAGGCTCCAGACGCGCAGGCCCAGTAGTTGTGGCTCAACGGGCCTAGCTGCTCCGTGGCATGTGGAATCTTCCCAGACCAGGGCTCGAACCCGTGTCCCCTGCATTGGCAGGCAGATTCTCAACCACTGCGCCACCAGGGAAGCCCCTGACCCAGTCATTTAAATCCCGGCTGACTTGATCCAAAAGCTCTGGCACCAGTTGGAGTTCCCCAAAGTGACCAATCTGGGATTCTCCGGGGAGCAGAGCTAAAGGACCAGGCAGCTAGCTAATGCATCTTTGCCCCTGCCAGACCATCAATCCCCCCAGGGGTGACTCATAAAGGGGCAAGGATGGGGCCAACTCAGGGAGCTCAGGGGGCTCAGTGGAGCACTGTGCTGTGGTTTCTGAAAAAACACGTGAGAGATGCGAGGTGTGATGTGAACTCAGGATTAGGGTCAGTCCTCTTCTGCCTGAAGGTCTTACTTCGTTAACTGTTTTGCAGTGGGTGTGTATGTTCATTTTAATGAGACTCGTCTAATACCCTGTATTTAGTTACACGTTGATTGTCGTTTGCTCTCAATTACTGCCCCAGGTTGGTTAGTGTTCCCCCGAAACTCCATGTCCACCCAGAACCTGTGAATGTGACCTTATTTGGAAATAGGGTCTTTGCAGTTGTAATCAAGTTAAGGTGAGGTCACACTGGGTTAGTGTGGGCCCTGATACAATGATGGGGTCCTTATAAGAAAAGGGAGATTTGGACACAGACACACAGGAGGGACAGCCACGTGAAGATAGAGGCAGAGATTGGAGTGATGTAGCCACAAGCATCAGAAATAACCAGTAGAGACCAGGAAGAGGCAAGAAAGGGTCCTCTGGAGCCTTCAGAGAGAGGCCAACTCTGCCGACACCTTGGTTTTGGGCTATTAGCCCCCAGAACCGTGAGAGAATAAATTTTGCTATTTTAAGCCACCAGGTTTATGGTACTTTGTTATGGCAGTCCTAGAAAACGTATACAGTTCCCTTTATACGTTTTTAAAATGGATGTGCTTAAATTTTGGGGGGTTTTTATATTTTAAGTATTTTATCCTTTAATTTGGAGATTACACTTTGGTATAAAAATCAACTAAATACAAATTTTTCTGATTTTTCCTTAAAAAGACATTGAGGAATAGCTCCCAAAGAATCACCGTTTACCAGATGAAGAATATATACACGAACAAAAAAGTCAAATGCCCACCTTGCATGTATGATGGGTTAGCGTATTTGGAGAGAGAAGATTGTCCTTAAATCTTATTCAGTCCACCAGAAACTGCTCTGCTCCCTGGACAGAGCTTTTGCTTCTATTTCTGCTGTATCTTCCTGCAAGTGCTCACCACCAATCCCACACGTACCAGGAGAACATGGGGAAGGCTCGGAGCAACCCAAGTCTGCGGCCAGAACTATTCAAGAAGACCTGTGCTAATGGTGAGTATGTAGCATCTTGTCTGCACGTAAAGTACGAAACGCATGATAAGGAAACTCACAAAGAAGAAAAGCTCTGGTCAGATCCCAGCATCTGGATCAGCAGATTACTAGTTATCTGCTGAAAAAAGCAAGCAGTTTTCCAGTAAGCAGTCTTCTTGCTGGCTCTTCCTCTTCTCCCCAATCTCTTAATGTACAGGCGTCTCAGACTTTCTTTTCTCTATCAACTCTGGTGATCTCACCCAGTGCAATGGCTTAAATGCCAACGGCGTCCAAAATCATAACATTGAGTCCAGGCCTCTCTCCCACACTCCAATGGCCAACTCAGTCTCCATACTTGAATGGCCAGTGGGCGTCTCTGACTGAGCATATCCACAGCTGAATTCCCAGGCCTTCTCCAGCTGCCCCGCACGTGCGCCACTTACAACCTTGCCTGGCTTAGTTGATGGCGACTCCTTCCTTCCAATTTCTCAGGCCAAAACCTTGGAGGTTTCTTTACTCACCTCTTCTTTCACAGCCCACATGTTGGCTCTGCTTTTAGAACCTATTCAGAGTCTGGCAGGCGGGTTGCCTGAGACAAGGACGGGATGCAGCAGAGACGCAGCAGGAAGTAGCTGCAGTCGGCACCCCGAGATGGCTGCAGGCTGAGGAAGAGCGAACGCTGCCATCAGGAAAGGAGTCGGCGGACATCAGGGCCCGGCCACCGAGCCTGGACCGTGCAAGCCGAGGACAGGGTTTCCATAACAGGGATCTGAGCACGGGGCAGGCGGAGAACCCATGTCACCCCCTGCCGAGAGGTAATTCTTTACAACTTCCTTCCTTAACCCAAGAGGATCCCGAGAGTCTCGGAAGCAGGAGGACGTTCACGCAGCAGACGTGGACACCAGACAGGCCCGAGCCAGCAGTGTGGACCAGATCCCTCTTCTACTACCGCAGGGGCTGCTCTGGAGGCTGGAACGAGGCTGCGCCTGCAAAGGAGGTCAAGAGGCCCCGGTTTGGAGAGACTTTGAGAGAGAGGGTGGAGGAAGAGGTTGCCTTGGGGGCCCATTTCTGAAACATTCGATTCCAGCAAGGAGGCCAGACAGTGTGCATGGTGAGGGCCAGGGACAGCAGCTTCCAGGCCTTGTGTCTCAGGGGCCTCAGTAGGATCCATGGTTGGAGCTGGATTAGGCCCTAAGAGTCAAGTGGGTAAACTTCTCACCCTGTAAGCGTGAAGGGCATCACCATGTCCTCAGGTGGCCCCTGCTTTCCTGTCTCCCCGGCTACATCTCAGACCAAACCTCCTTCCAAACATGACCCTGACCTCAGTGGCTAAAATTCCTCTATTTGGGGCTCCTTTGGGTTTGGTTGTGCAAACTGGTGTTCTGGGTGGGCTCACAGGTTTCGAACGCCTCTGCTTTTCCACCAGACAAACCAGCAAGAGGCCTTTCTCTCTGTGCAAAGGGGTTGGGTCACAGGTCTCGAGCTCTGGTTGGAAGGAGACAGTCGGAAGGGCCCTGGAAGTGGGAGGATCAGCCCAGGAGACTGGGAAAGGCAGGGCCACGGGGAGGAAGCGGGATTTGGAAAACAAATGTTTCCCACTGTGCCCTCCTGGAGACCTCTCTCCCCCTCTGGTGGTGTGAGTTCTGGCAGATAGAGGGTTTCCTAGGGAGTAACATGGATGGTAGCACTTTGTCATGTTGTGACAACTGGTGTGTGTGTGCGTGCGTGTGCACACGTGTGCGCATGTGTATGTGTATGTACGTGTGTATGAGTGCATACACGCATATAGACGCGTGCATGTCTGCACGTGTACACACGTGTTCCTGCACACGTACATGTGTGTACATGTGTGTGGGTGTTGTGCATGTGTATGTGTGCACATGCGTGTGTGTGTGCGTGCCTGCACGTGCACCGCAGGCTGCAGGAGCTAAAGCTCTGGGCCCTCACTTGTCAGGAGGCCTCTCTATCTCCAGCCCAAGCTGAACTGCAGACATCTTAAAAAAAAATAATTTTGCTAGCTGCCTGAAATGACCCTGAGCAGGTTACGTAGTATCTCTTGCTGAAAAATAACTGGGGCATTGTTGTGAGGATGAAATGAGACAGCTTCTCTGAGTGCCATTCACTGGGCCTGACATATTAATTTAAGTGTTTGATAAATACTATGTGCCTGCCACCAGCACCAATAAGAACCAGTACTCTAAATGTTTCTCTCTTCTCTCTGCAGCCGAAGAATACGTCCTTTCATGGGCGTCGTCATGGCTGCTTGCCCCTGGATGACAACAGCAAGCTCATGGCAGGCTTTCGTTCCTAACCCCTTTCAGCCACCAACTTCCTTTCAGATGCAACAGAAGCTGAGGCCAGCAGGCAGGTGAAGCTGGCAGGCCTCCTGCTTTGCCCCCAGCTTCCTTTCCTGGGCAGAAGGGGAGTGGGACCAGCAGGAGGGAGCCCTTGGCCATGACCAGAGCTCCGCATCTGGAGAGGGAGAGGATCTGGGGAAGACCCGTGCGCTTAACCCGTCTCCCAGGCAGCGGTCCCCCAGCCCTGAGTCTGCAGAGGGTTCATTCTGCAGCGGGGCAGCCCAGACAGCAGAGCTGCCCTGTTCCCTTTCAGCCTGCGGCTGCCATAGCACCTGACACAGGGCAGCCAACGGTGGACCTTTCACTACTCTTGGGATTGCAAAAGTGTCCCCTGAGTGGGTCTGGACCCCAAGAGTATATAGAGCCATGCGTGAGCAAAGGAAAGGAACAGCCTGCCAGAAGGGATCTGGCCTGTGGAAAAGCAAGAATCAGCAGAGACATTCAACCACTTGAACCAAAAGTAATAAAAAGTAAAATTGAAGAGAATTACGGCATAAAAATACTTTGTGGAAACAAGAAACATGACTCTTGCATTTAAAATTTCAATTGATGAATTAAAGTAGAGGATGGTTGAGATCTGAATTAGTGGCCCAGAAGATTCAGTGAAAAGAAAAGTCTCAAAATGTAGAACAGGGCTTCCCTGGCGGCGCAGTGGTTAAGAATCTACCTGTCAATGAAGGGGACACGGGTTTCGAGCCCTTGTCCGGGAAGATCCTACATGCCTCGGAGCAACGAAGCTTGTGCGCCACAACTACTGAGCCTGCGCTCTAGAGCCCGTGAGCCAAAAGTACTGAAGCCCGCGCGCCTAGAGCCCGTGCTCCGCAACAAGAGAAACCACCACAATGAGAAGCCCGCGCACCGCAACTAAGAGTAGCCCCCACTCGCCGCAACTAGGGAAAGCCCACACGCAGCAATGAAGACCCAACGCAGCCAAAAAAATGTAGAACAAAATTACAAACAGATGGAAATATTAAAGGAACAGATAACATACTTGAAAGTTAGATCCAGAAGACCTTACATGTGGACAGTAAAATTCCCAGAAAGGTAAAAGAACCAGGTAGAGGAGAAGCAATAATTAAAAAAATAATAATAATAATAAATTCCTGTGTGCTAAAAAAAAGACTTGAGCGCTCAAAGTGAATAAATTTACCAGATCCCAGTCTGGATTAATAAAACAGCCACTTAAGGAATATCCTAGTAAAATTTCTGAATTCCAAGAGAAAAGAAAAAATCTTTCATACTCTGGACTAAAAGGAAAAGAATCAGCAAGGTACTGGATTTGTCTTCTAGAACACTGAAAGCTAGAAATGGTGGAATAACATTTAAAACTACTGAGAGAAAAGCAGCCAAGATTACTGTACAACTATTAGGGTAAAAGACAAATATTCAACATTGTGCAAAGATTCAGAGAATAAATCATAATCTACTTCCATTTGATGAAAATATTATACTTGAGGACTCTAATCAAACTACAAATAAAGCAGAAAAAAAGACCTGAAGATTGGAGTGATGGGCAATGAGCTTTGCAGTGTGTGTGTTGTGATATATGTAAAATGATAGCGTGGTCAGGAATGTGTAACGTAAGTGCTAGATAAGGATCTTGGAATAGAAACGATTCTACAAGCAAAACTGTAATAATAGCCGGGAACTAAAAGCACTCAACTACCTGATCGTGCAGTGGCCTGTGTGATCCATCTGGGTCCAGGAACCTGCAGGGTAGTTGTAACGTTCTCAAGCTTCCTTCTTAATGAGGTAATGGAGTGCCATGGTGGAGAGACATCGTTTGCTCTGTGTTTTGTTTTTACGTACAGCGGTAGAGAAATATTTGTCCCTGTGTACCAGGTGTAGGATGGTATCCACTAGGAAAATGGAAAATTATGGTAGAACTTTGCATTTCTCAAGTCAGCTAAGGACTAACAAAAATCCACACCTGCCCCTTGCCTCATCCCCACTCCCCAGCCCCACATCCTGGAAGGTCTCCATTTCCTTGGCTAAGGATACAGAAACTTGAAGAGACCACACAGAACTAGAAAAGTTGTGTGTTTTGGTGTAGCTGGAATCCTGGATCTGAGAGGCTTAACTCTGTTATGCTTCACAGACGTATATTTTTAGGACTTGCAATTCTGTTCAGGGAGAATTTATACAAACAACCCTAATACTTCCATTTCAGGAGTGAACACAGACATGCAGATCTGCTGGTTCTTGAGCCCAATTCAGAGCCATCAAGGCCTCGTCTCTGGAGCTGGAGTGGGAGTCAGAGTCAGTATCCAGGCACCCTGAGTGGCCCCTCGGCATCCATCTTTCTGGTAGGAAAGCAGCTTGCCTGTAAATCTCCTAACTAACAAGAAGGAAAAGGGAGACGGGAAGGAGAATGTGATCACATCAGCAAACTCAAGGAAAAGAGAAGAAACAACAGTATAAAATAAATAGTAAACAAAGTAGTACGTAAGGTTTAAAATCTATAATCTTTGTTACACTAAGTGTGCATAGGCTGAGTTCCCTATTATATTAAAATACAGAAATCGTAACCTATATGCTGTTTATAAGAAGCACACTTAAACCAATCAAGATAGGATGAAAATGAAGGAATAGGCAAAGTGATCCAGGCAAATACAGGGAGGAAAACACCCAGAAGTGGCAATATTAACCTTAGACAAAGTAGTGTTTAAGATTACTAATACAAAACAAAATAGAAAGAGGCCTTATAATAAAGGCAGACTTTATGAAAAAAATATAATCAGTATAAATCTGTATTCACCAAACAACATAGCAGCTAAACGTATAAAGCAAAAATGATTAGGAATGCAAAGAGAATGTTGTAAAAGTGTGATTGTAGTTGAAGATTTAAGAAATAAACTTCTTTTTAAGGAAATTTCCAAACATACATAGAAGAGGAGAGAATTACACTATGTTATAAAAGTGTTATGACTCCTGTGTTTTCATCACCCAGCTTCAAAAATTATCAACATGGTGCCAATTATGATAGGAGATTTTAATGTATCAATCTCAGAATTGCCAACCTATTAGATAAAAAGGCATGTAAAAACAGAAATTGGACAAGATAATCAACAAATACAGTTTAATAGATATGCAGTTTTATATACAGAGAACTTTGCATTCCAGAAATACACTAGTCCCCCTTTATCTGTGAGGGATACATTCCAAGACCCACAGTGGATGGCTGAAACCATGGACGGTGCCAAACCCTATATATGCTATGTTTTCTCCTATACATACATACATACCTATGATAAAGTTTAATTTATAAATTAGGCACAGTAAGAGACTAATAGCAATAACCAGTAGTAAAATAGAAAACTTATAACAATATACTATAATAAAAATTATGTAAGTGTGGTCCCTCATTCTCAAAATGCCTTACTGTACACATTTAATGTCTTTTCCATCTTAACTAAGCACTTATCACACACTGTGGCTGTAACTTTTGCAGTTTGAGTTTCAGCAGCAAAACTAGCATGAATTTGTTTTTTCTTCTTCACAGTTTCATCGATAGAAGATTCATTATCTTAGCAACCTCAGCATATGATTTTATTTCCTTATGAAGCCAAGAACTTTTGCCTTTTCACTTACTGAAGCATTTGCAGCTTCTCTTCGGCATATTCGCCTTGCCAGCATCACTCCTCTTGCGTTTTGGGGTCAATATTAAGTAGAATAAGGGTTATTAGAATACAAACTTTTTGATACCATGACAGTCAGTCTGATAATTGAGTCAGCTAATGACCAAGAAACAGACATTTCTTCAAAGAAGAAATACAAATGGTCAATAAGTGCATGAAAAACATGCCCAGTATCATTAGTCACTAGGGAAATGCAAATCAACCAACAAAAAGCTACCACTTCATACCCACTAGGATGGCTGTAAGAACTAGTGTGAGCACAGATGTGGAGAAATGAGAATCCTTTGCTGGTGGGAAGATAATAAAATGGTGCAGCTGCCCTGGAAAATGTGTCAGTTCCTCAAAAATGTAAACATAGAATACGATCCAGCAATTCCCTCCTGGGTATATACTCAGCAGAGTTGAAAACTTATATTCATACAAAAAGTTGTATACAAGTATTTATAGTCACATTGTTCGTAATACCAAAAAATGGAGCAACAACCCAAATATCCATCATCTGAAGAATGGAAAAATAAAATGAAGTGTATCCACACAATGGAATGTTATTCAGCCACAGAAAGGGATGGAATTCTGATACATGCCACATACAACATGGATGAACCTTGAATACATGATGCTAAGTGAAAGAAGCCAGTCCTGTAAGACCACATAGTGTATGATTCCATTTATGTGAAATGTCCAGAATAGACAAATCCATAGAGACAGAAAGTAGATAAATTGTTGCTGTGGGCTGGGAAGAGGGGGATGTGGAGTGAATGCTACTGGCTATGGAGTTTCTTTTTGAAAAATGATAAAAATCTTCCATTCACAGGGGTGATATTTGCACAACATTGTGAATATATTATCAACCACTTAATTATATACTTTAAATGGTGAATTTTATGGTATGTGAGCTACATATATCTCAATAAAAGTTAAATATATGTATATTTCACATATAGATATTTATGGAAAAGATCAATGACAGAGAAAACCTTAATTTTAAAAAGCAGAAAGTTTACTGGCTACGTTATCTGATCATAGCAATTCAATTAGGTAGATAAGAGATAATAAAAGTACACATTACAAAGATGGCCAAAATGATATTTAAAACTTGAAAGTTAAGAAACACTCTCCACCATTATGATCCAATAATACGAAGTGCTGGTGAGGATGTGGAGCTACTGGAATGCTCATACATTGCTGGTGGGAATGCAAAATAGTACAGACACTGGGGAAAACTGTTTGACCGTTTGTATGAAGTTAAACACAAACCTACCGTGTGACCCAGCAATCCCCCTTCTGGATACTCACCTAAGTAAAACAAAAACCTATGTTCACACAAAAACCTCTGTGGGGATATTTTTAGCAGCTTTATTGATAATTGCTGAGACCTGAAAACAACCCAAATGTCCATCAGCAGCTGCCTAGATAAACTGGTACATGCATGCAATGGGAAACTGCTTGGCAATTAAAAGAAATGAACTATTGACACATGCAGCAGTGTACATGAATCTCAAATGTATCATGTTAAGTGAGAGAAGCCAGACTCAAAAGGTTCAAATTCTAGGATTCCATTTATATGATGTTCTAGAAAAGGAAAAACTACAGGGATGGAGAACAGATCAGTGATGGCCAGGGTCTAAGACTTGGTGGAGAGTTTGACTGCAAAGTGGTAACACAGAGGAATAACGTGGCGGGCAGGGGAAGTGTGATGGACCTGTTAGTATCTCCATTGTTGTGGTTGTGGGATGGCATTTGTCAGAATGTATAGAACTGTAATTAAAAAGAGTCAATTTTACTGAATTTAAATTTGAAAAGAAAGAAAGAAAAATATCCTTCAAAATAATGCTTGGAACCAAAGAACAAAACAAACCCCACCAAAAATCAAAATTAAATTTTCTTTAACACTCTGTGCCAAAATATACAGGGTGTAGTTAAAGCTATATTCCAAAGAAAAGTTATAGCCTTAAATCCCTTCATAATTAAAGAATAAAAATATAAAATAACTTAGCAGTCGTTTTTAAAAATTAAAAAAGAAAAATAAGATTAAAAGAAAGTACAAGAAAAAGAATTAAAAACATTAATGCTGAAATCAGTGAAATAAAAAACCAAAGTAGTTTTACAAGAACAAATAAATCCTAGAGTTATTTGAATAACTCAATATGGAAAAAGCCCTCTGAGCCTGATTACAAGTTGAAAAAGGAAAAAGGAGATAGAGCCACAGCTACATAGATATTAAAATAATTTTAAGAGACTATCACTTGCAATTCTTTGACAAAACTTGAAAACTTAGAGGTAATGGATGATTTCTTAGAAAAAGTACAATTGTCAAAATTGATGAAAGAATAATAGAACAATTACTGTAGAAAAAAGTGAAATGTTGTTTGAGAATCTGCCATTAACACAATGTCACAGTTGAGTTCTATCTAATCTTTAAAGAACAGTTCATTCCAAGGTTATTTAAACTATTCCAGGCCATAAAAATAGTTCATTCATTCATTTATGAGTCCTGCATCATTTACATCAAAACTTGAAAGACAAATCAAATAATGAAGTTATAAATCAATCTCCCTTATAAATAGAGATGCAAAAAATTTTAAGTAAAATATTAGCAAACTGACTCAAGCAACATATCAAAAACTGATAAATTCTGATTAGGAATGCAAGGAAATATCAGGAAATCTATTGATATAATTCAATCACAAATTCAGAATATCAATAAAATCCTTATCTACAATCATACCAACAGGTGCAGAAGAGTCATTTGATAATAATCAGCATTTATTTTTTTTAAAAAAACCTAAAATAGGCATAGAATGAAAGAAAATGACTTGTGCATGATTATACCAGATTCACTGGAGTGAAGAACAAAACTCAACACAGACACTAAGAAAAAAGCTGTGTCTATTACTGATAGTATCTTACACTCTCATGGCTCCTCATTCTTGTCACAACACTTTCAGAAACAGCGTCCCACAGTTCTCACAACTCTGTGAAGCCCGAGTCTGAGAACAAACCTGAATGGCGCTGGGCCTCATTTTTCATGTTTGGAAAAGAAGACTTGACCTAAGTGATGCCTGAGACCCACGCGGCGATGGACCCACTTCTGGCTGAAGTCGCCAAGTCAGAGCAGCAGAGGACGCAGAGACCCGCGGTTTCCAGCCCCACTTCCTTCCCTGTGCCTCGTGGAGAAACCAGGGCCTGGGTCCTCCTCATTCCAGGCAAGTACAGGCTCTGGAGCCCCAGCTGTGGGGCTATGTTTTTGTTGCCATTTTGGAAGAAGAAAATTAAGAAAAACCATCCTGTTTAGGGTTTGCCCTTTCGGGGTGGGGGAGAATGAATTTTCATTTTCTTGTAATTTCAAACATGCAAAAATGTTGGAAGCATAGCACAAAGAACCCTGTTATGCCCCTTCTCAGATGCACCAATTATTTACATTTTGCTCAATTTGGTTTATTTGAGCAATAAATTACTCTATTACTCTATTTATGTAAACATTCTTCTTCCTGATTGAGAATAAGTTGCTGATCCTGTACCCCTTTTGCCCCTAAATACTTGAGTGTGTTCTGTTGCATAACCACAGGGCAATCAGAAGCAAGAGACATTTATAAACCACCACTAGCTAATAACAATCCCGATGTACATTTCATATTTTTCTCATCTGGAATCGAAGCCCAGATCATGCAGTATCATTTCTCTTCAGTCTATTTCAATGTGGAGACATTTCTCAATATTTCATTGTCCTTTGTGAGCTTATGGAAGAGCAGGAGGCAGTTCTATAGAATTTCTCCGAAAAGGAGAGAAGCATCCCCGACACCCAGGCACTGCCAGAGCCCGCCAGTTGGGCCGTGGTGCTGCTCTGAGCAGCCTGCATCCACAGGAAGGGATCAGTGTTCTGCTGAAGCCCAGCGATATCACAGAACCCCAGGGCCACCCTGTGACCATGCTGGATCATGACAAAAACAAAACCACCTTCAGATCATGTCTCAACACAGAGAAAACATGACCATTGCCAAAGCTGCAAAGTACCAGACACCCGCTCTGGCTAATAAGTGACAGCTGCTCTAGCCTGCCCTCCCCATAGACAGGATTAAGACGTCTGGGCATAACTTACCCCTGTGTCTCAACAGTAACCAACCCAGAGCAAAGCCCATGCCCTTAAACCCTCCTCCATACCTCTCTCCCAAATCCCATAGGTCCTCCTAACACGCTTTGATAGGACGAAGAATAAGGCCGGCTTGTCCAAACGCAGGGATGCTGCTGTTGTCCAAACGCAGGGATGCTGCTGGCCATCTTTGATTGATCCTCCCAACTGGGGCTGGTTTGGGGTTTCCTTGTGATTAGACAAAGAAGCTGACACATCTAGGATGGACACTGAGTGAATTTTAGAACATAACTTGGCCTGGGTGGCTTTTCAACAACCAGTTGAATACATTTTCCTTAAACGTGATCCGAGAGATCACGGGGTCCCAGTGGTGGGCCAGAGGGGCCCTGCAGTCACTTTGGCCATCCTCAGACAATTCTCCAAATTATTGTGGAGTATCTTGTTGTCCCAGAAAGTAAGGATGCTTTCCCGGACGGGTAGTAGAAATGGCAGTTCCTCAGTTGGAACTGGCTCCTTTTCTCTGAAATGCTTGTTCATATCCTTTGCCTGTTTTCTACTGGGTTGTGTTTTCTTACTTATTGATTTCTAGGAGGCCTTTATGTATATTTGGTAGTAATCTTTCATCAATGATATTTATGGCAATACCTTCTTCCAGTTTGTAATTTGTCTTTTCACTTTCTTTAGGGTGTCTTCTGTTTGTTTGTTTTATAAATTGTGTTTTTTTTACTTTTTATCGTGGAAAATTTCAAACACGTAAGAGTCGAAAGTATAATATAATGAATCCCCAGATACCTGGGTTTTAACAATACACCAGTTTTTAACAATTATCAATGAGCGACTGAAGGTACTTTTGTTTGTTTGTTTGTTTTTGGTTTTTTTGGGTTTTTTTGCGGTACGCGGGCCTCTCACTGTTGTGGCCTCTCCTGTCGTGGAGCACAGGCTCTGGACACGCAGGCTCAGCGGCCATGGCTCACGGGCCCAGCCTCTCCGCGGCATGTGGGATCTTCCCGGACCGGGACACGAACCCGTGTCCCCTGCATTGGCAGGCAGACTCTCAACCACTGCGCCACCAGGGAAGCCCTGAAGGTATTTTTGATGAAAAAAGTTATTAATTTTAGGTAGTCAAGTTTCTCGGTATTTTATCATTAGAGATTCTTTGGTCTTATTTATTTTTAAAATAAATAAGTATCTTTTGGGATAATTTTAGATTTATGGAAGAGTTGCAAGGATGGTAAGTGCAGAGCTCCCGTCTCCCCTGACGAGTTTCCATTTTCCCTAACGTTATCCTACATTACCATGGGACACTGTTAAAATTAAGGCACCAACACTGGTGCATTACTATTAACTAAACACCAGACTCTGGATTTTGCTGATTTTTCCATTCACAGCCTTTTCTGTTCCAGGACCTCACGCAGGAAACCACAGTGCATCTGTTTGTCACATCTCTTAATCTGCTCCAGGACCCTTTCTCTGTTCCAGGACCTCACGCAGGAAACCACAGTGCATCTGTTTGTCACATCTCTTAATCTGCTCCAGGACCCTTTCTCCGGCTTTCTTTACTTTTCATGCCCTGACACTTTTGAGGAGTAGTGGTCAAGTATTTTGTAGACAAGGCCTTATTTAAAAATTAGTCCTGGGCTTCCCTGGTGGCGCAGTGGTTGAGAGTCCACCTGCCGATGCAGGGGACACGGGTTCGTGCCCCGGTCCGGGAAGATCCCACATGCCGCCGAGCGGCTGGGCCCGTGAGCCATGGCCGCTGAGCCTGCGCGTCCGGAGCCTGTGCTCCGCAACGGGAGAGGCCACAACAGTGAGAGGCCCGCATACCACACACACAAAAAATAAATAAATAAAAATAAATAAATAAATAAAAATTAGTCCTTACTTGCAGGCTAGAAGAAGTCACCTATGTTTTCTTCTAAAAGTTAAAATTTTTTCTCTTGACATTCAAGTTCTTAATCTATTCAGGATTTACTTGTATTATGAGGATCCATGTTCATTTCTTTTTCCATAGAGATAACCTATTTTTTGTCATTGAGCAGTTTCTCTTTTCCCCAAGGATGTGCCATGACCCCTAGGTCATATTTTAATGTTCCTCTTTTGCATGGTTCTGTTTCAGGCTATTTCATTCCATTGGTCACTTTGCCTGTCTGCCAATAACACAGTTGCCTTAATTACTCTAGCTTTATCCTGAGTCTTTGTGTTTGGCAGAGGTAGTCTTTTCTCTTTCATCTTCTTCTGAAGTGTCTTGGATAGTCTTTGCTCTTCCTCGTACATTTGTCATGTTTCATAAAAATGAACACACACATTCTATTGTGAACTTTGATGGGAGTTGCATTAACGCTATAGATCATTATGTGAATTATGACACTTTTAGGTTAAACTTTCCTGCCCATCAACATAAAATATCATTCCCTTTATTTGGGTCTTCTTTAATGTTTTTCAATAAAGGTATACAACTTACTGTGTATAGGGCTTGCATATCTTTTATTAGATTTATTTCTAGGTTCATTAAGGTTTTTGTTACTATTAAATGGTGTCTTCTTAAAATGAAATTTTGTAATTGGTTGTTGCTAGTGAGTAGAATAAAACTGTCATTTATATGTTTATATATATCATCTTGCCAAACTCTCTTTCCTTTTTATATCTAGTAATTCATTTGTTAATTCCCTTTAGTTTCCTATGAAGACAATCATATCATCATAAAATATTATAATTTTATTTCCTCCCTTTCAGTCCTTATGACTTGAATTTCTTTTTCTTGTCTTGTGCTGGCTGGGACATGTTGAATGGACATGGTAATAGTGGACATTGTTGCCTTCTTTCTGACTTT
This sequence comes from Delphinapterus leucas, assembly GCF_059928025.1. Lineage (NCBI taxonomy): Eukaryota > Metazoa > Chordata > Mammalia > Artiodactyla > Monodontidae > Delphinapterus > Delphinapterus leucas. Next base: position 18,170,219 of record NC_143130.1, on the reverse strand, counting down.
ATAGGACACTATTCCTACTGTTTTTTTTAAATCAAAGTTATACTTGCCTCATGAAATGAATTGAGGAATAAACTTTTTTCTTTATTCTAGGTATGTCTTTATAAAATTAAAATAATCTATTCCTCAAATAGGTTGACTTGCCTGTAAGACAAACTGTGCTTGGTGTTTTCTTTAATGGGAAAGAGCCCATTTCTGACATACATCATGTTTAGAAAGTCACTAATTTTTCAAATGAAAACCTACTTATGACATTTATTTTTCCAGTAAAAAAGACTCTCCTTATCTATCTATCTATCTGTCTGCCTATCTATCTATCAATCATGAAACCTTTGTAGTAGCTGACGCTGCTGTGTGGCTTTTGGGTTAAATATTAGCTGAACACTTTTGAAGGGCAAGTTTCTGATTAAAGAAACTGATTTCTCAAGTGCATTTTAAATAAACACACACACGCATTTACATCATATTGTTCTTACCAAAATACTTTTGAGAAAATGACAGTGTTTTAAAATAACTTAATTCTCTGTGTGTGGATTGTTAAAAATCTCTTTTGTGATTCTAGGCTGACTTCTTTTTGGCACTGCATTCATGTCTCATCATGTCCCTCCTGACTTGCTGAAACATGATTACCTGGAAAGGAAGTTCTCCTAGGAACAGAGATGAGTTCTGTGAGAAAGAGGAAGACAGACAGGCGTCCATAGCAAGCCTGGGCGTGTTTCTTAGGTCTCCTTTAAGATTCAGTCCTTGAAGAACAGATTGAACTCTTGCTCCCAAAGATAAGATCAACTTTTCAGAGGAAATGTCAAAAATTTAAGAAATAAGAGCAAAGCTATTATTAATCATACCTTCACTCACATAGCTGTTTTGAATGCCTCCAATGTGCAAGGTACCATAGTTGACACTAAGGATATGAGGAATAAATATGAAGCAGTTCTTGCCCTCAAGCAACTCACAGTCTAACAGTATTAAGTTGATAATTAAATATGCACAGGGTATTGTGGAAGGTGAAAGTGTGTGTTCAAAGACAGCTTCCTGGGGGAAATGATGCTCCAGAGTAGGAACTAAGCCTACAGATGGTCCACAGTACAGAATCAACACTTTGTTTTCAGTAAACAATGAATGATGACTCTCTTCTACTACTAGGTCTGAGTTGAACTACCTAACACCCCAATTGCCTTACTGAAGCCAGCAAAAAAGCCTGCCAATATGTTTAAAAAACATAGTCTTCCTAAAAGCATCAAAGAACTAAACAGATAGTGAAGAGTTACAAGGACAGGATGCGGGATGAGATAGGAATCCAGGGAACGAAGTCCAGTATTGGGACTGCTTTTGCCTAGAGGACACTTGTTGACCCAGAAGAGGTGGGTGCGTGGCTGGCAGCACAGGGATAGCCTTCCAGGGCTAGGAGGACAAGCAATGGACTCGGGGAGGTGCGAGGGTGTGGGCAGTCTTCAAGGGCTGCACCATAGGAATAAAGGAAAACCTGAAGTAACCATGATGTTAACTGCAGCCTACTTTCAAGTCCTTTGGATTGTCTAGAAAAATCTCAACTGTTACAATACTGAGGTAATAATGATTGTTGGTGTGCCTAAGACCTTGGCAGAAACTTAAGAAAAGCATCTCTGGAGGAAAATAAAACCTATGCTTGGTCACAGCTTATTTCTATAAACAATTGTAAAACTGCAATGATCAACGCAAGGTCAAATATAACCCACTGCATGAGGCGCTGAGGCAAATAAATGAGAATCAGCACAAACAACAGACACTAGGAATAGACTCAGAGATACTCTAAGGTGCAGTTAACTAGACAGAAACTGTAAAATCACAATAACTGTTATGTTCATGGAGATAAGCCGAACTTTAAAATTTTAGCAAAATATTATTTTAAAAAAATGACATTGCATGTGTGAAAAAGAACTGCATCTGTCTGGATCCAGACAGAAAGTCAACCCCAGATAGGCTGTGCACTAAATGTGAAAGGTAAAACAATGAAACTTTTAGAAGATAAATAACATAGAAGAATATTTTCCTGACCTTGCATTAACCCTATTTTTGTTTTTAAAAAAGATCAATACATTTGCCTACATTAAAATTAGGAACTTCTGTTCATGAAAAGACACTAGGGGGAGAATAGAAAGGCCAGCACAGACTGGGAAAAAAATGCTTGCAGCCTGTCTAGCTGACAAAGCAGCTTCTATCTAGAATATTTAAAGATGTGCTGCCAATCCATAAGAAAAGGACAGATAACCCAGCAGAAAAATTGGCAAGAGAATGAACTTTACAAAAACAGAAATCCAGAGGGTTAATAAACATATGAGAGGATGCCCAATCACTTTGGTAATCAAGGAAATTAAAATTAAAATCACAATAATATACCACTACCCACCTACAGAATGTCTAAAATTTTAGAAACTGACTTCCAGGATGTGAGGCTACTGAAAAATGCATGCATTACTGGTGGCAGTAAATTAGAGCAATCACTTTAGGAAACTGATGGCTGTCTCCTAAAATTGAAAATACATATACATACCCTGTGACCCAGCAATTCTACTCCTACGTTTATACCCCCTACATATGCTCCTAGGAATTAACAGAGATGTGTCCGAATGTGTACAGCGGCATTGTTTCAAATAGCCCAAGATTGGAAAGAACCCAGGTGTCCATCAACAGCAGAATGGGTAGGTAGGTGGTGTATTCGCGTACGAAATGCAAAGAGAGTTGTTTTCACTGGAAGCCATGATGACAACGTGGATGGAGGGGCTCAGGTAACCGCGAAGCGATGCGGAGGAGCAGACCCCGAGCTACAGAAGAGTGAACGTGCCCCCGGAGACGCCCCCAGACCTGCAGTCCTGTCTGCTTCCACCCCCCCACCCCTTCTCCTTCTTGCAGTAAACAGGGCGTTTCTTTCCCCATCTGCCCCATGCTCTGGATCCCTCTTTTTAAAAAATATTTATTTATTTATTTTTGGCTACGTTGGGTCTTTGTTGCTGCGCACGGGATTCCTCTAGTTGCGGCAAGCAGGGGCTACTCTTCCTTGCGGTGCGCGGGCTTCTCATTGCGGTGGCTTCTCTTGTTGCGGAGCACGGGCTCTAGGCGCATGGGCTTCAGTAGTTGTGGCAAGTGGGCTCAGTAGTCGTGGCTCGTGGGCTTCAGTAGTCGTGGCTCCTGTGCTCTAGAGCGCAGGCTCAGTAGTGGCACACGGGCTTAGTTGCTCTGCGGCATGTGGGATCTTCCTGGACCAGGGTGCGAACCCATGTCCCCTGCATTGGCAGGCGGATTCTTAACCACTGCGCCGCTAGGGAAGAACCACACCACGCACACTTCTGAATCTTTAACTCTTCCTCCTGATGGAGCCCCCTCCTCTCCCAGTCTCCTTACCTCGGCAGCCCTGTGTCACTGTTGCCTCCCTGCTGAAGTGTATGCTCCCTGTGGGCAAGGCACCCATCTGCCTGGACCACCCCATGCGGCGGGGGTTCGGAGGGCCTGGCCACACCGAGGAGGCTCCGTGACCTGTGTCTGAGGGCTGCACTGTCCCACCGCTGCCTCGACTGGCAACGTGATGCTTCGCAGGGCCCTTCCTCTTTTCTGGGTTCCCATCTCTTTGCCTGTGAATGAGCTCTCCTCCAGAGCTCCATGGCCCTCTGATCTTGGCACTGGGCCCTAGGGCCTGTGACCTGGAGTGCTGTGAAGTGGATGGAGAGGGGAATAGTCTCCCCCACCTTGTTCCTCCACCTAGTTCTCAGAGGAGGTGCTGGGATGTGAAGAAGCAGGCAGGGGGGAGTCAGCTCAGTTAAACTGTGTGCCAGGGTCTGTGATAGGCTTCCCATATTTTCCCCTGTATTTTATTTATTTGTTTATTTATTTATCTATTTATTTATGCAGGTCAGGAAGTATATTAGTTTGCTGGGGCTGCCTTAACCAAATACAGAGACTGGGCAGCTTAAACAATAGAAATGTACTGTCTTTCTGTTCTGGAGGTGGGAAGTCTGAGATCAAGGTGCCAGTAGGGTTGGTTCCTCCTGAGGCTGTGAGGGAGAATCTGCTCCAGACCTCATTCCCTGGCTTGTGGACGGTCATCTTCATTCACTGTCTTCCCATCATCTTCCCTTTGTGTGTGTCTGTCTATGTGTCCAAATTTCCCTTTTTTATAAGAACACAGTCATATGGGATTGGGACCCACCTAATGGTCTCATTTAAACTTGATTGCTTCTTTTTTTAATTAATTTTTATTGCAGTATAGTTGCTTTACAATGTTGTGTTAGCTTCTACTGCGAAATGAATCAGCCATATATATACATAAATCCTCTCTTTTTTGGATTGCCTTCCCATTTAGGTCACCACAGTGCATTAAGTAGAGTTCCCTGTGCTATACAGTAGGTTCTCATTAGTTGTCTATTTTATACATAGTATCAATAGGGTATATATGTCAATCCCAATCTCCCAATTCCTCCCACCGCCCACTGTATTTTTTTTTAAGTTTTATTTTTTAAATATTTATTTAGTTATTTATTTATGGTCGTGCCATGCAGGCTTGCAGGATCTCAGTGCCCCGACCAGGGATCCAACCCATGTCCCCTGCAGTGGAAGCATGGAATCTTAACCACTGGACTGCCAGGGAAGTCCCCCATCCTCTATTTTAAAAATAATTTAATTCTCAAATCAACTCCCTGAGGTGGTTTTTACAGGAGAGTGAGCTCAGGTTTAGAAAAGGTGAGTCTGGTCCCCGCCTTCCCCTCGCCCGGCTGCCTCCGTGGGACATGTGCCGGGACCAGCATCAGCCTCTATCCCTAGTCTGAACCTGGCTTCTACTTCCTGAGGCTCTGAGGCCTTGAGCAGGTGGCTGAGCCTCTCTGAGCCTCAGTGTAAGTTAGGGAACTGGGTAGGACGCCCCCCCACACCCCGCTGGCTGGCGTCAACAGGCCCGGGGGAGCTGAGAGGCAGGGTTGGGGGCTGGGAGTTGGGGTGCATGGCAGTCTCTGCCATGTCCCGTGGCCAAGTTCGAGGGGAGCTGGAACAGGGAGGGCCTCCGGGGCAGGCGGGCTGGAGGGAAGGTCCCTCACCTGTGCTGGACCTCGGGGAAGATGGGAGTCCGGGGGTCTGCAGTACCTTTCCTAACCCCTGAGTGGCCACCACAGGACATATAATGTAGGACATTCCTACAGGGCACTGGACACTCCAGAATCCCCCTCCTCTGACCCTCAGGTCCATTTCTATCAGCTTTTCTAGTTCCACCTCAGGCACACCTGTCTCTTGAGTTCAGAAGAGGCTGGAATCTTCCCAAGGTCTCTGTCACCTGTCTCTCCTCTCACGGCCTCTCAGCTGTCATCTCTACCAACTGTTGCTGTCACCTCCTTACCGTCTCCTTCCTTCTTATCTCCTCACACTGTCCTCTCAGCCGCTACAGATCAAAATCCTGCTCAGTCTTCAAAGCCATCTCTGCTGATCTCTTCAATCCGAGCTGAAAGCTGAAAGCCGAAAACTCTTTGTTAGAAATCTTCCGATGCCCCTTTTCCGCGGTGCGGGAGCCATCTGTGTTCTGTCATTCTGTGGGTTTCTCTGTTTGCACACAGTTGATGGGGAACTCCTTGAGGGCTTTGTCCGTGTCGCCCCTCAGCCTGGCCTCCGACCTGCCTGAGGGAGCAGCACATGAGCGACCACAGAGCTGGTCCTTCTTTCCATGTCTGGATGCCCCTCCACTGCCGAGCAGCCTTCAACTGCATTGAAGCATCCCTTCCTGCCCTTTCCTGCTTCTTCTCAATGTTTCTACTAATCACTCCCCTCTTTTCTTCTCACGGCCCAGTGCCCCTCACACAGAGCCGGGGCTCCGGCCAGGAGGCTGTGGAGGTGGCCAAGTGCCATCCTGGCAGCTTCCAAGCTTCTCCCACTGCCCTGCAGTTCCCTGGGCCTGCAGGTGGGCACCTGGAGCCCGTTCAGACTTCTCATCTGGAAGGTGTTCACTCTTACCAGTGGGGCGCCCCAAACTGCTTTCTCTCCTGTGCTTTAGAGAAGACCTTGTGGACCTTCTCTCTTCTCCTGTTTGGTCCTTCATTTCTCCAGGCAGAAGGTGCCTTCTGGAGGGGACAAGGACACATCTTGGTCTCTGGGAACCTGCACAGGAGGCGGAGCCCAGAACGCTGACCTCTCTGCTCAGGCTGCGGGTATCAGCATCTCGCTTCCTCACTGCCTCCAACCCGATGTTGAAAGAGAAATGCTCCACTAGAAAGAGTTGCCTTGAGGCTGAGTTATGGGAGCTTTATGGCAGTGCCAGGCTGGCCTGTGGTCACTGCAGGCTCCTACAAGTAGTAAAAGTTGACAGTAAGGAGAGTAAGACAAGGAATCATGTTTCTCATTCCAGGAGGGGATGGGAGGGTATCTAATGGCTGCAGGGCATCCGTGAAAATGTCTGGATTCTCATCGCGGTTCATGGGGTTGGGGTCTGACTCCAAACATCTCCCAAGGCCTCGTCCCTGGTCCTGCTCTATTCAGGGTCTACCAGCATCTGTGAATCTTTGCTCCTTGACAGAAGGAGGAAGCCTAAACTCAGGGCATCAGCCTCTGTCCCAGGCCAGAGGTCACGACCTTAACAGTAACTATGGTTTTGCCGATCCTTCCTAAGGGTCTTCTCACAGGTTTGACCCTATTTACCCCACTGAACCCCAGGCCTGCCTGATTCTCCTTTATTTCACAAACCTTCTTGGCTCTGAACTTGGTTTCCCCAGTGAATGCTCATTTCAACTCAACAAACATTCCTTGAGCTTCCAAGAGAGCTGCAGTCTCTGTCTTCAAGGAACCTTTAACTTTGTAGGGAAAATAAGAAACTTCCACAAAAATCAAAATGTAGGTTGTGGTGTTTCAGCAGATGGAGAAGCAAAGTACTACTGGAGCTGAGAGGAGGTTAGTTCCAAATGAGTACAGGGAAAAAGAGGAAGGCAGGTCTGGGAAGGCTTCTTGGAAGAGGTGGCATTGAGCTGGGCTTGAAGGCTTCAGGAAGTCCAGATGGGTGGAGGAAGACATTGGGCAAAGGGAGGGTGTGCTTGGGGAATCACCAGCATTCCACTGTGGCTCAAGTACAAGTTGAGAGAGAAAGAGAGAGACAGAGAGACAGAGACAGAGAGAGATTATCAAAGGAAGGTTGAAATGATGTCATTGACGATCTTCAGGTCAAGCTTAGAAGCTTAAACTTTTGTAGAAGAGGGGAAACCAGAGAAGAATTTTGAATTGAGAAATGCCCAAGACTCATTCTGGAAGCCATTCTTTTCCCCAATCAGTCAGCATATCTACATCCGTAACCTCTTTAAGAATTCGTCCTTCTCTCTCCATCCGTAGGGTCACCACAGCCTCTGTTCGCGCCACCATCTTCTCTCACCCGGATTGACACAGCACTGCCCTAACTAGTTTTCCAGTCTCCAGACTCCCCTCCACTATGTCCACTCCTAATGTATTCCTCCCCCAGCAGCCAACTTGGCCATTGTCAAAGTGCAAATCCAACTGTGCCCATTTCCTGCTTTGTGACTTGCGAGAGCTTCACGTTATCCTTGGGATAAAGCCAACATTCCTTTCATAGGACCCACCTGTCCCTTCCTGCCTCTTGCCATTCCTGCTGCCTTACTAACTGATCTCTAATTCTGCAATCCCTTTCTCCATGGGAATGCCTCCCCCACTCATCACCTGGCTTGACCCCATGGGTCTCTGGGTCAAGGTTCAGCTCCGGTGCCCCTCTCCTGGGGACCCGGCTCTGTGTCCCACCTTCTCTGGCCTCAGCTCCCTAGCTTCCTGTTGTTTTAACACATCGCACAGCGTTGAAATGGCCTGTTGATCTATTATTTTGCCCTGGTCTCTGATTTTTGATCGGATCTGTGTTCCCACAGAGCAGGTGCTTGGGGCTCAAAAAAAAAAAAAAAAAAGAAAAGTGTTCTCAGAAGGATGAGTAAGTGTTCACTTCCTCCCTAGACTGGCCTTTCCTGCCCACAAGCCCCACGCCCTCTGGACAAATTATTTGCTCTTGTTTCTTCTTCTTTTCTTCTTCTCCTCGTCTTTCTGTCCAAAGAGGTAACTATAGTGCAGTAGGAAGAGGACACATAAAGTTGTTTACAAATAACACCTCTGTGAAAATTCTGGAGTGAAAGGCCCAACGGTTAGCAGTGGTGGCCTCTGAGGAGTAGGGCAGGAGATGATAGTGTATTCTTTTCATTTTCTCTAATTTCTTAAATTGACCGTATTTTGTAATGGGGAAATACTCTTGTTTTCCTTTTTTTTTTTTTTTTTTAGTTAGAAAGACTGAAAGAGCTTGGTTTCAGGCAACTGTCTAAAACAAGAAAAGCAGAAAAAAACATATATTTATAAAATCTCTCTCGAAGGACATATAATAAATGGACAATGTCAATCACCTTCTTGGAGGGGAGCTAGGAGGCCAGGGCCTGGGGAGACAAACTTTTCACCGTATCCCTAAGTACCTTTTGGATGTTGAACCACGCGCAAAAAATAGTGTGATTACAAAGAACTGAGTTTGACTTTTAAGCCTCAGGTAACCGAAGGAACCTCACTTTCCCCATCTGTGAAATGGAGAAAACAGATGCGACTTCACAGGGTGGCTGCAGGGAGTGGGTTGCGCGGGCCGGGCTCTGGGGCGCCACCCAGAGGCGGGCTTGGGCCTCTGCCCTCCGATCCCCTAGTGCTACCTCCGTCTCACCCCTGCTTGTCCTCCAGATGAAGCTGTCAAGGCCGAACTGTGTCCGCCAACATGTCTCCCCGGGAGTTGCCTGCCTTGGCTCCCTGCCTGTTGGAAAACAGCTAATAGCATGGAGCAAAAGCCACCCTTGGAGGCTCTGGGCATCTCAAACAGCCAGACAGCTCTTTGTGTTTTCTCAGGTTCTCAGCTTGCCAGCTAGTTCCACACATCAGAAATATTTTGGGTCAGCACTGCAGTTTCAACCACACAGATGCGTTTTGTTTCATGACTACTTCCTTATAATAGCTCTGGGAAAAACTGCGCTGGGCCCCGTCCCAAACCACGTTCCTGGCATGGCCAGCTACATTCAAGATGGTGTCTTTGGGTAGAATCATAAAAGAAATCGAGATCTCCTGCAACTCACTAGGATTTGGTCTGGAAAAAAGGACTGTTTGGGTTGAGTTTCTAAAGGGCTGTCATCACCACGACCTTCAAGCTGTTTGAGGCAGGAAGAGGAGCTTAATGTGCTGTGTTTCTGCCTGTTCAGATATCCCTGCTTTTCTCTGCAGCCCTGTGGATGTTTTCCTCCTGTATGTGGGTATTTATTGAGTGTTGATGAGAAATGTGATGCTGAAGGAGGTGCTGTCTTTGTTGCCTGGGATAGGGCTGCCAGATTTGGCAAATAAAAATACAGGGCGCGGGTTAAATCAAAATTCCAGATAAACAATGAATCTTTTTTTTAGTATGTCCTGTGCAATATTTGGGACACGCTTACATAAAGATTTTTCATTGTTGTAGTCTAAGGATGTCCCATGTAATATTTGCATACTTATACTAAAAATTACTCATTGTTGATCTGAAATTCAGATTTAACTGGGTGTCCTGTATTCTATCTGACAAGCTTGCCTGTGAAGGACACAGACGAATCCTCCTTAGCTCCACAGGGGAGACAAGAGGCCTCTTGCTCACAGGCTGGTCCTATTCTTAAAAGCAGCCCTCCAGGTGGGAGGGAGGCTCAAGAGGGAGGGGATATATGTGTACATATAGCTGATTCACTTTGTTGTACAGCAGAAACGAACACACCATTGTAAAGCAATTATACTCCAAAAAAGATGTGAAAATAAATAAAGCAGCCCTCCACCCCAGCCCACAGGCTCAGAACCCAAATGGGCTGGGCCCAGCGTGCTTGCTTGGTCCCCACGCCCTCCTGAGCATTTCTCCTCCGCCTGCCTGGGATCCACATCCAGGATGGGATCCGCTCTCCTGGTTGCCATGACTCAGGCTCTCCCCAGATTTGTTCTGTCCTCTTTAGACAGATCCACCCATTGCCTTGGTGTGAGGATTCAGCTCAGGAGAGGAATCTAGTAGAAATGCTATCAGTCCAGAGGCCCGAGTTCCACTGAGACCCTGTATCTGAAGATGTGATTGGATTCCAGAGGCGGGTGTAGACGTGTATACGTGCTGAATTCCACCCAACACCATCTGCTGTGGGGCAGGGGGTGACTGGGGTGCCTTTCCTGCTGTTTCATTCTGGTCCAGTAGGTGAATCGCCAGTAGAGTCTGGGCCGGAGTCCTCAGAGGGAACTGTGTCACCTGAGAAAATAGGATTCAGACTCACTTCTGAGTCACTTCATAATGCCAGATGCCCTGCTAGCTCCCAGAGACCTATACCCAATTGTGACTTTCTGCACAATTGTGACTTGGACTGCTTTCTGGCATGGCCCTGACCTTCCTTCCAATGAGAGGCCGTGTGAAAGGGGCCATCAAGCCCTGCTGGTCAGCACATGGCGTGCAAGATGCTGCTTGTGGCTTAGTGAGGCCTAACAGGACACTCCACATCGTGTTAGCCAGAGGCCATGAAATACCACATCTGTGCTGGCTGCTGGGGCTGCTGAATGAGGTACCACACCGTGTATTGTCTCTCGGTTCTGGAGGCTGGAAGTCCAACTCCGGGTGCCAGAAGGGCCGGGCTTCCTCTGACACCAGCTGGGAGGCCTTCCCAGATTCTGGTGGTTGCTGGCCATCCTCGGTGTTCCTTGGCCTGCAGACCCGTCACTCCAACCCTCCCCCTTCACTTGGTCCTCTCCCTGTGTCCTGTCACCAGATGCTGCCCATGACGTGTATTTTAACACAAACTGCTAGTTGCTAATGGAAAAGGTGACACCAAAAATCTGGATTTCGGTAGGTAACAGTGACAAGTGTGCCAGCTTTGCTAAGTGCAGGTGACTGTCTTGTCACACACACGAGTGTAAATGAATTCGTTGTACCCTTTTCTGAGAGTAAACACAGAGGAAGGTGGGGGACACGGGATGGGGCATTCGAGGTCGCAGGTGAGAGAGGACACCTCTATCTGGGGTGGGATGAGGGGAACCGAGCCCCTCAGCACCTGGGGGTGCTCCACGGGCGGAGTGGACCTCGGACCCTGCCAGCGCAGCCCCGGCAGTGACGCCGATGCTCAGAGCAGCGCCCTCACTCCTCGGCCTCTGCACCACCCTCAGTCCAGCCTCTCAAGGTCCCCTTCTTCTCTGGCACTTTCCTCGGGCAACAGAAAGGTTTTTCATGGGATATTTTGGAGTTTTTTTTAATCATCTGTACACGTTTTGGCTAAGGAGGTGTTTTCTGTGACTCCCAGCCATGCCTACTTCCATCTGGTTTCTCGTGGTTTCCGGGACAGTCCTCGCCCCTGACCCCGAGGCAATCAGAACTCTGATTTTCAGGAATATTTTTCACCTGCACGATTCTGCACCCCTTAGAGCCTCTGCTGAGGAGAGTTCTACAAATGCCGTCCTCATTCATTTTTTGTTTATACAGCACAGCAGGAGGCATCTGTCCACATCCTTGTTCCAAGGCAACACCGTAGCTAAAATTTCACTCCTTAGTTTACCCCCAATTTTGAATTTCTTGGTTGAGGACCATCACTTTCTTAATTTTAAAAATATCTTCCACCACTGACACATAGCATTTGGCTTTTTTAAGGGCTATTTTCGACAAAGCTACTAATCGATTTAAGTTTACTTAAAAACGAGAAAAACGATTTAAGTACTATATATACACAAGCTAAAGGTTCTATCCCTGATGAGTTGGAACAATAAGAATGCGCTGAGTTTCAGCTGCTGGGAGGTCAGCAAGGTGGGGTCCCTGGGAGTCCCAAGGTTCTGGGTCCACACTGGGTGAGATGCACCCACACGAGCCTATGAGGCACACATTGCTGTCTGTGTGCTGGAGAGGGGTGGCCAGAGCTCAGAGCCCAAGGAGCTTGTCCAAGGTCATTCAGCTACTATAGGGCAGAGCAAAACTCTGCACTTGGGCTCCCTCACAGCAGATCTGATCATTCACAGCCTCTGGCCGGGTGACCACCTGCCTCACGCCTCCCACTCAGGGGAGTCTGGAAGGGAACACCCTCCTATAGAGGGTGGGGAGCAGGGTGGGGAGGGAGTTAAGAAGACACACCTTTCACTCTATTTGTTTGTGGATTATTCAACTTTGATCCAGGGCCAATTTATTACCTTGGTAATTCTTAAAAAGCAAGAAAATTTTAAAATCGATTGATCCATCCATACAAATAAATATTTGAAGCCTAAGAGAAAATGAAAGAAATGGAGGCTTAGCAAAACTGCATTATTCCACGTCATTGACTTTTATAATCTTTTTTTTTTTTTTTTGGCTGCATTGGGTCTTCGTTGCTGCGCGCGGGCTTTCTGTGGTTGCGGCGAGCTGGGGTTACTCTTCGTTGCGGTGTGCGGGCTTCTCATTGCAGTGGCTTCTCTTGTTGCGGAGCACGGGCTCTAGGCACGCGGGCTTCAGTAGTTGCGGCACACGGGCTCAGTAGTTGTGGCTCCCAGGCTCTAGAGCACAGGCTCAGTAGTTGTTGCTCATGGGCTTAGATGCTCTACGACATGTGGAATCTTCCTGTACCCGGGCTCAAACCCGTGTACCCTGCATCGGCAGGCGGATTCTTAACCACCGCGCCACCCGGGAAGTCCTATAACCTTTTGAGAATAGTTGTAAATCAATGGATGTTGAGAGTCTGTGGTGTTGGCTTGGCTGCCATCATCTTGTTGGAACAGAATTCAGTTCTGGATTTTGTCTCCTGTGTATCACTGCTGACCTTACGAAGTTTTGGGATGTATTTTGTAAATTTGCATACCCGAAGGATGGCAAGCCCCTTCAGAACCCAAACTACGTTCACACTGCACCCTTATCATCTGTCCTCTGGGGCATCTTGGGCAAAGTGCGTAAACATTCTCATCCTGGGTCTGAGAACAATAGGTCTTTTTTTGCTCAGAAAACTAAACAACTGGAAAACAGTTAAGACATAAAAGTCACATGAGAAGTACATGGCTTAACTCAACAGTCAGTATTTACATAGTTAATATAAAGTGGATCATTAACATATAAATATATTTGGAGAATGAAAGAGGAAAAAATAGAAATAGGTAGTTGCGTTAAGTTCAGAAAAATCCTGTGAAAACACTGGCTCTAAAGTTAATATGTACCAGAATCATCGACTAAAATGGTTCCAGTGTTGCCACTGGGAGTGGGGCTTAGGGTGGGGCTGCTGTTTTTCATTAGGAACCTATAATCCTTTATCGTCAGAGTTCTTAGTTGAGACGACAGAATCCACTCTAGCTTTTTTCTTAAGAAGATAGGAGTTTAAGGACTAGCTGGAGCTCCAGGAATCACGGGGAGATGTGAAGAGGCTGGGTTTCTACAGTGGTTCCACACTGGGCTGCAGAAACGTCCACTGCCTGGACGCCCACTGCCCTGCTGAGAGCAGCAGCCTCCTCGCCACGAGGAGGCGAGCCTCCAGGTCAAAGGTGTGGGAGGTCAGCCGATGGGCAGAACCCACCTCCCACGGTCCAGAGTGGTGCTGAGAACCAGCAAGGCTAAAACACTGCTGGAAAGCCGGGTTTTTATGACATGGAACTGTTCAAACAAATTTTATTTTTTGAAGGCAAGCATACATATTACTTTGATGAAAATAAAAAAAACTAAAAAAGAGAAGGGCTTTGTGAGCTGGAAGTAGAGCCAGCTTCTAGGCTTGTCAGATACTTTTAATAGGATGAGTTGGCATTTTCACATGGTAGGTGGAAAGTTATTTGAAGGTTGGTTTTTAGCTCACTTCATCTTAAGGGATGCAGTGTGGCCCTCTTGCTGGCTGTAGTCAAGTACAGGGGAGGCCATGAGCCTGGTCCTTACCCAGGAAAGAAAGGCATTTGCAAAGCCAGTGCCTCTCCCCCGGTTTTGTTCCGAGCTCCTGACCTCCCCCGCTTCCCCAGGCCCCTTAAGATCGACATGTGAAACTTGATTATCCTAAAGCAGTCATCTGAAATTGCATTGTGTCAGGTCAGATGGCTGACTGAGCCTGGCCAGGGACAGGTGTCCATGGAGGAGAGAGGAAGTGGACACTCCAAGGGGCATATTTATAGCAGTTGGAGTTAAAAATACAACCAGCCTGGTCCCAAAGCCTGGGCTGGATGCGATGGGGTGGACCTCTGTGATGAGTGAGCCTCACAGTGCCGAGGAGCAGAGTGGGGTGGGGAGGAAGGCCCCTCGCCACAGAAAGCCCCAAGAGACGGCTCGCCCAGAGGTCTGTGATGCCATGAGGTGAGGTGACTAGTCACCGGCAACCCGACGTCTCTTCCCACGTCTGGCTTCCTTGCCAGCTGGAGCTTAGATCGTGGAACACAGGGGGAGCTGCAGGAACGCATTGATGAAATCTGCAGGGCAGGGAGGACTTTCCAAAGAGATTCACATTTAATCACGTTTTTTCCCCCCAAGTTTTACTGAGATATAGTTGGCATATAACATTGTCTTAGTTTGAGGTGTACAGCATAATGATTTGCTATATGTATATATATGTATTGAGGAATGATCATGGTGGTAAGTTTCGGTAACAGCCATCACCTCACACAGTTACTCTTTATTCACAAGTTGACTGACTGGCAAGTTTGTCACTGATGTACATTGTGTTGTATCTATTGAAATGTGCTTCTGGAAAGAGATGGAACATTGGAGAAAACTGCTTTTGTGGTGAAAACATTGTTGCAAATTTCAAAAACCACTTTTTTTTAATGAATGTAAAATTTTTATTCATTTCTTTTGGTACAAACTAGTGTTTATTTTAAAATAATATTTAGGAATTTATACTCACAGGACATGTTATAGTTAACATCCAAAGACAAAAAATATTTCGTGACAATTTATTATATACTTAGTGCTAAAAAGCTCCTAAATCTGAACAGTGTTGGCATTACAAGATTAGAGAGTTGTTTTGGGCTAATGATTATTATAGAAAAACACTGAAGAAAATTTCAACCATTACAATCGGTAAAGGTATAATTTTATATTTCATGAAGGACAGTAGTCATATTTAGCAATAGTCTCATTTATAGAGTATACTAACCTCGAGGTTGTATTTTGATGCTGTTTCTTTTCAATTCTCTTCTTGCAAATAACCAACAAGGCAGAAACTGCTTCCAACTGACAGTCCAAACAAAGGAGGAATCATGGCTAACCGTCTGGTTGCTAATATTTGTTAAAGGCAAATTGCAAACTTCTGAGTATGGTTCAACATCACCAAAAGGAGTAAAGTTGCTCCCTCTGACCACCTTATTCCATGAAAAAAGTGTACTTTGACTTCTAAAATGGATTTCAAAAATTCAGTAGAAAGATTTAACAACTATCAACATTTCCAACACTGATTTTTCTAACACCCAGAAACATACACTTAGCAGTTATAAGACTAATTTGAAAAACTGAATACTATTATACAAATGCAAATTATTACTATTAGCGAGTAGAAATAATCACTTGATTCTTAATCCTGTTTATATTTAATTATAAACATAAGGCTGATTTTTAGAATAGAAAGAATGAAGAACATCTCCATCATGTGTCTTTGTTCCCAATAATCCCTTTCAGATAGATCTGTGAAGTAATACAGAGCACAGTGTCGACATACCTTTCATTTCAAAGGCCAAAAAAAATGGGCCTTAAGTAGTAAGATCACTTCTATTAGGCTTTATATTAGTATCAATTAATGAGTTAATCAGTCAAACGAGTATCAGTTGATTTAATCTCGCCCAAATGAATGGGTCTCTGTTGGTTGATCAATGCAATAGAGAAACTCTGCAGGTAAGAAGTATCCAAGATATTCCACTGTGTCTGGGGTGGTGTCATAATGGTAGTGCCCACTTTCTTCATGATGACTGAAACAATGAGTGTGCTCCAACCACAAATCAAACCCTGGGTCTCTGGAGATAAAAACTGGCAAACCAAAGGAGGCTTCATCTCAAAAACGTAACCATTTATTCAAGTCTTCATCAGAGTTCAATGGGCAGGAAGAAAATTCTGCTGGCATAATGTGAATCTTCACTTTTCTCTTCTGAATCACGAAAGTGCCTCCCATTCCTACAGGCTTATCTCAATAATGTTTTTCAAGAGTCTGTCTTGGGCTTCCCTGGTGGCGCAGTGGTTGAGAGTCCGCCTGCCGATACAGTAGACACGGGTTCGTGCCCCAGTCCGGGAAGATCCCACATGCCGCGGAGCGCCTGGGCCCGTGAGCCATGGCCGCTAAGCCTGTGCGTCCGGAGCCTGTGCTCCGCAGCGGGAGAGGCCACAACAGTGAGAGGCCCGCGTACCGGAAAGAAAAAAAGAGTCTGTCTCATACAAGTCACAAACTTAAGTTTTCCAGTTCTTTTGGCTTTCACCTCAATGACCTTTCCAGGTTGGCCTTCACTGGCAAAAAGATTAGCCAGTAATGCACACCCCAAATCATGATATTTCTCACTGTATTTCTCTAGTAGGCACCCTCCCTCTGCCGAGTTAACAGGAGCAAGGTAACTTCCATTCACAGGAGGTTTGTGTTCACTTTCTGTTTGAACAGCTGGCATAAACTCAGAATTGAATCCAAGAGTCTGAAATGGGCCTGCCCCTGCTCCAAAAACAAAAGCTCCAGGAAGCTGGATTTCTTTTAAGATTTTATTTAGATCATAAACTTTTTTTTATTTATAAGAGGCAATAAGTAAGGCACACCTCCTACTTCTGCAATTCTAGTTTTCCCACAGATACCTTTTACGGGAAAGGTAAGTGGCTCCTTAGTCAAATTAGGGCAATCAACTACAGACACCTGGACATCAGCAAAGTTATCCGTTAGCACCTTCTGCTGAACTCCAAACTCCAGAACTCCATGCTCCAGCAGCCCTCCTTTCCACGTGCTGCCTCTCCCCTTCTGCGCAGGTCCTAAGCAGAGGCCCCGCCCCACGCTTGGACGTCGCCCCGCCTAGGCCCCGCCCCACGCTCCAACGTCCCGGAAACGAAAGAAGGCTGCTGGGAGAGGCGGGGAGCGGGCCTCTTCCGGCTTGCGGGAGCCCATTGTAGAGCGGGTCCCGCGTGAGGCCAGGGACGCGGATGCAGACTTCTGGGGCCTGTCGCAGGCCTGGATTAACTGACACACATGGCAGAGAGACGCCAGCTCCCAGGTACTGCCCGCCACCGTCCACCATCTAGGGAATGCGGCCGGGGACCCCCTCACGCACTACCCTGGGAGCGGGACGGGGCTGAGAAGAGGAGAAACACGCAGGGATGAGGCCTGACCAGGGAACGCCTGGGGGACCCACATGTGAAATCTAAAAAAAGAAGGGTGTTTTTTTTTTTTTTCAAGAGAGAAAGAGCTGGGAAGAAGCACACTAACAGGAGACCCGAGTGTGAGCGCACATGTGCCTCCTTCCCTGCCTCCTGCACACGCTGCTGGGTTGATTACTCACCGTGGCTGGGCCGTGGGAGGAGGGGGGGTGGTCAGGCTTTGACCTGGGGATTTGGGCAATTACAGTTCTGAGTGTTGAAAAAAATAGTCTCATTGCGCCCATGGGCACCTCTGGATGCTCAGAGGGAAAGGTGTCAGCAGAGTCCTCCTAGTCAAGCTGCCCAGAGACCCTGACTAAAGGGGAGAATTATGTGTATTGAACTCCCTACGTTCTCTCCCCTTTACTCCTACCCACCTCTACTTCCCAGACCCCAAAGCAAAAAACAACACAAGAGTGACAACGGTGGCCAGCTTACAGATAGAGAGCTGTGAAAAAAATCCAAAGTAGATTTTCAAGTCCACCCTGTTTATGCGCCTTTCCAAGTGGTTAAGTCAATGATTCCCAGCCCCGGTTTTAGGACACCCCCAAGTGTCTTTATTCCAAGGGCGATCGTGAAATTCCAAAAATAAAATGATTTTAAGTCCCTGCACTTTAAACTAAGCTCACACCTTGTACTCGTTACAAGCACACACTTTCAGAGGGAAAGAGATTGAGAAATCCAACAACAGTCTGATTCCAACAGACCGGCCACAGCAATCAAAATACCACTTTGTATTTGGGTAACGCTTTGCGGCTTTGAGAGCGCTTTCTGATTCCGGGGTTAGTGACTAAACGTGTGAATTAATACAAAAGATGACTGTTCTAGCCTCCACATTGCACTAGAGGTAGGAACGGAGACGGGCCCTTCCTCTGGCACGAAGCTATCTCTATGTAGCTATCTGTGAAGTTTCAGTCTGTCAGCGGCTGGTGGAGGTGCTGTTTGGAAAAAGCTGGTGGCCCAGGCCTGGGCGGCAGTGGCATTGCTTGGGCCAGGCAAACAGGGCTCTGCGGGGCCCGGGGTCATGGTCAAAGAGAAGGAAGGGCAGGCAGCTTCAGGCTGGCTTTCCCACTGGGCCGAGCAAGGCTGGAAGTTCTGGGGCAGCGGCGTGAGCAGCTGGCCAGGTTAGCAATGAGCTCATGAGCAGCGAAGCCCAGGCTGAAATCTGGGTCCGTTTCTTCCAGAGCTCACTCCCCTGCCAGCCTGCGGAGCTGCCTCTCGGTCGAATTCCTAGAACTGAGTTGTGTTCAGAGAAACTAGGGTCTGCTTATGTGGGGCTGCCTGCATCCTAACAGGTTGATGTTTATTTTAAAGCAACACCACGGAAATTGCAGAACAGAGAGCAAACTTTTAAAGAAAGTTTTAAAGAAAATAAATATGAGACAAAAACTGAGAGAAGCATTATGTGTCACGGAAACACAATTCGAAGAGGTTCAGAAGGCCTTCTGAAGCAAGCAGAGCTTCCTCCTCCACTCCTACCTCTGGCCTCACCCTGTTTAGCGCCGGCCCACCTGTTCACTCCCCCCTGAGGGGCTGACGTGCTATCTGCTTGTGGTTTTGATGCCTCGTGGGCAGGATGGCTCAGGGCCCCTCTCTGGAGAGGGACAACTCATTGAGAAAACGGCCAAGGGCAGAGAAACAGCTCCAAAGGCTGATAAGACCAGCCAGAAAGAGTTAGGCTGTAATTAGTGGGGTTTGGGTATCTGTCTCCAGAAATCTAGCCCAACAGGTACACTGAGTGTTTAAATAATGAACTAAAGTTAAAAACATAAAAATGCACATTATATGTGTGTTGTGAATGACATTCACATGCACCGTGTACAACTGTACTGAATACAGCTTTCCAGTTCGTACGTGAAACAATGTGGCAGATTAATAATTGTGGCAATCATATTAGCTGTAGATGACCAACACATAAAGCCACACGCTACTGTAATTTGGCAGTTTATTTGTATTTTAGGGAGTCACAACTAACGCTGCATAAGTACATCAAGGTTCACTTTATCAATTCAGGGACTGACTGTTGTATTATTTTATATTTCACTCTGAAAGATAGGATTAAAACATCTTTAGGGTAGAAAAACATATTTCAGAAAAAACTTTATTTCCTCTTTAAATTGACCATATCTGGCTATATACTTTTTTTTTTTTCGGTACACGGGCCTCTCACTGTTGTGGCCTCTCCCGTTGCAGAGCACGGGCTCCGGACGCACAGGCTCAGCGGCCGTGGCTCACGGGCCCAGCCGCTCCGCGGCATGTGGGATCTTCCCGGACCGGGGCACGAACCCGTGTCCCCTGCATCGGCAGGCGGACTCTCAACCACTGCGCCACAAGGGAAGCCCCTGGCTATATACTTTTTAACTTATTTCAGTATTTTTACCATGGGTAGTTAGGTCTAAGCAACAAAAAGGAATTGTCATTCCCCAGGATATAATATACATGATAGAAAATGACTGTCCTTCTGTATTCACACTGACACAGACAATTACAAAAGGGGCAGTCTGGGATCTACTTGATTTTCTGCAGTTGTCATGAAGAGCACATGTCTGTTTTCACTTGGGAAATGGGATACATTATACAACTCAGGTCAGAAGATGCAGATAGTTGTCACTGTTTATATGTAGCTTTAAACCCTGGAGAATGTTCTTAATGTTTTATTTCCCGTTCATTTAGTAGCTTCCATGACTAGGTTTGGGTGCATGAAAAATCATGCACCACATATTCTTAGTATACACTTTCAATAGTCAGGCATCGTCTCCAGATTTCGATTTTTCCAACGTCCTGGCAGTTTGCTACACGTCAGCGATATATGTTCATACTTTATATACTGTTTTTTGATGATTCAGGCAGATTCGGGTTATAAGTATCTTTAGGAGAACTGCATCCTTTGTTTGTTACAGAATATAGACAATGCTGCATGAATAATTTCTAGCCTAAATGGATGGCAACCGCATACTTCTACTTGCTGAGGCCAAACTTTCAGAATCATTTTTGATTCCTCTCACATTCTACACCCAAATCCACCAGACAGTGCTTTTGACTCAACCTGTGGAATATATCCAGAATCTTCCCAGGGCTCACAGCTTCCCCTGCCATCCTGGAGTGAGGCCCCATATTCGGGCACCGTCCTCCTGTCTGATCCTCCTGCCCCGGCCCTGGTCCTCTTTCAGTCTGTTTTCTGCCCAGCAGGCAGAGTGTCCCTTTTAGAGCATGAGTCAGATCTTGTCACTGTCCTGTCCCAGCCCTGCCATGGCCCACCTCACTCAGAGGGAGAGTCAAAGTCCCCACGATGGTCAGCCAGGCCCACACTCCTCGCCCCCAGCTCCACACTCTGCACCAGCCACGCTGCCCTCTCCACCCTGCCTCCAGGCCTTTGCTCTCCCTTTCCCGATAGTCACTTGGCTGGTTCCTTCACCTCCTTCAAGTATCGACCTAAATCTCGCCTTCTTATTGAAGCCTGGTGTGAATACTCCCATTTAGGATGGGAAACCGTCCTGTCACAAACCTGTTCCCCCAAACAGTGCTGATCTCCCCATGCCACTCTCCTCCTCCTCTTTCCGTAGCCCTTATCTATCACCCTTAGCAAACCGTAGAACTTGCCTATTTATTACGGTTATTGTCTGTTTTCTCCCTAAACTGGAATGTACATTCTGGAAGGCAGGGATCTTTCTTTGTTCTGTTCACTGATGCATCCCCAACTTGATAAATACCTGTTTATTTCAAGCGTCCAGAGGCACTTGATAAATACCTGTTGGAGGCATCAGTGTGATGCCTCAATCTACCTAACGGAGCAGCATCACATGGTCGCTCTGGTGAAGGCCTGTGGGGCTGCAGCCTATCCTCCCTGCACTGGGCTATGGCTCAGTCACGTCTTACCTAGAGAAAGACCAGAGCCCAGCCTCCTTTGAGCTGAGTCTGCTGTCTTATAGATGGATTCATGGGTGCCTGTTTTTCTTTTCCTATTTAGCACCTTTAATTATCCTGAAAAACAATTTGAGTGTGATGGTAAATTAAAACATGTTTCTAACATGAGTAATTTATTCTGATGTATGTGCTTTTCCAGGTTTGCGGGCAGGGCTGACCTCGTGAGTAGACCACTCATGTAGTCTTGTGCAATTGGAAGGGTCTGAGGAAGGCCAGCTTGCCCCCAAATATCTTCCTTCTGGTGGCATGGCCCACCAGGAGGTTAATGGGCTGGAGGGACAGTTATTGAAGTTTGTGATGACTCCCACCTGGGGGAGGCAAGTCTTGATTGTTCACTTGGTTAGTGAAATCCTAAATGGTGAGAAATAGTATGGAAATGCATTAGCAAATGAGTTAAAGCTGGAAGCATGAGAATGCATATTAGAGCAATGGCTTGTTGACGGCATGCCTGACGTTCACAGTGCAGTTTTCCTTTAATGCCCTTCAGAATGGAACTTCAGCGTCTGCATCGGTCAGGATGGGGCGGGAGGCTGCGTGGTGGTCCCTGGGCCAACCTGCCTGTGTTCCCTGAGGAGAGCTGACTGGCTGTCAGCTGAGGCTCAGTTCAGAGAAGGAACGCCTTAGAACGGCAGTCACCTACCAGACAAATAGCAAAAGCTCTGGGCACCTGGTGACAAAGATGAACACGGCAGTTTTTGTTTGAAGGATTTTCCCAGATATTTCTGATCTATCCACCCGGAAGTTAATGCGAATGAATGCCGACCATTAGTCTGGACCAGCGGATCTTCAGCCTTCCCCGGGAGCATTCGGGGCTGGCAGCTTTCCTACCAGACACACGATCCACTCCCACACAAATGAGGAAGGGAACAGCCTTGGGCCTTGAAGCCTACGGCTACTCAGACACGAGGCCTCGGAGGCCATGGGTGAGGAAAACTGGTCCCGCAGCATCTGTGACCGCAGTGCACAGACCGTCACCTTCTTTTCTCCCCACTGCAGTCAGGAAAGTGCAGGGTCTGGAAATGCACACAGTGAAAGAGGGGACACCCTGTTTGTACTGCGCACATCTGCGGTTTCTGAAGTGTAGGCTTGTCCACAAGTGTAACTTCTGCTACAACGCAACGTCTTTCTGCTGCTTCTCCCTGCTTGCAGCTGGGAGGCCTGGCAGGGACCGCCACTGGGCCTTTATTCGGTGGGTCTCACCAGGGCGCACGGGCACGGCCTCTGTTCTGAAGTCGCTAAAGCATTAGCGCAGGCCGTGGGTCCAGCCTTCGGCCCATCGCAGGCCTGCCCGGCTCTCTTTCCAGAGGGCGGAAGTCCCCGTCCTGCTTCCCAGTGTCCACCAGGCCACAGGTTGTCTGATCCAGGAGCTTCCATCTCCAGACAGGCCTGGATCTGGGGGGCGGGGCCGCGGCAGGATAAGGAGGAGCCTGGAAGGCGCAGGGCCTGGGGAGAGGTGGAGCCTGGGCTGGAAAGGGTGTGTCCTGGGTAGGGCCTGAACTTGGAGGGGCGTGGCCTCAACTTGGGCGGAGCCCGAGGGGGGGCAGGGTAGGCGGGACCTGAAGTCCCCACCCGGGTTGGGTGGGGCCTAGGAAGGGGTGGGGCCCTAGGTGGAGCCTGTATTGGGAGGGGCGGGGCCTTGGTGGGCGGGGTCACCCTCCCTCTGTTGTTTCAGGTCCCTCTAGGCAAAGCTGCAAGTCTTATCTGGAGGGCTTTCCTTGTGGAGCAATTGCAGGAAGGGTGATGTGCTCTAGCCTTCTTGTGTTTGTCCTGTTCCTACCCTACACCCAGGGATAAGCTAACTGGTTCAGACAAACGGAGAAATGTGCCCCATCAGCGGCTCCAAGCGTTTTTCCCGGACCAGGCTCCTGGCCATTAGAGTAGATGAGACAGACACAGGCCCCTTAGGAATGAGCTGCCTTACAGGTGAGATGAACTGTGACCTTCCACGAATCAAAATGCTTTTCAATGGTTTTATGGTTTAAAAAATCACAAAAGAAATACAAGATTATTGCTTTAAAAAATCAAAATAATGCTGTTGTATATGGAGTAAAAAGTGAAATCCTTCTTTATATTTCTTGCCCTCCACTCCCACTGTCCACATGGGACACTGTTGTAAGCACTGTTGAAAGGTTTGGTGCACCTTCTGGAGGGTTTCCTGTCCATTAAGTGTGAGTGCACACACAATCCACATTAAACATACACATGGTATTTTTTTTTCTTTTTCTTATGTACATAGGGCTGTAGCTTACATACTCAAAACAAAAACACTGCATCAGGAGGGTGTTCCTAGCAGTATATTTGATCCATCTCATTCTTTTCAACCAGGGCATACCATTCTACAGTATGGGTGCAATCATGAAAACATTTGGTGGCTGTATTAGTTTCCTGGAGCTGCCATTAAAAAAAATTACCACAGTCTTGGTGGCTTAAAACCACAGAAATTTGTTCTCTCACAATTCTGCAGCCTAGAACTCCAAAATAAAGGTGTCAGCAAGACCATGCTCCCACAGGGCTCTGGGGGAGGATCCTTCCTTGCCTCTTCCAGTACTGGGGGCTCTAGGAAATCCTTGGTGGTCCTTGGCCTGCAGCTGCATCACTCCAGTCTGCCTCCATCTTCATATGGCCTTCTCTGTGCATCTTCTCCTCTTTTTATAAGGACATTGAATTTGGGGCCCATCTTAACTAATTGCATCTTCAAAGACTGTTTACAAATAAGGTCACATTCTGAGGTTCTGGGTGGACACGAATTTTGGGGAACCACTATTCAACTCACTATGGTAACCATAGGTCTTGATGGCTTCATTTTACTGCCCATTGTCTGTCCCAGTCCATACCCAGATGGAAGAGTCATGAGGGCCCATTCCTGAAGAACTTTCCATTCATCCCATGAACAGCAATGGACTGAGCACCTGCTATGTGCTAGGCACCTAGATTAGAATAAACTGTGGGCAAGACCGAGGCTCCGGCCTCACACAGTGCAATTGCTCTGTGACAAGGGCTATGTCTGTCGTCAGAGAATCCCCATGCCTAACACAGTGCCTGGAGCTTAATAACTAAGTGTTCAATTAATGAATGAGTGAATAGATAAATGAGAGATAATAATAAAAAGCAGATAATAATAATACGTAGTGGTATGATACTGCGATAGGGGCAAAGTACAGGGCAGCCAGAAGAGCAGCTGTAATCGAGACTTTGGGCGTTAGGGATGCTTTGTTGGATGAAATAACTCCTAAGTTGGGACCTTACTGGAGTTAATTAGGCAAAGAGTGTGGGGTCGGAGTGGGTGGAATGTTCTAGGCAGAGGAAAGGGTGGCTTGGCAGCTGGAGGTGAAACAGGTGTAGAGAATCAGAAGCCATTAGCTGCTCAGGATGGGTCCTGAGCCGTCTCCGCGGGGGACAGTGGTAAAGGAAAAGCTGCAGGGCCCTCTAGAACAGTCTGTCTAATAGAACCTCCTGCAGTGAGGGAAGTGCTCTAGATCTGGTCTGTCCAAGGTGGCGGCCATAGCCACGTGTGGCTAGTGAGCGCCTGAAATGAGGCTAATGTAACTGAGGAACCGAACGCTTAATTTTATTAAATTTTTCAGAATTTAAATGTAAGTAGCCACGTGTGCCAGGAGTTCTTGTACGAACAAAGCAGCTCTAGATCCTAATATCCTAACTTAATCCAAAATCACAGTTTTGTCCATGAATTCAACTTCTTCCTGTACTACTAAGTCCTTTGCTAGATTTATCTACAGTCGGGGAGCCAAACGGATCTGAGCTCTGCCTGCTGTCCAGGTTAACAGAGGCCACGTCAGGAGCTGGGTGGCAGAGGCAGAGCCAGGGCTTAGATCTGAAATGCAGTTAACATTTCTTAAATGTCTACGGTAATCTAGACACACATGACCATTCTTTGAAACACACACTGTTACTTTTAATTTAAAGAACTACGTGTAAATATGTACCAACAGTGGGAAAGACCCATTGCCTCTGGGTAGAGTCAACTGAGGATCAGAGGTC
This sequence comes from Delphinapterus leucas, assembly GCF_059928025.1. Taxonomy (NCBI): domain Eukaryota; kingdom Metazoa; phylum Chordata; class Mammalia; order Artiodactyla; family Monodontidae; genus Delphinapterus; species Delphinapterus leucas. Next base: position 18,145,006 of record NC_143130.1, on the reverse strand, counting down.
GGGAGGTCAGGGGGCAGGAGAGTTTCTTTTCACAAAATGCCCTTTTATACTGTTAGATTTAATATGAGCACATGCTATCATTAAAAGTCAACCAAGAAAGCAAAACCAATGGTTTTTAGTGATAAACAGTGGCTACTACAAAACGAAGGGAATTAGAATTCCCCTTGGCTCTGGGAGCCAGCTGAGCAAGGTCTAAAGTCAGTGAGATTTTACTTGATGCACTTACTGTAGATGAGATTTTAAAAGCTCACCATTTCCCAGAGACAGTGCTTCCTAGCTGTTGTCTGGAGAGGGGCAAGGAGGCTCCCCAGATTCCATAAGAAGCAGGCAACCTAAAATGTACCCCATGCCAAACAAGCCATGAGTTGTGCCATGTTGAAACTGTAACTGGGTGAGAGAGAGTGAATCACAACTGAGAAAATGTGGTCACAAGGAGAAGTCAGGATACGGGTCTGCTGGGCAACTCCAGAGATATGTCAGAAGCGACTGCACCAGCAGGCTGACTCGGTCCTCCAGCTGCAGCCAGACAGCCACGGCCATAAGGACCTGAAAAGGGGATACTTTAAGGATATCGGGTCTCCTTTGTTCTGTCTTTATATCCAGTAAGTAGCGTTCTTACCTTCCTTTGCATTTTGTAGTGCGTTTTCCCACTGGGGAGAAACAGTGCTGACTGGGTGAAACAAGTATGCTCATGATACACAGGAGTGAATGCGTTAACGCTCTGCAGTGCCACAGCCAGTCCTCTGTGAATTTGGATTTCGGGGGCCAGTGTCACATGTGGAAGCAACACAGGCTTGGAATGAGAGGAACCCAGCTCCCATTCTCAGCTTCTCCCCTCATTAATGTGTGATCTTGACCTTATTACTTAACCTCTGAGCTTCAGCTTCTCCTGTGCGAGATGGAAATGAGCTTGGGTAAAAATCGAGAAAATACGGGCAAAGCACTTGAGATAATGTCATGTGATAGACATTCGATAGATGGTTCTCTCTCGCTCTCCCATGTATAAATGAACATATCAAGCCATACATATATGACACAGAGTCCCCCTCAGTGAGCTGGACGGGACTCCAGCTACACGCACAGCCTCTAAGCTCCCCCAGAGTCCGCCGGCCAGCTCCATCGAGTTTATTTGGGTTTGGGACATCAGATCAAGCTCTGAAGACAGGAGCCTGGATCTAGGCAAAGTCTGCCACCGGCTGGATCTGTGACTGAGCAAGTGACAGAGCCTGCCTGGGCCTCAGAGTCCTCATCTGTCAAATCATGGGGACACCTGAGCAGGAAAGAGCAACATTGCAAACCACAAAGAATAAAAGGTGGGAGTAATGGCAGAGGAAAAGGACTCAAGTCAAAGACAGTGACACTTGCAGCGTCATCTCCTGAATCCTTCTTTCCTGTATGCTGACTGATGATGCTGCACCCAAGCCCTAGCCTTCGGTGGCCACTTCCAAGCAAGTGCACTTGGTCGGAAGGAAAGGGCCCCTGGAGGCTGTGCAGGCAGGCGGGGTCGGGGCAGGGTTTGTGCCTGGCAGGGAAGCTCCATTCAAGTTGCCTCTGTCATGTTTGACAATGATTTTCCCTGAATGAAAGACCCTTAAAACATTTTCTGGCATGTAGTGAAATTTTAATAACTCTATATTTTGTATCAGAAGCAAGATGTAAATGTTACTGGATCACAAGGGAAAACTCAGTTTTGTTTTACTCATTCACACAACCCAGTGAAGAGTGTACAATGGAAAGGACTTGGATGGGTGTGATTCACACTTCTTTCCCAAAGTAGGATAAGCAACAAGGCCATGTCCGAATGGACAGTGGTCATGGAGGCACATAACACTCATGTCCAGATACTGTCGGGAGGCAGTAAGATGCTCTGATATGGGTTCAGCAGGGGCTGGAAGCCAATAGCATTTGGAGAGAGGAGGGTCTGAACAATAAGGCTGTTTCTTCTCCCTGAGTCAGTAAAGACTAAAACCATTAGCTTCAGAAATTGCCTTCTTGGGCTGAGTCCCCACTCCTCCTTCCAGAACTTAGACAAAGACCTCAACTCTGTTCTCAGCTTCCCCACCTGTAACTTAAGGGCATCCTTCATCATTCTCACAGGGTTGTTCTGAGGATTAACTCAGCAAGTATCTGTAGAGTCTGGCCCTTAGTGCTTGTGAAGGTTAGCATCGTGCAGAAGAAGCAGAGGAACGGGGTGGCGGGACGCAGTGAGCCAGACGGAGCCTAAGTGGCAAAGTTCGGTTTTGAGCAAAAGCCCAGTCATGGGAGGGGAGGCTGACACAGCTTCTGGTGTTCAATCAGGAAGAGAAGGTTTAATCAGTAATCACCTAGTGAGAGAGGAAAAACTGTAGGTTATTGTCATCCTTCCTCCCTCTCCTCAACATACAAATGCCACATTAATGACGTCCCCCAGAAAAGAATCCCTCTTTGACCCACACGCCCCTTCAGTTACTGAACCCTCTGTCCTCCATCCACTCCTGACTCCAGGGAAGGTCCCGCCATCTCTCCTCCGTCTACAGCAGGACTCCAGGCTGCCTCTTACACCATCCTCCTGTGCTTTCTCTTGTTCTCTCTTGCACTTGCTCCATCAGGCTTCACTCTACAAAGGCTACCAATATCAAGGTCCCTAGTGACCTTCGTGGGGCTACATCAACCCGCAATTCTTAGTCTTCCTCTTTCTTGACCAATTTGCGGCTCTTGTCACATTTGACCAATTCCTCGTCATTACACGATTGCTTTCAGTTGGCTTGGGGAACACCACACTCCCTTGGTTTTCTCCTCTGTCCCTGACTGCTGCTTTGGAGTCTCCTGTGCCGTTCTTCCTCACCCCCAAACTCTGCCCGTTGCGGTGCTTGGGGTATCATGGGTCCTCTTCACTTCTGGTGATGTCATTAGTCTCCTGGCCACCGGTAGGGTGAGGTCTCCCACATTCAGATCTCCGGCCCAGACCATTTGAATTATGGTTTTCCAAGTTTATGTCCAACACCCCAGGTGAACAGGCGTCTCAAGCCTCCAGCTCTTTTTTTTTTTTGACATAGGAATACCAACTTCATTTTGTCCAGGAAGGATGTTAAAAGAAAAAATCAACTTTACTATTTAGAATCATCTTCATTTCACAAAACAAAGGACATGTTAACATTTTAAAAATAGAAAGAGCATAATCTCAGAATCAAGCCTCCAACTCTTGCTCTTTCCCCCAAAACTTGCTGCTCGTATGGCTTCTTATTTCAGTAAATGACTACTTCATGCTTTTGGTTGCTGCTTGGGACTGAATTGTGTCCCCCAGATTCATATGTTGAAGCCCTAAGCCCCCATGTGACTGTATTAGAGAGAGGGCCCTCTGGCGAATTAAGGTTAAATGAGGTTGTAAAGGTGGAGCCCTGATCCCATAGAACTGGTGTCCTTATAAGAAGAGGAAGAGACACGGAGATCTGTCAGCAAATTCTGTCTTCAAAATACATCCAGACTTTATCTGCCACTCATCACCAACAGGGTTCAGGCTGTCGGATTATTGTAGCAACCTCTTAGCTCATCTTCCTGTGCTAGTAGGAAGGAAGGTGCCATCCACCTGGTACCTGAAAAGCTTTCCTTGGGAATGTGGGGAGTTTTCATTCTTCTGAGGTTGGAATAATCCTCGGAGAAACAATATGTGGGGTTTAAACAGTCCCAGTGGTCTCCTTGGGACTTAACCGTTAGGAAAAAAGGAAAGTTACCCAGAAAAGCAGTGGTTCCAGTGTCCGCCCAGGGTCGGCGTGGGCCCCCTGAGAGCACTTGCCCGCGATGCGGGTCACAGCCAGCCTGGCCTTGGGCCCTACATCCTCCGCCAAGCCCGCTCTAACCCCAGGAGGGAGTCTGACACTCACAATGCAGCCAAGAACTGTTACTGGAACTCCATGTTCTGATGGCTCCTGCAGAGACCGCTGACAATTTTTGCTTCAGAGTACGCTCTTCCAGGAAAAACCTTCTACAGAACAGATTTAAAATCACATCAAGTCACAAAAAGATATTCCTTCTGACAAAGAGGCAGGAGGAGCCAGGGGCTGCCTGACCTTTGGCGAGGGGTCAGCCTGGGCCTGCCTGCACCTACTTGCTTCGGTGCAGGAATTAACCCTGGCGGCTTCTTCCTCAAAGGCCAGAAAGCCCAGAGCGCTGAGTGTGCTAAGCCTACTGCCTCCCAGTTCCTGGTGGGCGCTGGTTACAGGAAAGCAAGGGGTCTTTGTGTTTGGCTCCTGCCAGCTGGGACTATGAGAGCTGATTGCCTTCAGAGCGCTTCTCGTTGAATGTTTGTGCTCATTCCTTAAAACTTTCTGAAACAGGCAGTTAAGAACCGGTGACTTCAAAGTGAAATGAAAGGCGTAAGAGAAAGCATCAAGGGTGTTGTATAGCAACCATCTTCAAGAAACACGAAGCACTTCACATCAGGGGATGTCTTGACATACGGTCCCCAGACTCCGGAGGCCCAGGTTGTCTTTGGTCCCTTGCCATGGGATGCTGGGTGGATATAAATGATTTGTTTCTCGTCTTTAATAAAGTACTTAAAATGGCCACAGTGGTACATGCACCTGGTTAAAAAGTTCCAGCAGCGTAAAGGCTTCGTGAAGGACCACAGGCGTTTCTCCAGCTGTCTCTCCCCTCCCACCACCCCTCCTCCTCTCTTGGTTTTTATCAGGGGACTTTTAGTTTTACACCGTCATGGTTCATATCCACGTTTGCCTCTAGAAACACAATGAAATGTGGTGCTCTGTCTGTAGATTTATTCCAAATGTTTCAAACATGTAAACAGTGTTTGATATGCAAATGTAAAGGTCTTTTAAGATCTTTAGGCTCTAACTCTCTGAGGCCTGGGTCCCTGTGTGATTACCAAAGAAAACCCTGGCTTGGCCCATTCAGTTATCTTCCAATCGTCCCCTTTGGGGTGGCAGGAACCATGCAGGCAGCAGCAGATCCCATCATGTAAAGACTTCATTCTGCACGTATCTGCATGGCTCCAGACCAGGTTTGCAAGGCACACGCAGATGTTATGCAAGTACCTGAGGTAATTACTGACTACTCTTGCTGGCTGCCTTGCAATAAAATTGGGGAGAAGGGCTCCACAGCTCAACCCCATTAGGTCACCAGAAGGCCCAGTATCTTCTTCTAAGCCTGAGTTTAGGGCAGGAGAGCTGGCAAAGATGGAAATGTAGGCTTCTGGGTAGCTGTCAGGGCCTGTTGACATCACCCCGCAGAAACTGTAAAAATAAAATAAAATAAGTGAAAAGATTTCCCAAAGCCTTTGACAGAAAAAGTACTTTTTAATCAGATGCAGAAATCCTTCTCAGCAAACAGCGGTGCTGAAGCAGCCACACTCAGGCCACAGCACGGTGAGGGCCAACGAAGCAGGACCTGCTTTCAGTGTCAGACTGTGGACCCAGGTTTGGTTCTTGGCTTTGTTCCTTATGAGCTGTTGGGTCCTGTTAACTTACTTCCTCTCTGTAAGCCTGTTTCCTAAAGTGTAGGGGTACCTGCCTTACCCTTCTTGTGGGATGGTGAACCTCCACGCCCAGCAGGCTGTGCACGGCTGGTCACCACCACCCACCTCCTGTTCCCAGGAGATGTTCATGTCTTCGCTCTGGTCCATCCTGTTTCAGGCAGGGTTGAGCCAACACCTGCAGACAGACCTCGTCTTCAAATGCATATTTTTTTTTATCATCTTTATTGGACTATAATTGCTTTACATTGTTGTGTTAGTTGCTGCCCTAAAACAAAGTGAATCAGCTATACGTATACATATATCCCCATAACCCCTCCTTCTTGTATCTCCCTGCCACCCTCCCTATCCCACCCCTCTAGGTGGTCACAAGGCACCGAGCTGATCTCCCTGTGCTATGCGGCTGCTTCCCACTAGCTATTTTACATTTGGTAGTGTATATATGTCCATGCCACTCTCTCACTTCGTCCCATCTTACCCATCCCCCTCTCCGTGTCCTCAAGTCCGTTCTCTACGTCTGCATCTTTATTCCTGTCCTGCCCTTAGGTTCGTCAGAACCATTTTCTTTTTTTTAGATTCCATATATATGTGTTAGCATATGGTATTTGTTTTTCTCTTTCTGACTTCACTCTGTATGACAGACTCTAGGTCCATCCACCTCACTACAAATAACTCATTTTCATTCCTTAATATGGCTGAGTAATATTCTATTGTATATATGTGCCTCATCTTCCTTATCCATTCATCTGTTGATGGACAATTAGGTTGCTTCCATGTCCTGGCTATTGTAAATAGTGCTGCAGTGAACATTGTGGTACATGACTCTTTTTTTTTTTTTAATAAATTTATTTATTTTTATTTTTGGCTGCATTGGGTCTTCGTTGCTGCGTGGGGGCTTTCTCTAGTTGTGGCGAGCAGGGGCTACTCTTCGTTGTGGTGCGTGGGCTTCTCATTGCGGGGGCGTCTGTTGTGAACCATGGACTCTAGGTGCGTGGGCTTCAGTAGTTGTGGCACGCGGGCTCAGTAATTGTGGCTCGCAGGCTCTAGAGTGCCGGCTCAGTAGTCGTGGTACACGGCCTTAGTTGCTCCATGGCATGTGGGATCTTCCCGGACCATGGCTTGAACCCATGTCCCCTGCATTGGCAGGCGGATTCTTAGCCACTGTACCACCAGGGAAGCCCCTGTTGGAAGATTTTTAATCACAGTTTCAATTTCAGTGCTTGTGATTAGTCTGTTTATATTTTCTGTTTCTTCCTGTTTCAGTCTCAGAAGGTTGTGCTTTTCTTAGAATTTGTCTTTTTCTTCCAGGTTGTCCATTTTATTGGCATATAGTTGCTTGTAGTAATCTCTCACGATCATTTGTATTTCTGCAGTGTCAGTTGTTACTTCTCGATTTTCATTTCTGCTTCTGTTGATTTGAGTCTTCTCCCTTTTTTCTTGATGAGTCTGGCTAATGGTTTATCCATTTTGTTTATCTTCTCAAAGAACCAGATTTTAGTTTTATTGATCTTTGCTATTGTTTTCTTTGTTTCTGTTTCATTTACTTCTGCTCTGATCTTTATGATTTCTTTCCTTCTGCTAACTTTGGTGTCACTTTTGTTCTTCTTTCTCTAATTGTTTTAGGTCTAAGGTTAGGTTGTTTATTTGAGATGTTTCTTGTTTCTTGAGGTAGAACTGTATTGCTATAAACTTCCCTCTTAGAACTGCTTTTGCTGCATCCCATAGGCTTTGGGCCATCGTGTTTTCATTGTCATTTGTTTCTAGGTATTTTTTTAATTTCCTCTTTGATTTCTTCAGTGATCTCTTGGTTATTTAGTATTGTATTGTTTAGCCTCCATGTGTTTGTAATTTTTACAGTTTTTTTCCTCTAATTGATACGTAGTCTCATAGCGTTGTGGTCGGAAAAGATACTTGATACGATTTCAATTTTCTTAAATTTACCAAGGCTTGATTTGTGACCCAAGATATGATCTATCCTGGAGAATGTTCCATGAGCACTTGAGAAGAAAGTGTATTCTGTTGTTTTTGGATGGAATGTCCTATAAATATCAGTTAAGTCCATCTTGTTTAATGTATCATTTAAAGCTTGTGTTTCCTTATTTATTTTCATTTTGGTTGGTCTGTCCATTGGTGAAAGTGGGGTGTTAAAGTCCTCCACTATTATGGTGTTACTGTCGATTTCCTCTTTTATAGCTGTTAGCAGTTGCCTTATGTGTTGAGGTGCTCCTATGTTGGGTGCATATATATTTATAATTGTTATATCTTCTTCTTGGATTGATCCCTTGATCATTATGTAGTATCCTTCTTTGTCTCTTGTAATAGTCTTTATTTTAAAGTGTATTTTGTCTGATATGAGAATTGCTACTCCAGCTTTCTTTTGATCTCCATTTTCATGGAATATCTTTTTCCACCCCATCACTTTCAGTGTGTATGTGTCCCTAGGTCTGAAGAGTGTCTCTTGTAGACAGCATATATACGGGTCTTGTTTTTATATCCGTTCAGCCAGTCTGTGTCTTTGGTTGGAGCATTTAATCCATTTACATTTAAGGTAATTATCGATATGAAATATGAATATTCCTAGTACCATTTTCTTCATTGTTTTGGGTTTGTTATTGTAGGTCTTTTCCTTCTCTTGTGTTTCCTGCCTAGGGAAGTTCCTTTAGCGTTTGTTGTAAAGCTGGTTTGGTGGTGCTGAATTCTCTTAGCTTTTGCTTGCCTGTAAAGGTTTTAATTTCTCCGTCAAACCTGAATGAGATCCTGCTGGGTAGAGTAATCTTGGTTGTAGGTTTTTCCCTTTCATCACTTTAAATATGTCCTGCCAGTCCCTTCTGGCTTGCAGAATTTCTGCTGAAAGATCAGCTGTTAACCTTGTGGGGATTCCCATGTATGTTGTTTGTTGCTTTTCTCTTGCTGCTTTTAATATTTTTCTTTGTATTTAATTTTTGATATTTTGATTAATATGTGTCTTGATGTGTTTCTCCTTGGATTTATCCTGTACGGGACTCTCAGCGCTTCCTGGACTTGATTGACTATTTCCTTTCCTATATTGGCGACGTTTTCAACTATAATCTTTTCAAATATTTTCTCAGTCCCTTTCTTTTTCTACTCTTCTTCTGGGACCCCTATAATTTGAATGTTGGTGTGTTTAATGTTGTCCCAGAGGTCTCTGAGACTGTCCCCAGTTCTTTTCATTCTTTTTTCTTTATTCTGCTCTGTGGTAGTTACCTCCACTATTTTATCTTCCAGGTTACTTATCTGTTCTTCTGCCTCAGTTATTCTGCTATTGATCCCTTCTAGAGAATTTTTAATTTCATTTATTGTGTTGTTCATCATTGTTTGTTTGCTCTTTAGTTCTTCTAGGTCCTTATTAAACATTTCTTGTATTTTCTCCAATCTATTTCCAAGATTTTAGATCATCTTTACTATCATTACTCTGGATTGTTTTTCATGTAGTATTCCTATTTCCTCTTCATTTGTTTGGTCCGGTGGGTTTTTACCTTGCTGCTTCATCTGCTGTGTATTTCTCTGTCTTCTCATTTTGCTTATCTTACTGTGTTTGGGGTCTCCTTTTTGCAGACTGCAGGTTCATAGATCCCGTTGTTTTTGGTGTCTGCTCCCAGTGGGTAAGGTTGGTTAAGTGGGTTGTGTAGACTTCCTGGTGGATGGGACTGGTCCCTGTGTTCTGGTGGTTAAGACTGGATCTTGTCTTTCTGGTGGGCAGGACCGCATCCAGTGGGGTGTTTTGGGAAGTCTGTGAACTTAGTATGATTTTAGGCAGCCTCTTTGCTAATGGGTGGTGTTGTGTTCCTGTCTTGCTAGTTGTTTGGCATGGGGTGTGCAGCACTGGAGCTTGCTGGTCGTTGAGTGGAGCTGGGTCTTATCATTGAGACAGAGATCTCTGGGAGAGCTCTTGCCAATTGATATTATGTGGGGCCAGGAGGTCTCTGGTGGTCCAGTGTCCTGAACTTGGCTTTCCCACCTCAGAGGTTCAGGCCTGATACCAGGCTGAAGCACCAAGACCCTGTCAGCCACACGGCTCAAGTCACCTTTGCCAGCAGAAGCCTTCTTTCTGCTGTCCTATCAAGGAAGCCAGTCAGGGGGCTTCCCTGGTGGCGCAGTGGTTGAGAGTCCACCTGCCGATGCAGGGGACACGGGTTCGTGCCCCAGTCTGGGATGATCCCACATGCCGCGGAGCGGCTGGGCCCGTGAGCCTTGGCCACTGGGCCTGCGCGTCTGGAGCCTGTGCTCCGCAGCGGGAGAGGCCACAACAGTGAGAGGCCCGCGTACAGCCAAAAAAAAAGGAAGCCAGCCATTCCCAGATTAGGAAAAAAATCTTTACGCCCGTGGCCCAAATGAATATTTTTTTTTAAACTACAGTCATTCTTTTAAAATATATATATAATTAATCTTTTTGGCCACACAGCACAGCTTGCAGGATCTTAGTTCCCAGCCAGGGATTGAACCCGTGACCCCTGCAGTGAAAGTGCAGAGTCCTAACCACTGGACTGCCAGGTAATTTCCCCCAATGCATATTTAAAACTAGAGTTTCTGCAAAGAATTCCTGCTGTCTCTCCATTCTATTTTTGCCGACTGGGATTTTTAAGTTTCAAGATATTTTACCTTTCCCAGGTGGGCTACAAATAATATCATACTTTAACATCTTGATGGGCAATACCATAAGCATTTAAAGATATGTGTCTTAATCTCAGCCAATGTGAGCCTAAGTGAGTCGGAGGGAGATGGAATTGATAAAAATTCTGGTATTTTATGATTATCTAATAAGATGGAGATCCCAGAATGTGTGTGTGGGTTCCAAATGAGGCAGCATAATACCTGCATGGACCTCACTTTAGTGCTGGCATTAATATCTTGGCCAGGTTTTTAAAAGGTGTCCATAAATAAGAAAACCTTTATAAGATCCTTCCAGTTTCTATTGAGTGTGTATAAGTACATAGAAGTGATACTAGAGAAAATACAGCTATCTCAGCCACTAAAATTTGTGTGTGTACATACATATTTCCATTTAAAACCCAGTGAAAATAATTGAAATAAAGGAGCATTCTCGATAGGTATCAATGTAGACAAAACGTACACTGAATTGCACCATCATTGCTAAGTAAATAGTGCAGTTCAGAATTAATAAGTGATAAAATTACTCCGTTGCTTTTTAACTCACTTGATGTTTTAAAGTTCTGTTTCTATTACAAACTCAATGAAATACTCAGAGAAAACTCTCAAGGCATCTTCAAGCTGACTTTTTTATAGCGACTAAATGAAAACTAACAGCCAGGTGCTCAGAGTTCGGAAATCCAGGCACTGGGTTGTTCTGGCCTTTTTGGTGAGTCTCCTTTTATGACAATAGCTGCAAATCTCTTTTTTTCCTTAATAAACTCTTTATCTAGACATTTTAATTTATTTATTTACTTTTTGTTGTTGTTGTTTTTGTTTTGCGGTACGCGGGCCTCTCACTGTTGTGGCCTCTCCCGTTGCGGAGCACAGGCTCCGGACGCGCAGGCTCAGCAGCCATGGCTCACGGGCCCAGCCGCTCCGTGGCATGTGGGATCTTCCCGGACCGGGGCACGAACCCGTGTCCCCTGCGTCGGCAGGCGGACTCTCAACCACTGCGCCACCAGGGAAGCCCTATTTATTTACTTTTGGCTGCACCACGCGGCTTGTGGGATCTTAGTTCCCTGACCAGGGATTGAACCAGGGCCCGGGCAGTGAAAGCACTGAGTCCTAACGACCACCATGGAATTCCCTAGTAATTTTTAGATTTACAGAATTATTACAAGGGTAGCACATAGAGTTCCACACTCCCTTTGCTTAGTTTCCTCTATTATGACCATCTTATATTAGTGTGATATATTTGTAACAAATGGCGAACCCATATTGATATATTATCATTTGAGTCCACGCTTCAGATTCCCTTATTTTTAAACTAATGTCCTTTTTCTGTTCCAGTGTCCCATCAGACACCATACTATATTACTTGTCATGTCTCCTCAGGCTCCTTTTGACTGTTACCTTTTTCAGACTTCCCTTGTTTTTCTTGACCTTGACAGTTTTGAGGAGTATGGGTATGGTGTTTTGTGGAATAGCCCTCTATTAGGATTTGCCTGATATTTTTCTCACAATTAGACGGGGGTCCTGGGTCCTGGAGTGGAAGGTAAAGTGCAGTCCTCATCACATTGTATCAAGGTATGTGCTCCCGACATGAATTATCACCAGTGATGTTACCCTTGGTCATCTGGCATGAGGTAGTGTGTATCAGGTTTTTCCACTGTAAATTTACTTTGTTCCCTTCCCTTTGTATCCTTTTTTTAATTTTTATCAAAGGAAAAACATCTCTCTCCTCACTAAACTCATCCATAGCATTAACTTTGTACCCATGGAGATTTAGGATGCTAAAGTTTCCTTAAGGATTTAAGTCTCTGGAAATCCCTGAGAGTGATCTTTTAAAGATACTGATAGTATCTTTAAAAGTCTGTTCACACCTTCCGTCTAAGATGTGATGGGTAGTAGTGGTCATACTCTGGTAGGAGCACAGTGGAAAAAAATTTCTCAACCTAAGCACCCAGCAGGTGTGGAAGATACGCATTCTTGTGGCTCCTTAAGGTTACAGTTAGCATTGTTACTTTCTCCCTGTACTGCATGTGAGTTCTCCCACTTTAAAAAGAAACAATTCATTCTCTGCAGTAATCAAAACACGTTATTTAAATAATCTTCTGTGTTCTCCTATATTCAATATATCTTCTGGCTAATGGCTGTCGAAAACTTAGCATATTTCCTCTCTTATCTATGGTAGCTAGATTGTCTGGTGCAGCCCAGCAGTTTCTGAGAGTGGAGCCAGGTCAGATGAAAGAAGCAACAGGAAAATGTTTGGGAAGTATCCTATGGCTGCATCCCATGTCCATCCTGTCCAGTTGTGGTTAAAGCAGAAAGGGATTTAGTATAGGGTATTGGCTGGCTGAAAGGAGCATTGGGAGGACAGAAGAAGCAGACTCTGGGCTGAGCTGCCAGCTCCCACATTCCAGCAGTGGGTGCGAGGGAGTCATCAGTCCAACCACATCAGAAAGCTGCCTGCAGAACTGGGAGGCCTCCCCTGGAGCGGTTGGCACCAGATCCACCCAGTTCGGCTGCAGTGCACACTGGCAGGCTGGAGGCCCAGTGCCCTGTCTGTACCCCACCTAATTCCATTCTAAATTCAAGTCTTGCATGAGTGCACCCAATTAGCAGCACCTGAATCTCACGTAGAACCCTAGCTGCTCAGGAGCTCATGAAGTGACCTTTCCTGTCCTGGCTCCCAAGACAGGAAGTACGTTAGAGTGAGGCTGGAACACAAACACAGCGAGTAAATCCCCAGTCACACCCCATAGCCCTACTAGCATTGCTCCTCTGACGGATAGGGTAGCATCACTCCCAGGGCCAGTGAGGGGAGGTGCTGGTATGTTCCATCAAGCCCAGAAGACTCCGCTTGAGAAATGGAAGGTGGGAGCTGACAAGCGGAGTGAGTTACGCAGCCGAGACCTTAGGTGCAGTCCCAAAGGGTGAAGTGCGGAGTGGAGGGCCGAGTGTCGGGCTCCCCACGCAGTGGGAATCTAAATCAAAAGAAGGGGCAGACTGTACGTTTTCATTTCCACATTGCCTGTGATTAATTGTTAATGGCTTCTTGGAGCACCAAATTAAGAATTTCTAGGTTCAATGGAGAAGAAAGTTGTGATGTATTAGGAATATCTGCTGTAGGCACAGGTAGGGGTGACTTGAGTGTAAAGTGTTGACCATCTTTTTCATGACGGTCTCAGAACATCAGCAACAAGAAGTGAGCGTAGGAAACTCAAGCTGTTGCTTCTTGTGTCCAAGAAGAAAGAGGGTGGGGTGGTCAGAGGACCTGAAAGCTGGAGGTGGTTAGAGGTCCCTCGCTGAGAGAGAGAGAGAGAGAGAGAGAGAGAGAACAAGATGGCAGCACAAGGTCCTTCCTGGCCTGGAGGACGGCTGTACATTTAACTTTACAGGGAACACCATGAATGCAATACAAAATAATACGCAATTATTCATCTTGAAGTTAGCAGTGAAAGCATTTTTTTCTTTTTTTTTGGCAAAGGGATAACCAAACTATGTTTAAGTGCACATGAAAAGGAGTGCTGGTAATTGACTTAAATAATGGAAATATCCGTCCTGAGTTGACTCCTAGTCTCAAGTGACGTCAGCAGATGATGCAGCCACGTCCTCTCCAGCCTCAGACCCGACAGCAGCAGGGGGCTCCGCAGGGCTTGCCCCACACCCTGCTGAACAGCTTTAGACTGTGGTTCAATGAGGCCGGAATTCCGCATACTCCCATTATACTTTCCAGTTCCATTAAGAAAAAGAACAATATGAATTACAGATTTTTTAGACACCTGCACAAAACGACTGAAATGAAAGTAGGCCAGAAGTGGCTCCACAGAAATTAACTCTCAATAATTGCTGAGAGCAATTAGTGGCTGAATATTTCCAAGTTGTTTTAGGATGCTTGAAAGGTTGTTCTCTAAAGTTGCTCAGACAACCCACTATCAACCTTATTTTTCCTTTATATTTTTTTCTCTCACTTTTCTCCGCTTTTTCTGTCTTCACTCCTATATTATATGACCACGATTGACGGGGCTGGCACCAGATCCACCCGGTTTGGGGTGACAATACAATACAAAATACCATTTTCATTTCAAAATATACAATGCCATTTTCATATGGCATACTTGGGACCTGCTTGGGGCAAAAAATAGTCAAACTGGGTAAGTATATAAAAAAGCATGTAAGGAAAGATATGCAACTTCCTCCCCATACTCATCCCCAGAAGCAACTACTGTTAATAGAGGCATACTTGCAAAACATCTTGTCTACAATGAATAAAGCTTTTTGTTCTTTCCTGTGGCTATAGAATTTACCTTGTCCTCTCAAAGAAAAATTTCCTCAATCTGTTTGTTATATTAACCAACAACCCAGTAAGTGAGAGAATGCTTTTTAAAACATCAGATTCACTTTTGTCTACCTATTATCTATCTATCTATCATCTGTGTACAATACACATACACACAGACATACAGATACGTATAATACAACCTTTAAAATGATCTAACTTAAACATTTTTTATGAGGATAGAAGCAATTATTAAAATCATAGCATATTATTACAACTACTGTTACCAGTTATACTCAGGGTTCCTCGTGCCTGGGTCTCCATTGCTTACAGGATCCCCATCACTCATGGCCCTAAGGAAGCACCCATCATCTCAGGCTCCCTAGGAAGTCTTTCCATGTCTCTTGATGACATTGTTATTGCTACCTGCTCCAATACCTACCTCTTCATAAAGTGTTTATTACTTAAACAAATAATGATTTAAATTTGATGAAAAATTGCTCTTCAACTACATTTTAACGATGGCTCCAGGGTGTGAGTGACGGGCAGTAAGTCAGGCTTAGTGCGTTGTCCAGGACGACCCCCCAAGCCCGAGTGAGGCCATTAGGCGTGAGCTCCCTGTGCGGTCTCTCTTGTAGCCTGGAGTCTTGTCTGTTTTCTATAAAATTCAGAGTGCATTTCCAAAGCCCTGAAAATGAAGAACAGCACACAGCGAAATCTCTGAAAGTGCCTCTGTGGATCACAAATCTAATTAGTGTCCAGTCAGCCCTGCCTGTCCCGAGACGCCCCACATGTCCAGTGTTCCTCTCCCCACTGACTGGGGGCGCCCACGCGGCAGCCCACCCGGTGCCCTGACCTCCTGCATCTGCTCACGTCCTTCCCCAGCGTCACGGTCACGCCTGCCTCTGGGTCAGAGGAAGAGCATCTCGAAAGCTTGA
Organism: Delphinapterus leucas; assembly: GCF_059928025.1. Lineage (NCBI taxonomy): Eukaryota > Metazoa > Chordata > Mammalia > Artiodactyla > Monodontidae > Delphinapterus > Delphinapterus leucas. The sequence goes on along the minus strand of NC_143130.1, from coordinate 18,129,711 downwards.
GGGCGTGTTTCTTAGAGATGGAAATTGGTCTTCTTGGCCTAATATTTTATTAAAACATTTGTTCTTATATATTTTGTTAAGAGAAGGCTCCTTTATTCATCAAAACGTTTACTTTGTGGTCAGTGCAGACAGTTGTCAACTGTCAGCTTTGGCCTTGGTAGCTGCTCTGCTCTCCGCATACACTGGAAGCTGGGAGCAGTTCTGGCTCCTTCCTTGACATCCGTGCACTCAGGGGGTCAGTTCTAACCCAGAGCAAATGGCCATGGAGCCTCATCATGGAATCGCCTCTGCTTGCTCTGGGTCCACTATTAATACTGGTGTTAAAGAAAAGGCAGAATAAGAAACGAACTTACGGTGCAAGGGGAAACATCTAGTTGTTTTGCTTAAAGAAAAAGAAGTTGGTGAGATGGAACTAAATCCAGATTTTCTTCTTCAGTGTTCAAGAATAGACTTTAGAATCTCTGTCTCTTTCTTTTTCTTAGAACAGGTATCCCAACAGTTTCTTGTAAGATCCCATTTTCCACGTGATCACCTGACATCCTGTAACAGATCAGGGTTCTTGTAGGATAGACTTTTCCTAATAAGCTAAGTTGTTTTTTTTTTTTAAACAAAATAAAAGGTTACCAGCTTCCTCCTTTGTCCATAGCAGATAATTCCATGTATTTTAGTTGAAAATCTGTGAGTCTTTAGGACTCAAATTTCTGTGGAAGTATCTTTCTACCTGTGTACATTGAGACATTCAGCCAAACGTGGATGGCCCGGGGATAGGAGAGGCCTGGAGGCCCATCCTGGGCTCACGTCAGCCAACACAGATGAAGACGGGGCTGGGGAAAGGGAAGCGTATCTGAGAGACACGTTGAAGATGGAGCTGACACAGTTGGCAGCTGACAGGGCAGTGGGTGAAGGCGGCCTGGGCCTGGGTGACCAGCATGTCTGTCACAGCACTGACCCAGCACCAGGGCGCCTTCATCAGATTCCATCCCACTTACCAGGATGTCATACATCACGAAATGACAGGGCTGGGATGAGACCAGGCTTTCTCAGATGAGCCCAGCCTTCCTCTCAGGCTGCCACGCACCCTAGAGAAGGCCCTCAGCACTGCAGTCGCCCCCCACTTCTGCCTCCCCTCCCTGCTTACTATTGATATTTCCCCTGCTGTATGGGCTCCCCGCACCCATCATGCTGCAGACTCTGCCCCAGTGAGGTGGCCAGGGACCTCCACGTGGCTAAATGGGGCAGATGCTTTTGTGGTGTCCTCTTGAATGACTTTGGCGTCACTGGTGGAGGTGCCCCTCCTTGCAAACCTCTCCCCTCGACTCAGTTCCCCAGGCCGAGTCTCTGCCTCTGTGCCCACTCCTTCCTGCCTGTCTGTTGGCAGCTTCTTCTCCAAGCTCAGCGCCAGGCTATCTTCTCTCCTCTCAGCACCCTCATCCCCCAGTGAATTTTATCTGCTTCCTCAGCTTCGGATGCTGTCAGCACACTGCCAAGGGCCCAGTGTGTGTCCCCAGCCTCTTCCAGCCAGCTGCCCCCTCTACCTCTCTGTGTGGCTGTCTCGTGGACACTTCAGACGTAATGCACCACACCTCTGGCTCCCTGCCTCTCCCCCTCACCCTGAGATCTGCCCCCTTGGGTGTCTTCATTTCTCATAATGTCAGTGAAGGAATTGTTTGGTTTTTTAAAAAACTTTTTATTTTATATTGGAGTATAGTTGATTAACAATGCTGTGTTAGTTTCAGGTGTATGACAAAGTGATCCAGTTATACATACACATGTATCTATTCTTTTTCAAATTCTTTTCCAAGCTAGGTTGTTAAATAATATTGAGGAGAGTTCCCTGTGCTATACAGTGGGTCCTTGTTGGTTATCCATCTTATATATAGCAGCGTGTACATGTCAATCCCAAACTCCCTAACTGTCCCTCCCCCCACTTCCCCACAGTAACCATAAGTTCGTTCTCTAAGTCTGTGAGACTGTTTCTGTTTTGTAAATAAGTTCATTTGTATCATTTTCTTCTTAGATTCCTCATATAAGCGATATCATATGACATTTGTCTTTCTCTGTCTGACTTCCTTCACTCAGTATGATAATCTCTGAGCTGTTCAATTAAGTTGACAATTAAGAGTTGTTCTTAATATGTTTCTCTCCTCTTATCCAGTCTGTTAACATGTCCACTGAGTCCACTTCCAAAATCCACCTTGTCCTGGTCTGCCCTGTCCACTCCCACCACTACCCTCGCAGCCCAAGAAACCATTCACTCTGGGAGGGTTGTGTGAGCATCCTGACTGGGCTCCATCTGGTCCCCTACCACACCCCAAGCTGGTCTTTACAGAGCAACCAGAGCCACCGCTCAGGGGGCCAGTCTAAGCACGCGCCAGTGTTTCAAGGACCCGTTGTGTGCCCCTCCTGCGTGAGCAGCCTCCTTGGAGCCACTGTCCCTGGGCTCACCATGCTCATGCCCCCTTCTAGTTCCTCACTCTCCACGTCCTCCCTGCCTCAGAGTCTTTGCACGGGCTGTTCCCTATGCCCACGACTCTCTTCCCCACACTCTCTGCCTGGCCAGCCATTCTTCATCCTTCGAATCTCAGTTTAACATGAGAGAGCTGTCCCTAACTCTCTGCCACCCCACACCTGATCCCCATGTCATCTCTCAGCACACCTTTTACTTTTTCTTGGTAGCTCTCATCACATTTAGCAATTATATATTTACTTATGTGATTTTTGGGTTTGATGTCTGTTTCCTTCATTACTTCTTATGCTTTGTTCATGTTCTTGTGTGCTATATCCTGGCACATAACAGGGACTCAAAACTTTGCTACTTGCATGTGTGAATAAATGATTACTAATGGTTTAGAATAAATGATTTCACTCCAAGTCTCTAGGAATAATATTGTTTGTCTGAATAGGTGACATGGCTGTTCATGTCAAAGTCAGTTTTGTTAGAATAGCTATACCCATGTGTGATGGTTATCTGCTATTTCAGAGATACATTCTTCCAAAATTACTGATTCATACTTACCTCCAAATGGTTAGTCTCTTGTTCTAATAGCCACCAACCCCACTTTTTCTTTTTTTTTAATTTTTGGCTGTGCTGTGCAGCTTGAGGGGTTTTAGTTCCCCAACCAGGGATTGAACCCGTGCCCTTGGTAGTGAAAGCATGGAGTCCTAACCACTGGACCACCATGGAATTCCCCCAATTGCCCTTTTAAATCCAGAAACCCGTGGAATGGCAAGTAGACTCCTGGGCTTATTGTCAACCACATGTTTAAACCACGGTTACCTACCTATTACCTTGTCATCTTTAGTTTTCCTTTTCTAATGAAACTATTTCTTACAGTTTTCAGTAAGAAACAAACAAACAGAAAGTCCTATAAGAAGCAGTAAAAAGACAAAACCCAAAAAAATGAGAAACACCTACCCACAACAATAAAAGCCTTATTACTTGGATCATTATAACCGATTTGTGTGCTTCCTGACAACACACATTTTAGGGACATCCTGGCCTCCAACTCCCTGTGGTGGTTCTGAGCACGTCTGTGATAGGAGTGTCAGCATCAAGCAGATTGAGGTATAGCCTGAATTTACAGAGCTTCACGTCACTTATTTAAGCCAACACCCTTGATTACAGTTGGACGGAACCTAGAAGGAAGAGCTGGCCCTGGCTAAGTGGGGACTCAGGGCTGGCCGGGAGGCCACCATCACCAACGGGGAGGACGCCACAGAGGTCCCATTTCAGGGACGGTTATACTTCTCTGCAGAGGCCAGCTCGCCGAGAGGTTTTCCCCTCCATGTGAAGGTGGTTGAAGAGAATCAGGGTTTCAGGACCACAAATCAGGAAACCCATCATTTTATTTATCTTCAACCAGGGTTATTTTCTCCCAGCAAGTGGTCAGGGTCTTGGGCTCCGGCCTGAGCTGGGTTGCAGTAGCTGGTCCCTGAAGCTTCAGGGCAGGAACTGAAGAACAAATGACACTGTCCAGGGACAGGAAGAATGAGACACCTGGTACATCCTCCAAGATGGGTAACATAAATAAGGGTTGTGTGTTCAGGAGGGTGGCCAGGTGCAGAGGCTGGAGAAGCCCCTGGGGTATTGGGGCAGAAGTGGAGCCTGTTTGCCCAGGACGCTGGCTGGCACTCACCTCTCTCTGGGAGCCTTCAGGCAGTTTTAGTGTTGGTTGTCATCACCATCACCGTCTTGTTCTGTCTGCCTGGCACAGTGTCCTCCACTTGGGAAGGAGGATAGTAGATCACGGCACTCTTCAGGGGGCTATTCCTATGATGGACTGGTCACTGTGCTGTTGTCGCACCTGTTGGAATGTGTGTGAAAGTTCTGTGTCCCTGGTACTAGAACCACAGCAGGAACTGAAGGAAGGACTAGTCGAGGGATGGAGTTGGCTGTGAACATCACCGGACAGCACACTTCACCTTGCTGCTGCAGGCTGCTCAGAACTTAGACGACCACCGCGTGCGCAGTGTCTGGGCTAAGGTGGGAACGTGGCCAGATCTGCTTTCGCTGCCTGATCTATTCGCTCCTGAAAAAAGGCTGCTATTGGTCAAGGCTGAATCAGCTTCCTGCCATGCACATGCCAACAATCCACGTCTTAGAAACCACAGGCCAGCAGGACTGATCCATTGTTTAGCCTGTTGATCAGGAATTCTGAAGAGCAGGTGACCACGACTTTGCCTACAATGTGTGCATTTAAAAGGGGGAGGCTGCAAATCTATGGACCCTGGAAACTGCTCAGAGAGTGTGTTCGGGTGAAATGAGAGTCCTCCCATCCCCGGCCGTCTGGCTGTCTACTGCCCACGCGGTAACAGCTGATCGAGTATTTATCAGGGCAGCTTCATCTCCGTCTGGTGTGCTCCGAGGAGCTACTGGAATAGCAAATGCCTTTTTGGCTGGTTAGACAATTCCAAATGAATCCCAGCAGAAAACTGGAAAGCAAGTGCTGTTTCTCCTTCCTCCTAGCCTTTGTCAGAACACAGCTGCCTTTGCTGAGGACTCGGGTTTCAATCTCTGGTCGAAGAACTAAGATGCCGCAACGCGTGGCCATTAAAAAAAAAAAAAAAAAAAAGATACAGCTGCCCTGCTATTCAACACTGCCCCACTGTCCAAGCCAGAGTCCACCTGCCCCCAACCCCTGCCCCACAGCCCCACCAAATGTGGGGATTCCACCATTAAAGATCTTTCTCTGGGGTTGCTTAGTGACTTCGGGGCAGGTGCCTTAAAAACACCAGTCTGTGGCCAAAGGAGGGTACTAGTAAACCCAATTTTTGTTAGTCCAAATTCTGGAGACGCAGGGCCTCGAGGGAGCAGGAATGGGGAATGGGGAAAGCTTAGGCATGTATGTTCCCATGTGAAGAGCAGCAACAGGAGACAAAATGTTGGTGAGAAGACAGCGAGAAAGACCTCAGGGTGGTGGTGGGTCTCCCCAGAGATAAAGCTCTGGCTTAAAGTTGCCTAAGGCCTCTAAACTCCACACCAGAGGACTGGCAGACTCCTAGAAAGGCCGTTGTTCCTGTGATGTAATTCACTGTTTAAAAGATTCTGTTGGGTCTATTTCGGTTGAATCCAGCCGCACATCTGTTTGCTGTTAAGTGTCATCTCCATCCTAATGTTCTTCAGCTTGAAGGAAATAAATTCTGGGTACTGAAGGCAGATAAACTGGGATGGCTCATGTACAATTGCCTTGGCTCAAGTTCAAGGGCATTATGACTCTTGGCCTAATAAAACCCATGGGTTGTTTTCAGCTACTATAATAAGATGCCGGTTTTCCATTTAGTCTCCTATAAAGAAATTAGAAATTGAACATCTTTATTTCCTTCAGAATTTTTATATAAGGTTTAATTATATGGTGCCTACCATATTTTCAAAAATGGGTCACCATTCTATCTAGCTGTTGGATTCCTCCAAGTGTAGAAACCAATAGGGTCAATGTTGCTTGCCATTTGTACACCAGCAGGGTGTATGCTCAGTGGGGTCAACAGCAAGGGAAAAGACGTGATTGCTCTTTTGGCCAGTTTGACAATATTGACCTTGATCTGCTGATCTGAAACCACACATGGGAAAACAAATAGGGAAGAATCTTGGCTTTGATACTTGGTGCCCAAAGACAGTGACTGATAGGAAAAATTCCGGTACCCTTTCTTCAAAAATACTTTTTTTTTTTTAACATCTTTATTGGAGTATAATTGCTTTACAATGGTGTGTTAGTTTCTGCTTTACAACAAAATGAATCAGTTATATATATACATATGTTCCCATATCTCTTCCCTCTTGCATCTCTCTCCCTCCCACCCTCCCTATCCCACCCCTCCAGGTGATCATAAAGCACCGAGCTGATCTCCCTGTGCTATGCGGCTGCTTCCCACTAGCTATCTACCTTATGTTTGGTAGTGTATATATATCCATGCCTCTCTCTCGCTTTGTCACAGCTTACCCTTCCCCCTCCCCATATCCTCAAGTCCATTCTCTAGTAGGTCTGTGTCTTTATTCCTGTCTTACCCCTAGGTTCTTCATGACTTTTTTTTTTCTTAAATTCCATATGTATGTGTTAGCATACGGTATTTGTCTCTTTCTTTCTGACTTACTTCACTCTGTATGACAGACTCTAGGTCTATCCACCTCATTACAAATAGCTCAATTTCGTTTCTTTTTATGACTGAGTAATATTCCATTGTATATATGTGCCACATCTTCTTTATCCATTCATCCGATGATGGACACTTAGGTTGTTTCCATCTCCAGGCTATTGTAAATAGAGCTGCAATGAACATTTTGGTACATGACTCTTTTTGAATTATGGTTTTCTCAGGGTATATGCCCAGTAGTGGGATTGCTGGGTCATATGGTAGTTCTATTTGTAGTTTTTAAAGGAACCTCCATACTGTTCTCCACAGTGGCTGTATCAATTTACATTTCCACCAACAGTGCAAGAGGGTTCCCTTCTCTCCACACCCTCTCCAGCATTTATTGTTTCTAGAGTTTTTGATGATGGCCATTCTGACTGGTGTGAGATGATATCTCATTGTAGTTTTGATTTGCATTTCTCTAATGATTAGTGATGTTGAGCATTCTTTCATGTGTTTGTTGGCAGTCTGTATATCTTCTTTGGAGAAACGTCTATTTAGGTCTTCTGCCCATTTTTGGATTGGGTTGTTTGTTTTTTTGTTATTAAGCTGCATGAGCTGCTTATAAATTTTGGAGATTAATCCTTTGTCAGTTGCTTCATTTGCAAATATTTTCTCCCATTCTGACGGTTGTCTTTTGGTCTTGTTTATGGTTTCCTTTGCTGTGCAAAAGCTTTGAAGTTTCATTAGGTCCCATTTGTTTATTTTTGTTTTTATTTCCATTTCTCTAGGAGGTGGGTCAAAAAGGATCTTGCTGTGATTTATGTCATAGAGTGTCCTGCCTATGTTTTCCTCTAAGAGTTTGATAGTTTCTGGCCTTACATTTAGGTCTTTAATCCATTTTGAGCTTATTTTTGTGTATGGTGTTAGCGAGTGATCTAATCTCATACTTTTACATGTACCTGTCCAGTTTTCCCAGCACCACTTATTAAAGAGGCTGTCCTTTCTCCACTGTACATTCCTGCCTCCTTTATCAAAGATAAGGTGACCATATATGCATGGGTTTATCTCTGGGCTTTCTATCCTGTCCCATTGATCTATTTTTCTGTTTTTGTGCCAGTACCATACTGTCTTGATTACTGTAGCTTTGTAGTATAGTCTGAAGTCAGGGAGCCTGATTCCTCCAGCTCCGTTTTTCGTTCTCAAGATGGCTATTCGGGGTCTTTTGTGTTTCCATACAAATTGTGAAATTTTTTGTTCTAGTTCTCTGAAAAATGCCAGTGGTAGTTTGATAGGGATTGCATTGAATCTGTAGATTGCTTTGGGTAGTAGAGTCATTTTCACAGTGTTGATTCTTCCAATCCAAGAACATGGTATATCTCTCCATCTATTTGTATCATCTTTAATTTCTCTTATCAGTGTCTTATAATTTTCTGCATACAGGTCTTTTGTCTCCTTAGGTAGGTTTATTCCTAGATATTTTATTCTTTTTGTTGCAATGGTAAATGGGAGTGTTTTCTTAATTTCACTTTCAGATTTTTCATCATTAGTGTATAGGAATGTCAGCGATTTCTGTGCATTAATTTTGTATCCTGCTACTTTACCAAATTCATTGATTAGCTCTAGTAGTTTTCTGGTAGCATCTTTAGGATTCTCTATGTATAGTATCATGTCATCTGCAAACAGTGACAGCTTTACTTCTTCTTTTCCGATTTGGATTCCTTTTATTTCCTTTTCTTCTCTGATTGCTGTGGCTAAAACTTCCAAAGCTATGTTGAGTAAGAGTGGTGAGAGTGGGCAACCTTGTCTTGTTCCTGATCTTAGTGGAAATGCTTTCAGTTTTTCACCAGTGAGGACGATGTTGGCTGTGGGTTTGTCATATATTATGTTGAGGAAGGTTATTATGTTGAGGAAAGTTCCCTCTATGCCTACAAAAATACTTTTAAAAGCAGTTTTGCAATGCAAGTGCCCATCTTCCCACGGAAGGTGATGCCCTGGGGCCCGCCCAGCTCTGTGCTGTCTCTAGCAGTCCCCACCTGGGCTTGTGAGGGCTGGACAGGCCCCCCGTGTGTATCTCCTAGCAGCTGGTCCTCTCTCATCAGCATGTATGGACATGGGCCTTGAACACCAGCAGTGTGTGGTCATGGGGAGGAGGCACTAGAGTTCCTGAGCTCGAAGTTTCACTCTATCATCCAGTGCCTGTTGACAGTCGTTAAGTGCCGAGCACTTTCTAGGCATCATGGACATGACTGTGAGCAAGGGAGAGATGTTCCTGCCTCATGGAGCTTACATTTCAGTGAGAAGACAAACAATAAACAAAGTAAGCAGAAAGGTGTGAGTACTGTGGAGGGAACGAAGTTTTAGTGAAGGGACGGGGAGTGTGGACAGCGTCTAGCACAGCAGCCAGTGGGGTTGTTTGCGTGGGTGTAACCATTTGTCCGGCCTGGCTTTTGACGAGCAGGGCTCCCCACACTGCCCTTCCCTGCCTCTGGCCGTCACAGGAGCCTGGGGGATGCTAAGAGCTTGAAGGAGATCAGTTTCTTTTGGACTGGAGGGATACTGACTTGAAGGGTGTAGGGGAAGGTACAGGGCAGAGTGGCGTAGGACATGGTACCTGGGACGTCCTATGTCTTGTAACATCAGAGAATGCAGTGACGTTGGTGGCCATAATTATGCATATTTTCCATAAGATAATAGTCTCCATGAATCTCAGAGAGAGAGACCCCATGGAAAAGCAGAATGGGTCCATCTTAAACCTAATCCCATTCCCACACCACAGCACAGGTGTGATTATTGTGCTAGTAAATGCTTAACAGCAAGCTCTCTAAAAAAAAAAAGTTTGGGGCTTCCCTAGTGGCGCAGTGGTTGAGAGTCCGCCTGCCGATGCAGGGGACACGGGTTCGTGTCCCAGTCCGGGAAGATCCCACATGCCGCGGAGCGGCTGGGCCCGTGAGCCATGGCCGCTGAGCCTGTGCGTCCAGAGCCTGTGCTCTCGCAACGGGAGAGGCCACAACAGTGAGAGGCCCGCGTACAGGAAAAAAAAAAAAAAAAAATTTGTATATGTAAAGATTTTATTATAAACTTTACCAACATAAAGAATGTATAGCACACAATTTACAGATAATAATGAAATGTTCAATTTTTCTTTTTCTTTTTTTTTTGGCCACACCGTGCAGCTTATGGGATTTTAGTTTCCTGACCAGGGATTGAACCCCAGCCCTTGGCCATGAGAGCGCAGAGTCCTAACCACTGGACAGCCAGGGAATTCTCATGAAATGTACAATTTTAACAATACAGTTGACCCTTGAACAACAGAGAGGTTAAGGGCGCCAACCCCTGCACAGTGGCAAGTCCAAGTGTAACTTTACAGTCGGCCCTCTGTTTCTGCGGTCCTGCATCAACTAACCGTGGATACAACTAACTGAGTAGTACTGTAGCACATAATTTAGTGAAAAAAAGCCGTGTCTAAGTGAACCAGTGCAGTTTAAACCCTTACCGTTCAAGAGTCAACGGTATTTACAATTTTTATTGTAAATTCCATATAGCCAATTAATTCTCACAGAATGGCTTCATTGATTTTTTAAAAAATTTCATTTCTTTTTTTAAAAAATGTATTTATTTTATTTGTTTATTTTTGGCTGTGTTGGGTCTTCGTTGCTGTGCACAGGCTGGGCTTTCTCTAGTTGCGGCGAGCGGGGGCTACTCTTCAATGCGGTGCGCGGGCTTCTCATTGCGGTGACTTCTCTTGTTGTGGAGCACGGGTTCTGGGCATGCGGGCTTCAGTAGTTGTGGCTCGTGGGCTCTAGAGCGCAGGCTCAGTAGTTGTGGCGCATAGGCTTAGTTGCTCCATGGTATGTTGGATCTTCCTGGAACAGGGATGGAACCCGTGTCCCCTGCATTGGCAGGTGGATTCTTAACCACTGCGCCACCAGGGAAGTCGGCTTCATTGATTTTTGTCAAACTCTGTGTCCACAGGCAACCTAAGGTTACAACTAGAGAACAAGTGTGGTTCCATCATGCATGTTGGTTGATATTTTCCTTTAAGTGAACAAGTTAAGATGAAAGTGAAACAAGCAAGATGTGTGTCATAACTTCACTCACTGGTTCACCAACAACACGAGTGACTGATTTGCTGAACTGGATAATGGTTTTTGAAAACTGAAAAATATTTCCTGAATTTTCTGTGCGTTTGGCAATGTAGCAGTTTTTCCTATTACTTTCTTAAGTCTAGACAATCAACAAAACAGTAAATCAAATCAAGCCCTGATTTGTAGTATCTGCCAATTTCCGAGGTGTAAATACTCCCACAGTGGCTGATTTCAAGCTGCCCAGTGACCTCATTGAACTTGAAGTTGAGATGGGACATGTATTCCACTGTATACGATTTCCACCATGTGGATATAAGAAATATAAATAGCTTCAAGAGCACAGACAATAATAAAATGTAGTAAAATAGTTAGGAAGTGATGAGTTTTGAGTATTTATTGCCATCATGATGCTCATGAAAACTGGTACAAACATGATTCTATCTAATCCAACTTTCAGGAAAAGAGCCCAAATCTAGCTTCTTCTCACCATATCCACTAGTATGACCATGGTTCAAGCATGGTCATCTTTTGTTGGCATTATTTCACTCACATACTGCTATGGACTAAATTGCTTTTTTTTTTTTTTGGCTGCACCACACAGCTTGTGGCATCTAAGTTCCCCAAGCAGGGATTGAACCCAAGCACCTGGCAGTGAAAGCGTGGAGTCTTTCCACTGGACTGCCAGGGAATTCCCATGGACTAAGTTGTACCCTTCCAAAATATATACATAAGTTAAATCACTAGCCCCCAGTGTGACTGTATTTGGAGGCAGGGCTTTTAAAAAGAAGGTTAACTTAAGGTTAAATGGAAGGGACCCTAATCCAATATGACTGGCATCCTTATAAGAAGAGGAACAGACACCAGGCATGTGAGGACACAGAAGAAAAGCTCTGGGAGACACAGAGAAGGCAGCTTTCTGCATGCCAATGAGAGAGACCTCAGGAGAAACCAAGCTTGCCAACTGGATCTTGGACTTCTAGCCTCTGGAACTGTGAGAAGATAAGTTTCTGTTGTTTAAGCCACCCAGTCTTAAGGCAGCCCTAGCAAATGAATACAACTCCTGATGGGTCTCTCTGCCTCCGTCCATGCCCCCAAAAGTCTGCTTGTAATACAGCAGCCTGTTGAAACGTGATCATGGCATGCCTCGCCTCTGCTGAAATCGCATCGGTTTCTCATGCAGCTCAAGCCACAGCCCATGTCCTCGCGCTGGCCACAGTCTGGTATTATTTGGCCCCTGCTCTCTCCTTGACCTCATCTCCTAAGTCTTCCCTTTTCGTGCATGACTCCGACGGCCATGGCCTCTTTGCTCTTTCCCAAACGTGCCAGGCACGTTCCTGTCTTAGGCCCTTTGTGATGGTCCTTTTGCCCTGAACAGATATGAGCACGACTCACCCACGTGTCTCCCTCTCCTCCAGGGCACTCCATCCTCTGGGTCAGGCCTTCTGACCAAATAACGTAAAACAGCAAACTGTACCCTCAGTCCAACAGTCTCTATCCCCTTATCCAACTTGTCTTCATAATTCTTACTACCTTCTGACATTCGACACATTTGCTTCTTGTTTATTGTCCGAATTTGTTTATTGCATGAACAAACGAATGAAATTTCTTGATGTTCTTTCTACTTGTAAGTACCCTGCTGTGATCTGATTTTATTCCAAAGGACTGCAGCTGGGAGTCTTAGGAGCCTGTTTAAGAAAAGGAATGAAGTCAGAAGATCAGGCTCTGTGAGTTTTAGTGGGTTTGATGAGACTGTGAGGCTGTTAGGACCAGGGAAGTAGCAAAAGATAACAGATCATGAAAACAGGGACCTCATCACTGCCTTCCTTATTAAGTCAGAAGGGCGCACGCCACTTGACACAGCACTCCCAACTTTGAGTAGGAATCGATGCACGCAAGTTGCATATCATTAACATGAACTGGGGTGCCAGCTGCCACTGGCCATAATTAAAGTGGAGCATTATGGCATTATAATTCTGTTAATGCAAAACCATCTTGCAGTGGGAACCAGTGAAGGAAGAATCTCATTAAATGCAAGTACTCAATTCCTTAAAACTCCCTCAAACGCTGCATACTGTGTGCCCAGGAGATGAGGGTGGAAATGCGCCTCCTTTGATGTATGGTACAGAGAAGCAGCTGCGCAGAGCAAAACAAAGCTTCCAGACGTCCATCAGATGTCCAGCACCGGCAGAAAATGCGGGGGGGATGCACAGAAGACACAGCTGTACTCCTGGGCGGTGGGCATTTAGCTTCTCTGCCTCTTAAATTCATTAGTCTCTTGATAAGACTGTGCAGTGATTAGCGGGCAGATCTGACTTCTCAGGGAAATGGAATGAGAACCAAGTGCGTGGGGGAAGGGGCTCGTTCCTGGGGCGGCTGTGCAGTGATTAGCGGGCAGATCTGACTTCTCAGGGAAATGGAATGAGAACCAAGTGCGTGGGGGAAGGCGCTCGTTCCTGGGGCGGCTGTGAAGTCCTATCAGGAGGCAAAGAACTGATTACACAAAAGCAGAGCAGCTGCAGGGCAGCCTCCAGGGCTGGGGGTCACTGTCCCAGACAGCCACCAACCTGGCAGGCTGGAAGGGCAGGGCTCCAGGGTCGAGCTGCCAGGTGACAGCTGTGGCTGCAGCCCCAGCAGACCCCCCAGGGCCATCTTCCAGTCCGGAAGCTGGAGAAATGTGGATGGCGGCCCTGATTCAGCTGTTTTGGGTAATTCCAAGCATTTGGCATCACATCTGGTGTCAGTGATTTGGTTACTGTTTTACACATTTCATTTCACATTGGGTATTAAGGGATGAAGCCAGTCATCCACCAAGGCAGGGAGTGTGGAAAAAGAGCCCACTTCTGAGCAAGTCCTCAGGTCACAAGGTTAATCCACTCCTGTGGCTCCTGTAAAAACCGCTAATTGAAGCGTGGCTCAAGTCTGGGAACGCAGGCAGCATCCTTGCCTTGGTTATTACCGCATCCTCGCGGACATTCATTCAGCTCCTGGCCCAACTGCCTTTCTGTGAATGCTACCTTGTACTGGGACAGCTTTTTTTTTTCAGAAATGACTGTCAGAACATGAAGTTTTTAGTGTCACTCGCCCACGATTGAGTATTGGCTCTGTGAAAAGAGGAAATCTCTAATGCGTAAATCGGGTGTAAGAGTGAACAGCTGGGTAAAGAGACATGTGAGGTGCTGTGGTTATTACTAGACCACAAGTGGGAACGGCTTGGGCAGGAGCGACCTTTAGCCCTATAAGCAGTAGGCCTCAGTATAAAGAACACACAGCATTTGGGCTTGAACCTGGGTCGTGTCCAGGTTCTGCCTCTTGCAAACTGTGTGGCGGGCTCAGGGTCCCCACCAGCAAACGGGGACAGCACGCACCTCAGATGGTTATTTGAGGTCGAGTGTGGGCGGGAGTATGTGAACGAGATGGAGATCTGTCCACTTAGTGCCAACCGTGGGCGTCCCTGGTGCTAGGGACCTGGGGCTCCCAGGGAATCCCTGTTGCTGCCCAAGCTCCACCCACATCCCGGCCCCCTACGCATCCCTGCTCTCCCCACTCATCTTCCTGCCACCTCCACGCCTTATCTTGATCTCCCATATCCTTTTTCTTCTTTTTTTTTTGGCCATGCATGGCAGCTTGTGGGATCTTAATTCCCGACCAGGGATCGAACCCCGGGCCCTCAGCTTTGGCGGTGAAAGCACGGAATCTTAACCACTGGACCACCACGGAGTTCCCTTGGTTTCCCATCTTGTGGCCACCTTCCAGATCCGACTGTCACTGAGTTTTAGCTGCAGCTGCCCCCGGGTAGAGGTGTCACTGATTTCCTCTGAGTGTCACACTCAGGAGTGGCAGCGTGCCCATCTCTAGCTGCCCTGTGCATCAGCCGGCCTCCCTGAGTGGATTTTTAACCCCAGGGCGGAAACTGCTCCAACTGTTTGTCTGGTCCGAGTAGCCAGTGGGGAGGCTCAGGGAACACCTGAGTACCTGCTTTTTCTGGTCACAGGACAGAAAAGGGGGTGTTGACATTATATCATAGTTTTGCAGGGTTTCCTGTTAGTCTTACCCAACTTGGAATTAAGGTGACTGCCTTTGATAAGGTGGTAGGACCATCACCCCCTGGACAGAAGTGGAGAAGAACCCCAGGCTGGCAGATGCAGGGACCGGGGACCCAGGGGAGGTGGGTCCTTCCCAAGCTCAGCAAGCCCAGCACGCTGTCCTCCGCATCTGAGCATCTGCAGGGCCCCCTCAGGACTGGGGAGTGGGCCAGGAGAAGCCAGAGAGTGCTTGTGTTTCCATCAACAAGGGACTTATTATGGCTTTTCTTCTAATTCTGAAATATCTATTAAGCTTCCACAGTGAGCCAAATACTATTTACAGGGTATCTAATAAGATGGTTCTTGCTCTCAGAGACAGTTTTGAAAGCACGGTAATCACAGTTTTTTAGATAGTAAAGAAAAATTTTTTCCTGGCTTCTGAACGGCTGGGCCCGCCCATGCTGCCGTTTCCAGCTTGGTGGACCCATAGGGGCTGCTCTTGGTGAAGTGGGCAAGTGGACAGTGCCGGTCTTTCCCACCCAGGTCCAGCTCTCAGGCTCCTCCCCCCGGGAGTGAGTGCCCCGCTGCTCGCGGGAACCTCCACTGCTGTCCAGAACAAGCCCTTTCTTCCCCCAGGGAGCTCGGCACAGCCATCTCTCTCCAGACCCCCTCTCGGGTGATGTTCTAAATGAAGTATCTTTTTCACTACTAGGATGATCCATATAAAATTTAGGGCAACAATGGTCCAATATCAGCAATCTCATAGAGTTCACCTAATAGGTGTCAGATTGAAAGAAGCAGATAAATTTAGTTAATAGCTTAAGGGAGCATAGAAGTGACTAGGAACCCAGACTCAGGAGTCAGATGGGCCTGAGTTCAAACCCTGGTGCTGCCCCCCTGGCTGTCCAACATGGGTCACTGTTTCCCTCTGTTATCAAATGAAGGTAACAATACCGACCTCAAATGTTTGGTGTGATGGTTAAAATTCAAAACCCAGAAGAATGCTCTTACTAACTGATGGGTATTTACAGGTGAGCCTTGATGATATGTTGGTAACAGAGCAGATCTTAGGTGGCGTGTCCTTTGTCTGTTTGGAAGGCCTGCTGAATGCTGAGTGCACCCCACATGCCTAGCGCTGATCAAAGTGGTTGACATGTATTAATGTGTGGAACTCACATAACAACCCTGCAAGGTAGAGACTATTATTATTGTTCCCATTTTACAGAGAAGGAAATGGAGGCTCAGAGAGGTGAGGTAACTTGCCCAAAGACACACAGCTAGAGAGGGGCAGATCTGGGTTTTGAATCCATGCGGTCTGCCTCCAGAGTCCGCACATGTAATCTCCTTGCACCTGGTTTCTCTCTGGGTCCTATAATTGACTCGGATAAGAACTGGATTTCAAAAGACTATCTTATTAAAAAGTGGGCAGGGCTTCCCTGGTGGCGCAGTGGTTGAGAGTCCGCCTGCCGATGCAGGGGACACAGGCTTGTGTCCCGGTCCGGGAAGATCCCACATGCTGCGGAGCGGCTAGGCCCGTGAGCCATGGACGCTGAGCCTGTGCGTCTGGAGCCTGTTGCTCCGCAACGGGAGAGGCCACCACAGTGAGAGGCCCGCGTACCGCGCAAAAAAAAAAAAAGAAAGTGGGCAAAGGGCCTGAACAGACATCTCAGCACAGAAGATACACAGATGGCAAGTAAGCACATGAAAAAGTGCTGAACATCATGTCATGAGGGAATTGCAAAATGAAACAATGAGATACCATTACACACCTTTTAGAATGGCTAAAATCCAAAACACTGACGACAAAGGCTGGTGACGATGTGGAGCAACAGGAACTCTCACTTATTGTTGGTGAGAATGCAAAATAGTGCAGCTACTTTGGAAGACAGTTTTGCAGTTTCTTACAAAACTAAACATACTCTTTCTTACCATACGATCCAGCAGTCACACTCCTTGATATTTATCCCAATGAAATGAAAACTTGTGTTCACACAAAGACCTGTACACACATAGTAGCTTTATTCATAATCGCCCAAACTTGGAAACAATGAAGATGTTCTTCAGTAGGTGAATGGATAAACCGTGGCACATCCAGACAATGGAATACTATTCAGCGCTAAAAACAAATGAGCTATCAAGCCATGAAAAGACAGGGAGGAACCTTAAATGTGTATTACCAAGTGAAAGAAGCCAATCTAAAAGGACTACATAGGGAATTCCCTGGCGGTCCAGTGGTTAGGACTTGGCGCTTTCACTGCCAGGGCCCAGGTTCAATCCCTGGTTGGAGAACTAAGATCCCGCAAGCCGTGGGGCTTGGCCAAAATAAAAAGATAAAAATGAAAATAAAAAAATGAAAGGACTACATACTGTGTGTTTCGAACTCTGAGGCATTCAGGAAAAGGTAAATCTGTGAAGACAGTGGGAAGATCGGTGATTGCCAAGGGTTGGGAGGAGGTGGCGCACAGAGGACTTTCAGGGCAGTGAAGCCAACTGCAGCAGTAGGTATCTGTCATTATACACACAGACGTAGGATGCCAGGAGTGAACCCAATGTAAACTGCGGGCTTTGGGTGATAATGTCAGTGTAGTTCGTCACTTGTAACAAATGTACCATCTGGTACAGGATGTTGATAGTGGGGCAGGCAGAGCACGTCCTGCGGGGACAGGGGTGTACAGGAACTCTGTACCTTCTGCTCAGTTTTGCTATGAATCTAAAACTGCTCTAAAAAATAAATCCTAGGTAAAAAAAGACTGTCTTGGGGGGCCGAAGAAGACTTTGAACCAAACCTCCCTTTAAGCCCTTCTAGGATCTAACTTCAGCACTCAGAAAGAAAAAAAAAATCCCTAACTTCAACTCAGAGTTCACCAGACCAACACAACACCTTGTCAAAGCTATGTGCGTGTGTGTAAGGGAGAATTCCATGATAACACAGCGTCTGGGAACATGCAGCTGAGAGATGAGGACATTTCTAGACATTCGAGTTGCTGGAAGAGCTTCCTGGTAGTCTGGGCTCGGGGTTTGCAGGACAAGGCTCTTAATGAATGAGGTCTTCGACTTATTTGTGAACAAATGGTGTGTGGGCTCATGTCAGGCACCACCTGTGCATGAGTCAGAAGCACTTAAAAAAAAATCCATGCTGTTAGTGAAATCAAGAAATCCAACACATGCAGAAACATCAATGCTGTGTCACTCAGAGGCCATCCTCAGACACATGTGAAGTGGAACTAATAAACTCAGGTGCTGAAATAGTCATTCTGTCCTTGTTTTCTTTCTTGTGTTACAGTCTCAAACTCAGAACATGTATGAGTCTGCTCAACAAATTGATTTAGACTCATGATTTTGGGGCCTGAGCAGAACTGGGCCAAGCTTTAAAAAAGCTCGGATTGGAAGAAAACTTGAAAATACCACTTGCTCAGTAGACAGGGGGTGGTTTCAGGGTGCTGTCTCTCCTTGCCATCAAATACTACTTCTGTTCTACTTGGACTACACAAGGGGAGAACCGGCTAGAAGGCTTATAGGCTGACGTTTTCAAGTTCTGTCTGTAAGAATCTGAGAGCATGTACCTAATAAGTCTGCTGAGTAAAAGCTCTTTTGTTGTCTGTGCAGGAATCCTGGTCTGCAGTGAGAGTAGAGGAAACTCACTTTTTTGTCTTCTGGATTTCTATCTTCTTTAAAGGGTACTTCTTCCCTTGTGAGGTGGTCACACACTGTAGCAATAAATTCACCATCCAGGACCCACCTTTGCTTTTTGCTTAAAGCAGACAAAAGAACACCCCCCAAAATTCTGAGGGCTTTTTCTGGCTTTATAATTGCTTTAGATGTAAATTACTTGGGGCTCAACTTTTGCTTCCATTCTTATCCACGTTGTACTAGACAGTTTTCCATGCGGGCAGGTTTAGCGTTCCCTAAGGACCAGTGATATCCTGTTCCTTGAATAACTAGTTTTGGAATGGAAAAGAATGGGTAGAAATAACTCATAATCTTTTGACTTCTTCTAAAAGTACTTATTGTCAGTGAGACTGGCCTTCCTCTGGTACAGAGAGTCATTTGCTCCTCAAAGTGTTCATAGCTGGCAGGTTGAGAACATTCTGTTAGGACACAAAGGAGACTCTCCTACATATTCTCTAACAGGAAAAGTAAAACAAGTTTTCAGTCTGCCATAAAGGGGCAAGTAGACATCATTAAGGTGATTTTCCTGAAAATTTGAGTACTCTTTATCTATGACTCTACTTAAGGATGCTCAAGGAAATGGTTATCATTTTAACTGCTTGATCATCTACTCAAAATTGTCAACAAAATGATTTTTTAAGAGGCCGGGTAATGTTTTCCGTGTGCACTTCTCTATTATGCCAGGGTAATTGGACAGATGGAGGCTAATTTGAAAGTACACTAAGATGAAACAAGATGATCATTTTCAATCGACACAGGAAATGCGTAGCCCTTTCACTCCTCCGAAGCATCCCACGAGCCAACCCCTCCTGTACGAGGCCAGGTGCTCAGCCATCGGGGAGGAGGCTGCACTAATATAAAGGTCCCGATTCCAGCCTGTGGTTCATGATGACAACGCCTGTCACTGTCCCTGTGAGTCCACTCTGAGGAGTTAATTAATTGTCAGCCAAACAGCCTCAGTTGGTGGCTGGAATGAAACTTGGAAGTTGATCCGTTGGGATAGTCGTCTCAACGGTCACCTTTCCTCGAAGCCCACAGTTGTGCTGCCTCTTCGCCAGGGTTCACATCTAGATATTACGTGGCTCCTACCACTTGGTGGCACGGGGCAGAGCCCCCTAAGTCCCTTCTGGCTGAGACCAGCCTGGAGCAAGGGGCTGGCAGTTGCGGGGCTGGCAGTTGCCGGGCCGGCAGGGCCGGGGGTCCTCTGCGCGTTGCCCGGTGCAGGCGGAGAGCTCTCTCCCCCGACTCTGCTGACTCCAGGGACCGGCTGCTCCAGACACACCGTGCGCCCTCACTGTTGTTCTCCTCTGAACACTCTGCCTTCCCCAGAACCACCTGCCTCACACTGCAGTGTTTGGTGTTGGTTTTGAATTGAGCTGTTGGCGCTGAGTCAGCAAATACTGCTTTCTGTTTCCCGGTGATGCTGCAGCCCCTCTTTTCTGCTCACTTGTCTTCACCTCCAGACACGATGTGCAGAGAGCAAGAGCTGGGCACTTGGCAGACGCTTAGTAAACACAGACTGATAGATTGGTTGATCAACTGGTTGACTGATTGAGTGGGTGACTAATTGGTTGATTGGAACTCCCTACTCTTTGCTTAGGTCATGGCAGTGCATCCCCCTAAGGACGGGGTTATAGGCAACGTGCATTTGAGGGGTGGGCTGGGCTGCAACCTGCTTAGTCTCAGAAACCTCTTCCTCCAAGACGTCCAGCTCAGAGAGGCTCACATTTGCATGATTAAATCCAGAGGAGCATCAAAACGCTCAAAGCCTCAGGACTGAAAAGTGGTGGGGGAAGAGAGTTCCTTTGTGGTGAGCCCAGCCTGTTTTCTTCTCTGGCTCAGGGCCCTCTGCAACCAAACTAAAACAAGTGCTGGAGGCCTGCTGGCTTCTGGCTGAATGAACTAGTCAGAAATATGGTCAAATTTCCCCCCTCTGAGCTTCATAGCCCCTGCTTCAAGGGAGCTAGCAACTGTATACATTCGAACAGCACAGGGAAAGGCTAACTCCACTGGTATTTTTGACATTGCAATGTTTATCTTTGTCTTTAGGTTTAACCTGGAACATTGGGGATCTGAATTTATTATAAGCCAGTGACATTTTTAGCTGCCATCCCTACAGTGCAAGCTGACTCTGTATGTGTATGGGTTATGATTTTTGAATTTACTGTGCCTGGCAAAAATAATTATGCAGAGAAATGTTCTTTATTATAAACTCTTCTTATATAGTAAAAGACAGTTTGGTCAGACTAATTGCTAAATTAAGCTTGTCCCTAATCAAGCTCAGCTGATTAATTTTAAAGGTTTTGACAATTGACATTTTAGGAGTGTTTAACCAGGCTAATAAGTGCTCTTAAAATAGAAATCTTATGATAACCACACTCTAAGCTGGATAAGTAAAAATATGCAATGGACACCCCACCCATTAGCCACAAAGAGAAAAATTATAGCCTATACATACACATACATGTGGTATATATATATGTGTGCATATATATATATATCTCCTTTTAGCTGAAATCCTATAATTTATTGTATATGATTATAGAATAGGAACAAATAAGGAAAAGGTTTAGGCTCTGATGAAGTTTTAGCATTATGTTGGAATGGCTCATGGTAGCATGTATAAATAAAGTTTAAAAGAACCCCCCCACCCCATCCCGATATATAAGCAATGCAGATATACACACTCTATTTTCAAACGAATAAATTTAGATGCTCAGGGCTTCACCTCTAATAGCCAAGACCTTCTTTAGCTATAAAAATATGGTTCTTTCCAGGAGATTTCAAAATTCACTTCACATATACCTGAAAAACACAAATGCACAATTGGCTGGTTTTCTTTATGGGATAATAAAATGATCTGTTCTCTAACCTCTCATTTTTATCGTTGGCAGGAATGTGACTGTACTCTAACCCAAAAGACATCTGTTAGCAATTTGCAGTCTCTGAGTGGCCCATGGTTTTATAGGAGCTTCATCTAAAACTCTGATTCATTTGTTAAGAAGTCAGCTAAGTGGGGTGAAGTGGGGTGGGGCAGCCATTCCTGCACTGGGATCGGGGGAGGGTCTGGTTGGAGTCTGGGCTAAGCAGAGGCTCACAGCATGGGGCTGATCAGCCTGGGGTTTCTGGGCTGCCCCAGAGCAGGCAGTGTGGGCGGCGGCACTGCCCCCTGTGGGCCTGAGGTTGGTTGCTGAGAATCTGGTCTCTTGCCTTGCCATCCTATTTTCTGTAATGTGCTCTTACTTTCACAGAGGGGTCTATTCCGAGTTGACACAAGCATGTTTCTCAAGTCATAAAGTCAGAAAACACACACTCGCACCCTGGAACTAACGGAAAAGCTCACCCTTGGATTCACACAGACACGGCTCCAAATCCAGATTCCTAGCGTCGTGACCTTAGGGAAGTAATGACTTTTCTCGTTATTTAGAAGGTGAACATGATAATGCCAACCTCGATGGAGATGAAGTGATCTATGTCATGTTCCAGGAGCAGAAAAGAGCATCATTTTGTAAGGCCAGGTGCCCCAACCCGCCACTGTATTTCTGTTAATCAGAAGATCTGTTTTAGGCCCTGGTGTTTGCACAAAGCAGGTCAGCCCCCTCACGCTGGCTTAGCCTCTACCTCTCTCCTGGTGGCTCTGTCCAGTAAAGAGCCCCTGTTGCCCACTCTCCAGGGCAAACACTTCAGTTTCCTGTAGCTCTTTCTTCTAGTATTTACCTTCATATTTCTCAAACAATGCCCTTACTCTGCTATTTCTCAGTTCATCAAGTTTAGACATTTTCTCTTGACTTCTGAGTCTAACAGCTGAGCATTTCTCTATAATGTACCACCCCCTTTCTCCCTCCCCCATGTGGTGGTTGTATCTTGAGAGAGGACTGTATTGATGCAAACTAGTATAGAGAATGGATACACAACAAGGTCCTACTCTATAGCACAGGGAACTATATTCAATATCTTGTGATAAACCATAATGGAAAAAAATGAAAAAGAATATATATGTATAACTGAATCACTTTGCTGTACAGCAGAACTTAACACAACATTGTTAAATCAACTATATTTCAATAAATTTTTTTTTTTTTTTTTTTTTTAAAAGAGAGGGCTGGGGACTTTCCTGGTGGCACAGTGGTTAAGAATCCGCTTCCAATGCAGGGGACACGGGTTTGAGCCTTGGTCCAGGAATATCCCACATGCCACAGAGCAACTAAGCCCGTGAGCCACAACTACTGAGCCTGTGCCCTAGAGCCCACAAGCCACAACTACGGACCCCATGTGCCACAACTACTGAAGCCTGGGCGCCTAGAGCCCTTGCTCCACAACAAAGAGAAGCCGCTGCAATGAGAAACACGTGCACCGCAACAAAGCACCCGCTCTCCGCAACTAGAGAAAGCCTGTGTGCAGCAACGAAGACCCAACGCAGCCAAACATAAAAATTAATTAATTAATTTTTAAAAGACTTCAAAAAGGGAGAAGACTCAAATCAACAGAATTAGAAATGAAAAAGGAGAAGTAACAACTGACACTGCAGAAATACAAAGGATCATGAGAGATTACTACACACAACTATATACTAATAAAATGGACAACCTGGAAGAAATGGAAAAATTATTAGAAATGCACAACCTTCCGAGACTGAACCAGGAAGAAATAGAAAATATGAACAGACCAATCACAAGCACTGAATTTGAAACTGTGATTAAAAATCTTCCAACAAACAAAAGCCCAGGACCAGATGGATTCACAGGCGAATTCTAGCAAACATTTAGAGAAGAGCCTAACACCTATCCTTCTCAAACTCTTCCAAACTATAGCAGAGGGAGGAACACTCCCAAACTCACTCTACGAGGCCACCATCATTCTGATACCAAAACCAGACAAAGATGTCACAAAGAAAGAAAACTACAGGCCAATGTCACTGATGGATATAGATGCAAAAATCCTCAACAAAATACTAGCAAACAGAATCCAACAGCACATTAAAAGGATCATACACTATGATCAAGTGGGATTTATCCCAGGAATGCAAGGATTCTTCAATATACGCAAATCAATCAACGTGATACACCATATTAACAAATTGAAGGAGAAAAACCATATGATCATCTCAATAGATGCAGAGAAAGCTTTTGACAAAATTCAACACCCATTTATGATCAAAACTCTCCAGAAAGTAGGCATAGAGGGAACTTTTCTCAACATAGTAAAGGCCATATATGACAAACCCACAGCCAACATCATCCTCAATGGTGAAAAACTGAAACCATTTCCACCAAGATCAGGAATAAGACAAGGTTGCCCACTCTCACCACTATTATTCAACATAGTTTTGGAAGTTTTAGCCACAGCAATCAGAGAAGAAAAAGCAATAAAAGGAATCCAAATCGGAAAAGAAGAAGTAAAGCTGTCACTGTTTGCAGATGACGTGATACTATACATAGAGAATCCTAAAGATGCTACCAGAAAACTACTAGAGCTAATCAATGAATTTGGTAAAGTAGCAGGATAAAAAATGCACAGAAATCTCTGGCATTCCTATACACTAATGATGAAAAATCTGAAAGTGAAATTAAGAAAACACTCCCATTTACCACTGCAACAAAAAGAATAAAATATCTAGGAATAAACCTATCTAAGGAGACAAAAGACCTGTATGCAGAAAATTATAAGACACTGATGAAAGAAATTAAAGATGATGCAAATAGATGGAGAGATATACCATGTTCTTGGATTGGAAGAATCAACACTTGTGAAAATGACTCTACTACCCAAAGCAATCTACAGATTCAATGCAATCCCTATCAAACTACCACTGGCATTTTTCACAGAACTAGAGCAAAAAATTTCACAATTCGTATGGAAACACAAAAGACCCCGAATAGCCAAAGCAATCTTGAGAACGAAAAATGGAGCTGGAAGAATCAGGCTCTCTGACTTCAGACTATACTACAAAGCAATAGTAATCAAGACAGTATGGTACTGGCACAAAAACAGAAATCTAGATCAATGGGACAGGATAGAAAGCCCAGAGATAAACCCCTGCACATATGGTCACCTTATCTTTGATAAAGGAGGCAAGAATATACAGGGGAGAAAAGACAGCCTCTTCAATAAGTGGTGCTGGGAAAACTGGATAGCTACATGTAAAAGAATGAAATTAGAACACTCCTTAACGCCATACACAAAAATAAACTCAAAATGGATTAAAGACCTAAATGTAAGGCCAGAAATTATCAAACTCTTAGAGGAAAACATAGGCAGAACACTCTATGACATACATCACAGCAAGATCCTTTTTGACCCACCTCCTAGAGAAATGGAAATAAAAACAAAAATAAACAAATGGGACCTAATGAAACTTCAAAGCTTTTGCACAGCAAAGGAAAACTTAAAGAAGACGAAAAGACAACCCTCAGAATTAGAGAAAATATTTGGAAATGAAGCAACTGACAAAGGATTAATCTCCAAAGCATATAAGCAACTCATGCAGCTCAATATCCAAAAAACAACCAACCAAATCCAAAAATGGGCAGAAGGCCTAAATAGACATTTCTCCAGAGAAGATGTACAGATTGCCAACAAACACATGAAAGAATGCTCAACATCATTAATCATTACAGAAATGCAAATCAAAACTACAATGAGATATCACCTCACACCAGTCAGAATGGCCATCATCAAAAAATCTACAAACAATAAATGCCGGAGAGGGTGTGGAGAAAAGGGAACCCTCTTGCACTGTTGGTGGGAATGTAAATTGATCCAGCCACTATGGAGAACAGTATGGAGGTTCCTTAAAAAACTACAAATAGAACTACCATACAACCCAGCAACCCCACTACTGGGCATATACCCTGAGAAAACCATAATCCAAAAAGAGTCATGTGCCACAATGTTCACTGCAGCTCTATTTACAATAGCCAGGACATGGAAGCAACCTAAGTGTCCTTCGACAGATGAATGGATAAAGAAGATGTGGCACATATATACAATGGAATATTACTCAGCCATAAAAAGGAATGAAACTGAGTTATTTGTAGTGAGGTAGTTGGACCTAGAGACCATCATACAGAATGAAGTAAGTCAGAAAGAGAAAAACAAATACCCTATGCTAACACATATATATGGAATCTAAAAAGAAAGAAAAAAAATGGTCAGAAGAACCTAGGGGCAAGACAAGAATAAAGATACAGACCTACTAGAGAATGGACTTGAGGATACGAGGAGGGGGACGGGTAAGCTGGGACAAAGTGAGAGAGTGGCATGGACATATATACACTACCAGACGTAAAATAGATAGCTAGTGGGAAGCAGCCGCAAAGCACAGGGAGATCAGCTCGGTGCTTTGTGACCACCTAGAGGGGTGGGACAGGGAGGGTGGGAGGGAGGAAGATGCAAGAGGGAAGAGATATGTTGACATATGTATATGTATCTGATTCACTTTGTTATAAAGCAGAAACTAACACACGATTGTAAAGCAATTATACTCCAAATAAGATGTTAAAAGAAAAAAAAAGACTTCAGCATGGACTGTGTGATATTGTGTGCATGCTAGTTAGTTCAGTTTATAAATAAATAAAAAAGAGAGGGCTGTATTAATAGTGTCAGCATTATTAGGACCTTTTAAATACTGTCCACTGCTGAGCCATAGAATGTGCTATAATTACATTTCCTTTCTTTCACGACATCTCCCTTTTTCCTGGAATGAATAATCAATGTTTT
Organism: Delphinapterus leucas; assembly: GCF_059928025.1. Lineage (NCBI taxonomy): Eukaryota > Metazoa > Chordata > Mammalia > Artiodactyla > Monodontidae > Delphinapterus > Delphinapterus leucas. Next base: position 18,103,646 of record NC_143130.1, on the reverse strand, counting down.
GTCATTTTTTTTGCTTTTTTATAAACTTAATTTGATCCACAAGCTTCATCTAAGATATTATAAACATTTTAGTATTATTTTTCAAATAGTGAATAAGCTAGTTGATGAATCAATTCCATTCCTCCTGCCCTTCCCACTCCAACCCCCTGGAAACCCCCTCCCGGACCTCTTCACTCTCCTGTTCCCGTCTGTACTGTCCTGGACAAAGCTGTCCTCATTGAAACTACCTTTACTGTTTACTGCTCTCCTTTGAATCCCGCTTCCTGGGTTGCTTTTCTTGTTCATCTATGCTCTTGATTTGGAGGGGGAAATCCTTCATTCTTGAGGAAGAATGTAGGGGAGGCAAATTTGAGTCCGTGCAAAACTCGTATTGGAGACTCTTCTCAGATGCTCTTTGCTCCTTGCCTATCCGTCCGTATTTGAGAGGGAGGTGCTCAGGATGGTCTTTGGAAGCTCTCTATGCTGATGTAGCTTGTCTGCTCATGAACTTCCACATTGAATGATTAGGTGGCCTTTTCATTGGCCCCAAAGTCAACATGTTCAGGGTTAGGAGAAGATTCCTGCAATCGCAGCCCCCCCTCCCGCCCCTTTCTTTGGGGGCCAGAGGGCAACCTGCTGGAATTCTGGAAGCAGATTAGGAATGAAGGGAGTCAACTTGAAGAATTTCACTTAATCATCCTATGTTCAAGCCCCAGGCTCACTCTGCTTCCTCTCTGTTTCCTTCTGGTCTCTTGGCATTTGGGGTGGTAAGGAGGTTGCATGGGTGGGGTGGGCACGTGCCTGATTTCTCAGCGTGGGGGAGTGAACTCCACCTCCCACCTCCCTGTCGTCAGTTCTGAGCCTTCCCAGGTCCCATGGAAAAAAATCGGTGCTCTCTTTAGCATCCCCTCTGCAAACCAAACTATTGATCCCACCTGTCCTCTTTCACTCTGCAAATTAGCCACCCCTCCACTCTTGGCTCTCAGAAATGTGTTCAAATCGTTCATCTTCTGATGTCTCCTCTACCAATATCTTTGCCCTTATGGTTTTATATATTTTTTATTTTGAAGGGAAAGGAGATGTATGTACATGGCTAATTCATCACATTTAACCAGGAGTCCCAGACCTGTCAATTTTGCTGAAGAAATTTCACCAGCAGTGGTGACAGGAGGGAAGGGTAGAGGTTCCTCCACTTCTGGGTGGTGAGGCCGTCCCAACTGAGGTAGGACAAAATTTTGTTTCTGAACCTTCTTTTATCTTTTAGGCCTTCCGCCATTCAGTCAGCCACATTCTGGCTTTGGGCAAAGATGATACAGCAAAAAGGCAGAGAAAAGTCTTTTGACCCACACTTTCTTAACTTGGGATCCATGGACTGGTTGGGGGGCAGGGAGTCTGTGGTTAGAATGTGAGTGAAGTTGGATGGGAGAAATACCACATCTCTGTTTTCAGTAGCCTCTAGTTGAAATTCAATTATGAATGCTGCAACAAACCACAGAGGTAAGTAATGGCAATATTTGTGACTTCATTACCAATAGAAATCATAGATGTTTTCGTATCACAAGACAGTAGTTGTAGGTACCTCTAATGATCATTTACACTCATTGGAAGTTGTGGTACTCATCAGACCTGTTGGTCTTATTTTTTTAATGTGTTAAAATAGAAGCATTATGTAACAGCTTTTTTGTTTTTTGGTGGCACCACGCAGCTTGCGAGATCTCAGTTCCACAACCAGGGATTGAATCTGGGCCCCAGCAGTGAAAGCCCAGAATCCTAAACACTAGGCCACCAGGGAACTCCCCTTAAATATTTTGATAAATATATTTCCATATATTTGGCTTAGTTTGTAATCCAATCCATTATGTTTCTGCAATTACAACATTTTCTGAGAACTGGTCCATAGGCTTCCCCAGACCCCCAAAAGTTTAAGAATCCTGCTTCAGAGTTTCAAATGCTTAGCATTCAGGGCTGCAAGAGTCTAGGCTCTGAAGGGACCCAGAGCATGGAGGATGCATGAAGATGCAAGAGGAACAAGGGCTCCAATCAGAAAGTATATTTCTATAATCAGAGAAATTAAAAAGCGTTACATAAAAGCGTTGTATTTCTTACCTACCTGAGTTATCAAATGCAATTTACATCCAATACACATGATGAGTGACTCTGCATAGGCCTGAAGGTGTCTTTTTGCTACAGACTTGTTTTTTCTTTTCTTTTTGTTTTTCTTTGCAGTGAACAAAATGAACAAGAAAGAGCACCAGATTGGCCGCAGAAGACCTAGGTTCTGGTTTCAGATGGATGGCCTCTTGGAATCACCCAACCTCAGCTGGGAAACTGGACCAGGTGCCTTTCAAAGGCCTTCCATCTCTCTGGACATGTGAGAATTTAAAACAGTTTTCCTGTCTGAGTTTCAGAATCTTCTGAGAAATAGAAAGATAATGCGTAAATGAGCCATGAGCATATTGTGAACCTCAAAGTTCCTTGATTCTTGCAAGGAAATAGATTGGAGCTTTCTGAGATTTTTTTCAGAGGGAATAAATCTTGATCTCCTTTGATAGTGCCCCACATGCTGTGTGCTGAGTATTTGGCCAATGAATATCTATTGACTCATTGAGAAGCAAAATCTTAGTTTTATTTATATTAGTTTAGACTAGTTCCTGTAGGAGATGTAACTCTGGGAGAGGTCTACAAGTTTAGTGAGGTGGGCAGCACGTTCCCATTTCCCGTATTACTGCATTGAAACATCTGCCTTCAACTGTCTAGACTGTTATCTACAAGTGGCAGCTGTATTTCTGCTTCAAAACCCACCTTTCCCATTCCTCCTTCCCTCCTCCTTCCCTCCTTCCCTCCCTCCCTCCCCCCTTCCTTCCTTCCTTCCTTCCTTCCTTCCTTCCGTATCAGTTTAGAATGATTTTGGATGCAAGTAACAGAAAACTCCTAAACTGTCTAACTTAACTGTCTAAAATAATTAGGGATGTGTTCCTTGGCCTAACGAGAGGTCTAGAGGAGGGTGGCTTTAGGGCTGGCTCGTTCAGTGGCTCCACACTGTCACCAGGGGTCCCCATTCTTTCCTCCCTTCCAGCCTCAGTGAGAACTCTGGCTGCTCACCTTGTGTTCACAAGATAATCACGGTAGGTCCGAGCCTCACATACAGATATGGCAATACAGACAGAAGAAAAATGATCGTTTCTTCACTTGTGACTCTTTTTATAAACAAGAAGATGTTTCTTGGAATTCGCTCCCCATCCCCAGAAGACCTCCCCTTATATCACAAATGGCCAGAAATGGGCACAGGGACATCCCTAGATAAACCACTGCCGAGGGGAATGGAACCATTAGGACTGGCTTATCCAAGAGTCACAGAGGAGAAGCCCAGATACTGTGACAAAAGTAGGGCTCTCTTGAGAATTCCCTGGTGGTCCAGTGGTTAGGACTCCAAGCTTCCACAGCAGGGGGCACAGGTTCGATCCCTGGTCAGGGAACTAAGATCCTTCAAGCCCTGTGGTCAAAAAAAAAAGGAAGAAAGAAAGAAAGAAAAGAGAAAAAGAGAGAGAGAGAGAGAGAGAAAGAAAGAAAAAGGAAGGAAGAAAGGAAGAAAGAAAGAAGCTCTTTTGGCAAAGAAGAAATGGGGAGTGATGGTGGTAGCCAAGCAGCAGTGCATTACACTGGCTGACAGTTTCGTCCTTGTTAAGATGGTATGAATGGATTTTTTTTTTTTAAATTGCTTCACTTCCTCAGAGAGAGTGAGCGCCTCAATCCCTGTTATTTCACAAGTCTCCTGAGGCCCGTGCTGAGCCTCTGGTTCCATCCTAGGGGCGAGAGAGCTGCCTTGGGGGCTCCCGCTGGCCACTGGCCGTGCTGTGTGATCTGACACCGGTCTCTTGCTCTTTGCCACGCTTTAGGCACCCTGACCAGCTTGTGGGCTGGAACTTTCGCTCCACTGCTGTCACAGGTTAGGATCCCATGCCCCGCCCCCACCAAGATTCTTCATAGCTGGGTCTCATGGGAACCAGGTTTATCCTAAACCACGTGGTCCCTCATGTTTGTAGTTGCGCACTTGGGATCTTCCAGTGGAATGAAATCGATTTTAGTCATGTTTGTTCTTATGGCTTAAACTCAGGTGAACATTTATCTCAAGTTTGTTGATGTGACGCAGAAGGCAGGGCTTAGGATACATATCCACCCATCCTAAAGTGTCTGGATTTCCTTACAAAGGTGGCGCGAGCCATCAAAATGCTCAGAAATCAAGCAACTCCTGTTGTTTCAAAATGGAATTTTCCTCCTGTCACGCTCTGGATGTTCTGATGGGACTGTACTTCCAGCTTATGGCCAGCCCAGATTTTGAAAACTATCTTCTAACACAGTCTCCTGTTTTTCTAATTCGCATGTCTTCCTTCTTCTGCCCGCAGTGGCAGAGGTTGCTGCCCCATCCCAGGAAAAGCCCTGGCCAAGCTGGCTTTCTCTCTGTGTCTGGATGACGCAGCCAAGAATCTATCTCTTGTCCTGAAATCCTGGTACAGCTGAGATCCAAGAAGAGGTTATAGTCTGTTCGGAAAAACACAGGGCTGCAAATCTCCCAGTTCTTTGCTTTCTACCTTGTTTGTGTCTATAGACCTGAAATTTTTTTTCCCCTGAAAATCCCCTTGTCTCCTTCACTCCCTGCTTCTAACATAAGTCGCTCTGTGCCTGGGGCTGCATACACAGCCCACAGCCCCGGGGGAGAGGAAGGATGAACAGAATAAACTAAAAAGCAAACCGACTAACCAGAGCTTAACCAACCTGGGAGAAGAAAAATACTCAACTCCAACCTTCCACATGGAGATCATACACCTCTCACAAAAATTAAATCAAAATGGATCATAGCCCTAAATGTAAAATGCAAAATTATGAAACTCCTAGAAGAAGACAACATAGGAGAAAATATAGATGACCTTGGGTTTGGGCATGACTTTTTAGATACAACAGTAAAAGCACAATATACAAAGAAAATAATTTGGTAAGTTGGACTGCATTAAAATTTTAAACTTCTGTTTAGAGAAAGACGCTATTAGGAGAATGAAAAGATAAGCCACACTCTGGGAGGAAATCTTTGCAAAACATGTATCTGATAAAGGAGCAGTATCCAAAATACACAAACTCTTAAAACACAACATTAAGAAAACATGCAACCCAATTTAATAAAAGGCAGAACATCTGAACAGACACCTCAGCAAAGAAGATATATAGATGGCAAATAAGCACCTGAAAAGATACTGTACATCATATGTCATCAGGGAATTGAAAATGAAAGCTACAATGACTGACCACTACACAACTATTTCAGTGGCCAAAGTTCAAAACACTGACAATGCTGGCGAGGATGTGGAGCGACAGCAACTCTCATTCATTGCTGGTGGGAATGCAGAACGGTGCAGCCACTCTGGAAGACAGTTTGGCAGCTTCTCACCAAACTAAACCTACTCTTGCCATATGATTTAGCAGTCACGCTCCTTGGTATTTACCCAGAGGAGTTGAACACTTAAGCCCACTCAAAAACCTGAACATGGATGTTTATAGCAGCTTTAATTATAATTGCTCAAACTCGGAAGCGACCAAGATGTGTTTTAGTAAATGAATGGATAAATAAACTGTGCTACGTCCAGACAATGGAATATCATTCAGGGCTAAAAAGAAGCTAGCTATCAAGTCACGAAAAGACACGGAGGATCCTTCAGTGCATAATTACTTAGTGAAAGAAGCCCATCTGAAAAGGCTACAGGCTGTGTGACTTCAACTACATAACCTTCTGGAAAAAGGCAAAACTGTGTAGACAATTAAAAGATCGATGGTTGCCAGGGGGGTGGGAGGGAAGGAGGAACAAGAAGGTGGAGCACAGGGAGTGTTTAGAGCTGTGAAACTATTCTGTACTATTATGAAATGTTTGCACACCAAACATCTGCCAAAACCCATAGAATGTGGAAAGACAGAGTGAACCCTAAAATAAACCATGGACTTTAGTTAATAATAATGCATCAATACTAGTTCATCAGTTGTAACAAATGTACCACACTCACACAAGATGTAAATAATAGAGTGGGGGTGGGGTGGGTGGGAAGGAGTTTGTGAAAATGCTCTGTACTTTGTGATCAATTTTCTGTAAACCTAGAACCGTTCTTAAAAAAGAAAGCTTATTAATTTAAAAAAATAGTTTAGGTGTGGGTTCATTTATCTACATGTCGATCCTTACTGCAATACCAAACTTGACTACTTAGCTCTAAGCTACGTCTTGAAATCAGATAGTGTGGTTAAGTCTGAAACTGTGAATCTGAGATGTTACCACCTTCAAAGTTGTATCTGGAGAGACAGATAGATGATAGATGGATAGATAGTGGATTGGTAGATAGCGATACAGGCAGAAGCACCAAGACTTTGAGTCAGAAAGCACATCTTTACTTACTTATTTAGGAATAATAGTGGCCAGAGCGGCATCACAGTGTTGGTCCCCACGAGCGATATGATGAGAGCCAGGTAGATCCCGAACATTCGGTGAGATGGTACCACAGAAATATAGAAGCAGGAATATCTACCCCTCCCTTAGAGGGAGAGAGAGAGAGGGTTTATCTTTTCCTTATTTGGGGGAGGAAAGGAAGGTCCCTGCTCCAGAACGTTAGCCACCAGCTTTGTGGGGGATCAGAAGTTTCACCGCCCTTCGAGTGGAAGCAGATGGCTTTATCGTGAAGGAAGCAGGTGGATCAGGTTTAACAACCACATGTGAAGAGCAAATGTTTCTGGGCGATCAGAGTAGACCTCACCTTTACAGCACGCTGATTTCTGTTGCTCAGGAGGCAGGACTGTGCAAAAACACTGAGAAATCCAGGAATTACTGCCTTGCACAACATAAATTCTCTAACTTTATTCTTTTTCAAATGGTTTTGGCTGTTCTTGTCCCTTTATAGTTTCATATAAATTTTAAAATCATCTTGTTGATTTCTTTTTTAAAAAAGTATATTAGAATTCTAAATGGGATGGCATTTAGTCTATAGGTCAATTTAGGGAGGATTGGCATTTCAATGTTGGGTTTTTCCATATTCGAACATGGGGTATCTCTCAGTTTGTGTAGGTCTTGAGTAATTTCCCTTTGCTGTGTTTTGCAGTTTTCCATGTACAAAAGACGTGTGTCTTTCATATATTTCTTTAATTTTATTCTTAAGTAGTTTTTGATGCTCTTTTATAGTTTTATAGATTGATGTTATTGTATAGTTATAAAGATTTCAGTTTCTAATTATTCATTGGCAATCAGTAGTAATACAAGGATTTCTCTGGTGGCACAGTGGTTGAGAGTCCGCCTGCCGATGCAGGGGACACGGGTTTGTGCCCCGGTCCGGGAAGATCCCACATGCTGCGGAGCGGCTGGGCCCATGAGCCATGGCCGCTGAGCCTGCGTGTCCGGAGCCTGTGCTCCGCAACGGGAGAGGCCACAGCAGTGAGAGGCCCGCGTACCGCAAAAAAAAAAAAGAAAAAAAAAGTAATACAATTGATTTTTGAAAATTGACCTGTATCTTGTAACCTTAATAAATTCACTTACTAATCTGGTTGAATTTAAAAAATAGATTTCTGGCGCTTTTTTCCTTTTCAGTCTCTATGTCTTTTATTTCTTTTTTGTGCCTTATATCACTGGCTAGGATCACTAATAAAATGGAGAAGTGGTGAGAATGAACATCCTTTTCTTGTTCCTGATCTTAGGTAGAAAGGAGTAAGCTTTTTCCTACTGAGTATAATATTAGCTGCAGGTGTGCTATAGATGCCCTTAGTCAGGTTGAAGTCAGTTCCTTTCTAGTCCTAGTTTGCTGAGAGTTTTGATTTATTATATTTTTTTAAATCATGAGTTGGTGTTGAATTTAATCAAATACTTTTTCTGCATCAATTGAAATGGTTATGTGGTTTTACTATTTATTCAATTAAAATGATGACTTATATTGATTAATTTTTGGATATTAACCAAACTTGAACTTCTAGGATAAACCCCACTTGGGCATAATGTATTATCCTTTTTATATATTGTTGGATTCAGTTTGTGAATATTTTGTTAAGAGGACTTATGTCTATATTCATGAAGGACATTAGTCTGCAGTTCTTATTTCTTATGACATTTCTGTCTGGTTTTGGAATCAGACCTTTTGTGTACCCCAGCATTTACCAATATTTAACATTTCCGTTGTTCTTCATTCTGTTTTGAGGACCACTTTCACTACATTTCTCTTCAGTCTAAAAAAGTTCTTTTATCGTTTCTTATAGTGTAGTTCTGACTATGATGGATTCTCTTGGTTTTATTCTATCTGAAAAAGTCTTTATTTCACCTTCATTCTTAAAGGATGTTTTCACTGAGTATAGCATTCTGGGCTGACAGTATTGTCTTTCAGCACTTTAAAGATCCTGTTCCATTTTCTCCTGGCCTTCAGGTTTTCTGATGAGAAGTCAGTAGTGATGGAATTGATATTCCTCTATATGTAATATGTTGTTTTTCTCTTGCTGCTTTCAAGACACTGCTCTTTATTTTTGGTTTTTAACAGTTTGACTTGGATGTAACTCATAAGCTTCTTTGTGTTCATCCCGCTTGGTATTTGTTCATTATGTGTTTAATCAAATTTGGGGAAATTTTTGGCCTTTATTTCTTCAAATGTTTTTTTTTTTCTGCCCATTCTCTCTCTTCTCTCCCTTTAGTATTCCAGTGACACAAATATTAGACCACTTGATATCATTTAACTGGTCCTTGAGCTTCTGTTCAAATTTTAAAAAAATTTTGTCTTCTCTGTTTTCTTCATTTTGGATCATGTCAATTGACTTATCTTGCATTTCATTTAGTCTTTAGTATGTCTATTCAGCTAAGTGTATTCCTGTGAAATTTTTATTTCAGAAATTGTGGGGGTTTTTTGTTGTTGTTCTAGAATTTCTTTTTAGTTTTCTTTTTTTAATTGTGTCTGTATCTCTGATGAGATTCCCTGTTTTTCTGCTGAGATTTTCATTTGTTGAAAGCATGTTTCTTTCACTTCACTGACAATAGTTACAATACCCACTTCAAAATCCTGCCTGTGGGGGTCCAGCTTGGGTTCATGTGGGGATATGGCTTCGTTGCTTTTCTTTTCTCTTGAGAATGAATTCCATTTTCTTGATTCTTCATATGACAGGTAATTTTGGATTGACCCTGGACATTATGAATGTTAAGTTGTAGAGATTTTTGATTCTGCTATTTTTCTCCAAAGAGTGTTTTTCATATGTGTTCACAGGAAAGTTTTGTGTGAAAACTCAGTTTTTCAATGTGAATTCTAGTCTCAGTCTAGATCTTATTTCCTTAGCTGAGCTGTCTTAAGCCTGTTTCACATACATGTGGCTCAGGGTCTGTCAGAGACACGGGCAGGTAGAGTTGGAGGGTCTGACCTCTGAGTTTCTCCCTCCTGGGACCCCTCCCCTCCTTCAGCATTCATGGTTTCCTGGCTTCACTTTTCTGGTTCACTGTCTTTATTTTTCTTGTTTCCTAGGGCAGAAAACCTTTGGGGTTTTCCATGTTTGCCACCCGTGCTGCTGTGCATGCTGCATGGACCACATTTAGCCACTGGCAAAAAGCCACAGAGATGGGAATTTACTTGTATGGCTCCCGATCTCACCTTCCCCAGTAAATGTGCACCACCCCACCCCGGGTGTCAGCTTCTGTTCACTCTCCAGTACTTCTTTTCTCTCCTTCTTCTCCTTCTCCTTCTTCTTCTTCTTCTCCTTCTTCTCCTTCTTCTTTTTACTTTTTGGCCACACCACACGGCATGCGGGATCTTAGTTCCCCGACCAGGGATTGAACCTGCGCCCCCTGTGGTGGAAGTGTGGAGTCTCAACTGCTGGGCTGCCAGGGAAGTCCCTCTCCAGTACTTCTTGCTTCATGTTCATGTTTTATAGTCGTTTCCTGCAGGGGGGTGGGGGACTCGTCGGGTTGTGTTCTAGTCCATCAAATCCAGAGGCAGAATCTTTTTTAGGGGAGAAGACATTCTATTGAGATTTTGCTATAGAAATAGCTACGGAAGGCTGGAGGACTGAAGGGTGCAACTGCTGTCTCCCTCTGCGCAGGTCACTATGGGTACCCATGGGAGCCTGGTAATGACCAGCGGGAGAGAGGACGCCTGAATGCCACCTAGTGTGAGGAGTCTGGTGGGAGAGAGAGAGAGAGAGAGAGAGAGAGAAGGAAAGAAAGAAAAGGCAGAATTTTGATTGCAGTTTTGATATCAGAATGGATATGATTAGACTTTAAATACCCAAAACAGAGACTTCCTGCTGTTAGCTGAAAGTGACTGTGGGATCTGTGTGACCCTGTTCACTTGGGTAGGGAAAAATACTTCAAGTAGGTAAATTTCTTTGAGACTTCACATATCTAAAAATGTCATTATTCTTCTTCACAAATGATTGACAGTTTGACTGGGTAGACCCTTAACCACTGAGTCTCTGCTTTTATTATGGAACAATATTTACAATGAACAGAAACAAATAAATGGATAAAGAAATAAAGGTATAGAAATAAGAAAGTTCCAGGAGGTTTCTCTATCCATTCAAGCAATGGACATTTTTGGCTTTTGTTGAGGTTGTGAGCGTGCGTCTGGAGTGACCATTCAGTATTTGTCTGAAAGCACTTCTTAGGAGAATCACCTTTCTCTCACTTGCGGGTCTGGTCGATCACGGTGTCCTTCTCCATCTGACCACAGGGATGAGCACAGGGGCTCAGGCAAGGCCAGTCACGTTTCTGTTGTGTGGTTAATAATAGATCTGCCTGGCTATCTTCTGTTGGCCTCTCCAGATACGTCCTTGCCCTGCGTTCACCTGCTTGCTGTCCTGGGAGGCTCCCTGATCCATTCGCCTCCCACTGGACTGAGCCTCTGGGGCACCGCCCGGAGATCAGTGAGAGGGCCGGGCAGAGGCTAGACTGCGTGGCTTCACTGTGCCCCCACAAATGCCACAGCTCCTGTAGGAAGGGCCTCTCCACACAGCTCCCCACTCCAGCTCCTCCAGATTGCTTCTTTCTCCTGCCTCTTCTGGCCTGGGAACGATATGTCCTGTGGTTTGTAGCACTAAGGACAGCACTAGCTCGTGCTGGTTTCCTTAAAACCTGTACTCACCATGTAAATGGCCCCTTTATTAAATTATCTCACATCGCCTAATTGAGAGTGTGCGATTTGTTTCCTGCTAGGACTTTGGTGGATACGCTCTTTCCCCTTAAAGGAGGTGAGGCCGGAATTTCTAGTCGCCACCAGCCAGGCAAGCAGAAACAGAGCCACAAGGTAGAGATGAGCCTGATAACATCCTCTGAGCATCTGGACTCAGCTTGGTCTGCAGCTAGCTGCATCCCAGTCTTCCTAGAAGTATCAACTAACAAATTCTCTTTTTTAAAAATTAATCTAATTGGTACAGGATCCATGGAATTTATGGGGAGCCTGCTGGCTGGCTGTGAAGCACAGGACTGTAGTTCTCATCTTGACTTGGCACTGTGTAGCCATGCCAAGTTACTCAATTCTTGATTTTGTTATCTTTATCACAGCTAATTATTCACCTATCTTGTGGTATATTGAAATAAGATCTTCAGAGCACAATATAAATTCTTATTTTGTGCCCAGCTTATTGGCAGTGCAGTTCAAGGTTTAAAAAAAATTATTGGAAGAAATATGTATCATATTCCCTCAAGAGATCTAGAACATTACATAGAAATTTCATGTATGCATCCCTGTGCTGGTGATTCTGAAGCCTAGGGTCAGAGGACTTATTTTAAAAAAATGGAAAATGCTCTTCATCCAGGTCCCTGGGAGACTGGGAAACTGGGTAGATCTTTGCTGTCGGCCTGTGGCAGACCCCATGATTTGCTTACTCGGTGTCTATCTCCCACTTCCTCCTTGCTAACAGAGCTCTAATTTTGTTGAGAAACCAGTAAGTCCAGCCCCAGGTTATAGGCATCAGAGACCTAATCTAATTGCTACCATCAATGTTTCTTACTACTCTGGTCTCTCTGAAAGCTGGGGTGGTCATGCCCCAATCTGGCCAGTGGCACCAAAGTGGAGGTCTCAGGGTGGTGAGAACAGGGTTGCTCAACCCTGGCACTTCTGACATTTTGAACCAGACAGTTCTTTGTTGTGGGGAAGCCATCCTGTGCACTGTAGAATATTTAGCATCATCCCTAGTCCCTACCCACTAGATGTCAATAGCACCCTCTTAGTTGTGACAACCACTAATATTTCCAGACATTGTTAAATATCTCCTAGGTAGTAAAATCACCTCCACTTGAGAACTACTGTTTTAGAGGAAAGATCGTGCGTTGCTGATAAAAGGGAACCAGTGTGTCTGGTCCCTCCTCTCTGTCCTCCCTCCTGCCTTGGACAAGGGTGTGAGCATTGTAGCTGCGAGAGCCATTCCGCAGCCATGAGCGAAAGGCCAGACATTTCCTCCAAAACCACTGCTGCTTAACAGCAACCACCTAGTATGTGTTTACGTAGGTAAGATCAAGATGTAGAACTCAGCTGTATTCCTCTATACTAGCAAGAGACAATTAGAAATTGAAATGAAAAAATACCATGTACGATAACATGGAAAAATATTTAATACTTGAAAATAAATCTGACAAAAGATGTGCAAGATGTGTACCCCAAAAACAATCAAACCTTGCTGAGAGAAAAGACTTCAATAAACAGAGAGATAAACCATGAGTTCTGAAAACTCAGAATTGGTCAAATGTCAGTTCCCCTCAAACTGATCTATAGGTTCAATGTAATCCCAGCAAAAATTCCAATAGGCGCTTTTTAAAATGTAAATTGACACTCCCACAAGGTGGGAGAAGTATCAGTATGCATGTAGACCCCAGACTAATTGCAACCAGAAGGTTGACAATGCTGACTCCCAATCACCTCACCACCAACCAATCAGAAGAATGTCTACGAGATGACCACTCCCTCTTCGAACCATTACTATAAAACTCCTCACTACCCCCTCCAGGTTGGGGCACACAATTTTGAGAGGCACGAGCCCACTGTGTCCCCCTTTGCCTGGTAAAACAATAAAGCTGTTCTTTTCTACTTCAAAAAATATATATATATATATATATAAATTGACAGGCTGATTCTGAAATTTTATAAAAATGTAAAGGAGCAACAAGAAGCAAAACAATATTGAAGAAAAGGATAGGTTGGAGTACTTACACTACCTCCTTTCAGGCTTATAACCAGGTAATCAAGGCAATGTGGTGTTGATACAAAGACAGACACATAAACCCCTGCCACTGAATAGAGAGTCCAGATACAGATCTACGTGTGTATGATTAGTTGATTTTTGACAAAGGTGCCAATTTAATTCAATGTGAGATGGATAGTATTTTCAACAAATGGTGCTAGAACAATTGGACATCCATGTGGCAAAAAAAGAACCTCAATCTTAACTCATGCCATACACAAAAACTAAGTTGAAATCCATCATAGACTTACGTATAAAAGCTAACACTATCAAACTTCTAGAAGAAAACAGAAGAAAATCACTACTTAGTTGGGGTAGACAGATTCCTTAGGCAGGGAAAAAGCACAAACACAAAGGAGAATTCATAAATTGTACCTCATCAACATTAAAATCTTCCGTTCCTTGAAAGACATTATTAGAAAATTAAATGGCAATCCATAGAGAGAAGAAAATATTTGCAACCCATACATATGAGAAAGAACAAATATCTAGCATATATAAAGGAGTCTTACAACTCAATAATGAGAAGAAAAAACACTCCTAAATTAAAAATGGGCAAAAGATTTAAACTGACACTTCATAAGAAAGACATAGGAATTGCCAATAAGTACGTGAAAAGATGCTCAGTATCATTAGGCATCAGAGGAATGTAAATTAAACCACAATGAAGTACCTCTACACACGCACTAGAATGGCTAAAACGAAAAGAACTGACCAAATCAAACGTTGATGAGACTGTGGAAACACAGGAACACTCATACCTTGATGGTGGGAATGTAAAATATGGTACAACCATTTTGGGTAACAGTTGTGCAATTTCTTCTAAAGCTAAGAATATACTTATCATATCATCCAGCAATTCCAGTCCTAGGCATTTACCAAGAAAAATAAAAACATGTCCACAGAGACTTTTACATGAATAGTCCCAGCCATTCTATTCATAATAGTAAAAGACTGGAAACAACGCCAATATCTATCAACTGGTGAATGGACACACAAATTGTGGTACACCCATACAATGGGATGTTACTCAGCAGCAGAATGTAAAAATCTACTGACATACAACAGCATGCATTAGTCTTACACATACACTGAGCAAAAGCAGCGAGACACAGGGAATATATTATATGATTACATTTACAAGAAATTCCAGAAGAGGGAAAACCAATCTCTAGTTGCCATCTGGGCATGTGTTGGGGTGAGGGGTGTTTTGCAAAGGGGCAGGAGGAAACTTTCTGGAGTAATGGGAATATTCTGTATCTTGATTGTGGTGGTGATGGATGCACAGATGTATAAATTTGTCAAAACTCAGCTATGTGCACAGTTTAAATGGGTGCTGTTTCATTATACATTGTTGACTTAAGAAAGATGACCAGGACTGGTCTTTCTGCTGTATGGTAAGCTACAGGGGAGACTCTTCCCCTGAAGCAATAGTGGGGGCCAGGGGTTGGCTGTGGTTTCCTAGTTCTATGACGAAGTAAGTCTTCCTTGTTAGGGAGACATAGGAGAAGGTTGATCTGACTGCTGATCTAACCACATTTTCTCACTATCAGTATTAAAGAGATACCTTCTGAAGCATGATACAGCTTACTGGTTTAAATATTTACTTATTTCTGTCCGCATGTGTCACCCCCCTCACCTGTGTTATAATTAAGCTTTCATCTGCTTTTCTCATTGTGCCTGACACATCGTAGGTGTCAGTTAAGATATAACAGATGCCCAGCTGTCATCTTCTGTGTCTTATTTCTCAGTTGGTTCCAGACTCAGAAGGCAAAGATAGAATTGTTTTTTATCTGTCTCCTAAAACTCTAACAGCCCTCTCCTCCTATTGAAAATCATAACACTAGCACAATAATAAACCATAAATTGGCCATAAATAAACGTTTATTGGGTGTTTACTATGTGCCAGGTTTACTACACATGAAAGTGCTTATAAAACGGCATATCTTCCTCATGATAATGCTCATAATAACTCAGTGAAATGTGTACCATTTTCATTTGCCTTTTGGAGTGGATAAAATTTAGGCAGAGAGAGGTTAAGTAACTCACCCACAGTCACACAGTTAGTAGGTGGCAGCACTGGGTTTTGAATCCAAGTAATCCGATTCCAAAATGTTGGCCTCACCCACCCACCACTGCTTCCATTCTTGTCTGGCTCTAGTCCATTCTTCACACAACAGCCTGAGCAATTTTTTTTAAGGTAGATTTTATCAGGTCAGTTCTCTGCTGTAATTCCTCCAGTAGATCCCCATCACCCTTAGGAGGAAAAACAAAAACAAAACAAAACAAAATCCCCTTGATATGGTTCATAAGACCCTGCCACAACCTTTTCAGCCTCATTGGAGCCGTTTTCTCCTCACTTACTCTTCAAGGGCCGTACTCATCAGGCACATCACATGGCTTCCTGCCTCAGGACATTTGCACACGCTGTGTTCGTTACATGGAAGTCTCTCCCCACACCTCTGGTTCTTCAGGCTGTGTTGAAATACCACATTTTTAGAGAGGCTTCTCTAAGCCCTTCTTCCCCAAAGCCAATGGTATCTCCCTTTTATTGTCTCACTTTTTTTTTTTTTTTTTTTTTTTTTTTGCGGTACGGGGGCCTCTCACTGTTGTGGCCTCTCCCGTTGCAGAGCACAGGCTCCGGACGCGCAGGCTCAGCGGCCATGGCTCACGGGCCCAGCCGCTCCGCGGCATGTGGGATATTCCCGGACCGGGGCATGAACCTGTGTCCCCTGCATCGGCAGGCAGACTTTCAACCACTGCGCCACCAGGGAAGCCCCTATTGTCTCACTTTAACCTGTATTTTACAGCCATGGCACTTACCACATTTTGAAATTATTTTCCTTTCCTGTGTGTAACTGGTATGACCTGCTTCACCAGCTTGGGGTGAAAATTAAATCACAGTGCTTCATTTTCAAGTCAGAACTGGCTCTGGTTTCCACGAGCCAGATTTCCAGGAAGCTTACACCCTTCCTGGGGTTGTGGGTATGTTCTTTTCCCATCAAGTTGCCCAATAACTTAAGGGGTTTACTCACCTCGAAGGGGCCAGTCCGAACCCCAAACACCTTGACAAGAGTGAGCTGGAGCCTCTGACGAGTTCAGGAGTTCGCGCCCTTATTTTAAATGGTTGTGCTCCTTGTTGAGAACTGACCCGTGCACTGCCCCTGGTCCACTTTTGTTGGCCGAGCTCACACTTTGGGGCTCACCATGTGGTGGCGGGGTGTCCGATGTGGCTGTAGGGCTCAGCTCCAGTGTCCCATCCCTGCCCAGTGACCATGGGGTTCCTGGCTCTACACCAGGCTCTGTAGCTGGTGCTGCCCCTCCATGGTACATTGGAAACTGGGTTCAGGGGTGATCCCTGAGGACTCCAGCCTGCTGCAGGGTAGACAGCTTACGCTCCAGAGTCCCCCATGGGATCCAGCTGCACATCCTCCCTCCTTGTGGTCCTGCTTCTCCTCAGCCCACACCCCAGAACCGCGTACTGATGAATCCTCGTGTCTCAGGGTCGGTGGCTGCGGGAGGGGATCCGAGACCCGCTCCCCCATGATGAGCTGCCTGTGCACCCTTGACAGTCTCGCTGCCAGCTGATCACTGAAGCCATCTTATCGTCCAGGCTGTACAACCTGCACCCACCGTCATGGTCTCCTTCCCTTTCATCCCAGGGAGGCCTGGCCCCTGTCTCAGTCGCCCCCTCCCCTGCTTGCCTGGAGGGTTAGGAGAAGCAGCTTCTGTTGGGCATACTCAGACACGGGCCTTCCATCCCCTAGCTCTAAAGCAAGGTTGGCACTCTCCTCCCGCTACCAAGAAGGACCATTCAAGTGAGGCTTTCCAACACAAAGATAATTTGCTCCTGAAAAATTGAGAACTTTCCTAGATAGAAACTGTGAGAAACTTTTACATGGAAGCTCATTTTAAATTAAAAAAAATAAAGCCTCCATCCTACTGAGTGTTTCCTCACTGCATGTCTGTCTCCTGTTTAAGCCTCGGGACCTCAGCTTCTGTGAACCCACTCCTGGCACATGGTGGGCAGCCAATCAGTATTTGCTGGATGAATGAATATATCACCAACTCCTGAAAAAATCATGCCTATCAGGAAACTAGGACAAGAGTTCGAGAACCAAAGGATTAGCGTGGAGTTATCACCTTATGAAAAACTGATCATGGGTAGATATGTTTGTGTCTATATACATGTAATTTTATTCAAGTTTTTTATTTCAAGAAGGGCCACTTCTTTTTATTTGGAAAGGGCCACTTCTTTTTATTTGGAAACTTTCAAGTGAGATTTCAGACATTCAACATGGTATGAATATAAACAAGAAATAGAATATAACGAACACCAGGGAACTCACTACAAAGTTTAATAAACCCAAACTAAAGTACAGTTGCAGCCACTTGGGTATCCCTCCTCACTTTTCCTCCCACTAGAGGTAACATTGTCCTAATTTGGAGAAACTTCCGCAGCCCTAGAAGCCACAGCCCAACACAGAGGTGATCTTTCCCCTCCCCCTCCAGCCACAGGTGATTCAACCCAGGTGGATGCTCCACACACCTAGACTTATTTTGGGTGTGGCTACAATGAGCCTTGAGAGGGAAGAAAAGTGTGAATAGCATGGAGGAATTTAAAGACTGAGCAGATGCTCAGGGAAGTGAGGGGAAGGGGGAAGGGGAAGGGGAGAGATGGGGAGGTAAAGAGAGTCGGGGGGAGGGAGAGGGGGAAGAGAAGAGAGGGAAGGGGGAGGGGGAGAGTCTTGTGCCCTATTTCCAAGTAGTTTCCACTTCCCTGTTCCACACCTCCCAGACCTGTCTGCTTTTCCTAATTGTGATCTGTGACAGTCCTTTATAACCTTCCCATGATCTCCATTTTACTTGACCTAGTTTGGATGGATTCTATTACTTTTTTTTAAAATAAATATATTTATTTTATTTATTTATTTTTGGCTGCATTGGGTCTTTGTTGCTGTGTGCCGGCTTTCTCTAGTGGCGGCGAGCGGGGGCTACTCTTCGTTGCGGTGCGTGGGCTTCTCATCGCAGTGGCTTCTCTTGTTGTGGAGCACGGGCTCTAGGCATGTGGGCTTCAGTAGTTGTGGCAAGCGGGCTCAGTAGTTGTGGCACACGGGCTTAGTTGCTCCACGGCATGTGGGACCTTCCCTGACCAGAACTCGAATCTGTGTCCCCTGCATTGGCAGGCGGATTCTTAACCACTGCGCCACCAGGGAAGCCCCAATATTACTTTTAACTAAATAATTCTTAAGATAAACTTTCCCCACAGAAAGAAGAAATATGATTCACCCAGTACAAGTGGACGAAGTTCCTAGAATCATAGAATTTGATTGATTCATTTATTCAACAGATATTTATTGGGCTTTGTGTGAATCTTTGGTCCAAACTTCCAGTTGGGGTGATCAATCCACTTGGTTTGCCATGATTTTCCCAGTTTGAGTACTGAAAGTCTGTACTGATAACCACCTCGGTCTCTGCAAACTGGGACCCTGGGCCACCCTACTTCAGTGTGCCATCTTGGTCTCTAGTTGTTCACACTGCACAAGCATTTGGCTAGACTTTAATGGCTAGAAAGTTCTTTGTGCTAAGTTTATTCCATCTTCATATAGTTTCTACTGCCATATTCTGCTCTGGTTCTTCTCTGGTAAGACATATTTTTCCAGTGTTAAAATTTATTCCTTCCTGGCCAGGCATGAGCTATAATTTATGCCTTGATTGGTTACCCATGGCCCACCCCAGAGCAGGCAAAATTTAGGGTACTTCCCAGGCTCCAACAATCCCCTGGCGCTGTGCCTGTGCTAATCTCTTCCTTGGGAGGAACGTCTGAGGACCCCTTTCTCTGGCCAAGTGATCCCAAAGCACTACCCATACATGTGCCCCCGACTACTGCATCCTTTCACCAAACACATCCATCGAAACTCTGGTGCCGATACAAGAAGGGGAGATGGGTCCTGGATTCCAACGAATATAATACAAGGTCCTGAGCACCAAATTCTATAAGAGAGACAGGTCAGCTGCTAATGGGATTGGGAGGAAAGTGAGGACAGTCAGCTGGGGGGAGTCGGTCACTTCAGATTAAAGCTCCGGCTGAAAAAGCAACTGCTCAGTTGCAGTTTTCTGAACTAGCAGACCGAGCACACTGACCTCATTGTGAAGAGTGACCAACTTTAACAGGTCAAACTTTTGGAGAGTATTTTTGTTTCATTTTCAAGTCAAAGCACTTAGAGACCTCGGCCTGAACTGCCTTCGCTCAAGAGGTGCATGACCTACTCCCTAATTTAAGGAGGTGTCTTTCTTTTTTCTTTTTTTTAATATTATTGAAGTATAGTTGATTTACAACGTTGTGTTAATTTCTGCTGTACAGCAAAGTGATTCAGTGTACATATATACACAATACATTCTTTTTCATATGGTTTATCACAGGATATTGAATATAGTTCCCTGTGCTGGACAGTAGGAACTTGTTGTTTATCCATTCTCTATATAAAATTTGCATCTGCTAATCCCAAACTCCCAATCCATCCCTCCCCCACTCCCTCTTGACAGCCACAAGTCTGTTCTTTATGTCTGTGAGTCTGCATCTGTTTCATAGATAGGTTCATTTGTGTCATATTTTAGATTCCACATATAAGTGATATCATATGGTATTTGTCTTTCTCTTTTTGACTTACTTCCTTAGTATGATAATCTCTAGGTCCATCCAGGTTGCTGCAAATGGCATTATTTCATTCTTTTTTATGGCTGAGTAGTATTCCATTGTATATATATCCCATATCTTCTTTATCCATTCATCTGTCGATGGACATTTAGGTTGTTTCCATGGCTTGGCTATTGTGAATAGTGCTGCTATGAACATAGAGGTGCATGTATCTTTGTGAATTATAGTTTTCTCTGGATATATGCCCAGGAGTGGGATTGCTGGATCATATGGCAACTCTCTTTTTAGTTTTTTGAGGAACCACCATACTGTTTTCCATAGTGGCTGCACCAACTTACATTCCCACCAACAGTGTAGGAAGGTTCCCTTTTCTAAGGAGGTGTCTACTTAAGCGCCACCTTTGTTGAGGCCTCCTCAGCCTACCCTATCCAAATAGCACCCCAGTCATTGCTGTCTATTTTTCTTCTTAGCATTTATCATCACCTATTACATAATTTTATTTTGTTCATTTAATCTCTTCCTCATTGCTCATCAGGATGTAAGCTCCATGAGAGCAGAGGTGTTATCTATTTTATGCTTTGCTGTATCTATAGAACAATAGAAGATGCTCAGTAAATGTTTGCAGGAGGAAGGAAGGAAGCAGGTAAGTTTTAATGCGAGAGGAAAGGTCCAGTGCTGCCAAGGTAGAGCAAGTCCATTCCGGGTCTTAGTTCTGCCACTTACTGGCTGAGTGACCCTGAAAAAGTCACTTAACCTCTCTGAACCTTGCTGTCCTCCTCTGTCAAATGGTGGTAACACTAGCACCTGTGGGCCTTGAAAAGTTGTTGGGAGGATTATATGGGGTCCTTTGTAAATAGCTTAGCAAACTTCCTGAAAGTGGGAGCAGATACCCCATAAACAGGAGCTACAATGATGTATATAGTGTTTGCAGGGGTGAGGGAGAGGGCCACAGCCCAGAGCCCTGGATGCTCTGGGAAAAGGTGATCCTCCTGCAGGGAAGAAGGGTGGGTCCTGACCAGGCTGGAGGTGAAGGTTGATGATGGTTGGTGATGGTTGGTGATGGTTGGTGATCCAAGTCAAGTCTTTGTCCTGAAAACCAGTTTTTCAGACCTCCAGACCTCCAGAGTTTCTTTGAGGATTAAAAGAAATACCTTATACGAAGAAGTTCCTTTTAAGCCATAAGTTGTATGTAAAGGCTCTTATTATGATCTCCCAATCGCCCGAGGCTGTCTATATATAGACACTTGTCCATCCTGTCCTCCACGGACTGTCCAGGCAGAAACATTGCTAGTTGTCTGCATCGATCTCTGCTCAAAAGACTCAGTTTCCCCCGAATTTATTTTATATTATTTTAGCCTA
This sequence comes from Delphinapterus leucas, assembly GCF_059928025.1. Classification (NCBI taxonomy): domain Eukaryota; kingdom Metazoa; phylum Chordata; class Mammalia; order Artiodactyla; family Monodontidae; genus Delphinapterus; species Delphinapterus leucas. The sequence continues at coordinate 18,082,432 of NC_143130.1, read as the reverse complement.
TTTTAATATGGGCATTTAGCAGAACAAATGTACTTTTCTATTATTCTACATTATCATATTATAATTCCTTAAGGGAATGTTATTTGCTTTGGAAAACTGCCTAGTTTTTCATTATCCTCATCTTTGTTGGTGTAATTTCTTTGTCCAGTTTGCTCTGTTTATAAATATATTTATTACTTTGGCTCATTTTTACCCCTGTAATCCCATCCCTAATCTCCACAGCATGATCACGATATAAGTTTTAGGAATATTTTTCCCTTACTCACCATTATTTGTTCATTCATTTAGTCATTTATTCATTCAACAAAGAAAGTGCGCACTGTGTGCCGTAGTGGACTGAGGGTAACAGCAAACCGAGCAGATTTAAAATGAAGAGCTGTGGAAGAAACTAAAGCAGGGAAGGAGGATAAAAGGTTGAACTGTCAGGGGTTTCAACGTTGGGATGGCCGGGCCGTGCCCACTGAGAAGGTGGCATTTTGTGAAGACTTGGAGGGATCAGGGGACAGTTCTAGAATTGCTATCTTGCAAAGTATGTCACCTAAATTACACCCTCTGCTATATTAAGTGTGGTTTGTGTATCACTGTGCTGGAGTAGAGCTGGGCCTGTGTATAGTTATCCACCCAGGCTGCTGCCGCCCCAGGGCTACACCCCAGAACTCCGCTAGCATTTTGTTCTCAGTAGTTTTAAATACCTAGTGATTGGTCTAGCACCTTGCCTGCATGAATACTATTTTGCTGTTTTCTCTTATAGTTCTTAGAGGTGGGAGTGCTTTTCCCCCAACAATGAACGCACAACTTCATCTTGTGTGTCTGCTTCCCGTCTTGCATGTGTTTCATGTTCTTCTTTCTCAAATACTTGAAAACAGAATAAAGAGATCTACACGTTGTAGACATTTGGCTGTAAAACCATCCATTACCCTGAGTGTGCACCACAGGAACTCTATGAATTATTAAATTGAGTATATGACACTGAATTTTGTCAGCGTTTTGATACTCCTTACATTTCACCTCAGCATGACCCCTGAATAGAATCAGGATGTTTTGAAAATCTAGATTAAACAACACTCATTTTCTAACCAAAATCAAACTAAGCTTACTTTCCCTTTACCCCAGAGAATATGGTCAAACTGCCATAGGATCTACATGGCTTTTAAAAGTTTGGGACAGAAAAAAACCACTAAGAGCCCTTTTTTCTTTTGGTTTTGTTTTGCACTCTTCATATTCTTTTATTATTGTTTTTGCCTGTGGCAGATGAACAACATCTCAGAAAAGACAGTCACCCCCCACCCACCATGTGAGGTGGGGTGTTGGGGGGATTGACACTGAGGGCCCCCAACCCACTTCCTTGCTTGGTAACTTTGACCTTGGCCAAATGCCATCACGTCTCTGAACCCCAGTTTCTTCTTTCATGATGTAATACCCTTCTTCTCACAGGGCTACTGTAAGCCCAGGGAAACCAGCGGTCCCAGCAGAGACAGACAGAACTCAGGCCCTGGTGGGTCACTGGAACCCCCCTCCTAATGCCAGGGTCCTTCCTGAGGGCCTCATCTCCACCTCCCCACTCCCTCCACTAGGGTGTCTTCCTACCTTGCGTTCAGTCACCAAACCTCCCCACCCCCCCATGCTTCCACAGATAACATCATCTCCATGTGGAGGCTCTGTGGAAACCACAAAGAGAAATCGTAGTGTCGGGGATAATTAACACTGTATTGTTTTTTAAAAAAAAAACTCTTTCCTGAACTGCATTAATTTTTCCCCATTATCAGTTTCAGTTTTCCAAAAACTTATAGAAATTTTCAGTATTTGTTGGTAAAGAACTACTGCTTGCTAATTACTGTTGAAATTTTTCTTATTTTTTTAATTTTTAAAAAAATTTATATATTTTATTTATGTATTTTTGGCTGCATTGGGTCTTTGTTGCTGCATACGGGCTTTCTCTAGGTGTGGCGAGCAGGGCTGCTCTTCATGGCGGTGCGCGGACTTCTCGTTGCGGTGGTGTCTCTTGTTGCGGAGCACGGGCTCTAGGCACGCGGGCTTCAGTAGTTGTAGCACGTGGGCTCTAGAGCGCAGGCTCAGTAGTTGTGGCGCACGGGCTTAGTTGCTGCATTGCGTGTGGGATCTTCCCAGACCAGGGCTCAAACCCACGTCCCCTGCATTGGCAGGTGGATTCTTTTTTTAACATCTTTATTGGAGTATAATTGCTTTAAAATGTTGTGTTGCTTTCTGGTGTATAACAAAGTGAATTAGCTATATGTATACATATATCCCCATATCCCCTCCCTCTTGAGCCTCCCTCCCACCCTCCCTATCCCATCCCTCCAAGTGGTCACAAAGCACCAAGCCGAACTCCCCGTGCTATGCGGCTGCTTCCCACTAGCTATCTATTTTACGTTTGGTAATGTACATATGTCAGTGCCATTCTCTCACTTCGTCCTAGCTTACCCTTCCCATTCCCAGTGCCTTCAAGTCCATTCTCTACATCTGGCAGGCGGATTCTTAACCACTGTGCCACCAGGGAAGTCCCGAAATTTTTCCTTCTAGCCAACACCTAGTGAATATCTGCCTTTCTGCTACCATGATCACATTGCCAATCAAATTTAACCTGTGGAATACCCAAACATAGAGATAAATAGCACTTGTACATTATCAAGTGTCTTAACAAGTTAGAAAATGGATCAAATCCTTGTAGGTGGCAATATTTAGTTTGGGATCTGCTCTGTCTTCATGGCACTTTAGTTACTATGATCCTGGGGAATTTTCTAGACAAAAAACGCTTGCTGTTTTCAAATTCATCAAATCCTTGTCTTATCAGTGGTTGTGTGTATAAATTTTATTGTCTGTAAATAAAGAATATAGTAAGGGGAAGCATTTGGGACAAGACATAGGCTTTCATATAAAAATAATCAGCTTGAAGCGTTTAACTTGAACTGAGGATTAAGCACACTTAGATAACTGTCTCAAATGGTAATGAAGTGTTTTGTTTTATTTTTAAATGTCATTTTGTCTTAATGCAAACTCAAGGTCCTCCTGTGGAGTGCTTTCACTTAGCAGGAAAACAAGACCAGACATGAATTAATGCCCTCCTCTGAGCACCTACTCTTTCTCTATTCTGAGCTCTTCAGAATTCAAGGTGCTTCTTTTTTTTAAAGTAAGATTAATTCTGTTTTATTTATTTTATTTTTTAATTGAAATATAGTTGATTTACAATGTTGTGTTAGTTTCAGGAGTACAGCAAACTGAATCGGTTATACATATACATATATCCACTCTTTTTTAGATTCTTTTCCCATATAGGCCACTACAGAGTACTGAGTAGAGTTTCCTGTGCTATACAGTAGGTCTTTATTAGCTATCTGTTTTACATACAGTACTGTGTATATGTCAATCCCAATCTCCCAGTTTATCCCTCTGCCCCACCCCTTACCCCCTGGTAACCATAAGTTTGTTTTCTACATCTGTAACTCTACTTCTGTTTTGTAGATAAAGTTCATTTGCACCTTTTGTTTTTTAGATTCCAAATATAAGTGATATCATAGGATATTTGTCTGTCTCTTCCTGAGTTACTTCACTTAGTATGATAATCTCTATCTCTAAGTCCATCCATGTTGCTGCAAATGGCATTATTTCATTCTTTTTTACAGCTGAGTAGTATTCCATTGTATATATATATGTTCCACATCTTGTTTATCCTTTCCTCTGTTGATGGACATTTAGGTTGCTTCCATGTCTTGGCTATTGTAAACGGCACTGCAGTGAACATTGGGGTGCATATATCCTTTCAAACCATGGTTTCCTCTGAATATATGCCCAGGAGTGGGACTGCAGGGTCATATGGTAGCTCTATTTTTAGTTTTTAAAGTAACCTTCATACTGTTCTCCATAGTGGTAGCCACCTTCTCTTTAATGCCCAAACTATGCAGTTAAAGCAAGTGCTTAGAGAAACCATTTCCTGTAGTATCTTGTCGCTCACAGCTCACAAATATTAAGCTCTTCCTTCTACCTACAGACTATCCCAGGCTATTTGTGTGGTTCCTGAGCCCATCTGTTCTAACCTGTACTCGCTGCTATTTAGAATACAGATGTTAATTACCTCTTTAACGTCTCCCAGCTCCTTGCTAGAAGCCTCAAATGCCCCCAAGCATCTATTAGGTTCTCAATACCCATGCCATTCCTCTTTCCTTTCACAGCAACCCAACTCTTCCCTCCCATCAACTCTGCTTAGAGGGGCATGGATTTGCCCTCCAGGCAGAAGTACAGACCTGACGTTTCATCTGTCTGCACTGAAGTCCCAACTAAGGTAGACCTTCTCCCTCTGAGTTGAATAAAATAATCTGAATTCTAAACATCTTAAACATCTCGTTAACAGGATGAGTTCAAACATGTCAGAGAGGCTCCTTCCCACCCCAAGTCTGTCCAGCCTGTTTGGAAGCTATGGTTTCCCTCTGTGATGTACAACCCTGGCTGTGTTTATTCCCCTGCTGGGCAGTCCATGGGTGAAGGCTGGTGCTTTATTAGGGTTTGTTTTCACCTGTGGGTCCTATCATCTTTTCCCTCTGATTATAAATTCCCTAAGGGACCTGACATTAATTCTGAGATTGTTATTGGTTTGTCAACTGACTTTTTCCCTTGTTTCTTGTTTAAGGTTCAGAAAGTTGCCACTATAATGAATGAAACGCAGCTTCCAACGGGCCTCTGAGAGCACATAGAAACCTTATTTATCAGTAGAATGAAAACATCACTTTAAATCGTTATTGAAAATGACTCAGTCCTACCCCTTGAAAATAATTCATTTTAGTAGAAATTAAGTATTTGTAATCTGATGAGTCTTCTAGAACTTTGTACTAATTATAATGCCTCATTTTATTACCAAAAGCGTTAGGAGGAAGAGTGCCTTACAGTTGCAAAGAATGGAATTTTTTTCAGGTCAGTGAGTTCTTTAAGTTTATTACTTTACTTACTCCTAGTAGTGATAATTGGACTGAAAAGGAAATAAGTCAGAAAACAGTGGAAAAAGAAGAGAGCACAGTGCCAGGCAAGAATAGAGTCTCAACAGATGTTTGCTGAATAAATTGAATGAAAGGAGAAAAGGGAAATTTAAAAACAGAGTTACAATGGGCAGGATCTAAGAGCTCCTGAGATCATATTCAATTAAAAACATTCAAACCATCCCATTGTGAGCATGTGTATGATTTTTGTCATGGGGAAAACATGTGTCTCTTTTTTGAATAAAATTCTAGAGAACAAAAAGGGGGGAAGGGAACTTCCCTGGTGGCGCAGTGGTTAAGAATCTGCCTGCCAATGCAGGGGACATGGGTTCGAGCCCTGGTCCGGGAAGATCCCACATGCCGCGGAGCAACTAAGCCCGTACGCCACAACTACTAGCCTGTGCTCTAGAGCCCGTGAGCCACAACTACTGAGCCCTCGTGCCACAACTGCTGAAGCCCGCCCGCCTAGAGCCTGTGCTCCGCAACAAGAGAAGCCACCGCAATGAGAAGCCCACGCACTGCATGGAAGAGTAGCCCCCACACGCCGCGACTAGAGAAAGCCCGCGCGCAGCAATGAAGACCCAACACAGCCAAAAAATAAATAATTAATTAATTAAAAAGAAAAAAATGGGGGGGAGAAGATGAATGTCAAGAGAAGTTGAATGAGATGAACAGAAGATGAAGGCAAAGAGGAAACACGAATGAGTGTGGTAAAAGGAAAGCTAACAGAAATGATGCAACTTCGCTCACGTTTCTGTTTTTCTTTCTTCTTATTCCCTTTCCTTCTTTCTAGTGTTTATACTCAGAATTCCAAAGGGAGATTTAAGAGCAATTTGGAAGTATGTTAAGTAAGACAACACCAGGTGGCAAATAGCAATTTAATTCTCCTTGCCAACAGGGCTAAAGACTTAGTGTGCTTTTTATCAGAAGGGCCTGGTGGGAGGAAAAGGGGAGGGAGTGGGAGGAAGGAAAAAGCCATTAAGTGCGCTGTGATGAAGGCTGCGCAGAGACTGATAGAGCTCGGATAAGAAATCTCTTAATACACGCATGAATTCCCCTTTTCATCCTGCCACCCGCTAGAAAACTGGGTATACAGGCATTTAAGACGTTTTCTCTGCAGCAAATATTTGCACGCGAGTTGTGTGTTGACACTGTGTGGCTTTGGATTTCAGGGAGCAGGCTGATGCCTCTGAGGACATGTAGGTACCGATGGCAGGGCTGCCACACTAGCTGGTTTCAGAGGCAGCTCCAATAGTCCTATCTGCCCTCCAAACTGAGTCAAGGGTGGTACTTTTCATTTTGAAAATAGGACGAGGGGTCTGCTTCTGAGATCGTTCCTATAGTTATGTCCTATTTAGTTTTTGTCTGATGGAAAAATTGGATTTTCTGGAACCTTATACAGACTATTTAGATTGTGATAAATATATGTCATTTAAGATAAACTAGTAGATCTGGCCGTTGCTATTACTGTTACTTCAGCTTCTGTTCCCATCAGCCCCTTCATCCCCTTTCCCACTGTGGAGGTTGCTGAAGTTCTGTCTTCATTCTGGCTGGGAGGATGGGGGAAGCCCAAACCCAGTCTACTGACCTGAATCAGAAGGAAGGAAGGTCTCTCTCTTTTTTTTTTAAGTCATACACTCTTCCTTTTTGTGAAGATCAGTAAGTGTGAATGGAAGAGGCAGGTAGGAAGTTTTGTTCCCCAAGGGAGCTGAACATAAAGAGAGAACCGTATGGATGCATCAAGGTGTATGTCATGAGCTCAGTGCCCTGTCTGACCAGACCCTCCATCATGAAACAGGAAGTGGTCTGCCCAGAGCAGCCAGACACATCCAGAAAGGCTGGCCGTGCTTTCCCTCTTCCCTCTGCCCTGTGGACAAACGGGCTGTATGGGTATGGTGCGGGGAGGGCACCCTCGGGTGTGAGGACAGTCTGTCTCCCCGCGTGTTTGTGGGGAGCAGCCTTGTCAGGCTTTAAACTCTGGGTCTGCAGGTCTCACACTAATCGGAATTTTCCTTTTAAAAAAAGCAAGGTTGTGGTGGACAATATTAAGACTGTAAATGTAGCTCTCAATAGAGAACTTTTCAGTTCTTTCCCATTTTTTTGTTTGTTTTTGTTTTGTTTTGTTTGTTTTGTTTTTTTGATACAAAGTTAAGGTCCGGGGCACTAACTGGGGATCAGACTGGGGGTTTGTTCAGTTTACTCGTCTGTAATTGGGGCTGTCATGACGGTAGCAAGGGTTGAGTTAATGCATTTAAAGCACTTACAATGCTTGTCTCATAGTCAGCATCAGATGCATCTAACATTAATCTCTTATTATTACTATCATTCACTTGCCATGAGGTTTAAAACCTCTTGCTTTGCAGGTCGTACAATGCTCTGTTGAGGGAGGGTAGAAATCATTCCACATTTCCCTAGAGATTAGTTTTCAGGACCTCAAGTTTATTTCCCTAAAACTCTAAAATAGCAGGAACTTTTGCATTTTATTGAGTTGGCCCAGAGGTCTAGATTCACATTGTACTACAACCTTCCAAGGCTCCCTTCTCGTCAGATGCCCAAGGATCTGGTCCTCACACACAACGCCAAACAGAGAATGAAGGTAGCTTTCACATGGTTCAGGTTAGTGAGATTTATCTGGGAAATTGTTTCAAAGCCCTGGGAATTTGCCCTGGGAAAAGAACTATTTTCTACTTTCCCAGAACACGAGGTCTCGGAACTGTAACTTATCCATAAAGAAAAGAAAAAGAAAAACTCCAGCTTTCAATCATTTATTCATTCATCACATACTGATATTTATTGAGAAATTACTATGTCATTTGCTAGGAGTTGGATGGCCAAAGATGAACAAGTCATAATCAGTTTTGAGGAACTTAAAATTAGTGATGGAAGAAGCTGTACGAATGTAAGAACATGGCGATGCGAGCAGGCGATATCATTGCTTGGACGATGAGTTGGAGTTTGTCAAGGCGAAAATGGGAGAGAAGGCCATTCTAGAAAGATGGCATATAGTTTGTTAGATGGACCATCAGTCAGCCAAGACCCTGGATTACTGAGCAGGTCCACCCTTCCCCCCGCCACCCCAGCCACATTGCTCAGGGCTCAGTAGAAGATGAGAGCATTGGTCACCCACAACTCTGGTGTTCAGGCCCAGAGTGGGCCACTAACTCATTTCCAAGAGGGACCACCAAGCCTATGAGGCCCCAGGTACTTATGAGCCAGCTTGCCCGATGGAGGTCATGGTTAAACGCTGACAGCTGGAGGGGAGGGTGAGCCCGAGGGTCTGGCCCAGGGCAGCACAGGAGACTGGGGGCGAGGGGCTTGTGAAGCGCCTTTGACGTCTTTCCAGGGTGTTGCGTTCTACTTTTCCCTGCACATGACGGTGAGCTGGTAGACTGTCTGCACACCTTTGCAGTGTGGAGAACATTCAAGAAGGAAAGGGGCCGAGACAGGAATTGATGTTTAATTAGGATGCTAGAGCAGTGCTTCCGGGGACCCTTAAGGTCTGAGGGAAGACAGTGCTTGTGGGGATGACAGGAGAGATGGGTAGAACCTGGAGCTGTTTCTGGACTAGAAATGGCAGGATCTTGCAGTGCTGGATGAGGCAAGGAAGGAGGATGGTGCTCGAGGGAAACCCGTCTGGAGTCGTCCTGTTGGTCTCAGGGGTCTGGGTGTGGATCGGGGAGCAGCTTTCCCAGCAGCACTGAGCTGACACTTCTCGTGGGTTTGTGCCATCGGTACTTACAGCAGCCTGAGGCAGGGGGGATCCCCATGTGAGAAGGGGACAGGGACACAGAAGGGTGGGGTGACTCCCCACGTTTATGCAACAAGAGGCCGAGCCACATCCAGGACTCATGTCCACACGTCTCTTGCTCGTCATCACCATGTATGCTGCCTTTCCAGAGCGAGGAGGTGTAACTCCAGTTTGAAGGTCTGGACTGTTCCAGGATTTTGGAGGACAGGGTGGGCAGATCCCCTCCTCCAGGCAAATGACTCACTGGAGGGAAGCCAGTGCGGGAGAGAAAAGGGCCCGACAGGAGGCGATGTGTGTCCAGCCCACGCTGTCCTGGGGGCTGGTACAGGAGCGCTGAATTGAGCAGGTGGTAAAAAAGAAAGGCCTGCTTCCCGGTTGGCTGCTTAAGACGCTGCGGAGCAGGTGGTGAAGGGCAGAACACAACGGCCGCCTCAGGAGGACTGGAGGCCCGAGGCCCAGGGTGGATATGTGGGCTTTACAGCCCTTGTCAGTGTGTTTGGAGATGGAGGAATCATTGGAGATGGTTTCAGGGACCAGACAGAGGAAAATGAGGTCTCCTTTGTAGCAGCAAAGAGGGTTCACTTCTCAAATAGACCTACGACACTCCTGGGCTTCTGTGAACCACCGGGGCTTCTGTCTGCAAGACGTTCGTTCTTAAACTCTGCCAGTGGACAAGGTCATGGACATAGTACTTTGCTACTTTGACCCTATTTCCCCCTCGGGCAAGTGCACACAGCACAGGCCATGCAATAAATAGTAACAATGACAGCAACACCTGTGCAACGTTTGCCCTGCCCCAGGTGTGGCACTAAGTGTTTACATACCCGATCTTACTTAACCCAGAATAATACCCAGAGGTCAGCGCCATTACTGTCCCATCCTCCACATGAGAGAATGGGACAAGAGCTATGCCTGCGTCTGTCCTGAGTTAAAAGGTTAGGAACCAAGGGTCCCACAAGCTTACTGTGATCATCAGCCCTTTCTTACTGAATTAAAAAGCCCCGTCTGAACACATGTTACACAAATCCTCAGGCTAAAGTGTTCTCCTTTTCTTCTTCAATTTCAACTTTGTTTTCTCAGCTGACAAGATTGTGGGCGAAGTGACATCACCATCTGATCCGCATCTAAAAACATTTTGGCTAAGTTCAAAAAATAGAGATCTTGAACGTGCTCCCTTAATTACATTTGACCATTGGAGCAGCTGCGTGAAAACCCCGGGTAGCCAGCCTGTTCTGCAATTTGTTTTGAAAACAAGCTTTTCCGTCTCTCAGCGGCGAGGATTCTGTGTATAGGGTGTACACTGTGAATCACAGTTTCAAAGGAAGACGACAAACACAGCTCTCAGCCAAGCAATTTGTAAAACTGGATTGCTGACAGAAACCCAGGAAGCAGCAGGAAAACAACCAAACACAAAGACACAGTCAAGCGCCTGGATGTGAGCTGGAGCAACCACGTGGAAGGAGCCCCAGAGTGATGGGAAGAGAGGGAGCAGAGACCCCGAGGGGCTGAGAGCACGGGGTCTGGGCCCAGGATGCCCGGCTCGCCTGTTTGGTACCCCAGCTGCCTTTGACTGCTCCTAACGTGTGTTCAGTTCACCGAGGGAACAGGGAACGAATGTTTCTTCAATTAGATTCACAGGTTTTATTTAATTAATTAATTTATTTTTAGAAGTTTCCACATTCTTTGGTTTTTTTTTAAATTTAATTTAATTTAATTTTATTATTTGGCTGCATTGGGTCTTTAATGTGGCACACGGGATCTTTGTTGTGGCCTGCAGGCTTCTCTCGTTGCGGAGCACAGGCTCAGTTGCCTGCGGCTTGTGGGATCTTAGTTCCCCCACCAGGGATCGAACCCATGTCCCCTGCATTAGAAGGCAGATTCTCAACCACTGGATCACCAGGGAAGTCCCAGATTCACAGGTTTTTTAATAGTCATGAACTCAGTCAGTCCACATCTCTTTAATGATTACTTTCATGGATTTCGTGGTCTTTTTCTTTAATAATAACAGTAATAACAACAGCTAACACCTACTGAGCTTTCTACCTTCAACATGTGTCAGAGTCTCTCCGTCCTCACTTGAATGTAAGCTCCGTGAGGGCAGAGGAGTCTCTGCTATCTGTTCAGTGATGTAGCTACAGTTCCTGGAATAGTGCCGGGCACATGGTAGATGCTCGTTAGGTGTTTGGTGACTGAATGGATGGATGAACAAACATACTCCTGTCGCACATTGGCAGGTAGTACTCTAAGGGCTTCACTGGTTCATTTAGACTTCATCGCTATTCTGTGCAGCAGGCATTTGTTATTCTTCCTATTTTACACATGAGCTGACCGACTCCCAGAGACGTGACTTAGCTTGTCCAAGGTCACAGGGCTGAAAGGGGCAGAGGCAGAAAAGGACCCAGGCAGTCCGACCCCAGAGTCCCCTTCTCCATACTGTTGGTCTTCAAGCTTCATTCACTCACTTTTAGTTTTTCCTCCATCTCCCTACGTTTAATTCCCTATAATGCTCTTCTAACAGGCCAAACTACTTTATACCAAAGCTTTCTTTACACACAAAAGAAAACTTTTATTTTGCTCTTTTGAAAGCATACAGTATGGAATAGTCTTATTGCTTATGCCAAAGGGCCTTGAGTTAGTTTAGATGTAGAAGAAATTAAGACTGGAGAATGGAAATATGACCTCAAGGAGAACCTTAAATTTATATTTTCTTTTAAGAGATAATATAAACTATTATGATTTTTTTCATAAGAAGATCTTTATACTCAAGTTTTCTCTATGGAACAGTATAAAAAAATCATTTCTTAGAAGTAATAGGAGACAAAGTTACCCAGGTCATAAATTATAAGTCTAAGTTTTTAATCCCTAAATTTTATATAGCCTTACTAATTCTTGAGGGCAATTTTCTCTCTTTAAGACAATGAGATAGATGAAAATGATACTATGTTCAGAGAAGTACAGGCTCACCACCAAAGAGATAGATAAAAACATATTATTTATCTCTCTCCTGGGCATATATCCGGGGAAAACTCTAATTCAAAAAGATACATGCACCCCAGTGTTCATAGCAGCACTGTTTAAATAGCCAAGACGTGGAATGATATAAATGAGCTTATTTACAAAACAGAAACAGTCTCTCAGACTTAGAAAATAAACTTATGGTTACCAAAGGGGGGTGGGGGGGAGGGGAGGAGGGGAAGAGATAAATTAGGAGTTTGGGATGAACATATACACACTAATAGATATAAAATAGACAAACAACAAGGACCTACCGTATAGCACAGGGAACTATATTCAATATCTTATAATAACATATAATGGAAAAGAATCTGAAAAAGAATATATATATATTTATATATATGTAACTGAATCACTTTGCTGTACACCTAAAACTAACACAACTTTGTAAATTAACTATACCTCAATTTAAAAAATGGTTAAGAAAACATATTATTTAACTACAATTGCAGCCTGTGCTGAGCTATATTTTTTCATGATAGATACTCCTTATATATTGGATATGTTTAGGTTTACTTGCTCAGGCAAAGAAGAATCAACGAAGATGTCTGTTTTAGCACTGGATACTGTTGAATTTGCCGATGGAAATTTTTCAGTTTAATTCTGCACTCATGATTAATTGACAGCATTAAAGCTTCTTCCGTGATAAAGCTCCACCCTCCACTTTCTCCAGCGATGTCCCGTCACCTCCTAACCCTGGTGCCCGTGCCAGTTGATGAAAATCATGCTCCAGCCATCACCAGCCCCCCAGATAGTCATTCCTTTCGTATTTTGGAAAAGGATGGTAAGGGGAGGTAGAAAAACTTTGCTGAGGGTGTGGCCATCTCCTTTAGGTGTTTCTTGGGTTTCTGACTATAACCCAGTGGAACCTGGAAGTGAGGACAGAGCATTAAACCCAGCCCTTCATTGGTAGTAATTTTTGTGACACCCATTCCTCACAAAAAGTTCATAAATTTAGAGCCATAGACTCTTAAGAGAGATCTTAATAATCATTTTGTACAACTCTCAGGTAATTCAGAAATCGTATATTTGCTAAGTCCTTACTGAATTATATTAGCAGAAGACTAACGTTACAATTGCGAGTTTCAAGTTCTTTTTTTTTTTTTTTTTTTTAAAGTTTCTGCAGAGATATTAACTGATAGCTTTATGGGGATTCCCTTGTATATGACTCTTTTTCTTGCTGCCTTTAAAATTCTCTCTTTTGTCATTTTTTAATTAATTAATTTATTTATTTTTGGCTGTGTTGGGTCTTCATTTCTATGTGAGGGCTTTCTCTAGTTGTGGCAAGCGGGGGCCACTCTTCATCGCGGTGCGCGGGCCTCTCACTGTCGCGGCCTCTCTTGCTGCAGAGCACAAGCTCCAGACGCGCAGGCTCAGTAGTTGTGGCGCACGGGCCTAGTTGCTCCGCGGCATATGGGATCTTCCCAGACCAGGGCTCAAATCCGTGTCCCCTGCATTGGCAGGCAGACTCTCAACCACTGCGCCACCAGGGAAGCCCCCTCAAGTTCTTTTTAAAAATATTATTTTTCCTATTGGAAAATGTTTTATGATAAACATGGAAAATATGGCTCTATAATTTTTGTGTATCTCAAATTTAGCTGAGTTAGTGGAAACCATCTTTATGGAATTAGATGAAGCCTCTCTCTTTTTTGGACAACCTCTCCATTTGACTTGACTAGGCTTCTCAGACAACGCAAATGTGAAATCTGAATCATATTCGAGTGTGTGGAAAAATACACCATGAAATTGTCAGATCCCAAAGCCCATTGCCACCCTACATACCAAATTAGAAGGATCTCTCCCAAGAGAAAGCAGTTCATCTCTTACTTTCATTTTTCAAACAACGATCATGAACCATGGTTGAATATTTATGTCTCACTTTAAGAGAGGCTCTTCAGCAGTTTTCTTTTTGCAATTGTAGAAGGTTCTTCCTTTGTAAATGTAGACACTGGAAAAACAAAAGCAAACATTTTCTTGCCAATTTTCATAAGTCTTAGTTCTGTCAGCTTTTCTTGTTAAAAACATTAGATTTTTATCTTTGATTTATTTTATGTTCCTTTGATTGGGTCTGAGGATATTTAAGTGGGTGCAGACTTGAAATTTTCTAATCCAGATCTCCACATCTTTAATTTTTATGGGGAAAAACCGTGTTCCTCTTCTGCATTTCCCCCAATTAATTCAACAAATCATGCCCTCCTCTAAGGAACATTTCCAAATATCTGCTGAGATCTCTTCTCCTCCACATCCCCAGGGTCCTCGGAAGGGCCGTCCCAGCACCTCCCCATAGCACATATTCACTGACCTAAGATTCATCCCCTCTCCCAGCCCCCAGCCACCTTTCAGCTTTTCTTGGGGGGATTTTTGATCATTGAAAATAAATACCTCCAAATATGTATAACCTCAAGAGGGATTATATTACAGCACCATAATGCACAATTTTAAAGCTGACTGAAGTGATGCAGTTGTTTTAAAAGGAGACCCATGGTAATGAGGTGACAATAATATTGCTCATTTATTTTCCAAAACTCCTTAGAAAATGAATCTACATGGTCACACTTTATAGATACTGTACTTTGCGATCACATAACATAGCCATGACTCTATCACCGTCATTCAGCAAAGCTGGTGATGATAAAAGCTAAGGACATGATTCCATTCTATACAGGTTAAAACAAGTTTAATTTACCCATCTGTGTATATTATTTGTTTTAAATTAATTTAAGGTGTTTTTCCTTTTGCAGCCTTTCAGATAGGGACACCATTTGCCACCATACAGAATCTATAGAATCTGAGTGGGGAAATATTCTTGATTCTTCCCTTTTTCTCACCCTTTCAACCCAACAAATCTCAAGGCTTTCTGATTATAACTGCAAAGTATTTTTCATCTTTGTCCACCATTTGAAGATTAGAAAGGAAGAAATAAACCTCTTATTATTTATTGATGATATGCTTGTCTACATAGAAAACCCAAAAGACTATATAGAAAAATTATGAAAATCAGTAAGAGTTTGGCTAGGCTGCTGAATACAAAATCAATGCACAAATGACAATTGCATTTTTATATACCAGCAAAAATAGTTACAAAGTATAATTTTGAAAAAAGATACCATTTACAGTAGCAGCAAAAGTATAAAGGAGCAAGGGAGAAATATTCCAAAATGAGCAAGCTCTTTATGAAAACATTCTAGAACTTTGTGGACTGACATTAAAGAAGGACAAAATAAGTGGAAAGATGTATTATATTCATAGATGGAAAGCATTAATATCAACTGTTCCTATATTGATCAATTCATTTTAAATTGAGGTCCCAAAAGTTCTTCCCAATCCCTCCCTGCCTGGAACTTGACAAAATGATCCTAGAATGTATGAAGAAGAGCAAAGGGTGAAGAAGGGTCAAGAGGTTCCTGAAGATGTGTCTTGACTTGTTATATAAGACCCATTATGTGGTAGTAAAGACTATTGGTATTGGCACAAGGCTAGACAGACAAATGGAACAGACTAATGCCAATGTGGAAACTCTATTTATGACTGGACAGGCACTGAAGATTCGTGAAAGAAGGGTGGGCAATTCAATAAATGCTATTGATCCAACCAATTGGCTCTACATACAGGAAAAAATTAAGTTGGATTGCTCCCACACACATTAAAAATCCATTCTAGGGGCTTCCCTGGTGGCGTAGAGGTTAAGAATCCGCTGGCCAATACAGGGGACACGGGTTCGAGCCCTGGTCTGGGAAGATCCCACATGCCGTGGAGCAACTAAGCCCATGCACCACAACTACTGAGCCTGTGCTCTAGAGCCTGCGAGCCACAACTACTGAGCCCATGCGCCTAGAGCCTGTGCTCCGCAACAAGAGAAGCCACTGCAGTGAGAAACCTGCGCACCGCAATGAAGAGTAGCCCTCTCTCGCTGCAACTAGAGAAAGCCCGCATGCAGCAATGAAGACCCAACACAGCCAAAAATAAATAAATAATTCATTCTACATGACTTAAAGACAAAATCAAAAGGCAAAAACTATGAAAAAATTTAGAAGACAATTAGGAGAATGTATTTATAAGCTTGGAGTAGGTATAGATTTTTAAAATAAGATGCAAAAAGCACGAACTATGAAGGAAAATAAAGATAAATTCAAATACATTAAAAATAAAAATGTTTGCTCATTGTAAGACAACTTATGAGAGTAAAAACAACAACTGGGAAAGAACATTTTCAACACATACCATTGACAAAGGATCAATATACAAAATATACAAATTAACAAAACAAGTAGATACAAAAAAACAAAACAACCCAATAGGGAAATGGGCAAAGTCATGAAAAGGTACTTCATAGAAAAGGAAACATGAGTGGTCGGTCCATAAATATAAGAAAATGTGCACAATCTCATTTACCAAACAAGGCAAGGAAAATTAAAGGCACCAATTAGACACTATTTCACACTCTTTACACTCGGCTCCAAATTAAAAAGTCTAACAATACTAAGTGCTGGAGAGACTATGGAGAAATGGAAATTTCCACTTTGGAAACTAATTTGGCAGTGACAAGTGAATCCCACATGTGCAGAACCTACAACCAGGAAGCTCTACTGCTAAGAAATATATCCTAGGTATATATATACTATTTCTAGCACATGTGTACCAGGACAGTTGTACAAGAAGTCCTCAGCAACCTCATTCCTAACAGCAGAATACTGGGGACAACCAAGTGGTCATAACTGGTAGGGTGGCTGGATGATAATATAGTCATACAATGGTCATCTAAATTACACAACAGAAAACAGACTACAGCAGCATGCATCAATGTACCTGAATCCAATAATACAATGTTCACTGAGGAAAGCATGTCATATACTATACACCATGCAATTTCATTTCTATGAAGAATAAGATAGGCAAAACTAAAGATATTGCCTAGGAATATGTACTTATTGGGTGGAACAAAGGAGAAAGGCGGGGAGTTGACATGAAATTCAGAAGGAGGAAGGGAAGCCATTGAGAAGGGGCTTACTAGAAACAGTGTTTCTAAGAAGGATCTATTTCTTAGGGAACAATTACATAGACGGTTATTCTTCTTCTTTAAACTCTGTTTGTACAATTGCATACAAGAGAGAGAAGCAGAGATGGAAGAAAGAGAGAGAGGGAGGGAGACAGAGACTTTCCCATGATCCATTGCATCCTTGTCTTGTGACATCCTGATGTCTTTATAATAAAATTTCCTTCTTTGTTCTCTAATACTATGGGCTGAATCGTGTTTCCCCAAAATTTATATGTTGAAGTCCTAAGGCCCCAGACCTCAGAATGTGACTATATTTGGAGATAGGGTCTTTTTTTTAAATTGAAGTCTAGTTGATTTACAGTGTCATGTTAGTTTCAGATGTACAGCACAGCGATTCAGATATATATATATCTGAATCCATATATATATATATATATATATATACTTAAAATGTTCTTTTTCAGATTCTTTTCCCTTACAGGTTATTAGAAAATATTGAGCATAGATCCCTGTGCTACAGTAGGTTCTTGTGGAGATAGGGTCTCTAAAGGGGTAGTTTATGGGTGGGCCCTAGTCCAGTATGACTGGTGTCCTCATAAGAAGAAGAGACTGAGGCTCAGACGCACACAGAGGGAAGACCACGTGAAGACACAGGGAGAAGATGGCCGTCGGCAAGCCAGAGAGGGAAGCCTCAAAAGAAACCGACCCTGCCCACACCTTGACCTCAGAATTCTGGCTTCCTGAGCTCTGAGAATATACATTTCTGCCGTTTAAGCTATCCAGCCCGTGGTACTTGGGTTATGGCAGCCCGAGCAAACTAACACAAGTAGTTTGAGCTGTTGTCTGGTATTTGCAGAGTTCCTTGGGTGCACCTGCTGTGTACTTTAATCCCAAGCGTTCCCATTGCCCCTGCTGTCCTTCTGCCTGGCAGCCCCCCACCCTGCCTTGCCCAGCTCATGCCTGCAGTGGCCTTGCTGGTCCCGCTACAGGCATCCCTTCCTGAAGCCAGGGCTGGGTGTCCCTGCTGGGACGTCAGGCATCCTGCACCTGGTTCCACCTTTGATTGGAAACCAGTCTTTGTGTCTCTCTGCTCCCTAGACTGTGAGCTCTTACAGGGCAGGCAGAACCACGTTCATCTTCGCCTCCTCATAGGTAAGCTCCTGGAACACAGTGCTGCTTGTTACGTGCGTGCAGTAGGGGAGTACAGACCACCCCCAGAGAAGGCCGTTCATGGAAACATATCAAGGATCATCCAAAGCAGTAAACCCCTGTGTTGTTCATGTTATTTGTGTTTTTAAAATTTTGTCGTGAAATATTGTGTAAATTCTGAGGAGGGGAGGGAGAGGAACATCTGATACTAAAATTGCTTTGCATTTTTTAGAGTATTTTCCCTTAACACAAAAAGCAGATGTTGCCACCAATATCCACTCTTCCACTTCCCAAAAGAAAGTGCACGATTAAATCCTACCACTGATAATGCACACAGGGTGTCTCCTTACACAGGTATTTGACAACTGACTGTTAGATGATGCCTTCATTTAACAAATACTTACTTAGAAATGCCGACTCTGTAATGGACAGCAAAGATGGTGGTCAGGACATCTCCCAGGAGGCCCCCATTCTTGTAAGAGGAGATGACAAGCAAGAAAATATCAGATGGTGATATGTATGTGTGATGCAAATTCTTAACACAGGCTCTGGGATGGAGCATGAAGGGGGTTCCTTTGGCTGGACAGTCAGGGAAGCCCTGTCTGAGGAGCTGCATTCAAGCTGAAACCTGGTGACAAGAAGCAGACACGTGAACATTGCTGGGAAGAGCATTCCAGATGGAGGGATTAGATGTTGCGGGGGCCCGAGGAAGAACAGAGGAGCAGAAGGGAGGCCCCTCCAGTGTGGCTGGAGGGGACGGGTGGGAGGGAATACAGGCAGGGAGTGGGGGGAGGCAGGGACCAGATGTTACAGAGTCTCCTGCATCAAGTGAGGCTTTTATTCTAAGGATGGTGGAAAGTCATGTAAGGGTTTTAAAAAGAGGAGCGGCACAATCTGACTCATACTTTTGGGAAGATCACCTGGCTCCTGTGTGGGGAATAGGTGTGTGTGGGGTGGGGAGGGCGAGAGTGAAAACAGGGAGATTGACTAGGAGGCTGCAGTAGCCCCAGCACCCAATGGTAGGGCTTGCAAAGAATCTGGAGAGAACTGGGCGGGTTCAGGGTAGTTGTGCAAGTGGAGGGGAGCGGAGGGAGGACTCTGGGTGGTTTTCAGGTTCGTGGCTGGAGCACCCGGGTGGAGGGCGGTGCCACTTACTGAGAATCAGAATCCTGAAGGAGGAACAGATTGGGGATGAGAGTGGGGTGGGCATCCAGGTACTTTTTAGATTTCAGATGCTTTTCTGCATCTGGGAGGTAATATCTTGTGAGCAGATGGAAACAGGAGGCTGGGAGTCAGAGGAGAGATGGGGGCTGGAAAACTATGCCCCTCCCTGTGTCTACCCATCTATCTCTCCCTCAGAGACAAGGTCATGAATGCTATTTAAGCCCACGGACCGAAGGGGATTACCTAGGCAGCCAGCAGAGATGGAGAAGCTCGTGTGGCTGATCCTTGCTGTGCTCCACAGTTTAGTGATGCTTCAGGCTTGAGATATCGAGGCAAGGTCAAGGAAAAAAGAGCAACCAGAAAGGCAGGAGAAAGACCCATGTGTGTGATATCATGGAAGCTCCCTGGGAGAAGTGCGTCCAGAGGAAGGAACAGTGCCACGTGTTGCTGAAGGGTCAAGTAAGAGAAGACCGTTGGATGGGGAAACAAAGAAGGTGTGTGTGACCTTGACCGGAGGGATCTCAGTGGAATTGTGGAGACAGGAATATGATTCAAGAAGGTTTAAGGGAAAATGGGAGTGAGGGTGAGGGTGGCTGTACCAAACCAGGCCTTCGCAAAGTCTTGCTCTAAAGAGCAGCAGAGAGGGACTGCCCTGGTGGCGCAGTGGTTAAGACTCCGCTTTTCCAGTGTAGAGGCCGCGGGTTCGATCCCTGGTCAGGGAACTAGATCCCACA
Organism: Delphinapterus leucas; assembly: GCF_059928025.1. NCBI lineage: Eukaryota > Metazoa > Chordata > Mammalia > Artiodactyla > Monodontidae > Delphinapterus > Delphinapterus leucas. The sequence continues at coordinate 18,062,641 of NC_143130.1, read as the reverse complement.
TGCATGCCGCAACTAAAAGTTCACATGCCACAGCTAAGACCTGGTGCAACCTAAATAAATAAATAAAGTAGAAAATAAAAAATAAAGTTAAAAAAAATAAAGAGCAGCAGAGAAATGGGAGCACTTTCTGGAGGGAGATGGGAGGGACAAAGGAAGATGCTGGGGGTTTTGTTTTTTGTTCCAGGTGTGAGATTCTGGAACTTGTTTGTGTGCTAATGGGAATGATTTAATACAGGGGGAAATACTGATGAAAATTTTGGGGACTAAAGGTCTCAAGACAAGAGGAGATAAGGAACATAGAGTTTGGATTATTGTCAACAAGAGTGTGACTAAAAATTTATTTTGAAAAAAATCAAAGGCATTCCCCCTAACTCTGGACTATAAAATAAATATTAATAACGATAATGACAATGGTGAGGTAAGAACTGTTTTTATCGTGCACCTTCTATAAGTCAGAGACTCTGCCACTTTCTTTACTTTATCATTCTGACAACACCCAGATGAAAAATTTATTATTTTTTTCAAAATGTTTACAAGCGAAGAAGTTGAGTCTCAAGAGAGTTTCATTGGCTTGCGATGAATAGGTGACAGGTGATGAATAGGTGACAGATCTAGGATCCGAATCCAGACTTGTTAATGCCCAGGTGCTCTGATTGCCCAATGATGCTCAGATCTGGGTTTTGCAAGCCCCCCTCCCCACGGCTCTCCACCCTTGTGCTTCCCCAAACCCCACAGGCCCTGAGGTGCTGCTACCACAGAACAAGATGTATGATGATTGCCAAGATGCTGGGAACCTGTCTCATGGTTCTATTTAGAAGCTGCTCCATTTTTTCCCATTTGAAATGGTTACGTTTTCTCTCCCAGGACCGAAATGGTTACCACTGTTAATGCAAGAGCTATTTTCGCATACCAGCCATTGCCTGAAAACAAAAAGTCCCGTGGGAATAAATATGACCTGTTCAGGACAAGTTCTAGCAAGCTGTGTTTAAGGTTATTTATATTTTCCAAAGGCTTCTTATTTCGAGTTCATAAATAAATGTGTGTGTTTGTACTGCAATCTTCTGGAGATCAAGAATTGTGTTTTTCACTGCTTTATATTTCCTTTATAATTCTCTAACAGCTTGGTATGCAGAAAATGTGTTCAATAGTGGAACTGCTTGTCTGGTTGATGGCAAGTGTTTGTGGAAAGCTCAGACTCTTACTGAGTTTCCTCCTATCTAGGTCATGAAGAGCTCCAGGGAATGAGAACTTTATTGGATCGGACCCTTGATCGAAAAAGCCTTTCTTCCATTTTTAACATCAACCTGGGGAATGGTCGATTGATTGCTAAACTTTGAAAATCTGCTTTTTGTTGTGTATGTATGCCATAGAAGGGCCCTGATTATCTGAGCATAAAAAGCTACTTAAACAGAATCCACTTCCAATAGGGAATGAAATTTCATGTTAATTAAATTAAAAAATTTTTTTGCTTGGGACTTAACTAGAAAAATGAAAGTAGATAACATGAAAAACTCTAAATTTTTAAAAATTTAAGGACTTCCCTGGCCGTCCAGTGGCTAGGACTCCATGCTTCCACTGCAGGGGGAGCAGGTTCGATCCGTGGTTGGGGAACTAAGATCCCGCATGCCGCATGGTGTGGCCAAAAAAAATTTTCTTTAATTAAAAATTTATATTAAGAAGGTTTAGATTAGGTCACATTATAATATGAACTAAGTCTTAGAATAAACCAATGAATTATTTATTTGGGGAGGGGGTGAATTTTCTGACACAACCGTACAATCCAGCATCCTTTGCTTCACGGCTGATTTTACAGTCTGACCGTGAAAAGAACTGTTTCTACAAAACATCCCCGAGCTTCGTCAGTTTTCCAAGGGTGCTTCTTAATCCTTTGATGTTCCAGCCAGTTTTTTTCTGAAGCCCTGTCCTCATCACCCTTGGGGGCTTTCTTCTGTCTTCAGCAGTCTAACCTGAGTGGACCTGCCCTGGTCCGCAGCGCTGGCTGTGACGGGGGTGGCTATCCCACATCGTTTCCATGAAAACCCACCTATGTCATGAGATTGCAGTTTCGCTCTGGGCACATCTGCACCGGATGTTTACCACCTCAGACAGTCAGATCGTTAACGACTTAGGACCTCGGTGACCTGGACGGCCATGGAGACCTGGCCCTTGAGCAGAAAGAGACATCATAGTGGTTGTGCCTGGAGCTCCATTAGTGGCCTGTTTTGGTGGTTGTTTCTCTAAGCTATGTAATTCTGGAGCTAAGATGAAAACATCCTGATTTGCCCATCCAAAGAGTGAGAAGAATTAGAAGGATTTGAAGTATTTGCTCTTAACTTCCTTTTCCACTTCATCCCATTCAGGTCTCTTGATGTTCCACATGTCTCTAGAATAACATCCTCCCTCCTGCTTCAACCCCAATTCAATTAACCCCACTCACTAACATTTCCTACCCAACCACTCTTTACCCCGACCCCAAGCAACGGCAGAAAGAGAGGAAGCCTGGAAAGGCCTGGAGCGTAAAAGTGCTTCTCCAAGAGGCATTTGGGCTATTAAACAATGAGGAAATGGATTTAGGCCCTGAGAAAAGGTAGGAGGATTGCACCTTTAGCCCCCATCCCATAACTGAAATTCTCAGCACACCCCAGGGACCAAAGCTCTGTGCAGCAGCTGCTCGAATTACAGCCCTTCAGGGAAAGCTGTCACGCTCTCTCCAGTCTTCCCCTCCATCACTCACCCACTGAATCACTGCCACCCAGCTCAGGCCCAGAGCCGCCACCTCCACTGCTTTGCCAAGGCCTGCACCGAGGGTAGAGGACCATCCTCTTCCAGAGTACTGTCTTAAACCACAGTGGAATCCCTTTACGTCTGTACACTATAATAATCTATGTCAATGAGACGAATCTACTTGTACTGACACGAAAATCTGCCCGAGATATATTAAGTGAACAAAAACTTGCAAAACTGTATCCATCATAGAACATTTTGTTAAAATATTTGTATTGACATATATATTAGTTCATGGAACTGGATGTTAAAATTGAAGATTCAATAGAATTGACATGGTAGGATAGATGTCAGATACCACGTGGGGTGTGACACAGGTCACCCTGGGGGAATCTTCAAAGTAAATATTGAAAACTGGTTCTGGGACCCTTGAATTCTGTCGCCCATTTTGAGAATATAAGCAAGTGGAGATACATTGGGAGGAAATGTATTTGAAGAGTTCTGCTACTGAGGGCCAGGAACCAGGAAGTGCTTGGCCCTTCATCTGGAGCCCAGAGAGGATGGGATTCTACAGACACTTGTAGAGCTGGGTTTGTGTCTCTTGGAGTTGGGGAACGCCCCCACGGATTGGTGCCTGATTCACGCCTGACAACGCAAAAGTGGCTTGTGGCAGGGCAGAGAGTGGCTGGCTGCGTCTGAGAAGCAGCCACGCTCCCATGGATCCGTGTGTATGGACACGGAATGCATGACTATTTCTTCTAGATCCTGGGCCAAGAGGGAGAGAGAGCCAGTCCGCAGCCACTTAAAGTCTATCTAAGTCCAGAAAGATGGCTGGGGAGGGCCAGGGCCTCCATCAGAGAGAGTCTGAGTGAGGAGTGGATCCTGAGACCCGAGGACTGAACTGGGTAGGATCCAGTTGAAGAAGAGGCATCCCCCAGGCCTGGGGGCCTAGCAGGGGACACCCAAGATGGCCCCAAAACACCCTGGAAAGGAGATGTCAGCTCGAAGCATTTGTCTGCCCAGAGTGGCAGCCAGCAGCTGAGTAAGGAGGTCCGAGTCTCCCCTCACCTGTCTTTGCCACACTTGACTTGACCAAGCCAGCAAGCAGGGAAGAGGAGAAAAGTAAGAAAACCAGAGCATCACTTGCAGGGAAGGAAGTCTCTCCTTCTAACGGAGCCTGAATTGATGAATAAAGTCTTGGACTGGATGCCTAGTTTCTGATTTGCTACTGTGTTTTGTGATTGCACGATAGTCTAGTTCCTAAAAACTGAGCAAGAAAATTGAGGGGCCTGTCAAGTGTTTAGCCAGTGGCAGGGGAAGATTTCCCCACTGAATCAACTTTAAAGGGCTAGAGGGAAACAAAAATACACTGACGTTTTTCTCACACCCCTTTGTTGTGCTTCAAAGACCGGTTTCATAAACAACGTAAGATGTCCGGGAAGTGGACACACCAGCCCTGGTTATCTCTAGGGGGTGGGGACAGGAAGTTGTTCTCTTTTTCTCTTATCTATTTCCATTATGTTTGAATTATGGAAGCAGAGCATAGTGACTTTTGTCATCAGAAAAGCCATGATGATGAATGTGCCCATCTAAAATATTAGGAGGAAAAAATCATCTCCATGAGTGAAAAAAAATATGGCGAGAAAGAGAGCAAGCTGAAAAACAAAATACCAATCATCATAGCTAACAGTTGTAGACGGCATTCCATTTTCCAAAATATTTTCATTTTAATGATCTCATTTGATTGTTACAGCAACCCTGGAGATGTGTATTTGAATTATTCACATTGTGCAGATGTAGAAACAGAAACAGTCATAATGGTTGGTTGCTTCGCTTGGCCAGCAGCACTGCTAGTGATGAGAAGGCTCAAATTCAAGTCTTCTGGCTGTAAGTCCCATATTCCTCCCATTTCATAACAACAAGTGCTGCCATGGAAGGATATTTAGTTGTCAGGAAGCATCCTCCCAGCCCATTCCCCGTGGAGGGCACGTGGTCTCCTGGCGGACATGACACAATAAAGCCATGTTGACGCAGCCTGCATTGGCAGTACTTTTCCGAACTATATTCCACTTTCCTCTCTAAACACTGGAATCTCTATGTGTTTAACCCCTCACTTCCCCCCACCTTCAAAGTGATATTCTTGCTGAATTCCATGCCTATCAATGACTCCATCATTTTTCCAGGATCACAGTCTCAGACTTCAGTTTTCTTTGATTTCTCCATCGCATTTTATTCCATACTTGGTTATTTTAAAGTCTTTTAGTTTCTCTCCTAAAGGAACTCAGATCTGTTCCATAATCCATTTGCATGGATTGGACCTCCCCCCTTGGTTCAGACATTTAATTTCCTGTGTGGCTCACTCACTGCCAATCATCCATTTTAAAAATTACCCTTTTCTGGAAGCTTTGTCTGACCACCTCTGGCCACTGAGGCTTCAGCCTTTGTGTTCCCATGGCAAACTACACACCGTGTTATGATGGCCTGTTTATATCATCAATCTCCGGCTCTCTCCCTCTCAAGAAGAAGGACATCCTTCCTTGAGGGTTGAGATTACTTCTTACCTTTTATCACCATCGTTTAGCACAGTGCTTGGCAAAATACTAATTTCCCAATAAAAGTTGAATGAGTGAATGAATACATTTTTCACAAAAGGACATCTCTGGAGCACATGAAATCTGGGTGTCAGAAGTGGGAGAAGGGAAGCTGGGTGTCAGGAGAGGGAGGGAGATGGCCAAGGGAGGCACCAGGACCCTGGGCTGTGACCCAGTCATGCTGAGAAAGAGGAGAGGGTGCAGGCCCTGGAGAAAACTAGCTGCTTCAGTCTACACATCCCCACTTATAGGACTCTGGGCAGTTTTAGGGGAGGGCAGTAGGGGTGAGCTGCAGGGGTGCGGTGGAGACACTCCAGAGGCAGTGACCACGAGTCATTGAGTGGTCGTGCCTGAGAGGGCAGCAGAGGGAGCCCAGGCCCAGGCAGCTGCCCAGGGAGATGCTGTCCACTCAGGGTGAGGTGTTATCCTAAGTCCTAACTGCAGGGGAGGGCACTGCCCCCCGGAATCACCGCTTGTTACCATTTTACTAGGATGCTGAGGCAGGGAGGCCTGATCTGACTCCTTTCCGCAACCCACACTGGTACTCCAGATCCTTCAAAAACTCCTCACTGACCACTGAATAAAAGAGAGGTTTTAGCATAAAAGGCCATCCATTACTGGGTCCCCCAACACACCTTTCACCCTTTATCTCTAGCCACTCACTTCCAAGAATCCTCCACTTCCACAGGGACTGTCTGCTCATCACTGCTTTGCCCAAAGCCTTGTGTCATCTTGCCTCCCTGCTCCTCCTCAGTGGGACCCTATTCCTGGATTACATGGGAGCCACCCTTAGGGTGCAGGCGGGAATGTCTCCATGCTATCTCTGAGCTGAGAAGAAACCCAGGGCAGCAAAAGGAGGCTGTGCATGCATGTGTGCACACGCATGCATGCTCTCTCTCTCTCTCTCTCTCTCTCTCTCTCTCTCTCTCACACACACACACACACACACACACACACATTGTATCAGCCCCTAGCATGTCCAAAGCAAGAATGTCAAAGGAAAAGCCATGGGAACCTGTACATTACTTAGCATCCTAGGTGATTCTTAGCATCAGGCTAAGCTCTTAAGGAGAAACTTAGAATTTCAAGGTAATTTAAAATAAAATTCAAAGACCTTCTTGTGTAGATGTATTAGTTTTCTATTGTTAGGTGACAAATTGTTACAAGCTTAGTGGCTTAAAACAACACATATTTATTAACACACAGTTTCTGTGGGTCAGGGGTCTGGTCATGGCTGAGGTGGGTCCTCTGCTCAAGCTCTCACAGGCTGCTTTCAAGGTGTCAGCTGGGCTATGGTCTCATCTGGAGGCTCAATTAGGGAAGAAACTGCTTCCAAGCTCATTAAAAAAAATTATTTTTATCTTTTTGGCTGCATTGGGTCTTAGTTGCGGCATGCGGGATCTTTTGTTGCAGCGTGCTGGCTTCTCTCTAGTTGTGGTGTGCAGGTTTGCTCTCTCTAGCTGTGGCTCCAGACCGTGTGGGCTCTGTAGTTGTGGCACGCGAGCTTAGTTGCCCCGTGGCATGTGGGATCTTTGTCCCCCAACTAGGGATCGAACCCACATCCCCTGCATTGGAAGGCGGATTCTTTACCACTGGACCACCAGGGAAGTCCCCAAGCTCATTTGTTGTTGGCAGAATTCACTCCTCAGTGGCTGTATGATGGAGACCTTGGCTCTGAGGGCACCCCCAGCTCCCGGCCAGATGGCCCTCTCTGTGGGCCGTTCACAGCATGGGCAGCAGGAGAGTCCCCCTTGAGTGTGCTGGGTGGAGTCTTATAGGATGGAATGTCATCATTGGAGTGGCATCCCATCAGGTTTGCCGAAGTCTGTTAATCAGAAGCAAGTCACAGGTTCTGCCCCCATGCATGGGGAAGGGATTATACAGGGTGTAATTCACTGGGGTTGCCTCATAGTGCATCTGCCACAATAGATTAGGACATGGACGCTCTGAGAGATTAGCTTGTCAAGGCCCCAGAAGAATGAGAGGCAAACGTGGAAGGAGAAGTCCTATCTCTTGCTTCCAGCCAAGCATTCCTTCTATTCTACACTGTCTCCCATCTTCTGATCACCGTGCATTGCTTTAAACCACAGTCAGCAAACTTCTCCTGTAAGTAGCCAGATAGTAAATATTTAAGATTTTCTGGGCCATATGGTCTCTGTTGCAACGGCTCACCTCTGCTGATGCGGCACAAAAGCCATAGATAATACGCAGTGAGTGAGCGTGCCTGAGTTCCAATAAATCTTTATTTATGGGCAATGACATTTGATTTCATTTAATTTTCACATTACAAAATATTATTCTTGTGTTGATCTTTTTTTTCTCAAACACTAAAAAATGAAAGAACCATTCTTAGGTCACAGGCCACGCAAACAGGTGGTTGGTCAGATTTGGCCTGTGGATCAATGCACAGCTGTGCTTTCACAAGGACGTGCCTGCTCTGCCAGGGAGAGCCAGACCCACTCAGCTGGTGTATCTGCCTGCGGTACCCAGCCCACAGTGAGCATCTACTCTTTTCAAAATAACAGTAACTTAGGAACCATCATGACCCTCTCAAGGCTGAACTCTGAAGTGAAGATGATGCCACAGAGCCACCAGGTGACAAGTGTCTTGCTGGTCATTAGTGACTGAGAGGTATTTAACAAACCATATTGAGCATCTGTATGGACTGAGCACTACCGCAGACGTGAAGAGTTTCTGCTTGAATGAAGATTACATTCCTTTGGAAACAGGTAACTGTGTAATGTGTCAGATGGAGAAAAATAAGACAGCGGGGACAGAGAGGGACAGGGGAGAGCTATTGTTATTCCATGTCGGGGGTCAGGAAATGCAACAGTGACAATGGGCAGAGGCCCTTAGGATGTGAGGGAGGAAACCAAGCAGATCCTGGGGCGAAGGGTGTTCTAGACGAGGGAACAGCAAGTGTGAAGGCCCCGAGGAAGGGGGGGGGTCTCAGCCAGGTTAAGGATCAACAAGGCCCACGGGGCAGAGTGGACAGGGAAGGAGTAGAAGAGCTTCGGGGATGCTGGGTGGGTCATGGAGACCTTGGAAATCACTGTCAGGACTTCGGTTTTGCCTGTGCGTGAAATGGAGGGCATTGTGGGGCTCCAAACAGGGAAACGACAGGGCCTGGCTGACAAAACACATACGATGTTGTTTTGTCAGCACAGAGACTACTTCCTTCTGTGGGTTCTGGGTCCAGGATGGGACCCAATGCATTGTGCTCCCCCGGGGGAACCTCCCCATCTGGAACAAGTGTGTAGCCTCTGCTGAGAGGCTGAGCAGATGACATTCCACAGTACAGAGCGAGCTTTTGAAATTGAACCCCTAGCTTAACAGAGTAACCTGACAGAGGAGGGGAGGATGAGTCAGCCATCTAACGTCAGGGACAGAGGAGCAGCAGGGCTGGGCGCGCTGGTCCAGCACAGCTGAATTACTGCACAGAACGCCAGGGCCTGGGCACTGGATTTCATCAAAGAGCAGCCTCACTGCCACTCACCTCCTTCTGACATGAGCAGGTCTGGCTCTGAGGGAGGAGGATGTCCCTCCCTCAGCTGGATGGGGTTGGGGGCCCCTGGGTGGGTCTCAGGCTGGTATCCACCACTCAGAGGCCCTCTGAGAAGGCCCCACATGGTTGTTTAATTCCAAAACACTGATGCAGTTAAAGCTTCTCCATCACGCAGCCTTATTGTTTCAGGATTTGAGAATTTCAGGCATTTAATCTTGACAAGGTCAAGAAAAAGTATATTGTTCTAATTATCAACTACAGTGCATTTTTTTCTCTTTACTGAATGAAACTGCTCAGCCGCATTTGCTACAAAGTCTTTAAAAGCCGATTCATATCCCTTGACCAGAAGTCCTTTAGAGCTAGATTTATCTATGCCTTGGTGTGAAGCTTTATGTGAATTTATTTCATCCTTTTCCTTTTAATCATCAAAGGTTAAGTGTCCTCTGGGTGAGGAGAATTTCTCTTCTTAAAAAATGATTAAAATCACTGCCTTGATCTGCGCCCATTCCCACTTCATTTTCTCAAAGTTTTTTTAGAAACTTGGGTCACAAAAAATGACCCAAGTACTTTATGCCTCTAATAGAACCAGGCCCACCTTGGAGAGAAGGCAGAATGGTCTACCCAGCTACGAATCCCAATTCAGACTAGGCATTTCACTACCTACGCCTCTGGTTTCCCGCAACATAGAAGGACGGCACTCTAGGCCTCGCTGGAGACCTTGACCCTGAACTTTGCCCTCAAAGATTCAGCTGAAAGAACCTCAGGTGGAAACACCTCTCCACACCACCGGCCGCCCCGATCTGCCTTGGGTCAAGTGGCAACTAGGAAGTAAGTGGCTCAGACTGCTTTGCTTGACCCTCCTGCAGATTTGTCTCCAATAGTTGGGTTTCAACATCACCAACTGTGCTGTCTTCACCCTGCTCTGTGCCCTGCTGGGCTGGCCTTCGAGGACTTGAACGAGTTCCCTCGTTCTTAGGCTTTGGAGCCTAGGAGGGGCAGAGGCATTTGACTAGGGACCTGGGCTCTGCCGGGTGGATCATGATGTTGGACGGATGGATGGAAGGATGCAGGTGATGGCTTTCTGCAAGGAACCCGGGCCTCTCACTGCACTCTGTGGTTGGGTGACACGGGGGCATACTGAAGTGGTGATCTCAGCCTGGACTCCAGCTTTTCCAAGCAGGACAGTGCTGACACAGCTTCCAGGCATTGCTAGGGGCTGGAACAGGACAGCAAGAATGTGGTGGATACTTTGGTGACTGTAGCTGGTGGACTGGTTGAGGGTCATCTGGAGTATTTTGAAGGTGAGGGCTTGGAGGCACATGGTTGGGACATGAAAGTCAATACCACCCCATCTGAAGTCACAAGCTGGTGAGCCAGGTGCCTTATGGATCTCACCAGCCTTGAGAGTGAAGACAGAGCGTTGGATGTGAGGGGAAAGGAGATGGGCCCACCCTGTCCTGTGCAATTTTCTTCTGTTTTGAACCAGGTCATTCTGAGTACTTTTCATGACTGATGACAGTTTTCAGTAGGTTAGGGGGATTATTATTTTTTTGTTTTTGCGATACACGGGCCTCTCACTGCTGTGGCCTCTCTCGTTGTGGAGCACAGCCTCCAGACGCGCGGGCTCGACGGCCATGGCTCACGGGCCCAGCCGCTCCGCGGCATGTGGGATCTTCCCGGACCAGGGCACGAACCCGTGTCCCCTGCATCGGCAGGCGGACTCTCAACCACAGCACCACCAGGGAAGCCCTAGGGGGATTATTAAGGCTCCTCCTCTCTCTTTTCCTTTCCTCTTTTTTCCCCTTTCTTTCATTGGCTGTTACTCTCACCCATACAATTTATATGAGCTCAAGCTTCAATAGAAAAACCACTGTTTTTAGACTTATGTTTAATGTTGCACAACAGAGAAGCTCTGTGGAGCCTAAATGCTGTTCTTATTTTTCTCAATCTGCCTTTTACCCTAAGCACAGCTATACTATTACAAGATTCATATCTATGTCAAGAAACCATCTTTCCCCCATCCCTCTGTATTTGTTCACTCGTTCATCAAACACTTACTGAGTAACTAGCGTGCGTCCAGCCTTGGGAGAACAGTTCTGGGGAAGTGCTGCGAGTTTTACCACCTCTGCCCTCAGAGAGCTCAGTCCACCTGTGAGGAAGTTTCTCGACAGCGCATGTGGCTTCCAGCCATTGGCAGTCCCATCCTCCAGAGCTGCGCCGTCCAATATGGCAGCCAAGAGCCACATGTAGCCACTGAGCTCTCACAAGGTCAGACATGTGCTGGTTATTCAGTGTTTGCCAAACGAGTGAATGCATGAGTGAATGCATATGGAGGGCAGGTTCAGAGTGAGACATGCTGTTCGTCTAAACTACACATGGGGTCATGAAGAATTAGTAGGCAAAAAAATGTATGAAAAATGTTGGTTAGCAGACACTTGGTTCTGTCCAAAACTTCCATAAGACATTCGGTCTATGCCAAAAGGTTCTCGATATTTGGTCATTTTTGGTCCTGTCCAAAACATCCATGGAGACATCTGGTCCATGCCAAAAGGTCCTTGATATTTGGTCCTTTCCAAAACCATTTGGCATGGACCAAATATGCTCATGGATGTTTTGGATAGGACCAAATGTCCTGCAAGGAAAATATTCATTAGTATTTTTAAAAACTTGATTATATGTTGAAATGATAATAGGATATACTGGCTTGAATTAAATATATTATTAAAATTAACTTCATCTGTGGCTGGCTACTAGAAGACTTAAAGTTACAAATGTGGTTCTCTTGATGTTTCTCTTGGACAGCTTCGCTCTAGATGGCCTGCTTCCACCTCCTTCTCTTTCCTCTCTTCCAGGAGTGAGCACTTCCTCTGGGTACCACCACCATTCCTGATGTCTAGCACCTATTATACTCTAGTGGCTGACCATTCATGTCTGAAACTTCTTCCAGACTGGGCACCTCTTGAAGGAGGAACTTACTATCCAGCCTGCAGTGCAGTGCTTGGTATAAAATAGGTGGACAATAATTATTTGGTGAATACTGATCCAATTCTCCTATTAGACTAAACTTGTGTGAGGCTAGGCATACAAGATTGTTAACATGGTCTTAAGTATAATATTGAGTGGGCATTCAATATGTGTGTGAAACATTTCAGTGATAATTTTAATTTCTAAAGTACAACTGAATTTTAAAAACTATAAATGTTTTCTTTATTCCTAATTATTAAAACTTTTAAGGGTAAGATGCTAGGTAATACAGTACTGTTCCTACACACATGGGGTGTGTATTTATTTCACTGGGCACATGAATGCTGCTAGTTAAATTTATAGTCCATGTGGTCCATTTGCAAAATAGACACGAAGCTCAGCTAGATTCTAATTAATTCTCAGGATTCTCTGGTGTTTTCAAAACCAATGTACTCAATCAATTATAAAAGAGAAGTACAATATAAGATGCCATAATTGTTTTACTCGAAATATGCAGAATTTAAGACAATAAACACACCAGAAGATATTTATGTAACATTTGACCCTTGTCTTTGATGATTTTGCTTCTCACTGGGACTGGGTTCGATTTTATGCTCATCTCAGGCCAGAAGCAATGTGGTCAAGCTGAACACTTTGTAGATGTGAAGGTAGCCTGGCCCTAACGCACCTTTATGGTTAGGTGTTAGGTGAGTATATTAGTGAAAACAGATTCATTATTTGTGAGGAAATTTTATGAATTTGACCCAAGACACCAAAGTGTCTGGTGTCTTAAATTAACACAGCATTAGTTTTCCATCAGTTATTAATATAAAGGGAATCACTGTATCTAGATAAACTAGGTAGGTTTAAATAAAGCTTAAAGGCTTTATCTAGTTAGTTAAATGGACATTATAATGATTAATCTTATGATCATATTTTTGAAAAGCTGTCTAACCCCTTATTAACTATTGAAGAGTGGAAGGAATTGATGTAAGTAAAGTGGTCCAGGGGTACTGGGATGCTCCTCTTTCGTGGAGGCAGGCTTCCCTCCTCAGTACTGCTGTAAACACTTTGCTGGCACTTAATATTTAATGTCTTGAATTACAGTTATTGGAGCAGCTATCTTATTCTAAAATCTATATTTTTCTTACTCACTTTAAAAATTCTGCTTTCCCCATGGAAGTTCTCCTCTAACTGCGTGTGGAATCGGATTAAAGTGAAGTGAGTACAGGCCTGAGATTCATGAGCCCTGGTCCAGACACTGAACAGCTGTATCACGTCTAGCAATTTCTCTGAGTCTTGGGCTCCGCCCCCCCACCCCCACCCCCGGTTCTCCCTTCCTCCTCAGCATCCTCCTTTGCTGTCTGGTCCTGACTTTGTTACCCTTCACCTACATTATGATAACTGGACTTTACTAAACTACACACTCCCATGCGGCAGCATGTACTAAGTGTCTTAATACATTATTTTTTTAATCCTCATTATTTAATCTTCATAATCATCAGTCCCACTCTTCAGCAGATGAAACTGAGGCTAGGAGATTGAATGCCACGCCTAAGGCACTAGTAAATGGTAGAATCAGGATCTGAACCTACATCCCAGCAATATCTGATTTCCTCTGGCTCTTCCTAAACTTGCCTTTCAATCAGAACTATTTTCAGAAAGCCCTACTCTAAACTAGAATACTCCTGCCTCCCCAAAGCATTAAAACAGAAACAACATCTATAATTATCAGTACTTGTTATTGTGGGTCCAAGTATTAATACAAGAAGCAAGAAGACCTCAGCAAGATGTGTTGTCATCGCTGTCACAAACTTAATTATTGGGTAGAAGAGTTGAACGTTGCCGCTGAACAGAAGAGTTTGAGAGCTTTCTCCGTGAATGTGTGGAAAGAAACCTGGGGTCTCTTTCTGGGTCTGCCTCAAGCTTTCTCTGTGGCCTTGGGCAAGTGATTTCAACACTCCTTAGCATCCTGGGGTAAGGTGGGATATTGACATACGGTGCCTACCTATTGCACTGCTTTGCCAGGACAACGGATTGTATTGGTCAAGGGCTGTAGATGAGCGGAAGTACAATGTTTTATATGACAAATCGCACTATACCTGGGGCAGGGAAAGTGCAGGGATCCTGGAAAAGATGAATCTGTCCTGTTGCCTTAGTTTAAAAAGGGAGGTGGACGGTCACCAGCTCTTCCCGCTCTACCTGCTGAAGTTCTCCTTGAGCCCACGGAGCTGGTGATTGCTTTCACACACCCTAGAAACGCTGGCAAAAATGAATCCACTATCGTTTGGGACAGACGTGGGCCGGCGACAACCCTCTTTTGACATTTGCCATTCTTTCAACACAATGACACACAGTTGTAAGGATCACCAAGATTCCTGCCCTGAGACAGAGGAGCGTCAGTTACTTTTCTTGACTTGGTCTCCGTTCCTCTAAACTGTCGCCTGTCCTCATGCAGGTAACTCCTTGCGGAGTTGCTTTCCTCTCCGCGGCTGAGGTGGCAGCGTTCAGCGCCGGCCTTCTCAGTGTATTGTTCATAACTTTGCGTTAAGATTGCTTGGGTTGCAGAATTTTAAGAAATAAAACGATATGAGTTGCTGATGTTTGAGCTGCACGCGTTGAAGCGGGTGGGTCACCCGGGGTCACAGGAGCTTCAAGGTCAGTAGTGGCCTCGGGAGAAAGGCCTCCCCGCAGAGCAGCCCCCTCGTGTCTGCTGGTAACACGTAGGCTGGCCTCCGGGGGCGGGAGCGGGGGGAACAGGGCGGGAGCACCCAGCCCTCCGGGGCGCGAGGCGTCTGCCACGGTTCCGCCTGGGCCCCTACAGCCCGAGGAGGGGGGTTCACAGCGACAAAGGAGGGGGGGCTCCAGAGAGGCTGCGGGAGGTCGGGGGCTGCGGCGCCCTGGCTGGGGGTCGGCGGGCTGGCAGGCAGCGGGCGGAGGGAGGGCCGAGCGCTCCGCCCCGCGCCCCGCGCCAGGTCGCCGCGTGTGCACAGTGTTGTGGGCCGGCCGCGCCCCTCCCCTCCCCTCTCCTCTTGTCCGCTCGCCTGCCGTCCGCGCCCCTCCCCTCCCCTCCTCTCTTGTCCGCTCCCCTCCCCTCCCCTCCGCGCCCCTCCCCTCCGCTCTCCTCCCCTCCCCTCTGCGTCCCTCCCCTCCTCTCCCCTCCCCGCGCCTCCTCCCCGTCCCTCCCCTTGCCGCCGTCCCCTCCCCCGCGGCCCGGAGCGAGCGCCGCGCCAGCGCCACACTGCCCCGCTGCCGAGCGCGACGACACGCCGAACAGGTGGCCGGAGGCTGCGGCGCCGCGCGGGCACAGGCGGGCGAGCCCCGGGCCAGGCGAGGCGAGGCGAGGGCGGCGGGCCGGGCATGCGAGCCGATCTGGTCCCCGGCCTCGGCCCCTAGCCTCGCGCCCGCGCCGCGCCCCGCGCCCCACGTACAGCCGCCCCGGCCCGGGGCGCTCCGGCCTCTCCGGCCGCGGTCACTGAGGGGCGTGGGCCGGCCCGCGGCGGCGGCGGCGGCGGCATGAAAGTGACCGTGTGTTTCGGAAGGACCCGGGTGGTCGTGCCGTGCGGGGACGGCCACATGAAAGTTTTCAGCCTCATCCAGCAAGCGGTGACCCGCTACCGGAAGGCCATCGCCAAGGTGAGGGGCCGGGGGCGCAGGAGGGGGCGGGCGGCCCGGGGGGGCGGAGGAGGGGCGGAGGAGCGGGAGGAGGGAAGGCGCCGGGATCAATATGGCGCTTCCTGGAAGGGGAGGAGGAGGCGGAGGCGGGGAAAGGGAGCGCGCCGCGGCCGGCCCGGCCTGCGCCCCCCGCTCTGGCTGCGGGCCGTAAACTTCCGCGCGCCCGGGCCCGGGGCCCCGGCCCCTGCCTCTCCCTCGGGTCCCGGCCGCCGGCGCCCCGAGTCTCCCGGGAGCCGAGCCCGAGCCGCGCCGGGGCGCGCGGAGCCGGGCCGGACGCCTGTTCCCGGCCGCGGGCTGCGGCCCCGGCTCCTCGCCCAGGCCCGCGGGCGGAGGCCGGGCGAGGGAACTTTCCTGGTGGAGCAGAGTTCGCTCCGCGCGCTGCGAGAGTGGCTGGCTGACTTGTGCCTCTGGGCCCCCGCCGGGCAGTGAGAGCTCCTTGTGCGTGCCAGGCGGGGGTCCCGGGCGGATGAGGGCGCGGCGCGGAGACCGACCCGCTCCCACTGGCTCGCGATCGTCGCTGGAGCCCAGCACCTCGGTGACCGAGAGGCAACGGAGCACGGCTCCTTGAAGGAGCACAGCCCCGAAATCGGTCACCGAATATCGAGTTTTCCTGCAGGCACGTCGCCGTTGACCTGTCTGCCACGAGCTCCATGTGGAGCCGGGGCCGCGCGCGGCCCGGGCCTGGAGTTGAGTAGCTTTCCCTTTTTACCCGTGGAGTGATAACATTGTCTCCACTTCACTGCATTCCTGTACAATGTGTCAGAAGTGAAAAGGCATCTTGTTAAATTGTTTTATCGTCTGTGTCTGTTTGACAACAGCCCACGCCTCCCAAGTTTCTCCTCAGCACCTGAGGATATTTCCTTTGCGGCAGAGTAACGTTTGGTGGAAAGCATGTTCACTTTCAAAATTTCCTTTTTGTCCCCGATCTTGGAGTGGTTTGCGTCCTGTGGGTTTGGGGGGTCGCAGGTGAGAGGGACGGTGGCTTTAGCAAGCCTGCTTGAGTGTAGACAGGGTGCTGGGGTGGCATTCTCCAAAGTCTCAGAAATTAAGAGGGGAAAAATACTTTTTACACTGTTGTTTTTAGTATAGAGAAAAATAGCATAAATTTGGCCTTTTAAAGATAATCTTGGGAACGTTTAAGAACCTGACACAATGATGGAAGATGTTGACTTTACTTAACGGCTCTAAAATGTTCTTTACAGTTGGTTGAACTCATTGAAAATCAAATAAAATTAGTGGAAATTGGGCACCTGTTTATCTTGAACCACTGTCAAGGGGGAAAACCCCTCTAAACCCATGTTTAGCATTTTAAAGCACTGTTTATGAATGACAGTTTGTGATCTAAATGTTCTATATCAATAAGTCAGGTTGCATATGTACTCAGGAAACCAACAAAATAAATCATGCAAGGAAAGAGAAATACAGTAATATATACTCTGCAGTGTGTCCAGGTTCCTGAGTAGGGAGGGATGATCGACATTTCTTTGCTTACATGCTTAATTTAAAATTTACATGCTTAAAATTAGTCATTTACATGCTTAAACATTTACATGCTTAAAATTAGTCATATTTCATTATGCACACGATGCATGTTGGTCGAACAGCTTGTTTGGGAGATACAAATGTAGTTGTTTGAGTCATTTGTATGTTCCACAGAAATTCTTAAGCGTTTGCCATGTCCAAGGCATTGTTCTGGGTGCTGGACACCTGCGGGACCCACTGGCTGCTTGTGGAAATTGGACTGTGAGAGTCTAGGAAAGGGGCTGCACAGTCCTCCAAGTGAGGGCGGCCAGCCTTTGGACTTCGTGGTGCAGTGGGGAGAAGACAGGCCTCTGGGGTGTCTTCTAGATGGAGTTGAGAGGTATCGCTGAGAGATCTGGACTTTGTTTCTAGGTATCAGTGGTGGTGGTTTCACAGTGACTGGGGAGCAGGAAAGGAAGCGCAGGTTTTTGCGGCGTGCCTGGGAAGGCACCCCAAGAGGAGCGCGACAGCTGAGTTGGGAAGGGCGCGCATGAGATTGATTGCTTTTTCTGGTGGAGAAGGAAGGAAGGAAGGGTGATTCTCAGAGAGTGGTGGTATTGTTGGAGTTGGAGATAAATGACTCAGAGATGATGATTCAGGGGTTTCCAAAATTATTTAAGTTCTCTTTAAGTGCAACTCACAGTTCAGCAGGTAAGTTTTAAAATGGACTTTGTGGTCTACAGAGTTCAGTCATTGGATCACAAGACTGTTGACTCTCAACTGTGGCAAGAGCTGGAGTTTATTCCAGGTCCATTTGTATTTTTTCCTCTTAAATTATTAGGTAATGGCTAAGATTAAACTTTAGTCACTCTTCCCATTTCTCCCACCCTGTTTAAAATGATTATGAAGCAAACACTTATTAACACTTGTTTTAACTTTTATTCTCTTATCTCTTCCTTACCCCTTACTGTTGAATAGAACAAGATAAATTTTGTATGAAGAATTGGGTAACTGGGTAGCTGTAGAGTGGTGTTTGGTTGCTAGGTGACATGTGCCATGATGAACTCCCATCTGGTGGGGAAAAATGGGGGGAGATCATGTTTATGGCTTTGTATAAAAACCAGATAAGCTGGAAAAAGAAAAAAAGAAGAAGAAAAGAAAAAGGAAAGAGAAAGAAAGATCCCAAGCCACTAAGACTTTCCCTGCAGAGAGCGTTTTGTGGTGTGATGGGGCTAATTTTTTGGCGTTATACTTGAGCTGCCTTCAGGTTAAGCAGATCAGTTTTTCTGGGCAGTGGAGTGGCATGACTTAATATCAGAAATGTCCTCAATAAGCAGATTTTGAAGGCTTACACTTATTCATAGCATTTATTTTTTCTCCAGTGAAAAAATAGTTTTCTGTTTATGATCACTGATGGGTGAAAATGCTTTGGCTGTTCTCCATCCACCCATCCTCATCCAGACCGTCTCTAAGGAGGGTGCTCTGGTAGACACTGAGGACCGTGTTACATGGACTTTCTGTGTATGTGACCCTTCTCCTCCTACCTGTGGCCTGACTCATCCATGATCCCCAATGGACACAGGGTGCAGAGCACCAACTGCTGGGACTCTGTAGTGTGGTGACCTGGCTTCTCAGGGCTTTGCCGGCTCCTTCTTAATTCTGAGTGGATTGGGGCTGGCTCTGAGATTTCCCATTTTTCCTGCTGTGCATCCCAGCTCTGCTTAGGAGAAAGATAAGAAAATCTCCATGCTTTTTTTTTTTTTTTTTTAAATTGTTAATTTGTTGAAGGGCTACTGTATGCAAAATGTCATGCTCTATGAAGAAATGTAAGGCTAAATTCTTGCACTGCAGAAGAATGTAACCTGGGAGACGGTGAATGTATTAAACTATAAATAACAGTAGGCAATGGCATTAATTAGCAACGGGGTGGTACATACAGACAGTAGTTGCTTCTGGATTTCGGAGATGGGAGTGGTCATTATGGCCTGGGGGGTTTGCCTTGGGCTTAGTAAGTGGGAAGGCTGGCTTGGATTTAGGACAGTGCTTCCTAACTGGTTAGTGGGGTGACCTCCAGAAGCACCTGCCTGGCCCAGGTGGCCCAGTCTGTAGGGCTTCGGTAGGGTCCAGCTGCGTGAATCTGGAGAGTTGCTGCCATTCTGAGAGGTGGGAGAGAGGCGTTGCAGGTGAGCATCAGGGCTAGTTTGGCTCCTGTGCTGCCTTCCTGTCGGATGGTGGGGCAGGACCAAGCTGAGGAGGACTGCGGATGCTGGGGCAAGACACTGTAACTTCCTGCAGTCTCATGGTCCCTGATGGAGGACTGGGGTGTTTGGGCAGGACGAGCGCCCCTCTGGGAGGACCACCAGGATTGCATCCATCCACAGAAACACTGCTGATTGCTGAGTAGTGGAGGGAAGACGGGCTAAAGGCAGAAGTGAGGGTGGGGGGCGGCTGGAGCCTCTTAGCTGAGAGGCAGCTATGCCGCCCATAGCCCTCTTCTGGCAGGGGGAGCTTTGGATTGGGTTTGGAGACCTGGCTGTTTTCACCGTTGAACCTTGGGCACACCAACCCTGCAGAGCCTCATTTCCTCCCCTCTAAACCGGGTTACTCCCTTGCAGGGTTCCCGGGAGTACCGAGGGGATGGTGAACGGGAAGCTCCTCAGCACTGCCTCTGGATCCCTAATGGGTTTTACTGGGTGGATGGTTTTACTGCCTGCGAGGCTTTCCCAAGCAGTCTGCTCTTCCTGTCTGGGTTTTTCCTCTTTGCTTAAGAAGAAAGTGTGAAATTTAATTAAAGAATAGGTAGAAATGGTAATATTTGCCTAAGCAGCGCCACAATCAGAGGAGCAAATTTGTGTGTGTGTGTGTGTGTGTGTGTGTGTGTATGAGGCAGGGAACGTAAAAGTTGTGGATATTGGCTTTACCCTAGGTTGCTTTCTGGGCCTGTGGTTTTGGGGCCACTGCTTCTGTCCCTTGAGCATGGAAGAGTTATGTGAGAGTTACTTAATAGCAATTTGTTGTTATTAAAAAAAAATAACAAATTTATGGGCAGTAACTTTTGAAAATGTGCTTTCCTTTTTTTGGGGGGGAGGAGGACTGTTGATTACTAAAATCGTGTAAATCTTGGTTTTTATGACAAACCTTGTGGTTGGTGTGAGATTTCTCGTGAACAGATGGATGACTGCATGTTGTTACACATTCACGAGCTTATTGAAACTTTTAGGAAAATATAGATTGTTGCAGAATTTGAATGACCATATTTTTGAATAGTGAAACGAAATAAATCTTATTATTTCATTAACATCCTCCCGTCTTTCCTTTCAGAAAGGAAAAAATAAACAAACATGTCTGAAAGGCTGATCTTTCTAAAATGCAACTCTCCGTGTACTCTTCTGCTTAAGGGCCTCCACACCCGCTTTCCCCAGAGGCCAAGTTCTGCCGCCGCAGCAGGGCCTGTCCCTTGCAGGACCCCTCATGCCTCCAGCCTCTCCCTCCCCAGACCCCCTACCCCACCCCTACTCACTTGGCCTTGCTTGCACTTTCCTGCCTTTGCTCTGGCATTTTCTGTTTCTCCCACCTGGACCATTTGCTCACTTCCTGTCTACTCATCCCTGGAGCCTCAGCTCAGTTCAGGCTGGCCCTGCATCCCAAGGCGGCCTGAGGTTCTCCCTGCTGGGCACTTGTCTCAGGAGCTTCCTGCACTGACCTGGAGGAACGTGCTTTGCTGTGGGTGCTTCGGTGTGTTTGTTTCGGAACAGAACTGTGCCCCTTCTCCTCCAGGTGAGGTGCTTGAAGGTGATGGCCCTGCCTCGGTCTTACCTGTATGGCTAGTATCTGCCGTGTAGTCATCTTACAAGTTGAGTAGATACGAAGTTGAGAACAAATACACGGCACGTATTCTCACACAAAAAGTGCACTTTTGCTTCGGAGACAGTGTAATTTTAAGGACTTTAAGGTCTGGTATGTTTGGCATATTAGCACAAAGAGATTGTAATTGAAACTCAGATTTAGTGTGATTTTGGAGTATCTGAAAGTTATTCTTTTGTGTCGGCTGTTTTCAAGGGAGTTTGGTCCCTTTTTCAGACTGAGCAGAGCGATGGTCCTGGGGTTTGCATTGGGCCCGGTTCAAGGCAGGTGGCCAGGGCAGTGCGGGAATCTGGCCCCGAAACACACCTATGCTGGGTCTGGCGCTTCTAAAACTGTCAGTTGGGACCCATGGGTAAGTTCCAGGAGTAAACAGAAATGTTTAGGATCTGAGATTCACAGGGAGAGTCTGGCGATGGGAGGTGCTTCTTGGCTCACGGTGAATGCTGGTGAATTGGGTGCGGAGGTAAGGTTCAAAGCCCCATTTGCACAGAATCTCCACCTGTCCTTTGAGGCTTGTACCTCCCTGTAGAGTTGGATGCAGGCGGGTGATGGCAAACACTTGAAAGATGAACAGAGCCTTCTGCATTTTCTCAAAGGTGGAAAGAAATATGTACGATTGGTCCAGGAAGGTGCTTTCCACAAGTGGAGGTGCTTTTCCACGGGCTGGAGGTGGGTGGCTAGGCCCACACAGGGGGCTTTCCTCCTGCTCGGCCACTCACGCAGCAGTCCTAGCTGCCACCAAGGTCAATGGCAGTAGAGCAGGGGCTCAGGAAATTTATACATTTTACCGATTTTTGGTATCTTTTCTGTTTTACATGGAAAATAGAAAAATCTTTATGAAAAGAAATGCAGAGTTCTGTGAACATAGTAGAAAGGTGATTATTTTTTGTCTTTTAGTCATTATTTTATCCTGTTGAAAATTTTTTCCATTTGGAAGGATTATGTAAAAATGCCTTTCCTTCATGGCTCTGTGTCTTCCTGTGTCTGACCTGCCATCTTTATGTGGTTCTTCTCGTTAAATATTACTTGTGTTTATTCTTTTTTCCTTCATCAACTCATGTTGGAACTTAGAAATAAAAGTTCCAGCTTCATTCCAAGTGACTTGAAACGTGAATTATTTAATTTTTTTCTCTCAGAAATAGCTCATACACACATACACACACGAGAAATGAAAACACATGTCTACACAAAAAACACGTACATGAATGTTCATGGCAACATTATTCGTAACAGACAAAAAGCAGAACAAGCCAAGTGTTCAACTGAACAAAATGTGGTATATCCATACATTAGAATATTATTAAGCCGTAAAAATGAAGTTAGGATACATGCCTCGCTGTAGATGCACCTTGCAAACATTATTCTATGTGAAGGAAGCCAGTTATAAAGACCCGCATATTGTATGAGTCCATATATACGAAATGACCAAAGTAGGCAAATCTATAGATAGAGAAAGTAGAGTAGTGGTCGCCAGCGCTTGGGGGTTGAGGGTAATGGTGAGTGACTCTTTATGGGGCTGGGGTTGGTCTTTGGGGTGATGAAAATGTTCTAAATTTAGATAGTGGTAATGGTTGTATGCCTCTGTGAATATACTAAACATCATTGAATTGTACACTTTAAATGGGTGAATTTTATGGAATACTGTTGTGTCTCAGTAAAGATGTTAAAAAAATAGACTACGTAAGCCACTATGAACAAAGCTCCATTTTTATGTATTTTATAGTTCTGAGGGTCCCATAAAACATGGGAGTTTTCTGTGTTTTTCTGTGTCAGAGATACTCAAAAACCTCAAATGAAGACTGGCTATTTTTAGGAGTTTTCCATACAATGTGTGAACCTGCTTTCTCAAGCCTGCCTACTCTCTCCTGGTGCTGTCTGCTAAGCCCCCGACTGCTGAGGCTCCGAGTCCCCTGGTCCCCCCTTTAAAGGCTTCACCAACTAACCGTTCACCTGTTCTGCCTTGTTCTCCCTCGGCCAGAGATTCCTTCCTCCCCAGCTCCCCAGCTGCCCTGGCCGTTGGTTCGTATGCCCTAAGATGTCCATTGTGGAAGAGCTTCTCCAGATTTTGGTTTGGGACAGTAGTTTGGAGCTTTGGCAAATCTCACAAGCTCTGTGAGCGCCAGTTTTCCCATCTTCATCTTCTCATATTCAGAAGTTCTGGGCTGGGCTCTGATGTCTGTTTCCCGGTGACAGCCACCCCGAGTCTGCGTGGTTGGTTGTCTGCCTGTGGGACCATGAGGCATGAGTGGTGTGCAGTGGCTTTTCAGAGGCGCAGACAGGGTAGATCTCTACTCCATCCACCCTCCCTGTGAGAATGTTTTGCTTCCCTTACTTTGAAATGATGGGCTTGGCCCCCAGGCCAAACATATACTGTTTGAAAGTTAGTATGTATTTCGCCTGGACTGTCCCTCAGAATTCCTTACTGTCCCAAGATAAGTATCTTTTAAAATAAAATTACATGGTCAGAGGTAACTTAATAAGACTATTCATTTTGTGAAGTGAAATTAAATGTATGCTTCTGCATGGTTCTAAATGGTATTTCTATGGTGGTATAAATTTAAGTGGTTTTAGAGATGACAGGTCAATATTATTCCCACTTTTAATGTTCTTTAATATACAGAAACAGTAAGACTTAAGTTTTTGGAACCCAGATTTATTTTTTTCTGGTGTATAGTTTTTCTTGTTATTGTATTACATTCCTGTATGATAGGGTTTCTGTTTCTGAAAAGGCCTCTTTGAGATATTCTACAATAAAAATCAATGTTTCCTTCTCAGTGTTTATTTCAGAAAACAAGTCACTGTATATCAAAAACCTAAAATTGCTGAATACTGAAAATATGTGGTATTAACAGGTGAAAAACACAAAAAAGAGAGTGCCATTTCTGTGTAAGTGGTTGATATGAGAATGGGTGTTTTTGTTCTAGTTCTTTTAAGTATACAGTAAAAACTGGGAAAGTTTTTTCATGTTCGTGTTTTAATCTTTTTCTAAATCTAATATTGAATCCAGAATTAAAAAGCCATTTCCCAGTGACCACATAAAGGCATTTAAGATGTATCATTTGTAATTCTGAAATCCAGTGTGCAAAGTCATATGTGAATAATAGTTAGCCAGGTTCCTGCCCAGCAGGGTTATACTCTAACCTGAGATTCTCTCATCCCAGCCAGCAGCACCTGCAGAAGAAGGAGGTGGAATGTGCAGGATATTGGTTCCTGGTGTACCACCGCACAGGATATGACTAATCACAAATCCATGAAAGTTGAGTGTAGGATTTGGAATCTTTACCACTTTGTTAGAGATCTGGAAAAAACCTTTCAGACAAATCAAGAGGATCTCTAAGTGAAAATGCCTCATTTGGATTGATAACTCTTTAGACAACTGCATCTGGAAGATGGTGGCGTTTCAGCATTTGTACTGCCTGAGGAATATGAAATGAGGCATATTTTCAACTATGAAGGCACATACTATCAGGGATATTTTTTCCAAGGAAACCTGGAAAGCTGATAAAACCCTGAACTTTTTATGGTGGAGTCAGTTTTATCTTTTGTATTTTATGACCCACTTGTTAAAAACATAGCTGTTTGCAAAAACACAATTAGCTGGAAGTGGAAAGTTTGGTGGCGGGTGTTTTTCTCCTCCTAGGAGGCAGGCACATCAGTGTGACACACTCTGGGCCAGGATTCAGAAGAGCAGATTGCATCATTTGTGTGTCTGAGAGCCAGAACGGCAACTTCTGTAAGCCCAGGATCCTTGGCTTCTAATACCACGTGCTTCATGGGATTGCTGTGAGGGTATGAAGAGAGAATGTAAAAAAGCATTGTAGGAAGTAAAGCGGAGTAAAGGTGAACTGTACTGTTCTTTCGTTTTTGCTAAGAACGGTTGCCAGTGACTAAGGCTCACTTGAGTAAATGCTTCTAAATTGTTTCTTCTCATCCTCCTTAGAATTGCTCTAGATGTGGGAAATTGAATGTTTGGTTAAAAAAAGTTCTCCCTTAAAAAAGTCTCGAAAACTTTCTTCTGCAGCTTGAGGAATAAAATCCCAGTGACATCGATTTAGATGCTCCAGAGATGTCCATAGTGGAAGAGCTTTTCTAGTTTTTGGTTTTGGCCACAGTAGTTTTGAACTTTGGCAAGTCCCACCAGCTCTGTGAGCCTTAATTTTCTCATCTGTAATTTGGGAATGTTTTCTTTTGTTGGCAGTAATGAAGATCAAGGGATTTAATGTAGATACTCCCCCTGCCATATTATAGACTCTTAGTCAATTTTAGATCTTTTTCTTTGTCTCAAGTTTTACACATAGATTAGGCACACTTTTAATGGCTAATTCATAAAGTCAAACTTGATTTTTATTTGATGTATGATGCCAGTTGTCATTTTTCAAGATTTGTTAAAGAGTTACTACTTTCTTCATAAAAGTACTAGAGAAATTCCAGTTTTAGTATTTATTAATAAATCAATTGGAAATAGGGAAAAAGAATGCTCTGATAACCCAGTAGTTAAAGCTGATTCTTTCACAGATCAAGAAGTGTGTTTGTCTATCTTAACTGTGTTGCTTTTTCTACTACTAGCCCTTGTTATTTTCTAAAATAATTGTGGCTGCCATACTGCTAGATGAATGGAGATTATGGAAAATTTCTTTGCTGTATTTACAATATTTTAAAAGGCATTGGTTACATATTTTTCCATTAAAAAATGTTTTGAAACTTGGAAAGAGTAAAACTAGAAATTGTAAATACTATTGATATTTATAAAATGTACAGATGTTTTAAAGACCTTTAGCTTTTAATTACTAGTTGTAGTTCTGAGAATACCCTGGAGCTCATCTGAGTTATAAAATAAAATGGGAAAGCCGACATTTTTTTAAAAATTTAATTTAATTTATTTTTTTATACAGCAGGTTCTTATTAGTTATCCATTTTATACATATTAGTGTATATATGTCAATCCCAATCTCCCAATTCATCACACCACCACCTGAAAGTTGACATTTTTTGACCCCTCTAATCCTTTATTATATAGGCCTCTATAATTCACGTGCCCACTTCTTTGGATAACAAAGATAAATGGATAACACTTCTTTACTCCTCTGGATCTTTAAGATGGTGATTCTGGGCAACTACATCAGCAGTCAGTGAACACAGAGCATCTTTTGCTTGGGTAGGTAGTTGTAAGGGTTGGCAGATTGATGCGACCTGTAATACCTTAGTTCAGCTAAAGGCACCCAGTGCCAGTCACCTGAAGACTTCACCCAAGGAGAATTGACCTATTTATCATCCTGAACCCAGGAGTGGTATCCGGGAGGCTTGCTCTGGGTGTGGCCGTACTACTCTGTCAGTCTTGCCAAGTCATCACAACTCAGGTGGCTTTGTGCTCAAGGGGACCACCTCTTCTCATATACCTCTTCCCCACCACAATATTGAGAGTCGTCTTCCTCTCTGAGGACTTTAAGCCTCTCATTAATTAAAGGAATGCTTCCTCCCTCTCTGCATATGTTCTTAGGGAAGTTGCTAGGTAGTGATTAAAACCATAAAGCTTATCTAGTTGTGCAACATCCATATTTCGACTTTGATCCCTTCCCGTATTTGTTTGTAAACACCGTGTCATGTGAGTGCATTTGAAATCCAAAGCTTTTGTTTCAAATACAGGACATGAAAAACAGATACAGCGGCACGGGAGATTGGAATTTATACATATCTTTTCCATTCACAATTTCCTGTGTTTTTGTGCTTTGTAATGAAAGTGATGAATGGTGCTTTCAAAACCTTTCCAGAATACCCCAGCATTTTATAACAAAACTGTAGAGAGGTAACTCTGGGAGAGTCCCCCCCCCCCCGCCAGCTTTATTGAAGTATAATTGACAAGTAAAATTGTAGCATATTTAAAGCGTATACCATGATTTGATACATGTATACGTTGTGCAGACTTTCCCCGCCATCGAGTTAACTAACACATCCATCACCTCGCATATTTCTTTCTTTATGCTTGCTGAGAACATTTAAGTTTTACTCTTTTACCTGGGAGAATTTTAGACAGATCTGCTTTGATAGGTGGTTGGCGTGGGATTTTAATCTAAAGCAGAGGAGTTTTTGGTCCTTGGCTGTTTTTCCACCTACGAGGAGGGAGGCTGCTTTCTCTGTAGATTCAGGGGAGTAGTATTTTCAGGTCAGTCTTTGCTTTTGGTGTCAATAAGCTTTTTAGGTCAGGATGGATGATCGAAAGCTCTTGCACAAGAGATGCTGTATCAAGGGCATTATTTATCTGCCTATCAGGTTGGAGAGCTGCTGAGAAAGTACCTTTAACAGTGATCCCCATCACGTCTTCGCCGTCCTAATTCACTGAGGAGTTTCCGACGGGCAGGAGGGGAACCAGGACACAATGGTCCTGGTTCTATCAGGAAACAGAAGCAGTGATGCCCTTATTATCAAGAGTCATGGTTAGCACTTTGGGATATTTTGTGCATCAGGCCCTAAGTGCTGGGCTCGTGCTCCCAGTGTATTCCTTAATCCCTTGGAGTGGTAGTGATGCGACTCCGAGTTTACGGGTGAGGACGCTTGGGCTAAAACGGATTAAGAAATTGGCAAAAAATTGTACATCTGATGTGACCTCTCTGGCTGGAGAGTCAGTGCTGTCCCAGAAGAAAGAGTAAACAGTGCCCATCAGAGAAGACAGGTTGTTTTCTGACCTGGGTTTCCTTGAGTGGCTCATGCGCTTAAGGAAGAAGTGCGCCTTCAGGATGACAGAGTCGGTTGAGTCAAGGAGGCTCCTGTGTGCTTGGCGAGATGTCAAAGCCCCTTGCTGCTCAGGTGTGGTCTGTGGACCAGCAACACTGGCTTTGCTTGGAAGCTTGTTAGAAGAGAATCATGGATCCCATCCCAGACTCTCTCAGAATCTGCATTTTGGCCAGATCCCCAGATGGTTCCAGAGCAGTTGCCCTCAACCCTGGCTGCAGGGTTTTAAGAACCAGATGCCCAGGCTCCCCACGAGCCACGGGAATCAGATCTCCAGGCCGAGGTGGATACTTATATTGCTACGAAGCTCCTTGGGTGTTCTCTGTGCCGCCAGGGTGGAGAACCTCTGGTTTAGAGCAGCCTCCAGGCCTTTTGGGGTTGTGTTATGTGATCTGGAACCTGCCACCTTGTAGCTGTGCGTGGAAATTTCCAGAACACAAGTTGAGAGGATCAGCCAGCGTGCTCACAGGCTGGTCACTTAAGTGACAGTGGCCCAATCTGTACATTTTCATTTCTTTTGAAGTCACTCACTTCTTTTTTTTTTTTCATTTTTATTTTATATTGGAGTATAGTTGATTAACAGTGTTGTGTTAGTTTCCAGGTGTACAGCAAAGTGATTCAGTTATTTGTATACAAGCATCTGTTCTTTTTCAAAATGAAGTCACTCACTTTAATGACTGTCTGTTAATTTTTGAGTTTTATTTGTGGACACAGTTGACAGCACCCGTATCATGTATTCCTTAGGTTTTAGCCGTTAACTCTTATGGATGTCTAGTCTGAGTTTAATAACATAAATGAGTTAAAGGGTCCAGGAGGAGCCATAAAAAGACAGTACGTGGGATAGAAATGCGGCGGGAAAGGAAAGGTCATATTGAGTAAAATATGCGAGTTTCGGTGTGAGTCACATGATGTCCTCTGGGTGCCTGTGATGTGTAGAGACAGGGCAACTAAGATTTTTGGTTTGGGGTAAAGCAGGCTTGTGAGCAGTGGACTGAATGCTCGTTTTGCTGGAGTTCCTTTTCAAGCTTGTTTGTGGCTGAGCCTCCTGTGTAGGAGAGAAGGCATGCTTCACCAGGCCAGCGGGGCGTCCCTCTCACACACTTCCACGCTCAGCTTGTTGGAATATTCCCGTCGAACAGTCCCCATCCCCACACCAGAGAGTGAGGGCAAACGTGTCTCTGGTCCGAGGCCTCGGGAACCTGAACATGGGTCAGAGGATGTGCCTGCCCGGATCCGTTTTATTAACTTCAACACGGCATGATTGTTTTTGTTTTTCCTGGCATCAGGGCTCGTTATACCCTACATTTTTATACGTTTCCTCTGTTACTCGAAGTAGGGAAAAGAGGACAGATGACCAGCTGTCATTCTTCTTTTTTAAAACATTTATTTAATTAATTTATTTATTTTTGGCTGTGTTGCGTCTTCGTTGCTGCGCTCAGGCTTGCTCTAGTTGCGGCGAGCAGGGGCTACTCTTCATTGCGGTGCACGGGCTTCTCATTGCGGCGGCTTCTCTTGTTGTGGAGCACAGGCTCTAGGCACGCGGGCTCAGTAGTTGTGGCGCACAGGCTCCAGAGCACAGGCTCAGTAGTTGTGGCGCACAGGGTTAGTTGCTCCGCGGCATGTGGGATCTTCCCGGACCAGGGCTCGAACCCGTGTCTCCTGCATTGGCAGGCGGATTCTTAACCACTGTGCCACCAGGGGAGCACCCAGCTGTCATTCTTCACATGAAATTTGCCAACCGACCTTCATTTGGATCATTTGCACGTGGGGCTGAGCTCCCGTGTTGCGGTGCAGGGAAGACCCAGCACAGGGCTCACTGGCAAGAGGTGATTAAGACATGACATCATTTCCTCAAGGGAGCTTTCAGAGCCGCAAAGTGCAGTTCTTGGTAATAACATTTAAAACATTGTCTTCAAAGATGCTGCAGCTATAAGAACTTACCAGTACTGAATTTTACAGACCTGTTAGAAATTACTTTAGTTAAAGGCGTAATGTGTCTGGGAGCCGTGCCCATGTGAGAATGTTTTTCTTATTTAGCAGTTTCAAATAGCACTTAGCCAGAGTTGGTTAGTAAAAATGTTGCTTGAAAATGTGTTCGTCTAGGTATTGCTGCTTAACAAACCACCCAGAACTTCACGACTTCAATCGACAACTAATTACGTCTC
The DNA here is from genome assembly GCF_059928025.1 of Delphinapterus leucas. Taxonomy (NCBI): domain Eukaryota; kingdom Metazoa; phylum Chordata; class Mammalia; order Artiodactyla; family Monodontidae; genus Delphinapterus; species Delphinapterus leucas. The sequence continues at coordinate 18,032,966 of NC_143130.1, read as the reverse complement.
ATGATTTAGTGGGTCAGGGTTTGGGCAGGGCTCAGCCCAATGGTTCTTCTGCTTCACTTGGGGTTACTCAGGGGTATTCAGCTGGCAGGTGATCTGGTCTGGGGGGACCTAGATGGTTGCATTCACGTGTCTGGTGCTGGTGGGGGTGGTAGAAGCTTGGGGTTCGCTGGGACTGTTGACCAGAGCATCGTGTCATTTCGTCTCTAGCATGGAGGGCTCAGGGCTCTTGGAGTCAGGAGAGGAAGCTGTCACTCTCTAAAGAACTAGACCTGGATGCCAGCACAGAATCATTATCCCTGTCTTCTCTGTGCCAAACCGGTCACTAAGCAGCCCAGATTCCTGGGCAGGGGATTCTGGCTGCACTTCTCAAAGCCAGGAGTGTCCAGGAACTTGTGAACTTGTGACCATCTTTATTCTGCTGTCAGGGTAGGGGTGTGTGTGTGTGTGTGTGTGTTGCATGTAACATCAAACATTTAGTCTTTTTATTGTTTTGTGGCATGTTTTAAAATTCTCTTTTTCTTGATCTGGGCACAGTAATAAAATGTATGTCCTGAACCTTCAAGGCTGAAAACCTAAGAAGTAGTTGGAGTTCCTACTTCATGAGTCCAAAGACCTGACGGCTTTTCCAGGCTATACTGCAGAAGGAGATAATGATAATAACACCTTAGGTTTATGTGGCATCTTCTCTAAGAGGTTCAAAGTGGCTGGGCCACTCATGATTCCTTTACTGGAATGTCCTGTGAGATAAATTAGCCAGATACCCTCAAGTTCATGTGCCAATGAGGAAATGAAGTAATTCCATCAGTCTGCTAATGAACAGTATTCAGAATGCAGCTCTTCCAGTGTTCTACATACTGATCAGAACTTGAGTATGAGTTTACCTTTCTTAGATAGGATTCTGGAAAATGGTGGAGGCTGACTTTTGAACAACTGGTAATATTTTGAATTACATGCTGTTTGCCAAAAAGTGTCATGTTTAAAAAAGAGGTAGTTATTTTTCTAACGTGGACTTTTTGGGGGTGGAAGCTTATGGGTGTTGCGTCAAGGGGGTGTTTCATCATAATGAGTTAAATTCTCTGTGCTCAGCAGAGACAGGCAGACAGTAGATGGGATGAAAGTGGCTGCCCCCTCGTGAGTGTGTGTTGTGGACCGAGTGTGGCCTTGGAAGTGGGAGACCCTTGTCCCCTGTGGTGTCCATTCCTGAGTCCTCCCATCGTGGGAGCGTCTCCTTGTGATTATGGGTGATTAAATGGAGTTTTCAAGGGTGGTTTACCCATATGTTAAGCTCACTTTATTCATGCTGTTGAGTGCCTAACCTTTGGGTAATATGCGGCTCCACCGTAATGATCTAAATGTGGTATTGCTTACATTCATTGGGTTTTGCTTAAAATGAGACACTTTACATATAATTGATAGGTATCAGGCTTTGGGAATAAAGCTCTCCAGCCACCACTTGTTAAGAGCATCTCCTGGTTCATGCCCGCCCCCCCCAATGTGCGGTGACCCACCCTGCATGTTCCCAGCAGGGAAACTCCCCAAGGACAGCTTTCATCACAACACTCTCCAGCACAGGGAAGTGCATGGGGTCAGCAGGGCCTTCCAGGTAAAAACAACATATATCGGCCTGAAAACGGCCCCCTGCCTACCTTTCGCCTTGACTTCCTACCACCTCTCTTCGCTCTGCCCGTCATGACAGAACGGACTCTCATGTTTCCCCAAAGTTGTGCTGTTTCCCGGTTCCCTGGCCTGGAGTCCTCTTGCCTTCATTTCCCCTCTCACCTTGGATCTCCCATTGTTTCCTCTGTACTGTTGCCAGAGCTCTAAGCTGTGCCCTTCTGCTCTGATAGATTTAGGGGCTCCCCGTTGCCCCAGGACAGCCTCCCTCCCACACCCCCAGGGAGCATCAAGGCTCTGCCCTGGCCTGGGCCTCTCCTCGCCTGGCACCACGTGCAACTGCCCGGGCCCTGTGGGGTCATCTCTGCCACGGCCCTAGGCACGGCCCCAAAGGTGTCCTCCCCCCATCCCCAAACCCAGAGAGATCCAAAAATAGACACATAGAGTTACAGGGCTATAAAACGTAACTAATGCAAACATGTTCTTTTTGAAAGGAAGTTACCCCAATAATTTCAACTGTTATTACATTAAAAACAATAAATTTATCTATTTATTTATTTTTGGCTGCGTTGGGTCTTCTTTGTTGCGCGTGGGCTTTCTGTAGTTGCAGAGAGCCGGAACTACTCTTCATTGTGGTGCGCGGGCTTCTTATCGCAGTGGCTTCTCTTGTTGTGGAGCACGGGCTCTAGGCGCGCGGGCTTCAGTGGTTGCAGCACGCGGGCTCAGTAGTTGTGGCTCACGGGCTCTAGAGCGCAGCCTCAGTAGTTGTGGTCCACAGGCTTTGTTGCTCCACGGCATGTGGGATCTTCCCAGACCAGGGCTCGAACCCATGTCCCCTGCATTCGCAGGTGGATTCTTAACCACTGTGCCACCAGGGAAGTCCCTATTACATGTTCTATTACTTGTGAATAATTAGAAGAGGGTGCACTTTTAAGAGACCATACGCTGATACCATCGAGAAGGATTTCTTGCATGTTCCTTCTGCAGTGTGGTGCTGGTTCCAGCAGCCCATCTCCACGAGGAATCTGTGGTGCTGTCCGCCCTCCCCTGCTGACAGCTGTGGCTTGACACGCTGGATTTACTGCGCTCAGATGTCACCGTAAAGATTACGGGTGGATATGCACGTTCCAGGGGGTGGGTGACTTTTCCATAAAGTGGATAAAGGAGGGGGAAGTGTGTCCTTTGTGGAAAAACAGGGTACTTGGAAACTGCACGGCAACTATGACTAAAGCTGGAGTTAATTAAGAAATACTCCTCTGGCAGCAAGGAGCCACTTTTTTTTTTTTTTTTTTAAGATAATTAAACCTGAATGAATGTTAAGATGTGTTGTTTTGCATTTGCTTTGCTCTGAGGAGTGGAGTCTGTGAAGCACTGATAGTGGGAGAACAGGTGCTGCTGTATTAATGACAAGTTTTGAATCGAGTGAGCTGGGTGTTTGAAATGTTCATCTTTCCTTACTTGGGAGAATTGGCAAGATCTTCTGGACTCCGTTCTGTCATCACCGATCTCTTCAGCCTAGTGTTGGGCAGAGCAGGAGGTCCATGCAGAGTGAGTGGTGCACAGGCACCTTCCTCGAGGCTGAGCTTCCGTCCTGATGGATCGGGATATTTAGGTGTTGGGTCAGGGGCAGTTAGATGATGGGTCGGGGCAGTTAGACCATGGGTCAGGGGCAGTTAGATGATGGGTGGGGGCTGTTAGAGATGGGTCAGGGGCAGCTAGCTAGATGATGGGTCGGGGCAGTTAGATGATGGATGGGTCAGGGGCAGTTAGATGGTGAGTCAGGGGCAGTTAGACGAAGCTGCCAAAGCAGGAGGTGAAGGAGTAGTCCACGTGTAGCCCAGGGCAGCTTGGATCTGCTGCCCTTGAGTGAGTCTCGGTCAGGTCAGTGTGCTGGCTCCCTGGGAGGTGCCGAGGGCCTCTGACGGGGTGAGGTGAAGGATGAAATGTGCTGACCCGTCCCTCATTCCTGTCTCTTCCCGAGAAGGCTGGAGCCCCGCTGGGCTCCTGGCCCACCTTCCCGAGGAGGGTGCCGGCCCCTGTCCCTGCTCCGGGGCGCAGCCCGCAGTGGGCTCGGGGGCTCAGGGGCTTGGCGGGCGTTGGTTTGGGGTGTCAGGGCCGCCCAGGCTGAGCTCAGGGTACTCTGGCCTGGCAGGTGGTCTCCTGCGTGACAGCTGCTCACTCAGAGGTGCAGGAGACTGCAGAGTGACAGTGTCTGTGTGGCTGGATTTAGGAATGGTCATCAAGGAAAAAAATCGTGTTTTGTATTTTGTGCTGTGTAACTGAACCGAGGAAGAGCGTGTTAGAGGTGAGTTAGGCCCTCAGTTTGCTTTCTTTCTCCCAGTGGGATGATTTTCTGTTTTATGATGCTCTCAAACTATCAACCACAGTGTGTGCGTCTGTGTGTGGCCTGTGTCCAAGGGTGTCCGTGGATCTGTGAGCACCACGTGTGTGTGTCCGCGCGGGAGGCTGGGATGGAGGGTGGTAACTGCACTGATGCTCTATTGAAAGACTCGGGACTTAGTTTACAGTCCTAGGCTGGCTTTTGGTGTCTCCCAGGGAATAAAAGAAATGCAGTCAGTTTTTGTATGGTTCATTAAATCTTTAAAAATCCATTTATACTAGGGTACATTGCTGGAATATTTAGAAACCAATTTACAGAAAGCTTCATTTTTTTTTTTCAGTTTGTTTGTATTAACTCAGCTATAACTTGATTTTTCCTGCTTCATTTCCAAACTTCTCATTTACGTACAAGTGCTGCATTGTGTGAACGCTGGTTCTGCACAGGGCGGAGCCTCTGAGGCCCCTCTCTGCCACTCAGCTCCTCTGCGTGGGTGCTCTGTGCTCTGGCCTGTGAAGTAATCTCAGCCTCTTTTCCCCCCTTGTTTATGCATCCCCATCATTACCGTGCCTGGCTCCTTGGGGATCTGACTGATTGGTGAACTAGTGCTGGCAGAGGAAGTGGAAGACAATGCACAAGTGTTTTATTTAAACAAACGCTCTACAATTTATCTTATTGCATTTCGGCCTTTGAATGGGAACGCCACAAGTAATCCTATTACAGTCTAGAAACTGCTTGCTCACAGCAGATTACAGGCTTCAGAGTGTGTTGCTGTGCCTTTGGAAGCACGTAAGTCTTTAATAAACGAGGCAATTTCCAGATTCATCAGTAACTAACCAGGAATATGACGCGTTTTATCCCAACCCAAGCTGCAGAGTGTTGGAGACAATCTGCCTCTGCAGATGAAATCTCTCTGTAGCTCATGGTTCAGCCTCTGGGAACGCAGGATTCTTCCTCAGAGGTGCTGGTTTGAGCTGGTGTGATGAATGTTTTCTTGAAAAATGTTAAGCATTAATTGTTTACAAGAGCATAGATACTTATTATAGGGAATTTGGAATATACAGATGATTTTGTAGAACATAATAAGTCACCTACAGTCTCGCCAGAATAATCTAAAATTTGAGTATTTCTTTTCAGTCTGAATTTCTGTATGTGTGTGTGTGTATGTAAATACAGATGCTTTTTAAAAGTAGTTGAAATCATGATGTATGATTGTTCCTACTTCGTTTACTTGCTATGTTCACATTTTCCCATATCTTTTTTATTTGGCCGCACTGTGTGGCATGCAGGATCTTAGTTTCCTGACTAGGGATCGAACCCGTGCCCCCTGCAGTGGAAGCGCAGAGTCTTAACCACTGGACCGCCAGGGAAGTCCTTCCCCTGTCTTTTAAAAATGGTCATAATAAATTTTAAAGGCTATATAGTATTTCATTGTGTGGATATATACATATTTATCTAACTATTTGCCTAGTGTTGGAAATTCGTTGCCCTATTTTTCACCATTTAAAAATATTGTTAACAATCAGCGCATAAAATTTGGCCTATGGTTTGGATTATTTATTTAAATTAGGTGTATAGTTTTTTGTGGGGTAGGAAATCATGAACCTTTTTAAGGCTCTCAGTTTATGTATTTTGCCAGTTTGCTCTCCAGAAGTTGTGCCAGTGCACACATGGCCAGCCTGGGAGGTTCTTCCTGCCTCTGCCAGGGAGACCTCCTGGGTCAGTGAGTGACACACTCACACTCACAGCTGTGGGCCCCTGGGCCCAGGAATGAGGTCTGCAGCCTCATTTTGATCGTCTGTTAGCTGGGCTGTAATACCTGCACCTTCTCTTTGAAGATTGAATGAGAGACACGTATGTAAAGGGTGTGTCCATGAGCTTGTCCACTGTCGGCATCTGGTGCTTGGTCGTTGTGGAGGAGGTGACTGATCTTATGTGCAGGGTTTAGATTCTTCCATGTTACTGGAGCAGGGCAGTGGCTTGGGGGGATGAGAGGTAACCACAGCAACTCGTCCCCCACTTTCAGGGAGACACACAAAGTGCTTCTCCGACCTGGGATTCTGTGTAAAACAGTTTGACAACCAATGTTTCATATTAAAAAAATAAAACAAACCAAAGCAGCTTCTTCTCCTGAGGATGCTATGTGAGTGGAATGCAAAGGTGTCCTTGTGTGTAGATAATTTCCTGCCCTTCCACACGACCCCCCTGCGGTGCTTAGTCAGTGCACATCAGGTGCCCCTCTGCCCTGTACTTTGGGTGTGGGATGACATTTTCTACAACTTTCCTGCTAGCCTGACTGGCTTATGGCTGTGAAGTGTGTCTTTTCTCCACTTTAAGACTTACGCGTTTCCTTTGCCTCTGTGGTCTTCAAGGATTCCTTCTATCCTGCCTGAGATACAAAAATGCCAAGTATCTGCACCATTGTTCATCCTGCTGCTTACCTGCTCCCAGATCTTACTTAGATCAGTTGTAAAGCACATCTGGTCTTAGCAGTTCCCTGACAATTGTTTTCTGCCCACTCACCTTCTCACTGAGGTGAGTTATCTGAGCAACACTCCGTCTTCTGTTCAGATTCTGCTGCTGCTGGAATTATAAATGTTTCGTCTGTTTCTTTTGAGTGTGTCATGTCTCCCCATGATATGTGAAGAATGTGTCCTTGTTACTGTTCCATTTGGAGTAGTCTGTACCGCTTCAGTACTCTTCATATGAACTGGGTTTTATCTTTGTATTCTTGAGGTGTGTAACAGATTTATAAGGATTTGTGTTAAGTTTCCTAGGATTGCAAAAGTTGGGAAAGACCCAGTAGCTTTTCAGTTACTTGACTCTGAGATGGATGTGGTACTAGTTTTTAGACTAACTGCTTTTGAGAACTTTTTAGAAGCCTTGCAGCTGTGTGTCCCACTTTTGGGTGTTTGAACCCCCTGAAATAATGATGCACAGTAGTCACTTTTTCACTGAAGTCTGCGTGACATCTTTGAACTTCCGAAAACAAATCTATGTGTACATATTGGGAAAGAAATAGACATAGGACCCTAAAACCCATTTTTAAGTTTTTAATATGGCAGTGAGTGTCAGAAATGGGTAGATTTTAGGTGGATCTTTCGGGCGTGTTATTTGAATGGGGTTGGATTGGTGCGTGGCTGTTGTGTGCCGTCAGACACTGACAGGTGCCTCTTTCCTTTATAATCCCCAGGTGTAACAGGATGCCTCTGTAGTTATTTCCAACTGCCATTCATAAAACTGCTGGCCAGTCCTGCCGGGTGGCAGTGGCGGTTGCAGTGCCTTTCAGACTGTCAGAGGACGTCTGCCATCCCCTCGTAGCCCACTTGCCCTTCCCTTGCGAGGCTCACACCACTCAGACCAGTGGGGTGTTGTTTGTTGACTTGGGCTCTTCCAGCATCGCATGCTCTGCCATCACTTGGCCACGTTTAGTCAGTGATTATGGGTCAGAGCTATGGCCAGAACCAAAAATGGTTGCTAGAAAGAGTCAGTTGGATTATCCCAAGCTGCTATCAGAGTATGGATTTCAAAGTGCAGAATTAAGGAAATAGGGAGAAACCTGTTAAAAATCATGGATTTAGTTGTCTGGGGTCTCAGAACATAACTATGTGATACTTGTGCAAGTTTTTAGAGACTGAGGTCATTTGAGATTTGAAAAACCATTCATTTTTAAAAGGATAAAATCAAAAAAAAAAAAAAAAAAAGGATAAAATCGTTCTTCTTTTGTGTATTTAAGCAAAAATGTAACCTAACATCCCAGGTAGCTTTGCTGTGTGGACTGAAAGATTAACAGCATTTTTATGAAGCTCTAGCCATTATCTTCTAGTCTGAAACACTTTAATATTCCTATAAATGAATTTAAATAAATTCCAGTGTCCACTTTAACCATTTCCAGCAATTCTAAGGCAGCGAGGAAGCTTAGTTGGTGATTGGATTTCTGGCACCGGCTTTTCAAAGAGGACATTGATGTGAAGATTGAGAGGAATGAATACTAGGAATTATTACTATTGTAATGCTTTTAATAAGAGGGTTTCAATGCCCATGAACAGTTATGTTCCCCCTTGACTGTGTGGGAAAATTCAGGATGCATTCCCAGTTCCACAAGATTACATTGGAGAGACAGAAAAAGAAAAGGGAAGAAAATCTTTAAAAAAGTACATTTGAGGGACTTCCCTGGTGGTCCGGTGGTTAAGAATCTGTCTTGCAATGCAGGGAGCACCGGTTCAATCCCTGGTCAGAAAACTAAGATCCTACATGCCGTGGGGCAACTACGCCCGCGCACCGCAACTACTGAGCCCACACGCCACAACTAGAGAGAAGGCTGTGCACTGCAATGAGGAGCCCACGTGCCGCAACTAAGACCCGATGCAGTTAAAAAATAAATTAAAAAACAAAAAAGTACATTTGAAAATACCAGGAGAATGCTCATCTCCACTTAGACCTGCTCTTTTGTTAGTATCCAGATCTTCATTGGACAAAGTGAAACATGCTAAAACACTTGAGTCCTTTTCTCCTGCCATCTCACAGGGAGCTAGCGTTTTCTTCCCTTAGTTTGTATTATTTGTTATTTATTTATTTGTTTGTTTCTGGCTGTGCTGCACCGCTCGCGGGATCTTAGTTACCCGAGGAGGGATTGAACCCGGGCCCTGGCAGTGAAAGCGCCAAGTTCTAACCACTGGATCGCCAGGGAACTGCCCCCTTAATTTTTATATCTTGCTATTTATATTGTATGGCTTGGACTACTATTAACTTTTTAGAATACTTACTTTAAATATTAGAATGATGGTTACAAAAACTGTAGCAGTTTCAGAAACCACTTATAAGATGCACATTTTATATATAGCATGCTTCCAAGTAGTTAAAGGAATGCATTAGATGATTTGGAAACATACTAAACCAATAACAGTTTGTTTTAGCGTGATGAAATATGGTGGTTTCCCCTTTTTTTTATTCTAAAATATTTATACTGTGGTTGTATGTTTGTGATAAACTAAAACTATATACTCTCTTGCTTTTATTTTAAATGTCCTGGAAAACTTATTATGGTCTTAAATAATATGCATCCTGAGGCAATTATTCTACATAAAAAGTTGATATCAATCAAATATCTAAAAGTTCAAGTAAATGTACGTTAGAGAGGACATTTAAAAACCGAAAATTCTAGATGGGAGTTACATCAGTCCCAAATTAAAGCTTTTTAACTATTGTCCCTTGGATTAAAATAAATTCAACTTAAATCTTAAGTTTTAGCACACTGACAAAGGTGGTATTTTAAAAATGTTTTAAACTAAATGAAATTTAAATGCTTACTTTAAGTCCTTGGAATAAAGCTGTCATGTAGGGGGAAACCAAGTTAACCTTTGTAATTCCTTGGGTAAAGGTGACAGCACCGACGTGTTGGGGCGATAATTCCAAGTACTGCAGGTCTTCTGAGCAGCCAAAAGTGGAGTGGCCAGCTATTAAGTGTGTTGATGTCATTGCTAGAATTGCAGGTAATTAAAAAGAACAGATGTAGGGCTCATCTCAACACTGGAGTTTATGAAAGATGGAGCTCCTCAAGGAAGACCTTCCTGTGTGCCCCAGGGTTGGTTGAGCACCTCTGACTCTCTCGGAGGGTGTTGGGGGTGCTCCTTCAAGATTCCACGGTAGCCTTTCTAAAACTTTTCTCCAGCGCTCAGTGGAGGAGGCTGGGTGTAGCCTCTGCTCCGCTAGGACTTCTTGGGATCTTCCGTGAGCACACAGACAGGTCTTCTCACGCTGCTTGATCACAATGGGTTTGGGTTACACCCTGGCCTTAAATTGGGCCTCCGTAATTTGTTGGAGGCTTCTGCTATGATGCAGTTGGGTCCAGGAGCTGGTTGGGATGATATATGAGGGAAAATTTATGGTAATAGTGGAGTCAGGGTGTATTCCCTTACTCTGTTCTCTTTACAAGTTAAAAATATCTAAAAAGTATAGCAGGCGTGTCACAATTTTTCAGTAGGTGCCAGATTTAGGCATCAACGTTTAGAGTGCTTAAGCGCTGTGAAGAGAGAATTCCATTAATTATACAGTTTTGTTTTGCTAAAAAGTTCAAAAGCATCTCCACTGCTGTCTTGTGATTGCTGGGACCATGCAGTTCAGTTCCAGGTGTGCAGTGTGGCTCATATGCTCCCCTGGTCCAGGAGCTGGCTCCCCCCAATAGAACTGTGAGCTCCAGGCCAGGGGTGATGCTTTGTTTCCTTCACACTTTGTGAGTATGGACCTTGCTGAGAAATTAATGTGTCCGACTCCCCTCCCCACACTTCTCCTCCTAGAAACCCTTGTTTATTCAAATAAGTGAAGTTAAATGCCTTATGGGAAAAGGCGTGGTGTATTTAGAGAATCAGATCCAACTTTGTTTAAACATTCTATTACAGGATCATACTAACCTTTTCCTAAAAACACCACCAGACTCTTGATTTGAGAGGTTTTCGCCTGTTTTCCTTTTGCATCAAGTACTAGCAATGAAAGAAAGCCGAAATCTGGTGGGCCTCTTTATTCTGCTCTTTTTTTTTTTTTCTGAATATGGAAACCACCAGAAACCAATAAAAAAGAATAGGAAGTGACTGGAGAGCAGACAGGAAATACCAGTTTCCCTAGCGAAGTACCGCAGCTCATCCAGAGCCTGAGGTCGGGGTCAGAGGGCGTCTCTGCTACCCGACCCGCAGCATCTACAGCTGTGCAGCCTCGCGGAGGCGCCCGGCGTCACCCGGATTCCTAGACTGATGCTCCTGGGAGCCTCTGCACATGCGGGCGCTCTGGGGGCTGGTCGGGGAGGGGTGCCCCAGGTCCCCCAAGGGGCAGAGCTTGGATGCTGTGCTGGAACTGGAAAGCTTGGGATGGGAAAGTCATCTGCCCCCCAGGTTCAAGAAAAGTACAGAGAAAACGGAAGTACTTCCCTTCAAATACAGGAAATCCCCAGTTGCTTTTATGTTTCCCCTCACAGCTGTGTGAAATAATTATCTTGCGATTTAGCCTTAATATTGAGTTTCAGCTGCTTTTACTGTGTGGCATCCCGAGGGTTGGTTTTCAGTATTTCCTTAGTACAGTGTACAGTATGTCTCGTCTACACTGATTATTGTTCTTTGTTAGTTTAGAAGTCCTGTTTTACCCAGAGAAACAGAACAGAAAAATAACAGCAATTTTGAATTGCAGCTCTTCTCGTTCTCATTTTTAAAAATACGGCTCCTGTAAAAACTGTGGCAGGAGGAAAGAAGGGGCGTGCTGTTGTCCCTGGGGATAAAGTAGGCAGGAGACCAAAGGCAACTCCGTTTCCACTTAGTAATGATTTTATTAATGAATCCCAGTAGTTTTAACAGCAGAGCAGGATTTCCTCCTATTGTGATTCTTGATGACCTCCAAGATATAATTCTTTAGGGTAGCACTCATATGACCTCTTTCTGATTACAGGCTTGTAATAATTAGATGTTTATCCCCAGAAAATAATGCCATAAAATTTTATTACTTGTGCAAGGGAAGTGCTTGTGTACCTTATCATGTAAATTGTTATCCTATAGTCTACATCATTCCAAAAATGTATGGAGAAGGCTGTTGACCAAAAGTTCTCCCATAAACCAGTTCTTGGACTTACAGAGAGAATACCTTCAAAGTGCCTGACAAATTGTACCCACAGTTCCATTGTTGAATAGCATCTGGGTCTGGGGGAAGAAATGGAAAACCAGGGACGTATCTGGTGATTGGTTTTTAAGGTTAGGTTAGGTCAAGGGCAAAATAAACATTTTATAAAATAGGTATCAGCAACTTTAAAACCATTCACATAAAAGACGCAGAGTCAAAATAAACTTCACAGTGTTTCCGTGGGGATAACCTGCAGGTGTAAGGCATCTCCTGGGCCAAGAAGATAATGGAGAGAAGACATGGAGAGTGTGATGGGGAATGTTGATTCCACGTGTCACTCGGTGGCATCAGTGTCGTCGTTCGCTGATTTCTAAGCATATGGATCCTCAGCTACAAGGGACCCAAGAAAACCACCGAGGAATTAGCCCCTGTATACGAGTTTCTCTGAAATGGGCACATCTTCCCGAAAGTGCCAAGTGAGAGAGCTGTGTTGGATTTTGTCACGTGTGAATCTCATCTGGATAGTATTTGCAGTTTTACATGACACGTGATTGAAGTGTTCCAACAAGTGAGTGTCTCCTACTGCTTGCACTGTCTGCACGTCACTTCATAGAAGTAGTGAATCCAGTGGGTTCTTGTAGCAAATTCAGGAACAGTTGATCTCTGCATAGTTGCTTTATTTTATATGGATGGTGGCTGTACCTTTGTATTTATCGATGTGGATTGATTACATTTACTGTCTATGCTGTAGGATGCTAGGTTACTGTAAGTCAGAATCCGACACCTTTGTCAATTCGCTGTTTTTTGGCCATCCCTTGTGAGCAGAAATGCTGGTTTACCTGCCTCACTTTAAGGAAATGTGATGGGCCAAACAACAGATGCATTTTTACCAAGGACGCACCAAGAGGAGAATCACACTAGGTCTTTTAAACAGCAAGCTCTTCCTTAAAAATATGATTTGACATTTACATCAGTTCAGCATACGTACAATTCCCCATGTAATTAGTAGAATAGAAGGTAGGGCAGTACAGATCCTAAGAAGTCACTTTTAAACCTGAAAGCCTTCTGAGCAGTGTAGACGTGGTCTTCATCAGATGTTTGCCTGGGGATCACGCCTGTGGCGATGCACTCAGTGCCATTCACAGCAGCCAGTTCTAAGTGTTAAAAACCCTTATTGGAAAAGCTCTGTTGGCCTGATACCTGCTTCGTTTTCACCCTTGGAGATTCACGTTGCTTGTTGTTCAGCAAGACAGGCGAGTCTTTTCCCCTCCGTCTGTGATACCCAGGTCTAGAAGCTAAAAACCCAACATGAGGTTGAGGCAGCACAGAGATATTGCTCCTTGCCAGACACGTGGATCTGAACCAGCTGCTGTCTTACGTTTGTCCTTGGCCGAGGGGTGCAGAATCAGACTGGGAATCAGACCTGGAGGTCACCTGGTGCTCTCTCCCTCCTTCACTGACCACTTATGGGGGACACCTGGAGACCCCACCGGCTTACAAGTACGGTCCAAAGTGCCACACGTGTGGTTTTGACCAGATTCAACACCCAAGGACATTTACCATCCATTCACAGTTTCACCATCTAATATAATAATAACAATTTGGGAAATTTAAAAAATACTTGGTTGACATTTGGCAACCATAGTATAAAAAACGAGGCTAGTTTCATGGATGCGGCCCAAGGGGTCCCAGGGTAGGTTACGGTGTCCCTGGCTGATGCTCAGAGTTTACTGGAATCTGCTGCCCCCCCTCCCTTCCCCCAGCTCCATCTGAGGGAGAAGGGAGATGCTCTGGAGGCATGTGGATATGGGGTTTGGAACCATTTCTTAGCTGTGGGACCTCAGACAAGTGACTCAACCACTGAGTTGCAGCTTTTTCTTTTTTTTTTTTGAAGGGCACGGCACTCCCTCCCTTGGAAGGATGTTGGAGAATAAAGCTCTAGCTCAGAGCCTAACTGGTCTTCTGTGTCCTTGGGGAGACAGCGCTGCTCATCTTAATTTTCTGATCTCTTTCCTGGTCCCATGACCATTCTTCAGAGAATCAGTCATTAGTTGATTAATTAAGAAATGAGCATCTCTTACTGAGTTTGTGGTGCTAGTGATGTGAAGATGCCCTCTCAGAGCCCCCAGTCCAGTGGGAAACAGCGGCAGCAGGGTGGGAAATGGGGTAGAGACCCAAGGACCACGTATCGTGGAAACCCAGGGAGGGTCACCTTCACTCTTCCCAGGCTGATGGCAAGTAAGAGCCCACCCAGAGAAGGTGACGTTCAAAGTGGGTTTGGGTGAGTCCACCAGGGGGAGAGAGACTGACCTTGGAGGGAAGGGGCGTATTGTCAAGCAGAGGAATTTGTACCTGCCTCCATGAGCATTTGAAGGTTCTAAAGTGGGGGAAATTACACGAAATTACTGAAAATGCTTTGGAAATGTTCTTATTTTAAATTTTTTTTGGAGGGAGAGAGAGGCTACTGGTTTTCTTCTCAGTGTTCTTCCTTCTCTAGCTTGAAATTCTTCTGTTATCAAAGACCAAGAAGAAATACAATTGGTTAGTAGTAGCCTACGTTCTCCACACTGTAGCCTGTCTGTTCTGTGCTCCAAATATAGCTTAGAACCTTAATTTCCTCCTTTAGTTACTTAGAAAATTGTTCCTGCACTTCAGCTAATTCTTGGGTTTATCTTCCTGACAGAGTTCTTTGTGGTTCATAGCACATTTCTGTTTCCTCCTTGGCCATGTGCCTGCCCCTCCAGTTTTTTGTTTTTTTTTTTAGCATTAAATTAATTAATTAATTAATTAATTAATTTTTGGCTGCGTTGGATCTTCGTCGTGGTGTGCGGGCTTCTCATTGCGGTGGCTCCTCTTGTTGCTGAGCATGGGCGCTAAGTGCGCGGGCTTCGGGAGTTGTGGCTCGCGGGCTCTATAGAGTGCAGGCTCGGTAGTTGTGGCGCACAGGCTTAGTTGCCCCGCGGCATGTGGGATCTTCCCGGACCAGGGATCGAACCCGTGTCCCCTGCATCGGCAGGCGGATTCTCAACCACTGCGCCAGCAGGGAAGTCCCCCCTCCAGCTTTTAGATATGTTGTTTTAAAAACTGAACCACCCAGTTAGATTAATTGCTTTGCATAATGCTGTGTTATCTTCCTCAAGCTGTCATGCTTTAGCGTCCCCAGAGCTGCAAAGACAGTGATCTCTTTTAGTTGAGTAATGTGTTCTTTTCCTTGGAGTTTTCAAAATTAGGTCTAGAGATGGTATCTGCTGCCGTGCTGCTTATTCCCTTGTCTTGTTATTACTAGTTTCAAAACTGGATTCTCACTTTCTTCCAGGGCTCTTGACTGCCTGACGAATGAGTTCCTGTTTGGTCCAAATTATGGGTGAATTTGATTTTCTTCATACTTTTCCAACATTTTTACAATGAACTACATTTATTTTGTGAAAGAACAAAGTGTTGTTAATGACAAAGAATGAAACTGAGGATGACAGCTTCTCTTACTGCTTCTTCAGAGGCAGGACAAGAGTTCTTACGACATGCTCTTAAAGTTCTAGAGTGATACTTGGAGGTTTCCCTCACATTTTGATTCTGTGCAAATTTGTGGTTAAAAGTAAAGAAGTTATACATATTTTATATATATAAAACTTGGTTTCTCTGGATAGTAAGTGGCAAATGCTCATAGCAGTGCTTTGTCTGTTTTGCCTCCCTCTTATTTGCACCCACATTTCTTCATACTCCTGCAAGTACATCCAGCATTTCCTCTTGTAATACATTTTCTGAGCAAAGGGTACCTTTAACTGGCAGACTTGCATTCCATTGTCTGTCCAGTCTTGATCCTGCAAAGAAATGTGTTCTTTGTGCTGGTCAATCTTGGTCTAATGGCACATAAAGGTTAGAGTACTGCTGTATTTTGAGCAGTTTCTCTGTCACATAATCTTGAACAACTGGGTACTATGCTGCTTCTTTCTGTGTTGTATCAGTCTCCAGAAGAAAGGGATTTTGGAGTTTAAAAAAAAAAATTCCTTTTTCCCTCAAAGTACATTTTCTTTATCTGGTTGGCACTTGTCTTCCAAAGCAGTGATTTTCAAAGCATAATTTCTGACAATGCAGATCTTGGGTTCTTCCATTTCATATACTTCCATTTTTAAAAAACTAAGTAAAAAATTTAATAGTTACTGAAATTTGTTACCTGTAAATGAAAAATTAGTGTGAGATTTGAGTTCAGTATTTTAAAGTGTGGATGTCACTTAGTACTTGGCAAGGTTGCGAAACAGCGACAGGTATGTACATGCAGGTGCTTTTAATTCAAGTAATAAAACTTGAGAAGGAAGTTTTCTCAGCGTAAGATCAGTGTGGTCTTTGAGTTGGTTGTGGTTTTCAGTGGCTGCTTTTTTTTTGCTTTTAAATTATAAATTAGTTCATTTGGTGTCATCGTTATCAATTTACAGTGGCATTGTGTCATGTACATTTAACTTATGCTAATTTAACTATAAATATTTGCTTAAAGATAATTAACAGTATATATATATATATATATATATTTTTTTTTTTTCCATGCAGCATTCTCCTAAACAAGTCAGACTTGTGTTTACCAGACTTCTGGTGTTCAACCAAAGAAATAGCAGTCTCTTCCAACACTACAGGAAAAACTGGCAGCATTGGCCTTTGTGGGAGAAACTGCAGTACTCAGAAACCCATATACGTGCTGTACGGTGTAGTCTACTTACGTAATTTTCAGGGATAATTTTGTCTTAACCTTAGCCTTGATCTTAGAAACCCTGCATAAAAGGTGATACCATGCGGTTTGCTGTGAATTCTTTGGCCAGATCTACAGGGTGTAGTGATACGCTTTATTATCAGCAGCATTGGGGGATTATAATTTTTTAATAATGAGAATTTAAGTTAGGTATGCTTTGGTGTTCAAGCATGACCCAATGTCAGTAGATGTGTATTTTTACCCTCCATTTGTTTGTACAGTGACAGTCCATGTTTGTCATTGACTTTGTTCTCTGTTGGGAAGTAGTAATGGTTGAGAAATGAGAGCTGTGTTAAATAAACTGGAGAGCCACTGGTTTAAAGCAAAGCAGTCTTTCCTTCCCAGAGGTGGGAGTCCCTGGGAGTAGTGATGTGTTGTTCACTTCTGAACATTCATCCAACTGACCAGTGATAGAATTAAGTCCCTATTCTTCTTCTTCTAGTATGAAAGCTTCTCACTGAAAATGCAAGGCACTTACGGGGCACTTTGACTCCATCAAATTAATGAGAAGAATATTAAGAGCCCAATGGATGCTTGGCCAAAGGACTCAAATGGGCGATTTACAAAGGAGAGAACTAACTAGTAAAAAGCCATGGAAAAACACTGAATATACCTACTATTCACAGACTCACAAATTAAAATATTATCATTTATCTTATTAAGTTGGTGAAACAAAAAATGCATAACATAACCCCATGCTGCAAAGTCATAGTGACCTGGTGCGTTTGGACCACCACCTTGCTGGTGCTCTTGTGCAAAAGTGTACATGTCCTTTGAAAAGCACTTTGGCAAGATTATCAAGATCTACAAAAATGTTCTTACCCTTTCATTCAGTTCCTAGAATATTGTTCTCTGGGAAATTGTTTATCCCTAGAAAATTGAAATTATGGGTGAGAATATTCAGCCAGCATTATTTAAATTCTGAAATCCTCAGAATGACTTCAAAGGTCCAACAGCAGGAAAATTGTTATGTAAGCCATGGTTTATCCATTAGAAGAAATGACATGTAGCCATTAAACGTATACAAAGACTCTAGCAAAGTGAAAAAAGGTTATGCTAGGTTAAGTGAAAAAAAGGTACAAAATTAAATGTATCCTACAATTAGAACAATGTTAAATACGCTATAACTAAGGTAAAACCCAAATGTTATTCGTTGAAGGGTAGAGAGTTTATAGATGCATTTTCTATTTTTTTGGTTTATAATTAAGAGGTTCATCAAAGTAAAGAGAAAATTAAAGAATTAGATAAGGCTATGGTAGGATGAAAATGAAATGCTGGGATGATTTTATTTTGAATCCAAGGGAATGTGTCAGCTCCTTTGGTGTGCCGCCTGGTTCTGCTAGCAGTTCATTTGCTGTGTAAGTGGATATTGCTTTCCTCAATGCCCAGGTATGAATGAGAAGTAATTTTGGTAGTTAAATGAACATGTTAAGGCCATATTTTATTTTATTTTATTTTATTTTTTAACATCTTTTTTGGAGTATAATTGCTTTACAATGGTGTGTTAGTTTCTGCTGTATAACAAAGTGAATCAGCTGTACATATACATACATCCCCATATCTCCTCCCTCTTGCGTCTCCCTCCCACCCTCCCTATCCCACCCCTCTAGGTGGTCACAAGGCACCAAGCTGATTTCCCTGTGCTATGTGGCTGCTTCCCACTAGCTATCTATTTTTACATTTGGTAGTGTATATATGTCAATGCTACTCTTACTTCGTCCCAGCTTACCCTTCCCCCTCCCCGTGTCCTCAAGTCCATTCTCTATGTCTGTGTCCTTATTCCTGTCCTGTCCCTAGGCTGTTCAGAACCTTTTTTTTTTTTTTTTTTTAGATTCCATATATGTGTATTAGCATACGGTATTTGTTTTTCTCTTTCTGACTTACTTCACTCTGTATGACAGACTCTAGGTCCATCCACCTCACTACAAATAACTCAATTTCATTTCTCTTTATGGCTGAGTAATATTCCATTGTATATATGTGCCACATCTTCTTTATCCTTTCATCTGTAGATGGACACTTAGGTTGCTTCCATGTCCTGGCTATTGTAAATACAGCTGCGATGAACATTGTGGTACATGACTCTTTTTGAATTATGGTTTTCTCAGGGTATATGCCCAGTAGTGGGATTGCTGGGTCGAATGGTAGTTCTATCTTTAGTTTTTTAAGGAACCTCCATACTCTTCTCCATAGTGGCTGTACCAATTCACATTCCCACCAACAGTGCAAGAGGGTTCATTAAGGCCATATTTTAAAGCTCAAGTTCCATCTGCTGAGTGTGTCTGTTTTTGCGAAGGTATTTATTGCAGCTTCCTTTCTCTATTGAGAATACAAGCCAGAGGACCATGTAGAAATAGATTTTCTTTCTTAAGTATTTTAGAGTAAATCTTTGAATCATCAAATATTTTGATTCTCACTCCTCATTTTGGATCGTTTTTATAATCCTGTTTGCAAAAGTCTGTCCTCCCTTTGATATGTAATTGGTGTATTAGTGACTCATGCTTTTTAGCAAAGTATTTACTACATTTTTTCTATAGTACACGTCTCTCAAAGATGTTCATTCCTCACTAAATAACTAAGATCACACGTTTTTGGATGCAGGTTGAAATCTGCATAAATGCTTATTCGTGCAGTGTAAGTGGGTCTTGAACAATAAATAGGCACATCTCCATATATTGGTGACCTCTCAGTTATGTTTTTTATTTGTACATATTTTCCTTACTGTTCTAGAAGAACTTAAAGTGACTTTATAGAGAAAATGTTACTTTGAGAAAAATATATGGCATCTTTCGATAGCTGTTTTTTTTCCCTTTAGTGAGGAACCATCTTATGAGCCATTAGCAGTGTATTTTCTGCATTTTTGTTTGTGTTTGGCAAGGATTACTCGGGTCAGCAGGCATAATGGTCACTCACAGCTTGGTGAGTTTTTTCATTTAAATTTACATCTACTGAAGAGCCTCCTCATTAAATGAAATTTGCTTCTGGGAAGAGGAGGAGAAGTGTAGGAGGAGCTAAGCTCTGCTTAGGGCAGATTCTTTCCTGAGCCTCTTCAAATCTTCCTTTTTAATTTGGTTTCTTCGGTTCTTTACTCATGGAGTCTCTTTGTGTGATAAATGAAAAAACAGGAAACCCCATCTATTGATTCAACCAGTGTTTGTTGAGCACTTACTTGGTACCAGGTACCATGTAAGGTGCTGAGAGATACATGGTATCCTTAGTACTTGAGTATTTTAGAAAATGAGGTTAATCGCTGCTTTTGGATTGTAATCATTAGCATATTATAAGGCCTAAGTTTGGAAAATTAGTGAGGGGTACATACACTACCCTTATAAATATAACATTGTTGTGAAGAAAATCTCATTCAGGGATCCTTACCCGATCTCTTCCCCCTTCATCCAGAAATTTACTTGAGTTGGGTGGCTTTGGGTACCAACTTGGAAGAAATTCCTTCCATTGCAGTTTTCACCAGTCATCACTTACTCTCCAGTGTATTTACCTACTGGGCTTGTCATGTTAAAAGGATTCACAATACAGTCATTACCCTGACGGAACTCACTAACAGGACAGGAGAAGAAGAAAAAGTGAATCTCTGTGAACATGAATTCTTCAGGGACACACAGAGAGCTTTGGCCCCATGGAGGAGGTGGGACTTGGTTTTGGAGATGGGACCTTGTTAGAGTAACAGATTCCAGGCCAGGAGACAAGTCTGAGCAACGAGGAATCTGCAAGGTTTCATGAACTATACTTACAGCAGGTGGGGCTGGTGCGTAGAGGGTGCTGTCGGCCATCTTGGGAGGTGAGGTGGCAGAGACCTACCTGCATGGCAGGCTGCATAGGCAGACATGGGCATTTCTCCCTTATCGCCTAAGAAATGCGATCCTGTGAGGTTTTGAATAGGTGAGATTCCTGATGATATCTGAGGAAGACTGTGGGCAGGGACCTGTAGGGTTATGTCAGTTGCAGAGGGGATAAACAGAGGACCTGGGGGAACGTATGTTGCATTAGGTAGTGAGTGATGAGCATCTGAACGAAGATGCCTGTGGGAATAGAAAGGGCTAATGCAAGGGACATGGATCCTTCTTTTGATACAATGTGAGAGGAAGGAGGCAAAGATGCCGTGCTGAGGTTAGGCGCTGAGACACAGAGATAGAGAATTATTCAATCATAACTCAATTCCGGTCAGCAATCATCTTTGTAACCTTACATATCAATTTTCTCATCTGTAGCCTACAGAATTAACCTGCAGGTTCCCTTAAACTGGGAAGTGTAATGATTATCCACTTTTATGTAATCACACATCTTATTTTCCGAGGATGGCCCTGGCTTTTAGTCAAGGATAATTTCAAGCCCCTGATTTTTGGTGTGCACATTTTGTCAATGGGATACTCTAGTAAGACTGTTGGGATTTTATCACTACCATATGTGGGAGGCCTGGCTTCATGAGTTATACTGTTTTTCTGTTGATATCTCATTACATTGTTTTCTGTGTGTGTGTTTTTTAAAATTAATTAATTAATTTTTTGGCCTTGCTGTGCTCCATGCGGGATCTTAGTTCTCTGACCAAGGGTCGAACCCGTGCCCCCTGAAATGGAAGTGTGGGGTCTTAACCACTGAACCACCAGGGAGGTCCCTTTTTTCTGTGTGTTTTTTTTTTTGCGGTACGCGGGCCTCTCACTGTTGCGGCCTCTCCCGTTGCGGAGCACAGGCTTCGAATGCGCAGGCTCAGCGGCCATGGCTCACGGACCCAGCCTCTCTCCGCGGCATGTGGGATCTTCCCGGACCGGGGCACGAACCCGTGTCCCCTGCATCGGAAGGCGGACTCTCAACCACTGCGCCACCAGGGAAGCCCTTTTCTGTGTTTTTAAATGCCATACTGCTCTAGAGCAGCACTTCTTCAGCTTTCATGTGCGCACTGGGGAACCTGTGAAAATGCAGACTCTGGGTCAGCAGGTCCGAGGTGGGGGCTGAGTCTCCACTTCAGACAAGAGCCCAGGCAGTGCAGATGATGCTGGACCTTTGATGATCAGGAGCTGCGGGCTCTGCAGGAAGGATGCTTCTACTTAAATTGCATGCTTTGAAGCCTGATTATTATTAATTATTGATGGTGGGAAGGAACTCCACTGCTTCAGGTTTTTAGTATTATTTAAATATTGCTGAGAGGGCAGATTTCATTTGCACCCTGCTTTCCATATTGCTGAATATCAAAAAGAATCTCCCCTACTTCCCTTCTAGAGCTTGCATTCTAGAAATATTAATATTTAGAAAAAGTTTTACGTATTAAAATGAAATTGACATTTGAATAGTGATAACTTTCTACTGTTGAAGAAACCTACGTTGCTTAATAATAGCTGCAAAATATAGAATGTTTCCAAATGACTTTCTGCAATCTGCAATTCAGAGCAGACCCAAGAAAAATTAGCAGGGTTTACTTTGATAGTTTCAAATAAAATGACTTCCTTTTATTTTGAATCGTGACAGCACTGTGGAATAAAATGTCCTGTGAAAAATATTGGAATTACGTTAGTGAAATTTTAAACATCACTGTGTATCTGTCATATTTTGGTGCCAAATGATTTGAAGCAAAAGTGTTTTAACTGCTTAAGGTAACCGTGAAGAGAGAATGAAATTTTTCTTTGGGAGTTTGGCTCCTGATTTTATTATCTCTTTATCTCTTACAGATATTAGAGAAATATCTATAAATAGGCATTTTAAATAAAGTGAAATATAGAGAAATCAATTAAAAAAACAGGTTACAAAAGCATTAAATTAATTAAATTTCTAGCATCCATTTTCATTGAGTTGCCCATGTGTTTTGGAAAAACTTATCTCTTTATTGCTTAATTGCTAACATTTAAGGTACTTTATATATATATAATATATATATTTTACATATATTATATATATTTATATATATATTTTACATATATTATATATATATATTTATATATATATATTTTAATGTATTGGTAGTCTACCTTAAAAAGGCTGACCTTATTAAATTGACATCTGTTTTTTATTGTATTATTAATTCTTCGACTTCCCTGGCGGCGCAGTGGTTAAGCATCCGCCTGCCAATGCAGGGGACTTGGGTTCAAGCCCTGGTCCGGGAAGATCCCACATGCCGCAGAGCAGCTAAGCCCGTGTGCCGCAACTGCTGAGCCTGTGCTCTAGAGCCCGCGAGCCACAACTATTGAGCCCACGTGCCGCAACTACTGAAACCGGCACGTGTAGAGCCTGTGCTCCACAACAAGAGAAGCCACCATAATGAGAAGTCTGCACACCACAACAATGAGCAGCCCCCGCTTGCTGCAACTAGAGAAAGCCCATACGCAGCAACGAAGACCCAATACAGCCATAGATAGATAAATAAGTAAATAAGTAAGTAAGTAAATAAATAAATTTAAAAAAGAATCAGCCACAAATAAATAAATAAAATTTAAAAAAGAATCATGGGTAATTAAGCATTCACTATAAACGAGGGTACAAACTGATTTAAAAGAAAAAAAAAGAATTCTTAAGGTTGTGCATGTCAAAACTTGAACTATGTTCTTGATATATGGAGTTGTAGATCCATTTCTGAAAAGGAAATAAAACATTTTGAAGTTCTGATAATAAAATCACTTGGATGATTTCCCATTCACATTTTTAATATAATTGAATCTCTCAGGGAACAACTTGATTTTTGCCAACTTTAGTGTAATTTCCTTTGTTCAAACATCTAGTGTAGTTACGTTCATCCTGGCTGTAAAGAATTATTGGCTCAAGTTGTACGTGCCCTTGCTCATAGTGGCAACAACAAAACAATATGTATCCATACGTTAAATGTAGTGAAGACATTCCTGCCACTCCAGTTCTGTTAGCACTGGCAGCTGCTCGTGGACCAGCCGGCCTGCCAGCCGCTTTAGCCGCTGCTTCAATAGCAAATGTGGGAAATTTTGCCCCAACCCAGAGGGTTTGAAAGATTAGCTGCCTTGAGAGGATGGGCTTCAAACCTGGTAACATGCACCACGCAAAATCTGGTTTTATCTTCGGATCCTGTTTATATACAACTCTATTCACTTGGTTTATTCATTAGATTCACACGGGCCTGAGTTTCTATTTTATTCAGGCATTATAATCTGATGGGTATATTTCTGCTATAGACCGGACCAAGGCATTACAGAGTTGTTGGAAAAAGCAGAAACCCTTAGAGGCGCGTCCTTGTGCTTTGCTCCTCGGGAGTAATAAAGGCAGTCACGCCTTCCAGATTGAAAAACTTCCTTGGTATTTGGTTCCACTTCTTACCACTGTCAAGGGCTGACCTGAACTTGTTTACAGGCGTGACCCACCTTTGTTGGCTTATCCTGTGAGCTGTTAGGAAATAGTGTCATTTTAATTTGCTCTATTTCTGTGAAGCTCCATTAAACAAGGTCTGAGCTCACCCCGTGGAAAAACTGCTTTGTTTCTGCCTAAAAGGACAGGGCGTTCATTTCTATCAGATTGGTTCTTTTAAATATACCAGCCTGGGCATGTGTGTGTCTTTGCCTAAACACCTATTACTTCATGAGATACACCACAGAATTGAAAGAGGCAGTGAAAACTGTTCCTTGGCTGGCATTAGAACCAGACACCGCCAACAAAAAAAAGGGAGCAAGTGTTTGTAAGGCTTACATGGGTGGGACTGGCTGACGTTATTTTTCTTTCTCAGTTCTGGGTAATTAGTTTTTGCTTTAGAAGATTGTTTTGCGCTAACAACATGTGGACAGATGTACCCTGCTAGTTGCACGGCAACCATCTTGATGGTGGTGATGGCAGCAGCAAATGTCCATGGCGCACGCCCATGTGCCAGGCACAGTGATACACACGGGGGATCCTGTCAGTCTCACAGCGATCCCGTCTGGTGGGTGCGATTATTGCTGTTGTCCCCAGAAGATGAACCCAGGAGGCTGAGCGATACTAAGTCCAATAGCTGGGATGGGCAGAGCTGTGCTGTGCCTGCTTTCGGGGAACCTGCCCTGGTGAATGGCTTCAGCACTGCTGTGCTTTGTTCACATTTGCTTTCAGAGGCCAGGACGGTTTTTTTTTTAAATTTATTTTTTCTTGAAGTACAGTTGAATTACAACGTTGTGTTAATTATCGCTGTACAGCAAAGTGACTCAGTTATACATATATATATGCGTTATTTTTCATCTTCGTTTCCACTATGGTTTATCACAGGGTGTTGAATAGAGTTCCCTGTGCGATACAGCAGGACCTTGTTGTTTATCCTGGAACATTTTAGTGAAAGGAGTACAAACTTTTAAAAACCAATATGAATTTACTTACGTGTAGTTTCTTGAGGAAAATCGTGAATGCTCGCATGTTTTACAGTGACAGATTTTACATACCAGGTCTTCCTCCCTCCCTCCTTTCCCTTCTTTTCACCTCCCAGAGGAGCACTTGAACTTCATTCCAGAACAACCTCATAGACTTTTAGGGTTTTGAGTTCCCAGAGGAATATCACAAAAACTCCCCAAATCCAGTGATGTTAGACCTTGAAGGTCATGGCCTCTCCTTGCTACCCCAGCTTTCCAGTCTGGTGGATCCTGAGAACAGGTCGTATGCTCTCTGTCTGGAGTCCCCATGTAACCTCAGTCACTGCAGGCCCCACCACTAGGACATTGAAACTGGAACTTGACATGCAGTTTATTCGTCCCCTCTAATTTACTCTCAAAGCAGACATTCTGGGTTAGGTTCCTGTGGTCCAGAGGGTGAGTCATCTGTCCGCAGTTACATACCTGGTAAGTGGCAGGCAAGTTTGGACTCCCAGTCTAGTGCTTTCCCCTCTGGTAGGCCACCCTGCTCCTCTGAGAGTGAGCTCCAACCTGTGATGCACCTGCTCAAAAACATCTGTGCCTCTCTTTTACCTACAAGCTGTTCCTCCTGACACTCAGGGCCTCTGTAGTGAAAAGTTGGGTGAAGGATGCTTTTATCAAGTCCAGGTAAGCCATTCTGTGCAGGGTGCTTAGCAGACGTGATGCGATGAGTCAGATGTCAAAGCTCTGTCTTCAGGGAGTTTATAGGCTAGCTCAGGGCTAGAGGTATAAGCTTAGTTCAGGAGTACCAGGCAAAAAGGGATAGTTTCAATCAGAGGGAGAAAGTGCTTTTGCAGCTCAAAGGCATGAGAGATGATCATTGGTTGAATAACCAGGAAAGATGTTGGAGGGGAGACGGCGCTGAGTGGATCTTAGCAGAAGAGCAGGTATGTGGGCTGGTTGGCTGGGACAGCATGGCGAGCCACAGAGGTGACAGGATGGCTCATGTCTGAGGTGCAGGGAATATTTGGCTGAATAATGTAGCTGTAAGGTGGCAGACAAGACGGAAAAATGGCATCATGTAATAGAGGGTCTTGGATGTCGGACCATCAGCTGATACTTAATTTAGGAAGTAATTGGGAGCCATTGAAAGTTCTTGAGTGGGGGAATTAAGTGATTGGGGCTGTATTTTAATAAGATAAAGCTGGCTTTGGTAGTAAGGGCAGATCAGAGCAGGGAACCTCCCCCTCCGCCCCCCCTTCTTCATTCTGAATTAATGCCACTTAGAAAAGAGCCACAGAGACTCAGCAGCTGGGGGGTTACGTAAAGAGGCACTTAGGCCTCACACCCAATTTCAGACACAAATGGATGTTGTCAGTCTAGGAAGAGGATGTGCTGGAGCAGAGCTAGTGCTCTCTGAAAATAAATGGCAGCAGTCGTGCTGCTGCGGCTAGCGTCGCCCATGTTAATTAGGAGGCACGTTGCAGGGAGCTGTCATTCTCAGGAGTGTGGAATGGTTGTGGGGTGTCGTGTGTGAAGTGCATAGAAGTGTTAACTGAAGAACACTGGATATGGTTTTATACAGAGAAAAAATTGACACTGAAGAGTTTTGTCTAATGTAACTCTTTAAAAGTCTCAGTAATCAGCCTGTCAGGGTTAATGACTGTGCTGGTGTATAACCTATTTTTTTTAAAAGACCTTTGAGTTCTTTGGAGCATTTTGGTTGCTTTCTCATGGTATGTAAGTGCTAAAAGTATTGTTCTATTTTTCAAATGGCAGAACTGAGAAACATTGAGGTCCCTTCATTTGTAAAATCCTTTTAGAGGTGAAGTATTTTAATGGAGAAGAGAGCAATTAATTCTGTTGTTGCTGTTTCCCTCAGTTAATCTCCATCAGCGTTTGGTTAAGCAGTCTTTTTTTTTTTTTTTTTTTTTTTTGCGGTACGCGGGCCTCTCACTGTTGTGGCCTCTCCCGTTGCGGAGCACAGGCTCCGGACACGCAGGCTCAGCGGCCATGGCTCACGGGCCCAGCCGCTCCGCGGCATGTGGGATCTTCCCAGACCGGGGCACGGACCCGTGTCCCCTGCATCGGCAGGCGGACTTTCAACCACTGCGCCACCAGGGAAGCCCTAAGCAGTCTTTTTTGACCGAACCCATCCTTCCCAAATGTCCCCTCCCCCTCCTCCTTAGACACACACTTACTCTGCCTCTTTCTCACCCTCGCTCACCCAGCCCCGTTGTTCTTTAGCGATCCCATCGCATTTCCGGTGGCATTATACTGTAACACGTTGTTATACGCATTCTTACCCACTCGTGTTCTTATCAGACCGTGGACTCCGTGAGAGCATAGCTCCTGTTCATCCTCCGCCCCGGTGGGTATGTGCGTGACAGATGTCACATAAATGGAGGAGCTAATATGCACCTACAGTGAAGTTGGGGTGCGCTTTTGGGAGTAAGTTGAACTATTGTAATTGCTGGAATATATGCAAACAGCTTCAATATATGAGGGAGGTTGATACTGTTGTGACATCCCCTGCCTCATTTTTATAGATTAGAAGAGTGAGGCTTAGAGGTCACCCAGAGAATATCAGAGGATATGGAAAGGGCACTGATGGCCTCTTCATTTTCATACCGTAATGCTTGTGAGAAGTCCTCGGATAGATTCTTTTAAAGCACTCATAGGATTCGCAGTGCCGTGTGAAGCACTGACGGGTACATGGTAAACGTTAGTCACGTGCTGGTCTTCGAGGGGCTGTCACTGAAATGGTAGCGGAATACACAAACGCAGAACCCGTACATTTACGGGAGGGCGTCCATGGTCCAGGCACAGTCTAGCTGAAGAGTAGTTGATGACATTTCGGAGGGTGGGCCAGCTCTCGTTCACCAGTTTAAAGACTGGCTCCTTCTAAATGGAGGCATAAACGTGAGTACGGTGGGAGGGAGTCACAAAGAATGCAGGGCTGGCTGCATCCTTCGGTGATGCCGAATTTTGTGTTCAGAGGCTTTCAATTAAACCAGTTGAAAGCTGTCTTTTAAGTGAGAACTTGGTTGTAGAGGTGGGTTAGTAAGTGGTGACAGAGTGGCTCAGGGTGGTGGTCCGAGAGCTGTGGCCGAGGCTGCGGTGTGCAGGGTCACTGGCAGAGCACGCGGTCGGTGCTGAGATTCAGCCGAGCCCCACACCTGTCGGACGGTGGCAACGCCTACCTCGGAGCGCAAAGTGGGTCAGCTTGTTTCTATGGGGAGTCAGGGTTCGTTGATGGCGACGTCAAATTGAGATCGAGATCCGGTGGGATGATGGAGTTCATTCAGCTTTGGCAGGAGGCAGACGTCGAGGGAGTTTACTGAATTTATGGAAGGCTGGGAAGGGGAGGTGGTGAACATGAGTGTTGTCATGTTGGTGAGCAGTGAGGGCTGAGCACTGAGGTTGACGGTGAACTCGAGCTCAGCGCTGAGAACTGGGTATTTACCTGTTTAGAACTAAGGGAGTCACACCCATCAGAGCTCTGTCTCGGTGCCGGCTGGAGCCACACCCCAACTGTGCTCACAGGTGGTGACATGTGTGCAGGGCTGCAGCCAGGGCTGGGAGCCAGGGACCAAGCTGTTTGAGAATAAAGGTGGATAAGGGCCAAGTCAGGGCGCCTTTCCCTTTTCCCTCTGTGGTGATGCTCTCAGAGGGACAGCTTCAGGGCTGTATACGGTAAACTTGGACCTTGGAAGGTCCTTTGAGCACTGAAGTCCAGTGGAGTAACGCAGCTGGCAACATAAGGAGACGAGGTTGGTAAAGAGTTTCAAAGAAGAAAACATTTGCGTGTACTTTTAAAAAAACAAATTCATGCTTCTTACAGACAGATTGGAATCTCATCACCTAACATTTTGTATTTTCATCTTTTTTTCCTCTCATATTCTTATGAATTTGGAGGTCCCACACTAAGATGATTATTTACTACTTTAAAAACATATTAATGTTTTCTTCTATTAATATTATTTTAAACGTTCTTAATGGCTTACATATTTCTTTGTACGGATATACTATTTACATAACTTTTCTTCCTGGATATTTAAACTGTTTTTATAAATAACCCTGTACCGAGCTTGTTTATATGTAAATACTTATCTAAATATCCAATATTGTCTTTAGACCAAAAGAAGAATTATTGGGTTAAAGGAAACAAATTGTCTATATTGCCATGTTGCTTTTTAGAAAGGCTGTAATTTTGTAGTCCCACCAGCATACCAACATTTATGAAAGTAAGGCTTCATTTCACCTTTATCTACTGAATTATATCATTTTAAAAACTTTTCTAAATTTATTCAGAAATAATAATGAAAAAGTCTGCTGTTGTCCTCTGCTTCCTGGAACTTTACCAAGGGAGGGTGTCCACCCCTGCACTTGTGTCCAGCAGTGTCTGGATTGCAGCAGTAGCAGGAGTGGACGTGTTTGTCAACCAAAACCCCAAAGAGAACTGGAGGACACTCTTCAAGACGCTTCTTCTTGTAGTAACAAGAAGCCATTACTGGTCGCCTCTCATTAGCTCAGTTCATTGAGGTTGTATTAAAAAGACACGGAATCGGTTGACTTTCTCGGGATGCTCAGGTGTGCAGGGGCACTTCTCGAGGGCCTGTCACTCAGGCTCCCAGAGCTGCGTTTGTTCCTTGCTTCCCTGTGCCCAGAGGAGCAAGGTGTGGCATTGACCAGTCGCTGGGCTCCACGCCCTTCTGTCTCCTTATCCTGTTTCATTTTTCAGGGCCCTTCTTCCCAAATGAAATCATCTTACGTCTTTGATTCTGTTTTGTCCTCTTAGAATCCAAGCTCTGTTATAACAAGCACTTGGTTTTTCTAGTTTGTGCTGTCCCCCAGGATCTGGCCTGTAAGAGGTGCTGAGTGAGCCCCAGAGGCTCTCTGTTGCCCGTGGAAACAAGTGCAGACTGTCACCCCATCTTTGGTTTACCCCATCAGCTTTCCTGTACCGTCTTCCTGAATGACACTGCCCTGCATCCCACGTGTGCCCTGCCTGCAGCCTGGGGGCCTCCTTTCCCTGCCTGCCTCCTTTCACATGGGGCCTGATGAGGACCTGTTGAGTCTTTAGGGTCCAACTCAATGTTTTGTGGGTCTCCCCGATAAAAGCCTTTCCTCACGTCCTAACTGGCTCTAGTGCTTGCTTTTCTGAACCCCTGAAAGTCATCCTCTGTCTTAAAAGTGCCTTCTAACCATGGGTGTGGTTGTGTCAGTCTTTGTGCCTTTGGGTTGGGGACCCCCTGCTCACCCAAGTTCCTGGCCCAGCAGCTGAAGGCCCACTGGACCTTTCACTCAAAGGTCTTTGTTTCCCAAACTGCTTTTTTTTTCCCCTCTGAAAATTTCTCAACATTTCTCATCTTATCTCTTCAGTTGTATAATTTTTGGTCAATGAATTACTTAAAATATTACAGCTGGTAGGAATCTTGGCCAATATCTAGTCTCATTAGAATATGTACCTGTACTACGGTTTTTCCATTAACTTTTGCCCCAGGAGTTTCGAATCAGCTTTGGGGCTGGTAGCAAATGTAGATAATTGTTTCCTGATTAGGAATCAGATTTGACACTTCCCATTGAAGTGTTTTGCTGTCTGGGATATGAAGCAGATGGTCGCTTATGGCAGAACAGATGCCTGTGTGGAATCAGAGCATTTTAATCTGCTCTTGTACCTTGAGGTGTTTCCCTTGACAAATACCTACTTCTGACCGGCTTGTTTCAGTTTTGGGTGATTTTCCCTGCTAAGGGGCTACACAGATCCTTACAAAGGAGTCTGATAAAATGTGACGAATGAAACATAAGTAATTCAATATCGGTTAATCCCCGTGCTTATTCGAGCGCAAGTCCAACGTCTTGATTGGCTGGGTAAGCGGCAGTTTGTTGATAAACACACCGTTAACACGGACTACTGCTTATAACACTAAAAAAGTCGTTTCACCAAATATAGTTTGATTCTTCAGATTATCTGTTGAACTCAGGCTGTTGGTGGGCTGCCTGGTTCTGAAATTTAGCTCTGTCGCCAAGACCTGTGTAGACTGAGGCCGTGACCTCACATGGCTGTGCTTTCAGTTTCCTGATCTGGAAGACAGGAGTGAGGGAGGGCGGCCGTAACAGTATTGCTTTTAGGATGGAGTGGGGGTCACAGGAGTTCATGGGTGGGAAGTGCCGAGAGTGCTTCGTGGCTCATAATCACCACAGAGATGTTAGCTCTGTCGCTGATACCGTTCATGTACCATCACTGCCCTCAGCTGAGAAATCAGAGCTCTCGCTGCCCATGTGCACAGTAGAGAGAGAGGCTGGAAGAAGGGCCAGATGTGAATAACGAGTGTCCAGCTGAGACCTCTGCGTGGTCTACCCAGCTTGGCTTTGTTTCTCTTTCTAAGGCGCTGCCTGTGCCAGCTGTTCTCTGGGATGTGTAATGTCTGTGGATGGTTTTAGTTTGAAAGTATAGGTTTTTGAGACTCACAGACATAGAGAACTTGTGGTTTCCAGGGGCTGGCGGGAGGGCTGGATTGGGAGTTGGGGATTAGCAGATGCGAACTATTTTATATCTATATCTCTATATATCTATATCTGAATCACTTCGCTGTACACCAGAAACTAACACAACATTATAAATCAACTATACTTCAATAAAATAAATTAAAAAAAAAAAGAAAGTATAGGTTTGGACATCTTGTTTAGGTTTGAGTCTTTACCCTCAGAGTGTTATATTATTCCTTTTGTGGATAGAGATGTTAAATTAGAGGTATTAGAAAACCAGTGTGTCGAAGTTGAACTTTTCCAGGCCGTCTTTGCTCAATTTGCGTGGTCACTGCACTCCTACAATATTGAGTGCCATTGAAACTGGGCGAAATACTGTGTAAGACAGATTTAAGCTCAAGGATCAGAAACTTATAAACAATTTGCTACTTACCTGAGTGTCTAGCGGGACCGCCAGAAGCTGAAGATGATTTCTTCCCTCCGGGAGACTGTCCCCACGCTGCAGGCTCTCTAGCTTCCCTGACCTCTGCCACTAAATGCCAGCAGTGCCCCAGCCGTGTGACAACAGAACTTCCAAAATGCTGCCTGGGAGTGGTACCTCCCCGTGGAGAACTACTAAGACAGAGGAAGAAATGTGAGTTCTCATGGCGGGATCTGTCCCTAGTGCCCATGTTGGAGAGAAAATGCTCAGGGCATAGAGTGTTGGTTTGAACCAGTCTGATAATATTGATGTTCTGACGTATACCCTAGGTGTATACCCTAGGTGTATGTTGTGTTTGCACAGGACAGATGGAGCGCTCTGCAGGTGTGCTGCTTGCTAGGTGTGAGAGCTCGTGTTCTCTGGGAGTGCGGAGCCCTGCCAGTCCCAGCGCCAGTAGGTGCAGTTTCTTCAACAGCAGCAAAATCACTTTTCCCGACCCCAGTCTCTAATATATCAAAGCTACCTTGTGGAACATAAGAGCTTTCGTCTTGTATCATGCAGATGGAAAGAAACTTTACAAAAGTAAAATGTTTAGTCAGATAGCTTGCTAAGTGTTCTTGCGTTTTCGGACCTAATCTGTTATTGGGTTGAACTGGATGACTTTCAGAGTTAGAGGCAGAAACAGAAGTTTCTGTTTTTATGATTTTCTTTTTTCAAGGTAAACTTGTTTCAATGTCATTAAAAGTATGAGTGTAAACGAAGGCATCAAAAGAGCCCTGTTGGGACTTCCCTGGTGGCGCAGTGGTTAAGAATCTGCCTGCCAGTGCAGGGGACACAGGCTCGAGCCCTGGTCCAGGAAGATACCACATGCCGTGGAGCAACTAAGCCCGTGCGCCACAACTACTGAGCCACAACTACTGAGCCCACATGCCACAGCTACCGAAGCCCGCGCGCGTAAAGCCCATGCTTCACAACAAGAGAAGCCGCCACGATGAGAAGCCCGCGCACCGCAACAAAGAGTAGCCCCCGCTCACCGCAACTAGAGAAAGCCCGCGCGCAGCTACGAAGACCCAACACAGCCAAAAAAAAAAAATAGCCCTGTTAAGTGAAATCGAGGTCTCATTTTTGGGTGTGTGCACATGTTCATGTATATGTTATGTGGATACACCTCATGGGTTCTCACTCATTGTATACAAAGCTACCTACACGTATGGAAGCACCTTTTCAAGCCCCATCCTTGAGACCTCTTCCTCCCTAGTTCCTTTATCATGGCATCCATAATTCCTTTGGTGGTAGCACTTTGTTCCTTTAAGACATCAGGTTCTTAAATAGAAAGTAAATGTAAAAAAAAAAGTATCATACATAAAAAAATAAAAACTAAAAATGTATCATACATAATAAAAAATAAAAATAAAATACTACAAAGATATTACAGAAGGAAGGCATGTGTCTTTTCTTAACATTGATTCTCCAGGGAAATCTACTCACTTAAGTGTCATGGGAGGAATGCTTGAATCATTTTATGCAACTTAGTAGGAGAAAAGTGCCATTATTTGCCTCTGGAAATCTCCTAGGAATTTTATAATTTGGCTATATTTCTGAAATGCTTCACTGATCATTTTCTTAGAGTTAAAGAATAATAAATCCTAATTGTTTAGTTTTAAACTACCCTAGATACTAAGATATGTGTGTAACTTTTTTTTAATGTTTGAAAAATAATAAATCCAAATTAGGATTCTTTTTTCAATAAGGTCAGATACTTGAATACATTTGTGCCTTAAAAAAAAAAAAGATTGGTTGAACCTTATGCCCAAATAATGTTTTCTCTTCTATGATGGGCTCTATGTAAAAAAAGTATATTAATTATCTTATTTATATAATTTATCCATTGCAGTATAAAAATTATCCCAAAACCTAAAGGCTTAAAACCCTGGATGCTTATTAACTCATCGTTTCTGGGGGGCAGGACTTACAATGTGGCTAGGCTGGGTTTTTGGCTCATCTCTTATGGGGCTGCGGTTGTCTGAAGGCGAGAGTGGGGTTGGGGAACCTGCTGAGGTTCACTCACGTGGCTGTCGGCAGGAGGCTTCAGTTCCTCACCATAGCGAGTGAGCACCTAATACAGGAGCCACCTGCTTTTTACAACCTAATTTGGAAGTGACAGGCCCTCACTTCTGCTATATTCTCTTCATTAAAAGTAGAGCACGGGGAAGCGACCACACGGGGCCCAACGACTAGGAGGTGAAGATCACGGCGGCGGGGTGGTGGCGGCAGGGGGCGGGGTGTGCTGTTGGAGGCTGCCTCCTGCATTACGTTTACTTATATAATACACAGTTTGCTGGAGCCTGGAATTACAGTGAACTTGTTGAAACCTGAATACCTCATGGCAACGTGAAAGATTTTGATGGGTAAAGTTCTGTTTCTGAAAATGAATAAAGAAATCTCCAAGGAAAATAAAGGATTTAAAAAATTCGTCAGTGTTCTAAGCAGAAAGCTCAGTGGTGTTTGCAGAGCGTCTCACTATATTGAAACATTACGCCGTAAGACTCTCTTATTTCATATGTGAACTAAGCGACTTGGGAATTGCCACTGGGGGTGACCTTTCATTCAGTAATCCTCTCTAATGTTAGTTTTTAACCTCAGCCTTTTTATGCGGACTGAAATCCGTGTGCTTTAACATGTTGTTTGCTCAAAAGAATTTTGCCTTGGTTTTGGGTGAGGAGTGATATTGGCTGGCTTAAATCAACTCTCTCAATTCTTTTTTTAGACTGATACTTTTTCTTTACCCTTTTTTCACTTGCTTTAACTTGGAATGTTTGCTAAGTGTATCATCCTTAAATGAAATGTTTGAGGCAGAAAGTTCTAGAAGTTTATTTTCCCTTTTTGCTGAGGTGCTGAATAGATGACAGTCTCTTGTGGAAATAACCTGGATGATTCTAACCAATGACGTGATGTTTTCCTTAAGCAGGGCTGCTGGTGAAACAGCTCTCAAGAGTACACTGTATCTACTATTAAGTCTATTATTCATTGTAGACACTTATTCATTTAGACACATTGTAGACACTTATTAAGTGTCTACAATGAATAGACTTAATAGTAGATACAATGTACTCTTGTATCTTTATTGGTTACATTTATACCTGTATAAATGTACAAGTATATACTTGTATCTTACATATATACTTGTATCTTTATTGGTTACATTTATACTTAGCTTTTCTTTGGAGGTGATAGGGCCAGTTAGGTCCTAAGTTTAGAGACTTGACAGTGTGACTAAAATCCGCTGCCAAACCCTTGCTGTTCTTTTCTGTGCAGTAGTATATTTCTTTGGTTTCCTGTTTCTGGTGGCAGTATTGAGTCTTTTTTTTTTTTTTTTTTTTTTTTGCGGTACGCAGGCCTCTCACTGTTGTGGCCTCTCCCGTTGCGGAGCACAGGCTCCGGACGCGCAGGCTCAGTGGCCATGGCTCACGGGCCCAGCCGCTCGGCGGCATGTGGGATCTTCCTGGACTGAGGCACGAACCCGTGTCCCCTGCATCGGCAGGTGGACTCTCAACCACTGCGCCACCAGGGAAGCCCAGTATTGGGTCTTGATTAATGCAAGCAGTAATAAAGTATTTTCTCTTCGTTTGTTTCAGTTCTCATTTATCTTCAGTGCCTCTGATTCCATAGCTTTTCTTTTTCCCTTTCTGCTCTTCTTGGGCAGCAGTGAGTGGATATCCAAAAGCATCCTTAATGTATCCTTTGTTTACATAACCTATTCTGTCTGACACAGAATTGAGTCTGTCAATTTAGCTTTTTTTGTCACACCCATTATACAATGGGGGATTTCCAGTGTTGCTAAGCCCTCCTTGTCACCAGAGTCCAAGGTGTGCCTTTCAGGGGGCGGGGCCAGAACTCTCCAGGTCTTGCATTTTGGGTGGGAGCTGTTCTTAGGGATTTTTTTCTTCTGTGAATGAGTAACAGTGAAATTAATCCAAGCTCAGGGCTTAAATTAAAACACATTTACATATTTTACACTGTAAGTTGAAGGTCCATGTACTTAGATGCCCCAATGACAAAATGATTCATCATTAGGTGTAGTTCTGCAGAGAGCATGGCATGACAGAGGAAAAAGGAAATTGCAGGTGCAACAGTACTCTGATTGAAATTCTTTTGGCTTCTCTAATGTCCTTTGTTTCAAAACTGCTCTCCTGCAGTTGAGCGTGAGATGTAGTGCAGTGTGGTGGGGAGACTTAGGAATGATGTTCTGTCACTTCCCAGCTTCAGTACTTGGAAAATTTACTTAATCTCTCTGAACTTGGGTTTCCTCATCTGTAAAATGAGCAGAATGCCAGTCTCCTTGAGAGATTTGCTGGAGGTTCATAAGAATGCATGAAATAACATCTAGCACAGTGCGTGGTAACTGGTGGGTATTCCAAAAAACAGTTGGTGGGATTTTACAACTCTTTTCCTTTATTCAGCTGACATCTCCTAGCCTGGCTCCTCCTGCATCAATGCTAACACTAAGACCTGGGTTGTGTGAGGTTTTGTTAAAGTGGCCCATGTACATGATGGTAATGTGTACAGCATGGTCTAGGCAGCTACTGGATGACAGAGAAACACTGAGTGCTAACAGAGGGGGTGGGAACAGATGCGATTTAGGAGTAAAGAGCCAGGTGGGCTCGTAACTGAGTTGACAGTAAGGCCTCAGTTTAGGAAATTAGATTTCATGCCTCAAAACTTCATGTGTAAAAAGGCGGCTTTGCCTTAAAAGAGAGAATTTTAGAACATCTTTGTGAAGCACGAGCAGTGAAGCCCTCCAGGTGTAAGGGCAAAATGAGGCATCGCATGTTGGGTATTTTACAGCAGTTGTCAGAAAAAACGTGTCCCTTACGAGGGTAAGTGGGGACCAGAACCTTGGGCATGGTCTTAGTTTGTCCAGGGGAATTCGCAGTGGTTTTTAGGATATATTGTTTAAGAAAACAGATTGTTCCAGAGTCTCAGTGAGCGGATAAGAAGATAGGAGATAAGGGGGAGGTCCCTGAGCTCACAGTTTCTGTGAATTTCCTTAACCAGATACTGTGGTATGAGGATGCAAACTTTAATTTTTTTCTTTTTTTAGTTTAGACTGTTGTTCAGTTAGGAAGTTCAGTCACAATCTCTGTATTTGAATCTGTCATGTAAACATCCTGGAAATACATATTTTTGAAGTGATAAAGTTTTTGTTTCATGTAAATGAAGGCTCAAAAGTATAGAAAAGGATTCAAAATGGCATCATAGACTTACAAAATGGCTTTGGATCAGAAGGAAAACAAAACAAAACAAAACAAAAACCCCCTAACATTGTGCACTACAAAGGAGCCAAAGGGAAATTTTCTTTCACAAATATTCAAGAAATCATGTCATTTATCTTGTTTAAAAGCCTCCTTTTGGGGGAACGGCAGTACCTTTTTGTGACTTGAGTCTAAAACCTGAAACTAAGATTCATGCAGAAAGGCAAGTAGAAGAATAAAATTTCAAGAGGAGGGTGGATTAGAAATGTACTCACCTATCTTCAACCTGACAGTCCTCTAGAAACTAGGAGCTTTGCACTGTAAACAGTTTATTGGTTCAAAGGGACAGAAATCATCTGTAAAAAGGGGAAGGAGGGGGAGGGGAAGGAGGGGAAAGAGTACTGTTTACCTGCCCAGGGCTGTCAATCCAGATGCGACTCCAGTCCCTCTGCTGGTTTTACTTGACATCTTGTTGTGAGTCAGCTGCTCCCCTTTGAGCCCTCGACAGTGACCTTGGTCATTTCCTCTCCACCCCGCCAGCCCTAGAGCAAGAGGGGCCAGTGAGCACAATTCTCACTGTTCCCTTTGAGGCAGGTAAACGCAGCCTGTCTTGAATCTTGAGATTAGGGACTATTTGATTCTGTTGATCTGTCGTCATTTTCTCCGTTCTGTGATGAGTTGATCAGCGCGGAAAGGGAAAGCTGGACAAAAGCGAGTTGTACGTGGTTAGGGTGGGATGTTTTCTTCTTCCCACTCCTCACCTCAGTTCTCACGTTAACGACCATTCTTTGATCATCCACCTCCTTGAGGAGAGACTATTCCTAGGAGGCATTTGATTAGAAAACTGCTAAGAAGTGGCTGCAGGTGCTGACCGTGGAAGCTTGCTTAGGTGGTTGTTAGTACCTAAGATGCAGGTCTGGATCACAGAAGCATGGAGCCCAGACAGACCCTGACTAAGACCCCATGAGGGGCCAGTTGAGCCTCAAGAAGGGAGGACTCCCTATGGAGGGTGTGACCTTGCACCTGGGGCTAGGGCTACACACCCAACAGTTCTTGGTGGAGCTGTCAGTCCCTCCTTTGCCCATGAAAACGTTTGTCTTTGGCTCACTCCACTTGTTCTAAGGCCCTTGGAAAATGACAGTAGCACCTTGATCGAAATTCTCAATTTGTTGATAAACTTGGGGGATTTCTTGCATGTGGTCCTGCATCGGTGCAGTTGGCCCATATTCTCACCACTACTGACGTCTGTGTTGTTGGTTGAAGTGTCTCTTCCTGCTATTAGCTACTCATAAAGGCCATTTGTTAAAAGGGGGAGGTTATTTCTATGAAAATTATTTGTGATAAGATATTCCTATGTGTGTAGTTTAGGTCAGGGGATTGTCTGTCATCTGATGCAGTCTGAAATAATGTTTGGAAGTTGGCAGGGTTTCAGGTTAGCCTGTATAATTTGTTCAGAGAAGTCTAGAATTTATAGATGTTAGCTGAAGATGGAAAAAGAAAGTCTGCCTGACTTTGGAATCAGTGACTTTTAACAAGTGTACGTATGCTATGAAAAGGACAGATTCATTGTAACAGAATATTCCTTATTGCTAATGAAGTATTTGAAGATGTCTTGTATAGTCATATGGATGCATAGAAAATAGGTAAATATAAAATATTGTCGGGCTTCCCTGGTGGCGCAGTGGTTGAGAGTCCGCCTGCCAATGCAGGGGCCATGGGTTCGTGCCCCGGTCCGGGAAGATCCCACATGCCGCGGAGCGGCTGGGTCCGTGAGCCATGGCCGCTGAGCCTGTGCGTCCAGAGCCTGTGCTCCGCAACGGGAGAGGCCACAACAGTGAGAGGCCTGCGTACCGCAAAAAAAAAAAAAAAAAAAAATATTGTCCTTGTTTTCGAGGAACTTGCTTATTTTGAGAGGTAAGGGATGAGATACAAGTTGTCACCTAAGGCAGGGGTTATAGAAATAGCCACTGTGACTTGGAAGAGTTTTTGTCGGTGCTGTGAACAGATGCTTGTATATTTCTCAATAAGTCAGTGATTCAGCAACATTAAAAAAAATCTATATGCTGTCTGACCTATGACAACTATTTTTTGTTTTCCCCACAATTTCCTAAAAACCACTTTACCTTGTGTTATTCAGGGGAAGCCACTTTTGAGGTGGCTTCATTATAAGCAGGGCCGATCTGTTTTGTTAACATGCTGTAAGCCTGACAAGCGCGCCTATTTTCTAACATATGCTAGATGAGAAGTATCTGCCCCTTTTTGGCTTTGAGTTAGTTTTTTCTC
This sequence comes from Delphinapterus leucas, assembly GCF_059928025.1. Classification (NCBI taxonomy): domain Eukaryota; kingdom Metazoa; phylum Chordata; class Mammalia; order Artiodactyla; family Monodontidae; genus Delphinapterus; species Delphinapterus leucas. The sequence goes on along the minus strand of NC_143130.1, from coordinate 17,993,956 downwards.
CCTGTACTTCCGCCACGCACTTTGAGGTCGATTTTGTGCCTCCCTTGCCCACAGCACACTCTCCTGTCTATGATTCTCTGCTTCTCCACGGGCTGGATTGGCCAGTCTAGAAACAGAAGAGGATTTGAAGCAAACGTCCTCTTGGATTTTATCAGCCAGGTATGTGAAAGTTCAGAGTTCACAGACTCTCTGCCGTGCCCCGTGGGGACGGGCTGCCCAAAGGATGCTCCCTCTTCTCTAGGAGTTTTCTGAAGTCTCGGGAACCGGGCTCAGACACTAGCCCTGCAAAACAAGTGGCGGCTTGGAGGAGGGAGGGTTAAATAATCTTGTTTTCGGTGAAGACTTCCACCAAGCAATTCAGCCCAGATCAGTCGAGGATTTCGTAGGTTGGAAACTGAAATGCCCACATGCTTTAAACAAGTGCTTTAACCGTGTTCAGTGGAGCTTGCATTTTGTGGTGTGGAATCACTGGTGTGTATACTTCATTCAGGTGCGTTAAGATTGAAGGGAGGGGAAGGAGAAGAAAAGTTATTACTAAATTAATGAGAATCAAAACATTTCCTTTCACGCTTTCCATCTTGGTCGAAAACTTTGCTTCCAGTCCTCTGCTAAATATGCATTCTCTGACTGGTATCCTATTACAACTATTGTAAGTAGCTAAATATTTACTTTTATCCCGATTGGTATTTTGATAGGCAGCAGTAAACCCTACAATTGCATTATTTAACCAGAGCGCGAGTTACTTTCTGTGTTACCTTCCACGCCACGTGGTAAGGTCTCAGGAATATTTGTGCCTTTGGCATTTTAAATGACTGCATTCACAGGTTCACTTGCAGTGATCTGGCCTTACGTGGCGGGCGGGCGGGGGGAATTAGAGGTAAAGCCAGTTGGTGTGTCAGGCAGATGCGGCACCCCGTGGCTCACGGTTGGCACCAATACACCTGTTCTTCGAGGTTTGCCTGGAGCCTGGCTGCCAGCTTCTCCAAGGGTGCCCTGCAGTCTTGGTTAGTTTTTCCATTTGTCAGTCCAAGCATCCTTGGGTCAGGGATAGTGTGTCACCCAGTTCTGCTCCTCAGCTGGGTGCGGGCGGAGAGTAGAGGCTTTGTTTGTGCACACATCCAGCCGGGTCAGTTTCTGAGCACCGACCCTTGGGGTCCGAGCCAGCAAGGCCGAGGCTGCCAAGTGTGTCAGGAGGGGTTTACCTGCTGCTCTGTTGCTTTTCTTCCATTCTGACAACTCGTGATGGGACATCTGGAGAAATCGGTAGTGGTAGAAGAAGAAAGCATTTCCACGCTGACTTTGAGACCAGTCTCTGTTAGTATTCGGTTTAGCGCACGGCCACTCTTCAAAGCACTGTCCTTTACCGAATACCAGTCTTTTCAGGTTTAGTTGTGTGACAGGTGACAACGTCCCACTGCCAGTTAAGGACAGGTGTCTGTTGTAAGTCAGATCTTCGTCTTGCATTTTGTTTGGCTGTCTTGTAAAGAGATTGCACTGAATTGGGAGACAGAAGTATTTAAGGTCAGTGATAACACTTGACCCCATAAAACACTGTGAAGTGGTCTTCATATCCATCAGCTCTGACTTAGCTTCAGTATAAATACTTTAAAGTATAAATACCATATATATATATATTTTTTTTTTTCAGAACTTTCTTAGCTTTTGCTATGGTTTCAGGGGCATTTAAATGACTTCTTAAAAGTTTATCCCATAAATAATATAAAGTGCTGCTTTCTGTTAGTGGAGCTGCCAGGCCGGGAATGCTGTCTGCACAAGCTGAGGCGAGTACCTTATTTTCAAGCTGTCCCATTGAGGTTTGAACTGGGGATAGGAAGGAGATGGCCTTCATCATATACTTCTTCCGTGATTAGCAGATGGGTTGTTCTCTCCTGGTTAAGCTTGTCTCCACTAGTACTTTCTCGTTTACGGGCACCTTAGAAGCTGGGTTTTTCTTGTCCCACAGAAAAATCTCCCACAAAAATAAATTGTTATTCTCTAAGGAAATATGACTGCCTTTTAGTTTACTGGGAAAAGCATTAGATCAATGAGCTAGGAGAACTGCGTGTCTCAGCTGTGTAGCCAGCTCGAGCTCCCTGTCTCACAAGCACTCAGTAACTTACTCGGCAGAGCTGAGGTGCTCTTGCTGTCTCAACCTTAGTCCCCATCAGCACAGCAACTGTTTCCTTTCGGTGGGGAATTATGTGCCAGGTACTAGGCTGAGTATTTTTATGCGTTTAATACTTAGAGCAGCTCACGGAGGAATTCATCCTCATCTTGCAAATGAAGTTGTGTAAGCAACCTCCCCAAGCTCATGTGAACGGTGCCTGGAAGTGAGGGCTCTGAACCCGGTTTTGTCTGATGGCAATGCCTGTACTCCTCTGTGTGCCTCCCACCCCGAATTTACAGTACAAAAGAGTATAAATAAGAAAAGAAAAATGTTTCTTATCTCACTTCCAAGAATAATCCAAATGGACACAGTGTATAAACATTTTGACAACTTAATCAGTGCAAACAAGAAATGAAGGCTCCTGCCCCAGCACCTCGCCTCCAAATGTAAACACGTTAATTGTGGCTTCTGCACAGCCTTCCAGTTTTCTAGGCTTTCAGGTAGGGGTGTGTGTGCTTGTGTGTGTGTGTGTGTGTGTGATGGTTTGGTAATACTAGAAGTATGCCTGTTGCTTTCTAGAAGTGGAATTGCTGAGCCATTTTTCTTTTCATAATCCTTTTTGCTTTTATCTTCCATAAATTAAGATATGTTTGACTCGCTTTCTGTATTCTGTATCTATTCTGTTTTTTTTTTCTCCTTTTCTCTCCTCAGTCCCAAACTGTTTTTAATCCTGATAAGGCACCTCCACACTACATTTTGTTTTCATAATTTTTCTGAATTTTCCGTGTTTATTTTTCAAGATTATAACTTTAGTCTCATTTTGTCAAAGCTAACCCATTCCACAGAAACAAAACAAATAGAAATCTGTTAATATTGTAATTGAGAATGCATTGTAATTATCAGTTCCTTCATGGAGGGAATTGACATCTTTATCAATAGCTAAATCTAACCCCCCAGAATTTCAAGAATGTATATAATTTCCCTTTTACTTAAGTCTTTTTTTGATCACTTTTTAGAGTTCTAAATACGTGTAAGTCTAATACATTATATTGTTGCCTAGGTAGTAAACCCTTTGGATTGCTATTGACAACTTTTTCTCATTATATTTTTAAAGTGGCTATAGTTTATATATAGGGGAGCAATTCTTGTGTTTAATTTTCATAACATTTATGAATTATTTTTTATAATAATTCAAGTTATTCTTTTGGATTTTTCAGGTATATAATTTTATCATATGCAAATCATGATAATGTTGCCTCCTTTTCTGTATTCATAGCAAGTACTGACTTCTCTGTTTAGTTGCCTGGCTAGCACTTCCAGAGTAATGTTAATTGAGAGTGGTGTTAATTAGCATCCAGCCAGCTATCCGCCAGATGACATGATGTTTTTGGTATAAAAGCTATCAAGGCCTTCCATAAAGACACGTGACTATTAAATTTATAAATGTGGAGAGAGGTACAGTAAATTGAAAGCAAAGGTACACGGTGGAGGTAAGAGACTAGGACTAGACTTCGGGGAGTAAATAACGAGAAAAATCTAAGGGAAGAAAAGTAGGGAAGAAAAGTAAGGTCAGCCCAGGTGGAAGGGCTGCACCCAGTGCTGTGCTGAGTCGGCCAGCGTTTCATAACCAGCTGTGCATCAAGGCACCGTTTCTGTCTGACGGATGCTCTGAGGGTGACATCCTTTCGTGAAGCGCCTGAGACAGAGGGGAGGCTCCATAAATGTCTGCGAGGGGTAAACAGAGGGAAGGGAAGGCGGGAGGAGAAGGAGAGGCTGCTGCTTGGAGGTGGAAGAGTTGGATGCAGGTGAACCATCCCCGACGGGGTCGGAGCGCGTGTCCCTGTTTGTTGCGTGGGGCTTTGCGGAGGTGCCTGGAGCGGATGCAGCGTGGAGGGCTCCTGGTGGCCGAGATCGGGTGGCAGCCCCCGGTGGGCTGGCCGGTGTCGGCTCCTGAGCCCACATTTTCTCGGTGTTCCGTGCTGTGAAGACAGGACAGAGGATGGTCCAGGTGCTGCCCCGACCCCGTGCCTGCACTCCATCCTGCGCTAGGTTGGCTGCTGTTAGGTCTCCTGGGTCAGAGAGCAGTGAGCACGAGGTTTGAGCTTTTCCGTCCACCTCGGGGAACCAGCAAGGGCACAGGGTGTTGGGGTGGATGGGTAGCCAGGCAGTCCCAAGGTCTGCTGCAGAGCCGTCCTGTAAGAGCGGTTCCTGTAACTATTGTGAACCCTTCTCAGCATCTTTCAGGAGCGGCTTTGCAGTCACTGTTAGTCATGGGGCCTTTGATTAAACGAACTCCTTTGAGGAGGGAGCCCAGTAGGGTGAACATACGATGAAAAGACTGCTTTGGGTTCAGGGAAGAGGGCAGGGAAGAGCTGAGACCAGCTGTCTGGGACGCAGTGTGAGGGCATTGGCCCGGGTCTCCAGGATGCTGCCTGAAACTCAGCAAGAATATCAGCACACATCAGTGGGCTTGTGACCTGATAACGTTCACTTCTGGTCGAGTGGAGGAGAAGGTTAGCGCTATGTAAAGTCGTAGCTCCCGGTGTTTGCTTTTATGTTGTTTATGGATGAGACATTTGACTTCCGTGGTTTAAAAATAAATTACGTTTTCAGTATTCTGACAACAGTATTTAAGAACAGATTTTTTTTTTTTTTTTTAATTCAATCTTTTGGCCGTGTGGCCTGTGGGATCCCAGTGTTCTGGGACAGACACTGGTGTTTATTGCTGGCTATATCACAGTCTAGGGGTTTTGTATACGTTATTTGATTAAGTCCTCACACTGATTCTATGATGTAGGCGATATTATCCCCATTTAAAAAAATTTATTTATTTTATTTACTTATTTTTGGCTGCATTGGGTCTTCGTTACTGTGCGCGGGCTTTCTCTAGTTGCGGCGAGCAGGGGCTGCTCTTCGTTGCGGGGCGTGGGCTTCTCATGGCGGTGGCTTCTCTTGTTGCGGAGCACAGGCTCTAGGCACGTGGGCTTCAGTAGTTGTGGCTCGCGGGCTCCAGAGCGCAGGCTCAGTAGTTGTGGCGCACGGGCTTAGTTGCTCCGCGGCATGTGGGATCTTCCCGGACCAGGGCTTGAACCTCTGTCCCCTGCATTGGCAGGCGGATTCTTAACCACTGCGCCACGAGGGAAGCCCGATATTATCCCCGTTTTGATAGAAGATGAAATTGAAGTGTGGTGAGGTTAAGTAGTTTGCACCATCTCTCAGAGCCTATGGGTGAGAGTCTCGACTGGAACCCAGGAATGTCTGACTGGAGCTCCTGGCTGGGATGCGGGCGGTCAGGTCTCTGGCCTGTGAGGTGATGTGACCACTTACTGCAAAGCACACTTTGTAGGGGGGCTGCTGGCATTGAGGTGGAGGGGGAGCCTGGGATTTCTCTCTAGTCTGAGAATTCAAGGTTCTGTTACCTGTTCCCCTGAGATGATGTATGCTAAAGGTAACATGTATGAGAGCTTCTCAGAGGAATTATGGCCCACACATGATCACTCAGCCTGCGCTATAAAAAGCAACTTAAGGAGACTTCTGTGTTGCAACTTGCAGATCTTTGTAAAATGGGAATATCTGCTAATTCCAAAGTGATTAAAAAAAATAAAACTTAATAATGCATTTTATAGTTATTTCTAATGGAAACAAAAGGGAGACACTTTGGCAATTGAAGAAAAATGTATTGGTCACCGGATGGTCATACTGGGACAGAGAGAGCACTGGTGGCTGTTAGTGATGAATACCCGACATTTGCAAACTATTGGGCATTTTGCTGCCATATTACAAAACTGTAATCTGCTTTCTTAAAAGTTGCAAAGCATCAGTTCTCTAGTTTTTGAACTACAAGAGTCATGTGGAGTGGTCATTAAACATGAGTACCGGTAGGTTAAAGCATTAGAGATGTGTGAAATAAGTTAAATTTTTAAAAGTTGCACGTACGCATTTCCAAGGCTGTTCCATCTGGAACAGGGCAAAATATTTCTGTTAGAAGTTCTGTTATTGTATTAGAGAGTATTATTTTTATTACTGCTCTCATTTTGATTCTTGAAGGGTAATAATCCTGAGAGGACAAAGGAGGAGAGCTTTTTGCATAGAAAAATTTAAAAGGTAATAAGTATCATGCAATTATCAATACATATTAACAATTTTAAAGATGTAGAGAAAGAAGGCGTGTCGATTGCCGAATCTCCTTGGATTGCAGCCCTGGGTGGGCCTGGGACTCCTGGGTTCTGGTCCCAGCCTTTCCACTAACAGTCGGTGGGCCCAGAGTGTGTGTATTCATTTCTGGAATTGACCCCTTTAACTCTCATTTTCTTATTTGCACCATGGTGAGTTTGGTGTCTTGGTTACCACTGTTGATTTTCAGGACAGAGAAGGTGCCTGGGAGGATGCACAGGTCCTTCTCACCGCTGCTTCCTCCAGCTGACTCTCCTCCCACCTGGAAGTGAAGGACTGCGGGGTGGGGGGTGGGGGGGAAGGTTGCCCTCGACAGAGGGTTGACCTGAAGCAGCAAATGCCCCAAGCGGCTGGGTCTCTAACCTGAGGCCCACTGACCCGCTTCTGATCCCTGCGGGGAACAGTGTGGCCTGCAATTATGGTGAACATTTGGAGGGAAGTTTCTAAACTCTCCTCAAATGATCCTGTTTTTATTTAAAATTTTGGCATTTTATTCATCATGGATTTTGGGCATTAATTTTGATTTTTTTCAAAACTTGCATTAAAGTGTTCTTGAGATTCTGGCCCCCGCTTAAATTTTGTCTCACAGGCAAGTGCCCCTTGTCTCACCTCAGTCCTGGCCCTGCTCTAGTCATTGCCTTGTAAAGACTACAGTTCTTTGTTGTTTGTCATAAAGAGCAGTTATCAAAGCCAGGTAATTTGGAGATTTAAACAAGAGATTCCAGCGATATGCTGGTAAACAGATGCCTGTTTATGCTGACTTAGTTGGTGGCTGGGCAATAGCAGTTGCAAAAACCTGAGGTAAAGATACAGAGTGAAGTAAGTCAGAAAGAGAAAAACAAATACCATTTGCTAACACATATATATGGAATCTAAAAAAAAAAAAGGTCAGAAGAACCTAGGGGCAAGATGGGAATAAAGATGCAGACCTACTAGAGAATGGACTTGAGGATACGGGGAGGGGGAAGGGTAAGCTGGGACAAAGAGAGTGGCATGGACGTATATACACTACCAAACGTAAAACAGATAGCTAGTGGGCAGTCTGTATGTCTTCTTTGGAGAAATGTCTATTTAGGTCTTCTGCCCATTGTTGGACTGGGTTGTTTGTTTTTTTGATATTGAGCTGCATGAGCTGCTTGTAAATTTTGGAGATTAATCCTTTGTCAGTTGCTTCATTTGCAAATATTCTCTCCCATTCTGAGGGTTGTCTTTTGGTCTTGTTTATGGTTTCCTTTGCTGTGCAAAAGCTTTGACGTTTCATTAGGTCCCATTTGTTTATTTTTGTTTTTATTTCCATTTCTCTAGGAAGTGGGTCAAAAAGGATCTTGCTGTGATTTATGTCATAGAGTGTTCTAGTGGGAAGCAGCCGCATAGCACAGGGAGATCAGCTCGGTGCTTTGTGACCACCTGGAGGGGGTGGGATAGGGAGGGCGGGAGGGAGACGCAAGAGGGAGGGGGTATGGGGACATATGTATATGTATAACTGATTCAATTTGTTATAAAGCAGAAACTTAGACACCATTGTAAAGCAATTATACTCCAATAAAGATGTTAAAAAAATAATAAAACCCTTGCAATTTTTCAAGTGAAAAAAAAAAAAAGCTGTAAGGCAGGCTGTGGTCAAGGTGCCAGTCTCTCCCCTTAGGGGTGAGAAGAAACCTTTTAGTCTTTCAATCCTGGAAGGCGAAGATGAACAGCCAAATATTGGATTAACTTAAAAGATGTATTACTTTTGAGATGGTAAATGTAATGTCCTTGCTACTGAATTCCTCTTAACAGGGAACTTTTTTTTAAAACTGGGATTTCTCATGGTAAATATGTTAAGATTTACACAGATAATGCAAATCTTCCCCCAAGGTGAGTAATGTTAGGAGAAACAGAGTCACCTGGCTTGTTGCCTTTAACTGTAAAATCAAGCTGTTGTGCTATTTATTATCATTTGTGAGTGATACCATGGGGGGGGGTCCTTAGAGCAGAATGAGATGCAGGAGTGGGGCTTGCGGTGACAGTCTGGGTCCCTGGGGTTGCTGTGCTCTGTCTGTCACCAGGATCGCCCAGGCCTGGCCGTTCGTTGCTGCTTGCACGGACTCAGAGAGTGTCTGGGGATCTCTTCGACCAGCAGAGACATGCTTCTCCTCGGAGCAGTCTTGCGGGAGGCCCTGAGCGCCAGGTGCCCCGCGCTGCTCTACAAGGCAGGGAAGGGCCGCAGTGGGAGGGCGTGCCTTGCCCTCCCCCCCTCGCCCCATCGTGGGGGGATGCAGAGCCATCCCGGGCAGTCCTGTGGCTTTCCAGCCCTCAGGCCGGCTCTGTTTTCCTCTTCCCTCAAACCGTGGCCTTGACTTCTGACAGCTGAAATGTGGGATCAGTCTTCACGTTACCTGGAATAAGTTACCTCATCTTCAGACAGTCATTCCCAGTCAGTGCTGCCTGTAAAAATCCATCAGGGCTGGTGAGGATGTCTGCGTGTTCAGAGTACGTGGGTTTTAGGTAGGGGAGAACCTGGCCGCTCCCCTTTGGCTCAGTGCGCTGCATTAACTGGCAGGAGATTTCAGGATCTGAAATTTAGAGTCGGTTTCAATCCATTTTGAAAGGCAAGTGTGAGGGGAGGCCCTCTGTGTGTGCTGATTAAGTTGGGGTCTTATCAGGGTCCATTTACCCTACATTCAGCTGTCTGTCCATCAGATCTATCTCAGAAGCGGGTCTGAGGCTGTGCCACCTCCTTCTCTGAGAGTTGACAAAGCTCTGTTGGGTCACTGACTCTGAGCCATGTTGACGGGAGGACTGAAGTTACTGACCAGACGTGTGGCTCTGGTTGCTTAGGAAACTGCTCACTCTTGAAGGCAGGGGCAGACAAGCACCGTGGCCTGGGTGGGGTTCTGTCTGGCCTCCGGTCCTTTCTGTGCATGTGCCCTGGAACCCAGACGTTCCCAGAGGTTTCCTGGTTGGGAGAGGCCTATAGTGGAGAATAATGAGAAGATGATGATACAGTTTAATTGAATGTCTGCTAAGTCCAGGGCACTCTCCTAGGCCTTCCCGTGTGAATTGGTAACCCCCTGGACTAGGTGTTACCTTCACATCATACAAGCGGGAACTTTGGCATGGCTGTAGTGAGAAATGGAATCCGAGACCCCGTGGCTCCAAAGCCTTTGCTTCCAGCAAATAGCCTGTGGAAGGAGTGCGAGGGCCACAGTTTCTGGGGTTGCCACATGCCCATCCCTGTTGCTGGTTGTAGATTTTTCACTCTGGACACAGGGAGGCCAGCCTGCATGGTTTCCTTTCTTCTTTCAAAAATTGTGTTTTAAACATAACACATATTTTTAAAGAACAGCAAGCAGTACGGAAGTAAGGACTGACCCTCTTCTTGCCAGTTTCACTCCCTGGCTTGAGAAGCCTGCCCTGCACAGGCAGCGAGGGAGTGGGTGTTGGGCTGCGGGCGGGGTAGGGGGTGGGCTCAGTAGATCATCTGTGAGCTTCTCTGTGTTCTTAGGGCGAATTAATGGCCTCTGATCAGATGACACAGTTTTGCTCCTAACCTGCCAGGACATTTTAAGGCCAGCAAAACTGAAAAGAAGTGAGGAACTTGGGCTGTAGGATGTGAGATGGAGACCACCGATGGGGTGACGCCGTTCAGGGCAACCAGACCAAGAACCGGGAGTCGGAAGATCTGGGGTGGCAGGGGATCCAGTTAATCTCCTGGTTCTGGGGAAGTCACATGCCCTTTCATCCTCTCAAGGTTGTTATGGGGAGGTTGAGACAACAGAAGTAAAAACATCCTGAAAACTAAAAAGGCAATTCTTGTGCTGGGTGAAGAGAAGGAAATGTTTTATTTGCCCACTAGGTTTTGTCACTGAACCTGCTTGTAGGAGTTTGCCTTACTGTTATCTGTTGTAATGATTTTGTAAACTTTTATACTTCTAATGATTTTGAAATCTTAAGAAGTGTCCTGTGAGTTTACAAACAAAAACCAGTCATTATTTTTTGCACTGAAGCAAGCGTTTTATCACCATTGTTAGCTTCTCTTTCTTGTTCATGCTTCATCGTGAGGTGGTGAGCGATTTCTCAGTGAAACGTACAGTGTGCCGATTCATACATGATAAGGGCTACTATTGTCCAGGAACCTCGCACCCCAGGCTAGTGAGGACCACGTTGCACTGACCAGCACGGGCAGAGTTTCTGTGCTGCCTGTTGAATGAGCCGTTTGGTTTCTGGTCCCTTGCAGATGGCTGCGCTTCCGTGCACGTGGGGCTGTCACTTCAGAGATTTGGAGGCATGTTCATTCAAAGCTGTTAGAATTTTCGGTGTCCAAGGAAAATGACACAAATGGAATGAGCTGTTTTTTTGGTCAGTCAAAGATTTTCTTTTAAAATAAAAATAAAAATTTGACTTGTGAAAACATAGCAATAGACTTTTCCATAGGAAACAACCTGTTTCTAAGTTTGGCATTTTATTGTGTTTGGAGATATGGTGTTGAGTAGACATTGGCCAGTTGGTCTGTCCATCTGCAAAGAGAGCAGTCCCATTAAGCCATAGTACTCATTTTTGGGGAAAAGGTTCTGTGTAACTAAGTTCTATGCATTTATATTTAGGTGTGTTCCATTAAAAGTTGAACTTAAGAGCCAGCGATCTGAGACCTCTCCAGTGTTGTGTGCCCAGCAGGTACTGATATAGTGATGTTTCTGCATAAACAGACTTATAAAGTTAAGTTTCACATTTTAAACGTTTAAAATCACCGTTGAATTAATTGACTTTATTATTCTGTGAGGTCTGGATCTAAAAAAAAAGATATATGCCCATTAATTTTTCTTGGGTCAGAGTCAAGATTCGTCTTTGAGTCCCCAGGAGGAGAGGGGGGAGGGGACAGAATTTGTTGTTCATAAAATATAAAAGAGGCTGGTGGGGGAGACATTTCGAAGCTTCCGAACAGATTGCCGGGAACATGGAGGAGACCCGGGAGATGGCGGGTGGGAGGAGAGGGGGGTGTGAGATGCGGCGGGAGCCAAAAGAGCAGTGGGCTCTGAACACGCTTTTAACAGTCCTGCCAGGAACTGAGAATAAACCTCCGTTTTGTTGTAACTGCAAAGGTGATTGACAGAGGAAGTTATCTAGTGCCACTGCCACCGATTCAAAAGGCCAGTGTCTTTGAGATACTTGGGTCATAAGAGAGGCCAAATCCTAACGGCACACTTGTTTACGGGGAGACCAGATTCACTGATATATATATATTTAACATTTTGCATTCAGAGCATCTGTGTCTGCTTGAATCAACTATTGTCTCGGCATCTAGGGAAGCTCTTAGAGTCATCTCCTGCTGCCCAGCTTGGAGCTTTTTCCAAGGACATGTGTCTGACCCCCAGCTCTGGTAGTCATCTGGGAAGGGGCCCCGCCTCCATTCCCTCTTGCATCGGTTTCTTATTTCCTTCCCTCCTCCTCTGGGGGTAGGTGGGGGGCCTGGCTGTCACCAGCTGCCATCTTTGTGCTTTCTCTCTTTAGCAAAAGCCCTCTGACGTCCTCCTTCCTCCCCTTTGCCTCTTGTGGGCCTGTGGGACGTGAACCCTAGTGGTTGTCTGTGCCCCTGCTTCTTCCACTGCTTGCCTTGTGTTACTTAACCGAACTCCAGATTTTGTTTGGTTTTCTCCAGTTTTTCCATAAATGTCCTCTTTCTGTTCCATTATAGTTAGTTATCAACTGTATAATAATAAAAACTTACATTTCAGTGCGCAGCAATTTTGTTTAAGTGGGGAGGGTGAGTTACCTTCTCCTGGCGTTCATCTTTCCTCGCTTCCTTTGGTAGGTATTTCATTCAGATGTATCATTTATAGCCTCTCACTGAAGACCACATTTGTACTTTGCTGGTTTTATGTTCTGTAGTAGTAGTGTGTTCTTTAAACACTTACTTACAAGTAAAATCAGCACTACTCTGTATGAAGTGGCAATAGGCTTCCCTCCATTTTAATGAGGTTTGAATACACAGTAGTTTTGATGTTCCATGGGGCTGATTAAAAGTGAGATTCTATCAATATTTTATAATAGCCTATAAGGGAAAAGAATCTGTAAGAGAATATATATATGTGTGTGTGTATATATATGTATATATATAACTGAATCACTGTGCTGTACACCTGAAACTAACATGAAATTGTAAATCAACTACACATTAATTAAAAAAAGTGGGATTCTACTTGTATGACAGATGTATCTAGTACCAGCTTTTCCAGGACCAGCGGTACTTGTCTAGCTGTCTAATAAAGGTATTTTCCATAAAATTATAGATGCGTACATCATGTAGGATGGATAGTCCAGTGTGGGAGGAGGGAGGGAAGGTTGTTTCTTAGTGGGTTAAAGCTGGCATGAAAAAAAAAAAGACTTAAAATGAAAATAGTTTAGGACATTGCATATAGTAAGACCCATAGCCTTTAGGAAAAGTTCAGAGTCTCTGCTTCTTCAACAAGACACCCACACCTGGACTAGCCTTCCTCCTTCCTGGCTCTTAGCTCAGGTGCGTCCTGTGCCCCAGGTGCCTAGATGGCGCCTGTCCCAGGCTTCTGGGCGTGGCACCCTGCGTGCCTGTGTTCCTGTTTTCTTAAATGTGCATCAGGCTGCCCTGCTGTAGTTTTGCCTCTCCAGATATAAGCTTGTTGAGGAAGGGGACCTGACTTTCACCTCTCTGTCCTCGGGGTAAGTGCCACTCAGTGATATTTGTGGCAGACATCTTTTCTGTCCCTGGGGTGCCAAGGTTAAGGGCCTGACTTCCCCTGTCCTTGAAGGCAAATGTAGCCAAGCACCTAGAAGGGCTTTCTGCTTTCGACTGTTGTGACCGCAGAAATAGGAAATTCTCCTAGCCTGACCACATAATCACAGAATAAACTTCGGCTTCTGTTAAAAAGTGAACGGCAAATTGTATGAGTGAGATACCTTTGACCTCACAGCTATTAGCTCAACCACCTAAATACCCAGCACAGAACTAGCTCTTGGGACCAGATAAGCATCACGCACCCCTGCTTCTCCCTCTGTCCATTCGTGTTCCTGGGACTGGATCTGGATCCTGCTGTTCTCATCTGAGATTGTGGAGAGTCTCAGCTGTCAGAGGGGATGGAGACATGAGGCTGGGTGCGTCCAACGTTCTGGAATGTCTTCAGTAACCTACTTCCAACATTTCAACATCATTCTTAAAGTTTTCTCTCTGTATCTGTCACTTTTTAATGAACATAGACAATAGTGCAGAAGTAATTATTTAAGCAATCTATTTCTATCCCATTTCTTTTATAACACAGGCTGTTAATGAGAAGATCAACTCTAAATTGAGTTTAACCAAACACGAATTATAAATGGATGGGGTGCATAAAGGTGGACTTAAATCTTTCCAAGGAAACCATTTTTCTATTCGTTCATTTCTTTCACAAACATTTATAACGCACGTACTCTTTGCTAAGCCCCACTCTAGGTGTTGGGGCTCTGGTGGTAGAGAGGAAACACAGGCCCCAGCCTCAGGTAGCTGCCTCAATGCTGGTGGTGTGGCCACTGACTGGGGAGATCCAGGGAGGAGCAGTTTTGGAGGGGTTTCAGGGAGCTGCGCTTGGCTGTGTTGAGTTTCAGATGCCAGCAGTATTTTGTTTTGTTTTGTTTTGTTTTTGTAAAGGCCAAAATTCAGTATTCACTTATCATTACCCCCTCTTAATTTTCTATGTCCTAAGTGTTAAAAATTTGCTATTTTGTTGCAATTATAATGGTCATACGTTTTTCTTTCTTTGGTCATCCTGCATGCACTAATTAGAAACAAATCTTTGGTTTGATTGTCTCCTCTTCCTTCCACTGAGGAGGGAGGGATTCCTGCCCTAGGGGTACGGGGATGACCAAACGCATGACACCTGACACTGGACAGATGCCCCGGTCGGCAGGCCATTACGTAAACTGTAGCTTACATATACCCACAGCCCAGGGGAGGAGAACCCCTCATGCCGATCGGGGGGAGGGTCCACTTGGGAACAGAGGGAACAAGCAGGGGCCACAGGAGGAAGGCTTTGTAGGGTCGGGAGAGGGGTGACCCCTGGTTCCCCCAGCAGGATGTAACTGGCTCGTTTGAATAATTTCGTGCGCCGGTGGGGAAGTAGAGGCGGCACCTCAGGGATGAGCAGCAACTGGGCCTGGTCCCCGCGTGGAGGGTGGGTGGGTGGGGGTCTTTTCCATGGGATCAGGGTGGGGAGGGGACTTGAGCTAGGCCATTGGAGACCCTCCTGGTTTTCCAGATGTCAAGGCAGCACATAATATGGAGCCTCAATTTTAGGCCTTACCCCACATATTTGAATTAAAACAATGCTTTATACTTACTAAACACTATGGAGAATGGTTTCCCCGTTTTAGAAGGCAGTAAAATATTTGAGAATATAAATGTACAGATAATTACAGTATCAGAAATGCACGTATCATGGAATGATTTAAGCGAGCCACGAGCAGCGTGTGGTCCATCCAGCTTCTTTGATCTGCCAGGTCTTGCTTAGGTCCAGAGGACTGACTGTTTGCTGGCAGCTCTGTGTGGCTGCAGGGGAGGCCAGGGCATCCTCCCAGGAAAGGGGGCTCTGTTATGGAGCCAAAGGCCTTTTCTTTCTGCGTAAAATTTTAATTCTTATTACGTCTTGCTGAAGGAAGAAAACATGCCTGGATAAAAAAGTGTTTCAAATATTGATCTCTAATTAATGATATGCAGGAAGTGATTGGGGAAAGGTTACTGATGTCTGCAACTTACTTTGAAATGCATCACAAAATGAGATGGAAAATGGGTGGATAGACGGATGGATAGATGGATAGATTTGTGATAAAGCAGACGTGCAAACCATTACTTGTAGAATCTAAGCAGTGGATATATGGGAGTTCACAGTCTAATTCTTTCAACTTTCTGTGTGTCTGTATAATTTCATAATACAACAGTGGGAGAACAGGGTTTCAAAGTAAATGGAATGTGCTTCATTAGTGGATAAAAACAGCATTAAAAAAGAGAGTTGAAAATATTTGAGTGCACATAGAGTAAGACTGTTCAATAGAGTTTTTTTAAATTAAAAAATTAATTTTAATTAATTATACTTGATTTACAATATTGTGTTAGTTTCTGGTGTACAGCAAAGTGATTAAGTTATTCATCTGTTGTTTATCTATTTTATATATAGTAGTTTGTATCTACTAATCCCAAACTCCTAATTTATCGCTCTCCCACCCCCTTTCCCCTTTGGTAACCGTAAGTTTGTTTTCTATGTCTGTGAGTCTATTTCTGTTTTGTAGATAAGTTCATTTGTGTCATAGTTTAGGTGCCACACATAAGTGATATCATATGGTGTTTGTCTTTCTCTGTCTGACTTACTTCACTAAGTATGATAATCTCTAGGTCCATCTATGTTGCTGCAAATGGCATTATTTCCTTCTTTTTAATGGCTGAGTAATATTCCATTGTGTATATATACCACATCTTCTTTTCCTCTATTGATGGACATTTAGGCTGCTTCCATGTCCTGGCTATTGTAAATAGCGCTACTATGAACATTGGGGTGCATGTATTTTTTTCGAATTAGAGTTTTCTCCAGATATATGACCAGGAGTGGGATTGCTATCAATAGAGTTTTTGAGTTTGTGTGTGTGATGCAGGGTTTTCATGTGAAAAAATATACATTTTACAGTTTGAAAACACTGGCCTCAGGTGTTTTTTGCAATAAAGTGTGCAGTTGTGGTGTGAGGGCCTGGAGAGATGTACGACATTATGCAGCTCTCATCCTGCAGGTAGTCAAGGGAAAAGCTAGAATAAGTAAGTGAAATACCAAGTGTCTAACTTAACAATGAATTTTTGTTCAGGGGTTTAATGATGTTGAAGAATTTGCTGTAAGAATTAGATCATATCATCAGCACTGGCTATTTTATCTTGTTCTGTTTTCAATTTTAGGCAAAAGAAAGGGAAACCTTTCATTGGGTCAAGAAAAATGAATGTGTATATTCAGTTGCTAACATTGCATTTCCTTTGCAAAATGTATTTTTTTAAGAGAAGAAAGGAAAAGAAGATGAAAGCAACTCTTGGATTATTTATTTTTTAGGACTTTCTCCATTTCAGAATTATACATTTTAATAGCTTGTACAAAATATTTGGGGAAAAACACACATGAAGGAAAAAATCTATAATTTTATCACTCCAAGAAAAGTGTTTATTACACAAACGGGGTGTGCACTGTATATAAAATACTTTGTTTAAAAAACTGGGATTACGAGCCAGGTGCAGGCTCTGACCAGCCGAGCAATGCGCAGCCATGCCAGTCCGAGGTCGCCCCAGAGGGCTCGCACAGTGCCTATGGGAAGCTTGAGGGCAGCAGGGGGCGCTGAGGAACCTCTGTCCCTTCCTTGGAGAACCCCTTCCCTGCCCCAAGTGGTTAGTGCAGCCCACCATGACCGGCCCCAAGTTCTCTACCTATCTGTGCGTACTTCCTGAAAAAGACAGTAAACCCCGGGACACGCCAAGCACTGAATGAAAGTTCCTGTTGCTCCACATTCTTGCCAGCATTTGGTGTTGTCACTGTTCTGGATTTTGGCTGTTCTAATAGCTTGGCTTTTACCATTTGTCCTAGGGTTCTGTCTGTCTGTTTTTTTTAAGTATAGTTTTTAATGCTTATTATCATTGGTGGATTTGTTTTTTCGTTTGGTTGCTCTCTTCTTTCTGTTTTTAAATTACTTTTTAATTTTTTTGTTTTTAATAATACATTTTTTATTTTAATAATTTATTTTGTTTCATTTTATTTTATTTTCTCCCTCCCTTCCCTCCTTCCTTCCTTCCTTCCTTCCTTCCTTCCTCCCTCCCTTCCTCCCTCCCACCCACACTCCCTCCCTCCCTTCCTTCCTTTCTTCTCCCTTTTCTTCTGAGCTGTGTGTCTGACAGGGTCTAGGTACTCCGGCCAGGCAACAGGCCTGAGCCTCTGAGGCGGGAGAGCCAAGTTCAGGACACTGGTCCATGAGAGACCTCCCAGCTCCACGTAATATCAAATGGCGAAAGCTCTCCCAGAGATCTCCATCTCAACGCTAACACCCAGCTCCACTCAACCACCAGCAAGCTACAGTGCTGGATGCCCTGTGCCAAACAACTAGCAAGACAGGAACACAACCCCACGCATTAGCAGAGAGGCTGCCTAAAATCATAGTATGTTCACAGACACCCCAAAACATACCACTAGACACGGTCCTGCCCACCAGAAAGACAAGATCCAGCCTCATTCACCAGAACACAGGCACCAGTCCCCTCCAACAGGAAGCCAACACAACCCACTGAACCAACCTTAGCCATTGGGGGCAGACACCAAAGACAATGGAAACTATGAACCTGCAGCCTATGAAAAGGAGACCCCAAACACAGTAAGTTAAGCAAAATGAGAAGACAGAGAATTACACAGCAGATGAAGGAGCAAGGTAAAAACCGACCAGACCTAACAAATGAAGAGGAGATAGGCAGTCTACCTGAAAAAGAATTCAGAGTGATGATAGTAAACATGATCCAAAATCTTGGAAATAGAATGGAGAAAATACAAGAAACATTTAACAAGGACCTAGAAGAACTAAAGAGGAACCAACAATGATGAACAACACAATAAATGAAATTAAATGTTCTCTAGAAGGAATCAATAGCAAAATAACTGAGGCAGAGGAAAGGATAAGTGACCTGGAAGATAAAATAGTGGAAGTAACTACTGCAGAGCAGAATAAAGAAAAAAGAATGAAAAGAATCGAGGACAGTCTCAGAGATCTCTGGGACAAGATTAAACACAACAACGTTCAAATTATAGGGGTCCCAGAAGAGAAAGAGAAAAAAAAAAAGGGACTGAGAAAACATTTGAAGAGATTATAGTTGAAAACTTCCCTAATATGGGAAAGGAAATAGTCAATCAAATACAGGAAGCACAGAGAGTGCCATACAGGATTAAATCCAAGGAGAAACATACAAAGATACATATTAATCAAATTATCAAAAATTAAGTACAAAGAAGAAATATTAAAAGTAGCAAGGGAAAAGCAACAATTAACATACAAGGGAATCCCCACAAGGTTAACAGCTGATCTTTCAGCAGAAACTCAGCAAGCCAGAAGGGAGTGGCAGGACACATTTAAAGTGATGAAATGGAAAAACCAAGATTACTCTACCCAGCAAGGATCTCATTTAGATTCAACGGAGAAATTAAAACCTTTACAGACAAACAAAGGCTAAGAGAATTCAGCACCACCAAACCAGCTTTACAACAAATGCTAAAGGAAATTCTCTAGGCAGGAAACACAAGAGAAGGAAAAGACCAACATTAACAAACCCAAAACAATTGAGAAAATGGTAATAGGTACACACATATTGAAAACTACCTTAAATGTAAATGGATTAAATGCTCCAACCAAAAGAAATAGACTGGCTGAATGGATACACAAAGAAGACCTGTATATATGCTGTCTACAAGAGACCCACTTCAAACCTAGAGACACATACAGACTGAAAGTGAGGGGATGGAAAAAGATATTCCATGCAACTGGAAATCAAAAGAAAGCTGGAGAAGCAATTCTCATATCAGACAAAATAGACTTAAAGACTATTACAAGAGACAAAGAAGGACACTACATAATGATCAAGGGATCAATCCAAGAAGAAGATATAACAATTGTAAATATTTATGCACCCAACATGGGAGCACCTCAATACATAAGGCAAATGCTAACAGCCATAAAAGGGGAAATTGACAGTAACACAATAATAGTAGGGGACTTTAACACCCCACTTTCACAAATGGACAGATCATCCAAAAAGAAAATAAATAAGGAAACACAAACTTAACATGATACATTAAACAAGATGGACTTAATTGATATTTATAGGACATTCCATCCAAAAACAACAGAATACAATTTCTGTTCAAGTGCTCATGGAACATTCTCCAGGATAGATCATATCTTGGGTCACAAATCAAGCCTTGGTAAATTTTAAAAAATTGAAATTGTATCAACTATCTTTTCCGACCACAACGCTATGAGATTAGATATCAATTACAGGAAAAAAAACTGTAAAAAATACAAACACATGGAGGCTAAACAATACACTATTAAATAACCAAGAGATCACTGAAGAAATCAAAGAGGAAATCAAAAAATACCTAGAAACAAATGACGATGAAAACACGACGGCCCAAAGCCCATGGGATGCAGCAAAAGCAGTTCTAAGAGGGAAGTTTACAGCAATACAGTCCTACCTCAAGAAACGAGAAACATCTCAAATAAACAACCTAACCTTACACCTAAAACAAATAGAGAAAGAAGAACAAAAAAACCCCCAAAGTTCGCAGAAGGAAAGAAATCATAAAGATCAGATCAGAAATAAATGAAAAAGAAATGAAAGAAATGGTAGCAAAGATCAGTAAAACTAAAAGGTGATTCTTTGAGACAATAAACAAAATTGATAAACCATTAGCCAGACTCATCAAGAAAAAAAGGGAGAACACTCAAATCAATAGAATTAGAAATGAAAAAGGAGAAGTAACAACTGACAATGCAGAAATACAAAGGATCACGAGAGGTTACTACAAGCAACTCTATGCTAATAAAATGGACAACCTGGAAGAAATGGACAAATTCTTAGAAAAGCACAACCTTCTGAGACTGAACCAGGAAGAAATAAAAAATATAAACAGACCAATCACAAGCACTGAAAGTGGGACTGTGATTAAAAATCTTCCAACAAACAAAGGCCCAGGACCAGATGGCTTCACAGGCAAATTCTATCAAACATTTAGAGAAGAGCTAACACCTATCCTTCTCAAACTCTTCCAAAATATAGCAGAGGGAGGAACAGTCCCAAACTCATTCTATGAGGCCACCATCACCCTGATACCAAAACCAGACAAAGATGTCACAAAGAAAGAAAGCTACAGGCCAATATCACTGATGAACATAGATGCAAAAATCCTCAACAAAATACTAGCAAGCAGAATCCAAGAGCACATTAAAAGGATCATATACCATGATCAAGTGGGGTTTATTCCAGGAGTGCAAGGATTCTTCTATATATTCAAATCATTCAATGTGATACACCATATTAACAAATTGAAGGAGAAAAACCATATGATCATCTCAACAGATGCAGAAAAAGCTTTTGACAAAATTCAACACCGGTTTATGATAAAAACCCTCCAGAAAGTAGGCATAGAGGGACCTTCCCTCAACATAATAAAGGCCATATATGACAAACCCACAGCCAACATCATTCTCAGTGGTGAAAAACTGAGACCATTTCCACTAAGATCAAGAATAAGACAAGGTTGCCCAGTCTCACCACTATTATTCAACATAGTTTTGGGAGTATTAGCCCTAGCAATCAGAGATGAAAAAGAAATAAAAGGAATCCAAATCAGAAAGGAAGAAGTAAAGCTGTCACTGTTTGCAGATGACATGATACTATACATAGAGAATCCTAAAGATGCTACCAGAAAATTACTAGAGCTAATCAATGAATTTGGTAAAGTAGCAGGGTATAAAATTAACGCACAGAAATCTCTTGCATTCCTATACTCTAATGATGAAAAATCTGAAAGAAAAATTAAGGAAACACTCCCATTTACCACTGCAACAAAAAGAATAAAATACCTAGGAATAAACCTACCTAAGAAGACAAAAGACCTATATGCAGAAAACTTATAAGACACTGTGAAAGAAATTAAAGATTATACAAACAGATGGAGAGATATACCATGTTCTTGGATTGGAAGAATCAACATTGTGAAAATGACTGTACTACCCAAAGCAATCTACAGATTCAATGCAATCCCTATCAAACTACCAATGGCATTTTTCACAGAACGAGAACAAAAAATTTCACAATTTGTATGGAAACACAAAAGACCCCGAATAGCCAAAGCAATCCTGAGAAAGAAAAACGGAGCTGGAGGAATCAGGCTCCCTGACTTCAGACTATAGTATAAAGCTACAGTAATCAAGGCAGTATGGTACTGGCACAAAAACAGAAATATAGATCAATGGAACAACATAGAAAGCTCAGAGATAAACCCATGCACATATGGTCACCTTATTTTGATAAAGGAGTCAAGAATATACAATGGAGAAAAGACAGCCTCTTCAATAAGTGGTGCTGGGAAAACTGGACAGCTACATGTAAAAGAATGAAATTAGAACACTCCCTAACACCATACACAAAAATAAACTCAAAATGGATTAAAGACCTAAATGTAAGACCAGAAACTATCAAACTCTTAGAGGAAATCATAGGCAGAACACGCTATGACATAAATCACAGCAAGATCCTTTTTGACCCACCTCCTAGAGAAATGGAAATAAAAACAAAAATAAACAAATGGGACCTAATGAAACTTCAAAGCTTTTGCATAGCAAAGGAAAACTTAAACAAGACGAAAAGACAACCCTCAGAATGGGAGAAAATATTTGCAAATGAAGCAAGTGACAAAGGATTAATCTCCAAAACATACAAGCAACTCATGCAGCTCAATATCAAATAACCAAACAACCCAATCCAAAAATGGGCAGAAGACCTAAATAGACATTTCTCCAAAGAAGATATACAGATTGCCAACAAACACATGAAAGGATGCTCAGAATCACTAATCATTAGAGAAATGCAAATCAAAACTACAATGAGGTATTACCTCACACCAGTCAGAATGGCCATCATCGAAAAATCTATAAACAATAAATGCCGGAGAGGATGTGTAGAAAAGGGAACCCTCTTGCACTGTTGGTGGGAATGTAAATTGGTAAAGTCACTATGGAGAACAGTATGGAGGTTCCTTAAAACACTAAAAATAGAACTGCCATATGACCCAGCAATCCCACTACTGGGCATATACCCTGAGAAAACCATAATTCAAAAAGAGTCATGTACCACAATGTTCATTGCAGCTCTATTTACAGTCGCCAGGACATGGAAGCATCCTAAGTGTCCATCTACAGATGAATGGATAAGGAAGATGTGGCACATATATACAATGGAATATTACTCAGCCATAAAAAGAAACAAAATTGAGCTATTTGTAGTGAGGTGGATGGACCTAGAGTCTGTCATACAGAGTGAAGTAAGTCAGAAAGAGAAAAACAAATACCGTATGCTAACATATATATATGGAACGTAAAAAGCAAAAAAGGTTCTGTACAGCCTAGGGGCAGGATAGGAATAAATACACAGGCACAGAGAATGGACTTGAGGATATGGGGAGGGGGAAGAGTAAGCTGGAAGGAAGTGAGAGAGTGGAATGGACATATATATACTGCCAAATGTAAAACAGATAGCTAGTGGGAAGCAGCCGCATAGCTCAGGGAGATCAGCTCGGTGTTTTGTGACGACCTAGAGGGGTGGGATAAGGAGGGTGGGAGGGAGATGCAAGAGGGAAGGGGATATGGGGATATATGCATATATATAGCTGATTCACTTTGTTATAAAGGCAAAACTAACACAGCTTTGTAAAGAAATTATACTCCAATAAAGATGTTTAAAAAAAAATCTGGGAATGGGAAAAAAAATTGGGATTATACTACATATATTGCCTTGCTCAGATGCTGACAGTTAAAGTGTACTGACATTTGCCACTTACTTTGAAATGAATAAAAAAATAAGGTGGATTAATTGTTTCAGTTCTCTGTATTATAAAGGATGTCATGAGAATATTCCTGAATAATGATTGCAATACATGAACTTTGTTTTCTTTCTTTCTTTCTTTTTTTTTTTTTTGGCTGTGTGGCATGTGGGGTTTAGTTCACTGACCGGGGTTCGAACCCACACCCCCTGCACTGGAAGCATGGCATCTTAACCACTGGACTGCCAGGGAAGTCCCTGAACTTTGTTTTCTTAGGCCAAATCTTTGAAGTCTGTTTGATAAGGTTAGGTTGCGTTTTGATAGGCAATGCTGATGAAGTCAGGGAGATGGAATTCTTGAAGTGTAAGCCAAGTTTGGGGGCTGGCAAGTACTTTTCAGTTGGAACAGATCATTTGAGGAGGTGGAAGAGTGGGAGATAGGCAGAGAATTTAGATTGTGGTTAGTTTCACGAGGGTTCAGTGCCAGACTGAGTCTGCATTTGCAGGTCCCATCTAGTGAGAAGTGTTGTGAGCGTCACCACATAACCCATAATATCTCATGGTATGGAGGTAGCCTCACTTAGATAACCATTCCTCTAATGATGATTCATATTTTTTCCAATATTCTGTTATAAATAACTACTGGTAGAGCATCTTTACAGATTTTTTTTTTTTTTTTTTTGCGGCATGCGGGCCTCTCACTGTTGTGGCCTCTCTCGTTGCGGAGCGCAGGCTCAGCGGCCATGGCTCACGGACCCAGCCGCTCCGCGGCATGCGGGATCTTCCCAGACCGGGGCACGAACCAGTGTCCCCTGCATCAGCAGGCGGACTCTCAACCACTGCACCACCAGGGAAGCCCAACAGATGTATTCTTTGTATGGGAGTTTTTCCTATAGAATATAAATGAGTTGCTTGGAGCAAAGGTAGGCACATCTTATGTTTTATTAGATATTGACACATTGCACTACAAAAGATAATTTATGCTCCTGGCTCTTGTGAATATTAAGTTATCTATTTATTATTATTATTATTTTTGTGGTCAGTTTAGTAGTCAAAAGTTGGTGTATGATCATTACTTTAGTAGTGGTAGGTCTAAGTATTTTCTTTTCTTTTTTTAAAGTTTTTTATTTTATATTGGAGTATACTTGATTTACAATGTTGCGTTAGTTTCAGGTGTACAACATAGTGACTTAGTTATACAGATACATATATCTATTCTTTTTCAGATTCTTGTCCTATATAGGTTATTACAGAGCACTGAGTAGAGTGCCCTGTGCTATACAGTAGGTCCATTTTGATTATCTATTTTATAATTTTATAGATACTATCTATCAATGGTAGTGTATATATGTTAATCCCAACCTCCTAATTTATCCCTCTCCTTTACCTTTCGAGAGATCCCCTTAGTGTCTTCTTATATATTTTTATCTTTTGCTCAGAATTTCCTATTTATTTATCCATTTTTCCTTTGGGTTGTTTTTTGTTTTATGAGCCCTTTATTATAGTAACTTTGTGATACACACTGAAAATATATTTTCTGTCTTTTCTCTGTCGTTTAACTTTTTTTTTTAAAATGGTGCATACTATACAGGAATTTTAACTTTCTGCCTTTTGAGTTTTATGTGTAGAGTCTTGCTTAAGAAAGCCCTACTCATCCCAAATTGCAAAACTATTCTATGTTTGTAAATCTAATACTTTAAAAATAATGAAACAAAATTTTTAGAATCTAATCTTGAATTAATCTGAAATTGATTTTGTGTTTGGTAAGGTAACAATCTAAGTTCTTCTCTGCATCACCCTGCCTGCCAAGTGGAGAGCCAGTTGTTTTAACACAGTATCTAAAAGTTTTGTTTCGTGTCTGTTTTGTTTTGAAAGTGCCCACATATTTCTTATGTACAGAAAGAGCAATTCTTCGATGGTGGGAATTTGTCTGATCTTTAAGTATGGAAGCTTGTTGTCCTAGGGCTTTTGTAAGGTACTTATTTGATATAATATCCTGTGTTTACTTTTTTGGATTGGATAACACTGATACATTGCATTGTGATAAAAGTTTTTAAGAGAAATTATTTTTTGAGCCTGAGAAATAAGTTGTAACTTTCTAAGTCATAAATTATTAGATTAGGAAATATTTTATTTTGCAGATCATTCTTTATGACTTTTTAAATCACGTGGTTTGCTTACATACTGTTTACACTTTTTTCTGAATAAGTGACGGTTTTGCTATTTATGGGGTTCATTTTGTCAGTGGGAAGTAAGTGGAAGAGCTTTGATTTCACATTTACAGAAGCATAATTTATTCTTTTTTTGTGGATTGTAGTTAGCTTGATATTAGGGATTTTGAGAAATATGGTTCATATTAAGTTTGAATCTGCTTATTAGAATAGATACCTGATAAAAACTCTGATCGTGCTTGTCACTAGTTGTGTTTTTTTTTGTTTTTTTTTTAACTGGATACTTTTTCTTATTAGTGACAGCATGGAAATATGTTTGCACTAAAATCTTAGACAACTAGTAGTAAAGAAAATGGGTTTTTTTCTCTCCTTAAATTTTGTCTTCAAGAGAAAGAACCCTTTGAAGAGTGATTGTAATGGGATTTTTCAATACTAGTAGTTTCTGGCAGTGATGCTGTAAAGTTCAGCTTTCATATGCAGTCAGGAAACGAGTGGTTAAGTGATGACTTGGTTAGTCATGCTTTCACGCATGATTAATGGTGTTACCTTTGAACTTTGGTATAAAGTCTAAGTAAGAGGGAAGCATATGTTTCATTGTACTAGTGAGACTCTTAGGTTTGCAGTTGACAGAGATTTATTGCCCAGCACCTGTGTTTTTCTTGAGAAACCTCACGTTTCTTTGTCTGATCCTGGCTGGCTCCTTTGTTGCAGTGTCACCTCATTTCCTCCAGAGGGCAGGAGAGAGGGAGATCCAAAGAGTAGGTGGGCAGTAGGGCAAGAGGCAGGAGACCAGGGTCTTTATGCAGGGACTCCTCCGTGAGGCCCCGCGTCTGCCTGGTGCTGAAAGTCAAGGGTTCTCTCTCAGGTGCTGACCCTCACTGCTGGGGGGTACGGGGGTGTCAGGGATGGTCATCCCTTTGTCCAGAGGTGCAGGTTTGTTTTATTAAGACAAATACAGATATTGTGGAGTAAGATACACATTTTATATGCATTTTAAAGATAAAACCGAGATACTCCAGAAGAGACTTGGAAGCCCTTTGTGCTGGGGGCAGGGGAGAAGAGGGCTGTGCAGTACATCTCAGACCTTCCTCCACAGGAAGAAAAGTGAGAACTGCATGTTAACGTTATCGGCGACTCTTCCGTAGTTTAGCATTTTCATAAGCTTGCACGTCCCTGTGGTGGTGTTGCCTCTATAATAGCTCTTTTGTGGAGGTCTTTTAGATTAGAGACAGGGACGCTTCCCTGCTGTCTGTCTTTCAAGGAGGGATTAATAGCTGTGATTAATCTTGCAAAAAGCTATTCGTTTCAAGATTTCGTCTTGCAAAATTCTTTCTCTTCCTTTTATCCTTACGCTGTCAGTTCTGAGAAGCTGGGAACCCTGAGCCTTGGGCTTATTTCCCTTTATGTCTGTCTCCTTTAATTTAGTTGGCTTACTTCTTTGTTCCCCTCTTGTAAATATTTGCAAATTCATTACAATATTTACTTTCCCTGTGGTTTAAGTTTAAAAAAAGATTTTGGCAAAAGGTGTGGCATGCTAAAGAAATATTGGCATAGTAGTTGGGAGTTGGAAGTTTTTAGATATTGCTCTCCAGTTAACATTTAATTTTGAGCCTTAACGTTCTCAGTTGTTATTCACGACCTTCAAATTCTTCGCATTCGTCTAAATCTCAGTGGTTTTAATGGCAAACAAAAAGTGTTTTATATTCTTTTATGGCCTAAAAAGTGCTGTTTTAGGAAGAACGTTAATTTATAGGACATATAGGTATGTTGTGTTGTTTCTAAACAAACTTGGTACAGTAGTTCAGGTAATGTGACGTCTGATTAGCCCTCACTCTGGTCAGCACTACAGCAGGAACTGTTATAACTGTCAACGTCAGCAGTGAGTGTAAAGGACTCATGTAAAAGACACATGTAAAAGAACAGCTCTCCAAGTAAGAGTTGAGTGAAATTTATAGGGGAACTGAGGATCTCATGCTAGAATACATTTTCTTTGCATACAGCCTCAAACTCAGACCTCCTCTATAGAAGCGTTCTTTTTCTTTTAAAAAATGTTTATTTATTTGGTTGCACCGGGTCTTAGTTGTGGCAGGCGGGCTCCTTAGTTGTGGCTTGCCGGTTCCTTAGTTGTGGCATGCAAACTCTTAGTTGCGGCATGCATGTTGGATCTAGTTCCCTGGCCAGGGATCAAACCTGGGCCCCCTGCATTTGGAGTGCATGGAGTCTTAACCACTGTGCCACCAGGGAAGTCCCGGAAGCGCTCTTAAAAGAAGGTGATCAGTCATAATTTTGTACTTTAACATTTTTTCTGAATCAGAAAAAAATGATAGGCACAGAGAAAATAGTTTAAAGAAATAGCTTAAAGCATATTTTACAGATGTTTATAATGATGACTTAATCATGTATGCATTCATGGGGATACAAATATCTTTACAATACAGAGACCCTGCCTATGGAAACTTGTAGCTATAAAATTCCTAAGTTTGGGTATCGGAGTTGAGTAACTTACAGTGATAGAGCTGTGTAAACAGGTCACATTATGGGCTCCTGCCCCCCCACCCACCCATTGCTTTTGGCATGAGGTCATTTCCTTTTAATTGGGAGACGATAAAATAAGCATACCTATGAAACTCAATGCTGGATTTATTAAAGAATGGTTTTGAGGACATGGGTTTACTATGTCTCACACGGCATTCTTGAGAATCACAGGGGAAATTTCTTCCTGGTGATACACACAGTTGTGGTTCTCTTCTTACATGTATGTACTCAGGCTGCTAGAATCCTCACAGCCAGTCTGGAGACTTCATGGAAGGCATTTTGAATATCGCCCTTGACTTCATCTTTGTTTTCTAAATTTAATTTCTCTACTCTTGATTTCGGATTATTAAAAAATAATACTGCTGCATTCTGCAAATTTGTAGCTGTATTGTACAATATAATGTAGGCGAAAAGTTTTCAGTCTGCAAACTCATTAATTTCCAGACATAGTTATCCTTTAGAAAACAAAAACAGGTTTGGATTTTGGGGAAAGAGAGGCTCTTAAGAGTTGTGGTTGTGGACAAAATGCCTTTATATCCTGACTGCTTTTATATATTGCTGGGTTTACTTTGCTAATATTCTGTTAAGGATTTTTGTGTCTGTGTTCATGAGGGAGGTAACATATATATTTTAATGTCTTTGTCTGATTTTGGTATCAGTTTTATGCTGACCTTTCAACATGAGTTGAGAAGTGTTCCCTCGTAGTTCTGGAAAGAGTTTATATAAAATTAACATTAATTCTTCCTTAAATGTTTATAAGAGAATTCAACAGTGAAGCCATCTGAGCTTGGAGTTTTCTTTGTGGGAAAGTTTTAAATTGTGAATCTATATTTAAAAACAGGGTTATTCAAATTTTCTATGTCTTTTGGTATCAGTTTTGGTAATTTGTGTCTTTCAAGGAATTGGTCATTTTATCTAAGTTGTCAAATTTTTCAGCATAAAGTTGCTCATAATATTCTATTATTATCCTTTTAATATCTGTATGATTTGTAGTGATGTCCCTTTTGCATTCCTGTTATTATAATTTGCGATTTCTCTTTGATTAGTATAGCTAGGGATTTATCACTTTTATTAATTTTCAAGGACCCAGCCTTTGGTTTGGTTGATATTCTATATTTGTCCATTTTCCATTTCATTGATTTCTCATTTAGCTTTATTATTTCCTTTCTACTTACTTTGGTTTAATTTGCTTGTCTTTTTTTCAAGCTTCTTAAGGTAGAAACTTAGATAATTGTTTTTAGACCATTTTTTCTTTTTAAATATAAGCACATAGAGCTATAAATTTCCCATCAAGATTTAGCTGCAATCCACAGGTTGTGATATGTTGAGTTTTTATTATCATTCAGTTCAAAATCTTTCTAATTTCCCGGTGAGTTCTTTTAGCCTTGGGTTATTTAGAAGTATGTCCTTTAACTTTCAAATATCCAAACATTTGGAGATTTTCCAAATATCTTTATTATTGATTTATAATTTAATTCTGTGGCTAGGGAATATACGCTGTATTATTTCAATCCTTTGAAATTTATTGAGACTTGTTTTATGACTCAGCCTGTGGTTGAATCTGGGTGAATGTTTCATGTGCATTTGAAACCCTATTTCCTTCTTATTTTAGCCAGAAAAGGAAAGACAAGTTGGATTGAGAACAAAACAGCATCTCTCTCCCGGCTAAGGTGTGGGAGTTGATGCAGGCTGCTGTGTTCACAATGACTTTCTTGGTGTATTTTATGTGGGAGGGGATCTGGGGGTCCCTTCCCTGTATGATTGACAGCAAAGCTCTAATCATGAAACGGGAGGCAATTGTAGTCTATAGAAGGAAGATTGCTTCATTGGTTCCTTCCTCAAATTGCAAATTTGCTCACATTCTTCGGGCAACTCAAAAAATGATGGAAATATGATTCGTCTTACTGAAATTTCATTTTTCAGCAGTAGGACTTTTATGTAATATTATACAGTTGTCCCTCGGTATCTGTGGGGGCTTGGTTCCAAGACCCCTTCGGACACCAAGATCCGTGGATGCTCAAGTCTCATATAAAATGATATGGTATTTGCATATAACCTAAGCACATCCCCCTGTATACTTTAAATTATCTCTAGATTACTTATTAGATTACCAATACAATGTAAATGCTATGCAAATATGCTGACACGTGGCGAATTCAAGTTTTGCTTTTTGGAACTTTCTGGAAATTTTTTTTACTATTTTTGACCCGCATAGTTGCTTGAATCCTTGGATGCAGAGCCTGTGGGTACAGACAGCCGACTGTATGTATTCTAAGGATGATACTTTCATAGGTGGATGACTCAGACGGTTTTGTTGTGAAATAATTTATTCACTATGCATTTCCTACTAAAATAAATACTAAAATTTGATGCCTTGAGCCTCTTCTATTTTAACTTAGAATTCTGTAGCTGGAGTGTGGCAGGTAGAGTAAAACATCCTGGGATAGTCAGGACAAAAATCATCACCTTCTCTTATAGAACTTAGACTAACAAGGGACTCTGTCAGATAAATACAACCACTTGGCAACATAAATTAAATTTTATTTTCTAGGAATATTGACCTAACTGAATTTCACTAATCCCTAAACAATGAATTTTTTAAAAAGCATTTTGCTCGTACTGGATGGTGATAGTTTTAAAATCATGACAAATCACAACTGCCATCAGAATTTTTACCTCAGTACTCATAACACTAATGTATTGTTCAGCTCACATTAGGGTGAATAAAGGGCAAAGGAGGCACTTCTGTGAAAGTTTGATTTCAACCAGTCATTGATTTATTATCGAGTTGAAAGATTTGAAATATTTACTATGTTTTTTGGAAACCTTGGTAATGTTAAATTTTCATTGTCTCTTGATGTAGTTTAATGTGTTTTCCAGGCTCAGAATCTCGCTTTCAACAGCCCGACATTCCCACATCTGCACATTTATTTGTCCAGAAGGGCATAATTTCTAAAAGATGAGCTAAAACATTAGAACTGATAACGAGTGTCAGAAGTATCTCACATTTCATAAGATGAACCATGTGTGTTATGTGTTATAAGATGCTGCAGGAGGGATAATGCTTATCTTGGGTCAGGATATAGCCCTGAGAAATTATTTTTTTCAGTATTGTAAGAAACAATAAAATTCTTTATGAATTGCTCTTTAGTTCTGATTTAGACTATAAGACCTATTAAAATTCTCCAACGCACATTGAAAAGCTCCTGATTTTGCATAAGCGAGGCAAGGGGGATGTTGGATGTGGTTTTTATCAGAAGGATCCTCCGTTCTTTTCCCATCCTTTTAAATTGAATCTCTCCCTGGGGATAGATTACAGATGAGTGCACAAAAGCCAGAGTGAAGCACAGTGAGCTGTTGGGCTGCCGTCAGATTACTTTCTGGCTCTTCTAGAAGGTTGTTCTTTGCATAATGAGTTAATTTGTTGTGTGTAACTTCCTTAGTGTATCTTTAATTAAGTGGGGCTTTTGTGTGTGCACACTGGTCAGATTGGTTTATAGTAGCAGGCCTTCTTTAATAAATCAAGTCACACCGTTTGAAGATGTTTAGCTTCCATTTCACACATAGAATATTTTAAATTCTCACGAGAGCTTTTTATTCATAGCATTATCTCTTTTAAAAGAGTAGGCTGCTTTTGGCATTTGAAGGGTTTTACATATGAGGATAATTTGATAATTTTGCCAGATGTGAGGATTCAGAATATTGCACTACATATGACAAACTATTTTTTTTTTTTTTTTTTTTTTGTGGTACGCAGGCCTCTCACTGTTGTGGCCTCTCCCGTTGCGGAGCACAGGCTCTGGACGCACAGGCTCAGCGGCCATGGCTCACGGACCCAGCCGCTCCGCGGCATGTGGGATCTTCCCGGACCGGGGCACAAACCCATGTCCCCTGCATTGGCAGGCGGACCCTCAACCACTGCGCCACCAGGGAAGCCCGACAAACTATTTTAAACATTAATGGGGGCTTCCCTGGTGGCGCAGTGGTTGAGAATCCACCTGCCAATGCAGGGAACACGGGTTCGAGCCCCGGTCTGGGAAGATCCCACATGCCATGGAGCAGCTAAGGCCGTGTGCCACAACTACTGAGCCTGCGCTCTAGAGCCCGTGAGCCACAACTGCTGAGCCCACGTGCTACAACTACTGAAGGCTGCGCGCCTAGAGCCCGTGATCCACAACAAAGAGAAGTCACTGCAATGAGAAGCCTGCGCACTGCAACGAAGTGTAACCCCCGCTGCTGCAACTAGAGAAAGCCAGCGCGCAGAAACGAAGACCCAATGCAACCAAAAATAAATAAATAAATTTATTTAAAAAAATTTAATGGACTTCCTGAAAATGTGGAATCTTTTGATTTCTGCTTCTAGGTAATGAGAAAGAAAAGATAAGTATAGAAATGGTTGTGTTCTGCTGGACAATAAAAACATTTTACTGCAGCCAGCAGTAATGTTAGCTGATTGGGGAGCACTTAAAAATAGGCAACGATGTGACACGTTTACTGTAAACCAGGTAGTAGCTTTAGTGGAAATGAATCATTTTAAAGTGGGAAGGCACTTTTAGGTGCTTATGTTCCATTCTTTTACACTCATCTTTTAGGGGATGTTTCAGGATTGAAGAAAATTTTGTTGCTTTTGTTTCTCAAGTGCCCTGTGTCGTTACAGTCCGTGGAAATATTTAAGATTGGGACTCGCTGGCTACTAACGTGACTTTTTCTAATCTGTGAAGATGTTCACCAATGACACATTATCAGAGTCTGTTAAAAGTTTTATTTGCTGTGTTTTAATGTACAGGTTTCCCAAAGGCTATTTGTATGTATTTGAAGAACTGTATACTTTTGTTAAGTATTTGAGAGCCAAAATGTGAGAGCTTTTTCTAAAAAACTGTGCTTTATTAATTAGGATAAATTCTTAACTAGATTGAGGAAAACGGAGAATGAAGGGCTTTTTCTCTGCATGATCTTTACCTCTGGTCCATCACACACAACACACTACTAAGCCTCAAACCTGTGGAATCTAATCAAATAGAAGGAATAAACATGGTCTTTGACCCAGAATGAGTGCAGGCATCTGGTGTTAAGGTTGAACATGACTGGTCAGATGTCAGGTGTACACTGTGGTGGTGGAAGGGCGTGTGCCGGGTGAGGTAGGGTGAATACTTCCACCATTCCCAACGGGGAAACCTGCCTTTAATTCTCAAAGAGAGTGTTTAACAACGGGGCCAGAAGAGTTTTATTCTGGCAGCAATGTAGGATCAGGGATAGAAAAAGAAGAGACCAGAGACAGAAAGAAAATCTAAAAGGCTTCAAAGTGCCCATAAGTCATTGTGCTTACGAACTTGGGTAGTTTTTGATTAAGAAAACAAATGTAGTGGTCTCTCTAGTGGCTGTACTGGGACTTGTTCCAGTGAAATGAATTTCGACCTCTTTCCCAAGCACAGGGTGGGAGTTCTTCGTGCTTTCAGGCTTAAGCCGCCTGGAAGGACAGGCCTGCTTGGGGTTCGGTGGGACTTGCCCTGCCTGCAGGGGGAGGTAGTGTGGACGGCAGTGCTTCGATGGCATCTGTCACGGCCACCTGAGCAGGTGAGAAGATGCCGCATGGCTCATCAGAACGTGCAGCTCCTCCAGAGACCCGGGGCCTCCAGGCGGGAGCGAGCCTTCACGCCACACCCCTGATTTTCCTCTCCAGGCTGCAGGAACCCCCATCAGGCCGCCTTCATTTGCTCTCTTGGTTCCCACAGGCACGTGAGCTTGGGACTCTTGTGCCAAAGTGTTTAAACTTGACTGCTCCGAATGATGGGCCAGCCTGGCACACTGTGGAGGGGGAATGGGTGGTCTGCTTTTTGCAGCTCAGGGGATGGTATATGTTTGGGGTAGTGGGGCCCTTTCGTCTTGAGCTGCTCCTCTGTGATTACAGGTGGGGAAACGGCCAGAGCTTTTAATTGCCTGAGCTCACACAGCTAGTTATCGGCAAAGCAGGGACTAGAGCTGATTCCAGTCCACAGAATCTCGTGGAAAGCTGCCAGCCTGCTGGGCTCTAGGGCTCAGGGACACTGTGGTCTAGGCTCAGGGAGGATACTGTACAGACGCAGTGCTGGCCTTTCCTGCACGTCTAAAAGGGAACAGCTTTTGTTTTAGGAAACCACCAACTCCTAAGTATAAAAATAGTTATAACTGAGAGCTTTAGGGAGCTTTAGAAAGTTATATTGCATCTGGCTCACAGATGGTTGGCTGTTGATGGTTAAATCGAGGCAGAGATCCACGAAGTGCTAACTGATGACCTCTGCTGACCCTTAAAGCTGGGACTAACTTGGACCAAATCTCTGTCTAGAGAAATTTGTGCTTAGATACTACATTTAGCTGCTGCATGGCTGAGAATAGGGGAAACGGGGGATTTCTTTATAAACCAGGAGCGCACTTGAGTCAGACCACACCACGCCAATCAGCAAGCAATGTTCTGGGTTGTACAGAACCTTGTTATTCAGTTGTAACCCTCATGGGAGGTGGGAGAGCTCCTAGTGCTGGTTTCCAGACCAGTTGGTCTGGGTTGGGGTGGTGGATAGCTAGTTAATAAACCTCCCTGGGTGTTTCAGATGAAGTGGGACTGAGAGCTCCTATGTATACCCTCACTCCCTTTTGTGGTACATTGACTCTAGATATTTGCACCCCTAAAAGGGTAGGGTTTACAATGTACAATACCCGTCTACACAGTTGAGGAAGGGGCTTTTTCGAAAATCCTGGCTATAATGGTAGTAACCAAACTTACAGAGCAGTGACTAAATGCCATGAGCTATTTTTAACAGCTTTAACGTTTTCGACTCCTGTAATCGTTTTAACTACCCTGTGCGTTGGGGACTCTTGTTACATTTCTCAGCCGAGGGGAGGAAGGCGGAGGGAGGCTCAGTAGTTGTCTCTAGTGGGGCGCAGAGTCTGGACGCTGACTCCCGGGCTCTGTTGCCTGTGAGGAAGCTCCCTTCACATTGATGATCAAGAAGCCACTTAGGGCTTCCCTGGTGGCGCAGTGGTTGAGAGTCCGCCTGCCGATGCAGGGGATGCAGGTTCGTGCCCCGGTCCGGGAAGATCCCACGTGCTGCGGAGCGGCTGGGCCCGTGAACCATGGCCGCTGAGCCTGCGCGTCCGGAGCCTGTGCTCTGCAACGGGAGAGGCCACAACAGTGAGAGGCCCGCGTACCACAAAAAAAAAAAAAAAAAAAAAGAAACAGAAGCCACTTAGCGCACGCGGCTGATTCAGAGCGTCGGCATTTCTACTGCTTGGGCTCTTGCTCCACAGCATGTCTTTGTGCCTTGGACCGTGCCATCCAGAACCCTGTGTGATGTGCACGAGATCTGGAAACACCTGCTTGCAGGGTGGGCTGATCCCAGAGCTCTTCCCCACTGCCACCTGTGGTGCCTTTTCTTAAGGATCAATACCACGGCATAGTGGTGAAGAGAAAAAAAATGTCCCATGGTTTGTGGCCAATTTAACTAGCGTGTATAATATACGTATATATATATGTATGTATTTTCACTGTAGCATTTTCTATGGTTCTGTGTGCTGTGTTTACTGTGGTAGTAATCAAGTTGTTTTAAATAGTTTGTTGAGATTAGGAACAAGGCAGTTTATTATATATAATTTAATTTTTTACAAGCAAATTTAGAAATTTACTAATAAATTTAGAAACATTTTACTAACAAATATAGAAATGTATGAGCTTTTTTTAAAAAAAACTAGTCATGTATGGAATTGCAGGGAAATAAACAGCTCTGTCTCTACCATCACAAGAGAGTGGGTGGTCGTACAAGACTTTAAACACGGACATGATTTGGAAGGACACCTTAATTGCATGGCTTCATAGATCACAATGCAGCTTCCAAATGCACTGCATTGGGGTTTCCTCCCTTCCCCCTTAAAAAGTGTTTTAGATAGAAAGATGTTTTAAACAATATAGGATTCATTTTGAAGCATCCTCAAATTGCCTGTTTATTTTCTCGTGAACACATGAGTTTATTCTAATTTCTGATTAAGCTGTTCCCATGCTGAATATGAAGCAGCAGTTAAGAATGTGTTTGCTTTGTTGGGATGAAGGCATCCGCGGAGGAAAGGAACCTCTGCTCGCAGAGTGCCCTCTGCTGGCGGCTCTGGGTTTTATCAGTAGTCACAGAGCCATCATCCTCTAAGTAACAGAAGGAACATGACCTTGAGAGTCAAAGGCACTTTAAAGCCACCTCCCAGCAGCAGCATCCCTCTGCCCTGTGGCCTAGAGTGTAAGGCAGCCCCCGAGGAGGAAGCAGCCCTGTCCCGGTCCTGCATCCCTGCGGAGTTGCCAAGCCCGAGCGAGTGGGCGCCTTCAAGTGCCTCTGCTGCATCACTGTGATCAATACTTGAGCATATTTTAAAACACAATGTAGGGGGCTTCCCTGGTGGCGCAGTGGTTGAGGATCCGCCTGCCAATGCAGGGGACACGGGTTCGATCCCTGGTCCGGGAAGATCCCACATGCCGCAGAGCAGCTAAGCCCGTGTGCCACAACTATCGAGCCTGTGCTCTAGAGCCTGTGAGCCACAACTGCTGAGCCCACACGCCACAACTACTGACCCGCATGCCTAGAGCCCCGTGCTCCACAACAAGAGAAGCCACAGCAATGAGAAGCCCGCGTACCACAACGAAGAGCAGCCCCCGCTCACCGCAACTAGAGAAAGCCCGCGTGCAGCAATGAAGACCCAACGCAGCCAGAAATAAATAAATAAATTTCTTTTTTTAAAAAAAGCAAAAAAACCCACAATGTACTGGGATAATGCAAAATTTATGACATGGTTGGGTTTCCCCCCCAAGCAGGGAACTAGCGAAAGTAGGAAGTTTAAAAATTGTCTTGACATAATAAAGCCGAGGTTAATTACTCTGATCTGATTGATCCCTAATACATTTTTATTTTATTTTATTTTTTAATAAATTTATTTAATTTATCTATTTTTGGCTGCATTGGGTCTTCGTTGCTGTGCATGGACTTTCTTTAGTTGCAGTGAGCGGGGGCTACCCTTTGTTGCCGTGCGTGGGCTTCTCATTGTGGTGGCTTCTCTTGCTGCGGAGCACGGTCTCTAGGCGAACGGGCTTCAGTAGCTGTGGCACGCGGGCTTCAGTAGTTGTGGTTCGCGGGCTCCAGAGCGCAGGCTCACTAGTTGTGGCGCACGGGCTTAGTTGCTCCATGGCATGTGGGATCTTCCCGGAGCAGGGCTCGAACCCATGTCCCCTGTATTGGCAGGCGGATTCTTAACCACTGCGCCACCAGGGAAACCCTGCATTTTGATTTTTAAAGAATTGTTTGAAATATACAGTGATCTGAGCTGAAAGAGGTTGAAAGAAGACCATCTTATCTGTGACAGATAAAATCTGGGGAGTCAGTAAGGCACCATGTTCGTTTAAGGGGAAAAAGCTCCAGAAAGTCATAACAGGTATGATGACTTTGCTGGTGTGTGTGTGTTTCTGCTGTCGTTGATGACTTTTCCTCTTAAGGTTTTATTGGAAACACGAGAGTCAAGGGCAACCTCTACCCTTCAAGTCAGTATATGTATTTGGCAGGCGAGAACACTGAACTAAAAACACCCTGCTCTTGGCTGTGCTTTGTAAAGGCCATTCTGTTTTGGAAGGGGTTTTAAACATGCTTTGCGATATCCCAAATGCAGAGGCAAATAATACGAAGTTAAAAGTTTTTGAGCTGGAGGCCTTGAGCATGTGTCCTGACATGAGGAGGGAGTGCTGTTCAACAGGGGCTGCCCTGTTGAACACCGAGTGTGAGTGGCCCTGTGCCCACTGGAGATGGAGCAGCCAGGCCTGTCCCCTCAGTTCCTGACCGTCATGGCGCCTCCATGGATGCTTCCTGTGATCGTGGTTGGCAGGGACCCTGTGCACTGAGCCAGTTTACTCTTAAAATGTGTGGTAGGAAATGTAAAATAGATAGCTAGTGGGAAGCAGCCACATAGCACAGGGAGATCAGCTCTGTCCTTTGTGAACCACCTAGAGGGGTGGGATAGGGAGGGTGGGAGGGAGGGAGACTCAAGAGGAAGGAGATATGGGGATATATGTATATGTATAACTGATTCACTTTGTTATAAAGCAGAAACTAACACACCATTGTAAAGCAATTATACTCCAATAAAGATGTTAAAAAATAATAAAATAAATCACACTACATCTAAAATGTTTAAATGACTATTTAGAAAATTGTAACAAATGGAAAATTATATACAAAAACATCTGTGTAAAAAAAAAAATGTGTGGCAGGTAAACTATGACTTGTTTTCTCTGAAGGTGATGTCCACCAGAAGATGCAAGGGTGAAGGACAGGGTGGCGATGGGTGAAGTCTTACTTATTACTATTTAGAAGATAACAAGCCAATGTTTTTCTAGTGTAGAGCTTATATATTTGTAACTTAATAGATGCTTAATTGAAGGTTTTGGGGTAACGCAGTACCTTTTTTTTTCATCTAACTCAGATTGGCAGTGATACTTAATGCTTTATGTGTATCTTCCATCAGATACTGAATAATCCTACTTATTAGATCTCTCACCTTCTTCTTCAGTCTTGTCCTGATTGGTGAAAGTGGGGCTTCTGACAGCTCCGGGAGATGCCGGTCCAGCAGCGTCTGTGACTTGAGCTGTGGGGGTTGAGCACCCCGGTCACTTGCCCATCCCTTGTGCACATTGGACACTCTCAGGGAGAGGGATCCCCCCGCGCCCCCCCCCCCCCCGCCATCCAGCAGAGTCCAGATGCTAGTCAGGCGTACCTGCCGTGCTTGGGGAATGAAGCGCTGCTTCATTTGATGGTGAAGGAAAACCCATCATTTTCCTTCTTCACATGGTTTACTTTACACTCTGTTCTTTCTAGGGTTGTTTGACTCTTTTCAAAGACAGCATGGAGATACAGGAAAGAAAGAAAGAAACTTAACTTAAAGGTTAGATCTGTTATCTTTAGAACGCAACCTCCTCGCCTCTGGCATTGACTTCATTTGGTTGCCACTGGTCTTTGTGAAGAGTGGACCTTGCTTAGGATTTACACTTAACCGAGTCCAGTTTGCTTCCGTATCGTATTCGTTTGTGTAAGCTTTGTCAAGGGGGCTTGAATATTTGGTGTAGATTTAGAATTAATGCATCACCCTTTTCAAGATACTTCCATTGCCTTTCTGCTGTGATGGGGCCCAAAGTTGTATCAAATGCCCTCTAATTAGTCTGAAAAGTTCTATCTTCTTAGTTCATAACATTGTGACTTCTCATTAAATGAGAGTGATAGTCCTTAAAGGCAAATTATTTTATTTAAATTATGATGGATTTTGCCTTCCTAAGTAACTGGGCACATTTTAAGGACTTTAGTGGTATATATTCGTGTATCTATAGGTTTTATTTTAGATGAGTTGAGAAGAAGTCTTGACATGGTACAAAATGGCATCATTTCAAAGGCAGCTTTCCTTTTTTTTTTTTTAAAGAAAAGGAAGGAAGGAAGAAAAAAAAGAAAGAAAAATTGAGTGTCAGTCGTCTACACTCTATTTACATTCACTTGTGGGAGCAATTGTTTCCCAACATGCCTTGCACTACAAACTGAAATTTTGGTGCCAGTCCCCTTGTGTGTGGGTCCATCCAGAACAGAGACAAGTTTTTGCAGGAATGTCATGTGACTGTAGGACAGGCCCACACAGAGGCTTTGTGTCAAAACAAACACTCACCAAGGCCAGATGGGCTTTGCCTCTTGTTCGACACCATAGATTTTCAGGAAGAATGGGCCCTAGTGTTCACATACGCGGATGCGCTGGTGTTAGGCTAATTCAGTCACTTTCGTGCTATTCATGGCTCTGCTGTGACGTGAGCAGGGCGGTATCTTTGTAGCAGGAGGAGGTCAGAGGGCCGGGCTGGACACGCCTGATGCCACGGGTGCAGGGCCGCTTCTCTTGCTCACACAGCACAGGTCAGACGGGTTTTCTGTTTTCCTTGTCCAGTCTTGTTGACCTGCTATTTACTTTCGTCCTTTGATAAACAGGAAGCGCTGCTGCTGTGCTCGGAGGGGGTGTTTTAAGGACCTGTTATTGTTAAACACATTTGAGGGATGGGAGTTTCACCTAGATAGGATTTAACTTCAAAAAGAGGAAGGAGGGATTGGGGGTGGGGGGGGGGGAGAATGTAGTCCCAAAACAATCCCATAAGCCTTAAAATTTTGGAATTAAAAAAAATGATTTGGGGTCTTTGGAAATGCTTGTCAGATCTCAGATTGCGGGTTCACATTTGCTGCTTCTGTGGGTGACATCTTAGCTTGTTTAAATAGTTGTTTAGAGCAAACATGAAGCTCTAGATGACATCTGGATTAGGGCTTGAGTGTCAGCGATTCCCACTTGGGTTTAGAGAGCCTCTTCTGAGTTTAGAGAGACTCTTCTGTAGCCTGGCCCCCGGGGGTCCTGTGTGTGCAGCTCAGCTCAGCACAGCCCGGTCCTGGGGAGGGAGAAAAAGTCAAGTAGGAGACAAGTGCTGATGGTGTGTGTTGAGTCTGGGCTTTATTCCCCGCTATTCAAACATGCCATGTATGTCTTGGCCTCCACCTTTGTCCTAAGAGATGTCCCCCATTTGAGGTGACACATAATTCCTTCATGAAGTGTTCTTTGTCTTTGGTGTTTTCTGAGTTTTTGTAATTCCTGTACCACTTGGTTGGCATTTAATTTTGACAACTGGATATTGTTAGTGAACTTTCCACATACCTATGGCTTGCCTCCCAAAGTTGATTTGAAAGTCTTGGAGAACAGGGGCCTTACATAGACCTGGCAGTACCCGCTTTGTCCTAAAACACAAGTACTACTTTCAGACCGAGCGTTAAGATATTCATCATCTGGTGGTGTGTAACATGCCACCCTGTTATCTGCCGCTGTTAAACTGGGTAGTAAGTGTGCAGTGTTTTCAGTCATTGGGAGCCTCCACGTGGATGGATGTTCTTCCATATCCTCGACTGTTCCTGCTGGCAGGAATCTTCCAGTAATCTGGACGGGCCCGTGGCCTTGCTTCCTGCTCTCCCTGGGTTTGGAAAGGTGGATGGGATCAACAGAGCTCAGAACGCTGCTGCTGCAAAGACACACGTTTGTAAACGTGTGTCAACAGAGAATGTTGTAGGGGAGGTTAGGTAGTTTTAATTTTGCATCACAAGTTGCTCTCAAGATTGCATTATGGTGGTTGTGGAAATGCTTATCTTCCTTCCGCTTTGAGAAGGAGAGCGGCCTGGAGTGTGTTGAATTTTTGTGACTGCTCGAGCAATGTGTGAACGAACCTCAGAGGTAGCCCACCCCCTTCACTGAGACACACATGGCCTCAGGTGTTTGCAAGGAGGAAATGATTGTGCCGCGTCGGCCCGTGGGGTCCTTTCACTGCCCTTTTTCGTGGCTACTGACTGATGAACGGGCTATGCGCCCACTGGAGCCTCTGTCGTTAAAGCCAGGCTTCCTTGCCCCACCCACTCTATGTGTGCATGTTCAAAGCTTCACAGACCAGCTTTACTTCAGTTTTGCTGTCCCCCACCCTGTCTGATAAGTTTACAGTTACAAGTTCTATTGTTATTTGAGGTTAGTCCCTTTCACCCTTGAATCACTAGTTGTGTAGTTAGGTTTTCCCTGAGTTCCCATACAGCTAATTTGCTTCTCTGCTTCCATGCATGGTTTTTATCGGACACTTTAAAGTAATGCGGCAGAACAGGGTCAGTACAGGCTGGTTGGGTTTGGGCTGGCTATGTTTTCTGTTTCAGTGCTTCGACTGTGCCGCTCAGTGTGTTTTGGTTCGTTTGTTTGTTTGTTTCTGAGATACTGTGCACCATAATTTCTCAGAAGCAATAAATTGAAGGCACCGTTAACCTAAATTTCAAATACCTCATATGGGAAAATTTTACAAGGACAGCGAACTAAGCATGTATCTAAGGGATTAAGAAATTATACGGTATTAACGTGCATCATCTCCTTTACGTTATTTCATAAAGTGTCTTGGAGCCCTTCCTTTAAAATTCCCCCATTTCAAATGTACTTGAAATTGACCAGATAAACCCAGATGACTTTATGAGTCGCACTAGGGATTTTCAGGAAAAATCTAAGCGCCAACGCATTTTGAAACAAATGCGTTTGTAAAGGAGTACAAACTGATCTCTGGTTTGAGATCACCAGTAGCGTGTCGATGAGTTTTGGGCTTTGGGGCCGTGTTGAAGCGAGAGTCCCTGTTGTTTCGTCTGCTAGCGACTCCAGGGGGCAGGGACCGTTTGCTGCCATAAACCCTGCGTCTGTCCAGGGCCTGCCTTAGCGCGGATGCTCCGCAGGTGTGCGAGGGCGTGAATCAGGTCCGCGGGCTCCTTAGCGGGGGTCACTGTAAAGCGCGCACGCCTTCGAGACGTGGGTGTGCGTGCTGTGGAGAGACAGGACAAAGCGTGAAGCGGGATGGAAGGCCGACGCTGGGGAGAGGTAGAGGTTAGCGGCAAGTGGCATTTGGGTAAAGCTTTCCACAGGGGAAGAGGTGGGGCTGGCTTTCCAGGAGGGTCCAAACGAGTCGCAGCAAGCTGAGCGGCAAGGAGATCCCGCCGACCCACCGGCCTGGATCTGGGTGTATGCGGGGCCTGTGTGCCCTTTGTCTGTCGCTCGTCTCCCTCCTGAAAATCATCCCGAAAGCTGGCGCGTGTTCCTTGCCTGCAGAGATGTCCGTGGTCATAAGACTCGGGAGGACTCCCCGGCTCTGGCCCATCTGTCGACGACACCATCACTGCTCCCTCCCTGGATCCATGGTGGCCGCGGCCTGGCGGGAGGAGGACTCCCACCTCCGGCCTCGGCGGTCGCCGCAGACACTGGGTCAGGCCCCTCCTCCTTCCCTACCGAGGGCCGGCGGTCTGAGCCGCGCTCTGAGCACCGCCCGTCCCGCCTCGGGGCCAGGCGTGCGAGGTGCTGGTGCCGCGGCCCTCCCCGCCCCGGACCCCTCGCGGCGGGGGGCTGTGCTGGATTTAGGTGTAGGGGCCACAGAGTGCGGCTGGACGGCTGCGTGCCCAGGCTTCCAACGAGGAGACCCCAGGTAGGTGCAAGTGCTCCATCAAAACCCACCGTTTCCTCACCATCTCCTCTGTTAGTTCAGGAGTATTTATTCTGATTCAGCCTGGTCGGATACTGCCAGGTGTAAGGAATTAATTGTGGATTTTTAAGCAATTTGAGATAACTTCTTTAAAGAAAAACTGGGAGGCGGTTTTTGGATTAAGTAATATGAGGGGGCAGTGGAGAGCTGCTTTGGGGTCAGATATGGTTGGTTCGTTTTAGAATTCTGAGCTATTTAGAGTTTCTCATGTTTCAGGGAGGCTTTCTTTCCAGGTCAGAGAAATTCCTGTTGGTTTGAGTCAGCCTCTCTTGTTGGCTGGTTGGAGAGTAAATAGGAGAGGGGAGATTTTTCTTCTGTTAGGCTGGGTGAAAGCCCTAAGAATCTCTTAGGTTGGTTATTTCTTTATAAACACTAGAAAAACATTCAGCATTTTAGTTCGCTTTAAAAGATCTCAGATATTGCCTGAACTGCACAGGTGCCGTGGGCCGCTGAGGCTGAAGGGTGGGTCCCTGCCCTGAGGGGACCGAGGCCTGGTTTTAATGGTTATGGGTTGTATTTTTCTGCTGCTTGGAATCCAGCACTGCCAGGTGCATGGCTGGAATGAAACGCTTCTTAAATCAGTGTGTCTTTATAGGTAGCATGGGGTAAAGCATTACTTCCTCATACTGAAGTTAGTCAAGTCTGTTAATTGGTGGGTGATATATTTTTCATTTTTTTTCTATTCATTAAAAAAATTATTTATTTAAATTTATTTATTTTTGGCTGCGTTCGGTCTTCGTTGCTGCGCGCCGGCTTTCCCTAGTTGTGGTGAGCGGGGGCTACTCTTCGTTGCGGTGTGCGGGCTTCTCATTGCGGTGGCTTCTCTTATTGCAGAGCATAGGCCCTAGAGCATGCGGGCTTCAGTAGTTGTGGCTCGCGGGCTCAGTAGTTGTGGCTCGCGGGCTTAGTTGCTCCGCGGCATGTGGGAACTTCCCGGACCAGGGCTCAAACCCGTGTCCCCTGCATTTGCAGACGGATTCTTAACCACTGCACCACCAGGGAAGCCCTTTTTTTAAGCAAAAAAAAAAAAAAAAAAAAAAAAAAAAAGAAGAAAGGACTCTATCTTGATCAAATTTTCCCTTCCACATTTGTCCCCTTGACGAATCTGTTTGATCCTCGTGCAAGAGGCAGTGTATCAGAAAGAGCATAGCAGGAATTTAGAAGTCGGCGTCATGAGCTGAAACTCCCTTTCCTCTTCACCTGTAATTACGTGTGTGATGATCTCAGGTTAGGTTTCCTGCTCCCCTGTCCTCACGTCTGCACATGGAGCTGAAAGCATTTCCCACGAATGAGTGTTGTGAAAACAGTCACTGTGCGTGAGTGGCCCCACCGCTGGCCCTTTGTGGAGTCAGGGCAGGGATGGGGAGGTCCAGGGGAGGCCCAGAGCAGGCACCTACCTTCAGAGCTCTGGTGGTCACCATGCCTGGAAGGAGAGGCTTGGAGTTTGGGCGCAGAATCCTGTAGATCTACATTGTTTTTAGGGACTCAGGCTCATATGCTACCTCACACCCCTTCTCCGGTGTCTCTGGCCCATCAGGTGACAGTATTGCCCACACCCTGCTTTGGGCATCCCGACACTCACCGGGACATGAGCAGGAAGAACTTGGCTGGTCCAGGTGAGCTGTTGTCTGGCCCACCCTTTCATGGGTCGTAGGCAGGTTTATCCAGGCATAAACTCACTTTTTCCTGGTCTTCCAGACCTGCGGTGGTGCTCGGGATGCAGCTCTGTGGGTGAGCATGAAGGTGTTTCTGCTGGAAATTGGGTTCCTTTACGTTGGAAGGGTAGAGTATCTGGAAGGTTTCTTTCCCCATAGCTCACGTCGTCTGGAATGTCAGCCGGGATAGTCACACTGCGGTTCTTGAGTGAGCTCTGGGGTCTGAGGATACGGGGTGAAGGGGGTGTGATCATGACAAGGCACCCGTGTCCACGGGGTTTCTCTTGGCAGTTAGGGGAGCACAAGCCTGCATTTGTTGATTATAGTCTCTGAGAAAGTCTTGTTGAAATTTTTTTCTTTGCCCAATAGGGTTATTACTTTATTCGTATATATTTTACACATTATTTGTACAACAATATGGTGTTTTGTTCATTGTTCTGTGCTAAAAAGAGCAGAAGATGCTCCCTGCCTTTCAGGAACTTATCTAGAGATAACAAAACACCACTCGTGTACAAGGAGATAGGCTATTAAGTGACAAATTTGTGGTCTAGATGAACACCTTGGGGTTGGAGCACATTTCACACAGGAGGTGCTTGTGTTCTCCATCAGGAGAGG
Source organism: Delphinapterus leucas (assembly GCF_059928025.1). Classification (NCBI taxonomy): domain Eukaryota; kingdom Metazoa; phylum Chordata; class Mammalia; order Artiodactyla; family Monodontidae; genus Delphinapterus; species Delphinapterus leucas. Next base: position 17,949,003 of record NC_143130.1, on the reverse strand, counting down.
CACAGACAGCCTGGGCCGTTGGAGCCGTGGGCGTGAAAGCGTGCAGATGTGTGGAGTGGGAGGAGCTAGCGTTTACTGAGCACCAGCTGTCTCAGGCACTGCTCCGAGTGCTGGGGATGGGATCCATGGAGAGCCCGGAAAAGCGGGCCTGGAGAGACCATTGAGTGCTTGGCCAAGGACGTTGGGTCTTAACGTTTAGGATGTAGTGAGTCACTGGAAGTGACTCATCACGGGGCAGGGACACGATGAAATAGGTGTTTTGTGAAGATGGAGGTGGTTGCAGGATGTGGACAGGATTGGGAAGGGAGCGGTCTGGAACCAGTGAAATGAGTTAGCAGGTGATTCCATTATTGAGAACAGGAGAAGAAGGAAGGGGAAAGGAAGGGATGTGTTCACTCGTTATTTAAGGCGATACAGTTATAAGATTGCACATATATGTTTGCTATGGAAAACCAGAAGGTACAGACAAGGGCTGCCAACTGTGTGTAGCCGTTGGTACCTTTTGTCCGTGTCTGCAGGTTGCACTGTCTTCAGACTAAAGATGAGATGATACCTTCCATGATATTCTGTGCACAGTATTTACATTGCTGTATAGTGTTTCATTGATAGGATGTACTCAGCCAATTTCTAATTGTTGGGTATGTGGCTGGTTTCCTATTCTGTATTACTGTTTCTTAAAACATCTGATTTCATATATACATCTTGACCATGTAGACAGACATTTTAAATTCCTGGGTTAATGGGTATGTTCAATTTTAAGCATATTGATGCATAGTACCAAATTCTCCCTCCCTGCAACTCACCCCTAACTACCTCACATATCCCCTAAAAACAAGAATATTCCTTTATATAATTACTCTTTACTGCTCACATCCAGGAAATTTTCCAATTGTCAATTCTGTCACATGATATGACAGATTCTTCAATGGTCCCAGCACTGTTTTGTTTTGTTTTTTTAAAATAAATTTTCTCTCCAGATGCAGGATCCATTCTAGGATCATATATTGCATCCAGATATTAGACAACGTGGATTTTTTTTTTAAAGAAATCTGTGCAGTTGTGTTATCAAAGGTCTCATATTCTGGACTTGTCTGGTTGTTTCCTTGTGGTGTCATTTGACTTGATTCTCTATCCCCTGTATTTCCTGTAGAGAGGCTAGGTTTATGGCTTGATTAGATTAAGTCCGAGGAGGATGTTGCTGCCAGTAGAAATGAAGATAATAAGTTGCTTTTAGGGGGAAGATAAGGAATATAAGCTTCATAAATTAGAATCAAAATAGGACTTGATAAAAATATTGTTCAGTTATTAGTTGTTCCCAAACAGACATGCTTTTATTCATGGCATTAAAATTTCCTGGCAAGCAATCAAACAAGCTCCCCGGGGAATTCAGACAGCTCCCAAAGTCCCATGCAGTGAGAGAGGTCGATGTCTGAGGCTGGTGTGCCTGGAGGGCTCTGGTCTAGAGATATGGATTTTGCAGTTCTCTGCAAAGAGCTTAGAGGTGAAACAACTCGGAGAAAGAATTTGTATCCGATACTGACTGCGAAATTTGTATCTGACACTGCGAATATATGTATAACCACCTATATGGTCATCCCAGGAATGTCAAACATATGTGTATGTATTCATGGTGACGGTTTTTAAGATGTAGTAACAAACATCTGTTTGATTTAAGAAGTGTTCATGGGACTTCCCTGGCGGTCCAGTGGTTAAGACTGTGTGCTTCCATTGCAGGGCGCACAGGTTCGATCCCTGGTCGGGGAACTAAGATCCCGCATGCTGCGTGGAGCGGCAAAAAAAAAAAAAAAAAGTGTTCATGATAAGCGTTAACCCATGTATTTATGAGCTAAAACATAATACATAATGATACATAGAAGAAACACAAAGCATTTCAGCCTTGAGAAATGTCGATGCAGTCGGACCAGGGTAGAGCCTGAGATTTGGAACTTGTGATTAGTTTTCAGGTGATGCTGATCTGGGATGGAATCCCACTTAGAGAGCTACTGCTTCAAATCATGGATGAGATTAGAACTGTAGTGTAATACTTAGGTGAGTGGTTTTTCAGACTTGATTTTTTAAACAGGCAAAACTGTTTTATTAAAATAAATATTTCATGGACCTCCCCATTATGCAAAATATTTAAAAAATGGTGCTGTTGGGAAGAGATTGGGAGGAAGGGCTGTAGGAAGACGAGCGCCTGTGATGCTGTCGTTGGAAACCATCCGTGTAGGTCTGAGAAAGTGCTGGGAATGAGTCGGCAGACGTAGGGCCGAGTCCCGGCTGACAGCGTTTATTAGTTGTGACTTCTTTTCAGCAACTTACACGCTCTGAGTCTCAGTTTTTTTCATTTGAAAATAGGGATTATAAACCCTCCCATCACATTAGATAATGCACATGAATGCAATGCAAATGTGGTTACTGCATTCTCGTTCTTGCCTTGGCTCTGTCTCCCGAGCCAGCTCTGTGATCTCTTGTACATGATCTCTGTGGAGTGGGGCCGGAATCCGGGAGCATCCATGGCTCAATCGATCTCTACGTTGTTCTGAAAGTGATGTCACAGGTAGAGAGGTCAAGAATGGGCTGCTTTCCCACATTACTGGGCTAATATGCGACCCTATGAGAGATTATGTGCTGGTTCTAATAAAGCAAAATGCCAGAATGTTATCTCCTTGAAGTTGGAATTCACCTTTGGTTTCAGGCTGCCTTTTCCGTTTTTGATTGACACATTAAATGAAGCCATCCACTCTTCAAGGGAGGCAGCAGGTTTGTGGTTTGCTCTGTTGTGTTGTGGTGATGAGGTGGTGGCATGGGGGTTGGGTGTGGTTTGGGGTGGAAAAGTGGGGGGCAGCGGAGTGCCCTTACCACGAGGCACTGGCTGGTATTTAATGGTGATCTGTGTTGAACAGCAGCGATGTTTTCTGCCTTTATTGAGAAGGCAGCAAAAAATCTGTGTAATGTTACTGCAGCAAAATTGGAAGTGGGTCCTGTGGTTTGAATTTATACTTGATAGGCATTTTTGAAGTGGAAATGATTAAAGTAGCTAAGGTCAAAACCGCACGTATAGTCGGCCCTCCGTATCCATTATATGTGGGTTCTGCGTCTCAGATTCAATCTTATCTACAGATTTCAATTGAAAATATTTTTAAAAATTCCAGAAAGTTCCTAAAGAAAAACTTGAATTTACCACTTGCACGGGCAGCTGTTTACATAGCACTTACATTGTATTTAGTATTATAAATCATCTAGAGATGATGTAGAGTAGACAGGGGGATGTGGTAGGTTATATGCAAATACTACACCATTTTGTACAAGGGACTTGAGCGCCTGTGGATTTTGGTGTCCTGGAACCAACCACCCTACAGATACTGCGGGAGGACTCTACCACGTCTGTCTTGAAATACCAATGATTCATTAAAAAAAAAAAAGAACTTTGGAACATATTTTAAATGTCTTGTTTTTGGTTTAAGTAGATTGGAGAGATACTTAACCAAGAGTATCTAGCATGAGGCATCAATCCTCGATTGTGCTCTTCTAGTGACTTGAACGAGGAAGTGCTTTCTGTCAATAAGTGTGATGTCATTACCAATGACTTCATTTGTCCTGAGACACAGTTATCCTCGGCTCATGGGATGGACGGTTGCTAACCTTGAAGCCGTGTGCCACGCACGTTATTTTAAGGCATTTTTCAAACGGTTTCTCGTCTTTTTGCTTCTGAACATTATAGATGTTCAGAGTGAGATAGTTCTACCAGGATTCTCATGAAAAAGAGCAGTACCTCCTACATATGTTGCCGTTTCCAACTCTTGTACCTGATCCTTTCCATATTCTCCTCCATATTTCTGTGTGAGTGCTTATGTCGGTTCTTTTTCTTGCAGGGCCGGGGGTGGGGGTGTCACCTGTCTTTTGACTCAATGTGGAAGATTTAACCCTGTTTCACTGCCCCGCGTGTGCTTTGACTCTCTCTCTTTCTCTCTGTCTCTCACACACACACACACACACTTTTTAGACCTCTTTCCCCCCAAAGTGGTTATAATTTTGATTAAATACTTGACGTTCACACTATTTTCCGTATTAAAAGCTTCTCATAGCTGAACCATGTATGAAAGATACCTCGATTACTCTTTCTTTCCTTCACAAGTTTTGTGTTTTCCCTGAAATGAACAACTTTTTTTTTTTCCATTTGGTTGGTCTTCTATGAATTTGCAGCTAATTCCATCCCAGCTCTGCCAGCTGTTAAGTAGCATCTGGGTGTGTTTAGTTGCGTCGGGTCCTTTCCCGGCCTAGTCTTGGGGATGGCTCCTGGCTGGACCGCCCCCTGGCAGTTCTCTCCTGTGTCTGCCCCCTGCTTTACATGCCATGCCTTCCTAACTCACGGTTATGTCTTGGGTTTTGTTGGTGCTCATCCTCTAGTGTTCACTTGAGAAAGGTACAGAGAGGGTAATTTTTTAGAGACACTGCATTTCTAAACATGTCCTTTTCTACCTTCACTCACACTTTTCTGGTAGTTGTTGGCTGAAGTCTAGAATTCTATGTTGTAGACCATTTCTCTTAGGAATTTTGAAGTCAGTGTTCTATTATCATCTAGATTTTGGTGTTGCTCTTGAGAAGGTCCAACCCATTCTGATTTCTGATTCCTTTTCACTTTGTTGTGGTGACTTGTATTTTACTTTTTGGAAGTTCCTTCCTTCCTTTCTCCCTCCCTCCCTCCTTCCCACCCTCCCTCTTCTGGCATCTGATTCTGCTAAAACCTCACCACAAACCTTTCCCACATCTTTTCAGTGAACGTAATCTTTTCCTCTTCTGAACTCACAAAGCATTTTTATGTTTAGTTTTCTTATGACTCATGGTCTGTCTCTTTTTAACTCTTTGTTTTATCTGATAAATTTTAATTTCTCACAGTAGGTAATGATTGTCAGTGCTTCACACATAGTAAATACTTGATCCTTTTGGATCAACATGAAGTTTCTAGCCTTAACGTTTACAAGTATATTCTCACTTGAAGATTTGACAGGATATAGACCATTGCTGTACGCCATGGTTAATGCAAGAGTAGGGTACTGTTTCTATTTGTAGATGCTTTTCTTGAAATTTGCTCGGGCATAAAATATGCAATGCTTGTGTGTTACCCAGGTCATCACTCGCAAAAGTTCAGTATCTTGTTGTACAGTGTGACAATGCTCTTTATGGAGTGTGAGAGATTTCTTGAAATTTGGATAGGAGTCAGTCTTTCATTAGGACTTTTCCTGCACTGTATTCTCTTCCTGTGTCCTGGGACAGGGTGGGTATCAGCATTCTTTGCAACTTGCATCTTATCATATCTCTGCTTTCATTCTAGCTGGTCATAGAAATGTTCCCTCCATCTTTTTTCCCAGTCATCTTGGGGGAGAAGCAGTGATTCTGTGTGTGGTTTTGCCTCCCAATTCCTTCTCTGGGCTTGGATCCATCCTGGGGAGCCTCGTCTGGAGGGGACATTTGCTTCTTGGTAGCCCTCTCTCCAGCCACTTGTTGGACGAACCTTGTCTCTCATTTCTTGCTCATGTGTGATGGATTTTTGTTCATCATACTGTAAACTTATTATTAGTGTTTAAATCTTTGGTTATTTTATATGTACATAGCATAAGTGAAACTTTTTTTAAAAAAATCGAGTGTTGTGTCATGTTTTTTTTTTTAAAAGTGGCTTATCACAGCTTTCTGTTCAGGTACATTTCTAAGTTTCTACAGCCAGGACAGCAATGATTTTCCTTATTATTTCAAACTTAGTGTAGACTGACACAAAGTGGAATCAACGAATATGGTCTAAATTTTTAGAAAAGTTTTCCCTCACGGGTACTTGACTGTTCCTTGAAAACACAGCGAGTGCTCTGGGTATCGAGAGAGAATCGTGTGCATGAAGGCTGTCAGTTAAAATCTCCTGAGAGACTACTCTTCCAAGGAGTTGTATTTCTCAGTGGCAAAAAGCCTCCCTCCTGGTGTTCGTACTCTTGCGGGAGGAGGTCTTTTTCACCTGCACTGCTCAGATCTGAGTTTTTAGTGTGCTGTGCTCTCTCGAGATGACTGATGATTCACTCTTGGCGCCTTCTCTCCAAATGGTCCTTTCCATTCAGCACATGGTATGGAGTGACGTTTAATAAGCACCAGCCTGATGAGTGCCTTGATATGGTGTTGTCAGGGCTACTTGGCATAGCTGACCGTTGAATTAGGACCCCTCTGGAGGCAGAAGTCAACAACTGAATCTCAGAATTAGACTTGATCAGATCGTTGAAGGATGATGAGCCAGGTTTGCAGAGTGTTTCAAGGAGGAGGGAGTGACCAGCGGCATCGTAATCCGCTGATAGACCAAGGAAGATGGGTCTGGAGAACTCCTTTAGCAACATGGAGGCTGTTGGTGACCTTGACAGACAGTTTTGGAACCATGGTGGGGAGGAAGCCTGATTGGAACAGGGTTATGGGAGAAGAATCTGAGACAACAGATCTTTAAAAATTTTTGCTGTCAAGAGGGTCGAGGTGTGGTAGCTCGAGGGCAAAGTATGGTCAACAGAAGATTTTGTACTATTATTTTAGCATTTGGAAAAATACAGTATTAACAGCTTTTAAAGGCTCAAAGTTGACATCTGAGCACTGTTTTCCATACTGTTATGGCTTTTAAAAAATTTTATTGAAGTATAGTTGTGTTGTGTTAATTTTTGCTGTACAGCAAAGTGATTCAGTTACATACACACACACACACACACACACACACATACACATATATATATACATTCTTTTAAAAAATATTTTTTTCAATTATGGTTTATCATAGGGTATTGAATACAGTTCCCTGTGCTGTACAGTTGGACCTTGTTGTTTATCCACCCTCTATATATTAGTTTGCATCATACCTTTATGGTTTTTAGATACATTAACAGTGAGGCTGGAGATAGAGCTCTAACCTTCCTTGGGGTGTTCCGGTCAGGAGAAGCTCTTGGAGAAGAGGATGGCTGAGGAGTCTTGATGGATGGGAATGGTCAGCCTGGGGGGTAAGGTGGGTCCCCAGGCACTGGGCATGCGAGGAGGGGTGCAGTTATACAGGGCACAGTGCGGGATGTGAGAGGGGAAGTGGGGGGAGAGAGGCTGGACCGTAGCAGGTTTTCAAGTACCATTTAAGAGGTTGGGAAATCTCCAGGAGGGAATTTATTTCAGAGGAGTAGCTCCAAGTGTCATAGAAAGGCAGTAGGCTGTGATCTCATGTGGAAAGAGTGGAGGATTAAGAGGCTTTCAGAGGGTGTTTTTTATAAGCTACATTTTCGAGGTCAGCCTGCTTCTGTGTGCACAGAGTTCTTGTAGAAGTGGAAGCTGATAGGTTGATTAGGTCATCCTGCAACTTGCTTGGGGGAAGCGGAGGGCAGGATGGATCAGTGGTAAGTGGCTGGGGGTGATGACTTTCTCTTTATGCGCCCCCAGGTTATTCATTCTTCCCCATTTCTCTTGGAGAGTTAATACCATTTGGTAAAGAAGAGTAGGGGTAGAGTTTGCTTCAGGACTTTGTTCTTCAACAGCTCAACAATTCCAGAAACGACAAATTCTGGAGCCTGGCTGGACTCACAGCAGTGGGTTTCTTAAGAACTCTCTGGATGACATTGTAACCAGGGAATTACGCAGAGTAAGGACCAGTGAGTGAAGGGGATGCCAAGGGTGTGTGTGTGGTGTGTGTGTGTGTGTGTGTGTGGTGGTGGTGTGTGTGATGTGTGTGTGACGTGTGTGTGGTGTGTGATGTGTGTGTGATGTGTGTGGTGTGTGTGTGGTGTGTGATGTGTGTGTGATGTGTGTGTGGTGTGTGTGTGGTGTGTGATGTGTGTGATGTGTGTGTGGTGTGTGTGGTGTGTGTGTGGTGTGTGGTGGTGTGTGTGGTGTGTGTGTGGTGTGTGTGGTGTGTGGTGGTGTGTGTGTGGTGGTGTGTGTGGTGGTGTGTGGTGGTGTGTGTGTGACGTGTGTGTGGTGTGTGTGGTGGTGTGTGGTGGTGTGTGGTGTGTGTGTGTGACGTATGTGTGGTGTGTGGTGTGTGATGTGTGTGATGTGTGTGTGTGTGGTGTGTGATGTGTGTGGATGTGTGTGATGTGTGTGTGTGGTGTGTGTGTGATGTGTGTGTGGTGTGTGTGGTGGTGTGTGTGTGGTGTGTGGTGTGTGTGTGTGGTGGTGTGTGGTGGTGTGTGGTGTGTGTGTGACGTGTGTGTGGTGTGTGGTGTGTGTGGTGGTGTGTGGTGTGTGTGGTGTGTGATGTGTGTGTGATGTGTGTGTGGTGTGTGTGGTGTGTGTGGTGTGTGTGTGGTGTGTGGTGGTGTGTGTGTGTGGTGTGTGTGGTGGTGTGTGTGCATGGTGTGTGTGGTGTGTGTGTGGTGTGTGTGTGATGTGTGTGTGATGTGTGTGTGGTGTGTGTGGTGTGTGTGGGTGTGGTGTGTGTGTGTGGTGTGTGGTGTGTGTGTGGTGTGTGGTGGTGTGTGGTGGTGTGTGTGATGTGTGTGTGTGTGGTGTGTGTGGTGTGTGGTGTGTGGTGGTGTGTGTGGTGTGTGTGGTGTGTGGTGGTGTGTGTGTGTGATGTGTGTGTTATGTGTGTGTGGTGTGTATGGTGTGTGGTGTGTGTGTGTGGTGGTGTGTGGTGGTGTGTGTGTGTGGTGTGTGTGGTGTGTGGTGGTGTGTGTGTGGTGTGTGGTGGTGTGTGGTGGTGTGTGTGTGTGGTGTGTGTGGTGGTGTGTGTGTGGTGTGTGTGTGGTGGTGTGTGGTGGTGTGTGATGTGTGTGTGTGGTGTGTGTGGTGGTGTGTGTGGTGTGTGTGTGGTGGTGTGTGGTGGTGTGTGATGTGTGTGTGGTGTGTGTGTGATGTGTGTGTGGTGGTGTGTGGTGGTGTGTGTGTGATGTGTGTGTGGTGTGTGTGTGGTGTGTGGTGGTGTGTGTGGTGGTGTGTGATGTGTGTGTGGTGTGTGTGATGTGTGTGTGATGTGTGTGTGGTGTGTGGTGGTGTGTGGTGTGTGGTGGTGTGTGGTGGTGTGTGTGTGGCGGTGTGTGGTGTGTGATGTGTGTGTGGTGTGTGTGTGTGGTGTGTGGTGTGTGTGGTGTGTGGTGGTGTGTGTGGTGTGTGTGATGTGTGTGTGGTGTGTGTGTGGTGGTGTGTGTGGTGTGTGTGGTGTGTGGTGGTGTGTGTGGTGTGTGTGGTGTGTGGTGGTGTGTGATGTGTGTGTGTGGTGGTGTGTGATGTGTGTGTGGTGGTGTGTGGTGGTGTGTGGTGTGTGACGTGTGTGTGGTGGTGTGTGGTGGTGTGTGTGGTGTGTGTGGTGGTGTGTGGTGTGTGTGTGACGTGTGTGTGGTGGTGTGTGGTGTGTGATGTGTGTGATGTGTGTGATGTGTGTGTGGTGTGTGGTGGTGTGTGTGGTGTGATGTGTGTGGTGGTGTGTGTGGTGTGTGTGTGGTGTGTGTGTGGTGTGTGTGTGGTGTGTGTGTGGTGTGTGGTGTGTGGTGGTGTGTGATGTGTGTGGTGGTGTGTGTGGTGTGTGTGTGGTGTGTGTGGTGTGTGTGGTGTGTGTGGTGTGTGGTGGTGTGTGATGTGTGTGTGTGGTGGTGTGTGATGTGTGTGTGGTGTGTGGTGGTGTGTGGTGTGTGTGGTGTGTGTGGTGTGTGTGGTGTGTGGTGTGTGTGTGACGTGTGTGTGGTGGTGTGTGGTGTGTGATGTGTGTGATGTGTGTGTGGTGTGTGATGTGTGTGGTGGTGTGTGTGATGTGTGTGTGGTGGTGTGTGGTGTGTGATGTGTGTGATGTGTGTGTGGTGTGTGATGTGTGTGGTGGTGTGTGTGATGTGTGTGTGGTGTGTGTGGTGGTGTGTGATGTGTGTGTGGTGTGTGTGGTGTGTGGTGGTGTGTGGTGTGTGTGTGGTGTGTGGTGTGTGTGGTGTGTGGTGGTGTGTGTGATGTGTGTGTGGTGTGTGTGATGTGTGTGTGATGTGTGTGTGGTGTGTGTGGTGGTGTGTGTGGTGTGTGTGGTGTGTGTGTGGTGTGTGGTGGTGTGTGTGTGTGGTGGTGTGTGTTGTGTGTTGTGTGGTGGTGTGTGTGGTGTGTGTGTGTGGTGTGTGGGTGTGTGTGTGGTGTGTGTGGTGGTGTGTGTGTGGTGTGTGTGATGTGTGTGTGGTGTGTGGTGGTGTGTGTGTGGTGTGTGTGGTGGTGTGTGTGTGTGATGTGTGTGTGGTGTGTGTGTGTGGTGTGTGGTGGTGTGTGTGTGTGATGTGTGTGTGGTGTGTGTGGTGTGTGTGGTGGTGTGTGGTGGTGTGTGTGTGTGGTGTGTGTGTGGTGTGTGTGTGGTGTGTGGTGGTGTGTGTGTGATGTGTGGTGGTGTGTGTGTGTGGTGTGTGTGTGGTGTGTGGTGGTGTGTGTGTGTGATGTGTGGTGGTGTGTGGTGTGTGTGTGTGGTGTGTGTGTGTGATGTGTGTGTGGTGTGTGTGGTGTGTGGTGTGTGGTGTGTGTGTGATGTGTGTGTGGTGTGTGTGGTGGTGTGTGGTGGTGTGTGTGTGACGTGTGTGTGGTGTGTGTGGTGTGTGGTGTGTGTGGTGTGTGTGTGATGTGTGTGTGGTGTGTGTGGTGGTGTGTGGTGGTGTGTGTGTGACGTGTGTGTGGTGTGTGGTGGTGTGTGTGTGGTGTGTGTGTGGTGTGCGTGTGCGTGGTGTGTGTGTGGTGTGTGTGGTGTGTGTGGTGTGTGTGTGTCGTGTGTGTGGTGTGTGCGTGGTGTGTGTGTGTGGTGTGTGGTGTGCGTGTTTTCTACAAGCTTACTCTCCGTGCTCTGGATGAACAGTTCATTTCAGCACTGAAACTATTAAAGAAATCTAGACAGATAAGGGTACAGAGGAACTCTGGGTTATTGGCATAGTAGTTTTTATGATAATGTTTAATAGCTTTGAGAATTAGGGTCTGGACTGCCTTCTGTGCTGGTTAGAAATGACAGGGATTGATAATTCTGCATTCTTTATGTGTTCCATTTTTTGTGATTCTTAGTCATGGCTCTCTTAAAGATGCCCTTGGAGGGCTTCAAAGGGTATGGATTGCCTGACCCCATCCCTGGAAGGTCAGAGTCAGTAGATCTGAGTAGGATCCAGAATCTGTACTTTAACTCTCATTAATCTTGTGCCTCCTCCATCCCAGACTTTCCTTAAAGAGAAAACTGTACCAAACATCACTGGTTAGGCTGGGAAAATGGAGTTGTTACCTTGAATTGAACTTTTTATTAGTAATTCTGTGCTGTGGATGATTTAGTAGCTAACGGCAAAAGGTATAGTTTAGTATATTTTCATTTAAGTACACAAGAGAATGATTATAGAAGTTTAAGAACAACTATGTTCTCTCTTCACATAACTTTAGAGCTTGATTTTATGTTACATTGTGTGTATATGTATGTGTGTGTATATATGTGTGTGCACATGCATGAACGTGCACACACACCCACACACCCCGGGTAGAAGTGTGTAACACTTAAAATGAAGTCTTTTTTCTTCCTTCTCCCCCAGTCCCACCCCCAGGGATAAACATTGAGAATTTTGGTGTGCATCTTTGGAGACATTGCTATATGCACACATACAAGTGTATGTAACTTTGTCTTTACAGAAATAGACTCAAGCACACATGCTGTTCTGAGCTTGCTTTGTTCACTTGTGGTCTTAACATTCTTCTGTGTCAGTATATTTAGGCCTGTTTCTAGGGGTTACTTTGAGCCACCGAGGCAGGCAACCTCCTTTTCTTCAGATAAGCTGTGACATGAGCTTTTCAGACACACAGTATACGTTGCTTGCTTATTAGAATATCTCAGTAAATTGGATTGGGAGGATTAATAAGTATTTCATATCGGACCATGGGAAACCCAGCATACTTCAGAGGAATTAATATTCCGTGTGCAGTGAGTTTTGCTCGTTTCTGCAGTTCCTATTACAATAGTGTATGGCGTCTGAGCCAAAGGGACGTGCATGCAGGAGTGACTCCATCATAAAAAAAAGAAAATTGACTCAACCAAAGACAGGCAGCCACTTGAATTTTCAGTCAGTTGGGATATTCTTGATGAGGTCGATTCCTTTTCATGGCAGGAGGTTATCCCCGTGCAAATTGTTGTGTTCCCTTTTGGTGATGCTAATAACTTGCTGTCTATTCTTTCATACAGGATCCAAACTACTGGATACAGGTGCATCGACTGGAACATGGAGATGGAGGAATTCTCGATCTCGACGACATCCTCTGTGATGTGGCGGATGATAAAGACAGAGTGAGTTCAAGTCAGGAAAGCAGCTCTGAGTGCATTCTGTGAAGGCGGGGGAGGGCATGGGTGGGGGGAACACTTTCCTTCCTGTTTCAGACACATGTATTTTAAAGGACATTTGGGCCACTCATACTGGTATGTTTGTTTTATAATAAGTATCATGAATCTTCCCAGGGTATAATGATTTTCTTGATATCTGGGACATAATCCTAGGTTTTGAACTTCTAAAATTGCAGCGTTTTAAATGGAAATATCTTTAAGAGGTTTCCATGCCATCCCCCCCTTATTTTAACCAAATGTAACATCTTTCCCGACAACTCAGGCCTGTCATTATGCTCACTGTTTCCACGTGCGACGTACAAGGTCTCTGTTCTGATCCCAGTGGCGGCCCATCCCAGCAGCTGGCGTGGCCCGGCTGCATCCCAGCATCCTCCCGGTGGGCTTGGCTTTCAGGAAGCCGCCCTTTCCTCCGTGGCTCCTCTTCGAGTGCTGTCACACTGCAGCAGCATCTTCACTGTTGGCTGTGATGGAGGCATCACTGGCCTGTATCCGCCCTCCTATCTGTCCTCCTTGAGGGAACGAGGCAGAGGAGTGACTCAGAACGTGTTAGGAATCTGTGGCAGGATGCTGGGCTCTGGCACAGGAGTCAGCGGATTCTTGATTGCTAGAATCCAACTTGAGCAGGCCGTGGCCACACCCCCTCGTATCTGACCCGCTGTGAGATGCCGGGAGGGCTGGTGGCCACATCCTCACCTGTTCGTCGTGGCCTGTGATAGCGCAGGGTGGGCTGCACAGCGAGGTGATGCATGGGGTGGAGGAAGGTAAATCGCCCCGTGCCCACTCCTCTTCCTCCCGGGAGCTCTCCAGCCGCTGGCCCCTTGCGTCCGGAGCTGTGGGCTGGGCGAGCGCGGCTGCTGTGCTTATTCACGCCTGCGTTCCTGACGGCGTAGTGCCTGGCTCAGAACCGGCCGATGTCTTACGTGTTTTCTCGAAATCTTAAGGAAAAGGAAAAATTCCAGGGTACTAGGTGTTGTGTAACGTCCCGGATGTTTGATTCACTAGCCCCTGCCGTAGTGGGGTTTGTTCCCTGCAGCTACCGTGGGCTGGGATCACGTGGTGTCAAAAATGCAGAACTTTCCTGCCTGTCTGTGATTTGCTGCTGTTTCTCCTGGGGTCAGTTCTCCTTGTCAGGCTCTTCTGTGAGCCAGGAATAGGGTGGCTCTCAAATCCTTTTCCTGCAATCCACATGAAGAGCATCCTCTAGAGACTTAAATTATAGTCTTATTGTGCAGCTCAGCTCCAGAGTTTAAACTACAGAAATTTATGAAGAGTTTAAACAGGTTGCCCTTTCCCAGCCGTAATGCTGGAAAGAGATGAGCTAATGTGTTGTATTGATCTTTTAATATTTTCTCTTCTCCCTTCCTCTTCCTTTTCTTTCTTTTTCTTTTTTTTGGTTGTTTTTCTTCTATAAAATAATACAGCTTCTTATGAGGAAAAAGAAACATACAAAGAAGGAAATAGTCACCTGTGACCCCCTTGCTGCTTAAAGCTCATTACTGCCGTTATTTGAGTGGGCTTTGCATCCTGACGCTTTTTTCCTTCAGAGTCAGACACACACTTTTTTCCTCTTAAATAAAAAGGATTGAGTAGTAGCCTGCTTTTTTGGAGTTGATTATAAATACATTTCCACACCCATTAACCATAGCTATGCCGACATAGCTGCACAGTATTTTCTTTTAGGGATTTATGTGCTCTTTCATTCGTCCTGTTTTGGACTCTTGGATTTCTGTGGAGGAAGCTGAGTGGTCCTGGGTGTGTCTTTTGCACCCAGCAGCAGTGGTGAGCATTCCTGTTTCTATACCTGTTTCCTTCCTTCCTTCCTTCCTTCCTTCCTCCCTCCCTCCCTCCCTCCCTCCCTCCCTTCCTTCCTTTTTTTTTCTTTCAATTGAAGTGTAGTTGATTTACAACGTATGTTAGACTCAGGTGTACAGCAAAGTGATTCAGTTATATACATATACATATATTCTTTTTCAGATTCTTTTCCGTTACAGGTTATTACAAGATAATGAAACCTGTTTCTTTTCTGATTGAACACAAATGTGGTTTTCCCCCAGTTGGTGCCATCCTACTTTATTCTTCAGCCTACATGGTATAGCTCCAGGCAGGTTCATGGAGCACAAGTAACACTCCTCCCTGCACCCCCATCAGTGTTCACACTCCGAACGCAGTTCACATTTTGAGTAGGTAGAGTATTGAGATGTAGATGTTCAGCCATAGGATTTTAAAAAGAACTTTAAAACCATGTTGGGACTTATTTTATGGCCTTTTTGGTGGGCATTTCATGTGTACTTGAAAATAACGTGGACTCTGCAGCTGTTGGATCTATAAAATCAACCAGGTTAAGGGGTTTGATGTTCTTGTTTAAATTTGGGGGCAATTTGTTACTCAGCAACTGAAAATAATACACTCTTCTTTCAGCACAACCATTAGATCGCACGTAAAAACCAAAGATAAAGGAAACTGTGTAATCTGAAACAGCTGCATATTGAAATCATAGGGTAAACAAACCGTGTTTTAGATTTTATATTCTTATGTGAATTTGATGATAAATCTACATTTTCTGGAATCTCTTATTATATATCCTATGTAGGTTAAAAAAATCTTTTAACCTGAGAGAAAGGTTTTAAATATTAGTAAGTGAAATAAGTTTTCAGACAGTTTTACATCATGTAGATTAAATTCAGTTTTCACATAGAAAAACGGTAGAGAGTACAAGGTACTGCTGACTAGTTTTTAAATCATTGTTTTATTTGTTCAGAAATATTTAAATATGTGTATGTGTATAATTAATTTAAATTTTTGAAGGAGCATCTTAAAGGACCCATGTTAAGTTGTAACTGTGAAAACATAATTAATCCAGAATCCCAGCACCCAAATGCACCGGTGTTGTTGGTTGCATTATTCAATGTGAGGGACTGTGTGTAGTGAGTTGTATGGCTCTTTTCCGTGGTTCTGAAATCTGATCCTGATTTAATCGCCCCGGAGTGTTTTCAGCTTTTCTTGGCAGTTTCTCTAGCTAAGGATCTTGACACCTATTTTGGTTTTAGGTTAGAAAAACATTCTCCTAAACAATAAAATTCCTCTCTAAAAACATGTCCTGTTTTAGGACACCCCTCTGGGCACCTGAATTTTATTCCCCACCCCACCCCAGGGTGCTATTTCTGCTCACAAACTGTGAAAACAAGGCTTCAGTGGCCCTGCCTTCCTGTCAGTCTCTGTAATGGGGAAAACTCTCTCAGAGATACAGATTTTGTACCTGGTCACTGAATTTGTAAAATTATGAAAAAATATTTTTTAATACAGGGAAATGAGGATTAAGAGGCAGTAATTCAAATGATCACCGAAGAAAATTGAAGTATCTGTTTAGCTGTAATTTTGCTCATTATCCTTTAGTTATTAGAGTTCAGCGCACAGCACTGAGGAATTTTTCATTTAGTGCCTATACGATTCCAATTCCAGGGTTTACCCAGATGTATTCAAAATGGTGTGAGTGTGGGTCGTCTTGTGTTCTTGGAGTAGGTTTGATTTTCTGAGACATGGAATATCCTAGGTCTACTTTGGGCATGAAGACGTGCCCTGTTTGTTTGTCCCTTCTGGACATTGCTGCTTCCAGGCAGGGTTGTCATGCTGCTCTGTTTACTCTTAGGATCTGATTCTCAGTCTTCTCATTGACATTCCGCCAAATTGTGAAAAGCTGAAGTGGATTTCACGCCATCCCCAGCACCGTTTACAACAGCCGTAATACGAGCCTTCCTGAGTGCTGCGCTGCGTTCTGTCTGAATTTCTTCCTGGTTTGCTCTTCATTATTTATTATTTACTATTGGTGAGCCTCTCTCAGTTCTCTGTCCCTCCCGTCATTCCCTCTGTGAACTACAGTAAACTTAGTACATAGATGACAGAGTAAAAATCCTGGGCATTCACTCACTTCTCCCTCCAGTCTGGCACCTCACACTGACCTTGGGTGGAAACAGGTTTCAGGGGGAAGTGACCAGCACTTAGAGTCGGCGGGGGGTGGGGGTGGGGAAGGGTGCTTTCGGCCGGGGATGGGGGGGGATCAGCAAGAAGAGTGTCTTTTTCTCACTCACACCATTGTCTTCTCTTTTATGTCTTTGGTGCTGAAGGTGATTTAAGATGTGGCATCAAGCATTTCCTCTGTCACACTGGGATGTCATTTTGTTTTGACCTAGAATGATGTCATGTGTGTTCTGCTTTGGGGATGACCTTGGGAAATAATCTTACACTATCGGTGTCTTGCTTTTTGTACGAAGGGTTGGATGGGATGGCAATGTAAATTCTTTGAAGAGTTTGTGTGTTTAGAGTGGGGTCCAGGCACCGTGAAGGGTTGTTGTGGAGACTGTTGATTGCTGCTTGTTGGAAAGGAACCAGGATTCTCTGGGGGACATTCTGGCCAGTGTGCTCACGTAGAAGAATGTGGAGAAAAAGAAACTTTTAAAATGTATTAGGATTGTGGGCAAGCAGCAATTTCTACATGTCCGTGAAAGTTAGCACAGAGGCATTTATGGAATAGACAAATCAAAGCTGCAATGTTGAACCAAAGCTGAGTGCCCCTCCCCCTGCTGGATAAAGGTTAGGTAGAGAATGTTTTCAAACCAGGGCGCCCGAATAATAATTTAAAAGATAGCACATATAATAATTTTCTTTGAAAAAAAAGACTTTTAGTCTTTTTTTTTTCTTTCAGTATTTTTAATTAATGTAACCTGTTTGCTGAGCACCTGTTGTGTGCCAGGCATTGTGCTTAGTGCTGTGATACGTTGTTGAACGAAAGTAGCCATGTTTCCTGCTCTACTGGGGCTTATGATCTATTGTGAGAGTCAGAATTTCTGATAGATAATGATTCTGAGGAAAAGGAACGGTCCTGTGAAAGATGTGCCAAAGCTCAGCGTGAAGCAAGACTTGCCTTAAAAAAAAATGCGACCCAGCTGGAATCTGAAGGACAGCCAGGTGAGAATGAGGGGGTGTTAGGTGATCAGATTTACATGTGAGAAATATCCCCAGCTGAGTGTGTCAGAAATGAATGGGCATGAGGCAGAGTGGACCCAGGGGGGCCAGTGTGTGGGTTTTGGGGGAGGTGGGAGACGGATATGAAGGAGAAGGTGGAGAGGTGGGGAGTAGGTAGATCTGAGGTGGCTTAATAGGTAAATGTGACGGCGAGGTTATTCCCCAAGGTGGGGAGTGCGTGCTGGGGGGGTGACTTGGGACCCAGTGGGGAGATCAGGTTTTAGTCCTGATTTTAGTCAGCTGGGGTGCCTTGGAGGTGTCAGTTAGGCAGTTGGATATTTGGAACAGAAGCGCAGACAAATGTGTGAATCTGATATAAATTTGTTAAAAAATCAGATTAAAACAACATTCAAAATATGGTCTAATTTTAGTGCAAACAATTATGTACATTGGAAAGGGTTTAAGGGACCGACTGAAATAGTTATCTCTGAGGATGGAGTAGGTGAAAAACTGGAGATTTTGTTACCTTCTGTTTTTTAATTTCTCCATAATTCTCCTTCTGCCTAATTCCAATATGAAGAGAGCATTAGGCAGTTCTAAATTGAGGTTAGAATATAAGCATCTTTTTTTTTTTTTTAACTTTAGTATGAATTGGCATAGGGAAGGAATGATTTAAAGAGTTTGCTAACTTGGAATTGAAATAATTTGTATAAACAGACTTCGTTTAACTAGATGCCTTGATTAATTTCCTCCTAAATGGATTTCTTTGAGTTAGGTTCTAAAGAAGAAAATATTTAAATTAAGTGCCAAGTAGAGCATTAAATGGCTAATTAATTAACTCAAAGGGATTATTTCCCAACATGTATTTCACGAGTACCGGTTCACCCCCAGCTCATCAATTTGTGGGTGGGTCGGGGAGCACAGGGCCAGGTGTAGCACAGGTGGTGATGGGTGATGGGTGTTAGTGCAAGGGAACAGAAAAGGGGGCCCGGGCCCAGCACGGCCCCTTGGAAGCAGTAGGAGCTCTGGAGGTGGGGACTCTCGGTAGAGTCTTGGCTTGTCAGCCTTCCTGAGGGAGGCAGTGAGGACTTTGCTTGGCTGGAGCTGCCCGGTGAGTCAGGAGGAGTGGGGGACAGTTATCATGTTACCTGTAGGCCAGGGCTTGGTTCCCTGGTCTGCTGCATGTTGCTTTTCTATTGCTCCGTCAGCAAGGCGCATCTTCTGTGGGGGGTCGGGGGCAGGAAGCCACACTGCCTGTGTCTGAATACTGGCCCCATGACTTCTTTACTTTATGAGCAAAGTATTTCATCTCTCTAACCTCAGTTTTCACATCCCTAAAGGGAGGTTAATGATTGTACCCATCTTACAAGGTCATATTAAGTTTAAGCCTGAGAATTTGTGTTAAAGTTTCAGCATTGTCCTTGGCAAAAAATAGGACTCCAGGAAATGGTAATAACTGTTATCATTGTTGGTCGCCATTGCTACCACCATTCATTGAATTTGGTGAACTAGTTATTCTTTAAATACCAGTTTCTAATGGTTTAAAAACAAACATATAAGCCAGGCTCTCGTAGGTATTTGTTTTATAAAATGAATTTCTGTAGATATTCATTTTCATTTACTTATTTTATATTCCTATCACTTTGAAGAGAGCTTGCTACATAATAGGTGCTCAGTAACAGTTGAGGGAAGAAATATGTTATTTTCTGCATCTTTAGAATTTGAGGATTCCTAGTATGCTATCAGTATGTATATGCTTTTCTGAAAAGAAGCAAAGATCCCAGTTTTGATTTTTAGTATTTAGAAGCCAACAAGAACTGTATCATTAAAAACCAAAACAAACCAAACCAAAAGTCTTGGAATCAAAAGCAAAGGCAACAAAAGCAAAAATAAACAAGTGGGAATACATCAAATTAAAAAGCTTCTGCTCAGCAAAGGAAACTACCAATAATAGGAAAAGGCAGCCTACAGAATGGGAGAAAATATTTGGGAACCATATATGTGATAAGGGGTAATGTCCGAAATATGTAAAGAACTCAAAAAACCAATCAGATCAGATAATGGACTGAGGAACTGAATAGACGTTTTTCCAAAGAAGACATAGAAAATGACCAACAGGTACTTGAAAATGTGCTCAACATGACTGATCATCGGGTAAACACAACTCAAAACCACAGTGTCACCTCACACCTGTTAGAATGGCTGTTATCAGAAGACAGGAGATGACAAGTGTTGGCGGGGATGCAGAGGAAAGGGAGCCCTTGTGCACTGTTGGTGGAAATGTAAATTGGTGCAGCCGCTATGGAAAACAGTATGTAAGTTTCTCAAAAAAATCAAAACTAAAACTACCAGAGGATCCAGCAATTCCTCCTCTGAGTATTTAGCCAAAGAAAATGAAAACATTGTCTTGAAAAAATATCTGCTCTCCCATGTTTGTTGAAGTATTAGTCACAATTGCCAAGATATGGAAACAACCCAAGCGTCCATCCACGGGTGAATGGATAAAGACACACACACACACACACACACACACACACACACACACACACACACAGACACACACAGAGGACTATTATTCAGCCATAAGGAAGACCAAAATCCTGTCATTTGTGACGACATAGGTGGACCTTAGGGAATTTATGCTAAGTGAAATAAGCCAGAGAAAAAGAAATATGTGTTGTATGATCTCATTTATATGTGAAATTTAAAAAGGCCAAACCCGTAGAAACAGATTATAATGATGGCGGTTACCAGGGGCCGAAACATGGGAGGAAAGGGGTGATGTTGGTTGAAGGGTACACATTTAAGATGCATAAGTTCTGGGGAGGTAATGAACAGCGTAGTGATTAGAGTTAGTAAGACTGTATTACATGCCTGAAAGTTGCTAAGAGAGTAGATTTTCAATGTTCTCACCACAGAAAAGGTATGGTAATTATGTGACATGATACAGGTGTTAGCTAATACTAAGGTTGTTAGTAATCATTTTGCAGTATAATAAGTGCATCAGATCAACACTTTGTACACCTTAAACTTACACAATGTTATATGTCAATTACATCTCAGTTAAAATTGGGGGGCAGGGGGAAGGAAGGCCTTGTTTACAGTTTTAAAATATTACTTGGCCAACACTGACAATTCTCCAGAAAAACAGCACATCTCAAAACAAGTGCTCCAGAATAAATGCTGTGAAAAGCTGTTTTATAATAACTTTCAACTTTTAAAATGTTTAGCCTAGGTTTTCTTTTCTCTTCTATCTAGAGTGAAATGTATACAGTTCAACTTTTCATGTATATAATAAACTGTTATCATCACGTAAAGGAAAAGAAGGAGGAAGGTAGATGACTGTTGGTGTCTTCCTCATTAATATTTTCTGAATAATTGGAGAAGTAATTATAAATGATAAACAAGATCATCCCATTCATTCATTCATACAGTTATTCATATATAATCATGTAGAAAGTAGCAGGGTTTTTTTCCTCCTGGATTTTATAGTAAAAGAGGAGGAAAATAGGAAGAGCCTGGACCCTTTGATCCTCTTATAATTCCAAAATAAGTCAACTAATAAAACTGAAGCCTCATGTGCTATACACTGTAGCAGGATACGGCTGTAACTTTGTATCAGCCCTGAGAGTTGGATAGATGGTAGTGTCCTTGGTTTGAGAAGAGGGAGAACCAAATATACTTCCTGAATCTGCAGATCTCTTCGCTTCTTTGGGCGAATGACTGGTCCCAGATAACAAACATTTCTTTGGTTGGTTGGGGTTGGAGAAGGAGGCTAGTTTAGCTAGTAAAAATACATTGATTTTAACGACTGTCTTTAATTTTGTTAGATTACTTATGTGTAATCTTCTTTATGAGTGTTTGTTAAAATGACGGGAGGTTAGTGCCATGTATAATTGTATCACAATTATTGATTATTATCACAATTATTGATTATTATCACAATTATGGATGCCTCATGTTCATGTATCAGAGTAAAATTACAGCATCTGTTTGAACAAAGGTTAAGCAGATCTTACAGATTCACTCATTCCTTCATTCATTTCATCTTTCTGATATTCATTCAACAAACGCTTTTCAGTCTCTAATATACTGGAGAAACAGCTGGAGGTGCTGAGGGAATATCGTGTGTGTGTGGGGGGGTGTCCTCTTATCTCACAGACCTCTCCTTGCAGTGAGGAAAAGAGACTCCAAAGGCAGTGAATCTGGGCAAGGACAGCTCTCAAGAGGAGACAGGAGGGCTGATTTCAGTGGCTGAGAAGGAGCCAGATCTGGGAACAGCTGGAGGCAGAGGGAGCAGCATGTACAGCAACCTGACGTGGAAAAAAGGGTCCTGGATCTTGAGCGAATGAGTGTGGCATGGATGCAGCAGGCAGCTGGGAGAGGGGAAATGGTGGGGTTGGAGAGGAAGGGGGGTATTAAGGACTATATTAAGCAATTTGAGATTTGCTCCTAAATGTAATAAAAAGCCCTTAAACTGTCAAACTGAGAAGTGATATAATTAGAGGTGTATCTTAGAAGGTTGCTTTGGGAAGAATGCATTGTAGATGTGAGCAATGAGGGCAAAGAAGGTAGAGTGAGAGTGATTTTAGAGTCTTAACTGGAGCTAGGTGGGGGGTACTTTGGATGTCCATTTCATTTAAATGCAAGATATCAGGGTTGGAGACAGTCAAGTCTCTTTCCTATTGAGACATTTAGCTGATTTTGCAATGCCTTTGAGACATCCAAGCAGAGATGTTAAGTAGGTCATTGGACATATAGTTCTGAAGCTCAAGGGAAAGATTGGAGTTGGAGGTATGAATTTGGAAATGACAACTATATAGAATAGATGGTGTTTAAAGGCACGTGACGAATAGCGTTTCCACGTGGCAAAAATTTGCAATCATTCTAACCTAGTCATTCTAACCAGTCTTTATTGGTTCCTCCAAGGGTGCACACCTCAGCTTTATACTTGCCTTCACTGTGATGGAAAATCCTAATAACATTTTAATTAGGAAATTAGTATTAAAATGTGGAAAAGGAACTCAAGTTCTTCTGAGTCAAAACATTTGAATGAGAGTAACATGAAATTTAGATTTTGAGGAAAACAACTGAGTGTAAAAGGCTATGAAGAGACAGCTCAGGGAGATGACTCCTCAGACATGAGGCAGTGGTAGTATTATTTCTAAGACACGCACAGAAAATCCCACTCAGAAAGCCTTGAGAAATTTGTGGGTGCTGTAACCATTTGATCTTAGATGGCAAGCACCTGACTGCCACCTGGGAGAGAGCTTATTTAATATAATAAAGGCACATAGTATAAAGTCAGAAACTCACCTGGAATAGGGGAATCCTAGAATCTGTATCCTGTGTTTCAGAATTCTGGTAGTCCCTGCACTGGAATGCCTAAGAGATTGCTTAATTTCTTACAAAATACTAAGCAACACTTCTTTTTAAGGGGACAGTCAAATGGTGACCGTCCTCAGGCGTTTTGTTATTGGCAGTAGTGTGTAGTGTCAGCAGAGATTTCTCAGTACTAGGAACTTGAGACTGAAACCTAGCTGCAGTCACATTATTATTATTATTTTTAATAACAGCATCAGGGCTTCCCTAGTGGCGCAGTGGTTGAGAGTCCGCCTGCCGATGCAGGGGTCACGGGTTCATGCCCCGGTCTGGGAAGATCCCGCATGCCTTGGAGCGGCTGGGCCCGTGAGCCATGGCCGCTGAGCCTGCGCTTCCGGAGCCTGTGCTCCACAATGGGAGAGGCCCGCGTACCGCAAAAAAACAAAAAAACAAAAAACAGCATCATTTTCTTTAATTTGGCTCAGATGTGTTTATTGAGCACCTGTTCCATTCCGGGCAGTGCTTGAGATGTTGAAGGGAATAGGAAATGCTTGCCTTTGGGGATCCATCATAAAACAGGAAGATGAAAATGCTAACAAAATATTTTTCATCTAAAACACTTTTGTTTCATCTAAAACACATTCTAGAATTTGGTTATCTCTTTTATCTCTCTTTTTTTTCTTAGTCTAATTTAAAGTAATTCCAAGTACTTTTAAAGCAAGAAATGGTCCATAGGTAGGTGGGAATATTCAGGCTGGATAAGTTAGGAGGTATGTTCAGCGTTCAGACCAGAAATGCTTCTAATCCCTGGCAGTCTAGTGGTTAAGAGTTGGTGCTTTCACTGCCGAGGGTCCAGGTTCGATCCATGATCGGGGAACTAAGATCCCACAAGCTGAGTGGCACAGCCAAAAAAAAAAAAAAAAGAAAAAGAAAAAAATAAGACTTTCCCTCCCCCAGAAAGGCAGTCTTGAATAAAGATAATTCTGCCTTCAACTGACATAGCAGATGACTACTTTGTTTAACGTTGTCCCCTTTAAAATTCCCGTACTCGTACGATTTATCAGCTAGATATTCTGGTATAGGCTAATCTTCGGTTATGTAGTTTTTTCAGTTATGTAGTTTGTTTAATGATTGGTGTGTGTTTTTAAAAATAATACTGGTGTGCCACTTGTTACAAAAATAAACTCTTAGGATTATGAGCTAAATTTAAAAATATTACCTTGACTGTACTTCCTTTCAGTCCTTGAGTTAGGCTGTGTGGGTCCCAAAGCACTGAGTTTTGTGGGGCTCTAGTGTTAATAGTACCATGAGTATTAATTGTGTTGTGAACATCTGTAGTATTCAGTACTTACTAGAAACTGAGTTCTCTGATTTCTCATCTGCCTTATTTTCCTGTCCCTCCTCACACTCAGCATCATTCAGTTAGACCTGAGATAAACTGAATGAACAATGCTCTTGCTGCCTTCAGAAGGGACACAAAACACCCTCCTCTCCTTTCTGGGACAGAGGATGGGTGTTCCAGACTCCTATTTCATTTTTCTTGTGAATATTTTGTCCTATGCTTTTCTGAGTAAAAGTATTTGAGCATCAGATCACTCCACTTCTTATTCACTGGAAGAAGAGAATGTTCAAGGAGTTTAGAAAATAGTCCTGCTAAGTAAGAGGGCTCCTGCTTTGAAGTAGGGGTTGGGACTCCATCCTGTCCTAGAGCTGGCTGTCTGTTTTGGCAAGGAATGAGTTAAAGAGACTTCTTTGAACCTGCTGTGTTTACTCACATCCTGCTGACTCCAAGGTGTGTTGCTACACACTGTGTCATTCCTGACACAGGTGTCAGGAGTGAAGGGTGAAGGGTGTTTTCATTTGATGTAGTGGAAGCTGTGTCTTTGGTCTCCCTGCTGTATCCAAAGTTCTTGCTTCCATGGAGGGTTACTTATATGGAGAGGGTTCTTTCCTATATTTCCCACCTGTTTGCAGTTTGTTGCCCTTTCTAGAGGACTGAGCAAAACACAGGCTGTGTATCTGGGTTTTGGGGACTGTTTATCTGGGGATCATTTTTTTCTGTAGTTAGTTTTGGAACCTGAGTCACTGTGGATTTTGCCTTTCTAATGGGTTGAGATGGCAGACAGATTGACAGGGAAACCCGCCAAGAAGTATTACTCCTTCTCTGGAACCTCTTGGAAAGATTCAGTGAAGGCACTGAGGTTTTCAAGGTCACTGAACCTCAAAAGAATAACTGCAGAAATCAGCAAAAGGCAGGTTGGTACATAGATTTCTTATCCCTCTAAATTTTCTTCGGAGTTGAAAGTAGTTGCAACTTTTGGAAAAAGTTTCTTGATTAATTTGAACATTCTTTTATAGTTTCAAAAACATATTGACATTTTCTGCACCATCAGTGGGTTTGTGAATGTTTATTATTTATTTGTGTGTATGTTTGTTTATTTTTTTACGTGGGTTTAAATTACTCACTGTCACAACACAAGGTCATAATGTTATCGGAAGATTCTGATTCCTAATACGAACTCTTCTAAAACATTGTTTTAATGAGGACCCTCATGCTACCCAAACATCTCACTGAAAGGATTAGTTGACTTTTGTACGTAAACAAAATATTAGAATAAAAGCAAATTAGTGTTTATATAATTTCATAGGAATATTGTTCCATAGGACTATGTGGAATTAAACTAATTTTTCCCTAAAACATAGTTGGAGGCTATCACCTGGAAATGCAAATGATAGGAAGCAATTCTGGCTGTGTGCTTTCTTGTTGTTTTGTTTTACTATTTGTTGAGTATGTAACTTGAGGCTGTTCAAATAATGCATAGCACATTTTGTTTTAAATAGTATTATCTGTTAGAATTGAAAAGATTCCTCCTTAATATTAATATTTTTGGAGGTCTTTTCCTGTTACTAAACAACAATAATAATTGGTAAAAAGTCAACTAACATCTCACATAGAATGTGATTTTTTTTTCCTTTCATCATTTATTTTTGGACAAGTGCCATGGCTTTTGTGTGCCCCCCAGTGGCCTTTTGGTAGAATGGTTATTTTTGAGCTCCGTTAACAAGTAGTCATGATATCCAAACCACTGCTAGGGGAAGGACTGTGCTTTTCACATTACAGAGAAGTGCTTCAGAACGACTTCCTCCATATGATTCAAATTCAGCTCAAATATGTGATATTTATCTGGCTAGTTTCTGAAGGATGTGTGTTTTGGAACATCTCTCAATGGTATATAGAAGTGGACACTGAGGGGCTTCCCTGGTGGCGCAGTGGTTAAGAATCCGCCTGCCAATGCAGGGGACACAGGTTCGAGCCCTGGTCCGGGAAGATCCCACATGCCGCAGAGCAACTAAGCCTGTGCACCACAACTACTGAGCCTGTGTGCCTAGAGCCCATGCTCCACAACAAGAGAAGTCGCTGCAATGAGAAGCCCGCACACCGCAAGGATCAGTAGCCCCTGCTCGCCACAACTAGAGAAAGCCCGCGCGCAGCAGTGAAGACCCAACACAGCCAAAAATAAAAATAAATAAAATAAATAAATTAAAAAAAAAAGAAGTGGACACTGAAAACTCATATGTATCATCAGTTCTACACTTATTTTGGTGCTCACATGTCTGCTAAATCTTGAGTCATTTTAATTTCCTCTTTTTCCCCTTCTCTTCCTTGTTGTCATGGAGAACGTTGACATATCAGAAACAAGTCAAGACTGAGATATTCCAAATCACTCACCTTTTTCCTCCAGCAGAAATCACAACCCTAACAGATGTTTGTTGGTTAGGAATTCTCAACAATCGTGATTTTTTTCAGTGTGACAGTTGTTTTATGTGCAGATCAGTGTAATTTGAGTTGAGGACACAGATTAAAACCTGTTTCTAAGAAGTTAAACCTTCTATATAGAGTATACAGAAAATAATACCAGAAATGAATGAGGAAATTAAGGGCACTGATTTAGTTTGCAGAATCTTTTCTCTTCCGCCTTGAAGAAGCATCAGGTTGAAAACTCTGCTTGAACTTGAGCTCGGGGGCCTGCATGCTGGAATTTCCTGCTTGAGAATTTCATTGTGAGTGCCCTGTCTTGTCATTAAGGATTCCATAGCATTGTTTATAGAAGTAGTGTGTTTACCTTGAGTTCTCTGCCAAAGTCCAGTTTGTTTAATTAAATTCTGCTGAGCGTTTCAAACTTCCTGCCTGAAACGATTTCTAATTGCTTGTAGTTCCAGGGGTGGTAACAATAGTGATGGCGTTCTGCCCTCGTGACATGCTTTTAAGTGATTACATTCCAATCTGTTGGGTAGGATGAGATAACTTTTCATGTTAAAGATGAGACGTGGTCTTGTGGAGGGTGCACGGGGACATTGGCTGTGTCGGTGAAGAGCGGTTAGGTTCGTGCTCAGAGTTCCTGGGTCATTATGTATGTGGCAGTGGGTGACACTCATGACAAAGGAAGACATGGTTTTTTTCCCCCTCAAGGAAGACGTGTCCCCTCCTCAGAGCCTTGTTTCTCTGATAGAGGCCAGCGTGTGACATTTAAGCAACCATATAATTTCAGCTTTGTGCATTGTTTAGCTTGAGGAAAGGTTGCCATAGAAAATAGGGTTCAAAATCAGGGTTTGTATACTTTTGCGGGCCGAGGGTTAATGGTTAAGACAAGAGTATGATGATACCTCTGAGAGTTGTCAAGAGAGTTTAAATCATGTGTTAAGTGGAAAAAAACTAAGAGAAGCAGAAATGTCATATCTCGGACAGTTTGCTGGGGCTCACAAGACAAAGCATTCAATTTAAAGTGTGTGAGGCTGAAAAATCTGCCTCAGCCAAAACACAACCATTTTGGAGTAAGTGGCTGGAATTCATGCATCAGGATGTGTGCGTGGTCCAGTGTGTGGATTTCAGTCATTTACTACAAAACTATCATTGTGATCATTTGTCTGTATGTCTCTGTCTCTATGCTGACTTTCTACATCTTGATCATACAGAAAATCACAATCTAGACATGGAAGTTAGCAGAATGACACATTCCGACAAGGTTGCTTAACGGTAGAAGAACAATGAAGCTAACTCAGAAAGTTAGATGGCTTTTTAATTCAACAAAAAGAAACCCTAAGAACTGTAAGTTATACAGACGTACATTTCATCTTGTTACAGAGCCTTCGTTTTTAAGTAGAAGACACAGAACTCAAAAGAAAGCTGCTTTGGTCTTCTAGGGCCTAAAGATAATTATTTTGAACCCCTTTGTTAATTATCCTCAGGTACAAAGCAAAGGAAATTGGGTGGATTTTGTATTCAAATACGCTAGAAATTTGTAGTATCCATCGTGTGTGTGTGTGTGTGTGTGTGTGTGTGTAGAGATAACATGCTAAGGCTTTTTGTCTCATGCTTTTCCGTGTTCTATTAAGAGCAACATGTAGAAGGATCACAGTTGATCGAAGTGTAACTCTGTGTGCTCAAAGTTGTATTTTTTTTTTTTTACATCTTTATTGGAGTATAATTGCTTTACAATGGTGTGTTAGTTTCTGCTTTATAACAGAGTGAATCAGTTATACATCAAAGTTGTAATTTTAGACCATTCTTTCCACTATAGACTCCTCGTCAGTGAGAGATTGCAGTTCTGTCCAAAATCATTCAAAGTACAACACTGTTTATCATAAAACGCTAAAACATACGTTCTTCTTAAGTGTTTTTTAGAAAAGTGTCAATACTTTAAGAATATGTAACAAGTTAGGAATATGTAAGTTCTATTTCATAAAATGTAACCCCCTTTTTTTTTTTTTTTTTAAAGAGAGAATGACTTAGAAAGTAGAATGTATATGTGTGGATAAGTTGGAAGAGTGTTTTGTTCCTTTGTTACCAGAATAGTTTCCTAATCATAGCAGAAAAGATAGTGCTGCTAACTGATGTTACCCAGACGGGAAGAAGTGTGTTCTTGATAAGTTTTGTGACATTGCTTTGCTGTGTCCATATTACGTCATCAAGTTAGATTCCCCCTTACTCCTGTGTTGCAGAAGTTGTACATTCTTGCTTTTTTTCACATCCTCAATTAATAAGAAGCTCCTAAACTTAAATACAATTTATATTTTCAAGAATAGCTCATGTATATATTTAATATTACGTTTAGCTTAATAATAGCTATGTAATTGGGTGAAAATGGTGCATATTATAGTACTCCAAGTATTAGTTTAAAAGATACAAACCTTTAGTATTTGCTACCCTCAAATTATTCTAGGGCAAATAAATTTTCTTCCAAAAACACGCTGTCCCCAGATGGAGCTATTTCTGATTCGGATTGAATCAAGGCCTCTTTAGTTATTTTTAGGGAAATTTGTGCTGAGAATTAGGCATTAATTGTACTCCTTAGCTCTCCTTTGACATTTCTTGATTAGGTGGTTTCGTCTGAAACGGCAGCCAAGTTAAAGTAGGCTGAGATAATTTTGAATTTAAGAATAGATGAATCCAGAGCTTTTAATACTTAAATGTCAAAGAGAAGTGAAATGCGTTTAGGTGACCATGATGCACTTTATCATCCTTGAGGTGAGCAAAAAAAGACTGTTGAACACTGTGTTTTAGAAAGCATCAAGCAGGGCCTCGGTCTTTAACTCTACCCTTTTTAAAAAAAAATTCTTTTCTTAAAAAATTAATTAATTAGGCTGTGCTGGGTCTTAGTTGTGGCATGTGGGATCTAGTTCCCTTACCACGGATCGAACCTGGGCCCCCTGCATTGGGAGCTCAGAGTCCTAGCCACTGGACCACCAGGGAAGTTCCTAACTTGACTTTTAGTCTACACCCCTTACTGTAGAAAGCATCTCACCATGTCATAATGCCAGCCAAAACAGGCCTTGGCGACCAAGAGTCAGAAGGGCCAGCACGAAACGTGGCTCATAATGAATACAAAATTTAGGCCATGTAGTTGGAGGATCCATAATGTTCTTTCGAAAGGCAGCACAGCTCTTTTATCGGAGGGTCTTCAAACAGGGTGGAAACAAAGCAGCCCATCAGTGGGGTGTATATGATTTATGTTATGAACTGTTGGTTATACATGTTCCTGAGGAGGAACCATCTCTGTCGGTTGAGAAAGGATGGTTGTTCCTGCCATGTGGGACATGCAGTTGCCTGGTTAGAGTGACTGGGTGCTCGGCTGGTGGTAAATTCCTTGTCTACCTTTTTGGGCTGTGAACTAAATGCACTGTAATTTATGTTAATTTGCTTTAAAAGTCTTCAATTTGGTACTTGATCATAAGGCTGGGTGAGAAAGATGAAGAAATGTACATAAATAGCAGTGTTCCTGGGGAAAGGGAGAGCAGTTAACCTTTTGAATCAGTCATATGTAAATAAACCTAGGCTTTTTTTCAGTGATATATCTATTTTCAAGTTGTATCTTTAAAACCACAAAATGTGTTGTTTTCGAAATTCGTGACCTGCTTCTCTGTCCCTTAGGAACTCTGCTCCTGAGTTCTTGTAGCACTTATAGCCTGTGCGGCTCTTCTTTGTAACAGTTGGAACGATTGACATTCACTTTCAAAGAATCAGTTCTCTTTGATTTGGAAACATATAATCATTTTGGCAAGCATTTTTCCCTTTTCAGTTTCTCCTAACCCTGATGTTTCAGTGTCTCTTGCGGCATTATATGGTAACATTGGCCCTTAGTGTTTAAATTTGCCTTGAATTTAATTTTCATATGGAGTTTGAAATACATATTACTATGATGCATATAGTAAAAAGAAGTTTTTAATGTTTTTTATCACTATGATCTAAATAACAACCAAGCAAACTTTTAAGTTTTTATTTTTGAATTGTTTGAACCTAGTGGAGGAGATAAATGCATTACCTGAGGAAGTTGGTTTGAAATTCATTCTCTTTTAAAATTTGATTTGCATGCATTGCTTTATATTTATTTTTCCATACTGAAATTGGCATTTTTATACAACTCTAATATCTGTTGATACATTTGAGTTTCCTGAGTCAAAGCTATTTCTTAAATGCAGAAAGCAGTGGCTTGCCTTTATCATACATCTTACTCTTTGATTGGAGCCGTGACTGACGGAAATATGGTATATAGAGCAAACCCAGGGGCACCTGTCTGATGCTGTGTGTAATGCAGGCCGAATGCTTATTTCTTTCGATTTGAAGACTGTAATTCCTACAGAGGTCTCAGCTTCTGAAAGAGTGGCCACTGGCATGTGTCCTCCATCATTTGACCTTGGCCAGTGACTCTGGATTCACTGTGGTCTCAGTTTTGTAGACTTGAATGGCTGCCCACGTATTGTTAAAGAAACCAGTTGAAAAAAAGAGACAGAAATGCATTTCTGTGCTTTTTGTGAGGCTCACTTACATAAAACTTCAGGTTCTAATGATCTCAGCTCCTTTCCTGCATTTGGCTGTCTCTTAAAAACAGAGTTGAAAGTGTACATAAAACAAACAACAAACAAAATTCTTCTCGGATCAAGTGTTGTGGGATTGTACTTGGAGAATTTTTATAGCTTGATTGGACTTTAGATGTCATTTAACCTCGGGATTCTTTTTTTTTTTTAATTTTTTTAAAATTTATTTTTGGTTGCGTTGGGTCTTTGTTACTCTGTGCGAGCGTTCTCTACTTGTGGTGAGCGGGGTTTACTCTTCATTGCAGTGCATGGGCTTCTCACTGCGGTGGCTTCTCTTGTTGCGGAGCACGGGCTCTAGGTGTGTGGGCTTCAGTAGTTGTGGCATGTGAGCTCAGTAGTTGTGGCTCATGGGCTCTAGAGCACAAGGCTCAGTAGTTGTGGCGTGCGGGCTCAGTTGCTCCGCGGCATATGGGATCCTTCCAGACCAGGGATCGAACCTGTGTCCCCTGCATTGGCAGGCGGACTCCCAACCACTGTGCCACCAGGGAAGTCCCTAACCTCGGGATTCTTCACCATGGGTCAAGCCAGGTGTTGTAGATGCTTAGAGACACTCTCAAGCATGCTTGTGGGGGCCAGTTGGGGCCTCTCCCCCCGACCCCCCACAACAACCTCAAGTGAGTCTGGCCTAAACCACTGAACACTGACAGGTGAAGAAACAGCTCTGGAGAAGTTAAGGGACTTACGGAAGATAATAGAACTATGTAGCTGAAGATTTGAGAATAGAACTCAATGGCAATGAGCATAGGACACGTGCTCATCATAGGAAGAAACAAGAGCGTGAGGCTCCGGGCCCTGTGAGTGACAGCTGAGCCAGCACACTGTTGTTGTTGGTTGGTGTTGTGTAGGCTGGTGTTGTTGGTTGGTGTTGTGTTGGCTGGTGTTGGCCTTCACGCAGGTGTCCCTGTGTTCTGAGGCTGGTGAAGGAGCGTCTACAGCTGTGTAGGTGTGACCTCCGGTGGAGATAGGAGGCTGGCTACTAACGTCCCCTCAGATTCCCACACCAGAGATTTTTATCTGCAGTAACAGCACAGGTAAGCTCCTTTCTTTCGGATCAAGATGTAAAAGTCAAGATCAAAATATCTAACCGGGTTACTAAGTAAGACTCTCTTAGCT
Source organism: Delphinapterus leucas (assembly GCF_059928025.1). Taxonomy (NCBI): domain Eukaryota; kingdom Metazoa; phylum Chordata; class Mammalia; order Artiodactyla; family Monodontidae; genus Delphinapterus; species Delphinapterus leucas. Next base: position 17,916,920 of record NC_143130.1, on the reverse strand, counting down.
CCTTTAACACAAAGTATGACCTTGTTAACAAAGTTATCTAACTTTGGATAGCTTTTCAGTATCAATCTGAGGAGGATACATAAGTCGCTTTGTCATATGGTTTATATATTTATTCTTCATCATAGAATTTTAGGATTTTCCATCATAGATTTGAAAGCCAAATTTTTAATAAATAACTTTGGAATAAGTTCTTCTGTCTGTATTGAAAACCATCTGAGATGTCCAGATATCTTAGGTAAAATATTTATTTTTGGCTTTGCAGCTTGCGGGATCTTAGTTCCCCAACCAGGGATTGAACCCGGGCCCTTGGAAGTGAAAGCGTGGAGTACCAACCACTGGACTGCCAGGGAATTCCCTAAATTTTTTTTTTTAATCACCTTTCTTTTTTCCTTGGTTAACAGGATTTTTTCCCCTTTACCAGTTTTTTTTTTTTTTTTTTTTTTGGTATGCGGGCCTCTCACTGCCGTGGCCTCTCCCGTTGCGGAGCACAGGCTCCGGACGCGCAGGCTCAGCGGCCATGGCTCACGGGCCCAGCTGCTCCGCGGCACGTGGGATCTTCCCGGACCGGGGCACAAACCCGTGTCCCCTGCATCGGCAGGCGGACTCTCAACCACTGTGCCACCAGGGAAGTCCTGTTTTTCTCTTTCTGACTTCACTCTGTATGACAGTCGCTAGATCCACCCACGTCTCTACAAATACCCAATTTCGTTCCTTTTTATGGCTGAGTAATACTCAATTGTATATATGTACCACATCTTCTTTATCCATTTGTCTGTCGATGGGCATTTAGGTTGCTTCCATGACCTGGCTATTGTAAATAGCGCTGCAATGAACACTGGGATAAGTGTCTTTTTGAGTTATGGTTTTCTCTGGGTACATGCCCAGTAGTTGGATTGCTGGGTCATATGGTAATTCTATTTTTACTTTTTTAAGGCGCCTCCATACTGTTCTCCATAGTGGCTGTATCAATTTACATTCCCACCAACAGTGCAAGAGGGTTCCCTTTCCTCCACACCCTCTCCAGCATTTGTTGTTTGTAGATTTTCTGATGATGCCCATTCTAACTGGTGTGAGGTGATACTTCATTGTAGTTTTGATTTGCATTTCTCTAATAATTAGTGATGCTGAGCAGCTTTTCATGTGCTTCTTGGCCATCTGTATGTCTTCTTTGCAAAAATGTCTATTTAGGTCTTCTGCCCATTTTTTAATTGGGTTGTTTGCTTTATTAACATTGAGCTGCATGAGCTGTTTATATATTTTGGAGATTAATCCTTTGTCCATTGATTCATTTGCAAATAGTTTCTCCCATTCTGAGGGTTGTCTTTTTGTCTTGTTTGTAGTTTCCTTTGCTGTGCAAAAGCTTTTAAGTTTCATTAGGTCCCATTTGTTTATTTTTGTTTTTATTTCCATTACTCTAAGAGGTGGATCAAAAAAGATCTTGCTGTGATTTATGTCAAAGAGTGTTCTTCCTATGTTTTCCTCTAAGAGTTTCATAGTATCTGGTCTTACATTTAGGCCTTTAATCCATTTTGAGTTTATTTTTGTGTATGGTGTTAGGAGTGTTCTAATTTCATTCTTTTACATGTAGCTGTCCAGTTTTCCCAACACCACTTATTGAAGAGACTGACTTTCCTCCATTGTATATCTTTGCCTCCTTTGTCATAGATTAGTTGACCAGAGATGCGTGGGTTTATCTCTGGGTTTTCTATCCTGGTCCATTGATCTAGATTTCTGTTTTTGTGCCAGTACCATACTGTCTTTATTACTGCAGCTTTGTAGTATAGTCTGAAGTCAGGGAGTCTGATTCCTCCAGCTCTGTTTTTTTACCTCAAGACTGCTTTGGCTATTTGGGGTCCTTTGTGTCTCCATACAAATTTTAAGATTTTTTGTTCTAGTTCTGTAAAAAATGCCATTGGTAATTTGATAGGGATTGTATTGAATCTGTAGATTGCTTTGGGTAGTATAGTCATTTTCACAATATTGATTCTTCCAATCCAAGAACATGGTATATCTCTTCATCTGTTTGTATCATCTTTAATTTCTTTCATCAGTGTCTTATAGTTTTCTGCATACAGGTCTTTTGTCTCCTTAGGTAGGTTTATTGCTAGGTATTTTATTCTTTTTGTTGCAGTGGTAAATGGGAGTGTTTCCTTAATTTCTTTTTCAGATTTTTCATCATTATTGTATAGGAATGCAAGAGATTCTTGTACATTAATTTTGTATCCTGCAACTTTACCAAATTCATTGATTAGCTCTAGTAGTTTTCTGGTGGCAGTTTTAGGATTCTCTATGTATAGTATCATGTCATCTGCAAACAGTGACAGTTTTACTTCTTCTTTTTCAATTTGGATTCCTTTTATTTCTTCTCTGATTGCCATGGCTAGGACTTCCAAAACTATGTTGAATAATAGTTGCGAGAGTGGACATCTTTGTCTTGTTCCTGATTATAGAGGAAATGCTTTCAGTTTTTCACCATTGAGAATGATGTTTGCAGTGGGCTTGTCATATATGGCCTTTATTGTGCTGAGGTAGGTTACTTCTGTGCCCACTTTCTGGAGAGCTTTTATCATAAATGGGTGTCGAATTTTGTCAAAAGCTTTTTCTGTCTCTATTGAGATGATCGTATGGTTTTTATTCTTCAGTTTGTTAATATGGTGTATCACATTGATTGATTTGCATATATTGAAGAATCCTTGTATCCCTGGGATAAATCCCACTTGATCGTGGTGTATGATCCTTTTAATGTGTTGTTGGATTCTGTTTGCTAGTATGTTGTTGAGGATTTTTGCATCTATATTCATCAGTGATATTGGTCTGTAATTTTCTTCTTTTGTAGTACCTTTGTCTGGTTTTGGTATCAGCGTGATGGTGACCTCATAGAACGAGTTTGGAAGTGTTCCTTCCTCTGCAATCTTTTGGAGGAATTTGAGAAGGATGCGTGTTAGCTCTTCTCTAAATGTTTGATAGAATTCACCTGTGAAGCCATCTGGTCCTGGACTTTTTTTTGTTGGAAGATTTTTAATCACAGTTTCAATTTCATTACTTGTGACTGGTCTGTTCATATTTTCTATTTCTTCCTGGTTCAGTCTTGAAAGGTTATACCGTTCTAAGAATTTGTTCATTTCTTCCATGTTGTCCATTTTATTGGCATATAGTTGCTTGTAGTTGTCTCTTAGGATGCTTTATGTTTCTGCGGTGTCTGTTGTAACTTCTCCTTTTTCATTTCTAATTTTATTGATTTGAGTCCTCTCCCTCTTTTTCTTGATGAGTCTGGCTAATGGTTTATCAATTTTGTTTCTCTTCTCGAAGAACCAGCTTTTAGTTTTATTGATCTTTGCTATTGTTTTCTTTGTTTCTATTTCGTTTATTTCTGCTCTGATCTTTATGATTTCTTTCCTTCTGCTAATTTTGGGTTTTGTTTGTTCTTCTTTCTCTAGTTGCTTTAGGTATAAGGTTAGATTGTTTATTTGAGATGTTTCTTGTTTTTTGAGGTAGGCTTGTATTGCTATAAACTTCCCTCTTAGAACGGATTTTGCTGCATTCCATAGGTTTTGGATCGTCGTTTGTTTGTTGTAATTTGTCCCTAGGTATTTTTTGATTTCCTCTTTGATTTCTTCAGTGTTCTCTTGGTTATTTAGTAATGTATTGTTTAGCCTCCATGTGTTTGTGTTTATACGTTTTTTTCCCTGTAATTGATTTCTAATGTCATAGTGTTGTGATCCAAAAAGATGCTTGATATGCTTTCAGTTTTCTTAAATTTCCTGAGGCTGGATTTGTGACCCAAGATGTGATGTATTCTGGAGAATGTTCCGTGTGCACTTGAGAAGAAAGTGTAATCTGCTGTTTTTGGATGGAATGTCCTCTAAATATCAATTAAATCTATCTGGTCTGTTGTGTCATTTAAAGCTTGTGTTTCCTTATTAATTATCTGTTTGGATGATCTGTCCATTGGTGTGAGGTGTTAAAGTCCCCCACTATTATTGTGTTACTGTCGATTTCCTCTTTTATAGCTGTTAGCAGTTGCCTTATGTACTGAGGTGCTCCTATGTTGGGTGCATGTATATATATATATATATATATATATATATATATAAAATTGTTATATCTTATTGTTATATCTTCTTCCTGGATTGATCCCTTGATCATTATGTAGCGTCCTTCCTTGTCTCTTGTAACATTCTTCATTTTAAAGTCTATTTTATCTGATATGAGTATTGCTACTCCAGCTCTCTTTTGATTTCCGTTTGCATGGAATATCTTTTTCTATCCCCTCACTTTCAGTTTGTATGTGTCCCTAGGTCTGAAGTGGGTCTCTTGTAGACAGCATATATATGCGTCCTGTTTTTGTACCCATTCAGTGAGCATGTGTCTTTTGGTTGGAGCATTTAATCCATTCACGTTTAAGGTAATTATTGATATGTATGTTCCTATGACCATTTTCTTAATTGTGGGTTTGTTTTTGTACATCCTTTTCTTCTCTTGTGTTTCCCACTTAGAGAAGTTCCTTTAGCATTTGTTGTAGAGCTGGTTTGGTGGTGCTGAAATCTCTTAGCTTTTGCTTGTCTGTAAAGTTTTTGATTTCTCAGTCAAATCTGAATGAGATCCTTGCTGGGTAGAGGAATCTTGGTTGTAGGTTCTTCCCTTTATCACTTTAAATCTATCATGCTACTCCCTTCTGGCTTGTAGAGTTTCTGCTGAGAAATCAGCTGTTAACCTTATGGGAGTTCCCTTGTATATTATATGTCATTTTTCCCTTGTTGCTTTGAATAATTTTTCTTTGTCTTTAATTTTTGTCAATTTTATTACTATGTGTTTCAGCGTGTTTCTCCTTAGGTTTATCCTGCCTGGGACTCCCTGCCTTCCTGGGCTTGGGTGGGTATTTCCTTTCCCATGTTAGGGAAGTTTTTGACTATAATCTCTTCAAATATTTTCTTGGGTCCTTTCTCTCTCTCTTCTCCTTCTGGGACCCCTATAATGCAAATGTTGTTGTGTTTAATGTTGTCCTAGAGGTCTCTTAGGCTGTCTTCATTTCTTTTCATTCTTTTTTATTTTGTTCTGCGGCAGTGAATTCCGCCATTCTGTCTTCCAGGTCACTTATCCGTTCTTCTGCCTCAGTTATTTTGCTACTGTCTACTTCTAGTGTATTTTTCATTTCAGTTATTGTATTGTTCATCTCTGTTTGTTTGTACTTTAATTCTTCTAGGTGTTTGTTCTTTAATTCTTCTAGGTCTTTGTTAAAGATTTCTTGCATCTTCTCGATCTTTGCCTCCATTCTTTTTCCGAAGTCCTGGATCATCTTCACTATCATTATTCTGAATTCTTTTTCTGGAATGTTGCCTATCTCCACTTCATTTAGTTGTCTTTCTGGGGTTTTATCTTGTTCCTTCATCTGGTACATAGCCCTCTGCCTTTTCATCTTGTCTTTCTGTGAATGTGGTTTTTGTTCTACAGGCTGCGGGATTGTAGTTCTTCTTGCTTCTTATGTCTGTCCTCTGGTGGATGAGGCTATCTAAGAGGCTTTTGCAAGTTTCCTGATGGGAGGGACTGGTGGTGGGTAGAGCTGGGTGTTGCTCTGGTGGGCAGAGCTCAGTAAAACTTTAATCCACTTGTCTGCTGATGGGTGGGGCTGGGTTCCCTCCCAGTTGGTTGTTTGGCCTGAGGCGACCCAACACTGGAGCCTACCTGGCTCTTTGGTGGGGCTGATGGCGGACTCTCGGAGGGCTAACGCCAAGGAGTACTTCCCAGAACTTCTGCTGCCAGTGTCCTTGTCCCTTGGTGAGTCACATCTTCCCCCCCGCCTCTGCAGGAGACCCTCTAACACTAGCAGGTAGGTCAGGTTCAGTCTCCTATGGGGTCACTGCTCCTTCCCCTGGGTCCCGATGTGCACACTACTTTATGTGTGCCCTCCAGGAGTGGAGTCTCTGTTTCCCTGAGGCCTGTCGAAGTCCTGCAGTGAAATTCTGCTAGCCTTCAAAGTCTGATTCTCTAGGAATTCCTCCTCCTGTTTCCAGACCCACAAGTTGGGAAGCCTGATGTGGGGCTCGGAACCTTCACTCCAGTGGGTGGACTTCCGTGGTATAAGTGTTCTCCAGTTTGTGAGTCACCCACCCAGCAGTTATGGGATTTGATTTTATTGTGGTTGCACTGCTTGTACCGGCTCATTGTGGCTTCTCCTTTGTCTTTGGACGTGGGGTATCTTTTTTGGTGAGTTCCAGTGTCTTCCTGTCGATGATTGGTCAGCAGTTAGTTGTGATTCTGGTGCTCTCGCAAGAGGGAGTGAGAGCACGTCCTTCTACTCCGCCATCTTGAACTATTATCTTTAAAAACCTTTTTTTTTTTTTTTTTTGCGGTAGGCGGGCCTCTCACTGTTGTGGCCTCTCCCGTTGCGGAGCACAGGCTCCGGACGCGCAGGCTCAGCGGCCATGGCTCACGGGCCCGGCCGCTCCGCGGCATGTGGGATCTTCCCGGACCGGGGCACGAACCCGTGTCCCCTGCATCGGCAGGCGGACTCTCAACCACTGTGCCACCAGAGAAGCCCTTAATCACCTTTTGATGCTGATCCTCAGAACATTCAAAACACCAAACGTGGGAGAACAGGCATTTTGTCAAAGGATTGTGTTCTTTTTCATTAGTTCCAAACTAATCATCACCTCCTTTTATTACAATGCACTGTTATGTTAGTATTTGTTTTTCATAATATAAAACAAAGCCTTTAATTTTTCAGTTGTTTAAAAAACGCAGTTTTATACTTAAGCCAACCTTGAAGGTAAGCACAAAATTTGTCAGTTTACATGTTTATTTTTTTGGTTTTTTTTTTTTTTACCCCCAATACCTCAAGCCACCCATTCTGTGCATAGAACTGTCCTAGGTGCAATGAAAGAGATTTTTAACTTTTTAAACATGATTGTACTTTGTGGAATTGTGTTATCTCCCTTTCCATAGAGTAAAAATAAATAAAATCACCATTGTTTACTACTGACCTGCCCCAAACCCACTTCTGGCTTATAGAAATGTTAGTTTCTGCCACACTTAAGATGTTTCAGTGAACTCAGCTCCTAATAGTTATGTTGGTATTACAAGCATTTTTTCCATACTCTTTTCTGTCTCCCATATTTTCATCTGTTGTATCCTCAACACCTAGAACAATGCCTAGCACATAGGAAGTGCTCAAATGTTTGTTGAATGAATGGGAATGAGATATTACCCAAAGTATCTTTGCTTTGAGAAGGTCCAATTGTGTGAACAAATTTTTTCTTTTGCTTATCCATGAAAATTAAATATTTACCATTAGATTTAAGTATAACTACAAAGAAGGCTCTGGAGATGTTGATATTGTGGGCATTTATATGATGTAAAGCCAGGTTTGGAGGAAGAGAATTGTCTGTTCTCTCTCTCTTTCTCTCAGCTCTTCTTAGATTTCTCTTAAGTTACTCTAATGGATATGAACTGTGATAGACAGTTTCTATTGATAATTCCAGTCTTCATGGAATGTAGGAGGAGTGTGGTGACAATGAGGCAGTCACTTGCGCTGAGTAGGTCAAGTGAGGTGGAGAGTACGGACAAAATCCCAGTACAGACAATTTTATAATGGGAGGGGTTCTACATATAGGAAGGTGTTTTTAGGCTGGTGGAAAGAGACCTTTTTTTTTTAAAATTATGGCCAAGAAATTGACCTGAGATGCGGTTTGTCTGGGCCTGTCCCGGCCTTGGTTGTTTTCATTTGTCTTTGTAGGTGAGAGCTGTGAACAAGTAGCAATTAGTCGTTCACCCATCTTCCACCTTAACCATTGCAGGCAACCGGCGAAAACCCACGTCCATCATCGGCCCACGCAGGAAGCTAACGGACCAAGGAGAGATGTGGTGTATCTCCTTCCTTCCTTGGTTTTCGGAAAATCCCTCCCCCTCACTCCCTTCTAATGACCTTAGAACAGTAAAGTGGCAGGTAATTTCTCCTTCAGGCCCTACAAATGAGAATGGAGCTTCTTATGATAGAGCTTGTGATCATTATTTTCAGCAAAGTCATCACAGTATAATAAGCATTTCTTGTGGAATTTAAGAATAAGCGCTAGCTACAGTAGCTGATGTTTACGTTCAGCTTAATTTACCAAGTGCACCTTGGCTGGGCATTTGGCCGTCAGTCATCCAACTGGACTGAACTAGAAAGGGGAGCACCCTGGCTTTGTCCCACGCCACCCACGTGTGAGCACTTTGATGCTTAGAATTAACTACTTGCAAATGTTTCTCAAATACGCTAGATACAAAATCATCTAAAATCATTATTCATTTTTCAGTGCCAACAGCTGGCAGATAAAAATATCTCTTTGCATAATGTTCTTTCGGCTCAGTAATGAATAAGGTGACAACACTGTAACCCCCAACTGTCGTGCTGCTGTCGGTGCAGCCACAGTGAATGCTGTTGTAGGTGCTGGTGGTCTCACCGCCGTCGCTTGCTCTGGATGTCGATCAGTATGTTTTGAGAAACTGCGGGATGACACTTGGAGTACAACCCATTCTTTCTTTACGTATTGAATTCTGATTTCTGACTTGTCGGCCTTGCGTTAACAGAAAGATCGCTTCTACCATCTGGTTGGCCCTTGATGATTGGTTCATTTTAACGTTTGGATTTTGTTCTTGGATTTCCAAACCAATTTCTCAACCTATATGTCAATAATTATGTTATAATTAAGTTCAGAGTATTTCTGAAAGATCTGGAGCAGATGCTTTGGTTGTTGGATATGCCTAGCAAGTCTGGTTTCAAATTAGGTCCAAACAAGGTCTGGTTCAAAATGCCCATGCTTGGTTTCTGGAACACTCAATCCCATATTATATGTGCACGCCCGACTCCCCCTCTCTCTGCCTTTAAGGATGAGGAGAAGGTAATCAAGCCCAGGAGCAGAAGAGTAAGAAATGAGGAACCCTCAGTGGACAGATGGTAGAAGGTGAATAGGACAGAACTGAGTAGCTGGAGTTGTCTTGTTGGGTCATTGCTGTAGTGCCGTGTAGAGTCAGCTAGTGATAACGCACTAACTCCTGAGCTTTGACAAAAAACGAAGTTGAGAGTCTTACATGCTTTGTATTGTATTGGGAACCAAAAGTAACGAGTCAGCAGAAGTTTCTTGCTACTTGATTAGGCACATAATTAGTCAATATATATTGCATGAATACACGTGCTAGGGTTTTAAAAAATCATTAATGCCTCAGTAATATACCTCCTATGCTCACACTGGGGTTTTTGGAGGATTGGCTTTTATTTAGAAATAAATTAGGTGGTTCATGAGAATCTTTTAGTATGATTATCCTCTAGCTTATTTGAATTGCTATACCTATTTTGTTAAAGACAGTCTAGAAATCTTTATTATTAATAACTTGCACAGATTATATTAATTCAGGAAACTTCTCCAGGCAAGTTTTCTTTTTTCTTAAAATGTATGATTTTCCTGGTAGTTGTGGTTTTGCTTATGTTGTTCCTACTCAGTGGGATGCCTTTGCAGAAAGTCGTGTGTTCCCTCTTATGGGCTGTCTGTCTATCTAAAACACACGCACGTAAACACATAATTTATGAAGCATTTCTGAACCGTCCGCAGATTCTGTCTAAGCCGTTACGGAGAGAAGGATAGAATGTGCTTGAGAACCCAGAAATGATTAGAAAATGTATTTAATATTTTGCACAGAAAGACTTGCTTGGGGATGAACCTCTTAATAACCTTGTCTGGGATGATAGATGCAGCGGCCACTAATTTGACTAAGAAAAAGGTTCTGATTGCATTTGCTGTTGATACAGACATTGACATAAATATATTAAGAGCACTCTTTTGGGAAAAAGAGTGGAAAGTGGAGCGTTTTGTGGATGAATAGAATGACACAACATCTTTAAAGTATTTGCCATGTCTGACGCTTCCCAGGCCGGGTGGGTCACACACAGGAGCCCGTTCCCTGTGTTCAATGTGCCCGTTTGTCGCATCGGTATTTGCCTACAATTGGGTGTCTGGAAGTAGAGAGAGGGAGTGTTTTCAGATCAAGGAAAGCTGACCATAGCGAGAGAAAGGGCCAGCAGTTCTTTTCGGCCACCCTGAGATGTCAACTGAACCTGTTTTAGAGAAAGTGATTGCAGACGAAGTGGAGACACCATTCTCTTGACATGTGTACCTCCAGGAATGTGTGGGCGTGGCTCTCTGCCTGCATGTTTTAGGCACTGAGATCCAAGGAGCTGGATCTGACCCTCTCTCCAGGGGGGTGCGGTCTTTGCAGCACGTGTGCCCCTTTCTTGGACTGCACTGCTCGGTGATGGGGAACCTTAATGCATCACTGATTGTGCCAATCCCTCCCTCTCTCGAAGGGCTTACCTGAAGGTCAAGGGCTCTTGTCTGTGTCTCTCGTTTCACTGCAGTGAAGTCCAGAAGTCCACCATCACTGAGCTCTTTGCAAAGCCGTGGTGATAACAGCTCTCATCTCTGTGATTCTTTCCTCTGTGTCACTGAACCTGGGTGAAGGCCTGTGGACCCTCAGGCGCTGTTTTGGCTGTAGATGGATAAATAGATCATGCCCATTTTTTTTTTTCTTTCCCCTTTATTCTGTGTGAAGATGACACTCAATAGCTGTTACTTCCTTTCCTAACCTCCACAGAAAAGGGCTTTTGCCCCGGCTTCTCCGCTATGACCATCAAGCCTTCCTTTGACTAGATATGAGCAGTTTCGGAAAAACCACAGGACCTTCATCAGGCCTGTTCAGGAAAAAAGTTTGCATTTTTGCTGCATAAATGTCCTGAGTTCTTTTATTCGTTCATTTGTTTTAGGATTGTTTGCAAGTAGGCTTTGTTTTATTTATTTCCTAAGAAAGTGTTGCTTTATTAGTTACAGAAGAACTAGCTTTGTCAGCATGTTGGGTGTGCGAGAGGCATCTTTTCTGTCTCTTGTTTTTCAGGGAGAGTAATTACAGCTTCAATGAAAAAGTAGTTTTTGACTTGAGGTGCCTAGGATGTCCTGAAGGGCTATGTTATGTCTAACGATGAAAGCATCTTTGTTAGATCACATCCTCACATTATTTCTACCGGTCCAATTAGTTATAATCCTAGCCCTTCTGCCATATGTAAAAAGTGGCTTTTGGTAGATAATTTAATGTGTGAAAGAGCTCCTATTGTCGCTTCAGCTTTTAAAAGTAACATTTATTTCAGTTCCTCGTTGATGAGGTCAGCAGATTCCATTCTTGGGTGCCAGTACAGAATATGAGGGGCGAATTGGGATACAGCATCCAGCACTGCAAAAATGCCTTCGAGTATTGAACTAGAACACAGTGCTTCTGTGTCTTGTTTTAAAATAATTTCCCAGTCTGAAAGCAGCTGAGTGCTGCTGTGTTGGGTGGTTCAGCCCCCTGGTTCTTGCTGCCGGAGCCGCTATCCCGGGTGCTGACTGGGGCTCATGGGGGCTGGTCCGGTCTGGCTCGTTCAGCCACAGAAAGCCTAGTGATTGCTGAACCCACCCGTGAGAACCTGAGGACCATGTGTATTTGGATCAGGGAGAGAATGACAGACTCTCCTCACATGCATCTTCATTTTGCCCAGTTTAGCTGTGCCTTTCAGTGGCCGTGCACTCAGGGTCTCCCCCCCCCCCCCAAGCCACCCGGCGTGGGGACAGGAGCCACCCGGCCCAGATGCACGTGGCAGCCCTGTGCACAGTTATTTACTCCTCAGTTGATGCTCTTCTGAGAATACCCCCATGTTTAAAATGTCCTTTGTGTTCTAAAATTTTATTCTAACTTTTAAATGGTCTATCTTTTGAGAAAAATAAACATACAGTGCAGGCATTTATGTAGATATTATATATGTGGTTCAACCAAACTTCTGTCCTGTGAGAAGCCTTAATTAAAACCAAGGACTTTTAGAAATTAGTTTCAAATTTGAAATTAAACTAAAAAGGGTTTTTATAATTATAAAAATTTTAAACACTGGAAGGAAGCTTAGAAATAATTTTTTATCGGCTCCCTTGCTTGGGGGAAGAAGCACAGGCCCAGGTGGTGTGCGGAGTCGTGTTGCTGGCAGAACCTGCCTGGGCGCTGGACTCCTGAAAATCTGTCTCGTTTTTATGGTCTGCTTCCTGAGGGTGTAGACCAAGCCCAGGCTATGTGTGCTCTTGTTTTGCGTGAGAGTTTTCTATGAAAGTGGATTTCGTGGGTAAATGTTAACCAATAAAATTATACAAATTAAATAACAAATACTTTGAAAATAATGTCATGTATAAATTTAGCATTTACCCCATGCCAGGCATGATTATAAGGACTTTTAAACAAACGTGATGATCCATCACCGTCTATGAGTGGAGTCTGCTATCTTCTCCAGTTCATGGATGAGGAAGCTGAGGCACCGTGATAACGTGCCAGGATTAAGCGGTTATTCGTCAGCCCCGACCTGGCCACCTAAGCTTTGCATTGTATGTCCTGCATTTCCTGCTTGTCCGTTGCTCCCTGTCGGAGGTGCTGGAGGGAGCCTGGAAGGAAGGACCAGGAGGTGGCACCTGGTTTTGCTTGTTTCCTTGCTCTTTCTGTCAGCATTGCCCAGCCAGGGCCATTCAGGGGCCGCTGATTGTAGTTTTCAGCTCTTTTCCCAGCATTCCCAGAACCAGCTTCATCAGCCCTCCCAGGGGGCTAGCAACACCGGCCAAGCACCCCGCTCAGATGCCCCAGCACCAGCTCTGCTTAGCGTTTCCTCCGAGCTCAGAGGGGCCAGCCCAGCCTGGCAGTGTCCCCGCCCCAGGAAGTCCCTCTGCTAAGCGCCCCACATCCCAGCCCCAGCAGGCAGCACCCTCTGCTCGGAGGCCTGGGTACCAGCTGCCCGAGGACCCTCTTCCCAGGCTCTTGGTTCTGTTAACCCTGGTCTCCCGCCTCCTCTGTATTCCCAGCTCCAAGCTCACCTGTTTACCTGATTCCTTATACTGTTGGTTGTGATTTCTGTTTTCCTTGCTGGGCCCTGACTGTACTTTTGGCATATATTAAATAGTATTCAGGATTAAGCAAATTAGCTGATAAAATAATTTTGGTGAACTTATCCTAAGAAATATTGTAATTTAAACTAGTATCTAATTATGAATTAGTCCTAGTACATATTTTCATATAAATACCAAAGGGTATAAACCTCAAAAAGTCTTTTTTTCAAAACTGGAATGATTTCTTTATTGAGTTCCAAAAAAGTTAAAATGAAGCTGAAAGAAGGTAGGAGATAGCCCCACGTATATTAACTAGTAAAAATCTGTGGCTTTTGGGAAAGATGCTGATCCAGTTAGAATAAACAAGTATTATTTGATTTTAATAAACTCCAAGTGGACTTAAAAAATTCTTTCATTAAATGAATTTCAAATGACCACAAACCTCTACGTCTAAATTCCTTTCTCTTCACCCCAAATTTAAGGAACCGTGAAACAGTGTGTGTGTGTGTTCTGGTTTTTCTTACTTGCACTTTTGCCAAGGATCTAGAAGACCTGGTCACTATTGCAAAAGTTTGGGGTCCAAGTTTGCATCCGAACATAATTCCTTGCGGAGTGAAATGTGGAACTGTGACAGCTTGGCTCTCTCCCTCAGGCACAGCTTGGAATGTTCAATAAAAGGCTGTTTCCTCACACGGTGTTTCCACTGAGCTTGCATGCATGCCTTAGCTTGGTGCTTTTGCAATTTGTATGTAGCATCTGCTCCCGAATCCGAGGGTGCTAACAAGGCCTTAATACAGATAGCAGTCAGGACAGCGGGGAGCTGCCCCTGTCAGCTTCTGACTTCTCCTGCATCTTGAGTTATTATTCATCATGTAAACTGTCTCCCAGTTCCCAGCATGTACATAATTAATGGAAGAGACTATCCCAGGAAGTTCAGCAGCCACAAGTAGGTCACCATTACCAGATGTTTAATTATCGTCATTAGGAAGCATTTGGAAATACCTGGTGAGCTTTATAAAACCATAACAATAAGCAAATCCCTTCGGATTTTGGCAGATCGGTTCTTTTGTATCGAACGATGATTAAAGTGATTACAGGCACAGCGCTGGAGCCTTCCTCTGAACATCTTTATCAAAAAGAGGAAATAATTATGCTACACTCCATGTGAAATACACGCCATCTTCCTTTTCATTCGTTTCCTGATTTTCTTCAGCTGTGCCAAGTTTTAATTAATGTGCTTCAATAGTATGAAAACTTGAGCATCTATAATTACATCTTTAGTAGCAATATTTAAATCTTTACTGACAATATATTTATCAGGTAACACTTCCTGGAATTATGGTCAGTTATCTGGAACCTCAAGAAAATATTGGAATGGAATGTGTTCCAGATTTTTTTTTTTTAAAATTTTGAAGGTTAAAAGTAAAATGCAAAATAGGAGAGGCTGAGAGAAATCTAATGTTAGAGAGAATGGATTTACAGCCACTCTGTCAACATTACAATTGTTTTGCGAAATGTGAGGACGGTCCTAGTAACTAAATTTGACCAACGAAAGGAATTTTAAAGAAAATGCTCTTAATTTTTACTTTTTCCTTCAATCTCAAGTTTGTATGTCATAAAAATTTTTGATTTTTTACTACTGTGTGAAAGGGCTGTGTTCAAGCCATCCTTCTCAAATGTTTGTTTTTGAGCTCACACTGAAGATTACACTAAAAAGTGCTTTTGGTTTTTGAATTCAGTTCTGAGGAGAACAGGGAATTTCTGTATCTTGTTCTTTACTGCTTTCTTTCACTGCTCCTTTTGTTACTCTTAATAGTTTTTCATTCCCTGTCTTGTGGCTTGTCTTAGTGGAATTTAAAGTTTCTGTTAAGGGGGGGCTTTCCGGGGGGCTTCCCTGGTGGCGCAGTGGTTGAGAGTCCACCTGCCGATGCAGGGGACGCCGGTTCGTGCTCCGGTCCGGGAAGATCCCACATGCCGCGGAGCGGCTGGGCCCGTGAGCCATGGCCGCTGAGCCTGCGCGTCCGGAGCCTGTGCTCCGCAAAGGGAGAGGCCACAGCAGTGAGAGGCCCGCATACCGCAAAAAAAAAAAAAAGTTTCTGTTAAGGTAAAGTTTTGGTTTTTAAACCAAATTTCCTAGTCTCCAGTTACCTTAAAGATGTACCCACTGGCTCCCCCTTGTGGGTCCTCTCTGTATTGTCATTCCCAAGGCTCTTGGTAAAAGGGCACATGATGTAACATAGTTGCTGTTTTTAAGAAGTGAGAATGGCCATGTTCTTCAGCGTTCCCATTCCCTTATTTACTCTCCCCTGCATTCAGCCCTATTTTGCACGTTTTGTAGTGATAACATGCACATGACACGCCCCCACCCCACCCCAGGTCCTGTGTGATCAGGAAAATCACAGGCTAGGGCAATGCCTGTTGTCTTTTACAGAGAAAACACACAAATAAATCATTGAGAAATAATATGCTAGGAAGATTTATAGACAAACACTGTGTAGTGTGCAACAGCTAAACAGGTGGAGCGAGATTCATCATAAAGCCTTTGTGTTATGTAAAATTCAAGCTCCACTTTTTAGGAGTTTGCAATGGTTTGATAGGAAACTAAGTTTACTTTTATTTTGAACAATGCAACACAGGTAAGATTGCAGAGTGAGCATGTTAAAGCACAGAAAAATCACTTGAGTACATAAGGGAAACTGCTGTTTTCTTAACAGAGGGTTTGAATGGCAAATACTGTTCAGAGTTGTGCTTAATGGACATTGGGCAGAGTTTTGGGCTCAGAAAAGCATTTGTCATGTTCGCTCCTATTTTCCTGATAGGAAAGAATAAACGGTGATTTTTTTTAACCGCTTATTTTTATGGTTCTTATTATGAGGCAGTTGGTGTGTAGCAGGGGGTGAGCAATCAGGGATGGACTGTGATTTTAGAAAGAAGAGGCGAGGGTCACAAATGTTTTGGGCATCAGCCTTAGTGAAGTATAGATGTGGAAATGCTTCTCGTGGGTCCATGTAGCAGCGGGCTGTGTTCATTAGGGAGCAGCTGGGAAAGAACCCAAATGGAAGATCTTTAAAGCCAGACGTCAGAGCCGAGCTTAGGAAAAAGTGCCATGTGCTGGTGAGGGAAAGGTTTTGTGATTGGATTTGGTGTGCGACTTGATCTAATTTAGCAATGTAGCAACCATGGCGCTATGTTTTTGTTTTTCATCAGTGGAACAATTGCCTTTCCATTGAGAGTCACAGATATTTTTTCCATAGAAAGGCTGGCAGTGCATCTTGGATTCTAGAGCACAGAGTCTGGATTCAGATGCCTTGGATTCAGGTTCAGTCCACCTATCTGACTGTGTGACTTTGGGCAAGTTACCTAACCTTTCAGTGCATCTGCAAAAAGGCCGTGATGATAATAATAGTACCATTTGCAAGGGGGTGGTTGTGAGGGTGAAAGCAGTACGTGGTGGATGGTGTCGCCTTATACGTGTTAGCTATTATTATTTCATTGTTTTGAATCTGCATAACCTTCATCAGAAGCCAGTAGTGGAGTCATATTTATGAGACTTCTCTGAACTGTTTTTCACAATTTTACTGGCACCAAATATGTATATTTTCACCTAATCTCTATTAGAACTGTAATCATATTCATATTTTGTAAAGGTTGTCAGTTTACTATTAGAGCAATGAATAAAGACAAGGCGTGAATTATTCTGTTAGCTCACTCCTCTGTGTGAAGCAGTTTTAAGGCTTCTACCATTGTCAGGTGTGCGCGCGTGTGTGTGTGTGTGTGTGTATACGCAGGCATAACGCTTCTCTTCTAGATTTCTCTTCTTTCTGCCCTATAATCTCATCTGCAGGTACCAGGCCGCAGAGATCAGACTCTTCCTTCACAGCCGGGTGTCCCGTGGACACCCCGAGGGCTGTGTCAGGGTCCTGTGGGCTGGCCCAGGCAGGGTTCCATTTCCGGGTGCATCTTTGTAGAGGTGTCCTGTGAGTCTGAGTTCCTTCTCTCTTCCTTCCAAAAGCCCCTTCACAGGCTCACGCTACACGTGCTCTTGTTATGTTCGTGTGGGAGCGTTTTCTTTTCAGAGGAGGCAAAGTTTGTCAAAACAGAGAAAAAGATGAAAAGATATGATTTTTTCAGTCCTTAAACATGACGAACAGATCTCTAAGGAGAATGAGGATGACATGTATCAGGGAACGTGTGAGGGACAGGCTGCCCAGCTGATCACAAGGAAGGACATCCAGTGTTTCCAGTTTAAGTATCTGACCCCGACGCTTTGCTTATCAGGTGATTCTACTCCCAAATATTGTCTCCTTTTTCAAGTTTGAAAATATTTTTTTCCCTCGTAAAGAACGTAGTCCTCATGACTG
Organism: Delphinapterus leucas; assembly: GCF_059928025.1. Lineage (NCBI taxonomy): Eukaryota > Metazoa > Chordata > Mammalia > Artiodactyla > Monodontidae > Delphinapterus > Delphinapterus leucas. Next base: position 17,899,645 of record NC_143130.1, on the reverse strand, counting down.
GCCCCAAACACTGTTTTTCTGATTATTATTCCTTATATAAGACCCTTCAGATCTTTCTCTTCCTTAAAAGTGATATAAACTAACACATTTTTTTCCCTCTTCAAAACGTGATTCATCTTTTTTATTTATTTCTCGTCCCTTACCAGCCTCAGAGCTCTAGGGCTTGTCATTTAAATGAGCACTTCTGTTTTAATGCTGCCTCTTCATCCCCTTTGACTTAGCGACCAACTTTTTATTTGAAATGCAAATCTCTACATAACAAGCCAAAGTCTGACCCACTTATACAGTTTGTTACTTTCCATATAGGCTCCTTGTTACAACTGAGGAATTTACATATTTATTACATTTGGTTGCAGCTAGCCTGGATATTGACATGTTTCATTCTCTAGAATCTGAGTCTGTCTTTCCAGGCGGGATCTTTCGGTAATGCTGCAGGCTCAGAGCCACCCTGCCAGGTGGTGAGACAGGACCCCTCCCACAAACAGCACGCACCCCAGTCAGTCCACTAGGTCCTGCCACATCTGTGTTCTTGTCTATTACTTGGAGGATGTTGGCCATTTTGGAATCTCAGCATTTCTATCCTGTCCCCGCCTCTGGCCCCCAGCATCCATGTGGTTATTCAGCAGAACGTGCCTTCCCTGCTGTCTGGAATCTAGTGTTCGGATTTGGAAGAAAATGAAAGGAAACCTCTGTCTCAAATCCCCTAAGAAAACAGGATTAGAAAAAAGGTGTGAAAGCTTCTGGGGCCATCACCTTGTTCTTGTCATTGGCATAGACCATCCCGATATGTTGACCTGTCTCTCCGTGGCCAGCAATGGACTGAGAAGTGGCCCTGTGTCCTGAGGTCATGCACGGACGGGGCGTGTCTGCACAGTCACAGCCGGCTGGCCGGGGGCTCAGGGCGAGCTGGGAGGAAGATGCCGGAGGTGGGGCACTGTTTGTCCAGCATGAATAAGTACTGTGTCTGCTCCTTGGGACTTGCTTCTCCTTGGGGGACAGCCACCAACCACGGGACTGCGCTCTGCGTGTGAAATTTGCAAGGTGGGTTGGTAGTGTGTGCCGGGGTCTAAAATGCGAGTGGGAGATAGGGGACCAGTTGGCCCACTTTGTTCTGCAGAAACACCCCCTTGTTATCCAGAATGAAGAGAGCCGGAAGTAAGTAATTTGACGTGTATTTCCTAAAGCCCGAGTCTCTCACACAGTAGTAAGAGCTCAGGGAAGCCGACCTCCTGGGTGTGCCTTTGTGACCCAGCAGCAGGGTTCACGGTCTTGGTCATTGAAGGCGACTTGTCTCTAGAAGGTGCAGCCGGTGTCTTCATCACTTGCCAGGTCTGGTCGGAAGGTGGTCTCAGTGTTGTGTGGCCCAAGAATCTGGGAGGACTTCCAAGTCGGCTGTGCAGCCCGGCTCCCAGGGTCCCGGGGGCCTGGAAGGTGCCACCACTGGGTCTGGCCGAGGAGTCAGGCTGGTGAGGACCCCTCTGCAGGGACCTTCCCGGTCAGGGTGAGCCATCGCTGTATGTGTGTGGGCTGCCCCTCCCCTTGTGGCTCCCCGGGCTGTCCTGTGGGAGGGAATCCTGAGAGAGGAGGTGGCGGGTCACACACCCTCGTAGGAAGGATGTCGGCATGTGAGGGCGAGACTCTGCTCTTAGAGAAACGGTGTCATTTGCTGCTCAGACCAACGGAAAAGCACGTGGGAAGTCTTCGGCTTTATTGATTTTTGCCTTTTGGAGCAAAAAAATCCCCTTTTTGTGTCAGCGCTGCCAGGAGCGTGTGAGCTGTGCCTGTGGGTCCCCAAGCACGGGCTGGGGCATTGGGGATGCCCTTCCTCAGCAGTCACGGTTGGGACACCACGGTCAGACCACCACGGTGTGACCACCAGGCTGTGACCACGGTGCTGGGTTCAGCCTTCTCAGTTTTCCCTCCCTGCCCCTGTGCTTTCCGACCCGAGTGCTGGTAGCAGCTGTGTTGCTGAGTGAGTTGAAGGTGAAGACAGTTTCTGAGCTCACCCTAAAGGCTCCAAGTTTTTCTAGGCTTTCTCGGATATGTAAGCAACTTAAAAAACATGCCCTTTTATTTTTGGGGTCCCTGCACTGCCCAGGCTGCAGCTCCGCTCCGCTTGAGTTCATCACCCGAGATGCATTTGGTCTCCAGGCGTCACGGTCACTCACAAGGATGCAAGTGCCGGCTGATGCCCTTCTTGCGGCTGCACAGGCGTGGAGCAGGGGAGGGGACCAGGAGTCCCGGAAGTTCAGGGACCTGTGGAACTTGGTCCCTTTAACTTGGAGCACACATAGCTCCGCCGCCACGTGTAAAACCAGTGACACGGCTTTCCATTTTGGAGGAGTCATTGGCCAGTGACTGTGATAAGTTCATGCCGGCTGCTCCCCAAGGGCAGCCCCCTGGGACGTGTAAGCTGATGGCCCGTCCCCTGTAAAAGCTCCACGCGCTCCGGGGAGGGGGCCCGCAGTTTGCGTGGAGCTCCTTAGATCTCCATGTGTCACGGGGTCTTATCACAGACTCGTCACGGCGTGGCCGACATGAAAAGAGGAGCTTTCACACAGCTCTTGGTGTTTGTTTTCAGATGAAATACATCAATATGAAAAATAAACTGTAAAACATTCATGAAGGTTTTTGGAGTTTCTTTTAAGAATTGCTTTGAAGCTGATTTAACATTTTGCATTTATTACAGTCACTCTGCAGTTCAGCTCAGCTTTACAGGTTTTAAAACTTGGGCTCCCATATGCGTTTTCAGATGATACAGCATTGCGTGAAGTTTCAGTCTGTTTATAAAAATCAAATGCAGTCCTCAGACCCACGTGCGTGCCACATGGCAGTATCGGGGTGAAGAACGTGTTTCTATTTATAAACAAATATGCTGGTGAGTATTTCAGGTGTGATTTGCATATTGAATGTCTATCTGCGGTTGGTCTCTGCAGGGAACAGTCTTGAGGCCCCCTACTCTTTGGCCCTGTTCTTGGAGGTTTCAATAGAGGTGTCTGAAGCAACGCTTAAATGCTCCCACCTGCAACTGCAGTTTCAAGCAGTACAAAGCTCGGTTTCCAAAAAGGTTTATCATTTCTTGATTGAATATTTTCAGAAGCTGACATGTCCTAGGGTTTCTCTCACATAGGTGTTTAGCAGCTGCCCACATTGATTAGAAGGCAGAGAGTGAAGCTGTGTCGTACTTGCTGGCATGGTAGCTCCAAAATCACAAGGAAATGAAGGCTACATGCCAGCCTGGTGCCGACACGAAAAGAAGGCTTTTCAGATTCTTTTCTGGATTTTTCTGTCAGGTATAGATCTGTTCCTGGGGGCTTGAAGGGAAGGCTTTAAAGGTTCCATTGTCACTGCCTGGGTACTGGTTATGTCTCAGAATACCGAACAGCTTAAAACTGGTAGGCCGCAGGCTTTCTGAAAGCTTCACCCAGCAGACATTCTGAAGTCGCCTACTTTATTTAATTCAGCCACACTTCCATTTGTGAAGCTTACAATATGCCTCCCAGACATGGGACATGGCAGCAAGGGGGCCAGAGCCCTGCCCTCAGAGCCCACATGCCAGCTGTGCTCACAGTAACGGATGGTTTGGTGAGGGATGCATTGTGGACGCTGTTCACAATGAGATCCTACTACGTACAGACGGAACAAAGTTCCACGTGTGAGCAGCTGTGTGGCTGTATTTAAAGCAACTCACCCTCCTCTCTTTTCTCTTAAAGTGTGTAGAAGCAGTCAAGGTGAAAGAGTAATTAGTAAAGCTCTCCGCTTAAATAAGAGCAAATACTTCCACATTTCCAAAAAATAAGTACTAAGTGGGAGGCGTATGGCTCTGATGCTGGAGAGCGCCGTGAGAGGTGTATGCACATTTGGAGAGGGAGACAGTAATGACATAAAAGATCATGCAATTATTGCACTAGAGATGTGACGGGGAAGTGTTCCCATCTAAGGAATGACCAGAGTGCGCTTATGTGAAGAATATTCCGTGAGACACATGAAGTCCTACAGGGCCACCATCTCGGGTTATTAGTGGATGGTGATCAGACTTCATTTTATTGCCAAATCACTGTTATGCTCTCTGAGGTATGAAGTGATATTAATGACCATTTGCAATGAGAAATAACACTTTATAGCATTGCTATCATTTACACGTATTAAAATACATTGTAATGTGGGAGAACACCCTGGGGGTAGAGATGAAAACTTAGGAGTTTAATTTGAAATGCAGTTGGGAAATTATTTGGACAGGAGAGAAACCTTTAGGGCAGAATTTCAATTAAAAAGTACAATATTTTCTAAACTATTCATGAGAGATGAGAGTCTATTTTTCATGTACCTGGACTTAATTATGGTTACCAAAAAAAACAAAACAAAAAAAGTTTGGGTACTTGTAGTCACTCATCAGTACTCATCCAAAAACAAACATGAAGTTATTAATGCAGTTATTTAGGGAAAACATAATTGATTGTTTGACTGTAAGCATTTAGATATTATAACCACAAGTTGATACTTAGTATTTCTAACTTGATTCTTTTGTGAAAAATCATATTTCTGCGCTCTTACTGTGTTTTGGGGGATTGTGTCCTAGTTACTATAATATATGCTTTTATCAGGCCTCAGTCTTGTCCTAGTGATTCTCCAGAGAGCTAAGCAGTTAAAGAGATTTTCTTTTCCATTTCAGATTTTAGCCTAAAGTTTTATTCTTAGTAGTCAAATATTCTCTAACTGTATAACAGGGAAAAATTAGAACATGTCAAATATAGTAACACACTTTAATAGTTTGCTCTAAAAATCTATTAATCAGTTGGTAATCTCGGCTTAGCTGCATTGCTACTTTTTTTTTCTTTTTCTTTTCTCCATTTCTTAGGGGAGTTTTTATTTGTCCGTTGATCCAATATTTTTAGGAGCCAGAGAGGGTCTGGCTGTGCTCAGTGCAAAGGCAGCTGCCCCACCTGCCAGCCTTCTCCTCCCCTGTCACTGTCCACAGATATGGGCCTTGTTCGGGTCACCTTCAAAGCCACGTGGCAGGGGCCATGGGTCTGTGTTTGGGGCCCGAGCTCCAGAGGCCGTGCTGGGCCCGCCCTTGCATCAGGCGCTCTGGGATCATGGGGCTGGGGGTTTCTCGCCATCTCCCACCCCGAGTGCCTTGCAGAGGCCGAGGAGACCAGGTGGCAGCCCCGAATCTGCTCTCCCCGGAGGAGGGAGGATGGTAACCCTGAGGGGCTGGACAGGGACTCCTTGGAGTCCCAGGCAGGCCCATTGCCAGGCCAGGCCACTACTTCTAATTTTTACAAACTTGGTTTCTAGTGTGCTGGTGAGCACACATGCCCGCAAAAAAATTCTTGGTTGCTTTTGGTGGCAACAGTGAGTCTAGAATCTCATTATCTTGGCTTCTCATGTATTGTCATTTTCTTAAAACTGTATGTACCGTCTGCCAGTCTGATCACAACAGACACCCCCCTTGGAAAATCAGGTGAGTATCCCAGCACCACAAGGAAACAGTGCAATACACAGGCTTTCTTCTACTCGTTTAAAATATGTATCTTTACTCTCACTTATTCAGCAAATAAATTTCTTAAAATTCATAAACTGCTGAAGACATTGAATGCCAGTTTCCTTATCACTGAGAATGCGGTGGCACCAGCAGAGTCCCTCAGGACAAATGGATGCCCAGTCCCGTCGGTAGGGGGGTATTTAATGTGAAGACGCATAGCTGTTGTGTACCCCGTGAACAGCATCCTGGAGAAGGGGTGTATCTTTTATCCTTATTCCATAGACTGGTGCCTGGAATGAGCTGCCAGGAAGCATCCCAGGGCCCCAGGCGCCTGGGACCTCGGAGACGGCTCTCCTCTGCAGCCGCCCTTGGCCTGCTCCACTCTGTACCAGCCACACTCGCATCTCAGCGGTCAGACGGTTGTTAGGGCACAGAGCTGGGCCCTGGGGACCCAGCTGCTACTTGTGTGAAGCAGTTTTAATATATTAAGCTTGGAAAGCGCCTGCTGAGCTGGACCAAGACCTTCTGTCCTTCCCGCCCACATGTTTTATGTTTCCGGCTTCCCCGGCTGAAGCTTAGGCCCTGGGATGTGCAGCTCGCAGATTTGACTCTGGAAGACCCCAAAGACACGGAGAGATGGTTCTGAATTTTGTGTATTTGTCTCAGAGTTCAATATCCAGTCACTGTGGACAGCTTCGCAAGGTTTTGCAGCCTAAAAATATCATGCAGGCAGTAAATGGAATGAAAATCCGAGAGGCACACACACACACTACATACGTATCTCGCCACTGCGGAGTCTTTTACTTTTGTATGTTTTGTAATTCTCTTAGATTTACGTGAGAAATGATACTCTTTTAAAATGTGGAGAAAGAAATTCAGTGGTATTATATTTGTAAGTGTCAAAACACGAAGCAATGGAATTAGAAAAGGCCTTTGTGCCCATTTGACTTAATTATTTTATATCTCTGTCAGTAAAGGATACTTTAGTATATTTAGGCAATGCAGGACTAAAATGTGCACAGAATCTCCTGTTCACTCACTGCACAGATGCTCCTTGAGCTACTTCTTTTCCTCCACCTTTATTGAGATTTAATTGACACATGACACTGTAAGTTTAAGGTGTACCATGTACTCAGTGTATCTTGTGTAATGATTATCACACTAAGGTTGGTTAACAAACGCATCACGTCACAGAGTTCCTGTGTGTGTGTGTGTGTGTGTGTGTGGTGAGAGCATTAGGATCTACTATTTTTGCAGCTTTCACGTATACAATGCAGTATTGTTAACTGTAGTCACCATGCTATACACCACATCCCCAGAACTTATTCATCTTATAACCGGAAGTTTTTACCTTTTGACTAACATCTCCCCTCCTCCCCTCAACTCCTTCAGCCTCTGGTAACCACCAATCAGCCTTACGTTTCTGTTAGTTCAGCTTTTTGTAGTTTCCACACATGAGTGAGTTTCCGCATGTGAGTGAGATCGTACAGTATTTGTTCACTTAGCATAACTCCCTTAAGGTTCATCCAGGCTGTCACAAATGGCAGGGTTTTCTTCTTTCCCATGGCTGAATAATATTCCATTGCATATTTATACCATACTTTCTTTTTTAGCGATGTTGAGCATCTTTTCACGTACCTGTTGGCCATGTGTATGTCTTCTTCGGAAAAACGTCCATTTAGGTCTTTTGCCCATTTTAAAATCGGACTTTGTTGCTGTTGAGTTGTATGAATTCCTTGTATATCTTGGACATCATCCCCTTACCAGATACATGGTTTGCAAATATTTTCGCCCATTCCATAGGTTGCCTTTTCATTTTGTTTATTTCTTTTGCTGTGCAGAAGCTTTTTAGTTTGATGTAGGTCACTTGTTTATTTTTTATTTTGTTGTTTGTAGTGTATTCCAAAAATATCATCACTAAGACCCATGTCAAAAAAGCTTTTCCCCTATTTTTTTTTCAATCGGTTTTAGGTCTTACATTTAAGTCTTTAATCCATTTTGAGTTAATTTTTGTGAGTGGTATAAGATAGGGGTTCAATTTCATTCTTTTGCAGATGGATATCCACTTTTCCCAGCACCATCTATTGAAGAGACCATACTTTCCCCACTGAAAACAGGGAAGACTCTTTTCTCCCTTGTCAAATCTAGTTGACTGTATATGTGAGGGTTTATTTTTGAACTCTCAGTTCTGTTCCATCGATCTGTGTGTCTGTTTTATGCCAATACCGTAGTGTTTTAATTAAATATAGCTTTGTAATATAGTTTGAAACCAGGGAGCATGATGCTTCCAGCTTAGTTCTTCTTTCTCAAGATTGCTTTGGCTATTTGGGGGTCTTTTGTGATTCTACATGAATTTTAGGATTTTTTTTTTTTTCCTGTGTCTGTGAAAAATGCCATTGGAATTTTGGTAAGGATTGGATTGAATCTATAGATGGCTTTGGGTAGTATGGGCATCTCGACAATATTAATTCTTCCAATGTATCTGTCTTTAATTTTTTCATCACTATCTTTCACCTCCTTGGTTAAATTTATTCCTAAGTATTTTATTGTTTTTGATGCTATTATAAGTGGCATTAGTATCTTTATTTCTATTTCAGGTAGTTTGTTAATAGTGTATAGAAACACAATGGAGTTTTGTATTTTGATTTGTGTCCTGCAACTTCACTGAATTTGTTTATTCGTTCTCACAGGTTTTTGGTGGGGTCTTTAGGGTTTCTATGTATAATGTCATGTCATCCGCAAACAGAGATGATTTTACTTTTTCCTTTTCAATTTGGATGCCTTTAATTCCTTTTTCTTGCCTAACTGCCTTGAGCCCTTTCTTCATATGAGCTATGTGGGGACCCCAGGCCAACATCAGCGCAAAGGACACACAGACCCTGCTATGCGCAGCCCACGCAGTGCCCCTTGCACAGCAGAATCGCACCGTTTAGGACCTGAGGTTGTACCTTTCGGTCACCCCCATGCTCGCCTGACTTCCTCCTGGGGGATTGTCAGGGAAGCGGCCCCTGAGATGCCTGCTTTTAAACCAAAGTCTTGGAAAGGAGTCACCAGCTGGAGGACAGGTAAGGGAAGGGAAGCCCGGAGGGGGAGGAGGGGGAGAAGGGGGAAGAGGGGGTCTGTCCTGCTCGGAAGGCCAGCAGACTTGGAGGCGGAGGAGAGGGGCCCAGGCGGGGCGGCGGGGCATCCGTCCACTCAGCAGACATCTGAGTGGCTGCAGGGGCCCAGCGCGATTCTAGGTTCAGTGAAAAAGCCAAGTTTCTGTGCTTGAGATCTTTATATTTTGGGGGCAGGCATGGACAGTTACGGAAGTAGACACGCAGGGCGTCAGGAGGGCTGAGTGCTGACAACACCCGTAAACAGGAGGGGCAGAGTGACCCCAGGTGGGGTGCTGGTCCAGTGGGCTGCTTGAGTCCATTTTCTCTGATGGGACCACATACCAGCAGAGGCCCTCAGAGGCGTATTAGGGTTTCTGGATCAGTTGTAAGAGCACAGGAAGCATGAAGCAGGCTCACTAGGGAGTGACCAGATGTGTCTTTATAAAGGTGGTCTGGCTCCTTTGCGGCCCGTAAAGCAGTCACGAGGCTCTTGCAGAATCTAGGAGAGAGGGGAGGGCAGCTCTGGCCATGGAAAGAGGGAAGGGAGGGCAGATTTGAGAGGCTTGTTAGGAGGTGGGGTGACAGGTCACGGTTCCTGGCCGGTGCAGCAGAAGAGGGGGCGAGGTGGGGGGCGGAGCGTGGTGATCACAGGGGAAATTTTGGCGCACCGAGTGGATGTGCTGTGGCGTTCAGACTGCTCTGTTGAGCAGGTGATCAGGTTTGGGGCTCCTAGGAGGGGTCTGGCCCGGAGTGATGAACTTGGGTGGCTGAGGACCAGGCTCAAGGGTCCAGGGAGAGCCTAGGTCACGTGAAGGTGACGGGGTCCTGGGTTGAGCCTTGGGGCCTCCGGTGAGGGTGAGCCCCACTGCAGCAGGGAATGGGGGAGAGTGGGTGGGGAGGTGAGCAATGAGGGCCTGAGGGGGCTGGGTCCGCAGGCTGGGGGAGCCCTGGGGTGGCAGGGGCTTGGGGGGTCAGGGATGCAGCTGAGCCGCGGCCGAGGGGGGACAGGAGCCAGGGAGGCAGTGGACAGTGAAGGGTGGTCCTGAGGAGGGTTGGTGACAATAGCACATTCACAGGGCATTTGGAGAGACTGGCTGGTGGGGGAAGAGGAGGAGGGGATGGAGGCCGGCAGAAGTGGTGGACAGTGCGGGGCGCTCAGGAGGGGCGAGGGCCCGCGTGCGCGGGACGCAGGGGGCCGGTGCTGCCCCTCGGGTGCAGGTCTGCATTTGCATGGGACCTCATGCCCACCGTGCCAACAAGTCCTTTTCACAGACCCGTGCGAAGGTCGTAGGTACGCTTTGCTGGGGAGGTGCCTGCCGCCAGGTAGGGGGACCTCAGTGCATCTTCTGGTCCCTTGAAGCCCGTCAGCAGTGCCTCCCGCCCGCCTTCCGCTCTCAGCGCACCGCGTCTGTACACTTAATATCATACAGCACGGGGTTAAGGGTCAGTGAGCAGGAACCTGCCCGGTGTTGCTCTGAGGCGCCTCCCTCCCAGCCAGTGGGTTGTTGCCCCATTTAACAGACGAGGGGACCGACTCACAGGTGAGGAGCTCCGTCCCGCTTGCCCAGCACTGTCCTTGGCCTTGGGGCACGGGGATGGGATGGGGGTGGGTTCTGAGCCGCCCTGCTAGCGGCCTCCTGTTTCCTCCGTCCCAGTGTCTCTAGGGGGCGTGTGCCCCGAGGATCCATCGCCCGCGGCCCCGAGACTCTCAGGTCGTGCAAGTTCAGGGTTCAGGGTGGCAGTAAAGGCCACACTGGTCTGGTGAGAGATTGGATTGGAAGGCAGAGCTTGGATGCTCTCAGATGCCCCCTTTGCACGAGTTGGCCGGGGGAGGACCTCGATTTTCCGCGGAAGGAGCAGAGATGGGCTCAGCCTACATGCCGCCCCCGCCCGCCCGCCCTCCCTCCCCCCACGCCGCCCGGGACCGCGGCGCCGGCAGGAAGGCTGCCGCTGCATTTAATTGCTTTGCAGCTTTGGCCTCTGTGGTTTCCTCGCCGGCCTCGGATGTGTTTTGGCACAAGGAAGGATTCAAGTTGGGAGTTGTTTTAATTATACAGTACAGTGTGCTCATGATAAGGAAGTCATACATCACGGGAGAACGTGAGGAAGAACTCGAAGCGCCATCATTTCTGCGTCGCGCAGCAGGAGCCCTCCGCTCCTTAGACCGTCCCAGGCGAGGTCCGAGCAGTGCTGGCCCCGGAGGCTGGGTGGACCTTTGCTGGGTGGTTCCGAACGGGGAACCTTGGAAGGCGTGGAGGGGGCAGGGGAGAGGAGGTCTGTCCTCTCTGTGTGTGTTCACGTAAAGTCTCCTGTGTGTCGCGTGTGAGATGTGTGCTGGGCGAGGTGCTTACCTGCGCTCTTGTAACAGCCCTGCTCGGTCGCTGCTGTTTCCGGGTTCACAGCGGAGGAACCGGGGGCTCCAGCCACTCACCGGCGAGCTGGTCCCTAACGCTGCGATCTGGCTCTCACGCTGCGCCCTCCACGCGTGGACGGCGAGAGCTGCCCCAGGCGCTGCGCCAGTCCTGTTGGTTTAAAAGCACGTGTTATATTTCCCCCTGGATTTTCCTGTGCATTTTAAAAAGAGTAGTGGTCATAATATACACTGTATTTTCCCAGGCACACTTTTTCAAGAGGTTTTGTATCATCTTTATGTATCCGCCTTCCTGTCTCATCATTTGAAGCCAGAGAAAGTCTTAGATATTACGCGAATGGCACGAGGACCGTAGGCATAGTAAGAAATATTCTTTGAAATAACCTCTCACAGGCGTATTTTATATTTTATATTTTTCTCTTCTAAGAATTGTGAAGGAATTTTATTTTCCCCGGAGGGAGAACTGTAAATCATATACGTACTAACAAGACAAAGATGTTTGTGGGTGATTGAACTCAATTCATAACTGATTTCCAAGTCAAAGCAAACCCTCTAAAAAGCTAAACTTTTCAAGTGCTTTGTAACACCAGGTTGAAGGGGCTTTTCTAAGACTAAATAGTTGAGCTGTTTTGTGCTATTTTTATTTCAAAATACCCAAGAATGAAAGTCAATACTTTGCCAAATTTCAGGGTGTGATTCCTGGACCTTCCAGCAGAGGTCGCTGCCTGTTTGTGATTGAGTTCTACCGCTGGCAACTAAAGTGAGCCTGTGTCTGCGGTGCTTTCCAGAGGAAACGGGTCTGAGTGTGATGTGAAAATAGTTAGACTTTATTTTAGAATGTTGTCATGAAAATTATTATAGGTGTCATAATAGCATATGTAAGGTATCTTAGAAGATATGACTGTTTCTTGCTAGCTGGAGGTACAGAACAGTTTCCAGTGAGGTTTGACATACAGTAGGGGGTGTTACTCAACGTGGCTTGATTCCCTACTTAGCCCGCTCCTCGCCCCCTACCCCCCCAGCTTGAGTTTTATAAAGGAGATCTTATTAGTTATGACTTTAGGGGACACATTTAATTTCTGGTGTGATTTTAATGTGTAGCCAAAAAAAAAAGAAAGCGTGACAGGTCCTTATTGGTGGCTTTGTGATTTCCTGGTGATTTTTAATCGTTATTAAGTTTCAATTAGTATTGCTTTATCAGCTCCGGATCCTGGTAAGTGATTGCATTTTAAGTGGAGACTCAGACGGCCTCGTTCCCTCCACTCTCCACTTCCCTGCTCCCCACGGTGTCCACGTTATCCTCCTGCGTACTTTGTCTGCTAGACCCACCCAGCCCTTGTATTCTGTGGAATTTACTTGTCACTGTTTTCTCAGTACAAGAGTGGTGGGTGCAGTAGATGTCTGTATGTGTATATGTGTGTTTTGTCTATACATACGCATATGGATACAGATACATTTTGGCTTAAGTTTTTTAGTGTGAAAAATTTTAAGTAATGTGTCGGCATGTCTGTACATTGCTGAGGTTTGATTATATTTCATGCCTGCAGTCTTGATTATTTGATTCCCATCAAATGCCGTTGAAGTTTTTAGAAGAGACCCCTTTATATTTTCTGGGGGTAACTTGTGTTTTCTGTTTTTTTTTTTTTTTCCCCTTTATCCAGTTCTCGCTCATTTCACAAGCTTTCCCTGCCTGCCTGACCTCCAACTTTAGACATGCTGTGCCGGCGGCGTCCACTAGAGGGCAGCACGACCGCACAGCGTCCGGCAAAGTCTCCGGGCTTTCTTTTCAGTTGGCAGGTGCGAGGGGCACTTGCGAGAACAAAGCGCATTATTACTGAAGGCAGAAACCCCCAGCGACAGAGCATTGTCGTGAATTCAAATACACGATCCGGGAAGTTCTCAGGGTCCCGGGCACTGGTCTCCAGGGCGAGCCTGAGACACTGATCACTTGTAATTAAAGCTCACACTTGTGGATGGGGCGAGCGCTGACGTTACCGGGCGGCTCATTGTGGGGCTTTTGTGGCAAACCCGGGGAGCAAGCTCCTCTTATCCCTTGAATACTTATGAGGCGTAAAAATAAGAGTTAGTTGGGAGGAGGCTTGCTCTCTGGATTCATCCTTGTTTGTCAAAAGAATGTGGAAATTACTTGCAAATAAAGGCATATGGATTACTTTATCCATCTTGCAGGAAACTATGCTCATAGCACCTGATGGAGTCCTTGCTAACAGACTTATTTTACTTGTTGATTTCTGGAAACTGGACCATTTAACTATTAAGTCCTTGCACAGGGGTGTAATTATAGTATTAGATGTATTTCTATGCTGTTTGTGTGACTCGCGTCTTAGAATATTATCTTGATTTTAAGTTCCTTTCTTTAGCTCTCATGCCTTCTTTTCAACGTTCTTTGTGCCTAACAGAGTTTTGAATGTGATAGGTCATAGCCAACATTTGTCTAATAGCTTTTTATAACATGAGCAACTGTGCCATTCCTCCCCCCGGCTCAGTTTTCTTGTTAACATACTTTTTCCAAGCTGTGTTCTGATGCTCCTGCATCCAGGCCTTCCCGCGTGGCCATCACGGCAGTGCACCACTGTGCCCACCGGCTCTTTCCGCGCTGGTCCTTCCCGCGAGCTCGCAGGCAAATTAACGCAGGGACATAGCCCATCGTGAAGTAAATCAGTTGATTCTGCTAACTGGTTGACAACATCTGGCTGACGGGAACTGCGTGCTATCTTAAGCATCACTGTTGCCTTGACTCGAGGTGCAATTTGGCTTTTGTTTTTCCTTCTCCAGCCCTGCAGAAGTGCTTGCGCTGTCACTGTCTCCGTTATTTATCTGAGGCTTTCAAAGCCTCTCACCCGCGGGTGTGAGATCCGGTGAGGTGCCAGCAATGAACCGGAGTCAGAGGCCTGGCCCCGCCCCGGAGGACAACCAGGTGCTGGCCGCGGGCCTGATGGAGGAGTTGGGCTCCTGCGGCCACGTGGACGGCCTGGGTGACAGAGGCCTGGAGGGACTCGGGCCGCCTGGCTGAGAGCGCGGAGCTGCCGGGCTCGGTGGGGGCAGCGCAGTGCCACGCCTGAATTTGGGTGTCCAGGGGGCTGCGGCCAACTGTTGTTTTGGCTGAAACTGACCAAGCCTCAACACACGCAAAAGCTTGTGTGTATCCTTCGGGCAGAGTAAGTATGACCGGCAGAGTTTTTGGCTTTTTTTTTTTTTTTTTTTTTAAGAACAATACATGGAGACAGCATCCTGGGACTTCCCTGGTGGTCCGGTGGTGAAGAATCTGCCTTACAGTGCAGGGGACTCGGGTTCCATCCCTGGTCAGGGAACTAAGATCCCACATGCCGTGGAGCAACTAAGCCCGTGTGCCACAACTAGAGAGAAGCCCGCGCACCGCAACGAAGAGCCTATGCGCTGCGACAAAAGATCCCGAGTGCCACAACTAAGACCCAACGCAGCCAAAAATAAATAAATAATAAATCCTTTAAAAAGGGGAATAAAAAGATAGCATCTTTATCCTCGTTAGACCGAACGCCTACCATGGCATGTGCTGTGGCTTGAGGGTTCTGTTTGCCTAGGCCACACCTCTGTGACCTTGGGGGTTCCAGAACCTTTCCCCGACTTTGTCCACTGATGTGTGTGCTCTAATGCCCACACAGCTTGTGGGACAATGTCACATCATGTTTATAAAAGCCCAGCATGAGGTCTGGTGTGTTCCAGCAGGCGCTCACATGTTCGTTTCTCTCTTTCTGTCATCCTTTACAACTGAATTAATAGAAAAAAATCAGAGTTAAAACAAATATATTGAGTATTTCCTACATGCTAGCTGTCTGATCTCAAGGAACGAACAGTTTAGTGGACTTGACTGATGAGACTGGGCACCAGGTTCTGTCCTGAGTGCTTTCGTAGTTCCCTGAGTCCTTTTAACTAACCACCCTGTCGAGTTACTGCCCTCACTTTACCCCTGAGGTCACTTGGGACGGTCAGGAAGGCTAGGAACCCTTTCCGTGTCGGGAAAAGAAGCAGCGGGGACTCAGATGTCCCCTGTGTGGCCCCAGGACGAGCCCTCAGCGGGCGCCCAGCCTCCCACCCACAGGGGTAGCCCAGAGCTGACCTCAGCGAAAGCGGGCTGACTTCTGCCGCATGAGGTGCTGTGACCGCGGGCCTTTCCTGAGCACAGGCCACGTGGCCGCGAGCGGCTCCCACGAGGGAGGAACCTGTGCTCGTAATCCACGAGCCTTCACTCCTGGGGGCCTGGGTCCTCCGCCGTTTGGAGCCGTGTGTTATTGGGGCCCCGGGGGGGCAGCCTCGGGCGAGCTCCTGCACTGCCCTCGGCCCGGCCCCGCCTCCTTCACGTCAGGGCGTCGCCTCAAGGCTTGTTGCTGGCAGCGCAGCTTCCGTCGTAACTAGAAATCACCTGACAAATTGAAAAGGCTCCCAATTCTGGAAATGGAATTTTGTGGCTTTCACTCAATCCGTCAGATATTTGGAAGCACCGCTTGTAGGGTCTTCTGCAAAAACCAAAGCTGTGCCTGTCTCACTGGAGGTGTTTTTGTTGTCAGTGACTCCTGGTGCCTGTGAGGGGATTGTTAGCCGTGGTTTTCTTTCTTTCCTTCTTATTCAACAGAACATCTCTTAAAAATGTTGCATCTGCCCTGCTCTCAAAATCTCTGTTTCTTAAAAGCCTGAGGTGTTTTTTTTTTTTCTTTTTTCAAATTGTAAAAGTAGTGTATACTTATGGGAAAAGAAAGAGAAGTGTATAAAGTGGAAAATAACACAAAATGCCCCAAATACCACACCCCTATCCTCCACTGGAGAGAAAACACAATTATCTTTTTTTTTTTTTTTTTGGCAGCATTCTTCCAGAAATTTCTGCACGTATATGAGCATTTTAAACACACCCCCATACACAAATGGTTTCCTGCTATACATACTGTTCTGCCAATATATCTTGGATGTGTTTCCACATCAGCAAATATAGCTTGACTTCATCTGTTAACAGCTCATTAGTAATTAGGGAATAATTTCTTGCAACTCCCCTATTTCTTTGGTTCCAAAGCAAGATGATCTGGACCCATTCCCAGGGTTCTTCCCGTATCACTTCCTGTTTTCAGTGCTCTTCCAGCCCTGCTTCCTTTAGGGAGAGTTTCATTTACTAATGTCATCCACTCTTAACTTTCTGTGGCTTTCAGTTGCCTAGGTGTGTTACCAATTACCTTCTTAATAAGAAAGGCGTGGGCCACAGAACTTGAGCTAGAACTAGAGGCAAATGCAGTTGAATAGGGAATTGGGGATCAAGACGGAGCAGTAATCCTTTTATTCACAGTGTCAAAATTGGAGCCTCCAGTGCAGGAGAACTTCTGGGGATGAAAGTTCTTTGGCCAGTGACCTGGGTCCCCCTCTTCTGCACCTGCCTCCTTTGTTCTTGGCTGAGTTGTCTTCGGCCCCAGGGCTCCATTTCCCGTTTGAATTTAATGGGAAATCAACAGACACACAATGCATTAGAAAAAAATTACAATTAGAAATGTAATTGACTCCTTGTATTTGAACTGATGTAAATATTATCAATATTTCTATGACAGTATAGCTTGCTAGGTTTATTTTCTAGAGCTGTAATGCGACCGACAATTTGTGTATAATCAGTATAATTAGCTTTCGACTGCATAAGAGTCTCATTTTCAAACTATGCACTTTTAGGTAACCCATTTCTAATTTCTTTCTAAAAGCAGCATTTCTGAGTGTTATCTACCTGGTGTAAATGCCGTAGAAGCTATCGTGAGTAGCATTATCTACGATTATCTGTGTCAAACTATTCATACCTCCTTATTTACTTTTTCTTTCTGTATGTTTGGTGTCCGCCTCTTAACATCAACATTAATTCCTTCATTCTAAGTAAGCCTGAAGCACCTGGGGGAAAGGCAGCCCCTTGGTCTACTGACTGACATGGAGCTTGTGATAGCCCCTTGGCATGGGTTTTGAGTTGGATTCTGGGTGTGGGCAGTGGGGCAGGAGGAGACGCACAAAGTGGCATAGGTGAAGCCAGCAGAGCCAGTCACTGTGGTTGTGATAGCTGAGGGTTGTTTGTTTTGTTTTGTTTTTTAAAATAACTGACAGCTTTGTGAATTTTTAGGTCTCTCACAGTGATGTTTGAGTGCAGGTGCCCGGTTATTCCCAGCCTCATCCCAGCCCAATGTCCCGCGATGTCAGAGAAGCAGGATTTGTTCTCCACTTTGGCAATTCCTGTTACGCTGTGGATACCGGTTACTGGGGCAGGAGCTGGCAGGAAGGCGGGGTCAGGTCCTCGCTGGCACACAAATAGGAAACAAGGCTCTTGGGCACCCCGTGACCCCTGGCGCTGCTGGAGTGACCTGGAGAATGTTCTCTCCACACGACCCTTGGCGTCTCACATTCATTGCCCTGATCAGTCCACTTGCCTTGACATCATTTACCTTTCCGGGCCATACGTGACTGTGCTTTTGTACCAAATTTAGAGGGAAACGGATGGCTGATGCTTGGAGGGCAGCGGAGTGAGGCCAAGCGGGTACTTTTGACAGGTTGACCACATGGATGTTTAACCTCAGTGGTCACTCAGCCAGGATTTGGAATGTTGGAAAACTTGAGTGTTTGGAATGTTGGAAAAGAACTATCTTCGTTCACAGAAGTCACTCTGTGTGTTTGCCCCTCCCAGTGAGTCTCAGAGAGAGGCTGAGTGGGGACAGAGGTGCCAGGCCTGGGCTCCTGGTCATGCGTTTGGAGGTTGGGAACCTGGACAGGTGAGGGAGGTGCCTTCCTCGGTGGGGCCTGTGTGCGCCTGCCAGACCCATGCAGGGGCACGTGATTGCGGCTTAGCCTCCGTGAAACCAAACAAGGCCTGGCAGCGTACGTGGAAGGGAATCTGTTTTTCCAGTTTTGCTGATTGGGGACCAGCTCGAGGCCTATGGGGAGTTGAAACGTTTTCAATTTCCAAAGCCCTGGGTTATCATTGTTGTGTCTCATTTTAGATCTCCTGTCCCACCACTGCCTCTTCGAGTTTGATGGTCTGTACGTTCAGGTGACTTCTGCGGGGGCTACCTGGGGGATCCAGGCCACGTTCACCCGACCACAGTGGGGACAGCTGTGTGTATTCCCATGTATTCTGTTTCACACATTAGATATTTATCTAAATATCTACGTACTGTGTATATTCAGTACCTAAAGATCTGTAGTATTTGCTTAGTGAATAAACACTTGGTCTATTGACCTCAGGAAAATAACAGATTACTCAAAAAACAGTCTTAAAATCTAATGAAAGCTGAAGGTCTTGAATATTTTGGTGCTGTTTTAATCAGGTCACTAAACAGAGGTTATGACAACCAGATGAGTGTTTTATCTCAAGCACGTGAGCTTCTTGGGTGGTCTCTTTTCCTTGGGTCCCAGATCATGCAATGTGATATTAATTTTTTAAAACTTTTTATTCTATATTGGAGTATAGTTGATTAACAATGTTGTGTTAGTTTCAGGTGTACAAAAAAGTGATTCCGTTATTCATATGCATGTATCTATTCTTTTGCAAATTCTTTCCCCAGTTAGGTTGCTACAGAATATTGAGCAGAGTTCCCTGTGCCATACAGTAGGTCCTTGTTGATTATCCTTTTTAAAAATAGCAGTCTTTTTTTAAAAATGTTTTTATTGGAATATAATTGCTTTACAATGGTGTGTTAGTTTCTGCTTTATAACAAAGTGAATCAGCTACACATATACATATATCCCCATATCTCCTCCCTCTTGCGTCTCCCTCCCACCCTCCCTATCCCACCCCTCTAGGTGGTCACAAAGCACCGAGCTGATCTCCCTGTGCTATGCAGCTGCTTCCCACTAGCTGTCTGTTTTACATTTGGTAGTATATATATGTCCATGCCACTCTCTCACTTCGTCCCAGCTTACCCTTCCCCCTCCCCATGTCCTCAAGTCCATTCTCTGCGTCTGCGTCTTTATTCCATTACGATACGACCCAGCAATCCCACTACTGGGCATATACCCTGAGAAAACCATAATTCCAAAAGAGTCATGTATCACAATGTTCATTGCAGTACTATTTACAATCGCCAGGACATGGAAGCAACCTAAGTGTCCATCGACAGATGAATGGATAAAGAAGATGGGGCACATATATACAATGGAATATTACTCAGTCAAAAAAGTAGCAGTGTCTTAGACATTTCTCCAGTGAAGACATACAGATGGCCAAGATGCACATGAAAAGTGGTTCAGTATTGCTAATTATTAAAGAAATGCAAGTCAAAAGTACAATGAGATATCACCTCACACCAGTCAGAATGTCTATCATCAAAAAATCCACAAACAATAAATGCTGGCGATATTAATTTTGATGAATGAGGGTACATAGGTATGAAATGTGCTTAGTTGAGCCCTCTCTGTGAGGCTTTCCTCTAGCAGATTGGAGGTGATTTTCTTTCTGGGGTTGCAGTCAGTTAGATGCTCTGAGCTGGGGAACGTAGCACCACACTGTCTTACCTAAGCTTGTGTGTGTGTGTGTGTGTGTGTGTGTGTGTGTGTGTGCGTGTGTAAGTTAAGGAGACCCCCCCCCATACCCCTGTGCTTTGGGATTACTACTTTTGTACATGGAGGCTGGAAGATGTCCTCTTTTTAGGACATGGGCTGTAAAGAGAGATCATGTTAGTATAACCTTTGCCCCCTAAGGTGTGGATGAGTGCGTTGTAGTTGGAATTTAATTTTAACAGGGTTTATCAAACTGCTGAAATATATTGAAAATGTTTAATGCGAGAGTTGGGACAGTAAGTCACACGTGGGCTTGTTAAATCGGCATCCATGGGTGCGGGTGCTCGGGCCGTGGGTCCCTCCTGTGACCTTCATTACTGCGCCAATCAGGACATCGCGGTCGCGTCGTAACTCTGCGATATTGCACAGCTGCTGGAGCCCACAATGAAGGGGGATTTAACACCCTGTCTCCCCCTCCAGGGAGAGGGTTTAAGGACCTATTCTTAGATCATTTGGCTTTTCACCGGGATTTTAAAAATCATATCTGAAGTGTGTAGGATGTGTCACTGTGACATTGAATGGTGTCTTGTGACCCCCTCCCATCTGTGATGCATTTTTTTCTTTTTGGTTCATCTTTTTTTCCTCTCCTTTGTATGCTTTTTTTTTTTTTTCTCTTTTTATTGACTTCCAATTTTCTTGCTGAAATTACATGTTTAGGATTCAGGTATGGCCACCCTTCTCTTGTTGGAGATGCTCGTCAGGGACAGCTTGTTGGTCCCTGTCTCTCAGGCTAGATGGAGCCTCTACCCCATCATCTAAGTCAGGGTGGCAGACTATGGCCCTCGTGCCAAACCCGCCACATTGTTGGACCCGGCTGCCGTTCCTGTGCACTGTCTGTGGCTGCTTTCACTACCCAGCACTGGACACTGTTGAGGAGTTGCCTCGGGGCCTAAAACACCTACTGTCAGGTCCTTCACAAGAAAAGATGGCCGACCCCTAATCTAAGCCATAGCAGGTACTTAATAAGTGCTGAATGAATTGACATATTAAAGATTTCCTAATCAGGTTTTACTTAATATGGAAACAAAACCACTGGTCGCCGGTACTTGGGCTACTGGTGCACCTGTAGTAAAGATGCATCAGAGCATGTGCTTGAGTTTAGTCCACACGGATGTGTATCACCCCATCAGGTCATTGCTAAGTACAAATGTTGTGTAAGCTTCTGTGTGGTACCTCTCAATAAGAAAAGGGAAGACCGGGCTTCCCTGGTGGTGCAGTGGTTGAGAGTCCGCCTGCCGATGCAGGGGACACGGGTTCGTGCCCTGGTCCGGGAAGATCCCACATGCCGCGGAGCGGCTGGGCCTGTGAGCCATGGCTGCTGAGCCTGCGCTCCGCAATGGGAGAGGCCACAGCAGTGAGAGGCCCGCGTACCGCTTAAAAAAAAAAAAAAAAAAAAAACAAGAAAAGGGAAGACCTGGGGAAATGAGTTGCTGGACTTTGGAAAGTATTCGCAGGTAGTGTGGATGGACATGCCACATTCATTGAGAATTAGTTGCTTACTCTTGACTGTGCAAGTCTCCGGGGAGTCAGGCAGGTGAGGGCAGAGGCTGTGAGCTGTTGCTGCCCACCTGTCTGCCTTCAGATGGAGATGCAGGCCACGCCCACCGAGAGAGCTGGTGAACAGGTGCGCAGACGGCTTCTGATGCTTCAAAAAACCGATGAAGCAACTTCTGTGCGCCCCTCATTTCCTCCTGAAATCACTGACCTTCTTTCCCATGTGAAACGTTAAAAACTGTTTCAATCAGAGTGCTTATGGATGATCTGTTAGTTTTGGAGGGGATGCTGTAACAAAGGACCAAGAACCGGGTGACTTAAACAACAGAAGTGTGTTGTCTCACAGTTCCGGAGACTAGAAGTCTGATCAGTGGGGCTGTGTTCCCTCTGAAGGCTTTGAGAAGGCGTGTTCCACGCCCCTGCCAGGCTTGCGGTGTCGCACGTGTCCCTTAGCTTGTGGACACGTCACTCCAGTCCTGTGTGTGTTCACGTTGTCTCCCCTTGATGCCTGTCTGTCTCTGTGTTCAAACTTCCCTGTTTTATAAGGTTACCAGTCATATTGCATCAGGGCCCACTGTAATGAATTCATTTTAACTTAGTTGTTTCTGTAAAGATCCTATCTCCAAATAAGATCATGGTCTGAGGTCCTGGGGCTTAGGACTTTAACATATCATTTGCGGGGAGGTCATAATTCAATGCATATTAGATGGGTGTCTAAGATCAATATAGTTTAAAAGGATGTTTGGCTTCAAAAGTGAAGTCTTATAAAAACACGGCGAAGAGAAGGCAACGTGTCATTCTCTGAGCCCAGACAGCCTTGGGCATGATTGCTTAGGCTTCATCAGGGGGCTCACATGTTGATTGCATCGGCCATGACGTCTCTTTTTGGATATGCACATTCACATGCTTGGATGTGGTTAGAAAGAAGGGACTGGTTTTTGAAAGTTTGCCCTGAAATTACAGTGCACACAAGTGTGTTAGATGTGAGGATCTTAACCACGTTATTCTCATGTGTTTTGTCATTTCCTTGGCTAATTTTCAGATGTTTATATCCAAATATGAGTTTCAGCCCTCAAACCAATTTTATTCTTGATTTTACATTTTAGTCATAACATATATAACGCATAGCCTGTGAGTGCTTTCAGAGACCCTCTTCTGCCAGATGTAGAGTTATGAGTTAACCACACAATCACATCCAACTATATTGTTCTTTTTGTTCGGTTTCATTCCCCTGTCCTCTCTAGAAAGAAAGAGATTAAAAAAGACAAGCTTTATTCTCACAGAGAGAGAGGATGAGAGTCAGAGAGCCAGAGAGACAGAGAAGACACTTCCCCACTCAGAGAGGAGGAGAGAGCAAGAAAGCACGCACAGATAGAGAGTGATTGCAAAAGGGTTGCCAGTGCACCTGCCCTTCTACTCAGTGGACATGATTGAGAATGAGCATTCAGTGGAGGCTGGAGTCTGCTCTTCCTTCGATTCCAGCTCTTTCTGGCTGCCCAGTGTCAGCATCTTGCTGCACTGAGTGAATTCCACTGTTTACACGGTTGTCATCGTCCCCCCATCCCCCCCCCACCCCCCCACCCCCCCACACAACAGAGTGGTTAATTATGACCCTTCAACCCCGGCCACCTACTTCATGTTTTGGGCAATCAACGCAAGAGCAGTCTGCTCCACCACTGGGTAGTTTGAAGAGATTTTTTAAAAATGATACTGAACAGATAAGATCTTTGCCTTCTGTCCTGATTTAGGCTTAAGAACTTATCCCCAAATTAAGATAGGGTTCTGGTAAAGTTGACTTTTAATCTTACTCCTCTATATCACTATTCTCAAAATTTGAAGTGAAGCACCCCCCATTCAGGTCGCATTAATGGGAAATAACTGAACTTGGGTTTCTCCAGCTACAGTTTGGGCATCTGCCCAGAGTCACCGGTGTGTGACACCTGGTGCAGCTGCGCCTGGAGGGGCCCTTCCCTGACTTCGTGCCACTGGTGATCACAGCTGACACCAAGAAGTGTGCCTGGTGCATAGTTGGTGCTCAGTGTGTTACTCAAGCTGCTTTCGTATCCTCAGCTGCCTAATCTCGTGCGTGAGGAGAGTAATTCCTGCCCTCCCTGCTCTTATGAGCTACTGTGAGAACAGCACATGGATCAGCCCCCAGGCTCAGGGACACGCAGCGAGGTCTCTGTGGCTGAGCCAGGCAAGGACTGGGGACTCCGCTCGAGGTCACCCTCTGTAGCTTTCACGTGTCTTCCTGGCCCAGAGCTTGGGGCTGGCGACCCCGGCCCTGGCCTGAGGCCTGATGTCCCCTGGGCCCTGCCTGGTGTGACGTCAGGGTGGGGTGAGCAGGTCTCCCTGGGTGTCTGCCTCCCAGAGGGGCCTGCAACAGGCGGGGTGTCGGCTTTCACGAAGCCCTGCATCCCGGCCCCCAGGTCCCAGGCCGGCCTCTCTGCCGGGGTCCCCTTGGGGCTCGGTGCCCTCGTCGCAGGGTGGGCCTTGCTGACTGTGCTGGCCTTTCCACTGAGTTTCTTTTCCACAAGTTCCTCTTTGCTCACTGTGCTGGGACAAGGGTCCAGATATCACCCTTATTATGTAAAAACTGCAGCTTCTGCTCCAACTCCTATGTTCCCAACAGAAAGGTCCAGTCCCCCTTTTACCCACGTCTTCCTGCCACCAACTGGAAGGCACAGACGTTGCTGCCAGAGATGCAAACAATCAGGAAACCAGTTTTTCACTGTGGGACTGTCCATTTTCCTGGGGAGATGACGTGAGACACGGCAGAGACACACGGCAGTGACGGCAGTGGCCAGCTGGCAGTACTGGGGGACCCGTGAGCTCCGGCCGCGATCGGCTGCCCACTGGCGTGTCCCGAGGACCTGGAGCCCAGGTTTTGTATTTGGAGGATGGATCAGGTGGCTCCTTGCCTTAAGATGTGTCTCGTGGAAATTTATTCTGCTACAAAAACAAACCCAGAACAATTAAGAAAATGGTCATAGGAACATACATATCGATAATTACCTTAAATGTGAATGGATTAAATGCTCCGACCAAAAGACACAGGCTCTCTGAATGGATACGAAAACAAGACCCATCTAAGTGCTGTCTACAAGAGACCACTTCAGACCTAGGGACACATACAAACTGAAAGTGAGGGGATGGAAAAAGATATTCCATGCAAATGGAAACCAGAAGAAAGCTGGAGTAGCAATTCTCATATCAAATAAAATAGGCTTTAAAATAAAGAATGTTACAAGAGACAAAGAAGGACGCTACATAATGATCAAGGGATCAATCCAAGAAGAAGGTATAACAATTGTAAATATTTATGCACCCAACATAGGAGAACCTCAATACATAAGGCAACTGCTAACAGCTATAAAAGAGGAGATCGACAGTAACACAATAATAGTGGGGGACTTTAACACCTTTAACACCATTTAGCACTTACACCAATGGACAGACCAACCAAAATGAAAATAAATAAGGAAACAGAGGCTTTGAATGACACAATAGACCAGATAGATTTAATTGATATTTGTAGGACATTCCATCCAAAAACAGCAGATTACACTTTCTTCTCAAGTGCGCACGGAACATTCTCCAGGATAGAGCACATCTTGGGTCACAAATCAAGCCTCAGTAAATTTAAGAAAATTGAAATCATATCAAGCATCTTTTCTGACCACAACGCTATGAGATTAGAAATGAATTACAGGGGAAAAAACATAAAAAACACAAACACATGGAGGCTAAACAATACGTTACTAAATAACCAAGAGATCACTGAAGAAATCAAAGAGGAAATCAAAAAATACCTAGAAACAAATGACAATGAAAACACAACGACCCAAAACCTATGGGATGCAGCAAAAGCAGTTCTAAGAGGGAAGTTTATAGCTATACAAGCCTACCTCAAGAAACAAGAAAAATTTCAAATAAACAACCTAACCTTACACCTAAAGCAGCTAGAGAAAGAAGAACAAACAAAACCCAAAGTTAGCAGAAGGAAAGAAATCATAAAGTTCAGTGCAGAAATAAATGAAATAGAAGCAAAGAAAACAATAGCAAAGATCAATAAAACTAAAAGCTGGTTCTTTGAGAAGAGAAACAAAATTGATAAACCATTAGCCAGACTCATCAAGAAAAAGAGGGAGAGGACTCAAATCAATAAAATTAGAAATGAAAAAGGAGAAGTTACAACAGACACTGCAGAAACACAAAGCATCCTAAGAGACTACTACAAGCAACTCTATGCCAATAAAATGGACAACACGGAAGAAATGAACTAATTCTTAGAACGGTATAACCTTCCAAGACTGAACCAGGAAGAAGTAGAAAATATGAACAGACCAGTCACAAGTATTGAAATTGAAGCTGTGATTAAAAATCTTCCAACAAACAGAAGTCCAGGACCAGATGGCTTCACAGGTGAATTCTATCAAACATTTAGAGAAGAGCTAACACCCATCCTTCTGAAACTCTTCCAAAAAATTGCGGAGGAAGGAACACTCCCAAACTCATTCTATGAGGCCACCATCACCCTGATACCAAAACCAGACAAAGATACTACAAAAAAAGAAAATTACAGACTGCTGAACCTAGAAAAATGGTACAGATGAACTGGTTTGCAGGGCAGAAATTGAGACACAGATGTAGAGAACAAACGTATGGACACCAAGGGGGGAAAGTGGCGGGGGTTGCGGGTGGTGGTGTGATGAATTGGGCAATTGGGATTGACATGTATACTGTGATGTGTATAAAATTGATAACGAATAAGAACCTGCTGTATAAAAAAATAAAATAAAATTCAAAAATTAAAAAAAAGCATTGGCACAAGAAGAGAAAATAAAAGAATATTCTTCTTCAAAAGTTAAAAAAAAAAAATTTATTCCAGCTCCTTTGGTTAACGGTGGGGAGTGTGTCGTCTCTTGGTTTCCCTTTAACCACTTGTTTTGTTCAGATGGTAAAACACTGTTGTCCCAGAAGTTTTCAATTCAGATGCCTTGTTCATGATTAAAGTCGAAGATTGAAGTTATTTAAAACGGAACATAATTATTTAGGGGAATAAAGTTTGATAGCCTATTAAAAGATGCCTAGAAAATTCCCGTTTTGGTTTAGTTGCACCGTTAAATAATGCATATTTAATGTGCATAAATAATTGTGTGTCTGGAGCAGGCAGGTCTGCTATAAACAGACGCCGTCAGACGGGGTGCAATGCCGTACCTTCGTGTGTGCGAACAGCCTTGGGGACTGTTCCGTGGCTCCCCCCGTATGTGCTACAGACACGGCCGCGTGAAGTGTCAGTTTTCACTTCTGGGCTGCTGAAGCCCAACTTATATTCCCATATGCTTTTGTGTGCCTTTGTAGAGCACTTTAGGGTAGATTTTTGCTATTTCATCACTTTTCTTACGCTGCCTTCAGGGGCCAGAAACACTGATGTTTCACACGTGACCTGCAAGTTCTTAAACTGACACGGGGCTGAAGGGCCAGGAGAAAGAAAACAGTCCATTTGTTAGGAAAAAAAGAAATAAGTGAAAAAGCTCAATTCCCACTCTTCTCCAGTGATCACATCTGGAGGATTATGAGAAATACTATGAATATGGACTATGCCCCAGGCACTAAAAACCAAACCAAACCCAGGCAGTATTGTCCTGTCATGCATTTTGTCCTGGCAGAATCATCTTGTTTTCCCCAGAGCTGCTTGTTTTTGTAAAAGACATTAAAAGCAACTGACTAAAGTTTTATCTAGTATATTCTTTCAACCATAATTTATTCAGTGTTTTAGTAGCCTGATGGGACTAATTATAATTGATATCTTGCTTACAGATACAAATTCATCTTTATCTCTGCAGTGGCTCCACCCCACCCCCATAGAAGGGGGATAAAACCTTCCCTTGTGACAAATACTATCTGTCATCCTTTTGTAACAATTGAAATGGCTGACATTTGAGGTGAAAGTTATAGTATAGAATTATTTTCAGAAGCTTCTTTAAAGGAAACGTAATTTCCTTTCACACATACGATTTTCTTATTTGATAGCCCTTTCTGTGTTATTTCATGATACCTGGAGGCTTTGGGTTTTAATTTAAAACAGCATTGATCTGCAAAATTAAGCAAAATGTATAAATCAGAAAAAGTGAAGTTTTTCAGAATAAATGATGATCTTGGATTTCTGTCACTGGAGTGTTTTCCAAATTAAGTTCTATAAATGTATCTTTCTTTCTATATGTTTCTAATAGATGGGTAGTGTTGCCCTGTTTAGAGGAATTGTGTTCTTTGTTTTCAGCAAGGAATGTGGTCAGATGTGAGTTTGACTTGGGTTAATAAGTAAAAGTCTCTAACTGAAAACAAGTGCAGGAATGGCCACCTGTAGAAGAACCTGGTTCTTCTACTGAATTTTAGGAAAGGTGAAAATTAAATAATGATTAAATAAATGATCGGGATTCACGTGTTGCTTGAGAACTCTTTTTCCTCAGCTGGCACAGAATGTTATGTAAACGTGAGCACCATGGCTTGGATACTTATTTCATCAACATACATTTTAAATGAAAATATATTTAGGTACACAATCTTTTTTTCGGTTTAGGTACCATAAAGTAGGTTTAATAAGACAAAAGTCTGACACTGAAAAAAAAGAAATCTGTGCATAACATGATTGCATTTGTTGTTATTGGTGTAGCCTGCCATGGAAACTTACAGAGCATAGCAACATATTTGCCCGTGCCTCTTTAGAAAGCATATATTTACATAAAGAATTAATGTGTGATGATTTTTGTAAGGAGGTGGGAAGGCAGAGGTGCTGTTTATTTCAGGTCATGGTGTGAATCGGGTGTCTGGGTTCTGTCTTGAGAGTTTTCAAGTGTGTTTTGAGCTGCTAGGAATGTGCGAATAAGTCATGTTCCTGTTGTTCAGTGTTGGAACTATGAATTCTTTAATGGGTCCTGCCTGATTCAATATTTTTTTGTGCAAACCTAGAACACAGTGGGATTCTCCTGCCATCACTGTTCAGAGGTTTCTCTTCACTGGATCACTACCAAGGAAGAGGTCATGTCAGCCCACTTGGGGGAGCAGGAACCTCCCGTGGGCTTGAGGGCGCTTGCACGCCCTCTTGGTGTGGTGCCAGGGCATGCACGTGGCCATGTAGTGATGTGGCTTTTTCACCCTATTCTAAGGTTTGAGTGCTTCTCATCTCCTGGAGCTTTCATAAGGAATGAGAGCTGGTTCATGGTTAGGGATTTGGAATCAGAAATTTCCCACTTCTCTTTCAAGCTTTGGACTTAGTTTAATTAAAGAGTGCCCTGAAATTATAATGCGCGCTGTTATCTGTTTATCGGTGAGACTTTTAAGCTGATAACATGGAAGCAGCACAGAGACGGAGAAACAGATTGGATTCTGAGGTGGATGAAACGCTCAACCCAATTTCGACTTTTCTGTTGTGTTCATCAAACAGCATGTTGTTTTCTTCAACTGTCTTTTTAGTAAGAAAATTAATGTACATTCCAAATGAAAAGATGTTTATGCGAGTCTGGATTTTAGCTTGTCTGCGTATGAGGGTCTGTGAAGGGTTTTGTTTGCACACTGGTTCTCCTCCTGGTTCAGAAAGAGAGGGAGGGCTTCCCTGGTGGCGCAGTGGTTGAGAGTCCGCCTGCCGATGCAGGGGACACGGGTTCGTGCCCCGGTCTGGGAAGATCCCACATGCCGCGGAGTGGCTGGGCCTGTGAGCCATGGCCGCTGAGCCTGCACGTCTGGAGCCTGTGCTCCGCAACGGGAGAGGCCACAGCAGTGAGAGGCCCACATACCGCAAAAAAAAGAAAAAAAGAAAGAAGGAGAGGGAGACCCTCCACGCCCCCAGACCTCTTGCTTTCCGGTGACAGTGAGTTTGGAGTAAGTGCGTCTGGAAAAGAAGCAGGAAAACGCGAATGGAATCTGAGAGCACAGATGGGGGTGGGTTCAGTGGCTCTGGGCTGTGGCTGGAGAAGGAGTCACCTCTTGGTTGTTAGGACGCAGGTCGTGTTTTCTTGCTTTTTTCTTTTTTTTTGGTAATAAGTTGATGGCATTTGAGAAGGAGATGCCGAAATGACCAAAGGGAGGCAAGATCACATCACGCACGAGTGGTTGGTGACCTGGGGACGTTATCTCGTGTGTGGTTATCTGAACAATGTCTATTTTTTCCAGTTGTTTTCACTCCACGAGAGCGGAGGGGGTGGGAGTGTTCATTTTACCCCTGGTGCCTGGTGTAGGGGTGGGAGCTCATAGTAGGTATTCAGGAAGTGTTTGATAAACGAATAAGCGAAGGCACGCGCCTAGAAGTTGGTTCCACTGCCACGCAGACCCAGAGATAGGGTTGCTCTGCACAGTGCCGGGGAAAGCCTGGAGTCCTGTGTTAGGAGAATAGAGTCAGAGCCCCCCCCCCCCCCCCCGAGATTGCTGTGAGCTGCCTGGGGAGGGAGGGACTGCAAGCAGAGGTTGAGTGGTGGAATAAAGCGGAGGGCACTCAAGGGTTTTTAATGGGCAGTTAAACCAGATGATTCTAAAATGCTATTTATATTCTGAGACTCCATGAAATAATTTGAGCATCTCCTGTTTCCATAACGATGTGTGAGTCACCAGGGAGAGATTTGGCAGTGTGTGCAGTGAGATGCCTACCTAAGCTTGGGTATTCCCAACTTCATCTTGGTAGTAAAATAAAAATTTAAGAATAAAACTTAGCAAATAACAAATTATACATAGATACAATGAAATTCAGGATAGTTAAACCGTTCATTCAATAAATATTTGAGTGCCAATAGGCATTATAGGTGCCGGGGCTGTCTTTGTAGTTGGAGAGAATAGCAAAACCTTCTGGGAGGGGATGGGGGTGGGTCTGTAAAGAATTTCTAGAAGTTCATTGGCGGCCTGGAGCATCAGGGGGGTGCGCAGGGGGGGAAATTGGTGCGGGAATGGGGAGGTGCCCTGGACAGTGAGGAAACCTTCCTTAGGAAAGTAGTAGCAGGCAAACCAGGAAGGAGGCTGGGGTCACACTGTCGTTGGCCTCAGGTATCACCCTAGCACTAAGTTGATCCTGTGATTGAGTGTGGAGGGAGAGGTGTGTGTGGTTCAAGTGCGTTTAGAAAAGTGATTGCCTCCACCAGATAGGAGTGTGGAGTAGGCAAAAATGATGTAATCATAGACATGGAGATCCAACTGGCTAGAATCAGGGAGGTATCATAGCCAAAAAGACATTTGACGTTTTGTTAGTGGCTCATCTGTTTGCTGATTTAAACTTACAGTCGGTTCACTTTGGGTCTGTTCTTTTTCGGGTCCATTTTCTTTTCAAGTGGATTCATAGGCATGTACCACTTTCTCATTTCTACACTTATCGTGGCTGAGTTTGTCACTGTTATGGAAGTGCTCTCACATGCTGGCTTCATTGGTGTAAGATGTCACTTGATGTCACCAAGAGTTGAGAAAAGCTATTTTAAGTGGGGTGCGAAAGGAATGTATTTCAGTTTTTAAAGGGGCCACTGAATTTTCAAACAAAGCTGAGAATTTTTAAGGAGCTTGGGCACTTGTGCATCCTGTAATGTTGGGAGGTCTTGTTAAAAGGCTTTGGGTTTCGTTCTGGTTCTTTGTTTCTAGGTCACTGTTAGTGAAACATCATTGGATACTTATAAACAAATATAATCGAGCGGTAAGTCCTTAATATTTTAAAATAAAGATTAGGAAGCCTGAATTTTAGAGGAATTGTGGGCCCCCCCCCATTTCTTCTTCTTTTTTTCAGGGCTATGGCTTAAAAAGGCCATGGTTTTGAGGATCCTCTGTTGTAATAATATAATTTTGCACCAGAGAATACAGTTGAGTACCAATATTTATAGAGAAGCTGTAGCTAATATTTTCAAATATTTTCCTTTAAAAAATTTCAAGCAAAATTGCATTTCTTTTAACTTTTACCTCCACAGTTTTACCTAAGCTAAGACGTTAAAGAGTTTAAAAATAAAAATTTTTAAAGAGTTCCTGGAGGCTAGCCCCGTACTCTGTGAGGGTGTGTGTCCCTTCAGTGAGTTCAAATGTCCAAAACTAGTCCTGTGGAAACCGTCCCCCCTGCCGTGTGTCCTCTGCTTCAGTGTGTGAAACAATCAGTTGACATGGTTCTGTGGGCCAGGTTACTAGGTTATCTATAGACACATGGAAAGATACTTCAAAAACTTTTTAAGGAAGTTAGGTAAAAATATTAATCAGTATTAACAGTCTTTTAAAAATACATGTTAGACATTTAGAGTATGATGTAAAGAAGCGATCTGGGTACCTTTAGATAATTTGTTAATAAATGTGGTCATTCTTAATTAGTTTTCTTATCCTTGAACAGCACACTTTTTTTTTTTTGGTCTCACCCTGATTTTCCTTGAACTTTATAATTTTTACTCCTTTTTCTCTCATTCTTCTGTCATAGAGCTTCTTGATATATTCAAATTTGTAGTCTCCGGAGCTTCAGCTCTTATTAGCTCTTCTTCAGAGGCAGCTCTGAGATAATTTCCCAGAGGATTCTGCTCCTTCCTCTGAGAGCTGTGGTCCTGCCGCCCCACGCAGGGGAGCCAGAGGAGGGAGGTCGTGGACCCAGATGACGGATGTCGGCTGGCTTACACTGTCAGGAGAACTGTTTCCAAGAAGAAATAAAACTTTAAAGGAGGAAAAACATTTTTTTCCTTTCTCCAAATTTAGCTCTTTGCCTTTGAAAACTGGATCCAGGAAAACAAACGCATCCATATGAGCATGTGTATCCCAGTATGTTTGTTAGCACATTTCTGTGTTTATAAACTTGTCCCATTAGTATGACCGAGGAGTATATTCCTAGTGACTGCTTTAGTTTTAGTAATTTGTGTAAGTTGGTTCACTGGAGGGTCTGCTGATCAATAGAGAATTACACATTTGCAGCTCGTGGTGCAACGTAATTTCAAAAAGCAAATTTAGAATAAGAATTGACAAGGGTTTTAGAAAACCATGCGTTATTTTGTTTTTTACTACATGAGATTCATTTTCTAAAAATTTTTTATTTATTTTCATTTGCAAAATGTTTTTGGCACTTTGACCCTAAAGGGTTTCCTGCATAAATTCAGAAACTTGGAAGCTGATCCCCAGAGAATATTGGGCAGAAAACCATTTTTTAAACCTTTTTTATTCTACAGGAAATGAATGTGTTTGCCCTTTTCCTGCGGTGCCATATTGTCTGGATTTTCTTTCTGTTCTTATAATGGGCAGAAAGAGTAAGAAGGCCACACATTTGCTAATCCTCTTGGTGCTGTGTCGTGCTATGCTGCAGGGCTGAATAATTATGATTAATTGTGAGCTGGACCATGTGCATTTCAGAGAGTGGATTGTAATTAAATAAAACTTAATGATTTTAACATTGGGCTACTGGTATGTATTTATGATACATAGCTCTATTATTCCTACATGATATACTTTGTAATTGTACAGATGTTGTTGAGCTCAAATTTCAAGCCATAAAAATGTTTTGGGACTGCTTTCTAATGACAGTAAGGTTTCACATATCTTTGTGTTTCACAGATTAGACCTCAGAAAGGTGGAAACGGAGTGGTGAATCGAAAAGAAAGCAGGTGGCCAGTAGCACACATACGCGCATACTTTAATCAGGATGCAAGTTGGCTTTCTTGTGTATTGCTCACTTGACTGTATTTTTATATTTCTATAAAAGTGCAAATGTGGGTTTATGTTAATGATTTAAAATACTTGAAACGATCGAGCTATTGTGGGTTGGTTCTGAGCATGCCTTTAAATTCAGAAAAGAAGTTATTTTGTGTGATGGACTTTAAGTATAAATATTTATTAGTTTTTGTACGGTGAGTAGCTTTGGTTGAATTATTGTCACCTATATGGGTTTAGGTTTTATAGCTGCTTGGAGAATTATGTACATTAACTTGAAAGATTAATTACATTTAATTTTCGTTTAAGATTAATTAGTATTGTTGACTTGATTGCCTAGATAGGTACTTTATCATCTCCCCTTCAGCTGCTTTCCAGCCCAGAGTTATTCAGTCATTGTGCAGGCGAGTAACTTAGTGTCACAGGCTCTCATTTTTCCCCATAATGATAATAAGGGTACCCACCTTGCTGCATTGCTGTGATGATTAGCAATGCTAGGTTCCATTCACTGTGTCCAGTGCTGTACACCAGAATTAAGAAGCTGTCTGCATCCATTATGTCATGAAACCTCGCTACTGCCCTTTGGGGTAGGAATTTTGCCCCAGTTTTCCCGATAAGGAAATGAATCATGCAAGTTTACCACAGCTTGACCAGGGTTGCACGCAGCTCCTAAGAAGCTGAGTTAGGACTAAGCACGTAGAGCACCCAGCACTGTCCCGCTCACATTGTGGTTGTTGTTATAGATTTACAGTGACCATTGGGGAAAAGTGTGTAAGGAGGTGAGAACTAATTTTTTAAACATTACATTGTCTTAGGCTTTTTTTTTTTTTTTTTTTTTTTTAAATCACGGCTGTCTTCTTCCTAAGGGATAATTTCTCTCTCACTGATAGGGAAAATGTCTATATGTTTAAGGATTTGGGGGTGTATTTGGAAAAGGATTTTATATGTTTTTAAATTTTATATTTTTAATGCATTTTAAACATAGCTTTAGAACACTTGGGTGTATACATACAATTATATACACATATTACTAGCTTATATCTATGTTTATGTATCGCTTACACACTGTGTTTATAGACGTGTACTATATTTGAATTACTTTATTCTAAATGTCAGGCATTCCATTTATTTACCATTTTCGTCTACATGGATTAAGATAAAATTTATCAGTTCTCAGCTGCCTCCCCCGATGTCATTATGCACAATTGTGTATGGGACCTCAGGGGTGGAATTCTTGTGGTTGGTCCAAGATCTAAATTTTTCTCTGGACCTCCTATGATTTTATTCTGATGTGTCCTATTTAGAAGTTCATAGGGAAGGGATTCTAAAAATGATATTAATTTTGTGATTTGCCAAGTTAATTTTTCTGGCCACATTTGAAATTAAATTTGAAAAGGCATTAGGGGGACTTCCCTGGTGGTCCAGTGGGTAAGACTTCGCGCTCCCAATGCAGGGGGTCCGGGTTCCATCCCTGGTTGGGGAACTCAATCCCGCATGCATGCCGCAACTAAAAAACGATCCCGAACGCTGCAGCAAAGGATCCCGCATGCCACAACTAAGACCCGGCACAGCCAAAATAAATAAGTAAATAAATATTAAAAAGAAAGAAAAGGAAAGGCATTAGGAAAATCTAAAATTACTCCCTTATGCTTCTTTTCCTTGCTTTCCTCAGTGTATGAGTACTCGCTGTGCCTTTTGGTTTTTAATCTCTTCTGCCTTCCAGTTTTGTCCAGATAATGCTTGGTTAGCTAATGCCTAAGAGTTATGCTCTCCTATTATTTTGTATTTCTAGAAAAAGTTTAAATTTCACATTTTGATTAGCTTACTTCTTTTCCATTTTTAGGTTGAGGACTACAGTTGTTTAACAGTAAACTAACTCGGTTGTTAGGCAGCATTATGTTCCTAAAATGTCTACGTATAATGTACAGAGTTGTGATGGAAAACATTCATATTTGTATTACCTCGTGTTTTACAAGTAACTATTAAACACAGAATACCTCTGAAGACTATAATTAATTTTTCCAGCCACCAAAGATTTTTACTTTCATGTAAGCATTGAATAATGAATGTAAAAATTAATTGGTCCTTATTCTGCCTAGTTCTAGATTCTTGGGTTTCTTCTGTTTTTAGGGCTGAGTTTGGCTGGCATCATGGCAATAGACTGATATCAGCTCTTCTAAATTGTTCAGGGACTGGAATGTTTTCAGCTACTATGTATTTTTTTTTTTTTTTTTTTTTTCTGGCGGTACGTGGGCCTCTCACTGCTGTGGCCTCTCCTGTTGCGGAGCACAGGCTCCGGACGCGCAGGCTCAGCGGCCATGGCTCACGGCCCAGCCGCTCCGCGGCATGTGGGATCTTCCCGGACCGGGACACGAACCCGTGTCCCCTGCATCGGCAGGCGGACTCTCAACCACTGCGCCACCAGGGAAGCCCGCTACTATGTATTTTTAAACAAGAAAAGAAAAACACCCATTTTTGTCCCTGTCTTTGTATGAATGTGTTTCCCTGGGTGCTGCTTACTTTTTTTTTTTTTTTTTGCGGTACGTGGGCCTCTCACCGCCGCGGCCTCTCCCGTTGCGGAGCACAGGCTCCGGATGCGCAGGCTCAGTGGCCATGGCTCACGGGCCCAGTTGCTCCGCGGCACGTGGGATCCTCCCGGACCGGGGCACGAACCCGCGTCCCCTGCATCGGCAGGCGGACTCTCAACCACTGCGCCACCACGGAAGCCCCTGCTTACTTTTTAAAGTCATGGAAGAGTTGAAAATTTTCAGGTTTTCTATCAGCACACACACAGCCTTGTCCCCTGGACTGGCAAATATAAATAAGCCTTGTGTATTTTCAGCAATCAAAAGCTATGGCTATTTTCTAATTATTCTGTTGAGTACCACACTTTGTAAAACCTAGAATTAATCACGTACAGTGTTCAGCAATTTCATTTTACAATCAATGACGATCATGACGTGAAACAAAACGAAATGCCCCCTCCCCACTACCATCATCAGAAAAACCTCCTAATGTAGCATATTCTAGGAACTACAGAAATGTTCTTTGGTGAATGAATATCGTTCAACCCTGATCCTGCTGGTTCCTTAGAATTTTCCTCCTATTCATTCTCTGTACATGCCTCTTTTCCTTTGATTGACACAAGTCTACACACAACATTTTGGTTTATTTGCTAATCCTCCTAACTGTCCTCGAAGGCTGGGTGTCTGCTGAGACTGTCTGCATAATGATTTCCTGGTTTGAAAAGCATCCTAGTCCCACAGTGCCAGCCGGGTTTTGATGGCTGCTACTTCTCTTCTGTTGTTTTGAACAGGGACACAGCCTAGCATGTTTGACATGTTTGTGTATGGAAGAGTCTGAGTAGCAGCCAGAGACAAGTGAGCATCTGAGAGCAAACCAGACCCTCACTCGGGACCGGCCGAGTAACTTGCAGGGACGCCCTGTGCAGAGTGAATGCGCAAGACACTGACAGCAGAGCGTAAACCCAGGGTGGGGCTCTGTGCTGATGCATGGGTGGGTGCACCCCTGAGGCCTGCCCTGCCCTTCCTCTCAAACAAATGAAGGAAGAACACCTAAATGTTTCTCACAAAGCTTTCTCGATTCTTTTTTTTTTTTAAAGAATAGTAATTTTCTTTTTTAATATTTATTTATTATGTATTTGGTTCCGTCGGGTCTTAGTTGCGGCAGGTGGGCTCCTTAGTTGCGGCATGCATGTGGGATTTAGTTCATGGACCAGGGATCAAACCCAGGCCCCCAGGCATTGGGAACGCGGAGTCTTAACCACTGCGCCGCCAGGAAAGTCCCACGCTTTCTCGATTCTGATGCTAGAGGGCTGAGCAGAGTGGGGTGTACCTAGCTCCCTCCAGTCTAGGTCTTGGAATCGGGTTTTTCCTTGCTGATTGACCCCTGGTCCTCTCACGGCTATAGAATGAGCTCTGAGGGGTGCCAGGCCCACGAGCAGAAATGTCTGCGAGGTGCCAAAAGATGAATTTACCTTTCCTGCCTTTTCTCAACACATTTGGAACAGAAAAGGGATTATAAAAACAGACATCACCTCAGATAACTGCCATTCAGAATTTTTATAATTATTAGAGTTTGTATAAAACACAGAGGATCCTTTTCTTTTAGTCTATTCATTTTCCATTCATACTCTTTTCCCTCCCAATAATCCCAGGAAGTTACTTAATTATTTAACTGTTCTTCTAGCTGTTACACATAGAATTCCTATTGTTGGCACAAAACCCTTCACTTAAGCCTCGTCTTGGGAATGCGCTCATCCTTGTTATTTCTGATACGACCATGAGATGTTGTGGTTTTTAGCACATTTGTCTGTACCCTGGAGGGTTGTTTGCAAACACGGATCACATGTGTTGTGAATTTATCTGTAAAATGATGGAATATTTTTATGGTTTTAATGTATCTGGAGTAATGACTTTGTGGGTGGGATGGGGTGAAGCTCTGACAGTTCTGAGATCTGTAAAATGCAGAAAACTTGGTACTGCCTTTCGAGGCACTCAGATGGGCCCCCAAAGATGAAGATTTGTGCCGAAGTACATTTCTCAAGTTCGCCTTTCACCACAAAAATAACGCATCTGTCTACGGATCTGGACCACTCTTCCCATGTCCCAGCTGTGTTAGGGCTCTCCCGTGGATACAATTAACTTGTTTGCCCCCTAAGACTTGCGAAGAACCACCAGTCAACAGAAATCCTGGAAACGCATGCTGCACAGCGTGTGAACTTGATGGAGGGGATCGGATCAGGTGTGCTTTTCCCGCTTCCAGCCTCACCTGTCTGCTCCTCTCCTTTCTCTTGGTTGCTCTGTTGGTTTGAGGCACCCAGGGTCCCACATCACCTTCCCCCTCCTACCCTGAGCATATGCCTTTAGACCCCCACCTGCACATGTGTACAGGTGTAGTTTCTCCTATGAAAACTGGCGAGACTAACAAGAAATTACTTGTATTTGTGGATTGGCTGGTCACAGTTTTATAACTCTCAGGTATATTTCATTGGGTGTTTGTCCTTTGCTTTGGGGGCCGTTTTGTGAAATGAGGGAACCAACTTTTTGTGGTATGCGGGCCTCTCACTGTCGTGGCCTTTCCCGTTGCGGAGCACAGGCTCCGGACGCACAGGCTCAGCGGCCATGGCTCACGGGCCCAGCCGCTCCGCGGCATGTGGGATCCTCCCGGACCGGGGCACGAACCCGTGTCCCCTGCATCGGCAGGCGGACTCTCAACCACTGCGCCACCGGGGAAGCCCCGAACCAACTTTTTTGATAGGATTTTAAGGCAGCAGTTTTTTGGGGGCAAAACTAGATGGTTTTTGAATTTCTTGTTCTTGAAAGTGTCTGGGACTGAAGGCATCTTTGACAGTCACCTCGCTCCTCCAGGATTTGGGTATAAAGGGATTGATGGCATGTGGGATGGTTTTCTGTGTGTAATTGTCTCTCACTGAACCCAGAGCAGGGGCCTACCCCAGCTTAGCATCTTCCCACCTTTCTCTTTTCCCCATGACCGCTACATGTGTGTTTTCTGTTTTTTGGGTTTTTTTCCCCTATTTCCGTTCCTTCCTAACTTTCTCTCCCCTTCTGGTCCTTCTACTCCCTGTCTGGTGTTCTAGGTGCATATGATGGCCTCACATACTGTTACACGCTTCTGGTTATGAAGTCTTTGGCAAAGAAGTGAGTTGTTTGCAGAGTCCCCCTCCTTGCTACTCAATGGCTTAGGTAATTGAGGTTCTGTTCTGAGTTGTGAACTCTGGTTGACTTGGAAACCCCTTTCCCCAAAGGCAGGGTGTGAAGCTCCCCATCCTGGACTGCGTGTCTATTTTTCAATGTGTCCCTTTACCCCTTGCCTTCTTTTTTGGCTTCATTTTGGAGGGACTAGGCAGAAGGGACAATCTTTGCAGATTAAACCCGGGCAAGTTAATGTTGTCATTGGGCAAAGACTGTTAATCCCTGGGGTTCTTGGAATGTGTCAGGTCTTCTCTGCCAAGGGCGAGATGCCATCAAGGACAAAGATGAGCTCTTAAGGGAAACAAGGATGCAACTTTATTAGCACCAGAGCTGCAAAGCACTAGGCAGGGGGTCCTTTCTAATTTAAACTTGCAGCCCACCCAGGCGCCATTGCTTCACGCCAGGACACCTTGGCAAGCTACCAGCAAAGAGTAATTTTCAAAGCACAACATTATTTTTTTCTGATCTACTCTCTCAGGTCCTATATACTCTGCTTAATTTTGATAGCCATTTGCTGCTCTAGCACTAGACGGTACTTTCTTCTTTCCATTAATCTCTTTTTACCAAACTATCGCATTAAAGGGTACCACACTTGGAAATTTAAAAACTACAGCATAACTGTTTGTCAGCTATTTTAAATTACAACAGTTTTTTAAGTACTAGTGATCTTGAATACATATTTTACATTTGTTGAACCTCAGTTTCTCTTTCTGTTCATTGTAGGCATTATGTGGGTAGTAGAAAAGACCTTTAAACATTGAAGTGTATATATAGTGAAGGATTGAAGAACGTTTATGTATCTATAAGCCCATGTAACTGCCACTCAGATTGAGATGTGCCACATTCCCTGCACCCCAGAAGGCTCCTTGAACCCATTTTGCCGATGGGCAGTTTATCCCTTGTCTGTTCTGATTGATCACTCAACATTAGTTTTTCCTGTTCTTGAACTTCACAGAAATGAGATAATACATTATACACTCTCTTGTTACTGGCTTCATTTGCTCATTATTATGTCTGCGAGATTTATCCATGTTATTGGGTTGTAGCAGCAGTTCATTTTGTGTAGTAATCTATTGTATGATTATGCCACAACTTTTAAAAAAATTATTTATTTATTTTTGCGTTGGGTCTTCATTGCTGCACGCGGGATTCCTCTAGTTGCGGTGAGGGGAGCTACTCTTCATTGCGGTGTGCGGGCTTCTCATTGCGGTGGCTTCTCTTGTTGCAGAGCACGGCCTCTAGGCACGCGGGCTTCAGTAGTGGTGGCTCCTGGGCTCAGTAGTTGTGGCTCGCAGGCTCTAGAGCGCAGGCTCAGTAGTTGTGGCGCACGGGCTTAGTTGCTCCGC
Source organism: Delphinapterus leucas (assembly GCF_059928025.1). Classification (NCBI taxonomy): domain Eukaryota; kingdom Metazoa; phylum Chordata; class Mammalia; order Artiodactyla; family Monodontidae; genus Delphinapterus; species Delphinapterus leucas. The sequence goes on along the minus strand of NC_143130.1, from coordinate 17,859,920 downwards.
GGCATGTGGGATCTTCCCGGACCAGGGCTCGAACCCGTGTTCCCTGCATTGGCAGGCGGATTCTTTTTTTTAAAACATCTTTATTGGAGTATAATTGCTTTACAATGGTGTGTTAGTTTCTGCTTTATAACAAAGTGAATCAGCTATACATATATCCCCATATCCCCTCCCTCTTGCGTCTCCCTCCCACCCTCCCTATCCCACCCCTCTAGGTGGTCACAAAGCACCAAGCTGATCTCCCTGTGCTATGTGGCTGCTTTCCACTAGCTATCTATTTTACATTTGGTGGTGTATATATGTCCGTGCCAGTCTCTCACTTCGTCCCAGCTTACCCTTCCCCCTCCCCATGTGCTCAAGTCCATTTTTTTTTTTTAGATTCCATATATATGTGTTAGCATACGATATTTGTTTTTCTCTTTCTGACTCACTTCACTCTGTATGACAGACTCTAGTTCCATCCACCTCACTACAAATAACTCAATTTCATTTCTTTTTATGGCTGAGTAATACTCCATGGTATATATGTTGCAGGCAGATTCTTAACCACTGCACCGCCAGGGAAGTCCCCATATGCCACAGCTTTTTAATCCATTCTAGATTGTTTCCAGTTTGGGCGTACTTCTGATCAGTGGTGTACCTAATGTATTTGACACCAGCATGGATCATTTTTATAACACCCTACTATACAACAAAATTATTTTCATTAGTAATTACAACACAAAACACAAAATAACCTCCAGAAATGAAATGCAGTGAAAGTTTTCCTTTAGTGAATCTCCAATATTTAATTATGTCCGTTAAAAAAGTATTACAATACCAAAAAGGGAAGAAAGAAATGGATGAATAGTTTTTAGTTACACTTAATTTTATTTTTCCTGAAAGAAAAGTGAACGTGTATACCCACCTATATATTGGTCTGTCCCAGTAATGAATAACAACATTGTGGTTTCTGCTTTTGAGACTTCTCCAATTTGAGGACAACACGAAAGGACTATTTACTCCAGTAGGTTTTGTTCTGTTTGGGGGAGTGTGAAAGAGAGAGGGATAAGGATGATGGTGGTGGTGAGTGGGGGAAGCTTCCAGACCTACCCCCTGAATGTTGACGGAGCCAGGGTAGCTGCAGGGTCAGGGCAAGGCTGTTCCTGGTGGAGGGAGTGGTATTTACACTGGCAGAGGCTGTGACGTGGTTCCGTATCGGTACCAGTTCTGGACCATGAGGGGCAGGGTGGATGGAAGGCTGGTTGGAGCAGTAGCCAGTGGTAGACCCTGGCAGGCCTTCCTTCTAAGTTGGGCTTTCAGTGTAGGGCACAGCGGGGCACATGTGGATTGGGATTTTAGATCATCAGCTTTAGCGCTGGTCCCCTTATTAGAAGCTGTTCTTAGCTCTTTAGTCCCGTATCCCCGGAGCTTATTGATGGTTCTTGACCTCTGCCCTAGTTTTTAACAGTTTCCAAATGTATTTGTTGCTGGGGCAAAACCCAGTTTACTCCTGAAGTCCTGGGGTACACTGAAGCATGCCTGATATCATTAATAGTTCAGCTTAGTAAATCTTTTGGAAAAAGAGCTTCTTTATGGACATTCTCTCCTCCCTCACTTGAACAAATTTGCTTTTTCTTTCTCACGTTATCCAGAGAGTGCTCTGAAGACTTGCAGTGTTACATACATTGAATGTTCTATTTATTTTTACCTTTGAATGCTAAAATATCTTATACCGGGTTGGACATTTAATTTCAAACTGAACCTGGTGCCAATTTTATGTTCCAGTAGTTTATTTATATTTAAAATTCCAGTTTCCCAATATTTGTGCTGTTTTTCAGAATTGTGTCTTCGTGTTCTTTCTTTCAGTGGGCGTTGTTTATTATGCCTCACCTCTTTCTGCAGGAACTTCAGAGATTCCTTCTTGCTCTACAGAACACATTAGAATTTCTTCTCTTTTTCAGTGTCTTAATTAGGTGATATGAATATGTGCATAATTAAATACATCCTGCAGTTCCTAGCCAAGGATTTCTTTTTGACTCTTGTAGACAGACATTTATGGGTAATAGTTGTTACTCGTGAGTTCATTTTTAGAAAAGATAAATGTCTGAAGTTTCAAAAACTGATTTCATAGTTCATGGGTTAGGTTTTGATAGGTTCTTATACAGATGGATACAGGGTCTGCAAGAAAGTTACTACTTTGGAGTCATAACTAAACCAGTTGTGATTGTCACCCACTGGCAACAATTGGAGTCTTGTTTTCCTTCAAGTGATTGTTCCTTAAGAAACTGTTTTCTGAGTGTGTACCCCAGTTCACCCCAACTTTGTCTTCCCCACACATTGAAAATTAGATGATTTCTTAGACTGTTCCCCCTCAGAAAGAATGTTTTAAATCACAGAAAAGTGTTTTTCTTTTATTTATATATATATATATATATGTATGTATATGTGTGTGTGTGTGTGTGTATTTTCGCCGTGTGGCTTGAGGGATCTCAGTTCCCTGACCAGGGATTGAACCCGGGCCCTGGCAGTGAAAGGGTCGAGTCCTAACCACTGGACCTCCAGGGAATTCCCGAAAAGTGTCTTTCAAAACAAATTGTCGCAGTAAAACTTGGGGATAATGGTAAGCAAGAAAAATATACAAATATGTAACACATTACATTATAGGATATATAATAATATTATAAAAGCAAAACCGAAAATTCAGTAACAAATTATAAAGATAGGTGAGGAGGTACGGTCATCCTCTGAGGATACTCAGGAGCCTTTGCTCCCCTTGTTCTGCCATCACCACAGCGATGTTGAGAACGCCATGGTCTTCCCAGCTGTTCTTGTTCTGGTATTATCTTGAATGCCTGTCTTCGGCTACTAACTTATCCTTGCTCCAGTTTAACCCCCCAGCACTATTTCCTTGACCATTCTGTTAGGAACCTAGAGACTTCGGGGGGGGGGGTTTCAGTGTTTCTTTGATAAAGCAGATCCTTGGAATGTTTTTGGCACTGGAGTTAGGGGCGGGGTGTGAAATCTACCCTCTCTCCATTTCAACTCTACATCTGGGAGCCATTTCTTATTTAGGTGCCTAAAAGTAGTCAGATCCCTTCTCTCTTTTGCAGTCTCTCTCTCGATTTATTTAAGATGGAGACAATGTATTAAAAAACTGCTGGACGCCTCTGCTGCTCTTTGAGGTTGCTTAAGGGACACACAGGCCCCTGGCTTTGTCATCTTCCCTGCTCTAGAATTGGGTTAGGCACCTCTGCACGTCTTCTACAGGGCTTTGAAAATCTGTGTGCGTGTAATAGAAGGAAAGTCCAATGCAGTTACGTTTCACCAAGCCCATTTTCCAAAAAGAGGTAAAAATTAGGGTTGGATGCGTATTGCTTGCAAACTTGAATGCTCCCAAGGTTATCTGCACAGACATGCCAAATCTCACCTGATCCATAGTGGCTGTATAGGATTTAACTGGAATTAGAGCTCAGGAACAAAAGCAATGATTGGAACAACACTTGTTCTTAAAGGTTAATGTGGTATCCACGTCCGCTCACACTTTTTGTTTTCATGGAAAGAATTGGTATGTACCGTAAGGATAAAATTAAGTTTTTATCCTCATCATGTATTTAATGAGAAAGAATTAGGAAAAAGAAAACGGAGATAATTCTATTGCAAAAACTGAGGCAGAATATTTTTTGCCCTAAATAATGAGCTCTTTCTATTTGAAGTAACTAAGTGAGAAATAAAATTTTACTTCGTGTCTGTTTCAGTGGAAAAACTTAATTTATTACACCACAGCATAATAAACTTTACTTTTTGCTCTAAAAAGTGACTTAGTTATGGTGACACACACCCTCCTTCCTTGAAGTCCTTTAGATGGGTAATTCTGAAAAGCATCACCATAATTGGTACTTGGTATGTCACTGGGTACACATGAGGATAAATAAGAAATTGTAGTGAAAACAACTTGAAATTTAACCAGATTGGAGACATCATGCCTTGTAGGGTGCTTTATGGAGTATAGTCATATTTTGTAGTACTTTGTAGTAGATTTCAGAGGTTGTAGCTGCAAGCAAAAAATCTTTGATTCCTAACTTTCTGAAGGATTTATTTGAGACTGAACATTCAGTAAACACTTATGCCAATATTTTGCAATAGAAATTTCTTTTGTAGTACAGTATTTAGTATTTTCAGTTTATTAATCTTTGCTATGCTAAGAGAAAAATGAATCTCTTTCCCTCTCTCCTGTCCAACAAGAATTACTTCTCAAAAATTTAATCAGAGGCTGATTTGACTTCTTTAAAGCTAGAACAGAGGAATGAAGACAGAATTTCACAAACTATGGTCTAAGTCTGACAGCCTGATATTGTTAGGGAATATTTGGATTTTTAAGCCTTAAGAAGTTCTCATGTATTCCTGGACCACAGAACTCCTACCTCAAGTTTAGAGTTTAAGCAACTGAATAATAATGATGGTGACAGTGGTCCTTTACTATGTGTCTGTTATTTGCTTGGCCCTGTCCTAGGTGTTTTAGACATTGCTGTCTTATTCAAGAGGCAAACAGCCCCACGGTGCTGATCTGAAGAAAGTAAAGCTTCAAGAGTGGCTTGGCCAAGACGCCTTGCGTCTGAACGTCCAGTGTTGGGATAAAAGCCCTAATCTGACTTGTTTTAGGGCCATGTCCTTTCACTGTCCTCATCTGCCTTCAGAAGGACTTCCTGGCTAGGATAATCCTCTCTCTCTAAATTTTGGCATCACTTACTCCTCATTCTTGAGTTGTTTTGGTCTCTATGTAGCCAAGCCATGTGAGAGAAGAGTTGAAGAGCTTTTTGCACAGGCTTCAGTGATGTATTTGTGTAAATGGGTTGCAGGGTCCACCCAAGTTCACTTCCTCATGGCAGAAATGATTGTATACTCTTACTGAGGCTTTCTAGTACTACTTGGAAATAGGAGTTGAAATGTAAGAGTCATTAAGTGTAAATTGTGGGTCATTTCAAAGACACTGTTCTTACAAATTTATTACACACATGCTAGGTCCTTCAAACAGCATGCTTTGACTGAAGAGTCTTTACTAACAGCACACGTTCCCCTGTGCTCGGCATTGTCCTTAGGGTGTTGGATTGACTTTCGAAGTAATAAACCTTTTCTTTGCTCTCTGTGATCTGAAAGGGAAGCTATAGTCTGAGTGCTCGGGAAGAGGCATAAGTCATAATTGTAGGTTGTAATAAATGTAAATCCATGAGAGATGGTTCATCTTCAAACGGCCGAGTAGCAGAAGCTTGTAAACCCATGCCCCCATCCTCCTTTCTGGGGCCCAGATGATGGAAGAATTATTCATCTTTTTTTAGCCATGGGATTTCCAAGGCTTCTCACAATCTCCCATCTCTTGGCTTCTAGCAAGAAAACAATATCAAGTCTTAAAAGACAGAAATGAATTCCTAAGTGAGTTACACTTTTTCAAGTTTTCACTAAATTTAAATAATTATAATACTCCTACAGATGACAGCTCAAGCCATCACTTCCTCAGTGGTGCTGAGCTAACATTCTGAATTCGAGATGGCATTCTCTCTGTTTCCCTGTCTGGGTAATCGCTGATAAAACATTAATCATCTCAAGGTTCTATTCAAGTCCATTGATGGAAATGGTGAAATGTAATTTAGCTTGAGGAATTGAGTTAATGTTTTCTAATAGCTCTGAGGTATTCAGTGATTTATAGGTTTCAATGCTGGAAGGTGTGTGTGTCTGTGTGTGTGTTTGTGTGCAGTAGTTAATCTAAATAGGTGATTACAAATGATACACATCCTGTGTTACAAAAATGTGTATTAACTCTGTGGTGAATGTTAGTATGGTTTATTTGTGTCTGTCATTGTAACATTTATTATATTATACACTGGGTACAAAGCAGTGCTCAATTAAGAACTATTTGTTGAACTTTTACAAAACCTTTAACTATGGATGTACATATGCAGATGTGGATATGGGTATATCTACATCTATATGTATATAATGATTTATTTTCGAGAAAGTTCAGAATTTATTCTTTTGTTTTTAAGAGTGTAAGAGTTTATTATTTGCCTGCAAAAAGATCTTAGAAATCAAGTACACACATTAAATAGTTAATGTGAATGTCCAAAAGTAACAAAAATTAGCTAATTGTTGCATATCCTTACTTGAATACATAAATACTATTTTAAAGATATTACATAGGCATTTTTACCAAATATATCTTCATACTGCTAAAATACGTTATTAAGATTTACTCCTAAGTTGACTTATTTTAAATGCCCTTCTACAGAATATTTTGAAATTACTTCATCATCTCTAAAGCTATAAGCTTATCATAAACAATAGCATCAAAATACACTTTACAGAATTCATTATGATAGCTAGCATTTATTCATTACAGAATTTATTCTTATTTGATTATTTATGCTGTGAGCCTCTAGCATGCAAGCATTAGCTTTCCAATCTATCATTTCCCTCCTTTACAGCTCTTTATTTCTCCCATCCCCTACTCTCTACCCTATAGCATTTTTGCCTAAAACCCACATTAATAATATACCTGTGTCTTTCTCACTACTCGTTTCCTTTAAAAAGTTACAGTAGGATGCAGGTCACAGTGCAGAATGAAAGTGTGGGTCCCTTGTTCAAAAATGATTAATAAGTTTGAAACTGCAGCAGCAGAGCATTAAACTAAGTGCGTGGGACCCTGTGCAGTGACACAAGTCGAACGCCCATGAACCAGCCCTGAGCCGTTGTCGGAGTGCTAGTGGAAATAATCTTAGAGCACTTACTCACACTGATGTGTGAAATGATTACCCTCATTGGCCTGTATAAAATCCTTGTACTGCTAACCAGTCATGGTTTTACATAATGTTTGCACAAAACTCTCAGGATGGGGAGGCATGAGCACGTGGGAGGTATAAATAGAGTTGCCCCTGACCTCTGCATATCTCTGTGTATAAAACAGAACATTGCCACCAACACCACGGTGACTATGATATATAACTCATCTTTCCTTTGGAAAGGCTCAAAGGCATCTAGGCCCTGGCACATGAATTCCTTTGCCAAAATGATGATTTTTCTCCTTTGTCCTTGAGATAGCACTATGCCTGCTTTTTATGGTTGGATTTAACTCTGGGAGCAAAATGCATTCCATTTTTTTGAGGTGAAGATCGTTATAATAATAATAATATAAAAATTGAGTTTTAAATGCTTGGGTTACTCATAACATGGATTTGTCAGTTTTTCTGTGCAGGGAACAAATCCACCTGTGTACTGACTCATACATTTCAGAATTCTCTCCCTGTTTCCCTGCTTGCTTCTCTCCCACCCCCAGCCCCCCACCCACACTTTGCATTAAGGGGACTGTGCAGGTAGATAATTCTAGAAGCCAAGGAAATGTTTTTCATTTAGGATTAGCCCAAGGAGAAACCTGATGTTTAATGAGAATGGTCTGAGGTGTCTTCCTACTCAATTCATCCTACTAGATTGCCTCTTGGTACTTTTCCAAATCCTTGGTACTGAGTTCCTTTAATCAAGTAATTATTCCAAAGACAATGATGAGGTTCCTAAAGGGTCATTACTTCTTTTATAGTCTTGTTTTTTAATACCTCTTTCCCATATCTTTATCTCTAGGTGTCTTTTATTTCTACATCTTTCAGTTGGGGCTGAAAACTAATCAGCATTAAAGTAGTGACTGTTGCTTGATATTTACTAATCTATTTTCTCTTCATGGATATTGGAATTATGGGATTTTAGGGAAAATAGTTTGTTTAAAAAAAATTCTGGTAAACATCTTGCGGAGGATTCTGATTCTCTTGGTCTGGAATGATAACCCGAATTTTTTGAGTAAGTGATACTTTGATACAGCTCAAAATTCAAAAGGTATGACTGCCACCACCATCTTCAAGCCATTCAGTTCCTTCCTTGGAGGCACCCAGTGTTGTGTGTGTGTGTGTGTGTGTCCTTCTAGAGTGAGTTTAGGCTTAAATGAGCAAATGCACGCACCCCTCCCTCATTTTACACAAATAATTTTTACAGTTTTGCACCTTTTAAAAATTATCTAAATTATAATGTTATGGGATTTTACAAAAGGCAATACCTTCAGGACTGTTCTTGTGCAACAGTTGTTCTGCAATAGGGGCAGAACAGTTTGGGGGATGGGGAAGTATGTGTGCTCAGTGGCCCGAAATCACACCTGCAGGCCACGATCACCTTCTCTTCTCATAGAGTTGGTGCTATCTGTAGGCTTTTAGAGTTTTGCCAAAAAAAGGGGGATATTAGAAAAAGCGGTGGGCCTTAGTACTAGAAATAATAAAGAATTAGCAGGGGAAATTTAGTAGATTGTTTTTAAAAGAAAAATTAGCATCCAGTTAGTTTAATTTCAGTTCTTAATAGGCTCATGAAATAACATTAACAAGAATGTGTAAACATCTATAAGATAATGGAAACAGGACCAGAGACTTTAAAGCAGTAATCATCACACAAAAACCTGATTGCTTTCCTTGATAGTTCTGTAGAATTACTTGATTAAAAAAAGGCTAGAGATGTTAAATATCATGATTTTGAGAAAATAGTTTCTTTTTGAAATTTTATATACCAAATTAACTGAATTGGATAAAGAAATGGTAAATGTATAATAAACTATCCAGAGGGATAATGATTACTGAAAACATATCAAATTGAAGAGAACCACAGGGTAATATGTATATATTTTTTAATAATCTGGAAGAATTAGCTAAGCAGTATATTAATGGCATCTACAAATAATAGTGAAGGGGAGGTCCCTTTTTTTTTATGAGTATTAGTAAGAATGAAGGGTCAAACATGCAAGTTTAGTATAATAGCAAAAGGTGAAAAAGACTTCTTTTCAAAAACCTATTGTATCTGGGGAAAAATCATCAAATCCATGGGTCAAGGGGAGGAAAAACCTAGTGACCAGATGACTGTTTCAGGAGATAATAGTAATAAAATAACAGTTGATTATTATGTGAATTAGGTATGATATTGATGTACAATTAACCTAAAGATTTTTAGTCCATATGATGAACAAATATCAAGTGGTAGTCTTGGAGTACTATTATATATATTTGTCAGCTCCATTACCCTCTCATCATTAGATGGCATTACGACCGGGCAAAACAAGAACTTCTAATGCAATAAGGGAAATTTTCAAAAAAAAGGTGGACATATATTGTAGAGACACACATGAAAATTCGTTGAGCTAGATGACATTTGTTTTACTGTGAGTTATTGAGATACTCAACTTTTTGATGAGTTGGGTACCACGTTGCTGTCTTTCTCAAGGTACTGCACACTGCTACTTGAGAAAGATGAAGTGGGACCAAGGAGCTAGCCTCTGAATGCCCTTCACCATAACGTTATTCCTATTTTACACGTTCAGGCTTTAGCTTCGAAAAGTTGCAGCATCTTACCACGTGTGTTATACGCAGTGCGTGGGTCTTTAAGCACACAGCTTTCTCCTCCTTACTAGACTAGAGAATGTTGGCATTTTATTTTCTGAAGTAACATCAGTAGTCATTCTTCATGTTAGGATAAAGTAGGGATATTATGTGTACGCGGACAAGGAGGAGGATAAGATTTCTGTCTCCAAGGCAGTCATGATGGGTTGCCCTTTTGACTTAAAGAGCCTCACAGCAACAAATGCATGTCTGCTTTGGGCCAGGAAGAAGCAACAGTTTGAAAAATAATAGCTTGAAGTCAGTAGGACATGCCAGGCATCTTCGTGTCTTCAAATTCATGTATCAAGCGTAGGTTTTCTAACCTGAGTTAAGGATCCCAAGGATTTGGCATACTGTATGATTCATGTATACCAAAGGCTCTGGTAAATATAATACCTGGAAATTGTAGCATTATTGATATATGTTAAACTGGTGGAGATAAAGGAATTAGAATTAGCCCCTCATTTGCATTGATTTAAAAAAATCAATTTTATAGAAACTTTTGAAGTATTAAAGTGATAGAAAATTGCAAAGCACATTCTCCTTCTGGTAGGGAAAATGTTCTTTTCTCCTTTCTTGATGAGTTTAACATAGAATCAATACTAATATCATTTGTATTGTACTTTAGTGTTTACAAAGTGGATTCACATATATTCTCATATTTCATCTGTGCAGTGACGCCTGGAAGATAAGATTTCCTAATTGTGTTTTTTTACTGTCTATTTCTTAACTCTGTCTAAGAGCAGATTGATTGGGCTGCATTTCCTCAATTTAGAAGGCTGGCCTGATGAAGTGTGTGGCAGAACATTCAAGGAGACGGAGGAAAGGAAGAAGCAGGGAATCTGGATGCTAGGAACTACTCCTGAAATGGTTTCACCAGCAATCTCACTTCTTTTTCCAAAGGTTTAAGACAAAACACAACCCAAAGACAAGGAGAGCAGGGAGCATGCGTGTCTCTGAACTTGGTGGTGGAGTAGGGCTTTCCTGCTGTCTGCAGAGGAGGGCGCCTTGGGTGTCTGTTCTGCAAAGTCAACTTTGTTTTTTCTCCTCGGTGTCTTGTTTAAGACATTCGCTTAATGGCATTCGCTTGAACTCGGTTTACATATCATAGCATTAAAACAAAAACTGAGATCTCTGTATCATTCTTTTTATAATTATATTTACTAAATATCTGGTAAATACTTTTTCGTGAATCTTTGGCTTTATTAGTTAGGATTAAGCGTGGCAGTATACAGCCCCCAATTCTCCAGATAACAGCAGTGGCTTAAACATGCTAAAAGTTTATTTCCCTCTTACATAAACGAGTCAAGCATCGGCATCCCAGGGCTGGTTGGTATGACACCCCCCAGGGTCAGAGAAGCAAGCAGATGCCTGACTCACTTCAGTGTTATCCTCAAACCCATCAACCTCATGGTCCAGAGTGCCTGCCAGAGCTTCAGTCATCACGTCCACATTCCATGCATCAGAAAGGAGGGAAGAAGGGCGCCTGGTTTCCCTTTCATGTAGAGGCGCATGTATAGTATTAGGATAATCACCGGATTCATTTAAACTAGGGGCTCCAAAAGGACGTTGGAGAGCATTATTTGTTCTCACAAGTCACTTTCTCGCTAGTAACCCTCACGCTAGATTTTTGTACTGCTTCTACTTTGGACATTATTTCCCAAGGCTTCAGGAGGAAATGTAAGCAGCTTTGATGCTGCAATAGTTTTCTATGTGATACCCCCTCACCCCCTTATTCTTTAAAGGAACAAAAAAGTGCCTCGAGAACAATGGGCAAAATGCCAGCCCACCATGTCTTTAAGGGTCTGAGATTTGGCTTTAGAGAATAGAAGAAAATTCCAGAAACACTCTTAAGAAAGTTATTATTTCTTTCAAATGTGATTTGGAACAGCAAAGGACAATATATTTTATAGCACAACTTTTAAGACAACTGAATTGGCAATAAATTCACGTAACTTCCAGCAAGTCTTTACATTTCTACTGGGGAATTCCTTGGTTCTTGGTGTAAATTTTTAAATAGTTAATATCAGCTTTCTATTTCTGTTCCTTTCTTTGGAGAGCGAATGGGAAAAAGGCTCACTTTGTGACAAAGAATGCCTTCTAGTTAGCCTATGAATCAACTCATGCCTATTTCGGTGTCAGGTGTGTTAAATGGTAGTTTTTAGGCACTTGAGGGATTGCCTATAATATCGTGATTGTGAGATTCTCTTTCTCATCCATAACCAAGTGAAATCCCTCCTTTCCACTGCTGCCTCGTCCAGGCCCCCAGCATTCTGGTTCTTTCCCACAATCCATTTTCATCAGGTTCAGCTCTATACCAGCAGAGCAAGTCCTGGTTTCTCAAAGGCCTGGATCTTAGTTTTAGAGTTCCTGTTGAGGGATAACATATGCATTTAGGCAAATTGATGTGTCTTTTGAGGCCTCAGTATTCCCACATTTAAAACAAGGGCTTGAGTTACAATATTATTCTCTTCCACTTCTGAAACTCTGTGCAGTGGTTTCTTTAAAAATTAGCTGAAAGTTTTTCTAGAACATATTTTCCCAAGAATCCCAAATACGTGTTAATTTATATTTAAAGATGCTGTATTTAAGAAATATAATAATTATTAGCTTTTTGAAAGGAATTTAAGTCAAGAAGTGTTTGATATTTGAATATTTATTATTATGAGTTCAAGTAGGTAAGCTTATTTTTTTTTTTAATGATACCTATATTTTGTGGGAAAAAAGAAATTGAAACAAAAATGTTTACTTTCGAACCCTAGCCACATTCTACATTTTCTGTTAGAAATTAAATGATAAATGTGTTGGATCACTTAAGTCAGATAAGGAGTCATCTCATGGGGCAAACAGTCTGTCAGCCTCCTTGATGACATTCAATTTGATTTGTATTCAAATAGTGAGTCTCACTTGATTGGCAGCTAGTGTTGTTCTGAAGTTAGGTGCCTGTCCTGAGCACACTGTGCCTGTAGTCTTTGTTTACTCTGTGAATTACGGTGTAAATCTTTATGTGCCCAAGTTTGATCAGGATTTCCAGCTTAAAGAACTTAAATAGGGGAGATTCCAGGTTTTTGGAATAAATTTTAAGGATAACAGCCAGAATTAGTAAAAAGTATGGGGAATAGGTACAGCCTTTAAAAGAGAAATCTCATTTTGCAATTTTTAGCAAGCAGATTAAAGTCCTTTTTGAGATTCTATCAGGCATGTTTAGTTGGAGATTTAAAATTATTTTCTTCAGTGAAAATGGTAGGTATTATTTATTTAGTGCCTACTGTCTGGCAATGAACTAGCCTCTTTCATGTATTTTCGCTTAATCTCTCCCAAGTTTCCTGGGAGAACACCTGTCTCACAGGTGAGGAAACCAAGGTCATCCAGGGTGAGTGGCAGGAAGGCAGAGCTGCAGGTGGGCTCACCCTCCTTTGAGATAATACTTAGACACCAGGGTTTACTGAAAAGGATGTTGCTAAAGTGGTTTATTTAATACTTTGCTTTCTTGTTTAAGCAGATCTCTTGGCATTGTATATGTCTGGCATATCTTCCCCCCTCCCCTTACCTCAGTACTTCTCCTCATAACTAATAGGAATTCAGCCTGAACTGATTCAGAAAAATTGGAAAATAAAAATTTTGCCCACATAAAAGTCTGATTAGTACGTGTACTTGGGTACATCCTAATACTCTTAGAAACATAAGACATGTACATTACCTCAGGGGTTGAGTGCGTTTGAGAAGTTGGAAATATGAGTGTGAATTGGTAAGGGCACAGCCTGTGTAGACAGAGAACCTGGATTTGAATCCTGGCTTCACCTAGCACATAACATGTGACCACCCAGAGCCTTCGTTTCTTCATATGTTAAACGGGCTGATTAATAGAACTCACTTCAGGGCTGTCAGTTTAAAGTGAGATGATAATTGTGAATGGAAAGCATAGCACTTGGCAAAATGTGAGTTGCTTTTGCCATTTTATAGTGTCTTCTTTGGTAACTTTATTGTTCATTGCCACAGGAATACCTTCTCATTTGATTTAAGAAAAATGGCATGTCTTAAGAATTTTAAAAATAAGAAATAAAGATTTACTAATGAATATTGGGTGTATTTTTATAGGTTATTTATTAAAAAAAAAAAAACTCTGTAGAAGTCCTCTAAATAGAACCTTCTCAGTGTGCCCAGAATACGATTCAGTTAAAAATTATTTTCCTTTAAAATTCCCTTAAAAATTTTTTTTTCAAATTTTCAAAAATTTTCTGTGGTATTTTTACTGAATAGTAGTTAAAGTATTCTGAGGAGGTGTTACAGTTTTAAAAAGTTTATTCTAGTTCTATGGCATTTTTATTGGAAAACGTTATTTCTCATTCCCATTTTATAGGTAGGGGATGATACAAGAGCAACAGAGTGATGGATTTGTGCAGAGGAGGAAAAGGGTGTGAGGAGAAAAGCATCCTTGATTCTCATTCAAATTGGATTCGTTCTGCTGTGCTGTGTGGTGTTCCCAGCATGGCCAGCGGTTTGAAACGTTTTAAATTTTCCTTCTGGGTTGTCATATAGTTCAGTGCATGTGACTGGAAAGGTTTCTTGGGCAAAGATGCTAATTTAAGAATGTTGTCAGTCTAAATGTTCCTAAGAGGATTAAACAAATTCCACAGCAAATAAATGGACATGTTTGGAAGGTTTTCCCCCCAAGTAATTTCCAGAAAACACACACAAATCATTTGTTAAAACTAAATATACAGGTATATGAACGAGTCCAGCTCACATGGCTGGACAGTTGCAGAGGGAACCTCATCAGTGGGCTTGGGTTCAGCTGTAGGAGCTGCACACCATTTTAATTAGAATTTATTTACAGCTAGCAGCTGCTCCTGTGTTTCTCTCCCCAAAGTGAGTAAGGAAGCTCCCCTCCTTACATTAGTATTCAGAGCTCCGTCAGCCCTCAGCTCAGACTCTTTCCCTTGTTTTTGTCAGGGAAGATGATGGAGCAAGGTTGCTTAGAAACACTTAGCCACACTCTCAACGGGAATTACCAGTCTGTCCTGAGTGTTCACCCCTGCACGCAGGGGAGAAAATTGAGTTTTGCTGCTGACAACATTAATTGATTGCAAGTTGTTTTAGAGGGAGTATGATGTTGAAAACCAGATGCCCTTTCCTTTTTATGCGTTGGATGCAGAGAAACTATACGGTGACTCATACCACTGTAACTAAAATGATCATGGAGGTGTCTACACTTGGATTTGTACGTGTTAGTATTCAGATCTTGACACTGGTCGGCTTACAGGATTCTCTTTGGGTTTTGGAGACTGTTTCTGTAGCGATTTCTTTGGTTTTCAATAAATTCGCACAGCCGTCTCCTTCAGTAGAGTTCTGATGACTGCAGTCAGGGAGTGAAACATGAAATTGGGGTGAGATGAGGGCTGAAAGGAAGACCAGCCACCGGCTGGTTACCTCTCATTTCATATGGTCCAAAAATGCTTTTGTCGTTTTTTTGTTTCTTTCCTCCACCCCTCTGGTCAGATAGTCTTCTTCAAAAATTTCTTGCCCTAAAATGTAAAGTCATAAATGCAGTGTGTTTCTGTGGTTGATTTCATTTGACTTGAATTCATTTTTAAAGATTTTTCTGATTTGGCTATTATGAGCTCTTAAAAGCTGAAAGAGGTACAGAGCAGATGAGAGAAAGTTAGACAAAGCAACCAACCACCTCTCTGAGGTCAGGATGGGTAGACTTGGGGTAGGAAGAGGGGCTAGAGACAAGCAAAGGGCACTGCTTTGTTCTGGATCTGTAGCCCTCTCCTCTGTAGCACCTAAGCCAGCCTGTGTGTTTCAAGCATAGTCTTTTGTCATTAATGTGTTTTACCCTAGACTCCCATTGAAACGAACGCATTGAGATTTGGGGAGGCCCTATCTTTTACCCTCTTGTCAAACAACTTTTTTATTTTTATATTTATATAAAATATGTATGTTTTTTGGCCATGCCGTGCGGCCTATTGGATCTCAGTTCCCTGACCAGAGATTGAACCTGGGCCATGGCAGTGAAAGCCCTGAATCCTAACCATTAGGCCACCAGGAAACTCCCAAACATCTTTAAAACTGACTCATTTATTGAAGACGACACATAAAAATCACCTGCAGAGCTTGAAAAAGCAGTGCTTATTCCTTGTCTTGCTCTTCCTTTGCAGATTCTGATTTAGTGGAAAAGAAAGCTTTCAAATTCTTAAAGGATATATTATATTACTCTATAATGTTAACATTTATAAGATGTATTATATGCTAATTTGACTGATCAGGATAAAATTGCAAATACAAAGGAAGTTACTTATAAAAATATTAATCCAAAATGTAAATGGTCAAGCCTTACCTAACTGGAAAACAAATGGCATCATAACGTCAAAAGACCTCTTGGAGAACTCCTTGTTAAAGTTATACTTCTTTTTTTTTTTTTTTTTTGGCGGTATGCGGGCCTCTCACTATCGTGGCCTCTCCCGTTAGCAGAGCACAGGCTCCGGACGCGCAGGCTCAGCAGCCATGGCTCACGGGCCCAGCCGCTCGGCGGCATGTGGGATCCTCCCGGACCGGGGCACGAACCCGCATCCCCTGCATCGGCAGGCGGACTCTCAACCACTGTGCCACCAGGGAAGCCCTAAAGTTATACTTCTTGATAGTGTTTCATGAAAACTGGATGCTCTAAGCAGATTCAATCCAGAAACTACACAGAAGCTGATGCTGTGAAATCCTTCTAAGCCACAACTATAATAGATCCTTGAAATTCTTGATGTTAACTACAGAGACTATTTTAAATCTCCAAAAATTGTAATACCGGTGTGTGATATAATGACCCCCACAAAATATCTTAAATAAGGCAGAAAATGTTAAGTGCTGCCTTTAGTATAGAAATAGGATATAAAATAAATCATTATTAAAAAAATGCTACCACCCAAATAAATTTTATATCACTTTGCGTCATTAGATTAGACAGCTTCACTATCATTTACTTTTACTACTGCATCTAGTAGTTATATTTTGTTTATCTTTTTTTGTTAAAAAGAAAAAAATCATTTATGAGTTCTTGTGTAAGAGAGGAGAAGCAGAGAGCAGCAAAGCCATGAATGCGATGCTGGTTAGGCTAAGATGAACTCGGTCACAGCTCAGTTCATCTCAACTCGTATTACTGCATTTTTTTTCAAATTACCTTCTTACTTGGGAAAATCCCTGGATCAATTAGTTTTGTAAGTAAAACAAAACCTTTTTCTTACTTAGAGCATCAATAATATTTTCAAGATAATCCAAAAAAAATTGTAGATGGTATTCAGAGTTAACAGTTGCTTGCTTTCATAATCCGTGGTTCGTACACTCATATGTATCAGTTTGAGAAATGTGTTTTCTTTGTGTAAATTCTCATTGCTTTGGTAATGCAAGGCCAGATATTCTTACTAGATAAAGCATAATAGTATTGTTTGCATTCTCTCACTAAATATGGAGTCCTGTATTATTTTTCCTGTTAGCGAACTTAAAAACAAAACAACAAATATTGTTGTTTACCTAAGGAGCTAACTTTATACCAGTGATGCACATCAAATTGGCCCAAATATGAATTCGTACATTAAACAAGAGAGTAATTTCACAGCCCCAGTGTTCCAAGAAGTTGAACTGATGGTTCAGTTTTGCTAGGGACATTAGCATTCTTAGTTGAATCAGTCATTGCTTTCTCCAACAAAAGTTTCCATTCCATCTGTTCTTTTGGTTTATTATTCTTCGGTGTGTCATTTACTTTATTCCCCAAATATATAGGGTTCTTGCTTTGTCATTTAAAATTATTGCTAGTTTTGCTACCTTTTGCTGAAGAGGAAGCCTTGTAACTGTTTATGTTTTATAGTAGCTGATTTATAATGTTAATGCTACCTCGCAGGTTATAAAGACCAGATGAATTGTATACGTAACAGGCTTGGAGCGATGCTTAGCCTATACCGAGTGCAGTAGTAATGTTAGCTGTTCGCATCATCATCATAATTAAGCCAAAAGCCAGCGACTCCTGGGTCCCACGTGGCAGCCGAGCTTTGCCAACTCAGTTTGCTCACTGAGGCGTGAGGATAAAAAAATTAAAACCTACTTCTGTGCTACCTTTCATAGAATCCCAGAATTGAACGTTTTACTATCTAAAGAGGGGTGCTAATTTTAATTCACATTCATCTAGCTGTAAGAATAAGTTACTGTGCCCCTGTCACAGTTTGGAACTTAATAACCGATTGGAGTTTTGGGTGGAAACAAAAGCAGTCCCTCACATCTTAATTTTTCCTGAATAGTCCTTTGTAGCCCATCTTCACCACTGAGAAGGAAAACATTGCTAAGCACTGTGGTAAACCAGCAGAGTTGTTTATAAAATAACTCAAACAACAGGTAAAATTTTGAGTATATTTTTGAGAGTTTTGGCTAAAACTAGGAGAGGAAGCAACTTTTGGAATTCAAGTATGAAGATTCTTAAAGGATTAGATACATGTGTGTTGTTTTTCTATTTTTAGAAAATTTCATCTGAGCCTATTTTTTGTGTCTGCTTGAGGAAAGCAAAAATATGTATTGGTGGCACTGGAATCACCTGTTCCTATTTTTATTTTAGCAAGATGTAAAACCTTTAATAATGGTATGGAAAATATTTATAATCTCACCTATTGTTTCTAGTTGTCTGAGTAGAAAGGGAAGGCTTGCTTAATCAATGGTCAGTTAATCCTCATTCATTCAGGTATGGATGAACTTAATTTCACCATTTTTTCTGATATTATAATTTTTCTAAAAGTTTTGGTAGCATTTAGTGATGGTGACTTGTTAAAAATTACTGTCACTTATAATGCAGTATTATATAGCAGTGCATATTTATTTTGAGTCAGTTTCTCCCTCATGATTTGAAAATCAAAACTAAATTCAACATCTGTGTGAGTTTTCTTGTGGTATAAGATCAGCCCCCCCCCACCCCCATTCTTCTGTAAAAGGATTTTCCAGTTTCTCTATAGTTTCCATATGCTGGTGTTTAAAACTTAATGCAGTAAAGCTTTTCTTATTTTGCACTTGGCTAACGTCGTGTTACTGTCTTTGCTTGCTCAGAAGAGCTCTGGGAATGATTTGGTCATACCTTAGGTTGTTATTTATGGAATACCGTTTATCTGGCATTTAAAAAGTTTTCATATATTTTTAGATAGTATGAAAAGTAGTATGATGAGTTTAGCTTTGAATATTAATACCTGTTAATTATTAATCATCCTAAGGAATGATTCTTTGTTTTTGGAAGGCTTTATTAACGTTTTTAATCTGGAGGTAATAGGACACACTGTAAATGTAATTGCCTGTGTCAGTTGAAGTATTTCATATGCAACACTATTAGAAATAAAAGTTCGGAAGGGAATTGGGCAATTGACATTTGAGTGTGTCCTGCCTACAGCTGAGGGAATTGAAGTTCAGAGAGGTTAATTGCCCGAAGTCAAACAGCGAGCGGGTTCTGGAACAGGATTTTAGCATCTGACTCCAGTGTCTCTGTTCTTTAACTTGCAAATTGCTGCATCTGGGAAGAACACAGTGGGGTTACCCTTGGCTCTGCCGCCCCATAGCTGTATGTCTCTGTTATTATATTATTAATTATGTTATTATTCTTATTCTTAGACCTCAGAGTTTTATTATTTATGAAAATGTCAGAGGCTTTTTGAAAAATAAAATCCCCTTTATTTCTTTAAAATTTTAAAAATATGATTTATGTTTTCTGGTGTAATTATCAGAGAAACAAGTTTTCTTTTTTATTGTATAGACACTTTCAAATTGAACAAGGTTTTGATTCATAACAAAAGTATTTAAAATCATAATGAGTTAAAACTTCTTCATAGGTGTCTCTTTTGCCAATAATGAATGACAAGATTCCTACAACACTGGTTGACTATAAAAAAAAAAGTGTGATCATCGTGGTGGAGAAGGTCATTCACATCTGTAATACTAAAACTTCAGCTGGGTGAATTTTGATTTCACTTTTCCGTCCCGTGATAGTCCCAGCCAGGATAAAATGCAGGTTTTTTTGGAAGGTAGTTCCTGAAACTCCTCTATTCAGTAGGAAGCATCGATAACAGATTGGAAGGTTGGTCCTGGTGGTGACCCATGGAGCCTGGAAGGGACGGCTGAGGGATGGTGTCTCTTTGATGGCTCCGCTGGAAGAGAAGCGCAGAGTGAACGGAAGACAGTTGGTTTCCCTCCCTCTTAGCCCACCTATCCGTACTTCTGCGACAGGCAGAACTCGGTTATACTTTGTAGTAAACTAATCGTGCTTGCTAGCTAGCCCCTCAACAATGACACATATCACACCATCTGAGGACAGATGGCTGGAGCATAAATCTGGAAATGTCAAGTCTATTGTGCAAGGCTTCTTGGTAAAATATTGATAGCTTAGTGTCCAGCTGTAACTGCTGGTTTCTGCTCTTCCTGTGTTTATCTTATTGTTTAAACGAATAATGCTCTTACTACTTTAAAAGCCACTGGAAATGTTAAAATTAGATTAAATTGTCAAAGTACGTAACTGATGTTTGCATCTCTGTGTATTTGTGTTAATGAACGATTCGAAGTAGTACTCCATGGATGAATTTAGCCTCTGAATGTTTGAAATTCTGACCAGACCAGTTGTTTAATGTTAAGTCAAATCAGTGTAAAAAGAAAATGTCAAAGGACACAGTCTTCTTAAGGTTTAAAACTGTTTCAGAAATGATTTGGTGATTTAAATTTTCATAATACTCGTTACACCCAAGCAAACATTCCTACATATGTACACACCCATATTTAGTTACTATTTTAATTTAAAATGGTCTCAATTCTTTACCACTATTTTTAAAACGAGTGCTTGTCTGTATTGACATTGTGTTCTGAATTTTTTTTAGTAGATTAGTACTTCGTTTTCAGAACACATACTAAATCAGTTCATGGTGTAACAGGAGTACCTTACAGACCCTGATATTCACACTCTGTTGAATATCTTTTTTCTCTGTTGCACGTTAACTGGCAACCCTGTTTTCAGGGAAGGTTGGATCGGCAAGATTCTTGTTTTCTTTGCGTGGGGCACTGTACTAACCGCTATAAATTGCATTTCCTGATAGTTTCCTGTGTAGCAATCTTTCTTAACTAGTCTATACTGCTCTTTATTTCCAAGTCTTTACGGAGGAAGTGACTATAAATAGAGGAGTTAGATTTTATCCTAAAATACATTTTAAAAAAGCATCCGGAAAGTATCTCAACAGTTCTAGAATTTTTTTTTAAAAAGTTTACCCCTTAAAATAGTACAAAAAAGAGTTTTAATAATAACATTTAAAGACATGTTCTTGTCTTAGAGCAATATTGGCTTTACAGCCATCAGATCAGCATCTTGTGTGTTGTTTGGCCGGATGCATGACGGACGTACCAGTTGCAAAAACTCTTGGATTAATTTGGTTAATTAGTATCTAGATAGAACACTGTAAATGAACTACTGTGGGACTTCTATGTGATACTTTCCATTGCAAAAGCAAAAACGCATGTAGGAAAAAGAAAACACACAACTCATGTTTAAAGCCTGTTTTTTTCTTTGTTTTGATATTACACAAGTAAATTTTGCCTTATGATCCATTCTGCACCACTTTCTCTACCATTTTGGGTCAGATGTTCTCACTGCATTTCCTGAATAACGTATTTACCATACATTTTACTCATTACCCCCCTGAGTTTACACCTTGTCTCCCCCAGGATATCTTTGCACTTGCCTGTCAGAAGGGCCAACTCTGTGACCCTGACCTGGTTTTTAAGGATTTTAATCTGTGGAATTAGTCGCAATCTGTGTTTTGTTCTAAGATTAAGCCTCTTTGTAGATGCTTATAATGACCTGTATAGAAATGTCCCTCAGGGGTGCTTCATGTTACGTTCACATCATTTTCAAGAATGCACAGCTCTATCTGTCAATCTCTGAAAAAAAATAGTTCAAAACTTTCTGCAAAGTAGAAAATTTCATTCTGCGCTATGGCATTGACAGGGCTGGGCATTGTTCCTTACCCACACGGCAGGGGGTTGTTGACTGAGCCTTGAAATCCACCCCCCACCCCCATAGTAAGAAGAGCTCCCTCCCTGCTTTATCCTTGGGGTGACCCCAGGATGGATGTTGGATTGTCAACAGTCAGTTCTTTGGATTTTGTTTAATCATTGAAAAATCAAGGTTGGTATTTTCCTTTTGATAAAGTGGAAAAATAGTTGAATCATGACTTTTATTTTTATTTTATTTTTTGCCATTTAGAAAATGGGACAAGTTAGGAAAAGCCAATTATCGTGATAATTTGAATCCTGCATTTTTCGAAGTTTGTCTCCCCACACCAAACCGGGTGATCTAATTAGTGTTGTGAGCTTACACACTTAAAGAAGGGGACCATTGTCCTTTTGTGTTTGAAAGTGAAGGTCATCCATAATTACCTGAGGCAGAGGTTCCCAGGTGTACTAGGCATCAAAATCACTTTCTAAAAACTCAGATTTTAAGAATCGGGAATAAACTAATTACAACACAGAAGTTGTTAAAGAGCAAGTTGTTTATTGAGTTAAGAAAAATGGGATTAAATCTTTCAATGTTATGTCTTCTATCTGGCCATATGGTCTTCAATAGTGACCAGATGAAGAACTGTCTTGATGTAATTAAACTAGCTCTCATAATTGGGTATAATTGGACAATAAATTATCTTGGGTTTCTGGCCAGCAATTAATATCATTAATGGTCTAAATTTATTTTAATGCTATTCATTTGACAGACAGTATTGCTTAACAATACTGAGTGGGCTGGAGAGCCAGTTTCCTGAACTTAATCCTGGCTCATCAAGTTAATAGTTCTGTGCATTTAGACAAGTTACTTGGCTTTTCTGGACCTCAGTTGACCTGTCTCTAAATTGGGGATAAGAGATGTACCTACCTCGTAACCTTGTTGTAAGAAATGAATGAATTACAGTGAGCATTTGAGAAGTGCTGGTTGCTTTTATTCCACCAATAAATGAAAAATTATCATATTAATGGCTTGCAATTATAGACTGAGATAATAAAATGTGTTTATCTATTCTCACAGGACATGAGCATCCCAAATATCTACTCAACCTATATGCATATAATAGAAAAGCCACGCAAGAGAGAGTGAAACAATAGAGAATCTGTACTTTGCACAATCACATATCCTAAAATAGCGTGTGAGGTTTTGTTAATTATGTAACTCAATAATGTTATGAGGGACCCAGCTCTTTCTTTTCTGTCATCCTCAACGTCTAGGCTGGTTCTTCCCAGAATCGCAAAAGCACTGTAGTGGCTCCATCCCACACATTCCAGCAACGTGAGTTTAAAATCCATCCCCAAAGCCCTAGGAAGACCTGATCTGCTGACCTGTGGGCTAGAATTGAGTTCTTTGTTCTTCCCTAAGCAAATCCTGAAAATGAAATCAAATGACAAGAAGTCACATAGCCAATCAGAAACAAATAGATACTGAAAAAATTGGGGTTCGGTTAGTGATGAAGGAGTTTGGCAAGGATATTGAGTAACTAACGTTGTAGCATTTATTTATTATTATTATTTTTGCGGTACGCGGGCCTCTCACTGCTGTGGCCTCTCCCGTTGCGGAGCACAGGCTCCGGACGCGCAGGCTCAGCGGCCATGGCTCACGGGCCCAGCCGCTCCGCGGCATGTGGGATCTTCCCAGACCGGGGCACGAACCCGTGTCCCCTGCATCGGCAGGCGGACTCTCAACCACTGCGCCACCAGGGAAGCCCCTGTAGCATTTATTTTTATATTTTAAATAGATAAATAACATTTATTTATGTATGAATATAAAGGCTAACGTTTGGGTGTATGCAGCCTACCTACCAGAGGGTGAATTAATTGTCATATATATAATTTCTCCTTATAAACTATTAACATCATTTCATGGATAAAGAAGGTCAATAGTCCAAGATGACGGATCCTCCAAGGTGAGGATCAGCTGACAGATACATGGTCCTCTGAAGTTTAAGCTCTTTCCATTATAAAGTGCAATTTCTTATTCCTTTTGGGCATCAGGATATTACATGATGCTCTTAATCTTACCTTATTGTAATGCTGATTTACCTTATTTTTGGAGACAGGTATGACTTTTATGTATATATAGATTCCGTATACAAGACACAGTGTTCGATATTCTCATTAGCACGATTTTTCCTAATGAATTGACTGTTTTATTAAATAGAAATTGGATGTAGAATTTGTGAAATGCCTCATAATATCTTATGGAGTAATATGTTAAGTGCTTCTGTTGAGCCCTGTGGCTCCAGCAACTCATTCTAAAGCACGTGTTTTAAACTCTAATTTTCAAGATCTTGAAAACCCCCAAAGAGTCATTGTTGTCTGTCCTTAACATATTACAGTATGAAGTTTATAATCTGGGTAACTAAAAGAATGGTGATACAAAATATGCTTGTATTTAGAAGGTTGAATGATTGCAGTGTCATGGTTAGTATAGAGTAGAATTAACTGGTGTTCACGGAACTAGAAAGATGCATTAGTTTAAGTTAAACAATGATTCATTTGGTTGAAATTGTTTACGTTCTGCTTGGTTTCGCAAAATGGTTTTAACAGTTATAGAAACGATAGACTTAAAAAAAAAACTTAAATGGTAATCCTCCCTTAAAATTTCTGATAAGAAACTTGGAAGATGGAAAACCGAAATGGACCTACAGAGTAAGCAAGTGGTCCTGGTTGCCTGTCCTCGGAGCAGAGATGCAGTGAGCTCCACCAATGGTCCTAAGTGCGCTTCACCGATTACTAGGCTGTCTGATGGGAGGATGACATTTCAGCATGGCCTCCACCCTGTACCTGGTTTTAATGAATATGATTTTGGATAAGGATGAGTAGAAATTGAAACTGAGAAATCTGATGACACTGGTGCGAAATTAGAGGAAAAATGCAAAGCAGTTGGTAAACTTTTAGCAAGATAAGATTCCCGTCATTTCACCTTTGTAATTGCCATGGTGAATGAAGATTAAGGCTGGAGTAATTCAACGCCTGCAACACAAAATGTTTGGGGTGGTGGTAAAGGCGATATCTCGTTCTCATTCCTCCTCCCACCTCACCGCCCCCCAAGATTGGAGGCAGAGTGTAATTTGCATCAGAAATTTGGAGTAATCAAGAATATTTCCTGGTCCCTGCCCCTTTCTCAGGATCGGAACCTCAGCTGTTGCTCTCTTAATGTTGAATAGCAGTGCCACCTATTTTTACCACAAGAATTGTTTTTTTTTTTTCTTTAAAACTTTACCCCAAATAGTGGTTTGACAGAGTCCTAACTTGAGTACATGCCCAGAGGGAAAGGATAGAGACTAATTTGACCTCAAATTCTGTTGTTTTGCATGAAAAAGCTGAGTTTGTTGCAAATGCCTCAGCACATCCAAAGAGGGCTGACACTTTGTTCCCCTTGCTATCCTTTGGAACTCATGAAAACGTGATTAAAATTTAATACCATTGTCTCAAAAGAAAAAGGAGTAAAAAGAACTTGGGCATGCGTGCTTTCTGCCGTTCCCTAACCACTCCCCCACCCCCAAACCAGATTGCAGGGTTCTGGCCCCATTCTTGAAAGGCTTTGTCTCCCTGGAAGTTTTAAAATAAAGTTCTTGCATCTGTTGACACTGACTTTCAAACATAGGAATTGTTTTCTAATGCTAGAGCCATGTATCAAAAAAATTTTTTTTATCCCTTATCTTTGACCAGATATCTGGCGTGTTCTGGAAAATTTTCGGTACACCCCTTAGAGAGTTGCTTATTAATTGTTTTGCAGCTTACAAAAGCACTCGGCTGTGTTGAGACTGACAGTATAATTTACACACATACACTGACAAACATTTATATTTGACAGAATAAATTGTACAGTCAAATGTTCATTGACTTTGTTATTTTAAAGCATTTTCTAATTGAAGTATATCTCTGGTTAATGCTGTACTGTCTAGTAAAGTAAATTTACTGTATCTTGTGATGTTACATACTTAAGTATACCCTGGTATACCTAGGACAGGGCTGTTTTGTACCCATAAATAGCAAAATATTGTCCTCACTGATTCATGGATTAAAAAGATAAATGTTGGGCTTCCCTGGTGGCGCAGTGGTTGAGGGTCCGCCTGCCGATGCAGGGGACGCGGGTTCGTGCCCCGGTCCGGGAAGATCCCACGTGCTGCGGGGCGGCTGGGCCCGAGGGCCGTGGCCGCTGGGCCTGCGCGTCCGGAGCCTGTGCTTCGCAACGGGAGAGGCCACGACAGTGAAAGGCCCGCGTACCGCAAAAAAAAAAAAAAAAAAAAAAAAAAAAAAAGATAAATGTTAAAAAAAATGCATTAGAAGGGGGAAACCAAAGAAATGAATGTATTTCCATTTAGTAGATCCTTTTGGTTTTCTGTGACATGGTACTAGGCTTGTGTCCTTTCTTCATTATCAAGTCCTATGCATGTAACAACCCCTTAAACTCTTTAAGCATTAGAATTAGAATTAACATATATAAAAGTATTTGCTTTTGATAAATATCTGTGGTATCATTAACTTTTTCTGCATGGCCTAGATTTGAACAACAGTTGTTCTGGGTTTGAGAAATATTACTGCTATATGCCAATACCCCAGTATAGAAGCAGATGGAATAAAATATTCAGGGTATAGTAGAGTCAGCCTTCTAAAGGTTTGTAAAAAATCTCCCCAAATTCTGTTTTGGACTCTGATTCTTCTTCACGAAATCATGGTTAGTTATGGTTTCTCATGTTTAAGTCTTAGAAACTAAGCAATTTCTTTTGCCTGGGAAGCCAAACGTTTACCACTATTTTGAATTACTCAGTAGGACATACTAGATCTCATCATGCACGTAATTAAGGCACATGACCTATGTCAGCTTCTAATTCAAACTTTTAAAATCCTTTACTTTGTAAAAGATACTTTGTTAAATAAGAAAACTCTCTTCACGGACTCCTTTTAAATGCCTGTTTCTATACAACATGAAGGATCTCAGTTCAGCTCCCAGGATCATCTTAAATACGCCCATTGTGTTCTTCCTCAGTCTGACAAGCGGTAGAAGCCTCTCAAGTGCGTTTTTGTTGTTATAATCACTTCTGTTCTCATCGGCAAGTAAGGCCAGGTTATACTGCTGTCCTGGGAGTCGTCCTTTTCACCAGCTATTGCGTGTCTTTCTGTTTGGTGAGTAAGCCTGTTTATTAAACTGTGGAATAATGATTTACAGGGGAAATTGTGACATTGAGGAGTGGGCATTCACTTTAAGGAATCTTGACTTGCTGGGATGTTAAAAAGGTAGCAATCTTGTTTTCTCTTTCATTGGTATGTGTCTATTCTGACTGGTAACTATTGCAACTCAGGTAGAGTTTACATCTCGGTGTTTCACTGTTCTTTTAGAAAGTGTTGTGAAAGCTCCAGACGCTTACAGTTTAAAATAAAATTGGGCTTAAAAAACATCTCTGGCTAATTCTGTAGAGTTTATGACACTTGGCTAAAAATGCGTGGGTACTTAGCAGTTACAGATAAGAGGACAAGACCCCTAAGCCGTGGGTTATAGAAAATCATAACGAGTTTGTACCAGTTAGCCTACAAGCCTTTTTATCTTCGATCATTTGAAAATACTGCTTTGTCAGTAAGATCGGTTCAATCAGATTGAGCTCTGGCAAGCGGTGCACAATTAGCTGAAGTAAAAAGTGAAAGGCAGAGTGTGGTACCAGCACTAAGAGGACATGTGGACCGAGGACAGAAGAAGGACAAGAGGGAGTGCTTTGGCATAGCGTCTCCAGGAAACTTAAGACTTTGAAAAAAAAGAAAAGTCTTTTAATCCTTTACGAGTTGTTTATCTCAGGGAGAAGGAATAGAAAATGTGTGGGTTTGGAAGCAGCATTTAATTGATCAGTGGTTCCGTGTAACTGGAATAGAAGCTGAGTGTGTATACTTGGGGTGAGCGGACATCGTGGAAGGGCTTTGAGGAAATGAGTTTGTAGGCACGATAAATATTTTATCGGTCGTTCTGAAGATCAAGGCAACGATGATAGTTTACAATGTGATTCTTGCCTATAATTCCATATGGCTGATAAAATGAAGCAGAATTTCTGTTAAGAACTATAGCTACCAAAAACTTTGTAACAGCACGCACTCAAATTGGTTTTGGAATAAGCAAGTCATAAATGCGCCTCTGATGTGGCCGTGATAGATCATTTGGGCTGTAGCAATGAGGGATATAATGACTCACTTTTGAGCCATACTTTTGAGCAAAGAGATGTGCAACCCATGTGTCAGTAAGTAAGTAGGAGCTGAGAAATGTGTCCCTACAGGGAGGTGTGTTTGAAAGGTCTTACTTTGTCCAAATCTATTATATACGGCCAGTAATACCACAGTTGTCTGCATCTCTCTTTGACTGAGAAATAGTCTTGGCAAAATAATAATGATGATGATAATAATAATAATTATATCATGCCTTTTGTATTTTCTAGGTATTCTGATTGGTAATTATTTTCTATGCATGTACTATATTCTACATGATGTGTTGGGCACCAAGGATATAATATTGAATAAAGCACAATTCCTACTTTTCAAGTAGCTGAGCAATTCTCATCTATTTTCTTCCCCAAACTACTCAGAGATAAAATCACATTCTAGTGATAACAGTGACCTACTGTTTGGTGATTGATATTCCTCTGTCCCGGGTGAACCAATGGGTCCATTGAGCATTGCTGTGCTACTGGCTGAGAAAGTTAAAACCACTATTATACCTTCCTTTATCACCCGTGCCTGCTGGTGGGATGGGGTCAGGTACATGTATATGTTCAGAAAGTTTTTGTATAAAATGCAGACAATCTATGAACCAGAAATATCCTTGTCTAGATATTTTCGGGTGGGACATAGAAAAGTGAAGGGCTGTGGGTTAGTAGAAGGGAAAGAGTGTGTTGGGGAGGCTTAGTTATCGCCCTTGAAGTCCATGATTGGAACAGGTATGGACAGAAAAAGCCCAAACATTTTAACTTTGTTCATCTAAATGATCTTAAGCCAAGGGATTGAAGAGTGGTAGCACAGTTACATATGTTAAACCTTTATTGCATATAGGATGTGAGGCTGTATTCAGTTGAGTTTCTTGATGTTCCACATAACAATAACCAAGTGAAGTTAGTGTAAGAAGAATGAAGTTGGGATGGTACCAGAGGGGTTCTTCATAACCTCAACCAGCACAAGAACAGGAACAGGGTCTAAAACGGCATTAGGAACACCAAAAGTCCCGCTTCTCAAGACGTGAATTCTTGCTTGCTTCTGGAATTCGGCTTTATTCTTCCTCCCCTAGAGCAGCTTTCTTTGCTCCTCTGTTTCCATGTTATAATTTGTCTGTCTCACATCCCTAAATGTGCCTTACGATAGTCCCAGCCTCCTTCAGTCTTTCAGTCCCACTTGCAAGTTCCTTGGGGAGATAGTGCAGTTGGTCCAGTTTGGATCAAAAGTCCAACTCTGATCTCATCAGTGTGGCTGGAAGGGGAGGGCGCAGGTGCAGTGATGGTGGCAGTGGTCGTGGGGTTGAAGTAGAACCACTCAGAACACCTGTGTTTACCAGGCGCCCACCCCTTTGGATGGGTGGTAGGAAGGTAGGTGTGCGGGTGAGTGGAGGTGTTTCTCAGAAAATGGGGGATGGCACTGAATTTGGGCATAGTGGCCTTATACGATACCTATGATTACAAAAAAGCTAACACATCTTGAGGATATTAGAAAAAAATAAGGATAGTAGAATAATAATGCAAGATAAGTGTTAAGGCATGTATTTGGTACAAGGCTTTCTAATAGTTAAAGCAAAACTTGAAGTATTCATTATTCTTTGATCCTATAACTTTGTTTTGTTCCTCAGTTATTTTGACTTATTTTTTTCCTAGGAGATCCTTTTCTCATACATGCAATATACAAGATTTTGTCTTCTAATTGAATTTTAAAAATATAAGTAAAACTTCCCAACATTTTCTTCAAGTAGAATAGTGGCAGCATCATTCTATTTCAGTGGATTGGGACCACAGTCCATGTCTTGAAAGCTAACATTTGAATTACTGTTCTTAAAAGACTGCATCTATTTATCCATTTTCAACCAGTTAATAGGTCCTCAAATATTGTACTCAATGCCATCGAAATATCTTACTATTAGTTTTCTAGATTGTTCCCCATGAGTTAATGATTTTGGCTATTTTTCTCATTGTGAAAGATGAAAGAGTCGGTGTAGTCTTGATAAAAATATACCAGTTCCTACTGTTAAAAGTTTTTTTGTCCCAGTCTTAAAGCTCAATACTTAAAAAATGGCCCCAGTTCTGTGGGATCCTGATTCCTTATGAAAGGCTGTTGAGTTGTCATTGATTAACTTGGCATATTAAGTTTCTTTCAGTTTATATTAAAATTCTTTTTTAACTATGGGGATTACTCTGCTTAGAAAGTAAAGTCTTTAAATGATGAAGCATTTATGTTCTTCTTTTTCGATGACTTAAGAAGAAAGCTTGACTTTAAGCCATGCGCCAGACACTCTAACTTTTCCTATTGTTTAAAAAAGGCCAGCATTAAAAAGTTAGTACAAAGAAAGAACCTAAACTACCTCTCTTCAGAACTTTTCACATTCTTAGTTCACTGAAAGCATTTGTCAGCACCTCATCACTAACATGGAGTATAAGTTAATGACACACAAAGTTTAAAACCTCATATTCAGTTAGAAGACCTATTAGTTTTGAAAGCAGTAAATAATAATTGGCAGTTACGGAATTTTAAATAGGATCTACGTGTTGTATTTTTGGTTTAGAGCGCGTATAGCATTTTGTGTTATGCTGTGGAACTTGATGTTTCACGTCAAGTTGTAACCTAAAGTCTCTTCCTGATTTTAATGTGGAATATTTCCTCCCTTTAATTGCTAACATGTTTTTCAAATATTTACGCATGGTTTTTAAAGTGCTAATTGGCACTAGAATAGTTGATGGATGGTAAACTGTTGGAATCAACATTAACTTAAAGCACATCCATAGTAAATTTTTGTATCCTGGCCTGCTGGCATTTGTGCATTAAATGCATCGTAGCCTAGCAGTAAAATACATAAAACGGCAGTATGCAGTTTCAGATTTTATCTCTCCAGAGCCTCAGATGCCAGCCACTGGGTATGCTTCAGCAGAATTTGATGGAGCCTTTTGTAGAATTGTAAATGTTACAGTGAGGGTCTTAGTTTTTTGAACAGAACAGTGCCTGTTTACGTGTTACAACTCATTTGGTTCAGTGGGGGGTTTTTAAAAATATCACCTTTCTTCTAAAACCCAAATACGTGATTAACGTAATCTTTCACGTCTCACTCTTGCTTTTTGTTTCATGCTTGTATTTCTTCCCAGATTTTCTCCCATTGTCATTAGCGTGTTCCATAAAAACATGCGTCCCGGCAGATCGAATGTGTTCCACTGAGCCAGGCATCCTGCCCCCTCATCTGCTCATCTTCCCTTACCTCTCTGTAGTTTCCCTGAGAATTTGCTATTTATCCAATACACCATTTTTGCAATTATTCTATTGTTCAGAGACATTTAGACAAAGGCCTTTTCTCCTCTGAATGCAGAACCTGGCTGGGAACTCCAGTCCCCACACCGTTTTCCTGTGTGGCCCCTGGGGATCCGCTCTGGGGACTCGGGTTCAGGGGACCGGAGAGGAGGCCTGGGGTTCACTTGTCAACTGCGTCTGTGCGGGTTCTGACCCAGGAACCCTGTCTGGCGACCACTGTGGCTTGTGGTGAGTTAACTTCGCAGCTCTGAACCTGGCTGCTGAGAAGGACAGGGGTTGTTGAGTGGTGATTTGCTGCCATTCTCCGTCTTCGCTAGCACGTGGTGAAGTCTGATGACAGTACCTCCCAAGTGTCATTGTCTTGTTGGATTATGTCGCATCGTTTATGGAGCATCAAGTGTGTGAAGCGCTGCTTTATGTAAGGGTATGGTCACTTCAGTCAGCACTGACGTAACATTTCAGTAGGTTTTCCCGTTATATTCTAATAATGGTTATTTTGACACCTTAAAGGCTTTCTCAGTCCATTTACTGAAGTTCCCTTAAAGCTTTACGTCAGTCGTATGCAAGAGTTAAAATGTCTTTTCTTGGCATAAAGTTTTAATTATTTTCAGTGGAACCAAAACCTCCTGAACCCCTTTCATCATCATCTAAAACTTGAACTTCTTCTATTTCTGGGTAAAAAATCCATTCACAAATGAGCTGTGCAATTCCATCACCCTTTTTGACTTCGGACTTGGCCAAAATTGAACAGTAGAACACCAACATTCCCTCTGTAATCTTCAGCTATGACACCAGCCCCTACATCTATGAAGTATTTTGCAGCCAAACCAGAATGTGGAGCTAGTCTCCCGTAGCACCCAGAAGGAAGAGCTATCTGAATGTCGGTTTTCACAAAGGCTTTCTCCATAGGTGGTAGTATGTAATCATAGGTGCTGTACAGGTCATAGCCCACGGCACGTGCATACCCCTTGGTCCAGGTGGTGGCGTGCTTCGAGAGCCGGACAAGGTGGAGCTGCATGCTGCCCTCCCCCGCAGGCCGGGCCCACTTGCTGGGGGAGATGACTTGTGCCTCTTGAGAGAAGGGCATGGCAGGGCAGAACGTGAGCCCAGGAGGGAGCGGGGGGACAAGAGAGAGAGAGCAGGGTGAGACCAGCACACTAAACTTGTTTTTTTAACTTAGAGTTAAAAGAGCAAAGCAACATTTTCTCGTATCTGAGTTGGAAGAAAATCCTAATTATCTCTAAATATGGAATGATTGTAAAATATGTAAGCCCCAAGTTGGGACACTTGTTTTTTTTTAAGTTTTATATATATATATATATATATATATATATATATATATATATATATATATATATATAAAGGGAAAGATTCAGTTTCTCTCTGGTTCAATACGTAAAGATGGAGAGCATTCAGCCATGATGTTCATGTCACATGGTGGCGTGAAGGGACCATATCTTCCTGGATGTGCATCTGTGCATCCAGCCATAGCACTTACAGGTGCTCCAGCTTTTTCTTAAGGAATCAACAAATGAATCATGACTCATTTCACACAACTTGTGGGATTTCCTTTTAACTAAGTTGGCTTAGACGTGAGAAAGTCCAGCAAGGTTCTCGCCTTATTATTAGGTCATTGGCAATGCTGATTGAAAACGGGGTGACTCTTACTGACGGGAGTGGACCTCTGTCTGGCGGATGGTACCCCTCCTCGAGCTGTCTGGACATGGTCATCCAGAAGAAGCAGAAGTGTGTGCTGGCTCAGATGCTTGCGCTGTCCAGTCTCTGATGCTAGGACCTTCTCACAGGGAGGTCAGAGAACCACAGTAGATTCCCACATGGAGGAGATGAGTGGAAGAGCATGACCCATCCAAAGATAGATACACAATGAAGTTCACTTTTTGAGATAAAATTTGTAACTCTAGTGTTTCAATGAAATTTATTCCTGTTTGAGGATCGTGGGATATCTTTTAAAATAACAAAACCCTTCTAAGTCCACTCTAGCCAGTGTGTAAATTCAGTGCATTTTAGGAGATACTGTAAATGTTCTGTTGCTAAAATGGCAGCCAATGTAATGAAAAAGCAGAGCTGCATCAATGGGAAGCAGGGATGGGCTGCATTCCGACACAATTCCGAGAACCAACTTCAACAACAGCAACAAAGCTTACACGTACTGGTCTTACTTTATATTGTGGATTCAAAGCAGAAGAGATTCTGCCTCTACAAAGTGAAGGCAGGGGGCTATGTTTTATTTATTTTCGACTTTATGAGGTGCATCATAAAATCTTAAGACCTTCAGAAGAGAAAATTATTGAAAGTTACCTCTGTTGTCTTATTTAAATAAGGCTTTGTGGTCAAATGCTCCAAGTCAGAGGGAACCATCAGAGTTCTGTTGAGACAAATCCATAGCGTATCCCAACAGGGCTTCTAGTTCAGAGTTTCTTATGTGGGAATTAGGACTATTGCCAGCAGTTTCCAAGATACTGGATTTTAAAAGATATCACAATTAACGTGTGGAAAAAACATATTGGCTTGAAGTTTCTATTGTTGGAAGATACCGGCTAAAACATTAAAAAATGTAACTTTTGAGATGGGAGCTATCTGATGGTTGCAGTTCAGTTTTCCAGCTCCTGCCCATCCTCTTTATCGGTGCTTGGGTAGTTTGGTTGGTTGGACTCAGCGGATGGAAGGTCCAATAATGGATATTCCTGGATCATTGTGTTCCCAATAATTGAGACCTGACTATTTCAGATGACCTAACTTCTGAGAGTGATGAACTGGAAATAGGACTTGGGATGTGATAGAGACCAAAGAAAAACTTATGAGGCAATCCTGTTCAAAGTATTTACAAAAATAAAGCCAATCAAAAGTGCCTCTTCTATGACTCTTTTAGTTCTTGGTCTTCGAACCAAAGAGAAGAATGACACTTCCTGTTTGGAAGGCTGGAGTGTTGAGGAGGATTTTTCATAAACCACTATGTTTAAGGTTAGATTTTAATGCTACTTGGGTAGTGAATTTCATGCTGTTTTAAACATTGGAGAAACTTCTGTAGGAAATGAGATTTAAAAATGAAAGGAAGAGAGGAAGAGATTGTTTTGACTTATAGAAAACTGTTTTCAGGGTTAATCCATGTTACTGCTTTCAGATAGGTTTTTAAAGAACAGGGTGGCTGACTGGTAGAACCTAAAACATCAAATGGGGAGACTTTGTGCTTGATCACTAGAGACTGAGCTGTCCCAGGATGCCGACCCCGTTGTGTAACTCTTGTCGCTATCTCATTAGCTTTTAGAGCCCACAGAAGCACAACCACATTTATCGAGTCTTGGGAAAGTTTTTGTTTAATGTAGGCTAACTTTTCAGTAGTTAATAGAAATGATGATCAAAGTTTGCTGATTAATTAGCCATTTTAAGCATAGTCATTGCCTGAAATATGTTTTGCCTGTCCACACAGTGTATTTTTTCTCTCACCGTTAAACAATATTCTAATTTGACTTGCCACTTGAGCAATAGGTGTCAGGTTATGCAGTGAGAATAAGACAGCTCTCTGTAGTAATCCATCCGATTGCAAACTCACCCGAGTGCTTCGCGTCCCCTCCCTAATCTTGATGAGCATTTCTAGGTAATATTAAGAGCTAAACATGTGAGTTCCTTACAGAGCTTAAAAGCTATGTGTCTCAGTGTAATAAATCTCTAGGTAAATTCTTGGCAGTGATGCATACGTTTCATGTGTGCCGTGATTATCTCCAGTCATAATTATTTAATACACACGGTATGTGTAACATTTATCTTCCCAAGGGAAAAATGATGTGGCATAATTCTAGCAGATTATTTATGTTGTTTCTGCTTATAATGTTTGGTAAAAAATGCTGTGTATCTGTCTTTGAAACCCCTTCTGTTCTATTTTTAAATGGCTGCATGAAAATAAAGAAACGAAGCAGAGTAAGTAATCTTGTTTCTGCATGTTTCCTCTTATAAATTACTGTGAATTCCTAATGTTCATTGAATTGATCTGCGGATGGGAACTGGCTGACGGTGAGGGTGTCCCCCTAACTGTTTGATGAGCAGTTCAGTAATGTTACCTGTTCTATAAATTTGCGCGAAGATTTGAAAGTTTCATTCGCCGTTGTAGACTGGGAAAATTTGTGTTCTTATTATCAAATATTGAATAACTAAATTTCAGAAAAATAACTTATGGAATAAGTTAAAAAATTTAAAAACATTTCTTCCTTTTGTGTGTTTGAAAACTAGACAGCAGGCTAGTAATTTCTTGCCTTTTCAGATAATTTCATTTGTGTTCTGGCAGTACTAAGTGTTTATCTGTCAGGGGTCCTTCTCCATGATGGTCTTAAATACTAATGTGCTCATTCATTGTGTTGAACCAAAAGAATACATTAAATGTCTAAAACAATATGAAAGAAGAAGAAAACCACTCGGTTAATACAGTGAAAATTAAAGCTATGTATTTATTCCCAGTGGAATCCTGAGACTTACTGATAAAATGAGTGTTGGTAATTGCTCTGATCTGCAAAGTATTTTTCTTCTTTGTACAAAAATGTATTCATCTGGTATACTCAGCGTTTTAGTGAGTAATATAAAGTGTTAACTTCAAAATTTAAAACAATTTTTCATTATTACTTTACTATCAATATATGTTGAAAATTCAGTAGGTTCTAGAGGTATAGAACAAGTAATTTATTTATGGTATTTTTTTCTAATTTCATTTTATCATAAATATATATTTTACATTAAAACGTGCTTATAGTGTAAGGCATTGAAAAACAAAGGAGTACAAAGTAGAAAATATGTCTCCTGTAATTCTACAATATCAGATGTTTACTACAATATGTTAATATTTTGGGGTGTGTCATTTGTTCTTTCCATGCCTGTGATTATATTTTTTAATAGCTATATTGGTTTAAAATACCTTGGATGTACAGTGATTTATTTAATGCATCTCTTTGTATAGTTAAAGGTGTTGTTATGAATTTTTGATAGAACTGTTATCAGTGTTTTCCCTCTCAATGTCCATGTTTTTAGATTCTCACTGAGATCTTGTCCACATGTTTCTCTCTGTTGACAAGTGCTTTCCAGCAATGGTGGTGTTTGGCCCATCCCATGAGTTTAAGGGGCCTCAGGCCACTTTGAAAGCTCTACTCCTGGAGTGCCTGTTACCTTCTGTCTCTCACCTCATCCCTTTAGATTGGGGCAGTTGGGATTTTGGTCAGAGATGAGCCAGTTGTGGAAACGTGGCCTTGATTCAGTAACAGGAGATCACATTGTAAAGATCACATTGCGAGATGGGCTACACATAAGTTACTCTTCAAAAAAAAAAATTATTTCTGTATTTCGGCTGTGCCGGGTCTTAGTTGCCACATGTGGGATCTTTAGTTGTGGCATGCAGACTTCTTAGTTGTGGTGTGGGAACTCTTAGTTGCGGCACGCATGCGGGAACTAGTTCCCTGACCAGGGATTGAACCTAGGCCCCCTGCATTGGGAGCTCGAGTCTTACGCACTGGACCACCATGGAAGTCCCTAAGTTATTCTTTAGTCAAGCAATTAATAAAAATTTGAACTGATGAAAGAGGACTCCAGTGGTTGTCTGAAATTCACACCCTGCCTATTTTTTGAGGAGGGTAGCGTCAACGCATATGGGGCTTTCTACGTGTGATAGAAGACTGAAATTACATCCTGAGGGAAGCTGTCCATTTCCACAAAGCTTATGTGAGTTATTGAGTGGATGAACTTGTACTATGGGAGCAGAAAGGGAGGGACACACTCCTTGCATGCTGTGGGTAATAGTGGTTAACAGTAAACTTTGGCTTCACACGGCTTTGTAGAGTCTCGGTTTAGTGCTTAATATGACTGAGCCAGAGCTGCTCCAGTGTAATGAGAATACCATTTCCTACATCATGAAATCATCATAAGGGTTAAATGAGCTAAGTCGATGTCGCTCAGCACAGGACGTCTTAACACTCTAGCTGGTCTTTGTTCTTGTCACCTGCAGATTAGGGCAGTGCTTTGCCAACTTGACTTTGGATTAGAGTTGACTGGAGGGTTTGGGAAAATAGATTTCTAGCCCCCAGTAAGTCTGGGTGGGGCCTGAGTACTTGCATTTCTACTGAGTTCCCACGTGGTGATGATGCTCCTGGCCAGGGATCATACTTCGAGTACCTCTGGGTTAGGGCATTATAAGGGCAGGTATTATTTTGAGCCAATAAATGATATAACTTTTTCTTTTTGGCCACCTGCATGGATAACATTTAAATCACTTCAAACTTATCATCTAGTCCCATTTTTTTGTAAGTGGTCAAATCTGAATTGTTTTGGATTATTGTAGAAATTTAAAGCTAGAATTACATAGTTATTTTAGAGCTAGAATGATGTAGAATTTTGAGGATTTTGATAGCCTTTAAGTTTATACATAATATATGAGTATGTAATATTATATGAGTATATAATATTGGCTTAATTTTAATGAAAGTGGTTTAAGAAAAGTCATTTTCTTTGATACAGACTCTGTATATGTTTCTGATGGATCTGGTTCATTAAAACAAGGGATTTTTTTTCAGAATATAAAAAGAGATGCAGAATTTAAAACAATATTAGACTGTGAGCTTAAATTTTTTTTTTTTGCTTCCTCGTGAAAAATCTGCAGGGACTAGGCTCCTTTTCACGGCATTATTTCTACCAGATGTTTAAAACAACTGGAATCGTCTTGAGTATTGTCATGAGTTGCCATTGATTGGCCATCATCTGTGAGAATGAAGCTTCACTCATGTAATTTTCTTGATGAGTACAAGACAGGGGCAGGCACTGAGTGTACGGTGTTGACACACTTAATTTAGTACCCCTTCTGCAAAGCTATTACATTGACTATTAATTGGTCTTCTGATAAAATTTCTGCTTAATGCAAATGATGAAAAAAAATGCACCCTTGGATACTAGCTGCAGCTTCTGAAATAATTCTCATGCCCTGAGATCTCATTAGTGACAGCAAGGACATCCACTTTTCTTTTGAACGTAATTAGATTTCTTTTAAATATAATGATAAAAATATATTAGACTGTGGTAAAAAAATCTTTTAAGCAAAATCCTTAACTTAGAACTTTACAGTTTGTTGTAGTTCTGTTGCGTCGTCTCTTTCTTAGCAGTTTGAAAAGCAAAGAGGAGCTTGTCTGCGTTCAATCCAGCACACCAGGCTGTGCTTTTCCATGGCAGTGCCTCTGTCAGCAGGCGCGAAACTTAGCAGTTTCAAACCAGAAACACTCCAACTCGCATTGTGGTTTGAAAAGCACAAGCGGTGAATAGGAAGTAGGTTTCTGCGTGTGTTTTCCTGGCTTGGTCTTGTCTCTCCTTTATTTTTCTCTTTCTCGTTCTCCCTTTCTCACCATCTTCTGTTTTAGGATTTTTTAGTCAACTCTAGTAACTTACTCTGGTTGTTTATGATGATGTGAGAGCTGTCTTATTGTTAAAGTTCTTGTGTGAAAAGTTGTGAAGTTTAAACCAAAAAACAGCAAAACCTGAAACCAGTGGCTTCTTCACAACGTGTAGAGCATAGGAATTTATTACTTTCTGGTAAAGGATTTACAGATTATGAGACTGTCCTGCCTTGCTCTATCTTTTTATTCATTTGTCACAAAACCCTTCAGTCTCCTTCAGTTTCACAACTCGCTGCAGTGAGCATCCGTCATTTTTTAAAATTAATTAATTAGTTTATTTACTTTTGGCTGTGTTGGGTCTATGTTTCTGTGCGAGGGCCTTCTCTAGTTGTGGCGAGTGGGGGCCACTCTTCATCGTAGTGCACGGGCCCCTCACTGTCGCGGCCTCTCTTGTTGCGGAGCACAAGCTCCGGACGCTCAGGCTCAGTAGTTGTGGCGCACGGGCCTAGTTGCTCCGCGTCATGTGGGACCTTCCCAGACTAGGGCTCGAACCCGTGTCCTCTGCATTGGCAGGCAGATTCTCAACCACTGCGCCACCAGGGAAGCCCCGTCATTTTTATTATAGGAAAAAAAAAATGGAACCAAGTTTTAACTGTGTCCATTGAGAGGCTATGGTTACATTTACTTCTTTTTTTTTTTTTTATAAATTTATTTATTTATTTTTGGCCGCGTTGGGTCTTTGTTGCCGTGCACGGGCTTTCTCTAGTTGTGGTGAGCGGGGGCTACTGTTCCTTGTGGTACGTAGGCTTCTCATTGCGGTGGCTTCTCTTGTTGCGGAGCATGGGCTCTAGGCGTGCAGGCTTCAGTAGTTGTGGCTGGTGGGCTCAGTAGTTGTGGCTCGCAGGCTCTAGAGCACAGGCTCAGTAGTTGTGGTACATGGGTTTAGTTGCTCCGTGGCATGTGGGATCTTCCCAGACCAGGGCTCGAACCCGTGTCCCCTACATTGGCAGGCGGATTCTTAATCACTGTGCCACCAGGGAAGCCCTACATTTACTTCTTAAGTATTAGCAGATTCCGCTTACAGCAATGCATACGTGGGCCCTGTAGGAGTGACCGTCAGATGGCGTGAACTACAAGGTCAGTTAGTGGTCTTGAAACTTGTGACTGTCTCCAGTGTTGGCACTGGAGACATTTGCGGCTGGATTGTTTGTTCTTGGTTGCGTGGGACTGTCCTGAGCGTTGTAGGAGGTTTAGCGGATTTCCCTGACCTGTACCAGCTAGTGTCAATACCACCCTCCCCCAGTTGTGACAACCAGAAGTGTCTCCACACCTGCCAATGTCCCTGGGACAAACACTCTAGAGGAAGAGGTGCATTTGACTTGGTGGCCCAGTGAACAAATATGTAAATCTGTAAACAGCCTTCCTACTTAAAGTATACATTGATATTTTCTATTCTTTTCTGTTCCATTTCATTCATTTCATACCATTTTATTTAAATTTATTATTATCATTATTATTATTTGGCTGTGAGGCATGAGGGACCTTTCATTTTTTGGGTTTTTTTTTTTCCTAACATCTTTATTAGAGTATAATTGCTTTACATTGTTGTGTCAGTTTCTGCTGTATAACAAAGTGAATCAGCTATACATAAACATATATCCTCATATCTCCTTCCTCTTGTGTATCCCTCCCACCTTCCCTATCCCACCCCTCCAGGTAGTCACAAAACACCAAGCTGATCTCCTTGTGCTATGCGGCTGCTTCCCACTAGCTATCTATTTTACATTTGGTAGTGTATATATGTCCATGCCACTCTCTCACTTTGTCCCAGCTTACCCTTCCCCCTCCCCATGTTCTCAAGTCCATTCTCTATGTCTGTGTCTTTATTCCTATCCTGCCCCTAGGCTGTTCAAACCTTTTTTTTTTTTAGATTCCATATATATGTGTTAGCATTCGGTATTTGTTTTTCTCTTTCTGACTTACTTCACTCTATATGAAAGACTCTAGGACCATCAACCTCACTACAAATAATTCAATTTCGTTTCTTTTTATGGCTGAGTAATATTCCATTGTATATATGTGCCACATCTTCTTTATCCATTCATCTGTCGCTGGACACTTAGGTTGCTTCCATGTCCTGGTAAATGTAAACAGTGCTGCAATGAACATTGTGGTACATGACTCTTTGAAT
This sequence comes from Delphinapterus leucas, assembly GCF_059928025.1. Lineage (NCBI taxonomy): Eukaryota > Metazoa > Chordata > Mammalia > Artiodactyla > Monodontidae > Delphinapterus > Delphinapterus leucas. The sequence continues at coordinate 17,819,394 of NC_143130.1, read as the reverse complement.
TATGGTTTTCTCAGGGTATATGCCCAGTAGTGGGATTGCTGGGTCATATGGTAGTTCTATTTTTAGTTTTTTAAGGAACCTCTATACTGTTCTCCATAGTGGCTGTATCAATTTACATTCCCACCAACAGTGCAAGAGGGCTCCCTTTTCTCCACACCCTCTCTGGCATTTATTTGTAGATTTTTTGATGATGGCCATTCTGACTGGTGTGACGTGATACCTCATTGTAGTTTTGATTTGCATTTCTCTAATGATTAGTGATGCTGAGAATCCTTTCATGTGTTTGTTGGCAATTTGTATATCTTCCTTGGAGAAATGTCTATTTAGGTCTTCTGCCCATTTTTGGATTGCGTTGTTTGTTTTTTGATATTGAGCTGCATGAGCTGCTTGTATATTTGGAGATTAATCCTTTGTTGCTTCATTTGCAAATATTTTCTCCCATTCTGAGGGTTGTCTTTTCATCTTGTTTATGGCTTCCTTTGCTGTGCAAAAGCTTTTAAGTTTCATTAGGTCCCATTTGTTTATTTTTGTTTTTATTTCCATTTCTCTAGGAGGTGGGTCAAAAAGGATCTTGCTGTGATTTATGTCATAGAGTATTCTGCCTATGTTTTCCTCTAAGAGTTTTAGAGTGTCTGGCCTTATGTTTAGGTCTTTAATCCATTTTGAGTTTATTTTTGTGTATGGTGTTAGGGAGTGTTCTAATTTCATTCTTTTACATGTACCTCTCCAATTTTCCCAGCACCACTTATTGAAGAGGCTGTCTTTTCTTCATTGTATATCCTTGCCTCCTTTGTCATAGATTAGTTGACCATATGTGTGTGGGTTTATCTCTGAGCTTTCTGTCCTGTTCCATTGATCTGTATTTCTGTTTTTGTGCCAGTACCATGCTGTCTTGATTAATGTAGCTTTGTAGTATAGTCTGAAGTCCAGGAGCCTTATTCCTCCAGCTCCTTTTTTCTTTCTCAAGATTGCTTTGGCTCTTCGGGTGTTTTGTGTTTCCATACAAATTGTGAAATTTTTTGTTCTAGTTCTATGAAAATGCCATTGGTAGTTTGATAGGAATTGCATTGAATCTGTAGATTGCTTTGGGTAGTATAGTCATTTTCACAATGTTGATTCTTCCAATCCAAGAACATGGTATATCTCTCCATCTGTTTGTATCATCTTTAATTTCTTTCATCAGTGTCTTATAGTTTTCTGCATACAGGTCTTTTGTCTCCTTCAGTAGGTTTATTCCTAGGTATTTTATTCTTTTTGTTGCAGTGGTAAATGGGAGTGTTTCCTTAATTTCTCTTTCAGATTTTTCATCATTAGTGTATAGGAATGCAAGAGATTTCTGTGCATTAATTTTGTATCCTGCTACTTTACCAAATTCATTGAATAGATCTAGTAGTTTTCTGGTAGCGTCTTTTGGATTCTCTATGTATAGTATCATGTCATCTGCAAACAGTGACAGCTTTACTTCTTCTTTTCCCATTTGGATTCCTTTTACTCGTTTTTCTTCTTTGATTACTGTGGCTAAAACTTCCAAAACTATGTTGAATAATATTGGTGAGAGTGGAAAACCTTGTCTTGTTTCTGATCTTAGAGGAAATGCTTTCAGATTTTCACCATTGAGAATGATGTTGGCTGTGGGTTTGTCATATAAGGTCTTTATTATGTTGAGGTAAGTTCCCTCTGTGCCTACTTTATGGAGGGTTTTTATCATAAATGGGTGTTGAATTTTGTCAAAAGCTTTTTCTGCATCTATTGAGATGATCATATCTTCAGTTTGTGAATATGGTTTATCACATTGATTGATTTGCGTATACTGAAGAATCCTTGCACTCCTGGGATAAACCCCACTTGATCATGGTGTATGATCCTTTTAATGTGCTGTTGGATTCTGTTTGCTAGTATTCTGTTGAGGATTTTTGCATCTATGTTCATCAGTGATATTGGCCTGTAGTTTTTTTTCTTTGTGACATCGTTGTCTGGTTTTGGTATCAGGGTGATGGTGGCCTTGTAGAATGAGTTTGGGAGTGTTCCTCTCTCTGCTGTATTTTGGAAGAGTTTGAGAAGAATAGGTGGTAGCTCTTCTCTAAATGTTTGACAGAATTCACCTGTGAAGCCATCTGGTCCTGGGCTTTTGTTTGTTGGAAGATTTTTAATCACAGTCTCACTTTCAGTGCTTGTGATTGGTCTGTTTATATATTCTGTTTCTTCCTGGTTCCGTCTCGGAAGGTTGTGCTTTTCTAAGAATTTGTCCATTTCTTCCCGGTTGTCCATTTTATTGGCATAGCGTTGCTTGTAGTAATCTCTCATGATCCTTTGTATTTCTGCAGTGTCATTGTTACTTTATTTTCTTTTCTAATTCTATTGATTTGAGTCTTCTCCCTTTTTTTCTTGATGAGCCTGGCTAATGGTTTATCAATTTTGTTTATCTTGTCAAAGAACCAGCTTTTACTTTTTTTGTTTGTTTGTTTTTGTTTTTTGCGGGACGCAGTCCTGTCACTGCTGTGGCCTCTCCCGTTGCGGAGCAAAGGCTCCGGACGTGCAGGCTCAGTGGCCATGGCTCACGGGCCCAGCCGCTCCGCGGCACGTGGGATCCTCCCGGACCGGGGCACGAACCCGTGTCCCCTGCGTCAGCAGGCGGACTCTCAACCACTGCGCCACCAGGGAAGCCCCCCAGCTTTTACTTTAATTGAGCTTTGCTATCGTTTCCTTCATTTCTTTTTCATTTATTTCTGATCTAATCTTTATGATTTCTTTCCTTCTGCTAAATTTGGGGGTTTTTTTTGTTCTTCTTTCTCTAATTGTTTTAGGTATATGGTTAGGTTGTTTGAGTTGTTTCTTGTTTCTTGAGGTAGGATTGTATTGCTATAAACTTCCCTTTTAGAACTGCTTTTGCTGCATCCCATAGGTTTTGGGTTGTTGTGTTTTCATTGTCATTTGTTTCTAGGTATTTTTTGATTTCCTCTTTGATTTCTTCAGTGATCTCTTGGTTATTTAGTAGTGTGTCGTTTAGTCTCCATTTGTTTGTGTTTTTCTTTTTTTTTTTTTTCCCGGTACACGGGCCTCTCGCTGTTGTGGCCTCTCCCGTTGCAGAGCACAGGCTCCGGATGCGCAGGCCCAGCGGCCATGGCTCACGGGCCCAGCCGCTCTGCGGCATGTGGGATCTTCCGAGACTGGGGCATGAACCCGCGTCCCCTGCAGCGGCAGGCAGACTCTCAACCACTGCACCACCAGGGAAGCCCTGTTTGTGTTTTTTACAGATTTTTTCCTGTAATTGATATCTAGTCTCATAGCATTGTGGTCGGAAAAGATAGTTGATATGATTTCAATTTTCTTAAATTGACCAGGGCTTGATTTGTGACCCAAGATATGATGTATCCTGGAGAATGTTCCATGAGCACTTGAGAAGAAAGTGTATTCTGTTGTTTTTGGATGGAATGTCCTATAAATATCAATTAAGTACATCTTGTTTAATGTATCATGTAACGCTTGTGTTTCCTTATTTATTTTCGTTTTGGTTGATCTGTCCATTTGTGAAAGTGGGGTGTTAAAATCCCCTACTATGATTGTGTTACTGTCAATTTCCCCTTTTATAGCTGTTAGCATTTTCCTTATGTATTGAGGTGCTCCTGTGTTGGGTGCATAAATATTTACAATTGTTATATCTTCTTCTTGGGTTGATTTCATTTTTCTCTTTTTTTTTTTTTTGGCGGTACGTGGGCCTCTCACTGTTGTGGGCTCTCCCGTTGTGGAGCACAGGCTCCGGACGCGCAGGCTTAGTGGCCATGGCTCATGGGCCCAGCCGCTCCACGGCATGTGGGATCTTCCCAGACTGGAGCATGAACCTGTGTCCCCCGCATCGGCAGATGGACTCTCAACCACTGCGCCACGAGGGAAGCCCTGATTTCTTGATCATTATGTAGTATCCTTCTTTGTCTCTTGTAATAGTCTTTGTTTTAAAGTCTATTTTGTCTGAGATGAGAATTGCTTCTCCAGCTTTCTTTTGATTTCCATTTGCATGGAATATCTTTTTCCATCCCCTAACTTTCAGTCTGTATGTGTCCCTAGGTCTGAAGTGGGTCTCTTGTAGACAGCATATATATGGGTCTTGTTTTTGTATCCATTCAGCCAGTCTATGTCTTTTGGTTGGAGCATTTAATCCATTTACATTTAAGGTAGTTATCGATACGTATGTTCCTTTTACCATTTTCTTAACTGTTTTGGGTTTGTTATTGTAGGTGTTTTCCTTCTCTTGTGTTTCCTGCCTAAAGCTGGTTTGGTGGAGCTGAATTCTCTTAGCTTTTGCTTGTCTGTAAAAGTTTTAATTTCTCTGTCGCATCTGAATGAGATCCTTGCTGGGTAGAGTAATCATGGTGGTAGATTTTTCCCTTTCATCACTTTAAATATGTCCCGCCATTCCTTTCTGGCTTGCAGAGTTTCTGCTGAAAGGTCAGCTGTTAACCTTATGGGGATTCACTGGTATGTTATTTGTTATTTTTCCCTTGCTGCTTTTAATATTTTGTATTTGTATTTAATTTTTGATAGTTTGATTAATGTGTATCCTGGCGTGTTTCTCCTTGGATTTATCCAGTATGGGACTCTCTGTGCTTCCTGGACTTGATTGACTCTTTCCTTTCCCATATTAGGGAAGTTTTCAACTATAATCTCTTCAAATATTTTCTCAGTCCCTTTCTTTTTCTCTTCTTTTTCTGGGACCCCTATAATTTGAATGTTGGTGAGTTTAATGTTGCCCTAGAGGTCTCTGAGACTGTCCTCAATTCTTTTCATTCTTTTTTCTTTATTCTGCTCTGCAGTAGTTATTTGCACTATTTTATCTTCCAGGTCACTTATCTGTTCTTCTCCCTCAGTTATTCTGCTATTGATTTCTTCTAGAGAATTTTTAACTTCATTTATTGTGTTGTTCATCATCGTTTGTTCACTCTTCAGTTCTTCTAGGTCCTTGTTAAACGTTTCTTGTATTTTCTCCATTCTATTTCTGAGGTTTTGGATCATCTTTACTGTCATTACTCTGAATTCTTTTTCAGGTAGACTGCCTATTTCCTCTTCATTTGTTTGGTCTGGTGGGTTTTTACCTTGATCCTTCATCTGCAGTGTATTTCTCTGTCTTCTCATTTTGCTTAACTTACTGTGTTTGGGGTCTCCTTTTAGCAGGCTGCAGTTTCGTAGTTCCTGTTGTTTTTGGTGTCTGTCCCCAGTGGGTAAGGTTGGTTCAGTGGGTTGTGTAGGCTTCCTGGTGGAGTGGACTGGTGCCTGTGTTCTTGGGGGACGATGCTGGATCTTGTCTTTCTGGTGGGCAGGACCACGTCCGGTGGTGTGTTTTGGGGTGTCTGTGACCTTATTATGGTTTAGGCAGCCTCTCTTCTAATGGATGGTGTTGTGTTCCTGTCTTGCTTGTTGTTTGTCATGGGGTGTCCAGCACTGGAGCTTGCTGGTCTTTGGGTGGAGCTGGGTCTTAGTGTTGAGATGGAGATCTCTGGGAGAGCTCTCACCGATTGATATTATTTGGGGCTGGGAGGTCTCTGGTGGACCAGTGTCCCCACCTTGGCTCTCCCACCTCAGAGGCTCAGACCTGACACCAGGCTGGAGTGCCAAGACCCTGTCAGCCACATGGCTCAGAAGAAAAGGGAGAAAAAAAGAAATAAATAAATAAAAGGTTATTAAAATAAAAAATGAAAAAAATATTAAAAATTAAAAAATAAAAAGTAATAAGAAAAACAAAAGAAAGAAAGAATAAAGCAGTCAAACCAAAAAACAAATCCACCAATGATAATAAGCGCTAAAAACTATACTTATAAAAAAAAAAAAGGAGAGACAGAACCCTAGGACAAATGGTAAAAGCAAAGCTATACAGACAAAATAACACAAAGAAGCATACACATACACACTTACAAAAAGAGAAAAAGGAAAAAAAAATTTATATATAAAAAAGGAAGAGAGCAACCAAATCAATAAACAAATCTACCAAAGATAATAAACTCTAAATATTAAACTAAGATAAACATAAAACCAGAAACAAATTAGATGCAGAAAGCAAACCCGAAGTCTACCGTTGCTCCCAAAGTACACCACCTCAATATTGGGGTGATTCATTGTCTACTTAGGTATTCCACAGATGCAGGTACATCAAGTTGATTGTGGGGATTTAATCCTCTGCTTCTCAGGCTGCTGGGAGGGGTTTCCCTTTCTCTTCTTTGTTCGCACAGCTCCTGGGGTTCAACTTTGGATTTGGCCCCGTCTCTGTGTTTAGGTCTCCTAAGGGCATCTCTTCTTCGCTCAGACAGGACGGGGTCACGGTAGCAGCTGATTCGGGGTCTCTGGCTCACTTAGGCCGGGGGAGGGGAGGGGTATGGATGCGGGGCGAGCCTGCCGCTGCAGCGGCTGGCGTGACGTTGCACCAGCCTGGGGCGCGCCCTGTGTTCTCCCAGGGAAGTTGTCCCTGGATCACGGGACCCTGGCAGTGGTGGGCTGCACAGGCTCCTGGGAGGGGAGGTGTGGATAGTGACCTGTGCTTGCACACAGGCTTCTTGGTGATGGTAGCAGCAGCCTTAGCGTCTCATGCCCGTCTCTTGGGTCCCCGCTGATAGCCGCGGCTCACGCCCGTCTCTAGAGCTCCTTTAGGTGGCGCTCTGAATCCCCTCTCCTTGCACACTCCGAAACAATGGTCTCTTGCCTGTTCGTTAGCTCCAGACTTTTTCTTGGACTCCCTCCCGGCTAGCTGTGGTGCACTAGTCCCCTTCAGGCTGTGTTCACGCCGCCAACCCCAGTCCTCTCCCTGGGATCCGACCGAAGCCCGAGCCTCAGCTCCCAGCCCCTACCCGCCCCAGCCAGGGAGCAGACAAGCCTCTCGGGCTGGTGAGTGCCGGTCGGCACCGATCCTCTGTGCAGGAATCTCTGCTTTGCCCTCCGCACCCTTGTGGCTAAGCTCTCCTCCGCGACTCCGAAGCTTCCCCCACTCCGCCACCCCCCGTCTCTGCCCGCGAAGGGGCTTCCTAGTGTGTGGAAACTTTTCCTCCTTCACAGCGCCCTCCCAGAGGTGCAGGTCCCGTCCCTATTTTTTTTTTTCCCTTTCCCGTACGCGGGCCTCTCACCGCTGTGGCCTCTCCCGTTGAGGAGCACAGGCTCCGGACGCGCAGGCCCAGCGGCCATGGCTCACGGGCCCAGCCGCTCCGCGGCATGTGGGATCTTCCCGGACCGGGGCACCAACCTGCGTCCCCTGCATCGGCAGGCGGACTCTCAACAACTGCGCCACCAGGGAAGCCCCCCCATCCCTATTTTTTTGTCGCTGTTTTTTCTTTTTTCTTTTGCTCTACCCAGGTACGTGAGGAATTTCTTGCTCTTTGGGAGGTCTGAGGTCTTCTGCCAGCATTCAGTAGGTGTTCTGTATGAGTTGTTCCACATGTAGATGTATTTCTGATGTATTTTGGGGGAGGAAGGTGATCTCCATGTCTTACTCCTCTGCCATCTTGAAGGTCTCCAGCATGTGGGATCTTAGGTCTCTGACCAGGGTTTGAAGCAGCGCCCCCTGCATTGGAAGCAGGAGTCTTAACTGCTGGACCACCAGGGAGGTCCCTAAAAGTTATTGTAAGTATATTTTTCTGGATGGAGTGGGTCCCTATGGCGCTTATTATTCACTATTTGTGGGATAAAGATATATTGTGGGTTTTCTTAAAGTGCGCTGTACCAGGGCTAAAGAACATGCTTTGTCCTGGGCTTCCTGTAGCTGCTGTGTGCAGAGATGGTTCTGAAAAACAGCAGCAGGTGGGGCAGCTGAACTGCCCAGAGCCGCTCCTCCCTGTGATCCGACACCTGCCACACAAGATGGATCGTCCTGTTGCAGACCTGTGGCTTCCTCGGTTCAGGAGACAGAGGTTACGCTGTCAGCAGGAGAGGGTGTGCCGTCTTGGGCTTCAGGGGGTTTGCACAAGATTCAAATTGGAGGTTGCCCGTGAGGCCAGACTTCATCTGTGGAGGATCTATAGAATAAGAGAACTCTGTTATTCCTTTAGGAACATAGATTAGATCTTAGGGCGGAAGTCTTTTTGAGTCTCATACTACAGATTGGGGAGGTTTAAATTTCCGCTTCTGTAAAGGAAGCATTTAGAATGTTAGGTGTATATGCATTGGAAGTCCTTGCCTCCTCTTTGCATTTGTGTTTCTCATGCAGATACCATGTGTGAAATATCAGTTACACACAGTTATGTACAGGATGATGGTTCTCTTAGGCAACAAATAAGAAACCTTCTGAGTGCCTTATAAATAATGTATTAAGATTAGGAAAGAAGCATTAACTTTATCTCCTGAAAAATTGGCTCCTGCATTTTCTATATTATTGTGAATATGTCTTTATGGAATGTTTTGATTATTTAATTGTTTTGAATGGTGGTTATTTTTTTTTCTTTAAAATTTTACCTGTATCTCAAATTAAGGCTATGAGAGCTTGTGAAAAAGTTGCTATGGTGACTATATATTTAGGCTTCTATCTCCAACTTAGGAATGGATTTGTGCTCTAAAACCTCATTTTAAAATCAGTTATTTGGAACTCTGTTGTTTTTTTCATAGAAACAATATTGCAAGTAATAGATTTCAGACTCAAGCAAAACTACTTACTTAAATCAGAAAGTAAAGGAAATTTCATACACTTCTATCTTTATAAATATAATAGAGTACTCATTTTTTTCACCTCATGAATTCTTCTACTAGAAGAGGTTTAGCAAAGGGTCTGTTTGTTTGGCACTTTTTCTTACCTTACGGGATTTGAAATATAGCGTGTATTGGACCACAAGGTGCTTTGGAGGATTCATTCATTCCTTCAGTAAATATTTACTGTGTACCTACTATGTGCAAGGCACGGGTTGAGGCCCTGGGGCCTTAACATTGAATAAAATGGTTAATCCCTCCCTGATGCTTGCTGGCAGTTGGGAGCTGACCTCTAAGTAATGCCCTGGGAATGGGGTAGGAGGCCAGGAAGGAGGCTGTCTGCAGGGCTTGTTCTCTGATTGCTAACAGAACCCTGGGAAAGGGGCCCTGGGGTTCCTGAAGTTTCTGCTCCATAGACCTTGTCTCTCAAATTCCCCTTCTACGCTGTCTGTTGTGCACTGGAGCCCGTTCTGAGCTCTACCATCGTGAGATACTCATGGTTCATCTTTGTCTTCAGGGTGTCAAGAGAGCCTAAAGCACAGATATGCCTGTAAATGTTCAACAACCCACTGATTTGTAGAGTTTGTTGGTTTCTGTGGTGTGAATGCTCTACTGCGGCCCATTTCAAGAACCAGTGTGATGTCGTCAGTGAGTGTGGAGTTGGAAACACACCATTTACACCATTATGTAACATTTCCACCCTGTGGATGACAGAGACATGCATATCCTCAGACCACAGAGAGCAGTGAAACGCAGTAGTGTAATTAGGAAGGGGTGAGTTTTATTTATTCACCTTTGATTTTAACTGAATTTATTTAATTGTAAGTTTGCATAAGTAAATTTTAATGATGACTGTGTTTAACAGTGGGTTTGCAGAATTCCTGGAAATTTAACCGTGAGTTCTCGAGAGCCAGCACACCACTGAGAGCGCCACGATGCCTTGCCTGAAATCCCTACGGCCAGATGTTAGAGTCCAGATTTTTTCCCATTTTAGAAAGGCAGTAGGGAAGGTGATCAGAACATGTAACATCCCCTGTGATGCTGAAGGCAGAACTCCGTAGTCCAATCATTGACGGCTCTGCGGGGACACGTTACTTCTCTCCAACATGCGAGTAAATGCATATTATAAATAATCTTGCATCGGTCCAGATTCGGCTTTGCAGAATGTGCTTCTCAGAAACTTACGAAAACATGTTCGATTCTGGAGCCATTTGATGTTGGAATTGTGGATAAGGCATTGTGAAGCTGTATTATTTGTTTGCAAATCAAGGATTGTTATTCCAGGTCTATGAGAACCTGTGCGTTTGCTTTCTGTGTTTGAAAGAGGGTGGAAACTCAGCAGCCCTCCCCCTGGGATCAGAGCTGCCTTGCAGGAGGGGCTGTGGCCCCGCCTCCCTCTTCTTCCTCTGCAGCCTCTGGCCCGGTGACTCCCCTTCGCCCTTGAAGACTCTTTCTGTGCTTCATTCTTTCTGCCCAGCTTCTCCGCCCCGCCTCTCGCAGGGCTTCACCCCAGTCGATCTGCTGCTCTGTTCACCCTGGCACCTGTGTCCCGCCTGGCAGTGATGGTACAGAGACCGCAATATGTGCAGTCCAGCCCCAGAGCTCATCCTCCAGGAAGTGGAATGAAGCTGACAGCTACCTCCGAAGAGCAAATTCCCGGGGTGGAAGTGCGTTCCAGAGTGCTTGGAGTATTGGTGTTGTGTCTTTGCAAAGCTTCTTTTCTTTCAAGTCCTGTGACCCAGACAGCGTTCGTTAGATTCTCATCAGTCAGACCCATTTCTTTGCACACGGGTTGTGTCTTGTTTATCAGGGAGCGTATATCCCAGGGATGTCACCTGGTGGTAGCTTCCAGGAAGGCGGCCAGGTTAGGGCACAGCAGCCAGTCTTCCCAGAGCACCCGTGCAAGCTGGCGTTCAGATTTCCTGACTCTCTTGTGGTTTTGAAGGCTCCACTGGGAATATTTGACACCAGGAAGTCTGGATCACTAATTTGAGGGGTTTTCCATTACTGTTATTTTATGAGGGGAAACTGATAAGTGAACTTATAGTTTCATCACATGTGGAAGTTTAATTCAGCCTTTGTTTCTTGGTGAAGGTATTGAATAAAGATCTTGTCTTTATACAGTCTTGTGCAACGTTCTGTTTTATTCACTTATGACACTTAGTGATGTCACAATTTGTGAAGTGACTTTCCCCCCCCTCCTAATTTACCACTTGCCTAAGTGTGTTTCACTGTCTGACAGGATTGAATGAGGCCAGTTTTAAGGTGGTAGCAGTTTATAAATAATGTGCTTCTTTCAAAGAAAAAGCAACAGCCTATTAATGGTTTGTTTACATGAAGTGTGTGTTTATTTCCGGCAATTTTGATGTTAAGTGTCTAATTAGATTTGTGTTTTACAATAAGCACTAATTTGGCCAGTTTGGGAGTTTGTATTTTCCTTTCTTTTAGGCTAGTACGCAAGGTTGTAGGAACTGTGCTTAAATGTCCCAGCAGTGGCCTTTTCTGCGTTTGCTATCGTGCCTGTGTAGACAGACTGTACGGTCTGTGGGGTCTCTTGTGTGTGAGAGTGGTTTTATTGTCTGAGCGGTTTCCAGCTTCTGGATCATTAAGACATTTCCAGCATTTTCAGTGGTTTCAGAGATAAAACTCTTGGTGAGGAGTGTGGGCCCCATAGCAGTCAGGTTCTGGGTTGGTTTGCCACCGGATCCAGAATCCCCGGGGTCTCCTCGGCTTGCAGATGGTTTCCTGTTGTTACTTTCTTCTTCGTTGTTGTCTCTCTCACCTTTTCTTTCAGTCCTTGGGTCATTCATACTGTTGTTTTAAATTTCTTATATCATGTCCAAGGTATTGACTGTGTTGACTTCATCAGGGGAGAGCAGGGTGATGCGCTGAGACCACTGTACAGATGTACAGACGGGGCAAAGTGTCACAGCAGAGGTTCAACCAAGGACCCTGGAATCCAGGGTTCAGGATCCCCCAGTGGTGGTTGGTTTTCTGGGGGTGGATACTATCTTCTAAAAGGGTGTGAGAGGGCTTCCTTGGTGGCGCAGTGGTTGAGAGTCCGCCTGCCGATGCAGGGGACACGGGTTTGTGCCCCGGTCCAGGAGGATCCCACATGCCGCGGAGCGGCTGGGCCTGTGAGCCATGGCCGCTGAGCCTGCGCGTCTGGAGCCTGTGCTCCGCAACGGGAGAGGCCACAACAGTGAGAGGCCCGCGTACCGCAAATAATAATAATAATAATAAAAATAAAAAGGTGTGAGATCCTTTTACAAGGAAATGTGGTGATCTATGGGAAACAATGTTTGTCCTGCAGGGATTCAGAGCAAAACCATTGGCTTCAAGCACACTTGGGAGGTTTTGCCAATTACAAGTGGTGGTGGACCACAGCCAGTTAACCCAACCTTGTAGGTTTCTCATTTCCCTGGGTGTTGAGAGGGTGTGATAGCAGTGCTCTTTGTATTTTGAGGATAAGAAGGGTCAGCTCCTGCCATTAGTATCACTTGGTTGCTACTGCTGCTGCTGTTGGGGTAATCACATTTTTTATTTTATTTTATTTTTTTTAAATTAATTTATTTTTGGCTGCGTTGGATCTTCGTTACTGCATGTGGACTTTCTTTAGTTGTGGTGAGCGGGGGCTACTCTTTGTTGCGGTGCGCGGGCTTCTCATTGCGGTGGCTTCTCTTGTGGAGCACGGGCTCTAGGCATGCGGGCTTCAGTAGTTGTGGCACGCGGGCTTCAGTAGTTGAGTTGTGGTGCATGGGCTTAGTTGCTCCACGGCATGTGGGATCTTCCTGGACCAGGGCTCAAACCTGTGTCCGCTGCATTGGGGCAGGCGGATTCTTAACCACTGCGCCACCAGGGAAGTCCCACATTTTTTAAATAGTCAGGAATTTTGTTTATGATTCTCTTTTATTCCAATCCATGTAAAGTGATTCCTTATTTCTGGGTTTTAGCTTTGAACATTTATATAGTAAAATGGGAAGATGGAGCAGAGAAAGTAGCAGGAATACTTCAAGGAAATAAAGAGAATTTGAGGATATTGAGAAGAGGTGTACACTGCTAATATATAACTGTGGTAATCAGAGTGATGTGATGGAATTTAAGAAATATGTATTGATATTTAATTGAATGTTAGAAAATGTGTCTTTAATTCTGTCTTCTTTCTTTTAGAGGGGAGGTCTGTGAATCTGCTGCAACTACATGCAGAATTCAATGCCTCTGTGCATTTTGTTTTTTCTGTGGAGAAGGTTCATTCTTTCATTTCGTTCATTTCTTGGCACATAGTAGGTGCACAGTGTGAGTAAAAGAATAAGTAAAGTGAAGTAGGTGATGGGCCTTATACTCCGGTGCAGCCTTGTATTATCAGCAGTCCAAGTTGTGATCCTTCCTATAGGAAAGGCGGAAACCGCAGCTGGAGGGTCAGGGACTCCAGGAACGTCCCTGGCTCTTTGTTTTGCATCAGCCTACTGTTTCCCGAGATTCTAGCCTCAGCCTACTTCAAAAGTACTTCTGGTTTCAGAGAATAAATAGTAAGATCTGGATGTTAGAGTGTTGAAAAAGTAGGAGGACGATGACATGGGTAATTGGTTTCATTCCATGAACTAAGGTACAGGCTGCACTGATCTCTTTCTTCTTGCAGGCTGTGGTTTTCTGGGTGTGCAAGCAGAGGTGTGAGGTTAGGGCATGATGCCCTGAGGACTTGCAGTGGATGAGCTGCTGGTATTAGCTTGCCTATACTTTTCAAAGGGGTTGCAAAATAGATATGCAAACTGATATTAATTCATTATGTATTTATTGGGGCACCTTTCAGGCAGGAGCAGGGTGGGACACGAAGATGAAAGAAATAGACCTTTTCACAAGAAAACCAAGAGCTGTTTACAGAATCCTCACCTGTTGAGACAAGCATAATGTGAAGACGAATTTATTTGCTTAGTGTTATTTGAACAAATATCTGAGTGTCTATTTTTTGTATATCAGTGGACTAAAAATTGTGTTTTTTTCCTATTCTTTTACCATTCATTCCCTATTATTGAAATTATTTTAGCACGTGTATTGCAGTAGCTTTAGGTCCCACTTGTTGAAAATATGTATTGATGTCACCTTCCTTGAAAAGTGCTAATATGCCTCCTGGTGGTATTTAAATACTACTGATCACTACCCCGTGCTACTTTCCCTTTCCTGGTTTCCTTGAGTTTACTTACATTGTTTAGTCAATTCTCAAATTTCTTCCAAAATGGAATTGGAAGAAGAGAAGAGAAGCCTGCAATCTCAGCTTTGTGGCGGGTTTGTTCTGATTTCACTACACGCTCCACATCCAGATTGGGACCTTAAATAAACCCCTGGCTTCACCCACCATCCACCGATGACATCGCCCAGTTCCATGTCATTAGTCTTGAACTCCCCTTCTCACCATGAACCCCCAATTCCAGGTGTCTACTGGGAATTGGATCCTGGATGTACCTCAATCTGAATGCATCGTCTTTCGTCCCAAACTTCTTCGTCCTTATACTTGCCCCCTGTCCAGCCACCCAAGCCTAGACATCTCAGATTTGTCCCCCTCCTCCAAGGCGCCACTCACCCACCAAGCACCAAAGCCTTTTAAATAAGTCTCAGCTCTGCGTTTTAATAATTAGTTGTGTTAATTGTGTTTTCACTCCACTGCTTTCCTAGGCCCTCCTGACTTCTTCTCTATTGGAGTAAGGAGCTGCCGTGTTTCCCTTTCCAGTCCTTTCTCCAAACTCCTCCAAGCCTTCTGCAGAATAAATGCAGATAACACTGTTGTGCATTCAGGGCTGCCCCAGGGTTTTCAGGATGAAGTTCACACGGCTGAACTTAGTCCCGGAGCCCTTCATCTTCCTCGGGTGATAACCTCAATCTCTTGACGCTCTCTAAAATCATCATGGTAGCTGACGTTTATTGAGTACTTGCGACCTGCAGGAACCCTTCCAAGCACTTGCTCAGAATTAAGTAAAATAACATATGCAACAGCCCTGTGCAGCACTGAGACCCAAAATGTGGAGGAGCTGTCCAGGTCCCACAGCTGGGAGGGGTCACCTCTCTGAGCCTCAGTCGTCCTGGGGAACCCATCTAAGACTGCCAACCTCGCCCTTATGAAAGGAGTGGAGGACACTGCAAATGATGGGATGACCTTGACTTGACCGACCCCCGCCCACCGGCCCAGTTCCAGGTCAGCCATGGGGAGGTTTTCTGTGAGATGTAAATGGAAGGAAAACGGAAATTCTGTCTGTCTTCAGAATATGTTCTGCCAAAAAGTCAGGTTTCAAAACTCTTTGTGCTTGGCTAAATCCATTAGATGGCACTGGATTTCAAAAGATTTGTGTGAAATTTTAGTATTAAAGTGATTTGTGGATTAGGGGAGATGTTCAACTTCTAAGGTATTTCTTTCATCCGTCAAACATGGAGGAGAAAGGATTGACACGCAATTAGTATTTATTCTGTGTCCGCTTTTTAAAAAAACATTGCTAAGCAGGTTATACTAATGAAGAGTAGTTGCTATAAAGAATTTTATTATTTACTTTTTGAATAAACCTGCCAGCTGATTAAAATGAGCTTAATTTAATCAGCATTGTCTTGCATACTGAAGATAATTTGGGATAATGTCAAGGACACGTTATCGCTCCTTTTGTAGAAGGTGGTGAGATAATGAGTGTAGCAAAAAGGAGTCAGAAAATGTTTGAAGTTTTTCATCTTTGCCTCTGGGTGGATATTTAAAAGTCACACTTTGTCTTTTTGCATGCAAATTAAACTGAAAGGCATTTTGTAATGTAACATTAGTGTTATATTTTACAAAACAAATTTGTTGAACTCTGATCTTTTGTTAATATTGGCTTGTGGTTGTCAGAATGAAGACTGACTTTTTGTTATATATCAGTATAAACTGAACTTTCATTCAGAACTTGGAGTGAACAGAAGTGGTGCGTTTGATGCATCTTCAATGGGAAACAAATGACTGAGAAGCAGCGACTCCTAGTTCTTCTGCTGTGCTTTTCTTAGTCACTTTTTGCTCCTGTGTCCCTCCCCTGCCCCGCAAAGTCAATGAATGCCACAGAATCTTCTGAATTCCTGTCTTTTAAAGCAGTTAAACTCTCTTTTTTTCTGACGATGCTTTTAGATGGAAGCTAAGATATCAGTGGGAGTCTGGTTCAAATTGTGAAGTCAGCAGTTAAGGGATTACTAACCCCCAAGTGAGTCCCCTATACAAATGGCAAGTTGCCTTGGAAACAAGGCGGGTTCCTTCAGTTGGAAGTATGATCTTGCCTGTAAATGCCAGAGATGATGATTCGCTTACCTCTGTTGCACGATCTCTAGGTCTAACCGTTGTGCCGAGATGCTTTCTGCTTAACTCCTCCTCAGTACTGATGGCTTGATAGAACCAGAGCCAAGTTTTCTTTTCTCGTGCTTCTAATTTTAAACATAATTTGCAAAATTTAGAACTAAGGAAGTGATCCTTTAAATTTCTGTTTTAGGATGGGAAGTTTTCCACTACCGACTGCCAAAAAAATAAAGTATTATAGTTCACCGGATTTGACTGGCAAGGAATTTTAGTGATGAGTCATTTGTCATAGATTCAACAGTGGAATCAGGGATGGGCTGCTTAGGGAGCGTATGTGAACACATTTTTCTGTGAGGTGGTTATTTGATGAGCCGTGGCAGATTTCTCCCGCGAGCTGGAATCACCTGATACATATGCACTCCATACAGCACGGAGTCTAGGACGCAGGTTGATGGGAGGCTGCCCTTGTGACCTGAGGATCGAATCGACTCCTGCTGCCCTCTTATGTAGACGTTTGTATCTTGCTAGGTGCAGGGGTGGTGAGGGCATACGGAGACAAGGTTTTCAGGTCAGTGGAAGAGGCCCTGGCTTAATTTACCTGGCTAGCTGAGGAGGTAAAAAAGACTAGAGGGGCTTCCTAACCAAGGTCTCAACTCAGCTTCAGCAGACTCACCAAGTGGAGGCAGAAACCCAGAAGTGCAGGACGGCAGGCATGAGCAGTGGTCCTGCCTGGTGGTAATTGTGGTGCTGAGTTTCTGGGCTGAGCAATCACATTGCAGCCTCTCATCCCTTTGGTCTGTGGTTCAGGGGTTGGGGATAGTTGAGGCTGGTGCCCTAAACTGTGGAGTCCGTGTACAATGGCATGTCTTTGTGGGACAGAGGGGAAGTGTCACTCGTGCATACATACTCCGCAAAGCTCAAGTCGCATCGCTGGGGCTGTGGGTTTTCGTCACGGACCTTTTAATCACAGTTTAGAGTAAAGCATTGATTGAAAGGCTCTGTGTGTGTGTGTGTGTGGTTTTCGCTTGTCACATTGTGCCTGTCTGTTTCCTACATGATGTTGGACTTTTGATTAATAATACATATATTTTTAAACTTAGATCCCCAACCCCCAGACTATGGAATTCATCAAAGGAGTCACTCCTGGGGGAGTCTCTCATTTACAGTTCGTTAATGCAGCTCTTCCTGAGTCAATGTGTTACTACACGTACTGATTGTCAAGCTAAATTGTGTACAGATTAAAACACCTTGTTGTTGAATCCTGTTTCTACCCCTCGCTCACTTTTGGAGACGTATGTTAGGAGGTTGGCAGTGGCAAGGAGACGGGGGGCAGGGCACCCATAGGTAAGGACCTGCTGCCTCTCAAATCTCAAGCCCCGGAGCTGGAAGTTCAGACAGATTTGAGGTTGAGGCTCCAGGTACAGTGCAGGGAGAGGACTCTAGCTCTTTACCTTTCTTAGCTTAGCCAGGAGGAAAAGTGGCTACGCCTTCAGTATGCCCATGGCGTTTAGAGTTCTCTTCTAAGCTGTGGTTTTTTTTTGTTTTTTTTTGGTATCAGACAATATACACTTAATTTTTAAAATGCTGATGAAGCAGAGAATTAATCTTGCTTATATAACATTTAAAGTTTTTCAGTGGCAAGCTTGAGATTCTCCTTCTGTTGTGAGTTTGTTTTTATTAGTTACAGCTTGTATTACTACTATTATAAAACACCACTGGCCCCAATATATTCTTTTGCTGTTGTTTTGCTTACTCGACCAGTAAAACTGTAGCTTTATTTAAATGAGTTTTTAATGAACCATGAGAGCAAGTAAGGCTCAGAGAATGACTAAGGATTTAGTGTTGCCTCTGTCGTTAAAGTGAGTTCAGTCATTAGAAAGCTTAAAAATTGATTTGATGGGTTTTTTCTGGCCCATGTCTACACAATAATTCATTATTACATCATTACCTTTGATTCTGAGGTTCATAGGGCTTCTTTCCCAGTTTTACCGTCATCTCTTTGAGGGGAAGCTGCATGTGCTCATGGGAAAATCTCAACAAATGCCACCTCCTCCAATTTGGTGTCAACCCATATATGTGTGATAAGCCAATTTCAGGTTCATTTTGTTCTGTCTTACTGTGCAGTCTTGCTTTTTATTAACACTTCAGCAATAGTGTAATGTAGTTGTAACCTCATGGGTGGGTACAAAGGGAACAGTGGTCCTTGGTAACGGGGATGGGAGGGGGAAGGGTTTACATTATGTCTCACGAGTGGGTCAGCCAGCTGATGGCTACAGCATTTGCATGTGTTCATTGTGGTTTGCGGTTGATAACACTCAAGGCTATTAGTTGAGCATAACTCTTAAATTGGGAATCTAATTAGTCTGGAGGCTCAGTGGGTGACACAGTGTGTCACCCTAAGGGACAGCAGAATTAAATCCCAGCTCTGAAATATAAGCTGGGGAGTGTCATAGGTGAATAGATTTCACTGTGATTTCCAGATGAAGCACAATATCTTTATTAAGCATCTCTGTCCATGAAATATTACCTTCTTAAAGGATGCTGTTAGCTCTTGTGGGACAATAACCTTTGATCATCCACGGGTAGAAGCTTGTGATGGTGTTGGTCTCCTTGTTTGTTCAGGTAGGGAATGTCTTACCCCCTCCTACATGGTATATTGTTTGAAATGACACTGTTCAGTATTTATCTCGTTAGGTTCCCTTATTGTGAGTAGATAACATACTGCACTAATCTATATAACCGTGCTAGTGTCTCTTAGTTTTCCTTTTCTTTTTTCTTTTGGCTGTGCCACACAGCTCGCGGATTCTTAGTTCCCCGACCAGGGACCGAACCTGGGCCCCGGCGATGAAAGCGCCGAGTGCTAACCACTGGACTATCAGGGAATTCCCTACCATGTTTTTAAAGGTGTATCCTTGAGTCAAAGGGCAAAAAAAAAAAAAAAAAAAAAAAAAGTAAAGGTATCGATATGTGTGATCCTAACTATAGAAACTCCTAGATTGACCTATGGGAAGAAAAAGTCATTTTTGGAATAGTGATAGTTTAGAACTGTATGTTATGGAACAGCCTTACTTCCGTCATAAAATACATGTATCTCCAACTACTTGATTTTTATTGTTAGTTTTTTGGAATGTTATACTGTGATAGAGCTCTCACATTTTTACTGCATTTTCTCTCTGTTGCATTTATTCTTTACAGGCAAATCTGCCTATGAAACCTCCCTGCCATTGTTCAGAGATGTGTTGTTTTACGTGATGCCATCATTATCTTGGGGGTTCAGAAGCATCATCATCATGGTCTCGTGTTAGGAAGAATATTGAAAAATGTGGCAAACGCAGAGAGTTCCCTACCAGAAGCAAAATCAAGTGCATGTTGTCTTTTGTGTTTCTTGCCGATTTTGCTTTGATACCGCAGACGAAGTGATTCAGTGGAGTCCGGCTTACTCATTGAGGCCAATCATGTTCCTTAGGTGAAGAAAGGGTCTTAAAGGCATCTTCAAGTTCAGTGTCATTTTTAGTATTTTTCCACATACTTTGGACCTGCTCCAGGGCCGGAAACATGATGCCTTTCTAAAGAGTTACAGGTCTTTATTTCAGAGTCAAACAATTGGATATATTAATGTTGGGTGTGCAAAAGATGTTCATGAGACCCATAATAATCAACTTTTTCTGGATATGCGCAGCCCTTACATGAAGAAATCAACAGAGACAGACGGATGACTCAAGGGCTATGGCAGTAAAATGGCTTTGGAGGGTGTGTGGCGTCTGGGCCTAGAGTCTTGGCGACCTCACTTAGGCAACTACTCGACTTACGTCCCCTGCCATTTCCTGTATGAAGACAGAATCTGCAACATCTTTTGATTCTTTTCAAAAGCTCTTCTGATCAAGACTGAGTGATGATATCTTTAGCATGGTTACCCTCAGATATGTTCAGAAACTTTTAGGTAGTGGTATCAAAATTATGTTAACTTGGTAAGGTGGGGTGTTAGCTTTAGTTAATCAAGAATGAATAGAATTCGATTCCAAGACTTGTAGGTGCTCATAGCCTGGAGTTTCCCAGAAGGCTTTGCTGTCGACATGTTAGATGCTCCGGGGCAGTGAGGTTGGGAGAAAATAAGATCTCTGAAGTTGGATGGATTTGACTTCCAATTTCAGATTCATTCTATACTTATAGCTAAGCTCTAGTCATATTAATTTTTCTGAGTCTCAGTTTTCTTTTCAGTGAAATGAGATGTAAAAAGCTGCTCTGTGTTTGTGTGAGGGGCTGAGGGGAGGATGGAGGGCACCTGCAGAAGAACTTCACTCTGTGCTTGTTGTGACGTTGACTTTTTCTGGCAAGCCTTCTCCTTTCCTTTTCCTGTTGTTTTCCCCTCTTATTATTGGTGTATCGAAGAACTTTGCCTCAGTCTGTAGTTACTCTTGAAACTGATCCTCAATTTTCTAGAAGTATTTATCTATCAACCAGCACGCTATCACTTAATAACAGCTAACAGTAAGCATGCACTTGTGTTCTGAAAGTCGACACGCCTTCTCTCCGATTTGTCACAAGTCCAGGAGGAGAGGTCCTGGCACTAGATGAGTTTCCTATTGCTGCCATAACAAATTACCACAAACTAGTGGTGTTAGACATCACACGCTTATTAACTTGTAGTTCTGTAGGGTAGAAGTCTGACATGGGTAACGTCAGGGTGGAGCAGAGCTGCATTCTTTCCTGGAGGCCCTAGGGGAGAATTCATTCTCTTGCCTTCCAGAGGCCCCCCGCGTTCCTTGGCTCACGGCTCCCTGGCTTCATCCTCCAAGCCAGAAGTGACATCTCTCTCTAACCATTGTTGTATCTCCCTCTGACCACAGCTGGGAAAGGGTCTCCACTTATCCAGACTCCTGTGATTAGCTGGGGCGCACTGGATAATCCTGGACAGTCTCCCCGTTTTAAGGTCCTTGATCTGAATCGCATCTTCAGTTCCTTTTTGCCATGGAAGGGCAACGTCCACAGGTTCTGGGGATTTGGGTGTGGACAGTCATGGGCATTATTCTGCCTACCACAGTCACCATCCTCTTTCCAGATGAGGACAAGTAAGGCTTAGCGATGGCCGAGAGGCCAGTGGATTAGGCCAACATCCATCTAAGAAGTAAGGTCAGAGCTGGTTTTGAATGTAGTTCTGTTTGTGAATTCTATGCTCTTAGCCACTTGGCTACACACAGTTCTGGGCTTTTAGCTCAGATTTTTATCCATGAAAGAGGCCACCCTTGATCCAAGTGGTTTATGTATGCATTTACGTGTGATGCTTACGAAATGGGTTTTCTGTTGGAGGGTTCTGATGTCTCAGGCAGCTGAAATGACTTGTTCTGAGGGAGGTGGCAATGTGTGGCCAAGCTTGGAGTTTTATTTATAGGCGGGTCATCGTGGGTGTTATCCTAATTTCTGCCTGTCTTTTCTCGTGGAGACTGGATAGGTGAATGGATCAGAAGAGCGATGAGGTAATAACTATTGAAAGTTAAAGTGAACTTTCAAAAACAATCTACTTCATGGACAGCAGTGAAGATTCCATCTGTTAAAATATGGATTTGAGTCACGTTTCACAAATTTAAAAGCAAGACATTTCCTTTATTTTTTGAAGGACATGATAGAGATTGTTAATATGTGACGTTTTTGTGAAGGTCTCGTTTTCTTTTGCTGTGCTGCTGTGTATTCTTGTAGAGTGGATTTTCTAAAATCATATATCCTTCCCAGTTTAACACAAAATTACTTTATGTCTGCACCTGGCACTTAAATTTTGGTTTAAATGAAAGCTGTAGAATTGTATGTTATTGGCATATTGCAAATCACCAACTGTGATTCTGCCACTGAAATTCAAACAGCATTTGTTCGTGGCACAGTCCAGATTTCATAATTCTTGTGCTTTCTAAAAATGCTGAAGATAATTATTGAAACTAATATATGTGTATAAGTTCTTCCATCATGTGTGGCATTTAAGGCTTGTTCTTTGTAATTTTCAATCTCCATTTTCAGTTTGCAGAAAGGACTTGATTCTTGAGAGAACACATCACTGTGAAAAGTGAATAGCAAAACTTGAATTTCATTTGCTTCCAGTTAAGCGCCAAAATGTCAGAACTTAGTATCTTCAAAATGCATATTAAGCCACACACCTTGTGAGAAGTCTGATGAAATTAAAATCAAGTATAGAAATTCAAAATCCTGATGGAGAGCTTGAAATGAATATTGTTAGCTTATCAGGGTTACCAAGGTACCTTGACTTCTAGTTTTATTTCCCAAATTGAAAAATTTAAATTGGATGTTACTAGAGGGATGAGCAAATTAGTGCAGGATCATCAAACTATGGCCCGTGGGTCAAGTTTGGTCCACCGCCTGCTTTGTAAATAAAGTTTTATTTAAACATAGTCACCCTCATTTATTCATGTATTGTGTACGGCTGTTTTCATGCTACAATGCAGAGTAGAATAGTTGTGACAGAGACTGTTTGAATTGCGCAGCTCCAAAAATATTTACTATCTGGACCTTTTAAGAAAAATGATTGCTGACCCCTGATCTGTAGAATCAGGGGTTACTGTCTGTGTTACTAATATGCGGAGATGCTTATCAGATAAAGTCTGATTATATATATGTACATATACATACATACATATACCTACAACACACACACACATATACTGTATATGGAAACTTCAGTGTATATATACAAACACCTTTCCATTTTTTATAACTGCTAAGGATTTCTTTTCCCACTGATGTTGCTTATTATAAGGTTGAGTGGCCCAACTATTCATCTGACTTTGATTTCTTCTTACCACTTAACCTTCCTTCAGATGTTTAATCAGCTAATGATATAAGATGCCACAGCAGGATTCTGAGCTTCCTGTTTGTCGCATGTCTCTACGACCTTATGGTGGTATTCTTTTTTGTCTTATGAATTGATTGATGTCAATAGCGTTTGTTCAAAATGACAAACTGTAATTGTAAATACTTTCCATATTCTGTGAATACACCTTTTGGTCTGTTAACTGATCGGAGTATTGGCGTTGAAAAGGCTTGGATTGGCAGCAGAAGGTGTGGTTCTTTTCGTGTGCAGTCCTGACTCTTCTTTTCTTGGAAG
Organism: Delphinapterus leucas; assembly: GCF_059928025.1. Lineage (NCBI taxonomy): Eukaryota > Metazoa > Chordata > Mammalia > Artiodactyla > Monodontidae > Delphinapterus > Delphinapterus leucas. The sequence goes on along the minus strand of NC_143130.1, from coordinate 17,796,340 downwards.
GCTGAGCTTACTTCGCCAGGCATGGGATTGGAGTGTGAATGACCAAGGTGCTCTGTGCCTTAGAACTTTATCACTCTTTGAGATTTTAAAGAAGTGCTGCCACTGTTTAGTTATAAGAAGAAATAGGTTGAACTTTAATTTTTATGGTACTTCGTTATGCTGTATTATGAAAATTTTCAATTTTGAAATAGTTTCATATTTCAGAGAAGTTACAAAAATAGTACAGAGTGCTTCCCTATCCCCTTCATCTATCCCTAATGTTCACATCCAGCATAATCATAGTGTCGTTATCAAAGCTAGGAAACGAATAACGTTGAGTCCATACTACTAAGTAATCATCTGAATTTTGCCTCTTTCCCACTAATGAGGCCTTTTGAGGCCTTTTGCGTAGCCCAGGAGCCAGGCAAGGGGCTCACACTGCGTGCAGTTCATACTTCTCCTCAGTCTCCTCCAAGGTACACAATTTCATCAGCCTTTTACTTTCCCGACCTTGGTATTTTTAAAGAGTAGTAGTTACAGAATGCTCCTCAATTTGGATTTGTCTGATGTTTCCTCACGATTAGACCAAAGTTATGCATTTGGGGCAAGAGTACCACGGAAGTAACGTTGTATATTTCTCAGTGCATCTTTCAGAGGGTACGTGATGTTGATGAAGTGAAGTGACAGCACTTGGTGAAGTGCTGTCTGCCGAGTTTCTGCCCGCAGACACTACTTTCTCTTTTTAATTAAAAAGCATCTTACGGGGAGATATTCTGAGATATGCCCATATCTCACCATACTCTCACCCATTAACGTTAGCGTCCATTGGTAGATCTTGCCTGAGACAGTTCTGACTGTGGAGGTTGCCTAGTGATAATTTCTCTTTTAGTGATTTTTTCCATATTTATTAGTTGGGATGCTCCAGGAAGGAAAAGCTGTCCATTCTCCACCATTTGTTTATTTATTTCTTCGATTATTCACTTATATCATTATGAACTCACAGATGTACAGTTTATCTTGGGTTATAATCTAATGCTCTCATTATTTGATCGTTTACAAGTGTCCCAAATGGTTTCGGCCCTTGGGAGCTCCTTAAGGCTGGCCCTAATTCCCTTTGATGTGCTTCCTTTGATGTGTTCTTTAGTATCACAAGGTGTTCCAGGCTCATCACGTATTTTCTCTGTCCCCAACCCTGGAATTAACTATTTTTCTAAGGAGTTCTAGTTCATTTATTGGAGAATAGTATTAGAAACCATGATCTGGCCACTTGTGTTCATTGGTTCTTGGACCAACAATTTGACATTGAAGCAATGTCATTGCTTCTAGGATCTCTCACTGGACAGAGCTAGGACACATGTATTCACATCCATCCATACCCGTCGGCCTACCTACTTATAAAACCACAAGTTCATATTGATGCCTCTAATTCTAATCTAATACTACAGTATATTTCCTTGCTTGTAACTTCTGTTTCTGGCGGTGAGAACTTTGGCTCTCATTAGCCAAAATATTTTTTCTTTCTCATTCATTCCTGCTGTGTGTGTGTGTGTGTGTGTGTGTGTGAGGAGTATGAATTTCTAAACCATGCGCTTGTAAGGAACAACTTTACTAACTAGAATACAATATTTCTGTGAAGGTTCTTTTTGCCTTTAGCCTTACGTTAAACAGTGAAAAAAAAAAGTTTCGTAAAGTGACTTAGTTCTTTTCTTCCCCACCCTTTTCGTGTGGTTCTGTTTTTCATTTGTAACATAGCTGGGTTTATTTGTTTGTGCTCCATTTTAGATTCCCGACCCCCAGACCCCACCTTGCCTCCTGGTCAATTTCAATTATTTATTTCTCTTTTAGGTATTTGAATCATTATGATGGTTCTAAGAGTCAGAGTTACAGAAAAATATATTCAGAAAAGTGTTACCGCCCCATTATCTCCACTATTGTTCCCATTCTCTCTTTCTTTCAACCCTGTTCCTACTAACTCCCTGTAGCCTACCCGTCTCATTAGTTTCTTGTATCCTTCCTGTGTTTCTTATGCACAAATGAGCAGATACTGCACAGTTTTTAATATACCCTTCTTCCCATATGAAGGGTCCCTTATACCTTTTGCTGTATAAACTATATATCATGTATATGCATTATATATAGGTATATATGCACTTTCTTTTCCACTTGATATATCATTTACAAAAAGATTTAAATCCACTCCATCCCCTTTCGCATTCTGTGATATAAAACGGTTTTATTTTTATTTTCACCCAGAGAATTTTGCATATGAAGTGTATGACTTAGAAATATAAAAATAAAGCATCAAAACTCAGGGCAAGACTATTTCTTTGAAGTTTCTTTTCCTAAAACATAACATTCCTGGGTGTGTACATATCCATATTTTTCCTCTGTAGATTTACATCAAAGGTGGTGTAAGTTTTTGGTTGTCATTTTAAATGCCTTTGTTTATAATTGCAAATTTACCTGTCATTTCTAGCTGGTAGCAGTGTTTGATGAGCAGGACCCGCATCACGGAGGTGATGGCACCAGTGCCAGCTCCACAGGCACCCAGAGTCCGGAGATGTTTGGCAGTGAGCTCGGCACCAACAGTGTTTCAGCCTTCCAGCCTTACCAAGCAACGAGTGAGATCGAGGTCACCCCTTCGGTCCTCCGTGCCAGTGAGTGCATATTTCGTCTTCAGTTACGGGGATGCCGACTGTGTTATCCAGCCATGCTCTTGTGAATGGAATTCATTGTCTGTTTATATCAAAAACTGATTAAGTTTAGAACCTGGGCGAGTGTCTTTTGCAAGAGAGGGAGGCAAGATTCTTTATGTTTTCATAGATTGGCCTTACTTTACTTTGGACTGGTAGACTTTTAATTGCTCACCAAAGGTAAATAAGGATAATAGTTAAACTTATACTACCTGCATTTTTCTTTCCATATGTTTTGTATGAACGCTAGAACAGATAGAAATAATCAACATCCTTCCACTGAAACCAAACACAGTGTGTTGGATTGACCATCAAGTTGGTTATAACAGTTACCTGGACTTTATCTGGAGAGCAGGGGCTGAAGGGACCTCAAGGATTGTTATCTTCAGGGATCTGGAAGAGTTGCTATTAGGTGCCCCCTCAAGAAACGAAAAGATTGGTCTTAGTGAGTGTATAGTAGGAATCCTAGGATCCCTAGTGCCCAAGTTCCAGGACACTAGCTTGAAGAATTCTGCAGCCATTCCTGCCAAGCTTACAGTGAAGAGCTTCTGCTAAACGTTCTATTTAGCATTTGTAATTGTATAATCTTATCATTGAGCAATTGTTAAGACTAAGAAGGCCTATTTCAAGAAATTTATAACTTAAAAATCATTTATCTTTTAGGCATATCTATCTAGAAACATTTCAGTTTTTCAAGTGGAAAATTTAGCCTTGTGTAGATCTTCACATAGAGATCTTCACATAGAGATAGGTAATAATATATAAAATAATATATAGAATATAGTTAGATAATTTTTAGAATATATAGTTTATTCTTATAAAATGCATCATTGTCCCCACTTTTCACATTGGTAGCAGTCTGTAGCATTTTGGTAATTTGCTTCTAGATGTTCATAAACTATTTCTGCTTCCACTGTCCCTTGAGGATATATATATATAGAGAGAGAGAGAGAGAGTGTGTGTGTATGTATGTATATATGTATGTGTATATATATATATGGGGAATAAGGAAAGAACGTCAGTTTAATAGTTAACAAATCTGACGATCTATCAGAAACCACAGGGAAAGTATGCCATATAGAGATGTAGAGGATTGAAAGGCACATTGCATGATGGGATATGTATGTGATGCCCAGGGGGTCCGTGTATGGTTGCAGACCAATGTTAACCACTTTCTAAAATTGCTTTCTATCACCTGGACAAGAATAATCGTAGTGAGAGCTGGGCACAGTGGAAAATGTTTCCAAGGAAGCGTGGACAGGAACAGCCACTGTAAGGTGTTTTAGCTGGACCTTTCCTTGTATCCAGGAGACGTAGGTTGTTTGTGCACATACATGAACAAATATATTTTAAACTGATTTTGTGGAAGTAACATTTGATTACTACATGGATACACTACTTAAAAAATCTTATGTACGATTTACTTTGGGCAGTGTTTTTCAAAAGGTGAGGTGTATACCATGTATGGTATATGAAGTAATATGTAGGGGGTGTGCAGGTCATTTTCTTTTCTTTTATTGTATACTAGCTCATTAAGTCCATGCCTTAATGATTATCTGCTTGGCACAAGCTTGTGTTTAAGAAATGGATTGCCTAGTTTTGATTTAAAGAAGACTTTAATGAAACAAGAGTACAAGGATTCATAGGTGCCTGATGTTTGGAAAACAGTGTCTTTATGTGCGTAATTACACCTTAATGTATATAATGAAATACAGAGCTTTTTGCTGTGTTACTGTTGTGGTTTTTTTATTCAGGTGTTTTACAAAGCAAGGTGCACCTTTAATTTAGCTGCACCTTAAAAATGTGTTGGAGGAAAGGCCAGTCCTGTTTTTAGGTTAAGAAGAATTTGAATGGCTTGCTGCCCATCCATTTATATCTTTTTTCTAAATTTATTTTTTACTTTTTGGCCACGCTGTGTGGCACGTGGGATCCTAGTTCCCCGACCAGGGCTCGAACCCAGGCCCCCTGCATTGGAAGTGTGGAGCCCTAACCACTGGACTGCCAGGGAAGTCCCCCATTTATATCTTTTGACTTCACTGACTCAACAAGATTTTTAAACCACCACCACCCATATTTGGCTGGCTCTGTGTGTTAAAATTTAAATGCTGTTTTCAACTCCAAACATCTCTTTTACCTTGTTTTAATTGAGAAAAGGAAGTTATACTTGAAGCATATGTGTTGTCTTGCAGTCATCAGTGGGAAGATATGCAAATATTCAGAGCAAGAAGCTCTGAATTTTATTTGCTAACGTTATTTAGATTTTATGGCCTTGGCAGGCACTGGGTAAATGCGTGTTAAACATTTACTAAATACAAGGTTTGGTGACTATGTGAAAGTTACCCAATACCTATGAGTCATTTTCTACAGTATTAATACCATTCATTCGGAAATAAAACAACAGTAGGTCTGTGCTGGCCAGGCCTCGTGCGAGGTGATCCGAGTTCAGAGTTGAGTTAATATGGCCTAGTCCTTGCCATCAAGGAGTTTATGTTCTTCCTCTTTTTTTTTTTTTTTGTGGCACGTGGGCCTCTTACTGCTGTGGCCCCTCCCGTTGCAGAGCACAGGCTCCGGACGTGCAGGCTCAGCGGCCATGGCTCACGGGCCCAGCCGCTCCGCGGCATGTGGGATCTTCCCGGACCGGGGCACAAACCCGTGTACCCTACATCGGCAGGCGGGCTTCCAACCATTCCGCCACCAGGGAAGCCCGAACCATGCTCTCTAAACCTCACGGTTCTGTGATAGATGTTTAACTGTATTTTTATTGTTCACAAATCCAGTTTTAGAGAGACCTACTGTGCCCAGGAGCACAATTTCTGGAGCAGGTCGTTGAGACCAAGTCTAGCATTTTTTTTCCCCCACTTGTGATTTTTTTATTTTTTAATTCTCAAAGGCTTTTTATAGAGATCAAACATTCTGGGGATAGCCTGGCTTTAGAATGATGGCAGGATTTCTTTTCATCCCAGAATACTGATTTAATATTTCCTTTGGAAGAGCCAGACTGAAGATTCGAGATTCCTTGGCAGGAAGAAGTCCTAGAAATAGAATTGCTGTAGAAATTTTGAGAAACAAAGTATCCGATTAGATTGTCTTTTAACCTTTCTGAGCTGTGTTAATTTTATAGTTAATTTTTATCCACGTCTGGCAAAATGTTGCTGAAAATGGTGCTCTTTAACTAATTGGTAAGATTTTACTAGCTCCCTAACTTTGAAAACTTACAGAGATATCAAGAACGGCTGTACAGGGCTTCCCTGGTGGCACAGTGGTTGAGAGTCCGCCTGCCGATGCAGGGGACATGGGTTCGTGCCCCGGTCCGGGAGGATCCCGCATGCCGCGGAGCGGCTGGGCCCGTGAGCCATGGCCGCTGAGCCTGCGTGTCCGGAGCCGGTGCTCCGCAGTGGGAGAGGCCACAACAGTGAGAGGCCCGTGTACCGCAAAAAAAAAAAAAAGAACTGCTGTACAAGGCTTGTGTCAAAGTTAGGTGCCCCCGACCCCGCCGCCTCTTTCTCGAGCTCTAAATTTTTTTTCTTACTCAAGAATATACCGGATTGGTTTTTTCTTGCTACGAGATCCAAGATCTTTGGTTTAGAGACCTATTCTCTTAACATTACCTGGTATTAGAATAATATTTTCCGGATTTTATTTAAACATATACTGAAAATAGAAATAATATTCCTATTGTATTTCCTTTTAACTTGTGAAGTGGAGCATGGCATACAAATGGCATTCTCAGTATTTCAAATAATTACCTTCTTACTGTGCAAGTTCTGTTCAGCATATAAAACCCATCCAGTTTTGTTGTAGATGCAATCTGATTATTACATGTTGACAAGGTCATATATCTATTAATTGGATTGGAGATGGGATACAAAATTGCTGTAATTATTGTAATTTTCTAGCTAATTGCAGGGTTGGTGGTGAATATTTTACTTCTGCAAAATGAAAAACAGTATTCCATCAGAAGTTGTTTTACGGGGTTTCAGACATTCTGTTTCATATCTTTGGTGCTTTTTGCCCACAAAGTATCTCTTTTGTATCTTTTTTGTGTATCGATCCGCCTCTGAATGTCAGAGCGCTCATTGGCAGCTATCAGTGGAAGCAGCAAAGACAGAGAGCCTGGAGTACTCTCAGCTACCTCTTTGTTCTGGTTGCCACAGTACCTCTATTGTTTATTTATAAATTGGAGTACTCTCCTTTCAGACTTACAGTCAAGGTTGGATGGGTCAGATCCCATTGGAAGAGGACTCCTCTGATCTGCTCTGCTCTCTTGTCACCTGTGCACTCAGAAATACTCCATGAAATGAGTGTTCTTCACTACATTCAGACTGTTTATGTGTTCTTTTTTGGCATGAATAATTAAGTGAATTATTGGTCAGCCCACTTCACATTGTAATATGGGGCTTATGTTGCATGTTCTCTGTCTTTTGTATTTTTTGCTTTATTTAAGCTAAGCTAGCTTCTAAGAGCTGGAAGCCGAATTGACATTTTAAAAATAATGGTGTGTATACAAGGTGAGTGTGTTTGGAGGGTTGCAGGTGGGGGGGCCGGGCTACTGAGGGGGGTGTTGGAAGCTTGCTGCCGAGGATGGTGCGAGCAGACTGATGTTTATTCCCTGCTGGAGTATGAACTGGAGGCGCAGGTGACAATTGCCAGGCCTAATGAGCAATTTGGCAGATAAGACGGGCTGTCAGGCGACAGCAGTTCGGCAGCAGGCACGCTGTCTGCGGACCAAGATGCTTGTTCCAGAGATGGCATTTCAATACCATAAAGAAAGCCTTCTTTTTTGTTGATAGCTGGTATTGCAAAGATGTGTGTTTCATCCTTCAATTTTCCAGTGAAGTAACCAGCAATCAACATATGGTAATTTTGGTTGCAAAATTTTTTTTAATTTTTTTTTTTTTTTTGCGATACGCGGGCCTCTCACCGTTGTGGCCTCTCCCGTTGCGGAGCACAGGCTCTGGACGCGCAGGCTCAGCGGCCATGGCTCATGGGCCCAGCCGCTCCGCGGCATGTGGGATCTTCCCGGACCGGGGCACGAACCTGTGTCCCCTGCATCGGCAGGTGGACTCTCAACCACTGCGCCACCAGGGAAGCCTGCAAAATTATTTTTAAACTTGCCTTTTCATGTGGTCATCCATTAAGAAAAATGGGGGGGGGGACACAACAAGATATATTTTCCCCACACCAGAACACAAGAAATGTTAGGTTTTAAAATGCTGATAAAATGTAAGCGATCAGTTGCTTCGTTGGCCTGAAACATTTCATATGTGGTCTTTACATTGGAACTTAACACTCCACAAGGTAACAGTGTAGTCTTTTCATCATACTGTGTCATTTATATCTGCTTCCTTTACCCAGGAATCCTTTCCTTCCACAGAGCACACGAAAATCTAGACATGTGCATGGATTCTCCCCACAGAGGCTATGAGTATACTGTATTGCACAAGGGACGCTGGGGACAGGTTTCCACATCTTTGTAGGATGGAGCAGTCCCTTAGGAAACCTCCAGGTCCATCTCCCCTACTTACCATCAGGAAACTGAGGCTCAGTGGAGTGAACTAACACAGTCTGTGCTTATGGCATAACCATCAAGTGGAGTTATTGCCGAAAACGTATAGACACTTACTGTATGTCAGGGTACTGTTGTGGCATTTCCAGACACCAGACTTGAAGTCAGAACATCTTTGCACTTCCCGTCTGACACCAGTATTTCCGAGTTATCTTTCTGCAGAATAATCATTTGCTTCCTACATTGTTCAATTACATCTTTGTGAAGTACTTAATTTAAAAAAATCTCCACACAGATGTATACAGTATTTTACACTTAATAGTGGTGACTGTTGGGCCACTGGGAGGGGGAATATATTTTAGAAACTCTCTGCCCCATGTAATCAGATGGACTTTGGCCTGTAGTTAGCAGGCGGTCCTTGGTCATTGAAAAGGCTTCCTGTAGTGTTCACGGCACCACCTGTGTGAGATCTCCACACCCCAAACCTTATGGAACTGGACCTCTTGTGCACAAAGTCTCTGTATCTGTCGCACCTGCTGAAATCTAGGGAAGAGTAGTTTTACAGGTTCCTTCCCCACTCCACTAAGATGTCTCCACTGTCCAATCACTTCTGTATTTCTCACTTCTTTTTGTCCTTGGCTAGTATATTTTACTTGACCCAGGGGCCTTGCCTTGCAGTCTTGCCTTTGTATGGGGATATATCTTATGTGTCCGATTTTTTTTCTGTTTATCAGGTGCAGAAACGGTTACTGACACTTGAAAATTTGTAAAAGTGATATAGCTATGAATATATTAAGAAAGTACAATTTAAATTGAAGCAAGAAAGCCCATTTTCAAATGGCAATAAGAAGTGCATTACATAGAGAAAATAATTGTATGAAAATGTTTGAGCAGACACGATTAGATTGTAAACAAGCTTTCTTTTTCATTTTCATTCTACATTCTAACCAGGTATTTAGGTTCTTTTTTCTATTAGCACATGTCACAGAGAGACCCATATGTGGATTATTTTGTCATCATGAAATCCTGGCAGATAACATCTTCTTTTTTCTTCTTGCTGCTCTTGATACAGATCTCTTGTATAGATCTTCTTGAAACTGTGTTTGCTTATTTATTCTTTCATTGCTTTTAATGTCAGAAATGGCTTTGCATTCCTTGTTCTGTTTGCTCCTGTCTCCAACTAGAGACCGGCTTCATCTCTCAGATTCATTGTGTGAATCTCAAATGGGAAGGGACCGAGAGGCAGCCCTGCAGGGACACAGAGTGCTTGGTAAATGTGCCCCTGAGGTTTTCACCCCTTCTGCCTTTTCCCTGAAATGGACAGCTAGTGGTCCCTGTGATAGCCATGTTTTGAAGAAAAACCACCTTACATCTAAATCAGTGTATTGATTCATTATACTATTTTGTATTTACAAATTTCACTTATATTGGTTTATAAATTAACAATTTATTAATTATTATTTATCAATTCATTGCCTACATTTCAGCAAATTGTTTTTCTCCTTAGTAAAGAGCCTGGGCACTGCAGCATGTGCGCATAGCGGCATGAAATCGTGTGCTCCAGGACACACGTGAGAGAGGACAGCGCCTTCTCACAAAGAGATCTCTATCCAGCACTTTCTGTGGCGTAGATTTGATGCTTCCTTTACATATTTCCCTCCAGTTGGCATTTGACAGAACTTAAATAAATCTAGAATTTTTATAACTGCAAAAAAGGGGACTGTGCTTCCGTTACCTCACCTCCTGTTTCTCTCTCTTGGTCTGAAACATGGTCCAGACCATGGACCTGGCTTATTCTCAGGTACTGTCACACTGCCTGTTCCTTGGTGGAATGCCTTTCCATTTGTATTCTCTCTGAAAGTTGTAGAAAGTTTTCTATCCCTACATTTTTCTACATTACCCTCCCTTTTCTATCTGTTCCGGGGATTAAGCAACCACTATGTGTTATTTTTTTCAACTCTTTCTTACAGAGTTGAGAGTAAATACGGCAATTACAGCAGCTCGTTGCCTGGGCTGCAGTTGTGTTTTGACCGTATTATACAAGCATCGTTTTCTTGTCTTTATAGTGGTACCCTAGTAATAGGTCTCTGTATGGACATATACACGTATCTATGGCTGATGTTTAGTGAGGTTATATATGGAAGGAGTATAGGAGCAGCATGTACCTTCAGGAAAATAAATCATTTTGTAGAGATAATTCCCATGTGTAAAGATAGAAAATTACAACCGGAACCGTCTAGGACCAATCATAATATGGAAAGAACAGGAGCCAAAGGGCATTTCAGATTACTACTTCACTCAGCCCATCATCACATTTAATTAAAATGTCAGTTTGTGCCATGGCTGATCCACTGGTTAATTTGTTATTTAGATCAGCTTGAGAAGTGTTTATTTTAAATATAGAATTTGTGTTAATGCATTGGAAAAGAATATTCTCTTGCTTGGCAGAGATGTTGCAGCCTAAAGATTTATGACTTAGAACAACAAAGACCAGCTGGTGATCAGTTTGCATAAGTAGGATGGGGGTATCTACTGATGCTGGATAATAACCGTTCTTATGTAATCAGAGTAAGGGGATTTGGGAATGGGAGGCAGAAGCAAGGTCAATGATGAGTCACAGGGGCTTCCCTGGGGGTCCAGTGGTTAACACTCTGCTTCTCCACTGCAGGGGGCACAGGTTCGATCCCTGGTCTGGGGACTAAGATCCCGCATGCCACGTGGTGCAGCCAAATAAAGAAAAAAAAGAAAGAAGAAAAGATGAGTCACAAATCATAGAGCAGAACTGCATTGAATCCTGAGAATGGGTCTGTGATCCATGGGCAAGGCTTGGGGATCATGTGTCCACTCTGAGGGGGGTGGCAGAGCCAGGTGGGCAGCGGTCTGTCTGGGCTTGCCCTTGGTGCTTCATCCAGAAAGCTTCGCAGTCTGCCTTCCTCATTTCTCTCCCTCATCGAAGACATGGCACCTTTTTTCTTCAAAATTGGGAAATTAGTTTGATCAGAGTTAATACATAAATTTTGAAGAGCAGGGTGTTTATAATTTTCTGTGTGTGTATATGTTATCAGTTTTCCATTCCCGCTATAGCAAGTTACCACAAACTTAGTGCCTTAAAACAATACAGATTAATTTTAGTACCATAAGTCAGAGTCTCATGTGGATCTCAATGAGCTAAAGTTCAAGGGTCGGCAGGGCTGTGTTTCTTTTGGAGGCTCCAAGGGAGAATCCCAAAGGAGGGAGAATCCATTTCTTTGCCGTTTCCAGCTTCTGGAGGCCACCTGTGTTCCTTGCTTGTGGCCCTTTCTCCATCTTCACCATCGGCAACCTTGCATCACTTTGACCATTTTTCTGCAGTCACGCCTCCCTCCCTTTCCTTCTGCCCTTCTCTCCCATTTTTAAGGACTCATGTGATTACGTTGAGCCCCCTGGAAAATCGAGGATAATCTCCTCACCTCAGTCTTTGCCTTCACTCCACATGTGCAGGCCCTTTTGCATGTCAGGTAACATGGCAGGTTCTCGGGATTAGGATGTGAATGAATCTTTGGGGGCCATTATTCTGCCTACACAATATACAGTTAATATATAATATTAATAATGTGAGGTAGTGTGAAAAAAATACCACTTCCATTGCTCTATGTTTGGGACATTATCTCTCCTCATCAGGTGACTCTGGCTATGACAGTCAGTGTCTGGCCCAACAACATTTATGTGATGATCATTTTGATGTAAGTACATTGGAAAGGAAAGTAATGAACATTGGGACAAACCATCTCATTAGAAGTATTTCTCTGAGACCATTTCTAATTTAGGTGAGCCAGATAGAGCAATATTTATAAAAACATCACTCTAGCCATTATTATATAGTTCTGTTTGCTTGACTTTCATGTAACAATTTGTTTGATATTTATCTCTCTTGCATTATTAAAAAGAATTTTCAGAGTATTGACTTTTATACTCTAAGGGAGAAATTTTGATTAGAAAAATTATGTGCAATTTGTGAATACTGAAAACATCGGGCAGTTTTCTTATCTCCTGTGTACTCTCTCTTCTTGTTCAAGCTCTCCTTACCTTCCTCATGACTTATTGTATTTTTAAGCTTTAGTTTAGTTTAGTTATGTTCTAGGCCTTCCCGTAAAGTATCTGAACAATGACTTTTAGATGATTACATAAATTGATGGAGCCTTGTGATATTAGATGTAATTTTCATTCTTGAACCTCCATCAGTTCGCATTCTTGAGCTCTTTTAGAAGTTTCTAATAATTCTGTTTTGAATGGCGTTAAAGTGAAGACTAGTTCTAATGAGCCTTCATGAACACATTCATCTGAAGACCTTTTTTTGGTATTCACCTTGTTTCCTTCTTTTGCCTGTAAAGAAGCGCATTGTTGGGCGTTTACCAATCTTTTAAAGAATTAAAAGTTTTCTAAGACAGCACTCTTTCCTCTTTCTGGGTTTCCTTATATGCTGCTTTATTTTGTAGCTGCTTTATGTACTTCTCTGGCAGTTCAGTTTCTGAATAATGGAATGTGATAAAAGACTTGATATCTGTGAACATAAAATTGCAACAGATCCAAGTTCAAATGTGTACTTGATCTTTAAATTTTATATACCAGGGTGCTAACATTCCTTTAATAGGAATTTTCTTTTACACTGAAGAAATGTTTTATAATATTTTCCACTGAACACAATTTTATATATATTTCGATTTTCGTACATTCTGCAAGATTGTAAATTTAAAAGGCAACCTCGCAAACAACCTTCTACATCTGTATCCTCAATTGGATACGCTTGATTCGGGGCCAATGCAATACTCTTATTAGTGAAGAAAATTGAGACCCTTAATTAGAAAAAATATCTCTGAAACCACATCTAAAATGACTGCTCTCTGCTCGATGATTACGTCATCCATCTTCATTCACTTCCTTTATTATCAAGACGTACTGAATCGCTGCATTTTTGTTAAGGTCCTAATATAAGACTTAATTGTGTCAGAGGAGAAGTTTGGTTTAGCTATCAATGGTTTTGTAGTTGTGGTTGTTATCCCTTACCAACTTTAAAGACAGAGTATAGACTTAGAGGGAAGAAAAAAAAAACCAGTTTTGAACTATAAATAAATTGAGTAACTACTGCTGACACAGTTTTATTCTCTGGAACTTGGCTGTTGTAGACCTTGATTCCTGTTTACTTATTTACAATGAATGATGCTTCACCATCATGGGTAACGCAAATGCTGATGCATGCAATCTACTTTCTTATGCAAGAGCCAGGACTGTCATGATAGTGGTGTGCTAAACATGTCTGGAAAAGGTGTGTGTGCGTCATCTGCAGTGATTCCTTGCCTTTATTTTTGTATATTTCCTAAGTATTGTCTTTTTTTACTGACTGAAAACTGAGTTTTTTGATACGAGCTTTTTAACTTAAAATTTCCATAGCAATACTAAAGATTATTACATGACGTGAAGGTATTGCTCATAAAACTAATGGGGCAGTTTTTTTCTGTATGATGAATACATTACGTTTCTAAATAAACGAAATGTTACGTTTTCTAGATTTTTTTCTTCATTGACTTTCATAAACTCTGTCCTTGAAATAAGTACACATCACACACATGCCACACACCCAGACGGATTTTTAAGGAAGTTATTAATCAGATGAAGCTAATAAATAGTGAAGACTCTCTACCTGCGTCTGATTTGCTTTTTATAATTTGCTTTCAGTTCCTATGGGTTCTAAGCTTCAAGTTTTTATGCTACTCATATTTGAAAATTTTCTGTTTTTTCTGTCAGCTCATCTGCTAATCTTATTGGTAACTGTTATATTTTTGAGCATTTTCTCACAATAAATGTTAAGACATCAAAATAATATATGAATGTTTTTCACATTTCTCTACCATTACTTATTGTCTATCACTCCATTGCTCCTTGAAAAGATTTACTAGGTGTTTGGTGGGAAAATGCAGCTGCTTTATATCTGTACCTTGATTATCATCAAATATGCTTCATCCTTCTGAAAAATGGAAGAAATCAAACTACAGTAGTACTTGTCACTTAACCTTTTAAAAGTCAAGGCACATCTGAGTAAATGGGTTCAGGGTCACATCTAGACCCACTAATCATGTTTTTAAATTTCATGTTGCATCTTAGACCTTTAATTTGTGAGAAACAGTACTTTAGGAGGCTTGACTTAGCAAATCTTTTTGGTGAAACTGAGCCTCTTCTGAATAAATGTTGTATTGATATAAAGTCAGCACAGCCTGTTCGGAGGAGATTCATTCATTCAGATGAATCTCCTCATCTGTTGCACAGAAAATATTAAAGAAACCATCGTGATGAATATGCAACTTTACACAGCTATCCTTTTTAAAAAATTTAACCCTGATTGGGGAAAAAGAGTATTATTCAGTATCGTTACATTGCATATTTTCACTTGTCTTTATAACTTTTTCCTTTGCAAGGTCACTTGTCTTCTGTTTAGTTTTTTTTTTTTTTTTTTGCGGTACGCGGGCCTCTCACTGTTGTGGCCTCTCCCGTCGCGGAGCACAGGCTCCGGACGTGCAGGCTCAGTGGCCATGGCTCACGGGCCCAGCCGCTCCGCGGCATGCGGGATCTTCCCGGATCGGGGCACGAACCCGTGTCCCCTGCATCGGCAGGCAGACTCCCAACCACTGCGCCACCAGGGAAGCCCTGTTCAATTTTTTAATTATAGAAAATTTCAAGCATATACAAGATTAAAGAGAATAGTGTAGAGAAATGCCATGCCCAACTATCAGTTCCAACAATTATCAATTTATGGCCAATCTTGTTTCATCTGTACTTCCCCAAATGGGACTATTTCAAAGTAAATTCCAGATCTTATATCATTTCTTCTGTAAACATTTCAGTACTGTATATATTTCTACAAAGTAAAACTTTAAATATATAACCCCATACAATACTTTCTTAATGCTATGTGATGTAATATTATTATTAAAATTACTCCATTTTGTAAATGTGGTTTCATATTTGGTTTCTTTAAATCAGCATCCAAAGAAAATCTACACACTGCATTTGATTGATATGTTTCTGTTAGTCTATAAGTTCCTCTTTCTCTGTGTGTGTCTGCCTGTGTCTATATATGGGTATGAGTATATGTATGTATACACACACACACATATACACATTGCAATTTACTCATTGAAATTGGACTGATTTTCTGGTAGTTTTCCTCTGTCTGGAGCTGAATCCATCCCTGTGGCATCTACTATGTTCTTACATACCCTGTGTTTCTTATAAACTGGTAGTTATTAGATATAGAGTCTTGATTTGATTCTGGTCTGAGTCTTTGACAACAGTATCTCTAGGTGGTATTGTACAGTTCACTGAAGAGACAAATGAAGTCTGGTTGTTTCTCATTGTGCGATATTAGCAGCATTGGTGATTATTGCCTAGATCCATTATTATTTTTTTTAATGCTTGCAGCATGTTGATATTCCAGTTCTTTTGTTTATTGGCCACATAATTTCTCTAAAGATAATTTATTTATTTATTTTTGTCAACTAGTTTGTTACCCTGAGATATCCTTTGTATAGGAAGAACAGACCACATGCCCAATTCTGTCTTTTTATCAGTTTTCATAATAATGAGTTTGTTTTCTTGGCTAGCATCTCCTGGTTTCACTTTTCCTTTTTCCCTCTTTAAAAAAGTCAGTAAGAACTCATAAGCATTAGTATAGTTGTTATTTCAGTCTACATTATTGTTCTTATTGCTGCTCAGATCATCCATGTTCATGGCAGTGGGACCTCTCTAAACTGGCTCCTGAGTGTTCTTGATAACAGCATCCTTGCTTTCTGCCATGAAATGTGTTCCATGCTCATCTTATATATTTTCTGCCCCACATCTGGAATCAGTCGCTTCCCAAAGCAATCTTGTCCTGTTAATGGGAAGAGGTATTCAGAGACTGCTATTTGGGTACATTGATTTTATTTTGCTAAGCCTAAAAGTAAGTTAAAATTAAGAACACCCTGGTCAGGCTTCCCTGGTGGTGTAGTCGTTAAGAATCCACCTGCCAATGCCGGGGACACGGGTTCGAGCCCTGGTCTGGGAGGATCCCACATGCCACGGAGTAACTAAGCCCGTGCACCACAACTGCTGAACCCATGTGCCGCAACTACTGAAGCCCGCGCACCTAGAGCCCGTGCTCCACAACAAGAGAAGCCACCACAATGAGAAACCCGCGCACCACAACGAAGAGTAGCCCCCGGTCGCCACAACTAGAGAAAGCCCGCGCGCGGCAATGAAGACCCAACACGGCCAAAAATAAATAAAATAAATTAAAATAAAGAAAAGAGCATCCTGATGTATTTTCAAAGTGATGCCTGAAAGTGTAGTGAATCTACTCTTGATTTTCTGAGAGATGAATCTTTCTAGGGGCACTAATCAGCATGGGTTCTTCCTGTCAATTCCAAGTTTCCTTAATTTGAATTCTGATGAAGTTTTTAGGCAACTATAAGACTAGTGTTGGGAGTTCCCTGGCAGTCCAGTGGTTAGGACTCGGCACTGTCACTGCTGGGGCTCGGGTTCAATCCCTGGTCAGGGAACTGAGATCCTGTAAGCCGCGTGGTGCAGCGACACACACACACACACACACACACACACACACACACAGACTAGTGTTTCCATGGGCACTATGACTGAGTGTGATGAGGTCATCCTGGGCAGATGTCAGAAGCACTGATGGACATTCTGCTTGGCTGTCAGTAGATGCCAGAATACAGAGCTGCCAGCATGCAGGTATTGGTAGGAATCCCTCAAAGGATTCCAGGGCGTTTTTATAATGGCTTGCAGCCAATGGTTTAGGGCTTTGTTGTTGTTCTATTAGTGAAGAAGAACTGGCATCTCAGTTAGTGAGCTTCGCATTTATATGTGCCCCTGGTGAAACTGAGTGGCCAGGGCACTGTCTCTAGTGGACACCGTGGGGGCATTTGGTCACGGCCGGAGCTGCCGGGGTCTTTAAGGGTCTGTGCGAACTGGCTGTCCCTAGTGGCATTGGCCCCAGCTCCTAAAGCCTCACCAAACCTTGCGACTTGATGAGCCGCATTTCACCTTCCAAGGCTGGTGTCGGTGGCGGTCTGTGCAGCTGGGTCATGGTCAGGGACGTGGGGACACAGAATACTGAAGCTTTGCATACATCTGTATTGTCTCGTAGTTTAGAATTTACCATTTCTTGTACATATATATTTTTTAATCTGATGGAGGCACTTTTATCTTTATTTTTTTAACATCTTTATTGGAGGCTTGTATGTGTTTAATAATGCTTCTGTTAGTTGAGCATGCGTTTAAATGATAAATAAATAAAAAACGATACTGTGGCATGCTGAAGAAGGTTTTTGCTATTAGTGCTCTGTTATCAGGAAAGTAAAGCTCCCGGGCCTGTCTCTGGCCCGTCTCTCTGTGTCCTCTCTTGGGCAGCCCTGGAGTCCGTTCTGCTCATAGCAGGAGTGACTGTTGAGAAACTCACATCTCTTCCTCTGCCCCAATGCTTCAAAACTTTCCTTAGCTTCCCAATATTTTTTAATACAGTTAATATTGGTAAGTTTTGGTAAGGTTTGCAAGAACTCTTTTGCTTCTGTCTTTTCTACCCTGTACTCAGCTCCCTTGCTTGAGTTTCTTGGGTGGGTCTCAGGCTCCAAGCACCGTTTCCCTCTGAGTGTGGTAAAGCTGCTTCTCTGTCCTCACTGCCCACCTGCCTCACCTCAACTTATCCCTCAGGGCACTGCTCAAGTGACAGTCTCTCTGGTGGGTCTTTCCTGACTGCACAGACTTGCTGTGTGGTCCTGAAGTGCCTTGTGCTTTTGGTGACTCCAGGGGAATAGGGGATTTGTCTCCACATCCACTGGTGTGCTGGTAACTGTTTAACAGCTGAATCTCTGAAACCAAAAAAGACCTGGCTTGTAGCATTTGCCCATTTCCATGGTTTCTCACTGTGGCCAATTTCAAGTTCCCAATATCATGTCACTGAACACAGAATTGGAGAGAAATGCGCCATTATAGTGTTTCCACCACATGGATGCAATTGATGCATCACGAGTATATGTAACAATACGTAGTAAAGGAGCTGGGAAACGCTGTGTTTTGAGTATTATCTTTGTTTTTAATATAATCTATTTAATTATACGTTTATATAGTTTAAATTTTAATAATGGTTCTGTTTAACGACCAACTCTCAAAAATTTCTGAAAACTTCAACTTTTCTCCTAAGATGTTTGAGCCAGCTCTGGAGCTCACCTGTGTGAAGCACAAACAAGTCACATGTTTTGAATTGATTAAAAACAGTGGAATAAGGCAAGTTTGGTAGGTATTTACTGCAGGCAATTCCAATTGTGAGGGGCCTGGAGCAATTTTGGGACGAGTCAGTGGAGGAGGAAGAGAGAATGTTACAGGTAAATCAATCTATAGATTAGCAACATTTAGACACTGGCTGAACTGGGGAAAGGAGGGAAAGAGAATGTTCATATTTGACCATGTTTGTACTAAAAAATGTGTATAGCCTCCCTCCCCCATAGCGGGAGAATATGATCTTTCATATCATACCTACGCCTGTAGTTGTGTGAAATGATAAAGATGAACCTGAGCTATGACTGTCTATCTTCGCAAACCCTTTGTGATGATTACCCTTTCCGGGATGTGCAGTAGCATAGCTGGCAGTGCACACCCAGTGGTACACAGCAGCCCACTCAAGTTTTAGCCTGATGAGAAGTAAAGGTAGGGTTCTTTTCCTGCTTGCTCTTTTCTAGTGACTTAGCTGTCATAGAAACATAGTTGATTTTTTTTTTTCTTTTTCTTTTCTTTTCTTTCTTTTTTTTTTTTTGCGGTACGCGGGCCTCTCACTGTTGTGGCCTCTCCCGTTGCGGAGCACAGGCTCCGGACGCGCAGGCTCAGCGGCCGTGGCTCACGGGCCCAGCCGCTCCGCGGCATGTGGGATCTTCCCGGACCGGGGCACGAACCCGCGTCCCCTGCATCGGCAGACGGACTCTCAACCACTGGGCCACCAGGGAAGCCCCAACAAAATTGATTTTTATTTTTGATATTTTAATTCAGTTAATGTGTTTTGACATGGAGCCAGCTCTCTGATAGCCAGTTTATTCTTAATGAATCTTATGATTAATTTGTAAAGATACTGCATACTATTTCTTTTCAATAGGAGTTTCCCTTTTCTCTTTTTAGAAATGCAAGCACAAAAAGATTGTGGTTTGTCAAATCATTGTTTAATCCCTTGTAAAGATCCTACACTTAGGTCATTATCATCTTTCCCCATAATTTGCTTTAGAGCATATGAGATTTTTTGAAATTTGAGGTTTCAAAGGTTTGATGTTACTTTTTTTTTCTTCATAAAGGAAGACCAGTGTTCAGTCCCAGGCCTCTTGTGAAATGTGTGATGTATAATCTGAATACTGTTGCTTGGAAAAATAAATGCCAATTAACTAATTTCTTCAACATATACTTTTGAGCATATTAAGTTCTAGACGTGTTAGAATGAATCGGTTGTATATATCCTGTTAATTTTGATACTTTAAAGCTTACCATCCTTTATATAAATATATTGTTGATACTGTATAGACCCAATAATGTTAGATATGTGCTCTGATTAACTAGTAGACATGGATTTATGTTGGTCTCTAAAATAACAATAAAAACAATAATTAGAAAATAAAAATAGAGAATTGTGAAAAAGGAAAATGTAAGTTGAAAACTAAGACAAAGGAAAAGAAAATTTTATCTCTATGTAATGTATGTCTGTACCATCTATCACATAGTATACATTTAAGTCCACAAAACTTTGGGCTTGCTCTCTGGCAGCTCATGTGAAAAGGGAAGCAAGATCAATCTTTTAACATTTCCTTCCTTTTCAAACTTCCTGACCAAATACAGGCTTTGTCAGCCTCCTCGCAGACGTGCACATAATTTCAGTCCGTCTACCTATGAGGTTCTTTTAGCACTTACTCTTTTCATTTTTCTTTTAATGGCCATATTGTTTAAATTTTCTTTCAGTTGATCTTACACATATCACGTATGAAGGAGCTTACTTCTATGGAGGTATATTGATACTCAGTGTTCTGAGGAGTGAACAGGAAAAGAATCTAGAGAGTAAGATAAAAAGCCAAAAGAAAAGCCAATGTAAGTGAATGGAGGCAATTCCAGAGGAGCATGATGGCATTAAACGGGATCTAATGAAGTTCAAGGGCTCTGGGGAATGGATTATAATGTATTAATCTGGCTTTGTTGGATAGACAAGATAGAAAAAGAAAAAACAGTGAACATATTCTTGTTTGGAA
Source organism: Delphinapterus leucas (assembly GCF_059928025.1). Classification (NCBI taxonomy): domain Eukaryota; kingdom Metazoa; phylum Chordata; class Mammalia; order Artiodactyla; family Monodontidae; genus Delphinapterus; species Delphinapterus leucas. Next base: position 17,775,857 of record NC_143130.1, on the reverse strand, counting down.
GCCCCATTTTGCTATTCATTCCCTTAATTTACCAATCACTGAAAGGTGAATTATCAGAAAAACACTTCTGGGACATTTGCCTGCAACTACTAAATTGGTAGTTTTGCCTGAATTATTTGATCAATTCAACCTAAGTTCCAATTGACTAAACAATTGGCTGGAAAGACTCTTTTGGTGAAAATATAGACTATTTCACAAGCTTGTAGTGGCACATTGTGTGAAAATATAAATTATGAGCATCCAGCACATTTCTGTTAATCCAAGTAAATGTTCCTGACTTAGATATGAGAGCAAATGCCATCATGGTTACAAAAGCTGATGTAAAATGTAGACATTTTAATACCCGTGAAGTGGGACATTTATAATAGTATTTTCTAAAGGTTAACTGTCAGCGTTTAGATCCTATGAAGAAAAAGTTTTAAAATGGCTTAGAATATAGTATTTGTTTTGTTTCAATGTTTTTAGACAAAAGAGCCCTTCTATACTTTATTTCTAAAAGTCAAAAGCTGTTAGAGCCAGAAAGGTTTTGGAGTTTGAATCCAAGCCCTTCTTGTTATAGATGAGGAAACAGAAGCCTGGTGAGAATGTGGACAACCCAGTGCTATTTTAATCTGTGCTGTGAAGTGTGTGGTTTACTTTGTGTGTGTGTGTGTGTGTGTGTGTGTGTGTGTGTGGTTTACTTTTGAGGTAAGACCGAAGCATGTATGAGCATGTCTTTGTAACAGGATGCCCAGCCGCACCCTGTGCCCTGGGCTACCCCGTCATCCTGGTGACTCTCTTCTGTACGTTGGATCAGCAGATAGTCCATATTTGTGGAGAAAAGTAAGGAGGCATTAAACTAATGTAGATAGATTTTGTAAAATCAAACAAGATGGATTGCCATCCCTACTTAATTCAGAGCAAAGGAAAGGAAACCAATTTCTCCACACCTCGTTTGCCATAATGAAAATGGCATTCTGCTTTGAATCATTTTCAGTGAAATGATTTTCAATATTGTTGTCTTTGTGGCATTTTGACAATTAAAATCTATTTCTCAAGCCCACTGGAAATGCTTCAATGCTTTTCCTTCTTTTCATTTTTTCCACTGGTCCTATCTGTGCTTGTTGCCTAGGAAACTACTATTGGGTTGAATTCTCTTTGCTTGCTTGTCAGGCTGTCAGAGTTATGGGTAAAGTTCGTGGCTTTATAGTTGTAAAAGTGCTTCTTAAATGTTAGAAATGTTTTATCTATATTAAAGTGCTTTATCTCCTCAATTAAAAAGCAGCCAAGCAGTTGTTTGTTTTTCTTAAAATAATATTCCCTTCCCCAATTATTATTGGAAGTTTCTCTGTTGTGTACAGATTTGCAGTAGGATTTGAATTGTCACAGTGGGTTCATTCCAAATATAGCACTTTAATAAAAAATTTCTTCTGTAAATATTTGTTTTGTTTCTTTGGGGAGTCATGGATTATGATTCCCAAAATGTGCAAATGCACACATGAAAATATTACATTAAAAAGTCCAATGAAATCTTAGAAAATGTAGGTTATTTGCGCTATATCAAATAAGTTGGAAAATTGTTCTCTCTATATAATGTTTTTGAATTAAAGTTAAAAAGAAGCAGGACTGCCTTATGTCTTATTCTTTCTTAGTGATTAAAAGTTAATAAAACTGAGAGTGTAGAATTAATGATTAATTATATTTTTGCTAAGCTAAATTCAGTGTCTGACAAAATTGTTTATATATAAAAAAAATTCAGTGACGTGTATTTTGTGCACTGTGGTAGCCACTAACCCCATGCAGCTGTTGAGTCCTTGAAATGAGGCAGGGGAGACCCAGGAACGGGATTTAAGTGGCCGGGGTGGCTAATGGCTACTTACTGGGCAGCACAGATAGGGGCCTTGCTACTCCAAGGCACCACCTGGGGACTTGTTAGAGATGCGGCCTCTCAGGCCCCACCCTGGACCTACTGAATCAGAATCTGTATTTTTAACAAGATCTCTTAGGATGGATGTGCAGTGCTCTCCAGCCTAGAGCAGTGATTCCCCGCCTTGGTTGCAGTTACAATTGCCTGGAGAGCTTGTAAAAATAACGCCCGACCCTCATCCTAGACCCAAATTTCAGGATTTCTGGGTGGGGGCCCAGGAATCAGCATTTTCCAGGATAGTCCCAGATCATTCTAATGACTAGTGAAGATTTGGAGCCACAGATGTAACTCAGAGAATGTACGAACAAGTGCAAGGTGGAGACGGGAAAACCTTAGTACTGACCTGGATTTCCGACCTTTTACTAAGGTCAGATAAAGGAGGGCTGCAGGTGAGAGAGAGAGAGTTAGCCCTTATTGAGTGCTTAGTGTATTCCAGGCATTATTATCCTAAATTGAGTATGTACTTGACTGAAAAGACTCTTGGTGAATATATAGCCTATTTCACAAGATTGTAGTGACATACTGTGAACATACAGATTGAACCTGTTAATCCAGATAAATGTTCCCTACGTAGATATGAAGTATGAAGTGTTTAGTTTTACAAACACACACACACACACACACACACATTCTCCATGAGGTCCCCCCCTTCACTGTGCCACACCTCATTCCTCCCCACAAATCCCCTAAGAATAAAATGAATTGCGATGAAGTTAAAAGCATCATTTGTTTGCCAGTCCTAGCTAAAGGGAACCTGTCTCATTCTGAAGTTCTTTCATGACCTTTCTTTTCACCTGTGGAAAGCATCGCAAAGGTCCAAACATCAGGTGAGCCATTGGCTCAGTGACAGTGATGTTTCTGCAGCTCTGAGGTTCGGTGTGAGCGAGTAAGTGCAGCTCACATGCATTTGCTGCTGTCCTGCCTCGGGTGAGACCACGATGGTAGAGGTTGGTGAGGAAGGTGAATAACTCAGAGCCTGATCTTTCCGTTCTTGGTGTTGCAGGATTCCGTGCTTCCTGGAGAGGGGCATGCTCTCTGTGGCCTGACTATCAAGGCTTGGATTTGTCTCCACCACTTACTGATAGGTTAACTTCAGCCAAGATATCTTAACCCTGTAACACCAGTCTCCCTACCTATAAGATGGGAGTAATAATGTAACCTGTTTTGTAGCCTTGTTCTGAGGAGATGATCAATTAATGCAATAAGGTTCTCAGCACATGCATGACCCATAGTAAATGATCAACGAATGTTAGTGATTACAGACTTAATTGGCTTGTTATAAATGATCAGGACGTATTTGCTTTACATGGCTCTTTCCTCAAGGAGAAGGAGGAACGGATTATATTAGCAATGAGGGACCTCTGCACTTTGAAGGTAACACAAACAGACATGCGACCATATGTTTCGGAACCATCCAGTCTTATTGCCGCCTTGTAGCGGCCAGGGCCAAATGGCTTTATGAATAGCCAGGGTGTACAAGGAATTAATTTGAAACTGGAACGCTCAGGACAGGAAAGTGGATAGTGAGCTATTCAAATGCTTTTGCAGTGCCGCCGTCAGACTCCCCCAGGATAAACTAGCATTTCTCCACTTTCTGCAGCCCTGATGTCTTCCTTGGCTTCATTTTACTTTACAGTGCTGGTCACCTCGTGGCATCATCTACACTTATTTGTTTATCCACCGTTCTCATCCTCTCAGTGAGGGAAATGCACAAGGGACCTCTCTGGTGACCTACATCACCAGAATGTGCAGTCCTCGAGGGATCACTTGACGGCAGCAACTAGAAGCGTGCCTAGCACACGGTAGGTGCTCAGTAGATATTTGTATTGAGTGAATGACTTCTGATGCATTCTTGTACAGCTTTTAGTACCATGAAGATTCAAGTTCAAGATGAAGAGTCTATATATGAGCAAAACGAAGAGTAGAGACTCTAGTGGAAGTTTAACACCTGAGAGCTAAGAAGGGCCTTGCCATTGTGAACTAGTTGATGATGTTTAATGTGCTAGTGAACTAATTATAAAGTCTAGTACGGTGGAGGACCTTCAGATGTACATCCTTACGTAACAGAAAATTGGCTCGTGAAATTAGGGAAAAGCTGGTCCCTAGTTAGGAGAAAAATACCACACTTTCGTATAGTATTATGAAATAAAGGAACGGGAGAATAATGCTAATCAAAAGTTAACTTGACAGTCACTGAGGTACTTGAATCCTTAATAAAATAATAGAAGACAAATGTCAAAGGAGAAAGGGCATTGAGCATTGAGAGAATATCTCCAATGCAATCAATAGTCAACAATTTTGAAAGACAGATGACTTGTCAGATGGAGTTCATAATTTCAAAACTTAATCTACATGATTGTTGAACTAAATTGGTACGGTGAAAGTGATATAAAGGATTTGATATGGATAAACATATAAAATTTTATGTGAAGAATTAATTTAGATTTGCTTGTACTCAAATATTCTCTTTGGAGAGCACACTGCGTGAAGAACAATAGTGCAAAGTTAATAATAAAAAATTAGTAGAATGTTGTCGAGATTCTTGGCCAGAGAGAGTTTATCACCAATGTGTCAATTAACAATTCTTTGAGCTTCTCCCAGGAGAAACCCCCCCCCCCCCGCCTTTTTTTTTTGGTCTCCTCTGGCCATCTAATATCTGTAATTGTTTTTTCTTTGCTAAAAAGATTGCCCTTATAATACTTGAGACAATCAATGTGAAAAGGATGGAGATGGATGGATAGTCACATTCGTTCATCTCTTTTATTTATACAACAACATTTTAGCAAACATTTGCTGGGGTGGAACCTCTAAGATTAATGAGGGAGACAGACGGTAGAGTACTGGTTCTAATCAGTGAAATTAACACAAGGAGTGGTGTCACTTATGCTTTTGGAACCATGGGGACCCCTTAGAGAAGGTGGTACCCTCCAGGCTGACCTTAGAGTGGTGAAGATGGGGTGGAATGGGGAGGAAAGGACGAGGTCTGGAGGAGTATGTGGCCTCTGGTCACTTCAGAGCGTTCCAGCTGGATCTGAGTGTAGGGTGGAGAGGTGCTACTCAGATCACGGGGGTAGGTGCCAGGGCTTAATCTGATGTCCTGCGACCCGACTGTACCAACCGTTCTGAGTCATGACATCTGACGTGTGGTTTAGCAAAGGTGTTATGGCTGTTCTGTAAGGGATGCATCCAGGCTGGAGGGAAGGCACACACGAGGTGATAAGAGTGCACCAGAAGTCTTGAGCGCAGCCCAAGAAAGTTTCAGCATAGTGTAGTCCTGCTGTGCGGAGTCCTGAAGTGTGGTGGACGCTAGAAAGGCTGAATCTCATCTTCCATGACCTGAGATCTATGGAATCGTCTTAACAAGATCCCCTGGCGCGTTGCGTACACATTAAAGTGTGAGAATTTCTGACTTACAAGACCCTGCTTGGCTCATCCAGGGCTCCCTCCCTGGCATTCACTTTCTACATCACTTCTTTAACTCTACCCTTTAGCCGCACGGAATTGCTTGCAGTCCTTTTAATTCTGTAGAACTTAAGCGTCTGGCCTCTGCCCCTGCAGTTTTCTCTGGCTGCATGTTTTCTTCCTTTCTGTCCACCCCACTGGTCAAACACCACCATCACCACAACCAAACAAAACCCAAAACGCACAAACCCAAACCTTCAGCATTGATGTCTTATTCATTCACTTCTTCGATGGTTCAGCACTTGTCCAGGGTGACCCCCTGGGGAGTGTGATGGTGACAAGTGCAGTGTTATTCTCTAGGAGCTGTGTGCTCAGGGGAGGCAGATCCCCAAACCCAGGATGACAGCGCGGCAGATACGCTGGTGGGATCAGGCCATAAGAGGAGCCCCTTGTAGAAGTGGTCAGGGCTTCCTAAGAGAGGAGACACCAGGAGTGTGAAAGGACAGCAGGGAGAATTTAGCCATCCCTTCTGTCGTGAAGTCTTCGAGGATGCTCTCGGAAAGGTCCCCGCTTAGGTGTTTTGGTGGCTCTTGGTTTTCCTCCTGAAGCATCATGATCACACTGCACGGGGCTGGGTGATTCGTCTGCCTTTTCCACCGCGCTGCAGCCTCCACGAAGGCAGAGGCCATGTCTGCGCCACACCCTGAGCTCCCCAGAGACTGGTGCTCAAAAGTACCCGCTGATAAAGAGAGGGAGGTTTCTGGTTCTGTATCGGTGGGCTGGTGGGGAGGAAGCCACATAATAGTGGGTTAAAGGAAAAGGGAGGGATGAAGCAGTCAGCTTCTCTTTCTCCGAGATCGCTTGTCAAGGAAAGAAGCCAGAGAGCAGTATCTGGGGAGGAACCTGGAGGAAGTGGGGTTGGTTCTCTTTTAAAGGTTTCTGAGTCGATTATTCATTTGACAAATATCTATGGGAGAAGGTACAGTTGGGCCTCACTCTTTGTGGAGGTTCCCACAAATTTTGTTGAATCCAGTCGCACGTGTCCCCAGTTGATGGTGAGCAAGGACCCTCTGCCTCTTTTTCAGTGCTCATACTGTAAACAGGGTCCCTTTCATGGTCTATTTGGTGCCATGTTTTTCACGTTTTTGTGCTTTTGGTTGGTGATTTTGCTGTTCAAAATGACCTCCGAACATAAAATGCCGTTTTGTGCTCCTGAGTACAAGAAGTCTGTGATGTGCCTTATGGAGAAAACACACGTTAGTTCATCTTCAGTCAGGCATGAGAGTTAGTCCTGTTGGCTGTGAGTTTCATGTTCACGAATCAATATCTATGAAATGAGGTGTCTCTAAACAGAAGCGCATGTAAAACACGGCCATTCACGGATGGGTTGATGAAATTGCTGGGAGCAGAGGCTCCCACCTCACCTGTGGCCCCTCCTGGACCAGTGCTTCAGTATTTCCGAACTCTGGGAAGGTTAGCAGTGGTCTCACAGCACAGCTGCCACGCACAACTGGAATCAGGTACTTTCTCTTCCAGGGGCCACTCTGGGTCCCGGGATCAGGCAGTGAGGAAGACAGAGCCGGCCTTGAGGCGCGCGGTCCTCGCCCTCCAGCTGGGGCGACTGTCCCTGGAAATAGAGGGCACGTGCAGGGCTCAGCACACATCTGGGAGGGAAAGCATCACCACTCGCAGTAACACAGAAGTCCCCCCGCCTTCTCCTGGTCTTTCTCCGAGTATTTTGTTCATTTTGTAAGAAGAGCTTGGGATTAGCTCCTACCTGCTCCCCGCTGCCCCGTGCGTGCCCCTGCTCCCGTCTGCTTCTTCCCCGCTCACTCTCTTGTGTTCTCAACTTCAATCCCCTCCTTGCTCTCTTAAGGTATTTTTCTGAAAATACAGAAATTAGCAGCCAAAGTTTCCCACAGTCTTGTCCTAGAGAAAGTCCCCCGTGCCCCCTGTGCACGTGGCTGTGCCGCTCACCGCCCTGGGTTGAGTTTCGTTGGCACCCTGGGGTGTCATTCCTCTTCTTACCCTCGCCTCCTCCCTTCCACTCACACCTGGTTTTACCTGTCCTTAGCCCTCGCAGGGCAGGTGGGGATCTGCTTGAGTATTTGAATGGTCAGAGTGGGATTCACTTGGAGTGATTTTTCCATAATACACAACTCTCAAAGGACCCTTGGCCCTGTATTCATTATTCTGTAGACTCTCTAGAAGAGCTGTGTCTAGTAGATGTTGGCAAGTGCGTGTTGACTTCACACCTGCCACAGCAGAACAGAAAGGGGACCCCAAATCAGTGAAAGGGCTAAGGTAGCCCTTGGAAGCACTGTTTTCTCTGCTCTTGGGGCTGCCTGGGTGTTCCCCATGGGCCTGGAGGGAGCTCAGGACCCTGACAGCACCCACCCTGTTCCCAAGTTCTGTCTTAGCAAAGGATTTGGGGACACTGAGTTTTTATGTCCGGATTTAGTAGCCAGTGCACATTTTTATAAGCCCCTGGTCACTCCCATAATGGCCTTAGGCCAGCCCTCCCCTCCCCCAGAAGGCCGGGAGGCAACCATGAAAGGCTTTCCACCTCTGCAGCCAGACCAGAACCACTCTCTCCTACCCTCAGGGACCACAGGAAAGCAACCCCCGAATGAAATCTCTAACGGTTAGGAAGCTTTTTTGTTGCTGACTGATGCATCTTTTTTTAAAATTAATTAATTATTTAATTTTTGGCTGCGTTCGGTGGGTCTTCGTTACTGCACACGGTCTTTCTCTAGTTGCGGCTCGCGGGGGCTACTCTTCGTTGCGGTGCGTGCGCTTCGCATTGCAGTGGCTTCTCTTGTTGAGGAGCACGGGCTCTAGAGCGCAGGCTCAGTAGTTGTGGCGCACCGGCTTAGTTGCTCCACGGGCATGGGGGATCTTCCCGGACCAGGGCTTGAACCCGTGTCCCCTGCATTGGCAGGCAGACTCCTAACCACAGGGAAGTCCCACTGACTGAGGTATCTTAACTAAGAAAAATTTAGGTTCCCACTTTGGGGGCATGTGCGCATGCGTGCAGGGAGGGAGGCGGGGCTGTTGCAATGATAGCCTGAAGACCTGTCCTCCAGGTGAACGCTGGGCTGATGCTGTTGGGAGGAGGGGCAAAGTGGAGTGGGAGAAAGGGGTAGAGGAATCCCACTGGCGTCCTGAGCTCCTGCAGGCCCGCTGTCGGCGCTGCTGCCGGTGGGGCAGGGGCCGACTCTTCTCGGAGTGGGAGTGTCCGCGGGCTCCAGGCTCTCTCGTGTGGCCTGGTTAGGCGGGGGATGCACCGATGGCCGGGCGCTGATGGAGAGGGACGGGAGCCCTGCCCGGCTGTGCGGTGCTGGTGGCTGTGTCCCTGCAGTGAAACCCTCCGCTCCCCTTGCCTCTTGGGTACTTCATCCCCGGCTGCTTTTCCTTAATCCTGTCGTATATTTGTCCTTCCTTTAAACTTTCCTTAATTGCCCCTTCCCGAGTCAGTCCTCTGCTGCTGGATTGGATGGATTTGAGGAGTTGGCGCCCTTCGAGGAGCAGCCACGGGGCATAGGACCCTGTGCAGTGAGAACGGGGTTGGGTGGAGGCTAGAGGCTTCTTGGGGTGGGGTGGGGGGGGAGGCACGGAGGCACCCGAGTGTGGAGCATATTGGAGGAGCCGTCGGTGTGGATGATCAGCAGGACACCAGGACGGGTGCGGCGGGAGGAGACTGTTCTAGGAGACAGGGTTAGAGAGATGCCTTCAGTCCCGGTGGCTGCAGGCCTTGACCTCGAGACATCTTGCCTGGGACCTTCTGTTTAATTCTTTGGAGGGCTTTTATTTACTATTTTAAATTGAGATAACTGTAGAATCACATGCAGTTGTAAGAAACAATGTAGAGGGATCCTTTGTATATTTCCCTTACTGGTAAGATTTTGAAACACTGTAGTATTAGATCACAGCAACCCTGAAACAACCTGTTGATCTTATTCACATACGCCCACTTTTACTTGTACTCATATGAGTATTTGGAGGGCTCCTGATCAGGGTCGTTGTGTTACCGGTTTCAGCATGAGAAAGAATTCTAATGATGCCAGTTTCGTATGCCTCAGAAAAATTCTTGGTTTTATTTTGTAAATGTTCATATGACATTAGAACATTGCATGTATATTTTCCCCTTGACTCTCTTTTCCCTCCTCATATGTCTCTAAGATTCAGTGGGACCAGTGAACGCATCCTCTTATCTATAGAAGTGGGTTTTAGACTCAGTCTTTCCAGGGACTCACCTGTTATCTGTAGAGAAGTGGAAGCATATTGTGGCTTTGACACGTCTTGGTTCTTCCGGGACGGCAGTGCGGTCAGCTCCAAATGGCACGGGTGAGGAGGCTGCTACAGGCACTCCAGGGACAGCTGGGCCGCAGAGGAGCAGTGTGACCTTTGACCCAGCCCTACAGTCTCTGTCCAGGCCTCAGTGCACTTATCTGTAAATGTGGTATTTCAATTTATCTCTAAGGCGCCTTCCAACTATAGTATTCTTTATTTATTGCTTGTATATATATATAATATATATATAATAACAGGGTGATAAAGTCACTTTATATCCTTCTCTCTGAGTCATTCATTGTTTTTTCAAGCTTATTTCCTGCCTTGCCTTCCCTAGATTTCTTCCAAGGATTTTATCTCAGTAAGTGAAATACTGATAAATACCTTGATAAAAAGGGGCAACTTATATTGGAAGGTGGACTTCGCAATCCTGATGCCAGATTTTCCTCCCTGTGGCATGTGTTAATAACTTGGTCCTTCTCACTGTGAGATGTGTCTTTAGGAAATGTGTAATTGCCCCAAAGATGGGGGAGACGGTCTTCATTTTGTATGAAGAGTAATTATGCCGTTTGCATCGTATGTTCTAATAGAACTCGTGTCACTGCATACGTATTATTTTTAGATTTGGTTAAATACCTTGATGACTGCTGCCTGTCTTATGGAAAAGGTTTCTTCATTGCCTTGAGTGGGTAAATAATTTAAAAATCACTTGAATAAAAGAAGAGAAACATTGGGAAAGTTGATTAGGTGTAGGGGTGCAATGTGTAACCATTAAAAATGAATGTATCTGGGGCTTCCCTGGTGGCACAGTGGTTGAGAGTCTGCCTGACGATGCAGGGGACACGGGTTCGTGCCCCGGTCCGGGAAGATCCCACATGCCGCAGAGTGGCTGGGCCCGTGAGCCATGGCTGCTGAGCCTGTGCGTCCAGAGCCTGTGCTCTGCAACGGGAGAGGCCACAGCAGTGAGAGGCCTGTGTACCGCAAAAAAAAAAAAAAAAAGGATGTATCTGCCCTTTTAGTATTTGTTCTAATTCATTATTAGATGTTCCATTTTCCCACTTATTTAAAAGGCACCTAATCTAGAGAAGCATATCAATATTTACAGTGCATTAGTGCCACAGAGAATTTGAGATCTTGTGATGAGGGTTTATTGCTGTTTTATCCACTCTTCAAAGGAAGGCACACATCAAACAGCTATCCGGGACCCGGTGACATCGCGCCCACCTCCCGTGTGCTTCATCCAGTAGCTTAACTATTGAAGATCCTCATCTTTGAATTTCCTTGTTAATATTTCAGAGGCTATACTTTGAAAATATATATATTAAATAACTCAGAAGATTATGAGGAGAGAAAGTTTTACTATCATGTTTTGAAAGGCATTGATTTTCCTAAAATGGAGTGTGAGGAATCGTAATAATAATGACCAAATTACCTGAAATGAGAAGCTCCCATTATTTCTAATTGCTCTGAAGAACACAAATTACATCAGATTATTAGTAATGCTGAAATAGGCTGCGAGCCCCAGAAATATGGAGCAAATTACAGGCAAAAAGGCCGTATTTGTATTTTATTTCTCTGAGGCCAAGACAAAATTGCATTCTTTCTGCAATATTATGCTTTATCAGTACAGTGAGAGGTGGGGAGCTTGTCAGATGAATCGGGCAGTTGTGTTTCGTGCTTCTTTTTGTTGATAAGACCTAGACGTTTGGAAGAATCTCTTTCCTTAAAATCAAGTTCGGTTCATCCAAAGACCTCACGCCAGTTGTGGCTACTTCTGCACTGTTACCCACAGCTCTGTGCATCTTCATCCTCCTTTGTTGCTTGTAATACTTTCACTTATTTAGAGGCAACTGGAATTCCTGTTGATACTAGTTTGAAATGCTGTTCTATTTTTTTCTAGTACATCTTCATAAATTGTTTTAAGTTCTGTTAGGATGAGGTTTAGTGGATGAATACTAGTATAGAAATGTATCCAATGTGGAATCACACAATTTTTAGCATTAAAAGGATCTTCTGTCCCCATTCGTGCAGCCTCTGGTTTTATAGATGGGGAGACTGAGGTCCAGTGAGGTGAACCAACGTGCCAGGATTATGCGTTCAGGCCAGTGGTTCTTAATGTGTGTGGTCTATGGGTCCTTCACATCAATAAGGCCATTTCAGGGAGACTGTTAGGCAAAACTCTTTTCATGGTGTTCCAGAAACATTTTGTGTTGTTCACTGGGTTGACACCTGCACCAGTGGTGCCCAGACACTGATGGGTAAGAGGCAGGCTCCTTGGCACAAAGTGAGATGGTAGCACCAAATGTATTCTTCACCCAACTCACCCGCAGTTTAAGGAAAAAAGCCATTTTATCTACTATTCTTGACGAAGCAGCAAAATGATGACTTTAAAAAAATCCTGACCCTTGAGTACACAATTTAATATTTTGTGTGATAGCATAGATGGTAGGCATAAAGTACTTGCACATATTGAAGATCAGTGGTTTATTGAGAAAAACTTTCATGTGATAGTTTGAGTTGTAAGCTGAGGTAACCATTTTTAGCAGAACACTATTTTTGTTTGAAAGGAGGCTGGAAAAACTGTGCTTATTCAGACTTTGGTGTCTGGCAGGGTTTCTAGAAAATGGATGAAGTGAGCCTGTCACTACATGGCAAATGACTGACAATATTTGTTGCCAAAGATAACATTCAAGCTTTCTAGTAGAATTAGATTTTGGAAAAACTTATATCCCACTGTGAGCATGACAACTTCCCAGTATTAATGATTTTTCTGATGGAATTGGTAATGATATTCACATATGTGATTTTCTGATATAAAGAAATATATCAACATTCAGAAGATTGGCAAAACCCAATTAATATATTCCAAATAACTAATGTTACAAAATTTGTCCCAGGTAAGATCCATTCCAGGTGTAAGACAGACAGATGTAACAAAGAACGGGAAGTTTACATTCCGTATTGTAGCTAACCTTTGAGAAACTAATTTCTCAAGTTTTGGTGTGCTATCAAAGAAGAAGATTTACAGTTATCTGAAAAGATTACTAACATTTGATTTCCTCTCCCAGCTAAATATTTGTGGAGCTTGTTTTCTCTTCGTATACTAGGTCATATCGCAGCAGGTTGAATGCAGAAGCAGCAGTGAGAACCCAGATGTCTGCTACCAAGCAAAATGTGAAAAAGTGCTGCTACCCCACTACATATGCTTTATTTTGTAAAATTGTTTTCACAAAATCCTGTTGTTTATGTTAACGTGTAATAGGTTTATTATTGTTAACTTAAAAATGAATAAATAAATATTAAAATTTTTTTTCATTTTCACTTCCAGTATGGTAAATATCCCTAGCTATAACCCACATAAACAAAAGCTCTTAGGGGTCCTCAGTAATTTTTAGAATGTGTGAAAGGGTCCTGAGGTCAGAGTTGAGAAATACCCGTGTAGGCGGGTCTCGCTTGGGGCATGCTACATCATCTTATACATCATACTTCCTCTATTGAACCAGTAGAGGTTTTTTCTTTCCTTCTCCTATTTTAGCATTTTTGAAATTGGGGCTCCAGTTGTTTCAGTCTGTATGTATAGCTGATGTAATAGTTCTTTAACTCTCCCAAATCTAATGATGCTATTAGTTAAAAATCGGTGTTTGATTTCTAGGTGTAAGTAATTTTACTGTGAAAACAACAAAATTCTTCCCTTTTACAAAATTGAGACTAATGTTTATATCTGCAAGTAGCTAGAAGTGGAGTTTGTTTTCCAATGAATGGTTGAATAATAGAATTAATTTCATGATTTGGGTGGTGATGGAGCACTGACCCAGGCGCCTCAAGTTCTGGACAGGAAACTGTCCCTGCGCTCCTCCTGTCACCTCTCCGAACCTCCGCTTACTCATCTGTGAAGCAAGTTGCATGTTCCTCCATTGGGACTAACGTTAAAAACCAAAAAAAGATTTAGATCCTTTCAAGTCACTGGTTTTTTAATGTTATTTAATCTGTGTGTGTGTGTGTGTGTGTGTGTGTGTGTATAAACTGGATGAAAATGACATAATTTTCACACAACCATAAAACAAAGAAGAAATTATAAACCAATAAAAATGTAGATTTTCACCATCAGTGTGAGACACTGTGTCTAAATCGTAGGCAGTATGGGCATGGACACGTGGTGTGTTACAGGGTCTTTATATTTGGACCCAGTTTTGCTGCCCGTGTGCACTCTGATACTCTGTTCTTGCAGCTGAACAATTGCAAGAAAACCTTAACTTCAAGTTCATCATGATGTCACTTGGCGTTCCTTTGTTGAGAACACGTTGTTTACTTTTTAAAATGAGTTCTGTTCTTTTCTCATTCGCCTGGTAATCAGATCTAGGACACCTTCCTGAATTTGACTGTGGTCACCACTGTAACCATGGGGTCTGAAACTGCATGGGGGTACTCAGTTACAGGATGGTGCAAATGAAAGATCCAGACTGTCCTTATATTCATTTCTTTTATCGGTATCACTAAAATGAAAACAAGAAGTGGAATGAATTGTGAGCAACTCGTAGGAAGGGCTGCCTAGTAGCACGTCTCCTGGGACATCCTTTACCGTGTGGTTGATGTAGATGCTGCCTGGGGGCTGTGCCCCAGCATCTCCCCAGAAGGTGCAACCCAAGGATCTGCAGTCCTGCTGTAATCCCCCTGGCCTCGAATCCTCTTTCTTTCCCTGCATCTAGAATTTTGAGAATTACAGATACAAAGAGGCAGAGTGCTAATTATTTGTGTCTGTTTCAGACTAACAGATTAACACAGAGGTCATGTCCCTTCAGAACATGATGATCCTAATTCATCTAATCTGAATCATGTCTGCAATGTATTTCTCTTGGGGAAATTTTCAAAAACAAGTTGAGTAAGCTGTTTTATTGTGTCCAAGTGAAATTTATAGTCCCTGAATTTATTTGGGGGTTGACATGGATTTTCATGTGGTTATTTTATTATTGTGGGTACTGCTTTCGGTCATTACCTCTGTACCATTTTAAAAGGCCTCTTGTGAACGAATAGTGCTTCTTTTAGACTTAATACACACACACACACACACACACACACAACTTGAGGGATACTACAGAATTCCTTAACAACTAAGTAATCAGCGACCCTGTTAATTGGAAAGCAACAGAGCTCATATCTAAGGATCATTATTGTAATTTCCCAGAAGTATTTTATTCTTCCTCCTCCCCACTTTATTGCTTTTCTGCTTACAGTTTTGATTTTTGAATCTGGGAACAATTTTGTTAATTGAGAGGGAACTTTTTTATGGTAAGAGCATTGTACTATTAACATACATAGTTCCTTAGATGTACATTTTTGTGAACTTGTTTTGAGAGTGACTGTATAGTTCTTCGTTGTTTTTTATTTTTATTTTTTTGGTGCAAATTATAAGCAGCAAGAGCTGTCACAAGTTTTTACACACACTTTTTACACACTGAAAATTGAAAATTATTCTTGCCCATAATTTTCATGTATGTGTTTCAGCAAGTTAAGATAACCACCAACAATATTAAATGTTCAGTATATTTTTTTCTCTGGTAGTGTTATTCAGGCTCTTTCTTGGTTATCAAATCCTTTATTGGAAGCAAACGTTAAATGCAATATTATTATGATTCATATGCTTCTGTTTTCTCTGGTTGTTTCTAATTTGCTTTAACATATTGGCTTGACAATGGTTTAAATATAACATTCAATGTATGTAAATAGTCTATCTTTAGTTTCATATCCTCAAGGTTCTCCGTAGCCACACCACTGAGCAAACGCGTCAGTATTCCAAAAATGTTTCTCATGGTAAATGATGAGTTTACTCCTTCACTGCTAAAGCTGCTTTGTTAGAGGCTTTTTATAAATACTTAACTTGTGTCCTAGTTTTTGAAAAGATTACTCTAAGCATAATTTCGTCTAAAATTTTTGTCTTATGTTTATTATGCTTTTCACTCTGTTGATGTGTGGGGCTTTTGGTTCTGATTCTCAGTGCTACAGACTCATGTGCCTTTATTCTTCTCCCTGGTTTTGTAGTTCTGTTCCTTTTCTGTAACAGTGATCACATCTGCTAGGATGTTCTCAGTGCTACCATTACAAATTTTAGCCTGGGTTTGTTGTTGATTTTGTTAGAGTCATTGCAAACACACTCCTCTTGCATTTGACTACAGTTGCTAAAGCACCATCTTTTATGTAACTGTGTATGTGAGTGTACGGCAGACAGTACCTGCGTGTTGGTGTACTGCTCTTAAGATTTCCGTTTTCTTAAGGATAAGAAACATGTCTGTGCTCTGTACTTTCTGATAATACTTTGTTAAACAAAGGAAATATTTTATTTAACAGATTTCTTTAATAGCCGAGCCAAACCAATATCAGGATGATAAGAACAGCAGTGGTGATTATTGTCACTCTCTGTTGAGTGCACACCGTGTGTCAGACACTGTCTTACGCACTTTAGCTCATTCAGTCCTCCCGGTACCCTTAGGAGAGAAGTACTGTTTTATTGCTGTTTGTGTAGGAAGGGCCACAGGCAGAAGACAGGGAGGCCACTTGCCCAGAGCCACACAGGTGACCAGGGTGAAGTGCAGATGCCATCCCGGCCTTCTCACTCCAGATATCCTGTAGGTACCATATTTCTTTCGCAGTGACGTTTTTAAAGGGACTAAGGGAATTTCTATTTAGGAGGCTGGCCCACTGTCACCTTAAAGTGTTATTCTATTCTTCACTCTTTTGCTTTAACTACCTTTATCCTAATATGTAGTTTTCAGACGTTAGGTTTTCTTTAATAACGCTGCTTTGTGTTGTAGATATGCCTCTTCACGTCCGACGAAGCAGTGACCCAGCCTTAATTGGCCTCTCCACGTCTGTCAGTGATAATAACTTCTCCTCTGAAGAACCTTCACGGAAAAACCCCACGCGCTGGTCGACAACCGCTGGCTTCCTCAAACAAAACACCGCCGGCAGCCCTGCAGCTTGTGACAGGAAGGTAACTGCTTCTAGTTCCTGTCGTCTTTCTGTCAGTGACGGGAGTCAGCCATGGACCAGGTCTTTGCTTCCATGGCGTCCCTGCTACATCCTCTGTGACCTTCACACCAAAGTTCAGATAACTTATTTTGTATTGCCCTTGAGTTTTCTGATTAAATCCTTGCTATATATTGTGTATCTATTTATGTATCCATTTTTGAAATGGATAATATGTTCCTATGATGAAAAATGAAACCTTTTAACATGAAGTATGTACACCTAAGGGCCCTCTCCTAAGTCCTAACTTGTCTGCCGGTCACCCCATGTCTCTTCCTGGGAAACCCCATTATGAGCTTTTTGCATGTCCTTACAGGGATCTTTTGTGCATGTATAAACACATATTCATGTTGGCCCCTGAGGTACATTAAAGAAATCACAGCATGTGAACCGTTAAGGATGAAAGTGGACGCCATCCATGGTCATTTGCTCTCAAATGAAACGAAATGGAAGTGTACTGTCTAGTCTTAATAATATTCTCTCCTTTGACCAAATTTAATTTGTCCATGACCTAATTTACTTAGTCTAAATAAATAAGCTTTATTTTAGTCTATTTAGTCTACCTTTTTTCCAATTTGTGTTAATGCTCCTTGTCATATATTCCTACAGAAGCCGTACCATCCCGTTCTGTTATACCTCTAACCTTTTACCCAATGAGCTTTAAGCTGTGCTTGTCATTTTCACTGCTGAATCTATAAAATAGATTCTCAGCAAACATCTGTTGAATGAATTAATAAACAGTTTTCAGTGCAGCCAGTAATTGAGCACCATACATATCGAGAAGTGTGGAAGTATATTAATCACATATTAATAGTAAAAATCAATGTAGCTTGATATTTGCTTGATTTATCCTTTGCATCTATGTCAAAATACCTGTTTTAAATATTTTTTTTATCTTGGTTTCACATTTCAACAAACTCTTCTTCGTACCAGTTCAAGTAAAGAAAAAAAAAAAAAGAAGAGAATATGTAAGTTTAAACTGAGAAGAATCTACCAAGAAAATGCAATGTACTATAGTCTGATTTTTTGGATGAGGGGTTTAACTCTTCTGTTATATTTTATTAGATATGTGATGAGTTTCTTCTCATTGAGATTAGCCTGAAAATTTAGAATGCTTTATCATGCAGTAGATTCTATTCAAAGAATCTGGTTTCTGAATAGGCCTCGTGACCTTTAATTTGTAATCGGAATAGACCTGATTTCCATGGATATTCACAAATATATAACAAGTCAAGTTGGTAGTTTAAAAAAATTTATTACTTTAAAAAAAGGTTTTCGCTTAGTTGAAGGATAGGGGGTCAGGAGTCACTGAGGTAATCAAAGTTTTCTTTTTAACTCATTCAACATCTTGGCTGTATGAGTCAGTTTCAGTTACAGCAAACAGAACCACAGGAGCTATTTTCAACAGAAAAGGACTTAATGTTGAGAATTTGTTTTTCAGAAAATTATTGGAAGGTCTAGAAGAGCAGGCCATAGGCTGGGCCCCCAGGGCTTTCTGGACAATGCAGTACAGCGTGTCTAGCTGGCCCGGGGAGGGGGCAGAGGTGCAGGACCTGGCGTCCTGCTGCCTGCATTGGCCCAGTAGACGTTAGCACTGTCTCCACCTGTGCTCACCTTGCCTCCTGTCACCTGTGGAGCTGGGCCTGAACCCAGGAACACCCTAGAAAACGCCGTCATCTCCACGGCTTGCCACTAATAACAGCCCAAGAAAATCCCCTATTTCACAATTATCATTAAAATCTCAGGCTGTTGAATCCAAATGGGCAGAATGCAGTTTGCTCCAGATCCTTATGTCTAGGGGTGTCTGGGAAACGGACTTTAGCCTTCCAGGCTCTGCAGCCCAGGGAAGCTGCCTGGAGAGGATGGAGATGCTTATGGCCAGTTAACCATGTCCACCTCACTGCCATTCTCTTTTATTTTGTTTTATTTTTTGGCCGTGCCATGTGGCATGTGGGATCTTAGTTCCTCAACCAGAGATTGAACCTGTGCCTCCTGCAGTGGAAGCATGGAGTCGTAACCACTGGACTGTCAGGAAAGTCCCTCATTCGTTCTCTTTTAAATAACATGTGTCTATCATTGTAAAAAATTGGGCAACTAGTAGAACAGAACAAAATTACATTATCCATAATTCCAAAGTCATCAACAACCAGTACTAAGATATAAGTGAACACACACACACACACACACACACAAAGTCGGAGTCATTCTTTGTCTACGTATTTGCATCCTGATTATTTCTCCATTTTTTTCATCTCATAGGGATTTCCCCTGGTGTGAGTTTTGTTAGAAAATATTTTTAATGAACACAAAGTATTCTAGGGTAGAGTATACTTTATCATTCTCTTATTGTTGGACATTTATGCTATGTTTTTTCACATTATAAGTATCAGCACTGTAACACAAACTTGAATATAATTTTGTTTTAAAAATGGTTACTTTACCCAACAAGCTTCTTCCCTATTGAGAGTGGTATTTAACGTAGCCAGATGCCTACACTTTCCCATGGCAGAGACCTTAATTCACACACATATCTCTCGATGAAATTGTATTCACGTACGACACACATAAAAGGTAACGTGTAATGAATTTGTCTTTTGAATTATCTTTGGCTTTACTTTTCAAATAACCTATTTACTAAGTTTCCTAGTCTAGATTTTTAAGCTGTTTGTATTTTAGTCTGAGCTGTTTTTTTTTTTTTAACAGGTATATGTCTGATAACTGCTGTCTTATTTTCAGTTATAAAATAACTTCCAATGTCTTCAATATTAAGAAAGGATGCTTGGAGGAAAGCATTCTTGCTTATCAGTATTAAATTTATTTATTTCTGTTGTGTCCATGAGAGTTTACCTATGCTGGGCAATTTCAAGATGTTATAAATTCTTATCAGCACGTAGAGGTTTAGGTTTTCTGTATAAAAACACGGAAATCAATTAGTTAAGGGTTCACAGTCCTGTGATTCATTGATCTCTAATGGTTAAAATAGGTTGGTGTTCTTGTATAACTCATCTGCATACGTAAGTAGCTTCTATTCTTCCAAGTTAAATAAGCAAAACAGTTTTAGTGTAATGTCACCAATCAGTTAAAATCTCTTATTTCTGAACCAGGCAGTTCCTTTCTCGTGTGTGAGAACACAGCCACGTTGAACTCTCCCTTGTGGTTCAAAACCACAGATGAGAGGTGGAGTCTTCCCAGTTAAAACAGTAATACTGTTTCATCCCACTGTCAAGTTTAGAGGGCAAAGTTCACAGATTTTGATGCTGCTAAGCCAGGTGAGGGCTCGAAGAGACCAAGGGTTTCACGGGCTTCTGGATTTCTTAAATTCTGTCAAAGTTTTATCTGGCAGTGAGGCATAGAGGGGAAGAGAATCTTGGCTGTTTTTCAGAGTTCTTTGGAACATTGGCTTATTCCTGTTACCCAGCTCTTTGTGGCTGACTGCCCTTTTCAACTCTTAGAGACCAGTTTGCTCACAATTTGTGTGGAAAGTATCTTGCTAGAAGATGTATTTTCATTTGAGATTTTGTGTGTGCATATTAATACTTCATCTTGGGAAAGAGTATTTCAGTCAGTGTGAATTCTCAAGTCGTTCTGCCAGCTCTTTAGCCATCCTTACTAGGTCCATGTCCCTGTGAATGAAGAGGCCGCCAAGGATGTGGACAGGGTTTGATTCATTCCACTGTAATGAGGCACTTATCAGAATCAGTCTGCCATGAGGTTTTAGGAATCAGGTCTCTGTTCTGTTCGTTGGGCAGTGGTTGTAAGCTGTTGTTCCTTCCCATAAATAATAAGAGGTGTTGTTTTTCTAAGTTATATTGCCCCCCAATTAACATGGGTAGAATTAGCATAAAATCATATTTTGACTAGTTTCCAAGGGAGATTCTTACTTGATCAGGGAAGGGGAGGAAAGTGGTAAGAGAACATATTTCCTTGGCATCATTAGGTTAAAAAAATTTTTTTTTCCCATTTCTTAGAGATGTTTAAGAACATCTCTGGATGTTTCTGACCCTCTGGGTTTATTATTTCTGTTTGATTTAGTTGCCTGTCACATTTGATATCTTTCCAATACCCCTGATGCATGCAAACTCTTGGAAGAGGTGCTGTCTTAATTATGTCTTTGTCACCTCTCTTTCCATTACATTCAAAGTAATGTGAGATCTTCCTTCTAACTTTAGAAAATGATTTTTACAAATCTTTCTTGTGGTATATTTTGAGTCCCCAAACAGCTTTTTTTTCCCCGATAATAGTATTTCTTGCTCTTTGCATTTTCTAAAGAAATGAATAATATAAAGAAGCAGATAGGTAATTTGGGGTCTTGATGATGAGTGTTGACATTTGGTGTATGAATTTGAGGACTTCTGTGGAGCATAGTATAGCTCTACACAGATGGTGGCTGTCCTTGGTACCAATGGGGAGTCATCCAATCAGTACAGTTTAATTTCCTGCCTTTTTCCCTAATCTGTGTTATACTGAGAGCATTTTCCTTTGTCTTGTAAATATTGATACTTTGCACAAGGTTCTATTATGTAATGATTCTTTTGGAGTTGTTTATTAACTTTATTTGGTGATTTTTCTTGTTGCTTAACATATTTATACTTTAGCTTTTTTTTTCTTTTTTTGCTCTTATAAGTAACCTTTAGAAGTACTCTTCAGAGAATATCCTTATATACCAATTTATGTTGACATCTCTTATTATTTTCTTAGAGTAGATTCCTTAAGTAGATTTATTTGACCAAGGAAACAAACATTTTTAAAGCTATTGATAATTGCTCCCCATAAATTCATGAATAATAAAGTGAAAAGTACTTATGATGTATAAAGAGCTCTGTGAGAAGTCCTAGATGGGGTGGGCTGGGGGGTGAGGGGGTAGGATGCAGAGCACCAAGAAGCAACTGGTACTGTTTCTGAGTTCCAGAACTTACTGTCTTACTGAATAGTTTAATAGTTCCATTTGGCTGTGTATCAAAATTACCTGTGGACTTTTAAAAGATGAAACACACTTATACCAATAGATTCATTTACCCATTTCAGGACGTTTGTGTGTTTTTCTTTAAAGCTTCTCAGTTGATTCCGGGGCACAGTCTTTTTTAAAGAACTTGGGTCCAGCGGGAAGTGGAAGTTATCTTTGTCTGTCAAGAAATGGCAAATAGGAATATAATCGTTATTTTGATATGTCTTCGTTTTGGGCTATTTTTTCTATCTTAGAATAGAATCTGGAACATTTAGCATATTTGGTTTTGTGACACTTCACTTCTTTTCACACCTAGCTCAAATTTTTAAATGAAAAGCTATTAATTTTAGTTTTTTTTTTTTAAAGCATTACAACACCCCATTGAGATATTGGATCCTATGTTATCAATACAAGACTAGAACAGGAAATATTTTTCTAGATAGAAGCTATGATAAAAGCACTGTTTCTGTTTACTGTTACTTGGCACATCCCACCTCCCCTCCAATCTTAGTTCAAGTGCATTTAGATATGTAAAGTCAGGACACTGAATTCCCAGCATTAGGGTCACCAATCAGGCACAAGAAGCCTCCAGAAAATGTCTGCTCTCTGTTTTACTGAGAGCGAGAAAACTTTTGCAGTTGATACACAGACAATACAATAGCAATGACAATTGAATTGTGTTCCATGTGGCTCTTTAAAATAGCTGCTTACTGGCTCATTCATTGATTCGTTTGTTCATTCATTGTAAAATGATATTCTATATATATTATATATATATAACTGAATTACTTTGCTGTACACCTGAAACTAACACAACACTGTAAATCAACTATGCCTCAATTTTAAAAAAAAAGAAATGGACATTTGCTCTCTTTAGAATTTAAAAAAAAATGAGAACTTTTCTTTTTATGCAGAACTTTGTAAAAGCTTATAATCTTTTTTTTTTTTTTTTTTTTTTCGGTACGCAGGCCCCTCACTGCTGTGGCCTCTCCCGTTGCGGAGCACAGGCTCCGGACACGCAGGCTCAGTGGCCATGGCTCACGGACCCAGCCGCTCCGCGGCATGTGGGATCTTCCCGGACCGGGGCACGAACCCGTGTCCCCTGCACTGGCAGGCAGACTCTCAACCACTGCGCCACCAGGGAAGCCCAAAGCTTATAATCTTGATCAAGTAAATTATGTACAGACATTAAAAAATAAGTAAATAAAGTGATATTCTAAATTTACCTATTTTTTGCTTTCTCATCCTCTTCTCAAACCTTTGGCTTCTTGGTCTGCTTCTTCTCATTTTTTCTTCCTAATGTAGAAGGTGAGTCATAGTGGTAAATTTTTTATTTTTGAATTAGTCCATTTGACCAGCTTGCTATTAAAAAAAAAGTTGTCTATCTTTTGGATTTTTATGGGCCAACCATAGCTGCCAGCTAGTTACAATAACCATCTAAAACCTCAAAGGATGGACTAAGAAGTGTTTTAAAACTACGTTTCCTTTGTGAGAGCCCTATAGCTGTGTTTAATTTTTTGGGGTATTTGCTTCAAGGGAAATCCAGCTGAGACCCAGGTCTTAGGCTGTCCTGCTACAACATTTGTACTTCCCGTAAAAGGCCTCTAAAACTATAAATTTCACCCTTCTGTTTTGCATATTAAAAGATCTCAATTTGAATGCACTGCATTTTTGTTCAGTAAGTGATGGTTCTACTCATTTTTAAAATAGGCTAACCTCAAGCGCCAAGCTGCCCTAGCCTGAGCTGTTAATAACTGAGACTCATCTATTTCTGTGCCACATTTAGGAATATAATCCCCCTTCACATACTTTAAATATTGTAATTTGTGTTCTAAGTTATGAAATCCTGAAGTGCTATTGAGAAAATGTTTAAGCCTGGGTGTGGTATTTTTAGAGTTCACAAACCATTCCAGGAATATAAATCCGAAGCAAAGTCAGAATCCTTGTTGAGCAGCCTCGAAGTTACATATCACACAGAGGGAAATGAAGATGTTACACCCGTTTTTCTTGATTTGGGAGAGGAGACCAGGAACTGGCACTGATTAAATTATATTGAACAAAAATTCACGTATTCTTTAGACACTTAAAAATATTTTGGCCTCATTTCATCTTTCTAAGTTGGTGTCTATTTTTAATTTTTAATACTTTAGCTTATAAACGTACCTACTTTGGGTCACAAAGTCATGTCCTGTTATTAAAGAGAAGAGCCTAGTAAGGTGCTGGGACTGAGGTACCTGGTGTTTGCTTTCCAGCTGCTGGGGCAGCTCTGTTTTAATTTGCATGTGTTCTAGGTGCCATCATGTGCTGGACTGCCTTTGGGGCAATGTTTTTTACAGGGTGGGGATAAAAATGGTTTCCATCTGTCCCATCTCCAAACTGTACTGTTTCTGAGGTTTTGGTATTTTCGTGTAATGATAGCCAAGTTGATCTGAGTACTTGCTTCTTGCTGGCTGTGTTATGTGTTGTATCTCATTTAATCACCTTCTGAAGTGTAAGTAGTGTGGCCATTCCCAGTTTATTGGTGAGGAGGTAGAACCTGAGAGAGTTTAAATAATTCACCTAAGAATTAAACCAACTGCTGAAAGATAAAGTTGTGTTATGAATCTCAATTGTCCTGTTTCATATTCTGTGCTCTTAAGTATGCTACCCACTTTCCAACATACTTACAGACTTTATATATTGCCCAGTGTTCATTTAGTTGAATATTTTAAACTGTAAAATATTTCATAACAACCTTCTCATTTCTATCACCTCTAAAACTTTCTGTTAAGCAATTAAAATAGGAACATAAGAATAACCAGCATTTATTATTAAAACCAAAATAATTTTTAAAACCTCACCAAGTCATATTATATCTTCACATCTTAGTCTTGAGTGAAAATATGCTAGCGTCATTAATATCACTACTAATAATCTGATTTTGGTAACTGATCTCCATTTCTTTCCCCCTTTTTGGGGGAACTTTTGTCTTTGTGTTTTCCAGTCCTTGTGATTGATATTTTTATCATTGTTATTGCGAAATTATATACTCAGCCCTCTTCCTGATATTTTATGTGTGTTGTTCAAAACAGCTTAACAACAACAAAGTAAATAATGATATAATTGGATTTTAATCGAAAGACCAGAATAAATATCCACGAGACTACGGTGATACTAATAAGTGATTGAATAAAAAATAAAATGGGGAAAAGGTCCAAATTTCCTCGCAGGAGAATTCCAAATAATATATGTTATACTTCCCCCTCCAGAAGGTGGAGCTTAATTCCCCTCTTCTCGAGGATTGGCTGCCTTTAGTAATTTGTTTCCAAAGAATAGAGGATGGAATGAGAAAAACATTAACTCTATAGTGGGGAACTGTGGTGAACTGACCTGAACCCAGTGGTCAAGGTTAGTTATCACTAGTGATAATTCATGGTGATGGTATGAGCCCCTGATGTAGTGTAATGAGATGGGACCTCAGTGGAATTTTCCCCAAAACCCTTGACTCCGGTTTAATCATGAGGAACCTTCAGACAAACCAAAATTGAGGGACGTTCTACACAATACCTGACCACCATTCTTAAAGAATGTCATGGTCGCAAAATACCAGGGAAGACTGAGAAACAGTCTCAGAACAGAGGAGTCTGCGGAGACACGATAGCTAAATGCAGTACGGGATCCTGCCGCGAAGCAGGGATGTTAGTGGAAAAAACTGATGACTTGCAGATAAGTGTGTAGTTCGGTTAACAGTGTCGTACCGATGTTAATGTCTTCATTTTGACAGATAAACCAAAGTTATGGAAGATGTCAACATTGGAGGAAGTTGGGTAAAGAGTATGCAGGAGCTCTCTGTACCATCTTTTCTGTAAATCTAACCTTTTCCAAAACAAGAAGGTACGATGTAGGTTGTACCACCCACATTTTGTGCCGAGAACCGGATGCCGGTTAATGCACCAATAATGAGAATTATGGAACGAGGATTCAGCCACTGGGCTCCATGAGCCTCCTGACATACCTGTTTGTTCCCTGAAATATGGTTTTTGCTTTGAAAATGAGTTCTGTTAAAAGTTCTTCAACTGATTTTGTTAAATATTGGTTTAAGGTTGGCCCCCTTTACTGCTACAAGCCTGAGTTTGAGAAATGCGTCAGCTTTAGACACGCTGCATCTTCAGGACTGGGAGCTCCCACTTTGTCTTCAGTTTTTATCCTGACAACCTCCTGCGTCAGCTGTTTCTTTTTCACTTTATTCAGATTGTTAAGATTTTTTTTTAAGGTGTGTGTGTGGGGTCAACAGCAATCACTCAGAAATTTCCCAGAATCACATTTTCTAAAATTATAATTTTCAGTTATAATTTGAGGACTGAAGTAGTTTCCTTGAAAACTAATATTCTTCTCAGAGAACATGCTTTTTCTGCTGATGGGGTTTGGAGAGAAGGACTTAATTCTTTAGAAGTCTGAGCCATTAATTTCTTTATTCCAAATGCTTCTCTTGTGGAGGTGGAGCCTCATAGATAACTTCTTTTGGTTTATAACCCAATTACATCATTATTTACTTTGCTGTTGTTAAGCTGTTTTGAGCAATGCACGTAAGATATCAAGAAGAGGGCTGAATATATTATTTCTCAATAACACTAACAACAATAATATCAATTAGAAGGATTAGAGAAAACAAAGACAAAAGTTTCCCCCCAAAAAGGGAAAGAAATGGAGATCAGTTAACAAAGTCCGATTTTTAGTAGTGATGTTAATGAAACCAGCATATTTTTACTCAAGCCTAAGATGTTAAGATATAGTACAGACTTGGTGAAGCTTTAAAAATGATGCCAGTTTTAATAATTAATAAACTTTATTACTTACTGCTGATTAGTTCTGACTGCTCTTAGATTCCTATTTTAATTGCTTAACGGAAAGTTTTAGAGGAGATAAAAATGATCTTCTGCATTTTTCAAAAGTGTATCTGTGGAAATGGTTTACCTGAGGAGGCCATTTCACAATTAAGGGGAGAACTTTACAGAAAGTAAATTATAGATGGTACCCGAGAACTTTTCACAGGAATGACTCAATTGTTCTGCTGACCCACCCAGTCCATTGAAGTTATGTTTGTAAACGGAAAAATGTAAGGAGCTGCTAATATTTACATTGCCACATTAATTATATATGGTGCCAATTGTAGTGATTTCTTTGGATATATATCGCTTTAAGATTAAGGTAAAAATGTTTTCAAATTTTAGCAATTTCTTTGAATATATATATATATATATATAGCTTTAAAATTAAGGTAAAATATTTAGATAGGTAAGCATAAAAGATTCATCTTGCACATTTGGATAAGATGTAAGATGGCAGATCTTTTGGAATCAGGCGACTAAGTGTTTTACTCTGTCTCCCTCACCTCCTCGCATCTGCTCCCTCCCTCTCTTGTGCAGTTCGCTCCTGATGCCAGATGCGATCGTTATTTACAATTTTAGTTTTGAGATATGAACATTTGGAGTTACGTGTCTTTGAAAGAAAATGAAATGTAGATGGGTATTTTGTACCTTCAAAATAAGAAGCGTGTAGCACTTTCTAAAATGTTGGAAAATTGTGTCAGATTCCAGTTGGTTTCCCAGAGTCCAGCAAGCGCCGCTCACATTCTCTATTGTTGTTGTGGAAAATGAATGGCATCTGACTCGCAGCCTTGGCATCCTGTGTTTTTCTCCTACACTTGCCCTTGGTGGAAGGAGTAAGGTCAGAAGTGGGGGTCCCGACCCTGCTGACTGTGGGGTGTAGGTGGCTGTAGAACAACTAAGTGACCGTGGTGGTTTTTGTGAAATTCTGTGAAAGAAATGAAACGGGAGCTGCTGTTTTTGCTGCTTCTCTTTTAGCTCTTTTCCTTAGTTCCTCAGAACACAGGTGGAGATAACGTCTTTGTAACTTGAAAAAAGATTACACTTCCTCCCCATCTACCTTCTCCTCACCCCTTATGCATGTTTTCATAAGATAAAGGAGATAATCCCAGTTATATCAGACAAGAGATCATTGTATTTAAAATAATTTTATAAATTTATTTATTTATTTATTTTTTATATTTGGCTGAGTTGGGTCTTCGTTGCTGCGCGTGGGCTTTCTCTAATTGCGGTGAGCGGGGGCTACTATTCCTTGCAGTGCTCTCGGGCTTCTCATTGCGGTGGCTTCTCTTGTTGCGGAGCATGGGCTGTAGGTGCACAGGCTTCAGTAGTTGCAGCATGCAGGCTCAGTAGTTGTGGCTCGCAGGCTGTAGAGTGCAGGCTTAGTAGTTGTGGTGCATGGGCTTAGTTGCTCCGTGGCATGTGGGATCTTCCCGGACCAGGGCTCGAACCTATGTCCCCTGCATTGGCAGGAGGATTCTTAACCACTGTGCCACCAGAGAAGTTCCTAAGACAATTTTAAAACAAACATTTTACGCTTGATTATTCCTAAGACTATGTAGTATTTATCAATGAACCAACCATCTGTAACATAAATAGAAGTTGTGATTCAAGATTGTGTAATGGCTTTGTCCTACTTGACAAGCAAGAACTTGGGAGATACTTTCCCATGGGAGGGGGTCATTATATAGGAACGGCTGAATATCAGAAGTTATACCCAGTTATACCCAGGTAAACTGCGCTTCCTGCTTAGATGGAGAATGAGAACTTGGAAATGTCATCACTCAGAAATTGGGCATTGAAGTGGGGAGGTATAACTGTGGGATCTGGTTAGTCATCCTCATCTCCATAGAGCATTTGTCATAACTTCTCTGAGTCCCCGTTTCTTTTTTCAGACAGTGAGAGCTTCAGCTGGCTGTTCTCTAGCTTTTTCCTTCCAGCTTTTAAAATTCTGTGTCTAAAGTTTTTCATGGCATTCTGAACTGTTGAGGTGGGTTAGGAACAACTGGGGAGATTGGTTCCAATAAGGAGCCTGAATGAGGCTCAGTTTTGCTAATCTTTTTCTTCTTGGATTTCCTGGTCTGCTCCACAAGCAGGTCTGGTAGCTTCAGAGACCTTTGTGCTCTGATGGTCACCTCTGGAAACACCATGGCCTTCATAAGTTGGTGAACCTCCATGTGAGATTTGACCAACCCCTTTTATGCCAGATCCTTTATGTTATAGCCTGATGTGTATCTGTTCCAGGGGTTATTTTTCTTACCTGATATCAAGACTGTTAACAAGGTCAGTTGTAAGTTGTGGGATAAACCTATAATGGCAAACTTCTGGTTTTGTGAACATGTCAACCTGAAGCATTTGCTGTGCAACAGGAAACTTATTTGCAAAATTAATTTTAGTTCTCAAATGTGTTCTTCCATGTTGGAGAGTTCCAACATGATTTTTTTTTTTTGGTGTATTTAACATTTTTGAGTGTCCCACTGATCTAAATGTAATTTTATGATCTAGAAGCTATTGAGCATGTATTTATGATACATGCTGGAAAAGGCATGAGTTATAGTTCAGAATTTTTAAGGCCAGAATGAGTTTTGAGAACTGTGCATGGTACCTTTAATATTTCACAGGAAAGAGA
Organism: Delphinapterus leucas; assembly: GCF_059928025.1. NCBI lineage: Eukaryota > Metazoa > Chordata > Mammalia > Artiodactyla > Monodontidae > Delphinapterus > Delphinapterus leucas. Next base: position 17,746,797 of record NC_143130.1, on the reverse strand, counting down.
AAACTAATAAAATTTGATGTGCACGCTAGGAGATTTTACTTTATACATTAATACAAAAATTTGCTTGGCTAAATTGATATTTTTCAACTTTTTCTTTTTTTACTAATTTCTGTTCAAAACATAAACTCGGTTTAAAAAGAAAATTAAAACAGTTAAAAATAAAATATTTATTACTTATGAAATTTGAGCTCAAGAGGTGCTGTGGTACATGTTTTGGCATTCAAAATCTTTGGACTTTGACCCTTTTGTTTTTTAATTTTAAACAACTTAAAATGTCAGTGTAATCAGTGTCTCTTGTTGCAGATTCTGCCGCATTTTACTCGACTCTGTATCATTTATAGATACTTACAGATAAACAAATGATAGACATATAGCCTCCTATTAGACAGAATTTTGTTTGGACAAAAAAATCTATGAATGCTCGAATCCTCTTTGTCCTGTCATAGTTCTGCTCAGAAGTAGGAACAAATTTTATTTTATTTTATTTTTTATACCGCAGTTCTTATTAGTTATCTGTTTTATACACGTTAGTGTATACATGTCAATCCCAGTCTCACAATTCATCCCACCACCAGCCCCCTGCCACTTTCCCCCCCTTGGTGTCCGTATGTTCATAGGAACCAATTTTAAACGCACATTATTTTCTTTATCTCCTCCACCCCTCTCATTAATAATGATTAAGAAGGTGGAAGAAGGCAATGATCAAAAATGAAAGTAAGATGTATACATACAGGTACTGGTACTTTAGGGACAGGAATTACCGCTAATATGGAACCGGTTGTTTGACCTCTGATCAACAGCGTTAGGCATCGCATGCAGGATATCGGTCACCATGTATTTCGAATAGTGCTTTTTAGTTCATTACAGTTGAAAATAGCCATGTGCCTAAGATAAGTGATGATAATTACTGTGTTTGGAATAAAATCCTGTGTTTCCTTACTTTGAGAAATGCCTTAATAGGTATGCGATTGGTTTAAACTGATAGGGACTGCCAAACTTTCTGACTTCATTTACAAGTTGGCTATTGAACCTGTGTTTGTGTGTGTGTGTGTGTGTGTGTGTGTGTGTGTGTGTGAATTTATTTATCTCCCCCCTCCCCCCAATTCTTATATCTAGAGGGTGGTTTGAAGGTCAGAAAAGTACATTGACAACAATCCTGTTTACAGACCATTTTATGGTTGTTAATCTTTAAGCTTTAGCCTTGGCATTGCTTCCAAGGTCATACTCTGGTATAGCTGTCAGGAGGCACAAAAGACCAACTCTGGCCCAGGGGCAGGAATGGGGCTGCCACACTGAATTGACAATATGACTACTGAAGATTTTAGCAAGCTTCCTGCAATAAAAAAAAAAAATTGTCCTAAGCCATAATTACTCATTTCACTTCAGCCTCATAATTTCAGGTTAGACATCCTGAAAATGGTTTTCCTTTGTTTTTTGTCTGTCTTTTCTTGTGGAAATGATAAAGCGGAAGATTGAATTCTCTTTGACCACAATTGCAGAGTTGAAAAATATTGTAAATTTAAAACCTTAAAACCACATAGGAATATTCGAAACCATAGGATGCAGAGAGGGTGCAAAAATGAAATCTATATGCATTGGGTGTTTGGTGTTTCAAAATATGGCACAATTCCTAGTGATTTTTTAAAAGATGTTTGGAATTTTTACATTGAGATAAAGTGCAAATATAGTTGGGTTTCCTCTGCTAACACAAAAATATCTATTACTTCTATGATGTTTATGAAATATTCCTGTATTTCTGCAGTAGGGATGTAGGTTTGCCAGGAAATCTGACCATCAGCTAAATAGCTGTTTCTGAGAGATAAAACCTTGGAGCTGCAGCTTACTATGCCAGGAATAAGCCTCTATCCCAAGGCCTTGGGTGGGTTCTGTGTTATTTCTTTTTATTGGCTCAGGGAGGGGGCAGAAAGGACAGTCACTTTCCCTACCCTGGAAGAGATTTACTCCATAACCAAGCTGTGGCTACCCTGGAGCAGCAAATTAATATGCATTTCTCAGCCTGGGTGGCTTTTTGACACCTGATGATATGGCAGTACATTTAGATGATAAGGAAAATGCCTGCTCACAGCAAGGAGCATCTGTTTCTTTTCTGGCAAGAGGAAAGGTTTTCCACCCAGTGCAGAAGCTTGAGTGGATGTTTGGGCCAGTCTCTTAAGGAGAGGATTAAAGTTATAATTTTTAAAAAAGGAGAGTAATTCATTATGGTATTTTTCTCATATAATCTTTTATATGTAAAGTAGTGGCTTTAATGGTTTTTTATTGTTAGCAAATTCAGTAATTTTTAGGGTTTTCTATATTGGTCCTACTGCTAGATTTTTATAAGTCTAAAGAAAAAGATTTCTTTCTTTCTTTTTAAAGTTTGCCAGTATACAGAATGGAGACATTAACTTGATCATAGAATAAAATAGACTTAAAATCCCATTCTCCAATTTATTATAAATTCAACTCTAACTTGTGAAAATATCAATGACGAAAACATTTGTTGGTTTATTTTTTTCTTCAGGTTATGAAATAGTTTTGCAAATACATTTAACAAACATTTTGACTTTTTTGTAGTTGACTATAGTTTGGTCCATGAAAAATGTAGTCTTGCATAGACATAGTTAAAAGTACCATAATTTTAAAATCATTTACACTGGAAAAAGTATTTTCAAATTGAAAATAGAATGCATTGTATCCATTTCAGTTGAAAACAGTGACTATCCATGCATATATTGTAGAAAATACATTGTATGTTATTAGGTTTATGGATGTGCTCACATCACAGATACTAATCACAGCTTTATAGGACTATACTCTGTGTGTGCACTTGATCCAAACTTCAGACAGGATTTTGAGGACGAACATTGCTGAAATCCTAGTAGCACTTGCATGGTGCTGTCGACAAAAATAACAGATATGTTGCATAATGATTAGTAATATATTTTAGAAATTCTTCACTTACCTGGTAATGACTAAGGTGACTGTAACTGGACTTTTCATACATCATAAATCAATTAATATATGCATTTATTATTGACTATCATATCAACATTGAATTAGAATTCTTTTTGTTATGAGGGTATGTTTTATTTTTCTTACCAATTAAATACTCAACGTTGATTCTACGAATATAAAATTGTAGAATTTTTCAGATGGAGTTCAAAAGGACAGATCTTTTGTTTTTTTTTTAGCCCTATCTGCCTTAATATGATTACTTTGTGGTGGCCTGCTGCATGAATTACATGTCATAATTGACATAGAGAAATGCCACACTACTTTTTAGATGCAATTGGAAATAATCACATTTTCCCACAGACACTGTATACTGTAGGTGTGACATTAGATTGAAATAGGCATCTAACAGTGGTATACATCTTTCCGTATAAATTTAAAAGTACAGTCATTGTATTTCAGTGAAAGTGCATTTCCACTGAAGTTTGTCGTGATACCTGATTAAAGCATTTCCTTATTGATTTGATTTTTAAAACAACAGATAGAAGTGTTCCTTTAATTCTGGGATTTTGAAACCTTGTGAAAGTAGGAAACATAGTAAGTATTCCAGAAAAAGCCGTCCACGTAGGTGCAGGCCACTGAGCTAAGTGCTAGAGTTTAAAGGTGACTGGTGATCTTCTGCCTAGGTGTCAGTGTGATCATGGAAATAGCAATCTTAAAAATTAACTAAATTATAAGTTAGAACTATAATTAGGAGTAAAATCAGAATTTAGTAGTTCAGAAAGCATGACATTATCAGTTCTGTTGAGAGTCGGGAAATGCTTCTTAGGGAGGGCAGCTTGGGAACTGGGCCTTGAAGAGCGGTGAGTATTTTCACAGAAGAAATATTGCTGGGAGTCTGGGCTCAGGAAAATCCTGACGGAGGTGAGGATTCCTGTGACACCACGGGTCCCCGGGTCTGCCTCATGTTTGTTCCAGGTGTGACGTGACCTAATGGGCATTTTAGAAGAATCCTCTGTGGAGCGTTGTTGGAGAGGAGAAGGTTTGAGCCAGCCTCCAACTAGAAGGCTGCTGTAGTGGTTCAGAAGAGAGGCACGTCGATCCTGAACTAGGGTGATGGCCAAAGGGTAAGGTCTTGGCCATGAGCTTTGGATTAATGAGACTGTGGAGATTAGGTACATACCTTTGGGACATCCTGTTGGAAATTTAGATCATGAATTCAGAAAAGCAGTTTAGTGTTGGTGACCTGTGCGTAGAAGTTGTCAGGGAGGAGGTTTTGCACTTGTACCTTTTTGACCTTGTTCAGGGAGACGGTAGTGAGACGGTAGTGAGTGGTCCATAGTAAGAGCCCGCAGGGGCCATTTAAGGGAAGACGAATAATGATGGAGATTCAAAAGGAATCAAAAGGAAATACCAGCAGCTTTTTGAATTCTAGACATCAGGAAAAGAGAGTTTTGTGGCATCTGGTCTCTTTACTTTGAAGATATATTTTTCCCTTTGCAAGTGGTATTTAGTCACTATGCATACATCCGGTTCATTATCAACTTTCCACCTAATGGTTTTAGCATCCACTGATTATCTTTGCCTGAATGAATGATTTCATTAGGAGTTGAAAACGATGATTTTTCTAATACTATTAATTGTTCTACTTCCATACCTCGGCATTTTCCTGAAAAGACAAGCTTTCCTCTTTGACTGGCACTATTGGTTTCTCTGAAATACAGTTCCTACTAAAAAGGCAGGATAGATTTTTAACGCTTTCTGTTTCATTATTCATTTTCAAAGTAAAGAGTTGGTATAATAATCACCTCTAATGGTGGGAAAAGAATAGAAAAACCAGGTCCCTAGCCAATGGTAGGACCCTGCACGATCCTTGACGTAAAAATTGTGCTTGTGTTTCGCCACACTTCCAATCCTTTCTCTCTTCGTGGACGTTTAAGTTTCTGTCATTAATAAGTTTATCTGTCCCTTATGATTTACTTGAATTTCTGGTCAGTAAGTTTAGGGACAACCATGTGAAACAGATAGTTTCGGTTTGTTCTGAAGTTACTATGCTCAAGTTTTAAGGAAGGGCTCTTAGTATTTTGAGATACAGTGAACTTTAGTTTCTTCATTTGCTTCATTCTTTTCTTTCGACTTTGTCTATGTCCTCTGCTTAGTTTACCATTTCCACGTTCCTGTAAGCAAGGTCACTACCTCATCCCTGGGTGTGGAGCAGCAGCCTAATCTTACCAGCATCTTCCTTTTACTTGTGGTTATGCCCCATCACAGCTTTCTTTCTTTCTTTTTCTTTCTTTCTTTCTTTCTTTCTTTCTTTCTTTCTTTCTTTCTTTCCTTCCTTCCTTCCTTCCTTCCTTCCTTCCTTCCTTCCTTCCTTCCTTTCTTTCCTTCCTTTCTTTCTTTCTTTCTTTCTTAATAACTTTATTTATTTTATTTCTTTTTGGCTGTGTTGGGTCTTCGTTGCTGCGCGCAGGCTTTCTCTAGTTGCGGCAAGCAGGGGCTGCTCTTCGTTGTGGTGCGTGGGCTTCTCATTGTGGTGGCTTCTCTTGTTGCGGAGCACGGGCTCTAGGCACGTGGGCTTCAGTAGTTGTGGCTCGCGGGCTCTAGAGCGCAGGCTCAGTAGTTGTGGCGCACGGTCTTAGTTGCTTCACGACGTGTGGGATCTTCCCGGACCCGGGCTCGAACCTGTGTCCCCTGCATTGGCAGATGGATTCTTAACCACTGTGCCACCAGGGAAGCCCCTATCACAGCTTTCTTGAGCCATAGTGACCAAAAAGGTACAGAGTTTTACTAGTAAAAAGTACTTGCTGCTAATGGTTAATTCTCCTATCGAGTTTTCGAAGTTTATTTTCTGTAGTTTGATTTTTAAAAAATTACAGAGTTTCATGCCAAAAGTATACTGGTAAATCTTTATAGGTTAAAAAGAATTGTTTTTCGTATGTCACAGCATTGGCATAGGTCCAGGAAAATCAATTTTTTTTTTTTTGGTACGCGGGCCTCTCACTGTTGTGGCCTCTCCCGTTGAGGAGCACAGGCTCCGGACGCGCAGGCTCAGCGGCCATGGCTCATGGGCTCAGCCGCTCCGCGGCATGTGGGATCTTCCCGGACCGGGGCACGAACCCGTGTCCCCCGCATCGGCAGGCGGACTCTCAACCACTGTGCCACCAGGGAAACCCAATCAATTCATTTTTAAGTTTTATTCTCTGATGAAACAGAAAGCAGTATCCTGGTCTATTGCTAAGGTCTATACAATGCAAATCTATTATATTACACTTTTTTGTTTCCATGTGTGTGCTGACTGCTCATGTGGTTTAAGTAATAAAGAATAAGGATCAGTCATGTATATGATGATATTTACAACCACGCTACCCTTAGCAGAGTTTTTAAGGAAAACATTTGGGTACTTAAAGTGGGCACTGATGTAAGTGGGTTAAAGTGAGGTTAACATTTTAAATTTATTCTTGTAGGAGATATTTGGATTTAGTTATTGAACTAAAATGTTCGACTTTCCTACCTTATCCTAGCCTTCTCGTTTCTTTCCAGAACATTTGAATTAAGTTTTGCAGCTCTAAAGCCAAAGCACGTTGTTATAAATTATTATTTGAAAGAGATACCTTGGTTGCTCTGGGGTGTATTAAATAAATATTTATCAGTTGACTAGGTTTTTATGTAAAGACAGCACTCGTCATAAGCATGTCGGAGTGAACAACTATGTGTCTATTATGTACCATGTATTGGGATAGACTAATTTTTTTCTCTACTTGATATTTGAATTAATGTTTACAACTAGCTTGTGAAGGAGGCAACAGAAGAACCCAGAGTCTTCAATCTCTTGCCCAAAGTCACAGAACTGCGAGGATCTAAATAAAGAGCAAATTCATTTGTCTTCCCTGGTTTAAACATTTTTGGTGAATTATAGAAAATATTTCACAGTATTATTCTAAGATTGGAAGGAAGAAGAAAAGAGCAAATGCCATGATTGAATGATGATTAAAGTCTGGTGTAGAAGTATTTTCCATTTTCTGGTGCATGTCCTTGGCTTGGGGAGGTTGATTCGAGAGGAGGGCAGAGTGTGTTCTTCTGTCTATTGTGGGCCTGTGTGTGTGGCCACAGCCCTCAGACTCCTTATCCCAGGCAGGTGACTGCATTTCTGAGGTCTAACCTGGAGGAAATGTCCTCAGTCAGCTTTTTGGTATAGACACGGGAAAAACATTTTAAATATGTAGAATCATTTTTCTGCTACTTTTGAAAAACCAGGTGCATCATTAATTTGCAAGATCTGGTTTTTTACAAGACACCTTTTTGTTTCTTTTTGAATAGAAAGATGAAAACTACAGAAGCCTCCCACGGGACACTAGTAACTGGTCTAACCAATTTCAGAGAGACAATGCTCGCTCATCTCTGAGTGCCAGTCACCCAATGGTGGACAAGTGGCTGGAGAAGCAAGAACAGGTAACACAAACGAATCCTTCTACATGCGTCGGTGGTGTAACTTCCTAGCCCATCCCCCAGACGTTGCCCTCCATCACAATGATGACTGGAGATAAGTGATTCTGCCAGATGTAGTTAAGGACCAGGCTCTGTATCAGAGTGTTTGTAACATAAATGTAGAATATTTCGGTGGTGGTTCCTGATCAAAGATTTCTCATAAGCAGGTGCTGTAGATTCTCAAGTATCACCACCGTAGAGCTTGTTAGGCTGTGAGGCACAGATATTTGGTGTGAATAATGTGGTTTATAGGTAGACTTTCAAGACTACCCATGGGCTCTCCTCTCGACTGAGAGGCCATTAAGTCAAAGGATCTGAAGAGGCAAAATAAATTTTCTGTTATCCCTGACTTCACTTTATGGGAAAAATATAAGCTGTAGTGTTGTTTCAGCATTTAGACTATCTTGTCAGGTCTGGGGACTTGTCCTTTCATAAATGTCAAGGACCTGTTGTAGGTGTCTACGTTTTCAGAGTAGCTTAGTTCACTCTGTGGGGTAGTCACCTCCAATTCATGAAATCAGAATTGTTACCACTCAGTATACATAGTGGCTTGGGAAGAGGACTGTTTGCAACAGAACTGTTGGTATGAAGACTAAGAATTTATCTGGTAAGTTTTGATGTATAAAAAATTCTTGCAGTGTTGTTTTTTTAAAGTGTTAATTGTTTATTGTTAGTCACAGTGTTTCTCTGTAGTGGGGACGCCAGTGTTTTCTTTGTAGTTTTGTTAGTTTTGATATTAAAAATGCACTTATTTGGTTCCTTCGTCATCTATATTCTTTAAAAAGTTCATATGGATCACAAACTAGGTGAGTACTCAGTGACAGAATGTTTTGTTGTGTATCAGTTTCAATAATTTCTAAAATTATTGATAATTCGGTTGCCTAGATACTAGAATAGCTGTTTTTCAATTTAGATTAATGATATCAGTGGAAAGAAACCCTAAGTATTTTGCTGAATTCATCTCAGTCTATGTTTTACAGCATAAACCTCCTAAAATAGTTCTGTGTATGTGGGGTGTTTGATTATGAAACAGTAAAAAAGGACAGTTTGCCTTTGATACCTGTGATGGAATGATTTTTATCCTATAGTAAGGAGTATAAAACTTTGTGTGCTGGAAATAATTTTAATATATATATTTTTGATGTGGACCATTTTTAAAGTCATTATTGAATTTGTTACAATATTGCTTCTGTTTTATGTTTTGGTTTTTTTGGCTGCAAGGCATGTAGGACCCCAGCTCCCTGACCAGGGATCGAACCCACATCCCCTGCGCTGGAAGGCGAAGTCTTAACCAGCGGAGCACCAGGGAAGTCCCTGCAAATGATATTAAATAGTTTAAAAACCGTGGAAGTTCTACTTAGGAAAAACAAGTGATAAAAACAAGTGAAGAACCCACTGATAATGAAATAGTAACACCAGTTAGTTTAAAATCTGTATTGTTTTGAGAAAATTATCACTTTGAAGTAACTTTTTAGGATTGAGGTAGTTCACCTCGGGCCTGGGGTCAGACTGGCTGCTATCGGCTCTTCACCACGTGTGGGGTTTGGGCACTTGCTCACCTTGTCTGCCCCTCAGTTTATTCACATAGCGGACATAGCGGATGGGGTAATCATAGAGCTGGCCTCATTGGTGATATAATACCTGCTGAGGGCTTAGATTCATGCCCGGTACCCAGACAAATTCAGTGTGTCTTAGTATATTTGTTGGAAAAACATTGTGTGCTAATACAGAACATCTAGATTGCATGATAAGGAACTACTCCTTTCTCCTTTAATAAGTCAGGGGGAAGGGAAGGTAGGGGTTCATTTCTGGCCCAGTGGCCTTCCTGAGGGTCAGGGTTCCCCAGCTTCTCCCGGAGCCCCGCAGGCTTGACCAGTCCTTTCCTGCTGGGTCCAGACCATCACATCCTTGCAGAGGAAGGGGGCCGGGCCCTTCTCTTCACTGTGGCCCATTTGAAAGCAGATAAGCTTTTCCTGTCACCACCACCTCCCCCTTCCCCCGCCCACCAGATGCCCTTTGTGTTTTGTTGTCCAGAATCTCATGACTTGCCCACCCGTTTTGAAATCAAAGGCAGTAAAAGTACCTGTGTTGGTTTAGACTAATTGCGTTTGACCTCCTGGTGCTGGGGGTGGAAATGGGGGTTTACCTTCCCCGAAACACAATTGCTCATCACTAAACACAGTCAGGGCTCCGTTCAAGCTAAAGATGCTGAATCTGACCATTTTTATTGCAAGATTAGGAGAAAAAAATTGGCAGCCCGGAGTTTCTAAAATATGATACATTTAATTATTTCTGAAAATATAACTTTGGGCTTCCCTGGTGGCGCAGTGGTTGAGAGTCCGCTTGCTGATGCAGGGGACGCAGGTTCGTGCCCCGGTCTGGGAGGATCTCACATGCCCCTGAGCAGCTGGGCCCGTGAGCCATGGCCGCTGAGCCTGCGCGTCCGGAGCCGCAACGGGAGAGGCCACAACAGTGAGAGGCCTGCATACCGCAAAAAAAAAAAAAAAAAAAAAAAAAAAATATATATATATATATATATATATATAAAACTTTGTCTTACTATTGCGGTTGTAGGCCTGTTTTTAAGGGAAGTAGTATAGATTTTCTTTGTAATTTTGGGGTTTCTTTTTAAGCAAAAGGGATGCATTGAGACACAAACACCTTTTTTTTTTCTCCCCCAAAACTAAGCCTTGATTGGCTTTTGTTGAAGTTATTTGAAGTATTTGTTCCATGATAAGAAAGTTAAAAAAGAAAAAGTGCTTTCTTAGTATGTGTAGCCGCTGTAAATGACATTAGCTTATTGACTCCTGAGCCTGCAGTCATCTTCTTCCTTGGCTTCAGTTTAAGAAATGCCGATCCATTCATTAAATTTAATGATTTACCATCAGCAGGATAATTAACTAGCCTGAAGTCTATTTAACTGGACAGGAACAGCAAAAACAAAAAACCCATATTAAAACTTTGGCCAAAAGTAAGCACAATTGTTTGGGCAGAAGAGTACAAATAGGTTATGCTGGATACACTGGAAATCTAGTCCAGCCATTCTCATTTAATTGTGGATTTATTCATTTAACTGTTCCCATGAGTCATTTGACTTTAATGGCCTGATGTCTCTTCTGTGTGGTTTTTTTTTTTTGCCATTAAAAATATAGTAAAGGAGTGGCATCATGTAGATAAAAGAATATTTCATATGGTTAAAAAAAAAAATCAGCCCTTGCCTTTATGCTTTGGGATCACCGGAGTGGAACTGATGTCTTCTTTTAGTTATGCCATCTGGACTGAAGAGGTCAAGAGAGTTCTAGATTGTATATGCCTCCAGTGGTTTTGTTTTTGCTCTATTTCCTACTAGAGTGCTTGTTTCTCATTATCTCTGTTTTTTGAAGGCAATTATGACCACATCAGCTTTGCCAGTGGGAATAAACAGTAGGGATGAAAAGGACAAAGGAGGGTGTGTGCTGAGCTAGCAGGCACCTCTGGAAGCTGAGGTGCTTTCTCTTTTGGGATTGATAAGGGGACGATTGAATCTTCCTTTCCTCTGTTAGAGTGTTGGTTAGTCTACCTCTGTCTCTAAAGGTAGGTGGTGTATCTGAACTCTGAACTCTGACCCAGGAAGCACTTGGAGTCAAAGTCAACATGATTCCAGAATCTTGACTGACTCACCTTGCTCAGATTTGCCTGTAGCGGCATCCTACGTCAGGGTCATCTCAGAAGGTAGAGGACTGAGCATCTTTCAAAGACATCCTTTTCTTACCTCAATCTCGTGACTTCCTTCTCCTGGGAGTTCTCAGAGGAAGCACAAAGGATTTGAAAACTAAATGGGTTTCTGTCATGTTGCCTTAAAAATGTTCTCCTGCTTCCGAAATTTTAACTCTGAGACCCAAGAAACAAAAAGCACAGCAAACCCCCCTCAGTTTTTTTTCTTTTTTTGTAATTAATTTATTTAATTAATTTATTTTTGGCTGCGTTGGGTCTTCGTTGCTGCGCGTGGTCTTTCTCTAGTTGCGGTGTGTGGGCTTCTCATTGCGGTGGCTTCTGTTGCGGAGCACAGGCTCTAGGCACGTGGGCTTCAGTGGTTGTGGCACATGGGCTCAGTAGTTGTGGCGCACGGGCTTAGTTGCTCCGCGGCACGCGGGATTTTCCCGGACCAGGGCTCAAACCCGTGTCCCCTGCATTGGCAGGCGGATTCCTAACCACTGTGCCACCAGGGAAGCCTCCCCAGTTTTGATGTATGACAATGCTTTAAGAAATCTGAATTCCTTTTAACGATTACCATTTCCTTGACTCTGCATGGGCTATAATTTAATATTGGCAGAAAATAGATCATAAGCTGCCTTTGTTCTTCTATCCCCACAGTTTATTGCAACTAATACATTCCACAGAAGAGGAGGCAGGAACTTTACAATACATGATTGGGAGAATTTGGGACCAGAATGTAGAGGGACCTTAAGGGAAATTTAAGCTAATTGGGAGCCTGCCATTTTCACTACCTTGTCTGGGTGAACGGGCCTGAAGCCAATTAACAGAAAACACTAGGAGGTGGAAGGCACATTCCAGCCACCACTTATGCTCTGTTACAGGGGATGACTGCCCTGACCTTTAGAGAAAAGTCCATGCTTTAAGGTTCTTTCCATCAAGCAAAAACTGCATCTAATTGGCAGATTATACTGAGGGAGGCAGACTCAGGGAAAGACCTTAAATGTGTGGTGATCACGAGGTTTAGGTTTGACATTGAATGGGCCGTCCCCTCCCCTTTGGAGCCTGTGAGGCCATGAGTTTTAGAAGCACTGAACTGCCTTTTTCCTTCTTCTTTTGTGCACTTTTGTCACTGTCTCCAGCCACGATGCTTTTGCTCCAGGCTTTTTCATGCAGACAGAACATTTCTGAATTTTCATCACTTATTCCTTCTGAAATGAATGTGGCTAATCCAGGGATAGGTCTGTTTTTACATCAGCTTGTATTTGTTGACTCCTAGAGATTATAATTAGAAAATAGCTGATGGTTAAATAGAAAACCTATGTAATAAAATAATGCCAGGGAATGAATGCTTATCATTGGTCCTGTTCTCAAAAAAGAAGAGTCCAACACTGTCTGCTTATCCTGATACTTTTAAAACTTTTGAAAATATTTATACATTATGATTGCTATTCATGTGCTACACAGTGAGTATAGTCACAAATCATGGAAAAGTTACTATGAAAGTGTTTCATTTTTACATTTCATTGTAATTTGATTAAAGCCAAAGTTTTGAGGAGCTAGAGCAGAAGCAAATTTTAAAAATTAGAGCCTGTTTTGGATGTGAGTAAACAGCGTAGTGAAGCAACGTTTTTAAGCTTATCCAGATTTTATATGGGGATAGTTTAGAAAAGTGAGTAAGTCAGTCAGTAAGTCCTCATGTTCCTAGGTTTTGCCCATTTCACCCTGGTGTGATGAATGACGGGGTCAGGGGTCATGCTGTGGGCCCACACCTCTCTCCGTGGTTGGTTTTTCTTCCATCCACCTGCACAGGCAAGATCCTCATCTTTCCCCAAGTGCTTAAAAACCTTTCCTAAATGGGGGAAAAAAACAAATCTCATCTCATTGACACTTAGAACCATCCAGATGACATATAACTGGTTTTCCAGAATATGAACTGATCATACTTTCTTAATGACAAAATGAGGAGGTGGCTTCTTCAGAAATCTGATTACAACAGCTGCAAACCGGTCAGTGAAATGACTGCAGGGTCAACCCCTTAGAACAAGGAAGAGCTCTGGAAATTCTGACATGGGAACTGGCCAGGCTTCCTGGTCTCTGCCACACTAATGGGACAGGAGGTTAGGCTCTGGTCCTGCTAAATAGTAACTGGGATGTGGTTGGTTTGTTTACTCTTTAGCACAAAGACACTGAGTAACCAAAAGACTTGATAATCTGGTTAAAAATAATCAAAGGCCCCTGCCTCCCAATTCTAAAGTTCTACAGTTTTCTATTAAAAGGCAGGGGATTTATTAATATTATTTCCTAGTTGGCAAAGTTTCGCAGAACTTGTGCCAAAGCTAATAGAATTGTGTTCACCTCTAGCAGCAGCAAATGTAGAAACTAAAAACATCGATCGCTTTAAAAATTAAGTTTAGTTTTCATTATAAAAATGCCAGAGAGTTTCTTTATAGCAGAAACATGTCATGTTCACAATAACACCAAAAATAAAACCAAAACAACCTTTGAAGAGAGGTGTCATGTCTCCTGGATATGCCAAGAGCAGATTATCTTGTGCTTTGATAATGGGATGTCTGCCATTATAATACATGTCTTAACATTAGTCGAGGTTTAAAACTGATAGTGTCATCTTTGTATGTGACACATATTATTTTTCAGAAACCCTACACATTTTCTACTTGTATTATCAAAGAACAGTAGACTCATAGCATCATATATAAGAACAAGACTGGAGCGCAGGGGGCTGGTGGACATTCTTCCGAGAAGGAAACACGAGTTTCCCAGGGAGCCTTGCCAGCCATGTGCAGGGCCACTTTGGATGGTGTTTTCTCGTGAGAGCGACAAGCATTTTACCCTTATGTAAATTCAGTGGCACGTAACTCACTGGCGTGACCTTTTCTCGGTTGTGTAAAACCTGCAACCTTCATTTTCACTATAGACAAAATGGGGAAAATAATACCCACTGTTGGCTTCATGCGTGAAGATTGAGTGAGTAACACATATCAAAATGCAGATCCAGTTTTTGGTGCATCGTGGGCACTTGTTAGGTGCTGCTCTCCTATCTTTATTTTGGGTAAGAATAGCCTCGGTGACTCTCCCTGAGTCACAACAGTCGCTGGCTGTTTTTCTCCTGGCATATTGGGAGTACCATTTGGGGTGCTGTGCTGGTTCCTTTTCATCCCTGGTGTATTTCTAATGCCCTCATCATCCTTCCAGAATTGGATTCTCGCTTCCATGGCATCTTACCAGAATTAAAATAAAAGTTAATCATTTAAAATCATCTCTGGTTCTTTTCTGAAGGACATAATCTGACATAACAATGATATTAGTGTTCACCTCTGTGTCTGTGTCCATTCTTTATATTCCCTTTTGGTTTTGGCAAGCACGCGTGGCTTTGCTACGATTAGATCTAAGGATGCCATTTAAGAATGCTAAGTGTCTTACTAGGGTTTCTGCTTGGCCACTTTCTAAGCTTCCGGGTTCCTTTGTGAAGTGAATGGAGCTCGGGAGACACAGGGCTGCCCATGGGCTCTTAGAGTGAGGGGTGCAGTTTAAGAGGTACTAGTCAATTCTCCTGTTCCTTTATGACTGGCCATTTTTATTGCTTCTTTTGCCTATGGAGCTCAAAGCCTGCAAGCAGCAGGGAAGTGCTTCAGAAATTCTACCGAGTGAAAAATCTTTGGTGGTGTGTGGATTAACCTTCACGGGGAGTCTGTTAGTAGCTGATGATTTGCTTCCCTGTGAATACAGCTGCTAGAACTAGATGTTTCGAGCTTGCACTGTGGATAAAGGCGCATTTTCTTTTTTAGCTACAACCCTCAGGTGCCTTTTCATAAATTCATTGCAGGCAGCCTTCAAGATTTTGTTGTGAGCTGTGTGATTAAATATGACCATGAAAAAAAATACAGGCTTTCTCGTCTCTTTTTATCCCCACCCATCTGTATGTCATTTGCTTTTGAAAATTTGTTCTTTATTTCTACGTTCAGTGAGCAGGAGAACTGCTATCCTTTAAAAATCCTGGTTAAGAAATTGCATTAACATGTTTGGCTTACAGTATGTTGTTTTCACTACCCGTTTCCTGCAGCCTGCCTGTAGCAATTGAATCCCTCTAAACCATTTAAAATTTTGGAATGTTATGATCTAGGTAGGTATACTTTTTCAAAATCAGTCTTATACAAGCTTTTTCCAGCTACCTTCAACAGGATTCTGGAATGGTCCTGAAAAAATGGCCGTTTTTAAGCACTAAAACATTTTGCCCAATGGTTTTATGTTCTTTTTTCCCCCACTGAGGCCTGGGTATATGTGCCCTGTAGTATTTTCATTGGGTCTGTGTATCTATGAGACATTCTTTTAAAATTATATTTATTTTTGGCTGTGTTGGGTCTTCGTTTCTTTTTTTCTTTTCTTTTTTTTTTTTGCGGTACGTAGGCCTCTCGCTGTTGTGGCCTCTCCCGTTGCGGGGCACAGGCTCCGGACGCGCAGGCTCAGCGGCCATGGCTCACGGGCCCAGCCGCTCCGCGGCATGTGGGATCTTCCCGGACCGGGGCACAAACCCGCGTCCCCTGCATCGGCAGGCGGACTCTCAACCACTGCGCCACCAGGGAAGCCCCGTGGGTCTTCGTTTCTGTGCGAGGGCTTTCTCTAGTTGCGGCAAGCAGGGGCTACTCTTCATCGCGGTGCGCAGGCCTCTCACTATCGTTCTCTCTCTTGTTGCGGAGCACAGGCTCCAGACGCGCAGGCTCAGTAGTTGTGGCTCACGGGCCTAGTTGCTCAGCGGCATGTGGGATCCTCCCAGACCAGGGCTCAAACCCGTGTTCCCTGCATTGGCAGGCGGATTCTCAACCACTGCGCCACCAGGGAAGCCCTATGAGACATTTTTTTTCTTTCAGTTCTTCCTCCCTCCGTCCCTCCCTTCCTTCCTTTCTCTCTTTCTTTTCTCTGCTCTTATGGCTGAAAGGAGGTTGTTGATCAGCTTTCTTTTTAAAGAAGAAAATACTGAAAAATAAGCATGTAATTTCCACAACATATACCTGATGGTATTGCAAGGCAGGGGGGTTTGTTTGGGCTTTTAGGTTTCACTTTATGTATTTGTAGAAATATATACTCCTTTGCAAGAAGAACATGTTACTTGAAATATTTTTATTTTTAGTAAATCAAACTTCACAAGATTAGAAGATGGAGCAATGTTTTCTCTCTCTCTCTCTCTCTTTTTAATAAATACCATAATTCCCAAACTGTAAGATAAAATGGCAATGTGGATATTAATCAGAATCAAGTTAAACCCTTTGAGAAGGGCAGTGTCTCTTCCTGCCTGCGGTAATCCCTTATTTCCCTGAATTCATTCTTGTATCCTCCTGTTCCCATCACTACATTTACAAACCTTCCTGGACTTCTGCTGCCTGTCCTCATTCCTGGAAGAAGCTGCCCGAAGGCCAGCCGTCTTCACCTCTGTTCTGTCTGCCATCCTTTCTCAGTCTTAGGACTTTGCCTTCGTGTTTAATTCCTCTTTACACAGTCCTGAATGTGTGTGTGTGTGTCTGCACTAGATCTTGCCACTCAGCAGATAGATGCTCCGTTAACAGTCCCCCTGCCCCACACGCCCTTGTCTCCCTTTCGCCTCTGCCTGGCTGACTGTCCCTCCCAGTTCACAGATTTGGTTCCTTCTTATCTTTCATGTATCCAACCCCAAGCATCCCGCCCCCCCCCCCAGGGGACACTCCCTAATCCTCATGCTTGCAGGAGGGGGACATTCCTGCTGCCCTTACATTATTGTCTCTTCTTTCATCAGCCTTCTGTTTATAACATTTATGAATTTGAATTTATCTTTGTTTATGTCTGTTTCCATGAGCTAAAATGGCACTGGTGTTGTCTTGGTTACTCTTTGTTTGTAGCTCCGACTCATCCCCCATGTGTTTTTTTTTTCTTTTTTTTTTTTTTTTTGCGGTACGCAGGCCTCTCACTGTTGTGGCCTCTCCCGTTGCGGAGCACAGGCTCCGGACACGCAGGCTCAGTGGCCATGGCTCACGGGCCCAGCCGCTCCGCGGCATGTGGGATCTTCCCAGACCGGACGTACCTGCGTCCCCTGCATCGGCAGGCGGACTCTCAACCACTGCGCCACCAGGGAAGCCCCCCACCACCATGTTTTTGAGTGAATAAGTGTTGTGATAAATTGAAAGGAAAAAGTCCATAATAATTTTTACTTTTTCTGATGCC
This sequence comes from Delphinapterus leucas, assembly GCF_059928025.1. Taxonomy (NCBI): domain Eukaryota; kingdom Metazoa; phylum Chordata; class Mammalia; order Artiodactyla; family Monodontidae; genus Delphinapterus; species Delphinapterus leucas. The sequence continues at coordinate 17,729,451 of NC_143130.1, read as the reverse complement.
ATGTATTACAGTTGGATTCTTTGTTGGGTGGACTAGATTGGCCATTTTTATGCCATATGATATGATATTGTGATTTTTATTAGTTATAAGCTAAAAATGGCAGATTATAGGTAAAGCGAAGAAAACCTGTTAAATATTAAGTCATGTACGTAAGTAAATCTTAGAAACACGGTCATACTTCTGAGTCATCGATGTTTGGCTGCATCCTGGCTTGTGTTGCAAGTTTTACTTCAAATACCTTGACCTGGTGGAGAGCATGGTGTTCCTCATCCACTTATTCAATCACTTCTGATCTTCCCCTGAGAATATCTTGTAACTGAGCATGGATTCAGGTGTTAAAAGGTGAGCACCCTCAGTCTGTTACTAACAGTGTCTCTGCATCCTTATAATTTTTGCTGTATGACAGTTGGTCACAGTTGCCCTGGGAAAGCCCCCTGAGGCTTTTAAGGCTTTGTCTAGAAGGTCATGGTATTAGAGGGTAAGAGCTGCTGGGGCTTACTTAAGTGAGGCATTAGGGGGACATGAGGAGAAAAAAGGCCGCCTAAAATGTTGCTCGAGGTCCAACATAGTCATCGATTCTATTAGCTCTAAAAATTTTAATTACTTGAATAGTTAAAATATTTGATTATCAGAAAATATTAAATTTCTCTGTTTATAACTAAATTGACAGATTAATTTTCCATTTAATTGGAAAAACAATTTTATTTTTCTTTCTGTGGTACGCGGACCTCTCACTGTTGTGGCCTCTCCCGTTGCGGAGCACAGGCTCCGGACGCGCAGGCTCAGCGGCCATGGCTCACGGGCCCAGCCGCTCCGCGGCATGTGGGATCTTCCCGGACCGGGGCACAAACCCGCGTCTCCCTGCATCGGCAGGCGGACTCGAAACCACTGCGCCACCAGGGAAGCCCGAAAAACAATATCTGAACAAACCATTTGATTATATTTAATATTTTATAAGCAAGTGAGTTGAAAGTAATATATTCTCTCCTGAACATATGTTTTGTCTCAGAGCTGTTTTCTTACTGTTTAAAATTTTTTTTGCAGAGAGTGCTGAGGTTTTTATCGTCATTAGAATGAATATGAATTATACTATTACTCTGGGACCCCAGCCTGGCGAAAACGTTTTCTTTAAGAGACTAATTTTCTTATTCTAGGAACAGTGGACTTTGGTATTTACATGTTCAGTATATAAAATGTGGATGTTATGAATTCTCATCTACCATTGCCATTTTAGATCTAGTAGATAGCTTTTTGATATGGTTTTCTTCAATTCTCTGAGTAAAGTTTCTCTTCTTATACATGTATATTTCATATAAAATTGAGTTTTAGAAATTATTTTCAAAGAGAGGAGTGATATCCTTTGTGTCTTATGGAATTGCACAAAAAGTTTTTTAGTGATAGGAATTGATTCCTATAGAATGATAACCTCACATAGGTTGTAGAGAATTTATTTTAAAAATTAACGCTCATTAGGTGTCCCTATTTATTCCTTATCATCCTCTGGGCTCATTGAACATCTAATGAGATGAATGATTAGAATTATGGGGTCTTCCCTGCTACCTTGGAAGATAGTATACTCGTTGGACTATATGGGGATTAATTTGATAGCATGATTTCTTTTTTAATTAATTAATTTTTAAACATCTTCATTGGAGTATAATTGCTTTACAATGGTGTGATAGTTTCTGCTTTATAATGAAGTGAATAAGCTACACATATACATACATCCCCATCTCTCCTCCCTCTTGCATCTCCCTCCCACCCTCCCTTATCCCACCCCTCTAGGTGGTCACAAAGCACCGAGCTGATCTCCTTGTGCTATGCGGCTGCTTCCCACTAGCTATCTGTTTTACATTTGGCAGTGTATATATGTCCATGCCACTCTCTCACTTCGTCCCAGCTTACCCTTCCCCCTCCCCATGTCCTCAAGTCCATTCTCTACGTCTGAGTCTTTATTGCTGTTCTGCCCCTAGGTTCTTCAGAACCATTTTTTTTTTTAGATTCCATATATATGTGTTAGCATACGGTATTTGTTTTACTCTTTCTGACTTACTTTACTCTGTGTGACAGACTCTAGGTCCATCCACCTCACTACAAATAACTCAATTTCATTTCTTTTTGTGGCTGAGTAATATTCCATTGTATATATGTGCCACATCTTCTTTATCCATTCATCTGTTCATGGGCACTTAGGTTGCTTCCATGTCCTGGCTATTGTAAATAGAGCTGCAATAAAATTGTGGTACATGACTCTTTGAATTATGGTTTTCTCAGGGTACATGCCCAGTAGTGGGATTGCTGGGTCATATGGTGGTTCTATTTTTAGTTTTTTAAGGAACCTCCATCCTGTTCTCCACAGTGGCTGTATCAATTTACATTCCCACCAACAGTGCAAGAGGGTTCCCTTTTCTCCACACCGTCTCCAGCATTTATTGTTTGTAGATTTTTTGATGATGGCCATTCTGACTAGTGTGAGGCGATACCTCATTGTAGTTTTGAGTTGCATTTCTCTAATGATTAGTGATGTTGAGCCTCCTTTCATGTGTTTGTTGGCAATCTGTATACCTTCTTTGGAGAAGTGTCTGTTTAGGCCTTCTGCCCATTTTTGGATTGGGTTGTTTGTTTTTTTGATATTGAGCTGCATGAGCTGCTTGTAAATTTTAGAGATTAATCCTTTGTTCATTGCTTCATTTGCAAATATTTTCTCCCATTCTGAGGGTTGTCTTTTCGTCTTGTTTGTAGTTTCCTTTGCTGTGCAAAAGCTTTGAAGTTTCATTAGGTCCCATTTGTTTATTTTTGTTTTTATTTCCATTTTTCTAGGAGGTGGGTCAAAAAGGATCTTGCTGTGATTTATGTCATAGAGTGTTCTGCCTGTGTTCTCCTCTAAGAGTTTTAGAGTGTCTGGCCTTACGTTTAGGTCTTTAATTCATTTTGAGTTTATTTTTGTGTATGGTGTTAGGGAGTGTTCTAATTTCATTCTTTTACATGTGGCTGTCCAGTTTTCCCAGCACCACTTATTGAAGAGGCTGTCTTTTCTCTATTGTATATTCTTGCTTCCTTAATCAAACATAAGGTGACCATATGTGTGTGGGTTTATCTCTGGGCTTTCTATCCTGTTCCACTGATCTGCATTTCTGTTTTGTGCCAGTACCATACTGTCTTGATTACTGTAGCTTTGCAGTATAGTCTGAAGTCAGTGAGCTTGATTTCTCCAGCTCCGTTTTTCTTTCTCAAGATTGCTTTGGCTCTTCGGGGTCTTTTGTGTTTCCATATAAATTGTGAAATTTTTTGTTCTAGTTCTGTGAAAAATGCCATTGGTAGTTTGATAGGGATTGCATTGTGATTTTTTTGTTTAATTAAAAACATTTTAGAATATGTTATTTACTTGATTTATTTATTTATTTATTTTTGCGGTACGTGGGCCTCTCCCTCACTGTTGCGGCCTCTCCCGTTGCGGAGCACAGGCTCCGGACGTGCAGGCTCAGCGGCCATGGCCCACGGGCCCAGCTGCTCCGTGGCATGTGGGATCCTCCAGGACCGGGGCACGAACCTGTGTCCCCTGTGTCGGCAGGCGGACTCTAAACCACTGCGCCACCGGGGAAGCCCTATTTACTTGATTTTTGCAAAGGTAATATACTCATAGCTCCCAAATCAAACATTATACATGGATATTACACAATACTTCCCTCCAGCTCACCTCCCCTTATGCAACCACTGTTACCAGTTCCTGTGGACCCTTTCAAAGAATACCATTCTTGTATGAGCAAATATGAAACTGTATTCTCTTTTCACATTGTTACTTAAATACTGCCTATCATCTTCTGGGCTTTGATTTTTCTGCTGAAAATGGCTGGGTGATCTTTGTATATGGAAGCATAAAAAGGGTCTATTTTTGAAACTGTTTACTAATTTTCCTTTGTACAGATGGGACATTGTCTGCTGATGAGCATGTCGATTATTTACTGTTTTATTTTTTTTTGATTTATTTATTTTTTTGCGGTACGTCGGCCTCTCACTGTTGTGGCCCCTCCCGTTGCGGAGCACAGGCTCCGGACGTGTAGGCTCAGCAGCCGTGGCTCACGGGCCCAGCCGCTCCGCGGCATGTGGGATCTTCCTGGACCTGGGCACGAACCCATGTCCCCTGCATTGGCAGGCAGCCTCTCAACCACTGCGCCACCAGGGAAGCCCTGTTTACTGTGTTTTGTTCTTGCAAACAACAGCCCAGTGAATAACCTTTGTCCTTCAGCCACTTGGCATTGAGTATCTCTTGGATAGAAACCTAAAAATGAATTGTATATTTGTGGGTTTGTACGAGAGTATATACATGTATAAGTTTGATGGATGTTTCCAGACTGACCTCAGTAGATGCTGGACCAAGTTACACTCCCACCAGCAATGCCCAGGAGACCCCGTGCACTCTGTCATGTCACGTTACAACATGAGGTTCTGCGAAATCTGTTCAGCTGATGAGATATGCCTTTGAAATCATTCCCTTTCCCCACTCTCCAGAGCATAAGGCTGTTGACACAGTTTGCAGCTTGTGAGCTGAGACTGGGCTTCCTTTCCTCTTAGGGAGAACAGGTCACTCAGTCCCTGTCTTCCTGGGAGGAAGAGGAAGCCTTGGCGTGCACAATGGGGGTGGGGTGGGGTGGGGAGGGGGTTCTTGTTACTCCTTCACAGAGTAACACGGAGGAAACACACCATAGTATTAGTTTTGATGCTACTGTTTCTATTGTGGGTGGATCTTCCTGCCACCCCTTTATGGACATCCCAGCGCTTCTCCCCTGCACCCCCAGCGCTGCCAGCTCCCCTGAACTTGTTTGGTCTCCAGATTCATCTTGCGCTTACATCGCTGGCCTTTTGAACATGCTCATCAACTCTCCCCTTGCCTCTTCCTAAGTCCTCTCCCCCTGGTCAGACCTTGGAAGTCTCCACTCTGGAGACGTCCTGACACCTGCCTTCCGTGGCCCATTATCCTATCTGCCTACTCCTGCCCAAACCAAGGGAAGGTGCACCCAGGAGCTTTTATTCCCTTTCTTTCCATCATGGCACTTACCATGTTTCATTTTAATTACGGGTCTTTCCCTTTTAATGAGAGCGCGGCCCGTATTTGTTGCTCAGGGTTTCTGTTTGTGAGGGAGGCATGCCTAAACTTCTGGTGGCATTAAATCTCTTTTGCAACCTTTGCATCTAAGCACACCTTACTTTCACTGAATGCTTTTGTAATTGTAAAGGGCTACATACTTACAATTTGTGTATCTAAACGGTTCTTCTCTTAACACATTTTTATAGCCAACATTTTGATAAAAAATGTATTATTCCATAGAGAGTATATCTTTCCTTACAGTGAATGTTTAACTTTTCAAGAATCTCTTCTAGATTAAATTGGGAAAATTTTGAGGGGAGGGCAAGGAAAGTTAGATTATATCAGCAGAAATCTAGGCTTTTGGACTTACTCCTATTTTAAGTCCCCAGAGGGACTGATTTTCCTGAGAACTTTGTATTTTAATCATAAACATACCAGATTCAGTAATACTTTCATAAACCTTTGGCTGAGAGTTTGGCATTAATGTCCTGAACTCATAGAAAGAGAAACATATTTTTGTGGATTGGCCAAGAAAAACAGGTCTCAATTCAAATAAAAATAATGTTTCTTATTTTAAAAAGATTTTTCCACTGAGTTATGTGTTAAACTTTTTGCTAATTTAGTTGTCTAATATTGCACATGACTTAGGCAGTGATTTGATATACCTTCTGTGGCTCAATCTAATGCCTATCTGAATTTTTAAAATTTTGCTCTTCAGTAGGAGTTAAGTTGAATTAGGGTACACATAATTATTTAACTAACTTTTATTATTTGTGGATTTTTATAAAAAGATAAATCCCATGTCTTATTTCTTTAAATATATTGGAAATCGTAAAATATGCAAAGGACTTTTATTGATGGTGAAAATGCCTTCTTTAAGGTGCATGTGCATTTTCCCTTCTGTAAGTGACTGGACCAGCATTTTGAATCTACTGCATCCCTGGAGAATCTTTCTCTTGGCTTCTCTGACATTCTGTCTCTAAGCTCAGTCATTGTTTTATTTGCAGAAATGTCTTTCTTCTGCTCTTCCCGTGTGCGTGCATGCAGGTCATTTTTCTAAATGGGATTTTACGTGCTCTTCCTTGGCATGACCTTTCAGTTTCTCTTCCCGTCTTTCCAGCTTTGTGTTGCCCACAAATGCTAGCTGACTACTTCTGTCTAGATGTCTTTGAGCTCTTTTTACACTTTCTCCCAAGCAGAGGGAAGTGGTCCCTAGTGTAAAGGGCAGTGCGAGTTGAAACCCCTTGCTCTGGACCTGACTCTCCATCCATCTGTGCAATCCATCACAGCCTCTGTATGCCAGAATGACCTCACCCCCTGTGAAATTGTCTGTAGTTAATTTTCAAATGTTTCCCAGAGCTAGAAAATTCTATAATTGTCAGTGACTTTCTTGTTTCTTGTCATTTTGCCATGGGTCTCCCAGGTTTCAAACTTACGTTGTGTCTTTCTACTGCTTCTTGTTTTATCTGTTGCCAGGTACTACATTAGTCTTGCATATATACGTGTTCTTTCTACCTTCTAGCACCTGTTCTCACTTCAGCCGTACTCCTTTCAACTGGACTGATGTAACATGTGTCTCCCTCTACCATCTGTCCCTTCTTTAAGTCAATGCTGCACATTCCTATTTGCTTAATCTTTCAAACCACTGTTTGTATTGCATCACCTCCATGTTTAAAGGCATAAAATAACTCCCTCCTGCAGTGATTTAAAATTAACTTCATTAGCTTGGTGTTCTGTATACTCTGCAACCCAAAATCCAAGTTAACGTCTTTAGACTTCATCTCCTACCATGACCTCACGCATATCCTACGCTCTGTTGGACTTCTGTGCATTCCTTTTAAATAAATATTCCTTCTATTAAGTAAATATTCCTTGCATTTCTTCTATTCCTCCAATGCCCACCCCCCCACCTTTTGAATCAGTGTTGTGTCGTTGATTACTTAATCCAGTCTCTGGTCACGTGTGTTTTGGACGCTCGCTTTAAGATACTGCCCTGCTTGAGAATGGGGTGGTTTGAACAGCGGGGAGACCAAAATTGAGTCCTAGTTCATGCTTCTTAATGGGAATCTTGCATAAACTGCTTAACCTCTAGCTTCCTGGAGGGGCAGAACCTGGATGGAATTGGTCACTTAAGGAAAACCAATATTCCAAAAGCCTGTCTGGAAAACAAAGAGTCTGGTAAAATTTTGAGGAAATTTTTTTTTTATTCCATGACGTCAGGGGTTATTTTCTTGCTTTTGAGCCAAAGGTGTTCTGGTATTCTGGTGTTCTGTCTGTGTGGAGCCCCCTATGAGGACGCTGTGTCATGTGCTCCCAATCAGAGGCTCAGATTTGATTCCTGCCTTGAGGGATTTATTAGTCTGACTGCTCTGAACCCCCCTTTCCTTATCTGGACTGTTGGAGGAATTACCTCTTTCTTACTAATAAAGTTCAGAAGCTTTAATGACCTTATCACAGTGGTTTACAAATTATGCTCCTGACCAGAAAAACTTAGATTTCTGTTGCCCTTAGCTGTGTGACCGTGGTCACTTTGATTTGACTCTTCAGTAAAATAATATAGCTCAGTAACAAATGTTACTTTAATTACATAATATGTTAGTCAAAACCTAATATAAAAGTTATTGCTATTCTTTGCCACACACCCTGTCCTAGTGATTGCTTTAAATTTTCAGTAGTCATGTTCTATCATTAGGAACTCAACTTGCTTCTTATCTTTAAATATAAAGCCTTGTTGGATAGAATAATAAGCAAATTACATTCAACAGTCTATTCTACTGTCAAAAAATGTAGGGTTTTTTTTTGTATGTGAAACAAACGTGTAGTATTTAGTCAAAATAATTCTGTCCCTGCTCTCAGATGCCTTATAGTCTCTTGGGGTGACAGAGCACTGTGATCCTTGTGTGCTTCTGGTGAGTAAGAGGTGGGTGAAAGGCATCACGTGGACATTTCAGTGCATGTGACAGTTGGATGGATATTCAGGTACTCTACCCCAAAACACTAGGACTGCTTTGGATAAATAGATGGTATTCACTTTGGGTCTTGAAAGATGACAGTGGTACCCCATTAAAGCCAGGTTACAGAAAGATGAGCATAGGGGAGGTTTTGTTGGTGAGAAGTCTGGTGTGATGGGAGTTTAGTGTTCATGTGTGGACAAGATAGATATTAGAAGTTAAATTGGGTCCAGATTGTGTGGAAGTATCCAAATATATATTACGCAAATACAACATTGGTGATGGAGAAAAGGGGTCAAATCTGGCACATTGGTTCAAACAGCAAGTTTCTTTACCCATTAAAGTACACTGAAAATGGATTTGAGAAGAGAAACGCCCATTAGAAGGATAAGAAATAATGTCCTAAATCCATGCTGTTGCAGCAGAGATGAAAAGAACAAATTTGATAGGTACTAGGAGGTAGAATCAATTGGTCTTGGTAGTAATCAAGATGTGATTTTTTATGGTTGAGATATGAAGAATGGCTCACAGCAATTTCAGTAGAACGAAGGGCCAGGTACCAGATTTCTAGGGGGTTGAGGGATAAATGGGAGGTTTAAAACATGAAAAACTAAGAGAAGACGATGAAGGTGTTTTGTTTTTTTAAATGATGGGAGGGATTGTTGCTTAGTTGCCTGCTGATATGAAGAAGCCATTGCTCATTGGGATAGGGCTGTTCGCTCAAAATTTAAAGTTAAAGAGAACCTTGATTACCTTGCATTAATAAGCCAGATTTCATCAGGCTTCATATTTGATTAGTTCCTCCTGGAGTCTTTTAAAAGACCCTTCTGGTTTCTACTGACCTGAATGGTTTTGTGTTACTGGAATATATCTTGTTTTCTGTTTCTTCCAACAGATTACTATGAATATATTAAATAACATTAGGCTTGATTTTTATCCCAAGGAATTCTGACTATTAAAATCTGTTCATTCTAAGGAATTTTTTGTTTAGCAGAAAATATGATATGTCTGGTGATTTTATTTTTTACCCTCTGCATGTGTTGCTCTACATAATGTGATGATGGAACTATTTATCATCAAACTTCAGCTTCTTTCTTCTATTGTTTTTCTACTATTAGGTAAGATGTTAATGTATAACTAATTGTACCTTATGGTATATACCACTTGCAAGTACAGAAATATATCTGAGCTTCAGAATAGAGGGGAATTTAAGAGTTAATCTTCAGTCAGTAGTGAGGTACTTTTTGCTAGAATAATATTGCTTAGGGACTTCCTACGAATAGGAAGATAAAAATTGGGCCAGGGTTTCATGGTTTCTTTTCAATTTCTCATGTGACTTAAAATTTGCCAGGTTGTTAGTATTTGAATTGTAATAATGATTCTGCGAATTAAAAAAAATTATTGGGATTTTAAGGTGGTCTGGAAAACGTGGGTGATTGTTATATAATCTAATGTCTTGATACTCCAGTTCTCATCAAAACAACTTTAATAATAACAAAAACATAGGCTGACTTTTTTTTTAACCTCAAGAGCCTGTGTGTGTGTGTGTGTGTGTGTGTGTGTGTGGTTGTATATGTGCATCTCTGTGTTGTATTTAGTTAGGGTAATTAATTTTTGGTTAATAATTACAAGATATACTATTTCTTGACTTTTAGTATGCTAAACTTTTTTTAAACTAAGAGCTTGTTTATTTTATTTATTTTTTACTGAGATAAAATTGATGTATAACATTGCATAAGTTTAAGTTGTACAAAACTTTTATTCAGTGCATTTATGTTTTGCAGTATGGTTACCACTGTAGAATTATCTTACACCTCTATCCACATCACATAACTATCTTTTTTTGTGGTGAGAACAATTAAGATATAGTTTCTTAGCACCTTTGGAGTTTGTAATACAGTATTGTTGACCATAATCACAATGCATTAACCCCCAGTGCTAAGCTCTTAATATGCATTGTCCTTATACAGAACCTATGAGGTAATGTTTAGCATTATTATCCCCATTTCCTGGATGAGAAACGTGAGCCTTAAGAGTCATACAACTTGCTAAAGGTCACACGGGAGTACAACACTTTGCATTCAAGTCAAGGTCTTCCTGGCTCTAAAATCCATTCATTCTATTATCTAGTTAATGATAACTACATAGACAAAGATAACTTCCCCTTAAACTGAGATTCACAGGGGTGGAGCTGTTGACCTGGGGTGTGTTTTGGGAAGCCTGTGAGGTCTGTTCCTTGACTGCACAAGCTTTCTTAGGGTCTTTTCTCTGCTCCTCTGCCTGGAATGCGCTTTCCCCAGACTCTCCCTTGCTTAACTCTCCCCCGTCTTTCAAACCTGTGCTCAGATCTCACCTTCTCATTGAAACTTTCCGAACCCCTGTTTAGGACTGTAAGGGGTTGCTACCCCTGCGGAACCCCCCACTTTCCCTGCCTTTTTCATTCCCAGTTCCCCTGGCCGTACTCTGTTTTTACTAGCACTTTCTTACCTACATGTAATTTGCTTATTTATCACATTTATTGTGAATTTTCCATTCCTGCCTGTTAAAATATGTTTCAGGAGGGCGGGAATATTGCCTGTTTTGTTCACTCCTGTGTCCCCAATGCCTTGGACAGCGCCTGGCACATCATAGGCATTCAATCACTGAATAAATAAATAAGTGGCTAGATGCACGAGAACTCTCTGAATTCATAAGGAAGATACCCCCCCCCCTTTTTTAATGAGCTTGTTCCTAGGGAAAGCATCCATGGTTTTTTTCAGGTTCTTTATTAGACTGCACCCTGCGTCTATCCCAAGGGGTGGTGATTCATATGCTCATTAACTGAATTAAAAAACCATGGAAACAAAATCACTAACTTGAAAAAAAAATGCATCCCCATGTTCATTGCAACATTATTTACAGTAGGCAAGGTATGGAAACAACCTAAGTGTCCATGGATCGTTGAATGGATAAAGAAGATGTGGTATGCACATAACACACACACAATGGAATATTATTCAGCCATAGAAATAAGGAAATATTGCCATTTGTGAAACATGGATGGACCAAGGATGGACCTTGGAGGTCCAAGGTCCAAGGATGGACCTTGAAGGCATTATGCTAAGTGAAATCAGTCAAACAGAGAAAGACAAATACCACATGATCTCACTTATATGTGGAATCTAAAAACAAAAACAAAAAACCAAATTCATAGATACAGAGAACAGATTGGTAGTTGCTAGGTGCAGATGCACGGGGGTGGGCAAAATGGGTGAAGGTGGTCAAAAGGCACAAACTTCCAGTTATAAAATAAATAAGCCCTAGGGATATAATGTACAGCATGGTAACTACAGTTAACAATACTGTATTATATATTTGAAAGTTGCTAAGAGATTAAAGTTCTTACCACAAGAAAAAAAATTTGTAACTGTGTGGTGATGGACTTTAACTAGACTTGTGGTGACCATTTTGCAATATATACAAATATCAAATCATTATGTTGTACACCTGAAACTAATATAATGGTATATGTCAATCATATCTCAACTTAAAAAATGGATACCAAGTTTTCAGCTGTATATGATTCAGAGAAATCAAAAATATCGAGAACTAGCATATACTAGTTCATTTAAAATTTTTCCCTGGAATCATTTTGAAAAGATAAATTGTGTTTTACATTTTAAAATTACAGATTGAAGAGTAACAAAATTCATGTCAACATGTATATATGTTTGAATGGCATCATTTGAGACAGCAGGCCAAACTGGGGGACTTAATGCTTCATAAATACTATAAGTACACAGTTGAAGTGACCAATTGTGGTCTGTATCTTCTCTCTGAGAATGTACACCTATGATGTGTCTCAGTTCAATTCTGCAAGAATAATTGTACATGTAAAATATGTAACAAACTGAGCTGGGCAATGAGCATCTCCTGGTCAAAGGGACGATTCCTGTCCTTAGTCACGTAAATGCCTGTGATGCTGTATAATAAGTAAGAAATAACAGGAGCATGTGTACAGATGTAAACATATAGTTGAGGCCCGCTGAGTTCTGTCGTCTTGGTCATGAGCCATTTGGTCACTTACTCCATTCTCTTAATGATCATACACCCTTGTTTTGGCCATCTGTCTCCCACACATGAACTGGTTGTTAAAAGTTTGAATGCTGTTAATCAGAGTATATCATTTAATAAAACAAGTAGGAATAAAAATTCCTCTTCACTTCGGTATACTGGCTTAATGAAGCCCTTTTTACTGAAATATTTTTGACTCATTTTCAAAGAAAATGAGAGTAATTGTCTTCTTAAAAATAGATGCTCACTGGGAATCATCGAAAAGCAAATTAAAATATTGATTTTTTGGTTATAGTTCAGCAAAAAAATTTAGCCGAATAATTTTAGCAATCCATTGGTTGCAAGGATGTGGCCCTATAGGCACACTTGCGTGCTATAGATTGGAATGTACTTGATGAAGCCTTTCTGAAAGTGAATTTGGCAATATCTCTCTCTGATTGCAAAATTGTACTAGTGGGAATATTACCTACAGAGAAATGTTGGCTCATGGATAAGTATGTTAATTGTTACAGTAGTAAAAAATATAGAAACAAGCTACTCTTGTCCATTAATGAAGGAGTAACTATGTCAATTATTCTATATTGTACTAAGGGATACTCTGCAGCTATTAAAAGAATTCAGGTAAAAATATCTGTATATATATTGAAAGATTTCCAAGACATGTTGTTAAGTGAAAAAAACAAGTTTCACAGGGTATATATAATATGTTTCATTTCATATAAAAATTACACCTGCATATATGGGCATCTCACGTATATACTGTTATAGAGAGGGAATTGGAGGGATATTTTCCAAATTACAACTGTGATTCATTTTAAAGGGGGGACTTGTGGAGGTAGCATGGGGCTTCCGTGTTTTATTCTGTGTACATTAGCACCAGTTTAATCTTTTATGAGATGACGTGATGATGGGGAAACACTCCTCATAACGTTAAAAAAAATTGCTAAAGAGACACATACACTCCAACGCTGAGGTGGGTTGGTTTCCCTTGCTTCGAAGAGAATTTCTTTCTTTTTTTTTTAATCATTCATTCATTCATTTATTTATTTATGGCTACGTTGGGTCTTCATTGCTGTCCACTGGCTTTCTCTAGTTGCGGCAAGCGGGAGCTACTCTTCATTGTGGTACGCGGGCATCTCATTGCGGTGGCTTCTCGTTGCGGAGCACGGGCTCTAGGTGCGCGGGCCTCAGTAGTTGCGGCATGCAGGCTCAGTAGTTGTGGCTTCCAGGCTCTAGAGCGCAGGTTCAGTAGTTGTGGTGCACGGGCTTAGTTGCTCCGCGGCATGTGGGATCTTCCCGGACCAGGGCTCGAACCCATGTCCCCTGCATTGACAGGTGGATTCTTAACCACTGCGCCACCAGGGAAGTCCCCAAATAGCATTTCTTTGTATTACTTCTCTCCCATTCTTCCCTCAACACCCAACATCTTCTTTAACATTTACTTGATGATAAATTTTAAATTAATATTTTAATATTTAAAAATTACCCTATTATTTTTTATATTCAATTTTATAAATGCATAGCACCTTTTGTTTTGTTTTTGCGGTACGTGGGCCTCTCACTGCTGTGGAGCACAGGCTCCAGACGCGCAGGCTCAGTGGCCATGGCTCACGGGCCCAGCCGCTCCGCGGCATGTGGGATCTTCCCGGACCGGGGCACGAACCCGTGTCCCCTGCATCGACAGGCGGACTCTCAACCACTGCGCCACCAGGGAAGCCCGCATAGCACCTTTTATTTAAAAGTTTAATGCATTCTCAGAGGACAAGATTGGAATCGCCCTCTGAAAACGGCGCATGATAAGATAAATGTCCTCATGTCTCGTGCTGTGATTTGAAGGTAGTCACTCAGTAAACACTAGTAAATTAAAGATTTCTAAATAAATTAATTTTCTGAAGAACTGTAATCATGGATGTTTAAACAGACCATGAATTTATTTGCTGTCATATATGAGACAAAAGATTAAGTCTGGTAGAATAAGTTACTCCTAATTTCCATCAGGAATGTGGATAATGTCCAAAATAAAGAATGTATAATCACCAACCATGGTACTTAACTGCCTTGAAGAGTTTCATGATAAACACCTAAAAATTTACTTTTTAAATCTCAAAAATTATCATCCATTCATCTAGCATGTAGAATAATTTTTTTTTGAATTAGTACATCTAAATCTTTGAAAATATACAGTTATGAAATGGATTTATTTTTATAGACTTAAGAAAAACCTTTATAAGTATGTTTTTAATAAGCAAAAGTTATTCTTTAAAATATGATTTTAGACTTGCCTTGCTACTTTCCTACCACATACTCTGAAACCAAATCTTATCCTTTCTAGGTTGGTCATGGGTCATTTCCCTCTGTGGAAACTTTTGTAAAATCACACTGTAATCTGTTAAACCAAGGGTATTTTAATTTGTATCATATGGGAAAGCACCTGTGAAATCCTTGCCTAAATTTCTAATCTTTCATAATTTAATCTTAATTTGTCTCTCTCCTTCTTTCCTTTTTTTTTGGGTGGGGGCAGTTTAAAGTATCAGCAAAGCTTAACAGAAATAAATGCATTTGGTAATTGAAAACAATTAAGATGCATACTCATCATTTTTTTACAAAAATTTCTCCAAATTAAAATTAAACCTAGGGCTTCCCTGGTGGCGTGGTGGTTAAGAATCCACCTGCCAGTGCAGGGTACACGAGTTTGATCCCCGGTCCGGGAAGATCCCACATGCCTCGGAGCAACTAAGCCCGTGCGCCACAACTACTGAGCCTGTGCTCTAGAGCCCACGAGCCACAACTACTGAGCCCGCGTGCTGCAACCACTGAAGCCTGCACACCTAGAGCCCGTGCTCCGCAACGAGAGAAGCCACCGCAATGAGAAGCCCGCGCACCACAAGGAAGAGTAGCCCCTGCTCGCCGCAACCAGAGAAAACCCGCACACAGCAACGAAGACCCAACGCAGCCAAAAATAAAAATAAAGAAATTAAAAAAAAAGTTAAACCTAACCAATTGTACTCCATTTTCTGTTTTTATCCTCAAGTCACCTTTAAGAATATCTGTGGCAACTTAAGCTCAATGGCTCAAAAATAAAACATATGCGAGAGAGAAGACAGATGTTAGCAATTAGTGAATTTAGGTGAAGGGTCTATTGAGTGTATCTATTCAATTTTCTGTAGGTTGGACATTTTTCCCAAAAATTTGAGGAAAAGGAAGTTGTATGTAATCCAGATTCTTCGCATTTTCTTTAAAACAGCAAAGTCAGTTCATTCTTACCATTGCAGCTCAGGAAGTAAAAGTGTTTCACAGTCTCAAGATCTTGATTTAAGAAATATTTGGCCAAAAACTCAGGTGCCATTTCCTCTGCAGCCCCTGTTTGTTTATTGCCTCCCTGTCCACATTCTGACTCCAGCAATGGATGTGGATGTTGGTATCTGTCAGGGTTGGGCCATGTTTTCATTTTCATGTTGCGATTAGGTTGTTACCTTGGCAATCCCGAGCTGTCCAGGATAGCTGAGCCTTATGTTTAGGGCCCTGGAGTCAGGAACCGAGTTAGCTGTTGTGAGTTTGTAAAGATGCCTGGTGACTGTTCGGTGACTGCTGGGTGTGCTCAGGAGACCTCCTCAGCTCTGCAGGCCGTCTCCAGACCTGGCTCAGCAGTAGCTGACTGCTGAAAGACAAGGGGAGGTGATTGTGGGTGCTCTCCTCTTTCCCTGCCTGTAGGCTCTCTTTGCATTTCAGCTTGTGGTGCTGAGAATTGTGTGTTTGCTCCCTTTCCAGGTCAGCTGCCCTGCCCTCCAGGAGCTTGCCTTTGAGTCTGGTAGATTTAGATGTGGATTGATAGCTGTGTGACAAAGGACGGGTTCCTTAACCACTCGGAGCTGCAGTTCTCTATTTGTAGAACAGGAACAGCATGGATATAGGACCTGGCTCATTCGTGAGGATGTCTAGTATTATCACCACTGTCAATAAATATTTTTCCTCTTCCTGCCCATCTTTATCCTCTGAGGTAATTATATAAAGTTCTTTTCAGTGTTTTACTAAAATATAAGATAAAATAAAGTGCTTTGTTCAAAATGTATGCACTTAACAGGTATAATTATTAAACACTGAAAAGCAACGTTATGCTCAAGACCACTGCTTTTAGTTGTTTTGCAGAAGGGGAGAATTGGGGTGACATACAGCCTGTGATTTGCACCCCAAGCCAGATTCTCCAAGGGGACCCCTTTCTCTAGTCTCACTTAGGCGCCATAGAGGTGCCAGATGCACTTCGGTGTCTAGTCCCTTTATAACTGGCCTTTTAGGAAATACAAGTTCCATTTTAGATAAAAATTGTCCTTTGCTGTCAGAGTGGTGGTGGTCATTGTTAGAAAGTCATTGCTTGATGGTACACATGGTTCCCAACTTAGGATGGTTCAGTACACATTCATCAGAAACCTTACTTCGAATTTTGAATTTGGATCTAGTCATGGATGTTTGCATCCGCTCTCTCCTCTCTCGTGTCGCTGGGCCATGGCAATGAGTCGCAATTTCCAGTCGGCACGTGATCTGGAGGGTATACATCCAGAACACTGACAACCATTCTGTTCTTCTCTTCTGGTACAGTGTCCAATAAATTACATGAGCTATGCAGTACTTTACTATAAAATAGGCATTGTGTTAGACAATTTTTCCCAACTGTAGGCTAATGTAAGTGTTCTGAGCACATTGAAGGCAGGCTCGGCTAGGCTGTGATGTAGGTTAGGAGCATTAGATATATTTTGGGCTTATGATATATTTTTTTTTTTTTTTGTGGTACGCGGGCCTCTCACTGTTGCGGCCTCTCCCGTTGCGGAGCACAGGCTCCGGACGCGCAGGCTCAGCGGCCATGGCTCACGGGCCCAGCCGCTCCGCGGCATGTGGGATCTTCCCGGACCGGGGCACGAACCCGTGTCCCTTGCATCGGCAGGCGGACTCTCAACCACTGCGCCGCCAGGGAAGCCCGGGCTTATGATATTTTTGACTCACTATGAGTTTATTGGGACAAACCCCATCATAGGAGATCTGTAATTCATTTGTTAGCTGGTTCAAAGAATAGTTAAACATCTGTTACATGAATGGCCTTACTAGGATATAAAATAAAACTGAGCAATAATCTGGCCAAGTATGAATAAGTATCAGACAGAATGTTGGTACTTAATATTATTTATATTTTTAATTAATCTTCTAAGAATTCTTTCCTTTCTTCCTAATCTTCCCCAGTAGCACCTGAGTAATTATAGCCGGCTTCTGCCTGATGGTCATATGTCTTCCCAACTCTGTTAAGTGACATCATCTTGGTAGTTTACAGTCTGCCACAGGTGTTGGCGAACATTACAAATCAGATCTTTTTTCCCCTTAAAAACATTTTTTTTCTTTGGAGAGCCAGCTCTTAGACAGTTATCAGCACGCTCCTGCATATATCACATCTTCACGCCACTTCCTAGAAATGATTGGTTATCCGTCCAAGTCTCTGCTTTGACAGCCCGTCATTGCATTGGGTTTTGTCTCTAACCTGATGAGACTTCTCTTTACGCCAAACAAGTTTTTGAGTGTCAGAGTCTGTCCCCTCCTTCCCCACTGGAGCCCCCAGAAGAGCTGGGCTTACGATTGTTCAGGTCCATCTCCCAAGTGCTTTCTTAGTGACATTGCTCTGATGGAAACCCCAGGACTGACCTGAGGATGTGATGTCAAACTGACCCTTTCAACCTTGCTAGTCCTATCAGAGAAGCAAGGCAGGGCCCGAGTGTTCTTTGGGGTCACAGAGTGTTAAGTCTTGACCCCTGCTCCTTAGCTGAGCGCAGGACAATATATGTGTTTCTATTTTTAAAATACATTTGTATCTTGATGGTACCTCTTGAGACTGTCAGAAGTGAGGTCTGTAACTGCAGGTCTCTTTGACCTCATCAAATGTTTGACTCAACTCACTAGTAATAGTGTCTGTTTAATGATTCTTTTAAGAAGTTGGAATTTTGTTAATATCTGACTGCTACCCTCAAGAGTATATATAGGCACAAAAACCCCCTGCAGTTCCATTTTACAAAGAATTCTCATATGTGGAGGTGATTTTCGAAAATGATAGAGAATAGAGACAGAAGATGGGTTTCACATTTAATGCCCAAGGGAGAAAAGCCACCCGCAGACACACATCCAGGAATCCAGCAACTAAGGCTCAAAGAGAGAAGAATCCAGATGAAAGGGCTGTGAGACTTATTTTAAGAAATTGTCTAATGACAGATTCAGGGTTTTGAATAGGAAATAGTATCTGGTATTCAAGATTTCTCAAATAAAGGAAGAAAGGTAGCTCGGGCCCTTGAAAAAGCTAATCTGAATCACAAAGGCTGAGCTGACTTTACAGGAGAAGTGTGGAAGACTTCTGAATGTGCTTCCCTTGTACTGTCTTTTATCTGAAGATACTACAAGTTGTTCACCCCCGAAATAAGCCCACGCTCTGGGTCGTGATGCTAAAGATAGCTGTTGAGTTTTTTAAAAATACATGGACTGTCTAATATCTTAAAATCTATTCCAGTTTGTTATTAGTTACAAAGTCGATCTTCTACCAAATTGTAGCACTTGCCCGGTAAAACTTTTTAAGAGAGGAAATTCCACTTATCAGTCCAATTCAACCTGTCTATTATCTGGAGAACAGGTAAGCAGACAGCTTGATCCTCTTTTATCTGAACATTCAGGAGTAAATATTTCAAGAATCAAACAGTTTCTATCCCCATGAATGACCTAAATAAATATTTCAGAACTTTTACTTTTGTAACTGAAAGTAACCAGTATCTGTTATGCTTTCTATTTCTCTTTGCCTCGTATATCACTGCTGCAATCATTTTATACTAAATATTGTAATGAGTCTCTTACTCTGAAAGCATCTCTTTCAGGTAAATACTGGTAAGACAGTCTTTCACATAAAATGAGCTCAAGTTTTTTTAGTCCATTTGCAAATCACAAATTCCAGATTTAATTATATCCCAAGGGGACAACCTGAGAAACCAAAAGAACTGACATAATTGGATCAAATTGTGTAATCAAAAGCAAATGATATGGTTATTAAACCTAATGAAATGACTTCCCAGCATTTAATTCATTTCTCTGACTCAAGAAATTTTAGTAATAAGTGTGTTGAAAGGGATACTCTGAACGATCACCCTTCCTAAACAGTCCTTTTCTCCAAGACTGTTTTTGGTTGAAAAATTTCTGAAAGTTACACATTAGAACAGATAGTTGTTATCTTCTGGGACGTGAGTGAAAGGAGAGGTGGCAGGAGGTGACATCTGGGTCCTTATTAAACCCAGGAAGAAAGCAGTGAAATGGGCAAATGCTTTTATAAAGTAATGATCTCTCGTATCACCACCTCCATTTTACATAAAGTGAAAACAAACCATAATTGGTAATAGCTATATGACATCTAAAGGATTACTGTCACTAGTTTATAAAGATTTTGTTGAAATTCATAGAAAAAAAATAGGCTTCTGATAAATAGATGAGTGAGATGAGTAGATAAATCAACTACATATTTTACTTATGTAGTAGGCAGTGTTCCAAGCATTTTATGTTAATTAACTCATTTGATCCTCATAGAAACTCAGTAGATAGTATTATTCTTCCCAGTTTATAAATGAGTTAACTAAGGCAGAGAAGTTACATAATTTGTCAAAATCATTCTGCGTGGAGATTCTGTTTTTAACCACCAGGCTAAAGTGCCATACCAAACATAACACATGTTTATTGGTTTAAATTAGTGTATTTGTTTAATGTCTTAATTTTTGTTTAGCATTTGTATCAGATCCCAGGCATTAAGGGCAATGCAGCAATACATAGCTAATTAGCTTTATTAATGTTAACCTCTACGTTTATTATAAACTTTTGAACCATGATTTTATTTTATTTTATTTTATTTATTTATTTATTTATTTGCGGTACGCGGGCCTCTCACTGTTGTGGCCTCTCCCGTTGCGGAGCACAGGCTCCGGACGCGTAGGCTCAGTGGCCATGGCTCACGGGCCCAGCCGCTCCGCGGCATGTGGGATCTTCCCGGACAGGGGCACGAACCCGTGTCCCCTGCATCGGCAGGCGGACTCTCAACCACTGCGCCACCAGGGAAGCCCTGAACCATGATTTTAAATTGAGCATTCAGACTAATCATCATTGCCATGTACCTTGTGTCAAAATATAATAGGTTTTGTTTTGTTTGAGAGAATACAATCTCTTGATCCCCAGAAAATCTACCAACTAGCTTTTGCTTCATTGAACTTAACTAGAAAATTGAGTGAAAACGAGATTTTTATTTTTGTTTTGAAAGCTGCTTACTTTATCGAAGCCATTTACTGGTTTCAAGTAAGTTGATGACTGCATTTCATTTGTGAAGTTATGAGATTGCATTGGAAAATAATAAACCAGTGCAAACTCTAATAGGTGTTTAGAGTGGATTTTGTTATAGGACCCATGTGTTGCTCTTTACTTGCTTATTAACAATTTAAAATAATGAGGTGTAGAACTTTGGGGACTACAAAATGCTTTTTAATAAGCCCTTCAAAATTAATAATGGTAAAGTATGTATTTATCATCAAGGAAAAAGGGTAAAATATATACATCTTGGTCCCCGTTGGAAGCCATGTGAGGTTTTTGTGGCCCACAGAGCCCAATGGTGAACTTACCTAGCTGTGACTCTTCTTCACTCTTTATTCTTTCTTTAATTTTTAATTTAAATTTCTTCTAATTTTTTGATATGGCATCTTACCAGTCTTTTGCTCTTCTTCTGCCATTCAGACACTACACCAAATCATCGATTTTTAAAAAAATCTCTCTGCTTGATTTCTAGGACTGATTCAGTACGATATACGTCAATATCAATGACCAGTTCCATCTTTTTACTTCCCTATAATGTTCTGTTTTCTTTCTAGATCCTTGATTCTTTGAAAAGTCACTTTTCAGAGAAATTATAAAGCAGCGATATTATGTGATAAAAAGTACTTTATGAAAGTTTTGTAGCGGTTTATTAAAAAATAAAAGTAACCTTTATTTCTAAAAGATTTTATGCTCATTGTAAAAATACTTAATGTTATAGAGACACAGTAAAAATCACTGTTACCCAGATGTAACAGCTGGTAAGATTTCCTGATGTTCATTATTTATGTTTCTCCTAAAATGAAAATTAACACACACAAAAATATTTTAATAGTAATTCTCACTCTATGAAAGTACATTTATTATATGTTCACAGTTCAATATTTTTTACAACATAAATTTTATTTTATTTTCATTTCTCACAGGCGCTAGCCCTGACTAACTAGTTAGCTAGGGTCACATCAGTACTGAATAGTTCTGGGTTACTCTTCCCTGAGTGAAATAGAGTGAAAAAACATGGTGAAACTGAAGAACCACAGGCCATGGTGCTGTTTTCAAAATCCCAGGGCTGCTGCTGCAGAGAAATCTGAAATCTTTTCTAGGCCTAATTTCTTCATAATAAGAAGTCCTACCTTGTTGTGAGGATTAAGTGAAAGATTGTATATGTAGTTTGTGGTGTGTTATAGATGTTTTGTAAAATTGGTTCTTTTTCTTTTTCCTAAAAATTTTGTTTTAATATGTAAGGTACTTTGCATGTAGTGATAGCCATGAGTCAATCCCAGCAAGTTTATGAGATAGAGAAAGTCCTATTTCCTTTACTTGGATTAAGAAAGTGGGGCTCGGTGAGATGAGTAATACATGGCAGAGGCAGGCCTCATACCCAGGTTGGTTGTTCATTACACCCGTGCACGTACTGGGTGGATCCAGTACATTTCTATGTATAATCTCATGTAGAGCATTCAGTAAACTTTATTAAAGAATGCTTTGCAAGGCTTCGCTGGTGGTGCAGTGGTTAAGAATCCACCTGCCAACACAGGAGACACGGGTTCGAGCCCTGGTCTGGGAAGATACCGCGTGCCGAGGAACAACTAAGCCCGCGTGCCACAACTACTGAGCCTGCGCTTTAGAGCCCGTGCACCACAACTGCTGAGCCTGCGCTCTAGAGCCCGTGCTCGGCAACAAGAGAAGCCACTGCAATGAGAAGCCTGCACACCACAATGAAGAGTAGCCCCCGCGCGCAGCAATGAGGACGCAACACAGCCAAAAATAAAAGAATAAATAAATAAATAAATAAATAAATTTATTTTTTTTAAAAAAAGAATTCTTTGAGTGTCAACAACACAGCTCTGTTATCCAAGCTATGTTGTGCTCAGAGAGCTGGAAGCTTGTCACATGGTTACATGGCTCACTTATATTTGGAAAAAAGATTTGCACAAAATTCATTTAAAAAATCCCATATGCTTTGTTTTTTGGAATATGTTTAAGGGTTGTGTTGTTAAGGATTAAATTGAGGTTGTATTGAGGACTAAAGAAGTGGGTTCTTTAGTAATTAGCACATCAGAAGTCTTCAGTATATACTAGCAATCATCATTTTATTGTTAATTAAAATTTGTGAAGTTTAAAAGTTGTGTCTTGCCTTTTTAAGAAGTGATTTGTACTTATCTGTAGCAAGAAATATTTGTTTAGATTTTTTCTTAACGATCTAAATAAAAGTTTAAATAATTACTTTAGTTTCTCCATTAACAAATCAATGGTTAATTCTGAAATCATTTTTAAGGCAAGGAGAAATCGATTTTTTGAAAGAAAATAGTTATAAGTGGTTTTTTAAAAAATAGGTCTGAATAAGTATTGTTTACTCACCCATGTATTACTTATTTCACCCCAAAGGTAAAGCATTTTAAAATATCACCTCAGTAAGGTTTAAAATGTTATTGTTAGGCAAGATTGGTCAGATGACAAAATTAGTACATTTCAACAATCCATATGTCAGAGTATTTTTTTCAGTAATGTTCAAAAGAAAACCAGTGGGTATTAGTCTCCTAAGGAAGCCACACCCGAACCAGATTGATTAGGCTGACTAAAATCATGTCATGATTAAAAGCAGTGTACCTAATGGGTACATTTGGCCATTGGTGTGTGGTAGGGAAACTGAGCAGTGTAGAGGTTCTTCCTGCAAAACGAATGGCCTCCGTATTGTTGAAATGGTGATAGTGGTCAAGTCTTTGGGATAAAGCTCTAATAATCTATGAGAAGCGGGCTTACATTTTGGAACTAAATTTCAAGATTCCACTGTGCGTGTAACAGGTGCAAAGATACATACTATTTGCTGTTCTCTGTGGTTAGATAGCGTCATAAATCAGCACCATCTGTTCTTCTTCTCAAAGACTCTTCTCTTGCCTTGGGTTGTGTGGAGTCATGTTGTGTATGTTTCAAGACAGGAAATGTTTCATTTCTGTGGTAAATGAAAATTTCATGGACTGTGTTCAGGGCTATGTTTGCCATTCCATTTGATCAGTATTAGCTTGAGATGAGGATGTTAGGTATCCGGTTGAGGACATGCAGCTCACATATAACATTCAATATCACAGGTACTGAATACTTCTTCATTTAATCCAAAATTATTTGGTGTTGAGCTCTGGGTTCTGTGGAGCAAGTGTATATTATAATGAACTGCACTGCCTTTAAAGGTATAACAGCTATTAATTTCCCTCTATAATATAATACAAGAAGATATTTTTATTCTAAAAAGTCTTATTTTCTCATCTGTTCTTAAGAGTATTTGAATTCTTGTTTTTATATAAATGTTTTTACTCTAGTAGAATATAATGATCTTTAAGTAAAATTATATTACACATTTCCTGATTTTATTTCTTTAGAAGTTTGCTATAGATTTATCATTTTCAGTTGTGAAATTCCCCTCCCCCCCAAATGTTTTCAGTTGTTTTCCACATATGATGGGAAATTATTTTTCCCTGGCGATTTGGCCAATTAATCAAGTAGTGGAAACCTTAACACAGGAGCCTTCTGGAATCCAATTTGTGATACTTAGAGGACTTGGAAACAGATTCCCCTTGGAATTTGTTTTCCACCATATGTGATCCCCCCCAAAAGTGGTTTAATTCATGCTGTCAACATTGAAATAAATATTTTCTCTGGGGTGCTATGATTCACTAATAGTTAATGTCTCACATTAACTTCAGAAAATTTTGCAATTCTAAAATTCTAAAAAGGTGACAGAGATCATTTGGTTGAGCATTAGTGTAGCAATATAACTGAACCAGTCAAATTATTTTACTCTAAAAAATAATAATAAAAACACTTGAGGAAGAATATTGTAAATTTGTTTCCCAGGGTATCATCAGAACTTTCGTTTCTTTTCTTGCTTCCTAAACATAAAAAAGTCAGGTATGCAGGAACTTTACGTACACAAGTATAACCTAAGTTTTTAAAAAACATTTTAAAAATGGTTAAATTATTCCTTAAAATTGTAGGCTTTTCTTTAAAGTGGTAACTATTCACACTATTTAGATCCTTGGAACCCAAGAGTTTGAATGTTGACATGCAGGTGATTGCTTTCCGGGTGAAGTTTTATTACGTTCCGTAAGGCAGACAGTGTGCTTTTGCTTTCCTTGTTTGGTAAACAAACCAGTTACAAAGCTTGTCCTCTTAATACTTTATATGAGTGATGGAGGCAGGATTCAGATTTTAAGTGTTCTAATTACAGATCCTGTACTATTTTGCAATGGCATCCACTTTAGTATTTGGATATCATTAAAAAGAAATCTGTGACTGTAGAGAAGATATATAGTGCTCATTAGGAAAAAATACAACTAGATGATTTTTGAAATTAAAAAGATAATTAGAGGTTTAGCCAAATTTGGTTTTCTTAAAGACATAGTTCGTGTGAGTGCTTGTGATTTCAGAATATATCATCCATTGGTCCTTCAAGGACTTTTTCAATTGAAGGTGAGTCTTTATATTGTTAATATTATGGAAGAGAGTAAGATTATTAATTCTTATGAGAAGCAGAGAACAAATAGGTTCACATGAAGCTTTTATCACCATTTGTCTAATACGAGTTTCTAACCTGATCTAAAACTCACTCTTCTCACCCAAGCTTATCAAATATTCATTTTTCTCTCACTTTTTTCTCTTCTTTGACTACTTGTCTCCTCCATCTTAAAAAAAATTGCTTAGATCAATATTTTACGGTAGATAAAAGGTTAACAAAATCTTTTCCCCCTCTGCATGAGAATGTAAAGTTTGGTGGGTTTTTTCTGGCTCCCATTTTCTGGAAACCTGTTAGTTTCCGTAAACTATCTTTGTATGGTAATTAAATTATTTTGATTGGTAATTTGCATCTAGACTCGAAAAACCGTAACTAGCTGACAAACAGCTGTCCCTATAGCGGTGTCATGAGACATACTGGCTTCTCTGAGACAGGAGGCTCCCAAGCCAGGGTAGCGCTTTGCATCCAGCCCATGTGAGTCTCTTCCCCCCCGCAGCTGAGCTGTCATCTGGGGGACACACAGGAAGAGACCCTGGACATCTTCAAGGATGGCTCCTGCCAAGGACAAAAGCGGGACACTGCCTTGCTGGCAAGTTGGGTTTCCTGCCTTTTATCCTTTGCAGTAAATCTAATGCCAGGCGGCATTTGGGGGTCTTGAGAGTCTGGATGTTGGGGTGGACCTAAAGAGCCTCTCTTGGTGGGTATTTCAAATATGTAGTCAGAATAAAATTACATATATCATGCTGGAAGGCGTTTCATGAGAAAACTAGCAGTCTCTGTGTTCTCCTCCTCTGTGTTCCCGCAGCCCCTCTCCCCGGAGGCAGCAACTCCCAATTTATGCAGACGTTGGTTCTGCTATTTACTTCCATGTTTCTGAATAAAATATTTATGTTGCTCTCTCCTGGTTACCAGTTACTGACATCTGTTGACTTGCCATTTATGGAAGATGGGTTTTTTCCTTTTATGCCACTTTCACTTGCCCCATTCCCATCCTCTCAGTATTGTTATATGAAAAGTCCAAGTGAAATCAATAGCCACTGTCACATTGTATGGTGATGTAAGAACTGCTCACTGCATAACCAAGTAGGTACTCGGATTACATGTCCCTTCCTACACATTTCCCTTTGTTGTGCTTGGAGCTAATTGCTTTGACTTTTAAAAAATTTGTTTTGTTTTCTCTATACATATCTTTAATTCCCCTCCCCCCATTCTCTATCAGGTCTGTCAAAATGTTTCCCAAATGTTCAAAAATATTGAACTTTTTTTTTTTTTTTTTTTTTTTCTCATGGAGATTGACTTCCCAGACCTCTCCATCCTGCTGCTCTAATCTGAACTTGTTTTTGCTTCTCTGAACTGTCACCATATTCTGGGACTTTCCTTGGGTTTTGTCCATTGTTTTATTGAATTTTCTGGGTTTTGCTGGAGCACATCCAAAAATAGCTTTATGTGGAAGGGTCCATGGGAAGAAAAGACTTTGCATGTCTGAGAGGTTTTTTGAATTTTCACACTTGCTTTTTTTGTTCGGCTGGGCATATTGTTCCACATTGAAAAATTAGTTTTTCCTTGATATAGAAGGTATGACTCTTCTATCTAGTACAAGTTAATGTTACCATTCAAAAGACATTGTTATCGTAGAGCATTTGTTAATCATATACCCAGTTTTAGTATGCTAGTGATCATATAAATGCTACCACTTGGCAATGCTCAGATTAAACTCTGTTGTTGGGAGATAATTCTCCATGGTTCTCTTGCATTTTTGTACATCTTGAGAATAAAGGCCTTTGTTCCGGACTCTTCTTTCAGCAATGTGTTGAAAGAAGCCTTGGAAGATAGGCATAGTGTCTCTCTCCAAAGCAGTGGGCAGACATGCTTACTGCCTATGTAAAAGGTTCGAGTTCCCTGGGCTTATGTTTCTTCTGTGTGGGCCCCTGAGAAGTTTAGCTTAGGAATCAGTGCATAAAAGGATGAGGCTCTGGCTAACGCTGTTGCTGTAATGAACTGTCCTTTGTCTCCGACCCGGGAGTCTCGTGTCCTCTGTGACATCCATGAAGCTATGGCAGGCTCACTACGAGCTTTCAGGTAGGGTGAAATCATAGACCCTTCACGGTTCTTCACATCTTATTTTATCTTTGAAAATTTCCTCAAC
The DNA here is from genome assembly GCF_059928025.1 of Delphinapterus leucas. Taxonomy (NCBI): domain Eukaryota; kingdom Metazoa; phylum Chordata; class Mammalia; order Artiodactyla; family Monodontidae; genus Delphinapterus; species Delphinapterus leucas. The sequence continues at coordinate 17,702,347 of NC_143130.1, read as the reverse complement.
TAACAACCCATGGTGTTTTCTTCTTCCCACCATTTACTGGATTGTATACAGCATTCGTTGTTTATATTTTTTAATATGTTTTCTCATTCCGGAGGCCTTTTATGATGAAAGCACGTTGTATACAACAAAGTGCAACAAATGTCGGGTTTTATGCAACTTTATAAGATGCAGATGATACAGTTTGTAATTAACTGAGTAGGTAATATGTTTAATATTGAATTTTACTGCAAGGCACAAGGTATGTATGGACAAATATATATTCTCAAAATATTTTATAGCTGTGTAACATTACCCTAAAACAATTACTAAGGTATGTTTTATATGTCATATATTTATTGTTTATTTCTCTTTTCAGTAACAGCTAACATTTATTGTCAATTACCATGTATCAGGTATTATGTTATGATTGTGACGTGGATTATTTTACTTAGTCCTCTCAGTAGTCCTACAAAGAAGATGCTTCTATTGTTCCTAGTTTACAGAAGAAGGGATAGAGATACAAAAGGGGTATATAACTTTCCTAAGGATATAAAATAGGCGGATGGCACACTTCGTGTTCACATCTGGGTTTGTTTAATTTTCTAATCTGAACTCTTAACCACTACACTCTGCTGTAAAATGGAGAGAAGGTAAAGGACAAAAAGTACATTGACTCACCTGAAAATTTTTTTTAACACTATGTAGCTTAAATTGATACTCTAGACCTTCCATCTTGATTTGACATACATAGTAACTGAGCTTCATTTACTATGGTTATGACGGAATTCAGTGTATAACTCCTACTAAAAGTGACTGTGTTCAGCTGCAGCTTTAAAAAGTACAAAACAACAAAATAAAGCAACATAGGAGCTGATCTGTACACATCCAGACACTGTGGTTCCCACGGCAATTGCAGCCCAGCCTCAGGGCGGTGAATTTTGCAAAATAACTGAACACCATATGCAGCTACGTGAAATAATATTCTGCATGCTCTTGGGGACCTGATAATGGCCACTGTGGGAACAGTGAATGTGTCAATTATCCGTTACTGTTTCATCACTGTAGTTTGGGGTGTTTCATTTATGTGGCCATTTCACAGTGCCACATAGCTGTTTCTGTTGGTTATACATCATGGTGGTGTTTCAGCGGTGTTTACATTACTAATGAATCCTGAAACAAAATGTCTTTAACCCGTAAGACTGTTTGTATGTTTTCCACCTGATTTATATAAATACAATCACACTTCTCTCCTCCCTACCCCCACTCCCAATGGAAAAGCATAATTTGGGGAGTTCTTGTTTATATGAAGTGTGGTTCTTAGGCAGGTTCAAGATGCTGGTTCACCTTTGAAATGTATTATGTGCTGGTGCTTAAAAGAGATAGGCGACTAAGAACTACATTTTAGAGCCTTGCAGAACACAGGGTCATCAGTCTTCAAGTAGCTTGACTTCATGCAGTGCCTTGCCATTGAGGATGCGCGGAGCCTGTCTAAACTCGGAGAAACACTCGGTGCATTCAGCTTCTTATTTTGGTAGATTCTCAGAGGAAATGTCAGTTGGGCATTACCAGCTGCCCTGCCTTGCCTTCATATTGCTTCAGTAATTTGAAATATTGTTTGATGCTGTGTCTTGAACCTATAACCTTTGCTTATCATTTTGTTGATTGATGTCTCTGTTGATGGTGTATATATTTCTACTATGAGTCTGTTAAATACATGGTTAAACATATACAGTTTTTCTCTAATGGTGGACTCTCATTAGGTGGTTTAGTTAAGTTCACATATAAACTCACTGTTATCAAATTTATACAGTAGAAAAGGTAAACCTAACGAATTGTACATGTACATAAATTATGCACATTGTGGATCCAAGGTGAAACCCTCACGAGCCTCTTAGCCACTGTGTTTGGAGATTCGGAGTCTTTTCTGAATATTCTAATTTGGATAATAGGACCATTGATATCATCAGGCATGTTTATCCTTATTCAAATGATCCTGCAAAGCCAACGTCACTGTTAGTGAACTGCTTAGTGAAGACAGTGGCCAAGATTATAAAGTAAGGCATATTCTTGGGTGACATTTCATTTACTTTTATGAACCATCACATTTATTCCACATGCACCTTTTGAAGCACCAGCATGTTTACCCAGTTTCTGCAGCATGTTGGAATATAATTTTTACAAACTGTTGCCTTTCTAAAAGGAAGAATACAATGGTGGTTACTGGGGTTGGTTATCTTACTCTTTGTGCCTTTCCCGGCGCTGGGTCCTTTGTAACAGAAGTAAACACAAGTGGTTCTTCATGGCTAAGATCTTTTTTTTTTTTTTTGCGGTATGCGGGCCTCTCACTGTTGTGGCCTCTCCCGTTGCGGAGCACAGGCTCCGGACGCGCAGGCTCAGAGGCCATGGCTCACGGGCCCAGCCACTCCACAGCATGTGAGATCTTCCTGGACCTGGGCACGAACCCGTGTCCCCTGCATCGGCAGGCGGACTCTCAACCACTGCGCCACCAGGGAAGCCCTCATGGCTAAGATCTTAATGCCTTTACCTCTAAATGATCAGTCGATTGGCTTAGGGTAACTTTATGTGAGATTTCACAGGATGAAGTATCTAAGTCTAGGATTGTGCTTACTTGATGTTCATTTTGACAAGGTGTGTTAATAGGAACTGGGGAACTGACAATAGGACTGAAGATTTTGCTAGCTGTTAAGGTTTATAATGATCTCAACTGTTTGGATTAGTATAAATGTTAACCATGCATCCCCAGTGTAATGTACATTTATTTATTAATTATAACATTGTAGTAATATATAATTACTTCCTAAAACATACACCGAAAAGTGAAATAAAAATGATAAGAGGGTTAATATAAGTTCTAATGTTTTCTTTCCTTATTGCAGTGGCATCTTGTTCACCCCCTAAGATGTACTAACTCAGGAGACTGTTGCTTTAAAATGCAGCTTTGCACATGTACAGACCCATCTTATCATTAAAGGTCATCCTTGCTAGAGGAGAGATATTGTTAACATTACCATAATGTCTCTTAGACTCCAGTTTTATTCAGTTTCCTTTCATTCACTGCATAAGAATGAACCTGACTCAGAGTCTGCTTCTCTTTGTGTTGCGCCCTCTCTAGGATGAGGATGGCACAGAGGAAGACAGCAGCCGTGTTGAGCCCGTGGGGCACGCCGACACTGGTGTGGAGAACGTACCCAGCTTTTCTCTGGAGTAAGTTACTGACATTTTCAACTAACCCTGTAATATCCATGTAGCTTCACTGATAGCAGCAAATATTCCGAAAGCATATGGCATGCGTTATGTTTGTGCTTAGTTAAAACATGCCTTGCATTGGTTTGTTTTCCAAAGAGCATCTTTCATCTATCGAGTTAATGATCTAATGTAAGAACTATAGCATGGAAATTCCCATGCACCTGCTCTGAGTTTCATGCCTTGGCAAATACTATTAAATTATAATATAAAATAGTATTTGATTGAAAAAAGTCTGTTATGTTCACAGCACTGTAACTGTTTTCAGATTGCTTTTGTATGTCAGTATTTTGGTCATTTGTTTGTTCTTCAACTTTGCTAAATTAAAAAAGAAATTGTGGACATAATTTACTTGAAAAACTAGTTGAATCATGTAAGCATTACTCATCTTAGTGTATATTTTTTTGATTTGAAGAAATAGAATCTCTCAAGGTATTTGATACAAAATTACAGGTTAGGGATCTTGAACATGATTTAAAGTGTGAAAGGTCGAAGAAAAACTTCCATATATTGTCACAACTTTACAACTATCTTAAATAATGGCAGGTTTGAATGGAAGATGTTCTCAAGACTTCTTCTAAGTTACCTTAGAGCAGGGAGGGCAGTCATTCTAAATTTTTTCTTTGATTTTGGGTAAAAGTTGGGGTCCAGATATTAATAATTAAACTCTTAATTTTGTCTTTTCTTGGTCTTCCAAGGAAGGGCTATAAGAACTTTCTCAGTGAGATTAAACAGGCTTCGAATCAGATTATGTTTGGAGATTCAGCAACCAGCATTCTCTAAGTATTTACACACTTAAGAAACACTTGCACTGTGATAGTTCTTTTGAGAAAGAATATAAAGTAAAATAAATGTATTAAAGTTACCATACTAGTTGGCAAACGATCTTAGTTGACAAACCAGTCATTAAATACGTGTTCAAATGGTATGAACAGTATCTCAAATAGGATTTTAGGAAATTCTAAGAAAATAGAAAAAAATTAAATATCCATTTAAATAGTATTACTTTAGTAAATATGTTGGCAATATGACAAAATTTCAATTTTGTCCTAATTAGTGTATGTGATTGAATCTATGCACATAGAAATACAGTCGTAGCATTGGCATTTTCCATTGCATAAAAACTATATCGTGATCTTGGTCAAGTCCGTTGGTAATCACTTATGGTTGTCCAGATTGCTTAAAACTAGATATGTAATTGAAATAGTATTTCCAAATATTGATTGTGAGATCAGGACTGCTTAGGTTTCTGTGCAGTACTCACACCCACAGAAACACCTACAAAGAAAGTGGAATCTCATTGAAATGGCATAGAAAATTTACATTCTCCAGATTATACCAATTGCATTAAACTCGGGCTTTTGATATTGATATTAAAGTACTGTAGTTATGTGGTAGAAGTAACTTCATGTTACTTCATATAAATAGCTTAAAGACTTTAGAGTTCAATTACAAACACCCTTGGGACAATCATTTGATTTTTTACGGGTATCCCGCGGGGTTACATTGCCTGCATATGCAGTGAGCTTACAGCAAGTAGGATGGTGACCTTCCGTGGAGCTCTGAGTTGGGAAGTAAGGGTGGCTGTATCCCATCTGGATTGCCACCTCCCGGGGCAAAGCTTTGACCTTATTGGACTTTTGCGGGAGGGGATCAATGATGTGACATGTGTAGGAGCACTTTGTAAATTATAAAGTGCTGTGCAGCTGACGCATCTTTATCCCATTAATCTTCGTAGTCCTTGAATAGATATTAGGATGGGAAACTTCCAGTAGGAGTCTAGAGATTTGATCACAAAATGTATACTTGGACTACACAGAAGAGTGTGGTCCGAGAGCAGCGGTGCTGTGTCATTTTTAATGTAGTTATCTCTGATGATTGCTCCCCCCTCCCCACCCCATGCCATCAGACTAGCGTGCAGGTATGTAGAGTTGAATGTGCCCTCATCACCATGCTTCTATTCCAGAACGTGTATGTATATGTGTGTGTGCCTGGTGGGATTTTTCGTTTTGTCCTCCTTTGTTGTTTATTGTGTGTCTGTGTCGTTGCGGTTTTGTGTTTGGTTTGGTTTGAGTTTCGGTTTGTGATGGTCCATGTTCATGCTCCCTCATTCATCATATTGTCTCACAGTGATATGGTAAAGCTCGTACAAGTCCCCAACGATGGAGGGCCTCTGGGAATCCATGTAGTGCCTTTCAGTGCTCGAGGCGGCAGGTAACGTATCTTGCAGGTTTTTAATTGAATCATAATGTGGAGTGTTTTATCTTCATTTATGCTCAGATATAGAGTGATGTTGACTTAGCATATGCTTAATAGAAGGCTTTTCATTTGGGGGCCACTGGATTATAATCACAGAAAGCACTTAGGCTGATGAAGAAATCGGGCATTTAAATTATCCTAATAATTTTATCATTCATCACATCCATGCAAATTGATGATAGCCTTTAGAGCCAGAACTCCAGCTGAATGTGCAAAGGTAAGGGAGAGCTTAAAGCAATTTTCTGGAAAAAATGTATCCAATAAAAATTATCTAGGTAACATAGAAAATGATTCACTTAAAATTTGCTTTTATGTTTATTTAGTTCTTAAATTTTATATGATTTTTATGATTATGTTTGAAATTTTTTTAAGTTAGACAAACTATAGATTTATTTTCTACTGTGTGACTTGTGTCTCCTTCTCTTCAATCTGCCCACTCAAATATCAACATTTTGTACTATTTGTTAGTATGACTTCATTACTTCATAGAACATATATCCTTAAAAACGTCAAATGTTATATGAGTTTCTTTTATCCTGCTGCTTTCTTTTTGTGAAAGAATTAGTGTATGTTTGCTTTTATACGTTTTCAAATACTATGAACTGAATTTGCAACTAATCAAATGTTTGATGAGCCTCCATCATCCACAAGTGAAATGCTGCCTCCTTCCCCATGGAGGGGGGGCGGGCATTAGCCTTTGAAGTTTACTTCCATCCTCTCTTATTTACCCATCTAATTATTACCCAAATGAAACATATTTATGAACTATTTGGCTTCTTAGTTTGAACGTCTTTCTTTTATTGTTATCATTTTATCGATTTTTTAACTTCTTTTACACTGGGAGAAGAAAAGGGGGAGCTGGAAAGTCACCTTAGGCCAGTGACCAAGAACAGGAACATAGTTTCAACCCTTGTCAGGGAGTTCCAAGCGTCCAGTATATTGTGAGAGATGGAGGAAACATCAGTTACAAGCATGTGATTGAGTTATCTACTTAATCGTTCAAAATAAGTATTTGAACAATTGTACTGCCTTCCCGGTATATGTTCCTGACAGTATCGAGTCCAGATTTCATGTCTTTGGTAAAGCACACACTTTATGGAAGGTCTGGAAGCTGACACTGTGATTTACGTAGAACTCTGCTGGAGTACGAGGCTTGAATGTGAGCGTTGTATCTAACAAGATGTGAAATTCACCTTGAATTGGGGATGGGGGGGTGTTACATTCACAGAGTTATGACTGCTTTCACTTTCTTCCTTCTTTTTTTTAAAACTCTGGAGAAATGTCACTGAAATGTCTTCAAAGGACTTTCAGTTAAATAAGCTTAGTTGTTTTCAAAATGGCCCTTGCCTTTATCTCCTTTAAAAATTATAATTTTAAGTGATCTCAGAAGTTAAACCCTTTTTCCATTTATTTCATGAGTAGAAAGATATGAGAAGAGGGTAAAATGCGTGGATGATAGCCTCCCGGTATTAGTGTGCCTTTAACTGTTTGTGGAATATAACTCATCACAAATGAGATTTAATCGTGTATGTACCAGCTTTAAACCAGTATTTCAATTACAAGCATGTTATTTTCTGTCATTTATTACACACTTCCTACATCAGTGTGAAGGGATACTAGGATGAAATAGGTTAAAAAGCCTTAAGCAAAAGAAGTATAAGATAGAAAAAGAAATCTACTGCAGATTAATTCAGTGGAAGGCATTTCACAAAATCGACCACAGTTACTGGTTACCATGGCGTTTCATTTCGATATACAGAACACATTCAAGGAGACAAGGATCCCTGTACAGAACTAGAAGGTGTTTTATAGCTGAGTCATTTTTAATCCCTGTTGATGTGGCAACTTAATGAGGAATCTCCCGTACAGCTTCCCTATACAAGGGACAAAGAGATTAAGAAAATGAGATTCTTTATAAATCCTTTTCTGGCATTACTAGTTTTCATACTGGGAAACAGAACAGAATTCTTTCCCCCCAACACCTGTGATGCATCTTTGAGCTCCCTCATCACCTTGACAGTCATCGTTCTTCAGAGTGAGGCTGACAGTGCAAAGAACAGCAGGAGGACTGCTGAAGAATCATAGACGCCAGTCTTCAGGAGCCAGAGACACCTATCTCACTTGTTCTCAGAAATGCTGACACGTGGTTTCTTCTCAGTCAGTCAGAAACCTCCCCAAGCATTTACCGTGTGATGGTTCCTGTGTTAGGTGCTGGGAGACAAGGATGAGCAGGACACAGTCTCTCTCCAGGGGTTTGCAGTCAAGATGGAGTGATAGCCAAGAACTCACACTATTATAATTGTGATAAATGCCGACATCCCTGTATCATAGGTGTTCTGTGAGCTGATAGAGGAGGGATTGTCTGAATTAGGTAACTGAAGTTGGCTTGTTGTAGGAGATGATTTTAATTGTGATGACAGCTTATAAAGGGAGCTACATCCGCTCAATGGTGGCTGCAAGGGCAAATTAAGCAATGCAGTATAGCAGAAAGGAAGAAATTAATCAGGACTTGTGAAGAAATTGCACATATTATCCAGTGGGAATACAAGAATACATATTCATGGGATGTAAGTTGAAATTTCCAAGAATAACTTTCTTTGTACAAAATTCGAATCATACTCGGGCCCTCTCAGTTTGGGAGATGTAACTAATTGAATAACACTTACTGAATACTTATTTTCCTAAAAGTGACACATGCATGTCAGTATTGCTTTCTGATTTCAATTTCTAAGTCAGAAAGTCTCAAGGAACAGTGCAGAATGGGAATTAAACATCATAAAGAGAAGAAACTCAATGCTGAACATCTCGAGTATCAAATATAATTCAGGAAAATTGGAAGAGTGTGAAGTCCATGTTAGAGAAATTTTTAAAGCTACTTAGGTATTATTATGGCCTGAGGTATAATGAAGTTTTTCGTATAAAAATCCTGCTGGGCCAATTTAAAAAGGCTATTTTCTAGAGTAGGTTGAATGTTGTTCCCCGATTGGGGACATTAGTGACCGTTGGCTTGTGGCTGCCGTTCCCCCGGCCACTGTCTTGGATGGTAGAAACAGAGACAAAATAAATGCATGGGAGAGACTGTGCTGTCTCCCCCCTCCCCCCTTTTTATTTAAGATTTTTTTTTTGATATGGACCATTTTTAAAGTCTCTATTAAATATGTTACAATATTGCTTCTGGCTTTTTTTTTTTTTTTTCCTTTTTTAGTTTTTGGCTGAGAGGCATGTGGGATCTTAGCTCCCCGACCAGGGATCGAACCCACACCCCCTGCATTGGAAGGTGAAGTCTTAACCACTGGACTGCTAGGGAAGTCCCTGTGCTGTCTCCCCTTGACGCTCTGTTTTTCTCTAGTCATCATCTTGTATTTTATTCAAAAATATAAAGTTAACTGATCCCCACCCAGAACTCTTTATTCACAGTTTTGTTACCTTGAAATTGATTTTCACTTCACACATGTAATTTCATTTCCTCCTGATTTAAATGTCAAACATAACCTCCTTATTTAAATCACAAGTGCTACTGTTTTCAGGAAAGCTATGCCAAGTAATTGTCATTTCCTTTGGCAGAAAAACCATGCTTCATGTTATATTTTTTTGTATTTCTAGGACCTAGCCCAACGGTACTGCTCACTGAAGTATGTTATAATGTTAAGTATTTAGAAAGCAAAATATAAAAGTATATTCTGAAATAGGGGCTGGGCTTATGAAATAAGGTTTTGTATTTAGTTTTAAGGGACGTAAGGTCTAATTGAGAAATATGTATATGAAAAGATCTATACTATGTGTCTAAAGAACTCAGTGCACATGTGCCATAGGGTTTAGAGGAAGTAGGGCTGTTGACTATTGGATGTTATGAAGCAGTAGAACTTGATCTGTTCTTTAAAGGAGATATAGGACTTATGCTAGTGATATTCCGGAAAGATATTCTAGGAAGAGAACATAGGAAGGGAAGATGCTCCATACAAATTTGTGTGATTTGCTGAGAAATAATGAGTCAGTGATTTGAAACTGAGTGTATTGGAAGATAACACTGGAGAGATGGTTAGAAAGCACTTTATGAATGGCCTCTGAGACTTCATTCAGTAAATAACAGAGAAGTTGTTGAAGGTTTTCGAGAAATAATCATGGTGTTGTTTAAAAAAATAACTATTATTCCTCTACTTGTACTCCCAGTCTAACTTACAGTGAATATTCTTGATCTTTTCCCCTCTGGGAACACGTATGGCTAAAGCATACTATTCTTAAAAAAGTGCAGCCTGCTTCTCCGTGCCTTTTCTGTAATGGGCCTTTTCCCATTTATATACATTCTTCATTCTTAGCCCTGTGGCCCTTGGAATTTTCTTTCACTGTGCTTTTTCTTATGCAAATAGTAATTGTATGTTTGTTTATTTTATTAAGCAAGTGTTTTGTTGTTGTTGTTGCCTGTCTGTTTTTAAAGACCTGGTGTCTCCTAGGCACCACTCTTGGTTCTAGGCAAACTCTCTGTAAAGGGTCAGATAGTTAATATTTTGGGCACTGTGGGCCACCAGGTTTCTGCTGCAAGTATTCAATTCTGTCAGTGTAGCGTGAAAGCAGCCATAGACATGGATAACCCAACAAGCCTGGCTGTATTCCAGAAAAGCTTCATTTGCAAAAACACGTGGCGGGTCAAAGTTTGGCCCATGGCCCGTAATTTGCCAGCCCTGCTCTAGAGAAGCAGACAAATAAAAAATGCCTGCCATCATGGAGTTGACATTCTATTGTTTTTCATATCTAAAATTCCTTCTTCTATGTTTCCTATTCATATTGTTTTGGGGGCCAGAGTCCAGAATTTTATTTCCACCTACTTGGTTGATGAGAAAGCCTCTTTATTGTAACCATATGTTATTTCCCATCATTGCACCCTACTAATTCTAACAAATTCCCAGGAGGAAGGGAAATAGAAAAAAATCAACCGCATTTAACATCCTCCAGTTAGTAATAGGCACCCACAGATTACTTCTTCCCAATATCTGATTGTCAACCATGAGACCTGAGGAAAAATCTAGAGTCTTTAATTAGGAAAACAGTCCTTGGTAAGAAGGAGTGTGTATGTGTATGGGTCTGCGTGCTTTAAGCTTTCTGCTGCTGCCTCCTGCTGCCAAATGCCTTACTTATTAATTGCTCTCAACTTTCTTTTTACAGATGTGCCATCGTTTGATTTGTCTGATTAATTTTGATTTGTATCCCAAATGATTTTTTTCAGCCATTTATCTTCAGTTTGATAGAGTATCAGGTGAAGGGTCAATACCAAACCTTTCGATTGCCATATTGTTTCTTTTCATGACTTTTTTCCTGTACTTATTTTCTTACTTGTATTACTATCCATAAATTCTGCCACGTAAAGCTAAAAAAATGTCACATCCCCAGAAGAATATTTTAAAAGTTTAGGTTTTGGAGTTGAAATAAAAGTGACCCTGTTGGAAAATATATATTCCTGTGATCAGATTAATATAGAAAAGGAGTGAAATATAAATGTTTGTTTTCTGTATTGTAGATGCACATATTGAACAATTTTCCTCTCAAATAAAAACTGAAGTGTTTATAAAGTTTTTAACTATTCTGTATACAAGAGTAGTTAGCAAACATCTTTGGAAGGTCTTAAGAAAAAGCATACTCCTCTACTTAATTATTCAGTGAAAATCTGTGAACTTGGCTACTCTGAGTAATATTTACATGGGTTATAAATAATGTTAGTTATAACTCTTAGCTCATCTAACCTTTATTTTATTATCTTTTGCGCTATAACATCAAAAACAGACAGTTCATCTTTTTCCAGAATTTCCAGTTAGCTGTGCTGTCTTCCCTCTTTGCGGCAGTCGGTGACAGCGTGGACCACATGCTGAGTCTTCATGTTATTGGCAGAGGGGTTGTTAGGAATCACCCATGTTTTGAGGCCAGAGATGCCTGGGACAGAATCTGGCTCTGTCTTTTTAGGAAGTGTGGTCTGGGCAAGTTAGCTTCACTTAGCCTCGGTCTTCACATCTGAGGGCTGGGGCACTCCTCTGACTTTGTCTGGTTAAAATATGAAAATACATGTACTTATAAAATACATGTAAAATACTTTTAGTGAGTTACTTGGCAGTGGCAGCTAAGAAGAATGACATTTCACCTTCCACTTTTGTTCCTGTGATGTGCCGTTAAAATTTCCTCCAAATGCTGGGAGTCCTGGTTGTGTAGGCAAGTGCTCATGAGTCTGTGTAACAGTAGAAAACGATCTCTTCTATCATGAATGTGAGATGAGAATTTACTCTTATATCATAAATTTGAGAATCCCAGTACACAGTTAGTTAGTTGGGTGTATCTGTTAATAAAGAATTACAGCCAATTTGAATTTCATGGAAACAACTCAGGTGTTAAGAAGAGATTTATCCAAGGCTTGTATACCATATTTCAGTTCACTGTAGAGTTTTAAAGTTGACTGTTCATTTTTTTTTTTTTTTTTTGCGTACGCGGGCCTCTCACTGCTGTGGCCTCTCCCGTTGCGGAGCACAGGCTCCGGACGCGCAGGCTCAGCGGCCATGGCTCACGGGCCCAGCCGCTCTGCAGCATGTGGGATCTTCCCGGACCGGGGCACGAACCCGCGTCCCCCGCATCGGCAGGCGGACTCTCAACCACTGCGCCACCAGGGAAGCCCCGACTGTTCATTTTTAAAAGAATAAAAATGCACTTGAACTCTGTGTACCTGATTTTAATTTAAGTATTTTCCAAGAAACACAATTTAACTTTACTGAATCTGTAGCCTTTCGTCTGTAAGTCTTAGGTTGTGCATTCTCAGTTGCAGACTTGCTTTGTTCTAATAAAGGGACATAAATGCATTTGTTTTAGAGAGGAAAGTTGTATTTTACATTTAGGTAAATCTTGCTTCTTTAAATGTAGTAGTACGATGCCTATCATTTCTGCCCTAATCTAAAGGAATTCTCTACTTTTACTTTACCATTTTTGGGTCTACTTTATCTCATCCACTAAAGATTAAAAAAAAAAAGTCAAGATGTTATATTAAGTTGGCATTCTGGCTGTGGTTCTGAGGGATAGAATATAGGTCATTGCCAGCCCCCTGTTTAGCACTCAGTGAGGTGAGAGGGTCTTGCTGATGCGAGCCCATCATGCGCATGCCTTCTCTGCCTTCACTGTATTTGTGGTGTTTATACTATGTCAGATTTTATTAAGATGAATTATGATCATTTCCATACAGCTGGGTGGCAGTTGTGGGAGTTTACATTATCAAAGCAAAACTCAGACTTGCTCAGCCAATTTAGATGTCAATAAAACATTTGTTACTTATTTTCAGTTTTATCATTGGCTGTAATTTATACTTAGAATTGAAAATGTTAACATGTGTGACTGAGTTTGTTTTAATTAAGTGTATAATTAGGCTAATGAACCTTGTAAAAACGTAGTGGTGCAATCCCTAATATAATCTACGCAGTTAAATTCCTAATTATGCATCCAAAATCATGTACAGAGATGCCGCCTTTCAATGGCTTGCTCTCTGGGGCTGTATTCTTCTTCTTTGCCCTCTTTGGGGGTTAAGGAACATGGTACAAAAGCCATGATGAAAGACTTCAAAGAAACGTGTGTATTTACTTATTTTTTCTTTTAGGAAAATGATTCAGAAGTGGGATTTGTTCATAGTGGACGTAGTATTTTTTTCCCTAAATTTTTGAAAAGGTAGAAGGACCAGGGGAGAGGAGTAGATCTGGGGACGTTTCCGATTTACCAGAAGAAATCCCCTCGTTCAGAAAGCATCTTGCCAAGTTGGGTTCACATTAGATTCTTGCAGGAGGTGAAGAGGTCTGTCCCTTGTACCCCTGAGCCCTGTAGCCATGGCTTCACAGAGCCACCCTCCCTGCTATGTTAGTAATACACCTGCTCGTTCTCCTGTGCCAGCCAGCACAGCCAGGCTGATGCTTCTGTCCCTGGACTGTTCCCCACAAGCAGAGCTTCCACCCCTCCCCCAACTCCTCTTCTCCTGCTCGCCTCTCCTATTTTTTGCAAAGTGGCTTCTTCTTCTGATGGAAAGTGGTTGCCCTAGTAAGGAATTCTGGTACTAACTGCCAAGAAGAATATCCATCGTCCACTCCGGTAGAGCAACGTGCCAAAATGCTCTGACCTTTACGACCTTCAATTATTTTCTCTAATAAGAGTGTTATGGGAACCACAACACCATCGGTACTCATTTCTTTATTCCTTTAGAAGGAATTCTAGTTGCTGGTTGAATTTGCAGTATAGATCCCTAAAATTTGTTTCTAATTGTGCTATCCGAGTCGCCTTTCCCGGGGCGGTGGCGGGTGTGGAGATGTAACTGCTGGCACACACACGTTTTTCAGGAAGATGAAAGTCTCTGTTATTACTTCCCGTTGATTTCCCTTCAGAGGGCCCTCTTCATTCTCAGTCTGGCTGTTATGCTATCAGTTCAATTTTCCTGTAAAGTTTTTTTGATAGTTCATCCCCATTCCTTTTGTAATCACTTTCACCTAGTGAAGGAAATGAGATAATTTTGCAGATTGTACCGTTTTCCTTTTAAATTAATCCATTCTTTTGGAGAGGGTGATTCTAATAGTGTGGTCAAGTACTTAGAAATCAGCAGGCTACTAAGTTCTCCTTAATTCAGTCTGTTCCGTTGATTCCCTGATCACTTGCTGTGTCAGTCAGGGTGAAACTCTTCCCCTTCTGCTCCTCTACCCGTCCCCCCCAGCCCACCCCCATCAGCTCCCGAGCCTCTAGTGCTGAGAAAGAGGATTCTGAGGTTTTTGCAACTACTTTTACAACGTTGGATTCTAAAACCTCATTTAATAAATGTCTGCAATATTTCATGTAAATGCGATAGCGTATTTGTTTATGATTTGTAACATTTTTACTGTATGTTAGGATTACTCATGCATTTGGCCATATATGAGGGCTTGTATAGAAAGACAAGTCATTCAGTGAATGAAGCATGTCAGGCCTTTTTACTGTGGATTATTATTGTAGAATGATTCCCATGGGAAAAAAAGTAGATTTAAGAAAAGGAAAATGATTACCTAGATGAATATAAATCTATAGACCTATTCATCTGAAAAATATTAATGCCACTTCTGTAGAATTAAATTACAGATTTCCAAGTTATATTATTTAAATTGTCATAGATACTGAAAGGTTCTGTTGGAGATAAATGTATAAATTTGAACAAATGACTGGTGCTAGTTACCTGCTAAGTAATTTCCATTAAACATAGTCTGTCTCTCTCTATTTCTCTAAGAATATTCTGTGGACTATTTTGGAATACACAAAACATTTCAGAATACATAAAGGCATAATAATTTTCAGTCACTTTAGATCACAGAAATGTTGTAACCATATTGAGAAATCACTCATGATCTCACCAATTAAAAACTAATTAATTAACTGGAGTGACTCTTGGTAGGGCATATTTTTACTCAGGGGCTGAATACATCAACTTGAAAGAAGCCCTGTTGGTCTGCAGAGGCAGCTTTTAGCAACAGGTGTGGTACCAAGCTGTGGCTCTGTTAAGACTGCCCATGGGTGGCCAAGTCATCTTTGCCTTCCCCTGTGCTCTCACATGGCTGCTTGGATGCCAAAGTGGCTCAATGTCTTCTTCTGGTTCCACTATTACCAACAACTGTGATTTAATTTGATTTCTCTAATTTATTTTGTCCCATTCAACAGAGTCATAGGTATATCTTAATGATGGGATGCTTTTGATAGAACACTTTGTTCAGTCGCCCATAGAGACAAACGAACAGTAGGGAAGCTTGGGGAGATAGACTGTGGGCTTGGTGACATTTTAGTGGTCACTTAATTATTGGTGTGGCACATTAAGAGATCGCTTCCTGTCAATTAGGAGCTCAGACAGTTAAGTTGCTCATGCTGCTGTGTCAGTGTACTTTTTCTTATCTTTGAGCTGAGAGAATTTTTATATTTATTTATCAGTGGTTCCAATATACGGTGGCAAGTAACTAAAAATAACCTACGTCATATTTTTTTTCATTAGTCACCAAGCTTCTTAGACTCTTACACTAGTAGGTGCTAATCCCCAAATAGTAACATGACAAAAGGCAATTTAAATGTTAGCTCCTCTTACTCTTGTAGGTAGGTATGCTTAACCATAGTAAAACACCATGCCTCTTTATTATATTTAATAATAAAGATTAGAATGAAGTTAAGCAGTGACTCAGTAAATGTTTATGAAAGAAAGAAGGTTAAACTGCAAAATAACAAGAAAAAGAAAAAAAGGACCTTTGCTTTAATTCAATTCATTTCAGCTCAGTTCTATATTTGGTATAAGTGACACCGTCATGAAAAAAAGGATCCGAATCTGGATTTTATTTCACTTACTCTATTTTGCAAAAAGCTTATTAGAAATAGGAGGCTTGTTTGCTTCAGCTAAACTCAAGCACCCATTCATTCAGTTGTCATTTGTCAAGACCTTACTATGAGCTGAGTGCTGGAGCATGTATTGCTGAGTCCCACCTTCCCCACCTTCCAGGAGCTCACAGTGCAACAGTAGAGATAAGATGTGTGTACAAGTAACAGTAGCAGGGGAGCGAGATCAACAACAACGATTACTGCAAAGGTTTAAAAGAAGAAGGACGCTATCTATTGGAGTATCTTTCTACTGGAAAGCATATACAGGGTACTGCAAATTGTACTCCGTTGGAAAATACAGACAGGCGATTGGAAATGATGGTATCTTCAACTTTAATTTATTCAGGATTCTAAATGCTGGCTTCTTTTTTTTTTTCTAATTTTTTGGCCGCATTGTGCGGCGTGTGGGATCTTAGTTCCCTGACCAGGGGTTGAACCCGAACCTTCTGCATTGGAAGCACAGAGTCTTAACTGCTGGACCGCCAGGGAAGTCCCCTAAATGCTAGTTTCTGTATGGGCATTTTTTTTTTTTTGTCTCTAAATATTAGGATTATGAAAGAAAATGCAAGCTTGGGACAAGCCAAAAATAAGTTCATAAAAATTTTAACATGATCATGATACAGATTATATGCTAACCGTCAATTAAGTCAGAGCATCAGAACTAGGTGGAGATTCCTATTTCGTATCAAGCTGTGTTCATATATAGTGTTTGTTATTTGTCCCAGGGTATAAAGAATGTCCATCCTGTCCGTCAAGGAGTTAGTGCTCTAGACCAAGTACATTTGTGATAATTTTTTTTTTTTTTCTCCATCTTGGTCTCTAAAAGTTCATTTGGGCTTTTCTTTTGACTTGAAATTTGAGTCCACATGGAGGGGTGAATGGTGACGGGCATTATTGGAACCTGTCGCTGGCTTTCTGTTTTCTTCTGATGGGAATAATGGCAACAACTTACTAACTTTTGGGAGACCTAAGAAGTTTTGAAATTCAGAACATGAGGCATTACCAAGTTCAGATGCCAAGAATGGAAACTCTTCTGTTTTTGGAATCTTCCCAATTTTCCATCTCATGTACAGGTTAGCCTCTCCTTGTTACCTTTCCTTTCATGGAAAGGTGGGGCTGCCATCAGCACTGTACCAGCTAGCTTAAAACAGAAATCTGCCAGAGCTGCTCGCAGCCCATGCTCGTCTGTGCTGCCCACTGCCACGGCCAGGAGCCATCGGGCCAGCTTTGCTGGGAGCATTTTTAAGCATAGAGAGAAGGGTACGATTTGTTGCAGAAGCATAACACTGACACGCCAGAAACGATTGCTCATATTTATTGAAAGGATCCCTTTCGACACACCATTTATACTGTTGTGATTTCTGTGTTGGCGTTATTTTTAAACGTCTGAATAGCAATTTAACGCACCCCTTTATTAGGCAGTCTTTGTAAGTATAATCCCGCCATTAAAGCAGTAGGGCATTGTGCACGGTGGAAATATTACATGTGTAATGATTTGCATTCTTAATGTTCCAGAACCCTGGGGTTATTAGTAAAACGATTGGAGAAAGGTGGTAAAGCTGAACAAGAAAACCTTTTTCATGAGAATGATTGCATTGTCAGGATTAATGATGGCGACCTTCGAAATAGAAGATTTGAACAGTAAGTGTGTGCTGCCTCATCGCTGCACTTTCCCTGCATCAGGCGCGACAGTGTGCGGGCGATTGGGGTACCTCAGGCCGTATGTCTGTGGTCTCTGCCTTCATGCTGGAGAGGAGTATTTTCTGCCATTATCTAGCTTTTAAAAATTTCATCAAACCCCAGGTAATCACTGTCATTAGACTATGTTTCCAAATGCCCTCTGACTGACTCAGCACTTCTTAAAATATCATGGGCCCGATTTAGGCTTTACGGTTTGGCCACTTCCTCGCCTTTTGGAAAATCCATCAGGTTGCTAGTTTTTATTATACTTTTAACTCACACGTCCAACTTTGTCACATATAATGTGACAAATAGGAAGACAAAGCTCCTTGGACCTGCAGTGTCCACTCAGATTTTCCTTATCCTGACTCAAGCCCTTACTCCATTAAAAAGATAAAAATTGTCCAGTTCCTATAAAACAAGGCAAAAATGAGCAGAAATCATAAGGACTTGGTTAAAGACCTGACTAGGGATCCAGATAAGATGGAGTAGCTTCTTGGGCTGGTCTTGGAATAGCATAGTGGCCAACAGCTCTTAACATTTTGAGTTATTGAAGCTGCATTGGCATTCCTGAGATTTTTGCGTGCACAAACTTGGATTAATTTTTCTGATAAATAATGGATAGTCACTTTCTAAAGTTTTCTAAGTATACTTATAAATATATTTCTTTAAAAACTCGACTGGTCTCCTTATAAGGAAATACTTTATGACTTTTAAAAGTCGTATTGGATAATGTTGTAGAGAGGAGGTTATATTTAATTTCTCTTAATATTGAAATGATAATACCTGTTGTGCTTAAAACTGCAGTATGATTGAATGGTTTACAGTGGAGGGTATTCTGTGGAGGGCATACCAAAATGCTGGTATTTTGCCTGTAGTTGTACATAACTTTGTCATTTTTATCTAGAGAATGAGACATTTATATTTGGAGACACAGCCCTGCTGCTATCAGAGCTTGCAAACCCGATTGATAAATGGGTTATGAGAATTTTGTTTTCAGTTTCAACAAAGTCTGTCCGTCCTTGTTGCTTAATGAGTATACTTAATTAAGCTCGTAACATCTTCGAGTCTGCCAGTCTTCATTTGCTAAGTTTCCATTCTTTCTCAAACCCAGAGCACAACATATGTTTCGCCAAGCCATGCGGACATCCATCATTTGGTTCCATGTGGTTCCCGCAGCAAATAAAGAGCAGTACGAACAACTGTCGCAAAGCGAGAGGAACAATTACTATTCGAGCCGCTTCAGCCCCGACAGCCAGCATGTGGATCACAGGAGTGTGAACAGTGCAGGGCCGCAGGCTCTGCCGAGGGTGCCCCGGCCGAAGCCCCTGCCCGAGCACGCGGACCCTCACCCCCGACTCCTACCTCAGAGCGCACAGCCCTCGGGAAAGCCGCCCGCTGCTCCGGGCCCAGCCGTACACCACGTGTTCAGTCCCAGCAGTAGTTACAACACCAAAAAAGTAGGCAAGAAGCTTAACATCCAGCTTAAGAAAGGTATGACCTGTCTTCCTGTTTTTCGCAGAGTTTATTTTCAAAATCAACCAACTAACCCAAAGCATCCTGAGTCTTATCTCATTATTAAGAACTGATACATCTTTTTAAAAAAGCATTTACAGTTGTATATTTTTTATGCTTTTCAGATTCACTTTGCTGTAAAAAATTAACACGTAGAAGATCAGAGGATAGGCCTTAAACGTTATGTTTCTATGAAAAAAGTAGCAGCTGCGACTGCCGTAAAATTTTTGGCAACGAAGGAAATGGGTTTCAGGATGTTACCATCAAACCCAAAGCATCAGGGAGGCTCTGACTGTTTTGAGTGCCCCACTTGATGTCCACATACAGCCCCCCTAGAGGACATTAGAAGTCCTTCCTCCAGTTCAGCCCGTCCTTTGGTGACGGGAAGGGATTGACTCCTTTGAAGCTGTTGGTGGTTCCCGGTGAAATGCTGAGAAGCAAGACCACTGGCCCCTTGTCTCCTGCTCTTCCAGAATATCGCATTCTTCCCTTCCTCAAGGTGACAAGGGGAATCGGAATGGGCCTTGCTAATACTTTATTACCTGTGCCTTACATCAGTGTGTTTATTTAAGGATCCCCCGCCCTTAGACAGTGCATCCTTGCGTACAGGAGGCATTCATTTCTGTGCTGGCCTCCCTGATGACTCAGATCAGGCTCCTAGGTTTGACTTTCTCATTCCCAGTCACCGTCCCCTCCAGGCACTGAGATATACTTTTGCTATTAATCATCTCTTTTAGCTGAGCATTTTTATATATTTTTAAATCATGTCCTTCAAATTGGTGTCATCATAAAGAATATTTCTCCTTTTATGAGCTCAACCAACTCCTACAGTTAGTTGGAAATGAACCAGAGAGGCTGAGCGATTTCCTCAAGTCATGTGGCCACCAGCAGCAGATTCTTACTGGAACCTTTTCCGTGTCCTGACATGGAGACCGTTCTTCTTTCCATTCGGGGTAGAGTTTACAACTCTGTAAACTCTGAGATTCCTATTTCCTTTCTAAATCATACTCTTTCATTGAACTTTATGTGAACCACAGATGCCTTCTTTCTGGTTACTGGCTTTTTAAGCTCCAAATACTTGGTTGACCTGATCAGGAATTGACAACCTCACTCCACTTTTGAAACCCCTTACAGATACAGAATCACATCAGCTTAAACCCCTTTTAGCCCTGTTAATGCATAAGTGAGAGGAATATCAGATTCTCTTTCTTCCTTTTTCTACACTCAAATGAAAGGACATGGTTTTTAAGCAAAAGCATATCAAGAAACACAAAGAGAGTTGTATAAAACATAAAATTCTGCTTGGGATCTTTCAAAAAGGAAGACTATTTTCCATTGTCATAAAGATTTTAGTTCATAAATATCTTTGCCTTTTTACTCTGATATAGGCATATTCATTGTTTAATTACAGTTTTCCATACAATTACAATATGTTAACACCTTATGAAATAATATGAACTTTTTAAATGAAGTGAAATTTTATTTGCCATTAAAAGAATCACTCTTTTGAATACAGAAATCAACAGTTTTATTTTGGTAGCATTTAAAAATATATGATTACACGTTACAGAAGTTAATTTAGAAAGATTATGCTCAATCAACATAAAAATAGAAATAATAGTTTTCTTTTAAACATTTTTCTGACCTTGGGTTATATAACTGATACAGAGCGTCATAGATCTGGCCTGATTTTAATTTATTAACTATGAGAATGTACGGCAAAAGGTGGAAGCTGCCTGTGCATTCTGCCAGTGCTTACAAGTATAAAAAAATAATGTTCACTATAAATAAAAGTGACAAAGAATGCTCATTGTGATTAGTACTAAATAGAGATGTTTTAATGATTGTATGAGGTTGAACAAGTTTTCATTGTAGTTAACAGGCAATGTTTTTACCAGTTATTATTGTTACATTTAACATTTTTTAATGAAGTACATCAAAAATGTAGGGTTTGTCAGTGTTAAACTTTAAATTCAGTTCAGAGTGAACTGACACGATTTGAATGACAGAAGCTCTTCATAAACTGAGGTCAACGCTAAGGACTAAGAAAGCCTTTGTCATAATGATTCTTCGGCATAATTTCGGAACTATGTCATATAACATGTCGAGATAGAAAAGCCCCTATGTACCTGCTTCCGTAATTATGATTTCTTAATATTTATTGTCATTTTGGCCTTCTCAAATACCCTGCTCTTTGGTAGAAATTAGCTTTTTAATAAAGTCAGAGGAGAAGGTCAGTGATCTATTTCAGTCAGTGCAAAATGTTTTGTTGGCTTTGCTAAATGAAAATTGATATCTATTTATCTTTCTTTGAAAGGTCATTGCCTGAACTTTTGGCGTACAGATTTAGGGGTTATTGCTGATATTTTAATAGTGTTTTGTTTCATATAACAATCAGTCTTTGTAGTTCATAGAAATTGATATTGCGAAAGGAGAATAATTTAGAATTCTTCCTTAATAAATGTTATTGCAAGTCATTAGAGTTTCACGAAAGCACAGAAGCATATGGAAAAGTCCCAGCAGAATCATTAGGAGAATTTCATATAGACAATATGCCGTTCAAGTCCTCACAGAAGACTTAACGAATTAACAGCCCAGGCACATTAAAGTGACCTCAGACTTGAAGTAAATGAATGTTTCATTTGAATTTGAGAATATTTACAGTAGGTGTTTGTTACATGTACTGTGTTTTCATCATTTCTACTTTGTTTCTTCTTTAACCCACATTTTTATTCATGTTTATTTGCCCATATTTGTTTACTTAGAGATTCATACCCTGACTTACAGTTTTTTAGCGAGTGCTGCATCAAATTAATGAATTCTGTAGATTTTTCACCTTTACATATCTCTTTATTCTTCCTTTATTGAGCAAGTATTTGTCCTCAGATCATTTTAACTGGAATGGAACCTACTATAGTTTTTAAAAGCTCTGGTAGAAATGAATCATTATTGGAAGCGTTATAAAAATTCTGTTGATTCATTAGAAATTTATCATTATCTTCACATTTTTTCTTGCCTCATTCTGGCTCACTGCATGTTGGTTTCAGTGACATAACCCTTTTCACTGTATTGAGCTTGTAAGGGTGCCTGTCGAGAAAGCTGCCAAAGAGCCTGGAATTGAAATTATACGCTAGCGCGGTCAAGTGTAAATGCCTCAGTACACTCAGTACTCAGTACTCAGTACCTTTAAACATCATATGTTGATCCTCAGATTTTGTAGCTATGATCTCAGATGGGTAATTTGCCTTTTTTTTTTTTTTTTTTTTGAGAAATATAAACGGTAGGATTTAGGTGAACTAGAAGAGAACTAGGCGAAGAAGAAAATATGGTTCATCCTGTCAGTTTGGGGAGGTTCCTTTATCTGTGTCTAGAAACATTTCTCATTTCATTGTTTCTTTTCCATCTCCCTGGACTTGTTCTCTTCCTTGTCTTCACTGCTTACCCTTCAAATCTGGATACCATTATTGCACAGTCATACTTGATACTTGAGATACTATGGGTTTTAACAGGTTTTTTGGGGGGTTTTTTGATAGAGAAATTGTTTATTTTCATAATCAAATATTTAGACAAATTTAAAAACATTCAGCAGGCATATTTGTATATTATTTTCATCTGTCTGACTAGGTTCCCGTTTTTTCTTAGACTAATGAATTTTGATATATATACCATTTAAACCTTCCATAATTTAGTCTATGTTGAAAAATCTTACAACTTTTAAAGTATTAAATGGGTAGGTCAGTGTGAAAGTTACAAAATGTCAAGTTGAGGTAGAGAATAATAACAGATCCTTCATGTATGATATACTTGTGAAATTCAAGATATCTCATTTTGTTTACCTCTTTTTTTTTCCTGTTATATATTCAGGTACAGAAGGTTTGGGATTCAGCATCACTTCCCGGGATGTGACAATAGGTGGCTCAGCTCCAATTTATGTGAAAAACATCCTCCCACGAGGGGCTGCCATCCAAGATGGCCGACTGAAGGCGGGAGATAGACTCATAGAGGTGAGTGGCTTCGGATGTTCCATGATTCTTGAAAAGTTCCATTTTGAAGGGTCAGAGTCGTTTGAACATTTTCATAAAATATGAAATTAAATTATATAATTTAGCAGAAGTATGCATCCTAAAACATTGTATTTCCGCTTCACTTTTACATTTCTCCGTGTTATTTGATGCGAAATGTCTTTTCATTTAGTTTACTCATAAATTTTTAGTTACTTGGACATTTGGTTTATGAGATAACATAACATTTGTCATTATGTAAGTACAGTGTCTGTTAGGTTATATTTCTGGATGACTTTAAATTTATGTCTGGCAGTATAGAAATGTTATCTCCTCTGGAATCAGAGCAGAGACAAATGAAGTAAATGAAAACAGTGTGTCTTGATGAGAAGAACAAGGAGGTTTGGAAATGTCAGCGTGGAGAATGAATTGAGACATAAAAATCAAATGTCAGGAAAAAAAAAGAAATAGTCTTTCAAAATTTCCTTTCTGTACCTCATGGGTTTCATTTGGTTCATTGGTCTTTGAAGCTATCTTTGACATACATAAAGATACATAATTTCTTATGTATGAAGTTTGTGTGAATGTTGTGCATGTAGAAATAAAGGGGGGAAAGATGGAGAAAGAGGATACTTTGTTAGTGGTTTTTCTAGTGTTTTCTTTAGAAAACATAGTCTGTATTTTTAGCGGCAGGCACTGTGTTTCATAATTATTAACTAGCATATAAGTACTAGTGTTAAATATATTGAATGGATAAACAACAAGGTCCTCCTGTACAGCACAGAGAACTATATTCAGTATCCCATGGTAAACCATAATGGAAAAGAATATTTAAACAGAGAATGTATGTGTATGTATGACTGAATCATTTGGCTGTACAGCAGAAATTTACACAACATTGTAAATCAACTATACTTAAATTAAGAAAAAAAACAAGCACTAATGTTAAAGTAAATTTTTATGACATTATCCTTTTTTCTTAACTTGTAGTTTCATATGTAGTTTTGAACTCTGCAACTCCAGCTCTTATTCTAAAGATTTCTTGAAAAGTAACGGAGCAAAGGAATAGCTTCCAGATTTTTTCCTGTGTCTACATTTTGGGCCTAGATTCCTTCAATGTTCCTCTTTCCTCTTTGTCTTGTTTGCATGACACCATGTTTTAAAGGGAGAGCGATAGAGGCCCAGTAAAAGGGAAGGTTTAAGTACAAATTGTGTTTAGGGTATTGTTTCCAGAAAGGGCCTCTTGTCCTCGGGCTGTAAGTGGGGTACTGTTAGTCCCCATTTGTAATGGTAGCTTGTTTCATTTAGGAAGTGTATCAGCTTATTTTTGCCTCTAAATCATAAAAAAGCCTGTCCCCTCCCTCCCCTTCTCTCCCTGCAGGGCCCCCGCCCTTCTACCTTGCTAAAGGTGATCGCTTTATTTTTGTGTCTCCCTTTCATCATGTAATTACTTGACTTGTGACACATCACAGAGGCCTTTGCTTTTCTTTTTGAGGAATGGAAGGGTCTGCGATCTGTATCTCTTCAGGATTAGGCTTTATCTTCTGTAGCTCTCAGGCGTATTTTAAACCTACCTCTCTAGTATCCTTGGTTGTATTTCTACAATATCAGCAGTTCTGTGGGCAAAAAGGTTTTCTGAGTATCTGGATATTTGCAAGCCTATATTTAAATCAAGTATCAAGTGACTAATTTTTAAAAATTATCTGGAAAAGTTCTGCTTTCTTTGAACCTATTATTACTGACCTATTTCCTACAATCCCTTGATAGTAATGCATTGAGCTATATAAGAAGGTTTTCAGTGGGGGAAAGGTTCCAGAACATTAAAACTACAGGAATTTTGATATTACAGTTTAAATGATATATTTAATTGCCTTAGACAAATGCTATTTCTGTCTAAAGAGAGTAATATAGAATACTTTGAAAAAGAAATTTCCACTCTCGTTCCTGTTAAATATGTAGTACTTGCTGATCATATCCTACTTTCTACAAAAAATGATGAGATTCCCCAGGAAGTGGTATTTTCAAATCTCTCTCTTTTTTTTTCCCCCCCTGGTAAATTTTTTTTTCTTAAAACATTGAAAAATCTTGAAGTGAAATACTGCAAGCCCTCCAAAAATATTATTTAGTAGAGATTCTTCTTCAGTGTTTGCTTTTTAGGGATTAAAAAGTTATCATCCTAATTTTCTGTAAAATTTCAGTGAAAGCTAAAATGTTTTTACCAAAATATTTGTAGTGTGTTTTTACTATCTTCTGCAAGGGTGGCATCTTTTTATTTTGGTGTAAGGAAATCTGTGATGCACAAGGGCATCAAGATATCCCAGTTCAAAGCCAGGAAGTTTTGTGTTAACTTGGCGTTGTAGATATATTTGTATCTCTGGTTACTTGTTAATGCACTAGTGGCTGTGCTTTTGGTTTATTGATAAGACCTGAAGGGTTGACTGCTTCCTGCCTCACCTCTGGGTAACTGGTCTGCATTTCTTTATTAGCCCCAGCAGCCTGGTGGTTATCAGATCAGGGCAGAATGTACCACGCAGTGAACCATGTTCCACGGCAGACATGATCAGCTCTAGAATGTGTGTCTCGTCTCTTGTTATCTGTTTGCCCAGTATCGCAGCTGAAAACTTTTTGTCTGTTTTAGGTAAATGGAGTTGATCTAGCAGGCAAATCCCAGGAGGAAGTTGTTTCGCTGTTGAGAAGCACCAAGATGGAAGGGACCGTGAGCCTTCTGGTCTTTCGCCAAGAAGATGCCTTCCACCCAAGGGAACTGGTGTGTAAATTCAGAGCAGATGAAAGGTTTCTGATGCACATGAGGCAGGGATCTGGGCTAGCGACCTGCTGGCCAGTGTTTATTAAGAGATTTTCCAAGCAGTTTCTATATTTTATATATCTTTCAGCCTTAGCATAATACAAGCATTCCTTCCTCATATTTCTTCTGTTTTGGAAACAGATATCCACAATGTTGAATGCAAGAGTATTTGAAAATCAGATTGCAGGGATATTTTCTAGGACAGCAAATGTTTATTACTGAACGCTTTTAGATGGACTGATTGAATACAGAGATGTCGATTATTCCATAACTGTCACTTCAGAGGCTGTTGTTGAAAGCTTGCCATCTTCTCCACTACATATGACAAATTTTCATATTTCAAGTTTTCATGGTACGTGTAGCTAAGCCAAATAAAGATACTTGCTTACTGTTGTATGAAAAAGAGGACCTTAATTAAATACTCTTATTGAAAGTAAAAAGACCTGAGTTGCAATAAGCCCCAGGGCCATTAATTCCTAACATAGACATTATTTAGAATGACATAAATGAAATGAAAAGGCATTTGTTTGCAAACTATTTATTTCACTTTTTATACATATGTCAGTGCATCTAAATATTAGATAGGGGTATTTACATAGTATTTGTGTGAACGAAATCTGTATATTAAATTGACACAGTTCTTAATGTTTTTCTGCAAAAAGTGGTAGGTTTCATTTATGTGTAGAAATAATATAATTGGAGGAATCACCTTTATCTTTTGTTTTGATGTGGTAGGAAACTTGTTTTACTTCAAGTACAAGTGGTATTTTAAATATTTCAAAACAGATTCTAGTTGGGTCATTTTAGGACATTTGACCTGTCTTTCAGATAGCTTTTAGCTTTATCTAAACAATAATGAATCCGTATATACTAGAGTGGTTTTAGGGACGCAGTAGGATTTAGGGACGCAGTTCCCAAATTTGTCCGATTGCCCTAATTCTCTTAGGCTAATCCTTCAAGTATGGATGTGTCATGGTTAATAAAAATTTCCTTTTATTATAAAACAGATTTTAGTCTTGGGAATATCCCATCTCTTGGTTACACACACACTGACAATTTACTATGATTTCATGGAAATTTCAGATTGTGATAGGGCTGAAAACTGAACACTTTTGTTTTAAGTAGATTTTGAGAAATGATGAAAACTTCTTTATTTCTATTTAGAAATGTTTAATGCATTATTTCTCAATTTAAATTTGGTTTTCCATTTTCCCCCCACTGTTATCCAATTCTGTGCTTTAAATGCCACCTGATCCTAAATCTGGAGTTGTCTCTATTAAATTGTAAATGAGCAGTTAAAAAAAAATTAAAAAAAAAAACACGAAGCTTTAGATGCGATAAAGCTTTAGTCCTTCCTCAGTGTATCTGAGCCTGGGTGATAGTTGGCATTATTAGGTTGCCAAAGCTTAAACACTGCTCTTACAGCCGTTCCCGAGTTAGTGCCAGCACGGACCAGCTTAAGGTTATTCAAGTTCTTCTGGTCCAATTTTGATCTTCCAGGCTTCTGTTTTCCCCTTCTGCTGCCTCCTTTTTTTTTTTTTTCTTGGTTATTTAATTTATTGCTTGTGAGCTTTTCATTAAGGAGTGAGCCAGTAGGCCGTCAGTTTATTCACGTTGCAGCTGCTATTCAAGGTTTAAAAGAAAGAAAATTCTGAAAACTTAAAGGAGTGCATTGAAAATGATCTTTCAATCCAATTAACAGAGCTCTTTTCCTCTGTTTGGGGTGTCTGTGTTTAAATTCTGTGTCTAAAACAAAATACTTTTATCAATAGGTACCCTTTTTTTTTTTTTATAAGTCAACCTTGTAACTATCTATTAATTAAAACAACTCTATAATACATGAAAAAAAATCACATTTATAACCTGTGTAATATTGTGAAGTATAATGCTCGTGGTTCAGACTGTTAATATCTGGTCTAGCTATCAAATTACAATATACCTTATAATTTAGACTTAGTTGGGAAAATTAGAAAACAAAATTAGAAACAGTGCCAGGAATAGAAAAGCAGTTTCGTGAGATTTGTTTGCCTCCAAATAATAAATTCATGATACACTGTGAATGAGCAAGTAAAAATTTACATCTAGAACAATTTTTAATTTTAAACAACCCCGCCCACACACACACACACACACACACACACACACACACACACACATAAGATAATATAACCACATCAGTGAAAGTTTGCAAGACAGAGTAATATATCAGCCTTTACTATAATCACCCTCTATATATTTTGTAGATTTTAAGAACAAACAATTTTTCCTTGAGAGTAAAGCTTTGTGTCCCTGTGTGTTGAAGATGGCTTTGGTCAGTCTGTATTTATGTTTTTCTTCAATTCTTCTAGAATGCAGAGCCAAGCCAGATGCAGATTCCAAAAGAAACGGTAAGAGCTTTGTCTTTTGCAGGATGCAGAGATGTTGGAAAGATAAATTGAACTAACTTCTTACTAATTAATTATGAAGTTATGTGTCCTCTCTTTTCTTGGCTCATAATAGATCCTAATATACAAAGATTTAATAAATCCCAAAGTGGTCTTACCTTAAGTGACTTATTGCTACTACCCCAAATGAAGAATATTTTGTGATTATTTTTGATCAGACAGGGATAAAAAAGAGACATTAAAGACTTTCCTATTCACCTGCATATTAAGAGGGAGCAAAATTGGTGAGTGACTTATTGCTACTACCCCAAATGAAGAATATTTTGTGATTATTTTTAATCAGACAGGGATAAAAAGGAGACATTAAAGACCTGCATATTAAGAGGGAGTAAAATTGGTGAGCTTAGTAGTTTAACTTCTATCTATCTATCCATCTATAGACTTCATGAGTTGTGAAGTGCTATAAGTGGCTACAAAAATGAAAAATGAAAAAAGAAAACAATTCAGGCATAGAAAAAATAGGGAGGGCTAAAAGTACAATAAAAATGTATCATAAACACGAAAAATAAAATACCGGCAATTAGACTAAACATATTATCATAATAACTTATATTTAATAAGTTATTTATTATCAGTTATTATAGTGTATTTTAAGGGGCTAATTCTCCCAACTGAAGTAAGTTTTCACAGCTTAGATTAAAAAGCAAAAAATAGATGTTTAAAAGATAAATCCTAATACAGGCTGAAAATAAAGGAACAAGTTGAGTACTAACAGGTGGTACTAACATAATGAAAGTAAGGATTGCCATATCAGTCTCTGAACTTATCTTCTTTTTTGTGTGGGTGCCTTGCATGGGGAAAAAAGAGAGGGCGTTTTATATTGACACATGATATCATCCAGTAGAAATTCCAACAGTCAGGATCTTTTATATATTAAACAGCACAGCAGAAACACATGTCATTCCCAAACCTTTGTGAGTAAAATGAAAATTTAGCAAAACCATACCCATGGTGGGTGATGCTAATACATATTTTTCCAAAATTTGGCATGTTAGATAGATAAAGTAAGATTATGAAGAAATTGAATAAAATAATTAACACTAATAATAGCATTACATAATTTAATTTTTCTTGACACATTCATAACCAGACAACTTTGAACCTAATAAACAAACAAAATGTTATTTTCAAATATTCCATCATTACAAAAATGGATGAATAATCAGACCTCAGAGGAAAATCAGTAAACAACCTTGAGAACATTACACATTCATAAGTACAGGTTGTAGGAAATTCACAGCCTTCATTTTTTACCCATTAAATCAATAGGTCTGTGATAGTTAATCAGAATCACAATAGTATTTATATGTGTGTGTGTGTGGGTGTGTGTGTGGGTGTGGGTGGTGTGATGGCGGGTATGTTGAGAGGTGAGGGGAAATTGGACAAGTTGATTCTGAAGAGTCAAGTGGGGCACAAGAACGATTTATTTTAAAAGACAATAATGATAGCAAAATGTACTTTAAAGCTAGAATACTTAAATAGCATGATATTGTTATAGGAACAGACAAGTAGATCATTGAAACACATTGATGATGTAAGCAGTCCCAGTGTTTACGTGTGTGTGCATGTTTGTTAAAGGAGACATTTCAAAATAGTGGTAAAGAGTGGTTTGTTTAGTGTTTAGAACAATTGGCCATTCACTTTAAAAAGTTAGATTCCTTTTTCTCGATATAAACCAAAATAAATCCCAGTTAATTATGAAATTAAACCTAAAAACATACCACAAAGTATTGAGAAAATATGTGAAAAGTTTCTCTGTTAACTTTGGAAAGTAAATGCTCGTCCCAGCATGACAAAGCCAAATGTCCTAAGAGAGTAGATTGATAGATTTGTTTATATATATTAAAAACCTTTCAGAGCAATAACCACACCATGAAAGAGTTGCAAGATAAATGCTAAAGGCATTTTGCAACGTGATCCTTGGGTGAAGAACCACTCTTTGGTGTTTGGAATCTTAATATCATAGAACTTTTTTGGAAAAGCGAATGACTTCACACATAAACTATATCTGTTTATGCCTAAGATGATCTGAGATGGAAAATGATGATATAAGCAGTAAAGATAGGTGTGTTCTTTCAAAACATTTAGTCAGTCCTTGTGAGGAGATTGAGGATTATCTCTGAAGTTTGCAATCGCTAACGGGAAGAAGCAGCTTTGACTTTAAATGTGGTATTCCGTTGAGAATGTCTAGGTTTGTTCTACTTCACTCCTCACCCACAAGCTTTCTGTGTTCTTGATAGCATACCAGAGCAAATGACAATTCAGTCACCTTAACAAAAGAGATGATATATGTGTATGTGTGTCTGACTTTCAATTACAAACGGGAATTTTTTTCTGGTAAGAGTTTTCCAAGCTAAGTTAAAGAAAGTACAGTTTTTTTGTTTGTTTGTTTTTGTTTTTGTCTAAATGTTTTCTTTTGGGTTTCTTGTTCTTTCTTTTCTCTCTCACATCTGGGCCTCTCTTTCTGCTCCTGCTAGGTGATACCATTTTGGGCTGTTAAAGGCTTCATGTTAACTTATAATTAAAAACTTGAATTCCAGGATCTCTGCTTCTGTCTTTTGATGGCAAATCATTAAATTTATTCAAGTCGCAAAATTCTCTGATACTACTTAAACTTTCTGTGATTGTAAGCACTTTGAGAATGGAATGTCCTCAAGCTCAATTAGTTTGTTTGTTAGTTGATTATCACAATGACTCCCAGAACTGATTAAGTCCGAGAAATTTTTAAAAAGGTCATTTAGGTAGATGAGTAGGGCTGTACCGATAGTCGGTAGACCTTTTCAATATCTGAGATGCAGGTTTCTTGTACATCTTCTAAATATTGTATTAATTAGTGAGAGTGGGCAACTAGAAACCCTACTGAGTTTTAGGTTATCTGTCCATTCAAAATTGGACAAAAAGCTGAATTATTTAGCAGAGGCTCAAGCTCACTTATTCCATGTCCTGAACAAACTCCTTTGCCTTTGAAAAGTTCATTCACTTGATAGTTTATTCCTGTGGATGTCCAGGTTGGACAAGACAATACATGGGTGTATTAGGGTTCTCCAGAAAAACAGGACCAATGGGATGCGTAGATATATAGACAGAGATTTATTTTAAGGAATTGGTTTGTGTGATTATAAAGGCTGGAAAGTCCAAATCTGCAGTGTGGGCCAGCAGGCAAAGACCTAGCAGAGTCCATGGTGCCGATAAAGTCCAAACGCAGTCTGCCGGAGGATTCCCCCTTGCTCAGGAAGACCTGTCTTTCTGTTCTGTTTTCTGATTGGATGAGGCCCAGTCACATTGTGGAGGGCAATCTGTTTTATTCAGAGTTCACAAATGTAAATGGTAATCTCATCCAAAAACACTTTCCCAGTGGACACAAAAGTAACCATCACAATGAAGTAGTGAATTTACCTACAGGCTATCAGGCCTTGACTTACCAAAGTGCCAGTTTCTTCTTTGGGCTTCAAAGAACTATGCAGACCTGCTTAGGAAGGCCCCCAAGAACTCTTTGGTAGGATCCATGTAAGAATATAATTGTACATAAAACATATTCAGAGCTACTGGATAGAAGTAGGGCTTTAGAAAATAATAGTGTTCAGAGATGATACTAGACCATACGGATAAGACATAAAACATGATTAAATGTCAAGAATTCAGCATTCATTCTAAGAGTTAGTGAGATCTCCCTGTAGAAACTGCAAGGATACATTGAGGAGATTTGGGGACCCTCCCTGAAGATCAGGAAGCATCTTGATAAGCTAACTTCAGACAGGTTATAATCTTGATTTGGAAATTTAATGAGCTAGTCAATAAGCATGGTCATAGACTTATTAAACTAATGGTTGTGGTGTATCAAGTAACGCCGACCATGTTGACCCCACTGTAAATTAAGAAAACAGTTGAAGGAATTAAGAAAACAGTCCCATTTACGGTAGGACCAAGAAGAATAAAATACTTAGGAATAAATTTAACCAAGGAGATAAAAGACCTGCCCACTGAATGCTGTAAGACACTGATGAAAGAAATTGAAAAAGACAAAAATAAATGGAAATATATTCCATACTCACAGATTGGAAGAATTAATATTGTTAAAATGTCCATATTACCCAAAGCCATCTACAGGTTCAGTGCAATCCCTGTCAAAATGCTGATGGCATTTTTCACAGAAATAGGAAAAAAAAATCCCTAAAATTCACTGAAACCATATTGAATCTATTGGATCTCTAATAGCCAAAACAATCTTAAGAAAGAACAAAACTTGGAGGCATCACAATTCCTGATTTGTCTATATTACAAAGCTATAGTAATCAAAACAGTTTGATACTGGCATAAAAACAGACATATAGAACAGAATAGAGAGCCCAGAAATAAACCCACACATATATGGTTAATTGATTTATGACAGAGAAGCCATGCAATAGGGAAAGGGTAGTCTCTTCAATAAATGGTGATGGGAACACTGGACTGTCACATGAAAAAGAATGAAGCTGGTCTTCTATTGTACACCGTGTACAAAAACCAACTCAAAATGGATTAAAGATTTGAATGTAAGACCCCAAACCATAAAACTCCTAGAAGAAAACATATGGGGTAAGCACATTGACATTGGTCTTGGTGATGAATTTTTGGACTTGACACCAAAAGTAAAAATAAACAAATTAGACTACATCAAATATAAGGACTTCTGCACAGCAAAGGAAACCAATGAAATGAAAAGACAACCTCTGGAATAGTAGAACATATTTACAAATCATATATCTGATAATGGATTAATATCCAAAACATATAAAGAACTCACAACTCAATAGCAAAAAGATAAACAATCTGATTAGAAAATGGGCAGAAGAACTGAATAGACATTTTTCCAAAGAGGACATACTGATGGACAACAGGTACATTAAAAGGTGCTCAACATCACTAATCCGCAGAGAAATGTAAATCAAAACCACAATGAGATATCACCTCACATCTATTAGAATGGTCATCAGAAGGACAGGAGATAACAAGTTGTGAGGATGTGGAGAAAAGGGAACCCTTGTGTGCTATTCGTGGGAATGTAAGTTGGTGCAGCCACTGTGGAAGACAGTGTGGAGTTATCTCAAAAAATTAAAGATAAAACTACCATATGATCTAGCAATGCCACTTCTGGGTATTTATTCAGAGGAAAAGAAATCTGGATCTTGAAGAGATATCTGCACTCCTGTGTTCATTGCAGCAGCACTTTTTACAATAGCCAAGATGTGGAAACAACCTAAATGTCCACCAGTGGATGAATGGATAACGATGTGTGTGTGTGTGTGTGTGTGTGTGTGTGTGTGTATACATATATACATATATATGTGTGTGTGTGTACACACACACATACATGTTATATATATACATATATATATTGTATATCACTTATATGTGGAATCTAAAAAAGCCAAACTCATAGAAACAGAGACAAGAATGGTGGTAGCGAGGACCAGGAGAGTGAGGGAAAAAAGGAGATGTTGAGATTTCCCTGGTGGCGCAGTGGTTAAGAATCCGCCTGCCAATGCAGGGGACGTGGGTTCGAGCCCTGGTCCGGGAAGATCCCACATGCCACGAAGCAACTAAGCCTGTGCGCCATAACTACTGAGCCTGTGCTCTGGAGCCCACGAGCCGCAACTATTGAGCCCACGCGCCTAGAGCCTGTGCTCCGCAACAAGAGAAGCCACTGCGATGAGAAGCCTGTGCACCACAATGAAGGGTAGCCACTGCTTACCACAACTAGAGAAAGCCTGCGCGCAGCAATGAAGACCCAACGCAGCCAAAAATAAAATAAATAAATGTATTAGATGTTGGTCAAAGAGTATAAACTTCTAGTTATAAGATGAGTAAGTTCTGGGGATCTAATGTAGAGCATGGTGATTATAGTTAAGAATACTGTGTCATATACTCAAAAGTTGTTAGGAGAGTAGATCTTAAATGTTCTTGCCACGGAAAAGAAATGGTACTTTTGTGGTGTGATGGAGGTGTATTAGCTAAGCTGTGATGGTAATCATTTTGCAATATATAAATGTACCAAATCAACACTCTGTGCACCCTAAATTTACAGTGTTATATGTCAAATATACCTCAACAAAGCTGGGAAAAATAGTCAAGTCAGACAAAGCAAATAGGGAGCCCCAAGTGGGGGACTGAATTACGGGTTGTTACATCTTCATCCAAAACTTTGTATAAGTTATTTGGGATAAACTGATCATCAGACATTTCTTTAGGCCTATAATGTAAATTAATTTCAATATCCTAGGTAACACAGATGAAAGAGTACAAAGTTCTCTAATTTGAGTTTTTGTTGAAGATTTATACTGTCACGAGCTAATGATGTGCTGACCTTAGTAGTTTGGTTTTGAGCATCTAATGTCGCTATTATCACAAAGAATTTTATAAAATGTGTTCTGTTTCTAGTGCTTTAAATATTCAAACCTATTTTAAAGTCATGACTCAATGAAATACTTTTCAATCCAAATGACTCAAACTTAGTTTAAAACAATCTTATTCCAAGATTGGGATAGAATAATATTTTCATGATCTTACAAGAATAGTAATGATTTTGTATAGTGAATCTCTTATCAGTTTTTAGGGGATTCATTTGGAATTCCCTACTTCTACTATAATAAGTTAAGGATTTCCTAATGTTTGGTGTATTTTCCTTTGGGGAACATAGCTTAGTTATTTTTTATTGTCCTCCTTTTGTTGTATAGTGGTAAAAATTAATATCTTTCAAATTTATTCTATGATTTTTTTTGTTATTGAACTCAAGTTATTTTAAAGATTATGTTGGTAGTAATGTCTGTTTTTAAAATAAGAACTGTTTTATTAGATATAGCAAAACTATTCTGGATTAATTACTACGTGCAATTTTTATTCTAAAACATCATGCTGTCAGAAAAGTTTTAAGAATAGCCTAAGGAACTCCAGTATACCCTTCTCCCACATTCTCAAATTGTTAATATTTTGCCACATTTGATATGTAATTTTCTTCCATCCCCCCCTTTCCCCTCCCTGTAATTTTTCTTCCTTTCCTTCCTACTATATAAG
This sequence comes from Delphinapterus leucas, assembly GCF_059928025.1. Taxonomy (NCBI): domain Eukaryota; kingdom Metazoa; phylum Chordata; class Mammalia; order Artiodactyla; family Monodontidae; genus Delphinapterus; species Delphinapterus leucas. The sequence goes on along the minus strand of NC_143130.1, from coordinate 17,666,966 downwards.
TTTTTCCAGAATTGAGATAAATTGTAGACGTAACTCCCCTTTATCTGTAAATCTTTAGTGTGTGTACTAGATCATATGGTAGTTTTACCTTTAATAAGAACAAAGACATTTTCTTATGTAATCATGTTTAGTTACCAAAGCCATGAAATTAACATTGACTTAACAGTGTTGTACTACCCATTGTCTCAGTTAGTGTCCTTCATGGTGTGCAGATGTGAATGAATGAACGAATACATAAGAAACAAATCCTTTGGATCACACCTGGCATCTAGTTGTCATGCCTCTTTAGTCATTTTTAATCTGGAACATTTCTTCAGTTTACCTTTGTTTCTCTTTTCTTTCTTTCTTTTTTTTTTTTTTTTTTTTTTTTTGCGGTACCCGGGCCCCTCACTGTTGTAGCCTCTCCCGTTGCGGAGCACAGGCTCCGGACGCGCAGGCTCAGTGGCCATGGCTCACGGGCCCACCCGCTTCACGGCATGTGGGATATTCCCAGACCGGGGCACGAACCCGTGTCCCCTGCATCGGCAGGGGGACTCTCAACCACTGCGCCACCAGGGAAGCCCTTCTTTTCATTTTTGAAGAGCAAATTACTTTGAGAATGTCCCTCAATTTGGGTTTGTGTGACATTTCTTGGATTGAGTAAGGATTTTTCTGGCTTCACATTACAGATTAACAACTGTACAAAACCTGTTTGTTTTTTTTTCCCTCAGAATTTGTAGCATCAAGCAAAACATTTTAAAATTCTTTAAATGTTATTTATTTTACGTCTACTGTTTAAATCAGAAAAGAGCACAATAAAGCCAGATGTGACATTTTAACTTTGCTAATAAGAATAATTAAAATATCAACACAAATATCATGCATAAACATTCATCTCACATATGGGATAAATTAAAATACGTAGCTTAAAGCAACTGGAGGGTTAATCCTTTATGCAAAGAAATAAACACGATAACTTCTCTAAAAAAATCCTCCTCTTGATTAAAACCGTAACTGGTTGTTATCAGTTGTCTGCTCTACCTGCATATTATTTAATCTCGAGATATAGAATAAGTGTATTTTCTCTTTAACTTGTATGAAAACAGGTGTTAAGTGTGAGAATATGACGGCATAATTGCTTTTTAAGATCCATCATAAGGTTTTCCTTCCTAGCCCGTCATCCCCATCCCAGCACTCATCTCTGCCCAACGATTATGTTTTGGCCATGTAATATAATCAACTTTTACTTCCTTGTTACCCATTTTGCAGATTAACTGCAGACTTAGAGTGGCCTATGGGCCAGCTGCCTCCCCTTAGCAGTGGGGGCTTGTTTGGAGAGGCAGGAAAACTGGGCTTTAGTGCTGATCATTTGTGGCTGTTTTTCTGTCTCGCTGCAGATATGTGTGTATCTTTTCTGCTGTTCTGAGGATAGCGGGAAAGTAAACAGCTTTCATACTGCCCATGCAGTAGGTTCCCTGCTTCTAATATGCTTAGCAAAAATACCCTGTTTTTCTGGATATTAGAAGGCAAAAATGCCAATGGAGTAATGGCCAAGGGAAAACATGACAGGTTGCACTGATAGAAAATCACTTGGGGTACATACATGTCTGTACATGAGGGACATAATGTGCACTTGAGTGACATTCATGTCCAAGTGGCTTGAGGAGCAAGTTAAAGGGAAACAAAATATTCATCATGTTTCCTTAGAAAGAACTTGACTCAAGAAACGGTTGAGATAGTACAGAATCTGGATGGAGTAACAATCGAAGGTGATAGAAAATTAGCTTCTCCTTTATATCAGAATGAAGAGATCCCCATACTAGTAAGATTTTGGGAAAATTCTCTATAAAGTAGCCTTAAAAATGGTTTTTAAAGAGCAGATTTTTTAAAACATTTTGCTGCCAGAGAATTAAGTTCTCAAAGTTGGAATTAATTTCAGTCTTATGTCAAGAGCCAAATAGATTGATAATGCAATATCAAAGGAAAAGTACAATCTATCACTTAAATGTTTTTAATGATAATAATGACTTAAGACTTGATAAGAAAGCTGAAAAAGAATATTATTCCCGTCTGCAGTTTTCATAAGAAATGAAACTTTCCCATGGAGAACACAGTCTCCTTTAAGACAGGTTCAGAGCAGGGCACGTCAGGAAGTGACTCGAACTTGATTAAAATTTCTCTTCATATATTCAGTCAGCTCCTTATCTTGATTTTTCAAGTAGAAGAAAAATGAGAATTTTAAGCCTTTGTAAAATGTTATGGAAATGTCAAAATCAGTAAACGTTAAAAAGCCAAACGATATAAATCAGTAAGTGACAATTGAGAACCTTCCAGATTTGAGGCAAATAAACGTACTGAATGATCAGATCTAAATGTGCCCAGTTAAGGACTATCTTTGGTTTCCGTGTCTTTTCAAGTGCAACTTTCCCAGGAATATAAATACTGATTCTGATTCACAGAGTGAATTTTATCTTTCAGTTACTTCTGAATTTAAAGTAGGAGGGGCTGTGGTGTGTTTTGATACTATTTTGTATTTCAAACATCAGAAACAGATTTTATATTGAAGTAGCTGTATTCGTTCACACAAGGTCTTTATTTACTACTCTTGAATTGTTTTGAACCATATGGATGAAAATAAAATTTTAAGAGCAAAACAAGTATATAAAGATAGTATAGTAAATATGATGTCAATAGTAAGTATGTCATAGTAAATATGATGCATAGTAAATATGATGTTAATGTTTTGATGTGAGTATCTAATGTTTATTTCTCCCAAATCCATTGATTTTATTTGAGCTGTAATTCTCTAGGAATATTCTAAGTGTAAAAAGGCTTTTATAATGGGCAGGTATAGGCTTTATTTTGATTTTGATACTGAAATGTATTTACTTTGTATAGTTAACATACTATCCCTCTGTATCTTTTCAAGTTGTTCTTTCTGTAATATTCTTTATTATATATATAGTTTTCCTGTTTTTAACATATTAATGATTTTTTTAAAAACACCTTGTCCTGATAACTATGAGGCTATCTTTTGAGATGGCACAAAGAATGTTAACAATGAATATTAGTAAATTAGGAACTTTAAAAAATCATGTTATTATGGATTTGGAGATTTAAAAATAACATATCTTTTGTATTATGATAATCTTTTTTAAAAATCTCTTACTGATACACTCTATACTTCCAAAAATTATTTCATCTAATTGAGATATCTGAGATTGCATGTTAAATCTCCAAATTATTATTAAAAATTATTTTATCATTATTATGTTAACTTTGGTAATTATTAGAAAATTTTAAAAAATGTGTTCAGAGACAAAGAAAAAAACTGAAGTCTACCTACATTTCCATTGCTCTGCAATAGACTTTCGTGTGTGTAATTGAACATTCTTTAAAAGTGCTATCTTTAAAGGATGCGTTATATTCCAGCCTAATTATGTACCATTAGATGTTGAACCATTAGATGTTGAACCATTCTTCAAGTGTAATTTGATACTTCCAGCTTGAATGAATAGGTGGGTGCTGGAGAAATATTCCAAAATTACAAAAAGAGAAGGAGGAAAAGTTGTAGGACTAGATGAGGCATTTAGTTGTGATTCAAAGAGCTTGTGCCACACGTCTGTTATGTGACATAAAATGAAATGCTGAATTTGATAAAGAACTCTGGCCTTATCTATTTGGAGATGGCCAGTGTAGAGCTGGGGTCCCTAAAGAGGATTACAGAAGGCAGATGGCTTCCTCTTCCGGTGTCCGACATTTTTATATGTCATCTCACTGCCTTTCATCAGGTTATACTTGAAGCATTCATTTCCTCCCTGCTGTTTTAGGGGAGCTGAGCAAAAGTTCGTGTATCTCAAATGTGTCGGGTTCTGCAACAGTCTCCTTATGCACTCGATGGCTACAATTATGAAGTCAAAGCTGGCATGTACAACTCTTTAATTAAACAATATTGCTTGAATAATATCCCCAGCTGCAGATGTATCATACAGTACTGTGGAAAAAAATTTCTCTAATGTTGTTTATCTCTACTTTGTCTCACAGATGTCGAAGGTTAAAACTCTCTAGTGACTCTCTGAAAATGAATACCGTTTTTTCTGCTGACTTTGTATCATCAGGATTTGTTACTGTTTGTGAATAAAATGATGCACCCTTAGTGAACATTAAACTATTAATAACATTGAAAATTCTAGTGAAAAACAAAGGGACAAATGAGTTATATTTATTTATTTTGATTTCCTGCTGTTACTGTTTTTCTCCTGTGGTTTAGAATATATAAAGAGATTTTTTAAAAACCCACAAAAAACAAAAAAACAAACCAAAACTCTGAGTCTGCGTGACTTTAGTCCTTCTGCTACATTTTTTTCCCTATATTTCTCAGAATCTGGTTTAGGTTTGTTTCAGTATTGAAACAAGTACCGCATAAAAATATTAGCAGCTGGTTCCAGGAATCATCTGGAGGGGATGCAGATGCACTGTTATCATGGATCTTGTTGTGGAACTTTGGTGGAGATACTGTGCCTGTTATGAGTAAAGAACTGCTCGTTAGCAGCCCTTAAAAATAACAGAAAGAAACATTGGAATATAACGCGCAATTTTGTTTCCTGTTAGAAAGCAGAAGATGAGGATACTGTTCTCACACCTGATGGCACCAGGGAATTTCTGACGTTTGAAGTTCCGCTGAATGATTCAGGATCTGCTGGTCTTGGCGTCAGTGTCAAAGGTAACCGGTCAAAGGAGAACCACGCAGATTTAGGAATCTTCGTCAAGTCCATTATTAATGGAGGAGCAGCATCTAAAGTAAGCAAATGTCAACATTATCAAGCTTATGCTCATTCACAAAAATGTTTAATTACAGCCCTATTCTTATTTTGGAAACATGGAAGCAGTAAGGGCGAATTCTTTCCTCTACCCTCTTAGATCCTGTTTCTGTGACCTGTGAATTAAACTGATAAAAGACAGGTTAACAGGAGAAAATGTTTACAAATTTGATTGATGGGGGCTCCACAGGAAAAGTGAAAACCTAAAGAAGCAGTTAGACTTGGAAGCTTATATACCATTTTAGCAAATGCTGATAAATTGTGGAGTAGGGATTAGACAAAGAAAGAGGGTTCGGACTTCCAGGTGTGGTAAATAGTGGGATGGTAAATGTATGAAGGAAACCGATGGTAGAAGAGGCTTATTTTGTAGGCTCATCTCAGTGCACCTCTGTCTCTGGTGGTGAGGGTCATTCTCCCCTTCCAGGTTTTGGAGAAGAGAGGGGGCACCTTCACAAGGAGAACCTTATGCCCACATTCAGCCAGACGCAGGGAGGACAGGTCCCCCTTCCTGTGTCTGCCATTTCTCAGTTGCCTTCTGCTAAAATAATCCCCATGCCAAAGTGGCGTGTTTTGGGGTAGCGTATTCTGATACCCTGTAACACTTAAATGTTTTCTGTTTTCTTCCTAATACCCCATCCATGATCAAACAACTAGTGCAATCTCAGTGATCTCTCACTGAGAGGAATTCGTATCTTCGACTCCCCGTTTTGGGTCTCACAGAATTCACAGCCCATGGTCATTACGGTGAAATGGAGGTTATCTCTGCAAAGACTTAGCTCAGGTTCTGGCACAGAGCTAACCTACTGGGAAGGTTACTCTCTTCCCTTCCCCTCTCATCCCCTCCCATGGGTCACTTCTGTTTCCCAGTCTAGAGAAAATTTCCTGGCTCTCTGTGAAGGGGCACTTCTCTGCAATTGTCTAATAGCCTGGAGCTTCTGCACGTTGTGAATAACCTCCCTGGGTGTAAATAACCTCTCTGGGTGTCTCTGGAAGCAGGAAAGTAACCACTTTGTGTCCTATGAATTAGTATGCTATTTTGGTAAACAGATTATGATAATGACTTGATTTACAAATGTATAAATGATTGAAATAGACACAGGCTGCAAGGGCCGCTTACACATTATTATGCTGGTGTTCAGTTGGGCATAATCCATTAGTATTAAAGCCCTTTTCTTTTTCTTTTTGCTTTGTTTTTATTTATTTATTTATTTATTTATTTATTTAACGAAAGGGAAAGCAGCTTCTTTTATCACAGACTATTTAATGGCACTTATTTTTAACCTGCCTCCTTCCCAGGATGGGAGGCTTCGGGTGAACGATCAACTGATAGCGGTGAATGGAGAATCCCTGTTGGGCAAGACAAACCAGGATGCCATGGAAACCCTCCGGAGGTCCATGTCCACCGAAGGGAACAAGCGAGGAATGATCCAGCTCATTGTGGCAAGGAGAATAACCAAAGGCACCGAGGTAAAGAATGAGAAAGACAAGGGGCATCTGAAATGGTCGTAGGACCAAGTTCTTCCCTAACATTGGGCCAAGAATGGCAGGTCCAGGGGCTTTACCTTGAAAGACTCAATTATGTTTGCTGGCTAGAGTTTATTGTACTGTCAGTGGATTGTGATTTGTTTTCTTAATTCTGTGATCAAAATATCCCTAAGTGTGCAGTAATATTTCTATTGCCACTTCAGCAGATAACACTGGGATCTCGAAGACACCTTTAGCTGGGTTCAAGAAACAGGGCCACGCCTTGCTGCTTAGAGCCCGCACTTTCTCTTCTGTTCAGCGGTGTTGAACCAGGAGGGAGAAACATTGAAGTGATTGCTTGTTCCCTTGCTTATCTAAAACGGGTGCCTCTTATAAAGCCCCTCACAGGGGAGAGTCTGTTTCTCTTGTGACATTGTCAGAAGTGTAAGCCCCCCTTCCTACCCCCTGGCCCCCTTTCTCCTTCACTGTAGGGCTGAGTATTTTCCTCCGGAGGGGCTGCCTTTTCAGTGGTATCTCCTGCATAAAACCACAGTGGGTTCTGCACATGTGCTGCCGTCTGTAATTAGGCAATGTGTGGGAAGGTTTCCTCTCCCAAAGGGCGTGATCATCTGTCTTCCCAAATAGTAAAAACATACCAAGTAGACTTGCATAGCGGGCCATTTGAGAATGTAAAGGGAATTATATACAGATTTGTTAATTAATATTAGAACCTGAAAAAGAGTGTTTTCAAAGAATTTTTATAAAGTATGTGCCACCTCTAGGAAGCAGGTGGGACCTGCTTGCTGAAAGTATAACGTTTGTCGTTTTTGTTTTTATTGATGCTCAACTCCTCACATTTTTAAATCAGCTAAGAGAAAATGATTAGCAAATGGTACAAACTGGAAAGTATATCCAAACTGCTTAGGTGTTTTTCTTAATTTTAAAATCTGTGTTTAATATATAAAGCAAGCCATCGATGATGGCTCATCCGATCCTTTAATACAATAGGATTTTGCCACATACCCTTGTGCTCAGTGGGTAGTCAGTGGAGAGGTGACCAATTTTGAAAGTTTACTGACCGTAGACTTATTTTTACACTTGTTTTTATTTTCCAAATGGAGAGCGGCTTAATGCTAATTAACAAATTAGTTTCCACAACAACAAGAGAACAGTGTCACCTTAACTAAAAACCTCAAAGTGGAAAACTGTGGGAAGTAAAACATGTACTTTCTTATTATAAATATAAATGCTAATCCCTCAGGGTAGGCTACGGGATTGGCTTTCTTGAATGATAATTTTTATTGGTTTCCAAATCATTAACTGATGTTTTTTGTTTTTTTATAAATTTATTTTATTTATTTATTTATTTGGCTGTGTTGGGTCTTCGTTTCTGTGCGAGGGCTTTTAGTTGCGGCGAGCGGGGGCCACTCTTCATCACGGTTTGCGGGCCTCTCATTGTCGCAGCCTCTCCCGTTGCGGAGCACAGGCTCCAGACGCACAGGCTCAGTAGTTGTGGCACGCGGGCTTAGTTGCTCCGCGGCATGTGGGATCTTCCCAGACCAGGGCTCGAACCCGTGTCCCCTGCATTGGCAGGCGGATTCTCAACCACTGCACCACCAGGGAAGCCCAACTGATGTTTTTAATGTAAGTCCTCCAAAGAGCTATGTGAAAAATTCTCCACAGTAAGTTCACAAGACACAGTGTTCTTTATTAGGTCTTTTTCAAAAATGGAATAATTTCACATACCCTAAGACTGTATTCGTGTGACAGATGTTCATTGAGCATCTACTACATTCAGAAAATAAGTTAGATCCTGGGGATAAGGTGGTGAATACAGACAGATGGAGTTCCCTCTCTGGACGTTCTCCTGGACCATAGATCATATTCTTAGTCTCTTTAAAAACAAACTAAAATTTCTCAAAGTTTTCCTTTAGAGAGAAACATTGAAATGTTATAGGGGGACTTAAAATGTAAGAAACGGACTGAAGGGCAGCATCCTGAATCCAGACGTGTTTTTGTCTGGCTCAGGTGGTTCCCCAAACAAACCTATACCAACCTGAAAACGTTTTGATGAAAGCACTGATTTGATCCCCTGTTGCCCTATAAAACACATGGAATTGGAATCCCACTGCAATATCTCTGTCTCATTCACTTCTGCATATGAATTTATGTGAATGAAAATGATTTAAGTAAGGGAACAGAGGCAGTAATAGACTTTAATATTCAATATTCTTTACGATATCATTTTCATACATTGCTGGTTATTACCATTTCTTAGGATACAGTAAGCTTATAAAGCAATTATGTCAAAAAAAATCTTATCACGAGTGCTGTGCTCTCTTTGTAATACCAGCGAAAAGCCTTTTGTACTGACAGGGTTTAACTGAAGGATTCTGTGAAGACAGAAGAGCTCATTTCAGCTTCCCATAAGTCTTAAGACATGACTTTGCTGCCGTTGTAGTTATATAGTACCTTTGCAGAAACATCTCCCTGAATTACTGGAAGGGTACGTGTAAGTTATATTACCGTAAATATTGATATAAGCATAGGGTGTCTTGTCGCAGATGAACCTCAGGCCAGAATAATGTGCTGAGTTCTCTCCTCCTGGGTCCATCTGTCAGCCGTGTGGTCCGGCCTTTGACAATATCACAGAATTATATTTTACTAACTCATCTTTAAATCAAGGGTTTGCATACTTATTTTCAAGCTAGAGAAGATGAAAATTCGCAGAAGAACATCTTTTGTGCTTTGTCACCTCTTCCCTTGCCCTCTTCTATATGCGGGAAGTGCTGTCTGTTATCTTAGTATGTTTTCTTCAAAATTGGCAACTCTCGGCACGAAATACCATCTTCCCTTGCACTTCCCTGGTCTTTGTCCCCATACAGCACATTTGAGACATGTTCTAGAAGATGCTTCTCAATCCCTTCCACTTGACTTCCCAGGAGTCTGTGAACACTGCCTCGTTCTTGAATCCTTTCCTGCCAGCTCTCTCCGTTTTTCTCCTGCTTCTCCCTGGCCCTCTGTCTCCTTTAAGCTTGCTCTCTTCTGCCTGTTCCGTTTTTGGTTAGTATTCCTCAAGGCGTTCTCTGGGCTGTGTCTTCTTCCTCACATGCTCCCTGGGAGACCTTCATTCCTTGGTCTTCAGGTACCACTTTCCTTATGATGAATCCCATGGTCCTGTTTTCAGCTCAGGACTCTACTCTAGTTCCAGATCCCTCTGTCCAGCCACCCATGGAGATGCCCACTGGTATGTCTCTCAGGCACCTATGCTTTTTCCACCAAAACCCATTCCTCCCTCAGTTCTTCATCTACCTTGTCCTCCTTCCCCCCGAGATAGCTCCACTGTTTCTTTACTTGTAGAAGCTGGAAATCTGGGGTGGCTCTGACCTCTCAAATGCCTTTCCTATCTCTGTTGCCTCCTCCTCTGGAATCTCTCTCCTCCCTCACTCCTCTCCATCCCCCTACCCTTACCCCATCCTCTCACCGGGCTCTCTGCTGCAGCTCCCTGAAGGACTTCTCTCTCAACCCATTTTGCCTACACAGCAGTAAGGCACATCTTCCCACAAAACAAACTGATCGTGTCACTTCCGGCCGAAATCTCTTCGGGAGCTTTCCTTCCTTTCCAGGATGAGTGCCAGTCTCCATCACGTGGCCACTAGGACGTGCACAAACCAGCCCCTGTGTCCACCAGCCTGTCCCTTACACGACCTGAAATTTCTCAGATGTCTGATGCTGCCTTTCACCTCTGGATTTTCCACGTGAGTCAGTTCTGCTCCTTGTTCTAGAAAAGTCAGCCTTTAGATTTCAGTATCCTCTCTCCAAAGCCTTTCCGTAGCCCTGGGTACTCACCTTCAGGCAGCAGCTGTCACACCATCATGGTTCCTCTCTGGTTTTCTTTGGTGGGAACTGCAAATTCTGAGATGGCTGGGACCTTGTTCATCTCTCCATCACTGGGGTCCAACCCAAGGCTGACACCTAAACATGGACTGAATGATGAGGGAAATAATCCCAGAGAGTCGAGCCTTTTTAGAAGAAAAAAATTAACTTAGTTACTGTTAGACACTGAAGTTCTAACAAGGCAAGGTAACAGAATTAATATTTTAGCAGTGATTCTGGATTTCCTTCACTTTCCTTAGCTCTAATGCTCTTACTTAAGTATTTAAAAACATTCCATAAGCAGTAATTATTTCTTTAAAAAAGAGAGAGAAAAGAAATGGCTTTCCTTTGTTTTGTGCTCCTGAAGGATGGATGAACTTTTTTGGCATCTCTTCCATTGGAAAGAATACATAAAGCAGGAGGCAGAAACATTGGTATCATTGCAAAGGACAAATTTGTTGAGGACTTTGAAGGAGAACTTTGAGAAATGGGTATTGAAAGTCAACTTGTGTAGGAGAATTATGATAATTCTAAATGTTCCAAGGAAATTAGTATTTGTAGGAATTACTGCAATTTAACCTAGTTTGCAGTCACCTCATTATATCTTTGTTAGACATGATTTCATATAAAGCCTGCCTTGGTACCAATAGAGAATAAGACCAGGTAAGTTTTCTCTTAGCCCCCATGCTGAGGAATTTAGTCACCAAGGACTACTTTTTTTTTTAAGAAGAAGAAATAAAACTTTTTATTTCCAGATAACATGATTTCTACGTAAAAAATCCTAAGGAATCTACAAGGCAATTACTTTAGAACAAGTAAGTGAATTTAGCAAGATCATAGGACAGTAGGCCAATGTACAAAATCCATTTTATTTGTATGTACTAGGAATAGACAATTTGACAGTAAAATAAAAATCAATATCATGTACCGTAATATCAAAAATCATAAAATACTTAGGGATAAATTTAACAACACAGGTAATCTCTGTACTCGTAATTCTATAAAACGTCACTGAAAAATGAAATAGGCCTAAATTAGTGGAGTGATATATGATCAGCAGACTCAGTATCACTGAAGTATCAGTTCTCTCAAATTGGCCTATTGATTTAATAAACTCTCATTAATCATCCCAGCAGGAATTTTTATAGCAATGGACAAACTGATTACCAATTGGGATTATTAATTTTTATATTATTTATTATTAATGTTATTATTATTTAATTTATATGAAAATCTAGAACTGGAAAAACTATTCTAGGATGACAATATCATTGGTTGCTTTTGGGCGGGTTGGGATTGAGTGGGAAATAATAGGAAGGAATTTAATGAGGTGATGGCAATGCCCTTTATCCAGAGAGGGGTGTACATTACATGGGTTTATCAATTTGGCAAAACTTACTGAACTGACCAAGGACTACTTTAAAGTGAATTCTCTCTCTACGTTTAATTCTCTTAGAAAGCTACATTAGAATAGGAAGGGACCTAAGGTATCGTTTATGATTCTCTTTATTTTATATATGAAGAAATAAATACAGAGAAGCCAAATGAGGTGCTTAATGGCTGCAAGGCCAAGGTAGTGGCAGAGTAATTTAGAAGCAAGGTGTCCATCCCTCTTATGCACATGAGAGGGTCTGATTGCCTGTGAGTGTGGGGTTCAAGCAGTTGATACTCTGGCTGTGTTGGGAAGAGGTGGATAGTAAACCCATGAGTCCCAGCGTCAGGCAGGCCATCGCGTCCTGGGTCTGTCACATCCAGGCTTACTTCATCCTCTGGTCAGTGCTGTTAGCCACATGGGAACGTGGAGGACATTAGCTGTAGTGCTGCGTGAAAGCAGAGCCTGGAACTGAACCCCGAAACTCCAGCCACTCTTCTCCAAAGAAAGCTAGACCCTGTCTTACTATTCATTGTCCTGTGTTAACTAGTCCTTCGGATGTTAGTCCTTTCTGCAATGTGTGATTGTAATCTCCATCAACTTTCTTTTACTTTCAGCCTTGTGCTGTGCCCTTAGCTTTAAAGGCCCGCTTCCACATGGCCTATACATATGAGATCTCGAAACTGATTTAAGGAAACTCTGAGTCATTCACTCAGAAATGAATTTATTCATCCAATTATTCACCCAGCGCCTGCTCTGTGCCAGGAATTGGGGATAGAATAGAATAAGCTTATAAAGACTGAAATATCGGATAGTAAGATCGTGCCAATTACTAACTGGGACCCAGGTTTAGGTTTGCTGGAGGGGATTAGGGCCATATCTATGCCAGCTTTTCACCGTTTCTAGTTGAGATGGTGGGGTACGTTTTCTTTATGTGAAAGACATGATTTGACCCACTATTGTACACTTAAAAGAACTTGAGATTTTATTAAGCCCCACAGATAATGGATTAGTTTTTTAAAAGAAACCAATATTTTACCTTTTCCTAGGAAGAGTAAGCCAAATGTATAATATGAAGCATATTCACTGGACAATATCCAGTTCTTTGTTATTGAATAGCACTTATTGTTTTCTGATTATAAAAGCAATATATGATCATTTGAATATCTTTTTAAGAGCGTACTACATTACATTGTTTATAGATATGGGGTAATTCCCAATTTTTGTGTCTTTGTAAATGAAGTTCTGATAGATACTGATCAGCATGAGTCTTTATGATTCACCTAACTTACTATTTTGTGAGGATAGTGACCACAAAGTGAAATCGATGGCCTGGTCACAGAATATAGGATATTCTTTGGCCTGGGACACGTATCTCCACATTACTCTGGGAAGAGACTGTATCACTTTATGCTGATCCCCAGTATGAGTTATCTTGCTGCAACCTAGTTTTCTTTAATGGATGTAAAGGCTTTCCTATTTTCTTAGGGATGGAGTTGAGGGCGTCCCACACAATTGTCCCTACTCGGGACTGAGTTCTGTTGGATGGAAGAACATTTTTTGCAGTTAAAACGACAAAGTGAATATTGCAGTTCTTTTATTTTGGTGTCTTCTTTGAATTAAGCTTAATTTGATAAGGTTTTTATATGTGGAGATCAGAAGGGCCTGGGAGCAGCCCATACTGCAGGAAGGCCAGGCCAGTCTTCCAGGACTGCCCTCCTTGGAGTGGCTAAGCTCCCACTCTGATGATGCGATGCATTCCTCTTTCTTAAACTCAATTGCTTGTAACAAAAAAAATCATCAAAAGATTTAAAACAAAACTCTGTACTCCAATCAGTTTTTTTAAGAAATTAAAAGGCATGTGTCTTCTGTTAAATATTTATGTATTTGGCCATTGATGTCTTCATTTAAATCTGTCTTTTGAGATGCAAATTAGACATGGTTAGGGAGGTGGGGAGGTACAGAAGCTTTCCCATGAAAGTGTTCAAGTACAAGGTTCCTAATGAACAGGCATCTTATTGTTTTTCTCTGGAAAGCCTGCATGTGCTATTTTTAAAATAGAATTTTTATTTGACTTTATAAAATTCTAAAATAGCCTCTTGGGATATTTAGGGATTTCTCATAAAGGTGCTTTATAAAGATTTTATCATCTAGAAAATTGCAGTTATATGCTTCAATTAAATGTGTTTGTAAAGCAAACTCGAGGATGTGTTGTCTGTCTTATGATTAAATAAATTATTGTGTAGGATGCAGGTCTTGTGTGTCGAGACTTGTATAGCAGGTCTCTAATGTATGTGCTCATTAAAAAAATTCACACATGCCTGTTTTTAAGGTATTGGGTATTTGTTGTGTTTGTTTTTACTTCTCCAAAGTACCTTGGAATTTAGGAATAATGTTCTTTCAGAAAATGTTCTTGTATTTTTTTACATCTAAGACCTGGAATATTTAATTTACTTTTCAGTAAAGCTGTCAGTTGTAAGCTGCAATTTAAAAAAAAAAAAAAACAAACTAATAAAACAAATCCTCATTTCACAATTTAAACCTTACTGAGTCTAATTCACTAGCGCTGCTAGTTTATTATTCTCCCGCAGTTTGACGTGCCTCCAATTGTAATTGTGTTGACCCTTCAGTGCATTAAATCTCCCCGGTGCTTATCAAACTGGGCGAGATAAGTCTACAATTCGGAACTTCATTAAATATCTCATTTATATTAAACAGATGATAGCTTCTAACAGAAATAATAATTTGTTCAGGTGAAGGAGCCACAGTTGTGGTTTCCTCTGTTTGGAATGTGCAGTCCTCTCTCCACTTTGCTGTGCTCTGCTCCCTGCCTCCACACGGGCCCCTCCACCCCACCCCCCAGCCCTCCCTGTCTCTGGCTGCCGGCCAGCTCCAAAGCATCATAAGATTTTAGTTGGTGGGGTTAACCTCAGAGCCCACACTGGGAGGATTTGTGTGCTTTGTTCCTCCTTGTTTCATGGCTTTACTAATACAGAGTTCTCACTCATATTATGTTTATGAAGTATATGACTTTATAAGGCACAGCTGTCCTAAAGAACGCCACATGCTATTTTAATTCTTGGTGATACGAATCCACCTATATTCTTTGCTTATCTAGCAGATTCTATATATTTGCAGAATAGCTACCTTTGCCTGCCTTATTAGAATACTGGGTTTTAACTTCCGTTTTGTCAGTATCCTGTGTAGTTTATTTTCCCTCAGTTACTATCTCACACTTAAGAACACAATGAAAGAATAGGATGATCGTTTCTAATTTCAGCAGAAGAAACTGAGGCTCGGTGTGTTGTGGAAGACACCCGAACTGACAGGTGGTCTTTAGGTCTTAGAGAGCGGGTGGTCATTCTCCCCCCACACACACCAAGGTGTGCTGTTAGGTGTATTTATGCACTCTAAGTGTGAAAAGTAGACTTAAATTCCAGCTTCCGTTCTGACGATGATAAAGCATGTCTAGCACAGGGCAACATCGCATAAAGAATTCTGAATTAAACCATAACTCAGATTGACTTCAACAGATACTGTCAAGCTGAGAAAAAGTAAGCGACAAGGTGAGTTTGATTAAAAAAAAGCCTTTAATCTACATATTTTTCCTCCAGTGGTTGAAATCTGACAACTTCATGGGAGGCACAGTGTGAAGTGGCACAGAAAGTTGGTCATTAGGCAAAGCTGTCATCACAAACTATTTTGGTACAGGGTGAAAAGTTCTAGTTCATTTGGTACCCAGTTCGATGCAGACCCTGGGCAAGTTGGGTCTAATTCCCCCATGCTGGTCATGGGCCTCCAGTTCTGACTTTACCTCGCCCCCCCCCCCCCCCCCCCGCTCTCTGCAGCTGAAGTCACCTGGGAGCCCCTCTGGACCTGAGCTGCCCATTGAAACGGTGTTGGATGATAGAGAACGAAGGATTTCCCACTCCCTCTACAGCGGGCTTGAGGGGCTTGATGAATCACCCACGAGAAATGCTGCGCTCAGCAGGATAATGGGTGAGTCAGGTAAAACCCTGTTGATCACATCTTGTTTTTATGCTTTTACTGGTTCACAGAGAGGTTATTAATGTAACATTAATGTAAAGGAGGCCCATGTTTTCAAGGGGAAGAGGAGCAGGTTCATTATTATCATTCAGGAAGTGTTAATGTGAAGAGAGGAAGTCAATACATTGATTTTGTTAAGTGAGTTTTGGATCCTGTAACGTGGGAAAGGGAAAAAAGAAGGGGATCACACAGAAGTGTTTTCCAGTGATCAAGATATTCTTAGCATGTTTGAGATGATAAGTGAAGCTGTGTTTTTGTTTTTAAATCAAAATTTAGTGGCTTATGGCAAGAAGGATTCAAAAGTTACATGTTTACAATAGCACTGTTTGGAGGGAGGGGAAAAATATGTATATGCATGTATGTGAATATTCACATTTTGTGGTTTGTACTTAATAAGGTGTTACCCTTTTTGAATTGCATCTTGACTTTTTCAAAGCCTTCATTTGAAAATCCTGAAACTAGTTTTTCACATCCTTTGTTTGCATTCAGCACCATACTGTCTGCGTGGCCCCCAGTGAGGAAGGAGGTGATTAGCACTTGCTCTGCAGCCGTTCAGCTCTCTGCTAACAGATCCCGTTAATAAAGACTTGCTTTGCCACCAGAGTGGTTTGATTTACTGAGTTGCTCATCTTGGGATTCGCTTGTGAGAGTTGTCAAATTTAACACATAAGAAGCTGTTTTGATTAAAATAGCACGTGACATAAAACACTCATTGCTGGTGTGTTTCTCAAGCCTCTAATATGAAGTACAACCTAAATTTAACTCCATTTTGAGCACACTTAATGGAGATTTAATACAATTCACGTCTCCATTAGGAAGCTTCGCTGGAACAGGAATTTGTTTCCTTCATCAGTGGATGTTTACGGAAAGCCTGCTGTTGGCAAGACATTGTGTATATACTTTTGCTGTAGATACAAAGACAGGTGAGAATCAGTCTGCCGTCAGAGAACTTTCTAGCGGGCACGATAGGAAAAATACGTGAACATGACTGGTAGAATTTTCTGTTGTTCTTCCTCTAATCCTTCTAGCTTTCTTGTTTGGAAAAATCGCTGAATTCCTCGTTTCTTAGTTTGCGACGTGTGGGAATGAAGACGCGCCAGCTCTCTGGTTTAATTCTGCCAACAGTTCTCTTTCGGCCTGCTTGACTTAGTGCAAGTCGGGGAAGGACGCGGAAGACATTGCACACCTGTCAGGTGACAGGCATTGCACATAGTTTGTCAGATTAACCTTTGCTTATTAATGATCACGTTCCTCACCGCGGTGGGGTTTTCCCTACTTTCCTGGTTTTGCTGTGACACTTTATCTTCGTTAAATACTTCTTTTTTTTTTTTTGCGGTACGCGGGCCTCTCACTGTTGTGGCCTCTCCCGTTGCGGAGCACAGGCTCCGGACGCGCAGGCTCAGTGGCCATGGCTCACGGGCCCAGCCGCTCCGCGGCATGTGGGATCCTCCCGGACCGGGGCACGAACCCGCGTCCCCTGCATCGGCAGGCGGACTCTCAACCACTGCGCCACCAGGGAAGCCAGTTAAATACTTTTTTATTGATGAAAATTCAAGACCCCTTGAGCGAGAGAGTGTATGTGTTCCCTGGATCTGTGTGCATACAAAGTGATTCGCTGTAATTTCCCCTTTATTATAGGAACATAGGACTTGCCATACTGAATCAGACCATTGGTCCACCAGTTCCTGTAACCTGCGTCCTGACTCCAATCCCTGATGCTTCAGAGGAAGGCGAAAAACTAAAACTAAAAAACAAAACCCCCCCAATTCACCTAGTGACCTTTGGAAATGCTGTATATATGGGTTGAGGATTCTTTCTTTTTCTTCAGTCTATTGCTCTGATTTTATTAGCTGTGGCCTCGTTAGTCCTCTTAAGTTTGCACTAGAGTTGGCATTGCTTTCCCTTCCCTCTGCTAGAGATGTAATGGACTTGAAAATTCCAGATGCTTCTGCTGGGGCAGTAATCTTCCAGCTCTGTGCTTTGTGATGTACTGTGTGTGGCCTTTTGGGCTGGGGTGGGGGGCAGTGACAGACTCCTTACTCTTCGTTGGTAGGCCAAATTGATGTGAATGATTTGGATATTTTCTTAAGATAGTTTTTTACATGTTGTGTGGGAAACTAGGGATCCCATATAGTTTTACTCTGAGAAATGTATATGCTTAATTTGATTTATCTTGAGTTTTACAAATTCGAAAATTCCTCAGTCTTTGTCAGTCCCTATTTCAGCATCATTGGCCCTAAGAAACAGACAGTGTTCGTAGCATCACTTTCCACTTACTTGCAAAGATAGTACCTTGCAACAAGACACCAAAGCCAGGTACCAAATATAAGAAATTAAAGCATTGACTTTCAGTTAACCTAAACCAATAGCAACAGTATTTACTGCTGGGCACAGTATCTGGGTGCATGGAAAATTTTCAGATCTTGTTTGGTTAGCAGTCGTCTTCTATACCTTTAGGATATCTCCTGTGTAGACACCAGTGGAGGTGGTGGTATCTGCTCCATGATCTGCTATGATTCAGATAGAACTTTGTATTGAAATTCCAGCTGACTACATTAAGAAGTGATTAATTTTATGTGGATAGGGTGAATTTTCATGTAGCATATTCCTCCTGTGGGACTCTAGACCAAAAAGGAGCTTTGAGGCTCTCTGACTCATTTCTATGGGAACCTAACCCAGGAGAGAAGCTTCCAAAAACTAGACCAAAAAAGGAAGAGATTTTAGAGTTGGAAGCATGTCAGATGTCATCAGTTACACTTTCCCACTTAACAGATAAAAGAACTAAGTCCCAAGATCCCGTGACGATTTTTGTTTTATTTTGTTCTTGGCTCTTTCCTCTTTCTAAAAATAGCCATCTCTGAGGAATACTGGGATCACACAATAAGTGTTAGTGACATTCATCCTTTATTGACATCCATTTTTAAGTACCCACATTTTCAAGCAACTGGCTTCAGACAGTCTAACAGAATCTTCCATTCTGGCAACCACTGTGATTTAAAAATCAAAGAAGTTATCTTTGCAACAACCTTACAAATCGTGTACTCCAACCTACTAAACGTCTGTTCAGGGGAATTCTGGCCCAAAGAAGTTAAGTGACAGGTCTGAAGCCCCAGACTTCCGTGTTACTGAACCAGAATTACGATGCATGTTTTTCTGAGTCACGAGTCCCACATTACTGGAACCTGATCGATCTCCTTAGCTCTTGGTGGGGTCAGCCAGAGTTGCAGCCAAAGGCAAGAGTTCTCCAAGTGTCATCTGTATTGGCTGACTTTCCACTATCATGGATTTTCAAGGAGTAATTTTGGATATTTATCAAAAAGAAACCTGTAGCAAGGCTACATAGGATTTCTTCCTTTTAAAAGCCTTAAAAATATTTTACAAATGGCTGGACTGTCTTAACTGGTACTACTAATAACCATAGAGGTAATAGGTGTAGCTAATTTCACCAGCGTGTTCACTTCATAGGACACATCACAAGCTGACATTTGGGAGCATGGAACCTTAAATGTTTTCCAACTTTTTTATCTGAAGAATTTTTCTGTTTAAAGCACAACTGAAATCTGTGGTCTCCATTTTTAAATGTAATCTCAGTAGTTTTTATATTGATACATTGTGGTGAGTTTAAAAAATAATTCTATTCAGAATACTTTGATCTTGTTAGAAAGTCAACGTAGAAAAATGGAATATTAAGGTTGTTTTTATTGTGAGTCAAATCTCTGGCAAAAGGTTTCTCATTTCACGTAGTGTTGCCTTCTATGTAAATGTACCAATGAATAAATGTTTAGTAAACAGTCATTCTGCATCTCATTGTTTCACTCGGCTACAGTCTAAATCTTAGTTTGTTGGTTAACTAGTTGAGGAAAGGAGAGTTTATTCATCAAAAACCGGATCAAAGGTTTCTGAAGTCACCCTTCAAAGGGTTCACATTTAGGATATGCCAAGTACCTGCAAACATAATTGAGAGTTATTCTAAGGGGAGTTTGGTAGAATATGTAGTTTGATAGCTTAGTTCATTACCCCCAATATATTCCTGGAGCCCGCATCCCAAAACACTGTTCGTCTCAAGTATGTTAAGAAGTGGAAAATTGATGGAAAACATATATTCTCAAGTCTTTTGAAATATTAGCCTCCAGAATCATCGGGGAAAGAAAAAAAGCTGAATCCTTGTCTTACGGTTAATAGGGACATTTCCTGTAGGTATAAATTTTTAGATCACCTAAGGAACAATATTTCTACTCAAAACAACACGAAAAAGGACTGTCACATGAAGAACCATTCTGTGTTCCATACTGCTCGCTAGACTGTCTCTCGGAATATATTGCATGAACATTTTTGTTTTTGTGTTTAGAAATGAATGTGCTATATTACACCAATATAGTTTCTTCCAATAAATTTTGCCTCTGTGAGGACATGACATTTAATGCTGTGACATGTGCCTTGTCAGTGGTGAGCTACCAGGGATAACTTGGATTTGTCATTCTGTACACTTTTTTGGGAAAAAAGTATGTTTTGGGAAGGAAATGTTTCTTTAGGTAATAGTGCTGGAATGTCCGATCTTATTTATGAATGATATTTTATTGAACAGATTTCTGTCTTTCTGTACTAGTATCCTAAAACTCAAGTAGGCATAAAGGAGTGGTGTGAATTCAGGAAAGGGAAGCAATGAAGTATTAAATTTGATTTACATTTTTATCATGAGCGTTTATAAACAGTTGCTAGTTTTCACAATTTGTCAAAATGGATGCATTTCAAATCAAAATAGAGTATTTTTCATGATAATTTGCTGAGTAGAGGTTTCAGTGAACATATATTATTTCTGTAATAGAGTAGTTGATGCTAAGTAATGATCGCGTTTGAAATTTCTAGCAAGTTTGCGTTTGTGGGTTGTCCTGAAAAGATCAACTTAATGTTTGCTCCTTTGTTGAAATGTCTAGAATAATATATATTTTAAAAGATCCTTCAAGTCTATATATGCCATCTCCCAGTTTCCGAAATGGTGTTAAAATGAAAATTATCGTTTACACATTCTTGTGAATGTTTAAAAATTAGATCTTAAGACAGATGTGAAAATGTTCATGAACTGTCTTCACATTGCTATTGTGCTATTTTTAAAAGCAATTACTCGTAAAGGACAAGGGCACCCTGTTTGAAACGGTGGTAGGATTGGGAAAATGCAGCAATCCTTTTTATTTGCATAGGAACCAGGAGAGCTGACTTAACAGCTGTGGACATTGGACTTGAGATGACAGTGTTTCCATCCTCCTGTAAGGTGACGGGGAAACTGTCTGTTCTCCTTGCTCTGTTGGGAGAGACAGGCCAGTAGGGCGACACCACACCGTGATGCATGTTTCTCTGAGGACAGCCTTTCACAAGATATCCATGTGAACCGAAGCTTCGCCCATGAGTTCTTGCTCAGAGGAAATATGGCCCATGATTTGAGGAGGAAGCCAGAAGAACTATAGGGGTTTTGGGGAGGAAGATGGCAACATTTGGACCCCAGCTTTATCTTTAAGGATTCAGGCCCCTGAATTATAATTTTATCCCAGGAAAGATAAACGCCTATCATGCCGATCCCGGAACCTGAGCAGAATTTACTGAAAGAAACTGATCAGTGTGGACAGTTCTGGGTCTTTTCTTACCGAGAACACTATATCCTAATTGAATAAATCAAAATTTACAAGCTCCCCTGTCTTGGCCTGAAAAAACCTCTGGGCAGTGAGATCCTAATCTTTCCTCTTTAACATCACTCCTGCCATCTCTCCACAAGGCCCTGGTTCTGCATGCACTCATCTTTGAAGTGTCACCTGAGTGCACTGTGCACTTTTCTCCATCATGCATTTAATGATGTTGTTGCTGATGTCTAAAATCAATGTCGTCATTTCTTACAGTAGAAGAGATCGTATTAATCATTCAAAACCCATCTCGGATGTTGACTTTTTTTTTTAAGACTCCCAGCATCCTCTTCCTTCAGCTACCCAGGCGATTGCCAGCACTAGTGAATGCCGGGGCACTTCTGGCACATCACTCAGAGCACCGATCAATTACTGCTTTATCTGTCTCCTTCTCCGAGGTGTGAGCCATTGAGAGGCAGAGATTAAGTCTTCCTTATAAACCTGCCAGGTGGTAGGTGCCCAGCTAGTGAATGAGTGAATGATTGATTGATGTAAGTCTGCAGGGCTTCCCTCCAAATTTCCTGGTAAAATTTTTCAAAGGGCTATAAACGACTTCAAATCTACGTGGCATTTTCACATTAGAAGTCATTCTGGAGATCATCTCTGGCCTTAGGAAACTTAATACCAGAGACACTGAATACCGCACCCAGAGCACCATAGCTGTCGTGTCAAGAGGAAGGAATAGACCTCAGGTCTCCCTTTGACATTCATTTATGAAAAATAAGTTTACTTAATTCTATTTTGTCCTACCAGGTTGAGCAGATTTTGGAAATTTAGACTTTTTCTAATGTAGCAAAGTGTTAACATTCATATACATAACCCTTAGATGGATGTCTAGAATTTCTCTTTGTTTTTTTCCACTGGACAGGTAAATACCAGCTGTCCCCCACGGTGAATATGCCCCAAGATGACACTGTCATTATCGAGGATGACAGGCTGCCAGTACTCCCCCCACATCTCTCTGACCAGTCATCTTCCAGCTCCCACGATGATGTAGGATTTGTGACAACGGACACTGGCGCGTGGGCCAAGGCCGGCATCAGTGAGTCAGCAGAGTGGTAAGAGCACTGTTGGGAAACATCAGTTAATTGCAGTCACACTTGATTTTAGGGTTAAACAGTCTGTCACCGAGCACAGTGAATCAGTGTCTTTTATAGCGGTGTTCTGATTTGATAATAATGATTTAATACTCGTAGTTGTCACTCCTCAAACAAAAGATTCCCCCCAGCCTCATAAACCTGCCCAACTGTGTTAGCCTTTCCAGGGCTATCGTTAAGAGTTTAGCCAAACCAACAAGAAAACTACCACTAACCCCCAAACCCTACTCATTGAAGTTAAGTTTCACAAGTGAAACTTTTATTTTAGATCTGTGTTAATTCAACGAATTGTTTTCCTATTCCATAAATAAATTCTAAGCAAATCCCTCCGGTGACTGAGAGTTTGTAACAATTCGATGACTTTGGCCAAATTAGTAGTTGTTACATTCTGGGAGTGGGAAGAAGCTTTTTCAGATTTTCTTTTTAGAGCGCTATAACTCTACTAGTCTTTGTACTTACTTCTAACATTATGACTTCAGGGGCAGTCTAATGCAATTTTTCTCCTGTATCTCTCAAAATAGAAGAAAGTATTGGATATTATTGAGCCAGTGTGTGGCAAATAAATGTGGATGAGTGTCTTCATTTGCGTGCCTAGTAATTATATACATCAATAAGCGAAAGGAAAGTCCCTCCTAGGGATGACCTTGGAGGGCTGTAGTGATAATGAACGCAACCATGTGAAGCATTATACCAGAATCTTCTTATTGCCCTTTCTCTGGGGTCTTTTAAGAATCCATCAGCAAAATGATATTTCAGTGTTGTGGCATTGAACTACACTCAAGCCCGCGTGATAACGGCTTACCTTTGAACGAGTTTTTTGGTTCAACGTAGAGGGGGAACTACCATACAAAGTAAAAACCCACCTGAATCAGACGCTGTAGCATTTACCGCTGCAGTTTATACCTCTTTCTGGAAGTGAAAGCAATGACGGAGAAAGTAAGGATTAGATATTTGCAGTATTCATCGAAGGGACAAAAACCTTTTGAGTCTCCACCGTGATGAGGAATTTTGAAGGCAGCCGTAGGAATAGATGTTTGGGGCCTTAAGAAATGCTGTATTGGTGAAAGTCAATAAACAACGAGCAGGGCTGGAGTGTGGCATTAATTTCCCTAAGGGGATTCATAAAACAGTGAGGACTTGTATGATTTTGCTGTGGGGAATGTGCAGGGGCTGGAGAAGAATATGAATGAAGGGTTATCCAAACAAGAATGGCAGCTGTTCTGAATCACAGCAGAAAATGTAAGCTTTTCCAGCCTGACAATATCTCCCTAATCCTTGATGAAAATGTTATGAAAACAAAAGGGCAATAAGGCAGGATTAATAACTGGAATTTTAATAACTTTTGGGGGGGGGGATCGGGTATGGTTACATTCTTTAAAGAATCAGCTGTCAGTCCTGCAGACTAACTTGCTAAGTATGCTAGCGTATTGTTTCTTGTGTCCGAAATTAGTTTAATGGGAAGAATTAATTATGTTATGGTTTAAGAATATTTAGTTATTTTAAGATGCTTATTCACTCAAAAACTCATTTGCCGTTTTCAGTTGTGTATGTGTACATTTCGCTGCATGATTGTGGAAGGCTGAATATGTCAAATGGCTAAAGTTTGCATTTCTTAACTGATAGAATATACTTGTTTTCAATCCATGAATTGATTTAGGGAACATAACAACGTTTTTAAGGTGAAGAAGGTAAAACAGCAAATTCTCATCTTAGTGACAACATAATTTCAGAGGATATAAAATTAGTTTAAAAAATACGCCAATATGTGGCTTTCAGGAACAAAAATTTGTACTTCTTTGAAAAACCTTTAGCCAGTAATTTTTATTAAAAATGTATTGCAGATTCACTCTGTTCACACATTTGATGCCTAGTTTGGAATTCAGGTTTTCGTGTAATTCACACGATACAGAAGAGGGTTGATGAGCATGTGCAGGATGGTCGGAGAGATCAGCTTTCAGTATCTAAACGAATTACTCTTGGACTTCCCCGGCGGTCCCATGGTTCAGACTCCGAGCTTCCACTGCAGGGGACACGGGTGCGATCCCTGGTCGGGGAACTAAGATCCCATATGCCGCATGGCACGGCCACAATGAACACACAAACAGAAATAATTACTCTTAGTTCAAATATCATATTTAGTGTTTATTGTTGCAAAATTGTTCTCACCATATAGGTTTTAATTTTTCACTCCTAGGACTGTGTTTTCGAATTGGGGTGTATGTGCCCTGGAAATTATAAGCATAGTAGTTTGTGGATACTACTATATAAGCATAATATACACACACATATATATTTAAGAAATATGTAAAAGCAGTCTACACTTATATACATAATGTATGCTGGAGCTATGCACACATATGTATATACATACATACATAGGGTCTAAGCAGAGTAGTACGAGAAGGGGCACCTAAGGCTTCAAGGTGCACATGACCCTGCTTCTTCCTGGAACGTCAAATTTATTCCGGGCTTTACAGATGAGATATGATATATTAAAAATGAAAAGATTTAGTGTAGGATGCAAACAAAATAACATTGATTAGGATATAGCATAGTGTTTTACATTAAAAAATCGTTTTTGCTTTGGGCTGAGCTCCCAGTCCCTGGGCCAGAACAAGGGTTAAGCAAGCTAGGTGCCCAGGGGAGCAAACGTAAGGAGCTTCTCACTCTCAGGTGTGGCCCCTGAACTCACAGGACCCTGAGATCAGAGCTCCCTTGAATTCTGAGTCCCAGGCACCTACGTTGCCTCCTCCCCGGACCCTGCTCTGTACTTGGTGGAAAAGATGGAGAAGGATTGTTCATTTCCTTTTTGAGGTTTCAGTTGGTGGTTGGTTTTTAAATACCCTGTTTCCGTTATCATAATTTTCATAACTTTGAAAATTTGAGATAGCAAGTCTTTGTTGGCTAATAATAATTTATTTTGCATGGTGGGCTGCAGTTTACTGAGGGCTTTCCCCTTGTGTCCTTGAATTCTCTCAGTGGCCCGGCCAGTGGTTAGGGCCACTCTTTTCTTCATGGAGCCAATGAAGACACGGGGGCTCAAAGCGTTCAGGCCACATCACCCGATGGCAAAGCACTGCCTTGATGTCTTCCTTGTTGCAGCTTTTGGTTTAGCCTTTCCCTAATGCCATCTGTCATTTCATGCACGGTGAATTGCAGCTAAATTTCTGATATGTATCCAAACCAGATCACTACCCTTTTATCCATATGCATGGTCATTCCCATAGGACCAATACAGGGTTAGAGAAGCTTGTTTCCAGCAGAAGCATAAGGAGGGCTTGTATAGTGGAAGCTGACGTAGTGGAGAGGCCACCACATCCTAGTGTGTCCAGTGAGCTGTGGAGGGATGTCCTACCTGGCCACATAGGCAAGGTGGCTCCACACTGATATAGGAGAGCTCTCTATTTACTCACTGTGCTCAGCATAGAGAAAAACCACGTCATTGTGGGGCTGGGCTCTCAACACCTGGTGGTGCTTCTGAAAGTGTTAGTGGGATTTTACAAATAGGACCGATTCCCCTGCCACTTCCATTGTGAAGACACTTGATACTGTATCCTGTTACCACTGATCTGCCTTGTGTTTCATCATCTCTGCTGGAGCCACTGTGTTGGTGTCACACAAACCAAATGCCATCCAGACTTAGTCATGCTTTTCCTGACTCCCTGGAATACCAGTCAGTCTCCCATCCATGCATCCACAGAGTCTTCTGTGTGCTTCTGGTTTGGTATTTTTCTTAGGGAATAGAGATCTTTTCTTATTTATTACTTTGACTTTGGTACCCGGCACCACACTTTCATCAGAATAGGTTCTAATCGTGATTTGTTGAGTTGATTTCTTCTCAGTTGATTAAGTATTGCAGAGAAGCTACATCCTCATAAAACTACATGCCATAAAGGTGTTTTGTTTTTTTTTTCTGAAACACAAGATAAAGGATATATAAGATGACCAGAACATATCCTTTTCTTAAAAAAATTTATTTTACTGAAGTATAGTTGATTTACAATGTTGTGTTAATTTCTGCTGTACAGCAAAGTGATTCAGTTATACATATATACATTCTTTTTCATATTCGTTTCCATTATGGTTTATCACAGGGTGTTGAATAGAGTTCCCTGTGCGATACAGTAGGACCTTGTTGTTTATCCATTTTGTATATAATAGTTTGCATCTGCTAATCCCAAACTCCCAATCCATCCCTCCCCCATTCCCCTCCCCCTTGTCAACCACAAGTCTGCAGAACATACCCTTTTCAAAACTTCTATTCAGTTGCAATTCATATAGTCACTAATTTGCTGCCAGTATTTGTATTAATATATGAAAGTTTTCCTCAAAGATTCAGTCTTCCGCACATGGAGAAGGAATTGCTGTAAATGTAAATTAATGTCGTATTTTCCCGTCACCTCCTACACAACCACAGTTCTTTTGATGGACTATATTTGTGCTATTTAGTTTAAATATTTCTGAGGAATATCCATATACACACATTCATACACACAGGTGTAGATGAACTTTCCTGAGCGTCATGTCTTATTTTCAGTAAATGTTTTTATGTTTCTCTCTCTCTTCACACCAGCTCTTTGAGTCCAGACGTCGATCCAGTTCTTGCTTTTCAACGAGAGGGATTTGGACGTCAGAGTATGTCAGAAAAACGCACAAAGCAATTTTCAGATGCCAGTCAATTGGATTTCGTTAAAACGCGAAAATCGAAAAGCATGGATTTAGGTAGTGAGTACGATCTCCATGAACCTCTATCTAAATACGCTTTAGATGCTTTCAGATGAAAATCAGTGGTCCCAAACACATGTCTGTTTACTGTGAGCCATAGAGAAAATAAATGCGAAATGAGGCAATTTGGCAAAAATTAGTTTTTCTCCAAGTTTGAGATAACCGTACTTCTAAGTGGCATGTTTACATCATGTGCAATATGTTAATATATATGTTTTCTGATGAGAAAAGAAACAAACACATGTGCCTATCATGCTCTATTCATGTATCTTTACTTGAAAAAAATGAAATGTTTTAACACTTTGGCTGCTGAAAACCAATTTCATTGGAATATGACTTGGTTGGTTGTGGGGATGCTCGAACCAGAAGAAGCAGTTTTGGAGAGAAACCATTATCTCAATCCATGTCTAGAGTTTGGTTACTTCATCATATTCTCCTTCCATTGCTGTCCTTTAAGGTTTATTTGATAGAAACTCTTATGTGTTGGTAATTAAGGCCTTTAAGTGGAGTCATAATTTGAGAGCATATTTATTGTAGAAAGTATTTGGAAGCAAATGAGAGGAGGAAAATAATCCTAGTTGTTCAATCAAGCACCAATCAGGTAGTGTCTCTTTTTAAATCCAAATCCACCAAAAACCAAAACAAACAAACAAATTAATTAATTATATCCATACACCAATTGAATGATTAGAAAAACCTTCGTTAATCAACTAGAACGTATTTATGCTGTTCTCTGGTGGCTGTTTGTACTTCGAGACTAAAAACATTCATTTATCCCATGCAGAAAAGAAAAATCGGGCGATTCCTTGCCTCGCTAATTGTGATATGCTAACATATCAATAACACACGTGTCTGTGAAATGAGATGACTGGCATTGCATGGAGACACTGCTTTTTTCCCCTTTTTTTTTGATTATGAATGTTTGCTTGATATTTCATATATTTTGCATGAAATATTACCTAAGAATTATCACCTAACTGAAAAGATCTGGGAATGGTTGAAGCATGTTGGGCTGTGGGACTAACTGGGCTAACCATTATACATTTACCTTTTAACAGTAGCTGACGAGACTAAACTCAATACAGTGGATGACCAGAACGCAGGTAAGAATGGACACTTAGACTGTTGCCATAGAAACTGTGGTCCAAGGAGCTTATCATAATTGTAGAGCTGCCAATCACATAGCACGTAAACATGAATATTCCAGGCTGGCACGGATGTTTTCATAGTAGGAAATCAAATGGTACAAGAAAAGGAAAATTTTCTGTGAGAAGAAATTTATCACTGTAGTACATACTAAATGGAAATATAATTTAGTGTTTCAGAGACACTAAAACAACCTAGATCTTCTTAATTATATTTGTGTAGGAATGTTTTGTCACAATTTATAAAAAAAAAAGTCAAAATCCTGAAAACGTGATCTCTCAGGGTGGATTCTTTGTTTCAGAGTCATCTATCTGATGCTTAGGTTAACATCCAAAACGTGATTCTCAAAGTGGTGATTTTCGTTTGACGGATAATGGCACAAATATAAATATTTTCACTGAAGGACAGTGTCTAGTATTGCTCTCATTAGTCACTCAGAAAAGCTTAGATCTTTTTCTGATGCAAGCATTAGTTTGTAGTTACCTAACATTGAATTAGACTATATATTGCGTCCTTATCTTTGTGAACCTGCTTGAAGGTTTTGTTTTTGTTTTTTGTTTTAATTTATTTATTTTTTGGCTGTGTTGGGTTTACATTGCTGCGTGCGGGCTTTCTCTAGTTGCAGCGAGTGGGGGATACTCTTGGTTGCGGTGCGCGGGCTTCTCATTGTGGTGGCTTCTCTTGTTGAGGAGCACAGGCTCTAGGCGCGTGGGCTTCAGAAGTTGTGGCTCGCGGGCTCTAGGGCGCAGGCTCAGTAGTTGTGGCGCGTGAGCTTCAGTAGTTGTGGCTCGCGGACTCAGTAGTTGTGGCTTGTGGGCTCTAGAGCTGTGGCACATGGGCTTAGTTGCTCCACGGCATGTGGGATCTTCCCGGACCAGGGCTTGAACCCGTGTCCCCTGCAT
Source organism: Delphinapterus leucas (assembly GCF_059928025.1). Taxonomy (NCBI): domain Eukaryota; kingdom Metazoa; phylum Chordata; class Mammalia; order Artiodactyla; family Monodontidae; genus Delphinapterus; species Delphinapterus leucas. Next base: position 17,637,866 of record NC_143130.1, on the reverse strand, counting down.
TGGCAGGCGGATTCTTAACCACTGCGCCATGAGGGAAGCCCTTGTTTTTGTTTTTGTTTTTCTTTTTCTTTTTAACTATTTAGGGCTTGCTTCTAAGATGCTGCCTAAATCATTCCGTAGAAACAATGGATTATTTTGAACTGGGTTTTACATGATAGTAGATTTTACATGTTATTTTATGACAATAATCAGAGGAAAGTCTTTATGTGTAATTAAAGTCATGTGCTTTGTACAATTGAGCGTTTTGATTTATTATTATAAGTTTGGAATAGAGTTTTAATTATTCGAGCTCCAGTATGATTTAGTTACACCACTTAGCACTAATTGGCTTCAATTCACCTTTTTAACCTGCAGTAGTAATTAGTTTTAGGCTTCCTGAAAAATGTGTATCCCACGTACATATGTAAAGATAATTGTGGACGTGGTTGGAGTTTTCACATTCTGTAAAGATAGATTGTAAAAACTACATCCAATAAATCATTGGATTAACTGTAGTGCAGGGCAATTAACAATAGCCTCAGCCCTTATTAAGTAGTTATTTCTTTTATCAAACAAAGCATTTCATTGGAATTCTGAAGCAGGGCTAAAGAAAAACATTATTTGATAGTTTACATATGTAAATTAGTAATTCGTCTTTGGAGTTAATGGTATTCAGTACTTTTCAAGATGTAACCCCTGTTCAAGTTAATGTTTATAAAAAACAAATTGAGCTGCTCAGATTAAAGAACATGACTTTATATAATATGCCAATTAGGTAAAGTAAGGAAAATAGTTAATTTAACCAACTCACTAACAGGAAAAGAACAATTTATTAAGATTAAAAAATAATATCCAGATTTCAGCTGAAAACATTAAATAACTTTCATGGTGAGAAGGCAGACTTCTATCATCTAATTGAATCATCTGCCTTCATAGTGCCTTAGAGTGTTGTTCGATCCTAGATAAAAAGCATTCGTCAAATACTATATGCGATCTATCTTACCGAATTCAATTGGAAAAACGTGGGACAAAAAATTATTACACAGACATCAAAGTACTTTCTGGTCTATTGCTTTTAAATCTACAATGAATAAAATATCTACACTGAATCCTTCCCATCCTCCAGTATTAGACAGTGAAGAGATTTTCAGTTATTTTTCTTCCTTCACTTCACTTGAATTGCTAAGATTATCATGATTTTACAGTTTAGTCCAAAGGTTTTCGGTAGAGTCACCGTGGCATTTTAGTGTAGGTCATCTGTCTAGCTGTAAGCCTTTCATAATGAAAATTGAATTCCATTTCCCTTTGCCCTTGCGAAAGACATCCTCTCCTTTTTTTTGGTGAGAGAGGTATTAGTAGGTAAGAGTAGAAAAATAGACCTCAGGAAAATAGTATGATTATGATTTCCCCCTTTGTTCCTGGATTTAGGAATCTTCTATGATATTTGGGGGGTAAATTTACTTCCTGCAAGAAAAGGAGGAACAGGAATAAGAGAATTGTGTTTCTAATAGTTTAATCCTTGGATATAGAAAATAAGCAAAGTATCCTAATGACCTGAAAGATTTATATAAGGAGCTTCAAAATACTATTTTTAAATTATTATTTTACATTTAAAATAATTTAAAAATTATTTAAAATAATTTAAAATTTAGAGACATTGATTTTTTTGTGTATAAATAAAACTACTCTCTTGCCCCTACTTTATATAGTGAGAGATATTTTCAATTTTTATTGCTGCTAAATGATAAGTTTATGATGTTAGGAATCTCAGTGATCCTCATTTAGGAATCTTATTATTACTTAACAAAATCTCTGTTAAAGTTTCTTTGACAAACATACCACTTGCATGAGTGAAATCCGTGTTATAGATCAAGAGTCAGCAAGCTCTTTCTGTAAAGAGCCAGGGAGTAAATACGGTAGATCTTGTAGACCAAACAGTCTCTGGAGCAATTACTTAATTCTGATGTAGTGTGAAGGCAAGCCATGGAGGATATGCAAATGAATGGACATGGCTGTGTTCCAGTCAGATTTTCCAGATTTGGCCCACAGTTTGCTGATTGCTGTTATAGATGCACAAATTATAGATGTTATGAAAATTTTCAACCATATATAAAGACTGTAGTTTATTAACCTACCATATACCCAATACCCGCCATATATAATTATCAACATTTTGCCAGAATGTTATACTACAGTGTTAAGAATTTAGAGAAAAGAGTAGATAGGTAAGCTCCCAATTATGCTTACAAAATATCTATTGCTTATTTAATTACAATTCCATCATTTTTTTATCCCTGATTTGCTTGTGTTTTGTTTCTTAATAAATACATATATACATTTATCTATACATATATCAATATTTATATACATGTAATATATATACATTTATTTGAATAAATACTCATGCCATATCTGAAATTATTAAAGCTTTTAGTGCTCTGAGTATCTTAAGTCAAATCTCAGCTAACTTTTCATACATAAATTATGTTTTGTTTTGTTTTGTTTTGTTTTGGCTGCGTTGGGCCTTCATTGCTGCATGTGGGCTTTCTCCAGTTGTGGCGAGCGGGGGCTGCTCTTCGTTGTGCTGTGCAGTCTTCTCATTGCAGTGGCTTCTCTTGTTGTGGAGCACAGGCTCTAGGCACTCGGGCTTCAGTAATTGTGGCACGCAGGCTCAGTAGCTGTGGCTCGCGGGCTCTAGAGCACAAGCTCAAGAGCTGTGGCACACGGGCTTAGTTACTCTGCGGCATGTGGGATCTACCCGGACCAGGGATCGAACCCGTGTCCCCTGCATTGGCAGGCGGATTCTTAACCACTGAGCCACCAGGGAAGCCCATAAATTATGTTTTTATGATAATCTTTACTGGAAGTATCAAATCTTCATTGGAGATATATACATAGATACATACACGCATCCATACATAAACATGTCCTTTATGAAGCCAAGAAGGTACTGAATATTTGCCTTATAAAAGTTTATAGGACCTAAATGAAACTAGTAAGTTATGAAAATTGATAGGCATGATTTATTCAGAAAAAGATCTTCCTAGTGCTAATTCTAGAAAATGTGAACGTAAATGTCCCTACCCAGGAATCATCTTTTCCCATTCTCTTTGATTCTTTGATTTCTTACTTTTTCTTTCATTCTTCGGAAAAAAATTCATTTTCCTTCCTGTGACATGACTTTTATGGGTATTTAAAACATGAACTTGTCAAAAATTATAGGGCTATCAAGAGAAAAAGTAAGATTGATCATCCTAGAAAGAAATATTTCTTGTCAATTTTTGTCATAAAATAAATAATCAAATATATACAAACCTGCATGGAAAAAGTTAAATAAATCATATTTTTCTCCCAGGCACAATGATTTATAGAATATTTTTTCTTTTTTAGAGTCGTCTGTCTGCCTTTCTGCCTACGTTACATTTTAACATACTTATTCTAACTTAAAACTACCCCATTGTGAAAATCATGTGAAAGGTGTCATGTAAATGAATCTTAAAAAGATAATTCTTGTTTTGACTCTCCCAATTTAATTTTTATTCTGTTTTATACTCTAAGCAATGGAAAGCCCATGTCAGAACTATTTGTCTTCTAAGTGATAACATATCAAGGCTACTCCTTAATTATTGATCCACATATGGGCTGATGGCCCCACATGGAGAGAAACTATCCAGCCTCTCCTACCCTCCCTTTTTTTTTTTTTTGCACCTGTCTTTTTAACAGTATAAGTGAAGAACTAGTTCTATAACCTGGATTGCCCAGCTGGGGGTGGCTGGCATTTCAGCCATCTAGACGCTAAATTCATCTACCTGAGTGCCAGGTCAGGCAATGATGGATGAGGTTGTCATACCTGGTTAAAGAAATCCATTTTGATTGCATTCTGAAGCTTGGTTACCATCTTGGGACTTCCTGCCCTAGATCCTCAAGTCACAGAGCCACTTTTTTTTTTTTTTTTGATATTTATTTATTTATTTGGCTGCACCGGGTCTTAGTTGCAGGACAGGGATCTTCGTTGTGGCATGCAGGATCTTTTTTTAGTTGCGGCATGTGGGATCTTAGTTCCCTGACCAGGGATTGAACCCAGGCCCCCTGCATTGGGAGCGCAGGGTCTTAACAACTGGACGACCAGGGAAGTCCCCAGAGTCAAATTTTTAATCCTCTGAATTCTCCCCTGCCATCCTATGAAATTTTCTTGGTAATTGTGATGTCTCATTCCTTCTGTTCATCACCTGTTTCTCTTTGCAGGCCTGGAGATCTAAGTACTCACATCCAGCTCTTGAGTCCTCTCTCCCTTACTTCTCTCTCTCTCTCCCTCCCGCGCTCTCTCTCTCTCTCTCTCTCTCTCTCTCTCTCTCTCTCCCTCTCTCCCTCTCTCCCTCTCTCCCTCTCTCCCTCTCTCCCTCTCTCCCTCTCTCCCTCTCCCCCTTATATAGTTTGTTTCTATTCACATCTTGTGTTGCTTTTCTAAGAGAACTACCATTTTCCAGAATTAGGTTTCTACCTGGTGCCAGGGTGCCCCGTTTCTATTGGTGACACGTGGTTTCCTGTGCTTTTCTTACTTGCTGAGTTGTCCGAACTTGCACCGTGATGAGGAAAAGGCTTGATGAAACTCATTGAGGTGAAAGTTTCACTTCCATCTTGTAAATAACTTTAAACTGCCAAACAATGATTTCAGCTACATTTTGAAGCTTACTCTTGGTTGCTTCCCTTAGCCTTCTCATCATTCTGCTTTTCAGATGAGCTCCTGGGTTATTCTGCCTCTATTATATTATTGACATAACTTGGAGCAAATGATTTGACAAAGATTTCATCTGTTAAGCTAAAAATGGAAACTAATAACGCAGAGTGTTTCCTAATGAGAATAGAGAAAATAGACCTACTTTACTATACATTTGGGAAAAGTTAAAATTAGTTACTGTTACTTTACTTTTTATATCTTGCCACCCACATTCCAGAAGTTGACGTTGAGCAAATAATTTATGTGCCTGATATTTTCCACAATTTGTAGATATTCAGACTTGTAATTTTCTCCACTCATTCTAACTAAGATTTTGTTTTTGCAAACCTCCAAGGTTCTCCCAGCAGAGATGTGGGGCCTTCCTTGGGTCTGAAGAAGTCAAGCTCTTTAGAGAGTCTGCAGACAGCAGTCGCTGAGGTGACTTTGAATGGGGATATTCCTTTCCATCGCCCGCGGCCGCGGATAATCCGAGGAAGGGGATGCAATGAAAGCTTCAGAGCTGCCATCGACAAGTCCTATGATAAACCTGTGGTAGATGATGACGATGAAGGCATGGAGACACGTGAGTTTACAATGTCTGAAAGAGTAGCCATGCCAGGCATCTCTATAGAGCAGCGGTTCTTACAGTGTGCTCCAGGGAACCCTAGGGGTTCCCAGCATCCCTTCAAAGGGATCTAGGAGATCTAAATTATTTTCATAATAAGAAGAAGATGTTATTTACCTTTTTTACTCTTATTCTCTCACAAGTGTACAGTTGGGTTTTCCAGAGGCAACATGTCATGTGATATTGCAATAGACTGAATGCAGAGAAGATAGGAGAATCTTTTCAGCTAGATATTAAAGAGATTTGCCATTGTTCTCAATAATTGTTTTTGGAAAATGCAGTGGTTTTTTTTTTGTAAAAACCGTAATTTCTGTTAACATGAAATCTATAATTTTTTATAAAGTAATTTGTATTTTTTAACTTTCTCAGTTTTAGTTTAGTAAATATTGATAGACATAATCCACATAAAACTTTGAGTCCTTAATAAATTTTAGGAGTAGAAAGGTATCCTGAGACCAAAATATTTGAAAACCACTGCTGTATAGTATGTCTTTAATATATCTCAGATGAGTACATGTAACCATCTGTGATTTTGATAACATATTTTTGTTTTGTTTTTATGAATTACTCTTGCTTTCCTTGAACTGAGCTAGCAAGACATATTTGTGTATGTGTATTTCCAAATTGCCAAATATTTTAAACCAAGATTATTGAAAGTCAAAGGTTACCATGAATGAGCAATGTGTTTTCCATAGTATATTGAGAAAAAAGTAACATTTATAAATACGTACAAGCGTATGCTTCAGGGGGTTGTCACCGTAGTTAAATATTTATGGTATAAAAATAGCCATTCAATTTAAACATAAGGAAGAAACTCAGTAGTGTATTTACTTAGAAGAGAAAGGACTAGAGTCCTAATAGAAAAAATTGTTGATTAACTTATATTGTTCGTATCCACTAAATCACATTTTAGTTTTCTAACTTCAAAGTGACTCTACCCATCTAACCATTGTAAGAAAAGCTAGAGGGGGGAAAAAAAAGAGAAGAAAAGCTGGAGACACCACTGCCCAAGGTTAAAGCAGAGATCATTTAGGTGGATTGTAAACAATTAAAATTTATCTTTTGGGTGAACCACTTTGATCACACGTACCTAAGGAAGACTGTGCTGGGGAAGGAGAGTTTGAAATGAAAATCACATTCTGAGGAGATTTAAAGCAAAATTATATAATCTTTGCCTATCAGATATAATGTGTTTCGGAAGATGAATATTTCTGCCATAATGTAACACACAAAGCAAAGCTTAGGAGAGGATCACTGCTTTCTCCCCCCAGGTTTCTTAGTCTAAATCTGGACAGTTGTTCACTCCATGCAGCCAGTGATTTCAAATATATACAGCTCATTGTTCCCAGATGAAGAACATATTTCCTATTTTTGCTGCCAGTCCTGGTCTCCAAGATCCTGAGTCATATGAGCTTTCGACCCTCTTGGGTTTTTCCTGGAGTATCAGTGGTTCCTTGCCAGCCTTACCAGTATTACTTGTGCTGCCTTTCTAGGGTGGGGACCCTATATCACTTAGAGATCTTGCCTCTGTCCTGGGTGCATATTTAATAAGAGATACAGTGCTTTGGCACCTCCATATTTGTTTTTGTAAGCACAAATTATGCCTCTGAGCTTTTTTCTTGTTCTGGTTAAAATGTTATTTAAATTCCCTCATAAATGCAATTTTCTCACATATATCACTTATTTGAAATATGCAACAGGGGATGGAATAGCTATCAGTACCAGGCATGTTCTTAATTCTGTAGCCTCCAGAGCTTTCCACTGGTGTGAACATCTAAATTTGTCCCTCTATAAACTTAGTTTCCTTTTTTAATTGGAAAGAACAGATTTAAGTATTTTATTTGAAAACTTTTGTATTCAACTATCATCAAGACAAAACCAAGTAAATAGACAAACTACGATTTGTGAAGGGCAGGGAAAGTTCTGGACGAGAGCTGAGAGAGACACTGTGACAACGTGCACCTGCGACCACAAAGTGCTGGGTTTTCCCAAAGTCCTGACTTTAGGATGTATTTTTCCAGACCAGTCTGGTGAACTTTGGATATGGCCAGAGAAAGGCAACTCTTCTACATTTCAAATGTTTGCAGTGCAGGTTGTCAAAACTGTGTGAGTAGGGTGACGTGAGTCTGGGGTCCAGATGACTTACATCCCATCCACATTCTTCTCACCCATTTGGGATTTGGGTCAAGTTGCTTAACATCCTTGAGCTTTAATTCCCTCACTTGTAAAACTGAAGCTTTGGACGCCCAGGTCATTGATGCTCAGATTGTGTGTGGTGGCAGCCAGTGAAGAGTGGAGCCTCGGTGGTCTCAGGGAGTCGGGAAGCACATGGGCACCTGAGTGGGTGGGCTCTGTCAAAGTCACCAGCCCCCCCGCACCCCACTGTCGCCTCAACAATCGTGTTATTTATTGATTTACTTATATTTTTTGAGGGGGTGCTGTGCGGCTCGTGGGATCTTACCCAGGGATCAAACCCGAGCCCCCTGCAGTGAAAGTGCCAAGTCCTAACCACTGGACCACCAGGGAATTCCCAGTCCTGGGTTTGTTTTGTTTTGTTTTGTTTTTGCGGTACGCGGGCCTCTCACTGCTGTGGCCTCTCCCGTTGCGGAGCACAGGCTCCGGACGCGCAGGCTCAGCGGCCAAGGCTCACGGACCCAGCCGCTCCGCGGCAAGTGGGATCTTCCCGGACCGGGGCACGAACCCGTGTCCCCTGCATCGGCAGGCGGACTCCCAAACACTGCGCCACCAGGGAAGCCCTAGTCCTGGGTTTTTAAAATCACTTTTCATACATTGTAGTTCTTTGTCAATTTTAAGTTTAAAAAAAAGGAAGTTCGCAGTTTTCCAGAAAAAGTTTGAAAAGCTCCGGTTTAGACGGTTCCATTTCTGAGGTCCTTTCCAGTTTTAACTTTCCATGACTCTGTTTCCCCCTTCACTTACTGACCTCGGTCCTGCCTGCCTGCTTCTCTCATTGTCTGTAAAGTCCACGAAGAAAGACACCACCGTGTCTTATTCCTGCATAACCAGGCTCAGAGCTTGGCAAAGCATTGGAGTCAGTGACTGTTTGTGACATCAGTGAATGGACTCCTGCTTGACTAGCCCCACTGTTTGTGAGAGACACACACCCGGACACAGCGAGCCTCAGGCTGTGGCACTCGGGGCAGCAGTGACATTTCACTCCTCCTGCTTGTGTCCCACGCAGGACCTGCATGTCTGAGACCTCCAGTGCCTCAGCAAACCGTTTGTTTTTCTTTAAAAAAAAAAAAAAAATCTCTCAAGGCTGGTGTTACTGCTGGTGGTCATGAGACTGTCACCTTTACGTACGACTAGGTACAGGTGTGAGAAGGAAGCCCCGCTTGCCTAGCTCCTCCTCTAGTTCCCTAAACACCGTCCTTTTCCGAGTCAGGCTGTGGATTCTCACGGTGTGATCCACACACTCTCTTCCACTGTCTGCATTTGCGTTTCTGCTTATGCTCTTCATCCTCTGCTTGTGCTTCTCCCTTGGGCATCCTTGCCTGTGCATCCCTCACCTGTGCGGCCTCGCCCGGCACCCTTGCCTGTGCATCCCTCACCTGTGCGGCCTCGCCCGGCACCCTTGCCTGTGCATCCCTCACCTGTGCGGCCTCGCCCGGCACCCTTGCCTGTGCATCCCTCACCTGTGCGGCCTCGCCCGGCATGGTGCGGCACCCTTGCCTGTGCATCCCTCACCTGTGCGGCCTCGCCCGGCACCCTTGCCTGTGCATCCCTCACCTGTGCGGCCTCGCCCGGCACCCTTGCCTGTGCATCCCTCACCTGTGCGGCCTCGCCCGGCATCCTTGCCTGTGCATCCCTCACCCGTGCGGCCTCGCCCGGCATCCTTGCCTGTGCATCCCTCACCCGTGCGGCCTCGCCCGGCATCCTTGCCTGTGCATCCCTCACCTGTGCGGCCTCGCCCGGCATCCTTGCCATATGGGAGCTGTCCCCGGCCACATGTCTAGGCCCTGCCGTCCTCGTGCTCTGTGGGACACTCCGTACAAGAAAGGACCTTGTACAAGGGCCTTTCTTTTACGGAGGTGGGACTCAGGGGACTCAGTTATGGCCGCCGTTAAATTAAAGATGCCGAGTCACTGTTGAGCGGTGCTCTGTAAGAGGACCCTGTCTGGGCAGACAGTCTTTGTTAGATGGCTGTCCTGTGAGGATGCAGTCCGTGCATCCTAGAAACGTGGGGGCGGCATTACCCGTACCACCCAGCTGCCTGTTTCTGTCCTGTGCAGCCCTTTCCCACTTTACAGGAAAGTCGCTTAGGCAGAGGCCTGGTTGAATGCTGTTGTCAGTCGGGTCGAGGTCCTCCCCGGTGACTCTCTTTCATGGCTCGGAACAGGCTTGCCTCTTCTCAGCAGCATCGAAATTGTGGCATGCACACAACAATGGGGGCCAAGAGACTGGGGCGGGATCCATGTGGTATCTGGTATCTGTCATCTTCTGTAACACTTACGTGCTTCCTGTGGAGATGGCAGAAGCCAGTGTTTTTGTCTCTCATTTAATCCATCTGGCCTCTCCATGTTGTGTGTGTCTGTCTGGATCAAGATGGAGCTTTGTATTCTGGGACCCATTATCTCCGAGGTCCTACCTGTGTTTGACAGGTCAGGGCATCTACAATCTGCTCCCTCTTCTATGCAAATCACACTCCCCGCCTGGCTCCCAGCAAGCAGCTCCTACATCCCCCATAATAAATCAGTTTCTGTTGAAACCAAGAACATGGATGCTATATAACATTGCTTTGTTTTATTTTTGAAAATATAGAGTCCCATTTTTTTTTCTCTATTAAAAGTTGCCAAATTGTCAGCCTTACTGTCAATTCAGTAACAGCTTTTTGTCTGGGTCAAGGAGGTGAAACACAACAAAACCAAAGACTGTCCTATTAATTGTACTTCTCAATTTTAAGATCTATCCAGTTTACAATTTTAAATGTGAGAACGGTATGCCTTGAAAACATAGAGACAGATTGCTTTTGAGTAGCTTGCCTACTTTCTTACAGTACTCTTAACAGATCAGAAAAAAAAGCACTGCTCTAAAATATACATAACTTAGGTTAGCAGTATGAGATTTGAAGAAACTGAATTTATGTTAGTAAATCAGCTAATCTGAAAGCTTCCAGGAGCATTTTTGTTTATTTTATTAGCTTTAAATAGGATATTGCATGAATATCTCAGACTTTCTACTCTCAGCATCCTCCACATTTCTAGCCTCCTTTTGTCATTACATTTTGAGCAAAAAAAATGCAAACTAGGTTGTTATCTTAAGACACCCCATTAGGTTACTGTTCATCTGTAGTGGAAGAAGTCAGTATAGGGGTTTCAAAGTCGAAGTACTTTGTAAAAGATTTCCCATTTGATTAATCTATCTTAATGGATAATTGGGTGTTGATCTATAAAAAATATTTGTTCTGAAGGGCTGGGAATAAGAATAACCTGTCTTATCCTCTTATGCCAATTTGTATACCTAAGTATCTCTTGCAGTTTAAGAAAAGGAGCTTTGCTTTTAGGAAATTTCTGAATGCAGTAGAGGTGTGAGCATGTGAAGTAGCTGAAGCTATCTATTCCTTACATTTCTTTTTCTAAGTGAAAAGTAAGTTAAGCTAAAAGTATGATGAAAAGTCACATCTGAAGTGTTTGAATTATAGAATCCTCATTTTAAGCATTTTTTTAATAAGGAAAAAGTATGTAAATAGATGACCAAGTTCGTACTTAGGAACAAAATCATAGAATGCATGCCTTCTGATTTGTAGTCCTGTGAGTTTTCTAGAATAGTAAACAAATTTCTGAGTGGGATAAGCCATTACACTGAAACTACTATAGAGTATGAATGAGTTGTAGTACCTAAAATCTGATATTTAAGCTCTAAGTCCCTGAGGGGCTGTGGGTGGTTCAACCCAGTGGATAAACTGACGCTTGAGAAGCAGTGTGGTTAATGGTTAAGGGCCATTGTAGTGCACAGGTTACCACGGCACCAAACCGTGGGGGACCCACTCAGCCCATGTGGAAGTTGAGTGGGGTGGCAGAAGGCTTCCCAGAAGAGGTATTGTTTTAGATGAGTAATATTGCTTGAGTGGTCTTCAGTGGGTGCGTAGGAAACATAGGGAGCCAGGACCACCTCTGGACCGCCATCATCCTGTTAGGCTCATGTATGCGCTGCGGGTGAGGGCATGGTGAGGAGTGAGGTTTTAAGACGTAGTCAGAGAACAGATCACAGACAGCCTCGTTTAAATCATTTTTGTTCATACTAAGGACCTTAAAGAGCAGTTGAAGAATTTCAAGTAAAGGAATACGCTTGTCAGGGCTGTATGGGATGGCTTATTGGGGATGGGATGGTAAGTAGCAGTGTTGGTGGCAAAACTGGTTCTATGATCGTAATGCAAGGCTCCAGGTGAGTAATGATGCTTGGCAAAGCCAGAGGAAAGGGAGAGACTGCGTTTACATGCTTAGTGTCTCACATGTAAAGATGGATGATGATGTGATTTTTCTCATTAGTACCTCCAGGCCCAGAAACTCAGAATCGTCATCTCACTGTGTAATCACTCCATTACCGAGGTTTCTTGTTTTTTCCCCCATGAAATCTCCTAATTTCTCTCCTTCTGCCCAGTCTAGCCCCCATCCTCATTTTTTAATATCTGAAGTTACTATTAGGATCTCCTAACTGGTCCGACTGTCTCTACGTTGGCTGAGTAAGCTCTGGGATCACACCGTCTTCACAGTCCTTCAAGCTCCCGTGTGCATTCTCACCCAGACCATGCACTGTCTGTGAGGCTTATCTTCTTACTACCCTGACTGTCCCCTACCCTCTTGTGTACATTGGACTGTCATCTTCCTTCTTCAAGACACTTGTTCCCAAGCAATCTAGTTTTCCTTTGACTTTCTAAAGCCCCAACTGGGCATGGACGCTCCCCGATTTACGATGGTTCCGCTTAGGATTTTTGGACTTTACGATGGTTCGAAAGTGATGTGCATTCAGTGGAAACCGTACATCTCACTTCGAACTGGGATCTTTTCCCGGGCAGGTGATATGCAGATCCTCTGTGGAGATGCTGGGCACTGGCAGCAGCCGTAGCTCCCAGTCAGCCACGTGATCACAAGTGGAAACAACTGATACACTGACAACTGTTCTGGTCTCCACTTTCAGCACGGTACTCACTAAATTACAGGAGACATTCAACGCTTTATTGTAACCTAGGCTCTGTGTTAGATGACTGAGCCCAACTTAGGCTAATGTCAGTGTTCTGAGCACATTTAAGGTAGGCAAAGCTAAGCTATGATGTTCGGCAGGTCAGATGTATTCAGTGTATTTTTGACTTACGGTATTTTCAGTTTATGTTGGGTTTAACAGGCCATAACCCCATCGTAACTCAAGAAAAATCTGTATATAGATGTATCTGAGACTTTTTAATATAAAATATTTTTTTGACATTAAGAAATTTTGTGGATCTCGCAGTTTGGATTGTAGGGCATGGGAGTTAAGAAAACTGGCTTTTAGGGGACAATTGTTTTGCTTTCTCAGTAAATAGCAAAACAGAGCACTGCTCTCCATTCACTGTTTCATCACATTTGCACATTTTTATGTTGTTATTTATTTTTGTTTTCGTTTTTTCACTTAAAAGGGTCAGAGCAGTGGGCTGGACACTCTTTCCTTGGCACCGTCATTTTTTTGTATATTGTTAAAATATACATTTGACACCAATTCAGTCCTTGATAAAAATAAAATTCTTAGTGGCAATTCCAACAGCAGGGTTATGAGTGCTACCATTTTCATTGTGTAGCCAGCCCATTGGGTCTGTTGAAAGGAAAGCGTTCAGCTTCTTTGTACATTGTCCCCTGTGCACAGGAAACAGTGTCTATTGTGGACCATCATTTGTATGTGAAAATCAATTATACACTGAAAGCAAATTTGCAAGCGTTCGGAAAATGGAGGGTGTGATCCTCATTGTATTTGTTCTGCAGCATTCTCCTGGGCAGGGGGGATAGTGGAGGTGGCATTCTACCAGGATCTTCAGGAACATTTTACCTGTTTGTTTGGAGGGATGCATTAAAGAAAACTTTAGACTGTGAAGTAGAAGTAAAGAATGGTTTTTGATAAGTCTTAAACTCTTTGGAAGTGTGGTTTTATTGTTTTTGTCTCTCTACTCCTTACCCCAATGTAAACTAAGAGGTTGGCTTTTTTTTTTTTTAATGAAATAAATCTAATTTTAGAAGAGTGGGTTTTAGGAATCATCTATTTGAACATTCCTCCAGTTGCTGAAAACCCTTCTCTAAGCCTGCTGATAAACGTCACCCACTCCCTTCATGGCTTTTTCTCCTTTCACCATCACGTTCTCTGTTCTTCATAATATCAGTTGTTACTCCCACCCCACATTTTAGTATAAAAGCTTCTTAATTCTTCTTGCCAGCTTTGTGTGTGTATGTGTTTTTTTTTAAGTGTTCTGAAAAAGCTAAGTTTTTCCATTGCCAAAAGCTCATCATTCTAATGTTAAAAGTCAGGGTCCAGGAAAGCAGATCCTATTATTCAATACCATCTGTGTCACTAGCTGTTCATTTCTTACATCTTTTCTTCCTTCTCCAAAGTCAAATATTCAACTAAACTAAGAAACAAAAATAATATGTGTATACGTATATAAAAATATATATGTATATCTATTTAGTTTATTTATAATAAAATGTTCTCAAATCCTATGCAGGATTTGCAGTGCCTGGGAGTTCAGTCCTCATTTATTTTTAGTACATTGTATTTTACCTAACATTAGTCAGTAGAAATTGGTAGTGGTCAGTGGATTTGCTAAGTCTAGTGAAATTTTCCAATTACTAATGTCTCACTTTTTAACTCACTCATTTTAAATTTTAAGCAGATAGATTCTGAAGACTGCGTAATCCTGTGTCCAGTTATTACGTTTAATCCTTTGTCTTCCAAAGTAGATTGGAAATCACTCAAGAATATGTGCTTCTATTATTAGATATTTCTAATTCCTAGAGTAGTTCTTTCTAAACAGGGAACAGTAAAGGATGGTTTTCATATGATGGGCTCTTTTGTTCAGTCCACTCAACAAATATTTAATAACACTCCTTTGAGCTATGCCCTCGGAGAAGAGTACTTGCTCACTGGCAAATAAGAAGTAATGCTGTCGTTTTCATTTTGTATTCCTCTGTTTTGTGTTTCTCTGGATGTTTGTACCAGTTCATTTAACACTAGTAACAAGTCTGAATAAATAATTCTAGTAAGATTGTCAAAGCTGCCTAGAGTGACATTAACCGCTAAATCTTACACTTGTGATAAATAGTACTGTGGTTATTCCACAGCTGCTCTAAAGTTTGATTTATATAATGTACCTGTTAGGATGCTTTCCGCTGCATTTAGTAGAAAACCCAGCTCAGACCAGCTCAAACCATGAGGAAATACATTGTCCTACATAACTGGTTCTAGAGTTGGGTAGCTTCCAGGATTATTGATTCCACAGCCTCACGGTGTTATCAAAGCCCCGCCATCCTTCTGACCCTTCTGCCACACTGTCCACAAGTCAGCTTAATCCGAGGGTAACTGCAGGGCTCAGAGGCCTCGTGCTTTCCTGATTACGTCCAACTGAAGGGAGTGAGCCATCTCCCCACACGTGGAATATGTCCATTCGGGGTGATGGGGCCATTCTTGGACTAATAACATTGGACTAATAAATCAACAGGGGCAGGGGCCCATAGGTTGGTATAAATTTAGTAATGAATTCACCCCTTAAAGCTGGGTTGCATTCCTGAACACAATCAGAGTTCATTAGGAAGAAGAAATGGAGAAGTAGATTTGGGATAAGCAAGCAATGGAGATCATTACAGTCCCAACAGTAGTATTGCTTCTCAATGGAAAAAAAAGACCATGTGGCTTAGAGTCAACTGTTGACAATGAAATGTGTGATGACGAGATCGAAGTGTTTATTTATGGCAGAAGCTACAGAACTTTGAGGTTCAATTGACGCCTAAGGTCATTTTCTCCATAATCCTTACCATGTACGTGCTCAGTCTTTTCCAAACTTCTTGGTGACCCAGTCCTAACGTGATATCTTGCAGAACTGAGTAGCTGAATTTGTCGCATGGACTAGAATTTTAATTGAGCTGTATTTGCATCTGTTGAAAACATGGTAATTAGGTATGTCTTAATTATAGAATGTGCTGCCTGAAAGAAAAATAAGCAGCTTCGCGCTATACCTTCTTTAAAAAGAGAACCTTGAAAGTATCTGTTTTTATAGGTAATCACACGGGAAAGTAGCTGATACTGCAGTGCACAGAGCAGAAACGTTAGTCAAAAATAGAAATTTCCATTTGTTTGGAAGGAGGTAATCATCTTTCTTTGTGCAGACTGTCTGCAGGAGGAAAGCAAACAATCTGCAAAGAGCAAAATTAAACAGAAAAAATGTAAAATTTATATAGCACTTAAAATAGTCAATTACCTAAATGTAGGTTTATGACTAGCCTGTGCACTGTAGTTTATTGTATGAACGCAATCAATCAAGCCATTTACGGATGGTATGTTACCAGTACTTTTCTTACTTGAAAAATTGTTTATCTGAATATCTTTTGCAGTTTAAGAGAATAAAAATATTTTATGTACCTTATTATAAAGCTAGTGTTAAATGTACAAAGGCTGGTTTTAAAACTGAAAACAAAATCTGCCTATCAGTGACCTTGAATACATACATTTTTTTTAAAAAAAAGTAAGCACGTGTCACCAATTTACTTAAGCTTTTAAAAACCACAGTAATTCTGCATAGGGATGGGGTAAAGTGAGATTCTTATTTTTCTCTATCAAATAATTTTAGCGTTTGAAGCGTACACAATGTAATACTCTAAAAGAACATCTTATGTTTATGCGTATGAAGGCACATATTGCTAAATATTTTTAATTAGTTGGCATTCAAAGGGGTTCGTTACATCAGCACACCCCCAGAAGAGTTTCTGTGATAGTGTATTATCTAAATCAGAATGTTCAGAATAAACATAAAGAATTCTCAAATGTGCAAAAGTACGATTGTGAAACAGTCCACTTGCTCGGGGCAGGAAACTGAGCGAGGAGTTTTGATTTTATAAAATGAGGTTACAAAACCTGAAGTTAATCAATGACTTGATACTAATTTTCTCTGTTTCACCCAGTTTAGAAAATAAGTTGTTTTACGTACACCAGGAAATGATTGTGAATATGAAAGGAATTGGCAGCAAATGTGACTTCAGCATATAGTTCGTTGTGAACGCGCTGCCTTTATCCTGTGACGGAGCCAAGAGCAGACATATGTCCCACGTGCCTCTCCCAAAACTATTAGGCAGAAAACTAGCAGAATCGCTACTGATCTTTCCATTCATGATTTATGACAATGGTCCCAGTGGAAGACGAAGTCTTTTACATGTATTGAGCTCTTTTGTTTTGTTTGTTTGTAGTCTCAGACATTGTAGGGGGCCAGGGAAGCCACTGGATAATACGTAGAGCCCAAACAATAATAGCGTAAAAACTCTACCAGAAACTGACGAGAGCTTAACCAAGCACAGTGGCCTTCCTGGGGTTACTGTTACCGGGGTGTGGCATGTGTTGTCAGGCTTCATTAGAGGAGCGTAGACATTGTTCTGAAGCTAGAGGATGGTGATGTGCAGAGGTTGGATAAAAGTTTGTCTGGTTGGGATAAAGTCACAAGTCAGGCTCACCAGTAGTCTTCCAGTTAAACAGCCATTTACGGGCAGCCACCGTCTGCTCAGCAGTCCTCATTTTAGAAGTTTAGGGAATGGGAAACGGATCTGTGATCGTATCATATGAGAAGTGCAATAATAAAAGTTTGTACAAAACACTATGGACGGATAGGTAAAAGGAGTTTTGTCTGCGAGACTTTTAGAATAATCACCAGCATCCATTTATCTAACTTGAGCGTACCAGTAGACACACCTAGGTTTTGTAGTTCCTGGGAACTTTTGAGAACTGTTTTATCCTGATTTGGTCCATTACCTCAAAGTTGAGGCCACACCCATTTCCCATAATGTGGAAGCCATGGTTTACCATCACTTAGAGCACAGCCAAGTTCAAGGGTGTTTTCAGACAAGATGCTCCAACCCTGCATAAGCTATATTTACATTTTCTTGGGGAATGCCCCTTGAAAAGGCTACACAGCAAGCCCCCCGGGCCAGGAGTCTTTCCCTGCTCTCTGTGCACCACACAAAAATGACAGCCTTAACTCAGCATTTATTTGTAAGGCTATGGATTTTCACTAGCAATGCCCATCTGAAAGCTGTAACTGGGTTTCTCTAACAAACCCGCACAATTCCTTTTCCATATGAACTGACAGAGAGGGAAAGAAGCAACTTTTTAAAAAGCTGCCTTGTCTCTTGCAAGAGGAGAGTGGCTTCCAGTTAGATACCCCAGTGCAGAGGGAGGCCAGCCTTTCTGCTCATCTCTGTGGTTGGGAGCCGGTCCTCGAGTCCCTGTGCACATTTGATCGAGCTTCTGGAGTGATTTCCTCAGTAGCAACTACAAGTCACGGAGCTGAATGACTACAGGATTGACAGTGGGTTTCTTGAGATGCAGTGCTGGCTGCAGGAATGATCTTCTGGGCAGACTGTGGAGTGACTGGATGATAGATGACCAACATCCATGCTGTATGAAGTGTGGAATTGAGCAATCACAGAGTTGATCAAAGAAATGCATGAAGGTCTGGCTGAGGTACAATTGTACCAGAATAAAATAGTAGAGCGAGCCCCACACCGGCAGTGTGCTGGCCCCAAATCTCTCTGTTTCCTCAGCAAGAAATGGAAGATGTTGGTCTAAATGACCTCCAAAGTACCTTCCGGATTTAGACACAGTGGTATTTTTACTCTTTGGCTGTACCCAGGGCATGACCTGCTGGGATGGGAAATATGTTGGCTTGTATTTTTAATCAGATGTGAAAACAAAAGAATTCTACACTTTTTCTGTTATTATGTTAAATAATTGGCACTTTGTAAAAAACTGAATTACTTGGTTATGGTTGTGCCATCATTTGATAGCATCTTCTATGATCTGTGAGGGTTTAATAGCAGAACAAAGATACTAAGATTTTTTTTAATTTAATTTTTATTTTACATTATAGTTGATGTACAATGTTGTGTTAGTTTCAGGTGTATGGCAAGTTGATTCAGTTATACATATACATTATATCCATTCTTTTTTAGATTCTTTTCCCATATAGGCTATTACAGAGTATTGAGCAGAGTTCCTTGTTCCCTGTTGATTATCTTTTATTTTATTTTATTTTATAAATTTATTTATTTATTTATTTTTGGCTGTGTTGGGTCTTCGTTGCTGTGTGCGGGCTTTCTCTAGTTGCGGCGAACGGGGGCTACTCTTGGTTGCGGTGCACGGGCTTCTCATTGCGCTGGCTTCTCTTGTTGTGGAGCACAGGCTCTAGGCGCGCGGGCTTCAGTAGTTGTAGCACGTGGACTCAGCAGTTGTGTCTTGTGGGCTCTAGAGCTCAGGCTCAGTAGTTGTGGTGCACGGGCTTCATTGCTCCACGCATGTGGGATCTTTCCGGGCCAGGGCTCGAACCTGTGTCCCTTGCATTGGCAGGCAAATTCTTAACCACTGCGCCACCAGGGAACCCCTGATTATCTGTTTTATATATAGTAGTATGTGTATGTTAATCCCAAATGCCTGATTTATCCCTCCCCCTGCCTTTCCCCCTTGGTAACCATAAGTTTGTTTTCCAAGTCTGTGAGTCTGTTTCTGTTTTGTAAATAAATCGATACTAGTATTGTTTTAACTGGTCTTATTATGCTCTTGATTTTGTGTGTTGCTAACTCAAGTGCTGGTGGAGAGGCAAGGCTGAATTTCCTTTGAAGATATATTAATTTGATCTAGAGGTCAGTTCTTTGTGAAAGATTTCTAACTGTCTTATATATTTCTCTGTTAGAAGAAGCGGAAAAACACTGATTCATACTTTATTTGTTGATGCAGGGGGAAAATGACCTCAGATTTCAAGGGGTAATCTGGAACCCCAATAATTCTTATTATCAATATATTTGTAAGAACAGCTTAGGCAGCTAATCTGGAGAAAGCTTTATGAAAATGGCTGTTGATGTGTGCATCTATTGCTTCTTAATATAGAAATTCCTAAAGTTCTTTTGTAGGTAGAAACCTACTCTAGTTACTTGTCATTCTTTCAAATGCAAAAAGTTGGGGGTATGCCCTTGGACCATATGCTTACTAAGTGTTGCTTCAAAGGATGGAACATCGTTATCACTAAGCAGAGCTTTTATCTGCAAAGTTCAAAGGAGTGTGAGGCTGTGGATTTATGCCTTCGTGTCTCCATCCGCCTCTGTTCACCTGCCATTGTGTCGACCGACATGCAAAATTATTTTGGATTAGAACATACAGGAGCGTTGGCTTATGACGTTGGCCTTTGAATGACAATATAAGGAAAAGTTAGGCTGTGAAGATCCAGTTTCCTCTACGCAGAAATCACAGAGGGTCATACGTATTTGGGAGGCTGAGGAAAGGAGTCCTGTGCTGACATTGGTGTGCTGACTAGGGAGTGGTGCAATTGAACCAATTCGTCAGCGGCTGGGGTGGAGCTACATCATCCTCACCCAAGAGGAAAGGAAGCTCTTGGCGAGGGGCTGCTTGTCTTCATTTCGCCAGTGTGGTACACAGGACCCTTGGGCTTGGCTGTGTGATGAGGGCTTGCTTATCCCCCCAGCAGTACAGGCTCTATGTCAACGCGAGAGAATCCGTCCGGCCCAGGAGCCAGATTACGGTTACTGTTACTATTACTGTTACCGTTACTCTCTTACCGTTGGCCCATCATCTTCACGCAGGAGCACACACGTGCATAGTTATCATCCACACCACGCGTTCATTCTCATTCACGTGTTCATTCTAATTCTACTCAGAAGTAAGCATCCTTGCAGGCCTAGTTGGAAATGTGGAAAGAAAACCCTCACACGACTTGCAGCCTCCTTATTTTTGTCCCTTTGGTTCCCTGTGTTCCTTATCTTTTTTGTGTGTTTGTTTCCTTCCAAGTGGAAGAAGACACGGAAGAAAGTTCAAGATCAGGGAGAGAGTCTGTCTCCACAGCCAGCGACCAGCCTTCCCACTCTCTGGAGAGACAGATGAATGGAAACCAAGAGAGAGGCGAGAAGACCGATCGGAGGAAGGAGAAAATGGGCAAAGAGAAGAAGAAGGACAGAGACAAGGAGAAGGAGAAGATGAAAGCCAAGAAGGGGAAGCTGAGGGGCCTGGGAGACATGTTCAGGTAGGTGCTGCCAGCCAGGGCCAGCCGGCCCCCGTGTGAGTGCCAGCCCAGTGCAAGCACAGCTCTGACGACCTTGTCTTTGAGGTCAGTGGAGATGCTTCTCTAGTTCCCAGGCTTCGCTGCTGTGTTTTTACTTTCTTAAGGATTGCACTTGAACTATCTCGGACCCTTTTAAAGAGCCTGTAAGATGCTATCTTGCCAACCACGTAAATAGCTGTGGAGAGGAAGGAGGGCCAGAGACAAAGGGCCCTCACAGCTGTGTTTGTTCTTTTGTGCGTGTGAACAATTGTTCATTGTTGAAGTTGAACATCGAGCCCAAGTTAGTGGTAGCATATAAAGGTTCATTAATAACAAGTCTAATTAAAAAAAATGTTACAAATAGAGCTTCAATTAAGCTGTGTTGATTAATGTACTACTTATTACTTCAGTCGGTAAAGATTTCATTAAATGCAGTCTCTGGCTGTTTCCTGACAGTTGTTTTTGTGCCCCGAAATTATACTCTAGGATTACTTAGCATATCATTTTTTTACAAATCGTGGCTGCACAATAAAAGTGACAAGTCGTTCAGAAGTTGCTCTGAAACTCTCCCATAAACGTTCATTGGAGGTGATTTATAATATTCAGGTATTTAATGTTAAATATAAAGATTGCTTGATTGTTCCATAAATTAAACCCCTAAACATATCAAGATGATGGTTTAAAATTGAAAACAGATGGCATAGCCCCTTGACTCTTCAAAAAGTAGTTATCCTGCATTATGAATCCCTTCCTTTTAGCTTTTTATTAATTGCAAAATGTGAACAAGAGTTTTTATTTTCATAGAATTTCCTGATTTATGGTCCTGAGGTTGACCTCAATAACTCAGGGAGTTATAGATAAGTCAAGGCCGTGAAGCGAGGACTCAGGCCCAGCCTGCAGGCTACACACATACCAGATGTGTCCTGTGGATGTCTGGCTAAGTCAAGTGCATGGAATAAGTAAACTACAGACACAGATCACACAGAGCCCGGCCCATTGGCAGTATCAGCTTTAATTTAAATACGGTCGCATTTCCATATTCAGTGCTTCAGAACACTGGGATTTGTATCCTTTCACACCAGAGTTTTTCTTGTTTATATACCGCTCCTCCTGAATGCATTTGCAGTCAGATCATCTTTCATCTTTATATTCCGTGTCCACGAACACTTACGGATGGAATTGAGCTAACTGCCACTTTATTTCAGTTTCTGTGTTAGGCAGAGGGCTTCTCACTCTATATATGCAAACTGACAGCAGGTAATCAGGCACCTACATAATGCACAGAAATAAAGCTGTTGTCTATCAATTAACATTGAGGGAATTTGCACCCCTGTTTTCTTTAAATCAGAGAATATGAAGTAAGAGGAAACCTCCCCTAGGATATACACATCCCACCTGGAGCCCAGTCTCACTTCCAGGTGCCCCCCCGCCCCAGTGAAGTCTTCCTGAAGGCTAATGGCTTGTAGGTTTCCTTCATTGGCCAACATTTATCTGATGGGTTCAGTGCTCTGTTCTTATTGAATAAAAAAGTAAGTAAACTTCTAGATTGTTTATAATTATTTTAGAAATTATACATTATTTTAATTATACATTATTTTTTCTGTAGCTTGGGACTCCAGAGTAAGAGAGGCTTTATGTTAGAGTTTTCTTTTTGGGGCCAGAGGAGTGGTGAGTGTGGGGACCATGGGGAAATATATATTGTTTCAAAGGGACCCTGAATGCAACCCAACCCAGCCCCGTTTTTACTAAAAGTTCTGTAGAACACTGTATGATGTTTACTCTAGATCAAATTCTACAGATTATACCTCTAACACGTAGTGAGAGCCAGCTTTGTGATAAAGAAGTTGACCCATTTGTAACTTCAAAGGCCTGAGTATTCTTAAAAATCAACTTCTGTGTTTAAGTGCAGGGACTGAAGGTATTTTCTAAAAACTGAGCTCACAGTCTCCCAGTGTTTAAGAATGGCTACTGAGAAAATCATGGGTGTCCACACTTTTCTGGGACCAATTTGCTGGAGTCAGCCCATGTTGGCTTGCGAGGGTCAATTGTTCAGTTTTTAGAAATTTTGCCAATTGATTGTTAAACACAGCCATTATTAAAAATTAGATAAGCTCTATAAAAATCAAAGGTAATTAATAACTCAAAACTCATCACTTCCTAATTATTTTATTACATTTCATGATGATCTCTGCTTTTGAGGTTATTTACACTCACTGTATTGGCACGGTGCTGATACCACACGCTGATAGCTTAAAATCAGCCGTGTTGGGGGTACTTATACCCCAGGAAGTGTATGAATTCCACAAAACAGGGCTTTTTCTTCCAGGAGAGCCACATACCACCACATGGAGAATGCAAAGTTATCCTAACAGGTTGCAGAATCTTGTCTAGTTGCCTTGAATGTGGCCGTCTTCTCTCTGGTTTCCCTTTGGGAAATGGTTGAAGCTTGCGAGTATTCCTCCTTGAAAAGAAGTTGAGAATCCTTTATTAGACTAACAGAAGCTTTTTGTTTGGTTGTCTATTGCCTCTAACTCCTTCACAGCATTATGAAATGTCCTTAGTATTTGAGAAGACTCTTAAAGCATTGTTAGACTTTTCAAAATCTTTTTTACCACCTTCCATACCTACTGGATCTAATTATTTGAGACTAATAGACTTGCAGGTTGATTCTGTTATGTTCCCTTTTTTTTTTTTTTTTAAATTAACAGAGGGGAATATAGTAAGATTTAAAAATTAGTCTCTTCCTTCCTCTTTGTTCTTTTGAGGAGAATAGGATGTGATTCCCTTAGCAGCGTTGCTTTAAAATACCTTAATCAAAACGTGTATGTGCATATAATTTCTTAGAGCACTTTGTAAGAAGATTCAAGTATAGCTGCCCAACGTAGGCCTGAAGTACAAAGCAGGGGTGTGTGTGTGTGTGTGTGTGTGTGTGTGTGTATGTGTGTGTATGTGTGTGTTGGGGGGTGTTGCTATGATTTGTTTCTGTTTTCTTGTTCAGTTATAACAGAAAGAAGAAGGTAAGGAAGGGTAAGGGGCATTAGATGTTGGGAGTCTAGCTTTTGAGGCATGTGAGCTTTTCCCCTTTAGTCTTTTAAGGGAATAATAATATGGTTTCCTTCCAAAAACAGGCTCGCAGGCTCTGCTGCCCACCGTCTCTCTCCCCTTGACCCCAAAACACACTCTATTCCCACCCCTGTAAGTTGTCTGTGATTTTGTTTACATTTGATGAGGGCCACATAGATGTACCATATCTCAAAAACTGTACCAGAGGAAACCACGGCACCTTGAGTCGGTATTTTTATTCGTTGTTCTATACAGACGACATGGTTTTCTACTTCGTGCATTGAATGGTAGTCACAAAAACAGTTTAATTATTGATAAACAGCTCTAGGAAAGAATGTTGGGAGTCACATGAGTCACTCCTCTGTTTATAAATTATGGAGTATCTGAAGTGCAAAAGCTGCCTTAATGCAAGTTTTTAAATCACAAATTTAAATCTACAAGGAATCAAATGACAAATGTAAAGTGTCCCGTGTTTGTATGAATTTCTCCTTGTACGTACTCCATCTTCTTTTGCCCCTAAGGCGCTCCCATTGCCTTGATTTAAAATGGCTTTGGATCTGAGAAGGCTGAGTTTCTCTACTAAAAAGGTAAACTTGACTTTGTTGATGTGCTCGCTCTGTATGAAAAGTGCAGGGCAGCGTGAGGGTCTGAAACGTGGAGCCTTTGTGTATGTCTGATTCTCGGATGCATGGCTATTCAAATTTAATACTATAAAATATTTCTGAGAATTCTGCAATTGTATGAAATTGTCACCAAAGAGGGAACTGAGTCCGTGCCGTAGAAGGAGAGAGATCTGTTGTTTAATGTTTGAAATGCCCCCGTTTTTAAAGGAAGGCAATAGCATTGTTAAGCAGTGTGTTTGTGTGTGAGTTTCCATCTCCAAAATGAAGTAATCAATAAGATAATAAAATCCCTTATTTAGGACGATATTCTCAGACAGTAAGCATTTAAAATTATGTATTCCTCTTTTATCAGCCCTGGAATAAGTGTAATTCGATGCTACTTTGCCTGAAAAATTAGAATCGTTTTCTTTTGAATGTCATGGAATTGCCTGCCCTCTGAGACGGAAGGTTCCTGGACGTGACCCCACTCACGCCTCAGGTGCTTTGTGTGGTGCTGTGACACATGATGGCCGAGGGCCTGCCGCCCCCCGGACCACTAAAGCAAAAGCCATGTTGCACTGTTACCGTTAAAACTGAATCCTCCAGTTACATTGAAAATGATTCCCTGGGTCCCTACAGCACGGTTTTATTGAGTTCTGTACGAGGAAAAGGATAATTTAGTTTGAAAGCTTGTTTGGTTGAAGTCAGATATACGGCTGTCTTTCCCTTTTTAGAATACAATCGTCTTCAGAACGCAGCGAACACGATCAGATTTTAAAACTCGATGTCATAGTTTGGCTCGCACCTTGTAGGCGTTTGAGAGAATAACAAACACGCGTCTCGGTTGCCTCCCTTACCTGTGCTCACTAACCGTGTGTCTGTACCGTGTTTCTCGTTTAGCCTGGCCAAACTGAAGCCCGAGAAGAGATGAGCAACAAACGAGAGTCCAAATGTCTTGAGAAGCACATATTGCACAGTTCTGTTTTTTGTTTTTGTTTTTTTTTTAAAACAAACAATAAATTTACTTTCAATGAATTCTTAGTGGCTGTTGACAGATTTTGTTTACGACATCAGCAGTTTTGATGGTTTCGTAACACCCACGATAATCGCTCTGGGACTTTCTTTTCTTGATGTCAAGCTTGGGGGTTTACTGCTTGACAAGGCAGAGAAGTGTTTTTTCCTCTCTTTTCTTGGCCCGTTTTCATCGTGGAAAACCAGAGTTCTCACTGCTGGTGTTTTCAGAACTCACCCGCCCACACCCATCGGGCGTGAGGATGGGTGCTTTGAGAGTGCGCAGTGTACCGGGTTGGTTTTGTTGTGCGACATGGCAGCTGGGGACACAGGCAGGTAGGGGAACAGTCTGCGGGCGATGAGGTGTGTGGGTTGGGATAGTCACCCATCCATCCATGGACCAACGGGCCAGTGTGAAAAGGACTTTTTGGCAAAGGTTCTTCCCTTGATGGGTTACACAGTTTAGACAAAAAAAAATGGGGTGGGGGGCTGAGAAAATAGATATCTTTGCTCAGGGATGGCTGAACCAGCAAGTTCTTCCAGGGTGAAAAAGTAGAGAGACGTTGGCAAATAATGATCCCGAGGTTGCTGGGACCCCAGGGAGTGAGAGTGCACACTCTTTTATAAAAACGTTCCTGGAAAGAGCTGCCAGGTGTTGTCATCACAGGTGTGAAAGCTCGTGCAGGTGGATCTCAGACCGTCCTTCCTTTAGAGCAAAGCCTTCATCCACAAACCCCTCATGCTTCATGGCCCCCTGGGATTTCAAACTGTAGAGTTAGCTCTATCTCCTGAGAATGGTAGAATTGCATCCCTCTCCAAGAGAAATGTGATGATGAAGAGGAAAGCCATGTCATAAGTGGCATTACGTACGGTACTGGGATGGGAGCCTGTGAGAAGAATTCACCTCCGCTCTGACCTGGTAGCAGTTGGCAGCCCGACCCTCGCCCCCTCCCCGGCTGAGCGAACCCTCCGGTGCTGCCGGAAGGAAGCACACAGAACAGTGTCAATTTGCTCACGTCAGAAAGAGCAGGACGTGTGGGTTTTTGCCTCGGGCCCAACTGCCCTGTGGATTAATGTGACCGGTTTCTCGTTGGCAGAATTGAATGACATCCAGTGCAGCCTGCTGGTGATTCAGGGGACACAGTTAAAATAAATGTGGAGAAGAATTAGGCCTGCTTAAAGAAACACAAGAGCAGTACTTTGTCATGGGAAAGAAGGAGCTGGAAGAGAACGGTTTTGCATATTTTTATTTGTTTCCTTGTTTGTCACCTGGACAGAGAACCGGTCCTTTATATAAGTACACCTACTGGGAGGTTTCCTTGCAGTAAGTTCTAAATTTGTAAATCCAATACTTAGTATATGCTTCTTTTAATTTGAAAGGAAACAGGTTCCCGTTTTTAACAGAGGAAAGTAAGTGCCAGACTGACCTCTTAGCAAAGATGAGTCCTAGGGCAGCTGATAGCATCCTTGGCGAGGATTCTTCTAGCTGAAGCAAAGAGCCTCTGACATCTCCAGCGTGGAAACTGACTGCAGAGGGAGCCGAGGGGCGCCCAGCGTGACCACCGGGCCTTGCTAAGACCTTTTCTGACGTTCTTTAACGCTGCTTTTCCAGAGACCCGCGGCCTGAATACAGAATGCAAGTGTCAAGGATGACACCTACTTTATAGTCTCTGTAAAGCAAGCCTTTACGTAAAAGAAATTTTTGACAGTTCTGAGATGCTAAGTCAATTTCAATACCAGACTGTGTAGAAAATGGCATCTTTTTTCTGCAGTTGATGTGAAAATTGAAGGCTAGTGACTATTCACTCCTTACTAGCACAGTGTAAGTAAATACCACACACTGTTGAAAACTGCACTAGAAGACAAGCTTGGCTAATGACATTTACCACAGCATAGATTGGAAATATTCTTTCTGAATGTTTTTTGTTACCATTAGAGACTCTCTATATATCTTTTACATTAAATATCGTGGATCAAGTACATGTTATTCCTAAATGGATTTTCGTCAAGCCACAAAGTATTATATAAAAGTAACTGTTTGATCCTTTCCAGCAGTCTTTTAAAGAATTCACTGGGGTCGTGACCTCTTACATAAGTGAGTGTTGGATGGGTTTCTTCTGACCTATGTTTAATAATGGCCAGTTTAGAAACAAGAGAGTAAAACTGGGTTAGATTTCCTATCATAGTGAAATAACCTATGGTCTCCTGTTAACCTTTCTGCTTACATTTTTTTTTTCTTTTTAGAACGGATGAGCCACCCATGCCTTAAGCTCAGGCCAGTCCCCCAAAGCTGTCTGATCCTTTCTTACTTAGGCCGGGACGCTGCTGCAGCAATTCTTTCTTCTCTCTCCTTCACCCTGATGCTGGCCCTTCCCTCCTGGATCATCTACTCTGTCCTACCCTCCACCTTAGAGAAAAGTCTGTCTTACCCTACCTCCCCTTCCAAGTACTCCCTCATTTTCCCATTTCCTCCTTTCTCCTTTAGCAAGCCCTGGGATCAGTCTCTATCTGCTGCCTCCATTTTCCTGTTCTCTCTTAAACTCCCTTCAATGAAGCCTTCGTCCCCCTTGGCTCCCTAAAGCCTGTTTTCATCCGGCCACCAGTGGCCTCTCCTGCTGCGTCTTCCTGCTGTATTCGCACCCTCTCGGTCCGCGGGACCCTTCGGTGTGTGGATTCCTGTTCCTCTCCGAGATCACCCTGCCGGGGTCGCCTTTCTCCCTGCCCACCCCGTCACTGTCTCCTTTGCCACTTCTGGACCTGCCCCGTCCTCCAGATATTGGAGTGCTCCAAGCTCGGGCCTCTGTCTCCGTCTGTTTTCCTGTATTCTGCAACACAGAACGTTTGCATTCTTAGAAAACAGAGCCTCGGGGCTCTAAAGACAGTCTGCTGGCGCATGACTCCCAAATTCACATCCCCCGCTTGGGCAGCTTCTTTGAACTCTAGATCAGCAGAGGCTACCTCTTCCCAGGCGCCTGAAACCTAACGTGCACGGCTCAGGCATTTGTCCGGATTGTTCCTCTCCGTCTTCCTTTCTCACGTAATGGCAGCTCTGTTCTTTCAGTTGGTTAGATCCAAAAGCGGGCAGTAGTCCTTGATTCCTATTTTTCCTTATACCCCACGTTTAATCCGTTACGTACAAAAGCAAAGGCCCGTTTGATCTGTTTTTGACACACCTCTGTAATCCTCATACTTTTCGGCATCCCCATCCCCTCCTGGATTTGGGCAGTAGTCTCCCAGCTACACTCCCTGCTCCTGCGCTTGCTTCTCTTCTCTATATTCTGAACTTCGAAGCTAGAGTCACGGCCCGTCCCTCCTCTCAACCCCCAGTTTGCTTCCAGGTCTTTCAGAGTGAAAGAGGAAATCCTGAGTCTCCCACTGGATGCTACAGGATCCACCCCTCCCCCCAGTCCCTCGGACCTCATTTTTTCTACTCTTTGCTCTGCTGACTTCACCCCGACTACCCCGGCCTCTCTTCCCTGAACTGCCAGGCCCTCTCCAGCCTTGGACCTCACCCATCCCTCTACCAAAATAATCTTTTCTCAGACGGTCACAGACGGGTTCACTCTTGGACATTTAACATCTTCACTCAAGTGTCAGCTTTCAGGGGGCTTGTCCAGCACCGCAAACTGTTCTCTCTCCCACGGGACACTTTCTGCCCCACTTCTTGGCATTCTTTGTCTCCTTTGCACTCACCATCCCCTAACATATGACCCATCCCACTTACCTGGTTTAGACAGTGTCAGGGACTGTTAACCCCCTTTTCCCTGCTGCATGCTGTGCAGAGTGCCTGGTGCATCGTCAGTGCCCAGGGAATGTACCAGATGCCTGCTAGCCCGGACCCCCCAGCTCCGCGGTGCAGAACTGCCGGCAGTGCCTGCAACAAGGCCTGCTCAGAGCAGCGTCAGCGATGACCCAAGGAAGCCCATGTGAACGTACCAGGCCTCACGGCCTTAGGGTTAGAACGCTGAGGTGGAAGTCTGTGCCCTTAACCCTGAGAGTGCATGGCAGGCCCTGGGAGCCTGGCAGAAATGCAGCATCGCAGGCCCCACCCCACATCTACTGACATCAGAATCTATGCTTATCAGCCCTGGGGAGCCCCGTGCATGTTACTGGTGGAGAGGCCGTCCCTCCTCCAGCTCCCAGAGTTTGCCCACGGCATCACTCTCCCTGCCCACAGTGGAAACAGGCTTGGGAACCGTCCTGCCGGGCTGCCTTTCCTTCCCTCGGTCCCATCGCCACTTCCCGACCAGAGTTTCTTCAGCTTCCGTCAGACCACGGCCCTGAACCCTTGTCTCAGGATTGGCTTCTGATGAAACCCAGACTAAGATAATGTGTTTGTTGTGTGAACAGATAAAGAAAATCCATAAAATTGCTAGAGTAGGTGGTGACAGTGCACGTGAGGAATTTTACCTGGAGTGGTTTTGCATGTTATGAGCAGTGACCGAACCAGGGCAGGGCTGCTTGTTTCCACCTTTGGGAGATGAAATCACCTCCCTAGTTGGCCTGTGGCTGAGGGGATGGTCCCCAGGGAGCAAGTCTTTTCATGCTCCTAGAGCACATCATGTTCTTTGGTTTGTTGTGGAAGTGACTGTTTTCTCTGCTCTTAGTAGTCATAAATGATTTAAGGATTTTCTGTTCCATCAGACTTGCAAAAAAGATGATACAGTTTCCAAGTTAAGTCGTCCTGTCGGGCAGGCCCCAGCCTTCAGTCTGGGGGCAGTATGGTTGAGGGGTTATAGGTTCAAACAAGGAGTAAGTGTTAACATTGCCCTATGGATGTCTTCCTAAGCCTCAGATGTCAGGCTCTGGGCGATGGCGTAAGATCCTGTCCCTAAAAGAAGTCAGAACCTTGGTTTTACTCTTCACAATTCTCTGAACAGCTGCCTCAGAGAGAATTACCTGGTGGCTGACCTCCCCCTTCTGGGGGCCACTCCCACCAGGTTTAGTTTACAGACTGCCCCACCCCTAGGTGGCGCTCTGGAGCTTTTCCCTCCCAGCCCCACGGGGCCTGGAATGGTCCTGACCAGTGTGAGGTGTGGCTTGACCAAGATGGGGACATCTCACCTCCTTCGCTTCTCCTTCCACAATGTCTGTAATGTTTATAACTTATCTTTCACCTGTATTGAAAACAGCATCTCTGTTTCTCACGATCTTTTGGTTTATGTTACAATTCCAGTCCTTAAACAAAGAAACTAAAGGAACAACTTTACATTCTCTGTCCACACAAAGGAACAGAGACTTTGAACTGAACTGACACAAACTAACTGGAAAATATACCCGCTTTCTGTCCTAAGCTCTCTCCGTCTCAGCTCTTCCAGTTAATTTAGAGGGCTGTCCATCCGAGACCACTTCTTGGCCCTCCTTTCTGATTTTGGGGGTGATGGGCCGGTCGGTACAACTTTAAAGAGAAGAGCATCCTTTGGGTGGCGTGCAGTCACTGAGCCCTGGGGCCGGTGGACAGGCTGCCCAGAGTACTATTCTCAATACTCCTTTAAATCCTCAGAATCACCTTGTCAGGTAGGTGCTCTTTTTAGCCCCATTTTATGGATGAAGAAACTAAACCCACAGGTTGGGAGAGGTGAACTAGTTACAGAGGCCACCCAGTGGGTGAGGACGGGGCCACTGGGTTCGAAGGCCTGTCCCGCTTTAGGGGCAGGTTTCCGCCCCTCTGCTGGGCCACCCGGCCTCCTCAACCTTTTCCTGTGGGTTCTGCTGTGCCAACCCCATGTGGGAGCTGCGATGGCTGTGAAGGTTGTCATGTGAAGTGGCCACTGCTGCTGCGTGCTCTGAAAATGTAGACCCCTGCTGCTAGGCGGGAAGCGTGGAACTTAGTACCTTTGGAACCTGGCTTTTGTTCCTATTTGATTTCTGAAGCTTATTCTGTCTGTGGTCCTCTCTCTCTCCAAAATAATTCTTAAGGACTCAGGAATTTTACTGTTAATTAAGAATTACCAGTTGCCACATCCCCTTGTCCACAGCTGACCCTCAAACTGGAACGCTAGCGACGATGATTTTGAAAAGGCTTTCCTCCTGCTCTGCTCTCAGGATGGCCCCCTAGTCCTGTGAAGGCTCTGACCTCCTTCCTGTTTTCACACCTCATTTCCCTTCCCTTTCTACACACCTTCGCGATGGATCCATCACTGCTGTCTCGTTTATTTTTTTCTATTAAAATAATTGTGAGGCTGTTCGTCCTTTCCTGGGAGTATGCTCTCAGCGTCAACTTCCTCTTCTGAGCCTCTGGTGTTTCTTCTGCCCCCTTTGTCTCACCCACGCCCCATCCCTGCCGCCCACATCAGCACCTGCCTGGCCCTTGGATGTGCTCAGCCCTGGGGCCTCCCCTGGGAGGCTCTCCCGGCTCCATGCCTCCTGCCTCGGTTCCTCCACTACTGTGTCCATCTGGGATCCTCATCCCTGGCATTGCCAGATTCCCACTGCTGCTTGCAGGGAAATAATTTATCTAATTCGTGCTTCTATAACTGACTTTAGCCATCAGGAGAGCATCTCAAGTGTACTTTTGAATTCCTAGAATTTCAGGTTTCTTTTCTTTCCTTCTTAATTTTATCTCCTTTTAAAATATAATGCCAAAAACTTTTTTTTTCTTTTTTTTCTTTTTTTTTTTTTGCGGTACGCGGGCCTCTCACTGTTGTGGCCTCTCCCGTTGCGGAGCACAGGCTCCAGACGCGCAGGCTCAGTGGCCATGGCTCACGGGCCCAGCCGCTCCGTGACATGTGGGATCTTCCCGGACCGGGGCACAAACCCGTGTCCCCTGCATCGGCAGGAGGACTGTCAACCACTGCGCCACCAGGGAAGCCCCAAAAACAATTTTAATTGAGAAAAATGAGAGGATCTACTTTATCTCAGTATAGGTTGATTCTGGAACAGTTTCAGACAGGTACTCTAAGAAGAGGGCGGTTTTCCTTTGGTGTGTCTCTAGGGCCTAGCTGCAGCCGCTTGGCAATGGCAAAGCACTGATAACCACTTGTGTAGAACACTCTCTACTGCGCACCCAAGCTGTCTTAAGCACACCCGGGAAAGGCGATTCCCCTGAAATAAACTTGGTGTGATGTGTCTCCACATTCAGGTAAGTATAAATGAGCAGTAAACCTGCTGATGGGCCATCGTATTTGATAAGTAATTCTATTAAAGGTAAACTTTCACGGCTTCTTTGCAAACTGGCGGGTGAGAGTGGAGATCTGGGGCCAAAGAAGTCTTGTGAAGGGCAGCGCGTTCCCTAGATGGTGCTTCGGGCAGGAAAGGCACTTACCTGGTGGGGGGTGTGGCGTGGGCCTCTGGTTCCGATGACTTCTTTTTTGTTGTTTATTGAAGGACAGTTGATTTACAGTGCTGTGCCGGTCTCTGCTGTACAGCGGAGTGACTCGGTTATACACAGATAGACATTCTGTTTTTTATACTCCTTCCCACTGATCACTTCTTAAGGGAACTGCCTCTTCCTCCCACCGCATCCAGTGCCCTCTCTGTCACCCCATCAGCTGTGCTGTCGGGTGACTCGGAAGCAAGTGCGGTAGGTTTGTGCAGCCACGCATCTCACACAAGGGTCACCTGGGCAGTGAAATGAATTCTGAGTGTTTCACTCCTCACCTGGAAAGAATTGTTTCCAACCATGAGGGGGTGGATTCTTTTCAAGTCTGTTTATGGAGCGTGTGGGATTCTTCGGTAACTGTGAGGTAAAAGCTTTAATGCACACATTCCACGAATACTTACTGGAGGCCTGCTCCAGGCAGGCTAGGCTCGATGCCAGGTGCGGGGGATTGTGTGACGGGTGTAAAGGGAGCCCGAGGGGACCCTGGGCCTCAGGAGGGGGCCTGTAGGGGTTGAGGGGGGCTCAGAGAGCCGGTGGGCCCAGCCCGGGAGCCAGAGTCAGCCTCCCTCCAGAAGATGACCTCAAAACCGAGGTCCTACAGATGTTGTGACTTATGTATCTGAAGGCGCTTTTGGAGGAGAGGAGGAGTTTTCATCAGAGGGATTCAGACTCCTTTGATGTGATCCTCAGCAAGAAACACATACGGGCCAACAACTCCAGTAAACATTTTGCCGTCTGATCCCTGCCCTTCCTCCTCGTGATGGGCTCTAATGCTGAGAGGCATCAGAGTATAGAGCTTGAGAGCCTGGACTCTGAAGTTAGATGGCTCGGGTACTCCCAGCTGTACCCTCGGCAGCCTTGGGTTTAGGGCAACTTCGTGAACACCTTTGTGCTTTACTTTTCTCAGTTGTAAAGTGGGGATCATAATGGTAGCTGCTCCCCAGGGTTGCTTGGAAGCTCAAGTGAGCTGATACGTGCAAAGCACTTTAGAACCCCTCCTGGCGCAAAGAATGCGCTATGTAAATGCTAGCTGTTGTAGTCATTATTATTGTTCGGTAATTCCATTTTCGAGAAAAATGTTGAGTCCCACCAGATCAGTTTTACATCTTTAATGGGTTGCAACACCCAATTTGAAAGATGCTGTTTAGGTGGTAGAAATCCTCTAGGTTTGCAAAGGTGTGGGGGGAGGAGCCTGGAGGCATTTGAGAAGCAGGGTGGCTCATCGTGAAGGACTCATGACTCAGTTAGGACCTTATCCTGAGGACACTGGGAAGCCTTTCGAGAGAATGACTTGATAAAATTTACATATTTTTAGAAAATTATAATTTTTAATTTTAAAAATTAAAAGGGCTGAACCAGAGAGAACACAGAAACTCTGTTAGGTCTCTGTTGTAAAAATCATGGCCAGAAATGGTGGTGGCGGAGGGGACAGAGATACAATATACATTTCTCAGGAGGAATGTAGGCGACTTGATTGTTTGGTTAGATATAAAAAACGAGAGAAAGAACAGTAAGAGATAATTCCATGTTCTGGCCTGATCAGCTGGGTGGATTGTCACGTGCAGACAGGGAAACCCCGGAATAGGATCGTATTTGTATACTTGGAGGAGGGGAGTGACATGTTGAACCTGGTGTTTACTTATCTGCAGGTAAAAGTGGAGGCGACATAGGCAGAGGAGGGGGAGGCCTAGCGAAGTGGAGATTTGGGAGCTGAAGACAGAGAAGGTGACTCTGAGCCTGGGGCAGTATCAGTGGAGGGGCTGCCCAGGAATTGTGTGCAGGGGCAGAGGCCAGAGCTCTGAGGACCCTTCAGATGCCCGGGGCCTCAGCGTGGGGATCAGTTGGCAGGAGGAGATGCTGGTGATCCAGGAGAGGCCGCTGCAGAGAGAGGAGGAAAACCAGAAAAGTGTGGTTGTCAAAGCCAGGGCAGGAGTACGTTTCTTTTTTTTTTAATTATTTTATTATTAAAGTATGGTTACTGTATGGTATTATATGTTACAGGATGTCAACATAGTGATTCACAATTTTCAAAGGTTCTCCTCCATTTATAGTTTTTACTCAATATAAACTATTGGCTATATTCCCCGTGTCGTACAGTATATCCTTGTATCCTATCTTACACCCAATAGTTTATACCTCTTACTCCCCTGTCCCTAATTGCCTCTCCCCGCTTGCCTCTCCCTATTGGTAACCAATAGTTTGTTCTCTATGTCTGTGAGCCTGCTTCTTTAAAGAATGAAATTTTGCCATTCGCAGCAACGTGGATGGACTTGGAGGGCGTTATTTTGCTAAGTGAAATAAATCAGACTGAGAAAGACAAATACTGTGTGATATCACTTAGATGTGGAATCTAAAAATACAACAGACTACGAGTGCATTTCTTACTCGTTAGAAGGATGTGCTCCCACCAAGGAGTCACAAGTGCTCATGGCCTCGGCTGCATGGGAGCTGCTGACGTCAGGAGGTGTCCCTGGACCCGTGTTGAATGGTGACCGTTGTTTCGTGCTGTACTTTAGTGTCTCTTTGTGATGCCAGTACTGGCAATCTCCTGACGCTAATTCTTGTTCCAAGTTAAGGATATTATATATCAACTCCTGTTTCAGGAAGCAAAGCTCTTTTTTTCTTTTTCCCCAACACTCTCTACACAAGCACAGAGACCTGTGCCAGATTTCCCTGTTTTTGAGCAATAGAAATGATGTTTTAAGTGGCATGTTAATCCCAACTGCCGATTTTCACAAAGGTTTGTAGAAATTAGGATTCGAGGAATTAAATTTTTTTAAGTAAGTTATTACCAAAATATAACTTGGAAGAAAGATGAATAAAATGATGAAATGGTTTTGTTGACTGTGGGATCGCTCTTTCCTTCGAGGTGGGAGAATTTATCGTCTCCCATCTCTGTCCTGTTCCCTCCTGTTGGCAGTTGTTGGGTTGCTGTGCACGTGACCCGAGCGGGTGGACCCTGGTGACTCAGATGCTACGTGACAATAGGACCCTCCTCCACTTTTGTCTCCAAACAAGAAAAATCCTGAGGTCAGATAAATTGCTTGCTTCATCAAAGAACCAGCTTTAAAATTACCTTGTGTGAAAGATTTTTTTTTTTTAAATATTGTGACATTTTAACCATTATGATATATACTCAGGAGTCCTCATTTTCAGACTGTGCTTTCCCAGGACGTATTTTCCCAAGATTCATTAGTGCTTCTGTTCCCGTGGCTTCAAAAAAAAAAAAAAGAAATTTTTTTTTTTAATAAACTGTGATTTGCAGATATCTTTGTTTTTCAAGGCAACACTGCTCATGTTTTATGTTCCATCCAAGGGGATATGAAGTTTTGGCTATGTTCAAGCTCTTAATGGGTTTAGATACTGTTCAATTGGTATATTGAGCATGGCCGTGATTTTAGTTTATTGCCCTTTCCTGAAGGGTTCCTGGCTGTGCTCTGCTTATATGCATCATTTTTAAAAACCTTTTTATTATTTTTATATGCATTTTTGCTATCATGAATCATTCTGTGTTTTCTGTACTTTATAGCCATTGCTGCATTCAAAAACATTGCAACTAGATTTCTTTCTGGAAATATATTTCCCAGGAAAGTGTAGAATTATATGTATTCCCTGCTGTGGCACAATTTTGACTTCTTTTATATTTTCAGTAATAAGGTATTGTAAACTAAGTAATTTTTTAAAAGCAGAAAATGTAACTAGTTAGCTATTATTTGGTCATAGTTAGAAACCAGTACAAAGCTTTAGAAGGTTATTACTAAGATTTTAGATCTGTCTTCTCAACTTCAATGAACAAATAGAAAAAAACTTATATAACATTTTTCCTATGGAACTCTTTTCTTGAAAGGTCCCATATTTAAATATAGCTTTATCCATATGGGTCTTATTATCTTTACTGTCAAAGTTTTATGCTTTTTCTCTTAGAGTAGACCCCCGTCTAGTCTGGCAAAACTCCTTTGAACATTATTTTTCTTGTGAGATGAGAGTTATATAATTCACTAAAGCAGGGTTTTCATACTGTTTCCAGATACTCTGGTCAGCAATAGAACAGGATATTTTCTTCTAGAAGTATCTTCCACTGTCCTGAATACATGCAGCTGAGCTGCAGCTGTCTAATTAGAGAGAAACACCATTAACGGCCGAATAATAAAAAGTGTGTGAAGGTGTCTCTGCTCCCCCACTGGAGAAATGCCCACATAGCATCAAAAACAATGAGGGGAAATGAAATCACTTCTGACTCAGGGAGTGTGGTTTGCTTCTTGTTTTCTACTGAGAAGGCTTTGTCAGCCCGAATGGCGGTATTGTCCTGAATGGAGGAGGCTTCTGTTGGCGGGTTTTTTGGTTCTCATTTAGTTCTGCTCTCTCCCTCTTGGAAGGCTGTTGGCCCCATCCTGCTGTCCCTTGGCCACCACGGACTGACTGTGAGGGTGACATCTTGAAGAGAAAGTTAGTTGCTGGGAACTGTAGGACTGAACCAGTTGAGGTATTGATGTGAAGATGGGATCCTTTCCAAAGATGTTGCAAAGAATATAGTCTCCTTTCCTTTATTTGGGAATCTGAATACCTGAAAGGAAACACTCCTTCTTGCCTTCTTATCTCCGTGCTTTTATCTGTGAGAAATGGTTTTGGTTGTAGCACAATAACTGTGGTTAAAGGAAGACATGGCTTATTTTTCTCTAATTTAAAAGAGGTCTGAAGATTGACCATCCAAGCCTTGTATGGTGGCACCAGAGCATAAGCAATGTCACTATCTCCTTTTTACTCAGCCATCCTTAATATGTATTGCTTTATTTTTTTAATTGTGGTAAAGTACATATAACATTTACCATCTTATCCGTTTGAAAAAAAAAACTTTTTACATTGAGGTATAGTTAATTTACAATGGTGTGGTAGTTTCAGGTGTACAGCAAAGTGATTCTGATATATATGTATATATTCTTTTTCAGATTTTTTCCGTTATAGGTTATTATAATATACTGAGCATAGTTCCCTGTGCTATACAGTAGGTCCTTGTTGATTACCTGTTTTATATATAGGAGTGGGTATATGTTCATCCCAACTTCCTAATATGTCTTGCCCCTC
The DNA here is from genome assembly GCF_059928025.1 of Delphinapterus leucas. Taxonomy (NCBI): domain Eukaryota; kingdom Metazoa; phylum Chordata; class Mammalia; order Artiodactyla; family Monodontidae; genus Delphinapterus; species Delphinapterus leucas. Next base: position 17,600,180 of record NC_143130.1, on the reverse strand, counting down.
CTCATCCCCTTTGGTAACCACAACTTTGTTTTCTGTGTCTGTGAGTCTATTTCTGTTTTGTAAATGAGTTCATTTGTATCATTTTTTATTTTATTTTTTGTTTTTTTTTCTTAATTAATTTATTTATTTTTGGCTGTGTTGGGTCTTCGTTGCTGCGTGCGGGCTTTCTCTAGTTGTGGCGAGCGGGGGCTACCTTCGTTGTGGTGCACGGGCTTCTCATTGCGGTGGCTTCTCTTGTTGCAGAGCATGGGCTCTAGGCGCGCAGGCTTCAGTAGTCATGGCACGCGGGCTCAGTAGTTGCGGCACACGGACTCTAGAGCGCAGGCTGAGTAGTTGTGGCCCACGGGCTTAGTTGCTCCGTGGCATGTGAGATCTTCCTGGACCAGGGCTTGAACCCATGTTCCCTGCATGGGCAGGCGGATTCTTAACCACTGCTCCACCAGGGAAGCCCTGTATCATTTTTTTAGATTCCACATAAAAATGATCTCATATGATATTTGTCTTTGTCTGACTTACTTCACTCAGTATGATGATCTCTAGGTCCATCCATGTTGCTGCAAATGGCAGTATTTCATTCTTTTTTATGGCTGAGTAATATTCCATTGTGTGTTTGTGTATACATACACAAATGTGTGTGTGTGTGTATGTGTATACACACACACACATATATATATATTATATACCACATCTTTATCCATTCTTCTGTCCTTGAACATTTACGTTGCTTCCATGTCTTGGCTCCATCTAAACCATTTTCACATTGCTGTGTAACCATCACCACAATCCTTCCCCAGCACTCCTTTCATCTTGTAAGGTGGAAACTCTATCCCCTTTAAACAGTAACTTCCTGTTCTCCATCCCTCACCCCTAGCAACCACCGTTCCAACTTTCTGTCTTTCTGAGTTTGACTGCTCAAGGTATTTCACATAAGTGGAATCACACAGTATTTATCTTTTTTCGACTGGCTTATTTCACTTAGCATAATGTCCTCAAGTTTTAAACATGTTGTAACGTGTGTCAGTATCTCCTTCCGTTTTAAGGCTGAGTCATATTCCATCGTATGTATCCACCACATGCTCTTCATCCACTCATCCATCCACAGACACTTAGTTTGCATCTGCCTTTTGGCTGTTGTGAAGGATGCTGCTACGGACACGAGCGTCTTAACGTGCATTTGTGTCCTCACTGTCGTTCCTGGTGACAACTCTGAGCATCTTGTCAGAATCCTACGCAGGAAGAAGCAGGAAGGGGAAAAGGCAGCTGCTAGTGGAGGGAGCCCCCTTTGTAAGGGTCTTCCCAGAAGTGCCGCCATCCACCTCGATGACCCAGAGACGGAGACTCACGATGATAATGAAATAGTTAATATTTATGGAGTGCTGGTATGTGCCAACACCGGGACTGTATCGTCCATTTAATTCTCAAAATAAATCCGTGAGGGTGGTCGCATCTCATCCAGGAGGTTTAGCGAAGTTGTCCAAGGGTAGTGAGTCACATAGCTAGTAAGAGGCAAAGCTGGGATTTTAACCCAGGAATCTAGCACCAATGTTATGCTCTTAACTACCATCTTCTGTTCCTGTTTTCAGAGGAGCTGGGGAAAACAGTTTTATCTCAACTAGGCGTGTTTCCTCTCCCGACCAAATCGGGGCTCCGCTTCGATGGAGGGGGAGGAGAATGGATATGGGTAGGCAACTCGCAGAGTCTGCCCTGGGGCGCCTTCCCCTGGGAGCTGCCTCTTCATCTCACGGTTTCTGAAGCCCGGTGGCCTCTGGCCTCTGAAATTGCAGCTGCTCCGTAGCACTGCGTTGCTGGCCACCGTCACGCTGCCGTGCCAGCCAAGCCCCACCACCGGCCAGATCATTTTGGCTTAACCCAAAAGACGGGGAGTAGACCACAAATCCTGGAATACCTGATTATATCTACCACTTGAAGTGGTCGTGATCTACCCAACGTAGGGAGCCTAGAGGAGCTAGCTGGAAACACAGGAGGAGGGGCTGAATATACAGATACTTTTGTTAGAAAATTGTTTCTGTTATTTACTGAGTAATGATTTCTGCCAGCAGTGCATTACCTGTTTAAAAACATTGTATTTAATCTTTGCTACTACTACTTTTTATAGTTAGTATTTTTATTATTATTTAATAGTGCCAATTGCCACACATCAGTAACCCATGTCTTTTTTTTTTCTTTTAAAAATTTATTTATTTATTTATTTGGCTGCACTGGGTCTTCATTGCCGTGCGCAGGCTTTCTCTAGTTGCGGCGAGTGGGGGCTGCTCTTTGTTGCGGAGCATGGGCTCTAGACGCGCGGGCTTCAGTAGTTGTGACTTGCGGGTTCTAGAGCACAGGCTCAGTAGTTGTGGCGCACGGGCTTAGTTGCTCCGCGGCATGTGGGATCTTCCCGGACCAGGGCTCGAACCCGTGTCCCCTGCATTGGCAGGCGGCTTCATAACCACTGTGCCACCAGGGAAGTCCAACCCACGTCTTTCTGATTTTGGAGTAGAAGTTCTCAGTCAGTGTTCTAATGTTGATTGTACGAATTTGGTGCCTTTTTAACCCACTGATTTGTATGGATATATTCCCCCAATATTCCAGCTAGATCTTGTCTTCTGGGACTTAGATGGTCATCAGCATTCAGCTTTAACCCTCTCTGTAGAAAGAGCTTTCCTTCTTTAGTGTGGAGGAAGTAGTCCTGAAATAAATGATTGGTTAAGACCAATCACCTTCTACTATCCTTTGAATCCTCTTCTTCTTTGTAAATAATAAGGCTATCACATTGAACTTAGTTGTTTGTCTTAAACCCTAGCCCAGTAGTTCTCAACCCCCAGGAATTTGCCCCACAGGGGACTTTGGCCGTGTCTGGTGACTTATATGGTTGTCACAAATGGGGAGGGGGTGTGCTGGCATGTGGTGGCTGGAGGCCAGAGATGCTACTTAACAACCTACGATGCACAAGGACCCCCTCACCCCACACACATAGGATTATCTGGCCTGAAATCTTGACAATGCCAAGGTCAAGGAACCCTGCCCAAGCTCAACTGCCGTCCAAGATGCAACTGAGTTGTTGACCTTCAGATAAGTTTCCCTGGATGCTTTGGTGTTTTGTGTCCGGTTGTCTCTGGTCCATCTATCGGCAATACGTCTCAGCCATCATTCTGTGTGGAGGACCCCTGCTTAAGAGTTAAAATTACATCGACCACGTTCGAGTGTTTTACAGTCTAGTTGATGTTACGCCATTTAAGAAGCTTGCGTGGTGACCTTTCTTACAGTTTATTTTGAACGTGATTTCAGTGCAATAAAGATTTTGCTTTACTTTTAACATATAAATGAACATGAAGAACCTAAGGGGGCATTCGAAGGGGTTAAGGTCAGTCTAAGAGGGAGAAGGGTATTCTGTAGTGGAAAAAACTTGGGGTTTAGAGTTTGAAGCCTTCTGTTCCCAGCCCAGCTCTACCATCTCTGGCATTTAACCCATCAGCCTCAGTTTCCTGATCTCCACTTGCTTCACATTTCGTTTGAAGAACGAAATGAAAGACTGTGTATTGAAAAAGCTTTTTGAAATTTTAAGGTGCTGCATATCTGTCAGCTCCTGTTGTTTAAGTTCTTTTCTCATGGGCTTTTCTCCCCTTAGATTAATTATTCCTGTGTTAGTTCCTAGATAAATATTCTGAGTGCCTTTGCTAAAAAAAAGATGTATAGTTTATTTCTCTCCAGAAATATGTGTGTATACATATATATGTGTGTGTGTATTGCCCTCAGTGAAATGAGGTTTACTAATATACCATGATTATACTAGTTTAGACCAGACAGGTCGAACTTCAGCCCAGGAAAAGCAACATAATGATATCCTGTAACAGCTGCTGTAACTGGGGAGATGTGGGGATTTAAACCGACTGTGAGTAGTGTTGGCTCCGGTTCCAGGAGGGTTTGTTGGACAAACATGCGTGTTCTGACAGAGCCCCACTTACGCCTTGTGTTTGCCAGAGAGTCATGGAGCCTCAGACCACACAACAGGCAGAGCAGACGTGACCGTTCTTAGGAGGTGGAAGTGAGTTGGGATGAGAGGAATTCCAGGCCAGTGCACAGATCTACAAGTTCTGTATTGGAATGCTCGTTGAACTCTTTAGACAAATAAGGGAAAATGTGGTGGTTGGCCATCTGTCAGATTTCATGTCCCCTTCCCAGGAGGGGCGTGCTGATTGGAGGGGAGACCCTAAACCTGTCTCTTCCTCCTGAGCCCCTGTCAATCGATCCCTGAACCCATCCCAAGACTATGGATCGCAGTTACTAGCCGGGTTCTTACCCACGGGTGAGTCATAAACAATACTCAGTGCTGTGCGTCCTGGTGGAGTGAAGCCCCAGCACAGAAGAATAAAGAAAAGAGCCATTGCCAGATTTTGGTGTCACACGGTCACCTTCTGTATGTGTTAGACTTGCCAGGACCCAGGTGCACTGTAAGAACACGGATTTTAACCAAGTCTGTGACGTTAGGTGCTTTGTTCTTTAAGAGGGTGATGTGAGTCAGGTAGACGGTGGGTGTGGGTGCTGAGGCCTGAGGAGCCACAGCCCCGGGGCGGGATTGCTCCTTTTTCTTGGTCTAAGAATTAGGTGTGGCCTCCAGCACTTGGTAATTTGCCTGCACAGCCCTGTTGGGCCTTAAAAGAAAGGGTCAGCTCCTTAATTTTAAATCTGAATATGCAAATCAACTGAAAGATAAAAAATGAAAAGCTCTGACTCCTAATTTACTCTGCAGAGAGTATTCTCAGAAATGTGAATCATCAGAAATTGTTTCCTATCATCGACAGAAAAAAGTGCTGACTGACACCTTAACTTTACAGATAATGAGATCTTTGGGGAAGTTTTAATCCTTCATAGTTTCCCAGAGTTGTTTCCTTCCTCCCCTCCCCCGAACGCCAATGACCACGTTATCTATCTGTCTTTACCCCTTTCATTTGCTCTGTAAACATAAGGATAAGAATATATTGGAGGGTGTTTTAGCTGTACCTGTAATTAGGTATCTTGTATCAATAGTCAAAACATAGACTTTGAAGCACAAATACATATTTAACTGAGGGTGAGTATTTCTGAGTCAAAAAAGATACCCTTAAGCTGTGCGTGTGTTTGCATTACTTTCTCAGCATTTATAACCTGGATGCCAGTTTGAGCATCAGATAGGCAGATGGTAACAGAAATTATTAGAATTATCTTTGTTACTAAATACTCCTGACTTTGTCCTAATAGAAAAAAAAAAGGTATTTTGTAAAGTATCATTTTATCTTTTACTTTTTCTTCTTTCAAGTGCCCTTTTACATAGATGTGTTTTTTGACTTAGGTCTCATTAACATTTCTTATAGGAACTGCCTTTGGGGCGGTACCACGTATTAAATTGTTCTGATGCTTTAGGAAAAGGAAAACCATGGTAACCAGATATAGGGTGTGATTATTTGCCTCTAACGTGGCAAAGTGTTGGGTTTAACAAAAGAAGCTTAATACAAATGTTCCAATTGACCCTTCTCATCACTCAGGCTGCTTAGAGCTCAATCAGTCTCTCATTATTATCAGAGTTATTCTAGCAAAGGCAGCAGTGATAGTATTTTTCATAATCACTCCTTGAGCCAAATGTAATTTGCAATTTGTAGTATTGTATTATGAAACAATAATGCATTAAAATGAACAGTGCAGGAATTAGGAGTATAGTGGTAAAGAAAGGATCCAGAGAAGTAGTTGTGGGACAGACTCTCTCAAAATCATTTAAAGTGGACATGGCTGATTTCAACGCCAAATTAAGCATTTAGAAAAATCAGACTTGTGTCTTGTTTTTACTTTATTTAATTGTGTGTGTGTGTGTGTATATATATATACATTTTAATCTTATATGTAATAATATATATATTATTTATTATAAAGTCAATGTAGTAGCTGGGGGAAAACAAAAACAATTACTTAGCATATTATTTGCCTTTGCGTATTTGGTGTTTTGGGTTAGCGTAGTTTGATTACCTGTGTGGGTATGTTTTGAAAAAAAATGAGGCATATCAAGCCTTATAAAAATCCTGTATGGAACAGTCATTACTGATTGACCCCTTTTTACAAAGAGGAATTTATTTACTATAGAAAGTATGTAGTGTGGTCCATGGACTAGCTGATGTCAGGGAAGCTTTAATATAATTAAGATATACTTTCACCCATCTTCTGTCATTTGACTTGAATGGCTCTAAGTATAGATTATAAATATTATTTCAGAGTTATTTATGTGTTCATCTTGTGTTTTGAAGGATTACTGTGCTTGCTTGTTATTTTTTTTTTTTTCCTTAAGCCTTTATATCTGGATCCCGCGCTTTTTCGGGGGTGTGTGTGTGTGTGTGTGTGTGTGTGTGTGTGTGTTTGGTTTGGTTTTTAAGATCTTTGGAGTTTATGATGATTCTTATAAAGTCAAAATTGATAATGTGCTGGGTTCAGTTTCTTAATTGCTTTACTATTTCCTTGTCCGTATCCGTCCTGGACTCCCGCAGTGTCGGGTTACTAGGCATATCTGTGCATCCTTGATTCGATAACACAGGCTAGGACGCAGGGGAAGAATGCACTTCTAAGGGCATTTAATGGGGGTCCTGAGAAGGATATGTTGTCCATTAAGGGAACATCACGTGTCTGAAGGCTGTTGTAGCTTGGTTAAGGAGAAGCTATATTTTCTTTATTAAAAAAAAAAGTCACTTATTTTTTTCCTGGATGCCAAGCAACACAAATTTAGTTTATTAAATCTAATCAGACTAGCACTGATGAAAACCGTACACAATCAAATAATGATTCTCAAGTCTGCAGATTTCCTTTTAAAGAGAACCCCTGCTACAGTGTGCTGACTTCAAACTGCATCCCATTTGACAAAAGCACTATGAAGTTGTCACGCACCCTCTCCGAGGCTGCTTCTCATCATGGTTGATTACCAAGATGTTTTTTGCCTAAATGGGAGCTTTCTGCTTTTCCTAATCAGCCCTCTTTTGCCTGATTGATCCAGCATTGCCACAAGCCACTGCTGAGCCAATCGGTACACAATCATGGTAGCAATTTCTTTAAATGTCACTGAAATATGGAAGATCCTGTATGGGAAGGACACATTAGAAAGGACTCTTTTCCCCTCATTTATCAAATGGAGGCCGAGGTGCACACACACACACACAAAAGGTAGGGCCAGAAACCACGAGCACATCATCGTACAAGAGAAATGCACGCAGGGACTTCTTGCTGTCTTACCCTCTGATTGGGTTTGGGCGGTTTGACACGCTTCTGCTGTCGCCCGGCATGATTTGCATACGTAACGCAGACAGCGTTGACTTCTGGAGCATCGCTGCACTTAGAAATACTGGCAACGTCCTAAAAACGAGTACATGGCAGTTTGTGTGATCCTTTCCAATGATTAGAATCAGTTCTTGACCTTGCGTCTGAACTCCTGCCCTTCACAGAAAAGTTCATGCAGGAACAGTGTCCCTTGGACCTCCTTGCTGCCCAGCAATACAAGATTTATCTCATTGATTTCACCCAAGATGTTTTAACCAGATGCTCTCAGTATAAAAGCATAGAGTGACTGGCCGATTTGGAGGTGGCTGGGTGTGGTAATAAGAAGAGTCTTGGGCCGGAATTCCGGTTTTGCTGCTTACTTGCTAGATGACCTGTTAAATCACTAAATCGCCCTGTGCTTCCTGAGGTTTCCCCTGAAGAACACATACCTCATATGCCGGTTATTGGAATCAATGAGATCAAGTATACATAAAGAAGAATTCAATAAATTCTAGTTAAGTGTTGTTAAGTGAGCAAAAGAGCCTACAACAGGTGCTCAGTTCTACGTCTCACTTAGGAGTGAACTTCACGGGTCCGGGAATTTCATTTTCTCTAGGAGTGTCCAAGTTCAGACCCACCAAGGTCTCTTTTTTTTTTGTCTTTTTAATAAATTTATTTATTTATTTTTGGCTGCATTGGGTCTTTGTTGCCACAAACAGCGGCTACTCTTTGTTGTGGTGTGCAGGCTTCTCATTGTGGTGGGTTCTCTTGTTGTGGAGCACGGGCTCTAGGCGCGGGCTTCAATATTTGTGGCACGTGGGCTCGGTAGTTATGGCTCACGGGCTCTAGAGCGCAGGCTCAGTAGTTGTGGCGCACAGGCTTCATTGCTCTGCGGCATGTGGGATCTTCCCGGACCAGGGCTCGAACCCGTGTCCCCTGCACTGGCAGGCGGATTCTCAACCACTGCGCCACCCGGGAAGCCCCCACCAAGGTCTCTTAAACTCACTGAGGTGAACTGAGCTCTGTTCCTGACTCGCAAGGTGACTTTGCACAGCTCTGCATGCAGACCTCTTGGGCCTCAATTTCCTTGTCTGTCAAATGAAGACATTGGACAAGGTGACTCGTCTCTAGGCTTCCATCTTCAGACATTTGTGCATGTGGAGCTTCAGTGTACTTGGACAGGAGTGCACTAGAACAGTCTGCAGAGACACGTGGCTAGATTTTTATTTTCTTTAGCTAAAACTTAGAGCAGCTGCCTTTTAGGGCTTTAAGGGAAAAATCAGGTCCTAAGTTCATCACCGGGGTGATGAATTAAGGGGAGTCACCGCTGGCACCAGGAATGTAGGGTAAGATTATACGAGATTTAACTGATAAAGAGTTTGTAGAGAAACTTGGATCCAGAACCACTTAGGAAAAGTATCACTCAAAGGACTACATAGGAATGAGGTTAAAAGCTGGTGATTTTGCTTTGGTTTGAGTGAACGTGTGTCCTGAGGCATACAGGTTGCTGATGGGGATGCAGGAATGGCACAGGACATGGTCTTCGGTTTTGCTCTACAGGTTCTTGAACTTGGCCCACTGGGCAGCTGGCATCTCTCAAGGATCTTTAGGGCCCTGGCGCATTAGTATAGCAGGCAGTGGTCAAAGACAGGGTAGCACAATGGCTGTACCAACACATGTGTCCACCAGAAACTGGAAGGTTCCAGAAAGAGACAGCGAGTTCCTGGAGAAAGGGGGGATTAAATCACGTGATGGTGCACATATGTAGAAATTAGGGGAAAACATAGGGCAGGGGATGGAGTTAGAAGACTGTGTTGACCATACCAGTGTGGGAGTTGTTGGGTGTGGGGGGAGAACGCAAGGCTTCTGGTAGCTGACACTGAATTTGGATTTGTGCCATTTTCACTTCTCTCCCCAGCCAAGCATTATCACTTAACCTATATGTTTCTTAGGGTAAATAGTAATACAAGTCTTATAGCAAAGAGAAATACCAGACTTCTAGGTGACATTTCAGTGAGTTATTTTGGAAGAAAATCTTATTTTAAAAATTATTTCTCAAAACTTACAAGATAATTGGTTCTAGATAGTCTGTTCATCTATTTTTAAATATGGCAGCAGATTTTTTAGACTTTCTTTTTTCCTCTATTGTGTTTTCAAATATGATATTAGGAAAAGCCCTTTCATTACAAAACCAATTTTATTTTTATTTTATTTATAGCAGGATGCTGTGTGTTATCATTCAGCCTAATCTTTCCTAAAGGTCTCTAATTTTAGTAGCAGTAGAAAATATAGTAAAAATAGTTCAGTGTTACTTCTACCACAGAGAGAATGAGGTTAATTTGCTAAAAACCAAAATGATGGTTGAAAAGCACAAAACTCTTATCAGTTAATTTTTCATGATGGCTCTTTCTGTATAAAACCAGCAGAATTTTGTTGCAATCCATTGTGACTGTTGGTTTGTTTGTTTGTTTCTTCCCGCATTCAAGTGCACATCTTGCCCATCACTCTTTGCAATAATAATAATATATATGGCTGATCTGGCAGACGGCAATGATCTCATTTGTAGCACGTCATGGTAGAACCCTTTGGGCAGATTACTTGGAGATTAGCTGAATGGAAACATCGCTGTATCCTTTATGAAGAAAGCCATATGTTTAAGCAAAGTTGCAATCAATTTCACTCTGATAAGACGGGCTCATCCACTGTATCCTTCTGTGAAAGGAGTCTTCAGTGGCTTGTTGGCACTTTTTTCATTGTCCCTTCTGTCTCCATGGGGCAGTATCAGTAGAGAAATTTTTCCCTCTCAATTTTTTCTCAAGCTCTCTATGTTTCTTTTTGTCTCTATTTAAAAAAAAAGAAGAAGAAAGGCCATTCTACTGTATTAATACATCCTGAGATTTGACCAAGAAGTCCTTCTAGACGTGGCAGACATTTCTCTTCGAACATGTGTATGGGATGGTCAGAAGGCAGCTGGTGAAACTGATTCTTTGCTGGGAATGGCTTTGCTTCCTGGACATACTGTTAGCACAGTGTTTTTTCAGCTATGCTGTTCCTTGGAAAATGACCCATTTGAAATTCATCTGTGGCTTTTAAAAGATAATAAAATAAGTGTAATTGATGTCCTCCAAGTTTCTAAGCATCTTGCTATTCAATGATTGTCTTCATAGGTTGATTACTGATTTCAGCTGTGAAATTGACTTTGTGAGCACATGTGTAGCTGAAATTTTTCAATGACCTCCCCTGTCCCCCTTTCAGAAAGAATTAAGCGACTATAAATTAAGATGAACATTAGACTAGATTGGCAATTAGAGTGATGAGGATATAGCTAATTCCTTTTTCTTTTTATACTCTAGAATGGTTGATATATTTTTTTCATTTACAGTCTTTATTTCATTCTGTCAGAAAGTTATATCTGAGGGATCCATTTTTACCCCAGTTAACAAGTAATGTGCTGTGCTTTTATGGAATGCCTTAAAGAAATCACATAATTTATTAACTAAAGCAGGCGTTAAGGGAAGTGTCCAAATGCTAACCTGTAAACATTTTATCTATGGTTTGTTCAGGTTTTCATACATTAATCTTGAAACTCTAGTTTTTAAAAGGAAAATATAACAGTTTGATAATAAATTTACAAATAATAAAATAGTATATTCTGATGATGATGAGGCAGCCGAGGAAACTAATATTTTGGCATCGAATACAATGAGAAAAAAATTCACTTCCTAAATATGAGTTGGGATTCGTAGGTTTTTTGTTTTTTTTTCTTTTTAATCATGTGTATTTGAGATAAAAAACTGAAAGTTGGTAGACTGAGATAGAAAACTGAAACTTTCTTCACAAAATAGGACGAAGACCATTTAAAAAAAGATTTTAACAATAGCTGATTAAATTCAGTGTTAGGTTTTGGGTTGAAAATATCGAAACTGCTTTAAAACATGGGAAAGTCAACCATGTCAGTTTTTCCCCACATTATTAACTCAAAGGGCAGATTCTTCTTGGAAGATTAAACTGTACCTTTTGGTAAAGATAGATGATATATCTTGTATCATGGTAGTGTTTCTCAAATATGGTACACGGTTGAATGTATGTAATCTAGAATGTGAACCAGCAACACAAACAAAACAGGTCAATATGGCAACGTTGTATTGTTTGAAGGATATTTATGAACTGAAAAACTAAATGGTTAAATGATTTACCTTTAGGAATCTGTATTATAAGTAAAATGTCACATACAGCTGATTCACTTCATTGTATAGCAGAAACTAACACAACATTGTAAAGCAATTATACTCCAATAAAAAAAAAATAAATGTCATGTATTAAGATTTGAACTTGATGCTTTTCTTGAAGTTAGAATTTAATACATTTTATATTTCCAGGTGCCTCAGTGTTGCAGAATTTTCATGATGGGATTCACATGGGCTTTAAATACCATCTACGTGCTGATGACACTCCAATGAATTTGTCTAGCCCTGTCCTTAGATGCTCAATAAATTTTTGTCAAATGTTGGCTTCTCCTGGGACGTATCAGTTGTTTATGTTTGCTCTTTCATTTATTAATTCATTCTATAAAGACAATCATTATGCTTAACTCTTAGGCATTATTGATATATTGACAAAAACAACGGAAAGAGAAAGTTTTTATTTTTAATGCTTTGTATTTATTAGTTTTAAAAGCATAGTACATAGCTTCTCCCCTGTGAGACATCATCATTTTCGGGGCTTAAGTTCCCAGGGAGTTTTTCTTTTCTTTTTTTTTTTTTTTTCTTTCTTCTTTTTTACCACTGAAATGATCTTCTAATTTCTAAATAACATTAAAAGTTAAGGGTAGATTTGCTTTATGGAAGTTAATTTTACAGGCAGTTTTCAATGCCATTTAATAATACACATAATTTTGAAGGAATAGTGGTGGTGAGACTTTAACTTTTTTCTATTTTAATATCTTGAGAATGCTTTCCCTTACTTATTTCCAACATAGTGTTACTTTGGTGAACCCATGAGATATTCCCATGTACACTTCCTGCATAGACCAGTATCTGACATCAGATTTATATCAGAAAAGAAAGACACATGCTCCCAACCACACCAGTAATTGAGATACTTTTTTCTCTTTTATATCAGCTTTGGACCAACTCTTTTACTCATCTATTTCTCAATATGATTAATTGTCACCATAAGCCAGATTCCTACTTTGTGCTCAGAAAATGCTTGGTATACTTTATATATTTATGAATGCTTAGTTGAGTAACTGTCTATAAAAGATTTCTTTTTTGAAACATCTGGTGACCAAATCACTACAGATGAACATTATTTCAGGGGATGGAACACATGCCTTCCAGGCAACATGGTCTGGAGAAAAGTAGAAAAAAGTAACAGAGCAGGAAAAAGAATGGATACCAAGTCTGAGGTTTCTAAGGTATTTTGGGTGCCCGAAGGGAATAATATTAGTGTTTTTTTGGAGAGCCTTGAATTCAGTGCCCATATGTGGAAATGTGTGTGCACTGTTTTTGAATTGCGTGTTTGTTTCTCATGTTTGTTTTTGATCAGATACAGATTTCCAAGTCAAAGATGCCACATTCGGCGATAGCTTTTCATCAGATTTAGGAACAGTATTTGTTGAGACTTCCTTAAAGCTTTCAGTTTAATAAGCCCAAAGTACGATCACAGTGTAAATTATCCTTTCTACTTTGAACCTTGCAAATGTGACCTTGTTTGTCAGTGTTTAGACTATGAGGAATGTTGCCAATAAAACTGTGAAAATAAAGAATAGTTGTTTATGGAGAGATCGTTAAAAAGATGATTGTGGGGGCTTCCCTGGTGGCACAGTGGTTGAGGGTCCTCCTGCCGATGCAGGGGACACGGGTTCGTGCCCCGGTCCGGGAAGATCCCACATGCCGCGGAGCGGCTAGGCCCGTGAGCCATGGCCGCTGAGCCTGCGCGTCCGGAGCCTGTGTTCCGCAGCGGGAGAGGCCACAACAGTGAGAGGCCCGCGTACTGCAAAAAAAAAAAAAAAAAAAAGATGATTGTGGATTATCATTCTGCAGTCCTAAGAGAACCCCACTCTGATGCAGAGTTTTATCCTCCACACCTGACGTACTCGGCACTCTGTTCTATACATTTATGGATTGTGTGTTTAGTAAGAATGAACTGCAAGAATTTTGTTGTTATTTTTGTGTTGCCTAAAGAAAAATGGGTATGGAGGCCATTTCCAAAAAGGGTTTTCTCTGGAAAGTTCTAATTAAAAAGGATTAAAGTAATCTGATTGAAAATATTAATACTGGGCAGGAGACACTGGGGCCTCATTTTGAGGATGCTCACACTTCATTGAGTGCATAGGTCTTCATCCCAAAAGAACGACAACGCGTTGTGTATATATTGACAAGTTAGAATTTTTTGTTATCAACAGGTTTGGCAAACATCGAAAAGATGACAAGATTGAGAAAACGGGTAAAATAAAAATGCAGGACTCCCTTACATCGGAAGAGGAGAGAGTACGGATGAAGCAGGAGCAGGAAAGGTAGATTTCAGTTATTTGGTTGAACCTTATTAGAGGGAGGCTCTTTTGTTCCTTTCTACTCTTTCTTTCTTTTCTTTTTAATATAAAGAAATTGCATTTATTTTATTTTTGTTTTTTTCTGTGTCAATCCAGATACTGATGGTTGGATGAATACAACATAAAGAACGATTGAAAGAAAAAACCTTATATTTATTTGAGGCATTAAAATGAATTTTATTGGTTTTAGTTAAGATCTTTGTATAGGAGATGGTAGGGCATATGAGATGAATAAATCAACTAATGATCAATAAATCAATGAATGATCACTTAAAATCACAAAAAATATGTAAAATTCTGTCTAATTCATCTATGAGTATATAGTATATTATAATACTTTTAAAGAAATGCTCATCTGGAAATAAAACTCTGAGTTTTTATATCTCATTTAAAATATTTTGATTTCTAGTAAGAATTGAGGAGGCTGTTGGTTTTTTACTATGTTGTTTTCCTATCAAATCTGACATCTATTTCTTTTTTCTCCTTCTATTTTGCTATCATATTTTGTGTGACATTTTTTACTTAAATTTTACTCCATCTCTTCCAGAAAGATTATTATCTATTGTTGAGTCATTTCATGTTGGGAACCCAAAGACCAGTGAAATAAATGAGAAGTTACTTGAAGCAGACACTTGAAAACCATTTTATGAGCAATTAGAATTTTTCTCATTATAACTCGCGGGGGGATGAGAGAATCATCTCACCCTTGTATTATTAGAGTTTGCAGGCTTGGAGTGAGCTTCTCTGTAGCAGCTATTTCATTTCAAGCTGCCATAGCAAGAGCTACCATGCCTCTTTTACTTTTAATAATCTGGGGTATCAGGAGCATCAGAAGCCTTGATCAAGGCTATAAAGCTAAATATCATCCACAGTTTAGGATTGTAACCCAGCATCTCTAAGACCAAGTGTGGTATTCTTACCATAATTCTAGAGTAGTGATACCTTTGATCTCATTCTGTTGGGTTTTTTTAAAATTTTTATTTATTTATTTATTTTGGGCTGTGTTGGGTCTTCGTTGCTGTGTGCTGGCTCTCTATTACATAATTATTGACTATATTCCCCACACGGTACATTTTATACCTGTGACTTATTTATTTTGTAACTGAAAGTTTGTACCTCTTAATCTCCCTCACCTCTGACAATTTCACCTCCTTATTTCTCTCCTCCCTGCAACGCCCTCTCCTCTGACAATCACTGTTTGTTCTCTGTGTTTGTGACTGTTTCTGTTTAGTTATGTTTGTTCATTTGTTTTGTTTTTTAGATTCCACATATAAGTGAAACCCTAGGGTATTTGTCTTTCTCTGTCACTTAGTATAATACCCTTTAGGTCCATCCATGTTGTTGCAAATGGCAAGAATTCATTCTTTTTTATGGCTGAGTAATATTCCATTGTTATACCACATCTTCTTTATCCATTCATCTGTTGATGGACACTTAGTTTGCTTCCATATCTTGGCAATTATAAATAATGCTGCTAAACAGAGAGGTGCATTTATCTTTCTGAATTAGTGTTTTCATTTTCTTGGGATAAATGCCCAGAAGTGGAATTGCTGGATCATACGGTAGTTCTATTTTTTTGTCTTTTAAGAAACCTCTATTTTAGGGCTTCCCTCGTGGTGCAGTGGTTGAGGGTCCACTTGCCGATGCAGGGGACACGGGTTTGTGCCCCGGTCCGGGAAGATCCCATATGCCGCGGAGCGGCTGGGCCCGTGAGCCATGGCCGCTGAGCCTGTGCGTCCGGAGCCTGTGCTCCGCAACGGGAGAGCCCACAACAGTGAGAGGCCCACGTACCGCAAAAAAAACCCTCTATTTTGTTTTACACAGTGGCTGCACCTACTTACATTCCCACCAACAGTGTACAAGGGTTCTCTTTTCTCCACATCTTCTCCAACACCTGTTATTTGTTTGATAATAACTATTTTGACAGGTGTGAGGTGATATCTCATTGTGGTTTTGATTTGCATTTCCCTGATGATTAGAGATGTTGAGCATTTTTCATTCACTTGTTGGCCATCTGTATGTTTTCTTTGGAAAAATGTCTATTTAGGTTTTCTGCCCATTTATTACTTAGGTATTTTTTGTTTTTTGTTTTTTTTTATGTTGAGTTCTTTGTTTTGAATATTAACCCCTTATTGGATATATCATTTGCAAATATCTTCTCCTATTCAGTAGGCAGCCTCTTTGTTTTGTTGATGTAGTTTCCTTTGCTGTGTAAAAGCTTTTCACTTTGATATAGTCCTTTGTTTATCTTTGCTTTTGTTTCGCTTGCCTGAGGAGACATATCCAAAAAACTATTGCTAGGAGCAATATCAAAGAGCGCTCTGCCTATGCCTTCTTCTAGGAGTTTTATGGTTTCAGGTCTTATGTTTAAGTCTTTAATCCATTTTGAGTTTATTTTTGTGCATGGATGGAGAGAGTAGTCCAGTTTGATCCTTTTGCATGTAGCTGTCTAGTTTTCCCAACACGATTTATTGAAGAAGCTGTCTTTTCCTTGTATATTCTTGCCTCCTTTTTAGTAGATTAATTGCCCATATGAGTGTGGGTTCATTTCTGGACTCACCATTCTATTCCATTGATCTGTGTGTGCTTTTGTGCCATTACTATACTGTTTTGATTACTATAGCTTTGTGGTATAATTTGAAATCAGAGAGAGTGATACTTCCAGATTTGTTCTTTTTTCTTAAGATTTTTTTTGGCTGTTTGAGGTCTTTTGTGTTTCCATACAAATTTTAGAATTATTTGTTCTAGTTCTGTGAAAAATGCCATTGTTAAGTTGATAGGCATTGGATTGACTCTAGATTGCCTTGGGCAGTATGGTCATTTTAGCAATATTGATTCTTCCAATCCATGGATATGGTACATTTTTCCATCTGTCTTTGTTGTCTTCACTTTCTTGCATCAGTGTCTTATACTTCTTTAGTTAGATTTATTCCGAGTTATTTTTATTTAGACTTTATTCTCTTTGGTACAGTTCTAAATGGGATTGTCAGGGTTGATTGTTTCATAGAACTGTGAGCAAGTTCTGAGCCAGTGCTGTGACCTTCCTCTACTTTATGGCTTCTGTTTTGGGAATCTTATCCCTGAAACATCTTTTTTTTTTTTTTTCCAATTCTCTCTTTCCCACATGTTTCTCATCTGTTTAAAACATATATCTTGGGGCTTCCCTGGTGGCGCAGTGGTTGAGAGTCCGCCTGCCGATGCACGGGTGACGGGTTCATGCCCCAGTCTGGGAGGACCCCACATGCCGCGGAGCGGCTGGGCCCGTGAGCCATGGCCGCTGAGCCTGCGCGTCCGGAGCCTGTGCTCCGCAACGAGAGAGGCCACAGCAGTGAGAGGCCCGCGTACAGCAAAACTATATATGTATATATATATATATATATATATCTTTTTTTGTTTGTTTGTTTTTTGCTGTACGCAGGCCTCCCTCCCACCGTTGTGGCCTCTCCTGTGCAGAGCACAGGCTCCAGACGCGCAGGCTCAGCAGCCATGGCTCACGGGCCCAGCCGCTCTGCGGCATGTGGGATCTTCCCGGACCGGGGCACGAACCCGTCCCCTGCATCAGCAGGTGGACTCTCAACCACTGCGCCACCTGGGAAGCCCTAAAACATGTATCTTTTTAAGGTCTAATTCTAAATTTATTCTAATTCCAATTCTACAGAAAATTTGAAAAAAAAACCCATAAAACAGGAAAACAAAAATTTGCCTGTAATAACACCACTGTTAACATACTGGTCTATGCCATTCTAATTTTTTTCCTATAAAATACATATTTCCACACATGTGTACTTTTAAAAAGCTGACATCTATTTTCAATAGTTAACAGCTATTTTCATTTTGATTTAGTTTGCATTTTCATACAGTTTTAGAAAATCATGTTAAATGTTTTCTGGAACAAGGCCAAGGTTGTATGAACAGGATGGATGGGAGGGAAGGACAGAAAGAAGGAAATAAGGTCTGAAAGATGAAATTTTAGCTGTGATAACTGGCCAAATTCCCCAGTTCTCAAATAATATTTACCTCATATGTTATTCATTCTATTAAATGAGATTTATAACTTTAACTGGCTTACATTTTGTTGTCACTCAGCAGGGGATACCCATGATGATATTATTATCTATATCTACCTTGTAAGTTGGAAATATTTTCAAGGAGACTGAGTGCTTCTAGTAGAGACATGAAAAAGTTAATGAATTTCTTATGAAATTCTTCCATAATATGAAGATTATTTATAAATCTTCTAAGGACTTATGGCTTGAAATGTTCCATTATTCAAAGTGATAATCACCCTTAAAAGCCTTGTGCTTTCAATACCTGGCCATTGAACTATCTTGGTCCGTAGTGGTGCCCTCCCGGTTCTGAGTGTGGCATTTTTGCCTCCAGTTTCCAATCACTGGCATTTCTCTTTTCAGTTTTACCAACTGTTCCCAATATCTGCTTTGAGTAAGTACTTGAAATTTTGATAAAAACTTTTTTGTGGTCTTTCTTAGTTGATAAGCTCCTTTTCAAAGATGATATATGTTTATTAGTTTTTGCAGAAATTAACATTTAAACAATATGTATCATAATGTAGTAGTAAAGTTTCTTTAAAATGCATGAATAAAAAATTAGTGAAATTACAGAAGGAATAAACTGTATAGCAATAATAGGTGCATTCCCTGTGCATCTGAAAAAATAAGCAATTTTCACATCTTTTGGCTTGAAACTTGGTGTTCAGATTCCCCAGATTCTAGCATCAGAACCCAGATATCCTGGATAATTTTTGCATGCAGGTCACATATTGTCATTCAAACACAGCTTGACTTTTAAAATTTAACCTTTTATTAGAAAAAATATATTTTTCTATCATCTAGCAGAGTTCTTCATATTTTCTCTGACCTCTTAAATCCTTCAGAAAAGTCAATTCTAATCAATGAGATTAGTTCATCAGACATATTTTAAGAACTTATTGTGCAAGTGAACAAATTTTTAAAGAATCTATTAACTTTGTAGAAGTCTAAAATAGACCAATACTTGGGCAAATTGGAACAGATTTTATTGACAGTCTGTAACTGGAGTAGGAGAGGCAGTTTTATTTTTGATGAGACCTGTCTTAGATGTATTTGGCATTGTAGCTTCTCTTTGAGTTGGAAATAATTGTAGGTGCTTTGACGCTTGTGAAAGCTCCAACATGATGTGAGTGAATGAGCAAGTATCTATGAGAGAGAGAGAGAGTGTATGTGTGTGTGTTTTGGTTAGTGAAATATCATTCTAGCGTTTTATTAGTGTAAAAGAGAAATTTTTGTTGTTCACGGTATATTAAGTACATAAAATGATGGTATACATTTTTTATTATTATTATAATTGTTCCTCTCTCAGGGATTCCGTGCCTTTGTTAAGAGGGAGAAAAGATTTAAACCTCATAATATTAAAAAATCAACGTAAGACATATAATCAATTGTGAAAGTTGGTGGCCACAGAGCTTTGGGAAGGGAAGAGGTTGGGGGGCTAGAGTTAATAACAAACACTTCATAGCGATGGTAATTTGGGGTCTAGATCTAGTTCCCAAGAACTTATGAATTTAGCAAAATGGAAAAATTCTACATCCACGCTCAGGTACAGGGCTCATGGTGGGTGCGCATTCTCGTAACTGCTTAGATTCTGGAAAAGTTGTGGTTGTATTAGTGATTAGTACTGCCTTATGAATGCTGTTCTTTTATCTCCTTTTCAACTCTTAACCATTTTATATTATAAAACTGCTATTATCTCATTTTAGCTTTGAGGGATGAAAGTTAACTCCCCCCCGCCTATTTATTATAAGGTACCACTGTGGATTTCAACAACTTACCTTCTTCCCTTGAATGCAAATGTATCTTTAAAACAGTTGTTCCTGCTCAATAATTTTGTTTAAGGCCCCATTCAGAATGTGGAAGGCTTTTCTTTTCAAATCAACTTTTGCCCCAATATTACACAAATATTAAAATCCTACTTAAAATTATAACTGTGTTTTCAAATTTAGTGGGATATTGGCCTTCTTTGGGGAATTCAGCATAGACACCTCATTGGCAGCTTACATCTTGGTAGGTGGCAGTTAGATTTGCCCAGCAAGGTAAGCTGAAAATTGAAGATTTCTGACATCTGCCATTTGCTGAAGTGTTTTGAGGGGCAAATAAAACATTCAGTTGAACACAGGCTGCTATTAAATCGAACTGTTTTTTCCAGTTGCCTTGTAGCTTAAATTTCATTCTGCCATGAAATTGGGTTTTATTTGACGAATTTCTATAATACTGATTTTTAGAGAGAGGAAATATTGTTGGGGAAAGATCCAGGAAATTTATTCCCAGACTGAGGCTTCTGGATGGTAGTGCAATAAGTTGGGGGTCAAATGTTTCCCAAAAGAGTTGATTTCAAGCTCTTAAATACTCTTTTGAAGATAGTAACCCTTATCTAATATGTAGCAATCTGAAGTTTAATTTTTATGTTAAACTAATATTAGTATATTCTATCTTCTGTAGATGTTAAAAGTGTTTTGTTTTGTTTTTTTAATATTAAAATCATTAAAGGTTACTTTCTGCTTCTTGGAGTCTTTTTAAAAAATGCATGATTCAATACATTCCATATATTGAGGCTTCATAGCTTTGGAAGTGGAAGTATTTTGGATACAGCAGAGTAATTTAAGTAACCATTGATTTTTCCATCATGAGAAGTTGTTCTTCAGTCGTGCTTCTCAAGCCTTATATCTTTTCTGGCTATAGAAAAACTATACTTCATAGTCATAAAAAAGTTATTTTCATTTTACTCTACTGCAATTAGTGCTAGAAGCCATTTATTGTAAAAACAAAAATTCTAATGAATAGAAATGTTACAAGAACAGAAGTCTTGTGTGTTTTATCCTCCTCATGCATCATCCATTTTAATTAGAGAAAAGGGTAGTGAACACTGCAACGAGTCTGGAATGAAAATCATTAATTGATGTCAAGCTGAAGAGAGACCGTTAGCATGAATTTAGTGACAGCAGGAAAGAAATTAACGTTATTACTTTATTTAGTATATTACATTATTTTGTGTATTCTTTTCTATGCAGGTTCAAGGCAATTTCATTTTCATAATGGAAAAGACTGTTATTTTTCTAACAAAAAAGAAAGATATGAATATTTATGTTTGAACATACCAAATTGAAATGATGAATTCTTTACTAACATTTTAAAAAGTCTTAGTAAAAAGTTTTAATGGTTGTTTTAATATTTTTGTTAACATTCCAAGAATAGGGAAATAGTGCGTGAAGATGTTGCCCATCAATGTCAGAACAGCTGTCTGCCATCATTTAAACCTCAGAATGGTTCTCTTGTTTATGGCTCAGAACGACTTTCTGGACTGCTTAAAGCAATAGACATTTATTTCTTTGGCTAAGTTTTGGGCTAATCAGTTACTTTTGTCATTGGTGAGGTTTGGCCCGAGAAGAATTAGATGGATAATGCTAAACAACAACCTGACTGTTCAGAAAAATGGATGACTCTTACATCTTAGAGATAATTTGTGACCCCAGGGTCACCGTAAAAGGACGGAGGGGGTGTCCTTTTATAGCATTGACCATCTGGAACTGTTAAGGGCTACACTGCAAGATACCCTCTTTTTGAAAAGTTTCCTTAAACTATGCTATTCTCCTTAAACAAAACTGTTTTCTCCTCTGAGCCAAATTTTTTTTTCTGAAATAAGAAAAATATGAAAATGAAATGTCAACGTGAACGTGAAAATATACAACATGTATATAAAACTTTTGGTTGTGTTGCAAAGTCCCTTTTCTCACTTTATAATAAACAAGACATTCAAATGTAAAAGTATATAATAAAATCATTGTGTGTCTTTTGTTGACTGAACTGTCACTAAAATGCACCAAAACCACAGTGCATTCCTCCTTTTAAAACCCTACTTTTTACTGCCATTTGCACAGCAAGCTTCATTAGCATTGATTTCTAGGATGAACTTTGAAATACACATTGGTTCAGGCTAATAACCAGATTTGTCAGTCCTTTGTGGCCAGTCCCACCGTCGGTGGCCGCAGTTATACTGTAGTTTTATTCTAAGGTTTCCGTCAAAAGTATGAACCACTAGCATGGAAAGGAGGGATACAAACAACTTTTATAACTTTGGGGATAAATTTATTGGTAATGACAAAGTAAACAATAAAAATATAATTTCTTATGTTATTGGAGCTTAAGGGAAAAAAATCAATGTTTTTAGAAGGTACTATAGATGTGACTGTAATGTTTATTGGATGTAGTGATGAGTGACAATTAGTAATAATGTGCAGCTTTGGGTAAAAGAAAGCAATTGAGAACTGGCATTTATGATTTGTTCCTCATGCCACTAAGCATTTCTTCTGAACCATTGACTTGTCAGAAATTGACTCCAGTCAACATGAGTTTCTGTGTAATTTGGAACAAAAGAGTATTCAAATACAGGACCCATCAATAATACACTGAAACTGATGTGTAAGTAGTTTGGGGAGATTATCTAGGTTTCGTGCTTCCCTTGAGAAGAGACTGTTCCTATTCTCTTTTTCTGATGGCTTAACATTGCCACACTTTCCAACCTCAGTAAGCAAGAGTAGTTTCACTTTTAACCAACCACAGGGTTCAATCATTTTTAAACCAATCCAAATCACTCCCTTTGGTTTCAGGAGGTTTCAGAAGTTTTGGCTTTATTTCTAATATAGCCTCTCAAATTTCTTTGGGCTCCCAAACTTCAAGACTTGTGTGAATGCCCACTCACCCTGAATATTACCTATGATTAGGTGATTGTCCGATGGTGACCAAATATAGTAGTAAAGTGGGTTGTGAGATAAGTGATCCTAATTGAGCTTCAAAATAATACCCCACTGAGTTGAAGAAAGAAGTCATTTCCCTCTCTTGAAAGTTTTTCTGGCTGAATACAGAGTCAAAAAGACAGTATGGTGCTAAGAATAAAATTATCTCTGAACTTACTAACTTTTTTATTGTGGATATCTAGTGTTTCGTGGTATCAGCTTCTATAATGCCATCCTCGACTGTCATATTTGCTCCTAAATGAATAAGTAGACTACAATAAAAAATCTATAAATGTGACATTAGAATTTGAGTTCCTACTTCTCTTATGGGTGTTACAACTTACATAAGTATAATACAATATTGAAACCAGGAAGTTGACATTGATACCACCTGTGTGTATAGTTCTGTGTCATCTTATCACATGTGTAGATTCATGTAACCACCACTGCAATCAAGAAACAGAATTATTTCATCACAAATATCTCCTTTTATAGTCCCACTCACCCCTTGCTTACAGATTAGCACCATTAATCTGTTCACCATGTCTATAATTTTGTCATTTCAATAATGTTACATAAACGAAATCTTTTTTTTGTACATCTTTATTGGACTATAATTGTTTTAAAATGGTGTGTTAGTTTCTGCTTTATAACAAAGTGAATCAGTTATACATATACATATGTTCCCATATCTCTCCCTCTTGCGTCTCCCTCCCACCCTCCCTATCCCACCCATCCAGGTGGTCACAAAGCACGGAGCTGATCTCCCTGTGCTATGTGGCTGCTTCCCACTAGCTATCTATTTTACATTTGGTAGTGTATATATGTCCATGCCACTCTCTCACTTTGTCACAGCTTACCCTTCCCCCTCCCCATATCCTCAAGTCCATTCTCTAGTAGGTCTGTGTCTTTATTCCTGTCTTACCCCTAGGTTCTTCATGACATTTTTTTTTCTCACATTCCATATATATGTGTTTAACATATGGTATTTGTCTTTCTCTTTCTAACTTATTTCACTCTGTATGACAGACTCTAGGTACATATAACTCAATTTCATTTCTTTTTATGGCTTTCTTTATTCTGCTCTGCAGTAGTTATTTCCACTATTTTATCTTCCGGGTCATTTCTTTTTATGGCTGAGTAATACTCCATTGTATATATATGCCACATCTTCTTTATCCATTCATCCGATGCTGGACACCTAAGTTGTTTCCATCTCCTATCTATTGTAAATAGAGCTGCAATGAACATTTTGGTACATGACTCTTTTTGAATTATGGTTTTCTCAGGGTATATGCCCAGTAGTGGGATTGCTGGGTTGTATGGTAGTTCTATTTGTAGTTTTTTAAGGAACCTCCATACTGTTCTCCGTAGTGGCTGTACCAATTCACATTCCCACCAGCAGTGCAAGAGTGTTCCCTTTTCTCCACACCCTCTCCAGCATTTATTGTTTCTAGATTTTTTGATGATGGCCACTCTGACTGGTGTGAGATGATACTTCATTGTAGTTTTGATTTGCATTTCTCTAATGATTAATGATGTCGAGCATTCTTTCATGTGTTTGTTGGCAATCTGTATATCTTCTTTGGAGAAATGTCTATTTAGGTCTTCTGCCCATTTTTGGATTGCGTTGTTTGTTTTTTTCTTATTGAGCTGCATGAGCTGCTTGTAAATTTTGGAGATTAATCCTTTGTCAGTTGCTTCATTTGCAAATATTTTCTCCCATTCTGAGGGTTGTCTTTTGGTCTTGTTTATGGTTTCCTTTGCTGTGCAAAAGCTTCGAAGTTTCATTAGGTCCCATTTGTTTATTTTTGTTTTTATTTCCATTTCTCTAGGAGGTGGGTCCAAAAGGACCTTGCTGTGATGTATGTCATAGAGTGTCCTGCCTATGTTTTCCTCTAAGAGTTTGATAGTTTCTGGCCTTACATTTAGGTCTTTAATCCATTTTGAGCTTATTTTTGTGTATGGTGTTAGGGAGTGTTCTAATCTCATACTTTTACATGTAGCTGTCCAGTTTTCCCAGCACCACTTATTGAAGAGGCTGTCCTTTCTCCACTGTACATTCCTGCCTCCTTTATCAAAGATAAGGTGACCATATGTCCATGGGTTTATCTCTGGGCTTTCTATCCTGTTCCATTGATCTATATTTCTGTTTTTGTGCCAGTACCATACTCTCTTGATTACTGCAGCTTTGTAGTATAGTCTGAAGTCAGGGAGCCTGATTCCTCCGGCTCTGTTTTTCGTTTCCAAGATTGCTTTGGCTATTCAGGGTCTTTTGTGTTTCCATACAAATTGTGAAATTTTTTGTTCTAGTTCTGTGAAAAATGCCAGTCGTAGTTTGATAGGGATTGCATTGAATCTGTAGATTGCTTTGGGTAGTACAGTCATTTTCACAGGGTTGATTCTTCCAATCCAAGAACATGGTATATCTCTCCATCTATTTGTATCATCTTTAATTTCTTTCATCAGTATCATAATTTTCTGCATACAGGTCTTTTGTCTCCTTAGGTAGGTTTATTCCTAGATATTTTATTCTTTTTGTTGCAGCGGTAAATGGGAGTATTTTCTTGATTTCACTTTCAGATTTTTCATCATTAGTGTATCGGAATGCCAGGGATTTCTGTGCATTAATTTTGTATCCTGCTACTTTACCAAATTCATTGATTAGCTCTAGTAGTTTTCTGGTAGCATCTTTAGGATTCTCTATGTACAGTATCATGTCATCTACAAACAGTGACAGCTTTACTTCTTCTTTTCCAATTTGGATTCCTTTTATTTCCTTTTCTTCTCTGATTGCTATGGCTAAAACTTCAAAAACTATGTTGAATAAGAGTGGTGAGAGTGGGCAAGCTTGTCTTGTTCCTGATCTTAGTGGAAATGCTTTCAGTTTTTCACCATTGAGGACGATGTTGGCTGTGGGTTTGTCATATATTGCCTTTATTATGTTGAGGAAAGTTCCCTCTATGCCTACTTTCTACAGGGTTTTTACCATAAATGGGTGATGAATTTTGTCAAAAGCTTTCTCTGCATCTATTGAGATGATCATATGGTTTTTCTCCTTCAACTTGTTAATATGGTGTATCACGTTGATTGATTTGCGTATATTGAAGAATCCTTGCATTCCTGGAATAAACCCCACTTATCATGGTGTATGATCCTTTTAATGTGCTGTTGGACTCTGTTTGCTAGTATTTTGTTGAGGATTTTTGCATCTATGTTCATCAGTGATATTGGCCTGTAGTTTTCTTTCTTTGTGACATCCTTGTCTGGTTTGATATCAGGGCGATGGTGGCCTCGTAGAATGAGTTTGGGAGTGTTCCTCCCTCTGCTATATTTTGGAAGAGTTTGAGAAGGATAGGTGTTAGTTCTTCTCTAAATGTTTGATAGAATTTGCCTGTGAAGCCATCTGGTCCTGGGCTTTTGTTTGTTGGAAGATTTTTAATCACAGTTTCAATTTCAGTGCTTGTGATTGGTCTGTTCATACTTTCTCCTTCTTCCTGATTCAGTCTTGGCAGGTTATGCATTTCTAAGAATTTGTCCATTTCTTCCAGGTTGTCCATTTTATTGGCATAGAGTTGCTTGTAGTAATGTCTCATGATCTTTTGTATTTCTGCAGAGTCAGTTGTTACTTGTTCTTTTTCTTTTCCAATTCTATTGATTTGAATCTTCTCCCTTTTTTTCTTGATGAGTCTGGCTAATGGTTTATCAATTTTGTTTATCTTGTCAAAGAACCAGCTTTTAGTTTTATTGATCTTTGCTATTGTTTCCTTCATTTCTTTTTCATTTATTTCTGATCTGATCTTTATGATTTCTTTCCTTCTGCTAACTTTGGGGGTTTTTTTTGTTCTTCTTTCTCTAATTGCTTTAGGTGCAAGGTTAGGTTGTTTATTCGAGATGTTTTCTGTTTCTTAAGGTAGGACTGTATTGCTATAAACTTCCCTCTTAGAACTGCTTTTGCTGCATCCCATAGATTTTGGGTCGTCGTGTCTCCATTGTCATTTGTTTCTAGGTATTTTTTGATTTCCTCTTTGATTTGTTCAGTGATTACTTCGTCATTAAGTAGTGTATTGTTTAGCCTCCATGTGTTTGTATGTTTTACAGATCATTTCCTGCAGTTGATATCTAGTCTCATAGCATTGTGGTCGGAAAAGATAATTGATACAATTTCAGTTTTCTTAAATTTACCAAGGCTTGACTTGTGACCCAAGATATGATTTATCCTGGAGAATGTTCCATGAGCACTTGAGAAAAATGTGTATTCTGTTGTTTTTGGATGGAATGTCCTAAAAATATCAATTAAGTCCACCTTGTTTAATGTATCATTTAAAGCTTGTGTTTCCTTATTTATTTTCATTTTGGATGATCTGTCCATTGGTGAAAGTGGGGTGTTAAAGTCCCCTACTATGAATGTGTTACTGTTGATTTCCCCTTTTATGGCTGTTAGTATTTGCCTTATGTATTGAGGTGCTCCTATGTTGGGTGCATAAATATTTACAATTGTTATATCTTCTTCTTGGATCGATCCCTTGATCATTATGTAGTGTCCTTCTTTGTCTCTTCTAATAGTCTTTATTTTAAAGTCTATTTTATCTGATATGAGAATTGCTACTCCAGCTTTCTTTTGGTTTCCATTTGCATGGAATATCTTTTTCCATCCCCTTACTTTCAGTCTGTATGTGTCTCTAGGTCTGAAGTGGGTCTCTCGTAGACAGCGTATATATGGGTCTTGTTTTTATATCCATTCACCCAGTCTGTGTCTTTTGGTGGGAACATTTAATCCATTTACATTTAAGGTAATTATCGATATATATGTTCCTATTCCCATTGTCTTAATTGTTTTGGGTTTGTTGTTGTAGGTCTTTTCCTTCTCTTGTGTTTCTTGCCTAGAGAAGTTCCTTTAGCATTTATTGTAAAGCTGGTTTGGTGGTGGTGAAATCTCAGCTTTTGCTTGTCTGTAAAGGTTTTAATTTCTCCATCAAATCTGAATGAGATCCTTTCTAGGTAGAGTAATCTTGGTTGTAGGTTTTTCTCCTTCATCACTTTAAATATGTCCTGCCAGTCCCTTCTGGCTTGCAGAGTTTCTGCTGAAAGATTGGCTGTTAACCTTATGGGGATTCCCTTGTGTGTTAGTTTTTTTTCCCTTGCTGCTTTTAATATGTTTTCTTTGTATTTAATTTTTGACAGTTTGATTAATATGTGTCTTGGCGTGTTTCTCCTTGGATTTATCCTGTATGGCACTCTCTGTGCTTCCTGGACTTGATTAACTATTTCTTTTCCCATTTTAGGGAACTTTTCAACTATAATCTCTTCAAATATTTTCTCAGTCCCTTTCTTTTTCTCTTTTTCTTCTGGAACCCCTATAATTCGAATGTTGGTGCATTTAATGTTGTCCCAGAGGTCTCTGATACTGTCCTCAGTTCTTTTCATTCTTTTTTCTTTATTCTGCTCTGCAGTAGTTATTTCCACTATTTTATCTTCCGGGTCACTTATCCGTTCTTCTGCCTCAGTTATTCTGCTATTGATCCCATCTAGGGTATTTGTAATTTCATTTATTGTGTTGTTCATTTCATCTTTAGTTCTTCTAGGTCCTTGTTAAATGTTTCTTGCATTTTGTATATTCTATTTCCAAGATTTTGGATCATCTTTACTATCATTATTCTGAATTCTTTTTCAGGTAGACTGCCTATTTCCTCTTCATTTGTTAGGTCTGGTGGGTTTTTATCTTGCTCCTTCATCTGCTGTGTGTTTTTCTGTCTTCTCATTTTGCTTATCTTACTGTGTTTGGGGTCTCCTTTTGGCAGGCTGCAGGTTTGTAGTTCCCGTTGTTTTTGGTGTCTGTCCCCAGTGGCTAAAGCTGGTTCAGTGGGTTGTGTAGGCTTCCTGGTGGGGGGAAGTAGTGCCTGTGTTCTGGTGGATGAGGCTGGATCTTGTCTTTTTGGTGGGCAGGTCCACGTCTGTTGGTGTGTTTTGGGTGTCTGTGGACTTATTATGATTTTAGGCAGCCTCTCTGCTAATGTGTGGGGTTGTGTTCCTGTCTTGCTAGTTGTTTGGCATAGGGTGTCCAGCACTGTAGCTTGCTGGTCGTTGAGTGAAGCTGGGTGCTGGTGTTGAGATGGAAATCTCTGGGAGATTTTCGCCATTTGATATAACGTGGAGCTGGGAGGTCTCTTGTGGACCAGTGTCCTGAAGTTGACTCTCCCACCTCAGAGGCACAGCACGGACTCCTGGCTGCAGCACCAAGAGCCTTTCATCCACACGGCTCAGAATAAAAGGGAGAAAAAGTCTAAAGAAGAAAGAAAGAGGATAAAATAAAATAAAGGTAGAATAAAATAAAAAATAATTAAGAAAAAAAATTTTGTAAGTAAAAAAAACTTACAGATAGAACCCCAGGACATATGGTGAAAGCAAAGCTATACAGACAAAATCTCACACAGAAGCATACACATACACACTCACAAAAAGAGGAAAAGGGAAGAAAATCATAAATCTTGCTCTGAAAGCCCACCTCCTCAATTTGGGATGATTCGTTGTCTATTCATGTATTCCACAGATGCAGGGTACATCAAGTTGATTGTGGAGCTTTAATCTGCTGCTTCTGAGGCTGCTGGGAGAGATTTCCCTTTCTCTTCTTTGTTCGCACAGCTCCCAGGGGCTCAGCTTTGGATTTGGCCCCGCCTCTGCGTGTAGGTCGCTGGAGGGCGTCTGTTCTTCGCTCAGGCAGGACGGGGTTAAAGGAGCCGCTGATTCAGGGTCTCTGGCTCACTCAGGCCGTGGGGAGGGAGGGGCACGGAGTGCGGGGCGGGCCTGTGGCGGCAGAGGCCGGCATGACTTTGGCGCGCTGTGCGTTCTCCCAGGGAAGTTGTCCCTGGATCACGGGACCCTGGCAGTGGCGGGCTGCACAGGCTCCCCAGAAGGGAGGTGTGGAGAGTGACCTGTGCTCGCATACAGGCTTCTTGGTGGCGCCAGCAGCAGCCTTAGCGTCTCATGCCCGTCTCTGGGGTCCGCGCGCCGCGGCTTGAGCCCGTCCTTGGAGGTCCTTTAAGCAGCGTTCTGAATCCCCTCTTCTCGCGCATCAGGAAACAAAGAGGGAAGAAAAAGTCTCTTGCCTCTTCGGCAGGTCCAGACTTTTCCCCGGCCTCTCTCCCGGCCAGCCGTGGTGCACTAACCCCTTACAGGCTGTGTTCACGCCGCCAACCCCAGTCCTCTCCCTGCGCTCCGATGGAAGCCCGAGCCTCAGCTCCCAGCCCCGCCCGCCCCGGCGGGGGAGCAGACAAGCCTCTCGGACTGGTGAGTGCCGGTCGGCACTGATCCTCTGTGCGGGAATCTCTCCGCTTTGCCCTCCGCACCCCTGTTGCTGTGCTCTCCGGAGGGCACCGAAGCTTCCCCCCTCCGCCACCCGCAGTCTCCGCCCGCGAAGGGGCTCCTGGTGTGTGGACACTTTTCCTCCTTCACAGCTCCCTCCCACTGGTGCAGGACCCGTCCCTATCCTAACGTCTCTGTTTACTCTTTCTTCTTTTGCCCTACCCAGGTACGTGGGGGAGTTTCTTGCCTTTTGGGAGGTCTGAGGTCTTCTGCCAGCGTTCAGTAGGTGTTCTGTAGGAGTTGTTCCACGTGTAGATGTATTTCTGGTGTATCTGTGGGGAGGAAGGTGATCTCCGTGCCTTACTCTTCTGCCATCTTCCCCCTCTCCTCCATAAATCAAATCTTATAGTATGTGACCTTTTGAGATTGACTTTTTTTTTTCACATAGCACAATACCCCTGAGATCGATTCAAGTTGCCGTGTGTAATGGTAGTCTGTTTATTTCTATTACTGAGTAGTATTCTATGCTGTGGATGTTTCTTCAACCATTCACCTATCATAAGATATTTTGGTTATTTCCAATTTTTGAATATTAGAAATAAAGTGTTTAGGAACAATTGTGTACAGGTTTTTGCATGGACTTGAGTTTTCATTTCTTTGGGATAAATGCCCGGGAATGCAATTGCTGAGTGGTATAAGTACATGTCTAGTTTTGTAAGAAGCTGCCAGACTAGTTTTCATGATGGCTGTACGATTTTACCTTTTCGACAGCAGTGCGTGAGAGATCCAGTTTCCCTGCATCCTTGCCAGCATTTGGTAGCATCACTGTTTTATTTTAGCTGATCTAAGAGGTGTGTAGTGACAGCTCTTTCTGATCTTAATTTGCATTTCCCTAATAGCTGCTGATGTTGAACGTCTTTTCATGTACCTATTTGTCATCTGTATATTCTTTTCAGAGAAATATTGCTTCATGTCTTTTGCCCTTCTAATTGCATTGTTTTCTCATTGTTGAGTTTTGAGTGTTCTTTATATACTCTGGACATGAGTCCTTTGTCAAATATGTGGTTTGCAAATATTTTCTCCTAGTCTGTACTTGTCTTTTCATTCTCTTAATATTTTTACAGAGGAAATGCTTTAATTTTGATGATGTCCAGTTTATCTGGTTTTTCTTTTATGGATCATGCTTTTGGTATCATTTATAAGAATTCTTCACCATTGCTAGGTCCTAAAAATTTTCTTCTATGTTTTCTTCTATAGTTTTACATTTTACATTTAAATTTGTGATCCATTTTGAGTTAATTTTTGTATAAGGCATGAAGTTTAAATTCAATGTGGGTTTTGTTCTGTTGTGTTTTGTTTTCATTTTTGCCTATGGATGTCTAATTGCTTCAGCACTAGTTGTTGAAAAGGCTGTTTTATTTCATTTAATTGCTTTTGTACCATTATGAGAAATCAGTTGGCCATACTTGTTCGGTATTTCTGGGTTCTTTATTCTGTTCTATTGATCTAAGTGTCTGTCACTCCGCAGAAACCACACCATCTTGATTATTACAGGTGTATTACCAGTCTTGCAATCAGGAAGTGTGATTCCTCCCACGTTATTGTTCTCTTCACAATTGTTTAGCTGTTCTATCCTTTGCCTTTTCATATAAATTTAAAAATAATCTTGTCTATACTTACTAGAATCTTGTTGAGTTTTTTCTAGGAATCACATTAAAACTACACATCAGCTTGGGGAGAACTGACTTTACTATGTCAAGTCTTTCATCCGTGAATACCATTTGTTTCTCCAGGTTTTAGATTTTCCTTGATTTCTTTCATCATCATCGTATAGTTTCCGGCATATAAGCCCTGTACATGTTATGTTAGGTTTACATCTATGTATTTTATGCATATCTATAAACCAACCATTATAATCTAAGTATTTCATTTTTTATTGATTGTAACTGACATTGTATTTTCAATTTTGGCATCTGTGTTCATTGCCAGCATATAGAAATACAATGGATTTTTGTATACTAATGTTGTATCCTGTGACCTTACTGAACTTTCTTTTTAGTTCTAGGAGATTTTTGTAGATTCCTTGGGATTTTCTACAAAGACCATCATGTTATCTACAAATAAGAACAGTTTTATTTCTTCCTTTCCAACCTGTATGCCATTTATTTCCTTTTCTAGGCTTGTTTCATTGTCTAGAATTCCCAGCATCCTGTTGAATTACAGTGGTGGGAGCAGGCATCCTTACCTTGTTCCTAATCTTAAGGGAAAGCATTCAGTCTTTCTCGATTATGTTACCAGTAGGTTTTTTATAGATGCTTTTTATCAAGGTTAGGAAGTTAGTTCTGCTCTATTACTAGTTTTTTGAGGATTTCTGTCATGAGGGTGTTGAATTTTGTCAGATGCATTTTCTGCATCAGTTGATATAAGCATGTGATTTTTCTTCTTTAGCCTATTAATATGATGTATTACATTGATTGATTTTTCAATATTGAACCAGCCTTGCATTCCTGCAATAGACATCACTTGGTCATGGTGTGTAATTCTTTTTATATATTTCCAAATTCTATTTGCTAATATTCTGTTAAGGAATTTTGTTTCTATATTCATGAGAAATGTTGACCTGTAGTTTTCTTTTTTATTATTGGACTGATTTTTCATCTGATTTTTTATCTTTTCTGTATTCTTTTGAATACATTTATGTATCATTTATGCTAGCAGTGGTCTACTTCAAGTATGAAAAAGGTAAATAACTTTGCAATAAAATATTAAGCACAGCTGAAAGTATTGCTTTTTATAGATAAGACTTCACTTTTAAGTTAACATTTAAATTTGTAAGTATGTAATAGAAATATTATTTTTCCATCAAAAGTTATCAAAATTCTATCAAGGGTAGTTGAATTATTCAGCTAACTAAGATCATCTTAGGACATATATTATTTCAATAGGTTGAAGAGGACTTTGTACCAAGTGGCTTAATAAAATCTTAGGAAATACTTAAACATATCTTCAGTAAAAGGGGTTATTTAAGGTCTGTTTCTTAGTTATAACACAGGCAAGTTTTATTTCAAAATTTGATTAGATACATGCCTTCTTGTCCTTTATCTCAGGATTTGCCAGTTCTGTATACATCACATAAAATCAAAGTCACTATCATTAAACTGAGATCTTCTTTTGCCATTAATAAAGAATTGTGGTGGGGATTCATGGTTAAGCTTCATAGTTTGTTGAATGTGTATGGTATATTTGTAATGAGTAAGACTGTACATGGTGCACCCACACGTAAATATATACATATATAGTATATGTGTGTGTAACTTTTCAAAAAGTAACTTTTTGCCTCAAAAAATTTCATGAGTAAAACCCAAGTGGATGCCTAAAACTATTCCTAGTGAACTTTAAAAGCTAGTTAATAAGTGATAATTTAAATTAAGATGTAAATCATGGCTATGTCTTACTGATATGAACAAAGCTATCTGAAATGATAATTTTTGAGCATCCATGACATTACCTTGACAATCTAGAATGAATATAACATCGTTTATCCTATCTATCTTCTTAGAACTACATGAAATAATAGGTATTTTACAACGTATTTTGAGGAATGTTTCTATATGCAGTTTTTAGGAAAGGCATAGTTTCTCTTGTTCCAACTTGTGCTAATTTTACAGGATTCAAGCGAAAACTCGAGAATTTAGGGAGCGACAGGCTCGGGAGCGTGACTATGCTGAAATCCAAGATTTTCATCGGACATTTGGCTGTGATGATGAGTTGATGTACGGGGGAATTTCTTCCTATGAAGGTTCCATGGCTCTCAGCACCAGACCCCAGAGCCCGAGAGAAGGGCATATGATGGATGCTTTGTACGCCCAAGTGAAGAAGCCGCGGAATTCCAAACCTTTACCTGCAGACAGGTAGGCTCCTGGAGCAGTCAAGGTATTGCTTCCAAATCAACTTTTATATAGTTGTGACAAGGGAGTAGATTGTTCATCAATTCTCCACAACTAGAACTGCCTTTTATTAATGGCCTTTAAAAAACCCTTGTGTCTAAGAGTATTGAGTTTACACAAATCGAAGCCTAATGGAAGAACAGTAGAGATTTTGATAGCTTGTCTCATGATCCCAAAATATGTCATCTTGTTTTAAAATGGTTTCAGATGGGAGAACTAACCTGTAGTTTATAACTCACATAAGAAGCAAACTTGAAACTATGGTTCTTCTATTTAAGGCATATTTCCTTTTATTGCTAGGGGAACCTCTAGTCGTGGTAGTTAAATAGATGGGCAATGACATGATTTGTTCCAATTATGATTGATTTGGGCCACTTTTTTTTTTTTTTTGGTGACATGATTTCATATCATGAAAGAATTAGTGAATGAGATGTATAGTATAGTCAGTCTTCAAATTGCTTGTTAATAGCCACAGACCACAGGTCTGACTGTGTATATTAGTGTAGCACAGAGGAGTGCAATGCTGACCCTATGTTAATGGTTATATATTTATTTCAAATTTTATCTGAAACAATTTAGAAACAGATCTTCAGCTCCTTCATTTATGTATTCAAGCACCATATAAAGTTTAGTTCATGAAGAAAATAATATTCATTTCTTTTTATTTGAAACACATGCATGCTATCATCATAAACAATACACTCATTCCATCCCATCTTGTAGTGATGTCTTGTAATCATTGCTATATAGTGAAGCTAGGCTTTAAAAATAGTAGGTCTCACTTCAAACTAGTGGTTCTTTAGCACACATCAGATACCTGGAGGGCTTCTTAAAACACAGTTGGATTAACCCTTCCCCAGAATTTTGATTCCGTAGGACTGGAGTGGAGCCTGAGAATTTGCATTTCTAACAAGTTCCCGAGTCTGATGCTGGTGCTATACTTTATGAACCCCTACAAGACTAGAGATGCGTTGGAATTCCTTTGTCTCTAGCGCCCATGCGCTATTTGGCTGCTTTATTTTGCAAGCTATGTTTTAGCTATTTACTTGCAGCTTTTTTTAATAAAGGTTTGCAAAGGCAACAGGTAACCCTCAGGCAAACCCAGATAGAAGCGTTTTTAAGAGTAGCAAAAGGAGAAGCAGATCTTAGGGAAAGCTAGTCAGATTGTTGTTCTGTTCTTTCTTTTTTGTTTGGTTTTGTGTGGTTTTAGGGTTTTAAAAAATTGTTTTATGAAGATCTACTTGGTGTTGATTGTAATGAGTGTGCCTTGTAAGTTGACGTAGGAGGCTTATGGTTTATTTAAACCCCTTTGGTGTTCACTGTGCTTATTATCTAATATGGGTGTATCAGGAGTCAAAGAGGAAGTTTATTAACAGCGAGTGACATTTTCTTAAAAAACTTTTGCTAGGTTTTTGCTGTACTTGTGGAAGCTGTTTGTCAAAGGTCAAATCGCACTTGAAGGCCGTGGATGCCCCATGGAAAGTGTTTTCTTGGGAGAAGACACACCAGCAACACTGGCACTGCCAGTTAGTAACTCCTGGAGGAATTAAAAGAAAATTAGTTAACGTGTTATTGATCATTGATAAAAATATTGATCATTTTCAGCACCTTCCACATCTAGTTGGAAAATCTAAAAGACATTCACATGACTCAGCAATTCCCCCGACAGAGCTGGGAGTCAGAAGGGGTCTCTCCAGCTCCTGGGGTCCAGAAATGGTTGCTTTAAACCCCCGTTTAAACCCCAGTGCCCTACAAGAGCCTAAGCCTCCTGAAGATCTCTGCAGATTTTCAAAAGGCCTTCTGTGTCCAGGGTCCTGACTACTAGGGTCCCCAGCATCCCAGCCTGCAGGCTCAGTTCTGCCCCAAGCTGACCTCAGACTGAAACTCAGCCTCCTAATTCATTTCCATCAAAATCCCACTCAGCAACACGTTCCGAGGAGGCTTTGGTCTTGGGGAGAAGAGCTCAGAATCACATCGTACACATCGGTATGTTCAAAGCCCCTCTCAGCCTCACTCAGGCACATCCCAGACAACTGTGTGTCAGAGATTTTACAGTTCTATGTATTAGTGTCCCAGAAGGGTGATTGGACTACAGACTTTCTAAGACATGTCCACCTCAAGAGAGATATAATTTATTTTTTTAAATGGATCACAGATATTTATGTTTTGTGTTTTTGTAATTATGATTTTTTCAGAGAATAAGCTGTCCATTGAACAATGATTTCACTAATCCAAAAAGTTGGGAATTATGGCACCTGTAAAGTATTTCTTCATCAACCTATAATTGAATTTGCATTTGGTTTGGAAATAATGGCATCACCTCCATTGCCATTTTCTGTCAGAGTAAAAGCTGTAAAAAGAGTGTTTCTCAGACTTGAGTAGCCTAGAGACTCTTTACAAGATGATCTCTTGATACTGCCGCATAGAGTTAAATTGTTTTGATTATAATGTTACTTAAATATGTATAAAAATAAAATAGGGCCAAACTCCTTCTGTTTACGGCCATTATGTAACTATAAAACCAAACATCTTTACAAATTAAATACAAACAAAACAGTAAAACCATTACATTCAAATGAACAACATTAATTTAATGTGGCCAATAATGTTTTTTTAAAATCTAAAGTCTCACACAAATCATGAATACGGTGGTGGATGCTCCGTGCCTGGTTCACTTCAGTTTGTTTGCTCCACAAGCCAAGGGCTGACTCAGTTCAGCCATCACTCTTCTCAGTTAGATTCTGCAGTTCTTTTGCATGTCTGTATCCCATGACCTTTGACCCATGTGCTACATCCACGCATCCTAATGCATGAAGTCCAACCTGCTTCTCTTACCATTAACTCGAGACAGTAAAAGTAGCATTTCTTGGTGCCTCTGTGTCTGTAAACTTAAATTCAGACAGTGAAATAACACATAAGATGATCTAGAATATGCTTCTATTAACTTGCTAAAAAGTTAAATGATGGAAACATAAAACTTGAAACTCCTCAGAGAGAGTTTTTACCCAATAAAGAAACTCCCATCAACTAACTAAATTTCACCCGAGTTTGCCGTTGGTGTCAGATGAACTTTACTGTTCAAATTTTTGGATTCCATGGGAAAATCGCCAGTCCGTTGACAGTCTGAAGCGTAGCCTGAGTCTGTTCTGGGATTTTTATTGTTCAGTAAGAAAGCCATATTCTGAATTTCATTGCTTATAATTTTGATTGATCTAATGGAAATGTGGATCTGGTGGTCCCATGTGGAAATAACCAGGGATAATTTATTAAGTGCTGTGAACTTGATGTCAAAATGGGACACTTTCTCAATTTCCACGTATTATTTATAAAATGCTTTTTTACGATAGCTTCATACTCTGTCTGGCAATATTGTCCACGCCTGTTTAATTGGATTGACACATGAAATATTATCTGACTGTACCCTTTGGCCATTGTTGCTACTATTTATTAATGCCCTTAGTAACATTCTGAGTTTTCATATTGGGTGGATGCCAGAGAAGTCGCCCCTACCCTTCTGTTTTCTATGAATAACAAAGCTCAAACTCACAAAACTGTTGGTGAACTTACTTTTATCCTGCTTATAACCAGAGACCTCAAAGATGCAGCTGTTGTAAATGATCCCTAGTCCTATATCTCTTTGGCTGAGTGTATTTCCTATGTGATTGCTGTGTCTTCTGATGCAGCGCCTCTGTGTTCCCACGTTTCTCCCACCGTGGGAGACACTGCTAGTCGCCTACCCAGCACCTCTTCTCTCCCTCTTCCTTACCTAATAGGATCCCCATTTTGTTCAGGCTGGTAATGTGCCCAGCTTAAAAATTTCAATTTCCCGGGCTCCCTTGCAGTAAGAGGTGACCACGTGACGTTATTCTGATGAATGAGCTAAGTGGGACTCATTTATAGGATCCACAGTCTCAGAGGATGGGACTTTCTGCCAAGCTAGGTTTTTCCTGATGAAAATAGAGCCGACTCAGCTTTTTCCCTTTGCCATTTTCCCTTCTCCCTGCCTGGATTTGGATGGTGCCCTTAGATGGGGCTCATCTAATAAGCCTGAGGATGAAGGCCACATGGAGGAAGAGGGAAGCAGCCTGGTCCCTTGAGCAGTGGCTTCAGTCCCGGAATGCCCACCCTCTGCTCCTGTTACCTGGGAACTGAGCCCTTCCTTACCTAAGTCTCCCTCTCTCAGGGTTCTGTTTCATGCCCAACACCATTCTGAGTTTAGGGAATCATGCACACAAGAGTCCAAGGGAATCATCATCTTCATATCTAGGTTGTCTGCACATTGGAGAACTACCCCCTAGTCAAATCATTGCCACAATATTTTGTGAAATTAAGTAAGAATTGTGAGCTTCTTCAGTGTCATTCAATAATCTCTTCTACCTTTCGTTTTGCTAGCCTCTACTTAAAGAAATGTTATCAATCAAATGTCTGCTAGCATTTATCCTTCTTTTTTTATTGATGTATTTGAAGTATAATTGACATACAATATCGTATTAGTTTTGGGTGTATGACACACTAATTCAACATTTGTACACATTGTGAAATGATCAGTGCAATATATAGTTACCACGTGTCACCATGAAAAGTTAAAAATAA
Source organism: Delphinapterus leucas (assembly GCF_059928025.1). Taxonomy (NCBI): domain Eukaryota; kingdom Metazoa; phylum Chordata; class Mammalia; order Artiodactyla; family Monodontidae; genus Delphinapterus; species Delphinapterus leucas. Next base: position 17,561,734 of record NC_143130.1, on the reverse strand, counting down.
TTGTTTCCCTTGTGATGAGAACTTTCAAGATTTGCTCCCTTAGCAGCTTTCAAATTTGCAGTGCAGTGTTACTGACAGCATTTATCATTCTTAACTCTGATATACCACTCTCTCCTACCTCTATCAATAATCCTGTTATAAAATCAGAAACTCTTTTTTTTAAATTTCATTTATTTATTTATTTGGTTGCGCCGGGTCTTAGTTGCAGCACGCGGACTTCTTCGTTGTGGCATGCAAACTCTTAGTTGAGGCATGCATGTGGGATCTAGTTCCCTGACCAGGGATCGATCCCAGGCCCCCTGCATTGGGAGTGCAGAGTCTTGCCCACTGCACCACCAGGGAAGTCCCCTGTTATAAAATCAGAGGCAGCTAAGTGTGATGTCCAAGATACACACTGCCTGACTTTTGTTCTGGGCTCGTCCACCATTAGTGTGAACTCTGTGCTTCATTTTCCTCATCTGTAAAATGGGGATAATAGTGGTACTTACCTCATTAGGCTTGGTGTGGACTAAGTCTGTTAATATCTTCCAAGCACTTAGCACAGTGCCTGGTCCACAGTAAGCACTATTTAGGTGTTTGCTGTTGGTATTATAAGTTGGGAAATGGGCACTTACTCTCAGGAAAGGACAGCATCCCCACCTGGATACAGAAACAATTAAGGAATGAAAATAGAATGAACAAAGATGGTTTTATTCCTTATACTTAACATACATAAAAAAGTGTGGGGATGCAGTTCTCTGATGCCCACAGTTCAGTCATCAAGTAGGTTGGTCATTAAGTATTCTCCATAAATCACATCATATCATGAACCATTTCTCTTTAAATTAGGACTTATTGAGTTCAGTGTGAGGCATACCAGATTGCTTCTATAGTATAAATACTTGGAAGAAAAAGTAGATGGTGGGTACTGAAAAAATGCCTTATTTGAGAATGAGTTAGGGGGATAGTGGTGTCAGGACATGAGTCATCAATTTCAGTCTGTTTTTTGCGAATTTGAAGGTATTCGTTTTGTACTTTCCTGGAAGTCTTTGAAGATCTTCCTGTTTTACTTTCAGGAAAGTTTTGCTGATTCCAAGCTTCAGTGCTCCATAGAGATATGGAGGCTTGGACTTCTCAAACCTTGGCGAAAATGTTGACATTGCTCTTTACATCAGATTGTCTTCTGGTGGGCCAGGCAGGTAGGGATCATGCTCTTAAGAATTATGAAAGCCTGCATTCTAGAACAGTGATCTTTCAAATTTTGGCATGTATATCAAGAACGTGGAGTGCTTCTCGCCAGTGTTGACCTCCACCCATTGGTATCCTGATGCAGTAGATCTGGCTGGGGACTGAGAACTCACATTTTCAACAAGCACCTCAGTTGACTAATGCAGTTGGTCCATCCACCCTTTGAACAGTACTATTCTTGGGCTAATCAAAAACGAACTGGAACTCCCATTATCGGTTAGTTTAGTAAGGTCATTTACAGTGAAGAGGTGAAATAATTTATAATTTCCATATTGGGTACAGCTTTAACTGGGCATTCATAAATGCCTATTTTTCACCTATGACCAGATCATCATTTTATTCAAAAGGTCAGCCTGCAGGTGTGTTATTCATAAACTTTATTCAGTGTTTCTTGACACTTACCAAAAAGTTTCTTTTCATGTAAATTATACAATTTCAATTCAAAATTTCGTGTGCTTTGAATTCTAGCAAAGAATTGATGGAATGTCGGTCGATAATGTTTTTTATTTATTTGAGGACACGATGCAATTCATATTTTTATAGTCAGATCCCAGAATCTGTAGTTAAAAACTCCACAGAAAGACAGCTCTAATGGACATTTGCTGACTGTCACCATGCAATCATTTGCCACGAAGAGAGCATTGTCCTCAAATATAATTGAAATAAAACAGTTACTGCGCTGCAGTAAATCTAAACAGCAGGAAAATAGTAGGCTAGACTCCCTCAGCTTGCTGAGGACACCTTAATGGAAACATAAATACTATAATCATATGCTTTTTGCATGCATTTTACGACTAAAGAGAAAATGCCGATTTTAAAAGAAAAGACCTCTGTGAACTTGTTTTTTCCCCCATTAAAAACCGGAAGCCAGTTGTGTCAAAAGGAAGTCTGGCAAACACAGAACAAAACTAATTTTCTTAGCTACAGGCTGTTATTAAACAAGTGCTCTTTTTAAAAGGTTGGGTTGTATAACAAAGTTGTATTTACTATTCAAAAAGTCAAATACAATTTTATTTACTTACATTTACTTAGTTATTTTTTTTTTTAATCTCGGCTTTTCTTGAGATGTGAGAAAGTAATTTTCAAATGGAATCCATCTCATTGTAACATGTGTTTTGCACATGTTTTGCTGATGAACGAGCTCCATCCTGGCCCCATCTAAGTGTCCCCACTACACGTCTCTGACCTTGGCCAGCTCCATCCACCTCCTCTGTCTGTGCCCAGACCACCTCTCTCTCCCTGCTTGCTGAGGATGGGTTTTCGTTCTTCTTGGCCGGCCGTGGGAACACTCTTCTGGATCCCAGCCCCACCCCTGCAAGGAGCCTGCTCCTCAGGCCCCCCTCCTGGTCCCTTCTTAGCCTGTGTGTCTCTGCTGTCACTTCTGCGTAGCTGGTAAGCATGATGTCTTGATCATGCTGTTTAAAAAAAAAAAAAATTGTTTTTTAACCTCTGGCTATTCTCTGCCCTATTTTTCCTCTTCACTTCTAATCCAGACTTCTTGAAAGATTAACCTAGGATTGATAGAGACTGCTGTTTCTTTTCTACATCTTGTTCACTCCATGTGGTAGGCATAATAATGGTCCCCCAAAGATGCCCCTGCCCTTGTCCCTGGAACCTGTAAATATGTTACTTCATGCAAGAAAAAGGACGCTGCAGATCTGATTACGTTAAAGATCTTAAAATGGGGACGTTTCCCTGGATTCTCCAGATGGGCCCAGTGGATCATAAGTGAAGGAGGTGGGAGAGTCAAAGTTGGAGAGAGACTTGAAGATGTAGGCTGTTAAAAAAGGAAATCCTGCAATAGGCAACAACATAAATGAGCCTTGAGGATGTTATGCTAAATGAAATAAGTCAATCACAGAAGAAAAAATACTGCATAACTCAAATTTATATGAGGTATCTAAAATAGTCAAACTTAAAGAAGCAAAGAATAGAATCGTAGTTGCCAGGGCTTCGGGAGAGGGAAATGGGGGATTGCTAATATATGGGTATGAAATTTCAGTTATGCAAGATGAAAAGCTTCTTGAGATCTGCTATACAACATTGTGCCCATAGATCAAAACACTGTATTGAATGCTGGTTGAAATGTAAATTGAAAATTTGTTGAGAAGGAAGATCTCATGTTAAGCGTTCTTACCACAATAAAGTTTTGAAATGTGCAAAAAAAAAAAAAACCAAGAAAAGATGCTGGCTGCTGCTGTGAAGACAGGAAGGAGCCTTGAGCCCAGGAGGGCAGTGGATTCTAGAAGCTGGTAAAAGCCAGAAAGCAGATTCTCCTCTAGAGCCTCCAGAGGGAACCAGCCCTGCTAGCACCTTGGTTTAAGCCCAGTGAAACCAATTTCAGACTTCTGACCTCCAGCACCCAAATATGATAAATTGTAGTTATCTTAAGGTAGTAGGTTTGTGGGCATTGGTTCTAGCAGCCATGCTGTGTTAGTTTCCCAGTGGCCTCCTGGACTCCTGGTTTAGTGAACACTTCCGTTCTTTCCCTCTGGGTCACTCTGGCCTCCGTGAAGCTCTCTTCTCTTAGTTTCTATGTACAATACTGCTATCTCTTGCTTCCTCCTTCCTTTCCGACTATTCCTTCACTGTCTCTTTAGAGAGTCTCTTCTATTTGTCCCCTAACTTTGGATCCCCTAAGACAATAGCTCTGGACCACTGCTATTCTCTACACGTTCCTTTTGGGATTTTTTTTTTTTTTTGAATTAACACCTTTAATAAAAGAAGACAATTTCAGCTCTTAGAAAAACAATATTAATGTCAGTACTTGTAATGAATAACTCATCCTATTTACATATTATGAATTTTAAAAAATTTTAATCAAAATTTGCAATGAAGAAGAAATTATAAAATTAATAGTGAAGGCCATTTTCTTTTTTTTTAATTTTATTTAATTTATTTTTTTCATACAGCAGGTCTTTATTAGTCATCAGTTTTATGCACATCACTGTATACATGTCAATCCCAATCTCCCAATTCAACCCACCCCCACCCCCACCCCCTGCCGCTTTCCCCCCTTGGTGTCCATACGTTTGTCCTCTACATCTGTGTCTCAATTTCTGCCCTGCAAACCGGTTCACCTGTACCATTTTTCTAGGTTCCACATATATGCGTTATATACGATATTTGTTTTTCTCTTTCTGACTTACTTCACTCTATGACAGACTCTAGATCCATCCACGTCTCTAAAAATGACCCAGTTTCATTCCTTTTTATGGCTGAGTAATATTCCATTGTATATATGTACCACATCTTCCTTATCCATTTGTCTGTCGATGGGCATTTAATTGCTTCCATGATCTGGCTATTGTAAATAGTGTTGCAATGAACATTGGGGTGCATGTGTCTTTTTGAGTTATGGTTTTCTCTGAGTATATGCCCAGTAGTGGGATTGCTGGGTCATATGGTAATTCTATTTTTAGCTTCTTAAGGAACTTCCATACTGTTCTCCATAGTGGCTGTATCAATTTACATTCCCACCAACAGTGCAAGAGGGTTCCCTTTTCTCCACACCCTCTCCAGCATTTGTTGTTTGTAGATTTTCTGATGATGCCCATTCTAACTGGTGTGAGGTGATACCTCATTGTAGTTTTGATTTGCATTTCTCTAATAATTAGTGATGTTGAGCAGCTTTTCATGTGCTTCTTGGCCATCTGTATGTTTTCTTTGGAGAAATGTCTATTTAGGTCTTCTGCCCATTTTTGGATTGGGTTCTTTGTTTTTTTAATATTGAGCTGCATGAGCTATTTATATATTTTGGAGATTAATCCTTTGTCCGTTGATTCGTTTGCAAATATTTTCCCCATTCTGAGGGTTGTCTTTTTGTCTTGTTTATGGTTTCCTTTGCTGTGCAAAAGCTTTTAAGTTTCATTAGGTCCCATTTGCTTTTTTTTGTTTCTATTTCCATTACTTTAGGAGGTGGATCAAAAAAGACCTTGCTGTGATTTATGTCAAAGAGTGTTCTTCCTATGCTTTCCTCTAAGAGTTTTATAGTGTCCAGTCTTAGATTTAGGTCTCTAATCCATTTTGAGTTTATTTTTGTGTATGGTGAAAGGGAATGTTCTAATTTCATTCTTTTACATGTAGCTGTCCAGTTTTCCCAGCACCACTTATTGAAGAGACTCTCTTTTCTCCATTGTATATCCTTGCCTCCTGTGTCATAGACTAGTTGACCATAGGTGCGTGGGTTTATCTCTGGGCTTTCTATCTTGTTCCACTGATCTATGTTTCTGGTTTTGTGCCAGTACCATATTATCTTGATTACTGTAGCTTTGTAGTATAGTCTGAAGTCAGGGAGTCTGATTCCTCCAGCTCTGTTTTTTTCCCTCAAGACTGCTTTGGCTATTCAGGGTCTTTTGTGTCTCCATACAAATTTTAAGATTTTTTGTTCTAGTTCTGTAAAAAATGCCATTGGTAATTTGATAGGGATTGCCCTGAATCTGTATATTGCTCTGGGTAGTATAGTCATTTTCACAATATTGATTCTTCCAATCCAAGAACATGGTATATCTCTCCATCTGTTGGTATCATCTTTAATTTCTTACATCAGTGTCTTATAGTTTTCTGCATACAGGTCTTTTTTCTCTCTAGGTAGGTTTATTCCTAGGTATTTTATTCTTTTTGTTGCAGTGGTAAATGGGAGTGTTTCCTTAATTTCTCTTTCAGATTTTTCATCATTAGTGTATAGGAATGCACGAGATTTCTGTGCATTAATTTTGTATCCTGCAACTTTACCAAATTCATTGATTAGCTCTAGTAGTTTTCTGGTGGCATCTTTAGGACTCTCTATGTATAGTATCATGTCATCTGCAAACAGTGACAGTTTTACTTCTTCTTTTCCAATTTGTATTCCTTTTATTTCTTTTTCTTCTCTGATTGCCGTGGCTAGGACTTCCAAAACTATGTTGAATAATAGTGGTGAGAGTGGACATCCTTTTCTTTTTCCTGATCTTAGAGGAAATGCTTTCAGTTTTTCACCATTGAGAATAATGTTTGCTGTGGGTTTGTCATATATGGCCTTTATTATGTTGAGGTAGGTTCCTTCTATGCCCACTTTCTGGGGAGTTTTTATCATATGTGGGTGTTGAATTTTGTCAAAAGCTTTTTCTGCCTCTGTTGAGATGATCATATGACTTTTATTCTTCAATTTGTTTTTATGGTTTATCACATTGATTGATTTATGTAAACTGAAGAGTCCTTGCATCCCTGGGATAAATCCCACTTGATCATGGTGTATGATCCTTTTAATGTGTTGTTGGATTCTGTTTGCTAGTATGTTGTTGACGACTTTTGCATGTATATTCATCAGTGATATTGGTCTGTAGTTTTCTTTTTTTGTAGTATCTTTGTCTGGTTTTGGTATCAGGGTGATGGTGGCCTCATAGAATGCGTTTGGGAGTGTTCCTTCCTCCGCAATGTTTTGGAAGAGTTTGAGAAGGATGGGTGTTAGCTCTTCTCTAAATGTTTGATAGAATTCACCTGTGAAGCCATCTGGTCCTGGACTTTTGTTTGTTGGAAGCTTTTTAATCACAGTTTCAATTTCATTACTTGTGATTGGCCTGCTCATATTTTCGATTTCTTCCTGATTCAGTCTTGGAAGGTTATACCTTTCTAAGAATTAGTGCATTTCTTCCAGGTTGTCCATTTTATTGGCATAGAGTTGCTTGTAGTAGTCTCTTAGGATGCTTTGTATTTCTGCAGTGTCTGTTGTAACTTCTTTTTCATTTCTAATTTTATTGATTTGAGTCCTCTCCCTCTTTTTCTTGATGAGTCTGGCCAATGGTTTATCAATTTTGTTAATCTTCTCAGAGAACCAGCTTTTAGTTTGATTGATCTTTGCTATTGTTTTATTTGTTTCTATTTCATTTATTTCTGCTCTGATCTTAATGATTTCTTTCCTTCTGCTAACTTTGGGTTTTGTTTGTTCTTCTTTCTCTAGTTCCTTTAGGTGTAAGGTTAGATTGTTTGAGATTTTTCTTGTTTCTTGAGGAAGGCTTGTATAGCTATAAACTTCCCTCTTACAACTGCATTTGCTGCATCCCATAGGTTTTGGGTTGTTGTGTTTTCATTTCATTTCTTTTCTTTTCAGTTATGCATTGCCATTTGTTTCTAGGTATTTTTTGATTTCCTCTTTGATTTCTTCAGTAATCTCTTGGTTATTTAGTAAAATATTGTTTAGCCTCCATGTGCTTGTGGTTTTTACGTTTTTTTCTCTGTAATTCATTTCTAATCTCATAGCGTTGTGGTCAGAAAAGATGCTTCATATGATTTCAGTTTTCTTAAATTTACTGAGGCTTGATTTGTGACCCAAGATGTACTCTATCCTGGAGAATGTTCCGTGCGCACTTGAGAAGAAAGTGTAATCTGCTGTTTTTGGATGGAATGTCCTATAAATATCAATTAAATCTATCTGGTCTATTGTGTCATTCAAAGCCTCTGTTTCCTTATTTATTTTCATTTTGGATGATCTGTCCATTGGTGTAAGTGAGGAGTTAAAGTCCCCCACTATCATTGTGTTACTGTCGATTTCCTCTTTTATAGCTGTTAGCAGTTGCCTTATGTATTGAGGTGCTCCTATGTTGGGTGCATATAGATTTATAATTGTTATATCTTCTTCTTGGATTGATCCCTTGATCATTATGTAGTGTCCTTCCTTGTCTCTTGTAACATTCTTTATTTTAAAGTCTATTTTATCTGATATGAGTATTGCTACTCCAGCTTTCTTTTGATTTCCATTTGCATGGAATATCTTTTTCCATCCCCTCACTTTCAGTCTGTATGTGTCCCTCGGTCTGAAGTGGGCCTCTTGTAGACAGCATATAGGTGGGTCTTGTTTTTGTATCCATTCAGCAAGCCTGTGTCTTTTGGTTGGAGCATTTAATCCATTCACATTTAAGGTAATTATTGATATGTATGTTCCTATGACCATTTTCTTAATTGTTTTGGGTTTGTTTTTCTAGGTCCTTTTCTTCTCTTGTGTTTCCCACTTAGAGAAGTTCCTTTAGCATTTGTTGTAGAGCTGGTTTGGTGGTGCTGAGTTCTTTTAGCTTTTGCTTGTCTGCAAAGCTTTTGATTTCTCCATTGATCTGAATGAGACCCTTGCTGGGTAGAGTAATCTTTGTTGTAAGTTCTTCCCTTTCATCACTTTAAGTATATCATGCCACTCCCTTCTGGCTTGTAGAGTTTCTGCTGAGAAATCAGCTGTTAACCTTATGGGAGTTCCCTTGCTGCTTTCAATAATTTTTCTTTGTCTTTAATTTTTGGCAGTTTGATTACTATGTGTCTTGGTGTGTTTTTCCTTGGGTTTATCCTGTATGGGACTCTCTGTGCTTCCTGGACTTGGCTGGCTATTTCCTTTCCCATGTTAGGGAAGTTTTCAACTATAATCTTTTCACATATTTTCACGGGTCCTTTCTCTCTCCCTTCTCTTTCTGGGACCCCTATAATGCGAATGTTGTTGCCTTTAATGTTGTCCCAGAGGTCTCTTAGGCTGTCTTCATTTCTTTTCATTCTTTTTTCTTTATTCTGTTCCACAGCAGTGAATTCCACCATTCTGTCTTCCGGGTCACTTATCCATTCTTCTGCCTCAGTTATTCTGCTATTGATTCCTTCTAGTGTATTTTTCTTTTCAGTTATTGTATTGTTCATCTCTGTTTGTTCTTTAATTCTTCTAAGTCTTTGTTGAACATTTCTTGCATCTTCTAGATCTTTGCCTCCATTCATTTTCCGAGGTCCTGGATCATCTTCACTATCATTATTCTGAATTCTTTTTCTGGAAGGTTGCCTATCTCCACTTCATTTAGTTGTTTTTCTGGGGTTTTATCTTGTTCCTTCATCTGCTACATAGCCCTCTGCCTTTTCATCTTGTCTGTCTCAGTGAATGTGGGTTTTGTTCCACAGGCTGCAGGATTGTCGTTCTTCTTGCTTTTGCTCTGTGCCCTCTGGTGGATGAGGCTATCTTAGAGGCTTGTGCACGTTCCCTGATGGGAGGAACTGGGGGTGGGTAGAGCTGACTTTTGCTCTGGTGGGCAGAGCTCAGTAAAACTTTAATCCGCTTGACTGCTGTTGGGTGGGTCTGGGTTCCCTTCCTGTTGGTTGTTTGGCCTGAGGCAACCCAACACTGGAGCCTACTTGGGCTCTTTGGTGGGGCTAATGGTGGACTCTGGGAGGGCTCACGCCAAGGAGTACTTCCCAGAACTTCTCCTGCCAGTGTCCTTGTCCCTTGGTGAGCCACATCTTCCGCCCGCCTCTGCAGGAGACCCTCCAACACTAGCAGGTAGGTCTGGTTCAGTCTCCTATGGGGTCACTGCTCCTTCCCCTGGGTCCCAATGCGCACACTACTTTGTGTGTGCCCTCCAAGAGTGGAATCTCTGTTTCCCCCAGTCCTGTCAAAGTTCTGCAATCAAATCCCACTAGCCTTCAAAGTCTGATTCTCTAGGAATTCCTCCTCCCGTTGCTGGACCCCCAGGTTGGGAAGCCTGACGTGGGGCTCAGAACCTTCACTCCAGTGGGTGGACTTCGGTGGTATAAGTGTTCTCCAGTCTTTGAGTCACCCACCCAGCAGTTATGGGATTTGATTTTACTGTGATTGCGCCCCTCCTACCGTCTCATTGTGGCTTCTCCTTTGTCTTTGGATGTCGGGTATCTTTTGTGGCGAGTTCCAGTGTCTTCCTGTCGATGACTGCCAGCAGCTAGTTGTGATTCTGGTGTTCTCGCAAGAGGGAGTGAGAGCACGTGCTTCTACTCCGCCATCTTGGTTCCTAATCTCTCCTTTTGGTTTTAATTGCTATGACGCACTGGTGATGCACAGTCTGCGCTAGCCCAGCCCTCTCTGTAAGCCCCAGGTTCTTGGAGCTAGCTACCAACACATGCTTCCTGTGCCTCCCAGGCACCTGAACCCAACCCATCCAAAATGAAATTCATTGTTTCTCAGTCCAGATCTCCTCTAGTATCATCAGCCTAGTCTCAGAGCATGTCGTCACCACCCACACATTTACTCTAGAGCAAGCCTTTCTTCTGCAGCCAGCCTCCCTCCCCAGACATCAGTCAGTGACAAAGGCCTACCAATTTGACATCCCAAATAATTCCAAACCCTTTCTCTCCTTCTGTTCCGGTACACATGGAAGCTGCCAGTAATCTTGTAACTCTTCCCCCAGCCTCCAGTCTTGTTATTCTCAAATCCCTACTTCACCCCATACCTGGAGTTTTCTATCTCAAATTAAAATCTGACATCTCGTTCTCTTGCTTAAAATTATTCTGTGGCTGTTTATCATCTCCAAGGTACAGTCCAAGCCCTCAGTTCTTGGCCCTAAGACCTCCTGTTTCAGCCTCATCCCTAATAATGTCAGGCTGTGTCATATTGGCTCACATCATACTTTCCTAATAGAGGATCAGTCTCAAAGTATAAGTCCAACTTCATCTAATACATGGATGAATTAAGTGGCTCTTTGGTGTTATCTGTTCTGCAAATGTTAAATTTTGGTGAGTAAAAACAAGCCATCACCATTCATTAAGCTATTCTAATATAGTTAGAGATGCATCAATTAAATTAAAGGCTGAGGTGACATAAACAGCCCAACAACTGAAATCTCAAAAGTAATGAAGCCATAAATAAGGTCATGGCTAATTTTAAAGACTTCTTTTTTAATTCTTTTTGTTGATTAACATTGCCTGAAACCACAATTTATTTGGAGAAGTAATGCGTAAAGGGGGTTGTTTATTTATATATTTATTTTAGCCTTAGAGAAAGTTTAAATATTCTGCAGAAGTATCAGGATAAGAGGAAACTATTTTAGACCTTGGTACCTATCAGGCAAATAGTCCTCCAGCAGAGCGTGTTTGTTTTGTTTTAATGTCTTTCCCTCTGCAAGGCACTGAACTTTGGGGTCTTTGATGATGAGCTGGCCACACTGGTGGAAATTCCCTTTAGCTCCTTGGCATTTCATTTGATTTTAGCCTTCAAACAGAAGCACTAAGATCCTGCTTTACATGCAGCTCAGCACAGTAACTCATCTTTTCATTTTGACCAACTGCTTGGTTCTTCTGTCCTTTAGACTGTCCGAACCTGTGGATTCAAGTGCCAGTCTTATTGGTATTTAGTGGTCTTAGGTTGGTGTTTTTTTCCTTCTTGCTCTTGCACCAGGATAGAATATCAATCAACTCAATATAAATTCATGAGGATTTATGTGAAGCCCTGTTGTGAGATGCATTTTCAACTTCTTGGGAGACTTATCAAGATCTGAATCCAAAATCCATTTTAAAATTAACTTCCCAGATGTTCTAGAGCTTTTCCTTGGGCACCCCCGCCCTCAGTGTGGATAACTGTTTGATTATTCTTTGTTTGCCGTTTCATCCCTCTCCTTCCTTTAGTGTGCCATTGGTTGACTTTGTGTAACTTTGTGTAAGCAGTAGTTGATTAAAAATGGTGTTTGTTGTCTTTTCCAATCAAGGAAGTCCTTAGATTCTTCCACTAAAGTAGATGTGTAGATAGAAATGTGAAAATTCCAAAACTTCTGTATTGTCACAGAACAGAAAATGATTAGATAATTCATATACCCTGTGGATCTGTAGTAATTATTAAATAATTAAATATGCATTTAAAATTGCATAAAAGGGACTCAATAAATAGAATGAATAAATATTATTATAAATATACATCTCTGTAAAACAACTTTCTTTTTTTTTTTTTTTTGGGCTGTGTCACATGGCTTGCAGGATCTTAGTTCCCTGACCAGGGATCAAACCCATGCCCCCTGCAATGGAAGCAGAGTCCTAACCATTCGACCACCAGGGAATTCCCCAAAACAAATACTTTTAAAACTATATTTTCTGTATCACTTTATACCTTTCATTATTATTTCTAGTCAATAAACTATACAGGGATTATATCGTTGAATCCTTAGGGATACAGAGTTTTGAAAATACTTGTCCTTGAAACAAAATGCCTTGGGCCCAGGTAAGCATCTCCAAGGTGGTTCCTTTTGGTAGGGCAGGTGGCTCTTTCAGCTTAGCTTTTTTACAAATTAGTTTCGTATAATTTAAAAAGTTAAGCAGATGTTATCGGCAAGAAACTAGCCTTAGCCTGGATTTGCATATCTTTATTGCCCATGTTTTGAGGGAAATTCTTGGTTAGCTCTCAGAGAGGCCTGCCTGGCCCAGGCTCTGGAGATGTAAACCTTCCGTGGGTGGAGGCTGACTGAGCCTGGAGCAAACCAAGGAATAACAGGCCAGTGATCCTGGCTCACATCAAAGCTCAGATTCTCCAAATGAAATGAAGAACATGACATCTCCAGGAGTCTGGAGGATGTCCTGGGTGTGCATGAATCCAAATTAAAGCGGGCTTACTTGGAATGGATCGATAATGTCAATCTGAATAGAGGAGATAGCATAAAGCCTGAATTAAAGGCTCTGTTCAAAGATACCATACTTTGAATTTTAAAGAGCACCCAGCAACTCAGATGAAGGGCTACCAGTGATCCAGGGAGCAAACCTTTAGTTTTTAAACATTATAAATTGTTTTTACTATAGCGGCTGTTATGAATGGAATGTGTCCCCCTAAATTCATATGTTGACATCCTAACCAACAATGTGATGGTATCAGTAGGTGGGACCTTTGGGAGGTAATTAGGTCATGAGGATTAAACCTTCATGAATGGGATTCATGCTCTTATAAGATGAGACAGGAGAGCTTGCTTCCTCTCTCTGCTGTTAGCTATGTGCGGATACAGGAGGGCAGCCATCTGTCAACCAGGAAGAAGGCCTTCACCAGACACTGGGTCTGCTGGCACCTTGATCTTGGACTTCCAGGCCTCTAGAATTGTGAGAAATAAACGTGTGCTGATTAAGCCAAAAAGAAAAAGAAAAAAACAATTGTTTTTATTCTCATTTAGATATATATCCAGTTTGCTTAAATTTTGTTTAGGTGAGACACATTTTTTGATCTCAACACCACTGGAATAGAAAAGGATTATCCTAAATTCCCTTCAAAGAAATCCTCCTAAAATCCCATTTCTACTATAAATGTGTATTAAAAAAAATTTACTAGGGGAAAGACAAATTTCTTCATAGATTTTCAAAAGTTATAAATGGTGGTCTCTAAAATAATTGCAAATTACCTGTCTAAGAAAAATCCTGCTATACTTTCATGCAGACTTCATATAATTCTGGAACTGTGAAAATATATTTAAAAAATAAAAGTATAGTGTTGTCTTTCATGAAGGAAAATGTTTGGCATACTAGAACTTACCGATTATCATGACAAGTCTCTCAAGATAACCTGCATGACCACCAAATACCAGATATCTTTTGGTTCTCTTCTCTGGTCTCTGCTTTGATACTTAATGATGGGTCATTCAATGCCAGGTATGAAGTTTGAAAAGCAATAGTTGCTTTGTCTTTTGAAGGTTGAATAATCAATTGGACCGCGTCAGGCATGTAGGCAGAGAAGTGGTAAAGTAAAATGTTCACTCCAAGTTTGCTTTAAATTCAGATGGCGCTTAGAATTCTAAAGACCACTGGAAGCAGAGATGGACAGGATGCAGATGGAACTGGGGCTTACTGGGGGACATGGGGTATCTGTGGAACAGGTTACAGACTCCAGAGAGTTCCACAAAACTCCCAGCCATTGTGGATTCGGACAAGGATGGTAACTTCTGGCAGGTGGCACTCCTGTGTCTTGAGGAATGAGGGTTTTCTCTATATTTCACAGTCACATGTGGCCTGTGGAGGAAAGGAGGACCTAGAAATGACTTCGATTCTGTATAATTCTAATTCTGATGCAGGAGAGTTCCAGTTTCGGTTTTGGTTTTGCAAGCTGCATTAGCATGACTTAAAAAATCACCTGCTTTGTGACAGAAACTAAAGCTGAGGATAAATACTTACTTCGAATTATTCTCTTTTCCTTCCATTTCCTTCTTTCCTTTCATCTGGATGTTTAAGCTTTGTGAAATCTTCAAGGGCTGAATCTTTAAGGGCTCTTTGAACAAGCCCCAGATTCTTGTACCTGTTCTTCTTCCAGCCCCCATGGCTGTCCATTCCCCTCCCCAACAATTATTTGGCGGCTGCAGTGTACAGGGATGTGGGAGGTGTCTGGGATACAGAATTGAATGAGAAATTCACCTCCCACTTCCTCTTACTTGGTGTCACGTGACAGACCACGAAACGTATTGTACCCAGAGTGATATGAATTCAATAGGATGCTAAGGAGATTGGCTCAGGTCAGGGAAGGAGGGGCTTCTGAGAGGTGTTGTGCTTGAGCTCCATCCTAAATGGGTCAGCACTATAACATTTATATAATACAGAATGTGAGTAATATAATTATATGTGTATTTATAGAGATTTGACTGATGGTGCAGCCTAGTTGGTTTACGTGCTGGATTTATATGCTCCTGGCAAATATTAAATATGGTCCTTGATTCCCTCCTGCCCCTAAGAGCCAGTGGCAGAACTGTTGTAGCTTTTCTCTGAAAAGCGGTATGGAATATCAGCAAGGAAGGCTTGCCCAGCCCCTAGGGCTCTTGGTATCTTGAACCCTCATGCATGTGGGACACTGAGGGCTGCAGGGTAACAAATGGAGCCGACATGGGAAGAGATGCTGCAGACCTTACTGGGCAGCAACCAGGTGGTTTCTGCGTCACTGCATCACTGCATCACTCAACTGTGAGTGATGTTGACCTCACGGATTAGTTCCAAAGCAGGTTCGTGAGAATAGTAATGTCTTCAATGTAGCATTGGAGGAATCTGAAATTCTAGTTTTGGCCATTTGTGACTCTGAATGACGCGGGATTCGCAATATTGCTACTTCTGCAGGCTTTGCTGGAGCACCGGGGGTACAGTATCTGTTGAGCATCTTCTAGACACAATCTACCTTGCGAAAACAGTTCAGGAAGATGGACAGATCTTGTGGAGTCATCATCTAGTCAACGTTTTCCTTCTAATGTGATTTCTAAGGAATTTTATTTGCCCCTGGGAGAATCCCATTCATCCCTCTTTGTAATGAATGAACCCAAAACATACTACCCCGGTTTCTTTGAAAAATCAGAGCATCTTTGAATTGTCTTGGTTTTACTACAAGATTTCCAGCCTTTGTACTAGATCAAGGCCACCTGGATGTAGGTATAGGGTTGTCCTTGTTGACTGAGGGATTGACAGCCTCCAACAATCCCATCCGCTGATAACTGAAGCAGTGGGTTGATTGATTTGGAAGGGTGGTGATGCCCTGGTGGTTTACTGGGACTTCCTTCACAGCAATTGCATGAGACCATCACTTCTCCACTTGCACATCTAGGCCATTCTTAAAAATGCTTAAAAGTCAAATGACTGTGCCAGTTCCACCCACATGTGTGTACGCAGGGGTGGAAGAGGCTGTGTTCCTGGAGAGATGAGAAAACATGGTGAAAGTAACGATGAGGCTTCCCGTAGGCACTGGTGATAAACTTTGGTGTCTTGGAAGAACCCAGGACTGAGGAAGATACAAGCAGGTCCCTGCCGTCCCCCCATCTCTGTGGGGACATCTCAGTGAGGACAGGCCGGTGGAGCCAGGCTTCACCCTTTCCCGTGGACTGGTGTCCTGCTGGAGCACTCTCTGGGCTGTGCCCCATGCTGGCACTTGGCCAGCACCGTGAGTTTTCTCCTGGGCCATCACTGCCGACAGTGGGAAGGGGGCCACTAGGAAGACGGTTAGTCAGGGAGGGGTAGGTAGGCCAGGTGACAACAAGTCGGTTGTCATTCCAAGCGAATTCTGGGGCATCGCTGGAGGCTCAGGCCTGAGGAGGGAGTGAGTCCCAGGTGCTACCACCTGGAATGCTCTCATGGTCACTTCTATGCCGAGAGCCCACTCCTCTGAGAGACCCAGGCTCTGTCCCCGCAGCAGTGGGGGAGGGGCTTTAGCTGCTACGGGGACACACAAATAATTTAAAATCGCTAATCTCCGCCTGTCCTCCCCTGACCTCCCTCACCACCTTCCCTGCTTTATTTTTCTGACTAGTGCCTGTGACATGATGATATAGCATATTCACACTTGAAAAATTGTGTTTGTCATTCATCTCTAGCAACTAGAATGGAGTTCCATTTTAACGTAGGAGTTTGGGTCTATTTTGTTCATGGCTGTATTCCAAGGCCTGGCACATAGGCATTCAAATATGTTAAATCAAGGCATGAACGAAGAAACCAAACTCCGCAGCAGCACAGAAAAGGCAGCTGTCGGGGTGTAGTGTTGTCAGGACAGCCGGAAGCGTTGCCGGGGTGTAGTGTTGTCAGGACAGCCGGAAGGGTTGTCGGGGTGTAGTGTATGTCAGGACAGCCGGAAGCGTGTGTTTGGGATTTCAGAGAGGGCGTGCTTTAGAAACAAATGTGGAATTTCTATCAGCCAAATGTAGTTAACCGTTTTAATTGTTAAAATCTCTTTTGCTTATGCTAAATCCATGATGCTTACTGGTTTCCTAGAGCTTATGTAATTTTGAGAGAAAGAGAGAGAGTGGGTACCATGCAATGTGATCTGCTAAGAGCGGGTAGGATACAGGTGTGGTTGACGCAGGTCCGGGGCCAGCCTGAGCTCACCTCCCAGCGCCGCCAGTTAGCCTTCTGTGCCTCACTTTCCTGCATAGGTAAAATGGGTATGGCGGTCCTTACCTCATCGGGTTTGTGTGAGGATTGAATGAATGAGTCCATGTAAGGCACTTTGAATACTGCCTGGCACATAGAAGGAGCTCAGGAAGTATTAGTTGCTATTATCATTGTGCTGCCACCCCTACCACCATCAGCAGCAGCATTTGTATTCTTGAGTTCACGGGACATTTAGAAACTAAGAGTTTGCTGCATAAATTGTTTTTGCACGGGTATGATATTGGATGATTCTGTATTTTTTAAAGCATCTTTTGTGTGTAAAACTTTTAGATTTCTCGACTTTTAATTTGGACGCTACAGTTAATGCCTGCAGCTTTTTACATTCTATACCAGGGGTCCCCAGCAGGGCCCGTTAGGACCCCCGGGCCGCACAGCAGGAGGTGAGCAGTGAGCGAGCGAGGGAAGCTTCACCTGCCGCCCGCCATCACTCGCATTACTGTCTGAACCATCCCCCCCACCCCACCCCGCCCCGTTCAGGGAAAAGCTGTCTTCCAGGAAACCGGTCCCTGGTGCCAAAAAGGTTGGGGACCGCTGCTCTATACTGATGCTAAAGGGTGCCTGGCTGAGGACGTTTGATTGATTTCTGTAATTAGGAAGCCACTTAACCTGCAGAAATTTGCTATAGTATTGAAGCTCGAATAGGCACAGATTCATTTATTTCCAAAACAGGAGACTAAGGTGACAAGGGTGATGATATTTGCGGCCATGAATGAAGATGGTGCAGGCTTGGGGCTGCAGTCAGATCCTCCCATGACTTGTGATGTGACGTGTGGGCGATGCCCACCTTTGGAGATACTGTTTGTGCCTCTTCCTTCTGAAGCTGTGGGCTGGAATAATAGAGCCGTTTTCAATAGCTCTGTGATATACTTAAATAAAAACTACCATGTAATTACATAATATTGGTATTATAAATGCCTTGTATTCATTATATGATAATTAAAATAGGGTTCAATATTAATAAGTATGTAGTAGAGCATTATAGATGTTTTATTTATGGTACACAGGAAATGTCCCTTGTGATTTTTTTTTATTTCCAACTTGGAAACGATAAATCAAATATGAAAAGGAGCTAGATTTTTTTTTTATGATATGTCTTTTTCAGGCACACTCGTCCACGTACCTGGCATCAGCTACATACATACCTCACAAAATGAAGTCTGACTATACCCAAGGATAGCTAAATGCCCATCAAGGAGTCAATGAATGCTTTTAAATTGTTTTAATTAGCTAGGTGTGATTTAAAGGTTGCCGAAATCAAAAAGGCTTATTAATTTTTCATCAATAATCACTTACCTTAATATTTCATTAGAACCTGCTGATTTGCAGACCTCCTTCTGGGCTTTGATTCATTATGACTGAAGACATAATTTAACTTTCCCTCTTTTTCTCATTCTGTATGATACTCTTTCATCTCTGAGACACTGTTAAGATGTTTCCAACATTCATGGGGCTGCTAATTGATCCACCCTTTTCTTTTTTTTAAACTGTACTTAAAGCTAAGGGTTCTAGGCTGTGCAAAGCTGTGTGTGTGTGTGTGTGTGTGTGTGTGTGTGTGTGTGTTTAGGCATTTTTCTTTCATCATTTGAATATCTGATAATAACGTGCAAATTTTCTGTTTCCTAAGTTCTGAGAGTAAGGGCTGATTTCCCATATGCAGAAGTCGGGAAGTAAATAGTTCAGGCACCTTCTTAGACTATGCCATCAATCTTCCTCTTCTGAAATTGCCCATTGACTCTGTGACGGATGTCAGCCAGAGACAGCCCATGCGGGGCGTGAGGATCTGATTGGAACCTCTTAAAACCCCAAATTCCAAGCACCTCTCCTTAAATGCATAGAAAATCCTAGGTTTTTTGGAAGTCACTAATCTAAAACATGGAAGAATCCCCAACACAGACTGAGATTCTGACAAGCTATTGCTAGCAATGAAAAAATATATGAATACATGAATAGATAGATATTTTCATTTTTCCAGATTAATTATGGAATACTCTATGTCTGTCGCCTATAGGCATGTTAAACAACTTGTATACATTACATATTATTAACTTTCACCAGCTGTACCAGTTTTGAGGCTGAGCAAAAATTGCTTCATGTTGAGAAATAAAAATTTGTGTGCTTCAAAATTTGGTAAATGTATATGTATTGAAACTTATAAATATTTTCATTGGATGGGAACCTTTTTTTACCTTTTTTAATATTTCCCAGAAAACATAGTGCTGACTTTCCTCAGGTCCCAGATTTCTATTACAGAAATATCTGAAAAACTTAATAAGCCACCAATAAACATATAAATATCTACTAATGGAGAATTAAAATAATGCTTCTGTGTTAGGAGATATTAGCAACCATTAAAAATTAAAAGTCCTGGGCTTCCCTGGTGGCGCAGTGGTTGAGAGTCCGCCTGCCGATGCAGGGGACACGGGTTCGAGCCCTGGTCCGGGAAGATCCCACATGCCGTGGAGCGGCTAGGCCCGTGAGCCATGGCCGCTGAGCCTGCGTGTCCGGTGCCTGTGCTTCACAATGGGAGAGGCTACAACAGTGAGAGGCCCGTGTACCGCAAAAAAAAAAAAAAAAATTAGAAGTCCTTGTTTGCCCAGAGCTACTGTTTACATCTTGCTTAACTGTGGAATGTTTGTTGAAAACCCTTTCGATAAAATAAATACTTTAATATGTTGGAGTTAACATGACTTGCTTTGGGTGAGTATGTAGATTTCAATAATTCTATTCTTTGCATGTGACTCTTCACGATTCTGGGGTGGAGGTTTTGAGGTAGTGTGGACGATGTCTCTTTTCTAGGCTTCTCCTTTACGTCTGTGATCTTCAACCTGCCTGCCCTGCTTTGCAGCCTTTGTTCCTTCTGCACGTGAATGCAGGTCTGAGGAAGCACAGCAGGTGACATTGTCCGCTGATGTGGTTTTAGATTTAGATCTTGGCGCTGCCACTTACTTGGATGTTTGGCAAGTTATTTAACCTCTGTAAGCCTCGTTAAACTCCACTGTATTTAAATTTTTTTGTCCCATTGTTGGACCATATGTCAGCTGTGTCCTGATTTTTATATTTAGAAAATTCATTCTTTATAACCATCCATCATGATCTGTGTTAGCAACTATTGGGGGTAAAAGAGAACTACAGGTCCAGCCTCTGATAGTAATGCTCTTCTAGTCTTTTGGGAGAATAACAGACGGATTTAAATAACACAACCGGTTTTATGGACCATGCTGTTTATTCTAATAGCTAGACCAGAATGGTTTGATTGACTTTTAAAAAATCTGGTATGTTTTTTACCATATGGCCAAGGCCATATCTAGAGTGCCAAGCTAATAAGCCTTCTTTTCTCTGCCAGTGAACCATGAAAGTTGTTAGCAAAGCGTTTTATTTCGAATTGATCCATTTCCCAAGCTCTTGGTGATATAAACACCCATCTTAAGAGATAAGGTGTGGATTATGAAGCATTAGTCATTGGAAATTTGTTGCACCAAAGAGTCATAGGCAACCAGTATGTAAAATGACCCAGAATAGAAGGTACATAGTACGGTTGAGGATGCCTGAAATGTTATAAAACTACCCTAAGTCAGTTGGTTGTGGGTACACAGTACAGATTACGCTCTTTTGAATGGTGTTTGTAACACAGGAAGAATGTAAAATGTGGGAGTTTAGTAATACTTAGCAATAACATGTTTTTTTAGATAGGGTTTAAAGTAGAATGACTTTGTGCTTTCCTCATCTATATAAAGGGCTCAATGTACAAATTCTTCTGAATCATAACCACTAATTCCTGTGTATAGCAATGCAGTAATATAACAGGATTAGGTTGTCTTCTGATCTAATCAATCAATTCTTAAAGAATTCGTGGCTTCCCTAGCTTCCTGGGTACCAGCAGAATATTTGTATCTTTCATTTCTCTCCTCCTTGTTTGTGTTTTCCTTTACATCCTTTAGCATATATACCATATTTAAATCAGCTTTTAAAAAGTCCTTTTGCCTCTAATTCCATCATCACAGCCCTTTCTGGATCTGTTTCTATTGACTGATTTTTCTCCTGGTTCTGGGTCACATTTTCCTCCTCCTTCTTATGTCTAATAATTTTTTCATCGGCTGTCAGACATTTTGAATTTTAGGATGTAGAGGACTGTGTTTTGTTCCTTCCGGTCAGCATTACCGGAAGTCTAGTCCTAAAGTCTAGTCTGGGTGGCATCACTTCTGCCCCCAAAAACCTGACTGCAGAATCAAGTCCAGACTTCTTAGTGTGGCATTCTCCTCCCAGAGAACCATCACGGTCTTAACCCTCTGTATTTGTCCTCGTCAAAACTCTAGTCACTCCGGGCTGTTTCCCATCCCAGAGTACGTCAAGCATTTTCCTGCCTCAGTTCCCATTACAGGTACTTTTTTGTTGTTGTTAAATCAGCCTGGAGCTGATGCATACAGCCCTCTTTATCTCTGTTGTTAAAATCCCAATTCTCCAAATGCCGTCTTTCTGCAATTTAGTACAACTAGTTGGACTAGTTGTACATTTGCAGAGAATTTATAAGTGGGTATGTAGGATGAACGAATGAAGAAATTTTGGCTTCAGGTTGTTTAGTGATTTGATTGATTGATTTAAGAAGATTCCTTTGCCTAGCTTCAGCATGTAAGGAGAATTCAGTTCATAAAAACTAGCTATCTATAACTTTCCAGTAATGTGTCAATGACATGGAACAGAATAGGATTGCTTTACAAATCCATCCTTACAGTATACTTTTTGGCTAGGACTTTTTTCCCCAAAATAACTATAATTCAGTGTTAATAAAGTTGCATATATATTTTTTCTTTGTACATTTCTTAAGCCAGTGATAATGATATGTTCTTCTACTGATAATGCTGGATTCAAGACCAGGAAACAAAGAGCTTAGGTTATTTTGGGACCCTTCAGTATCTCTGTGGTGTCTGTTCTCTTCCTGTGCAGCTATTCAGACACTACTGGCCACTGTGTTTAACTAGGCACAACATTTTGCTGATTTCCTTTGTTTCCTGAGTAAGAAACATATTATCCCTTAATCAGCTTCTTTTGAAATGTCTGTTTACACTAAACAAAGTCCTATTCCAATTAATTTCAAATTCTAAGCAAAAGCTCTGGTAATTAAACATTGTCTGAAGGAGCATCCTGTTACTGCACTGCAATGTTGAAATCGAGGTGAGGTAGAAACAATATTAAGCTTATTAGCACATTCATCAATTTCATTGGTCAACCGCACTGAAGGACTATATACTGACGTAAGGAATTTTTTTCTCTCAAACTTAAACACTATGGGACTTTGGGAAACTTAGCACTTCTCTCCCCTCTTCTGTAAAATGAAATAGCTACATACGAATAAATAATAATAATCACTCTCTTGTAGGGTTGTGTGGGATAAATGAGATAATACAGGTAAACCATTTGGTACAGTGCCTGCTTGCAGTATTATAAATACATATATTTAATGGTGGTGGAGGTCAAATCTCACGCCAAAACTATATTATGACGGGCTTCCCTGGTGGCGCAGTGGTTGAGAGTCCGCCTGCCGATGCAGGGGACACGGGTCCGTGCCCCGGTCCGGGAAGATCCCACATGCCGCGGAGCGGCTAGGCTCGTGAGCCATGGCCGCTGAGTCTGCGCGTCCAGAGCCTGTGCTCCGCAACGGGAGAGGCCACAACAGTGAGATGCCCGCGTACCACAAAAAAAAAAAAAAAAAAAATTATATATGTATATATATATATATAAAATGAGATGCAAACTATCATATGTAGGATGGATAAACAACAAGATCCTACTGTAGAGCACAGGGAACTATATTCAATATCCTGTAATAAATCATAATGGAAAAGAATATGAAAAAGAACATATATATATATATATATAACTGAGTCACTTTGCTGTACAACAAAAATTAACACAATATTGCAAATCAACTATACTTCCATAAATTTTTTAAAAACTGTATTACGATAAAAAGCCTTCTAATAAGTAGATCTTGAAAATTCAGTGAGAAGTCCAGTTACTTGAATAAGCATCCTGTTTTAGCACATTAGAAATTTCTGGACTTCTTGGACTTAATTTTAAATGGAATTTAATCTGTATAAACTGCTGGCTAAACTGTGGAGTAAATAAAGTGAGATAATCCCTGACTGTGACATAGTGGGCATATGTCACATATGCATGATAACAATTTTGTATCTCTCTAGTGTGTCCTGAGTATGGTATTATAAATGTCGGCATCTGCTGGAATGAGAGCTTTTCAAACTTGGGCTGTCGGCAGATGAACCACTGTAACATTAGTTGGCGATAGAATTTATTTCATAACGTGTGTGATCTGTTACAGTGGTAAAATAGATTATTTTTAGATTCCCATATAAAATTGTTTTCTCACTAGATAATTATAATTGGCTCTATGTGTAACATAAATTTTAAAAATTTTATGTTATTAGTAACACCAGCATAACACGGGAATTAACAAGATAGAAAGGCAGATACAAATTTCCGTTTCTTAAACTGTGGCTGCAAAACGGAGAATTGGTTCTGTAAATTATTTTTAATGTGCACACTTTTTAACAAGGCTCTTAAAGCGGTAATCATTTCTTGGTTTCCAGAGTCAAGGGGTAGTGATGGTTTGACAGCCATACTGTTGCTTTTGTGGGCGATGAAATATTGGTTTTCATTAAATTTTATGTTAAAAACCCTTATTTAGAATCAGAGATTTCTACCATTTTAGAGCAGGAAGGAACTTGATTTAACAGCCTCCTGTTTTACAGAAGTGGGAACAGAGGGGTGGGGCTGTGGAAGAAGCTTTATCCCCACCTTTCCAGTTAAGAAAGTCTTGGTACCATGGCAGGAATACCTGACACGGGGGCAGGAAACGTGCGGGCTGGGGGCCTGCTGCCCTGTGTAGAGGCCCAGCCTTGGATGAGTCCTGATCATGAGTAGCCTTTTTACAGATTTATAAAACAGGGATAATCATTCCTGGTTTGCCAGTTATAGAAGAAATATATATTCATCAGATAAAGTATATAGGGCTTCCCTGGTGGCGCACTGGTTGAGAGTCCGCCTGCCGATGCAGGGGACACGGGTTCGTGCCCTGGTCCAGGAGGATACCACATGCCGCAGAGCGGCTGGGCCCGTGAGCCATGGCCGCTGAGCCTGCGCGTCCAGAGCCTGTTCTCCGCAACGGGAGAGGCCACAACAGTGAGAGGCCCGCGTACCGAAAAACATAAAAATATAAAAAAATAAATAAATAAAGTATATATGTGAAGGCACAAACACAAATCCCTACCTGTGTGTTGTATCCTTTTTACAGATTTATAAAACAGGGATAATCATTCCTGGTTTGCCAGTTACGGAAGAAATATATATTCATCAAATAGAGTATATATGTGAAAGCATACTTAAAAACACAATTCCCTACCAGTGTGTTGTATCCTTTTTACAGATTTATAAACCAGGGATAATCATTTCTGGTTTGCCAGTTACAGAAGAAATATATATTCATCAAATAAAGTATATATGTGAAAGCATACTGAAAAACCAAATCCCTACCTGTGGGTTGTATCCTTTTTACAGATTTATAAAACAGGGATAATCATTCCTGGTTTGCCAGTTACAGAAGAAATATATATTCATCAAACAAAGTATATATGTGAAAGCATACTTAAAAACACAAATCCCTACCTTTGTGTTGTATCATACTGTTATAATTACCCCTGCCTGTTGACCTCTATTGCGACCTGTAGAATTATGTTGAGTAGATGAATTAGTTCAAAGATGGATATGACAGCAGCTTTGAAAAGTAGATATACCTCACCATGCCAGAGGGTTATTGGAATAGTCCTGAATTTAGATATAAATATATTTTTATCAGCACCATCCAAGTAAGAGTCTAATTGGACTTCAAGTGAGAAGATTTTTAAAACAGAACTCAAAATGAACAATCTTGAGAGTCATAACCAGATTTCCTTCAAAGTTAAATTAAGCAGACACAGCTGTTTGTGAGTAAACAGTGCATGTGTGATTTGCATGTTTACCATCCTTTTTATTGAGAACCTGGTAAGATGATCTGGCCTGGGAAGTCCAGGTCTATTTCCTCTGAATCCCATGTCGTCCTTGCTACTTCTGCCGGCCGGGGATCGTGGCGCCCTCGGCTCTGTCCATTTTCAGTCTGTTACAGGTTCTCGCTCAGCATCTGGGTGTCCCTTCACTGCACATGGGCCGAGGCACGTGACCGGCTCTGTATCAGGTGCTCACCCTACCCCCCTGCTCCCTCCATCCTTCAACCGACTTGGGGTTGCTTCGCACTCTTCTGTTTGGTTCTTTTCTTCATTTCTTCCTTGTTGATGGAGCTCTGGACGCTCTGCTCGACTTCTAGAGAGGCCGGCCTGGACGCATGTGTTCTGGCCAGGCCTCCCAAGCCCACCCCACGGCTTCCTCGGGCCTGTCGTGCATCTGTAAGCTCCCACACAGTGGCTGGCAAGCAGCAGGTGCTAATGGATATGCGTATGTGCGTGTGTTTCATGTATGTATGCAGGTACGGGGTATGTTTATGCTTCTTTAGAATGTGTTTCTGTGGGTTTCTATGTGTGTGTGTTTGCATGTGTGTTTCATGTATGTACTGTGTGTTCTGTGGATGTTTGCATGCATGTCTATTTGTGTATGTTTATATGTTTGTATGTCTGCCTGTATGTGGGGTGTGGGCTCCCTGCCCCTTGCTCGGTAAGCACTCTCACTTCCCAAAAACCCTGCTGGGGGTGGGGGTGGGTGACTGACTCCTGGCTGGGCCACCAAGAAGACCATCCCCATCAGGACCAGAGCAAGCCCTCTCCTTATGATGCGTCCTTTTGCTGGTTTTCAAAGCACCTCCTTGTCACCAAATGTAAGAATCCTACCTTACCTCCAGGTGGCTATATATCAAAGGCTATTTATCAAACATTTTGCTTTAAACCCTTCTTTTTTTTTTTTGCAGTACGCGGGCCTCTTACTGTTGTGGCCTCTCCCATTGCGGAGCACAGGCTCCAGACGCGCAGGCTCAGCGGCCATGGCTCACGGGCCCAGCCGCTCCGTGGCATGTGGGATCTTCCCAGACCGGGGCATGAACCCGTGTCCCCTGCATCGGCAGGCGGACTCTCAACCGCTGCGCCACCAGGGAAGCCCCTAAACCCCTCTTGCATGCCTTCTAAAAATTCTTCTTCAATAGTATAACATGGAGAGCTTCTAGAAGCTGTTAACATGGAATAACACACAGTAATGGTATGATTCCTTTCACTAAACCTGAAAGCTATCTTACTCTGAAAGTAGAACTTTTTTATATAAAACTTAGAAAATACAGAAAAATTAAAGATCTCACCCCGAGCCAATAATTTTTAACATTTTGAAGTATACACACACAGACTGCTATCTGCCTATGTGTACTTATACACAACTGAAAATAGAGTCATACGACAGAGCTCTTTAGAAACCTGCCTTTTTACTTAATATGTCACAAACAAGTATTCTCTTACAAAAGCATTTTTTTTAATGGCAGCAATATTTCATTTCATGGATTTATCTTGGTCAAATTGCTGAACTGCCCGAGCCTCAGTTTTCTCATGTGTAAAAGGAAATAATAATAATTCCTTAAAGGGTCTCAGGGAATTAAACAAGATAACACACAGGAAGGACTGAGAATAATGCCTGTCACAGAAAGTGCTTGATTGATTATTAGCTGCAGTTTTTATTTATCCATTTCCTACTCTCTTTCAAGAACTTAAAATGTACTGTGATCTATCCTACCACGATTTCTTTTTTATTTTTTTCTTTTTCTTTTTCTTTTTGGCTGCATTGGGTCTTTGTTGCTGTGCGCGGGCTTTCTCTTGTTGAAGTGAGCTGGGGCTACTCTTCGTTGCGGTGTGCGGGCTTCTCATTGTGGTGGCTTCTCTTGTTGCAGAGCACGGGCTCTAGGCACGTGGGCTTCAGTAGTTGTGGCATGCAGGCTCAGTAGTTGTGGCTCCGGGCTCTAGAGCGCAGGCTCGTAGTTATGGCGCACGGGCTTAGTTTTTCTGTGGCACGTGGGATCTTCCCGGACCAGGGCTCCAACCCGTGTCCCCTGCATTGGTAGGCAGATTCTTAACCACTGCACCACCAGGGAAGTCCATAAGGTATTTTTTGTTTTTTATTTTTTGCTGCAGTCTTAACCACTGGACCACCAGGGAAGTCCGGTCCTACTACAGTTTCTTGTGAATCTAAATATGTACTTGTATTTTATCAATCAAATATTTTTAAACTCTAAAAATGTTCTTCATTTTCAAATAGTATTATCAAAAGATGGTAGGACATTTCTATTTAAGGCAAATCCCAACTTCAAAACACTTTGGTGTTTGCCCTACGGGTTACCATCTGAAGGTACAAGTTCCTCCCACTTCCCTCAGTCTGTCTCATCCTCAGCCTCTGCCACCTCTTCACCCGACCATTGGCTAAAGGTTGATGTTCCCCTAGGCTGTTACAGACGGACGCCCTGGAGTGCCCCTCCGTTGAATCTGGACAGCTCCCCTCCTAGACTCTATTTCCTCTCTCTCTCAGGGCTCATTGGGCTGCTAGCCTCAGAGTGATATTGGACCAAAGACACTGACTCTCAGAGTTGAGCAGTTCACCAATATTCTTTCAGAGTGCACGTGACCTTCAATAAAAAGTTGTTTGATTTAATTTAATCGTTCTTGACCTTCAATAAAAAGTTGTTCTATTTAATTTAAATGTTCTTATTTTGAGTCTTTTCTCTCATTAGGTGAAGTATGTAAGTAAACAAATTTAGAAATGTCAGAATGTTTCTGTTATTTTGGGTTATTTTTTGAAACACCCATCTCTACTTCTAATGAAGATCTTGTTCCCTTTTAAAATATGTCAAAGTTACAGGGCAGACAGCAGAAGCAAGAAGAACTACAATCCTGCAGCCTGTGGAACAAAAACCACATTCACAGAAAGATAGACAAGATGAAAAGGCAGAGGGCTATGTACCAGATGAAGGAACAAGATAAAACCCCAGAAAAACAACTAAATGAAATGGAGATAGGCAACCTTCCAGAAAAAGAATTCAAAATAATGATAGTGAAGATGATCCAGGACCTTGGAAAAATAATGGAGGCAAAGATCAAGAAGATGCAAGAAATGATTAATAAAGACCTAGAAGAATTAAAGAACAGAGATGAGCAATACAATAACTGAAATGAAATGAAAAATACACTAGAAGGAATCAATAGCAGAATAACTGAGGCAAAAGAACGGATAAGTGACCTGGAAGACAGAATGGTGGAATTCACTGCTGCGGAACAGAATAAAGAAAAAAGAATGAAAAGAAATGAAGACAGCCTAAGAGACCTCTGGGACAACATTAAAGGCAACAACATTCGCCATTATAGGGGTCCCAGAAGGAGAAGAGAGGGAGAAAGGACCCGAGAAAATATTTGAAGAGATTAATAGTCGAAAACGTCCCTAATATGGGAAAGGAAATAGCCAGCCAAGTCCAGGAAGCACAGAGAGTCCCATACAGGATAAACCCAAGGAAAAACACACCGAGACACATAGTAATCAAATTGGCAGAAATTAAAGACAAAGAAAAATTATTGAAAGCAGCAAGGGAAAAACGACAAATAACATACAAGGGAACTCCCATAAGGTTAACGCTGATTTCTCAGCAGAAACTCTACAAGCCAGAAGGGAGTGGCATGATATACTTAAAGTGATGAAAGGGAAGAACCTACAACCAAGATTACTCTACCCGGCAAAGATCTCTTTCAGATTCGATGGAGAAATCAAAAGCTTTACAGACAAGCAAAAGCTAAGAGAATTCAGCACCACCAAACCAGCTCTACAACAAATACTAAAGGAACTTCTCTAAGTGGGAAACACAAGAGAAGAAAAGGACCTAGAAAAGCAAACCCAAAACAATTAAGAAAAAGGTCATTGGAAGCTATATATCGATAATTACCTTAAATGTGAATGGATTAAATGCTCCAACCAAAAGACACAGGCTGGCTGAATGGATACAAAAACAAGACCCATCTATATGCTGTCTACAAGAGACCCACTTCAGACCGAGGGACACATACAGACTGAAAGTGAGGGGATGGAAAAAGTTATTCCATGCAAGTGGAAATCAAAAGAAAGCTGGAGTAGCAATACTCATATCAGATAAAGTAGACTTTAAAATAAAGAATGTTACAAGAGACAAGGAAGGACACTACATAATGATCAAGGGATCAATCCAAGAAGAAGATATAACAATTATAAATCTATATGCACCCAACATAGGAGCACCTCAATACATAAGGCAACTGCTAACAGCTATAAAAGAGGAAATCGACATTAACATAATAATAGTGGGGGACTTTAACAACTGTAACACCATTTAGCACTTACACCAATGGACAGATCATCCAAAATGAAAATAAATAAGGAAACAGAAGCTTTAAATGACACAAATGACCAGATAGATTTAATTGATATTTATAGGACATTCCATCCAAAAACAGCAGATTACACTTTCTTCTCAAGTGTGTGCCAAACATTCTTCAGCATAGATCACAACTTGGGTCACAAATCAAGCCTCAGTAAATTTAAGAAAATTGAAATCATATCAAACTTCTTTTCTGACCACAATGCTATGAGATTAGAAATGAATTACAGGGGTAAAAACGTAAAAAACACAAACACATGGAGGCTAAACACTACGTTACTAAATAATCAAGAGATCTCTGAAGAAATCAAAGAGGAAATCAAAAAAATACCTAGAGACAAATTACAATGAAAACAAGACGATCCAAAACCTATGGGATGCAGCAAAAGCATTTCTAAGAGGGAAGTTTATAGCTATACAAGCCTACCTCAAGAAACAAGAAAAACCCACAGCAAACATCATTCTCAATCGTGAAAAACTGAAAGCATTTCCCCTAAGATCAGGAAAAAGACAAGGATGTCCACTCTCACCACTATTATTCAACATAGTTTTGGAAGTCCTAGCCACGGCAATCAGAGAAGAAAAAGAAATAAAAGGAATACATATTGGAAAAGAAGAAGTAAAACTGTCACTGTTTGCAGATGACAGGATACTATACATAGAGAATCCTAAAGATGCCACCAGAAAACTACTAGAGCTAATCAATGAATTTGGTAAAGTTGCAGGATACAAAATCAATGCACAGAAATCTCGTGCATTCCTATACACTAATGATGAAAAATCTGAAAGAGAAATTATGGAAACACTCCCATTTACCACTGCAACAAAAAGAATAAATTACCTAGTAATAAACCGACCTAGGGAGAAAAAAGACCTGTATGCAGAAAACTATAAGACACTGATGTAAGAAATTAAAGATGATACCAACAGATGGAGAGATATACCATGTTCTTGGATTGGAAGAATCAATATTGTGAAAATGACTATACTACCGAAAGCAATCTACAGATTCAATGCAATCCCTATCAAATTACCAATGGCATTTTTTACGGAACTAGAACAAAAAGTCTTAAAATTGTATGGAGACACAAAAGACCCCAAATAGCCAAAGCAGCCTTGAGGGAAAGAAACGGAGCTGGAGGAATCAGACTCCCTGACTTCAGACTATACTACAAAGCTACAGTAATCAAGGCAATATGGTACTGGCACAAAAACAGAAATATAGATCAATGGAAGAAGATAAAAGCCCAGAGATAAACCCACGCACCTATGGTCAACTAGTCTATGACACAGGAGGCAAGGATATGCAATGGAGAAAAGAGAGTCTCTTCAATAAGTGGTGCTGGGAAAACTGGACAGCTACATGTAAAAGAATGAAATTAGAACACTCCCTAACACCATACACAAAAATAAACTCAAAATGGATTAGAGACCTAAATGTAAGACCGGACACTATAAAACTCTTAGAGGAAAACATAGGAAGAACACTCTTTGACATAAATCACAGTGAGATCTTTTTTGATCTACCTCCTAGAGTAATGGAAATAAAAACAAAAATAAACAAATGGGACCTAATGAAACTTCAAAGCTTTTGCACAGCAAAGGAAACCATAAACAAGACAAAAAGACAACCCTCAGAGTGGGAGAAAATATTTGCAAACGAATCATCGGACAAAGGATTAATCTCCAAAATATATAAATAGCTCATGCAGTTCAATTTTAAAAAACAAAGAACCCAATCCAAAAATGGGCAGAAGACCTAAATAGACATTTCTGCAAAGACATACAGATGGCCAAGAAGCACATGAAAAGCTGCTCAACATCACTAATTATTAGAGAAATGCAAATCAAAACTACAATGAGGTATCACCTCTCACCAGTTAGAACGGGCATCATCAGAAAATCTACAAACAACAAATGCTGGAGAGGGTGTGGAGAAAAGGGAACCCTCTTGCACTGTTGGTGGGAATGTAAACTGATACAACCACTATGGGGAACAGTATGGAGGTTCCTTAAAAAACTAAAAATAGAACTACCATATGACCCAGCAATCCCACTACTGGGCATATACCCAGAGAAAACCACAATTCAAAAAGACGCATGCACCCCAGTGTTCATTGCAGCACTATTTACAATAGCCAGGTCATGGAAGCAACCTAAATGCCCATCGACAGATGAATGGATAAGGAAGATGTGGTACATATATACAATGGGATATTACTCAGCCACAAAAAGGAACGAAACTGGGTCATTTGTAGAGACGTGGATGGATCTAGAGACTGTCATACAGAGTGAGGTAATTAAGAAAGAGAAAAACAAATATCGTATATTAACGCATATATGTGGAACCTAGAAAAATGGTACAGGTGAACCGGTTTGCAGGGCAGAAATTGAGACACAGATGTAGAGGACAAACGTATGGACACCAAAGGCGGAAAGCCACGCACGGTTGAGGGTGGTGGTGGTGTGATGAATTGGAGGACTGGGATTGACATGTATACACTGTTGTGTATAAAATTGATGACTAATAAGAACCTGCTTTTTTTAAAAAAAGAGGTACTAGTAGTGAAGGACTCTAAGACACATCAATAAGTGAGAAAAATAAGGTGTAGAACGGAGAGTTATAATATACTGCATTTGCATAAAAATAATGATTTTTCTGCTTTTTGAACTATGTGAATAAATTATATAATTTTGAAAAAAAAGAAATATTGAGGAGATGTTGGGATTATATTATCTCTAAAATTACAATAAGATTAAAGTTTTATCAATTAAAAAAAGTATGTCAAAGTTAAATTTCTATTCTGAAGTTCCGTACATTAAAAAATCTATGTTCATGGTCGTATAATGCAGTTATTAAGAGTTGGAAAGAAAATCCTGTTTAGGCTTTAATTAAAGTTGAAACGGTATATGTGTTATTTTTTTATTTTTTTTCTCCATTTCATTAGTTACTCAATCTTTCTTGTAAGAGGTGGGGAGTGAACATCTCTTGCCTGGACTCCTGTTTCCCAGATAGAGAAAATTGAAAGTGTTTGACATGGCCTCGCTTTTTAAGAGCACTTTTTCTGATTTTGAAAATATTTTCTTATGTTTTCCCTTAAAATTACACATCTTTTTTCCCCCCATATTTCTCTTTCTTAGTCTAAACCAAGTGTTGGCTGCCGGTTTCTTTGTTCTGGGCCCATATGTGTGGGAGATATTTGGGACTGAGGGAGTTTGTCACCCTCCTGACATCTGTATTGTGGAAGTGGGACTGGCCATTGAGAAAGGCTAACACAAAGACTCCGCCATTCCTTTACCGATGCATTCGAGATCCTGACCACATTTCAAAACCAGGAGAGCCTTGTTGAGCCTGAATCTGTTAGACTCTGAAATGCACCCTGGGCTTTGAGGAAGAAGTGAGCCCATTTATAGCTTTAATTACTCATTTGGGATACTACAGGCTGTTGCCAAAGCCAGTTATCATCAGCTTTGATTAGAAATCAGGAAAGGCAGCTGCTGAAATGCGGAGTGAAAAGAATTGTATTGGATTAGAAAGGCGTTCTTTTGAATCTGAAAGAGAAGGCAAGCATCTTTGGGAAACATCTGAATATGCATTTATTTTAATAATTGAATAGCTAGAGGTATAGTACAGTACATTGTAACTTGGAGTGGTTTTCATTATTAAATTAAGTGCCTTTGTTCAGTTCATCTAGATTTTCCTATTGGCTGCTCTAGTCTTTTCCCTCTTTTAGCTCCATTTTGATGCAGTGTTACATCCCAATTTGTGGGTTGAAATGTGTCAATATTCATAAACTAAATTCATGAACCATCCTCCTAATCATTTGGGCTGATGAAATACCATTTACCAGTGTGAAGCCAAGCCAGGAGAGGCATATAAAAAAGTGCATTCAAATGCTAAGCTTAAAAAGACAGTGTTCTTTATTCCCAATTCTGTGTGTATGAAATACTACTTTGAGTCCTTTTATTTTAGCAATGTAATTTCGGATCAGAACGTATATCAGAATAATTTCATAAGTAAATGCTCATAAGTAAGTCAGTATTTCAGAGTTAAATTCACATGTGTGTGTCCATAGCTTGCAAAATCAAAAGAAGTGTCAGGAAGATTTACTTTCCACTTTTTGAAAGCTGTTTGAGATGCTGTATGGAAACTTAAATACAGCTTTATCCTCCTATCTTCAGTTAAACTTTGTTAAACGGCAGCATTTCTCCTGTTTCCACAAAAGATGATCACAGTTGCCTAAGGAAATAGATAAATAAACAATGTATACAGAAGTATGCCTATCCCTTAAATAACTGTGTAAGCATTAAGAATAGTTGGATTTATATTCATATTTGCTGGAGAGTAAACATTTATGCAAATACACTAAGAAAAATGATCAAACACTTCTCCTCCATGTGCTCTGGCTTCAAAGTAAAGCTGAGAATTTTCACCCAATTATTTAACTCTAGGCAGTATAATGCTTAAACAAAACAAAGATAACATTCTGTACCTACACAATGGATCAAAACAGCTTTCTTCATCCTCACTTTGGACCATCTGTTTAAAAAAACCCAAAAACCCTCAGGAAGCAAGCCTCTAATCTGTGGTTAAGGGTTTAAAGACTCAGGCTCGTTCTGACAACCCGGCGCTCTGTACGGAGCGCTGTAATAGGTCTCGTATTAGCTGTAAAAGGCTGCGTGGTTTGACCTCGGCATCTGTCACTTACAGTTTCTCTGCTTTTAGTAGGAATTCTTCAGTTCCCTTTATGGAGCGTCTAAATCTACGTTATTTTAATATCCGCTGTTATAAATGTTGGCAATAACATTTTCCAGGAGTTAAATTATTCTTAAAGTTTCCAAATGCTTTAAGAGTCATAATTCTCAGGGATAAATTGGGAGATTGGGATTGACAGATACACACTACTATATATAAGATAGATAACTAATAAGAACCTGCAGTATAGCAGAGGGAACTCTGCTCAATACTCTGTAATGGCCTATATGGGAAAAGAATCTAAAAAAAAAAAGAAAAGAGTGGATATATGTATATGTATGACTGATTCACTTTGCTGTACACCTGAAACTAACACAACATTGTAAATCAACTATAGTCCAATTAAAAAACAAACAAAATCTCCAAAAACCTAATCAACAACAACAACAAAAAGAAAAATAGGGTAGGACCATGCTTCTACAATAAACTATCTTGAAGTCATTAAAAAAAAATTAAAACAAGAATCGTAGTTCTCAGTCCCTCCCCACCCCCCAGCCCCAGCCAATAACACATCTGTGTGACGGAGGTCACTCAGACTTACTGGAGAACAGACTTGATTGGTGCCAAGAGCATTGTGAAGATCGTTATCCCACATTATTCCTTCTTGAATTCCACTAAAACTTTTGAAAGTTTTACCTTGACTCAAAGATTTGGGCATCTGTTAACATTTTCCAAACTTCAGCATCACAATGGGTTTAGGGCCCTTCCTTCCTGTGATTGAGGGTTGCAAGACAGTCAAGTTGCAAGACAATTTGTACATAATATAAATGGGAAAACAACAGCAACGAAAAGGCTTCTAGTTTACTAGAGGTGAAAGAACATTTTTCATAATTAAATCTTTTAATGACTGTCATACTCATTATAGGAAAATGCTATAATGCTATCTAATATTATTTTTAGTTTTATATCTGACACAGTTAAATGAATGACCTCTTCTTTATTAGAATTGTGGGCAAACTCAATATCCTTAGTCAGAATATCCTTAGAACTCCATGAGACCTGATTTCATGCCAGTCACATTCACACACACACACACACACACACACGCACGTTTGTTTGTTTATGTAAGTCATTAGAGATCAGTAACTAAACGGCAGTGGTAGTTAATGTGGCATTTTATAAACACATAAATCAGAAAAAAGTGAATTGTCCGCAAAGAGTGACCATTTGTAAATAATGCCATGTCCATTGCAAAAATTCCAGTGAGTAGGAAAGAACAGGACAAAGGCCACTAATTTGAATGCGGTTATACAAAAAAGTCCAAGTGGGAGACTGGAAGAAGGCCTAGAACCTTCTCAGCCCTTCAAGTCATCTTCATCCTTGCACAGCAGGGGGCTGACTTTGCACATCTCTTCTCTGCTTCTTCCTTGTCTCACCAAACAGTCTTATATTTTCAGGATAACTTTTTGTGACATTCTAACCTTTGGAATTAAAAGGAGTCTTATATTTTCAGGATAACTTTTTGTGACATTCTAACCTTTGGAATTAAAAGGATTTTTATACTTCTGTAACAGAATAATCTTACTTTTAAAAAATAAATGCAGAAAGCACAGCAAAACTTAATAAATTCACATTAAGTAGAAGAAAAACCTAACTAAATTAGTGGTCTGAATTATAGAATCTTAAAAGATTTAATAGTAATTTAATTACTTTCAGATTCATGGAGTTCCTTGGAGAAATTGCCTTGGTAAATAGATAAGAAAAATTTACAAATAGCATATCAGTGAGTAAATAAAGCTCTGTTTCTAAAGATTCCACCATGGACCTTTTAAGTGGTTTTGCTCCCTGAAGTGAATGCATGTTATGAATTTGCCTTGCAAAATCATTCTCTATGAGACATAAGGAGAGATATTCCTGATTTTTAAACTACTTGTGGTGTTTGGAAGTCCTCCATTTACTCATTCATTCCTGCATTCATTCACTGAGCAAATACACGTAGAGGTCATTGTGCTGGGGACCCAGAGGTGAGTTCAACAAAGCCCCTGCCTTCCACATCCTGTGGGTTGGAGTTAAGGAAATATGGTTTAGTGAATAAATATTTAATTGCAAATTATGTTAAGGACAGAATCAGGGCTCTGAAATACTTTAGGAAGAAAGAGATTTCTTTGAGAATATGCCATTTGGGCTGAATCCCGAAGAATACGGAGAGGTCAGACGTGAAAGACAGAGCAGTCCAGGCAGAGGGAGCAATAGATGAGCCGGTGAGAGGCAGGGAAACAGTCAGCATGTTCCAGAAATTAGAAGGAAGCCTGTAGGGTCTGGGATGAAATTGGAGAGGTATGTCGAAATCAAACCTGTCCAGGCAAGGCTTACAAAATGAGCTTTATTCAGTGTCATGGGGGAGCCATTATAGTGTTTTCTAGATTGTAAGCACAATCTGGTTTAGACTTTTTAAATACCCCAATGGCTGCTTTGTGCAAAGTAGATTGTAAGGTGGGTATGTCGGCCAGGAAAACAGAAACTACACTAGACATTCAAACAGGTGGGGTTTAGTATGGGGGCCTGGTTATACAGGGGGTGGAGAGGAGGAAGATAACACAGAATCTAGGGATAACAAGTGCAGGAAGCAGCTCTCAAGACAGAGTGCAGTGTAAGGTGGCTTTGGAGCAGAGACCATAGAGAAATACCCAGCAGCGAGCACAGGAAAGCTGTTGCCATGTTATGGAGGTGAAGCTGTTGCTTGGACTGGCTGGTGGGATGGAAAGGGAATCGGTTTGAGAGCGATTTTGGAGCTGGAACCGGTAAGACCTGCTGTGATGGTGTGGTTTCACTGAGAAGGAAGTCAAGATGCACTCCCAAGCCTCTGACTGATGGAGCTAGGGAAACCAAGAGGGGCAGGTATGGGGAGGAATGTAAGCATTGAGTTTAGAACATGTTAAGTTGGGATGTCAAGTAAACCGTTGGGTTTGTGAGTGTGGTGGTCAGAGTTGTGTTGCCAGAGATACAAATGTGGGAATCATCAACTTTCACACAGTATTAAAAACTATGGAACTGGATGGTGTCATGTAGGGAGGGGATGGAGAGACAGAAGGGCTAGTTCTGAGCCCTGGGGGTCCCCAGTCTTGAGGGGTCAGTACAGAAATGGGAGAGAGTGAAGGACACAGGATGGAAAGAATAGTAGGGAAATCAAGAGAGTGGGATTCTATAGAAACCAAGACCGGAGGGAGGCAGTGGTCACCTGTTCGTAATGGTGCTGAGCGCATGGAATGAGATGTGGACGGAAGGATGACCGTGGGTGTAGCCACATGAGGACATTTGGCTACATGCTTGATGGGGTGAAAGATGGAAGATGTCACAGAAGGCCAGGGCCCTCCATTCTGACACAAAGCGTCCTGAGGGTACAGAAAGGCCAC
Organism: Delphinapterus leucas; assembly: GCF_059928025.1. Classification (NCBI taxonomy): domain Eukaryota; kingdom Metazoa; phylum Chordata; class Mammalia; order Artiodactyla; family Monodontidae; genus Delphinapterus; species Delphinapterus leucas. The sequence goes on along the minus strand of NC_143130.1, from coordinate 17,524,350 downwards.
AGTGTTTCCTCAGCTCAGGGCACCATGCAGAGGTGGGCCAAAAAATAAACCATATTCCCAGACCATATTCAGATCTGAGACTGATGTATGTGAGTCCTGATAGTTTCCTAGCATTTATTCTCTACCTGCCATGAGATGAAGATCCCATCTATGCCTTCAAGTTGCTTTCTCTACAATATAACTTGGGGACCCGAGTACCCGGTGTATACATTGCACAGATCCATTACTTAGTGATTTTTATGACCAGCTTTCTTCAATCATACTGCTCAATAAATGAGTAAAACTCCATTCACAGGCTAAAAGTCCTCATGTTTGGAAAAATCTCAGAAAAGATGTTGTTGGGAGTTTATTTCTTTTAAGAGCTAATGAGGGACTTCGCTGGTGGCGCAGTGGTTGAGAATCCGCCTGCTAATGCAGGGGACACGGGTTTGATCCCTGGTCCGGGAAGATGCAGTGGAGCAACTAAGCCCGTGCGCCACAACTACTGAGCCGGTGCACTTAGAGCCCATGCTACGCAACAAGAGAAGCCACCACAATGAGAAGCCTGCGCACCGCAACAAAGAGTAGCCCCCGCTCGCCGCAACTAGAGAAAGCCCGAGTGCAGCAGCGAAAAATTTTAAAAAAAAGCAAATGAGAGGCTTGCCTTTCCCAAGTGCAAAGTGAAACCACATTGCAGCATTTTAGCAGGTTTTCTAAACTTTGTAGGTCTGCTCTGGACGCCAAAGATCAGCATTGTCACTGTAACCTTTTCAAGCTTTGCTGCCTGCCTGTCACACCCAGGTGAAGCCAGCTTTACTGAACGGTCAGGGGGATAAAACTGCCATTGATTGGAGTCTTTGGAAACTGACATTTTGTCAGCTTTATCAGGTCCTAAATATCCCATCTGGACTAAAAGCATAATTTAGATGTTGCTCTTGTGTACTTATAAGATGTTCTTTCTAGTAACACCTGCCTCTGCTCTTGGACCAGGATTGGGAAGGGGATTTTTGCTAAATGATCAATTAATATTTGGACCTTTATTAGAGTCTATAAAATGCCTAACATAGCCCTGAGAGTTTTAGACTATTATCTCTTCTTACAGAATGTATCTTTCAGTTTGCTTTGCTGCCGTAACTAGAGGGATAAGAGCAGAAATCCTATTTCTTGGTCAAAGTGCTATTTTTATAGTAGAACAGAACATGCATTGTTTTACTTTACTTATCAACAGGCCACACTGCTGTTCCCTCAGGTTGTGTTTAATAAGTATGTTCTCTTGGGCCAAATGTCAAATATATCCCTAATGAGTTCAGTGACATCACGGAGCACGCTTATGTTCTCTGCCAAAGTCAGCATTGTTGGAGCAGATCACATTAGCTGGCCTTCTAGCACAGATGCCAAGGTCAGGGCATTAACAAGCAAAAACAGATGAAGATTTAAAGCAAAGTCTGTCCATGTCAGAGACCGTGGACGGCTGTTTGGAGAGAGTGGTGGAGACTGTCCAGAGGTGGCCTTTGCCTCAGAGAAGTTTTTTGTGTGTCTCTGCCTTGTGAAAACCATTTAAGTCAGTGACAGACCTGAAAGATGATCACCCTTAAGCCACAGCTGCCAGTTTGAATGTTGAGTTTTGGAATATGCCGTGGACAGCTCTGATGTTCTAAAATTGATCGAAATTTTATGACCTTCAGAGGTAACTAATATATTTCCAGTTAGTATGACTTCTAGAAATAATGAAGTTCAGCCACCAAAGGTTGATTCTTCATAGCATATAGTTCATGAATAAGTTCTTTATTTGTCTTTTAAGATTGTAGCACTCGAGCACGTGTCCGATGAAAGGGAAAAAAAATCTCATGTTGTAACACACATATTTTTTTCCTGTAAGACTGGAGTTTATTGTTTCATTTATTTCAAGAAATGTTGCTGTGTGCGTGTGTATATATGGATGTCTGAATCTAATTTGACAAACTTCAGCAGTTTTTTGTGGCTGGGATTAGCCTCTCCTTTGGATGCAGGTGGAAGAAACTAAGACAGAAAAGCAACGTTAGAGGAGATTGATGTTTTTTAAAGTTATTACTTGTACATTTTCTCCTCTGCTTTCTAAATTTGTTGTCATTTTAGGGAGACTAGAAAAAGGGGTTCTCGTTTTGCAGGTGGCTGGTTTTCATTGAGCAGTTAAAGGGCAAAAGAAGGCAAGACATCCCAGTACCAAGTTGATTAAAAGAAACACAGTTTCTGGTGTACAGCAAAGTGAATTATTTATATATATATATATCCATGTTTTTCCGATTCTTTTCCCGTATAGGTTATTACAGAATATTAAGTATAGTTCCCTGTGCTATACAGTAGGTCTTTATTAGTTATCTATTTTATATATAGTAGTGTGTCTATGTTAATCCCAGTCTCCTAATTTATCACTTCCCCCCCCACATTTCCCCTTTGGTAACCATAAATTTGATTTCAAGATCTGTGTGTCTGTTTCTGTTTTGTAAATAAGTTCATTTGTATCGTTTTTTATTAGATTCCACAACCCTAACAAAACATTGTAAATCAACTATACTCCAATAAAAAATTTTGTTTTTTAAATATAAAAGAAACACAACATGGAGGAGATAAACTCATTCCAGGGCTGCATTCCAGTGTGCAGAGGGAGTTGCCGGGCGTGGTAAGCTTCCAATCTCTGTCTTCCCTAAGCAAACAAACACCTAGATACTGGCTGTATGGAAGTGTCTTTTTACTATCGCTTTTTGACACATATAAACAAAATGCTTAGCTTTACCAATGTGAATTTAGAAAGAAATCTGTCTTCATAGAGCAAGCTGGGGTAGAGATACAGGCAAGAATGGGACGGGGATGCAGCGCTTCTGGTACCAGCTGGTGTTGTGGTCTGGACTGGGCTGTGCCTGGTGTATTTCTTTCTATCCAGGAAATTGGCAGGTCGAGGCTTTCCTGGTTTCTGTGGCCCGGGTGGTTTATATTCTGTTGTTATGTATTTCTTTATTGGTTGCAGTGTTTGATTTGTGGTTGCTCCATGTATTAAATAGAGCCCAAAGGCCAAATGGTTTCCTCCACTCAGGGCCTCCCAGAGCTGGGTGAGGAGAGGTCATCCATATTTGGCATTAAGGTATTTGAACCTCATAGCTGACCAAATGCCTAATTATGAACTAAAGCTATGGTGTTTTCAAACTGTCCAAATGTAGATAGGAATTAATATGAGAACCACGTGATAAGAATTTGTGGATAAAGAGTTTGCACTTAAGACTTTTCTCTTGTAAACAAAAGTATTCAAATGGGCAAATTGGATGAATCGTTTAAAACGAAAGAAATGTTTTCTTTGGTGCCTCTGCCTTCATTCATTCATTCCTTTGGTCATTTGTTCATGCATTGCCCAACAACAAAAATAATGAAGATAGATTAGGTGTGTTGGAAGCATCAGAAATACTGGGTAGAACGTGGTTTGAGATTTTGAGCTTTCACTCTGGTTGCAGACACACACACACCCCCAACTAGAGAAGAATGACAAAAGGACATATGAATAAGAGCAAAGTAATACCATTAAAGAGACATATGTAAGCTTAATTGTTGTGGGATGTGTTTAAAAAGAAAAATGCTACATCACCTTTGGAGGAACAGACGTGAACTGCCCTGGAGAGAAGGGGAGGTACCCCATGTAGGAAGAGTCCTGTAGCTGATGCTGAGAAGCTGGGCTTGGGAGCCACTGCCCAGGTGCTGTGACATGGAGTAGCTGTCTGGGGGGCTGAGGCTTTAGACCAAAAGTAACAGGGTGCCAGGTACTGGAAGTTTTGAGGCTGAGGAAAATGATAAGGAAACACTGCTGGTAACCCTTGGACTTGGATAATTTGGGTATAAAGGAAGAAAGCACTATCACAGGCAAAGTAAGGTGACTATAGAAACAAAAGCAGAGAGGAGAGAGACCTCAGATTAACGCCAGAGTTACCCTCCAGGCACGAAAGTACCTGTTTTCAACAAAGGAGAAGGTGAAAGAGTTTTACGTGATGGGATATTTATCAGCATATTTTGAGGGCATGATGTTCATTCTTTTATTTTCCTATTCATTTGTTTAAATATTTTTATCACGCTCCAGGCTAATCAACTGTCGTGCTGCCTCAAAATCTTTATCTTTCCCTACTTGCACCCTAACCAATAATTTTTAACAACTTTATTGAGGTATAACTTACAAACCATAAAATTCACCTGTTTTAAGTGTACAGTTCATTTATTTTAAATAAATTTATTTAAAGTTGTGCCACCATCACTCTAATCCAGTTTTAGAACATTTCCATCACCCCAAGAGGTCCCCCGTGCCTGTTGGCAGGTAATCTCTCTTCTCATCCCCAACCCTATGCAACCACTTACCTGCTTTCTGTCTTTATAGAGTTGCCTTTTTGGACATTCCATATTTCATCTAAATGGAACTGTAAATTACAATTCTTTTACATTTGGTTTCTTTAACTTAGTTTAACATTTTCAGGTTCATCCATATGGTAGCATATATTAATAGTTCCTTCCTTTTTATTGCCTCATAATATTCTGTTTTGTGCATATTCTACATTTTGTTTATTCGTTCCCCAGTAGATGAATATTTGGATTTTCTTTGGGGTGAGGCTATTATGAATAATGCCATTATGAACTTCTGCTTACAAGTTTTTGTGTGGACACATGTTTTATTTCTCTTAGGCAGATATCCAGGAGTGGCATTGCTGGGTTGTATCCTAAGTTTATGTATAACTTTTTAAAAGGACTGCCACGCTGTTTTTCAAAGTGGCTGTACCGTTTTACATTCCTATCAGCAATATATGAGTTTCAATTATTCACATCCTTGTCGACACTTGTTATTGTCTGGTTTTTTGATTATAGCTGTCCTCGTGGATATGAAATAGTATCTTATTATAATTTTAATTTGCATTTCCCTAATGACTAATGACATGGAACATCTTTTCATCTGCTTATTAGCCATTTGTATGTCTTTTTCTGGGTAAACTATTCATATCTTTTGCCTCTGTTTTAATAAGGTTGGTTGTCTCGTTATTGGGTTGTAAGAATCCTTTCTATATTCTGGATATAAATACTTTAAGAGATATATGACTTACCAGTATTTCTCACAGTTTGTGGCTTGTCAGTTTTCTTAATGACGTCTTTTGAAGTGGAGAAGTTCTTAATTTTGGTTAATCCAATTTATCAATTTTTTTGTTTTCTTGATCATACTTTTGGGGTCATAGCTAAGACCTCTCTCTCTAACCCAAGGCCTTGAAGCTTCTCTTACATATTCTTCCAGAAATTTTACAGGTTTAGCTCTTACGTTCAGGTCTGTGGTCCTTTTTTTTTTTTTTTAAACATCTTTATTGGAGTATAATTGCTTTATAATGGTGTGTTAGTTTCTGCTGTATAACAAAGTGAATCAGCTATACGTATACATACATCCCCATATCTCCTCCCTCTTGCATCTCCTCCCACCCTCCCTATCCCACCCCTCTAGGTGGTCACAAAGCACCAAGCTGATTTCCCTGTGCTATGGGGCTGCTTCCCACTAGCTATCAGTTTTACATTTGGTAGTGTATGTGTGTCCATGCTGTGGTCCATTTTGAGATGACTTTTGTGTGTGGTGTGACATAAAGAACTAAAGTAATCTTATTTGCATGTGAATATCCTAACCAACAATCAACTCAAGATAGGCAAGAGTCTGCCTGGCAGACTCCATTCATTCATTCACCTATTCATCCTTGAGGACCCAGCTTGGATAATTAAGTTATCCAGTGCATCTCTGATGTATTCGATGTCCACTCTCCTCCACTCTGATAGAACTTGCTTCTCCTCTGTGTTTTTGTGCATTTGCCTCTTGTTGAGAGTAAACCCTGTGTGATGACAGTGTTTTATGTCAGGCTTCCCCATTAGCAGAGGAACCTCGTCATCTCCAGAGCCTCAGTGCCTGAAACCTAGTAGGACCTAAAATACTTGGGGTTGAATTTGACTAAATGTCAACCTCTGCGAACTTTGAACATCTCTTTCTCTCTTTTAAAATTTGAAATACACTAGCATTTGAAACAACAACAACAATAGTCCAGGGAACCAGCTTGTTCAGGAAAAGGAATAAATCATTCTAGCTGACAGGACCCAGATTTCTGCAGAGCTGCTTTGCAGCTTTTTGAGATAGACATATAAAAAGGGACAGTGATTTGATGGGGCTTGAACAGGGTGATGGATAACTGCTACAGACCTAATGAAACAGCATATCTACAAAAGCCTGGAGACCCTCAGACGACAACAGACCTGCAACCAGGTCCACCTCTATTATTTACTCGCGGTCCTTCTGTGCTCTGTCCGCTGAGGGCCTTCCTTGTCCCTGTTGATCGAGAGACGTGCCCTTTCTCCAGCTTCCTGTCCTGCACACTTCCTGCTGTGGCCCGTGACACACCGTTTTTCTACTCCACAAGGTGAAACAACAACCAGTGGCTTAAGGATTTATTTTAAATTTGCTGCAATAAAGGTTTGTTTAGATTCCTTTGTAATCAGGTGAGAGAGAATTTAGCTCACTTTCTCCACAGATATTTATTGAGGATTTAGTATGTATTAAACTCTATGCCCTATACCCTGTGGAAGATACACACACACACACACACACACACACATTTGAATGAGACCTGGCCCTTCCGCCACAGGGGGTTTTCAATATGATGAAAGGAGAAATATTCCCCAATTCCCCCATGTGCCTCTGCAAAATCTGGTGAGATTTTCCCAAATCCAGCTGAGAAATAATCTTTCCATATTGTCAATGTGAGCAGGATTCGGACAGCAGTGTATCTGGATATTGATCTTCTTAACTATGTCTTATGAAAAGCTTTTAAGTCAATCTCTTAAGGTTTGTTGTTTTGAGACAGGAACGGAAGGGCAGCAATGATCCTAGGATTCTCCCTCCTGAGGCTAACCTGCTCGACAGGTTGAAACATATCAAACAGTAGGGATCAAATACATTCTCATGGTTTAAGAACGAGCTTTTTAATATCTACTTCTATGTCCTCACCTTTCCTCTAGTTTAAAACACACAGTGTGGGATACTGATCAGGCTGGGATTTGGAGCCACGAAGATCTGGGTTGGAATTTTGGGGCTGTGTGTCCTTGAGTACATGACACGATCTCTCTGAGCCACAGTTTCCTGTTTCATAGCAATGGTGTTCACACCTATCTCACAGAGGGGTCGTAAAGATTGACTGAGGAGTATGTAGAAGGTGTGCGGATCTAAGCCTGGTGCATAGTAAGCTCTTATTAGATGGCCATCGTTATTAACATTTTTGACTACTTTTGTGCTGACTGGAACTTGATTATGTTACACCTGTATGATCTCAACATAGCATTCTGTGCCTCACATAGTGTCCCTTGCTCTGATTCTCTTTTTTATGCTATAGATTTCTTATTAAAGGAATCACGTGTTTCAGATACGGTCCAAGGCGTCTCCCATTCCATTCACCTTCCCCCTTAAAGACATGAGCAATGTCCTGAAATTGGTCTTTGTCCCCTAACCCATTCTTTAAAACTCACCTTTTGATCCAGGATCAGTTCAGTTCTATGTATTGCATTTGCTTGCACTGTCTTTCTCAGATTCTTCCCATCTAGAACGTTCTCTCCCACACATTCCCTTTTCATGTCTTTTTTGACGGTGCCATTTGTGCAGTCCAGCTGGCTGTCTTGTATAATGTCCCGGATCGTGGCCCGGGAGCCCCGGGCGGTGATGGGAAAGTGCAGCTGCAGATTCTTCTACATTTCCTGTACCCTTCCTGCTTTCTCTGTGACACCACATGTGCCACCCCATCTATCAGAACCTGCTTTGCATCTCCCACGTGGGACTTGGATTTATTATGCTGGGCTTTGGCATCCAGAAGGAGCAGGACAGCTGAGGCCTTAGAGCAAGAGACGGAGGCAGCGGATTCCCAAGGGCTGTGAGGACAGAAAAGCTTCTTTAAAGGTGGAAGTTAGGGCTTCCCTGGTGGCGCAGTGGTTGAGAGTCCACCTGCTGATGCAGGGGACACAGGTTCGTGCCCCGGTCCGGGAAGGTTGCGGAGCAGCTAGGCCCGTGAGCCATGGCCGCTGAGCCTGCGCCTCTGGAGCCTGTGCTCCACAACGGGAGAGGCCACAACAGTGAAAGGCCCGCGAACCGCAAAAAAAAAAAAAAAAAAAAAGGTGGAAGTTAGGGAAAGGCATTGCTGGTGGCCTCTGTTCCCAAAGCCAATCTGCTGGTCCAGTCCTGGGCCTCTGGCAGGCCCTTTCTAGACACCAGGGATGCTCTTGGACCCAGTGTAGCCTTCGGGTAAGTAAGAAGTGCATTCTCTCCCTTCACCACCACCAGGTGGATCCCTCCTTCTCTCCATGTGTTATTATCTGGTGGTGCCAGAAAGCTGCTACTCTACTGTTGCTTCTGTTATCACATTTATTGCCAGAGCAGTAGGGTCTATGGAGGGTTCCTGAATCTTCAAGGCGTCTGTGCATTTGGAGCCTGGTGCTCTCAGCCCCCAGTGGGAGGAGCCCTGAGCTCTGCTTCCTGCAGGCAGGGCAGCTCTCGTCCTCCGTGGGCAAGCCTCAGTTTTTCCCAGGTCATGCCGAGGACAAAGACTTGTGCTCAGACACCTGGCTCATGGTCAGGGCCCGCTGCATGCCTGGTGAGGCCCAGTGCAAAATGTAAACATGGGGCCCCTTATCTGAAATGCAAGAAAAAAAATGCCATAAAAGGCACGAAAACTCAAAGCGCCTTTCTTCTGTGGTCTCTCTTCTGACTTGTCATGATGTTTTCAGTTTGCTTATTGAATGTTTTTCCAAATAAAGAAACACTGACATTTTAAATTATTAGCATGAATTTTACCATTCATCTTTATACTGTGCGATGCCAGCCTTTTTATTGTGGTCAAAACCACAAAACATAAAATTTACCATCGTAACCATTTTTAAGCGTTCAGCTCAGCAGTGCTAAGTACATTCACGTTGTTGTGATCAATGCCAGTAATGTAAGAACGTTTAACTCATGCACAGCATCACTGAAATTACATAATTTGTTTTCCATAAAGCATACACGCAGGTGTATTGCATAGTTGGCAGAGCAGTGAAACACTGCACAAAACTAACTCAGCTGTTTGTATCTCTTCCTGATGAGTGTGTGTTGTACCCACACACCCTGCCTTTGACTCACTGATGAGTAAGGAAGGATTCAGAGGAAAAGGAACTATGGTTGTCTTATCTCTCCCTTCCCTTCTCTGCCTCCTTTATATTGTATGTGGTTAATTACAGGAATTAACGCGAGTACCAAAGGATACAGTAGGACTCCTGGGTCATTCCTGTTTCTTAGAATGTTACCTCCTTTCTGCATTTGAAGCAAGTTCTGGTTTGAATGGCAAGCGTGGTTTCTCAGGACTGTCAGCTCCTGTGCTCGGGGAGCATTCACAACAGGACACGGAAATGGGGCGGGATCTCCTGTCCTCACACACGTGATCCATTGTCCCATCAGATGTCACTTCCACAACACAAGCTCAAAGATAAATGATCATGACAGTCAAAGCAGAGCCCTTGTGCAGCACAGGCCCTGAGTGCCTGCTCAGGTCACACACCCGTGGAGCAGGTCCTGCTCTTGGTTGATATTTTACACATGGTTGCAGGAAGGGAAGATTCTGGGGACTGCCTTGCTCTTGGAAGTTCTTAAATCAGACCACTTGGAATCTTGAAATCAGTCTCCCAAAGTCTGGCCCTGTCCCCACCTTTTTCCCTTTCCTCATTTCAATAGCCCTTTCCCTCTTATCCGAGACGTCATGTGGCAGCTCCAAGAGGTGGCACTGGATATGCTTTATTAATCAGAATACATTTAATTAATTCAAACTGTTTTGTGAATCACAGAACCACAATTTTCTAAGATGCGTAAAGCATGGGTTATCCAGTGAATATTTTATTAAATATGTGCTGGGAGGTGCCTATTCACAACTATGACCTAAGAAGAAAGTATCATCAGGCCATTTTACAGCTGAGGAAATAGAGGCCGAGGGCAGGTGAGGTGGCATTTGGCATTCCTCATTTACATTACAGATCCCCATATTCTGATTTCAGAGCTTTGTCAATAACCCCCTAATGTGATGGCCGAAAGAAAACTTCCTTCTCTGCCGAGTCACCAGTCCCCTTGAAGCAGTTCGTGTTTGAGCATTAAAACATACGGGTAGGGCTTCCCTCGTGGCGCAGTGGTTGAGAGTCCGCCTGCCGATGCAGGAGACACGGGTTCGTGCCCCGGTCCGGGAAGTTCCCACATGACGCAGAGCAGCTGGGCCCGTGAGCCATGGCCGCTGAGCCTGCGCGTCCGGAGCCTGTGCTCCGCAACGGGAGAGGCCACAGCAGTGAGAGGCCCGCGTACCGCAAAAAAAAAAAAAAAGAAAACACAACAAAACAAAACATACAGGTAAAATGCACTCTGGGTGTGAGGAACCAGGTGGTATCCAAGTGGAGAAAAGCACTCATTAGTTTGAAGGTTGCAAGTGGATTTCAAAAGTGGGACTGTCCCTTTCGCTTCCTTCTGGAGATGAAAGTGTACAGTTTTCACAACATATCTTTTTCAAAAGCTACATGAGAAGCTTCATATTTTTCTTTAAGATGCAGCATGCCCCTCCCCGTCACCTCTGTAGTTCCCCTGTGGTTGAACATTTTAATCAGCTGTTTTTGTGCTTTAAAGATTTTTCATTTGATTTACAACTTGTAGGAGTGGAGCGACAGTGAGTAATCAGGAAGAATGCCACACAGAGGACAAAAGGAAGGTGAAACACAGCGTTAATAATTTAATTTCAATAACCTTAAAAGGTTCACTGTTCACTTTTAACCTTGTATCCCAAAAAGCAAGCTACTGCAGTGAATCAGAAAAATGTTTCTTTTAATTTGCAAGTCATTTATTTAAGTCCACTTACAGGGACTGATGTATTCCTTAAACAGAAAGGTTGGGAAGCACCCGCAGCTGCTGGAGTCGATTCTGGCTATTTGAGGTTGCTTTGCCTTTGATGGGAAAGATCTTAGGGTTTAAACTCTGCAGAGATTTGCCTTCAAAATGTATGGATTATTATAGTGTCAAATTATTCATTTAATAGCATTTTGGTTAGTGCCGGGCAAATCAAGAGAGACACACTGGCAGAGAGGCAAGCAGGGAGCGGAAGTGACTGTTGCTGAAGGCAAATTGACTAAGAGGTTTACAGGTGAGGTTTATTTATTTTTTATTTTATTTTATTAAACATCTTTATTGGAGTATAATTGCTTCACAATGTTGTGTTAGTTTCTGTTGTACAACAAAGTGAATCAGCCATATGCACACATATATCAGAGGGTGGGAAGGAGGCTCAAGAGGGAGGGGATATGGGGATACAGGTGATATTTAGAATCTACTGTCAAGACTAGGGACGGGCTGGGGCCAGGTTGGCGAGGAACTTTGAAACACTTGCCAACTAGAATTTTAACATCTCAGGACGACTGTTAATTTCGCAGAGAGATTTTTCACCCAGGTCTCATTACCAGCCCTATTAAAACAATCCCTGTTGAACATTGTACTACGCCATCGCCTAGAAGATCGTCAGGTGCGTAAAGGTGTACTTTGTTTCATAATTAGGGGGAGATACGTAGTCCAGCTACCATGGAAGAGCTAATGGCATATTTCTTTGGGGTTCTTCCTCATCTTTAATTAAGAATATGTGCTGTAATAAATGGAACCAGTTTCTTACTAGGATTCTTCTTTTGTTTCTGGTTTGTAGATATTTTGTTTCTCAGTTTCTTGGGAAACATCGTGTGACCCTTCCTCTCTCGCAGTTGGGAGATTAGCCTCCTAGGATCGCCTTGTCTGATTCACCCTGAAGAACAAGAGAGGCTGAGATTATTTAGAAATCCAGAAGAAAGTTTACTAGACTCTTTCATTTTGATTTTAATATGTTAAATGGGCACACCCGGCTGAAAAGGGGCATTAATAATCCCTAACCCTGCTGTGGATTTTGGTTTCTAAGGTGAACCTTTAAAGCACTATCTTTATCCTTCTCTAGGCCTGTGAATGCTGTACCTGCAGCTCTGCCTCTGCCCTTTGGCCTTCATTACCGTTGCTGAATCTCTCCTCATCCCCAGTCACGACTTATTCCTGGGCTCTTAGCCTGGGCACCAGCCTTGACTTAATTTCTTCCAATTGGACTCTCAGCTCTTTCGACTGGAACTTTCTTGGATGCTTCAGCTCTCGTGTGAGCTTCACCTCCAGCCCGTATTTGGCCCGGCTTCCTTGCTGTCTTGCCTTAGAAAGTGTTGGGCTGGTTTAAGTTACGTAGAGGAGCCCTTCATTAATTTCCAAACACAGACCTGATCTTAAAATATCCTTATACTGTGTCATTCTTAGATGCCACTGATCACAGAATGAATCGCTTTTTCACCCTTCCCCTTCCCCTTTCTCCTCCTGCATCCCTAATGCTCCTTTGCCCCCTTCTTCCCCGTCCTCCATGCCCTCTCCCCCCATAAGGTGGGATCACATCTCCTGTTATACTTCTGTTGAAGGTCATTTTAAGGATGACTGTGATAACGAGTTGTCATTTCCAAAGACTTATAAAAGTATGGAGACTTGTACAAATGGAGCAATTTTACACGTGTGGAAAGTGGTTTGTGCCCTTCCTGTTCTAAGAGTTGAAGGACAGCTTGCACCAGCACTGCGGGCACTCTCAGGTCCTTCGCACTCACCGCCATCTCCCAGGTGATGATGTGGTATCTAGTCTGCCTTCCTGGAGAGCGTGATGAGCACTTAGGGACAGTAGGGTAGTCAGGTGGCCCACCCCAGCCCGAGAGGGTGAGGTCTCAGGTAGGTCTAGAATTCAGGATTTCAGATTCTCATCCTCCATGGCAGAAACATTCCCTTCCCCCAACGCACCAAATCTTATCACCCACACTCTTCTGAGGAATAAGAATGATGCTTTGATGGGTAATTACTGGAGGTTTCATAATGGCAGAAGTCACTTGTCCAAAATATAGTTAAAGAAGAAACAAATATGTATTTAAAATGAAGAAGAATGCCATCGACTGGGGGTGGGGATAGAGTTTAAATGTGACATTAGCTCAGAACATGTGAACCAGAGCAATTTCCTCTAAAGTGTGATTGCTTGTGGTGTTAATCGCGATGTCCACGGTCAAGGAAATCACCATTATAGTTTTCACATGGGAGGGAAGTCAGAGTGCCTTGTTTACATTACTGCCATTTAAAAAACATTTAAAACAGCTATTCTGCTAAATAAACATTCAAGAGCCTAAAGGATAAGCATATCACTTAAACTTCTTAAGACTAAACTTTCCAAACCATTTCCTGCCAGAGGGACCCAACAGCAAAATTGCAAACTCTGTGCCCCAAGATGAGATAGGCCGAATTAGATTAAACCGCTTAACTGTTGACATGTCTATTGATCTGGGTTCAGTGCAGTTTCCTGTCCCTGCCAGCAGTCAGATTGCTGTATACAATAACACAGTGGCCTGGTTTATGTGAAATTGGGGACTCCAAGCATCAATTACTCCAGGAAGGCAGTGGCACTGGGAGATAAGGTTAAGCTGCTTGCAGTGATTAAGACCCGCTAAAATCCAAGCAACATATTTGCTGTCTAAAATGTTGCTTATAAATTTGACAGTGTTCCATTTATAACATTTCCAAAGAGATCATCCAGTGTTATTCTCTGTAGGTAGTAGTACAAATAGCATTATGAACGGTTATTGTTAAAGCAGTGTAACCCACTTGCTCAATTTCATGCATGTTTCTTAAATATTTGCATAAAGAGATTGAACTGGGTGGCAGGACATCAAAGGTTTTGTGGCGCCATCTTAGACCACGGCTGTGCCCACATGAGAGAATACAGGTAGTGCAGAAATAAGTGTCAGCCATTTGACATGGATTTTTTTTTTCTTCTTTGTGAGGGACCAGTTGAGTAGATTGAGTCAACTAACCTTCTTTGTATTTCTAATACCTACTCATGTTTTCAGAGAGCACTTATTTTCCTAAATACTACATCTTTAATGCCAAAAGCATGGAGAATACAGAAAGGCACAGTGTAAAACACAAGTATCACCTTCAGTGATGATGTTTGTGGCTTTGGATAGCGTATTTCATGTGTTATTCTTGAATACACCTCTCTCCCTCTTCCCTTTGCCTCCCCACACATGTACACACATGCAGACATTTCTCTTCTTCACTAAACGCTCATTTAATTGTGCATATGATTTGCTTCCATTTTCTTTCTTTCTTCTCTCTGGTTAAAGGAAATGTGGTTTTTCCTGTCTTCAAACATCATGGAAAGGAGAGTAATTGAGCATATGTTTATATACTTCTGTAGAGAGTGACAGAAGGGCATTTTTATAATCCATGAAGTTGGGACTCTTCAAAAATTCTTGATGGATCAGCTCTTTGAGGCTGTTCACACAAGTTGTTCAGTATCATACTTAAAATGCAACTCCTTTTTCTTGTAAGAGACATTCACATGGCAAATTCCATGCTTTCTGGTAAGACATATGTGCTAAGAATTGGATAAAAGGATAAGTTTTTTGAAAGTGACATTTCAGTATGCTTATCATGACATTTTATGTATTTTTCAATATGTGTATTTATCTCAGAAATATCTCCCTTATTTTATTACAGGTAGAAACAGAGTTTCATGTAAAACTTAGGAAATCCCTTAAATGTGGCACTGATGAAAACCAGACCTGGAAATTTGACAAGTCTGGGTACATTTTACTAATTTAATTGTATTTTCCAGGTTGACCTGCTGAGATCGGCACCATCCTCAATAAGGCTTTGCAACATTCACACCATTCTTTTCCATTTGATACCCTCCAAGAATGATGCAAAATGAATGCATTTAAAGTGTGTTTAGCATTTATTGGCATAGTTTTAGGTTTTATCTTTTAATGAGATTTTAATTGGTTTTATTGCAGGGTTTATGCATGGTGCCTGGAATGCCAGTAGGTGAGGGGGACCCAATAAGTCAACGGACCTTTAATGCTAGTATGACATCCGTCAGCAAAGCTCGTGTGTTAGCTTCCTCGCTGGGCTGATCCCTAAGGGAAACCAAGCCTGATCGTTTGAGGTTTTTCAAAAAGTAGCATAGACTCTCTGAAGTGCTGAAAACTCATCTCATAGTTTTCCTTTCCTGAAAAGTCCTGACTTGGTCAAATTTTTAATTATCTTCGAAATGTCACTTTCTGCTAATAGACTTCTCCCGAGGAAGAGTTGTTTAAAGGCCCGTCTGGATATGACACTTGCAGGCATTCATTAAAGGAAAACCAATGTAGACAACCACAGCTTTTCCCCCTTTGGGTGATGGTGGTGGCAGCCAGAAGGAAGGGCTAGTGGGAGACCCACGGGCTGGTCTCTCTTGTGTGCACAGAACAGACACACCTTCCTACCCACCCCACTTTGCTTGAAACCGCAGACTCCTCTGTGGTCAATTTAACTTGTCACTGACGATGGGGAAGGAAGAATTGCTGAATTCTTTCATACAAATTGCATGTATGGCTAGATTAATAATGCCAGTGACTTCACTATGGCTTCTGAAATCATAAACACCCACCCCACTCCCAATTTGTAGACCCCGAAGGGCTATAAATTAGGGCACTCTACTTAATCAAAAGAGTCCATGTACAAAAATCATCATGAAAAGTTACCCTGTAAAAAAAATCACAATAGGTTGGAAAAGGTATAACAGAAAAAAAATCAGCAGTTTGTCGTCATCAAATGAAACAGTTCTAGGACGTGGAGTACCAGTGGCTACTTTCCCGCCTGTCCTCTGAACTGCTGGTTTGTCCTTTGACCTTATCCCTGTTATTTATGTAACCATCTTATCTCTCCCTCAGGATGTGAGCCCTTGAGAGCCTCTCTTGACGTCCTCTACACATAATCAGACAAACAGGAGGCCTGCACTTAGCGTCCTCAGTAAACATGTACTTGAATCAAGTTAGGCCAATAGGTTTTCTAGGTCTCAGTGGAGAGTAGGGAGTCAGGATGAAATAAAGGTGGGCTTCATCTGATAGAAGACTCCGGGGCAGTTTTGTAAAGGCCTGAGGTCGTGTGAAGAATGAGGAGAAGCCAGGGAAATTTTAGGTTGATTTAAGATGATTTTAGGAGTGGGATAGAAGAGGAACATTGGAGATGAAAGGGCTTTCAGGAAGAATGTCCCGATGGGTCTGATGCACCTGAGGCTGGAACAGTGTTGATGGAGATACATCTCTTTCATGGACTCTTGCAAGAGCTTCCTAACTGGTTTAGTCATGAGTTTCTGGTCCCTCCAATCCATCCTCAGTAATATGGGGGTTTGCTGATTCATAAATAGCCTTTCTTAGCCACCACCCCCCCCAATTAGTTAAAGGATCATATCTAGACATCTCAGCCTCTTACAATGAACTGAGGCCCATCCATGGTCCATGATCCTCTCCTCCCACCGTTGTGTCCCACACCCCCTGTGAACCCTCCCACCCACCTTCCCATCGTTCCCTCCTCCACGGGGGGCTGAAGGACATACACGACATGTCTTGGTCTTGTTTCCCTTATATATATAGTTTTCTCTTCCAGTTTTGAGATATAATTGACATACAGCACTGTATGAGTTTAAGGTGTACAGCATAATGACGTGATTTACATACGTCATGAGATGATTATCACAGTAAGTTTAGCGAGCACCCATCATCTCGTATGGATACAAAATGAAAGAAATAGGAAAAAAAATTTTCCTTGTGATGAGAACTCAGGGTTTACTCTCAACTTTCATATATAACATGCAACAGTGTTAATTGTATTTATTGTACCATACATTACAAACCTAGTACTTATTTATCTTATAATTAGAAGTTTGTACCTTTTGACCCCCTTCATCCAATCCCACCTCCCTCAACGCCCTGCCTCTGGTAACCACAAATCTAGTCTATTTTTCTATGGGTTTGTTTGTTTTGGAAGTATAATTGACCTACCGCACTGTTAGTTCCTGTTACACAACCTAGTGATTTGATATTTCTGTACATTTCAAAATGCCCACCACGGTAAGCCTAGTTACCATCTGTCACCATGCAAAGATATTACATAGTTAGTGATTGTATTCCCCACACCGTACATTTTATACCTGTGACTCATTTGTTTTGCATCTGGAAGTTTGTACCTCTTAATCTCCCTCACCTATTTCTTGTCTCCCTTATATTTAACATTTTATGGCTATACCTTGGGAGTTATTTCCCTACCTAAGTGAGCCCCTTGTCTGGATATCTTTCTAGCCCTCACAGCCTAGCAGAGTGTTCTCACTTTTAATGATGGAAACAAAAAGCTGGAAAAAAGAAAGCAGAGAACAAAATAATGATGCTCATTTGGGCTAGAAGAGATTGCCGTCAGGGATCAGGCTAGAACAATGTGGACGTTGCAGCGTCACTTAGGGAGGCAGCCACAAGGTCCAGAAGAATGAGCTTAGATAACAGGACTTCACATCCCGACGTGAGTTTATTAAAGAGGTTTTAAAAATATATTTTGGCGAACTGTGGGACTCTAGGGCAATAAAAGCATGGGGGGAGGAATGATAATTTTGAGTGTTGGATTCCCCAGCCTGGTTCATCTGATGGTGTCCTAAATTCAGCTAGGATGATGGTGATTTGAGCACACTGCAATAGGAAACACAAGAATGGGACGAGTGGGCAGAAATATACATGGGAGCAAAATATAGAGCAAAAATATTGGGGAGCCAAAAAGAAAGGTAGTCTAGGGCACTGACAGATTCTAAAGAAATAACATCTTACATGGAACACCAAAAAGTGGCCTTTTGTGATGATGGAAAAGGGGAAACTCAGCATCCCCAAACTCCTGACAGCAGGAGTGGGGAAGGAGCTTCGGGTAAGGGGAGAGGGACTGCTAATAGAGAAGGGGGCTCTTGGGAAAGGGACCAACATCTCTACTCAGTTTTCCAACTGGAACTCTGCTTCCTGCTCTTTTTTCTTCTTCCTCCCTCCACCCCTTTCTGCTTCGCCTTTGTCCTCACCCCTCCCCAGATTCTAAGCATTTCTAAATGCGCAGTCATCTTCTGATATCAAGACTCTGATCTGAAAGAGGATACACATACTTTGGAGGAGCTGACTTGGCAGAGGGAAAAGGGCCTGCTCAGACTTGGGGCCGCATGGGCATAAACCCTTACTCAGTGACTCCCTGTCTCGAGTGCCTGGGATTTGTATGGAGATACACACTTCTGTATCTGTGGGATGGGAGTGACTACCCTGACGCCACAGAAGGGTAAGAATTAGGCGTCAAGAGCAGAGAAGGAATGTTTATCTGTGCGTATAATGTGCCGGTCAGAGGCCGAAGGGCTGTGCATGCATTCTCTCTCTTTCTTTTATTGTTAAAGTATAGTTGATTTCCAATGTTATGTTAATTTCTGCTGTACAGAAAAGTGATTCAGTTATACATACATATACATTCTTTTCAAAATATTCTTTTCCATTATGGTTTATCATAGGATATTGAATAGAGTTCCCTGTGCTATACAGCAGAACCTTGTCGTTTATCCATTCTATATGTAATAGTTTGCATCTGCTAATCCCAAACTCCTAATCCACCCCTCCCTCAACCCCCTCCCCCTTGGCAACCACAGTCTGTTCTCTATGTCCATGAGTCTGTTTCTGTCTCATAGATAGGTTCATTTGTGTCATGTTTTAGATTCTACACATAAGTGATATCATATGGTATTCGTCTTTCTCTTTCTGACTTAACGTCACTTAGTATGATAATCTCTAGTTGCCTCCAGATGGCATTATTTCATTCTTTTTTATGGCTGAATAGTATTCCATTGTATATATGTACCGCATCTTCTTAATCCATTCATCTATCAGTGGACATTTAGGTTGTTTCCATGTCTTGCCTCTTGTGAATAGTGCTGCTATGAACATAGGGGTACATGTGCATGCATTCTCAATCCTCCTGACAACCCCGTGAAGCAGGCATTCAATGAGATCACACACATGACCACCTTGACACAGCAAGTAGAAAGCGGTACACTGTCACCTTCTCCTAATAGTGGGGAGAGGGGATCACAGCAGGTCTGGCACTACCCCTCACTCCCTCCCTGTGTTGAAAAACTAAGTCAAGAGGAAATGGTCAGTTTGTGAATGGCCATTGTGGACTGAATTCTAGTTTTCTTGGGGATCAGGGGGTTGGGGTCATCCCAGACCATCACAGGTCCTGGGAAAGGAGTCCAGGCTGTAGCCACAGTGGCACAGAGGTGGGTCACTTCTGTTTCACAGTCACAGCATCTTCACAGGTAGCAAGTATGTGATAATTAATATCTATTATGTCAGTCATGAGAGAATGATAAACTATTTCCATTTTGTACTGCCGGGTAGATCCTTCCTCATTGTGTATGGAGGAGCCATAACAAGTTGAGCTGTTTCAGGTGCTACAGGAGCCCTGGGCTTCCAAGCAGAGGTGGTACCTTACCAGAAATACTTTCTGTCTCCTCTGGTCTCATCAAACACCTCCTCCAAAATTCACAAGCAAAACATGTGGGGCAATCCACCCATGAAAGAGCCATTCTGATTTCAGTTAACATGTCACTGAGGTTGTAAACCACAACCTTCCTGAACAGAGTAAAGAAGCAAAACCCAAATACTCTCAGTATTGTTCCAGTTTCCCTTCTCTCCACCACCTCCAAACACACACACACGTGGACAACACATATGGGCTCGCACACACAACCCATCTTTACATTTATCATGGTAACAGAAGTGACATGCGAGATGTTTTCTTATGTTACATGTTGGGAAATCCTTAGTCCTGGTCCTGCATTGAGCACATCGCAGACAAAGACAATATCATGCAGATGTTCACAATTTGGTATGAATTCTAAAAAATCCTTCTATCCTTGCAATACATGGATAATTTTAGAAAGATATATGTTATAACTTCAGTGAATCTAATCTCCACTAGGGAGGATTTTTGGGAACTGAGGCTGAAGGTTACATGTGACTGATAATCAACTGGGTACCTATTTTGGATTTCTGTCCATGAATATCTCACCTAATACAGTTTTATCATTACCACAACTTTGTGGTAAAAATGAGAATGTTAATGATAACTAATAATAGCTAACATTTATTAAGTGCTTTCTTGTGCAAGAATTTGCATGCATTTTCTCATTTTGTTTTTGCATCATCCCTGGGAGGTGGGCACTTTTTTTAAAACCATTTTATAGCACACAGAGTTTACAGAGACTTAGAGAGGTGACTCAGCCAAGCTCCCATGGCCACTAAGTGGTTGAGGCAGCATTTGAACACGGGTCCCTCTGAATTTGGTTTCTTCAGTCTTGGTTAAGAAAACTGAGTTGAGAACTATTTTCCCTATTTATAAAAGAAGTTAAATGTTTACTCCCATGGTAGTTCTTCCGCAATACATTAATATTAAACATTAACTTAATTTTGTTTTCATTTTTTTAAATTGGAGTATAATTGCTTTACAACGTTGTGTTAGTTTCTCCTGTACGATGAAGTGAATCACCTATACGTATACATATATCCCCTCCCTCTTGGACCTCCCTTGCCCCGACCCCCATCCCACCCACCTAGGTCATCACAGAGCACCGAGCTAAGCTTCCTGTGCTTTATAGCAGGTTCCCACTTGCTATCTATCTAATATCAGTTATCTCACAAAGAACAGAATCGGCCAGGCTTTGCTTCTCAGAACCCTTCTCTTCCAGGTCCAGACTTTAACCCTGGCACTGACAACATCTCCATGTAAATTCCACCCCTCCTTCACCTCTAGACTGTTTAATAGCATGATATTAAAAGAAGCTAAGTAAGACTGAATCCTTTTGGCTCCCAATAACTACATAATCCTCCAACTAAATATTCTGCTAGACTTTTGATGAGAAGATGTTTCCTGTGAAATGAAGTTTGTTTCTCATGAAAACAACCAGTGCATTCATATATTCTTCCTCTCTTGACCCAAGAAATGGAATTTAAAGGAATCTGGGATTCTTAGGTTACTGAAGTAGAAAGAAAATCTGAAGTAATTTTTTTTTCCCTTCTAGTTAATTTTAAGTGACAGGATTGAAGTTTGCTTTGTTCTACCTCTTTTTTCCGGGAGGGGAGGTGTCAAAATATCATATGTGAACATCTAGTTTGCATTAAAATGGTCATCCTCAAATATTATTGCTTTTCCCCTTTAAATGTTCCTGTATATCAGACAAGTATATTTCTGAAATATGGTCAGTAAAGGACCGATTGCTGGGTGCACAGTTCCTGCTCACTACCCAGCTGTCCTGAGAGGGGTACCTTGGAACCATCACGTCCTGCCATCTTTGCTGTGATTCTTCTCTGCTTTGTCTGTTATCTGTAACCTGGTACAAAATGAAACTCACAAGAAATCAGCCTTAGGTGAGCCTATGCCATGAGGTGTGATGTATTAGTAAACGACCTTGTTAAAGACGTATTTAAAGACCTGGCAGCCCCTGGTGGTGTTGGCAAGGATTTTGAAGATGTAAGACAAAAGGGTCATCGTTAGTAATGTTAGATGAGAACTCAAAAATATCACTTCTCTCATCTTGAACAACTGAAAAGAGTCATGCAAAGCCTCTATAATTTGGTTCAGCGTCCCACACTCGGGCCGCCTGCAGGCAATCTTCACTTACGCGTCATCCTTATGGGCAGTTACTTTTCTTTGCTAAAACACTTCTTCTTTAATGAACGCTGTTATCTGCACTTTAGAGAATGGCTCATTAGCCCTGATTTGACTTGTGTCCGTGACAAAGACTGAATTTTTTTAAAATGATACATACACAGAAGAAAAAACGTAAATCTTATGTTCATGGCTATGTGTTTCTAAAAAATGCAATTCTGGTGATTTATAGCTAAAAGCAGCTCATTAATTAGCAAAGGTACTTACGATTGTTTTACACCATAGAGAATATTCAGGCTTTGAAAAACTGGAGCAAGACGTTCTTCGCATGAGAATCCCAAGCATATTTTGTCCAGAGAGAGCTCATTACTTTTTTTCTTTTATAAAAAGTTAGACCACTGCCTCTTTTAACATCAAATTTCTATTTTCTGAAAAAAAGGACTTAAAAAAAAATCAGATATTTGAACTTTTTCTGATTTATATCATCTTAGAAGCTATGATCATACTGGTTATTTTTATTTAAAGTTGGAATTCAGAAATTTGAAATGAAACCCTTTTGATAGATGTCAATTGGAAATTCCCATAAGGTTTACTGTGTGTCTTTAATAGTGTGTGCTTTGGGGGATTTGTAAAAACGGGGGAAAATCATCTTTTCTTGGTGAAAGAGAAGGTGGAGCATGCATTTAACCCTTTGGTGACTCTAGGCCTTATTTATGTAACCAGCTTTGTCCTGAGAGTGAAACTCAATCCGTGGTGTCCCAGACTATGGTGACCTCTGACACTCCCTCCCTCTGAGGACTGGGGCGTTCTCCACCCACTCAGGAAATGCTTTTACCAGGAACCCCACGGCTGGGCTTTCACTTTCTCTAGTCCTGACTTGTTTACATTAAATTAGCTTGCAGAAGATCAGTCCCACCTCCCAGCAGTTAATGTAAGGGTTGCTTATTGAAAACACTCACTGCTGTGCTTATTTTTATTTATTTTATTATTGAACACTTTTCTTTTTACCCAAGAGATGCAAAACAAACAACCATCTGAATGAGAAATACTCAGAAGACTAAATCTTAATGAAGTATGAGTCCCTCTATAAGATAAAGGGGGAATATATTTTAGGAGCGAATTGCTGATGTAAGCTTTATAAGTCTTGTTTCTCCAGTTAAACTGTAAACAGGGAGACCTTACCTGTCCCAACTCTCCCGCTACACAGACCAGCAAGCACACCTACGGGCACTCACACACCGTGGCAGATGGTGGCTTCAAACTGGGCGCAGCACAAGGGACAGCTGGATGCCTGTTGGTTGATGAAACTGTAGACTCCCGCGTCGATCCTCTTGAATTACACGGAGATAGCACAGGTTTTCTCTAATCTCAGGAGGACTTCCTCCAGAAACATACAAATGGGACAGGCCTGGACCTTGACAGGTTCCCAATAGCAGAAGGAGGGGCGTAACCAGGGCTTTAGGGGCTCACTCAAGGCAAATGTCACCTGTTTCCTGCTTACAGACAGTGCTGGATTTGCTGGAACTCTGTTACGACAGCCAATGCCACCTGTGAGCCTTGGTCTAGTTTCACACCCTGGTTACTAAAGATCTGCGATTAACAGCCAGGGGCCGATAGAGCTCTTGACCCGCCAGCACGCTGTTCTGCCCTCGTGGTCTCTGGGCCATCACGGAGGCGCGCGTCTCGGTCCTTTTCAGGCACAGCCCCCTCTCACAGCTGCTCCTGGACAACCCCCCTTCTCTTCTCTCCCATGAGCCTGAAGTAAGCGTCCCGTGATATGCTGCATGGGATTGGCGATCAAGTTATGTACCTGTGCGCAAGTCCTCTCCATCATCCTTTCCTCTCTCGCACCCCACCTGCCACCGTGCGTGCGGCTGCCCCTCCTCCGGAGCTCAGCATCAGTCCTCAGCCGCAGCCCATCGGGGTTTGGTGACAGTAGCCCTCAGATGCCCAGCCCCGGGGGGTGGGGACTCCACCCAGGGCAAGTGCCTCCTCCCAGTCCAGTAGCCAGAGCAGAAACGAGCCAGAGAATCCTTGGGATCTGCTGCCTTCACTGGACCCTAGATGAGGTTTCAAAAGCGGGGAGCCCTGAGGAACAGTATCAGGAGGTGAGTCCTTGCATTTCTCCAAGATCTGGTCTCTGCTTCCTTCAGCACTTTACCCGGGCTTTGCCTTCTCTGTCCCGGTGCCCTGTTTCCCTCCCTTTCCCCTTTCTTCCTTAGCACTCGGCATCCTTCTCCAAAATCCAAGCCTTTGCGTCTGACAGCTCACCAGCGTCCTAAGTGATGACTGTTCATGGATTTACTCCTGAAAACGGATCAAGAGAATAGAGTTGGAAGAGTTTGTTTCTTTTATTAAAAAGTTTTTTAAAAAACACTACAGAAAGATTTGAATACTTTATTAACTTTTTTTCTAATACATTGAAAAGTTTTCCCTCATGATACCTGGCCTATGTAGCATTTCAAGAGAATTTAGGTCAACATAGGAATATTTTAAACTTGAGTTCAGATATCAATATAACAGACTAAATATAGTCAGATTAGGCAAGTTCAACAAGCAAGCGTTATAGTTCTCAGCCCCTGTTGATTCTCACCCGAAAGTTCCGATGACTTCAGCATCAGATGTCTCTTAGTTAATACAAAGATTTTTTTTCCATTGTTAAATATATAACACAGCTAATTGATTTCACTGGAGCCCTGAGGCTGCTGTTGACGAAATGTGCTTATGATGCAAAAGGTTTACAGTGTGTTTTTTCCAATATTTTTGAAGATGGCTGTCCCCAGACTCAAATTATGCCTTGCATTTGTCAGTAATGATGCTGGTACAATCATTTTGCTTAATTATGGTTGACTGTCTAAAACTGCCTTTCCCTTGAGTCATTGAAAGTTTTATTGGAGTTCTTTAATATGATTGTAAAAATTAATGGGCTTGTAGTTAGATAGAAGAGAAGCACATCCAAAGTTTGCCAAACAAACAGTTTTTCTACTTATAAAGTTACATTTCTGACTATATAGATGCCAGAAATATACATGGCATGAGCTGAAAAATCTTATGCTGGCTAAAGTCCACATCAAGAAAGATAATTTGAAAATTAATCCAGATCCTCCTCTAACTTTCATTGTTATCATCATTGAAATCAATACCATCAATAAATGTTGATATATGAAGTTTTACTTTCCATACCCCTTCCACTTTCTACATGAGATCTAGGCTTAGTCAATACATTTACCATTTGGAAACCTCTAATCAAGGGATAGAACTCTAATTATGAATATGATAACTACAATCTAGCTGCCATTGATTTTTTTAAATTTATTTATTTAATTTATTTTTGGCTGCATTGGGTCTTCATTGCTGCATGCAGGCTTTCTCTAGTTGCAGCAAGCAGGGCTACTCTTCACTACGGTACACGGGCTTCTCATTGCAGTGGTGTCTCTTGTTCCGGAGCACGGGCTCTAGGCGTGAGGGCTTCAGTAGTTGTGGCACGAGGGCTCAGTAGTTGTGGCTCGCAGACTCTAGAGCACAGCCTCGGTAGTTGTGGCGCACGGGTTTAGTTGCTCCGAGTCATGTGGGATCTTCCCAGACCAGGGCTCAAACCCGTGTCCCCTGCATTGGCAGGCGGATTCCTAACCACTGCACCACCAGGGAAGTCCCGCTGCCATTGATTTTTAATCATAACATGAGAGGCATCTTTGACTTATTCAGAACATTCTTTAAAATAGATCAGACATCTCCCCAAATTCTCTTGCATATAAACAAAACATATTCACATCATTCCTATTTCATAACTTGAGTATACTTTCTACTGTGGCAAAACCAGTCATTGCTACATCAGCAGAACTCAGGTGTGTGGATTCCAGGCGGTGATTTCTCTGATGATATTCGGGAATGCTGGCTTCAGAAGCTTTGCAGATGGTGAAGAAGGCTAGGAGTCAGGGGGAGTTTTACCAGCCTCAGAGGTGCCATTCGTTTGATCTGAGTCTAGGAGAATTTCTCTGGAGGAGCCGTTGGCGATTAGTCCATTTTGCCTTCATTCTTCAGGTGCTTGGCTCATACATTGAAGCGTTTTGCTGTTCTATCTCTTGGTAGAGTCAGAGGGAAACAGAGCTCCCTTTCGCATTATAACCACCCCCAAAAGGACATTCAAAATTAGGTTGTCCTGTTGTCTTGACACAGGAGAAACTGGGGATGTGTCCCGTGGGTTTGCAGATGACAGCAGGGCCTGGGCAGTGGGGAAGGCAATGTTAGAAATCCCTGCCTTGGTTGTCATCAAATGCAGACCTTGGTGGATTCCAGCTCTGGCCCCTCAGAATGACAGACATTCTGTTTCAGCCAGCTCAGGATGGCCACTGTCACTGAGAGGACTCACTCTTTTCTTTTTTTCTGGATCTAAGCCATTTGTCTTTTATGTGTGTTATCACGATAAGAGAAATTGAATCATGTATTATGGCTTAAATATTGCCAGGAAAGTAACATATTAAACACATATTTCGACTATTTTCCTTTTTCGTCTTCTGTCATTAAATTGGAGATAAACTCATAAATGATAAGTAATGGATTCTTTGATGTAATTGCATCAATGCATATAAGCAATGCCACCATATGCAAAATATCATTTGAAATAAAAGAAAGAGAAGGTTTGTCTTGTTGAGTTTTCAGATATGTTGGGAAGGAGTTTGGTCTCCTGCCAAGGCCCTGGTTCTGGATCCACTGTGTGAGGTCACTTAGCTTCTCTGTTTTAGTCTTCATTATACAATGTGATGTTTGGACAAGAGGTGATGCTTTCTTCTTCCAAAGAGTGGATATCTCAATCTTTGTAAGCTCTTTCTCGCTTCTCATCTGTAACGTGGTAAAGGGATGTGTAATGAATATGTTTGAAAAGTCTTTAAATATTTTGGAAGCTTTCTGGCCTTTCTCACCAACAGCAGCGATGCTCTGGGGTGCGGGTCCCCATCCTTCAGCTTCACGTCACTAGTTACCCTAGTTAATACTCGGCACACCCAGCATGAGTGAGCATTCAGGGAGTGTCTGCTAAATAGACCACACTTCTCCCCTTTGAATTTTTAGGCTGAAAGACCCTGGATCCTGACTGTGGGATACTTACACGAGTCTCTTGATGATTAAAACTCATTTTTAAAATTAATTCCTTTTACTATAAAAACGGATTCATTTTATTTTAAATTTATTTTTGATGTATGAAAAGGCATTTTATTTCTAAAATTATTTTAATGAATTTTTAAATTAACTTTTAATGTATTTTATTCTTAATTTGTTCATTTTCTCTTTTATTTTTATTTAATCTCTTGATGTGTAAAAAATTAATTTTCTTTTCTAAGAGTAGAGTTGACATTTTGGTGTACAGCTCTATGGATTTTAACACAGAGAACCACACAAGTCAATTTTACTCTATGTTGATTTAAAATTTTAAAAACAAAGTCTCCCCTTTTGAAAGTGTCACTGTCAGCACGCTGAAGAGATGAACCAGCAGCTGGAATTTCTCTCTCCAGAATACGCCAGCCCTCTTAATACACGTGGCTTTTCGTTTCTTTCTAATTTTAAATTATATTTCTCTTTGGTTTTCTAATAATTTATTAAAATAAAGTTTTACTTATGCTGAGATAAGGGTCTTCCTTTGTTGTAAAATATTGTTTTTAAATAATGAGAGGATACCTGTTTTCTTCCCGGAAGGTTCTCACAGTGGAAATAGAATGTGATTTATCAGCATTTCCTGAACAGCGGCTCCTAACAATAGTATTAGTGGTAGCAGTCACTGAGTGCGCTGTGTGCGTCGTGACGTGACTTCATACTCGGAGCTCTCTGCAAGTAGGTGAGCGCGTCCTTCTTTGACAGGTGGGAGATGAGAGACGTATAGCATAGTCATTTCTGGGGACAGAGACCAGACTGGAACCCAGTTCTCCCTCTGTCTCCAAACTCACACCTTTCCTATTCCAGGCTGTCTCCCGTGAGCAGATACAGGGCTTAGAGATAACTTGGCAGGTGTGTGTGTCTGTTGCACACACAGACACTCACACATCTATTGGAGGGAGAGGAGGGGAGGTTTGCCAAGAAGCTGCCAAAGAGTTTGTACAACGTCTGCCCTGTTCAGGAAAGAGCAGAGACTGATGCAGGGACAGCCACACTCGTCCTGACACCTGCATTGACCTCGCAGCCAGCTGAAAGCCATCTGCTGTTGTGGTCCTGCTGTCTGTCCGGGGCTGTGGTTCCATGATGCAGCAGGAGCCTCGGGGTAGACAGAGGCAGTAGCCTACCAACTAATGCTTTGTCCCTTCCTTCCTATTGTCACTGCTCGGGGTCTACTGATACTCAGCCGCCTAGCTAGCCCGTTCTTTATTGCACATCTAGCTGAGCAGTTGGCCTAGCCCCAATGAGCTGTCGATACCTTATTGGAATTCAGTAGGTAGCAAGCTGTGTGATGGATGGGCAGAGGGCAGCTAACAACTTCCTTTTTCTGAGACAGGCTGAGGCTCCTCAACTAGAGATGAGCAAATAGCAAATAGGTCCCATGTACTGACACAAATTCCTTTCCTGATGCGTTTCTTCTCTCCAGCGAGGTTTTAACTCCCTACGTTTTGGGCAGAAGTTCCACAGGGCAGCAGCCATGGTTTTATTGTTTGTTTTTTGTTTTTAAGTTTATTTTATTGAAGTACAGTTGATTTACAATGGGGTGTTAATTTATACTGTACAGCAAAGTGATTCGGTTATACATATATATATACATTCTTTTTCATATTCTTTTCTATTACGGTTTATCACAGGATATTGGATATAGTTCCCTGTGCTGGACAGTAGGAACTTGTTGTTCATCCATCCTGTATATAATAGTTGGCATCTGCTAATCCCAAATTCCCAATCCATCCCTCCCCCACCCCCCTCCTCCTTGGCAACCCCAAGTCTGTTCTCTATGTCTGTGAGTCTGTTTCTGTTTCATAAATAAGTTAGTTTGTGTTATAGTTTGGATTCCACATATAAGCGATATCATATGGTATTTATCTTTCTCTTTCTGACTTTTCACTTAGTGTGATAATCTCTGGGTCCATCCATGTTCAGTAGCCATGTTCTTTTTTTTTTTAATTAATTTTTATTGGAGTATAGTCACTTTACAATGTTGTGTTAGTTTCTACTGTACAGCAAAACGGGAACGAAATCCAAAAAAGGGGAGCTATATGTATATGTATATCAGCCGTGTTCTTTTAACTTCCACTCCCAGTCAGCGAAAATATCGCCCATCTCTCAATAAGTTAACTGTCTGCAGGAGATCTGTGGTTTGCTTTTCCTGTTGTTAAGAGGTTTGGAAGTCAACACTCTTAGGGGCTCACTCTTCCTCACCCGAACTTCAGTGGGTGACATTAGACCAGTGACTCAGCCTGTCTAAGCTGTACTCCGCAAAAGAAGAATCGTGATTCTCCCCGTCTCCTGGTTTGATTTGGGGATTAAGTGAGACAATGTATAAACTGCTTAACACAGACATAAGTTTTTACTGTCATCATTATGTGTAACAAAGATCCACACAGTCATAGCCTCAAAGATAGTTCATTTATAAAATTCCACTTTTTTTGAGCAGGTCTTTACTTATCAATCCCGTTTCATGGCTGTCTTGATTTCCTCACCTCCGTGAAATTCAGGATATACACATAATGTTCAGGAATCACTAGACCATTTTTCATGGATTTAATATTCTGACTTTTGATGGGGTCTGCCGTCGCTACTCACATTTGAAGGGTGGTCTTTGTTGTTAAAGAACGTAGGAGAATACCTGGGTGAACTAGGTTGTAACTAAGAGCTCACACCTTCTTTTGACCCAGCTACTGATTCTCCTGCTATGTAATCAGGAGAATTGGCTCACAAGAGAAAGTCTGCATCCTCCGTTCTCAGAAGTACGAGAGGGGTGCTTTATTCTCATGTTGTTATTTGGGCTTCCAGAACACGACAGGCAGCCTTCGCTGACAGGTAACTGGAGTTGGGGGTGTTCTCAATGGCTGTGGAGCAGAGCAGACCGCTTGGTCACCAGCTTGAAGCTGTGGCTGTGGCCTCATTAACTCTGAGCTCTGCCTGCGCTAACCAGCCATAGGGCATGGATGTCAGCTTAGAGCATTCGCAGTTACCTAGTGGTCCTCAAACCTGTGCTTCTGGGAAGGCCCTCCTTCCGGGCTATGTGTGGCATGTCCATGGCTCCGTGGAGCCGGCCTCCATGTCTGTGGCTTCTTCAGGCTGGGGCTGGTCCTCTCTTTAAACAGCCCCACCTGGGGAGCAGGGCATCACTCACATTTGTCTGAGCCCAAAGCTCTCAAATCCTGCCCAAGTACTTTCAAGGTCTGGGGTTCAACCTGGCAATTTGGCTTTCCCTTTGTGTTTGCCTATTTTATGACACCTTTTGAAGGAATTAAGTGCTTGTGACAATTTTGTAAGCTGTAAAGGGATATCAGGCTGCATCTGTGGTTCAGTTGACTGTCCTTCCCATTTTGCTGTACAGTGGTTCAGTAGAAAATTTTCTGCCATCTGGAATAATTTTTTTAATAATAAAAAGTATAGTGTTCATTATAAAATTCAAAAATGCAGAAAAGCATAAAGAAAAAAAAATAAAGATGATCCCATATCCTATCAATATCCTTCTAGGGCCATCCTTCCAGATATTTTCCTTATGTGTGTATACACATGCCAACCAGTGATTTCAAATGGGCATTCTTCTAGATTTTAAATTAATTTTAGTTAAAATTGGTACCCAGGTGGAATTTATTGAAATATGATAAATCTTCATTAAGTCACCCATTGAATGTTGACGACAGGCATTCCCTGGAGGTAGTGTGGGCTGGGTTTCGGACCACTGCAATACAACAAATATCACAATAAAGCAACTCACAAGAATTTTTTGGTTTTCCAGTGCACATAAAAGTTATGCTTACACTATACTGCAGTCTAGTAAGTGTGCAGAAGCATTATGTCTAAAAACCAGTGTACATACCTCAAAAATATCAATACTCTGTTGCTAAAAATTGCTAACCATCATCTGAGCCTACAGCAGTAATAGTAGTAACACCAAAGATCACTGATCACAGATCATCAAACAAATATAATAATAATGAAAACGTTTGAAAGAGTGTGAAAATTACCAAAATGTGACACAGAGACACAAAGTGAGCAAACGCTGTTGGAAAGATGGTGCCAACAGACTTGCTCCAAGCAGGGTTGCCACAAACCTTCAATCTGTAAACACGCAAAGTGCAATAAAATGAGGTCTGTCTGTATAAGGAAGAAAGACCCAAACATTAAAATCATAATTGCCGGGATTATGAATGATTTCTATTTTCTTCTTTTTATATAGCTGTATTATCTGAATTTATTATGGTTCTTTGATAATCAAAAAATAATTTTTAATGTAAGTTGGCCAGAAAATATGCACGTGCTTGGCTTATAGAATTTGTTTTTCACAGTTTTAATTACTGCACCATCTTCTAAAAATTTGCTGCTATCATTATTGTTAAGAGCTGTATTGTGAATGTCAGGGTCCAAGAGAATTTCTCATTCTTTCATGAAATAATCACAGATTTACATTATTCTGCAGTAACAGCTAAGGTTTTCATGGTAAACAGTAGTGGAGAATTCAAGGAAGTAACTAGTTAGGTTATGTTTAAAAAATCTTCGGTGTGTTAACCTAGAATCCTGGATTTGTTAGTTCACTCCTCATGCACCTGGTCTAAGTAGGAGAGCAGAGCTGAGCAATTTTTATGTCCCAAAGGAATTAAACACAAACTAATGATGTTTACATTGTTGAAGAGATCCATGCCAGGAACTTGGAGGTTGGTGGTGGGGTGTTTCTTTTGTTTGTTTTTCTGTTTTAAGTTTGGTAGAGGCAGGCAGGTGGT
The DNA here is from genome assembly GCF_059928025.1 of Delphinapterus leucas. NCBI lineage: Eukaryota > Metazoa > Chordata > Mammalia > Artiodactyla > Monodontidae > Delphinapterus > Delphinapterus leucas. The sequence goes on along the minus strand of NC_143130.1, from coordinate 17,492,838 downwards.
CTGCATTTTTTCTTAGAGGAAAACAATACATTGTCCTAAGAGTTGTCTGAACACAGTGCTGATGGAACAAAAAACAGGAGGTTGAAGGTTTCATTCCAGTTCTGGTCCCATCAGTCCCTCAGACTGCGTAATTAAAACATGAAGACCATCTGTGAATACTCAGAGGCCAACTGAATCTTAAAAACAAATGTTTTCCTAAGAATACATATGTAGTGTTTGGTCACTGCAAGAAATTGTTCAAGATTGTGTGCTAGATGTCTGTGCATCTGTGTGTGTGTGTGTGTGTGTGCAAGTGTGCACACACATTTTTTTTTTTTTTTTTTTTTTGCGCTACGTGGGCCTCTCACTGTCGTGGCCTCTCCCGTTGCGGAGCACAGGCTGCGGACGCACAGGCTCAGCGGTCACGGCTCACGGGCCCAGCCACTCTGCGGCATGTGGGATCTTCCCGGACCGGGGCACGAACCCTTGTCCCCTGCATCGGCAGGCGAACTCTCAACCACTGCGCCACCAGGGAAGCACCACACACTCTTTAAATTTGGAAAAGAGCACATTATTTCAAGACACTGAAACAATTTTCAACTTCATTGAACTTAGTTTGGAGCTATTTCCCCATCTAGTGAGTACAGGTGGGAAAGGACAAGGTGATGAAGTATGATGTCTACCTGCTTCCAGGCACAACCAGCCGTTTCCTGACGGGGACTCCCAAAGCTCAGACTGCCAAGTTACATCAAGAGCAGCAGTAGACAAGGGGGGGGGGCACCTCACAGGATTTTCCCCAGATACTGGTTTTAGCTCTGGTCTCCCTCTTAACATCATTAGTAATCAGAACAGAAAGGGTACAAAGTATTTGTAACTTAAAAGGTAATACAGGTCAAAAATAAGTAACATGAAATGCTAGTATCATGAATATCTATATGACAGAATGAGTTCCAAGCTTCCCCTGTTTATTTCGCGCATTGTTCAATTTAAGATGGGAGGTAGGATCATCCCTGTATTGTATCAAAAATGGTCATAAACACAAGAACCAGTCCATGATATAAGGAGATTCAAAGATCTTAAGAATAACAGTGATAAAAAAGTGACTCTCACCCTAGGGTGCTCTTTAGTTAGATTTGATCGGGGATAGATGGGTGTGATTGCATCCGTGTCCTCTGTCTAAGGCCGTGTGTCACAGAGCTGAGTCATCCTGTGTAACTCTGCTGGGCACCGACACCGAACTCTGCCTGGATCACTTGTTTCTAGAAAGTGTAGACAAGGGGCTCCCAGGCCAGCTACAAGACTGATGCTGAGAACAAATCAAATGACATAAGAGTGAATAATTGGGCTAAGAGGGGTGAGGTAAGTTTAATGTAAATCAGTTCTGTTACAGCTAATATTTCTTGAAAGCGTGGCCCACGTACCAGCACTGTGTACATACTTTACACGGATTCAGGTGGCTTTTTCTACATTTCACTTTCACAACAGCTCTGTGAGTTACTACTGTGATCCACATTGGCTAGATCGGGAAACTAAGGTTGAGAGAGATGGTGGATGAGCTGGCCCCAGTTTTCGTGGCTCGCGAGGGGCCAGCTTTTCTGTCTGTGAGGATGCAAGGATGTTTGTGTGTATACGTAGAGCCTGTCCTATTTTGTTTGCTGACATCACACACCTCTTCCTGAGATTCTCTTTGGGATATTTGTGCCCATCTGCATGACTCTAAATACATTTTTAAGCATTGCTTCTTCTGGCATCTTCTGTCCCTTCTCTTTTGTGTGTAACATATGATGCCTTATATTCTTAGTAATATAAATAGATCTTGTCTCCCAAACTGGAAGTGGTTTCTTGAGGATGGTGAATGTGTCTCCTGCCCCAGTACATAAACACTCCATAAATGTTTGTTTATGATGCGTAAACTTTTGTCTCTTTTAAAGAAATTTTCTCTGACAGGCACCAGGCGTGTTGCTGTGTATCATCAGTTAATACTCATTTTAGTACCTTGAGGTGTGTGTGTGTGTGTGTGTGTGTGTGTGTATTCATAGCAAGCTTTCTGTGAATGTACATATTGTACATTTTATTCACGGAATACCTGTTCTAAGGGCCAGACACTGCTAGAACAGCCCAGAAAAGAGCAGACACCTTGCTCAGTGTGGTGAAGAAAGTCCACCGTCAGCACTGAGGATCTTATTATTTGTCTAAGTCTGAAAATGACACATAAAATATCAATTTTATTTTGAGGTTGGAATTAGATAAGATGAAAATTGAAGGAAGAAGCCACAAACATTGGGTTAATTTTATTCTATTCGTTTTCAGCTTATTCTATTTAATTGATTATCAATACGCTTTTCCATAAGAGACATTGGCATATTTATTTGTAAAATAAAACGTCTTGGATTCTCCCATTTACTAAGCATGGAGAAATCGCTTTGGCGCATCTTGAGGTATTTGAACAGACAATTCAGGAAGTTATGAAATCAGGACTGGGGATTTGGACTGCTGGACCAAAAATAGCAAATCTGTTTTATAAATAAGCATAAGTTGACATTTTAACTTAATAGATAAGTTCATCAAATTTTACTTTCTCAGATGTATGTAATCGCACCTGCTATAAAATTTAAGTTTACAAAGTTTTCTTAAGCACTTAGATAAAAATGGTGTTTCTTTTTTCCTCTGCTACAATTGCACTGGTACCCTTCAGGGGCTATGGTGATACCTTAGACCTTTAATCCACAATCCGTCTCCCATCATCCATCTAAGAGCGCCTTGAGAAGGGAGGGAGAAAAGCTTTTTTTTTTTTTAAGAAAAACAACAACATAGCTTTGGCATGTTGCAGGGTATTCACAGTGATTTCTTGAATTATTTTAGGAAACTCAGTTCTTGCTGATTTCCAGAGACCACAGCTGACATAAATTCCCTAATTTGTTTACTTTAGAGGGATCGTCTTAAGTGCAGCGTCTGTTTTTGCTTTCTCTGTGAGATCTTGGTTTTACATCGGGAGGACTGAGGCACAGGGGAGTCATGTGACCAGCGGAGCCCACACAGGAAGCGGCTGGAGCCTGCTGCGGCGGGAGCCGTGGGCCCCCGGCCTCCCTTACTAGCTCTACAGAGGCAACTTCCACCCTAGCTTTTTGATTGTCTTTCAAGGATAAACTCCATCTGCCAGTTCCCGTTATTTTACAACTAGAAGATTGTCAAAACTCTCATTCTGCTTAGGTACGTCTTCTTTCGGACAGACAGCTTTCTTTCCTGAAGCTCAGAGCAGTAACCTAGAATTACTTTCAATACGTAGAGGGGAAAGCCTTCTGGAAGCGCAGTGGTTATATGAAGCTTGGGTCGGGGCGGCTCCCTGCCATGTTCCAATGGAATTAGAGAGAGAAAATTTTAATGTGGAAGGCACTTATAGTTTTAAGTGTGTGCTACCATTTTGCTCCCTCTGCAGCCCTGCAGAAGTGGCTGCCTCAGGAAATCTCTTCCCAGAGCCCTGGCAGACCCCATGCTCAAGGTCACAGGGAGAGGAGCACCCCATATTTTGTGATGTTAGTGGAAATACAAGGCATTGAAAACCAGGGAGGTATCAACAGCTTCCATCTCTGCAAAATAACCACCTTGAATTTTCTCACATAAAGAGTGGCCCGAACTGTACCTCCAGCTTCTTGTAAGGATGGTGGAGTTATTGTGAATATAAATTTAAGCTCAAGAGGAGAGATGTGGAGAAAAATCCAATTAACTGGAGTGAAAGTCATACAGAATAAACTACCCATCGCTAAAAGAAATAGTTTTAAAATTGGATGACTCTTTAGAGGAGAATTGATAAACTATGTCCTTATTGTATGAGAAGATGCACTTTGCAAATAATATTTTTCAGGAGACATTATCCGCTCGAGGATGTTTCATGTTCATATTAAGAAGGCGATTAGAAGTTTGGAGGCTTTTTCATCATTCTGATTAACTTGCAGGAGAAACTCTTCCTATTGCAGCATTCATTAAATGGATCTCTTTGTGTGTACAAATATTAAAAGTAGTCTTGAAAGTACTATAGGTAAGCAAGGAAAAAATGCACTGTTTGTTTCCTCATAGAGTTGTCATTTTTATTTAGGGAAAAAGCCCGTGAACTTACAATCTCTCCCTTTCTAGGTTTTTCAACATTTCTTGCAAATTGTATGTAAATGAATGCAAATAAGCAATCCTCACTAGCAAGCTGCTTAAAGTGTAAAATGCATAAAATTAAGATGCTGAGAGAAACGTGCATCTAATTAAGGTAGCATGTAAAGAAATGTTTAAATTCAAATTAGATACTTCAGTGGGAAGGATTACTTGTTTAATTCAAAAGATGTTTGGTATAATTAAGGGAAGGCTTCTTCTTAGCAGTGTTCCCATTTCCTTCAAAAATCAGTTTTAGGAGCTGTCACTGGCTCAGCCTTTACCCCTAACAGACTGGAGAGTGAGGGTGGCAGTGTGGAGATCACTGTTTCTACCCAGTCACATGAAGCTCCCATGATGCTTTCAAAGCCTTGAAACGCAGACCACAGCCAGCCCGCTATCCCTAGATCCTAAGGTTTTTTACACAAGCCAGGAAGGATGCCTGCCTAAGCCATCAACAGGCATCTTCCAGCCTCACCAGGGACAGAAGAAGAGGAGAGGAATTTGATCTCCAGTTGGTAGCCCTTAAATAAGTGGAAGACATTTTTGCAAAGCATGAAGCAATAAGGAAATTATTGAGAAATGTGAGATCTGTGTTGAGAAGATATGAACTATCTTCTAAGATGAGTGCTGTTTCTGCCTCAGACACATCCACCCAAAGGGCAGACAGGAAAGTCATTGGATGCTTGATTTTGAAGCGTTCCACTAAGTTCCACTTCCCATGGTGAAGTTCTAGCTTCCTACCGGCTTGTGTGTTCAGACCAAGTCCTCTGATTTCAAAGGACCCCATGTGTTAGCCCAGAGTATATATTTCCTGGCTTCAGAGATAAAAATAGTTCCTTGTTATAAAACAGTTTGGATCACGTGTCATGTACAAAAATCTCTCTTGGACTTGGGTTCCCTCATCTGGAATCCTCCGTGTCTGACACAGGGAATTAGCAGGTGGTGCTGCTACTGTCATTGCTCATTTGGGGGTTTGGCTCTGTTCCCTCTTTTCAGCAGGGGCAGAAATCCTTCTGACTCAATGCCAGCCTCTTTGATCCTTCCCTCCCCCTTCTGCCCCAGACCTGTCCTCACCCCACCCACACCCACAGTACGGAGGCACATACTACACTGAGCCTTTGGGATTGTGAGTTGGAAAACATCTGGTTGGTAATGTCCATCTTCGATCCAGCAAGTCAATTTAGGTTTAATCAGAAGGGTCGTGGTTGTTGCTGTTCCCTCCTAGGACCAGGGGATATTTGTGATATGGAGCTTGGAGTATGCCTTCCTGTGTGTTAGCCCTTGTCCTTCTTTCGCTCTGATTCCTTAGTACTTTTCAGTGACTGCCTCTCCATCAACTGGCTGGTTCAGTGACTGGTACAGTCAAGCCCAGAGTCCATCTAGCTGCCCACCTTTCCTGCAGGTCCCACATTCAACACAGTCAGCATACCCCGATTCAACTCGGTAACTTTCCTCCAATCTGACCCCTTCCCTACCCAGTCTCTCCTGGCTACTGATGCCTCCGTCTCCTCTCCTCTCCCTCTGAATTGTCCATGCCATCACTTGGGCTGCTTTATTTCTTACCTAAACTTTTTTTTTTGGAGTGCAGTTGCTTTACAATGTGTTAGTTTCCACAGGTGTACAGCAAAGCAAACCACTTATATATATATGCATGTATACACATATATATGCATACACATATATGTATGTATCTATTCTTTTTCAGGTTCTTTTCAATTATAGGTTATTACAAGATATTGAACAGAGTTCCCTGTGCTATACAGTAGGTCCTTGTTAATTATCTATTTTACATATAGTAGTGGGTATCTGTTAATCCCAAACTCCTAATTTATCCCTCCCTCCACCACCTTTCCCCTTTGGCAACCACGAGTCTGTTCTCTATGTCTGTGAGTCTGTTTCTGTTTTGTAGATAAGTTCATTTGTGTCATATTTGAGATTCTACATATAAGTGATATCATATGGGGTCTTTCTTTCTCTGTCTGTCTGATTTACTTCACTTAGTATGAAAATCTCTAGGTCCATCCATGTTGCTGCAAATGGCATTATTTCATTCTTTTTCGTGCTCCCTTCTGTTGCATCCCAGGCCTCTGGTCACATGCTCATTGCACGGTGCTCTAAGCTGCCACCTCCTGGTCTGTCCCCCCATTAGGCTGTGGGCTCCTGGGGGCAAGAATAGTGTCGAGTGAGATGGTGCCCAGGGATAAGACTGGAACAGTGGTTCTCATGCTTTTTGGTCTCAGGCTCCCGTTATACTCTTAAAAATTATTGAGGCTGTCAAAGAGCCTTTTGTTTCTTATGTGAGTAAACAGGTATTGTTAGTTACCATATTTGAAATGTAAACTGAGGCATTTAAAAATTATTTATTCATTCCTTTAAAATCAACAATAACAATCTCATTACGTGGTATTACAAATGCTACATTTTTATATAAGATAACTATTTTTCAAAATAAAATGTACGGGGCTTCCCTGGTGGCGCAGAGGTTGAGAGTCCGCCTGCCGATGCAGGGGACATGGGTTCGTGCCCCGGTCTGGGAGGATCCCACATGCCGCGGAGTGGCTGGGCCCGTGAGCCATGGCCGCTGAGCCTGCGCGTCCGGAGCCTGTGCTCCGCAACGGGAGAGGCCACAACAGTGAGAGGCCCGCGTACCGCAAAAAAATAAAAAAAAATAAAAAAATAAAAAATAAAATAAAATGTACGAAGAAGATGGACATTGTTTTACATTTTTTCAAAGCTCTTTATGTTTTTAGAATGTCTGGCTTATTAAGAGAAGACAGCTGGATTCTCGTAACTGCTTCTACATTCAACCTTGTTTAGTGGGAGGTTTTGTTTAAAGTATTTGAAGACAGTGCACGTTGACTGTGGGTAGTTGTCTACACCAAAGCTGACAAGTGGTAGTTTCTTTCATGCGACTGTGACGTGAAACCTGAAACCACAGGGATGAAATTTTCTCTGTTACCTTGAAACTTTTGATCTCTCCTGCTCTTAAAAATCATTTTTTTTTTTGACCCCTGCATGATTTAGTTACACCAGGCATTGGTCACTTTGAAAATACGGGTCCACTAAGTTCTAAAGATCTTCCAAATGATGATACATTTTATTACATTTCATTCAGCTTTTTTTCAAAAAGCTGAAAGTATTAGGAAGCTATCAAACCCATGGTGAGTTTTCCAAAGTTTGAATTTTTACTGAAAAACCCAGATTTTATCATTGGCCATAAATATTGTCAGTTAATTTGCCTCAAAGGGACAAATCCATACTTTGTTTATTTTCAGGAAAATGCCTTTTAAATACCTAAGTCTGAATAACAGGTTTTTGTCACTTGTTCTTTTTAATTAAAAATGGTGTTCTGTTGGGGGGGGCGGGGCGGGGCAAGGCTAGTTCAGCTTTCGACTCCATCCCATAAGGGCTTTTACTTGAGACAAACATCGTAACTTCGGTATGTACGTGACACAGCTGCTTGATGCATACTTGCTTTCTCAGGAAAGAATATTAAAAAGAGGCGTACTCAGTGTCCAGAGTTACTAACGTTAATAGTTACTGCTTCATCAGGATTATGCCTGAGTGAAACTGGCACTCATTTTCCTTCAAGTGCTTGGAGGGGAAGAACTCAACGAACACCAGTATAGCTTGGTGTCTTTGCCTTGATCTGTGCCGATCGCCAGCTGTTTCACCAGCTCCCTGGCGCACCGTCTTTGCACCATCAGTGCAAATGTTAATCCGGTGAAGGAAGCAAGTGAGGTCTTAGTATTATAAAATAGTTCTGACCTTGTGGACCCTTTGAAAGGGCCTGGGAGACCCATGAGTGCACAGACCACACTTTGAGCACCATGGGGCCAGAGGGTGAGGCCGAGGCCCTTGGCAGGGGCTGCAGAATTAGTCAGTGCTGTGCCGGGAAGGATGGGAGGGGAGAAGCCACGTGGTCAGATTTGTACTTTAGAGTGACCGTGGTGGCCGCAGGGTGGAGCATCTTCAGGGGAGCTGGGAAGTTGGAACTGGACATCACTGCCAAAATTAGCCATGTTTTTTTGAGTTGCCAAATGCATGTGTAAGATTAAGTAAGCTCCCCATTTTTTTCAACACTTTGGAGTGGTGTCTTTATTCAAATCACATTCAACTGCATGAATAAATTAGGTTGCAGGTATTTCTGGGTGTTCTTGTGTCTGCTATGTGCGGGTTACTCGGTGGATGAATCCTAGGCATATATTCACGTGTCCGTGTGTATAAACTTGGATGTACAGGCACCGTTGGCTGGTCAGCCTCCCAGCCCATTACTTTCTGGCCCAGTTTGTTTTATCGTCAGCAGTACATTCCTTGGACTATACACATTCATCCTGTATCATAATGTGGAAAACATTTGTTTACCATGGAGACCTCCCACTCAGGGGAAGTGTGGGAGACTCATTACTTAGTTAAAAGGTCCAGGTCAATGTATATTCAGAAGTAATCGCCCATCATTCGCTCAGGCCAGCAGTGCTAGCCTAGGATTCCATTCAGAAGCCCTGCCTCTCTGTGGGTCTCTTTAAAAATACTAAGCAAAAGACAATGGCTCTTCAAACTCAGCTGATTCCATTGTGATTGATCTCAGCCAATTTTTAAGGTAATTGATGATATTGCCTTAGTTGAGTCTGTTAGTGCAAATAATTATTAATCAATATGCTCTCAGCTCCTACTTGAGAGGATAATTCGAACACATGATTTATTCTGAATCATTTCAATTGAGCTACCTTTACAAGAGGAAAATCAATGGGCGAGTGGTCTAAAGCTCTTTAATTGTCTGCTGCTCCATCCTCCTTTCCCAGCCATATCTACCCGGTGGTTGGCTGTCCCACTCTGGCAAGGGTGACAGGAAGGTTTTCCTTGCCGTGGGAGAAAGATAATATATAGCTCGTCTTTGATTGATTAGGTTGATTAAAGCGAATTAGTTAAATGCCTTAAAAACAAAGCCTGGTGGCTTCACTTTCGGAGAGTGTAGTTAGTGCTGCCCTAGAAAAAAGAAGGAACACATCGCTGGTTTCCCTCCAGTTGCAAAGCAGTTTACCGTTGTGGGTATGAATGTCGTGTAAGTCAGTTTACCCTGAAAACACAGGGAGAGCAGGATCACAGAAGGAGGTTCAGGGGGGAACATTTGGGGCTGCGCTTATATTGCCACCCCCCGGCCACGTGACTGCTTCAGTCAGTTGTTGAAGGTGCTTTGTGACGTCCTTATGCTAAGACTTTCCGACCTGGGGTTCATTGTTTTGCCCTTTTCAGGCAGTGTCTTGATGAATGTTGTGGTCTGATATTTTCTTCTGTGAGACAAGATGCAGAAGGAAATGATCCACACCAGGACTGATGCTGCCTTCGTCCCTGGAAGAGCTTCCAAGCATCTGTTTTGGTTGTGCTTGGGAAGGGTACAGGAATGTGTGGGTCTTGGCCAGGGACTTTCAAACGTGATTCTAACAGATGGGAATTTTCAACGACACTTCCCTGCATTTTCCTTGTAGAAGCATCGAGATGTTCTATTACGTTTCTTGCCCAACACCATGCCTTTTGCTGCTATTACGGTGTCTCTAAATGGCCAGCTGTGAAGGTGTCCAGCAGCCTTCAAGACCAGTCCTTGAAGCCTCCGCTCCCTCCCCCTGCCCCATGCCCTCCTGGGACCAAGACTCCACACACCAATAAACTGAAATCCAACTCATTGGTAGCTGCTGGCGCAGGGTCCTTTCTCCAGAAGGAGATGTTCTTAGGCATTGAATAGAGTTCATATTATCAGCTAAACAGTAGGAGAGAGCAAAGGTGGGTTCTGAAAGGACTTGGGGTTTTTCAACTTGGAATCAGTACACAGGGAAGACCAAGAAAAACGAAGGCCTGCTTCTGGCCACAGGAAGTCACGGTCCTGTTGGGGAGGGTTGGAGCAGAGAGGGGAGACATCAGATGTTAAGGATACAGGAGACAGGGGCTGACCCCAGAAGGGCAGCGGGGAGGCAGATGTCTGGACCCTCAACACCCAGCGAAGAAGAAGGAGAGGCTGGTGGGTCACATGGACCCTTGAGGTTGACACTGCTCTGTGCCCCTTCCCACCCCTGCCCCAGCTGTTCCACTCAGTGTTCTCTGGGGATAGCAACTCACTCTAGGCTGATCAGAGGGCAACATAGGCATAAAATCTGGGGCCAGCCATGTTCTCTGAGATGACTTCTTCCATGATGACTCTCAGAGTCGCCCGTGGAGGCCAGGGGACCAGAGTGAGCTGCGACTGAGGGTCAGACCTCATATTCCAACTCGTATAAGTAGATCCACGTTGGAAAGTCTTTCTGACGGGGGCGCTGGTCGGAAGCTGGCGGGTGTCTGGAAAAGTTGAGTCTCCTTTCCTCAAACATTCCCTGCCCCGCTCCGCCTGTATTTCTTCTCTCTTACGTTGTCTTCCTCCGTGCACATCAGTTGAGTTAAAGTGTGAGAGGCTGACCCCTCTCCACTGCTCCCTGGAGGAGCTCCCTGGTCCAGGTTCGGGACTTGCACCTTGAGTGGCTCTGTGCTCTTAGGCACAGCACCCACTCCTCGGAGGCAGAGTTTTCCTATCTCTCAAACAGGTGTAATACTTTACTTGGGGGGTTGTTGTGAGAGTTAAATGGGGCACATCTCAGTGCACCTTCTAAACTATGCAACTCTACAGTATAACATACAGTATGTGCACATGCATGTGTATGTAATACAATATGTATGGTGTTATTTTACTGTTTCAATCTTACTATTCCTCCTAACCTACTCTGGGGCCTGTCAAGGTTCCCGGTAACTGTTCCGGTTCCGAGATGAAGCCCTGAGTGGGAGCTGTGGTCACTGCTTGCCCTGTCACCTTGTCACCAAAGTTACTTAAATGTCCTAGAGCTGAAAAGTATCCTAAAATAAATGCCATGTCTGGTTGCGTAGAGAAGTTCAATAAATATCCAGCAAATGAAGGCATCACTTACAGTGATTCCTTTTTTTCCCTTTGTTTTTTGTTTTTGTTTCTGTTTTTAACATACGAGAAGACTCATTTAAAGCCTTGTCTCCTTCCTCTAGTGTGTTTGGAGACCTATATGACAGTGTGCCCTAATGTTGTGTAATAGTAATGACATGATCCAAAAGAGTGTTTTTCAGTACAAAGGAATGGATTTCTCAAAGAAGACCGATAAAAGTTGCCAAAGATGTTTGTGGATCAGAACTCTGGGTAATGGTTACACAACCTCCCAACTGTATTCCCAGGTTTAAAGTGAAAATAACAGAGATAAAGGCAGAAAGTACATGTGTAAAGAATGGCTCCTCCAATCTACATAACAAAATAAACCAGGGGTCTAGGCCCTAAAAGTGATGGTCGTGGTGGCTCCCCTCATTCCAGAGGAAGGGCTGTGGCAGGTGACCAGCAGCACTTGTTTAAGCAGAGCGGAGGAAGGCTGCAAAGCATTCAAGGCAGGAAGGGGCAATAAACACTACCCGCAGTTGGAAGGGCAGGAGACCTTGAGGTGAGCAGAACGTAATCGCTCAAAGTGGAATTCGGCCAGGGCCTCCACCAAGGGACACAGCGAACTTTCCAAACAGCCAAGACCTCTGTCTCATCTCCTCCCAACGATGAGAAAGTGAGATGTGTAATTCCTTTCTGGAGGTGGGATTTGCTTTTCATGATAAGTTCTGATCTCTGTTGCAGGCTTTGAGTCTGATAACCAAGGGTCCCAAAATAGATCCTTGAGAAAAAAGTTAAAAATCCAAAGGCCTGCACAGAGGGATGTGCAGGCGTTGGTGATCTGGGCTGTATGTAAATCCACAACCCATTTAACAGAGGAAGACCTAGTTAGGGAGACTTGGTTTTCTTATAAGGCATGAATAAGTGCTCTGGGTAGTCTGCCCCTGTGGAAAACAGAATAATGCTAATAATTTGCATTTATATAATACCCCTTGGCTTGTGGATCTATAAGCACTTTGCAAACATTAGTTAATTCTCTAAACCCCCTGTGAGCCAGGGGTGCCTTCGGTAGCTAATCACGAAGGGGGGGCCAGAGATTCTTGCCGGAGTGGAGATCCAAGTTAGTCGAACACTGCAGGCCTTGGGAGCCAAGGAGGTTGCATGGAATTTTTATGAGAAAGAACCACAAAGGTAGAATGTGTATCAGCCTGTGTGGGAAATACACCTGGATTTTATGACCAGGTTGAATGAAGGTCTATCCACTAAGAACTTAGTTTCTCTCCTGTGATTCCAGGCGTTTGTCGTGCAGTGTGGTGTGTGACTCTTTTGCCTCTCGCTGTTCCCTCTTCATTATGAAAGCTCTGCTTGTACTTGGTCTGAAACCCCAGAGATCTGGGTTCAGTTCACCCCTGCCCAGTATAGGAGGATGGGCAGCAACTGGGCCATACTGCAAATCAGTATTTCCTTAGCGGTTTTAATAGTCAATTCAGAGACTCATTCATTCATTGATTTATTCCCTCAATCACTGCTTTATTTGGCAAACACAAGTTTTTGAATTTTCACTTCCTGTTAGACATTGGATTTATCCCCAAGGACTTAAATATGAGGAAAGCAATTCCTGCCTCATGGTCTACCGGCTCCATGCTATTTTCTTTATTCTCCCCATGTCAGGTGAGTATTTTCGTTTCCCTAGCTTGCTTATCTGACAGAGCCTTAGGATCATTGAAATGTTTTTGCAATTTGGATGTAATTTACCAATAAACATTATGGACTTGAATTTCTTATGAGAAAGACACACTTTGCATGGAAGATAGCAATGGTGTGGCATAAAAGATCCCATTTACGTGTGTAGTGAAATCTCACTTATTCTAGCCTCTTGGAAGGAGTGTTGGAAATTGTGAAGTTCAAGTTTTAACTTGTTTTTTAAAGAAATATAATATTTTTTAAAAAGAAGTGCATCAATAGTTTGAAGCTAGGCCAACAAAGTGTTGCTTATTAGGGGGACTGGGAGTTTGCTTGTACTGAATAGATAAGGTTTGTTCGTGAGCTTCTGGCCTGCATCACCTGGAGCAGATGGGTACTTTTGAAGGGCTTTTTCTTTTTTTTTATTGACTTTTGTTTTTTTTACTGGAGTATAGTTGCTTTACAATGTTGTGTTAGTTTATACTGTACAGTAAAGTGAATCAGCTATATGTACACATATATCCCCTCTTTTAGATTTCCTTCCCATTTAGGTCAGGGCAGAGCACTGAGTAGAGTTCCCTGTGCTATACAGTAGGTTCTCATTAGTTATCTATTTTATACGTAGTATCAATATATTGGGAGATGTCAATCCCCATCTCCCAATTCATCCTACCCACCCCCTTCCCCCTTGGTAACCATACGTGGGTTCTCTACGTCTGTGCTTGAGAGCTGGTTATAGCAGTTGTCTCCTATGATAGATTCCCATTGTGTTTGATTTTTTAAAAATACAAGTAATTGCACAACAACTCTTTATAGATTAGTGCACAAGCCAACTTCAGTCTGGCTCTCTTCCCAACTTATAAGAACGAGTGATATATGAATTGCTGAAATAGATCCTGTGTTCACACACGTGTATATCTGTACCGTGGTGCAAATCAGATGAAATGGTTAAATCATTGTGGGAGAGCTAAATCATGTTTATGTTACTTTCAAGTTAGCTAGCATATAAGGAGAGATCTATTTGGGGGAAAAAAATGTATATATTTTTTCAAGTATTTTTGAGCTCTAGGAAAAAGGATGAGGTTATGCTATTGCTCCCAAAGTCTTTGCTGAGCTGGCTGCCAAGACAGTGACACAGGCGTGGACTGAGGAAGAAGAGAGCTCTGTTCGGTGTGTGTAAAAGATCAAACAGGCCCGGACTCCTCCAAGAAAGACACACAGTTTCTTTCAGGATGTTGCCAGCTGGTTTTGCTGTGCAGTGGTGTTAAGCTTTATGGATTGAAAACATCTGGCTTTTCACCAGCCGTGTGTACTCAGAAGGAGAGCAGTGTTAGCCGAAGTAAATTCACCAAATTCTTATCTGACACATTTACTTGACCCTGATATGATAAGTTGGGGCCATTTCTGAGGATGAATCGTGTTTCCAGCTGTGCAACTTTTCCCTTCGATCCTTCCCCTGCCTTTGGAAGAATCTGGGTTTTAAAATTTGGAGCTATGCCTTTATTGGGGGCCTTCAAATGCAACTGTCAGGTCAGTAGCCATGTCTGAAAGTACCAACGTTAGTTGCATAGAGGTCAAACAATGTTTCCTGTAGGGACGTCCTGAATTATGAAGCTGCAAAGCAATCGCACGTAACCAGGTGTCAGCAGGTTTCAGGAAGATGGCTTGTTACCTATGGCTGTTAAGATTTCTGGTGTTAACTGATTTTGGAGAAAAGGAAGCAAATTTGTAGATAGTAGAAAAGTTTGTATGTATCTACCAGACACATACTGAGAAACAAGAACAAATTATAGTGATGGGACTCTTGGTTGTGTTTACCTTCTGAAAGCATCCTTTATGGCTTGGAGGCTCTTTCCTTCTTCAGCATTTTACAGAAGTGGTCGGGAGATGTTGAGGCTGAAACTTCCTCTAAGTCTCTCTCCTAATTTTAGCATGTGAATGTGTTTTAACTTGCAAAATGGACGTTATACAGATTTGTATTTTTGAACAGTGATCCCACAAACAGAATGTTGGTTAATTGGATCATAGCTTCCTACTGAGTTAAGGCTTCAGAGCTGACTGATCCATGTTTATGATTGGTCTGCCCTTGTCATTGGTTTTGGCACTTTAGCTTTAAGTGTCTCCAGAAGTTAATGACCTGTTAAAACAAAATCCACTAGAGAAAGTTCTTAAAAGAGACTGGTCAAGCCAGGAATATTTATATTGTGTCAGCAGTAACTTTGCACACCTATTGTGTGCCAGGCATGTATCCCCACAATAATCCCATCAAGATGGTAGCAATTATCTTCATTTTACATTGAGGCTCAGAGAGGTGAAGTAGCTGGCCCCAGGTCACACAGCTAGTAAGTTCCTGTGTTAGTTGCCTCCCTGGTGACCAAAAATATGTTGGAGTTTAGGTAATCATCTTGGATTACTTAGCCTAGCCCCTTTTCCAATTTTAAAGAACTCAGAAGATGAAAAGGAAGCCCTTGAGTATGCAGGGTGAGTACCAAGCACTGAGCTGAATACTCTTCCCCTTGCTAATGAGGCTTTTCTTGTTCCACAGGCACATTTCTTGTTGCCCCAGGGCCTTTGCACTTGCTCTTTCGCCTATCTGCAATTCTGTTTCCCCAGATCACCATGCAACATAGATGTACTTTTCTCATCGGACCACACTGCCTCAAAAAAACTTCAGCTCAAACCACTCCAGAGCCTGTACTCCCTGTGGATGCTGAGAACTGGCTTCTCCTGTTTCTCTAGGTTATTGGCATTCTGTACTAGTAAGGAGTTTTAGCCACAGACTGGCCTAAGCATACCTGCCCCCACTGCACACATGCCCATTCTTCTTTTTAACATGTTCCTAAAGGAAGCAGTTAAGAAACAGGCTCTATTAAAAATATGGCATTGTTCTGTTTGGTGGATATAGTGATTATTTTCATTGATTTTCATCCTGGACTTCGTTTTCCCTATTCATAAGCCTGAATATGTGTTTTGTGTAGGTTTGCTGGATTAGAATCAGATAACAACTGGAAGATAATTTCATTTAGGACAGATGTAGCCAAGCATGTGGTATTCGCATGAGTTATATGAAGAAAGTCAAGTCACATTAGGAACAAATGAGTTCTCAGTTTCTTTTGAGTCGGGGGACATTTATTTATCTTGGATTGTTACAGAGATTTTCTGGACTATTTTTCTGTAATTACCTTGATTAATATTTAAGTGGTATGTTTACATTTTGAGTTGATTTATGTGACGCTTTGCTTTTCCTCCACTGAAACACCCAGGTTTCTCACGTTACCACATGATAGAAACCATCTCCCCCCTCCAGGTCTCCAGTTGAAGGATGGCAGCACACCCACGCGGATATTCTGAAGCAGCAGTCTTCCCACAGCCGAAATGTTCCACCAGAGGGCTGCCCTTCCAGATCCCCATGCTATTTATAGATACCTCCACTCAGGGCCTCTGTGACCTGCAGTAAATTTAAAAATACACTCCCTAAACTCGTTGTGTGTGTGCGTGCCTGTGTGTACGTGCTGTAAACGAATCACCTGTGTGTTACTTTTCTGTTGGAAGGGCAGGGGGAGATATTGGCATCTCCCCCCTCCTCCACCCTGGTGTTTTCCTGGCTTTGCTCTCCCTCAGTTTCCGTGGGAGGGGGGCCTTGGGGCAGGGGCCTTGCAGAGGCCACCAGCCACTGACAGCTCCAGGAACCTGGTATCCAGTCCTGATTCCAGTGCTTTCATATCACATTCTAAAGAAATCATCTCTCATTCCATCATTAGTGAAACAGTTCTAATCATATACTGTGCTCTTGTTAAAGTTACGAAAGCACTGTGTTAGCTGACCACCATGCGGATTATGGGAAGTGAAAATGATCATATCTGTGATCCCCCAGTTGTTTTTTCCCTTCCTTCTATCCCAAAGCATTCTTTTTTGGAGCTGGCAATGTTCATCCCTTTATATACTGCAACCCCTACGCCTCAAGGTCCAGCATTTCATGACGAATTTAGATGGAGGCAGGTCCATCCATTTCTACATGGTGATTGCAGATAATTCCATAAAAGCCACTCAGTAAGAAGGACCAGTGAGGGTTACTTTCTTATCCCTGTTTTTCCTTAGGAGACTTTTTTACGCTAAAGGTCAGTGTTTGTGAAGCATTCTGGCTCATGGGTTTCTTTTTTCACAGAAACATGAAAACCCATTATCTTGTCTTAAAAAGAAAAAAAATGTTGGCATCCACGTCTCTGTGGTCTGGTAGAAAGTGGGCTGTGGGCTGAGCTGACCTGTCCACTGGACGCCTTGACTTTCATAATCTCTGTTTTTGCCACTGAAATCTTAGGTTTTTCCATTTGCTAAACTTGGATGTGAATAAAGAAACCAACTTTGCTGTAGGTAATTATCTTAGAGGAGAGTTGATTGATGACATGTTATTTTGTTAGAGAAATCTCAGCCTATTCACGATGCATCTTTTATCCCCCTGTCTCTATAAATGCACAACTTACAGAGATCTGCAACCCAAAAGGTATTGTTCTAATTAAATCAGTTTGATCAAACATAAAAATTTTATATATGTTACTTTTTACAGCAAAGACAATAGAAGATACTTCTGCAGAAGTATTCTTCTGGATACTTTAGGTTATGTTTTATTATTACAGTACATTCTCGGGACCAATGATAGTAGTTTGTGGAAGTAACTTTATAAGGTTGGAAGCACTTGAAGACCTTAGAGTGGCCGAGGGCTGCAAGCTCCCATAGGGGAAGAGCTGCTGCAGCAGATGAAGGGGCAAGGACCAGGGAAGCGAGGACTCCCTCTTTCTGGTGTCGCTCTGTTAACTATGAGGGCGGACGTTGCAGCATCTTGAAAGCGGCTGTGATGTTCCCCAGCCCCGTGCGGGGCTTGCTTTCACGGGAACTCCTTGATCAGGCGTTCAACTAAAACGCGGCGGCTGGAAAGCAGTGCTTGTGTTCTAATTGCCCAGTGGGCTGAGGTCTGGGGACAATAAGTGGATATCAAGGAAGGGTCAGGCTTGAAAGCTGGCGGCCCAGTGAGCAGACCAAATCGGAGAGAAGAAAGGATGACTTTTTTAAATTTAATTTATTTTGTCTGAGATAGAGGTTTTCTTAAACATTTTGAAATCTGCTTGATGAAGACTCGTCAAATTGATTTGGGGGGGGGTCTTTGTCTTATTTTTTATCTTCTTCCAGGAGCTGCTTGGGGGGGCGGGGAGGTGGGGGGAAGGCGCAGGTCAGAGCAGTGCCCGTCGCTCGGTTATTTCCTGCTCCCGCTTCAACATCTGCGGTGCCAGAGTGCAGTGTTAAATATTTGGTGTGTCTTTAAAAGACTGCATGTCCTTCTGCTACCTTCTTGCCTTCCATATGCATATATGTATATAATGTATATATACATGTGTTTATACATATTAATATACATAATGTCTATGTCTATGTGTGTATATATGTATATCCGTACTAGCCTTAAATTTTAAGATCAAGACATTTATAATAAAAGCAAATAATGGCACAGATTCCTCCAACCCCAATCCTTCTAGGAAGGATTTTTAAAGAAAAAAACCAACTTGTGCGCAATTGCAAATCACTTCCCACTGACAATCTTGTACCCAGGAAGGCCCAATGACTTGAGTTGCTTTGTCATTTAGGGTTTTATGATTGGCCGGCTTTCATCCCTATAGCGGGGCTTACCCCTTGCAAGCTTTTTTTTTCTTTTTAATTGTAGTCATTTTCGGATCTGATTGTACCGGCCTTTGCAACACCGAAGTCCCTCACCCCAGAAGTCCAGGCCTCTTCCACGGCGTCTGATGGTGTAGAGAGTGATCGGCAAGCCTAGGGTGGACTTGGGGGTGGGGTCTGCAGTGACTGGTACAGGTGGCAGGAGCTGCCCTAGAGACTAAACACAACACCACTGGGCCCATTATTTTGGTTGGAAATACGTAAGAAAACCTTTCCTCAAAGTGGAAACAATAAACAAATTATCCACTTCCACCATCAGCTAATTGAGGCTGTCTCTCAATAAACAAGTGGATTTTCTGCTAACAAGCACTTTTACGAATTTAATCTCCAGTGCTCTGCTGCCCTTCCCCCCATTTAATTTATGCTCACTGAAATTTTTCGTAATAACGTTACACATTAGTGATACTGTCCCGATTTTTGTGTCCTCGTGGCTTAGAAGTCTGTGACTGTCATTTAATTGCCAGACACTTTTTTTTAATTGGAATTAAAATTAAATTGATTCAACTCTTTTATATTTTCTTGAATCTAATAAATCAAGAAAGGGAAGTGGCAGCTCCGGCAGTCCACACGCAGACAAGCCCCAGTCATTTTAGGAGCATGGTGACAACCTCCTGTTTTATAATAACCTCTTATTTTAAAATCATGTCAAAGAGATGACTTTGAGTCCCAAAATATGAAATAAAATTTTAGAGAAGTGTATTTGTTGAATATTTGAATAAGAGAATTACCTTCTCTTTATCTGTTTGTGGGTTGTTTTCAATCACCCTTGTATGAAGGATGCTCAGCAACTAAAGTCACTATTTGAAAATTATCTTAATACAGTGAGAGGAAAAGAGTGGCGTAGGTATGAAAAATGTAGTATAAGAACTTAAACACCTCTTTTCTGTTTAGCAGTATAAGGGGATTTGAGTGAACTGACACAGGGGGATTTAACACTTACATTGTTAATATAATTTTGCTTTAAAACTCTCAATCACCCCATAAAATTGTTTTAAATTCCCTTTCTTATATCTCCTTTATTCTTCACTCTGTATTACCTTCTAATACAAGGGAAAGTAGTAGCTTTATTAGACTTTTTAAAATCCAGAGTGTTCATTTATTAGAAAATGTCTGATCCTTGAACATCTAAATAAAATACCCCATTGCTTGTCTGAGGAATATTTTTCCCCAAATGGAAATTTATTTTATGTGATTGTGATGATGAAATGGCTTAGTACACTTTTTGAATCAAAAATTCATGGAGACCATTTAAATGTGCAAGTTTACGATCAAGTCTCTGGGGCGCTGGCACTGGCATATGGAAGCATATTTAAGTTTATTTTTAATTTCCTTTATGGCTGGCATGGTTTCTTTGGGTTCACACACACACACACACACACTAGCAGAATGCATAAACGGGGCTTTTCCAAGTTATCAAGGCAATTTTCTGAATGAGCTGCAACACTGAAATTAATATCTTTCTGTAGAGTCATCAGGACAAAAGCCCATCACCTGCCAGCAGTGCCTGATGCTTAACTCACCGTGACGTTAATGTGGATCCTGTGTATAGAAGGAGTGTGATCAGGGGAAACAGGCGATTCTTTTAGCCTGCGTGCAGTTAAATCCCATTATGGTACATATTCCGTCTTAATTAGTTCTCATCATATAATGTGATGTGGCCAGATTGATCCCATTAATAATGATGATGCTGTAATAACTTTGCCATTATAGGTCCTAGGCACTCCAAGTGTCAAATGAAGCATTTGTATTATTTTAAAAATACAATGAATTTTAAATTAATTTTGAAGTGATTTTGTATTATAAATAAAATAAAATCCTTGAAATTTAACAAATGCTGTTATTTCCTGTGACAACTAAAAAAGGCAGCTCTCCCTTATCAGTTATTCTTTTTGCTCAATGAAACTGTATGTAGAAACTTAGTATATAAAACTAATCAAAGCAATCGTATTTTATTAACATAAACTTTGTTTTAAGGTCAAAGGTATTACGTTTATTTATTCTTAATGTTAAGTCATTGAGAATTTTGAGTCACCTCTGCAGAATCTTAGAATTCTGAGAAATATTTTTTGGAAAGCGTCCGCTTACTGGCTGGAATCCACACTCTTTGATTTGATGATTTTCTTACTTTCGCCACAACCTAAATTTCTACCTGATGTGTCCCTTTTGCACCAGCCAGACAGGTGAGCATCAGGGTTCCAGGACTGCACGCCCTCAGTCTGGAATGCTTTTCCCTCCTCGTTCTTTCCACATTTTTCCTGACCTTCAAGAATAACTCAGAACCTTCTTTCTTGTAATTCGTACCATTTCATGACATCTCTTGCATTAATATCGTTGGCTCTGTAAAGCTGCTTAACTGCTTACATGTGTGTATCTCGTCTTCCCACCTAGATTGCAAACTTCCACAGTTCAAAAATAAGAAGAAAAATTAGCACTGTTCCCAAACTCAGCCTAGCATTGTGCTGTGCATATAGTTGCTGTTCAGCTGATACTTGAAGGGTGAATTTGACAGTCGTATCTTTGAAAAGTCCATTTTGAACAGTCCTACTCAAATAGGTAGCACTTAAGTTTATTTCCATTTGGCCGTGTGTAAGTTGGGGTACATTTTCCTCGAGAGCATCATTATGCTTCAGGACCCATACTTGGGTCAACCACCCAACCAGCACAAAGGACATTGTTTCCATGACCAAGCGGCCAACTGTGTAACATGTTGGAAGGAGGAAATGCTTCCTATCCCTGCCCGAAGGATGGGAGGCTGCAGCCTTGGGGCCTCAGCTGCAGAAGAACTCAGAGCAGGGATGGGAGCCCATAGCTAGGACTCTGAGGGCCACTCTGAGGGCTGCCCTTCTTCACTTGCTGTAAGAAGAGGACCTTCTTTCTTGGAGCCCAGGTGCTCTCATGTGGAAAATGAAGGGCAGTGACCGGGTGGCTCCTTCAGTGGCAGGGTGTGTGCGTGGGTTTTCCAGAATCTGGGATGACCTCGCCCTTGGAGATGCAGTCAGATAGCATGGTTTGGAAGTTGGAGGGCTTGCTAAGTCCTTTTCCTAGCGTTGCTATTGTGGTGGGATGCTCAGAAAGCTTCTTCTCTTCTTTCGTTTACCCGAGAGGAGAAAGGTAGCATTCTTCATCTTAACAAGGTTCCTGTAAAGCTGCATGTATGAAAAATGGGCCCATTCACCCCCTAGGGGAGGAAAGAAGGTACACGTTTTTCATCAAACCTTGTGTGTAAGTAGCGAATGTTTTCTCAGAGCATGTGTGTTTCCTTACCCAGCTCCAACCTCAGCCTCTGCCCTCAGCCCCTCCCTCCAGGTGACAAGTAGAATCAGCGTTATTGCATGCTGAGCAGCATGAATTCTGACACTGTATAGAAACGGCTATGGCTGTTGGTACAACCTTGTAAAATTATCAGCTGAGATTTACCAGGACCCTGTAATATGGTTATAGAGGACGTGCAGGTGGTTTCATGGTCAACTCAAAAAGCCTGCTGAGGGTTCTGGAGAATTCAGGAAGGAAGGAGACAGTCCACACCCTCACAGAGGTTAAAATCTAGTTGTGAAAATAAGGCATCCATATGTGCAAAACTCAGGCGTGCAAAAGACCAGCCGATGTCTTACTAATTAGTCATGTGGTAAACAAAAAGTGCTTGAATTCAAAACAGGCCGTCTCTCCGATGTCCGAAGTGATTTGGAAGATTTTGTGAAAGAATTCCCAGTTGGATTAGGATGTAAAGTGGTAGCAGAGCTGGTAATGAGGAATATTTACTGTTTCTTATTTGTTTTCTCATTGTTCATGCGTCATAATGAATACATTACTTCTAATCAGTGAATATTGTTATGTAAATTTCAGAGCAATTATCTATACCTTTTTAGCAGGGTATTTTAATTCTCATTTATGTAATTTTGCTTGTTTTTTTTTTTTTTTTTTGTCACCAAACAAGTAGGAATCTCAGGCAGCCCCGAGATCTGTAAACATGGTATTAAATGACTTATGTGACGAGCAGCGTGGGTGGTTACATCCTTGCTGCTCTAATGGGGTCCATGGACCAGTGGCATTAGCATTACCTGGGAGCTTGTTATAAACGCAGAATTTCAAGCCCTACCTGAGACCTGCTGAATCAGTCTGAATTTTCACAAGGTTCCCGAATAACACACATACAGTTTACTCAGTTCCATTCTCACCGATTCTGTGGGAGCTTTTTACAAAATTGTGAAGGTGGGTGCTTCTCCATATACATATAATCACTATATATGTAATTTTCCCCGAGCATATGACACATCATTGAAAAGAACGAAGTTTTAGAGTCTTCTGGATGACTGATTTCTGGCTATAGTTACAAGTTAAGTGAGTACCTAAACTATTTCCCCAGCACTTGAAATTTTTCAAAACTCAAACCATCCTTTGGAAAACATTGTTTTCCCTTTTATATCTGAGTCCACATGAATTCAATTTTTGTGGGAAATTTAAGCCACATGTTTCTGATTCATTTGCACTTAACCCTTGAGAAGGTTGTGTTACAACAGCAATTGCCTGTCCAAAAAATCTCAGTCTTGGAGTAAATCCTTCGTAAGGGCAGAGAGAAATGGGGAAAAGTCACTGGAAAGACCCCGGAGAAGTTGGGGTTTGGGTTCCAGGCTCTGAGCCTGGAGACAGATCTGTGCACCCTCCCTGTGTGGACAGCTTCTGTTTCACACATCCTTGGTGGGGTGACGTCAGAGGATTGCACAGGCTTAGGTGCTGAGAAGGAACAGGACACGTGTAGGTCAGGCAGCCTAGCCCAAATCCATACTTTTACTAACCATACATTGACATTTCCTCTCCCTTTCTTCTACAAATTGAATTTATATCATTTTGTGAGATTTCTGTGTTTTGACCCCCCGGCAGGAACCTTATCCATATTTCCTATTAGCGACCTCTTAGCCATGCTGACAATGTGGACAAAGGCCGCTGGGGAAGCCCCAGTGGGCGATGAACCTACAAAAAGCAACCTTGGTTACCTTTACTCTGAGTATTATAGTTTGAGCTGATGTGTACCAGAAAAATTTTAAGATGCATTAAAGCTTTTTTTTGCCTCTTGGTAAAGCTTGAGTTCTAGCTTGCCGAATCATATATTCAATGTGACACCCTTTATTCCCCTGACTGATGGATAGTATGTATAAACACATGTGTCCACATATGAGAATATATGTCGTGAATAAAAAGTTGAGTGTTTACAGTGGGAGAAAACAATGATCAGTAAATCATGTTTTCTGTTTAGGCGTCTACCCTTACATTTAGTGAGTTTTGTTTAGATAAGAGGACTTGGCTTGATTACAGTTCTTAGTAGCCATTGATAAATGAAAGGGCATTTGAATTCCGTGTCTAACACATTATTCTAAGGAGCCAGCAAATACATATTCATATGACAGATGCTCTAATCAAAGCTGAAGGTCTTACTTAAATATTTTAAAAAGCAACCTTGGCTCTGGAAGGCGGAGAGAATGCTAGCTGAGATTGTGATGGTGATCTGGCCAGGTTTCCCCATGCTGTACGCTTTCGCACAGTCGTCCTTTGTGGCGGCACCTAATACCTTCAAACACGCCCTGCCCGTTCTCTGGAAAGAAACCTTTTCTGCTCTGTTGTCAGCTGCCTGACTCTTCCTCCCGGGATCACTCCATGTCCGCCTGTGAGTCTTCCGTGTACCCTCTGCCTAGGGTCGGTGTCCACCATCTGTGCTCCCCACACATTCTGGGCTTCCCTCTGTCCTAACATGTGTCACTCTGGTGTATAATTAACTGTTTACGTGCCTGTCTTCCCCAGGGTAGTGACTCTGTGTTGCCCTGTGCCTACCACCCATACACATCTGAGTTGTTGGATGGATAAACCTGTGACTTCAATAGTATATATATGTGTGTGTGTGTGTGTGTGTGTATTTTTTGGCTGTGTTGGGTCTTCGTCGCTGCCCGCGGACGTTCTCTAGTTGCTGCGAGCAGGGGCTACTCTTCGTTGCACTGCACGGGCTTCTCGTTGTGGTGGCTTCTCTTGTTGCGGAGCACGGGCTCTAGGCACGCAGGCTTCAGTAGTTGTGGTATGCGGCGGTGTCAGTGGTTGTGGTGCACGGGCTTAGTTGCTCCATGGCATGTGAGATCTTCCCGGACCAGGGCTTGAACCCGTGTCCCCTGATTGGCAGGTGGATTTTTAACCACCACTCCACCAGGGGAGTCCCTTCAATAGTATCTTAAACCAGCTCTTAAAAGCTAAACCTCTTCTAAGGATGCCGGACTTAAAATTTGAGCCTGTGGATTAAGTTTGTGGAGGATTCTGCAAGCAAATCTAGTGTTGTCGATTCATGTCATGCGGAAGCTGAACCTTGATTCTCTGCGTCTGATCTGGGCTCTTCTGGGCTGGTGACCTCTCAGATGCCCTCTGTGGGTCGTAGGTCACTGTGAAGGAATGTGGCGGCTCACTTGGACCATCAAGACTAGAGAAGGAATCCAAGCAGAAGTGGCCAAGGAGCCTTTGTTCTGTCCTTGGAAGTTAATGCTATATGGTTTCCATTCGGTTATCCCACTCCATACCTCACTGCTCCATTCTTTTTTTTTTTTTTTTTTTTTGCGGTACGCGGGCCTCTCACTGCTGTGGCCTCTCCCTTGCGGAGCACAGGCTCCGGACGTGCAGGCTGAGTGGCCGTGGCTCACGGGCCCAGCCACTCCACGGCATGTGGGATCTCCCCGGACCGGGGCACGAACCCATGTCCCCTGCATCGGCAGGCGGACTCTCAACCACTGCGCCACCAGGGAAGCAGCAGTGCCCCATTCTTTAGGTTGTTGAAAATGTATCCCAATTTTAAAAAGACTTTCACAGATGACATTTTCACAGTTTCCTTCTCTAACCTCTTCCATTATTCACTTAATAAGTCTCACTGTTGGAAATGTATTCTCTTGTTCTAATCTAAATCCCTCAATGCCCGTTGTCCTCCATTCAGCCCCCAGCAGAGAGGTGGAAACAGCTGGCCACCTCCAAGTGGTCTTCCCTGGCCATCCCTTGGATCGTGTATCATCTCCTTAGGGTTTCCAAAAGTTTCTCATTATGTTTGTGGGTAAAAACAAAACTTGAACTTTCAGCTCCCAGTTTATCACCAAAATATCCAGCTTGCTTTGTCGTCTCCTGCTCTCCTATGAGTCTTCTCCCAGGCTGTTTTCCTGTCTCCTTTTGTCACCATCTCGGGACACCAAACTTACTCCTGTGCTCTGTCCTGCGTCTGGTCTTCCCCTGCAATTGTAAGCTTCTAGAAAGCAAAGATTGCATGCCTCCTCTTTGTGTTTCCTGCTACACGTAGTACGTTGAAATTGAATTTTCAGCAGCTGTTCCTTTCTTTGACATGCGTAGCATCAGTTCGTCAGAAGTTAATTACAAAATGTAGCTGGCAAACTTAATTCCTACTCACAGGGAAAAGTCTGTATAGAGAAGAGGCATTTTAGAAAAAGAAGTTCAGCACCAAAATTTAATGTGAAAAGCGCAGTGTGGAACAGATAAGATTCTGTGGTATGCATTTCAGAATTCTTTGTTTGTCAACAAGGGAGCAGACGTTTCTAGACAGCATTAAAGCATATTCCATTAAGTGTATTTCCATGGTGCAATCCAATATAGAAAGTGGATTTGTCGGTATTATGGATAATTAGGATACCAGTAACACCAATAATTACTGTGAAAGGATTTTGTATGGCATAATTAATGCCCTCAAACTATTAGAAATTCTTGGATGAAAGAAGTGGGAGTTTTGGTATTGAAAAGACAAAAGCAAACCGTGTTTGAAATATGTTACCGAACATCATGTTTTGTGAGCACAGATTGGCAAAACATCAGGACACAGCTGTTGATTATAGATGCTCTTTTTAGTAACTACCTCAGGGAGAGCCCGTCAGGACAATCAGAGCAAAGCACATCACCCTTGCGATGACTTACCAAATCCTATGCCTGTCCTGGAGATTTCCCCCCATCTCTCAGAAAAGTATTTGGCTAAATGGAACCACATAGCAATGTGTGGGCTTGAATATTTAACATCAAAACCAAGCTTTGGCAAGATGTGTTGGCATAGCCCAAAAACAAGCTCTCGGTTCTCTGAATTAAAGAAAAAAATTAAAAAATTAGAAACTCATTTTAAAATGAGTGTTTACTAACACATCTTTTATGCTAACGTAATTTTGCAGAAAAAGCCCACCATTTTAAGTAAAAGTGTACATCAAGGGAATTAACTACTAAGCTTTCATACCAAATACAAAAATATTACTAAATAACTATTTCTGAAACATAGTGTATAATCTATCATGTATTAAATTATTAACATTTCTATTGGCAGAGGCATTTTTCATAAAATATTTAAGCTACAGATCTCAGAGCTATATTTTGGCAACTAATACCAAAGCTATAAAATGAAGATAGCTCACATGTTACAGTGCTGTCAAATATTCAGCCTTTTCATTAAGGAGAAAAGAAGAAAAGAAAAACCGAACACCAAGCCATTACCAGTGACGTGACCTTTGCTCCAAAAGATCCATGTTTCAACATCATACTCTTGCACCCCTGGGAGCAGTGAAGGCCAGAGGGCAGCTCTTTCTGTTGTTGGTGGTACATGATTTTAGGACACAGGGTCAGTGGATATGTCAGTACCAAGAGTCTATTATTGTACCAAAGGACACCAGTGTGTAGCTACTAAAATAATTAAATTAGAAAAAACAAATTAGAAATTCGTGTCTTATAAAACTACCTTCCATTACTAGAGTAGAAACATGTCCAAGCATAAACAAGTTATTCTGTTTGAAATTGACAGAACACGTTTAAAAGATATCACAGATAAATTACCCTTAAGGAAGACACTTTTCTGTTTTCCTTAGTTCTGCTCTCTCTGTGCTTGCTATTTTTTTTCATTTCAAAAGATGTTCTTTTTTCCATTTACCTGGATATTGCTTTTTTCCATTTTCTACTACTAACCATAGGAGTAGTTTCTCGGCTTGAGAAGTTTTTTGTTTTGTTTTTTTTAAATATTTCTTTAAAGAATGAAGAAGTCTTGTCACTTATGGAGCACCTTTTCTTGAAAAATGCTCAGTACTGCTCCTAGTATGGAGTGTATAATGAAAAGGCTTTCCTGAGAGCCTAATTGTGCGTGGCACGGCATGCATTCAGGCGCTACAGCCCATCACACCAACATGCACGTGCTGGTGGAAGCCAACAACGATGGTGGACTTTCTCAGTGACCCTAAGGTGCTCAGTGTAATTTTGCACTAAGGATACTCTATCATAGTCAGACTTTTGGTAAGTAAGATCTGGATGAATAATTGTTAGTGAACAATATTTAATATGCCTCTGTGGAAAAGTGGGAGCTTTCCGTAGCCAAGCTCAGCTCCTCCCCTGCCTGAGGTTGCTGCCTCAGACAGATGTAGCCCGCCAGCAGCCGACGTGAAGGCGGCAGAAAAACTGAGCTGACACCGCAGCAGGTGTGAATCTTTAGCGGCGACCAGGTTTGTATCATTGCTGCCCAGACAAATTGGCCAGGCTTATTTTATTTGTTCCCACAAATCACTCTTTTAATTGGCATGATAGTTTTTTTTTTTTTGCAAATAGTGACCCCAACATAGTGCATTGTTTCAGATGGAATGTTCAGAATGTTGATACTGAATTATAGCAGCCACCCTTCCTTAACTAGAAATGGAGGGAAACACAGGTCCCAAAGATCTTCAAGGTTTACTTTTAGTTTATGATTTTAAACTTCCAGTTACAAGATAAATAAGCTCTGGGGATGTAATGTACAATATTATAAACTGTATAAAAGTTGTGAACAGAGTAAACCCTAAGAGTTCTCATCACAAGGGAAAATCTTTTTTGAATTTTTTTCCTTTTTTTCTTTCTTTTCATTGTGTCTGTATGAGAAGATGGATGTTTGCTGAACCTATTGTGGTAATCATCTCACAATATATATAAGGCAGACCATCATGCTGTGTCCCTTAAACTTATACAGTGATGTATGTCAATTGTTTCTCAATAAATCTGGGGAAAAATTAAAAGAAGTGTCTAAGGAGAATTATAGGTTAGGTATTGTGTGTGTGTGTGTGTGTGTGTGTGTGTGTGTGTGTGTGTGTGTGTGTGTTGTGGCTGTGTTTATCCCGTGTTCTGTGACTGTTCTCTCTTCTAGAGGGGTGAAGAGGCCTCGAGCACCCATACATGGGCTCAGAGTATTTGAGACTTTATGAGCTCTTTTTAATGCAAGTGAAATTTCTGGTGTTTCCATTCATCAAGGTCAAAATAGAATTTTCCTTGAGACTCAGGAGAAGAATGAACATCCACCAGTACTTCTTAAGAAAGAACGTAGTCCATACTTTGGAAAACACCAAGCGTTATTACTAAATTTAACTTTGCTTTCCAATTAATTTTACCCAATAGAGCAACTGTTTTTCATAGCTTAATGTTTTATCAGCAATAAAGTAAAATGCCTTATTCCTACTTCATGTCTTTGAGTGTAGCTCATTGAATTTGTGGGAGGGATTAGGGAAAGAAATTTTAAAATGGCTGATTTTACAGACAGAATATAGGGATAATAGAAGGAAGGGAAGCTCTGGGGAGAAGGATTCCATTTTTGTATGGTTGTCCCTCGGTACCCATGGGGGATTGGTTCCAGGACCCACCACTACAGATACCATAATCCACAGATGCTTAAGTCCCTGGCATAAAATGGCATAGTGTTTGCGTATAGCCTACGCACATCCTCCGTGTACTTTAAATCAAGTATAGATGGCTTATAATACCCAGGACCATATTAATGCTATGTAAATAGTTGCCTGTGCATAGCAAATTCAAGTTTTGGTTTTTAGAACGTTGTGGAATTTTTTTCTTTTTCCAATTTTTTTTGATCCTCGGTTGAGTCCGCGGACGTGGAACCCGTGGATACGGAGGGCCGACTATGCGTAACAGGTTCGAAATGTTGTCAGCATATGCGGGTGAGACGCCAGCAAGCAGGCAGTTCATTAGAATAATGGATGTGGGTTTTAGGAGAGAGGTCAGAGCTGCATGGAATGCATGGGCCAGCCTGTGGATGCAGCAAATAAAGATAAAAGATGAATAATAGGGACTTCCCTGGCGGTCCGGTGGTTAAGATGCTATGCTCCCGGTGCAGGGGGCACGAGTTCGATCCCTGGTCGGGGAACTAAGGCGGCACGGCACGGCCAAAATAATTATTTAATTTTAAAAAGAGATGAGTAATAATTTCCTCAACAAATATGGGGAATTCATGTTTTTGCCAAAGGAAGAGAGTCAGCAGCGTCAAATTTTGCAAGAAACAAGCCCCCAAAGAGTCCACTCGCTGCCATAACTATTAGAATGTCACGTGAGGATGCAGTGGGCACGGCCAAAGCCAACCCGCTGGGCGCTGAGAAGACAGTGTGAAGTGAGGGAGTGGGGGGTAAGTGGCTCTTGGGCAACGCTGGGCACGAAAGGGTAGAGAGGGAACTGGGCACCTATAACAATTGAATAGGAAGGTCAAGGGAACGCTATTAAGCTGAGTTAAAGCAACCAGCAACGAAGGAGGCATTGATGATGTAAGAGGAAAATAACTCAGGTAAGGACGTCCTAATTGCTCATCCAGAATGAGCAGGGGTGGAGAGGGCAGTGTGCTGGCAGGTGGGTGGAGGAGGGTATAAAATAGAGACACAAAAGAGAATTATTTGGGGGGAAAAAATCAAAGACGATTTTTCCTTTGAGCCATGATTAAGTTTGTCTCCAGACAGCGTCTCGCAACATGTGAGATATTCTGTATGGTTCCAGGAAACACAGAGTCTGGCTTTTTACATTTCTGATTTTACTGATTATAATAGAAGGATGTTCTGGCACGCTGGAGATGTGATGGAAGGCCAGAGTGAAATTTGATGTCTGCTTATCGAAAGCGGCTAGGAGGAAGTAGCAGGTTTCACCGGCAGGGCTGAAGGAGTGGAGGAGAGGCTTCATGTCAGAGCTGGAGAACTGAGATTTACTCAGCTTATAAAAGAGAAAACTGGATGGAGATCTAGCTCTTATTCTCAGAAACACAAAGAGTTTTATGAGGGTGAGTCTGACCAGTTTTTTCCTACTCTTCTGGAGGCTAAAATAAGGGTGAAATGAGTCTAAATGAAAGGAGATTTTTGTTTTGTTTTGTTTTGGTCGTGTCTTAGAACTCGACGAAAATGTTAGGGTGGGATTTTTTTTTTTTTTTAAAGAAAAAAGACTCATCTGTTTTAAATAACTGCTATTCAATTGGCTGAAGTCAAGGGTCAAGGCCAGGTGCTTTCTTGAAAACTTTCCGTTTAGCGACTTGATAACATCTATGGATGTTTTCAGTCAGTTTGTTTCAGAAATGCTCCCATGTGCCTTTTTTTTTTAAACCCAAAGGACTATGAAATTAAAATACTGTGTGTGTGTGTCTCCATCCAAGGAGGAGAGAAACTAGAAGTAGTACTTTGTGAATTTTGAAAAAGTACAATTTCTTTATATGTAAGTCAGCTTTAGATTGTTTGCCCACAGTAAAACTACAAGTCCTCTTCAGCAGTGGCTGTAAACCGTCTGCAGAACTTGTTGCTGAAATTGGCTTAATGTTCCTCAGCGTTAAAAAAAAAAAGACTGGTCTCCAGTTCTCTCTGCCTCAGACTGTGATTCTTTGTCTTGCATTGTCCTGTACTTTGGTGAGAATAATTCAACAGCTGCTATTCCTCGTTGAAAGCTTTGGCATATTCCTTTCTAGAACATTCCGACATGTTACAGAATATATTTATTATAAGTGTATTCTTACGGTATTGAATGACCTGAAAGTATCCCTGTTGGGTTAATTCCTGGAAATTACAAGCATTACAGCAGTTCACGCAGAAGCTGTTCGCACTTGCCCACTGCAGCAGTAAACCGCGATCATGCTTGAATGTGTTCGGCGATGTTAACGGCTCAGTGGAAAAACTGCCCATTTGAGCTAAACAGAAACTTTTCCACTCATCTCTCACAAGTTAGTCAAAAACAGAAGGAATGGCTTTTATGGCCATCTCATCGTTTTCTTCGTTGTTTGGTAGCTCTCTGTCTGGAATACAAAGCCTTCTACAAGCTACTTACTTCTCTGCTTTACGGAAGGTCTGTAGCAGTGATTTCCTTTCATTGCTTTCCACTAGTCGAACAAGGTGTGTGGTGTTTTATTTAACCATTTTGGGGTCTATGTTTATTCTTTGTATATTAAAAATATAATAACTAGGCAAAGTAACATGGAGTAATCACCCACTTTAGTTCCTTTGCCCCTTGTTACCTCTTTCCCTCGGATACTTATTGTTTGGGGAACCCTTTGGTATATGTAATGACAAGAATCCTTACTTCAGAGTGTCAGCGTTACTCAGTGGACACACCCCCCTCTCCGGGTCTTACTGCAGAATATCCCTGATTCTGATCTGCTGTCCCAGTGGCCCTCCCAAAGCTGTGCTGAGCAGATCTTGAAATTTCTCTCTGAAATCCTCTAACACAGGGTCTGCCAACTATGGCCACAGACCAAGTGTCCCGCCTGCCATTTGGGGGGATATCGTCTGTTTGTCTGTGGTAATTTGTCTCCCACAGAGGCAGAGCTGAATAACTGAAACAGAATGTTTGGCTGAAAATATTTGCTATGTGGCCCTTTATAGAAAAAGTTTGTTAGTGGTTCTCAATCCCACTGTACATGATTTGTCCCCTGTGTCTTCCCACTTTTCTCTCCCACTCATTTGGGCCTCATGTGTCTCAGGCTTATTTCTGACCGACATTCCTTTTTTTATCCAACCATATCATCCTGTGTTATCTTTTCATCTCATGTCCTTTCCTAATCTTTTCAAATTCTGCTTCTGAGATCCAACACGCATGCTACCTCACCTAAGAAGTCTTCTCTGATTCCACCAGCAAGGATTATTCTAC
Organism: Delphinapterus leucas; assembly: GCF_059928025.1. Taxonomy (NCBI): domain Eukaryota; kingdom Metazoa; phylum Chordata; class Mammalia; order Artiodactyla; family Monodontidae; genus Delphinapterus; species Delphinapterus leucas. The sequence continues at coordinate 17,460,482 of NC_143130.1, read as the reverse complement.
TTTTAATCTAATTTTCTATCCTGCACTTTGTGGCACTTCCTTTCCCAGCCCATAGAGTGTCCAGGAGCTCAGGCCTCTCCCCCAGACTTAACTTCCAAGATAAGGGCTCAGCCCTTCCCGGGGGTGGCTGCTCTGAGCCCCAGCCTGGGTGTTGGGCTTAAACCCCTATCATCTGTAGTCTAGTGGGTGACACATCACTTGCTTCTGAAGTCAAACGTAACAGATTTGATCACCTGATAATCACAGAAGCATTTAAATTAATTTACAGTGATGTGAAAAGCTACCCTTCATGGACGTCATAAAGTGAGAATTTGGAGTTGTTTCTGCTCCGATGGTTCATGTGTGCCCTGCATCCCCTTAGAACTCAACTTGCCAGTTTGGGGACGCATTTCCAGCTCTGAGATTATGGGGTTTCAGATTTCCACGTGGTGGTGGCCTCTATCCGAGCAGCCCACGCCAGGGTTGGGGGCATGAGTCTGAATTCTCACAGTCCTGTCAAAAGTGTATGGCCGGTAGCTTTAAACGACCATCTGAGAGCACTTCCATTGCTGAGGGGTCCTTCTAGCCTATCAGGGCAACATTTAGTGGAGTGTTTTTTAACTAACCATTTCATCCCATTTCATGAAGTTGGAATTCGGGTGAAGTTGGAATGCCAGCTCACCTCAGTGCAGGCGCGTCTTGTTTTTCTCCTTCCTGGCACATAACACAATTCTAGTTAAAATTTATTATGGGCACAGTTACTCCATAAGGACAGGAAACATACCTGATCTAGGCATCATTGTATGCTCAGCACGTAGCACACTAGGTTCTGCTGAGAGGCATGTAATGACATGCATAGGTTCACACACCCAAGTGTGGACCTTTCCTACTCTAGCGACTGTGTCTTATTCATCTTTTTATTCCCCATGGGTGTAACACAGTGCCTTTCACTCACCATATACCGTAGAAATGTGGGAGTGAATCCCATTCCTTAGCCTCTTGGCATTGAATTTCAGGTGAGTACCACCCCCCCAATTCTCCCTAGTTTGCACTGGCCTGAAAAGGAAACTCACATGGGGTGATAAGCCTTCTCCATGTGCTCTCTCAGCTGGGCCTGCGTCCCAGAAACAGGCTCCAAAGGCACGCCACTCCTTTTCCCAAGAGCGTTGCAGTAAGTCCTTCCGTCCAGCTGGTCAGTTAACTGCACACGGAAGGGGCAGTTTCCATCTTGGCAAGAGGTCTGGGGGACGCACACCATCGTTCTCTTGCTTTCTTCCTCCACTGGAAAGCAGTGGTGTTGAACACCCCAAAATGATGACAGAAGATGATGCCTTTGAAAGGCGACATCTGCACCTTCTTCAGTGTGAGAACACAGCCGGGGAAGTGGGGTGTGACTAGCACAGCAATTACTCACCTCGTTAGATCTAATTTCAGAATGCCTCCATGGCCCGTTATTTTAGCACATTTTTTTAAATGTACCCAACAGCCGTGTTGAAACTGCGATTCTCTTGAAGCTGTTGTGCTGGTGCCTACTGATTGCACCAGGCGGCAGACTCTTTTTGAATGTAAGCACTTAGAGGACACTGAATCCAGCCTGTTTTGTTTATGGAAGTCTTGTTTGTTCTGTATAACTACTTCATGTGTTCATGGGTTTCCTGTGGATAGCGAATCTTTCAAATAACCAAAGCTTACCATTTTTCAGAACTAAAAATGTTCCCTATATTATCTGCAGTATTGAATGGGAATTCTCTTTAAGTAAATGTGATGGTTTCCTAACTTCCCCCAGCAGTTATTCAAATGATAATTGAACCTTACTTAATGGTTCTAGGTCATCTATTTGCATTAATGTTTTCATTGGATTTCTAAGATATAAAGAACTGATGGCCCTTATATTAAATCACTTCAGATTGTTAAAATATTTTAGCCTGTTTTTATAAGACTTCTTCTATAGTCATCTACGATTTCTCACTTCTACCATTGTGCCCTTAATGCTGTTAAGATGCTCGCTTATTTTAAATACAACTTCCTGGGTGAAAATGTTAAAATGACCATACTCCATAAAAACCCACTCTTCGTGTAAAGGCAGTTTTGTGTAATGATTAAAAGTCTACACCCTACGTTTTAATCCCTGTTCTGCTATCAGCTAGGTGTTGATCTTGGGCAAGTTACTTAATTTTTCCATTTCTTTTCTCACTATCTCATCTGTTGAATGTGCGTAACTGTTCTCACTTCCTAGGACTGTGAGGATTAGGTGCCTAGGACAGGCCTCGTGTGTGGAAAGAGCTATACGGCTGCGTTAGCTGTTTTTGCTGTGGATACACTAATGGATAAGGTAGTGCAGAGAACTGATTTTGGCCAGCTGTATTCTAGGTTTAGGGATTTGCTAATAGTGTAAGACTGTAAATTGAGGGATTTCTATTCGGATTATCCTATGTCCTGCAATTTTTAGATGACCCTCCTTTTTTCTAGGAGTTACACAGATGTCGGATAAAGTCAGCCTTCTTTCCACCTGTGATTGAATCGGTAGTTATCCTGAAATTGACTAAGAATTATTACCCACCTGCCTGTGCACACACATTGTGGAGTTTTGTGCTGTAAACCACAGCGTTGTGCTTCCCTCACACCGACTTTCTTCCTGCCCCCAGCAGCCCCTCAGCATCCATGGGGCTAAAAAGAGCATTCAGAACATGCTCTGGGTCTTAGAGCCAGTAAGTGACAGCAGAATCTAGACTTAGGTCCTTCTGAAACCTTACTGTGAACTAGATGCTTGCCTCCTCTGCCCCTAGAAGCACATGCAACTTATTCCTGCAGACACCCTTCACCACAGGTGTAGTTGGAAGGAACTGCTTATTACTGACGACAAAATCCCAACTTTGAAACTCTGTGGTCGTTTGGTTCCGTAGACTCTGTTTCTCTTTCAAGATTTGAGAATGCAGATGCCACAGTTCAATCCTCAATCTTGGAAATATCTGATGGAATGATTGGGATCAGTATCTCCAAATTCTTACCCGCCCCTAGGCCTTCTGACCTCACCTCTCAACCCATGTTTAATAGGTTCCAGGGTCTCGCTGTCCAGTATGGAAGCCACCAGCCACATTTAGCTCTTTAACTTCCAAACAATTAAAATTAAATGAAGTTAAAAACACAATTTCTCCACTGAGTTACCCAGCGTCAGGGGTTCAGTAGACCCGCGTAGCTAGTGGTGACCATACAGTCCAGCACGGATGAACAGCCCTTCTGTTACACTGGAGCTGTGTTGCATGGTGTTGTAGAGGGATAGTCACAGAGGCACGTGGCACATACACACTCTAGTTCCAGCTGAGGTCTGGCCTCTGTGCTGTGGAACACAGGACAGGTCTCAGGTGAGCTCTCAGGCTTCCTCTGGCCTTTGAGATTAAAGCCTGGAGTGTCCAGAGTCAGACCTGAGCCCAGGCTGCTCTTCTACTTCCCCTGGGCTCGCCTACTTCCTGCTTAGTCTTAACCACATGAGCCACATGAAATGGAAGAGAAAAGAGAATCAGAAGTTATCTAAGAACCACATGAGGCGTGAAGATACCAAAGGGAGAAGAAGCATGAGAGAGATTTCTCCAGAAGATTCTAGGTTTTTAGCTGCTTCCATGAAAGTTATTTCCTACCTCCTGGGTCTTAAAGACTCTCTATTGGTTTTGAGTCATATCAAAACTTCTCTCTTGAGACGAAATGAGAGATGGACAACTTTAGTTTTTAAACTATAAGTCACTTCCCATGGTCAGGTTATGAAATCATCTTAGTAGGTTGTTATCAGCGGTTTTTAAAGAGAAAGTGGTAGAAGAGAATAGCAAATATTAGAGTATATTAGCAATAGAAATGGTTTTGTTTTCATAATCTCTATTTCAGTTGTAGATTTACGTACATTTATTGTACTGGTAGCTATGTAAAATGTACTTTTTATTGTGGGTTGTGGTCAAACCTGAATAATACTGGGTTTGAATTCTGGCTCACACAGTAAATAGAATTCTTTTTCTCATTTTCCAGTGCCCATTTCTGTAATAGTGTTAGACTTGCTTTGTCATGTTTTATGTCATCCTTTTCTGGGTATCAGAACCGTGAAAAATAAGGGCTTCATTCTGGGGGTGTGTGTCTGGAGTGAGGAACCCTGTGCAGGAAGCACGTGATGGTCTCAAATCTTATGAGTCACGAGTTTGGAAACCTTGGAAATAGAGGATGGAAAGAGTTTTGCTGTGAAATTTGCAGATATGAGTAGAGGGAATCCTTTCTGCCTGGTTTCATGGGGGAAACACTGTGTGTGTACTCAGGATGTTCTACGTTAGGAGGTACAGATGTGGAATATAACTAGAAAAGGGGAGCATATCACTGGAAAGCATAGATCAGAGGTTCCCATTCATTCAGCAAATTCAGGCAGCACATATTTCCCTGGCTTTGGGAGCAGGGCTAACGGAAATGAAAATGAAAATGACAAGGTCCCTCCACTCAAAAAGCTCACTGCCTAGTTCCAGAGAGAGCCAGTCCAGTAAGACAGCTAGGCATGGGGGGCTGGGGGCGTGGAAGGGTATTTTCATCCTCGGGGCCTTGCTGGTTCAAGTAGGATCTTCTGCCCCACGTCACTCTCATCACCTCAGCCAAGTCTGAGAATCCCTGCCCTTGGTGATGCGTGTGAAAGTGTGGAGTTCACTGGGCTCCATGCACAGCCATTCAGAGGATTTATAAGTAGCTATAAAATGAGATTTTAAAATTCAGCTTGAATCTTTTCATATCATAATCACGCTCATGATTCAGCAGAGATTTTTTTTTCATGTTGCATTCATACTCAAGGGCTGGTGGTTTTTTTTTTTTCCTCCCTTTTTTCTACTGTAAGAATGCTAACAGGAATAAATTGAGTGGGATGAGCCTTCATTGTCACCTTTTTTCTTCACTGAGGTATTTATAGTAAGAAGATTAAATGTGCTGAAGCTGTTCTTCCCATTCATGTAAACCAAAGAGATGAGTTTAGTGAGTGCCTGGGCGGCAGTTTGCTCTGATGAGAAGAGCATGCCCGTGGCAGCACGGCGACTTGGAGCCCAGCTGAGCTCTGTCCCCGCGGCTCCCGGAGGCTGCTCCCTCCAGAACTGGAATCTAGCAGCTGTGCTCCTTCCTAGAGCTCGGGTGGGGCTAGAAGCAGAACCTCCTCGCGCAGAACCTTGACTGCAGCTCGCCCGTCCCTCCTGAGTTCTCTTGAGGGAGCATTTGCCTTACCCCAGGCTGACCAGCTAGGCCCAACTGAAAAATTGGGGCATGTAGTTTGACCCTGAGCAGTCCGTTTATGGGCAGAGTGTTTGAAATTGTGCCTGTCCAGCAAAACCTGACTTGTGGCTGCTCTATTAAAAATAGGAAGTTGAGCAGGCTTCCCTGGTGGCGCAGTGGTTGGGAGTCCGCCTGCCGATGCAGGGGACGCGGGTTCGTGCCCCGGTCCAGGAAGATCCCACATGCCGTGGAGCGGCTGGGCCCGTGAGCCATGCCGCTTGAGCCTGCGCGTCCAGAGCCTGTGCTCCGCAGCGGGAGAGGCTCCAACAGTGAGAGGCCCGCGTACCGCAAAAAAAAATTTTTTAAATAAAAAAATAGGAAGTTGAACCATGCAGCGTAATACTGACTTCCTGCCTGCAGACGACGTGCCTTGCATCCCCCTGCTGTCTTCCTGCTCAAGGACCGTCATCAGAGGGAGGTAGCTTTCGTGTCAGAGGTGTGAGCCACGGCCCTTTGGACCCTGCTGAGCAGCTGGGTGTTGCCCTGCTTGGGCAGAGCAGCAAGCTGTGCACGGGCGATGTCACATCTGCCTCCTGCCTCTAAGCATGACGGTCCATGCAGATGGTCCCCGTGCAGACGCCCAGTTGCCAGAGGACCTGTCTGTCCACCAGTGGCCACATTTCTCCAGTGAGCTCCTTTCATCGGCCTTGTTGTTGCTGCCACGGGAGTTGAAAGAAATTAATATAAAAATATACATATATATGTATGTATACTCATACACACGCGCACGCACACACAATCTTTTTTTATATATATAAATGTATTTACTTATTTTTGGCTGCGTTGGGTGTTCATTCCTGCGCGCGAGCTTTTCTCTAGTTGCGGCGAGCAGGGGCTACTCTTCGTTGCGGTGCAAGAGCTTCTCATTGCGGTGGCTTGTTGCAGAGCACGGGCTCTAGGCGCATGGGCTCAGTAGTTGTGGCTCTTGGGCTCCAGAGCGCAGGCTCAGTAGTTGTGGCGCACAGGCTTAGTTGCTCCGTGGCATGTGAGATCTTCCCGGACCAAGGCTCGAACCCATCTCCCCTGTGTTGGCAGGCGGATTCTCAACTGCTGCACCACCAGGGAAGCCCCTTACACACATATTCTTAAAGGGCTTGTGGTTTCTGAGGATGGAGAAGGGGAAAAGCTGTGTAAAGCAAAAATGCCCAAAGGGCCATCTTCTGCTCTGGCTGACCACTCATCTTCAGAGGATCCTGGGCCTCCATTCCTGAGTCTCTCTGGGGTCCTGCAGAACCAACGTTTGGCCTCTTGGTGTCTTCTCCCAATGAAGTCTCTGCTTTCCACCTTTTCCATTGTGCTAAGTCCCATCCCTTAGCCTTCCAGCTGCTAAAATCTTATCGTTCATTTATGTATTTCAGTCTCTTCTATCGTTATTTTTTTTTCCCTTGTGGTCTTAAGACTTTTTATTCCTCTGTTATTTTAGTGGAGTTTTGGAAGAGAGCTGAGCTGCCTGTCCCTACTCAACCTGTCCTGTTTGGTTGGTGTCTCGGTAGCCTCTCTGTAAGAATTGTCAGCATCCAGTCAGGGACCCCTGAACCACTTCCTTCTCAACCCTGACTCACCTCCCCGTGGTCCATCTCTTTGCTGGCCGACGCCTGTTCCTCACTCCAAGTCCATCCCAAATCCAGGGAGCCTGTGAAAATGCACCTGGCCCAGTCTCTACTTTTCCTGAAGAACTGGTCACTCCCTCCTCTTATTTACACACAAAAAAGTATACACTTACTTTCTGACTTAAGACCTTATCTATTATTATGTTACTTGACTGTTGAGTGTAGGAACCATTTTTCACCCCTTGGTATTCTCAGCAATTGGCAAGGGACCTGGCATCTGATAGGTGATCAGTAAATTACAATGGTAATTGTCGCTACAAATTACAGAAATATGTTATAGCAGTTTTAAGTCTCAGCTGATCTTCCCATATTAACTGGGAAAAACATTCTCCACCAAAAGCAATGAGGCAGCTATGGCCCTGCAGGTGTGGTGTTGGGGAAGCGGCTGGAGGGTGCAGAGAAATAAACTATAGGTTACTGCCACCTCTCTCCCTCCCTCCCTCTCTCTCTCTCCCTCCCTCCCTCCCTCCCTCCCTCTCTCTCTCTCTCTCTCTCTCTCTCTCTCTCTCTCTCTCTCTCTCTCTCCCTCTCTCCCTCCCTCTCTCTCTCTCTCCCTCTCTCTCTCTCCCTCCCTCTCTCTCTCTCTCTCTCTCTCTCTGGCTCAGGCATTCAGCGATTAGAAATCTTTGTGGCTGCTCATCTGTCTGCGGTTGCCCCTTATTGATGGGGAAGATCAGGTGATGCTGGTCCGGGACTGTCTGTGTCATCCTTTGCTCAGAATCCAGGCAGTCTCAGTTCCAGGCATCCTGAAGTCAGTCCATTGCCAGGAAAGCTGTGGGTGCTAAAGGGGATTCAGCAACGGCTGTAAAATTCGCAGCATTTCTTTTCATTCAAACTCACTGAGGAGAGAGCTTCACTTGTATTTGCCCAACACATATTATTATTATTTTATGTTTCCTCAGAGGGTTTTCCGCTGAAGCCTCACTTTGTGCTTCCCGCCCCCACCACTGTGCACACTGTCATTTATTTCAGTGGCAAGTCTGTTTGTCAGAAAACTCCAATTGCTTTATGTGTGAGAACATTAAACTGCGATAAATTTATGTACGCAGCTGCTCCATTACTGCAGAACAAGTTTTATCTCCTAATAAATTGATGTTTCTTTTTAGTGTCAGCTAAAACCAAAATTTACACACGAGGAAGTGAACCTTAACATTAAATAATTACTTCAATGCCACGCGTGGTAAGAAAGGGTCCACACTACCCAACTCTAAAAAGGCTGGAGCCAGGGAAATGGTTTTTTCCTCTGTTAATTGTTTCTTGAAAGCATAATTGCACAATGGCTTTAATTGAAATAGGAATGGAAGCTATGCCCTTTTAAAGCAGATACTGTAAATAGTGTCATCATTTGGTATGAGTTACACCATCAGGGAAAAGACTAAAAGGCTTATTTATGTTGAAGGGTTCGGGGGAAGGAGAGAGATTTGCTTTGGTGGTTTGTCTGGAGTTGCATTTAAGATAATGGGGTAGATGCTTAAAATTTGCTGGACTTTGATTAATATTTAATTCATCTTTTCTACAAGACTTTGAATTCAACCAACCACTAATAAAAGACAGAGCTTGGACAAAGGACTTCTAGAAATTTGACTGACTTTTAGAGGATCTGAATTAAAATGGCCAGAGGCTGGTTTTCTTCTTATTTTTGTGTTTATTATACCTCAAATATGGTGCTCTTTTAGGAATGATATACATTAAAGACTTTACTTGGCTGATCCCATGTGGAATAAATAAGAAATAGTATTATGTTTATTCTTATTTTTTTTGGATTCAAGTCTTTACAGTGGATTTCTTTTAAATTGAAGTATAGTTGATTTACAATATCATGTTAGCTTCAGGTGTACAGCAAAGGGATTCAGTTATACATACCTGTATATGCATATATATATATATTCTTTTTCAGATTCTTTTTCCTTATAGGTTATTATAAAATATTGAGTATAGTTCCTTGTGCTATACAGTAGGTCTTTGTTGGTTATCCATTTTATATATAGTAGTGTGTATCTACTAATCTCAACCTCTCTAGGGTGGATTTCTGCAGAGGGAAGAAACTGTTAAGAGAGCATTTACAAAGGCTGGGCTGTTCTTTCCATTTTTCCTTATTTAATCCCCACAGTGAGCCTGCAAGGAAATTCCCACTTCACAGAAGAGTTCAGAGAGTTTGTCATCTGACTCAATTCACAAAGCTGATCAGAGATGGAAGAACCATGATGGAACCCAGCTCTCTGCTTTCACACCCCAGGCTACACCTGCCTCTAAAAAGCTCCCTTTCCCTGGATCTGAGATTCTTTCCAGATCCCACCGGGGTCTGCTTTTGCCACAGCCAGATGGTGGGTGGTGTGTGCAGGTCTCAGTGTATGAAGGGCCAGCAAACACCCTCAGTGGGTGAGTGGGTGAAGTCATATTACGAAGTGAAAGTTTATTTTATATACGTGTGTGTGTGTGTGTGTGTGTGTGTGTGTGTGTGTGAGGGAGAGAGAGAGAGAGAGAGAGAGAGAGAGAAATCCCCTAATTCAAGCATGGAGCAGATTAGAAAGCTTTTTCTCCAATTTCTATGCATCAGGAAGACAATAGCAACAGAGTGTTAAAATGTGGGCCAACCCGGCATAGCCCTGGGCTGAGAATCTGTATATCTGCATTGTCCTGAGTCTGCCATCTCCTAGTTTGTTAATAACCTTGGCATGTCATTTTATCTCTCTGGGCCCCAATTTTCTCATTGATAAAGAGAAGTTGGGGCTTCCCTGGTGGCGCAGTGGTTGAGAGTCCGCCTGCCAATGCAGGGGACATGGGTTCGTGCCCTGGTCTGGGAGGATCCCACATGCTGAGGAGCGGCTGGGCCCGTGAGCCATGGCCGCTGAGTCTGCACGTCCGGAGCCTGTGCCCCTCAACGGGAGAGGCCACAACAGTGAGAGGCCCGCGTACCGCAAAAAAAAAAAGAGTTCTAAGAAGGAAGGAGTGATCAACTGTGTCAGTTGCAACCAATAGTACAGGGGGAGGAAAGTCTGACTGGAGTGGATTGAAGAAAAAAAAAAAAGAGAGAGAAGTCGGTCCCAGTGATCTCAGTGCTACCTTATGATTTGAGTGTTCTTCAGTTCTTTTTTGGGGGGGGGGCTCAGTACTGATTAGCTATAATTATTGTCATTTTTTAAAATTTAATTTTATTTATTTTTTATACAGCAGGTTCTTATTAGTTATCTATTTTATACATATTAGTGTATATATGTCAATCCCAATCTCCCAATTCATCCCACCGCCACCGGGGCACCCCCCAGGAGCGTTCTTCAGTTCTAAAAGCAATGGTCGCATGATCGTGGAGTAGAGACTGCAGCATAAGAGTTATTTGCGTGCTGTTTATTCCCTACTGTGTAAGAAACAGTTACAGTTCCCTTTGCTTTGCCTTTAACCTTCCCAGCCTGCATCTGACCTAGAAGACAGGAAAGCAGACAGTCCAAGGACAGCCTGGATGTTGTTCTATGCCAGTTCTGTCAATTATCTGGGAAATGATCGAATACTCGTTTTTTTAAAGCCGACTTTGTTTTTTAAATGGCATTTGAATAAAATGTTAAATGCCACGATGGAGATCAACACACACCCAAACACTTAATTGGACAATCTGTGATGTCCTGGCTCTAGCATTTTGGAAGAGTTATGAAGTTGATGGTATGGTTTTTTTGAAAGTCTCTGTTAGCTACAGGGAAATTTTTGAAAAGTGACAGAAAGATCCTGTGAAAAATCACATAAAAAGCATGTTGGGGGCTTCCCTGGTGGCGCAGTGGTTGAGAGTCCACCTGCCGATGCAGGGGACACGGGTTCATGCCCCGGTCCGGGAAGATCCCACATGCCGCGGAGCGGCTGGGCCTGTGAGCCATGGCCGCTGAGCCTGCACGTCCGGAGCCTGTGCTCCGCAATGCGAGAGGCCACAACGCTGAGAGGCCTGCGTACCGCAAAACAAACAAACAAACCAAAAAAAGCATGTTGGGTTACAGGGTAAAATTGAAGGATTTAACTAGAAGGCGTCCCTCATTGTCTTCAAAAATATCTGGTCTTAGTCATCTGTAAAGCCATTTTAGGTTAAAAAAAAAAAAGCAGAAGCGTTATGATATTTAGTTGGGATGTTCATTTCACGCTGAATTTCTAAAAATTTTTAGTATGATAGATAGATAGATAAAGCTTGCTAGCTAGCTATATATATATATTCTGTGGAATCTTGTGTTCTCTTGTATAAGGAATACATAGACTGTACTTAAACTCGTTTTACAGTATTTGCAGTCTACTTTTACTATTTAACTGTAAAGATTTAGAATTATTATATCTTTCCTTATGTGATCCATTGTTACTATATCATGGCCTTATCTGGTGCCAACTCCTTGGTCAGAAACATAACCTCCAATTATAACACTGCTCCTATGGGAAAATGTGATTCATTTTATGATGTGGTTTCTAGGAACACATTGTGGGGAAAAGTCGAGAATGCCTGCCTTTTTTAAAATATAGGCTTTTCAACCCTTTATACTATTAGTTACACCTTGGCAAGATGTGAACAATGTGTCTTAGATTGGAGGCTGTTCATGGATTGTATTTGAGTGGGGTCTCAGAGCACCACCCCCGCAAGTGCATACAAAGGGGATAACAAATGTATACGTCAAGCTTAAGTTTCAGTTGGAAAGTTTGCTACAAATATATACACTCATGTTTTTGAAATGAGAGTTTTATTTAAAATGTTATAAAGTAAAAGATCTCTCTTCTCTGTGATGCCAAACATCTTGATCTTCCAAACATAGGCTATAGTCATAGTTACTGATAAGTCCTGGCTTTTCTTTCAAAAATGCAAAAGCTCATTGTCCTTTTGTGCTCCTTTTCATCAGTAATTAGAATTACATTATTGGTAAAAATCTTTAACATACTATTTTAATTACTTCTAAGATCCTGATATCTTAGTTATGAGATTCTCAGTTACAAGGACAAAAAATAAAGCTTATTAAGTTTTGGGTTTTTTTAAATTTTTTTTGGAAAGTGCTTAAATTAATTGAATATGTCCAATCAACTTAAAAAAAAATCTCTGTCATAATAATATCCATTGGGACTTAGAAGTTACAGAAACTAAATAACTCATCAGAAAGGCTGAGAATATAGTGAACGGTAGCCTTGGTCCTGAGAGGGCACATACTATACTTTTTCTTTTATTCTTTTCATGAGAAGAGTTAGCCAAACTCTCAATGGAACAAGGAGCATATTTGATAACAGATATTAACCTAACATCAAGGAAATGAGAAGGTTAATCTTACAGGCTTGGATTTAGGATAATCCTGACGACAGTACATCAGAGCTGTCACGTTTAGTTCATTCAAACAAAATTTTAATTTTCTTTAAAGTTTCTTTCAGTTAGTGAAACCTTAGCTCTCATGAAAGGAACTAGATCGACAGCCCCTGAGGACACTCTTTTTTGTCACCAGCACAGCAGCATACCTGCCAGCATCCCAGGTATACCAAGCCCAAGTCCCAGCCTGGAGGGGGCAGAGAGGTTGGTGTTTGGACCCACAGGGATTCCTTGCAATGAGCCTTTAGCAGCAGAGCCTGGCAGCTTACTTGAGTTGCTGCTCAAACAGAGCACATTTTTATATCCCATTAGAGCCCCACTTCATAAGCACTTCCAGCCTTCTTTTTTGCTTCTGTATTGCTGTGAAAAGTAAAAACAATCCTTTCCTAACAATATTGGTTAGATTTATCATATATACTCATCCCTCTTGTCTTTCGACATGTTCTTTCTGTATCTGATCCACTGTTATGGCTTAAATTACACCTGTGCATGTGTTGGTGGCAGCTGAAGCTCTCTCTGCAATTTCACTTCTCTCCTGAGCTGCAGGCCCAGATGTATAACCTACTCTGTGCCTCTCTCTAAAAGCCATTGTCTTCAGTGTTTATCAAGTGCCTGGGTTAGATGCTTTCTTAGACATCATCTCACATTATTCACATACACACAAGCCAAATATTATTTCTGTTAGAAGAGTCAGAAGAAATAACTACTCAGAATAGGGAAAGAAATTCTAGGCTTTATATTCCATACTCAATAGAGTGGTCATTGTGACCCTCTAGGAACTGTGGTTAATGAAATAAAATTTATTCTTGTAGGAGCACTGACCACTGAATTTCCAAAAATTATTGTAAGCAGTTCTTAAAAATAGTTATTAAAATGAAGCTTAAAAGGACCCAAAAAGGTAAAAAAATATTAGAAAATTGAGCTAGTAATTATAATTGAACATTAAGTTTATCTCAGTTTCCTGGTAGCCAAGGCAAAAAGGACAACATGAAAACTTTACTCTGTGACAAAAGGAAATGCATGAGTTTATCTGGAGAAATGCTCTGATTAGCAATGAATTCCAGGAGTAATTTTTAACATACATACTTGTAAAAGGGAAATTGCATAACAAAATGACCATTTTCAAGTGAAGGGTTATATAAGATTCATTAATGCTCTTATTATGATCAACTGTGCAATAAATGGAAATATATGAGATCATGTGTAGAATATCTTCTCTGGTGTTATATGTTAGTAATTTCTCACATATACACTTTCTAAAATAAAAATTGTATAACGAATTGGATTACGTTTGTAAATATAGGGTTGCGAAGAACCCAGAAATGTTCACATTATGACCATTTGTCATATTGACTTTTGACCAAAGTTGAAGATATAACATTATATCGTAAAGATATTTTCCTGAGGGCTTCCCTGGTGGCGCAGTGGTTGAGAGTCCACCTGCCGATGCAGGGGACGCGGGTTCGTGTCCTGGTCCGGGAAGATCCCACATGCCGCGGAGCGGCTGGGCCCGTGAGCCATGGCCGCTGAGCCTGCGTGTCCGGAGCCTGTGCTCTGCAACGGGAGAGGCCACAAACAGTGAGAGGCCCGTGTACCGCAAAAAAATATATATGTAGATAGGTAGATATTTTCCTGAGAATTTAAGGTAATATAACCTAGAAGTATTTAGCTTTCTGGATAAATATTCTTGGTCTTATTATGAACAGTAGAATGTTCATAGATAATTTTGTAAATCCAAAAGAAGGGGGAAATTACTAGGAAAGGGAGAATCCTTTGTCAGGAATTTCACCAACAATGTCTACCTACAACTTCAAAATCAGCTTAAGATTTATGTTTTTATCCCATGATTTTTAAGAAAAAATGTCAAACTATCATAAGTTTTTTTTAAATCACCATTTTTAGTAATTGATTTTATCAAATGCCATACCACTGTACTTTTCATCAATTATAAGATTCACATTTTTCACAATTTAAAATCTCCAATACTAAGTTACTTCTTACAATCAATGTTAATTGGCAGCATTCTCTTTCTGTCTCAGAGATATATAAAATGTGTCATGATTTAATGGTTTCTTTTTTTTTCCTTTTTTGTTTAGTTGAAGTATAGTTGATTTACAATATTGTGTTAGTTTCTGGTGTCCAGCAAAGTGATTCAGTTATACATATATATATATATTCTTTTCCATTATGGCTTATTACAGGACATTGAATATAGTTTCCTGTGCTATACAGTAGGGCCTTGTTGTTTATCTATTTTATATATAGTAGTTTGTATCTGCTAATTCCAAATTCTTAATTTATCCCTCCCCACCCCCTTTCCCCTTTGGTAACCATAAGTTTGTTTTCTATGTCTCTGAGTTTGTTTCTGTTTTGTAAATAAGTTCATATGTATCATATTTTAGATCCTGCATATAAGTGATATCATATGTTATTTGTCTTTCTCTTTAATCTCTAGGTCCATCCATGTTGCTACAAATGGTGATTTAATGGTTTCTTAAATTCAGCGAAATATAATTGTATACTTCATACATGCTTCTTACATTTTAGTTCAGTTTGCAACACAAAAAATCAGACTATATTGATTAAAAGAAAAAAACCCCTAGATTCTGGCAACAAAAGGGCAGTGGATTACTTCTCCAAAATTGTTGACATGTTATTGGAAAGATAGAGAATCAACTCCTTAACTGAATCCATGTTGTAATAAACCCTAGTGACTTGATGGAAACAATTTTGCAAATTTTGCAGTAAGTATCATATAAATTTGTGTTTATCAAAAACACCCTCAAGTTTATTAAATGTTTGGCATTTTACCCGTCTATTCCATGGACTCCATACGACTTCATAAAGTTCTCTAGATAATGTCATGCCAAGACCATGGAGATGACATTTTGATGTCAAAACAAAATAATATAGCAGAAACGTATAGAAACAATGTTGCAGTGACAAAATGAAATGTCAGTGGAGGTCTGTTGTAGCATAATGTCAAAACAAAATGTCAGCCAGAATCCATGGAGGCACTATTATGATATCAAAATCAAACAATATCAGTGCCAGTCTGTAGACACATTACAATATGAGAAAAGACAAAACAGAATGATATCGTTGAGATCTGTGACTTCTGAGTCTCAATGTAGCTTTATGTCGGATAATTGGCTTGTGACAAACATGGGTCAGTATATGTTTTCTAAATCCTTCTTTTGCAACTCAAGAAAATATCCCAAACTGGTTCTTTAGTATAAATGCCTGTGTTAGAAAATTGCTGATGTTTTCATCTAAATCTGTGTCAAAGTCTGTGTCTATGTTCTGGGCTTCTGTTGCTACCACACACATAATTAGTTCTATTTGGCCTTGGCTTAGCTTCCCTGCACACTAGTGCTTGGACATCAGTTGAACGTAAAAATATGGGAAAGGCAGTGTTACAGTCTGCTTGTAAGGGATCATACTGGGTTTTAGCAGATGCTTTGCTCCATTTCTTTCTCCTCTGTCCTCAGGTATAGCTGGCACTGCCCCTGCCTTGGGGAGCCTTCAGCCATCAAGGCTGGTTTCGAAATGTACATCTGAATTCCCATGACCTTTGCCCCTTCCACTATGGTTCAGTAGCACCTTGGCTGGGTAGTTACTCTATCTGTTTTCCAGCTCTTCAATATTAATTGAAAGATCAAACATTCTTTGTTTATTGCAGAAAAACAAATCTTTTAAAAATCTGTAAACCTGCTAAATAAGGATTTTTTTCCCAAAACAAAGTTATTTAAATTAGTGAAGTATCAGGTTAAAGTCTTTGAACAATATTTTAGACACAGAGAAGTGAAAATTTCACCATATGAATCACCTTATAAAGGTCAAAAGGAAAAAAAATAAAAAATAAAAAAAATAAAAAAAAAAAGGTCAAAAGGTTTTTATCTACATTTTAAATGATTTGTGTCTGGAATTCAATATTACCAATTTTTTTTTTTTTTGGAAATTTGAAAATCCCTGAAACTGAGAAAAAGTTAAACTAGAGAAAAGAACCTCTTCTATGAATACTGTGCCCAGAAAAGAAATTATATTTTTTCTCATTTTATTCAGCTAAAGTATAATTTTAAAATTTCTAAATATTTAAGCAAAATGATACAATAAGTCTTGAGTAACTAGAAGCCAACCAAGCAAACCCACAATTAGCCAATGTGTTTGCAAATTGCACTTTTTAGGAGAAAGAGGTAGATGCCTACAGAAGTGCTACTCTTGGGAGTTTGTAAAAAAAAATTATCAAAAAAAAGTAAAAGGGCTTTGGGATAATACCTATAGTCAGTAAAGTAACATTCAACTCAATTTCTTCCTTTTGTTTCCTACTCAGAGTAGTCAGTAATAAGAACTAAAGGTCAGGACTTCCCTGGTGGCACCGTGGTTAAGAATCCGCCTGCTAACGCAGGGGACACGGGTTCAAGCCCTAGTCTGGGATGATCCTATATGCCGCGGAGCAACTAAACCCGTGCACCACAACTGCTGAACCTGCGCTCTAGAGCCCGAGAGCCACAACTGCTGAACCCACATGTCACAACTACTGAAGCCTGTGTGCCTAGAGCCCATGCTCCACAAGAGAAGCCACTGCAATGAGAAGCCTGCGCACCACAATGAAGAGCAGCCCCTGCTCGCCTCAACTAGAGAAAGGCCTGCGCACAGCAACAAAGACCCAACACAGCCAAAAATAAATAAAATAAATTTATTAAAAAAGATCTAAAGGTCATGAGAATCTTGAAAGTTTTAAAAAAGTTAAATGATATTCATCATTCCTTCTTTCCAAGATAGAAGAGAATTTAGTGCTTTCTAGAAGGATTTTCAAACACGAGGATTGAAACGAACAAAAAGGGCTTTTGATAAACTTTCACTTCTTCAGAGTATCAATTGGTTCTTCTAAGACTATGATTGTTTGGGATCTTATACTAGGTTTAATTTGCTTGTATTAATTCACATGTAGTAGCCACAAAACTATGCTGTCTTCTGAAAAATGACATCAGCTTTGTGTGTGGTGGGGTCTCTGGAGTCTGGAACTGTATTCTCAAAGCATGCTCTGTAGCTGAGGCAGGACTGTACTGTGGGAGAAGTCAGGACACATTCTTTTTCATGAGCACCAGTGGAATGATTTTAAGAGATCCAAATGGGAGCTGGTCACTATTTGGCAGGAGAATTAAGAGTGGAGGCCAGAAAATATTGAAGCAGAGAATTAAAAATTATAAATCATAGCCACCACATTGACCAGCGGGAGTAAACTTGTGTAATAAACATAAAGCCAAGCTGTGAACTTCATCACATGTCAAAGAAGGAAAACTGTTTTGAGTATTAATGTCAGAACGTGCGTTTGGGGGGAGAAAGTTTGGAGGACTTGGGTAAATCATTAAAATATGATTTACTTCTATTTGGACCTTTGCAGATTACATATGCAATGCTTTAAAAATTTAGTCTCGGGCTTCCCTGGTGACGCAGTGGTTGAGAGTCTGCCTGCCGATGCAGGGGACACGGGTTTGTGCCCCGGTCTGGGAAGATCCTACATGCCACGGAGCGGCTGGGCCCGTGAGCCATGGCTGCTGAGCCTGCGCCTCCGGAGCCTGTGCTCCGCAACGGGAGAGGCCACAACAGTGAGAGGCCCGCGTACCACAAAAAAAAAAAAAAAAATTTAGTCTCCAAGTTTATATATATGTATATATAAGTATATATACATATATATATTTAACATAAAAATATAAACATATAGCATAAAATCATATACTCTTAAAAAGTTATATGTGTATATTCGTGTGTGTGTGTGTGTGTGTGTGTATATATATATATATATATATATATATATATATATATGATCCTAAAACGTAATATAGAAATAATCCTAAAGTATATTGAGGAGTGGTAGATATTATCCTGTTATGAAAAACAACAACTATCTTACAATTTTAGAACAGTCACATCCGTGCCTTTCATATACTAAAATAAAACCAATGTAAGTATCCATATGCCTTGAAATATCAAATATTCTTGAAAAGATATTTGATCTACTTGAAAATAATTGAGAATTAAGAATAATACAAACTGGAAAGTCCAAAACTTGACAGAGAATAAAGATATGTTTTCCTCTTTTCTTCTCGAAAATCACTCCAAAACAGCAAAAAGAATAAGAAACAGAAATACTATCTCTATTTTTTCTGAAAATAGGTATATCTTTTTATTACCATATATGATGACAGAATAACCCCAGGATGTCAAGACACAAGCTGACATTGGCTCCTCAGACCTAAGATTGGCGGGTTCTCCTCTGAAGAAACTGAACAGCCCCAGTAGGAACCCTCATACACTGACATGTGGGAATCCCCACCCGTAAAAGTGGCTCCCTGCCCAGCCTTTCTGGAGTAATAGCTGATGTTTCATAAGCCCCACCCATACATATACACAATGACTAATTTTTTTTTTGGTTGTGTGGCATGCAGGATCTTAGTTCCCTGACCAGAGATCCAACCCGTGCCCCCTGCAGTGGAGGCACAGAGCCTTAACCACTGGACCACCAGGGAAGTCCCAATGCCTCATTCTTAAATAGAAAGGACAGGCAAGCTTATCAAACATCTGAGGAACACCTTAATTATGGGAGACAGATAAAAACAATAACAATAAACTTAAGAGAAGAACTTGGAAGAAACAAAAATTACAGGGAAGAGAAGAGAAAATATTTAAAAACCGTAAGTAATACCCACCATGAAATAAGAGAAGATACTGCAACCATCAGAACATGACCAGGAAGCTATTGGAAAGGATTATTAAGAAAATATGAACGAACTGTTGGAAAATAATAAATATGATAGCAGTATGAAGAAACACAACAGAAAGCTTGGTAGGTAAGATAGAAGAAATTTCCCCAAAAATAATGAGACATAAGACAAACATGGCAGGAAAGAAAGAGAAAAAAAATCAAAGTTCACCTTGGGCGGTCAGGCATTTAACGTATATGCTTTCTAGAAATAGAGATGATGATGGAGAGAGTGTTAGAGAAATAACATAAGAAAATTTCCCACAACTGGAGAATTTAAGATTCTAGATCAAAGAATCGATTTTAAAAAGGGAGCAGTGAGAAGTTTCAGAATACGGGAAATAAAGAGATGAGCCTTTAAAAAAGTATACAGTAAAGAGTTGGGAGTCAGAATGTTAGCTGACCCAACAGCAGCATGGGGAGCAAGAAGACAATGGGGCCCTACCTTCAAATACTGCAGGGTAATGTTTTCTAACCTGCAGCTCCATCCCTCACCAAACTGCCCATGAGTGGTGATGGTAGAATAAATATATTTTAAGCATGCAAAGATACAACATTTTTTGTTTCCATCACATCCCCTTTTAGGCAGCTATAGAATGCATGCTCTAACAAATCCCAGTCTGATGATGAAGAGAGATGCTGGGAACTAGGGAGCCAGTGCAGATTGGGACGTGCGGGACAAGCATGGGGGCTGGAGAACTCCAAGAAAATAACGAGTTGATAAGCTGTGGTAAGTTTGATCTTGTGGAAATTTGTATTAAAAGCTGTAGAAGGGGTTTCGCTGGTGGCGCAGTGGTTAAGAATCCACCTGCCAATGCAGGGGACACAGGTTCGAGCCCTGGTCCGGGAAGATCCCACATGCCGCGGAGCAACTAGGCCCGTGTGCCACAACTGCTGAGCGTGCGCTCTAGAGCCTGCGAGCCACAACTACTGAAGCCCGCGTGCCTAGAGCCCATGCTCTGCAACAGGAGAGGCCACCGCAATGAGAAACCCGTGCACCACAAGGAAGAGTGGCCCCTGCTCGTCACAACTAGAGAAAGCCCACATGCAGCAACGAAGACCCAAAGTAGCCAAAAATAAAATAAATAAATAAAAAAGCTGTAGAGGGCTTCCCTGGTGGCGCAGTGGTTGAGAGTCCGCCTGCCGATGCAGGGGACACAGGTTCGTGCCCCGGTCCGGGAAGATCCCACATGCCACGGAGCGGCTGGGCCCGTGAGCCATGGCCGCTGAGCCTGCGCGTCCGGAGCCTGTGCTCCGCAACGGGAGAGACCACAACAGCGAGAGACCTGCGTACAGAAAAAAAAAAGCTGTAGAGAGGGAGAAAATATTTGCAAAACCCCCACATATCTGATAAAAAAAATACACAAAGAACGTTTTAAAAATCGTTTAAAACAATAAGAAAACCAACAATCTGATTTTAAAAAGGATCCAGGGCTTCCTTGGTGGCGTAGTGGTTAAGAATCCACCTGCCAATGCAGGGGACACAGGTTCGAGCCCTGGTCCGGGAAGATCCCACGTGCTGCAGAGCAACTAAGCCAGTGTGCCACAACTACTGAGCATGTGCTCTAGAGCCCGTGAGCCACAACTACTGAGCCCGCTTGTCACAACTACTAAAGCCCACGTGCCTAGAGCCTGTGCTCTGCAACAAGAGAATCCACCGCAATGAAAAGCCCATGCAATGAAGAGTAGGCTCCACTCACCGCAACTGGAGAAAGCCTGTGCACAGCAACAAAGACCCAACACAGCCAAAAATAAATAAATTTTTTAAAATTAATTAATTAATTAATTTTAAAAGAGCCAAAGGGCTTCACAGGCGTCTCACCAAAAAAGATACAGAGATGGCTGATAAGCATCTGTAAGATGTTCCATACCATATGTCATCAGGGAAAAATGCACATTGTGAGATACCGCTACATACCTATTAGAATGGCTAAAATCCAAAACACCAACAATGCAGTGAAACCACTCTATATGATACTGTGACGATGGATCCATGTCTTTATATATTTGTTCAAACCCATAGTATGTGCTGGTGAAGACGTGGAGCAACAGGAACTCATTCATTGCTGGTGGGATACAAAATGGTACCAGTACTTGGGAAGACTGTTTAGCAATTTCTTACAAAACTAAACATACTCTTACCCTACAATCCGGCAATCATGCTGCTTGGTATTTACCACATAGAATCAAAAACTTATGTCCACACAAAAACCTGCCCACAAATGTTTGTAGCAGCTTTATTCACACTTGCCAAACCTTGGAAGCCACCAAGATGTCCTTCAGTAGGTGAATGGATAAATAAACTGTGATATATCCAGACAATGGAATATTATTCAGGGCTAAAAAGAAAGGAGCTTTCAAGCTATGAAAAGACATGGAGGAAACCTAAAGGCGTATTACTAAGTAAAAGAAGACAGTGTGAAAAGGCTACATACTGTATGATTCCAACTTTCTGACATTCTGGAAAAGGCAAAACTGTGCAGACATAAAAAGATCAGGGGTGGCCAGGGGAGGGGTGGTGGGAAGGGATGAACAGGCAGAGCATAGAGGATTTTTAGGGCAATGAAACCACTCTATATGATACTGCAATGATGGATCCGTGTCTTTATATATTTGTCCAAACCCATAGAATATGCAACACCAAGAGTGAACGCTACTGTAAACTGTGGACTTAGGGTGATAATGATGTGTTAGTGCAGATCCATGAGCTGTAACAAATACCCCACTTGGATGGAGGATGTGGACAGTGGGGAAGGCCATGTCTGCATGGGGGCAGGGTGTACATGGGATAGCTCTGTACCTGCCTCTCAATTTTGCCGTGAACTGAAAACTACTCTAAAAAATAGTCTTTTTTAAAAAGGTTGTAGGGACAGGGTCTAAGAAAATGAAGCAAAAGGAAAACCATGAATGTCATAGAAGAAAGGAAATGTAACCATGATGCGCCACTTGAATTAGCAGTGAACAGTATATGAATAATGTAAACACTAACCAAAAAAAAATCATTGAAAAGTTGTGCTAGAGCTCTATTGGGAGGAACTGGGAGTGGGAATTGGGATTGCAGTGTGTAAGAGAGCTAATGCTTCACCAACCTTCAGAGGAAGTCAGCAGTGGTTTTTATTTTATTTAATTTTATTTTACTTTACTTTATTTACTTTACTTTGCTTTATTTTATTTCCTTCCAGTTCTGTTGAGATATAATTGACACACATCACCGTATAAGTTTAAGGTGTACAGCATAATGATTGGACTCACATACATCATGAAATGATCATCACAATAAGTTTAGTGAGCACCCATCGTTTCATACAGATGCAAAAGTAAAGAAATAGAGAAAACCAGATGTTCAAAACTAATGAATCAGAAGATAGCAGTAAAAATGTATCATTCTGAAATGTGTAGTTAAATACCAGAGCTATTTGGCTAGATATGGATTATTATTAAATCCCTAGCTTTTGTTTTGTGTAATGAGTCATACTGATAATATTGATAAATTTAAAGAGTCCAGTATTAAAAATCACTAAGTGAAAGAAAGTGAGTCGTGCAGAAATCATCAAGAGTATATCACAAACTGGGAATTATGATCAATCCGTTCTGACTATCTCAGGTTGAGTTAAAAAGAAATATCATAGAAAACAGCTAAAAGCCTTAAAAAGTGGGGTTTTTTTTGGAGGGGAAGGATTGGGTAGTCAGAGGAACAAGACGTGATGAAAAAGGAGATTCTTTTATTTTAAGCTTTTTCTTTAGCATTGTAACGTATAAACTATACATAGGCGAGTATTACTGTGAAAAAAAACGTAATTTACAAAAGAATGATGTCTACCATTAATTCCAAACCAATATGGTCACACTTGTTGTGCTCTCTCATAATAATTCAGTTAAACCTAAATGAGAAGTTAAGTTGATTGACATTTCTGTCTCATTTATTTCCAGATAAATAATTTGTAAATTAGGTTGTGGTCAAATTGTGAATAGAAGAAAAGCCTAGAAAATTATTAACTAATAATTATGAAATTAATTTAGAGCATAAATAGAAGTAAAAACATTAATTACCAGTCAAGAAAAATATTCTAATGATCTTTAAAATGTTTAAAAATAATAGATGCAGACTCTTTATTTGGGCCCATCCAATGTTGTTTTTTTAGAAAATGAATAAATTTATGTTTCTGCTTTTATTCTAGGCATCAAAAGTGTTTCAGAGTTAGCCACTCATGAAACCTACAGGCACTATATCTCCTGTTAACATTATTTTCCACTTTAAGTCATTTCAGAAAAGCCATATAGAATGTAACCATTATTTAGAATTATGACATGAGTATTAAGCACTGCACTGCATTGGAATTTTTATCCAAAAAAACCATAGCTTAGTTTTGTATAATATTCTGCAATTATGCTGTCATTAAAGACAGAGAATGCAAAAACAAAGAAAATGTTAGCCTTAAATTCTATGTAATCATTTCATGATTAAAGAGTTAAAATAATGGTTCTATAATTAGTTTCTATACTTGTATGATAAAACCTCTGTAATGTGAAAGAGAACATGATAATTGTTTTATTTTGTCATCAAAAACCATCAGTTTTGGTAATTTAATTTCCATTGCTTTTTTATTTCAAATTTCCATAATATATTCCTGATTTTCACTCTTCTTTTAGTTCTTCAGGGTTTTCACCTATAATATTAAAATCCATTTGCTCTTTATTCAGACACTCAATTGTATATTTTAGTTTAAAGCACAGACTTTAACTGTAGGTCACAACTGACTAACCTTTGTATCCCCAGTGGTTTTATTGAATGAATAGTATAATCCATAACCTTTCCTCAACTCTCTAACCCATTAGAATAACCTTACATGTCCTTGCCGTTTAATAGACAGTTCAAGAAAAATCACACGATTTATGAAAAGTAAGTGCACTTTGGGTATTAACCCCAAATTATAACTGCTTCTTGCATTGTGCAAAGAAAAATGACATATGTGGTTTCTTATAGGCAGTAACATTTTATTTTCAAGAGTGCATTTAAATTCATAGGTATACCTGGAAAACATTTTCTCTCCCATCATTTATTCGTTTAAAGCCACACAGAGTTGCCTGCTAGGAAGACTCATGCCTGCAGAACTCTGCTTCTGTCCACGGCTCAGCCCCCATTTCTCACAGGGGCTTGTGGAAGTTCAATCTGGATTTCTCCACCATCCCTGGGGTCTTAGATTCTACCATTCACCCTCATAGTATTCAAAGACTGTCTGTTTAGAAAGGGTTATTAGAATACGATCTCTTTGATAGTTTTATATTGATAGTTTTTGAAAGCTTGCTAAATAATATTACTTTTGTGCTGAGTTTTACCATATGCCTCCCTGGAAATGTGGCCTGAAGACTGATCAACCCTTTCTGGTAGAAACCAACTTGTATTATTTCTGTGAAATTTACTAGTTAGGAGGAGCCACCTCAGGCTCACAATGGAGTATCTTTTTTCGTGTATTTATTGTTGAGTCCTGAAATTATGTATGTCTGTGCATGTGTGTGTTCTTTGTAGCTGGAGGAATTCCCCTTGAAAAAGTAAAGCTAACTTTTTCTCACTCCTGCCTGAGCCCAGTGACAGGCTAATAAGGAAGAATGATGATAGTAATAAAATGGGGCGAGGGGTACATTCCTGAGATTTTGCTGCTTATGAAATGATAGCCCTGTTACCGAATGACCACAGAGGGACTTGGAGTGAGACCCCGTCCCAAGTCTTTCTGATGGAGAGAGATGACCCTCCCTATGACTCATCACATCAGAAGCAAGTGCAGTATTAACAGCTTTGGTGACCACCTTTTCAACCCAGAGAACATAGCTGTACATTTTTAATTTGTTATGATTTATAACACTGAAATTGGTGTGAAATGGACCACAAATCATGGGTGTCAGAATCTGAAAATGAATTTTATCAGCTGAGGAAAGTGAATGCCTCTGGGATTTGCATAAGTTTCTCATAATTCTTTTCATATTACAAATGATGAGTATAACTGAAAATAAACTGAAAATGACACTAAGTAGCTAATTTCACATGTACGCGTAAACATATATAAATATAGCCATTTAGCCTCACTTTAGACTTTCCCTATAATTCAAGGTGATTTGTACCTACCCATAGAAATATTTGTCTAAAATCCTTATAGTAAATATTAAGACCATTCGTTACATCTCACAAATATCTGGGATTATCTACAGAAAAATGCGAACGTTAAAACAAGGTATTCACCAACTTTATTTTTTCACTGTACAAACTTGGAAGAGAGAATTTATACCAATATAAAAATACTAAGATTGAAGAAGGATCTATCCCCAAATTTCAGATGTTGTAAATACCTTTCAGCATCACAAAAGAGCTGCCCTTGTTAGAAACTAACTTTGCATGCATAATTAATTTGAGCACCACATTCCTCCTTCACAACCAGAAGAGAAATTGAATTCAGGTGTTTGGTGAACATATGGAGGATCTACTGAGAATTTATGACCTGTGGTTTGAGTGTAAAACCCCAAGATACTTGCTGATAAAACTTAATGAAGCTTGTGCAGAGGAGCTATTTTTATCTGTAGTTCGGTAATTGATACATTTCTTGGTTTAACCCTCCCACCCTTTCTCCCATTCCTCATAAATCTTCCAGTCTGAGAGGTAGAGCCACAGCAGAAAGCCAGTCTTCTTAGCCTGGTCCCACTAATGCGTACCTAAGCTGAAGTTCAGAGTTGGCTTTGTCATGGCATTTTAGCCTCTTCCTTCTCTTTTAATTTAGAAATTTGTGCCTCTTCGCCTGCACAGGTGACAGGAGGCAAACCATGGGCCATGGGAAGAAGTGCTTCCAGGTTCCTCTAAGAGAAGCAGAAGTTTTCAGAGGAGTGATACCACTTACTCTGCCTTAAGGAAGCAAAGATGAGGCACAGTGGAGCCCATTGTTAGAATTTAGGCAACAAATTCATTGCCATTTAGAGGCTTTTCTTTTCCCCCTAGAGGAAGCACACTCTGGGGGACAGGAACCCGCCACAAACACACCCTAGCACTCTCTCTCTGCTGCTCTGTGTGTCCCTAGGATTTCACAAAGAATGCTCCCGATTTGAGTGGCAGGAAAGAGAACATATGACACGTGCTCCATTTTACCATACGGGGTGTAATGGGTTTAATGAGAAACCTGGGTTTGCTCACTAATTTACAGCAATTAAGAACTCGGTTCTGACATCTGTAGATTATAACTACTTGTCTGGCGATTACAAGATCAGGAATATTTTATGGAATTGCTAATCAGTAGAGAAAAATATCTAAGTGAGAAGAGCGTTGTTTACCTGCAGCCTCTGAATGGCGTTGGTTCCTGGTCCCTGAGCTAGCATCCCTTCTTAGTTCAGTAACGTCAGCACCCCCCCCACCACCAACACTTTAGTCATCCCTGTTCAAGAACTTGTTTATATCCACTTTATCACGCTGACAATCTGTCTATTTTGAAAGGATTACAACTCCGTACATCGACGCGTAACATCACAGTAAGACATTGCTTAATGATCTGAGACGCTTGTGGTCATTGCTGGCTGCCTGTTTCCAAAGCTATGTGACAGGTCTGCCCTACATATGTTTTCTCCAGTGTCACTTTTTGCCTGCTCCAGTTTGGTTGTCTGTTTTAAGTGACGTCCAGGAAATAGTTGAATTTTGGACTTGCCACTGGTACTAATAAAGGCACTAAAAGCTTTTCCGTTCCTCGGATGTAAGAAGAATTAATCAAGCAAGGGAGGGAAATACGCTCTAATTTTTCTCCAATGAAAATGTTTCCAAAAATATGAGTAGTCTTGCAGGATAGGTTGTGCTGGATCTTTAGTGCTTCCGTCTCTGTAAGTACCAAGGAAATCAATAAAAAGATAACATTTCCCTTAAATAAGTAGACTAAAACCCAGAAACCTTGCACGAAGTTTGAGTTGTTAGCTAAAGACATCAGAGGTCAGCAGAACGGGATCTGAGTATAAATGAATGGAGTCTTGGAAGCTTTAACTTAACTATCGCCTTTCTAAGTGTGCTGGGATTCAAACCATAATGAGGTTTCAGCATCCTGACTGTGGCATCCCAGGATCCGGAGAGGATAGGTCTTTGAAGTGCCGGCAGGTGGAGGAGAAAAAGTTCCTTAAGCAGAGAGGCTGATACTTTTCCCATCTGGTGTGCCCGTGGAATACCTGGGGGGAGGTGATAGAAATATATCAACAGGAAAAAGCTTCGAGTGTGGAGCTGCTTTATTTCCACCGTCTCAGGTATAATTTGGAAATCGGCTTTTGCATTTTTTTTAATTGGGAAAAAGAATAATGTCCTTTTGCATCCCCAGTAATTGGATGCCAAGTACAGGTATGAAATTCACTAGCATTTGGAGTAGAATTTTGTACTTAGGCCAGAAAGTAAATTGCTAGGGCTGAGAAGTATAGAGCAACAATGAAGAGGCCGAAGGTATGAGCTGATACAGTTAACCAAAATCTTTACTGTGTCCCTGTTCTTTTGCAAATTGGGGATTTGAAGGAGATCTGTTACAAACTGAACCCTTGGCAAAGTAACTAAAACCCGTTTTAACCAGGAATATCTCCTTGTGGGTTGTGTGTTGACCCAGATCCTAGCAGGTCACCAATTTCTGCCAGAAAGAGAAACTAGGATGAGTCCTTGAGTTTGGTTTTACCAAACCACCTGGTTGGTGGGGCTGTTCTCCCCACACTCAGGGAAACCATGGTTGCTTTGGCCTTAAGAGGGCTGATTTGCAGAGATCATAGAACCAGAGTGGGGCGTTTTGGTGCAGTGATGGGGAGGTTGACAAAAGGAGTTGCCCTAAGCCATTGGGTAGATTTCCATGGGGTGTTCTTGGCTGTACACTGGTGTCTAGTGGAAAGTGCCCTCCATTGGTTTCACGTGTTAAAGTCTGGCAGTGACCATCTTTCAGTGACATCTCGTGCGATAGTATTTCCTTTGTGTAATTTTTCTAGGAGACCAGAACTTTGGAGTGATTAATCATATAAATGATAGTGGTAAAACTCATTCATCAGGTATGATTCCTCTCTTTTACTCTGCTCTTCTAACCAACAGGCTTTGCAACGGGCAATATTTATTAGGTTGCAACTGTGGACAAGGCATAGTTCTGTGAGCCCTTCCAGGCAACTTGATTTCATTTAATAGTGTACAACGCCCTCACATTGTTTAAGGTGACATGGTGGTGATAGGTGGTGTGTGTGTGTATGCTAAAGAGAGCAAGGTTTAGGGAGTTTAGGTGTTATCTTTTGTTGTCATCAGAGGGAGACCTGCCATACAATCACATTGCAAACCCCTGTTTGCATCATATCCACTAACATCGTACCGGCCAAATCAAGTCACACAGCCAAGGCCATCATCAGTGGGTATCAGTGTTTGCTGCAGAGCAAGTTAACACAGACTTAGCTTCAAACAAGACATGTTTATTGTATCAGTTTCTGTGGGTCTGGTGTCTGGCAACGGCTTAGCGGAACGCCCCTGCTCAAGGTCTCATCCCGGTGCAATCAAGGTGTCAGCCAGGCTGGCTTCTCACTTGGAGGCTGTGCTTAGGGAAGCCCCACTTCCCTGCTCCTGGAGTTGTTGGCATTATTCTGTTCTTTGAAGCTGTAGGATTCGTGACAGCTCCCTTCTTCAAAGCCAGAAAGGGGAAAGAAGGACTAGTAAGATGGACCCTGTGTTCTTATTTAACCACGTACATGTAGTCGTACACATTTCTTGACCTTTGCCTCATTTTACTGGATAGAAGCAAGTCACAGGCCCTGCCCACACTCATGTGTTTGGGTTGCACAAAGGTTGGGATCCCAGAGGCAGGGATCATGGGACACCTGAAAGTCTGTCCATCATAAATATTTGGTAACAATTTACCTGCCGCAGGGATGTGACTTACAAAATATATGATTGTAATGAAGCCCTAAACTTAAGGAAGAGAAACACACACCCGTCTAAGTACCAAACACTGTAAAACAGTATCTGGGTCAGAGGACAGGGAGTATTGAGGAATTGAAAGGAAACGATGAACATGGGCTGCAGTAGTTAGGAAAGGCTTCAAGGAGGTGGAATTTGATTTCTTTGACTTCCTGGTAGAATTGGAAAGATGGAAAGAAAAAGAAAGGGTATTACAGAAAGAAAGATACGAGCAAATTTATCTCCTCTCTTCCTTGGAAGTGTCTCTTCTCTTGTACTAGAGTGTAGAATCATCTCCCCCTTCTGAGCCCATGGATACATCCCCTCCCTCTGTCTTCCTCCTCTCTTCGCTTTCCCTTTCTCCTTCCTTCTATAGGAAGGAAAGTATGTACCAAGATGGTACCTCCTTGTTCAGAGCAATGAGGTTATTCTCCCTTCCATTGAATTCTGGGTCTTAAGGCTATGCCTTCTATTCCAGTTTTCTGGATTTCCCTTGCATAATTAAACATGCAAATGTTAAAGTATTTTTAGTCCATAAAGAATTCATCAGTCACGTCACAAACACCTCTCTCTCAGCATATGATGGTCTGAAAAGATAGGTCAGAACTCAAGCCTGCAGGCCAGTGTGCCCAGTGTTAGATCAGGAGCAGAGGCAAGGCTGCATGGACAATGCCCAGCGGTCTTTTTTTTTAAAATATTTGCTTCTTGGGCCTGTTACTAGGGGTCCACTAGCCTTATCTCGGTGCAGTGAAAGTAAATAACCTAGAAAAGCAACATATAAAACAGGCAGCATCTGTAGAATATAAAGTAGAGCTTACAAGCTAGCAGGCAACAGACATTTTTTTGTCTCACCTAGGATTGAAAAATTAAAATAAGCCAACATTTAAAATTAGAAGGTAGGGGGCTTCCCTGGTGGCGCAGTGGTTGAGAGTCCTCCTGCCGATGCAGGGGACGCGGGTTCGTGCCCCAGTCCAGGAGGATCCCACATGCCGCGGAGCGGCTGGGCCCGTGAGCCATGGCCGCTGAGCCTGCGCGTCCGGAGCCTGTGCTCCTCAACGGGAGAGGCCACAGCGGTGAGAGTCCCACGTACCGGGAAAAAAAAAAAAAATTAGAAGGTAGGGTGGGGACTATAATTCTGACTTCTCTCAAAAAAAAAAAAAGTTAGAAGGCAACATCAGACCCATATCCTTTCAGGGCAATAATCTACTGGAACCAAGTAAGGGCCTCCCTTTCTAGACCAAGCATATTTCTCCCAGCTGTCCAAGGACATACTTTGTGCTTCCAGCGCAGTGGGTCTCCTTCACTCTTTAGTTAATTGCCCTGCAGGCATTGGAATTTGTCCCAACTATGAAGCCTGCAGGCCTTGTTTTCAAAGTGTTGTCCATAGAGCACTTGCTTTCAAATGCATGCAGATTCCTGGGCCCTGCACTAGCCGGGCTGACTCAGAATATCTCAAGATGAGTCTCAATCAGCATTTTTTGAAAAGCACTCTGGATGATGAGATTCATACACAAGACGTGTCTAGTGGTGAGACCCGCGATTATGAAGTTTCTTTCCTCATTCAGTGCACCTGTGCAGCACAGATGCAGGGCAGGCTCAGATGCTTATCTACAAATAGGATTGTGGCTGCAGTTAGCATGGATTGGTGTTTTCAGCTACTTTTGCTTGTGAAGCACATTGCAGGAGTCCAATCTGAAGGTTTTAAAACTTAGTACTCTGTGTGATCTACCTCTGATAGGAGAGAGTACATTCCCACGGTAATTGGATGGGAAAGATTTAGGTTCCGTCTAAGCCAGGGTTAGGTTGTACATGTGTGTTAGGGATCTCCATAGTGTGTGATCCAATGTACGCTTTCTTGACCCTGTCAGAAAAAATCCCAGATCATTACGGGACCAAAACCCTCTTCATTTAGTTTAAAATACACACACATACACACACACACACGAGTGTGTGCACGTGTATAAACACCAGTGTGTAAGAAAGGCTAAATGCTAATGTTGGACATAAACCGTGTAGATTTTTTTTACCCAAAAAGCATCTCTGTCATTCCCATCCTCATCCCTCCTTTCTGTACACTATTGGTAAATTATGATTTACTGACTCCTCATTAAGAGTTTTATTGTCTTCATTCACCCATCTGATCAACTTAGGTGATATCTTTGTTATATTCCTCACCAAAAAAAATAATAATAATGAGCAACTTTAAGTTGGCAGTGAACCCAAGTATAAGTTGATTGGGGTCTGCAGGCATTCGTCACGTGCTAATGAATATTTCAAATTTCCTTTGGCCTTCTTGGCAGAAGAGGTAACCAAGAGCTTTTGAAGTCCAGATGTGAGTTATTGGCCCTTAGAGCCTCGCCTGAGAGGCAGAACTAAGCAGTTGCAGTGGTTCCACCTCTAGAAGCCAGGGTTTCACCTGCAGACTGCCAGCTGTTATTCCCCAAGGATTCTTGATAGGCTTCCAGTCTTTGGAAATCTCCATCCATCAGAAAACCACTGCAGCCTTCAACCCTCGGGCGCTTTGCTAGTCTTAGGCAGGTCAGTCTGCTTCCTCTAGAGCATAAGAAGAAAGGAAGCAGGGAAAAGAGAGTGAAACAGTGGTCTCGCCAGCTGCTCAGATTTGGAAATAAGGTCAGAAGTGAGTTCCAGTTCTTGTCTTGTCCTATGAAAAGCATGAAGGTCACCAGAACTTAAAATTAAGGACCGGGGTCCACTTCCCTTGTGAGACTGAGAATGTAAATTGGTACAGCCACTATGGAGAACAATATGGAGGTTCCTTAAAAAACTAAAAATAGAATTACCATATGATCCAGCAATCCCACTCCTGGACATATATCTAGAGAAAAACATGGTTCAAAAGGATACATGCACCCCAGTGTTCATTGCAGCACTGTTTACAATAGCCAGGACATGGAAGCAACCTAAGTGTCCATCAACAGATGAATGGATAAAGAAGATGTGGTACATATATACAATGGTATATTACTCAGCCATTAAAAAGAATGAAATAATGCCATTTGCAGTAACATGGATGGACCTGGAGATTACCATACTAAGTGAAGTCAGACAGAGAAAGACAAGTATCATGTGATATCGCTTATATGCGGAATCTAAAAAAATTTTATTTCATGATGCAAAAACTTATTTACAAAACAGAAACAGACTTACAGACTTAGAGAATGAATTTACAGTTACCAAGGGGGAAAGATGGGGGGGAGGAATAGATTGGGAATTTTGGATTGACATGTACACACTGCTATATTTAAAATAGATAACCAACAGGGACCTACTGTATAGCACAGGGAACTCTGCTCAATATTCTGTAATAACCTAAATGGGAAAAGAATTTGAAAAGAATAGATACAAGTATACGTATAACCAAATCACTTTTTTGGGAGACTGTGCATTCAGGTAATCACAAATAGTAAGAAGAGGTCCGTTTTCACCAACGGTTTGGACTTCATGTACCTAATAATTATGTGGTTAAAACTGTCTGTGCTACATGAAAATAATAGGGAAATATTTCTACTAAGACTTGTAAAATATTTCGCCAGGCAGGCCTCCTACAATCCCCCTATTAAAAGCTGTGAAGTATGCAGGGGACAAAAGAGTCACAGCTGGAAAGAGGGCAGTGAGGTGAATGAATGTTCACTTTCCTAGCCTTTGTCTTATGAATCTATCCACGTACCTACACCATCACAGTTTCACATGGAGGGTGAGGAGTTCTGTGGATTGGGCGTTCCATCTGGAAAACGTATCTGCTGGGACAAGATAAGATGCTGTATATATGATTTAAAAACCAGTAGGAATAACACCCTGCTAGGCTCAGGAGTGTGGAGGGGAAGTTTAAAGTGGTACCCACGTGTAGACGGAATCTTCGTGTTGTCAACTAGCACATTTTACAGATTAACTTTCCATGTTCTCTGGCTGATCAGTCCCAAAGATCTATCAGAAGAGGAACAAAGGGAACACAAGTTTTCATTGACTGGGAAAATCATCCAATTGAATGTATCGACAGGATATTCCAGAAGCTTTCATGAAATTGATAGAAACATAAGGGTGATAGGAACCCACCGAGGAGATGAAGTGATGAAAGACAATCCCCTATTCTTAGAAGTTGTTCATGTTATGGTCCTGGATGTGATCATTTTCAATTTGAGATTTTCAAACGTTTGGAATTCTTGAAAATATGTGAAATTATACAAAGACATGTTAGTTTGAGAATTTTATAGGCTCTCCTCTGACAGACTTTCTCTTTCCAGGCCACCTCTCACAAATGACATTACCCAGGGGGCTGTGCAGCCAAAAGAACTCAGATCCACTCTGAGTCATCAGGGCAACATGTCTTCAATGAAGGGACCCATCCTCCTATTGGCTGACAGCTTCCCATTCTGCCAGCAGCTTGGAGGGGTATATGTGATAAATATAAGACTTGGTTCTTGTCCTCAGGAAGTCTGAAGTTTTGTTGGAAAACTATATACCTAATGTGCTTGAATAGCTGTCCGGATTGGATGTAATGTTGTGCTTAGGGAATGGAATCCACCAAAAGTGCTGTGAGATTTAAGATTGATTTTGGCTATATCTATTACTCTTGCAAAATACTTTTTAAATATGTATGTAATTTAATAGGGGAGGGGCTTTGGTGTCTGCTGTGTGTTTTACTAAAAGAAACAACAGGGTATAGTGAGATGAGGCTAGGTTAGTGGCCAGAAAATTCTGGATTCTAGTCTCACATTCCCCACTGGCTAGAGAAAGACTGGAGACTTCAAACAAGTTACTTATCTTCTCTGAATGGTAGTTTCTACCTTTGTGTGTGTGTGTGTGTGTGTGTGTGTGTGTGTGTGTGAAATACTACCTTCTGCACCTATCTTATAAGCTTTCTGTGAGGATAAAACAGAATTCAAAGCTATAAAAAAGAAGGCAAAATTATTATGAACTCATTGGTTCAATCAAACTACCACCTGAGGTTATTTTTAAAATGCTTTTCATGTATACTGTGAGTGTTGGATTTTGTGTATAGACGTGGGAAAACTCATAAACAAGAACTTCATATAATGGCATTACGAAAGTAATACTGCACGTTTGTGAGTCTATATTGTATGGTGTTGTCTCACTTGATTGTAACAACTATGATATTTAGAGCAAAGAGGATTCTTATGTGCACTTCCTCTATATAAAGAAGCCGCAGCCCAGAGACGTTAAGTACCTTACTTTAAGAAGGTGGAGGAGCTAGGACTGGACCCTGGTATTTCCGACTTTTCATGCAATGTCCTTTCCAAAAAATTTTTGCTGCCAACACCTTGCCAGATTACCGAGAGGAAATGAGGCTTTTAAAGAGCTGCGTAAAAAAGGAATGTCTAAAAATACCACTTGCCCTCTTGAATATCTGTCTAAAATCACCTCAGTAAGTCTTAATCATGAGAACAAAATGAAAACATATTTCAAATGCCTAGATATTGTCTTAAAATTTCACTTCCTCTCAAACAGCACCATTTCACAGCAAGCTGCCATTTTTTCCTGGCAACTTCCATCCACAGATTGTATTTCTGAAGGGTGTTCACTGTTGCCCGTTTTGTCTTTTAGCAACAGATCAACTCCTAGCAACCATGATCGGATACAGCGTCTCCGGCAAGAATTTCAGCAAGCAAAGCAGGATGAAGATGTGGAAGATCGGCGACGTACCTATAGCTTTGAACAACCCTGGGTGAGTGTTTGGTGCCTTGGCACAGTCGTAGGAAGTCCTGCAACTTCCCTGCAGTAAAAGCCTCTAAGCTGTGACCTCAGACCTTTATGAAACAAGACAAGATGGAGCCAGATTCCTTTGACCTTTAGCATATTGACCTTTTCCTCATTTCCATCTGGGTTTCATCACTGCTAATTTCATTTTATATCTTGTTGCACCATCTGTCCGTTGCAAAATAGGTTTCATTTGCCTGATGACAAGACAGAGCAGAAGTATTCTGGCTCTCAGCTATGCATTTTTTAAAGTTTAGTTCAGTATTTTTCTATATACATTTTTCTGAGAGTCAGAGCCTGAATAAATCAGTTCAGCACGTCTATGATGTATCTACTCTATGCAAAGTACAGTATTTAGTGATTCTTGATTCTCCCCCATCTCCTGTGTGCATTTGTTGAGCCCCTGCCAGGTCTCTGCCTCTAGCCCATCTCCAGTCGTCCCTCCCATCGCCGCCAGAGGGACCCTTCTACAGCAGCGCTCTGAATGGCTTCTCAATGCCCCCAAGATAAGTCCAGATTCCACAGTGTGGCGGGCTAATTAATCCTCCCAATCCAGCCCCCAGACTTGGGCTCTGATCTTGTGTTTTGCCTTAGAGGTGATGTCACTTCTGGCAATGGGAGGCATTGGAGCAGATTTGGGGGTTCAATATGATGGGAATTGTGAAGGCTTTCCTTGGAAACCTGAGAGAGTCAACTAGAGATGAGTAAATAAGCTGCCTGAGGCAGGAAAATCTAACTGAGGGTATTAGTAAGTCCAGTCAACATGACAGTGTGACCATAGCCAATAATGCTTTGAGGACAGGGAATAGAAAAATAATTTTTAAAAAATTAATTGACTAACTTATTTATTTTTGGCTGCATTGGGTCTTCGTTGCTGCGTGCGGGCTTTCTCTAGTTGCGGCGAGCGGGGGCTACTCTTCGTTGCGGTGTGCGGACTTCTCATTGCGGTGGCTTCTCTTGTTGCGGAACACGGGCTCTAGGCGCGTGGGCTTCAGTAGTTGTAGCATGCAGGCTCAGTAGTTGTGGCTCACCGGCTTAGTTGCTCTGGGCATGTGGGATCTTCCCAGACCAGGGCTTGAACCTGTGTCCCCTGCATTGGCAGGCGGATTCTTAACCACTGCGCCACCAAGGGAAGTCCCAGAAAATAATTTTTTTTAAAAAAAAATTTATCTTATTGAAGAATAGTTGATTTACAATGTTGTGTTTATTTCTGCTATACAGCAAAGCAATTCAGTTATACATATACATTCTTTTTCATATTCTTTTCCATTATGGTTTATCACAGGACATTGAATAGAGTTCCCTGAGCTATACAGTAGGACCTTGTTGTTTAGAAAACTAATTTTTTAGTTGAATTCTGTGATGAGAATTGGCAAGACAGACATGGCAGAAAGTCAAGGAAGGCAAGCCTGGTGAGGATACTGGTGAAGCACTGCCCCGTGTGGGCAGGGTGGGCATTACAGCTCAGGGGTGAACAGTATTCACCACAGGGATGAACCGGTGGTCAGTACCGCTCTGATAGCCTGGGAGGCTGCTGGGAGTGGAGCTGGGGGTGCCAGCAGTCTAGGATTATAAAGCTTAGGAGCCTGCGGTCAAAAGAGTGTATTTTTGGAGTCCAGGAAAATCTGGATGATGTTGGGATCAAAGGTGTCCCGTCCATGCATGTGAGCTTCTGAAGTGGAGGAGTAATTAGGGCCCAAAGCGTGTATTGAGTTCAGTTCAACGTGTTGGGTGTATGATCACACACGATATTTGGGAGAGTAGGGGCAGACGAAGAATGGTGTGAGAAAAGGCTGATATAGACCCGAGTGTGGTTAGATTGTAGGGAAGGAGAGATGAAGGTGGGAAGGTTCTAGGAGCTTTCTAGGAGTTCAGACTGAAAGTCTGAACAAAAATGGTATCAGGACAGAATGCCGGCCCACTAGCCAGGTTAGAAACAATAATTTTAAATTTTTTCTCCAGGCCTCAGTTTTCTTATTTGTAAACCAAGGGGGTTAGAGTAGCTGATTGTCAGTTACTAAACCTTTTGTTAGAATGAACATTTAAGAGGGAGCTGGGGGTGTAGAGTAAAGCAGATGTCAGCAGAGCTCCTTGGGTTGAATACAGAGGCTGCTGCCGTGGGTCAGAGCTTCTCCAAGTGTAGTCCACGGACCAGCACCTTCAGCTTCTCCTGGGAGCTTGTCACACGTGCACGTTCCTGGGCCCTGCCTCAGACTTACTGGATCTGAACCTCTGTGGGTGGGGGGTGGGGCCCAGGACTCTGTATTTTAATAAGCCCTCCACGTCATCTCGAAGGATGGTCAGCTCCGGGAAGCATTGCTCCAGAGTTTAGATCATTGCTGAGGTCCTTTTTGGTCCTAAAATCCAGCACCCTCAGTACACTCCACACAAAGCCAGGAAAGGTTCTGATCTGGGGTTTGGTGATCAAGTTGGAGTTTGTGGAAGGTTCATGTTGCAAATGAAAGGAGAAGAAGGAAAAATTGGAGAAGCCGTCCCAGTTTGAAGGACCTCACCTTGGTTCAAGTGAGGAAGATGGGACCTTAGAACAGGCAATATGAGACCGGCATCTCGGAGGAAAAACTCAGGAAATCCATCGTAGCTGACTTTGGGAGGTTATAAAACATGTGCAACAGATTTAATACGTATGACAATCTAACTGTCCTCTGCGACAATATCACTATTAATAATATTTAGTTTATTTTTCTAGATGATCAAGTAAACTGAGTTATTCCCGTGGAGCAACAGGATGGAATTATGTTCATCTCCTTCTGTTGTTTGGCTTAATGACTCAAGCTAGTCCTGCTAGGTTTCCTAAAGCAGGCTTCTTTTGTGTTGCGGGGTAAACATCCTTAACTGTGTGTATTTGCACACAGGTGCTGAAAGGAGGAATGAGGCCAGTGGCAGCCTGAAGGGATAAACAGGCGCTGCATATGGAAGTGGTTCTCACACCCCGTAACTCTAGCAGCCCAGGCCCTCCAAGGGCTTTGCACTCCTCGTCCAGCCCGGGAGGGGCAGCGTCGTGCCATTTTACTTTACCAGGGAATATGTGGATTATCCAACCAGCATGTCTTAGTCCGTAATTAATCGTTTAACTCACCAAATTTCTTGAGTGTTGATTATGTTCTGTTATTGTGTTTGGTTCTGGAAAACAAAGAAAGAATGCCCTTAGGATCCTACAGTGGAGCGGATACAAAGGAAAGGCGTGCTTTTACAGTCTTGAGAAGGGGATGCAGGGACTACTGAACCCAGAGAAACCACACCCAAATTGATTGTGGGTGGGCACAAAAAAGCTTGAAAGAACACCTCTTTGAAGTTGGAAAATATTTTAAATATATAACTTTGGGAAACAGAGGAATCTATCTTTGGGAACTATAATTAATTGGAATTATTTCTGGTTAGTTATCCACATGCAAGATCTCCAGGTTTGTTGGAGGCTAAATGAGCATTTCCTCCTTCTTAGCTCTAGACGTTTTGCGCTAGGAGATGTGGCAACCGTTTGGTAGCCATTAGGTTTCTTTATAAGTTTTTTTTAATGAGGGGCACGAATATTTTGGCACATGTTTCTGTGTTATCTGCTTAATATGAGCGATCATGTTGGGAAAAAAATGTTTGAGAATGTCTTGTACGTTAGGAAACTCAACTACTGAAGGTCATAGGCCAAATTATTGTATATCAAAATGCTGTAGCAACTTCAGATGGACAACTTGGCTTGTATGATCATTTCCTGTAATGATTGAGCGGGGAATTATTTGGATGACAAGCTGATTACCTTGGGAATGGAATAATGTCCTAAATTGTGGGTCAGAAGTTGACCGTCTCCATTTATTTCTTTATTTATTCATTCATTCATTTATCAAACAATTGGAATCTTGCTGTGTACTCTCCATTCTACAGATCGTGTAAATGAGTGTAAAGTGACTGTAATTCTACTCAGTGTATTAATTTTCATACAGATTCTCATTGTTGCCTTATGAAGAGCTGCTCAGTTGTTCAAAATGTAACGTAGCCTATAGTTTTTATGATCTGTTTTACAAAATGAGCTTTGAATATCTTGGAATCTTGATTCTTTTCCCGTATGTATTCTGACCTTGAAAGATCACTGTGTTTGGAAAGGATGAGGCCATGATCTCACCCACTGGAATTACTTGTAATCATTTTAGTGTTAAGGAACCACAAGCCCATCTTCAAGCTGTGTGTACAGCTTAGACCGTATGAATTGAAATTGCCCCGCTTGTCAGAAATGCCCACACATGAAGTGCAGTCAGATGTATCATTTAGAAAAATATCCAGGCCAATGACTTTACATACAGAGAGAGATGCTGCAGAAAATTCTTCCAAGGGGCCCTTTTCAACTTATCCATTTTCAGAATGTTCTCTCTACTCTAGCAGAACAGTACGCACCTGTTCCTGGGCTTTTGTTCAAAATAACGTTTGGGCCTGAGGGAGCTGATTTGTGACACAAAAGGTCCTTCGATGAGCAGAGGCCCAGGACATTTCCTTAGCTCCATAACTGAAGTGAATTCTCTCCCAAGCTGAGTAAAAGAAGAAGAAGAAAAAGCAACTTCTTCCCCCAAAGCAGTGCCAGGTGCAGCATAAATAAAGCAGCAAGTTGCTGTAAATCTTTCTTAAGATAATGGAACAATAGCTGACGTTAGGGTTATTATCACAGAGCTCAGATATGGACAGGACTTAGTGTTGCTTTTAAAAGAATTAAATTGCAGGCTGCAGACCTAAGTACAGTATGCTGTTAAAACTTTACAGATACCTGAGTGTTGCCCACAAGCAGACTTACTGGCTGAGACTGTTGATGGATGGGATAATGGAGCTTTTAATAGCTGTATTGCTAAATCCTTTCCATCCTGGGTGGGTAGTGACTGAAAGTAGTTTAGTCCTTCAGATAGAAAATTGATCCTCCAGGATATGAATATCCTGTTCTCCCCCAAGCTTTCTTCCTAGCTGTCTGTCCTTAAACAAATTTTTAAAAATCTGTCCCTTTCTCCATTTTCCTGCCTTGGACTCTTAACAACTCCCCTTTCCCATTTAGGTTCTTGCCTGATTTAGTAAGAGGGCCAGTCACACTGCACAGCCATCCTGCACCCCTAGACTGCCTTCCCTGGACCTGGGGAATTTGAGCAGGTGATGCTTCTCTTTTTGTCTTCCTTTTTTTTTTTTTTTTTTTTGCGGTACGCGGGCCTCTCACTGTTGTGGCCTCTCCCGCTGCGGAGCACAGGCTCCGGACGCGCAGGCTCAGCGGCCATGGCTCACGCGCCCAGCCGCTCCGCGGCATGTGGGATCTTCCCGGACCGGGGCACGAACCCGCGTCCCCTGCATCGGCAGGCGGACGCTCAACCACTGCGCCACCAGGGAAGCCCTGTCTTCCTTTCTTTAAGACTTTAGAGGTATCTGCTGTCATTTCCTCCTAATGGGTCTCCACGCCAAGAAATA
This sequence comes from Delphinapterus leucas, assembly GCF_059928025.1. NCBI lineage: Eukaryota > Metazoa > Chordata > Mammalia > Artiodactyla > Monodontidae > Delphinapterus > Delphinapterus leucas. The sequence goes on along the minus strand of NC_143130.1, from coordinate 17,420,436 downwards.
CCTTCTTAGTTGATAGCCTTGCTGTGTGTAATGTTACTTCAGTTCAAATTGGGTGGCAATCACCTCTCTTGAAAATCCACCTGGAGGAAACCATTCTTGCAGCAAAGGGGTGCCCTTTAGTTATGGCAAGGGTGTCTCCGTGCTGCTGCAGAATAGACCCTTTTCTTGGAGTCCCATGACCCACCCTCCCAGCCAAAGCCTCCATGACCCATGGGCTGTTCTACCCACAGAACCCTCCGGTGGTGAAGTGCATGAGGCTGCCTGCCACCCATCAGTGAGGGACACTGGAGGGCTTCTCCTTTATTTTCAACCTACTTGCTGATTAAGATGGGAAAATAGATCCAAACCCTGGTTGGGAAAGATGAGAAGAAGACAAATAGTGTGCTAAGACCAAAACACATATTTATAAAATCTTGATGAGGGAAATTGGTATGTGTGGCAATTTTTCAACCATTACTCACATCATTAGTAGCAATTAAGCTTTTCAACATTCAGAACCCACAGAGTTCAATCGATAGCTGTGTAAGTACAGTGTGTGATGGGTAGAGGGGAGGGCAGGGAGGAGAGGATCTAGAGACAAAAGTTAACTTTATTTGGATTAGAGGTTGGCAGTAAGTCCTCTATAGAAAACCATCACCAATATTAGCAATGGCCGCTTTTAAACAGAGTAAACAACTTACACTCTTAACACGATTAAGTGACTATTTGTTATCAGAATGTGGAATTCATACTAGGATTGCAGTGCATTTGAATTGCTAAAATAAGGACTTTAAATCTCAAGGGATATCATTGTTCTTTGTTTTATCATTATCGTCATCTTCATCATAGGTTTTCATCCAAAGCACAGAAACTTCTTGTATTTTATTTTTGTTTTCTCTACATGCCCTGGACATATGTGAAATTTTGAAATTTTTTATTATTCATAATTTAAGTAGAAAACCCACCCTAAGTTCTCATTCATAAGACTATTACGTATATGTGTATGTGTGAATATATACAAGTGCACACACACATATGCATACATGCTCTTTTTCTTATCTATATGAAGAAAAAATCGATTATTTAAGCAGTATTAAATATTAATAAAACTAATGAATTTTATTTCATAAGAGACACACACACACTTTTATACGAAGCTCTAAAAGTCTTATAATACCACCTAGTTCAAATGAGTACTGAAACTTTGTACACTATACATTTATTTTTGTTCTTTCTTTAGTCTATTAACAGTTTGGGTTTTGTGTTTTTATTTTTTGTATTGTCTATTTTTATTTTGGAAAAATAAGGATGATTTTTACTTAATGGAGAGAAATGCGTAAGGACTTAATTTAGTGAAACACTGTACAGAAGATATTTTCAATATTTTGTTCTACGTTAGTGATACCAAAACTGTGCAGCTTTCGAAGCTTTATGTAATTTTTTATATAATATAAATCGTATCTCTTCATAATCACAATAAAGACCAGTACTTTGCAGCTCATTTACAAAAGCAACCTGCATCATTTTCACTTGTGGTTTTAAACATAAGCCATGAAGACAGTCACGTATCGTGGTTCTCCGGTGTATTGTGTAAGAGATAATCATGTATATACTTCTGTCTTATAACCTCTGTCATTATTATGGCCTTGGCAACCTGGGCTATTTTTTTACTTAAAAGGTAGCTGCTTGTCACCAGTTTCATCACAAACAAGGCCAGGGTTATTTACGATTTGCACTCTCAAAGCTGAGCTATTGCCTTGCTGTCTGGTGAATTTCTGGAATCATTACAATTATGTGTTCCCTGCGTGTTTCCCTGTATAGATGTTGCTTTGTTGTTGTAATTGCTGATGCTGTTTTATCCGAAAACATGCCCTTCTCTCTGGGGTTAAACCTGATCTCTTTCTTCATTTCTGTCTTTATTTTTGTGATTTTGGACTCTAGATACATTATTCTATTTTTGCCGTAGGGATGAAAACCACAAAACCACAGTATCTTAAAGTTGGGGCTGTCGGTGGTAAGACTGTTCCCACAATTTACGTTTTTATGAGATCTTCATTGAAATCATGAATCAGGTTATTTTTGATTCAGGCCAAGTAGAAAACTTGCCAGGACGACCTTCTCTCATTGTTGCTCTGGACCCGTCATGCACACAACCTTCCTTGAAATCTGCAGCCCAGTCAACTTTCATCCTTAAAATAAGGGTGATTCTTTCTTTCTTTTCTTTTCTTTTTTTTTTTTTGGCTGCGTGGTGGCTTCGTTGCTGCACCCGGGCTTTCTGGCTTTCTCTAGTTGCAGCGAGCGGGGGCTACTCTTCGTTGAGGTGTGCGGGCTCTAGAGCACAGGCTCAGTAGTTGTGGCGCACGGGCTTTGTTGCTCCGCGCCATGTGGGCTCTTCCCTGACCAGGGATCGAACCTGTGTACCCTGCACTGGCAGGCGGATTCTTAACCACTGCGTCACCAGGGAAGTCCCGGTGATTCTTTCTAATAACCTACTCTTTTGCATGCTCTGAAAAGAGAAAGAGAGTAAAATATTAATAGTAAGGCTGAGGTTTGTATTTCATCAGAGTGAGCAAACAGAATGAAATATGTCAGTTTGCTGATTCCAAACTCATTCCCTCATTCTAAGTCTTCAGATCCCATGATAATTTCATTACTGGGGTTCATCCAGATCCACCAGACGTGCCACTGATAAACAGTATCAGAAAACGCACAGTAGTGGAAGCAAAAGCCCTTCAACTTTTTTTTTTTTTTTTCCTCCGTCAGAATCAAATTTTCAGGCCTCCGGGAGAAACACCTTTCTACAAGACCTTGCATTTTCTTTTCACAGCTCCACAAGCAGCGTGTCACAGAACGGCGGGAGCTTGAAAAGCTGGTTACTAAATCCTGCAGCAGAATGCCAGGCCTTTCAAGACTGTTTGACACATGTGTGTAGCTTAGGCGGGCTGTAAAGGAAAGGAAAATGGGTTCTTTTCGAAGGCGTATTTCCTTGCTTCACTTTCCCCGTCCAGTGGCCCTTCCCCGGGCTCCCCACCGGTAATAGGTCAGCTCAGTGCTCTTCGGGGCCAGCCTCATCAAGGGTCATGGAAGAAACTGTCTGTCTGCTCAATGTTGTCGATGAACAATTGCTTCATGCTCTGTTTGTGTAAGCAGAGCTCACTCGGCAATGTGTTTTCTTTGAACGGTGTTGTGGAGTGGGTCTCCGAACACACATTTGTTCCAAGGCGTGTGGTTATAAACATCCACTAGTAGAGACCAGGGTATTGTAAAGTCTAATCTCTTAGCCCATTATTTTTGTATCGGGATATTTTTAATATGCTCACTGATGATGTACATATGCTTTGAAATTTTGTCCTGCACATTTTTGCCTCATCATTGCTTACCAACAGATGGGATATGCTAGCTAGGCAGAAAGGGGACAATAGAGATTGCGTCCTTTCTCTTCACACAAAAGCCAACCAGAGGAGCCACTCTTTAAGGAACAAACCCACGTGTTATCTTACCATGCTCCAAACGAATGCTGAGACTCGTATGATTTCAGAAAATGATTATTGAGCCCAGTCTCTCATTGGCTTTCAACTCTAAAAGAAAATCAATAACTTGTTTATAACAGACAGTCTTCATTCAGAATAAGCCTATTCCACAATGTTGCATAACACAAAGGGGGCAAAGGTCGGCGAGCACTAAAAAGGATTACTTAAGAGCGACTGCCATTGATGCTATGATCAACCATTGTCAGCTGTTTTGTAAAGTTAGAGGCATCGTTGTCTATTTTGAGTGGAGCTACTTTCAAAAGGCCAGATCTCGAAGGTGAGCTAAACGCTGATGGTGAGAAGCTAAAGCATCCACAGGGGCCCAGCATCATATATCACCCAATATCTGGTTTTGGTCAGCGGCAGCGATGAGCAGATGACCTGCTGACCAAAGTATTTAGCCAGAGGATGGAAAATTTCTCTGTAGCATATAATTAACCTAGGTAAAAATGCCATATCTTCATAACTAAGGCAAAATGTGTTATTTCATAACCAATTCCAGTAGCTGTTAGCTTGCAGATTCATTCTTTTGATAAGTGTTTCTGTTCACATGTGGCTGCCATCCGTGGATTGGAGGACCTGTACGTGGTGAACACTGCCTAGTTTCAACTAATTTTGGTTCAAAATTTAGCTGTCATCCTTTAATAAAAGGGGAATCAGCTACATTGTATCCTACTGCTAGAGTAAAATACATAACTACCGAAAAGATTCACCAGCATGGCCAACTTTCAAGTGTGTACCCTTGGACTTTCCCACTGTTGTGAATTATTGTAGCAAATTTTTATATTTTTTGGCATTGACTTCTAGATTTCTGAGCAGCCTTACTCCCCTGTATTTGCTGTATATACAAGGGATGTAAACTAGTGTCTAATGTCAGTATTTACCAAACCTCACTTAGGCAGACTAGAAAGGTGGACGTCTCAATTTTAAACCATTCTAAAGCCGTAATTAAAATTTAGGATGATGGGGTATTTGGGGCTCGCGAGATCAATGAGATGCCTCCTGAGAAAATTGCACTTGATTTTTAAGAAATTCACGGAAGTTGAAAATTGTTTCTAAGTCAGTCTATGAGAATGGAAACAGTCACCGGTCCTGTGATATTCGTAATTCCTTTCTCGTGACTCGTGTTGCGTTTTCCCCCTGCAGCCCAACTCCAGACCGTCGGCGCAGAGCGGCCGGCACTCGGTGTCGGTGGAGGTGCAGATGCAGCGGCAACGGCAGGAAGAACGTGAGAGCTTCCAGCAGGCCCAGCGCCAGTACAGCTCCCTGCCCCGGTACGAGCACCCCACCCGCACCCCCCACGTGTCGCCATCCTCCCTGTCCTTGTCCCTTGGGAAATCCCTCCTCCCCAGTGCACTTTCTCCAATAACGAAGAACCGCACGTAGATGGTGGGAATCATCGCTTACTTAGAGGCCACCTTACCACGTGGCAGGGAGACCCGGAGGGGGGTGTTTTAGGAGATGCCCACACCTTCACCAGACAGCTCCCTCACTGGACCTTAAGTGGCTTGATCCACGAGGACTGGGCTTAGGGGTCAGACCTGGGCTCTGGTACAGTAAGTCCCCTACGTATGAACGAGTTCTGTTCTGAGAGCACGTTTGTAAGTCCAATTTGTTCATAAGTCCCACAAAGTTAGCCTAGGTATCAACTAACACAATCAGCTACACAGTACTGCACTGTAATAGGTTTAGAATACTTCTCACACACATAATACCTAAAAGACAAAAAATAAACATCTTTAATCTTACAGTACAGTACCTTGAAAAGTACAGTAGTACTACAGCAGCTGGCATCCAGGGGCTGGCGTCCAGTGAACAGGCAAGAAGGGGTACAGACTGGAGGAGGGAGAGGAGGTGGGAGGTGGTAGCACTGAAGGATCGTCAGCAGTAGGAGACGGAGGGCGAGCTGCCATGTCCCTCGTGCCTGACGTTGATGGCACAGGTTCTGGTTCCTTGCTGGAACCAGATGCAGGTTCACATCTTTGAAAGTTCGCAACTTGAAGGTTCGTATGTAGGGGACTTACTGTGTTGGTTCTGCAACCTCCCATGGGGCTGGAGACAGATTCCTCAACTGAGAAATGGAAAGAGAACTTTGCTCAGCTCAGGGGTAACTAGGATAAATGATATCTTGTAAATCTAGAGTTCTCCAAAAGGATAGGTGCTAAATGCTCCAGGCACCGTATTTAAGGGGGATCAGTGGTCCCAAACCTGCCTCTCTTGCCGTCCTGCCATCCTTGCTTCTGCTCAGTGTTGAACCTCGGAGAGTCCCGGGATGTCCACTTGCCTAGCTGATGGCTGAGCCAGAAGGGTTTCCCTGCCGGGCTCCCCACGTGGAGGCCCCTCTGCCCCAGGGCTTCTCTGCCAAAGGCCTGAGAGCCCTCAGGTAACAGCGCCCTAAGACATTGCAATAATAGCCATTTTCCGTCTAAGTATTGTAAATAATGAAAGTGTTTAAAACCATTCAGCTTTCCAAACTTCCCCAAAGAAGTCACGCCTATCATCACAATTCTTACAGGCGTTTGTACGGAACACGATTTCAAAACCAGGTGACAAAAACATTTTGGGTGGAAAACGGTCTACTTACCATGTTTATATCAAGTAGACCATTTTGAATTTGGGGGAAAAGAGTGCTGGGGTGGGGCAAATTTGACCGACTGATATAAAAGTGATCCTGATTCTAATAAAGATGAGTCCTTTTAATGTTAAATAATCACCATAACAGGCCTAGGGGACTTCACTGCACTGACCTGGGTCAGCCACACCCACGTGGTGTGAGTGCAGCTCTGTATAAGGAGGGGCACTGCCTAGTGTGGGAACTTGATCACTCAGCTGTCCTCTCTCAATCCGTAAAGCTGTGTCTCCTTTGAGTACGGAAGTATCCTTTCTTTTACATGGGAGCATAACTAACAGTTATTTAGCCCACTCTAGGCAAGAGTCATTGAAGTTTAGGTCTAGACAAGACCTTGGAGAGCACGTCTTACAAGGAAGCAACTCAGAGGAATTAAGGTATGCCCCTCAAGGTCCCACACTAGTATGTAATTCCACCAGAATTCAAACCTCACCCTGCCCAACCCCGACCCTAAACCACTATCTTGTAATGCTCATTGCCACCGAGGGCTTTGGTGCTCACATTTGGAACGTGAGCAGATATGGACATAAAGGTGTCTGTGCTCTGCTGCCTTAGCACTTGGCGGGGGAGGCCACCGCCTGAATCACCCCGGAGCATCAAATGGGCAACACTTCAAGGATTATGCAAAAAGCTTGTCCTGTGTAAGTTCCCTTCTTGCAGCCTGTCAGCTTGCCTTCCATCAGAAAGACGAGTGTGATGATGGGGATGACCTGACACGCGTGGTGTGGCCCTGCTGTCCCAGCCACGCAGTGGCCATTGTGCATCACGGCCCACGCGGATGGTGTTGTCCGCGCAGGGGCTGTGATCTTATCTTATTGGCAAAATGTTTGGCTTCTTATATTTTAGTTGTGTTTCACAGTATTTGTAAGAAATGGAGGAGAGCTCTCATAAAGTGTGTGTAAGAAGAAAGTGAGATGGGAAATGGCCAGGGTTAGGGAAGGGAAGGAGGGGGGATAGGGGCGGGAGAGCCTGGTGGGAGGAGAGACTCTGGGGCCCCATCCTCGGGAAGAGGACCAGAGAGAGGCAGGTGCACCGGATTACTCCCGCTCACCTTCCAAAGTCGCTCAGTTCTCCAAACGGATCCTTTCATCCTGGCGCCCCCTCTCCAGCTCTCCCCTCTTCTGTGCTTCTCTCCCTCCTCTCTCCCTGAAGCACAGGCAGAAGCACCTGTAAGTCCATGGACCAGCGGCTTGCTGCTGCTGGGACTATTGCTGTCAGTTAGTGTTTCCCTAAAGAACCAGAACTTTCCCTCTGGTCATTTATAACTCCCTTACTATTAGCCATTTTATTCTGTGCGGATAGGAGAAAAGTAGAAATCTTAAAGTTAAAGAGCTGTGTGAGTTTAGGTGAGTGGGGCTGGTCGGCTGGTACATCACGTTCACTTCTTTTAGAGTACAGTTGGGGGAGTTAATTTGCCTATAACTTATCGTCAGCCCTCCGTATCCATGGTTCCATCCACGACTCCTCTGTATCCATGGATTCAACCAACCACAGACCCTGTCGTCCTGAGGTATTTACTCTTGGAAAATATCCACGTACAAGTGGATCCGTGCAGTTGAAACCCATGCGGTTCAAGGGTCAACTGTAATTCCCCAACGTGCATCTCTGAGTGAGGGAATTAGGAATGCAGGGCCTTGCACACAGCTTGGTTCCTTGCAGGGAACCTCACTCAGCCAGAGGCTGGAGATCGGAGGGGGGCTGTGACCCGCACGAGCTGGAGGCGAATCCCCGTTTCTGACGTGTGATATTCTTCAGACACCTGACCTCAGCTCTTCGGAGGTGGACAATTAGTGGACTTTGGTCCGAGCAAGTTGCTGCGGCATTTGATACCAAAACGATTCCACGCACACACAAAGGGTTCAGTTGCAAAGTGGAGCATAAAAGAAAACAAATGGTCGAGACTCTGTGTCAGGCGCGCTAGGTGAGGTGGTTTGAATTAGAGGGATGTATACGCACCAGAGGGGTTTGTAAATTCTCACTGTGATTGAGGAAACCTATAGGCGGAATTCAGGTTGCACCGTGAAATGTCAGTAAGAAACACTGGCCAGGTGGTAACACGAGATCGGGGGAAAGGGGACACGAGTGGCCACACGCTTAATTCTCAATCAGAGGAGGATTTCTTTTTTATTTTTGTATTCCTAAGTTAGTTTTCTTTTTTCTGTTTTACTTTCTTTTTTTAAATCCTTTTAAAAATGCCTGGCTTAGTTCCTTCGTACCCAAAAGGCAGCTCTAAATCTGAGTAGTAGAAAAGTATGTTGGGTCATAGTCACGGACAGAAAAACATACTCAAGTTTCTTTGTTGAATGCTTTTCTTTACCTTTCCTCTGCGTCTTTCCTCCTGCCATTGGTGGCTTCTTGTTCATCCACCTTGCTTCCCGGCTGTGTCTCCACGCCCTGACTCAGTCTCCCCCACAGGCCCGTTTATTACGTGTCTCGACTGCCTCTCACCTCGTCAGCTGTGGTCTGTCTTTCTTCTTCCCTCAGCGCAGTGACTGACGGCTCTCCTCAGGCGCTGGGGCTTTGCTGGGTGTCCTGTACATGACAGTGGTCTTCAGGCATCATCACTAAGAGGGAGTTATTGCCACACCAGGGTCCGTGCTTTGGGTCGACTCACGAGTCTCCAGTGAGCGCATTCCAGGACCCAACTAACCTGCGTGTTGACTGTAAAGACATTCATTGGAAGGAATGATGCTTTGTTGCTCCTGTGGTTATTCGTGGCCTTTGAGCAATGCTGGGACAGTGGGAAGCTTGCTTCTGATTCTAACTCTGGGATGTGTTTGTGAGTTGCTTCCCCGAGTGAGGGTTCTCCAGTTAGTCTTTGGTGACTTTCTCTGCTCCCTGATCTCTACCAACCCTTCAGACAAAGGACAGAAAGCTGAACTTTTTGTTTATTTTTTTCCCTTGGTCAGAAAGATGCCCTCCCAAACCCAGAGCCTAATTATTGGAGGCAAAGTCACTTGAAAGTCACCCAGTAGTGACCCATGTACTATATGCACACTTTTGTGAGCATTTTACGTCTGTGATTTCATTTATTTATCCCCAGAACCCTATGAGATTAGAGATTATGCCTGTTTCACAGGTGATGCACCTTGGGCCCAGGGAGGATAACCCTCCCAGTCTCACACAGCCACATGCGCAGACTCCAGGCTGGATCTGTGTCCGCGGGATGCCCAGCCTCTCTCACACTGTGCTCCGCGCCTGCGTGCCTCATCTTCCAGGGGAGGAAACTCTCTGTCTGCTGCTTTCTTGTGTTTCTCTACAACCTGCTCATTTCTTGCCCTCTTCTTTAATCAAGAGCTTGTTGCTACGCTAGCTTCCTTTCTCTGAGGAAGCGTGTGTGTGTGTGTATGTGTGTGTACGTGTGTCCATGCATCCATGTGTACATATCTGTGTGTATGTGCTTTCCTCAAGTGTCTTACTTTGAACCTCAGGGAGGTTTTTTTCCTTCCCTCTAAACTGCTTAATTTGAAGAAAATTTTAGCTTCAAGAAATTCTTTCTCCCACATCGTCATAATTTCCATCCTGAACAAACCGTTAGTGAATTCTCAGTGTGTTTGAATACAAAAAGACTCTGTTTTCCTGGACTGATTCAAAATGCAACTTCCGGTACGTGATTACGTGGAGCAAAGCCTCCGGCATCATGGAGTTGGAGACGGGGATGGACAGGGCTAGTGGATCCCCGTGGACCAAGGATGAAGAAGCCTATTTCCGGTTATCCTTAAACTGGTAACTAACCTGAGAGGGAATCCCACGTTGTTGCTATGACATCAGTAACAAGTTTGTTGTTTTAATTAAAGTTTCAGGATTGATGGCAAATCCCTTGGTTTCACTTTCCATCACTCATTGCTCTGAGCAGATTAATTTATGGCTCTTTAAGTGAAGGTAATCAGTGCTTTAGGCAAATAAACTATTCCATCAAATATAAGGATTCTGGCCTGGGCTGACGGTACACATGGCCCGATTACCATTAAAAGGATGGATATACTGTAGACTGTTCAGTTAATCAGAGTCATATCCAGGGAGGATTCTGGACAGTAGTTCATCTCCCTTATTGAAAATACCCTTGACTACATTTTAGGTCATACGGAAAATGGGCAGATTTTATCCCAAACCACGTTGACGGCACTTCTGAATGTTCAGGAATGCAAATGGCTTCATTCCTGTGGGAGACCCAGTGCTGCATAGACCTTATTTTTCCTCTCCCAGTCTTTCCGAACACTCTGTCATGTTGTGTGTATTGATGTGAAAGGCTGAACAATACGTACTGGCACCGAATGATTTTCTTATTGATAAATGGAGCAATATATTTTTTTGTTTTACGGCTCAATTCTCGCTCCTTCTCTTCCATTTTTAAGGCAAAAAAATTAGGGCATGTCTTCCTTCCTGGCACAAAATTGTTTTACTTTATCATAGCCAATCGTATTGTAAATTCATAAAAGCGTCTAGAGACTTGATAGTAAATTAAAGATGTTTCAAAACAATAATGTTTCCTGAAAATGATGTGCAACTTTATTGTAGAAGGGATAAGAAGCTGAAATTTCTATAGGACTCTGATTCATTTCCCCATCCTGGGGTGACAGAAAATGAGTTGAGTAAGTTACCCTGGGCTTGGGTAAGGATACCGTGGGCAGGAAAATAGTGCTTCCTCCGCACACGTCCAGGCTCTGCAATCTTGATGAGCTTGTATTCCGAAGGGTGTCGGTTGCTGACATATACAACTCAAAAGCCGGGGCTTTAAGGGACAGCCTGTTGCATTTTTAATCATAAAGCAGTCTAGACTTAAATCTTTCATAACTGAACTCAAATCGGAATCCATCACACGTACTTCATATTAGCTAGCATCTCTGGCATGATGGTGGTAGCTGTGTAAAATATTTGTTTGGCTTGTTTAGAATTGAATTGTAATGTTCTAAAGCGAGAAATTATTGCTGGTGTAGAAGCTGCCAAATCGCTAATACCCCTAACAGCATTCTGCCAATGAGTCTAAACTGCAGGAGATATTCTCACCCTGAGCAGAACAGATAGCACCACCCAGACACAGGAGGAGGACCCTGTTTCTGAGTAGCCGCAGAATCTGTTAGCCGTCTCTCCTGTGTAGCCATTGTTTGTGCAGACTTGTCTCAGACTTGAACTTGCCAGGGACAGTCATGTTTTCATCCTCCCGCCCCTATCACAGTGTCTGGCACGTGACTGGAACCAAATACAGTTAAGTCCCCTACATTCGAACAAGTTCCGTTCCGAGAGCATGTTCATAAGTCCAACAAAGTTACCCTAGGTACCCAGCTCACACAGTCAGCTATATAGTACTGTAATCATTTTATAATACTTGCCACACAAATAATACATAAAAAAAACAAACCAACCCCCAAAGTAAAGAAAACATGTTTAATCTTACAGTACAGTACTTGAAAAGTACAGCAGTACCAGCTACATCACTGCTGCTTTTACGCTTGCTTCCGGACATCCTGGGCCTGAAATGAAGACACTGCACTGCTGTACTCTATATAGTACTGTACAGTAAAGTACACAAAAGCGCAAACACTTGTAGAGGATGCACGCACGTGACAGTGTACGCCAGACACGTGCAGTAACTTCCCGTGATTGGACACGCGGACGCACGTTCGCATGATTGAAAGTACACAACTTGAAGGTGCGTATGTAGGGGACTTCTTGTTGGGATATAGAAATGCTATTTTGGCTCAGCCCTGCCCCCTCACTCCTTCTTTCCATCTCTCTCCCTCCCCTTTTCCCAACCCTCACACTCACCTTTGGGCTTTGCTTTCTAGGCAAAGCAGGAAAAACGCAAGTTCCGTCTCCCAGGATTCTTGGGAGCAAAACTATTCGCCTGGGGAAGGCTTCCAGAGTGCCAAGGAGAACCCCAGGTATTCCAGCTACCAAGGCTCCCGGAACGGCTACCTGGGCGGGCACGGCTTCAACGCCAGGGTCATGCTGGAGACCCAGGAGCTCCTCCGCCAGGAGCAGAGGCGGAAAGAGCAGCAGATGAAGAAGCAGCCCCCTCCCCCCGAGGGGCTCAACAACTATGACTCATATAAAAAAGTCCAGGACCCCAGTCACATCCCCCCCAAGGGGCCCTTCCGGCAGGACGTCCCCCCCTCCCCTTCTCAGGTCGCCAGGCTGAACAGACTCCAGACTCCTGAGAAAGGGAGACCCTTCTATTCCTGAGAAGGAGAAGAGCAGACTCTTCGTGTCATGCAATAAAGGACATTTTCCTATGAAGACTTGTATTTTGGGAGTTTTTTTGAAACCTCGGTGGTAGTATGGAATATTTCTGTTGCTGGTATTAGTGCCTTTAAGCAGTGTGGGCAATTCGATGGAAGGCCTTAATGTCTTTGCCACTGTGTCCCAAGTGTCTGTTTCATGGAAGGATTTCCCGCCATCTGACAATCACCTGTTCGAGGCATCGTAACGCTCTGCATCTCTCAGGTACTGGGAATCTGGCCCAGCCCGGGAGACGTCGTGGCTTCCTGTTACCGCCCCCTACAGCTTGTGGCAACAGATTACCCTGAAGTCAAGGGTGACGTTGGACCCTCTTTTTTCCCTTCAAGTTTCTTAGGTGAGGTGACATCTCCATCTCTGGTGGATGAAAGTGGGTGACATACACCAGAAATTGGGACTCCGTGGTACTTCCCGGCACAGTCATTTTTAATCCTTTGTAACCAGTATGGTCTCCCTTTTCTCTCTCAGCCCCTTGCGACAAGAAAGTTCCTTCATCTAAAAGAAGCTAAGCCATATTCCAACACCATCTGTTTATCAGGGGGGGTCCTTTTGTAACTGCCTTATAACTCAGTGTTACCAATAAAGTGATTATTCTGTCTGTGTGTATAAATACCCTTGCTCTCAGTCCTGACCCTCACATGTGTGTTGAGTCACCATGGCTCTGCGTGGGGAACAGGGGAGACAGGCGTCAGCCCTGGTGGGGCAGGGGGCTGCCCACCCGCCGGCCCAGTGTGTGTCATGACACGGTGGGTGGTAGCTAAGGAAAGAAAGAATTCTCCCAGGATGAGCGTCTGGCCCAGTACATCCCAGCCATTTTTTGTAAATTAGTTTTTGTTTGATGAGTTGGCAGGAAGGGCCTAGCATGGAGCAAAGATCAGTAGGACACTCACTTTGGGATTCCAGAACCTCACCTGCTTTCTCCGGTTTTTAAAGTCGGTCGCAATGGATGGTTGTCTGTTCATCCACCTGCTGTCTCTCTGCCTGGGGATGTCATCCAGGTTTCAAGATAATTCTGCCATGAAATAGAAAAGGTAAATAAGAAGAAAGCTGTTCCACATGCCACAGAACATTCTGGTGTCCCCAAACAGGGATAACAGAAGAGTGCCCTGGTGTCAATATGTTAATGTACGTGCGGGTCACGAGGACCTGGGTTACTCCCGTGTTCCCATCTTCTCATTTGTTGGTCTGAACATCCTGTTGTAAACCGTGGCTGGATTGCTAAAGTGCCTGCAAATCCCGATGTGAGAAAAGCTTGAGATGAAAGCTCAGCATACTGTGTGTTAACAAAAAAGAAAAAAAAAAAAAGACATGTACTGATACGCCTATTTTCTATTTTTTATTTTTACCGGCACATTGTATGTTTGTGTCCACTTCTTTTTAGAAAACATGTGAGGGGTTCATCCCCGTACCTGCGTCTCTTTCGCATTTCTGTGTTATGGTTCTGTTTGTTCACGGAACACAGCGATGTTGAAATGATGTGATCGGTGTAAGCGTGGTGACCTCCGACGCCACTTGCTCTTCCTCACAGCCTCCCCTGTGCTGTGAGAAACAGCTTTCCCTGTACATATGAGACTTCTAATAAAAGGCATATTTCTTCCTGTTCTCTGTGTGTCTGTAGTATTCCTGTGAAAACTCTCCTAGCTGGGTTTTTTTAGTCTACCAACAGATGTAATTTTTGTTTCCATATTTAGAGAAAGTTGAAAGTTTCCTCATCTCTGTCTGTGCAGACACGTAAGTGGGTGATTGATTGTTTATTTGAACCCCTGAGGAGAGAGGGGACAGGAAAGAGAGAAGGACCTAATTAATGAGTCCACTGGAAGGCCCAGGCTGCCCGGAGTAGCCGGGAAATTCGGAATGGGAGGAACCGATAGACTAGAATAAATAAAAGAATAATTATACAGAGAGCGATGTAATATTTCCGTTGTTGCCCTTTGCACTATGGACCATTTCAACAAGGCGAATGTTCTGCTTGAGTCCTGACCATGTGTACCTCGATCCCAGAGAGAAGTCCAAATTCAAGCTGACTTCCAAACTAGCCTGGTTCTTACTTCCCAGATTACACAATGAGGCTTTGCTCCTTCTTCCAGAGGGACACTCATTAATATTTGTATGGTGCTTTGAAGACACAAAGGGCACTAGATCCCTGGGTGGGTCTTGTGCACCATTATGGTCGTGGTCCCCACCCAAAGGGCAGGCTTTGCAAAGACCTGTCCAAAATGCCCTCCCATGGAGGGCCGAGCATCAGCTGGTTGTCATAGCAACCCTTATCCTGCCACTAAATCCAAACTCTGTCACCTCAAGATTAGTAACGAGAGGTGTATAGCAAGCCAAGGAGATAACACGTCTTTGGTTCTTATATGCCTACAAGGTGTGGGAAAGTAGAAAAGCGAAGATGGACAGATTTGTTAATTTTCTCACTGACCAGGAGGCCCGCTGCAAATGCCAAAACTCACAGGTTATTTATCTCAACTGACAGTGAGAAGAGAGACAGTACTGAATGTTGTGGGAGCCTAAATCACAGAGGATTTGTTGATTAAAACTGACAGTTTGAGCCACACAGAGAAAAGGTGGAGAAATAGATGTGGGTCAGCACAGAAGTGAGAATATGCCCGATGAAGCAATCTTGTCTAAATGAACTGGCCTCTGCCCCAGCACATCTCACAAGGACTTGCTGGGACCAGAGGGAGAGTGTGTCCACAGGGAGAAGTCTCAAGTCAGGAAAGGGTGCAGGTGGCAACCCCAAGGCCCTCACACAGCTAAGGATGGAGGTGCGGTCACTCAACTGTCCCTCAGAAAACGTGGTCCCCCTGTTATCGCCTCTCTTAGGCCATTAGGACTACAGATAGTCTTATAAATATGTATATGTAACTATACATTATAAAACAACATTATATAATGTAGCAATAGTCTGTGTAACTCAAGCACCACACCCACCTCCTTTCCCTGGAGTCAGTTAGACCAAAGGCAGCTCAGAGGTGAGCGGATCCCAGGTATCTCACTAAAAGGAAGGAGAGATGGACCCGGGCTCCTCAGGTTTTCTGCTAAGGAAGTCAAATCTATCAACTCCGAGACGGTAAACCAAATGAATTTTGTTTCATCGAGCGGGGGCCATTGGTTTTGTTGCAAACCCTTTTTGAAGAAGGGCAGAAAATAAGCAAAGATTGCTGACCACCACTTAGGCGGCAGTGGGCTTTGTCATGATCTGCCACCATGAGTCTGAACACGAGGCCAGAGGGAAGAAGAGACCAGGGGTCCGGAGGCTTCTCTGTCCACATCACTCAGCCCAAAAGGGCACTCATCTCCTGGGCTGCTCCCCTTCTCCGACTGTTTTCATTAGGCAGTAGACGTTGTTCGTCTATACACATGACAGGCACATACAGCAGATGTGAAATGCGTACGTAATTCTGTATTTAGCTGGTTATTTTCACGTGTCCCTTATTTCATTCTTAAAACCCAAGTCTTACCCCCAGTTGATATCAACCTGAGCTTAAGCAGATAGGAATTTGTTTCTGGCTTTGTTTGCTGGTCCTGGCAGAGGAAGTGACTGAGGTTCCGTCACGCTTGTCCCATCGTGGATGTCCTTGTACGACATGGTATGCTGTACATTTAAATGTCTATTTAACAATCAGTTCTTTTCTTCTTTTTTTTTTTAAGAAAGATTACTCTGACAATGACATGTCAGGCAAGGAGATAATCTTTTCTTACTTCAGAGACAGGATATCATCTTAATAAGGCAGCTAATAAGAATGTTCACAGGTCAGAAAGTGAGAATGATGGAGAGACTTTAATGGAAAAACCATCTTTGGCTCTGAGTAATGATTAGATCACAAAGCTGGCTGAATTAAATAGACTTTTTTTTTTTTAATGCAAGGAGGATGAAGGTTGTAATTCTGAGCATGAGCTTTTTTTTTTTTTTTTGAACAAGAAACATATTTTACTTCAGATTTCATAGAGAAAAGGTGGGATTATCATTGCCTTCCGCACAGAAGGAGCTTATTTTCCCGTTAGACGGGTTGTTCCCTCCAAAATCCATCATCTTCCCGGTCAGCATACATCTTCCTCTGCCTCCTTTTCCTTTTCCCTCAGCTTTCATATTCAGCAAAGGGAAAATCGATGGGTGCCCTTTGTCCATAAATTTAGTTTTTTTAGATTAAACCCTATAGTGGAGAATTTGATTTTTATGAAGGATTCCATTATGAGTGAGATAAGATCAAATGTCTTTGCTAAAGAGAGTAATTGCGTTTCCTCGTGAGTTTTTTTTTTTTTCTTTCTGAGTTTAAATTTCAACGATCAGTTTTTATCTCCTCATTTTTTATTTTTTAAAGCGAGTTATCCGTGCGCTGGCCTGTCACTCCCTAGATGTGTCTATTTCATTCCGGACACGGGAGAAAAGTGCAAGAAACAAGGACCAAGGCTTCCCACTGTGAAGCTGAACACTTACTCCTCTTTCATCCTTAACATTTATTTCCTCACAGGATCAATTAAATGTGTGAAAAAAAAGCGCTCTTTTGAATTGCTCAACTAACTGCCGAGTCACCTCGCACTGTCGTTGGCTTAGAAAAACCGTTTGGAGTTTGTTCTGCATCTGCAAAGTCTCGTGATGATCTGAGTCTCCTCCTGGGGCGTCATCAGCTCTTGGATCAGCGGCTAGAAGGTGGTGTAAGGGCAGGAGCCCTTCTCCCTTCTCTGAAGGCAAGTTGCTGCTTGCTAGGAGCCTCCTTCTGAAACTGAAGTTTGGCTTCCAATGAGGGACTTTACGATGCAAATATTTTAAGTACAACTTTGAAGATTTTGCCATTAAAAACAGTCTTATGTGGCTCAGGGCCCAGCCGACTGCAAACTACAAGGGGGAAGTGCCATAAATTGGTGGCAAGGGACAGGAAGGAAACAGCCCAAATTTCTAAACCAATCGTGACCTTGGTGAATGATTTGGTTTCAGGGTTCAGCTCATATCTGACTTGCCTTTTTTTTTTTTTTTTTTTTTGCCGTACGCGGGCCTCTCACTGGTGTGGCCTCTCCCGTTGCGGAGCACAGGCTCCGGACGTGCAGGCTCAGCAGCCATGGCTCACGGGCCCAGCCGCTCCGTGGCATGTGGGATCTTCCCGGACCGGGGCACGAACCCGTGTCCCCTGCATCGGCAGGCGGACTCTCAACCACTGCGCCACCAGGGAAGCCCTCTGACTTGCTTTCATTCGGCTCTCGTTGTCGGTGGCAACAAACTTATCACGGTTGTTTATGTTGGGATGAAATGGGAGCAAACATTAGTCTGACAACCCAGACAGAGGTGGAACGAGGACTTGCCCTGAAAGCCGGGTATTTTGGAATCATGCAAAGCTTTGAGCTTGGCTTGTGGGGCCTCCAAGTGAATTTGTCCTGCGCATGCCCTTGACTTGCAACTCCATTTCCAAGGCTTCTTTAATGTCATCTGCATGACTTGCCTCCCATCTGAGCCTAAGGAGCTCGCCCTCTGGTCCAGGCAACCAAAGCGTTAACACAGAATCTGAATCAGCCATCAGAGGGCACAGCAGCCCCTGGCTCCCACCTTACCGGGTTGACTTATGCGTGTAGTGCTTTACAATTGGTACAGCATTCTCTTCTTTCGCATCCCCAAACCCTGTGAAGCATGTTAGGGAAATGAGAGTCCAATTTTACACATGAGGAAATGGGGAATCCGAGAGCTTGTGACTTGCCTGTTGGTGAACAGCCCAATCACAATGTGGAACCCATTGTCCTGAACCTGTGGGGTTATAAGGGTTTTATCAAAAGGATGTTTTTTTGTTTTTAACAATTTAAAATTCCTTACTTGATGGTAATTCATTGATTGGGAAAAGAAACACAATGTAATGCATAAAGAGTTAGGAAATTAACAATGCCCTGAAAATAAATTTTATTAATCATAATACTATTTGTGTGCACTTACAAATACATATGTACATATATTATATACATTATGTGAGACAAATACAATGGTTCTATAATGGTTTACTTTAGTCCAAAAATGCCTTTTGAAATAGACAACCAGCCAGGCCTCCGTGTGGATCTGCAGACCCCACTGGGTCCCTTGTTGCTAACTACTGTTCCATGCTTTGGATCCTTTGCTTCACTATTTAAACCTCTTAGACCAGAAAGTATGTATTTCTAAGCCAGGTTCTAATGTTGAGAAAAGAAAGAGTCCTATGAGATTAAAGGCAGACAAATTTTAAAAAATAAAATAAGGGTCTGCACCATGGGGAAAGCAGGATGCTTTAGAACACAGAGTGGCCACAACAGAAAGCCAGTCCTAGCAGGCGAGTTTCTGAAGCAGATGCAAGAGAGACTCCCAAATGTTAATACAAAATAGAAAAGATCGCTGGAAGATTGTGCAAAAACACAATGACAATTTGCATTAAATCGTCAGCTGTCTTCAGCACAGATGGGAAAAGCCTGTTACAAAATGTTGTAAGACATTTGCGGCGGGTTTCAAGCTGGACAGGCATTAAAAACATTCTTAAGCTTTTCACGTTGGAATAAAAATGTAAATCATTTTTAGTGAGGAGTTCTTCTTTACCTATCCTTTTTCTTTGTATTTTATTTTATTTTTGGTAAAGAGATGACATACTAATGGCCAAGGGGAAACGATCCATTTACAGAGTTGGAGAGATAAAATTTATCTCCAAAGAGGCAGAATATTAATTATGCATAGAAAGAAACTTCTACTCTGAGATATTCCCAATGAAACCAGTGGCTTATTTCACTCCAGATCCTGATCAAACACAGTCACAGCATCTGGAGAGAAACACAGGAGGTTACTGGGTGTGTTTCAGGGCAGGGAGCAGGGTTGGGCGGCTCCGAAGGATGGGACACCTCTTCCAGGAGGCTCTCTGGGGTTTGCCCGCTGCTTCACCGTACAGCTGTGTCCATCCTCTGCTCCTTTAAATGGGCTGTGGGGTTGTGAAGCAGGAGCCAGCAGCTGATGCTCCAGGGCCCACTCCTCTGATCCGTGTCCCTGGAGAAGAGACGCAGACAGCCACAGACTTCGCATCTGGAAGAACTGGCTGGCCCAAGGAAACGAGTTTCCAATAACTAATCCAGCTGAACGAGGCACTTCCCTTGGCTCCAGCTCTCCTTCCCGTAAGCCAGGAAATGTTCTCTCCATTCATTAGGGGATGGCTCATCAGGGACTTCTAATCTCTGATTGGCTACTTCATACACTGTGGTAGTATCTTCCGCTACCCATCTGAAGTCCTTTTAGGGTTCCCTCTGGATTAATTGAAAGCCATGGATATCCTGTTTGTGTGATCTATTCAAGGTAATTGTAAGGCCAGGAAGAGGCCAATATTGATTTTTAAAGGAGATGCCACTTTACAAGGCATGAAATGGACAATGTGTAATGTGGAGTCAGTCTAGGGAAAACCATTCATGCATTCACGCACTCGTTTGTAGTTCCCACTGTGTGCAGAGTTCTGGGTTAGATGCTGGGAACGCTCCAGCGAGTAACACAGCCTTATTCTAATGGGGACTTGCTGATAGCAGTCAGAGGGTGAAACTAGCATGAGGAGAATGAAGGAGGGTTAGGGAATAGAGAATGAAAGGAAGCCAGGGATCTTCTGTTTCAGGAGATCACAGCTGAGCAGAGGTCTGAAGGGGTGAGGGAGCCCTGGGGCTGTCTGAAGGAAGAGCCTGCCTGGGAGAAACATCCATCAGTGCAAACTGGAGGCCACCGTGTGCCTGGCGTGTCACGGAGCAGTCAGGAGGCCAGGCTTACGATTTGTCAGGTGAATGGGCTGGGGAAGAGGAGGGTCGTGATCGGAGCTGGATGAGGAGGAAGTAAGGGCTGGAGTCAGGCGAGGACAAGAAGTGATATCAGGCCCGCGGGGCCAAAGGATGGCTGGAGTTGGGGACTAGAGCTGATGAGTGGGGATGACCCAAGGAGCGATTGTGGAGGGGTATGGAGGGTGTGTCCGCGGGAGAAGGTGGCCGGTGTGAGACAGTCAGGGACCGAGAGACCAGTATGGCAGAAGGATCTTCTTCGTGGGTGTGGAAATCAATTACAGCAACAAAGATGGTTGCAAGACAATAGTGCAGGTGCTAACGTCGTCACAAGATGGAGGTCTGGTAGAAACCTGCCACCAAGAATGGAATAGCACATATTGTAGCCAATTCACAGCTGCAAAGAATTGGGGGAGGGTTGGGGAGAAGGGAGGAGGGATGCCCTGGAGCCTCAGCAGGAGTGAGAGGGACACCTCGCCCACGGTCAAGCCCGAAATACGCGCAGTGTCAGGGGAAAACAGCCACCCCTGGGAGGGCCGTGGGGTCGACGGGAGGAAGAAGTGGCGGGGTTGGAGAAAGCCCTCCAGGGATGTCAGACGACGTTAGGAGCACAACCCAGGCATCTTGGGCGTCTTCTGATGAAGTGAAAGGGGGTGCAGAGCAAGATAAAGTTCTGTGGTCTCTGAGTGGGAGGTAGCAATTCAGTTCTGACTATTGCCTACTTCTCAGAGGCCAGAAAGCAGGAGTCTTGCAAAGTGTTACGGTCCCCTTTGCCTAGGAGTGGGCTGCTATGACTTTTTGCATCACAGCAGCTGAAATGCCCAAACCCACTTGATGACAATAGATGTATGCAGCCATCCATCCTTCCATCCATCCAAGGGCTGATATATACCAGACAGTGTGCCATCACTGTGCATTCAGTGATCAACTAAAGAGACATGGATATTCTCATTAAAACTACAGTCCAAAAGCAGAAGCAAACACTAATTAAATAAACACACTAATAGATGTAGTACGTTAAGCTATGACAAGGGCTCTCAAAACCAAGTTGCTATGAGAGAAGAACAGGAGGAGGGGACATAATTATGATGGGGACAGTGAAAGGTCTAGTGAGTTGAGACCTGAAGGATCCTGAAAACCTAACAATTTGGCAAAATATCAAGAACCTGGAAACTTCATAACCTATGGTGTTGAGGTTTCATTTTCTAAAATGGAACTAATGAAACAACCCAAAAGGTGGACAGATTTATACCCAAACCAGTTATAAAAAATTGTTTATTACATAAATTGGACCTAAACATGCAAAAATAAGAGAATGGTTAAGTAAATTATGGCATGTGATGTACTCGTATGTTATCAGTTATTAACGTGGAAATAGCATGTATATATAGGAGGTTAATTCTTTCTCGGTAAATCACTCCATGCGGATCATGAAAGCTCTAACATGTGAAGATCTCTGACACACTTTACTACGTCACTTAGTATTAAGAGTAATAAACTTGGAAATACTGTTGACGTGGAATGATAAAAGTGTGCCACATTTTAATCCGTTCCTTTTCTTTTTATAAGGGCCTTATTTGTACCATAATATGTAACAAGAAGCCCCAGAGAAAGAAGAGGGCTTCAACCAAGTGACCTTTGACAAAACTTTGAGTTTTGTTATTTATGGACTGAGAACAGTAGAGAGTCGTATGGCCTCTGTACCTCAAACAGCTGCCCTCACGGGTCCTCAGGTTATTGCCAGTGATCCCCAAGTTACTGCCAGTTTAAAGCCCTTGAATGTTTCAAGTGGTTCCTACCTCAATTTCTTAACAAGTAACCATCCCATGTTCTCTGGGTAAGTGTCATTGATCAAAATTATTTTGACTCCTCTTCAAATCTGCTTGCTGCGTGGGAATTCGTTGGTATTGACCAGTGACTTAAGCTAAAGAAATTAATAGAGAAACTACCTTCCACTGAGCATGTGGGAGAGGTTTGGGAGAGTTTTATATTTTTCCTTAATAAAAAAAAAGGCTGCGTGCAATAAAAAGGAGCCCAAGAAGTTTTCTAAACCCTCAGGTTGGTCCAGCAACAAAAGCCTTACAGCCTGTTTTCTTAATTATTTATTCAGTACCTGGAACAAGCTGACATCTCTTACAATGATGAACTCTTGGCCTGATCTTTTCTGATTGGCCTTTATCAAAAGATTTTAAAGTTTAATCGAGAAAAGAATTGTTTACGGCTTCCCTGGTGGCGCAGTGGTTGAGAGTCCGCCTGCAGATGCAGGGGACACGGGTTCGTGCCCCGGTCCGGGAAGATCCCACATGCCGTGGAGCGGCTGGGCCCGTGAGCCATGGCCGCTGAGCCTGCGCGTCCGGAGCCTGTGCTCCGCAACGGGAGAGGCCACAACAGTGAGAGGCCCGCGTACTGCAAAAAAAAAAAAAAGTAAAGATTTATTTAAAAGCTTAGCTTTTACAAATACCAGAAGTTAAGAGCTCTCACTTAGCTATGGATTGATCTTCAGGACGGACAGTCGGATTCTAGAGGGGGAAGAGCATCGGACGTTCTCTACAGGGTGGGGACCTCCCTAGGATCTCTCTCCTCCCATTCATGGCTCAAATCACAACTTTTCCAGAATGCGTCCACCAGATGACTACTTTTCACTAGAGCTCATGTTGAGGGTGAGCCAGAGACACAGAGAAATCACGTAACATACTGGGAAGTTTAGGTACAAGTTTTCCAGCCCATCCTTGGGAGGATGAGGGAGGTGGGATGAGTAGCAAGTGCCTAGCGCTTAGGCAGTCTTTTGAATCCCGAAATGACAAGATGCTAAGGCGTCTAGAGCCATCTGATTACTATTTAATAACGTTGGCCATTAGGAGACTGTCAAAGATTCATGCTCTGCTCAGGAGTGCCAACTTTCCTTTTGAAACTTGGAGAGACTGGCGAAAATGTTGGCTTTGGCAGATGGGCTCTTGGCATGCGTGGGAGTATTGATCACCCTTGCAGGGTAGGAAATGCTACTCTCTCTCTGATTAAAAGTTTCTTACAAAGGGGAACACCAGCTTAAGGTGGTCAGCATCGTTAATAGCCTACATTTAAGAGATCTCTACATTAAGGAGTGTCTGTTGCCAGAGTGTCCATCTGACTTTAATGGATCTGACATTAAAGAAATCTGACATTTCTTTTCCCTTTCAGATGCTGTGTCCTTCTTTAGTCTGACTCTATCATCGTGCCTCTTCGCTTTGCCCATTTTCTCTATAAACCTTTCTTTGCTAAGATCTATGGCTTTTCATGTGAAAATGGGACCATCAGTTGGAAAAAACCCATGAATACTAAGACTTTTAGGGACATGCATGTTAAATCCCGTTTTGGCGAATCTGAAGGTGAGATACTGCAACACCTTGCAAAGTGATCCATCCACACTGCAGGACTCGAGTCTATTCAAATCCAGATGAGACTTTGGCCCATTGTTTTAAAAACAGCTGGATCCCTTCAAGACCCTAGAGGTGCACCCTGAATCCTTGGTCTTGGGTGAGCCCTGAGGCCCAATTCTGTTGCTTAAATCTCCACATTGATCTTTTCACCCAGTTAACCTCAAGGATTTGTTGAATCCCAGCATTGTGTTTCAGGCTTATTTCTGGCTTTGGTTTATATCTCCTCTATGCAAGCCTTCTTTGGTGACCCAGCCTCCACTGTCTTTTGGTTTGACCAAGCAGCTCAGCTCCATCTCTCCAAACGTGTTCCAGGCTTGGATCGCACTTTGCTGTCCCCAAATGACACCCAGGACACTACACCCAACACCTCTGATAGGTTAACTTCATGAAATTAATTGACCATGAAATTAACCTGGCTTCTTTCTCATAGTAGACAATAAATGTTTGTTGAGTGAATGCTTCGCCTGAAACTTTATTTAAAGGACTTGAAGTTTTTGCTGTAGTGTCTTTCTGATTCCCCTTTTTGCACTTAAAGCAAGCGTGTAGTGTTTCTGTAAACAATGAGCGAGAGACAGACCAAGGTATAAGAAAACAGACGTAGGTACATTTGAAGTAGGAAAATTTTTGAAAGGCAAATACTCCTAGATTCTTGAGTGACTTTGAGAGTTATTCCTAATGAAATTTGACATGTTTTAATAAAATTCAGTGGATGGAGTATTGACCCCCACCTTCATCCCTGAAATGTTGGTGTTCCTCTGGGATATGTCCTGGGTCCTCTTCTCTTCTCTCTTTTGTCCCCTTCCTGTTCATCCCTTCTACTGCCACCTGTATGTTGAAGACACCCGGCCCCCATGTCCCTGGGACCCTCACTTCTCCCGTGGTCTTCGCTCTGCTTTGCTCTTGTCTATGGAGCTGAGGAGCCACTGCCTCTGCTGCTGGCGCCCTCTCTGGGTCTACCAGTGCCTGTGCCCGAGGCCATGGTCTCTGGGGGCCTTCAACCTCCCACTGGGGCTCACCGTCCCTCCCCATTGCCCCCTATTCTTGTTTGTGACACAAATCAGTGCAGTGTCAAGGGGCATGGGTTCGAGTCAGCTGACCTGGGTTTGGATCCCAGCTTTGCCACTTACTCACTGAATAATCTTGGCTTTTAACCTCTGCAAGCCTCAGTGTTCCCATCAGTGAAATGGGGACAGTACCCCATTTCAGTACCTACGAGATAGGGTTGTTAAGATGATTTATCAATAACATAACTGCTTAGTCCCATGCTTAGAACCTAAGTGCCCCCCAAATTGTAGTAGTTTTTCTTCTTCACAGATTCCTTTGTGAGAGTATCTCCTTCAGTTTTTCCTGGCAGCCCCCTTCTATCCATGGGGCTCAGAGGGAGTTTGCAGGGATGTTCAGAAAACTGGATCTTAAACAGTCACTGGGCTCTTCACCCTCCACCCACTGGTCCCTCTCCTGTTCCCTCCTCTCCTCCAGAAGATGCCTTTTTTAAAAACATCTTTATTGGAATATAATTGCTTTACAATGGTGTGTTAGTTTCTGCTTTATAACAAAGTGAATCAGCTATACATATACATATGTCCCCATATCTCTTCCCTCTTGCGTCTCCCTCCCACCCTCCCTATCCCACCCCTCTAGGTGGTCACAAAGCACCGAGCTGATATCCCTGTGCTATGCGTCTGCTTCCCACTAGCTATCTATTTTACGTTTGGTAAATGCCACTCTCTCGCTTTGTCCCAGTTTACCCTTCCCCCTCCCCATATCCTTAAATCCATTCTCTAGCAGGTCTGTGTCTTTATTCCCGTCTTGCCCCTAGGTTCTTCATGACGATTTTTTTTTTTTTTAAGATTCCATATATATGTGTTAGCATACGGTGGTGGGAATGTAAATTGATACAACCACTATGGAGAACAGTATGGAGGTTCCTTAAAAAACTAAAAATAGAATTACCATACGACCCAGCAATCCCACTACTGGGCACATACCCTGAGAAAACCGTAATTCAGAAAGAGTCATGTACCACAATGTTCATTGCAGCTCTATTTACAATAGCCAGGACATGGAAGCAACCTAAGTGTCCATCAACAGATGAATGGATAAAGGAGATGTGGCACATATATACAATGGAACATTACTCGCCATAAAAAGAAACGAAATTGAGTTATTTGTAGTGAGGTGGATGGACCCAGAGTCTGTCATACAGAGTGAAGTAAGTCAGAAAGAGAAAGACAAATATCATATATTAACGCATGTATATGGAACCTAGAAAAATGGTACAGATGAACTGGTTTGCAGGGCAGAAGTAGAGACACAGATGTAGAGAACAAATGTATGGACACTAAGGTGGGGGAAAGAGGCGGTAGGGTGGTGGTGGTGGTGTGATGAATTGGGAGATTGGGATTGACATATATACACTAAATTAATGTTTAAAATGGATAACTAATAAGAACCTGCTTTATAAAAAAATAAATAAAATAAAATTCAAAATAAATAATAATTTTTTTAAAAAGTTTACTTAAAAAATTGTTGCCGGTTGATGGTAAGGTACACGCGTTTGAGATACATCAATCTGCATAATTATCATTTAAAAGGAGCAGATAATAATCATAGCTTATATTTATTCTTAGACCGGTCTAAGTGCTTTAGATACATTAATGCACAACAGCCCTATGAGGTCGATGCTATCTATTATGGTACCCATTTTATAGATGTGAAAAACTGAGCATAGAGAGGTTTATTATTTGCCCAAAGTCACACAGCTAGCGAGTGGTAGAGCGAGGATTCAGACTGAGGTGGTGTGACTCTCCATAGAGCCAGTGCTCTCATCCAGATAAAATTAGAGACTGAACCACCCTTTCTCAGGCTCCCTTGGCCTTTATTCTACTGGGTTCTCTGTCCTGCTGCTGCCTCAGCGCAGCTCTCTGAAAGGCCATTTAGAAGGAGTGGGGCAGCTTTCTGCAGGCCTGTGCCTATTGACAGAGCCCACACCGTCCACTCCCTGCTTCTGGTGGAGGAGGGCTGGACGGCCGCCTCCAGCGGTTTCCTGTTCCTTGTCCAGGACCAGCTCCAGACCCCAGCGCTCTACCCCTTCCCTCTGCACCACCCAACCTCGGTGAAGAAAGATAACCCATCTCTCGGTGCCATCTTCTCCCAGCCACGGTCAGTCACAGGCCCACAAAGGGCTTCCTCTCTTTCACAGGGATGTCTTGAGGACAGAGGCGGGCTCACAGGGCCGCTCACGAAGCTTCAGTTCCAGGCTCCTCCCTTGCAAGGCCCCTTCCAAGAAGACCTTGTGCCTTGTGTGAGAGTCATAACTTTCTTTTTTTTTTTTTTTTTTGCGGTACACGGGCCTCTCACTGTTGTGGCCTCTCCCGTTGCAGAGCACAGGCTCCAGACGCGCAGGCTCAGCGGCCATGGCTCACGGGCCCAGCCGCTCCGCGACACGTGGGATCTTCCCGGACCGGGGCACGAACCCGTGTCCCCTGCATCGGCAGGCAGACTCTCAACAACTGCGCCACCAGGGAAGCCCGAGAGTCTTAACTTTCTATTCTTTTCCTAGAGCTCCCCTGACTGTGTGAGTGTCACACACTAGTTTCAAAACCTAGATTTGTCCCTGCTCCAGGGATCCTTCTAGGCGTTGTCTCCAAAAATGAGAACTCCAGTTCTACTACTCCTCAGCTGGCTTTCGGGGACTTGGTGACCAGCCCTTAAGTACTGCTCTCTCTGCCCTGGTCTCTCCCACTCACTGGGACTGCGTGCTCTGTCCTGGCTTCCACTTTTCCTGGGTTGAGAGTGAGACCCAGGTATCAAATTCCCTTTTCCTTCTGGCCTAGAACAACAGGTAAGGCCCATCTCACCCTGGTTCCCAGAACACAGTCAGGTCCCCTTGCTGGAGCAAGGAAACCAGACTCCAGATTTCGCCTCCCTCCCCCGACACTCTCCCCCACCCCGTGAATCCCCATCTCTGGCCTTCCAGGGGCCATGAGCTAATGTTCTTACAATGCAGCCCACATCCTACGTATTAGGATGCAGGAAGCACCGTAATTACCTCTGCAGCTGATTTAAGCTTCCAGGTTACACACAAAATGTTGGGAGCTTGCGGGAAGGGACTCTACTATGGTTATCTAGAACACGCATTGTGGTGGAATCTTGTGATAAAGGTGTAAAGAAAATCATTTTTTTTCTGCCCTGGACTTTGGCCAGGAGAAATGTCGAGAAATTCTTTTGTGAATAACCATTCACAGATTTCAACAATTGTTCACTCTTGATGCTAAAGTCTCTGTGCATGAATGATTTTCTCATCTTTATGCAGAAGTTTTCCACATTTTTGTTGACTAAAATATTACTAATCTAATTTCCTATTAAAAAACTCATTTCCAGCATCGCAGAGCTGAAAGGTGCTACCAACCGTTTATTCTTCAATTTACATACAACAAATCCTGTAATGTGATGGGGGCTTTTACACAAGGGTGGCTGCAAGCAATTACATGGGCAAAGAAATATTTTAGTCCAGAGCTGTGTGCTGTGTTAATTTCATCTGTTGAACTCCCATTGAGATTTCTCCTATTGTTAAACTGCCTGTTGATGTGGATTTAGAGAGGAAACTCCACCAAGTACAGCAATTCAAAGTTATAATGCTGTTTGTGCTCTAATATTTTCCTTTTAATTATAATTTGGGAAATTGGGGTTTATTAGAAAAAAAGAAGGCATCAGATTGGAATAATTTGTTCTATTTTTCTCCACTCAGCACCATGACAAAGTAGAACATTTTCCAGGTGAAATATTGATTTGGAAAGGCCTGGAAAAATTCCTGATGTCACAACAGGGCTCTGGGGTGGACTGGATCTCATGATGCCTGGCACGGAGGGAGCATGGGGTCTGGACTGCTGGCCTGGGGGCACTGTGGCTACTGGGAAGTATTCAGTGGGAGATTTCAGAAGCTAACTCCAGGTCATGTGGAATTATAGCCTCAGATGCTACAGACTCAGGTGTGGTCAGGCTAGTGGATCCCATCTGTCCGTCCATCCCTCCAATCATCCTACCATCCATTCATCCATCCTTTATTGAATGTTAGGCATATATTACGTCCCTACTTTTGTATCTAGTGTTTTAGAAGATGCAAAATGAATATTTAAAATTCTTTCATTTAGTCATCCAACAAACACTCACTGAGCATCTATGTTCCTGGTGCCATGGTATGTGCCAAGGACACAAAAGTGAAAGCTGGAGCTATCACTATCAGGAAACCACTGATACTTTCTGTCAATACAGATTAGTCTGAATTTTCTAGACTTTGATATAAGTGAAATTATGTAGTACGTATTCTCTTTTGTCTGGCTTTTTTCACTCAGCACAATTATTTTGAGATTCATCCATACCATTGTATGCACGAATGGTTCAGCCTTTTTTTTTTTCCTGGGTGCTATTCCATTGACTGGATTTACCATCATTTCCACTGTTCTAGGAGCATTGTCTTCGCGTCTTTCCCCATATACTGTTCTTGCTGCTTGTTGATACGGTTTCACAGTTCAGATATCTGATGAGCACATCCCATATTTTTCGAGGTGGATGTCACTGACCAACAGAGACATTGGCTCGCCCATGGGTCGGTTGTCTTTCAGTGATCCAGTATGACCTGGCTGTGGAGAGGGGCTGTGTTATCTTAAATGTGGTTGTTTAAGGTGCTATGGGCAGGGCACGCTTTGGGACCATAACTCCAGCACCGTCGTGTGTGGGGATAGCAGGTTAGTATATCCAGCATCTTCCCCAATAGACCAAATGCCAAACCTGTTTGCAAAGTAATTATACAGTCGCTTCTGGGCAGAGGGACCAATCAAAGCCTGGATGTATTCATTGCTGAGAGGCAAAATCTAATGTTTCAATCTGTTGGCTAGCTTTGGTTGCTTCTGTTTGGTTCCTAAACATTGCTCAGATTTTCACTCAATTCTTACTTTTTCTCATAAAGCAAGTTCTTAAAGTGACCAGGAATCTTCATTCACTATCAAGTACCATCTATACGTGAGGCACTGTGCATTGCCCTTAACAGATGACAAAGAACATTTTGCCTTGTGACCTCAAAGGACAAATGTTGAGTGGTTCTTTTTTTTGTAGAAGCTGCATCTTTCTTCAAATAAGATTTGATTTCAAAAGGTAAAAGTCTGTTGGTTTCTACAAAAAATCAAAGAGACCTACATACTTTAAGAACTTGAAAGGGAAATATAATCAGCCACAATACATACTAGTATGTTTCATTTCCCATATTTGAGGTCTTCCTATCCTGCTATCTCCGGGGTATAAGAGTCAAAGGAAGAAGAAGCAGAGAGAGAATTATTCTTCCTGCGGCTCTGTGGTGACCTTGGGGGTTTCTGTTCTCATATCCATTCCATCTCAGTTGCGGAGTTTAATACAATCACACCAGTTCCATTTGTCTTGCCAGGTTGACCAGGAAGGTGTCTGAGACCTGATTCTGGCCAGTGAGACATGAGGCAGCATCTGTTGGGGGCAGAATCCCAAGAAAGAGAGAGTGGGTCCACTGTGTTTCTGGACATAGCCACGTGTGTGTTTGGTAGGGCTGCCATAACAAAGCACCAGACTGTGTAACGTAAACAATAGAAGTGTATTGTCTCGCAGAAGTCCAAGCTCAAGGTGTCGGCAATCTTGGTTTCTTCTGAGATCTCTCTCCTTGGCTTGTAAGTGGTGGTCTTTTCTCTGTATATATGGTCTTCCTTCTGTGCATCTGTGGCCCAATCTCCTCTTCTTATAAGAACGCTAGGGCTTCCCCGGTGGTGCAGTGGTTGAGAGTCCGCCTGCCGATGCAGGGGACACGGGTTCGTGCCCTGGTCCGGGAAGATTCCACATGCCACGGAGCGGCTGGACCCGTGAGCCATGGCCGCTGAGCCTGCGGGTCCGGAGCCTGTGCTCCGCAACGGGAGAGGTCACAGCAGTGAGAGGCCCGTGTACCGCAAAAAAAAAAAGAAGAATGCTAGTCTGGGGACTTCCCTGGTGGTCCAGTGGTTAAGACTTCACCTTCCAATGCAGGGCGTGTGGGTTCGACCCCTGGTCGGGGAGCTAAGATCCCACGTGCCTTGTGGCCAAAAAAACAAAACATAAAACAGAAGTCGTATTTTAACAAATTCAATAAAGACTTTAAAAATGATCCACATCAAAAAAAAAAAATCTTTAAAAAAAAGAACACTGGTCTGATTAGGGCCCATCCTAATGACCTTGTTTTGCCTTAATTACCTTTTTAAAGACCCAATCGCCAAATACAGTCAAATTCTGAGGTACTGGGGGTTAGGACTTCAGTGTACGAATCTGGGGGACACAGTTCAGCCCATGCACCATGTCTGACATGATGCCTGGAACAGCCGTGGCCACCTCGCTGCAGCCCCGGGATATGTCCAGCACAGCCGGCAATGGGAACCCAAGAGCCGGCGGCCTGAGCTGCCTGCTCTGCTCCCTCCCACCTTGTGGGATGACAAATTTCCTTGTTGTTAATCCAGGTGGAGTTGGGGGTTTCAAAAGCAGCCTATGGGAGGGACATAAAACCCGAAAAGCGAGAAGTTGAGCCATTGGCGTTTGCAGGGCTCCTTTGAAGGGGAGAGAGGAGCACACTTTGTTTCTTCTTTTGGAGGCTTGATTGCTTTCCCCAACTTGTGAGCATGCACGCACACTGCCCAGGTCTCTGTTCACCCCTCTCCCCCTGGCCACTCATCCCTGGCTTCCAGGAAGGGGCCGGAGTCCCCACCTGCATCCTCAGTCACAACCCGCGTCTTCCTCCAGTCCTGGCTCCGGGCAGGCAAGAGCCCCATTGTGTCCCCTGAAACACACCTTCTCTGCGCTGTGTCAAGTGAATTGAATTCTGTCATCTTCTCTTTTTCCTGCCAGGCATCGACACAGAGGGGATAAGCAAAGACTAAGAGGAATTCTTATCCCCCTAAAGCAGAGATCCTGGGCATGTTCAACACACAGAGATGTGGTTGGTGCTACCACAGTAAGAAATCACAAAAATGAGCATAGGCTATTCTGAAGTCATATGGGAGGGATGCGTTAGGAAGTCTGGGGTTCAGGGAAGGGACTTAAACCAAGTGTCTCTGTCCTATTCTGCCCCCCATAGTGTAGGGTGCCTGAAGAGGGGGAGGGAGATGGGTCTCCTCTGCAGCCTGCGGCTGCACTCAGAATCCCAGCCTGCTCTGTCCCTCCTCTGAGACAGCCACTGCCAAGTTCATGCCAGGCAAACTTCCCTCAGGATAAGGATGACTGCCAGCTCTCCGGGGCAGGGAGTCAAGCCATGCAAGAGCAGAGCTCTGAGGACCTCACGTTACACCCCCCAAAATGGCGTCAGGAAGCACAGGACGGAGGTGGCTCCAGGAGCAGAGAAAGTACAAGAAGGCCTGGGATAGTGCCGGGACAATCTGGGCCTTGCAGATGCTCTGTGACAGTGCGTGTACTCAGGTCCTTCCGGGGCAGGGCCTCTGGGGCCGCCCACACCGGCCCGGCCACCCGGTCACTCTTTTTTTTTTTTTTTTTTTGAGGTACGCGGGTCTCTCACTGTTGTGGCCTCTCCTGTTGCGGAGCACAGGCTCCGGACGCACAGGCTCAGCAGCCATGGCTCACAGGCCCAGCCGCTCTGCGGCATGTGGGATATTCCCGGACCGGGGCACGAACCCGTGTGCCCTGCATCGGCAGGCCGGACTCTCAACCACTGCGCCACCAGGGAAGCCCCACCCGGTCACTCGTTTCCAGCACTGGTGCCACTGTTCCACCTGGCACCGACCCCCTGAGGGGCGCCAGCCACGCTGCGGCTGGGGAGGAGAGCCCCGTGCGGGGTGCTGGCCTCGGACACCTCTTTGCATACAGGGCAGACCCTGTGTATGGGGAGAAGTCCTGATTCAGAACTTGGAATTCGGATTTTCTGCTAATCAGGTACTTCTCCTCTGGCTGCAAAATAATTTTGTTTTGGTTGCCAAGAAACCCTTTGTTAACTGAACATGGAGTTGAGTGGCTACAGTACCATAATATGCCATGCAGATGTCAGGAGAACAGCCAGGTGACAATAGCCAGGTGCATAGTGGCCAGGTGACAATCGGGCCATTTCTCATGGCGGGCATGTCATACCGCACAAGTGTCTTCCCAGATTTTCCTCACTGGGTGCCGAGGCGCTGCTTTGTGATTGCAAACGCAGGATTCCCTCCCCAGGTCTGAGGCATGACCCCTCAGGGAGCTACCTGTGTCTAGAACCCAAGTCAGATTTGTTTTATAGGCTGATATCTTGCGGGCTGTCAGTCTGAGTGAACCACTCTCCTAATGATCAGATCATCATAATGGCGTATTCGTTTGATGCCGGGCAATGAAATATTGTTACCTCCATCGGGCTGGCTGTCTGCTGTGGACCTGATCTCATAATCTCTGCTTAACAGAAGCCTCCTTGACGTCTTTTGTAGTCAAGAACAGGTACCTGATAGAAGATCCCTTTGGGGAAAGGACTTTTGTGTCATTTAAAAAGCAATGATTAAAGTTTAATATTCCTAATAGTAATTGCGCTCTTTGTTTTTCACAACTGAGAGATATTGTTTGACTGAATCTCTGGGCAGAAGAGAAGCTGGCAAATAATCCTAGCTCTGAAAGCCCTGATAAAATCAATGTGTTCTTTTACTTTAGAGACAGAGGAGGGTCATGCATTGTTTGCCAGGCACTTTCCTAGCACACGGATACTGTGGGCCATGAGGTGGGTTCATATCTGTTTGCTGAGAAATCAGATACAAGCACGGGTGGGGTTGAGAGTGTCGATTAGCACGAGGCCTCAAGTAGATGCTTTGTTTCTCACCTGGATGGGCTGAATTTAGTGTTCGAAACGTGGCCCGAATAACAACAAAGTAGTCCAAAAGTTGGCTTTCAAACACCTTTTAGTGGATAGAATTGGAGTTTTTTGTTTTTTAAAAGAGTTATTTCCCCTGCTAGCAGGTAGTATTCCATCTGTGACAGCCAGCGTTCTTTAAGTGCAAGCAACAGCAACTCTGCTGAACTTAATCTGAAAAAGAGTTTATTAAAATAATATTGAGCGGCAAATATATCTAAACTATTTGGACAACCAGGGATGCAGAAGAGCCGGTATGAGCGCACCTAAAGGACACCTAAATCAGAATACAGTGGCTTCAACCATTTCCTGTCTTTTTATTACTTTGAGATTCAAATGTCAGGAGAGAGTAATTCGTTCAATTGCTCTAAGGGATAGCTCCAGAATTCCCATGTAGAAGGGACTTCTGCACTGTAGCAAGCACAGTGCTTGGGGTGATTTTGTAAAGGGCCGTGCGAGGGGGCAGGTGGAGGTACTTTGAGTGACCTGTAGCATCTGAGTCGCTTCTGAGAGCCAAGGCTACACACCCACCCCCTGGCCAACGACAGCATAGTGCGCCTTGACTGACAGACCTTCAAGACTGGGGAAAAGAAAACAACAGGTTCTTTCCACCCCACCTTCTTTAAACATGTTGTTGGTAAATTCTCATGACTTAAGCCTCTGACAGTTTCTAGGGCCTAAAATGGCAGCTGCTCCTTCTTTCTAGAGCAGCACCTTCTGTCCCCATGGCCGTACCATGGGTTGTCTACTCAATGTCCATTTCTAACCCCCTTCTTTGCTGGCAGAAGCCATTTCTCACAAAAAGTCTTGAAAAAATGCCATGCACTGATTTTGGCATTCTCTCCTGCAGCTGGGTCATGTGACCTAATTCTGGCCAATTAGACACAAAGGGAAGTCTGGCTGGGATACAGATTTGATGTTGCAAGCTGTGGCAGCCATTTTGGGATGGTGGGGACAAGACCAAGGTGGGGTCAGTGAGATGGGCAGATTTCAGTCCTCACGGGTCAAGTACAGGAGGGCCACACAGATGCTCAGATGGAGATTCCTTGATGGGTTTCCAAGAGCAGGGGCCAGGGGCAGTCAGCTGCTCCCCCTTCCCCCAGGACTCTATCCCTGAGCAGATGGCAGGTCCTCACTGCCCCCCTCCTCTGCCACTTTGAGGGGATCAGCCGGGGCTGGGGGCTGAGGGAGCTTCTCACGGGAGGAGATATTATGGGCTGACCTCTTTGTGAGGACCTGGCTCCTCACTGTGCCAGGGACGTGAGAGGAAGGCCTCAGCATCCCGCTTCACCACTCACCATGGCCAACCCTCACCCTGGTCTCTGACTCCAGACCAGAGGGCTTTAGCAACTTGGCATTAAATCTCTTTGGCTGTTCATGCAGCCTTGATGTTGGGCTACACAGTGTACTGATCGCTGTGATTTTATACATTCTTGGAGTTCGGCTCTAGCTTTGTATGAAAGCTCTGGAGACTGGATGCTTTCTGGTTCCCTAGACTAAGTTCCATCTTGGTGATGTGACCGGCAGCCCAGTCCCCTGGGAGCCGGGGACAGGTTGTGGGGCGGCAGCTAAAGCTCTGTTTCTCCCTGCCTGTCTTCTCTAAGAGTTGCAACTGCTCCCCAGCTTGGGCTTCTGAATTTCCCTGGTGCCTTTGCTCCTTTTTGTCCACAGAATGAATGAGTACTGATGGGCTAAGAGACCCAAATGCATGGCATAAAAAATTAAGTGTTTATTCACTCATATGAAAACAGCTCAGAGGCAAGCAGTCCAGGACTCAATCTCCTCCTGTCTTTCTGTTTGGCTGTAGGATGACTGAGATCTTCAGCTTTCTAAAATGGCTGCAGGAACTCCAGCCATTATGTCCACAGTCTAACTGAGAGTAAAGAAAAGGACAAGCAGCTCCAGGGGCGCTCTCCCAGAAACCCACTTGCATCTCCCTTGCTAATCCTCTCTCCTCACTTCCTAGCAAGTGGGATTAAGTAGGACCTAGGTTGGGGAGTCAGATGCTCTTTCCTGGACTCTGAACTTTGAGGAAGTGAGTTAAAGATAGGGCGAGAGATGGAAAAGCATCCACGGTGCAGGAGTCCAGGGGCTCAATCCTCCCTCAGGAACCGGCGCTCTGGTGCCAGCATCTCCCGGTGGGGGAGGTGGTGGGAATACCGGCGACGCACTGGGTGATTTTGTGGTCTACATGGCTCTATTCACGTCCTCCGCCTTCCAGTCCATTTGCCAAACCTTGTTCCCTAGTTCTGATCATAGATTCTATGAGCTACTTGGTAGCCTTATATTAAACTCCTTTATGGCTTAAACTAACTAGAGTGGTTATCCGTTCTTTACAACAGAGAGCAGTCACGGGCACTTGGACGTCAGCTTCCTGTATAGGGGCTACTTTGCCTGGGTTGCTTTTCGCCACGGACTTTTTCCCTCTCTCAGTGTGCGTCTCCAACACTCAGCAGAAGAAGTGGAAGTTGACCTGGGTCTGGGAAGAGAGAGAGAGAAAAAGGTGTCAGGAGAAAAAAAAGCAGTGTGAACAAAGCCACGACGGCCAGAACCAGCAAAGCGTGCACAGGAGCCAGGGATGAGCACCTGATGTAACACAGCAGGTTTGGCCTCCCGGCGCCAAAGAGGGACAGATGGGTGTGTAAGGGGCTGGGAGAGCCATGGAATCACAGTGCAGCGGAAATGGAGGGGCCGAGGAAGGATTCTGAAGAGGGAAATGACCTGAGGGAAGCAATGTTAATACAAGTCAGTAGATCTTAAAAAAACCAATTCCTAAGTCTCAGCCTGGAAAACTAGATGGCAGAGCGGTCCCCTGTGAGGCATCCACTGTTTCATGATGCCATTGTGGGTCCTGGTGCAGAGTTCCTACAATGGGTGGCATTGAGGGTGAGGTGTTAGTGAGAAGAAGGAACTTGACTATCACCATGGAATTGGCCCCCTCACCAGGCTGAGATTCCCGTTACTCAGATTATTTAAGCCAGACTGGATATCCAGCCTGTCGTCCTGTGGATGATCTTGGGAGGAAGGAGGGATTTGACTTCAAAGGTCAATTTAACTTCTGTGAATCTATGAGTCAGTGAAATAAGGAGCCATCCAGATTTTAAAAATATATAACACAACGCTATTTGCATGTAATAAAGATACCTGTGCACAAAACAGTATGCATTTTACAAGAATATATATTTTGTAAGATTACATACACCTTAAACACAGTTGAATGGCCTTTAGTGGGAAGCAGGAATGATGTATGACGATAAAGGGAATTAATTAATTAGTGAGAAGGGAAAGAAAAAGATGAGATCCAAATATGTATTTTGGGTACTCATAAAAAAAGACATGAAATAGTGGAATGCCAGTTTCTGATTTAGTTGGTAGAATAAACTCCTCAGTAGTCAGCAGTCGGAATCTTATTTTTAAGCTCTCATTATTTTTAAGAATACTAGACTTGGCTTGTAAATGTCTCTTTTATGCTGTGACATTATTATTTACTAAAGCAATCAAAGGAGAAGCACTTCTGATACTGTCATGTCCCAACCGGATCTCTACTTGAGAACTCTGTAACTTAAATCACCCAGCCACAGTTTGTTTTAGTTTGCTACTCGTGATAATATGAGAGAGAAAATATAGTTGATTTAAAAATTTGTTTTAGTAGGATTTTTCTAGGGCAATTTTCTCAAGTGGTTTTTCACAATTACCTATATCATCAGGGAAAGGTAATAACCCTTAAAAGACTTTGCATCATTATACAATGTATTTGATTTTGAAAAGAGGAGGGAAAGTCTCTCTCTCTCTCTCTCTCTCTCTCTCGCCCTCTCTGCAATGAGATTCACTCTTTCCTGCCACGTATCAAAAGCTGGGTTGCAAAACTGCTTTAATGAGCCACCACAGCTAACTCAGCTTCACTTAATTTAAAAAGAGATGTGAAATTACTCCCATGTAAAACTTGACATTCAGATTGTTTACCAATGTGTCCTCAACAAGATCAGTCACTTTCTTGACTGTGTTTTCTTTCTTGTATCTCAGACAACCCATATGGGATCACTTTCCTTCTGCCTAAAGTGCATTCTTAAAAACTGTGCTACTGAAAGTGTAGTCCACAGAAAGATTGCCAGTCTTCAAACTGTCAGTTACCACCACAAAGTACAGAAATTGAGAATCTAAAACTTGTATAGCAATTTAGCATTGCCGAATATCCAAGGGATGATCAGTGTACTTGACCTGTTGAGCAAGGAATAAACCAAAGGTCCAAGTCTATGACAGATTGAACATTTAAAAAAATACAAAATAAAAAACCTGGTTCTTCACCATGAAAAATTTGAGAAACACTGCTTTAGAAATTCCTCTCTTGAAGGTACGCTGGTGACAAAATCTTCATTTGTATTTTACTTTCATATTTGCAAGGTAGTTGCACTGGCTATAGAATTCTACATGGACAGTGATTTTCTTCAGTACATGAAACGTATTTTTCCATTGGCTTTCAGCTTGTATTGTTACTTTTGAGAAGTCAGCTGTCACTCTAACCATACCCTTTTTATTTTCTTGTTTTTAGATGCTCTCTTTGCTTGTAGTTTCCTGCAGTTTCATTGTGATATGCGGAGGTGTGAGTCTTTTTATTTACTCTACTAGGGATTTGTTGTACTCCTTAAATCTGGAATTTGGCATCTTTCATCATTCTGGAAACTTTTCCATTATTATATCCTCGAATATTGGTTCTTCCCCCCTTCTCTTTCTTCTCCCGCTTCGAAACATCAAATAAAATGTATATTAGATATTATCAGTCTGTTCTCTATGCCTCTTACCCTTACTTCCATATTTTCCGTCTTTTTGTTTCCCTGTGCTGCAGTCTGGATACTGTTTTCTGACTATTTAAGGTAATGAGCGCTCTGTTGATAATTAGTGTCTGATAATCCACTATCTGAAGTTTATTTCTGATGCCTCTTGCTTGTGTTGGTTGCTACTCATGGCGTCTCACTTCCTTGTTTGCCTGATTACCCTTGATGGCAATCCTACCTCACAAGGGGTTTATGTTTGCTTCTGCTGGGTTCTTGGGGCCTTACCAGTCTCAGACACTTAAACCCAGTGTAAAGCTTTAGGTAGTCTGAACTGGGATGCCAATCTTTAGGTTTTGGTTACTTCTGGTTCACTTTTACCCTAAGACTGCCCTCTTCTGGGTTCCAGCTTATCTGGGGGCCACCACATCTTTTGTAAACTCTGGACTATGATTTGTATCCTCCTCCATCATGAACTTCACAGGATGAAAATTCATATTTGCCCAGATTGGCAAATGTGCTACAGATTCCTTTCTACCTTATCACCTCTTTAAGAAGGCAGTTTCTTTATTTTAATACGCAAATTTTGGTTGTTTTCAGCAGTATGATTGGTCCAAATAGCCCACTTTACTATTCCTCAAAATATCATGCACTTCTATTCCTTATTTGGAGCAGAGAAATGACTAACGTAAGAAGTACTTCGGGATGGGACGTCCCTGGGGGTCCAGTGGTTAAGACTCCATGCTTCCACTGCAGGTTCGATCCCTGGTCGGGGAACTAAGATCCCAGATGTGCTTTGGGAGTGGTCAGCAGGAGAGAATGACCATTGGAGTAAGAGACTAGAGGAGTCATGTGGGAGAGGAGTTTACTTACCCTCGTTGCTCCAGGACACAAAACAAAGTCCCCACTTTGACTCTTTGGGTCACTTAGGCACAAATATCATGTGAGGTTGGGTCAAATTCGATGCATCAACAATGATCCATTTAGTAGAATTTGTGGACATTTTTGTCTGTCCTAAAAAATATTTTCAAAGACAATTTAGACTGTTCATGCCCATTAAAACAAAACTCTCATTTTCTTTAGAAGAATCTATCTGAAAAGGGGGCACCTGGGTCTTATTTCCCACACTAGAGATTGCAGGCTAGAATTGCAAGCTGTGTGAACAGTTCATTTGCAATTCTGGGATTGGTCCCTTGAACAAACAAAGTTGCCTCAAATGAGAGTTGCCAAAATGTCATATTACATAAATACTGGAATTCTACAGCAGTGTTTCTCAAAGATTAATACATTTACAAATCACATGGAGATCTTGTTAAGACGCAGATTCTGATTCAGTAGGACTGGGATGGGCCAGATATTCTGCTTTTTTTTTTACAAGCTCCCGAGTGATCCCAGAGCTACTGGTCCCCAAACCTCTCTTTGAGTTTCAAGGCCTATAGCTCAGAACATTTCACAGTGAACCTGGATCTGTGTTCTTTCCCTAAACCAGGCTTCTCCACATACGGAAGGATTTTTGGAATTTAATAAAAACTGGAATGTCAAGAGAAGAGCCATCTTAATTGGCAATGCCATTAAGTATTTACAGTGTGCAGCAGGCCCATCCCTTCACATGGGCTTATCTTTTGGGGCCCCAGAAATGTGGGCAAAGAAGAATCCATCATGATCCTCTATGGAAGCAGAAACCCAAACCAAAATCTGTCAGCAGTTTCACATTTCTGTCATTGAACATACTAATGAATGGTTGTTTTTATTATTTTTCTTTACTTGTTTTTTTTTTCCAGATCAATCATTTTGTTTTTATTTTAATCAACCCTCTCTATCTTAATCCTTGCTTGCTCTAAGAAAACACTTTTATTTGAAAAGCTTTGTCTTTTAGTTAAGTAAATAGTTGGAAGGGAAGAGAATGGGGGGGGGTTGAAGGGCAGTTCCTTCCTGTGAAAGTCAGACCTGCCCTTTGCAGAACTGACCAGGTAGCAACCTGCAGTGCAGGGCCATGTGGAGAGCAGAAAAGATGCTGGAAATCTCGGGACTACAGATGCCAGCAGCCCCAAGTCTTAGGGGAGGCTTTGTTAAACTGGAGACAGGTGGGGTCCCTTACTCAAAGGTCAGCTCAGATGGGGAGGAAGACAGGTCAGCCAGTTTGTACTAGTGATGAAATTCCCCAAAGTAAGACTTTAAACGGTAAAGCTAAGCCACACCTGAAATTCTCCATCCTTCAAGAGCATAAAATTTGAGCATCCCTGGATGGGTGTGCAGAAAAAACATTGGAAGTATTTTGCTGAGAATTAGGTGGTGTGTTGTTGGGGAACATCTCCCATGAGAGGCTGGATGGGGCCACATATGGACTAAGTGGTCCAGGAACCAGAGTACTTTCTTCCTCCAGGCTCTGCTCTCCAGCACTGCATCCTCCCTCTAACTCGTTGGGAGCCACTTCTGCATAAGATGGTACCAAGTTCTCAACACTTGTCTTCATTTAGGACCTTGCTCCTCAAAGTTGTGGTCCACAGGCCTGCAGCATCAGCATTGTATGGGAGCTTCAAGAATGTAGGTTTTCAGGCCTCACCCCAGACCTCCTGAATCAAAACCTTGATTTTTAACAAGATCCCCTGGAAGTTTACATGCATATTAATGTTTGAGAAATGCTGACCTAGAAAACAGATAAGTTGTTGTAACTGAAGATGCCCTTCCTTAGCCAAGTTTGGAGAACTGACTTTTCCTGTGGCCTGGCCAGGAAAGCAGGTGAGGGCTCTTGGTAAACTCCTTCCTGAGACAGAAGGACCTCTCAAGGAAGCCCGAGATTCTGGATCATCAGTGTTTATATGGACTCATTCTCGTGCTCCAACTTGTGAGTTTGGAGTTGGCTGAATCTTTTTTTTTTTTTTTTTACTTTGATATAATGAGATAAATATATGGTGTGGGATTATCTTACTCTTTCTTCTCTAGACTGTTCCAGAAATAATCATCCATAAGCCTTCGGGGAGTTGAGATGAAAGCTTTTGGAACATGAAATTTTGGTTTAAATGGGATTTTTGCTGGTGTTACTAATTAAGATTCTTGTCAAAACTAGGCCAGCTCCATGCCATCCAGTTGGCAGTATGTTTAGAATCCCTCTGTAAACACACAGCGGCTTGTACAAATAGGGAGGCTTTTCTTTCCCATCATAAGGAGGGCCTGAAATAAATCCCTGACAACTCTAGAAGTTTATCTTTGCCATAAAAACAGTGGAATTCATTGAAAGCTACCTCACAGCACCCAGGCGGGATACGGGCTGGCCAGTTAATTGGCCGTGGGAACAGGTGGGTGGTGGGTTTCATTCTAGTCAGGCTGCAAAGGGGAGAGCCATCTTAGCTTTGCTTTCTGGAGCATTTAAAGCTTTGCAGTTAGGTGATGCTAGTATCCAGATAGAGTAAGCAAGATGCCTGGTTTTCATTAATGACGCTGTAGGACAACTCTGTAGCTGCCCTTGATGAAAAAATTCTCCCAAGCTTTACATGGCTAGTGGCTGGTATCACCGTGCTCCTCTTTGAAAGAGAAATCACAGTTGTCAACTCCTGACTTCTGTATGGTTAGTTGAGAGAAAGGAAGAGTTTTACTCTTTTTTCTTTAATAGACTGTGTGGCAGGCAGTGATCATGGGTGGCCAACACAGCCTAAAAAGCTAAGTAGCTGGACGGAGCTGGGGTTGGAAGAGCCGTAAGGGAGCAAACAACACCAGCCCAGGGCTTTGTATATTGTATGAGCAAATAACCATGTGTTGAGTGAATGAGCAATTGATTCTCCACAGGGACAGAGATTTTGTTTGTCGTGTTCATCTCTGTATGCTCAGAGGCGAGAACGGTGCCTGGTAAGTAGCAGACTCTCGATAAATCTTTGTTAAATGTGTGAACGGATTGGACCATTCGCCTTTGGGAGGTAGCTCTTGAAACTGAGTTCATTTTGCATCACTTAAGTTTGCTTTTTTTTTTTTTTAATAAGATAATGTACGGCGAATAATCTACCTTTTTTTGTGGAGCTCTGCTCTATCTTTTTTTTTTTTTCTCCTGCTGCGCTTTTCTTCCCATTTCCCGGTGCCTACAGAATCCCCATACTTATTTCCCCTGCTTACTTGATGGGGTCCTCCAATATCTGAGCTGATCCAAGGACTATTGCTGGGTTAATGCAAACTGCTTGTTTATCAAAGCGGGACATGAAGATACGGGCCAAAATCCAGTATCCAGTTTACAGACTTTTTAAAAACAACGGCTGTAGGGATTTTCCTTTGGAAATTTGCTAAGAGCTAATGTAAGATTTAAGTAGATCTTAATGTAAGATCTAAGTACATCTCACAGAATGGCAAACAATTTTCCTAGTTATTGGGCACTGCTCAGGCGCTGTATAAAGACCTGGTGTGTTCAGGCTTTAGAACTGCTTGGATAGAGAAGCCATGTGAGGGTGAGGCCGTCAAATTCTGCCCGATCGCATTTACTCTGAAGCTAAGCCAGTGATATGGCTGATTGCAGGAATCAGACAGCAAGTAGCGCGCATCCAGCATGAGCAGTGGGGACAAGCCTGTCTCCTCCGACGGCACATAGGCTGGAAGGCAGAGAGAACTCAGGCTCCTACCCGGTGCTGCCGTGTGATTCCATCAGTGAGGGAGGGGAGAGCTGCATCTTCTGTCTCCTTCCCAGGTTGGGATAGTGATGATGTGTCTTGACACTGAAGTGACTTTGCTCAATTCAAAGGTGCTCTGATGGAGAAAGGGTTTCTTTTTGAAAAGACCTTCATATTTTTCTTCTAGGTCTTTCCTACCAAGGGAGTAGGGCTCGTGCAACTGAGTGAAGGGTACCTGGGAGGGAGGGCGATCTGGCCTCCATCCAGGGTCAGGGAGAGAAAGTACTAATGACATTTCTAGCTGTGTGACCTTGAGCAAGAGCCTCAGCCTCTCTGAGCCTCAGGTGGACAGGTTATTACCACTTAGGGGGTAATTACATTTCCCTTGATAAACGCCTTGTTGGCACGCGGTAGTGATACTTGCTACCATTTATTGAGTACCTGCTATTATTATGACCTAAACTTTGAGAATTAACAGTATAGATTACAAAAGGAGTTATCAGCCTTGTGTGCTAATCTGGGTACCATATCATTAAGAGGAGAGACAGCGAATGTTTCTTTGCATTAACCCATTTTTCTTTTGAACCTTCACGTGTGTTATAATAATAGGTGAACATAACCACAGGCCAATTCTGTGGTTCAGTATCAACGTCTCCTTTCTAGAG
This sequence comes from Delphinapterus leucas, assembly GCF_059928025.1. Classification (NCBI taxonomy): domain Eukaryota; kingdom Metazoa; phylum Chordata; class Mammalia; order Artiodactyla; family Monodontidae; genus Delphinapterus; species Delphinapterus leucas. The sequence goes on along the minus strand of NC_143130.1, from coordinate 17,377,014 downwards.
CTCACTTAGCTTGGATTAGTGGCTAAATTTGGTTACTTCTCTATATGTATGTGTGTGTGTGTGTGCATGTGTGTAGGGTATGTATGTGTGTGTTTTGAAAAATTTTGAAAAATTTCTGTTATGCTGTTGGCCTAGGATCACTATTCAGAAAGCTGCATGCTGTAATAATTTGTGCAAAAACCTTGTAGAATTTACCTATCCCGTAAGATGCTTTAAAAACATTTTTTGAAAGAATCTCCAACTTAAAGTTGCAAATACAGTATTTTTTTTTAGTGGGATTGTTTGAGATCAAGTTGCCAACCTAATAGTTGATCATTTCTGAATACCTTAGTGTGTATTTCTTATAAACAAGGATGTTCTTCTGTGTAACCACAATGCAACCATCAAAATTAGGATATTAGAAATGACACATTTCTATAATTTACCTCTGACCCCATTCCAGTATCACCAACTGTCCAAATAATGGCTGTATAGCAAAAGGATCCAATCCCAAATCATGCACTGCATTTAGTTATTTTGCCACATTAGTCTCTCTGTCTGGAAATTTTCTCAGTCCTTGCTTAATGATCAGGATGTTGACATTTCTGAAGATGACAGACTAGTAGCACGCAGAATATCCCTCAGTCTGGGTTTGTCTGATGTGTGCAGCCTCCACTGAAGCCAGCCCCGCATGGATACCCTTCACACACAAGGCTCGCGTCCCCTGGGCTGGACCACTGCCTGACACCCCTTGCAGGCGACCCTTCTATGCAGATGTCCCCTTCATCCTCTTTGGCTTCTTCACCCCACTCTGGGCCACTGTGACCCCTTCCCTCCAGCCCTTGCGTTGTCTCACCTAATATCTGTAGGACTGGGTAGTTCAGAAAAGGTTGGAATAAGAAGGACCATACCAGTTTTTTATGATTTGGAATACAAGCCTTTCCTTAGTTTGAAAGATTGTCCCAGTTAGTTCAAATCACCCTGAAACTTGAGCTGGTGTCAACCCCATCCCTGGAATGAGACAGAAACCGCAGAGCTAGGATGCTCTCGAGTTGATCACCAGGAACAAAGGTTTCCTTCCCCAGCCTCACATTGTTCATCAATGGCATTTCTACTGCTCTTGTTACTGTTCTCAGTTCTCTGCTTATGCTTCTCAAATCCAGCAAACAAACAAAACTTTCACAGCCACCGATGCTTTCTACTGATGAAGTGGGAAAGAATTACAACACTACAGTTTTAGGTGAGGAAAATAACAAAGCAAAGCAAAAGTCCTTTTCAAGCGAAGTATTACCCCAAAGACTGGGATTTCACTCAACCTCACTTTAATCTCTGGTGCTTTCTGTGTCTTACTGCAACCATCCCACCTGGAGGGGACTTCTAGCACCCATTGCTGTTCAGATGTGTACCCCTTTGGGATGGGTTGGTGCCCAGGCTTGCCCCACGTCACGTGTTACTAGAGCGGGGACAGCCTCCTGCAGCAGTCGCTCTTCCAGGTCACATTTGTGCTTTGCGGCTCACCAGCTTCCTGTTTCATGGCAACACCACTCATCCGTTTCAGAAGAAGCTTCCACTTAAAAATACCACCGTGGCTCCTTGTGTTCAGAAGTGTGAAATCAAAGTAGATATTTTGGAAAAAGCTTCTTGAAATAATAGGAACTTTTGACTGCTGTTTTCACATAATTTCTTTCAAAAGCATTCCTGATGTATGGCTAAGTGTTGATCTAGGCAATGCCACTTGAAGGGGGAGGGATGGTATTTTTAAAATCCTCTTACCTGTTGACATTAGCTTCCTGGATTTTTTTTTTTTCTTCTTTTAAACAAATCTTAATGGAACAAATGACATGACAAAATACTCTGAAAGCATCTGTAACACGAGCTTCACCTACACACGCCTCCAGTTAATCATCTCGACAAGTCTGAATGCCCGTTTTCGGTGGGTGTCTCTGGGGCTGACTCACGGCTCCACGCTCTGAGCCCAGGGTCTCCGAGTTCATTCCCTACACACTTGCCTCTCTTTCTTTGATGTAATCAGGCAAGGCAAAGCAAGTGCCCTCTCAACTGTTTTGAACCCCTGCATCTTCTGTCAAATGAGTTTGGCTTTTGAATGGTGCCTGGAGGGAAGAATTTCCTAGCACTAGATTTACATTATTTTCCTGCTGTGCTTTAGCTATCATTTAAAAAATTCCATTCACACTAGCAGAGGAAATAGTTTCAAGAAAATAAAGGGATTGAAAATCTATCTCCTCTGCACATTCATAATTCCCACTCTGTCCCACTGTCAAAGAATCAAAGCATCAGGCCAGCAGACGTTGGCTAGAAAGACCTTCTCCAGAGGTGAAAACACAGTCGGAAGGAGATGTGGATCCTTCAAACTGCTTTAATCTTCTCTCTATATGGGCAGGAAAGTTGCTTCTCAGAGTGGGATGGAGTGTGAGAGTGGTGGGTATGTGGCCTTGGGAGTCAGACCACTCTAAGCCATTGCTCGTCAGGGAGAGAAATCTGGGTGGCAAGACGGCATGGTACGTGGTGTGAGACAGGTGACAGTAACACAGGGCTCACCTGGAAATGAGGGGAAGATGTGCCCAAATCCTTCCTCAAGCTGGGGGAAATGCAAGACATCAAGAACATTGGGGCTCAGCTCTCCTCAGGGAAGCTGAGACCTTCATGTCATAATTTTCACAAAGCTAACTTAATAGGATCTGTAGATAGCAAAGTGCTTAAATTAAATCCAGCTCAGTCAAGTGTATCTAGAGAATCCCTTGAAGAGATGCTGAGAGAAGCGAGCGATATATCTGATCACGATTCTTAACGAGGCTGATTTTCAGACTGGTGTGGAGAGCAGACTCCTACAGTTGTGAAATTGGACAGCTCATGATCAAGTGTTGGTTCTGTGTGTGAACCAGGTCCCCGTTGGTGGACAGGGTCGGTGGGCACAGCTGCCCGAGTGAGCCTGTCCAGTAGGAAGGACGTGCCCACTTTGCCAGACTGATAGACTGGAAGGTCCAGGAACATTTTCTTGTCCCTATGGTCTACGTATTTGATGCACCGCCTAGGCCTAGAGACTTATCATTCCCATCTGTGATGGAAAGATCATGTAATGGGAAGACTGTGGAAAATCAACTTAATGTTTTGATTCTATTGCTTAAGAGTAAACACAAGGACCCACCAAGCAGTTGATGGTCATCTACCATCACTAATTTGGGTTCTGAAATATTTCTTGCACCGGCCAGCTCTCAAGCCCTACTTTTCTGCCATTAGGCAATACTTTTAGTGTTAAGATGTTGAAGGGACGACCTAGGTCATGTCACCGAGTCTTGATACTTAACTGAACCTTTAAAGCGAGTCAAGGCGGACCCCAAAAGACCAGTACAGGAGGCAGGCACTTTTTGGTTTAGTGGAAGGAAGGGAAGGCCTATAACTGGGTCACAGGAAACCAACTTCCAAGACAGATGCTCTGAAGTATCGTCATCTCTGGAACAGTTAGCTTCCTGCTGGCCTGACGTGAGCTGGGCAGCTCCCAAGGTCACACCGTGGCACAGACAGGACAAAGCTTCGTGGAGTTCGCCTGGCCCCTGTCTCCTGCCCCATCCATCTCCCTGAGTGCTTCTTGGCTTGGGGTATGCGCCACACATTAGTGATGGGTAGAGTTTGCCGTGAGAGGGCTTAGAAATATACATGAACTTGAGGCATCGAATCCTGAGCAGGAAATGAGAGCCGAGTAGAGGGATGAAAGCTCTTTTGGAAGGAGAGAGCATTCCCTCAGCCGTCTTAGACCTGCCAAGCCCAATGCTGTTCTCCGAGTGGATGACAGGACTCAGTAATCACGTGTGACTGTCCGCGCTCAGGCCCCACTCCCCGTAGGAAAGTCTGTTGTGGATCTAAGTGTAGGAGTTTGGTAACATTCTGCCCTTGGGGTTTGTGTGAAGGGGAAAATCGTGCAAAGTCTTTTTTAGCTTTGACTTCTGTGATTCTATGGAAACAAGGCAGCAGTGCTGAGAATCCAGGGAAATAAAGAACAGCTAAGGCAGGGAGACTTCGGGGTGGGGCCGGGGAGAAAGCAGGAGGTACAGTAGGATGCATTGGAGACTCTGCTTGGCTGTTCGCTTTTGTCTCTGAGATCTGAAGTAAGGCAGGTTTTCAATGGGCTCTTGATTTGGATCTGAGGGGGAGACTTACTGGTAGCGTTTAGGGAACAGCTTTGGAGGAGAGGGAGGGCTGTCTGGATATCCTATTGTCTGGGCATATTCAACTTTGTCTTGTTAATAACGCCTTGGCATTTCCCCCGCCCTGTTAGGAACAATGGCACAATAAGACAACATTTCATTTGAATTGTACTCTCTATTTATTGTAATCATGGGATGGGAAAATCTCAAAGGCTCAGAAATGTAGCTCTGGGATGGTCTGCGTGCTTGAGACTGGGGCAGAGATGCGCGGTGCGTACTCCGTCTCTCCATCTGCGACGCTCCTGGATGGTTGAGACATACACTGAATTCGTGGCATATGGCCAGACTGCTCTCAGTCTGGGGTGAGTATATGGATATTTACATATACACAAACATGCCTGGAGCAGCTGTCTGTCCTTGTGTCTCCCTGGTGAAACCGGAGACAGGGCCCCCAGGTCAGCAGCGCCGGGCCATTGTCACTGCTCCTTCTGACAGCATGTTCAAGGTACAAGTCCCACAAGGACCTTCCTCTGAGGGTACAGGGAGCCGTCCTTCACTCTTTGATCGCACGAAGTGGTGCAGTTGGAGAGACAGATTGGAGATAAAGAGGGCTAGTGAGAAAGTACAGCTATTGATCTTGGTGAATTTGAGACTCCAAAGAACATAACCGGTTGTTCCGTCCAGCAGCTTGATTTGAACTTCAGAAGACCAGTTGAAATTAGCCCAGTGTCCCTTCTGTTCATCGGCTTTCTTCCACACTGGTGTAGTTTGATGTTAAATTATCTGATTAAAAAATAATAAGTGACAGGAAACTGTAGAGAAAAGGGACTTTTATCTAGGATTGGATATAAATGAGACAAACTGACAAGGATTGTACTTATGAATTTAACATAATCTACATGTAACCTGTTACAGGAAAGATTTCTAAGATGTTTAACAATTACTTGCTCATCAGTGTTCCCACCAAAAAACATTCCAGGGCTTGGGTGGCTGCCACCCTCTGGGATGAACAGGCGACTACACAGCCCGAGTCCCTGCTAGGAATTCACCGTGTGGAAGTGATGACACAGATACAGGTGTCGGTGTTAAGATCGTCATATACTGAAATCTGTGTTGAACGATGCACAGTGAGGAAATGGTGGGAGCTTTCTGGCCAGCTGGTGCTAATGTGATAAACACGCTTCTCTTTCTCCAGGTTGCCCAGCACAGCGCTTCTATGCGCAGAACAAGGTAGTTGTCACCCAGAGGGATGGTCCTGTGCTGTCTGGTGGATGCCTCTCTGCGGGGGGGCGAGGGTGACCTTCCCAGCTTGGATTGCCAATTATGTTCAGTGGTAGATGGGCTCCAAGATTACTGTCCCTTTAGTTCCTGCTCACGTCCCCAGGTGTGTGTTCCAGGATGCTGCTCTGCGCTAGCCTCGTGCGTCTGGAGGGGACTAGAGCATGCGGCCCCTGCTTGGCTGGGACCAGTTCATCCTATGACTCTCACCCTCGGCTGACCTCAGGTCACAAGTGCAGAACACCTTCCCTCCTGTGAACTTCCTGTCCGGGTCCTTGGCTTCTTCTCTGCCACAGACCACAGCCAGGGTCCCCTAGCCAACGTTGGCTGGCCTCTCCAATGTTCAGAATTGGGAAGCAACTCTGGCCGCTGGCAACAACCCCTCTGCAGAACCCTTCACCAAGGGTTCCTGGGGATGCCTTCCTCCAGCCACGAGTGTTTCTTCTGGGTTTCCCTTATGCTTGCGGCACCTGCTGGCTCTACAATTGTTTAACTAAGCAAAGCAGCCCAAGTTATTCCTCTCGCAAGAGTGAAAAGTCGGCTTCTCTTTCTCGGGCAGAGTACTGCTGAGCATTGGTTTAAATGCTCTGCGCTTCTCTGTACCTTGTAATGACCCTAAAGGGTCAAGCAGAACCTCCCAACTGAGGAATGGTGTTTGCATGTGGAGTGAGTGGATGTAAGCGTGTCCACGTAATACCAACCCACAGCAGACTGCCGGCCCTTGTGTAAGCAGGCCCCAGCTGTTCCGGCTCCCTCCTCGACCCTCTGCCATCTGTCACAGCCCTGCCCATCTCCAGGGCCCACGTAAATCACAGCCCTCTTTGGGGAGCCTCACTGAAGCCTTCCATCTGCCCGTGAACTGGCCGTGGTACCTTGCTCCATCCCCGCCATGGCTCTCCACTTGCTTGACACCATGAGTGTCTTTCTGTGCTTGTCCAGACACCCTGGAACAGAACCTCCTTGAGGAAGGGCCATGGTTTGGCTCACCCATGTGCCTCCCTCCCATGGCCCAGCCCGAATCACCCCCACATGTCATGCAGCTGATGTCCTGCAAATGTCAGCTCCATGAACTGAGGGGTGTCCAGAAAAATGAACAGAAAGTGCTGTGCCTCGGGGCTTGGGACTCCTGCCACGGGGTCCTGTTTGGTGAGCTGGAGGGGCACGGGAGACAGCCCTCTTCTTGACAGTAACGCTCTCTAGGGCTTGGGAAAGCCATTTCCTGTTATGAACAACGATCAGAAGAGCTCCCGTGCTGGGGTCTTTCCTTCCGTATTCTGATTTCTTCCACACAGAAAGCTGGAAGTGTTATTACTTCTGATTTTCAGATGAAAAAGAAACTCCGAATCAAGCTCTGGTCACTGTGGAGCTAAGGTTCAAATGCACTTATGTCTGTCACGTTTGTATTACCTCAAACTACCTCCACTGGCCTTTTTGGGACTCTGCTGTTATACAACCTCGAAGTCTCCCAGTTCCAGCACCCCTGAGGTCCTGAGTGGTGAGGTCAGAGGGGAGCCAGAGAAGGCTCTGCTGTCGTGATGGGACCAGCCTCTTTCTCCTCTGACCCAACCCCTTCAATGAAGGTCTACGTTGAAGTGTTGTTTTCTGGTATCACACACACAAGCAGAATGTGTTTGACCCCAGTGACATTTATCACCGTGTTGCTAATGAGCCTTGACTTAGCGCCAATGAACTCTACACAGTTCTAGCTGCCTGCTTTACGTAATACCCCTGGATGCCGCTGGATGCAGCACCTCACTTTTCCTGTTGATTTTGAGAACTTTGGGCCTGGTGTCCTGAGAGCTCTAAAGCGCTTCGATCACATGGAGGTTGGGATCCCACTGGCAGATGCAAGGGACAGGATGCTTCCTGCAACATTGTTAAACCTCTACCATTCAGGAGGGTTCTACTCGGCCATGTGATGCTAAGAGATTCGTGAGCTAATCCAGAACTGGAGAACAGTGGGTGGAGGAGAAGGACTTTCAGTGATGAGTAGGTTTAGTGGTAAGTAAGAGATATTTGTTCTCATGGCCCATCTAGTCCAGAGATACCAGTGTACCCTCTACACATCCATCTAAAAATTGTATCAGACCCAAGAGTGCCCTGGACTGTCTGCGGGCTTTTATTTCTCTAGTCCCTTGGGACTGCAATACACTCTGGAGGTTTTCAGTTAGCTGTTCACTGGAAACTAAGTGATAAGCATATCCCTGCATTACAAGGTGGAATTTATTGAAGGAAAATTAATGTGAGAGCAGACAACTATCCTTCTAGTTGCTTCAATGGCTTGCAAGGGAAACCGGGAAGCATGGTGGCCTTGGGTCTGTGGTTTGATGTGGTCAAGGAAGGTGGTCACTTCCAGCTGGAGGGTGGGCATGGGAGGTGGGGAGAGGGCAGCAAGAAGAACAGAAAGCGATTTGTTTCTCCGCAACTTAAATCTACAAAACAGTTACAAGATAATCCAAACATACCTTAGATTTACCAATCGTTAGCATTTAGCCACGTTTACTTTCCTTCACTTTCACACACACAAATATATTTATATAGGGTTATTTTTCTGAACCGTTTGAAAGTAAGTTGAAGCTGTCATGTCACCTCGCCCCTAAGTACTTCAGAATTCGTCCCCTCAGATGAAGGGCATTTACTTACATAACCACACGACTATCGTCACACACAACTAAACTAATAATTCTATAGTAAGGTTTAGTATATAGCACATAGTCACATTTCTCCAACTCTCCAAAGCTTTCTTTTGCAGCTTGTGTTTTTCAATGCATGAGAGGGAAAGAATTTTAATAGATACATATGGTTTTGAGAGTAGAAAAATTGGAGGGGTGAGAGTGAGGCCTGAAGAGTCACTGGGGTTGCATTTGGGGTAAATTATTCTGTGAGAGTCGTGCCCTGCCATTGTCATGATACCTGCTGTAACATAGTTCTTCATGGACTGTGGTATCAGGCTGTTTCTTTGTATGCAAGTCCACAAAAAGACTGAGTCTTGGGCTTCCCTGGTGGCGCAGTGGTTGAGAGTCCGTCTGCCGATGCAGGGGACACAGGTTCGTGCCCTGGTCCGGGAAGATCCCACATGCCGCGGAGCTGCTGGGCCCGTGAGCCATGGCCGCTGAGCCTGCGCGTCCGGAGCCTGTGCTCAGCAACGGGAGAGGTCGCAACAGTGAGAGGCCCGCGTACCGCAAAAAAACAAAAACAAAAAACAAAAAAAGACTGAGTCTTGAGAGACCCCAGGATTTTTTTGAGGGGGAGTTCACTTTTTAGGTGGAGAGATTACATAGACCAGGATAATAATAGCTATTATTAGTATTTAACTTAGTGGTTCTCAGACTTTAGGGTTTTTTTTTTTTCTTCCTCTCATTTGGTTAGTTTATTGGTCCCTTTTCCAGTTCACTAATTCTTTCTCCTCCTCTGTCTAATCTGAGAAACAACTCAGCTATCAAATTCTTAATTTCAGCTAATTTCTTTTCTTTTTTAAATTGAAGAATAGTTGATTTACAATATTATACTAGTTTCAGGTGTACAACATAACCATTCAATATTTTTATAGGCTATACTCTATTTAAAGTTACTATGAAATAATGGCTATAGTTCCCTGTGGTACAGTATGTTCTTGTAGCTTATTTATTTTATACATAGTAGTTTGTATCTCTTAATCCCCTACCCCTATCTTGCCCTCTGCCACTTCCATCTCCCCACTGGTAACCACTACTTTGTTCTCTATATCTGTGAGTCTGTTTCTGTTTTGTTATAATTATTCATTTGTTTTATTTTTTATATTCCACATATAAGTGATAAAATACAGTATTTGTCTTTCTCTGACTTTTTCACTAAGCTTAATACCCTTTAGGTTCATCCATGTTGTTTCAAATGTCAGAATTCCATTCTTTTTTATGGCTGAGTAGTATTCTGTTATATATATACCACAACTTCTTTATCCATTCATCTGCTGGTGGACGCTTAGTTGCTTCCATGTCTTGGCTGTTGTAAATAATGTTGCTTTGAACACTGGGGTGCATATATCATTTCAATTTAGTGTTTTTGTTTTCCTTAGATATATACCCAGGAGTGGAATTTCTGGATCATATGGTAGTTCTATTTTTATTTTTTTGAGGAACCTCCATACTGTTTTCTGTAGTGGCTGCACCCATTTACATTCTCACTAACAGTGTGCAAGCATTCCCTTTTCTCCAGATCCTCTTCAACATTTGTTATTTGTAGACGTTTTAATGATAGCCTTTCTGACAGGTGTGGTTTGATTTGCATTTCTCTGATGTTTAGCGATGTTGAACATCTTTTCATGTGCCTGTTGGCCATCAGTATCTTTTTTGGGAAAACATCTATTTGAGTCTTCTGCCCATTTTTTTAATTGTGTTTTTTGGTTTTTTGAAATCGAGTTGTATGAGCCATTTATATATTTTGGATATTAACCTCTTATCTGTCATTTCATTTGCAAATATTTCTCTCATTCAGTAGGTTGTCCTTTCATTTTGTTGATGGTTTCAGACTCATGGTGCATAAGAAACGCTTAGAACGTTGTTAAAATTACAGATTCTTAGCTTCTCCTACCAAAGATTATGATTCCATAGGGGTAGGACCTAGAAAGCTGTAGTTTCAAAGAACATTCTAGGGGACTCTGTTACTTGAAGAAAGAATGACAATCAGTTAGGCCTGTTAGAGGTATACTAAAAAAATTCCTTCATAGTCAAGCATATACACTTTTTTTTTACAAGATAAATTATCAAGCTTCATGCATAATTTTTTTCTTTTTTTTAATTTTAGAATTTTATTTATTTTTTTAATATAGCAAGTTCTTATTATCCATTTTATACATATTAGTATATATATGTCAATCCCAATCTCCCAATTCATCACACACCATCATAGTCAAGCATAAACACTTTTTAAACTCCAAATGAGTGATTTACTAATAACAGGCTTCTAGGAAAAAATTGCTCACATACACACACATGCATACACACACACGCGCGCACACACACACATGCACACAAAAGACACTCAGTCACTTGTGCAAAGATTATGTTTTGAAGTGATGAAGGGCTTTCCTACCTGTCACCACACCATGTGAATAACAATCCCACTTACATATAATTTTGGAAAGAGCACTGTCAGATGAAAATCACACACACCAAAAGATAACAAGGAATATGGCTTTCTTTAATTTCAGTTAATGTAAAGCAGAATGTAAAGAACCCAAGTCAAGGGCATCTTTCCCAGACCATGCTCTTCTGATTTCCAGGAGAAGGCCTGGATTGGATGACAAGGCAGAAGGAAGAGTTTTCAAACATATGTGCATTAGGTCCAGAAAAAATAAAGCCAGGGCAAGAATCTTCAGTGGCTCCCTCTCACTCCTGGAAGAGCTTCCTTCATGTGCAGGGTCTATCTAAAAGTGATCTGTCTAAAGAGGGAAAAGGCCCCATCACACTATGGGTGCATCTTGAAATACAACAGCCTTGGGGTCACTGGGACATTCCTAGGTGGACCACAGTGAGGGTGATCCTGTTCAAACATTTTGGACCATGTCATCTAGCCACTTTTCCAGCAGGTGAAATATGATGTGAGAACAGTATTTTGGCACCTGGAAACTTTACCAAAAAATTTGGGACCTCAGGGTATGCCTTGTCAGGGGTGGGTACTCCAGAATTGGTTGGGGTCCAGGGCAGACTTCACGTAACCAAGTATTATATCCAAAGAGACATTTTTCAGAACTGAGCAATTTTTGGAAAGAGATTCGAAAGCTTACGGAACCTAAGGAGACTATTTAAGAGAGATGTGAATATACTTAAACTGGATTAGGATTTACAGATGAGGGATGGAGTGAATTATCTCTGTGCCTTGAGCTCCTTTTTCATAAAAAAGATGATCTGCGAAAATATTTTCTATGCACAATTACTCAGAGTAGTGATGTCGTTGGGGAGGAACCAGCCAGCTGGTTGAATGATTGTAATAAGCACTCAAGTTTTGTCTGCGTGGAAATATAACTGCATTAATTAGGATCCAGATGGATTTACTAGTATTTGCTGGTCTATAAATACCTGTGCTCTGGTGACTTGGATATGTTTAAATGCCTGTAGGAAAGTATTTGATGAATTTCAAGAATTTTGCATTTAATGCACATAATACATATATTAACAAAAGCCAATAACATTGAAAGAATCCCTTTGCTATAGGATATTTTTGAGATGTGAAACAACTTTCCCCTAGTCTTTCTTTTCTTTTTGTGGGAAAAACACCAGAAATTTTTTTTTTACTGAAGTAGGGTTGATGTACAATATTATATAAGTTCCAGGTGTACAATATAGTGATTCACAGTTTTTAAAGGTTATATTCCACTTACAGCTACTGTAAAATATTGGCAATATTTCCTGTGCCCCAACCTTTCTTTTTTTAATTTTGTCCTGTTCCCTGTTCAAACTTTGGACTATTCTGTGACTCTTGGCTCTCAAAGGGGAAATGACAGTAGAAAACAGAGAAAAAGAAACCTCTTCCTCGATTGTTTTTTCTTTTTTTTTTTTGCAGTACGCGGGCCTCTCACCGCTGTGGCCTCTGCCACTGCAGAGCACAGGCTCCGGACGCGCAGGCTCAGCGGCCATGGCTCACGGGCCCAGCCGCTCCACCGCATGTGGGATCTTCCCGGACCAGGGCACGAACCCGCGTCCCCTGCATCCGCAGGCGGACTCTCAACCACTGCGCCACCAGGAAAGCTCTATTTTTTCTTTTAATGAGAAGGCAAGGACTAACGTAGGCAAGATTAGGGAAGAAAACCTGACAAGTAAACACAAGGCCCCCACCTGCTCTTCCCTCTCCCTCAGCCCCTGCACTAGGACAGATGTCCAGGCTCAGAGGTGGAGGTGGGTGGAGCGAGAGGATGGAGACCACGAGGAGAAGAGACCAGGCAGACAGGGACGCAGACTGCCCAGCCTCCCTGGGGTGAGGTTCAGCCAGCCTCCTGCCCAGCTGCTCAGCTCGCAGGGACTGCCCGGGCCCTCACCAATGCCTTCGGGTCTGATTAACCCCAGGTGGGGAGCTCCCCTGAAAATGGTCAAGAGGAAGATGTGGGGTTCTGAACCCCCAGCAGGGCAACAGAAGGGAAAAGGACATGCCTCTCTCTGTACGTGGCTGGGCTCAGGAACCACCTGAAGGCCCCCCTGAGCCAGGACAATGTGATACACACCCCTTTACATAGGCGCACCAATAGCACTTGAATTTTCCTTGTCATGGTGCCATTTTTGTGGCACTACATTGGTGTTGGAGGTGAGAGAGTGGACCCTCAATCTCTTGTAGTTCCTTAACAGGTGAAAGTAATCCCTTTTCTAAAATGCAGGTGCAATCAGGTCCTTACCCATAGAAGGTCATATAGGGGCCTCCAGGATGTCTCCCGAGCATGGAGCGCAATGTCCTATATAGTCAGACCCCCTGCATCCCTCCTGCCCTCTGGCCCTCCGCACCTCTATACAGCCTCCACTGAAGACACATTGGGTCAGCCAGGCTCCCCAGGAACGCACGTGTCTTCGCCCTTCCAGGCCTTTGCTCGTGGCCTTCCTCTGCCACGAACACTGGTCCACCATCATTCCCAGCCCCACCCAAGCCCACCATGCACACACCTGACATTAAGGAAAATCTTAGCCCTCACTCAGAGCCCAGGGAAACATCACTTTCTAAATCAACCTTGCCTTGAGTTTAGCCACCAGCCTCACCTCAAGAAAGACTCATGCTAGTGGCTGTCACCGTCCTTGGGTCTCAACACATCTTTATGAGTTGTCAACTCACTCTTCTCCTGATAGCGTTGTGCTCCCAGAGAGCAGACACTGTGTCCTTCTCATTCTGATCTTGAACTTGGCACAGAGGTTTGCCTACAGTAGTCACTTAATTAATGTTTGCTGAGTTTAATTGAAATGATAAGGAAATAATTATTTGATGGTTACCCACCTATGTGTATACACATCATATATGAGATACTGTATTCTTTTTTTTTATTAGCGTATAGTTGCTTTACAATGTCGTGTCAGTTTCTGCTGTACAGCAGAGTGAATTAGCCATATATATGCATATACCCCCTTTTTTTTTGGATTTCCTTCCCATTTAGGTCACCACAGCACATTGAGTAGAGTTCCCTGTGCCATACAGTGGGTTCTGATTAGTTACCTGTTTTATGCATAGCAGTGTATATATGTCAATCTCAATCTCCCAATTTGTCCCAACCCCCGCTTCCTCCCTTGGGAGATACTGTATTTTTTCCCATGGTTCAAGAGTCATCTAATTAACATGATTCCAGAGGGATCCTGTAAGGAAGGGAGTTCCCTATCAGTCTTTCAATGATGCTTGAGAATGCATCACAGTTTGTGTTTTTGGACCAAATATTTCAATACCATTTATAGAGCGTCTTCTATGTACTAGACCTGATTACTCCTTTTTCTACTTCCACTGAGCCAAGGGAAGGCTGGGTGGTAGCAAGGAGTGGAGAAGGGAACGGGGAAAGTTCAGCTCCTCTGAGTCCTCATGCTGTGGTTCCCATCCAGCTCGCAGTGTCCCAAATATTCCAAGGTGAGAGGAAGCTTGGGTTGCTCTACAGGGAAAGAGAGGAGACACCACGGTGCAGAAATCTATGACTGTTGGCAAAGCTGAGCCCGAAGTGGGCTGGTGCCTTTGTGCTTCCGCAAGCAAGGTCGCCAGAGGGTGGAGGGGAGACTGATGCTGTGTAGAGTGGGAAGTGGGCAGTGAGAAGAAGAAGTGAGCTCTTCCATCCTGCTCTTGGCACGAGGCCACTGCAAGTGACAGGCCTTCCAGGTCTTTCGCAAAGATGACCTGAATGAGTCATCATCTTTGGCTGGAGAAAAGCTCCACGATGGGGAGAATTTTGGCAAACTCTCACACTCCCTTGCTACAGATGGAAGTCATATTTCCATCGACAGAGGACAGTCAGGATATGGGGAACGAGGCTGAAGAGCAGAGTCTTGATGTCCACGTGTCCACCTTCAAATGCTCTATTCCAGGACGTAGCTGGCCCCCTGCTCCACGCTGTGTGGGAAGTCACCACCCCTGGGACACCGTCCTCGTCCTTAAAGAGCCTATATCACCAATGCAGAGGAAAACGTGCACCAGTCATTCACCAGCCATGCCAGTGAGTAAAGTCAAGGGCCGTAATAAATAGCTGTCCCTTTGGCTTGTGGAATATAGGTGCCCCCACTTTTCGAAGGTTCCCTTTACAGCACTTTGCTTTGATGAAGAACCTCCCTGAGTCCCTGTTTTCACCAGCCAAAAGAAATCCAAAGAGGATTTTTGCTCTTACAAAAAGAGGTCATTGCTTCTTCACTTTACGCCATTTCAGTTACAAAAGCTTTCGCTTTTCGGACAGTGGGGGAAACATGGAATGCAGGCCTGAGCCAAAGGTGCACAGAGCCCCAGGGAGGCCCTGATTCCTTAGCGGCAGCTAATGTCCCATCTGCCCAGCAGCCGTGCCCGCCCTCTAGGGCCATGTGGCTAGACATGGTTCTGTGGAAACATTTGCTCTGCCCGGAGCAACACCCAGTGGATGGAGGCCATGAGAGGGCCGTGGGGAGAGGGTGTCCATGGCATCGTCTGCAGCTCAGCACCCACGTGCCTGATGGAGCAGAACCTCTCCGTGGACACTGCTTGTACTTGTGCCACAGGTGCGACAGGAAGTCATTGTGAAATATTTTGATGACGTCTCTCACTCTGCCAGGATGTACTCAAACTCCCAGTTCCATCATCTGTGTCTCTTGCAGGTCTGCAGGTGGACCGGTTCTTGCAGCCACAAGCTGAACAGAGTGTCCTTGGCCTGTGTGTTCCTGGTTATGTGAAACCTCCCACTGGTGTCTTCAGGATTCATTCTCACTTGTCTTCCATCTATCTCGATCTTCGCTGTTCTTTCATCAAATTGCCTCCTTCTTCTCCTTTGTCACTCCAGCCCTTCCTAACATCATTTTCATTCCTACTCCTTTCTAAAATTTTTCAGGACCTGGTATTTACACTTGAGAATAGATAGGTAGAGGAAAAGAGATTTTTTTTTTTAATCTATGTAGACAGATTCCCTAAGCAAGGTTGAGATAATCATTGAAGCAAAGCCATGTGGACATTGTTCTTTATTCTAAACCCTAGGGTGGTGCTCAGGGGTGATGCTCTGGGGTGACAGAGGGAGCCCCAGTTCATGGACCAGGTGGCGTATTTATAAGTCGAATAGGGAAGTTTTCCCTTTCTGACATTTTTTCACTCTTCTCGATATCAGAGGCCGGCACTGTTCCCAGGGCAGGAGCAGCTGCTCCCAGCTTCTGTGCCAGCGCCTGGCAGTTCCTTCCCAGTGGGGAACTCCTGGTGACACTCACGTCCTCATTACCTCCCTCATCCCCCTGCTGACTGGCCCTGCAGTGGGGCAGTCCTACTGCAGGATGGGGAGCACAGATTGCCTTGGTGACTCACGTCTACACAGAGGCCACCAGGGTGTTGGAGTTGGGTTAATCCCAGGAACTCAGGAGCAAATACGAACTTCCTTTGTGGTAGTTCTCTTCCTGCAAGTTCCAGGAGCGTGGAGATGAAGGCATGACGTGTCAACTGGCTTCTATTGTCCTTTCTGACGATGACACTGAAGGACAGAGGATGGACCCCTTGGGGAAGGCTGCCATACTTATTGACACAGCAACTGAGCAGGTCTTTGCTTAGAGTAGATCCTTGGTATTTAGAGAACAATGGATGTTGGCACCATATTTAAGTCCTGAGCTCACTCCTTGATTCAGTAAACACATCCTGAGGGCCTCCCCACCGATGAGGCGTCATGCTTTGGGTGGAATTGAGCACACTCAGCAAGGGGTCAGCAACACGGACAGGTAGAATAGGTGCAGAAGCCAGGACCAGATAGATGGGGAGAATGTCTGAGCTGTGGAGGCTGACGCCGAGAGGCAGCTTGATGAGCCGGGAGTAATGGCCAGGTGGGTGGTGAGCTCAGGTATAACGGCACAGCTCAGCTGCAGTTTCTCAACTACTTATTATGTGTCATTCAATTCTCACAACTAGACCATGAGGTAAGTATTATTCTCTTCATTTTGAAGATGAAGCTGCTGAAGCTTAGAAAGGATAACTTTCCCAAGACTTTGATGGAGGTAGAGTCTGAACCCAGGTGCTCTGAATCCAGAGCTTTAAACTACAATCCACACAACACCCTTGAGTGTGGTTAGGTAGGTGTCAGTGATATATGACATACATCTATGTATCTATCTATGTATCTATGTATGTATGTATCTATCTACCTATCCATCATATCATGGGCAGTGCATGGCCATAGGAGTCAGGAAGGCAGGCAGGGAAACGGCATTGAGTCTCTTCCATTCATGGCAGGACCCAACCAGCCCCAAAGAGGAAGAGAGTTTGCAAGAACATGGCCGGGTATCAGGACACGGGCTTGAAGACTAGGCTCCAGTTCCAGTGGGAAGAAGGAATAACAGGCAGGGGAACTAAGTGGACACCCCATTGTGAAAACTCACTGGAATGACCTGAACAGGCAGATGGATGGAACAATAGAGCCTGGTACCTACAGGCAAGGCTGATTCCAAGTACTTGATTGTTCCTATACCTGAGGCCCAATAAGTCAGAACGGACACTAGATGTAGCCTTGAAGCAAGGTCCTGGTGAGCCTTGCTAACCAGGTGAGTTGGACACTAACCCTTTAGTTGCTGGACAGTGGGGCTCTGGGGAAGTTTAGGATGCTGGGGCAGAGGTCAGTCCTGTTCCTCACGCTGCCCCAGGCTCCCTCCTGCCATAGTGCCACAGGCCTGACAATTTGACTATGTCCCTGCAGCCACACTTGTGTCCTCACTGACCCTGGTTCTGTGGGAGGAAGCTCATTTCAAATTCGTCCAGCCTCAGTGAAACCAAGGCAGCCAGCGCCTGTCAGCCCCTGGCAAGACCCACGGGACCCCAGACAGGGATATGCTTCTGGGACAAAGGCAAGCACAGGCTGAACTGGGGAAGGAAGTCCGGACAAAGGTGTGGTTATCCATTTTAATCACCTTAAACATTATAGTTTCACATTCACATAGGAAACTGAGGGGTCCTAGACGTTGACTTCTAGGAACGTCAATTCTGAAATGCATAGCTACTTGGATATGCACTTATGTAGTGCTTGTCGTAGTAGAAGTAACGTCCAGCTGTCCTAACAGGACTAATATAAAGGGTATCAGAAGACAGAAGTTTATTTCTCTCTCATGGAACATTCCAGGCTGATATGGAAGCTTCCCTGTGTTGGGGACCCAGGATCCTCCTGTCTACTTGCTCTGCCGTCCCTAAGGTTTCGATCTCGTCTACACGACCCAAGTTGGTTTACCACCCAGTCTGCCCATGAGCTGTCAGGAGGGGGAAGGAGGAGTGGAGGGCATGCCTCTCCCTTTCAGGCGTGACCCGTAGGTGAGCATGTCCCTTGCCACATACTCCACTAACCCAAGCTTAGTCACGTGGGTGCTCCAAGCTGCAGGAGGCTGGGATATGTGTTCTTTCTTCTTTCTTCTCCAGCTCTGTCACAGGCCCGCAAGCATCCACGTGCTTTCTTCCCTCATAGAACACAGCCAGCCCTTTCCCAAGAGAGACCACCATAAAGTCCCATGGAGTCACTGCACCCAGAAACGCCCAGGGTCTCTGGGGGAGGCATAGCCACCTCAGTCCCATCTATATAAGGTTCCTCTACACAGTGAAATGAGTCATCTGCTCCCCCTTCACAGTCAACACACAGTACAGGGTGAGATTAATGATGATAACCAGTAAAAACGCCCATTCACAGAAGGGAAGAGCGGGAAACACACAATGGTCATTGGACCGTAACCATGATTGATCCCACCAGGCAGAAATAGCATGAAATCCTCACCCTGGCCATGCACTAATGTCCTGGCTCCCTGGTCCCCCCCAGGGAGAAGCAGCCTGAGCCCCTGACAAATTCACAGGGCAGAGTGGCAAACCAGCTTTGAAATTTTACCTGTGAGTAAGAAACTGTTATTTCAAGGTCCTTTGACAGCACAGAAACCCATATCCCAAGTAATGCAGTGCTCTAAAAGTTTTTCAAAGACACGGAGGGCCCAGAGAGATGAATTCCTAGCATTCTTGTCATCAGGCCTTTTTAACTTTATGTAAGATAAACCCACCCCAAGTGAGCTCAGGGGTGAGGGAGATACAGTGGTTCATAGACCCACGCTAGGGGGAAGGGCAAAGTCGGATCTAAACCTTGGGAGGATGGAATTGGAGCTGACAGTCACTGGGTTTTCTGATCCCTGGTCTCTACTACTATGGGTCTGTCTGAGTCCTATTTTCTTTTTACAAACCTGCTACTTGGCGGCAAACGTAGTCACTGGTGGCTCCCAGATTCCCCTACAGAGCACAGGGAGCCGTCCTCTCTTAGTTCAAGGTCAGAAATTCCCAGAGCAGCTTGGGTCACGTGCAGAGAGCACCCCGATCCACATCCCCACTAGAAGACGTGCTTGGTGGCTGGGAGGGAAGAGCATCTCCCAGAAGAAACAGGGGAGGAGGCTGGGCAAACATGGAGGTGCCTTGTCTGGACCCAGGGTGGCCCCTGAGGACCAGATTCAAATCTTCTGATTCCTGATGCAGTGCACTTCCCAAGTTCCACCTTTTCTTCTGTTGTCTGGCTCCGTTGATTTTTATTTCCGTGCCAGTGACACGTGACATAGTTGATGTTGGTTGGGCTTGAGCCATCACATTCCACATTCAGCAAGGATACACAAGTGTCAGGTCATAATCCTTCTCAGTCTTGTGAACCAGTTAACACGGCCAACAGGCAGAACCATTCACATGCAAACTTACTTTCCTAACATAATCATCCCCCGGCAGCCTGAGCTTCACTGATTGATATTCAGCCTAATAAAGCTGATCTGGATAAGCTTCCCTGGTCTCCAAGGACATGATTCTAATTGTGAGGAGTAAAAAAAAAAAATTTTTTTGTTAAAGTAAGGTTTAATATCTCTACAGAAATACGCTTTCCAACCTCCTTGCTGGGCCTGACTCATCTGAGCATCTTCTGTTACAGACTGTGTGGAAACGCAGTTCAATGGCTGAGGACCCTCTCCGTCCATCCGCTGGATACCTTCACGGCCAAGGGCTGTTGGTCCTGCCTCCCCCTCCCCCCTCCCCTCCCCCTCCCTGGAGTAGAAAGATTCAGTGGGTTGACTGAAGAGGCTAACAAGGAAAGCAAGCAATAAAATGACAGACAGAAGAAAGGAAGCTAGCAAACAGTAAAAAATGGCGGTAAGGTTCCCAGCCCATCTGTAACGCGTTAGAATGCTGTGCACCGTTTTCCAGGATATTTTTTCCAGTGTTGTTTTCAGCGTGTGTGCTTGTTCGGAAGAGCCCATTTGGGCACAAGGGCAGTGCGACCGAGTAAATGAACCCCTTTGAGGCACAACAGTCCCTGCAAGTTTCTTTGAAGGGTCTTGCTGGTATTGGTGGTAAAATGACAGATAAGAGCAACCCACGATTAATGTCTACGTGCCCTTAAACCAACTTCCACAAAACTGGTTTTCTAAAGACACAGTGTTTAAAATTAAAAACAGAGCTTTCAGGTGAACGAGTGAAATACACTTATTTTTTTCCTCTGAAGCTCTCTGATTCTTGTCCTGTCGATAGGCTAAAAGTGCTAAATACACATTTTAGTGAATGGTATAGGAAAACTGTCTTTTAGATTTTTTTCTTGTGTAGATGTTACTTATGTTTTGACTTGTAGATCCCATCATTCTTGGTCTAAAAGCAGGGAATTAAATATGCTAGCTGGGAATAGATCTGTGAATTTTACCCAAGTCCCTAACTATTATCAAATTCAAATGGAATAATTCAGAAATATTGGATGAAGGAAATTGGATCTAGGAAGTTTAAATAATGTTTTCAAAATTTTTTTAAATGGACATATATGATTTCCATTTTGAAAAAAGTTAAATTTGGGGAAAAGCTTAACAAGCAAATTGCTCTTAAGATGGATGTGAAGAAAGGATTTTATATTCCTGTTTAAAAGTTGTTTTTCTATTTAAATGTATTTTAACATATATCTTCTGGGAGGAAAAGGGATGTGTATGGTCATTCCAAAACTGAAAATATTTGGGAATACCTTTGAAACCTGCCTAATGTGATACAGGAAACGTGTGCGTGTGTGTGTTTGTGTGTGTTTGTTTATGTGTCTATGTGTGTCTGAGTGTGTGTGTGTGTCTGTGTATCTGTGTGTGTCTGTGTCTCTGTGTGTGTGTTTGTGTATCTCTCTGTGTAACTGTGTGTCCCTTCCCAGTGAATTCCAGGCTTGGATGCTTGCTGGGGGAAGAACACTTCCATAGGATGCAGCAGGAGGGGCACAGGCTCTGGGATCTGACATTTTCTCCAGACTGTGAGATTTTCTTCTACAGGAGTGTGTGCTTCTCCTTGCCATGGGCAAGTCTCTCAACCACTGGGGACCACCGGGTCCTCACCTGTGAAATGGGGAAACCCCAGGATGCTTGGGGTGATGAAACAGGGAAATGTGTACACATGTTTGGCCATAAGGAGTTTTCAGTGAGTGTCACTGTTACTCCGATCACGACTGTTCCTGTGAGTCAGGACCTCATCAGGGTGCGGGTCTCTGCTGGCCCGGTGTCTGGGTGTCAATTTTCAGCCAGGAGGCTTCCACCTCCCCGACCAGGGTCCAGCCAGCAGCTGCTTCCCTGGGCAGGTGGAAATTTCAGAGAGATGGCATTGCGTTCATTTTTCATCTTCGCTTTCTCCATCCAGCTTGGCGTGACTGGGAACAGGCTCTCCTCCCGCCACCTGTCGGGGGACCGCCTTTGCCAGAGAAGAGGGTCTGCTCCCCGCTCCCTAGCCCGCTGGCCCGGCAGCTGCTTTCCATTTTCTTCACCTGCGGGGCTTTAGGCCAGACTCGCCGGGGAACAGCAGAACCAGGGGAGCAGCCTGAGAGCCTGAGAAGAAGAGCGTCTGAACATGGCTGCGTCTGCTGTCTGGGCATCAGGCTCTGTCTCTCCTGTGCGCTGGTGCCTGGGTCCCAGTGAATCTTGCCCTTGATCTCGTTGTAAGATGTGGACACTTGGTCTGTTTCTCCACCAACCTCGCTCCTCCGCCACTGCCATCGCGGACGCTCTTTGCTTGGACTCTGGGTTTCTTGTCTTAAGTTTCCCATCCGCCCTCTAGAACTCTATTGGCTTGTGCCGTCTGAGAACACATGGCTGCCCGGTTCTCCTTTCTCCTTTTCATGCTCTTTCCCCAGCCCTTTCCCAGCTCAGAGACAGCAAGTTAGAGGGAATCAGTGAGAGGTGATGAGTGTCACATGGAGAGTGAGCTTTGTAACCGTGCAGACCCGCGTTTGAATCCTAGCTCAGCCGCTTTCTTGTCCTGGGCACCAGGGGAGGTGCTCGACCCCTCTGAGCCCCAGCTCTTTCACAGGTAAAGTCACAATAACAGTAGCCCTGTCACAGAGGTCACCCGTGTCCTTTGCGTGTGGTAAGCAACACAACCGTGCCTCTCCATCAGGGACTGGCTCAGTAATTGATGAACTGTCATAGCAGACCCGAATCTGCAAACCCACAGTGAAAAGAGGTCTGCATTGTGTCTAAATCAAGATTTGTCTCATAGCCATTTGCTGTTTGGATGGAAAATGCCACCGTTTCCTACCTGGTCCGTTCAGGGAAAGGGTCTGTCCTGTGTCTCTACAAAGCCAGCCTGAGGCTATGAGCCAGGAGTCTGGGTTGAGTGGCATGGTGACCATGGGCAAGTGTGGACAGGCCTCCTGGGAGTCACGGAGTCTAAGAGAAGTATCAACCATGTTTGGCCTCTCCTTTTCTTTTGAGTTCTTTCTTTAAAATTGTATCTTGTTTCCTGTAACTTCCTTGCAGGTTGTAAGTGGGCCAATGGACCTCAGCTGAACATTTTATTCAGTGAGATTACCTCTATAAGAGAAGTTGAATTGTGGTATACCAAAATCTCCATTACCTTAGGAGACATTTAGAAGGGACCAAGAATTTCAGCTTTTGAAACTGAGTCCCTATCACCCCCTAGATGTTTCCCCAAATCATGACAGAGCTTCATTAGAGTGACAGGGCCCCAGGTTCGTGCTGAGCTAATCCAACCCCTCATTCACAGCAGACCTCACATCCTGTCTTTATACGGTTTATGGTAGTTTGGGGCCCTGTGCTTTTTTTCTGCCTCTGTATTCCTAGAGAGGGGATTTAGATTATACCCTATAGCTGATTAGAAAGAACCCCATTCAGCCAAGCTTTTAATATCGAGTTATTACCCAAGCCTGACTCTGAGAAATAGACATTGATCCTGCACCTGAATGTGGCAATGGAACAAACAGTGGTACCTTCTGTTCAGAGAAGAGCGGGCAGTGTTTTCTGCTCCTCTGTGCCGTGGTGGCACAGAGGTGGCACCGTCGTTAAGCTCCAGGCTACACCCCTGGAGAGCCTACCAAGCAGTCCTAAGAAATGAAAGATGACATCTCGAAGCATACTTTTCTTGATAATCTCTTTCAAAATTAACACAGATAAAGGTCTCCAAAAGCTATCAAGGCAACTTATGACAGAGATGAATGTGAGCAATACCCTGTTAAGTATATCCATTAATCACTATTTTTAGAAAGTTTTTACCAGCAAAAATATTTTTCTTTTAGTTTTTATTTTTAGTTTGACTTCAAACAAAGATATCTGGTTAACTATTTAAGTGAGACTAGATGCTATTAACTCTTTCTCTCCCATGGATTAATATTCAATATATACAAGAAACTGATAAACCCAATAGCAAAAAAGCAGTCTGATTAAAAAATGGGTAGAGGATCTGAATAGATATTTTTCCAAAAATGACATACAAATGGCCAACAGGGACATAAAAAGGTGCTCAACGTCACTAATCATCAGGGAAATGCCAATCAAAGCCACAGTGAGACACCACCTCCCACCCATTAGAATGGCTATTATCAAAAAGACAAGAAATAACACATGCTGGTGAGGACGTGGAGAAAGGGAATTCCTGTGTACTGCTGATGGAAAGGTAAATCAGTGCAGCCAACGTGAAGAACAGAATGGAAGGTCCTGAAGAAATTAAAAATAGAGCTACCACATGAGCCAGCAATGCCACTTCTGGGTATATATTGAAAGAAACGAAATCACTGTCTTGAAGAGGTTATCTGCAGCCCACATTCATTGCAGCATTATTTAGTATAGCTATGCCTTAGAAACAATCTAGGTGTCCGTCAATGGGTGAATGGATAAAGAGGATGTGGTATATATATATATATATATATATACACACACAATGGAATATTATTCAGCCATAAAATTGAAGGAAATCCTACCATGTGTGACAACAGGGATGGACTCTGAGGGTATTGTGCTAAGTGAAATAAGAGAAAGACAAATACTGTATGATTTCACTTATATGTGGAATCTAAAAATATGAACTCATAGAAACCAAGACCAGATTGGTGGTTGCCAAAGGCAGGGGTGGGATGAGTGAAATGGGTGAAATGTGTCACAGGGTATGAACTTCCAATTATAAGATAAATAATGGATGTAATTTGCAACATGGTGACTATAGGTAACAATAGTGTTGTATGTTTGAAAGGTGCTAAGAGAGTAGGTCTTCGCAATATATGCATATATCAAGTCATTATGTTGTATAACTTAGACTAATACAATGTTATATGTCAATTATATCTCAATAAAATGGCCAACTGGGAAAAATTATAGCAAAACAAACAAACAACAAACTGTATTTATACTGGTATTTCTGGCTGGCTCTGCTCTTTTTGGATCTGGAACTAGACCTTGACTCACTTCACTGCCCTTGGGCCCCATGCTCTGGTTCTCTATACTTCCTGTTACCTGATTCCTACACCCCATCCCCTCCCCATGCAGCCACCAGTCCCTGCACTCCACACCTACAAATCCTGGCACCATAAGATCGAGCAGAGCCCCAGCAGTGGGTTATTTATTGACACAAACTCAGGACCAAGCATCCAAAGGTTGCAGTCCTCACAGATTATTAGCTAGATTGGCCCTGATACTTTGTGATCCTTTTGGAAGGCAAATATCCCTGCACATTTTACAGAGTTTTGTTGGCAGGGTTGAGCTTATATCCAGGTTAAGACGGGAATGCTATGGGGTATGACACGGGAACTAGGGATAACTCACCCTATAGGATAGACACACAGAAACTGTGTGGCTCTGGAGCGTCGGGTTGTGCAGATTTACTACACTATCTAAGGCACCGAAGTCCTCTGTTAAAATGCAAATATACTACCTGGAGGGAAGCCTGCCAGACCGGGTATCAGCAAAGTTGGCTTCTGCCCTTCCTAGCTAAGTGACCTTTGTGTGGAAGCACAGAATACTAACCATGGAAGGTGTCTTGGAGGCGTGGAGTGACACTCCCCACCCAAGTGTGTGAAATCCCCCTAAAACCTCCTCCATGTTTCCAGTGACAGGGATGAATCACAAAGTGAACAACAGTATTCGCTGAAATGTCCAGGTCGGCTTTCTGTCATCGTGCATGTGATTGCCGCTTCTTTTCTTTTCCAGCTGAGTCCCCTTTGTTCTCACGCTGTACTGCCCGTCCCCGGAGAGTTTATTTCTGTTAAATGGAAGCAACCAGGGTGTTCAGGTGCTCATCATAGGTCATAGGTGCCCTAGGAAGCCTGGAAGAGGAGAGGGGCGCCACTCTCGATCTCTGAGAGCCCGTGTTTGCATTAACTTTCAGGGAGCCACATCATACTGTCATTCCGTTTCAGTTAAAATCAACTGAAGCCTCTGAATCCTTTCCTGGTGAGCTGTTCTCCCTACTTGTAGGGAAGCAGATTTTTGACGCTGAGGGCAGGATTTTAAATGTATTTCATACACCTTTATCTTACTTAATGTCGAGCAAGTGACAGACTTTTTTGGAATCAATTTTCTCATCTCCAAAATGATAACGATGCTACCTCTTCTGTCCACCCCTCCTCCCTGCTGTGTGAATAAAGAGGTGATGTACATGAAGGTTGCAGGGTGCCTACTTTAGTGCCGGCTCTGACCCATTGGTGGTGGCTTCCTGAAGGGCTGTATTGAGATGATTTCTGAGGACCTGGCTGGAAAGAGACCTGCGATTGATTTGTGACGTCTACCATGGTGTGTATGTGTGTGTGTGTGTGCGCAGGCTACATCATTCTTGACACAGATTTTTCATACTTGTGCTATACCTATGCAGGAAATATTGTCATTATTAATTCATTAACATTGAACACATATTAATCATTCAACTTGCATTAGAGGGCAGGTGCATTTTGATGAGAAAGGAGCATGGCTCATTACATGGAGACCCGAGGGCATTGTGGGCGGAGGTGGGGTGCACTGAAAGTAGGGAAAGGAATGCCATGGTCCAGTTCATGTACCCCTCAAATTTGATTCGAGGGACAGTCCTGGACTAGTAACATGGGTCAACGTAGGTACTATAGACTGCCCTTGCAAGGACTTTAGACCAGGGGTTGGGAACTCTAACGCCCACAGGGGAGGCACTGGTAACATCAGTGAGGCAGTGGACCAGGGAGCACTGGGGAATTGTGTGAGGTGATGTGTACACGGTCCATCCAAAGGGAGTGGCCTGCCCCCACTTCAGTCATTTCCTCTCAGACGTGAGTACAGGCTCATTGTTGCCAGAACACTCTACTTATAGAGAAGCTGAAAGTCTGCCATTTTATGTAAAATATTCCATTGAAAAATGTTGACTCAATTAAAAAAATAACTGTGGATTCAACAAAACACATCTGTGGGCCAGATTCAGCTTCTAACTTCCAGTTTGGGACCTCTGTTCCAGATGCCACTAGAAAAGAAAAAGTTAACTCTTATTAACAAATGCTTACACATGTGCAATGGAATCTCATTAATTCAGGCCAACAGACAATTACTACCCACCCAAAGCCCCGGGTTAGCAGACATGGATTTGTCCTATAGGAATCTTGGACTTCAGTAGAGGGTGATAATTCTGAGATACAAATGATTATAATTAAGGTAATAAAAAGAACCCCCAAAGCAGTGAGTGCCACAAGAGAAGTACAATAGAAATGCTATGAGGAATTTTTGGGGGGTGGGAAGGACATGTTGGTGGAGAGGAGTTGGTGGTGGGATGGGGTTGGAGATGGTCCTCATGGAATAGAAGGATTTCCAGAGAGAAAACCTGGTGGACAGGAGCCAGATGAGAAATGTGGGTTTAATTCCTTGAAAGGTGAGCAGTCTAGTTTGCTTGGGACTTAGAGCAGGTAGAGGAACAGTAAACTGGAAAGGTGGGCTGTAAAGTCTCAAGTTATGGAGGGATCTGAAGGGACATTGGGGAAGTTTGTACTTAATTCAACAGGCAATGGGGAGGTGTGAATGCTTCTAAGCAGCAGAAACATGAGTGGAGCTGGACTGTCCTCCAAAATGTACAGCCTGTTGAAGAGACAGACTGTGAAGATGACCGATTAGAGATCTGTTGGCAAAGAGTAAGAATGGCCTAAGCCCGAATGAATGGCAGGTGTGTGATGGAAGATGGGGAAAGACGTGAACAAAACTGGGCACATGAGGTAGATGGGATCCCTCCACAGACTGGACTCAGGGACCAAAAGAGAAGTGAGAAATAGGGAGATGGAGGAACAGAGGCATTGGGAGGTGGGAAGAGGGGGTTGGTGCAGGTGCAGAGTTCAGTTAGGCTACCTTGAGTTTAAAGGGTTTTCAGCTGATGAAGTTACAGAAGCAAAGTACACGGGAGTCTCTGCCAGAGATGGAAAGAGAGGGATGGGGAGAGAAGAGAGACACAGAGACATAGCGAGAGACAGAGGGAGCCAGACGCTTGGGGAAGCAGCTGCAGGAGATAAGGTTTGGCCACGGAAGTGATGAAGGTGTGAGGATGGGGTTCTTGACAGGGGTTGGAGAGGGGAGAGGGAGGAAGGAGCAGGGCAGTCTGTGGGCTGGACCTTGGAGAGTGCCCATGCTCAGTGGGCATGGGCAGGAGAAAAGAATCCAGGAAATGAACCGTCTAGGATGGAAGAGAAGGCAGAACCCAGATGCCAATGAAAACTCGTGGGAGAGACGGTAGGCGGCCATTGTTAGTCCTGTGGGGAGGTCTGAAAGGCAAGCTCTACCATTTGGCTTTTAATCATCTCTTTACTAGATTGCTCTCAACAAGGCTTCTAGTGACCTCTTTGGCCTTGAACCCAATGGCTGTGATTTAACCTTCATCTCTTAGTAGCACTTGGCACTGTCCGTCTCTTTTTCCTTCTCGAACCACTCTCTTTCTTTGCCTTTATGAGAACATACTCAGTTTTCCTTCTACTTCTCCAGCTCTTCCCACTCAGTCAGCTTTTTCACTTCCTCTTCCCCAAACACTGTTAAATGTTACTTTTAATTAGGTTTTTGTCCCTGTTGCCTTCTCCTCTTAATTTCCTCTTTCTGTCTCTAATGACTTCAGTCCCCATTTATATGTTAATGATTCCCAGATCCCATCTCCAAGTCAGAGCTCGTCTGATTCAAGTCTGATGTTTCACAAGTACAGCAAACTCAATACCACAAAAACTCAACTTATCTCCTTGCTCTCCCCACTTCTCCTGTGTTCTCTGTCACAGTGAATGATGTTATTTGCCCACGTACCCAAGGCAGAACCCAGGGCCTTATCCTTGATTTCTCCACCTGCTCTCCCCATATTCAACCAATCACTGATTCCTCTAGATGTTTCCTCAGTGTCTGGAAAGGCTGACCACTTCTCTGTATCTCCATAGGAACTGTCCTTGCCAAGGTCACACCACCTTCTTATCCTCCTAACTGCTCTCCTTGGGCAAGTCTTCACTATCTCTACACTACAGCTTCATACCATTTGATCTTTTTATTCCTGTATCTTAGGACACTTCAATGGGTTTTCCCATTACCCAGAAGATAAAGTCCTAACTTCTTAATATGGCTCACAAGATCCTGGCCTGATCTTACCACTGCTGATACTCATTTCTCTTGTTCTGCTTTCCTTTCTCCCTCCCTCCCCCCTTCCTTCCTTCCTTCCTTTCTTTCTTTCTCTTTCTTTCTTCTTTCTTTCTTTCTTTCTTTCCTCCCTCCCTCCCTCCCTCCCTCTTTTCTTTCATTCGTTCTTTCTTTCCTTCCTTCTTTCTTTCTTCCCGTCCTTCCTTTCCTTCCACCTCTCCCCACTCTACACCCTTGGACTCCAGTCCAGCTTAAAATTGTTCCCTAACAACATGTTCTTTCTTACCTCCTCTCTTTTATATGACCAGTTCCTTCTGACTAGAGAGTATCCCTTGACAAAACTATCACATCTTGCTAGATTCTGCTAATTCTTCAGATTTCAGCTGGTATCTTTTCCTGCGGGAAGATACTCTTCCTTAGGGAAATATTCCTGAGACCAGGAGGGTCTGCTGCTCTTCTATCACGTGCCTGCTGAGTCATGGCTGCTTGTATAATTCTGCCTACCTCTCCTGAATCGTAACCTAGTTTATAAGTTTTTCTTGACTCTAGTGTGGAGTACATTGCCTGAAATATAATAGCCTCTTAGTAAATATTTATTGAAATGGTTATGAATGAGTTACCAGATGTGGGTAAAGAGAAAGGATAGCTGGTGACTTGAATAGCCAATTCAATAGAATCATTTGGATATTTTCTACCTTGTAAGATTTTCAAAAGGTTGTGGGTCTTGGGGAAATAAATCAGTAACTGAATCCTGATTTTGTCCCTAATTAGGTGGAGTGAAATCCACTTCAGTGATTCAGGCACGGAATCACAGACTATATTTTTTAAAAATATAATTTGCTTTAGTGCAACCAAAGGAAACAGAGTTATCAAAATGAATAAGGATTTATAATTAAGTAATCAATTTGAATCAAATAGATGTACTTGAAGTGTGAAAAAAGGAAAGAGAGAAAAGAAAGCTTTTACTCAATCATTTTCCACGAGTCTTGTTTGTCAGACTTTATTAAGTTTTTCTGCAATTTTTTTCTTATACCATGCAAAGATAAACCTTAGTATAACATTTGATTGCAGATTAATGAATAAGAATCATAGACCATTAAAGCTCAAAATAAATTTAAAGATCATCTAATATAAATGCCTTTGTAGTTGAGTAGTGAAGTTATGGCTCTCCAACGAAATACCTTACATACATACGTTTAACCAACAGATTTCTTGATTATTTACTATACGAGCTACTGTGTTAAGTGAAGTTGCAGGGAGTTACAGAAATATATGACAGTAATCACGCTATCTCATTTGAATGGCTCCTGTGTCTATTAGTTTACCTTCTACTCTGACAGCATGATAAGTTTACATAAATAGACAACTAACCCTACCAGTTAGGGCAAGTACCTAGTGAACGTTTGAGATAAGAGCTGGTGGAGAGAAAGGAAGAGAGCAGGGACTTCAGGCTGGGCTGGTCAGGAAAAGGCTTGCAAATATGAAACTTCACCGTATAGCATGTCAGCCCCAGAATCAACCGTTCTGCTCCTTGTCTGTTTTCCCTGAAGATCAAATCAACAATCCCATGTTCCCAGGAGGGACTGGAGTCATGCTGAGGGAGAATTCAGATGTGACACCATGAGTTGGAGGAAGGGCTTGATGAAAAAGATGGTTCAATGTGAACAGTGAGGCTCCCCAGGCTGAGTCCTTTGTGCAAAGCTTCACTCTGTCAAGGTATGTGAACGGCGGTCATTAGGATGCTGAGAGAGTAAATCATTCTTCTGTTTATAATAGAACAGAGAGAGCTTAACTACGTTTCTCATTTTCCTTATTAAACCCAGGGGTTTTTTTTTGAAAGTTGATTATTTGAATGCTCTGACATGTCAGCATTATCTCTTTCTCTGTTGACCTTTTCTACTTTTTCCTCATCAGTCAGAGCTAGAAATATGTTCTCAAGGAAAACAATCTGAAGAATATTTATCAAATCATGGATTCCATTTATAAGTGCACGTGTCTGTCACAGACACAGGAAACAAACTTAGGGTTTCCAAAAGAGGAAAGGGCAAATTAGGAGAATGGGGTTAACAGATACAAACTGCTATCCATAGAGTAGATAAGCAACAGGATTTACTGTAGAGCACAGGGAATTATATTCAATATCTTATAGCAACCTATAATGGAGAATAATCTGAAAAAAATATATATATATATATATAACTGAATCACTTTGCTGTACACCTGAAATTAACACAATACTGTAAATCAAGTATACTTCAATAATAGTATTAAAAAGATAGAGGTGTACATGTCTCGACTTTTCTGTTGGTGTTTCTCTCTGGGACTTCGTCCTAAAGGTCTGTGGAATTTGGAAGTGGTGTTCCTCTAGCTTGATGGTGGTACCATTAAATGGCCCAGGATTGAGAGAAGTAATTGTGTTGTTTGCAACAGTCATACACCTTGATCACAGAAGCTATGAAAAACATCAGGGAGTTTATTTGTAGGGCTGAAGATAGGGGTAATCCTTTAGAGAAACTGAGGTTTGAATTACTGACTTTTTCATAGACGTAATTAACAGATTTCTCATGCTTGGTTGTCAAATCTCGATCCTGAGCCCTTATAGCCCCTGCTTGTTTTCTAACCTCTCCACTGGTTAGTTGTCCTTTCATTCTTAAGAATGGCCTTCTGAGGGTGAGTGTCTATTGGAGAAATGCTTAGCATTCAGGATCCAACCTAACTTTTTAAATGATTGGTCAGCCAGCCAATCATTAAAAAAAGATGGTCCCTTTCCATCTTCTCATTTTTTAAACGGAGCCGAGGATTGTGTTTGGTATATACAGCAGCCTGGCAGGAAGGCAGGATCTAAGCATATTTATAGAAAAGGGTTGAATTCTGAACTAGTGGTGATGCTTATCTGTCAGCTCTTTGATGCTGCTGCTGTCGAAATAATTTGTTTTACAGGAGCTGACTCACCAAATTCCTATTTAGAGGTGGTAGTTAATTTTTAATTAGTAATGGTGCAAAAATGAAACTGGGAAAAAGATAAGTTAATTTAGAATTTCGCGTTTAATCACAAATGTCCACTTACATGTTGAACGGCAGGTGTGCCTTATACTTAGAATGCAGACCAAAAAGCAAAGAGCCACGTCTCTTCAGACTGTTTTATCCTGCGAAGTGATTGTGCGGTTCAACGATAGAGCAGTGAGGCTGTGTTAGGTTTGGGGGTTGGGGAGGCCCCCCTGCCCCGAGGTGAGAGTTTTACTGACTGTTGGGGTAGCCATGGGAGAGTCTCCTTTCTCTGGAGCTCCTCGTGCCTTTTAAGATCATTCTTCTTGTTCTCCCTTTTGCGGTTATTTGTGATTGTTC
This sequence comes from Delphinapterus leucas, assembly GCF_059928025.1. Lineage (NCBI taxonomy): Eukaryota > Metazoa > Chordata > Mammalia > Artiodactyla > Monodontidae > Delphinapterus > Delphinapterus leucas. The sequence continues at coordinate 17,345,276 of NC_143130.1, read as the reverse complement.
CAGCGGATTTTATTTGGGGGAGACCACCCTCTCTTCCTAAAGCCCTCATACTTCCGGCCCTGATTTCCCAACTTTCTTTCCTCTGAGCCCCTTGACAACATACAGTTGAAATCAGATCATCTTCCTGTCCTCCTGGATTCTTGGTTGACGAGGTGCTGTCATAACCTTGTGTCTTCCTTTCAGGGGTCATACTTATTGGGCATAATTAGGTGGAGACGTTGCCCTTTGGACTGCTTTTCCAGAAGTATTGATGGGTTTTGGTTCAACCCTTGGTGCTGGGTCCCCATGTGACCTGACACGTTCGCTCCTGAAGCCAACCTGGCCATGTTTACCATTTCTCCCTCTCCAAAAACAGTGAGCCCATATGGGGTTTGACCCTGCCACCATTAACATTGTTTTCAAAACAACTCAGCTAACCCAGTCACAGCATTTGTTACTTTGTTATGCCAACTCAGCTGCCCCAGAGAGGAAGTCATTTCCACTCAATTGCTTGTGAATTGCAACTCCGCAGTCCAGCAAAAGGGCTCCTGGTGTCTGTTGGGGTCACTGACCTGCCTCCTAGGTCATCTGTAACATGACAGCTTTCGGGCTGGTTTTGCACCTGGTGTCCAGGGGCTTGACTGATAAGATTAGGAAGTTTTCTGCATGGTATCACTTCATCTCCTTTTGGATCAAATAATATATTCATTATTAGGATCAAATTCCTCTTACTTCTTACAGATCGAGTTTATATCTTTTTATTTGATTCATTGGAGAACGCTTCTGGGTCTTAACATCAGAAATGAGAATGTGTGTCTTGTTATATTTGGTGGAATTTAATTCCTCTGTGTAACCATCTTTCTTAACCAGACCATTCATACAATTTTGTTTAAAAAGCCTATTTTGCAGTACTCTTGGAAATGAGTAAAGCAGTTGCATGTTTGAATGCTTGTTTGAGAGAGCAAGCTGCATGTTTACCCTTCCTATCCCGTGGAAAGCTTTCTACACAAGACACAAATGATCCATTTCAGAACAGAAACCAAAGGGATGGGGCAGGGCAAAGGGAGCGATGGAGACATCAGGGTCATGGGAGGGGACTCTGTCCTTTCAGGATTTCCCGTGTGATTTACAAACTGCTAAGGAGCAGAAACAGTCTCTGTTTCAATGTCATGGTGGGAAGGGCCTCCCTGATCCTTAAGAGGGTCGTGCACGTAGTTCAGCTCAATTAAAATGCTCTAGCTCTGGTGCCCATAAAATATGGCTTAAGGAGCGGACAGTTTAATGCAGAGCCTCCCTCGCCTCTCAAGGACAGTAAGTGGCTCCCACTTGGCTGAAGTTAGAAGCCACTTCTGCAGGAAACTCGGGCCACTCCGACCTTGCATTTCTTGGTCCCCTCCATCTTTGGGAGTCCCCAGGCTCGGTGACGCATCATTCCTGCCACGTTACAGATGATCCTGACACTTCAGCCGAACCCTGCTGATTTTTCTGGCTGGCCACTTTCTCTTTATCTCTCCCACCGATCAGAGTGAAATCCGCCCGCCCAGTGAATATTGATAAGATACCTTTGGAATGAGATAAAACGTGGTCAAGGAAGCATATCTTTCCAATGTGATAAAGAACTTTAGACTGTGTGATAATATGTGATAAAAGCACCACTACAAGACCATTATTGGGAAGAGCCGTCTGGGGTGTGCCCTGCGCTCTGGGTAGGGGTCCAGGGAGGATGCTTATTGTTTGCATCTGCCCTTTCAAAGGTTTGGGGCCTTTCATTTGTGTTTCTAAGGGAAAAGCTCTTTGAAGGTCATGTTTGAATTAAAAGCTGTATTTATTATCCGTTTTTCCACGTTATCTATATTACAGTTGCATATCGAATTTGGAAGCCCAGAATGTCCTGAAGGTAGCTATTTTCTAATTCCACTTTTATCCTGCCCTCTGGTATGGTATTTGTCAGTGCATGCTTGCGTCTGCTGGGGCTGATAAAGTAGAAACGGCTACCTGACTAACATTATAGTTCTCTCATTCTCCCTCTCCTGGCTAGTTTGAAATGATGGTCGCCTCCGGACTCAGGTCACCTGCTAAAAGATAACATGGTTGCCAGCTGCAGCTCTTCCCCAATCACTTTGAAGTAATGGTGGCTCCATATTTTCCCGGCTGGTAGACTTCAGCAAGAAAGGAAAAGGATCTGAGGGAGGGGGCAGGGTGGGACTGAAATGGAGGGGATGAGAGTTGGTTTTATAACCTAAAGCCAGGAGCTCACTCCTTGTTCAGATTTCAGAGAAAGCAATTAATCTCTCTCATTTGAGAATAGTGCTGTGTGGGTCATAGGGCTGCTGTGGCCGCTCTAGGGATGGGCAGGCTGGGGCCAAGTGTGGCATCCTAAACTGACCTCATTATGGACATATTTTCTCAGTCCAGCTAATGTTTTTAATTTAGGAGAGAATAATATTAATAAATAACAGCCAATCTTTATTTTAAGCCCACCACTTGCCAAGCATTAGTGCTTACATGACTCTTAGAAACCACCAACGAAGTAGATCCAGCTAAAATCACAATTTTACAGACGGTGAAAGCAGACACTTGCTTAAAAAGATTAAGTGGCCTGCCCAAGGTTGCATAGGTGTGTGAGAGAGGAGTTGAATGCACGCAATCCTCACGCTTTTCTCGGTGGAGTAGCTCTTATGGTAGCTTCTGCATCTAAAAGAGATAATGTTGCTTCTTACTGCAGTTTTCCATAGGCATTGGAAAAATCTGAGGGATTGACATATAGGTTTTCCTTTTTTTTTTACATCTTTATTGGAGTATAATTGCTTTATAATGGTGTGTTAGTTTCTGCTTTATAACTAAGTGAATCAGTTATACATATACATATATCCCCATATCTGTTCCCTCTTGTGTCTCCCTCCCACCCTCCCTATCCCACCCCTCCAGGTGGTCACAAAGCACCGAGCTGATCTCCCTGTGCTATGCGGCTGCTTCCCACTAGCTAGCTATTTTACATTTGGTAGTGTATATATGTCCGTGCCTCTCTCTCGCTTTGTCACAGCTTACCCTTCCCCCTCCCCATATCCTCAAGTCCATTGACACATAGGTTTTTTCCCCTACCTTTATTGACATATAACACTGTGTAAGTTTAAGGTGTACAATAAGTTGACTTGATACACTTTTATATTACAAAATTGTTACCACCATAGCTTAGCTAACACCCACGTCACATCACATAATTACCATTTCCTTTTTGTGGTGAGAACATTTAAGATCTACTGTCTTAGCGTCTTTCAGGTATGCAATACCCTATTTTAACTATAATCACCACGCTCTACATCAGAGCCCCAGAACTTACTCATCTTATGACTGGAAGCTTGTACCTTTGACTAACATCTCCTTATTCCTCTCCCTCCCCTCCCCAGCCCCTGGTAACCACCATTCTACTCTCTGTTTCCATGAATTTGGCTTTTTTAGATTCCACATGTAAGTGATATCATACAGTATTTGTCTTTCTTTGTCTGATTTCTTTCACTTAACATAATGCCCTCAAGTTCTGCCTATGTTGTCCCAAATGACAAGATTTCCTTCTTTTTAATGACTGATTAATATGACATTGTATAAAAATAAAAATTCATCCACTGATAGACACTTAGGTTGTTTCCATATTTTGGCTATTGTGAATAATGCTGCAATGAACATGGGAATGCAGGTATCTCTTTGACATCCTGTTTTCATTTTCTTTGGATGTGTACCTAGAGGTGGGATTGCTGGGTCATATGGCAGTTCTACTTTTAATTTTTTGAGGAATCCCCAAACTCTTTTCCATAATGGCTGCACCAATTTACATTCCCACCAACAGTGCACAAGGGGTCCCTTTACTCCACACCCTCGTCAGCACTTATTATCTCTTGTCTTTTTGACGACAGACATTCTAACAGCTGTGAGCTGGTATCTCTCTGTGCTTTTGATTTGTATTTCCCTGATGATTAGTGATGCTGAACATGTTTTCATGTACCTGTTGGCCATTTGTGTGTATTCTTTAGAAAAATATTTACTGCCCATAGTTTAGCTGGATTGTTTGCTTGCTATTGAGTTGTATGAGTTCTTTACGTATTTTGAACATTAACCCCTTATCAGATATATGATTTGCAAATATTTTTTCCCATTCCACAAGTTGCCTTTTCATTTGTTGCTTGTCTCTTTTGCTGTGCAGAAGACTTATAGGTTTTTGAGACTCTGGGGAAAATTCAGAATGAGTTCAAGTTCTGACCTATCCCTACCCTCATGTCTCCTTCTACCTGATTCTGCAGTAGAATGATTACATGTAGTTTCCTTTTGAGCTCAGGGATATCAACTGCTCATTTAAACGTGTTGTGATCTAAAAATTGTTTCTAAAACAGACTTGGCTCTTTATTATGAATAGGCACCCCTTTCCTTCCATTTATCTTAAGGATCACTGGCTAGAATTAATAAATAATTTAGAGTAGTTGCTGAGCACTGACTGGGTGCCAGGCCACATTATCTAATTTAATTTCCATTTTACAGATGAGGGAATTTAAGCCTAGAGAAGTTAGCTGACTTTCCCAAGCCTGGATGTGAGAAATCTGACTCTTATGTCTGACACAGTGCTTGTCATGGGGCCTCTGAGCAGCGTCTCTGTCACCGTTGGGGGAGGGGGGAGGGGGGAGCAAAGCCAGACTTTGTATGTGGCTTTGTGTGTGCATGTGCTTTGACAGTACATGTGCTTTGTGATGGCCACGGGGTGGGTGTAATATGTGATCATATGCTCAAAAACAGCATTGCCTTTTGTTCTGAGAACTGTTTTCTTTATTTTTCTTTCCCTTGAATATACCCAGAAGAATGGAGAAAACTTCTATAATCTTCATGAGAATTTTCAAATTAAAAAAACAACAACAGATTCCTGGTTTGGTATTGTTTTTGTTTTTAAATTAAGCCGGGATTAAGATTTTTCCAGAATTTCTAGTTTGTGGGGAAAAGCACAGCCACAGTTTACTGTAGTAGTAAAGGCATGTCTTGGTGAAGAAAATGCCACACAAAGACTGAGGTATCAGAGCTACCACCTGGCATGACCAGCAGACGCTCTAGTTTCCAGACCTCCTGTCTGTTTTCTGATGAGCTTCACATGGGCTTAAGTTACTTGCCTGAAGTTTCCCGAGGCCTTGGAGCTGGATTGGAGGAATTTTTAGTTCCCACCTTCCCATTCTGCCTTTCTTTGCCCTCTACTCAGAAACACCATAGAAAGAGGAAAAATGAAGCAGGGCAAGAAATGAGTGTATTCCTTCCAAAATATGCACACATTATCATCTTGGTCCCAACACACCAGGCCTATCTCTCTCTATGATCCAAGGGAGCTCGTGGAGTATAGGAAACGCACAGAGAGAAAAATATTTTCAAAGAAAATTCATTTCTCAGAAGAACGTCAAAAGGTGAAGAGTGAGGCAGAAAGAAATGCCCTGAATCTTTGTTTCTCTTTTGGCTTTTTGCTAAATGTTAAAGAGAATCCTGTCTTCTTTTGCCTTTCTTCCTTTGCATTATATTTATTTGTTCATTTGCCTTCAAGCCTTAGGTTTTTAGATATAAGGTATTTTGGAAATGCAAAGTATTTGCTATTAATGTTTATCCATTACTTGCTTCTTTTAATTTTCAAAAATATTCATATTCATCTTGTTTATGTACTTTCTTCCATTAGCTCATTTCTGCTTTAATGGCAATTTTATTTCATAATTTAAATTTTCTCTAATCTTTACTACTGAATGGATTACTTTAATGAAAAATGGAAATAATTACTACTTCTACTCAAGAAAATGTCTTTATTTCACTCAGAGCTGTCACTTTTACTTGTAAGATAAGATAATTTTAAATGGGATGAAATTCTGTAAAGCTGACCGCACTAAGAAATACTGACAAGCAGTGATGGGCGGAAACGTCTGTTTCTGATTGAAATCAAAACATTGGGCATATATTTTACTAGCCTTGTAAATAATTTAAAAAGAATAACAACACAAAACTTCCCATAAAATTCTCATTCTCTCTTCTCCTCCCTGGAATTTATGTAGTCAATTAAGCTGATAACATTTACTATACTGAAATACATAATAGAGAATATTAATAGAATGGTATCTTGTACTCCCAGTAATATAAAGAATGAAAAACATCATTCCAGAGACCTGGAGGACCTGGATCTAGAAGTAACCTATGTTAACAGGTGTTGCTGTGATGATACTGAAACAATAACTTTCCTAGACAAACTTTGATTTGTCTATTTATCTGTCACACTGTTTACAGCAAGCTCCCAGGCTAGTAGAGTGAGGGAAGGACCTGTAAAATACAGTGTACAGAGTTTTCAGTTGTGGAGAAAAGTCATTCAAAATGTTTGTAATGATTTGCAGTGCAACTTAGGAAACACGTTCGAGTGTGTTAATTGTCAAGTGCATCCATTCAAACACACTTTTCGAGTGCTGTTACTCTGCTCAAACGATTATAAGGCAAGGTGGAATGGAAAACACACCCTCATGATTAAATGTTTACCTCAAGTCCTTTAAAAGATCCAGTTGATGTTTATTTTAAAGGGAAAAATAAAGGTTTATTGACTATTTCAGCATTGGGTAGGGAGATAGACCAATGACTTCTTAAATCTTTTGGACATTTTGTAGTTAAATTTGGCACGTTTTATACCTTTAATTGTAATGATAATTAAGGAAGGTAACCTTTAGTTACACAAACTTGTCTCCTTTGGTCTCGTCTCCTCCACACATCCTACGTTCTCTCCCGTATTAATTCTCCCTGTCCCAACCATTTGGGACATACCGTCTGTTCATGATGGAGGGAGAACAGTAGCTCATTTATGGGGCAACACATCTAGCCTCAGTCCTTGGTGCTCCCCTAGTCTTTCTTTCCCTCCATCTGTGGCCACTTGTCTCCCTGGTCTGCCCTACAGTTAGTAGACTTTGAGTGTGGGAGAGATTTTGTTCCCAGGAAGACATTTTGTCTACTAGAAGTATTATGCAGGTACTTTCTCTTTTCCTTTCCACTAAGATGAGACGACCCGGAGAATTTTTTAGGGTTGCAGTTGTGGTTATTTGTTGACTTACAGCCACAGTCCTTTAATTAGTAATACACACATTTAAGTGAATGCATTTTCCTTTGGGGAAGACAGTGAGAAAACGAGAAAGAAAACGAGCTCTAGCTTGATATATGCCCTTAGGTGAGAGTATTATAAATCTCACCTGTGCTTTAGCCTAACCATTCAAGTTTTGCAAGTGATTATTTAAGGTTATTCTTTCTCTAGAGAAAGTGGCTGACAGAAAAATTGAATAACTGGTAAAAATGATAGGAGAGAGGCTGGAATAACCAGTTATTCTAATGAAAATTATTATTGATTGTAATACTTCCATTAGGAAGTTTATTACTTTATTCCTTTGATAAACATTTATAAAACACTATTTATCGTGGCACACCAGGTGGCAAATACAAAGAATCGTGTAACGTAGACTCTGGCTTTGGAGTTTGTAGAAATGACACTCGACAGGCACAACGTGTCAACCGTTATCAGAAAGGTAGGCACGGGGAATTCCCTGGCGGTCCAGTGGTTAGGACTCCGCGCTTTCACTGCCGAGGGTGCAGTTTCAATCCCTCGTCCGGTAACTAAGTTCCCACAAGCCGTGCAGCGTGGCCAAAAAAAAAAAAATGTAATTGGAGTTTGGACAAGAGATAAATGATTGTTAATGGAGATGAAGTGAATTTACATTAAAGAAGTAAAATTTGAGCTGGGTCATTTTTACTGGCATACATGTCATGTCAATTACACAATACAAAACATATTCGTTTCAGGTGTACAATGTAATGATTCGATATTTGTACATATTGCAAAATGATCACCGCACTAAGTCTGGTTAATATCTAACACCATACATTGCTACAATTTCTTTTTCTTGTGTGAGCTGGGTCTGGATAAATAATCTGGTGGATACTTATGGTTTTTCTTTCCAGCACCCATTTCCCTTTCTCCCTGTGACATCTCTAGATTCTTGGAGAAATCCAACCTTTTCCTACCCTGCAGGGGAAAAGGTTGAGCTCTATCGGATTTAAGCACAAAAGGGGTTCACATCAAAGTGGGATTTAAATCTAGTGGTTCACAGTTAAGGACTGCAGATATGAGCCCAGCTGAAAGGGTTAGTTTTATGGGATGAGTATGGAGAAGGGCTCTGCAGGTTGAATCTGGTTGGAGGAGTGTGTACAGTTAACGAACACCCAAAGGTCCGAAAGGAAGAGACAGGCGTCTTGGTTTGGACTACCAAGTTCCAAACACATACCTGAAGTCAGTGGGCATGAGGACGGACCATGGGAGAGACATCAGGGGCAGACCAGGGAGTGAAGACCTCTGAAAACTTGTTTCAAAAACTCCCTCCATCAACAGTTATTGAGTATCTACTTACTATGTAGTACTGATAATAATAATAATAATATGACAGCTACCATTTATAATGTTGCCTATGATGTTGCCATAGTCAGACATCACGTCACATTATTTCATCCTCCTTACAGTCCTCGGAGGAAGGATTATTATGATTCCATTTGATAGAAAAGCACTAAGGCTTAGATGAGCTAAGCTTCATGCTCAAGGTCCCACAGCCAGGACCAACCGGGTTCCATGTGACTCCAAGCCACACTCTGAGTCATCAGATGGCCTCATTCTGCACAAATTAAACAGCAAGGGACCAGAGACACAAATGACAATTTCTGTTTTATAGAAAGCTGTTGAGGATGGACTCTCCACATGAATCACTCATTTCAGAACATTTAGGAATATTTTGAGTAACATTTGCCTAGATGTGGTTAGCCCTTTTAAAATTGCATTCCTTAAGTAACGGTATTCTAAAATATCCTTTCGTCTCTGGTGTTTGAAAATCCAATTCACTCTGTAGACTGACTATAAACGCAAATAAGAGCATTGATTTCCTCATTCCATCACCTCCAGAGAACAATTCGTAAAGCGTGGAAGTTCTAACCAAGCCATCAAAAGTCACTACTTAAGTCAGAGACTCAAAGAGTAGTTTATTATTAAAAAGTGTTCCTCTGAAGATGATGTTAAATGAGAACAAAGGAACCAATCTGGGCTATGATCTGTATTCAGCTTCAGGAAATAGTCTGAAGGAAAGGGTCCTGTTAACTGTATTTAGAGCTTTTCCTGTTTCTGGTTCCTGCCTGAGGAAAAGTGGGGAAAATCCAATTTCTCAAAAGCCACTTAAGTGTTATTAAGCAATTCGTGGAAACGAGCAGGGGAATTGACAGGGCTTTCCCCCCCACTATGATGTACAATTCAAACGCTGTCTGTCTCATTTGGACGTATATTTGACCACAGAATAAATACAGATCTGCATGAAATGTTCCCTGCATCCACCAAGACAACCATACTCATTAATTATTGAAAATGCTATTATCTTGCCCATCTGTAATCCTATTTCTGGAGTTAGTTATGTAATTTCACCCGATACAGAAAAGGAAACTTTGACCCTCATTACATTTAAAATGAGCTTTTCACTAAATCAGGAAGAAGGGTTTTTTTCCTTCTGGATGAATCATAATTGGAAGGCTGTAAGAGGTGTGAGTGTGAGCATGGGAAAGAGGAAATAAGGATTCCATTCGTTGTTCCGAACAGTTCAAATATTTAAAGCCATACTTTGTCACTCCAAGTTGGGGTCTCCACTGGACTGTTATTCATGTTTGTCTAATATTGTGTTCTTAAATTCAAGATGCTTTTGGTGCCGGCAGGGATTTTAAAAATCTAGTTCTCCATCTCGATGAGAATTTTAGATCCTAGCCCAAGGAGGTGTGATTTGTTCGAGATCTCATAGCAGGAGGTCCATGATTTGAACTTATAACTTTGGTTCTTAGTCCAAAATTCATTTCATTCTACTCTCTCTTTTTTCTGGGAATGGCTCTAAAAATGGATAGTTGAGTTGGCAGTCAAGTCAGTGGAAAGTCTGTTGTTCTTTCGCATCCATAAGATGTCTGTAGATAAAGAGACCAGTGAGGTTGCCTGCAGTCTACAGAGTTTCTCCTCTTCCTCAGTTCAGGGAAATTTCTTTTAGATAAACAAAGAAAATATGTTAAGTGTTTTGCCTTCCGTATTTTGAAAAAGCTCGGAGAATAGGAATGCTGCTTGTATAATCAGATTGTACAACATTTTGCTAAGTGCCATTCTGTAACGTCAAACTGAAATACTTTGCCTAATATATACTTATGAATAATAGCAAGATTTATGCTTAAAATGGAGTGCTTTGCTGTTTTTATAAGAGTAAGCCTTGACATTGACAGAGAAGCATGGAAGACCATTAAGGGTGCTGCTTGGAGCAATTCTGGACCAAAAAGTCCTTCTTTGGCTGGCCACGAGGACCCGAAATCTCAAATTTAGCTTCACCTTTTTCAGGAATGTTAAAAATTCCTTATTAGTGCACAAATATCTCTGGAAGAGGTAATACCGAATGTTTTGCTGCATTTGCTATAAACACCTTAGTCAGTATGGGTCTAGATTTCCCCACTAAGGGAAATTTCTACCAAAGGGGAAGGCACCAAAGATAAGTTTTGCCTATTTAACCATTTTGCCTAGAGATGAACCTGAGTATTACTATGAATAATAAGTGAAAATAGCTTAAATTCCATTAGTAATATGATTCTAGCCAATAGGTTCTACACTAGGAGAGGATGCTATTATTATAAATCATTATTATTTTATGTTCAGAAAATGAATACACTGATGTTTCCAGCAAGGGAAAAATGCAAGCCAGCTTTCACCTTTCCTCCTGAGGAAAGTGATGAACTAGTATGCATTTAGAAAATGCTGAATGTCTTCTGAGTCTAACCAACCCCGCTTCTCCTTAAATGCCCATATGGGAATGAGGCACTTTGCAGATTTTTTTTAACTCAGCATTTACTGATCTTAAAAAGAATTGTGGGCTTCCCTGGTGGCGCAGTGGTTGAGAGTCCGCCTGCCCGTGCAGGGGACACGGGTTCGTGCCCCGGTCCGGGAAGATCCCACATGCCGCGGAGCGGCTGGGCCCGTGAGCCATGGCCGCTGAGCCTGCGCGTCCGGAGCTTGTGCTCCGCAACGGCAGAGGTCACAACAGTGAGAGGCCCGTGTACCGCAAAAAAAAAAAAAAAAAAAAAGAATTGCTAGTGTAAAAATATACCTTAGAAACCAGTTTCTTTCAAGAAAAAGTGTGAACGAAATGCATTATGTTTGTCTGACATATTGGAAGTGGCTTATTTCATTCAAAGGTATTTTTTTCTCTTCCTTTTTTATTTTACTTTATTATTATTATTATTTTTGTAAAGTTCAGGGTAGCAATGCAATTTAACAGGTAGGTGGTCAATAGCCTTCCTGGCAGGGCCCGTTTTCTATGACTTCTTTCTCAACATTTCCTTTCCTAAAAGGACCCAGCATTAACTAGTCAGATAATGGAAAAGAGAAGGGTTAGTCCTTAGCCATTTGTAGTATGGGAATTTTGTGGAACAAAGACCATAGTTTTTCTTCTTACTTTTTGGTGTCTAGGAGGTGGTAGGTCCTTAATATTTTCAAAACAAATAATCTGATAATCGAGTTCTCAATAATCTAATATATGATAAATTCCCAAGGTTTTTTTTTTTTTTTTAAGTTATATCTATTAAAACCAGGAAGGACAAAATTAGTATTATTTTGCTATTCAATACATGTTATAAAACAACACATCAGTCTCCATTGGATATAGAAAACTTATGAGATATCTGTGAAATGGCATGATTAAGGTTTTTCTGTGATCCATTTGCCAAAATACACAAAAGTTGAAAAACAGAAAATAATTGTCTCTAGGCTAGTGTACCATTGTTGGGGAGGAAAGCGGTGAGCAGCTTTGTCCTTTACTCAATAAATCAACTTTACCTGGTAAAATCAGGACAGAAATCATAACACAAAGCGACATTTTGTGAAGTATTTTCTATGTCCCAAATACTTAGATAGCATATCACTTTTTTTCTTCTAAGTAACACTAAGCAATTTGCCTTTGTGTCATGTAGACCCTTCCCCAGTCGTGTGTAACAGGTGATGAACGTATGGTTTTATGTCTCAGTGATTCGCATAGAAAGTCTCATAAACGTTGGATGCAAAGATTTGCTTTTTTTTTTAATTTAATAGGGTCTAAGTTGGGGGGTAGATTCTTTAGATGGGCCTTTTGGGAGACATTTTTAGCAAAGACATAAGTGCACGGATTGCCTTAGAGCAGTGAGAATTAGACTAGACCACTTGTCTCATCTTGTGTGTTGAAGGCAAGATGTTAGCAAGGGGATGTCAATTCTGAGAGTGTTTGTAAATCAACGGCCAAAGAGCCGAACTGGGGAGGGACGAAGCGGGAGGAGAGCTGTTGATTCTAGATGCAAGTAGCTAATAAAGTCAACTAATTTTGTATGTGCTACTTGCACCTGAGGGTCAGCTTCTGTTCTCTTTATGAATCTTCATTATAATCTATCAGCTGTCAGAACATTTCATGACCCAAAAACATGAGTGGAGAAGGATAACATACTCTTTTTTTTTAACTTTTTATTTTATATTGGAGTATAGTTGATTAACAATGTTGTGTTAGTTTCAGGTGTACAGCGAAGTGATTCCGTTGTATATCTACATGTATCTATTCTTTTTCAAATTCTTTTCCCATTTAGGTTGTTACATAACATTCAGCTGAGTCCCCTGTGCTGTACAGTAGGTCCTTGTTGGTCATCCATTTAAAATATTTATTAACATTTGTCTATTATGTCAAAATAGATGGACATAAGAAGAGACAATGTCCTCCTTAAAAGAGATTACATTCTAAAGGGAACACGACTACTGATCTAGAGCGGGAAGGCACAAGTTTCTTATCAGAGAAATAGTTATTCAGCTGACGTCAGCTGAGATGGTCAGAAACCGTCTGCCACTTGAAGCAGTTTTGTGGGAAATGGGCATGGTTGGTGTTCCACCAAAGCTCAGCCCAAGAGTAAGGAGAAGTAAAACCATGGTAGCCTGAGGGCGACTTTGAAAACAAAGACGAACTATTGCCCAGTTGAAATGTGGCTGCCCTTTTTCCCTAGAGAAGCTTCTCCGGGTCACAGATTAGGTGCTGTGGCTTTCCTTCCCTCTGCAGGCTCAGCTGTCCTTTGGAGGCACCGTTGGGCTGTCGCCTCCAGGGCTGGTCATCTGTCACTCTCCAGGATAACTCTATTTCAGAGGGGTTGTCGAGTGGCCAGGGAGGCAGCAGGGCTGCCTGCTGTGGCCCGATGTCTGGGCCTGACAAGACCCCTCCCTCCTGGCCAGGCATTGACCTGAAGTCCTCCTGGGCTTACGGCCATGACCCAGAGCCAGAATGATCTGCATCTTGTTCTGTTCTATTTCATATCGAAGCTGTACTCTGCTAAGGAGGAAGAGATTGTGTAAGAAGCAGACAAAGAGCAGAGCTGGGTATCACGCAGGTCGAGGGGCACTTAATGTTGAAAAAGCGAAGGACAAAAATCTGTGCACCTTTTCTAGTCCAGTAATTTCCGATTGTTTTTGTTTGTTTCTAATATTGTTTGGCTTCACGTGGCTCTTCAAGTCCCTCTTTTCTTCTGCAGGGGCTTTATGAGACTTATATGTGTGTGTGCGTGCACACACACACACACACACAAATTTAAATTAATTTTGTCCAGAGAAATTAGAGATAATTACAAAATTAGCATAGAGCCAATGATGTTTTCATTTAGTTCATGCATCTCCAAGAAGTTCCTTTGTTGTCATTTGATTGATTGATTTAAAGGAATATTTTCTACTGCTAAGTAAATATCAATAGATAGTAGATAGGTTTTTCTCCTTCAAGGGGATTTTAAGGCCAAATCCACTTTGATTGGTTTCCTTCAGTTCAAGTACTTGCATTCTATAGGGAATAAAATGTTAATCTGTGGGACCTCTATGGTCTCCATGAGTTTTGTTGACAATGAATTTTGTTGACAATGAGTGGGGGGCAGTGGGTCATGTGAGGAGATACCGACCACCACTGTCAGTGGACTGGATCCCTTGCTGGGATGCAGGACAAAGATTTGGGTTGAGAAATACAAGTGTCTTCATCAACTTTTTTTGTTTTTGGTGGTACGCGGGCCTCTCACTGTTGTGGCCTCTCCCTCTGCGGAGCATAGGCTCCGGACGCACAGGCTCAGTGGCCATGGCTCATGGGCCCAGCCGCTCTGCGGCATGTGGGATCTTCCCGGACTGGGGTACGAACCCATGTCCCCTGCATCGGCAGGCGGTCTCTCAACCACTGCGCCACCAAGGAAGCCCCTACATCAACTTTTAAATAAAAATACCATCCAGTGATGAAGTAAAGAAAATGGGATAGTTTTTCAGAGAGGAATCAAATTAAAAGGTTTGGGGGAAAGAGTCTCTGGCTTAAAAAGATAAAAAAGACATTTATTTTACCACAAAAATACAAATTTCATTCCATTTTTGAGCTCATGACAGGCTCTACCCTTTATCAAAATGGACTTAACTGCAGCATTACAGCAAAGCAAGCTGCATTTCCGTCACTGGTGTGGTAAAGATGGCCCAGATAATAAATTTCAGGCTAGCAGAGGGCTAAACACTCCTTACCACAATTTAAGATGGGTTGACTTCATTGCTCTTAATCAGATATCAGGAGCCAGAAATAAACATAAAAATAAAATTTCCAGGAAAAAGTCATCTGCCAATTAAACTCCAAGAGGTGAAAATGGTCATTATGGAAAGCCACCTTCATGCAGGCACATATCACACTTCCCAAACGGTCCGTGGATTATCACTCCAGACTACTCTGAACCATAGTTTAATCACCGGTTCTGACCCCCAGTCTTCTTCATTTGCTTAAACTGCCTTCTGGAGCTGGTTAAGCGATTACATGTTTACTTGTTCTGGTTCCCGCTGGATCCTAGATACCTTCTCCAAAAAGTGCTTCCCTTCTATATTTCATGCATATCTTTCCCAGGTGGTCCCACATGCACTCAGCTAGCCAGTGCATCTTAAGGTGTCTTTAGGACACATTTCTTGTGCATTCAAGAGGTGGAATAGGACTGTGCCCTTTAGCTGTGTCTAACAGCCTCCGTGGTTGGTGAGGGGGGATGCATTGCTGAAGGGTAGAGGGGTGGGAAGAAAGTTCTAGAACCATCAGCAACGGCACTGGGGTTCCAGGATGTGAGGGGAGGGGAGAAGGAGGTAGAGTGTGGAGAGAAAATGGATGGGTTAGTACATATTTAATTAGGCATTTTCTATTTTAAGCAACAGTCACTCTAGATAGATGTTGGCTAGTATGGAAGCCATGGAAGTAGAGATAGGTCAGGTGCTCTCTTAAGATCTGCACAATTTTCTATCATGATGTGTCTCTTTCCCCTTGTTCCATTCTACTGTGATACCTATTGACCATTCCCTGCACGTTCAGACCGAACCCCCAAAACCAGTCTGGTTAACTCTTTACCACTGACACTGCTGGCCAGAGCTATTTGTGACACAAAGCTGGGCGCTGGTGATTGTGGGATGTCTCTGCTTGTCCTGTCACTGGCCACCTCCAAGGAGCAGCCTGAGGGCCGTGCTGCTGGGCAGTCCCGGAGGGCAGGGCAGTTAGCTGCAGGTGGAGCATAGCTGTGAGTTGCTCCATTGACACCTAAACACTGTCCGATTCGGCATGGATACGCAACGTTTTACACCAAACAGAATGGAGAGGACACAGGTGTTATGCTACTTTTGTCAAAGGAGCAAGTGAAAATCTTGGAATGAAAGAAGTGAGGGACTCTCTTGAGGCATATTCTGGAAGAAGTAAAGGTGGAGGGATGGAATGTTTGAATCTCTTTCTAGATTATGCTGAGGAAGGTATTTGAGGTGTGTATTAGAGGTCAAGAAAAGAGAGGCACTTAGAGCAAGAAAGACTGGGAGATGAGGAGAAAAGAAGGATGAACAATTTTTCCGCATCCTCTTTGGAGAATCCGATCTGCGTTGAATTCTCTGCCATGAGTTCCTACAAGGGCAGGTGATTTCTTATAACAACCTTCCACAGAAATACTGGGGAGAGAATAGTTTCCCTTCTAAGTATTTTGAGGGAGTGGGCTGCATGCTATAAAGGAGATTGGGAAAGGGTAGAGAGAAATATTCCTGGGTGGACCATTTGGACCATTTTCCTTTGTATGGCAGACTGCGTCATTCCCATGACCTTTCACCTGTGAGGCCCTTCTCTGGGTTGGGGCCTGACTCACAGCAGCTGCCCTGACTTGCTCTCAAATGATGAAAAAAAAAATCTTTGACGAGGAAGAAGTGCAAGAGCTTTAAGCAACACATCATAGGTAACTAGAGGCATTACTGCACTGAGTCATTTTATTAGTATAAAGCCTTACGATCTTAATATAAAAATGTCAGTTGAACTGGAAAAAAATGAATGAGTCTGAATAACTATATGCCTTTTTTGCCTCTTAAGAATTTTCTGGGAATGATATTTTGGTAGAGAAAAGTAAAATATTTCATTAAAAATTTAGTCTGCACTTGAAAACTGAACGTTGAGGACAAAATAGGATCTTTCATGGTATGTGATTTGCAGGAACACATTTAAGCTTCCTCAGACACAGGTGAGCTCTGCTGAGTACTCAGTAGAGCCCACCTGCAGGTGGATTCTTAATAGACGTTCCCTGGTGAGGAACTCTTGCTAAATGTGCAACTACGTGCTTTGGTTTTCCTTATATTAAAGGGGAGAGGGAGATAAATTAGGAGTTAAGGATAAGCCTATAGATAACTAACAAGGACCATCTGTATAGTACAGGGAACTAGACCCGATATCTTGTAATACCTATAATGGGAGAGAATGTAAAAAAAGAATATATATATTTATATATATGTATGTATAACCTAATTACTTTGCTGTACACCTGAGATTAACACAACATTGCAAATCAACTATATTTCAATAAAGATAAAAAAGATAAAATGCAGAACTGTAATGTTGGTGAAATTACTCCCTCCAAAGCCAAACGATAAGGTGCTTAACACAGTCACATGTATTATCATTTCCTGGGCACCTTAAAATGAAAGATGTACAGCCTGGATTGAACCACACATGTGTGGGATGGAATGTGGGATGGGATGTGGGCTGGAACTGGCACACTTGAATCAATGTGCTTGCATCATTTTATTTTTCTATTTTGCAGTTAAAAAATTCAGTACAACTGTTATGAGACCTATTTTTATCTTCTCTGAAGCCAATTACAATTTAAGCTGGACCAATTCAATAAAAATGAATTTGAAAAATATAATCAACACAGAAAGAGGAAGCTAAATGTGCGTTCAGTTCCCCAAATTACACATTTCCTTGCTCTGCAGAGAGAGGCTATTGGGTGGGATATTCTTGGCATTTGTTCATTTAAAGATAAGGATGACTCCCTTCACACCAGCCCTGCCAGCGGGATGCAATGAGGCTTTCATCAGAGCCTGTGTGATTCTGCAAACACGTTCTTGGGAGTTATAGAAATTCTTACCCTCCTCATATCCTTTTGCATGCACCGTCCATGGATGAGTCTCCTCATTTGTCTTGGACGAATGATGTCTTTTTCTAATTAGGCAGATGCTTCTGTTTTAGAGCCCGACCAGAAGACAATACCTAATTGAGCTTTTTTTTTTCCTTGGTTTTTGTTTTGGACAGTGCTAGAATTAGCCTTGGAATTTAGTCTCCTGATTGACCCGTGTCCTAATTAAAGCCCGATTTGATTGACTCTGCTTGTGCCTTTCTGTAGGGAGCACAGAACAGCTTCCCACATTGACAGCATGTTGGATTGGTACGGCTCCTGATTCCCTGATACGTTCTGACATTCACAAGCCCCCCCACAGAAGCCCAGGCTGCTGCGGACTGCGTGTCTCTTCAGCTCCAACACTAACAGAGCAGCATCTCACCCTACTTTTCAGCCTTCCTTTTTCTGTAATATATATTCAAATACAATTACAAAACAGGATCTTATGAAGTAAATATAGTGATGTCCATAGTTTCCATCATCTTAATAGTTTACATAAGAGAGAAAAATCACTTCTGAAATCCAAGCAAGTCTACACTGGTTTCCTCCCTTCTTTGCCTGTAGCTTTGAAGGCTTGGAAAGTCCTAAAAATTAAATTGGCTTCTTCTAATGGATACAGATGGCAATGCCTTGTGCTGGGTCCAGCTGTCATTTTCTTACTCAAAAGAGAGGAGGGGAAAGTACGTATCATCAGAGCACCTGCAGCCCTGAACTTACAGCAGAAAGGTGAGCCCTCTGCAGAGAGTAAGGAAGTCTGTCTGATGTCATACATCTCCGTAAAAGAAGATCTCCGTTTCTTTTTTGGAAAAAAAGAGTTTTCAGTGTAACTCATCACCCGGGTTCTTCCAAAGAGACTTTCAATTTTAGTAAAACAACAAGAAAAACAACAACAGATTTGTATCTCTGCTAAGCAGACCATCATTTGAAAGCTTTCATGCTTGCGTAAGGAAGGCACGATGTTTATAGAATCAGCTGGGTAGATTATCTCCCCAACATTTTCTATTAAATATAGGAAGAGTCCAGCCATCGTCTGGCCCAAGATAGAATCAACTTCTCTCCGGAGGGCCCATCGATTTCTCTTAGACTCTGTCATGTCAAGCCCGCCATTCTACCTCGAGTTTATTTCTTTCTACCTTTGGTAAGGTTCTTACCTAGTCTTCTTAGTGTTTGTTAAATGTTTATTAAATAAATGCATGGACTTTTACACATAGATAAAGCATGTTATCCACATCTTCATGTAATTTGTATGCTGTCCTGTGTTAGTGAACATGTGTTCAGGGAAGACCTGAAGATCCATACCGGGTCTGCTTCCTTATTGTCAAGGTCTAATAAATTCATAGCTTTAAATATGGTCCCAGGCTGTGCATTTTTCACGAGATAATGCAAATGAGGTGAACAGAGAAATGATCACACTTCAGCTAACGGAGGGGAGAGCTGCTCACTTAGCAAGCACCTCCGCCAGCAGATTGCTGAACATTTTCCGAGTTTATTTTGCAGTGTGCGTAGGCCCACTTTGCTGGAGCAAGGCGGCTGAGATGCACTTTGCCAGAAATCGGGAGTAAGGCTTATGTTGGTGCCATACAGGAAAACTTTCTTTTAGGGCATCATGTAAATCTGTTTTGACTATTTTTCTTTTTTTTTTTTTTTTAACATCTTTATTGGAGTATAATTGCTTTACAATGGTGTGTTAGTTTCTGCTTTATAACAAAGTGAATCAGCTCTACCTATACATATATCCCCATATCCCCTCCCTCTTGCGTCTCCCTCCCACCCTCCCTATCCCACCCCTCCAGGCGGTCACAAAGCACGGAGCTGATCTCCCTGTGCTATGCAGCTGCTTCCCACTAGCTATCTATTTTACATTTGTATAAATGTATATATGCCCATGCCACTCTCTCACTTCGTCCTAGCTTACCCTTCCCCCTCCCCGTGTCCTCAAGTCCATTCTCTACATCTGCGTCTTTATTCCTGTCCTGCCCCTAGGTTCTTCAGAACCATTTTTTTGTTTTAGATTCCATATATATGTGTTAGCATACGGTATTTATTTTTCTCTTTCTGACTTACTTGGCTATTTTTCAAGCCTGCATTTAAGCCTGGGTCAATAACAGGAAACAAATCTGTTATTAATTACTATAATTTGAAAGGAAGTTACAGTTGACTTCCATCAATCTGGCTTGGCCGCATGAAGACTTTTACCACTCAGATTTTTGGAACTTGCCCGAGTACAAACATTATATGCTGACCACAGTGGGAAGGTTTTTGTAGAGATATACCAGCTCCATGTAGGTGTTGCGTTCCAGGAAAGGGAGTGAAAAAGTATTTTTAACATTTTGTCAATGAAGTCCTATTTTAGAGTGTTTAAGAAATGTCCCTTTGTAAAGGAGTTGGTCCTATGGTATAGTAACAATTCGCCTGAGTGTAAACTTGGATTTCCAAATATCAATTTTACCAGAAATGACGTGCTTCTGTACATGAAGATAAATAACCGTTTGGTTACAGACACCAGAATTAAGCAATTTCAGGAAATGAATTACCATATTGACCTTGTATAGACCCGGGAGGACAGCTTGCCAAGATGGGGTCCTTGCCAAGTTCCTGTCTCGTGTATGTGACTTGGACTGCACCTATTCTGATTTATGATCAATCTGCTTTGATAAAACAGATTGTTTGAGTTATATATTTTTTGAATGTTCATTTCTTCAACTTTTCCTTTAAATGTAGGTAACTTAAAAAATCCAAGGTTCTCCTGGAAGGTGGAGTCGAAAGACACTCATCCTTGAGTGTGGACATAGACTCAGAGATAGAAAAAACAAACAAATAATGAGGCGTCAAGTGGGAGGTTGGACTAGATGGTCCCCAGCTTCCCTTTCTGCCCTGTGGTGCTTATCTCCCATATTCCAGAAGAAATGGAAAACCCACCACACTCAGGCCCTGTCCTGCACATTCATGGGAGCCCAGCATTTGGTGATGACTCCTGGGGCCGCCATCTGTCCATCATTGTGGGCGGGGAGGTTACCACACAGATGCTCCAATCTCTTTGTAAAGCTGTCCCAGCCTAAGTTGCCCAACAGGCAGGCATGAGCAGAAACCTCCCTAAGATAACATGATGTTCTCTTTGTAATCCTGCCCTACCCTGAACTATCTCGGCATTTTGTTCAAGCCTCTCTTCCAGCATTCCTCACACCTGCCTTGGGTTAGAGTCATCTGTGTCTGTGTCTGCCTACCCCTCTCTCCACTAGTTTTTGCACTTTCCTAAGGCAGGAGGCAGGTCTCATACATCCGTTTATTCCTCACAGATTCTAGGGCAATTCATCTAGAGTAGGTACTCTATAAATGCCTATGAGGTTTTGGGTTTGCTAATATTTCCTTAGTTTTTCTTTACCTTTCTTAAAAATTGTTTGAAATATATTACATGGTCATCATAATTGAATTTTTGAAAAGACAGCATGTCAAGAACACCAGCAGATTTAATTTTGTTCATTACAAAACTATTCTCTGTTTCAACTGCACAGTAGGTCACGATGGCAGGCGCTTATAGTCTCTGGCATGTGGTAGCTACTCAGGACATATTAGTTGAATATGCAAAAGAATTTGGATGTGCTCTATGCCAGGCATGGTGTGAGGTGCTGGAGATACACATGAAACGGTCCTTCCCTAAAGGATTTCAGAGTTTACCAGATGATGACAAGGACATCAACATCCGAGGTTTGTTTAGAGCTTTATCTTGTGTTTGCAAAGTGCTTTGAATAAAACTTTCAATTACATGGTTTCATTTGATCTCACAATCTAGTGAGGTTATCAGCGCAGTAATTTATTTTTCTTGTTTGTCAAAATGATAGCTCTTTTCCCTCTTCCCCTTAAATGCAGATGTTTTCCTATTATTTCCATGTATCTTTACTATAAAAAATACAAGAAAAAAGGCAAGATCTATATCTATATATCCGTGTGTATGCACACACATACGTAAACACACACACATACACACATAAACACACACACATACACATATTCTATATTTTACTTTCAGGCCTTTTTCCTGATGCCATCTTTGTTTTTTACATAAACATGGATTAATACGCACAGAGTTCCAGGCTTTGTCAGAGGTTTTGGTGAAATAAAGTCAAATACGAAGTTTCTGCTGTCAAACGTAGAGTCAAGTAAGGCAGTCAAAATTGAATCAATAATGACAATGGAGACCTGTAGAAAAGAAAACAACACATTTTATAGAAACAAAATGAACGTGATGTGAGATTGGGTGAAAACTGGAGGGAAGCCAGCATTGAAGGCCAAGAGGAGAGAGAATTTCAAGCATTGAGAGTATCAAGATCGACCCCTATCTCACACCATATACAAAAATTAACTCAAAATGGACCAAAGCCCTGAACGTAAGGATGGAGGATCATTGGAATTCCAGAAAGGGAAGAACTGTAGACCAGGTTAGTGGATGTGTTATACCAGGACAATCATGCCATCAGGAAGGTTGAGTACAACTAGGCTGGAGGGAAATGTTGTAAAACAGGTGCCAGAATGCTCTTTGAATGTGTGGGAGTATTTGAAAAATCAGCGGATAACAGTGACTAGGATGGACAGAATGGCCTTGTTGTTTACCCCGTCTGCGTATTTCATTTTCCTCATACTACAAAAGTTTCCCTTGTTATTATCTACTTTATATAGAGTTATACTTTTATAACTGATAGTTATGTGTATGGTTATAACATAATTTATGAATGTCTTGCTACATTCAACTTGTTTCCAATTTTTCAATATTAAAACTAATGCTATGGTAAACATAACTTAGCCCCTTTTAAATTTCATATGCATTTGCAAGCAAAATCGAAGGCATTTTTGAATTCAAACAATGGTTTTGCTTTTTAATTTAACAACTGTTCAAATTTGGTCAAATCATTTTGTTGACTGTTTAAATTAATTTCATTCCCACCATTCAAGAAGTTGGCCCTGCCCTGGTTCTTGCTTCAGATTCCCAGCCCACTGAGACAATATAGTAGATAGATAGGTAGAGCATCTTCAGTACTTCAGATGGGGCACTTCGGTATTCTTCTGGTTTCCAAATTGGGAATAAAGTTTTCTGACTTTCTTCTGACCAGGGAATTTTCCAGATCTGATCTGTAAGGTAATTTAAGCTGTAAATTAGAACTTCAGGCACAAATATGTCTGAGTGTGTGATAGCTATTTGGAGCTATTTGGAGTGATTAATGATTATGTCTTGATGAGAAATATAAAATAAATTTCTGTGTTAATTGTTGGAAAATCAGAAATGGTTCTGAATCCTTAAGAGAGGAATATGAATCCAGAAATCCCAGTTAATCAGTGGAAACTTAGGCTTCAAGGTGGGAAGCAGAAAATGGTGAAAGAAAGAGAAATTTATATCAGCAGATAGACTGCTAAGATTACCAGGAAGAAGTGTTCCACTGGAAGCTGGAGGAGAAGGTCCTTTTGTGGTTTCATATTGCAAGAGAAAAGGGGAAAAGGGGAGCATGTCAGAAGAACGTTAGCATGTTCTGGGAATAAAAACTGGATACAATTAGAACAGCAAAGGAATGAATCTTTACTGAGAGCCTGCTATATGCCAGGAATGTTAATAAATTACTCTATTTTATCTTTACAATGATTACATAATAGAGGTATTCTCATCAACTAGAATTAGGTTTGGCTGCTGATAAGAGAAAATTCGAAACAAGGCTGGCTTAACCAAACAGTGCTTCTTCTCTCAGTTAGAAGAGTGTGAATGAGTCAGTCCAGGGCAGATGTGGCAGCTCCATGGTATCACAAGGGACTTGGGCACCAGCTTTTCTTTTCCAACATTCTTAGAGAGTGGCTTCGTTAAGATCCCAAGATGACTGCTGGAGCTCCAGCCACCACATCTGAGTTCCAAGCATCAGGAAGGAGGGAAAGTGAAAGGGTTTTTCCTCAATTATTCCTGCTTTTAAGAAGTCTTCCCTAAATGTAAATTGGTCCAGCCGCTATGGAAGACAGTATGGAGGTTCCTTAAAAAATTAAAAGTAGAGCTACCATATGACCCAATAATCTCACTTCTGGATATATATCTGAAGGAAATAAAATCATCTTCTCAAAGAGATATCTGGTGGTGGGGAGTGGGCAAAATGGGTGAAGGAAGTAAAAATGTGCAAAGTTCCAGTTATGAAATAAACCAATCTTGGGAATCTAATTTTCATCATGGCAACTATAGTTAATGATCCTATATTGAATACTTGCAAGTTGCTAAGAAAGTAAGTCTTATAAGTTCTCACCACAAGAAAAACATGGTATAACTATATATGGTGACAGATGTTAACTAGACTTACTGTGATGATCATTTCACATTGTATATGAATATTGAATCATTATGTTGTATACCTGAAACTAATATAATATTGTATGTCAATTATACCTTAATAAAAAAAGAAAGAAAGAAAAAAGTGATCTCAGTACTCCCATGTTCATTGCAGCAGTATTCATAGCATCCAAGACATGGAAACATCTTGTGTACATCCATGGATGAATGGATAAAGAAAATGACATTTATATTTTATTTTTATATTGCACATTATACAAATGCTATACACACACATGCAGAAATATTATTTAACCATTAATAAAAAGGAAATCCTCCTATTTGCAACAATATGGATGGACCTTGAGGGCATTATGCTAAGTGAAATAAGTCAGACAGAGGATGACAAATACTGCATGATATCACTTATATGTGGAATCTAAACAAGAAAAATTCATAGAAACAGAGAACAGACTGGTGGTTTCCAGGGGTGGGGGGTAGAGGTTGGGGGGAAATGGATGCTGGTCGAAAGTACTAACTTGAGTTAGAAGATGAAATTGTCCTGGAAAAACGGATACAGCATGTTGACTATAGTTAATAATATTGAATCTTATACTTGAAAGTTTCTAAGAGGGTAGAGCTTAAATGTTCTCACCACACATACAAAAAAAAGGTAAGTACATGAGGTGATGGGTGTGTTAACTAATCGTATTGAGGTGACCTTTTTGCAATATATATGTGTATCACATCAACACGTTGTACACCTTTAACTTACATAATGTTGTATGACAATTATATCTCCATAAAGTTAGGAAATAAAGAAGTTTTCCCAGGAGTCCCACGATTTTCCCCTACATCTTACGATTAAGTTCTAATACCTAAGACCGCCTCTAGCCACATCTAGCTGCCAAGGGAGACTGACTTTTTCGTAAGTTCACTCGGTACAGTATTTCCCCAAATGAAAAACAAGGTTCCAACAGTAAGGAGGAGGGGAGAACAAACACTGGGTGGTTAACTAGCATTTTTGGATGCTTCCTTCTTTTATCTTCACTATGTCTTTGGAGACAACAGGGCTCAGGGCATTAGCCAAGGTCACGTGGCTGACAAGTGAAGGTGTCAGGATTAGAACACAGGCCTGTCTGGCTTCAAAGCCTCTTTTCATTACGTGGCACCGACTCTCAACAGAAGAGTCTTCTCATAGAGTGGAAGGTATCAGATCCATGAACCAAAAAAGTCAGGGCTGTGCTTTGAGGCTGAGAGATGGTCACCTGGTCTTCATCTCCCTAAATGAATGAAGTTAGACTCTGGTCTGCGTATCATTTTTCATCTTCACAATACTCTTGCTTTTTAGTCTTTGAGCCATTTCACTTCTAGGAATTTCACACATGGAAATAATTACAATGGGTGCAAAGATTTATGTGCTAGGATGTTCACTGAAGCTTTATTTATAACAGTGGAAAATTAAAATCAACCAAAATACCCAACAAAGGAAATTACAGAATGCAGGGACATCCATATGGTAGAACACATTGCAACCATTAGAAATCATGTTCTTCAAGAATACTTAAGGACATGCATGATAGGGCCCATAAGTTATGTTAAAAAGATTAAAAATAGTAATCACTATGATCCCAGTTTTGTAATATATGTGAATAGAGGCATAGGAAGAAACCCGGACTAATAAGCATGTTCGCAGTGGTTCTTTTGTAAGTGATGGGAGTATTAATTATTTTACTTTTTATTTATGCTTTTCTGAATTTTCCAAATTTCTACCATGAATATGTATTACTTCTGTGATCAGAAAAAGCTCACACCTGTCATTTGGAAATACGCTTCCTCCTAACAAAACAGTTAGTTATAACAGTTTGTTATACAGTTTGTTATAACAATACAGTTACAACAAATAACAAAAACAGTCTTGTTATTCTCCAGTTGACTGGCTTAGATGTTTAGCATCGTCAAGGTGCTAGCATGAAGAAGGTTCCAGCAGATTGACCCCAATAAATATTTATTGAGTGCCGGTGGTGTGGGAACTGCTGCTCTGGGAACTGTGAGAGAGGCAGGGTACAGGGTACAAGCTACAGAGATGCATAAGCCAGGCTCCCTGCCCCCCAGACGGGTCTCTCTCTGAGGACTCTGCTTGGGAGGTGACGGTCATAGAGAAGGGCCTCAGGCCGTTGTGAGGTGACAGCCGAGGCAGAAAGGCATGATCTGAGACTGTGTTTTAAGAATGCAGTAAACATGTCATCTCGTTATTAAATGCACAGTTCCCCTTTCTCCACGTCAGGCGTAGCACGTACAGACTGAAGTCAGCTTGGGCTGCTCGTCAGCAGAACTACCCACGTGGTCTCCCCACAGGGGCCCAGGACCCTTGATGGAGAGAATCAACCAGTCAGCCGTCCTAAGGAAGACGCCATCTTGCTCCAAAACAACAGCAATATGACAAGAACAACAATAACCAACGAGCGAGTGAACCCACGGATGGGATGAGCATTCTCTGTGGTTCCTATGTAGTTAATAAGGCACCTTTATGCAACAAATGAGCTGGTCTGTGTTCCAGTCCTTGTCCCACTATTTATCAGGATTTTGGCAAAAAAAAAAAAAAAAAATCCAATCTCTTCTTAGTTTGAATTGGTGAGAATGCTGAGCCTCGTTTGGGTATCAGAAGGCTCTGTTAGAATCCGGGCAGTATGTCTCCTGCTCTGTTTCTCACCAGATTTGCTTCTCCATGGGCCTCTCTCAATTTTGCCTTTGGCCCTGGAATGCGAGCTTCAAGTGGCAGGGTCTCCAAAACCAGCTGCAGGAGAAACTCATCCTCTGGCTGTGCCCCAGGTTCACCATAACGACCAAATCTCAACAAACACACTCTCCAAGGGCTTTACTTCTCCCACGCTCTCATCAATCCCATGTCACCAGTGATGGCCGGGGAACGACCTCTTCTTTACCTGTGTGGTCCTGTAGCTTTCTCGTTCTGAGTATTTTCCAGGTTTTTGCCCACAGCTGTGATGTTTTTATGTTGTGCTTTGGTAATGGGAGGGGTTGGAAAGCTCATTCCTTTGGGTGGATGATTAAATTCCCAACTAGGTCAGAGTGGAAAGGGTTCTTTCTACCCATGGGGAGAGGTGTTAGTCATCTTGTAGACCTCCGGCCTCCATCCTGCCTGGTTGTGCTGCTGGGGATCAAGGTCGCTGGTGACAAGGAGGTGGTGGGGTGAATGGGAAACGTTATCACTTCCGATGTCAAAGGAACAACACACTGACCCGCATTTCCTTTTTAAGGTTTCTTTTTTTTTAAATGTGATCTGGTTCCAGGAAACATCAAACCCGGTCCGCACACCTGTCTTTTAAAATTATTCTTGAAAACAATTTAGCCAACTCACTACTCTGTTCAATACTTTTTCCTCTAAAAATAGAGCTTTTTTAGAACCCTTTCCTTCCATTCTTTCTTTCAGGAAATTAGACCGTATGTTTTCTTGGCTCGGAGTAGCTCTCCCTGAGTCCTCTTTCACAACAGATGAGCAGCTTCTAACTTGCCTTGAAGTGCAGGAAAGATCCAGGCACGTACAGGAGGCCAAGGGGCAGGGGGGCAATATGGTGACCATGTAGGTGCAAATGCCAAGCGTGCTCCTGTGTGGGTGCTCAGTGGATGGGCCTGGCTTAGTATATCTGTGCATCTGTGGTGCTTTGGAGTCTGCCCTCCCAAGCTGCAGGGGAGGGCACCATCTTTACAGGATGCCCATTTGCAGCGAATACTGGCAAGCCACAGGGCATCCGAATGGGTGTTGTTGTTATCCTGAGATAGTTCTTCCATCTATTATATGGGAAAATACCCTACAGGGCTGTCATGATGGTCCACATAGTGACACTTAGGAGATGCTGCTGTAATGAAACAGACACGGATTCTTTGTTCAAGTCAAGGGAAAAGCAAAGTTTTTTGTGTGTTTTTTTTTCAGCAAAACTCTGCTTCTAAACAGTACTAAATATTGCAAATTAAACATTCAATGAAATAAATGTCTGACTGTTTCGTGATTGAAATATGCTATTTTCTTAGGCTAAAGGGAAACCTTGCTGTAGGCGGCTTTAGGAGTCCAAACTGCGGCGCAGACACAGGTTGGGCTTTGGCATCTGTTACCCTCAATCTCTGTCTTTCTTCCATCTCTTAGGAGTTTTGGGATCTTGGATAAGCAAAAGAAGCCTCACATCTCCTTTTCTTCCTCGGTAAAGTGTGTTTTCCTCATCTCATCTTTTTTTTCTTCCCCAAGGGCCAGGGCTGTGCTGTAACCAGACAGTGTCTCTACTGAGGTTGCAGCCCCGAGCATTCACACCACGGGCTACACTTTGGCTGGGCAAATAGTCCTCCTGAAAATGAACTGTATCTTGATTATGGCCGGTAGTTGAGTTGGTCTTTCTTGGAACAGGTAAAAGGTAGTCTTGGTAGCTCAGGGATTAAAAATAAACAGCTCTCTCTATTTGATCATAATCAATTTGTGTTGTCCTCCCTCCTTGGGTAAAGGATAAAGAGAATTCAAGTTTTGTGTAATGTGTTCTAAACTGGTGGGGGGGAATGGGAGAGGGGGTCCTCAGGAGGGAATGTTCCTAGTGAATTCGGGGGGAAAAAGCAGCGCGTGGCAGCCCAGAGTCCCATGTGGCTCCGATCACAGCATGGTGGCTGTTAGCACTTCGTTTTTTTAAAGCTGAGTTGCCTTTCTGTTTGTGTGGGGAGTTTGGCACAATGTTATTCCAAAGCATTTGTTTGAGACATTGCAAACATAGCAATTTAATGAGTGGCAATAAAAATATCTTTATTCAAGCGATGTCTTTGGTTGTGCGTATAGTATATCTATGCATTCGTATTTTGGGGCTTCCTGGGCGTGAAACAATCTGAGTTCTGAGTGCAACTGCAGGAACATGTGCCGTGGGGGAACCGCTAGGCAAAGAGGACGGCCGCTGCTGTAACATTGCTACAGATGGTTAAGGTGTTTGTGCAGAAAGATTGCATCTTTGAGGCCCCGTGGTGCCAGTCCAGACAACTCACCTGTAGGTTTCCTCATCAGGCAGCAGCAGAGGTGTATTTTTCCTTTAACACATCCATTCAACTTGTGTTAATAGTTTGTACTGTGAATGGAATGCTTTGATAATGAGATTTAAAAAAAAAACAACTCAATGTTAAGTGAAGGGAGATAGAGTGTGTTTGTTTAATTCTAAAAGAGTAGGTTGAATTTTGGGAAACTCTCATGTGTGGACAAGGCCCACACTGGAATCGTGCCATCACTAAAAAGACTAATATTTATTATTCCCACTTATGCAATCTTCACGCAGCCCTAGACATGTATCAAGTAGTTAGATGATGCCAGTGCCATAGATCACTGGATAAAATGGAGGGTAAATTACTTAATCCTTAGTTTTTAAGTGAGTCTAATGGTTCGGCACCAACCCGGGACGCATCAGGAAATCCACAGGGCATTTTTCTTGAGTAACCCTCCCACGATGGGAGGACACAGGTGATTTGCCAGGTGGCCTGACTTCACAGAATGTGGAGAATCGAGAATCGTCTCTTATCTTGGAGGGGCCCCAGGGGACATGGGTGTAGGACTTGTCCCAGGCCTGGAGGTGAAGTGAATCCCTGGCCTTAGCTGGGGGTCAATAGAGTCCCCATCCCAGGAATTTGGGACTCATACTGGGAAAACTAGTTATTTCGAGTAATCCTTGCCTACAACCAAGGTGATCTAGAGAAAAACAATGGTGAAATAGTTGGGCAGCATTT
This sequence comes from Delphinapterus leucas, assembly GCF_059928025.1. Classification (NCBI taxonomy): domain Eukaryota; kingdom Metazoa; phylum Chordata; class Mammalia; order Artiodactyla; family Monodontidae; genus Delphinapterus; species Delphinapterus leucas. Next base: position 17,315,683 of record NC_143130.1, on the reverse strand, counting down.
TCCAAGTTTGTGTCCCTTGAAGCCTAAAAGAAGCCGAAGAGAAGAGAAAAGGAAAGGGGTAAATATGTTCATGTAAATACGGGAGATGCTCTATACCAGGTTCTTTTTTTGATATTCAAAATGAACGTTAACATATAAAAACTTCTGAGAATCAAATGTAATCAAGAAATCAGTTTTACTTTTCTCAAGATGGTGTTTCCAAGCTTATTTGACCCTGAAATCCCTTATTTGTGTGACCACGTATCAGAATCCTAAGGAATGTTCTTTAAAATGTCTGTACTTTGTATTTCCCTTAAGGCCAGGAGTAATAAGAATATTTGCTATCATCTCTAGAACTTTTTGGCTATGCAGTAAGTTGGAGAAGGAGTTTGGCAGAGAGAGGTGTAGCCATTGGAAAGGAGAAATTAAGGAATCATAATCACAAAAAGCCCAAGATAATCAGTTGAAAAATCATTAGACGTAATGGTGAATACTATTATAATGAGTCACAAAATCATTACCAAAGCCAGAAGCTTTCCTGTGTACCAAAGTGGCAATCAGATAAAAAATACACTTGGAAAAAAGATTCTAATTCATAACAGCAACAGGAAAACACAACTCCTAAAAGCTGGCCTCGCCAGAAGTATATGTGATTTATACAAGCAAATATTGCTGAGGGGGGTAAAAGAGGGTGCGAATAAATGGAAGAGCAAACCATGTTCCTGGTTAGAGGATAGATATGGTACAAAACGTCAACTGTCCACAAATCCACTCATAGACTGACTCCATTTTCATCAAATCACAATGGGTTTTGGATTCCGAACTTATCTGGGCATATCCCATAAACTATGGGGTCCAATTGATTTCCCCCCTAAATATGTTCCCTGTTTCTCCACATCACATCATCTCTCCTACTATCCAGGCAACTATCATTTTTTGGATCGCCTCCAAAGTAGCCTCCCTTTTCAACCATTGCCCATGGCAGCCTCCATTCTTTATTTTTTCTTAAATAATAATAAGAAGGGGGATATCTGATCTTGTAACTCCACTGCTTCCAATCCTTCCAGAGCCTCTTATTATTGTACAAATACAAGCTCCGTCCTCCTGTGGTCCATAGGGTCCTGTATCACACAGCTCGCACTGACCTTGCCAGCTGCATCTGGGCTCCCTTGCCTGACACATGCCATGCTCCAGGCATGGTAACTTTAGCCTACAAATTGCTAGTATGTTTGCACCCCAAGGTCTTTACTATTCCTCTGTTTGACTCTCTCTTTCTCTTCCTCTTCCCCTGGTTATGTCTTCCTTGTCCTCTGAGAACCAGTTCAACATCATGTATTTCAAGGCAGATTTCAGTACATCCCCTCTTGTTGCATTGTATGGCCCCATACTTCATAGCACGCATTAACATTCTAATGAATAGTTTGTGTAATTAACTGTTTAATGGTTGCATATCCTGCTAGAATATAGGCCTCATGTCTGCAGATATTCTTGTATATTATTCATATGTGTGTTCTTTTGCCTGTCACAATTCCTTGCATTAGCGGTTTTGTGGAAAACTGAATAGAAATAAGGAAGAAAAATACGGAAGAGTAGCAGAGGACCTGTAGTAACAGATAAATGAACACAATAAAGCCATAGTGATTAAAACAAGTATCGATTGCTTGTATCAGAACTAAAAGAAAGATCATTGAAACAGAATATAATCGTCCCTAGGTATCCATGGGAGATTGGTTCCAGGACCCCCGAGGATACCAAAGTCTGCGGGATTACTAGATAAAGTAAAATCTATTTAACATATGGTGCTACAGCAATTCACTAACTCTTTGGATTACAGATATAGAACTCTATCTCCTGGATAAGAGCATAAATCCCAAATAAGAGAGAAAATAACATTTCCTAAATTTGTTCAAAGGAACTCTTACTTGTAAGCTGTTAATCGGGTTAATATGAAAAACTAGTTCGACGGATGCATAAGTTTGGGAGGTGCCAAATTGAAATAAATTAAGCTGTTTTTTTTTTTTTACTGCAAAAACTCTGAAAATGAAGTTAATGTGCATTGTGAATTCACAAGCTGCATTAGAGTGCAGTGTTTGGCATAATTATGTAGAACTATTTTTATTTTCAAAATATAATACCAATTTGGGAAATTTGGATTTAAAAACTAGAGGAAAATTCCAAGAAACATTTTTATAATTTTGGTATTTGGAAGGCCTTTCTAGACATATTGAAGGTAGATCTCCGAAAGGAAAATTGTATTATTAAAGGTTCTTTGGTTCTAAGCAACAGGAAACCTCTCCGATCAAGTGAGTAGAGTCGACACTAATATTGTTTCCAAATATTCACACTCTCTCCTTGGGTAAGGTTTATACTTTTCTGCCTCTGTAACATCTGGCTTGGTCATGGGACTTGCTCTGATCAATGAAAAGTAAGCAGAAGCGATGGTATGCCACTTCTGGGCAGAAAATTTCAGAGAGGTTTAACTTGCTATTTCCCTTGGCCCTAGAGCCACGGAAGTATGTATTAGTATGAAAATTCCGCCAGTTCGGAGAGGAGTAGAACTTTCTTGCCAGCACAGAACTTGAGTGAGAGATGAACTTGGGTGAGGTTCGTCGGGTTCTTTGTTACGTTGGCACAGCCTTCCTTACAAGGACTGATTCATTAAGGAAAAAGATAGTCGTTGGGTTAATATCAGGAGCTCCCAGAGTGGATGCTTGGAAATAGGCAGGCTTGGCAAATGGTAGTTATCCTAAGAGCTTTGGAGACAAAGAAATCAAAATGATAAGGATGAATTTGTAGCAGGAAAAAGGGCCCTTCAGCTGGAGTTGGAGGAACTCTAACCTTTTTCAGTTTCTTTGTCCCCCAGCTAAAATTTTAAATTTCAAAGAGAGCATGTACTAAAGGCCTAATTTTTATCATATAAAGGCCTAATTTTTATCACGTATCCACCCTCTGGCTAAGGGAGGGGAGGCTTCTAATTGCGGTCCCTCTAGAGGATACCCAGTGGGAGTGGAGGAGTGCTGTTAAGGGCAGGATATGGATGCTGGGAAGCCAACATGCAAATATTCACTACCTAAAAACCAACAGATTTCACCACTAAAATAACTCAGTATACCAAACACGCCTTTTAATACAATTAAAGAAAAAAATGAACAAAAAATATTTGTAACATGTGAGAGCAAAAGGCTGTATCCCAAATATATAAAAACAAAAATGAAAAGTAAAAGAAGGTGACATCAATAGAAGAGGACCATCCCAACGCAAAAGACATAAACAGAAGTTTCCAAAATATGAACTCTAAAAAGCCAGAAAATATGCAAAAAAGTTCATCACCAGCATCCAATGAAATGCAAATTAAAACAGAGATATTTTTCATCTGGCAAAATTTTCAAAATGGATACTACTTTTTGTTTTTTTAAAGGAGGCGGAACTTTCACCAGACTAATATCAGATTACTGAGAAAACAGTATTTTTCTCATACTCTGTGGTGAGTGTAAATCACTCAGTCTCTCTATAGAACCATTTGGCAGTATACATTCAAAGTGTTAATAATGAAATATTCTGTAATAACCTAAAAGGGAAAAGAATCCGAAAAAGAATATCTATCTATCTATCTATCATCTATCTCTTATCTATCTACCTATCTATCTACAACTGAATCACTTTACTGTATACCTGAAACTAACACAACATTGTAAATCAACTATGCTCCAATATAAAATGATGATAATCAAAAATAAAGATAATTATAACCGTTTTAGATAATAAAAAAAATAATACTTACAACCTTTGACTAACTAATTCCAGTTTGATGAATTTAACCTAAGGAAACAGCCTCAGATTTGGGAAATTTATTCATAGGAATGTTTATTTCAGCATCATTTATAATAAAGAAAAATAAGAAATATCATTAATGACCAATGATAGAGAATTTGTAAAATAAATTATGGTGTACCTGTATACTGTTGCAGCCAACAGAAATGATGTTTTAAAAAACTATTAATGACATGGAAGATCATTTATGTTATATTATTAATTATGTCAAAAAACTATGTTACAGAACAGGTACTATAAAATGCCAACTGGCTAGAAAAATATTTATTGGGAGGATATAATAAAATGTTAGTGAATTTATTTGGGACATGGTCTTGGGATGATAATATAAAATTTCTTCTTTGTGTTTTTCTTTTTCCTTGTGTTTGTCCATATTTCTTAATTGTTCTATAATGAATTGTAATGTTTGCCAACAAAGCATAATTAATAAATGTTAACAAAATGTATCACTTTTAGCACATTTTAGGAAGCTATTGATTAACATAGTAATTTGCACTTTATAGTTTATTAATACAAATAACACGTGCCAGCATTTTGCTTTAACATGCACTATCCAGTAATTAGAAACTGAAGTCTACAGAAATATTTGTTATCACTGGAAGATTTTAATGTGAAAATTAAATTTAACAAGTATATGTCAAGTGCTTTTATGTGCCTGATACCATGGTATAGGATGGTATAGGATGTTCCCTTGAGAAACCTACAGCAGGTAGATAAGACCTGCCATGCAGAAGAGGGTCAACCTCAGATAGGAAAGAAGAGGCATACAACTTTCACTTGACATGGTATACTGATGTCCTGTAAGATGCCAACTCCCAATGTGGGACTGCATTTAAACGTTCATCGTTTGTATATATGGGTAGCCAAGTTCTCTATGTGAGGTTTATATGAAAGATCTATAGTTCTAGCAATTTTATTTTCAGGTACTCTCCTCCTTGGGAAATATTTTTTTACCCAATTTTCTAAAAAATAGATATTGTTTTTAAAAATAATATGATATTTGTCTTGAGAAGTTGCCTTCTTCTTTGAAGAATGCATATACACTTGCCATTTATTTCTGGTAGTCCAAGAGACTTATTTCTCCATGGACTCATGTATATTTTTCTACCTCTGTTTTTATGGCTATATGACAATGGATATTTCTCCAGAAATTTCCTGGTTTTGCCTGTTTTTAGGTCACTGCTTTAGTCATCATCAGTAACGCAGAAATACAAGCAAATATGGCCCATACTCTCCAATTAGTTATAATATTATGTTTATTGACAGGTGTGCACACACAGGTATCACACTTATGTGAAATGAACAGTACAACATTCCAGTTGGTAAAGTGTTAAATGAATGACATATATGATAGGGAATTAGCATTCTGAGAAGATGGAGAGTAATCAAAAGGGATTTAAAAGACTATTGCTTCATAATGTAGAACAATAATTCAGATATGAAATATTATTAAAGATTTGCTGTTATCCTGAGATAAGAAGCTATGTAGTAAATCTAAATTTAAATGTCTATTCTGAAAAATCACTGTTCCATGGATGGTTCCAGAAGTGAGCTATATTGTCTAGGAGTAATTTGTTTCAGGCAATAGATGCATCCCTGAAAAGTCAGGTGAAACAGTGATTTGCTGAATTAAAATTATTTCCATAAAATCTGCAATTTGGAATAATAACTCCAGGGCTGTTCTAGTAATCACATGTGAATTTAAGAAAGAAGCCAATCTATTTTCTTTCTTTTTTTCTGCTTTATAACAAAGTGAATCAGTTATACATATACTTATGTTCCCACATCTCTTCCCTCTTGCGTCTCCCTCCCTCCCACCCTCCCTATCCCACCCCTCCAGGCGGTCACAAAGCACCGAGCTGATCTCCCTGTACTATGTAGCTGCTTCCCACTAGCTATCCACCTTACGTTTGGTAGTGTATATATGTCCATGCCTCTCTCTCATTTTGTCACAACTTACCCTTCCCCCTCCCCATATCCTCAAGTCCATTCTCTAGTAGGTCTGTGCCTTTATTCCTGTCTTACCCCTAGGTTCTTCATGACATTTTTTCCCCCTAAATTCCATATATATGTGTTAGCATATGGTATTTGTCTTTCTCTTTCTGACTTACTTCACTCTGTATGACAGACTCTAGGTCTATCCACCTCATTACAAATAGCTCAATTTCGTTTCTTTTTATGGCTGAGTAATATTCCACTGTATATATGTGCCACATCTTCTTTATCCATTCATCTGATGATGGACACTTAAGTTGTTTCCATCTCTGGGCTATTGTAAATAGAGTTGCAATGAACATTTTGGTCATGACTATTTTTGAATTACAGTTTTCTCAGGGTATATGCCCAGTAGTGGGATTGCTGGGTCATATGGTAGTTCTATTTTTAGTTTTTTAAGGAACCTCCATACTGTTCTCCACAGTGGCTGTATCAATTTACATTCCCACCAACAGTGCAAGAGGGTTCCCTTTTCTCCACAACCTCTCCAGCATTTATTGTTTCTAGATTTTTTGATGATGGCCATTCTGACCGGTGTGAGATGATATCTCATTGTAGTTTTGATTTGCATTTCTCTAATGATTAATGAGGTTGAGCTTTCTTTCATGTGTCTTTTGGCAGTCTGTATATCTTCTTTGGAGAAATGTCTATTTAGGTCTTCTGCCCATTTTTGGATTGGGTTGTTTGTTTTTTTGTTATTGAGCTGCATGAGCTGCTTGTAAATTTTGGAGGTTAATCGTTCATCAGTTGCTTCATTTGCAAATATTTTCTCGCATTCTGGGGGTTGTCTTTTGGTCTTGTTTATGGTTTCCTTTGCTGTGCAAAAGCTTTGAAGTTTCACTAGGTCCCATTTGTTTATTTTTGTTTTTATTTCCATTTCTCTAGGAGGTGGGTCAAAAAGGATCTTGCTGTGATTTATGTCATAGAGTGTCCTGCCTATGTTTTCCTCTAAGAGTTTGATAGTTTCTGGCCTTACATTTAGGTCTTTAATCCATTTTGAGCTTATTTTTGTGTATGGTGTTAGGGAGTGATCTAATCTCTTACATGTACCTGTCCAGTTTTCCCAGCACCACTTATTGAAGAGGCTGTCCTTTCTCTACTGTATATTCCTGTCTCCTTTATCAAAATAAGGTGACCATATGTGCGTGGGTTTTTCTCTGGGCTTTCTATCCTGTTCCATTGATCTATCTTTCTGGTTTTGTGCCAGTACAATACTGTCTTGATTACTGTAGCTTTGTAGTATAGTCGGAAGTCAGGGAGCCTGATTCCTCCAGCTCAATTTTTCGTTCTCAAGATTGCTTTCGCTATTCGGGATATTTTGTGTTTCCATACAAATTGTGAATTTTTTTGTTCTAGTTCTGTGAAAAATACCAGTGGTAGTTTGATAGGGATTGCATTGAATCTGTAGATTGCTTTGGGTAGTAGAGTCATTTTCACAATGTTGATTCTTCCAATCCAAGAACATGGTATATCTCTCCATCTATTTGTATCATCTTTAATTTCTTTCATCAGGGTCTTATAATTTTCTGCATACAGGTCTTTTGTCTCCTTAGGTAGGTTTATTCCTAGATATTTTATTCTTTTTGTTGCAGTGGTAAATGGGAGTGTTTCCTTAATTTCACTTTCAGATTTTTCATCATTAATGTATAGGAATGCCAGAGATTTCTGTGCATTAATTTTGTACCCTGCTACTTTACCAAATTCACTGATTAGCTCTAGTAGTTTTCTGGTAGCATTTTTAGGATTCTCTATGTATAGTATCATGTCATCTGCAAACAGTGACAGCTTTACTTCTTCTTTTCCCATTTGGATTCCTTTAATTTCCTTTTCTTCTCTGATTGCTGTGGCTAAAACTTCCAAAACTATGTTGAATAAGAGTGGTGAGAGTGGGCAACCTTGTCTTGTTCCTGATCTTAGTGGAAATGCTTTCAGTTTTTCACCATTGAGGACGATGTTGGCTGTGGGTTTGTCATATATGGCCTTTATTATGTTGAGGAAAGTTCCCTCTATGCCTACTTTATGGAGGGTTTTTATCATAAATGGGTGTTGAATTTTGTCGAAAGCTTTCTCTGCATCTATTGAGATGATCATATGGTTTTTCTCCTTCAATTTGGTAATATGATTTATCACATTGATTGTTTTGCGTATATTGAAGAACCCTTGCATTCCTGGAATAAACCTCACTTGATCATGGTGTATGATCCTTTTAATATGCTCTTGGATTCTGTTTGCTAGTATTTTGCTGAGGATTTTTGCATGTATGTTCATCAGTGATATTGGCCTGTAGTTTTCTTTCTTTGTGACATCCTTGTCTGGTTTTGGTATCAAGATGATGGTGGCCTCGTAGAATGAGTTTGGGAGTGTTCCTCCCTCTGCTATATTTTGGAAGAGTTTGAGAAGGATAGGTGTTAGCTCTTCTCTAAATGTTTGATAGAATTCGCCTGTGAAGCCATCTGGTCCTGGGCTTTTGCTTGTTGGAAGATTTTTAATCACAGTTTCAATTTCACTGTGTGTGATTGGTCTGTTCATATTTTCTATTTCTTCCTGGTTCAGTCTTGGAAGGTTGTGCATTTCTAAGAATTTGTCCATTTCTTCCAGGTTGTCCATTTTATTGGCATAGAGTTGCTTGTAGTAATCCCTCATGATCTTTTGTATTTCTGCAGTGTCAGTTATTACTTCTCCTTTTTCATTTCTAATTCTATTGATTTGAGTCTTCTCCCTTTTTTCCTCGATGAGTCTGGCTAATGGTTTATCAATTTTGTTTATCTTCTCAAAGAACCAGCTTTTAGTTTTATTGTTCTTTGCTATCATTTCCTTCATTTATTTTTCATTTATTTCTGATCTGATTTTTATGATTTCTTTCCTTCTGATAACTTTGGGGATTTTTTGTTCTTCTTTCCCTAATTGCTTTAGGTGCAAGGTTAGGTTGTTTATTCGAGATGTTTCCTATTTCTTAAGGTAGGATTGTATTGCTATAAACTTCCCTCTTAGAACTGCTTTTGCTGCATCCCATAGATTTTGGGTCCTCGTTTCTCCATTGTCATTTGTTTCTAGGTATTTTTTAATTTCCTCTTTGATTTCTTCAGTGATCACTTTGTTATTTAGTAGTGTATTGTTTAGCCTCCATGTGTTTTTTATTTTTTACAGATCTTTTCCTGTAATTGATATCTAGTCTCATAGCATTGTGGTCGGAAAAGATACTTGAAACAATTTCAATTTTCTTAAATTTACCAAGGCTTGACTTGTGACCCAAGATATGATCTATCCTGGAGAATGTTCCATGAGCACTTGAGAAAAATGTGTATTCTGTTGTTTTTGGATGGAATGTCCTATAAATATCAATTAAGTCCATCTTGTTTAATTTATCATTTAAAGCTTGTGTTTCCTTATTAATTTTCATTTTGGATGATCTGTCCATTGGTGAAAGTGGGGTGTTAAAGTCCCCTACTATGAATGTGTTACTGTCGATTTCCCGTTTTATGGCTGTTAGTATTTGCCTTATGTACTGAGGTGCTCCTATGTTGGGTGCATAAATATTTACAATTGTTATATCTTCTTCTTGGATCAATCCCTTGATCATTATGTAGTGTCCTTCTTTGTCTCTTCTAATAGTCTTTATTTTAAAGTCTGTTTTGTCTGATATGAGAATTGCTACTCCAGCTTTCTTTTGGTTTCCATTGGCATAAAATATCTTTCTCCATCCCCTTACTTTCAGTCTATATGTGTCTAGGTCTGAAGTGGGTCTCTTGTAGACAGCAAATATATGCATCTTGTTTTTGTATCCATTCAGCCAATCTGTGTCTTTTGGTGGGAGCATTTAGTCCATTTACATTTAAGGTAATTATTGATGTGTATGTTCCTATTCCCATTTTCTTAATTGTTCTGTGTTCGTTATTGTAGGCCTTTTCCTTCTCTTGTGCTTCTTGCCTAGAGAAGTTCCTTTAGCAGTTGTTGTAAAGCTAGTTTGGTGGTGCTGAACTCTCTCAGCTTTTGCTTGTCTGTAAAGGTTTTAATTTCTCCATCAAATCTGAATGAGATCCTTGCTGGGTAGAGTAATCTTGGTTGCAGGTTTTTCTCCTTCATCACTTTAAATATGTCCTGCCAGTCCTTTCTGGCTTGCAGAGTTTCTGCTGAAAGATCAGCTGTTAACCTTATGGGGATTCTCTTGTGTGTTATTTTTCCCTTGCTGCTTTTAATATGTTTTCTTTGTATTTAATATTTGACAGTTTGATTAATATGTGTCGTGGCATATTTCTCCTTGGATTTATCCTGTATGGGACTCTCTGTGCTTCCTGGACTTGATTGACTATTTCCTTTCCCATATTAGGGAAGTTTTCAACTATAATCTCTTCAAATATCTTCTCAGTCCCTTTCTTTTTCTCTTCTTCTTCTGGGACCCCTATAATTCGAACGTTGGTGCATTTAATGTTGTCCCAGAGGTCTCTGAGACTGTCCTCAGTTCTTTTCATTCTTTTTTCTTTATTCTGCTCTGCAGTAGTTATTTCCACTATTTTATCTTCCAGGTCACTTATCCGTTCTTCTGCCTCAGTTATTCTGCTATTGATCCCACCTAGAGTATTTTTAATTTCATTTATTGTGTTGTTCATTGTTGTTTGTTTCATCTTTAGTTCTTCTAGGTCCTTGTTAAATGTTTATTGCATTTTGTCCATTCTATTTCCAAGATTTTGGATCATCTTTACTATCATTATACTGAATTCTTTTTAAGGTAGACTGCCTATTTCCTCTTCATTTGTTAGGTCTGGTGGGTTTTTATCTTGCTCCTTCATCTGCTGTGTGTTTTTCTGTCTTCTCATTTTGCTTATCTTACTGTGTTTGGGGTCTCCTTTTTGCAGGCTGCAGGCTCGTAGTTCTCGTTGTTTTTGGTGTCTGTCCCTAGTGGCTAAGGTTGGTTCAGTGGGTTGTGTAGGCTTCCTGGTGGAGGGGACTAGTGCCTGTGTTCTGGTGGATGAGGCTGGATATTGTCTTTCTGGTAGGCAGGTCCGTGTCTGGTGGTGTGTTTTGGGGTGTCTGTGGACTTATTATGATTTTAGGCAGCCTCTCTGCTAATGGGTGGGGTTGTGTTCCTGTCTTGCTAGTTGTTTGGCATAGGATGTCCAGCACTGTAGCTTGCTGGTCGTTGAGTGAAGCTGGGTGCTGGTGTTGAGATGGAGATCTCTGAGAGATTTTTGCCGTTTGATATTATGTGGAGCTGGGAGGTCTCTTGTGGACCAGTGTCCTGAAGTTGGCTCTCCCACCTCAGAGGCACAGCACTGACTCCTGGCTGCAGCACCAAGAGCCTTTCATCCACACGGCTCAGAATAAAAGGCAGAAAAAGTAGAAAGGAAGAATTAGTAGAAGCAGAAAGAAAGAAAGAAAGGAGGGAGGGAGGGAGGGAGGAAGGAAGGAGGGAAGGAAGAAAGAAAGAAAGAAGATAAAGTAAAATAAAATAAAGTAAGATAAAATATAATAAAGTTATTAAAATAAAAAAATAATTATTAAGAAAAAAAATCGGATGGCTAGAACCCTAGGACAAATGGTGGAAGCAAAGCTATACAGCATAAATCTTGCTCTTAAAGTCCACCTCCTCAATTTGGGATGATTCGTTGTCTATTCATGTATTCCACAGACAGCAAGTTGATTGTGGAGCTTTAATCCGCTGCTCCTGAGGCTGCTGAGAGAGATTTCCCTTTCTCTTCTTTGTTCTCACAGCTCCCAGGTGCTCAGCTTTGGATTTGGCCCCGCCTCTGCGTGTAGGTCGCTGGAGGGCGTCTGTTCTTCGCTCAGGCAGGACGGGGTTAAAGGAGCCGCTGATTCAGGGTCTCTGGCTCACTCAGGCCGTGGGGAGGGAGGGGCACGGAGTGCGGGGCGGGCCTGCGGCGGCAGAGGCCAGCGTGACGTTGCAGCAGCCGGAAGCGCGCCGTGCGTTCTCCCGGGAAAGTTGTCCCTGGATTCTGGGACCGTGGCAGTGGCGGCTGGACAGGCTCCCCGGAAGGGGGGTGTGGATAGTAACCTGTGCTCGCACACAGGCTTCTTGGTGGCAGCAGCAACAGCCTTAGCGTCTCGTGCCTGTCTCTGGGGTCTGCGCTTTTAGCCGCGCCTCGCGCCCGTCTCTGGAGCTCCTTTAAGCAGCGCTCTGAATCCCCTCTCCTCGCGCACCAGGAAACAAAGAGGGAAGAAAAAGTCTCTTGCCTCTTCGGCAGCTCCAGACTTTTCCCCGGACTCCCTCCGGCTAGCCGTGGTGCACTAACCCCCTGCAGGCTGTGTTCACGCCGTCAACCCCAGTCCTCTCCCGGAGCTCCGACCGAAGCCCGAGCCTCAATTCCCAGCCCCGCCCGCCCCGGCGGGTGAGCAGACAAGCCTCTCGGGCTGGTGAGTGCCGGTCGGCCCTGATCCTCTGTGCGGGAATCTCTCCGCTTTGTCCTTCTCACCCCTGTTGCTGTGCTCTCCTCCGCGGCTCCGAAGCTTCCCGCCTCCGCCACCCGCAGTCTCCGCCCGCGAAGGGGCTCCTGGTGTGTGGAAAGCTTTCCTCCTTCACAGCTCCCTCCCACTGGTGCAGGTACCGTCCCTATCCTTTTGTCTCTGTTTTTTTTTTTGCCCTACCCAGGTACGTGGGGGAGTTTCTTGCCCTTTGGGAGGTCTGAGGTCTTCTGCCAGCATTCAGTAGGTGTTCTGTAGGAGTTGTTCCATGTGTAGATGTATTTCTGGTGTATCTGTGGGGAGGAAGGTGATCTCCGCGTCTTACTCTTTCGCCATCTTCCCGGAAGTCTCTGCCAATCTATTTTCATCATTAGAAAAGAATGAATATAAAGTACCACATGATTAGACTTGTCCATTTCTCCTTCATCTTCATTGCTGAGGATTATGGAGGAACCATCCTTGATCTTTAGCTAAAGCTGACTGTTCCCTTTGTCCACTAGATCTTATCCTCTCTCAAACTAGGGCGTTGTTCTAACAATTTTCCTCTCTCCTACATCATCATTCTCCCTTTCTAGTCGATTATTCCCATGAGCACACAAATATGTGATTATTTCTCTCATCTTAGAAAAAACAAAGCAGACAAAAAATCCTTCTCTAGAGACTACTTACCCTATTGCTACTACTCTGTTTCTCTCTATTTTTTAAAATAAAAACAGAGTTTCCCATATACACTCTCTAATTTCTCTCCAGTCATTCTCTCTTGCATCCTCTCCATCAATTTTTGTGTCACCACTTCTCCAAACCTCTATCTTCAAGGTCATGGATGATCTCCATGTTGCTAATCCCAATGGTCAGTTCTTGGTCATCGTTTTACCTGACCTAGAAGCAGCATTTGATATATATATATATATATACACCACATCTTCTTTATCCATTCGTCCGTCGATGGACATTTAGGTTGTTTCCCTGTCTTAGCTACTAGAAACAGTGCCGCTATAAACATTGGGGTGCATGTATCTTTTTGGATTCGTTTTCATCTTTTCCAGATATATGCCCAGGAGTATGATTGTTGGTAACTCTATTTTCAGTTTCTTTAAGGAACCTCCAAACTGTTTTCCATACTGGCGGCACCAATTTATACTACCACCAACAGTGTAGGAGGGTTCCTTTTCCTCCATACCTTCACCAGCATTTATTATTTGTAGACGTTTTGATGATGGCCATTCTGACCAGTGTGAGGTGTAGCTCTGATTTGCATTTCTCTAGTAATTAGCAATGTTGAGCACACTTCTTTTTTTTTTTTTTTACCATTGTCTCACTTGACTGTATTCTCCACAAAGGCAGAGATTTTCAGCTGCTTGTTTCCATCATTAAGTCATTCATTCACTTACATATTTGTTTGTTTTAAATCACTCAATGAGTTGAACACTGGGATTCCAAAGATAAATAAGATATAACCCCTGCCTCCAAAAATTTTAGTCTACTGGGAAAGATAAACAGAGAAACACGATCTTAATTCCCACACACTATCCTTAGTATCAGATCTTCACCTCATATAAGATTTCTATAATAGAGGTTCATATTTCTGTGAATGAATTGACATGTTATTTGAATTTTTTGTGAGGAATTCTTTTGTAAAGTGTAGTCATCATCTAGTTCAATCATAGACTACTACAGCTGGATGAACCCTCAGATATGGACGCACACAGTTATGTTATAGGGCTGAAGAATTTGCTGGCTAGAAATAACGTCCTAGGAGAAATAATGATACCCATTATTTATTGGGTGTTATTATCTACCAGATGCTATGCTAAACGCTTCCCATGCATTATTGCATGTAATATTTACAGCGACCTCATGAGTTGGTTACTATTATGGTCTCATTTTTATAGATGAAGAAAACTGAGGCTCAGGGAGTAACTTGCTGAAGGTCATACAGATATATGTGGTAGAGCTTCTGTTCAAACCAGGGTCTGTCTCATTTATTAATCCCAGGCTCTTGTCCAATGAACGTGCTTAAGTAAGTGACCGATTGGCATCTGAAACCCTATTTCTGATTTCCACTCCAATGGTTTTTCTACAAAAAATTACTATTTTTGTTTCCAAAGTGTTTTTTATGATGGTTTTATCTTTTTTTTTTGTAATTGACATGTGCAGATATACTAAACCTTAACAAACAACTAGGCTAGTAGTTCAACGGCCATTGTTTCTCAATCCATTTTCCAATGATTTAGGAATAAGAGAGAAAGTTGAGATGAATCACATCTTTATAACAATGTCAATAGGCTCTTTTGTTTATGTGCCATTAGACCAACATTCTGCAGGAGAGCCAGACATCTTCAACAGGTCAGTAGTACAAGGGCAACGAAGTAGCTCCATCACATCAATTTATATGGCGCACGACTGTTTACAGACAGACGCACAATTTGCTGTAGTCAGAGAAAATGATCATAAAAGTTTTCCTTTCCTTGCATCACTCAAAAAATCATTTACTCCTCCTAATGACAGAACAATCTGTGTATTTTTGCAATTGCAGTGAGTAGCTGTAAAAAGCATTGTGATAACATCAATAGAAGCACAGGATGGTAATGTAAAATTAGTGAGCGAGATGGCAATCTCCTTTTTAGGCAAATTGTACTTTATAACACAGCACGTGCTCTCACCTAGTCTGTTCTCAGGAACCAGAGACAATGGGTATTGTGGTGAAGTAAGGAAGAGGGTTGTGAGTGATGGATACTGTACGGTGGCTGAGTACAGACATAAAGAACCATGCATACTATGTATGCATTTACTCTTTTTGAATTTATTTTTTGATTCTCTCATAATGGCCAACATCATGATGGAAACTTAACTGACTTGTATTTAGTAGAAATAAATAATGAAATAAAGTAAGTAAACAAATAGGTATGTGCCACCCCAAGTTTTTCTGCTTTCCAAAATGGTATAAGTTCAATGATTAGCAAGACTAGCAAGATGCATAGAGATCTAGCTTTGCTCACCCAGTAATTAACCAATTTCATCATTGAGGCTGAGAGGCTGATTTCCCTGACTCTTGTCGAGGTCCAAATCGCTTAATAAATACTGAACTGGAGTTTGAACGAGAAGGGCTGTAGTGTGCTTTCAGACTCACTGTTCAGAGGGGTTGAATTGCAGAAAATCAAAAGAGATCAAGAGGAATGTTTAGAAAGTAAACGTTTGATAAACACTGTAAGAATTGTGTCGTCTCAAAATAATTGAGGAGGTATGATCTGACTGAGGTTTCAAACAAAGAAAACATGGCTCTGTAGGGTTTGTTTTAATTGCCACTTAATTTTCTTCTCTAAATTATGGTTTCTCTTAATACGCTTGTGGGCTGTGGAAAAGAAACATGAGAGGAACTTCTGTGTTCCTGGCAATGTTTTGTTTCTTGATCTAGATGTGAAATACACTGTTCATTTTATGAATTTGCAGTGAGTTGTACGCCAATGCTAACTTCTCTGTTTTATATTATTTGTCATTAAAAAGCTAAAGAAATGGAAAAATAAAAACAAATAGAGAAAACTGTAAGTAAGGGGGAAGGAGTAAGTTTCCTTTTCTTGTCTTATTAGCTAGGATTTCTAGTATGAATAAGAGTGGTGAGAGAGGACATCCTTATCTTGTTCCCAATTTTGGGGGTGGGGGGAGGAAGGGTTTAGTTTCTCACTATTAAGTATGATATTAGCTGAAAGGTTTATTACGTGCTCATTGTGAAGTTGAGGAGTTTCCATTCTATTCCTAGAAGGCTGATAGTTTTGTTTTTAAATCAGGAATGGGTGTTGGATTTTGTCAAATGCTTGTTCTTCATCTATTGATATGATTCTATGACTTCTCTTTTAGCCTGTTGATGTGATGGATTACTTTAATTGATTTTTGAATGTTGATCTACCCTTGCACACCTAGAATAAACTCCAGTTGGTCATGGAAAAAATATATATATATGTGCTTGTGGGCTGACAGAGAAAAAGATGTTGAAAACTGTGAATGTAGTCAACTAGCTTTAAAATGATTATTGTTTAAAGTTTTTTTCTTCAATTATTTTATTGAAGTATAGTTGATTTATTATACAATGCTGTGCCAATCTCTGCTGTACAGCAAAGTGACTCAGTTTTACACAGATAGACATTCTTTTTTTATATTTTTTTCCATTATGGTTTATCACAGGATATTGAATATAGTTCCCTGTGTTACACATTAGGACTTTGTTATTTATCCATTCTAAATGTAAGAGTTTGCATCTACCAACCCCAAACTCCCAGTCTATCCCTCTCCCTCCCCCACCGCCAACCCTTGGCAACCACAAGTCTGTTCTTTATGTCTATGAGTCTGTTTCTGTTCTGTTGATAGGTTCATTTGAGCCAGATTTTAGATTCCACATGTAAGTGATATCATATGGTATTTGTCTTTCTCTTTCTGACTTATTTCACTTAGTATGATAATCTCTAGTTGCATCCATGTTGCTGCAAAAGGCATTATTTTGTTCTTTTTTATGGCTGAGTACTATTCCATTTTATAGATGTACCACATTTTCTTTATCCATTCATCTGTTGATGGACATTTAGGTTGTCTCCATGTTGTTTAAAAAAATTTTTATAGGCCAATTGTAGGAAATGGGAAAAACAGTGCAAATACAATAGAAAGTTATTTTTAATGTTACTGCCCAGAGAAAAGCAGTCTTGTTATTTTGGTATACAGTGAGCCCTCTGTATCTGCATGTTCTGCATTCGTGGATTCAACCAGTGATGAACTGAAAATATTCAGAAAAGGAAAATCGAAAAAGTTCCAAAAAGCAAAACTTGAGTTTGCCACACGCCAGCAACCATTTACATAGCATTTACATTATATTAGGTATTATAATAATCTCTCTCTCTCGGCTTTCCTGGCAGAGTATGGGGCTACTTCTTTGTGTCTTTCCATCACATGGAACATGCCTCTGTTAAGCTCCCTTCTCACGCTAAATGCTAGTTTACATGTCAGTTTCTCAGCCTAGGCTGAGAGTTCCTGAAGGGCCATGTCTTGTCCGTCATTTTATATCTAAAACCTAACACAGTGCCTGGCAATTGTCAACTGCTTGAACAAATAACTAGTATCATGCTGTAGACACTACAAGTGTGCAGACTTTGCTGAGCAGCTACGGGAGTGGCATTACCCACATGGTTGTTCTAAAAACTGAGGTCATGTCATTGGTCTCCAAGTCCTTTGGGTTTTAAATGTATAGAAACATATTGGCAATTTGAACATACCAGCTCTGATGCCAAACAGATGGTTCTTTACTCATACAGCACAAGCAGCATCTCAAAAAATCTCCTTTCAAATGGTTGCTATCACAATGGATAAACTTCCATGCTTTTAAGACAGGAAACTAGTAATTTCTCAGCTAGTAACGACCTCCCTTTATCAGTATGCTAGAGTAAAACGAGGAAATCTTTTAAGAGTGGTGTAAATCTTACATGAGCACTTAATAGAATTGATTGTGGAGGTCAAGTATCATTTATATTGTATGCATTTTTGTATGTATTGTTTTACCTGGACTTCAGTTGGCATTTTAAACGTAGTGGTCATTTAATAATTTTGTTCCAGGGAAGTTTGCCAATTGCACCTAGCAATGATGGGATAGGAGTGCGCACATGTAGCTACCCTAGTGATGCTTGATAATTGTGGATTAATTTATCTGAGGAAAACCTTGCTTTCACACATACTACCTAAGTACTATACTTAAGAAAACAAAAACTTGTGCACACACCATTGATAGTAACTAATATTAATTATAGCTTGGTTCACATCTCAACTCTATTTTATTTTTGTATAGACATCTTTTGAAGCCAAGTTACTTGCCTCCCTCAAGGAATGTTGAGAGCAAAATTTATAGCTATTTAAGAAAGAATAGTCTATTATTAGCAAGGGTGATGCTAAGGAAGATTTATTCATTCATTCATTCATTCATTCATCTAGTTAGCTGATGAAAACTTTTCAAATGCCTACTGCATGTGAGACATATTTAACATGGTGATGTTTACAGAGAAGTATGTCAGAACTCCAGGGAGGGAACTAGTGGAAAAGCTGAGCTATGTGCAAAAATTACAACACAAATATGGTAATTATAATACTTTGAGTGTGAGACACCATCACCTACTTGATATATAATCTTAGAAAATACATATATAAAAGGGAAGAGACTACGTATTTCTGACTGATTGGGGGAGAAGCTTAGACAATAAAGACGCATTTGGTTGGATCTTTAAGAACACATAGAATCTTTTTTTTTTTTTTTTTTTAATTTTTGGCTGCGTTGGGTCTTTGTTGCTGTGTGCAGGCTTTCTCTAGTTGCGGCGAGCGGGGTCTACTCTTTATTGTGGTGCACGGGCTTCTCATTGTGGTGGCTTCTCTTGTTGCGGAGCATGGGCTCTAGGTGCATGGGCTTCAGTAGTTGTGGCAAATGGCTCAGTAGTTGTGGCTATGGGCTCTAGAGTGCAGGTGCAGTGGTTGTGTGGCACACGGGCTCAGCTGCTCCATGGCATGTGGGGTCTTCTTGGACCAGGGCTCAAGCCCATGTCCCCTGCATTGGCAGGCGGGTTCTTAGCCACTGTGCCACCAGGGAAGCCCAAGAATGCATAGAATCTTTATAACTGGAAGTAGCAGGAGGTGTTCAACCCAGAGAGATGGATGGTGGAAAGTTAGAGTGAGTGATATATCCTGGTAGTCAGGGACCATGAGAGAAATGTGAATAGGTGGAAGATTTGATGGAGCAGAGCAGTTGAAGAAATTTGGGAGGGCTTTAACCGTGAGGCTTAAGGTTGGACTCTGTTCAATGGGAAGTCATTACCTGAGCATGTCTGGGTAGGAAATTAACACAAACAAATCAATATTCTCTGACGATTCACCTGGTACCGTTGTATACAATGGGTAAGGATATCAGGAGACTGGAAGGCAGTTACAAATCCTAAGAATGAGATAAACAGTCTGGTGAGATGGTGAATGAAAATGAACCTGATGGAGAATGTGAAGCTCCCAAGTACAATGGAAGATGTTCTCTTTTTTCTAATGAGAAGGGAAATTGGGTCTGGTTAAATATGCAAGAAGTTTGGGGTAGTGAGGGAAAGATGTAGATTGAGGGCTTTTGTGGGGGAGTGGGAGTGAACTTGTGAAAATAGAACTGGGAGGAAGATGCTATAAACCCAGAGGGAGTGGGGAGCCTAGCATCCTCTCTGAAGACAGAGCAGCTGAGTGGGGACCAAGGAGAGGCTGCAGGCCTACCTTCCCTCTTGCTTTCGTTTCTCATTCTTTCTCCTCCTCCCCTTTGCTCATTTTGTCAAACTCTCTCCTCTGAGTTTTTACCGATGATGAAAAAATTGTTACAGGGATTCTGGCTCTAGAGTGATCCCAGATTCGGCTCAAAGGCATCAGCTTCAGCAGCTTAATTTTGCTGCTGTTTGGGACTGGGGGTAACGGGAATGGAGAGGAGGGGAGACCCAACAAAACTGTGTAGAAGAATCACTAGAACTGGGTAACCAATTAGATGTGGAAGGAAAAGGAGAACCAGGGACAATGGTGACCCCATGATTTTGAGTCTGGGAGACAAGGAAAATTTCAAAAGGAGAAACTGGTGTGGGGGAAAAGTAATAAATTATAGAATCTCATTTTTGTTGGGACCTTGACTAAGTTCATTAAGTCCAGCCTCACATCCAGTGTTCAGATCTTCTCTATATCAATGTGCAAAGGGAAAGTTCAACCTAGGATAGGCATCTCCAATAATAGGCAAGGTCTATCTCCTCCAAAAGCATCTACTAACTTTGGAGATTCATTTTAGATTTCTTGAGTTTGTGGTCAAGAGAGGCTGTTCAGATTATTGGAAATGAAGGATTTTAAATCAGTAGAGAGACCGGAGTTGGAGATAAAGATCTGGAGCCAAGGAGATGAGGTCATTTTGTGACTAGTAGCGAGGAGAAACAGTTGATGGTAAGAGAAAGAGATGAAGAGAGAACCATGATTGGCCTTTGGAGGACAGGGCAACAGAAAAGGAATCGTAAGGCAGAAAGAGACCAAGGGAGGAAAAATTAATTATATATAATACAGTATCATGGAAGTTAAGGAAAGAGAGTTTCAGAAGAGGGCAAATAATGGCAAATACCGCAGAGAACAAGCAGAAAGGACAGGATCAGGAAACTCTTCCCAGATTCTTCTGGATCAGGTCTTCAGAATGTGACTTGGTTATCTTGTTAGAAGTCATTTCCTAGAATATCAGACATAATCATGTTTAAATTTCAGGAGAACATCATATTCCAAATCCAAATATAAATGGCTTATTCTTTTCAAATCGTTTGAAATTTGTGCCTGGACCAGGTTCAATCGTGTATTGTATAGCAATTATACTGGATTGTGTATTTGTCTAGTGTATTGTATTGGCACCAATAATATAGCTTCTTTCTTCTCAAAGATGAACATTTGAATATTGAGCTCAGGGAACCCTGAGATAGTACATTGTATCCAATAAGAACAATACCGAGGGTTTGAGTATCCTGTGTTATGTTTTTATTCGGATGCTTCCCCACATTATTTTATGCTATTTTAGTGGACTCCAAGGTGAAGTGGTCTGAGTTATGAATGTACTTTTGGAGAGATGGTTCAAGTCTGTCATAGGTTGTCAGTGTGGGACTGTAAATGGTTTCATTTTAATCCATACTGGACATTTCTCCATATCATAGACTCACTGACCATGAAATTTGGCAGAAATGGCAATTTTGTTCACTGCAGGTCTAGCGCTACGAGGGTACAGGATATTACAGGTCACACGTAAAATGTTTTATTGCTGTTCCCTGGGAAAGTTCTCTGGTACCTAAAGCTATTTTCTACAACCTGTAACCTAACCTATAAACCTGATAATCGTGGCTAAATCATTTATTTTGTTTTATGTGGATAAAGATGCTGTTGAACCACAGGCCTAATCTGGCTAGGAGGTATAATTGGAGGGGTTCAGAAAAGGAAAAAAGTTCACCTAAATGACCTTGCTATAAAGCCTTGAAATTCACACATTATTTACATTTTTGTGGGGTTGAGTTAAGGCATTGGCTCATGAATAAGTTGATCTGATTAGTTATTTTTGCCAAGAAATGTTCCTCACCATAGTGGGATGTAGGATGGGGACATTTTGATGGAAAGAAAGTTTGGGAAAGACCTAGGGTTTAGGATGTCATGTGGAAGGCATGCTGTGAACACCAAGGTGACGGTGTGAGGACCAGAGGGCAGTGAAGACATGGGGCTCCTGGAGAGACAGTGAACCCTAAAGAGAGGAGGGTGCAGGTGAGGTTAGGGAAGCGCAAAGTGTGCTATTTCAATCAAAATACTCATCCACTCTTTTCTTTTAACATCTTTATTGGAGTATAATTGCTTTACAACGTTGTGTTAGTTTCTGCTGTATAACAAAGTGAATCAGCTATATACATACATATATCCCCATATCCCCTCCCGCTTGCATCTCCCTCCCACCCTCCCTATCCCACCCCTCTAGGTGGTCACAAAGCACTGAGCTGATCTCCCTGTGCTATGTGGCTGCTTCCCACTAGCTATCTATTTTACATTTGCTAGTGTATATATGTCCATGCCACTCTCTCACTTCGTCCCAGCTTACCCTTCTCCCTTCCCGTGTCCTCAAGTCCATTCTGCACGTCTGTGTCTTTATTCCTGTCCTGCCCCTAGGTTCGTCAGAACCGTTTTTTTTTTTAGATTCCATATATATGTGTTAGCGTACGGTATTTGTTTTTCTCTTTCTGACTTACTTCATTCTGTATGACAGATTCTAGGTCCATCCACCTCACTACAAATAACTCAGTTTCGTTTCTTTTTATAGCTGAGTAATATTCCATTGTATATATGTGTCACATTTTCTTTATCCATTCATCTGTCACTGGACACTTAGGTTGCTTCCTTGTCCTGGCTGTTGTAAATAGTGCTGACAAACACTCATCCACCCTTTAATTTTCCTCTTTCACTCAGCTGAATAGGTTTGTCTCTAGTGTTAAGAAAGAGTGCTAAGAATAGGCTTTTCTGAACCTATGGAGCACAACGGTGAGGGCAAGATTTGGGAGAAGCCAGATGGGGATTCAAATCCAATCTCCATCACTTTTAAGTTGTAAAATTTGGGAACGGTGCTCTGTTTGAGTTTCTTTCATCTGTTAAATTGACATACCTTCCTTGGAATGTTGTTACAGGAGTTCAGTGCAATAGCAGGTATTAAATACAACCATCCCGTGTCATGCGAGATGCTGATTGATGCTCCTCTCTTCCTCTGGACCAGAGGTGAGGTGGGCTTCATGTGCACGGGACCTGAGCTGAGACAGGGCCTGGGCTTGGTTTCATGGTCCACTGTTGCCACCTGGAAATTCTTAATCATTTTTGAAATAGGGGCTCGTGTTTCATTTGGGTTCGGATCCCACACATTACGTCTTGGTGGAGGATGCTCCCTCGGTGCATTGTCTGTCCCCTATGCACGCATGTGCACTATTTTCTCCACTTTCTAAGGAGATGACCCATGACTAGACCAGTTGCCTGCTGTGGGGAAATGAAGGAGGAGGGTGAGAAAGACTCAGGAAATCCTTTTTCTGGAGTGAAAGCATTTTTTAGAAAAGGAACGAACGAAGCATAATTCCTATTAAGGTTTACTTGGTCAGTGAAAGCATTGTGGTATGTCAGGATGAATATTTAAGGATATTTCTTCTCTCTCTCTTTTTTACATTACATATTTGGAGCCTTAAAATATACATATTCACATATTCTAAAACACAAACCAAATAATACAGCTGCCAAAGGATTTTGATATTTTAGGACACATTTGTTTCTCTTACATTTTGTTGATGTCTAAACACAGGCCTTCAAAGTGAAAATTCCCTCATCTGATTTAATTTATTCACATCTTTACATTGACTCCCTGAGCGGTTTTGAGATGGTTTGTGCTGAAGCTTTGTTTTCAACCTCTGAAAGCAAAGACAAAAACCCCGTAGAGTATTTCCACTGAAGAGACGAGACATGGGTGGTTTTCATAAACTTGGCCATTTATTGTGCTGAACCGGGGCCCAGCCTACCAGAAAACCGCTCCCTGACTGAATGAACAAAGACTAGGAAACACTGTGCTGTTGCAGCCTGCAGCCCCTAACACTAGCCCAGGATTTGGGAGTCAAGTGGAGGGTGGTGTGGAGTGAACTGTCAAGAAGGACCCGAGTCAGAACTAAGACATTAACCACTGAACACAGCTGATGTGGCTCAGAGTGGTGTTGACAGCAAACGTCCTGTAAGATATAAGGAGATGCTTTGTCAGAGCCTCTCTTTATTTTCTGTCTGGAGAAAATTTCAAAGGCCTTGGATAGGCAGAAAAAGGCATCAAGATAAGGGTGAGCCCGGGAGCCTCTTCAGCTCGGCCGCTGTCCTGGCAGCTCTGTGACATTACTTCCTGTCAAAGACCCAGAGGGGCTGGAATGGAAGAAGCAAGAAAAATGGTTTTTTTTTCCCTGGCCCACTACCCCTGACCAAGGCTCATCACCTGTAAAATGGAGCTCTGTGTAATTTTCCTCTAGATTTCTGACCAGGCTAAGGATGGAAATGCCAACGTTACCATGTGAAAGCCTAGTCATAGACACTGTCTCCTAACTTAAAGCAAAATGACCAAAGACAGCACCATGAACCTCTTTCCCATGGTTCAGATTTTTTTTTTTCTTTTTTTTTGCGTTATGCGGGCCTCTCACTGCTGTGGCCTCTCCCGCTGTGGAGCACAGGCTCGGGACACGCAGGCTCAGCGGCCATGGCTCACGGGCCCAGCCGCTCCGTGGCATGTGGGATCTTCCCGGACTGGGGCACGAACCCGTGTCCCCTGTATCGGCAGGCGGACTCTCAACCACTGCGCCACCAGGGAAGCCCCAGATTTTTTTGAGCATGGCGTCATAAGCCAAGGAAGTTTGGATGAGCATCCAAAAGTTGAATTAAATGAGTGAGTGGACATGAAAGGACTTTGCAAAGTATAAAGTGCCCTTTAATTGCCTGGTGTTATTATTAAGTAAAATCAATTCAATTTCTATTTGAAGCTTGTGTCCTTTTCTGAGAACTATGCAAATTGTTTTTAGATGTAGTACTTAATTGGAGGATAAGAGCAGTTTTTATCAGGGAAGGAAAACAAACTGGGACCTACTGAGAAAGAGGGAACCAAGATTACTGTGAAATACAGAAAAACATGGTGATGGTTAAAGTCAGTTCTCTGAAACTAAAAAACCAAATGTTCATTCCTAATTTTAAAAAGGGGGGGGAAAGTTTTGCATTGGAATGCTGACAAAACCAACAGGAGACTATCAACTGGTTTGGGAAATGGAGAGAAAAGTTAGTACCGTGTTACTAGGCAACAGATTTCCAAGCTGAGTTCTCTTCCTTTCTTGAAGGACTGGTGCAGTGTTTTAGTTCTGCAAATACTAATTATTTATTTACTTCTTGTGAATTAGAAGGGTTATTCTCAGAACAAGACTGGCAAAGCCAGAAAGAGACCAAATGCAGGAAGTTAGAATATGATTAGAAAGGCAACATTGGGTACGGAATAAGGCATTTTCTACGCGGGGTGAAACAATGGCTACTCTGAGCAAAAAAAAGTTTTATATGACCAAGATGATTCCTAATTAGAGCTTCAAGTCTAAGGGAATTATAGTTACCCAATAAAAATTTATTGCATAAGATAAAATGACTGACAGAAGACAAATGGCCAAGTGGCTGACAGCAAAGAAAGTGAAGAGTTGCTGTTCGGAGAAGGATCCCGATGTGTGTTCCAGGGTCAGGTCCCCCAGGGGGCTGTCCCTTGTAGGTCATCGCTTCACAAACACACGAGATTGGTCGCTGCCAGTTCTCAGGTGTGGACTCTGACCCCGCAGTGAAGGGGCTCCGCGGGGATGGCTAAGGCACAGCCTGCGGGAGATGGAATCTGTGGTCTCAGAGATGAAAGCCCCTCCGAGTCTCCCTCACAACAGAGCCACTCCATCAACTTTCCTAATATGGACTCAGACTTCAAGCTAGAGGGAGGGAAGGAAAACACTCTTGGCGCTTGAGAAAAAGGGGAGGATTTGATTAATGTACAGATAGGGAGTGAACCCTTTCTCAGGAAAAAGAACCTTTGATCAGTGGTACGAAGAAGCATCTTTCAAAGCCCCCTCCGATTCCAGCCACTTTAGAAGGAACAAAAAGAAGCTGATTCAGAGCCCAGCTGTTGTGATTAAAACCAAAACCAAACCAAGAAAAGAAAGACTGCAAAATATCATCTCAAATGGATTACCTGAAACACCCACAAATGATGTTTCTCATCAGAATTCGCCTCAAAATTGGAGGGGGAAGGTTTGGGCCACTGTGTTGGAATAAATACAGGTCTTCTGGGAGGGCTAAGGGGGATTTTGTTATTGGTCTTTTTCCTACAGAACCGGGCCTGTGTCTGTGTAGGTGGACATCTTCTGAAAAGAGCAAGTTGACCTATCAAGTAATAGGAAGGAGTCTAACTTTGATCAGTTGCCTACTGTGTGTAGGACCCCCTCACATGGGTTATCTGGTTTAAACAATAATTTTCTTCAGAGCATTCATACTGTATGAAATTGCTGACAGAAAATACGGATCCTCTGTGCTTACATTAGCAACTGATAGGCAGATGCATTAGAGAGAGTGAGTAAATCATTACAACTCTTGTGCTCCATGTTTTGTCCAAATGGATCATGTTGAACTCAAATGTTAGTTTTTGATGTCAGCTTTTTCTAGAAACCTGCTTTGCTCCTTAATTATTTTCTATCTTTTTTTTTAACATCTTTATTGGAGTATAATTGCTTTACAATGTTGTGTTAGTTTCTGCTGTATAAAAAAGTGAATCACCTATATGTATACATATATCCCCGTATCCCCTCCCTCTTGCGTCTCCCTCCCACCCTCCCTATCCCACCCCTCTAGGTGGCGAAGAAGCACTGAGTTGACCTCCCCATGAGATGCAGTGCTTCCCACTAGCTATTTTACATGTAGTAGTGTATATATATCAATGCTACTCTCACTTCGTCCCAGCTTACCCTTCCCATTCCCCGTGTCTTCAAGTCCATTCTCTACGTCTGTGTCTTTATTCCTGTCCTGGCCCTAGGTTCATCAGAACCATTTTTTTTTTTTTTTTAACATTCCATATATATGTGTTAGCATATGGTATTTGTTTTTCTCTTTCTAACTTACTTCACTCGGTATGACAGACTCTAGGTCCATCCAGCTCACTACAAATAACTCAATTTCGTTTCTTTTTATGGCTGAGTAATATTCCATTGTATATATGTGCTACATCTTTATCCATTAATTTGTTGATGGACACTTAGGTTGCTTCCATGTCCTGGCTATTGTAGATAGAGCTGCAGTGAGCATTGTGGTACATGACTCCTTTTGAATTATGGTATTCTCAGGGTATAGGCCCAGTAGTGGGATTGCTGGGTCATATGGTAATTCTATTTTTTAGTTTTTTAAGGAACCTTCATACTGTTCTCCATAGTGGCTGTATCAATTTACATTTCCACCAACAGTACAAGAAGGTTCGCTTTTCTTCAAACCCTCTCCAGCATTTATTGTTTGTGGATTTTTTCATGATGGCCATTCTGACTGGTGTGAGGTGATACCTCATTGTAGTTTTGATTTGCATTTATCTAATGATTAGTGATGCTGAGCATCCTTTCATGTGTTTGTTGGCAATCTGTATATCTTCTTTGGAGAAATGTCTATTCAGATCTTCTATCTATTTTTGGATTGGGTTGCTTGTTTTTTTGATATTGAGCTTCATGAGCTGCTTGTATATTGGGGAGATTAATCCTTTGTCAGTTGCTTCATTTGTAAATATTTTCTCCCATTCTGAGGGTTGTCTTTTCGTTTTGTTTATAGTTTCCTTTGCTGTGCAAAAGCTTTTAAGTTTCATTAGGTCCCATTTGTTTATTTTTGTTTTTATTTCCATTTCTCTAGGAGGTGGGTCAAAAAGGATCTTGCTGTGATTTATGTCATAGAGTGTCCTGCCTATGTTTTCCTCTAAGAGTTTTATAGTGTCTGGCCTTACATTTAGGTCTTTAATCCATTTTGAGTTTATTTTTGTGTATGGTGTTAGGGAGTGTTCTAATTACAGTTTCTTACACATAGCTGTCCAGTTTTCCCAGCACCACTTATTGAAGAGGCTGTCTTTTCAACATTGCCTCCTTTGTCATAGATTAGTTGACCATCTGTATGTATGACCATATGTATCTCTGGGCTTTCTATCCTGTTCCATTGATTTATATTTCTGTTTTTGTGCCAGTACCATACTGTCTTGATTACTGTAGCTTTGCAGTATAGTCTGAAGTCAGGGAGCCTGATTCCTCGAGCTCCGTTTTTCTTTCTCAAGATTGTTTTGGCTATTCGGGGTCTTTGGTGTTTCCATACACATTGTGAAATTTTTTGTTCTAGTTCTGTGAAAAATGCCATTAGTAGTTTGATAGGGATTGCACTGGATCTGTAGGCTGCTTTGGGTAGTATAGTCATTTTCACAATGTTGATTCTTCCAATCCAAGAACGTGGCATATCTCTCCATCTGTTTGTATTGTCTTTAATTTCTTTCATCAGTGTCTTATAGTTTTCTGCATACAGGTCTTTTGTCTCCTTAGGTAGGTTTATTCCTAGGTATTTTATTCTTCTTGTTGCAATGGTAAATGGGAGTGTTTCCTTAATTTCACTTTCAGATTTTTCATCATTAGTGTATAGGAATGCAAGAGATTTTTGTGCATTAATTTTGTACCCTGCTACTTTACCAAATTCATTGATTAACTCTAGTATTTTTCTGGTAGTACCTTTAGGATTCTCTATGTATAGTGTCATGTCATCTGCAAACAGTGAAAATTTTACTTCTTTTCTGATTTGGATTCCTTTTATTTCTTTTTCTTCTCTGGTTGCTGTGGCTAAAACTTCCAAAACTAAGTTGAATAATAGTGGTGAGAGTGGACAACCTTGTCTTTTTCCTGATCTTAGAGGAAATGTTTTCAGTTTTTCACCATTGAGAATGATGTTGGCTGTGGGTTTGTCATATATGGCCTTTATTATGTTGAGGAAAGTTCCCTCTATGCCTACTTTCTGCAGGGTTTTTATCATAAATGGGTGTTGAAATTTGTCGAAAGCTTTTTCTGTATCTACTAAGATGATCATATGGTTTTTATCCTTCAGGTTGTTAATATGGTGTATCACATTGATTAATTTGCCTGTATTGAACAATCCTTGCATTCCTGGGATAAACCCCACTTGATTATGGTGTATGATCCTTTTAATGTGCTGTTAGATTCTGTTTGCTAGTATTTTGTTGAGGATTTTTGCATCTATGTTCATCAGTGATATTGGTCTGTAGTTTTCTTTTTTTGTAACATCTTTGTCTGGTTTTGGTATCAGGGTGATGGTGGCCTCATAGAATGAGTTTGGGAGTGTTCCTCCCTCTGCTATATTTTGGAAGAGTTTGAGAAGGATAGGTGTTAGCTCTTCTCTAAATGTTTGATAGAACTCGCCTGTGAAGCCATCTGCTCCTGGGCTTTTGTTTGTTGGAAGACTTTTAATCACAGTTTCAATTTCACTGTGTGTGATTGGTCTATTTATATTTTCTATTTCTTCTTGGTTCAGTCTCGGAAGGTTGTGCTTTTCTAAGAATTAGTCCATTTCTTTCAGGTTGTCCATTTTATTTGCATATAGTTGCTTGTAGTAATCCCTCATGATTCTTTGCATTTCTGCAGTATCAGTTGGTACTTCTCCTTTTTCATTTCTAATTCTGTTGATTTGAGTCTCCTCCCTTTTTTTCTTGATGAGTCTGGCTAATGGTTTATCAATTTTGTTTATCTTCTCAAAGAACCAGCTTTCAGTTTTATTGATCTTTACAATTGTTTCCTTCATTTCCTTTTCATTTATTCTGATCTGATCTTTATGATTTGTTCCCTTCTGCTAACTTTGGGTTTTTTTGTTCTTCTTTCTCTAATTGCTTTAGGTGTGAGATTAGGTTGTTTATTTGAGATGGTCTTTGTTTCTTGAGGTAGGACTGTATTGCTATAAACTTCCCTTTTAGAACTGCTTTTGCTGCATCCCATAGGTTTTGGGTCGTTGTGTTTTCATTGTCATTTGTGTCTAGGTATTTTTTTGATTTCCTCTTTGACTTCTTCAGTGATCTCTTGGTTATTTAGTAGTGTATTGTTTAGCCTCCATGTGTTTGTATTTTTTACAGTTTTTTTCGTGTAATTGATACCTGTTGTCATAGCATTGTGGTCAGAAAATATACTTGATACAATTTCAATTTTCTTAAATTTACCAAGGCTTGGTTTGTGACCCAAGATATGATCTGTCCTGGAGAATATTCTATGAGCACTTGAAAAGAAAGTGTATTCTGTTGTTTTTGGATGGAATGTCCTATAAATATCAATTAAGTCCATCTTGTTTAATGTATCATTTAAAACTTGTGTTTCCTTATTTATTTTCATTTTGGATGATCTGTCCATTGGTGAAAGTGGGGTGTTATAGTCCCCTAGTAAGATTGTGTTACTGTTGGTTTCCCCTTTTATGGCTGTTAGCCTTTGCCTTATGTATTGAGGTGCTCCTATGTTGGGTGCATAAACATTTACAATTGTTATATCTTCTTCTTGGATTGATCCCTTGATCCTTATGTAGTGTCCTTCTTTTCTCTTGTGAAATCTGTTTTGTCTGATTTGACAATTACTACTCAAGCTTCCTTCTGATTTCCATTTTCATGGAATATCTTTTTCCATCCCTTCACTTTCTAGTCTAGACCTAGTATGTGTCCCTAGGTCTAAAGTGGGTCTCTTGTAGACAGCATATATGTGGATCTTGTTTCTGTATCCATTCAGCCAGTCTATGTCTTTTGGTTGGAGCATTTAATCCATTTATGTTTAAAGTAATTATCAATATGTATGTTCCTATTACTATTTTCTTAATTGTTTTGGCTTTGTTTTTGTAGGTCTTTTCCTTCTCTTGTGTTTCCTGCCTTGAGACATTCCTTTAGCATTTGTTGTAAAGCTAGTTTGGTGGTGCTGAATTCGTTTAACTTTTGCTTGTCTGTAAATGTTTTAATTTCTCCATCAAATCTGAATGAGATCCTTGCTGGGTAGAGTAATCTTGGTTGTAGGTTTTTCCCTTTCATCACTTTAAATATGTCCTGCCACTCTCTTCTGGCTTGCAGAGTTTCTGCTGAAAGATCAGCTGTTAACCTTGTAGGGATTCCCTTGTATATTATTTGTTGCTTTTCCCTTGCTGCTTTTAATATTTTGTCTTTGAATTTAATTTTTGATAGTTTGATTAGTATGTGTCTTGGCATGTTTCTCCTTGGATTTATACTGTATGGGACTTTCTGCGCTTCCTGGACTTGATTGACTATTTCCTTTCCCATGTTAGGGAAGTTTTCAACTATAATCTCTTGAAATATTTTCTCAGACCCTTTCTTTTTCTCTTCTTCTCCTCGGACCCCTATAATTCGAATGTTGGTATGTTTAATATTGTCCCAGAAGTCTCTGAGACTGTCCTCAATTCTTTTCGTTCTGTTTTCTTTAATCTGCTCTGTGATAGTTATTTCCACTATTTTATCTTCCAGGTCACTTATCCATTCTTCTGCCTCAGTTATTCTCCTATTGATTCCTCCTAGTTTTTAATTTCATTTATTGTGTTGTTCATCATTGTTTGTTTGCTCTTTAGTTCTTCTAGGTCCTTGTTAAACTTTTCTTGTATTTTCTCCATTCTATTTCCAAGATTTTGGATCATCTTTACTATCATTACTCTGCATTCTTTTTCGGGTAGACTGCCTATTTCCTCTTCATTTGTTTTATCTGGTGGGCTTTTTCCTTGCTCCTTCATCTGCTGCATATTTCTCTGTCTTCTCATTTTGCTTAACTTAACTGTGTTTGGAGTCTCCTTTTCACAGGCTGCAGGTTCGTAGTTCCCGTTGTTTTTGGTGTCTGTCCCCAGTGGGTGAGGTTGGTTCAGTGGCTTGTGTAGGCTTCCTGGTGGAGGAGACTGGTGCCTGTGTCCTGGTCGGGAGGCTGGATCTTGTCTTTCTGGTGGGCAGAGCTGTGTCCGATGGTGTGTTTTGGGGTGTCTGTGAACTTAGTATGATTTTATGCAGCCTCACTGCTAATGGGTGGGATTGTGTTCCTGTCTTGCTAGTTGTTTGGCATGGGGCATCCAGTACTGGAGCTTGCTGGCTGTTGGGTGATGTTAAGTGGTGCTGGGAGGTCTCTGGTGGTCCAATATGCAGAACTCGGCTCTCCCACCTCAGAGGCTCAGGCCTGACACCAGGCCAGAACACCAAGACCCTGTCAGCCACACGGCTCAGAAGAAAAGGGAGAAAACAAGAAAGAAAAATTAATTAATTAATTAATAGTAAAATAAAAATAATTATTAAATTTAAAAGTAATAAAAAAAAGAAGAGAGCAACGAAACCAATAAACAAATCCATCAATGATAACAAGCCTTAAAAACTATACTGAAATAAACATAAAAATCAGAAACAGTCAGTTGCAGACAGCATATCCCAAGTCTACAGGTGCTCCCAAAGTCTGCTGCCTCAATTTTGCATTGATTCGTTGTCTATTCAGGTATTCCACAGCTGCAGGGTACATCAAGTTGCTTGTGGGGATTTATTCCGCGGCTCCTGAGGCTGGGGAGAGGTTTCCCTTTCTCTTCTTTGTTTGCACAGCTCCTGGGGTTCAGCTTTGGATTTGGCCCCGCCTCTGCGTGTAGGTCGCGGAGGGCGTCTGTTCCCCACCCAGACCGGACGGGGTTAAAGGAGCCGCTGATTAGGGGGCCCTGGCTCACTCAGAACACGGGGAGGGAGGGGCACGGAGGCGGGGCGAGCCTGAGGCAGCAGAGGCCAGTGTGACGTTGCACCAGCCTGAGGCGCGCCGTGCGTTCTTCCGGGGAAGTTGTCCCTGGATCACGGGACACTGGCAGTGGCGGGCTGCACAGGCTCCCGGCAGGGGAGGTGTGGATAGTGACCTGTGCTCGCACACAGGCTTCTTGGTGGCGGCAGCAGCAGCCTTAGCGTCTCATGCCCGTCTCTGGGGTCCGCGCTGATAGCCGCGGCTCGCGCCCATATCTGGAGCTCATTTAGGCGGTGCTCTGAATCCCCTCTCCTTGTGCACCCTGAAACAATGGTCTCTTGCCTCTTAGGCAGTTCCAGACTTTTTCCCAGACTTCCCCCCAGCTAGCTGTGGCGCACTAGGCCCCTTTACTGTGTTCACGCAGCCAACACCAGTCCTCTCCCTGGGATCCGACCTCTTGAAGCCTGAGCCTCAGCTTCCAGCCTTCACCTGCCCCGGCAGGCGAGCAGACAAGCCTCTCGGGCTGGTGAGTGCTGGTCGGCACCAATGCGGGCATCTCTTCGCTTTGCCCTCTGCACCCCTGTTGCTGCGCTCTCCTCCGTGGCTCCGAAGCTTCCCCCCTCCCCCCCGCCAACCATCCCCTGTTTCCACAAGTGAAGGGGCTTCCTAGTGTGTGGAAACTTTTCCTTCTTCACAGCTCCCTCCAGCTGGTGCAGGTCACGTCCCTATTCTTTTGTCTTTGTTTTTCTTTTTTGTTTTGCCCTACCCAGGTACGTGGGGAGTTTCTTGCCTTTTGGGAGGTCTGAGGTCTTCTGCCAGCGTTCAGTAGGTGTTCTGTAGGAGCTGTTCCACATGTAGATGTATTTCTGATGTATTTGTGGGGAGCAAGGTGATCTCCGCGTCTTCCTCCTCTGCCATCTTGAAGGTTCACATCCCTAGTTTATTCAGTTTAACAGCCAAGCATGAATTTAAAGGTTTTGGATGTTTGTTGTTCCAATCATTTCTATGAAGTATTACACATACATGCATATTTTTTAAAAAAAAAAGCTATTTGTGGTTTGTCTTCAGAAGATATAAAAGCATAAATCCAGTAACGTAGGTACCTTCTTTCTGTGGGCCGAGGTGGCTCATCCTTGCCTACCTGCTAGAATGTTCCTGATTTGCTACTTTTCTCTCACTCTTTTGTCTTTATTAAAGCTGGTTGATCTATTACTGCTACTTGCAAAACGTTTAACGAATTTCAGAGTTCTCCCTCAAAACTGCACAATATTTGCAAAGTCTGTTCTGTGTGCCATTCAGAAGAAGGAACTGTTTCTGCCTTTTCACATACCTGTCCCTTGAAATAAATCTGAGTCTTAACCAGCAGAACTGTAACATTGGGGGGCTGGCGGTGATCCGGACTCTGCCATGCATAACTGTCTGTTGCCACTTGTCCTGCAAGGTGTTTGATCTGCAGGGTGTCTTAGGCTGAGCCCCAATACTTGGGGGGCTGTGGCTGCAGTGATGCTTCTATCCCAGCTGCCAGTCAAAGCAAGCTGTAAGGAGTGAGCACAGAAGGGCAAGGGCTGCATGTAGCTGCTGAGCGTTCTGTGAGCCCACCTCAAGGGCAGGCTCCTCAGCTGGCCCAAAAGAGCCCTGTGCTTCACAGACCTGCTTTGGCCAGATGTCAAGTCCAGGTTTTCTGCAAGGTAGGATGGGCTGCTCCAGGGCTGTGTTCTGTTGGCTTTGAGGTGTGATCCTGGGTCCGTGATGGTCAGCACTTCCCCAAGGATCTCTGGTTGTCTTCATCTGATTTTCCACTCTGCCTCCTGGGGCCTGGCCTGTCAGTGCACTGCTGAGAGGGCATAAATCAGGGATGCTCTCTGGTCTTTATCTCCAATGAGGATCTCCACTGCGGGAAGGGCCCCTGGTTGATAACCAAAGGTAGCGATCGGGCCTGCTGGAGTCTGGGCCTGATGCTTATGCTGAAATGGAGTTTGCCATTATGTGTGGAGCTAAATAGTTCATTTCCTGCTGCGGGACAGAAGGAAATCACTCAAAGAAGGCTTTGGGATTGATGATCCCAATAGCTGAGAAGCTATGAAAGAAAAAAAAATTAAGTTTTTCAGAATTGATTGCAATATTTAGAAAGATATTCTTTTTCTCTTCCCAAAGCAAACTTTCCATTTGGACTTGTCAGAGTCAGCTTTTAGCGAGACCTATTTTTATGGTTCTTTTTGATTAATGGAAAGGAGCCGTTTTCTCTTCCTTCACTGTAATAAAAATCAAGCCATCGGAGGGTGCCGTTCAAAATAGAAATCAAGAGATGATTTGAACAGAATATTAATACTGCTCTTTTAAACTCCTGTTTTCGTATTCTGGTTTAATAAACGAAAGTTTCAGCCAATCTCTCCTCTAAAAGGCAATCTACATTTTGTGAAAATATGAGTGTTTCCGACAGAACTTGATCACAATCTTTCATACATTCTTTCCTATTTACAGATAGCAGCGAGAAGAAAGGCTGGGACTCATTCTTTTGTGTTTGAATAGGCTAGACAGAACATGTGATTAGATGAATTTGGGCATCTCAATCATTTTATTGTAGCTATTGTTATCGTTCAGAATTCATGGGGCATAATTTTTAATTCAAGAAGACGGAGTGGATTTCTCTCTTGGAAAAAAATGATTTCTCAGTTTCCAGCAATAAGGCTCTTTAGAATCAGGCCATGAGCTAACTGACAGCACAATGGAGTGTACTTTACTGTGCATTGCTTTAATTTCACCCCATCCTATAGGCCATCTTAAAACTTTCGCCAATGATGATGTGTTCCAGAAGCTCTGAGACCCCTCGGAATTTTCAGGAGGCATCAGGATTATTTTAATGGATCTGCCTTAAAATCTCTTTTATCTGAGCATCCTGAGTTTTTTCTGCCACCAAATCTGCATCAGCCTAGTTCACTGAAACAGTATCTCTTAACCTTTTCTCATTAGTATCCTCCTACACTACCCTGCCAAGTTTTTTTAGACATTTTTTTCCCCAATCACTCCTTTTCCCCATGAAATTTTAATGCCTCAAATATGCTGTATATCTGTTTATGTACTGTGGACCGCCATATGACCATAAACCATTGTAAAAGCTGAGATTCTTTTGCCTCCAAAGAATCAATTTCATCACCTTGGGCAATATCCCTGCCCCCCCCAATACATGTACTGAAATATACACACAATACTGCCAAGTCAGTCTTACACTTTGTTTCCTTAAGGCACTATAAGCGAAAAAACCTGTTGAAATAGTTGGCTACTGATTGAAATGTAGTGATTATACTTAATGTATATTTGCACTAAAAGATGATGGGCGTTGAGTATACACCTCTTCCTGGTAATGTCGGCACTGCGGCTGCTGGGCCATTCATTAGGGGCAGTGGGGACATGGCTGGACTCAAACTGGACATCTAAAACTTGGTCTTGGTCTACAGGGGTGTCATCAGAATTCAGCCCAGTCCACTAAGGAAGCGCAAGTGCCTTCAGCCAAGCCTAGTGAGGACGCTACACATTCTTTTGTGGGGTTTTCACAGTAGCGTGGCTTCAAAGTAGCAAAGATTATCTCCCTCCCAACCTCCTCCTAATCTTCTCAACCAGGATCAGCTTCCCTTTCTCCACTTCGGTCCTACTATGTTGAGTTTTGATTTCAAAGAGGGTAAAACAGAAGAATAAGAATGACAGAGGAAAGGAGAGAAGAGAAATAGGAGGAGACATTGGGAAAGGCATTAGAAAGTGTCTGATAGGGGGATGGATTTTGGAAAAGTGTCTGGGAATTGTTCTAAAAACTTACAGACACTCACAGAATCTTCCCAGCAAGGCTTTGCTTACCAACATCCTCCTTTTACAATGGGGGATATAGATTAGGAAGAAGGTATTATACTTACAGGGAGGTTAAGTGACTTGCCCAAGGTTACCCAGCTAGTAACCTGCAGAGCCAGGATTTGAACCCAGACAAACGAGTCCTGGGGGCCATGTCATCATCATGTACACCAAGAACCTGCCCAGTTTCCCAAATGGCTCCTTTTCCCTAGCCCCATCCTCTCGGAATTCTCCAATAGTTGGTGTTATTATCTGGAACAGTGTTTTTCTGATTGTCCTTAGCAGATTGATGTTCAGTTTCTCCTGTTTCAAAGAGTTGTCCAAGGATCTGATTTAAAATGCAGATTATCATTCTCCATGCCTGAAAGAAGAAGATCCAGAGGTTCTAAGTGGAGCCCAGAAAACTGTCATTCTAATAAGCACTCCCAGTGACTGTCCTTCAGGTGACCTCTGTACCTTCTTTCCTTGGGCCTGTGGTCGCACTTCACTCAGGTCAACTCCTTGTTGTGTCTGGTGCATTCTTGGGCTTCTGCCTAAGATTTCCTTCAAGGAGAGGACTCCAGCTGTGACAAGCCAGAAAACCACTGGTCTCACTGGTTAGGTACCTGGAGGTCACAGTGCTCTTTTGAGGACATTATGACAAATTATTTTTGATTAATAAATTACCAACTTTAAGTACAGAAATTAAGTATAATGTATATATTTTATTGGTATTATCCTATTTGCATCCTGCCATATTGGGCTAATTATTAAAATCCATATAATACAATAATGTGTTAAAAGTGAGGAATTCATTCTAAAGAGAAAAATTGGTTAGAAAAACTAGATAAAAATGGGATGCATTTCCATAAAATATGTGCTGTGCAATCCAATATGCTTGCTACATCAGAACAAATTGGCCAGTGAACTTTGCAGCAGCTAAAGCAAAGGAGGAAAGTTATCAGTGTTATTCTTTGTAATAAGCCACTTGCCCAGGAGAACAACCATTCCTACGATCAAGACCCCAGAGAGATCACTGCCCACTGTCAAATAGCAGCGTGTGAGGTTCTGGGTGGCATCTTCTCGGTAAACCCAATTGTGAAGTTCATCTCCCATTTCTACACTTCCCTTTGTGTAGTTTGATGGAATTGCAGCAAAGCCAATTCAGTAGACGTAATCTAGCCATGGGCCAAAATGAGGGAGTCAGGCGCTCTGTTCTCCAATGATGAAGGATACATTTGAAAGCATCTAGAACTTAGGGTAAGCTGCCAAATTATGGCCTGTGGGTCAAATGTGAATTTTTTTCTTTTTGTATTTATAAGTAGTTGAAAAAAAAGATTTTATGACATGAAAATTATATAAAATTCCAGTTTCAGTGTCAGTAATTAAAACTTTATTGGAACACATAATATTTATTCATGTATTTTTTATGCCTGCTTTTGTGCTACAACAGCAGTTACACAGTGGGGCAGAGCATGTTGCTCACAAAGTCTGAAATATTTACTAGCTGGGCCTTCACTGGGAAAGCTTCCTCCTGCTTTAGATTATGTAGAAGGGGTTGGACTGCCTCTCCTTCAGTCTTGTTTTTCTCGCTCAGTTTTGCTCACTGCAGAGAGGCAAGGAGTGAAAAGTTATAGTCCCTGATGAGTAAGTAGAGGGTGTGTGTGCTCTTTTCCTTCTATTAAGGTAACACAGGTATTTTTAAACAGTCAGTTGAGCTGGGGGGAGAGACATGCCCCCGTCTCTGAAACTTGAAAAGCTGAATGGAGGCATGTGACGTGTTTGTAAGACACAACCACAATTATGAGCACACATGTACATGGGAAAAGAAACAAGCTGTTGAATCAGCAGGATCCACTGTTACTGAGTCTCCTTGACTATTTGCTGTTTGTTCATCCACGTCGTCATCGGCCAACATACTCTAACAGCCATGTGGGGGGCTACCATCGAGGCTTTTAAAAAGATACGCGTGAGGAAACCTACTTGACAATCA
Source organism: Delphinapterus leucas (assembly GCF_059928025.1). Taxonomy (NCBI): domain Eukaryota; kingdom Metazoa; phylum Chordata; class Mammalia; order Artiodactyla; family Monodontidae; genus Delphinapterus; species Delphinapterus leucas. The sequence continues at coordinate 17,277,787 of NC_143130.1, read as the reverse complement.
TTAACTTCAACTTTTTCCTAGTAATTTTTTCTGTCTAACTTTATTGAATGCTACTTGTGGAATATTTTGGCCCAGCTTCTGGAGCACTATTATTTTAAGGAAACAGTTTGAGAACGACTAGTTTAAAACAGAAATGGACTCTTAACTCCTTTATTGCAAGACTGGCGTCTGAAATTTTCCAGACAGAGAACCTCGAAGTGATGCCATTATCAACAAACGACTATATAATTGTATCACGATAATGATTCTTATACAGTCTGGGTGCCTGGATATGTATGTTCTTACAAGTTCAAAACATGAACATCACTGACAAGCCTGTTTGGGGTGCTTTAGAGTAAGCATATGCCAGTCCCCTGGGCATGAGTCAGTGTGGTAACAAAATTCTTAGGATGCATTTTTTTTATATTGTAGATTAGAAAAGTTGGGTAGGGCATTTGCTCCCTAATCAGGTTCCAAGGGTGACGAGAGGGCTGTCCTGGCTCCAGCTGTCTATCTGTGTCTAGAAATGTCACCAATAATTTGTAACCTGGAAGTGCTTGACTTGTGGACCCCTGGTGCTAATTGGATCCACTGATTCCTATAAGATCCCCACCTGTCATTAGCTCAGCAGCAGGTATGATACTGAAGCTCTAATGAACCCAGGGATTACTTTAATGAGTCTGTCTGATTTCTTTTGATTTAATTATTGGGCCAAAATTCTGGATTTTTAGGGAGGTAACTTCTTTGATTGTCTCTTCTAACCTTTCATTAGGATCCAAGCTGTTTAAGAAGGAGGCCAGGTTTTATCCTGGAAGACACCCCATTCTTGTGAAAGGTTCTTAGAACTTAAGGACTTGTCAGTCAGGTGGAGCTTGGTTAGAACCTGCAAGGAAAATGAATCCGGAATTCTTCTTAACTACGAACCGACTTGTTTCACAACAGCAGCAGAAAAGTCCATGTCAGGAAGTGGGGAGCAGGTGACCTGGGGCTCTGGGTTGCTGCTGCCTGAGTTGTTTTGCTTTGGTAGTTATTTTCTTTGGTCCTTCCATATTAGAGCAGGATTCACTTGCAAACCTATTTTATCTCGCCCTGCCAGTTCCCTGTCTCTAAAAGCAGAGACTGTCTTGTCGTGGGGTACCGTCCTCTGGGAGAAACACGAATACATTTGGATGGACCCCAGCCTGCCTGGCTGTTCTTTGATACCACAAATGAGGCTACCAGTGTCCTTTTCTTAGCAGGGCACTCGCACGAGCTGTTTGTGATGAAGGGGACGTGGGCTGCTCTGCCTACAGACTGTCACCACCTTCAGCTGGGCTGAAGCACTGTGGTCTTTGTCAGAATATTCTCCTTACGTTGTCTACATCAGAAAAATATGTGCTTACATTCTTATGTTTAGCTAGATGGATAGAATATAAAATGCCTCCCTTCCCCAAACATACCCCATCAGCCACCTGAAAACCCCACGAGGACCCAAATGTTCTTTAGAAATTTGTGTTTATGGTTGAGAAGCAGCTTGCTTTTATGGTGATGGAGAACTTGGATGCCAGCAGGGAAAACACGCTTGTATCGTGCTATACTGTTTGCCCAAACTAGCAATTTAACATGCTGTCTCCATCAACCAAGGTCCAATCACTATGAACCAAATGATTGTTCTTGTTCGTGGAGCCCTCGGGCCCTTGCTGTGGCTCTCATCCAGCCCTTGCTGTGGCTCTTATCCAGGCAAGGAAAGACTTGTTAAGTCATGCAGCCCGGTCATCTGATCCCAGTGGTGTGTCTTTCTGATGCCCGGACTTGCCTGGATTTGAATAATGACAGCAAAGGGTCGTCAGCATCTTCCCTTGGGAGTTGATAATATATTCTCTTCTTGATTTGGGCATATTTTTTCATTTCGTGATTTTTTTCAGTCATTCCTGAGAAGCTAGCTCTCTGCTTAGGGCTCCCTTTCTCCTCCTCTTCTGGTGCTTTTCTGAGATTTACCCGTCTAGGGGATGTGGGATTTCTTAGACCTCTGCTTCGTAGTCATCTTTTTGCTAAACCCTGTCTGCTTTGGATTCCTTTGCGACGCCAGCTCTCCTCCCCTTCACTGTGAGGTTGCTGCATGACTGTACATTCCCTTCATGTTTTTCAGCCCCTTCACTCTGTGTGCTGTTGATGGGTTGGTGCGAGAGAACGGGAGCATGGGAAGAGAGATGTGTGGGGACCAGGGGCACCCCTCGCTGAGGACCCGTTGAGCCAGTTGTTGGCTCAGGGCTGATTTGGAGTCAGAGATGCCAAAGTGGAGAAAAGACTGAAGATGCTGGTTTTCCAAGATCTGAGATGGAAACTGTGAAACTGAAAAACAGGCTCTTACAATCCCACCACCTGACATTTTTTTTGGATCAGATCGCTGGCCTGGATGTTCAGCAATTGAACTAGTTTCCTTCCAGGTCACTGTCTCTTATCTTTGTTCTCTGTTCTCCCTATGACTGTGCTTCTTTCCTGTAACCACAGATGATGATATTAGGGGCGGAGGAGATCCCTGAGATCATACCGTGCAGCCCCCTTCCTTCAGTTAGATATGAAGACGTAAGCCTCACAGAGGCAATGACTTCAAGGTCACACAGCAAGCTGGTGGAGGAGCCGGGACCAGCAGCCCAGATCCTGAATCCCAGGCCAAAGCTGTCTTCTCTAATGGATCACTGGTTCAACCTGTGGAATTCAGAAAAGTTAACTTCTGCTGAAGCAGCTGCCTCCGAGGGTGCTCAGAAAGTAATGGTGTGCATCCACTTGTCAGAGAGAAATGGCAAGGAAAAGAACTCACAGCCCTGAGAGAAGAAATATCAGATAAACCTTCAATTACTCTTCTGTAGGAAAACTGAAATGAACATAGCATGTGATACCAAATTAAGTGATTTGACATGGAAGCTACTGTAATTCACATCTTCTGGGTTTTCTCCCCTTCAAAAAATAAGGTATTTTCTATCTTTTTAAGCAATAAAGAGTGGTCTAGGCATTATTTAATCATCCGAACTTTCTTTACCTACAATTCTTGAACCAGGTGGTACATAATTGGATAATTATAATTTGGAATCTGGAATAAAGTCTTTTAAGTAGATCCTATGGTAGGCAGCAACATGTATGACTAATAATAAGGTGACATCCCCTGTTTGTAAATTCCTTTGCCTCTGATACTGTTTATAATTTGCCCTTGAGCTGTCCTGTGGTCTGTTACCCAGTCATCATTTTTTTTCCACTGGCACGTGCACGTGAGAATGGGCTGTTGAAAATGTGCTGTTCCCTACGTGGAGACGCCTCTCAACCATAAATGAGCTTTTCTAGGGTGTTAATTATATAATTTCCTGATTCTTAACCCTAAAATGTTATCCATTAATGGCAGTGTCTCAAAATAAAGGTGAGAAAAGATACTTATCTTCTATTTCGGTTCTGAATACTTGAAACTAAGAACCTAATCTATTTCTCATGTTATAAAATGTAAAAAAGAAAGAAAAAATCAACTGAAAATTTCTCCAAAGATCTTTGTGGCTTCATACTCTAGCTTTGTTCCTTGTAATATAAAAATACTGTTTCTAAAGTGATTGAGAGTTGTCAATGTCTTCTGCCTAAGGCATCAAAGAACTGTAAAGCAGATTGAATCAAGCATCCAGACAAGAAATGTTCTAGTTGTGAGGTGGTGGTGGTGAAGAACTGTTGGGATAACGTGGGGATTTCACCTGAGATGAGGAAGTTCTTTCTAGAGGCTTCGCAGGATTAGATATCAGCAGATATATGTGACACTTTTGCCTTTCGTGTGTCTCAATGCCTGAACAGCTATATGTGTCCTTGTGTACACTAGATATTTACACCCTTCCTTTGGAAGCCATCTTTGGTTGGACTCATATCCTTGTCACTGAGCGTAGCCTCTGTAAGTACTTGTAGGTGTGTGGACGGTGCCCGTCACCCCCCTCCAGAGCACACACCTTGTACATCCTCCTCGATGTAGTGGTACAGAGTTTTATTAAACAAAGATGTATAGCATGATAAACCTGTGAACTGGGTATAGAAACTAAGAACCTTGGCAAGTGGTCTCAGTCTTTTAAAAGTCCGTCTCACTCGGGCTCTCTGTTCTTTGGGTGTTTTCCTTCCTGTTTTGGGTCTTTCTATTTTTACCAAGCATGGTGTTTCTGGTTTGTAGGTACCCACGCTGGGAAGAGAGCAGCTCAGCCCTTGCAAGGCTCCCCTTGAAAAGACACCCATATTCCCAGGCCTCACAAGGTACGTCTTACACCGTCTCACTCTTGTTGTCCCCGAGCAACTCTGATAACACTCCCACTTCACCCCTCTTCACCTGAAGCACCAAGATGCTACTTTGGTGCCTTGACCAATCCCATTTACTGAGAGCTAATCTGATTCCCAGCCTAGGTGACTCTGTGGACAGTGGTTTGAGGAATGCTTCCTCCCTCACAGTGGTGGAAACACCCTCACCTGGGAACTGCCCTGATGAGAAGCCCAGAGACTCAGGCAAGGTTCCACCCATGGGGGCCTACCAGCCGTCTCATGCCGCTGGGCCAGGCACACCTATTGGAAAGATAGACTCAATGGAGTCTTTGAAATTAGCCTCCAGTGATTTTCTTTTTTCTTTTTTTCCAGTTTTGCTTATTTATCTTTTTAGTTTTTTTTTAATTTAATTTTTATTTTATATTAGACTATAGTTGATTTTCAGTGTTGTGTTGGTTTCAGGTGTACAGCAAAGTGATTCAGTTATACATATACATATATCCATTCTTTTCCAGATTCTTTTCCCGTATAGTTTATTACATAAATTTCCCTGTGCTATACAGTAGGTCCTTGTTTATTATCTATTTTATGTATAGTAGTGTGTATATGTTAATTCCAAACTCCTAATTTATCCCTCCCCCCACCTTTCCCCTTTGATAACCACAAGTTTATTTTTGAAGTCTGTGAGTCCGTTTTGTAAATAAGTTCATTTGTATCATTCTTTTTTTAGATTCCGCACGTAATTGATATCATATGATATTTGTCTTTGTCTGTATGACTTACTTCACTTAGTACGATAAAGCCTCCAACGATTTTCATTCTCAGACTGAGAGGACAGACCCAAAACCTCCACTTCCCCAAGGTATTAGGATTATATCAAAAATATGTGTACTCAGTACCACCCCATGTGATCTACTCCTTATCCTTCTGAGTTTCCTTCTGGAAAGGTTCCATCAAAGAAGGATGTGCCAGCACAGTTGTGCGCAAAGAATGCATCCAGGTGATGTTGCATGAGCTCTTGGGGACTGAGGCAGGAACAGGCACTGACACGTGGCATTTAACTCTTGGGAAAGGTGATGATGAATATTTCCATGTCCGTTTTCTGGAGATAATTCTTCATTTTGCTTCTTGTTACCTGTAGAATAAACTACAAACTCCTTTCCGAGAGTCATAGACGTCTCTTTATGCCTTTCCTACCCCTAAAGCCTTGCTCTTTGACATTGCCCTCCCCCCATTCTATGTTACAGATGTATAGAACAATCAACATTTATTCATTCAGTGAGTATCCACTGATGGCATACAATAAGGCAGGTCTGTGCTAGAACTGGGGCAAAGCAGTGGACAAATGGGACCCATTGGTCCGTTCTCTCTAGAGCAGGCACATCCCTTCTGGATACTATGTTACCTGCTCACCCTTCTCTGACAGACTCACACACATCCTAGTGATTTCTCTTATGATCCACCTGCTCCCAGAGATTTCTCTGACTGTGAATCTTAGGTTTCCTTCCTTTGTGCTACTCCACCACGGAAGGCATACCTCTGCCATAGCAACAGTCACTCTTATTTTAGACAATTGTTTACCCCTGTGACCTGCTTTCTCTACCCCTTCCTTCCGTTCAACACTCCACTCAAGTTCAAGTTTCTTTGCAATTTTAAAGGAGGATCTATGTCTTATTCACATTTTTTCTTTAGGGCCTTGTACAGCATCTGACATGTAAGTGATATCATATGATATATACTAAACATTCAATAAATATGTTGTAGAATCACTGAATGATTAACTTACTGAGGCTACTCTGATTTGGGGCTACCCAGTGTACAGAGTCATAGATTGATATAACTGTAGGCATGAGAGAATTTTGTAAGACCATTTCTAACCCTCCACATCACAGATGAGGCGTTTCTTAGTTGAATCACAGGAAGCAACACAAATACCAAATACCCAGTGTTTGGAGCTGCAGAAAATCTGTGAACAGAAATAATAATAACTGAAGTTGGAGGACATACTTCTGTTCAGCAGTCAGTCTAAGTGCTAGTCAGTAAACAGGTAGGAGTTTGTGTAATGATAGGATATGTTGAAGTCTGTTCTACTTTGTTGAGCTCAAGCTTCAGAGTCAAGGACCATAAGACATTTACTCAACTGCGAGCTCAGTGATGAATCATGAGTTAACTCATCTGCCATCTTGCAGCCTTGTTCAATGAACGACTCCAAGGTGCGGGGAGAAGAATCGTTCAAGATTAGGGTAGAATGCCTGGGATGGATTTAAGTGGAGAGGGGAGGGATGGAAATGGCTTTTATTAGGTGAATGGAGGTGAGACTTGAGTCTGGTATCCGGAGGAGCTGTTCTGGTCAGAGCTGTGAGGCAGGAAGGAAAGGGAGGATTTTGCTCCTCTAGAGGAAATTAATTTTTTTTTATCCTCTGATGTATCCTCTCTTTTCACTATCTCTTGCTTTTCCTTTTCTTTTCTCCTTGTGTTTCTCCCATAGAAATTGCTGTTTCTCTTTGGCCACAGTTCAGTTCTTTAAAATGCAGCCACCTGTGTGTGTTGAGGAGCATATGCTTTTCATCTTCTTGTAAGTTGCACTTAGAGTTGGTTAAGTTCTACCATAGTGGAATCTGCCCGAGAAAATGTCCAACAACTTGTGGACTGTGATTTGATAAAGGCAATTCTTTTATTTTTTAATTGAAGTGTAGTTGATGTATAATATGATATTAATTACAGGTGTACAATACGGTGATTCACAATTTTTAAAGGTTATACTCCATTTATAGTTACTATAAAATGCTGGCTGTATTCCCTGTGTCGTACAATATATCCTTGTAGCTTATTTTAAACCTAATAGTTTGTACCTGTTAATCCCCTAACCCTATATTGCCCTCCCCTCTTCCCTCGCCCCAGAGGTAAACACTGGTTTGTTCTCTATGTCTGTGAGTCTGTTTCTTTTTCGTTATATTCACTAGTTTCTTGTATTCTTTAGATTCTACATATAAGTGATATCATACAGTGTTTGTCTTTCTTTGTCTGAATTATTTCACTTAGCATAATGCCCTCCAAGTCCATCCATGTTGCTGCAAATGGCAAAATTTTGTTCTTCTTTATGGCTGAGTAGTATTCCATTGTATATATGTACCATATCTTCTTTATCCATTCATCTGTTGATGGACACTTAGGTTGCTTCCATATCTTGGCAACTGTAAATAATGCTGCTATGAACACTGGGGTGCATGTATCTTTTTGAATAAGTGTTTTTTTCTTTTTCAGACATATACCCAGGAGTGGAATTGCTGGGTCATTTGGTAGTTCTATTTTTAGTTTTTTGAGAAAGCTCCATATGGTTTTCTACAGGGGCTGCACCAATTTACATTCCCAACAGCATATGAGGATTCCCTTTTCTCTACATCCTTGCCAATGTCTTTTATTTGTGTTCTTTTTGATGATATCCATTCTGACAGGTGTGAGGTGATAACTCATAGCTGTTTTGTTTTGCACTTCCCCAAGGATTAGCGATGTTGAGCATCTTTCGTGATGAGGGCAATTCTTAAGCTAAGAATTGAATTTTCTCACTGACAATTCATGGCCAGGCCAACTGGGTGTTTGAAGTATGTCCTCCACCTGCTTCTCTAACTGGTGGCTGCTGTCCCCATCAGGCCTTTTAGCCCATCGGCTTATAATTATTAAAACTGGCCAGAAAAGGAAAATAAAACACCAGTTTTTGTTTATGTCTAATTAAAACAAAAAACTCCTTTAACACGTTAGGGTCTTGAACCAGGACCGTTAAAAGAAAATGCCTTTCAAGATGCAAGTGAGGTGTTAACAAAGCTTCTGACATTTATAAATGCAAAACAGTGACTTTAAGTTTAGATTTTATACCTTCAAGCAAAATTTACAAAGAAGTACTCACCATAGCCTAGATGTTCTTCCTCTGGGTTACAGAGCTCTGTAGGGCTGTAGGGAGTGACTATACCCTTAATCTGTTTTATCGTGTGCACTTGTTTATGGCCTATATTCTTCCACAAACTTACAGGTAATGCAAATGAGGTCCTTTTGATAGATAGATATTTACTTTTCATTACCTAGAAATTTGACAAATAAAATATTTTTAGTCTAGTATTTTTATTCCGGTAAAGTGTTTTATCCCAGTAAACATGCTCTTTCATTCATGTACAATTTTAAATGGTTTCTTTTCTCATATTCCTGATTCTCCTTCCTTTATTGGTCAGACCAACCTATTTATTAATAAAAGATTAATAAATGCCAGGCAACCCCTGGGTCTGAGCTTCGTAGAGGAAGAGGAGGGACGGCAAGGAACTCAGTATCTTCTGTTCAGGAAAGCTGTCTTGATTTTTTTCTCAGCACGGGAAGCTAATGTGCCCAGCAAGGAAAGCACTGTAACTCCTTTGTTTCTATATTTCCAACTTTGTGTTAATAATCATCCACTTTATCAGAAACTTCTCATTTCCTTGAAATATGCAATTTTAACAGGATTTGGTACATTCTTAAGTATCTCTACTCCATCTCCTAGCAAGTATTTTTTCCTGCAGCCATGTCAAAATTTATAATAGGGTTTGATAAAATTTTAAATATTTGATGGATTTTTAATTTTTAATATTTGAATAGCTTATATATTCCATAGTAAAATATTCAAAGCATGTAAAGGATATATATGAAAAGTAAACCTTTCCCCATTCCCTGCCTTCAGTTTCCTATTTCCAGTTCTGTTTTCCAGAAACAACCAAGATTACTCATTTCTTATGTATCCTTTCAAACATACATTTATATATGCAGAGTATTTATACTTGCCCTTCCCCCTTTGGAAGAATAGGAGTATATTACACGCTGTTCTGCATTTTGTGTTCCTCACATATCTTCCTATCTCAGAAAATGTTCCAGATTGGTATTTACAGAAGTACCGTCTCATTATATTTATAGCTGCCCTTTATTCTGGTGTATGGAAATACCATAAGTTATCCAGCAAATTTCCTATTGATGAACATCTAAGTTGTTTCCAATATTTTGCTATTACCCTCCACTCTGCGGTGACTATCCTTGTACATGTGTCTTTGTGCACACATGTGAAACTAACTGTAGGATAGACTATTAGATTCAAATTGCTTGGTCAAAGGGAATAGAAGCACATTTCAGTTTCGATAGGTGTTGCCAAATTGCCCTTCAAAGATGTTTCCCCAATGTATACTCACAATAACGTGGCTGGAGAATATGGGTTTCTCTTTAAAATGTGCACCATCTATAAAGAGAGGTAACCTGTTCAGTATTTGCCATTCCATCTTGCAATCAGCAGCTAAATGAATGTACCAGACACTACATGTAATTAAAAGCCCATTACAGTTACTCCTGAAATTAGTCAGTGTGATGCTCTGTGTCACCTTCTGCAACTGATTAAACGCATGGTTAACATCCATGCCTCAACTTGCAGTCCTGCAAGTGTTTAGTGGCTGCACCCAGAGCCTTTGACAGCAGTGCTCATTGACGGCAGAGAGAATGTTCTGTGTGTTTTAGAAAAATAAAGGTCAGTGTCTTCAGCCAGATGCTCTTTTGTTAGACAAGTATTTAAACTGTGATCTTATATCTCAAAATTTAGCACAATATTAACCATGATGGGAAGTTCAGCAGGTGTTTTCTCTCCCTGCTGAAAAATGTCTGCACGTTTGACGATGGCTCGTAATAAGATTGTTTAGAGTCAACCTGAAAGGATTCTGTCTGCTTTTTATGTCAGTAAAAATAAAAATGTTTTCAACCTCTGATTTTAGAATTAGAAATGTTAGTTTTATTATTATTATTGGTGGAATAAATATTTTATTTTATTTTGAATTTTATTTTATATTTATTTTTTATACAACAGTTTCTTACTAGTTATCTGTTTTAGACATATTACTATATATATGTCAATCCCAATCTCCCAGTTCATCCCACCACCACCCCGCCCCCACTTTCCCCCCTTTGTGTCCATATGTTTGTTTTCAACATCTGTGTCTCTATTTCTGCCTTGCAAACCGGTTCATCTGTACCATTTTTCTATATTCCACATATATGCGTTAATATACAATATTTGTTTTTCTCTTTCTGACTTACTTCACTCTGTATGACAGTCTCTGGGTCCATCCATGTCTCTACAAATGACCCAATTTCATTCCTTTTTATGGCTGAGTAATATTCCATTGTATATATGTACCACATCTTCTTTATCTGTTTGTCTGTTGATGGGCATTTACGTTGCTTCCATGACCTGGCTATTGTAAATAGTGCTGCAATGAACATTGGGGTGCATTTGTCTTTTTGAATTATGGTTTTCTTAGGGTATATGCCCAGTAGTGGGATTGCTGGGTCATATGGTAGTTCTATTTTTAGTTTTTTAAGGAACCTCCATACTGTTCTCCATAGTGGCTGTGTCAATTTACATTACCACCAACAGTGCAAGAGAGTTCTGTTTTCTCCACACCCTCTCCAGCATTTGATTTTTGTAGATTTTCTGATGACGTCCATTCTAACCAGTGTGAGGTGATACCTCATTGTAGTTTTGATTTGCATTTCTCTAATAATTAGTGACGTTGAGCAGCTTCTCATGTGCTTCTTGGCCATCTGTATGTCTTCTTTGGAGAAATGTCTATTTAGGTCTTCTGCCCATTTTTGGATTGGGTTGTTTGTTTTTTTAATATTGAGCTGCATGAGCTGTTTACATATTTTGGAGATTAATCCTTTGTCCATTGATTCATTTGCAAATATTTTCTCCCATTCTGAGGGTTGTCTTTTCGTCTTGCTTACAGTTTCCTTTGCTTTGCGAAAGCTTTTAAGTTTCATTGAGTCCTATTTGTTTATTTTTGTTTTTATTTCCATTACTCTAGGAGGTGGGTCAAAAACGATCTTGCTGTGATTTACGTCAAAGAGTGTTCTTCCTATATTTTCCTCTAAGAGTTTTATAGTGTCTGGTCTTACATTCAGGTCTTTAATCCATTTTGAGTTTATTTTTGTGTATGGTGTTAGGGAGTGTTCTAATTTCATTCTTTTACATACAGCCATCCAGTTTTCCCAGCACCACTTATTGAACAGACTCTATTTTCTCCATTGTATATCCTTGCCACCTTTGTCATAGATTAGTTGACCACAGGTGCGTGGGTTTATCTCTGGGCTTTCTATCCTGTTCCATTGATCTATATTTCTGTTTTTGTGTCAGTACCATATTGTCTTGATTACTGTAGCTTTGTAGTAAGTCTGAAGTCAGGGAGTCTGATTCCTCCAGCTCCGTTTTTTTCCCTCAAGATTGCCTTGGCTATTCAGGGTCTTTTGTGTCTCCATGCAGATTTCAAGAGTTTTTGTTCTAGTTCTGTAAAAAATGCCATTGGTAGTTTGATAAGGATTGCATTGAATCTGTAGATTGCTTTCGGTAGTATAGTCATTTTCACAATATTGACTCTTCCAGTCCAAGAACATGGTATATCTCTCCGTCTGTTTGTGTCATCTTTGATTTCTTTCATCAGTGTCATCGTTTTCTAAGTACAGGTCTTTTACCTCCTTAGGTAGGTTTATTCCTAGGTACTTTATCTTTTTGTTGCAATGGTGAATAGGATTGTTTCCTTAATTTCTCTTTCTGATCTTTCGTTGTTAGTGTACAGGAATGCAAGAGATTTCTGTGCATTAATTTTGTATCCTACAACTTTACCAAATTCAATATTTAGCTCTAGTAGTTTTCTGGTGGCATCTTTAGGATTCTCTATGTATAGTATCCTGTCATCTGCAAACAGTGACAACTTTACTTCTTTTCTGATTTGGATTCTTTTATCTCTTTTTCTTCTCTGATTGCCATGGCTAGGACTTCCAAAACTATGTTGAATAATAGTGGTGAGAGTGGACGTCCTTGTCTTGTTCCTGATCTTAGAGGAAATGCTTTCAGTTTTTCACCATTGAGAATGATGTTGGCTGTGAGTTTGTCATATATGGCCTTTATTATGTTGAGGTAGGTTCCCTCTATGCCCACTTTCTGGAGAGTTTTTATCATAAATGGGTGTTGAATTTTGTCAGAAGCTTTTTCTGCATCTGTTGAGATGATCATATGGTTTTTATTCTTCAGTTGGTTAATATGGTGTATCACATTGATTGATTTGCGTATATTGAAGAATCCTTGCATCCCTGGGATAAATCCCACTTGATCATGGTGTATGATCCTTTTAATGTGTTGTTGGATTCGGTGTGCTTGTATTTTGTTGACGATTTTTGCATCTATATTCATCAGTGATATTGGTCTGTAATTTTCTTTTTTTCTGGTATCTCTGTCTGGTTTTGGTATCAGGGTGATGGTGACCTTGTAGAATGAGTTTGGAGTGTTCCTTCATCTGCAGGTTTTGGAAGAGTTTGAGAAGGATGGGTGTTAGCTCCTCTCTAAATGTTTGATAGAATTCACCTGTGAAGCCATCTGGTCCTGGGCTTTTGTTTGTCAGAATATTTTTAATCACAGTTTCAGTTTCATTACTTCTCATTGGTCTGTTCATATTTTCTGTTTCTTCCTGGTTCAGTCTTGGAAGTTTATACCTTTCTAAGAATTTGTCCATTTCTTCCAGGTTGTCCATTTTATTGGCATACAATTGCTTGTAGTAGTCTCTTAGGATGCTTTGTTTTTCTGTTGTAACTTCTCCTTTTTCATTTCTAGTTTTATTGATTTGAGTCCTCTTCCTCTTTTTCTTGATAAGTCTGGCTAATGGTTTATCAATTTTGTTTATCTTCTTGAAGAACCAGCTCTTAGTTTTATTGATCTTTGCTATTATTTTCTTTGTTTCTATTTCATTTATTTCTGCTCTGATCTTTATGATTTCTTTCCTTCTACTAACTTTGGGTTTTGTTTGTTCTTCTTTCTCTAGTTGCTTTAGGTGTAAGGTTAGATTGTTTATTTGAGATTTTTCTTCTTTCTTGAGGTAGGATTGTACTGCTATTGCTATAAACTTCCCTCTTAGAACTGCTTTTGCTGCATCCCATAGGTTTTGGATTGTTGCGTGTTCATTGTCTCTTGTCTCTAGGTATTTTTCGATTTCCCCTTTGATTTTTTCAGTGATCTTTTGGTTATTTAGTAATGTATTGTTCAGCCTCCATGTGTTTGTGTTTTTTCTGTTTTTTTCCCTGTAATTGATTTCTAATCTCACAGCATTATGGTCGGAAAAGATGCTTGATATGATTTCAGTTTTCTTAAATTTACTGAAGTTTGACTTATGACCTAAGGTGTGATCTATCCTGGAGAATGTTCCCTGTGCACTTCAGAAGAAAGTGTAATCTACTGTTTTCAGATGGAATGTCCTATAAATATCAGTTACATCTCTCTGGTCTGTAGTGTCACTTCAAGCTTGTGCTTCCTTATTAATTTTCTGTCTGGATGATCTGTCCATTGGTGTAAATGAGGTGTTAAAGTCCCCCACTATCATTGTGTTACTGTCAATTTCCTCTTTTATAGCTTGTTAGCATTTGCCTTGTGTATTGAGGTGCTTCTATGTTGGGTGCATATAGATTTATAATTGTTATATCTTCTTCTTGGATTGATCCCTTGATCATTATGTAGTGTCCTTCCTTGTCTCTTGTAACATTCTTTATTTTAAAGTCTATTTTATCTGATACGAGTATTGCTACCCCAGCTTTCTTTTGATTTCCATTGGCATGGAATGTCTTTTTCCATCCCCTCATTTTCAGTCTGTATGTGTCCTTAGGTCTGAAGTGGGTCTCTTGTAGACAACGTATAGATGGGTCTTGCTTTTGTATCCATTCAGCCAGTCTGTGTCTTTTGGTTGGAGCATTTAATCCATTCACATTTAAGGTAATTATTGATAAGTATGTTCCTATTACAATTTTCTTAATTGTTTGTGGTTTGTTTTTGTAGGTCTTTTTCTTCTCTTGTGTTTCCCACTTAGAGAATTTCCTTTAGCATTTGTTTTAGAGATGGTTTGGTGGTGCTGAACTCTCTTAGCTTTTGCTTGTCTGGAAAGCTTTTGATTTCTCTGCTGAATCTGAATGAGATCCTTGCCAGGTAGAGTAATCTTGGTTGTAGATTCTTCCCTTTCATCACTTTAAATATATCATGCCACTCCCTTGTGGCTTTGAGAGATTCTGCTGAGAAATCAGCTGTTGAGAGATTCTGCTGAGAAATCAGCTGTTTACCTTATGGGAGTTCCCTTGTATGTTATTTGTCATTTTTCCCTTGTTGCTTTTAATAGTTTGTCTTTCATTTTTGTCAATTTGATTACCATGTGTCTCGGCATGTTTCTCCTTGGGTTTATCCTGCTTGGGACTCTCTGTGATTCCTGGACTTGGCTGGCTATTTCCTTTCCCAGGTTAGGGAAGTTTTCGACTATAATCTCTTCAAATATTTTCTCGGGTCCTTTCTCTCTCTCTTCTCCTTCTGGGACCCCTATAATGTGAATGTTGTTGCCTTTAATGTTGTCCCAGAGATCTCTTAGGCTGTCTTCATTTCTTTTCATTCTTTTTTCTTTATTCTGTTCTGCGGCAGTGAATTCCACCATTCTGTCTTCCAGGTCACTTATCCATTCTTCTGCCTCAGTTATTCTGCTATTGATTCCTTCTAGTGTATTTTTCATTTCAGTAATTGTATTGTTCATCTCTGTTTGTTTGTTCTTTAATTCTTCTAGGTCTTTGTTAAACATTTCTTGCATCTTCTAGATCTTTGCCTTCTTTTTCCAAGGTCCTGGATCATTTTCACTATCATTATTCTGAATTCTTTTTCTGGAAGGTTGCCTATCTCTACTTCATTTAGTTGTTTTTCTGGGATTTTATCTTGTCCCTTCATCTGGAACATAGTCCTCTGCCTTTTCATTTTGTCTTTCTGTGAATGGGTTTTTGTTCCACACGCTGCAGGATTGTAGTTCTTCTTGCTTCTCTGGAATAAATATTTTATAATGAATTTCTTATAAGTAATTATTTTGTCATATTTGTAAATTCTCAGTTGACACCATGAGGCTCCTTTTTTCTCTGTGATGTGTTACAGCCAAACCCACCACCTTGTCTGAAACCTGAGGTGAATCCTCATACCTTGCTTTGTCAGTTTGGTTCAATGCTCTGACCTCTCTGGACATCAGTCTGCCATCTACATTTGGGGTCAGTGTTTTCTTGGTAGGATGTAACAGCCTATAACAGCCTGATGGTGAAAGTCATGAATTTTCACTCATGTAAAAGTATAATGACTTACAAGGAATTCATTATGAAATATCTATTCCATTAATACAGATCTTTAACATTGCTGATTCTAAAACAGAAGTTGAAGCCACTTTTATTTTTTATTGATATGTTAAAAGTAATCAGTATTGGTCAGTGAAACTTCTATATTTCTAAGTGTTAAGTAATTGTATCTCACAAAGGAGAGTAGTAACAATTCATAAAATACTACAGAAAGGCATGATCACAATTCTTGTCTTCTATTTCTATTCTTTATAATCTACTTTCTTTCTTGCTATTTCTTCTCCTAGTCTTACCTTTTAATGAGTCACTCCTCACTCCATAAACACTGTGCTCATCCAAATCAAGTTGGACATATTCCAAATTAAACTTATCTCACCCCAAACCAGCTCCTCCTCCAGAGTTCCCTACGTCAGTGAGTTAGTGTCACCATGCATCCATGCCACATATTAACACTTTCTCCTCCTCCCTCTGCCCTTCCTGCACAGCCCATCAGTCACCAAATACTGTTGATTCTACCTCCTAAATACCTCTCAAATCTATCTACTTTTCTCCATCTTTAGCCTTACCTGGACATAGCTTCCTAAATGACATCCCCACATTGACCCTTGTTAGACATAGCTTCCTAAATGACATCCCCACATTGACCCTTGTTAATTCCAGGTCACTTTTCTACATAAAGAATGCAAGGTTAACATTTCTATTGTAAACCAAGACAAATTAACATGGACCGGATTTACCCTTTTACCTGAAAAGCTAAGGGACTAGAAAGAATGTATGAAACAAAATTTCTCAAGACGTTGGACTTCAGGCCATCAGGCAATAAAAGACAGAGACACTGAGACAAGGAAACAAGCCACGTGAGTCCCATGACTGACCCAGCCTATGATGTGGGGAAAGGGAAGCCACATGGAGCCTAGTCATCTCTCTGAATTAAGGAGAGTGGAGCTGGAAGGGCAGGGAGATTGATGTTGTGGTTAGAGTTCATAGTACAGAGTGCCAGAGAGGAGAGAGCTGCAAAGAGAGAGAACTCTGGAAATCTGCTGGGTTGCCTCCTCAGGTATTCTACTGAAAAGTGACCAGTGCATGTCTGTGAGGAAACTATCCAGGGTTGAGGAAGAACTAGTCAGAAATATTAGAATGAAAAGTTCCCAGGGCTCAATTAGGGCCAACAATAATGCCCATTCCCAGCAGACAGAGTGGAAAACCTCATAATTTATGGCTCTTTGAGTAAAGTAGTCAGTAGTCTAGGTAGTGAGAATAACTTTCCATAGATGTAATGCTCCACTGGTCCTGCCTTACCATGCTTAAAAACAAGACCCAGGAGGATCAAAATGTTTCCAAGTAATTTGACCATGCGGGGGAAAAAAACGCAAGAAAGTTTACAGGAATACAGAAATATTCAACAGCCAATAAGATAAGAATAACAATGTCTGGCATTCAATCAAAAGTTACCAGGTATACCAAAAAAATAAATAAATAAAGTATGGAAGTACAACACATATTGAGGCTAAAAATCAAAGCTGACTCAGATTTGATACTGATGATAGAATTAGTAAACAAGAATATTAAAATAGTTATTATAACTCTATTTAATATGGTCAAAATCAAACAAAAAGTTTGAATGTATTAAGTAGAGACAGAGAAAATATTAAAAAAAGAACCAAATCAAACTTCTAGAGATGTCTGAGATGAAAAATACCCAGGATGTGGTTAACAACAGATTAGACACTACATAATAAAAGATTAGTGAACTTAAAAACATAGCAGCAGAAACTATCCAAAATGAGACAGAGAAAACAGTGAAAAAAAGGAGAGCATTAGTGAGCTCTGGTACAACTTTAAGAGGTCTAATACTGTGTAATTGGGGTAGGACAGGAAAATTATTTGAAGAAATAATGGCCCAAATATTTCCAAATTTGATAAGTAATAATCAAACAGATCCAAGAAGCTTTAAAAACAAGAAACATGAAGAGAACTACACTAAGTACATCATATCAAATCATTTAAAACCAGTGACAAAGAGAATATATTAAAAACAGCCAGAGAAAAGGGACACATTAAATGCAGAACGAAGAAAAGTCATTTCTTCCCAGAAACCGATGTAAGTGAGAAGATAATGAGAACTTTCAAGTTCTCAAAGGCAAAATATGTCAACTTAGAGTGTTCACCAGTGAAAACATCATCTTTGAAAGATAAAGGCACATAAAGACTCAGACAGACAAAGCTAAAAGTAATTTGTTAGTAACATACGTACACTACAAGAAATATTAAACGAAATCCTTTAAGAAGAGAAAAATGATTCCAGATGGAGATTTGTGTCTACATAGAGGAATGAGGAGCCCAGGAAATGGTAACTTTGTAGTTAATATAAAGAGTTTTTTCTTATTATTTAAACCTCTTGAAAAGAGGATCAACTGCTTAAAGCAATAGCAATGTATTGTGGAGTATGTATGATATGTAGAAAAAAATGGATGATAGCAATAGAATGAAGGCTGGGAGGGAAAAATGAATGTATACTGCTGCAAGGTCCTGGTCCTATATGTGAAGTGATATAATATCATATGGGGGTAGATTCTGTTAAGGTAAAGACGTACACTATACTGTAAATCCTAAAACAATTACTAAAATAATTCCATGGAAAGTTATAGCTAATAAGTAAACACAAGAGGTAAATGAAATTGTTAAAAAAAAATACTCAATCCAGGGACTTATGATCTAGGCAAAATGGTGTAGACTCATTTCTCCCTGTTAAGTACAACTATAAACTCTGGCAATAATGCAAGAAGCAACTAATGGAGAACTCTGAATGGTGGAAAGAGGAAGGTAACTGATTAGGGGCCTCAGGGCTAGAGGAAAAAGCGCATCAGGGTGTCTTTTGATCCCCTTGCCTGACAGAGGAAGGTGACTCACTGACTCCCAACACCAACAGAAGGTAGCTTCAGATAGTCTCACTTGTGCCTTGGATTGAATGAGAGTCCTGCCAGCAACAACAGGAAGCTCAGTAGCACCAGCAGGGGGACTGACTAAGAGCCCTGTAATGATAAGTGATCAGGGGAAGTGCTCTCCTTCCTCACTGGGTGGCACTGGCAAGGGGGATATCACTGTAAAAAGCAACTGGCCAAGGAAGTGCTCTAATTCCCCTCAAGGCCTGAGATTCCCATCCCACACCCAAAGCCACAGAGTGGCTGGGTGATGCTAAAAAAGTGGACCCATCACAATCAGAAACTGGTCCAGGATGTCTCTTTGTCCTCCTGGATGGAGAATCCC
Source organism: Delphinapterus leucas (assembly GCF_059928025.1). Taxonomy (NCBI): domain Eukaryota; kingdom Metazoa; phylum Chordata; class Mammalia; order Artiodactyla; family Monodontidae; genus Delphinapterus; species Delphinapterus leucas. The sequence goes on along the minus strand of NC_143130.1, from coordinate 17,259,100 downwards.
TTTCCCCACTTAAAGGCACTAGATACCTTGGCTTGGGGAAACTATATCTCATAACCCCAAGCAGTACCATCAGAGACTAGTGGGACCCCCAGTGGTACCAAAGAAAACAAGCAGACAAAATAATAACACATGGCTCTGAAAAATAAGTTGTCATTGGAACTGTAACCCACAAAATTAGGCCAGGACCTGTATGCTAAACCCAAATGTGGTGACTGCCTACTATCATTAAAGATCTAAATAGAACCCAGAGTCTGATAACATAAAAGCCAAAATGTCCAGGATATAATAAAAAAAAAACTACCTGTGCACCAAGAACCAGAATTTTAAAGCAGTGATGATAAAAATGCTTCACTAAGGTATTACAAACTCTCTTGAAACAAGTGAAAAAAATAGAAAAATCTCAGCAAAGAAATTAAAGTGATTTTAAAAGAACCAAATGGAAATTATAGAACTAAATAATGCAATAAGAGAAACAAAAAACTAGGTGGATGAGCTCAATATTAGAGTGGGTATGATAGAGAAAACAATCAACGAAGTTGAGGACAGAGCAATAGAATTTATCTTCGCTGAACAACAGAGAGGAAACAGCCAGAAAAAAAAAAAAAAAAAAAGAACCACAGAGACCTGAGGGACAATAACAGGAGATCTAACATTTGTATCAGTGGAGTCCCAGAAGGAGAAGAAAAAGAGAGTGGGACTGAAAGAGTATTCAAGTAAATACTGGCTGAAACACTGGGCAAAAGACCTAAACCTACAGATTCAAGACACTGAGCAAACTCCAAGGAGGATGAACTCACAGAAGTCCACATAGAGACATATCATAACTAAATTCCTGAAAATTAAGGCAAAGAAAAAATATTGAAAACAGCCAGAGAGAAACATGTTACCTACCTACCAATTTGAATGACAGTGGATTTCTATTCTGAAACCAGGGATCCCAGAGAGAAGTGGCACAGCATTTTTCAAGTGTTGAAAGAAGAAAACTGTGAACCACAAATACTATGTCTGGTGAAACTATCCTTCAAGAATGAATGGGAAATAAAGGCACTCAGATGGAGAATAATGGAAAGAATTTGTCACTAGTAGACCTATCCTTAAAGAATGACTAAAGGAAATTCTTCAAACAGAAAGGAAATGACAAAAGAAGGTTTTGGGGCATCAGGAAGTAAGAACAATGGGAGGAGCAGAAATAGATGTATATACAATAGACCACCCATCTCTTCATGACTTTTATAAATCCAATCTGATGACTAGAAAATTGTAACACCATCTGATACTAAATTATATTTAAAAGTGGGGAAGTTCAAGGGACTTAAATGGAAGTGAGATTTCTAAACTTGAAGTGGTAATATGTTAACATAAATAGATGAGCATAAGATAGGTACGTCTTATATGTACAATACATATATAGATTTTTTTTCTTTTTTTAACATTTTTATTGGAGTATAATTGCTTTACAATGGTGTGTTAGTTTCTGCTTTATAACAGAGTGAATCAGTTATACATATACATATATCCCCATATCTCTTCCCTCTTGTGTCTCCCTCCCTCCCACCCTCCCTATCCCACCCTTCTAGGTGGTCACAAAGCACCGAGCTGATCTCCCTATGCTATGTGACTGCTTCCCACTAGCTCTCTGTTTTACATTTGGTAGTGTATATATGTCCATATATACACTACCACTCTCTCACTTTGTCCCAGCTTACCCTTCCCCCTCCCCGTGTCCTCAAGTCCATTCTCTGGTAGGTCTGCATCTTTATTTCCATCTTGCCCCTAGGTTCTTCATGATCTTTTTTTTTTTTAGATTCCATATATATGTGTTAGCATACGGTATTTATTTTTCTCTTTCTGACTTACTTCACTCTGTATGACAGACTTTAGGTCCATCCACCTCACTACAAATAACTCAATTTTGTTTCTTTTTATGGCTGAGTAATATTCCATCGTACATATATATAGTTATTATTGTACATATGTATATATGCTCAGCACAAGTAATAGGAAAACTATATATAAAGCTCTCAAAAACACTATAAACAAATCAAGATGGAATCCTAAAGTTAATTTGGGTAAGAATCTAAAGGAACCTTCCATGATATAGCTGCTGTATAAAATCATCTGCCCAATTCAGATGATCAGAGAATTTTACGGCTGGAAGATCATTTAGTTCACTGTTTCTCAGTCATTAACATGTATTTTAATCACTTGGTGATCTTATTATAGTGCAAATTCTGATTGATTAGGTTTGGGTTGGGACCAAAAACACTGCATTCCAAACAAGCTGCAGATCTAAGGACCACACTTTAATAGCAAGGATTTCTTTCAGTCCCTTTCTCCAGCAGAGGAAGGATGGATAGCCCTTCTCCTGGCTTTTTAGAACATTGCAGTGACTTTGGAGGACCTAGCACAATTGGACCTCAGTTTTATTAATAGCAGTTTCTCAAAGTCTTATCATGGAGATCTCTGAGCTGGCGCTGGATGCTGCCCTTCCTGTGTCATGGTTTCCAATATTCCATCAATTCTGTGACTGTATTGAAAAAGTCCTTTAATTAATTTCTTCCTTATTTTATTTTATATTATTTATTTTATTTTTGCTTTAGCTATCCAGAATCAGTTTCTGTTGTATGTGATCAAAAGAAGAACCACCAATACAGTATAGGCTGTGTGTTGGACTGGGAGTGCAAAGAAACATAACACATATGTTTCACAAGAAAATAAGTTCTTCTTCCCCTGGGATATAGCAATTGAAATATTTTCTTAAAAGTTTACACAGCCCCCTGGTGACTCTGAAATATTCCTCTACAGCATGACTGTTCCCCTCATCTTCTAGGCTCCTATCCGTCATCTTAATTGACCTCTCCATTTGAATATCTAATAAACATTTCAAACTTAATATGTCCAAAACAAAACCCGATCTACTGCAGCAAATGGCACCAGCTTTTGTGTAGTTGCTCAATTAAAAACCTGGAAATCATCCCTGATTTCTTTTTTCCTTTCCCAAATCCAACCAATTAATAGTTTCTGTCAGTTCTACCTTAAAAATATAGCCAGAATCCAACCACTTAACATCTGAACTGCTTCATTCTGCTCTACACCACCACTCTCTCTCCCATGGAAAACTGCAACGGCCTCCTAACTGCACTTTCTGCTTCTACTCTAGCTTTGCCACACGGCAACCAGAGTTATTCTTTTAAAATGTAAACCAGATCATGTTTCTTTCATGCTCAAAACCTGTCAGTAGCTTCTCATCACACTGAGAATAAAATCCTAATGCCTTACCGTGATCTACAAGGCCTTATGTGATCTGACCCTTGACTGAACCTCTTACTTCAGTTTCCTCCCGTCTTCTCCTTGTATACCCTGCTCCAGTCATCCTGGCCCCTTGTTTTCTCTCCAACTAGAGGTTATGTCTCAGAGGGCAAGGATTTTTTTCTGTTTTTCTCACGGTTATATTTCCAGTGCCTAGAATAATGCCTGCCATAGAGTTGATGTCAATGAATAGCTCTTAAATAAATAAGCAAATTTAAAAAATACTGAATCCAAAAGAAAGCAGAGAAAAAGAAAAAAGAGAGAAATAGGACAAATACAAATAAATAGTGAAAATATAGATATAATTCAACCACTTAACAAGAAATAGATGGGACAAATAAAAATAAACAGGGAGATGTTGGATATAACCCAACCATTTCTATAATTACATTAAATCACAAGCGCCTAACTCTCCAATTAAAAGGCAGAAATTGTCAGATGGGAAAAAAAAAAGCAAAAATCACTATATGCTTCCTGCAAGAAATGCAGTTTAACTATAAAGGCATAATGAGGTTACAAGTAAAAGTATGGGAAAAGATATGTCATGTTAATGCTAACATAAGAAAACTTCAGTGGTTATATTAATATCAGACAAGACAGTCTTCTGAATAAAGGATACTAGCAGTGATAAAGAAGGTCATTTCATAATGATAACCAGGTCAATTCATTCTAGAACACAACCATTGTAAGTGTTGATGCATCTAATAACAGAACTTCAAAATATAGGAAGCAAAACGAATAGATGGACAAGGATAAGTAGACAAATCTTGAAGAATGTCCATAAACAAACCCGCACATACGTGGTCAATGAAGTTTCATTGCAAAGGCAATTCAGTGGGAAAAAAAAGATAACTTTTCCAACTAATTTTACTAGAACAATTGGATAACCATACTTATAAAACAACATCAGTTCATACCTTGCACCATATACAAAAATTCACTCTAATTGGATCATAGATCTAAATATAAAACATAAAACTTTATTATAAAACTTTAGAAGAATACTTCTATCTTCATAGGAGAATATTTTTGTGATGTTTGATTAGGCAAAGACTTCTTACATATAAAGTCAGAAGCACAATCCCTAAAAGAAAGAAGTTTGGTAAATTAGATTTCATCAATTTAAGGACTGTGTTCTCTGAAAACACTGTAAGGAAAATGAAAAGACAGCCACTGACGGTGAGAAAATATTTGCAAATCACATATCAGCTAAGGAACTTGAATTGAGAATATATTAAGAAGTTTCAAGACTCAGTAATAAGAAGATGAACAGCCAAAACCAAAATGAGCAAAGTATTTGAGTAGACATTTCATCAGAGAAGATATATGGATGGCAGATAAACTCATGGAAGTATACTGAACATAGGAAAATGCAAATTAAAACCACAATTCCATGTCGATACACACCGATTAGAATGTGTAAAATTAGAAAGACTGATGATACCAGTGTTGGCAGGGATGTGGAGCAACTGGAACTCTCATATTCTGCTGATGGGAATATACATGCACACAGCCCCTGTGGAAACAATGTGTCAGTTTCTTAAGCAGTTAAAGATACGCTTACTATATGATCCAGCCACTCTGTTCCTAGAAATGAAAATATATGTCCAAAGATTTATACACAAATGTTCAGCTTTATTTGTAATAATCCCAAACTGTAAATAACTGCGATGTCCATCAACAGGTTAATGGATAAACAAACTCTGATATTTCCATGCAATCGAATACTGCTCAACAATAAAAGAGGATAGCTTATCAATATTTGCAAGAATATGGATGAATCTCAAAATAATTATACTGAGTGAAAGAAGTCAGACCAAGAATCAATTCATACTATATATTTTTATATATAAAATTTTTATATAAAATTCTAAAAAATACAAACTAATCTGTAATGAATAAAGCAGATCAGTGGTTCCCTGTGGATTGGAATTGGGTTTGAGGAGAGGAGTGACAGGAAGAGGGGATTACAGAGGAGCATGAGGAGTGTGGGTGATGGATATGGTCATTATCCTGATTGTGGTGACCATGGGTATATACATCAATCCAAACTTATGTTTAATTATGTGCAGTTTATTATTTGTTATTTATAGCTCAATATATGTGTTTTTCCAAAAAGGAAATAGAAGCTGACCTATTTGAATGTCTCACGTGCTACCTACCATTTGACCTACGAAATACTAACATTTTTTAAAGGCAGTGTCTCTTTGACTACAATACAATTACGCATTCTTGAAGGTATCAGTGGATCAAATTCATAATCTTATAAAATATACACCAAAGAGAACTTAGGATTTCAGCACTAATATTTTTTAGGTGAAGAAACTAGATGGGGTAAATTGATGTGCCCCGAATCGTACAACAATGCAGTGCGCCTAAACCAGCTGACAGAAATGCGTTTTGGTTTCCCTCCCCCCAATAAAGCAAAGGCACAGTGGCATTTTAACAAATGGTCAAAATGTCATGTTCATGTGATCTCAAACCTGACCTCCTGATGGTGAAATCTACTGGTTGAAAAATTTAAGCAATCTTTTGAATCGTTGTTGATTCAAAAATAAGCAAGAGTTTCATCTGACCATAAATCTCAAAATATTTTGGTATATTTTGTAGACCATATCGATGGCTTTAAATGGAATGCATTGAATATATTTAGTATTTGCTCCTGTGCAAATTAGAAAAAGCCATGCTTTCCTCGGGATAACTTTGCTTTCTACTCGCAGAACATTGCCACAATATGCTGTTTATGGTTTGCTTAAGATCAAAAGAGTTTAATTCCATTTGCTGGAGAACGGTCATAATAAGTACACAAATCTATGATTTTTTCAATGTGAGGGGCACCCTACAGAGTTTGGCAACAATCGAGGCCCTAGATGTACATTTATCAGAAAAGGGAATGTACCACTAGGTTATTAGAAGTCTAACTGCTATAATTTCAACCAAAGCATTTAAATATTATTAACTCTGAAATTTTAATCTTCCTCAACTGGTAAGCAGAAGTGTATTCTCATAACTGTGTATATAAGTAATTTTTAAATTAATTTTATTCACATTGAAGTTTTGGGGACTTTTGGGAATTAGAGACAAGAATTTTCTCCCTCCTTAGGAAGAAGTGCTTTAAACCCTGTCATTTATGACTTGAATATATGTAAATAAACAAGATCAATTATATTTTAGAAAATACTTTTTTGCAGTAATAGTCTTTCTAGTTTAAGATGACTAAGGATGATGTCATCGTGGCTCAGCACCATGTTTTAGTTAAGACTGCACTCAGGGAATTTGATTTGCTTCCCAGCTCTACAGTTGATCCAAGAAAAGTAATTACAGTGATTAATAATAATATTTGATCTTCTAGTCCCCAAGCCCACTCCTCGGAGCTGGTATTATCTGGAGGCAGAGAAACAAATTGCAGGAGGGAAATGGGAAGAATGTCCTACCATTTGAATTTGTAAGCATTACATGGTCCCAAAGCTGCCATTGCAAACCCTGCCTGTGTCACCCATGAATTTTTACATGAGATATTCTGCACCTTGTTTTCCTGGTCACCCCAAAACTCAGGGCAGAGCAGAGGTGGTGTTTTTACTCTTTAGGGACAAATTTTAATGAATACCCCTTAAGGAGCACCTCCTCGTGTTGGTTAAGTGCTGTTAAGGAATTTGTAAGTGGTCATGGAGAGTACAGATTTAAGTGAGTCAGGGCCTCTGCTTGGAAACCCCCAAATGAAACAAAACAAAAATAACGCATCTTTTGTCCTCAAAAGGATCTCACGTTCTTATGTTCTCATCTCTGGCAGGATTTTGATGGCCAATGCAAGGAGAGTTTTAAAATACCCAAGATTTAATATAAACAAGTAAGTGGAGAGAGAGAGAGAGAGAGAGAGAGAAAGAGACAGAGAGAGAGAGAGAGAGAGAGAGAGAAGGCTGCCCAGGGCAGGGCTGAGTTTCAAGACTCCAGTAGCCTTCAGCTCTGCCACTACCAGGAGGAGTTGCTATGGGAACCATTGCAAAAGATTAAATATATCAAGATACATGATTGTGAGAAATGGGTGGGGAAGGGAATTATATTCATGTTGAAACGATGGTTCTTCTATTTGTGGGGTTTTCACATTATTTTTTTCTAAATCATACAAAAACTCCTTCCCAAACACGGAACTCATTAACAAAGAAGTTTGCTGTAGGCGAAACACAGAGAAAATAAAATGTTCATATTTCACAGTACACATTAAAGTGTTATGATTTTTTTGTAGTGCTTGCTTGTTTTCTGACCCCAGTATCACTTTTGGAGTAGACTCTGCCATCTCCCCTTAACTGGTAAACTAACCCCATAGGATTGTTGGCAGAGGGTTCTGGAGCGGGTCAGCATGAGGTTCGTCACTTTTCCTCTCATCCTTGCGTGTAGCACATACACCATATTTATTTTGTCTCTAATTGTAGAAAAAAAAATTTTAACCTCTGTTGCTCATTGCAATGCTCCTTAGAAAAAAATTTCCAGGAAAGTCAAAGCTAGAAGGATAAGTCTCTTAAGAAAGTTTTTTGAAATAGTGTAAATACTGCGATTTGAATTAGGATTCACCAAGTTCAGAATTTTTCAAAAGAAGCTTTCTCCTCCTCCATCTTATTGTTATTATTCTTACTGTGACTTTTTCTCAATCTATGAGAAGTCAGTTGTTGAATCTCACCTTGCAAGCAGGGAAGCTGGATCAGAGAGTTTCACTAATTGACCCCTGGGGTCCTTGTTACCCAGAGGCAGAACTGAAACCCTGCATCGGCCAGGCCATTGTTTTGTCTGTCACCATGTTGCCCCTTTGCCCTCTTGGAAGAATTTCTTTATTTTAGGAAGTAAGATTTAAATTAGGAAAGTCCCTTGTTCCTTCATTTTCAATCAACTTGTTCAGATGAGGTAGGTGTCTAAAAAATGACAGGAAAACAGTTCCCTCTTTTGCAATTATTATGGGTCTCACGGTTCCAAGTAAATCCCTGTAAGGCACATATTGTGCTTTTTTGGTTTACTTTGCCTTTTCCCACCCTTTATTATTGCTGTCACAGTTGGCTGAGGAAGAGCCATGTGTCTGATAAGATGACACTCGCTGAAGATTTATTCTCCACAAACATTCTGTTCTACAGAAATAGTGTAACAACAAGATATTTATTTTGGAAAACTGTAGTATTCACCACATCTAGTTGTATCTACGTTGAAGTGTTTAAAATTAAGAAGTAGACTAAGTAACGTGTCCATGCTTTTTACAATATGGCCTCAAGTTGTTTCAGAAATAATACATTTTTCACTTGGAAAATAATGGACAATCAGAAGGAAGAAGAGGCACCTCAGCCAGGTGGGAGCGAGGAGGGAGCAGTGGAATCCGCCCCTTCCTTGAGCGGCCCCTCAAGGTTGGGTCTTCAGAATACATTTGACCGCTCCTTCTTTTGCCCGGTGCAGCTCTTTGGCTGTTTTAGAAATATGCTCAGGGTGGCGAGGGACATCGAAGGCTGGGGATAAAAGGTTGGAGATGGTCCGCTGGTGGGATCAAGGGGTAGTATCTTGGGAGAATTTGTATGGAAATCATGCACAAAGATATTTTTGTTGGAATAAAAATGGATCACCAAGCTTTCTTCTATTAATAAATAACACTAAGCAACAACGATACCAACAAGCCTGACATGGAGGTTGCTACTAGTTGCCATTTGCTTCTCAGACAGAAGCGTGACGACCACCTTCCATTCATGTGTATAAAGACCATTCGTACGTATAGACTGCATGGCTCATGAGCTAAAGGCGCTGTAAACAAACGCCTCCATCCCACCTACAAATTTTGGGAGGTGGCTGAAAGCAAGGTTGGATAACTGACATTACCTTTATCTAATAGTGAAGAGTCTTTGAGGGCGGTGGCCAGTGACGTGGTCCTCTCCAAGGCAGGCATCACCAGCTCTTCTCCGCCACCCTGTCCTTTCCTGAGCCCTTCTGGTGTTTTCAGTACTACAGACAAGCCCACACTTATTTCAAGATGATGAGAGTTGGGTAATTAAATTAATCTTCCCACCACCCTTTGCCGGAGGGCTTTGACGAGAGCATATTAAGTGTACACTCCTTGTTCCTTTCATAGATTTGCTCCAAGTGATCTCGCTGTGGAAGGAAATCAAATGCGAAGTCATATTTTAGTGCATTTAAGACTCAAGGTTTATATTTAACATGCTTCTGTTTCATTTGTGGGTATTTTCCTCCTCAAGCGCTGTCAATTCCCACTTGGTTTGATTCTTTTCAAATGCAGCTTGGCAGTAATGCTGACCACATCAATTTCATATTCTCTTTTATCTAACTCGAGGATATCAGAGCCTGTTTCATCTTAATGAGGTCTAGTTCTAGTCCTATTACCAGGCGATTTTCCTCTGATAAATCACAGTGTCCTGTGGTATCACTGCACCCGTAAGAGTAGGCAGGTGTAGAGTGAACCTCCACGCTTCTTGCCTAACTGAGCTATCGCTCTTTGGCAGAGCTGCCTGGTTTCAAGATCTTGAGCAAATTCCTGTCCTGTGCATTTCTCTGTGTCATGCCTCGGCTCGCCCCTCACAGATGCTCTGATTCGTGGTGGGAAACAAGGTCTCCTTAAGAGGCTACGACATGTGGCTTGCTTGAAAGGTTTCTGCTCCCTGTGAAGGGCCACATATGAAAGCTCTTCTCTTTGGTCTTTAAGAAGTGCCAAAGCAGGCCCAAATGACTATTTTCCCCCCGAAAGGATTGTGTTAAATTAATTAAAAATAATGAAAAAGTTCTGACTTTCCTGCCTAATGCAGCCAAGAGAAAATTCTGAGATGAACATTCATGCATTCATGTCTTCACTCAATATTAATTGAGCTCCAGCCTTGGGCAAGACATTGCTCTAACTGATCTGTGGGATACATAGCTGACAGGCCTTGAACGCCGGGTGGGATTAGGGTTTCATTTCGGTTGGGATCAGAGAGGTATATCCACTGGAGGAAACAGTGTGAGCATTGGCAAAGAGATGGAGGGGGCAGAATTTGTATGGTATAAGGATGTTTGGAAAGGCAGGGTGAGATCCAAACATGATACAGTTTATTCTGGTAGGTAAAAGAAGACCATACTTCTAAAGTCAGAGGTGTGCTTTAGAAATCTGCGACTTAATTCGATCCAAACTATTTCAACTCTTCTCAAAGTGTCAAGACTGAAGGAGCTTAGAGTTCAGTAATTCCAGGGGAGATGCAGTGATGACCTGACCTAGGGCAGGAGTGGAGAGAAGACGGAGAATGTTGAGATTAGGGGTTGAGGTTTCAGGAAGACCGTGAGGACGACTGCATTTTTAAAGCTCCCCAAGTGAAATGCAGGAGGAGGATTATGTGATATTGTTCAACATTTTATAAAGGCTTGTTTTCAAGATAATAATATCTAGGGATAATTGCCTTAAGTATATGCAATCCATCCATTTTTCTAAATAGACCACATTGTCTTGGATTAAACCAGATGAGGGGACAGCGGATTCTCTGGAAGGCTCTGGAATTCTCTGGACCTCCTCTTGGCATTCTCTGATTGAGCTCTCTTCTGGGGTTGAGCCATTGGCATGTTTTCAGGGATGTATAGAACTGAAGTCTTTTATAAGCTATGATATATCATGTAGGACAGCTGTTGAGAATACAGAGAATTCTCTCTAAACTGACCCAGGTAAAACTTTTCATGCGGGTCTTAGTGCCAGGCCCAATTATACTTCTCTTGAGCAATTGCTTTCTCTTCTAATAGTTTCAAAAAGAGTGTTTCCTTCTTTGGGTTAGCTGCTAGAAAATGAAGATCCCGGTACTCAGCAGACTTCTAGTGAAGTGTACTTATAGCAATTATTGTTTCTTCTTTCCTCATTTTCTTGGCTTGCTTTTAAATGTATTGTATGTACTTATGTAAGTCACAGCAAATCATTTTAGGAGTAAGAAGTGACATAAGTAATAACTAAAATGTGAGTCACAGAAAACACTTAATCTTTCAAATGTATTCTAGGCTAAGACTTGAACTTTCTCCATTTTTCTCCCCAAGGGTTGAAGCTCTGAGTCATAGTATCATTCATTTACTGGAATCTACAGTAGAAAAACAATATTGGACGAAAATTCTAGACTTGTGGAGGGCCAGACATGTTCCCAATTCACATTGTCTTTTGGCGTTGTCTTATGTGACCAGTTTCCAAATAGTTATTTAAAGAAAGTTCTCAAACATAAATATGAATTAGGAAAGAAAGGATTTGGCAACTTTGGGACTCAGGAATTCCAAGCAAAAATGAGGATAGAACATTAAATTCTTCAGTTTTCTGATGCAGAATTTCTGGTATCAAGAGCTGTAAAACAAGACAAATTTGAAAAAATGCTTCTCTTTTCTCATATACACAAAGAGACATATACTATAGATAGGAGAATAGTTCCACCTTATATATATTTAAACTAATTTTCTTCTTTCAGGCCAATTTGGTCAAAATTTTGCCTACACAATTTCTCCTGGAAAATATAGGCATTAATCTCAGAGTCACATACATCTGTAAATAGTTGAAAATCAAACAGTTCATGCCATTTACACTGCCAAAGTGACACCCCATTTAAATTTTTCAAAAATGTTTTCCAGATTTGCAAATCCTCTTTGATGTTTTAAATTTAATGAACAAGTGCTGAAATGGTTTTACAGTGGAAGTGAGGCTTTTGAACCAATAGCTAAAGTGGCTGTCTCACTCAGATCACCTGGGGACACAATCTCTAGATGGCCAAACGGAATATAACTGTCTGGGAGTCACTTTTTCAGTTAAATGTAGTGTGTGTATTACCGTAATTTCCTGTGGAGAGCACCTGAGCCCGTCCCCACCAAGTCAAGTTCAACACCAGACACCCAATGTGTTGAGCAATATCGGCTCTTTCCAGAGCTCATATGATTCTCAGTTCTCTGGGCAGGTGTTCAGATGTCTCCGAGGACTTTTAGTAGGCCTGGATACAAACCATTGCTGGTGAAGAAGGGGAGGAAAAAAAATCCTCATCTAATATGTAGGGATTTCTTGGACTGAGAACACGAAGAAGTAGAATCACAGAATAGCGAGGCTTTCCATTAGTTTAGAGAAGGGCTCGAAAAGCTGTGTATATATTTGAACCAAACTTTCCCCTGTGGCAGAGATGACTCTGTGGGACGGAAACAACCAATGAGCCCTCTCCTTGGTTCTTGGGAGCTTGGGTCCCACTGGACACTGTGGTGCATCCCAGTGGTGAGCAAGTTAACGTCATCCTATGCTAAGAGGCCTAACAGAACATGCTGTTGCACTGCCCGTTTAAGGCACGTGGACACCAGGTTTCCCATCGTAGTTCTCCATAGTAACCAAGCTCTCTTGCAGAACTTGTCTGTCAACAGTGCCAGGAGCACTGACACCACCACCGGGCCGGTTGTTAGACATGCAGATGTACTGGCCTCATCCCAGACCTGCCAGATCAGAATCTCTGGGGCCTGAGGCCCTACTCCGCCCCCACCACCCGAGGCCTGATGACAGGTGATCCTGTGGATGTTGGGCCTTCTGCTCCCTGGGCTCTTTATGCCTTTGGTGTTGGCCTCTGCCAGTGCCTTGCTCTCAGCTGTCCTCAACATGGTACCCTCATTCACAGACTATCCCTGGAGATGCCCTTCAGCTGTTTCCTCCCAGCTGGTATATTTCCCTCGCCCCACCCAAGCCCCACCAACAAAGCAATACATCCTCCATTGTTTCTTCCTAACCCTGCGGCCACTTTCTGCATACCTTCTCCCTACTGTGGGGAGAGAAGAACCCTTGACTATTCCTGGAAGTGGAGAATAAAATCCCCCTTTAAAAAAAGGAAACTTTTAAATTTTCATTTCTTTCTCTCCATGCACTTCAGTGGCTTTTTCCCACTTATTGTGTTCTTAGTCATAAAGCTTGAATAACTCATCTTCCCAGAGCTGGCGGGGTGGGGGGGCCTTATCCAGTTTGAAAACTGCATAAAACAATCAAATACTCTTCCACATTCAACGTGACTGTGCTAGTGACTCACTGGACAGAGGCCAGGGGCATCCTTCCCCTGGTACCCACAGCTCTCCCCAGGCCAGGGCTGATGTGTATCTGTTTATAGTGGGACTGGCCTCCTGCTACTAGTGGCATGAGTGTATGGATATGGGTGCCCGAAAGTATACCTGTCGGGTAACAAAATGGAGGAAGAAATAGAAAAACCAGAAATATCATTGTCGGTAAGACTCCCTGAAGTTCATGGCGAGGCTAGTGGTTGAGTATTCAAAGACAGACTTTGGGGTTTGGGTAGGATGTGGTTGGCTGCACATTGGGAAGTGAAGGCTGTTTCCTGGTCCTTTCATTAGAACCTCAAGTTCGTCGTGGTTACATAGAATGCTTCCAAACTTTTTTTTTTTTTTTTGAGGATCTTAAATAATTTACCTTCCCTAAAAGAAAGTTTGGACAAAGGTCAGAGGGTTAACTGCATTGCCCCTTTTGAATATACAAATTAAAGAACCCATTTCCCCTGAGCTGGCTTTAATTATTCATCATACGGAAGACCCAATTGGGATCCTAACTCGGGAATCAGGATATTACGTAGTCTTTCTATCAGACTGTTTTGAGTCTTAACAGACTGATTCAGTTAATTGCTCCTTCCCACATATTGCTGTCTTTTGGAGGCATTATTCTACCTCTTTTGAACTTCACTTTCTGCTCACCTCTCTACCTTCACAATTATACACAGATAATCTTTTTTTCCCCTTCCGCTTTGTCTTGAACTCTTTTGGTTTAAATATCTTTCCAAACCCTTGAAGAAACACTTGAATTGCATAAGGATGTCACCTGTGTGCTGTGTGTCCTAGAAAAAACGTGTTGTTCGTTGCAGCGCCAGCGCTAATTTTCTCTGACCATAATTAGTTCATCCACCAAGTACAATTAAAACTGTGGTCTTGGGCTTCCCTGGTGGCGCAGTGGTTGAGAGTCCGCCTGCCGATGCTGGGGACACGGGTTCGTGCCCCGGTCCGGGAAGATCCCACATGCCACGGAGCGGCTGGACCCGTGAGCCGTGGCCACTAAGCCTGCGCGTCCGGAGCCTGTGCTCTGCAACGGGAGAGGCCACAACAGTGAGAGGCCCGCGTACCGCAAAAAAGAAAAAGAAAGAAAAAAAAAAAGAAAAGTGTGGTTCTGGTGGCATCACAGAGCAGCTTAGTAGCCGATCTTACTTCCCTTCCCTTGCAATCTTTTAAACATGCTCAGCCCTATTTTTTCGGACGCGCAGGCTCAACGGCCATGGCTCACGGGCCCAGCTGCTCCGTGGCATGTGGGATTCTCCTGGACTGGGGCACGAACCCGTGTCCCCTGCATCGGCAGGCGGACTCTAAACCACTGCGCCACCAGGGAAGCCCAAGAGTTGACATCTTAATAATACAGTTTATTGGTAGAGAAAGTTTTATTGACCAAGCTCAAAAATCTCTAACATGAAGACCATCTTGTTTTCCATCTACACTGGTGTTATGACATAGTTCTAAAACCATCCTCAGCTCTTTCAAGTGAGGATGCTGTAGAAATACAAATTGTTAATACTATTACAGTTCCGCATTTCTTCTCTGCTCCTGACAGTTTTTTGGACACGTACACACACTTATCTTCCACTAACACCCAACCTCTCAAGAAATGAGAAAATAATCAACTGTTTGAAGAAATAACCATTGTCTACAACTTCACTGCTATAACATCCTGCTAGTTTCAGGAGGGAAAAAAATACCCAAACAAAACTATTTACAGCAGTTGAAGACCTGAAGCATTGTTCTCAATGAGAGATTCAAGAGATTGGACATCCCATGTGATGAGCTACTTCTGGCAGCAGGGCGCCTGCATTCTCAGATTCAGAAATACCACTGTTTTCGGAAGAATGCCATAGGTCCATTTTGATTACATAATTTATTGAACAGAGCAGTACTCTTGGTACCTTAAAAAATATTCTTGGATTTTGTGAGTGTTTGTTATAATTCATTAGTGCAAGTTATTCCCTATTATATAATTACGTCAAGTTATGCCAATTTTATTAAGTAATTTCTAGATGGCAGGAATGGCTTCAGTTTAACTCAGCATTTTCAGAGCCTCTGCTTCCTCAGGTCTTTTATGCTCGCCAGCCTTTATTTGTATCTGAATTTCATTGATTCCATCTTTGCTGTAAGTGGGGCTAATGAATATATATTCGTATTTTTCTCCCTTTCTCCCTTTCTCCCTCTCATTCATTTAAGTAACTGATACTCAGGAAGTAAGCAGCACCCTGCCATTGACCCTGGGGTCCAACATTATGCAGACTCTCCCCCAGCGCCGCCCCCCCCCCCATCACCATTTCTGGTTCTTGGCTATTTTCTCTCCTGCAGGCCTGTGTCTTCAAGGCTGGACTTAGATGTCTGGTTGTCCCCTCAAATGAAACATCTAGGACAGGTTCCCCGGGTCCATCCTCGGTGACATAGCCATCCTGGTCACTTGGGCTGGGAACCTCAGAGTAACTCTGCAGTTCTTTTCTCAGCCCCCAGGTTCGACTCATATCCAAGTCTTTGACACATCCTCTAACCCCGACTTCCAGCCCCACTGTCCCCGCTGACTCAGACCTTCACTTCCCTTAAGCTTTACTGCACCAGCCTCCCAGCTGCCGTCTGCTTTGCCCTTCCTACCTCCATCCCACCTGTGTGGTCGGATTCATCTTCCTAAGGATCCTGCTCTGATTATGACAATCTCCTGCTCAGAAACCGTCAGGGGCTCCCCTTTGTCTGCAGAATAGCCTACCCACTTCAGCATGGAAGTCAGACCAACCAACGTTAGACCCTCCAGCTGCCTTCCCAGCTTGTCTCCTCCCCGCTCCCCCTGCGGCCCCCTCCCTTTTGCTGCCACTATTTCTTCTCACACCCCTGCGTGACGCATCCTTATTCTGCCTTTTCTTCAAATTCTTGCTCAAGGGTTGCCTTCTTCATACAGCTCTTTCCAACTTTCCTGTAACCCATAATATGGAAACAGTTGAATCTATTTTAATTGAAACATTATTATTTGCTAGAGACCTACCGACACTGTATTGTTCTCGAACCAGCGTGCCGTAGCTCTGTCTAAAACACAAACTCACTTTACATTTGCCTCCAACATCCCCTGGCAGGCAGATTTTGACCAGGACAGGTGTTATTCCTTGGTTTGCCCCACTGGGCCACAGAAATGACATTCGCTTCACTGTGATTACCCGCTACATTATGGCAACGTGCTTCGCCACCATCATGAAATAGCGATGAGGCCACCGTTGCCTGCCTCGCTGCGGAGAGCCTCATGTGCAGAGAAGACCTTGGGGCCGGGCAGGATGGGGGAACAGAGCTAGCCAGAGGAGGCAGAATCAGGAGGAAGTTGTGCCTGCAAGACTTTATGCAGAAGTTATAAGGGAGAGCCAGACAAGGACCACGCAAGTCAGATGCCACAGGGAGGATGTCTTCTGGGCATATGAGCTTTGTGGCTACGTTGACCGAAACAAGTCACCCTCTTAACGGGATGACTCAAATCTTCCCTTATTGTTCCATCCAGGGGCTTAGAGACCACGTCTAGAAAAAGGAGACTCTCAGCCCTTTAACAAGGAATATCATTCAGTGCGCATGTTGCCATCTGTCAGTTAAGGATGAGTAATGAGATAAAATACATCTTGAAGTGACTCTGACTCCACTGCCCTGAAAGATGCCCTGGTAATCAGCACAAGTGATCATCTCCTGTAAATGATCTGCATGAGGAACCATATAGAGTGACTTGGCCACCTAGTCATTTATAAAGATCAAGAAAAGAACCCTAGAATTATGGATTTAATCTTAGCAACAGTAGGTAAAAATAAAATGGTTAATGTCTTCTTTTGTTTGTGAATAGTAACTTGAACTAAGTAAATTGACCAAAGAAAGTCACGGACGCTGTGCTTATGAAAGAGTCACCAGGATTTCCTTACGGATTGTTTATTTCTATGAAACTATTCATTCCATTTCTCTCAGCCCTCCTTAAATGAAATACTTTAGTAACTTCTACATATGTTAAGATTGTGTTTTTCAGCTGTTTGCCAAGTGGCAACATTCTCTTCCTTGGCCTCTTAGCGTCCCATGAGCAACACATTTTGCTGCAGACATTTCTTGATACCTTTAGATGTTGGCTCTAAAGGAAACTTAATTAAAAACGGAAGCTTTCTGCTGAGGAAACTAAGTGGTCCACTTTTACGAGTGTACCTGGACTGAGTTCTCTTTAAAAAAAACACAAAGGACTAAGCTTTGGGGCACTTCAAACCTCATCAACTGCATTTGATCCCAGATATTATCTAGGCTTATCTTGAATAGGAGAGTGCCAAAGGCTCGAGTGCTGAGACTCTGAGAGCATTTTTACTCACCAGGAGGCTGATGAAGCTTATTGTTTGCTGTCCAATAAGCTTCAGGTGCTTGCTGACCTGGACCAAACTTGAAACGTTAGAAAGAGAAAAGGAATGTTCTCCTGATTGAAAGCCCCAAGGAAACCACAAAGTAGAGATGGTCCACAAAGTAGAGATGGTCACTTCTTGGTGCAGATTGGGGAGTTGAATTTTTCTGCCAAGAGTCTGCAGCTTGGGAAGGCTCATTTCCCATCACCTACTGAGACCGGTGACATCCGACACCACGTTTACAGAAGCTCAGCCATGTTTTCACACCTGGTTAAGTGTCCATATTTCCTTGCATCCAAACAAGAAGAGTTTTATACATACCTTTTCACTCAAGTGTTTGAACTCTCAGGAGAACCATCCAACAGCCTCGTTCTAGAGTTGCTCAGCCCCGAAGGTCAAGTTTATTCAATACCCACAAAGGATCCCAGTGCTTGCCAAGAAAAACAGCCCAGCAGCTGCATCCTTGCATGTGCGGTGCAAGCTTTAAAATATTATCTTAAAGTCATTGCTTTGGGGAAGATAAAGAACCTTCGGCCATACTGGTATTTTTGAGGGCTACTTAGTGAAATACCTCCCCCCAAATTATCACTTTTTTCTTCCATTTTGTTCCATTGGCTATGGTTCTCCCAACTGATTAAACTGTCCAAACTTTCCTTTACATAAATTACTTCAATTTTCCTACAGAAATTACAAAGATCGCATATTTACCAGAAAAAAATTGTTGATGAAAGAATTATTTGAAAGTCACTTCTGGGATAAACTATGCTGTTATTTATTATTTATTTATTTACTTATTTTTGGCTATGTTGGGTCTTTGTTGCGGCAAGCGTGGGCTTCTCTTGTTGCAGAGCATGGGCTCTAGGCACACGGGCTTCAGTAGTTGTGGCTCGCAGGCTCTAGCGTGCAGGCTCAGTAGTTGTGGCGCACGGGCTTAGTTGCTCCAAGGCATGTGGGATCTTCCTGGACCAGGGCTCGAACCCTGCATTGGCAGGCGGATTCTTAACCACTGCACCACCAGGGAAGCCCCTATGCTGTTATTTTTATTACTTTATTCACAATTGGATATTAATGGTGAAAAATCTAATTAACTCAGTGTTGTGATTGGGCAAAAGAGGCTGCTTTATTTTTAAAAAGAAGGGGCCAAATCCTGAATGGTCTGCGGCTGGTATAAATTCCTCTTGTTCAGTCTTTTCGGGGAGTAAGTTTTGGGGAGGCAGCGGTGCGGGGGACATTTAAAGAACGTGCACATCTTCAGTCTTTCTATGAAGTATCTGATGAATCAAAATGTATTTTCTTTCTTTTATTCTGAAGGGTGAGTTTTCTTATCTCTTCTGTGAATTCAGTATTTTTCAACCCAAGTAAAGGTCAGAGATGACATATGAAATTTTAGCAGCCAAGATAAACAATCTTCTATTAAAGCAAAACATTTTGTGGCACTGGCGAAGCTCGTCAGCTCACTGGGAGGTTTGCTGAGGGACAGTGGGAATGCAGAGTTAAATCAACCAGGGATTTCTAACTTGAGATTTTGCCAGTGTTTCTTTGTATTAAACTGTTACAATTCAGGAGTTTTCAGCCCACAGTATCTTCACTTAAATTATTCCATTATTGACCCTTACTCACATACTTGCATAATTCACTGTGTATCTTTTCCTAGATTGGTCTTGCAGTATGGTCTCTTGGTAGAAAGAAAGTTGTCAAACAATCACCCTTTTGCTCATGTCACCTGAAGGTGCTGTACTTTTGCTGTCCTGCCTTTGATATTTCTTCATGTTTTTTCTCTGTCCTTTCACTCCAGAGCTGAAAGCTCCTTCATAAAACCAGAAGTTTCAGTGCATGACAGACTTTTTTAGGGCGCTGACATCTTTGCAGTATATACATAAATAAATAAGCTGAAGAGTCCCGAAGGCAAGGGGAAGCCTTCAAAAGAGCAGAGATCTCATCTGCAACCAGAATTCCAATTCTCTCTGCAGGAAGATTATGCAGTACTTAGGGAGAAAGATGGAAAGACACAGGAATGGAAATCGACACTTTCTTCAGAAATTTGAGTCCCTGTGTTCAAAGGTAGATGGGGAGATTGCCAATAATTCATATTCCAGGCAAAGAAGGGATTTTGGCTTGTCGCAACGAACAGCTCCAGGTTAAGAAGGGGAGCAGCCATCCCGATTTTTCTCCATCTGTGTGATCCTGGACAGAGGTGAGGTCTCCGCGGCCCTCGTGCGGCCTTCCTGCTGTGCTTCCTCTATAAGCTCAGGTCAGAGAGCACCCTGGGTTCTCACCCCTCTGATTTGGACGTGCCCAGTTTTCCTTCACTGCTTGTGTGTGGAATTGTTGGAAACATTCTGAGAAGCCATTGTTTGATCTTGTTTCCTTTATTATGTTCCCCTCCACATGGAGCCTTTTCTCTGAGGAGCTCAGGACCACATGCCACAATTAAAGGACTTAATTTGAAGTTCAGTTATGCCTTGCTGGGTCAGTGCTCTGTGAGCCGAATTATCGAGATCCCGCCGATGACCTGACAAGGAGAAAGCCATCCGGGGCAAGTGGAACCAGAAAGAGGTGAAGGAAATGTGGAAACACTAAGATGGGTTTGTGAGAGAAGGACTTGCCAGGAGCCAAAGTGTTCACAGGGAGGTCACAATGTAGTCGGGGGTCTATTAAAAAGTGACCGGAGGAAAGGAACCCAGAGAGTTTGGGGAAAGACACTGAAAAGGTACAATTCAGTTGAGAGGGAGGAGAAAGAACTTTCTACCCCTGAGCTGTTCAGAGCCAGGCTGAGACACACAAAATGTTTCAGGTTCTGACTTTTCACCACTAGCCCTTCTCTTTTTAAATTACTTTAGATTCACAGTAGCCAGAGGACATGAGCAATGGTTATTATAATAGTAATATGAACTAATAACTTTATTATGTATTAATAATGATAACAATAGTAAAATACTTACCATTATTCAACATCGAGGTGTACTGAACAGGCGTGGTTGGCTGTATTCCCTCCAAAGTGCTTCAAAGCTGACAGTAAATAATTTTAAGAGGTTTAAGATCAAAGGACAGGGACTTCCCTGGCAGCCCAGTGGTTAAGACTTCACCTTCCAATGCAGGGGGTGCGGGTTTGGTCCCTGGTCAGGGAGCTAAGATCCCACATACCTCGCAGCGAAAAAACTAAAACAGAAACAGTATTGTAACAAATTCAATAAAGACTTTAAAAATGGTCCTCATCAAAAAAATCTTTAAAAAAAAAAACCTCAATTATTAAAAAACAAAAAAGATCAAAGGACAAACAGACTGAGAGATGGCACAGAGGGGACGAGAAGTATCAGTGACATTTCAGAAGGATGGAAAGCAGAGGGGAAAGGAAAAGAGACTTATCTGAAATTTCTGTGCCTCCAGAGAGAAATGGCAATAAGGAGTCCTTTTATTATCTCATAGGATCTGGGACTGGCTCAAGAATTGGCAGAAAACGTACTTCAGTAAGCTGGAAATTCTGTTTATGGAGTAGTTAGAACCCCGTCTCCTCTCTCTCTCATTCTTCCTGACCTGAGCAGGGGGCAGGCAGAGTCTCTGTAGAAACTGGAGCAGAGACTCTAGTTCCATGCTCACAAGGCTGCTGATGGCGGGTACGTTGCAGAAGTGAGAGCTGGGAGATTCCATGACTGTGTCTTACTGAGAGACGTACCTCCCTACCCCCAGCTCCCTCCTCTGCCGAGGTCCCCAGCACCCTTGCAGTAACTAGAGACTGGAGGATTTCTCTCTAGAGAAATTGAAGGTTCCAGGAAAAAAGACTTGTTGATGTTGATATTTGGAATCATCCTTTAAAATTGCTGGTCCTTGTTCTGCCCTCAAATGCAAAGCTCATAAGCCCTATGGAGGCACCCTGAGCTTATAGTTAGCTCTCTAGTTCCTCTTTCTTAAATGAGTGATGGCTAAGAACCACCAGTTCCTTAGGAGAGACTCCCACATAAAGGGTAAAACAAACCAAAAGAAAGAAAAAAATATGAAAAAACACAGCAATGTGGGGAAGAAAAGAAAACTAAAACGAAACAAAACAATGCCCCAATAATTATTATCTTCAGATTGAGAAGGAAGATATTGTATTTATGAAATAAGAACAGTATACAATGAGAAAACTAGAAAGAACTTTTAGAAATTAAACAATAGTAAAAATAATATTTAATAGAAAGGCAAAAAGTTGAAAATTGTTCAAAAAGTGGAAGAAGAATGAAGATGACATTTATCCTTATAAAAGGAGAAAAAGATAAGAAAAGTAGAGGCTTGATCCAGTAAGTAAAATATCTAATTGACAAGAATTCCAGAAAGAGAAACAGAGAAGAAAGAAGGGAGAAAATGATCAAAGATATGATTCAAGAAAATATTTTAAAACTGAAGGACATGAGTTTCTACACTAAGATTCCAAAATAATAAGCTAAAACCAAAAAAACCAAAAATCAGACAAAACAAAGCACCCAAGACTCATTATGAAATTCTAGAGCAATAGGAATAAAGAGAAAACCTCAGAAGCTTCTACAGATTAAAAAAAAGACAAGGGCTTCCCTGGTGGCGCAGTGGTTGAGAGACTGCCTGCCGGTGCAGGGGACACGGGTTCGTGCCCCGGTCTGGGAAGATCCCACATGCCGCGGAGCCTGCACGTCCGAAGCCTGTGCTCCGCAACAGGAGAGGCCACAACAATGAGAGACCCGCACAGCGAAAAGAAAAACAAAAAACCCCACAAAACCAAACCAAACACACACACACACACAAAATTGAATTTTAGAATTGCACCAGACTTCTTAGTAACAACAGTGGAAGCTGGAAAAACAGTATTACGATGCCTTTAAAATTGTAAAGGAAATGTTTTCCAACCTGAAATTCTTGAGCAAGTCAGATTAGCAAATGAAAGTGAGGATTTTTAAAGACATTAAAGTCTCAAATAATGACCTTCCCTGTGTCTTTTCTATAGAAGCCACTAGAAGATTGTTCTAGGAAGACAAAGGAGTAAAGAGAAAGAAGATCAGGAAGTTGTGCATCAGGTGCAAAAGAGAGAGAAAAGAAGTTCCCGGGTTGATGATGAAGAGAAGGCACAAAACTGCAGCCGTGCATAGTGAAACCAGAACAGATTAGAGCAGGAGAGAGAAGGCTCCAGGGACGTGAATCAAAAAAGGGTTAGAATTTATGACGCAGGTGGCCGTGTTAGGAGACCCCATCGCTATCAAAGAATGATTGAGTGATGGGGCATAGGAAACCAATCAAACAAACCAAACGGAGGCAACTATGAACTGAAAAAAAAAATTATACGAAAAAAGGAAACGTTGTCACAGTTCCCTGTGTGATTCAGCTGGAAACAATAATTGCACAGAGTAACAAAGTTATTATATAATGTTATGAGAGGATGGTGGGGAACAGAGACTCTGTGTGTGTGTGTGTGTGTGTGTGTCTGTGTATTTATTGGTACAAAGAATTAAATCCTCCCCTGTTTTAATAGGGAACTGATACATCAGGTCTGAATTTAATCATAGTATTTAGAAAAATGGAAGCAAGTATCAGAAGAATCAGCTAAAAAGCTGAAGCTCTTGCCACTGGGCAGTAGGACTCAGTGGAAAGAGGTGTGAGGAAGGGAATAACTAGTTATTCATGATAAACTTTGTAGTACATTTTTTGTTTAAATTGTGCACAAATATTGATTTCATAAAAACAGGCCATCTAACACTCTGCTTGGCATTAGGCATTCTTTTTCATAACTGTACGTGAATCACTACGTTATCTCCTTCCAGGCCGTATTTACGCAATGGTTAGGTAACTTGAAATTGTATTCTTTAGCAAATCAATGTTTCATAAAAGCATGATTCTAGAGAGCCCAGTAAAAATGCTTAATGGCAAAAGTTGAAGAATTTCAGAAGAGAAACGACGGGATATGATTTTAAAGGGTATAGAAATAAAACAAGTCAAAAGTATGCCTCACTGAAAATAGGGGGTGGAGCTGGGGCCCTGAGCCAGGTCTCAGGATCCAAAATGAAGTGCTCGTCCGTGTCACGGAGTCACCCATCTGGGTCACCTGCCAAGCAGAGCACTAGAAATAAGCAGTTCTGTGATTTTGTCATTCTTACTGTTGGGTGAATCTCAGAAAATAATGACTTCTTTGAAGTCAGGACCATGAAATTGCCATAGACATCATTCTGTGCCTCTCTGGATGATTTTGAATAATTATGAATAAAATAAGCGAAAAGCAGTGTTAACGCAGAATGTGTCTTAAGTGCAGAGTCAGAATTAATACCTCGTTTATTTATTTATATCAGCAGATACATTATTTGGGGGGGGTTGATCATTGTGCAGAGTCAGAATTAATACTTTGCTTACTTATTTACATCAGCAGATCTTTGGGGGCGTGGTCACTAGTGAAGTTGAATTTTTTTATTTCAGTCGCATATACTTAATCTGCCTTTTGAGCCAAAAAAGGAAGATGATTGCCTTGATGTTGCAGAATGTTTGCTGTAAGGACAGCATGAAGGGGCAGCTCACAGAAATCCGTCCTTTCTTTGATTTCATAAGAAAACTTAGCAAGATCCCACAGCACTGAAATGTTGGAGGCGAGGCAGTTGCCACTCACCTGCCCCTCTGGCCTCCCTAGCGCCCTGGGTTATCTCTTTCGAACCAGCCCTGATTTTGATATTGAATTTTTTAGGCTTAGTTACTGCCTAAGTAATTACCCGTATCAACTTTTTAACCCCTTGTCCCTGAGCAGGTCTAGACTTTCCCCTCACATTCAGTGTCTTCCATTCCACATTCTCTGCAGGATGAGAATTTACACAGCAAGGATCGTGTTGTCGAAATCAGATTATAAAACTTTATATACTGTCAGTGCCTTGGACTCTATAAAAATCAGTTTTCATGCCCTGCTTGGCTTCGACACCAGACTTGGAAAAGCTGAACTCTGGGTCCTGAGGAATCCTCTTGCCTTCTCGACCACAAACTCACGTCCACTGGAATCTTAGAAGTAGCCTAAGCGGTCTGGTTGTGATACTTGCCAACATTTGCCTTAAGCAAGCCCTTAACTTCTTTCATAGTTCACTTTTAAGATTATGCAGTCTCTGTATGTCGATGAGACTAAACAGTGTCAGCTGCTAGCTTTTGAATCGTTTCTCTGATGGTGTCTTAATATTTCTGTGTTCTCACCTCCTTCCCCTGGAGGCATCATCTCGCATGACTAGAGCTATTAGTTCCACCCAAGACTGTAGTCTAAGGTAGACCAGACAGATGATGGATGCAGAAGACAGATGTTTCTGAATCCACAGTCACAAGCTTTAGACTATGTCAAACACCCAAGGAAAGGGTTATTATTCTGTCTCACTTATACATTCAGCATTTGGGTTCAGGTGGGGTGTGAGACACAGACGAGCTACCTGTCCATGGAAAATGGAATATTCTGGCTTCCCTCTCCCCCCGGTATCTCTCTGTCTCTGTTTATTGCTCTATTTTTCTTTCCCTCTCCTGGGAAGAATAGCTCAAAACTGGGATGCCTCTATTGTGAAAGGCTTTCTCTTTTTTTAGAAAGTTCAGTTATGAGCTCATCTTTTAGATTTGTGTTTTAAATTGCTTTCCTTTTAATCTGGATCTTGGCTTCATTCAGCATAGTAAACCACGGCATTAGAATGGTGACTCAATTCATTTTTAAGGATTTTATTTTTCTTTCCCAAACAAGAATCTAATGCAAAGACACTTCTACATACTCTGCAAAATCATTTGTTGTGTTAAGTCTTCCTTTCACCAAAATTAATTTCTAGATCTTGATAATGACTTTTATTAGATAGTTTCAACCTCTGAATATTCTTTCCAACATACTGACAGAGCTTTAAGAGAAACAATTTCTGAGTAGGGGAGATGGAGAGTTCTGGATTTTCTTTTGATTTGGGGTTCAAATCATTTGTCTGGGTCAGACTCAGAGTAGAAAACAAAGTTTGGGGTCAGTCATTCTCTGGCAACTCCTCTTCATCTTTGCCCCCCAGCTTTCCCCACAGCAACGTATGAAGGCTTATTAAAGTCGAGAACATCGAAACAGCTGTGGGCAGCCGTGTGGACAAGGCAGTGGCCTGTTGGAAAATGTCTGCAGTTACCTTAAGCTGAGATTCTCCACACTGGGTGATGCTTTCAACAACAGTGCTGTTTACAGACCCACCAGATGAAGGAGGGATGCCCTAATCCTCCCCAGTACAGTTTATTTTCTATGTGGTTACTGATAAAGATAAAAATCTCTATTGTCGAGGGGTTATTTTCCTCTTATCTCTCATTTCCTCTGCTTAGGGAAACCTCCCTTCTTATTAGCACAAGTATATTTACGTAAACAGAGGCTGGGGGAAGAATGTGTGGTTTTAAAAGATCCACCTCTTGACCTGTTACCACTAAATGTTTTCATTAAATCTTCCCACTGACGTCTGCTCCTGTTTTCCAGTTTTGCCAGTTAAGCTGCATTGATGCACCTGCGGGGACAGGTCAGGCCGGCTCTCACTTGAAGACAAAGACTGGACCCGACCTTTGTGATAGAGCCGTTCCTCCTTGCTGCATCCACTCACATGCTTACGACAGACATCACTACTCTCTAATGAAGGGAGGAGATTCGCACCCTGAGAACCTGGTCATGTGACCGGGAGGATAGGATGTGTATCATCCTATGGCGGGTTTTAGAGCCAATCACCAGCGTCAGAGGGAGAGACTCAAACCAACCATGATATGTATTTACAAGTGAGATCAGCTAAAAGGAGCATCTTAAGTAGCCTTAAGTAGAGAAAGAAGTCACACCGGGCAGCCTAGAAAGGTTTGGTGGAAATGATGGAGGGCTGCATCCTATCTCCTTGGGTGAAGCTGTGTACATTTCTGTTTGTGCACATGAGAAAGGGGAGGTGGACCAGTCGATCCTAAACCACATGGATGTTTCCATCTCATCTCTTTTCCCCACTGGTGAATTGTGTGGGGTGTAGACGGAAGGGAAGAGCTGGGGGATAAACAGTGCAACAAAGGCAGCGGAAGTGGTTCTTGGTTGCTTAAAGCCGCTGATAGGGGCGTGGATCTGGTATGGCGCCTGACATCTCTCAGCTTTATTCCCGCAGTCCCCAGACCCCCGCCCCCGTCTCCTGTGCTCCCATTCATCCAAATGTATTGTCCTGGGGTGAAGTCCACTCCTCTAGACAGTATACACAAAACCCTTCCTGATCTGGCCGTTTCCGTCCTCCAGTTTGATCAGCCAGCTAAGCCCGAGTTGCTCCCTAAGTGCCAAGCACGCCCATCCGGTTCTCAGTTCTCCCTCCAACGTGCTCATCTTACCTCCAGCCTCCTAGATGTTCTTCATTGTTCTTCTCCTCTTGGAACCCAGGGTCAGACTACTGCTTCCATTTTTCCTGGGGAAAACTTGAACAGACAGTCCTCTCTTACAGATGCTGATTTCAAAGATCCAGAGAGAGAGAGAGAGAGAGAGAGAGAGATCCAGGCATGCGTAGTGTCAAAGGCTCCCCTGGAAATTCTGAGAGCTTGGGAACCATGTGTGAACATCACTTCTCTGGGAATCTTCCCTGATCTGCCCCTCCCAACTGAACGACTGTGTCTTTGATTGCGTATCTCTCTGATAAATGTCCACTTTGTGAGGGCAGGGACTCTGGCTTAGAAGTGGTTCAAAAAATCACCATTGAACTGAATTGAAATTGGAGAGTGTTTCCATTATTCCTCTTCTGCTCTTGCTAAAACAAAAGCAAACTTCTTTGTGGCTAGCTTTTGCTGGTTTTTAGAAAAACAGGACTGAAAAAACTAAGACCGTAGGAAAATTACAAATCTGGAATAACAAAATTCTTACAAAGGCTGGCAATATTGGTCCCTGGTTGGTGTTTAAATGTGAATGATGCCAGGATCACACTTACTTAAACTTTTTTTGTTTTTTAAAGATTGAATCCAGTGAAATCCCTGCTTCTCATTTTTTCAGTCTTTCGTACCATGATGTGGAAGATGTCGTTTTCTCAGGAAGAAGACTCATGTGCTTGGTTTGTTTCCATCTCTTCCAATGTATCTCTTCTCTCTCACTCTCTCTCTCTCACACACACACGTGTGCACATGCACGTGTGCAATTTTCTGATAGATCGTGCCAGGATTGAGACACCCAAGCTGAACGTTGTGGGTTCCTCAAATTTGCAACATCCCATTATCTTCCTTTGCTTCCACACTGTCCCATTTTCAGCACACCCTTGCTTCTAGAAGTCTCCTGAGGTAAATGTATTTCATGGATGCTGAGAGGAGCAATGCCTGATCCTGACTCTTGATTCTCTGCAGGTCTAGAAGACCCGATTTTATGCTATTAGCTGTTATTTTCGTTGATGCACATGCTATTATCTGATTTAAACATCGAAGGGATTATTTTGTTTTGTTTGTGCCCCAGAGGCTTAAAACAAAAAGAGGGAAGAAAAAAGCCAGCACCATTTTGAAAAGGAAAGCATCCAGTAATTAAATATACTTTCCCAGAGAGCTGAAGAACAGATGTTCTGTCTCTTCCTGGAGTGGGAGGGTGTGGGCTCTGAGAGGGTTGTACCCAGAGCATGTTTCATAATCTTAAAAAGTCAAGGGGTTTGAGGAAAGTCCCTAAGCATGGGAGGTCTGGTTGGGGTAAATTCCTACTTGTGCAGCAACACAAAAGGGAATTTACCACAGTTTTTGGCAATCATATATTTCTTGAATTTTTTTTTTCACTGAACTCTCAAGATGAGAAAGATTTTTATCACCGCAAATTAATAGAGTTTTTGAAATTGAGAAAAAAAAAGAACCTTTTAGACTTGGCTAAGACAGTTTTACTGAGTAAATTGTTACAGCGATTTCCTTAACAGCCTACTCTGCAGAAGGAAAGTATGGCCATGTGAGAAGCGAAGCCAACTTTGGAGGAAAAATCATTAACAAAATAGATTGAAATGAAGGAAAATTTTTATTTTCTGTAAAAGTGATTCTGAAACAGGTAAGACTATTAGAGTCACCTGAGGAACCTTTTCAAACACACTCCTGCCTGATCACCCCTCTCCCACCAGCCTCCCCTCAGACTCTCCCAAAGTCCATGTAATTTATTTGTTACTTTTAATTTTTTTTTACATGTTGCTCCATTTATTTGGCATATGGAGTATATAATTATCATCATTACAAATAATGATAAGATGAATAGCTAAACCAGGGTTCATGTTTCAAACTATTTTGTTGGGACAAACTCCATAAAATGGAATTATTTGGTCAAAGAAAAAGAACGTTTCAAAGTTCTTGATATATTGCCAAACTGGAGTCCAAAATAGTGTGCACTGATTTTTGCTGCCTATATCTTTGTCAATAATCCTTGAAAAATTTGAGAAGGAAGAGAATATTTCCCTGTTGTCTAATTTTTTTATTTCTTCGATTAGAGAATGAAAGAAAACATTTTTTCATCAGTTATATGAAAGGACATATAATTTAGAAAGACTCCCAGGTTAATTCCAAAATGCTCTCTCCACCCCACCTAGCACCCTTGTCCTCGATTTTAGAACCAGCATTACAAAATATAAATTACTGAAGAAAGTACAGCTTCTTAAGGCTCTTTCAGATGGAGGATGACTTGATTTTTCTGATAGCCTGTCCTATGGCCTCTCTCTGGAATGGCTCCGTGGCGCTGGTCCTTCCTGTTCAGACAGATCAGCCTCTGAAGATGAAACAACCACTCCTGATTTCCTTAGACGCTTGCTTCAAAGTGGAGTCTCAGCTGCTCATTTTGTGTGCTGGGTCCATGATTAAATTCCTTCTGTATCATTTCTAACGTTACTCTTTTCTGATCTCTCTTTCACTGAACGTGAAATATCTGTGTATCTGAAATCTTCTGGGACTGAAATAAATCTCCAAAGTTATACAATTTTTAGATTTGGAAGGAGCACAGTAGATTGTCTCCCACAATTTTGCAGAGATTCATTTTATAGTATTCTAGTCAGCCACTGCTTGTCTATTTGCAAAAATTAGGCCTGCATTACTTCATGTGGAAGTGTGCTTTATTTGGGGAGAGTGCAGTATTGAACCAAATGAAATGCCCTTCTCTTAAGGTCTTCTTGTGCTATGAATCGCAGAGAGAGGTGGTATGTCCTCCTTCAGTAACTGCTTCTCCTGAGCCCAAATCAAGCTGTCAGTCAGCTTAGGAGTGGAATACACTCCCGTTTGGTAATCACGGACTCCACGCCCTCTGCTGCATTTGATTTTTCCACAGACTCACAATTCTCCTGGTAATTGAGCAGTTCTCTTAGTGATGTTCACATGACCCTCCTATGGCAGTCAGGGTGGGGAAGGGAAACAGGACTGTACTTCTGATCACGACAACCACCTGACAGTTGGACATTTGGGATTATATAGAACAAATATCTGTTCATGGAATTTGTCCACTACCATCTGGTAGTTTGGGCATTACTGGGAAGCAGTTTTAGTTTTTTTGTGTAGAGAAAAGCCATTTGAATCTGGGCTTCTGGGGTCATTTCTCATGTTTCTTCTTCAGAAATTTGTGCACTTGGTAAATATATTTTCACTGCTAAGACTAAACTTGTTCACTTTTCTATTTAAAGTTTGGACCTATGTCCCTTCCAAAATCCTAGTCTTCTTAGAAACACTAGGATGGTTCCCCTTCCTTACTAATGTCTGTCACCTAAATACTTGCTTTGTATTCTGTTTATCCTCTTCCCTGACACTTAATAAAGATTTCAGAAACTCTCTACTGCAGTTTCTTCCAAAATTCCATGTGTTTGAGATTGATGAGCTTCTTGATAAAAAGATGCCACATGGAGACTCCTTTGTCTGTGTCCCGGGAGACACTGTGTAGCCTGAATTCAAGACCAAGATGGAAGGACTGGTTGATTCTTAAAGTAGTTCCCCTGTGCACCACGTGACTAATCTAATCAATGCTTTGGGGTTTGAATTTCTTCCCCCAAAAGAGATGTTGAAGTTCTAACCCCAGTACTTGTGAATGGAACCTTATTTGGAGATACATTTATAGACGTAATCACATTAAGATGAGATTATTCTGGTCATATTGGATGATGGCTCTAATCCAATGACTGGTATCCTCATAAGAAGAAAAGAAGAGACACACAGACATACACAGGGGAGAAGGCCACGTGAAGATGGAGAAGAGATTGGAGTGATGCAGGTAGAAGCCAGGGAGCACTGAGGATGCTGGTACCGCCAGGAGGAGTCTAGGAAAGATTCTTTTCTAGAGCCTTCAGAGGGAGCACGGTCCTGTTGACAACTTGATTTCAGCCATCTAGGCTCCAGAATGTGAGAGAATAAGTTTCTGTTGTTTTAAATCACTGAGTTTTGGTACTTTGTTTTATGGCAGTCCTAGCAAACTAACACAGCTCTCAAAAAGGGCTTTCGGTTTCCTTGGATTGCAGAGGAAGAGACTTGGAACTCCTGTTTGCAGACCTCCTGGTGTTAGAGGCAGAGCCTGGAAGGAAGAGTCCAAACACCCAGGTCTGTGGCTCTGAGCAGTTGTGTACCTGTGACCCTCAGGCTTTTTCACTCCCTCACTCCCCCACCTAGCAGGTGTCTGTTGAGTACATCTGAGTCCTGGGATTGAGCCCTGGACCTTAATGAGCTTTCATTCTAGTAGGAAAGACAGGCAATAGATGGAAAAATGGGTTCAAAAGTAAACAATGATGTCATTGCATTAGTGTTCAGGGTCAGGGAGAAAAGAGTGTCCCTCGTTCCCGTCATAATTCCTGAAATCTTCGGCATCTCCAGAATGTTACTGAACCGAACTTGGGTCCACTTGCCCACAAAACCAATCTACTGACACCCAGTTTGGGCGAAGAAAAGTGTAGTGTTTATTGCAGGACCCAGCAAAGAGAACAAGCAGCTTGTGTGCAAAAGACCCGAACTGCCCCATGGCTTTCAGGGAAGGGTTTTTAAAGGCAACATTTGGGGTTGCAGTTCATGGACTTTTTTCTGATTGGTTGGTGGTGAGGTGACAGGGTGATGTTTCAGGAATCTTAATCATCAACCTTCTGGTTCCAACCAGTCTGGGATCTCCTCTGTGCTTGTGGTCAGCAGGTAGTCACCATCCTTCACCTGCGGGTGTGAGGAGATATTAGTTCTTGCAGAACAACTCAAAGATACATGTCAGATTCTTGTGTACATCCCTTGAGGAGAAACTAGGGCTCTGTTTTATCACTGAGCTATTGTCTAAGTTATCATTACTTTTCTTGCTTTACTGCTTTTCCTTTGTTTCTGCTCCCCCACTTCCCTAATTAGTAACTGCTTGAGTCTGCTCTTTGGAGCTCAGGAAAGGCCTAGGAGACTAGAGCCTTTTTCTACAAACAAGAAACAGGGGACGTGGAGGGGCTTTAGTACCCGGGAGAGCCCTGTGGGGTCCTGCTTGCTTTTAAGAGGAAGAGTATATTTTGTGTGCTGTCGAGATGGCTTGTGGCAGGGACCCCTAGATGGCTTCAGGATGAAGGATGATTGCGAGAAGGACCAAGGCATGACTAGAGGGCTGACATCTTCAGCCCCAACCCCCAACTGGGGAGGGGAGAGGGCTGGTGAGGAGTTAATCTCCAGTGGGCAGCGATTTAATGGGCTGTGCCTGCATAGTAAAGCCCCCATGCAACCCCTACAAGCTGATGAACGCATTGAGGTGGTGGGAGGGCAATGTGCCTGGAGAAGGCAGAAGGCCCCACCCTCCCCCCAATAACTTGGCCTGACGGTCCCCTAAGTAGTGAGAAGCCTGAGCCAGGAGAATTCTCCTTCTCAGGCCTGACCTGCTCCTTCCTGGGAGAAGAGCTCGTGAAGGGAACTCGGCCGTCCCCTTACTGCTGTCCTGGACCCTGGCTCTGTCCTGACTCCTATCCTGGAAGCGGAGAATCTGGGATACTCAAAAGTGACATCATTAAAAAGCCCTCGACATTCAATATTCAGCGAGTGTCTGCTCTGTGCCAGGCGTGATGCTCACTGCCAAGGATGCAGCAGTGAAATCAGAGGTGGTCCCTCCCTGAAGGAATGCACCGTCAGATAAGGGTGCCAGATGGGCCCCCTGCAGCGTGAACAGCACACACAAGCCGGATGCAGGGACTACTGGGGAAGCATAAAAAAGGGCCACCTAACCCAGAGAGGCCTCCCTTTTTCTAAACAGAAATGTCTTCAGGACAACGGGGCATAATCGAACCCACATTACGGATTGGCTCAGCAGAGAGGACTTTGACATGAGAAGAAAAGCTCGGTGGTGAAGGTTGGAAAGAAAGCCTAGTTATCCAGGGTGTAGTCAGGTGTCTCTTACTGCCTTTGTTTTGGAAATGAGCAAAAGATTTCCATCAATCTTTTGAACTTCTGGGTTTAATCTCAGTATGATTTGCTTTTGCTGTACCAACGATTCTACTGCTCTGTAATCATTTGCAGGTAGAATGGTGAAAAATGGAATTTATTCCCCCGTTGTCATGTAAATCCCATATTTGAATATTTCAGTGTCACTGTATTTTTTTCCGCTTAAGTTTCTTTTCTTTTAGGCCTGTGGGAGAGAGTAAGTTCTGATATTACCAACTGAATTTTTTTTTTTTTTTTAAACTTCAGGCTAATCTAAAGTTTGCAGAAAGCTGCATTTGGAGATTCGGTCCTTATTATTTGTGTGCGGATGGAAGGTGAGAATCCCAGGGCGGCAGCTGAGGGCGTTGACTGGGCAGTCCCAGCAGAGGGGCTCGTGGAAGAGACCAAGGCAGCAACACATGTGCTCAGAGACGGGCCACTTCCCTGAGTTGGTTTGTGTTTCAAATTGCCTTATTATGGGTTGAGAGACGGCTGAGCCAAGGAAGACTGGGAGCTGGAGGACGGATAACTGCTGTTCTCGACAGAAATAATTCCTGGAAGTGGGGACAGATGAATAGGTAGGTGGAGAAATGGATGACTAAGTGCGTACTTCCCAAAATGGGTCGGCGGCCTTACGTCTTTATTAATATCTGATGGGCTAGTTATCTTGTTTGAATTTATGAGAGAGTGAGTTCAGGTAGGAGAGGGGTAAGGACCAAGAGTTCGTTTCAAAAGCAAAAGGCTTGGACTCTTAAAGTGACCTTTTGTCTTTGCAGAAACGCGCAGCCCAGATCTGATGTCGTGAGCTTTGGGAGCTTTTGCGAAGCACTTGGCAGATATGGAAACCAGCAGGCGTCTGTGCTGGCCTTAGCAGGACGGGCTTCCATCGGTGCTCAGAGAAAGCACACAGAGAAAGTGCTGATCTCTAGGACTCTGCTCGAAGACAGGCCGTGTAAACACAAGAGTTTCTCAGAAGTCTGGGGGATTTTCAAGGTTAGTATCTCAGCCATAGAGGCGAGGTTAAGCTAGGGTGAAAAACACCCTTTAAATCTCAGTAGTGTGAAGAAATAGGGTATATTTTCTGTCCATGCACTCGTCTGTCTCCTGCCTTGTAGCCATCTCTAGGACCCAGTGTGATAGAAAAATGCCAGCTAAAAGAGTAGCCAATCAATGTGGCAACTTGAGGAAAAAGAATGCGAGTCACGTACTGGCTTTTCAAGCTCCCCCTTGAAGGGAGGTGTATCACCCCATTGCCTTTCCTGCCAGAGCTGATCCCAGGCCCACACCTGGCTAGGAGGGCGAGGAATTGCAATCCTACTCTGTGCTCAGAAGAAAATCCAGGAAGATATGTTGGACAGCTCTGATGATGTTCATGGCTATAAACAATGCACGCAGGCCGACTCCGGACAGCCTGCAAAACTCCAGAGAACCCTTCCTAATTTCCAGTGAGTGTGTGTGCGCTTGTGTGTGCGTACAAAAGTGAAGAGCTGTGAGTGACTACAAACAACCCTACGGAAAGACAAACGCTACCCTCCCTACCCCCAGCCCCCCTAGTAAATCTCTTTTGCGTCCAGGTGCTTAACTAGTAGAAGTGCTTAATTTATGTTCTGAGAACCCCTGTCTGCTGGGCTAGAAAGAAGCTGGGACAGCTTCTGGGTATGGCTGGAGAGCATCTCTGCCCCAGAGAGAAGGAGAGAGGAATCGAACTGTCTCAAGGAGGAGGTGGGAAGCCAGACGTCCACTCAGGTCACTTTTCAGGTAGGGAAGCAATTCCCACCCTCTGGGTTTCTAATCTTGTGTAATGATTTTATCTGGCACAGAAGGAATTGGGGGAAATCGGCATCTTTTAATGTCTGAGACGTACTAGCTGTAAGTTTGCCGGTGTCCATAGCCATTTCCTCAAATTTCAGATTTCACTTCCAGGATGTCAACGTAAGCGACTTATTTTGTGTAAGATCTGAAGATTCATTACGTGGGTGTATGAACATGGGGAAAAATAAAGAAACCACCTAAAACTAAAGAAGTATTTTGAAACATGAGGCTGACAGAATCTTTTTAATCTGTCAGTCAGATGGTGTTATGTCCAGGGAGCAAAGCTCTATTGTGCTTCATTTTACCCACACAATTCCTCTGTTAAAAATGGAATAGATTTGTGAAGTCTACTTATATCAAATTTTAATGATTATTCATTAAACATGTTTGAATGAGATTAATGTCAATTTCAAATATACATGAATCAACTCCACCTGATTCCCCCACTAATTAGAAAACTGTTTCAGAGTTCCTGGCACTAACCTAAGTTGTTCAGACTGATGAAAGCTTCAAGACAATTTTATATGGTTACGTTCATAAATTTGTCAGCAAATTTGTAATTTTTTCCTTGATAGTGGACATGCTGAGCTGGGTAGAAGGCACTGCTGTAAGGAGGCCTTTAGTGCTGTGATGGTGAGGTTGGGTGTGGCTGGTGAGGAATGTGCTGTGGTCCTAGGATGAGGTCTCAGTCTTGGTGAGCCTACGACTCTGGACAGTGGACTTCACACATACTTCTTGGCCCCACCCTCTGTCCCTTAGATGGGATAGGATGGTGGGCTGGAGTTGGGTATTTCCACTCCCCCTGGTCAGTGAGGTCTGATGAAACCTCAGCAGATGAGGTTCAGGTTAACTAGTCTCTCCTGAGGGCAGCCCTGGTTAATAGAACGGAGTGTCAGGGATATTTCACGATGCTTCCTCTTCCCTCCCTGGCTGAAGCACTCAGGGACTTTTCTATGATCTTCACCATGAGAACCAGATAGAGCTCTAGGAGGCAAAACTCATCAAAGTGTGGGAGCGCCCTCCCCCTCCCCCTCCCCCTCCCCCTCCCCCTCCCCCTCCCCCTCCCCTCCCCTCCCCCTCCCCCTCCCCTCCCCCTCCCCCTCCCCTCCCCTCCCCCTCCCCCTCCCCCTCTCCCCTCCCCCTCCCCTCCCCTCCCCCTCCCCCTCCCCCCTCCCCCTCTCCCCTCCCCCTCCCCCTCTCCCCTCCCCCTCCCCCTACGCCCCCTCCCGCCTCCCCCTCCCCCCACGCCCCCACCCCTCCCGCCTCCCCCTCCCCCCATGCCCCCCATACCCCCACCCCCTACCCCCCACACCCCCTTACCCCCCACGCCCCCCCACACACCCCCCATGACTGGGCCTCCCTGGAGGTTTTTTTTTTTAATTTTATTTATTTATTTTTGGCTGCGTTGGGTCTTCATTGCTGCGCGCGGGCTTTCTCCAGTTGCAGCGAGCGGGGGCTACTCTTCATTGAGGTGCGCAGGCTTCTCATTGCGGTGGCTTCTCTTGTGCAGAGCACAGGCTCTAGACGCACAGGCTTCAGTAGTTGTGGCAAGCGGGCTCATTAGTTGTGATGCATGGGCTTCGTTGCTCCATGGCCTGTGGGATCTTCCCGGACCAGGGCTCGAACCCGTGTCCCCTGCACTGGCAGGCGGATTCTTAACAACTGCACCACCAGGGAAGTCCCCTCCCTGGATTTTTTAACTCTCAGACTTGTCCACACTGAGGCTCCAGCAATTCAGTTCAAGTCCAGTCCATTACAGTTGAGGTTTTCCTACCCGGCACTGGTTCCCAGGAGGGTTGTGGCTTGTGGGTTCCTCTCCAGTAAGTCGTGATTTTCTGTATTTGCCTCTTAGTATCTCTAATTTGGAAAGCAGCAGTTTGGCCTGTGACCTCACTTCTCTGCTGGCTCTAAGAAGAGCTGTTGATTTTCAGTTTGTTAACCTTTTACTTGTTGTTAGGATGGGGTGGCATCTTCCAAGCTGTTTACAGGTTGGACTGGAAACCATAAGTTTGTCAGCAAATTTGAAATCACGTTTCCATGCCTGTCCTACGTGGTGAACCAGTGTTAAAATCCACATCTATAAATGATCACAGGTCTTGATGACTTTTCCTCCATGAGGCAGACCCCTAGTACTTAGCACTCTCCCCAGTGCAAAATGGTTGTCAAATTTGAAACACTCTCTCCTTTCTCTACTCTCTTTCTTTTTTCTCCCACTTTGTTCTAGAGTTATATGCGTACCCATCTTTCTTCCCTACTAGATATTATACTGTTTGAGGGAAAACCCCACATTTCTTTAAAAAATTTTTTTAAATCTATTAGAAGTACTAATGAGAATGGGATTTTGATAAACATGAAAAGCAAAAGGACACATCTAAGGAAATCATGATTTGGTAATAAGAAATCTTATTTACATTGAACTTAAGGGGCGGGCGGGGGGAAGGCAGTTTGAAATGCTTTCTTTTCTGACGAACCTTTGAAAGCCAATTTTTGTTAAATGAGTTTACATCTAAATTTTCGTTCTGTTGACAGTTAACTCAAGGGTCTTTTATCTATGCTTAATGTCACTAGCTATATCCTGCCATCGATCTAAGGGAAAAACTCCCTATTGCAATCAATGGGGAGTTCTATGTAAAAATCAATGGCAGGATATGGCCTGTAAGAATGGTGGTTACTGTAAGCTTTCGGCTGGGAGGCCTCCGTCAATGGTACTGCGGGGTAGCCCTTTTGATCCTGTTAAAAACAGCAATGAAAAAACCTGCTATTCTTTAGAAGGGTGAGAAAATGGCAGGAAGGAAATGGCATGTGTTTGTACTGGATGATCTGCATGTTCCCACAGCAGCTTGGCATTGTCTTTTCAAGATTCTCAAAGAAAAATCCATAGAAAAAGTCAAATGCTTGAAAAAAGTCTGTATTCCTTGGATGGGAAACAAGTGCATGTTACCACACCTAATAGCACACGTCAGCCCATGTGAGAGGAACCAAGAGCCCCTTCCTCATTCGTACAGCAGCCCCTGGCTCACATCTTACCCTCTGCTTCAGAGGCAAGCCTGGCTCATCAGACACGAGAGAAAGAGGACTCAAAGCTGCCAGGATGCTCACTCTCAATGTTAAAGACCTTGTGCTCTCCAGGCAGGAAAAAAGTCTGAAAGCTAAATTTTAGAATCGTTTGAGAAAAACTCTGGACCACACAGAGTGAAAGATGGCAGATTTGCCATTGCTTTGGGGTTATTTTTACTAAAAACGGGAGAGGCCACAACAGTGAGAGGCCCGCGTACCGCAAAAAAGAAAAAAAAAAAAAAAAAGATTAGGAAGTGGTTTAGCGCTGAAGAAGTTCTAAGTGATTATTAAAAAGGCTGGGTTTGGTGATGACTGTGAGCTTCTGAAGAGTTGTGGAGGTTAAATTCAAGTACCTGTGAGGCTTATATCTGTTGTCATCTCCTCAGCATTTCCCGAGGGCTGGACTGGCGTGGGATGGACAGGCACCGTCTTGATGCAAGCAAGTTTTATTTATTGAACACATCACATCATGTGATATACTCACCATATCGAAGCATAGGGCTATGCTGCATGTTTTAGCCTCTGTGGGGAGAATTACAGTGTAGGGTACTGTGCTTGTTCTCAATTCACTGACAGTCTCTCTGGGAAACCAAATGCAGCCTGTGCTGTGAATGAAAAGGAAGTTTGCGTACTGGTCACCGAGAGTCAGCATGGCGGTTGTCAGATTCTCCTCCTGATTCTTTTGGGTACTGACTGGATTGACCTCCTTCAAGTGTGGCCATACCCCCAGGTCTGTGTGCCAGGGGGTTGAACAGCAAGCCCATAATTTTAGTGTTTTTGTTTTATTCACAAGACGAATAAGGAAAATGATAACGTTTGACAATGAGCTTTATTCCACTAATACTCTTCGTACTGAAGGTAAGAAGTGTTGTGACGTGAGAATAAGAATTAAAGATTGGAAAAGAGTGTGGAGACAGGGTGGACAGCGTGAAGGTTCTGGGGGCCCAGCAGACAGGACTGTGTTCTCCTACTTGTGGCCTGAGGTCTCTGGGCCCCGGTTCCTCCCACTGGAAGGCAAACACACTAACTAACGCCTTCCTCACGGGCTTACAGTGAAGCCCAAGGAGGCCATCTTGTGTCTGGCATGTAGTGAAACGTGTCCTCCGAAGGCAGCTACACGTACGTGAGCCTGGACGGAGCCTAATGGACTCTTGGTGAAGCCGCCATGTGTGCAAATCCACACTCCACCCCGGGGAATGTTTCTATCTATTGGCCTGAGAAAATGCATTCTTTGCAAAGCACTGCTTAGACTATAGGCTGGAATTGAATGCTTGTATAATTTATAAACGAACCCCCTTCCTTATTTTTAATTTATTATTAATAAAATATCATGATGACAATGAAGATCTAATGATGGAAAGTACTGAACCCAAACTAGGGGCAGGCCCTCATTCAGCAACATTTTCTTTTGTGTAAAGTGAAATATAACTGGCGGCTAGAAACGGCACAGGGGATGGTAGCTGTCACTCTCGTGGTTGCTATTTATTATTTGGTGATTTCCTTTCACGGCTGGATCATATGACTGGTGTGAAGAAATGAAGCCTTCATCCTGACGTGGCATAAAGTATGTTCTTTCTTTGTTTTTCTTTTGGCTGTGCCGCACAGCTTGCAGGATCTTAGTTCCCCAACCAGGGATTGGACCCTGGGCCCTGGCAGTGAAAGCACTGAGTCCCAACGACTGGACCGCCAGGGAATTCCCTAGCGTGTTCTTTCTTTTCTCACTTAAGGGCCTACTGAATTTTTGTTCTCATCACATTTGATCAGAGTTGTATGGGAATAACCTTAGTTTCAGGAAGCTTGCCTTTGAAACTGTGTTGGTGTCAGACATAAAGAATAATGCAGATGGGTTTGTGGATTAATTTTAGAGTAATGAAGAGCGTTCTCATCTGGTTAAAATGATTGTGTTCATGCTGGCATTTTAACATACATTTGTGGATTCGATTTTATGCCTAATATGTTGTTTATTATTTTCATTTACTACCGAAATTAATGGTGTTATGCTTACATAGGCCCGGAACTCCTCTTCAGACACTGTTTTTGTCAGGCTTGTGTTGGAAGGTTTTTAGAGCAAATTATAACCTAAGGCTGTCTTTGTGATGTTGCCATCTTGAACCCTTGGGGGAGGTAGGTAGGGCATACATAAGTACATAAATACACGCTGTCAAACATCCAAATAAAAATGTGAAAATATTCAATTTAAAAGAATGAGGATTTTATCTATACAGGGCCAAAACACCCAGATTTTTGGCTGTCTTTGAATCTGGGTGGGCGTGGAGAGCCAAAGAGACAGAGCCTGAGCTGGCTTGGTCTCTCTCTCTTTTATCTGGATTTGGAAAATAATCCGGAGCTGTGTCCTGCAAGCAAGCATCAGCCCTGAGTATGGAGGTAACTGCACCCTGCTAGATCTTCCACTCCGTGATTTTTCCCTGCTCCAGGGCTCCCAGGAATTCCTCTCTCTGGGAGGCATGCCTCCAAAAATCACGAGGGCTTCCTGGAAGCACAGACATTCTTCCTTGTCTCTCGTGGCTAGTTTGGTGGTAGGCTAAACCACTGGTGACTTTTTTCTCACAGTGGATATAGGCAGATGTCACTTGCATTTCGCGCTAAAATATTTAAACACACACAGACAGATTCAGGATCTCTGATTTCTCTAAGAAAGGGAACAGTTTGGGTAACAGTTATGAAATCAAAAGATGTTTTAAAATGTTCAGGATGGTTATAGTAATAACAGCTACCATCTAGTGAGGGCTTTCTGGGGCTTGCTTTTTTATGTGCATTATTTTTTCATAGGGTTTTTCCTGTGAGATAATGACTGGTAAGTAGCCCCAGTTTACGATGATAAAACGGAGGCTCAGAGAGGTTAAATAATTTGTCCAAGATCACACAGCTAAAGGATGGTAGAGCCAAGGGTCTGTCAGATTGCAAGCCTGCTTTTATTATTGTGTTCTGATAGAACCTCAACATGTTTGTATATATGACCTCTAGTCAGACTAGAGGTTAACCTATATGTGGTAGTTTACGGACTGTTCCTGTTGTAACCCATGATCCATTTTGCTTTAAAAAAAAAAAAAAAAAAGGAATGTCCCTTTCCTTCCATAAGGGATCCAATATGTTCCCTGAAGGAGTACATCCCACCTGCCTGAGAGTCACCTGCCTGTCAGCCCAGGGAAGATTTCGTCAACCTGTGTTTTCTTCAGATAATGTTACCAAAAATCATTTCTCTGTAATATAAAACGCTATTTTATAGCTTTTTGCAATTACACATAATTCCCCATCCCACGTAGAATTCTGATAAACCTCTCCTGAACTCAGAGACCTCATCCCCTGCCTACTACCCACAGTTCATACTACTTGAGACACATTGGTTTAAAACTGATGTGTGAAGTATATCATTGAAACTGTGAGATAAAAGGTAATATAAAAGTCTCTTTTCCCTCCCATGAATATTGCATAGAGAAGATGTTGATTCTGAACTCTAAAAGCCAGCCAGCTCAATTTCACAGTGACAAAGGGAGTGGAGATCAGTGAGTTGGTATCTAACATTCCTGCTAGGAAAGCAAAACACGTACTCTTTTTATGGCGAGTCCAAGGCTACATGGAGGCGTCTATACCATGTCACTCGAGGGACAACTGAAAGGTTGCTTGGGACAGAGTCTCCACACAACTCTAGGGGGCACCACTCAATTTACGTTGTGCAGTGTGCAACATATACAACTGTACACAACAGTCCTGCTTGCACCAATATTAACTTCAGCTCAGTTCTCTGAGAGGATCTGAGCTGCTGTTCATGTTGAAGATATTGTGTGAGATAATAGAAAATATATATTTCAGTTTCTGCCCCTGATTCCTGGGATGGAGCTTTAAAACCCTTGTAATTTCATAAGTGATAAGACCACCAGGAGCATCTTTTGTTCTAACATTTGGTCTTTGGCCCAAGTTCCTGACACTGAGCTCCTAAATCCCTTGGGATTTCCTGGGTGATAGGAGAGTCCTTTGTTCCAAGGAGGTGATTCTGGGTGGGCTCCTGAAAGGCGGCTGGTCACCAGAAAGACCAAACCATGATTAGAGGCTTGGAATTTTCGCCCCACCCCCATTCCCCAGAGCGGAGAGAAGCTGGAGAGGGAGAGCATATTGATTTCCCACGTGATGAGGGCTCCGTAAAATCCCAATGGTATGGGGGTCCAGGAGTTTCCAGGTTGATGAACACATCCACGTACCAGGAGGGTGACACACCCCAACTCCACAGGGACAGGAGTGCCTGTGCTCGGGACCCTCCCAGGCCTGCCCTGTGTATCTCCTCTTGTGGCTGTTCTTCTGTATTACTGTATCCTTTAATAAACTGTAAATGTAAGTTGTGTTCCTTGAGTTCTGTGAGCTAC
The DNA here is from genome assembly GCF_059928025.1 of Delphinapterus leucas. NCBI lineage: Eukaryota > Metazoa > Chordata > Mammalia > Artiodactyla > Monodontidae > Delphinapterus > Delphinapterus leucas. Next base: position 17,216,826 of record NC_143130.1, on the reverse strand, counting down.
CCTGGCAAATTAATAGAACCTGAGGAGGGGGTTGTGGGAATCTCTGACTTGTAGCCAAGTCAGACAGAAGTTGCAGGTGACCTGGGGACCTGTTCCTTGCAACTGGCATCCCAGGTGGGACCGAGCCCTTAACCTGTGGGATTTGGTGCTACCTCCAGGTAGATAGTGTCACAACTGAGTGAAATTCTAGGACACCCAGCTGGTGTCTCAGAGTTGCCTTATGCAGGGCAGACTCCGCCACACATGGTGTCAGGAGTGTTGTGAGTGTGGAGGTGTGAGAATCAAGGAAAGGCACAGGGGTGAAGACGGGGGTCTCTCGGTACAGTATGAATGTGCTCTTTTGGAGGAATAACCTAGTTGTCTACTCTTAACTGTTATCCTAGAGAAAGTTCCCGAGTAACAGACGTTGGGAACAGGTCAATTTTGCTTTTGAAGGAGGTCAACTTAAGCTAAGAAGTGCAGACCGAAATCTGGCTCTATGTTGAAAGATCTTGAGGGGATGGGGGTGGCCCGGATCAAGGAGCTGGGAGACCTTAAAAGAGGGAAAAGGGCACGTTTTCCATCGCTGCGATCTCCTTTTAGAATGTGACCTGGGTCCCTCCAATCAGCCACGTCCAGCTTGCTCCTCTGTACTCTTTCCAAAGCACTGGACCTCATTAGGGTTCTTTTGATGGAATGTTGATATGGCTCGAAGTTTCATAAGCTGAAAACGCAAACACTCTTGGGCTTCAGAAGTCTATGAAGTGGAAGTTATTACAATCCTTCTGGGGTACCTACCATGTGACGGGCCTGGGAGATACAACTAAAACTGGCAGAGACCTGATGCCAGTGAGAGGCGGCCGGCACGCACTAAGATGTTTATATATTTCATGTGTTGGATCTCCATAAATGTAAGAGGTAGTGCACGTGATCTGGATGTCAGAACACTTCAACATTAAATAAAGGGCCAAAAGATCAACCTTTTCAAAGTATAAATGAAGTTATTATCAAAAGCAATTAAAAGTGATTGAAAGAGTCTTGCCAAAGACAGACAGATATAAAGGACACAGTAGCTGGTATGTAAGCCAAAGAAACAGCAGGAGTCCAGTGTGCTGACTGGTGAGAACAGAAACCACCCACCCCCATGCAACCTGCGGTCCACATGAACTTGAGCTGAATGTTCCATGATATTCATTAGCATAACTTTACTATTCCAAGACTCTCTTTCCCAGGAAAATAATTGTTCACTATAGGAACAATTTATGGGACCCACCAGCTCTTCTATAGAAAGCATAGTTTTCATACCAAGTTTGGATTCTTTGCCTAAAATGTCTTCCCTTGTCTTTCCCAACAATCTTAAAGTATTGTATTACAGCATGATCTTTAGTCAATCCTAATCAAGCATCCCCCTCCTCTGCCCCCTCATAGAAAGACCTACCTTAAACCTGAAGTGATCTGGAATATACCACTCTTTACAAAGAGATATTTTTTTCTTGAACTCTCCTTATCTGTCCAGAAAGCAGAGCCTCCCCAAATAATTCAACCATCATAAATCCCCTCCCTAGGAGTTTTGCAACCAGAGAGTCACTCCTGTCACTGAACATGAGAAATCAGAAATTGGCACTGGCTAGGACTTCCCTGGTGGTCCAGTGATTAAGACGTCACTTTCCAATACAGGGGGTGCAGGTTCAATCCCTGGTCAGGGAGCTAAGATCCCACATGGCTCATGGCCAAGAAACCAGAACATAAAAGAGAAACAATTTTGTAACAAATTCAATAAAGACTTAAAAAAAAATAGTCCACATCAAAAAAATCTTTAAAAAAAAAAAAGAAATTGGCACTGGTATAAGAAATCACCTAACAGATAGGTACCCTTTTTCCCACTCATCTTCCTTTATTAAGATGGTATATAAAGCCCCCAATTCTAACCATCTTTTGAGTCACAATTTTCTGTGAACTCCCACAAATTTAGGTGAATAAAAAGCTGCCTTTTCTCTTGCTAATATATCATTTGTCAGTTTAATTTGCAGAGCTTCAATACTGAAACTAAGAGTATAGAAGAAAAGTGTTTACTCTCCAACAAACCAAATTAAAAAATGTCAACAATATTCAATCGTGTCCTTCCCATTTCAAGATGCTATCAAAGCTCTGTGGAGCTCCCACACACAGCAATAAACTCAGCTTCGCCTTGTCAACATGGAGTTGGTGATACTTGGAGAGTCAGCCCTTGACTCTGCAATTAAAAAAGTGGTGAGAAACTTCTTATATAACAGAAAGGTTTCCACCTAGCCATAATATTACAACTCCACTGGAAATCACAGGAAAAGTATTCCTTTTTGTCAGGAGGCAAGTCTTAAAAATATTTGAAACAGATTTGTCCCAGAAATGAAAATTTGTGTATGGGCAGAAAGGGATAGAATTTTTCATTAGATCCCACATAGAGATGGAGTGCTGTGCTTTGGTTTGCAAGACTCTAAATGTCCTATAAGATGTTAATTCCGCCATTAAACAATTAGTTTGAAGACTTAGTATAGCTCATCCCTCACAAACTTGGATCCCAACATATTGAATTCATAAAACACTCATGGCTATAGCAGAGTTCATTAAATAATTTGCCATAGCTCACCAGGTCACTTCATTGGCTCCTGAGATGCTAATACAGTGGCAGATAACAGAGCCCATGTATAGTGAGGGGGCCATACCCCATCCTCTTCCAAGGGGCTCAGGGGTTTTTAGGAAAAGGTAAAGAGCAAGCCTTAGGAATAGATGTGCATCTTGGTTTCCTGGAAACTAGTCACAGGGCAGTATAATCTTCTTCAATTCTGTGGCAATAACTGGTAGAACATTCTTCTGCTTTTTAGATTGAGTTAAAATGATAGCCCAGGTTCGGTCCTTCCCTGTAATAGTAAGACTGTTATTTCAAAGTGCAGCCAAGATGGTTAGACTAGTTCCAGAGCCATTGATTGCTGTTTCCATTAAAGGAATAGTACAATTCAAATAATTATTATTTTTCCATTTAAATGAACATCGGTTACCCAGAAGAAAGCAGAGACTGATTTTTCAACCCTGAAGCCTATTACGAGGGGTTGGTACAAAATATGTAAAGAACTTGGTTGTTGACTGTCTTAAACTGAGCAGAAACGTATAGAGTAGGTAACAAAATTGGTCAGAAGACTTTAATTAATAAGAAAAATATAAGGAATGACTATTATGCTTTGGAATGGTATGATTACAGTACCATTTGAAAGAGGGAAGCCAACTCCTCTAGGTATGCTAAAATCATTTTACCAAAATGATTTTAAAACCTTCCACGTATTTTAAATGGCACACGTTCTACTAACTTCATTCACAGATATAATAAAGGCAATACAAACAATGTTAAGAGCTGTTATGTGGCAGGAAATGATATAATACAGATAAGGAAAATGAAATTATGGTCTTGTAAGATTCTATCTCAGGTACCTCAGAGAATTGGCACTCGGACTGGTTATCAGACCTAAGAAAGGATGAAATTGCTCTTAAGGGGTTGTACTGCATGAAAACCAAAATGACATCAAGCTTCAATAATTCAATTCTAGGGAAGGCTGAGGAGGGTGGGTTTGTTTCCAATAGAGCACAAGAGGGTTCTGGCTGGTGTCTTAATTGCTGTTTTAAAATAATGAAGAGAACTAAAACTTTTCTAACAGCCTCTTCCTATTTGTCCAAAAAGCAAAGTCGAGCGTTAGTATTTGACAGTTGACACAAGGATGCTTTGTTTGGGAAAACATCAGAAGGTAGGCTATTAAGAGCTGGAATAATACCAAGGGACTTCAAAGAAAGAAAGAGAAGGCATGAGGAATAAATAGGCAGAACTGAACTGAGAAGAGATAGCGCCAAGGTGTGCCAGACACAGTGGTCCTTTTCTTCTCCCGGGACACTTGAGATTCTAACGAGGGGAACAAATCCATCCAGCTCACAGCGTGGCTCAGTCAGGAATGTGACTTCCAGGGAGAACGTGCAATGGCATGAAATCCTTTGCAGAGAAATCTCATGGGCAGTCCTTCGACTCCTGCTGAAATTCCCAGGATCCACAGGAAGGTCTGCTTCTGAGCAGGGAAACCCCATCTCCTGTTGGCAAGGTTACCTTTAAGGCTCCCACACAACTATTCCAGAAGACTGAAGGGAAGAAAGAGTCTTGACGGTGTGTTTCCCAAAGCCTTAGGCATTGTCTCCCCCATTAAAGACTTCTGAACTGATTCAATTTGAGATTGAATTTAACTAAACTGTTTAAATGTCAAGCAGATAGAGCTCCACGGTGTCCTTGGAAACACAGTATCTTCTGAGCCAGGCTCTACCCTCTGTCTGGGATTAAAGGGGGTGGGGCAAGGGGACTTGGGGAGCCCGTTCTGATCAACAGCTATTTCTTGGGCCCAGGCTCTGTATTTGGTTCTGTGGCACAGACCACGATAGAGGCATGATGTCTATTTTCAAGAAGTTTGACTCCAGGTAGAATTAGCATTACTTTACTGTTCCAGCGAGTGTCTTGCTGGGCAAATGGTTGGAATGTTCACTTCAGAAACTTACCCAGCAAGATCCGTCACCCCTTCAATGGAAAGTATCAACAGACAGTCGGTGCCCTAAAATTCTCTGAATCCTTGGTTTGAAAGCCCTCACCTCATTCTTTTTGTGAATCCTGGACTGTTGCACTGTGAGCCTAGCTCGATTCGAATCATGGCTCAGCTTTGAAAACTCACCTTTCAACCAAACTTCAAATGCTCGGTAAGATCCAACCTTGCCCTTTTCCTCCCAAGATGCTTCCAGAACTATTTGGAGGTGGTGCTCTCCCTCACGGCAGTAAGTGGTAAACTCAGCTTTGTCTCATCAAGAAGGTGTGTTGGCAACAGGGATATACCCACAAATCAATGGTAGGTAGGTGGTAGAACCAGAATTCCACACCAGTGTTATCTGATTCGAACACCCACTCTCTCACAGCTACATATATTGCTTCTCCTGAGTGGGGTTGGTACTCAGATTTCTCTGGGGTAGAATTTGAACAAAAAGAAAACTTTGTGACCGAAAAGCAAACACAAAACCCCTCGAGTCAAACCAACACCTGAAACTTATTCCACCCAGGCAATTTTCTGTTGCATTAGACACAAGTCTGTGTGATTATATAACAGAAAATTGACTCTGCAAAATAACTGTAATTGTACCATCTGACAAGCAAACTACATGAGAGACTAGGAAATTCCTTTTAAATGAATACCTTGTAAAGGAATAGAGGGAACAACTACATCCATATAGGCCCCATTTCTATTTTTTTTTTTTTTGCTGACAAATACCCTTTGTCAATATTTTCTGACCAGCTATTCATTTTAAAAGGCGTCCCTGTTCTCTTTGTTTGTATCCTGTTTGCTGTCTGGTACAATTACAGAGTAAATTAAGTTGGCTACCACAATATGCATTATGCTCTTCACTCCAGTAGAAGCTGTAGTTGTTAAGACATTTCTATTGTAACTCCGCGTTTCATTCCATTGAAACTTTCCAAAACATTATCCTTTGGGGTTAAATTTTTCCTTGCTTCTTTTGAGGCCAATTTTTAATTTTTTTTCTTTTTGGAACATAGAGAAAGATTGCCTGCAGCTGCTTTTGAGTTATTGGTGAATTAAATCAAAATGGCTATTTCCATTGTAAAATACTTTGTTTTGTAATCTCTGCAAAACACAACAAAGAAAGTTATCCCAACAGAAATCCTCATAACACTTTGAGAGTTATGTAAAAGGCAAATTTATTACTATTTGCTGATTAGACTGATTTCCAGGTAAAAAACCCAAACAACCCTCCCTTATGAAGATAAGAAAGCAAATTACTAATTCAGTAAGTTCAAACACTTAGCTTATGTTAAAAAGGCACCATTCTTCACTTATTGACAAATATTAACTAAATGCCTACTTTGTGCTAAATGCATGTAGTCTCTCCAATAACCCCTGTGGACAAAATACTGTTTTGCAGATGAAAATACAGAAGCATAAAGTGATGCAAATTAGAAAAACAAGATAAAATGAACACTTTTAATAAATTAATGGAAACTAATTAATGTTATTCATTCAACGAACATTTATTGAGCACCTACTCTGTGCCATTGGGACTACAAAGGTGAGGAAGACAGACATGGTTCCTGACCTCACAGACCTTGTCCTGTGTAATGTTTTTAATTCTTGGGGCTGTTAAGAGGATTCTATAAAGCAAAGGATATTAAACAAACAAAAAAACATTTCATCTGTAGGGGGCCAAGTATCTCTAAACTGAAAAATGTATAATGTATCTCGAATGGGACACCTTCTAGTGTGTAGAGATAGATAATCTAGTTTTGTCATTTTCAAACTCTACTTCTAGATGTCCATACAGGCCTTTCTCAAAGTCCCACATGAATGGGAGAGGTGCAGACAGATGAAAGGAAAGCAGGGACAAGATAGAAGAAAGCTCTGTACTCCGTTTTAATAAGAACAATCCTATGATCTGTTTACATATTAGTTTCTAATATTATTGGAAGAAAGGACGCTACTTCAAAAAAAGAAAGGGGCTTCCCTGGCGGCACAGTGGTTGAGACTACGCCTGCAGATGCAGGGGACACGGGTTCGTGCCCCGGTCCAGGAAGATCCCACATGCCGTGGAGCGGCTGGGCCCGTGAGCCATGGCTGCTGAGCCTGCGCGTCTGGAGCCTGTGCTCCGCAACGGGAGAGGCCACAACAGTGAGAGGCCCGCGTAACGCAAAAAAACAAAGAAAGAAAAGAAAAGAAAGAGGATGCCATTTCAAAATCATTTTTCTGGTCTAAATACCTCCCAAGAAAACCCTTATATCTACTATATCATTTCCTTCTGTTTTAGGTTGAATACAAAAATGGGAATAATTAGATTAGTGAATGGTCAAGACAAGAATTTCAGATGTGATCATAATTAATGCAAATTGTCCTCCTACAGATCTTACTCAAGAATTCATTTCAATATTGAAGAAGCCAAGAGGACCATACAGTTCAAGAGCTGAAGGTTTATTCACATCATGCACAAGGAATTTCAAATTAGAGATGGATCTGTAAGATCAAACTTCATTTAGGGAAGGCCTGGGAAGAAAGAAACTCCCTACCACAAAGGATGGCCTCGCACACGTTCGAATCTTTGCACCCAGGATAATTACCTGTGTTGTTCAAAAGCATCAAAGGAAATGAGCCAGATCACCTTGCTTCGTTTCCCAGAGAAAATCATCCACGTGTGCATCGAAGCCATTCTGGATCAGAAGCCCCTCTGCTGCCAGATAAAGAGATGTTATCAAACCCATGTATAGAATATCCAAGACCAAGGGACAATTTATCAAGATTAGGGAAGTTCTTTAATCATCTAAATCCAGACGCTTAGAAGAATCCACACTGTTCAAGAGCTGCAGGCCCTTCTGGCAACAGGGAAATGAGTACTTCCTGCAGCACTTTTGGCTGCTCTGGAAATAACACTGAGCCTTTATCAACTTCAGCCGTGCTTATTGTTATCTAGTCCAAGCTCATACCTCTCGCCACACGACAGGCCAATAAACTGAGAGACGAGGTGTTAGGGCAAGGAACTGCAACTTTATTCAGAAAGCTGGGAGACAGAGAAGATGGTGAACTAGTGTCCCAAAGAACCATCTTGCCTGGGTTAGAATGCAGGCTTCTTTTAGACTGAAAGGGGAGAGGTTGTGGCTGGTTGTCGTGAACTTCTTGATGCTGGAATCCTTCATTCCTACAGCTGTCCACATAGGTCTGGTCACAGGTTCCTGTAAACCTCTAACAACACGAAGGATATTCTCTACTCTGCAACTTTTTATCTCCATATGAATGGAAAAGTATTATACCTTTAAAGGTCAGAGCCTTGAGTATGGGCTCTCCTGCATATTTCAGGCTATAGGCAACATTCTTTTACAAAAGGCTCAGAGCCAGCATGACTAAGCACAAGCAACAGAGCACAGGGTTAGAGCTAAAGGAATAGATCCAGTATGGAGTCAGGTTTGTTCTTCTCTGTACGTTGTGACTAGTGGAGACCCATTGTGCTAGTTCTGGGTAACCGTGCTTTATGTCAGATCTGGACCAACCAAGAATATCAAGAGTAAGAGATAAGAACCCCTGAGAGGACTAGGTCTTCCTCATTGATTGTGTTCAAGATGCTGAATACTTAGGAGAAAATAAATATTTACTGATGAATCAATGAACGCACAGGAATATTACAGACCCAGCAAGCACCATACGCAAAATGAAGGCCGTGGTGGGGAAGTGAGATAGAATAGACAGGGGAACAGAGGCTTATCCAGTGCACTGAAAGCAAGAAACTAGAAAATGAGACAAAACTCATCTCCCATGGGCAGTCTCTCATACACTATATACTGTGTGGGGAAAAGCCTTAACAGGCTTCCCTGGTCGTAGCCAATCCAGGCCAGAGGAATCAGAGGCTGTCGTAATGCAGCAATTCCCTGCATTACCAAATTGATCCCAAACGTGAAATAAATCCCCTGTTTGGGGCCACTTGAGTGACCTAAACTCTCACCCTAATCTAGTGATGATTTATAAAGTTGTTTTTATCTAGGATGTAATCTAGGTCATGTATGGTTTAAGAGACTATACTTGGATTTGGTAAAGCAATGTAAAACAGCTTGAGCAACACTTAGAAGAAATCTGGCCTTGGAGTCAACCACATGCGTAGGCTCTCATCTGTGTGACGGGAATAAGGGTGGAATAGGAGAACCTCTTTATAAAACAACGTCTCCCCCCTCTCCTCTCACATAGTCTGAAAGTTCATCACTAAACAGCATGACGAAGAGGCATGAGCATTGGATTTGGCATCCGACCTGTAGATTTGCCACTTATGAGAGGTGTAACCTCGGACAAATTCCTTACCTCTCTAAACCTTCATTTGGAACATTTGAAAATAATTCCTATTCAGTAGGGTTATCATGAAGTTTAAGCAAGGGAGTGTGTGAAGCCCCTGACCCATGGTAGCTACTCCACACGTATTGTTATTGTTGTTATTAATTCATTGCCTTGAGCTGTGATGACGATTTTGTACACAAAGGCTACAATAAACCAGTGTAGCCACAATGGAAAAAACCATGGAGGTTCCTCAAAAAGTTAAAAATAGAGCTACCATATGATCCAACAATCCCACTTCTGGGTATTAGAAGAAAATGAAAACACTAATTTGAAAAGATATATTCACCGTGTTTGTTGCAGCATTGTTTGTAACAGCCTAGACATGGAAACAACCTAAGTGTCCATCAATGGATGAATGGATAAAGAAGATGTGGTGTATAAATACAATGAGGTATTATTCAGCCATGAAAAAAGAATGAAATCTTTCCACTTGCAATGACACGGATGGACCACAAGGGCATTATGCTGAGTGAGATAAGTCAGACCAAGAAAGACAAATACTATGTGATCTCACTTACCTGTGGAATTTAAAACAAAAACCAAAACCAGCCTCACAGATACAGAGAGCAGACTGGTGGTTGCCAGAGGAAGTGGGGGATGAAGAGGGGGCAAAACGGGTGAAGAGGATCGAAAGGTACAAACTTCCAGTTATAAAATAAATAAGTTATGGGGATGTAACATACAGCATGGTGACCACAGTTAACAATACTGTATTGCATATTTGAAAGTTGCTAAAAGAGTAGATCTTAAAAGGGCCGAAAAAATCGTAACTACGTATGGTGATGGATATTCACTAGACTTTTTGTGGTGATCATTTTGCAATGTGTATAAATATCGAATCATGTTATACACATGACACAAATATAATGTTATATGTCAATTATACCTCAGTTTAATAAATAAGTAATAAACAAAGAAACAAAGAAAGAAAGTTGGAGTGAGGTCAGGGCTTGAACATTTGTTAGCACCGTGGCCAGGATTAGCTGTTAGTAACCAGGAAGAGGATGCATCATGGAACCAGGAGAAGGGACAAGGGGCCAAAAACAAGGCATTGCTGTTTGCGGTTTATGGGTTTCCTCTGTCATTTTCTTCTACTTTGCAGGAGCGAGCCCCTTCTTCTCCAGGCAAATTTGCTTCCTTCTAGGCGGCAAGGAATTGCACAGATTACATGAGAAGCAATTGCCTATGGCTCTCAAGCTGCCCTTCCTTCTACTTGGTGTTTTCCTGTGAAAATGTGGCCACCAGGGTTCGTGCACATCTCAGGGGCCGCAGTTCTAGTTCATGGGAACCTTTTAAACGTAAGTGGACCCCCGAGACCTGAGTGAACTTCCAGTTTAGTGTTTATAAAACCTAATAGAAATTCTTACAAGTCTCCTAGTTTTTCTAGGGGAATTAGAGTACACAAAAGCTTTTAAAGTCTTTGTTAATAAAATGGAATAAATAAAAATAGAGTTGTTATATGTTTCCATTTACGAATCACAGGAAAAGCCTGTTTAATTCCTTATTCCTCTAATATCAATACCTTATCAAGACTTCCTCTTCTGTAAACTACCTCAGGAATCATGTCAGCTCTTCAAGGCTGTAAACATGTTCCGAGAGCATGTTTCCCAACTGTGTTAGTCTGTAGAAATCCTAGTTGATAGGACTTCTGAAAATGCTGGTCAGAAAGCTTCCAGAGTTTTCGTATGATGGTAGATGCCAACAGAAATGCCATCCCAGATGCCAACTCAGGATTCTTCTATGAATAATTAAATACAGAATGAGTCAAGTGCTACGAAGAGTGATTTTGCTTACATGTTCTACATCAGAAAAAAATTCTGTAATGAAATAAATATTAATTTTCATGCATGGACTCTGCCCAAAGAATTTTCATTCTGTTTGGAGAAATGTTTGAAGTATGATCGGATCATTATACTTAAGGAGATGCTGAAATCTTATCTCAGTGTCCTAAATGTAATTTATAGCCTTATGTAAATATAATGTAAAATAGGGTAATTTTATTTTAGCACCTTTATTGGAGTATAATTGCTTTACAATAGTGTGTTAGTTTCTGCTTTATAACGAAGTGAATCAGCTATACATATACATGCACCCACATATCTCCTCCCTCTTGCATCTCCCTCCCACTCTCCCTTTCCCACCCCTCTAGGTGGTCACAAAGCACCAAACTGATCTCCCTGTGCTGTGCAGCTGCTTCCCACTAGCTATCTATTTTACATTTGGTAGTGTATATGTCAGTGTTATTCTCTCACTTCGTCCAAGCTTATGCTTCCCCCTCCCCGTGTCCTCAAGTCCATTCTCTATGTCTGCGTCTTTATTCCCATCCTGCCCCTAGGTTCTTCAAAACCATTTTTTTTTTTTTAGATTCCATATATATGTGTTAGCATACGGTATTTGTTTTTCTCTTTCTGAATTACTCTTTCTGAATTACATATAGACTCTGTATGACAGACTCTAGGTCCATCCACTTCACTACAAATAACTCAATTTTGTTTCCTTTTATGGCTGAGTAATATTCCATTGTATATATGTGCCACACCTTCTTTATCCATTCATCTGTTGATGGACACTTAGGTTGCTTCCATGCCCTGGCTATTGTAAATAGAGCTGCAATGAACATTGTGGTACGTGACTCTTTGAATTATGGTTTTCTCAGGGTATATGCCCAGTAGTGGGATTGCTGGGTCATATGGTAGTTGTATTTTTAGTTTTTTAAGGAACTTCCATACTGTTCTCCATAGTGGCTGTATCAATCTACATTCCCACCAACAGTGCAAGAGGGTTCCCTTTTCTCCACACCCTCTCCAGCATTTATTTGAAATAGGGTAATCTTAAAGTGAAAATGTTTTGAATAGCTATTAGAGAATGGAAGTGGGGGGACTGTAGCTAAGTAATATCCAGAAAAGCCTTATCTTTTCTGAGTTTTCGAATTTATAAAAGTAAATGACACTTAAAAAATTCCATAAGAATGATATACAAAAAAAATAGACAGCTTACCCTTTAATTGAACTTTGGAAATGTTGGAAATGAAGATTATTTTAATAAGGCAAATCTCTGAAAACTTTTCAGTTGCTAGTTTGATATTTGCATGTGCACTTTTATTATGCATTGTGTGCCATACAAGAATATGAATAAATTTATGAATATCTTCATTTTAATGGCTTTTATATCTGTTTATATTTTCATCTGAAAATTACTAAGAATGATTGTGATTAATTGAGACTGGAAGTAAAAATGACCACGTGGTTATCTATATTCTGTTTCATCATCGTATTGTATAAATATTCATTTCATTATAGGCATTTCATTATAGGCATTTCATTATAGGCATACCAAGAGTAATGATGTATCATTTCATCATGTGGCTTTTTAAAATTTATATTTGTTTGATTTCAGATATGATCTTTTCTACAAGGCTATTCTTTGAGCAGGTGTTCATTTAAGTGGGCTTCATTGTTTTTCGGGAGGGTTTTTTTGCATAAAATTAAACTGCCAAAGCAATAGACTCTAAAAATGTTTGGCCTCAACATCCTATTTTAATTATACCTTTTAAATAGGTTTAAATGCAGTTAACCAAAACAAATCTTTCGAGAATAAACATTAAGCCAAACTCCAAAAGTCCCCACACCACTTGCTACTGGAAATTAAAATCCTCCCAAAGCACAAAGAAGATATATGTATGTGAACAAAGAAACAACATTTCCCACTATTTATGGAGGGAAAAATGATTTCTTTTAAAAGTAATGCTTATTGTCACCTTATCTGGAGAGCTTACTGATTTGATATTTTCCTAAACTTATTTTAAAATGACGTTGAAAAGAATTCTTTGTTCTAGTTTTTGAATGAAAATTACATATCCACAGAGTCTAAACTACAGTGTATCTTGAACCATGATACAATGATGTCTTTATGACATTTACAATAAAATAAGAAGTTTAGAATGTTTGATTAATCCTTGTGGGCTTTCATAATCCATTTTCTCACCTGTATGTGTTCCCAGAGTCTGCAAATCCTTTAATCCATTCATCAGACTTGCCTATAAATGTGAAAGTTGGGTCTCAGTGAGTTCTGACTATTCTAGAAGGTAACTGAGTATTTGCCTTTTGGCCTGAAAAACAAACTTGCTTTTTGCAGTGGGTGACCTGTAGCTCCTTCATCTCAGGCTAGAGTGCCTGCCAGCGATTTGCTTCATCCGTTTTTGAGAAATGATCCGACTTAAAGAGTTGATCTCTATCTCAAACTGGTAAGAGAACCAAAGGGTTTATCAGTTATGAAAATTGATAAAAATTGATTTCACATTATGAAAATTCTCCTGAATCTTTATGATGAGCATGAAGAGCAAGCAGGCAGCTGGTAGTCATTTGGAACCTGGTGCCAGGCCCTGCCAGGATACTCTGAAGGAGTGACCTGCAATCAATCGGTAGAGAAATGAAGGAATTAGAACCAGGCTCCTGATAAAGCGCAATGTCACCAAAGTTGCAAAACTAAGTACGTCTCATCTGTGCTGAGAAATTACCAGGGTACACTGGATATGTATTTAGTCTAGGAATCTGTAGTTCACATGAAAAAAGAACATGGAAAGGGCTATTATTAGCCTTTAGGAAGGAAGTTTCAGGGTTATCTCGGTGGTTGCCGCTTATTTTGATTCTCATTGTTTTTAGGCAGGTGTCTGGCCCCTTCTTGCCAGGCTGGCTGGCATTTTGTCTTATTCTTTTTAATTGGGAAACACATTTGAACATCTGCAAGTCATTTGTAACCAAGCGATCAGCATCAGGTTTCCATGTATCTTCTGCCATTCTTTACCACGACAAATACATTGATTTGCCGTGACAAACTTCCAAAAAGTTTCTCCCTTTGGCAGTGATTTACAACAAGTTCTACTAACAAAATGCATTCTTACTGCTCTCAGCTTGAGAGGGGGGAGAAAAAGTTCTTCTCCATTTTGCTGTCCCATAGAGTATGGCTCAAGTAAGGACCCAAAGAGTTATTTTAACAGGAATAAGCAGTAATGATTTGCCTAATAAGAGAAATCACTTTTCAGTGGTCTTCAGTTTATGGTTTATTATGTTGTTACTTATGTTTTTCACTACTTTGTAAAAAAGCACAAAACTTTGGGTTTTTTCATCTAATAACTTACACAATTTCTCTTTAGTGTGTGTCTAACCAACTTTGTGGTTTTGGACCGAAAATAAATCAAGTCAGGTAAAATGTTAGAAACAAGATGCCTCTTTCAAAACAGCCCATTGGGAAGAGCAAACATGGAGGCTGAAGCTTTCATCACGCAGGGCAATTTTCTTTGAAGCATCTCTCTTCACACAACCTGTATCCAAGTGTGTCATGCTTTTCAATGTAGTTCTAGAGTTAAAGGTCACAGCAGATGAGAAAAAAAAGTAAATGGGAAATACACACTACTATATATAAAATAGATAACTAATAAGGACCTACTGTATAGCACAGGGAACCCTACTCAATACTCTGTAATGACCTATACAGGAAAAGGATATAAAAAAGAGTGGATATATGTATATGTATAACTGATTCACTTTGCTGTACCCCTGAAACTAACACAATATTGTAAATCAACTATACTCAAAAAAATTTTTTTTAATTTTAAAAAAAAGGTAACAGAGAAGGAAAACACAAGTAAATAATTATAGCTGAAGCTGAGCCAGAAAGACAGGAACTGTGAAGTCCTTTGCAAGGGAGTGAACCAAGAAGGTTCAAGTATTGGAGGTGATACGTCTTTTTATACAGGGTCTTGAAAAGGTCAAGCATTAAGTGATGAGAGAAACAAAAAGGGGGATAAAGAAAACACTTAAATCCAAGATGAAGCTTGGGCAAAGTAAATCAATGGCTAATGTCTGGAATAATGAGAAGGACTCATTAAACTCTGAATGCGAGGAGGGAGGGGACCCGGTGCTGGGGTGGGATGGCAAGGCATCCAAGCTGAGACACGGGAACCGGATGGTCCAAGCCTAGAGGCAACAGGAAGCTGGGGATCTACATGTGGGTTTAGATGGGAATGTAAACCCAGAGGCCCAAGTTCTTAGTCATATTAGCACCTCTGATATGCCCCCAAAGACTTTATTTTTTGCTAAATGATTTCATCTATTGCTTGCAGGGCCTCTAAAGTGGATTAATGTTCTTACCTGCCTCCATCTTCCTTTCCCATTTGGCTTTAAGTAAAGAGGAAGGCAGGACAGTAAAAAGGGGGTCCCAAGTCCAGATCATGAATATTCTTTGAAGCCTCCCATGAAAAAGAACATATTTGGGACAACGAGCCTGCTTAATCTCTCGAATGTTTGACTATACTATAACTGAATTTGCCATGTGTTGAAAGGATGTGATTAATATCTCACCTCAATTTCCTGGTTATCCTAACTACAAATAAACAGAGTCACACTGCTGATATTAACTTTAGAGCTCTTTCTTGGAGGACGGTAAGTATACGATTTTCAAGTGCCCTGAACTAAACTGGAGCTTTGCAAATACTTATGATGAGAAATTGTCATTTTTAATTGCTCCAAGCATATGATGGTAAAAAACTAATCGCGTGCATGTAAGGCCCAAAGTTCATGAGTTAAATTATAAAAATATTTTCTCCCTCTCTGTCTCACTATATCAATATCTTTATCTACGTATATATAATTAAACCAAACTTTATTTTTCCAGTTGATTGGACCACACCAATAGTATTATAAAAAATTCCAGCCAAGAAGTAGTCAGTCACAGCATTTTTGTTAATAATTCCAAATGTTCTTACTCAAGGGAGGAAAGAATGCTTTCCAGCCATAAATCTTTCTACTGTACAGTGAAGCTGCAATTGTTCCTTTTGTCATGATAGTACCAAATGCAAGGAGGAGTCTGATTTCATCCATCTTGACAAAATAAAGGTGCTGTTTCTACTTTTCTATTTTTTTCAGTTGGTCAGAGCTATCTGTAGGGGTGTGAAAAAATCATATAGAGGCGCCATGATTTCTAATGGTCTCGCCTACTATTGAAAAATGTGTGGACCACCCCCAAGCTCTTAGAACCGAATGAACAAGGGCTCTTTGGATATGTCGCTGACATTTATTGCTTGTCTGTGGTTTCTAAAAGAGAGGAAGTGTGAGGATTAGAGAAGATTTGTAAACTATATATTACAGGAATCCATTTGGAGTCTCCTAGCTAAATGCTAGAACTAATGCAACGTTTTTCTATGGGTCAGATTTTTATAGCATTAAACATTATACATCAAGAATTATTCTGACCATCTCTGATTTCTCAGTTCATTTCCAGTTTCTCTGTTTAGGTACAAGGAAAGATAGCAGATGGTGTTCACATGTAGTGTGTGAAAATTTCTGCAACCAAACCAGTCAAGAATCACCTTCTGTCAGTTCCATCAAAAGGTCATTAACCAAATTTCATTCTTACCTGAGCCAGGATTTGCTTATCTTTGCTTATGATTCTGGCCAAACTGAAACCTCGATTGTGCTACCCAGGCTCATCAGAGGTCAAAGCTAAATTCCAATTCTTGCCCACTGGTTGTTGATTGAATAATTAGGCACAAATTCACCCCTGCCAAGATGCCGGGGACGAAGAGGAGAAGAGAGCATAGGAGGAAAAGTAGAAGAGGAAATGGTTATGAAACTTCCTTTCAACTTTAAGTCATTGACACCTGGTTCTGGAAGAAATATTGAGGAAATGATGTGAACGTTCCTTTGTAGTAAGAGGTAGTGATAGGTTTCATCAGGGCTGCCCATGGGTGGGGAGACCAGTTGCCTGGGGATGGCTTTCCACCTTCTCCTCCCCTGATCAATTCCTCTCATCTCAAAACTCAGCAGGACCTCAGACTTGTGTGCTCTTATAGCACTTTGTATCACTTTCAGGTTTCAATTCCTATCACATGTAAACAGTTGACTATGAGAGGGCCTGTCTGCCCTATAAAACTGTAAGCTCACTGCGTAGGGAGCATGCTTTGTTCAAAGCCGGGTTTCCTGCAGTAAAAAGCACAGAACTCTGCACGTGCTAAATGCAAAAAAAAGAAGGAAAAAATTCCCCATTCAGTAAGAATGGGGAAAACAGAGATTTAAGTTGAAAAAATGTTTTCAAATAATCTTAAGAATAATAATAATCAATGAGAACATCTTTTTACCAAGATCTCCAAATTTAGTACAAGAGGCAGGCACCAAAATCACAGCACCTCTGTCCGTGTTTCTTTAAAGCCAGTTAGTTATGAGTATTTTCTTTGCAACATTACACATTTCCTCCCTCTTCACACATGGATTCTTTAAAAAAGCTTTTTATTTTGATATAATTTGTGACTTCATGAAAAGTGGCAAATATGGTCCAAAGACCCTCTATACACCCTTTACCAAGAATATCACTTATTGCCCACATTTTACCCTATTTGCTTTATCATTTGTGACCCCCGCCCCGTTCCGTCTCTCAGGAGGGATCTTCTGAGAGTGAAGGACAGACACGTCACGGCGAGTCCTAAATATGTCAGCGTATGTTTTCTAAGAACAAGTAAAGTCTCTTACATGTGCCCTCCTTGTGCACAACACAGTTATCCAAACTGGGAAATACAACACTGGTGCAATCATGCTATTGGACCCACCGTCCATATGCAAATTACATCAATTGACCTGATAATGTCTACCTTTTTCTCTGTCCTGGATCCAACTCAGAGTAGTGAATTCCACTTAGCTGTCATGTCTCTTTAGTCTCCTTTTTCTGGAACCATCCCTCACTCTGTCTCTGTTTTCATGACCTTGCCATTTTCGAAGAGTACAGGCCAGTTATTCTGTAAACCACCTCTCAGTGTATGTTTATGTAATGTTTCCTTATGAATAGGTTCAAGCTATGAATTTTTGGTGGTAATACTACAAAAGTGAAGTTGTCTCCTTCTTAGTGCACCATATGAAGAGACACGTGATGTCCATGGTCCCATGCTTGGTGATGTTAACTTGGATTACTTGGTCATGGTGATGGCTGCCAGGTTTCTCCTGTAGCTTCTTAGAGGTCTTAATCACATAATGTAAAATTTTAAGTTGTAGCCAAGGGAATCAACAATTATGAAGGATAGCTGGAAAGATAAGTGAGTCACTTCATCCTTGTAGATGCTCTAAAGTTAACACTCTAAGACATCCCTAATAAAGCCACGTACCTGGGCCAAAATAGGCTGGGTGTGTATAGAATTGCTTCACCTGATCCCATTTGGTTTTGTGTCACTGGGCTCTTTACTATAATAAAGAATTTGTCTGGTCTTTATCCTGGGTTCCTGACACCCTTGGAATTTCTCAAGGGATAGGAGTGTCTTTGTTATTCATGACTCCCTTGGTTCCCTGAGTTCATGCTAATGAGGTGTTTCAGGGTGAGGACCAACCATGTGATGAGAGAGAGTTGGGGTTTTGGGTAGCCTGACCTCCAGGGAGGGAAATGGGGATAGAGATTGAGTTCCATGCCTATGTAATGAAATCTTAATTAAAACTCTGGACCTTACTGAGCTTCCTAGTTGGTGATACATCAATGTACCAGGAGGGTGATGCACCCAGTTCCACAAGGAGAGGGCACGGAAGCTCTGTGTTCAAGGTCCTCTCAGATCTTTTCCCGTGAGCATCTTCATTTAGCTGGTCCTGATGTGTATTCTTTATAACAAAACGGTAGAGCTTTTCTGACTCCTGAGTGCTATCCTAGTGAATTATTTCCTAGGTCATGGAAATCCCCTGGATCTGGAGCCAGTTGGACAAAAGTGCAGGTGGCTTGGGGATACTGCTGCAGGCTGGCACCTGAAGTGAGGGCAGTCATCTGTGCACTGTGCCTTTACTTGTGGGTCTGTGCTAACTCCTGGTGGTTGTTGCCAGAAATGAATCACAATATAGAAGTTGGTGTTAGAAGAGGCTCTTATAGAAGGACTTTACATAAGTTGATAATGATACTTGAATTTGACAACAAAGTTTCAGTTAGGAATGTACACATATGTGTACATAAAACGAATTATGCACATACAAGTAAATATGGATGACAATTTTAATCCACCAATGAAAGTTTAAATAAAAAACCAAAGTTGAAACTTTACATGAAAAAAATTAAATTATTACATAATGGTTCCATTTCTCTTTAATTCTTTAGTACAAATACTGATCCAAGGTCACAATAAAAAATTCTGATCTTCCATGTTTACTTTTTAATGAACTTCCAAACATTTACTTAAATAAAATTTACAGTTGGTATTGCTATTTTATTTGAGGAAAATGCTAAGTGTTTGGTAGGAATTGTTCTAAGGGGTTTGATGTGCAAGTTTATTCAACCATGGTTTTCTTCAGCCAGACTGTACTCATGCATGCTAGGTAATAATGTGAGTCCTACCATCTGAGAAAGCTTCTCTGTGGAGGAATGAAGTGAGCCCTTCCACACAGGATTTTCTTCTTTTAGGTAAATATATGAGTATTTACAAATTGTTCAAAGATTTCTAGGGAAGGAAGGAACTCAAGAGGTCGAAAGTTTGTTGCCATATCTTAGGTAAGGATTATACTCAAATCATCTCAGGAAGATCTCAGCTTACCGTTAATCTAGAATTACTCACCATCCCTCTGTTGCTCAGCTCTTGTGGCTGACCAAGTAAACAAGAACTGGATTCCTTCTTCAGACTTCTCTCTGGCCAAAGGCAGCAACAGGCAGGGACACAGCAGGACTCAGCCTTGACTAGTCACTGTTCAGGGGAGAGATTCTCTTGAACACATCCTTTCCATAGGGAGGTATTTGCTGAGACCATCCAGGGGGTTCTAGAGCTGAGGCAGTGTGGGGCAGTATCTGATTTTATAATCTGAGTTCCACCTCTCCTCATGAGCATATTGGGCTTTGCCTGCTGACCTGGATATGCTTGGTGAACTGGTCAAGTAATGAACTGAACATCCTTGACCTGCTATTTGTGAAAACTGAGTGGTGGTCTGGAATAGAGAGAGATTTTTCTAGCTATTTTGTGGGGGAAGGGAAAGAGAAAGTATCGAATACCTACTCTGTGCCAGGAATAGTCATCTCATTTAATTCTTAACCCAAGCTCGTGAAGTAGATTTCTTCAATTCCTTCATTCATCCCTTTATGAAAGTGTTTAGTGAGTACCTACTACGTGCTGGCATTGTGCAAAGTGCTGGAACTCAGTGTTCCTTGTCTTCTCAGACCTTTTAATTTTGTGTATTTCATATGACTTGACTTATGACTTGAATCAAATTTTAATTAACTTGGTGATTAGAATATTTTTGTGATAATATATAGGAAGATTATTAATAAAATGTGTAGCAAGTAGGGTGGAAGGAAGAAGAGTAGATAATCTGTTTTCCCTACATTTCTACATGATAAAGGAAAGGAATGTGAAAAAAAGAACAAAAGCCAAGTTCTCTGATTTATTTATTTATTTTTATTTATTTATATTTTGGCTGTGTTGGGTCTTCATTGCTGTGCGTGGGCTTTCTCTAGTTGTGGTGAGCGGGGGCTACTCTTCGTTGCAGTGTGTGGGCTTCTCATTGTGGTGGCTTCTCTTGTTGCGGAGCACGGGCTCTAGGCACATGGGCTTCAGTAGTTGTGGTGCACAGGCTCAGTAGTTGTGGCTCACGGGCTTACTTGCTCCGTGGTATGTGGGATCTTCCCGGACCAGGGCTCGAACCCGTGTCTCCTGCATTGGCAGGTGGATTCTTAACCACTGTGACACCAGGGAAGCCCTGATTTATTTTTTTTATTTTTAAAATTTTACTCAATTTTTGAGATGAAATAGATTTCACATATATAGCAACTTCTCTGATTTTTTTAACTGCTCACTGTGGGCCCTGCAGTCACCTCTGTTACCTGATAATACTTGGCTTCTGAGATTTTCCCTTACTCATACTCCAAGGAACTTTATTTCAGGATCAGCCTATCTGTTTCACAGGACTGATCTCCTTCCAGACTTCAGATGGGGAATGTCAGCCTGCCTGTCAACATCCCTAACATTTAAATTCCTGAGATACCAGAGATACTCAGAGAAAACAGTCAGGAGTCGGCTGTGTGCACACATTACTCTCCCAGACGCCATTGGGAAGAGCCGAGGAGAGGTCTTCTCAACCATTTTTTAATAGCAAAATAGGCCAATAAAAAGATTCTACAAACCACGAATCATTTGCTTGCTTAAGAGTTTAGTGGGCATATATAAAACAGAAAGAAGTAAGGTTGATAATTTACTTGATAATTTCTTATTGATAATTTTGATAATTGATCAAATATTGATAGAAATATTCATTTGACTGTTTTTCAATCCAAAAGCTTAAGGAAGACATCCCTGTGGTCACAGATGGCAGGGACCGACCAGGCATTCTGGGCTTCTTCATCAAAATGACACCAAATTGACTCCTAGGACAAAGGCCACATTGGCCCAAGTTGGGGTGTTTTGAGATGGCCTAAGTGTGACACTCTCCAAAGAGGCATCTCTGCAGAAGTGCGTCCTTCAGCCCAGCTGACAAGGCAGCCAGCACATGAGCATGAGTTTCACGTCTAATAATCCTCTCTATCATTATGTTTGAACGTATGAACTTGCCCTGTGATTTCACATGCCTGAGCGCCCCACAGCTGACTCGGAAGAAATTCTTGAGGTTGTTTGCTATGTCAGGAGGAATCATCCCCATTCTGTCCAGCAAACAGGGACCAATGCTTTGATCTGATTACAGAACTTGCTGTAATTGGTGGAGTGCTAAAATTAAGCCTGACAACAGCCTACAGGGGCAGAAGGATTTGTCCCATGGACCAAGGGGCTTCCCAGAGACACACAGGCAGGAAACCAGTGAGGCTGAACTTGGGCAAAGATGCCATTTCAGAACAGATATGAGAAATGTGCAGGATGAGCTTGTGAAGGATGGGTGGGGGGGATGGTGGTGATCTGAGCATGCCATATTATGAAAAGGCTCGGAGGGGAGGGAGATGTTTTCCCAGGAGATGGAGATCTGAAGAGATTGCTGAAGAGATACTGTATTTGTCACAGCGAGAAAAATCAGTATGTTGGCATTTGGACTCCAGTGACAGGGATGAAAATGAGATTCTGTGAAAGATGTATCAGAGTCAATAGGCAGGGCTTGGCTGTGGCAGGAGGGATGAAACAACCAAATGGAGACAAGTTGCTGCAGAAAGTGAGATGGACATAATTGTCTCAAACCGAGGGTGTGCCCGTGTGGGGGACACGGGGTGCTCAGCAGAAAGGGGGGTGAGCTCTGAGCAGCTGGTGGGGCCTCCTGGTGAGAACGCTGGGGGACAGTTGGATGATTACTGCCCAGAGGGAGACAGTGACTTTGGGGTGTGTATGGCCATTGGAGCCCGCACCGGGCTCGATTTTTGTTTTATACCTTTACATAGCTCAGTGTGACCTCCTTACTCTGTACAGCTATTACATGTGACTCAGACGAACCATGGGTGAGAAGGTTTGTACTTGTGCCATATTTCAGTAGAGCTCTATTAACTAAAAATAGAGTGTGAGCCAGCCGTGGTTTACCTGAGGCCAGCCCGTGTGTGACTCCTGGATTCCTATTTATCAACAGGCTGTGACTTGGTGCATCTCAAACAACTCGGATCCGTTCTTATTGGTGTGTCAGCCCAAGAATGCCCATCTCACACAGGCATTGGTAAGTGCTGAATCATGATAATACCAATCATTCTTCTACCCCCAAGGCAAGTACACAGAAGAACTCCAAAAGCGTCAAGTCATTGCACACACAAGGCTCTAACGAGGTAGGAGCAGGCAGGAACTAGTTCCCTCTGTTCTCTGGAGGGGTGAAGACACAGGTTCATTGAATCACCGGGAGTCAGATGGGAATGACATCTCTCCATCTCACCTATCACAAAAACTGGATTTTCTCAGCCCTGATCTTATTTTCTGTATGAATAATGTGCCCTGAAATCTGTATTCTGAGACCACTGCTCCATCCAATCTCAGGGAGCTTCTAACAGGCACTAAATGGAAATAGAACCTCTTTCAGGGGCAGAAAGATCACTTCTTAGCGGAAAATAAATCCTTAATGGGAAACACAGCCTGCGGCTGCTGGGGGTCTGAGGAATACAAGGTCTCTGGGGGATTCTTGAATTAGTTCACACACACGTGTACACACGCGCACACACACACACATCTTTCTCCAAAACCGTTAAAAAGTTCATACAGAGCTATAAGAGCTGACAGTCATGTGGAGAGCCCTGGGATCTGATTTCATGAGCTACCTTCAAGATC
This sequence comes from Delphinapterus leucas, assembly GCF_059928025.1. Lineage (NCBI taxonomy): Eukaryota > Metazoa > Chordata > Mammalia > Artiodactyla > Monodontidae > Delphinapterus > Delphinapterus leucas. The sequence goes on along the minus strand of NC_143130.1, from coordinate 17,193,696 downwards.
ATTTGAGAGTCAATTAAAAAAAAACCCTGCCGTACGACAGGGGACATCCTTGGAGCAAGGAGAGAAAAATGGAAAGCTCATCACCAGACAGACACGTGAATGTGGAATTTTAGAGAGAAAAAGTGGCCAAGTGCCAGAACTTAAAAGAACAAATGATGCCTTTTAGGCCATGGAAGCCTGGGGCAAAGCTAATGGTTTAGGGAAAGGTCACCTTGCCAGTAACGACTGTGGTCAAAACTGGGTTCAGTTTAGCAAAAGGCAAGATCATTAGCCCCAAACCTCTTTAGAAAATAGTACTACCTGATTATAAAGGAAGATGATATTTTTATTATTTTAAATTAGTTTTCAGATACTGTTCAGGCCTCTCTCCAAATAGCTTCCTTTCAGCTTTCCCAGCTCCTGCCCTATCTATAATTCTATGTGAGCAACGGGTGCTGAGACCTGTATTAAGTGACTCCATGCTTGGCTCATCTCAGAAGGCCTGTCATAGACATTTGGGGCAAAACTACTTCTTTGAGGTGTCAGTAGCTCATTTTTCTAGGAAAATAGATCCATAGTTAAAAAACCCATCTCCTAATACAGCTGATATTTCCAGTCCCCATTTGCTCTCTGGGGAGAAGACCTCTTGTTGATTATTGCAAAAATATGCCAGAGATAACAGAAATCCTGCCTGTATTTAGTTCCCAGAGAGAAACCTTAAAGCTATTCATAAGTTTTTGTGTGTTTTGGGTCCTTTTTGTTGTTGTTTTAGGCTATTTATGACCAACAGGGATTCCATCACCTATAAGCTCACCATGTAAGAGCTCTTTGCTGTAAAATGCCAAACGAGTGGAAGAAAAGTGAAAACTTAGATCTTCTAGGAGTTTCCCACACCTTTACTTGGCATATAATAGCACAGATGTGGGCCGTTTGCATTATCTTCTGATTTTATACCTCTGTCCCTGCCCACCACTGGAATAGATGCTCTCCTGTGGAAAGGCAGGGCTGTAAGACCCCCGAGAGATGACTTGGTCCAGATGTGTCATGAGTCATTCAGATCTCAAGAGGGTAAGGACGCACCTGCCTGGGTTTAAGACAACTCAGTCTTCCTGTACCTGGGTGTCTCTGTCCGTAAAACAGGGATAATATTAGTACCTACCTCCTGTGACTGTTGTTGGGAGAGTTCAACAGGCTTTTTAACAAGCGCACAGATGTGCGGGACCTAGCTCGCTGCTATCACTGTCATCACTTTAACTACAATTATTGTCTCACTTAACTGCCGATTTATATTTACGCATCTCTTTCGGTAATTTTCTGGAGCTCTGGAGTACCATTTTGGCCTACCGCTCCCTTTACTTTCCTTGGGAGTCTGTTGTGTAGAACATGAGTGCTGCTATGGAAATAAAATAGAACTTCAAAGCCTAAAAACGGCCGCTCGTTTGTTTAATAGGTAGCATCAACTATTGACAAATAGTCAAAGTTCCCCTGCCTGGGTCAAACTTTGCTTTTCAGTATCATGAACGAGGGTTTCATTGATAAACTACGGCTAAGTCAGAAAGTGGGTATTTGCATAAACACACTTGGCCCAACTCATATGTGAAGATGGCTTCTAAGTGCCGGAAGAGCATCTGAATAAACTTTCTAGAGCAAGTGGACCACAGCCACTTCGAGTGCATCGGCATCCTCCTGTCTCAGTCCCCACGCAGGTGCTGTGGGGACCACAGTTCTTTCTTTCTTGGCCAAGAAACAGCTATAAAGAGAGTGGATTAGAAAGGCCCAAGTCTTTTTTTTTTTTTAAACATCTTTATTGGAGTATAATTGCTTTACAATGTGGTATTAGTTTCTGCTGTATAACAAAGTGAATCACCTATATGTATACATATATCCCCATATCCCCTCCCTCTTGCATCTCCCTCCCACCCTCCCTATCCCACCCCTCTAGGTGGTCACAAAGCACCAAGCTGATCTCCCTGTGCTATGCGGCTGCTTCCCACTAGCTATCTATTTTACATTTGGTAGTGTATATATGTCCATACCATTCTCTCACTTCGTCCCAGCTTACCCTTCCCCCTCCCCACGTCCTCAAGTCCATTCTCTATGTCTGCGTCTTTATTCCTGTCCTGCCCCTAGGTTCTTCAGAACCATTTCTTTTTTTTAGATTCCATATATATGTGTTAGCATACTGTATTTGTTTTTCTCTTTCTGACTTACTTCACCCTGTATGACAGACTCTAGGTCCTTCCAGCTCACTACAAATAACTCAATTTCTTTTCGTTTTATGGCTGAATAATATTCCATTGTATATAGGCGCCACATCTTCTTTATCCATTCATCTGTCGATGGACACTTAGGTTGCTTCCATGTCCTGGCTATTGTAAATAGAGCTTCAGTGAACATTGTGGTACATGACTCTTTTTGAATTATGGTTTTCTCAGGGTATATGCCCAGTAGTGGGATTGCTGGGTCGTATGGTACTTCTACTTTTACTCTTTTAAGGAACCTCCATACTGTTCTCTATAGTGGCTGTATCAGTTTACATTCCCACCAACAGTGCAATAGGGTTCCCTTTTCTCCACACCCTCTCCAGCATTTGTTGTTTGTAGATTTTCTGATGATGGCCATTCTGACCGGTCTGAGGTAATACCTCATTGCAGTTTTGATATGCATTTCTCTAATGATTAGTGACGTTGGGCATCCTTTGATGTGTTTGTTGGCAATCTGTATATCTTCTTTGGAGAAATGTCTCTTTAGGTCTTCTGCCCATTTTTGGATTGGGTTGTTTGATTTTTGATATTGAGCTGCATGAGCTGCTTGTAAATTTTAGAGATTAATCCTTTGTCCATTGCTTCATTTGCAAATATTTTCTCCCATTCTGAGGGTTGTTTTTTCATCTTGTTTATGATTTCCTTTGCTGTGCAAAAGTTTTTGAGTTTCATTAGGTCCCATTTGTTTATTTTTGGTTTTATTTCCATTTTTCTAGGAGGTGGGTCAAAAAAGGGTCTTGCTGTGATTTATATCATAGAGTGTCCTGCCTACGTTTTCCTCTAAGAGTTTATAGTGTCTGGCCTTACATTTAGGTCTTTAATCCATTTTGAGTTTATTTTTGTGTATGTTGTTAGGGAGTGTTCTAATTTCATTCTTTTACATGTAACTGTCCAGTTTTCCCAGCACCACTTATTGAAGGGGCTGTCTTTTCTACATTGTATATTCTTGCCTCCTTTATCAAAAATAAGGTGACCATATGTGTGTGGATTTATCTCTGGGCTTTCTATCCTATTCCATTGATCTATATTTCTGTTTTTGTGCCAGTACCATACTGCCTTGATTACTGTAGCTTTGTAGTATAGTCTGAAGTCAGGGAGCCTGATTCCTCCAGCTCCTTTTTTCTTTCTCAAGATTGCTTTGGCTATTCGGGGTCTTTTGTGTTTCCATACAAATTGTGAAATTTTTTGCTTTAGTTCTGTGAAAAATGCCATTGGTAGTTTGACAGGGATTGCACTGAATCTGTAGGTTGCCTTGGGTAGTATAGTCATTTTCACAGTGTTGATTCTTCCAATTCAAGAACATGGCATATCTCTCCATCTCTTTATATCCTCTTTAATTTCTTTCATCAGTGTCTTATAGTTTTCTGCATACAGGTCTTTTGTCTCCTTAGGTAGGTATTTTATTCTTTTTGTTGCAGTGGTAAATGGGAGTGTTTCCTTAATTTCACTTTCAGATTTTTCATCATTAGTGTATAGGAATGCAAGAGATTTCTGTGCATTAATTTTGTATCCTGCTATTTTACGAAATTCATTGATTAGCTCTAGTAGGTTTCTGGTAGCATCTTTAGGATTTCTATGTATAGTATCATGTCATCTGCAAACAGTGACAGTTTTACTTCTTCTTTCCCGATTTGGATTCCTCTTCTTTCTTTTTCTTCTTGGATTGCTGTGGCTAAAACTACCAAAACTATGTTGAATAATAGTGGTGAGGGTGGACAACCTTGTCTTGTTCCTGATCTTAGAGGAAGTGGTTTCAGTTTTTCACCATTGAGGACGATGTTGGCTGTGGGTTTGTCATATATGGCCTTTATTATGTTGAGGAAAGTTCCCTCTGTGCCTACTTTCTGCAGGGCTTTTATCATAAATGGGTGTTGAATTTTGTCCAAAGCTTTTTCTGCAGCTATTGAAATGATCATGTGGTTTTTCTTCTTCAATTTGTTAATATGGTTTATCACATTGATTGATTTGCATATATTGAAGAATCCTTGCATTCCTGGAATAAACCCCACTTGATCATGGTGTATGATCCTTTTAATGTGCTGTTGGTTTCTGTTTGCTAGTATTTTGTTGAGGATTTTTGCATCTATGTTCATCAGTGATATTGGCCTGTAGTTTTCTTTGTGACATTTTTGTCTGGTTTTGGTATCAAGGTGATGGTGGCCTCGTAGAATGAGTTTGGGAGTGTTCCTCCCTCTGCTATATTTTGGAAGAGTTTGAGAAGGATAGGTGTTAGCTCTTCTCTAAATGTTTGATAGAATTCACCTGTGAAGCCATCTGGTCCTGGGCTTTAGTTTGTTGGGAGATTTTTAATCACAGTTTCAATTTCAGTGCTTGTGATTGGTCTGTTTATATTTTCTATTTCTTCCTGGTTCAGACTTGGAAAGTTGTGTTTTTCTAAGAATTTGTCCATTTCTTCCAGGTTGTCCATTTTATTGGCATATCATTGCTTGTAGTAATCTCTCATGATCCTTTGTATTACTGCACTGTCAGTCGTTATTTCTCCTTTTTCATTTCCAATTCTGTTGATTTGAGTCTTTTCCCTTTTTTTCTTGATGAGTCTGGCTAGTGGTTTATCAATTTTGTTTAATTCTTAAAGAACCAGCTTTTAGTTTTATTGATCTTTGCTATTGTTTCCTTCTTTTCTTTTTCATTTATTTCTGATCTGCTTTTATGATTTCTTTCGTTCTGCTAACTTTGGGGGTTATTTTGTTCTTCTTTCTCTAATTGCTTTAGGTGTAAGGTTAGGTTGTTTATTTGAGATGTTTCTGGTTTCTTGAGGTAGGATTGTATTGCTATAAACTTCCCATTAGAGCTGCTTTTGCTGCATCCCATAGGTTTTGGGTCGTCGTGTTTTCATTGTCATTCATTTCTAGGTATCTTTTGATTTTCTCTTTGATTTCTTCAGTGATCTCTTGGTTATTTAGTAGTGTATTGTTTAGCCTCCATGTGTTTGTATTTTTTACAGATTGTTTTCCTGTAATTGATATTTAGTCTCATAGCATGGTAGTCAGAAAAGATACTTGATAAGATTTCAATTTTCTTAAATTTACAAAGGCTTGCTATGTGACCCAATATATGATCTATCCTGGAGAATGTTCCATGAGCACTTGAGAAGAAAGTGTATTCTGTTGGTTTTGGATGGAATGTCCTGTAAATATCAATTAAGTCCATCTTGTTCAATGTATCATTTAAAGCTTGTGTTTCCTTATTTGTTTTCATTTTGGCTGATCTGTCCATTGGTGAAAGTGGGGTGTTAAAGTCCCCTACTATTATTGTGTTACTGTCAATTTCCCCTTTTATAGCTCTTAGCATTTGCCTTATGTATTGAGGTGCTCCTATGTTGGGTGCATAAATATTTACAATTGTTATATCTTCTTCTTGGATTGATCCCTTGATCATTATGTAATGTACTTCCTCGTCTCTTCTAACAGTCTTTATTTTAAAGTCTATTTTGTCTGATATGAGAATTGCTACTCCAGCTTTCTTTTGATTTGCATTTGCATGGAATATCTTTTTCCATTCCCTCACTTTCAGTCTGCATGTGTCCCTAGGTCTGAAGTGGGTTTCTTGTAGACAGCATTTATACAGGTCTTGTTTTTGTATCTGTTCAGCCTGTCTACCTTTTGGTTGGAGCATTTAATCCATTTACATTTAAGGTAGTTATTGATATGTATGTTCGTATTACCATTTTCTTAATTGTTTTGGGTTTGTTATTGTAGGTCTTTTCCTTCTCTTGTTTTTCCTGCCTAGAGAAGTTCCTTTAGCACTTGTTGTAAAGCTGGTTTGGTGGTGATGAATTCTTTTAACTTTTGCTTGTCTGTAAAGTTTTAATTTCTCCATCAAATCTGAATGAGATCCTTGCTGGGTAGAGTAATCCTCATTGTAGGTTTTTCCCTTTCATCACTTTAAATATGTCCTGCTACTCCCTTCTGGCTTGCAGAGTTTCTGCTGAAGGATCAGCTGTTAACCTTATGGGGATTCCCTTGTATGTTATTTGTTGTCTTTCCCTTGCTGCTATTAATATTTTTTCTTTGTTTTTAATTTTTGATGGTTTGATTAGTATGTGTCTTGGCATGTTTCTCCTTGGATTTATCCTGTATGGGACTCTCTGTGCTTCCTGGACTTGATAGACTATTTCCTTTCCCATATTAGGGAATTTTTCAACTATAATCTCTTCAAATATTTTCTCAGTCCCTTTCTTTTTCTCTTCTTCTTCTGGGACCCCTGTAATTTGAATATTGGTGCATTTACTATTGTCCCAGAGGTCTCTGAGACTGTCCTCAATTCTTTTCATTCTTTTTTCATTTTTCTGCTCTGTGATAATTATTTCCACTATTTTATCTTTCAGGTCACTTATCCATTCTTCTGCTTCAGTTATTCTGCTATTGATTCCGTCTAGAGAACTTTTAATTTCATTTATTGTGTTGTTCATCATTGTTTGTTCGCTCTTTAGTTCTTCTAGGTCCTTGTTAAACGTTTCTTGTATTTTCTCCATTCTATTTCCAAGATTTTGGATTATCTTTACTATCATTACTCTGAATTTGTTTTCAGGTAGACTGCCTGTTTCCTCTTCATTTGTTTGGTGTGGTGGGTTTTTACCTTGCTTCTTCATCTGCTGTGTGTTTCTCTGTCTTCTTAGTTTGCTTACCTCACTGTGTTTGGGGTGTCCTTTTCGCAGGCTGCACGTTCGTAGTTCCCATTGTTTTTGGTGTCTGCCCCCAGTGGCTAAGTTTGGTTCAGTGGGTTGTGTAGGCTTCCTGGTGGATGGGACTGGTGCCTGTGTTCTGGTGGATGAGGCTGGATCTTGTCTTTCTGGTGGGCAGGACCACATTCAGTAGTGTGTTTGGGGATGTCTGTGACCTTATTATGGTTTTAGGCAGCCTCTCTGCTAATGTGTGGGGTTGTGCTTCTGTCTTGCTAGTTGTTTGGCATAGGATGTCCAACACTATAGCTTGCTGGTCATTGAGTGGAGCTGGGTCTTAGCATTGAGATGGAGATCTCTGGGAGAGCTTTCGCTGTTTGATGTTATGTGGAGCTGGGAGGTCTCCGGTGGACCAATGTCCTGATCTTGGCTATCCCATCTCAGAGGCACAGGCCTGACACCTGGCCAGAGCACCAAGACCCTGTCAGCCACACGGCTGCTACTGTTGGAGGGTCTCCTGCAGAGGTGGGTGGTGGCTGTGGCTTACGGCAGGGCCAAGGACACTGGCAGCAGAACTTCTGGGAAGTACTCCTTGGCATGAGCCCTCCCGGAGTCTGAGGCCCAAGTCTTGAAAACTAACACTGTCAAGGCAGAGCGCTGGGTACTGCAATGTCCTCAGAGGCAGCTCGAGGAGCGGCTGGGAAGCAGGGGGTTTGCTCTGGCCTCTCCAGATGCCCTGAAACCACTTCTTCTATCCTTCTGTGCTGTTCAGTGTCCCCATCTGATGGCCCCTCAGGAAGTGCCCAGGTTCTGCATCTGCTGTGATCTCATTTTCCATCTAAACAGACTTGCTTTCTTGCCTGTCTTCTTATGACTCTGCACTTGGCTAGGAATAACCTGATAAACTCAGTCTAGTTACCATGAATTTTGCACGCACGTGTGTGTGTGTGTGTGTTTGTCCATGTGGGGTTTGTGTACATGTATGTGTGTGGGTATGCATAGAAGCACAAGTGCAGGTGTTGCAAAAGATGTTAGTGGTTGAGCTTGTTAAACTCCCAGATTCGATTTAAATTTTAGCAAACGTCAGTGATGACCTAATTCCAAAAAGAGAGTCCTGGGCACAGAGTCAGGACCAGCAGGGAAAGTTGCCCAAGGAATTCGATTCCTCTGTCTCTCAGGTCCTGCAACATCGATATGAGTGGCCTGAATATTATGTTGGCTTTGAAAATAATATTAGAGAGAAAATGATGCGTAGGCCAAATCCAAAGGCCCTGATTGACCTAAGCTTCATGACTAGTGATTTAAAAAATTAAAATGGTTATTGTTGGAAGAGGACTTCAAGACGTAGGGGAGACACATAGTGGCAGAGTTTTGAAAGCTTTTGATCTTGCTTTATGCATTAACATTACTGAAGAACATCCTAGCGGCCACAGTGGCTGGGCTGTCTTGCACCTCTTACCACCCGGGCATCTGGCCGAGCCTGAGCCGAGTAGCTCGAAAAGGTACTTGGCCTCCTGCCAACTCCTGCATCTCTGGTTAAGAACCGACTCACCTGGACTAAGTGGTGCTGAGTCCTCGTTCTGCCACTCAGCAGCTCTCTTAGTTTCCTAAATCTGTAAAACAGTGACAATAATACCTAATTCGCAGTGTCGTTGAGATGAGTTGACATCACAGGTACATGGCTAGGTGCCTCGCAGGCTTACCTACAATGTTAGTTTCACTTCCCACGTAGTCAGTTTCCTCATGGTAGAAATGGGGCTTTGACTTACTCAAGATTTATTCCAGATCAGCGCAGATATTTCTATGTACCAGTACAACAGAAATTGACAGAATTTTACCAATGATGGCTGATCGACAAAGTTAATCCTCAACAAAGTCAGTTTATCATCCCTGCTTTTTCTGGAAAGGCAGAGGCCAGGATTCGTGGTATTAGGGTATATGAGAGCTTTCAGGCCGTCAACTTGTAACAAATTATGTCCAACACAAGTATGGTAATTTTGTGACAATTTTTACTCTGCGGGAAGTTGAGATGAGATGACCGAATGTATGATTTTCGTGTTTCAACTTTTCTGCACCACCTTATTATCTTTAAATAGAAAATAATGTACAAACAAAATGGTTAGGTACTCTTGTTATTCCCACTCTTTTTCTGTGAGATCTCTTCAAAACCTCTTGGTCTTCAAGCTGTCTACGAAGTGCTGCTTTCCAATATTAAGGGCCACGGTTTCAATTGGCCTTCTTTCCCTTGCCTCCCGTTATTTACGGGTGCTGATTCTAAATGCTAAAATTCCAATTTACTAGTGTAATTACCCAATTTATATGCATAAAGGGGTTGCCACTCACAAAAATTAATGCAGCCCGAAGTACTGCAGGTAAGGCCAGTTCAAATGTGATTCTCACTTAACATATTCAGTCCTGGCCAGGAACTCCACTGGCTAGATTATTTTAGTTACTACATCTCTTAATTTTATATCAGTGCCATGATGGGGTCCTGTTCTGAGTGCCCACGGAGGGATCCGGATTGGATCTTGTAGGTGGCGGGGAACTTCGGTGGGTTCTTCAGGAGGGTGATATAATGGAACTGGAATTTTTGCGAAATGAATTTGTTCACCTCTGCAGGGTGATTGGCAGATCCTGAGGTCTGGAGACACAAGAGGAAGCCATCACCAGGGAAACCATGTGGGCTGGAAACCATGGCCTGGGGATCTGGAAGGGAAATGCATCTGGTGGGTAGTGGGTGGATAAAGAAGTTTAGTGATGGCTTAACATTCATGCTGACTGATAGTCCCAAGTTGCCCAAGAAAATAATACAGGCCTTTGACTGGAAGGGGAGGTGATTTAGGAATTCCTGCTAGGAAATAAATAGTAAGCTTGGTAACAGCATGGTCTTTGGTGGCAGGGACCACATCTCGATTCCTGTGTTCCCTGTATTTTATATAGTGTTATGACCTGAGTGCATAGATGCTCAATAAAAACTCTGATGGATAATTGACTGAATAACCTGTGAACATCTGAATTATATAATCACAAGGCAAAGCAGGTCCAGGATGGCTGGTTCAGGGTTTTTGCCATTGAAGGTTTACACAACTGACAATTTTCACTGTATAAGATGGCCAGTTAATAGAAGACATGCTTAAACAGCCTGTTCCAGAAATCTGATAGACTTCTATTTCTCCAGCTTCCTTGATCTGCTGTCTGATTGTGGCTGGGTTGCAGGTTTCCCCTCACTCTGCTGTTAGGCAAACAGTGAGAGAAAGTAGAACTCAGGGTCTCTAAACCTGGGTTGGTATGGTTGTGTTAGGAGACAGGAGGGAACCTATGTCACCTGGGAGCCACATAGATTGAACGTTCTAAAGTCACACTCATGAAGTCCCCTGAACGCCGTTCTGCAGCTGGACTGTGCTGGCTGGGGCCCAGTGATGACAGGAACCCTGGCTGCTCATCAGATGACAAACAAGTGGATGCCATAAGCCCTGAAGTTATGCAACACTCATATCTGCCCTGAGTTCACATCTATTAAAAGCTGCTTGATACTAGAGTAAGTTCTATCTTTGGACCTGGCAAGCTTTTTTTGAGATCTTAAAATGACTTGCCATTTAGGAAGGCAAGAGTCCAAAGGCTTGAAATGACCACGTATTTGGATTTGCTTTTCCAGTGTCCTGCAAAGAGGAAATCTCCCTTTTTCTGCCCTCCCTGTTCTCTCATCTCTTTCTTTTTGGTTCACCACCCTGTGGGTCTGGTGCTCATTTATTCAACAATCTGTATAAATTTAACATCAAATGATTAATGATTTCCCTGCCAAATTTAAGGAGACAATTGCACTCAAACCCCTCTGATATCAATGGCATATTTAAAAGTCTAATTTAACAGTAACATACTTGGCTTTTTGTTTCCTTTTGATTTGCCTTACCTTTTTTCATCAACTTAGGAGATTTTTCAGCTACAGATTCTTCTTGACTCTCAGTGTATGTAGGCGCCCTGGGCACCTTTATTTATTTATCTTTTTTGAAAATTTTTTTTTTAATTGAAGTAAAGTTGATTTACAATATTATGTTGCTTATATATTTTATATATAGTAGTGTGTACCTGTTAATCCCAGACTCCTAGTTTATCCGTCCCCCCTTTCCCCTTTGGTAACCATAAGTGTGTTTTCTATGCCTGTGAGCCTGTTTCTGTTTTGTAAATAAGTTCATTTGTATCATTTTCTTTCAGATTCCACATATAAGTGATATCATATGATATTTGTCTTTCTCTCCCTGACTTACTTCACTTAGTATGATAATCTCTAGGTCCATCCATGTTGCTGTAAATGGCATTATTTCTTTCTCTATTATGGCTGAGTCCCTGGGCTGATTTAGAAGGGAACATGGTAGTGAGAAGGTCAGAATGTGCCCTTTCTGCTCTGGCAAGACAAAGATGTTCGCATGAGTGGCGCTGCTAAAAGCAGGCTCCTCTACTGGCCTGTTTATCTTCACGGGTCACGTTTGAGGAATTCTTTCTATCCCAAGTCTCCTGATAGGGAAAGTGAATTCCAAACCCGAGGCCAATACTTTGAAAGGTTATGGGAAAAATAAATACTTTAGTGTCTGCAAATAATCTTTTCTTGCTACAAGAAAAATATATCTATTAATAAAATAAAAATTGTTGTGCAAATATTTCTTCAAAGAGAGGCAATAAAAATGACAAGGTGCTTTACACGAAGGCCTCCAGCCCATGGTAAATGTCCTGAGTTGCTACAAATGCTGTATTAAGCCCAGAGTAAAGTGCTCGTTGGACATGAGATTATCAGTCGTGGGCTCGGGGAAGCAGGGTTCGAGCAGAGGGGTTCCCAGCTCGTAGAAAAGCCAAGCCAGAGATGGGCCTTGTCAGTGCATTTGCCTGACTCCTAACTCCTTTGCTTCCAGAAGGTCTGAGTGAGAAGGGAATGGAAAGAAATGACTGGAGGGTCTAGGTCGCACGTGGTATATAAACAAAATTCAGGGTCGTCAGTACCTCTGGCAACTTTTTAGGCTCTCACAGCCAGAAAGCTTATTTTAAAATCTATAACTGGGAAAATATGAGATGTTAAATATCTACTCTTCATTTTATTTCTTTTTCCTTTACCCTTCCCCCTCCTTCAGGTAGAGGGATATTTGAAACTGCTAAATATTTCAAAGGTAGTATTAAGGGATTAATAAACTGGAATTTTAAATTCCATAGGTGTAGAAGTATCTTTAGATACTTCTAAGCCTTTAGAAAGGCTTCGGCTAGTTTGAGATACTTGGGGTTTGCACTTTTTAAAATAATACAATTAGGAGTCCAGTAAATGTCTTCAGGAGATGTGGAATGATAAAAACAAATCCTCATCTGTAAAACTAAAATTTTTGAAATACATATTTATTTTCTAACTGTAATACATGTGGATTGTAGAAGTGGAAAATAAGAAGAATATGAAGAAGAACCTTTTAATAGAACTATTGGTAATCCTACCACCTTTAATTATTTTGGGAATGTGGCAGAGAAATACACATTCACATACACAAAGAAACTACACTAGCATCATATTAAATATACAGTTACATGCCCACTTCTTTCCATGTAACATTTTTTATCTTGAGCATTTACCATAACATTAGCTGTATATCAGAAATGCCGTTTTTGAAGACCGAACAGATTACTATCTCATAGATTTCCCCAAATTAATTTTACCTCACTGTATGCCATTTAGTTTCCAATTCTAGTTATTATAAAGGTTTACCTCAGTGAACAATTGTGTATGTGCTTGTGTGTAAATAGCTGGATAAATAGATCATTTTCTTAGAATAATGTCTAGGAGAAGAATTACTAGGTCAAAGATTATGAGCATTTTTGCAATCCAAGTTTGGATCCCAGGTCAGTTTTTCAAAGTCATCCGTGCCAGGAGTTACTGATTTGAGGCCGGTTTCCTTTGGCGAGGGGTGGTCCATCACAATGAGCAATTCCAATTTATGATGGGTATCATCCCCTTTGGCAGACTCAAGCCTCTGTCAGCTCGGCAGCAGTGGGCTCCATCCAGGCCTGATTTTACCTCCACCTGCGCAGAGTTCATTTTGGACCCTGGAGGAAGGCCCGTCCATCCACAGTGAGCTCATCATGGGCAGAGGAAACAATGTTGGCCATTGAGATGCTGGCCGGAGGCATAAACTTTGTGCAGGTGCTGCATCTCTCCTTCAGTTCACCAGCTGCCCCTGGAGAGCCAAGTGAACTGCTTACCCCTCAAACGCCCTTCCTATCCATATGAGGGAGAAGGGTAACGAATGTCTACTAGATGAAGCAGTTTATCTTTAGAAAAATAAGAACTAACGTGGGAAGAGCATCTGTGGAAGGTGCTGTATTCTATTTTTGGCAAAATGTGAGCATCTATGGATAAATTGCTTTGTCTACAGCACATTCAGATTTTACCACCTGTGAATTCAATTGAGTCGGTACCTAAGTACTGATTTGGGTAATATGCTCATTTATAAAGTTGGTGCCTGTGATTTATCCTTACAACAAAGGGGAGTTGGTTTTCTTTGGATTTTCAAAGTTAAAAACATGGTTATCTTACTTTAGGGTAGTTTAAAGTTTAAAGGAGGGCAGTGACCCAGGGTCATTGGTCACTTTGTGCAAACATCTGTTTTCCTCTGCATCACAAAGAAATGTAGCCTCCCTGTTTTCAATTATTACACTATTCTTGGGGCTTCAGGGAGTCCCCGTTCTAGCCACTGTTGGTTCCCCAGGCTGCCCTCAAACAGCAGCTCTGAAATGGCAGCCAGTGTGGAAGCCAGGTTTATCAGGCCACAGGGACAATGAAAAGGACGTGTGGGAGTGAAGCAGTTGGCAACGTCCATGTAAAGAACATTCAGGTGTTTAATAACTACGATTGCACTCGGAACCCCCATGGGAGGCATCCACACCGTCCAGACATCACTGTTTTGCCTCAGCACGTCAGTCTGTCTGTGGTTTGGGCTGGAAGGTTATGGGTTTTTGGATGTGCGCTCTGTGAAAGGAGACATGGACAGTGCCTCCTTCATCTCCATCCTCAGAGCCCAGCACTTGGCCGAGCCCACACTGTGGCTAGGAATCCATGGGAAAGGGCCTTAACATAACAGATATTTCCTATAGCATTTAGATTTGTACTAGGGAAAAAAAACTGGGAAGAGGTGCCTCTGCTGATCCTGTGGCTAATTTTGTTCCCTCTAGTGAGGACGTGTATTAAAATTAAAGCAAAAATATTTTATAAAAAAATATTTGCATTCCAGGAGAACTTCCTGTAGAACATCACATAGAATCCTCTTACTCATTGTCATTGAATCAAGGAGTTGCTATGGACCTTGAGAGATCTCTCTGACCTGATGCCTTTCAGTAAATGAATGACCAAGCCACCCAGAGCAGACCAGGCTTATACTTTGTTCCTAAAGAGCCCCATGATGATAGCAAGTATTGGCGAGTATGGGAGGAAACGTGTTCTCACTAGACACTGCTGCCTATAAGTTGGTACTTTCAGCATTGTCTGTAATCGAAAAAATTAAAAACAGCTTAAATGTTGACAGTAAAGGAATAAACTCTTTAGATCCTTTTCATGGACTACTTTGTAAAAGGTGGATCAATATATACTGACATGGAAAGATAAGCAAGATGAATATTTCTGAAATGAAAAATATAGAATAATATGTATAGTAGGATAGTATCTGTCATATATAAATAGAATGCTCCCCACTAGATACATGTACTGGGTGTGGGTGTGTGTGTGAATGTAAGTAAAAGATCTGGAAAAGTACAGAGAAAATTATTGTGTTGCACACATTTTGAAACAGAAATTAGGTGTGGGGGGAGAAGCGTGGTCTAGGGGAACCTCAGCTTTATTTGTAATGTTTAAATTTTGGATAACTAGTGTTTATTTATTACTTGTATAGTTCATTTATTTATTACTTTTAATTTACTTTTGATATTACACTATTACTTCATTATAGGATTTACATATTACATATTTATTATTGTATATATTTTTTAATAAGGTAGAAGAAAATCTCTTGAGAGCAAGGTAGACAGCAAGCGCTCACTACGTACGTGTTGTCATAGAGATCGCCAAATGCGGTACATCATTTCAGCGTGTCGCATCCTGGATCGCAGACCTTCTTCCTTTGTCAAGTTGAAATCTTTCCCATTTTAGCTTGAACTGATGCTTACTTTTCCGGGTTTGCCCTCCTGTTGGGCATTTTGAAAATTCAGAGAACGCGATCAGCATTTCCTGCCTGTGGGCAACCCTCCAACAGGCCTGCCTTCAACTTAAGCCAGCTTTGCCTTCTCCCTGGAGGGCAGAGAGTTCTCATCTCTGCTCGCCCAGCTACTGGAGGGCAGTTGTGTTCACTGGCTGTGCTCACTTGAATGTGAACGCAGGGGCCTGCGCAGTGTTAGCCTCGGGACTCCTGGTCTGTCCACATCTTATCAGTGGCACACAGGAATGGTCCCTGTTGGCTGAGAGGAAAACATTAAGATTTATTTTTCTTTTTGAAGGTGATTGACCCCAGGAAAGAGTGCCCAGTACAGAATGTGAGCTGTCAAACTATCCTGGGGACAGTTAGTTCTCTGCGGCTCGTCGCATATCAATACATATGTGCAAATTTAGAGGTTTAACGACTCAAGCCAAACATACTTATCTACCCACAGTGGGGAAAAATGTTCACAGTAGATTATGTGAACTGTCGATCCAAGTTCTTTTTAACACATGAAAACAGCTGTCTTACTTTTCTCACAAGTCAGCAGCCTGTAGATTTCTATTACCTGAGTCAAATTTAACACAATTTTTTTTTTTTAAGTGATGAGCTTTATGATGAGAGACAAATAGAAAATTCCATCTTTGGTTGGTGGCAGGAGGGTGAGGGCAGCAGGATGAATCTATGGGAAACAGTACAACTATTCACAGAGAAGGTGAGGTGCCTCAGTCTTTAATTTCACTCTTTGGCCCTGTTGGGCTCCTCACACCAAATAACGATATTAGTCTCACCCCCATCCCCGCCAATTGAACCCCAGAGTGATGTTAAAATGATAGCCAGCACCGACAAGTTCTAGAAGCTTTCCCTTCTTTTGACAATTTCCGAATATTTAAAAAATGTCTCTCTTAGGTGGTTTCCATCTACACAAATTGATGAAAAGCATATGCTTTACAGAATACAGCACCAGAGGATGACGGAGGAGACAGGAGTTCTGACCTGCAGGATGGACTTCCAGCCCATCGTCCCCTCTACCAGCAGCAGCTCCTTGTGTCCCCATGGGAGCTCCACCCCCCGAGTGCCTGGCTAGGTATGGTTTCCTCTCTCCTATGGTGAGAGCAGGGCCACCCACAGACCGGGGGGTCTGCCCTTGTTCCTTCTCTTTCAGGTCCCGACAGAGGGATTCCTGGATGGAATCAGCTCCCTCTCTCCCGTGCCTTCCTTCATCCCGAGGGAGTCTTGAGAAGACACACACCCACCTCTTCCCAAGTCAGGGTCATCTGAACACTGAAGAACTCCTTCTGCCCATGAGTTTTTCAGGGCCTTAGAGTTACTTACAAGTCAGATTCCTCCCCCTAGCAGTTGGAAATATCCCTGTTATTGTGTCTGTGTCTTTTAAGATACCACGTGATAAACGTGTAGCCAACTGTAGGTTTGACGTGGCGGAAACAGGCTATTAGGTCCAAACCCTGGACCTTGGCTCTGTGTGGGATGTCCTGTCCACAGAACAGCAAAACAGGAGGGATTTGTGGCCTCTCCTCCCCTGCCTGTGCTGGGCCGCTGCTCTGGCCACACCTCCTCTGTCTGAGCTGTTTCAGTGGCCTCTGTCTAGGTTTCCAGGCTTCTCCTCTCTTGCTATGTCTCCCATGTCTTTCCCTGGCTCCCTTGTATTGCCTGCTGAACAATATTAAAATTATTTTAATAAAACCTCATTTTAGTATACAGAGGCCCTTTACTACAATATGCTTGCTGCCTATTGTAGGCTAATTGTGTGCCCCCGTGAGATTCAAGTCCTATTTCTCATACCTGTGAATGTGACCTTATTTGGAAATAGGGTTTTTGCAGATGTAAATGGTTGAGGTGAGGTCATCCTGGAGAGTAGGGTGGGTCCCAAATTCAACATGACTAGTGGCCTCTTAGGAAGAGAAAAAGAGAGACAGGGACATTCACCCAGAGTGAGCAAAGCCACATGACTACAGAGACATGTGATGCAGCTACAAGCCAAAGGATGTCAGAGATTACAAGGAGCCACCAGGAGCTAAGAGACGAGCACAGACCTGGCTCTTCCTCAGAGCCTCCAGAATGAACCCATCCTGCCGACACCTTGATTTGGACTTCCGACTTCCAGAACCACGAAACAATAAATTGCTGTGGTTTTAAGTCGCCCAGTTTGTAGTAATTTGTTAGAGCAGCCCTAGGAAACTAATGCCTCACCTCACCTGCCTCCCCAACCTGAGCCCAGCAAAGCAAACACTCCACTGCTCTCTGTACACAGCAGCCTCTCCTCAGATACCTGTGTCTCACCAGGAGCTTTTTTATCTTCAGGTCTGGCCCTGGAGACCACAGAGAAGGTAAGCTCAGAAAAAAAGGCAGTCAGATTCTGTCCGACCATAATGACCTCTGACTGTGAGATGTCTACTCCCCAGGTGGAAAAACTTACCTGGTCAGATAAAAGACTTATAATACAAATGCAATACAATTTGAAGCGAATTATAAAATAGACCAGTGCAGATTAACTAGCATGATATCTGTATAGGCCTTCCCCAGAGAATTTGAATGTTTGTGGTCACTTGAATGCAGGGGAATCAGAGGGTATGGGTGTAATAAGACTGGGGGCCCCAGAGAAAAGGTGTCCTCAGAGGAAGCCTGTCTCTGGTCAGGTTACCTAGGAGTGGGATCACTGACACCCAGGCAGGAGGAAGCCCTCACAATAGGTAACTGCTCCCAGCTCTACCATGTGCGCTGGACCACGTCCATGGTCAAACATGGCTTCAACCTTTGTGGTCAGACTCTTCTAGCTGCAAGGGAGCTACAGAAAATTTGAATACATTTCCATTTCTTTTAGTTTCTTTCTTTTGCTCTCTTTATCCACAGATACTTTCCCTGACTTCATTAGTTCAAGAAAATGCTGTAAAGTTTAAGTCTTCCCCCCCTGCCACATTTGTAGTGCAAGTGGCACTGTGGATGTAACACAGAAGAACAAACCTGACTCCATACTGGATCTCTTCCTTTAGCTCTAACCTTTGGGCTCTGCTGCCTGTGCTTAGTCATGTGCGCTCTGCTCCTTTTGTGAAAGAATGTTGCCTATAGCCTGAAATATACAGGAAAGCCCATTCTCAAGGCTCTGACCTTTAAAGGTATAACACTTTTCCATTCATATAGAGATAAAAAGTTGCAGAGCAGAGAATAACAATCGTCTTGTTGGAGGTTTATAGAAACGCTGTGACCAGACCTACCTGGACAGCTGCAAGAACAAGGATTCCACACCAAGAAGTTTGCAGCAACCAGCTACAGCCGCTCCCCTTTTAGTCTAAAAGAAGCCTGAATCCTAACAGGTAAGATGGTTCTTTGGGACACTACTCCACTATCTTCTTTGCTGGCTTTCTGAATAAAGTCACTATTCTTTGTGACTCTCAACTTATTGGCCTATTGTGTGGCGAGCACTACAAGCTTGGACTTAGTAACAAGGAGTCATCCATAGATAGAAACAGTTAGTACACAACTGAATGAATGAATGAGAGGATGGAAGTCTTTCACTAAATTAATATGCTGAAGCTTCTCAACCTGATGTTTTTCACAGGGTGAAAGAGCAGTGGGAGAAGATGCCTGGGTGGGTGGTGCACCCCCGGAGGCAGGCATGCCCTCTGGGATCTGAGGGGGACATCTCTCCCTTACAGGAAGAACAGCTGGTACTTCTTCCACTGCCTGGTTAAGAAGAAATTCTTTTCAGAAATCATGAAGGGTTTTGTCTTTATTAAGTTACGGATTTTTTTACGTTTGCATATTTCTGTTGTTTTCTTTTTTCTTTAACTCTAGGCTGTATCCATGGGATTTGTGTAACTAATTGGAAACAAAATTTCTGATATTCAATCCAGTCAGCCTTTTCCCACATGCTTGTTTCTTCAGAGGGGCTAGAACCTTCTCCAACTTGTGGACAGTACAAATTGCAGCTTCACTTCAGAATCAGAACTAAACATGGGTTCCAGTTGGCTCTGTCAGCCCCAGGCAAAACGGGGTACACTGCCTTCGCACGCACCCTCTTATGATTGCCTCTTAGCTATTTCTGAGCTACGTGGAAACAACTGCTTGCACGTGTACACACAGGCATGCACACACATACACACAGAGGCATGCACAAATACCCACGCTTGTTTTCTATAGGGAAAATCATTTATTCCACTTCATGGAATGAGGAGTCTACCGGCACCACTGGCTCAGTCTGGAAGTGAAGGAACTGAACCCCGTTTCAGCGCAAGGCAGTAGCCAAGGCTGCACAACTGAGCAGCCCAAGTATTTACCGTTGCATTTGTTGTTGATTTGGAAAACAAACAAATGTGTATTGACGTAAAGCAATATAAAAATTTGATTCAGGCATACTGACTTTTTCACACTTAGGCATCAGAGAGTAGCTGAGAAATGAGAGATTCAACCAGTAATGGATGTGTGCCAGCCCCTGGTTGTAAAGCACATTTGAAGGCTTCTCGTCTTAAATGTCTATCACTGTTTTTAGCACAAAACGAGTGCTCTGGTTGGTGCTTTGAATGTCTTAAGGGGAGTGGATGAGCACAGATGCTTGTGTTTCAGTACACTTTTTTCCTCCTCAAGCCCTTTGCTCTATCAGGATACACACAGAGGGATCGCCACAAGAAATCCATCCCCACCACCTCTGGCTTCACCAGGCACCCAGCAGAGACAAGTGAACTACCTCCCCTGACCCAGGACAGCCCATAACTCAGGGTAAATTGGAAATGGTGGGAAGTCTGAGAAGCCACTGTTTTGGTGCCGATTTCCCAAATACAGATGCTGCTGCTTTTTGACAGATGAATTAGCCTGCGGACTCCCAATCTTTGGGTAACTGCCAACACTTTATCACCGGGGTTCTGCTATCCTCAAATCTCCTTGTCTTCTAAAAGCTTATACTTTAGACCCATGAGCTAGAATGTGAGGAGGATTAAAATTATTGTTATCTCTTGAGATAGTTTATAAAAATGTGAGTTTTCTGTTATATTCACTGTAATCCTCCCATCCTGGGACCACGTCAGGGTGGCCAAGAGCTGACTGCCATCGTTTTGTAGTGCAGGAAGAGCTGCCATCCCGTGAAAGTGGGTGCCGTTTGATACAGGTGCTTCTTTGTATAGGAAACAGTATGGTCCCCAAATCACACGCAACTGTTATTTCATGCACTGAGTGAACGGAGTAATTATAGGTTCTGAAGAGACAGGGATTGTGGATTGAAGCCGCCTCAGTTTGGGCTTTCTTTTTGTGGAAGTGCTTTAATTATATCTTTAATGGCCTAGAATTCACAATAAACTGAAAAGGCAACACATTGCTATTCTTTCTGGGGTTGTATCGGCTGACCGTATTTGTTTTGTAAAATGATACAAGGAAATGGTGAAAAGGCTATAAATACTTCAGAGGAGATGCTTATCTCCCTCTGAACCGGGCAGATTTCTAACATCAGGGTGAACCCTGATGTGTATGTAGCATTTTAGGTTGTTTTGGGGGAGGGGCGTAGCACCCTTTTTCAGTTTTCAGCATCTGAGAGGTGGATTTCTCACGTTGGTCTTCTAACAAACATTGATTGTTGTCATCTTGCGTCGCTTCAGTAAGCCTAAGCTATAAAATAAAACAAGGAGGTTTGTACTGTTGGCATTTTCATAACGGGAAATAGTTGAAAAGCATTATCTTTTACCCAGACTTGAACTTTTAAAAATAAATTTAGAAGTTTTTTAAAAGTTTAGAAGGATATCATATTCCTCGAAAGGTTATAAACATGTTCCTTATTTCTTGAGCCATATAGAATGCATGATTAAATGAACTGAGAAAACATATAACAGTGCTTACAAAATTATTTTTATTGTGTTTGATGCATTAAAAAAGAAAGGATATTTTTAAATGGAGGCTGGTGATGACTTCCTTCTGGAGTCTCCTATGAGTGTGTTTATCAAATGCCGATCAACCAGGCAAATCTATGACTCAGTCATGTTAGTGCGGGAAAAAGTGGGTCAAAGCAATTACTTGGCCTTATATAGCTAAAAGGATTGGTTAAATGACCTAATTTTTTCACTGGCCGGTAGGTTTGGCATGATGCCCTGTAGCTATAGTCCACATTAGTTTTGGAGGCAGAGTAGACCCAAGACTGAAAAGACTCTCTGATTAGCTCCTTTGCTTTCTATATGTTTAGTATTATTTTACTGCTTTTCTCTTTGTTGAGGACAGTGGGATTCTCCCAAGCTCAGCAGGAACAACTTACCTCCTGACACTCTCCCATAGCCTCATCCATGACAAGAGAACAGAGAAAAAAGTGAAAAAATTCCTCTTTATAGATTCATGGATTCTCTTTTTACTTGCTAGAATCATCTAACACCTACTAGGCTATCTCACTGGAGATTGAGTATTGGTTTATATAAAAGTGAAATTCAAGGGAGTATTATTATTCTGTTCAGTTTTTAACACTGCGACATGGCACCCAGTTTGGTGACAATGTCCTGAGAGTCCTGATGTGACTCTTCTAGGCATCTAGTTGCATTATGAGGAGAACCCTCCTGGGGAAAGTCTCAGCCTGAGTAAGGTATGTATTGAGGCACGTGGAAGAACATTATTAAGGGCACTCTAACATCTGTGTCTCTAGTATCATTCGCCCGAAACTGCAAAGGCTCAAACAGCAGTCCTAGGAAGAGAAAGCTATAATAAAAACCTCAACCGACACAGAAAAGAGCTGTTTTCCTAAGAGCCCCGTAACAAACGCTAGGGGCAGCAGCCTCATGGCCAGCCTGAGAGCACAGCACCAGTGTAGACAGAGGGCACACTCTCCCTTTAAGCCTGTGGCTGGGATGTGAAACAGCTCCAGCAAAGGGCCTTCGCCCCAGCACTGTAGCAGCACAGGTGTTTCTGGGCAGGTGCATTTTCATGGGCATTTCAGGCTCTGGTGCCATCTCAGAAGTACCACGGTGGCACTGGAGCCTTTAGACACTGGTGGAAGGATCAGCCCACTGGCATCAACTGTGGCAACTTGTGTGTCTGTAGCAACTGGAAGCATCTCAGCAAGACACCAGATTAAAGGACAATGGCAGGCACCACAGCTTACCTGAGAGGACTCAATCACCCAGGAAATAACCTGCAGAGCCCCCTGGGAGGGAACATGAGGGTTGGAGGAGCGGGCCTTTCTGCATTTGTGTGGTCAGAGGAGAGTGAGACGGAGAAATTCCACTTTGTCACAATGAGAGTGACCTTACTGCTGTTCTTAGGCTGGGGGCGGCGGTGTCACCCAACGTGCGCCGTGTTTCAAAGGTTCAGCCTAAGTTGCTCGGAAAGGCTATGGATTTCTTGTATCCCAATCTGTTGGCAAGAATTACTTTTTGAAAATCCGAAGAGAAACTCTTTCAGTGCAGAGTTGCTGTCAAAGCCGTGTTATCTTGTCAACCGGGGTGTCAATTAAACCGGGCTTGAAGAAGCATGTTTGTAGCTCCCAATCATGTATGATCTCTTGGAATTTCAGGCAGCAATCCTCCACATACAGTGCATGCAGCATTTCTGTCATAATGTGAGAATGGGAATCATATGCTCTGCCTTCCTGAGGGGGAGGAAAATATTCTCTAATGTTTTCCAGAAATGACACTGTTTTTCATTATCTGGTGCATTTCATGTCTGTCGTTCAGCTCAGTACCTTGGATTCGCATCACAGTGGTTGTTTCCAGGGGCTGCACGGGGGTACCAGCGTTTTCCTCTGCTACAAGTTTGACAAGTACGTATCCATTTCTCTTGAGAAAACAAGACTAAATTCTTCTTCCCTGTCTCTCCACCTTACCTTCTGCCACCTCATTTATGCTATGACAAGTGTGTTAGCTCCATCTTGAAAACACATCCCCAGAAATACAAAATTGACATCGAAATAATGGATGTGGTTAAGGTACCACGAGCATTTTCTTTGCCATAGTTTACTGTTAAGACATCAACTTAGTTCTTGAAGGGATTTTGCAAAAATATAATCTCACAGTACGTTTCAAGACAGAAGGGGGCCATATGGTCTATCCAAACCCATCCACCTGTCTGTCCAATGTTTATACCATGGAATTCTTTTCTTCCTTGTCCAGCTCTTTGAATACACCCACAGTACATGTTTCATTGTTGCCTTTGGTAGACTGTTTTGCACAATAATTGTTCTCTGCATAAGGAAGGTGGGAACCTTTTTTTTTCCTTCCTAAAATCTGAAGGGGAAAAGGCTGACCATGACGCACTTGAATCTTATACTAGCAGGTGGGCAGTTAATTGGGAAATGAAAGCAACCTAACGCTAATTTGCAGGCGTTTTCAGATTTCGTGAGTAATTGCCATGGAAAAGGTAACTTGGGGGCAGGCTCAGTGGATCTGAACAACAGACATTTCTAAATATGGCTGTGGCATTTGTGACATATGTTCCTTGCCTAGAGGTGTAAGCAAAAGAGAAGCGTTGTTCCTAGCGGTAAACTTCGAATCAGAAGATATAGGACATTTTTCAAAGGAAAGTAAAAGCAAAGGGGGCTGCGGGTCTTCAGTGGAGTCAGACGTTCTCTCTGAGAGCTGCGTGCTGTATTGCAGTGTTGGCTTGATGCAGGTGCTGTTGCCTGAGGCTGACTTTCTCTCCCCAAAGCCAAGAGAAAGCCTGTGCCTGCAATTTTGAGGGGAGAGTAGGCATTTTACCCTCTAGCAGCTTATGCAAGACCTATGACCATGGCTTGCACCTAACAGGCACTCAACAAACAGAAGGTTTGGTGGAAATATGGAAGGTGTGAGCTTCCAAGGCCATCTTGAAGGGAGTGTCCAGACTGAGACGTTTGAAGGAACTAATGTTCTAACTCAGCACTGGTGGCCATGATGAATGGCAAAGAATGTGTTCGTTTTTGAATTTCTTCTCCTGTACATCTCTGTCCTCCTTACTGTTGACTCTTCCACCTCAATTTTTTTTTTTGAAGTATCGTTTATTTATAATGTTGTATTAATTTCAGGTGTACAGCAAAGTGATTCAGTTATATGTATAAATATGCATATATATATTCTTTTTCAAATTATTTTCCCTTATAGATTATTACAAAATATTGAGTAGAGTTCCCTGTGCTACACAGTAGGTCCTTCTTGTTTATCTATCTTATATATAGTAGTGTATGTATGTTAATCCCAAACTCCTAATTTATCCCTCCCCTTCACCTTTCCCCTGTGGTAACCGTAAGTTTGTTTTCTATGTCTGTGGCTCTATTTCTGTTTTATAAATAAGTTCGTTTGTATCAGTTTTTTTCAGATTCCTCATATAAGCGATATCATATGATATCTGTCTTTCTCAATCTGACTTACTTCTCTTAGTATGATAATCTCTGGGTCCATCCATGTTGCTGCAAATGGCAGTATTTCGTTCTTTTTTATGGCTGAGTAATATTCCATTGTATATATGTACCACATCTTTATCCATTCATCTGTCGATGGACACTTAGGTTGCTCCCATGTCTCGGCTACTGCTGCTATGAACATTGCTGTGGTGCATTTATCTTTGCAAATTAGAGTTTTCTCAGGGTATATGCCCAGGAGTGGGATTGCTGGATCATATGGTAGCTCTATGGAGAACAGTATGGAGGCTCCTTCCACTGCAGTTTGAATCCTGGACATTTAAGTGCTCTCACCCAAAATGAAACTGCATCATTAATTCATGTTCCTGAGGTAAACCAAGAACGAGGAAGAGTTTTACTGGATTCTTGGCCAAAGGCTGCCTCCTGTGCAAGAGAGCCGACAAAATTAGCCTGAGAATCTGGGATTATGGCCACGGGACAGCTTTGGGGCCCACATTGTCAGATGGCGCAGAGGCATATTTTATAACCACAGACATGTCCCTGGGGGTGGAGAGATGGAGTCTGTAACTGACTGGGTCCTAAAAACAACTGTTGTGTTTGGCTGACAATACAGCCTCGAATTCTGCCATATGGTGTCAGAGGCTCCTGACCAAGTCATAGCCGAGAGGGGACACGGCAGCCTCAAGGAAAGACTCTCTTTCATGAGGTAGGGAGGGGGTCACTAAGACTCACAGAATGTGTGTAGACTGAGGAAATTATCTTTAATGGGAGTATTTAAGGCATATGGGGAAGCATTTGGAAGAATCACAATTTGACTGCTGGCTCCCCAAGTCCCTAAGAAAAAAAATTCAGAAAAGGTGTCTTTACCATTTGTGAATTATGAAATAAACACATCTCCAGGGGGGTACATGGGGATGTGTCCATATTAATATTCCAGGGGTGTGGGCAATATTGACCCCGATGATTTTCTAAGTATTTGCAGTTCCTCCCCGACTGATTCATCTGAAATCAGTGCACTGCAAATCCTTCAAGGCTGCCAGATTCCTTTCCAAAGGAAGTGTTTCTTCCCATTACCTTTCAAATCAGCTCTCCCGGGTTTAGCCAAGTGCTGTATTTCAGCATGTAAAGGAGAGGAAGAGGAAGTTTGCCTCTTGAGAGGGGGAGAGAGGAGGCCAGGAGAGTAACTGCAGCCACATTAGAGAGGAAATGCGCCTGATGACTTTGCTGGGGCTTTCGCATCCTCACCATTTACCAGCAATTTACTAAATGCCTTTTGCTAAACTGCATCTTCGGCTCCCATTGTTCTACGGAACTGAAACAAGCCAGCACAGCACTGTCATCTATGTCAATAAGGTCACAAAATGGCTTTTGCTCCTTCTGCAGCAGACTACCTGCAACACATAAAAGAGTGCAGGGACGCACCCGAGCAAATTACCCTCCCAAGCTCATTTAAATAACATTTTCCCCTCATATATGCAAAATTCAGATGAATATTTACAACCTCCAGGAATAGGTACCACAGGAAGGAAAAAAAAAAAGAACGCCGCACGACCAACCCACCCCAGCCCTGCAAGTGTAGTCATTCTCAAAATGCTCCCCGAACAACTTGTTCTGGCTGCCGTTGCCCAGCAACAGTCCCACGGAGCTGTTCAGCCCGGCGCATGTAAAGCAGGGCGGGTTCTCTCTGCCGAGTGTCGACCGTCAGAATAGCAGCAGAGATGGAAAGCGAGATGTGCGGAGGGTCAAAGTCAGGGTCAGAAGTGCGGGTGGCCGTGACCCTAAACTCAGTTTGAAGCACCATTTGTGACCTTTTTCTGTGTTCCACGCTTGATGTTCGTCTTGCAATGAACCACCTAATCAGACTTCGGGGACCATGGGACCTTGGGGTTTCCGGAGTGTCAGGTCAATTTCTACCCATTGGCGTACTGCCCCCTATGAGGCAGACCATTATCTTGGCTTTGGAGAATCTCAAGGCTGTAAAGCTCTGAGTAGAGAGAGGATAAAGTGGCTGGGAGGCCTTGACAAAGCTCATCCAGGGCTTCGGCTGGACCCAGTGCAACCCGCCTGTGCAATGGCAACTCCTTTAGAGAAAGCCCACCCTGTGTGAGGGGCGTTTTCCTTCTTCCAAAGGTAGAGGAATATGGTTTTGTTTTGTTTTGTTTTGTTTTGCGGTACTTGGGTCTCTCACTGTTGTGGCCTCTCCCATTGCGGAGCACAGGCTCCGGACGCGCAGGCTCAGTGGCCATGGCTCACGGGACCAGCCGCTCCGCGGCATGTGGGATCTTCCCGGACCGGGGCACGAACCCGTGTCCCCTGCATCGGCAGGCGGACTCTCAACCACTGCGCCACCAGGGAAGCCCGAGGAATATGTTTTTATTCCTCTTTCTAATAGATGTACATGTACAGAAGAAAAAGAGAAAAAGGAAGGACTCGTGTAAAATAATCTATCACCATATGGCACTAATCACTCATCTTAAGAGAGTTATGGAAGTATGTAAGAGTCGGCTACAGTGGACTCAGGCCAAAGCTGGCCTTGATCTAAGGCCTGGGGTGAACTTTCATTGTATTTCTAGATATTTTTTAGGTGGTATGGTAGAGCTAAGCAACAGATGACTTAATTTATAATTGAGATTTTACTTATTTATTGGTTATTAATTTCTGATATGATGAAGGAGTTTTATTCAACACAACTTACAACTATTTGGGGAAGCAATTAATTCATAATTGTTTAATCTATGACCGAGCTAAGCAAAATAGTGACAATACATCTGAAAACTACCACGTGAAATTTCCCCAAGTACTTCTTTGATTAGGAAGCCTGTCCTGCTCAAAGCTCTTTAGTGAGTCTCCATTCCTCAGGATAATATTTCAACCCCTACTTTAGCGAGTGTCCAGCATTGCTTGGACTTATCTTGCTAAGCCTGATCTCCCACTCCTTCTCTTGGTGAAACCTGGGCTTCACTCACCCAAAGGTGCGGCATGACAGAGCAGAGACAGCAGAGAAAGGGGTCCAGCACCTGCGTTCTGGTCTTGGCTCCCTCCTAACTAGTTGTGTGATTAACAAGCGCCTTAACTTCCCCTGGGCTTGGTTTCCTTACAAGAGCACTGTAGGCACGAGCCCATGTGATTCCAAGTCCCCACACACCCAGACCCCGACTCCACCAGAGCACCTTACACTGTGGTCTACACTCTCACTGTAGATCCTTCCGTTTCTGTCTTTCCCGACATTGCTCCCTCCTCGTTTTCTTTCATCGAATGCTTTTCTCCGTCTGTTTTTCACAGATTGCTTCCTCTCTTCCAACCTGGAATATTGAAGGTACTTGTCCTCAGCAAGCCCCTCCTTCAGTTTCCTGAATGAGCTCAACTCTGACCACAACTTCCTTTAATGCCCCCATGCTGACGTCTGCCACCTCCATCTCCAGCCCCGAAGGCCCCCTGAGTTCTAGTTACACATTTCCAGCTCCACCAGGCTCTCCACCGGGGAGTCTCAGGCACCCCCCGCTTCCAGCGTTTCCAAACCTGAACCCATCATCTTCTTCCTTAAGCCAGTTTCTCCTTGACTTTGCACATAACACTGGAATTTGAAGACCTCGTTCCTTCCTTCCCTAAGTCTTCCAACCATCCTAACCTCAAGAGTCAAGTCCATTTTCAGAAAGAATTTATACCTTGTTTCTTTCACAATTAACTTGCCCCATATTCTTATTTCTTACTCCCCAATAAGTTACTAGGAGCACTTTCTAAAATTTTAAATTTTACATTGGAGTAGAGTTGATCAACAATGTTGTGTTAGTTTCAGGTGTACAGCAAAGTGAGTCAGTTACACATATACGTGCACTGATTTTGTATTTTCCACAATTATTTGCCAAACACTGGTCCTCAGAAAGCATTTCTCTCTGTATTGATTATTACTAACAATCCTGTCTTATTAATGCCAGATTTGTCTTTTCTTTCTAGTGCTATTCTTATCCCACCAGAGAGAGGTAAGAGCTCTTAGCCCTCTATTTCTTTATGTTCATGATAAGGAATAGAGCTGGCATAATTTCTTTTTTTCACTGCAAGTCTGCTTCCCTTATTTATTTTTTCATATTTAAAGAAATAAAGCAAGATGTCATAATGACATTATAGCAAATGCTGTCATGACAAGCATTTATAGTAAAGAAATCCTAGTCTTGTTTATGCTTCCACAGCATGTCCATTTTAATTAATCTTGCAAGAGGAACTCAGACAAATTTTGGTTCTCAAGACTACAATATGAAAACACAGGCTCCAAATGCCTTGGAATGGTTTGGGAAAGCTGATGGGAGAGATATGTTATTAAGATGAACTGGTGGCTTAAGAGCTATTATAGTTCATGATTTTGCTTCAGATTGCCTAATATTTTCTGCAGAGGCTCAAGCAAAGATTATTGCTACATTTCTGTGGTCAGTGGAAAAGCCTGGTGTGAAATCTGAAACTAGGAATAAATGAATCTTTTTAAAAACTAAGATTTGGGTTGGGATAAATATCCTACGGTACACTGGAAATTTCATAGAACTTAGCTAATCTGCTCCCAGGAGACTTTTAGAGCTTCCTGCCAGGTTGCAAATACCAAGGGGATGGACTTTCTGGGGTTATTTCTGTGCTTCACTTATGACTCTGACGAAAAGAAAAAGTAAAATGTTGGTACAAATGAAAAGTTGTTTAGCAAATTCCTCTGGGCCAGGACAGAGTCTGGACTGGAGTTTAGGGTATACTGTTTATTTGGCACTTAAATTTATAGAACAAAATCTTAGTTCTCAATGAAAATTATATAACCCACTGGAAAGAAAATAATTACTCATCATGTTACGAATTAACCATTTCTCTAAATGCTTGTAACATGGTGAGAAATATTCTGTATCAGCCTTAACTTTTAATTGAAGAAGATCCAGTTGGTCAAATATATTCAGCCATCGCTCTCAAAATTACCTTTTGGTCTCCAAGTCCTCAGGCTAAGTTTACTGGAAGAATTCAAAGGACATATTGGAAGACACTGAATAGAAGATGTGATAGGAACAGATTTAACACAAGAACCACACTACCTTCTGATTTCTTGGGCTTTCGATATGTATGAACTTAGTTCCTGAAAATTGGGCCTTGGAACAAAATATGTCTAACTTTCCTTCCATTAGGTTGAACGAGTAAAATTAATAAAAGCCTCATACGCTTCTTTGGGCTGGCAGCACTGGTGAACCGAACCCAAAAGCTGTAGCAGTGGATGGTGATCTGAGAAACCAGATTTGTGATGGGCTGTGCAGTCGCAGTTTCTGTTCCCATGTATGCCACTTCCTCGCGCTGACACTGAAATGGACTGGACCCCGCCCCCTACCCCTCCAGAGCCAATGAGGCGCTTGGTCTGCATCTTTCAAAATAAAACTCAAATCAAGTCCTTTTCCCCGGTTTTGCCAGTGTGTGGCTACAGGTGACCTCTCCTGCCTAGGGAGGTGTTGGGTGTGACCATGACTGCCCCATCCAGTCCTCAGGCAGGTCCAGTCACCAGGAGGATCTGGAGATTCAGGGCTGTGGCGTGGAAGGTCTTGGCCAAGCACAAGGCAGCCCCATGTTGCAGCTGGGGTTCAGCTGTTCTGTGACAGCCGCCAGGGCCATTCATCCCTCGAAGTCCCTCAAATTTGAAGTTCTATTCAAGACGTTCCTCATTAAATGTCCTTTCATATAGCAAAACCAGCAATGCTATGATATACCAAGCCACAGCATGAAGTTACTGTGATCTGCACCTGTAAAATGGAATGTCACTTCATAAAGCCCCAGACCAAAGGAAAAAAAGATACCGTTAAATTTCACCTAAGTATCTGGCCAGCCTCCTCCATCACAGTTACCTTCTCTTGACTGTTGCCATGGATCCCACTGTTCCCCTGGCAACAGAGCTTTGCCCCTCACTCTCAATTTCCCAATTTGACTCCATGCTATGTTTTCCATGTCACTTACCCCACTCCTTCACTTTGGGTTGTTTTATTTCACTCTATTGTACTACAAAAGTGTTTCTTCCTATACCCAACTTTGCATATTTGCTTTCTTTCCAGTTTCAGCTCACTTAGCTCTGGCTACACTGATTCTTAGAGCCATCCATCTGCACTTCCAAAGCATTTACGTTTCTTTCTGTTGCACATAATAGAAGCCACCTCTTGAGCGGCTCAAGCAAGAGAAAGAATGAAGTGGAAGGATAGTGGAATATATCACAGAATTCCAGGAAAAACTGAACAAATAAAACTTCAGAAGGGAAGAAAGAAGGGCAGCTCTAGTGATTTCAGGGACAAGACAACATAAACTTCCTTTCTTGAGTATCACCCCCAACATTATTCAGCTGCAAAGACTCCTACCCAGGAGACACTTGATTGAAAATTCTGACTTCCCACAGAGAAGAACCTGATTGACCCAGTTTAGCTCTGGTTGCCCAATGGCCCAGTCCTGCGTGAAGGACTTAGAGCCAAGAGGACCGGCGTTTTGTAGAGACTCATTTGCTTTCTCTGGAGAAAGGTCTGGACATCAAAGTCATTTCCCCGAGAAAGAGGAATCCTTGTGAGCTAAGAAGACGTCCCAAGCATAATAAGTTCTTTGAGTAGCTAGATCTCAGGCACACGTTTCTGGTATCTGCTTTGTGTAGTATACATTTAAAAAAAATATGTTTCTTCCCTGGGCTAGACTGGTAAGCTTTTCCATGTGGAAATGGGCTGTATCCTTTCTCTTGTCCCACTTAACTGGTGAGCTTCCAGTAAAGGCCTGACTAACCAAGTCAGCTAACACGATGCCAACTATCGAAGGGTAGGTTTCACTTGGCTAATTTTCCTCTCCTAATACTTAATAAACACCCGCCATATACCAAGATACTTTCAAGTCATTGAGTATTTAAAGACAAATTAGATATGACCCCTGTCATTAAGACATAATCTAGTACATTTTCTGTATGATTAATATTTAGGAGGGAAATGAATTAAAAATAAACAAATCATTATCAGACCCATTTGGAGGGTTCTTAGAAGCTGGGTAGTTTCTGCTTGGGTTATCGTATGGATTCCACTTTAGGCAAGCATTCAGTGAATTGCCATAAAGGACAGGATTCTGATCGACTGTCTTCCCCAGCTTCCACCCTTACAATAGTGTTTCTGTTATCATCCACCATATCTGCCATTTGATGTAAAAAATATATACCCCCAATTTTTTTTCTCTAACTATCCAAGATATCATTGGAAGACTACATATGTTTCTCCACTTTGTTATCTGCAATGACCAGCAGTCCAAGGGGCGTGGCCAGGTGGGCTTCTATTACTCCCTGGACAGCCCAGCTTGATTCCTGAGGGTGTATGGCCACAGATAGTCAAACTCTGAGTATCCCAAACAAAAGGTTAGAACTGCAGAACAGTCTCCCTGTAGCTTCTGGCACAGCTTCGCATGTTCTATAGAGGCTTACTGTTACGGAACTCAGGTCTGGCTGCTCGCCGACGGAAATCAATACCAAGAGAGGCAAGTGTTGGTAGAAAGGAAAATCACTTTTAATCAGAATGTTGGCAATCTGGGGAGAAGGTGGACCCATGACCCCCAGAAACCAACTCCAAAGATTCTTCTCAGCCATGAAAGTTTTTAAAGGGCAAAAGGGAAGTACTCTCAGTTAATCATTGAGATAGGGGGTCAGACTGCATGCAAGCTTGTCACCTTCTTGTGATCTTTCTTTAGATGCCATCTTGTTCACAGAGTTTGTTCGTGAGAAGGCTGAAGGGGAAGCTAGGGAAGACATCTGATCCTCTGTTAAATACTTATTCTTCATTTCTAGTTCTTTGATCTATGGAAAGAACCAACAGGTTAGGTAAGGTATTGTGTGATCAAAGATTTGAATGGTGTGCCAGGGCGGGAGAAGAGTAGAGCATGAGGGTGCCTGGTTCCATCGACAGATGAATGGATAAAGAAGATGTGGCACATATATACACTGGAATATTACTCAGCCATGAAAAGAAACGAAACTGAGTTATTTGTAGGGAGGTGGATGGACCTAGAGTCTGTCATACAGAGTGAAGTAAGTCAGAAAGAGAAAAACAAATACCGTATACTAACGCATATATATGGAATCTAAGGGGAAAAAAAATGGTACTGATGAACCTCGTTGCAGGGCAGGAATAAAGATGTAGACATAGAGAATGGACTTGAGGACACGGAGTGGGAGGGGGAAGCTGTCGTGAAGTGAGAGTAGCATCGACATATTTACACTACCGAATGTAAAGTAACTAGTGGGAAGCCGCTAGCACAGGGAGATCAGCTCGGTGCTTTGTGACCACCTAGAGGGGTGGGATAGGGAAGATGGGAGGGAGGCTCAAGAGGGAGGGGATATGGGGACATAAGTATGCATATGGCTGATTCACTCTGGTGTACAACAGAAACTAACACAGTATTGTGAGGCAATTATACTCCAATAAAGATCTCTTTTTTAAAAAGTTAGTTACAATGTAGCTTTGCTCAGTTGACAAGAGAAGGGGTTTCCTGCTGAGGGCCTTTACTGCAAAAAGTTGCTTCCATTACTGTATATTTTGTTTCAACATACAGATGAAGATGCTGATGTAATGAACTGCCACAGGTTAATCAGTTGATGGCTCCTCTAGTGGTTTTTGTTTCTTTATAAACAGGTGGATGAATGAACAGGTTTGGCCTTGGGATGCCATTCAGCTCAAAGTTGGTGGCAATCGCAAATGGGTTTAATAAATGAAAGAGATATTTTGGCAGAGCCCATTGAGGTAAATAAAGATTAAGGTCCTCGCCAGCATCATAGAGTATATTAGATCCTCTACTTTAATTGCTTCTTATGAATGGAAGGTATACAGGGATTGGAATTTTAATTTGTACATCTAAGCTGTGCTCTTGAAGGAGAAAGTCTTTGTGACCTTATGGATTTGAGAAAAAAACTTAATAGGGTATAGCTGTAACTGGCATAAAAGTTATGTTCCATGGCTGACATTGCTGCTTTTTGATGCTTGCTGTCAAATGAAAAGCAAGACGTGAATCCCTGATTGATTTTTCTGGGCGTGCATTTGCAACAAATAAGGCTGAGTCTGGCTGGAACCGTGTGATGTTCAGAAACAGCAGAAACATAATCAGTCTCTGTTCTGTCTCCCATTGTGAGTTCTAGGGCTATTGGGAGCTTTAACAGTTTTTACATCTCTTGCTTGATAATCAGACAGACTGCACATTCTGTAGACATACAGTCATATTCTATGTCAAGCTCTGGGGGCTTCCAGCATGAATTAAGAAAGCCCTAGAATGGTATTGGCATTCATTTTTCAGAAAAGCAAGGAGAAGACATAAAGAGCATGGCTGGGGTGCAGGCTGGGGTAACTCCTTCACTTCTGCCCTGTTATCATTTCCACGGTGCTATGTTTGCTGCCACGCCCTCGAATGTGTTCTTTGATGATGGAGCCTCCTCTTCATCTGACTCTGGGTGTTCATGACTTATTCTGCCCTCAGCTCATCATTCCTCCTGAACCACAGCTGTGGTGCAGTTACATCTCTGCCTTTGCTCACATAATTCTCAGACCATCTTGGCTATCCAAAGATAAACAGCTTGATTTGAGTTATCAAGCAATCTAATCTTCTCTGCTTGCATCTCTAATTTCCAAAAATGAGTTCATTCCTCACAGTATATAAATAGATATTTGATATATATCTGACATATGCCTGAAAAATCTGATATGTATACACAGCATATGAGAAGCCACATAGTACAATGAAAAAGAAAAAAAGCATTAGACAAAAAGATAAAAATGCCAAAAGACAAAGGACTTTGCTTCTAACTAATTATGTGACCTTCAGTAAATAAATAATGTATCCTCTTTGAATCTCTCATTTCTCATCATTGAAATTCACTAACAAGATATTATAAAAATCAAATGAGATAATCTATAAAAAGTGTTTGAAAACTATTAAGACCTGTATAAATGGGAGGTAATATTTCAGTAACTACTTTCATCTGAGCACATTGATGGTCACTAGGAAAGATCAAGAAATGAAAGGCACAGTACCTGCTTTTGTGGGATTTACAACCTAGCCAGGAAGATCACACATATACAGGTATAAGATAATCAGTCAAGCAAGTCGTTATAAACTGATACATACAATGCAGACAGACGGCATACCACTTGATAATAGTTCAAAACACTTGAAATCCTATACACATTAAACGACTACACAAGCATCATGTTTTATTAACAATAAGCATGATCATCATCTTTACCACTTCCCCGTCACGCAGGTTATTTTACGGATTGTCTCTGTCCTTCTTTACATCCTAGTTTAGGTTCAAGATAAGTCGACATTTATATCTGTCACTTATTTAGTGCCTTTCTATGTCTTGTTTACCAGTATATCCCAACGCCTAAAACAATGTCTCAATAAACATCATTGAGTGAATGGATGAATCAGTTAATCAGTCCAGGAGAAAAGAAGCAGCTTTCCGTTTGGGTTCACACACGTATTTTGTAATTCTGGAGAAAAAAATTAAAAACAGTGGAAGAAAGATTGACATGTGCGCGCGTGCGTGTGTGCGCGCGCGCACACGCGCACACACACACTACTACCTTGATCATATGGAGGCGTATCAGAATTGAAGAGGGCAAGTGTGGGGCTGGTAGGCGGACTGATAAAGCCACCCAGATAACTCTGTCCATCTCTCCCATCCATTGAGAACCACTGTCTCACGTACTTAAGGCTCCGTCTCTCTAACATGGGGTTCCAACAAAATGGGAATCTTTCTTGAACCGTCTCCTGCCTTCAATTTTTCCTAATTCCTTTCAGCTGCCTGGAGCCTCACGCTATTAAAACACTTGCTTAATGTCAGGGTGTGAATTTACATCTGATTGGATCATCAATTCTTTTAACCTGCACATCGTTCTGAGCATAGTTGGAGGTATGTAAAGCAAGCTCTTAACCCATTGACGTTTACCTATGGCTAGCAATGATCAGTTCAAATGAAGCTGTTTCCCGTGAAGATAAACTAATCAGTTTCAACGTAACAGTTTAACCCCTCAGGCCAGAGCGTATGGTTGTCCTTGTGCAGCTGTGCTGATAGAACAGCTTGGCCCTTCGGAATGTTTGTTCCATTTTTATGTAATTGCTGGCCACCCATTATCTGTAATGGATAATCATTTTTCTTCTTTCCTTCTTAATTTCTAAGGAACAAAACCTGCCCTCCCTTTCTTATTGTAAACAGTTTGAGAAAAAGCAAAAGGTAAAGAATAAGAATACTCCATTGTCTCATGTCTACCCCAGTGCTGAGCTCCCGCCCTGGACTGTTTTCAAATATTTCTGCAAAAAAAGGCATTTTCCTAAACCGAGATGTTATACATAGAACCCAAACACATAGTCTTCAAGGATAAGGCATTGCAAAATGGCTCACATCCCAAAATAAGAGCAGATATGGTTGGAAATTACAACGATCTCCTTATTTTAAATGGAAATACCAGCAGATGTCACAAGAAACATATAGCACTAGGCACAGACAAATAAAGAGCTTTTCTGGGGTGTGGAGTAGTATAGAAGGAGCGTCCACCTTGGACTGTGTGGGGAACAGTGGACCAGGGGTTCGGCAAGGAGTTTGCTGAGTCTAACTCGTAATGAAACAGCATTAACCATCTTGACTCGGTAATTTAAACATTTCTTGTCAGGCACTTTCAGGATACTATCCATAAAATTATATTTATTTCACAATAGGTTGATCCCAGACATCTTTTCAAATGTGCTTGCCGTTGAGTTTACACATTGTTATATGTTCCTTCTTGGAATCTCAGAGTGAAACAAAACAGATAGGCAGCAAAAATGGGACAGGGAGATGGTGTCCACGGGCATTTTCCACTCCTGAGGTCTCTCAACCCTGTGCTGGCTTGTTAATTTCTCACTCTAGTCTGTCAAAAGAACGGAGATGTTATTTGACAGCCCACATATTTTTCTAAAGCCATATTTTTGCACATTTCCCTGATTTCCAAAAATATGACCAATGTTATTCTGGTAGAGGTATTTTTCTCCCTGAAAATGGCAGTAACATAGTAAATGTTCTCTTGCCCACGTGCTACATGGAATCATGCTATCACGAGATATAAAGAAGGCAATCACAAGTCATCTTTCCTTAAGTGATACTTATCCTTCCCAAATAGCTCACTGGGGGCTGTGACAGGAATAAAATGCTTTCTATCTACACAAGTATTGTTTCTAAGGATGAACGAGCCCTGAAACCCTGACTGGCATTCAAGTTGGAGGTACTGCGAATATGTGGAAAAATACAGGACGTTACACGCTGATACCACCAGTAAGAGTTCTGAAAGGCACGCTTGGAATGAAAGAGCTCCATGTGGAACAGCCCAGACTGTGGACTAAAATGGTCTCCATGTGGCAGACGATATTGTGAATGAAGTGCCTTTCAATGAGGAGAAATCAATTTTAACAGCTCATTTATTGACGAAACCAAGTCTAATCTCAGCAGTCAGAGTGCTTTCTTGGAACAAGGACTAGAGGATTCATCTGTCTCACCTGAACACATGAAAGAAAAAAGTTTCTCATAAAAAATGTTTATGACCCCTCTGCTCCTGGAGCTGGGATGAGCTAATACTTGATAATGAGTTAACAGGGGATTTGGGCGACTAGAGTGCCTATTAACATTTCCCACGCCTGCTGGATTCTGTGGAGTTAAGATTATTCAAATATGCCTAAAAATGAATCCTTTAATGGCCAAATCATAGATTCATCTAATGTCTTAATTCCACTAACCTTCTTTAACTCTACCCTTTGCTTTGGCTATGCTGGTTCATTTACCATCCCAACGCTGTGCCTGGCATTCCTCCGCCTCTACGTCTGAACTTACACACGGCCAGGGTGACGGCAGACCCAGAGGTGTGTGGTGCACAGCAGATGCAGTGGCCCTGAACAGGTCCCTCTTCCCTGGGACCAGGTACCTACTCCCCATGCTTCTCAGTTGAAGTCCTACTCATCCTCCTGGCTTCAGCTTTATTTATTTGTTGGTTGGTTGGTTGGTTTATTTTTATTGAGGTATAGTTGATTTACAATATTTTGTTAGTTTCTGGTGTACAGCAAAGAGATTCAGTTTTATATATATATGTATTCTTTTTCATATTCTTTTCCATTATAGTTTATTACAAGATATTAAACATGGTTCCCTGTGCTATACAGTAGAACCTTGTTGCTTATCTATTTTATATATAGTATTTTGTATCTGCTAATCCCAAACTCTTAATTTATCCCTCCCCCCCTTTACCCTTTGGTAACCATAAGTTTGTTTTCTATGTCAGTGAGTCTGCTTCTGTTTTGCAAATAAGTTCATTTGTATCATTTTTCTAGATTCCACGTATAAGTGATGTCATATATTTGTCTTTCACTGTCTGACTTAATTCACTTCATATGATAATCTCTAGGTCCAGCCATGGTATTGCAAATGGCAGTATTTCATTCTTTTTGTGGCTGAGTAATATTCCATTGTATGTATGTACCACATCTTCTTTATCCATTCATCTGCTGATGGACATTTAGGTTGTTTCCATATCTTGGGGCTATTGTAAATAGTGTTGCTGTGAACATTGGGGTGTATGTATCTTTTCAAATTAGCATTTGCTCTGGGTATATGCCTAGGAGTGGGATTGCAGGATCACTGGCTTCAGCTTTTTTTGTAAAGTCCCTCCTAACAAATCTAGCTGTACCTCCTCTCTTGTGTCTGATTACCTCAGTCGCAACTATGGCACAGACCAAGTTCTGTTAGTTGTTAACAGGTGTCTGTTGAGAGTCACAAACTGATTGGCAGAGTCAGAATACCCCTTTCACTTCCCACTACTCCACATGCTTTCTTCACCTTAGTTACTGATATCAAGCCAAAAATGTAGACCTCATTCTTGTTCTTTCTCTATTTATGTCCTGTCTATATCCAGAGAGTAAATCCAGTCAGCTCTGTGATCAAAATCCATTTCTAGTCCTACTTTTTTACACCATCTCATTGGCTATCTCCTTAGACCAAGCCACCATCCTCGCTCACCTGGGTAGCTGCCATATCCCTGCAGATGGATTCCTGCTTTTACTCTTTTCCCTTGGTAATCCACCTTTCACATAGCCTATATCCTCTCCTCCCACCCCTGCATAGTCTATATGTGACATTTTTTAGCTTCCTAGAATCTGAATCCCCCTGCCTACTTGGGTGAGAACACATCACTGTGTGAATCTTAGTGAGAGACAAGACCATACCTCTTCCAGTGAGTTACTCTGAGCCCTGGTAGTGTTACCGAACACAAGTTCATGTGTTCAGTGCACAGTGAGGCCAAACAAACCGAAACGTCAGAGTTTGGAGCAGAGAAAGGTTTATTTCAGGGCTGTGCAAGGGGACGGGTAGCTCATGCCCAGAAAACCCAGAACTCCTCCGAAGGTTTCAGCAAAGCACTTTTAAAGGCAAAGTAGAGGGAAGGACGTGGTTGGCTGTTGCAAACTTCTTAATGTCAGAATCCTTTCTTTTTGCAGCTGTCCATGTAGGTCAGGTCACAATGTTCCTGTAAACCTCCAATGGGACAAATGTTATTCTCTGTTCTGCACCTTTTTATCCCTATGTGAATGGACTTTTAAAGGTCAAAGCCTTGAGAATGGGCTATCCTGTATATTTCTGGGTATAGGCAACGTTCTTTTACAAAAGGTGCACAGCCAGCATGACTGAGCACAGGAAAAGGAGCAGATCTAATATGGAATCAGATTTGTTCTTCCTGATTGCCGTAGTGGCTTACTTGCTTCCGCATTAGATGACTCAACCCATGTTCAACAGTGGACTATATTAAATGAGGCTGAGATGGGAGGTACTTTGGTAAAATTAAAAATAAGAAATTCAAATTCCTCAGCATTAGAAATGCTGGAGTGAATTTACTCTTGTAAGTTGTCCTATTTTTTCACCCTCAAGAGTGCCTAGTGGGCTTCCCTGGTGGCGCAGTGGTTGAGAGTCCGCCTGCCGGTGCGGGGGACACGGGTTCGTGCCCCGGTCCGGGAGCATCCCACATGCCGCGGAGCGGCTGGGCCCGTGAGCCATGGCCGCTGAGCCTGCGCGTCCGGAGCCTGTGCTCCGCAACGGGATAGGCCCCAGCAGTGAGAGGCCCACGTACCACAAAAAAAAAAAAAAAAGAGTGCCTAGAAGATATTATTCATGAGGACTTTGGGAAAAATGTACCATCATCTCTGAAAAACTTGTTAGTGCCTGTTTTCTATGAGTAGTACAGTTAACATACCTCTTTCCATGTGGTTAGAAGAATCCTGGGGTGACAGAGATTAAGCAACAATGAGTAAGAGTTAGAGGCAAACTGAGAGAGGTGAGCATGGCTGGCTTTAGGTTCCTCCTGGTGAACAGAATGTGTTGACCAACAGGGTATCCCAGGGCTCATAGTGAATCAATGATGGATCCTAACAGTGAGAGAGAGAGGCGTTCCTTTAAGGTCCCACTTTATATTAAAACCCTATTTATATTAAGTAGACAACAAAATTCTAGGATGCATGAAGAAAGGTCTGAAATGAGGCACATTGAGAAAGTGAAAAACCCTCATTCTATTCCCAGAGCTGTGCTAGTGCTGGAGCCCTTGAAGTGAAGGGAAAGGACAGAATCCTTGAAAACTGTGCAATAAAACCCCAAGTAGGGCCATGAAACATCCTCCTAGGTTTCCTCAAAAAAAGCAAGGGGCTGTTAATCAGGGTAACCATATATGAGACAAAGGAGATACCCAAGCATTCCAGGGGTCATTAGACCTTGGATTGAGCTAATACTAATTTCTGGTACCCCAAATAATGCTGCTGTCTACCAAGCAAAGTGAGGAATTGCAGGGGGTCAGTAATTCAGTCAACAAATATGTATTGAACACTTACTATGTGATAAGCGCTATTCTAAATGCAGGAAATACGGGGAATTCCCTGGTGGTCCAGTTGTTAGGACTCCATGCTTCCACTGCATGGGGCACGGGTTTGATCCCTGGTCGGGGAACTAAGATCCCACAAGCCACGTGGCGTAGCCAAATAAATGCAGGAAATGCAGTGGCGAGCAAAATAGAGTCCTTAAGATGCTTATATTATAATGGAAGAAAGAGGTAATAAATAAATAAGTTAATTTCAGGAGCTGATAGATGCTCTGAAAAGGATAAGCGGGAAGATACTAAAGAGTGATTTGGGGCATTGCTAAGGAGTACTGTTTGAATTGTATCCTGAAGTATGAGGAAGATGTAGTCATGGAATAGAGTTCCAAACAAAGGAAACAGATGATCAAGGATCCTGAGATGGAAAAGTACGTCATTGTCTCCAGGGAGAGAAATAAGGCTAGTGTAGGTCACAGTATATAGAAGATGAAGGAGATTAGGAAAAGTTGGTAGCAGAGGGTTAGCTGGACCCAGAAGAAACTTGTAGGCTGTGATCAGGAGTTTGGATGTTACTGCACAGTCCATATTTGAAAGCCACTGAAGGGTTCGAAGTGGAAAAATGTTTGAGAATTTAAGGCATGGGAGGGACATGTTTTGATATCTGTTTGGAAAAACTACCCCCTCGATTCTGGTGTGTACTGTAGGCAGCCAAGGGTGGGAGAGTGAAAATTATTTAGGATCCTGTTACCTTAGTCAAAGAAGAGATGATAGTGGTACTGTATAGACAAGTGTTGTTGTAGCCACAGCTACTGAGTCATACAATCAGATTTGAGGTATATTTTGTAAATAGATCTTACAGATGGATTAAATGTGGACATGGGAGTGGGATAAAAAATAACATCAAAGATTTTTATTCTGGGAAACTAGGTAGATGGTGGAAGCCTTGCGTGGGAAAGAGCAGGCTTGCCTGGTGGGGAACAGAAATCAACTATTCTCTTTTATTAGTTTAAGATGCTTACTAACATCCAAATGGAGGTATGTAGTGGGAAAAGATAGAAGCCCAGGGGAGAAGTTCAGGCATATATGTATATATGCGTGTATTCGTGCATAGAAATACACAGAGATGAGTGCCAATCAGAGCCCTGGACCACAGCCCTCAGTGATTAGAGATCTGACGGAGAGGGAGAAGTCCTCGACCGAGGATAAAAAGCAGTAGGTCAGGTGATAAATGGAGTTTTGATCCACGTCTGCCGCATCATGACTCAGTGGGACCCTAAACCTACCCCTTGTGTTTACCCCAGTCCAACCACATCAAGTTAACAGGTAACATTGACAACAGACAAAAGCCATGCACACTGGCTCCCTGATCTGTGAAGGGAGGACCAAATCAATA
The DNA here is from genome assembly GCF_059928025.1 of Delphinapterus leucas. Taxonomy (NCBI): domain Eukaryota; kingdom Metazoa; phylum Chordata; class Mammalia; order Artiodactyla; family Monodontidae; genus Delphinapterus; species Delphinapterus leucas. The sequence continues at coordinate 17,152,008 of NC_143130.1, read as the reverse complement.
TCCTTGGGTGTCCTCTCTTCACCAACATAGTATTACAAGAGCAATCCTACATCTTTAAAGACTTGAAAAGTGCAGAGGTATGGTGATTTTTAATCACATCCTAATTTCATGTTCCACTGTGGCTTGTTGATGGGTCTTGGAGAATCATAGTATATTATTGTTACATCAGTCAAATGAAGGGTGACTCCAATTTCACTTGCTGTTTCAGATGTGTCTTCTTTACTGAAGTAAATGATTGCATTTCTGCAACCTGGAATATGGTATTAAGTTAAAGAATATTTTTTCTCCGTCTTATTAAACAACGAACACCAGAATTCATTTGCTTTTACCTGGTAGGGTTTATAATACATTGTCACAATTATGCCTCAGATTACTCTCACTCTGGGCCGCATATGGTCCAGAGACAAATTGATCTTTTCTCCAGCCCACACAGCATCGTACCAGTCCATTACATTTATAGTGTTTTGCTGCTGATACCTAGAAAACTGAAAGGATAGTTCTAGATGCCTCAGTAAGACACATGCTAACCAGAGGATCTGAGATAAATCCCTTGAAAATATAGGGCACAACCGCATTGGTGACATTATGGGGACTGCTAACTTCTAGGTGCTCCAGACAAAACTGGGCCTTGGCTTCATATCACTAAGAGGGGCACCTCTTTGGGTTTTGGAGGTAATATAAACAACATTTGCACGTCCTGTTCTAATCCATTTACAAGGTGAATTGAAAGACTTGGGTGCAAACTAGAGCAAAATGTTGATCTGGTAACGCAAGCTGGGGATGTGCTGTCTGACTATTCGATCCTCACGGCCCAGCAGAATTCTGGCGCTTTAAGCGTCTTGGAAAATAGAAATACCACGTGAAACACTGGCAACACCTAATGGGGTATCACCAGAATTTTGGAGCAAAACAATGCCTTCTTTAGAAAATCTTCTCCTTTTGAAAGAAAGCTTTTTTATACTGGGCTTTGGTATCACAAACTTCAAGCCCCCGTGTGATTCATGGTGCCGGCGATGGATTAAGGATTATCTGATTCCCCTTGCCATAAACTCAGACATCCCCAGAGAGCCTTCATCACACGGAAGCAATGTCTATGAGGCAGGGATCAAGCAGGTTGCGAGAGCACAAGTCAATTACATAAGCACGTGGCTCACATTCCCAGGGTAACTACTCCCCGCCCCCCGCCACACCCTCTTGAATCTGCCCTATAACCTCCTAGGAGGTCCCCATGAAAAATGGCTACAGAGGAATCGTTTTTAAGCCTGGTTTCCAGATGGCTCTGCTAAGTGTGGGTGCACTAGTCCCACTGGAAAGGGCCTGCTGTGTTATTACAGCTGCATTTATCACAGGTGGCCCTCAGGAGAGTGGAGAAAGGACATTTTTTTCCAGCACAAATAACTGAATAGAATATCTCAGAGCCACGCTGTCAGAAAGGAGAGAGAACGTGAGATGAGAAATCTATACCAACTTATGCTCAGGGCTTGGTTAATGGTAGGTCTGTTGTCAGCTACACAGAAGGAACAATGTTGGAGGACTTGTGAGACAATGAGGTTTGGAGGGCAGCATGCAGGTGGACCTACTGGAATGGGTCCTGAATGAGATATTCGTGTCTCATACTAATGCTCACCAAGAGGATTCCACGACAGAAATATGTCTCAGTTGTTAGATTTTTGAGAGGAGTATCCTTGTGGGTATTAGTTAACCTAATTGCCCAACTATTTCAGGCTCTTTCATGGGTGACCATGGTGGCAGGGGTGAGACAGAGCATAGCTTCAACAACTTGGACATTTTGTCGGTAAAGTTTATCTGATACTGCCATCCCTAAGAGCCTCATTAGCATCCGTGAGCGTTCCTGAAACCCGGATATATTATATCCCTGGGCTGGGGGTGTGGGCAGCCAGTAGTAATCCAGTGGGAGGCTTTCCATCTTGGAGAGGAAAGTGTCATCATGGTCTAACACACAACGTTACTTCTGATCCAGGAACTCACTTACAGACAAAAAAAAAAAAAGCCTGGTGTTCCTTAGAGTTCCTAACATGTACCCCTATTACCTGCAAGCACCTGGGTTTGTAGGATGACATGTCATCTCACTGGAGAGGCTTTTCTTGACCACGCAAGTAACTCTCCTATTACTCTGTTTTATCTTCCTTCCCCTACGTACTTCTATCCAGTTTTTTGTTTGTTTGTTTGTTTTTGCGGTACGCGGACCTCTCACTGTTGTGGCCTCTCCCGTTGCGGAGCACAGGCTCCGGACGCGCAGGCCCAGCGGCCACGGCTCACGGGCCCAGCCGCTCCGCGGCATGTGGGATCCTCCCGGACCAGGGCACGAACCCGTGTCCCCTGCATCGGCAGGCGGACTCTCAACCACTGTGCCACCAGGGAAGCCCTCTATCCAGTTTCAAAAATCAGTTTCCCCATTAGAATGTAAACTAGATGAAATCGAACCAATTCATTCATTCATCGCTGTATCAGTAGCACCTAGAACAGTCCTAGGAACAAAGTAGATGTTTAATAAATATTTGTTTGATGAGTAAATAAATTATTAATTAGAATGCATAGTTAGGACCCAAGCCATATTTGATTAACTATTAGAAACTTAAGGCCCAAATTACTTAACAAACTAGTAAGGACACGATTTCCCTGTTTGATCAGCTGATTTGGTTCCTGGTCAGGAAACTTAGAATTCTAGAAATTTTAATACCTGGGAAGAAATTTAAGAATAAATCAAATCTGCATTCATTCTCTGAGAGCCTGTTACTTGCAGACCATTATGCTAGATCGTAGGGAATATATTGATGAATGTAACATGACTCTGTATGCAAGGAATGTAAAATTGAGAAAGCATGTAGAAAATAATAAATGACAGACAGAAATAAGACACTCAAGGAACTCTGTGTGTGTGTGTGTGTGTGTGTGCGTGCAGACACACACAAAGAGGAAATAGCCGTTTATTCAGCTGAGCTGGGGAAATCAGAAAGGTTTTGTGGAGGAGCTAACCTACAAGCTAGCACTTGAAGAAAGAGCAGGATTTCAGCAGGCAGGCAGATCTGGAGGACAAGGTGTGGGCTTGGAGAACAGGGGGTCTAGAAAGTGCGGAGGGTTTGTTGGAGGTTTGGGGCTGATCATTCCAGACGCTGGATGCCACACTCAGGTGGCTGACTTCAGTGGGAAGAGAACAGCAACGTCTCGTGAGGAAGGGCATAACACCTTCTGATCTGTGTTTTTTGCCACACATCGAGGGATAGATTAGTGAGGGAAGAGACTGGAGATAAGGAAACCAATCAGGAGATTAATCTGGTGGTCCAGGGCTGAAGTGAAGCCAGGGGACTAGAAACAGGCCCGTGGCAGAGGGGATGAAGTGAAGGGGGTGGATGCAGAGATATTAAGAGAGGTTTTGTAATAGCATTTGACCAGGTGTTATATGTTGATGGGTTGAGAGGAAGCATAGTCTAAAATAATTTTTGTAGTTTCAGTCTAGATGATTTGGAGGATGGAGGTGATGTCAAGTGATGGGAATACAGAATAAATCAGGGATCTGGTGGAAGAGAAACTCAGTTTGGCTCTGTTGAGTTTGAAGATCAATGCCATTATCTATCTTCACGTGCAAGCTTGCATTTGAAAATTTGGGACAAAAGCTCAGGATGGAAGTCCAGTATGGTGATGCAGTTTTGACGTGATATTTAAATATTGCCAAGAAGTTAAAGAGAGAAGAATGTCAGCACTTAACAACAAACAGGAAATGAGAAGGTAGATAAAGAAAATGATAGGTTTGCCCCAAACAACATGGCAAAGTAGAAATATGTATCATTGAGGTTCCCAGTCCTGTTTTCCGTCTTTTTTCCCATGGTTCTTCCTCCTTTTTCCTTTTCATGCTTCAATTATAGCTGTCTTATCTTTCCTGTGGGGAGGAAAGAAACTCAAAATGCCAACTTGAATGTACAACTTTGATTAATGCAGTTTCCTACTCAAAAACCATTCATGGCTCATGGTTATTCATACACCAACATCCTGACTCTTTCTGTAGCATTCAGGCTTTCCCCTGATGTGGCCACCCTCTTGCCTTTACCCCAGGACAGTCAGATACCTGTAAGCTCCGTGATGATTTTTCTACTTCAGGGTCTTTGCTCCAGCTGCCCCCTGAGCCTGGCATTTCCTTCCTTTCCTTATCCAACCACTGGGGTCGACACACATGTCAAGGTTTTGAAACATGCCCAGCTTTTTCCCACTCAAAATTCTCTCACCTGATGGACTCTTACTGAATCCTCTCTGCACTTTGGTCATAGCATTTGCCTCTGTGCTCTTTGCGGTTTAGCCTTTGTCCCTCGGTAGCCTGTAGCTGTAGAAGACTGAAACTTATTCCCTTTGTGCTTTATACGAGCTTTTTTTTTTTTTTTTTTTACGGTATGCGGGCCTCTCACTGTTGTGGCCTCTCCCATTGCGGAGCACAGGCTCAGCGGCCATGGCTCACGGGCCCAGCCGCTCCACAGCACGTGGGATCTTCCCGGACCGGGGCACGAACCCGTGTCCCCTGCATCGGCAGGCGGACTCTCAACCACTGCGCCACCAGGGAAGCCCTATACGAGCTTTTTTGAGACTCTGAACACAGCAGTGATTAGGTGGATGTTTTGAAATGACAGAGGAGAGAAAAATAATTGCAGCCAAGCCCACTCTGGCTCTGTGTGTTCCCTTTCTTAGTCTGACTGATTTGATACAATTATAGCAGACATCACTGAACTCTCATAAACAGGTGTAAAGGTCTCTGGTGTTGCCTCATTCTTTTGGCTGATTACTTTCCGAAAAAGAAAGAAAAAACCCCACGAAATGTATGAGGTCTGGAACTGGAGGGGACTTCATTATTTTTAATGTCTCAGTAAAAGCTCTTTTTTCTCTCTCTCTGCATTTACCAGACTAACCCCAATAATGTCTTTTAAACAATTAATTCTAGTTTCAAAAACGTACTTACTCTGCAGTTTGTTCAGAATTAAGTGACCATTAGAAGGCATTAGTTTAGAAATGAGTGCCCTAACTACTCCTGAAAGTTAGCAATAAAAGACGAAAAAGAACTCCAGATTTCAGACACATCAGCATGCTTGCAGTCCTGGATGCTTTTTCTGTACCTTTGTGTCTTCCCATCATGCAAAGTGTTGGGCAGAGGAAAGCGCTGGAGTGTTCTGACACCTGCCGATTTAATTTTGTATTAGGCAAACGCTTCTTCACCTTGCCCCAATTCTAGAGATTAAAACGTATGGCAAGGTATTAAGATGTGGACCGTTTACTCTAGACGAACTTTCAGGAACACCAGGAAGTTTGATGGCGTAGATGGGTACAGATGATGCCTGTCCAATTGTGCAGCCATGGAGTTTGTTACCACTTAAAAAGAGTGTCCTAGGCACAATAGTTCTCTGTGGTAAGCATGTTTGTTTCAGCAGCAATGTCATGTCAATTTGCTGTCTGGGTTCAGACTTCACAGCTGTTTGTGGAAGGCTGGTGGATATTCTGTTCCTAAGTCTAGGTATAGTAGAGGTCCTAAGTTTCTAGCACATTCTCTTTTCAAGGCAGGGGTAGTTTTTGCCACGAAAAACTACCTGCCACGAAAAAAAGCCTGCTCAGCGGAGCTGTTCCGGGCTGCACTTGCATGGCTGATGGGACAGATTTCTCCCGGTGGAATAGTTCCGCGCATCCTACATGTGACCTGTTAGCACACGTCGGATGGGAGTGTTGGCGGCACTCACAGCCGTGATATCACTTTACGGGCAATTACTTCCAGCTCCCACGTCCTGCCCATGGAGCTGCAGGTGTTCTCAAAGAAGGTTCTTGCACTGTGGGGCTGGAAGCTTCTTGTATTTACTGTTTTCCCCTTCCCCTCCGCTGCAGCTTAAGATCTTCATTGTTGTAACCCTTAGGGGACCAGTATAGGATTATGAATGCTTTAGGGGGGCAGGGGAACTCTTGGGTTCATTTAGACTGCTTTGCAAAGACTTTGAGGTTTAGGAACAGAAAGAAACAAATGGGTGATTTTTTTTCTTAGCTTTTGCTCCGAAAGACAGCAGCCACCAGGCAGGCTAACCTGACTTTTGCACGACTCCTTGCTGATAAGGGGCCCTTTGAGGGTATCCTTGAATGAACTCACAGGCCAGGCTGCTCTGGGTTTTTTAAGCTCCTCTCACTGAGTAGATAGTAGGAAGTTGAAATGGGGAGGTAGTCTAGCCTGGGGACCCTGGCTGTGCCCCTTCCTTGCTGTGGGATGTTAGACACCTTCCTTACCTGTAAAACCCATCTCAGAGTCTCAGTGTAGAAATTACATGAGATAATGTGGCTGAAGTATTTGGCATAGTGCTGAGCACGTAAGTCAACGAATGTCAGCCATTAACAAACTAACAACAACAACAAAGGGAATTTGTGGTCCAGCTACCCGAAGTTTCACAAAGGAGAGACGTCCATGCAAAGGAGGGAGCACAGAGAAACAGCATTGCTGTCTCCATATCACTGTTTTGTCAGGAGTCCAGACTTTCATCAAATGAAAGCGTGTTAACTTCAAGCATCACTGTAGCCAGATTCTAGGCACCGTACCTGTCAGCCTGATAAAGGCTTTGATGTGGTTTGTCCAGGTTGCATAGGTACCCTACCTTTAATCATGGGAAGCCAATGACAGATAGTAACTCACAAGACTCCCTTTCATCTCAAAGTGTTCTTCTAGCATGATTTTAGAAGTAAATACCTAGGCATATTATTTTTGCCTTTATACCAAATTAAAAGCAGGTGAAAGGATGCCATTGCCTTTGCCATGAGATGAGTTGCCCAGAACGGGGAAAAAATATGTATTCTTCTTCAAATTTTATGCATTTCTCTGAACCCCAGTAGTTCATGAAAGAGCTCAGGGCTAGGAAACCTGAAAGTTGTGGAAGCTTTAGGTATCGCACCCTGGAAACTTGTTCCCACTCCTTCAAGAAAGGTCATCAAATGCAAGAAGGTTATGAATTCATCATGCATTAATCATTTAGCCCCACCAGGAGTTTTCTGTTCCTTGCCTTATCTGTCACTGAAAAAAAAAATTCACAAAATCTACATTATTCCATTTATTTTATGGTTATAAATAATCAAATACAATTTGCGACTCTGTGGTTTGTAATGCATTCAGATGGACTGAGAACATGATGGAAAAGAAGAGGTTTTTGCTGGAGGTCTGACTTCCCCGGGGAGTTCCCCCTCATTGAAGAGGAGAGCTCAGTTATGTTGGAGGGACCTCGCCGGAGACCCAGGGGAAAGAAGGTCTCCTCTCCTGAGGCACGTCCCAGGCAGCACCCCTGGGTGATGCCCTGCAGAGCTGCAGGATGGGAGAAGAAGCATCACAATTTCAAACATGGAAATCTTTTGAGTCATCTTGGCTAGAGATTTCTTTAAATCTCCAAATCCTTCCATGCAAAAAAGAAAGAGAGGGTGAGAATTCGAATCTGAAGTTTGTTGCTGTGAATTGGTAGTGACAACAATATGGTCACGGTCTGTTTTTCACAGTTCGGTTCACACTTATTTCAGGGCTGGGGGAAAATGTGTTCTTGAAATAAATCGGAACTCATTCAGAGATTGCGAGCGGGAGATCTTAATGGAGATGTTTTTTTTCTTTCACGATTGTGGGCTTTATTCAAGGTCCAGCCTCCCTGCCTGCCTGCTCGCCTGCGATCCTCCAGCAAACTAGAGGCGGGTGCTTATCCTCTCTGGCTTTTCCCAAGACCAACTTCTAAGCATCCTCCCACCTGCCCTGTTGGCTGAAGCAGCGGATTCTGATTAAGTCATTGCACACTCCAGCTGTCTCTTCTGGCGACAGAGCCATGGCTAGGGAGATTTCCGAGCCCAGGACAGCATATTCCCGAGTCCCCATCTCTGGCAACGGGCCGCTCTGCTGCTGGCACTCAGTCCCTGCTGTGAGTTCACGGGCTTTGTTCAGACGGCGTTCACGTGAGCAAGTGAGCGACCCAAGGAAACTGTCTCCCTGGTTAAAGCATTAGTAAAGTTTAAGCGTCCCTACACCTGATCTCTATCAGGGTGTAAGGACGGCGCTAAATCCTTGCTATGACAGGTACTCACTACCCTGGTCAGGTGAACAAGGTCAAGGTTAGAGCGGGTCTTCTGACTCTGCTGACCTTGCTCCAGGGGAGAAGAGAGGCTTGGACCCTGGCTCCTCTATTCGGCTACAACCCTTGAATGGGCTGATCCTCTTGGTACCTTGTGCTTTGATTAGACACCATGGGTGTCCTGTCCCAGGAGATGTGGGACCAGTAGAGTCCGCCTCAAACCTCTCTCTGTCAGTACCTGCGGGATTGAGCTCTACCTGTACTGGGGAGGTAAGGCCCCATGAGGTCACCGTCAGAAATTGCTCTCTCGGCTTTTTCTCATCCCTTTCCTCAATCTGGGCCCTGAAATCTAGCACCGTGAGCATCTAACTCAAAAAGTAATGTAAATACGATATTTAAATATTTTTGCCTGCAATCTTGTGAAGCCAATCTCCATTTCACCTCCCTCCCCTGACGCTTGTCCCCTGAGGTCTGGGATGCTCACAGATGCAGCCAAACAGCTCCCACCCCGCACCTATCCCTCCAGCTCTGCTGTCTGGGAACTCGATTGAAGGGGCGCTGGGGTTCCAGCCTGTCATGTTTCAGATCTACCAAGTCCCAGGAGTGATGGGTTCTAAGCCCTCCCTCAGCCTCTGCTGCTAACCCTACCCTGCAGAGGACTCCAAGCCGCCATGAAGTGTGGCTTGGGGCAGATGTCACCCTGCCCTGTTCTCAGGTGGTTCTGTCCAAATCAATAAAACAACGACATTGGCACAAAAAAACCCTCTCCTTTCATTTAAAAGCACGGCACCCTCCTGTATATTGATTTATGCTGATGGATACTGACTGGTCCCCAGTCCTCTTGTTCTAGAAATAGCCAAAATAGATGCCCCAGGGGCTTGGCTGGGACTCCCTGTTACAGACAATGCCCACAGCACAGGGGCAGCACAGGCCTGCCTCCTTAAAAAGACTCAGCCAGCCCGCTCCTGTCTCTGGGTGTCTGTTATGAACTGAATTGGGCTCCCTTAAAATTCTTATTTGAAACCCTAACCCCTAATGTGACTGTCTTCGGAGATGGGTCCTTTGAGGAGATAGTTAAGGCTCCATGAGATCCTAAGGGTGGGGCGCAGATCTGATAGGACTGGTGTCCCCATAAGGAGAGGAAGAGACGCCAGAGGCCTCTGTCCTTGTTCCCACACAGAGGGAAGCCATGTGGAAAGAGCGGCAGGAGGAGAGGCCCCAGCAGACACCAACCCTGACAGAACCTTGACCTTGGACACCCAGCCTGCAGAACCGTGAGAAGGTAAGTTTGTGTTGTTTAAGCCGCTACTCTGTGGTATCTTGAGAGGTACCCTCAAGCCTAGCTGTTTGTGTGGTGATCAGTGGGGAGGGCAGGTCTGAGCCCCTGACAGGTGTGTGCCCTCCCTTACACCAGGTTTGTGGCAAGAGGACGAGAGGAACAATAACCCTGTGCTGGTGTCCAGTGACTCGTCCCTCTCAGGTGGCTTTCATGCACGGCGTTTCATTCAGTTCTCATAATACCTTTATGACCCTTTGCTGGTGTCCAGTCGTTTTATTGCCTTTTTACAGCTGGTGAAACTGAGGTATTAAACAGGCTACATAATTTATGTAATTTGTCTGAAATCGCCCCGAGGGTTGGCGTTCCGGGACCACTGCAGCCTGATCCAGTATCCTTTTCACTATGCAGAGCATCTCCAGGTGGATGAGGCCGAGGGACTTCTGCTGGGCTGGTGAAAATTTCAGTTCTTTCTTGGTTTTCAGCATCTGTATGACGGCCAAGGGGCCCAGTTCCCAGGTGTGGAGTAGCTGGAGAGCAGCTATGAGGGAGCCCAGCAGGGTCTTTTTATGAGACGGAGGACAAGATGGAAACTGCAGGAATTGGCAACCGTGATGCCAAAAGACAAGCCTGGGGCAACCCAGTGGAGGCTGAACTGGGAAGCATGGGCGGGCGAAGTGTCAGGCGTGAGCTGGGGACATCCTGCGATGTGTCCTCCTGGCTGTCGGCTGCTCTGGAAGCTTCTACGCTGTGTGTCCCTGCTATGACTGCTGAGCTTCCATTCTATGAGTCCCCATCAGAAGGATGGGGGCAGCACCCTTTAAGACCTGATGGTCTTACCTACAGACTCCCGGGGTGACCCCTCCGCATGTGTGCCCGGGGGCATAGGACCACTGGAGCTCTCTGCTCAGCCCCCCTAAATCCTCTGCAGGTAGGATGCTTCCTGCCCACACGTCCCTGACAGCAGCCGGACACCCCTGGGAGCACCTCATTTTTTAAACAGCTTTTACGTAGGTGGCCGGAGTTGCAAAGAATTAGGCTCCAGATTCACCGGGCCTCTTCTCCAACTTGAGAAGGAAACTGCTCAGATGGGCTTTATTTTCCCTCTGATAATCTGGCTTTTTCAGGGCTTGCTTCCTTCCTGCTAAAGCAGTGGTTGAAATCGGAGACTCGGGAATCCAACTGCCTGGGATTGAATCCGGCTCTGACACTGGCTTATGTGAGTTTAAGCAAGTTACTTAATCTCCCTACTCCAGAATTTTCCTCATCTGTAAAATAAGGATAAAAGTAGCACTTAGGGTTTATGTAATGATTACATAGCCTGATATGGAAAGTGCTTAGAAGAGGGCCTGGTATATGGAAAGTGCTATGTAAGTGTTAGCTACCGTTATTATCATATCGGTATTATTTATCCAGTAGTTACCGCTGAGATGAATCTTGCTTGATGTGTGTAGAACTTGTTCTTATAAAATTAATTTTTCTAGATATTAGTCAATGACATGCATTGGGATTATTTTCAAGCTTACGCTCTTACACTTGGTCCTTCCAATTTTAATTTTGTTACCTTCCTTCTTAGCTACCCATTAATTTATATAATTTAAAAAATTACTCCCTTTATATTCTTTCCTCCTATATTATTTTCCAAATACCGAGTTGATGGGATTTATTCCAGTGACAACCCTGTTATCTCTGGTCCTCTTCGGAACTCCTGCTACATTTCATACCCATCACATGTCCGTTGTCACCCAGCTACGTTGACGTTCTCAGGGCCAAGGTTTATATCTTACACCTTTTCTGAGTCCTGCCCAGTGTTCTGCACGCATTAGATACTCAGAAATTAAGTGAGGATTAATTTATTCCCATCCTATTCCTCTTTGCCCATTACATTCCCAGGTCTAAAATGTTTCTCTCTCACAGTTGTGAAGTCTATTGTACTGATACTTAATACATTTCATATACACCTGATGGAACTAAAACTCACCCAACAAGAGATATGTGCATCGTGTTACTTTACTTCTTGAGGTTGGTAGCTACTTCAGCTAAGCCCCTCTCTCCTTTTAAGCTGACCACCAGCGTTCCCATCTCTCAACTAGAAAACAAACTTCCTGAGAGCCAGAATCTTGTGGGGCTTGTGTGCTGATGGGTCTCTGGTACTAAGAATAACAGAGCAGCTCTCATTAGCTGCCTAGCTGTCGGCTGCCGCCCTCGCTTCCTTGCTGACACAACCCTGACTTTGACTGCTTCAGCAAAGGCTAGCCCTCAACCTGGCCCAGAGGATGTGCTGTCATCATTTCTAAGTCAATCCTAGGTTTTCCTGTTCTTGTTGCTAGCGGTCGGCTTAGGAATGGCCATGTCCTGTGCTTTTGTGACTGTTGTCCTTGACCCTAGAAAAGGGCAATGTGATGCCTGGATCTGTGGCAGCCATCTTGGCATCATGAGGGGAGTCAACTCAAGACCACAAGCGAAGATCCACTGATGGCAGAGAGGGAAGGAGAAAGACTCTGGGGACTTAACAACATTGTTGAGCAGCTACTGATTTGGAACCAACCGATCTGCCAACTTCTTATACGAGATAATGCATATCTGTGGCTGTTCAAGCCACTCTTAATTGGGTCTTCATCTTCCACAACTGAAAGCATCCTGATCCAGGAGACGTACCATAAATATCTGTTAACTTACTGACTGATGAAACCTTCCTTAAGTCATGTCATATTGGTGAACTAAAGCTCTAAGTGTTGACCAGTAGCGGCAGCAAATTCTGGTAGGGAAAAAAAAAAAAAAAAGCATTATTAAAGCACTCAGGTAAATGGAATGTTTTTTATGTTGCTGTAAGTCTTGACTTTGGTGGTGAGGTTAATGGGTGAGGAAATTCTGAACCCTGGAAAAATCACATTAAGAGAAAAGTTTGAAAAACTTTTTATTGTCACTCTTTAGTTGAATTATAGATTTAAATTGGCCAGTGCTCAAAATACTGCACTTAACTAAGGTGGCCCCGAAAGGTGAGCTTTTGCACTGGCTGGTGCTGAGGCAGAATGTGGACTTGAGCGCCAGTCTGTGGCCGAGGGCTGCTGAGACCCCTGGTCACTTGCAGAGCTGCCACTCATGGAACTATGTGACAGGTACCATTAATGGGGATGTATTCCATCAGGTGACTTTGGGACCATTTGCAGCCCAGAGAAGCAGCCCATTTTTATTTTCTTTCCATATTCTCAGATGTTCCTTACCTGACTGCATAACCTGCATGAGTTTGGAGGACCACAGCACTGTCCCAAGAAGGAAAGCAGGACCTGATATAAGGCAGAGAGTTTGCTTCAATCTGTTCTGGTCAACAGAAGGACCTTTGCTGACCGGTCAGTTGGATGCTCTACTTCCTCACCTGGAGTACTGCAGGGACCTCATGTCTACCAGACTTTCTAGTTTTGCCTTCTTCCAGCCTATGCCCTACGCCGGTACCCAGAGCTGATGGTGGCACTTCTCTGCTTACAGTCCTTTAGTGGCACCTCTTCCTCTACAGATACGTGTGAGCTCCTTGGTCTGTCATGTGAGGCCCGGCTCCCTCTGGACTCTGCACTCCTCTCCAGCCTCTTCTCTCCCTCTCATCTCCCGTAGAAAAAAGCCTACCCACATCAAACTCCCCGTAGCTTCTAAAGCAAGGCGCATTCCTGGTACCTCCTCAGCGCCCTTCCCCACACTTCCTGGACTCCCTCTCCACCTTGCCCTCCCTGCACACTTCACCTCCCTTTTTGAGACACGTCTCTGATGTACTCTGGGAAGCCTTCCCGGATCCCCTGGTGCAGAGTTAGAGTCGCCCTTTCCTCTGCTCTTCATCCTCTTCATCACCACATCACACCCATCACTGGGTCATTGGCTGGTTTCTTGCCCCCTCCCACCTCCGCACTACATCCTGAGCATCTCGTGGTCAGGACTTGGTCCTGCCCATCTTTGTCATCCGTGTCCAGGGCTTAGCACACACTAAGTGCCTACCAGTCACTTTTTGGTTCGAATTGAAGTAAATCAAAGTGAAACAAAAGAGTAGGAAGAAACACCTGCAGTAATTTCTGAGGGGACCAGGTTTGTTGTAGGCATCTTCTCTTTGTCAGGATCCTGGGAACTGAGAAAATGAACCAGACATTAACTCCTTTGCCAGTGAGTGCCTAGGAGAAGATACAGAACAGAGAGAGAATTGGGGAGGTTGAGGCAGCAGGTGTAGAGAAGCACCACTGATGGACCCCAAAATAATCCCCTGCACTGTCACTCTCTCATCTTTTGTCCTCATTCAGACTCTTAAAATATTTACTCAAGTTTACAGTTACTTATTAAAGCTTAGATAGGTTAATTCTTTTCATTTCGTCCTCTCTTTACTTCAGAATTTAGAGACAGACCTATGGGGCCATGAAATTGCACAATCTCCTAAGGATTCTAAGTCCTTGACTCATTGTGAGACCAGAACATTCCTTATTCTTTTACGTAGGGTTTCCTCCATCCCCATCTGGGAAATTACCATCTGCTTCTGATAGCTCTCCCCAACTTCCTTTGTGAATGAAAGGGCAAAGTTTTGACTCAATAATTTTAGCAATATCTAACTCCCCTGTTGATGAATAAATCATTTTCTGCTTTCTTTTGGGGAATTCCCTATCTCCTTTGGTCACCTATCATTCAATACACGTCCTGGCCTTTCAGGAACTTTCTCAGGAATGTAATTCGGGTTTATCATAGACAGAGAAATGTACCTGGAGTCCAGAAAGGTGGTCCCCCAAGGATCCTGTGGATCAAATCCTTCCCCAATATTTTTTCCAGTGGATTGACAGGAGCTTCCCCACTCCTCCATTGCCACTGTAAGAGGAAAACTGGTCATTCCTTTGTGGGGAGGGGGAAACACCCAGTTACTGAGAAATTCGAGTGAGATTTATTTGTTTGCATTCCTCTCTTTGTGGCAACCGATTACGTTCACCTCTGCAGTTTTTGTAAGCCGGATAAATTGAGGTAGCTTACAGCAACTTTGTTTTCCAAATCCATAGGTTTTGAGCAAATTATACATTCCCTTTTGCTGGGTTACCACGGCTGAACCCAGAAAGTATAATCAGAAAGATGATATTTTATCTAGAAACATTTGTATTAGAGCGTAATAGAAGAATGTACAGCTAATAGAAGAGGTGACAGGTAATTATGTTTTTGCTTGAGCTGCATGGGATGGAGTTTATCTCGGAGAGGACTGGGCACATATACAGCTGCCTGGTGTGGATACAATTAAAAAGGTCTGTGGAGGGCTTCCCTGGTGGCGCAGTTGTTGACAGTCCACCTGCCGATGCAGGGGACACGGGTTCGTGCCCCGGTCCGGGAAGATCCCACATGCCGCGGCGTGGCTGGGCCCGTGAGCCATGGCCGCTGAGCCTGCGCGTCCGGAGCCTGTGCTCCGCAACGGGAGAGGCCACAACCGTGAGAGGCCCGCGTACTGCAAAAAAAAAAAAAAAGGTCTGTGGAATGTCCAGTAAACCTGTGCCCTGTGCCCTTCGCATCTTTAGGAAAGCTACACCCACCCACTTCAGTTTCTTTAACGTTTTACAAAAGAGTTTTACCAGTTTGTTGACTTGGTTTCCAGATAGTGGGGGAAAAAAATAAAAGAAAGAAATGGGAATGATGAACAGTTGTCATGTGCTTTAGCTCCCAGGCATGAAATTGGGGCTCAAGCCAGAGGAGTGAGTTTTCTTTGGGTCCAGGCCAGCAAAATGAAACCCCAAGAACTCGGTCTTTGGATATGTCATTACCTAACAAGCCAAAGGAAATGGATGACATGATGCTGACTAAAAGAGATGAATTCTGGTCTATAATTTATGTGAACATCAACTGTTAAAAATACTGATTAGTATCAGTATCAAATTGTCCAATCTCAGTATCAAATGAGAAGAGAGACGCAATGCACGCAGATCCTGCGCAGTAATAAGGAGTTTGGTCTAGATACCCCGGCGATGATCATTAATTTTGCTATGTTTTGATTTAGTGTTTGCGCTCATGTATTCTAGTATGTCTACGGATATGAAAGTAGCACCTGGTGTCCTCTGTGCAAATGCTTCTCCACTTCAGGAAGAAAGCCAAAGGGGACACACAGCTGAACCCGAAGCATCGTTAGAAACAGGCTCCAGGGAATCAACTCCTCAGATTTCCAAGAATAAAACAGAGTTAGGGAAAATATACAAATATAGGAGCCTTCCTTGTTTGCAAGACATACCTTTATGGAAATATTATGCTCAGAAGTTTGTTTGGGGGGAGTTTGTAAACCAAGCTAGGTTTTCATGGCATAGCTCCATAGCTTTGAGTGCAAGTGTGTGTGTGCGCGGGCACGTGCACACACACACACACAATTCACAACTAGAGGCAATAAGGCCAATTTAAAAAATGCTCATGTCCAGAGATTTTGCTGATATGGTGGCTATTCGTTCTAGATTATTCCTGCCAGTGCCGGGCACACTGTTGACTTCATACTCCTTGAGGCAATTACTTCAGTGCTCAGCGCCTCTGAGATCAGCGTTCCTTTCTCTCGTGTAATTGAGAGCTGGCAACTCACACGTTTAGCTTATTATATAAAGTCTCCAAGAAGAATAGACAAGGCAAGAAGCAACTCTTGCCTCGGAAGACCTAGAAGCACAGCTTTCTAGAGAAAAGCTGCTAGATTACTTGAAATTTATATTTCCTAGATCTGTGCACATCTAATAAAGGAAGATAAATTGACTCTTTGGATTTTCTTGTACAAAAATATCCAAAATCCATTTCATCTTTTTATTCCATTTTTACTTTAAAAAAACTTAGCAGCTGAATTTCATTCAAGTCTATCTTGCCCCTGCCACCCCTGTTCAAATCCGTCACCAAGGAGAGGATAACTAATCACACTGTCCCATTTTCATGGCTATGTTCATCTTACGCCCTTATTGGCAATCCTGTTGGACATTTCTAAGGTGTAATATGAGTAAGAGAGAGCTCACCATTTCCCCCCCGCCCCGAGGTCTAGAGGGGCAAATGGTTCCTATCTGCCACAATGCCACTAGCAATCTCTGCCTTCACCTGGAAGGGAAAGGTGAGAATAGGCAATCCATAAATTCAATATACACTGAAAAGACATTTTGGGCTCAACCAGAGCGCTGAGTATTCAGCTGGATCTTTGGAGCTCTGCCAGGAGAAATATAAACAGCAAAAGAACTTACTCTATAAGTATCTGTCTTTTTGCCAAATCATATGAGGAAAATGTGTTTAAGAAAAAAAAAAAAAGGAGGATGTATTTTTATTACATATATGCTCCTCAGACCCCAGCTCTGTAAAACCCATTAAAAACAACATGAAGTATTTAAAATCAGCAGCAATCACCTTGGTTGGTTACTGACGTACAAGATTAAAAACAGTCTGAATGGAAGGTAAAGGTACATTAATAAACACAGATTCCAAATCCTTGGTGATTTCTTGCTGGTCTATTCAGAGAGGGGGCTCAGCTCAACATCTCAAGGAAAATCATCAGCATGTAAGTGAAGAGGAGGCTTTGATAGTTGACAGTGACCCTGGGAAGTGGAGAGGGTTGTTTACAGTCACTTGCAGAGCCCTAACAACTACCAGTATTTGTTTTAAGGTCTCTGGCATGCACTGGTGCAGGGGCAGGGCAAGTTTTCAAGCTAAATATGCCTCACCACGAGGGCCTTCCCAGTGGTAGGGGAAATGTTCCGTTTATTCCACACCTGTTTGGTATTGTAACTCAGCTCCTGGAACCCAAGAAAGTTCTCACACCAGCGTGGAGTAGAGTCACCATCCTCACCAATCCCCAGGGCCAGTGTTTACTCTGTACCACACTCCATTCTGAGTGTTTACAGATACAAACACTGTTAATCTTCCCAACAATCTCATCTAGACACTCTCATTATCCCCACTGGGTAAAGGAGGAAACTGAGGCTAGGAGAGGTCTAGTAGCTTGTGGAAGAAGTTCTCACAGCCAGTCCATGGTGGAGACGAGACATGAACCCAGCTGGTCAGCTTTCAAAACCAGAACCAGCATCCTGAGAGCGGGGCTGGGAAGACATCTAGTGCTGTTTTAACATATCAAGGTCTTGTCCTTTGGGGAGCTCAAGCTGACAGGATCTCCTGTGGTTTGTCCTCTCCCCAAATGAATAATCTTGGAGGGGAAAAAAATCTCAAGCCAATAGAACCTTTTAAATCTATGTTGTCAGTGAAATAACATGGTGGCTGCATAATAAATAAAAATGGAAAGTGGAAAAACAGAAGATGGCAAGCTGTGGTCAGCGCTAAGGACGAGATGCCATAGTATATCCATGTTTATGTGTGTAAAACTCACCAGGGTCTCGGCGCCAGCAGATGTCCAAATGTTCCACTGGGGGATGTGACTGGAGGGTAGATAAGGGTGAAGGAATCACAAAGGCAGGAATGGAACCAACAAAGGCTGCACTTTCATCCATTTTTATGCCCCAAAGCCCCTGCAGGGTAAGGCCCCTTCCTCAGTGAGTGGCTCGTGGCCACAGCGACTCTCCTTGTGGTGCATGGTGGTGAGAAAGTCCATTTGATGAAAATCCACAGGCATATACGCCTCTTGCCACTGAAGGACCCCTGGACTTTTAAGGGTTACAAACCAGGTTAACTCTTCTAACACTCCTAGGCCACTGCACCTCAGGCAGGCCTGCCCTGCCCCAAGGGGAGAAGATCACGGAAACTTCCATGAGGCTGAGCTGAAGAACGCAGACTTGGGAACCCCCTGAGTGCGTTCCTCTACCCACCTCCATGCTGCTCTTACCTTCCAGATGCCATCCGGACATTTGCAAACCAATTTTATGAGAAAGCCTTAGACTTTCCTTTGTGCTTTAGTTTCTTTTAGTTTATCTTTCTAAGTAGGTCGATCTCCAAATACAAATTGTCAGGCAAAGAAAAACTGCTTTCCAAAGCGAGGCCCTCCGTCTCTGGGGCAGCAAGGCGTCCTAGCAGCCCCGCTAGGCTCCCATAAAACCTCCTGGTTGTCGTGCTCCAGTGACTCAGGTGTTCCCTCCAGATGCTGCCCCGTCCCCATGACAACCCCTTTCACTCCTGCTTTGAGTCCTGCAGCTTCACACCTGGACCTGCCTTTAATAGCTTCTTCAGACTGATGCCTCTTTTGGACCGTTTGCGTGCTCTCGGGCACAGCTTTCTCCTGGGTGCTGTCTCTGGCTCAACCTCGATGTCTAACCGCTGACACCCAGGCCCTGAGACACCAGCCCAGCAGGTGCTGCTCTGGGAGGGAAGTTGGAAAAAGAAAAGCACATCAAGGTCAGGTTTCATTTTCTTTACATGAGCTAAGATGCCAGCATTTATCAACAGGAAGAAGCTTCTGGAAATCATCCTGGAATCATTAATAAAAGCCCAGGGTATTGTTAGAAAGCTTTGTCTTGGCTTTTAGTGGCCTCTGCCCTTCACTCACTAGCTCACTGGGCACCTTCTCTGGAATCACCCTCACACATCTCATGCCCCAGATGCTTGCACTTTCTCTTCTGCGCATATCAGTGGCAGCCTTCTTCTGCAGGCTGGTGCCGTGTCTTCCAGCTCACCAGAGACAAGAGACAGCCCAGAAGGAAATCTCACTCCTTGACTCCTGGGGTTTGGGCCCCCACGTGGCAGAGTTTGGGTTTAACTCCTGGGTTTTGAAGTATAATATTGCTTTGTAGATGCCATCTGGCCTTTTAAACTTGATTTTGTCCAAATAAGAAAATTATATCAAAAGGGAAAATGTTTGCTTTTGACATTCTCAAGTGACAAAATGAAACTTCAAATTTCAAAAAGTCCCTCCATAAAGGATTTGAATAAAAAGTCAAAGTACATACGACAAGCCTTCGGTGAACCCAATCCTCCCTATTTTGCCTGAATTTCAATATTCTGGCATTGCCTTAAGTCCCTTTTTACCCTCAGATAGCAAGTTTAAGAAATGACTCTTCTTAATTTTTTGTAAGTTAACTCACCTCAAGAAAATGTGATTTGATGGGTTATTTTTCTCTCGAATATCCAGCTCTGTCCTCATGGTTTGAAAGAGCCTGTCACAATTCCCAAGTGTGAATGCTAAACCAGCCATGAAGAGAGGCATTGCCTAGGGCTACAGCAAGCTAAACTAATGAGAGCCAAGTTCAGGCTAAGAAGGAAACACACACACACAGCACATGATACATACACACATATGGGTATACATACCTTCACGCACATATATGCAAATATAATAGAGGTGTCTGAAAAATTCTTTTTATTCCCGTGCTTTTTTTTTTTGATGAGTTTTAATGGAACTCTAAATCGGAAGCAAGTTGGTACAACTTCTGCATTAAGCAAATGAAATGTCTTCAATATTTTAAAACCTCTGATGGAAGTCTGGCTCCTTAAATTTTAAGGAGTAGCTGTCTTCTTCTAGAAGTCACCGGACTGGAAATGAAGAAGCTGAGTCCCTGACCAGGTTCTGTGAAACATCTTATCTCCGATGGCTTGGTAGAACTGGGCTTGTTTCCTTACAAGGGAAATGAAGGGTTGGGGTCTGTAATGAACTTTCTAGCTCTAAAAATTTTGTGTCTGTAATTAATAAAAATACACTAAATGTGAATTCTCCTGATGCTGCTGTTCAGGTCCTGCCTGTTCTTTCTTGGATGTCGGAGGGGCCATGCCCACTCATGTTTCCTGCATCCCTGCAGCTGTGGCTCGGGGCATGGGGCTGTGGGTAGAGATTTTGGATGGTGGATGATGCTATTGGGGTCTGAGCCAGGGAACCCAGAGTCCCTGCCTCCCACGCCATTGAAGTATTTCTGCCGTGAGGTCGCTCACTCACCCCTTAAGATGTTAACATTCCATACATCGACGTGGAAAATTGCAAACACTAAGACCCGAAACAAAGCGCATCATTCAGGATATCAACAAGGAACAGATGGCTCACTTGAATTAGGAAATTTCAAAGGCTGGTTCACAAAGGGACTCTTTATGAAAATGTAGGGAAGCACAAAGGAATATTGCAGTAACCTGGGGTTAATAGCAGCAGAGAAGCCACCATGACTAAGGCTGGGGAGACGACGGGAGGGAGTGATGTCTGGAATTCTTAAGCCACTAATAGCGGAGACCTTCCAAAGAGGGGCAGGGACGTTGGCTTGAGCAACGCAAATAGGCCATCGCAGTATCTCAGAAATGGGGCTGAGGGCAGTAAATAACCTGAGCTCCTCTCCTCCCTCCCTGCCTTCCGCCAAGTCTGGAGTCGGGGAGTCCACTGACGGAATCCATATCCATCAGCCTTCTGGGGCAGGAAGGAGGGTGGAGAAGACAGAGTGTGGTTCTGGAGGATCAAAGAGAAGGCATCTGTCACACAAAGAAACAAATAAACACGCCCCAGGGACAAAAATGGCCTCAGACTCTCTCAGGAGGTAACTGAAATCACCTTAAATCACTGGCTGCATAAAAGCAATCACATATTTGTTTAGCCTTTTCTTATAGGCACTTGGGAAGCAGTCCCTGAGAACCGAGAGGCAAAAAGGTTACCCTGTGAGCATCAAACGCTGACACTGACATCTAAAGGATGAGCATGGAGACAAGTAAAAAGGGACCAGATGACTTCCTGGTCCGCAGGACGAGGAAATAACCGGTGAGCATGTGCGCATCTATGAAGCAACATGCTTGTCAGCAATCCGTGTGGGTGGGTCTTGGGGGCAAGATTTTGGTGATGCTTATTTCAACACCGAATGGGAGAGACTGCTCAGGCCAGAGGAAGGAACCAGTCTGGCCCCAGCTTGGATCCTCAGCCTGTTGTAGACAGGGACACACGTGGAGTCACCACCTGTGCCCAGGAAACCCCTTTGTCTGGAGTGCACCACGGCACGGCTGTGGTCAGTTCCCTCTCCCCCCAGCGGGATGGGTCTGCTGCTTGTGCTGCCCATTAGATTTCAAGTCTACGAAGCTGAGGTCCAGCATGTAGACCTGGACCCTCCTGAGGCAATGGGGGAGCCCAGCTGCCATTGCCCTTGAACCTTTGGGAACGTCCACCTGCTTCCTGTCTAATGCCACTTCCATCCTCTCCTCCACTCTTCACGACAGCCCTCTGAGCATGAGTGTATTGCCCTTTTTCAATGGAGACAAACCGAGGTTCCTAGAAGGGAAGCAGGTAGATGAAGGTTACATAACCAGTGGTCTGCAGAGTAAAAATTTAATGTCACTAGTTGCGATGGCTTAAGTGAATTAAGAAATGAGTATGTACTAGGCATTTTTCTAAGTGTTTTATAAGCATGAACTCATCTATTTCTTAACTCTGTGAATGAGATTATTATCATCCCCACTTAGCATGTGAGGAAAATGCAGGCAAGGGATTAAGTAGCTGGCCCAAGGCCACCCAGCTACTCAGGTGAGTCTTCAGCTCTAGGCAATCTGAGTCCAGAGGTCAGCTCTTAACCACAAGGACACAGAGCCAGAGGGGCCAGACAGAGGGAGGGAAAACGGGTAGGGGGCAAGTCAGTTCGGGCCAAGGCAACTGTTAAGGGTTTAATGAGCTCAGATGTTAATTGCAGATCTTAACTAATCGTTTACTTTCTAACTGAGTTAAACACTGCTTCCTTGTCTTTCAGATTATCTGAGGATCTAAATCCAGCCCTCCTTGTCTTTCAGATTATCTGAGGATCTAAATCCAGCCCTTGTTACCCACTGGAATGAACAACAAGGAGGTTCAAAAGGTTAAGTTACTAAAAACAAAAACCTTGGTGTTTTGCTTTGTTTGGTTTGGGGATCCCGAATGTCTATTTCCAGTATTTATGGAACCAGGAAGTGCTAATGTAACAGGAATGTGACAGGCAGAGTCATTTGATACCAAAGAAATCAGGAAGTGCTGGAAACTTGAAAAAAAGGTGGTTATTGCAACATTTGGACTTGACTTTTTCCCCAGTTCAAATAAAGTGTTGGTTTGTCAGAGGTTTTTGCCAATGATGCGTTTAACTTTTACCTGGGTCGTGTCTTGGCCAGATGGCAGAGCCTTCTAGCTCATGTTGAGGTCATGGACAGTGTTTCACTGTCCTTTCTGAAGCAACTCCACAAAAGGGCACTATTTTTTTTTTCATTTCAGAACTAAGAGCTACATGAGTGAGGCTGTAAAGTATTGCAGAATAGAATATGTCCTAGACAGCATCCTCTTGTGTTCCCATCGAACACATTGGCCACTGGCCACATATAAGAACTTAAATTTAAACTGATTAAAATTAATAGAACAAGAATTCAGTTCAATGGTTGCACCAGCTCAGTAGCTCCTGTGGCTGGTGTTGACCAGTGCCTGCTGCATGGGACGGGGCGGTGCAGGATGTTTCCCTCGTCACAGAAGGCGCTGCTGGAGAGCCACACAGGGCCTGATCTCAACTGGGAAAAAGAGACAGAACATTAAAGGGGGGTTGAGAGGGGGCTCCCCTGGAAGGGACCCCTCTCCTGGACTCATGACTGGAACGGCAATATGTCAGGGAACAAGGGGCTCAGGTAGACCCCAGATGTTGTCCTTTGGAAGGCAGAATATGTCTATCCCATGCTCTGGCTCTGCTTCTCTCCTCTTGTTCTCTGCAATATGACTGATGTTAGAGCCTTTATCAACTCCACAACAGGAGCCAAGGAAAGGCCTCTGGGCCACGGCTGATGTGAACATGCAGTGGTGATGGTAGTAGAAGAGACTCCCAAGGAAAGCTGAAACTTGGGCGAAGGGCATGGAGGACCCTCAGCCTTTCCCCCTTGCCTGGAAATTCCCTTCACGAGTGGAACCAGGAGATTCTGGATTTCATTCCTTTATTGGGCTGTGTGCTCTCTTTGTAAGAAGCCACACCGCCAGCATCTCTGAAGCTCTCTGCCTCTATTAGGTCAAAATGGACTCAGGGTAATTCCTATAGAGCAATGATTCTCTCAACTTTGTCCATACATTAGAATCATCTGGCATCTTTTGAAGCCCCCGGTGCTTAGACTACACCAGACTACTGAGTACAAGTCTCTGGGGTTGACGCCAGGCGTCACTCCCCGGGTGACTGTAGCGTGCAGCTGAGGTTGAGAAGTCGAGCTTGCTATGGAGAATCCCTTTCATTCACAGAACAGAGTACAGCCTTTTCTCCTTCCCTCAGTTTGACAATAATAGGAAGGCCTTTAATTAACATTAAGAAGATCTGTCTTGACAGCAATGCAGTGAAGTAGAAAGAACTCTGAATCAGGAGCCAGGATATCAGAGTTTAGTCCAAGCTCTTCACCAAAGAGTGATGATCTTATGCACCAAGCCTCACCTGTGGGTGCTGTAACCTGAAGGTATCGGACTTGAAGCGTTCTAAACCCCCTCACGTTGCACACTTTGTGCCAAAGATGGTACTAAGTGCTCTGTTCTGTGAGTGTGGAGATGAGGGCCCTTTGATGATACAGCTGTGGACCCAGTAAGCCCTTGGGGATAAGGAAACCTTTTCTCCTTTGATGCTCCCAGGTGTCCGGAGCAACGCTCCCTTGTGTGTTGTAGGCACTTACTAGTGCTGGATGGATGACCATATACTTTATTCTTCCCCAAGGTATTGATGAGTCCATTTTACACATGGAATGAGCAGTCTTGTCATAAGGCAGTTAGATACAGGGCTTCTCCAGGACAGCCAGATAGCTGCCTCTCTGCCACCCCTGTCCCACCTGACTGGAAGAGTCTGAGTGGCCATGTGACATACAGGACAGTGCTTGGGAATAGGACCTAGGATGCTGCACATGGGTTGAACTTGGCCACGATGTACACTGTGGCTCCCAATATGCTGCCTTCCCTCGTCAGACCAGCTCAAGGACTAGGTATGGCTAAGCCTACCAGTTAAAAGCAGCAGAACCCGCAGCTGCTTCAGGAATGACCCAGGAGACTGAGACCCTCATCTCTAGCTGCTGCATGACCTTGGGTGCAAAAAAATGTCTTTGTACATCAGTTTTCTTAGCTTTAAAATAAGCTGCTGGGCCATGTGATTCTAAGATCCTTTGCAAATCCAAAACCATGTGAAAGAACGTTTTCTTTGGAAAGCAATCCTTGTTATTACTCATTGCCCTCTTCTTTTCAAGGTGCTTGACAATAGTTTTTGTGATTATTTCCTCTGTCTTTTTCCCTAACTTCCTATGTAGAGAAGTTAGAAGTCCAGGCTTTTTCAGGGTCATTTCTTTCTCCCTTTAGGAGAAGAATCTGAATTCTTCCATTCCTGCTTTGGTCAAATTGTTTACCCTCCAAAAAAAATCTTTAAAATGACCGCTGATGATCCTGAAATTACTCTGGGCATGTTCCTAAGTGTTTGTAGTTCAAGTTTTCAGGGCCTGGAATGGATTTTAACTGTTTCTCTTATTTTGCTTCATTTTCCTTTCCCCTATTCACAGGTTTCCCTGTGTATAGACTGAAATAGAATAACCTGACTTTTTGGACGTTTGCCAACGATTTTTCCCATCCTTTCATCCAGAGGTTCTCAATGTGTGGTCCCCTGACCAGCAGCATCACCATTACCTGGGCACTTGTTAGAAATGCAAATTATCAGGTAGTCCTGACCACAGAATAATCAGTCTATGTTTTAACCAGCCTTGAGGCGATTCTGATGTGCGCTCAACTTGAGAATTTGAGAACTACTGCTAATAAAAGACAACATTTTCTCTTATCCTTCTCATTCTTAATGTATTTCTCTATTTCCTTGTATAATACATTAAAAGACTCTGAGACTGTTTCTCTAAATCTTTTGAAAATGGAGTTTTACTTTCTGCATTGACTTTTCTTATTCTGGCCCCAAAAGACCTATTAATTTCTCTTCTTCTTTATTGAATGGCTTAGTTTCCTCTTTATCTGGCTTTTGCAAAGAATAAGTTTATCACCTGGCATGCATTAAATGAAATGCAACCAAACTGGTGGTTGACGAATATTTTTATAAACCTCTAGAGTCTTGCTACTCCAAGCTCGTTGATTCTGCAAAATCTCTGTCTCCACCCCAGCTCCACTGAATCAGATTCTGTATCCTAACAAGGTATCCAGGTGATTTGTCTACAAATAAAAGTTTGTGACGCACTGCTCTAAAAGACTGTCTCAGACCTTAAATGTTATTTCAGAAGTTGGAGTAAAGTCACTTGAAAATTTTAGCCAAGCAGTCAAATCTTATCTCCAAGGTAATACAGTTGGCCCTCCATATCTGTGGGTTCCAAATCTGCATATTCAACCAACTACAGATAGAAAATATTCAAAATTTTCTAGAAAATTCCAAAAAGCAAAAGTTGAATTTGCCATGTGCCAGCAACTATTTACCTAGCACTTACATTGGATTAGGTATTATAAGTCATCTAGAGCTGATTTAAAGTATACTGCAGTGTGCACATTTGTTACACGGAAATACTATGCCATTACATATAAGGGACTTGAGCACCCCTGGATTTTGGTATCCATGAGGGTCCTGGAACCAATCTCCCATGAATACTGAGGGATGACTATATATCATTATATTTGGTAACATGATGACAATGAAGGAAGTGTATACTTAATCTGAAATAAATGGATTACACCCATAGAAATCAATAAAAAAGGTCTTCATTTTTCTATATAGGATTGTACTAACCTGAGGAAAAAAATCACAGAGAAGAACATGTAGGTGTAGGTAAGGGAAAGATAATTAGAAAGAATGTGCCGGGGTTATGATATAAAAGACCACTCAGCCAAGGAAATGGCATAGATAAAGTCACTGTAAAGAGTTTACAAAGTGGTTCTAGAGGCAGATCTGGCTCCAGGGAGGTGCAATGTCTTGATCATATTAGTCCTGCTGTGTATTTGCTGAGCAGATCCTAAATGTTGGGCACACCGTTCATTGCCAAGCACTTCACCAGCATTATCTCACATAGCGCCCACAGCAACCACTGAGATAGTACTGTTACTATCCCTATTATATAAGGGAGGAACCTGAAGATTGGAGGTTGTAACTAAATATGGGTTTTCATTCCAGATAGTTTTAATTGCTCTTACTGTTGTAATGTGGGTAACATCGGTGATAGTAGCAGGTAAAATCTCAAGTCTCAATGACATAAAAGATTCATTCTTACTTATGTTAAGTTCAAAAAAGGTGTTCCTGATTAATGGGAGGCTCTTTTTCAAACACAGCCTCAGTAACCCAGCTTCCTTCATTCTTTTATCTCTGCTGTATTCCACATTTGGCTTCCAGGACCCTCCAGCATTTGCATCACACCAGTGGAAGAAGAAAGAGCGTGGGGATTGGGTGAGGGGGACTCTTTAATGGGTTGGACCAGAATGGCACGAATTGCTTACATTCACATTCCATTGGCTTGAACTTCAAGGGAGGCTGGGAAGCGTGGTCAGTCCCAGGAAGAAGCTACCTGCCTGAGTTCAGGCAAGGACATTATCCTTGACAACCTCCATGTCTCCATTTGTAAAGGAGAATAATTATACTTGCGTCATCAGGAAGTTGTTAGAATTCAATTACCTAACCATTGCAGTTATTACTGCAACATGGGGCTCATAAAGCCTTGCTTTTCCTAGCTGATCATTTCCTGGTTCAGAAGATACAGTCTACTTCAGACTTGTTCTGATCTTACTGAGGAGGAAGAGACGACAGAGACAGTGGAATTAAGTGAAAGTCTCATCCAGGAGTCCAGAGGAGCAAGGAAGTTAAATATTCAGCAGTTAGACCTAAACATTGGACTTTAGGAAAGCAGATTTCAAAGACTTCAAAGGAGATGTGTTATAGCCTCCTGGTTACAGACTGTAAACGCGAATGTGCTTCACTAGGAGGGAAGGATCTAAGAGAAAAGCGAACTCTGACGACACAACCATACGTGATTACACGGAGGAAAAAAAGAGATGCAGAGACGAGAGGGAGCTTTGCTGCTTTTTAACAGTGCTCTCTGATAAAAGGGCACGTACAAAATATGGGACCCCCTCCATAAAAGTATCAAGGGGCATCGTGTGCCAGGAAAAGCTGAGACTGAAGGCAACAGAAACAACTTTTCCTTCTGTTTGGAGGAGAGGCAGAAAGGAACCAGGCCCCGACTGGAGCAGATGGTGTGAAGTTCACAGCTGTCAGAGGGAACAGAGCCTCCCAGCCTCCCTTTGCTTCCTTGTTCTCCTTCAAGAACTGGAAAGGATAGAAATCTAGTTGGTCAAGGAGATCATCTAACCTTTAAAATGGGTCCAGACCCCTAGGCTTTGGAGAATTTTACCCCAGGGCTTATGAGAATTTATAGA
Organism: Delphinapterus leucas; assembly: GCF_059928025.1. NCBI lineage: Eukaryota > Metazoa > Chordata > Mammalia > Artiodactyla > Monodontidae > Delphinapterus > Delphinapterus leucas. The sequence goes on along the minus strand of NC_143130.1, from coordinate 17,124,446 downwards.
TTGAGAGTCCGGATACTGGAGCTGGTCAAACACCCCGATTTTCAAAAAGCAGAGAAAAGGAGGTAACGGCAACCCCAGTTTGGTAAGCTTAATAGGACCCACAGCAACCCCAGAAATAGATGATTTACGTGAGGGCTTGCACGTACTTTGAGAATAAGCGGAATGCCTGAGAAACAGCATGGTTTCACCACATCAAACCCAGCTCGCTCCCCCTTGGAGGGGGCAGTGTGACACGGTCTTAACATAAATTGTTTTCAGCAAAGAATTTAACAAAGTTAGTGCAGTGCTTGGCACAGAATAGGTGCTCAATTAATCTTTGTTGAATTAATGCATGAACAACATCCTTAGGAAGAAGGTAAATAGTGATTTAGATCATGAAGTTAGGTGGAATTGTGCAGTTTGAACAATGGATCTATATTTACATAGAGGAAGGTCTTTATCAGGGTTTTAATCTTAGCTCTGTGTGGGCCTGGACTTGGCCTTGGAATGGGCACAAATGAAGACATAGAAGATAAATATGTCAAATCTAGGAAGGATGTGCCCAATTTAAGGAAGTGCTAGCTGCACAGTTCCCTGAAGAAGTTATCTCAGCTGCAGTATTGAAAGCTGCAAACCACATGAAGAGGACCATTAGAAAACTAGAAAGCGTCCAAGCAGACAGTGGCGAGGATGAGGACATGGAAATCAGGCCATAAAAGAAATAAGAGGGGCGAGAGTTGCTTAGTCTGGATCGAGTAGATTGGAGGTAAGGAGTGACATAACGTTACTCTCCATATGTTCTAAAGTCAGTGGAGGGCGGGTCCATGACAGCCACATCAGCTATTGTAGGGATTCCAGTCTTATTTCAATACACAGAGAACTTATAAAAGAATGAGGAGTCACCCCAAAGTAGTGATCTCTCTCTGCTCTGAATGGCCATCTTTCGGTGATGTTTAATAGATTGTCCCAGCTGTGGGATGAGAAGGGGAACTAAATAACCCTAAAACTTCTCAAACCCAAAGCCAAGATGGTCCTAGATCCCTCTCTGACGCTTAGTTCTCCTTCCTGATGAAGAGCCAAGGTGCTGGGGGTGCAGCAGCCGGTTGCACGGGGAAGCCAGGGCTGCTGGCTCGCTGCTCTGCCTGCCTTGGCTGCCGGGCTGGGAGGAGCTGTACACACGTGTCACTTTCATAATGCGTGCCGCCTCCAAGGAAGAGACACCTCTGACAGCTGGCCGAAGAAGATCCCTGATGTCAACTGTCAAAGCACCCAATATTCTGGATTTGCGAAGGGAGGGGCATGAGATTTCACTGCAGCAGTAAGAGAGCAGACAATGTGTTCAAAACTAAACCAACCTTAAGTAAGTCACTTAAGTCTATATGATACTAAGAGTTCTCCTGGGAAAGCCAATGGAATTATCACTGAGGTGATAGTTACAATGAATGGCACATTATTAGCGTCGTGATAAATGTTGTAATCTTTGTGTTTGGTTTGAATACCCCGGGGGCTGTCCTACTTTTCTATTTATTTCCTCTTTAACCACAATAAATAATCTTCTTAATTCATCGCTCCCTCCTATTGCCAAAGTCTCTTTTCGAGGGGGGATAAAAATCAGAAAATTGGGGAATTGGGGAGCTCTGAATGAATGCTTCTGAAACAAAATGTCAGTATAGATTTCATAGATTTCTCAAACAGAACCCAAGCACTGAGCCCGAAGCTGATGCAAATAGGTAGTGATGTGAGATTCTTACGTGTACCGTGTATCAGGGTCTATCTCAGCATATCATTAAAAGGCAGCAGTGAAAAATTTCAGGATCACTGCACTGCACTCTACATGTAATTAAAAGCATTTTGACTCTACTTCTTTGCAGGTTTTTCTCTTATACTTTTAACTCCAATATTTACCTCAAGCCATTGACCATAACATGAGATCCTAGAGGGTAGGGATAAATTTTTAGTCATTCTTCTGTCCCCTACGTGGCCTGGTGCAGTACCTAGCTCATAGGCACTTAATAATTATTTGTTGAATAAATGGACAAATGAGTGAATAGATGACATTTTATTCAAACAAATTGAACTATAAATGATCTCCAAAAGAATCAGAGAAACTCAGTGGTTAAATGGCGAGTAAAAATTTTTGGTTCCTTAATCTCCTCTACACCATCTCTACCGAGCACTTTTTATTTTGAGACACTCACCGCCACTCTTAGCACTTAGCTCCAGCTTTGGACAGAATGGACGACTTTGGATGACTCTGTGTAAGATTCTTCTTTATACTGATTCAGTGTGGCTCCCTGGAGTTTCCACTCAGAGTGTTCATGGCCCCATCCTTGGGGCTGTACACAAGGATTCTCAGCCTCTGCAACTTTACTTGCCTCCATAAAATCGAAGACTGTTATTATGAAACCCATATACTATTGTTTTCCAAGCAAATAATCCAGGTTCTCCATCCATGACAGATCTTTCACAAGTACCCTCTAGACCACGTTGCCTGCTTCAGTTGGTCTTGAAGAGAAATGGCCAGAATGAACTCCCAGATTCCAGAGAGCAGAGGAAGACCTTCCAATACTCCTTCTAATTCCTCATTCTGGCTGCTTTCTTCCTTTTAGTGGGGCCTCAGACCACTTTCTTACTCAAGGCAACCTCTTTAGGTTCTTGGTTTATGTGAAGCTTGCTCTCAACGTCGAAACCTTTTATCATGCTGCTGGTTAATTAAGTCACGTCTTCTTCATACCATATTGTTCAGGTTATTTATTTTTGAACACAGATGGAATATTTTACATTTATCTCTACTTTATTTCATCTTGTGAGATTTGGTTTATCGTATCATTCTGACAAGCACTTATTGAGCTGGTTCCATGATCCCACCTTTTTCTATCCTTCTAAACTTTGTGTGAGCTGCAGAGCAAATAAAGCCACCTTCTATGTCTTCATCTAAGTCTACCTTCCAGGACATGACAATGGCTTTTGAGTCTCTTTCCCCTTTCAAATCATTTGGCTGGAATATATGAAACCATCTTTATTTTTATCCTGTACTCACCTTCCTTGCCTGCTGTTATTTCGTATGTCCCAGTTATCTGTGGATGTAGTGACATGAAACAATCGGCATTTTATTGACGCTGGCTGATGGTGGCTCAGGAATCTGGACAGGGCACAGCAGGGTGGCTTGTCTCCACTCTGTGATGCTTGGGGTCTCAGCTGGGAAGATGTGAATGGCTGCCAGTGGCTCAAAAAGCTGGGAGCCGAAATCATCTGGAAGCTCCCTCACTCACACGCCAGGCACATGGGCTCAGCTGTGGCCGTCCCCTGAACACTGACATGTGGCATCTCCACGTGGCTCAGGCTTCTCACAGCATGGGGCTGGGTCCAAGAAGAAGCATCCGGAGAGAGAATGTTCCTAGAGAACCAGAGGGGGAGCTGCTGAGTCTTCTCTGACCCAGCCTCACAAGTCACAAAGCATCTTTTACTCTACCAGTTGCCCAGATTCAAGGGAAGAGCCCCCACCACCACCACCACCGCGTATCAGTGGAATAATGTCAAAGAAGTTGAGGTCATTCTTTTAAAAACATATCTGACTGGCATCTGATTGACCACTTTCCAAATCTATCAAGTCTTATAAAACGAGAATACATTTTTGTTAAGGCTTATCTTCAGAGAGGGAAAGCAAGGATGAGCATAGAAATGGGCTTCGCATTTGTAATACCCGACCCATATGGACCTTCTGTTTGTTTTAGCATGTCAGCTTTGGAGGCATGTCTAAAGATCAGTGGAACACTTAAAAGCATTGTATTTGGTGGGTTGACTATAGTATAACGGCACATGGTAGTCAAGGCCCTAATGAATCATGCATATAATTTCTGCACTTCATCAATGTCTTCTTCAAAATAGTCTGATTGTTGACCCTGAACGTGGCCGCTGGTGCCGAGTTGCTGTTGAAGCCAGATCTCCAGCTCACGGAGCACTGCAGGAGGGGGTGTCTTGCTCTGACCCAGGAGAGCTGAGGGTTCGTGGCACTCGGCCTCCTCTGAAACTCTCACAACCCTCAGGATTAAATTCCGTGGGAAGGAAACCATCAAGAGCAACGGGTGGATTTTTCCACTGCGCAGGTAGCTCAGGATAAGTCAACCGGGAAAGGAAAATACAGGGGAAAAAGATGAAGAATGAAGGGGAAGGTGTCATATGATTCTTACAGGAAACCAGTAGCATTGGTAAAGTGACATGATAGACACTGAAAAATTTTTTTAACTAAATTTTTACCTAAATAGTCTAAGCCAGATTTCATGTTTTTTACCATCACATGAAACTACTGTTCAGAAACCTTGTTCTCAGGGGAGTCTGAACATCAGCCACAGTGGGACAGTTTGGAAGACAAGCTCTAAGAGGCCATGGGCTCTGCCTGTTGGGGCAGCGAACAGACAGCATCATCTCCTACTGACCTCTTTTTGAGATCCAATGAGGATCATGGTGGATTGTGGGTTGGCCAGCTCGACTGGCCAAACCTCAGAAATGTGCCTGATTAAATTCCTGGATGTAAAAATCATTGTCATTTTCCTCCCAGAGTTTGTTATGTTTCAGTCCTCAGTGCTACCTAGTAACTTCTAGACAAACATTCCCCTTGGAGCATACGTTTGAGGGGGAAGGCGTATGTTCCTCGGGAGTTTTGTGATGACAACGTCATTTAAGATTCCAAGCGCTCCCTTTAAGAGATTCAAGCTTTAGCAGACCATTTTAATTAAAGTTCTCTAGACAGGAGGCAGAGAAACAAGAATGACTGGAATGAAGATAACCTGCAAGGAGCAGTGAAAAAAAAAAAAAGCCCATGTGGAGAAGTAGAGTTCTACCGCACTTTTTCGGAAAGCAATCAATATGTAGTCCACAAACAAAGCACGGGCTGCTCAAAGATAAAGTTAAAAATACGGTATCAAGAGGCTGCAGGCATGGGTTTATTTGAAATACACATCTTTATTGCCTTACAAATTCACTTTAAACAAGCGATTTGTTTTTTTTTCCACTGAAGGACATGCTGAGTATTGTCCTGCGGTTTTCAATTAATAAGTTCACAGTTAACAGTTTTCAAGTACACCGAATCATGTAAATTTTTGTATCTCAGAGGCTAATTTATTTGTTTATTTTGGTATAGCAGGCACCACATGAAACTGGCTTTGAAATCAATTCCAAGTAAAGCAGACGATTTTTGCAGGGCAGACAATATGTAATGAAGACCCTCAAACCTCTCACCCTGAGCCACTGCATCTAGAGTGGGATTCACGCTGCCACCGTGAGCTGAAAGGGGGAAGAACCCTGTGTTCATAACCCCACTGAGAGAGTCAGAGGACTGAGACCTGTTTCTATGTGACTGCCTGTGATTCACTGCTATCTTTTATTTACGATTACACAATTATTTTCTTTGAGAGCTCTTAATGTATTCACAGACACACAAACACAAGGATCATTAAGTTATAAGCTGAGTTTATTTACCATTTGCAGCTAGCTCAGATGGTATTGCTCTATTGAACAGGATTTGAATTTTAAGATTATACACCAGCATTTCCAGGTCTCCTGTACCCTGTTCCATAGCCAGGTATTCTCAGGGAATCTTACTCTGACTTTAGGAAGCTGGTTCTCCATAGAATGCATTAGGATTAAGGAGGGATCCTTTTTAAAGACCAGATGAAAAAGTTTCTCAGAGAAGTAATAGGAAATGACTTAGGGGGAGGTGATGCAGATAAAGAGAGGGAAGGGTTATGAAGAGGGAAAGCAAATGGAGAGAAGACACAGAAAGGAATTTTAGAAAGTTCTTACACTCTTCTTTCAAAAAAAACACAAAAACTCATAACGATGATCTGTTCCTTTGCAATGAATCAGCGTGTGAGCACTTCAATCAGTAAAATGCACAGACCTTGAAGAAAAACTGACACAAAATCGTTGAGAGATACAATTGAGTAAAACATCCCCAGCTAATTTGAAAATTTCAATACACTCTCGAAACTGCTGGCAACCGAAAGAAGCCTCACAGCCACGCAAACTGGAATTTTCTTTTCCTGTGAGTTCATGTGGTTGGTGTAATTGCATGTCTGAATGTATATACTGGCCTTGGACGTGTTGATCTTGGAAACTTTTCTTATGTAACTTATTAATGTTAACATTTTCTCCCAATGCAATATGAGCTACCATAAGCGTTTGAGTCCTAAAGCAGCTTGATTCCTTCATATTTAGTGTTCCATGAACATGAGGACGAGAGCCCATTTTTGTCCTTCCCCAGAGCTGTCATTTAAAGCAGCCCTCACCTTACACATGTTTACCCCATCTGTCTCCCTTCAAGTCTGCCTTTGTTCTGCAGCAGAAAAAAAAGTCGGCAAAATGGAGATGAAAAACACAGAAACCACCATAGATTGAAAAATATTTGAATCATGCCCTTAAAAGTGGTTTAATTTGGGATTCTTGGAAAAATAAAATTCAGATGTAAATAAGCTAAGCACAAGTGGATCTTGTTTCAAGACAGGGACTAGTTTTTCCAAAAAGCTGGACACTCTCCATGCTGCTCCCAACCCTCGGGTCCATGATGCAGTAGAGTTAATGCCTCTTAGAAAATGAGGCCTGGGGAGTCGGTCATTCTTCCTACTGCAGGTCACAGGGCTCCAGGACACTAAGTTAGCCAGCATGGTTTGGATATTAGGGCACACCATTCTGATTCCTGAGCATAGGTTGTATAATCTGCACTAGGCCGTCATATTTCTTCAATTAAAATACACCAGAACCAACGTGAAACCAGTCACAGCACTCTTTAGTTACTTCTACCCCAAGTTCCAGCTGTCTGGTAGAAAAAAGACTGCATGGAACAATTTGATCCAATAGACCAATACTGGCAAGGAATTTGGAAGTTAAAAGGAATGCCTTTCAGAGTCTTTGAATTTAGTGCTCAAGAAATGGGAATTCACACACAGGTGAATTGCTGACACGTGAATCGTGACACAACAGACTCTTTGTTGTTGACCTGCGAGGGAAGGCACTTAGCTCACGCTCACGTCGACGTGCTCTGTGCGTCCCGTCTTGAGAATCCCTACAACAGTGTCCACTGTGGAAGTGGGGGCTGATTATGTCACCTGCCAATTAGTCCTTCTACACAGGTTACCTGCTCGTGTTCCATAAGCCAAGACCCAGCTGCCTATGGGCAAAGTGTCGGCGGTTCAACGTCCACCTGGATGACATTAAATTCACAATCCAGAATTGCCAACTCTGTGTGTTAAGAGATTCACAGACCTGTTCTAAGCAAATATTTGTGATGTGAAATTCCACATTCTTTTGTCATGTTATTTAATAAACGACAACCGTCTAGAGGAGATTCTGAGTCACGATTTCGAGTAGTTTCCTGTGGTATACTTTTCAGTGCTATCGTTTGCTATTTGGTGAGTGGCTAGATCATCACTGAACCTGTTAAGGTGGGTAAGCACTTCCCAAGAACTCAGGAGTGATGTCCAGGTAGGGCAGGAGAGGGTGCACATATGAGTACTCAAGGTTACTATTTTTAAAGTCTTTATTGAATTTGTTTCAATATTGCTTCTGAATAACGTTTTGGTGTTTGGCCGTGAAGCCTGTGGGGTCTTAGCTCCGCAACCAGGGATCGAACCCACACCCCTTGACTTGGAAGGCGAAGTCTTAACCACTGTACCACCAGGGAAGTCCCCGCAAGGTTATTTTTAATTCAAAACAATCTAGGGGAATAATTGGCTCTTTGGGTAACTTTAGAGTAAAAAACGGATTTCTGGTATATACCGGGTGAGATTAATGGGAATAAATGAGTTTGGTATTTTTGCATATGGACAAAAAGGACTCTCAGAATCTTGTGGGCCTCAGGACGCAGGATTAGGTGTTCTTTGGCAGTTGAGAAGATGAAGACTGCGACAGACACTCTGAGAGATAAAGAATCCAAGATACGACTGATAGGTAGGTTTAAGAAGGCTAGAAAAAGTAGGAATCAGACAGGCCTACTCTTAGATAACATGGACTGCCAGGTTCATGACTGGGTCTAGCCTGGGTGGTCTCGAAATAGCTCTCCCTTCTGAGAGTCTAGGATTACAAAATGGTAAACAAAATGGGGATTAAAAAAATACCTAATAAAAATATTATACAAAAGCTCTGTGAGGATTAAATTTGAAGAGTGTAAAGTGTGGCACAGTGTCTGGCACATAGCAAGTGTGAACTGTTGCTATTGTTGGATTATTATTAATAAGATAAAGCCACTCCATTAATGTAGTATATATAGTATATATGTTATAAATACATATTATGTTTGTTATGTCATATATAATACATATAATATAAATATCATTGTTAATGATATATCATTAATTTATTTGATATATGTTATATATTATTTAATATATAGTACATAATATAATATATAAATATAATTATATTATTATTACAATAGATTTTACAAGGAGAAAGAATAATAGGTTTGGGGGTCCTGGGAGCATTTCAGACTAAGTGATGCTCTTTAAAAATTGTCACAAGAACGACTTCCTCATTCCCCTCTAGCCAGAGGCATCTGCTCAGCCCTGCTGCTTTTCCACCACGGTGAGATTTTGCTCTTAGGACTCTTGAGTGCCTTAGAGAGGAGAATGGGCCAAACGAGGCTTTTGGACACATCGTCTGAGAGCCTCAGGGAACCTGACTCATACGGCCTACGGCAAGATGCCTGGTCCGCGGACATTTCCATGTTGTTCGGAGGCTCTGGTGTGGGAAAGGAGTCAGCTCTCCTTCCTACCGTATTTAAAACTCTTTCCTTCACCCAGCTGTGCCTAAAGTGATTGCCCCTGGGATACCAACCGAAGACATCAGCTGACTGCATCCGCCTCTCCTAGGGTTTCTTTTCTCCACCACAAGGAGTAGAGAAAAGCCTATAGGGACTTCCCTGGTGGCGCAGTGGTTAAGAATCCGCCTGCCAATGCAGGGGACACGGGTTCGAGCCCTGGCCCGGGAAGATCCCACATGCCGCGGAGCAGCTAAGCCCGTGCACCACAACTACTGAGCCTGAGCTCTAGACCCCACGAGCCACATCTACTGAGCCCACGCGCCTGGAGCCTGGGCTCCACAACAAGAGAACCCACCGCAATGAGAAGCCTGCGCACCACGACGAAGGGTAGCCCCCGCTCTCTGCACCTAGAGAAAGCCCACGCGCAGCAACGAAGACCCAATGCAACCATAAATAAATAAATAAATAAATAAAAGCCTATAGGTGGGCCCTATAGCAACGCTCAGTATCTAAACTAAGTAGGGAAACATCCTCCCCCAACTAAAGGCAACATTCCTGAATGGCAGGTAATGCTTCTCTAGTGCTGAGAACAAAGGGACCCCAGTGTATATGCTTTACTGTATCATTCAACCAAAGCTTCTTCAAAGTCCATGACATGAAGTTACAGAAGAATCTAGGGTGCTGAGAATGGAGGTGGCATTGGAGCTGGATAGTAGGAGGGGGATGTGTTATAGGGGGATACAAATAACTAATAGTCATAATTCCTGTCCCCAATAAAATTTCAATCTAGGTGTCCTCTGTATCTTCAGTGCTCCCTGAAAACCCTAAACCATTGTTTTATCCTAATTAATCCTGCAATGTTAGGTGCTAAATCGGCATCTTCTTTTGAACTTACTTGAAATTTAAAGTCCCCATGTTCAAATCTATATGCACCTCATGCTGTAATTATTTACTTCCCTAAAAAGAGATCACCTGTTTTTCCGCATGAGGCTAAAAAACTGAAAAACCTTTAATTCCTCTTCCTCTCCCCCCCGCACTAAGGTCAGACAGCTGCCAAGTCAGGTAGAGTTTAGTTTCAGTAGCTCTTGTCTATTTCCAGTTCCATTATCCTAGTTCTTGTACTTATTACTTTTATTCCAAAGTGTTCTCCCCATCTTCCTCTTTGATGTGATCCAATCCTACCTACCTCCAAGTGCTAGATTAATCTTTCTAAGGAATTGATCTAAATATGCTCAGAAAGGAGAAATCACCCTGCTATGAGCGGACAGTCTACTGGTATAAAAATCATGCTCTTATAAATTTGGCTATTACAGATCAACTCACCAAGGCTTTGTCATCCTTGGATGAATGCATGTAGCTGAGTCTCCAAACCTTCAGTGCTTGACATTTGTGGTGACCCCACTGAGATGCAATACTCATTGGAGCCTCAGTCTGGGACACCAGTCCCTAATATTGTCATTTTAGAGAAATAAGCATTTTGATCACAGTGCTAAACATATAAACATTTACCAAGGATTATGGTCTGGGGAACCAAATAGAATTAATTCCAAACTCTATTTACACTATTTACAAACTTTAGGCCTTGGGCAAGTCATTTTGCCTTACCAAACTTGAGCAATTGTTTCTGTTTTTCTGTTTTAATTTGTAAAAGAGGAACAGTGATGCCTACTTAATGAGTTGTGTGTGTGTGTATATACATATATATATATATGTATATACACACACATTGATATATATATTGATATGAATATATATTGATATTGCAGAGTATGTAGTACATAGTGGCTGCTTCAATAATAATTATCCCTAGAGATATTGTTGTTACCATTGGGATTCCCTCACTGTTTGTATCTTAATCCCGAAACTATGATATTCATTGGGCTTCTCCCCAAACATTTTTCTTCCCACATCGGTTTGAAATGTCAATTTCCTTTTTCGCCTACTATCCAAAAACAAGTAGAATTGATGCAAAGATCTCATTCAAAGTAGAGGAGAAGGGGTCTGTTAGTCGCTGACCTTGGAGTCACCTTTGGCATTTTCTTTTCGCTGGAGCAAATAAAGGGAAATACTGAGCCCCTTTCCTGGCAGGACATGTTTGGACTTGGTCCTCTATCACCTCTTTCTTCCTACTAATAATCACCCTTTTCCCCTCTAGAGAAATAGTTCTCTCTAAGTGCTTGAAAATGCATTAGAAAAAAAAAAAAAATCCAGCTCTCTTCTCTTGAGCAAAGGGCACCAGCCCCGATGAAAACCCAGGTCAGTACAAAAGCAACAGGAGAGCATCCCATTCCTCTAGGGAACATCCCCTCTGAAACCGTTTTGCATTCCGGTGAGAGCTTCTGATGAGCTCCAGTCGGTGTACCCAATAGGCTGGAGGGAGGGGAGAAGCAGAAGAGAAGATGTTAAATCACAGAGGAGCAGCTTTCTGCAGAAGCTTCTAGGCTAGCAGTGAATGGAGATCTTGAGCCCAAGACTCTAGACATTGATCTCTCTGGGCTGGAGGACCACTGGGGCTGGGAGATGTGCCCAAGCAGTGAGACGTGCGCCTTCAGTTAGGAAAGACCTTCAACAGAGTCCTCATCCTTTTCTGGGCAATTAGGACGTGTCCTTGATTTGGCTTCCTTTCAGTCCACTGATGTCAGCGCTGCCTTGTCTTCTGTCCAGGCTCTGTTCCCGTCCTCCCATCCCACTGAGTCACTATAATTTAAGAGCATGTAGGGGTGGAGAGAGGGTTGAACCAGGAAGCAGAAGGCCAGCATTCTGTCTTATGCTCCACCACTGACCTTCTATAGGACCGTGGATGTCAAACCATCCTTGTCTCTTCATCTGCTGCAATAGAGGTCATAGCAAGTAACTCACCCAGCCAGGAGGGTCTCTGAAAACCAGATGAGATCATGCAAGCGAAGGTGTAGGGTAGTATGCAAAGAGGAGGCATTTTTATGATGTTCTTTCACTGAAACTCTTTCCTTTGCTCTCAGATGGGACTAATAATACAAGCACACTTCCAGGGGTGTGCTTCAACTAATAAACACATGATTCACCCCTTAATGAATAGAATAGGAAATGCGTATGGCAATCAGATCTGAACAAGCACAGCTGCTCCTTTAGTAGCCACTGTTTAGAAAACAACAACTGGAATCTAGACACTGCAGACCTCTTTAGTAAATATCTTCTTAATTGTCTGAGCAATTGAAAACCTTAGGCAGAGGAAGAAGCCTGTGGACCAGTGTTCAAGGGGGAGGGGATGGTCAGGCAGCTGGGTTTCTGAAGGCACATCTGTATTCAGCATCTTGTTCTCACGGCCAAATTATAAGACACCCAGACCTCATGCTAAGAAGTGTGAGAGCTGACACAAGAAGCAGGAGTGGGACCCTAACTTCATCACGCCCAGGCGAGCCGCCAATAGGAAGAGAGACTGAAAAACTGAAAATCGAAATGAAAGAATACTGTTATTAGTATCCAAAATATGAAATACTTAGAGACAAATTTAACAAAATATGCTTAATACCTGTGGAAATAGTATATGACACACCTGAGAGAAAATAAACAAAATGTAAACCAATGGAGACATATAACATGTTTGTGAACTGGAAGATTTAATATTGCTAAAAAATGACAGTTCTCCCTGTACCAATCAATAGAATCAATGCTATCACAATACAAATCCCAGTAAACAAGCTGGTTCTAATATTTATATTATAAAAACAAAGTACTTATAAAAACCAAACCAGTTTTGAAAAAAAAAAGAGAAGAACTAGAATAAAGCTGAAGAACATACACTACCAGATTTCAAACATTACTGTAAAGCTACAGTAATCAGGACAGTGGGGTGCTGGCATAAAAATAAACATGTATATCAATGGAAAAAAATAGAGAGTCCAGAAATACTCCTACTCTTAGACGGTTAACTGATTTTGAAAGAGGTGCCAAGGTAATTTAATGTGGAAAGGGGTCCGTTTTAAAAATTTATGTATGGGGCTTCCCTGGTGGCGCAATGGTTGAGAGTCCGCCTGCCGATGCAGGGGACACGGGTTCGTGCCCCGGTCCGGGAGGATCCCACATGCCGCGGAGCGGCTGGGCCCGTGAGCCATGGCCGCTGAGCCTGCACGTCTGGAGCCTGTGCTCCGCAACGGGAGGGGCCACAACAGTGAGAGGCCCGTGTACCGAAAAAAAAAAAAAATTTATGTATGTATGTATTTGTGCATTTATGTAAGTATGTACGTATTTATTTATCAGCTTTATTGAAGTAATATTCACAAATACAGTTGTGTATATTTAAAGTGTACAACGTGATGATTTGACATAGTATACTTTGTGAAATGATTGCCACAATCAGGTTAATTAATGCATCCATCACCTCACTTTGTTACTATTTGTGTGATGAGAATAATTAAGGTTTACTCACTTCACAAATTTCAACTACACACTACAGTATTACTAACTATAATCACCCTGCTATAGATTCGATCCTCAGCGCTTATTCACCTTATAACTGAAGGCTTGTACCCTTTGACTGTCACCTCCCCATCTCCCCTACCCTCCCAGTTCCCAGTAACCATCATTCCACTCTATTTCTACGAGTTTGACTTTTTCTTTTTAGATTCCATATATAAGTGACACCATACAGAATATGTCTTTGTCTGGCTAACTTCACTTAGCATAATGTCCTCTAGATTCATCTATGTTGTTGCAAACGAGAGGATTTCCTGCTTTCTCGTGGCTGAATCATAATTGATACCATATCTTCTTTGTCCATTTATCCATTGTGAAACTTAGGTTGTTCCCATATCTTGGCTTTGTAAACAATGCCGCAATAAATATGTGGGTCCACTATCTCTTTGAGATACTGATTTTGTTTCCTTCAGATATATACCCAGAAGTGAGATTGCTGGATCATATGGTATTTCTATTTTTAACCTTTTGAGGAAGCTCCATACTGTTTTTCATAACAGCTATACCAATTTACTTTCTACCAACATGTACAATGGTTTCCTTTTCTCCACATCCTCACAAACACTTGTTATCTCTTGTCTTTTTGATAAAAGCCATACTAATAGGTATGAGGTCATATCTCATTATGGTTTTGATTTGCATTTGCATGACGATTATTGATGTTGAGCATCTTTTCACATACCTGGATATTTGTATGCCTTCTTTGAAAAAATTCTATTCAGGACCTTTACCCATTTTTAAAAATCAGTTTATTTGTTTTTTTGATATTGAGTTGTATGAGTTCTTTACATATTTTGGATATTAACCCTTTATCAGATATGTGATTTGCAAATATTTTCTCTCATTCTATAGGTTGCCTTTTCGTTTTGTTGACTGTTTTCTTTGCTGTGCAGATTTTTAGTTAATACAGTTCCTCTTGTTTATTTTTGTTTTGTTTCTTGTACTTTTGATATAATATCCAAAAAATCATTGCAAAGACCAATGTCAAGGAAGTTTTGTTCCAATATTTTCTTCTAGCAGGTTTATGGTTTTAGGTCTGTAATCCATTTTGACTTGATGTTTGTGAATGGTTGAGATGAGAAAAAAAACTACTTTGAGTTGCTGCCTTGGCATTTACAGTATGACGACCTTGCTCACACCAGAGTCTGGTCATTTAGATAAGGACCCAAGCTTAGAATTCCTGCCTCAAGCTCCTGCTTTGCTTTTCCTGGGGCACCTTTTAAAATAAACACTTGAGTTGAGCCTGGAAAAAGTCAGTGACCTCCTCCCCAGCCACCTTATAAATAATAGGCGCTTGCTACCCTGCTCTCTATTTCCTGTTCACTTGTGACCTAGGATGGAAGACTGCATTTCCCCAGCTCGTTGTGTCCTTCTCCCTCTGCTTCCTTTGTGTGGGTGCATTGAATCTGTGCCTTAAATGAAAACAACCCCGGGGTTTTCACTTCCCCAGAGTAGGAATTCGGATGCTAAGTGAGTTACCTGCCAATTCATGTGGGTAGCTTGTGCCTCCTCACTCAGCAGGTCATGATCCGCATATTCTTAATTTAATACATCAACTATGAACTCCCCAATGCAGTGGTATAAAATAGGGGTTCAAAAAAAATAATAAAATAGGAGTTCAGTTTCATTCTTTTGCATGTAACTATCCAGTTTTCCAAGAAGCATGTATTGAAGAGACTATCCTTTCCCAATATATGTTCTTGGCAACCTTGTCAAATATCAGTTGACTGTATATGCCTGGGTTTATGCCTGGTCTCTATTCTTTTCCACTGGTCTGTGAGTATGTTTTTAATGCCAATACCATACTGTTTTGATTATTATAGCTTTCTAATATAGTTTGAAATCAGAAAGTATGATGCCTCCAACTTTGTTTTCCTTTCTTAATATTGTTTTGGCTATTCAGGGTCTTTAGTGATACCATAAGACTTTTAGGATTTTTTTCTATTTCTGTGAAAAACGCCACTGGGATTTTGATAGAGATTGTATTGACTTTATAGATCATTTTGGGTAGTATAGACATTTTAGCAATATAAATTCTACCTATCCATGAACATGGAATACCTTTCCATTTATTTGTGTCTTCCTCAATTACTTTTATCAGTGTTTTGTAGTTTTCGATATACAGGTCTTTCACCTTCTCGGTTAAATTTATTCCTAAGTATTTTATTGTTTTTGATGCAAGTAACCTACAGCCACAGAATGCATATTAGTTGTTGCCTGCAGCTGTGAGTAGGGGGGCAAGTTGGAATTGACAGCAAAAGAACAGCAAGGACCTTTTGGAGATTTGGAAATATTCTCTATCTTAACTGGGGTGTTGGGTACATGAATGTGTACATTTGTCCAAACTTATCAAACCCACTTTAAATGGGTACGTTTTATTATATATCCATTTTATTGTAAAGAAACCTCAATAATGTTGCTTTATTTTTTAAAAAATCTCTCTGCTAGATTTATCTTACAAGCATTTTATTTTTCACTTCATACTATTACCCTGTGATTTAGGTAGGTTTATAGCAAAGAGTCAGGGAGCAGCCTCCTACCTACCCAAGAAACTTTCAGTTAATATCTCATTAGTCGCCAGCATTCATGGAACAAAGCATTCCTATATGCACCAGCCACGGCTGCAGAGGTTTTTTGCATATATGCTGGGCCTGACTGAAGGAATCTCTCCTTCTTGGATTCATGTCAGAGTCCTTTTGTTTAGGACTCTGTGGACATTAAAAATGGCTTCATTTTCTTTAAATAAAAGCTTATTGGCCTGAGGTCAATTTCTCTAAGGTCAAGTGAACCAGTATTTACTAAGTCCCTGTGTCCAGTGTTCTGGGTTCTCTGTAGCCCTGAGAGCTGGGAGCCATCATCCCTGAACATATGGAGATGATCCTCCGTGGGGAAGACCCAGTTCTAAACCAACAGCAACCAGAAAAATGTACTTAGGAATATAAGCTAAAAATCAGAATATGCAATATATTCTGAGGGTTTTAGGAATTCAGAGAACTGGAAAAGCATCCTCAGTTGGGTAGCCAGGTAAATTTTTATGAAGGAGATGAAATTTAAGTAAGCTCGGAGCAACCTCCATCCCGTTAAACCTTCTTTCTAGGACCATTAGTCTATCCCACGGGTCATTTCAGGCTCTTTCCTCCAGAACCCACAGGAAGAATGGGGTCATTTCATAACAAAGCTGGTGGTGTGAGGGTACACCTGAGAGAGTTTAGTGAAGAAATATGCACAATGGGCATCTCTCTGTATCACAGCTGCGAGATTTTGCAGGGATCCATAGAACTGAACTTTCTACTTTGGAGTTTGTTTTTGTCATCGTACTTTCCTCTTGCTTGCTCTGCAGCTCAGTATGCCACGGGAATATCAAGGTCCTGGGAGTTACAAAAGCAAGCTCTCAGGAGGCAAGCTGATCTGGTAGAAAGAAAAGGAGTCATGTATACCAGGAAAGATGGCAAGATCTATAAGTAGGCATCATTTGTAAAGAATATGTTAGAAATACAGAGAGCTCTGTCGTCTTCTACCCTTCAGTTTCATTAGGCTTTTGTCTGTAACAGTTAAGGTGAAAAAGCTCTAAAAGTGAAACTGGGCAAATATACTCTGCCTATCAATATCTACTTCATAGGACTATCAAAGCTCCCAAAAGCTATTATTTCTCTTCCCACTAATTATTATTACATCTGATATTGGTTGCACCATCTTGAAAGAGGTATTTATAGCTAAGATGGTATATCGTCCATTAATTTATTATGGGCATAAACACACCTCATCTTCACTCAGTTGTGGAATGTCTAGAGTAATTGAAAATAATTACTGTTGTTCTTGGCAAGGTTCCCCTTGGACAATAAGATAATTCCAAATTTCCAGAGAATATAGACTCTCTATTACATCTTCCAAATGACCTACTCTAGCATTCTTATGAAGCCCCAAATTCTCATTAGTAAATTAAAGAGATGTATGTAGGACCTGAAATTAATTCTAAATACACTGCATAGAAGAGAATAACATGTTAGTATTCTCCTAAATTCATCAGAACTTCTAGCTTTGATGGTGAGAAAGGGCCTGAGAGAAAAGGTGAGGGGTGCTAACTCTAAACCTGTGTCTTTACGTCAACATTACCCACCCACAGTCCAGATTACCAGGAGCCAGAACATTTGAGCCTCATATACCATAATTCAGTTTGAGAAAATTATCTAAGGCCCTTAATCCGTGGTGATGGTGATTGTGGCGGTAATCGTTGTTCTTCTGCTTCTCCTACTCCTCCTGTTCTTTTTCCTCTTCTTCTTCTTTTTTTTTTTTTTGCGGTACACGGGCCTCTCACTGTTGCGGCCTCTCCCGTTGCGGAGCACAGGCTCCAGACGCGCAGGCCCAGCGGCCATGGCTCACGGGCCCAGCCGCTCCGCGGCATGTGGGATCCTCCCGGACCGGGGCACAAACCCACGTCCCCTGCATCGGCAGGTGGACTGTCAACAACTGCGCCACCAGGGAAGCCCCCTTCTTCTTCTTTTTGTTTCTCTTTGTCATTTCTTATTCTTCTATATTTTTACTCTTCGGCTCTGATTCTGTCTAGCACCACTTTTATCCCTTGAGGTTATTCATTTCCCTGGGTTTCTTCCTTTTAACTGTAAAGGACAGGATTCGATTCCCTTTGGACTCTCCCTACCTTGAACATTTGGGACATGAATTTTATGCTATTATAGTTCTGGTTTCAAGCACCAAAGCTTAGGGTCAGTTACTTTTCTGACCTCTTTCTAGGTTGGAGGGTAAGGAGCTGAAAACACAAGAGAGATAAATTTAGAAGTTTTAGAAGGCACTGGAGAGACCAAGGCAGAAATATCCATGTGGAAGCAAGAACACCAGGCACAAGAGAAGGTGGGAGACAGACTCAGTCTGGGATGCCATGTGGGTTAGTGTGCTGATACGGCTTTATCACTCAGGAAAGAAAGAGCTGGTGCTTTGTCTTTCAAATTTCCCTAATGGTGCAACAAGTGGCCTTCAGGAGTGAAAATATAAGCAGAAGGACATACAGCAAATGAAACTATAAAAACGCAAATGCTATGCAAAGAGAAAGGTATTTCTTAGATGTAGGAGATTAGCATAATTAACCCTACTCTCTGTTTCCTCATCTGTGAATTGCATGTCATAATAACTACACAAGCTACTTTATGGGGCAACAGAGATAATCTCATGAAAGAAAACATATAGATGTGTTTCATAACATATTTGAAAAAAGCTTCAATTTTCAAGTTGGAAAAAAGCATAGACTGCAGACTTCCTCTTCTCACATCAAATCCATCATATCTATGGAAATGAATGCATATGTATTGTCTTACTTGGAAAGAAGAGAGGACAGGAACTATGAGAAATCTTAAAAGAATGCAAATGGAAAACTGCAGAGGCAACATCAGCCAGGGAGTGAGGCTGGAGGCCAGGACAAGCCTAGGAGGAAGCTGCAACACACAGATGGAAGAAACACTGAACAATCTTTCTGCCTGGAGGTGGAGGGAACTGCAGGCTAATGAGACCAAGAACAACCAGGAGGGTGATTCATTGTGATACCTCAGAGGGAGGGGTCAGGTGGGTTTATCCCTGTACTTTGCTCTTCCTACTCTACAAGCAGCAGTAGTAGATGCATCAGATACCTCAGAGGGAGGGGTCAGGTGGGTTTATCCCTGTACTTTGCTCTTCCTACTCTACAAGCAGCAGTAGTAGATGCATCTGACTCATAATAGAGGAATGACTCTCAGATCTTAAGAAAGAGAGAACTGGCAGAGGCTGAGCTGGCTTGCAACTCCCAGAAAGTACAGGGTTGCCCCATATGGAGGATTAAATGCTGAGATGCCCTGTGCTACAGCAGCCGCCCCCCCCCCCGCCCCCACTCCCCAGATTACCCTGGAAGGTCAAGTCAAGCAGCAGTACAATAGAGCCAGCCAGCAAACTAGCCTAGAAACTCAGTTACAGAAACAGGTGCTCAAGTGAGAATCCTCCAATATTTGATGAAAGCCAACATGATGAAAGAGAAGCAATACCATCAACAAATGGAAGAATTTACACAAAGACTATAGAATCAATGGAATAATTAGAAGAGGACTTAAAAAAAAAAGACTAGTATCAGATTTCCCATCAACTAGATTAAAACAAATATGGAGGGCTTCCCTGGTGGCGCAGTGGTTGAGAGTCCGCCTGCCGATGCAGGGGACACGGGTTCGTGCCCCGGTCCAGGAAGATCCCACGTGCCGCGGAGCGGCTGGGCCCGTGAGCCATGGCCGCTGAGCCTGTGCGTCCGGAGCCTGGGCTCCACAACGAGAGAGGCCACAACAGTGAGAGGCCCGTGTACCGCAAAAAAAAAAAAAAAAAAAATATGGAGCAATTTCCTGTACAGAAAAGAAATAATTATGAATCTTTGTGGCAAACACTGCTAGTTTTCTACATAGTATTTATTTTATTTTCACCTCTTGCTAACTAACATAAGTCTACTATTACTTGGAACAGCAATGCACCCGCTTAAAAATACTCATTTCCCCAAACTCCCTTGGGACTAGGATTGGCCATGTGACACAGAAATAGAAGCAGAAAGCTATTTGGGCTGTGGTCCCTGGAAATCTGTTATTTCCTTAATAAAAAAGACAGACAAAGCTGCCTGTACATGTTGTCCTTATCCTATTCCTTCTTCCTGCCTGGAACATAGACTTAATGAATATAGATATGTGAACCATTTGTGACACTAAGAACTAAAACCACATGGTGAGGGATGCAGACTTGTAAAGTAGAAGGAGCTTTTGATGACTTCTCTGAGCAACTGCAACACCCTAAGACTTCCAATCTCCAACTACTTACTACATTAAAAAGAAATAATCTCTGTTTTGGCAAGTCTCCCAAACCAACCTCATTGATCAAATTGCTCTTCATGCAGCCAGATGCAATTCCTAACTTATAAAAGCTAGTCTTCTATACCTAGCTAAATTATCATTCAAAGGTAGAATACAATAAACATATTTTCAGGGAAAAAATGCAAGAAGCAATGGATAAAGCAGTTGTATTACTTGCATAATGTTAAAAATATTATAATAATACAAAATGATATTAAGTGCAAGGTAATTCATAGTTTTAGTTATCAAAATTGGTCACTAAACCATTAAATGATTTTTCAATTATATATACCATGAAAGTGAAATTTTATCATTAAAAATCACATGATCTCATATAGTCATATATTGGTTCAAAATATTTAATACATTCTATCGTCCCAAGAAATAAGTTAAGGAGAGATAGAGATAGAGAGAAATAGAGATAGAGGGAGACAGAGAGAGAGAGAGAGAAGGAAACTCTGGATCTGCTAAACTCTGAGCTACTCCCCAAACTCATCAAAGACCCTAGAGACATTTGAAAGACTCTAAGAAAATTTAACATTCATTCATTCATTCTTGATAGCAAACTTGGAACACAAAATATGACCTAACAACCAGATCATTCCTTGGAGATGATAATAAAGATGATGAGGAGAAGAAACAAGAGGAAGAGGAGACAGAGGATAGGAATTATGACAAGAGTGGCTACAATATGCTTATACACGCCAGGCCCTGTGCTTTGTGCTTTACATGCGTTATCTTCATTACCTGTTTGGAGCCTCTCTGTGCTCTGCAGTTGAGGATTTGGATCATTCGTGGATCAATGAAAGTGGCAGGGGAATTCAGCAACTCAGCAACAGGGTTAAGAAGGAGTGAGAAACTCTGCAATGATTCCTTTGTTGGGAAAAGTTGAAAGACATGGAGACCCCCAGCTGCTGGGGTCATGCATTTGAGCCCTTTACTCCTCTGCTTCCCAGTTGCTTTTATGATGTATGATAAATTGGTCTCTTTAAAACTCTGCCTCACGAAGATCTTGAACATCTAGATTCTGTTTACTTTGGCTGACTGGGGAAGAAGAACAAGGACGAAAAAGTACAACAGAAGAAAGATGGGTAAAATTGACTACCAACATCTGGTTAGAGGAATATTTCTCTCTGGACTTTTTCCCCAAAAAAGTACCTGCCGAATTAACTTGCTGTATATTTCCTTCTCATATAGAGCACAGATGGAAAAAGGCATGAAATACGGCAGAGGGGAAGGCAGAGAGCAGAGTAAAGGGGCAAGAAAACATTTGTTCACGCTCCTTTGCTGTTTCTATAGCATGATGCTGCCTTGCTGTTCCTCCTGGAAGATTATTTAAAACTTTACGAGAGTTTTGCTTCCCTTTCTTCCCCTACGTTGTCACCACCCACCTTTGGGTGGGGTGTGGGGATGTACCTGTGCCATATTCTCTAACTCGACTTCTAGGTTACCCGTCATCAGCACTGCAATTTCACATCTGGAGGTTAAGGAACACCTTGACTGACGGGTAAGTAAACCTGTACATTACTCAGAAGAGGCTGGCAACACGGTTATACACTCTGCTTTTCCTAGTGTAAAACTTAAGTTGGATTTAGTGATTTCATAGTCTGAATAATTTTTTTCCTAAGGTTTTCAAGTCTACTGCATATTAACCTAACTCCTTCTCTGCTCCACTGTTTAAGTTGGTATTATCTCCTGGTTGCCACCATTTTTACATCCTTCCCTAGCTAGGATCCTATTTCCTTGCCTTCCTGGCGTTAAGCCTGACTTTCTAGCTGCCTGTCCAGTCCAGATGGCATGACTTTTGAGCCCTAATTGAGGATTTGAATTTGAGATGCCCCTCCCTGTCCACAGAGAGCTCCCCCTAGGCTTTCATTCTTTCTTTACTCCTATAAAATTAACATGGTGGTCATAGGGGAAACACTGGGTTTTGAGGACATCTAGGTTTGAAACATGCCTTGCCATGCACTAGCTGTATGAGTTTTGAAAAGTCACTTCACCAATCTGGGCAAATCACTTTTCTGATAAAAGATGGATTTGGCCCGGCTGGATGGTATTGAAGATACCATCCTAGAATAAGCGTGACTAGTCTTTAACTTGCCTTAGTCGAGTAGCTTCCATATAAAAAGGTTATGCGATTAACATTGTTACAGAAATGATGCATCTTCAAACCTATTTTGGTTGGAGCGGGCTGTGTATAAATAGATCTATCAACCTATAGGTAAATTTGAAGTCTTTCTTGAAAAAACACAATGCAGCTTTTTTATAATTTGGCATGTTGTTAAAGCTACAGAAAAATAAGGGGAAATTATGCCTTCTCTTCTCCACATTGAACAGCTCAGTCCAGAAGAGACCTTGTATAACCTGGCCTCTGACATGGGCATTATTTTTCTCCCCAGTACCCACTGCACCTTGGATTCTGTTCCATCTTTTTGTTTTCTGGTCTACACACAATAGATGTTTTGTTGATGTTTTTATGTTAAAAGTAGAAAGAATGGGACCTTTGTGAGCCTCAGTGGTGACAACAGCGTCGGCCAACTGATGGTTTGCCCGAGAGCCACTTAGGCAAGTACCAGGGTCCCCTCTGATGGATGGACTAACTGTGTGAGCACACATCCCACGTCTGATGCTCAGATCCAGGGCCCTCTGGGGTCACAAGCAGTCATTCTGCCCGAGAGAACTTCGCCCTGGTGGAGGGATCCCTGCCAGCCTGCCTCAGGGGGGAGTCTCGCTTATCACAGAGCTTTATTGGTCGGCTAACTAGTGTTGACACCGTGTTATTTTTCAGGAGGTGGTGTTTTTTCCTGGACAGCATTTTTGTGGCAGTGGGCATTGCAGCCGCGGCAACAGCACAAATGTAATGGAAGTCCCAGCAGGCTCTTCAAGCCTAATGAGGGTGGATACTTGAGGGCGGGGAGACTTGGGGGAGTGGGTGGTCATTCCCCACCCCCTCACCTCCCGCATTTCCCTTTCCATTATGTCTTAGAGCTTTGTTTCAGACAAGTTGCCTGTGGCAGTGGGTTGGGAAGATGACTCTGAAGGGGCTTCAGCCCACACGGTCACATGTGTGACAAATTATCATGACAAGGCTGCCACTCCAATGTTAGCAGCTCGTTAGAAGAGGTGGGTGAAATTCATCTCAGCTTTGATCAATTTTCTGGGGCATTTCAGGGCTTTCAAAGAGTCCCATCTCCCCCACTCCTTCCCACTCCCACCACTAATTTCTCCTAATTTTTTGTTGCCGGAGCCGCGCTTGGCAGGACTTCCCAAGGGTTCAGAGAATCTGGCAACAGACCGAGCAAGTCTTATGAGAGTTTATGCCCCGTGTTAGGAGGGAGAAAGGGAATGCGAGCCATTTGTACTTGAAGAAATAGAGAAACAAAAAGCTCAGATGATATAATCTTGAAGGTTCTATCCAACTCTCACACTCCATGGGAAGAATCCGAAGAGAGGATGGGGGAGGGGAAGGCTTTGCTCAGCTATTTCCGCTACCTGGGGAATCAGGGAACTGGAAAAACCCACAGAGAATAGCCAGTGCAACCACGGGAATGGGGAGTCACAGATGAGATGAGGACTGGTCCTCCCGATTTCCAGTCCAGTGCCCCTCCCTCTTGACTGGTCATCACAAGCGAGAAAATCATCAAAAGTGAATTTATCAGTTAGGGCTCTCCAGAGGAAAGCAATAGAAGATACGTACGTGTGTGTGTGTGTGTGTGTGTGTGTGTGTGTGTGTGTGTCTGAGAGAGAGCTTTACTTTAAGGAATTTGCTCATGTGACTGTGGGGAGTGACAAGCTAACAGGCTGGAAACTAGCTAGGAGTTGATGCTGCTGGCTTGAGGCAGAATTTTTTTCTACAGGAAACCTCAGAATCTGCTCCTAGGGCCTTCACCTGATTGGATGAGGCCCACCCACATTACTGAGGGTAACCACCTTCACTTATTCAACTAATTGTAGATGTTAATCACATCCACAAAGTATCTTCACAGCAACATTTAGGCTATTGTTTGATTAAACACCTCGGTACTAGAACTTAGCCAAGTTGACAGGTAAAATTCACCATCACAGCAAAGAAATGAGCCATCACCCATGCATACTACCTTGTATAATAATACCTTGTATGATAATAACAAACACGTACATGGGGCTTACCATGTGCCAGAAACAGTCCTTAGATCTTAAAATAAATGGTAGAGCCTAATCATTTGTGGATTCTGTATATGTAGATCCATCTACACACTAAAATTTATTTGTAATCCCCAAATCAATCCATGTGGTCACTTCATGGTCATTTGTGGACACGGATGAGCAATCGTTGTCACCACACACGCACGTTTCTGTCTGAGGTCGAGCAGGGTAACGTTCTGCCTGCTTGTTTCAGCTCTGACTATAAACAGTCATCCTTCCTGCTGACTATTTAGTGCCACAGTTTTGCATTTTTGTGCTTTTTGGTGGTGGTTATGCTGTTTAAAGTGGCCCCCAGGCAAGTGCTAAAGTGCTGTCCAGCGTCCTAAGCACAAGAAGGCTGAGATGTGCTTTACGAAGAAAATACGTGTGTCAGATAAGCTTCATTCAGGCACGAGTTATACACTGCTGTTGGCTGTGAATGTGAGTTCAATGTTAATGAGTCAACAATGTATATTAAATAAAGTGTCTTTATGTAAAGAAACACACATACCTGGGCATATATCTAGAAGAGAGGAAAACGCTAATTTGAAAAGTTACATGCAACACCAATGTTCATAGCAGCACTATGTACAATAGCCAAGACATGGAAGCAACCTAAATGTCCATCAGCAGCAGAATGGATAAAGAAGATGTGATACATATATACAATGGAATACTGCTCAGCCATAAAAAGGAATGAGATATTGCCATTTGCAGCAACATGGATGTAGAGATTATCGTATTAAGTGAAGTAAGTCAGACAGAGACAAATATATGACATCACTTATATGTGGAATCTTCAAAAATGATACAAATGAACTTATTTACAAATCAGGACTAGACTTATACAGACAATAGAAAACAAACTTGTGGTTACCAAAGGGAACGGGGGGTGGGATAAATTAGGAGTTTGGGATTAACAGATACATACTACTATATATAAAATAGATAAACAACAAGGACCTGCTGTATAGCTCAGGGAATTATATTCAATATCTTGTAATAAACTTTAATGGGAGCAAATCTGAAAAAGAATATATATGTGTATGTATATATATATATAAAAAAAACTGAATCACCTTGCTGTATACCTGAAACTAACACAACATTGTAAATCAACTATACTTCAATAAAAAAGAAAAGTCTTATTAAAAGAAAAAAACATACACAAAGTAGGGTTATGTATTGGTCCATTGACCAAAATGTTGGGACCAGAGGCTCACGGAAAGCTAAGCCCGTGTTTCTCCTAGGAGCCAGGTTCAGTATTCACTAATTCAAAGTTCTTGGCAACTTTATAGAACATAAGTACCGCATGTAACTGCAGATAATGCAATTCAACCGTATGTTAATGCGTTTAATCCTAGAACAACCCTATAATTCCCATTTTAGAGGTGAGAACCCTGAGGCACAGAGATGTTAAACAGGTGTTGGAGCTGTGATTCAATCTGGAAGGTTCAGGGTCCAGTGTCCATGCTCCCAACCACTGCCCTGTCAGGGCTGTGCTAATATTACAGTTCCATTGATGCCTTTTCTATTTGCTGGCCCCTTTACATGTCTGTCTTATCCCACTTCCCTGAATTTTAATGCTCTGTGGGCCTTCTTTTATGTTTCCTTTTTCTTTTGGTATTATAATGCACTTTAAAATGGCAGTATGCTGAACAATGGAAGAAAGATCAAACTGAAAGAAATATGGAAAATTGTTATTGCCCCTCTGGAATGTTCTGAAAGTTCGGAGCCTCGATGACAAGCCGGTACAGAGAAAGACGACAGAGGGAGACAGACTCTGACTGATTTGGGGATGTTAAGTCAGAAGCAAGAGAAGACAGGTTAAAATTGGTTTGTGTAGATTGCCACAAGGCATTTTTAATTGTGTGTCACTTACAATGTAATGTTTTTTGTTTGTTTGTTTTTCTTTTTGCGGTACGCGGGCCTCTCACTGTTGTGGCCTCTCCCGTTGTGGAGCACAGGATCCGGACGCGCAGGCTCAGCGGCCGTGGCTCACGGGCCCAGCCGCTCCGTGGCTCACGGGCCCAGCCGCTCCGCGGCACGCGGGACCCTCCCGGACCGGGGCATGAACCCGTGTCCCCTGCATCGGCAGGCAGACTCCCAACCACTGCGCCACCAGGGAAGCCCTACAATGTAATGTTTAATCTCTCCCTCTCCTCATTAGTTGTGTTTCTGGAAAACGTAAACTGGGCAAAACACAGCAAGTCGGCCCGCTTTCCGAAGACTTTTATTTACCTGTGCAGTGAGGCACCATGCAGAGTGCATGCCTTTGAGAATTGTATTGTGTTTGAGGAACTAGACTAAAAGCAATACTTTTAATGCAGTAGTGGAGGTCTCAGACAGGGGAACCTTGTGGACAAAAATACAGAGGCAGGAAAGTGCCTGACTTATTACGGGAAAGGCAAGTAATCCATTGTGATTAGAACAGGAAGGTGTGAAGGAGGTCAAGGCCATCACTCTGCATGATTCCAAAAGGCATCATTTCATTGTCTCCCAGGTGAATAGAATCTTGTGGGGTGGTCTAGTGCATAACCTGAGAGGCTGGGCAGGGAGGACCTGGGTAAGCTTGGGAAGGGAGACCCCTTTTTCCTCTTTCTCTTGTTACACAGGGGAAGATTTGAAGGGAGAAATGGCATCAGATTTTCTTATTTTTAAAAGGACAAAAAGCTTTGTTTTTTCCTGGATCAGCAAAACTGTCAACTACAGATAATGTGTTTGTAACTAATTCCTATGGTACCTGCTTGAAATGTTACCATCGGTGGTAAAGTGAAAATGCCTAGTTATAGAGTCTCCACGGATGATCAGTGCTCTGACTTAAGGTCAAGAACTAGGTCAGAAAAGCAGCCTTTCCAAGTATTTAAGCCTTTTCAGAATGAAATGCATAGGCCCTCCGAACATGCATAGGCTCTGTGAAAGCTGGATGGGCTTTGAGAGAAATTCCAGTCTCCTTTACAGATGAGGCCAAATATCTTTGCAAATTCAACCTTAGGCAGCGGCAGAATAAGAGCCGGAGCTCAGGTCCCTGGCTTTAATATGGTGAGCTTTCCTCTCCACTGACCTACGACTAAAATAAACAACGATAATAAACTTTCACGCTCTTCTAGCCGGGATCGAGGTGCCAGGCCAATCTTTTCCTCAACAGTTTTTCTCTTGTTTTCCATTGCCTCAACTTAATCTCAGGTTTGTACTGGAACTGAGTCCAAACAGGATAAAATACTATGAGAAGCTCTGCTGGGATTGCTGCAGACTGGCCAGAGACAGGAAATGGTAGAAGCCATGAGAGAGCCTGTTCTGACGAGAATTCCAGCAGAGCCCGGTTCCATTCAAGCAAGTTCCAAAACAAAAGAAAAATCCTTACATGGTCCGCCAACATTTGGAGGGTGCTCCTCCAACACAAACAGAAATTTACATCTTTAGAGAGTCCCCAAGTCTGGAGCCTGTCCATTGCCTGAGGTCTCCTGGCAGCCCCTCCCTCTGGATCAGAAGAGGGTTCATGATGGAAAGTCAGTGGTGTGGACCTCTGATGAAGCTGCTCGTCATGAGTCTCTTGGATAACTCCGACAGTGAGTGCTTTCCCGAGGCTGGGGCATAGAAAACTATTGAGTTTCATTTTTCTTGTGCCAACATTAATTGATATGATGCTGTCATTCTCTCACCCTGTAAAAGAAAATCGCTATAAGTTCATGGCTTCGTCTCTGCTCATAGGAGATGTAATAAAAGCCCTAACTCCCCCAAAAGAGAGGTGAGTGTTGTTAATCACTCTGTCAGTGCAGAAATATTCATTTCTGCTGCACAGTTGTTCACTGACCTAAGACAAATTGGAAGAAGAGGTCCATCCCTTGTCTATGCTCCAGAGGCCATCTTGTTTTGCAGATGGTGGAATAAATAAAATATTTCCTGGAGAGTGAACACGTGCGGGAAGGATCAGAATGTGAGGGTATGCTGCAGGAAGCTGAGCTAGCCAGATGTGAGCACTGACCTCTACTCGCTGGAATCTGATTGACACTGGGGTTGGATTTCTCCAGCTGTTTGGAAGAGCTACATGGGAAGTCAACTCTTTCCCAAGACTGAAGAGGCCACCTGCAAAATATCCCCTTTGTTGCCATTGGGATTTCCATTGTGTGTATTTCTAGGATCTTGGATCCCTATTTTTCAATGTACAGAAATGTTATAAAAGGGATTACAGATTTATCAGCAACCAGATCTCTTAAAAGAGAGCTCTGTTTATTTCCACCATGATATGTGCTCAGAGTGTCAGCAGAACCCTACAAATCCATGTTTAATATGTGGTTTCAGGATATTTTGAACTGTGGATGGCACATACCAAAGCCAACAAGCTAACAAAGCACACACATGTGTATGTGTGTGTTTATGAAAGTAGATGCGTGTTGTGAACAAGTTACTGCAAATGGAAACCATCTATAAAACTGCCCACTGGAGCCAATGGAACACTCACTAATTAGAATCATTTCTGGAAACTATTGTTTCAGGAAAGTGGTAGTTCCAGGAAGCCTTGTAGATTTTATTTATTTATGTATTTATTTATGTAGATTTTTATAACTGCAGCCTTGGCTAAAATTAGCATCACGAAGCAAGGAGAGCAAAATTGCATGTTTTAAATGTGCCTTAAAACTGAGCATTCGTCATAATAAAACACCAGATACCCCAGGACTCAAAGCCAGCAACTCTGGTAAAAACCACAGAAATTTGGATCTCATATATGGATTAGTTTGCTGAAATTTACCTTTGCATGAGCAACAAAATAAAGGGTTTGGGAGTAAACTGCAAATGCAAATTAAATGGCAGGCTAAGGTGTAAAGAGAACAAACTGGTTTCAGACAGACCCTTAAGCATTTCAGAAGTAGCTATTTACATACAAGCAATTAATGCCTGAATTACAAATCATTCTTATCAGTTCATTAAAACAAGCTCCCCGAGGACCTCTACTAGACTTGAAAAAAATCGAGATCTATAAATTGTATGCATTTTATAGGAACACATTCCACGGTTCACCCTCTGCTGATTGAGATTGTCCTTTTTGACAATCTGAGTGAGAAAGGTTCCTGCTTGCTCTTGGACCGAGAACAGCTCTTAGTGATAAAGCTGACATTGATCTCTGATGCCCTGGGGATGTAGAAAGGACCTCAGAGTGTAAGAGCAGGTCACACTTGCATGTGACAGAAGAGCCATTTACATCATGTGATTTAAGGGGCCCATCTTGTCTTCCAAATAGGTCCCCACTTGAGTCTCCAGCGTTTAATGTTTCCATGATTGAATTCATTTGGATGAAGGCAAATAGCTTTTCCAAGGTGCCCCTTTTTAAATGAACATATCTTCTGAGTGGAAGATAGCCCATGAGCCTAGATGGGTTCACAGATACCAGGGCAGCCAGGGTTCAGAGCAGGGGCTCAGAACAGAATGTGGTTGTGGAGGCGTGG
Organism: Delphinapterus leucas; assembly: GCF_059928025.1. Classification (NCBI taxonomy): domain Eukaryota; kingdom Metazoa; phylum Chordata; class Mammalia; order Artiodactyla; family Monodontidae; genus Delphinapterus; species Delphinapterus leucas. The sequence continues at coordinate 17,094,789 of NC_143130.1, read as the reverse complement.
TCTGAGCTTCGGGGCCTTCATTCTCAGATGTAAATCTCAAGAGCATAATGGTATCACGTGGACTTGGACGGGGAAGATGAAGAAAAGAAGTGCTGAGAACAAACTTGTAATTGTGCTGAGGGCCGGCCTTGGTTCCAACATGCTGGTTTAGCTTCATTGTCTCCAGGAAGTTGGCTCTGGGGACCATTTCTAAATTCCCAGCCTTTGCTCTTTCAAGGCTGAAGCCCCAGGCTCTGGCTTGTGCCAATCCCTCCCATAGGGCTTCTTCTGGTTCCTAGCAAGCCCTTTAAAATCCTGAGAGCTTGCCTTGAAACATCTGTATGCTCTCTGGAGGGAAACTTTATCACCCCTGATCAAGTATGTCTCTCTCTTCTGCATAAGTCTCCCGACTTCTGTGAGAAAGCACTCCAAAATTAAAATTCAAGCCCAAGCAGAGTAGTCCTGGGGTATTGTGAAATAACAGTGAGCAACCCTAGCATTTCATATGCTGAGAAGTCAAATACATAAAAAGTCCATGCATTTATATGACCTACTGAACATTTACACATTGTTCAAAGATTTTCTTTTAAATGTTATTTTAGCCTGAGGGGATGTGTCTACTAAAAACCATATGAAAATACATCTAAGTGGATGTTTTAAAACATAGTTGCCTATTGACCAGTTACTTTTTTCCCACTTAAAAGTTAGAACTTCTTTTAAAGGAAATCCTATTTTTCCTTGGAGAAGGTAAGTGAAAATCTTGTTTTTCTTCCATCACGGGTGTTATTGTTCGATTCTGGAAGAGATCTCTGTCCCACCAGGCAGCTCTGTGTCAGGCCAGTGACAAGTAACTCACCGCCTCCTTTCCTAAATGGACCATTTCTATGAATAACTGATCCCTACAAATTGTTCACTATTTATATAACGACCACTTTTGTTTCCATTTCCTTTTCCGTAAAAACAGAGCTGTTGAATTTTATTCCTGGGAGGTTTCTACTAGGTGCTTGAAGATCTGCAATTGTCTTGAGGGTCATGTCAAATATGTGGGTCTGGGGAGGTAACCGTTATTTGAAAACTCTGGTGTATCAAGCAGATTTTTCTATGCATAAAATCCCTGTGCTCCCCACACATCCTGGAGAGAAATGGTGAAAGGAATATTGAGACTGCTACTCAGGTCCTCAGGACACTCAATTAAGATTAAGATTCTTCGGAAAGAGAAAGACAAATACCATATAATATCACTTATATGTGGAATCTGAAATATGGCACAAATGAACCTATCTATGAAACAGAAACAAAATCACAGACATAAAGAACAGACTGATGATGGGCTTCCCTGGTGGCGCAGTGGTTGAGAGTCCGTCTGCCGATGCAGGGGACACGGGTTCGTGCCCCGGTCCGGGAAGATCCCACATGCCGCGGAGCGGCTGGGCCCGTGAGCCACGGCCGCTGAGCCTGCGCGTCCGGAGCCTGCACATCTGGAGCCTGTGCTCCGCAACGGGAGAGGCCACAACAGTGAGAGAGGCCTGCGACCCGCAAAAAAAAAAAAAAAACAACAGACTGATGGCTGCCAAGGGGGAGGGAAGGAGTGGGGGGTTGGGGGAGGGAAGGAGTGGGAAGTTGGGGTTAGTAGATGTAAACTTTTACATACCGGCTGGATAAACACTAAGGTCCTACTGTATAGCACAGAGAACTATATTCAGTATCCTATGATAAACCATAATGGAAAAGAATATTAAAAAAAGAATGTATATATATATGCATGACTGAATCACTTTGCTGTACAGCAGTAATGAAGACAACATTGTAAGTCAACTATACTTCAAAGAAAAAAGTACTCTTAAGACTCCTAAACATATATACACTAATATGTATAAAATGGATAACTAATAAGAGCTTGCTGTATAAAAAAATAAATACAATAAAATTCAAAAATCAAAAAAAAAACAAACGACTCGAACAAAGAGAGAAGCACAGAAGGGTCCGACTGGATGAGAGTGCGGGAAGCGAATCACTGCCCCTAGAAATCCAGGAACTTGTCCTGCATAGAGAGGTTGGAAGTGCGCACACCCTTACTTAGGACATTAGCAGGTGACGAGAGGGGACACTTTCGGTGGTGATTCAGCATGATGCCAGACTCAGCAGAAACACCTGCCAGGTGAACGGGGATACAGTGGCAACCACCCAGGAGAACAAAGCAGCCTGGGCCCTTGGGTCCCCTCTGTAGAGGGAGGTGGAATTCAGGAATGAAGCAGGGTGTGGCCCCAGCACCAAACACCAAACACTGGGATTGTTGTCACCCAAGCCCCAGAGGATCCCCAGGCGGACAGAGTCTGGGAAAACAGGAGTTAGGTTTTATACAACATCATCTAAATCCAAACATAAATAGAACACGTTCGACTTAAGCTACACGTTGCGGCAGATCTCACCACCTGTTTCTCTTGATCCCCTAAATCAGGCAAACCCAGAGGGGCAGTGGGAAACAAAACTCTGAGGTCCCTAAGCGGAACTCTGCTTTTCACTGCCTTCTCGAAACTTTTAAGTCGGCTTCATAGTTTATCACTTAACCCACCCACTGCTCTCAGGACTAAGAAACTGCTAATCTGATTTGATTCCTCATGGAAAGGTGCTGACATCGGAAGGTCAAGTGCAGATCAACTCATTGGTGTAAAATATGCCTTTACAAACCTATGGAGCTTTATATCTCAAATGGCTTCTGTCTTTGGCCTCATGAGCCAAAGGAGTGTGGACACTGAAATTCAGTCTGAACAGCGATGGCCCCCCAGCTCACAACACCCCCTCCCCACACATCACTTGCTGCCCCTGGCCCTCCCTGTGGACAGTATCTGACTCTTAAACTCTGAGCAGATCTTAAAGAAGCCCAGTCATTAGAGCAACTAACCCATCGACTTTAGGAATGAAATTGAACATTAAGATCAAGAACTTTATTTTTCCAAATTTGCTGACTTTTTCAACCCACCCCGCAACGCCCACTGAAAAGAGAGAAAAAATGGTGAAAGCTGAACGAAAAACAAATGCACTAATTTTACCCATAGATTCACTGAAGAGTCGTTAAAGCCGATGTACGTATTTTGAAGTGAACATCATTTTTAGCCAAAATCATCTTCAAATATTTCTTAGCAGGATGCTTTTCCTTGTCCTCCTCCATCTTTTTCCTAGAAGTTCCTGGTCTTAATTTTTAGGTGATGTCACTTTGCTTAAAAGAAGGTTTTGTGCTAGAAATGATCCTACGTTTGGTTGGAAGAATGTCTTCATCTGATTCTGGAAAAAGTCCAAAGACAATCATTATGAAAATATCTTGACTTAAAGACATTTCTGCAGGATTCCTCAGAAATGTTGCAAGTTGATGATTAAAGCAGATTGATCACGAATTCTCAAGTTACTTGATCCTTGAATCAAGTGTGGCAAGAGAAACAGCACGGTTGTGAGCTCGACACCGTCAACACCTAGAGAAGGAAGTGAGAACTGTACGGCTGTCAGCATCTAACCAGGAAACATATTGGCCACGTGTGGTGCTGTACAGTAATGTTTAAAGCCAGTGTCTTCAGCCGACATGCCTTGGCCTTTGTTGTCAGCTGACCACATGTAAATAGCAGACAAAAGGGCAAGACCCTAGACTGGCTCTCATCCTGTGAGGTGCTGAGGACATGCTAACCTGGGAGAAAAGTCACTGGGACAGGGCATAAAATAGTGTGTTTATCTGTCAGTGTAGCCATGTTTTTATTGAGGAAGTAGATTATCCAGAGAAATGTGTACTGTTTATAGTCTGTCAGATGGAGGGGTTGTTTCTAGGTCACATAACTTCTTTACTGTCAGATACTCGGCCCCAGCCATCTCCCCAAGAAGATGGCCAGGGTCCTAAAGCCCAGAATCAACTTAATCATTCATCCATCAGCCATTAACTGAGACCAATGGTGTGCCAGGATGTATTAAAGTCTGATTATACAAGCAGAAAACCAAAGTCCTTCATCATAGTCTGGTTGAGGATATAGACACAGAAAGGGAGAATTATTCATTTGAACCATATGAAATTGGTTCAAAGCCAATTTTTATGTCCAGAAAGATTGCTACTGACCATTTCATATGGTGTAAACTTTCAGATACCATTTGTTACACTCAGTGATAGAAATATGCATGTTTTTTGCTGTAGTTATTTGTTTGCCTTTAGCATAAGAAAGGGCAGTTCGGCTGGGGAGTGTGGATTGAAGATGGGGCAGAAGTGGCTGGGTAGGCTTGCTGGGGGAGCCCTGGTCACAAAAGATGAATATGTGGGCTGTGCACGTAAGGAGAACCGTCTGGAACAGATTGCCTTTAAAACATTATCCTGGGGCTTCCCTGGTGGCGCAGTGGTTGAGAATCTGCCTGCTAATGCAGGGGACACGGGTTCGAGCCCTGGTCTGGGAAGATCCCACATGCCGCGGAGCAACTAGGCCCGTGAGCCACAACTACTGAGCCTGCGCGTCTGGAGCCTGTGCTCCGCAACAAGAGAGGCCGTGATAGTGAGAGGCCCGCGTACTGCGACGAAGAGTGGCCCCCGCTTGCCACAACTAGAGAAAGCCCTTACACAGAAACGAAGACCCAACACAGCCAGAAATAAAAATAAATAAATTAAAAGAAGGCTCAACATTGAAAAAACAAAACAAAACATTATACTGAAGAGGCTCTTAGTTGTTTAATCAGGGAAGTTGCTCCAAATGAGAAGAATGTTAGAACTGAAGGGCTATGACCTAGGGAGCCGACGCAGAAGCCAGCAAGTGTCTGAATAACCCCGATTTCTTTGCAGTTACTGGCCTGGAGTGCCCAAGAACCTCTATCTACCTGACTCTTACCTCAGTCCCTGGGGCAGTGTCCCTGACCAGCAATCCCTCTAATACGTGGTACCCCGATATTAGACCTTGAGCGTCTTATTGATTCACGGTCATCTCTTATGTCGAGCCCTCCTGCTTCCCAAGGGTGATGTCATCCAGCCATGGATTTTGACTCTTGCTTTGGAAAATGGTTCTTAAGCTCAGTGTCTGGATTCTAAGCCCCGCTCTGCTGGTACAAAGTTGGTGACTCCAGGCCCCTAAGCACTGACCTTGGCTGGGTGTGTGATTGGTCTCACCCTTGGAAAATCTTTTGGTTTTCATTTCCTGACTTTCCAAATGTCTACTCTTCATCCAGCTGGCTCCTGCCACGTGTGATCGGGCCGCATACTCTGCTTCTGCTTTGTATTCCGAGTGAGCAGTCTCAAGTCTTGGAAAAAAGGTGTTTTGAAGTTCTGAAACAAGAGCACAGGGGACTGAAGCGTACTGAGCATATTGAGTTAGACTCCGATAAACCTTTGCAGCAACTCAGGGTTCTCCGAAAGTTCACTGCAAGTGTGTTACCACTTCCCCATCTGAGAAGATATGAATGGTACGGGCTGCCAATGGTTTCACTTTGCACTCTGTGGCTTACCACACAGACTGTGTTATGGGGAGGAGAGCAAGCCTGCAGCCTAATAATTCATTAGAACTGGAAAGCGTGTGGCTCACGAAGATAAAGCATTGTATACAGACGCATGCTTCTGGATCTGCATTGCTGCTGAATGATGAGACCGGAAGTATGACAGTTCAGAGGAATTGCATCCCTCAGGGATAACTACGGCAGCTCCCCGTGTTCCAGAGAGGTCAGACCTATTGAGCTTAAGGCCTCTTAATGTTAAATCTGATTCTATGATCCTGTGACTTGCAAAAGTTTGTTTTTTTTTTTTCAAAACATGAAATAGGACCTTTCATTACCTAACAGCACTAAGGTCATAAGACAAATGGGTGTTATTACTATATGTTCTCTGAAGCGTGGGCAGCATTTCCGGGGACATTTTAACTCATGTACTCCCCCAAGCTTTTCATCATTCCAGGAAAGTCCTGTGACCCATCGACGAGAGCAGCAGAGTATGTTTGTAGAAGGGGGCCCTGAGCCCTGGATGTTGACACACTTTGGGACACAGTTGGCGACATAATTTGAGACCACCCTACTTGTGTTTTTTCCTGCTATCAAGGCCTCATCCGTTTCTGGATGGGCAAACACATTCTGATGCCTCATTCGTACCTTTTTAGTAAAGTCTACCAGGAACTTGTTTTCTGTGACGACAAGATGCATCCCAAATTACTCTAAAGATGATATTGATTTTCCTGCAGATAATAAGTCCAGCCGCAGGAGAACCATAAAACTTGAAGTTGTTGCTTCAGTGAGTGTTACCGTGTAATGTCAGTAGCTTTGGTTTTTATTTAATTTTGTGATTAAAGTTTTTATTGATTTCCCTGCAGGGCAGAATATATCAATACCTTTGGCGTCAAAGGAGCATTCAGGAACAAGAAAACATAAAAGGACTCAACTAAGAAAACTGGGGCTTTATTTTAAAATTAAGAAACTGACACTAGGAATCCCCAAGGTATGTCTTTGGAACTAATTTTGGATGAGGCCACTCAGCCTGGTGCAGGGAGCTAATCCCTCAGGTTCACAGGCCTGTGAAGTTTAGTTGAGAAATGCTTAGCTGGTGGTTATTACAGCTAATACTCTTTTGCCAGAAGCCAAGGCACCAGCAAATAAATCACAGTCCATATGTTACCATAAATCATGTGGCTCCTTCCTCTTCACCAGAAAAGGAATGGCCTGATGAGCCCCCACGTATGGAGGCCCTGCAGGCAGCTCTGTATGTGTAAGAAAGATGGTCCTTCGCAGAGGTGTTGCAGCCTTGAGAAGCACAGACTGCCTCTCTGACTCAGGATGGACCCCACAGTGATTCTACAGCACCTACAAAACTATACAGGAAACGTGTGGCTTCCTTTAGAGTTAGAAAGGGCCACACAACTCTCCAAGCCACCCAGTTTCCTGCACTGTCTTCTCTTCCCCTTCAGGCTTGGGGGCTAGACAGGGTGCCTTCCCTTTTGTGGGACAGGCGTGAGGGACATTCTCTTAAGACCAAACTACTTCCTATTACACAGATCAACTGGTTATGTATCCGTAACCCTCACAAGTAAGATTCGTGTTTCACCATTGACACTTTACCCCATCTTCAGCTCCGATGTTCCTAGCCTTATTCCACCAACTAGCAGACTAGGACCTGGAGGGATGCTGAAGTTGTGTTTCATGACCTACAGTTGGCCAGGTGGAGAGCTAAAAACTACATCTAGTTCTCTTGGCTACTGACCTGTTCTACCACCCAGAGATTACATGAATCAGCTCACCTTCTTAACTACTGGCACTGGCGGATTGGTTTGACAGTTTTTTCTGTCTGCGTTGACTGGTCATTCTAAGAACCATGGGGGCCAGGTCTATCCTGCACACTGGTCCACACGCAGCTTCTGTCTTTCCAGTAACTGGGAGTGCAGTTCCTTGGAGCAGAGTCTTCTAGCAGAGACTCAGGGCATCCTTTGGAGCTGGAGAAATGAACACAGGGACAAAGAGAGCAGCCTGGCAGATTTCGCAAGCTCTCCAAATAGTCATTTGTCTGCAGCCAGAAAGACAGAGGAGTCTTCCCTCCCTCTCTTTCCTCCTTAAAAACACACTCCCCTTTGTTTGAAATTCCAACCAGTTTCTAAAAGAATAAGGCAGAATGATCTCTGTAGCACACAATCCTAAGACTATAATTGAGTGCACTGCAGCCGGGGAGAGAGCCAGGAAATGGAGTGAGATGACTATTCATCAATAAAAACAATATTAGAAAGAAGGCCCCGTCCTCTGGCCTCACGACAGTTCCTCGCCTATCCTGCTTCAACCTGCTTCAAGAAAACCTCAATGTAAGTCAAAGAAAAGGAGGAAATTCACGTTTGATTCTTGCGGCTAGAAATCCAGTCCATACTGAGGTTCTCATTGGATCTGTTGGTTTGAACATTCCTGTTCCCAGGGAAACGTCCATGGTGAGCAGAGCAGCCCTGAGTAACTTCAGGGCTTTGCCTCCAAGATCAAGCCCTGCTCAGGTTCAAGGTCAGAGCCACCCTCACGGGGAGGCACTGCCCTGTGGTCTAAACTCACAGGAAAGAGGCCAAAAACAAACCAAATTGAGAAGTGGGGCGACTGAAAATATTTGCCCACTCTGTGGGGTTGAAGTTCCCATATGAAGGACTCCTTTGGATTAAGATGTTGTTGATTCTACAGCAAAATGTTAAGTGCTAGGGATATTGCCTGAGGTTACTATTGCCCATCAACTCTGAATGCTTGTTTAATTAACTGATCACATTATTTATTTCCCCAGAAAGGATCCAAGGAATTGACACTTAAGGCAGGTAAAGAAGAAATGGTCTGGAACCTCTGCTTATAGTCAGGGGTCCTCCGCTACTTAAGGTCAGGGGATGGTGGGAGGGGAGGTGACAAAAGGATCGACGAAAGGGGTCCAAGGTCCAAGGGAAACAGTCATAATTCCGCTCCAGCGAATCCTCCATTGGGTAAATTTGGATTTCCCTAACCGGGTCAAGCTGGCCCTGCTACTCCTAGCAGTTGTGAAAGTCAGCAGTGCAGGAACCCTTGGGCTTTTCTCAACATACCCTAAGAATAGGCCAAAGAAAAGGACAGAGGGTGGCGTTTCTGGGACAACTGCCAACACAAAGACACTTTCAGATTTCTGGGGACAAGAGGCCATGTGAAAGGAATTTTCCCTTTTACACACACACACACACTCACACACACAGTCACATACACTGAAATGCAGCGGAGGGTGGTGTGGTTGGCAGAAATTTGATTAATTAGCTGAGCAGTATCAGCTTAAATTAAAACAATTTCAAATGTAGCAGGAGAAAACATGGATGGGACACAATCTTAAAGTGAGCCCAGGAATTAGAGGCAGAGCCATTTGGAAAAGTGAATCCAGACCATCTGGAGCTGAGGATGGGAGTCAGCGGAGCTGCAAGATCTGGGGCGCTGAGTCTCCTCCCGGGGAAGGGGCACAAGGGTGGGGTGGAGCGAGGGCGGAAGGGGGCCCATCCACAGGTCTGGGGGCATCCTACCCAGGGCTCGGCTCTGGGTGCTGCGAGGAGAGCAGAGCAGCCCGTGGGTTCCCCGAGGCCAATGAAGAGAGACAGAGCCCGGGGCTGCCGGCTCCTCCGCCTGCTTCTGGCCCGCGGATCGGATGCCAAGGCTCCCCGGACAGGAAATGAGCGAGACTCCACGGAGAATGGTTCAGGGATTCGAGAGGAAACCGTGGACCCTGGCAACAATAAGAAAAAGGGAGGGCGGGGGTAGAGGAAAGAGTTTGTTTGCTTAATGTTGATCTACTAAAGGTCAGGGAGAAATGTTTGCAAAGTCCTCAGGCTGCACACAACGAACTTCAGAGGACCGAGGGATCCAGTTCCCTGTGCACGGCCCAGGGGAGCTGGGGATGCTCAAAGCACCACTGAGATCCTGGTCGCTCCAGTGTGCCCCTGACTCTCCTCTCTCGCAGGCAGCCTCTCCCGAGTACGACAGAACGCTCAGCATAGCTTTGTAATTCAGGCAGTTTACGATTTCTTAGCTCAGGCTGGCCAGCAAGAACTTGAGTCCCAGTTTTTCCCAAGGCCCGTGAATGATGCCCCGGGCCAGTTACCTCTGTGTCTTCACCTGCAAATTGGCCACAACTCGTTTACAGAACAGTTAAATCACTTAGCACCTTACCGGACACTTAATAACTGCTCTCAATCAGTGTAGCCATTCTATTTCATTACCAGTATTACTATTTTTTTTGTTGTTTTAATTTTTTTTATTATTTGTTTATTGGGGTATAATTGCTTTACAATGTGTTAGTTCCTGCTGTCCAATGAAGTGAATCTGCTATATGTATACATATATCACCTATCTCTTGGACCTCTTTCCCTATTTATTCCAGCCATTTCCATTTTTCACTGTTATAAATAACACCGCAATAAATGTCTTCATATGTAAACTCTTGTATGGCTCTCTGAGTATTTCTCTAGTGTAAATTTCTAAAAGTGGTAAATGGAGTCAAAGGATAGAAAATTTTTAGAGGTGTTTGATAACATTTGTCAGATTATTTCCCATCCTGATTGTACCCACACCTCTCCCCACTGTCCTGGAATGGGAACACAGGTAGAACAGCCTTGACGATCCCAGGTCGTGCCATTTAAGTCCATTCCATCAGCACTTATTTACCGTGTGTTAGGTACGGTTCTGGGCCCTTGAGATAACAGCCACAAACAACAACAAACAGAATTTCCTGTCTTCAAGGCACTCAGATTCTGTAGGAAGACGGTCAAAAATAAATAAATACAGTCACAGTATGTCGTTGTGCAGCACTAAGTCCTACAAAGAAAGTAAAGCAGGCTAGTGGGCTGATGCTACTCTGGATGGATCTGTCTACCTAGTTTAGACAGGAGATGACACCCAAGCCCAGAACAGAATGAAACGAAGCCTTGTGAAGTTCCAAGGAAACAGCATTCCAGCAAGCAGAAGAGCAGGGACAAGGGCCCTGAGGTTGGCACTGCCCCATCATTTTGAGAGCTGACAAGGAGGCTGGTGTGAGCAGGGCAGTGAGAGGGGGAGGGGTGAGCTCATGCTTGGAGCCACAGCCGGTGGGCAGCAGGTGATGGAAGGTTGTTCCTAGTGGGAAGGAGCCCAGAAGGTCCTGACCAGGGGAGAGACTCCACTTGCCTCAGGCTTGGCACTCAGGCTGCATCTCAGATGAGACTACAGGGGCCCCAGTTAAGGGACCACCTACTTGTTGCTAATTTGATAGATTAGAACAATATTTCTCCTTTTAATTTGCATTACTTGTGAGGCTGCCTTCTCCATATTCTTTTTGGGCATCTACACTTAGTTTTCTTGAATTTCATACTCTTGTAGGACCACTCCTGCTGGGCCATCCAGGACCTTTCAGCTCCCCGCTTTGAGAGGAACTTAAAAGGCAACACCTAGAAATCTCCATCCAGTTTCGAGTCTGTACGTCTCCATCTTGGAGGCATTTGGGAGAGTTTTGTGGTTCTGTTTCTGGCTTCTCTCACTGTTCTAACAGCCTACATTTTAAAATATGTCCTTTATTAAGCTATGATTGTGCAAATTGGGGGATGGGATGGGTTTGGATGTATTAAGCCGAAAATTCACACTGGATAAATATTACATCGGAGTTTACTCTTTTTTATTATGCTTTTAATCATTCTGTGAATCCTTTTCCAAGAACTGCTGGCATCTCAGGGATGGATAATCATTCAGCATCATGCTCTTTAAATGCAAAAAACTACTAGATAAACAGAATCTTTAAAATAACTAAACCAAAGCGTGCATTTGTTATGCGACATCACACAGTCGTTCCATTGGCACACCTTCCTAATGGGTTCTTTATGCAAACGTTATCGTCTTTGTGCTATTTCCTACTTCTGCTGTTTCCAGTACATTTATTTCAGTGAGGATGGCTGAAAACCTCTAAAGGAATTGGAGAGGCTAGCCCTTTTCCTCATGCTTCAGGATATGCACTTACTTGAAGAACTTGCTTAAATGACCAGCTGAAACCAGGAAGGGGCACCTCCAAGCTTAAAGTGTGCATTTCATACGTTGACAAAAATGCCAAGCATGTGCAATCCATTTCAGAACTTCAAATTCTTACAGAGATCGTTAATGAAAGGCACCGAACTGGGGCTTAAATTGAATCTGGTCTTGGGAAGAGCTTACCTTCAGGTCCATGTATAGATTTAGTCAGGTGGTCGGGGGTAAGGATGCTCTATAGGCCCATCCCCAGTGTGAGGGCTGAAGAACTTTTGTTTGTCTTCTGTTTCCTCTGTGAGGATGAGCTTAAGGAAGACTGAGTAGAGACGTCCCTCTGGGATTCCTCACCTTCGGCCCCTTTTCATCTGGTTTGGAGTTCACTGGATGCTGCCTCATAAAATCTTGTAAATTACGGACCTTCGGCCTTGGTGCCTCTTGCTTCAATATCTTTACTAAAGTCCGACACGGGAAAGGGCATTGAGCACGGTGCTTGTGCAGCTATAATGTGTTCTTTCTGCACAATGTACATGAAGACATGGCTACTAGGACCGCGTGGTGTGACAAGAGAGCCACTGGACCTGATTGCGCTGAGGCTGAGCCTCCAGAAGAAATCCAAGCCCCTAGAAAGTCAACCCATTATCATGACACACAGGAGCTGATTGCTTGAGCACAGAGGTTCTAACGGTTTTTTCTTTCTTTCTTTTTTTTTCCATGCCTAACACCATTTTCCTGAGCAGCAAATTCCCATTAATAACATCCCTCACTTCTGAAAGGTGGGATGACAAAGAAGTTAAGATCCAGGGTCCTGCCAGCCGGGAGACAAAGATGCAGAGGAGTGCTCAGACCCTCACACCCTCATCGACTGAGTATTGTCCTATAAGCAGCATTTCCACAAAGAGCTAAAGAGATCAGATAGACAAATAGACAGATAGATGATAGATAGATAGGATGTCCTCATATATTTATATATAGTTACACATATTCTATAATAATGTATAGCACATATACTTTAAATTAATTTTATAAATACTAGCTGCAATTCCTTCTATATCATAAATATGCTAAATCATAAAATATGAATAAATCTGAATCTTGATAATACAGAATTATTCATATTTTATTTATGATTTAACATATTTATAGTATAGAAGGAATTAGAGCTAACAGTTTTATTTGGAAAAATTAATTTAAATGTATTGATTGCACATGTTTTTTTGTCATAGTTGTCTTTACTTACCGGGTTGTTTAGATAAAGCATCTACCTTTGTCAGAGAATGAAAACCATCGAATTTTTCCAATAAAAGGTGAAGCTTCTCACGTTCCAAAATTCTTGTATAATGCCAATTGTCTCCATTAATCAAATCTTTAATAGAGGTACACTCTCTTACTCAAGCAGTACGTTGATTTTGGACCTGGAGTAGTAAACAGAGATTTTATTTCTGAATTCAGTAAGAAGGTTTTCTTACTGGGCCTCGGTGGGCTTTCATTTCTAGTGAGACACTTATGCTTGGAATAATGGTTTTGAGTAAGCATGGAAGGAGTTTATGGGGATGCCCCCTGCTGATAATGAATGCTGTAACTTTTTTTAGTTTCAAAAATGCACAGACAACATCAGTCTAAACCAGGACTTGGCACTCCATGTCCCCAGGCCAAATTTGGCTCACGGCTTGTTTTTGTAAATAAAGTTTTATCGGAACACAGCCTCACCCTTCAGTTACATAAATAGGGCCCTCAAAGGCTAAAAATATTTACTAGCAGGTCCTTTAGGAAAAACATTTGCTGACACCTGGTCTAAACTGTACTGGGTAAAATAAGATCAAGGTTAACCAAGGAAAAAAAAGGTAAATAAATCACATTTATTTTGGGACTTGGAATGGAAATGGAGTTAAAAAACTTGTAGTCTCCACCACACTCAGACCTCTGCCCATCAATTGTGGGACAGCTGCTCCCCTTTTAAAAACCACCACACTCAATGTACCTGCCTGGCCTAGCCTCACATGCACGGCTTCACCTCCCTTAGGACACCTTGGAGCCATCTGTGCAGCCTGGCAAGTGTGCAGGGCCCGCTGCACCCCAGAGTAGGTAGGATTTGTCACCAGGAACCAAGAACAAGGAGCCCTGTGGGTTCTCTGCTGAAGGTGGAACCACAGGGTCTCCTTATTTCTAGGTCCCAAATCTAAATTGCCTCCAGCAGGGCATCTCCCATGTTTCCTGAAAACTGCAGGCTAAAGTACTGTTCCGTTTGCAAAATTGGAAGAATGGAAGTTCGGTGGAGCATGGAGTTCAGTTTGCCATGCTCTCCTGTGCGAACCATTTCTAGATTAAAATTGACCTTGATGGGCAAGGAGGGAAGCCTGGCATTGTGACAAGAAGGGGAGTTGAGATACTGGGACAAAAGCTCCATCACGAGTTGGCTGTGTGATTCTGAGTAGGACACGTTGAACCTCCATTTGCTCATCTATCACTATTTCTCACCTGGAATAGTAATGCCGAACTTATCTACCTCACTCAAATTGTTGCCAGGATAAAATGAGATGGTAATTATAAATTTTTGTGTAATGACTGGTATTTAGTCCCTGGATCAACTGTATATGATTTGAGGAACCATACTGAAAAGGCATATTTGATATTAATTTGGGATGATTCAAGATACTGGATATGCTGGGACCTCCAGGGACCACCTACATGGGACAGGAATAAATGGGGATAGACAGTGCCAGGGACTGGGAAGTTAGCCCAGATGCAGTCTGGAGCCTCTAGGGAAGCTAGACAGTCTCATGCTCAGTGAACACAGGCCCTTCCCAGTGGGTCAGGGTCATGGAGGGAGCAGAACCAGTCCCCTCCTAGGCAACCCCAGTCATCAGTGGGCGTTATGGAGCTGAGAACTCCACCTTCAGAGACAGGGTGAGGCTCAGTACCAGACCAAAGTGAAGCAAAGAATTCTAACTGAGGCTTCAAACTCCAGGCAATGGAAGAGGATGGATCAACGTGGCGGAAAGCAGCGGAAAGAGGGAAAGTGTAGTTAATGAGTCACGTGGTGCCTGGGACTGCACAGCAGCAAAACCACTTCCAAATCCCATCCCCTGGCGAGCGGAGGTGGCTGACGGGTTCCTGCTTTGACTAGAGGGCCCAGAGCTGTCTTGCTTGAGAGGCCCAAGCTGAAATCTCCTCACCCAAGTACGGTTCCCTCTCTGGCTAACCCTCGTATGGAATATTTCAACATTTTCAGTCTTTTTTGAATAAAGGTAACTCTTCTGGGAGAGGGTACAGTAAACTATTAACAGCCAGTCTTGCTTTAATGTGAATTTTCTTCACTGGGTTCATTCCTACCACGGCTATAGCCGTAAGGTTATGAAATAAAGAATAGGGAGCTTATAAAACGCACATGGCAAACCACCTATTTGCATCTTGTGACTTGTCCTTGTGGGAAAGGCCACCAGGAACCGGTGTGTGGGTTCTGTCCCACACAAGCCGTCAGTAGACAGGTAACAGCTACCTACCGGCGGCCATAATACACAAAAGGGGGTGATTCCCAGAGGGGTAGCTAATTGCAATTGCTTTGCCTGGAAGTGACATCTTTTTCTAAGCCTCCCAACAAGATTGATAATATAAGGGAAGCAAAAGGGCCACAGGCCCTACTGAATGGCTCAGGCCTGCTGCTTTCCAGACCGCAAGGTCAGAAAACGCAGAGGAATTTCGGTTCCTACAGGGTTCCTCTGCAGACAGCCAGGAGGGGAGAGGAGATACTTTCTCTTTTGCTGCCTGGGTTTCATGAGGAAAGGACACTAAGACTATTAGAGGTGAGATCAGTCAGAAGCGGCCAGCCACTTTCAAAGATAGTCTTGTTTTCCCTGCAAGTTCCCAAGTGATAATAACATCTCTCAGGATTGAGACCTTGAGAATGAATTTGCAGCTCCCCAGTGATGGATAAAACACCATCAGAAAGTGTGACAGTGCCCTGCACATCCAGCTCCATCAGAGGGAAATGGATCACACTCACACAGAAGAAAAATCACAAAGCAGGCATCCCAGCACGTACTGCAATCATAACCCAGGAACACCATCCATCCACCGAATTTCTGTGATCTACAAACAGTATGCCAGGCTAATTTTCTGCTAAAGACAGCGTGCCTGTACTAGACTGGCTTTATTAACTCAATTGGAAAAAATGATTTTGCAATTTGCCTGGAGCTTAAGAGTGTAATTAATACAATTCATAAAAGGCCAATAGACATTAACCCCACAGGGTATTGTGAAGTAGTTTGCTTTGGAGAGAGTTCTTAGGTCTGCAATTCCAAGGACCAACATTGCCCTGCCTTCTTGGTGGGCCACTTTCATCTTTCTCATCCGTTAAACTAGATTTGCCTCCCCTAGTCATCCTGCTGTCCAGGGGTAGATGCTTTTGTTTGGATGAAAATAAAAGAATGATATAAGATTAGTGTTCAGGGGTGGAGTCAGGAAGAAGTGATGTCTCTGTGTACGCACTTATCATCCAGTTTTCTTGTTGTGTGTCCATGTCTTAAGAGGTTAGTTGAGTGCTAAAGGCCTAGGTTTTCCTTGCCCACAGAGAACCTGGCCTTTAAACAGTGTAGGTCCAACCAGGGATTACCTGGAATTTGGGGAGGGGGAAGGAGCAGTTAGATGGAGACTCTGGGCTTTGAGAGTGAAAGGAGAGAGATGTGATGATTGCCTGTAGGTGAGAAGAGTGGAGGTTTGTGGGGGGGGGGCCTTTTTGTTGAGAAGTCTCACCTTGGTGAGAGGTAAACATGAATCTGTCTCTCTCTCTCTCTTTATTTTAATATATTGACTTCAACCATGTTCTGTCAAAAATCTCTTTCCTGTCCCTTAAATTTGGGGCACATACCATATTTTCCAAATACTTTCAGATATCAAAAGCCCATTCAGTTGCTCATCAATAACCATTAGGGAAATGTGAATCAAAACCCCAATGAGATACCACTTCACACCTGTTGTTAAAGAAAAAAATTCTTCTGATACTTGTTAAAATGGTAAGGAAGACTTTATTCAGGTCTTTGGTGACGAGTGTCAAGACTACTGCAACAGGGGAGAGAGCTGGCTCGATTTTGAATACAAAAAAGACAGCTGGGGACTTGCAGCCATCAAGTAGGGTGAGGGGGTCAGTGGATGGAATGTTACTAAGAGGAAACATCAGGGGAAGGGATTCTTGCTAAACCGACTTAACAGAGTTCCTGCTGAAGGCAGGTCAAGGGCATAGACATCAAAGGTGAGGGATGAGGAACTTGATCAGATATCAAGTGTGGGGGCATCCTTACTAAACTGAAGTAGGATTTTTGCTACAACTGGACTAGGTACACCAGGGTGAAGATAGGACCCAAGGAAGAGGCCTAGTCAAGAAGAGAGTTCAGAGGAGGCTGACTGAAATTAGGTCAAGGAGAAAGTCTTGTTTCCATTGGGCTATTATCCAAAAAATGGAAAATAAGCGTTGGAGAAGAGGGGGATTAATTGAAACGCTGGTGCATTTAGGGATGTAAAATGGTGCAACCACTGTGTAAAACAGTTTGATTTTTCCTCAGAATATTAAACACAGAATTACCATGGGATTCAGAAATTCTACTCCTAGCTGTATTCCCAAAATAATTGAAAGCAGGGACTCAAACTCACGCTTGCACACCCATATTTATAACAGCATTACTCACCAAAAGGTGGAAATAACCCAAATATCCATGAAAAGATGAATGGATAAAAAATATATAGTATATACATACAGTTTATTCAGCCTTAAAAAGGAATGAGATGCTGATACATGCTCCAACACAGACGAACCTTGAAAACATTATGCTAACTGAAAAAAGCCAGACACAAAAGGACAAATATCGTATGATCTCACTTACATGAAGTACTAGAATAGGCAAATTCATAGAGACAGAAAGTAGAATAGAGGTTACCAGAGCCTGGGGGGGAAGAAGGAATAGGGAGTAATTTTTTAACGGGTACTGAGTTTCAGTTTGGGATTGCCACTGAACCGTATACTTTTAAATGGTTAAAATGACAAATTTTATGTTATGTATAGTTTACTACAATTTTACAAATTTAGTAAAAAAAAAAAAAAAAAAAAAGAAAACCTACCCAGCTTAATATGCCAACCTCAAACTCAACTTAAATCTCCGCACCTCCCCTTCCCGTGGTGTAGGTTTTGTGGGAGGCCGGGGGTCTGTGGAGTGAGGAGGTGTCTTGTCTGCTCTCTCCTCCCTCCTCCCACTCCGGCACCCAGTCTGCCCTGAGATATGCACCCACCTCTCCCCTCTTCCCTGTCAAAGGTGAGAGGTGGAAGGGCAAGTAGTGATAGTAGGATAGAGTAACATCTTTTTTCATGGCTGGCACAGTGGTGGTGGAGAATGTCTCTGGATCCTCTCTGGTTCGTCAGCTTCCATTTCTGCTGGAATGGAGGTCTCCATTGTAGGTGGTATGCATGGCATCTCTTTCTTTCAGGATGCTGTCTGATTCAAATCAATTTTTGCTCAAATAAAGTCTTCAATATTTCAATATGCAGTTTATCTGTTAACTCTATTCACCTGCGTATCCAAATGCCCAAGGACCCATGCCAATCTCTCTCAAGAAATTTCTCATCCAATTCCTCTCCACATCCCAGACAGCAGCAGAATGGGTCTCAGGTTTACTAGCTCAGCAAGCATCCAGAAAGGAAAGAAGATGCTTGTCCCTCCTCCTTGCAGGCAATCTCAGTCTTTAATAAATATGGTTGGATTTTTTAAGCTCTGGAGCACTTCGTATCTCTTGACACTTATGGGTGGGTTTTGCTCTCCAATTCCTGTGCAAATGAAAAAAAAAATTCCACTCAGAAGCCGACTTTATGGAGACTCTATTGGATTGCAGCTCTCAGAGGTGTTCTGTGTGAGGATCAGGGAGAACTGCCCATTAACTGCCCTGAAAATGTCCATCTGGCAAAGCCTGTCATCAGTAGAGAGGACCAAAACATCTACTGCATTCTAAGAATCTTGGAGAAATTCCTCTTTGTTATGTATGGGTGTTTTCATTCAAAACTCACAACAAGTGGGTATTACATCGTTTCATAGATGAGGAAACTGAGACTTAAAGAAATGTACTCAAGATCCCACAGATGAATTATTGATGGACCTGAGATGCAAATCAAGTCCTTGAGTGACTTCAGAGACCGCATGCTTAACAATTATGTTCGTGTGATCTTATGTGACTAAAACCTACAGGGTCTACAGGATACAACTGAAGGTATCTGTGCACTCTAGAACAAGGACATAGGAAGTCCTGACTCTGTGTCCCAAATCAGGGGCACACCCTCCTCTGGTCCCTAAAAGTGTGAGGGACACTTTTAATGATGTCACAGACTCAGGATCCCTGTAACTGGTGATCCTCAATAATAAAGAGACAAGATACTGGTTGCTTAGCTGAGGTGTGAAAAGAAGGAAGCAAGCCTTGGAATAAACACTTGAATTTAAGACTGAAATTATTTTTGCCCAAAGAGTCCCTAAAGAGACTGAAGAGAGTTTGGATTTTGTCTGCTGGCGAGGACATTGAGGGGTGAGGTGATGGACCTGGAAAATTTTGAGAGAGGGAGGACAGATCAGATGCCCTGGGTGAGGCCAGCAATGGCAAGCACAGCAGTAAGTCTATGGGACCCCTCCTACCAAAGCCCAGGACTACGAGGCCACCACTGGCCCCAGTGGGGAAGCAAAGGACCAACTCCGGCCTGTGGTCCTCGGGGGTCTGTGCTGTCAGACCTGTGCTCTTTTGCATAATGGTCTTTAGGAGGGATGCCAACTCCCTTGGGGAGGTTCTTCAGGAGAAGCAGCAAGTTGGGCTAGGTCAAGTCCACCCTGTTAGGTATGAAGACCCTTCCCTGCTCTGACTGGTTGTTCAGGAGGGATCACCTGCTGGGTCAGAATCTTCCTGAACTGGTGAGGGAATTCCCTCTAGCCTCCATCCTGGGAAGAATCTGTTGGGAGAGCAGATACTTGGAGTGTTGACCACGAAGGTGGACCATGCAGAGGATCTGTTTTGGGAGGCTGCGAAAATTAAATATTTAGTGAACTTGGCTGTCTGAAGAGATCTGAACTGCTCTTTTCAATTGTGGATCAGAGGCAAACAGGCTTGATAAGTCTATAAGATGGGAACTAATTAAACAAGGGAAAAATAAGAAGTGCAATGATGGGGTCACTTAGAGCAGTGCTGATGTGTTAGGTTGAAAATGCTTTGCACCCATGTATCCATATCAAGTCCCTGGAACAAGTGAGTGTTACCTTATTTGGAAAAGAAGATCTTTTGCAGATGTGATTGCCTTAAGGCTCTTGTGATGAGGAGATAATCTTGGATTCTCTAGGTGGGCCCTAAATGTCGTCACAAATATCCCTATAAGTAAGAAGGTGATGTGAAGATGGAACATGGGGATGTAGCCACGAGCCAAGGAGCACCGCTGGACACCAGATGCTGAAGGAAGCAAGGGCCAGGTCCTCCCCTTAGAGCCTCTGGAGGGAGCGCCACGCACCAACACTGAGTTTGGACTTCTAGCCTTCAGAAATGAAAGGGAATACATTCCAATTGTCTGAGGCCACCCAGTTTGTGGTCAATTTTACAGTAGCCACAGGAGACTAACCTGGTAGGGCAAGGGAACGGCGCAGGGCTGACATCTGGCCAAATCTGAGTTGGTGAGGGTCAAGGAAAGCTTCTGAGAGAAGTGAAGCTCATGCTGGAATTTCAGGATAAGCTTTGAGTATATTCAGGAGAAGGGGACGGAAAAGAAATCTTCTACGCGGAAGAAAGAACACGTGTGAAATCCTGGAGCCAGGAGGGAGCATGATGTAGTCTCCAAGATAAGGAGAGGGTGGCCAAAGATGGGGTTGACAGGCAGATGGGTCACATGAAAGGGAATGAAGACTTTAAGGGCAACGGGGAGACATTGAAGGATCGTAAGCGGACGGCGTCCTGATCAGGTACAAGTTACCTGAAGACCTCTCTGGAAGCCTGAGTTGGAGTAGCTGAAAGAGAGAAAAGTATGACCGGATAAGGTGCCTAGGCAGGAGAGCTGGCAGGATTGGCATGGAGAAGGGTTAGGGAAGGGAAAGAGTGGAGATTGATGTCATGGTTCCTGGGTTGAGAACTGGCTTGGTGATGACGATCCTAACTGAGCTAAAGAACAAAGGAGAAGAATAAGGTTCCCAGTGGGAGGGGCATTTGGGAGCAAAACTCTTGGCCCAGGGAAGGCTTATCTCAGGGGTGGGCAGTGGAGGCAAAATCTTTCACGACCCTTGCAATCTCCCCCTTTGGCCCTGCCACAGTTCCAGCAATTTCTGTATTATTTCTTATTAGGGATTACACCACCAACATTCATGTTAAAATATAGACACTACTTTGGAAGGAGACCTGATTTGCCATGGCCAGCCTTAAATAAGTTAGTTTGAACGAGATTATCAGCTTGGCCCTCTGGCAAGCGGAACCGTTGGCAATGGAAGGAAGGCAGGTATTATCTCCTAAAGGAGAATCATAGCTCAGCGCTGGCTCTTACTGATGAAGGCATTGGGAACACATTAGGAGGCTAAGGGGATATCAGGAAGGCATGACTGGGGAAACCCTGACAAGCATGAACTTGAAGGAGAACATCCCCTAAATAGTGAATGCTTTCTTCCTCTCCTGCTCAGCCTGTGGAAGAGGACAGGGTACTGAACTGGGTGTTACTGGTGCAGAGATTTGAAAAATAGCCACACTCAAAGTTTAAAGTGTCCTCTGGCAAAATTGCCCTAACTTGTGATGAGAAGGAAGACAAGAAACAATGCATGGAGAGTGGGCTTTACCTATGAAGGGCATGAGAATATGCCACCCTCAAATCTGCCACTTTGGCATAAGGATTGTTTTGACCTGAAGGCAATTAAGAAGCAGCAAACTCAGAAAGAGCTCTCTGCCCTCTGCCATCTGCCTAAAAGTTGGGACATAAATATCTCTTTGAGAAGATCTCCTCCCTTCCCTCCCATACCAGGAGGAGGAGAAACATCCACTATCACAAGAAACAAAAAGTCAGCACTGAGATGGGTTTACACAAAAGAACCTTACTAACAGAATCCTTATCTTCCTTTAGTTTCCCATATATTTACTTTCCCACAATTTACTGCTCCTAGAAGCCAATCCCCTTTTCCTTTCCCTTGTCACTCCTCTACAAATTTATTGCCCTTTGTGAAAATGATGTATAAGCCCCCAGGTCTAACTCCTTCTCTGGGACTTCACTTCTTTTTTATGAAGGTTTCCATGCATGTAACATTAAAATATTAACATCAGATAAAATTTTTATGCCTTTTCTCCTGTGAATCTATCTTTTGTAAGTTTAATTTGCAGGCCCCAGACACTAAATATAAGAGGATAGAGGAAAAGAATTTTCTTTTCCTCCCCTACACTTATAAGATCTACACATTGTTGTTTGGTGCTAAAGGGCTTTTCAACAGGGGAAATACCTCATTTTCTTAATGTTTCTACATACTGACTGTTTTTTTAAGCCTTTTATTTTTTATTTCAAATTTAATAATTTGCTACGAGTTGAAAGAAAAATAAAAGCAACTCTTAAGTCTTGAATAGTTTATTATTAGTACTATGATTTATCACAGGATTATAAAATGTCTGGAGCCTGAAGGAAACAGAAACTTCAAGCTGATTTTGTTTTTGTAGCTGGGTTGGTAATAATTAGCCATACAACTAAATCATGACTGTTTAGTCATCTTTTCTCTAACATTTTTCTAGAACCTTCTAGAACTTTCCTAGAACAAATTCATGTGTTCAAGTGCTCCTGGTGCTTCTGGTTCCATGACTCACAAGCTCACCTCTGATTTTAGCCACCTCAGGGTGGACAGGCAGTAAGGCTTTCACTCACTTCCCGCCAGCAGCCTTAGCCTCAGGCATAGGCTTCCTTCTTCCTTTCTGTCCCCTGGGCTCCTCCATCCCCTGCTGGGGGTCACACTGCCTATTATACATGAACAGCCTGGGGTTCACATCCTCCTGGCACCACGCTCCGCCAAAGGTTAGTGAGCAGTGACAGATATATGCTCCTGCCCCGATCCTTTGGGTGGACAATTCTGGGAGAGGAGTTCCCAAGGATTTGCCCTCATCCCATCACCTACAGAAGTGACCTCAAAAACACACTTCTGGATGAAAAATATTGCCCACCATATCAGTAATCAAAGGCTGTTGTGGCCATCAGCCACTGCAGCCACCCCCGACTGTGCACCCTGAGGGGATTCAGGATGGAGAAAAGCAGAATACCTGCTCTAGAGAGCTAAGGTGCCTATCAAAGGAATGATTTCAATGAGCTCAGACTCTTGCATCTTCCCATATATAGAAAAGTGCTAAATGTATTAACTTGAGATTTCCTTTTTTTTTGTTTTTTGCTTTAAATTAACGGTTATCTTTTGATGTTCCACTACTTGGGCTTTGTTTCAAAACTCCTATATATCCTGGGTCCTACCTACCTCTTCGGAGCAGTTCCTCAGAGGGAATCTGAGAGGCACCTCCCTAGCTTGAGTCCTCAGAACATCCACCCGAATAAAACATAATTCCCAACTTTTAGGTTGTGCCTTTTTTTTTTCAGTCGACACTCTCTAATTCTGTAGCTTTCCTCCTGCTCCCTGACAACCTTCCAAATAAATTACCTGGACAAAATCCTTGTCTCAGGCTCTGCTCTGAGGAGAGTCAAGCTGAATCACTCTGTAAAAGTGTACAAGACTCATTTTCAGCAAATCTAGGGTCTAGCTGCTCTGTCACCATCACAAGCAAGTCACTTAATCCCATGGAGCTCTTGTTTCCATGATTGTAAAGTGAAGGTATCTGACTAATCTCTTTGGTTCTTATTCCTTCACAAATTCAGTTATTCACTTGTTTTTCATTCACACTGTCATGTCTTCTTTCATTCACTCATTTTTATTCTTCCTTCATTTATCCATCTACTCTTTCTGTCATTCACTCATTCACTCATTTTTATTCTTCCTTCATTTATCCATCTACTCTTTCTCTCATTCACTCATTCACTCATTTCTATTAGTAAATTCATCCATCCTTTTTAAAATTCATTTCCTTCTATTCTTCTTACATATTTTCTTTCTTTATTTACTCATTCATCCATTGATTTTAAAGTGTCAGTAATTCTTTTATCCATCTATTCATTTTTCATCCATCCATTAATTTTTTTATCCATTCATCCATTTACTGCTTTATGCATTGACTCTTTAGGCTTTAACTTTGTCTTACAGTTTCTTTTACTCTTCCTATCCTTCTTTCTTTTCTCCCTTCTTTATTTCTTTCCTCTTTCTTTCTTCAACTGCTGGTTACTGAGAATCTACTAGAGAACCGGCCAGTAATCTATCATTATTTGAAATAACTCTGCTTAGCACGTAATTGCTTCTGTGGTACATTACAAGAGATATGTGAGGGTATAAATGGGGTGGTTCCCACACACTATAAATGGGGAAAATAAATGATCCAAATTCAAGTAGCATTGTGTCTTTCTAATAGAGATCCACTCTGTTTAATCATTTTTTTGTTATTTATGAAGGCCATAAGAAGTCTCATTTTAGCCAATGAGGAAAGGAAATTATTTCTGGTGGTTCCTAAGCCATATAAAAGTCATTCAGCAGCTTTATGGGAGATTATACTCATATCATCTAAATGTTTATAAATTCAAAAAACAGATGAGTACCTAAGAGAAAATGCAAAATAGAATGTAATTGGACATATGCTTTCTCCCAGGAGAAAGTCTCATTATCAAAAGTACCTATTTACTAAGCTTCATGCAAAAAGTATAAATCCCTCAATATTTTTATGGACATATATTTACAATTAAATATATATTGATATATATAATAAGGTGCTGAGAATAAATTTCTTCAAAGCTGAGCATTATACTCAACAGGTTCACATCATAAAGATTATTCAAGTTATTGAATTGGTAAATTAGCAATTGAAGATTTGAAATACTCATGAGCCAGCATGTAACCTCCATGTTGCATTACACGCCTACAGACACAATCCTCAAACTTTGAAGAATCAGGTACTGTGTGTGTGTGTGTGATTTTCTAAGCTTTTTAAATTGTAAAACTCTTATTTACTGTCAGCATTTTGTAATGTAGCCACATATAGAAAATTATGAAAAACAGAAAATCTATATCTTACTCAAAGATTATAAAATCCATCGTCACCACACAGTTCAGCAAAGGTCCACAGTCCCCAACAGCCTGGAAGCCTCTGGTTCTCTTTCCCCATCACATGTCCCTTCTTTTTCAAGACCAATTTCTGTGGTATTTAGCACCTTGCATTTCTTTATGATGTTTGCCTGCTTTTAAATTGGATATACATTTGACATAAGTAGAATCATGTAATTTTTATTATTTTCTGCCTGGCTCTTACAATCAACACTACATTTGTGAGATTTACCTGGCTTTTATGTGTACTTGGACATTGTTGGTTTTAATTCTGCCATGATATTCCATTGAATGAACTTTCCACAATTTATTTAGTATTCTTCTGGCCATAGACATTTAAGCTCCTTCCAGTATCTGATTATTATCAAGAATGTTCCTGCGTATGAATTCTGGAGAAAAAATACACGTTTGTCTAGCAGATTCTAGGTTAGAATTGTTTGGTCGCAGGGGATATCACCAACTTTAATAAAAGGTATCAAACTGTTTCCCAAAGCAGCTTGACTCTCCCACCTGTAGTCTATGAAAGTTCTCCTTTGCTTCACATTCTTGCCAACATTTGCTATTGTCAATCTTTTTAATTTTGTCAATTTCTTTTTAGTTTCATTGTGGTTTTAATTTGCATTTCCCTGGTGACTGAAGAGATGGAGGGCCTTCTATGATTTTATTCACCATTTGGGTATCTTCTTCTATGAAGGACTCTTCCAATTTCTTGGCTACTTTCCTACTGGGCTTTTTGTCTCTTTGATTTTATTTACATTTTCAAAAAAATATATCCTGAATATATAACATATATTTTTCTGTGTATATGTATTGCTTTTACAATATTATCAAAAATTATCCCCAAAATTATTTAAGACACGGGAATATATGTAACCAAAAATGTACGGTACCTCCACGTAGAAAATCATAACACATAATTGAGAAAAATTAGAGAAAGTCTAAATGAATACACAGAGAGTACTCATGTATTAGAAGATTAATATTGCAAAGACTTAAATTCTTCCCCAAATTGTTCTATAGTGTAATACAATTCCAGTTAAAATATCAATAGTTTTTTTTCTCTTTTTTAATGGAATTTGGTGAACTTATTATAACATTTATGTGGAAAAGCAAAGGCAAACTGACATAGCCGAGATATTCCTGAAGAAGATGATGATGAAGGAGGAGGAGGGAGAGGAGAAGAAGGAGGACTTGCTCTACCAGATATCAAGGCACCTCGGAAACCAAAGCACAGGGCAACATGGTGTTGGTGCAAGGATAAGAATACGGATTCGTGGAACAGAAGAGAAAATCCAGAGACAGATCCATATACAGACAGAGACTTGCTGTATAGCAGGGGTAACCTTTCAGAGTAGTGGAGAAAGGACAGTCTTGTTAATTAAAAAGCTCTGGGACAGGGCTTCCCTGGTGGCGCAGTGGTTGACAGTCTGCCTGCCGATGCAGGGGACACGGGTTCGTGCCCCGGTGTGGGAAGATCCTACATGCCGCGGAGCGTCTGGGCCCGTGAGCCGTGGCCGCTGAGCCTGCGCGTCCGGAGCCTGTGCTCCGCAACGGGAGAGGCCACAACAGTGAGAGGCCCGCGTACTGGAAAAAAAAAAAAAAAAAACACCTCTGGGACAAACAAATATCTGTAGTGGAAAAAAATCAGTTCCAAATGGAGTCTTGACCAAAGTGTAAAAGCCAAAAGAGTAGAGCTTTTAGAAGTTATCTTGGGAGGTTTTATGGAAGGATATTTTCATGATCTTAAGGTATGAAAATATTTTTTGAACAAGACAGAAAAAGCACTAACTTGAAAGAAAAAGATTAATAAATTACTCATCAAAGGGCACATTTAAGAGTGTGACAAGCACAAAATAGGTATTTTGATTGTAAATCTTTCTGAAAACCATGACACTTTTTCTTGTGTTTTTTTTTTCAAGTAAATGCCCTGAATAAAATATTTTAGCCCTTTACGAAAGTGGGACTCACTGGTAATTCATATACTTCTGAGATGCAGAAAAGTACCCCTATGTATTTTCTGGAAGTGCTTTCCTCCTTGGCATATTCTAGAAGCTGCAAGTCATACCTCAATTCATATTTCCTTCCTTTCTTGGATTTATCTCTTTCATCCTTTCTTACAGAGCAGAATGGTAGAGGACTTTCAAGTCCTTTGGCAGCTGTGAACCGCCTTAGAGAGGCACTGACATGCACACAGCCTTTGGGTTTCAACAAAGAACCTGCTAGATTTTTTTTTTTTTTTTTTTTTTTTTTTGCTTTCTCTTCTCATCAAGGTTGCTAGATGGGTTAGTCAGAAGAGGGGAAATTTACTGACTATTCCTTTGATGATGTAGTTTTTATGAAAGCTAATACACCTGATAGCTCATCAGACACCTAGAGCCCTGTGTTCACAAATGGGTGATTGGATGAGACGCCTTCACCATAGTTTTGTTTTTATAAAACCGCACTGCAGAGCCACTATCTTTTCTTTCTGCACATCTGCACATGATAAATTATTTCTATTCCCTTTAATCCATTTTTTATTATTCTTCAAAAATATCTCTTGCTTTTTGTCCCTGGTGTTGTTGGAAATAAATCCCTGCCAAGACCAACTCCATTGTCAGGAGGCCAGCATCTTGCAGGATGGCCGTTTCCTAGAGTTAATGAATTAGTAAATTAGCAAGTGGTGAGTTGAAATTAGGTAATTGTCTTAACTTTAAAAATCTCTGTATTCTTGAAGCCCATTCACTGAAAAAAATATTTATTGTCACTGACATCTTCACACACTGGGCGTTTCTGGGCTTTTGTGCTGATGTCTTAAAGGGAAATGGGGGAGGGGTTTGAGTGTCTGGTTTTCTGCTTATACCAGCTATGAGCGTACCAGCAGCTGCCCCATTTAGGGGCTTCAGATAACCTTCCACCTGCAGCTAACATATTCTTATTTCATCTCCAGGCTGATGGTTATTATAGCAAAGACGGGGCTAATTCCCTGCTTTCCTATAGCCAGATTTTTACTCCTCAGCACCCTGAGGAATGAAATGGATACTCGTCATTTTTGCCCATTATGGAGAGAAAGTTCTCAAATTGCATTACAAATAAATAATAATACTGAATGCTGATACAAAACTTCTCCAGATGCTCTCCAAGCCTTCATGAATTAAACCTCAGAAACATCCTGTCACCTTGGAAATGCACTGGTAATTACTGAGAAGTTGAGGATCATTTGGATGAAAGATAAACAATGGGGTACAATTTCAAAATGGTCAGAGGAGGGGAAATATTCAGCTTTGGGATCTAAGAGACTGAATGGTAACCGTCTGGGAGAACTGAATCCTTCTCTGAGGATACCATTCTCTCCAGAAAATGGATCTGTCCTTCTGTCTAGAGCAACATTCTCTTGAAGCCATGAGGTAGTTGCCCTCAAACTTCATTGAACGAATAAACCTCCTGGAAAACGTTGTATACATCCAGATTCTGGAGCTCCACCTCTAGAGATGCTATTTGGAGAGTCGAGGTTTGAGCCTAGGATGTTGCACTTATTTTTTTTTTTGAAAGCGACACCCAGGTCTAATACAAATGACCCTGAGATGTTCCTGAAACTAAGCAAATGTGATTGTCACTTGGAAATTTTGAGTCAGTATCTCTGGTCTCCCGCCTTTGTGAAAAAGCCAGAGCCATCATCCTCTGGTAGATCTGAGGTTGATCAAAATGTTCCCTCCGGTCACCTAAGCAAGCGATCCATTGGAAGAGCTGTCCAGTACTTTGGAAAAGGTCTGCCATCAGTAGCAATATCAATGTAGATGGAATGAGATTAGGTGACTGTCTTCGGTTCACCAAGAGTGAAGTTGTAGACTGCAGACCTGGTCAGAGGTCAGCTGGTCGGGTGGTGATTGCCATAGGCCTGGTGTGTTCTGAGATGTGTCCCCGATCCACGCTCGGAGCTGGTAGTCCGGCTGATGACACAGAAGATGCACGTCTGAAAAAGACAAAAGGGGCATTTAAAAAAATGGAGATGCAAGAGAGTGCATGTCCCATGAAATCTGGAGACATGGATCTGAAGCACTCTTTCTGCCCCTTCCTTAGCAGAGACTCATGTAGAAAGCAAAGTAAACCAAAACAGCCGATCAAATCTGAGTCACTTTTCATGGCACTCCTGTGAATGCTTATTTATGGGATAGACCCAGACTAAATGTGTCAAGTATATTTGGATATGAAAACACCCAAAGTGATGCTAAGTGCATTGTATCATTAAATGTGTGTGTATATCTGTGTGTATGTGTATGTGTGTACACGTGTGTTTATGTGTATGTATTGTGTGTATATGTATGTGTGTATGTGTATATACATGCGTATGTGTGTATGTGTGTATATGTGCGTACTGTGTGTGTGTTTGTGTGTATATGCATGTGTGTATATGTGTGTGTATTGTATGTATGTGTGTGTCTGTGTATATGTGTGTATCTATGTGTGTCCTGGGGATGAGGCTTCAAGTGCTCTTTCTGTGTATGATACATAAATAAATTTACTTGACTCATGTTTGATCCAAGATTTTTTTTCTGTAAATTGGAATTGGATTATGTAACCTGCTTGTTTTGTCAGTTTTGGTAGCACTGTTAGTCTTAAAATGATACTAGTGAGCATAAAAATAGACTAGTGAATATGTATATATATATATATTCTCTCTCACAGAAATTATGAGATTTACATTGTTCTATTTATTCTTCCGTGTGCATTTATTGATATTCTTTACTTCAACATTCAAAAAGTATCTTCTATATGGCTTGTTGCAGGGTAATCATCCCCTAATTAAAAAAAAAATCCATGTTCGTTTGATAATTACAATAAACTCTCTTTTGCAGAATAGAATTATTAGGTCAACTATTTTGAAATTACAGGCTTTTTACTTTTAGCAATTTCTTGACATGTTCCCGTGTATTCAGTCAATAAACTGTAGAATCTTTTAAAACAGCAATCTCAAGTGTTATCTCTCAGATCCTCCACATTTCTTTCTCAATCTGTATTAATTTTTTAAAAATCCTCGAAAGGGCTTCCCTGGTGGCGCAGTGGTTGAGAATCTGCCTGCCAATGCAGGGGACATGGGTTCGAGCCCTGGTCTGGGAAGATCCCACATGCCGCAGAGCAACTAGGCCCGTGAGCCACAACTGCTGAGCCTGAGCGTCTGGAGCCTGTGCTCCGCAACAAGAGAGGCCGCGACAGTGAGAGGCCCGTGCACTGCGATGAAGAGTGGCCCCCGCTTGCCAGAACTAGAGAAAGCCCTCGCACAGAAATGAAGACCCAACACAGCCATAAATAAATTAATTAATTAATAAAAAATCCTCAAGAAAGTTAGGCTTGAATTACGTCACAGGTAAAGGAATCTCTAGCTCTTGCAGCAGGGAAACCTCCGTGGACAAGGAACCACCCCCAGCACTACCACCTGGTGGGTCTTCCCGTCTCACACTTCCCCAGTCCTCCTCCTTCCACTCTGGACCCGTGTACCTGGCCTTGGCTGCACATGTGCTGACCGTTTCCCAAGCACGCCAGGCTGTGCCTTCCCCCATCTACGCCATGGTTCGCACCACTCCCTTCACCCACGATGGCTTTCTCCTCTCTCACTCCACGTGGCTGCTTGTCATTCAGATTAAGTGCAAGACTCCTGAGCTCGCCGAAGCATTTCTTGAAACTGTCCTGGTCTTTCTTCTTGTCATCCACTCAGTGATAAACTCCTTCAAGGGAATGAATCCATCTCGCTCATCTTTGTACCACCAGCACCAAGAACTGTCTTGGTGTTTGATAGATGAGGGACATACACCTGATGGATGCAGGAATGAATGAGTCAAAGGTGAAGGACAGGTGCGGAAGCCAAAGCCATGCTTATGGCTTTGGTCTTCTACAGACTGAAAGAACTAGCACCATGAAACCCAAGCACCTCGTGATATTTCTATGAAGAGTGGTTATGTACTAAGTTACCAAGCTCTACCTTCGGATACACCGTGAACTGGGTTAACTGAATTCTACAGTAGCCCCATATTAACGGTGGGTAAATTAAGGTGAGAAGACGAGAATATCCAATTCCTACTCACCTTTGTCACACACAGTGACACGTAGTGTTTCCTTGAGTTTTTCTAGATTTTGGATTTCTGTACTTTTGCGTCTTGCACATTGTAAACGGTTAATGGATGTTTGTCGTAGGACAAATGAATGAGTGGGTGGATGGATGGATGCATGATGAAGGCTCTGATGTTGTCATCATGCGTCTCTGGAGGAAATCAATTCTATTTTCCAAACATGGGCACTTGTATCATAGTAACAACATTGGAATTAAATTTAGGTTCCTCCATTATTTGTATCTTTCCTAGGACCCACTGACTGCATCTTCAGGTTTCTTAATAGATGGGTTGTTTATACAAGGCCTTCTTCTATGGGCTCACCCCGGATGTATCTCCATGTTTACAATCTGCATTCCCCTGGGTATTAGGCAGTGGTGGAACCTACCTTTTTTTCTTTTTACTTTGAATGTTCTTAGAGGCAGAAAGCAGAGATGCGAGTTTAATAGCATATTATTTATTCCTGCGTCTCAGGGGGAGGAAGATGGTGATGTGTTTGTGAATGTAGTATAATGTGGATTAAGGTATGAGACGCCTTTTATCATGGATAGTCTTGTTACAGATGTTGCCAGCACCTGTTGAGGATGAGCTGCCTTCGAGAAACGTCTCCCCAGCTCACCCGTTTGGGGTTTCTCTTTGTATTACTATTCTAAACTCTGTCTCCCAAGAGCTTCTCCTTCAGAGCTAAGCTTTTTGCTCTTTGTTGAAACTTGGCAAACAAAACCTCAGCTTGGGAACACTTTCTTCCCTCTGTCTCCCCATCTCCTCCACCCCGTTTATTAATTTCTTCTCAGAACTGCCCAACTGCATTTAACTGGGTACACGTTTTGCAAAGCAAACAAAAAAATACATAGCAATGAAATCTTGATCCCCCTCCTTTATTTTAAGCTTTTTCTAATTAAAGAAATGTTTTGATTACTCCCCTCCACCAACCCCTCAAAAGGAAAAGAAAGTTTAAAATTAGTGGTGACATCCAAATATACTGGAATAAATTCTTCTTTTTGAGCTCAGAGTTGAAAGATGGTCAAACCTTTCCCTAGTATCATGCAAAAGCCTTCTGTAAGCCTTTTTTTTTCCAGATTGAAGTTGTTAAGCAGCTTCCGAGAATGCTCAGGCCTTGCAACCACTGGATCTCTCCTTGGTCTTTTTTTTTTTTTTTTTAACTTTTATTCAAGTATAGTTGATTTACAATGTTGTGTTAGTTTCTGCTGTACAGCAAAGTGAATCAGTTATACATATACATATATCCACTCTTTTTTAGATTCTTTTCCTGTATAGGTCATTACAGAGTACTGAGTAGAGTTCCCTGTGCTATAGCGTAGGTCCGTAGTAGTTATCTATTTTATATATAGTAGTGTGTATATATCAGTCCCAGTCTCCCAATTTATCCCTCCCCCCTGCCTTCCCCACGGTAACCATAGGTTTCTCTACATCTGTGACTCTTTTTCTGTTTTGTAAATATGTTCATTTGTACGATTTTTTTTTAGATTCCACATATGAGAGAAATCATATGAAAGAAGAACAAACAAAACTGAAAGTTAGTAGAAGGAGGCAAGAATAAGTGCGGCCGCCTCCTTGGTCTTATGATGCTTGCTGTCTCTCGTTCTCCGCCTCACCCTCTAGCCCTTTGGACCACAGACTGCGATGCTTAAGGAAATGGGCTCCCTTGGGAAATTTCCCAAACTTCTATGCCTCAGTCTTCTCATCGATGAACGGGGGTGGGGGGTGGGGTGGGGTGTACAATGCTTCCCTGCCTCCCAGTGTTGTTATAAAGATGAAGTGGGTGAAAACAAGCCACGCCCTCAGCACAGTGCCTGGGGGCACAGTAAACAAACCCTAAATGCTGCTTGGTGTGTCCTTATGACTGAGAACTCTCTTCCCCCTTTTTCAACCTGTCCCCTGATTCTTGGTGTTCCCCAGAGTCTTATCTGTAGCCACTTTTGTGTTCGCTGTTTTATTTTATATCATTTTGTATTTTTGGCCGGGCCACCCAGCTTGCGGGATCTTAGTTCCCCCACCAGGGATTGAACCCGGGCCCTCAGCAGTGAAAGTGCAAAGTCTTAACCACTGGACCACCAGGGAATTCCCCTCTGTTCACTATTTTAAAATGTCACTGGGGTGATGTGAACTATTATGACACGTGTTAACATGCATTGTGCCCTCCCTATGTAGATGGCGCTATACTTCGTGTCATCAAATTCATAGACCCTCCTGTAGGCTCCGTGTTGGGCAACTCTCCTCCCTGAGCCACAGTTTCCTTCTCTGTAACATGGGGATAATATTAGTACCTACCTGAGAAAGGATTTTTGCATGAATTTGATGACCTAATACCAAAAAGCCCTTATCCGATGGGTACTAGGATTATCCCCAGTTGTATAAGAAGCAATGAAGCACAGAAAGGTAAAGTCACTTCCCACTGTCACAGAATGGGACAACAAGGGCATGCGAATACAGCCAGGCTGACTCCAGGCTCACGCTCGCAGCAAGGAATAACTTGGGTAGCGTCTAGTTCCCAGAGGCAGGAAAAAACTCAGGAAGTGGTAAATAGATGAGCTTCTGAAACCAGCCCCATGATGTCCTCAAATGCTAATAAAAACATTTTCCTGGCCCTAATTGATGAGTGCCCAGGCAGTATCCAAGCATGTCTGCTCTGTCCACATGGACAGGAAATCAAACTGGGCAGCCCTTGACAGACAGCAAGACTGTTCCATCATTTTCTAACCCAGCAACATGAGAAGGAAAAGCAAATAGGCTAGATATTCTTCAGGCATCTATCTCCCCTTCGGGCATCTGGTTCGCACTGACTTCAAAGGAAGCAACTGCTGAACCGGAGTGAAGGGAAACCGGACCCAGAAGAATTGGGCTACAAGAGCATAAATAATGACAAGGAGCAAGGAGTCTGGGAAATTGGCTTGAATAATCTGCTGTGCGTTTCAGCAATATACATGATTAAGTTTTCCTTATAAAGTGAGATTTTCTTTTATCTCACAAGTGTCTCCTGAAACAATGTTTTTAATTAGGGCCCTTGTTTTCTTTTATTTATTAGGGAAGCTTCACACTTAGCCTGAAATTTGAATGTTCTTAGAAATAAACAGTTTCCATAAAAGTAAAATTTCTTCATAAGATCATTATTATGTTGTATGGGAAATAGAATAGCCCCTCTGGGAATTGCATGCTGTCGAGTCTATTTCAGTAACACGTGATGCTCTCCAGTCAGATCGGCCCTGTCTCCATTTGCTGCTACTTCCCAGGGAACCAGAGGAGACCATCAAATCCCGCTCATGATTAAAATCAAGGGCATTTTCTTGCATGCACAGATAAATTATCTTTTTTAAAATGGAGCCCTTTTGGAACATTAGAATCCCCTGGTGCTTGTTGGTTGAACCCGGTGGTGAAAATTGGCCATCATGGCAGAGGGAGAGAGATGACTGCCAAACAAAAACGCTCCCAATCTTTCAAATGGGATTTCAGCTTTTCTTTTTCGTTTTGCTTTCGTTTGAGGATTTGGAAGAACGAGGAGAGAATCTGTCAAGATGAGATTCCACCGCACAGAATTTCAAATCTCGGTGGTGTTGGGTAGAATTTCTTTGTTCACAGTTGTCCAGAAAAGTCCCTGACTCTCCGCACAGGCCGTCCTGGGCCTCGGGCTGAGCCCCTCCCCACCTTCCTCAATGACTCACGTGTAATATAACATCCGAGTGTGAATGTAAGCATTTTCGTATGAAAAGGATTGATTTTTTGCCACTGACATGGGATTCTAATGATTGGAAACAATGTATTGATTTCTTTTTTCTTAATTAAAGCCATCTTCCCACTCATAATGGAAGGTCTTGCCCTTTGTGAAATTTATATCCATAGTCCTTGGGTGATGTCTGCAATTACAAGTCCCAATGGCTAGCACCACATTTGGGAAGGAGGGAGGACTGACTAATAGGAGAGAAATTATTCTCACTCCCTTCTCCGGAACGGGCTTTTAGTGTTGGTCAAAGGTGGCTGATGGAAGGCTGGATGGATGTTGAGTGTCTCGGCCCCAAGGCACAGCCCTAGAGGGACAAATTCCCCAGGGCATCAGGGCCGCTCCTAATTCATGTGCTCAGAATTCCTTTTATCCTGTCCTGCTCCTTGAGGCATCTGCAAGATGCCAATAAAGACACTTCATTTTGAGGAAATGGTTTAAATTTAGTCCCTTTGGTCAAAGCGCCCTTTCTCATCACAGATATCATTCAAGCGCTGTCACTGGGATCTCGTACCCAGGTCGCGAAGACCAGAGTCTAGCTCTGCCCAGAATGGCTCAAAACAAACCCTGAAATAAGGAACTGGAGTAGATTAACTTGGGGCCGTATTACCCTCCACTGCTCTCAGCTCCCGCCTCCCTCCTTCTCACCTCATACATGCATCGTGGTCACAGCTGTTGGAGACCTCCCAGGACATCAGAGGGGATCTGAGTTAAGTCCTCTGTTTTATACCTGAGTACACCGGGGCCAGGGTGGTTAAGTCACGTGCCCGGGCTTGTTTCCGCAGAGCCCGGCCAATGGGAGTTCTCTTATGCCTACCACATTCCTTCAAGCCCCAAATACCACAGAAGCTTTTCCACAAGTTCTCTTGGTGACTTACGCTGTGGTCCACGGTGGTCCTCGTGTTGGCCACTGCTCCTTCCCTCATCCCTGGCTCAGCCCCCCTCCCCCTCCCTGCCCTCCCCCCAACTGCAGGTTCACCCTACCCCCACCACTTCCTCAGCATCCTGGCTGGTCTTTCTCCCCTCCCCCATGGGCCCCCTTGCTCCTTTCTCTTTCCTTCTACATTTTTCTACACTTAGCTGTAGATAACGTAGATGCAAAGGGCATACGAGACCCGGGTGCTAACCCTGGCTGCCACATTCTAACTTTATTACCCTTTGAGTGTGAGATTTCTCACCAGCAAGGGGGAAATCATATCCACTTGTCTCTTGGGTTGTTGTGAAGATCAGCTCAAATAATATTTATGAAAATATATGGAAGCTAAGAAACTAAGAAATACCCCCAAACATAGCCTGGCCAACGATTGTGAGAACCTAAGGCAAGCAGGATAGATAATAGTTGTGAGTGGATTAGGATTTATCCCTCCTGACTGACATGTTTGCCCGGGCACCATCTGCTGAAGGCAAAGTGACTGCTCAGTGCGCGACCCTAATGGGGTGATGGCTTGAGGAGATAATTTTCCATGCAATAATTCCAAGGTCTAGAAAGTTCCATCTTGAGCACTCTTATTCCACCATGCTTAAGGCAGGCGTTGCCCTAAGAGAAACAAAAAGGGAGAAAGTCATTACCTTGAAGATTCACATTCTAATAGAGCGGAGTGCTTTCCTAAAGTAAAAATGTGACCACCGCAAAGGACAGACGTAGACCATAGTCAGCCATGTGACCCACCAGGTGTGGGACCAGGTACCGTCTTCATCTCCAGGCTTAGCAATTACAGGTGACTGAAAGTATCATCACTCTAACTGATGTGTTGCCTCGAATACAGATCCCTCACTAGCCTTGAATGTGGCCGGCATACGGAGAGGCTCTCAACAATATCAGAAAATACGTAGGAGAGTTAAATCACTTGTCAGGTTTTTATTCTTTGGTGCAGATGGGTTTGCTGTTTTATTTCCTTACTTCGTTAGATAATGAGGAATGGGTTGAGAAAGCAACGAGTCTTTTGGCACAGAAACCAAGATAAGGGTAAGGGATTAAAAGGTATAAAGTACTATGTTTAAAATAAATACGCTACAAGGAGATACTGTACAATACAAGGAATATAGCCGTATTTTATAGTAACTCTAAATAAAGTATAAGTTTAAAATATTGTGCAACATTGTGTTGTGCACCTGTAACATAAAATATTGTACATCAACCATACCTCAATAAAAAATTGTTTTAAAAATTAAAACAAAAAAACAAGGATGGTTCATGTTGCTGGAGTCCTCTTGGGTAAGGGAAGCTCCAAGTCTCTGTATGAAGGAAGGGGGAGAAAACGCAGTACGCCAGGTAGCGGGCTGCCTTTCTGGCAACCTCAGGCCAACTCTGGAGGCTTCCTGGAAATGAGCTTTGCTCTTCCTCCCTCAGGGGGCATCAGGCAGATAGTAGAGTCATTGGGGGTCTTTGAAGATTCGAATTATTTGTGGGAGTGGCAAGCATGCCCTCAAGGACCCCTGGAGAGGTAGAAGGTCAAGTTGCCTCCTGGTGCATAGGCTCAGTGAGTCCTGTGGGCCACTGTTCATACCCTCCCCCGTACCTTCACTCCGTGTTCACTGTACAAATCCCCTACCAAACCCCATTCCAGTTCCTCTTTGCAACATGCCACAACTCCACGCTTTCTTCCTCTTTACTATTCCTGTGTCTTTGCGTGTCTTGCTGACTGAGACATGTATTTTTCTGCTGACAAAAATGTTTGCCTAATTTTACTTATTCGATAATTTCTTTTTCTACTAACAAAGCATAAGAAACATAGGATTGCAGACAGCACCCTTTTCAAGGCCAAGTTTCTCTTCATGTTACTTAACCCAATAGGATTTCCCTACTTTGGGAAATTTTTCTTCAGATCCATACTGAGACAGGCTGGGACCTGGGACCCTTTGCTGCAGTGCTGCAATGCTTGCACCTGGACAAATGTCTCCTTGAGCAACAAAATACAAAGAAACTATAAGGGACTAAAAATAACTGCGTGCATGTGCAGTGGGGCAAATTCTGGACAGAAAGATACAAAAAGACCAAGAAACCCAACTGCCACTTCTGAAGAGGCAGGAGCAAAAACAGGGTGTCGGAAGCAAAAGCAGGGTACAGGACATGCCCCCTGCACTCAGCACCACCAAAGCGGTGGGCAAACCACCTAAGCCCCCGGTCTGGCCTGACCCCTGGACGAACTCCTATCCTCATCCCTTATAAGGAGCCAGCTCGCCCCGCCACTTGGGGAGTGAGCAAGGGAAATTGTTTCTTGCTCCCCGCTGCTGCAGCAGGGGCCCCGATAAAGCATTGCCTGAATCTCTTGTCTGGCCTCTAGTCAATTTCTATTGAGTAGGGAAGGCCAAGAACCTTGGTCTGTATCAATATCACCCACCCCTTCTCCATTTACTGCACCGCACATGTCTTGACGCATCTCTTTTTTTTTTTTTTTTTTGGTGGTACGCGGGCCTCTCACTGCTGTGGCCTCTCCCGTTGCGGAGCACAGGCTCCGGACGCGCAGGCTCAGCGGCCATGGCTCACGGGCCCAGCCGCTCCGCGGCACGTGGGATCCTCCCGGACCGGGGCACGAACCCGCGTCCCCTGCACCGGGAGGCGGACTCCCAACCACTGCGCCACCAGGGAAGCCCTTGACGCATTTCTTACCTCCTTCTGAGAAAGCTCCCTTCTGTGCTTTCACCGTGTTCCTTCCCCATCTCAGCAGTTGCCCCAGCATGTATGTCCAGTTCACGTTCTGACCCAGTGCTATACTGTGTGTGGCTTAACTCGCATGATCTAGCTGCTTTCCTGAAATGCTGAGAGATCACCTCTGGACCTTCAGACACAGTGCAGTTTGAGGAATCCGCTCACAATGGCCGGCAGGTGAAATGTGTGTTTACTATATTCCCTAATGACTGCAGGTGATCTTGGGAGCAGGGGCTGCCCAGGTAAAAGGGTGACCACTGCCAACCTGGCAGGGACTGAAAATGGGGGAGAAATTGTTATCCCTCCATCTTCCCTGATCATGTAGAAGATTCACCAAAGCCGTTGTAAGTGAGACCCATGACCAAGAGACCAGCAATTGTTTTAAATGCAATTTTGTACCAAGAGTTACAGTACTTCAAAACGTAGTGAATTTGGATTAGCTTTTAAAGGAGAATCTCCAGATTATTCTGGGTTTCAAACTGATAGGCAAATCCCCACAAGTGGAAACTTGAAGTTCCCTTGAACCATTGCCAGATGTGACACAAGCTACAGAGTGGTGATGACCTCATGGAAAGCAGAGACGAACGATTCTTACAAATGTTAGAAAGACATCTCACACTGTCACTCTCTTTCGACACACTGATGCCTTATGTAGCCCCGGGGTCCCACTGATCTACACGTGGTTTTCCATATACCCAAATTTTGCTGCAATCATGATAGACAAAAGTGGGAACACTGGACGCTCACCCCAGAATTGAGAGTAACATTTTTACTTGATCACCATTATGAAAATCGTAGATAACAAGAAATCTGGATTTGGATCCTATACCCACGTGAAAAAATGTGTCCATGCAAAGAAGGAATTGCAAATAGTTTTTCTAAGCGTTAAAACTGAAGTGTGATTTGAGGACCACAGGAGTCCAGGGGTGGGAGAAGGTTGTTAACCATGGGAGCGGAGACTGATCCTGTACCTTCTGATCCTGGTGACCTCCACAGAGAGTTACTCACTTCTGGAGAGCAATAAAGGCCATCTGTTAGTGGCTACTGTATTCCTGTTAAAGGCTGGTGGGGAGAAGTGAACTTTTGATGTTTAATTCAAGCCCCTAGCAGTGCATAGTCTCTGCTTATCTGAAAATGGTATATGCTAGTGATTTAAAAGAGCTGCACAGGTGGGTGACTTCACACATAGGAGTGACAGATGTCCCAGGTTAAAGGAAAGCAACTTGGAGCAAAGCACTTTGGAAGGAGTCCTTTTGATTAGGTTTTCAAATTACTGAGGTCACCTCTTGGTTAAATTCTGACTCTCTTCCTTGTAGAAACCTGAGTTTTGAATTGAAAAAGTGCTCCCAGAAGTCAGGCTTTGATAACCTGTGATTGTGGGGAAAAAAACTTGTTCCTGTGTGAATGAGCTAGAAGAGGTGAGGAGGAAGGTGGCTCTATTCTGGGGGAGTGTTTTCCGAGGCTTTCAGGACAAGTGGCAACACATCATGTATTTCTGCCAGGGGGCTTTTTCCTCAGGCAGAACCTAGTTTGAGGAGGAGATGTCAGAGAATAATACACTGACATCTCAAAGAACTGGATTCTAAACCTTGCATTAGATATTAGGATCTCAGTTTTCTAATCTGAAAAGGGACAAACTTGGACTAGATCATTCCAGTGAAAATGGGCCTATTTTTCTCTCAGTGATGAGAGTGAAGGAGACATGATTTGGAACTTCCGAGATCTTTCTAAACTCACAAATCCGCGGCGCTGCCATCAAAAACACGCTAAGTAGCAAAGAGCCATTCGCTTAGAAATAGTGAAGGAGGAGAGCTGATGTGCCATTTTTTTGGCTAAGAGGCAAAGCCTTGAAAGGGAATGACATTTATGAAAAGGAACAACATAATGGGATGTCAGGTTTTATTTCTGCATTGAATATGTTTGTATTATAGCCATTAAAATTAGGTTTCTCCCCAAAGGTGGTTTCCTACAGAAGGCATCTACTTTGAGTGGTGGATAGCATTGAATAACAATGAAGTGATGACATTTTGGCAGTGGTTGCTCTTCAGCTGCTGGTGGGCTAACCTTCCAGTGAGAGCCTCTCCCATCTGCTGTGCTGAGTAGCAGGAGCACAGACAAGAAATTAGGAAAAACCTCCCAAGTCAGGCAAAACTATCCTGGGCTCACCTACTCTCTACATCACTAGAGAAAGTGCCGACAGGTTCTCAGAGAGAGGAAGAATGAGAGCATCCTCACGTGCCTACGCCATCTCAATAGGTATCCCTTCTGCAAACACATTCCAAGTACCTTAGAAAGCAATGGACTTGGAAATTCTATTTGCTCATCCTTCATTTCAGTGTAATCTGTGCAGCCAGATAGGTAAAAATGACACATGTCTGGAGGACTGCATTGCTAACACAACCAGGGCAGCCCAGGCTACGGATGCTCACAGCTTAGAAGTAGACGCATTCCTGCCCAGCAGAGCTGTAATCTAAACTGGTAAGACAGAACACTGGAGATAGGTAAGAAAATCTTCTTCAAGGGCCTTCTAGAAAGCTTCCATGTAAAAGCCGGGATTAATGAATTAAATGGGAAATGAATTAGCAATGTGGTTCTTCTCTCTTGCCTTTGAGCTGGTACCACAGTCGTATTCCAGGCTCACCTCTATTAATTTTGCAATTCTTTTCTGCACTCGGAATTTCTGTTTTCCAAATTTTTGACCATTTATATGAGTGCCTAGTCTTTACTTCCAGGCTGGACTACAAACGTCTTGAGGAAACTTGCTCTCTTCCCCTCCTCTCAATCCTTCAAGCTCGGAGCCGGTGCTCTCATGCGCACTCGGTACACAGTTAATGGCGGCTCATCGGCAAAGCCTGCGGTATCCTATTATCTCTCTCTAGCTCAGTGACTCCGAGATGTCAGTCACCTGACTAGGGCCAT
Organism: Delphinapterus leucas; assembly: GCF_059928025.1. Classification (NCBI taxonomy): domain Eukaryota; kingdom Metazoa; phylum Chordata; class Mammalia; order Artiodactyla; family Monodontidae; genus Delphinapterus; species Delphinapterus leucas. Next base: position 17,053,767 of record NC_143130.1, on the reverse strand, counting down.
TCTAATTGAGGTTTCCATTGATCTTCCGTGAAATGAGAAAAATGAAGGCAATGTAGGTAGCTTTTCATAAAACCGAATTTATTCTATTTAGAGGACTAGCATATTCTAAAATGATGCCTTGTTCCTACTGTGGTATTGATATGTCCTTTCTTTTATCAAAATAATTGGGATGGTAGACAGTAACTACCTGTTATTTCATATTCTTTGTCGACAAAATAAAAATCTCAACGACCCTATGCTTTACTCCCATGTCCCTTATCCCTTCTTAAATGTCATTAGTCTAAGAAACTCAGAAGCCTGGGAAGTCTGCTTTAGGGGGCAGGGCTCCTGATTTGTGTTTCTTTGTTTAAAGCCATGTATGTATCATATGTAGCTTGGGTTGATTTTTCCAGTAATGGTCCCTCTTGCTGTTGCCAAATTCCTTTTTTCTTAACATTACCTGAGTTCAATGAGTAGAGATTCACTGATATCTACATCTCTGGGTAGACCCTCTGACCATGGGTCGGGCTGGGCTATGTGATTTGCTTGCACCAGTGGGACAGCAGCAAAGCTGACACAGACATTGGAAAAGTGTTTGCACATGGGGCTTGCCCTTTAGCTACCCTTGAAGCCCTGCCTCTGCCAGGCTAAGGTGCCCAGGCTAGCCTCATGGATGATGAGAGGCACGTGGCCCAGTGCCCCATATTATCCCAGTCGACACCCAGCCAGCCGCCAGCCGTGTGCGTGAGGCCATAGGGACGAGCCAGCCTCACTGTCAAGTGAGTACGGTCACGTGACAGAGCCCAGCGGAGACCGTCGGGGCAAGGCAAGAATGGCTCAGCAGAATAATGAGCTAATTAAGGGATTTTTGTTTAAGCCACTCTGTTTGGGGGCAGTGTGTTACATGGCAATAGATAACTGACACAGGGACTCAGTGCCAAGTCTTCAAAACATTGTGAAGAATATCTGAGATTATCTTGGATGTATAGGATATGACAAAATCCTTTGGCTAAAAGTGAATTTGGACACAGAGATCTCTCTGCTCTTCAAGAAGTGCATGTCTCTCTCTCTCTCTCTCTAAGATCTTCTCCAGAGCAGGAGCCCAGTACAATGCCTGTTTTTTAGGATCAACATCTTTTGAACAAATCCACCGCCTAGGATCAGGGCCAGCCGAGTGGTAGGAATGACCCACAGCCCGTGATTTGGAGGTTGTAGGAAGGGCTGCCTCTCTGGTCACATCTCCTTGATGAACACTTGAAATTTCAGCCTCAGCGATTTGTTCTCTGGGCTGAAACTGTGCTCCCCATGAGGCCTTTAAAAAATTGCAAACATTCCTGGCTTGGTTAGCATATTTCCCCTTCCCAGGAATGCACTTATCGGGTAACTCGGTCACCAAGGGGTCAATGTCGGGGTGAGAGTAAACAGCAAAAGGGACAAGCAATGCTGAAAGAGGTGACAAAGCCCCAGTGACCAACAGAGTGCTGAGTCAGCTCTGCTTCCTGGGGAGAACCCCAGCCAAGAGTGGAACGGCTCCACCAAGGAGAGGAGCAACGGAATCTGCCTGGCTTTGGACTGTTGCCCTGGGAGTGAGTTGGTTGGATGTGAAGACAGATTCATCACCCCTCAGTATTAGCATTTCCCTTGGAAGGCCTCCTCTGCTTCTTTGTACTCTGAGGCAATATTTTTCAATACCTTTGTGGGGTGCACATCAGCCCTACTCTTGGTTACACTTTCCATCATCACAGCCCGCATGTCTCTCTCTACTTTTCTTAGACTCTTTGTATATCAAATGGTTTTGCTAACATGCAGAACTCCAGTGACTAAGGAGGACAGGCCGGTGGGATGCATGGCTGGCTGCTGCCAGATTTCTTCTTTCTGAGCATTATCCGAGTTTAATGAGTTGAAACTCACAAGTATAATTAGCAGGAGGCTTAAGATACTACTCTCTGTACATAATTGAATTTAATTTACAGCTTGAACAATTGCATTTACATGTTCAACCAAATGTTTGTCTTTGTTGGTAAAAGTCTCCATCCATATTTATCTAGGAAGCCTTAGCAAGGCCAAGGAGGATTTATAAAGAGCTAGGGTATTAGGGCTTCTCTTTGCTTGAATTGGAAAGTGCGTTTGTAAAATGCAATCCTTGGAAATTACCTAAAAGACTTTAGGCTTTCTGATGTGAGACACTTATCAGCTTTCTAAATGTATAGCCTTAAGCCTTAAAAGAATGCTTCTCTGTTACTTAATACAGCAACTTGGAAGCCTCCTGGGGTGAAAAGTACTTAGCATAATTAAACTGCTGACTATTCTTGAAGAGGGAAGGTGGGTTTTGTTTTAAGATTACAAGTGGCATTTCCAAGCACTTTGAGTGGAGGCCATCTTGATAGTCTAGGGTATCTTGCAGTCTGCCATCCTTGAATTGCTGGCATAGCAAACTAAAAGTGCTCGTAAGAGTCAGTGTAATTCCATACACATGTTCCCCAGGGTACCCCCAGACATAGATGAAATCATCTCTCCCCTCCCTCCTCCCGTCCCTTCTTTAGTAACCGAAAGCAGAGCGTGAACAAGACAAGTGTTTGCAAAACTGAGTTCTTCTTTCCCAGGCATTTGGAGAGAAGACTCTAAAGACCTATGATCTCATCCTCAAGCCCCCCAGGCAAACATGGAGGATCTGCAAGGCTTGGCCCAGTGCAACTGCTGTCTTTGGACTTCAGCCGAGACTTTTGTACTGTTGGGCTTTCTTTGTGTCACTGTTTCTCACAGTAGAGGAATGTACAGAGAGATCCTCTTTCCAGAAAAATAATCCGTAGATTCCAGTGTTGAATGATAATGTTATTTAAATAGTAAAGTACCTATGCTTCGAAAAAACCTGCAAACAAAACAGAAGCAAACCTATAAAACCAGTGACATTCAAATGAGAACTTTAATTCAGAGAGATGCCTGATCTTGTTTTGCAGAAACACTGCATCACCTTTATATCAGTAGGAAGCACAGCTGCCATGTTCTGCTCACACAGACCTAAGCTATCAGGAGAGCATGTGATGACACAGTCCTTGCCTCACCTTACTGTGCCAAAATCAAAGTGAATTTTTAAGTCGGTAGCACTCTGAGCCCTTGGTCTTTCATGAACTGAATGTCCATTTATGTCTGAAGTCTGCCTCTATTCTTTCTGCACTAACCCATGACAATGAATGTCATCATGCTTTAGCAGACAACGAGAACAGGGGGAAGGAGAAGCTGTTGGTTGTCCAGGCCAGGGGACCACTCCCAGGAAGGTCGCCCTGCCTGAGTGAACATGTTGCGGGCTCCAGGGTCTGGGGGCTCCAGGGCCTGGGGGCTCCCTGGCATCTTCAGAAGGGTGAGGGGTTTGGAGGGAGTGATGCCGGACATACTCCCTCTTGGTCAGGGCAGCTGTCATAAGCACACATCTGAAAACAGCCTATTGTCTCAGCAGAGGCCCGTCTAGTCCCCGTGACAGCAGAAGACGGGTGACACTATCAGGAATGGCTTCTCTTTGCTGCAGTTGATAGCTGGTTTACCCCTGACGGCCCTCACAGTAAGTCCCCTACACACGAATGAGTTCTGTTCTGTAAGTCCGACTTGTTCATGAGTCCAACAAAGTTAGCCTAGGTACCCAACTAACACAATCGACTATATAGTACTGTAGTGAAATAGGTTTATAATACTTTTCACACAAATAATACATAACAAACAAACACACAAAATAAAGAAAACTTTTTAATCATACAGTACAGTACCTTGAAAAGTACAGTAGTAAGTACAACAGCTGGCATGCAGGCGCTGGCATCGAGTAAACAGGCAAAAAATAAAGATACTGTACTACCGTACTCTGTACAGTAAAGTACACAAAAGCACAACTACTTGTAGAGGATGCACACACGTGACAATGTACGCCAGATACGTGAACTAACTTACGTGATTAGACATGCGAACGCACGTTCGCACGTTTGAAAGTTCACAACTTGAAGGAAGGTTCGTATGTAGGGGACTTACTGTATTGCCTGTGCTCCCCATAAAAAGATGCTGCCCACTGACCTGTGGTCACTCCATGGACCACAGTCTTGGAAGACGGAGTCCTCATCCTTCTGGAAGCCCAATGCCACTTCCGACACTGTGCTGGTCCTCTCTCTTGCAGCTTGGAAGTACTGCCCCATCTAGGCCAGCACTCATTTGCTCTTTCTGTTGCTGACACTTACTCGCTCCCTGGGCTGACCTCTCAGTCACATACTTGGGAATCTGGTTCTTGGTCCCCATCAACACCTCTAATCCAGTCAGCATGTCTTATTGTTTCATTTGTACTGCTGGTTTGGCAACCAAACCTTGAAGCTCTCAGACCCCCTTAGCGTCAATGGCCTTTTATCACCTCCTCACTTTAGCCACCTGCTCAGGTGTCTGCTGTGTGTGCTTTGCCATCACGCTGAACTCTTCTGCCTCTGAAAGCTTACTTTTCCACGTCTTCCTCTCTGGCCATAAACGTCTACCTTGACTCTCACTACTCCTGAACTTTGACCTCATGCATGCAACTCTGATTGCTTTAATTTATTCCATTCTACCACTTTATCATAACTTTCCATCCTTCCAGCCTAGACTACTTGGACCATTGCTTCAAGCACTTGTTTGCCAAAATTCTCAGTTTCTTTGGTCTATTATTCTTCTGTGACACATGCTCCATAAAACTCCAACTCCAAGTTAGCTTAACTGTTTGACTTGTATGTTTCCTTATATCAAAAACCTCTCAGGCCGGTGATGCTGATTTATAACCTCAGTTAGACTCAAAGCGGCCCTGTAGTAATCTTTATATATCTTTCTTATTCCCCACAGTGCTTATTTCAAACCTCATCTCTTCTCAAATCTTCTACCTCTGCATGCCTTCTCACACTTTTAGCAGGGAGCTATATTCCTATTTCACTAAAGTAAATGGAATAATTTTCTAGAACCCCCCACCATTTTCTGCTACCCTACCCAAAACTTAGCTGCATGGGCATCCCATTCTTTATTTTTGTTTCCTGATTTAATAGAAGAGAAGAATTCACCCAGCTCCTCTTCATTCCCACCATGCTAATCCTAGCCTAGGGATGATTTCTCCACCACTTCTCTGGATAAAATCTCTTCTTGCCTCTCAAGAGATGTTGTTGTTCATCAATTACCCCTTTGTCTTCTACAGCTTCGGCCCCTTCCTTTCTTTTTTTTTTTAACATCTTTATTGGAGTATAATTGCTTTACAATGTTGTGTTAGTTCCTGCTGTATAACAAAGTGAATCAGCTATATGTATACATATATCCCCATATCCCCTCCCTCTTGCATCTTCCTCCCTCCCACCCTCCCTATCTCACCCCTCTAGGTGGTCACAAAGCACAGAGCTGATCTCCCTGTGCTATGCGGCTGCTTCCCACTAGCTATCTATTTTGCATTTGGTAGTGTACATATGTCAATGCCACTCTCTCACTTTGCCGTAGCTTACCCTTCCCCCTCCCCATGTCCTCAAGCCCATTCTCTACGTCTGCGTCTTTATTCCTGTCCTTCAGCTCCTTCCTTTCTATTGGCCTCCTTCCATTACCATTCAGACACTTTCAAGTTTATCCTATATTCAAATAAAAAATTAAACTTCCACTCAATCTCATGTCCCTTTTTACGTATCACCCTATCTTTCTCCTCCCCTTCACAATTAGATCTATTGAAAGAGTTGCCCATTCACCTCGTCTTCACTTTATCAATCACCTCCTTTTTACTTCTTACCCCATATCCTTCTGGCTACTACACCCATCCTTGTACCAAAACACTCCTTGCACCGTCTTTCTGTCCCTAGATCCAATGCAGGCTTCATTCCTTATCTTACCATCCTCTCTGTGGCACTGGAGACCACTCTCACATATTCAACACTCAACCTTAGCTTCTGCGGCTCCGCCCTCTCCTGCTTTTCTTCCTATCCTTCTGGCTGGTGTTTCTCAGTCTAATCTTCACATCTGTCTCTTTAGCTTTGGAGGTTCTTGAGATTCTCTCTTGAGCCCTCTTCTTTTCTTACTTTAATATGTTGTACTAGGCAGTCTCAATAACAACCATGGTTTCAAGTTGCTGAAGAGCTTTGGAAGCAGCAAAGATGGTCTTGAATCCCAGCCAAGGGAATGCCATTCAGAGGTGAGTAATTTCAGCTCTGAGAATATTTTCAGACTCTGGACCCAGACTGGGGTTATACTTGGAGTGACCCACTCAGAGGCACTCTCCTAAAGGCAAGAGAAACTAGTGAGACTTTTGGTGATTGTGAAAGGCTGAAATGACATATTAGAAATGTAGGAGATCTAAAACTGTGGTCTGTTTTTCTCATAGGACATTTATTTAGTTCTGGGATGCCATGGAGTGTGGTGAGTTACAACTTCTTGGACATTTCTGCAATTGATAGTTGGGGATCTATGTCCCCTACCCTTGAATCTGGGCAGGCTAAGTGACTGCTTTGACAAATAAAATACTGCAAAAGTGATGCTGTAACAAATCCTAAGTCCAGTCTTTAAGAGATTTGCAGCTTCCATTCCCTGCCTCTTAGAACCCAGACCCTATGCTGTGAGAATATCCAAACAGCTCCATGGAGAGGCCCATGTGGAGAGGAATCTCAGCCAATAGCTCCAGCTAGGCTACCAGCTGACAGATATCACCAACTTACCAGATGTGAGTAAGCCATCATGGAACCAGATCCTTCCAAACACAGGACCAAATCCCTCCAAACACAGGTGAGGCACTCCAGCTGATGCCCCATGGAACAGGGATGAGGCATCCCTATCAGGACTTGCCCAAATTGTAGATTCATGATCAAAAGAAATGATTGTTTTAAGCAACTACCTTTTGGGCTGGTTTGCTAAAGCAGCAGTAAATAACTGGAATAGGATAGGTGGTTGGAAAACAATGCCAAATGCTTCTCAAAAGCACAGTGAAATTTTCCATAATCTTAGGAGGCTTAGGGGAGAAAGTTCTACTAGAGGGAGGTGGCCTGCTTCAAACACCCAGGTTGTCTCCATCTCAGGAAATTTACTGATGTATTAGATTTCAGAGCCATTGGGGAGAGTTGGAGGGGAAGTAGGGTATTGGAGAGGGAAGCAAGAGACATAATAACTAAGTCCAAAACTTTTGAAGTATGGAATTGAATTCCCTGCAGTCTTCCAGGACTGAGTAGACAGAGATCAGAAATCTCAGAAGGGCCATTCCCCTCTCCTTCCTCAAAAAAAAGGTTGTATAAGAAATGAAGTTAGGCACACTAAAACTACTAACCAGTCCTGTGTGAGCTCAGTTTATAACTGGATCAAGGTGAATACCCCATTACCTTATCTACCTAAATGGAAAACAGGAGTAAATACTTAATGGTGAAAGATGTCATCTGGAGCTTTTATGACTTTTTAAATGGATACTGTCCAGCATATTCTCAAAACTTACTAGACTAATGAAGATACAAGGATATGTGACCTATACTCAGGAGAAAATAAGAAGCAATAGGAGACCTATAGACATGAACATAGAGATAAGGCTTTAAAGTCATTATTATCAATATGTTAAAGAAAATATAGGAAAAGATGTACAAAGGATGAAAATGAAGAATATCAATAGAGAATTGTAATCCAGAAAAAAGAATCAAATGACTTGTCCAGAAATGGAAAATACAGTGTTAAAAATTAAGATCTCTTTGGATGGGTTTAAAATAAGACAATAAACAGTAAAACACAGATTAATGAACTCAAAGATGGATCAATAAGAAACAAAGTGAAGCACATATTTGAGGGGGGTGGGAGAGAATGGAGAAAACAGATAAAGCATAAGAGAAATGTAGGGCTTAGTAAAAGGTCTAACGTATGTGTGAATGGAATCCCAGGAGGAGATAGAGAAGAGCTTCAAAGAAATATTTGAAGTGATAATTGCTGAGGTTTTCAAAATGATTAAAGATACAAACCAATAGATTCACAAAACTCAGAGAGCCATAAGTAGAATAAATACAGAGAAACCACCATTAGGTACATCACAGTCAAATTTCTGTAAACCAAAAACAGAGGAAAAAATCTTTAGAGTAGCCTGAGGAAAAAACACATTACATTTAAATGAGGGACAACAAAATTGATGGCTGACGTTTCAACAAGAATCATGGAAGCCAGAAGACAATAGAATGACATCTGTAAAATGCTAAAGTAAAAGAAAAAAAAGCTAAAGTTCTATGAGAAAATGGCAGCAAAATGAAGATCAAAATTGAAGGCAAAAACAAAGGCATTTTCAGACAAGCAAAAGTTGAGAAAAATTTTCTCCAGACAGCTAGAACTGTCAGAAACATTGAAGAAACTTCTTCAAGCTGAAGGAAAATGATTCCAGAAGGAAGCACAAAACTGGAGGAAGAGTAAATAACAACAATAATATCTGTGGGTTAACGACACATAGATGTAAATTATACTCCATAAATAATGGGGCAGTAAATGGAGATAAAATACCAAATGTTTGCATTGCTTGGGAAGTAATAAAAATACTAATTTAAGGTGGACTATAGTAAATTAAGGCTGCAGATTATACAATGATGTACAACTAAATAAGAAAGGAGAAAATGTTAGAAATATATTTGATTAATCTGAAAAAAATGAAAGAAGGAAGCAATAAAGGAATGAAACACCAGAAGGTACAAATTGTGGAGAAGTAGCATTGAGTCACCCCCAGAAAACTCACACTTAAATCATTTAATGAAGCCAGTGAACACTTACAGAGCAATTGTGAAAACTGATAGTCATCTGAATTTACTGGATGGGGAACAGTAAATGTAACTGGCACTCACTCCTTCTGCACTTTATTAGGTTGACTACACAGCACCCTGCTATGTCCATTTGGATCTCCCAGACTGGAACTGGCTGCCTGAAATTAGACTTGCCCTAGCATCATATGAAAATCTCATTGTGGAGCTCTTGTCCTATAAATATTTGTCCCCCAGTCTGTGTGCTCTCTCTCTCTTCTCCTCAGTCTTCAAAGATCACTTTTGCTGTTGGTTGGGCCTGATCCCTTACCCAGGACTCCCCTTTGCTTTACATATGCCTGCTTGGGTATGAGACTTTTGAATTACTGTGACTGCTATCTTGTGTATGGTAGCTATTGACATTCAACACCTTAAAAAAGGGAGGGAGCAGAATGCCCAGCTGGCAGAGTGGCATCATAACACAAACGAAAATAAGTAAATAAACAAATAAATCAACAGGACGATAAACTTAAATCCAATGATATCCGTAATTACATAAAAGCCAAGCAAAGATTGACAGACAGGATAGGAAAGGCAACTACAAACTCTTCATAATACTTAGGACGTAAGATTGAAAAAAAAAAAAGATGGAAAAAAGATACACCATACAGACACCAACCAAAAGAAAATTAATGTACCTATGTTAATATCATATAAAGAAGGCCTAAGACAAGATATTTTGTTAGAGGTGATGATTAAAAATTCAGTTCAAGAGAAAAAGGTATAACAATTCAACTTGGCCCAGTAACAAAATTCAAAACATATAAAGCAAATATTGACAGAATTTTTTAAAAGAAATAGAGACATTCTCAACCTAGTTTAAAAATAGCCAATGAGGAGACAACGCAGGGTTTTCACAGTTACAGTTCTCACAGGGTTTGTACGGATTCTGCCTCCCTTGAGCTAGGCTTGTATTTCTGAGGGTGGGCCGTCCAGAATCTTCCCCCCATCCCAACCCAAAGGAGAAAATCATGCTGATTGCTTCCACCTTGGCTGTCAAGGTGCCTCTGGGCAATTTTCCATTTTGTGCCCTGGGACCTGATTCATACACACAGGGATGACCCCCTTTGGGATTTCCTCACCAATTTAGCCATTACCATCCATTAATGCCTCCATTTAAATGAGTTTATCGAATTAGTTTTGTCTCCTAATGGGCTGGAATTCTGAGTTGGTCAGCTTTTGCAGAAGAACAGTAGGAACTTAAAGGGATGACACAAGATGATGTTTCTCAGACCAAGGGAGAGACCCATAGCACAGGTGTCCAATGCTATGTGTAAGCATTGCGTGTAATGACTTGTGTAGTCATTTCCAGTGACTGTGTGTAAGACAACACTCAGCCACCGAGTGTGGAAGCTGGTCTCTTTAATTCTCTTTCAATCCTTTTCATTAATCAAAGAGAATTTCTCTTTTTAGTTCTGGAGAGTCCTTGGCCTTTCTGTCACCCACATGAATCTTCCACTGAAGCCAAGAAAGTTGTCTTAGGGTCTGGGCAGTATTATCAATATTTCTTCATTTTTTATACTCGTTATTGTTGTCACCATGGGTTAGTGGTCAGTGGTACTAGTTTTTCATTTATTCATTTAACCAAAGTAGGATAGCCACTTTGTGCCAGGCATATCATTCTAAGGAATTTGAATTTTCTCCTTGAAGGGGCTGAGGGACCACAGTGAGATTTTAAACAGAGGAACCGTTTGACCAGCTGTCCTCTTCGCAAAATGACACTAGCTGATTCTCTCTGAACTTTTCATTTAAAAAGAAAACACAGCAAATTTATCAAAGTGCTCTGAAATTGGTAAGAACCAAAAAACCCCCAAAATCTCTTTTCTCATCCTTCTGCTACCATCCAGTAAAGCACAGTTGGCCATCCTCTACTTTCTGCTCTTAAAGAGTGCGCCAAGAAAGATGGTCCGGACAATGAAAAGTCATAGTTGCTTGACTGCACCTTCAAGCACCTGATCTCTCTCTATCTGCACCCTTTGGGAAGCCGACTCAGCTTCTCCATCTCCTTGGAGGCTGATGTAATCCTCTGATGTCCACCTCCTCTCGTTTTGCAAGTGAGGAAACAGACCGCCCCAAGGTGGTAGAGTCCAGGCTCAAGCGGATATATTCTCACTTTGGTTGCTCCTTCCAAAACACCACGGGGCCACTGAAGAGAAACAAACTATTGCCCACCTGGGACTGAGCTTTGTGGCTTCTTTCCACAGTGTTCCATGACCAGGATCTCATCCCCTTTGGGGACGTCACCTACTGGCTTCCCTTAATGACTGCGCTTTATCTTTCCACTCCTCATCCACGTTAAAGCATAACTTTCATTTCACTTTTACCCTTCAAGTGAGTCTTGACAGCGATTTTTCCTACCCCTTTCCAGTAGGGTTCAGTGAAAATGTCAAAACCTGGCTGTAATGGACCTACTTTGGTTAGGCAGTGCTTTTCTCTCAGCATCTTTAGACTTCATTACAGACCTGGCATTGTAGGGTGGATGCTCTTTGCTAATATGTTTTCCCCTTTCATTTCCGTTCCTCTGAGAAGAAGATTATCACTAAACTAAATGCCGTGAGCAAAACTTAATTCATTCCGTGAATTCACATCTGTAAAACAAGCAATGATGGGAGAGCTATTTAAAATGAAATAAGAGCTGAAGCTTACACAGTGAAGAAGAAGGAGAAGGAGAAGGAGAAGGAGGAGAAGGAGAAGGAGAAGGAGAAGAAGGAGAAGGAGAAGGAGAAGAAGGAGAAGAAGAAGGAGAAGGAGAAGAGGAAGGAGAAATGGGCTGACATTCCTTTCTCAGCGTGAAGGGATGAAGATGGATTTGATTATCTCACCTGGCTGGTGTTATTTCATTTATTTTTGCTCTCTATTGTTTTCTTTTTTTTTTTAATAGCTAATATGATACCATAAGGTCTGATGTTATCAACTGAATTTCTCCCTTTAGGAAAGTTGAAGAGCCCCAGGTTAAAAAGTCAAAATCACTGTTCAAAATGTTCATATGAGGCTTTAGTCACCGTGCTCAGTCATGTACGAACGCCAGCGATAACCGGAGACTCAGGACTGAACAGCTGACACTTTTTTTGAAGAAAGTAAATGGGTTCCTAATGTGATCTGGATGTGAAAAGAAGACGTGGTTATTGAACATAGTGGTGCAACATCATGGAATGTAATCTCAGCTCCGTCCTCCAGGCCAGGCCAGCCGTGTACACACAAAAGTGGGGTGTTTGGGCCCGCGGCAGTTTCTTTTACTGAATAAAATATGCACGTGCGCTGACACAAAGCAGTCGTTTCTGCTTCGTCCCCTTTATTCTAAGATGATGGCTGGCATCAGTTCAATACTTGCGGGTTTCTCTTCTCCTCTGACCTGGCTGGGAGCAGAGGAAGGAACGTTCCATAGTTCTTTCTCTTCATTACCAAACACCTGAAAATTCTCCTGTGATAAAGACCCAGACAGCAGCCTTGAGCATGAACTATATTAAGGGGAAACTTGAAAGGAGTGAATAATATAATGCAAAGGGGAACCAATCCAGGGCACTAGAAATTTTTATTCCAAGGTGATGCAGGAAAATGAAGGCAGGTGGCGTGTGCCTCGTGGCTGCCCGGCAGGCAAGGAGAGCAGGGAAAGAGAACGTGACCAGTGTGGAGCAGTGCAGACCTTTGCGGGGAGGAGGCCCCGAGTGCTTGGTCCAGCTCTTGGTCACTTCTGCTGTGTAGGAGACTCTTGTCTGCTGCTTTTGTTCAGGAGCTATAAGCCAGAGAAAAACTAAGGAGCAGAAAGCGAAGATACATCAGCCTCTGATAGGACCAGGGAGGCAGTGATGGGCATCTCACCCTGATCCTGGCTCCAGAGATCTAAGAACAGCCACGAAACAGGATGGTGTGCTCGAGGGGTAAACCCCGTGCCTCCTGGCTGAGACACATGTCAGAAGGCTGGCCAATGACAACGTACGATTAGTAGTTGCAAACAGGACACCCCACCCCCACCCCGATCCCAGCTGTCGCAGGGCTCTCCACACCATCAGGAAGATTCAGAGGGAAGCAGATAATCTCTCCTCTCTTTGGAAACATCGGAAGAAAAGCTAAGAAATTACTTCCGATCTGATCCTTACCACTGAATGCCCCACTGATGAGGGTAAGCAAGGGACGAATACATTAGCCCCCTTGTAAAATGGCTTTTGGAGAAGTCAGATCGGATCCACTGAGCCCGGTGATCACTGCAACCTGTAATCAGTGAAACCAAACTTCACAGTTAATGCGACACTTTCTTATCCTCATCCAGCTCAGGGGAGCCGTGTGTGGACATGGTGTGGAAGGAAGAGAAACATTCTAGCCTGCAAAAATGCTCCATCTCATTCTGTGCAGGCTCGAGGTCCGTTGGATTTTATTTCTCGGGCGTTGTTCCTACTGGTGGTCCTACTAGCTGGGGGGAGCCAACTGAGCTGGTTTGTGGAATGTGGGCTGCAGTTTTTGGCTTCCAGCTCAAGTCAGAGCCCTGGGATCTGGCCACTGCTGAGAGCAGGTCTCCGTGAGGCTTTGTTACCAAGGTGAACACAGGTGAGCACCATGAACCAATGAAATGCAGATGAGGGCAATGGTCATGGTCCGATTACCCTCCAGAGTCAATTTACAGCAAATTCAATGCTACTAAATCTCAGTGCTGAACATCTAAGGAACCCCATGGGCTCTGTCCGGAAGGAAGAAAGGATGGTTTAGTAACCTGCTGGAGGCCAGAAAGGAATTTGTCTTTATGAGAATAGGCTACACAATTTAAGGTCTCTCAACACGGGCTTCTTGAGGACATAGCATTGTTTCTCTCTAAATCTTTTCTAAATTACAAAAATTTTCAACTAGAACAAAAGGAACTTTTCCTGTTTTTCAGTAGAATTCCCTTGCTTTTGATTTCTAAATGTTGGCATCTGAGATAAAGATCAGAGCATCCCCAGTACAACGGACAGCAGAGCAGGCTTACCACCCTGTGGGCAAGCCGGGATGGATGCCCACCTCCTGCTCTGGCTGAGTCGCCTTGAGGAAGTGCACCTCAGTAAAGGTTTTGGATAATAGCAGGTCCTACTTCTGAGGGTGCCTCTCAGGGAAAAGGCCCCCACCAGTGTCCGCAGTGGCCATCAGTGCCCTTCCACAGCTCTAATCATTAGGAAACTTTTCTTTTTGTTAACCCCTCATCAGCTTTACTATGCCTCCCACCTCTTCACAAAGGAGACATGAATTTTAAAATGTCTTTGCCCTGGAGCAAAAAGCACTTGGCTATAAATACTGTATTTGCCAAATTCTGATAAAAGGTTGATGTGTATTCTTGAGTGGCGGTAGGAACCAGTGTGTCCCATATATGCAAACTCAAATGAACACAGCTGGAGTCGACTTCAGCTTTCTATTAAGGGGAACCACATGAAATTACTAATTTTGTAGGTAGCAGATAAACAATTGGCATCTTTGTACAGTTCAGCCTATAACATGATGGTTAAGAATGCAGACTTTGGAGGCTTCCCTGGTGGCACGGTGGTTAAGAATCTGCCTGCCAATGCAGGGGACACGGGTACGAGCCCTGGTCCGGGAAGATCTCACATGCCGTGGAGCAACTAAGCCTGTGTGCCACAACTACTGAAGCCCATGCGCCTAGAGCCCGTGCTCCACAAGAGAAACCACCACAGTGAGAAGCCTGCGCACTGCAACGAAGAGTAGCCCCCGCTCGCCGCAGCAAGAGAAAGCCTGCAGTGCAACAACGAAGACCCAACACAGCCAAAAATAAATAAATTTATTAAAAAAAAAAAAAAAAAGGAATGCGGACTTTGGGGGGCTTCAATGTAAATTTTTGACATTATCTCCAAATAAACATGCCGTCACACAGATACACTGACAATATTTACAAACTATTGATTCATAGTAAGTTATTAATTCTTAACATTGTATTTATTATAATATTTAGAGACTTGTTTTGGTAAATCTTCATTTTTAATTTTTAAAAAATTAAAATAAAAATTTTTAGGGTTTTTTTTTTTTTTTGGCCATGCCATGCAGCTTTTGGGATTTTAGTTCCCCGACTAGAGATTGAACCCAGGCCCTTGGCAGTGAGAACGCGGAGTCCTAACCACAGGACTGCCAGGGAATTCCCTTCATTTTTTAATATACTTGAACCTCATAAAAACATACAACTGGCTTGGTTTCCTTAATCTCTGAGAGGCTGCAGAGAAGGTAACAGCTAAAAACCATTAACCCCTGTATATTTCTCATGTGAAAATACAAAAGGAGAATATTGCTCAAAGGATAAAGCTAGCAGAGTCCTCCCTTGTTAGAGTCCTTGAGTTCTACCCACAGGTCCCCTGTATCTCCAGCTCAAAGATATGCTCAAATGTTTGGGAGGGGGGTTGGTGGCCCCATGGAATAGTGTATATCACTGCCCATGCCAAGAAATGCAACCCTGAGCTCATTGCCAATGTTTGTTAAATGCCCTATTGAGAGAAATAACATTTAGGAAAAAAAATAATTGAAGATTACAGTACTCTGAAATCTCACCATGGATTAATACAGTTCAGTAAAGAACTGCTTATTTACAATATTTTAATGACCATATTCCCAAACTGCTTCACAGAATTGCCTGTATAATGGGTCAATATGATAGACAGTGCACTGCTGCAAAGTCACTGTTGAATGTATTATAATAATATTGTTCTGATTTCAAATGGTGTTCGCTTTACGTATAGAGGAATTCTAATTTGGTCTTGAAACCAAGACCAGTACATTTTGGCTAGATTACCATTTTCAGGATGGCAATTAGAAATCTTAGAACCAAATTCATGGTCCTTTCAGTAAGCGTCAGCTTTTCTTAATCTTATTCCAAGTGCGCTTTATGTACCTACCTGCTATTATTTTGTTTTCTCTTAATTTTAAAAATCAGCCTTATTTAGCTATGATTTATATGCAATGAAATTCACCAATTTTAAGTGTAAAATTCAATGAATTTTGACAAACGTTGTAGAGTTCTGTAACTACCACCACCCTGATGGTATATAGAGCAATCCCATCACCCAAATAAAGTTCCCCAGTGCTCATTTTCTATCAGTCTCCATTTCCCATCTCCAGGTTTTGGAAGCTACGGATCTGCCACTATAGTTCTGCCTTTTCTAGAATTTCATATGAATGAATCATACAGTCTTTTATCTGGTCTTTTGTACTTAGCATAGTCCTTTTGAGATTTACCTATGTTGTTGGGTTTATCAACAGATCATTCCTTTCTATTGCTAAATAGTAATTTCATTGTGTGGATATACGGATATGCTAAGATACAGATTGATTCCAATTTGGAGCTATTATAAATAAAGCGGTGACGAACATTAGAAGTATTTGTGTGAACATATATTTTTCATTATCTTGGGTAAATATGTAGGAATGGAATTATTGGATCATATGTTAAGTCCGTGTTTAACTGTATAAGAGACTGCCAAGGTGGTTTCCAAATTGGTTGCACCATTTTGCATTTCACCAGCAATATATGAGCATTCCAGTGTTTGCATATCCTTAGCAACACATGGCATTGTCAGTCTTTTTCATTTTATATATTCTAGTGCATATGTAGTGGTATATTATTGTGGTTTAATTTACATTTTCCAACGGTTGTTGATGTTAAGCATATCTTTATGTTATTGTCATTCATATATCTTCTTCCGGGAAGTGTGTGGTCAAAACTTTTGCCCCTCCTACCTTTTAAAAATTGGGTGTTTGTCTTATTATTGAGTTGTAAGAGCTCTTTATATGCTCTGCATATATTCTGGATACAGATCTTCCTTGACTTAACCATGGGGTTATGTCCCAATAAACCCATTGTTAAGTTGAAAATATTGTAAGTCGAACCAATATAAGTTTGGGGCCATCTGTATATTTTTTGCAAATATTTTCCTCCAGTCTGTTTCTTGCTTTTCATTTTCTTAACAATGCTTTTCAAAAGCAAAAGTTTCTAATTTTGATAGTCTAATTTATAAAATGTTTATTGTATAGTTCTTGATTTTCATATCCTAAGAAATCTTTGCCTAAACCAAGGTTATAAATATTGTCTTATATTTTCTTCTAGAAGTTTTGGTTTTTGACTTTACTTTTACATCTATGATCCATTTCAAGTTAATTTTGGTAAGTGGTGTGAGGTAAGGGTCCAAGTTCGTTTTTTGCACATCAACATTCAATTTTTCCAGCATCATTTATTGAATGGAATAGCAGTTCTTCATTATGTTTGCACCTTAAAAAAAACCCAATAGACCATATGTGCATGTATTTATTTCTGGACTCTGTGCTGCTTCATTGATTTAGATGTATATGTGGTTGCTACAGCTTTATAGTAAGTCTTGAAATTAGGTGATATGTGTCTTCCAATTTTGTTATTTTTTTTCTCCAAACTATTTTAGGTATTCCTTTACATTTCCATGTACATTTCAGAACCAGCTCATGGGTTTGTGCAAAAAAAAAAAATACTGATGGGATTTTGATTGAAATTACATTGAATCCATATGGCAGATATGAAACTGTGCCTTATAGACCTTCTGCTACAGGGAGGTTAATTGATCCAGGGCCCCAGATGCTTCCCTTTGAAATCCACTGCTTCCTTTGGTGCAATATCACACCTGCCATGGGCTGCTGCCCAGTCAAGGACTGAGTGCTATGGGGACACTAAAAACGACTCATTTCTGGGGACATAGAACTCCTCTTTTGGCCAATTTAAGCTCAAGGAATCCTTGCCATCTTTGCTGAGGCTTCCTTAGACTGCATGACACCCTACCCTCCCTCTTTCCCTCACTGGGGCTCACACATGGCTCATACTCTGTCCTCTCTCCCAGCCTTTTCTGGCTCTCTCCCTAATCGTTTTCTCACAGACATCTTCCTTAATAAAATTACTGCATGTTTTTCCATAACCCTGCCTTTATGTCTGCTTCTCAGAGGGTCTGGATTAACACAAATAGTACCAAGAGTGGTTTGGGCAAACAGGCAGCAAGATGGGGCACAGAATGAGTTTACCTATGTCTTGGCAGGTAGGGAGCACATGTATGGTCCCTGGCACAAGATGCAGTTCAACTGTTAAATAGTTCACCGGCAGTGACCCTTGAAAATGTCCCTGTGGTGGGTGTGATGATACTGCATTTGGAAATACGAAGAGAGCAGTGTCTGCAATGTGGGCTGCCCCACATTTCACACCTAGGGAAACTGCTCCAGCCCATGAACTGGGTGACAAAGAAGGCTGCCAGCTTTGAAGAGCACCCAGAGTGGGTAAGAACACTGCATCAGGCCCAGGCCACGATGCCCTCAGCCCAGCCATTCGGACCATCCGATCAAGCAGATCCTCTGCTTTAGGAAGTGTCAGTGGGCAAAAGGTGTTGCAGTGTAGAGCTTATGCTAAGCTCCAGTAGGAGGGTCACAACACAGGCCAGTGTGATTCTGGAGTTAAGCCAGGCCATCCTTAGCAGAGAAGGAAACAGAACCTAGTATGTCACTGGCCCTGTGAGAGCTAGAATGCTGAACTATGAAGCACCCAGTGACCATGAATCCAGAATGTCCCATTATGAGCTGGGTTCTCTCAGACCATCCAAGTCCTAAAGTCAACGGGCCCAGAAAGTCCACCACAAGACGGAAGTGGGGCATCCAAGATCAAGTCCACACAAGACCAGAGGGCACATGTCAGTTGCATGAGGTAACCCCAAACCCTCGTCACCCACTGGGATTGTACCAGTGTACCTACTCCATACCTAAGGAGGAGGAAAGATTCAAGGTTGGTTTGCAGATAGGTTGGCTCCGTATGCGGGTACAAGTCAACAATGGACAGGGGCTGCATTATGGCCACTTTCATGGGTGACTAAAAAGCAGGAGAAAGGGAAAATTTCCCCAGTGGGCAGAGCATTGAACCTGACGTTGCCTGATGTGAGAATACAGACTACCGGGCAGTGGCCAGGAAGGAAAAGGATGGGAAGACGGGGGCAAGGAGATCTAGGATAGAGACATGTGGATGGACAATAAACCAAGTCAGCACAGACTGTACAGATGTTTGCATCACACTTTAATGCCCACCACAGAGCATCCACAGAAGGGGCCCCGAATAACTAAGCAGACAAAATGACTCGGCCAGTTGACATTCGTCAGCTTTATCATCAGCCAGCCAGATCTCACAGGATAGACCCAGGAACAGAATGGCTACGGTGGCAGAGACAGGCTACAGACAAGTCCAGCAGCGTGAACTTCCTCTTCCCAAGGTCTGTCTCACTACTGATGGCTTTGAGTGTCCAACTTGTCTGCAACAGACCAGTGTTGAGCCCCAGTGTGGCACTGAGGAACCAACAGGTCCTATAGTTTCCATATTGGGGGGCCCAGAGGTTTGTCATCGTAATAGATACCTGCTCTAGGGATGGATTTTCCCAGGAGCCTCAGCTGTTTAAGAAGCTCTTGAAGGTTCATGAATTTATTTACAAGACAAAAATAGACTCACAGACATAGAAAACAAACTTACGGTCACCAAAGGGGAAAGTGGTGGGGAGAGGGATAAATTAGGAGTTTGGGATTAACAGATACCCACTACTATATATAAAATAAGTAAACAGCAAGGACCTACTATATAGCACAAGGGGTAATAACCTATAATGGAAAAGAATCTGAAAAAGTTTTATATGTATATATATATATATATAATACTATACATTTATATATATATATAAATAACTGAATCACTTTGCTGTACACCTGAAACTAACACAACATTGTAAATCAAATATATGTCAATAAATATATATATAAAACATAAATAATTTAAAAAAGAGTTGATAAGAAATGTTGGTTGTGTGGCAGTAGAGAGAGATGATAGGATTCAAGTTTAAATAAATACCTAGAAGGTCAACAGTATATTAAGATAAAGGCTAACTTTTTTTAAGGATCCTCAGGTCCACCTTTCTACATTTTAATAGTCAATAGTTTTCCCTGATTATCCTCTGAGTCAGTGAATCCTTTCATAAAATTGCAAACAGTGTTTCAGGGTTCCACAGTCACAAAGAAAGCAGGGCAACTATCTAGTGGCGATGTGCCCAGAAAGGGTGTTCCTTTTGGCAGAAGGAACCGGAGCAATTTCCAAAGTAGTATTTATTCTTTTTAAAATTATGCACACAATCAAAGTCTGGGTGAACTGACTTCTATCGTCCATGAGCTAATGTGTAGGTAGGCTTATAATTTGGAGCCCTCACTCAGAAAATTCTGAAATGAAATTTCTTTCAGAAGTGTTGACTCATCGCCTCGGCATTTTCTCAATATATCCATTTAAAACACCAGTTACTAATTCTAAATTGCCTTCTAAATTCTGCAGGTGATTTTCAGATGAAATGTGGCTTGGCTAATTCTGGTGAGTGTTGTTTAGAATTTGGTTTTGCACTGAAAATAGCTTTGATTTTTGCTTTTGATAAAAAGTAAATGGAAACTACTAGAAAAGGTTCAACGAACTGAATATTTCCTGGATCTACCACTGTGACTCCAGCACAATCTACACGAGTCCATGAGGTTTACATTCAAAGATGGCATTCATCCATGTATACTTTTCACATCTGTAGAAAGCAACTCCTTGGCACAGAATAGTTTATGGAAAAACCGTTGTTTTTAACCATCTATGTGCAATTCCCAGGAAACATGCATGAGATGTCAAACATTAATATTACTCAGTGTCAAACATTAATTTGTACTACTCAGTGTCAAACATTAATTTTAATTTAAAACTAATGATTTCAAACCTTCAGCAAAAGCAGATACCTCTCACGGAGAGCCGTGAGTACGGTGGATTTTTAAGTGATTTTTTTATGTTGGATGCATGCAGAAAGCATCCATTCTGAAGCAGAATTTCTAAGTTGAGAAAAAGGAGAACAAAGGTAAAGATAAGAATTTGGTTTCTCATCTCCTCAGTTGTGTGTGACCACAGTTTGGAAACTGGGGATAAACAGTGAAAGGGAGGGCAGGGTGCAGGAAAAGATACTGGCAGAAAGATGGCCTTCTTTTTTGTAAAGTTTGCTTCTAAAAGAGCATCAGCCTCCCTGGGTTGGCCAATGGGATGCTTATTCTTCAATAACTATAACATGAAGTTGCTTAAAAACAAAAATATTTACAGCCCCCAAAGTACTGAACACAGCTATTCACTCTGCATGTACATTTGTTTGCAGCCCTCAGTGTTCAAGCTATAAAAGAACATAGGACCTCAAATTGTTACTGAACATAAGTTGGTGGGCCCGACACACAGTGAGGCCAAAAAATACTGAAACGTCCAAGTCTGGAACAGAGAAATCTTTATTGCAAGGCCATGCAAGAAGAACGGGTGGTTCATACCCCTCAAAACCCCGAACTCCCTGAAGGTTTTCAGCAAAGCATTTTTAAAGGCCAGGTGAGGGAGGGGTGTTGTTGGTTGTTGCAGACTTCTAGGTGTTGGAATCCTTCTTTCTTGCAGCTGTATGCGTAGGTCAGGTCCTGATGTTCCTGTAAACCTCTGACAAGATCAATGTTATTCTCTGTTCTGCAACGTTTTATCTCTATACGAAGGGGAAAGTGTCATACCCTTAAAGGTCAGAGCCTTGAGAATGGGCTATCCTGTACATTTCAGGCTATAGGCAATGTTATTCTCTGTTCTGCAACGTTTTATCTCTATATGAATGGGAAAGTGTCATACCCTTAAAGGTCAGAGCCTTGAGAATGGGCTATCCTGTACATTTCAGGCTATAGGCAAAATTCCTAACTGGAAGCAAAAGCAATAGGGTACAAAGGCTAAAGTAAAGATCTAATATGGAGCTAGATTTGTTCTTCCCTATGACAAAATCTCATGGAAAAATCAATCTCATATAGTATTAGAGAAAGGAGGCAGTGGATGGAAATGACCAAGTTACAGACTCTCGAGGGATTCTTCCATTTGAAAGTTATGAAAGAGGAACTTAAGTTTCAACTTTGGGGTAAGGCTTATGAATTTTGATGTCTATTCCTAATCCTAGGTTCTATGAAGTCATAAAAATGCTACATATGGCCAAATTTTTGTCATGCTCTTTGCTGCCACATCCCTTTATGCCACCCTCACATTTTCACGGGAGAAAAAAAAGTTTTATCAAAGACTTACATGGCTTTATTTTCTTCATGAACATTTAGTACATGCAAATTATTTGATATTGACTAGCTTGGAGTTCTTCAGCCAGGACAGTATTTTCCAAACCTGAAGAATTGAATCGAGACTCGTGTTCCACATGGTGGTATCAACAGGACAGCATATTTGAAATTTCAACATACGGCTAAGAAAAGGCTCTACTCTCTTCCTCTGTCCTAAATCCCTCCTTTTATTGCTTTTCCTATCTTCTCCTCCTTCTATCCCTATTTCCATAATCCTCCTCCAGTTTCTCCTGATTCTCAATCAAACACACACACACACACACACACCCCACCCCACCCCACCCCACCCCACATTTTTATCTCTTTTCTTTCCTTTCGAATTTTGCTTATTTCTCTACTCTTCCTCCCTTTTACTTCTTCTCCTTCTGTTCATCATTTTAAGACTGAGGTATTAGAACGGGGCTCTGAGGACTCGTTAAGGATGGAAAGCACAGATCAGCTTTTGTTGTCCTCCAAATTGGAGGACATTTCTAACGCTCCCCTTGAGGAAGAAAGGAAACTGAAAAGTCAACAATGTTAGTGAATTCTTAGTTTCCAGGAATTAAATTAAAAACTAATTCTTGATATTTAAGACCTTAGAGACTAAGCCTCAGGACATAGCACCAATGGACACAGAATTTCAATAGATTTATGTATTAGTAAGTTTTATTCACAGTTGCCATTCTGGATAGTATAACAGGAAGAAAGTCTGTTATTTTTTTAAGTAAAAATTTTTTTAAAATACACTATACATACAGAAAAGTGCATGAATCATAAATATACAGCAGATTGAATTTTCACAGTTAACCATCCTTATCGCCAGATCAGGAAAAATAGGACATTACCAGACCCCTAAAACTCCCTGAACTGGCCCCTTCCCAGTCATTAAGTCCCATCAAAACTATCTATTCTCCGAAATCCCTTCACCATGGATTAGTTTGGTCAGTTTCTGAGTTTTATATAAGTAAAATTGCACAGTAAATATATATTTCTGACCATTTCTTTTGCCTAACATTATTTCATGACATTTGTTTCTATTGCTAAGGTATAGCCATGGTCTATCTCCTCACCACTTTATTGTAATTAATTGTATGCTCCTATTTATACATTCTATTGTTGATAAATATTGATTGGTTTCCAGTTTTCTGGCTATTATAAAGCTGCTCTGAATGTTCTCATATATGTCTTTTGGTGTACACATATATGCCTAACAAAATTGCTAGGCGTTTACGTAGGAATGGAGATGCTGGGTTATAGAATATGTGTAGTGTAGTTTCAATAAATACTGCCAGACAGGTTTTTTTGTTTTGTTTTTTTTTTTCGGTACGCGGGCTTCTCACTGTTGTGGCCTCTCCCGTTGCGGAGCGCAGGCTCCGGACGCACAGGCTCAGCGGCCATGGCTCATGGGCCCAGCCGCTCCGCGGCATGTGAGATCCTCCCGGACCGGGGCATGAACCCGTGTCCCCTGCATCGGCAGGCGGACTCTCAACCACTGCGTCACCAGGGAAGCCCCGCCAGACAGGTTTTTAAGGTGGTTGGACAGATTTATACTCTGGCCAGAAATATATGAGAATTCCAATTGTTCCACACTCTTGCCAATAGTTGGGGATTCTGTCTTTTTATCATTAGCTATTCTGTCAGTTGTGTAGAAATATTTCATCGTGGTTTTAATTTTTATTTCCCTCCTGACTAATGAGCATGTTTTCCTATGTTTATTGATGATTTCAATATTTTCTTTTGTAAAGTGCTGTTCAATTCTTTGTCCATTTCTCTATTGTGCTGTTTGTCTCTCTTGTTGATTTGTAAGGTGTGGTAGGCAGCTCTAAAATGGCCTGCAATGGTTCTCACCTCCCGTATTCACGTCCCTTGAGTGTGGACTGAGCCTATTGACTACATGGCAAAAGTAATGAGGGAAGAAGTAAACAGGGAAGAACAAATCTGACTCCACATCCAATGTTTCCTTTTACTTTAACCTTTGTATTCGATTGGTTTTGCTACAAGTTAATCACTAAAGAGATGTTGCCTATAGCTTAAAGTATACATAATGTCCCATCTCTGGGAAACTTGACTCCTATGCCTGAGTGTTAAGCTAAAATATCTTTGTTTAAGCTCACAGGAAATAGCCTGGCCAAGCCCACCTGTGAAATGTGTGAAGGAAGAAATTAACACATCCCCTCCCTCAGGAGTCTGGCCAGAACCAGGATAAGTTCCAACAACTTATCGCCTTTTTTACTTTACCTCCTCACCTCCCCTTCTTTGTTCTATATCCAAACCTGGACAAGATGGTTCTTTAGGACACTAGTCCACCATCTTCTTTGTCTGCTGGATTTCCAAATAAAGTTACTACTCTTTGCCCCAACAACTCATCTCTCAGTGTATTGGCCAGTTGTGCAGCAAGCAGTAAGAGCTTGGAATCGGTAACAAGATATCACCTCTGATATTAGGTTATAAAATTATGGTGACTTATGTCTTGCTGGTTCTCTCTCTCTCTCTGTCTCTGTCTCCCTCTACCTCTCCCTCTTTCTCTATCTCTTTCTCTATCTTTCTTTGCCTCTCAGAGTCTTTGCTTGGGGGAAGCCAGCTGCCATGTCATGAGCTGCCCCATGTGATGCCTGCTACCTCCACGTGGGTGAATTTGCAAACGGATCATCCCCTAGTCCAGCCTTGGGATGGCCCAGCACTAGCTGACAGCCCCACTGCAATCCTGTGAGAGACCCTGAGCCAGAGGCACTCAGCTAAACCACATTTGGACTCCCACAGAAACTGTGGGAATCATGCATGTTTATTGTTTTAAGCCACTAACCGTTGGGGTAATTTGTTTTGCAGCAATAGATAAATAATATAAGGTGTTCTTTGTATATTCTGGATATGAGTGCTTTGCCAGTTATATGTATTGCAAATATCTTCTCCCACTCTTGGCTTTCCTTTTCATTATTAATTCATTTGATAAGCATAAGTTCTTAATTTTTCACGTATTTCAGTTTATTCTACTTACCTTTTATGATGAGTGCTGATGTGTTTTATTTAAGAAATTTTAAGAAATCTTTGCTTATCCAAACGTCAAGAATATCACCTTCAATTGCTGCATTTTCAAAAGAGAAATTTATTCATCTGAACAGAACATTTCCAAATAATCATATTATAATATATAATATTTATTGAACAATTACTAAGGGAAAAGCTCCATGCCAGTTACTTTAGGTACATAATATAATTCAAACTCACAAGCTACTATGTATCAGAGGTAGGATTTGAAACCAGAACTGTATGATTCTCTCAAAGCCTTCACCATTTACTTACTTATTGCTTTCTTGACACAAGCTTGTCATTTTAGGGTTCTAGCTTGTCTAAAGTATTTTCTGTCTTAGTGAGGCAGGGTGCAGGGTGGGGGAAAAGGGTTAGTTTGAAACTAATCAATGAATTAAAACACATTGATCTTCCTTTTTGTTCCTTTTGGTTTCTGTGTAGTAATTTCAAAGTAGTGTCAAAGTTACAGTTAATAGAAGGTACACCCAGCTTCAGATGTTCTGTCTTCTAGTACAGAGGTGAAACTTTTGCAGTCTTGTGAGCTTGGGCAATTCATTTCACCTCTTTGAGCGTATTTTGGTGTTTCTGAAGCAGACACTTTTCCTTCCCTGAGTACCCAACATTTTGCCTTTTTAACAGTGTTCTGATTTTTTTCCTGGGGAGTTCCCTCTTTACCATGGGGCACAGCCTTGGTGGCACAGATCAGGGGCACTGCTTTCCTGCCAGGAAGACATCTATGTCCCTGGAGACTCCTTCTGCCAACTTCTTCTCCCATCACAACAGAGCCAAGGACCAGGCACATAACCTGGGCTCAGCGAACCACCAACTCATTCTGGTGATACAATGGGGTGATGATGCAAAACTGGAGATTAGCTGGTTTCAGTTCATTCATTCCAGTGGAACTGACTGACATTCAGGTAGTTCCTGTCCTGTTTCCACCTCTACCACGTAGGACCTGGTAAGGACTGAATTATGTGAGGTAGTTGCAGCAACCAGCATAGCACTTTCCCTTAGTAATTGTTCAATAAATGTCATGCATCATATGGTGATAATGAGGAAATGTATGTTCTATTCTGGTTAATGAGATTTTCTTTTGAAAATACAATAAAACAAATGGTGTAGTTCAATTTTTATCTTCATAATGTTTGTATTTGGGTGTCTGATTTATGCTCTAAGTTCTTCATTAAGACTGAAGCCTTGTCTCTCTGAAAACCTAGTGGATACAATGTAGAAAAAACTTGGCATAACTAGAAACAGCTGTTAAGAAAGTGACTTTGAGGTCACTTGTGTGCACATAGGCTGTTTTGTCTCCTTATAGATTATAGTACCTAGTGCCTGTTAACAATTTGATAGCTATGTTTAATTATTTAATGTTCTTGTTCCGAATATCCTGTTAGGTCTTAGGGGTTAACCTCTTTAACTTAAATCTTTATGTTCTTTGAATGAAGCATTCCAGGGGCAGGATGATTCCACAATCCGTTTATATGTATGTTTCTATATAAATATATTGGATTGGCCAAAAAATTCATTCAGGTTTTCCTGTAACATCGTATGGAAAACCCGAACGAACTTTTTGGCCAGCCCAATATTTTGTCCAAATTCTCTCAGAGCAATCGTCTATACCCTTACCTTTCTTTTCCAAAAGTATTCATTTGGGATGGGGGGGGGGACAGTTGGTGAAGAAGATCCAGGGCCCTAGAGAGAGGATGAAGAAGAGAAATGGGGCCAGGACAAGAAGAAAACCCCTGATTCTTATAGCTCACGAGGGTCTGTGATAGCCCACAACCTGCTTCCTATAGCCCGACCCACTCAAGGACCTCACCTAAGGCCAGGGCTGTTCACACAGTGCATCACATCCTCTGGACCTTCTGGTCCACCAGGACCAGCTGCCACCATCTGGGGGAGAGGTGGGGACAACCTGCAGACAGGACAGAGGAAGGGTCAGAGGCCATTTGGGGGCTTCGGGGAAAGGCAGCTCTCAGGGGTCCTTCAAAGCTCATGCTATACAGAGACCACTTAAGAATTAAAGTCTGTCTCTGGAAATTTAGGAAATAAAACACCAAAAAGAACAGAACAAAAAGCAACCCTTTGCTGAAGCAATGACGGTCACGTACTCTTTGGTAGAAGCATGATGATAAAGTCACAAGCCGCACCTCATATCTCTACAGAAAACACCTCATTTGTGAACACTAATACCAAACATTTGGGGACTGCAGTCCTGGCTTTAGCCCAAGTTGAAGGAAATTCCAGGTTTTTCTTGTAATGAGGCAGCTCAGCTTTAGCAACACAGGGACTGTGTGAGAGCACCTCCGGGCAGCCAGGGGCTAGCTTAGAATTTTCCTGATTGTCTCACCACAGGCTCTTGCTACCTTCTTTGGGACTGTGGTCTCCCCAGACCTGACCCCTGGTACTCTCTCTATAGCTATTTCCCTCTAGATTTGGACGTATTTCTTTCCC
Organism: Delphinapterus leucas; assembly: GCF_059928025.1. Classification (NCBI taxonomy): domain Eukaryota; kingdom Metazoa; phylum Chordata; class Mammalia; order Artiodactyla; family Monodontidae; genus Delphinapterus; species Delphinapterus leucas. The sequence continues at coordinate 17,026,405 of NC_143130.1, read as the reverse complement.
CTCATGAAGCAAAAGTTCATAAGATTCTTTAGAAGACAATAAAGGACAAAGTTGGGAGTTTCCCTTAGGAAACTGATGAAGACTCTAAAACAAAGCTTCCCCAAAGAGTAACTGCTAACCTGTAGAAATCAGTGTTCTGTATCACAAGTTGATTACAATCTAATGGCACACTGGCTATGCAGGAATATTCCCCATCCCCTCTCCAGGCCCCCTCCCACCCACTCCTTGGGCTTGAAAGCTGAACTCGGGTATCTAAAGCCCAAGCCTCAGGAGGACAAAATGGTCCTGGTGGACTTTCATTTCCTCTTGGAACCTTCCTCCAAATCTCCTCTGCAGATACACCTCTAGGTGATCCCCTCTGGGTCTTTACTATGCAAAATGTTTGTGTTGCCCTGGTCGCGATGAGTTCAGCTCTGATTCTTGGCTCCTGAATCAGTTCCAGGAAATTTCTTTTCTTGGTTTTAATTCATGTGCATGGATCTTCAAGCCATTCATGTATCACAGGTATCTAAGGACCTGAACACCTATAACATTTACTCTTGGCTGACTTAATTCTTACTGCCCTGGTTAAGTAGTCTAAGTCAAAAGCCCTCTTGGAGGGTTTGTTAAAAAAAACACAGATTTCTGGACCCCACCCCCAGAGTTTTGGATTCAGTAGATCTTAATAAGCAGCCAAGAGTCTGCATTTCTAGTAAGTTCCCAGAAGATGCTGAAGCTGCTGGTCAGAGATCACTCTGTGCTATCTGCTTGTCTACAGCCTCGCTGCTCAAAATGCAGCTCCTGGACCAGCTGCATAGGAGAAACCTGGGAGTTTTTTAGATATGCAGAATCTGGGATCCCATCCTGGATGTACAGAATCAGAATCTAAATCTTAGCAAGTTTTCCAAGTGCTTTGTACAGGTCAGTATGTCCTCCACTTGGTGCTTATTAAATTGAGGCACTTATACCCCATAGTATGCCAGGGACACACAAATGGCAATTTAAAACACTTTTTTTTTTTTTTTTGCGGTACGCGGGCCTCTCACTTTTGTGGCCTCTCCAGTTGTGGAGCACAGGCTCCGGAAGCGCAGGCTCAGCGGCCATGGCTCACGGGCCCAGCTGCTCCGCGGCATGTGGGATCTTCCCGGACCGGGGCACGAACCCGTGTCCCCTGCATCGGCAGACAGACTCCCAACCACTGAGCCACCAGGGAAGCCCAAAACATTATTTTTATATTAAAACAAACACAGGGGGTAGAAAGCACAATTCACAGAGATTTTTCTTATTTTTAAAGTGAAAACAAGAAATTATAAATACATTTCTGGTTTACAGAAGGTATCAGACACTACCCCCAAGGACCTTGGGCATGTACAATATGTACCATCCTCCCTTATGAATAATTACATTAGAAGGTTTGAGAAGCTGTAGTGTTTTACCGGTTTCTGAAAGCATATGAGCCTAATTCTATTCATCATGGTGTGGCTCTTTTTTTTTTTAATGATGTGGTTTTAATAGTGGCTGTATCTTCCTTGAGGGACAGCACAGGAAATTTTCTTGTCATAACTAGCAGAAGATTTCTCTTTTAGTTGGAAGTTTGGTAATCTTGTTGGAATACTCCCTGTTCTCTATTTCTGGCCTGAGTTTCCAGTTACAGCATCTTCTGTGTAGAGAGAAAAAATATGTTTTAGTAGAAACTATAATACATGTTTGTAGATATTAGGTTCTATTTCTGTTCATTTTTTTTGAGGTTTTGTTTTCTACCTGTAAACCGAACAAGATCCTGAATTCTTCTAGATTCCTCCAATATTTGGCTGCAACTCTCCAAACTAATGTTTCCAATTTTTCTCTCACTCTTTGACTTAGAATCATTGAGAACCAAAGCAGCCTTTTTCTCAATGCCACGGAAGCTAAAGGTGGACAATTTGATATAAACTTTGGAGAGATCACCACAACAGCTCACGTGTGGACAATCTTCATGCCTGTTGCTATACGATCACTCAGAAAGACCACCTGAGACCTTCAATCTACAAACCAGGAAAATCTGTCAGACTGCCACTGCCACCCTCGCTCCATCTAAAGATACTTCTAGTCCAGAGAAATCTTCTGGACTGGCTGCCTTCAAAACTCAGAAACTGGGGTTATAGTCTGCTCAGATCATTAACCATTGTTTTTCTTTTGTTTCCATAGAAATGTCACTTGTTAAATACCTGATGGAGCTGCTCACACCGTATAGGACTAACTTTGGAGGTCCACCTACAACACCACCTCCTAAAATGAGACACAACTGTTTAGCTAAACCAACTTATTTTCAAGACTAAGAGACCAGTTCAATAGAGCAATCTATGTACTCAGTTTCAAAGGCAGAGCTGAAGGGGAGCAAAATAAGCCACCCCAAAAGTACAGGTGCAGCAAGGGCACTCTGACCCTCCTTTGTCCCCCGTGAAAGCAGGAAACAAATCTCCTATGTGAAGGTACACTCCCTGTACCAGGAGGATAAAAGGCATCCTTATCACCAGAAATAGGGAACTTAGTGCCAAGAAGGCTGCATAAACAAACCTTGTTACTTCTTCACTAATTTACTACCACAAGATCAAACCCCTCTGTTTTGTCAATTCCTCACAAATTTATTGTTTCCTTGTCCAAAAGGTATTAAAGTTGCCTGCTTTGGTCACATCGGGGAGTCATATTTAAGGGGTGCCCTTATATACAAAATTAAATTTGTTTTTCCCCTGTTAATCTGTCTTATGTCAATTTAATTATTAGACTAGCCAAAGAACCCAGAAGAAGGGGAACATTTTCCTCCCCAGCATCTGTAAGTTCTGATGAGATGTTTCCGTCTCCTCCCCTTCTCCACTCCGCTCCCACCAGAGAATTAATTTTCTTCAAAATCCTATTTTACTCAGAGCTACAATGTTAAGCATTTTTATGCATGCAGTAATGATAACAGACAACGCTATGAGAAAGGCTGTCCTCTGTTCTCTCAATAACTCTGACATGTCTCATTAGAAAATTTGGTTGATTCTGCTTTGTTGAACATCTAAAGAGATATTGTAACTAGAAAAGAGGCTTTAGAGGTGAAGCTAGAAGACAGAGGCTTATCAACTCCTTAGAAGACAATAAAGGATGCAGAGAGAAAATTGTGGAGTTATGTATCTGGAGAAAGGCAAATGCATGGGAAATGTGAGAAGGTGTATTTGAACTTTGATGGTGAAATCATACCCAGTAAAATCCCTTGCCAACAACCACCGTTGCTTTTGAACTTCTGGCTCTACAAGATGGGGAGAGAAAAAGACTCCAATTGCTATTTTGGTATTCTGGCCACCGATAAGATAACAGCCCTATTATTACCTCTCTTATAGATTAAGAATGCTGTTTAGGACTGTATAGGAACTTCTTTCTGAATGTAGCTCATGTTAGTGATGAAGTAGGGTCATAATAAAATAATCACAATGGACTGTGGCTGAAAACACTATACTTGTTCATTTTATTTGGTCTCGATACAAAATGACTCAAGTGATAAAGCTCTCCTCAGTCACCAAGGAATAGTAGCTGTAGATAAGTAGCTGCGAATTTGAGATGGAAATGTTTTATAAAGAACAAAATGTCTTAGAATGCTCCGGGTGATGGCCGCCTTAGGGCTCACTTAGTTATCCAGGCTCCAAGGAAGGCACTTACACGCCAATCTAAGTCACACTGCACAGAAAGGGCTAGAACACCAGAATTTCCTTCCTTGTTATCATACCTGCCCTCACCTTGCCTAAAAACTTCCAGCCCTTTTATCCTGATGTATATGAATTAAATTGGAATTTCATGGTAGCTTACATAGTACTTTACATTTTAAAAATTGTTGAAGAAACAGATGGTGGTAGTTTGTAAGGAATAGAGTGGAAATATATACTGATGGAATTTTCTTCTCTACTGTAGACCTTGCCCTAAAAAGGATGATGGTTTTCCAAGTTCTAGATTTTTCTCCATGAGAGCAACACCCTCTAGATTTTGGAACTCAAGACATGCTCGCCCAATGTGATGCCTGTTTTGCAGCAAATAGCAGGTTTGATACAGTTTTTCCCTTTGCATCTTGCAAAGCAATTTTGAAACTGCTTTACTGGTGCCCCTCCTCAAAGTAGGGTGTGATTCCACAGAAAGAATCATGCCCAGGCCAATAATAGATGCATAAAATCTGATATCCTTGGGATTTTCACATGACTGTCAGAAGGCAAAATAGAAGATGATGTAAGTTTTAGTAGTTATGAATTTTTAGTCTAATTTCAGTGTCCTCATTAATACATCAACTGTGTAACTTCATTATATTCTGCACTTATTATTTAGTAACAAAGAAGCAGAGAAAAGCTCTTAGAGGGAAAACTGTTCCTTTTGAGTAATGAGCTACCGCTCAAAGGAAGCAACTGTGTTTCTCCTCTGCTCATACATGCTCTTGAGGGAAACAAGACCCCTGCAGGAGGTGAAGCTGGGTTACCCTGGGCTCAGGAGGCACCTGGGGTCCTGGAGGCTCAGGGGGATGCGGGGAAAACCCTCCTTTCGTGGAGGGGGGCGGTTATAAAGTGACATCAGAGGGCTTTGGGTACCACTTATTTATTAAAATAGGGGCATCAGGGTCCCCATGTTTCTTGTGGAAAGCCGAGAGGTCACACCCAGGAGGTCCTCCCAAGGAAATTAGAGCAATATGAAAACTGGCTGCCCTCACGCCCTCTGCCTGGGTGGTTCGTGCCGTCTCTCCTCTCAGGAAGTCTTGGATCAAAACTGCCGCGCAAACAAAAGGGAGGCCCAGTTTCCTGGCGGCTTTCAGGTCTTTGTCTTTCTTTACTTGAGTAAAAAGATGGGGACTTTCTACTGAGTAGTATGCTTAGGTGAAGGACCGTGGTAGACTCCTTTTCAAATGCCAGGAAGGAATCCATAAGTCTTATGAATAGTCACATTTCTATAACATTTTAAAAAGGTAACCCAATAGTATTATGTTAAATCCAACCAGGCTGAACGGACCCTAGAGACACTGACAACAATAGTATTTGAGCGAGAGCATAGATTTAAAAAGAAAAAAAAAGTGTTATGTGAAACCCAGACCACACTCAGCCCTTCTTATCCAATTCAAAACCTTGCAGCCTGGCTCTGTTGCTTTGGCTTTTCCATGCTTTCTGGAGAGTATTTCCACCAGGATGCTGGAGTTCTGGGAAGCCTGTGGCCAAGTCCGATGTGCAATAGGGAGCTGCCTAATGTGGTTCCCGGAAGAAGCAGTGACTATTCTCTCCGCGCTGCTGCTACTCCGACACGCCTCATACCACTCAGCATCCTCCGGATAGATCTTAGTTAAAAGCCATTTCCCAGTCACTGAAGTGCAGCTGTCACTTATGAGACTGTTATGAGATGGTGCATGACCATCGTGTATTTGACAGAGACTTTAGATTTCGTTTGTGAATACTTCTTCATTAAAAATGAGTCATAACAATGTGAAAAAGATATTGAAAAATACCATAATCATGTCGTCCCAGCTACCATTGTTTTTCTTATTGTGCATGTTTTACATAGTGGCAATCATAGTATCATTTTTAACTCTGACTTTTAAAAAAATTTTATTGGTGTAGAGTTGATTTACAATGTTGTGTTAGTTTCAGGTGTATAGCAAAGTGAACCAGTTATACATATGCATATATCCACTCTTTTTTTAGATTCTTTTCCCATATAAGCCATTACAGAGTATTGAGTAGAATTCCCTGTGCTATACAGTAGGTCCTTATTTTTTTTAAAAAAATCTTCCGACAAACAAAAGCCCAGGACCAGATGGCATCACAGGCGAATTCTACCAAACATTTAGAGAAGAGCTGACACCCATCCTTCTCAAACTCTTCTAAAATATAGCAGAGGGAGGAACACTCCCAAACTCATTCTATGAGGCCACCATCACCCTGATACCAAAACCAGACAAAAATGTCACAAAGAAAGAAAACTACAGGCCAATATCATTGATGAACATAGATGCAAAAATCCTCAACAGAATACTAGCAAACAGAATCTAACAGCACATTAAAAGGATCATATACCATAATCAAGTGGGGTTTATCCCAGGAATACAAGGATTCTTCAATATACACAAAATAATCAATGTGATACACCATATTAACAACCTGAAGAATAAAAACCATATGATCATCTCAATAGATGCAGAAAAAATTCAACACCCATTTATGACAAAAACCCTCCAGAAAATAGGCATAGAGGGAACTTACCTCAACATAATAAAGGCCATATATGACAAACCCACAGCCAACATCATCCTCAATGGTGAAAAACTGAAACCATTTCCACTAAGATCAGGAACAAGACACGGTTACCCAGTCTCACCACTCTTATTCAACATTTTTTTGGAAGTTTTAGCCACAGCGATCAGAGAAGAAAAAGAAATAAAATGAATCCAAATTGGAAAAGAAGAAGTAAAGCTGTCACTGTTTGCAGGTGACATGATACTATACATAGAGAATCCTAACTAAACACGCTACCAGAAAACTACTAGAGCTAATCAATGAATTTGGTAAAGTAGCAGGATACAAAATTAATGCATAGAAATCTCTTGCATTCCTATACACTAATGATGAAAAATCTGAAAGTGAAATTAAGGAAGCCCTCCCATTTACCATTGCAACAAGAAGAATAAAATACCTAGGAATAAACCTACCTAAGGAGACAAAAGACCTGTATGCAGAAAACTATAAGACACTAACGAAAGAAATTAAAGATGATACAAACAGATGGAGAGATATACCATGTTCTTGGATTGGAAGAATCAACATTGTGAAAATAACTATACTACCCAAAGCAACCTACAGATTCAGTGCAATCCTTATCAAACTGCCAATAGCATTTTTCACAGAGCTAGAATAAAAAATTTCACAATTTGTATGGAAACACAAAAGACCCCGAATAGCCAAAGCAATCTTGAGAAAGAAACACAGAGCTGGAGGAATCAGGCTCCCTGACTTCAGATTATACTACAAAGTACAGTAATCAAGACAGTATGGTACTGGCACAAAACCAGAAATCTAGATCAATGGAACAGGATGGAAAGCCCAGAGACAAACCCACGCACATGTGGTCACCTTATTTTTGATAAAGGAGGCAAGAATATACAATGAAGAAAAGACAGCATCTTCAATAAGTGGTGCTGGGAAAACTGGACAGCTACATGTAAAAGAATGAAATTAGAACACTCCCTAACACCATACACAAAAATAAACTCAAAATGGATTAAAGACCTAAATGTAAGGCCAGACACTATAAAACTCTTAGAGGAAAACATAGGCAGAACACTCTATGACATAAATCACAGCAAGATCCTTTTCGACCCACATCCTAGAGAAATGGAAATAAAAACAAAAATAAACAAATGGGACCTAATGAAACTTAAAAGCTTTTGCACAGGAAAGGAAACCATAAGCAAGACGAAAAGACAACCTTCAGAATGGTAGAAAATATTTGTAAATGAAGGAACAGACAAAGGATTAATCTCCAAAATTTACAAGCAGCTTGTGAAGCTCAATATCAAAAAAACAAACAACCTAATCCAAAAGTGGGCAGAAGACCTAAATAGACATTTCTCCAAAGAAGGTACACAGACTGCCAACAAACACATGAAAGAATGCTCAACATCATTAATCATAAGAACAATGCAAATCAAAACTACAATGAGATATCATCTCACACCAGTCAGCATGGCCATCATTAAAATATCTACAAACAATAAATGCTGGAGAGGGTGTGGAGAAAAGGGAACCCTCTTGCACTGTTGGTGGGAATGTAAATTGATACAGCCACTATGGAGAACAGTATGGAGGTTCCTTCAAAAACTACAAATAGAACTACCATATGACCCAGCAATCCCACTATTGGGCATATACCCTGAGAAAACCATAATTCAAAAAGAGACATGTACCACAATGTTCATTGTGGCTCTATTTACAATCGCCAGGACAAGGAAGCAACCCAAGTGTCCATTGACAAGTGAATGGATAAAGAAGATGTGGCACATATATACAATGGAATATTACTCAGCCATAAGATGAAGCGAATTTGAGTTATTTGTAGTGAGGCAGAGGGACCTAGAGTCTGTCATACAGAGTGAAGTAAGTCAGAAAGAGAAAAAGAAATACCGTATGCTAACACATATATATGGAATCTAAAAAAAAAAAAAATAGTCATGAAGAACCTAGGGGCAGGATGGGAATAAAGGTGCAGACCTACTAGAGAATGGACTTCAGGACACGGGGAGGGGGAAGGGTAAGCTGGGACAAAGTGAGAGAGAGGCATGTACATATATACACTACCAAACGTAAAACTGATACCTAGTGGGAAGCAGCCGCATAGCACAGGGAGATCAGATCGGTGCTTTGTGACCGCCTGGAGGGGTGGGATAGGGAGGGTGGGAGGGAGGGAGACACAAGAGGGAAGAGATATGGGGATATATGTATATGTATAGCTGATTCACTTTGTTATAAAGCAGAAACTAACACAGCATTGTAAAGCAATTATACTCCAATAAAGATGTAAATAAATAAAGACCTCTTTATTCTGATGGTCAGTCTAGACAGCCAGTGTTTCTTTCCCCTGGACCAAAAATAATCTGTCATCTCTCCCGAGTTCAATCGCATCCTGAGTGTCTAGCACAATTCTTAGCATGTAGCAGGTGGTTAATAATTATTTGTTAAATAAATAAATGAAAAAATGAACTCGTATGATCAGAAAATTACTCTCACTACAACTGGGACATATCAAGGTATAGATCTTATCTTTATTACGACCTGGGAGCCCTCCTGCTAGGTGGTAGAGAGATGAACTTTAGTTCAAGTTTCAATCTTGGACAGAAACAAGAATTGACAGTCTTTTTTGAGCATTAACTCAATCTTTTTGGTAGAATTGCTCAGGCTTTCAGATTCTTCTCCTGTCTCCTGGCTCACCTCTGAGACGCTGTTCGGGGCACAGGGAGAAGCCAGTATGACTTGTGTCACTGGAGGAACAAAGCCCCCGGCCTAGTGGTGATTCTGCTCTGGCTGGTGGTGAGGATCCATGTTTGAACCCGAGTTCAGGGTCACTGTGGACGATGAACTTGTAGCCTATTTGGAGCCCTGGAACTTTGGCTTTTTCCCAGAAAGTGATGGTGCACAGATGCCACTGAGTGTCTGACACATCTTCCATCTGTCTCCTGGCCCAACCTGCATGTCTCCCAGGCCCCTTAGCAGCCACCAGCTCTCAACTCAGTAGTAAGCCGGGAGCCTTGTAGCACCACCCAGGCACCTCTCCTAACCAGGATGCTCCCTCTTCCTACCTGGGCCCAGGTTACCTCATGTTGAAAGATTATACAGAAAAGCAAAGGAGAAAAGTAAAAATAGCGCCCTGCTACATGAAAGACTGACTGTTGGGAGGTCTCCACAAAGAAGTATATCACATGACCCTGGACGTGAGAAAACTTACAAATTATTTTGGGAGGGAACTTGGAGGAGTGTCCTGAATTTTTTAAGTTGACAGCCATTTTCATTCTTTTTTCTGCTTCCTTTTAAAATTTTTTAAAAATTTAAATATAGTTGATTTACAATATTGTGTTATTTTCAGGTGTACAGCAAAGTGATTCAGTTATACATACGTATACATATATGTATATAAATTCTTTTTCAGATTCTTTTCCATTATAGGTTATTACAGAGTATTGAGTAGAGTTCCCTGCGCTCTACAGTAGGTCCTTGTTGGTTCGCTATTTTATATATAGTAGTGTATCTATCTTAATCCCAAACTCCTAATTTACCCAGTGAATTGTTAATCCAGCGCCCCACGTAACCTATAAAACTGAGATCCAGACATTTTTGTCTTGTTCTTGGTCATTCACCGGTCCTCTCTATGGAAGGATGAGTGGAGGGGTGGAAAGATGGAGGCCAAGCGTCTGGTGCGGATGAAGTCTGTCCACTGGGAAGGCGCGGGGATGATCAGGTGCCGATGCTGTCCTCACACGGGGCTGGACAAGGACGCCAGAGAGAGAGGAGTGTCTGTGCTTCCACAAGAGCTGGTCCCAAGCTGTTTTGCTTCTTTATTACTGATTTTCTCTCCTTACTTCAGTCCAGCCTCCCACCCAAAGAAGCAAGAAAGCTTGAAGAAAGCTACCCAATCCTTTTTTTTTTTTTTTTTTGCTTCACATCGACCCTGCTACAGCTGAGAACAAACCCATCTCCATCACCTAAATGGTGTGGTCTGCAGCAGCCTGGGCTACCTGAAAAATAAGGATGGTATTTATCAATACTTTTATAAGATGTTTGACGTCAAAATGCCATCATATATGTGTTTATTTGTATTGCTGTTCTCTTTAGCAAAACAAACAAACAAAAACAAAGAGGACAACAACGAAAAATCCTTCTGTAATGATCTTTGTTGAACTCAGGCTGTTATTAAACATGGTTGGCATCTGCTGAGCCTGTGCCAGTGGGGCAGAGGGGGACCACGGGAGTGAACCGGGCATTGGAGAAGGGGCTGCCCAGGATCTGCCATCCTCCGCGGTGAGTCCTCCCCAGCGAGTCGGGAGTGGCCAGTTTCCCTGGCAGCTGATAAAGGCACGCACATTCTCTGTTTGACTCTCAGAGAGGCACGTGCCCTTTGGACCATAGAAATGGCCTCTGGCTTGACAATGAAATCAGGGTTCAGGAAAATGCTTCTGAATAAACTTCCACCGAGTGAAATGTGAGCAATAAACCCAGATGGTTGCGAAACAGGGCAAGCATAAACCCCGGGGCGGCCAGGTGCAGGCTAACTGGCCCGCTCACTGCAGGAAAGGGTGCTGCGCCCCGGGCAGGGCTAGGAAAACAGAGGGCCTTCCCTGGAGTCCGAGAGGGTGGGGCCTGGTCCAGGGGCTGACACTTCACTTCGTTTGCACAATGCCTCTCCTTATTACATAATTTCCCCATGAGCCTGCACAGTAGGCAAAATATGTGCTCAAGAGGCTTTCCTTCGCCTACATATCGTTTTCTGCACATATGATTGGCGAAGTCTTCTCTTCACACCCCGAGTCTGTGATTGGCCTTGATTACTCGACAACAGGAGGTCAGGGATGGGTACCCGGCTTCCTGCCTCCTCGTCTCCTTCCTTTCCCATCCGGGGATAATCCCCATGATTCTCACATTCTAAATTCACTAAGGGCTGATTCACCACACTTGCCACTTATTCAACCAATTTAGCAGCAAGGCACTCTTGGGGCCTAATTTCTGATTTGAATCGTCTTCATCCACATCTTAGAACAAATGAAGACTCATCTGACGGGAATGCGGTGTTAGTTGTGTGGCCAGTTAAATCTCGGGTGAAGGATGGACGCGGTGGTGGCACAGAGGGATGCTGGAGGATGGTGACCCTTCTTCACCTGCTTCCCTCTGGAGTGAGTGGCCGCCAGCCCTTGGAGTTAAACACTGAACTGGGGGGCAGTGCCACGACACGCAGTGGAAACACAGCTGCAGGAGGCCATGCCAGCTGCTCCTGCTTTGCAGTTAACCGAGGAAGCTGGTGTCAGGGAGCTGAGTGTCCTTTACAGACTCAGTGGGTCTCATTGCCCCACTGCTGTTCTCACACCAGAAGCCACGTGGTCTGAATTCTTCTGGGGCTTGTGTGATAGGCACCAGGCTGCCCATTGTAGGAGCCATGACCCGGGGTCCATGTCAGGATTTCACAAACTTACCAACAGGGTTTGTCTTCAGCCCCTTGTCACCTGTCTTAGACCCTCTGTCCTTTCTCAGGTTCTCTACCTTGAGTACTTATTCCTATGTCATCCATCGACTACCCGAACTATTTATGAATGTTTCCTAAAAGCATCTTAGCCAACAAGAGAATCATTACTTTTTTTCCTGGCAAGCTCTGTTCCTCCAATATTTACTTGTCTCAACTCAAAGTGGCCTGTTGGGCATTGATCTATCTGACTGACGGTGACCAGGCAGTAGGTTTCTCTGCCTCGATTCTTTCCTGAATCTGCTTCATACACTGAAATCTACCTCCCCTGTATCCCATCCCTTCAACCCATCTGTTCCCAGTCGACTGACTGTCTGGTTCAATGCAATGAAGTAAGATATTTAGAGACAATAAACAACCGCATGGGTCTGTTGTAACTGGTGACATGACACCTTAATCCAAAGAAGGGACTCCAATGCCGGGAATTTCGGACTCTCAGGAAGACAGTGGGTGCATGGGGCTGAATACATCAGGTCAGTCTTTTCAGAGCCCCTCAGCTCCCACTTGCCAGCTCAGTGCCACCTACTCTGATCAGGCTTAGCATAGCTTATTCATCCATCACATGCACACTTGTCCCAAATCTATATGTAGGGCAATTGTTCAGAGTGGTCATATTTTCCAACCAGAAATTAAGATACATGATCTAAAAAAAGGGACTTCTTGGTTGTGAATTTATTGATAGAACAAAGAGAAATCTACAAAAACACACTATTCAGGTGAAGAACAGAAAGAATTCTTATTAAAAAGTAAAAAATCATAGGAAATTGGAAGTTTTTCAGGATATCAAAGGTACATGGTTGTATGGTTGCCACACCAGGTCACAACGCTGCAGAGCTATAGCAGAATGAGAGCCTTGGGTCTGGAGACCTTTGTTTTTATCACAGCAGTGCCAGTAATGTGCTGTGACATAGATCAAGTCCTTCAATACCTATAGACATCCTCCCTCATCCTTTAAAGAGGAGAAGAAATGTAGAGTAAGTGTGGAGTAAGAGTGCACAGTGTGGTCTGTGGCATCAGACAGACCTCTGTGTTGATTCTGGCTCTGCCATGTTTCAAGCAGTGTGACCCTAAGCATATAACTTACCCCATCTCTGAGCTGTGGTTTCCTCATCTGTAAAACAGAGATAATGATAGTACTCAGCTCACCGGGGCACACATATTATGTGTCCAGTGAATGGTAGCTATAATTATAAAATTAATACAATATTGTGACTAGATTCACTGAATACAAAGTTCCTTTCTAGTAAATCTGTCAGGAGAGAAAGCAGAGGAAATAAAGGGAGAAGTTTATCGGTTATGACCATACTCTTGTTTTTCCCTCCATTTTTCTCTGGTGACCTAGAAGTAGCTTAATACAACTTCCAGATCTGGATGACTCAGCCAGTCCCCTTCCCACCCCCAGCCAAGAACATTTCTAGGGAAGAGGTAGACTGTACATTTTAAGTATAATCCCCCAGTTTCGTTTCCCCAGTGAGCTCTGTCAGGATCCAGAATCTCCTTCTCTAAAAATGACCTTCCCCAGTGAAAATTAAAGACTCATTCATCTAAAGATGGGCAAATGTAAAATTGTGCTTGTAAAATAACAGCAGCTAAGTCATCATCCTTCAACTTTGTGGCAAATAGGAAGCTTTTAACCTCAGAACAGTTAAGAATTTGGGTTTTAAGAAGCCAGAACCCAGAGGTAATAATACATGAATCTTTTGCAGAGAAACTTCCTGCCATGCTCTTTTGCTGTAGGTTTCTTCCCAGCCACCTAAACCTCATGAAAATAAAAATAATGATCAACCACCCAAAGTAGTACTTGTCTAAAATAACTGAAATGCGATAGAAAATGAGTGCTAGGAATGCACAGCAGCAGACACTGGCTATCAAGCCAGGAGATTACTCATTAATATTTGGCCCAGGTTGACAGGGGGTCATTCCCAGAGCCTCTGCACTGTGTCTTGACAGCCTGGTGTGCACTTATGTCCTACAACCGCCACATCAACTTGAATAGACCAATTGTCCATGTGAGCCGGGAGCTTTAGCCGGCAAAGATGGTGAGCTGATTCTGTGCTTACAGGCCCAAGGAAATCAGGGTAATGAGCCTTAGAAAAAGTTAGCTCATTTTTTTATGATCATTTTAACCTTTTTCCTCAAACAAGAATTTTATTAAAAAATTCACATGTACCCTCCCAACCCGCTTTTAAAATAGTCTTTCAAGCTTGTTGAAGGATGATGCTCTTGTAGTCTACAAATAGGATGAAGCAGGGATAACTTTGAGGGTGAGGGATTTATTTGAAACACTTTGATTCTGGCAAATACGGTAATCCAAATGGGCACCTATGAGTCACGCGTGATGTGCGATCCAGGAATGTGTTGAGTTTGCTTTCCCCTCCTCTCTAGGTGGCTTTGATACAGTTGTTAAACTTACTGACTCATTGTAAAGTTATTTTTCACCAGGTGCTAAGTGTCTGAAGTAGAAAGATAAGAGATCACAGTCCTTGCCTTCAAGAAACTGACAGTCTCCTGGGGGAGGTAAAAGAGAAGGGAAGGAATCACACTCCTGCAGTAGGGTGACCCCCAAGGAGCCATGGGGGCCCCAGGGAGAGCAACCAGCTTGGAGAAGGACACAGGCTCCTCGAAGAAGTGACATCCGCCAGCAGAGAGAATAGTGATCCAGAGTGGAGGGCCTAGTATTGATGTAGGAGTAGAAATCCAGACTGCAAATTTAATCTAAAACTCGAGGGATTGTTTGCAAAATCCATTTACTTTCAGAAATCTAATCTCTGAAGTTTAGTTCTTCAGAGGACTAAACTTCCATCCTAGTTCTTAGGACCTCTGAGATGATGTTTGTGGCGTCTGAGTGATGGTGCCAAGCCTCCCAGGAAGAAGAGACTGCATCCCTGCTGGGTTTCTGGACTGACGCTGGAAGTGGGTTTCAACACCGTGTCGTTGACCTTGGATACACCTGACAAGCAGACTCTCACTGTGGGAGGCGGTGGGCGGGACGGGGGGCAGCAGTGAGATCACATGGGAGCGGGGGGATGAAGCTGGACTGTTCACAGCCTCTCTAGCGGAGTCATGATTCAGAAAGGCCTTCCCCCGGGGGCTGTGGCCATGAGCCGGGGAGCCCTAGTCCCAGCTCTTCCTTCACCAGCCCCAACCCTGCTCCTCGGTTCACCCAGCTGCTTGAGAAGCTGAAATACTGAGGCTGAGATCTACTCAGGCTGCTGACAGGGGACTCCAGCCCTCCTCCAGAAAGAATCAGGCACACAGACACGATTTGTCATCACCGCTAACAGTTACAGCGCCAATAAGCACAGTGCCCGGCTTTCTGTAGCGTGAGGCTCTCAACCCGCGGTTATGTGTAGAATCTCATATTACCCACCTCACTGGGTCATTGTGAGGATTAAGTGAAACCGCTTTCTCTATAAACTGTACAGCACCGTATAAACATGGATTATTCCTGTTATTTTATTATCATCAGTCTGCACAGAAAATCCCGAGAGGCCGGGAGGCAGGTATTATTAACTCACATTTTTGTGTGGAAGGAACACAGAGAATTGGGAAGAAAATGCAGTACATGGACTTAGGAAAGCCGTGCATGGTTATTGTTCTGGAAGAAAGGAAATAAAACAGTAGATTTTACAAACTCTTTTCTCATCCAACAGTTTCAAGTTTAAATAATATGGTTTGATTTCATTTTATTTTTTCTACATCTTGAAGGGCTCCTCTGGGAGAATAGTCAGAAAGAGGTGTTTTTCCCTTCATTCTTCACTTTATGAACAGTAAGTTTGGTATGGTTATGCCTGAGAACAAAGAAGAACTACATCAAACTGCTGGGTTTTTATTTTTCCAGTGAAGATCAACTTCAAAAAAAAAAAGTGGGACGTGTGTTCAGGTGGGGCAGGTGGGCAGATGTGGCAATTTCCGAGAGCAAAATGTTGACTCGCTTTTCCCTGGAGGGCAGGGCAGTGCCTGAGCACTGGAGCATCTTTGTTCTTGCCTGAGCTCAAGGGGCTCTGTTCTAACGCCGTCCATCCCCTCTGTGAAGTGTCTTTGTCATTTGCAGCGTTAAGTTTTCTGCAGCGGCCGCAGGATGATGGAGTGGGGCTGGCGTGTTTGGGCGGCCAGAAGTGCTACTAGGGCTAGAATTCCCTGCCGGAGGGGGCCTTATCCTGATGAAAGGAGCCAGTGGCCGGACACCGTGAAGGGGCTTTGCCCTTTGCATCAGCTACAGGGCATTGCTTGCCGGAGTTGCTGGGCTTGCTTAGGTGGGGTCCAGGGGAGAGGGTTGAGGAGTGGATGGATCTCCATCAGGCTCATCTGCGCCAAGAGAGGGGAGACCACACTAGAAGCAACCCTCATTTCCAAAGGGAGGCACTTCCAGAAGCTTCAGGCAAGACCTCTGCTGAGGAAGTAGGACGTGATTTTTGTGAGGATGACAGGTCTGGGACTGTCCCAGTTCCTGCCTCCGTCCTGGTGTGATTATGAATAATGTTCCCTCTCACTCTCCCATGTGTCACTCTCGTCTTAGGTGTGTGCCTAAGACGTGACCCAGGTGACGCAAGGACCCAATGTGGGCTTGACACTTACCCAGCACTTAATCACGTGCCAGGCATGACTGTAAATGCTCTGAGCATACTTTAAACTCTCCATCAGCCCTACCATCCCGCTATCATTCTCGCTAGGACACCACTCAGGACACAGGCTTAGAGTGGTTGTCCCTGGTCTAGAGCCACCCAGCGGGAAGCGGCAATGTTAGAAACCCAACCCAGCTCCGCCCCAAATGCTCGGCTGGGTTCTTTAGTGCAAGACAGAATCGGGGGTCCACTGTCATTCTCACCTTGTTGGCTGACTTTCCCAGAAACAAGTTTCCCAGGGTTTTCGCGCACATGATGAACCATAAGGTCTGTCCTGCCACCTAGTTTGGAAGTGACCAGAAATGACTTGCCTTCAAGTGGGAGGCTGGGCTGGATAACAAAATGCAAACCCCTTTAACTCTGAGTGGGAAAGGTGTCAAGTGACGCCTGTATTTGTACACTCGTATTTCCCACCATGCCACGGAAGTGTGCCTTTGTAGAGTAACTACCCAATGTGTGTGACAATGAGTGAGTTTTTAACAAGACCAGAGAATTTTAAAATAACACTAACAACTCCTTGGGGTGCCCATTTCTTGCAGATTCGAAGCACATGCGATGTAAGTAGATCTTTAATCATGTCAGAGAACTGGGCTGGGAGAAGACATCGAGCCTTGATGTTGGGAATATTTTGCATTAGGTGCTAGCCATTGAATCTGACCTCAGTGAGGACGTTTGTTGCTGTCAGGGATTGACACTGGGGTGCTTTCACTTGCATCAGAAAAGCCCTCACTTAGAGGATTTCGTGTTAGGACCCCTTCGTCCTCTGTGAGGTGCTGGCTCTTTCAACCTGGGTTTGTAAACTTGAGTCTGCGCTGGCCCCAAAGGGGTCCCTGCCACTTGCCCCAAAGGGATCCCTGACACTTGGAGCTGTACGTTCCCCTCCTGGAATTTAGATGTGAGAGCACTCGGAGAGGAGAGTGACTGAAATGGAAAACCCAGAGGGGCCTGGCTGTAACACACCTCTTTAGCCATTTGAAACCATTCTGAAAGTCTTCACAGCCCAAGGGCAGGGAAATGGTTCTTCATTTCTGAGGTCTCCACAGGGGAGCCTGACCTTCCACAGAGCTTCCAGCAGATTCAGGACTGAGGTCATGAGTGGTCTCTCAGAGAAAACTACTGTGGCCTCCAAAATGGTGGCAAGAAGCCATTCGGTCTTGAGGGGCTGGGACTCTCATCTGGGTGGGACTGGGGCAGAAGAGCCCAGAATGGGAATTCAGTGAAAACAAAAAGCCATACTTTGGATTTTTGGTGACTACTATTTAAGGAAAGAAGAATATTCATCTACCACAATATATAATAGTCTCTTTATACCAAGAAATTGTGTAAGGATACATTTACGGACATAATTAAAACACCACTTTAATGGTGGAAATGGTTAATGATGCTGTCTAAAAAAGAAGACAGCTTCCTTTTCCTGGTATCAAGATGGTGGATTAAATTACCTGTTGATACTAAAAATCTCTCCTGACTCTTTTAAAGTCTATGTCAAGGACCTGATCCTTCAACTCTTTATTTCGAACTCCCCAAAGGGTAAGAACTTTTCTTTAATACTTTATTTCACCCGCCATCAGCAATGTAGATGGTATTTAAAATCTCCTAAGATGTCCATATGAATTTTCCTTTGTATCTCTCAGGTTGAATTTTTTTGTTTCTTTTCCCCTTTGAGTCTCTGAAATCAGGACATGTACTGGTGGGCCCCCCCAGGCATCTCCTGTATTTCTGACTCAAACGAGATCTTTTGGGGCAAGTCGATTCCATAAAACAAGGAAAGAAAGGAAAGCATATTGATTCCCTCTCCTCTGGCTTATCAAGAAGGTCCTGGCACTGCGATTCTTTATCCAATCTCTGCTTCTTTATGTCAAGATTACAAAATTTAAAGGACTATCTTAAACAACAACAAAAACCTCTACCTACATTAGCAATTATCATTAACTCCCTTTTACAATCATTCCATTTTTCCCTCCTGCTGTTCTAGGAAAATCTGAATTAGAAAGCCTTGTGCTGCTCAAGGGCAATTAAGAGCAATGAGATGACAAGAGATCTTAGAACAGCTGACAAAGTGGCCCTGGGAGGGAACTGGGCCCTGGCTCAAAGTCCCGGTGCGGAGCCTGTGCCCCGCGCAGCGTGAGCTTTTATGCATGAAGAATGAAAAGATTTTCATCGCTCAGGATAATGCAATTACAAAGTACGCCACCAGAACCCACCCCATGCCAACTTGTTCAAAATTGGGCCTCAGACCCAGGGGCCCGAATTGAAATTTGAAGCTTAAACATCTCCATCTGCAGGGAGGGAGGGGAAGGGCTTGGCCTGCTTCCTAGTGCAGACAGGTGCCTGTTAGAACGGGAGGGACATACGTTCATCGCCCGTGGTAAGAAATGATTACAGGACCTAGGACGGGTGGACAGAGGGAGACCCAACTAATGTCAGAGAAGAAGCTAATTAAAGCCGGATCACAGGTCTCCTTTTCTCCTTTCCACGCGGTGTTTCTGCCGTTCGCCGTACGCACCCAGTTTAACGTGCATGGAGAGAGGAAAGCAGCCATCTCTAGTCGCCCGAAAATGACATCGCGTTTGCTGTCCTTGGTGCCGCTTTGCCTATAGGTGGAAATTGTTTTCCTCATTAGTGCGCTCGCACAGACTCTGCGATGTCCACCTTAAGGCTGGGAATTTTTTTTCTAATCTTATGGAGATGAGCACAGTTCAGAGTCCTGATTACTGACCCACCAGAGTCACCGGTCTAGGCAATTGCTCTGCCCGTGGATTGTCAGGAGCACGGAGGAGAGGGAAAGACCCCCTCCCTACCCGGGGCGCGTGAGATGAACCCGCGTAGGGTTAAGGAGGGCCGCTTCTGTCACGTGGCTGTAAAGGCCCCAGCAGCAATCATGAAGCTGTACGCAGCTGCACGATGCTCACTCCGCAATATTTACACTTCTTACTCTGACTCCTGATGTGTTTCCTGGCCCCAGGGTTACTGCTAACGGCACACATATCCCATGAGCGAGTCAGGCTCTCGGAGCTGAGCTTAAATCAGCAAGGCATCCTGCGGCTGTTGCCGGTGACGGACTCATATCGGCTTGTTCTGGTGAAGGCTTCAATGCAGAGGGGCGAGTTCACAGCACTCTTCTGTCCAATCAGGAAATTTCCCTGTGAAGTATGTGGTGGGAAAAGAGCGAAGGAACATGAGAGAGCTGGGGGACATATACCCTCACGCACAACGAAGAAGGCAGACCAAGAGGTTTTGGCTACTTTAAGAACGACAGTTATACTTGACCGAGGGCTACCTCTGTAGCAGGGACTGCGCGGTCTTCGCACGCATGCTCTTTTTTAACGTTCACGCTAAGCCTTCTAGGCAAGTCCTTTTATGGTGCCCATTTTACAGATGAGAAAGCTGAGGATTAAAGAGGTTAAAGACACACAGAAGTGGCAGAATTCAAACTGGTCAGTCTGTCCTCGGACTTGACCCAAACTCCTGACCAAGCTAAGTGCCCAATGTGCACAGAGAAAATCAAAGATTCTCAAGGATAGACCCATTTCCAGTTAACAAAACTAGATGAAAAATGGCAACTTCTACAATTTATTATAAACTAGTTGTCTAGCCGAACTGAATAATGGCCACCTCCTAACCAATCACCGTTTATACCTTCACCTCCCTTTGGGATGATCTTCTATGGAGCAGCCGCTGTGGGGCCTCTGGGCTGACAGTGGTTCACATTTGGAGTATCTTGGGAAAGACACAGAGTTATAGCCTCCCGAAGCCTGGGGCACAGGGAGGTAATTGTTTCCAGGAAGCACAACTCAAAGGGTGCTTAGGAAGGTGGAGAGAGCAGGAAGAGGATGCAATAGGAGGGTGGAGAAAAGTGTTATTTTAAAAGGTGCAGTTTCTTTGGGAAGAGTCTGTGTATCTGTGTGGATGAATGGTAGAAAGCAGGGTCAGTCTAAAAGCTCAAATCTCACTCTCCTCGGAATGAGTAGGGCCTCTTGTCTGCGCTCTATTGGCAATTAATGATACATGTAACGTCTCCTTTACTACTGTCTTGGATTATTGTCTGCAACCTTTATTGTTTACTTCCTCACGTATTATTGACCAGTCTTCCTACCTCAATGATAAGCTTTTGGAGAGGGGAAAATGAAGTCTTAAAATTACTTTTAACCCCTGTCACACCTAACAGAAACCTAGTCCGTATGGATCAGCTGATAAAAGAAGATGCGTGTGCTCATTTTTTCCTCCTAGCTTGAAGTAACAAAAGGAATTTAATCCAAGACATATTGGAGGGGCTCAGAGGAGAACGGTAGTAACAGCTTTTGCACTACAACTCCAGATGCTTCATTCATGCATGCATCCATCCATTCATCTGTTGATCCATTTATTCAATGTTCCTAGAATTATGCCAGTGAGAGGGGTACAAAGAGGAATAAGCACTCGGTCGTGTCCTTCAGGACCTCACAGCACCATAGGCAGGAAGAGAGGGCTATGGCTGCTAACATTTGGGTAAATGGGAAAACCTGAGGGTCTCAGGTTGCTGGTAAGTAGTCCTCACATGCGTATCTATTAACTCAGTTATTCACCCAATAAGTATTTATTGAGTGTTTACTGGAAACTGGGATATATGTGTGAATAAGATAGGTAAAGACCTTATACTCATGAAGCTTGTAGTCTAGTGAGGGAGACAGACATCTACAAAATAATGCCAGTGATTATTTAATTATAAGCACAATGAAAAAGAAGCACAAGATTTTGCGGAAGTATACAGCGGGTGAGTGGGGAGGGCTCTAACCTAGATTTGGCCAGAAGTGGTGGCAGGAAAAGTATTTCCCATGGAAGTTTCGATGAAGCTGCAACTTAAAGGCTCAGGAGGGGTTCACTGAAGGAGAAGATAGGAAACGGTGGATAATCCCAGTTGCGTGGCTTGGAGGTGGAAAAGAGCTTGGCACAAAAGAGGAAATGAAATAACACTAGTCAGTAGAGCAAGGGGTGGTGCCAGATGAGGCTAATGAGTGAAGCAGGGACAGATCATGCAGGAGGTTTGAGTTGTTTTTGTTTCAGTTTCACCATATAGCATCCACCCCTTCTTTCTGTTTGGGGGGCATCTCCCACTGTGCATGACATCAATCATATCCATAGCTATAGTCTCCTGTTATGGAGGATGAAGCCAAGAGATCGTCCTTCTCCCATCTCCTAGCATCCAAGGCATAGTCATGGGACCTATGTTTGTCCGCTTACTCACCCTGGATCCGGAGCAGGAAATGCAGTCATAGGAAGAGTGCAGCATTTATTCGTGGCAGTGGCACCCTGTGGTATCCAGCAGTGGCAGCAGCGCTATCTGGTGCTCTGTCCTTCCATCTGGCCTCCAGAGCCCCCCTCCCTCCATTCTTCTCTTTTCCCAAGCCATCCAGGGATTCTTTGAGCCTGCTACCGTCTTCCAAAAACCTCCTTCTGCCTAAGTTCACCAGAACTCATTTCAGTTGCTTACAACCCAGAACCTTGACTAGTGAACAGTGATTAAGAGGTTGGTTTTGAACTTAAGGACAACAGAAGCTTTGAAGGGTCCCATTGAAGGTGTAAGCTGAATATGAACATCACTGAAAATCCTTTAGTTTTCAAACTACTTCCACGTCACTCATTTGGTTTTTATAGAAACCAGAGAGGTAAGTACTATCATCTCTCCATTTTGCACCAAAAAGAGAATGCCATGGAAGAATCCGATGTGAAACAGCTGGCTAATTAATGGCAGAACAAGTGTCAGAGACCAGGTCTTCTGATTTCTTGTACATTGCATCTTCTGTTTCATGGCTTCTGTGTCAGAAGCAGTAGAGAATTGTTTAAGCTTTGGACTTAAACTCAGCAATAGAAATTCTTGTAAACTCTGTGCTCATACCCATCTCTATTTATATTAGAAAATAGATCCACATGAGAAAGAAGGTAGCATCCCTCAGAACAGAATCTGTCTGGAAACACTTCTAAAGCACAAAGGGGCCGTTAGGAATGTACAGGTTCACAATTCTGTATAGCTACAGAGACATGCATTCTCACTAGAGAGAAGTTTGAAGCTTGGAATCACAAGATGCCAAACAACAACAGAAAGTATATTAGTAAAAGTATGGAACAAGGTATTAGGTAGCCTGCTGGGAAGCAGCAAAGATTGAGAGTCCAATCATAAGCTTTGACATGAGACACAAAGACAATCCCTATCTTGTAGGACTATTGTAAGGATTAAACAAAGTAGCCCATGGAATGTTCTTAGCACAAACCCCAATACAGAGAAAATACTCCACTAGATCTTCATTACCTTCCTTTGTTTCCAGAGACATTAGAAAGCAAGTGGGGATTTGTCTCCTAGAGCCCTGGATTGATATGATGGGTCAGAGAGGATCTTCAGCACAGAGAGCCATGGTCAAATCCAAATCTGTCAGGCAGGGGCTATGGAGAGAGGCTGGAGGGAAAGCGAGCAGAGTCTCTCCCCTCCTTCTCCAGGGCAACCATGTTGCTGGGATTCTCTTTCTTATAAGTTCTCTGGAATTTAGATGACCTATTCAACCTTCAAGGATGTTAGGAGAAATTGGTGTGTTGCTTGAAATAAAACACACAAACATTAATCCAATTCTTTTACATGTTTTTCTAAAAACCAATTGATAAGAAAAGTTTTTTTTTTCTTTTTTGGGGAAAGAAATAAAAGAATCTTTTGATTAAAAAAAGAGTATTTTCTTTTCTATGAAAACCAAATATTTTTCTAAAAGCAAATTTTATTTTCCCAAATATTTGACAAGAGCAAGCTGTAAAATTCTGAAGGAGTTTAGTCAGCTGTGCAGATTGACTTTTGAAGTGTAAAATAAACCTTTACTTAACAGATGTCAGGACTGTGACTTTGAGAGATAATGACAGTTTTTATAGTAGGTTGGTGACAGAATTTCTAAGGAAAATGAATAAAGTTTTGGTGCCAAGTCTGGAAAAAAAATGACAACATGATTATTAACAATTGACTGAATTGAGGAAAGCAAAAATAAGTGTTCTAATTTGTTTGATTAGACAGCGTAAATTGTTCCATAAATACCAGTAAAATACATTTAACAAAAGGACAGGCTGTACCTTCAGGTAAGAATGGGAATAACTCAAGGGCCCTACCTCCCTCCAAAATCACCATGAATGAAGTTGATGGAAAATCATTTCAAAGGCTTTAGACAAGGGATCAAACAGCCACTGAAGACTTTTTAATGACTATATTCAGATTCTACCCCTAGAGCAGCAAATAGGAAGTCTGCAATGCTGACAAACACATTTCAGCTGGATGATGTAGGGTCAGCAGCCACTGCAATATTTAGTAGAGTCGAAATTTTAGGCAAAATCGAATACCCCTGGGCCCCATTCTGGTATCCTGCCATCTTCCCCTCAGTCCAACTTGCATGCCACTGGACAACTTCTGGATGTAACTTAAGTCCTATTGCTCTGCAAAACCCTCTTGGACTCCTCTGTTCTCCAGGCAGCTCTCTCTTCCTGAATAAAGAGGCCCCTGGTATAACCTACACTATATATATCTATCTATAATGCAGGATTGTGCGTTGTCCCGCAAGACAGAATCTCCACTCTAGGTAACTGTCACTGCACTTGGCGGTGTTTCCTAGGAGATGATACACAGGGACACCAGCTTCGCATAGGGATCCTGTTCTTTTCTGGAAAAGTGAGTTTGGGGAATAAAATAGGTAACTCCAGAATATTTTACCTGCAGGCTCAAGCAAGAATCTGGTCTGAATGTCCACCTCCTCCCTTCACATTTAGTGATTTTTGAAATGGTTGGGTTAAATCAACCATCTTGATATCGGATTTCTATTTGTTCCATTTGTTCTTTATTTGTCTTCTTTTTCTAACTTCTCTAGGTTTAATTAAGCAATTATAATTCAATTTCATCTCCTCTGTTGAATTATCTAACTTCTTTAAGATAATTGCTAGTGGTTATCTTAGGATTTACAATACAATTTTTACATAATTTGTGTCCAATTTCAAATAAGTTTTACTTCCTTGTGTTGGGTAAGCACCTTATCATGGTGTATTTCCAATTCCTCACTCCAATCTCTTGCAGCGTTGTCATAAATTTTATTTTTACATATTCTGTAAACATCCAGGACATTGTTACTACTCTTTAAAGTTATTTTTAGAGCAATTAATAAGAAAAAAATTTACCTCCATTTATTCCATCTCTAGTGCTCTTCATTTCTTTGTGTAGATTCAAGTTTCTGACCTCTATCACACTCCTTTTGCCTGGAGAATCTCCTTTACCATATAACGTCTCTTATGAAGAAGTTCTGCCACCAACGAACACATCCATTCCCTCAGTTTTTGTTTGTTTGAAAATGTCTTTTTTTTAAGTTATCTTTTTTGTCCATTCATCTGTAATTGTTTTCATATCTTAACTATTGTAAATAATGGTGCAATGAATATAGGAGTGCAGATATCTCTTAGAGATAGTGATTTCATGTCCTTTGGATATACACCCAGATAGGGTTGCTGGGTCATATGGTAGTTCTATTTTTAATTTTTTGAGGAATGTCCATACTGTTTTCCATAGTGGCTATACCAATTTACATGGTACGTGATCATCGTGTATTTGACGGAGACCTTAGATTTCATTTGTGAATACTTTCTCATTAAAAAGGAGTCGTAACAATGTAAAAAAGAGATTGAAAAATTCATAATCATGTCATCCCAGCACAATTGCTACAATTTTTACTTCTGTGTGTGTTTTACATAGTGGCAATTTACATGTCCACCAACTGTGTACCAGGGCTCCCTTTTCTCCACATCTTCTCCAGCGCTTACTTATCTCTTGCCTGTTTGAGAATAGCCATTCTAACAGGTGTGATGTGATGTATCATCACGGTTTTGTTTGCATTTCCCTAATGATTAGTGATGTTGAGAACCTTTTCAAGTACCTGTTGGCCATTTACATATCTTCTCTGGAAAAATGTCTGTTCAGGTCCTCTGCCCATATTGAGTGGACTATTATTATTATTGCTATTGGGTTGTATGAGTTGTTTATATACTTTGGATATTAACCCTTTATCTTATGTGTGGTTTGCAAATATTTTCTCTCATTCTGTAGGTTGCCTTTTCATTCTGTTGATTGTTTTCTTTGCTGTGCAGAAGCTTTTTAGTTTGATGTAGTCCCACTTGTTTATTTTTGCTTTTGTTGCTTGTGCTCTTGGTGTCCTAGAAAAACCCTGCCTTGAGAACCTTCTTACTGTGGGGTGGTAATAAGGCTGCTTTTATTGTCATTTTCATTCAAAGTAATTAGTTTAAATACTGGCATCCATCAGCTTTCCTTCCTTCCTTCTTCTTTCTTTTCTCCTTCCCTCTCTTCTATTCCTTCTTCAACAAATATTTATAAACAACTTGCTAGGGACCAGCCCTCGAGGAAGCACAGATGCTTACTAGGTGCTTGGAAGCCCCAGATACCAAATATCAATATCGTTGGGGGTATCCCTAGCTTTTAAAATTCTCAGCTTTATCTTAACCACCATGGCGGGATTAAAATTTCCCTGGAATTCTACCATCTTTTAGAAGCAAAAATAATGCCAGAAGTATAATTGGAAGTCTTCTGGTCTCTGGCCTAACTGATCAAAAGAAAGTATTTTGGTGTCTTACCGACAAATCTCAGTGAACAATCAGGTAAATTGTTCATATCAATGAAGAATATTCTTGGAAGGTCTACCCAAGAGGAATGATAAGTTCAGAACTTTTCTGTTTGGTCAGGGATATCTTGTTTCGATATGCTCTGCAGTTCTATTTTACTTTCTCACAGCAGAGATTTCCAGATTTTATGTGTTTGGAAACACCTCAGGATGAATCTAATTGACTAAGAAATGATGCAAAATTCTTAAGACAATATTACTTGTAGGGCTGGGGGAACACATGTGATTGTGCTCTTTTTCGTTATTCTGCTTCTGTATTTTTTGGTACTGACTATTAGCTCAAAGTAAGGTATTAGGCCAGAGGTAAAGGTGTGTAAACATCTTAATACTTCCTCATGTAAGAGAGTATATTCTTCATTTGAATAATGCTTTTTACCATAGGAATTATACTTGAATATAGCCTCCCTGTAAAAAAAAATACACACTCCATAATCAGAGTAAAAAATTTCTCTTGATTTCCTCTCTCAATTCCAATGGAATTCCTTTATTATATATATTTCATTTGAGTCCAGTTTAAATTTTTTAAATGTGTTGAAAACACCTCTAAGAATGTGAGAGACTTCTAAAAATTAAGTAACAACACAGCTTGTAACTCCCAAGAACCTGGAGATCCCTGTCCTGCACTCTCAGAGCTTGGTTCCTGTTGAATACTCCTTATAAGGTGTCATCATGACATTCAGAAAAATAACATATAAAAGTCATATAAGCTACAGTGAAACTTCCCTTGTTCATAAAACATTTGAGCTACCTGGATCTTCTGATTACAAATTCAGTGTTTTTACTTTAAAGATGAGTACATCTTCACTCCTATACTTTTTTCAAGATCTCTAAAATTCTTTTTGCTTTAAAATTCTATGATTATTGACGGATGGAATATAAAACTTAGGTGCTTTTTTTTAAAGACACAGACTTTATTATTTTCTGTCCATTTTTTGGATGTTTTCATTAGCGCAGTAAGCTCTACCAATTTTGAGACAATTTATAGTGCACACACTAAGACAGGGATGAATAATTTCTTTACCTCTTTACCCCACTGTGTGAACAAGAGATTGTGCTGAGTGGGTGCATGGGGCACACAGAGTAGTATTTCCAGCTGTCTCCCCTCATATGATGCATGAAAAGGAAAACAGACTTGCATTGGCATTTGGGAATTAATTCATGGCTACATAGGAATGCAAGGTAGAGGCAACCCCTACCCCTGCAGTTAATAAATTTGCGTGCAGATGAGAGAGAAGAAGGCCAGGCTCTAAGGCCAAACCCACAAAAGCTGTTTCTGATTGTTACCAGGCTAATTTCTTCACAGTTTCACGATCATGAAGCCTTTTCTAACAGCCGTCTATCTTATTGCTCTCTTCTAAGGGAACTCACTATGTAAAGGGGGCATGGATTGCCTTGCAGGTACAAGGGCAGTGTCTTTCGTGATTTGGTCTCCACTTGCTGCAGTACTAGGGCCTCTGAGACCATTTAAGCCACAGCAGATATGAAGTATAATGGTGATAACTTTTTAAAAGTTCTGTTCAACTTAAGATTCTATACCATGATCCTTTCAGTGGATTTAGAACCCAGGTGATGAGCAGAAATATTGGGTTTGTCACTGATGAAACGTTCCTCTAAAATGAAATATACAATTGGAGGTCAGGCTTGTATGGTCGATTACTGATTTTGCTCTCTTAATTGACAATATGTTCAATAACTAATGACCTAATTTGCATTATTTTGTGTAAGTAAGCAGAGAATCAAAATTAAGGAAACAGAGAAATTGACTTTTTCAGTTCTGTATTTCATGAAAAATATAAAACTCCTGTTAGTGAACCATGTGACTCTTCTAGACCCTGGTTCTCCATACACAAACCCATTCCAAATGTTCCAATTCAATCAGACCAGTTATTAGATGTCATGAAAATAATGAAAGGAAAAAGAAGAGCTGGTTTAAATCATAAATAATGAAAGGAAAAATACCAGCTGACTTAAAATTCTTTTTCTTAACTAGTTTGTGTAATTAGAAACAGACATGGTCTCTCTCTCTACCAACTTTTTTGAAAGTCAGAATATTTTGCATCTTCTTGAGCTTCCCTTTTTTTTTTT
Source organism: Delphinapterus leucas (assembly GCF_059928025.1). Classification (NCBI taxonomy): domain Eukaryota; kingdom Metazoa; phylum Chordata; class Mammalia; order Artiodactyla; family Monodontidae; genus Delphinapterus; species Delphinapterus leucas. Next base: position 16,998,276 of record NC_143130.1, on the reverse strand, counting down.
TTAATTTTGAGGAGTAAAAATCTATATCATTTCAACTTTTTATTGGTCAAATAAAGACCAGAGAAGCCATTTAGTTTAAACTAAACATACCCATTGATTAACATATAAAGTTAAGGATTAACTCTGATTTGAAAATTGTGGGTTAACTTCCCCTTTGTCAGGACGTTTTTAAAAACCATCTTTATTGTGGAAATATACCATAAGATCCTGGGAAAGAATGTATTTGGATGTCAAATAGATGGTTATTCCTATAACTTCCTAAGATTTATTTTTCTACTTGGAGAAATATGAAAACTAGAATATAAGATATGGGCTTATGTGGGAGAAAGGAGAACTAAAACAAAAGAAAAAAGAGATAAAAACAAAAGCAGGAATAAGAAAAAGTATTCAATACTATACATATAAAAAAGACATCAGGTTGATTACAGAAAAAACTACTCAGTTTTTTACACCAGAATTATATTACACTCATGCCATTTTTATGATTAACAGCAACAACATAAAAGGCTTCTGGGATGCTAATTTTGTCAAGTGGGAGGTTAAATTCTACTCAAAAATAAACATAAAATGATAGTACTTTCAAGAAGGTCCATGCAATCTAGTCCCAGTGCTCTAGCCTTAGAGAGAAACGGTAAATTAGCAATGTTTGCCATCGCTTCTAGCCTTGCAAACGGTTAAAAATGTTTCTGAAGGAAAACCGCCTAGCAGAACCAATAGGGTCCCCAGCCCGCGGCACTGTCTACCCCTGTTACCGTGGCCCTTGCATTTCCCCAGCTCTTTCACCTCCGCAAATGAGCACCCCGTTCTCCAGCCTCCAGTACATCTATTATAGAAGCTTCAGATCAGAGCATGGAAACAGGGCCTAGTGCCACCCACTCCGAGGCACTGGCTGCTCTACCGACTGTCAGCGATCGAGCGACGTGTTTTGTCCTCTCCCAATCTCTCGGTTCAGGCATTTCTGGAAGGTAGCTGACAGGTATAGAGGACGATTTTCCTGCCAAAATCCCCCCCACAGTGCACGAAGCTATTTGCCATTCTTTAGAAATAAACAGAGAACATAAAGAAAAATATAAAATAGGAAAAATGTGTCATAGCACTAGAAACCTGAAAATGAACCAGTGGCCACCTCATCTGTTCAGACGGATAGATAGAACATCAGACACTCATTGATTCATTCAACAGATATTTACTGACTCAACTGTGCAGAGCTCATGTTTAGATAGATAAGTATCAATAGAAATAATGAATATTAAGATACAGTTGAATAAGCAGCAGTAAATGATGAGGTTTTTTACATTATTGTACTTAAGGGCCTAAATCATGTCTTGATTTTGCAAATTTTATAGTCTCCTGTTGCTCGGTGGTGAGAGTTTCAGCATGAGAATGAAATAATGTTATACATCGCTACCTCATGACATAGGGGTGAAAGGAGAAGTGGAGATAGGAAAGAAAGGTTTCGGGATGAAGCACTGCACTGGGTGGACTGAGATAAGGAGAGATCATTGGTCGAAGGGAAGACACAGCTTGGAGATAGTAGAGCTGTCCCTACCTGTATTCGGGGTCAGTAAAATAGCCTCTCTCAGGGAGAGATCAAGGTCCTAGGAAGTCCCTGGGGAGGCATTGGAGACTTCCCACCTCCTACATGGGTAGTGACCATTCATAGTTCAGGACCTACATGGCTATTGGCACCCAGTTTGACGATCCGCACTGGAGTTGAGTTTGGGCTAACTTGTATATGGAGCAGCAGAAATGGAAGAGAACTTACGCCTTCCCGATACGCAATCTGTTTATTTCATGTATGACGCTCAGCGAAATGGAATGACTTGCCCATGGTCGCACAGAGGATGATGAACCGTTGATAATTAGAATGTAGATTTCCCGATTCCAGCCTTTTTCCAAAGGGCTCCTTCACAGGGGTCTTCTGAAAAAGTGACCCAATACCCTCTGCCAATTTGGAATGAAGGTTGGAAAAACAGAAGCATTTAGGTGTGTCGTCTAAGAAATAAATGTCTTGGAGTTCCAATTACATGTAGGCCATCCTTTTCCTTATTCCTTAGCTCAGGTCACATCCAGAACTGTGCTGGAGCTGTCTGTTCCCGCTCGCTTTTCAGCAGTTGTGCGAGTCAGGTGACCTCATATCGGTAGCTTGATATCCACCCACCCTGAGGGGAGGGTCTTCACCATGCTCTACACCATGAAATCCATGCTGAGAAGCCAGTTGTCAAGGATTTGCCAGCACATCATGGATTACATCAGTTGCTGAATTTATAATTGGATGAAATATGCACTACGTCATTTTCGAACCTTCACTCTATGGACCAACTCTCTCCAGCAACATCATAATAGTCTGAACATAATTACCACACTTAATGAATATTAAATAATATGAGCTGTGGTATTCTTTTCTCCCTATGACTCACTTCGAACATCCTGTGACCTGCCCACTTATGTAATAAAAAACTGCAAGCTCAAGTCAGCATTATCTGGAGGGCTTGTCTTTGAAAGTTCACGTGCCTGCTCAGTATCTACATGCTGTAAACTTTGCTAGAATTAGGACGTTTACGGTCATAAATGTTCATCTCAAAGCCAGTTCCTTGCCTTCCCACAAATCTGAACCTACAGACCATTCCAGGATTGAAAGAATTTCCTTAAGGGAAGCAAAGACCACAAAATGCTTCCCTCACGCACCTGCCCCAGTACAGGGAAATAAACCACTCAAGAGAGGCTCATGCCCTGTTTACACAGAAGGTCTAGTCTTACCCGTTTTCTTAAAATTGCTGTGTGATGTAATTTTTGGTTCATGATTATATATGCTAAGTGATCTTGCATCACTATATCTGCTAAATCAGATGATCTGGTCATTTTCTTTTTCATAGAAGGAACAATTTGAATTCACCATGAAATAGTAGCTCGAAGGCAAATAGTAGGTAGTGGTGGGTGGCTTTTTAAGTCTAAATGTTTTTTCCTATTTGATTTACGTAATTGAGCTAATGGGTTCTATGATCGGCTCAATAGTCCCGTAGCTAAAGTCATCATTAGCTATTTTCTTGGCTAACCCAATAATGACCCTTAAATTGTCTCCAGTATTTCCAATTACCTTTGAAAAACATGTGGAATGTCAGAAACCCTAATAGGAAACATATATGATATGATGTTTGTAGGAAATCTACTAGGAAAACTAGTAGTTTTCACAAAGTCCTTTTAAGTGTCAAGAGGAAATGGGGAAACAAATTACAAAACAAAGACAGAGAAGGATCTGAAGAGAGGATTTTGTCTTGAGAAATACTGGAATCAACGGGTACTGGAATGATTTAGAAATCCTTTAACCCAATCGTTTCATTTTATGGTTGAGAAAACCAAGGCTGGAGATGATAATTACCTTATAAAGATAACAAGGCTAACGAGTCGCAGGCAAAATTAGAGCCCATTTTTTTCCGTTGAAAAGTGTATTTCTTGTACTAGTCTATTAAAAATATGCTTTACTTAAGAGGCACTTAAACTTCAAATTCCAAGTGGCTTAAGCCTCTCTTTCTTTTCTTTCTCTCGCTCTCTTTCTTCCTCTCTCACTCTTCGCTTTCACATAAACATAAATTGCAATTCATTTGCAGTATAATTTTCAAAGCACTGAACTAGCTGCTGAGGATGGAGTGGAGCAAGAGAACACAAGCGTGCCTGAAGCTCAGTCCCTAGCTTCAGTTGCAGCCTGCTGAGGATGGCATGTTGTATTACAGATGGTATAATGTAGTAAACAAGGAGAAATCAGAGTTGGAATAAAACTGCTGAGTGTGGATTGAGGATAAATGTCACTTTGGGTTCTAAGGTGGATCATTAGTGTTGTGATACAGGCTGGAATCTCACAGGTGGGCAATTCCTCATTGGAATAATCGGTTTGGGCTCCCATCTTGGGGTTTTATAATATTTTTCTTAATGTCGTAAAATTCGAGGAAATGGTTTTGGTCAAGCAAATTCACAAGAGAATGACTGACTGCATCTAACCTTATCTTGTTAAATCACAATGTGGAAAATCATTGCCACAGGGTCTGGAATACCTGGCAGCTGGCCATCACACTCTCTACCCTGCAGCAAAATCCATGAGCTGCTCGAAGCAGTGCATATGCATTATTTATCTTGGTATGCCCAGCACCGAGTGTGATATTTGTCACAGTGGTGGTGCTCGAGAGATGTATAGTGAATGAATGAATAAACGAGTGAACTACCAGAAGGCTGCTTGCTGAGCATGAATCTGGCAAAGGGAGTTGGATGATTCTAAGAAAGGGTGCCAGCCCCCAATTGTAAGGGTACATAGAGGCTATGAAGGATCTTCACTACACCCTCTGCATCCAGTCACCTCAGAGGCAATGACGAGATCAAACCTCTGACCTTGAAAATGTGAGCATCCGTACTCTGTACGATTATGTATGATACTCATTAAGATTACACCGTCTTGTTGGAAACTTGGCAGCTTGTCCTCCTTGCCAACTTCCCACCCTCATCACCTACCTCCATTTGAAACATCTCCAGCCTCTATACCTGAGGAAGCTCTCTCTTCTGCAGGAGTCCATACCCCAAGCCAGCAGAATACCCACGATAGCAGAGCAAGATAGATTCCTCCTTCACAAGCTGTTAAGTTGATTGTTTCCAGCAGGAGACTGAATAGTGGTGGCAGTGATTGAATTCCAAAATGACTGAATTCTTTCTGATGGATGTGTTTTGCCAAACTGCCTAAAGCAATATGACAATAAAAATGAATTGCACCTATATCATAATGCCAATCCTTAGTCGGTGATTCTTTTAAATGTTCTCTTTCCATTTAGAAGCTAAATTTATTCTTAAGTAAATTATAGTTGATATTTAAATTTAATTTTAAAATATGTACAATAAAATTGACATTTTTGTGTATAGTTCTGTGAATTTGAGCACATGTAAGAATCATGTAAGCCCTAGTACAGAGGTTCCTTAAAAAACTAAAAATAGGGTTACCATATGATCCAGCAATCCCACTCTTGGGCATATATCCGGAAAAGATGAAAACTCTAATCGAGAAGATACATGCACCCCAATGTTCATAGCAGCACTATTTACAATAGCCAGGTCATGGAAGCAACCTAAGTGTCCATCAATGATGAATGGATAAAGAAGATACAATGAAATATTACTCAGCCCTAAAAAAGAATGAAATAATGCCATTTGCAGCAACATGGATGAAACTAGAGATTATCATACTAAGTGAAGTAAGTCAGACAGAGAAAGACAAATATCATTTGATATCATGTATATGTGGAATCTAAAAAAATGATACAAATGAATTTTTTGCAAAACATAAATAGACTCACAGACATAAGAAACAATCTTATGGTTACCAAAGGGGAAAGCGGTGGAGGGATAAATTATGAGTTTGGGATTAACAGATACACACTACTACATACAAAATAGATAAACAACAAGGACCTACTATATAGTACAGGGAATACGCAATAGTTTGTAATAACCTCTAAGGAAAAAGAATCTGAAAAGAATATATATATTTATTTGAATCACTTTGCTGTACACTGGAAACTAAACACCATTGTAAATCAACTATACTTCAATTAAAAAAAAAAGAATCATATAAGCCCCACGACAATCAGGAAACAGGGTAGTTCCCCAACTCCCTCGTACCGTCATTTGTAGTCACACCCTACACTGCTCCAACCTCTGTCAACCACTGATGTAGTCTCTGTAACTAGTTTGTCTTTGTAAGAATATTATACCAAGGGAGTAATACTGTATGTAATCTTTAAGACTGGCTTCTTTCTCTCAGGGTAATGTCTTTAATATTCATCAAAGTGGTTGTATGTATCAATACTTCGTTCCTTCTATGTTAAGTAATATTCCATTGTATGGATGTACTGTAGTTTATCCACTAGCATGTTGAAGGAAATTTGAGTTGTTCCTGGCATATGGCAATTATGAACAGAAATGCTGTAAAATCTGTGTACAGGTCTTGTATGAACTTGATTTCATTTCTCTTGGGTAAAATACTTAGAGGTGGATTGCTGGATTATATGGCAAATATACATTTATTTTATAAAAATCGCCAAAGTGTTTTCCAGAGCAGCTGGACCATCTTCCCACCAGCAGTGTATGAGAGTTCCAGTGGCTCAGTATCCTTGTCAGCACTTGGTATTATTTTAGACATTCTAATCGGTATAGATTTCTAGTTTATTGTGCTTTTAATTTGCATTTCCCTAATGATTATTGATGTGGAGCACGTTTTTATGTGCTTATTTGCCTTCCTTATATCTTCTTTGGTGAAGTGCCTAAGTATTTTTCTCGTTCTTAATATTGGGTTGTTTGTTTTCTTATAGTTGACTTCTGTGCACAGAGTAAATATATTTAATTTTGACAAAGTTCAATTATCAAGTTTTTATTAGATGGACCCAGTTTTGTGGTCTTGTGCAAAATCTCTTTGCCTAGCTTCAGATATTAAAGGTTTTTTCCTATGTTTTCTTCCAAATATTTTCTGGTTTTACATTTTACTTTTAGATCTATCATCCATTTTGAACTAATATTTTATACAGTCTAAGAGTTAGGTCAAAGTTCATTTTATTTTTTGCAAATGAATACTCAATTGTTCTAAAGACATTCATTGAAATGACTGTCTTTTTCCCATTGAATTGCCTTTGCACCTTTGTCAAAAATCAATAGGCCACCAAAAAAAAAAAAATCAATAGGCCATATGTGTGTGTCTATTCTGGACTCTCAATTCTGCTCAATCAATGTGTCTATCCTTTCATCAATACCACACTGTCTTGATTATTGTGGCTTTATAGAATAAGTCTTTTTCTAATTTTTAAATTTTATTTTATTTACTTTTTTATACAGTAGGTTCTTATTAGTCATCAATTTTATACACATCAGTGTATACATGTCAAACCCAATCGCCCAATTCATCACACCACCATCCCCACCCCCCCGCAGCTTTCCCCCCTTGGTGTCCATACGTTTCTTCTCTACATCTGTGCCTCAACTTCTGCCCTGCAAACCGGTTCATCTGTACCATTTTTCTAGGTTCCACATACATGAGTTAATATACGATATTTGTTTTTCTCTTTCTAACTTACTTCACTCTGTATGACAGTCTCTAGATCCATCCATATCTCAACAAATGACCCAATTTCTTTCCTTTCATGGCTGAGTAATATTCCATCGTATATATGTGCCACATCTTCTTTATCCATTCGTCGGTCAATGGGCATTTAGGTTGCTTCCATGACCTGGCTACTGTAAATAGTGCTGCAATGAACATTGGGGTGTATGTGTCTTCTTGAATTATGGTTTTCTCTGGGTATATGCCCAGTAGTGGGATTGCTGGGTCAGATGGTAATTCTATTTTTAGTTTTTCAAGGAACCTCCATACTGTTCTTCATAGTGGCTGTATCAATTTACATTCCCGCCAACAGTGCAAGAGGGTTCCCTTTTCTCCACACCCTCCGCAGCATTTGTTGTTTGCAGATTTTCTGATGATGCCCATTCTAACTGGTGTGAGGTGATACCTCATTGTAGTTTTGATTTGCATTTCTCTAATAATTAGTGATGCTGAGCAACTTTTCATGTGCTTCTTGGCCATCCGTATGTCTTCTTTAGAGAAATGTCTATTTAGGTCTTCTGCCCATTTTTGGATTCGGTTGTTTGTTTCTTTAATATTGAGCTGCATGAGCTGTTTATATATTTTGGAGATTAATCCTTTGTCCGATGATTCATTTGCAAATATTTTCTCCCATTCTGAGGGTTGTCTTTTCGTCTTGTTTATGGTTTCCTTTGCTGTGCAAAAGCTTTTAAGTTTCATTAGGTCCCATTTGTTTATTTTTGTTTTTATTTCCATTACTCTAGGAGGTGGATCAAAAATGATCTTGTTGTGATTTATGTCAAAGAGTGTTCTTCCTATGCTTTCCTCTAAGAGTTTTAGAGTGTCTGGCCTTACATTTAGGTCTTTAATCCATTTTGAGTTTATTTTTGTGTTTGGTGTTAGGGAGTGCTCTAATTTCATTCTTTTACATGTAGCTGTCCAGTTTTTCCAGCACCACTTATTGAAGAGACTATCTTTTCTCCATTGTATATCCTTGCCTCCTTTGTCATAGATTAGTTGACCATAGGTGCATGGGTTTACCTCTGGGCTTTCTATCTTGTTCCATTGATCTACATTTCTGTTTTTGTGCCAGTACCATATTGTCTTGATTACTGTAGCTTTGTACTATAGTCTGAAGACAGGGAGCCTGATTCCTCCAGCTCCGTTTTTTCCCCCAAGACTGCTTTGGCTATTTGGGGACTTTTGTGTTTCCATACAAATTGTGAAATTTTTTGTTTTAGTTCTGTAAAAAATGCCATTGGTAATTTGATAGGGATTACATTGAATCTGTAGATTGCTTTGGGTAGTAGAGTCATTTTCACAATATTGATTCTTCCAATCCAAGAACATGGTATATCTCTCCATCTCTTGGTATCTTTTTGATTTCTTTCATCAGTGTCTTATAGTTTTCTGCATACAGGTCTTTTGTCTCCCTAGGTAGGTTTATTCCTAGGTATTTTATTCTTTTTGTTGCAATAGTAAATGAGAGTGTTTCCTTAATTTCTCTTTCAGATTTTTCATCATTAGTGTATAGGAATGCAAGAGATTTCTGTGCATTAATTTTGTATCCTGCAACTTTACCAAATTCATTGATTAGCTCTAGTAGTTTTGTGGTGGCACTTTTAGGATTCTCTATGTATAGTATCATGTCATCTGCAAACAGTGACAGTTTTACTTCTTTTTTTCCAATTTGGATTCCTTTTATTTCTTTTTCTTCTCTGATGCCATGGCTAGGACTTCCAAAAAAATGTTGAATAAGAGTGGTGAGAGTGGACTCCCTTGTCTTGTTCCTGATCTTAGAGGAAATGCTTTCAGTTTTTCACCATTGAGAATGATGTTTGCTGTAGGTTTGTCGTTTATGGCCTTTATTATGTGGAGGTAGGTTCCCTCTATGCCCACTTTCTGCAGGGTTTTTATCATAAATGGGTGTGGAATTTTGTCAAAAGCTTTTTCTGCATCTATTGAGATGATCATATGGTTTTTATTCTTCAGGTTGTTAATATGGTGTATCACATTGATTGATTTGCATATATTGAAGAATCCTTGTATCCCTGGGATAAATCCCAGTTGATCATGGTGTATGATCCTTTTAATGTGTTGTTGGATTCTGTTTGCTAGTATTTTATACAATCAGTCTTAAATCAGGTAGTATGATTCTTTCAACTTTGGTTTTTAAAAAAACTTAATAGTGTTTTGACTATTCTTGTTCCTTTTAATTTCTGTATCAATTTTAGGGTCAGCTTATCCATGTGTATAAAATATCCTGCTGAGATCTTGATAGGAATTGCATTAAATCTGTACATCAATTTATCTTTACTATGTTGACCCTTCCAGTCCATGATATATCCCTTAATTTATTTAGGTCTTTGATTTCTTTCCCTGGAGTTTCACGTTTTCTGCATGCAGATTCTGCACATGATTTGTTAAATTTTACACCTAAGACTTCTTTTTTTCAGAGCTATTGTGATATATTTTATTTATTTCAGTTTCCAATTGTTTGTTGCTTTTATGTAGAAATACAATTAATTGTTATGTGTTGACGTTGTATCCTAAAATCTTGTCAAACTTACTTATTAGTTCTAGGAGTAATGTTGTGAATCCCCCAGAAATGTCTATAAAGGAAATCATATTGGGACTTCCCTGGCAGTCCAGTGGTTAAGATTCCATGCTTCCACTGCAGGGGGCACAGATTCGATCCCTGGTCGGGAAACTAAGTTCCCTTAGTTCAGGGAACTAAGATCCTGCATGCCATGTGGCATGGCCAAAAAAAATCATCATATCAACTGTGAGTAAAAATAGTTTTATTTCTTCCTTTTTAATCTGGCCTCCAAGGTTTTTGATGACTACAGTCATATGCATTGGTGTCCCCCTATGAGCATTTTATTACTTTTCTCTGCTAAATTTCCTGTTTTGGTTTGGTTTTTTTCTTTGTCTTAGTTCTCAGCAGTTTGAATATAATGTATGCGAGTGTAGAATTTTTTTGCTATATCTTGTTTGGGGCTCAGTGAGTTTCTTGAATCTATATGTTTATGTCTTTCACCAAATTTTGGAAGTTTTTATCCATTATTTCTTCAGATGCTTTTTCTGAATCTTGATTTTCTCCTTCTGGAATTCTGATGACATGCAAATAAGACTTTTTGGAATTGTTTCATGGTCCCTGACCATTTTTCAATTTTGATCTTTTTCTCTCTGTTGTTCAGGTGGGATAATATCTATTCTTCCATCATTGAGTGCACTGAATTTTTACTCTGTCATGTCCATTCTGCTATTGAGCCATCCAGTGAATTTTTTATTTTGGTTATTGTATTTGACAGTTCTAACATTTCCATGTGGTCCTTTATACCTTCTCTTTCTTTGATGATACTTTCTATTTTAACTTTGTTTCAAGAATACTTGTGATTGCTTGTTCAAGCATTTTTATAGTAGCTACTTTGAAGTCTTTGCCAGAGAAACCAGAATCTGTATCATCTCATTTTGGGGGCATCTGTTGATTATCTTTTGCCATGTGAGTTGATATTTTCCTCCTTCTTTCTATGTCACATAATTTTGAATTTTATCCTGAGCGTTACAAATAAGATAGGGCTGTGAATCTTGATAAAATTCTATGGAGAATTTTGATGTTTTTGATTCAGCAGATAAAAAATTTTATCTGGTTAGTTATGACTACCCTTATTTGAGTTTTCATTCCAATGTCAGTTTGGTTTTCCAAACCTCTGCAGGGCTACTCAGACTGTCACCCATGTGTACCACCTAGAGGCCAGTCTGGGTCAGGGACGGTGGTCTATCCCACAGTTCAGATCTCAAGGTCTACCTGCCTCTGCTGTGTAGGTGTAGATCCAGACATAAGCTGCTCAAGCGGGAACCCAGGAGTTCACAGGCAACTTTACAAGGCTGTTTTCCTGAGCTTCTTCCTCTCCATGACCACCTTGGGACTTTCCAGTTCCCTGGGGCTCTCCTTTTCAGTCTTCAAGCCAGAAAGTGGCAGCTCATTCTATCAGGAAGACAGAGAGATGAAAAATGCAATCAACCTGGCCTACCCTCTTGGGATCGCAGTCTCCTCCCTCAGAGTTTTATATTCTTGCACAAACCCATCACCACCACCACCAGTGCAAACACAGAACAGCTCTGGGGCCAGGTTGTGAGGAAACAGAGAAAAAAATAAAAACAAAGAAGATAAAAAGTATAACAGGATTTCCCTGCTTTCTCTGAGAGTTAAGAGCTCCCCTTCAGGTTCCTGGAGACAGAACGGGAGGTCTTCTTCTGGAGCTCTCTGTGTCTGGTCCTGAGGCCCACTTCCAGGTTTCAGGCTGCATGGAGTTCAGGTCAGAGAATATGCCAAAAGATGGACAAAATGGTGGACTCTCCACCAGTTCAGTGGTACTTCAATTTTAGACATATTCCCCAATCTGTCAGCTGCTTTTGACTTTTCAGAGTCCTCAAACAGCTGCTCCGTGCATTCTGCCACATGACAAGACAGGGTGGAGAGTGCTTCCTCCATCTCAGAGGAGCTGGAAACTTGCTGGTGGATTTTTAAGTCTTATTCTTGAAGGAAAAGCTAATAATTATAGCCCTGACACTGATAGATTCAATCCTGGGGACACTGTTTGGAAATTTTAACTTCTGCTATATTTTCAAACTTCTAGAAAACTTTCAAAAATATAGTACAAGATGCTCCCTTATACTGTTGACCCAGACTTCCTAATTTTGTACATTTTGTCCCATCTGCTATCTTATTCTCTCTTTTTTTCTTCTCTCTCTCTAGATAGGTCGATTTTTTTCCCCTGAATCATTGAAAATTAAGTTGAAGACATCATGCTTGCTCTGTTACTACTTCATTGTGTGTTCCCTAAGACCAGAGAACATTCTACATAACCATAGTACAATTATCAAAGTCAAGTAATTTAATATTGACATAATGCCACTGTCTGTTCCACAATCCATATTCCAATTTGCAATTCAAGATTATGCATTTCATTTAGGTTTTGTGTCTCTTTAGTATCTTTAATCGGTAACAGCTTCTAAGCCCTTTCTTTGTCTTCCTTGACCTTGACCTTTTGAAGAATGCAAGTCCATTATTTTGTAAAATCCTCAATTTGGGTTCGCTGATATTTCCTCATGCTTGGATTCTGCTTGTGAATTTTTGGCAGGAATACCACAAAAGTAATGTTGTGTCCTTCTCAAGGAATCATATCAGGAGTCTTTTGATGTCAATTTGTCCAAATACCGGTTTTTATAACTTGGCTAAGGTGGCATCCAACAGGCTTACCCATACAAAACTAATAGAGTTTCTGCCCAAGAACAAGTCTGGGGGAATCAGTAGCTGTTTGCTCTTGTGAAACTTCTTTCTCTTGCTTTGTTTAGGTTGGTGGTTGTTTTGACCTAACATCTAGGGAATGCGTTATTTGCATTCTGCCTGGAATCAAAACAAGCTTGAGTTATTCTTTTACTGCTTGCTTGCTATTCCCGGCTGAGAGCTGTGTTGATGCCTGGGTGGCAGTGGGCCTCTCCCAGCCACTGTCTGGGCAACCACCATTATTCTGCATGCCTGTGGTGCCCAAATGAATGGAGGTTGACCAGCTCTGTGGGTGGGAAGGAAAAGATTTGCAAGACAACAAGGTCCTAATTTTCATGGGAAAAAGTCTATCCTAAACCTTACTTCTGGTTCTCGAAATAATCTAGTGAGAAAATGCTTTTTGAAAATGAATTTCAGCCAGAGCCATTCAAGAGAGTTCAGTTCCTGAAAGCGCTGGCATCTTCCACCCCCTCGGTCTCTGCAGCTCTGCGGTGTGTGATCTCGCACAAGTTGTGGATGAGTTGAGACGAGTCATCAATATTTCATTTCTATATTTATAACTCCACTGAGATGCAAGTCTGACAAAGCAAATGTCCATTAAGGAAAAAGGAAAAAAAGAAAGAAATTTGCTCCAGGGCGTTTCCTGGATATATTCACACTGATGAATTGAGGCCACATCCTCAAAGAGTTCATAATATCCAGGTGGGTCCTGGTGAATGCTTCCATCTCACTGCAAACTCAGCCATTAGTACCCAACTTCCAAAGTTACTGGAGGGATCTGAGGAAACAAATACAGCCCTGAGCCCCTGCCAGGTGAAGAACTGTTGTCTGGAGTTTCATTTGCCCCGGTAGTTTAAGGCATTTAGAGGCTAAATTATGGATTCATCCTTCATCGTGATTTATTAGTCTCAATATTTCGATGCACCCTTTTCAGAGACTTGAGTGCCCCGACTCAGCACCATGAGAGCAAGAACCTTGAGTAGCTTGCATTCCTGGATTTTTCTAGGTTTCCCTCTCCACAGAATTCAGACATTTTAAAAAAACATTACAGATGTGACAAGTGGAGCGGAGAATGGCCCAGGGCTAGAGAGGAAATTCTTCAGTTCTTGTTGCTCCAGTAGCCAGAAGTTTCTCGGGGCACATAGATAAAGTCTATGCAGACACACAACTCGTCTTCAACCCTGCCTGAGAAATGTAAGGATTGCCCTTGTCACAGGGAAGCAGTCCGTCACTGCATTAGCACTACCCTGCTTTACCTCTGGCTCTCACTTCCAGCTCTCTCCACTTTCACAGTGAACAAATTGGTCGTTTTTGACACAGTTATAGAAGTGTATAGGTATCCTTTTTTGTTGTTTTACACTTTGGGATTCCTGGGATGCTTTCTTTACTACACCTCTCTTTTCCTTATACGTTCAAGATTCATACGTCACTCTCCATTTCACACCTGTCTGTCCTCAATATGTCTCTCATTAGAATTGCTTATTCTTTCTAGTCGTCTTCTGGGGAGTGAAATATGCTTGAAACAAGCCCCTGGTGACGACTTTTGGCCATGTCTGTTTGGAAGGCCATTGAAGTCCCACCAGTTCTGGGAGGCCGTGAGGTAGAGGTTGGCAGTAGACCCAGGCAGGCAAGAAAAGGTCTTCCTCTTGAGGTGATCCTGAGATGTTTACCCACCTTGTTTGTGGATGAACCTTTATGGTTGATGGGGGCAGGCACCTCTCAGGTATCTCTCTCCGAGATACTTCTGACTGGCTTGGACTTCTCAGCCCCTACTTAGTTAGAGACAAGGACAAGGAAGATGGCAAGGAAGAGAGTCTGAGTGAATTTATTGTGAGTCCGAATTCCTCAGCAACGCTGTCTTCCAGACCTCCATGCAGCTCTCCGTCTTCCCACTTTTCCCTGGAGTAACGTTTCTGCTTGCTTTTCCCTCTCTATTTATTTATTTATTTTTAAGGTTTTTTTTGTGTTTTTTTTTTTTTTTAATATGGACCATTTTTAAAGTCTTTATTGAATTTGTTATAATATTGCTTCTGTTTTACATTTTTTGTTTTTTTGGCCGCGAGGCATGTGGGATCTTAGCTCCCCGACCAGGGATCGAACCCACACCCCTTGCGTTGGAAGGCGAAGTCTTAACCACTGGACCAGCAGGGAAGTCCCTTCTTCTCTATTTAGAATGATGCTTATAGTCCTTTGAAGCTAAAATGCTCCTTAGAGCTTTTCTAGTCTAGTGCCCTATTTTGACAGATGGTGAAACTGCACCTCTTTAGATATAGGAACATGGAAGAGAACAGTAGAAAAAGCTGGGGTTTGAAGTCAGAAGAACTGGGGTTCACTTTTTTTTTTTGCGGTACGCGGGCCTCTCACTGTTGTGGCCTCTCCCATTACGGACCACAGGCTCCGGACGCGCAGGCTCAGCGGCCATGGCTCATGGGCCCAGCCACTCCGCGGCATATGGGATCCCCCTGGACCGGGACACGAACTCGTGTCCCCTGCATCGGCAGGCGGACTCTCAACCACTGCGCCAGCAGGGAAGCCCTGGGGTTCACTTCTGACTCCATTTACTTAAGGTTCAGTGCCTCTGAACCTTAGTGTCTCATCAGTAAAATGACAACAATGATTTTGGTCCTATGAACTTTCTGAGAATTAAAAGAGATAACATATGTAGAGTGCCTAGCACAGTGACTGGTATATAGTAGGTGCTTAATAAGTATTTATCTCCGTTCTCTTTTCTCAGTATCTTCTCCAATGTCATCTTTGAATGTCTCCTTATTCTCTCCCCAATACCTTTCTCTTAATTAACTCTCCCAAGAAACCACCTTGCTTGTTCTCTTGCTTTCCACCTGCTTCTGTCTCTCTCACTGTTTCTCTTCCTGGTGAGTCTGAAATCCTACTTACAGCTCCCTGCAGGCTTTCACTTTCATCCAACTACGAGGATCATTTCTTTCAAAGGCAATTTCTGGAAGCATTTCTTGATTCCTACAGGCTTCAGGCTCTTTCCCCCTTTGAGCTCCCATCTCTCTTCCCATCTGCATCACTCCCATTGACTCGCCACACTTTGGCTGTATTACTGGTTCTACTGGTGTGCATGTGTCCTACCTCCTGAGCTAGAATGGAAGATCCCATTTATTTTTATTCAGGTAAAATTGACGTACAATATTATATTAGTTCCAGATGTACAAAATAATGATTCAACATTTGTATACATTGAGAAATGATCACCACAATAAGTCTTGTAAGCATTCATCACGATACATAGTTACAGGATATATTTTTATGAGGAACTTTTAAGATTTACTTCCTTAACAACTTTCAAATATGCAGTGCAGTGTTATTAACGATAGTCTCCATGCTGGACGTTACATCTCCATGACTTATTTATTTTATAACCGGAAGTCTGTACTTCTCAACCTTCTTCACCCATTTCGCCCAGCCCTCACTCCGGTCTCTGGCAACCACCAATTTGAATCTCTGAATCTGTGAGCTTAGGGTTTTGTTCTTGTTTTGGCTTTTGTTTTTAGATTCTACATATAAGAGAGGATCATATGGTATTTGTCTTTCTCTGACTTATTCCATTTACCATAATGCCCTCAAGATCCATCCATGTTGTCACAAATGACAGGATTTAATTCTTTTATGGCTGAATAATATTCCACTGTATTTTTATGCCACATTTTCTTTATCCATTCATCCATCAATGGACATTTAAGTTGTTTCCATATCTTGGCTATTGTAAATAATGCTGCAATAACCACGGGGATGTATATATCTTTTTGAGTTAGTGTTTTCATTTTCTTATGGTAAATACCCAGGAGTGGAATTGCTGCATCATACAGCTGTTCTTTTTCTAGTTTTTTGAGGAACCACCATACTGTTTTCCACAGTGGCTGCACCAGCTCACATTCCTACCAACAGTGGGCAAAGGTTCTCTTTTCTCCACATCCTCACCAACACTTGTTATTTCTTGTCTTTTTGATAAAAGGCATTCTGACAGGTGTGAGGTGATATCTTATTGTGGTTTTGATTTGCATTTTCCCAATGATTAGTGATGTTGAGCATCTTTTCATGTTTCAAATAGCCATTAGTACATCTTCTTTGGAAAAACCGGTGGTATGTTAGATTATCTGCCCATTTTTAATGGGATTGTTTGGGGTTTTTGGTACTGAGCTGTTTGAGTTCTTTATATATTTCGTATGTTAACTCCTTATCACATATATGATTTGCAAATATTTTCTCCCTCTTTCAGTAGGTTGCCTTTTCATTTTGTTGAGGGTTTCCTTTGCTGTGCAAAAGCTTTTTAGTTTGATGAGTCCCTTTTGTTTATTTTTACTTTCATTGCTTTTGTTTTGTTGTCAAATCCAAAAAAACCACCACCAAACCAATGTCAAGGCGTTTCCTGCCTATGTTTTCTTCTAGGAGTTTCATGGTTTCAGGTCTTACATTCAAGTCTTTAATCCATTTTGAGTGAGTTTTTGTGTATGGTGTAAGACTGTGGTCCAGTTTTTTGCTTTTGCATGTGGTTGTCCTTTTCCCATTGTATATTCCTGGCTGCTTTGTCAAAATTAATCGACCACATATATATGGGTTAATTACTGAGCTCTCCACACTGTTCCATTAACTTATGTGTCTATTTTTATGCCAACACTATACTGCTTTGATTACTATGGCTTTGTAATATAATTTGGAATCTAGGAGCATGATGCTGCCAGCTTTGTTCTTTCTCAAGATTACTTTGGTTTTTTGGGGTCTTTTATGGTTCCAGACAAATTTTAGGATTGTTCTACTTCTGTGAAAAATTAGAAGATTCCTGAGAGCTGGACCTACTCTATATATTTTTTAGCTATTATTTCTTACCAGGTCTCATAATAATCTCTCTCAAATGGTGGAGACACAATAAATATTCATTGGTAGATTAATAGATTCCTATTGCCTCTTCCCCAAGATACCTTGTCCTTTATGAGAGGGGACAAATATACCATGCGTTGAATATTAGGTTGCCTTTTTACAGCTAATGGAATGTCCACGAGTAATGACACACTAAGTAAAAGTGTGCAGTCCTTACGTTCAGTGGCCTGCAAACACGCTGCCACAATGAGGGGTTATGAGCACATCACTGCGTCTGCACGTTGGTTTTTCTGTTTGCACTGGGAAAACACAGAAGCCTGTGGCTGTGGTGATGAACTCACCTTTTCCCTCTTGGAACACAAAACCATTTCCCATGTACCTGTGGGCCATCTCAGAGACCCATCCATCAGGGCTGGAGAGGCCCTATTAAGCCATCCAGGCTGTTCTACAGAGAGGCAGCCTGCTCCCCACTGTGCATTTGCCAGCCCTTCATTCTTTTCACTTGAAGCCCTTCAGACTGAATTTACAAATGGGTTTTAAACTGGATCACCTAAGATGAATTTCTGTGCTCAGTCAGATGCTAGCAGTGTATTACTTGGGTTGTGTAAAATGGGAGTTTAGTGAGGTTAATTTCTCCCTCCTCCCCACCTTAGGCTAATTATTGAAGAAAGTGTTTGCAGACCTGGAACTTCTCATAATTCATCCTGCCTTCTGTTTCTTTAGAGTCGGGGCTCATAAATCTCTGTTTGTGATGACATAATCGGTTACAAGAGGAATGAGGTAGTATTGCCAGCCGAGAATTACAGCTTCTGACAGATTCCAAGCAAACCAAAAGAGACTCATCCGGAGAGATATACCCCCGCCCTTTTCTTCCCTGACTCGCAGGAGTCGATGTGTTGAAACACTCTCCTGAACAAGGGTAGCCACAGCATATTAAACTAAGAGAATTTGATGCTTATTTGAAAACATAGACTCCCCAAACCTTATGAAGATAATAAACATACCCTAAGAGGAACAAGTCGCTTCAAAATTTATTGTCTATTAGCAAGTGTAGTGTTAAAAAATATATCAGATCAACATCTTCCTCTTTAGAGATCACTTACCTTTGAAATATAGTCAAATATAATGTGATCTTCCATTTAAAATTTCTGCTTCCCTCCTCTCTTTATAGTGTCTATGAATTTACATCTCTTTGACATACGTATATATTATGCATTCGAAAAAAATTATATAAAGAAAGTGAGAATCGTGGTGCATTAGAGCTCTAAGAACATTTATAAGATTTAGTCCAACCCCTAATTTTAGAGATGCAGACGCTGAGATCCAAACGTATGTCTGAGAGCTGTTTGCTGAAAGCAGGGTTAGTGTCATAGATGAGGTGGGGTCCAGGCTTCTAAACCCAGCCCAACAGTCTGGGGGCCACACTGCCCATTAGCAAGATGTCAGACAGACAGACATTTCCATTCATCTTGGCACACTCCCATCAATGGTTATGAGAATTCTATTATTAGAAAAAAAGCTAATGTAAGTATTCTCATTTCACATTCAGGAAATGGAAATGAAATGGAAGAATATTGAAGTTCACTACATAGAACATTGAAGTGGTTCTACCGTCCCTGTCTTCATCTTTACTGTTTTGATTTTTTATTTTTTGGCCACACCACGCAGCTTGCAAGATCTTAGTTCCCTGAGCAGGGATTGAACCCACGCCCTCGGCAGTGAAAGCGTGGAGTCCTAACCACTGGACCGCCAGGGAATTCCTGTCTTCATCTTTAAAATGATGGGGTTGAGTAGTTGATCCTTGAGTCTTCTCCAACTGAAATACTCAAGAATTCTAAATCTTGCTGAATATTCTCTGTGAGGTTTGCGCTTTTCCTCTCCTGAAATATTGCTCCTTAACAATCCTAAACCTTCGTTTTCCCCAAATACAAAACAGAGCTAATTATATTTAACAGGGCAGTGGTGACAGTAAACAAGATGATACACATAAAGCACATTTAATTTCTTGAATGAAAAGCAATGAACAGTAAACCACTTAGAGCAGCTCACAAATAGCAGTAACTGTAGAATATAATCATCTCTCAATCCATGTACGGATTACTCTTTGGTGGATTATTTCTAGGAAATGTTCCATTTCAGGTTGACTCCCCTGCCACTCAGGATGTACCAGGACAAGTCAGGATGAACTCAAGGAAACACTAAGCACTTTTAATATTTAATAAAACCATCTATTATTAGAAAGGTAATTTGCTATTGCTTTGAAAATATAAATCCCAATACACTTCAGACCCAGGGTTTAATGGCATTTTGCTTGTCATTTGAGATTACGTATATACGTTCCCTCCCTTAGCAGAGCTATGTGAGGGCCGATTATAATGCCTTTTATAAAATTCAAAACATGTTTTTTGTGTATTATAATTATTTTCTCCTTTATCATCTCACATGCAGGTATATCTGTCAAGATACTTAAAATTGGTTCCTGCTCTCAAATGAACTTTCTGTGGCTTGATCTTGGCATCTATTACATGGACAGGATAGCTGCCATCATGGATGTGGCTTGAGCAGAGTGATCTAAATCTGACTCAACATAGCCCCGTAGCCAGCTGATTATTTGTTTCAAATGTATAAATCCTTCTGCATATAGTTAATGGCAAAGAGTAAAGGCTTGCCTTAGGAAGGAGCACAAAGCCACCGGGGTTACTTTGGTGTCAGGAATCCCTTTTAAGAAACAGAAGGGAAGACACCTGAAACTAACACAACATCGTAAATCAACTATACTCCGATAAAAATTTTTTTAAGAAAAGGTTACACACAGCATGATTCTATTTATATATTATTTTTGAAATAACAAAATTATAGAAATGGATAACATATCAGTGGTTGTCAAGAGTTAAGGAGTGAACTGGGGCAAGAGAAAAATGAGGGTGGCTATCAAAGGGCACAGTTCCTTTGGTGATGGAACTGTTCTTTACCTTGACTGTATCAATGTCAATAATCTGGTTGTGATGGTGTGCTATAGTTTTGAAAGATGTTATCACTGGGGGGAAAATGGTAAAAGGCACATGAATTGTTCCCTGCATTATTTCTTACAGGTTCATGTGAATCTCTTAAGTATCTCAAAATTTTAAAAGATGAATGCAAAAAAAAAAGAAAGAAAGAAGGAGAAGAAACAGAGGGGAAAGGTGGGCATGAATTTTTGTCTGTGTGGTGAACCCAGCCTGTAGATAATAGTATCTCTACATTATTTCTCTTGCCTATCAATCCTCACCAAACTTGAAGGAGTTAAGAAGATATTGTGTAAAGAGTGGAAGTTTCAAAGAAGACTTAATGAACAAATTAAAGTATTATTGAAGTATTATGTGCAATTCGCCACTCAAATCATTAAAGGGAATATAAACAAACTGACACCTTTCTGAAGCGGGGCAACCAGACTTGAAAGAATCCATGTAGTCTGAGGAGCAGACACGGAAATGGAGATGTTGTACCTGGAGATGACAGACCCAGTGGGGACATGTTAGGTGTCTTCAAATATCTGAAGTGTTGTCATGTAGAAAAATGACTTTAATTCTTCTACTTGGCTCCTAGGGATATGGAAGGGCAGATTTTAGTTTCTTATAAGGAAATGTTTTCTAAGGGCTGGAAAGATGGGGAGATTCTGTAGACCATGAGCTCCCAGTAACAGAGGCTTGGGGCCCAGTGTGGGTGAACATAGTTTAGGGGAGGCCAATGCTGGCAGAAGTTTGGAGTGGATGACCCTCAAGGGTGCTTCTATCTCAGAGATGCTATAATTTTAACAGAGTGGCTTTGGCTAAATGACTGTTTAGCTCTCTGTCTTTTCATGTATAAAATGAAAGATTGTCACAGTCACTAGCTCAGCGATTGTCACTCATTTTTTTCAGAATGGTGAATCTCTTATTTCCCCCTAAATGAAATCTTGTGTAGAACTCTAATGTAAAAAAGGAGAGGGAAGTTTTTGTGTTTGGAAAAGGGGATTGAAAATCTGGAGCTCTGGCCCTCGGCCTTCCCATCTCCTCCACCCCTTCCTCCCCTTGGGCAGCTCTGAGTACCTCTGAGCAATCTGGAAACTCGTCTGAAAACCACAAGATTAAATGCTTTCTGATATTCCTAGCATAGCTACAATTTTATGATTGTCATATAATTCTACAACTACTCTCTAACTAGATTAATAAACACTAAAATTTATTTTTCAACCTGTTTCAGGCTTGAGGCTTCCAGAAGGGAAACTATGTAGCCGAGTGGTTAAAAAGATCAGCTCCGGGATCAGCAGAGCTTGGGTTCAAATCTCAGCTCTGTATCTTAGTTTCGTGACACTAGGTGAATTGCTTTGCCTCTCCAAGACTCAGGTGATGAATGTAGAGAAAAGACCCATCTTATGGAATTTTGGGGAGGATTAAAAAGATCATTTATGAAAAACTCATGTTATGTTTGAAATGTGAAATAAGTGCTCAGCTAGGTGGCTACTTTATTAATAAAAAGACCAAATTAGACCGAGCAAAACATTTTCTTCCGTATCGATTTAATTTCTTTTTAAAAAAACTTTATTGGGGTAGAGTTAATTTACAATGTTGTGTTAGTTTCAGGTGTACAGCAAAGTGAATCTGTTATGCATAGACATATATGCACTCTTTTTTAGATTATTTTCCCATATAGGCCATTACAGAGCATTGAGTAGAGTTCTCTTTGCTATACAGTGCATCCTTATTAGTTTAGATTTAATTTCTTATACCGGTAATAAGAATTAGAAGCCAACAACCTTATCGTTACCTTCTGAAGCTTGGAATAAGATAGGTCCATCCAGAGGAGGA
Source organism: Delphinapterus leucas (assembly GCF_059928025.1). NCBI lineage: Eukaryota > Metazoa > Chordata > Mammalia > Artiodactyla > Monodontidae > Delphinapterus > Delphinapterus leucas. The sequence goes on along the minus strand of NC_143130.1, from coordinate 16,976,207 downwards.
AATACAATGACATTGACATCAGCCTCCAGCACCACCACTCACTCTTCTGTATGACCTTCATCAAAGTTCTCGGCCACCTTAGGACTCTTCCCCATTAATAAATGAAGCTTACATTTTCAATGTAAAGAGATGCTTTTAAGAAGGATTGAGGTTCAGTTTATCCAAGAGAGCCTAACTTTTTTTCCCATTTATTTCATTATTTATTTATTCATTGAGAGATATAGTTGATGTGCAATGTTTATATTGTATACATACAATATTTATTTTCGGATGTACAACATAGGGATTCACAATTTTAAGTGTTGTATTCCATTTATAGTTATTATAAAATATCGGCTATATTCCCTATGTGTGTATCCTTGTAGCTTATTTACAAGACAGCCTAACTTTGGGGACAACTTTCCCAAAAGCCAAAAGCTTTCTTGGGAAAATCCCAGAGCTGCCTCTAAATAACCCTAAGACAGTCCCTAAGAATAACCCCAAACATTCTTGTTAGTCCTTTTTTTCTGTCTAAAGATTGCGTATTCTTCTTGCCTAAAGTGGAAGCATATTTGTGCAGCAAACATTGCCTGCACGCTTACTCTGCATAGAGTTTTGAAGAAAACAGGAACCAGAATAAATCCTACCGTTATAGAACTGATGGTTTTATTCAGAGACTTGCAACCACACGGTAGAGGTTCTTCTAAGATGATTTGCAGCAGCCCTTTATATCCCTGGGTTCCAAGCTCCAGCACTAACTCTCTTGTTTTCCTCCGTATTCCTGAGAACGCCCATCCTTAAAGATTGGAGGAAACAGTGAGAATACGGTTAATATGCCTAATTCTCCTCCTTCTTATCTGTCATTTAGGGAGAGCTGATGTTTTCCACAACCTTAATAAATTTAAGATTCAATCTTTAGTTGATGGGATGCATAAGAAAGATACTTTTCTGCAGCTTTCTATTCTGAAATTTTGCCGATCCTTGCTGACCTTTACTCTGAATTATGGAACCAAGTATCAGTACGTAGAGGAACGTTCCTGTAAACAAAAAAGAATACATAGCAAACACTGCTTCAAAACAACATAACAAGCAACATACAGAAAAGCAAATCAAGGGCAAGGAGCTCTTGCCCTTGGGGAAAGGACTCTCTGGGTAGGTATGTTTCATTTGGGTTTGGAAGGAGGTGGTAAGCATATGCATACTGGATCCCATTTGTTTCTGTTTTCTTGGAAGTTTTGAAAGAAGGCTGAGAGCACAGATATAGATTAGGACTGCCTGTCTAAAGATGATACCAAAGGTAAGTGTACTTTGGGGTTTAACAGTTTAACATGCTTGCTGGAAGCTCTTTACTGACTGGTTACTAGGAGACAGCATGATTCATTCCTTCCTTCTCCTCTGTGGCCAACCTCCTGTCATTTATCACCCCACACATTGGATCAAGACTGATAGAATCTTCAGAAAAAATTATGGAGTGCTCTATTCTCGTAAGGAGGCACTAAACTGTGGAAATAAAATGATCCCTGAAGATGAGGTCTACTCAGAAAGCGTCCCCACATATGTCCTGTATGCACTGACAGCCTAGGGCTTTACTCCTGGTAGAGAAACACAAGATAAAATAGAAGCAATATATTTTTTAAAAAGCCCCACACATGGCAATATTGAAACCAATATGGACAGTAAATACTGTATCTTCCCTAGAGATTTTCTCCCCAACTTTCTGAATAACTATATTTAATTATAGCCCAGTGTTCCTAATTTCCATAAAATGAGATACTTAAATATTCCTTTAATAACCTTTCTGAAGATTTGAATAACTGGAATAGCTTAATTGCGAATTCCAAACAATCAGATCTTCCAAGATAATTATAAATTAAAATACAGGGCTTCCCTGGTGGTGCAGTGGTTGAGAGTCCGCCTGCCGATGCAGGGGACACGGGTTCGTGCCCCGGTCCGGGAAGATCCCATATGCCGTGGAGCAGCTAGGCCCGTGAGCCATGGCCGCTGAGCCTGTGCGTCCGGAGCCTGTGCTCCGCAGCGGAAGAGGCCACAACAGTGAGAGGCCCGCGTACCAACCCCCCCCCAAAAAAAATACAAATTATAAGACATTTAAGAATTACTGTGGGTATGAATTGACATATAGAAAACGTTGGTCACCTATGCACCAACCACTACCTCTAGGGCATCAGCTCTAATGTACAACTTGTTGGGAATTTTAATCAAGGAACATTTAATGTATTTTCATAACACATCTTTATTGTCAGAGACAAAGCCTAGATAATATAAGCCTCACCTGATAGGAGAAGAAAGTGTTATTAAAGATCAAAAGAATGGGAAACTATGCCCACATGGGAATGATTGTGTGCGTGTGAGAGCTAGGGCCAGCGGTGAGGCCAACACACAAGTGTGAACATAAGTGAGGGGAGATGCGGCAGGTGTGTATTTTGCAATATTTGCTGAAGTTTTCACTCTGTATTCTACCCTTACCTTCTTCACCTGTTTCAGCAGATATCAAGATCAGTGCCTGCTGGGGATTTGCAGCAGGGAAGAAAGCAAAAATTGTCAAAATTCTACAGCCATTGAGAAGTGCAGTGACTCAGGAGAGAGTGTCTATATGCATCTTCCGGGGAGATAAGGCGGGGGGAGGGCAGGGAAGGAGGGAAGGAGGGAGGTGATCTCCCTCTGAGCAACTCAGATCTCCCCAGTTCAGGCAGGTGAGGGCTTGCTCCCTGCTCTGGGCACCATCTTGAGGCTGACGCGGGGCCTCAGGGGAGGTGGGCAGGTGATGCCCCCAAGACTCGCAGCCCCAAGCTTCGCATAGAAGCTGCAGAGCAGAGCTCATCCCGGGCCCTGGGACCACGTGCCACCAGGCAGACGGAGGAACCTTGGCCACCCGAGGTCTCAGCATCAGATCCCCAGACGCTGCTCAGACACGCCGAAGGTGGTGATGAGGAAGCCCCAGCAGTGGCTCAGCCTTTCTTTCCTCCAGCCCAGAGGGAAAATGACTTAGAGATGATGTGAAGGTGATTGATGAATGGGAAACCACCAGACTGTATAAACTAAAATTTATACCTGCTACAAAAGTATAGAGCTTTCTACCCTGTGTATCCCAACAAGCACGTGCTCTGAGACAGACTGCTGGGCTCTGGCCCCAGCTCCACCACTACCTAGCTGTGTGTGACCTTGGCAAGGCTCTTAACCTCCCTGACCTCAGTTTCTTCATCTGTAAACCCGGGATGAACAATAGCATCAATACCAATCTTACAGGCTTGTTGCAAGAATGAAGCAAGAGCGTCTGAATCTTTGACACAGAGCCAAGCCTCGATAATTATCAGATATTATAATCATCATGAATGTTATTATTTATCAGTAGTTTTCTTTTTTTTAAATAGTTTTATTCTAGAACTGCCCCAGTTGTTACCTAAATGTGAAGGAGAGATTTATACCTAAAAATAAATTTCAATTGATACCCTAGTTATTTGTGGATTTTCTTTCATCATAGGCTTAAAAAAATAAACAAATACACAAAAATCTCTTTTTTCCTTTCGGCCCCCAGGAGACTACTAAATTGTATGTGAAACAAACACCTTCAGGGGAAGTGTTTCTGGGAGAAAGAGCTTCTTCCTAGATTTTCAATAGTTTGTTGAGTCCTGACTAGGGGCAGTTCCTCCCAACAGCCAAGTCGGAGTGCCAGCTCTGAGGGTAGCAAGTCCAGCCAACTCTTTTTTTCCATCCAACAGGAATCAGATTTCTGATACCCAAAAATCCAACAAGCTCTTCAGGGTCTTGGAACACGTGCCAGATAGAGGAGGGAGGAGGATAATTCTTTCTTATAAATGACACATATGGGAGTGCTCTGAGATGAGCCGGATTAATTCTGTGGGAATTCAGAGTGCAGGTGGGTGCAAGAGTCTGTGAACTGTCATCCCTGGTTTACGCTGGGAGGACAGTTTATGAAATGAGTCTGTATTGAATTGTTGTGACAATACGTAAGGGTTGTGAGTGAAATAAGCAAGTGATTTGTCTACAGAATTGCCTGAGCGGGACTGAGGGCCCTGCAGACAGTCCCCAGGACGCCACAGTCCAGCCTCGGCCCCTGACCTCTAAGTAAGTGGAAAGCTAACGGGCTCTGTACCTGGTGGCTGTGACTCTCCTGGGTAGATGTGACGCAAGTGGACAGAGGTGGGCAAGTGTGTGCTACCCCCATCCATGCAACAGTGCATGTATTCACTGATGTCTATTTGTTCATGGCCTTGTGGACCTCATTTCTCTAGGTGGTCTGTTCCAGTGGCACAAACTGTGGGCTCCCCAGCTCTGCACACACAGGTCAGAACCCTCTTAGTACAGCCCCACCTCCCCGCAATCCTTCACCTTCCCCATGGTCTTGACCCTTAGCATCTCCTACTTGGCACCTTGAAAGTCCTGGGGCCAATGTCTTAAGTTTTGACCTGTAGAGCTGCCTGAGCTCTCCCTTCTTCATCATATAAGATGCTCCAGACTCCAGGCCTGGGGGTACACATGCCTCTGCACGGTTCTCATGCTCTTCAGCCAAGGAAAATGTATTCAGAGAAGTCCTGTCCCTCAGGGTGTGAAGCTGGTCCAGGCCCCTTGGAGGATACAGAGGCTCTTTCTTCCTGCATGGGGTTATGCCCTCACAGGAAGATGGCTACAGAACTGGATATCTCTGGGGCAAATGGCACAGAAGGGTTAAAATAGATACAGGTTATTTGAAGGGGGAGGACGCTCCTGGGTAGGAGCCTCAAGGAAGACCCTCGGGTCTGGAAAGGGAAGGAGAACCGTGGCCGTGTGGGTCGGGGTAACAGGGTGAGGAGAGGCTTGGGCTTATAAAAGAAGTATTTGGGAGGCTTTGAACCTGGGTCTGAGGTTCCCTCAGAAAACTGTAGCAGGAAGACGGCAGCTGAGTGGGAATCAAGACATTTTACTCTTCTGAGTTCTTTGAAGATAGAGTATTATCTAGAAATAACTCCATAATGTAACTTGAAGAATAGTCATGGGACATGGGGGGGGGACACGGGCTCAAAGACCAGAAGCCCCAAACCCACTGGGACTTGGATCCATCTCCTGAGGCCACTGTAACAAGTTACCACAAAATGGGAGGCATAAAACAACAGAAAAGTATTCTCTCACAGTCTTGAAGGCCACAAGTCCAAAGTCAGTATCACTGGGTCGAAATCCAGCTCCTTCCTGAGCCTCTGGGGGTGAATTGCTTCCTTGTTCCTCCAGCTGTCAGAGGCGTCGGGCGCTCCTGGGCTGCTGTGGCTGCATCACGGCAATCTTTGCCGTGTGGTAACATCGCCTCCTGTGTGTGTGTGTGTGTGTGTGTGTGTGTGTGTGTGTGTAGACCCTCCCTCTTATAAGGAAACGTGGTTGCATCTAGGGCCTACTGGACAATCCAGAATAATCTCTCTATCTCAAGATCCCTGCCTTAATCACAGCTGCAAAGACTCTTTTTTTGCCGTGTAGGGTAACATTCGCAGGTTTCAGGAATTAAGGCGTGGGTATTTTGGGGGGGCTATTTTTCAGCCTACCACAGAGCTCATAATTATACAGACTGTCTTGAATTTCTCAGCAGTTACTCAGTTGTGCTTTACTGACCCAAAGGGGTTCTGTCCTCCCCAAGTGCCTCTTTCCCGTTCAGATCTCTGGCCTAAGTCTAAAAACTAATGCAGACCCCACTTGGCAAAGTTCTCTTCTCAAACAAAACCTTTCCAGATCTTACCAACTTCATTAAGAAATGTAGAGGGGCTTCCCTGGTGGCGCAGTGGTTGAGAGTCCGCCTGCTGATACAGGGCACACGGGTTTGGGAGGATCCCACATGCCGCGGAGCGGCTGGGCCCGTGAGCCATGGCCGCTGAGCCTGCGCGTCCGGAGCCTGTGCTCTGCAATGGGAGAGGCCGCAACAGTGACAGGCCCGTGTACCGCAAAAAAAAAAAAAAAGAAAAAAAAGAAATGTAGAGAAACAGGTCAGAAGCTCTTTGTAGACGGTGGGTCTCATTGTGCATGAGAAAGCGGTGAAGCTTTGTAAAGGGATGACCATTTGGAAATGCCTTTAGAAATCCAAATACAAAGACTTACGATGGTTTGACATAGATTTCATACCCCCATCTACCAATTACCACTTATGTCTTTGTTCCTTATTTTCATTATTTTAATGTATTCCGTCTCACAATTGTAAAAAGGAGCCCAGCTGTGCATTTCAGGGTCATGATTGCACATCTTAGGAAGTTCAAGCCCCTGTCTTTGACTGTATGCTTTCTAATACCACCCAAGGTGTACCAAAATTGCCCACAAATGCACAGTCTGTCAGGTCTTATTGCTCAAATGAAACCCACTTCCACAGTAGCACGAGGAGGGAGGGGGTAGCTCCCCTGCTATTTGCATCGGCACTTGTCCTTGGGAAATGCTGAATCTTGGCACTGAAAGAAAGTGTAAAAATGATCAATTTGTCACCTAATATGGACCACTGCACTCACAAGACTGCAACTCCTTATATTAATAGAGATTAGGATATAACTTTTTAAATTTGGAGCCTCATTACACAGTATAAATAAAAGTAGAGCCCCAACTATATCATCTTTAATTGCCTCTGTACAGAATACTGACTGTCTACTGAGGTCTTGGCCGTGTGTTTCTGGGGAGCCAGCAGAGCTTGTGCCTTGGTTTGAAAGGAAAGGCAGAAAAGATATGTGGGTATCATTAAGAGAGGGCAGAGCTGGATGCCTGTAGCCATTCCAACTAACATCACAGTTGAACAAAATGTGTGAGCAAAAATATGACGGGATCGTCAAAGTGATGCCTTCCTGTGTGTGGCGTTGGAAGGAGGAGGTACATTCACCCATGTGAGTGTACGGAGCCGTCCAGCCTCTTCTACTCAGTGTTCTTGTTACCAAGAGTTTGAAAATATCCACAGTTTTCACTCTTAGTCTGGCAGAGACCCAGAGAGAGATGTTGGTACTCAAGCTGTGATTGCTGAGTCTTTTAGCATCCCTCTGGACAACTGATTAAAGCAATTGATCAATACTGAAGTTTGAGAAAAACCAGTGTGAGTATGTTACAGACAACGTCGCATGAATAAATAACTCAGATAATGGCATTTGTCTTACTATCAAGCTCATCCATAATTTAGCAAGAATATTACCCATTGAAAGAACACCTAGGACGCTCTGTGCCAAAATAAAGAGTTAATTGGTTTCTATCTTCTGGGAAGTCTCTCAAACAAGATGGGGAAGGGAAAGTGGCTACCTACTATAATAATAAACATAAAGCAGCTCCTAAGCCATACCCTCATCTGCTGGAGACTTTGCTTGAATTGCACTTCAAGGAGCATCTTTGGGATCCACCTTCTACAACTCAATAGAAGCTTTTAGAAAGGTCTTTTTCTTTTCCAAGTAGGAATCAAATCTGTATCATAGAAAAATATAATTCACTGCTTTAAAATTAATTCACTGCGCACTGGCTATAGCGTGTATAAATAAGTTCCTCCTGGGATTGAAATGTTTCTGTAGCATAAATGAAACGTTACACGAGGCATTCCTCTCCATTCTGGCCGGTATGGGCTTCAGTTATAAATGGCTAATTGTGCCTCATTTGCGCGCTCCAAGACTTGGGGGTGGTCAAAAGGGCATGAGAAATCAGGATCCCCTCTGGGGTGAGAGTAGTTACAGGATGACACCCCAAAAGGCCAGCAGATCGAAATGGTGTGATCAAGGGCCAAACTATCCATTGAAACAGATGGTTCTTGCTTCACCACTGAAGAAATTAGGTACAAGGAAATCAAAGCGATTCCATCAAGGTTCAAGTTGGGAGCCCAGTCAGCAAGTTTATACTGAGGTGACTGACTTGGTAGCTTCTAAATTTTAATGGGATAATGCTCGTCATAGACCATGCATTCGAGGCTGGGGTCTTGGTTATTACAGGGTTAAAAAAAAAAAAATGACATCCTTGTCACAGTGTTGATGGACATCAGCTTTTACGTCACCAGTTGACCTGTCATTGGATTTCTCTGAGCCCTTTAGAGGCACACGGATAAGGTTGGAGTGTGTGAAAATCATTGTTGAACCCTATCATCTCCAAAGGGGTATTGGGGAAAAATCACGTCTTTCAAATAATGTCCATGCTTATACTGAATCAGTAATTGCTGTATAAAATAAACTTGAGTATGTTCTTAATGTCCTCTAGAGATGCTGTAAGTGCCGTTTGCTAGTATTTATGGTCTGCAATCAAACAGGAGTTGAGCCATAAATCATTACCCTGAATATAATATTTTTGTTTCATGAAAGTCTGAGCTTTCAACCCCAAAGCAACAAATCAGTCCACTTCTTATTGAGCCTGTCACAGCCCCATCCTTGAGTGTGGACACATTTATTACCATTGTCAACTGCCGCGTGTGAAGGAACAGGAGAGGAGGGAAGAAGAATATCAATATAAATTGAAAAGCAGTGCTGGGAGGGTAGTGGCCTGGCTGAGGGGAGAGGTAACATGACATGGAGGCTTCACCTCAGGGTCACATTTTTGATGGCCTGTGTGCTGATGTGGTGATCAAGTTTCCACGTCACCAAGAATCCGGCTGTTAGCTGTCACCATCGCTGAGAAGCTTGACATGAGGGCAAAGTGCTCAGAGGAGTTGGAGGCTGAACTTTCAGCCTTTTGACTGACCCCTGAAGCACTGTGGTCTCCTCTGAGGACAAGCCTGCTTCTCAAGGAACTACATTCTCTTATCTCCAAGGGAAGTTGGAGGGATCAGAGATGGGTAGGTATCAGCTTATTTGTGGAGGAAAGATTTTACCTCTAGGGATTTATCTTTGACAGATTTGATGAAACCTTAAAAATGCTTCTTCTAAAACAAGAAACTGTTGCTTTTACTCTCATGGGGAGATCACGGTGTGGGCACAGCCTTCCGGGGAGTAATGCCACCAAAAGAGGGGAAAAGCCAGATTTCCAAAGGCAGAGGTAAATCTGTAACTGTAGTAACCACCCAGAAGATGCCAAACAATATTTGCTGGAGACACGGAAGAAATCTGGTCACAACGTGGAACTTTCCTCTGGTGTCTTAATAAAACCATCCTCCTTTGGAGTGGTTTTTCATATGCACGATACTTGTAAAAGCAGGCTTCTGCTGATGTCTTAGGTGCGGATGCAGTGAGATACCTTTTATTTTCATCTTCCTCATTCAAAAACAAACTCTAAATTGAGCATAGGGTTTTACTAGGTAAATTATCGCATTAGAGGACGTTACATGCCACAACATACAAAACTGGAACATGAAAGATAGACACAAGATGTCATTAAGGAATTGCATTCAGATGCTTCCAGGATCCTTTACCTTACTCACATTTGTCTTTCTTTACTTCACCTAAATGGTCCCCAATATAACATGACTAAGGAGTTAATTTTCTTTTATTCTGTTTTAAGTTGTTCTGATGATACTGGTTTAAAAGTCTTCAAGGAGGGACTTCCCTGGTGGTCCAGTGGTAAAGAATCTGCCTTACAATGCAGGGGACATGGGTTCAATCCCTGGTCAGGGAACTAAGATCCCACATGCTGTGGGGCAACTTAACCGGCGCACCACAACTACTGAGCTCGCATGCCTCAACTAGAGCCCGTGAGCCACAACTACAGAGCCCATGTGCCCTGGAGCCCACGTGCCCTGGAGCCCATGTGCCCTGGAGCCTGTGCGCCACAACTAGAGAAGAGAAAAAAAAAACCCGCACGCCACAACAAGAGATAAGCCTGCACACCACAACGAAAGATTCCACATGCCTCAGAGAAGGTCCCACGTGCCACAACTGATACCTGACGGAGCCAAAAAATAAATAAATAAATCTTTTAAAAATAAATAAATAAAAGTCTCCAAGGAATCAGAAACCAGTCCTTGCCAAAAAACTTGAAATGAGTAGTTTTGCTTGCAAAATACCACGTGTACTTTATTTCTACTTCAATGGGGTTCTAATCATGACACTTCCAGCACGCTGCCCCAGGCCGATCTACCCTTAGCGACGCAAAAATTCAAACACTGTTGATGTATCTATAAAACAAAAAGCCAGCATCTTAGTCTAATGTTACAAAGAGCGTGGTTCTGTCGTTTTGTCAGGAGAGCAAGTAGAGACAGAGCGTTGGTGTTCAATGAACATTAGGTCGGAGGAAGGCCAAATTGCTGCCGGGTCCACGTGATATGAGGGCGAGGTGTTTCTTTTCTCTGTGTCTCAGCTCCTCCATTTGAAACAGAGGGCACCTCTTTCCCGGGGGTGTACTGGGCGTCAGACTGCTGATGCGCTGCACACATGAAACCCACGCCCATCCCTCCCTTTAATTCAACTTCAGACAGGCCTGGGTTAGGGAGCTGTATTTCTCTTGGAACGGAACTAAAATGAATTATGGAGAATTTGGACATAATTCAGAAGAACAGTGAAGATAATTTGATGCCTCCGAAATGAATTCCATGAGAAAACCAAAGAAACTGGGGTATTTGGGGGATAGAAAGATGACTGTGAAATCTAAGGCGCACAGCCCTCACACGTAGTAAAATGTGATCCGTAGAAATTCAGCACACACAAATGAGCATTTATAAAGCTTTCTTCAGAAATGGTCAGCGTTCCGTACCTGATTACAGGTGAACAAACAACTGTTTGGAGAGACTGAACTAACTTTTCCGTGTGCACGCTGCTAGTTCAATGCCACAGCTAAGATATGGATGCGAGTTCTTTCTGACCCCAAGTTCCACGCTCTATGGAAAATCATAAGGTCGAATACATAAAGCACTTGCTCTGGGGTCTGGCACACAGTAAGTGAACTAAAACAGGTGTGTGTTAACTTCTTGAGTTTGTGCCACTATTTTTGCTAGATATCCATCTACTTTGCCACCATTCCAGAGCTTCCATCAAACTAGTAGTTACAAATTCGACACAGGAACTGAATGGCCCAAGACACTTCCTGTAGAATACTGGGGAGACAGTTTGCCGCAAGGCTTTTCACACTCGTATGTTCTGTTTGGCTGTTGTCACTCACCACCCTGTCCCCCCATCCTGTTCCCATTATTTCTTTGAGTTATTGTGCCGAATACAGTAAGTTTCTGAGTATTTTATTTTATATTTTATTTTTGTTTGTTTGTTTTTTGGCGGTACGCGGACCTCTCACTGTTGTGGCCTCTCCCGTTGTGGAGCACAGGCTCCGGACGCGCAGGCTCAGCGGCCGTGGCTCACGGGCCCAGCCGCTCCGCGGCATGTGGGATCTTCCCGGACCGGGGCACGAACCCGTGTCCCCTGCATCGGCAAGCGGACTCTCAACCACTGCGCCACCAGGGAAGCCCGGTTTCTGAGTATTTTAATAACGTGCTGTGAATATGATTGTGTTATAAATACTGTGCACTTTTTATTTATATAGATAATTTTTTAAAGGTTGTTGTGTGTGTATATATATGTGTATGCACATATATATGTATATTTGATATTTCCTGGAGTATTCCTCGGGAAACGTAGATTACAGTACTCTAATTACAAATTACAAAAGCAAACAAACAAAATACAAGATCTTCAGAGGGCCGGGGCCCCTGTACGGGCTCCCTGCGTGTTCTGTCATTCCGAGCACGTTTAGCTGATGAGATTTTAGTGATTCAGCAGATGAAGTCAGACAGCGAGAGTAATTGTTCTCAACTTGAAGACTATTTAGTAAGTGAAGAGAAGACCGTTTCTTCTTTAACCAAGATCCACACAACTAAGAGCCTTCCAGATTCAAACTGCAATACCCACTCTGTCTGAGTGCCAAAGAGAAGATGCTGAAAGATCATGAGACAGTCTGTTATTCCAAGACTGCCAGCAACAAAGAAGTCTAGAGGAACTTGTCGGGGAGGATTGAATGTGTTCCTCTTAAACTCAACACTTCCACAACTCCATTTTAAGTCCACTTTAGTGAATTACATTCCGTTGAGAACTGCCAAATATACCAGCCACAAATATGAAGAATTACAGAGAATAACACAACACTTAACTACTATATTTCTTAAATTTCAGTTTTATTAAAGTATAATTGGTATGCAAAACTGTAAGATATTTATTTATTTTTCTCTGTCAGAATTGTGTTTCCTGTTTTTATCATGGATCATAAGCTTTTAGCTGGATATGAAGTGAAATTTGAATATTACTTTCACACGCTTTTGAAGATATATATATATATATGTATATATATAACCATAAAGATTATCCGAGAGTATGCTGATAAGATACTCACATCTCTATGCTGGAAATATTTCTAAAATGGGTAGCATGTGGTTCTAGAAGGTATTTCACCAATGCCTAATGTTTGCTGGATTTCTTTATTGTTCACGGAGGTACTTTTGAACACTCAGCTACTTTAGATTGTCTCCTGTTTCATGTCCCATCTTCCCATAGCTAACTCCCCACTTCCAGATCTGCGCAGAGGCTAAGTCTACAAGGTGACCATACAGCAAGTCAACTTGCCCAATCAATTTAGTCAATCATCTTGTAAGTTCAGTGGGAACTGACACATTGATTGAATTCACCTGGAAATTAAGTCAAACTGTTCAAGCACGTATATGCCTTCCGTTGAGGCTCTGACTCTTAATAGGCTAATGCCAAGGCTGGATTCCAATTTTAGTTCACTTGTAAGTGAAAGTTGGTGTTCTTTGAACATTGAGGGCTAATAATTATTGAGATTGCTGTAATTATGATTCACACAGCTTAAAAGTTAGGAGTATCATTTTATTTGCTAAATGGTGTTGTTTTATTCTGCATGTTTACAGTTACCAAGCAAATAGAGCTTTGAAGGTATCTGTCTCTCTTGGGACCCCCATGGAAAATGAGGTGCTGTGTCGCATAAGACATTCTTGGCAAATGCCGTATGTAAACCAAAAAAAAAAAAAAAGAAAAAAAAAAAGAAAATCCATATGGTGCACAACATCTCTCAAATGAAAATAAGGCTTCCCGAGGAAGGAGCCTTGGGGGATTCTGAAGTCAAATTGCAAGGAACAAATGTGCTATTTTAATTTTGGCCTTAAAACTTCCTCTCCTGGAATGGTCTCAATCTCACAATCTCTGTTCAACAGCACACTTTAAAGTAGAAACTCGTTTTCTGGTTTACTTTCTTCAGAAAAAAAAAATCATCAGGGCTCTGGATGAGATTTGCAACCCCTCCTATACCAATCTTAGAAGCTCAAGAAGATTCTATAACTTAATCCCTAAGCAAGCTGCAAAAAAGGGAATTCTCCAGGAGAAGAGACTTTTTTTCTTTCCTTCCTCCTCCTTTGTTTGAATTTCTGAGGCTTTTTCCTGGGCTTCCCGCTGTTCAGATGGGTTTTGCCCCTTCCTCTTCCCATTGTTGAGAGGCTGCCCCCCCCACCCCCCCATGGAGGGAGCCCTGGTGCAGCAGCTCGCACTGGATCTCTGTAGATTCCCTGCACCTTGGAATGTGTATCTCCTTCCTGACGTTCCTCAGTGTGGCTAAGGCGGTCAGGGGAGATCCTGTAGGGCCACATGCAGCTGTGACAATTTGTCCGTCTTCATTATCACAAGCTGTGTGGCAGCACCGCTGGAGTGAGGGGTCAGCGTGGCTTCCAATTAAAACTCCCTGTTGAAGATGGATTTATGTTTGGTCTATTTCAAAACACATTGGGCTGCAACTTATCATTTAAGTTGTCAAGCTGGGAGCACTTTCCTTTTTTAGTGCAAAGGGTTTAAAAGCCATTAATTCATTTTGTTTAAGATGTAAAGACACAAACGAATGAGTGGGGTTTTTTTTTTTTTTTTCTAAAGAGGAAAAAAAAAAAAACCTTTGGTCCAGATGTTTTCTGGATACACTGAAACATTTAGAATGTGAGTCAAATTTTCAGGGTTTTTGTCCTATTTACCGGGCATTTCTGCTTTTAATGTGAACGTTTATGGGAACGTTTTGGCGAAAAAAGAAAAAAAAAGAACAGACTCTTTCAGATGATCCTCAAAATCGTATGCTGGGAATTTCAAACAGAGTCCAACTCTTTTAGGGATGAGGTCCATTTCTAAAGGAGAAACATGATTTCCTGTTTTTAAGGATAAGAAATATGCATTTTTAATCATCCTGAACACAAAGTCGAATTCATGTCGTGATATTTTGATGATGTCAGCACAAATAAATCACTTTCAGGAATGAAGATTCTATTACATACCTGTGATTTAAAAAAAATTAAAGAGAAGGGAAAAAATGGAAAGGGACAAAATGTTTTCAGGGCACATCCTGGCAAATCAGATTCAAATCAGGTCTGGGGATGATCTCTGTCTTTGAAAAATGAGAGCTGAAAGGGGAAGGAGACAATAGCAAGATGGGAGCGTGTCTCTTGCCAGGAAAGACCCAAACATTTCAAACCCAATATGTCTCCACTCATTTGTCTTTGGTAAGAGCCATCTCTTGGCCTTCCTCTAATCTTGTTTCGTTGTTTGCTTAGAGGGTGTCCTCGCTGAGGTCTTCTTTAGTGAACAATGAAAATCCTTAGATTTCTCATCTCTTTTTTAAAAAAAATATTTTATTGAAGTACTGTTGATTTACAGTGTTGTGTTAATTTCTACCGTACAGCAAAGTGATTCAGTTACACATATGTATACTTTCTTTTGCATGTGCTTTTTCGTTATGGGTTATCACAGGATATTGAATAGAATTCCCTGTGCTATACAGGAGGACCTTGCTGTGTATCCATCCTCTATAAAATAGGTTGCCTCATCTCTTTTTGATAACCTTAAGCTTACTCCTCTCTAGCACCCATTTTTGCCCCTGCCCCACGCCCCATAACTTGGGCAAAATCAATTAAGCTCACTCACTCCATCTACTTAGCTAGATCCATTAACCGTGAAACCCAGAGTCCTGACATTCACAATCCCCATCGGGCAACCTTGGGATGGAAGCAAGTTAATGTAGCTGATGATCTTGTCACCATCCGGCACCACTTTGCAGCCAGAGGAACCCTCAGCAGGTCAAAAAAAGCCCAGAAACACAAGAATTGGAGGGTGTGGAGAGCCTACGCCTGCCCCTTCATCTCAGCGCAGACCCTCGACACTACCCAGGCTGATTCTGGGATCATAAGGTAATAAAGAACCCCAGTTTTTACCCTCTAACTATACTGGTGTCAGAGGGAGTCTGAAAAGGATCTCCTTTATGTTAGGAAAACTGGGAAATCTTCCTAAAACCTCAGAGAAGCAACCTTAAATGTCATAAGGAGAATTATTGAGAAGTTTCCTTTTGAAAATCTGGTTGAATCCAGGAAATGCTACTGAGTTGTGTAGCATCCCGTCAAGATTAAAGACATATAAGGATAATAAAATGATAATCCTAGCTCCTATTTATTGAGCCATACTTACCCCTTGCCACACACAGGATGCTAAGAACCCGACAGACTTGATCTCACCTAATCCTCACAGCAGGGACGATTTTATAATTATTTTTTAAATGAACTAACTAAGGTTTTGAGAGGTTAAGTAATTTGCCCCTGGACATAAAATAGTGAAGCTGGGATTTGAATGTTGAGATCTACCTCCTGAATCTTCAAGCTTAGTTCTCCCCAAAGTGTGGCAGATAGAATGCCTGGTTGTCCCAAACGTGTCCGCTGAGTTACAATTCAGTGACCCCAGTGGCAATCTCTGGTTGGATTTTCCTGTCTCCAAGGGTTGTCATCCACACTGACTCAAGTAAAAATGATGTATTGCCAGTTCTTAAAGGAAGAGAGAGCATTACGTGTGGGTGACTGGCGTGCAAGTTTACAGGGTGGAGTGTGCATTTAGAAAGGAGAAAAAGCCATTAAAAGAGGCACTTGGGATCAATTTCGTCACAATTAAACCCAATATATGAATTCATAGCAAGAGAAGTGTTACTGGTTCAGAATTCCCTGTGTGCCAGGAGTGACCACTGGGGCCTTCCGGTAACTGGGCAGTTGGGTGACTCAGAGGAAGAACATTTCCTAGCTGAAGTAAGGGATTGGGTAGGTCCAGTTTCTTTCTACAGAATTCTGCTCAGCTTTTCTATCTGCTTTGCCAAGTGTGTCAATTTTATCAAGCAGAGGCTGCTCATAAATATTGAATAAAATGGGTTTGACTCTGTCTGTCATGGGTGGGCCACCTTGGCCTCTCGCCTGGGCTCTGTTTGTACCTATAGAGTCATAGGGCAGAGGAAGGAACAGGAGATCTTGGTGGAGGGTTGCATTTGTTTGTTTGTTTTTATTCCCCAATTATTTCAGCTCCTTTTTACATCTAAGGCATTGAATTAGCCAAAACACTGAAATGAAACTCAGACTGGACCCAGAGCTAATAGTGAAAGAACTTCATCTGAGAACAGGTTTGGAGGGGTTTGTCCCCCCAAATTCTCAAAATCTGAAGAATTGCTGGCTTCATTGGCTGTGAAGGTCAAGGCTTTGTCCAAGGAGTCCTTGTTTCTCCTCTGGGTAGAGGAAGTGAGTCAGACTATAGCAGAGGTGCCAAAATGGGGTTGGGTGTGTTGTCCAAGTTACCCTGCAAGATACAAGGGCCCAGGAGAGCGATTGTGTTTCTGTCTTATCAGCCCCCAGATTGCCCATCAGTCCAGGCTTTCTTAGGAATCCAGTGGGGAAATTGCAGGATTTGAGTTGTCATCCAGCTTCCCTCCCTCCCTCTGCCCTCCATCCAACCCCAGCTATGGGAGTCAGGAAAGCCAACCTTTTTGAAAATGCAGCAGCCTCAGGGGGCTGGAAAAAAGCTTTTCCTTCCGGGAGTGCACGTTTGGTGCCCATTCGCTTCGTCCCGTGACTCAGAACCTGCCTGTGTTTGCTGTCACCTGAGAGAGTTGCTCAGAAGGTAAGCAGTCGCTTTGCCAACTGCAGTGTGATTTTTAATGTCTTCAACCAATCCATGAGAACTGCTGGCATCTCCCATCCAAGACACCAAATACAAGTCCCATCTGTGGTCTGTGTGTGTTTCACAAAAAAATGTTGTTTAGACGGATGGGGTGTGACCTCTGACTAGGAGGCTCAGTCCGAATGGGAGAGGTTCATCAGTATCCAGACCGTTTGGCCAAGCTTCTCAGATCCAGAAATCAGGCTGGGAGTTTTGCAGAATTCTGTGGGAAAAGACGTTTGAAATACATTTTGAATTATTCCTTGTTTTAATCAGGCTAAAAATACCCAAACATAGCCTTTCAGTCTTCTATCATTGGTCTCTGTCCCCTCTGTCAGCAAAAACATATCAACAATAAGGAAGAATTAATCTCCCTCTAAATATCTGGCCTCTTACATATTTATCATGGCTTGGACTTGGGTTGGCTCCAGTTTGGGGGAAAGATCCAGATTAATGATTTAGTTACTTTGATCCAAACCAGATTTCTCTAGTTGGAATTCGATTTTCTAAGATTTATCTTTGCCAGGGAGAATCTAGAGGCATTTCTTTTTTATTCCAAGTTGGAGCAACACAGTTCAGGAGATTACACTGTAGGAAAAGTACAACAAAAGATTGTTATCAAAAGTTAAAGATGTGATCACAACATAGTGTTGAATGTTAGGGGGTTAATAAATATTCTGCCTGCATATTGACTATTGTATAGATTTCTAACCTACACAGAAGCCCTTATCCTATCAACATTGAAATACAACAAATCTTCACAGTAATAAAATAAGCAGAGTGCAAGTGAAGGCCAACTTATATTTGAAATCAGTGGGTAATTATTCTAAGGGTTTTTTGTTTTTAAGATAGGGCAGTTATTCCCAAGCCTAGATGCACGTCGGAACTAGTTGGGGAATTTTTTTAAGTGCCAATAGATAGATCCGTTCCCAGTAAACTCTGATATCATTGGTCTGGTATGAGGTGCTGATGTCATGTAATGAAAATGGGATTAGGAGTTAGACAGAGCTGGATTCAAATCCCAGACATACTCCTTACTAGCATAAGACTTTGACCAAGGTACTAAAACTCTTTAAGTACCAGTTTCCTAGTCTGTAAAATGACAGTGTAATAGTGCCAGCCTTGCAAGACTACCATGGAAATATATGTGCAAAGATCTTAGAAGAGTGTCAAGAACATCAAGTGCTTCACAACTCTTTCTGAATGAATAAACAGAAGACCTCAAAGACGCCTGACTGCTCTTTGTGTTTAGTTACTAAATCAGATACCTCTTCAGTAACACTTCGGAGCTCATCCTCATCTCTTTTTCTAGCCATCAAATGGAGGATCATCCTTTTCTGCACAGTTTGGGACTATTTTGCACAACCTTGATGTCACCTTCCCTCATTCCCATGTCATGTGCCTCTCACCTTCCATCCAAGGGAAACCCTGCCCAGAGTCCACATAAGTACAACCTGAAGAGTGGAAGGGTTTATGCACCCTGGGCAGAGCATTCAGTGGTGAGAGATGGAGATGGAGGATAAATATTCTCATTTTCTCCCCAAGACCTACTGACCAGATACAGTCTATGCAGCTTCTTGAAAGATGGACCTAGCAATCAGTCACAGTCGATAGAGACAATTATAGGCTCACCCTCTTCCCTTTTCCCTTTTCCCTCCCTCTGCAACTTGGGATTGCAGCTCCTAATGAAGAAATCAGGCTCTGATTTCTGACAAGCTTAGTCTAAACAGTTATCCTCTTGACAACAGGGCTGCACATTGTAATACATTTATTATCTTGCTTTCCCTAATGTCCATTTTTTAACCTGTTTGAAATTGGAGTTCATTATGAAATAGTAGAGCTTATAGTTACTGTTATGGACTGAATGTTTGTGCACTCCCTCCATTTTGTAATTTGAAACTCTACCCACAGTGTGATGATGTTGGGGCCTTTGGGAGGTAATTAGGATTAGATGAGGTCAGGAAGGTGGAGCCCCCTTGAATGGGATTAGTGCCCTTATAAGTGTCATGAGAGAGCTTGCTTTCTGTCTCTCTCTGCCATGTGAAGAAGCAACAAAAAGGAGACAGCTTCCACCCCGAATAGGGCTCTCATCAGAGCTCGTCCACGCTGGCACCCTGCTCTTGGACTTCCAGCCTCCGGGACTGTGAGAAAGAACTTTTTGTTGTCTTTAAGCCACTCAGTCCATGGTACTTTGTTACAGCAGCCCAAGCTGTCTCCTCAGGCTCTCATTCTCCATCAGCCTGGATGGAGATGCCCAGGAATCTCTCTGTGGTGCTCTTATTTTCACTGAAACCATCCAATGTATGTCTGCATAGGTACATGCATGTTTTATTGTCTCTTTTAATTTTTCTCTGCTTTCATATTGTTAAAACTCTATCTCCAATACCAGCCACTTCTTGTTTTTGAGCTCTGTCTCACCCTCTTCCTCTCTAGATTCTCTCTTCTAGACAGGAATCGTTATTATGATCCTGGTCATTACGAGGCAAAGCTCTAGAGAAGAAATAGCCTTTTTTAAGATAATGATACTGTAAAACCATCCAACATTGTTCACAATAGAGCAGTGCCTGTCAAGAGCCACTATTAAGTGTCTTTCAGACACCCAAGAACTGGAAAGTTACTAAAGACTGCAAGTCTATTCTCCAAAAAACCACATCCTATAGAGACACAGCCAGCCCGGGTACTTCTGTGGATCAGAATAGACATAAACCCACCCCCTTTTCCAGCATCTTGCCCTTTGAAGCCCAGTAAAAGACCTAACCCTCCCCCCTCTTCGGTGCCAATGCCACTCTATGCATCTGGCCCCTTTCTTCCCTTGGAAAGTGAATAAAAACTTTCCTTTCTTCCCTTGTTAATTTTTCTTTGAATTGTTTCACAACCAGCGTCGGCTCACCTAACAGATACAGTATTGGAAATATTCTGTACCTTGAAGCTCAGAAGGAGCTGAAGAAACCCAGCAGCAGAACTTAACGTGTTGATATGGATGAAGTGCTTTAAGATTGGATATGACTTATAGCCAAAGTTTCCAGATGGCTTTAAAGATCACTGAAAGTTGGAAATCTGTAGTAATGTATTCTGAGCATTCATAATTATATATATATATATATACACACACACACACATATATATATACACACACATATACACATAATCATGACATTGTGCAGCCTAAATATACACCATTTTGTCAACTATATCTCAATAAAGCCAGAGGATAAATGAACAAATAACAAGAAGAGGGTCTATATTAGGTAATGGATATCATCACAAATATACTTGCCCAGTAGAGCCATTTATATATTCCCTTGTACTCCCAGCAGCAGCAGCCTTTGTTTTCAGCCCTTGTCCTTGGCAGGATATACACCCAGAATGACTCCTGCCCCAGGAAAAACCATACAAAGGGTCTGCACCAGAGGCAGAGTTGCAAGCCTTGTCGCCCGTGCATCACGAATGGAGTTTCTAGATGTCGACAGGTCTCTGATCTTAAAACCTGGGCGTGGGACTCTGGAAATGTTTCCTAGCTGCTGAGCCTCTGTCTTATTGTACCTGCTACCCTTCATTCTGACTCCTGACTTCTCACCTGGGAGGATTCCACTGCTTTCTAAAGGCCCGGATTCTGCAGATTTCAGGTTCTAACTTCCTTCCTGGCCTGTGAAGCATCAAAGGTTCATGACAAAAATGGCAAAGAGAACTACACCTCACTGCCTGGGAGCTAGAATCTGCTCTTACTCTAGACTTTGTTGGGAGGGAATAAATGAAAGCGATTCAACTGTCTTTTCTATTATTTTTGGTATTTTTTTACTTTCTCCAAGAGGATGAGCTTCATGTTGTTCTTAGCTGAGACTTAGTAAATGTTTTCTTTTACCCACGTCCTAAGTTAGCCAGACTCTGAGAAAATGGGGATCATAAAACAAGATACAGTGTTTCCAGAAAGTATAAAAAGATTTCTTAATTGATTACCCAGATCTGCCACCAATGGACTGAAACTTGGGAGATTCTTGAAGCCTTAGGAGAATGATTATACACCTGGTGCAGGAATCCCAAGGAGATTAGTCAAAATGAATAGGGATTGGATAAGTCTTAGGAAAAAAAGGTAAGTATAGTTAAGGCTATTTAAACTGGAGAACAGAGGTAGAGAATTGTTTTGTAAGGAAATGGGCGGGCTTCCCACTTATGCTGCCCTGCACTCCTGGAAACTCCATTATCCCAGCAGACAGTCATAGACAAACAGCCTGTCCATACACATCTCTACACTGAACCTTGAAAATGCCCAGCATCATTGGTAGAAACCATTGCATGAGCAGATAAATGCGTGAGAAACAAAGTATCAGTATTCACAAGGCTGCATTGACTGAGTCAAGAAAAACATCTTTGGGCTTCCCTGGTGGCGCAGTGGTTGAGAGTCCGCCTGCCGATGCAGGGGACACGGGTTCGTGCCCCGGTCCGGGAAGATCCCACGTGCCGCGGAGCGGCTGGGCCCGTGAGCCGTGGCCGCTGAGCCTGCGCGTCCGGAGCCTGTGCTCCGCAATGGGAGAGGCCACAACAGTGAGAGGCCCGCGTACCGCAAAAAAAAAAAAAAGAAAGAAAGAAAGAAAAACATCTTTGAAGTAACAATAAATTAATAAGTCAATGAGGATTGCCATGATGACCCTGGGTCATGGCATCTGTTTTTTTCTTCTAGTAACAATACCGATGGCATTAATACCTTGATTGTTGTACTTCAGTAATAATTTTTGTGACCACCCTGAGCTCTCTGGCTCTCCTCTGGTCTTAGACGAATGACCTATCTTTTTCAAAGAAAAATATGATACTGAATGTGTCCTGAGCAGAAACTGGAGAGCAGCAATGCAAGTAAATACATAAAAACAAGCTGGTCCTTAAAACGGGAGCAGTGGCTTAGAAGCCAGCATTTTGGTTAATGCTTTGGCCTTGGTCCTTACACCAGACCCCAGTGAGTCCTTTCTAAAGCACTCTGACGCTTGTGTATTTGAACTCAGATTCTTTAGATCACATCTAAAATGCATGTTTTAAGGTACAAGGCTAGAATGGTCTATGTTGTATGTGGCTAGACCTGCCAAGTGTCCAGGATACAATTACTGCTCGTCCCAAAGAGTCCTGTTCAACCGTATCCAGGAGGCTACTTTAGGGAACAGTGTCTTGCACAGGTTTTTGTTTCTTGTGTTTTTTGTTTGTTTGTTTGACCCTCTCAACTGGAACGTCAGCAGCTAATGCATAGACCAGCCCTATGCTTGTGTAGCTACAATGCTCTTTGAGAAGGGCTCTGTGTCAATTACCCTGATGGCTCATGGACTAGTTGCATACTCTTTCCTTAATGAAAATATATGGGCCACTGTTTTCCTGAGCCTGTGTGCTTCCCTGGGAGTCCAAGTGACACAGCTGCCCCTGACACAAGCCAAAGGACATTGCCACCTCTCTTTCTCCTATCTGCCATGTTGGCTTCAGTCTAGCATAGCTTGGGAAGGTGGAAAATGAAGAGTGTGCTTCCACTGGATATCATTCCTGCCCCCCTCCAAAATCTTGCAGCCACTAGACTTCAATAAACATATCTAGCAAACCATTTTACAATACAGGGTCTTGAGCTGTCATGCAGCAGCACTTAATTCTCATTTAGATTAAACAAAGAGAATAAGTCTGTTGTTGGCTTTGTTAGAAGTCTAATCACTCAGGCATGGCGTGAAGCTTGGGTCCAAAATGAGCTTTCTCCAATGGGGTGGCTGGCGTTAGCGCTGTAAACAATGACCACCCGCTATTCTCCCGAATGCATCCAGTAGATAAAGAGCACTTTATTATTTTAACAAGCGTGCAGCCTCTGGAGGCTATCCTCTACACATCAATCACCAAATTTATGACTTGTAGTAATATCTAGGAGGGGACGAGACTGCAATGTCTTTAAGAATCCCTTTCATAAAATAGGAAGTCAAATTGAACTTTAATCTTTAGAGCAAAGAAAGTACATCCTTTTCCATGGGGAATTTAAAAAAAAAAAGTGAGCAAATTGTAAGTGACTTTTAAAGCATACAATAAGACTGCCAGCCCTATTCAAGGGCAAAAAATAATTGGCACTTTATGTCAGTATTTTCCATGAATTATTTGAAAAACAGATAAAATGTGTCATTTATTTGAAACCATGTCCCACTGTTCTTCAAAGCTCCTCTCTCCTGAATAAGTAATCACCTTTCATTGGTGATTGGCAGGTGTGTATAATGCCAGCTTGGGCAAAATATGTCAGAAAAGCCATGGGTTGGTTTTATACGTAATGCATCCAGAGTCCGTGGGGGAAAGAAAGGAACTGGAAAAACAAAAGAAGATGCTCAACTCTGTCACCCCGGGGTGACAAGCCCAGATGTCTATTCTTCCTCTGGACACTGAATCCTGGGGACTGGGAGAGAGCGCTATGCAGATAAATCTTAATGCTCACTGGAGTTACAAACCACATTTTTTGTCTCCGTTTGAAATTTCAGCTCTTAGTGAAACATTTCTCTGACACTTACCCTTAAATTAGGTGAAAAATCACCTCAAGACAAGCTGATTTGTTGGAGAACTGTGTGTGTGTTCCTGGTGTTTCTCATCTTTGTGACAAAAACTGAAAACCTAGGCAAAAAGATTTCCATCGTCTATAGGACAGAGCGACGCGTAAAGCTTGCCAGCGCAATGTGTTGTAGATTGTGCGTGGAAGGGAGGTTAGCTATCTCAGAGACAAATATTTTGTTATTTCTTGGCAGGAGGATTGGGAGTGGGCGTTTGAAGTTAAAACCCTGAGTCCTGCTTCTAAACGTTTCCATGTCCTTCTTCTAGCAGCCACGTGATGTTGAAGTCTCCAGCAAATTAAGCAAATGAGTAAAACATGTAGCACATTGAGATGTAGGCAAGCTTAACGTATTAGTCCTTCTGTGTATGAAAAATACCATGAGGTAATATATATAAGAGCAACTCTGGAAGTTATTTCATGAAATCTTTCTTTAAAAATCTTTATAAACACCCTAAGCCTACATCTATTCAAAGTGTTAGGTTAGAAGGTATATACCGGTTGTGTTTGTTCATTTTCAGAGAACACACATTTTCAACACATCTCTCTTTATTTTGGCTCAGACGTTATATGTGACTGGAACTGTTACCCTTTTCTCCTCTCAGGAATCACTCACGCTATCAGGAAGGGTTAAGAGAGAGACCACTACTGAGCAGGGGGCACGGGGACGGCACGTCCCCACAAATGCCATTCAGAGCAAGTGGAAGTTCTGAGGACCCTTCTCGTTCTGTCCCAGCAGAGGCCACGTTCTCAGCCCCGCTGTTGCCTGCGGGTTCCCCTGGGCCCCTACTCAGAAAGCCATCTGAACTGCTCAGCTGGGTCTTGAGTCCCGGGTCAGCAGCCCATGGGACTAACTATCCCAGAGACAGTCCCTTCCCCTAATCTCCAGGTCTAGACTAAAAGCGAGGCTTCTGTCTTGTCCAATCCATGTTTATTTCAAGGCCACTTCCTGGTTTCCACCTCTTCCGAGGTAGGGCCCTACCTTATGCTTGTGCCACAGGACCTGGGGCTCAGCCAGAAGTGGGGACCCAGGAACATGCTCCCCAAGCTCCCTGTGCTGTCTGCCCGCTTCCTCATGGTGCCCAGGTTCCCACTGCCATGCAGGTCTGGGGTCTTAGACACCACCTAGTCCTGTGGACTCAGGTGGTGAGCAGCAGTGCCTTTGCTGCCTGGACCCCTGGCAGTCCTGGATCGCATGTCTGTGCTCAGATGCCCGGCCTGGCTACCTGTAACTCAGTTGGTCTCCAGGCTCTGGTCCCATTCCAGTTTGTGTGTCTCCACCTCCCGTGTATTATTTCAGTGGTTTTCTAACTGCTGGGTGATCTGACCAGCTCTTCTTCTCTGGGCCCTGACCCCTGACCCACAGCAGCCAGGTGTCTACTCCATGACCCTGTGAGGCCCTTCCTCCCTGCATACCCCCCCCCACCCCATCACAGGTGGTGGCCCTACCCAGACTGGATCCATCCTGATCT
Source organism: Delphinapterus leucas (assembly GCF_059928025.1). Classification (NCBI taxonomy): domain Eukaryota; kingdom Metazoa; phylum Chordata; class Mammalia; order Artiodactyla; family Monodontidae; genus Delphinapterus; species Delphinapterus leucas. The sequence continues at coordinate 16,951,356 of NC_143130.1, read as the reverse complement.
TTGCACATAGGATTCAGAAGTGTGTCTGTGTGTTTAAAGGGAGAGACAGAGACAGAGAGAGACAGAGAGATCTGATGCCCTACCGCCCCAGTTCTAGGTCCTCCCTCAAAGCCAGCTGCGTGAGTGACTCCTCTGGGTCTAGGAGGGAATTGTTATCATCATCATTATGACTTTGTTTGACCTCATCCTTACTCAGGTTGAGTTCTTTCCTTTGCAACTAGAAGAGTCCTAACTCATGCAGTTCCCCAGAGATCTAAGGGTCTGATAACTTCCCACAGGAAAACTTTGTGGGACTATGGTGCAGAGCCTGGTGGGGGGATGGCTATCCTCCACCCCCTCTGCCTTCAACCCAGCCCCTCTATCTTACATGTTTCATATATTGGGATGTCACACATTATTTTACTTCAAATGTGGTCTGTTGACTTTCTGTTGCTAAAAAAGGAAAACCACTCCCTGAGGACCTGGGGGGCTCCCCACTCTCCTACCCTTCTCTACACTGGGGCAATGGGGTTCCTCAGCTTCAGGCCTCACCTCATCTCTGACTGGGAGAATGGTCTGTTCTAGATACTTCCTGAGGTCACTGCAAACATTGAGATGCTGTGATTGACTGAGCCCAAATCCACATTTTCTCATTTTCAGTCTCTCTTTTCTGCCTCAGATCTGCATAGACCTCTGACATTTCAGGGGTCTGGAACCAAGCGTTAGGTCTAGCAAGGACCATCTCATCTTACAATCGCTCAGACAACCTACAGAAAAGATTATGTGACTACTATCACCATTTATCTCACAATTCTGTAGTTTGACAAGCCCAATGATAAAAGGCAATACACATGATAAATCCTCTTATAGTAACATAGAAGGTCTTATTAGAATGATTTTTGTAAGGATATTTTGTTCTAACACTTGAGATTTTAAAAAGGAACAATCTATTGCCTGTTTTAGAAAGTAATTTTTTATGTGTATAAAGATTTCCATAATGGAAATTGTTGCTAAAAAAATTAATGGGAAAGAAAGAAATAGCTTCCAGTGTTCTGGAAGGTGAGAAAGATCCCTGATTTTGTTTACCTGCTCTTATCCTTGCAAAAGTCTAGGACTAAATTGACATTCACAGAGTGCTGCTGGAATCCTACAATCTCATTTACACCATTTGGAGCTTTCCCATTAGCCTTGGAATTTGGAAAAGTTCATTATAATTGGGGTTGGGGGTTACTTCATGTACTTCATTAACTCCTGTGCCAAAAAAAATCTCTTCACATTAATGGTATCTCCACCCAAGTTATTACATTTTTCTCTGAAAATTATTGGGCAATAAATGTTTGAACATAACTCACGTGATATAATAATGGAATTAACGTAAGTAGAGATATAATGGCTTCTTTGATTAATAGATTCTTGGACAACACAGCCAGCTGAGACTATAACATCTTTTAATTAGAAGTGAGAACAATTTTCTCTTTCAAATATTGGTACTGCTTACCTGCTTTATACCTAACCATGGGTGAGATTATTTACAATCTAAATGAAAGTACTTATCTGGCAAACTGAAAGCTGGGTTGTGATCCATTCCCCATGGCATAATTTGCCTGCTTTCTCTTGTCTATTTAAAGAAAAGCTCCCGCACCCACTCCCTATGCCCCAAGTCCTTGGCTCTCTGCCCTCGACACAGCGAACTCCACCTCTGACTTTTTAGATTCCTCACTCCACCTATTTTAATCTTGTTTTCACATTTTGTCAGCACTAGAACCACAGCTCTTAATCCTGATAAAGTTTTTACAGACGACTGTAAAAAAAATTCCACGAGGACTTCATTGAATTTGGCTAATTTTAAAGTCACTCATTTCCTTTTCTCAACTTAACAAGAGATATTTGTAAATGCTTTCAGATTTTTGTCTTTCTTATTTTCCAGACCATTTCATTGAAGAAAATTGGCATTTTGATCTGTTTTATAGAAGTGGAACCAGAGGAACATGGAAGTAATAATCTTATCCAAGGAACATAGGGCTCAATTGCAAAGAATTAATTAAAACTATCATGTCATTTCTTTAGTCATTCAGCTGCGAATGTGTTTAAAGACCTGGTGTCTGCCGTTGGCCACAGTCCTGGAAACACGTTCAGAGAACAGGAATATTCTCAGTGTCAGGTATGAAACGAGGTGTCTGGGGAGACCAGGAGGCAGTGCTGGGTGGCAGTGGACTGGGAGTGGCCAGGGTTGGAAACTGTTAAAGTTTTCCTGCATGAGTGTTGTTTCCGGGCAAGAAGTGTTGGTAAAGCTTAATTAATTGAACGCTGCAACAAAAGTGGACAAAACCTCTGGTTGGAAACTCAATAGCCATCGCACACACATGGATGGCAGAGGACCATTTGTGCTCATTTCTCCAAGTCTAACACTGACTTGGTATGATCACCGCCGTTTGCTCCGCAGACCTGCTCCTCTGCCCTGAGACTGAGGGACTGGGAATAGCCTAGTCTACTGTACCCAGGAGAATCCAGCAAGCTCCCACAAGGACATTCCAAAGTCTAATGGCCTTTTTCACTGATCACCCTGGAATTAAAATTCCATAGCTCTTAGTAACAGTAGTGATAACAATCATTGCAGATTCTCTGTTGCTATAACCTTGGATAATTTAACTGGTGATGGTGGTGGTGCAGCATCTCAGGGAAGGTGGTCCGTTGACATTGAAGCCATTCCAAGGACACTGCCCTTGGACTATTCTCTATCCTGTCTTTTAGGTAAGTTGGAGAAATTCAGTACTCAAATCAAAGCCAGCTGAAAAATTTAAAAAGTCATTTTTCATGCCACCTGAGGTCTTTCCATGGGCACGTGAAAAAATTAGGAAAGCAGGGACAGGAAGATAATAAGTACCCAACTTAAGTAAACAGGAACATTAGAGATCAGTTTCATTCTGCTCTTCATTTTTCTCTGAACCAGGTCACCTCTTCCTAATTATGACTGAAAACTACTCAAGCATAGAATTATCACGGCATTTAAAGACTGCTGTGTTTAGGGGCTGCCATTGTCCTATAAAAATCTGCATGTAGAATTGAGCTCTAATCCAAGGATATTTGACCTCTGCTGAACCAAGGGCTCCATTTGCAACCTCCCAGAAGCCCAGTGGCTGTGCCTGATTTACATGGATATTTACATAAATCTACATACGCTTGGTTTGTAGGTTTGGACCATGAGTTGATTACATCTTGTTTTCTCTAAAGTTCAGAACTGAAAGCAAAGGTGAAGGGTATAACTATCCAAGAGAAAAACATTTGTTGCCCAGGAAATTTCCTGAATATCTGAATATGTCTTTTACAAATGAGGACGTAACTAAAACTCAAGTTCTTTGGGAACTGAAAAGCCCTTTAAAAGTAATTGTGGTCAGTCCTCTGACTTTCATTTCCATGGGGCCATAATGAAACTTCTCATCTATCTATTAAATGTTAAGCATTCTTAAATAATATTATAAGAGACTGAGTTCTCACCTTGAAAGTGATACATGCCGCACGTTAAATGATTAGAGAAAAATATAAGGGGAACCTTTGTTTTACAGGCCACCTCTGTTACTGGGAAATCCAAGGCTGGGCCATTCTAACTGAGGTCAACCCTCTGGATTCTTATGTCTTCATACCCCATCAGTCTCCCATCCCACCCCACCTCACTGCAGCCGTCAGGTGGCCAGGTTTAGGATTCCTTTTATGAGGCAGATTTACATGGGCTTTGTTCTTTTTATTTATTTATTTTTATTTTATTTTTATTTATTTTTTTATTTTTTTGCGGTACGCGGGCCTCTCACTGTCGTGGCCTCTCCCGTTGCGGAGCACAGGCTCCGGACGTGCAGGCTCAGTGGCCATGGCTCATGGGCCCAGCCGCTCCGCGGCATGTGGGATCTTCCCGGACCGGGGCACGAACCTGTGTCCCCTGCATCGGCAGGCGGACCCTCAACCACTGCGCCACCAGGGAAGCCCTGGGCTTTGTTCTTTGATACAAGAACATTCCTCTGCCTTGTCCCATCGTGTAGAAGACATAGAACATAGGGGTTAAGAATAGGAGCTATGAAATCACGTAAGTGTAAGCTTGAATTCTGACCCTGACACTTATGCCCTATGTGATTCTTGGTAAATTGCTTCAATTCTCTATGCTTCAGTTTCCTGCTCTGTAATATGACTTAATGATACTACCTCAAACAGTAGTTGTAAGGATTAGATGAGATAATGTACATAGTGTTGACCCATAAAGAGAACTCACTCTATCAAGGATGAGTATTATCATTATTACCTTTAATTATTGTTACTCTTTTAGCCCATTCAGTACTTATGCAGAATTGGTCAGTGCTCTCCCAGTTCTGAGATTTCCATCTCCCACTACTCATCATATCTCTTACCAACAATTGTAATGGCTTGCTTGACCTCTAAACAATGCTCTTACTTTTTAATACATTAGAGCTAATTTTTGAAGGATTTAGGCTAAATGTTCATAGAGCTGGACCGTGGAAATTCCTATGGCACGATCCCACTTTTCCTGCACTAACACCACTTCTTCCCTGCCATTTCTCCATGACTTAAAGTAGAACCCATTCCTACTGGCTGTCTCTGGGATCAGAGCTGGGACCCTTCTTCATACTGTAGTATGAGGGCAAGTTCAATGTCGTTTTCATAGAATCATTGGAAGGCGCTAGGTTCGGTATGGCCATTGCATACTGAACCTAAATTCTCCAAAACACTTTTTTTCCCAGATGTTTTGTATAACTTACCAGGAACTGTGAAAAGGAAGTTTAAACTCATTTCTCACCAGCTGAAATGATTTTATATGTAAATCAAAGAACAAGAGTCATGCCATCATATTGCAGAGCTCCTAGGGGAGGTGTACTCAGATTAGATCCTTTCTGGACCCCTAGTTATGTTCTATGATACAGACTTTAGGTACAGTAGATCGTACCTAAATCTGGGATTTGCCAGAGATAAAAGCTAAAGATTCCAAATTTCATGTTCAAGAGTTGCTGCGTGACAAAGATAGGTAGAGAACTACAGGATTTCATTAAGTTGAAGATGCTCAACCGTAGACTAGATTCCCACACTGGTCAGTGATTTCTTACTGTACACCATGATTCTAATACCCAATGAAAGTAATAAGAATTGGAATCCTTTGCAATAGTTGAAAGTACAAATGGTATATCTATAAATTCCAAAAGTCTGCTTTGTTGCAGAGGTTTATAGAAGGTGAAAATCACCATTGTGGTATTTGAACTATGCCTTGAAATAAGTTATGGCTTGAAAACAGAAGAAAAAGGAAAGAGTGCATGGGACGATATATTCAATGATAGAAAGAAGGAAGTGACTGGGAGAGAGAATAGGCTGAAATGGACCTCAGAGGAATAGAGTTTACTTTTTAAAGCCCTCACTTGGTATAAATCACGCTAGTATTCAACAGTTGCTTTATTTCCCAGAAGTCTGAGTTATAACTAACCAGAAATTCTCATAATGAAGTTTCAAGCCATTCTTGTTGTGTTCATTGTGAAGCTAGATCAGCATCCTTGCATCAAAAATGAGGAGACGTTCAAATATGCGACACTGGTAGCAATTGGTCACCAACCTCTGCGTAAGTTGTTTTGTTTGTAAATTACCATGGAATTCTCTTTCAGCCTCTGTCCTTCAGAATTAAGCTTTTCGATCCATTTTGATCTTTTTTCCCTGGGTTTCACTTTCTACTTCTTAACTTATTTGATTCTTTACTGAACTACACGAACAGTAGATCTTCTCATGGCTAGAAGTAGAAAAAGTATGATAAAAATATATTGCTTCTAAAGGATGAATGATTTGTGTGTGTGTGTGTGTGTGTGTGACATATATGCTGTTTTATAGCTTCTTTTTCTTTTCTCAAATAAGCATTTTTTCCTTTTGTTCCACTTTCCCTGCCAGGGAAACTCATTCCTCTACTAAGTGAAACAACATGAAAGAAAAGAAAGGATGCGGTGACTTACAGACCCTTGTTAAGTGACCAGACTAGAGTAGCCAGCGTAGTGGATGAGGAGATGGATGTGGAGTTTCTGGGTTGGATCTCATCTTCATGGAATTGAAAGCAGTTCTTCTCACCTCTCTGTGTTCCATTCTCCTGCTTAGAGAATGGAGGCGAAATTCCCTTCTCTCCCTTCACCAAGGTTATATCTGGTGGACGGAAATCTACTTTTAAAGAAGAGCACTCTATAGATCATATGTCTGTCTATCCCCAGCTTTCTTCAATGGTCTCAAACTAAACAATAAGGCTCCTTTGTCTACATAAAACCATGAACATTTCCTGGCAATTCTAACATTTGAATATTCAAGATACATTTCCTGCATTGCCAAAGATGCACAGAAATGCTACAAAAATCCTTTTCTCTGGCCATACTCTTTAGATTTTTGGTGTTGAAAATGTAATAAATCAGTATCCAGTTCACTGGAATATTTTATTTTGTGTGTGTTTCTTGTGCTCAACCATCTACGTCTTTACAGGGAGTGTTGAGGATTGGTTGGTGTGTTGAAATCCCAACATCACCGCCTTTCCTCTTAGCCCACGATTACCATTCTTCGCTTGAACAACAATCCCCCTTGTTATCATGTGTCTCCATTTGTCTCACATAATTTGCCTCATTTTCTTCATTTTGGGAGCTTCCATAAATATCCTTGAAGTCTAACTAGGCTTAGCAAGAAGGGAAAATGTGTTGGACACCCAACTGTAGGAGACATGATTGCAGAATGCTTTTGTTCAGGATTCTTATTTCTGAGATTAAGAGGGCGTGACGCTGAGACAGAGATTATGAAAGAATACCCATGCCAAACAAACCCAGAGGAAGAGTTCTAATGACGTTACTCGTTGGCACTTTGACATTTTCACCATCATTTCTCGCTTGCCTGGGCTGCTGAAAAAGCCTCCTACCAGCTCCCAGCTCCCTCTTTTTCCCCATGAAATAGCCAAAGTGATCTTTTAAAGTAAAAATCAGATTGCATCACTCGCCATCCAAGTCTTCAATTCCTCACCATTACGCTGAGGATGAAGTTCTAACTTCAACTTGGCTGAAAGACCCACTTCACCGGGGCCCTGTCCTTCTTGGCTCCTAGCTCCACCACCCACCTCCTCCCTTGCTTTTCAGCACCTTCTGATCTCACACCTCCACTGGGCTTTTATGTCTGACGTTTCTCTTGATGTCATTCAGGTCTACATGTGGATGTTACCTCTCAGACAAATGCACATCTGTCCCCTCTGCTTTACCCTGCTTTTCTTTTCTTCATAGAATCACCTGAAATTACGTTAAACTATTAGTTTGTTTTTTAAATGTCTCTTTTGAGAACAGGGATTTTTTGGAATTATTCACCATTGTCTTCCCAGGAACTAGAACCACACCAGGCACATATTCAGTGCTTAATAAACATTTGTCAGATAAATGAATAAATTCTTATATAAACATTATACAAGCTTCTTTTTATTTATTTATTTATTTTTGGCTGCAGTGGGCCTTCGTTGCTGTGTGCAGGCTTCCTCTAGTTGCAGCGGGGGGGGGGCTACTCTTGGTTGCAGTGCACAGGCTTCTCATTGCGGTGGCTTCTCTTGTTGCGGAGCACAGGCTCTAGGCCTGCGGGCTTCAGTAGTTGTGGCACGTGGACTCAGTAGTTGTGGCTCCCAGGATTTAGAGCACAGGCTCAGTAGTTGTGGCACACAGGCTTAGTTGCTCCACGGCATGTGGGATCTTCCCGGACCAGGGCTCGAACCCATGTCCCCTGCGTTGGCAGGCGGATTCTTAACCACTGTGCCACCAGGGAAGTCCTATACAAGCTTCTTATAGCCAGTGTTATTCTTCTTCAGAGGGGAAAATAAACGTTAGTCTCATTTTTTATGAATGAGCTGTTTTTGGAAGATAAAATCATTTTGTTATCGATTTATATGAAACCTGTTCATTCACTTCACAGGAAGTTTCTACATTATTTTCTCTCCAATAAAGCTGAGGATCCTCAAGCCTGAAAATGAAAGAGTTCATCATCCACCTGGCAATTCTTCACTAACTTTTGACACAACAAAGAGGAACTAAGATAGAGATGATGACTCCTTGGCTACATAGGAACAAGAGGGGGAAAGAGCAAAGGCAGTGGTAGCATATAAGTGGATCAGCTTTGTCCTTCTTCTGTCTGGCCCTAGAAGAAATATCAAGATGCTGGCAGAACTCCTAGTAATTGAACCCAAGACTGCCAAAGCTGTGACTGGACGTAGTTGAGGGGAAAAAAGGTAGCTTTCCTTTGATTCCATGTTTACTTATTGCAAAGTTGCTAGGCCTACAGTAATATTTATCACTCCAGAAGACCTTATTGAAAGACACTGAGAGAAAAGTCTAAACTTAAACTTTCTTAGAAATGACCCTGGGAGAGCAGGGTGTTCTTTCATTATAACAAATTATTCTAGGAAGAATCAAAGGAAAAAAAAAGCTGTTCTCATTTTCAGTGAACCTAACAGAGAACGTTTTTCTCCAGACATTGTTCAGCTGGCATTTGATGAGGATTTACCATACCAAGAATTCACAGACTCAGGTCTGCCAGGACCAATCTGAATTGGTAAAGAGAATGTTCTTGATTTTCGTTGGAATTTATAATTATCCAGTAGAATTATGCTAGGGAGTCAGTCTCTGAATGGAATCAACCAATCCAAACTTGCAGCATTTTACAAAGGATCATAATGCACCACAAAGATATTTGCAAGCTCCATATACTCACATGTTGTTAGGACCCTCAATTCTTCATTCTCCCATTACTTCATTAATTTAGTAACTTTATTCAATAAACATTTAGTAAACACCTACTGGCACCAGGGACCACACCAGGTCAGGGGATGCCAACGTATATTCTTTTTCTCGTATAGTTTAGAATCTCGTTTATTTTGAACTTTCCTATCATGTGGCAGAAAATTTGTCTGGGAAAAAAATAGGAATTTTCCTCATGGAGAGAAAACAATACATTTAGCACTCTTGGTGGCAATCAAATGGAAAATGACAGCTAAGACACAGAATGACATTTCTTAGATTTAATTTTGGTCTCAGTGTAGTACGGATTGAGCAAGACTAAACTATGGACCCAAGATTTAAGTTCATCAGTTAGTTTTCTTTTCTTCCAATGCTACATACTTCACCTCTGAACTCAAGCCAGCAGTTTCCCAAATGTTTGTGTACTCAGGACATAGGCGACGTGCAAGAGGAAAAGTTTTACCCAAATATTGCATTATTATTAAAAATGACACACAACAAGGGCACCGGAAGCCCTTCTCTTTAATTTGGTAAATTGTTAATTCCATAATATTGTAAATGTTGGATATATTTGTTAGACTTCTTGACCTTCCCCAAGTTGGGAAGCTATATTTGCTTCTTCCTATTGCAAAGTAAGAGGGCACAGAGTCCTATGGCCTGGTGTGGACAGGTTCTGGGATTGCAGGCATCAGAGGTATAGAATTCCTGACTTGCAAACTCCTGAGGATAATTGCTGACTCTCTCAAAGGTGACCAGAGTGTATGGATTTTTGTCCCTTTATTGGACAGAGTTGAGAAACTGTTGCCAAGCACACTGCTTGAACTTATTATACAATCATATAATTTATTAATGTGATTCCCATGAATGAGTCTATTTTTGCATACACACTCTAAACACTGAGTGTCCAGAGGAAATACTGTCTTTGGCTTACAGAGATCTGTGTGCATTGCATTCTGAAATACACACACCCAAAGCTGAGTTTTTCCTCAATGCAGATGTTTCATTTTGCCCACTTAAATCTAGAATATTTGAAATGGAAGGATGTTTTTTTTGTTTTGTTTTGTTTTTTGCGGTACGCGGGCCTCTCACCGCTGTGGCCTCTTCCGCTGCGGAGCACAGCCTCCGGACGCACAGGCCCAGCGGCCATGGCTCACGGGCCCAGCCGCTCCGCGGCATGTGGGATCCTCCCGGACTGGGGCACGAGCCCGTGTCCCCTGCATCGGCAGGCGGGCTCTCAAGCACTGCACCACCAGGGAAGCCCTGGAAGGATCTTTAAAAGAGACAATTTAACCCAACTCCTCTAAATGCCCCAAGGCCACTCAGTGAATTAGCAGAGAGGCTGAGGCTAGAACTCAGAGCATTTGGGTCCCAAACCATTGCTTACCTTAGGATGAGGCCTGGTTAAGATGCTCTTGGAGCCCTTCTAAACACCCATTGAACAGCCCAACGTCATGGACGTAAAAAATTCACATACGGTCTTTATTTTCTGCAGCTCATCTGAGACCCTGGAGAAAGGTTTTCATTACTTTGAGTCATGGTGGAATCTAATACTTTAATTTGTTTAAGCCCCATGAAGTTCAAAGGTTACAAATGGAAGAGGGGTGAAAGGTTATAGGGGGTTCTTTTCTCAGTCCTTTCAAGCAGGTAAAGGTTACATAGGGAAGACACACAGTGATGGTCAGCGGTAACAAGCTGCCAGTTACCAGCTCTGACACTGTTAGGAATCTGGGTGCCCAGGATAAGCCAAAAAGCAGTGCTGGGAACCAAGAATGAAGACGCCCTTTCAAGCTGAGGTAAATCTTTACATTTGGAGTACATTGAGATACAAGGTGCTCTTTCTCTAGGCTTCCAACAGCAGTTGAGGTTCTCTAAGAACAAATGGGGTTTTTTTTTTGCATTTGAAAGGTTCCCTGACAATAAGATGGGGGAACTGTGCCTCCATACCCAGGAAGCCTGGGAGAATCTTTTTCAGTTATTTTGGGATTCTGGAATATATCTTATGCCTGCTTTTTCAGTTTAAAAAATAAAATGGTTGGGGGGCATGGCTGGGGTCTCAGTTTCTGAGATGGATACTGATACTTGATCTGGTAAGGAAGACTTGATACTTCATTGCAAGGCCTTGTGTCCATCTGGACCCAGGCTCACACTGAGTAACAAAGGGAGATCAAGTTCAAACATGTAGGCCTGGGTGAGAGTAAATATTAGGAATCCTCCCCAGGTCTTCATGTGAGGAAGGAATGAGTCTAGAAGGCTTTTTTCTCCTGACACGTCTGTCTCCTCTTTCATCCATATCTTTTTCATTCCTGTCTCGGAGAAAGAGATATCCGATTTTTATTTATTTTTTTTGCCAAGGTCAACTCACTCACTTCCTGGCAAACTTGATTTGATCCTACCTAGTTATATCAATTAATGCTCACTGTTTCCCTATCTCATTAATCCCTTCTTTTCTGCCTACAGTCTCATTTAAGCCTGATTTGAAAGGTCGTGTGAGGCTAGAGTCATGTAAACCCGAGTCTGAATCCTCTGTCATTTGACGGCTGTGTGTCCTTGAACAAATCATTCCTCTCTTAGTTTCCTCATTGTAAAACGAGAATAATAATAGAATCTATGTTTTCAGGGTTTTTTAACAAGATAAATGATAATGTATATGTAGTACCTGCCATATAATATAGACTTAATAAACAGTAGTAATTGGGTTTTTTTTGCTGTTATTATTATTTATGTAATATAATAGTATATTATTAGCATTAATGTTTTAGTATATCTCATCTCCTGCTAGACAAAAATCTCCTTTCATATATGGGAGCATTTCTTCTTCATTGCTTGAGAGTATCTGTCATAATGTTGTGATATAGCATATCTTCACTAAGTGTTTATTGAACAAATGTGGCCAACAATTTGCTACAATGATTTGAGAAGTATGAAAGTTTGGTTTGGATGTCCAAGGCTTTAGCCATTTGTCCTTTTTGACATTTGTTTCATAATTGAGTAAGGCTTAAGCTATTTGTGGTAATTTGCTAGTGGCTCAGAAGTCTCAGTGGCTAAAAAGTTGTGGTCCAGGGCCTGCATAAAATGTATGACTTTTGGTGTTCGTGGATACTAAAAAAGTGGGACTAGTAAGCTATCATTAGGAAGAATAACAGGATTTCAATGCACACAAAGATCCCAATTTTTGTTCTTGAAAGAAGAGTGAGACTCAGCTTTTCATTGTCTTGCCTTGAATTACATAAGACAGCACCATGTGGGATCTGGAGCACACCCTTCGGATCATATGGCCAGAGTTTCTCAAAGTGCTTCCAAGTATGCTATTTGTTATGCAAAGAAAACAGAGGAAGAAGTCTGTGGCCAAATCACTTTGGGGAATTTTGGCAATAACAAAGATAAGCAAGTTCCTTTACTACAGGATTGTGAATATCCTACTGGAGATACAATGTATAGTGATTTCCAAATTCATTTGCCCAAGGAACATTGTTTTTCAGAGTATGTCTCAGGATTATTGTCAGGAGTGATCTGCTTCTAGCCTCTTTGTTTAATAGATGTGGAAATCAAGTTCCAGAAAATTAATTTGCCAAAGGTTGCTCAGCAGTAGAGCACAGAGAATCTAGACATCTTTATCCTTATCTGAAATTAGTCTTACTGTTTATTTTTGCTTTCTTGGAGGAATAATAAAATTCACATATGAATGTCTTACAAGCTTACACTAAAAATATCACAGCTAACTTTTGAGAATTAAACACATTAATAATAATGAAATTATTTTTCCGTGAAATTGGGAATACAATTACTTCCAAAGTTCTATTAGGAAAATTGGTAACTGTTCTATTTTTTTTTTTTTACTAGAATTCCCCAAACAAATTTCTCTGATATTTTACTCATTATTTTTATAGTTAGGCATAAAATGATTCATGCTTTATCCATAATTTAACAGATCCTTTTGGTTATTTCCAAATAAGATTAGTCTTCCTGCATATTATAGATAAGCAGTCAGTCATTTGTGACATAACGCTCTTCTTAAAAATAATTAGGTTTGCAATGTGATATTTAGAATTTCTCAAACTGTCTGATAAAAATAATCAAAAATTCATAAGAAATGTAAAAATCTGCTGTCAATGTGATGAAACTAAAAGAGTGTGAAAGTCAAGTTATAGCATTTCACTCACTGCAAGACTGTTTCTCTAGCTGCATGGTTTTCAAACTTTTAACCAAGCATAGCTAATGTCCACTAGTTTCTCACTAGATTAAAAAAAAAAAAAGACAGTTTAGGACCTGAGTCCAAGATAATCTTTAAAGAAAATCATTGTGTGTTGTTATTGGTGATGTTCTAAGTACACTGACCACAGGCCACTGGAGCAGGTGATAAGTATCTTTACACATACTGGCTTCTCCACACGTAAAAACCAATGACTAGAAAACCATCAATTGAACCAGCAAGGTTCAGTTGATAAAGGTTACTTGGGCCTTTGTTACTGCAACAGGAAGTAGACTTTCAGTACCTTCTCGTCTTTTGATTATGGGAGACAATCTTCATCCATATAGTTGGAAGCACACATAGGTCACCTTTCCAAGCAATAATGCTAAAGACCACAGCACGGAGGGGCCAGGGGCTGCCCTCAGACACAGTGCAGGGAATACGGACACTCAGTTACCTCGGGAAGCTTTTGTTTTTCCCTGGAAAGTTGTACCATTACTTGTAAATGAGGGATGCCCAGCTACCTAAGCTAAAGAATATCTCTTAAATTTTAAAACAAGTATTGGACAGTAAGAGGGACGTTGTTATATCTGTGCTGTTGGCTGGGAAAAATTACTTAGACGTTCTTGGGTTTCTGAGAGTATTTAGAATTGGTATTTGTTTAGAGACTTCTTGAAATGAATGTGCCAGAAAATGCGTGTCTAAGAACAGAACTTGAGATCTGAGGTATGAGAAGGTTATGAGCCTTGTGAGTTAAAACACTGGCCACTGACCAACACATTACTTCATCTATCTTTTTGTCAACCTCTGAATGTGCAGCCGAGTGCACCAGGTGGATGTTTTCTATGTAGTAGCCCTGATTGGGCTGTTCCTGAATCTCCAAATGAACTAGAGGCAGCATCCAGCGCAGGTCCTGCACTTCTCAGCATCTCTAGTTGCTGTGGTATCAGGTGTCTTGTACATTCTCGATAAATACTTGTTAATTGGTTGATTGATTAGCTTCTGACTTCACCCTTTAGCCTCAGTAGCTAAGTTTCTCTCTCGAGTCTCAGGACTCTCTCTAAACTCTATATTTTCCTCATATTTAGCATTCATCTGGTGTCCCCCCAAGCCATTCTGTTATTTCAGATACTGCCTTAGCAGGATTTCTAAATACCAAAGACTCTTTTTTTTTTTAACAACATAGAAGGGAGATTGAGAATCATAAGTATGCTGCCAGCCCTGGAACGTTTGCCTAGTGACCTAATTTCATGGGAATTTGCCAGGCCAGCTCCGTGGAAGAAATCCAGTCCTATTCCTCCAGTTTCCTTGGGTGATTCAGCTGACACGCCCCACAGCCATCTTCTTCACATTGTTGTGACCTTCAAGATACTCTCCCCTGAAGACTGCTCTATTTTAATTTTGCTATATAAAAAACCAATAAGAAAGAAAGGTGTACTAATTTATGTGGCTTAGGCAAATTTACACAGTATAAGGAGCTTAACTCAAATGGTATTTCTTACACTGAATTATGACAGACACTTGTTTCTTACTACTCTAGACTTCTGTCACATGTATTTTGGATAATTTCAGAAGTTTATCAGTGTAATTTATCCGGTACCTTATCTAGACCTTGTTCCATAAGATGTGAGTTACTTATTGTCCGTCACAGACTTTCATGTACCTTCTTGTCTCTTATTTGCCCACTAGCTCCTTCTAAAGCCAGATCTACAGTTATTTTAGACATCACGGTCCATTTGACATGGGAGTATATTGATCTGACATTCTCTTCAGAAAGCCAATACCAAAGTACTGTGTGTTAGTATACTAAGAATTGTGCGCTAATTCTGTTCTGTCTACAAGCGTATAACCTTTTCTGAAGAACACTCTACCTATTTTATCCCTCCATCTGGAAGTACTGCAATGGCCTTTGGCCAAAAGCAACGAAGTTGTGACTTTCTTACTTCTCTATAGCCTGCCCAGGGACATTAATGAAAGAAAAGTAAACCTACTCTATTATCCCAAATGGCTTTTCAAATAATTAGGAGATTTTAATAATAGTGTCCCGCTGATGCTCTCAGGTTTCCCACAGGCACTGCAGCATTTCCGAAGTGAATAAGATTGCACCGATGCTTCAGGAGAGAAGACCTCGCTCCCACTACCCATGACCTTCAATTCCTACAAATGCTGAAAACAGCACCGGGCATCCCATTACCGAAATGGATTGTCTGGCATCAACTTTGCAGTTTTGGAGTCTAACACCATTTTGTGGTGATATCTTTGAGAAAAGAAGTGATTCAATTTTTTAAAGAGGCAGAGACTTTTGAGAAGGTTGGATTTTTGACATTTTGTTTTTTTCCAAGCTGGTCCCCCAAATCATTGAGCCACCTCCAACTTCTCTATATAGAAGGTGATGAAAATAGATGGCAAGACCTTAGGTATTTCAGAGGAGTAAAGGGATTATGTTAAAGTGACCTCGAAATGAATCCACAGCCTTGAAAAGTACAAACTCATAACTAGCAACTCTACTACTAAAAGTTCATCCTCAGTAAGTAGAATCAATAATACATACACGGGACTTCCCTGGTGGCGCAGTGGTTAAGAATCCGCCTGCCAATGCTGGGGACACAGGTTCGAGCCCTGGACCGGGAAGATACCACATGCGTGGAGCAGCTAAGCCCGTGCACCACAGCTACTGAGCCTGCACTCTAGAGCCCACGATCCACAACTACTGAGCCCACATGCCGCAACTACTGAGCCCGTGTGCTGCAACTACTGAAGCCCGTGCACCTAGAGCCTGTGCTCCGCAACAAGAGAAGCCACCACAATGAGAAGCCTGCACACCGCAACGAAGAGTAGCCCCTGAGTAGCCCCTGCTCGCAACAACTAGAGAAAGCCCACATGCAGCGACAAAGACCCAATGCAGCCAAAAATAATAAAGTAAAAAGAATAAAAAATTTAAAAACCTAAAAAAAGAATAATGCATACACACATTTAAATACAAGGATAATCATCACAGTGTTCTTTATAATATTGACATTTTGGAAGCAAATATCCAGCAATAGGAAAATGGTTAAACAATGGAACACACTATAGCTATAAAACATTTTGTTGTAAAATATGTTTATTGACCTTCACAATATTTTACTTGAAATAAAAAAGCAGATTATAAAATAGTTCCTATCATGAATTTTTTTTAAGAAACAGTGACATATTAACATGGTTGATGTATTAAAGATGGGTTTTTTTTGTTGTTTCTTTTTTGCGGTACGCGGGCCTCTCACTGTTGTGGCCTCTCCCGCTGCAGAGCACAGGCTCCGGACGCGCAGGCTCAGCGGCCATGACTCACGGGTCCAGCCACTTCGCGGCATGTGGGATCTTCCCGGACCGGGGCACGAACCCGTGTCCCCTGCATCAGCAGGCAGACTCTCAACCACTGCGCCACCAGGGAAGCCCAAAGATGGTATTTTTTAAAATTTTGTCTGCATTTTCTGATTATTCTATAGGAAATATGTAGTATTTATCAAAAAAAAGGAAAGGAGAAAATAGGATGTATTACAATTCATATTAAAATATGTTCTCCTCTTTCTTTTAAATAAGACTTTAAAGGGGAGTGGAGTGCAGTGTCACAAAGGTGGATAAGAATGCCCTGATCAGCCTCTGGCACCCTAACATGAGGGGAGAGGGGAAGAGGGGTTGCTTTGAGGAGGAAGAATGGGGCAAGTAAGCAATTTCTTAGCTTGAACAGAGAGGTGCAGTACTTCTGTGCATCTGTTCATATCCAACCCCACAGGGTGTGATGTCTCTAGATGTCAGGGGAGGGAAAGAGGCAACAGTTTCCAAACACCATCAGTGGAGAACATTTTCAAGGTGTTGGCTTCTAAGAAAGTTTCCAGAAGGAATATCATGCCTTTTCAAGAACACATGTACGCACGCACACACACACACACACACATACACAGAGGCACACAAAGAGGTGACAGCATTTCAATTTCTACCTCCTAGAGTAAGTAGATACCATTAGTTGGGAATTTTATCCACTTACTTCTTCATCTGTTCTTTTGTCCTTTTCTCTTGTACAGAAGAATGAGTTTCCTTTTGAAGAATAGTCCCTTCCCCTCTGCCCTTTACCCTGACACCTCCCACCTCCTAAAGAACCTTGTTCTTTAGACCATTTCGGCCCTTAAGAAATCTAGTACCTACAGACATGTTTGTGTCCAGAAAAAAAGTTTGAATTCAAAATATAAATAATGAAAATCAAATGTAATAAATAACAGAATGTATATAAAATGTAACGTTATGTCAGCATTGTGAACTTAATATTCATGAACATTTCACTCCATTTGAAAACAATTTGTGAGTTGGATGTTCTCCATTTTCCAAAATCCCGACTATGCACATTAAGTGTTGATCAAGAGACTGAATTATAAATTGAGTTATCTAGAGCCAACTCATTTTGAAAGCAAAATTATAAGCATCATTTTACTTTGTTTCTTTGTGAAAAATGTACTTAACGTGAGCGACTGGTGTATTTTAATATGTTTGATCTGAGGTCAGGAAGGACCTCAGTACTGAGAGTGCCGGGGCTAGTAGCCCAGCTGCTCCATAAGCTATGTGCTCGTCATCTTGTACCTTTTTTCTCACTTTGTCCTAGCTCCTTTCTCTAAGCAGTTACATATGCTCTCACATTGTAACATTACCATCTATGTACCGTCCTCACCTTTCAGCAGTTGCCCTATTCCTCTACTCCTCTTCCCAATTTCTCAAATGTGGTCTACAGAGATGGTTTATGTTTTCTCACTTCATATTCACTCTTTAGCTCACAGAAATATTCTTTCTATCATAACCATTCCACCGAAATGGGATGTCCTCACCAAAGACACCAACAATCTCGTTTCTCAATCCAATTCATAGATTTCAGTTCCTTATTTACTCACTTTATCTTCCTTTTTCTTGAAACACAGTTGCCTTGGCTTCTGTGATATTTTTCTCTCTTGGTATTCTTCTTACTTCTCTGGCTGCTTCTTGATCTCCCTTCAAGATTCCTCTTTATCCCTTGGATGATGGTGTTTGGGGATTTTACCCAAGGCTTTCTCTCTTCTCCCTCTACATACTCTCCCTGGGCAACTCCCCTGATACATCTACCATCTATATAGGCCATGATTCTCAAACCTGTAGCCCCAGTCTATCTCTCTCTCCTAGAGTTCGGACCAATATGATAGCCAGCTGTCTACCGGTCATCTCCAATAGTGTTTAGACCATGGTACTAACAAAATGTCTATTCCTTACCCTCATGCCCCACTCCCATCTCTTCTTCTTTGTGCTCATGGTATCAACAAATGGTACCAACATCAAACGTAGCCAGAAACTGGGAGCCAGCTTTCACTCCTCAGCCTCCCCTGCCTGCCACATTCAACGATCTAAAAGTTTTAACCCTTGTATCTTCTATAAATCCATCCCCTCTTCTCCATCCCCAATGCTGCTTTCCTAATCTAGGTCGCCATCATTCTGTGTCTGAATTACTACAGCAGCCTCTGCCATCAATCATTTTCCCACTCTGCTCCACAAGTGATATTTTTAAAAATATGAAACCAATTATGATACGTCATGGCTTAAATCCTTCAACATTTTCCCCAGTACTCTCAGGAAAAAAGTCCAAAGTCCTTAACATAGTTTACAAAACTAGCAAAACCTGGTTGCAATATGTCCACAGCCACATCTCCTTCCCCTCTTCCTACCCTATCCTGTGAGAGTGAAAATCTTGTCTTCCCCAATCACTCCACATCCTTGCTTGCTTCCAGGCTCTCATGCACACCATTGCCATGGCTGGTAACACTCTTACCTATGTTCCCCCATCTAACTGACCCCTACCTGCTTTTCAGATTTCAGTGTAGAAGTCAGTTACTGCCCTATGCTTTCCCTGATGCACCAAACAAGAAATAGATAACTCTCTTAAGTGTCACCAAAGTATTCTTTTTTCTAATGGGGCTTTTGCATTGTTTATAATTGCTTGGCTACTTGGCTATCTCATATTCTCACCAGGCTGTAAACTCTGGGAGGCCAGGGTTTATGTCTATACTGTCTAATATAATAGTATAACAAACTCTTGATAAATATTTGTCAAACATGCAAATGAACAAGCACCAGGCACACATCTGATTGGCTGCTAATTATTCTGACTTCAGTAGGAGACTTCCTGAGTTAGATTTCCCATCTAACAACTTTGTTCTTAACCATTGTTATAACGCTTTCCAAAACCATTGAGAAAGTGCACTAATATTTACCAAGCACTTTGAAATAGTGAGATAAATGCTCCTAGTGAAGGTGGCCTATTTTAAGTCAGACCTGGGTCTGACTACACAGCACAAGATGGGCTGCCTTTACTGCAATGATGTCATTCAAGGTTATTTGTTGCAAGCATCAAAATTTACTGCTGGTGGGGAAGGAAGCCACTGAGTACATCCAGAGCCAGATTCAGACAAATGCTTGCTGCTGTTCGCAGCAATCGGTGAAAGCCTCTGTTGCACATGCTTTATTCTCAGTAACGTGGGGCACAGTTGTTGCCGCATTTAGGAAAGTAAGCAAAGACGTTGTCTGATTTCCTTCCCAGTTATAACTTACGGTCATGACTGAACCAGTTAGCAAATGTACTCTGTTGATAATTAAGCAGTATTATTTGTGAAATGTTGCAGCAATATTAGCTTTTCACCTGTGATTGCCAGGTTCATTCATAAAGGAAGCAGCAAACGTGAAAGACATTCCATATTATTAGGGTGAGTTAATTTGAAGGCAGGGGAATATGAAATTTAGGCTTAACAAATAAAGGAACTTTTGGCAGAGTTTGATCAGGCATCCAGAAAGCCTCCATTTCTTACTGTGAAAATGGTCTGAGTCCAAAGGGACAAGAAGCGCCTGCAGCTAGACATTTTGAGACACCATTATTTTTATGTGCTTCCTGTACTGACATAATTATGGCTATGCGTCTGTACTCTTGCTTTGGCATAAGCACCAGAAGAAGCTTCTTTAAAATATGAGGTTAATACTACCTATGTGTGACTCAAGATCTGTAGGTTAATTCTTTAGATAGAGGGAATATCAGTGCATAAAAAGAAATCCTAGCATTTAAAGTAACAGCATTTATAATACACATACTTGCAAAAGAAAAGAATTAGTGATTTTCTGAAGTCCTCTGGTGGAGGTATGTCCCCAAACCCACATAACTGGAGCAGGTTCTAGGTTTAACTCCCACATTTTTGCTTCAAGCTAATGAACTATAAACTTCAATATTTTTCCTTCTTTACATCTCATTGCAAAAATGGTGCTGTTGGGCTTCCCTGGTGGCGCAGTGGTTGAGAGTCCGCCTGCGGATGCAGGGGACACGGGTTCGTGCCCCGGTCCGGGAAGATCCCACATGCCGCGGAGCGGCTAGGCCCGTGAGCCATGGCCGCTGAGCCTGCGCGTCCGGAGCCTGTGCTCCGCAACGGGAGAGGCCACAACATTGAGAGGTCTGCGTAACGCAAAAAAAAAAATGGTGCTGTTGTATTTTCTTGAGGACTGGAGGGCTAGTTAGTTAACGTTTGCCAAGCACTTTGAAGATGAAAGGGACTACATTAAATCCAGAATTACAATTATTATCATCACAAAGCTCAGATTAGCTCAGAAATTTAGGAATGATGATTCAGGAACCCACATTCCAGATTCTAGTGAGATTATGTCTGAAAATAGTCAAACCAACTCCTGCAATGATTCAGATGCTAAGGATTTATGGGGTTCAGCATGACTGTATCCCAAATCATGCATGACAATAAAAATTAGACTGCATTCCGACTGATAATTTAGGAAACAAGTTATTGAAGGAATCCCAAGGAGTTTTGTGTCTGTGTTCTCTCCAAGGCCAGATCCGTGCACAGTTAGACTGAAGAGACAGCAATCAGCCAGCCAAGTGCAGGGTGGTGCAGGCTGAAGGCAGAGATTGCCAAATGCACCAGATAAAGTATTTCCTAAGTCACAATGCTAGAAACTAAAAACTTTAGTGGGGACAAATCCACATCAGGCAGCTATCCTTAGCCCTTCTTTCTTGAAGACCCTTTCCTGGGCACCATTGCTCACGGTAATCTCTCATTAATTTTTAAAACATTTTTGGAAGAAAATGTTAACTACAGGTAAAATGCCCTTAATTGGGTTGAGGAAGTCCCCTTTTAGTTTGCTCCTAGTTTGCTGAGAGTTTTTTACTTTTTTTATATTTTCTAATCAAGGATGGATGCTGGACTTTTGTCAAGTGCTTTTTCTGTGTCCACTGAGATGATTATTTGTTTTATCTTTCTTAGATTAATATGATGAAGCATATTGATTTTTTAAAATGTTAAATCAGCATTCCTGAGATAAACCCCATTTGGTCATAATATATCATGACTTTTATATATTTTGGAGTTTGATTTGGTTAAATTCTACTTAGAATTTTGCATGTATGTTTTTAAGGATATTGTGCTCTACTGACCTTCTTTTTTTTTGTAATGTCTTTGTTTGCTTTTGATGTTAGGGTAATGCTGGCCTCATACAACAGGTTAGGAAGGTATCCTCTCCTTTCCTGAAATACTTTGTGTAGGCTTGGTATTATTTCTTCCTTAAATATTTGGTAGAATTCACAAATGAAACCATCTGAGCCTAGCATTTTCTTTATGGGAAGGTTTTTAACAACAGATCCAATTTAATAGCTATATTTAGTTTCCAATTATCTATTTTCCCAGCATCTTTCTGTTCCTGTTTTCTAATTTCTTTGAATGGTAGTCAGAGAGCATACGTTATATTACTTGGATCCTTTTAAATTGCGTACTGAGACTTTCTAATGACAGAATATGGTATATCTTGGTAAAATACCATGGGTACTTGAAAAGATGGTTTATTCTAAGTCTTTGGCTGAGGTTTCCTATAGATGTCAGTTAGATCAGTTGGTTGCAGTGTTGTTCAGGTCTTCTATATCCTAACTGATTTCCTGTCTGCTTGTTCTACCAATTAATAGAAGAGTATAAAAATCTCTGATTATAAATGTAGATTTATCTATTTTTCCTTGTATCTCTGTCAGTTTTTGCTTCATAAATTATAAAGCTCTTTCATTACATGCATAAATGTTTAAAATTATTATGTCCTCTTGATTAACTGACCACTTTATCATTATGACCTTTTTCTATCCCTATTAATATTCTTTGCCTTGAGATCTACTTTGTCTAATATTAGTATAGCCACTCTAACTTTTAAAAAATTAGTTTTTGCATAGTATATTTTTGCGATTCTTTTACTTTTAAAGTATCTGTGCCTTTATATTTAAAATGTGTTTCTTGTAGATAGCATTTAGCTGGGTCTTGCTTTTTTGTAATTTAAGGGCCTCTTAAACCATTTCTATTTAATATAGTTATATATGTGGATAAATATAAATCTATTATCTTTCTATTTGTTTTCTATTTGTCCTACCTATTCTTTGTTCCTTTTTTCCCTCTTTTTAGGTTATGTTTTTAATCAACTGCATATTTTTTATAATTCCATTGCATATCTTCTAATCATTTCAAATACTTTTTCTCCCTGGCTTCAGGTAGTCTCCTCACATGCACAATCTGGTCCATATTCAGGTATAAATCAGAGGAGACCCTCTGCACACCTGCAGAGTTCGCTCTCCTCTCTTTCTCTGTCTCTGTCTCTCTGCAGATATCTCCTAACAGTATGGTATCCTGTGAATTCTACCTGCATTGGTTCCCTTAACTCTCAGGTCCTTCTCCACAAGTGAATGAGACCACCAGACTCTGCCTGGGCTCCACTTCCCCACACAGTGGCTTGTAAGTAGCTGAGGCAATAGCTGGGGCAATTGTAGAGCTTACCTCATTAGTCTACCATCCCTCAGGGATCATGGTCCTTTGTTGTCTAATGTCCAACGTCTTGAAAACTGTTGCTTCACATGTTTTGTTTGTTTTGGGGTTTTGTTTTTGTTTTTTTTGGTTGTTTCAGGCAAAAGGGTAAATCTAGTTCCTTTTACTCTGTCTTAGCCTGAAGTGATTCTGGATGGAAGGTGATACTGTTGACAATCATGAGTTATTCTGATGCAAACTGGACATGTTTTGAAACATGAGTCTGAAGATTTTCTGAAACTATTCATTGAATGTCCTAGAATATTTAAGAAAACTGGTTGGAATTTTTTATTATGCTAATTAGCTCCAAAATTTATAGTGTCATTAAAATATTATAGCAAAGTGACCCAGAAACAAATAGCTAATTCTTGCTCCAGAGTAACAATCTCTGAAAACACTAATGTAACGGCTCTCTCAAGGGCTTAGTTAAAAGGAATGCCTGTTAGATTTATTTCATTTTCAGAAAAGAGAGAGGTCATTATGGCTTAACAATTACCCAATTCCCTCCTAGATTTAATCTTAATCTATAAACACAGGCCTATATTTTGAAGACTAGTATGCTGAATGAAACAAACTTATTATTGACATTGGTGGCTAAATGTTTACCCCAGTGCCTGGAAGATACATACACAAAGCTAATTTAACACCATGTGTGATTATCTGAAAAATATATGTCTTCCATGTAGTGTAGTCTAAAAATATTACCTTAGGGCTCTGAAAAAAAAAATGGTTCTTAAGAACAAAATGAATAAAACCATGTAAATACTTGTACATTTTCCATATGTCGATTTGTTTTAAAAGGCAGCTTTTTTTTCTTCGTTGTATTTCTCTCTGATTCTATGATATCTTTATGATTCTATGATATCTTTATATTCTATGATATCTTTATGTATCAGCTATTTTCCCTTATTCTTTCCCAAACCCTTCAGTTTTCAAGAGCACCTGGTATGAGCAATGCCAGTGCCCTAGATTTCTGTGTTAATGGCAATGCCTGAACTTCCTCTGGATCCGATTGCTTGACCATCTCTCTTGTTTTTTTCTGGACAGTCCTCACTTTTGAATCATCTCATTTTCTTTTATGAATTCCCCAAATTCTTCAAGTCTAATATATATATCTATATTTATGTAGATATAGATATAGTATATTTATATATTGCACACATATATATTCGATTTTAAGAGTATATGTTCACATATATATGTATGTATGTATGTATGTATTGTATATATAGTTTCATTTTTACCTAGAGTTAATTTCCTTGATTTGAAGAAGAGGGAAAACAGTAATATCCTTAAGTTTGGAGGACCAAAGAACTGTCCTGGGAGGAAGGGAAACACACAGCTTTGTCAGCTGGAATTCTTTCTGCCTTCCACCCCTTTGAGGCCGAAGCAGGTAATGAAGATGAGAGCCTTCCTGAGCCACTGACCCGCTCCAGCCTCTTCTTTCTGCAAACCTGAATAGAATATAGTCCTCCAGTTCAGTCCTGTATGTTTCAATTCACAAAACCCTAACTGACCTCAGGACTCTTACAATGCCTCTCTGATTCTGGAACATTCTCAGGGTTAGCCGTCCCAGTCTCTCAACTGGCTTCCACAGCGCTTCGCATCCTTCATGTCCCTCTCCCGTGACTGGCTCTGATCAATCTGTCCACTTCAGCTTCTGAGGACTTGTTTTTACTCTGACCTTCCTGTGTGTGTTGCTGCTGGGAGGGGCAAATCACCGTCACGACAACTTGTCCCTCAGTTTCCTGAATTCCTTCGCCTAATTCATTTTCAAGTTGCCATTTCCTGTTGGTGCTGTGAGGCACTGGCACAACAAGCGTGCCATTTTTTCCTCTGCGCGTCACCACCCTTCCTGGGAGACACACTGCGCTATGAATGTAAGCAAATGGCCGAGGTGGTGGGGAGGCTTAGAGATGAGAAAACCTGAAGCACATCCAGGTAGAAGCTGCTCTCTCACCTGTTTGGCCTCTACTGTGACTTTCTGCCATTAAATGAGATGAGAGAGGGCTGTGAGGAGAGGGAAGTGGGTGTGGAATTTGGATTGGAGTAGGAATTAGGAGAAGCGAAAAAATAGATTCTAAACATTTAGCAGAGAAATGGTAGAATATTGAAAGTTGAGTCAGTTGAAGGGGAGGAGATTGGGGTATCGGTGGGGAAGGAAAGAAGAAACATCATACAAGGAGCTGGATGTGACAGGATTTTTTTCACAGAAAGAATCATGTTTTGCTGGGACCAGATTTTGTCCATGTTAGGGATATTTCCACACTTAGTTCTGTGAAACGCCTGGAGGTACTTTTTCTTTTTTCTTACAAATGTTTCTGTAGATGTGTAGGTGTGCTATAAACTGCTTTCACCATGCCAGGGATTTTTCCTATAAAACTTTCCAAGGTACCACATTTCAAAACTCTACGTATGAGGGTACATATGAGGACATTGTTATAAGATATTTTAACTGAGCAGAGAGAAGAAGCTGAGACAGGTGCCGGAAGTTAGGCGTAGATGTTGCCCACATTTGATGTCAGGCAGAGTCTAAATGTAACATCTTTCACAGTGTAGCATGCCAGCAAAAGGCAGATTCTTATACTGCTGATCATAAGAAATCACACATATCAAGCTTGATCTTACAGTCCATATGTATGTAAAACACTAAGCAAAATGATGGGAGTTTGCTTGTGTAGACTTGGCAATATCATACACAATTGATGTTTATTTACCTCTGTAGCTGCCTCATAAATAGGACACATTATAAAGTCAGTTGTGGCTTTCCTAAAACGTTCTCTCTGACTTCCTAGGTTTAAGTCTTCTACTGTCTCCTCTACTTTGCCAACCCATTTATGAGAAAATGGGTGAGCTCTGCTTATGTCACTTCAGAGAACCCTGCCTTTATTTAGGAATCAGTCAGCTAAGCTGCCAAGATTTTAAGAGTTCATACCATCTATCTATATTAATTTCCAGTTCCTTTGTAAGGAAAGATGCATTTTTTATTTCTCTATCTTTACCAGGACAGTAATAGAGCTACTTACCAATTTTTTTTTTTCTCAGAAACAATGAACTAGGCCTCTTCTACCGGGAGGAAGAGGGTCAATGAGAAACGGGAGAGTTTACTGGCCATTAGCAAGGTCACAAGTCAGGTAGTCAAATCCTAAAGAACGTTTCATAGGCCTGGGACTGCCTGTTCCTGTGTTGTGGATACAATACGGAAAAAGGTAAATATAGTCAGTGATAATTCCCTCTTTTCTTGTCATCCACCATCATTGATTCAGCTGACCTCAAATGTGTAAGAGACAACAAGTTTTGGAGACAGGAGGGCTGGGTGGGAGGGGAATCAGGTAAAACAGCTAAGTCTTTCTGGTTTTAAAAGTCCAGGTCTGAGGACAAGGGAGTGTACACACTTGTTAGCTGTACTAAGTGATCACAGGTTTTGAGCATATTTTAAATAAGGGTCTCTCAAACACTCTCTCCTCTGTACATATGCCTTTCACAAGTACTTAAAGCAGAGATGACGACTTTCTGTACCTTTCATAGCATGTCCAAAGCTCTTTAAGAAAACTATTTGAAAGTTTTTCTAAAGTCGGTCCAATTAAATAGGGTGGGTTATTAGACCCTTAGTTCCCAATTTCATAGTGTGATTAAAATTTCATAGATAGACTTTTTTTTTTTTTTTTCTGGTGGTACGCTGGCCTCTCACTGTTGTGGCCTCTCCCGTTGTGGAGCACAGGCTCCGGACGCGCAGGCTCATTGGCCATGGCTCACGGGCCCAGCCGCTCTGCGACATGTGGGACCCTCCCAGACCGGGGCACGAACCCGTGCCCCCTACATCGGCAGGCGGACTCTCAACCACTGCACCACTAGGGAAGCCCTCATAGAGAGACTTTTGGTGGTATGTATGCACTCATGCACAGACATACACATTTTCCTTCAGCAGAATAGTGAATTAAAATAACATTTTAGTGCTGGGAAGCATGAACACAAGGCCTGAATTTGACATCAGCATGTAGCCTTGTGCCATCACTGAATTTCTCTGGGCCTTGGTCTCCTAGGCTGTACAATGTTGGTTGAGAGAAGCCCAGACCAGGAGGGGCAGTTAGTAACGTTGGACCAAATGAGACCCTTCCCTTCAAGGTCCCTTATGGAAAACTTGCTTATAAATTCCTCCAAGTTCCTCTCACTCCCTACCATTCCATGAGAGGAGGGGGCCACCTCTAGGAGAATTATTTGATTTTATTTGTACTTATCTTCCCATGAAATGTTTGTTCAGGTCCCAAACATAACTTGTCTCCAATCAGACTTAAAATAACGCATATCTACCTACAATATATATCTGCTGAACAATGAGACCCTGCAGAAAAAACAATTAATTTCTGAATTTCCTAAAATTTTGTTTTGCAAGACATTTATCTTTCACATGGTAGATAAATATTTTTTCAGTATTTGAGCACTGACATAAAGAATTCAAGTATATTTCGTTTTTTTCGTCTTGATCTTGCTGTCTCTGTCTTGAGTCAAAATGCAAATTAATTTGCACACCAATTTACAGTACTAAAACTGACCGCACATTTTAAAAAACTATATCTGGAGAACACTGACTCTTACCTGGAATTGTGTGGTTGACACAGTGTCTCTCATTTTTCACTTTCTGTGGTGTAGTGTCCTTAGTGGAGTTTGTATTTATCTCTGTATGAAGCTGGATTTCACTTTACTTTCTCTTTATGGTCTTATCACATCGTTTACAAACACTTTATCTCTGTTACACAAAATAAATGGAATTCCAGGCTTTCAATGAAATGTCATGCTGAAATGGATGGTCCAAAAATCTATATTTAGATGACTGACTCCTGTTTGAGGAAGACATGATAGATGTTTCATGCACATACACTGAAGGATGATGGATTTAATGACCATCCCTTAACCGGGGAATGCTATTTTGGAATAATTAAATGTTCCATCATTTGCAAGTCTAAATAGTCCATTGTTAGTTCCTGGTTTTGTCTGTCAACAGATCGTTCCATTTTCTAATGGAAATTTATCATTAAAACAATTGAACACGTAGCATCATCCCGCCAGAGTGTGTTAGCCATAGCACATTTCATAGGACTCTGATTCATAACTACAGTTTAGGAAGACTTAATTTATGTATAAGTCTGCTTCATATATGACAAACATGGCAAGCATTATTTAAAGGCTACTGGTAGATATTTATCTTCAGGTATTGAAGTGATCTTCTGCTTGAAGAGGTGGCTAAGCCTTTTGTCAGATGAAAAACTCTCATGGAGCAAAAGAGCATTAACAAAGTATTTTGTAATTAAATAATAATAATTTTACAATCTATTTTCTTGCTGATCCTTCTATTTTAGAGGTTTTTACATCCTAAATTCCTTTTTAACTCTTAATTGTTGAGGAATTTCAAAATAATTGAATCTAGTATCTATATGTATATATGTTAATATAAATTTTAATATTTAATTCTCCTAGGTCTTGGTCTTTTAGCTGCAAAGGGCAGTGGAGAGAAGGCGTGGGACTGGAGAATATTTATTTATATCTGCATAATATATTTTATATATATATATACTTATATCTGAATAAATATAGCATCTTTCTCATGAAAACTGTTTCTTATTTATAAAACATGGATATAGAAAAATTTCCCCAAACTCTATCAAAATGTTTATCCTTGTGTTCAAGATCTTTATGTACCTCTCCAGAGAGACAGATAGATAGAACAACTATATAATGGGAATGACATAGTTAATACATTAGTAATACATATGAATAGCAAATCACTTAATAGTTGAGTTAATGCTTCTCACCCTTATCACTGGCACAGTAATGCTCATATGAATTATTTCCATAAAGCTGCATTGCATGAATGTTTTTGAGAACCTAGTCAAGACCTCACAATTTCTGTGACTAGGTCCTGGAAATCAAAACAACTAGACCAATTATCAGGAAAGCCTGGCCGCATTGCTGACCGACTTGGATCATGGAATTATTGATTCAGATGCTACCCAATTAATTATTAAGATGGCTGAAAATACCAGACGGATCATTCCACGACTAACAGATTTTGATTGCCTTGCCTGTGCTGTGTGGTCCATATGTGGAAGTCAGAACATTTGTAGATAGTAGGACTGGCTGGGCATGACCAGATGGGTTTTGCCCAAGTTGGGAAAATCATGGAAGCCATTCAGAACTTCCTATTTATGAATGCAGTGGAGAGACATGTTGGTGAAGTTGATGATGGAATTGATTCAAGCAGCAGCAGTCATGGAGCAAGTAATTCATTAGAAGCTATGGTCTGCTTTTAAGAACTCTATGTTGAAGGCTTCCAAACTCTACTTGGACAGGGTTTATTGCAACCCTTGTTGATTATTTTACTTAATTCAAGCATAACCAGCTGCCTTATTGATTATGAATGGCTTAAAGCAGCTCCCCACATTGGAGCAAGGCTGTTTGAAGATGCATAAGTTTCTGTGTATGGGCTGTAATGAAACACAGTGATCCAAGACCATCAAATCTGACCTGGTCAATTTGGTATTTTCAGACTCCCTAAAGACCAAATGTACTGCAATCCTCAAAACTATTCTTGGAAATTTTAAACCCAATTTATATGTGATTTCTATCATTAAAGATATAATGATGCTAAATCATGTGCAATTTAGGAGGTTTCATGAAGAGAAGTACCAACGATTCAACAGTCTGCCCCCGAAAAGGTAAAGTCTTATACTGAAAATCAGCTTGCATTAGTGGACATAAATGGATTTTTATGTTTCCCTGAAAGAAAAAAATCTTTAAGGCATGTTTCAGTAAATGTTTTGAAAATAATTTAAAGAAGAGAAAAGAGGGCTTCCCTGGTGGCGCAGTGGTTGAGAGTCCGCCTGCCGATGCAGGGGACACGGGTTCGTGCCCCGGTCCGGGAAGATCCCACATGCCGCGGAGCGGCTGGGCCCGTGAGCCGTGGCCGCTGAGCCTGCGCGTCCGGAGCCTGTGCTCCGCAACGGGAGAGGCCACAACAGTGAGAGGCCCGCGTACCGCAAAAAAAAAAGAAAAAGAAAAAAAACAAAAGAAAATGCTAGTCATTAGAAATCAGAAAGATAAAGCATTGTTTAGCTACAGAAAGGTTGATTTCTGATTTGTTATGAGTTCTATCTTAAGTATTTTTCAATATATTTTATTAATTAAGGTGGTATTATAAACATTAAAATGTTGGTAAAGGTATAAATATCAAAATCATGCCTTGACTCAAAATATTGCAGAGAAAAAGTCAATCCAGTGTTATCAACAGTGATTCACATGGATTTACTGCAGTATTTGTTTGATTAACCAGAAGTTGGTTATTTAAGAAGTAATAAAAGTAAAATGTACCCTCAAATTTTTTGATTTAGTGAATCAGTGTAGACATCAGAAATTAATTGCACTGTAACCATAATCCTAATAATAAACGAACATTAAACCATAATTCAAATTTATGGGATGCTCACAGAGAAAGCTGATTTAAAGTGGAATGGAAAGACGTGGCTGCCTTCATGCAGCAGAGCTTTGGTTTGGATTGCAGGAAATACGGTGCAAGCTAACATGAGTTCCTAGAGGAGAGAAAACATGTCTTATTCATCTTTTTATTCTGTCATAGTACCCTCCTCAGTACCTTCTTATAGAATGAATGAGCTTTAAACAATTATTTAACTGTTGAAACATTGCACAGGAAAAACAGAAAAGAGAAACCACTAACCAATTGTTTTAAAAAATGAGTTTTATTGTTGGATCTGTCCTTTGCTTGTTGCTTTTTGTTGCCAAGTCACTTAACCTCTTACTCTTGTATAAAATTAAAACTAGATCTTTCTGTCTGCTTCTCAAGATTGTTGAAATGATCAAACAAAAGATGCATATGACACAAGTGCTTGGAATATGGTGAGATACTAAAAGAATGGATTGATGATTTCACTATTTACATCCGTAATTCAAATCAGGCAAGTTTGATTGGATATGTTAGTAGATTGAATGCTGACATTGGCCACCCAGGAAGCATGTGGTTGGAATCACCACTCCAGTTGTCTTTAACATAGAGTTTCATCTCTATAGGATGGTATCGATTGAGAAGGAAACTAGATAAGAAATGTTTTAGGGTTTTTGTCAATAGTATAGATTCAAGAGTCTAACTCTTATTTTCAACAGAAAATAGAGGATTTAAAAAATTAAGCTAAGGAATTCCCTGGCAGTCCAGTGGTTAGGACCCCATGCTTCCACTGCCGGGGGCCCAGGTTCGATCCCTGGACACGGAACAAACATCTCGCAAGCCCCAAGGCACAGCCTAAAATAAAATAAAATAAAATAAAATATTAAGCTATGATCTGTGAATGTTACTTTAAAACTAAAACAAACAAAACTTTTAGAAAATTGAGAGTCGATATAAACTGAATTGTGTTCCCCCAAAATTCATGTGTTGAAGCCCTAATCCCTAAAATGATTGTAGAGGGCCTTTCCAGAATTAATTAAGGTTAAATGAGGACATAAAGGTTGAACCTCAATCTGATAAGATTAGTGTCCTTCTAGGAAGAGGAAGAGAAGCCAGAGCTCTCATCCACTTCTTGTCCACACCAACGAAAGACATGTGTGCAGGAGGACAGAGGGTGGCTGTGTGCAGGCCGAAAAGAGGGCCCTCACCAAAACTTGACCATGCTGGTGTGAGCCGATCTCATAAGCCATTTGACTTTCCACTTCTATTTGGTTCAATTCTTTTTGTTTAGACTTGCAGAGTTGCATGTACAACGTATATGCTAGTCCTTTAGAAGTAATGTAAAATGGAAACACCTTCTCTCAGACTATGCCTTATCTATCACCTTTGTTGAATAGAAATCTTTCATATTTATATAATAAATTCCATCAATTTCCCTTTATGATTTATAGCTTTGCATGTTATTAAATAAATCATTCTTCAAAACAATGTCACAAAGTACCCCTTACATTGTTTTCTAATAGAGGTGTGTTTTGCCTTTCAGGCTTGAAACTTGAGACCATCTGAAATTTATTGCAGTGTATGGTGTGAGATAGGGATATAATCTGATTTCTGTACATGTGGCAAACTAACTTCCCCAGCACAATATATGTAAATATTGATATTTCCCAATGATTTGTAATTTCTCTACTATCATACACTAGGTTTCCATAGTGTATGTATCTGTGTATACATACACATAGCTATCTGTTTATGATTCATTGCTCTAGTTGTCTGATCATTTCTTGGCACTAAAAAACATAAATGTTCTCTCTAATTTGACTATTAAAATATTCTACATTGTGTTTTAAGTATGTGATACTTTTTCTATCATTTGCCCTACACTGCATTCTATATATCTTTTAGTATGAGTTCTGATATTTCCCTTTAAATCTGAGAGTTCTCAGTCTTTTTAATTGCTAAACTTTGTTCATTAATTCCATTTATCATCTTTATTTCAAAAAACTCGAACTTCACAGTTGTCTTGGATACATTTTGTGGCCATCTTCCTCACCTTGGGGCTGTCATCTGCCTCTGTTTATGATATCTTCCCAGGGTATCATGGGTTTATTTTACACATTTATCTGTTATTTTATGCCTCCTCATTAGAATGTAAACCCCTTGAGAGCAATGAATGTAACTGTCTATCCCAGTTACATTAATTGTTCCACTAATAATGTCTGATATATACTACACCCAAGATATATGCATTTTACAAACAAATGTATAAATGATTCCCTGTACTAGCTAAAACAGGCTAGGTTATGCTATAGAAATAAACAATCTCAAATCTTAGTAGCTTAAAATACCTGAAGGCTTTCCTCCACTCTCTTTTTTGTCATGTACTCAGGCTGATGGGGTGATGGATTGTGGTTGCACAGAGTCAAGGAAGGGGGTTCAAGATGGGTTCAGAAGGGTAGACAGGGGCAAAGTCAGGTGGCCTTTAGAGCCAAGGTATGGATTTGGGGTTTTATTTTTACTGTGAGGGAACGCAGTGAAGAATTTTCAAAAGGGGGTGAGACAGTATGATTTACCAGGTTACTCTGGCTGTTGTGTAGGAAATACATTGAAGGGGGACAAGACCAGAATCTGAAATACCACTAAAGAGGTGTCAGCAGCGTTTCAGGCAAGAGGTGATAGTAGTTTAGAGGCAGTGTGGGAGTGGGAGGTAAATAGAAATAGATGGGTCTGGCACATGTTCTGGAAGCAGAGTTAATAGATCTTGTGATGGATTGAAAATAGGGAGTAGGGGAATAAAAGAAGTCAAGGATGACACCGAGGTTCTTGGCTTGGGCGACTGGTAGATGCTGGAATATTTTGCTGGCAAGAGGCAGACTGAGAATATGTTTGTGGTAAGAAATCAAGAATTCTGTTTTGAACAGGAAGTTGAGAGCCTCTGAGTCATTTAAATGTAGACGTCAGATAACCAGAGGAGGTCAGGATGGAAGTAATAGATTTGGGATTCATTATCATATAGATGATAGCTATAGCAATGGGACTTGATAAGATTACCTGGGGAAGAAGCAAAGATACAGAAGAGAAGGGGGCTGGGATTATAACTTGGATATTGAACAGAGGAAGAAGAGCTAGTGGAGGAGACTAGCAAATATCAAAAGAGGGGAAGGGCATGATGTTAAGGAAATCAAGAGCAGTGTTTTACCAAGAAGGAAATGTTCAAGTGTTTTTGAAAGGTCCTAAGAAGTCAAGTTAAAAAAAGGAAAAGGAAATGACCACTGGTGACTTTTAAAAGAGCAATTTCAGAGAAAGATGGGAATAGAAGCCTGACTGGGGAGGGGTGAGTGCTGAAATGAGGTAAAAAGTAGAGACCCACTACAGAAAATTCTCTCCAGGGGAGAAGGTGAGCGGGGGATTTAGACAGAAAAGCAGAATGCATCTTTGTTTTCTCCTTTTGTCACAGAGGAAATCAAGGGTTTGACTCAAGTGAAAAAAAAAAAAAACGAGGAAAAGAAAAAAAATCAGTTCCAAGTGAAATTTTCACAAAATCAAATGGAAGTAATAAAATAGCTGGTCTTCTTAGATTAAACTTTTCAGGTATAAATTAGTGATTTATTGAAGAATTTTTATCTGTTTTGCAAAAGAGCTGGAAAACTATGTAACCAATCAGATTTGCACATTTGTTCATTATTTTATATTGCTACTAAAATGCCAAAGGTAATTTTCAGTTGTATATGAAGTACTAGTAACATGACAATATTCTTGTAATTTACAAATTATCGCATGCCAATAAAACTATTAAATTATAATTTTAAGCCATGAAAATGAATAATTTAAAGGGTATGAGGAAAGCTTTCACTTTAATAAGTTCATAAGGTATCAAACTTTGCAATTTATTACAGATTCTCTAGCCAATTTGCTGTAATTAATGTGAATGAAAAATATTTCTTTGCCTAAATATTCTGTTTATGTATTGCTTTCTAATGATGAAACAAAATAACTAATCTGTTAAAGATGTTTTTAAATTGATTCCAAGGGGAATACTTAGAATATAATTTGCTGACTGGTTCTGTGCAATTCCTGATTTCTATCACTCAATGACATGCATAATTTCATGATGACAAACAGTATAATCATATAGGAATGGGATTCCTAAGCACTAAAGTTCCCAGTTAACTTTCACTATCAACTGTGTGGTTTAATAGAAAGAACACTGGCATTAAGACCCACATACTCTAGGCCTTCCTCAGCTATTAAGCAGTTGTACAATCTTGGTTTTTTAGCTTGGTTAAAAACAATTTTTCATTTTTAAAGATGGAGATAAAAACAGGTTCTTCTGGTGAAGTAGGACCTTTCAACCAAGACTACAGACCCAGGAGTAGATAGGCAGACAGATGGATAGACAGATGTACTGCCTTTTATTGCCAGACACTTACCCATCTGGGGAGAAAGGAAGGTCCCCTACTTCAAGAGAGAGTCGGCTTATAGATCTGTTCACTCAATTCCAAGTGTGATGGGCGTCATCAGGTATTAAAAGGACAGGATTCCACCACCTAAGAGGAAGGTGGTGGCTTTGTCTTGTCAGGGGAAAAATACCAGTCCTGCCCGGCACCTTCTTTTAGGGTCCTAGCTGAGCAGCATCGTGGTCTTACTGACAGTGGCCAGGGACCCACCAGCTGGGGTGCATGGGCCCCCAAACAACTCACCAATCCTCCCAGCCACACCCTAATCATTCAATTATCGCATCTGAATTTTAGCTACTACAATACAACTTAAGGAAGTTGCATGTTCTTATCAGTGATTTAGGGCGTATATGCTTTGACAAGTTAGGGGAGACTTGAGGCAGTGTTTGCTTGAAGAGGCAGGTCTCATGAGGGTTTGTTTGATTTCAATTCGATTTTTAGGAGTTCATCACTTAGGATCTACTTACATAAATAAATTACCATATTCCAAACCTTAGCTTGCTCGATAGCAAAACAATGATAGAATTAGGAACCATTCAACATCCACGGTAGGATGTTTGTGAGACCCTCAAAGATGCCTGTGAAGGTTCTTAGGTGAGTTTGTGCTACTTTACCAATAGAAGGCTGCTTTAGTTTCAGTGTTCTAATATTAAAATTCTAATCACATTGGATATTCGTTACAATATAGCTCACGTGAAGGGTAATAACTCCTAAATCCTATGACCCTGCAGAAAAGTGTAGTGATCTGTTCATACAGCCAAAACTTCTCTTAGCTCTGGAAGTCATGATGGGCAGAACAAATGTAGGCCCGTGACATGGTCCTGACATTAGGAAGTAAACATCATGTGATGTCATGTGCATGGAATATGAAATGTGAAAGCCAAGTCATTCTTTAACCCCATCTGTCATATGTAAGGCCCTTTATTAATGGATTCTGCCAAGATAGGGTCTTTACTACTAAAGAGACATAGAGAATTTGAACTAGGTCCAGAGGAGAACATGACAATTATTAATGACTTAGAAGAAGGACCTACGAAGAAAGGTCAAAGAAACTCAGAAGTTTTCAGAGAGGAGTTAAGTATCTTCACAATTTGAAAGTGGGTAGTTAACCATCAGGGAACACAAAATCAAGAAGATTAGTCTGGCTGTGAAAGTTGTCAAACGTTAGGAGAAGTTTCCTAGAGAAAATGTGGAATCTTGTCTGGAGGTGATTATGGGTTTCATGGTCTTTGGCTTGGATGGCTTCAATCTCCGCTTATCTCAAGTCATAGGCTTCAACTCGTGGACCTCCTGAGGTCATTTAGAAAGGGGTGGTGAGGCTTATCTGAAGGGAGATGTTTGTTCTCTGTGACAGACTTAGAGATGAAATCAAAAGGATAGAAACTGAGACTGCGTTTTCATTCTGGTAGCCAAATTGTCATGCCCTTGATGTAATTTGTTGAAACAAAAATCCACCCAGTTCATAAAAAATCACTTGAGTATTCAGTTTCAGTTTTAGTTCTTTCTGAGAGGCACCCCATACTTACTGAAGACACCCTGAATTCATCCCATATTTCCTTATATCTGAACGTTTTCTTACACTTTCCTTTCCTCCAGGAATGCTTTTGTTCATCCCTTCCATCTGTTAAAATACTACTATTTTATTTCCTATTCCTCAAGGCCAATTCAACTGGTATTTCCTCCAAGTAAACTTCCTTAGTTCTCTCCTTCCATTCTGTTGGAACTAATCTCTCCCATATGCACATATGGAAGTATAGCTTCTATAGCATTTTGTATCTTTATTTTACTTCTGCTTTTGAAAATAGATGCTCAATTATTTATTCATTTCTCTTCTAGAGACAAAGTATCTTGAGGACAAGAGAAATTATTCATTCTTCTACTCCCCATAGTGCCATGTATAGAATTAACAATAATATTTCTCAGGAAGTATTCTCTGCAATGATGGGCCTATGAGTCCTTGTACATTCTTTTCTTCATGACTGGGATATACTTTCTATCCTAAGAAAAGTAATCTTGTTTTCTCCTTCAAAACTCTGCCTAGGACTTACATTCTCAATTATAAGTTTTAAAACTAATCCCACTAAGACGTTGGTTCATATTCGTCTAGACTCGAGACCATAATCTGTATTAGTTACCTATTGCTGCATAATAAATTACCCCCAACTTTTAGTGGCTTAAAATTCTTATTATCTCACAGTTTCTGTAGGTCAGGAATGGAGGCATGACCCAGCTGGTCTTCTGCTTCCTATCTCTCCCAGGTTGCAACTGAGGGTCCAGGGTCTGCGGCTTCATCTGAAGCATCAACTGGGGAAGGATCCCCCACGTGGCTGTTGGCAGGATTCAGTCTCTAAAGGGCTGTGAGCTTGAGGTTCCTTGCTGGCTGTTGGGGGGAAGTTGCTCTCAGTGTCTTGCTACACCAGCCTCTCCAATATAACTGCTGGCATCATCAAAGCCAGTAAGAAAGAGAATCTCTAGAAGGTAGAGCTTTTGCCATCCCGCTCCCATGCTGTGTATTTATTGGTTCTCAAGCCACCTTAGACCACACAAGCTATTCGAGGCTGAAAAAAAATCAGTCCTTCTCCCTCTGCGACTCCTACTGGCGCATCGCGGTGCACAAAGCATGTCTGACAAAAGGGTTTCCTTGGCAAAAGTTGAGTAAGTTTGAGAAATGCAACAAACAATATATAACTCTCCAGAAGTTTCACAAAACAAATAAATCTACTAAAAGCTCTATAGTGTGTTAAATTTCCATCGCAAAGAAAACTGTTTAACTTTATTTTTCCAGGGTTTCCCAAATTTGTTTGGCAAGGACTCCTTTAACAACCTACAAAACTAGCACTCTGCAGAATGCACTTGTAAAAATATGGTATCATTAATTAATATAATGAAAAGAAATCACTTTTGAGAATGTACCCAAAACATGGAGAAACTGAAAGCACTTGAGGGACATTTTATTTCACGTAACCTGCCCAGGAGAGTGGGACAGAAAGCTGAGCGGTACAGTTGGAAGCAGGCAGTATTGGGAAAATTCCATGAAGGAGTTTGATAAGCAGCGGTTGAGTGAGTTTAGCACACAGGTGTGTACAGGCAGGTACACATCCAGCCAAGAAGCCAAAGGGTGGTTCTTGCTTGTGAAACCTACTTCAAGTAGGTAAATTATTAACTTGCCCCTTGCAAACCTGGGGCACGGCCCCATCACCCTCCTGCCCCTCCTGTCCCTCTTACCCACACTCCTCCTTGTTTCCAGTCTTAAGGTCAGGGGTATTGAGGGAAGGGATGGAAAAGAGGGAGAGGTCACGTGGTAGTTCATTGTTATTGCTTGGGCTGTCATTTACAGACAATTGAAAACCAGGACTGTGTTTCCCTGATGTAAAC
Organism: Delphinapterus leucas; assembly: GCF_059928025.1. NCBI lineage: Eukaryota > Metazoa > Chordata > Mammalia > Artiodactyla > Monodontidae > Delphinapterus > Delphinapterus leucas. The sequence continues at coordinate 16,913,254 of NC_143130.1, read as the reverse complement.
AATGCCCAGATAAAATGGGGGTGCAGTGGCAGGAAATTGTGCCGAGAGGCACTTCTAGCCGAGGATGGAAGCGTGTTCCAGACAGTGGGGAATCTGCTGAGCCATGACCGACTGCTCAACCACTGATGATTTTATCCTCTAGTGAGACTTCACCCTTTATTCCTCCAAAGCATGGTATTAATAAACTGTTCTGGAAAACATCAAAGTTATTTGAAAAGGTCCATTATGGCATATTATTTCTTTATGCAAAATGGCTGTTTAACAAGATTGCCTCCTTGAACTTCTCACATGAATAGGAGAGCCAATCTCATTTGCTAATGGAGGCTTTACAGCAGTTCCTTTTCCTGCCCTTGTCTCTCTTTCCCATTATTTTATGGATAATAATTTACAATTTGCGTAAGCTATGGGGGAAATACCCTGGGGCATAGCGTGACAGTCGCAGTGCTGCCATATGGCATGTGCATCCCTGAGGTCCATTTTAAGGAAGCCAGCCCTGTCTTGGTTGGCAGCTTGAAGGGAAGTGAGGCAGGTAACACTTGCCACTAAGGTGAGACCAGGACTCACTGAAAAGCTCCCAGCCTTTGCTCAGAAATTCTATGCATGATACGCTGTTTGCATCGTTTATCAAGAAGGCGATGAATTCATAAGGAAGGAACAGCATCCCTCTTACCCGTGATATGAGCACAGAGAGGATGATGTAGATAATGAGGCTTCTGCTGCTGCTAGTGATTATTCAAGTGAATAAAGGGGTAGACAAGAGCGAACAGTGGGAATATCTCAGCAAGAAAACAGGTACTGGATGAAGGGCTCACACAGCATTCAGATCCCTCGGCGACCGCCCACCTGAGTTTGGGCACTGGTCAACTGGCTGCTATTTCTTGAACTTGCCATCTGTAGAAACTACTCCCTTGACACCATAGGAGATGTTTATGTTCTCCATTTGGGGAATTCCTGAGTAATTTTATGTTAAATGGCTGAATTCCCTCTGAGTCGCAAGCAAAGATGTTTTCAATTGCTTTTCAGAAGGGGAAAAACAGGAGCTATAAGGGGCAGCCCAGGTTCCCTGGATAGAAGGAGGGGGAAAAAAGAAGATTGAATCAACCATGAAGAGTATAATAAGACAGAAAGAATAGGAAAAGGAAGTTAAGAAGTTATGGAATTTAATTTTTTCAGAGGTGATGTTATGAGTATTTAAATGACCTGTGGGAGTCATTGGGGGGAAAGTGTATATAAATACAAAAGTTAAGTAATTTAGGTTTTATTTTGATTTTGGTTCTTCTAGTCACAAGTACAGACTAACTGAAAACAACATTTTGGGAAGGAGGGAGGGAGGGGTTGGGAAATTACTAGTATGTCAAGATTTTCATTAGGATGAGAAAGAATGGTTAGTTCTTTTACAATACTGACCTTTATTCATGGATGAGCAGAAACTACCGAAAAAACAATGGTAAGTATGTTGACTCTGATTTTGCCCACATTATGACCATTGTTATATAACCTCTCTGGATGTCAGTTTCTTTGAGTCAATGTCAAATATACAGTCTTTTTCAAGAGACCACCCTGATAATGTAAGGAATAGCAGGCATTCTGAGGCTATGAGCCTTGGGAAGGTGCCAAAGAGAGGGGAGATGTTTCTTTACTGCAATTTGTTTTGGAGGATTTGGTACTTCTTCCAGGTTAGCGTGATGTAAGAATGCCACATCAAAAAATCAGAGAGCAAAATATGTCTCCTTCTACAATCAACCTTTATCCTGTGTAGAATCCCTTGAATTACGAGTTAAAATTGAAAATGGGCAGGCTTGAGAAATTTTGTGTGTGGGGTGTGTGTGTGTGTGTGTGTGTGTGTGTGTGTGTGTGTGTGTGTTTAGCCAAAATATCTTTTCTAGCTGACAGAAAAAATGGGATTAGGAAATGTACCCTTAGAAGACTGGAGAGAAAGAAACCCAGTACCTGATGGTGATGCCAAAACCCCATCGAAATGCGCCTGCATGTCAGGTACCATCAGGTGGATAACGAAGATGATTACCCATCTGCATCAAAAAGGCCGCGTGGTTAATCAGATAGACGAATATTCACTCAGCAAAACAACAAAGTCACCAGGCCGTCATATAATTGTTTTGCATTGTGTTTATATATTGTTATAATTAAGAAGTACCAATCACCCATTATATTGGTCAATGCCATAGTCCAAGTTAATTCAAATATTTGTTGAGTACCTCCTATGTGTAAAGCTTTGTACTAACCACTGTGGAGAATGCAAAAAGAAAAAGACTGAGTGAGACTAAATCTTGCTTCTAGTTGCTTAATATACATGGATATTCCTATCAGATGAGAAGTTTACAGTATTAGTCCCACTGTGGGCGTAGCACTTTGAATTACATAATAGGGGTAACCCTGAAGACTTTGTATGTAAATATTCACAAACAAGATTGTATTTGAAATGCTCGAGGAAAGTTGGCTAATTTTGGAAAATCATAAACTGTCTTATATAAGGCAGAGAAAAGGAAAAGCGGAGAAAGAAGGAAAAAGAAGAAAAACTTGTTAGTTCCAATAGTCTATGTTACTCATAATTTTTTAATTTGATACTTATTTTTCAAAGGGCACATCAGTTATCTTGCCATGAAATTCTGTTTTTTAAACAAACAGAATGAAGTATACAAACCTTTTTCAAAAAAAATGTAACATAAACATTGCCTTTTCACAAATGGCAAAAAGTGTTTTCTTACAGTATTTACTACAAAGACGCCTCATAAGGAGCAAAAAAGGTTCCTTTCACATGAAGGACAATTTCTAGTGCATGGTGTCGTAGCGAAAATGTCCACTACTTTGCCCATTTAAAGAAAATGCCTTTTGTTCGTTATGTCCCATGGTACTTTTATCCTGTACTGTTAAAAAGATAAAGGCATAAGCATACATTTAGAATCCTGTCTTGAGAAAGGATACTTGTTTTTAAAATATTATTTTTTTCTTTCTTAAATGAACGTGGAAACATTAAAAATGTAATTTAAATGACCTTTCTTTGCAGTAATCTAATCTATTTCCTGACATAATGCTAATATATACTACCACAGGTTTAAAAAAAAAAAACACATAAAGAACAAGCAAACACTTGCTGCTTGCAGTTTGATATATATATGCAGTCTACAGATCTGAAGGCTCACGTAGAAGTTTTAATGTGAAAAAATATTAGAATGCTTTCTTTCCATTTATTCTGATGGGCTGTGAAGGTCAAGAGGGATCAATCCACAGAGGCCAGTAAAGTTAGGAGTAATTTAATTAGGGTTGTCTAGATCTGAAATATCATCTAATCCACTTATTGCTAGTGGGGAAATACGTGTATCTATATTTGTCAAAAGGGATTATGTACTTTTATAACCTGCGAAGAATTATACCACAAACCCCATGCAGAAGACAGCCCCATAGAAAAACAATTTAACTGGCAATATTTAATGTCACGCTCGATTTTTACTAAAGTACAGTGGCATTTTTTTCCTTTCTATATGAAAACTCTACATCATGACAACAGTCAAGGGTCAGTTAAGAAGTGTTTATGCCCAGTCTCTTGCCAGCTTGTCACACTCACAAGGATGACATTGCAGGTTCTCGGGGTCCCTCCCAGCAGGTTACATTTCAATGTCGTGTTACTTGCTGGTGTCATAGAACCTACCATGTTGGAAAGCGGCCAGCAGGATCCATCAGCCTGCCCAGGGCAGTTCAATAGGTGGGACTTTCCCATCACCAGTCGAATGGATAAAGAAGATGTGAGATATATATATATATATATATATATATATATATACTAGTCAGCCATAAAAAAGAATGGAATTCTGCCATTTGCAGCAACATGGATGGACTTGGAGGACAGTATATTAAGTGAAGTAAGTCAGACAGAGAAAGACAAATACTGTATGATATCACTTATATGTGGAATCTAAAAAAATACAACAAACTAGTGAATATAACAAAAAAGAAGCAGGCTCACAGATACAGAAAACAAACTAGTGGTTACCAGTGGGGAGGAGGGAGGGGCAAGATAAGGGTAGGGGATTAAGAAGTACAAACTATTAGGTATAAAATAAGCTATAGAATATATTGTACAACACAGGGAATATAACCAATATTTTATACTAACTATAAATGGAGTATATTGTATGAATCACTATATCGTGAACCTGTAAGTTATATAATATTGTATACCTGCAAGTTATATAATATTGTACATCAGATACATTTCAATTAAAAAAAAAAGACAGAAAACAGAGACAGGACTTTCAGATGAAATGTAATAGCCTGAGAGGCAGAATGCAGACCCTGGGGCTCCAGAGAAGCATTCAGGTATTCTAGAATCCTCCTTCACCATCTCCACAGCACCACGTGTGGGAGGCAGCTTCAAACCCCCATGTGATACACCAGGGGGTCCCACCCAGGAGGTGCTGAGCAAACACGGTGGACAAAACACACCTGCTCTGTTTCTCCACCTGAGTCTCCCGAATGCTACTACCAACAGGGCACTGTCATCTGGTGGGACATTTGTTCCCTTATAATTTTTTTCCCCACAGGCTGTCTTTGTGGACACCGAATCCACAGAGAAGCTGATAAGAGACATTATAATTATACAGTTAAAAAATAAGTCTCCTCAGCAAGAAAGTCCCTTATTCCCCAAGGCTTCTAGATGCATTTGGTGACTAATTGCATAAGCAATTCTCTTACCTGTGACCTTGAATTAAGACCTCTCATTATGAAGACTGCCCCACAGAGTTAGTCCATTTGTTCCAGGAAAATGGAGTTGATGTAAAATGTCAATCCTTCCTGTAAGAGTTTTCAAAGTGCATATATATATATATATATATATATATATATATATATATATATATATATTGCCTAGAGTTCAGCTCCAAGGAGGCTTGAGGTTTTTATTAAATTATCCCAGTTTCATCAAGCATTTCCCTCAGTCCTGCAAACCTCTAAGTGGGTATGAGGTTGGCCTTATCTTTTTGTCCAGGCCTGTGTGGAGCAGCAGAGTGAGTCTGGGTTTACTGGGCCTTCTGAGTGGGCCTCACCGTGGAGACAGACTTTGCATCCCTGGCAGAATGGTCGGAGTGTCTAACTTCTTCAGATTTTCATCTCTCCTGCAGTCCTGAGACCTAAACAAGGTTTGTAAAGCCTTAGAGCTTTTTTTAATGAACCGAGAAGACAACATTTAAATGGCAAGGAAGAAGGAAAGCTGTTAAGGCTTTCCCGTGCTTGGCTTCCAACGGAGCAATGGCAGGACAACAGAACTTGAGGGGTTCCTATGAGTTCCAGGCCATATCAGTTCACATGAAAGTGAAAGTCAATGAGTTGGCTTCTTTTCAAATCAGATACATGAAAATTCGGTAGGAACCCAGAGGTGGATTTAAAAAACAGACTCTAATTAAAGATCACACATTCTATATAGCTTTTCTGAATTTAGGATTGGCAAGCCCTCCATGAGTCCACAGTAATGACCCTGGACAGAAAGAAAAATACTTTCTTCTCATGTTTTCATAACACCATTTATAGACGTCTCCCGTGGCACTTATAAATTGATGGTAAAAAGATCTTGAGCAGTGGCAACAAACAGACCTGGCCTGCTTACTTACTATGTGACATTAACCAAGATATTTAACTTCTAGGTATTTAACAAACCACCCCAAAAGTTAGGGATAAGACAGCAACAATTTTATTATGCTCATGGAGTCTGTAGATCAGGAATTCAGTCAAGCCATGGAGAAGATGGCTTGTCTCTGCTTCACAGGGTCTGGGACCTCAGCTGGGAAGATGGAATCTACTGCAGGAATCACCTGGAAGCTTGACGTCTCAAGTGTCTGGCACCCGACTTGCTGGCGCTGTCACTAGGAGCACCTAGACATGCCTTGGGCTTCCTCAAAGCATGGCGGCCCCAGGGTGTCCAACCTCTAACATGATGGCTGTAGGCTCGAAGGACAATTGTTCTAGAGACCAAGGCAGAAGGTGCACGGCCTTTTAAGACACCTCGGAAGTCACTTAGTGTCATTTATGCTGTGTTCTACCGGTCAATGCAGTCACAAGCATGCCCAGACTCTAAGGGAGAGGATATAGACCCTGCCTCTCAAAGGGAGTGTCAAAGAAATTGTGGCCATGTTTTAACCACCAGCATGACAGCCTTATAGGAATGCTGTGAGGGTTCAGCAAGAAGGTGTATCTAAAACGCTGTCATAGGCCAGGAAATTAGCCAGTGATTCATAAATGGAGTTCTGTTTAGTATCCTATTATGGTTATTAAGGTACGAATCTTACCTGCCCAGCTGTGAGCTCCCTCAAGACAAGACAGGTGGGATTTCCATGGAGTTACCCTGTGCTCATGCAGCTCCCTGGAACATTCTATGCACAGTTAGCTAAACATTCACGGGTCTGCTCTTGGTTACAGGCCTGAGATGATGAATTAATTAATGCACTTTTGGGAATCTTGTAGGAGGCAATGATACTTAAGACAGTTCATTAAGGAATATTGTTTATTCCCCAGAGCACTTAAAGAAGGTGCTTTGGAATTATCGACAAATTATAATTTGAACATTGATATTGATAAATGTGCCAGAGCAATGATTTAATTTCATGAATATAAAGTGCATAATTCTTATCAAAAGCACCAGGATCTCTACTGTCACCTATCAATAGCGTTTACTTATTTACTTGGAGTCTTGAGAACACAACACAACTTTCCCTTAAGGGTTTTCTTTTTTTTTTTTTTTTTAAATCCACACTGCCTGAGACTGTACATACCAAAACCAATGAAAGGAGAGGTTAGACAGGAGAATTTTGCTGGCCAAAATGAGTTTGCACAGCTGTGAGCAATAAAATACAGCAGCCATGGCAACCCTCTCCAGTGTCCCGATAACACATCTGAAATGAGGTTGTTAGAATTATTCATTCACATTAGTGGCTATTAAAATTACTACCTGCAGATCTGCTGCCTGAAAATCCTTTTCGTGTGTGTCAGAAGAAGGCTTTGTTTCCAAAGGGATCTGGATACTTAAATAGATGCAAGCTATTGTGTGTAAGGGTTAGAGGAAGACCAGTGGATAATAAAGCTCGCAGTGAGATGGGGAAAGCCGCCTTGCAAGGCAAGGAAAGCAGATGTAACGCTTTGTTCTTCCGAGGGTGGCAAAGGACCAACCCGGCTCTGAGGGCAGGAATGATAGCCAGAAGCTCCCTGATTCCTTGCAAGGTGTTACTTAAAATCCAACCCAGTGTGGGCTGGTTCATGAAATTCTGACTGGCATATAAACCTTAGTGAGGCATAAACAAAATCAAGAGAAATCACCTGAAAATGGAAGCCGTTTGTAAGGGGGTTTGGGGGATTCTTGGAGAGCCCATGGACACTAGGCGAACTCCCTTCCATTCCCCATTAACTCAACTCAAAAAGCAGAAGCCTGCCTGTTTTAAGTTAAAGAAGAAACACCATTACAGAGAGACCAGGGAAGGAGTTAATCAGGGGAAGCAGCTATACAGCTGAGAAAGCACATTTTATTTATGGAGATGAGCAGGAAAACACACACAGGCACAAGGGAAAGAAGACATACAGGTGTAGGGAAGTCACTATGGCGGGGAGACCAGAGCCGCCTTATCTCTGTCTGGCTCACATGGACCACTCGAAATGTGTAGACCAAGCATCCGCAGGAGCATCTTCCTGGTGATGACAGCACCCCTACCACCTGGAGCAGGAAGGAGCCCCATTCAGTCCCACATAGGCTCAAAGGAATGGGAGGCACAAATAAGAGGACCTGGATCCTTTTTGAATTCCCTTCACATGAATAAAAAGAGGAGACTCCTTATTTCTGCCTTTTTGATCCAACTTCACAGAGTCCTTCACCCACTCAAAGGCCGTTGGCTCAGTCATAAAGGTCGTCAGCCAGTTGTAGCAGGCCTCCTCCCACTGCCGAAAGAGGGAATTGTATTACCTCTGCATAAAGCACACGTGTCAATGGTGAGGACTCTGTCTAACCCTGTTCGGAATCTCGGGAAGCAGGTGAGGGAGCCGGGAGACCAAGGTGGCAGGTTGACATTCAATGTCTGGCTCCGTGCTCTCCAACCAGAGCATCAAACATGGGACCCCACAGAGGCCTTGGTGTTACTTCCTATTTCTCAGAGATGTCTGAGTCAGATACAGTTCAGAAGTCAGAAACGCTGAAATTGCTGGGACATTCCTATGGTTTGGGGGATGATTTGATGATAGGTATGAAACTGAGTCTGGCCTAGAAAACCAGAAGGTATGTTTGCTTAGAGGTCACACAAAGAGAGCTTCCGGAAGAGGAGTTTGTCATGGAGGCCTGCCTCAAAGAACCATTAACTTCCCCCAAACAGAAGAGCTTCCGTGAGATTTTCCAGCAGCAGAGATCAGATCTTACCTCTCTGTAGAGTATGTACCTGCAAAATTCAACTCTATTCACAATTCCACTCTATCCAACAAGTATCTAGCGAGTGCTTAAAAAAGTAAATGGCGGGCTTCCCTGGTGGCGCAGTGGTTGAGAGTCCGCCTGCCGATGTAGGGAACACGGCTTCGTGCCCCGGTCCGCGAAGATCCCACGTGCCGCGGAGCGGCTGCGCCCTTGAGCCACGGCCGCTGAGCCTGCGCGTCCGGAGCCTGTGCTCCGCAACGGGAGAGGCCACAACAGTGAGAGGCCCGCACACCAAAAATAAATAAATAAATAAAATAAAAATAAATGGCAATTGTTCTTCTCATTTTGAAGTCACCTTGCCTTAAAGTTCTCACCTACTGGCAAAAACACCCTTACTGCTTATGGAACGACATTAAAAGAGATTTTTTCAAGGATTAACTGCTTACATACTAGGGCATTAAGATGGCTTAATCCTTCATTTAGCTTGATTTTCAAAGTTAGCTGGCTTTCTTAATGATAAAAAGAAATATATATTTTTTCTGATTAGAAAGTAATTCAAATTTAAAATAATGCAAAAGCTCAAAAGTAGAAAGTGAATACTAGTCAAGAAATCACTGCCTACAGGTACCCACCTGCTAATTATTTCCATGTGCGCACGTGTGTGTGTGTGTGTGTGTGTGTGTGCGCGCGCGCGCGCATGCGCGAGCTGGTATTCTTTAAAACTTGCTTCTCTGTCTCTGGATCAGTAGCCATGGCATCTACTTGGATTCCAGGCTCCCCAAGCCCACACCATGAGTCCCATATGGTCCTTTTCTTCAATCTTAAAAACTTTGGATGCAGCTTCAGCAGTAGTGTGGTGCATCTTTGGCTCTTCAAGCCATATATTGTGTTCACTTCTAGGTTATTGATTACTTCATTTGTCAGTTCCCTGCCCATCTTAACCTCTAACCCTAGTGCACAAATTAGCATCAGAAACTTCCCTTCTTGTGGGATCTTCACGCACTGATATTGCCTTTAACTGCTGAAAAGAATAGGGTTGGGGCTGCCTTTGTTTCTCTAGGAAAAGGACAGGTGGCCCGGGCCATCTGGGTGTCATTTATCCCAAGCATTTGCCTCTGATTCCCTAGACATTTCTCCCAATTTCTTCCGGAACACTTGTCTTTTCCTCTGTCCTTTACCACCCCTCAATCCCCCCGCTCTCCTTCCATTGCCTCACATCCTGGCCCCGTCACAGTGTTTTTGCTACTTCCTCTGTATTTTCAAAATCAGTCTTGTGTTCATCTTGTCAAAATCTTATCTGCCCTCTATTCTCCCTTCCTTCTAGTTATTTATAAAGTTTCATTCACTTTGATGCATAAGAATTCTGACTTTTATCCTTTGCTTTATTCAAGAGCTTTCCTCATCCCCCCTCCCAAATCCTCTCTTTACCATAATCTCCAAAAGTTCATTCTTTCAATCTATAAAAAGCAGATTCTACATGCTTCGTGATTCAGACAAATGCACGGAAAGATATACAGGTGTAGATGCACAGGAAACAGTAAAGTCAGGACCATGAATCCATCTCATAAACTCTCAGGCAATCGTGCTCACGTTCTTCATGTTTTCACCTCCCGCTAAATTCGGCCCTTAAGACGTTTCTTCTCCTTGAGTGGAGTAAGTGGAGTCGTCCCCTGGGTGTCTCGATCCCCTCTGCCCTCTATTTCCTAGACACATCCTCCCTCAGGTCTTGACTTTTAAATGTTTCTCCTCATACATCAAATAACCAATCTAAAAATGAACCCTGTTTGTTTCCTTTTTGAGACGCCTTGGTCTCCTTCTTGACTGTCAATAACACCTCCTCGCCTCCCCAACTCCAGGGCCTGGAATCATCTATCATTTCTCCATTTCCTCCTCGGCCACGCTCGTTCCCATGGGACCCTGGCTCCACTTCCTGAACAGAAACCTCACAAATTGAGTGCTTTCTTTTTCACTTCCACTCTGACTTTAGTTTAGGCTGAAATAATTTCCTGCTCCACCTGTATACAACCCCGACTTCCTACCCTCCTTCTCTGCTTATCTCTTCTCGTTCCTAGGAATCTAAAATTTTACTGTGAAAATATTTTATTTTCTTAGTCCCCTCCCTCAGATGTCCTTCATTTATGTGGGTTTCTTTTTCTCTTAGACTTTTCTCTTAGATTGACTTTTCATTTTTCAGTACAAAAGTCCCACGATATTTGCATGACCTTTCTTTTTATCTTTTCTTCTGCCCCTCACCACAGCAGCCTTTAACTTACAGATTTATTTTATTTTAACACATTGGACTTAAAGCTTAAGCACTATGTTATACATAGCCTATGTACTATGTCCCCTTCCAGAAAGGTCTGATTACAGATAGCAAGGATACATTAGATTTTGTTACTACATCACAAATGATTTCTAAATACTTCTTTTGAATCACAACAAACAGTGGCACAAGGCATCATTGTCACTATTTCTTTAAGAACATGACCTTACACAGGAAATGGGAAGTGGACAGCCCTAGAATAGCCTTGAGGAAATGTTGTGTTATGGAAACTGCTGTGGGGATAACTTGGGACATTTCCTAAGACCCAGGTAAAAGCAGAAGCAAGAGAAAGACTGTCTCAGCTGCTTCCCAGGGAGTTTTCATGCACTGAAAACTGTGAGAGTATCTCCATGGCTCACTTAGTGGAGAAGGTACTTGGGATCAATTTTCCTAACTTTGGTGGAGTTGGACCAGTGCTTAATATAAGCACAAGGACAGTGGCCCCAGCAGCCTGCTTTCTGAGGTCTTTCCGTTGGTCCTGGACTCCTTCTCTGTGGTGCTCACACCACCTCTTCAGCTGCAAGATCCTTTTGAAGCCTATAGCTATGAAGACCCATATCTCCTCCAGTCCAGCTTAAGCCCATTCATCCATAATAACCAATATGATGCATTCACCTTCTTCCTTTGACTCTGAACCCTTAGGTATCACCTTCAGAGTCCTTCAATACGATGATGTACTGAAATGGCTGAGGCTGCACGATGGTCACAACTTAAAACCTGGTTTAAATGTTACTTCCGGGAAGAGTTAGTTATTGTCCTAATGTTGCCCCAAACTGGTCCCCTCAGACCACTCCTGGGAACTCTGTCACAGTTGCTTGCACTGTTTCACCTCTACGATTTTAATACATATTAGCAAAAACTAAATGAGATTTTTCACGGAGGTAATTTCAATTCCTTCCCAAAGATCAGCAGAGAAAGCAGCATGACGCTGTGCCAGCTGCAGCTTTAGGGCTTTGATGGAAGGATGCAAGCTCATTCTTTATCTCTTTATGGATCACAAAGGCCTGAACTAATTAGTACTTATTAGAAAGCCAATTAGAAATACATTTTATTTCTCCGTGTGGTGTAAATGGAATATACCAAGGTGGATTGTGGGCTAAGATACCCTCTACAGCACTAATGCCGAGATGCAGACGCAGGGTCTGGAGAGCACTGCACACAGAGTGGGGGGTTTTCACCCCATAGATCTGGGAGCATAAGAGTCTCTTTCTCAGATGCTGGGTGGATCCAGTGCTATGCAAATGCTGGGTCTACTGCTAGGATCCATATGCTTTGGGTAATGAATATACTTCCCCAGTTTGGGTCTAACGTCCTAGCATTGCAACAGGCCCCTCTTCTATAGCATTTCCTTTTCATTCTCATTCTCCTCACGCTCAATCTTGCACATCCTGGATTTTGTTTATCTGACTTTAGACACCAACAGTTAAACATATGTCATCTATTTTTGAGAACCTTCCATCTTCCTCTCTGACAACCCTCTTATTCAGTTACCCAAAGCTGCACAATCAAGGTTGGTGTGCCTCCCCCGCTCCCTCTAACCACTCTATCCTGGGCTGACCTACGTGTGCTCCTGATTTTTCTCTAAGGAATCTTCACCAATTATCCAGCTGATGAATCCAAAGGATGCAGAGCCATATTCTTCCACAAATTTCCCATTCACTCAGTTGATATTAGAATGTTAATGACTATTTATTAACTATAAAATTCATGTATATCATATGTATGTATGTATATATCCATCCATCCATCCATCCATCTCTTCATTCATGCATCTATATCTCTATCTAGCTACCTACCTATTATCTATCTATCTTTTTCTCATATGTACAAACTTTAATAGCAACCTATATACTTATATGGCTTGGGAGGTTGGAAGGGGGATGACTTTTCCTATCATATGCTTCTTTTGATTCAGACTCAGAAAGTAAGCTATTTCTGGCCCTCCACTCAGCATTTAGGTTAGGTGTCACCTCTCTCCTCATTAGGCTAAATTCTTCTTACTAGCCAACACTGTGTCCATTTAGAAATGGATGTCATAAGCTCAGGAACCTCCATGCAGAAAAAGCTATTTGCTAGTTCTCAGAAGTACTTGCTCAGGACCTCAGTTCTGTCCCACTGTCACCGCTGAGCTGACTAAGCCATCTGCCAGCCTGCTTTCTTTTCTTGTACACTTTGGGGGCTCCCGTGTGTCCTTCTGAAAGCTGCCGCTGCTGCTCCCTGAATTGCTTTCCACTGCTTATATTTTTATTGTCTTTGTCTTATTTTAGAATCTTACATTATTCTCATCCTTCACCTGCCTTTGAGCTTAGAAGAAATTGGTCCAGTTGTATGGGTCACTCTTTATGGTTATTCAAAATGAAATGAAAGCTTTAGCACAGAAAGGTCTAATAAAGACATTTACTTATTTCCTCCTGTAATATTAATGTTTATTTGGGGGGATGGGGGACGGTGGTGGTAGTAGGGACAGATTTTCAAGGTTTGTGATTCTAAACAAAAATGTTCAAGAAGTCCCATTACCCATAAAGTACAAAATAAACAGGCTTCCACAGAAAGGGCACTTCCTTATGCCCCCAATATTGCTTGCAGGGCACTGGCTGCTTGGCTGACATTTACAGTGGTATTTTCTTCTAGTTTTTCCATGAGATTTGCTTCCTCTTATGGGCATCTCCCTCATATCAATTTGTTATGAGTAGAAATCTGTCACATGTTTCTTCTTCTATCAGGTGCCAAATTATATATAGAACCTCATCTGTTCCTAAAATCAACCTTTTCTTTTCAATCCAGGGCATTATAATATGCTTTTTTATCCCCTCTCATATATCTTCATTTTAGACAATCGAAGTTTTGTGCCCACCTTGTGTCAATTAATGAGCACAAGTGTATTAATGATTTTTGAACAAAAAAGCTGGGACTAGATTTTGAGTCATTCCTGACCCAGGGATGCCTCCAGCATTCCCTGATCCTCAAAACCTTCTCTAATATGAAGAAGGCTCCAATAGAATCCGGGTTCACTTGCCACAAATTAGAAGTGTAATTCTTTCTCTCTTCAAAGACTCTTAGGCGTTGGACCATTGGAATCTCAACAAGGAGGTTCTCCAACTGTACAAAAAAATTTCACATCATCCTTCTGTGTCACGTATTATTCATCCTTTCTGATTTTATCCCAAGTTCCTTGTTGCTGTATAGTTCGCCAACGCTACATTTTCTATACATATCTCCAGCCCTATCCTCAGCTTCCCTCTCATCGTTCCTTCAGGCTTCAGGAAGGATCCGTAAAGCGTAATGTCTGTTCTCTCCCCACTTTTCTCTGCTGGGTTATGGGAAGCGTATTCCTGGGTTTGTTACGCAGCTCCCCCTCATCCTCTTGGACCACTCAGATCCAAGCCACTTCTGCTATGGGAATCAGAGTTAGCTTCTGAGATAAACATAGCTCTTGGATTTGCACAGTTTTTCTGAAAGTAGGGGCGGATTGTCAAAGCAGGGGTGGATTGTCTCATCTCCTGGGAAATAAGACTGCTGGTGTACTCTCATTTTCTGAGTAACTAAAAATGCATTTTTGTGATCTATCAGGACATGATTTAACTATAACTGATCTTCAGTTATAGTCTTGATATCTAGAAATTATGCATACTTGGTCATACCTTTTTTGAGATTGAACTGAATTCATAAATTGACTTGGGAAAACATTACATTCTTATGATATTGAATCATACATTCAACAAAGAGAGGATTTAAAAAAATATACCCTTGTACTTTATTTACTTTATACACAGTGGTTTGTACCTCTTAATCCCTTACTCCTCTCTTACCCCTCCCTTCTTTTCTCTCCCCAGTGGTAACCACTTGTTCGTTTCTGTTTTGTTATATTCATTCATTTGTTGTATTTTTTAGATTCCACATATAAGTTACAGCACACAGTATTTCTCTTTCTCTGTCTTATTTCACTAAGTATAATACCCTCCAGGTCTATCCATGTTGTTGCAAAGGGCAGAATTTCATTCTTTTTACGGCTGAGTAATATTCCATTGTGTATATACACCACATCTTCTTTATCCATTCATCTGTTGATGGACATCTAGGTTGCTTCCATATCTTGGCTATTGTAAATAGTGGTGCTATGAACACTGGGGCGCATGTATCTTTTCAAATTAGTGTATGGTCACACATTTTCATAATCTTTGCCATGATGTGCACTGTTTAGAATTTGGCAATCCTGAGGAAGGAAGGCTAAATCTCAGAAAGATACTTTTCATTGTTTCTCCTGTCTCTGGTTCCTTCCTCACAGGCCTATCCTTTACTGACTATAAGCCACAGAAGTAAATGCAGCTTTCCCTGCCACGTGAGGTCACAAAGCACCACTTCCACTGGGCCCGGGCTCATATGTGAGTCTGAGAAAATTATTAATGAGAAAATGGTCTCTGAAGACCCACAGTGTGGGTGTGCAGCTACACAGCCTACCTATAGATATTTCTCACTCCTTCCCAGAGAAGGGTTTCAGAACAAAGCAAAACTCCCTCTTCACTTTGGCGTGCACTCCCATGATTCCACCCCAGGTCAGGTCAGGCGTCTACAACAGACCCTTGCTTCTGTCCATCCAGCTGTGTCCCCTCTAGTAAACGTGATCAAATAACATGCTTTGTCCTTGGTCTACTTATCAGTATGGCTGCCAAGTCAATGCCCATCTCAGCTCCAGAATAAGTCAGAAACTGCCCCATGGCTAAAGGCTACTTTATACCCTCTCAACTCTGGAATGTGAATCATGACTGAAATGTGAGTGAGTCAAGACCAGTGTTTGAATAATGAAAGTTCCCAGGATGGATGCCCCAGTGTGGACAGTCACTGACTTCTCTTTCCAACCTCGTCCTGATGATGACTCGGCTTTTGTCCGTCTCGTGATTTGCCCTCTTCCTCCCGGTTGACCCTTCACAGATCTGCTCTCTTTACTGTCAGCCAGTTTTTGCCTTCTGAAACTTCAGAGGGATTAACTGAGTAATTCTACCCACGCCAGAAACATCAACTTTTTAAACGAAGCATTTTCCCATCCTTATTATTTCTCCTTCCTTCTTTATCCTTCAAACAGCAATTTCCCTCATGAGGTCTCTGTACATCTCTTTCCCGGCTTTTACTAGACACCCATTCTGTAGGCGTCTGCCGTCTTCCAGGACATTCCGTTCAAGCCCTGATCTTCTCCTAGGCTCTCACATCATCTCCTCCCTCTCCACACCATCACCCTCTGTGGTTGCTGTGGAAGCGGTCCTCCCCTCACCCCACTTTGCATTAAAGTGCCCATCCAGGCTGAGCTCGTGCATCTCTCAGACTTTCAGGAACTTGCACAGAAGTATAAAACCTCAATTTCATGACTGTACTTTGGGGGGAGTGTTTCTCATCCATCCAAAATTATCACTTCCAGAATGGACAGAGAAACTAAATAAATAGTAAATCTGGGTAACAAAAATATTCAGAACAAAACCCCCAAATCTTATAACTATGTTTTAAATGACAATGAGAGGTAGAGTAGCAGTGAACTGAAGCGAGCAACCCTCTTTCTTCAGGTCAATGGGCCAACAGGCGCTATGGTCAGCTTCCTCCCTTCACCCTCCCAGATGCTAGAATTTCTGCAGTAAAAAGCCACAGGCTGTTGGAATTTCTGTCCTAACCCCACTTCTTTCCTAACCCATCTTTGCTGCACTAATTCTTTAAGTGAAGGTGGATGAGAATTTCTGCCTCTCCAGAGCATCAGGGGACACCCTACAGACATGAGGTGACGGCAGCAAAGGAACAACCAGCTTGGCTTTCTCACTGTGGTAGCTTCTCTTGTTGGGAGCACGGGCTCTAGGCGTGCAGCCTTCAGTAGTTGTGGCTCACGGGCTTAGTAGCTCCGTGGCACGTGGGATCTTCCCAGACCAGGGCTCGAACCCGTGTCCCCTGCATTGGCAGGCGGATTCTTAACCACTGCACCACCAGGGAAGTCCCTCCCACTTATTTTTATATCTCCCTTAGTGTCTGATGTGGTAACACCTACCTACCTAGATGGTCAACAGATTCTTGTTGCATGAATGCCTCATTCCCAGACTCCTATATGGTGTATTTGAGGGCTCAAATAGCTCCCCAGAGAAGTCAGTGTAAAATGGGATTGGGGAAAGTCTGGCATCCGTGTAAGGTGATAATTTATTATCAGGTGTTGGACTCTGAGATGTGCTACTTTTGCCAGTTGGATCAGCTGTGTGTCAAACTCCTTTCCAGTGTTAATATTAAATTCTCTATCTGTATGTGCCTCCCTCCCCTGGTCCCCTAGGTCTGAGGGCTTGACAGTTTCAGTTAATGCAAAACAATGGTAGTGCTCGGTTTTTGCCTGATTTGTGATTAGTTTTTCTTGGTTATTTTTGTACTTTAGTATTTCATCTGCCTCCAGAGACTTTGTTGCTGGGCACATATTTTATTTATCTGAATTTTAAAATGCTGTCATCCTTTGTGAGAAAAGATAAGTAAGAGTGCTTTTTGTTTGGTCCCCTGTGGAGCTGTTCTTTGTTTTATCGGCAATGCATGTGCTAGAGAACAACTTTAAAGGGATCTGTCCTGAGTGTCTGTAGGACATATACGAATTGGAATTCATTCCTTCAGGCTAACACTGTGTCCATGTGTTAGCCTGTTCGGGCTGTAATAGGCTGAATAATAGCCTCCCAGAGATGTTCATGTCCTAATTCCCACAACCCGTGAATGTTAGTTACCTTATGTGACAAAGGGGCATTTATTTGCAGATGTGATCAAGTGAAGGATCTTGAGATGGGAAGATTATTCTGAATTAACCGGGTGGGCCCAATGAAATCACAAGAGTCCTTATAAGAGGAAAGCAGAGGGAAATGTGACTACAGAAGAGGAAGAGGGGTTGTGAGGATGCAAGGAGAGATTAGAGTGATACCCTTTGCAGATGGAAGAAGAAACCACAAGCCAGGGAATACCGGCGGCCACTAGAAGTGGATGAAGGCAAGGAGACAGAGCTCAGAGTTGCCAGAAGGAGCCAGCCCCACCAACACCTTGACTTTAGCCCAGTGAAGGTGGGCTCTGAGTTCCAGAACTGTAAGAGGAGAAACATTTGCTGTTTTAAGCCACTGATTCTACGGCAATTTGCTACAGCAGCAACAGGAAACTAATGCCCACGTCATATAGTGTAAGTATCCAACTTGCTTACAAAATGGCACAGAATCCTAGAAGCTCTCATTTAAACAGGGCTTTAAAGCCCACATAGTCCAACAGCCCAAGGGATGTTTGAATCCCCATTACAATATCCATGGCAGTGATCACTGGGTGGATTGGAAACTATCTACCCGGCGCGTGGTCCATTTCACCTCAGATAGCTCCACTCAGAGGGGAATAAAACATTACAGATTAGCTCTTCCCAAGAGAATCTTGAAGTATCAGAAAAAGAGAGTCAGGCAGATAGGTTTGCGTCTCGAATTCACCTGAGGCCCCTCAGCTGCACAAGGAGGAAGGGAACATTTATCTTACAAGGTCGTTGAAAGGATTGGAGATCCTAGCATAATATCTGGTGTGTGTTAGTCACTCACCAAATGATAAGCATCATAATTTTTACTGTGCACTAAATCAAGTTTTCCTAAAGCTTCACCCAACTGTACAATCGACAGCTGTGCAGCAAAAGTCAAATCCCTCCTCCTACATGGAAAACACTTTTAGCACTTAAAAATAGCAATGTCTCCTGTGAGACTTCATCTATCCCAATAAAACCTTCCCGTACACTTCAGCTGTGGCTCCTATGTCATGATTTAAATCTCCTTCGTAATTTTCCAATCTCAAACTCTATCCCACCCCTAGTGGAGAAATAACGCACATCGATGAGGACGGGATTCATCTGAGGGGTTCCCAGCACCTGTGAATGGGGAGGACAAGATATCAGCACCCATAATCTCCATCAGCTTCCCCACGCAGCTGTGATGACTCAGTGTACAGACCTATGTACAGACCCTGCCAGGCGATAACCTCTGTCCACTGACATTTAAAGGATAGTCTCTTTGTAGCCCAGTGTCCAGAGAATAGGCTGGGCTCCGGAGGAGCAATTTGATGGTAAAATATATATATATTAACACTCTGAACCACAAGGTATTGGCTTCCTGATTTCACTTTCTCTGGGCAGCTAGCAAATGCTCTGAGCATGCAGCAAAACTTTCCCCTAGTTATGCATTCTCCTCGTGTCATTGGCCTACATCAAACCCTTCAATAACTGTCTGTCCTTGGCTCTTTCCCACCTTTGCAGCCCTCACCCCTTCCCCCTTCCAGACACCCCGCCATAGCAAACTACCAGCAGTTGGGCAGAGTCGCTTGTTCTCCCCCCACACTTCCATCTGCCTGGCACAATCTTCTCTCCCCACTATGTCTGCTGAGCACATTCTTATTTCACCCTCAAGACCAATCTCAGTGCTCAACTCCTCCAGGACATCGTCCCTTACCCATCCTACCCCATCACCACCATAGGGATGAATCAGAGCTCCTCTGTCTGTCACTAATACCACGTGCTTGCTGCCATCCTAACACTTATTATATCCCTTTCTATTAGATGATCATTTGCCTCTCTCCCATGTGAGTTTCTGAACTTTTTGAGAGCTGGGATTTTTTTATTTGTGGATTGCAGGTACTCAGCACGGAACTAGACTATGGAAGGAGCTTGATGAATACATGCTGGATGCAAAGATAAATGCTCCGGAGTTCTCTGGTCCTATGTGTGCACCTCTACCTAACCTCTCGTGCCCTGGTATTGTCATTATGCCACCAGTAGGGCCTGCCACACATCCACCCACGTGGAGAGATGGCGTGTTAGAGTACCATCTTGCCGCAGATGCCTGGATCTGTTCCAGGATGGCTTCTCCAAGGAACAAATGCTCAATAGAGCCAGCAATCCCAGAACTTCCAAAATGGAAATGATTATTCTTCCATGTATTTTTTTTTATTATTTTTGTTTCATTAAATTGTAAGGTCTTACAGAATTCTTTTGGTTATATTCTGTGCTAGAGAGAAAATCTGTACAAATGGATATGCTTGTAAGTTTGTTGGAGAAGGTGGAGAAAATTTTCACTTACACTTTCCAGCAAGGGTCTTTGATAATTCTCCCTATTCCTCTAAATTAACTACTTACATATGCTTGATCTTAATTTTGTTTAGAAAATTTTTATAAATACTGATCCAGCAGTTATGACTTATTTAAGAGAGATAAAAGGTATGTCCGTCTTCTTGAACTCATTGGGTAAAAAACACAAATAGTAAATCTAGGACACATTTCACAGGATACACCAGAGGAGGGGAAGCGCATCAGGTGCTGAAAGGTGGTCCTTTCTATCAATAAGTGAGAACATTTTCCCAGTTTCCAATCAAACACAGACCACTGAACAATGATCTTCTGTTCCTTACCTGGCGCACCACCTGAGTGCCTGGTCAACAGTATCCTTTAGAGATGCACAAATAACAAGCTTTAGCTGGGCCTCAAGCCAGACTTTTTTGCTTCAACACAAGTCCCATAGTACCAGTCTAAGTAATGAGTCACCCTTCAGCAGCTGTATGCAACACAGGATACTAGGAAACATCCAGTGGCTTCGAGGGAAAACTAGTCTTCGGGACCAGTCCCATTTGTTTCAACAATAAAATGACTTACACTAAGTAAGTCATCTAAATAGAATGGTTGGAGATTTAATGGGACTTTTGATTCTTTCCCATGGAAAATCTCTTTAGTGAAAACATAAAGATAAAATTCAGACTATTGGGGCTTCCCTGGTGGCGCAGCGGTTGAGAGTCCGCCTGCCGATGCAGGGCACACGGGTTCGTGCCCCGGTCCAGGAAGATCCCACATGCCGCGGAGCAGCTGGGCCCGTGAGCCATGGCCACTGGGCCTGCGCGTCCGGAACCTGTGCTCCGCAACGGGAGAGGCCACAACAGTGAGAGGTCTGCGTATCGCAAAAAAAAAAAAAAAAAATTCAGACTATTTTCTGGTTAGATAAATGCACAAGAGGCTAAGAGTTAAAAAAAAAAAAAAAAAAAAAAAAAGACATAAACAGACACTTCACTGAAGAGGATATACAGATGGCAAATAAGCACATGAAAGAATATTCCACATCAGTAGCCATTAGGGAAATGCAAATTAAAACCACAGCAAGACATCACTACACAACTGTTAAAATGACTAAAATTAAAAATACAAAATGCTTGCAAGGACGCTGAGAAACTGGATTCCTCAGGCATTACTGATGGGAAGATAAAATGGTATAGCCACTCTGGAAAAGAATATGGCTGTTTCTTATAAAACTAAACCCATGCTTTACCATAAGACCAAAAAATTGTATTACTAGAAGTTCATTACAGAGAAATCAAAACTTATGTTCACATAAAAATCTGTACACAAATATCTGTGGCAGCTTTATTCCTAAGAGCCAAAACCTGAAAACAACCTGCAGTCTTTCTGTGGGTGAAATAATTAATAAACTGTGGTCCATCTGTGCCATGGAATACCACTCAGCAATAAAAAGGAACTTGGAACAATTGACACACAGATCTCAAGGAAATTATGCAAATTTTAAAGTCAATATTGAAAGGTTCGGTACTATATGATTCATTTACATAACATTCTTGAAATAACAAAATTACAGAAATGAGGAACGTATTAGTAGTTGCCAGAGACCAAGGAGCAGGAAAGAGAGGGAAGTAGCTGGGCTATAAAGGGTCACGGGGGTAAACCTGGGATGAACTCTTCTGTATCTTGACTGTGGTGGTGGTCACAAATCTACACACGGGATGAAACTGTATAAAACTAAATACATACACAGATAAATAAATGCATGTAACCGATGAAATCCGAGTACGGCTGGCAGAGAGCATCAGTGTGGTCTAGTTACCATGAGGGGGACACTGGATAAAAAGTACACAGGAGCTCTTGTGTTATTTCTTACAACTGCCTGTGAATCTAGTTATCTCAAAACAAAAAGCATTAACATTGTTAATGTCTGAAGAATATCTGTAGGCTATTGATTGATAGGATTGAGGTTTTTAGGTTGATGAGTTGCTCCTCCGAAAGATCACCTTAGGGCCACGTGGCAGGTGAGTAAGAAATTGGAGCCTTAATTCCGGGTACCAAGGCAATGGATAATAGACCTGGATATCATTCTCACTTTTTCCTTTTCTTCATCCTCCTCCACACTAAATCATCAAGTCCTGCTTCCTACGCCTCCCTTAAATCTTATCTCCTCCTTTGTTTCCACCACCATTGTCTTGGTACATCTTTGTTCCCTCAATGGACCGGGCTATTCCAATAGCCTTTTGACTAGCCTCTACTCTTCTCTGCAGTCCATTCGTTATCAAAAGTACCAAAAGCTAGGTGCCTTTCTTAAGAGAAATGTTACCACTCATCTGCTTCACCAGCTCGCAGTTACATCCAGGATAATAAATAATTCTTAAGCATTAGAGAGAAGCCCCAGCAGCTCACACCATTACCTCATCATCTACCTCCATCACTTCTCTCCTGCTTCCTCCTTCCCACAACCCGATACTTCAAGGATTCTGAACTACTTGGAATCCCTATTCTCACCACAAGCACTTATGCCTCTAAACCTTTGTCCATACTCTTCCCTCTCCTTTGACTGATCCATGTCACCCCCTTGTCTCCCAGGAAACCTCCTGTTCTCCTGCAAAGACCCAAGTTATTTATGATCTTCTCTAGGATACTCCCTTATCCCCCAGTGGAATGTATCACTTCATTTTCTTTCTTGAACGTACTGCTGAATTTATAACATTGTCTTGTACATGCTGGATCACATGTCCAGTTCCCTTTTTAGACTATGAACTCCTTGAGGACAGATTCCAAGTCCTTTCACCTTTATCTCCTCAAGATCACACATAGTGTTTATCAAACGACAGGCACTCGATAAATATTTGCTGAATTGAATTGGGGAAAAACTATGGAACTCCAGCTGTCCGATTGAACTGGCTGTGGTTGTTTGGTGTCCGTGATGAAATAACAGCTGGGATTGATGGCAATGACGGCCTCAATTAATGGTCTCCCTTTATGATGTAACTTTTCAGCCCCTCCCATCAAGAGGGGGAGTCTATTTCCCGACCCCTTGATTCTGAGCTGGCCTTGTGATTTGCTTTTTCAAATAGAACACAACAGAAGTGTCTGTGTGCCAGTCCTGAGCCCAGACTTTCAGAGACCTCATGTGATTCTGCTCTCTTTCCTGGAACCTTGCCCAGTCACTATGTGAAGGAGCCAGTCCGGCCTGCTGGAGGACAAGAGCCCACATGAAAGAGAGCCCACTGGCCCTAGCCAGGCCATGCCAGACAAGCCTATAGTGAGCCAGCCCCCAAGAGAGACCAACAGAGCTCTCTGACCTACAGCTGACAGCAGGTACATAAGTGAGCCAGCTGAGACCAGAAGGACCATCCAACTGACCTGCAGATTCATGAACAAAACTAAATGATTTGGGCTTCCCTGGTGGCGCAGTGGTTGAGAGTCCGCCTGCCGATGCAGGGGACACGGGTTCGGGTCCCGGTCCGGGAAGATCCCACATGCCGCGGAGCGGCTGGGCCCGTGAGCCATGGCCGCTGAGCCTGCGCGTCCAGAGCCTGTGCTCCGCAACGGGAGAGGCCACAGCAGTGAGAGGCCCGCGTACAGAAAAAAAAAAAAAACTAAATGATTATTATTGCATGCCACTGGTGTTTGATGTCTTTGATACAACATTATTTTGGTAATAAATAATGATGCGGAAATTGGTACCAGCAGTAGGATGTTGATGTAACCAAAATCTAACATGTGCAGCATTGATTTTGGAACCAACAGGTGAGTGGAAGATGGAAAAGCAGGAAGCACACTGTTAGCAAAGGCTGGAGAAGTGGTGAGGAAATTGTTTTCAAAGCTAGGAAAAGTGGTGACCTGTGTTAGGTAGTAAGGGGCAAAACTATTACTTGTAAAAAGTAGAGCCCATGATTATTATGCCCAGAGAAAGAAGCCGGTCTCAGAAAGCCCCCTGTTGTATAACTCCATTAGTGTGGAGTGGCCTGAATAAACTAATCAATAGAAGTAGAAATTAGATTAATGTTTGAAATTAGAAAACGGAAATATTAGAAATAGAATGAGAATAATATGCAGGGGCTGAGGTAGGAGAGTAATGGGCGGTGACTCCTGATGGATACAGGGTTTCTTTTCGGAATGACAAAAATGTTCTAAAATTAGACACTGTACAGTTGTAGCATTCAAAAGAGTGAAGTTTAGAGTATGTGAATTTCTTAATAAAGCTATTATTGAAAAAACTGTCACCTGCAGCAAAATCAAAGATACTCGATTGATCAACTGATCAATAAAGTTATTTTATATCAATCATATATATAACTGTATTTATAGATATGTGTTTATCACTGTATATGTATATAAACTGACCCTTGAACAACACGGGTTTGAACTTCATGGATCCACTTTGGATCCATGGATCAGGGCAGCAGGCAGATGCTCTCAGCATGCAGCAAAACTTTCCCCTAGTTCTGTTGTTCTCCTCGGGTCATTGGCCTACAACAGACCCTTCAATAACTGTCTTTCCTTGGCCCTTGCCCACCTCTGCCCCTCCCCGTCCCCTTCCACACATCCCGCTGCAGCAACCTACCAGCAGCTGGACAGAGGGTCCCTTGTGCTCTCCCGCACCTCCACCTGCCTGGCACGATCTTCTCTGCCACCTATGTCGGCAACTAGAAGTGTCCAAATGCAGCTCCGAACCTCGACTGTCTGCCTCCAAAACCTCTTTCACACTGTCCGTCCCAGGCTGGACTCGGCCCCAGAATGTCCTGATTCGCATGGGTGATTCCTATTCACTCCATAAACCAGTTAATTGTGCCACTGAAATTATATCTTTGGGAATTATAAAGAAGAATTATTTTTTGTCCTGTTCTCCAAGATTTTCTGGGTTGATTCCTTCGGCTTTCTTCTGAAAATTTCCTCCTCTCTCAGCAACACGTTGGAGTCCCCTCTCTCCTTGCCCTCTCTCTCCCCTTTAAAGGCAGGCTTCCCACAAGCACACTCTCTGACGTGTGCTGGCCCCTCCTGGACCGTCCCCCCACCGAGACTCCATCGAGAACCTTCCAGGAAGCCCCACTCTGGGCAAGTTCCTCCTGAACCTTCCTCTGAGCCCCACCTTGTCCCCAGCTCGCCTGGTGGGTGGCCACCTGCCTGTGGACACTTCGTCCCAGGAACCTGCTCTCAGCCTCAGGCTGTGATGTCCGAAATGATACCTCTTACCTTTGCCACCCCTCACCCAAAACTAAAAAGAAAACTTGAATAAACTGACTCTGGCTTATTTTCCTTTTTATAGCAGAGTGTCATTATCTTCTGTATTACCCAAGCTCTAAACCCGATAGCTGCCCTGACTTTTATTCTCCTTGGTCCGCAGTCCCCTCCCCACTTTCTTCCTCTATTGTTACCCCTGTGTCAGACCCCAGCCTCCCCCGTCAGGGCACTGGCCTCTCCAGGCCTTACCGTGTGCGAGCAGCGTGCCCTGGGACTTGGAGCCTATCTCCCTGTAGCTTTCTGTCTCCCTCATGGGTTCCCAGAGCCCTGCACGCTGGCTCCCTGGGGCCCACCCGGGACTTAGGCTCAGGGCAGGATCCTAGAGTGGACCATGGCCGTGGCCTTCTCTGCCCCGGGCTGGCAGCACCTCTGCAGAGGCGAGCCTCTCACCCAGCTGCATCCAGGATCCCAGCACATCCAGGGGTGATGCGTGCAGTCACCCACCTGCCCTGGGCTGGAGCCGTGGGCCGTGTGCCACGGGAAGGGACGATGCCTGGCTCCACTTCGTCACTAAGGCACACCGATCCAGCGGCTGGCAGGAGGGAAAACTTGTTCGCTAGAGGATACCACCCCTCACCACACCCCGAGTCGTGGGCTGGGCTTCTCAGGCCCCCAGGGAGCACTGCACTTTCCCTGAGAGTAACCTGTGCCTAGGGAAGCATGATATTAAACAGCAAACCAAACACCCATAAAAGGTAAAGACCACAGGGGGAAAAAATTAGCTTTCGATTTTAGGAATTCAAAGGAACTCTCCCCCCACCCACGTTTTTAACAAGGGACCTCGTGTTTTCATTGTGCACTGGGTCCTGCATATTATCCCTGAAACTTCCCATCACTCTAATATCTTCATCTCACTTACTGGGTAACCTAGCCAAATGCAAACCTGTACAAGCTCTGGCCTCGCACATTAAGTGGCTCCCTGCTCTGGACACCTGACCCCGTCCATCTCCACCCCTCCCCGTCTCTCTCCTTCATCTTGCTTGCTGACCTTTACTGCAGCTGAACCCCGGTGGGAATTGCCAGTCCACGCCCCAGCCCATCGAAGTCTACCTATCTGAATATTGCTTGTCCTCCAGGGCTCTGTTAAACGGTTAAGTGCCCTCCGTGTTGTCTCATGACTTCCCAGGGGATGAGCGCTCTCTGCATTTCTACATCACTCCCACGCACTGGGCTATTTTATTGCCTTATGTTTCTAGTTATCTGTTATACATTTGTTTCTTTTCATTCTGAGGAGATTTTAAACCCCTTGAGGGAAGTGCCTGGGTCTTAAAAATCTGAATTCCATACACTTCAAGCAGAGCAAAGACTACCACACAGCCGGGCTGCAGTGAATCCGGGTTGCTTGTTAGGAGACACACAAAAGCCTGTGGAGCAGGCAATCTGGGTAGAGCAAAGGCAGGGAGGTGGGAAGGGGAGTAAGGGACAGGAGGGACCTGGGAAGGGTGTGGAAGCTTCAGGTGGTGGCTTCCTGACAAGAGCTGGGGCTTCTGGTGGAGGTGTGGCAGCATTACAAAAGAGTCACCTTTCACCTTATCTAACAACTGTGTCAGAAAAGTTGTTGAATCCTCAGCACAGTTTTGCATTCCCACCTCAGTAGCCTCAGGTACTGTTTTCATACACTGATCTCCCTAATTGTTTCTCACTGTTCGTTTGAAACGTGATTTGCAAATCCAGCCCACTGTTTCGGAGCCCAAGCCCTGGCCGCTGCCTCTTCTGCCCTGACCTCGCCCAAGTTTGCAGCAGGACTTGTCTCTTGGAAAGAGGCTTTGTGCCACTGTTTTACAATAATATTTTGGGTAAAATGTTCAGTTTCCTCTTTGTGATTCCAGGCAGACAGAGAAGATCCATGAGCTCCGTGTGCAAGAAAGGGTAGAGGATCTGTAATTTTCCTTAAAACAGTTCTTGGCCAGAGCTCTGGTCTAATTTGTATGATGCATAGCTCGACAATGTTATGAAACACCATGCTAGCCTGCAAGGCTAATTTATGGAAATTACAAACATGCATGGATTGGATTCTTTTTTATATTAGAAAATGGTTTGAACGGTTGAATTTTTGTTGGGTTTTTAGTCTCCCAGGGATGAGCGGACCCAGAACTTCCTAATGTTCTCTGCACATCAGAATCTTGCTGACCTTTGGGTGGCCTGGGAGTCCAAAGGAAAAAAAGCTTTTGAAAACGGCTCCCGCATTCTGTTTGGCGTTACATTTCTAAGTTTCTTTGAGATGATTTTATTTTTGTGAGACCTGCAGAATACTGCATGTGAGCTGCCTGTTTTGTTCACCTTGCTTGATGTTTCACTAACATCTCAACAGACAGGAAGGAGTTCAGCCAAAAGGACCATAGGCTCATACATCAATGAAATCCTTAATGAAAGTACATTAAAATCAGCCTTCAGGGTCTGACTTAAATCACTAGAAACACATTTACACTGTAGAAAAAGATTTAATTGAAAGGATTTTCTTTTTCCCAAAAATATGTGTAGTCATCTGATCCTGAGTATGCAACACCATCAAATCCAAGGTTATCTTTATAATGTAGCAAATAGCTACTGATTTGTTTAGCTTTGATGATAAATTCCATTTATTTCTAGGTACAATATAAACTACCAAGGATTTGTTTTTTAGGAACTAAGGATGATGCAGTGGGTTTGTCTCAATTTAATATGTAATTGCTATTTGAGATAATGTTTAAATAGGTCCTAGATACTCCTTTTATACCAAGAAAGGTAGCCTAGCATCAGTTTTTGTCTAAATGAAGAAGGTTACTAAATAATAAAAATACAGTTTTTACCTCTTTAATCCCATCTTCAATCCTATAGACCAAAACAACAGCAAAACTGTTTCTTAAAGTCATAAATTGCTCTCTTATCTTCTTTTTTTTAATTAATTAATTTATTTATTTATTCTTATCTTCTTAAAAACCTCAATTTCTTTCCTAAAATCTTCCTGTAATTAGGTGTGGAATATCTTACTTTGGATTCATTCATTCATACAACAGACATTTTCCCCAAGAATTCTCATTTCTCCATTCCAATTTTAGCTTTGCAAGCAAGCCTGCTATTTATTTCTGGAACTGATCGATGTCTTTCAGTTTAATCCTCAAATAATTGTATTCAAACACCCAGAGAGCACAAGTGTAGCAACCTAACTCTTTAACTCAAATTCTAAATCACTAGTTATTCATGTTAATGGTTATAATGAGTTTTTCAAGCATATATTATCATTAACATGCCAGAAAAGGAGTTTAGTGTTTCTTTCCCTTGATAAATTTCAAAAATCTCTGGGATTAAAATAAGGCCAAACCCCTTTGGTTGTGGGTATCACAGGGCAGCTGTCATCCTTTTCCATGCCTTTTTACCTCCTTTTGTTACTGAGTCCAAGCTCATACTGCTAGCCGCACGACAGGCTGATAAATCAAGAGATGAGGTATTGGGACAAGGAATAGTGACTTTATTCAGAAACCCAGCAGACCGAGAAGATGGTGGACTAGTGTCCTAAAGAACCATCTTACCCAAGTTAGGATTCAGCCTTCTTTTAGACTGAAAGGGGAGGGGCTGTGGCTGGTTGTTGCCAACTTCTTGGTTTTGAAATCCTTTGTTCTTGCAGCTGTTCACACAGGTCTGGTCACAATGTTTCTGTAAACCTCCAGCAAGACAAAGGGTATTCTCTATTCTGCAACTTTTTATCTCTATATGAATGGAAAAGTGTTACACCTTTAAAGATCAGAGCCTTGAGAATGGGCTATCCTGTGTACCAGCAGTCCCCAACCTTTCTGGCACCAGGGACAGGTTTTGTAGAAGACAATATATCCATGGATGGGGTCGGGGTCGGGGTCGGGATGGTTCAGGCAGTAACGTGAGCGATGTGGGGACAGCAGATGAAGCTTTGCTCGCTCGCCCACCACTCACCTCATGCTGTCCGGCCTGGTTCCTAACAGGCCGTGGACCACTACTGGTCTACGGCCCAGGGATTGGGGACCCCCGCTGTATATTTCAGGCTATAGACAACATTCTTTTACAAAAGGTGCAGAGCCAGCATGACTAAGCTCAGGCAACAGAGCACCCGGTTAGAGCTAAAGGAATAGATCCAATACGGGGTCAGGTTTTTTCTCCGTAACACTTTCTCCTTCTACAGGTAGAGAGTGAACAGCAACAGGGGATCAAATGAACTGTATCTTTTCTGTGTTTCCATATCTCGACCACACACTTACACAGGTCTAATTGGCAAGATAATAAACATGATGGTGGTTTTCTGACAGGAGAGTTTGTGACACCATGGGTTCCCTCCATGCCCCCTTCACACACACACATGCACGCGCGCACACTCACACACACACACACAGAGGCACTCTTACTGCTCCCTGATCTCAAGCCCTTGGGAAACTGCTCCAGCTGTTTGCGCTGGGAAACTCGGCATATCTGTGGGTTTACTCTGCAGCAAGTCAGCTCATTCAGACAACGAGAGCCTAGAAGCTAGAGCTTCGTGTTTGGCTTTGAGCTCCTCCACAAAAGGAGGCAAATGCCAACGCTGTCACCAGGCTCTGTACCGTCCCCACTATTGTCTCCCACTTTCCCTGCCTCATCCAGGTCGCTGCCAAACCAAGCCATGGGGACGGAGTAGGACCACAGACACTGGGGGACAGGCTTAGACCAGTGGGGAAGCGGCAGGTGTAAAGAACCCAAGTCTCGATTCCAGAAGGACTCCGTGCCTTGACACTGCTCTCCCCTTTTCTCTCCTGTTTCCAGCCACATTCAGCCTTCTAGGGCCAAACTTCTGATTTTCTTTAACCTCTCTTACTCAAGCCTTCCTCGACCTGACATCTCTCCCCACCTACTGCTCCAAGAATCTCTCTCACTTCCTTCCCAGAAGAAAGCCCGGAATATGCTATTGAAGTCTACCCTGCAGATTCACCCTAATTCAGTATCCTGTCCTGAATTGTTGGTCTGCAGGGTGGTAACTATACCTATGACTCTGGAAAGAATCTCCTTGTCAAGTGGATCATCAACCCTCAGGTGGAGACAATAGCAGTGAAGGCTAGTTAGTCTATGGATGGGCTTTTGTGGGGTTCATCTAGCTGTGATGCTTTATACCCCACCTATCTGGCCTCGTGGATGTCCCCTGCTGTCTGACTCTAGCCCAACATTGGAAGTAATTCAAAAAGGTAATCTTCTTAATACCGATTCTTCCATCAGAGGCTGCCTGAGTAACAGGCAAACATTCAGGCCTTGATCATATCGAGGCTTTCCTTTTCACTTAGGTTGTCTTCCAAAACATACTGTCTAAGCCAAACACGACAACTGCAATTTCTACTTATTCAAAAGTAGCTGCCTGCCTGCCTAACCACCAATGACACCGTGGGAAGTTCTCTCCGTCAACATCAGAATGTCTTCACGATGTTCTTTTGGCTGTCTCCAATGTCATTCCAAAAAGCATTCCTCCATCTCTGTAATAGAGGCCAACTTTGGTATTCAACACAAAGACTTCCCTTCCCTTCCTGCCAACTTGAGGCATCTCTATAGCTGCAAAGGACAAGAAAAATTCAGTAAGTGCCAAGACTAAATGAATCAGTCCCCAAAAGCCATAGTGAAGATTATGTAGGAAATAACAGGCCAAGAACACCCAGTGCAAAACAATGGTCATTTTGAGTGTAAATTTCATGGCCTTTATGTTACAGAAGAAACAAACAAATTAGTCAAGATCTTAGCCTCAAAGAAATTAGTCTGGAATTGCGAAAGAAAGTGTGACAAATAAATTTAAGGATTTTAAGAGAAACTGGCATTTTTATCCAAAGCACACGTCTTGTATTTCTTCAAACTTCTCCTTAGAAGATCATAAAATGCTCCATTATGAGTGTAGTGGAAACTTGATGAACTATTGTTTTTGGCTCGTTTGCAAGAAAGCAATAAAGTTGCCTTCTCTTGGCTGTTACTAGATTGTTGTCATTACCCAGGACATAGCATGAACCTATGTTATCTTCAATTTTGTTTTTGCAAGCTAACAGTCACAAGAAAAATACCCTCTTTCCCACGTGGTAAGTTACTTTATTTTCAGTCTCTCCTTTGGTATGATCTCAACTCAGAGGGAAAAGAAGTGGAGAAATTCATAGAAGATCTCAGTCGGCAGATAGAGCTGTGATAGAGCCCTGGAGAATCGATAAACATTTTTGGTTCAGTATATAAGCACCACTGTCATGCAAAATTGGCCCCAATATAAAGCTAGTAAGGAAGTGATTCCAAACTGTGAGACACTTTAGTGGATATTCTCCTTTCTCTGGTCACCCAGCGCTGCAGGGCAGCCATGCTTTGGAAGCTGAGCTATTGTATCTGACTGATGTGTGAAGAGCAGGTCTGTCGTCTGGAGAGAAAGGTATGGTCAAGTGGTTAACTTCACCCTCATTAAGATGGAAAGGTTAGGTAGTTAGCTAGAAATGAGCAGCTTGGGAACGGAAGGGTGAAAAACTCAAGGCCAGGGGCCTGCCTCAGCCAGTCTTGACAAGGAGGGGCTGAGGTACAGGCTGTGGTCAGCACATCCTGAGAAGACAGGAAGAACCCAACCAAAGAGGAACTCCCCGAGGTGTGCAGGCGCAGCAGACACCTGGCAATAACTTGAAATAAGCTGACCCCTCATTATGTCATCAATGTAATAAATTTACATTGCGGCTTAGCCGTCCCACCCCCACCCAGTGGGCTTTTCAAATGGATTAGGGGTGATAAGAAGGAAGTTACAACTGGGGCACGTGCAATGTCACCCGTCACTCAAATGACGAAGCCTGACCACCAGACCTCAACCCGACCCCTCCCCTCCTTATAAACTTCGCACAACCTGTGCAGCGGGGCTGCTTTCACTTCACAGAAGCCACTCCGCTCTCCCTCCGAGAGTGTACCTATGCTTTAAATAAACTTTGCTTTGAGCTCATACCTGAAGTGTTAGTCTGCTGTTCTTCCCTTACTATCACAAGGACCGAGACTGCTGGTCCGGATTCGTCCGTTGACCTCCTCGGTTGAAACTCTCCAACCAGAACGCATGCCAGCCCGGTAACAGAAGCATAGATTATGAGACAAACCCTCCAGCGTCCAAATTTTTACCTTGGAGTCCCAGGGCCGGCCCCTCCAGAGTCTTGATTTACTGCTCAGGGATGTCATTCACAGAACAAGGTGGGGATTGTGATGGCAACTAAAAGAAAAAAATGATTATTAAAAACATTTCAACATTGGAATGTGAAGCAAGCAAAAGGAGAAAGCTTCATGTCAAACAAAGGCATCCTGATCTAGAAGAAACATGGAACGCTTAACATCTGGTAAGGCAAAAACAACCAGGGCAAGTGATGGTGGCAGTCAAGGACACAGGGGAAAAAAATGTGGGCAAACACTAACAGCACACAGAGGGGGAGCTGAGTGCTTGAGACCTTCCAGGTCAAAGAGCTGTGCTCCCCACACCCCGTCTTCCCTCTGTCTGTTGGGAGCCTCTTTTCTTTAAAAAGCTCATTTAGTTGAAATGTTAAAACATCTACAAAGAACTGACAGACCCATAGGGAGACAAGCCACCTACAAACAAGACCCCACACCTTCAGGTCCTGGAGGATGCCTGGGGAGGGAGTGAGAGGAACGTGGAAAGAGACACTAGTACAGGTGGAGAGGTGGGAGCATCCCAGAAATCACGCAATTGGCTCTAATCTTATGAATAAGGAAGGACTGAGATTTGCTCAAGATCATGGTCACCAGTAGGACCCGAGTCTTCTGGTTTCATCCATTTTGTAGCACTGCCTATCCAGGACTCAGATTTCTGAGGAATAATGAGGCTAATGGAATTAGATAACTCATAACCCAATTACTCATTTCTCAGTGAGATCAGGAAGGGAAATACAAAGTCAGGATGTGTGTGACAACAAGATAGGGCAGCTCAGAGGAGACCACGGGCAGACACGGGCTTGCGCTGATGTTATCAGGGAGGTGACTCTTGTGCAGGGTCTGGGATGTCCGCAGTGGTGGGCAGGAAGGGCTGAAAATTACAGGCAGGTGTGCGGGGATGACCACAAAGGTCAACAGCAGCCGGCAAGACCAACCTGTTCAGAGGTGGGGCTGAGAATGGATTATTTACTCATCCCAGGTCAAAGGCTCTTCATCTCCCAGGTTTATGGAGTCCCTGCTGTGTAGAAACACAAAAGATTGTCCCAGAGACAGTCGGTGAGTCACAGGTGCAGATAAATGTTGCTCACAGCAGATACTGGGCACGAGTTTCTCTGAATGAGGATTCAACGAATCTAGTCAACGTCCAATTAAACGAACTTTCATTATTGAGAAGAATGTATGTGTATATTTAGCTGGGCCTCTGAATACAAGTAACAAACTAATTAGAGCTACTTTTCATCCTAAAAAGGGGGAAAGGGGAAATTTACTATCAGTACCCAAGCCAACCTGAGGCACCCACGGTTAGAAGGCTGTAGGCTTCAGGGAGAAACTGGGAATTGCCAGAACTCTCCTCTTGGCAAGCCTGCTCTGCTCTGTAGACTTCTTCTTTCTTCTCGCTACCTTCTGACTCTGCCTGTCTGTCCACGCTGGGCAGGAGGTGGCCACCCCAAAGTCCCCAAATCCACAGGTCACAGCATAGCCAAAAGCAGACTCTGGTTGGCAGGTGTCCAGGCCTAAAGCCACATACCTAGAGAAGAGAATGGGATTGTCCCAGCTAGGTTCCAGATCCATCCCTGGACGGATGGCTACATCCAGGGAAGGTGGTGCAGCAGGTGAGAGGTAGCTGGGGGCTGAGCCGATGGTTCCCAGAGAAAGAGGTGATGGCAGGGCCCTGAGGCATCCACCATGGATTTATTTAAGGAATTTAAGGCTGGGGACCTTGGAGAACTTCCCGGCCAAATGAGCCACTTTATAAATAAAGAATCTGAGGCTCTTAGAATTGAAATTCTTGCCCAAATTTACAACTTATAAATTTCAGAGCCAGCATTAATCTGATTCCATCATTCATTCATTCATCAACTCTTGTCAACTTACTATATGTCCGGCTCTTCTTGACCTGGGACTGTTAATAAGACTGGGTACAAACCAAACAGGATGTCCAGCTTCCTGGAGAGTACAGACATATGGAGAAAAGATCATACAGATAAATAAAATTATAATCCTGATCAGTGCTAAAAAAGCTAGACAGTGCCAACTCCCATTTTGCTGTGTGGGGTCATCAGCAAGGTCAAAAGAGTAGGTCTCAGCATGGGAACTCAGAAGAGGAGTTACATTTAAAATAAACTTTGACATGAGTGACATCACCAAGATGGTGACGTAGGAGGCTCCTGACTTTTCCTCCTGCCACAGATACACTGAATATACAGCTGCACATGGACCATTCCTTCTGGAAGAGATCCAGAAGTAGTTGAGTGACTCCTACACATTGGATGACAGAGAAATTATCCACATCAAACTGAGGAGGAAACGCTGAGACATGCCCTTGCCATAAACCACTCCCTAGTCTCAGTGACATACAATCCGAAGAAACCCCCAAATCCCAGCTTCTCCCTGATGAGCAAAGGTCTAGGACCACACATACAGCACTCCAACTTTAAAGCATCCAACCAAGGGGCAGACCCCCAAATCACCTACTCCGAGAGCCTACAGGGCTTGCATTCATAAGCCCCTCAGAACTATTCACAGCGCAGAGGGAGAAGGCAAAATGCGCATCTCCCAGTTTCTCTCTGGAAGAGGATTGACTGCATACTTTTCTAGCTGTTGCCTGAGGGTCCAGCTTCTAATCAGCCTGCATTGAGGTGCTGAGTGCGATCCTCCCAGCAACCCAAAAGACCTGCCCTACCTTCTCCCTGCAGCTCACTCCATCAGAAAAAGCAAGTCTTCAGCTTCTCCCTGGAAGGAACTTGCCCTCACATCTAGCACTCCATCTTTTGTGGCCTGCACCCAAGGAAAGGGCCCTCAAATCACTTAGCGATGATAGCCAATCCAGGTTGGCATTTACAGAACCATACTAAACAAAACAAACAAACAAAAAGCAGTTTTCAAACGAGTATGCAAACACTTCCCACAGCTATGCCCCCTGGGCTCAGTGCAAATCCCGAACAGAAATAAAGAAAACAATCTCATTTACAATAGCATCAAAAGAATAAAAATTAAGAATAAATTTAACCAAGGAGATGAAAGATCTGTACATGGAAAACTCCAAAACGTTGTTGAAAGAAACTGAAGAGGACATAAATAGAAAGATATTCCACATTCATGGATCAGAAGAATTCATGTTTTTAAAATGTCCATACTACCCAAATGATCTACAGATTCAATGCAATCGCTACCAAAATTCCAGTGGCATTTTTCATAGAAATAGAAAAAATAACCTTAAAATTTGTATGAAATCACAATAGACCCTGAATAGTCAAAGAAATCTTGAGAAAAAAAAAGTTGAAGGCATCATGTTTCCTGATTTCAAACTATATTACAAAGCCATAGTAATCAGAACAGTATGATACTGACATAAAAACAGACACAGAATGGATGGAAAAGAATAAAGAGCTCAGAAATAAACCCATACATATATGGTCACTTAATTTTCATAAGGGTGCCAAGAATATACTGTACAGAAAAGATAGTCTCTTCAATAAATGGTGTTGGGAAAATTGGATATCCACATGCAAAAATATGAACTTGAACCCCTCTTTTACATCATACACAAAAAATCAGCTCAAAATGGTTTAAACACTTGAACATAAGACCTGACAATGTAAAACTCTTAGAAGAAAACATAGGTGATAAGTTCCTTGACTTTGTCTTGGCA
Source organism: Delphinapterus leucas (assembly GCF_059928025.1). Classification (NCBI taxonomy): domain Eukaryota; kingdom Metazoa; phylum Chordata; class Mammalia; order Artiodactyla; family Monodontidae; genus Delphinapterus; species Delphinapterus leucas. The sequence goes on along the minus strand of NC_143130.1, from coordinate 16,877,436 downwards.
ATGATTTTTTGGAATTGACACCAAAAGCAAAGGCAGCAAAAGCAAAAATTTTAAATGGGACCAAATCAAATGGGACTAGAAAACTTCTACACAGAAAAGGAAATCATTAACAAAATGAAAAGGCAAGCTACTGGATGGGAGAAAATATTTGCAAACTACATATCCAATAAGGGTTAATATCCAAAATATATAACAAACTCATACAACTCAATAGCAAAAAACAAACAACAATTAAACAACAACAATTAAGAAATGGGCAAAGAAATAGAAAGGGCATTTTCCCAAAGAAGCGTACAAGTGGCCAACAAGCACATGAAAATACAAATCAAAACCACAATGAGATATCACCTCACTCCTGTTAGGATGTCTGTCATCAAAAAGATAAGAGCTATCAAATGCTGGTGAGGACACAGAGAAAAGGAATCTTCATGTATTGTTGGTGGGAATGTCAAATGGTGCAGCCACTGTGCAAAACAGTATGGCGGTTCCTCAAGAAGTTAAAAATAGAACTCCTATGTGATCTAGCAATCCCACTTCTGGGTGTATACCCAAAGGAAACAAAACCATTATCTCAAGATGATTATCTGCACATTGTAGCATTAGTCACAGTACCCAATGTATAGAGACAACCAAAGTGTCTGTCAGTGGATGAATAGGTAAAGAAAATATGGTATATATATATGTATACAATGGAATATTATTCAGCCTTAAGAAGGAAATCCTGAGAATATAGATGAACCTGGAGAACATTCAGTATTTGGAGACAAATACTGCATGGTATCACTTATCAGAGAATAGAATAGTGGTTGCCGGGGGGCTGGGGATAGGGAAATGAGGAGAGGTTGGTTAAATTGTACAAATCTTTGGCTATAAGATAAATGAGATCTGAGGATCTAATGTAGAACATGGTGACCATGGTTGATAACATGGTATTGTATAATTGAAATTTGCTAAGAGAGTAGAACTTAAGGGTTCTCACCAAAAAATAAAAATTAAAAGGTAAATATGTGAGGTGATGGGTGGGTTAATTAACTCAATTGTTGGAATTCTTTTACAATGTATACATATACCAAATCATCACATTTTACGCACTAAATATCTTACCATTTTACTTGTCAGTCATACCCCAATAAAGCTAAAGAAATAAATATAATAAACGTTGACACTTTATACTTTTGTCAATCAATATCACTTATATAGATACCATATGCTGTTTTAGAATCTTGAGAAGCAGTTTAAAAGCACCTGTAACTGTGGCGCAGTCCTCACACTGTGTGATTGTTCACCAGCAAACAGCATTTTCTCAAAAAATCTTTATTTTGTTTAATTGGTACTGGCTGAACATTTGGAACTAATGGAGCTATTTTGTCAATTCAAAATACACTGTCTTTTTCAAAGATTCTTACAGTACAACCATCCTAAATATTTCCTTTTCAGACATTTGTGACTCCACCACTTAGACGTTGTCATCAAAAATGTAAAGGCCTATGAAAAATTAAAATGACTTTGTCTTGGCTAAGGCCCTCAGCTAGGATAATACAATCACATGTCTTCACTTCACTCGTATTTATGAAATTGTACTTGGGGGGATTTTTCCTTTTCTTTTCTTTTCTTTCTTTTTCTTTGTAACTAAAACCAAGTCCATTTTAAAGTAGCTAGCTGCCTTTCTTCTTAAGGAAGTATGCTTGATTTTCGTGTATCATTGTTCTGTCCTATTATAATGCAGCTGATCCTGTTCTCTAAAAAAGTGACATTCCTAATCTTTTCTTCCATTCCATAAAACACAAACTGAGGGCTTCCCTGGTGGCGCAGTGGTTGGGAGTCCGCATGCCGACGCAGGGCACATGGGTTCGTGTCCCGGTCCGGGAGGATCCCACATGCCGCGGAGTGACTGGGCCTGTGAGCCATGGCCGCTGAGCCTGCGCGTCCAGAGCCTGTGTTCCGCAGCGGGAGAGGCCGCGGCAGTGAGAGGCCCGCGTACCGCAAAAAAAAAAAAACAAAAAAACCACAAACTGAGTTGGAAAAAAATAACTCCAAAATAGCATCCTTCTATATCTGCAGTTTTATATGATCATAGCATGCTAGAAATGTCACTATAATTATAGTAACAAATTATTTCAACAATCCTCACAAGTGATGCTATTTATAGACAATCAGAAGAGTTTATACAGGATGAATCCATCCTGGTAGGAGAGCTGGTAATGGCTGTGCTTGATCCTCAGGCTGCGACTACCTGGAACCAGGTGACTCAAGGTGTCCTGTGAAAACAAGAGGTTCTGTTCCAACGCAGACCATGAGAAATGGGATAAATAAAAGAGGATTTTTAAATGATTATAGCTTGGCACTTACTCTGCATTCCTAGTGCCTTAGGTACTATTTTTAAAATTACAATCACTGCTTAACTCTCTCTCAAGACTTAAAACTGATTGCTCTATCAGAGAGACCTCAGATTCAGAAGAGGTAAATGACAAGAGATCAACGCAAACAAACAAACAACAAAAAAACCCCAGGATATCCACGTGTTCTTTATCTATGCTCATTTATAGACTATGAAAGCTGGAAAAAATTACAAATAGTTATTTGTGCCACGCTTACTTTCTTCATTTCATCTTGGGCAAGGGAAAAGAGCTGGCTGGATTTGCTTGTTTGTTATTGGTTTTTCCCTTTTTATTTTTAGTCTCTTTCATTTTACGTTTTTTGTATAGTTTTGCTTAACAAAGCTGTAAATTCAGGGATGAAATAAATTTCGCAGTGGCTCTTTAACCTCCACTGCTCGGATGCGTTTACAGAAACTTCCATTTAGCTCAGAGATTCGGCTTGGGATAGGGTTTAAGAGAGGAGGGAAAACCACTTAACCAAAAGTAATCCCTCAGTAAATCACAATTTGCTCCAAATTATCTGTGTTTTGGCATATTGGGTAATGCAGCTCTCTCCCTGGGGCTCTGAGCAGAGCTGACAGTGAGGCCATTCTGAGGGTGTTGGGTAAGGAGATTCCCATCTCTACCCCCAAACCTGACCGTGGGACTCTGGGATGTCTCCTGCGTAGGTGAGTACCAGCAGGAGAAGCTGATGATGCAATCCTGTGTTGGACCTGTTTTAGCCGACATAAACAATGTCCCTAGTTTTCCTAACCTCTTTGAGAATGGCTGCCTTTGTGTCATTAAATGTTCACCTACCATATTTTAGACTCCATCAAAGACTGCTTTTTTTCCCATCTCTACTTCTCTGCTGTGCGTCATTGCCTAGAGACTGTGAGGGTAAATTTGCCACTAGTTGGCTGTCATTACGTTGTGGGAGCACATGTCCAGAGTGAAGCTTAATGCATGAGGTTGAACTTCAGTGACTATTGCATGGCATCCGGAAGGTGATCTGGGGGTGCACCTTACAGGTAAGTGGCAAGTGCAGAAAGGTGCCTCAGAGACAAAGGACAAAGATTTCTGGAGTTAATTGCCGGTTGCTTGTTCTAATCCTTGGGCGGAATCAACCTAGGGAGGAAAAATAATAACAACAACAAAACAAACCTAATAACATGTGTGCAGCAGGGACTGTAGCCATAGCCCCATTTGGAATGAATAAGCCCGTGTTAATCACTAGAGTTTGAAACTGATCCCAGAGTATGTTGCATTATAGGTACAGGCATGAAAAAAATGAATCTCTGCACAGACAACAGCCATGAAGGCTTAGATGGCAACCAAGCCACTCCTCAGAGTGTGGAGCTCAGGATGGGGTGGGGGAGACTGCATGATGTCACTGGGTCACCCTTAAGGAAGAAGGAGATGAATTTTCTTCGGATGAAGCAGGATGTCCTCTGGCACGCAACCTACCAGCTTTGTAAAAGAGCTCCAGATGGATGCTGAATGTAAGATACCAAACACAGCAACACCATGCTAGTTGGACAGCTACCTGACAGCACTGGAAGGAGTCTGCAGAAAGGGTCCCTTCATTAAGCTAATAATACACCAGCTTATGTGGTTAACTGAAGCCAAGGGCTGGGGATAATTTTACAAAAAGGAAAAAATTTAGCTGCCATGGTAACCTGGACAACGACAGATCTTCTGGATGTGACAAGATTCCAGTCTGAATTACACAAAGTCACCATAAGCCCAGAAAGCAAAATGGATTTAATTAGTTGGTTAAATCTGCGGCACAGAAAGAATGGTAACATTTGTCCTTTATTTTCTTTCCAAAGTAACAATGCATCGCTAGTATGTACGTTCCTGGCAAAGGAGCAGTTTTAGCTAAGCACATGATGGCAGAACGATGCTTCACATGGGAAATCCCCAAATTTAAATTCCCTCAAACCTCCAGATCCAAATTAGCTGTGACTGCTTGAAGGATGCTCAGAGAACAGGCTTCATTATATGTCATTTCTAAACATGGAGTCCTCAACGGCCCCTTCCCATGGCCACGGTTGCCAAGATTACCACTTTCTAATTTTAAGTCCATAAAGATAACTTTAGCACAGGAACCTTCTTCATCTTATTAATCAAAATATATTTGGTAAGTACATATGGCATTGTATTGAGCATTAGATAAAGCAACTTTCAACAGAGCAGAACTTGGATTTTACTACGCAAAATTACATCTGTGTTATCATAGAGAGATCTGTGGAGGGATATTAAAGGGCACTGAAAACTTTTCTAAAATGGAATGATTTATAGGACTGTTTTGCCTTTCTATAATCCTCATTTCCTTGCTGTCTTGGCTGTGTTTCATAGACTACTACCATTAAACTATTACTTACGGTTACTACTTTTGGTAGCAATTACTATTACTATTATATTCGCTTTTTAAAACTTTCTCCTTTGGTTTCCATGACCCCCATCTTTGGCCACTCTTGTTCTCACCCGGAGCCTCTCTCATGTTAATGAAGGACCCGATCTCTCCTTTCTCAAATTTACCATTTGATATTTATATCTAGTTTCCCCAAGTCTCCTCACATACCTAAAGTTGAATTCTTCTCCCTTTTTCGTTTATTTCCCTTGCTTTATATCAGTGTTACCATCATTCTTCTGGAACTTCAGAATTGGTGATCTGTGTGTCCCATGTGTACTCAGACACCAAGTCCTGCAGGTGTTTCCTTTAGATTTTCCTTCAACCCACATATTTTACACTCAGAATAGCAAGCGAGTTAAAGCTCTGTAAGCAGATTATGGTCTCTTAGGTCTGCATGCCTTGGAGCACATGCTTGAAGCAAACATCACTTAGAAATTCAAAGCTGTTCATCATAAGGGAATCTTGACTGCGAAGATTCAGAAAAGACCTCACACCACTCGAGGTAGGAAGCAAAGTCGAAGAGACCTCACACCTCTCGAGGTAGGAAGCAAAGTCGAAGAGACCTCACACCTCTCGAGGTAGGAAGCAAAGTCAAACCTGCAGACCTGGAGCTGAGGATGGAAAACTTCTGGGAAGCAAGGTGGCATTTCTGTCCACCCAAGAGGGGCCCCATTCCCTCATTTGCTGAAGCCCACTCTCTCTGTTTATTCATCAACATGCAAGTGACAACCAGGCAACAAGACCTACCAGCTCCCTTTTCTATCACCACCTGGCGACATGCCTGGCTTTCTTAGGTCAAATGTCAAGGGAAAGAATAGACTGGACCAAATTAGCCACTTAACCAAGACCACACATGGTTGGTTGCTGGACCATGGGTAGGTTTCCTGTGTGTCCAGTACCAGGTACCCACCCCTTAGACAAGCAGTCCTGGCTCAGGAAGTGGGAGAGGTAAACACCGCTGCTGTTCGGAGAGCCTGTGGGTGGAGGATGGTCTTTGGAAGGGGCCATGGGGGAGGGCAGGCAATGAAACAACTCTTTTCAAAAGTGCTGTTTCGTAGAATACGCTTTCCCCACCCATCCACTCAGAACACTCCTCTTCCTCATTCTTTGAAACCTAGGAAGGGTCACTGTTTTGTTCCACGTTTCACTCATTTTGTGCCGAGCTCTGAGCAGAAACAATCACACCCTGCTCTTTCTTGAGCTCATATCTATTTCTGCACATAATTCACTAAACTGTAATTATCTGTTTGCATGATTGGGTTCCCTACTGGACCAGGCATCTCTCAAGGATAGCTTTAGAATTTTATTCGTCTCAGTATTCCCAATGTACTACCAGCACAGTGTCTGGTAGTAAGTGCTCAACAAATGTTTTTTCAACTGAATTGCTCTTAATATGTTAATTAATATTTATGAATGTTGTCTCCCAAGTCTGCCCCTTGCTTTAGGGATTAATTGTATGTAATTGAAAGGGCAGAAGTTGCAGTTAGAAACAATGAATTAGAAGCATCCATAGAAATATGGATGAATCTTTAAATATATATATATAGTCCTTAGTGGAAAAAACGAAGGGAAGCTATATAATTAATATCATTTCTATAAATTAAAAATATATGCACACAAAATAATACTGCTCATTTTTCAAGAACACATAAAAAATACATATCAAACACACTGAAATTTTTGATTATGGAAACAGGGTATAGGGATTTTAAAAGGGAGAAAAATAACATAAGAATGAGGCCTTGCTCAGATGAAAGAGGATGCTGTGCCTTGAACCGAGGAGAAGGGTTAACTCAACCACCGCTTTCACTTCAAAATAAAGAATACAAACGGGATCAGCCACCAGTTTGATTGAACAGTGGTGGTAAAGTCAAGGTATTAGAAATGACTTAGATCTTGTTATCCGTGAGTTTGATACAGTGGGGGATTGAGGTGACTGGCAGAGATGGCATGAGAGGACAGAGAACTGCCCCATATCCATGGAGTTGCCCCTGGACACCCATCCCTCTTCTGTAAGATAAGGAGTGGCCTCAGCTGCCACCCACTGACCCACAACTCCATGCTTGGCCACTCAAGGCTGTTCTATCAACTTCCTTTCATAAACCTTCATCTCTTGGTAAACTGATTTTGTTACCATCTTCAATGCAGGAGCCATGAGATTTCCTAGATCTATGACTTTACTGAAGGTATTCCACACTTGGAATGTCTTGTCTTCTGTCCCTTATTTCAATATTATCCATTCTTTAGGGACAAGCAAAAAGCCCCAACTTCTGTAAAAAAGATACTTCCCTATATCACCTCAATGTTTGAGTAATTTCTTCTCTCGAGATGTTCACACTTATTTGGCACTATCTCCTGCTTTCTCAGAAGTTTAAGTCATCTACTCAATCTGAATTATAGCTGTATTGAGTGTATAGACATTTATTTTTATGGTATCTTTGATTGTGCCTTGTATATAGTAAACCATCAAAGAATACTGTTTAATGAAGAAGCCGTTTCAATAGTTTAAATTGATGTCATGTTCAGGTGAGTTAATTAAGGATTAAAATCGCAACTTATTCAATCACTCAGGAGAGGGTTGGCAGAGAAAATAACTATCAAATCTGTGAGTCAATGGGCAAATCTGTCCATTTAAAAAAAGAGAGTTTCCCTCTCTTTTTTCTAATCCATAGAGGTTTATGATGATCTTGGGATAAAACTACAGTGGGCCTTAGTTTGACCACTTCTAAAATGAAAGTGTTTGATTCAAACTTTCTTCAGTTGAAATCTTACATGGAAACACAATCAATAATACATTGAAAATACATAACTGCCGAAACTGAAGTTGGGCAGGGGCTTGGACGCCCATCTTCTTGTCCTTGTTCCACTTCCCAGTCTCTTTGAAGATGAGCTTGAAAAGCCCAGGATGAAACCATCCCAAAGGCTCTCAGACACCTACCAGTTGCTGACTCTGTGAATGCAGAAACCAAACAGCCTCTTGCTTCTTTCCCGCCATTTACCATTAAGCTGGCTTTCAGGTGATACAAATCACTCAGCAAACTGTTCGAACTGGTAGGACCCTCACTGCCTTCCCAAGGTCCTATGAAGATTGGATGGAATAGCACAGGTCAAAGCGTTTGCCAGTACTAAGCCTTAGCATAAAGGCATAGTGACATTATTTATGTTTAGGTGGCAATTATGTTTACTGTTTTTGTTACTACTTTGCAACGCTACTTAGACATATATTAGTTTTACTTAAAGAAGAGGAAATGGGAGCTTAAAGAAGTTAAATAAGTGTCTCACATCAGGCTAATCATAATTAACAGAACAGTGATTCCAATTGCAGGTTTTTCTTACACCAAAATCCATGATACTTTCACAATGCCATGCTGCCTCAAGCTGAATTAAGAAAGTCTTCCTTAAAGGAAAGATGACTTTAGAAGAAAGTGTTTAAAAATAACACAACTTATAGTGTCCATCCTAATGACAACCCTGACTAACACCTCAGAAGAGTTTGGGGTCCATCTCGTTGGATCCTTGATATGCCCTGGAACATGGGCAGTGCTGGGGGTGATGGGATAAGAGCCTTGCATGAGCTTGGGCTGCAATAAAAGATGTCAGAGGAAGCAAAGACCGACAGGTGGAATTTACAAGGAGCCAAGGACTACAGCTTCTAACATGAGTAGACTGGATTTCTGAGCTATTTCTCTGGTTCCTCTTTGTTAGCTCCCACTCTTGGTAATGGGTTGACCCATTTCTATGTTTAGTTTCTAGGTGCCAAGCACATGCTAGTTAATTCAATCTTTGCTTCCCGAAGACCTCAGTCTAATAGCTCTCATAGCCCGGATAAGACCTGCACACGTTCACACGCTTACTCTTTGCTTTCTGGTGTCAGACTTGTGTTCTTGTTTATGCTTCTGTCCGCTCAGGGCCCATCAATCACGACAGGAAGGACATTGATATTGCCTAGATTACGAGATGAAGCGACTTGACCAAGATCATGCAGACAGTAACAAGTTCAGTTTCCAAACCCTAAATCTGGCTGTCCCTCCACGGCATAGCTTTTGGACAAAACATTAAAAATTGGCCTGCATATTACTCTATTGGCTCCTGATCCCATTAGTGACATACAGACTGTGTGAAATACTGTTTTCCTCCTCAGGAAGCCAGTTGATTCTTGCATAATCAGACACTGCAAATGTTGTGTTTCACGATCTCTATGGATGGTGATAGGAGTGCAGCATGTCAACCTGTTGCATTCTAAGAAATCTCTACTCAAGGGTGAAAGGGAGCAAGTATTGGCGTTTACTCATTTCTTTGACCTTTCAGTTTCTTTTCTTTTGCAAGTTCTTGTTTAAATAATTAATCAGCCCCAATGAATGAGGCTTTCTTTTCTCTTTCCTAATGTCTTCTCCTTCCATAACCCCCTCTAGATCCCAAAGACTTCTATTCAGAGAAGAGAACCTCAGAGGGGGCCATGCTTTGGAGAAGGCCCTCAATACAGGCCACCTCTTAGGGTTCCACATAGTTCAGTAGCTTTACTTCCAGGAAGCACTGACACAAGAATTCAAACCCAGGACAGAGAGTCCAAAGCCTCTGCTTTCAACCTCTGCTCTACTATTGTCAGTGTCTGAGTCTTCCACCCAAGGGTTCATTGTTGGCCTCAATACTTCAAAAATAGATGTGTTTTTGATATAATTCACAAAAGCCAGTTACATTTGGTACATTATCAGTAAAACCAAATAGCTAAACCAAAATAGTTCAACAAAATTTGAGACTAATATCATTGAGGCAATTTCCATTTAGAATTTCTATTACATGCTCTGATTTAGTCTAAAATTCATACAAAATATACTTACAATTCACCAACTCTTAAATCTCATATTTCAATGAGGTAAGAGAAACAGGGAATGAAGAAATAAGATTATTACAGTCCTAAATTTCTAAAAACATTCAACACTAGTTTTGGGGTTTTTTTTACTTGGTTTTCATCTCATTCAAATTAGTGTAGGCACTGCAAATAAAATTTTAGAATGTAGACAGAAGGTCTGTGAAGCATAAATTATAGGTGTTTTCCCAACTGGTTTGTATGAAGGATTTGCTAAGATCATAAAAGTTTAATTCACTAAAACTCAATTCTTCTGAAAGATAAACTAACTTGGCTTAAAAAATCACATTCAGTCCCTTAAGGGATTTTTACCGGGTGCCTAGGATTTGCCAAACATTGTGCTTAGCACCATAGGAGACACAGAAATACATATATATGTATACAGTGTGTGTGTGTATAAAATAATCTCAAACATTAATTGGTACACAATCTAGAAGTTTGGTTGGAGTTATTTGAAAAAGAGGAGAAGGACAGAAAGTACATCTATTATACTGGAAATGTCTGGAAATCCATTTGTTATAAACATGATATGTGTTGAATTTCCTCTGCTCCACTTTGGTTTCATATACCTTATTTACAAAACATATATTTATCTAGTATTTAAGCACTAATGAAGATACAGTGATGAATAATCTGTAATCCCTGCCCTCAAGGAGTTGACAGTCTTGTAGTCATTTTGATAACTAGGTGGTTTTAAGGAAGAGAGGGAGATCTCTCTGTCCTCCCAAAGCAGGAATAGATAGCTCTGAATAGAGGAATTAGCAGACAAAAGAACCAGGCAACTTCTGGGTTGGATTTTGCAGAAAGAGGATAATGTTAAAAAAAAAAAAAAATTGACCATTGACTTCCGAGAGACAAGCTCAACATAGAAGAAAAATAGACTTTAGGGAGCCAGCTGGGTCAAGAATTGACTGTGCCTCGGACAGATTATCCAAGCCCAGGGGAAACTGGAAGAATGGTCTCCTTATCTGGACAAAGCTAGATACTTACATATACTCTATGCCTATGTGTTCTTATCAGTAAGAAACTGGTACTCCTATCTGGCTAGAAGAAGCGGTGACTCCTGCCTCCAGCCCCGCAAAAGTGGTTCAGGGATGGAAGACTGAATCTCAGAAGCTGGAGAATACACATGCATGCTGCCTCTGCACCCCTGCTGCCCGCCCCCCACCTCGAGCAGAGCCCAGCAGCCCTAGTCCCCCCTCTCATCATCGAGAGGCAAAGCGAGGTCACTGAAAGGACTGTGTCATCATTGGCAGTAACCGCAACAACCAATTTAGACCCTTAATGACTGTCCTGCACTTTCTCCCTCTGCAGAATAGAGGCGAAATAACAAGCACATCAGAGATGAGGTAAGTGAGAAATTGAAGTCGTAACTTGGACTTTAAGACTGTACCTTGTGGGCTTCCCTGGTGGCTCAGTGGTTGGGAGTCCGCCTGCCGATGCAGGGGGCACGGGTTTGTGCCCCAGTCCGGGGGGATCCCGCGTGCCGCGGAGCGGCTGGGCCGTGAGCCATGGCCGCTGAGCCTGCGCGTCCGGAGCCTGCGCGTCCAGAGCCTGTGCTCCGCGGCGGGAGAGGCCCACAGCGGTGAGAGGCCCGCGAACCGCAAAAAAAAGACTGTACCTTGTATAACATTTAAGCTTTAGTATTAGAGATTGTATATCTATTCATAGTGTAAAGAACAGGACACCAGTAAACCTTTTAAAAATCTGGATCAGAAACTTTTTCATGAACTAGCAGATTTGAAATAAATCTGTGACAAAGAGCTCTCCTGAAAACCCATGAATCACGTAGATAAGAATCTCATAGAACCATAGAAACTCAAGGTATGGATAGTACCTGAGGATGTAATAGCCATAATTAATTATGGATTCTCCTGGGAATTCTCTCCACTTGGGAATACCCACGGTATTGGTGATTCTGCCCTGGGGCTAAGGGTTACCTGTGCTTCGATATTCCCCCCAACATCACGCTTGACAATATCTCCCTGTATGAGAGGTTTAAACTAATTTGCAAATGGGATTCTATGCTTGCCTCCAAGAGACAGGATAAGGTAATATTAACCAAGAAAAAAAAATTGAATTTCAACAAGGAAACACATGAGGGAATCTAGGCATTCAAAGCAGAAAAAGGAATGATGGAAAAGGAAGCTTCTCTTCTCCCTCACTTTTCTCAAAAACTTGAATTCCTGGCATATCTTGTTCATTCTTTAAATTCTCAAACCCCACATTCTCTGTTCCCAGCTTCTACATTTTTCCTTAATGTCCTAGTCTCCTCATTTAAAGCCAAATGTGGAATTACCCCAAAAGTCATGTTTTTTAAAGAGAAATAAAATATAGAGGGTATGCAAAAAACCCTACATATTATAAATTATACATCTGAGGCATAAGAAATTTAGGACTTGCTTGAAGTCATACAGCCAACAAATCAAAAAAAAACAGGGACCCAACTTCTAGGAAGATTATGGTCAGATAGACCTTGACTCTGGGGGCAGAATAATAATGAGATAATTCTTATATAGTAAATAACTAATAAAAATCATCATCACATTTCCATCCTCAAAGATCTCAGGGTGATAAGTGCTACAGAGAAAATAAAATAAGATGGATGAGGAAAGTGCTGAGTCAAGGAGAGCTGCTCATTTCATGCGGGGGGGGGTCTTGATCAATTCACAGTATGCCTGCCTCCTGCCCCTCGACACAGCCCCTTTTTCATCCTGGCTCTTCGCTTTCTTTCTTCTTCTTTTTTTTTTTTTAAATTTTGCCTAGTCACGTGGTGTGTGGGATCTTAGTTCCCCAACTAGGGATCGAACCCATGCCCCCTGCAGTGGAAGCACAGAGTCTTAACCACTGGACCGCCAGGCGAGTCCTGGCTCTTTGCTTTAAGACAGTCTGTGGCCTTATATCTTTGGTTTCCTCTACTTCTCTGATCAGTAAACTTTGAACTCCCATCAACATCAAAAATAGCAGCTTTGCGGGCTTCCCTGGTGGCGCAGTGGTTGAGAGTCCACCTGCCGATGCAGGGGACATGGGTTCGTGCCCCGGTCTGGGAAGATCCCACGTGCCGCGGAGCGGCTGGGCCCGTGAGCCATGGCCGCTGAGCCTGCGCGTCCGGAGCCTGTGCTCCGCAACGGGACAGGCTACAACAGTGAGAGGCCTGCGTACCACAAAAAAAAATAAAAATAAAAAAAATAGCAGCTTTGCACTCAGTAAAAGGGGACATAAATGCCATGGATACAAAAAGTTTCTTCAGCAGACTGCATAGGAATTGGCTTGACTTTTTGTCAAATGTAAAAAAGAATGTGTTCAAGCTTTACACTTTACACAAAACTAGTAAGCATTGGCCTATTCGTATTCTCTTGAGTGTCCATCAAATGTGATTCTCCAAACACTAATAAGAAAAGGGAATTACAGGCACGGTATTCAGATAACGTACTGAGAATTTCTACATTTGACATCTGTTAAACTAATTCACCTGTAGGATAAAACTAAAATATTTCATGGGCATCTACCATCTTAAAAAACCTTAATTTCCTTCTTAAAATCGCAGAGTAAATGTTTTCCTTACCACAGTCTACAAAGGCCTCCATGGTTTGGTCCTGGCTGTCTCACCGACTATGCCTATACTCTCCCTTTGCTCAATCCCTCCAGCCATACTGACCCCCTCGTGGCTCCCACTCAGGGCCTTTGCACATGCTGCCCATGTGGCTGGAACCCTCTCCCCTCCCATCCACCTGGCCTCTACCCTCCTGCACAGGATCTACTGTCTGCCCTTTGCAGAGAATCATGCTGACCTTCACACCTGAAATAACCACGCTATCACTCTCTATGGATCCCCTACCACCTGCCTTATTTTTCTTAGTATCTCTTATCACCAACGTGTTAGATTGTATCCATAATGGTCCACAATGCATCATGGCTCCTGGCAGCCATCCCATATGTATCTGTCCCTCTGACCTTGGCTCTGAGCCCATAAAACATGAGCATATATGATGCACAGGGTTAATGCTTTCTCTTTGGTGCTTGTTCCCATGGAACCCTAAGTCCACATGGACAGAGGGGCCTGGCCAGCCCAGCTCTGCCAACTGAGCCCAGCCTCAGCGGACCCTCCAGTTCAAGGCAGCCCCACAAGTGAGCCCAGGGGAGGCCAGCAGGAGAACCCGCAGCTCCTCCACAGAATCGTGGGGATAATAAACCATTGTGCTTTTAAGCCATTCAGTTTGGGGTGGTTTTGGGGGGTTTTGTTTAATTGGAGCATAGTTGATTAACAATGTTGTGTTAGTTTCAGGTGTACAGCAAAGTGATTCAGTTATACATATACGTGTATCTATTCTTCTTCAAATTCTTTTCCCATTTAGGTTATTACAGAATATTGGGTAGAGTTCCCTGTGCTATACAGTAGGTCCTTGTTGGTTATCTATTTGAAATATAGCAGCGTGTACATGTCAATCCCAAACTCCCCATCTGTCCCTCCCCCCCACCGTTTCCCCGGTAACCATAAGTTCATTCTCTAAGTCTGTGAGTCTGTTTCTGTTTTGTAAATAAGTACATTTGTATCATTTTATTTTAGATTCCATTTTTTATACACCAAAATATAACCAGTACAGCTCAGGTGACATATTATTTCTCCCACTGTGAACTTCCCATGGGGATGTACATTCCGTGTACAGGGAGGGGCTTGGAGACAGAGCGAGCCGTGATGCAGAAGTACCAGTGAGGACAGGAAGAGCATCTGAGAAGGGGACCCAGCCAGAAGGAGCTCAGGGCAGTCAGAAACGCCATACAACGTTTCAGTTCATTTATAGTCTGCGACCGTGACCCAAAGCACCAGTGTCTTCCCATCCTGTCTTCCCACTAGATCAGAATTCCTTTGAGCCTAAAGCTTGGCTCACTGCATTACTGATTTCTAAACAGGGCCATCGCTGAGCTTCTAATCCCAAGTACAAGGAACAATACACCTTTTAAGTAACAGTTATCATCTGTGGGGTATAATTACAGTTACAAACCCGCCATTCCTCCCAATGCATTCGAAAGACGACTCCCCTCCCCCCTCGTAGCCTCGGGCCCCAAGGAGTGAAAAAGGCCACGTCCACAGAAGAGCTCAGTCTGCCTACTGAGGGTGTGCATGCAGATTAAGAAGCCAGACCTAACACCCTGTCCCCTGCAGAGTGGGCTGGGGGATGGAGACTCGGGGAACCAACAGGCACAGAAGCTTTAAATAGAGCGTTAAATTGAGCCTGCAAGTGAGCTGAATCGGAGCAGACAGGAGAAGGCGGATGTCACTTGCTTTCTGCAGCTGCTCTCGGTAGGGATAGGTGTCAGGGAAGCCAGATCTGGGCACTGGGACTGGGCTTGCTTGGGAGCTCCTCTGAGTCTGTCACACAGGCTGCATGGTCTGGAGCAAGTTCATCCAGCTGTCTGGGTGGCAGTTTTCTTACCTGCAAGATGAGGAAATTGCTCTAGATGAGCTCTCAGGCCTTTCTAAGATTAGACCGTTGTGAGCATAAATCAGTAATGCCAGAAGCATGCTGTTTTACCCCACCTGAAGAGGTGAACCATGAAGTCACTATTTTCACCAATTGTTAAGCACAAATTAATAGTCCTGTGTAGCAAAATCATTTTTATGAAACTGCTTCCTAGAGGTTGTGTTACGTTGCTTCTAAGGTAACATCATGTATTGGTTCACCCCACACGTATGCACTGAACACCATGCATGTCACTCTGTGCACCAGAGTCGGGGTTGGGGGTGGGGGAGGGATGAAGACCAGCCTCATGGAAGGAGTGGCCCTGTAGTAAAGGATGTTGAGTTCCTGAAGGCTTCAAAGTAGAGAGTTACCATCAGGGTGGTGCAGAGGACTCTTCTGGGGTCAGGGCTATGGGAAGGGGAAGAAGCAGGTGGCAGGAGGCCAGCAAGCAGGCGGCTACAATAGTGTGAGCATCCTCTGTGATGCAGGCTGACGGCTGTAACAAAGCGACCACACGGACCACCACAGCCCAACACGAGAAGCATTGCTCTGGGCAGTGGGTCAGTTCCACACAGTCATTCGGAGACCCAGGCTTGGCATCTGTGGCGCCTCCACCCCCCTGGGCCTCGCTGTCAGCAGGACTCAGCCAGCAGACGACGAAGAGCACAGAGGTTCTTGGTGACCAAGCCTGGAAGGGACATGTGCCATTTCTGTTCTCTGTCCATTGTCGTGGCCTGGAGCGTGGGAAAACCGTGTGCTCCTAATGTGCCCAAGGAGACAAAAAGAAAGTATTTTGGGAAACAGTTGGAAGTTTCTGCTAAGAGAGCTCTGAAAGTAACAATGATGATAAAGATGGGGGCATAGAATTAGGACATTTCAGAAGAATCATCACAGAATGTGGTGTCAGTTTGGAAGGAGGCTAAAAAATGAAGGGAAGAAGTTGGATGATGACCCTGATGTTCTATCTTAGAAAACTGAAATTTAAAATACTGGCAATAAAAATATTGGTAATTTTAAAAGTTGGCAATCTTGGAGAATAGAATGGTAGTTGCCAGGGTCTGGGTGGAGGGGGAAGTTATTATTCTTCAATGAGTATAAGGTTTCTGCTATGCCAGATGAAGTTCTAGAGATCTGCTGTACCATCTGATGTGCAACTGTGTAGAGGTAACACAGTACCTATAGTTAGTAATGTGGAATTGCATTTTTAAAAATATTTTTATTTTGGTTGCACCACATGGCTTGTGGGATCTCAGTTCCCTGACCAGGGATTGAACCTGGGCCACTGCAGTGAAAGCAAGGAATCCTAACCACTAGACCACCAGGGAACCCCCTGGAATTGCATATTTTTAAATGGTAAGAGGATAGATCTCATGTTAAGTGTTCTTACCAAATACACACACACATATACAAAAAAGAACACAAGGGAAACTTGAAGGTGATGGGTATGTTTAGTACCTTGTTAGTGATTGTATCATGGGTGTATGCATATGTCCAAACCCACCAAGATATATACATCAGACATGTGCATCTTTTGTATATCAATTATACCTTGATAAGGCTAAGTATAAAGGGAAAAAATCTGTAGTCTTTTTAGAGGGAAGCTGGTGTTATCAAAATCTCAAATGCACCATACGTGTCACACAAACATTCTACTCTAGGACCTATCCTACAGAAAAATTGATATTATATATCTATATCTATCTATATATATATGCAAAAACATCAAGAAAATTCACTATAATAAATTATAACGTAGCCATGTAAGTGACAACCGTTAAAATTTGCAAGATTGATCTAGTATATGTATTGACATGAAAAGGAGTCTGAATTGTACTGTCACCTTCAAGAAGCAAGTTGCAGAATGATATATACATCTGTGTTTGGGAATAAAAATACATGTATGCATATTCATTGAAGAAAAACTCCAAAAGAATATACCAGAATAAGGCAGTAAGTGACTATTTTGAGAGTTATATATTATTTAAATTTCTCTCTACAGAGTGTCTTGTCTTCACTTGGGTAATCAAAAAATATATGATTCGGGGAGGTTTATTATTTATTTATGTGTTTATTTTTTAGACTCTATAAGGCCATGCCTGTTTAGTTTTAGGGGAAGGGCAGGATGTGAGTGTGTGCATGTGTGGACATGTGTGTTATTTTTGTTGTTCCTCCAAAACGTTTTCTAACATCAGCAGTTTTCCCATTTTAGAAACAAGAAAACAGGCTCAGAGAAGCTAATGTGCTTCCCCAAGATCACAAACATCTGAAGGATCTTTACTTGGGTGTCATGGAAACCGTGGGGAGGCCCCCTGCCACCCTTCCTCTGGGCACAGGTACCCACAGGCAGATGCTGGGGTCATGGTGGGCCAGGACGGGGCAGAGTGGGCAGGGCAAGAAAGGCCGTGAGCAAAATAAGGAAGGCCCCGTCTTTTCCAAAGAGCATGTGTAGTGGCAGCTAAAACAACCCCTTTGTCTGTTTTCACTTTGCCCAGTTCCTCTTACTGCCCCTTCAAGTCTTTTTGCTCCTTCCTTCTCTTTTTTTCTTGCGGTACGTGGGCCTCTCACCGCTGTGGCCTCTCCCGTTGCGGAGCACAGGCTCCGGACGCGCAGGCTCAGCGGCCATGGCTCACGGGCCCAGCCGCTCCGCGGCACGTGGGATCTTCCCGGACCGGGGCACGAACCCACGTCCCCTACATCGGCAGGCGGACTCTCAACCACTGCGCCACCAGGGAAGCCCTTTCCTTCTCTTTTTGATTCTCCTACTTTTTTTTCTTCCTCTGCTTCCCAACAAAAGAAATAAGAGTAGGCATCAGATGACAAAGAGATGTAAAAATCAAGCCCTTCTGTCATTTTCTATAATTTTCAAATGTTGCCATGGGATTTTTTTGGTTTGGTTTGACTTGGTTTTGTTTTGCTTTTTGTTTCTAATCACAAGCCCTTGAGAGACATGGGCAATGCAGGTTTGAGCATTTGGTGCCCTGCTTCCCATCGGGACACAGTCAGGCCCACAAAGCTGTATTGTTAAGCTCTCGATCACAGGGACCATTGGAGAAATAAATGCAATTGTTGAGTTTTTTAATTACATATCAGTGCTCCCAATTAATTTATGTTTTTCTCTCCTTTCTTATCAATCCAATCACCTTTTTCAAATGTGTTGAGTGAAATAAATAACAAGGGTGTGTGTTTTGTTGTAAACGTTTGGTCTTGTTTTTGATGAATCATAAAAGGATTCATATTAAAGAATATAAAAGGTATTTTATGTGTTAAGATATTTCATACAGAGTGAAACTAAAACATAAAATATCACATATATTTGTATAAGCTCACAGAAGCCTGTTATTTTGACATTCCATGAGCTACGCCTGAAAGCTGTTTCTTAGATTTATAGTCACTACAGAGAGAGAGAGAGAGAGAGAGAGAGAGAGAGAGATGGCTTAGCAAATAACCAGTAATGTTGCAACTTCGTCCCTGTTGCTTTACTTGTAAAAGTAAATTTAAATATATATTTAAGTAAGAGGATGCTGTTTTGCATTTAATGTAACAATGAGTTTGTTATAATCATTAGCATGCAGATGGTGACACTTTGTTTCTAAATAAAGTTAGCGATAATTACTGAAAATGGTTTATTAGGTTCTTTATTTAACAGGAGAATATAATAAGAATGTAATAAGGCTCAGTGTGTGTAGGATGTGTCTGCATCATGCAGGCTTACTTAAAGCATAGGAATGCAAACTGCTTCAAAGTTATTGCAGTGTACTTGATAAGAAGAAAGAAGGTACAATATTTTAATTTGTAATCCATGTAATAGGCTTTTCAAAAATAGGTATCATGTTTGAATACCTTAAATGGCTATCATTTCTAGGAATCTTCTTCGGCTTTCTCTGTGCTCAAGAAAATCAAATAAATTAGACTAGACCAACCATTAATTGGTTGCCAAGATTCATTTTTGTAAAAATCATTTTGGAGTTGTAGGCGTTCATGAAAAGACTAATTGCAAAGTGGTTTAAATTCTTATTATTATGATTTAATTGTTCAAAACAATTTTCCCTTGGGAGTATTTTTTTTTCCAAGTCATTTCTTTTACTTTACCAAATGACCTTTTAAGAAGTTCTATAATCAAGCCAAGATAGGGAATATTCAGATACATTGGCACTACTAGCTTTCTTTTCTTCTCTCTGTCTCGTCCTTTCTTTATGAAAGTCATGCATCTTATTATTAAAATAATTCAAGTAAGGTAGAAACCTATGAAGTTAAAAACGAAAGTTCCACTTTAATTCCATCAGGCTAGTTTAGAAAAACAAAAACAATATTTTAAAATAGCATACTGAGCATTTAATATGAAAAATAACATGAAAAGATTTAAATATATATTATAGAATATTAACATATATAATATGTAATATATAAATATAATAAGAATATATGTATGTTTCTTCTGCACAGATCTTAATTTGCAATGAAGAATAAATGAAGTATAGCATTTTGATTTAAAGTCTCCCTTATGGGAAATCTTTGAAAGCCCTGAAAGATGTTCCTTTCCACAGAGTACAATTTAGTAACATTTCCTTGCTGTGCACTGACTAGTGGTACTCAGGTATTTCAATCATCAAAATATATACAGAGGGCTTCCCTGGTGGCGCAGTGGTTGAGAGTCCGCCTGCCGATGCAGTGGACACGGGTTCGTGCCCCGGTCTAGGAGGGTCCCACATGCCGCAGAGCGGCTGGGCCCGTGAGCCATGGCCGCTGAGCCTGCGTGTCCGGAGCCTGTGCTCTGCAACGGGAGAGGCCACAACAGTGAGAGGCCCGCGTACCGCAAAAAAAAAGGATGGAGATGAGCCACACAAGGAAGGGAGGTCAGTGGATTTCAGATGCAGATAACACTGAAGAATCGCCGGTGTGAGTTAGAGGGATAGGTTATGGTGTCTCAAGAGAGAGGTGCTTAAAATCAAGATAATTTCTCCTGCATTTCAGGTCTTAATCAGTAATTCAAAGCCCCTTTAGCTAGAGTTCAGAGTTTTTCAAATTTCACAAAGCAGATCTGGTCCAAATGTCATATCCTAATGGGATCCATACAGGTGGTACCCTCGAATCAATCACATTAATATTTCTGTAGCAAAACCATGAATTGTCACACTAAGTGGGATAAATAAAGACCATTAAGAGCCTAGCAACAAGGCAGATCAGGTCATCTTGCCAAGTGAGTTGTCCAACCTGGTCAGTTTTGGCCTCCAGATGAATAGTCAACAAATAAATAAATAAGTAAACAAACAAAGGCATCAGAGCTATTTGGTTTGGATTGGGATTTCAGATAAGAGATTGTAAATATAACAATCCTCCGTGCCCCAAGTCGTTTGACTTTTTATTTTCTCTTTTTCTCCAAGAGACTTTACACACTCCTTGAGGAAGAGGACCATAATGCTCAAACAATAGGGTAATAATTGATGTGCTATTTCTCTGAATATCACATATGTCTACCACTGCTCATCTAGAGGAATAAAGTTTTACACACGACCCATGAAAAACTTAACCTCCTATAAAACTATAGGAACAAAAGTAGGCTCACTTCTGTAGGGTCGGAGAGGGGTGGAGGGAAATTATCCTGGAGTGAGCCAGCTCTGAGGTCAGCCCCCTCCTCTGGTTTATATTTGTGGGGAGGATCCGCCCAACAGCTGTGCTTCAATCATCTTTAGAGACACTTTCTCCCACCCCCTACCCTAAGTTAGTGAATTGTAATTAGGAAACACAGCATTGAATGTGCCGGAAAATATACGTTATGCTCCATTGTGTAACTGTGTAATTACTGTACTATACATGCCGGACCAGAGATTGACTGAAAACTGGAGAACTGAACAAAGTTTGGCTACTCCTGAACCAAATCCAACAGGCAGACGAATGGGGCCATCGGATCTTTCACCGAGACTGGGGCTATACGTAAGGGAACTGGGCATGTGGTAGGTGAAAGAACTGGTTGAGGGAAAGTTTAGATTAGGAGGTTAACAGATGTGGTAAGTTCTTTCAGAATGGTTGTTAAAAAAACAACAACAACAACGTTCTATATCCTTCAGTTTCAATCATCTTTCCATGTTTCAAGCAATGTTTCTGGCAATGTTTCATCATGTTGATGGAAGTACCAATTTCTTTTCTTCTTTTGTAATGTACCAAAGTGAATCGGTTTTTCTTTAGGGTATTTTTGCAGCAGGACATTCCTGAACTGCCATAGAGTTTGCAATGGTGGCCCATTAAGAATTTCATTTTTCCAAAAGCTTACGAAAACCATATATTTAATTATGATAAGGCTAAGTAAGCTAATTAGCACTGCAAGTATCTTTCTGACAAAGTGCATTCCAGGGGGGAGGAAGAGTGAGCAAAAGTCGGAAGGTAGAAGGATGCATAAGTCCTTGGAGTTCATTCCACCAGGACAGAGCGTGTAGGTAGAATTCATGGCCGTGAGGAGTGGAAATGAATGTCGCCATCCAGCTTTTTGCTCCTAAACGCTAGGCTGAAGAATTGGAATTTAGTTAGTTTGTCTGCAAAAACAATGCAATTGAAAGGTTTTGGAATAAGAAAATGTCATTATCATATTTATATAGATTTTTCCCTAGAACTCAGACCACTTCTCGTTTCTTCTGAGTCATTTAATGTGTCTATGGCTTTAGGGGAACTCAAGTTAATTTGAGTCCTTGTCGTAGTTTTTACTGACTTCCAAGACCTGGAATCTATAAATTAGAGTCTGCCAGTGACTCAAACTCTCTGAACTTCATTTTACTTAAATGTAAGTGGGGATAATAATACTAATTTTATCACATCCCTAAGAGGATCAAATGAGCGAAGATGGAAAACACATTGTGTAGCGCACGGCACAAAGTAGATGCTCATTACAAGTTAGTTCTCCTCCCAGGCCTCCCATGCCTTCTAATAATTAGGATGCTAACATCAGAAAGAAAATATCCCCTATGTCAACCTTTTTATTATTTCTCTATTCAATTTAACAGACTTTTATATGACACACTGCGAGGCCCTGGGAAAAAGATGAATAAAACAGAATCTCTCTTCTCAAGGATTCTGTAGTCCAGTAAAGGAAGCAAAGACCACATCAGTAACCAGAACACACCATGGAAGCAGGAGAATTAACAAAATACCAGGGAGCATAGAGGGTAGGGAGCCTTGTAGCCAGTGGTTCTGGGAAGACATCACAAGAGAGCTGATACCTTAGGTCAGCTTTGAAGAATGAGGAGATAGATAGATGAGCAAATCAGCGGCATCAGACTGGGAGTTCCTAAACCAAGAGGGTGAACAGGGCAGACCAGCAGAACATGATTCCAGAAGGAATATGAAACCAGGTTATTAAGGAATATATTTATCCTACTATGAGTGTGAATTTTATCCTGTACACACGAGAAACCGTAAAAGGTGTTCAAGCAGATTCGATATTTTTGAGAGTGGTATAATAGGGTGGATTGGAACACCAGAGCTGGGAGACCCCCAAGAGCCACAGAAACCTCCAAGCTCTTAGCTTTGGTATCTTGATGGATGATGTAACCAAGATGAAGAGTCTAAGAAGAAAAGTTCGGGGAATGGATTGTGGAGAGACATGAAATTATTTCGGACCCTTTGGATTTGCATTGACTGTGGCTCATCTACATGGAAATCTGGGTTTGAAGTGCAGTAGAGAGATCACAGCGGATTCGAGGAACCACAGATTATAGGTGAGAGCTGAAGCCAAGGATGGGACCAGGTTCAACCAGGAAAATTTGGAGTGTGAGGGAAAGAGGGCTAAAGGTGGAATGATAGGAATCATGGTGTGGGACATAGTATGGAAAAAAGAAAGGAGCAACATCAATTATACAGATGGAAAAAGAACCAGGGAAAAGAATGTCTAGGAAGTCAATGGAGAAAGCCAGAAAAGGCTAATTGTGTTTAAAGCAAAAAGAAGTCAAAACATATTTAGGGATATATATATATATATATATATATATATATATATATATATATATAGACTAGCCATTCAAAAACCAGGTGAAATGTTCGTCTGAATATTTCCTTCTCCATATCTTATTACAGAATGGCTCCAAGAAGAGATTATTAGTTCTCTTCATTCTCAGATGATCTCTGTCAGATGATTTTCATTCTTAGATGGCACTGTTTGGTCTTCCTGCGTCCACTCTCTTTACAATACGATCAATCCCATTTAATGACACAAGACACATTTTCCTGAGGCTCTACCAAACATGCTACTTTCCTATCCAAACAGCTTTAGTTGCTTCTAACTGCTTACAGAATCAAGTACGAAATCCTTCTCTTTGGCATTAGCGACCCTTCACATGCAAGCAACAACCTCGTGTTCTGTTGCTGTATTACGTCTATCTTCTCCCTCTTGTCTACTTACTGTCCTCAGACAAATCTTATACACTTATGCCTCTAACAGTGTTTAAATATTTGACATAATTCCCTCTACCCTCCACTTAGAGGGGAACAGAGACGCCATGTCATCCTTACACGTCCTTGAAGGCTCAGCTCAAGTTCCTTTCCTACTGAAGTCCACTCTGCCTTTCTAACCTTCCATGGTTTTTACTTGGTATTTATCAGGCCAGAGACCAGTAGACCTGAGCCAGGCCCCTAAATGACTGTGTGACCTTTGGAAACATCTCTGGGTCTTGGTTTTCTCACCTGTAAAATGAGATCATTTTTAAGCTTCTTAAGCTCCAAGCTCCAAAGCTCCAAAGTCATTTGATCCTATGTGCTACAGTGTGTATGCAGCTAAAGAGATAGGAGTCTCTAAAGCAGAGCAGAACAAAACCAAACCATGATACTGGGCATGTGCATGCACATACCACACACACACACACACACACACACACACACACTATTCCAGCAAGGAATGAATATTTTCCAAGAAATGAATGTGCTAACACTAGGACTTCACCAATGGAATGATGGTGACACAGTCATGGACTTTATTAAGGACCTCACAAAATTGGAAGCTAAGTCCAGAACAAACTTCAGCTTTTGATCTTTTTTAAACTTTTTATTTTATATTGGAGTATAGTTGATTAACAATGTTGTGTTAGTTTCAGGTATACAACAAAGTGATTCAGTTGTACATATACATGTATCTATTCTTTTTCAAATTCTTTTCCCAATTAGGTTGTTACGGAATATTGAGCAGAGTTCCCTGTGCTATAGAGTTGGTCCTGGTTGGTTATCCATCTTAAATATAGCAGCGTGTACATGCCAATCCCACATTCTCTAACTATCCCTCCCGCCCCCCACCCTTCCCCGCTGGTAACCATTAGTTCCTTCTCTGTGTTTGTGAGTCTGTTTCTGTTTTGTAAATAAGTTCATTTGTATCATTTTTTTAAGATTCTGCATATAAGCAATATCACACGATATTTCTCTTTCTCTGTCTGACTTACTTCACTCAGTATGACAATCTCTAGGTCCATCCATGCTGCTGAAAAACACTATCAACAAAGTGGAGCTAAGGCCCCTGTTACCTGGCTTGGATGACTCACCTCATGTTCCCCTCTCACGAATGTCGCCCCATCTTTTCAAGTTCCTCTGAGTATCCTAGTCATAGTTTCTGAGTATTTTTTAAGCTCTTTTTTCCTCCCTGAATTATTTCTGTTTCCTTTGGGGTCAGTTTTCTTTTCTGGTGTTTTATTATTGTGCTGCAGGCTTTTCTCAAATGCTTGGTGACCCATGGTTGGCCCTTCAGACTTAAGAATGAGAGAATAAGAAAGTTATTTATGTGTCTGCCTTTCTTACTGGACAGTAAACTCTTTGAGGGAAAGCCTTATGTTTTGTTCACCTTTTTTGCTACAGTACCTTTGCAAACTTGGGATGCAATATTACAAGGATGGTATTTGGAACACAGTAATTGACCCTCTCTTTTCTATTCATAGTTATTTGGAGTAAGGGTGGCATTAATAATCAACAAGGAAGGCTGAGTCAGTTATGATCACAGCCTATTCTGTGATCAACAGTTGAATCCTTATACCATTAATCACACAAACGGAGGGGTTTCACCTGGAAAAGAGCAGGCAGAAGGAGGAAGAGGAAATGAGACATTAAAAGTACAATGAAATATTTGAATGACTGTTGAACAAATACCATTTAATATGATGGTCACTTACCCCATATCAGACACTATTCTGAAAATCAAACATGGAACTCTCCCAAGCCTATGAGTAGGTATGTTTTCCCCCATTTTACATATGTGAAATCGAAAGGCAAAGACATTAAGTAGTATTGCCAAGGCCACAAGGTTAATAATTGATAAAGCTAAAATTTGTCTCCCAGCTGACGATTCCTAAAATAGTCATTTAACCTCTATAAACCTAATTATCATACATTAAAGGCTTTAGAATTGAGAAGTGAGTAAAGTTTATTAGCAATTGGAATTTCCCAGTGATGAACTGATAGGATCAAAAGCAGGGAAGTCAAGAGGAGATATTTGCAGCAATCAATAAGTTAGATCTTCAAGATCTACACCAAATTCAGGAGTCTCTGAAGGCAGTTTTATGAACATAAATGTATCTACCCTCTCCAAATGAAATATAACGTCTTGCGGGTAAGGATAACACCATATTCCTCTCTCCATATTGTTCTATCTACATATTAAGCACAGATATTTGTCAGTTAATTTTGAAATACTTTCCACTGCCTAGCCTTTTAGAACAGGCTAGGTTATCTCTTCTCTGTGATGTTTAGCACGAAGGCAACGGCACAGACCAATGACTTCTAAAGCTCCCTTCCAGGGCTATGCTATGGTAGGGGACAAAAATAGACAGGAAAAAGCACCAGCGTCCTTGTGGTCTTCTGTGGCACAGTTGGAGAGTGCTATGCCAAGGGCTCTGATTTTTAAAAGTTGTTTAAAAAAAAAAAAGATAAAATGGAGTTCTGAGCAATTCTCAAAATGGCTTATTGATCATGTCACCCAGGTTTTCTAAACTCCACCCTGGATATATAAAAAATATCAAATTGGTGTTGGGAAAAGGAGCTAGCCTTTCTGATGGCCTCAAGGATACGTCCGACATAACGGCAAGCCATCTAAATATTTCTAGACTACAACATTAAACAGAAGAAGAGAAGTCAAAAGATTTTACAAAACAATCTTCAGCTACAAAGAATACATCTGAAAACGTATAGCAGGACTGCGGATAATATTTCTTAAACGCCGCTCTAGATTGTTGAAATCATTTTGAAATGATTTTTTGCCTCCAAACAATGGCAATTTGATATTAAAAATAGCAGTTTTGAAGCAAAAGCTCCTGGGGTCACTCTGCAATTGACTTCATCCTTGGATCCATTAATCTAGTTTTTTAAAGGCTAAATGAAGTGCAAAAATTATTGTTGAGTCATGAAAGGAAGAGTAAAGGATAATGATAATAATCCTTCAAATCTACTCTGGAAAATTTAAAAATAGTGCATTGTATATAACCATTTTCATCCAATAGCAAAAACATAAAGGCATGACTCAAGGAAAGAGAACTAGATGGCCTTGCTTTAAGAGAAAAATGATGAGTGTTCCTCAAATCTTTGAAAACATCAAGTGATCCTATAATAGAGAAATATGGCTGACTTTTAAAGTTGTAACGACATTGACTAAGACAGCCTCTAACTTCCAAATAAGCCATTTACCAATAGGAGCAATCTGCTTACCTGCTGCTCCACCCTAGGTGACAAAGCCATCCCTGGCCTCACTGATACCACCCGTTCCCTCTGACCATCTTCTTCAAATTGACGTCCTCGGTTGTGAGGGCCCTCCTTCCTGGAGCTGTGAATCCTGTTAGGACCCCAAGCTACCACAGCGTTAGGGGCCTACTACCAAGAAATTCCCCTCGCCATTCCAAGAGAGGAGCCCTGCTAGCTCTTGCTAGCCTGTCCTTATTAGTACCCTATTGACTTAGTGCCCTGACCCCTCTTAAAAATAACCAGGGCTCAGGTCATCAAGGGTCCCACAGCTCGGAGCTACCAAGAATAGAAGTCCAGCTATGTGTGAGTCTAGAATGTCTTGGTGGACTGGCCTGTGGTTTATCTTTTATGACATTGTTCCTGTGGGGAACCATGTAGAACTTTAACAAACTAATTTAAAAAAAAAAACATACTTGAGGGCTTCCCTGGTGGTGCAGTGGTTAAGAATCCGCCTGCCAATGCAGGGGACATGGGTTCAAGCCCTGGTCTGGGAAGATCCCACATGCCGCGGAGCAACTAAGCCCGTGAGCCACAACTACTAAGCCTGCACTGTAGAGCCTGCACGCCACAACTGCTGAAGCCCATGCGCCAAAACTACTGAAGCCCACACGCCACAACTACTGAAGCCCACATGCCTAGAGCTCGTGCTCCGCAACAAGAGAAGCCACCGCAATAAGAAGCCCGTGCCCCACAATGAAGAGTAGCCCCCTCTCGCCGCAACTAAAGAAAGCCCGCGTGCAGCAACGAAGACCCAACACAGCCAAAAATAAAAAATAATTTAATAAAATAAATAAATTAAAAAAAAACATACTTGAAATATCTTCTGAGTTTCTTTTATATGTATATATTTATTTATGGCTGCGTTGGGTCTTTGTTGCTGCGTGCGGGCTTTTCTCTAGTTGCAACTAGCAGGGGCTACTTTTCGTTGCGGTGTGCGGGCTTCTCATTGCGGTGGCTTCTCTCATTGTGGCGCACAGGCTCTAGGCTCACAGGCTTCAGTAGTTGTGGTTCGTGGGCTCTAGGCGCGTGGGCTTTAGTAGTTGTGGCACACGGGCTTAGTTGCTCTGCGGCATGTGGCATCTTCCGGGACCAGGGCTCTAACCCATGTCCCCTTCGTTGGCGGGCGGATTCTTAACCACTGCGCCACCAGGGAAGTCCCTCTAGCAAACTAATTTTGAAACAGATACCTAGAGCATAACCCATACCTAAGCTAGGGACCACACACAATAATAATGACCCAAAATAAGCAGCAGGAGCTGAAATTACAGAATTGAAAATATTCCACCAGGGAAAGAAGAGGAACTAAGATATTGGGAATGTATATTTAATAGTTGTAGCTATAGAAAGAGAAAGTAAATTGGCCAAAAAAAGAGAGAGAGAGAGAGAAGAAGAAGAAGGACATTACGAAGGCTATTTAGGTAAAGCTGCTAGCTAATAATGCTGTCATGGGAACCCCTATAAAATGCTTACACTGCAGTCTCACAGATCCCAGAATCCTCCAATGGTTTAGGAAATCGAGTTGTTGAAAGTACAGTAGCTTTTGTGTTTAGAATGGCCTCCCTGCCTAAGTGTGTCAACCCTAGATGCTAACAATAACCAAAGATAAAAGAAAGCAAAAAAAACACCAAAATACCACTCTCTTGGTTCTTCTTTTAAAAGAAAGACACTAGAAGAAACAGAAAAATAACAAGGCCATGGCACCGATCTAGGCAGAAGTGAAAGATCACAGTTGTGTAGAAGGCACGAACACAACACCAACAGGATATGGAGTCATTCACCTTTGACATAGGACTGTGAGAGTGTTTGTGTTTAATTATGAAGCCCTTGGGGGCTCTTCCTTTTCCCCTTCAAATGAGGGGAGTCATCAGGAATGGAAACTACCCGATTGTGAGAAGAAGACAAGGTGTTGGAGTCCAATCAAGGGCCACCACAGTTCAGACAAATTGCAACCCGGCTTCTCTTTCAGGGAGGCAGGATACCACCCTGGGGGATTTTTCCATCATCCAGAGCACACCTACCTAGATCTTTGTAGACCTGACCTTCAATTAAGGCATTGATTTCCTCATTAACCACAGGTTAATTTTACAGAGAAACTCCCAGGGAGCACGAAATGGGAAAACTCAGAAGGAACAAGACAGGGGATTTTAAAGTCAGGATCGTCATTACAGCCTCAGGGGAACAGGTGGAATCTTCGGGGGCCTTTATAAAACTTTATTTTATTTATATTGTTTTCCAAGGACAGCTTTTATTAAGGGACGTGGTTGTTAAAACCACAGCCAATGTAGGCTTTGTTAGGTGGATGGAGAAGTTTCTCTCTGACCCCCTCAAGCTTTGGGCCAGCACATCACTGAGGAACATTTTTATGTTAGCAACAGACCCTACATCCTGGATTTCACAATACTGAGAATATTTGCTGCAGCTAGCCACAGCTTCAGCAGTATGAGCCCACCTAAGATCTCTGTGAAGACCCCCATATTGGCCAGAAAACTTCTCGGTCAAAAGCACAGTATGTGGTAGGTAGAGCTTGCAACCTTATATGCAAATCTGCAATTAAGCTCAAGATTGGTCTGAAAAATACTCTAAAAATAATACTGCTGGTATAGAAGAAGCTAGATGCAATGTAAAAGGAGACCTACAACCAAAATGTGTTATCATTTGTCTTCAACTTGACCTGCCACTAGGGATGCTCCATTACTGCTCCTGATTGGAACTGGAAATGGAGAGCAGAAACCCAGTTTGGTGTTGATCTGTTTCCATTGACAAGGGTGTCTAGAAGGGCAGACATTTTCCAGTAGCAAAACCGCACATGATCAGAGAAACTTAAAGAAGAACAGCCATGCTTTAACCCGTATTTTCTCAAAAAATCATTTCCTTAATTTTTAAATTTAGTTAACTCCCAAATATCCTTCATGAAACAAGCACACTCCTGATCCCTGCTGGATGGGAATATTGATTTGCCCTATACTTACGAGACATCAGGCAGAGAAGAGTTTTGATGAGGGGTGTCTGTGTCTGTGTGTTTTGTGGTTTCTTTGTTTGACTTTCTCATGATTTTGATCATCCCCTGCCATTCCTCTGATAGTACGTTATTTTATTATCAGATTTCTCATGCGAGCTCACAGTATATACAGATAGACATAGGACACGCACTCCATGTCACCGTCCATGTTAGGAACACAAACAATTCAGAAAGAAAATATACTGAGAAGGTTTCAAATATCAAAAGCACAAAGGAGCCCTGTTGGTATGAGTTACTCCATGTGATGTCCTGGTACAGCCATACCCCCATTCCAGGTTTCATGTGACCTTGGGTGATAATCCACCCACTCTTAACAACTTTTAAAAAAACTCCTCTCAAGATTGTAGAATCACTCACTTTTGCAACTGATAAGGTATTAAAGGATGACTTAATTCAATATCTGTCTTTTACAGATGTAAACCTTGGCAGTCCAGCAGGATTAAACAATGTGTTCAGAATTGCATACAATCACAGTGGAGCTGGGTCTGGACTCCCAGCCTCTGAAACTAAGTTGTGCTTTCTGTCATGTGCTTGCATGGGTGAGGCTTTCCCCCGCCATTGGTCCCATCCCCTTTTAGGCATGTATCTTCTTTTTTTTTTTTCTATGTTGTGGTTGAATGTTTTTTGGTTTTTTTTTTAACATCTTTATTGGAGTATAATTGCTTTACAATGGTGTGTTAGTTTCTGCTTTATAACAAAGTGAATCAGTTATACATATACATATGTTCCCATATCTCTTCCCTCTTGCGTATCCCTCCCTCCAACCCTCCCTATCCCACCTCTCTAGGTGGTCACAAAGCACCGAGCTGATCTCCCTGTGCTATGAGGCTGCTTCCCACTAGATATCTACCTTATGTTTGGTAGTGTATATATGTCCATGCCTCTCTCACTTTGTCACAGCTTACCCTTCCCCCTCCCGATATCCTCAAGTCGATTCTCTAGTAGGTCTGTGTCTTTATTCCTGTCTTACCCCTAGGTTCTTCATGACATTTTTTTTTCTTAAATTCCATATATATGTGTTAGCATACGGTATTTGTCTTCCTCTTTCTGACTTACTTCACTCTGTATGACAGACTCTAGGTCTATCCACCTCATTACAAATAGCTCAATTTTGTTTCTTTTTATGGCTGAGTAATATTCCATTGTATATATGTGCCACATCTTCTTTATCCATTCATCCGATGATGGACACTTAAGTTGTTTCCATCTCCGGGCTATTGTAAATAGAGCTGCAATGAACATTTTGGTACCTGATTCTTTTTGAATTATGGTTTTCTCAGGGTATATGCCCAGTAGTGGGATTGCTGGGTCATATGGTAGTTCTATTTTTAGTTTTTGAAGGAACCTCCATACTGTTCTCCACAGTGGCTGTATCAATTTACATTCCCACCAACAGTGCAAGAGGGTTCCCTTTTCTCCACACCCTTGCCAGCATTTATTGTTTCTAGATTTTTTGATGATGGCCATTCTGACTGGTGTGAGATGATATCTCATTGTAGTTTTGATTTGCATTTCTCTAATGATTAATGATGCTGAGCATTCTTTCATGTATTTGTTGGCAGTCTGTATATCTTCTTTGGAGAAATGTCGATTTAGGTCTTCTGCCCATTTTTGTATTGGGTTGTTTGTTTTTTTGTTATTGAGCTGCATGAGCTGCTTATAAATTTTGGAGATTAATCCTTTGTCAGCTGCTTCACTTGCAAATATTTTCTCCCATTCTGAGGGTTGTCTTTTGGTCTTGTTTATGGTTTCCTTTGCTGTGCAAAGCTCTGAAGTTTCATTAGGTCCCATTTGTTTATTTTTGTTTTTATTTCCTTTTCTCTAGGAGATGGGTCAGAAAGGATCTTGCTGTGATTTATGACATAGGGTGTTCTGCCTATGTTTTCCTCTAAGAGTTTGATAGTTTCTGGCCTTACATTTAGGTCTTTAATCCATTTTGAGCTTATTTTTGTATATGGTGTTAGGGAGTGATCTAATCTCATACTTTTACATGCACCTATCCAGTTATCCCAGCACCACTTATTGAAGAGGCTGTCCTTTCTCCACTGTACATTCCTGCCTCCTTTATCAAAGATAAGGTGACCATATGTGCATGGGTTTATCTCTGGGCTTTCTGTCCTGTTCCATTGATCTATCTTTCTATTTTTGTGCCAGTACCATACTGTCTTGATTACTGTAGCTTTGTAGTATAGTCGGAAGTCAGGGAGCCTGATTCCTCCAGCTCCGTTTTTTGTTCTCAAGATTGCTTTGGTTATTCGGGGTCATTTGTGTTTCCATACAAATTGCAAAATTTTTTATTCTAGTTCTGTGAAAAATACCAGTGGTAGTTTGATAGGTATTGCATTGAATCTGTAGATTGCTTTGGGTAGTAGAGTCATTTTTACAATGTTGATTCTTCCAATCCAAGAACATGGTATATCTCTCCATCTATTTGTATCATCTTTAATTTCTTTCATCAGGGTCTTATAATTTTCTGCATACAGGTCTTTTGTCTCCTTAGGTAAGTTTATTCCTAGATATTTTATTCTTTTGTTGCAGCGGTAAATGGGAGTGTTTTCTTGATTTCACTTTCAGATTTTTCATCATTAGTGTATAGGAATGCAAGAGATTTCTGTGCATTAATTTTGTATCCTGCTACTTTACCAAATTCATTGATTAGCTCTAGTAGTTTTCTGGTAGCATCTTTACGATTCTCTATGCATAGTATCATGTCATCTGCAAACAGTGACAGCTTTACTTCTTCTTTTCCCATTTGGATTCCTTTAATTTCCTTTTCTTCTCTGATTGCTGTGGCTAAAACTTCCAAAACTATGTTGAATAAGAGTGGTGAGAGTGGGCAACCTTGTCTTGTTCCTGATCTTAGTGGAAATGCTTTCAGTTTTTCACCAGTGAGGACGATGTTGGCTGTGGGTTTGTCATATATGGCCTTTATTACGTTGAGGAAATTTCCCTCTATGCCTACTTTCTGCAGGGTTTTTATCATAAATAGGTGTTGAATTTTGTCAAAAGCTTTCTCTGCATCTATTGAGATGATCATATGGTTTTTCTCCTTCAATTTGTTAATATGGCTTATCACATTGATTGTTTTGCATATATTGAAGAATCCTTGCATTCCTGGAATAAACCCCACTTGATCATAGTGTATGATCCTTTTAATGTGCTGTTGGATTCTGTTTGCTAGTATTTTGTTGAGGATTTTTGCATCTATGTTCATCAGTGATATTGGCCTGTAGTTTTCTTTCTTTGTGACATCCTTGTCTGGTTTTCATATCAAGGTGATGGTGGCCTCGTAGAATGAGTTTGGGAGTGTTCCTCCCTCTGCTATATTTTGGAAGAGTTTGAGAAGGATAGGTGTTAGCTCTTCTCTAAATGTTTGATAGAATTTGCTTGTAAAGCCATCTGGTCCTGGGCTTTTGTTTGTTGGAAGATTTTTAATCACAGTTTCAAATTCAGTGCTGTGATTGGTCTGTTCATATTTTCTATTTATTCCTGGTTCAGTCTTGGCAGGTTGTGCATTTCTAAGAATTTGTCCATTTCTTCCAGGTTGTCCATTTTATTGGCATAGAGTTCCTTGTAGTAATCTCTCATGATCTTTTGTATTTCTGCAGTGTCAGTTGTTACTTCTCCTTTTTCATTTCTAATTCTATTGATTTGAGTCTTCTCCCTTTTTTTCTTGATGAGTCTGGCTAATGGTTTATCAATTTTGTTTATCTTCTCAAAGAACCAGCTTTTAGTTTTATTGATCTTTGCTATCGTTTCCTTCATTTCTTTTTCATTTATTTCTGAACTGACTTTTATGATTTCTTTCCTTCTGCTAACTTTGGGGTTTTTTTGTTCTTCTTTCTCTAATTGCTTTAGGTGCAAGGTTAGGTTGTTTATTCAAGATGTTTCCTGTTTCTTAAGGTAGGATTGTATTGCTATAACTTCCCTCTTAGAACTGCTTTTGCTGCATCCCACAGATTTTGGGTCGTCGTGTCTCCATTGTCATTTGTTTCTAGGTATTTTTTTTATTTCCTCTTTGATTTCTTCAGTGATCACTTCGTTATTAAGTAGTGTATTGTTTAGCCTCCATGTGTTTGTATTTTTTACAGATCTTTTCCTGTAATTGATATCTAGTCTCATAGTGTTGTGGTCGGAAAAGATACTTGATACGATTTCAATTTTCTTAAATTTACCAAGGCTTGATTTGTGACCCAAGATATGATCTATCCTGGAGAATGTTCCATGAGCACTTGAGAAAAATGTGTATTCTGTTGTTTTTGGATGGAATGTCCTATAAATATCAACTAAGTCCATCTTGCTTAATGTATCATTTAAAGCTTGTGTTTCCTTATTTATTTTCATTTTGGATGATCTGTCCATTGGTGAAAGTGGGGTGTTAAGGTCCCCCACTATGAATGTGTTACTGTCGATTTCCCCTTTTATGGCTGTTAGTATTTGCCTTATGTATTGAGGTGCTCCTATGTTGGGTGTATAAATATTTACAATTGTTATATCTTCTTCTTGGATCGATCCCTTGATCATTATTTAGTGTCCTTCTTTGTCTCTTCTAATAGTCTTTATTTTAAAGTCTATTTTGTCTGATATGAGAATTGCTACTCCAGCTTTCTTTCGGTTTCCATTTGCATGAAATATCTTTTTCCATCCCCTTACTTTCAGTCTGTATGTGTCTCTAGGTCTGAAGTGGGTCTCTTGTAGACAGCAGATATATGGGTCTTGTTTTTGTATCCATTCAGCCAATCTGTGTCTTTTGGTGGGAGCATTTAGTCCATTTACATTTAAGGTAATTATCAATGGGTATGTTCCTATTCCCATTTTTTAAATTGTTTTGGGTTTGTTGTTGTAGGTCTTTTCCTTCTCTTGTGTTTTTGCCTAGAGAAGTTCCTTTAGCAGTTGTTGTAAAGCTGGGTTTGTGGTGCTGAACTGTCTCAGCTTTTGCTTGTCTGTAAAGGTTTTAATTTCTCCATCAAATCTGAATGAGGTCCTTGCTGGATAGAGTAATCTCGGTTGCAGGTTTTTCTCCTTCATCACTTTAAATATGTCCTGCCTCTCCCTTCTGGCTTGCAGAGTTTCTGCTGAAGGATCAGCTGTTAACCTTATGGGGATTCCCTTGTGTGTTATTTGTTGTTTTTCCCTTGCTGCTTTTAATATGTTTTCTTTGTATTTAATTTTTGACAGTTTGATTAATGTGTGTCTTGGCGTGTTTCTCCTTGGATTTATCCTGTATGGGACTCTCTGTGCTTCCTGGACTTGGTTAACTATTTCCTTTCCCATATTAGGGACGTTTTCAACTATAATCTCTTCAAATACTTTCTCAGTTCCTTTCTTTTCCTCTTCTTCTTCTGGAACCCCTATAATTCGAATGTTGGTGCGTTTAATGTTGTCCCAGAGGTCTCTGAGACTGTCCTCAGTTCTTTTCATTCTTTTTTCTTTATTCTGCTCTGCAGTAGTTATTTCCACTATTTTATCTTCCAGGTCACTTATCCGTTCTTCTGCCTCAGTTATTCTGCTATTGGTCCCATCTAGAGTATTTTTAATTTCATTTATTGTGTTGTTCATTGTTGTTTGTTTCATCTTTAGTTCTTCTAGGTCCTTGTTAAATGTTTATTGCATTTTGTCCATTGTATTTCCAAGATTTTGGATCATCTTTACTATCATTATTCTGAATTCTTTCTCAGGTAAACTGCCTATTTCCTCTTCATTTGTTAGGTCTGGTGGGTTTTTATCTTGCTCCTTCATCTGCTGTGTGTTTTTCTGTCTTCTCATTTTGCTTATCTTACTGTGTTTGGGGTCTCCTTTTCGCAGGCTGCAGGTTCGTAGTTCCCTTTGTTTTTGGTGTCTGTCCCCAGTGGCTAAGGTTGGTTCAGTGGGTTGTGTAGGCTTCCTGGTGGAGGGGACTAGTGCCTGTGTCCTGGTGGATAAGCCTGGATCTTGTCTTTCTGGTGGGCAGGTCCATGTCTGGTGGTGTGTTTTGGGGTGTCTGTGGACTTATTATGATTTTAGGCAGCCTCTCTGCTAATGGGTGGGGTTGTGTTCCTGTCTTGCTAGTTGTTTGGCATAGGATGTCCATCACTGTAGCTTGCTGGTCGTTGAGTGAAGCTGGGTGCTGGTGTTGAGATGGAAATCTCTGGGAGATTTTTGCCATTTGATATTACGTGGAGCTGGGAGGTCTCTTGTGGACCAGTGTCCTGAAGTTGGCTCTCCCACCTCAGAGTCACAGCACTGACTCCTGGCTGCAGCACCAAGAGCCTTTCATCCACACGGCTCAGAATAAAAGGCAGAAAAAGTAGAAAGAAAGAATTAGTAGAAGTAGAAAGAAAGAAAGAAGGGAGGGAGGGAGGGAGGAAGGAAGGAGGGAAGGAAGGAAAAAAGAAAGAAAGAAGATAAAGTAAAATAAAATAAGATAAAATATAATAAAGTTATTAAAATTAAAAAATAAATATTAAGAAAAAAAACAAAACAAACAAAAAATAACGGACGGATAGAACCCTAGGACAAATGCTGGAA
This sequence comes from Delphinapterus leucas, assembly GCF_059928025.1. NCBI lineage: Eukaryota > Metazoa > Chordata > Mammalia > Artiodactyla > Monodontidae > Delphinapterus > Delphinapterus leucas. Next base: position 16,841,111 of record NC_143130.1, on the reverse strand, counting down.
GCAAAGCTATACAGACAAAATCACACAGAAGCATACACATACACACTCACAAAAAGAGGAAGAGGGGAAAACATCATAAATCTTGCTCTGAAAGTCCCCCTCCTCAATTTGGGATGATTCGTTTTCTATTCATGTATTCCACAGGTGCAGCTACATCAAGTTGATTGTGGAGCTTTAATCCGCTGCTCCTGAGGCTGCTGGGAGAGATTTCCCTTTCTCTTCTTTGTTCTCACAGCTCCCAGGGGCTCAGCTTTGGATTTGGCCCCGCCTCTGCGTGTAGGTCGCTGGAGGGCGTCTGTTCTTCGCTCAGACAGGACGGGGTTAAAGGAGCCGCTGATTCAGGGCCTCTGGCTCACTCAGGCCGGGGGGCGGGGGGGGGGGGGGAGGGAGGGGCACGGAGGCGGGGCCTGCAGCGGCAGAGGCCGGCGTGACAGGCGCGCTGTGCGTTCTCCCGGGTGAGTTGTCCTTGGATCCCGGGACCCAGGCAGTGGCGGGGGCAGCCCCCCAGAAGGGGGGTGTGGATAGTGACTTGTGCTCGCACACAGGCTTCTTGGTGGCGGCAGCAGCAGCCTTAGCGTCTCATGCCCGTCTCTGGGGTCCGCGCTTTTAGCCGCGGCTCGCGCCCGTCTCCGTTGCTCCTTCAAGCAGCGCTCTTAATCCCCTCTCCTCGCGCACCAGGAAACAAAGAGGGAAGAAAAAATCTCTTGCCTCCTCGGCAGCTCCAGACTTTTTTCCGGACTACCTCCCGGCCAGCTGTGGCGCACTAGCCCCTTCAGAATGTGTTCACGCCGCCAACCCCAGTCCTCTCCCAGCGCTCCGACTGAAGCCCGAGCCTCAGCTCGCAGCCCCGCCCGCCCCGGCGGGGGAGCAGACAAGCCTCTCGGACTGGTGAGTGCCGGTCGGCCCTGACCAAATCTCTCCGCTTTGCCCCCCGCACCCCTGTTGCTGTGCTCTACTCCACGGCTCCGAAGCTTCCCGCCTCTGCCCTGCAGTCTCCGCCCGCGAAGGGGCTCCTGGTGTGTGGAAACTTTTCCTCCTTCACAGCTCCCTCCCGCTGGTGCAGGTACCATCCCTATCCTTTTGTCTCTGTTTATCTTTTTTTTCTTTTGCCCTACCCAGGTACGTGGGGTTTTTTTTGCCTTTTGGGAGGTCTGAGGTTTTCTGCCAGCGTTCAGTAGGTGTTCTATAGGAGTTGTTCTACGTGTACATGTATTTCTGGTGTATCTGTGGGGAGGAAGGTGATCTCCGCGTCTTACTCTTCCGCCATCTTCCTGGAAGCTCCGTGGTTGAGTTTAAGCATGTATCTTTTAAAAAGTTTTAATGGGTAACATTTTGTAAAAGAAAATAAACTGGCACTGCAGAGGCTTGTTTCCAATATATCTCAATATAGTCACCTGGTTTGATTCTTCATTTTGTTAATGTGGTGTATCACAGTGATCAATTTGCAGATACTGAAAAATCCTTGCATCCCTGGGATGAATCCCACTTGATCATGGTGTATGATTCTTTCGATGTATTGTTGGATTCAGTGTGCTAATATTTTGTTGAGGATTTTTGCATCTATGGTCATCAGTCATATTGGTCTGTCATTTTCTTATTTTGTGGTATCATTGTCTGGTTTCCGTAACAGGGTGATGCTGGCCTCGTAGAATGAATGCAATTTTTTGTAATAGTTTGAGAAGGACAGCTGTTAACTCTTCTCTAAATGCTTGGTAGAATTCACCTGGGAAGGCATCTGGTCCTGGACTTTTGTTTGCTGGGAGTTTTTTTTTATTACTGATTCAATTTCATTACTGGTAATTGGTCTGTTCATATTCTCTATTTCTTCATGTTCTGTGGAGCTTAACATACCTCAAGAAAACATACTACACAAGATTTGAAGAAGAACATAGTGTTCCAAGCCTTTCCTTTTATGATGTGATTGCTGTTTATTACAAACTTCATTCCTAGAGTCCACCAATCATGTTAACCTAAAAACTTTTCGTTTGTTAAAGAAAACGTATTATTTTATTGGGAAGTCTTAGGCCATGTCTTCATGGCAATCTCTCCAGAGTAAATATGTCTTCATTTTCCCCTCAAAGGCAGCTTAGAATTTATGAACCCCCAGTGATATACCCTGACTCCAGTGCACACAGGTGCCTTATTCAGTATCCTTATGAGGGTATCCTGGAAGATTCCTCACCTCTAAAACCTTCCCTGAATCTCACCATTCTGTGGGTTAAGTATTGTGCTCTTAAAGTGATCTATTTATTTCAAGGTCTTTGTGAGGGAACCGGGAAGAGAGAATAAAATACAGGACATTCACCAAAAAGAAGATGAAGTTAAAACTGAACTCCTTCACCTGCTTTATAATTTTGACTGACAGTCAACCCTGAATGAAGTACTACCCTCAGATCGTGAAATAAAAGCTATGGATTCATGCTATCTGCTATGAGTGGATATTTAGGTGAAAAACTAAAAACAAAGAACACAATAACATCAACCCTAATCAAAATGAAGAACTAATTCAAACACTCTCACTTGAAAACAGCTAAGTAACAAAGAGAGGGTTCTTCTGAAGAGCAGACAACTGTGGCTTCGGTGGTCTGGCATTCCTTCCCCTTTCTTCAGAGTCCAGAGACCCTCTTTTTCTCTGGGAGAATTCCTCTCTGCATTTTGTCCTCATGGCCACAGGTAGGGTGGGCAAGTGACCCAGGTTGGCTAAAAAGAGTAACCCATCTCCCTTGTGCACATCATCCAAGTGGAGCCAATCAGAATTTTATTAAGATAATCACATTCTTCTGGGGGAGGAAGCACCCTGCCCCTGAATCCTTCCTCTGTGATCACAACCTGGAAGGAAGGCTCACTTAGCCCGGAACAGCCATGACCACCTGGTAACTCTACCTGGAGAGCTCTTGCTTGAGTAGGAAGCCAGCTCAGATGAAACACAGAAGACGTCCTGCTGATTGGCACAAACTGAACCTTTGGCTACACTTCTGCCGGAAGCCAAGTCCACTCCTTCACTTCCCTCAGATATGACCATTAAATTACTTTTTTGTTTAATTAATCCAGATTTGTTTCTTGCTATGCAACGGACAACCCTGATTACCACACACTCATGTATCCTGGAATTGACGAGGTGCTTCCTCTTATATGTTACAGGAAAGTTGCGATCTTATATCTACATAATAAAAGATGTTTGCTTGATATGATCAAGGGTAACATCAACTTCATAGATGGCAGAGTTGGTCTGTCTAGGAGAGATAAGACAGACTGTTTAAAAGATAAGACTTGGGCTGTTTAAAAGCCCAAGGCAGACATTTTCAAATAAAGGCCCAAAGAACCCTAAAAATCAAAGAGATGGGAGTCTGCTTTGGCAGACAGCATTAGATCTGAGTATTTTTGAGTCAATTTGAGTATGAGTTAAATTTGAGTATGTTTGACAGCATCCAGTCTGTGCCTCAATATAATCCCAAAGTCTGTAAAATCACAAAGGGGTTTTAAAAAAGAAAAAACTATAGTGGAGAAATGTGCCTTGGCATACCAGACTAGAGACAATAGCACAGTATGAATTTAAGAAGCCGTTTGATGTCATAAAACACAAGCTATTGAATATTACTATGAATTTTCAAAAGAATAAACCAACTGTGTTAGTTAATTTTATTAGAAGGCCTTACTTCCAGCTTTCATAAGATACAAACCTAAATTCAAAACATCAATTTCCTATATTTTATTCCATCACAGAATTGCTGCATAACCTTGCTAAATTCGAACTCACCATGTATCCTGGTTCTCCCATCTGTGGCATGAGAGAGAGAAGCAGTGCCTCTAGAGGCTGGTAAGACCCAGGTCTACTCTGAACTCTGTGAATGCAAATTATAATTAGAAAGGCCTGATGTGCACTTGCTTTTTGGCCTTACATTTCAAAAGGCAAACCTATACATATATTTTCTTATTCCCTGTCACTTTACAATTTTGCTGTCTAAACTTTTACGGTTCTATTATTTCCAGCTTCTGCAACTAAAACTTACACTGAAAAAATGAAGGAGAGAAAGTGTAGGAGTGACTCTTGACAAATATTTTTCCTTCCTGTCTACACTGCTATTTATTGTCCCTGCTGGGGTGTTTACAGCATTCGAGCAGAAGGAAAATGTGCCTGCTGTACTAATAAGCTGAAAACTTTTTAAAATATAAAACTTCCAAGAAAATCTGCCTTGTTCTGCATGACTTTCTCACCTCATGCAAGCTTTTGTATGGCATTAGGGCAAGTCCATCCAGGCAGTGAATTTTGTAGCTGAAAATCAACAAGTATTAATGTATTACCTCTTACATAGGAGACAAAGCACTTTTAACAATCTGATGGTTTAACATAATACATTGAAGAAAGATGCCCACTGACAAATAGTCTACCCAATACATTTGTCCAAACTATCAAGGCAGGAAATTATACAATTCAAAGCAAGCAAAAAATTCACATAAATATCTGTGGAAAACTTGTGCAACATCGATGTTGATTCTGGAACTTACAAAACTAAAGAAATATTTTGGTGGTATTTCACATGAATTATACAAATATGCCAGTCTGTGGATGTCTGGTATAGGGTGTAAATATGAATTCTAAATTCTCCTTTGGCCATCTCTAGGAGATTAAAGGACAAAGAAGAGAATGGGTAGGGGCAGACGTTGTTGCAAAGAGATATTTGGGGTACTTCCCTGAACATCAATAGATACAGTCACTGATTTGTTGTAAATAATGGTTAGAAAAATCCCCTCTTCTATGGGGATTCCCCTTTTTGAATGCCTTCAAAAAGCATTTATTGAGCACCTACTTTAAATCACTAAAGCTGAAACAATACCATTCATATGCTATTACTAGTTCAGTAGGAGTTAAGCAGATTTTTGTGAGTTTCAGGAAAGACTAGCCAATTTTTCTAGGAAAATGTGTTTTTCAGTCAAATTCCCAACCTAAAAAATTATCAAAACCACAGCAATAATAGTTCCTCTGGTGAGTCAGGTCTTCACACCAATTTCACTGCTTTCTGTTGACCTTCAGTACCTCTCTATCTCTTGTTATAGGAGAAAGGAGATATGAAAGAGAGAAACTGCTGTCCACTCATTCGACAGAATAACAAACCTACTTGCAATTATACTGATCAGCTCCTCTTTCCCTACAGTTATAACGGAGGACCTGTCCCTCTTTCAATCTAGGGTAAATCTGTCCTTCCGTAATCCAGATTATATCCCCTCCTGCCTTCTCAGGCAATTTACACTCTGATTATCTTTTCTGTGGCTTATTTTCAACATCTCCCCCAATACTAGATTCTACCCAACAGCATTTAAGAATGATCAAGACCAAAACAAGACAAGGATGCCACAGGAAAAGAAAATTACAGACCAATATCCTTGATGAACAGAGAGACAAAAATTCTCAACAAAATATTACTAAAACTGAATTCAACAATACATTAAAAGAATCATACACCATGATCAAATGGGATTTATTCTAGGGATGCAAGTATGGTTCAACATTTGCAAGCTACACAGTGTGACACACCACATTAACAAAATGAAGGATAAAAATCACATGATCATCTCAATAGATGCAGAAAAAGCATTTAACAAAATTCAATATCCATTTACAGTAAAAACTCTCAACAAATTGGGTATAGAGGGACTGTACCTCAACATGGTAAAGACCATATATGACAAGTCCGGAGCTAACATCATACCTAACAGTGACAGGCTGAAAGGTTTTCCTCTAGGATCAGGAACAAGACAAGGATGCCCACCCTTTCCATTTTTATTCAACATTGTATTGGAAGGCCTAGACTGAACAATTAGGCACGGAAAAATAAATAAATAGAAGACATCCCAATAGAAAAGAAGAAGTAAAACTGTCAGTATTTGCAGGTAACATGATAGAAAATCCTAAAGACTCCATCAAAAAACTTAGAACTAATAAAAGAATTCAGTTAAGTTCAAACTACAAAATCAATACACAAAAATCTGTTGTGTTTCTGTATGCTAATAATGAACTATCAGACAGAGAAATTAAGAAAACAAGTCCAGACTCCCCTGGTGGTCCAGTGGCTAAGACTCTGTGCTCCCAATGCAAGGGACCTGGGTTTGATCCCCGGTCAGGGATCTAGATCCCACATGACACAACGAAGACCCAACACAGCCAAATAAGTAAATAGACATTTAAAAAAGAAAGAAAAAAATTCCATTGACAATTGCATCAAAAAATAAATAAATAGAACATCTAGGAATAAATTTAACCAAGGAGGTGAAAGGCCTGTATATTGGAAACTATACAACATTAATTAAAAAAATGAAAAATACACAAATAAGTGGAAAGATAATCTATTTTCATGGAATGGAAGAATTCATATTGTTAAAATGTCCACACTACTCAAAGCAATATACAGATTCAATGCAGTCCCTATCAAGATTCCAATGGCATTTGTCACAGAAATAAAACAATCTTAAAATTTGTAAAGAACCACAAAAGACCCCAAATAGCCAACACAATCTTGAGAAAGAAGAACAAACCTGGAGGCATCACATTCCTTAATTTCATACTATAATACAAAGCTACAATAACCCAAACAGTATGGTATTGGCATAAAAGCTGACATATATATTAATGGAATAGAATAGAGAGCCCAGAAATAAACCCACACTTATATGGTCAGTTAATCTATGATAAAGGAACCAAGAAAATACAATGGGGAAAGGATAATTTCTTCAATAAATGATGTTGGGAAAATTGGACAGCCACATGCAAAAGAATGAAACTAGACCACTATCTTGCACAATACATGAAAATTAACTCAAAATGGATTAAAGACATGAATGTAAGACCTGAAACCATAAAACCAACTGGTACATGAAAAGATGCTCTATATAATTAATCTTCAGGAAAATGCAAGTCAAAACCACAATGAGATATCAGCCCATATCTGTTAGAATGCTTATTATTGAAAAGACTAGAAATAAGTGTTGGTGAGGATGTAGAGAAAAGGGAGCCCTTGCACACTGTTGGTGGGAATGTAAACTTGTGTAGTCACTATGAAAAACAGTATGGAGGTTCCTCAAAAAATTAAAAATAGAACTACCATATGATCCAGCAGTTCCACCTCAAGGTATTTATCTGAAGAGAACAAAAACATTAGCTTGAAAAGATATATGCATCTGCATGCTAATTGTAACATTAATTGCAATATCCAAGGTATGGAAACAACCTAAGTGTCCATTGATGGTTGAATGGATAAATTGTGGTATATGCATATATGTATATAAGATGGAATAATAGCCATTAAAAAAGAATGAAATCTTGCCATGTGTGACAACAAGGAAGGAGGATATTATGTGAAGCGAAATAAGTCGGACAGAGAAATACAAATAAGTGTCTGATCTCTCTTATATGTGAAATCTGAAAATAAATAACCTAATAGCTAAACCAAGCTCATAGATACAGAGAACAGACTGGTGGTTGCCATAGGAAGTGGGGGTGGGAGAAATAGGCAAACTGGTTTTTTTTGGTTTTGTAGTTTAAAAAAATTGAGGAAAAAAACATGTTCAAGAGTACCCCAGCAAACAAAAAAGAAAAAAAAAATCAACCTCCTTCCACACCATTTCCTTCCAGAACTACTGTCTGTCTCCTTCCCTTCAGTAGGAACCTTCAGAGAGAATGATCTTTACTCCTTGTCCCGATTTCCTTACCTCCATTCACTTCACTTCCACTAGTCCACTCCAACCTGGCCTCTAGTCCTGTCTCTCCCTTACTCCTCTGAAATGACTCTTGTTCAAGTTAATCCTCAATAACCATCAAGCCACTACATTCAAGTGTATTTCAGTCCTCATCCAACTAGAACTGTCAACATTATCCAACTCCTTTGCGTAGCACTTCCTTTTAGAAATCCCTCTTCTACCTGACTTTTATGACACTATGTTCTACTGGTTTTCCTCTACCTCTCCAGATGCTCATTCTCAATATACATCAGCGACCCACAAATACATATCTCCAGTCTAAACCATTCCTCCATATTCCTGACTCATCTGATTATCTCAAAGAGACTAAAAACTGAACCTGGACCAAATCAAACTCATGATCTTCCTTCCACACTAGTCTAGTGTTCCATGCCTAAGTGAAGGCTATCACTACCACCCATCCAGTTATGGAAGCTGGAATCTTAACAGTCATGCTTAAGAACACCCTCTCCTTTGCTGGACTATCCATCTCAACATCAGTCTGTTGATTACACCTTCTAAACCTTTTCCAATCTCCACCGCATGATCCTTGTTCATGGTCTTCTCTTCCTTCCTTCCTAACTAGTCTTTTCACTTCTTCCCTTGCTCCACTCATACCCCATTCTCATGGAAATAGCTAGAGCCATCTACTAAGAATACAAAATAAAGTTCTGTTAGGATAAATTCAGCTCATCTTAACTGTGGGTTTTGTGGGTTTTTTTTTTCGCCTTTGGTTGATAGTTAAAAAAATTTTTTTTTTTACTGATTTTTAAAATTCTTTAGAATTTTTTTTGGCCATTGGTTGTTGATGGTTTTAATTTAGTTTTTACCGATTTTTTAAATTCTTTAGAATTTTAGTTTTCTATGATTAAATGTTGAGATAGCCTTTCCTTATTTGATTGCTCAAATTATATTTTATAGATTGTCCCACTTAAAAATAGTCCTTTTGAGATGTTGAATAGGTTCTCTCTAATGATGTTTTTATTGGTTTTATGAGTGTTTCTATTGGTTATTATTATTTTAATTTTTATAATTAAAAAGTAATTCAATGAAGGCAGAATAAGATTATTCTTTCAGACAAATAATAGTTTTCAAATTCTAGCCCTAATGTCTAACACCAACAAATACTGTGAATCTACTCACATGATTCAAAATTTAACATTGTCTTCCTGCATCTGCATGTACTTGTATTATAGAAACTTTACAGTGTAACTTTGTTTTAAAACTTTGATGGCAGGCTTTTCTCCAATATTTAAAGAATTTTCAGTGTAACTTTTAAAAGGCCCAAAGTGAAGGATCAGAAAGTAAAAGTTAATTTGTTTATTTTCGTCCTTCCTCTGCCAATCCAAATGAAGGAGACAGCTCTACATGAGGTCCAAAAGACACCCCTTGAATGATAGTCATTTAACAGCAGTGCTATTTTTAATAGAATTATTTTAAGTAATAGGAAATTAAATTCCAATTTTTAATCTTTTCTGTTTCACTTCTTCCATTCTTACATTTCAAATGTAGGTTAGCTCCTACTAAAAATATGTTGTGTCCTTGCTTTTCTGAAATATGTGGACTTGATGCTTTAAAAAACTTGACTAGACTTGATACAGATCTGAAATACCAGTCTCCATATGCACCAACCTGAAATACTTTGAGGACGTTAGCGGCTCAAATGGCCTTATGGGAGCAGTGGCTCTCACCTTATTTTTGACAAATTGATGAGCGCTTGATGAAAGAAACCGTACATTTACCACCCAGTCTATTTTTTTAACATCTAATTGGAGTATAATTGCTTTACAATGGTGTGTTAGTTTCTGCTGTATAACAAAGTGAATCAGCTATACATATACATACATCCCCATATCCCCTCCCTCTCACATCTCCCTCCCACCCTCCCTATCCCACCCCTCTAGGTGGTCACAAGGCACTGAGCTGATCTCCTTGTGCTGTGCAGCTGCTTCCCACTAGCTATCTATTTTACATTTGGTAGTGTATATATGTCGATGCTACTCTCTCATTTTGTCCCAGCTTACCCTTCCCCTTTCCCCTCCCCGTGTCATCAAGTCCATTCTCTATGTGTCTTTGTCTTTATTCCTGTCCTGCCCCTAGGTTCATCAGAACCATTTTTTAAAAATTCCATATATACGTGTTAGCATAAGGTATTTGTTTTTCTCTTTCTGACTCACTTCACTCTGTATGCACCCAGTCTGTTCTTAATGATGGGCCTAGGTTCCAGCCCCGCTCAGGAGGCAGAAGCGAAGGGCCTTCTTCCCGCAGCAACCCCTCCATGGGAGTCCACTGCGCTGGGCACTGCCCATCCAGGGCCTCTGACTGGCACTCGGGTGTGATGAATCTTCCCTTCAGTGGAATTGGGTCCTACCTAGTCTGGGGATTTGTGGTGTCCAGAAGAATGATGTGTTCACAAGACCAAAATAAAATCAACCTAGGAATACTGCCAAACTCTTCCTGTGTCTATCACTTAACGTCAAGTAAAGGTCGGTCTGTCTCCCTTTGCAGGGGAATTGCAGAAGTCTAAAACTGACCCTTTTCTGCGCTTAGTAGAATCCAACAGCAGAGGAAAGAAGTTGTTAGCGAGGACAATTTGCTCTGCACCAACCCATTAGCGGGCAATTATCAATCAGTGCGGTAGGGCTCCCATTACCCAGTACTGCGTGTGGAAACTCCGGAGTCCAGAAAAGCCTCAGATCAGCTGAGACCAGAAAAATCAGAGGCAGAACTTAAATATGATATTTCCCCCAGAGTACCTTCTGCGTGTCTTATTAGTTGGTTGGAGAGAGACTGGCAAAATGCTCAGGTGGGGAGCAAGAGACAGACGTTTTCTGCGCCTTGACCCGCGGGAGGTGCCCTTCCCCGGGAAAGGCGGGAGGGAGCCCGGGGGCGAGGTTGCGGAGTAGGGCAATGCCTCTCTGAGTGCAGGATCTGGTGGCTTTATTTGTTAGCTGGTGGCTCCAACCTGGGAAATGCACACTCAGCAGGGAAAGGGAAGAGAGATTGGCGGCAGTTTTCTAAAAACAACACAGATCAAGTCTCCGCTTGTGCCCCTTCGCTCACCCCGCGGAGGCACAGAGACGGGTCAAAACCGCTTCCCGGACCGAGCGCGGCCGCGCAGTTTCCACTAGGAAGGAGGAGGGCAGCCTTGACTCCAGGACTCCAGGACGCCCGGGCGCTGCGCCGCCCGGTTCGCCTTCTTTGTCAACCGGCCAGGTTCAGAGAGGCGCCTCTCCCTCCGAGCCTCGGGCTAAGGTCGCCCGGGGTCACCCCAAATCTGACGATGCCGCTCGCCCCGCGCAGCCGGGGACTGGGACTGGCGGGGGTGCGCCGGGAACCGAGAGGAAGGCGGGGAGGAGGCGTCGCACGCTCGCGGTAGCCAAGCGCCCGGGCTTCCCTCCGCGGCGCTGACTCCCCGGGGTCTGCGCAGGGCGCGGCTGGCGCCCTGTCTCGCCCCGCCACTGCCCCTTCCGCTCCACCCAGGCATTTGACTCCCGGCCTCGTAGTGCCCCCTTCCAACCCCGCGTCTGGGGTGGGATAGCCGAGAAGGAGGAAACCAGTGAGGGCGAACAGGCGCTCTCGGGCAGGGCGACTCGCGGCGCCCTGGGTGCTGGTCTCCAGCTTGGAGGCGGGGACTTCCCGGGCGCGGGCGGGCGAGCCCGGGGTGCAGCTTTGCACCGCGCGGGGCTCGCCTGCACCCCAACCGGCGCGCGCCACCGCGCCCAGCCGCCACCCGCGAGCGCTGAGCCGTCGCCCGGGGCCCGCGCGCCCTGGGCCTCCTCTCTCCCGTCCCGCCCCTAGTTCTTCCGCCAAAACCTTTGACCAGAGTCTTCCTGCCAACATTCCTAAATCTCTTTTGCCAGCTCTTTGCGCCAGGTAGGAATAAGGCTCTGCTTTCGGGTGTGTGCAGAAACGCCGTTCCCAGGAGGCGTCTGACCTTTTCACCTTCCCCACGAACTCCTTCGGAGGGGGTCCGCGGGCATTTACCCCTCTCAAGGGCCTGATCCGCTGCCAAAACCTGTCTGTTCCCTGAAATGTCCTTGCTGTTCCTATCCGCAGAGGCTTTCTGCAGCAGTTCCCGGAAAGCCCTCGGGGATGGAACTGGGGGGCATCCAGCCCACAGTGAGGACGCGCCGCCGTGGGAGGCGGAGGGGGGGGGAGGAGCTGGAGGGCCGGCGTGACCTTGGCCTGTGGTCTGAACTGGTACCGTGAGAGCCCTGCCAGGAGCAAACCCCGCCCCCGCCACTGTTCCCCTCCCCCCGGATTGCACAGGAACCCGGGGCACTGGACCCCTAATTTCCAAACCCCGAGCACCTAGGCTCCGAGTCAGGATGCTGGGCGGGGTCGGGCGACGACTGCCCCCTAGTTGGAAGGCACACCAGCTCCCACCCTCCAGGGTCCCCTCTGACCCAGAGGAGAGGACACCAGATCTCGGGTAACAATGGAGCCCGCGGCGCGCGGCGGGCACCCGAGCACGCCAGGCGCCCAGCAGCGCGCCCCTTTACCGGGCAGGGAGGCCGGGTGGGGCCGCAGCACAGCCTCGCCCGCGCCAATCTACTGACTCGGCTCTACGTGGCAGCGACACTGCCGACCCTCGCCCGGCTCCGGGGTGCGTCCCCCACCCCTGCCGCGCTTTCCTCAGCCCCTCCGGGCCTGTCCCGCAGCGTCCAGGGGCGCCCTGCTGCTCCTGCCCCAGGTCACTACCCGGCCGCCCCGGGCACCTCCCAGGCGTCCGGAGTTAGGAGCCGCAGCAGCTACCTCCCGAGCGCCCCGCACGCCTCGGCGGCGGATCCCCAAGATCCTGGGCTGGGACCCCCCGGGGGTCCGAGCAAGCACGCCTAGGTGGGCCAGCTCGACCCTGGCGCTGCCACCGACCTCGACGCCCAGTCCCCCAGACACACCCGCCAGCCCGCCCTAGGCGCGGACCCCCGGCGCCTCCCTTCGCGGGAAGGTCCCTACAGGGCCTGCGGGAGAGACGGACAGACGCACGGGGAACGCACACGGAGGGAAACTTGTTCCTCCCCGTCTCCTGTCAGGCAATTGCTGGCGAGCCCGTGCGGGGAGAGGGGCGGGAGGAAGCGAGGGAAGGGCTCCAGAAGGGGAGGGGAGGAGGAGGTGGGGGAAGCAGGGGTGCAGTTGGTGAAACAACTCCGTCTCCCGCTCATCTTTTCATTGCTTGCTCCTCTCCTTCGCGCAGACACCTCGGACCTCCCCTGGGCGCCAGCTCCTCGTCTCCAACGCGTCCAGAAACAAGCCGGATTTTTTTTTTCTTTCTTTCTGGAAATTGGCGTTGGTGTGCGTTTCTCTACGTCTCTCCTCCTCCCACCACCACCCCCCCCCTTTTTTTTTCTGAGACATGGCCCGGGCAGTGGCTCCTGGAAGAGGAACAAGTGTGGGAAAAGAGAGAGGAAACCGGAGCTAAATGACAGGATGCAGGCGACTTGAGACACAAAAAGAGGAGGGTTTCTCTCGGATCACGGCATTGCCTCGCCGCTTTCCTTTCTCCAAGACGGACTGAGGATTTTACAGCTCTGGGAGGAGTGGAAGCGCTCCGGATTGTTGAGATCGCCCCGGTGCTCTGTTTTCCCTGCACGTTCGGTTCTCCCGCGTCTGCCCGGGAACCCAGCGAAGGGAGGATGGAGAGGGGGCTACCGCTCCTGTGCGCCGCGCTCGCCCTGGTCCTCTCGGCGGCCGGCGCTTTTCGCAACGGTAAGTGACAGGCGGAGACGCGCGGCCACAGGGGTGAACCCGGCTCCAGGCTGCCCGCGTCCGGACCCCGGACCCGCGCCCAGCTGCCGGGATCCACCGCGGAGAGCCGCCTTCTGGGCGAAGGAAACTTTTATCCCGGCGGAGAAATCAAGCAATAAGATCAGTCGGTGTAGGGCAGGGAGATTTCAAGTGCTCTGACTCCCTCCCGAAGTTGGTTGTTTGGCCGTGGAGGTTTTCCTACCTCTGCTACAAGGCAGAACTGCTTACCTTCCCAGAGCAGCACACCAATTATCTTAATAATGTTTCCTCCCAAAGGCAAATTAGATGAGACGCCCTTTCAAAAATCTGATGGCTGTTGAAAGTTAATGAACACTTTACCAGGAGAACTTCCTGGTTCTCGAGCAGCTCCCCCGAACTGTTTCCTCTGGTGGGTGCCTGCAGGAGATAGCGGTTTGCTGGTGGATGTAACTCCCTCCTCCGCTTTTGTAAATGGCCCTGATCTGTCTGGAGTATGAATGAAAGTTACATCATGTCAATAAAGGAATCTGATATATACAGTGTAAGGCACCAGGATATCTGAAAATCCCCAACCTAGTTGCAGCTTCCACTTAGCTTTTAAAACCACTCACTGTTAAGTAAATGGAAGACCGTGCTGGGTTATAAACAGTATCCTGTAACCTAAATAATGTGTTTTAAAATGGGATCTGGTTGTAGGCATGTTTGACTTACACTGTAAAGTAGGTGGAAGAAAGGGGATGGCATTATCTTTACAGTAAGTCTTCAGCAATTATTATTAACTAATTATCAAATATTTACTTTTGTCTGGCTTAGATTTCAATCAGAGTAATTAGAAGGAAAGACCATCCGCTACTTACGGTGGTATATTGTTTTAATAAGAGACCACAAGTGGAGGAGTTCATACCGAGAGGAATGTAAATCACATCTTTACGATGGAAGTTAATCTTTCTAATATGCTTTCTGGAGGTTTCGTGATTGAAGCAATCGATTTCCCCAACAGCTGCCAAGCAGTGTTCTAAAAGATACACTTGGAAGCAAAACACACACACACACAATTGTGAATGTGGAGTTCAATTTATTAATGAACCTCGGATGATGGCATCTTTCTATAGTCTGGCAGGGAACGAAATAACATTCACTCCAATTGAAAGAGCTCAAGTGGTTAGACTTTAGAAATTACAGTAACCCAACCTCTGCCTCCACAACTCTGGAGATTAAATCGGTGGTGGTGTTCATAGGATGGATTTGAAATCCAATGCAAATAGCTTTCAGACTTTAGGTTGTGAGCTCCATATGTCTGTGTGTGGGGGTGTATGTGTATGTACATACATGAGAAATATATATACTTCTTAATTTTCTTCACAGAAATCTGGGGAAGGCTGAGACCCTGAGCTCCAATCGGTGACTTGACTAGTTAAACCCATGTTGCTGTGCTTGCAGGGACCAGAGCCAGTTAATGCCTCTGTAGCTCAACAGACCTCTTCCAGCCATGTCCACCTCCTCCAAGTACCAGGGTCTGCTAAATTAATTCATTAACCTTATTTAGGACTAATGGTCCAGAATCGTTAGAAACTGCTCTTTCTTAATCAACTGTTAGAGAGATTTAACAGAGCCAGGGAGTCTAGGAGTCCGCATTATCTTATTACACTGTCACTTTCTCAGAAGTCACAGATTAAAGAGCTCTGGTGTGGTACTGAATCCACCTAAATGTCTTCTGAAGTGACTCTGTCGAGTGGCTACAAGCAGTGCTGTTTTATTTCACTCGTCTAACAGATGCCAGACACTGCCATGATGTTTGTACAGAGCTGGAGGAGACTTAATGAGATGGGGTCGCTTTCCAAGTTTTCTGCACATTTAAAATAATGCAAGAGCCTCGGCAGAATCACATAACAGGGCCCAACATGATCATTAGCTGAGATTCTGAACTCCGGTTACAACATCATTTCTTCTTGGCAAACCTTAAGCTTCTAAAAGCCAAGGCAAAGGAAACCCATATAAGGCTACCCCCAGTCTAAGAAACAAAGTCAAAAACATCTAGCAATTGAGAAAAACAATGTAACTTATATTATCTTCTTTTTAATTTATGGGAAATGATTTCTGTAATGCATGTAGCTTTATGTATTTTTGATGTGCACTTCATCTTTCATTTCCATTTGACCTGGTTTTCCTGTAATAAAATTCTGTAGATTTATAAATTCATGCTGAGAGCAAAGAATGCCATTCGCTTTCCACAGGGAATCTATTAGATGCAATATTAAAATCTATACATACCATTACTGAAAATTTGTGATTGATAGGCTTATATATTTCACTGCTTTCATACCTGTTCCTCTTACATAGTTTATGCACCAAATTTTTATTGCTCGAAATTAAGCATCAGTAAATGTGGCAGCGTTGCAGGCTGAGGCTCTCCAATATGAAATCCATCATTAAAAGTGACAGTGAGGGTCCACACTGAGCAATAAAGCAGCCCAGAGACTGGTTTCTTTGGCTCTCAGTGAATCACTTTGGCTTTTGGGTTTTTTGGAAGGAGGGCTCAAAGCTTGTTAGCTCACCTTTCCTAAACTGTGACAGTGTAGCTCATCATATGTGATACCCAGACCTCCCTGTGGTGGAGCTTTTTTCCAACTTGTAGGTAATTAGAATTAATGCTGTGTAGCTATTTATTTTTCTTTCTGCCCAGTTACTTTGATCTGGTCTCCAAGACTGAGAAACTTGGAGCAGTAGAGCAGAAGTATTTCTGCTTCACCACATATACTTTGTTCTCTGATGATCTGGATCTCAAAAGCAGAGATAACTCAAAATCACTTAGGTTTACAGGCAGATAAAACAACAACAACAAAAGGTCTGGCTTTAAGCCAATTGAAATCCTGGATGACAATCCCCACTGATCAATGACACAGACCAGGCTTATCATCAAAAAGCAACACAAAGGGTCAAATAGCATCTTTTAGTCGCCTTCACTTAGAACTTGCTCCTTAATGCAATTACACTTCTGGGGGGATAATTAAGTCTAGCAGAGGCTCCCTGGGGACCATGTTAACATCCATTGAGGGGACTTAATGTTTTTAATGCTAGAAGACCTTTTTCTTGGGAGGGAACTTTGTGTGGGGTGGGGGTGGAGTCCTATCAGATCTCAGTCCGCTCTCCTGAACCGACTTCCTGAGATCAAAGAGTGTCCTTTCGTGGCGTGTTGGTATTGGCGCCACCTGAAGGACCTGCAAGCGCCTCTTGGAGCTCCCCTTAAAGAGTTATGGAATGTTTAATAACCGGTCATTTATATGTAAATTTAAAATACCTAACTGGTTGTCAGGAAAAGGTCTACTAAAATATTATTTTTATTGCAGATAAATGTGGAGATACTATAAAAATTGAAAGCCCCGGGTACCTTACATCTCCTGGTTATCCTCATTCTTATCACCCAAGTGAAAAATGTGAATGGCTGATTCAGGCTCCCGACCCATATCAGAGAATTATGATTAACTTCAACCCTCACTTCGATTTGGAAGACAGAGACTGCAAGTAAGTGAGAATGTTTGAGCAGGGCGCCACAGCACCATCTAGTGGGCGCAGGTGTCTATGGGGGGGAGATCTGTGAACCACCTAGAATGTAAATGGATCCAGGAGGGATTCTGATCTAGGCCAGATCATGTGTCAATGGTATGGAAATTAAATTATGTTAAGTGATTTCTGAGTTCCCTAAACCAGGGAGATTATATTTAAATGTGTAATTTCTCATACTCTTTTTTCCTGTTAACACTTTTGGTTTTGGAACTCTTTTGTTAAGAAATGTGTATATATGTGTCTTTTTTTCCTGGAAAGGTGAAGAATTAGAAACCCAAACTCTCACTTGAGTTCTTGCTAAATAGCGTAGGTCACTCTCATATAGTGCATTGGTAGACGGTGAGGTCGGGTATTTCTTTTAAACAAATCTGGGGCATGTTTTGTGATCTAAGAACTGTGTTTATCTTACTGAGTTTGACATGACCAAAGCAAATTGTCATTGAAAAAAAAAATGAGGACTATAGGGTAAGTCTAATGAGGGATTTTTATAGTAGATTAATAACTGCAAATCTCTTATGGAACATGCTAAAAGAACTGTTAATTCACGATGAATATAATGTTTGTTCATGTACTTTAGCATTCCTATCTCCTGCTATGGTTAAGTTACTAAGCATCAATTTATACCAGGTTTCATTATTATGAAAACATTCTCACTAGAGGGACAGTCTAAATTGTATTTCCTCACTTCGTATGAAAGAACTGTGTGTAGGTTTTGCTTTCCACAGTTGGAAAGTATGTTTGAACATTGCAAGCGGCAGTCCACTCAGATCCAGATTTGCTTTTCTCACTGGACATCCATGCAGCAGACCACCTGTCTCTGTCTTATCTGTGTCATCCTGTTCTGGCACACTGCACCTGGTGTATTCTCCAGAGACTTGAGCCTGAATAACAACCTTCAGTGATGTTTAGATATATAGTTTTAGCAAAGGAAAGTAATCTATTTAAATCTCACTTCTAAAGTGTTTCTCAAAGACTGATATGTTTTCCCAAGTTTTAAAATGAGTTTCATTATTTAAAATATTTTCTTTGCCAACACATAACCCTTTTAGAGAAGAAAAGAATAGTATGAAAATATGCAAGAAGTCCTCAAGAACCTGTTGGTTTGGTGGGGTAAACTAGTTTTTCATGGTCAGGGAGATGAGGTCATCTGGTTAATTCAACATCTGGTGCCTGATACATTCATGTCCTGTTGGTCAATTTCCAAATAATCAGTGGAACACTACAGCAGGTAAAATTATGCCAATTTCAATTGAATCTTTGTTCTGTGATTCAGAAGTGCTGCAGGGCATTATATTGACTTTTTAATCTTGTGTGAAGGTTGACATTAATAGAGTGTTCCAGTAGCTTCTTGGAAACGGGAATTCTTTTTTTTTTTTGGCCAGTATTCTGTATGGTGGTTTTTACAATGTCACTCACCTAGACAAATTGGAGACTTGTTTTCCATTTCATTTTATTTTGTTTTGTTTTATGTTTTGCATTTTACCAATACTTAAACTGCTATAGGAGATATTTTTAAGAAACTCTGGTAAAACACACTCAAGTAATAACGTTATTCCTCAAAATAAGATGCTGTTAGATTTCAGTAAACTCATGCTTACTAATTCCTGATCTGAGAGTTTTGACCATGTATATATGTAATATAATAGTTAAGGAATTCAGAATAGTTATTAGCAGTGGTGTGCTGGTCAATGTTAACAACTGGATCTAGGGAGGGGATAGGTCAAGTCCTGATCTGTGATATTTGCCGATTTCTGTAGTGTAAATATTCCTACCATGGCCAGTTTCAAACTACAGTGATGTCACTGTGCACAGACTTGCAAAGAACTGTGTACATCTGGTTCTCGTGAGCTGGTGTGAGCCAGCTCCAGCACCCAACTGCATAGGAGTGTAAGAAGGGGAAGCCAGTTGAATGAGATAATGTGTGTAAAGTGTTTACAAGTGTCTGGCACGCAGCAAGCCTTAAATAATTCTCTGCCATATCATGATGTGAGGTAGAGTATGGTAGGATGGGGGGAGCAAACTTTTTTGTTAGTTTTGTTATTGAAACATGATAAGAAAAGGGATAATTATAACTCAGAGTAAGGGACCATTTAAGTGATATCAGCAAGAAACTGACAAGGCCAAGAAGATTGTTTCTGTAATTATGATGGTGAGTTTTGTTTTTGTTTTTTAATGCTACAGAATAAGGTGCTTTTTTAATTGTAGCAAGTGAGTATTTGTTCTCTGTGAAGGAGCCATCTCCTGCCCAGTCTTGAAGACTGATACCTTTAGCTTGATATGGTCAATGGAGATTATGGCCCTGGAAAACATCTTTGTGCCATGTTTCCAAGTGGTGCTACCTGATTGTTTTATCAATGAAAATTCCAAAAATGATATAGGAAGACCAACTTAAGACATTTGCCATCACTATCTTTCCTGACTGGTCCACATGACTCCTGGTTATTGTTGAAGGTTGCAGCTGAAAATTCTACACATGTGGCACAATTATCTCCTTTTGGTTGTGAGAAGAATCCACAGCTTTAAAGTCTACAGGGGGTTAGAATTCCCTAGCAAAATGGAAAGCACCAGAAACTCCTGTAGGCATAAATTCATAGACTTCCAAAGTTTATGTTGGATGTGCAAATGTATAGATTTTGAGGGTTTGGTGGATTGTGGGGTTTTTTAGTTTATATTAAGCTACTTCCAAAAATGTATTTGAGATGACACATCACGTTCAGAGAACTGGGAAGCTTTTACTTATCATTTCTGTTAAGAACAAGTCGTTTGTCTTATTTGAGATATTTAATGTCTTTCCTTGTCTCAGCTATATTATATGTCTAACAGCAGTAAAAAGTACTTGCTGTTCCCGTTTTATAGTAAGATAAAATAGGGTAGTGGATATGAAAGCCCTTTGAAAAGCTAGAAGCTCCCCTCAGAAGCCGTTATTATCATTCTTAGGATATCTTTAACAACTTGGTGATTGTTAGAACATTTGGACATAGGAAACTAAGCAAACTAAATGTGTTAATCCAATAATGGGGATGATCCGCATACAATACATCCTGCATTTCTCTTGAAACTGTCCGTATTCGAATAGTCAGCTTTCATAATGGGAGCGCTCAAGAAATTGATTCCTTCACAATTTGCTTATTGCAAAACATCCTGGAGACCCAAGTAAACAATTGTTTATTAGAGTGTAGGAATAAATAAATAATTAAATAGCCAAGCTCTGGTAGGAAAAATACCTTTATTTCTATTTTATTGTTTTCTTTATCATGAAATTAAAATATTCTCTCATAATTTTAACCATACAGTGAAATGCACACAATCACATATTTTCATGTGAAGAGTACCAGGACTGGCCCAGTACATAGTTAACCTGTGCTAACCTTACAGAAAGGTTTTTACAGTGGATGTCGGGGGTGGGGGGGGGGGCGGGCGGGGGGGGAGGATATTTCCTTAAGGAAAATGAATGTCCAAGTTGTGCCTGGTAGCTTTAAAAATTCAACCATCTATGTGTATGCCACCCCTGAATCAGGTTTCATTACAAATAAGCATCAAAAACATAATATGAGAACTCCCTGAATTCTTTCATTGAACAAGGTGTGGTATCAATCAGTCAATCCATGGAGCCATAGAGCATCTGTCTGCAGGCTAATCTTGGGCTGGGATTTCTAGCTAACTAGTCTGTGCCTGGTTTTATTGTGATGTTGATACCAGAGGCGGCTATAGGATGTTCTGAATGGAGAAGAAAAGGAGGAATCTGATTTCTCTCTTT
This sequence comes from Delphinapterus leucas, assembly GCF_059928025.1. Classification (NCBI taxonomy): domain Eukaryota; kingdom Metazoa; phylum Chordata; class Mammalia; order Artiodactyla; family Monodontidae; genus Delphinapterus; species Delphinapterus leucas. The sequence continues at coordinate 16,820,332 of NC_143130.1, read as the reverse complement.
TGCACCAGCAAACTCCTCCATGCTTGTGAAGTGTCAAAGCAGAGTTAAAAGCAGGAAAGAAAGAAAAACCCACCTGCAGAGTGTTGGTCAGAAGGCAGTGTTCATGGTGCGTTGAAAATGGTTTTCAGAACTTACACTGAGCTGGTTGGGTTTTACTCCACTGGAGTTTCCTTCGGTGGTAAAGCGGCCATCTTGACTCTCATAAAACTTTATATCTGCATAATAAACAAGAATGTCATTGATACAGTAGTTAGAATTTATGGAGCTTTTCCGGTTTCCCAGCAATGCAAACTATCAGCATGATAATTTATAATGGTTTGTGACAAATACTGCTGAGCAAAGAGGTGTGTGGTTACATTCAGATCAGATGTCATCTGGGGAGCAATAAAAATTTCACAGACATTGGGTTAAAAACATTAGGAAAATGAATGTGAAGCTCCAGAAAGAGAGTCTAAAGACGTGGTGGTGATGGGGGAGAAGGGAGGTCTTCTGAGTGACAACTTCCTGACTTCACTGCCTGATTTGTCAGGGCTGTTTCGTAGGATTTCACCAAGACGCAAGGCTAACATCCCATAAATGCTTTTCTAGCATGACGATTTGTAGCCTTTTCTTTGTGTAACCAATAAATTGGTGTCTTTTTCTTAATTCATTGCAATCAAAGGAAGATTTCACTCTTGTAACTTCATATGAAGTTTAGACACATAAAACTGTAATTAAGTAGAGACGATACTCAAGTCTAGGGATTTTGTTGGAATAAATCACACATTGTCTTTAATGCTACTTTTAAAATTTCCTAAGCTGTTATAAACTTTGAAACACCATTTATTTTCATAGAATATAAACTCACTGAATGAAAATTAATCTTCCCTTAGCTCCTCAAATCTGATTTTTCCTGAAAATGTAATTATACAATGGTAACTTTGTTGTTATAGGGAATTTGGGGACTAAAAGTTCCATTTTTGGTTTCCCTAAGTTATATTTTTTGTTTTGATCTTTGTTCAGCATGGATTTTTGCATTAATTTTATTTTTTTTAAATTGCATTAAAGTATTATCTATCCTGATTAGTGAGTTTTTTTGTATCTGAGGCATGGGCATACCCCTAGTCCTAGACTTGGGTTTTAGAGCATCACTTAGACCAAAGCAAACAAGGACTTTGTTTTATGGAAAACAGTGGGTGTTTTTTGCCAAAGTAATTCTCTTTTTTCTATACTAAATATAAAAATATATTAAATTATAATCTATATCTAGAAAAATATACAAAGTAAGTGTAACATTTGATACAATTTTACAAAGTGAGCATACCCATATAAACCGAACCAGAGCAAACGTTTCCAGCTTCCTAGGAAGAGGCCACCTCCTGTCCACTTTAAGTCTCTGACCTTTGGCCTCAAGGGCAGCTGCCATCCTGACTTCTGTGATTCCATTTTTATGAATTTCAAAATCAGACAAAACTCATCTATAGTCTTGAAGTCTGGATGTACTATCCTTTGAAGATCACCAAACTCTTTGGAATGGGGATAGAAAAAAATGTTCTAATCCAAAAACGGTCTTACTGAAGCATTTTTTCGAATTGTTTTTCGTTGACTACTATAGAAATATATTTCTTGCTTATACTACAGTTATGTTAAAATAAACACAAAGTTTTTGGTCCAAGAGCCTGCTTTTTATGCCAGGCAAATTCAGAACGATCTTCCTTTGCTTTATTTTTCCTCATCTTTTCATTGCTGATTTTGATCTCAAGTAACTTCCCAACATGGGCAACGTGAGAGGCACCACCACCAAGCTAAATTCAATTAAAAAACTATTGAATGGGTAGAAATGAAGTCTTCTCAGAACAGCGGATGTCAGTGTGGTTGCTACCACCTGCAGCATCCTTTGTTGCTGCTCAAGCAGGTAATCGTCTACTTTCTTCCTTTTGATTTCTTTCCACATTAGCACTGATTTAATTTGAAAAGAACTCCATGTGTTTAATAAAATTAATTTCCTTTATTATTTCTTCCTATAAGCAATCACATTGGATCATAATGAATTTTGAGTATTACAAGGTCGTTGTGTGTTGGGCATTTCCGTAATTTGAAAGAAGCAACCTTTATGAGAAGATTAGTTGAAATCTTATCCAATTGAATCAACATGTGCCTGGCATTTCCAACCAGATTTCATTTTGGGGAGGCGGCCCTTCAAAATTGATCCAAGGGAGACATATGCCTGCAGCCGGCATGCGTATTATCAGCTCCTTTCCTTCCAGCGTAAAACGTGATACTTGTATGCGTGCTGACATCCTTCGGAGGAGCACATACACAAACACATATGTGCGTGTGTGTGCTTGTGAGGGAGACTATAAAATAGACTTAACTAATGGTCGTTGTAGTATTCATCAAGGCTGATCATTAAGCCTGAAGAAAAACAAGAGACAAGATTAGTGTTCAGATCAGGTTCCAAATGCCTCTTAATTGGGTGTTTGTAATCAATCCTGACTGTAGGAGTCAGTGACCTGGCAGAACATAGCACCTCCAAAGAAGATATTTCCTGCTCTTCTCTGGTTGATTGAACTGTGTCCAGTATCCAGGTCAGTTAGGATGACACAAGGTCGGGACAACCCTCAGATTGGCTGTGAAGCACACCAAACACATTATGATGGCTTACGGCTGAAGTCATTTAGTCTTTACAGATAGCACAGAAGGTGAACTGCTTTCATTCAGAATTCTACTAAATTCTGCAGAAGCACGGAGAGGAAAAAAAAAAATCTTTTGGCTCCTGTCCGTTCAATTGCTTGTAACGTAGTTTTTCTCCTCATCAAGCCCAGGTCTGTATTGCACATATCTTATATCTTATTTATGGTCAACGTGTTTTTTCTCCTTTAATTTAAGTCATCAATAGAATATTTATTTCTTAATTTTTAAACTTTTTTTAAAAATTGTTTTAACTTTTAATCTTATGTTGGAGTATAGCCAATTGACAATGCTGTGATAGTTTCAGGCGCACAGCAAAGCGACTCAGCCGTACATGTACACGTATCCATTCTCCCCCAGGCTCCCCTCCCGCCCAGGCTGCCACGTAACATTGGTGGAAAGGAGTCGTCGTGGCTGGTTCTTGCTGCTTAGTCCTCTGTGGCTGCCATGTGCTCACGAAACACTCTGTGCTTCGTCGGACTTCATTTCACTTAATCTTTTTATCATCCTGTTTTGCAGGTGGTAGCACTGAGGCTTAGGAAAGTGAAATTAACTGACCCCAAATGCTCAGCTGCTGCACCAAATATCCTTCCATCTTTGTGATTATGTGGCTTGGGATATACTTTTTGGATGCGAAAATTCGAGGGAAATATTACTAGACGACTTTTTATTCAGCAGCCGTTTTCTTCTAGGAAACACACAAAAATTTAAATACAAACCAGCTGATTCTGAGGAAGGACTTAAATTTTAAACTCTTAGTTTGGATTAAGTGAAGGCTTGTGCACAGAAACTTCCAACAAATTGATGATTTTCCACTGAGTCAAAACTTGTCTTAGCAATGAAATTTGCGGTGGATGCGGCAGGGGGTGTATCTGAATTCTGGTTCCTTCGGTTGATGGAGTTTGAAAACACAAAACACACATAAATACAATATTTGTTTGAAGGCCTGGTAACCAGGCAGCACAAAGTTTCCATTTATACAGTTAGTTCAAGGGACATATGAGATACCAGCTGTACCAGCTGTATACCAGATCCTCACAAGCCCAGGAGTAAGAAGACTGGGTTCTCTTCCAAACACCCCTCATTCACTGAATTTCAGGCAAATAGCAGGAAAGTTTTGCTTTCCCACAGCTCCCCTATTTGTAAGATTTCGATACTTGTGTTGGCCACAGTGACTCTGTAAGGGTTAAAGAGAGAATGTTTGCTCAAGGCACTGGGTCCCTATGAGAAACAGAAGAGTGTTTTTTGAGAAGAAACCAATGCTCCAGAGTATTTTGTTTTTATCTGTTCAGACACTTGTGCAAGCAGCCGGACAGGTTGGAGGTGATGGCTTGTTGCTTCTGTGATAGATTGGCATGTCACGGAGAGCACAGCCAAGTCCCGTCTGAAAGAGGATGCTGAATGTCTCCCCATTCGAGTTCTTACATTTCTTTAGAACAGCCAGAGGAGGCAAAGGCCAGTCAGTGTAGTCACGCTTTCAAGTCCTCATCTGACTCTGTAACCACCAGATGCTGTGAGCAGGCCTGCTGTTGTGTAAGATACCCTTGGTCACTGAAATGGCACGGAAGAAGTTAAGATGTGGTCAAAATCTTAGTCCTGGCTAGATAGCTTTACAAAATTAGAAAGCACTAAATTTCCAAATTTAAAGAAGAGAGAACACGCTCTTGACTCAAAGACAATGAAGGACACGGATCCCCACAAAGTTGGTGGCACTGGGTTGACTTGGTCTGATTCAGGATTATGTTGTTTTTTAGGTGTAGTACCACCTACAAGGGGTAGCCCATAACTTGATTTTTCATCGAAGGTTGTTGACATTAAGCTGAGGGAAGGGGCAGGGGGTGGGGGGAGTTAGCACTGATTGGAAGCTTCCTTTTTTTTTTTTTCCAAGGAAAAAAATTTGCATTTTCCTTACCTTTTATTCCAGTGCCAATTACTTTGTCCCTGGCTGAGGCCCCTACTGAGTAACCGTTAGGCTACACTGGTTCAGTCCTTCAAGGCACATCCTCATTTCCCTCTGTAGCTGTGCTAGCATCGTGCCTGATGTGTGTGTTAGCTCATTAACACGAACTGGGGATTTCTGATTGTCAGGGGATCATGTTAGCAGCTCCCTGTGAAAAAGTGTTCTGGTGAGAATTAGGGACGTGGGTTATAATTGCCCCTCTGCCGTGCATTCCCATCTATGAGACAGGACACAGGTCATATGGGCAGGGTTGCAATCTATGAATGGCTTGGTTATGCCACCATTATTACTGTGGTTTGACAGGGTTAACAGCATGGCTGAGGAAGACGGAACGACATCAAGGTCTGTGTCTACCTAGACACAGCTTCAGTTAATCTTTTTCCTTCTCTTTCTGAAGAAAACAAAATGCTTTCCTTTCTCTCCCAATCTTAATAAGACAACGTGGATGAGATAATGTAGGTGGAAATATCTTAGGAATTCAAGATAAATATGTTAAATAAAGCCTAGGTATTACTCTAACAGGAACTACATCCGCAGGTTTTCTTCCTTAAAATAAGTTCAGACTGTAAACAATAAAGTCTGCATCCTTGGGAGGAGACACATAAATATTTCAAGAGCACGGCACACAACCACAATAGAGATGGTATCTCATGCTCAACGTGTATTCAGCCAACAAGAATTTCTGAATGTTCTTATAATAAATTGGCTGGTTAAGTGTGTCATAATTGCAGTCTTCTAAAAATCTACACTACTGTATATAAAATAGATAACTAATAAGGACCTAATGTATAGCACAGGGAACTCTTCTCAATACTCTGTAATGACTATATTGGAAAAGAATTTTTAAAAGAGTAGGTATGTGTACATGTATAACTGATTCACTTTGCTGTACAGCAGAAACTGACACAACATTTAAAATCAACTATACTCCAAAAAAAGTTTTTTAAATAAAAAATAAAAATCTGGATGGGTAGAGTTTCTGGAAAATTCAAGGAAGATGCTATCTCAGTGTCACAAACTTGATAATAGCATTAATGGCCTTTAAAGAGCCATTATTTGCCAAGGTGTGCCTTCGGACTTATAAATGTATTCAGTACAATCCAGTGGGAAACCAACCCATCCTTTAAGGCAGGAGCCAGTGTCATGGTGGTTATTACAACAGGGATGTCCGTTCTTCCCAATCAGTGAAACCAAATAGTGCCATTACAGTTGTGTCCAAGAGAGAGGAAACTACATGGATTTTGTACTATAAATTCATAGTGAAAAGCAGCTGGGAAAATCAATGTTTTAAAACTGATGGTCCCTTCCATCCTCCCCGCTTTCCCTCAGTTCCTAGCAGCCTCAGCCCCTTTCACCTTGCCATCTCCTTCCCCCCATTTCTGGTTAGGACAGATTTCCCAATAGTGGGGCCGGGCGGAGGGGGTGATTCTTGGTGGCCTCGAAGAAAAGCACGTCCGCGGGAAGGCTCTTAGGATAGTGGCTGAGAAGAGATTACTATTTTAGACTCTTCTCGTCACCTCACCCTCAGGAATGGTCGTATGTGATAAAAATGATGTCTGCAGCCTCTCAGAGTTCCCCCAGCACTGTTTTCCTTTGAAATGACCACAGCTGTGTATGGCTGGGGGTCCAGCAGGAGGGCTTTTCTTTCTTGTGGGACCTTGTGGGCCTCCCCGGTCCAACAGATTCTGTAGGACTTTCCACTCATGAGTAAAAGAAACCCTCCTTGGACCTGTTACTCTTCAGACTAATCTCTCACCTCTCTCTCCCTTTCCTATGACTGCCAAGGGCTTTGAATGTGGTGTCTACAACCCAGAACTCCACTTTCTCCCTTAACCCTTCTCAGCCTAAGTCCTCTCCCCTCCAGTTGACTGAATTGTTTGTGCAGATGTTAGATTCCAGTGACTATTCTCATGCCCCAAACCACTGGCCTTTTCTCGGCCTGAATTTCTTTAACCTTGCACAACACGGTCCAGAACCCTTGAGACTCTGGGGCATCTCTTGATTCCTATTTATCCCGCACATCAGTTTAAAGCCTCTAAATCATGTAACTACGATATCCATCGCATCTATCTTTTCTGTTATGTTTCTCCTGTTAGCACTCAAATTCCAACACTTGTTAACCAATCCCTGGTGCTGACACATTAGCCTCAGGAATGGGGCTTTCCTCCTTCTCCCCCCACCCCGCCCGCCACTTAGAAACATGGAGAGTTCCCCGTTCCCCCCTTGCTTTATCTGTGTTTCTCAGCCTTGAATTACGAGTTCAATTCAACTAGAAATGAAACCATGTCGCTCCCACCTGCCTCTCTGGCCTTTCTCCTGTGGTTCTCTTTTATATTCAGCCAAAGTGGCCGCCTTGGAGTTCTTCATAGTCACTCCTGCTTTCCTATCCCATGCCTCTTCACGGGCTGTTTCCTTCCCAGACGGACGAGGGGTCAGTGCCTTACACAGACCTGCGTCTCCCTGTCAACGTGTGGCCCATCATCCGGCCCTACCCACAGTGATGCTTCCTTCTGAAAGCCATTTCTGATTAAACGTGGTCTCTTTCTCTGTCCTCGGACACACCCCCAAGAACTATGTTTATGCATCACTCATGTTCCTTCCAGTATTCTGTGTCTGGTCATAATCATTAATATTCTACTACTGTTCACCCAGCTAGTTTGGAAGATGCTCCAGAGCAGGGGCTGAGAGTGTTTCCCAGCCCTGGCAGAGCCTCCCACAGTGCTTTGCCTGTAGCAGCTGCTCAATTAATATTTGCCGAATTGAATTGGCTGACTGACATCCTTCTCAGCTTGTTCATCTAGCGCCAAAGAACCGAGTCAGCTGCCCGGGAAAAGCTCTAACTTAATTAGACTACGAACATGCACACTTACACTTCTCATTTATAAGGTAAACCCTTCATTTTCCAGGGTAGTGGAGTCAAACTTACATGTTTCCTCTAAAAACCTCTACTTTGAAAAGCCTAGAATTTCTACATGTGAGTAGCTTTAGCTAAATCTCAAAAAAGATGCAGAGATACTGCTTGACAGAAATCTCTTCTTTCTGTTACACAGTCATCTCCACAATCTGTTTTGGAGTTAGAGGCATCAAATGTATTAACCTTGTAGCAACAGTCCAGGTTGCTGAGCATGTTCTGACATCCCCAAACTCTTGGGACTTTGTATCACAACTCTGTAAACTTTGTCTATTGTATATTACTATCTGGGCTCACATCCAAACCACCTTTACCTAAATTTCACACAAATAATTTAGAGCCTTCCATTCCAGCTGGCAACCGCAATAAATGCACATGTTAACTTCACAGCAGGCTTGCTGGGGGAAGATGTAGAACGTGAACCTCTCCCTTAGAAAGAGCAACACGGGATGCATCCTGTGCTGAGTGTTGTAAATATGTTTGTCCACGTCACCAGGTAAAAACCAAGCCCTGTGTCCTAGAGCAGCCACGTCAAGAGGCTGTCCTGGAGAGCAGACAGACCGAGTCAGCCCAAGGCGTTTGCTGAAGTGGGTAGTGAGGGGTTTCAGTTGCTCTCCCGGCTCTCACCTTTCTCACCATAACAGTGTTTGCTAAGCATTTCTTAAAGCTGTGTGTCACGATAGGCAAGTGTCAACCCAAGAGGGAGGGACAAAGAAGTAGCAGGTGCATGGCCATGTCCACAACAGTAAGCACCTCAGCCACCATGGCTAGTTTCCACATTCCTGCTGCCTCCCTGATGCCATGACCTTACACGAGTTCTCTGGGGTATTTCTGGATGTCTGTGTGACATCTCTGGTCAGGAAACCCATAGCCCTTCACTCTCCCATCTCAGGTTTGTCTGCATCCAGAGAATAGAACGACTCGTATGATAAGCTCTTCCATTTCCCTGCGGGGGAAAGATGAGCTGGGGCCGAGGCAGAGGGCCAGCGGATCATGCCCTCAACTTGTTCTCCTTTGGATCCGTCCTGTGCTTTCACGTTCACAGTTCCCTCCGGAGACTGGCTTAGTGATCAGTGTGATGCCTCTAGGAGCCCATCGTGATCCTGAGTTCTAGAAGTGACAGCCTCCAAATAGCTGTGGGCTCGCGTGTTTCATCTTTCTGCACCTGCATTTCCTCGTCTGTAAGATGGGAGGGATGGGTCCTGCGCAATGAGCCCCTTTCCCTTTTGCCTCTAACATAGGAGGACTCAGCTTATGCAGGGGAACCCTGGTGCCACAGGAGCAAATTCCAAACATGCCTTTTCTGCCCATTCAGCCTGGCCTTGATTCCCGATCCTTTCTTTGGTTTTTAACAAGACCCCTCATCCCTCCCACTTCTCTCTCCAAGCTACCCCAGCTCAGCCCAGACCCTCCCTGCCTTTTGCAACACAGCCTCTGCCTACTGCTTTTTTTTCTCCAAGACACAGATTTCATGTCCGTTTTCTACCCCCCAATTGTGTCAGGCATTTTAAACTCTATTTTGGCCGCATTTATTCCAAGGAATCATTCACTTTTTCACCTAGACCTTAATCTTACCCACGAACAGGCCTGTTTTAGCGAATCATTTATTTAAAAGAACTAGGAATGTGGCCTCAGAAATACTCATTTATTGTTCTGCTGTTGCCCAATATAACATTTGCAGGCTACGGAAATTCTCTGTAGGAGTGAGTTGTTTGTTCTTGAAACTAGATGAGCCACAGGCCAAGTTCGAAGGGTAATTTAACTGCAGTTGATAACCTGAGTATTAACCTAAACTTGGGTTTGATCACTAACACAGAAGTAGCTTTTACCTTATCTTTTTGTTCAACATAGCTTGTTAAAATTAGATGGTAAAGAACAGAGATTACATTGGCAAAAGTACAAAGGAATGACAACAGCGATTTTGTTCGTGAATCCCACCTCGCTCTTTATGTCTCCATGGCAGTGTAAGCTACGTATCTGTTTGTGAAACAGCCTTGAGTTAAGGCACTTATTCAGACGCCATTGTAAAAAATCATTTTCTGAAATTGCGGTCTATCAACAGGAGAGAAGATGGCACTTCGTTGTCGCCTGCTGAGGCCCATTATGAATATTCTATTTCAGAAGCAAATCACACTGTAAATACAATGTTCAGATTCATTTATTCCCGCAATAGCATTTTTGCAAAGGTGTAATTTCATAATTTGACTTAGCATTGATAGCACATCATCATTTCAAAACTCTTTATAACCACAGGTTAATTCACCCATCCTTGGGACATCCTTTATTTGTACCAGACCCATTGTAGAATGAAATCACCCAAATATTCAAAGACTAAGCAGCTTGCCAAAGGCTGAACAGGGGCAGAGATGTGGATAAAATCTGCTGTCCTTCTGTGTTTGTCCTTTCCTTAGCACATTTGACTAGGTGCTTCTGAAGAATTTAAACACAGATGCGCTACCAATAAAGATGAATGTTAATGATTCTATTACAGGCAGGAAACTTACTTTAAAAAAATAAGCCCAAGTCGTTCAAGATGCAAATGTAAACAGGACCTGAAATGAATGAACATACTAATTGTACTTTTCTCCTCTGTTTGGTCCTCCTGAGCCATATTTTTGTTAAAGCGAATGATCAATCGTGGACTAACGTCTAAAGTTATTTAGCTAATTCCCAGCATTAATTGAAAAATGTCTAGTATTTCTAAACACCGTCCTAAAAAAAGAACTCGAACTGTCAACCCCCATTATTTTTGGCATTACAGTTTTCCTGGGCCTGACCTTGAGATTTTAAACTATTCATGTTTCTTATCAGTGTTGTCTGAGGGTTTGGTTTATGTATTGATTGCACAGGCCCTGAGATGGATGATGATCACGAGTTCACTGTTAAACATTCATCATGACATAGACTTAGAGAAAAAATACACATGGTAATAAATTCAGAACTCACAAACTTGAAAGTTGGGATACATGCAGGCACTTTGTAAAGCATTGTTTATTTGGACACCAGAATTCCTCCTCTAATAGCTCAACTGTTGCCTGCTACCTCATTCATTCACTCATTCACTACGCATTTACTGACTACCTAGTATGTGCCGATTACTGTTTGGGTTTAGAGCATCATGCCCTGCCCTCGTGGCGCTTACATTCCTGGAAGACAGTGATAAACAAAGGAGAGCTGCTGCAGCAGGAGTGTCCTTTGTGCCCTCTGTGCCCTTCCAGCTTGTGGATCCTCATTAGCTTCCCCTGCAGTTCCAAGACAGGCCCCCTGGGGACCTGGCTCTTGCACCAAACAAGATGCATATAGAAAATGTCTGGCCGAGGCAACGGTTGGCTGAGCATCGAGTTTGTTCCTGGCTGTGATGCTCTCAACTTATAACCCCCTGCTGGGTCTCCAGACCTGCTTTGATTCAGCCCTCAGCTGGGCTGCTCTTGTTCCCCAAATTCACTTCATGTCCAGCCCCGAATACCTGACCGGTGATGCCTACTCTCCACGCCTGGCACTGACTGGCTCTTCTAACTTCAGGTCATGTCTTCTTTGCCTGAAATTATTGGTCCCAGTCCATCCCCGTTTCACCCTCCAGCAGGCCCTGAGTGACGGGCCTCAGGAAGCACCAGACGTGGCAGAGCGAGCATGTGGCTTCCAAAGCTTCCCAGGATGGTTTGGGGTTGCTGCAAAGTATACGTTGCCAAAAGCCAGCTCAGCAGGGCTGCTGGGGATACGGCCTCTGGGTGATTCATATACAGGAATCTCAGTGGGGACTGAACACAGTCAGCTATGACTTTTTGGAGTTGGTTTATAGCCCTACCAGCCATTTTACTGGCTCTTCAAGTGGAACAAATTCAACAGAAAGGGAAGAAAGAAGCTTTATGAGATCTTTTCTACCTCATATCCCTAGCCAGGGCATAAAAGTAATAATTCTTTGATAAAAATATTAGTGACTAAGTAAATGGGTTGATGTTTCATCTTACCATTCCATCTTCATCTCTTCCCCTGAAATGTCCCCATCACTCCCTGAACGTTAAGTAGTGGCAATGGAAATAGAAAGAAAGAGGTATCCTCAAGGAGACGTGGTTAGAACCAGTGATAGGATTTGAGTGGAGCTGAAGACTGGGACTTCAATGATTGAACGTCTCCATCCTCGGGTCTGAAAAAACAGTAGTACCGGTAATGTCAATAGTCAAAGAAAAGAGACAGTGAGTCCCATTTCAGACATTTTGAGATGCTGTTGAAACATACACACAAAATTCTATTGCTTTCGAAGTAAGATGATGAGGTTCAATGCTGATCAAAAAGGATTTGACCATTTAGTCTTTTTTTTTAATTAATTAATTTACTTATTTATTTATTTTTGGCTGCGTTGGGTCTTTGTTGCTGCACGCGGGCTTTCTTTAGCTGCTGCGAGCGGGGGCTCCTCTTCTTTGTGGTGCGTGGGCTTCTCATTGCGGTGGCTTCTCTTGTTGTGGAGCACGGGCTCTAGGCGTGTGGGCTTCAGTAGTTGTGGCACGCGGGCTCAGTAGTTGTGGCTCACAGGCTCTAGAGCGCAGGCTTAGTAGTTGTGGCACATAGGCTTTGTTGCACTGCGGCATGTGGGATCTTCCCGGACCAGGGATCGAACCCGTGTCCCCTGCATTGATTGGCAGGCAGATTCTTAACCACTGTGCCACCAGGGAAGTCCCCCATTTAGTCTTAAAAGAAGAAGAGCGATAAGAATTAACTTGCCAAACCTGTTATGTCGCCATGTGGAGGGTGGCAAATATGTTTGCTATCGTGATACCGCTGATTGATTAGTAGTTGCCACTTGGAGTGCATTCGAGAAAAAAGTAGCAGAATGGACTGCAGTGCCTGCCATGGACTTGAGGAAAAAGTGGTATCACAAGGCTTACCAGTCTGCCATCTTTAATCCATACGAAGAAATGGTCTCTTTGGGAAATGGGCCAACCACAGAATGGCAGAGAAGAGTTTTATTTGGGACAAACGTTTTTGTTAATCAAATAAAAAGGCATGCATATTTATTTTTCTTGAGCACAGAGTTATCAGAAATAAATTTCAAAACCTAATTGTTATGTAAGTCCATTGACAATATTTGGATTAATTTCTCTGTTTTAAATGAAGTATAATGTATGTGTTCCATAGAATCACTTTTTAAAACTCAAGGTCTGCAGATTCTCTTTTCTAAAAAAAATACAATTTTTATAGTTATAAATAAAAATGTTCTGTGTGGCTTGGCAAACCTCATATTCTGTTTTGCACAATAGGCCTTTTATGGAGACATGTACACACACTGAGTTTGCATATGTATGAGGGAGCCATGCTGCATATTTTTCCCTTAAATAAATATTTGAAAAACACAAGAAAATAAGTCACCCATAATCCTGGCACTCAAAGACAACACTGTGTGTATTTTTCATATGCCTTTTTTCAGCCTTTTTTCTTTGCATTTAGAAATGTACATATGTTTAAAAGATTGAGACGGTTCTTTATAGACACCTTTTACCCTACCATTTTCTCTAAAAATTACATTTTAAGCATTTTATGTTAGGTCCTTAAATAGTTTTTAAAACATATCTTTTATGTCACATGACTTTGCAAAATAATAATTTTAACCCAAACTGCTTAGGAGATTTAGATTTTCAGTTACTCAGAATTACAGGCAGATGTGAACGATGCTCAGTTGTACATCTGTATTCACGTCTTTATGTATCTTTGAGAATTTCTTTAGAAGAGATTCCTAGATGTATGGCTCCTGAACTGAACAATGATAGTAATAAGACTCCTGATACAAATTACCAACTTGCTTGAGAGGGTTATTCTCAGGGATGAAGGAGATTGGTGATGTTTACTTTAAAATTACATCTACATTTTTAAAGAAATTGATATTTTACGACATAAATTGATATTTTAAATTAGGAATTGGCACACTTTCTGCAAAGGACCAGGGAGTAAATATTTTCGGCTTCTCTGGCAAAACAATCTCAATTTCAATGACTTAACTCCTCCATTATAATGAGAAAGCAGCCATAGACAATAGGTAAAGGAATGGGCATGGCCGAGTTCCAGTAAAACTTTATTTATAAAGACAGACCAACAGGGGTTGGTCAGATTTGGTCTGCAGGCCATAGTTTGCCAACCCCTGTCTTAATTGGAAATTTGGCTCTTCTGTGAAAACATCTGAATTTGTGGCCTGCAAAAATTGGGAGCCATGCTTTGTAGTGTTTCCTTTCTGAAGATTGGAGCTTGTAGGATTGTGAATCCCAGTTACAGACCAGGGAAGGGAGTCAATCTGCTTCTGTTGCAAGGCAACTTGGAAACTAAGCAAGGAAACTATGAATCAGCCTGTTGTTTCAACATATGTGGAGTATGGAAAGGTCTATAAAGTTAGGCTTCTGTCTGCCTCTGTCAGGCAGCTGTGTCTGCCCTGCATCTTCTCTTGGTACTTTTTTGAGAAATTCACTCTGACTCCCACGGAAAGAGTCACATCTATGTATACAAATGACTTTCACTCAATATTGATTCAATCAAGGGCTCCATCACTCATTAATTCCAGTGTTACTGCACTATTCCTAGGAAAACAAAGCTGAAGCCGGAAGGGAAAAATCTGAGAAATAACTTTGTTCTCATGGAACCTACCCAACAGGCAGTATTTTTCCCAGATGTTAAGCATACAATTGCTTTTCCTTAGGTGACCCTTTGTAGAGCAGCTAAAAGACATCATTGACTACCTTTAAAAAGGTGTAAAACACTAAGGAAATACACCAAGTGTAACTGCCTAAGTAATGCTCCTATGACAGAGATCATTAGCAATTATCTGTCAAAGAAACTTGAAAATTGACCAGGGGAATAAAATATGTTTTATCATGTTATTTCCCTGGTTGTCTACCTCTCTTGGGAAGGTGCTCTGAATGAAGAATCCTTCTGGCACAATGAGGATGAAGGGATGTTGCTTTCAAGGGCTGTTGGCTCTTACGCAGATGCACGCACTCACGCACACATCCTTCTGACCCCAAGAATGCAAAAGCAGCTGCCTTCATAAACACCACATCTGAGTCCAGCAGTGGTTATATGCTCATTGTTTCTGTCTCCCTTATTTATGCTAGAGAAACAATGTGAGCTTGATGTAGACAGCCCTCTGCCAATAACAGAAGTGTGTGCCCAGTCAGCCCAAGCAAGTAACAAAGAGCTGGGGAAAAAGTGGATTTGACCCTAGCAGATTAGTGTAAACAATAACTTTCCTGCACACACACACACACACACACACAAACCCCATACATGTATAACAGCTGTAAGTTAAAATTTTGTTTAGAAGTAACTCTTTTTTACTAAAAGACCCCAAATTGTGTTCCCACCATAAACTTCTAGTCATAATACACATTTTTTAAAATGTGTAGAAAGTGATGAACACATATCTACTGCTCGGCAGCTAGCCAGGAAGATAACCCCAGATTTACATTCTGATCCTTCTGTTGGATGGATGAAGAAGCAGGCGTTTCAACAGTGAGTGACTTGCCCAGTGAGTGGGTCCCTGGTGCAAACCTGGTTCTCCTGGTCCCCAGAACAGTGGTTCCCTTACCTGTGCACCCTTCCTTTTCAGCTCTGGTGTGTCTCCTCTTTGTGGTTTGTTGCAGGTTGTGCATATTCAGGATGTGGTGCTTTGGGATGCTTGCACCCCCTTCTGCAGTGAGTCCTCCAGGGGGTTTAGAACTTATTCTGTGTCATCTCGAAGGGTAGAACAGGGACCAATAGGTAGAAATTATCATCCTAATACACCATAACAAACCTCCTAACTCATAAAATATGATTTCTCAGGGATGTCCAGGTTTAATCTTGAGTTATTCTCAGGGATGTCCAGGTTTAATCTTGAGTTATTTTAACTTAAGAGTTTCACATATTTTTTAAATGGTCTTAGTACATTACATATGTTTATACAAATGCAATTCAGCACATTAGAATAGTTGTTATCCACCTCAATATGTGACAGCAAATCTTAGAAGGGAATTACCAGCGAGGTCACCCAAACCATTGATTCCTGCTACTGTCCCTGTGTGCTGTGGATTGGGCCTTTGTAATGTCACAGGCGCTCATTTGTGACCTGGCAGGACACACCATCATGGTGTGCATGGTTCTATAGCAGATCACTCTTCAGTTACAAAGAACTGATTCAATTGTTTACATTGCCTTAAGTCGTCTGGTGGTATGGATGCTTTTGCTTTTGGGGGTTTCATTGCTTAGACTCAAGACATGGTTTTCTACTCTCTCTCTACCCTGATGAGGGACCATTTCATAACGTGGTGAGCTTCTCTCCCCGCAGAAGCTTTCAAGCAGTGGCCTGATGCCATCTTTGAGGAGTGCCGTGCACTTTTGTAAAAATTCGGACCTCGACTGAATGGGTCCACAAATAAAAGGAGATGCGCAGACTGAACGCCAATCACATGGCCATTGGTTTATGGAGTCGTTTCATTTCGTTCCCCAGAGCACGTAATGAAAGACACAGCTTATCTCGAAGCTAAGTTTCAATTGGATAATGGCACTGGGATGGCCGCTAAGGGACAGTCATTGTGTACCAGCCTTTTGGTGCCCTGGGTGCTAAAGAGCAAAGGGACCAGTGAGGCAATAATTTGGGGCCTTTGGGGGTGGGGGGAGATAAATTAGGAGTGTGGGATTAACATATACACACTACTTTATATAAAATAGGTAAACAGACCTATGGTAGAGCGCAGGGAACTCTACTCAATATCTTGTAATAACCTATAATGGAAAAGAATCTGAAAAAGAACACGTGTATGTATGTATAAATGAATCATCTTGCTGTACACTTGAAACGAACACAACATTGTAAATTAATTATACTTCAGTAAAAAATAAAATAAAAATAATTGGGGGCTTGTGGATTAGGACAGAGATGGCTGACGGGGAACCTCAGAGAAGGAAAAGATGTCGCCAAGGTCTCTTATGCGGTGTTTGTTTTCTTCCCCATCCTCCTAGCTTTCTCAGCTTTTTTCAGTGATGATACAGTTCTTCTGGGGGTTGGGGTTCCATTCAAATGAGGAAAAGCAAATCAGTGAAAGAAGAGGGAATGGAGGCCAAAAATGGAAAGTATTTTACTGAAAACGTCTTGGGTCACCTCCTAAACTAATTATTATAATGTGTTTCAGTTCCTTTCAAC
Source organism: Delphinapterus leucas (assembly GCF_059928025.1). NCBI lineage: Eukaryota > Metazoa > Chordata > Mammalia > Artiodactyla > Monodontidae > Delphinapterus > Delphinapterus leucas. Next base: position 16,803,631 of record NC_143130.1, on the reverse strand, counting down.
TGTTTGACCTCTGTTTATGTGTTAACCAAATTTCATCTAGTTATTTCCCAAGAACAGCTAAGTATTACACAGGAAATGCTTGTTTCCTCATGTGATTTGGTTAAATCCCCCATTTATGTCTTGACCAGAAAACAGATTCTCAAAGTTTGAAAAAATCAGAATCTTCATTTCTTCTTTCTCAGTCCCATGCCAATATTATTTGATATTATTCAGTAAAAAAAAAAAAAAAATTGTGCGTGTGTATATCATATGCCAGTATCACTAGTGGGTACCGGATACAGAAAGACCAGTAACGCTTTGTTTGTTGTTTTTGAAGGGGTTACGGTGAATGGGGAAAGCAGGACTTGTAAATAGATATTTTACAGTTTAGGATGGTAAATCCTATGTCTGAAGGGTAAGTAAGATGTTTTCTAAGTTGCCGCCGGTCTGGTTGTGTGGGCAGTTTCACTTTCCTCTCGTCACCTGCATCACATTTAACATTTACTTTCTTCTTATTAACCATCAACCTCTGATTTAGAGATTAAAACTAAAATCTGACTTAGAGATTGTGAAACCCTTTCACACTGACAAAGTTTGTCCCCATCACTGTTCCCATATTATAATGAAATAAGGTCCTGATCATTGTCAGTTGGAAAGGAACTAGGTAGAGTTTAAACGTGAAGTTGTTACTGATCTGTTAGTACCTATGGAATATGGAAGGGAGAGACGAACAATTTTACTACCCACCCCCCTGGGATTTAAAAGCCTGTAATCTATTTCAGAAGGTGGAGATTATCTGAATAAGGAGATAGCAAATGAAACCAGGCAGTCTGTAAGGGCCAGCTGAGAGTCACAGAGAAGTGTGTGATAAGAATTCAAAGCACCCCTTTTCCTTGTCAGGTAATTAAAAAGAAGAACGGGTTCTGTAGATAAGACCGATACAGGAAAGCAGGTCTTTTAAAAATGTTTGTTTGTTTGTTTTGGTACAGACTTCGATCTGTTTGCCCACCTTAGAAAGAAGATAACGGATGGCGTGATTGCTCCCCCTCTGACTTTACTCTTACTCTTAGGTTCACAGCCGGGTGTGATTAACTAGAAAGGAATGCAAAATATGGTGACTGGTGAGGGACAGATTTTGCCTGAATTTGATAGATTCTGATGAGATGATGGGGGTGGGGGGGAAGATGAGATGCCTTGGATAAAGATGTCCTCAACTTTGAAAACAGGAACTGTGGCTATAAAGTAATAAAGTCGACTCTAAAACAAACATAACCGGAGCTTTTACATGGAAGGATACCTCCAACTAATGTCATCAGCTATGCTTCCATTGCTCAAAAGCAATTTTGAAGTGGCCTCTGGTTAACCATGGGGATAAAAACAGCCTTTTTGTGTAGAGTCATTACTTCCAAACTCTGGGGTCCCTAGGGTTGCCAGAGCACCTCATGCAGCTTCCCTGTCCCGTTTTCGTGCTCTGAACTGAAGTCTGATTAGCTTGCCCTCCCTCCACGGCTGTTCACCAGCCGGGACTGTTGCTCAGAGGAAATCTTTATGTCTCTCCAGCCCCTACCTCCTCATTAACAGACAGAGCAGCTGCAATTGATTCCTCCTGCAATTTCTGTGTGGCCCTTGGACCCCTGGCAGGATGCCCAGCGCCTCTGCCACGGATGGCTAGTAATGTGCCCTCCAAGAGAACATCTGATCTCAAAGTGCTAATGGCTGAAAATTGGGGGGAAGTCCTTATCCAAGGGCCATCTTTTGATCAAGGAGGGGCCCTCCGCCTCAGAGGAAATCTTTCCTGTTTACAGACTGCTGGGGCTTTGAAAGCCCTGGCAGGCTGTGGGCCAGGCTCCTTAGCTTTTACGCAAAGGGGCCAAACAGGATGAGACCAGGATGGAAACTGAATATCATAGGAACTCAGAAGGGCAGGAAGTAACAACATAAGAGGGAATTCTTGATTAAAAGTATAATTGGAAAGGTTTGTGCTGGGAGGGTAGGAGATAATGGTATTAAAATATGTCTGGATTGTGTACATGTTTATAGTTAAGAAAGCCATTAGCCCACCTTTTCTTCGGTTTTGTTTCCCTTGTCACGCATGTTATTCTCCGGAGAAATCTGAAATATTTTTTCTACCTCAAAACGCTGTGCTAAGTGCGTTTGGGAGAAAAGACAAACTTCATTATTTTAAATATTACTTTATATGTGAAATAGAACCTGGGAAAGACCTTATTATCCTTCGTAGAATTAATTATTCTAGAACTAATTATTAGGAAATTGAAAATTGTGTGTAAAGGTTAAAGATGCTATTCACAATGCTTTTTCCACACGCCGTTCTCTAAGAGTGACAGATGTTTGTGAACCTTTAAGAAAATGGCTCAAAAGTCGGGCATTACTATGCATTGCTTCGAAAACTGTGTGTGTGGTGGTGACTGGTGAAATCCCGCTTGTGGAATCAAGATCCCCACCAAACGCCCCGCTCATTTTCCAATCCGGCTCCTAGCACCACCCGGCCCCCAAGAGACCCCTGAGCCCCACCCACCGGGTCTATCTCCACACCCAGGTTGAGCCACCCACGGTCCACGGTTCCAGACGTAAGTCAGTAGTAACAGGTTTTATCATTGTCGTCCTGTGACAACCAGAGAATAAATTGTCCTTACCACACGCTCTGTGTTGCAGAAAATGTGCTCGTGCAGAATTTAGTATCAGCCTCCTTGCTTCGCACCCAACAGGTGATATTTATGGGCTGTTTACAAGTTGCTCGCATATGGCATTCTAAGGAGGTTAGTAACTTTCATATGCTGTCATCCAGTTTATTTATTTTATGAAAACCTCCCTCCAAAGGTCAGCCCTCTTTGCCTACCTCCCTAACTTCAGGCTGAAGGAAATATCCTGAATGTATCTCAAGGCAGAAGAGTTAAATAGGCTTTCCTGCTCTCCCCATGTAGGGCTCCCACGCATGCGTCTCTAACTTGACGCTCCAGACGGAGCCCAAGCGGGAACCCGGTAGTGGCTCTTTTGATGCCGGTGATGCTACAGTCGTGTTCCTTTGCGTGGAAACGTCTGCCTGCTTTGGACTTGGCTCAGTTCACATGGAGGAGAGACAGGGCAACAGCCCTGTGGGAAGGACTGTGGTCAGCACAGGCGGTCAAGCCAGCGCACCTCCCAGAAGCTGCCCGCAGCAGTCCTACTCCTGCTTCTGTGGGTCCAGGACAGCAGGTAGCAGCGCTTCCGAAATCCTCTCCCCGCTACCGGCCAGAGTGGGGCTTCAGGCCTCCGGCACAGCAGAGGCAGTGACAGAGCTGTCCCCGAGAACAGTCCAGACTTTACAGTCCTCCTGCCAGGTGGACACGCAAAATGTGTAGAGATTTTTATCGCTGCCAATGAAACAGGAGGAAGGTGTCTTCTTGTCCTTTTGAAAGCTAAGCTAAATGGGTCATTGGAAACATTTCACTAGCACTGGTTTGAAGAGAAGTCCAGGTGGATTCCCATGGCCGTGAAGAGGACACAGGTGGGCAGGCACCTGGGGACTGTGAAAAGGCAAGTGTCTGGAAGGTCAACAACGTTGTTCATCCTGATTTGGTAGGAAGTAGGAGAGAGCAGCAAGCTCAGAGCATGAACTTTTTCAAGTGACTTTTCCAGATCACAAAGGTCATCTTTTCCCTTTTCACGGATGCTCTTTATGTAAGTAGAGAGCATTTAGCAACCCAGGGTTCAGGTAGGGAAACCGGGAGGAGGCCCAGGGATCCCCACAAAGTGCAACATCTGCTCTCAAGGCCACCAGGACCAATTCGTGATTCTCAACCAAGCACATCCCTCAGAATCAACCGCCTGCAGCAATTTAAAAAAAATACCCGGAACTGGTTCCTGCCTCAGCCGTCTGGAACTACAGTTCTAGGGATGGCGCTCACGAAGGACCAGAGACAGTTCTGTGAGCAGAACAGAATGAGGGGGATTTCCCGGTGGCACAGTAGTTAAGAATCCACCTGCCAATGCAGGGACACGGGTTTGAGCCCTGGTCCGGGAAGATCCCACATGCCACGGAGCAACTAAGCCCGTGTGCCGCATCTACTGAGCCTGCGCCCTAGAGCCCACGAGCCACAACTACTGAGCCCGTGAGCCACAACTACTGAAGCCCATGTGCCTAGAGCCCCTGCTTCGCAACAAGAGAAGCCACCGCAATGAGAAGCCCACGCACCGCAAAGAAGAGTAGCCCCCACTCACCGCAACTAGAGAAAGCCCACATGCAGCAACGAAGACCCAACGCAGCCAAAAATAAATAAAATAAATAAATTTATTTTAAAATAGATAAATAAAAGAACAGAATGAGGCCCCATCTCTGACCCAAAGGCTGCTGTTCTGGGCAAGCCTGTGGGCCTGGTGGACCCCTGCTTGGAGAGCTAGTGGACAGAAGGAAGAGCAGTCCGAGGGGGGAAAGGTGGGTTTCCGTGGTGGTGAGGGGGGCAGAGTTGGCTTATCCTGCAGAAGGAATAAGGCGTGGCTTCCTCAGCCCTAACCCAGGGTCAGCCACTTACTCTGTGACCTTGGGCTTACTCAATGGAACCTTATTAAACCTCCTTGCTCTCAACTACAAAGTGGACCTAAAATCAGTACCTTGTGGGGTTATTGGGTATAAAATGAGATTATGCAGGGAAAGTACCTAGTTAAGGTCCTGTCACAAGTCGGTGTTCATGAAGAGTAGGTAGTAGAAGTTATAGTAGTGATGGTGGTGGAGGAATATTTTGATTAGTGGGAAGAATATGGAGTTTACTTTCTAGCAGCGTGCCAGCCTAGACCTATCATGGTAACAGCTGCAATTCATATTGTGCCTCTGTGTGCCTGGTGGTGGGTGGGGATGATGTTTAATCCCCACAAGCACGCTGCAAGACATTCTCATTCTCATTTTACTAAAGAGGAAGCCAAGTATAAAAAGGTTATAAGATCAGCCTAAGAAGAAGACCTAAATAGAAATTTCTCCAAAGAAGACATACAGATGGCCAAGAAGCACATGAAAAGCTGCTCAACATCACTAATTATTAGAGAAATGCAAATCAAAACTACAATGAGGTATCACCTCACACCGGTTAGAATGGGCATCGTCAGAAAATCTACAAACAACAAATGCTGGAGAGGGTGTGGAGAAAAGGGAACCCTCTTGCACTGTTGGTGGGAATGTAAACTGATACAGCCACTATGGAGAACAGTATGGAGGTTCCTTAAAAAACTAAAAATAGAATTACCGTATGATCCAGCCATCCCACTACTGGGCATATACCCAGAGAAAACCGTAATTCAAAAAGACACATGCACCCCAATGTTCATTGCAGCACTCTTTACAATAGCTAGGTCATGGAAGCAACCTAAATGCCCATTGACAGATGAATGGATAAAGAAGGTGTGGTACATATATACAATGGAATATTACTCAGCTATAAAAAGGAACGAAACTGGGTCATTTGTAGAGACGTGGGTGGACCTAGAGACTGTCATACAGAGTGAAGTAAGTCAGAAAGAGAAAAACAAATATCGTATATTAGCACATATATGTGGAATCTAGAAAAATGGTCCAGATGAACCAGTTTGTAAGGTAGAAATAGAGACACAGATGTAGAGGACAAACGTATGGACACCAAAGGGGGAAAGCAGGGGGGGATATTGGGATTGACATATATACACTAATATGTATAAAATAGATAACTAATAAGAACCTGCTGTATAAAAAATAAAATAAAAAATTTTAAATAAATAAGTAGCTGAAAAAAAAGAAAAATCTGCCGAAGAGTACGGAACTTGAGGTGGTAAATGAGGGTTTGAAGCCAGATCCTTCTGATGCCAAAACCACGGCCTGTATGTTGCCCAGCCAGATGCTTGGCTAGGGGACCTTGTGTTCCCCAACCAGGGAAACAGAGATTATGGAGTCCCCGTCAGCCTGACTAGTTACAAGTGTGGTTATTTCCTGAGCAGTAGGTGAAAAGCACTTGGGATCTTGGGAACTCGGGTTAGAACATGAAGGGGGCCCTTCTACTTCAAGATTGAAAATTCACGAGGCATTTCTTGGGGTTAAGAATGGCTGTGTACACACAGAAACAGCTCTTTCAGATCCGTGAGACGCTCAGCCTGGGCGGTCAGGGCACACCTGCATCTCTAAGTGCCCAGCAGGTGAGTCCTGGTCACCCAGGGTAGACATAAACTGACCGTGACTTTTATACGCTACTCCTGGCACCTGTGCTGAAAACAGGCTCTCTGGCAAGATCCCTTTCACCAAATGAAAAAATGTTTCCGGAGATCCCAAGATCTTGAAAACCTCGCTTGTCTCCATAAAAATATGTATATTTTATGCCTGCCAAAATGAGTGAGATTAACAGGAAAATGAATTTCAACTGTGAACTGAAGTTGATAAGTATATTATTAACAGGAAAATATGGTACTTTTTTTCAAGGATAATGTAACGCTTAGGAATTTTTTCTTAGCGCAGCTGATTTTCTCCCAGAATCTCATTTTCTAGGGCCATGAGGCCCTAGGATTCCAGTCAGTCACCAAGAGGGTCAATCTCTGTTTTCCCCTCCCCTCCCTGTACCCTTGGGGACTGTCCAATTTAGGACAGTTCATCCTGCTTTTAAGCCCCAAAGCATTTGAAGGAAAAGTAGTTTCCTTAGAACAAGATGTACTTTGACTACATGAGATGTAAGGTAGGAAATAAAATATGCAGAGGCCCCAGCAGTATTCCAGAATCCTTATTTATATTCAATCTAAATCTAAAGAAACAGAAATTCATAACAAACAGCTTCTAAAAACATCCTTGGAAAAAACTGTTAACTCAGATTACGGTTGAACTAGTCTCCCCTTAAAAGTGCGCTGCTGCTTATAATAAGACACAGCCCCGTGGCCTTAACTAAATTTGCCATAAATTATATGGCACCACTGTAGACAACAGTGTTTGTTTTGTATTACAGTTTGTGTTGACCTCCAGTTTGTGATTTGTAATCAATATGTAGAGTATTTGAAGTTGTGCTGAATGACTTTTCTTTGTTTAAATTGGATTATTAGAACTGAGATGCTAATCCCATCTGGGCTCTGGTGACCCTGTCCCTTCCAGGGAACCCACTGCCTGGCCTGAACCAGCCTTGGTGTGCAGCCTTGGGCCTGCTCCCATCCCCCCCACAAGCTCTAGAGTAAGGATGGCCCCTTGTGCCTCCCCTGGGTCAGGGGGCAGTTACTGCCCGAGATAGACCCTCCCCAGCTCTCCTGTCCACATCCAGGCCCTCCCTGAGGGTCCAGAGACATCTTGTCCTCCTCCTTCAAGCCGGTTTGGAGATTTCCGGCTGGCTTGGGTATAAGGAGTAGTATTAAGATGAAAAGAACCTTTTTTCATGAGTCTACTTAGAGTCACTAAAAGGAAAAGGAGACTGAGAGTTCCAGAACAATCGAACTTAGAGAGGTCAGTGGACCAAGAGGCAGCCTGGCTTCAAACAGACCTTCCTGTCTGGCTGCGGGCTCCTGCCTGAGGATATGACTGAAAGAAAAGTGTTTGTCAAACTTACGAATATACTGACCCCCTTTGATAGAAAAGATGTCCATAGACCTTTCACATTGAAAACTATTTTTTATTATAATCTTACTTATTATACATATCCCCAAAATTTATTCATCTTTTATTTATGCTTAAATTCCCCCTAGAATAAATAAAGCAGTGCAAGTTTACACACTCATCCCAACCAAACTGCAAAACCCAGACACTCAGATAACAACCTCGATTTGATGTAATGAATGATGGCATTTGGTAGAAACAAAATCCTTCTTACTGGGTAACGTAATAATGGTAGGATGTGTTTGCAATTTTATGCTTTACTTGTTATTAACTTATTTTCCTTGAGTTTCAGCATGATGGACAACCCTTTTAGCCATTTTCACGGTCTTTGCTTGTTTTCAATTTTTTTTTTGTTTAATTTGTTTTAGCCACTGATGGCTTAAATTCATAGTCTGTTAATGGTGGATTAATTTAATGGTGTACCCCAAAATATCATGTTGGATAAAACCCTTTTAATGAGAAGTTCTACACTGCCCACTTATGCCTAGAGTTGCTATGGGTGAGCTACGGCTTATTGATTTCCCAGTGAGTAGACCATGGTGCCAGCAGCCAGGATGCTGGTTTTCTTAAGAGTTCAGTTCTCTGTTACTTCTGGTTCCCAAGAGATGAGTCATTCTCCCTCCACTGGGTCTTTGTCCACACGGGGAGCTTTCTTGTGGCCTGCACGTGACGTGCATTTAATCATAAACACAAATACTCATGTGCCTGCAAAAACACACGGCAGTATTCCTTATATGGTGGTGACCGAGGTGGTGTTTGGGTTGAGCTTTTTAAAAGATAATCATCAAAATGAAAACCTACAGTTTCTAAATTCTTTTATAACTGTCTGACACTTGAAGAATGACCAGCTTGAGATCCACCGCCCACATCTGACATATTAGAGATGGTATCAGAGCAAGTCAGAGGCTCTGGGCTGTGACCGGAGGCTATGATGGAACCGGAGCACAATGTGACTATTTTGAATCCCAGTGTGTTTTTATGCAAAGGGCCTTGGAGATCTTCTAGAGCAAACCCCTTAGGGTGTAGATGAGGAAACAAAGGCCCGGAGAGGTAAGGTGAGTCACCCAGCATCACCCAGCTGTTCAGCAGCAGAGTTTGACTTCCAATTCTGCCCTCCTGGTTTCTTGGCCAAGGCCATCCCCATCACAGCTGCCTGCTGCAACTCGGACAGCTTAGTGGATGGGTAGCTATGACACTGAGGAAATAGTCCTTGTTTAATGTTATTATTATTGCTCAGGTGTAATACAGATGTTGGTTCTCTCCCAGGTTCACGTATATAGGGTGAACCCTTCAGGATTTTACAAGAAGGGCATATTCTTTTCTTCCTCATTAACTTTCAGACACTTACTCTTCTGGCCTGTTGTATCTCTCAGCATAGTTACTAGAAATGGGTTTTGCTGAAGCATTATTCTGCAAAGAGACTAAGCCCCCCAAAGAGAAGTGATGCCATGAGGAAGAAGTTAGATGTGGAATTAGACTTCTGCTACACTGTCACATTCTGAGAGCTTACTCCCAAATTCAAATCCTGCATCTGAGAGATGCAGGAATCTTGCCACTACATAAAACGTCATGTATACATAAAAATCAGTATGTGATCAATGCCTTATATTGATAGAAATGCACTGATTTTAACTTGAGGCTGTAACCCCTGCTCTGATTTTATATAAACAAGTCCTGCTTAGTTGGATTTGCTCACACCTACCTGGCATTGTTCAATGGTAACGTGAAATAAAAAATATATTTAATTGGTATTAGGGATTTCTTCAGGTTGCCTGATTAAAGAACATTATCCACATTACACCTGTGACGGATGAAAGAATACACATTGGATGTGGATGAGTGAAATTCATTCATTCACATGGGCATGCAAAAATTGCTAAGTCCACAGTATGGCAATAGTGCCACCTCCCTATTATGCAAATCAGCTGTGTTTTAAGGGATTTTTGTGGATTTTGAGTGTGTGTGTGTGTGTGTGTGCGCCCGCTATTAGTAGATGTCAAGCATTCTTCTTTCAAAGATAATGAATATGTTTTCTGTTTTCTTCCCTTTGCTGAATGCTGACTGAGTGTGTTTTAATAGGAGAAGTACTGGATTTGCAAGAGAGAATCCAGAATTCAACACTAACTCTGCTGCAGACTGTTGGTCGTATGACCTGTGGTCCACATCACTTACTAGGGTCTCTGCTTCCTTATTTGTTACATTTAGGGGTCAGAGAAGATGCCCTCCAAATTCCCTTCTGTAATTCTGGTTCCTGATAGTTTTCTTTGTTTCTAGCACAATGAAATGAATTGTATTTGGTTAAATACACCATCACCATTGTAAAGACATAATAGTGCAAACAGGTTGTAAAATTCTAAGGAAGCACTTTGTTTCTGTTTTCCTCTGCACTGGATGCCAAGATATCTACTAAAGATGTTACAATTAAAGTTTACTGGGCCAAAAACATTCCAGGGAAGGAAAAGTCTGGAAAAAGTCCCTGTCTGGATTAGTGTGTTGAAGTTAATATTTTATAAACACTTCTTATCTCGTCTGAAAAGAAATAGAGAATTTGAGTATAGTGGGATAAAAATAGCTTGTTATTTAAGTACATGTGCATATGTACATTTAAATAAATTTGGAAAAAGAAGAAATGGTATGAAAATAAAATAAGACAGATTGGAACAGTCTGGTAAAATTTGTTTTAAAGTCAGGGTCATGGAATATAGGAAAAAGTTACCAGGGAAGCTGTGGACTTTCTTCCTTTGGACAGGCACAAATCTGCTCACTTGCCTGAGTGGGATTAGGTTATCCAAATGAACCCAGAGCCTTTTCAAGCCCTTTGATGTTATGATTCCCACCAAAATGTTCAGACACTTGGCCTCTGGAGGTTCAGTGTGAATGTCAGCATAGTGGCACAGACATAAAAACTTACTTTCCTCTTGACCTTATTTGTAGTTAAGCATTAACTAAGTCAATCAGAACCCTTGGAAATGTATATTTTTTGAGTGAAGATGTTTAAAATCACTTTGCTTATTGTTCAGAAATATGCTAGAGAGACAAAAGAGTCCATAAACAAGCGTTGGTAGAATTCTGTTCTTCGTGAAAAATTAGGAAAGAAGTAAATCCGTAGAGAAGATTTGCATTCTTAACCAACAGAAGTGGGAAAACATGTTTGAAACGTCTGTGGAAAAGTACTAGCTAGGCAGTCAGAAGTCCTGAGTCTTTTGACACTAAAACTAACTCTGTGATCTTGGGCGATTCAGCCTCCCTGCGTCTCCGTTTCCGTATTTAACATAAAGAGATGGAACCAGTTCATTTCATTTCAGCTTGAGGATTGATGTAGATAACCCTCTCTATGCGGTGTATATAATTATAATATACACCTCTTCTAAATTGTATCCCAATTTCATTAATTCTCTGCTTCCAGGAAAAACTTTGTAACCCATGTTTTGAATGGTTATGGTCAACAAATCTGCAGGCTCTTTGAGTTTTTTTTTCTAGAATTCTTGCCAATATTTTCTCTTTGGAAAACTGCATATTTGGTCCACTTTCTGTGCTCCCATTAATTTCTCACCGCGCCCCAGGTCTCCACAACACACTTCTGTTCAGTGACTCGCTATGGTTGCTGTCGTTCGCAGCTGTCTGGAAAAGTCTTGTCTCCAAATTACAGTGGCTTTCTTTTCTCTTGCCCTGAAGCAACAGATGATGGGAGAGATATGTGTATGTTTCTGTTCTTCAGGGTCAGAGCTGGCTGGCACGTAAAATTCTTAACCCTCCAGTTTAATCCAAATGCAATGAATCACAAAGTAAATGCAAACCAAGGGCTGCATATCCCAGAGGGATTATGTAAGTGAAATTAATTTTTAAAACCAGATTGCCTTAGTTAAGCCTGGGATCTTAATGTGTGCCAACAAAAATGTCCCATCAGCCTACCAAGGTACCTGAGACTTACTGCCCAGATAGTAGCTGAAAATTTGAACTTGGCAGTTTTATGGATTGGTTTGTATCTAAAAAGCAGGCAGCTTTTAAGAACCCTGAATAAAGGTTGCTTTCTGCGGACACCTATGGTGTGACTATCTGTAAAAAGTACCCAGTCATTTGTCCCCTCCTCAAAGTGCTATTGGCAGAAAAAGACTTGGTGTTTAATCCATAACCTGCTATGCACTGCACCCCACAGTGGCAAAGCACACACAGAGCCAGAAGAAAGAGATCAAGAAAGCATTAAAAATGTCAGGCCACAAGACCATGTTTAAATGATTAGGTGAGACACCGTCTTGGTTTAACAATGGCCAGGAACACCTCGGGGCCTGACCTCCCCACTGGCTCTGTTTTGATGGGTTATTGCAATCTGCTCCGAAATTGAATTTCAGTTTGTTCGATAGCATTTTGCAGTAAATAGGAGTGCCTGTGGTATCTCGTTTGTGAATCTTGATGTAATAATCAGAGGTAATTGAAGCATGCACAAGCCACAGACTTATGACATGTTTTTAAACAAGTATTGACTGATATGAAACTAATTTAACAAAAACTGGAAATCAGACTCCACCGAGAAGGTGTGCACAGAATACAGAGTTCGTTGCAAATGCACCAAGTTTGGCTTTAAAAATGGCACGTTCAGATTTCCTTACTTTTCCTGAAGGAGTTTGGGTGCAACGTACTGACAGGCAAGGTTGTGACCCTAGGACTTGGGCTAATCACCTGACGACTAGAGTTAATCGTTTCTCAGTCCTGGGGTTTGGGTTAACCTGTCCGTCGTCTGTCATCTCCACCTGCCTCAGTGGCTCCCATGGATAAGAAAATCTCTTGGTAAGGGAAGCCCACAAAATTAACTCCAAATGGCAGTGTTTTGTGCAGACTAGCATAGATTTGGAATCTTTTTATTTATAAATTCATCTTCCTTAGATAAGATTGTAATCTTCTGTATTTATGCTCATGCATACACCAATATATGTGCATACAGGCATATCCCATGTAGGTATATCCTCACTTACGAAGTGCCTGCTGGACTTATATTCATTTTAATGTAAGTTCAGTACTAAAAAGGAGAAATAAAAGAACAAAACCTGTAATTTACATCTCTAAAAGCCATACAACAGACAGATTATTAGAGCAGGGCGTGAAATTCTCCTTAGACTCTGGATTTCAAGCGGGGTGAAAAGCATTTGAGGATAAGAATTTGAAATTCAGATGATGAAAAAAATAGTCGAAAATGTTGGCTTCTACAGATACTGACCTTAAATACAAACGGTGGTGAATTTTTGCGTTCAGGCACTAAAGAAAGGAGAATGGGGGCTTCCCTGGTGGCGCAGTGGTCGAGAGTCCGCCTGCCGATGCAGGGGACGTGGGTTCGTGCCCCGGTCCAGGAAGATCCCACGTGCCGCGGAGCGGCTGGGCCCGTGAGCCATGGCCACTGAGCCTGCGCGTCCGGAGGCTGTGCTCCGCAACGGGAGGGGCCACAACAGTGAGAGGCCCGCGTACCGCAAAAAAATAAAAAAAAGAAAGGAGAATGAATTGTGTGTAGTGCACTCAGAAGATCAGTATAAAAATAAAGCCTGTGAAACCTTATGATGCTTGTCCCCTGACTGAAGGAAGCCGCGGACAGTGATAATGCAGGCAGGAGCATAACGGGGAGAAAATAATGAACAGCTTCATTAGGCAAAACTCACCGTTTGTATGTGTTTCGAACACATACTAATGTCCATTGGATTGAGACTTTACGTGGAGCAAATTACTTTAAAAGGTCATGAATTACAGCTTCTTAACATACGATTCAAAATGCATAAATGTCACCCTTATCCGTAACACGACCAAGGATGGCTGAAAAGTTGAAGTCTAAACATGGTATTTTTCTAAATAGAAATCTTGAGGACATGGACCTCATTAGAACCATCATTCCACCTGTGGAAACTGAAACAGGTAGGCTTGACATAAGTGTCTAGGGATTTATAGACATAGAGCTTATTATCACTAATAGGAATTGGGCTCTTGAATCCAAGAACATCTAGATGAGGCTGTGCCCCTAAGTATTTGGTGTTCCCTTCCAAAGAGACGTTGTTGTCATGATGGCTGTTTTCATAAGGTTTAATGTAATTGGAACAAAAGCAGAACACAGTTCCTTGAGTTTTCCCAAAAGCAATTTACGTGATTTGTAGAAAAAAATTTTGAAAGTGTAAGACGTTTTCTTTCAGAACTATTTACTAAACAGTTTACAAGATCCCGATTAAATGATGTTAAAATATGAATACATAGTTATGCCATGTTTGTTCTCATTTTTCTTGTTTATTTATTTTCTCAACAAGCATGAACTTGTTTCCCAGGAAACTGTTTTTGTTTCTGACTCTCAGAAAAATCCAAGATAAATAGAGAGACATATTTTCTATCCACAAGAAGTATAATCTTATCAGGGAAATAAATAAGTCATGGTAACACCTAAGAAAATAATTCCAGGTCAGCATTGGGCAAATGTATGATTACTCAGTCCGTACTGGCTCAGGGCTCCATAAATTCAAGTGGAGGAAACATTTACAGGCGACTGAGTCTAAGAAAATCTTCACAGAACAAGTGAACCTTGAGTTGGGCTTTGAAAGTATGGAATTTGGATCGGCAGAAAAAGGAAAAGAGAAACTCCTAGGGAAGAGATGCCAGAATAATTCTGTGCAGTTATCCTTAGATGCGGGACATCAGGGCAGTTGTCCCTGACCTTTGGAAGAGTTAACACTATCCCAGGGTGGTAACTGGTCAGAGATGTCACGGAGTCCCCAGGACTAGCCAGGGCATGGCTCCTTCAGTTTGTGCTTTAAAATGAAAACCCTGCAACTAGTACCTGGACATGCATTTGACCTCCAAATCACCCTTTCCAATTTCCTTTTTGCTCTGCCATTTATCTTTTAGGATTCATGTTTTATCTTTTGACTTTTTTTAGGGCCATTATCAAAAGTCATATTAACCAGGTTTAAACACTGTTTTTAAAAGTTCAGTTTAGAGCAAGAAGGAAATGCTGCGTTTTGTTTGCAGCCCTAGCAAAGCCTGGGCTTACAGCCTTCCTGAGACAGCCCTGCAGCTGTGAAATAGGAGAGCACGGTCTGGAGGCCGTGGAAGATGCGCTGCTATAGAAGTGTCCTCGGACTACCTTCCCCTGGCACAGCTTCCGTTTCTTTTACCTCCCCCCAGCCCCCAGCACCCGTGCTACCTCTAGTCCCTGACAGCGAGGTCCAGACCCAGGGGCGAGGAGTCAGCTCTCTGTCTGGACCACCACTCAGACCCTGGACTCCATTCCAGGTGCTCTGGGTGACTCTGGGCAAACCATTCAGGAGTTAATTCAGTTGATTCACTAGTGAATTCAGTAATGAGTTGCCTGTGAAGCCAGTGGTTTGACAAAATTGACCGGCTGGTCTAGGAGTGATGTGGACACAACTGCAGAAAAGACATCCTCACATGTCATAGGATGCTACCGGTTCACTCTCTCTTTTCAAGCCTGTACCCCAAGGACAAGCATAAAAGCCTTCTCAGCTATTCAGAAAAGAGTGCTACATATATATAAGCTATTACTACTTTTTTCACCGAAAATTTTATATATATAATTATAAGCTATTGCTATTTTTTCACCAAAAATTCTGTATATATAATTATAAGCAATTATAAGCTTGTATATAAATATAAGCTATTACTACTTTTTTACCACAAATTATATATATATGTGTGTGTGTATGTATTTCACACATGCTAAGAATACTTTCTTCGTTAATTGCAAAGCATAATGGGAGTAAAAAATAAAAGCTTTTGCTAATGGTCTTCTACCATTTGTATGGAAGAATTCCATTGAAGAGATCAATATTATTACTGTTCAAACATTTACCCAGCCAGTGTTTGACATGTCTGTCACACATTAAGGGGAAAGTATGTTTGAAGACATTGGATTTTAACGAAGAAAAATTAGAGAAACCTCCAGTTGAAGTTATTATATGTAAAGACTGCCAAACCCAACATTACTTCTGCTTCGGTAGTATTTGAACTGTTGTTAACCTGTGTTTCTGAGTGTACATTCATCAGTGAATAATTAGGGAGGAATTCAGTAGTAAGTCACTGATAGAAAGCCCATTTGACTTCCAAATTTACAAAAGCCTGTTTTAAGGTTTAAAAGATTATGGAGGCTGTGTGTGTGTTTAACTAGTGAAAATGGGTATTTTGTCTCTGTCTGGGAAAGAGAATAATTACAATCTGAGTCATTCAGGGAAGTGTCCTAGATCAGTGACATTTTTGCAATGCAGCAATAATCTTACTATATTACACACACAGAAAGGTGTTAAAGGGACTATCGGTTGGTATGGAATTACATAGTAGTGTGAAGAGGAAAGCAGTAAGAGAAAATTCAACATCGAAAGTTAACAGTTACAAAAAGAGGAATGTTCTCTGTCCAGAATTTGGAGATTTGGGCTGGCATACTTAGTTTGTAAAAGAAAAATCATCAGGATAAATTAAATTTTTTCTTTAGTATCAGAAAGCCAACACTCAAAGTCGATGTGGAAATTGTGTTAAATTGTCACCCAGGCATCATTTGACCTCTGGCTCCATCCACGGGGGGTCCTGGATCAGCCCTTCCTTCTGCTCCACACCTTCCTGGATCCTCGCTCCCCAGAGCTGGTTTTTCGTTCCCAGGACAAGACCCTAACTCTAGATCACCTAGTCCCAAATCAGTAAGAAGGGCAGAGTCTGGAGCATGTGGAATGGAGGAGAAGGAAGGCAGAAAGGTTCTGGAAAGAGAGGAGAATAGAAGTCTGGCCCTCCACCCTGCCATTGGTGGCACAGATACCACCCCAAGTCCCCAAAACTCAGTTATAGAGCCTTTGAAATGGATACATGCTTTCAAAGTTCTCAGCATCCCTGGGTTGCTAAAATAATGATGTCACATCAGCCTTCAAGCAATTAGAGAAGTTTCTATACTTATCTGTGTTTTGCCTGTTTTTTTTGTGTGTCGATCTAATAAATGAATTCTTGGAATTTTTCTCTTCTTACAGTACTAACAAAGTGAGAGATGAGGGGCGTGATGGCTATGCTTAAAGAGCTGCAAGGCTCTCGTGTGCAAGAGGAACTAAATGTGGTCTTAGGATCAATGGGTGGAAACTGTATTAAATAATGAAGAAATATTTATTGAGGGAACAGATCTGAGGCAAAGTCAGGAAGGCTTGGGATCATTGCCAGGCAATGAAGATGGGCCAAACTCCCTGCCTGGACTCAGTGTGTTTCCTCTTCCTGGAGGTTTTTGAAGAAGGCTGAGAAATCCCTTGGTGGAAATCTCAAATTAGAAGTAGACCCTGATGATCATAGAGACCCTTTTCATCACCTCCTAAAAAGTGAGATGCAATGGTTCATCTTTCAACATAATACTGTAGAAAGTTCTGATTCTTGTGTTAACTGGATTTGAAATATGCCATTCCTTCAGTGTTCTGGGCTTCAGTTTTCTCATCTGTAAAATGTATCCCTTAGATCTCTTCCCACGGTAAACTTTTGCTAGTTCTATTCATCGTGTTCACCTTAACATTAACTAGGTAGTAAAACCAGTGTGTTCCTGATTCCTGTGCTCAGAGAGACTCCGGATTCAGCCATGCCCAGTGCATTTGTCAGCGTCAGTTGAGTCCCTTTTACTGAGTATAGGCACAGTCTTACATATCGGCACCGTATTTACGTATCTTATGTATCGGCACCGACTGTCAGAAACAGTCGCTAAAACAGTTTTTCAAAGCACTGATTCAAATTAAATTTCTAACATGTAAGGCAGAATAGGAGAAGGAATTCGGTTGCCAAATTTACCTCCATCTTCCCAAATTTATGTCATCATTTACGAAGTTGATTCCCTTCCTCCCTGGATTTTTTATTATTTCTGACCTGTGGCTAGTGCAAAGTAAGTGACTTTTCAAAATAGCACGTAGAAAATACTTTCTGAGCAACACGAGTTCCACCTCTATTGTGTAATAAGAGGGTCTTACGATCAATGAAATTGGTATATGTTGGGTTAAACCAAGTTAAATCAAGGTTTCATACCCATGGGACTTCTCAGAGCCTTCTACTGACACAAATTATGGATATTCACAAAAGGAACATTATGATATGCAGCGTTCCCAAATGATTTTGGGAAAAAAACATTCTTTTCAGAAGTATTTCATAAGACTGGTATTCTGAGGGACACATTTTAGGGCCAGTTTCCTACGATTTCTGCTTCCTACTTTAAACAAAACGAAACAAAACAGCAAACAAGAGATCGGAAAGAGATGAAAACAATAATAATGTGATCAAGGCAATTTACCATTATAAGAGGGAAATGCAATCCGAATTAATGAAATATCTGAAATATGGGGTATTTTTAAAGTAATACAACTTCAAGAGCTGCAGTGTTTTAAATGTTTCCCCTAAAAAGATTCTCAAAGGATCTGTTTTATCATGTATTTGTAAATGAGCACTTATTTGCCCTCAAATCAGGAACCAAAATGCGGGAAACTGCCTTATTCCTATCTCTCCCTGTGACTGTACACTGTCAATTCTCTTAATAAACTTTATAGATATAAAGCGCAGTGAACTTTAGCCCTCTACATTAAGACCGTTCAAAGAACTTAGGCTGTGAAATGTTAAATTGTTTTATGTATTCTGGTTTTCGGTGAAAAAAAAATCTCCTTTCCTTATGAAATAATTAGTCGAAGTAAGGAAGGTGGAGTACAGCTTTCTCTCTCCTATGCGTACCTGTCTTGTTTTTACAGCTGAGTCTTTAGTATTATCAAGGGGAACTTTTTATACCTTTCTCTAGCTTGTGCTGTGCTTAGGAGAAGCATGTGTTTGAAAATGCTCCCTTTATGCAATGTTTTATTTTAGCTAACTTGACCCTTTTCCCTTTTCCTTTCTGTTAAGCTTACCATAAAGATGTTTTGGGGCTGGGGAGTGCTTTAGATGGTAGGATGAGGGCTATATGATCTCCTGGTTGGGTTAAATCCATGCTCCAAGCACAGAGCCATTTCTGCAAGCTGACCCTTTATGTGGCAAGAGGGTACTACTTCTGGTCTTAGGCTACCGGTAAAGTTTATGGCCACTGCTTTCCTTTCTTCTAAACACACAATTACTCCTCAAGATCCATATAAATCATGAGGCCACCTAGGTCATTAAAATCCTTTCTTGTCTCCATGAGCTTGTTCCTAACACAGAGATAATTAAAGGCTTGCTTTATACCAATTAATTAGTCTGTAAAGCAAGTCAGCAATAAGAAAAAAATCATGCAAACTAATGTTTAGGCCAATAACCAATGATTTTCTGCATATTTTGTTTTTTAACTAATTTCCATGTTGTAACATAAAAAAAAAGCCCTGGTTGACACTTGAAGTATTTTATGTCCATGGTATATTTCTCATTATTTAAATTATTCCCTGTATCACAAATTGACTTGGGGTTACAGAATATATCCTAGGTTAGTTAGTAACACTACTAGTAACCCAGTCATCTGCAGTTGAAACACCTGCTTTATGACTTAATAGAATTTTAAATAATGAAAAATTCAAAAAAGAACAAATACCCTAAGCATGAATGCTTCGGACTCTAAACATGACTTACAGCAAACAGAACGCTGCTTTCAATAAACACGAGGGATTAAGAAACTCTCTCTACGCCATGATCTATTTTTCTCTTGTGCATTTCTTTCTAGCACCATACATGAATCAGGCCCGTATCTAAAAGCTTCATATTTCTTGGCTGTGGTTAGCTCAGGGGTTTGTACTCTTAAGTAAACCTTAAGGGTCTACTGAACAGAATAGCACCATTTTGACTTGGATTGGTGCCAGCTGGCCATCATAAAAGTCAGCTCAACCTTTCTCTCACCATCGGTGTCACTAAAAGGAAGAGACATCTGTCTGTCACTAGACCCATTTTTCTTCAGCATTTTTTGCTTTCCACATTTTCAGAAAAAAAAAAAATGGGTTGTCATTACAGACTAAGGAACTTCCCCACTCCAGGATGAATAATCTCACCTACCTGATGCTGAAAAGGTTCTACTGTAATTACTGCAAAGAAAGAAAAAAAAAGCCTTTTAAAAAATGAGTATTTGCCAACGTTAGTTCCTGCAGCTCTGATTAGCAAACTACCTAGATCCCCACTGAATAATCACTAATTAATCAGGAGGATTTTTTTTTTAACTCTTAAAATTAGCACATGAGGTCCTATAGTCTAAAACGGAATTATGCCTTTATTTCTTTTTCCAAATAATTGAAAAGGAAGCCTGCAGATTATGATCCCGCTATGCCTTAAGGCAGAGTCACTGCTTTTCCAGAGCTGGAAGTTGTCCCCTGGTGCGTCCACCATTCCAACTGAGGGGGTTTTCTGAGCAACTTCAGCCCTGCGTGCTGATAGCACTAATCCAGTTGCAGATCATTAAATCAGTTGGGTACATCAGTGGAAACACTTAACGGATTTAGTGATTTCTTTAAAAAAAAAAAAAAAAAAGTCTTGTAGTATATATATTTTCTTTAACTCCATTTCTGACTATGGCTTTAATTGACTGGTTTTTGGTGGTAGTACTAGGACAAGACGTACTGTCATTCCAAATAGTATTCTTCAGAGTATCAGGTTATGTCATCTTCTGAGAGTTACTCATCTTCTGACTGATAGATCCCCCAGGGAGATAACAATAGCCAAACTTCCTGTACTACCTAAACTACAGTCTGTCTTGAACTGTGTAATATATACCTTTGGGAAAGTAAAGCTGTGCTCCATTGGGTTCTCTGTGCATTTGTCTCTTTGCTTCTCCTGCATTCCAGCCTCACTTGGAAGGGGACATCACCATGTAGTATTTCACTGAGTCCT
Source organism: Delphinapterus leucas (assembly GCF_059928025.1). Lineage (NCBI taxonomy): Eukaryota > Metazoa > Chordata > Mammalia > Artiodactyla > Monodontidae > Delphinapterus > Delphinapterus leucas. The sequence goes on along the minus strand of NC_143130.1, from coordinate 16,783,257 downwards.
CCCTGTTATCTTGTAAGTTTAATTATCATTTTGTCCATTTTGCAGGTGAGCAACTGAGGCCCACAGACGTTCGTTAGTGACACTCAGCTAGTGAGTGACTGAGTGTGAGGACTTAATCGCAGCTGTCCCAGTTTGGCTAATTTGATGGTTGGCCAGGCAGGTGGCACCTCCTGCCCCACTGTTCCCTCTGAGACTTTGTGGGAGGTCAAAAATGGTGGGGCTTCTTGATAGATAAAAGGTGCAGGAGTGAGTCCTGAAGCTCAGAGCCCACATCAGAACCCAGTTTTTAACACCTGAGCTCTCTCTCCACTTTACCCCCCTGAGAAGCCTGAGAGAAGAGGAACAGAGAGGAGAGAACAGCCTTTATTTAAAACAAAACCCCAAAACTTAAAGCTATAAGTATTTAGGGGTTCCCTGGTGGTGCAGTGGTTGAGAGTCCGCCTGCCAATGCAGGGGACGCGGGTTCGTGCCCCGGTCCGGGAGGATCCCACATGCCACGGAGCGGCTGGGCCCGTGAGCCGTGGCCGCTGAGCCTGCGCGTCCGGAGCCTGTGCTCCGCAACGGGAGAGGCCACAACAGTGAGAGGCCCGTGTACCGCAAAAAAAATATGTATATATATATAAGTATTTAAAGTAAATAAGAAGGAAGTAAACGTGTCCAAGACTTCCCCTCTGTCACTTTTTGATGGTTTGACTAGCTATATAAACTCATCTTGAGACAATCCATGAAAGTAATTCTTTTCTTTTTCCCTGAGAACAGTGGAAAGTTGGCAAGAAGTAAAACTTTTCTATGAAATAGGGAGGCGAACAAGTTGTAAATGATGTTAATGTCTTCCAGATGGCACCGTTTTACTTGGGAACCAAATTTATTGTAATTAAAGGCATGTGAATTTTTCTATAAATACTGAACTTTGCAAGTTTGACACTGGAAGACTCCATTACCTCGGAGTGTAGTTGTTTTAAAGGAGGCGTCCCTGGTCTTCCGTTTGAAATGCATCTTTGGATTTCATAATCGGAGTTAAACCCTAAAGATATTTCCCCATGTGAAGGATTTTTTATCTTCCATGCCAGTAAATCTTAATTATAAAGTGAGATTCCTCAGAAATGAGAAATTCAAACTCGAAGCACTTTCCATGAAAATTATATATATTTTGACCATTATTTTACACCACATGTCTTGAGTTCTTTTATATATTTATTTTTGAATTAAGCTATTATCACTCTTCTGTCTCTAGACGTATGTGTTGGACAATCTCGGAGTGTCTGTTTTGCTTCAATCAGGAGAGCGTGACTCTCTCCAGAACCCCGCTTTCCTTTCTGCAGGCGAGGACCATGGTTGGCTGAGGGCTTTCAAACCAACAGCCGATGATGGGAGCTGAGAACATTGAAATAGCTTCCAGCCTTGTGCAGTTTCCCACCCCTGCCCTTCATCTTACCCTGGATCCTTCTAGCCTTTGCCCTGCCAGGGGATGTAAGTGGACAATCCCTGCTGCTTAGGTTTGTACTGCAGCTTCCAAGCTCCATGCGTCCATCCAGAGCTGGGTCTGAGCGATAGGCAGAATCCCAAGATCCTCGGCCCCTGGTTACACACATCTTCTCCCAGTTACTCAATCACCTATTAATCTAGGTGCCGCTGTACAGGGATTTTGCAGATTTAATTAAGTTGCCAAATCAGTTGGCCTCGAGAAAGGGAGGTTATCCTGGGTGAGCCTGGCCTAATCAGGTGAACCCTCACTAGGGACTCAGCTTTTCCTGAGGAGTTTTGAAGCATAGGAAGAATCCAATGTGAGGGAAAGTCTCTGTTGCTGGCTTTGAAGCTGGAGAGGGCCAGCTCCCTTGTGTGGCAAGGAAGGTGGGTGGCCCCGGGGATCTGAGAGCAGCCCCCAGGTGGCAGCCAGCAAGGAACTGAGGACTGCAGTCCCACAACTGCCGGAAACTGAATTCCAGCACAGCAGTGTGAGCTGTGACAAAGACACAGAACTCAGATAAGAACACGGCCCTGCAGACACTTGATTTCCATCTTGTGATACGTTGAGCAGGGACCCCAGCCAGGCCAGACCAGACCTCTGACCTACAGACTATGAGCTAATAAGTGTGTGCTGGTTTAAGCCCCTACGTTTGGGGTGACTTGTTATGCAGCAGCTGGAAGCTGTCCGCTACCTGCCGAATGTTTATTATCTCAGTTTCTTTCTTTCCAGTTGGTCTTGACCAGCTGTGACCCACTGCCTTTGATTATCCCTTTGTATTACTACAGTGAAAACCGTTTAATATTTCTTTTTACTCCAGTAAAAGTTTTTCCTTAAATATTTCTTTCTTTACTTTTGTAATACCTCATTTCCTGGGACTGTTTGCTCTTATACATATTATGTTATTATCTAACCTATTAATGATCCATTTTTCTATGGCTGCAGTAAAATTATTGATATTCATTATTATGGCCCTGAGGCATTACACAAGCTTAAAAATGAAAATTTTAATGTGTGAGATCAGCTTTATGAGTTTTACCGTACTCTGATTGTTTGAGAGGGGTTATCTGACTATCATACATATAGAAATCTTTATCGAGCTTTAATCAGAGGAGCCACACAGCACAGGTGTCAGGTGGACTCTATGGCATTGGAACTTCCTGGAGGTGAACGATCTGGAAGCCTGTGCACGAGTAACAAGAGTAACACCATGTGGGCCTTTGAGGAGGCCAGTGGCATTAAATGAAAGACAGTGTTTGCAGCAACTTTTTGTTCCAAGAAAGGTGAGATGTTTGACGTCCCATTTCCCATCAGTGGAGTAGGTTGCTGGAGAGATGGTTTGGCTGAAGTACATCCAGCAGCCACTGAGCAAAGCTGCCTGGTCGTCTAGCACCAGGCTCCCCTGGTCTCTGTGGCGTGGCCCAGGCCAGCCAGCGGTTGTACCTGCACCCTGGCACTTGTGCTCATCTTGAAGTTCAGTAGACGCTAGACCCTCCTCGGTCTCCTCATAGCTGGAGACTGAGTTTGGGTGATAAGATCAGTGAAGGAACTGGATGGTGGGGTAGTGGAAATGCCACTCAGATGCTAACCTGCTACCCCAATGTCTCACGGGCAGCCACCACCAACTGGAAAAAAGTGCAGACAGTGTCGAGAGCGTTTTACTTCGTGCAAATACGCATAAACACACGACAGGTAGAGAAGTGATAATGCTGTGGATTAGAAGTTAGACTCACGGGGTGTATGGAAAGTACTACTAGAATAGAAGTAAGAAAAACTGAATTTTAGAAAGTGTTCTAACAAATGCAGATGAGCCCCAGGTCGAGGCTAATGTCCTACAGCCCTGCTCATAATCCACAGAGTGTGCATATAGGAAGAAAAAGATAATATATATATGAACAAATACATCTCTAGGAAAAATATATGCCATTATTTTAATGAAGCAACAATTGCTTTATAAACCTAGAAACAAACTTGAAAGGGGACTATACCAATGTAATAAACAAAGAAATATCAGTTCACGGTACAAATTTTAAAATTTTGTTGGGATTTAGAATGACTTTCATAGAAATTGGTATTTGACCCTAGGCCCGGGGGCTGGAGGGACAGCAGCCAGGTCACAGCCCAGCCTCTCTGTTCCTCTGAAAGTGCTGCGGGATTCTCTGCTGTTCCGCCAACTCAGGCCCTCTCCCCAGCTCTGAATCTAGGCTTTGCCAGCTCCATCCTGGGAGTGCTGCACCAGGCTGGCTCCAGACTTGGGGGTCGTCAGAAGGTCCTGCCCTTCCCACCTACCCACCCTGGGGATGCAGGCTCTACCTCCGCCCCGTCTTTAGTGGAGCCATCTGTGTTCAGGCCCAGGGTGCTGGCACTAGGGAGAGAACGAAATTACAGCTACCTTTCAGCCCCACTCCTATTTCTGTTGTCCAGACTGGGTTTGGGTTCTAGCCGCGTGGTCCCTGAACATTAGCCTGAGCTGGAGGGCCAGGACAGCTCCAGGAGGAATCCCACGCAGTGGCCACCATCAACTCCACTGAAACTTTCAACTCATGTGACTCCTGAAATGCCAGGGCTCCCGCTGTCTCTGTCTCTATCTCTCACATGCACACCTGCACGTATACCTTTGCAAACACCAGGATTCTTGTTTGTACAGCTCTAAGCACACTGTTAAGAAGACCACCAAGGAAGTGTTCATTGATGTGGCATTTTCTAGCAACATTGACCAGTTGACCAGTTGTTCATGACTAATTCTAAAATAATAAGCCATACCCATCTCCCACCCTCAAAAAATACGTATGAAAGGGAGTAACAAGAGCAGATACTAGAATCAAACTTGTCCCAGACTGGGCAATGTGGAAAAGATACTAATTATTTCACTCATGTGTCTCTTACCTGGTGCTTCTACTGCTCTGGGCTCCTTCTGAGATGGTACCACCTAATAATCTCCCTCCTGGGATTACTGTAAAGACCGTGTTAGACAATGATCTGAGAGTATATTGTAACAGGGAAGTTACTATACAAATGGCAAGTATTACTGCCAGCATTTCAGAAAGTATGAGATCAAATCAGATTCACTTTAACTTTCTAGTACTCCCCAAAAATGTATCACACAAGGAGGCTCATTGATCCCATTGTTTTAAAAACAAAAGGCAAAGCCTTTGATTTATTTCCAAATAAAACATCAAAAAATAGTGTTTTCTGAGCAAGAAATATAAAATTGTTAGCTGGGCAGTAAGGTATTGATTTGCTACTTCATACATAAGTAGTTAATGCTTTCAAAATAAATTTGGTTAAGAAAGAGTACTTGTCCATTGTAAAAATCTTGAAAAATACAGAAATAATAATACAGAAATAATCTCCCTACCCAGAGATAAACACTTGTTAATAGCTTGCATATTTCCCTCCTGTTCTTTTACTTCATATGAATGAAAATTGAGGATATACTGTGTAAAGTTTTTTTCACTTACTTATCATAAGCATTTTTCCTTTGTTATAAAAAATCTTTTGTTGAACATGCTTTTTAATGGCTGAATAATATTCCTCAATATGAATGTACGTAAATTCCTTCTTCTTCCTGTAGGCCTTATTTCCGTTTTTCCCCATTATTATAAAGCTTCAGGCAATACTCTTTGCATACATATTTGACATTATTCCAGATTATTTCTTTTGAATAGATTTCTAAAAATGCTTTTACTACATGAGTCTATGAACCTTATAAAAGGCTTTTCATATATTTATCTTGATTAGAACCTTGCAAAGAAGCCAGAATGGTTAGGGGGTGGGTCATATAAAACTGCTCAGAAACACCGATGCGAGCTAATTGGCCCCTCCATACTCCATCATCGTATATTTTTATATCCAACTCCTCTTTCTAATACTCTGAGGAAAAAAAAAAATCTGTTTTCTTCTGGGGAAGAAGGAAGGTAATTCTTGGACAACAATACAGTAATCGTTTACAGCTTGTTCAGTTGGGATAGCTATTAATGCCTTGTGTAAAATAAACCAAAGATCCAAAGAAACACATTTTTGTAGGTGAAAATTATGTTAGCCAACATCATTTCTCACTCTGGTTTATGATGTCAGGTATCGAATATCTCCATTATTGACGTACGTATGCGTGTGAGGGGAGAGCCTCTTGGAAGGAGATTAAAAAGACACCATTACCTAAAATCCCCCTTCCTAACAACTCGAGAATGTCCAGAAGCTGTGAGGGGGTTGGTACGGTAGCTCCCCATATAGACAACACCCTGTAGAGGATTCGGGGTTTTTTTTCCCATTAACAGACCCCACCATAGAGTCAGGGGTCATTTGTACTCACAGGAGAAAACCCGACTTAAGTATAAGTGTGCTATTCGTCTATTCAGCACCGCATACCTAGAAAGCCTCCCAAAGCACTCTTTAGTGACTGAAGACATTTCTCATTTTCCCATCACTTTTCCCTTTCCTTGGCCATTTTCCTAAAACCATAATTCAAACTTTCCAGAAGAAAGAAAAAAAAAAATCTCTGAGTAATCCTTTCAAGAATTCTTAGAAGGAAATCTTTATTCTTTTATCACTCTTATGGGAAACTAAACTCGTGATTAGTATTAGGATTCAAAATGTTTTCACCACCCACATATACCTGAGTAGTGTGAGAGCGGGGGTTATGGAAGCAAGAAGGCGTGGGGCCTGAGAAGCACGAGCTTAAAGCCAGGGATACTCATGGAAGAGCCACCCAGGGCCGCACACCCAAAAACTGAAACCTTGAGAAAGTGTCTTTAATTGTAAGAAGCTTAGGTAGAGAGATCTATGCCTTATTCCCAGTAAACGTGGGCTGCTTTACCATTATTAGTGCAGAAAGGGAAAGGTTTAAGGTAGAAGATTGATGAAGAGAGATGGGGAGTGAGGGGGAATTCCCTGGTGGTCCAGTGGGTAGGACTCCATGCTTCCAATGCAGTGGGCCCGGGTTTGATCCCTGGTCGGGAACTAAGATCTCACAGGCTGCGCGGCACGGCCAAAAATAAAAATTTTTTTTAATTATAAAAAAGAGAGGGATGAGAAGATGGCTAAATCCATTTGATGTTGGTGTTCCTGTGATGAAACGTGGGGAGGTGAGGTCTGAGGAAGGCTTTCCTGCACAGGTGGGCGGTGCACTTTGGACCCAGACGCAGCCTCTTGGTCACCTGGAAACATTCTTTTTTCAGAGCCGGGCTCCAAAGGGACAGACGGGTTAACTTTGTGATCCCTCCTCTAGCTTTTATGAATTAGATTCCCAAGATTCCCCAGATCTCCTCCCACAGCCTGAGCTTGTCGGTTCGGGATGCGAGTCGGATAGGTACCTCCAGGCTCACGTGCTCAGGTCTTTGGTTCCAGGACTGAGGATCTTAACATCCCAAGGAACGTGGTGCTTGCCGCGCCGGCAGCAGTAACAGAGCAGTGCAGCCGTCTGGGGGATCGAAATTTGCAAACTCAGGATCCTGGGCCTCAGGCCAATGCAGGCGGGGTGCGTCTCTGTGGCGACACATTTAGTCTCTGGGGAGGGATGCTGGCACACCAGCTGCATTCCTGGCACCACGTTTGCCAGCGAGAAACTTATGGGGTGGAACTGGTCTCAACTCCAGAGGGAGAAGCAAGCTGCTTTCTTAACTTCCTTGGCAGTATCACCCTTTGCAATTTTTACGCATACACCCTCTTGAATATTTACACGAACTGCTATCTGTGATACATTTGGGGGCCCTGTTGGATGGTAGAAAGTGCTAAAATGATAGCAGCATCCCAGTTTATAAATGTAACTATTGTATCCCCGAATAATCCCATTGCCTAAAATTGGCACTTAAGATGCGATGATTTATCTCTTGCTGGGTAGAGCATCCAGTCCCTCTGCCCCTTTTCAAAATAGCTTTTACTGTTGCCAAGGGGAGAGTCTAGTATTTACTACTAGAAGATAATGTGAATTAAAAGACTGGCTTCATCCACTGTTGTAATTCCCCAGTAGTGTAATAGCTGAGTTCTGTCATACCTGGGAGAAAGGTCTCCTCACAGAAATGCCCTTACTTCTTCAGAATGCCTGACCCACCTCTCTTATTTGTGTCTGGAAGGCAAAATGCACTAGGATGCGGCCACTTAGTATTCAGACCATGTCGAGATGCAAGTAAAAAGCCTATAGAGCAGAGCCGGACGCACAGTCACCAGGCCAAACGCAGTCAACGGCTCAAATCACAGTTAAATTATAAGCAAGCGTGGGGCAAACCATGCAGACCTGTCTAGTCAATGAAGCAGCAGAGATAAAAGGAATTACTGCATAAATGCCAACTTGTGAGGCTTTCATGAGTACAGAGATGGGGTTCTTTCCAGCTGCCCTCAGTTGACTATAAAAAGTCCCTGAGGATTTTGAAGGTAACGCTGTCTTCATCCTCCTCCTTTGTCTTGTCTTAACATGCAAAGCATCTCCCAGTGTCTAGAGAAACAAACAATTCCTCTGTGTAGCTCCATAGTTTTGCAAAGGGACAGCGATGCTAGCCGGCCAGTGATTTTACTCCTGGAATCAGCAGATGCAGCAGAGGAAATTCAGTTACTACAATAATTCACATACACTAGTGCTTCATTCATTCAGTGTCAGCTTTATTTTCTTCTTGATATACACAAAGCTGGCACAGTTTTAACTGATGAGGTAACGTCATTTTTAATTTAGAGAGCCTTAAGCTATCCACTTTAACTCTTGATAGCATCTTTGCAGTTGTCTCGTGAGACTTTACATAAACATAAGTCATGTGTCCTGGACAGTTTGAAAAGGATTGCTAAGGATGACATGGGTCATCATGAAGATTTCCCACACTTTGATCTCTTTTAAATCGCCAGATACAGTTTATGTTACTGCCATATTTTAGCCATTCCTGAAATTAATATATCCCAGGACTTTTGAACCAAGTTAAACACAGAAATAATGTTTTGCAATGAATGGATTGTAATGTCTTCGCGTCAGTTCTAGAAGAAGTATGGAAGACAAATCGGATTATCTGGCTCCTAGGTGACTTGGCAAATAAAACGAAAAGAAAGAGCAAGACACTGAGAAATAGATAATGCCGAACAAAAAAAAGTCTTCCTGTTTTCCTGGGGGAATGCTAGTTTATTGGAGATGGATTTCCACCTTTTAGTGAAAAAAATGGTCCAGACACATGCATTATCTCAGTGCAATCTTTAGGGTAATATTTTATTGCTACTTCCTTCATCATTTGTCTGCTTAGTGTATTATTAAACCTGAATTTTAAAAAATCATATCACTTTGATGATTTCAAGTGTGTCATATTTCCATTTCAAATGACAATATTCCTTTAAAGGTAATAAGGCTGGTAGTAAATAAAGTTACTTTCCATTTTTAAATAAACTTTTTTCTTTGAAGAGATTATGTTCTGCAATTCAAGTTGTAGTTTGGGGAGAAGATGATCTGTGTTTTGACCACAGTGGATACTGAGAGAGTTTTTTTTTTTCTAAGAAGCCTGGGGCTTAGTGGAATTGAGTTAAATAGTAAAGAATCTGTTTATTATTCTGTGGCCATATGTTTAGAGGGTCGCTCACAGAAATCAAAGTATTATTTATGGAGAGCTCCAGCCAAGGAGACATTTTGAATTCCTAAAAGAACTTCACAGTTTGAAAAGAATGCATAGCATTATGTATTGACAACCCCCCAACCCCAGACAAAGGAACACAATTTAATAAAAGAGAATTGTGCTCATGAGATTTTCCTTTTTCTTGTTAATTGGTTACTTTAACTGACATTGTCTGCAAGTATAATGGACACCATTATTCTTAATAGTTCTGTGTTGCCAGATGATGTATATGGACATGATGTAGTCCATTTTAATTATTTCATTTTGCTAGACTTCTTTCCCTCTCCATGAAATCCAGCAGTGAATGCAGATAGCAGTTTTGCTCCTGACAGATGGTGGTGGAGAATGCTGGTTTCTAAATTACTGAAATTAAAAGGACTTTTCTCGTTATCCTGATGTTTTCTTCCATCTTTGTGTCTTAGGTATGACTACGTGGAAGTCATCGATGGAGAGAATGAAAATGGGCGTTTATGGGGAAAGTTCTGTGGAAAGATTGCCCCTTCTCCTGTCGTGTCTTCAGGGCCATTTCTCTTTATCAAGTTTGTCTCTGATTATGAGACACACGGGGCAGGATTTTCCATACGTTACGAAATTTTCAAGAGAGGTGAGTAACTTACAGGAGAACAAGTGTGACTAAGTGGTCATTAACATTGCTTGAGCTCGCAAGAGACAAAGTGAAAAGAGAGACAAGGAGTAACGTTTTTAAACTTTTGGTAAAAAGTCATATATTCCATTACAAAAATGTTGGAAAATACTTTAAACAAAGGAAAATTACCCAGTGTATGGAGGAAGCATGTTTAAAAAAACTTTTAAAATGTATTTTAAGCATCACAATTTCATCATTGTAATATGCTGACCAGTGTTTATAAGGTATATACTCTGTAAAACTCCTTGAAGAACATTTATTCTTATCTTTCCTATTCAAAAATAAGTTTGATCTACTCTTGAAGTTTCATTTCTTTAGTTAAAAATGCATGAGTCCCTCTTACCTTAAAGTCATGTACATCTTCTTCCCTTTTTTTTTTTAACACCTCATTTAAGTTTATTCTTTTTTTAACATCTTTATTGGGGTATAATTGCTTTACAATGGTGTGTTAGTTTCTGCTGTATAACAAAGTGAATCAGTTATACGTATACATATATCCCCATATCCCCTCCCTCTTGCCTCTTCGCTTTATTTTATTGCAAAATTCAAAACTGGTATTTCCCAGGAAAAGCAAAGTGCTAGTCCACTAGCCTTAGAGTTTCTAAAGCTATTGGAAGAAGAAGAGGCTTTCTATTGATGGGAGGCATGGTTGGGGAAAGAACTTCCTGGAGGAAGCAAAATCGTCATGCTTTAAATGGCATTCCCCTTCCAAATTAATTATCACTTGCCCTCTGCAGAATAATCACTTACTGATCTTCAGTCACAATGGTACATATTGGGATGGGATAGAATCTGAGAATGCACAGTCTCCCAGCTTTGAGGAATTCAACACACATATCAATTGATACGAATTGTAGCTTTACCTGGATGTCACTGTTTTTCACAACAGCCTGTAGGTTCCTGCTGTGTGCTCAATCCATCCTCCCCTTTTAAGTGGACATTAATGTGCGGGAGAACTTCCAGGGACAGAGGCTCAAGATTTAAATGTATTGTCCTGGAATATAGGAGAAAGAGCTTTATTTAATAGAAAAAAAATCCAGCCACACCAAATACAAAAGCCTAAGATCCTCTGGGTCGGTGGCCACCGAGAATAACGAAAAAGAGAGTTTTAAGTGTGTCTGGGAGCATTGGCACAACTTCTTTAAATGTCAAAGAAATCTGGTACAGTCCCATATAAATATGGATAGATGGAGAGAACTTTCTTCAGAAATTCATCTGGGCACGTGCTCAGAAAACCTTTAGTAGAAATAACAGCAGACATAGGACCTCAGTGTGTTCACATGATTACATATGGACATATTTCCTTGTGTTGAGAGCTGTTTGACCTATCTAAATCCACGTATGTGTATGTACACACATGCACAAACACACACATTTGCTTGCTGACCTGCATGTGACAGCATCAAAGAAAGAAAGTGTCAGAAAAGGAGGCAAGAATAACTTTTCATTGTCAGTGTTTCTCAAAGATCTGAAGATGGTGGATGGAGAAAGAGCGAGATCCTTCCTAAGTCATTAACAGTTCTTCAGCTTCCTTCCAGATGAACTCATCCCCACACTTCTGTTAGTCTCAGATGCACCGTGCCTTCCGCCCTTTTTTCCCCTCAATGCCGTCCTTGAGACTCGAAGCCTTATTTTCTTCTTTCTCTTCTTGCCTCCCTACATCCAATATGGCTGCCAGCTCTTTTGGATTTTCGTCCCAAAGCCTCAAAAGAGTCATGGCTTCAGAAATCTTGAATCACCTTGCTGTACACCTGAACCTGTTATAATCTTGTAAATCAACTATACCTCAGTTAAAAAGAGAGAGAGTCACAGCTTCCTTTCCACGTCCTCTGCCGTTGGCCAGACAAGCCTGCCTTGTGGTTAATCCCCATGTTATCGTATCCTAGCACAGCTTCTCAAATAGTCATCAAACTACTGTCCCCAAAACACCTATGGCAGGTGTCTGTCACCTGTTGGGTCAAGTCCTCCAAGGTCAAGCTCAAGCCTTGACATCAGCTGCTCCCAACCTTCCCCGCTTCACTCTTACAAACCCACAGCCTGGCTTCCTGCCCCAGGTTGGTGTGCTGAGTGAGGTGCAGCAGACCTGCATGTGAATTTTGATTTGGCTACTGACCGTCTGTGTGAATGTTCAGAGCTTTGGATTCCTCATCTGAAAAATGGATGACAGTATCTAGCACAGGCTCTTTGTGAAGATCAACTGAAATGAAAACATGTAGCCAGTGCCTGTCCCAGAAGATGCATCCAGTGCACACTAGCTGTTACAATGATTATAGATAAAGGGGGTGCTTTATCCAGATTTCACAGCCCTCCCTCTCTTCTGGTTTAAGCCTTTTAACCTCCATGGAAACCAGACTCTAAGCTTATTCCTCTTCATTAATGTACTTTTTATTTTCCTACGCTTGTACCCAGCTTGTCCCTTATAGACACACACACAAATATACACATATACAAGCTGTATGTATATATATATATATATACACACACACACACACACACACACACACAACTGTGTTTCACTAACCAAATGTTTTTCCTAAGTAATCCCAAATTTCTTCATGTGTGTATGTATCATTTCCCAACTAAATTGGTACCACCTAAAAAATGCAAAGAAAACATCTTTCTATCTCACTCATTGCACATATTGTAGTCCTTATAGATACTCCATAAAATCATGAACTAGGAGAATACATTCACGAACACATAGACAGGTTCACGGGCGTTCTTTCCTCTAAAGCCATTTAATGATGTTATAGAATCTCCATTCTTTTGAAAACATAGCACTTCTTCCAGGCTGCAGCAATTTCAGGTTTCCTCAAAACACATAAATTAGACTAATCATAGTTGAACCAATACATTAATTTTTCACTTGTTGACCTTGAGGTTTTCTGACAGTAGATCACAGAGCCATTTCTGCATCCCTGGAGCTGCATTTCTAGAGGACCACCTTTGCCTGACAGGGCTGGCCAGTCCTTACCTCTTCCCCATGCTTCCTGGAGCCCCCTGGACACCCTAGTCCTCTCCTCGGGTACCACATTCCCCTTCTGCAGGTCTCTTCCCAGATACTAAAACCTTGGGCTACCAGCCCTAAAATGATTTCCATTCACTGGAAGAAATTTCTCTAGGAAACCCCAGCCTGCACACCTCCCACTCTGCCCCTGTCCTTCCCTGGGTCTGGGTCATCCAGGCCCAGATGCTGGAAGAAGCCGTATCCATTTCCCGTGGGTCTCAGTGCGGGGGTGGGGGGGGCAGCATTTATTGAGAGCGGGATTGGTCACTTCATACATTATTTGACTAAAAGTCTGTACATTTGATAATAATTCCAAAGAGAATATTTTAGCTCTTATCATTATCCATCCTTATGGTCCTTAACAACGAAATGTGGGATGCCTATGGCTACACAGGATGCTCTCAGTCTTACAAGTAGCCGGGGAAGCATGGTGTCACTGGCTGCCAATGCTGTGTGTGCCCCCCTCACCCCAGTAGCTCACTCACTCCTGGGCACACCAGCTGCTCGCCCTTAGTCCTGTTTACGGCTTGTGTATTCACCATGGGATCCCTCAACCCACTCCCACCATCATCGTTTTTGGGGAAGTGCTCACTCAACTGTGGCAAACTTACACAACAGGGATTAAGGAACTGAGTAAAACAAATTTTGATGTATAATGGAGGAAGTAGGAAATTACAGGAGCTTTGAGTTTGAAAGGAATTTTTTTCAAATCCTAAAGCCCACCTCCCATTTGTGATGCACAGAATCTGAGGACCAGGAAGGTTAAGAGGCCACAGAGGCTACACAGCAGGTCAGTGATAAAGGCAGGACTAGAGCTCAGAGTTCCTGGTGATCCATCCAGCCGTCTTCCACTTCCCCATGGAATGTCCCCAGCCTTTGTCAAAATACGTTAGAAAACCTGGGCTAGCTTCTAAAGGGATCTGGGGCTTCCCTGATGGTGCAGTGGTTGAGAGTCCACCTGCCGATGCAGGGGACATGGGTTCGTGCCCTGGTCCAGGAAGATCCCACATGCCGCGGAGCGGCTGGGCCCGTGAGCCGTGGCCGCTGAGCCTGTGCGTCCGGAGCCTGTGCTCCGCAACGGGAGAGGCTGCAACAGTGACAGGCCCGCATACCAAAAAAAGATAAATAAATAAAATAAAATAAAGGGATCTGACATGACAAGGATATACAGTGAAAGCATGGGAATTTATTTGATTTTGAAATTATGCCCTTAATTCCTGTCATATTTTTTCCTCTCATTAAATCTTAACCTAACCTGGGTAATTTTATTTTTTTAAGAAGGAGAAAATATTGGAACCTGCATTAAACTCTCCTGTTTGCTTTGCCAGCCAAATCCCCAGGGAGGAGGTTGGAGGTCTCCAGAGTCACTGTTCCTACATCTTGGAAATCAAATTCTAAAGGGTTCCCAATTACCTACATATAAATGACTTTGTCAATTAATGACAAATTGGCCTAGTCGTCTCAGAAGCCACCAAATAGCTTAGAAGCATATTATAAATTAGACACACATTTCACAATCTCTTTACCTGAAATTGACGTGGCAAAATGCCACATGGTAATAACTTTTTAACCAGAATCAAATAGATAAGCATTCGAGGCCGTCATGCTAAAGGATGAGCCCCATCGTAGAAGGCTTGGGAAGGTATTCAAGTCAGAACTCTACCGGCCAGGTTTATTGTGCCGTCTACTAAGTAGTCTTCGTCTCCAGGGCCATGGCTGTCTAATACGTGCATGGGGAGAAAGCGATTGATTTGTTTTTTCAACAGGCTGCCAGATGCGCTGAGGAGGAGATTCAGCTTACTAGCCCTCGCCACTAAAGATAGAGATCTGCTAGTTAAATTTAATGTGTATTAATGCCTAATATGTTGCCTTTAGTACTTGGCACTTTGGAAGAATATTTAGTTAAGAACAAGCCCAACAAGCCTCCTTATTTAGAGTTGAATCCTTACACTTCCTCGCAGGGTCCCCATCAGTGAGGCAATAGTCCGGGAAAAGAATTGTTGAACTGAACATCTCCAGATTGGATCCTGAGATTCAAAAGGGTCAGGTCATCTGTGTTTCCCAGGGAGCCCTAAGAGCTCTTTGACAATCAGGGCAGCAGTGGTGGTGATAAGGGGCAGAAGCTGACAGGCTGATGTCCCTGTCCATGTAGATGGGCAGTTTTCAATTGTGTTGTGAATAGCACCCTATTCAGTGCTGATTCCATGAACTGAAATTGTGTTTATTCATGTAGTCATAAGGATGACTTGCAATATATGTAATTTAAATTACAGATCACTGTAATTTGTTGTCGTGATAACACTGAACCGTCATTTAAATTACACGTTATAAATATATACATTAACGCATACACATATATTAACATTTTAGAATGACCTCCTGTACTGCATCTGATACTTTGGAGAAGGTTAGGATGTCAACATTGGTATCAGGTGACTTGTAGCCACAGGACCTGCATCCCAGTTTACCATGCCCCCACCAACACCCACAGTTTACTGGCACACCTGTGTCAACACCGTTCCAAATGAGTCACTCACCCTGCGTACATGTACGAATTACCTTTCACATTTGGTTTGTCAAAGAGGCAGAGGTCACATCTGGTAGAGTTACTGAGTCACTGGTGTAGGAATCTGAAACCCAAACTCCCTCCACTGAATTCTCTCCCTCGCCATTGTAAATGTTCTATTTCACCAGTAAAGGGCTGTCAGCCTCAAGATTTAAAGATTTAAGCTTGAAGGGGCTGTAATTATTTCTCTAGGGCTCTGTCGAGATTTCTGTAGCTTAGTCATTCAATGTTCCCACATGATTTTGTATTTGTCATTTTTTTTTCTCTGCAACAGCAGAAGTTTTAAAATTGCTCCACACAAATGGAAAACTAAGGTGAACACAATAAATCTGAACTTGACTTTCCATACCTATCACCACTGCGAAAAGGCTGAGTAAGGAGTGATTAGGGCCGTGATTATAATGGTGGGCTTTTATTAGAAAGATAAACCGTCTTTGCCCAGGTTATTTCTTGGGAAGGTCGTTTAAGTGGAATTTTCACTTTGCTCCTTTTTTCTTTTACTTATAGGTCCTGAATGTTCCCAGAACTACACAACACCTAGTGGGGTGATAAAATCCCCAGGATTCCCTGAAAAATATCCCAACAGCCTAGAATGCACCTATATTATCTTTGCACCAAAGATGTTGGAGATTATCCTGGAATTTGAAAGCTTTGACCTGGAGGCTGACTCAAATCCTCCTGGGGGGATGTTTTGCCGCTATGACCGGCTAGAAATCTGGGATGGATTCCCTGATGGTAAGAATGGCAGGAAGCACCCCCAAAAGGGAAGGATCTGGGGGAAGGGTCCTGGGATCCTTTTACAAGCATCATGACACATGCATCGCTTTAAAAAGTAGCTCAAAAGGAGGAGGCAAAACAGTAACTTTCTTTATGCAGAGCCATGACGAAATATTTGAGCCCAAAAAGACTTGGTAACTTTCTAATCTAATGCCTTCATTTTATAGATGAGGAAACGGAGGCCATAAAAGTCTATGCAAGGTCTCATAACTATTTTGCTGACAAAATTGGGACCAATCCATGGTTTTCCTGACTTAAGTATTTTGCTCATTTCAATGACTTGCCTATAGGTCATTAATTCATAAACTCATCAGAGGGTGAGCTCTTAAGACATCAGTTAAATCAAACCATTCATTTTGTAAATGCAGAGACTAAGGGCCAGAGAGGTTAAGTACCTGCTAAAGTTTTAACAGTGAAATATGTGTCTGTTATGCTACCAAAACATTTAGAAATTTAGGAAAGGAAGGAGGAGAACATTTGGACATTCCTCATTTAGATGGATTCCTTGTCTGCTCTCTAGGGAATTTTTATCTTTGGGGATTCAAATCGCCTCAGTACATCCTTGGTACACCTTGTTCCTATCATCTGAATTCATCGTCCATTCAAAAAATATATTTATTGAGCACCTGCCATGGACCAGGCACTGTTCTAGCCTCTTGGCAAACAAAGCAAAGATGGCTGCCCTGTTTAGATTCTACCAGGGGGAATGAGGATAAACAGGGCACATTACAGACAAATGAAGTATGTGTATGGAATGTTAGAAGATGAGAAGTGCTATAAACAAAGAAAAAGAAAAGAAGAAAAAGTAGAGTAAAGGCATGAGAAGAACTAAGGTTAGGGGAGAGGGATGGGGGAATTTTTAAATAGGGCAGTCAGGTCAGACCTTATTAAGAAAGTGAGAGAGATTTGAAGGAGGCCGGGGAGGTGGCCATGTGGCCAGCTAAATGAAAGTTCTCCATTTCAACCCCTGTGAACTAGAAGGTGAATGGCAAAAATACACACCCAAGTTCTGAACAGAGGGAGATAATATCAAATAATTTGTTGCAGCTGCATTGCTTGTCTTGTGTTTAGTCTGGTTTAATAGTAAGATTTCTCTGGAGAACACACTGCACAGATCAGAAAGGGTGGCTTGGAAGTTCTTACAAATCATGCAATTAGAACTTTGGAGCCATCTATGAAATAGTCAGATATTATTATCAAGATGGAGGAAAGAATATTTAAGTAAACTGTAAACGAAGAGCTAGTATAATGTGAAAGAAATTGCCTTTGTCTTTGAAATGAGATGAAAATGATCAGTGTAATTCAGTTTAGGTATGTTCCTCAATAGTAAAAAACACTGGAGAAAATCTGGGTTTAGAGAAAGCTTATGTTGTCATTGGAGCACATGGCTGAGTTATCATTACTTTAGCCTCTTCTTTGCTTTTTTACCATATAAATAGGGTTATGATGATCTTACCGGAACTCCTTCATTAAGTAGTGAGATTTGCCCAAACAGAGCACTGATTGATTTCCAAGTATTCAATCCGATAATTAGGAAAACAGTATTATAATAGTATTGTAATAATAGTTGAAACATTTAATAATGGGTTTATTTGTTCACAATCCAAATTTGCAGCCTTCTTTTCTAGAACTTATATTTAAATTGACATCTGAAAAGAAGGTCCAATCAACCAACTTATGTAGAAAGAAGCACATTGTTATTAGTGTCAAGGGTTTTCCAAAGTAGTAATTTTCTGGCTCTAGAAAATCACGGAGTTGAAGCGAAGAACAATTAACAATACAGGTTGTCAGCCTTGCAGTTCACTCATGTTTTAAACTATGCTGTGTTTGACTTATTCCCAGAGAAAACTGGCTTTGGAATATGAAAAATGTGATCGTGTATTTGTTAGTATTTATCTGGTCTCGCCCAGCGTACAACAGCATCACAGCTCACTCTTTTTTAGGCAGAATGAAAGACTGTGTCCTCTTGGGTTTTTTATCAGTGGCACTAGGAACATTTTTGTCATGTAGTTCAACACATAGAGTTCCTTGCCAGCAAAATCGCTTTTAGTCTTTGATAGCCTTTCCAAAAACAACAACCAGAAGGTGCTGAAGGCTTGTAACCATCAAGTGATTTTATGTTGCATTTTATCATAAGCAGTGAATTAGACGACTGAGTAATTGAAAGTGACCCATTGATTCAGATTGACTTTGAAGAGAAGCAGTTTACTCCAAAACTTGAGATCCCAGGCATGCACGTGGCAAACCCCACTCCTCCAGCTAGCACTCTCTTTGAAGCAACATAGATTCCCAAGTAGCGGCTCTGGAGTCATTGGTGGAAGTTTACGTACGGTTTGAGAGCCATGAGCTAAGCATGCCTGTAAATGCTTGTGCTGAATTATGGAACCAAACACGAAGGCCTAGCTCACAAAACCTGGGCGCAGATGAAGCCAGCTGTCCATCCAGGCTGGGCAAAGAGTTGGAACTGAGGCTGTGACCTATACTCCCCAAATTATCAATGATTTTAGGAATAAGCATCATGAAAGCTGGATTGAGTTCTGTTTGGTTTTTATTTACTTTCATATTAAAATTAACCTTCTAAAATATAAAATATCAATTATATAAATATAAAATATCAATGATATCAACCTTCCAAAATATAAATGACATAAATGTTGCAAATTATTTTCTCTGGGGAAAAGTTGCAAAATCCAGATATTCTCCACCAAAAGGTTTATGCTAAGAAAAGTAGATGTAGCCTATCTTGTACCTTCTCAAAATGATCCCCTTTCTTGTTTATTTATTCAAAATACCTCTTTTTAAAAGTACCTCCTTATAGTAGATTGTTGCCCTTTTTTCTCATTAAAAAGTGGCAGAAAGCCAAATTGTCTGATTCTGAGGTAGGGTTATAATTAATGGAGGGATTAGTGGGAAAATACAAAGAATGGGCTTTTGCCATTTCCTGTTGCAGGTGTATCTTTCAAACAGCACAAATCTTGTGTTGCCTTCACACCTGAGAAGCTATGATCATCGCAGGCCTGCTCTCCCCCAAGAGAGAGCTTAGTACCTGTTGCTTAAATTCTCCAGTCATTCTATTTTTGAATCATACTTCTGTTTTTGTGACAGTTTGAATTCATCTCCTAGGCCTTTGGCTCCACAATAACCGGAAGTAGGGAACCCAAGAGCTGTGGTCATGTAAATCCACAAATGAGCGCATACACAAGACAGATGAGGGTCTTGCAGCCGCTGTGGCTCAGATCAATATTGCATTAGCTTGCTAGGCTAAGGTCTCGCTGTTGTTCAGGAAAATTCAATACTTCTTTGTATTATAGTCGAAAAAGGCTTTCACTCTCCTATCTTGAGGGCTCCTAAAGAGAGTTGCATGCTGCTTGCTGTCCCGGGGCAATATTCAAAAGGACAGAAGGCAGATTTACGCGGCATGTCTTCAACATTATAAACCAGTGAGTCATGGAGACTCTCTAAATTCTGAGTCTGCACTAGACAAGTTCTCTTCTGTTTGCTCTTTCAAAGAGACTCCACCTCCCGCCCTCCCCAGAGGAACTGGTGACAGCAGAGGGGAGGGGAGGGAAGGCAGCCGGAGCTCGGGGTGGTGAGGGCGTGACTGCAGCTTTCCTTGTGTGCTTGTATTCTTGGTAAGGTCAGTGGCTGTGGCGATCTGAGAAAGGCCCCCAGGAGTAAGGCTGTAAAAGTTTGCCCACAAACTCAAGAAAAAGAAAGTTATGAAACCACAATAATGGAATTTAAATGAGGGAAAAGACTGAGGGAGGATGAATAGACTCTAAGCCTCCCATTAAGATTACAGACAAGAAGTGGGATTCTTTTTGAGGAAAGGAAAGACCTGAGTTTATGACTCCAGCAAGATATTTTCATGCATATGTTGCTGGCAACTTTGCGCTCTTAGGGGAAGGGGAAAGTGTTGAATTGGTGATAGAGCCACATTCAGAATGAAGAAAACTTGGCGAAGAGCTAGTACTTGTTGTGGGAGAATCTGTGGCCAGGATTAAAGCCAGAGAGAAACAAAAAGCGGTGAGAGTTTCATCTGAGATGCTGTCTTCTGCCAACTGGGAAACCTGATATCATGACCTTTCCCCTCATTCTGCAGAGCCACTGTCCACGACCACGTGGTGCCCTATGTATCCGTCCTCTAAATGGGCAGACACCTTGTCCTCTTCGTAATAAAGCAGTTGACACACACAAACATTTGGGTGCTAGAGAGTGAGGCGTGACAGTAGAGAGAGAAATCGGTCACATCCATTACTTTGAGCACGTGGAGAAGTTATCAGCTATTCAAGCTCATCATTTTGCGCTAACTCAAATAGTAAACCACTTTAGCTTAGTTTTTTTCTTTTCTTTCCTTTTATTTTTTTAAAGAGGGTTGGCCAAGAACGGAAAACCTGTTAGCCCAGGATCCAAGCACTCTAAAAAGCAGGGTGCTCAGATAGCCACCTGCCAGGAACTCAGCTAGCATGTGGGGCTCCAGGGAGGGCAGTTCGCGTGGGGTTCACTTTCTCGAGCACACATGAAGCTTCACCCAGCTCTCACCAGCCGCCTTCTGCATCCAAGCAGCACACTCCAGCCTGGGAACCCCACCTTCCTGCCGAAGGCCCATCCCTCCAGAGAAAGGTCCACCTACTGTGCCTCCTTGAACACAGCAATAACTCTTAGTTGAAAGGCACAGAACCACGGATTTCTTGGAGGGGAAAATGGTCCACACCAGATTGTCCTTCAAAGCCCAAACCATCTGGTATGTTTTTACCATATGTGCAATAAAAAAAAATCTAGAGAAAAGGGGATTTTTTTTTTTTTTTTTTTTTTTTTGTCTTGCTGCTGATCTGGACAGGGAAATGGAAAGATTTTCCAAGCCCAGGGGGCTTCCACACTGTCTATAAGGCAACTTACAGTTGCTAATTGCCACGTTTGGTCTAAAAGCACTTCAACAAAGGGACGGCCAGTATAAGCCAAATAACAACTTGACTTGATCGCCAATCAGTCAGTGTTCCCAACCTTCTTCTGCCTCAGTTACTACCTGTTTCCTGGTGTGCAGTCAAATGGCTGCTTTGCGTCATCTCTTCGTCCCTGGACACAAGTGCAATGCAGTCACCTCTCTAAGGTTTGGGAGATAAAAAACTGAGAAGTCAGAAAGACTCATTTTCTTTTGTTTTGATTACAATTTGCTATTATGTGTAAGTTATTGGTACCTATAATTTCTAAATTTTTTGTTACAATTATGAATTAGTCTTCAGATACAGCCCTGATTAGGACATAATCTACTGTCCTTTGTCTAATTCTGTGGTGTTCGTCATAACGAGGCTCCAGGACTGAAAGATGGAAAGAGGAAGGGGGTGGGGGTCACCCAGGGCTGGGTCAGACCTTGGTACTGCTCTGGTGCCAGGACGGGTTTCCAGAACATTCGCCAGGATCCCCTCCTAGGGTGGGGGCATTGAGGACAGATGACTCCAAGAGCCCCCCCCAGTGGGTGATTACAAGCTGGCTAGAGTTCCTGGGCGCCGGACCGTGTGCACCGTGCGGTCCTGGAGATGAATGCCAGGGTGCACTTGACAGCCCAAATCTCCTTTGCAATCAAAGCAAGATTTTCGATTTTGTTCCTGAAAACAGTCCTGCTCACTGGGGAATGTGGTTATGCCTGTTATTGCCCTTCAGAGCACACTTGAAAACCCTCTCCGCAAACCCGATCCAATATGTTCACTGCAAAACAATTAGCTAGCGAAGACTTGCTTGGGGTAAGAAAACACTTCCGGGTTCCACTGGGACCCATGTTCACAAATGGTTCTGCTGGCATCTGCTGCAGAAGAAAAGGTATTTTCACGGCCTCTGCGTTTCTTCCTCTGCAGTTGGTCCCCACATTGGGCGTTACTGTGGGCAGAAAACACCAGGTCGAATCCACTCCTCATCCGGCATCCTGTCCATGGTTTTCTACACGGACAGCGCCATAGCCAAAGAAGGCTTCTCGGCAAACTACAGTGTCTCGCAAAGCAGTGTTTCAGAAGGTCAGTATTTATGCCTCTTGCAAAGCCCTGCGGTAAGTAGTCGCTGTTATTCCTCCTCACACACCTGTGGCCCTGTGAACACTACAGATGTGTTTCGTGAGTTGGAGTGCCCAGTATTTCTTTTTCTCTTTTAAATGGTTTATATGAATATCAATGGGAAGAACTCTTTGGGGTGCTTTCTTAAAACTATGTGCGAGAAGGCTGCATGTAAGCCTCTGAAATTATGGGAGAAAAAGTGGGAAACGGCAAAACTGTGCCTTGAAACAATGAAATATGGCCAGACCGCCTACCTGGTACCCCCCAGTGTATATTGGGCTGAGAGCCAGGAAAGGACAGGCATCGATCCTGGATGAGAAGAACCAGTCAGCATCAGTGGAGTTCATCAACAGGCAGGCAGGTAGAATGGATGGTGCGTGGTGGTTTGATTTGGGGAGACCCTGGTGGAAGCTGTTTTTGCTTTTCTTATGTGAATGAAAGCGGATATTCACGTAAAAGAAGCATGTTTTAACTTCTGCTATAACTTTCCATAAAAGAAAAAAAAAGTAATATGTTTTTTGTATCTTCTTAAAGTACACGACTAGGGCTTCCCTGGTGGCGCAGTGGTTGAGAGTCCGCCTGCCGATGCAGGGGACGCGGGTTCGTGCCCCGATCCGGGAAGATCCCACATGCCGCGGAGCGGCTGGGCCCGTGAGCCATGGCCGCTGAGCCCGCGCGTCCGGAGCCTGTGCTTTGCAACGGGAGAGGCCACAACAGTGAGAGGCTCGCGTACCGCAAAAAAAGAAAAAAAATACACGACTAAGTTGATGTGGTCTCCAGCTCTTTTAAGAGCCCGAGGAAAAGAAACCTGAAAAAACAATGAATAATTTGTGTTTCATCAGTTTTAGCTGCCAGGTTGTAACGTAGCACAGGGAAAAGGCAGGGGAGTTAGGAGACCTGTTCTACAGATATGCTTGTATCTTTTCTACCAGATCTTACTGGAAAACAAAAAGGCCAATTAAACTTCAAAATCTTATCTTTACTTAATTTATTTGGTTAATCCATTCATGTATTTTTGTGCCATTTTATATTCCAAATAACAAACCTAAGCTTAAAAGTAGAAAACCAGTGAAAGAAAACCTTTTATGCCACAAACCTTATTAATTATGATAGAAAATTCAGAAAATGTGGAAATTTGGTTAGTTGAAGTTTTTCTGGATGGTTGAGAATCTTCTTTTTAATCTCTAAAGTTTTTTTTGCACTTTGGTACTTTACATATTCCTAAAATTGATTATTCACTTCCCAGTATCATAGTTCATATTTCATTGTTTGCTGAGTATATGAGGCCCAATGGAATATATGTTTTCATGATTCATGGTCATCGTTGTGAATATTACTATTTATGCTGTAAAACTGTGGTGCTCTTTGGGACCCTATGATACTGCACTTTACCCTGATGGATACTGTTGTGTTTTAATAAAGTAAACCAATGGTGTTAATAACTATGGCCAGTCCAGGGCAGGGGCATAACAAAGGGGGAGGCCTGGGTGCCAATTGCAAGGACTCTGAAAGATGGAGAGTTAAAGTCTACTTAGCCCACCAAATATGGGCTATAAATGGACAAAGAGTCTTTTTCACTTTTCTTAGATCTTAGAGGAAATAGTACAATTTTATTTAAATGTAACTCTTGATGTGTATGCATATGACATATCTGCATACATTCAACTTTGAAAATAAATCTGAATTTCCATCATTTCCTAAAAACTTTCTAATAGTATTTATAGTATTTATATCAACCTAAGCCCTGTTGGAAAAATAATCAACTGTGAGATCTTCATAGCCTTGCTTTTCAGCATTCTTGCCATGAAAATGCACGTATCGGTGCTACAATCCAATACGTCCCTCGTTGTCATCTTTTGTAAGACTGTGTGAACATCGAAAAGTCCGTTTTAGTTTTCCAGATCAAAAAAGGAAATATGCATCCTAGGTCCCCTTCGTTTTGATGACTTAGGGTCATTTTTTTTTTTTTTTTTTTCCCCTTCAGACTTCAAGTGTATGGAAGCTCTGGGCATGGAATCCGGAGAGATTCACTCTGACCAGATCACAGCTTCTTCCCAATACAGCACCAACTGGTCTGCCGAACGTTCCCGCCTCCACTATCCTGAGAATGGGTGGACCCCTGGAGAGGATTCCTACAAAGAGTGGATCCAGGTATGTGGCTTATACTTGGCACACTCAGGGTGGAAGATTTGGGTCATCTAAAACGGTTGTTGAAAAAAAGCAACGCCGTGACTAATGCCTTCCAACGAGAAGGACAGGGACCACCACCGAGTGTAATCACTTTGCAGAATTCACAGGATCAGAGAAAAGCAGGCCTAGATGACATCCCTGAAAATCCCTTATCTTCTCAGATACTTACATATGACTCTTACAGAATCTGAGCACAGATGTCTCACTTGGGTAACAACTAAAAGATCTGAGGGTTTTTTTTCCACAACAGCCATACATTTTCTATGGATGTGCTTCCTACTTTAACAGATTTTTGTTTCCTGAAGTCATTGTTTTGTAAGATGTTTTGTTTGTTTGTTTGCTCAGGGTAGGAGAAGAGCAGAACGGGGTTGAGGTTTACTTTCCCACACTGGTCCAAGTAGCACGTGCCCAAGAAGTGGTTTAGTTGAAGGTATTGGTCTCTGTGGATTACGTACAGACACAGACATATGAAATGTACACGTCTCTGTCCTTAATAGTGATGTCGGTTCTGCTCTCCCCACTTTGCTCTAATATTCCCCTCCCTGCCTTCACCCTTCCACTCCCCACAGGCTCCCCTCCTCTGCACCTCCACGCGGACTCATCTCCAGTTCATCACTGGCACCACTCCCAAAGCCTAAACTTGCCCAACCTTGATGTCTGGATACTCCCACCCAAGGCCTGATGTTCATGTTCTTGACTTTTTCACCCACTGTCAAATGAAACATCATATCTGGCTGTGTGGGTTAAACTGTGGGCAAATTATCCAATGTTATTTGCTGAAGGATCCAGATTTCCTCTTCAGGAGAGTAGGCAGAGCCTGTCCTGGACTAATTGCGAGATATATAAAAATGACTAATTCCCAGGGAGAGTTTCTAAGCAAGAAAATATACCAGGATGATTAATCCCCTACTTTCTAAATCTATGCCTGTTTCAGTCTGTTGAGCACAAATACCAGATTTTGTTTTACTTTGGAAAGGTCAATATTAGTTTAACATACACTTAAAGTGAAATGGCCTATTTCAGAAGGCTGAACTCACACTAACCTCGAAATGATAACACTGAGAAATGTGTAGAGGGTGAGAAAAGAAGAGGCTTTTACCTTGGGTGGGATTGCTGAATCCAGCTCTAGATTAAGTCAGAAATGAAATGAACTTGTCTACGTCAAAATAGCTCTTGGAGACTTGTGTTTCCACATCCCCACACCAACCAGCAGTTCCATGTGATTGACAGACGTGCCTCTAGAGAGAAGCTTACATTTTGCAGTGCTAAGCATGTTTGCATGGTAATGTAGTTGTATTCTCGGCAGGGTGGAGAACACTCAGTAATTTAGGGATGTTAGTCTTGCAAGAGTTCAGAAAATGCAACGGTAGCAATTCTTCTGGGCAAGGAATTCTGTGTCAGTAGATGCGTGGAGACAGAATGGGCTCTCACAAAGCATTTGTCAGCGGGACAGGGTTTACATCACTCTCAGGACTTGGGCACCATTTGAGATGGCCCCAGAAGAAAAATCTCAAATGGTCCAACTCTTTCTATCAAAGTATGGTCGGGATAAGATAAGTAACCCAAAGCCCCCAGACAATAAGGTTTCCTTTTTGCTCATGCCACCCCCCATCTCTGGCCGGCAGGGCGTCTGCCCCACATCTTCTCACAGCAGGACCTAGTTGGAGGGAGCGGCCGTCACCCGAAACCTGTCACCAAGGCAGAGGGAGGAAGGGAGTGTGGCCAAGCACGCTGACCCGTGAGTCTCCATTGAGGAGCATGACACCAAGTTCATTGCCAAAGCACATCCCACGGCCGGCCACGCTTAACTTCCAAGGGGCAGCAATTCCACACGTCCTGGAAGGAGGACAGCACAAATGACACTTGTGGTATTCATGGGATAGTCGCCATGTATCGAGTATTTCCTATGTGCCCCAACTTCTGCTGAGTACTTGACTCATGTTTATTCAATCCTCAGAGCAGTCCTGTGACAGAGATTCAGTTATCCTTTTTTTTTTTTTTTTTTTTGCGGTACACGGGCCTTTCACTGTTGTGGCCTCTCCCGTTGTGGAGCACAGGCTCCGGACGCGCAGGCTCAGCGGCCATGGCTCACGGGCCCAGCCACTCCGCGGCATATGGGATCCTCCCGGACCGGGGCACGAACCCGTGTCCCCTGCATCGGCAGGCAGACTCTCAACCACTGCGCCACCAGGGAAGCCCTATCCTTATTTTTAAAATGAGGACCCTGAGGTTTGGAGATATGAGTAAATGCCCAAGGTCACGGGCTTGGAAGCAAGGTCTGTTGGACTCCAACACCTGCTTCTTTACTCTTCGATGTGCTTTATCTTTATCACTAATTCCTATATATTCAGGTGTATCTTGTGAAGCATCCGTCTGCAACCCTTTGTGCTTTTCCTCGTGCTGAGAAGCCTCACACCAGGATGAGCGGGGGCTTCCTGCTTCTAAACCAAGAATGGGGAGCCCTTACTCCTCAGCCCCTCCGGGACGTGGATGTCAGAGGAGCTCAGCGTCAGTTCACCTTGAGGGAAAATGATCTTTTTCTTCTGCGGGATCTCAGCGGGCTCATTTCCACACTAGTTGCGTCTGTGTACTTGGTGGGAGGTCTTAACATCCACCCATCACCTAATTATGAATAATTTCATGTGCTTCCAGCTTTTCTGAAACTCCTTGGAAGTGGCGGGCTTGTTTTCATTGGATAGATGTTTTATAAGTTAACCCACAAGCACAGCATAAGGGAGGCTGAGGGCAGGAGGTACATACCTCCCATCACAGGACCATTTATTTGTACTTGACAGTCCTGTTTGTATGCACATCAGAATAAGGATGGCATTTGTTTTCTTTTTCGGCTTTGTCACATTTTGCATGAAATATACCCCACCAAACATGGTGCTGTAGCAACAAGGACAAACACTTGCATGTGTTAAATTAATAAGGCAGCCCTGGAAACTGACTCTCCCTCAAGACAGGAACAGTCTTTGGTTCAATTGTTTTCTCTAGGAAATTACCGAGTGACATAAAAAAACAATGCATCGTTAACCGCCGGTGTGGATGTCCTCCATGGTGCTTCCTGTGGGATCTGTTGTCTGGCAAAAAGCTTAAGAACCAGGGCAAGAAGCCCTTTAGTGAGGAGAAGCATGAAGGGAAGTCCCGGCTTGGACATTTCCACGTGGTCACATCCTGTTCTAAAGGCCACTTCATATCCTGAGAAGCGAAAACCTCCTACTTGTCAATTGCAGAGTTAATCACCCGGTGAGATTTGCTCACATTCTTCAGAGTATTCCATTCTGTTCCGTGTCCTAGAACTGCTGATCTTATTACTCATTTCATCTTTATCTTCTTTTTGTTTCTGGTTAAATAATCAAGGATTCTAAGGAAAGACTCAGTGTATTGGTGGCGCTATAAAAATTCTTAATTTTCAAGCACATTATTAGATCCCAAGCCATTAACCTCATTGACACTGAATTTCTTTTCCTATAAAATAAAGGTGACGTAGCCTTCTCCATTCAAGCTCTGGCAGTCTACGAGACTGTGGATCTCAGAAAAAAGCAGGCTTGGATTTTTCTTTTCAGATCTGCAAACTAAGTGTGTAGAATGTGTCTGATCAGAAAACATGTTCTCCTAAATCCTGGTGTAGCCATTCACACACAAAGCAGAATTTAATTCGTTAATTATTTCAATGTTTTATTAATGATCGTGTTCACTGCACTGTAAACAGATTTATCCTTCTAGCTTTAATTAAAGCTCTTGGGAGTGCTTTCCTCAAAACAACTGTGACTCTGCCCTGATTAGAATGCCAGGAGACAAGAGAAAAAAAAGAAGTCAAGAGACATAATGCCTGGATGGGATATGAACTTTGTTGATCCAAAGAAATAAAAATGGCACTAGGGACTAATCGATTACTACACCCTCCAGTGACTTTAGAAATAGAATTACTTGACAAACCAACTCAGGCTGAAACTCTGCTCATCTCCAAATTTGGTAATATTGTCTTTTGTGGGAAAAATTAACAATTGGTGCTAGATTATTCATGCCTTCTCTTATTCCAGAGGAGCAGAAAGCAGTTGGCTTCTAAACCACATCCTGTTTGGTTTGGTCCATCAGCCCTATGATGGATTAATCCCACAGAAGAGAGTAATCTCCAAGAAGACCCTCTGTAGCTGTAAGAATACATCAGCAAGCCCCTTCTCTGTTCACTACATTTTCTGGTAGAAATATTCATTCTGAGGGATGAGGAGAAGGAAAGTTCCAGAAGAGAGGAGCTCACGCCAACCTCTGCGGAGGCTTGTTTCAGTGGTTTCCTTGTGCTTTACATGCATTTCCCTTTGATGATATTCCACATTTCCTAACTGGAGGGACTTTGAAAGCAGACACCAGCAACCAAAGGCCTTGGTGTAAGGAGTTGGGCTGAACTGAGTCAAAACGCGCCCACACACACACACACACACACACTCTCTCTCTCTCTCTCTCTCTCTCTCTCTCTCTCTCTCTCAGGGTTCACTTACTCACAGCCACAGCTGCAGGGTTGAAGAAAGTAGGTGCCCTCATTCAAACTGCTCAAATCCAAGTGGCCCTGGGTTGATTTGAGGATTTAAAAATTCATTTTAAGACATGTTCTAACAACAAAACCTTATGTTTCTATAGCATTTTCCCTTTATAAAAGCCCCTTTTCATACACATCCCATTTTAGTCTTAGAGTGTAGGTTAAGTGGACCAGAGGTTCTTTATCTGCATCTTCCTACGAGAAGGCTAAAGCCCAGAGAGGTTAAATAGTTCATCAAGTCCTGATTTGGGGAAAAGCTGCAACTTGTGGGGAAAGTCAGCCTCACAGGGCCAAAGGGGACTTCTTTCCTCAGACTTGGGACCTGAGTCACTGGGCACTGGGAGAGCCGGAGGGCGGGAGGCGAGTCACAGCTCGGGGTCAGATCTGAACCAGGCCCGGGTGCAGCTGGCCTTTGCAGAGCTCTTTGGCCATTGGAATTGTGAGTTTTTCACCTCCTGCTCTGTCAAATGCAGTAAGCCGGGCAGACACTCTCACGCCAGCTAAACTGGGCAAAGCGAAAATCCTGGTGAGGTCTTAAGACCTCATGAGTCACAGAGGAAACGGTCCTTCCTCTCGCCAGTTTCCCAGCCCCCAGCCCCAAGGTCTGCCCTGTAGTCCAGGGGGTCCTTCAAGGTTTACTACCCACAGGTGCCTGCACATCCACCCAGGGGTGTGAGTTGTTGCTACCAGCAACCTCCGAATCTCACTTGCAGCTTGCGGAGAATGGAGACAAAAGATCATTTAAAGGCATGGACCTGATTTCAAGAGCTAAGAAGGGGGGCTTCCCTGGTGGCGCAGTGGTTGAGAGTCCGCCTGCCGATGCAGGGGACGCGGGTTCGTGCCCCGGTCTGGGAAGATCCCACATGCCGCGGAGCGGCTGGGCCTGTGAGCCATGGCCGCTGAGCCTGCGGGCCCGGAGCCTGTGCTCTGCAACGGGAGAGCTACAACAGTGAGAGGCCCACGTACCGAAAAAAAAAAAAAAGAAAAAAGAAAAAGAGCTAAGAAGGGACATCCTTTACGTGCCAAATGGGATAAAATAACTCATGAATTCTTGGAAATGTTCCCTCTGACACACAGTATTGTTACACATTTTTATCGCATTTTAGGTGGGAGAAGTGAGTGTTTCTTACTCGATTAGAAGAATTTGTTATCTGAAACCCTTCTTTTTTTCTTCAAAGTGAGGGTTTCCCCAAATTGAAAGTAGAAGCTGATGTAATTTATCTTAAAACTTTTAAATGTCATTTATTTTCACAAATTTCATATCTCATTTTCTTTCCTTCTCAACTCTCTTGGACAAATCTTTCATTCTCTTATATGAATGTGTTGAGTGTGGAACAGGGATCTCCTATGAAATAGTTTGTGATTTTTCATACAGTTTCTAGTTTCTAGTAGGTTTATAATCTGTGTTCAAAATCGGTTCTATCTGCTGAATTGAACTAATCCAGAACATGTATGGAGGCAAGTTATCCTGACTGTAAACGCTCTGTTTACAGACCAGACACTTCGAGGATCGGGGGGCATTTTCTCATTCAGATCATTAGCAAATTGCTGAAATTGCAATAAAATGCTTTATAAATGTGTGACTAGAGAACGGACGAAAATAGCTCACTGGGTTACCCAAATGTGGAATGATGCATGTAAAATATAATGTTGGCAAATTTAGGGAAAATATAGCTGTTCAAATGAATGTTTATTCCCCAGGTGTGCTCTGTGTGTGTTTTGCAATTAATATTAACTTGCTACTTTAGCTGAAACATTGATCTGGAAGGGAGATAATTTGCTTTTTCTTTCCTTTTTAAAAATTTTATTATTTATTTACTTTTGGCTGTGTTGGGTCTTCGTTGCTGCACGCGGGCTTTCTCTAGTTGCTGCGAGCGGGGGCTACTCTTGGTTGTGGTGCGCAGCCTTCTCATTGTGGTGGCTTCTCTTGTTGCGGAGCACGGGCTCTAGACACCCAGGCTTCAGTAGTTGTGGCACACGGGCTCAGTAGTTGTGGCACACGGGCTTAGTTGCTCCGTGGCATGTGGAAATCTTCCTGGACCAGGGCTCGAACCCGTGTCCCCTGCATTGGCAGGCGGATTCCCAACCACTGCGCCACCAGGGAAGTCCCGGCAATTTGCTTTTTAAAAAAGTAGCCCAGGTGAGACTTTGGTTATCTTACCCTAGTTCTGCATTGACTTATACTTCGTGCACAAAATAAATGCTTTACCTCTGACCCTTCGTGTATCACAGGACTGATATCTCTAACTAGGTTTCCACCCAGGAAGCCCATGTTCCAAAATTTACTGTCTCCTGAGGAACTTTGCCTAATGCTTTCTCTGGTACCTTACCTTGGTGTTTCACATTAGAGGAAGTCATTTGAAGGAAATATGTGTTTATAGGGACAGATGAAATTCAGAGCTTTTTGTTGTTTTTGAAGGAAGATATGATTGGGGGAAACAGAATGTACATGTGACATAATTATTTAGACATTTTTAGCTGTTGTTTTGTCAGATAGAACATAGCAAGATAATTTTAACCATTTTGGTCAAGTTGACCACTTAATTCAATTTTAAAAATCAGTCAAAGGATTTTACTAGTTAGTATTTCATGTCAACACACTTTAAAGAAAATGTATGACATTTAAAGAAGCCTCTGACTTTTATGATGAAGTATCACTGGGAAGAGAGTGTTGAAAGAACGACAGGTGTTTGGGTAGAATTACACTTAAAATAAGTTAGTTTGTAGAGCATGAACATTTCCTTTTTTTTTTTTTTGTGGTACGCGGGCCTCTCACTGCTGTGGCCTCTCCCATTGCAGAGCACAGGCTCCGGACGCGTAGGCCCAGCGGCTATGGCTCACGGGCCCAGCCGCTCCGCAGCATGTGGAATCTTCCCGGACCGGGGCACGAACCCGCGTCCCCTGCATCGGCAGGCGGACTCTCAACCACTGCGCCACCAGAGAAGCCCCAGAGCATGAACATTTCTTTTTGCTTGCTGTTGAGGTTTCTTATTGTTTTATGGCAGTGTCTATTTGGAACCAACATTCATAGTTAAATTCTAGAGCAGAGGTTTTTATATATCTTTCCAGAATATCTTGACTTTAAGAGTAAGATTAAACATAGGTACAAACATCCTTTTGTCTAAATTCCTTAATGTTCATGTGTTCAGAGGGATTAAGTTATTTGCAAGACCACAGGGCCAGTTACTGACAGACCCGGGCTGGAATCTCAGTATCCTGGCCACCACTTCTTTGCTCCCACTCAGTTGTAACAGTATGAGGACGTGAATTTGGATCCTCTCAGAAGATTGTGTCTGAAGACCAAGCAGGCACGTTTAAATCCCAGTATATCCTGCTTAGCTGCTGATTGGTAAATGATGTCTAGTAAATTGAACAGTCACTGCAGAAGCTTTAATTTAAACAAATGATTGGACTTTGTCTGGAGCAGGGGTTCTGCATCTGGACACTCCTGACATTTTAGATTGGATAATTCTTTGTTGTGGGGCAGTCTTGTGTGTTGTAGGATGTTTAGCAGCATTCTTGACCTCCAGCTACTAGAAGCCAGTAACATACACACACACACACACACACACACACACACACACACGCACGCACGCACCCTCAATCAAAACGACAACCAAAAACGACGTCCCCAGGAGTTGCCAAATGTCCTGTTTGGGGGCAAAATCATCCCCAGTTGTAAACCACTGGTATAGAAGATGCGCAAAATCCTAATCAAGTCATTTTCAAAATAATCAGACTGATCAGAATTTTGAAAGAAAAAGTAGCTGGTTGCTTGGCTGGTTTCTGTCACTTTTCCACTGTTTACTGTAGATATTTGAACAGAGTCGTAGTTCTTTTGTTTTCCAAAAATACAGATGCATCTGTTTACCTGATGCAGGAAAACAGCACCATAAACCTGCCTGCTTATTTATCTTAAGCTTCACTACTTTTAGCTGTTAAAAGTGGACTGGGGCTTCCCTGGTGGCGCAGTGGTTGAGAGTCCGCCTGCCGATGCAGGGGATGCGGGTTCGTGCCCCGGTCCTGGAAGGTCCCACATGCCGCGGAGCGGCTGGGCCCGTGAGCCATGGCCGCTGAGCCTGCGCATCCGGAGCCTGTGCTCCGCAACGGGAGAGGCCACACACACAAAAAAAAGTGGACTGTTTTTAGCTAAATAAATACAGATGTTATTTTAGAGTACTGCACGATTGGGTCTCAAAATGCACTGATAAGAACGGGATTAAGAAAAGGAAACACAAGGATAAAATCACCAGTCATCACTGACAAGATTTAGGAAAAATAAGACTGAAATGAGCTCTTCCACAACTGTATGTTGTGTGTCCCTGACCTTGACTTACCTGTTTTAGTTTTTCTGCAGTATGTAAATAAACAGTTTTTTTTTTTTAACTTCAGACGTAATCAAGAGTAAGGAACTGTGTTTGAAAACCTGTCTATTGCTTTATTAACTTATCTTTTCATGGGAAACATACTATTAAGTTTCCAATTCTGTAACCTAAACAACAACACATTAGAAGCCATCAATTACCATCCAGTTTCATATCTGTGGACCAATAGGAAGGCAAGTTTGATGGTTTCACATCTGTTTTAGGTGAAAGGCTGTTCCTGTCTGTGGTATTTAAAATTTAAAGAACTTCTGTTATACAATTGGGAATCCTTGGGGAGTAAAATGTTAATGAAATCCATAACGGGCACAGACTTTATGATAGCAGTTTTAAGAAATTCCTTTGGTGGGGTTTGTTGATTTCTGCCCTGGCAGTAATAACTATGTTTTACAGAGTGCGTTAATGTTCACGTCTAGGAGCGATGGCTACGTTTATGTAGCATGTAATGTAGCACACAAACTCCTAAGCTCTAAATAACTTTCATATCAGAATTTGAAAGCCCCAGAGCAAAACAATGTGTGTTCTTCAGAAGTGGCAGAACCCACAGTTGGAAACTTTTCAAGCACCTCCACAGCAAACTTCTCCAAAAGAAAGGCCCACCCTGGAAATTCCGAAGCCGGGATGCAAATGGATATTCTGTGCCCTCATACATTTCTCATTTAATGCACCATTTGAAAGTTCCACATCCAAATGGCAATTTTGATCCACATCAAAATCGCAGTTTTGGATGCTGACCTGAAACAGAGACACACACAAACACACATACGTATTTCCTTTCTCCACTGCAAGCCCCCCAGCCTTCACATTTCATTCAATTCTACGTTCAAATAACGAGAGGAAAGTAGATTAAATTAAAAATGCTCTATAAATCCCAATAGTAATAAACTGCATTACGCCTTTATATTTCCAACTATCGAACAGAGTAAGCAGTTGAGACTAATTGCACGTGTTATGACTAATGTGCAATTAGAATAATCACATATGAACTTGTACAAGTGACTTGTACATTTTTTTCCAGCTCTTTTTGCCTCCACGGGTTAAAAACACATTCATGGCCTTCCTTTAATTGCCTTCCTTCAGAAGAATGAAGTCTTAATTTTACCAAGGTTTTATTTTTCTTACAATCCCAGTGCTTTAAACTTCTAACTACATTTTCTGGATTTAGCAGAAAAATAAATAAGCTTCTTTATTCTTCTAGCAAGCCTGAGACGGCAATAGATAGAATTCTTCAGGGGATGGGTGATTGGACCTGACAGCTTCTGAAATCCTTTCAAGCATTTAAGATTCTGTGATTCTACTAAAAATAAATTTACTCTATCAGCTGGTACCATGGGCTTGCTTAAAAGAAAATATAAATATGTGAAGCATAGCTCGAATTCGTTTTAAATAGTACTGATAATCATATCAGGCAACACATAGCAAAAAAAAATTTTTTTTTTAATTAAAAAGATTTTCTTTCCTTAGATCAAGTAATTGTTTAGGTTGGCTTCACCCTGAAGCTTATCTGAGGATTTCACGTAGAAACCTCACTAGTGGGGCTGTTTTGCTTGATTCTTTTGTGCTAGTTCAGGGGGAAGTGCAGCTCACTAGGGGAGATAAGATGAAGTCTGGGCAGTTCATCTTTCATGTCTCTCTAATCTTTGACGGAAGTATCTGAAAGGCAAAGGCTTACCCACCATTCCAGGCTGTTCACACCTTAAAGTCTGGCCCATACTCCGTCTTTTTTCTTTCCTTAAGAAGACAAATACCACATGCAATTCGGAGCATGTTATAGGCCATCATACTAATGCAGAAAAGTGGAGGGGAAAAAAGCAGCACCAGGGATACAGCTTAAGAAGAAAGTCATCACGGCGATCTTCGTGCGTGTATGACTCGATGTGTTTGCCTAGGGCTAAAGCTGACAAAGACAGACCCCATCTCCAAAGAGAAAGACCGAGACCCAGGTAGATGCACAGGTTGATGGCTACAGGTGCAAGAAATTTGACAGAGCCTTAAGTTTGAAGATCCGGAAGTTAAAGATAAAATTTCCAGTGGGAAATACTCATGATAATAAACGAAGTTAGCAAATTAAATGAAATATGAAACACTGAACAAATTGTTTTTGATATTTCAGGAGGCACACAGAGTTCATGGGGAAAAGAGAAAAGAACTTTTTTTTTTTTTTAAGTTCCCAGTCTTAAAAAATGAAGACAGAGTATGCAGAGTTTTCCTGGCCTAGTTTTTTAAACATTATTCTGAAAATCCAGACTAGTCACTGCTGTTGTCAACCAGCAACATTTTGTAGCACACACATTATCCTATTTCTGTAGTTTTAACTTATGTTTCCAAATACTGCATTCGTTTATAAGGATACCTTTATTTACAAAGCTCTAATACCAAGATGGTAAGAATTCATTTATTTAACAATCATGTACCACGTGAAGAAAAATCAGTCAATACATTTGTTCATTTAACATATTTCCTCTCAATCAACCACTCGTAAATAAAAGAATCTCATTTACTAAGACAAATGTAGAAGGCATCTTACATGACCTACATCTGGACATTCCTGTCTCCTCTGGAGAGTAGGACAAAAAGGAAAAGCAGACAGGAATAGGTAATTTGGGGTTCAGTCTGTAATATGCTGAAACTGAACTCTTATCAACTTCTGTAATATAATAATTTAGTTCCATTAGTCTAAGAACTTTGCTGTTTTCCAGAAGAGTTTATGGGAACATCTGTTTATCTACCTATCTCTTTTTAAAGTGTCTAGATTTAGAATATTCATGTGTCTCATATAAAATTCATCTCAATTAAAATCTTTTTATCAAAAGATTTTAATTCCATGTAAAATTTATTTATTCCATTTCTTCTTATATACCAGCAGCTTTATTAAAACCACGCAGAGTAATGTGTTCTCAGGCCTGACTTTGCATCTTAAAGTGTAGTGACAAAATGATAGGATTCTTACTGTCCTGGAAACCTGCAAGGTAGCATAAAGAAATGCTTTTTTCCACATTTCCAAATACGGGCCTTAGCTCTATTTTTTCTGCCAAGAAGCCCACCCCGCTACCCCCAACACCACACACACCACAGTATGGCCATGTTCACCAAGAAAACATCTCACCTTGTGTCACCTCCAAGGATGTGGTGAAATAGACGTGTCTTTCCATGTGTTAAGAATGGTTCCGGTGGATAAATGCGAATCACAGCTTCTTCCATTATGTTAAGGACTCCGGGCAGGGATAGGGGTGGAAGAGCATGATATGTTTCGTGGAACATCTGTGCTTGTTCTCCTGTGCTTTGAAAGTAGACGTGCAGATGCATTTTTCCCATTGTGTGACCTGGATTGAAATGCATGAAATTACTATAGACAGATTTTTTCTTTCAGAGCATTAAAAGAATTTGCAGTTCTGTTCCCTGACAACATTTGGATGGCAAAACAGTGTGTCTTCAGAGCACAAAGCATTTCCCCCTTCCTCACCTTGGTTACCCACCTCCATCCATGCAGTTTCCAACTTTCCAGCCCTTTTCCTGCCACGGGCTGGCCTCTGCTCAGTCCGAAACTATAGAACATCCATTGTGAATGGTAATTACAGATGATTCTTTTAGAGAGTAATTCTTTGAAAATGCATTATTTCAAGCGCTTTTCCACCTCCTTTATAAATCATCTTCAAAAAACAAAAAAATCAGTATACACTTCCTGACTGAATGGTAAGCTTCCAAACAGGGAAAATGCACTTGACCAAATATATTAAATCATGAAGTTCATCTCATCTGTTCTCAGGAATGATTGGCATCCCTTCAGAGACCCACTGTTTACACACAATTTCTGACAACCAACTGTACCTAGGCAGCCTGTTCTTTGTCTTCTCCCTTGTCTCCGGGGCAGTGTTTGTTATAACTTTTGGTGGGTGACCGACTTTAATCTCAGTAATCCCGTCAGCTCCTTGCAGGATTTTTAACGCCAAGTAGAGGGGTTTTCTTGGACACCTGCACGTCCAGATTCCCCATCAACACATGAAACTCTCATTAACCTGAGAGGCCCATGTAGATCCCTGAGAAATACATGGAAAGTCAGTGTAAAAGGATGCTGTCAAAGTTTATAGGCCAAGAGCCTGATTTAGACCATTGCCCCCATCTGCAAGTCTTTAGTTTCTAGAAACTCATCCTTGTGTTTGTTTTTGAAACCAAGCTTTTAGAAGGAGGGAGAAAAATTAAAGGCGTGACTTACTGCAAAACTAATAATAAACAAGCCATTTTGTTGGTGCTGAAATAGACAGATGCTGTCTGAGTACAGATGTGTGTTGATCTTGAGTCATTTAGAAATCTCCCCAGTACTGCAGATAATAAAACTTTATGGGGAGCATAGAACAACAGCTTTTGAAACAGAAATAGACCT
This sequence comes from Delphinapterus leucas, assembly GCF_059928025.1. Taxonomy (NCBI): domain Eukaryota; kingdom Metazoa; phylum Chordata; class Mammalia; order Artiodactyla; family Monodontidae; genus Delphinapterus; species Delphinapterus leucas. The sequence goes on along the minus strand of NC_143130.1, from coordinate 16,745,679 downwards.
TACCTGTACCTGTTTAATATTTTCTTGGTCTTTCAGGTTTAAAAATCTCTTTAAACTGCTGATAGATGGAAAGATGTATGTGTCCATAACTGAGGTCATTGCACCTTGGAAAGGTGTTATGTTGCCTGTCCTCAATGCAGAATTAGTATTACTGCTTCTCCTACTGGGCTGCTTCTCAGAGACCATGAGACAAACACAAAGATCACAAAAGGCCTGAAACCTGCACTCAATTCCCAGCCACACAAAGCTACAATTCGAGCATCGTCTGAGGATCATATGTTAATTAGGTGAAAACTTGGAGACCTATATAGTTAGACAGTGAAATATTGATGTTGCTAATTTTTCAAAAATACAGAAGTGGTCTGAGAAAAGTCTAAGATACCAGATACAGCCAATCCATAAATATCCTGTGGACGTCATGATCCCAAATAAGTTGGCTCTAAAACAAAAAGATTGAGAAGAGGTTGGAGAGCATGATAGATACGGCAAAAATATGATTTAAGCCTTGCTGCCCTTTGAGGTAACTTCTGGGAGGAGGGACGCTTCGTAAGTTAGTGAGAGGTCTTTTGAGAAATAAATAAAAAAGAATCCTTCACGTGGCATGGACCTGGCCAACAAAACTCATCATCCAGCAGACCTTCCCTGTAAGTGGTGAACTTTTCAAACGACTGGAAATTTTGAGTAGTTTTAATATTTGCAGTTTAAACACCAAGATAAGAATAGTCATATTCCTCAATTAAGAGTACAAGTTTGGGGCTTCCCTGGTGGCGCAGTGGTTGAGAGTCCGCCTGCCGATGCAGGGGACACGGGTTCGTGTCCCGGTCCGGGAAGATCCCACATGCCGCGGAGCGGCTGGGCCCGTGAGCCATGGCCGCTGAGCCTGCGCGTCCGGAGCCTGTGCTCCGCAACGGGAGAGGCCACAGCAGTGAGAGGCCCGCGTACCGCAAAAAAATAAAAATAAAAAAAAGAGTACAAGTTTGTTGCTCAAATGCTAACATTGGCTTAACAATGGGTAGCTGGCTTTATCTGGAAAAAAGGAGTTTCAGGTCTTGCCAGCAACGCTGAACTGACAGAGTGTTGAATTTAAACTCGGCAAATGTGTATTGAGCGTTTGCTAAGGATGAGATGCTGCAGGTCGGGCTAGGTGAATTTAAAGTTAAAGAGGGCTCTGTCCCTCTTTCAAACAAGTTACAACAATCTAGCTACTACAGGCAAAACCACACACACACACACACACACACACACACACACACACACACTCCAATTACCCAAATGACTAAGGGAAAAAATATTAGGGTCACATTCTTATGTTTAATGTGTGTACCAATGCATCATTATGACTCTCATAAAACCAGGAAAAGTAACGAAATGGGCTATGCATTGGTATTTTTGTTGGAGAGAAGAGGAGACCACGGCTTGGAATGGCTAATTAATTTGCTAAACATACTCCAGGTCGTTCTTTAATATCAAAGCCACAGAGGTGCTCCTGCGGCCTGTGCTTATTTGCCACCGTGTGCTGCCTGCATCACCCAAGTATTTTTCCCTGTAGCCCTAGAGCTCATTGAGGATATTTAATGCAGCCAGTTCCCTCTATATTGAGATTTATTGTTTACTCGACTTTTTCCCTCACCGACGAGAGGGCAGGAATCTGGTAACCTTCCCTCTCTTGCACCCAAGTATCTAGCACTTATTTGTGTGATAAAAGAAGAATCTCCAGCCACCAGCTTCCCTCCACAGTGCAAGGGATATTAGACACGGAAATACCCACCACCAGAAGCTCATGATCTCAACTCATGGCCCTCTCTTTAATTGTTTGAGGAGCAAACAGTGTGATTTCGACAGCAGTGTGGACTCCTCAAGAAAACACGCAGTTTTGATGCCATTTCATTGAGATGTTTTCTTTCAAATGTAGATATAAACGGAGGGTAGGGCTGGACAGTGTGCCCTGAGACTCAGGAGAGAGGTGTCTGGCTCATGCAGACTGAGGGTTGGATCTTATTCCCAGGAATGCTTGGATTCCCAGAGGCAGTGAAAGCACATTTTAGCAGAATTAGCTCAGCAGTGCAGTGCATGGTCACGAGCTGAAAGTTTAATTACAAATAAGATTGCATGGTCTCTCTGTCACCAGCCCAGCACTTCCTGGCCTGGACCCATGGATCCCATGAAGGCCTCTGCAAAGGAGGATGTGTTTTGGGGGCTAGGGGTGGGGAGGGCACTTTTCCCTGCTCTCTAAAGGACTTTTGCCAAGAGATACTAGACAGAAGGAGAATGTTCATCATATCAGATATTTCGAAATGCAGGAAATTGGCTGGGATTTTTTTTCCTGTTTCTTCTGCCTTTAACTCATCAACCCCGACCCCTTCCACTGCCAAAATCTTATCCTATCCTATGAGGTCCAGTTTGAATGATTCAAATGACCTCTTTTCCATAAAGCCTGAACTTTCCCCTTGTGCATGTAATCGTCTTCTGAACCTCACAACGCCTCATCTGTGGGCACGGTGGCACTTCTTATTTTCAGTCTGGTATTATCATTTTTTTCTGCATAGGCCTGCTTCCTTCCCGAGCCTGGCATACCATATATATCTATTGAATTTAATGGATTAAATGGTTTTATCTGAACCCTTGGCATCCTTCGGTTTACTTTAATTTCACACTTTCAGTTTAAGCGTCTACAATGCGTGAAGCACCATTATTGGGCTTTAAGACACATCCGTGTGGGCATGCACCCTGGCTCCGTGCATCTGTTTATAGTTTGCCCGAAATGTTTTTAATCATAAAAGCAAGAATAATAAATGCTTTATCTGCATAATACAGTCCTACTGAAATTATGTGTGGAGGTCATAAATTCTTCTGTTACGTTTTAAAATGGTTGTCATCCAGACCACCCTTTAGTCATTCTTCCATTACTGCGCTCCCTTTGTTTTAGCAGAGACAGACATCAGAAGCAGAGATCCGTTCACACAGTCTGCTTGATCTCACAGGATGTTGATCAATGCGGAGCCATTCCTGCCCATTAAGCCTTCTAACTAGGAGAATGCTCCCCTAGTTTTCATGAGTATTACAATAAACAGTTAATGGATGGAACCAAGAGTTATAGCAGAAGAGCCTAAGCCAGCCTGTGTCCTCCATGCAGGAGATGCTTGCTAAATCTTTGCTGACTGAATCTTCTAGCAAGAGCCCATGGTACAATGGTCCTATAGGCATTTGACTAGATCTACATCATGTTTACGCATATCTGAGGCTGGTTACAATTTTTTTTAAAACTGTAGCATATTTATTTTTCTTTCTTTCTTAAGACATTTCTACTATGCGATTTTTACTACAGAGTTTGTAGGTTAAATTCTTAACCAAGTTTCTAGGGATTACATTTGTTCTGTTCTGAGTACTTATCCTCTTTCCAGATCAAAGTATTAGGCTCAGGTTTTCAATTTAGTGTAACTTACAAATAAGTATTCAAAAAATGTTAATAAAAATATTAAGTCCCTGAATCTTTTACCACCCAGTAAGAACTCCTAAGTATCTAAGTTGGAAGAGGGGACCATCTAAGTGTCATCCTCCTGACTGAGCTATTAAAGTTTCTGAGGTCCCCATCTGCAAGTGAACATGGTGTTGAAGTAATGAAGCTTCTTCATTTTAAAGAAAACCAGAGTTTTCAGGTTGGCGTATGTCTTAAAAATGTACAACAATCTTTGCCAAAGCCTAGGCATTCGGTCAGCCTTTCTCTTTAACTCTACATAGAACTTTCCAATTGTCTTTGATGCTGATTACTTGTATCGCAGAGTCTATAGGAACCCCCATACGATCTCATTTTCTCCTCCTTTGTTATCAGAATACATTGTGTCCTGGTGTCCAGATTTTACAGGTTTATTGAGTAAGAGAGGAACTCAAATGGAATGTTTGTTTTCTCTGAACACAATTATATCTGTTCTAGAAAATATAGAAGGGAAAAAGAAGCCCTCAGATTTTGCATGGAATATGTGAAGACCCCTCCCATATTTCTCTTAAATTGATGTCATCAGTGAAGCTGAGCGTTTTCCGGTGGGTGTCACAGTCCTGTTGCCCTGCTCTCAAAGGTCTTTGAAATGCTGCATCAGACACCCTGAGGAGATGTGGACCCGCCGTGCTCTCCTCCCAGAACAGTGTCCTCCTCTTCAAGTTCCATCTTCGTGGTTTCCACGTGGGAGTGATTTGGGTAGCTGGGTTCTGGAAATGTCTCTAGTTGAGATGCTGGTATTAACCTGCAGTACGGAGTCCCTTTCCTTTCCTCCTGCCGATGCCACTTGCCCGTTCTAAAAACTTCAAGAGATCTTACTCTTCAGAAAGAACCACATGGCACTCCAGTTCCAAGAACATATCAGAATTAAATATTTCTTCTTTAATTTGTTGCTCCTGGTTTATGCCAAAAAAAATTAATGTGAGAATGAAAGGATATGCCAACATCCAAAGGCAGTGGAGCCCCACAGCATAATCTCCTTTATCAGCCAAAGGAGACAGAGGTCAGCCCTTGTTTGAGGACTTCATTTGTCTTGTGCTTTCCTTGTTGTTCTTTTGCGCAAAGTACAGTGGCATCGGGGAAGCCAGGCTTTGCGCTGCATCTGGGCTGCACAGCCTTATCTAGTGTTATTCTAGCTGGTTGACTCAAGTCTTTGGAAAGGAAAATTCATCAGTTCATTCACTTGGGATTGTTTTACTATCAGCACAGGCTTTGTTGCAACCAGTAGTTTGCTTCCACCCAGGAAAATGCTTTCCTTTATGGAAAAAAAAAAAATTAATTCAAGCAATTAAGATGAGAAGAGAAAATTGGTGAGGTTCTCCCTGCACTGCACTTTTCTTGCTCTTGGATATTTGTATTCTTTACCAGAATTGTTAAATCTTTTCTCATTATCTTTTGCTAAAAATGATCTGTCACCACTGTCTTGTTTTTCAACAGCACGAGTGACTCATTTGCAAAATTTGGCTTTCCAGTAGTCAATGTAAACGTTAAACGGCGTCAAAGTAATCATAAATGGTTTCATAGTCTCGATAATTATACAAATATGTAATTTCCAGAAAGAATGACTCTAAGATTTAATTTTTGTTCACTAAGAAATTCTAAATTACCTTTTGATAATTGTGCTTTTTAAGATAGGAATTGAGGAAGAGCATGGGTGTAGTGGCATATACATGGGCTGCCAGTCTGATCTGGGGTAAATCCTGGCTTAATCACTGACAAGTTACGTGACTCTGAGCAAGGTTCACACATCACTTTGTTCCTCAGGTCCTTGTATGATTGTTAAGAGTTGAAAAGATAGTGTATATAAATTTAGCCCTTAATAAAATGTCTGACATATAGGGGTTGCCTTATGAATTTTCTATATATAATAGTAATGTTAGCCATCAGTGTTTTTTCTATGTAATACAGTAATCAGGAAAAATACATAAAGAGAGAATTATGTCACCAACTATAAAATGGTTGTATTCCTACTGGCAACTATAAAAAGTCCAAGATCCTTAGTCAAGGAACATGATGATCAGGTGCTGTGAATTAAGCCCCCAGATCCTGGAACAGCACCGATGTTCAGATGCTTAGGCGTTATCAGAAAGCACGTGTGTTATCTAAGGAAATGAGACAATTGCTTAAAAATATTTTCTTTAGCTTGTAGTGTCTAGTGATGAATTAAACAGCTCTTTGAGTCATCAGAGATGCTCTAAAAAGAATCCGACACACTCCACCTCCCCCCACCAAGAAAGTATTTTTCCTGTTTTTAATCAGACTCCAGTTCTTTGTCCTTTATTTTTTCAGGCTCTTGTACTGACCTGTCTTGGGAATGTTAAAAGCCTGGAAACACTCCCTTGTCAATGCTCGCTCAATGCACAGTATTTTATTGAGCAAGACAGATTTTTCATTTTAGAAATGAGACTTTCCACATTACGACATTACCAATAGCTAGTTATGTATTATTATAGGAAGCGATGATATCTATTTCATGGCTGGGAGGCTGCATGCTGGTATTTAACCAGCAGTTTGCAGAGGTTTGCTTCATGATGTACTGCACGATGCTAAAACGTGCCCTTTGTCCTCAAGTGATTCCCAGTAAAATGTGTATCTCTCCTGGCTTCTGTTTATCTGGGGATTGTGTTTCCTGTCATTACTAAGACAATGCCATGGCCATAAAGTGCATGTAGGTTAATACCTGTAGACATCTTACAACGAAGAGGGAGTTGGAGGTGGACAGTTCACCCCACAGGAGCTGTAGGACACCATCCCCTGCCCCCCAGAAGGGGATGAAGACAGCTGTTTTCTTCTACTGGTGTGCCTCTCCCCACCCGGGATGAAAGTGGCGCTTTCCTCCTCTGTGCCTGATGTCTAGCTATGTCTTCTCTTTGTGTGGGGAGCACAGTGAAGATAAGATGTAGGTAGACATTCTACCAGCAGTGTTAGGCTTTTATATTTATATTGGAAACAGGATGTCGTATGGGGTCACTTCTGCTAACAGTGATAAGCTAACTCAGAGTGGCCACTTGAACTCAAAAGGAGTTTGGTAAACTTCCGTCAAATTGCCTACAGACCATCAGATAAGTACCAGATGTTTATGTTTGTCACACACACGGAGTGAAACGTTCCACAGTTTCAGTGAATGCAGTTGACGTTCAGCTCTGTGCTAGCCCCCCCCCCCCCGCATCCTCCCACCCCATCGCCATCACTCTTAATGTTAAACAGAAAGTACATCAAACTCAGATGTGAAATCACACCCATCTTCCAATTAAAAATAAAGCAGCTGTGAAATAATGAATGACATTCTTTCAAAATAAGAAAATAGTGATGGGAGCAGAGCTGATTGGATTTAGGGAAGGCATGTGGCCTCTACCGCTGCGGAGCTCAGGCTCTGGACGCGCAGGCTCAGCGGCCATGGCTCACGGGCCCAGCCGCTCCGCGGCATGTGGGATCTTCCCGGACCGGGGCACGAACCCGCGTCCCCTGCATCGGCAGGCGGACTCTCAACCACTGCGCCACCAGGGAAGCCCCATGTGTGTCTGAATTTTTAGGAGAAGAAGGGAAATATTGTTGAGGATGATGAACCCTCCAAAACACAGAGGGCTGCCATTATGTAGAACTGCTCGGGGTTGTGTCTTTGTCTCTCCAGCTGCCTGTCTTGGGTCGCCAATCTTGTCTACTGGATGTGAGGTTGGTGAGAGCTCATCAGATTCAGAAAGCTAACCCACCAAGAGGATGGCCGGATTTTGAATGGTGGTCGTGACAACTGATTATTTCGGCTTCCGAATGAGCAGAGCACAGTAGTCTTTAGAGATCAATCCATTTCTTGACAAATAGTGTCTATAGCAGTGAGGGAAACATGGTAGGTTGTCTAGTGATGTTATTTCATTCATTCATTTCCTCCCCATTGCCTCTGCCCTTCCTGTTCCCCCTTCTCCCTAGAACAGCCTTTCCCTTTTTATCCACTTGTGAGCTCCTACTGTGCATCTTTCAGTAGGTGTCTTAGACATCAAAGTCAGCTGTGAGATGTGTCCAATCCCCCTACCTCTCCTTCCCCCGTGCACTGCCCCATCCTGTAATCTTGTGTTTGTGTCTCCCATTCTTGCTGCTCTTTGTATCCTCACCACTTAATACAGAACTTAGTGGAAACGCAGTACTAAGTGTCCACCGGTCAAGGTGAGTAGAAGTGTTCACAGGCGGCCGACTGATTAAATAGATGACACTACAGTCAGGCCATAGAATACCATGCAGCCATTGAAATTGATGATGTAGAAAAACACTTTTGGCACGGAAATATACCCATAAAACTAAACGAAAAGCAGGATATCGAACATAGAGGTAATACGACCTCATTTTTACAATAACAGAACATACACATGATGGTTACATATATTTTGCATAAGGAAATAGAACTCTGGAAGGCTATTATCAGCCTTTATTTCCTAGTGGTGGTCTTCTGAAGATTTTAATTTCTCCTTTAATCTCTTCTGCATCTTATGAATTTTCAATAGACATCTATCACTTTTCTATATAGAAAAGCAGATATTCCTTAAAAGAAATCATAAAAGTCTGGATGGAAGTAGAGGAAAAACACAATATGATGAATTGACAGATGGAGACCTGAGCTTTGCACTAAACATCTTGGAGTCAGAAGTGCCTTATTCTGCCCATCAGACCAAAAAGAGGAAATAGTCATTTGCAGTCAAAAAAAAGAGGAAAATGTTCTTTTAAGTTGACAAAACTTTACATGTGAAGGCACAAAGACAGAAAAGGCATATCTTGTGTTAGGAAGAATAAATACGCGGCTGGAAGATACGGTTGGAGGGAGGTAGATGCAGCAGGTGAGACTAAAACAGCAGGTAGATCGAGGCCAATGTCATGATTAGCAGAGATGGCTTCAGCCCTGAGAAAGGTATAAACACCCAGGTGTTAAGTCCCTCTGGCTCTCCTGACAGATGCCTGTGGTGTGAGCAGTTGTGCTTCTGAGGCTGAGAGTTACCTATCTCCTCCCAAACTCTCTCAGGCGCTGAGGGTCTCTGTTAGGGCATTCCACAAAGGTCCCCAGGGAGAAAGGACTTAAAAGAACCTCTGTGGTATTGCCAGTGAGCGTCTCCACAGTGCTGGTCTGTGTCTTGGTAGAGTTCTGGGTACCATTCAGTTTTTTGTATTGTTTTTCTTTGCGGTACGTGGGCCTCTCACTGTTGTGGCCTCTCCCGTTGCGGAGCACAGGCTCCGGACGCGCAGGCTCAGCGGCCGTGGCTCACGGGCCCAGCCGCTCCGCAGCATGTGGGATCTTCCCTGACCGGGATACGAACCCGCGTCCCCTGCATCGGCAGGCGGACTCTCAACCACTGCGCCACCAGGGAAGCCCGCCATTCACTTTTAATTGCAGTTGTTCAAGTCCCAGTCCTAATCATTTGGTGAGGTTGTCATTCATCCTTTCTAAACCCAGTGGTAGTAATGTTAGGAAGAAAAATGAAATGAAATTTCAGGTATCCCAGCACAGTGAGCAAGAGAATCTGCAGAGTTTTAAAGCACAACAGGAAACCTTATGCAATTACAAGGGGAGGTTGTGAATGCATTTCATTGCTGTTGAGAAAAGAAAATACCTTTTCTTCTTTACGAGTGATTCATACGTATGCTTTGGGGCCTTTCAGTCTGGGACTTTCATGTGTTTTCATGTCGTTTCATGTGTTGGCACCCGGTTAATTTCAGTCACTGGCTCCTTCCTTTCAAGTCAGTTGTTTCTAGTGCCTAGGATTCTTCTAGTTGACCACCAGTTAACTTCTTTCTTACCTAGCAACTAAATCTTACCCTGAGAACAAAATTTTAAAAATAGGAGAAGTACAGCCAGGGAAGGAAGTTCTAGAGTTATTTCCAATCAGCCTAAGCTGCCTATACACTCGTGGGAATTTAAGCATTTCCAAACTGAAGAGCCATTCGTAGGTTTGACAGGAAGAGTTTATTTGCACAGCTCTACTTCATGCCCCCTTGGATGTCAAGGTTTTAAGGACCCTTCAGGTTGAAAGTGGATTCGGTATTAGGCATGAGGGCATGACTCAGTGGACAGTCAGCAAAGCACTAAGTGTCTGAGAGCATCTGAAAACAGTTGAAAAAGTTCCGTGCAGCCATGTCTAGAGTACCTATTAACTTTCAAGTTGCAGCATTAGGAAATCAGAGTTTTTGCAGCAACCTGAAATCATCTGGTTATTTGTCCAGAATGGAGTTAGGTTTGGGCTTGCCAGATAACATCGAGAAAAGAACACCCAGTTAAATTTGAATTTCAAGTAAGCAATGAACCTGTTGTTAGTATGTCCCAAATATTGCATGGGACATACTTATACTAAAAACATTTGTTGTTTATCTGAAATTCAAATTTAACTGAATAGCTTGCATTTTTGTTGGCGCAATCTGGGAAACGTGGACTGCCTCCGTTTTTTGAAATTTGTACACAAATTCATACAAAGTACTAGTATCACTTTTGGAATAAATGCAAATTCCAGTTAACAAGTATAGGCACTTGATAAAATACGTTGGACAAATACTTATTTGTTAAATTAAGATTTAGAACATCCACCATTATTATCTTAAAATATTTATTGCTATTAAAGGCTTGCTCTTTTTTCTTTTAAATCTGGTGAAAGCGTTTATAGCCTAGACTTTACATCTTAAAATTCAGGAAAATGAAATAAAGATTGTTTTACATTGAATGGTATCCCCTTCCTTTCTAGATGAAATCTCCTATTGTTGAATTGTGTTAAGTTCAAGTTGGCGTCTCTGTGGCAGGGACGTTGCTGTTTTTCCTGGATGTAAGTCTTGGTTCAGTTTTGAAGGAATTGGCAACCTGTTGATTTAACTACTCCAAGGGCCTTCAGGAAAAAGCAATTCGTGGAAGACAATAGCTGTTCTTCACAAGGCAGGCTTTACATAAAATAGAAATTCTTTAGCTAGCTGTTCATGACCCATGGGCACTAAAGAGTTAATTGAAATATTGTTTTCAGAAAATTGGGTTGTCATGTAGCAACTGGAAAGCAGGATTCAGAAGTTGTGGTTGGGGGGGCGGTGGTGTGCTTAGGGCTTTTGGGGGGTTTTGTTTTTTGGCTTTTGTCGCCGTTTTCAGGGAAAACAGCCTCTTAGTAGTGAATATAATATACGGTTGAAATATCTTGTTACTCTTAATCAGTTGTAACGTGCAATTACTTTTTGTGTCCTTTACAAAATATTTGCCAAATATTTGTGCTTCATTTCTTTAAAATCTCTGTATTATACAGAAATCCAATAAATAGAGGACATAGTAGAGGAAAACAATTTTATAGGAATAATCAAATGTATTCATAAAAGGAAATTATTTCTAATATAGAGAAACTGGTAATGATTTTTGTTTTAAGATGATTCTTGGTTATTAACAATGGAAATAAGGAAAGTTAAAGAAAAAATACCTATTTCACTTTTCTGAAAGCATGGAGTCCTAGGAAGTCGGAGAGGGAAGGGGTCTTCCGGGTTATCTGGTCCAACTTGTTCATTTTACAAATGAAGAACTAGAAGCCTAAAGATGAAGTGACTTGTCAGAGGCCCTATAGAGCAAACTCAAGGCAGAGCCGGTACTGGAACCTTGAGGGCCTGATCTCTGTCCTTTCCATTCACATCACAGGGCCATGGGAACAACTCAAGCCACTACAGACCTCTGGGATGCAATCAGGGACCTCGGGCTTTGGTCACCCTCTGGTCATCACTACTGTGGTGCCCTCCAGGTGGCCCAGCCGTCAGGGGTGTGAGAAAGTTTAGTGAGGGATGAAGGTAAGGCCATTGGGCTGAGGAACATCTCCCCTGGAAACTCACCAGTGGAAGCTTGTTAAGTCCTAGCTGTTGTCCCACAGAGGCATCGTTCCTTCCCAGATTGATGCCTGGGAATCCTCCTGCCTCTCAAGCTGAACTACAAGGAGAGATACGGCAAAGGAAGAAATTTAGATGGATCAAAAATCCTAACTTTGCCCTCCTTCCCTCGACTCCATTCCAGATTATAAATCTATGGCCCATTTCTCAACCCGCAGTACACACAAGTGCTTTCAGAGTCAGGATCGTTCTGATCCACATTCTGTTTGGAAGGAGGTAGGATGCTGCAGAGGGATGGGAAGTGGGATCATGTTAGACTCAAGTTCTAGTCCAGGCCTCTCCGTATCCAGTATGTGAGCTTATCTTGTTTGTCTTGATTTTCTATTTGTAAAATGACATCTATTAACGTGCTGTTTAGAAAGTATTGTGAATCTCTTAGAAAATACAGTAACATGATGTTGAACCCAGTTTTCTCTTTTGTACCAAGGATCAAGCAATCTTGGTGGCAACGATGAGAAAGGTCTCTTTTTTGGCCATTGCCAACCTAGGGCAGCTGCTGTCTTATCATATTGGAGGCTTTCTTGGGGTTGTTGATGCCGATGGAATTAGGGTCTGTTGATCCCAGGTGGATGAAAACTACACCATGGTACCCACAGGAAAAGATGCTCCACATTCCGGAGGTACAAGGATGGGCAACTGACAAGGCTGGTATTGTCTTGTAGGTAGACCTGGGCCTTCTGCGCTTTGTCACTGCTGTCGGGACACAGGGAGCTATTTCAAAGGAAACCAAGAAGAAATACTATGTCAAGACATACAGAATAGACATTAGCTCCAACGGGGAAGACTGGATCACCATAAAAGAAGGAAATAAACCTGTTGTAAGTTTCCCTTCCACCTCCCCCAGCAATCGGGCCTTTGAAGTGGATGATCAATTTTCACTTGTTTGTTTGGGAGCTTGCTGTCTTGCCTGGTTTATTTTCGAATTGATTTAAAATGAAAAGTGCAATTAGAGGTTTAAATCTGACCAAGGGGTCTCATGTTCCCAGATCCAGAAGCCAAAAGGAAATTATATGGATGTTTCCAAGAAAAGTCAATACCGGCTAAATTAAGTCAAACTCAAGAATCACTTTAAACCTCCCACAGGGACAGAGACTATGCACAGGATAAACACCATCCTCTTAGAACCTCTGGAGTTGTTTTGTTTTGTCTTTCTGCCTGTGTTTCCTCATTCTCTTTCATAGATTGATCCTTTCTTTCTCTCTGTAATGGGCTGGTTTTAGAAGACTCCTTTTTATCTACCCTCTGTGGCTCACAAACTAATTTACAAGTGTGTTTGGCTGCTTCTGTGCGAATGAACAGAACTACAGGTGTTCCCTCAGATCCCATGAGCCACACGCCACCTCCTCGCTACTTTCCTGTCGAGGAGGCCACACCATGCCCTGTGCCCCGGGCACTCTGCTCTGAATTATTTGGAACTGAGATGTTTTTCTCAGCCTGCTGTTTATTTGAAGTTATGCTTGCTCTGATTTACTAATCAAAAGATTTTGGAGAATTCATGCTTGCTGTTTCCCCAAAATTAAAAGCTTGCCCTGGAGGCCGAGTGAAATGCACAGAATTGGTGAGGATGGTAGCAAAGATCCAGGTAACCTGGAATCCTGGGTTTGGGAAGAGACCAATTAACATGTCCTTGTCTCCATCTGGGGCATCCCTGGCCTTGATTTTCTCCTTCTGGGTCTGAAACTGAGAAAAGCCTCCTGGGTGTGAAGTGAGAGGCCTATAAATATGCTTTGATTAGCTGCAAAGCCCTCACTGTCCCTTAGGGCAGGCAGGAAGGCCGAAGACATAGGGATGCAGCTGCTCTGTGAACAGACCAGCTCAAGGCCGCTGTCTAGCCCTAGAGGATGTGGAATAGATCCTCCATCTGGGGAAGGAAAACCCTCATAGTCGTCATTGGTGGAGATCTAGTGAGTAAACTTTGACCCTGAGTGTAATGACTTATTCTTGTTTTGGAGTCGTTTTTTGAAGGCATGCTTTAGTTTCAAACAAACGAAAAAACACTAATGCCAAGGACACACCAACATACAGAAGAACCTGGAGAGAGTAGGGAGGGCTGACCCCAGCTTTCAGGCCGTCTCTTTAATCAATGAGCACTCACTGTCTCTCCAAGACACGGCTTCTCAGCCATGGTCCGCAGTTGTCCGCGTGGCCCGGATATGGGTGTGGGGAGCACACGAGGGCCATAGGGGCATCTGACATGCACACAGCTCACTCTTGGTCCATGATCTGGGTCACCTTGGCACACAGAGGGCCTTCCAGAGTAGGAGGCAGAAAGAATAAAGGGTCAGCAAAGACCTGGCATGCGTCTGCACCCTTTCACTGAACCCGAATGAAATCCCCACATCCACCCGGAGTCCAGCTCTCGTTGCCCACCTGCCTTTCACTACTTTGGGGCCTTTCAGGCACACCCCCTGCCCTGCTTTCCTCAGAGAGAGTTGGCTTATGTACCTCAGCAACAGCGGCCTTCGACCACCAGCATTCCAGCAGCCCTCTTTCTGTTGGTGGCATGTGTGTCCTTACCTGGTTTTCAGCAAATATAAAATGCCTTCAGGGTGAACCAGACTGTGGTCCCTCCCTGAGGTGGATCCACTGGCCCTTGAAACACTGGTTTGGGAAGCTCTGCTCCTTCAGGCATGTCCCCATTATTCATCGTCACACAAAAATGCTTCCACACAGATTGTTTCCAAGAGAGATTTGCTGAAGTAAGACAGAAATCTAAAGGCTGTCACAGGCTGGGATAAATTCGATATTAAATCATCTCAGGAGAGGGATCCGGCTAACAGCCGACTTAGTAAAGCATTTGACCACCTCCCATGGAGCAGGCCTCATGGGCTAAATGGAGTAAGAACTCCAGGCTGACTCTCCTAAGCCCCTTCTCCCAGGGGAACGGTGGTCCTCCTCCTAGGACTCATCTGGGAAGGTGGGTGGGAGTCTCTGCACCTCTGATGGCCCAGGGATGCTCTAGCTACACAAGGCCTGTGACTGAGACATGGTGCTTTTACACAGCTGTCCCCACCCAGAGCTGGAGTAAAATCCAGGGGAGTGGAGGCTTTCAGTCCCATCTGAGACTGGTCGAGTGCCGGAGGGTTCCACGTGGCAGACAGTCCCCGTTCCTCAGAGATCTCACTGGAGGACACTGCCGTGGCGCCATGCCCAGGCTGAGTGCCTCCGACAGACACTTGTGGGAAACCGGTTCGTGACTGGCACTCATTACATCTGCAGTTACATGCCTCATCTTTCTTAGAATAAAATGACTCATTTTTGAAACTAGAAACAGAAGCCCTGGGAAAACTGATTCTCCATTACATATCATTTATAACTCAGTTTTGATTTTGACCACTAACACATAATTTTACCAATAACTGAAAAAGATTAAAGTCTTTCATAAACGTCAGGGATAAGATCTTCCATCAAGAAATGAAGTTAAAAGGGAGGAAGCTCCCTGACCTACTGCTGAACATAACCTAGAATTTTCAAAAAGTCAGACCCTACATTGAACTCAAAACGCACTCCTTTGAGGGGTTCCTGGGAAAGTACAATAGTGAGAGTTCCCAAGAATTGTCTACAGTATTCTGTAAGTCCTTCTGATAATGTTAATAATTTTCCCACTTTTTTAGATAATAGCATAGTATTCTACAACAAATGCTATCCTTATAATAGTACCTTTGGAGGCTCTGTCCTTTCAGAAAATTGAATAGATGATTAGGACAACATTCTATATTAGACACAATTCTTTCTGATTGCCATTATTTGGAAAAATAACATGGCAAATTATTAACACTACCTCAGCCACGGTAAACAGTGAGGAAATTGTAAATAATTTGACAAGCACTGGTGAAAACATATTTCTGGATTTGTTTTCAGACAATCCAAAATATCTGCTATTAAAGGGCCCTTCCTTTTTCCATCTAGATCTTTCAGGGAAACACCAACCCCACAGATGTTGTGATTGGAGTTTTCCCCAAACCCCTGATAACTCGATTTGTCCGAATCAAACCTGTGACTTGGGAAACTGGCATATCTATGAGATTTGAAGTCTATGGCTGCAAGATAACAGGTAAGACTGAAGATCACCTGGGTTTGATTTATGTAAACTTTTAAATATTGGGAGAGTCATTTGGTGTAAATGGGGTCAGTCATTTTCATTTGATAGTTAAGAGCATACGCTTTGGATTTAGACAAAAGTGAGTTCAAAGCCTACTTGTACTACTCGCTGGCTTATTTCTTTGGGCAGTTTATGACCTTTCAAAGCCTTAGTTATCTCACCTGGAAAACAGGGTTGTTGTGATAACGGATCAGCTAGTGGATACGAAGCATTTACACAGCCTGACGTGTGGTGGGTATTTACTAAGTGGTGCTCTTCCGCTAGACGGCAAGCTCCAGGAAGGCAGGTAAAGCTCCAAGAAGGCAGGTACCTTCCCCGTCATCCTCTGTCTCCTCGGTACTCGGCACACTGACTGCTACTTAGTAGATTTACAATAAATAACTGTTGCGTGAAATGTTCTTCACCTGCTTTGTCTTTTTACTTTTTCTTCTAATTTACATATATATTTTTTAATTGAAACATAGTTGATTTACAATGTTATATTAGTTTGAGGTGTACATCATAGTGATTTGATATTTTTGTAGATTATACTCCATTTAAAGTTATTACAAAAGATTGGTTATATTCCTGTGCTATATATTATATCCCTGCATCTTACTTGTTTTTGTTTTGTTTTTTAACTTTTTATTTTATACTGGAGTATATCCAGTTAACAATGTTGTGATAGTTTCAGCCAAAGCAACTCAGCCATACGTATACATGTATCCATTCTCCCCCAGACTCCCCTCCCATCCAGCCTGCCACTTAACAGTGAGGAGAGTTCCCTGTGCTATGCAGTAGGTCCTTGTTGGTTATCCTTTTTAAATATAGCAGCATGTACATGTCAATTCCAAACTCCCTAACTTTCTCTTCCCTCCACCCTTCCCCGCCGGTAACCATAAGTTCATTCTCTAAGTCTGTGAGTCCGTTTCTGTTTTGTAAATACGTTCATTTGTATCATTTCTTTTTAGATCCTGCATATAAGCAATATCATACAATATTTCCCTTTCTCTGTCTGACTTACCTGTCTTTTTAATTTTGAGGTCTAGAGGTGGCCTCACCAGCTGTAGCTGTTCAGGAGGAGTTTAATTTACCAGAATTTCTCCTTTTACTTACTTAACTGCCCTGACAACTTTCTCCTAGGTTTTGGCTCAATATATGTCTATCTTTTGTTGAATGAATATGCTAACATTAGAAATCAATTTGTCAGTATTTCTTGTTTTTGAGTTTGTTTCTTCCGACATTAAAAGGACTTTAAAAGTCTCTGTTAAATTTGGAACAAGTAGGTGGATTATATCCACTTGAGAGGCGAAGATGAGGTACTGGGCGATTAAGTGGCTAAAAAGATAGGCAGGTACCGAGCAGGGAGTAAAAGAAGGTCCTGTTATTCTCACTGTGTTTCTATGGCGACCAGTACTGCTCTTACTTGTCCATTGATCTTCTTGTACAACCACTCTGTATTCTGAAGTAAGTAGCAGTCACGTTAGAATTCCTTTCCATTTAAGTAAATACACTGCAAATTTTTCATTAAAAGAAAAAAGTATAGTGTAACCTCCATAGTAAGCTTAAAACTTCAAAGACAGAATCGGTAACTGATTCACCAAAAAGTAATTAAAAGTGAACAACGTTTAAAGATCTGAGAACTGGGACTTCCCTGGTGGTGCAGTGGTTAAGAATCCGCCTGCCAATTCAGGGGACAGGGGTTCGAGCCCTGGTCTGGGAAGATCCCATATCTCGCAGCTAGAGAAAGCCCGAGCACAGCAACAAAGACCCAACGCAGCCAAAAATAAATAAATAAATTTTTTTAAAAAAAAATCTGTGAACTATCTTTCATATAACGTTAGTATACATATTAAGGGCGTTTAACTTCTCATTGCATGAATGCCAACACTATTGTTTTTATTTTTATCCTCTTAAGTATAATTATTTTTAGAGAAGGAAACTATTGACTTTTGAAGGAAAAAAAAAGATCACCTGGGCAGTTTTCCATGAAATTACAAGCAATTTGAAAAAGAGCTAATGAAGGAGAAAAAAAAAAAAAACATTTGTTTACAGTTCGTTTTGGAAAGTGAAAACTGACTTTTGATTTCTTCCCCAAATTTTATTTATTTCCATCCTAGAGACAGACTTGTTTATTGTTTTAGGATCTAAACATTTAGAAAGTTCAAGTCCTTGGAGGCAGGAATTGGGTGGAGAAGGGCTTGGAGGGAGAAAAGGGCTTTATTCCTTTTTTTTAAATTTATTTTAAATTTATTTATTTTTGGCTGCGTTGGGTCTTCGTTGCTGTGCGCTGGCTTTCTCTAGCTGCAGCGAGTGGGGGCTACTCTTCATTGTGGAGAGCAGAATTCTCATTGCGGTGGCTTCTCTTGTTACGGAGCACAGGCTCTAGGCACACGGGCTTCAGTAGTTGTGGCACGCAGGCTCAGTAGTTGTGGCTCGCAGGCTCTAGAGCGCAGGCTCAGTAGTTGTAGCACACGGGCTTAGCTGCTCCGTGGCATGTGGGATCTTCCTGGACCAGGTGTCCCCTGTGTTGGCAGGCAGATTCTTAACCACTGCGCCACCAGGGGAGTCCCACCTTGGCTTTATTCTTGATCAGCAGTTGCATGAAAGTTCTAGGTCATTTTCAGAGCATTACAAATGTAATAAATTCATAGAAACAAGGCCATCTGAGGGCAGGGTGGAAATTTCTGGTCCATTCCTCCCACCTAATTTCACGTCACTGTACCGGAAAAAAAGAGGTAAACTTCATAAAGACTCCAAATGCGTTAGTGTGAATTCTGAATTTCTAGCTCTCCTTTTAATTAAACAAAATCCTTGTTTAAGCCTGAACTGCTCTTTCTCATTTTCACAAGGATTTTCCTGAAAGGTAATTCTAGGCGTATGAGTCTTCACAGGTAAACAAGGCAAATAATTTACTGGATTTTTAAAACTAGTTAAATGACCTAGTTATCTAAACAGAGGTCTAAAATACCATGTTTTGATATTTTCCCACATATTCTATTTTACAGTTACTTTAAGTAGCTATTTTTTTTCAACTTGCATACTGCTGCTGTCTTAATCACGACCCCTAATATATTTTAGACACTTCCTAGTAAGATCTTTCTAGTAAGATCGCTACAACTGCCAAATAACTGATCAAAGCAGGTTTTGGGAGAGGCCAGTGTGTCATAACGATGGTCACACAGAAAGAAGGTG
The DNA here is from genome assembly GCF_059928025.1 of Delphinapterus leucas. Taxonomy (NCBI): domain Eukaryota; kingdom Metazoa; phylum Chordata; class Mammalia; order Artiodactyla; family Monodontidae; genus Delphinapterus; species Delphinapterus leucas. The sequence goes on along the minus strand of NC_143130.1, from coordinate 16,727,035 downwards.
TGCAGACATATCCAGGCTTTGCTCTGGGCTGTCCATTTAGTGAATGAGTGACCATGGACAAGACCCTCAGTCCCTCTTATCTCCATCTCCTTGTCAGTCAGTAGATCTCCATCTCCTTGATTCAGCTGTAATGAAGATTTAAGTGAAAGGATTTTATAACACTTGGCTTAGAGTAAATGCTCACTAAATGGTACCCAGTAAATTAAACAGTTTATGGTACTCAACAAATTGAACCTAGAATAGGCCCCAGCAAATAGAGCCCCTAATGAGACAATGATATCAGTGTTTTCTTCTTTTTTTTGTTTGTTTTTTGGGGCTTTTGTTTGTTTGTTTGTTTGCGGTACGCAGGCCTCTCACTGTTGTGGCCTCTCACGTTGTGGAGCACGGGCTCTGGACACGCAGGCTCAGCGGCCATGGCTCACGGACCTAGCCGCTCCGCGGCATGTGGGATCTTCCCAGACTAGGATACGAACCCGTGTCCCCTGCATTGGCAGGCAGACTCTCAACCACTGCGCCACCAGGGGAGCCCTCCGTGGGTGTTTTCTTCTTAATTACCAGAGTAGATAATTTTCATCTTTTAGAGGCCATGGTCCCCTCCGTGGAGACCAATGAAAGAAATACAAGACTGCAGGTTCACCGGGGGTCTGGAAGATGCATGAAAGCAGGAGCCATGTTTATCTTCTTTTCCATTGTGTCCTGTGTGCCTGGAACAAAATACGTGCCCAATACACTTATTTTTTTAATGAATGAATGAACTGCAGTTTTATCCATTTCTTACGATAAACAAGTGACTGGATTGCAAAATTTTACCCTTTCCGCTTGAGTGGGCAAGCCCCAACTCAATCTGGATTTTTTAAAAAGAAACTGTTGAATTAAAAGTTACCATGAGAACACATCACTTGAATCCAAAGTCTCCAGAGCCCACAAGTTTTAAACCAATTTTTCCATTCAGAAATTATTTTTTAGAAATACAGCAATCCTGGAATAACCAGAGGATACAATGGTGGGTCACCACATAGAGAGATAAGGAAAACAAAATTGGAGCAAACCGTTCTACTTTGTAGGTAATTGACAAAGGAGCATTTTCATTATTTTGACAAGGCAAGCTTCATCATTTTGGCAAAGCTGGAAACTGGTGAAAATGCCCTTGCTGTCTGAGAACACACCACAAACGCTGTTGAATTTTTCGTTAACCAGAAGTTAATTAACTGCGGCTTCTGCACAGGTCAGCGTGTTCCTGTGTTGATCAGAGTTTGCAGGGATGATCTCAGGCCCTACAACATCCAGAGGTACCTTCTGAGTCATCGAGGGAAGATTAAATTATGCTCATTCAGCTTCACCCATCAAATGCAGTTATTATCTCCTCATTCCTCGAAAACTGGTTAACTATTTGATTTACCAGTATATCTGTTTTCACGTTAAAGCTCAGTTCAGAGATTTTACTGGAAAATAACGTCAATGAAAATAACCACTGCCGGAGGGGAAAGGAGTTGCAGGGGTGGGGGGTTGAAAAGGGTGAAGGAAATTAAGAGGTACAAACCTCCAGGTGTAAAATGAATAAGCCACAGCGATGTAATGTACAGTATAAGGAATATGGCTAATAATATGGTAAAAACTTTGTACGGGGACAGATGGTTACTGGACTTATGGTGATCGTTTCATAATATATGCAGATGTCAAATCACTATGTAGTATACCTGAAATTAATGTAATGTTGTACATCAACTATGTTTCAATAAAAAAAGAAAAGAACCACCTAATTCCCCATCACAGAACTCATTTCTCCCTCCCATCTAGGATTGGTTTTAAGGTTTCTAAACAGGGTTGCCAAGTGAAATACAGAATGTCTAGTTCAATTTGATGCAGATAAATGCATAACTTTTTAGTATAAGTTAGGTTCCATGCAATATTGGGGACAAACTTATACTAAAAAATTATTTGCTGTTTATTTGAAATTCTGATTTAGTTTGACAGCCTGTTTCTTGTGTTGTTGTTTTTGTTAGATTATTTGTTCGTTAAATCTAGCAACACTATTTCCAAAGGATCTGAGATGGAGCCAGGCTAATCAGGGCACATCTGAGCTAGCCTACCGTGGACGAACAGAGCTAGATCCTAGCAGCTTATGCAAACCTTGAATTGTTAGTGGAACCTTTCTCCTAATCGTGGCTAAAAGTGAGTCACTGGTTTTCAGTCAAAGGCAAATCAAGGTGCCTCTTCCTTGATCTTGGATGAGGCCGACTTGCAGAAGGAATGCCCTTCTGACTGCACGAGGGCTATGTTGGCAGGATGCGGGCTGGCATCACGAGGCTTGTGGATGCGAGGACTGTGCCCCAGCCAGCTCTGCACTAGAGAAGGGACATTCTTCCGGTAAAGGTTCTGCCCTCCTTACAATATTCAAGTTAATTGTGTTTTTCTCCAAATGGTAACATCTGGTACATATTACCAGCTAAACATTTTCTTTGCAAAAGCTGGTTTTGAACCGGACAGGTGTGACCACAGTGACCGAAAATGTGACTTCTATTTTTAACACTATAACTTCCAGAGACCCTCAGTAAAATCTTTTTTGTCAATCTTTTTATAATCCCCATTGAATTTATTCTTGGTTTCCAGATCCCAGCCTGGAGCAAACACTGCAGCTGAATTACAGGAAAGGGTGCTTGGGGAAAATGACAACTGCCTTTTATTGTGTTAATAAGCTGATTCATTCAACAAATATTTGCAGAGTAAATACCAAGAATAAAGGGCACAAGGAGTCATAGAAAAGTTTTTAATATGACTTGGTTCACTCCCTCAGAGAACTTAAAACCTGGGGAGGCAAGTAGCAACCCAAAGAACTGAATATGGCCAGTATATATGAGACATGCAGGTGGAGAGCTAGGAAGAGTCCCAGAAAAGGAAAACCATGTCTAGTTGGGGAGATCAGAAAAATTGAATATATAAGGTAAAATTTGAAAACACGTCCAGATTTTAAGATAGTGGGAAGGACAAAATGATGGGGAATTCTTTAGTGGAGGGAACAGAATGAGAGAAAGCCCCCAACTACTACCACCACCGAGGTGAGGGAGCCTTCACTGAGGAGGGGCCTTGCAAGGCCATGGTATGGAAGACCTGGCACACTGGGTTGAAAGTATGTGCATAATTTGTAGGTGAGCAGGCACCGAATTTTTTTTTTTTTTTTTTTTTTTGCGGTACGCAGGCCTCGCACTGTCGTGGCCTCTCCCGTTGCAGAGCACAGGCTCCGGACACGCAGGCTCAATGGCCATGGCTCATGGGCCCAGCCGCTCCGCGGCATGTCGGATCTTCCCAGACTGGGGCACGAACCCGTGTCCCTTGCATCGGCAGGCGGACTCTCAACCACTGTGCCACCAGGGAAACCCTGCACCGAATTTTTGAGTAAAGAAATGGCATGATCTGAACTGCACAACTCAGGTGGAAAGTATCTGAGTAATTCATTCTTAAGGGTCAGCTGGTAACACGGACACAGCCTAATAGTATTAGAAACATGCCTCTCACGATGGTTACATTTTAGGCTGAATTTTGATTTATGCAGAATGGAGTTGTTTCAAAGAAAAACAGATTCTCCTTCCTGGCATGTCCTCAATGGAGATGTACAATTTTGAAAAGAATAATTGAAGTGTTGAACATTTTGTTATTAACCCACCAATCAATTAATCAGTGATGGGTACTCTCCTGCTCAGAAGCTCCTTGGGCTGCTATAGAAGATACAGAAAGATCTATGATGCCATTCATTGCCTTTGAGGAATTTCTAATCTGGTTCTGAACACAGGACTCCCAATCTTAAAACATGGAGAGAACGGCTTAATACTAAACTCTGTGCTGCTTCCTGTATGGTAGTCATATTTCTGAGAAGGGAGGGTTCAGGATAAAGGATAGAGTCATTTGAGAAGTTTTCAGGAAGAGCCTTAAGCTGAGTTTGAAAGTCTGGGCAGAACTCACCTCTGTCAACAGGAGGATGAGGGGGCAGCAGGAACATTTTGAACAAAGGCAATGATGAGAATTCTCTCTATGGTATGTGGGAAGAAAATGGATTACTGTCAGTAATAGGAAATAAAATTAGATACCTAGGAAGAAGCCAAAATGAGGGTGTTGAAAAACCAGATCGAGACTTTTTATAGTGTCCCATAAATAATGGAGAGCCATGGAAATTTTTCAAAGATCTCTCTTTTTTTTATTGTGGTCAAATGTACATAACATAGTTTACCATTCTAACCATTTTTAAGGGTACAATTTAGTTGCTTCAGTAATCACGTTATTGTGTGACCATCACCACAATCCATCTTCAGAACTTTTCATTATCCCAAACTGAAACTCTATACCCATGAAACACTAACTCTCCACTCCCCTCCCCCCAGCTTCTGGAACCCACCATTCTACTTTATGTCCTTTTGAATTTGACTCTTCTAGGTACCTCATATCAGTGGAATCATGCAGTACTTGTCCTTTTGTGTCTGGCTTATTTTCCTTAGCAATGGAAGATTTTTGAACATAAGGGTGACATCACAAAAAATTATGAAAAGCGACGTGGGTGTTGTTGATTCAAAACTGGGGTTTGAGAGGGTAGTCAGGAGACCACTTGGCATGTAGCCATGGCGTCAAGACGATGTCAAAAGAAATGAAGATCGCAAGACTTTTTTTTTAAACAAAAATATGACAGGATTTGGTAGCAGAACAGGAATGGAAAATGGAAAACGGAAAGACAAGATGACTAGGCAGGAGCTAGCTGATTGGTGGTGATTCCACCCATTAAAGTGCAGAGTTGGATAAAGGGATTTGGTGTCGAGGGGAAAGGACTGTTTCTGTTTGGACTTGGGACATCTGAGTTGACAGTGAGATCGTGCAAAGTTCTCGTGCAGTTTAGAAATGGGGGTGGGGAGGACACCTGGGGGGAGGATGGGCCCCTCCTTCAACGCTCAATCCAAAGGTTTCCCCCACCCCCGGGAGGGGGCCCTCCTACCTCTTCAAGCTGAGCCGAGCACTTTCTTTCTCTTCACCACCTCATCATCTTCTTTTTGCTTTTGTCTTGGCAACTTTCCTGCTGTTGGAATTATTGGTTTACACATCTCCAGCCCCGCATAAACTGAACCTCCATTGGGCAGGGCCTGTACTTGATCTAGAGATAACTTCCGGATACCAAAGGGACCGAACGTCGATACTTTGACCTTAAACTTAGAAGAACTCAAAAAGGGAAGAAATGAATGTTCTTATCAAAGATTTTCTTTACCGGACTGTGAGTGTAGGGCAGGGAGTGTAGAAAGAGGAACGGGGAAGCTCTGCTTTAATGTCAGATGATCCAGACATTTGCAGATCTACATGAATGCGTACAGACCATGTTTTTATTCAATATGTTGGATTCTCTTTCTAAGCATGGAGACTTCTAGAAAATCATTTTACATCGCCTATTCCGTTCCCCTCTCTAGATTATCCTTGCTCTGGAATGTTGGGTATGGTGTCCGGACTTATTTCCGACTCCCAGATCACAGCATCCAACCAAGGGGACAGGAACTGGATGCCTGAAAATATCCGCCTGGTGACCAGCCGCTCGGGCTGGGCACTGCCGCCCGCCCCGCACCCGTACGTGAACGAGTGGCTTCAGGTGGACCTGGCGGAGGAGAAGATCGTGCGGGGCGTCATCATTCAGGGGGGCAAACACCGGGAGAACAAGGTGTTCATGAGGAAATTCAAGATCGGGTACAGCAACAACGGCTCGGACTGGAAGATGGTCATGGACGACAGCAAGCGCAAGGCCAAGGTGAGGCCCGGGCGGGGGCGGCGCCGGGAGGGGGCGGGGCGGCGCCGGGAGGCGGGGGGCGGTGCCGGGAGGGGGCCCTGCCTCACGGCCTTGACTTGAATCAAGGACCCCGGCTTCTTCCTGTGGAAGCGCTGCTTCTCATTTCCTGAAAGCCGTGGGATCTGCGGGGGCGAGTGATGGAGACAGTAAGATTCTAGGGGAGACAGGAATTCCACGGCTGAGAATCGCGTCGCCGGTCACCTTTCTCTCCCGTAGGGAACAGCAGGTGGCTCAGGGGACCGGGAGGTCGTGAGGGTGGGTCCAGGGGGCCACTGCGGTAGGAATTCAGAATCTCTCTGCAGACTCTAATCTTTCCGTGAGCACCTGCCCCCAGGCCCCTTCTCTCACGCATCCCTTAAGTGTATTTTTAAATTAAAAAAAATTTTTTTTATTGAATGAAAGAGTCTTTAAATTCTGTAGTGCTTTACAATTTTCAAAAGTTTCATAATTGTGCTGAAATACACATAACAGAAAATTTGCCATCTTAACCTTTTTAAGTGTACAGTTCAGTAGGGTTAAGTACATTCACGCTGGTGTGCAAGCCCACCTCCAGAACTTCCTCATCTTGCAAAACAAACTCCGCCCCCATTAAACAATAATTTTCACCCCCTCTCCCCCAGCCCCTGACAACCACCATTCCACTTTCTGTTTCTATGTATTTGACTACTCCGGGAGCCTCACGTAAGTGGAATCAGACAATATTTAGCCTTATTTTACTTGGGATGATGTCCTCAAGGGTCATCCATGTCGTAACCTGGGTCCGAATTTCATTCCTTTTTAAAGCTGAATAATATTTTATCGTATGTACAGACCACATGGTGGGGATCTATCCATCCACTGACGGACACTTTCATTGCTTCTAACTCTTGGCCGTCATGAATAATGCTTATGTCTATTTCTTATACGTTGGAACCTTTCAAAAAGCAGTTGGCCCTTGAGGATCTAGTGAAAAAGAAATATTCCAACCTTCACCAGAACACGTGGCATGATTTTTTTTTTAACGGAACAGGTATTCTTGAGTGATTATGTTCTTCTACGGCTCTCGGTTAAATATATGTGCATTTCCTGAGCACAGACACCAACTAGGAAAGGACACCCCGAGTATGCTGCGTGGCCTAGAAACTGATCTCAGATTAAAATAAGGAAGAGCCCCCAGAAGCTCAGTTCTGCAGAACTATTTGTGGGTTCTGTATTCAACTGATGATACTTCTCATGCCTAGCACAATTGGCCTTTCGGTCCCAGTCTTTCCGTCCCTGCTTTGCCAAGGACCTACTCCTTTTATGAAAAGATTTTAGCTCATTAGAGGGAATGGGAGTGTGGGAATATGGCTTCATACAGTCACTGGGGCCAAAGGCTTTGCAGACAATAAACAAAGCCGGGCCACGCAGCCAGCTCCCACTCGGCCCAGATGTGGAGGCTCTGCAGAGACCGTCCCTACGGCTGTGCTCCGCACCAGTGGGCGGGCCACCAAGAGGGATGATGCTGTCGGAAATGTAAGAATTCCTCTCCCATCTCATCCCCAGTTAACTTGTGGTTTCTAAAACGTTTCCAGTGTTGTGGTTTTTTTTTTAATCTATGTGCAGCTACTTTCTTGCTTGTGTCCATTTCATTTTCCCCTTTTATGTCTACCATTCTTGTTTTGGTAGAAGAAAAAGTAAAATAAACATCAGAAACTGGAGTTCCCCTAAGAGGCGATCTTTTCTGAGGAGTTGTGAGCCCTGTGGCTTTAGCACCAAGTGTGAATATGCTGCAAATCAACAACTTCCCGGAGCCACTGTCGCATGGCAGTGTGAGCTGTTGTGACACTTTCTTCAACATTCGGTTTCTAAGAGGGAAAGGAGACAAATTGCCATAGGCTTTGGATGGGATGCATCTTATGCTTCCTGGCCTTTAGTATCTAATCCACTCGTCTGCAATCAAGTCTAAAGCTATCACTCCCTTTGTAGGACATCGCATATAGCATTCACAAGAAGCCGGCACACAGCTTTCAATTTTAACAAAAAACTCCATTCAAGATTGGTTGAATGTGTTAGATTTTTTCCTAAAACATTTCATCCATCATTATCATGTTCTTTTGTATTTAAACCATAAAAGTTTCTAAATTGTTTACATGGCATCTGATCTCCGATTCCTAACATGTCCTTCCCCTGGAATAAAATCTTCAAGATGAAAAAGGAAACTGGTTAAACCTTCCATTTAGGAGCAGTATTTATTTCTAAATTGCACAAAGATAGTTAAAACATACTATATTTAAACTTGCAAGTGAAGATTACCTGCTTAGGATGCCAAGTACCTTTTACATACGGTAAAGGGAGCACACTGTTTTGTGTTCTAAAACAGCACTTTGATGGATTTAAAATCCTCTACGCCCTCACCTTACTTCTTACCCTTAAATAGTGCATGATGGACAAGGTACCCCAGAGTCTTTGAATCAACTAGACTTTTCAGGGGCAAATAGATCTAAATACTCCAAGCCCTCTTCTTCTAAAGCATGATTAGTGAAAGGACACAAAGACATTTTGTAAACAATCCTATGTTAGCAAACTTAGCCCAATTCCATACGGCCCTTCCTTGCTAATATTCTGCCCAGTTCATCACTGACAACGTTTATGATGTATTTACATTGTGCTAGTTCTTTGCTCAAGGTAAAAGTAGGAGAAAAGCCTGGGACTCCGTAGATATAAGTGCTTTTCTCCTGAGGGCGTTGGAGCTGTGTTAACGTACACAGAACTTGCATGTGTGGTAATACTATTTTTACTATAGTTAGTATCTTGCTGAGAACACTTGACTGGGCCTGACGTTATACGTCAGGTTCTCCATCAATGGCAGCAGCTGCAGTTCTATCAAGAATGCAGAGGCCCCCGGTGGTGAATTTACTCTTGAAAATGATAAAGGGAACTTTAATTGAGAGAGGTGGCTCTGTATTAGCCCTGTACTTCTAGATTCCTGGAGGATTTTCTGAGTTGGAAAAGGTCAATTAATTTGCTTCTAGAACTCAGAAAAAAACCTCTAGTTATGTCACAACCTTCCCAATCTAGCTTCTCTTACTTGTGTCACCCATTTGGCTGGTTTGTGATGTTTTGACCCAGGTATTGGGCAGGGTTCCCACTCCTGATGGATATGGCCACCCACTCAATATGATCTACCAGATTGGGAAGCCCAAATCACAATCCGTTTAAAGAAAAAGCAATGAAACTGAATGTGTGGCCATGGGAATAGACCTCAGTGTCCTAGACTTCAGTGTTGTCATCTATTAAAATGAGGAAATCAGACTAGATTGTTTCTAAGGGCAGTGTGGTGAAGGGTGCCAGATAAGACTGGTAGGTCTGAATCCCAAGGTCATGGGCAAATTACTTGACCTCTCTATGCCTTGCCTGTAAAAGGAGGGCAATAATAGAACCTACCTCTTGGAGTTGTCTTGAGAATTAATTGAGTGAATACATTTTAAGCACATGGAACAATGCCTTGCCGAGTAAACATCACATGGTGCTTGATACATAAAAGGATACTCCCAGTGATAAGGCAGTTTGATTTTTCTAATCCCCTCCCCTCTTCCCATTCCGGACAGAGTTAGGAATGATGTTGGGAGAAGAGGATACAGAGAGGCTTATCCATTTCTTAAAAAAGAAAACAAACCTAGCCATTGCTCTATTTTCTTATGATTCCACTCAAGGATTTTGACCTTCCTGTCACTGTAAAAAGGAAAACAGAATAATCCAGTGGCAGCAGGGCAATAACGGCCGGGCTCCTGAACGTGTCACAGTGATGTCGAGTTAGGAATGCTCTTCACCAAGAGGTGCCAACTCACTGCAGTGCAGCCAGGCATCAGAACATCGCTTAGCGGTCAGGACCCTGTCACTTTCCTGAGATGAGAAAGTCTTTTATCTACAGATGCCTCCAGCTGGTGGTACTGCTTAAGTCAACAGCAGTTCCAATGGATTGGAATAACCCAAGTTCTTGGTTACAGAGCGCTTGAAGTACGTGAAATGTACTATCTCCTCCTCCAGGAATGGAATTCCCCGCTCTTCTAGAGGACGGAGTTTTAGCAAAACCAGGACCCATTCATTTAAGAGAATGTGACAGGAGTCGTTATTGGAAATGTGGTGTCTGTTACAAGCTCTGAAAAATGGCAGGCTCCCTTCCTGAGTTTTCTTCCTCCACTTTTTCAAGGAAGTGGTAAAAGTGTCACTTCTCCCAGGCACATCAGACTGTCATTTAAAAATGTGTCTCATTAAATCCTCAGCTTCTGGTCTAGCCTCAGTGTATCCTCCAGAGTTTCTAAGGAACGACATCTGTCACTTCTTAGAGAAGGTTTGATTGTTTTTTCCCTTCTCATTTAGGAAAGGAATGTCAGCCGTCTACGAAGTAGTAGGATGAGGCCCATTTCTCTGCCCTGCTAAGAGTCCTAAAGGAAGGACTTTTCTGCTGAAAGGGAGGTTTTGTTAATACCTGGTGTTCTTCATACTTCACAGTCTTTTGAAGGCAACAACAACTATGACACACCTGAGCTACGGACATTTCCACCCCTTTCCACACGATTCATCAGGATCTACCCTGAGAGAGCCACGCACGGCGGACTAGGGCTACGGATGGAGCTGCTGGGCTGTGAGGTGGAAGGTAAGCACGATTTCCAGAGCCCCCCCGGTTCCCCAGATGTTTTATTCCCTTCATCATGCACTTATGCCCCTGACGGTGCTGCTGCAAATTGCCCCATTTCTCCTGGGTGATCCTGTGTCTCTTGTGCCTGCTGGTCCGTAAGGCTCATCACCTGGCGCCCTGCGCGACTTATTCATCAAATACTCTACTGACCCTCATTTCTCCCTGTTTCAACAGGAAGACTTGTAGACAAGCAGCCTTCTCCTGTCCCTAAGTGCACACTGCATCATTCCCAGATCTTCCCCTAGTCCTTTGTCTACCCCCTTGGGATTAGTTTATCTTCTCATTTGACAATGTTTACTGAGTACAAGTTCTTTCCCAGACACAAAGGAGGCACCAGGAACACAAAGGTCTATAGGACGTGGACCTTACACTCAAGTAGTTCAGCATGGATGGAGGTGGTAGACCAACACACCAGCACTTGCTGCCCCTGGGCTTTGCCCCTAGAAACCATGCCCATCCTTCAGGACTTGGCCCCGTGCCCTGTCTTCCATAACAGTGCCTTCACATCCTAATTTTTTGTAGGTTGTTTCCATAACGCTCCTCAGATTCTGTGGGGTTGTCTTCTTTGACTTTTTTTTTTTTAAATGATGTATTGTGAAATTCACATAAAATCCTCCATTTTGTTTTTTTAATTATTTTATTTTATTTAGTTGTCGTTGTTGTATTTTGGCCGCACCTCGTGGCATGTAGGATGGTCCCTGACGAGGGATCAAACCCAGGCCCCCGCAGTGAAAGCTCCGAATCCTAACCACTAGGCCACCAGGGAATTCCCTAAAATCCACCACTTTAAAGTAAACAATTCAGTGGCATTTAGTACGTTGACAATTATTTATGCAACCAACACCTCCATCATAGTTCCAAAACGTTTCCATCGCTCCGAAGTGAAACCCCCTACCCATTAAGCAGTCCCCCTCCCTCTCCCTCCCTCAACCCCGGCGACCACAGATTCCATGACCTTCTTAGTGTTGTTCAGAGGTCCGTGTCTGGTCCAAGCTGGCATCTGCAGTGTTGACTACCATCACATACTAGCAGGAAGCAGCATTTGACAGGCTGAAACATCAAGACATTATCTTGGATGAATTTTTGTTGGTTTTCTTGTTTTGTTTTGTTTTGGCTTGGTTTTGGGGTTTTTTTGGCCACGCTGCGAGGCTTTAGGGATCTTAGTTCCCCGACCAGGGATTGAATCCGCACCCCCTGCAGTGGAAGCACAGAGCCCTAACCATTAAACCACCAGGGAAGTCCCCTGCATGAATTTCTTAGGCTGCTGCAGAGAAACAAAACTTTACATGAGATAATATATATAATGTACGGTGAGGTCTGTTTCAAGATAGACTTAGGTTATCATAGGAAGGTCATATCAAGGACAAATTCACTTCTCACACTGACCTCAGAACTGCAGACCCCTCTGCATTTTTTCACATAATGAATGAGATGAATGTTTGAAAAACTATGATGGTTGCCTAGTGTACTAGTTAATGCTTTTGTGCATTGGAATTCCCATCTGCCTTCAATTTGGGCATAAATGAGTAACCTTATACCAACTTTTTCATCCCCATAAAGGTCTTTCTCTAGGTTAGTGCGAAGAATGGCTCTTGTTGGTACCCAGATGTTAATCCATTGAGCATATGCTCAGAGTTGTTTGGAAGGATGCCTCTTAAATATCACCTTCTTGGGATTTCATAATTATTTGTGTTTTGAGCTCCCCAAATATAATTACATTCCTGAGCACATTAAATATCATAAAACATTTCTTACACACTAAAGAATCTTAAGCTATAAATCACCATCCTAGTGAATAATTCATAGCTGCTTTCCTATGTGTTTATTGAAAAGCAGGCCATTATCTCCGATTCTTTATTAGGTAGTTGTTTCCATATCTGTAGTTATGTCCCAGGACCTCTGAATCATCTAGTCACTGTCAACACAGACCAAGAATGACCATGTGCCAGGACTTTGGCAAAGATGCCAAGAAAAAGAAGGGATGGGCAGACTGAACCACCTGCAGACACATTCGTTCAGTGTGCTGAGCAATGTTGTTGCCTGGAAAAGGGCGTCTGCTGCTCCGATGCAGGACTTTAGCCTCGATTCTGGGAAGCGACATTGATTTAGAAGGTGGAATGAATGGATGGTTGAAAAGACTGAGCCTGGTGGCAGTTTGCCAGTGTCAACTCTGTGGTGAGGTAGCAATGGTGGTGAAGGGATTTGCTGCAGTTGTTTGCAGGCACTCACCGAGGTGGGGAAGTTGCCCCGAGCCACACGAGGAGCCAGCATCCAGGGAAAGTATTGTCAAAGCTGTTTAACACAGTTGGTGAAAGGGAGTGTTTTTCTTCTCCCTTAAAACGATTAACAGGCCCTTATTAAATACTGACTTTGTACCTTGTGCTACAGGAGATACCCAAAGACAGAGAAAGAGGGTGATGTGCAACCCAGCCATCTCGGAGTCTCCATCTTATTTGGGGCTAGCACTTATGTTTAAGAAACAGTTAGAGAACCACAGAAGATAAAAGATTTTCAAGTAGTAAAATTGGGACATCACTTTTTACTTTTTTCAATTTAATCCCCATACTACCCTGGTCCACTTCCAGTGCAAAACTCCTCCTTTTTAAATACCATAAGGAATGTGGAAAAACCAGCAAGATGAATAGAGAGTTTGAAAGTGGCACGTTACCAAGAGCAAAGGCAGCTTAGCAAAGGCAAGCATCTGGATTGCCAAAGAGGATTCTATTGATTCAGTGTTAGCAATAAGCAGAACCAGAATACGTGTGTATGCATTTTACAGAGTCTAGTTTGTACTCCTAAACGGTGTGAACATTACCTGTACGTGGTGATTTCCTAATTATTATTGGTGTGTGTTTGGGGCAGTTGAGGAAGTTGAAACTAGCTATGTTTCTACATCTATCATAACTCTGCTCAGGCCTTTAGCACAATAACAAACAGGGTCAAATTTTTATTGAGAAAGCAGCAGTTACCAGCACATTCCAATTGGCCAGAAGCTATTAGAGAACAGGCCCCCACTCCCAGCATCTTGTCTGGTTTTCAGACATCAAGAGAACTGTCCATTATCTCAAGTCATGTAAAGTGAAATGTAATGCTGAAAACTGTAAGATATTAAACAGATTGCAAAAATGAGTAACAGGCTGGAAAAGAAAAATAGACGGAACTAAATTTAAAGAACTTCAAAAGCAGTCTTTGATTAATGTTGGCTACTTTTCAACTACAAACTCAAAGCTATGGGAATACCTGCCAGCAGTGGAATGTAGTCCTCTGGGAGTTAAGGTAAAATGACCCCAGGGAACTCCCAGACACCTGCCTGGGCTCACAATCTGAGAAGCTTACTTAGAGGGAAATGGAGTTGCTCTTTAAAAAAATAAAGAAGTAAAGAACAATATTGTACTAAAAATGAATGCTGAGACTCCCTTTTGGGGAAAATTTTACAAGATAAACTTAGTAAATACCAAGAATATAAAAGAATTCTTGACGAGTGAGTCCTCTAGCACCTTGAAAATGAAAGGAAAAACAGTTCAAGCCAAATCTCTATCATCAAAGTTCCCAACTTCAGGGTCATGAATAAATAACCAGTGAGAATATAAGAACTTTTCAGAAAAAGGATGTGTATGTATAACAATGTATAAAATGCTAAGGCAGCCAATTCTACGAAGGAGATATGGATCAAATACCAAAACAAAGCAGTCCCCAATGCATTCTGCAAAATCTGAGTATATTTCGCTCCTGAAAGAGAGGCAAACCACGCTACCGGTCTTCTAACCACAGATTAGAGTTTTCTGCAAAAGCATTAGCAGGATCAACAGCCGGGGGCTGGAGAATACATTTCAGAGGTATGAGAAAATAATCTTTGGATCTTGTTTCAGCACCTACAGCTGGACCGACCACTCCCAATGGGAACCTGGTGGATGAATGTGATGACGACCAGGCCAACTGCCACAGCGGAACAGGTGATGACTTCCAGCTCACAGGTGCAGAAACCATCTTCATCCCATTGCTGTGCCATCTCAGTTCATGTTGTAGTCGAGACCCGCTAATTAACGTCTGTTTGTGTTTGCGGAAATCCTCACGGCGGCAGGCGGGAGGAAGCCTTGCCAAAACACGTGCATCTTCATTTCCTCATGTTGTCATGTAAACAAATTGTCCTTCACAGCCACAGCCATTCGAACGATAATTTTAGCCATTTTCAGAGCCAAAGGCTAGGATTGTCTTCATTGGATAAGAATTCCTCCATGGCTAAATGTAACATAAACTGATTCTCATCTTTGACCTCCACCCCCTTCCGAGATAACATGTGCACCACCCGTACATAACCACACGCTGGAGAACGTTTATTTTCATTTTCTAACCGGGATCAATTTTTTTGAGTGGATACTTTAACCAACTAATTAATGAAATCAAGCTTATATTTGAAATGCAGCTTTGAAGCAAGGATTTTGCAAATCATTTTACATTAGAATTTACAAGGGCAGAATTTGTTGTTATTTGACATCACCACTAGCAGATATATCAGGGATGGTGTGTGCCACGTGCCTCACCAACTTATTTAGAGGATTACTCCATGATATTCTAAAACTCTAAAAGCTAGAAAGTGACCTTCTCTTCTACTTGGACTGGCAGAGGAAACATTAAGCAAGTGGGGAAATGGGATGCCACCATTTGGAAACTGGCCAAAGCACTAGAATTATCACCCTATTGCTGCCAAAGGTACCGTGGGGCCTTTACTGCTACCCAGATCAAAACACAGTTTCTTACAGCATCTGACTCTCATTTTACATTAAACACGAGCCCGTGGTTGCAGGTCTGTATTTTTACCCAAAAGGGATTCAGGAGAGCCCACGTAATTCATTTTCATGGGCGAAACTGAAGGCGTTACCATGTAACTTCACAATAGTGCCACGTTATTAGCTAACTCATTAATGTAAAATGTGGAAGGAAATGTCCCAGATTTCCAATTACTTCAAAAGCTCTCTTCTGAAGGAGGAAGACTGCTCTGCACCCTGAGATGGAATAAGGGGTAAAATCTAGCTCAGAAGTTTAGCACCATGAACTGAGTTTACATTTAAATCCTACCTCCTAAGGTTCTCTGCCTCCAAATTTCCAGGATAATTGCTTACAGTCGAATGGCCAATAAATGTCACGTGGCTATGGGCTTTTGAAAACAAATCTTGTATATAAGTAGTTGCAAGCCACAAAAATTACTCTAATTAATGCAGAGGGCTTTTCTTTGTAAGATGTCAAGCTCCAGCTAAAAAGCTTATACAGCTGATGTTAAAACAGAGTACCAGTCTGGTGAAACAGGTCCTGCAGAACCTTCCCAAGTTCGTCTGTGAACACTCTGCAAACCTCAGGCTTTTTGCAAACCCGGTCACACGTCCCATCCATAGTGAAAATCCTCATAAAAAGGAACGTCTGCAGTCATCAGAGACTCCCCTGTTCAATTACCCTCTTGAGGAGAGTTTCTTTCCTTTATAAACCCTAAAGTGGTCAGTTAATATTGATTAGAGACAAAGCCTCAGATTTATTCCTCGTGTCAGAACAACCAACCTTCTCATTTGTGCATCGGCTCATGACTGAATCAATTGAAACCTAAGCCTTTGAATGAAATAGGGTGAGTCTGTTAGCCCGGAGCAAATTGTGTATGGCCCCGAGTTGCAAACCACAGAAAATGGGTCATTTTGACTGGAAACACTGACAGTCCTTTATAAGTACAAGGCGATAGTTTATCTACAGCATTTAAAATCATTTATTGGGTAGATAGAAAAAAATCCATTCTAGCTTTTTGATGTTTTTTTTTGCATATTACCCTGGCAAAAAAAAGTCATTTTCTCAGGCCAGCACGTTTGTTTCAATAATTTGATCTATACGTGCATATATTAAGAACTTCCGGGGGTGCTGCTAAGGCTCACTCTATTGCCCCAACAAGAAGAGGTGATCTAAGAAGACATCCTCATGCTTTGTATTCATTTACTGCATGACGGCCCATTTGTCCTTTTTTAAAAGCTTATTTTGCTCTATGAAGCTCTGTGTTAGTCTTTTCTGAAGAAGGGCGGGGTGACATTTGCCGGTGTTTGCAAGCAGCCCAGCCTGCCCCTACCTAACCCACTATCTTTTCACAGGTGAGCATCTCACCTCCTGGGCTCACACACAAGTCTGTACCCTCCTTGCTCTTTCTGTCACAGCTGCAAAATTTGAACGTTCAGTGTCCAAAACCAAACGAAAAGTATTCTCCCTTTCACCCTGACGGTTGGCAGCATGGAAATTGGGATCAATGCTCTCTTAAGGTTCGGTTCCTTAACAGAGATGATGTCACTTTAATGTCTTCTCCTGGGGGTGGCCTATTTGAATATAGGGGGAAATAAGTATTTAGCAAAATGCTCATTACCTACAAACAACACTGAATTCCAGGTGAACTGTACCAAATGCATGGAAATGAGGAGAGGTTTTGCTCTCCCTTGCTTGCTTGTCAGGGTGAAAATTCACCCTTGAAGTTACTCATTTGCAAATGCCTTTGATGTCATTAGATAATACAGTTGGCTTCAAAGGCACCAGGAGGCCAAATTTCACATTGGATCTGTGTGTCCCCAACAGTGGAATTTGGCTCCCAACCTCTAACACAACTGACAGTGCATATCTGTTTTTAAAAGTGAATTTTCACCTTGAGTCTTTCTCCTTTAAGACCACTGGGAACGGAATGCTAATGCGTCTGGCCTCCCTCCAATTCTGCCATTATAGATTCACCTTCTTAACCCATAATATATGTAATGGCTTCTCCTAGCGCCTGCCTCATTGAGGCCGTGCACACGTGAGACCACTTATCCAGCATATTTACTGGGCCAGCAGTGGTAACACGACTTGGTGCTACAGTGGACTAGCTCAGAAATCTTCAGGCTATTTCAAGAGCTCAGTTTTACGGCTCTCTGATTCATGATCCGGGTGATTTCTCACCCATGGGAGCTGCAGGATAGGACTAGGCCTCAGCCAGAATAGAGATGATTATAGTCTCTATTGAATGACACTACTGGAAGGTGTACAATGGCACCTCATAGCCACCTCCAAACTTTCCATGATGGGCATGAGCCCCGCATGCCCTTACCCTGAGTCTACCCAGGACTTTATCTCTCGGGAAAGCAAATAGATGCTCTCGACCATGATCTGCAAGGCAGGCACACATATGGAGAAATGGCTTTCGCAAGCACCAAAGTAATAAACAGCAAACCAGTTTTTCAAGAAGCGTTCAGGTGATGCTTCTGGGTTGGGCAACTTGAAGAACGGGACTTTAAAACAGAAGTCTCATGACGAAGGGCGGAAAATGGCTGAGCTAAGATACCCAAGCTAAGAGGGTAAATCTAAGTTTCCACTGGTCCCCAGACCACGAATTCCAAGTCGACCCGGGCTGACTGAAGTTGATGGCATTCAGGGTGTTGTTTGTGCAGCCTTCCAGCTCCTCGGGACTGTGAAGAAATGTGTCCCTCCGCCCCTTCCCCTTTTCCTGCAGCTTCTCCGAACTGCATACTGGGCGGAATTATTTGTCCTTGGGAAAAACAAACAACCGCAGCCGCAAAAGAAAGGAGGAATTACTGCCATCTGCTTTAAAACTTCAGTTTTTAAAATAGATTGTGGGGACCAGCCTTGCAACTCCCCCCAAGACACACATCTGAAACCTTGGGAAACTATTTGAAGCTTAGAGGTCTAGGTCAAGTTTAATACTTAAGTCACTAAGGACCTTGGGCGGCCTTTGCTTTTCACTCTTGCAATTGTGAGCGTCGTCGATTAGTCTGGGAGTCAGGGAATGCCCTTGGAAGGAAGTCTGGAACTCTCCATACTGCCTAGATGCTTTATGAATAAATGTATTGTGGTGAACAAAATTTAAGACATTTGCTATAGCTGGAATTAAAGGAAGAATTATCTGAGGGAACTGCTAGCCTCTAACAGATGTATGTAAGCATACAGCATTCTCTACTAAATATTACCTACAATGCTGCCTTTTTCTCATCTCATATGTTACCGTTTCTGTGTTTCAGGTGGTACCACTGTGCTGACCACAGAAAAACCAACCGTGATAGACAGCACTATACAATCAGGTATCAAATACCAAAGAGAAAATGTGGTAGATTTCACATATGCCTGTCCTTTCCCACAAAATAGCACATCGCTACGGTTCTCAGTTTCCGTTTCCCTCAAAGTCCTAGCAGAGATGCCACCAGCATCTGGTCCCCAAGCATGAGCCATAAACACTGCTTTCCTTTCATCCACATGTATATGCAGCAGGGAGCAACATTTCCTTCCCCATCAGTCATTGCCAAATGGTGACAATCCCCGCTCTCAGCGGAAGGAACCGAGGAACATACTTTGTTTAAACGCAGCACATCTAGGACACGGACTGTGTTTGCAAACTCAGGAGAAGGAAGTCTCCCAGGCAGCAGCCTGACTATTTATTTTCATCACCACTCAGCAAATCGGAGACAGGCGAAGTTTGTCAGTTTTGTCTGCCACAGAGTTGGCAGGTTTACAGCCGCATTTCCAGTGGGTGCGCCGCGAGATGGGGTGCAGGAAACCAGGGCTAGCAGTGCGCCCGGAGAGGAGCGCCCTCGGGAAGGGCACCTCTGCATCCTTTTATTAATAGAGGCCCTGTGATGACTTTTAGAGCCTCTGGTTTGCTGTTGATCAGGGCCCAGCCACAGGGATAAGGTGGTCTCCCCCCTCACTCTCTTTTGTATTCTGTTAGTATTTTTTGAAAATCTTCCCCACAGACACACACCAGGGGAAACTGTCCGTATAAGCAGTCAGAAGTTTTACATACTTTAAAGTTAATCATTAGAGTGAGGTGATCAGGTCAGCTCACCAGCTTCTCCCATTTCCTCTACTGAAGCCCGCAGCCTTGGCCTCCACGGTCACTTCTTAATGGGGCATGTGGTGTGCATCACTGTTTCCTCAACAGCAGACCCTCCGCAGCCAGCAGAAAGCAGAAAGGACTGCTCTGATTAGCATGCTTCCTTAAAGGGTGCTGTCACTCTTGACCCAATTAACCAGCAAAACAAACTTCCCTTTAGCTGAACTTAACCCCAGGTTTCCCCATGGTGGGCTCAGGGTGACAGACTCCCTGCTACCACTCAGCTCAGACACCCCCAAATACCGAAGATGAAGCTGAAGAATAGTGTTCAGCTAAATTCCAACAGCCCATCCACACCTTTTCAGGTTATAAAACGTAGCCTTCGGGGATTGGCTGGCTGCCCCTGCCTCCTGGATGGGGCTCTTGCTCTCTTCCCATCTTCCCTGATAGGAAATTCCTAGTTTCCCACTCAGCCCCATCAGGGCGGTTTTTAATGGGGTAACTTCCTTGTAGGTTCTTTATGACCCTCTGTCACAGGGAAGAGGGGTAAGGTGAACAAGTGACGTTCTAATAATGTAACAAACATTTTAACTGTCTCTCTAGTTTTTCCTCTTGCCAGAGAGTTAATTACAATCACTAGGAAGTTGCCAGCTAGCTTGTTAGATCTCATCTCTTTTCCTGCCTGTCCAAAGAACTAGGGGTCATCAAAAAACCAAACATGAACAGCAGCCTTGGAGAAAATGGAAAGGTACATCAGATCCCAAAATGGGATGACTCTCCCTCAGTGCTGGAAGTCTTTGTTATCAGGCCAGGAATGGCTCTGTGAACTTTTGATTTGTGCATGAACTCAAGGCCTTTGTCCTGATAGCTTCGCAGAGGAGATCCAGAGCAGACAGTCATCTCATAGGGTCTCCTGTGGTCAGAGGGCAGAGGTACAAATCGTGAACCAGTAAGACCCCTTGCTACCACCACCTGAACAAGTTCACGTCAAACTGTTACCAAGTTCAAGCTCATACTGCTCACTCCACAGCAGGTCAATAAATCGAGAGACGAAGTATTGGGACGAGGAATAGCAACTTTATTCAGAAAGCCAGCAGACCAAGAAGATGGTGGACTAGTGTCCCAAAGAACCATCTTACCTGAGTTAGGATTCAAGCTTCTTTTAGACTAAAAGGGGAGGGGATGTGGCTAGTTGTTGTAAACTTCTTAGTGCTGGAATCCTTTGTTCTTGCAGCTGTTCGTGGACGTGTGGTCACAATGTTCCTATAAACCCCCAACAAGACAATTGTTATTTTATATTCTGCAACTTTTTATTTCTATATGAATGGAAAAGTGTAATACCTTTAAAGGTCAGCCTTGAGAATGGGCTTTCCTGTATACTTCAGGCTATAGGCAACATTCTTTTACAAAAGTGCAGAGCCAACAAGACTAAGCACCCGCAAGAGAGCACAGGGTTAGAGCTAAAGGAATAGATCCAATATGCAGTCAGGTTTGTTCCTCTTCTTCTTTTTTCTTTTATAATATGGTTCTGTTCTTTTTTTTTTAATGTATTTATTTGTTTGTTTATTTTTGGCTATGTTGGGTCTTCATTGTTGCGCGCAGGCTTTCTCTAGTTGCAGTGAGTGGGGGCTTCACTTCATTGCGGTGTGCGGGCTTCTCATTGCGGTGGCTTCTGTTGCAGAGCACAGGATCTAGGCACTCGGGCTTCAGTAGTTGTGCCATGTGGGCTCAGTAGTTGTGGCTCACAGGCTCAGTAGTTGTGGCGCACAGGCTTAGTTGCTCCACGGCATGTGGGATCTTCCCAGACCAGGGCTCGAACCCATGTCCCCTGCATTGGCAGGCGGATTCTTAACCACTGCGCCACCAGGGTTTGTTCTTTTCTATTACGGGACCACAGGGCTTATTGGTGGGGTTGTCTGTTCTACAGTCAGCCCAGAGTCCTTTACAACTTGCCTTGGTTTCCTGTTTTTCCATTGTCTGAGTCATGAATCTGGCTCTCTAGATCTTCGTTTATGGATCGTGAACTGTCTGAGCTTCTTTGAGGAGTTCCGTTCATTGTCACCTCCTGGCTGAGCCAGTGCTCAGAGATCAGGTCTAACC
Source organism: Delphinapterus leucas (assembly GCF_059928025.1). Classification (NCBI taxonomy): domain Eukaryota; kingdom Metazoa; phylum Chordata; class Mammalia; order Artiodactyla; family Monodontidae; genus Delphinapterus; species Delphinapterus leucas. The sequence goes on along the minus strand of NC_143130.1, from coordinate 16,705,630 downwards.
GTGGTGTTCACCCCATGGTCAGATGAACCGACTGATACCTGGATCCCCACTGTCCTGCAGGCACCTTGACGAGCAGCAGCAAGTCAGACCCTAAACTTGCATCACCATCTGATTTTGCTGAAGCCACTAGAGATACAAGCAGAGTCTGAAGTCTTCATGTTGAGGATTCTTCTCAATATAATACATTCATTGGGCATATAATATTCATATACTGTCTGGGTTGTAATCGGATGCATAAAAGCCTATTTAAATGCTCTGCCAGGAACTGATGAGAAACCCTGCATTTTAAATCCAGCTCCCCCTGGTGAAGCCTCTTACCCTCCAGGGATCCCCAAACATCCACTGGAGCAGCTCAGAGTATGTTCATGACCCATGGTTGCGTTGACCAAGGCACCTCCACTTATTTCCACTGCAAGACCAGCCTATGAGTAAGCAAGCTTGCATACCCAATAGAAGTTTTGAAGACCAGATTTAAAAATTAAATCCTTGTACGTATATGGTGCTAACGACGATCTAACTCTGGGCAAACTGGGTTCACCAGGCGCAGCTGGTGCTGGCTCACAGGGGCTATAAATTTAAGTGCAGAATATTGTTTCCTGCTATTTTGAAGAGTCAAGAAGGGATTTAGCCAGATTATTCCCAATGAATTTAATGAGAATTGTGCAGCCACAGGGCCTGGGTAATATTTTGAAGATTGAAAGGTCACACGTACTTAGTCCTATATACACATTTCATTCGTCCATTTGCTTTTTTTCTCTTTCTTTCTCTGCCCTTTTCTCCTCTGCTCCTGTCCTTCTCTCTTCCTCTTTCTTTCTCTCTCTCTTTTTTTTTTCCTTTCTGGAAATTTTTTGTGTGTTGTGTGTGTTTAATAGCCTTTCTAGCCAGGCTTGAATCTTCAACATTGAACTATTCTGACTCCATACCCATCCCCCACAAAAGGTACTGATTAAAAAAAAAAAATTATTTTAATTTAACAAGATTGCTATGAATTATGTGATAGGGACAAGCAGATAAAAGAGTAGTTAGAGCAGATCTCCATGTTAAATTCGTAGATTGGGAAGAACAGTGGAAGATAAAGGCTGACTTCCATTCACTGGAGCAGAAGTGCCTGAATTACTCCTTCAGGCAAAGCCATCCTCTGTCCTGGCCATGATAAAAATATCCGAGTTCTTATATTTTATGACATCGCCAGAATAGTAATAGCCAAATTACGGATAGTATGGTTTTCTGTAAATTATACAATAAATTTAAGGTATTAACAAGGCAAATATAACCAGAGATGTGTATGCTGTAATGGCTTACTGCCCTTCTCTTTGTGCATGTCTTATAAATAACATTTAAGTAGAGACCCCCAGAACCACACACATATTAACATTTTCCCATATTAACATTTTCTAACACGAGATTACACAACAGTACCTTTCGGGGCTGTGGGCGTTGACATCCAAGGTTGTTCAACCATTCTGTCACTGTTCAGCTGACCACTACTTCTGCAAAATTCAGTCTTGCTGCACAGAAGCGGGGCAGATTTTGGAGAGGGTTTCTCATGCTTTAAGAAGCCCTATTTCATGGTTATGATGGACTAGGCATGAAATCTATCTCTCCAATGACACTACTGCTGTGAAATACAGCCCTTTGCCCGAACTGAAAGCGCTCACGTTATACACATCACGTGACTTACTAGGTTTACTTTCCCAGCTGTCCCTGTGAATCCTTTGGCAGGTCACACTGTCATTGGATGGGAGAATCCATCCTGCTCAGTTTTGACAATGCGTGTGGTGCCTTCCTTCCAAATTTCACATTAGCATTTGAAAAGAGTTCCTTGGAAACTGAAAATGCAAAGTAACTCATTCTTATCTATTCAATAAACCTTTCCATTACAATCCCTCCTGCCATTGTTGAAGTGGGGGAGGGGCAAGGGAGCCCAGACTCGGAGAAGAAAGCAAGATATTTGTGTTAAATGCTTAGACAAAGTTAAAGAAAAGATCCAAATGAGATAGGCTCTCAGCCTGACCCTAACACAGCATATAATACTATACTTCCCTTATTGTACAGAGAAGTTGTTTTGAGGCTTTATTTTTTAGATCAGTTGGCTAGCTGCCCTAGGCACCTTCCTCCTCGTCTCAATGCTGCCATCTTGTGGACACCTGAACTCAGTGAGAAGCAATGACCCTCATTAGAGAAACCAGCCCCTATTGTGTGCTTAATTTTATTGTATATTCGGGGGACGAGTGGACTGGCAGAAGCAAGAGAATTTTATCTTTAGGATTATTTTTTATTGTTAGCTCAAGTTTACCCCCCCAAAGATCCAAGCATCAAAGACTTCATTTTCCCCATTCTTAAAAAGTTAACCAATTTCCCAAAAAAAAGGGTTGAGTAAAAAAATAAGGCTATGGAGGTTTAAAAAAACCCATAGCCAAAGAGCACCTTGTAGAACACACAAATCATTCCTGAGAATCCCTTCATACTTTCATCTTAGATTCCAAAGGAAGCATTTTGAACGTTACAAAATATACAAGTGGGTACCTATTCCAGTATGCTTTGGCTTTACTTGACTTTACATTGAGGTTTTAAGTGGGGCAAACAATTTATGGGCAAATCTGAAAATTCAGTAAAACAGCAGAGGCTTCCAGTTAAAATTACCTGACCTGATATAAAGCACAGAAGTAAAAAATAATCTTATGAAATGCTTCAGAGATCTGTCGGTAAAAACCTGAAGCATAAGCTGGTGTGGTGAGAATACAAATAACCTCCAGGGTGAGATATTCAGCCAAGTCACGTTGCTAGACTTTTGAGGTTCATGGGTCAATCTCTAATTAAGATTCTTTTCATTGGTGGATATCAATTTATATGACTCATCCTCAAGAGCAGAGTATCTTTCATATTAAGTATTGCGGAAATAGGGAGAATGCTAACATAATATACATGTAATATACATGCTTTGGAAGGTAACCTTCCTGGAAATTTTATGTAGCAATTTGACAGGCAGTCCATAATCTTTTTGAGCTGGATAAAAAAAAAAAATTATTTTTAAATGTTACTAAATATGATGTTGTAAGCATTTGGACTTCTCCATGCATCTTTTGAGTTTCGTGGTAATCCTGGATTTTGTGGCTTTCCTGGAATTTTCAAACAGACATGAAGTTATGTAAATCATGCTTTCCATGAACGAATTAAGGACCTCTCTGACCTAAATGATTAAATGTGTCTTTCTCTGCTTGTCTCTATTTTTTTCCTTTCCACCCACTGAAGAGTTTCCAACATATGGTTTTAACTGTGAGTTTGGCTGGGGTTCTCATAAGACGTTCTGTCACTGGGAGCATGACAGTCACGTGCAGCTCAGATGGAGTGTGTTGACCAGCAAGACGGGACCGATTCAGGATCACACAGGTAACGGAGGGTTCACTGTGGCCTCATTTCTTTGAATTAGAGAAAGTGTTACTGTGGAGGGTTGATGGGTCTCTGAGTTTAGGGAGTTTAGAAAATACTACAGAGCATTCACTTTTGCTTTTCTTTTCTGGAATTAACATCATGTCCTTCCCTAGTAGAGATTCCCTTAGGCCACTTTGTAGAGAATACTGATTAAATGTGGCAACTCATTGACCCCTCTGAAAAAATAGCAAACTTGGCAAACCAGTGTGTGTGAATTAATACCTGTTTTCTACTTTTTCTGAACATTTTTCATGGGAAATTTCAAATGTATTCAAAAGTAGAAAAGAAATAGCAAAATGAACCCTCTCTGCACATAACCCAACTTCAACAACCATCAGATCCTACGAGTCTTATTTTATCTCTAGCATCCTGACTCTGGATTGGTTGGAAGCAAGTCCAAACACCACCATAGATGGTGTCATCTCAGTTATTTTGCAGCTGCAGAAACCATAAGTGAGCTTATTAACGCTTACTCTCTTGACCCATGAAGTGGAAATGGATTGGGGTAAGGGTAGAAATCTTGTTCTTTTGAGGAAGACTGTAAATGTAGCCCATTCCCTCTGAGCAGATAGAAACCTCGCCACACCTCAACCCACCTCACCTCCTGTCTTACTTTCCTTCTAAGATTAATTAGGGTTGGGGTACATAGGGAGCCGTCAGCCACTTTCCTCCGAGTCATTTTATCACCCAACTTGAAATATGGAATAAAGAACCATCAGTGCCCTGCAGAAAAATGCACATGCATACCCTCACACACATACACACACCCCCCACAAACTTCTGCTCTAATCAGTGATACCGACAGGACTGCTTCCTCAAGTCATGTTGCCCAAAAGAGACCCCAGAGGGGCATTTGCTGGTGCTGAGAAATCTCATTAAGCCGAGTTTCCCCATGCCTGTGCTTGGGGTGAGTGGGCCAGTGGGCCGACGGACAGGCAAAGGGTACTTCATGCCTTTCCCACTTTGTTGTTCACTTTTTCCCCTGTGAATACAACCATTAAGTAGGTTGAATAGGCCTCTTTCCATCACAGCTACTTCCTTTCCTAATAAGAATGACAAGGAAATTGGATAAAATTGGACTCCTTCAATTCTGAGACACTTTCAATTGAATCTTAAGACAAGCAGTTTTAGAAAACTTAAAATACTTTGACTGTAAATGGCACTGTACATAGAAATGGCATCAAATTAACCAAATGCAATTAGCTGAAACGAAGGCAGTAATGGTGGAAAATTTGATGCGAAGTGAAGCAAAATGGCTCAGTAGGATCTGACATTCAAAGGAGGTTAAAAGCTATGTTAGCCAGAGAGAAAAGCTAAAAGGCTTGCAGAAGTACAGTGCTAATTGAGAAAACGGAGAGAGAGTCCCCGACCCAGAGCTGTGATAAAATCCCTGAAAGGAGAGACATCAGCACTTTATGTGTTGGAGTGTCAGAAAAGGCGGGCTTGTCTTAGATTAGCGGCTGAGAAGTGCGATTCCTTCAGAAGGATTGGTCTCTTTTGTCCTCCCAGACGCCCCGATTTACTTGGCAGTGATGCCAGGTCTGCCCAAACCAGGAGGAACCCCCGCAGCACTAGACACACAATCATTTGCCAAGAGAGATGGGTGAGCCCGACATCTGAAAGGCAGGAACTTGTTAACATGAAAAAGTCTGAATGAAAAGAGCCCCCCCACACAGGACGCACGCACACAGCCTGCCACAGATCACGTGCGCCACTTTGCAAATCTAACGTGGAGATTTCAGAAAATGAACACTATCTGTGGCCCAATTTTGGATTTATCAAAGGAATCCCACATGTTTTTCTGCATTTGACCTCTAACAATGAAGCTATGTTCCTCCTTTCAGAGGATTTCCGAAACCCGCATCTTCCTCTGCTTCATTGCACATATGCTATCGAGCCGCCCGCATACATGGCAGATGCAGTGAGGGGCACTGGAGATTCAGGTGTAAAGGAGGGAACCCAGCCCTCGAGGTGCTCACAGTCTGGTTCTGGGTGGGAAACGGCTCCAGCGCAGTGGGATGAGGGTGTCCAATGGCCGGGGGAGCAACAGTGGCAGAAGACAGCACAGGAGGGGCCAGAGAAGCAGCCTGACTCAGGGACCATCTAAGCTAAGCATCCTCAACGTTATTCTTCTCCATAAGATCGGGGACGGGGGGCAGCAGCAAGATGGGGGCATGTCTTACCAGCCCGTCTTGGTGGGCTGAGTGAAGTGGCACCATAGACAGGTGAGCTCACGGACAGGTGAGCATCATTTGGTAAATCAGTGGGAGGAAACAAACCCCAGGGGTGACTTGAGTCTGCGTGGTCCAGAGCATCACACATAACTGCCGGGGCCATGGTTTTTATTTCCACCCTCCTTTCATTTTCCCCGCCCACCGGTTTTATTAAGAGTGCTTGGGAGCCATCTCAGACAAGCAGCCAGGTGAGGGAGGAAAGCGACTGAGGACACATCCACTTCACCTGGACGCTGCTGACTCAGGATGTGCCCACGTACACGCAGTGAAAGAGTATCTCCCAAGCACACCAGCCTCTGGGGCAGCACACCGAACATCCTGCTGCCCGCTGAGGCTCAAGCATCAGGTGCATATTTTCAGCAGGTGCGGTGTTACAGTAGCATTGCTATTTGCAGAGCAAACAGTGAAACACGAGTTGTGTGTTTAGACCAGGTGGTGGCAGAAGGCAGTGCTCCCACAGGGGGTCATTAACAGCAGAGCCAGGAGTTAGTCCTCCAAGCTCGGCAAGCATCTCCGTTGCCAAAATGGCAGGTTCTAATAAGCCTCAGAAATGCAGCCTCACCTCTCCTGGAACCAGAAGCCCACATCAAACAGAAGCGGGGCTCACAGCTGAGTTTCAGGCTCTCAGGTGTATTTAAGGAATTTAAAAGCCATTAAAACAAACTAGGGGAAAAGAATCGAAGTTTGGCGGAAAAAAAGAAAAAGATTGCCAGATTATTTGGACAAACTGCAGCTTTATTATCAAGCAGTTACAGTGACCAAAGCATCATCAACCAGAAGTCTACCTGTTCCAATGGTAAATAGATAAGAATACATCTAAACGTTTCCATTTAGTGTCTGTGTTCACGTGCGTGCTGCTGAAGCAATCTTAAAGTTGCATGAAAATAGGTCTTCCTGTGCATCCAATCTGCTTGCAATGGTGCAGAGATCAACACAAGTCATAGCCCGTGTCCGTGTGACAGTGCATTCCAGATACGTGGTGTCAGACGAGCGCTGTTTACAGCCTCTGTCACAAACGTGCTTTCACAGAAGCTGAGAGCAGAGCCTCCAGTGTCAATGAGGTTTCCATCTATTGCCCACTTTCCCTTCCCCTGCACAACTGGGTTCTGGTGCTCAGCCCAGGAGAGAAGGTTTGAGTAGCAGAACTTGATAGAAAAGAGACAAAGGTTCATCCATTTGGCCACTCTCTTTAACACAGCTTTTTGTCACAGCAGGAGATGGCAACTTCATCTACTCCCAAGCTGATGAAAACCAGAAAGGCAAAGTGGCTCGCCTGGTGAGCCCTGTGGTTTATTCCCAGAACTCTGCCCACTGCATGACCTTCTGGTATCACATGTCTGGTTCACACGTGGGCACGCTGAGGGTCAAACTGCGCTACCAGAAGCCAGAGGAATATGACCAGTTGGTCTGGATGGCCATCGGACACCAAGGGGACCACTGGAAAGAGGGGCGTGTCCTGCTGCATAAATCCCTGAAACTTTACCAGGTGGGCCCTTCTCTAGGATGGGGCGGATAGCTGTTTTGGGGTCTCTGGGGTAATATTTGAAAGTTATGCAAATGAGATGCAGAAAAAATTCCAAATTTTATTTCAGGTGTTTCGTGAACCTGAGATACTGCTGCAATGATAATAATCTCAGTAGCATATTTCACAGTCTCCTAGATTACAGACATAGGACCGACTGCTGAGGAAGAAGGGAAAATGCTACTCAATAATTATTTGGGGCTGTCACAATGAACATTCCTTTAATTTGCTGCTTTTTTCCAGTTTTAAATTCTGTATCATACAAAGATACAGTGAGGAGAAGTTTTATGCCATCCCCAAGCAGTTAATATGGATTGAAGAGCAAATCGTGTGATCATTCGAAATCTCACGAATTTCATTTACGTTCTGTGACTTGAGCTGAACAAGCATTTGTAAGCACTGTTATCTGGGACCCAACATTTAAATACTGTGAAAACGATCTCATTTTGTTAGGTGATTTTTGAGGGTGAAATCGGAAAAGGCAACCTTGGCGGGATTGCAGTGGATGACATCAGTATCAATAACCACATCCCTCAAGAGGACTGCACAAGTAAGTATGGGTTGCTGTAGAAACGAAAGCAGTGCTTGCTCAGGGCACGTGTCTTTCCACTGAATGGTCTTTGTCGTGCTCATTTGGACCTCGAATTTTAATGTGGGCTATAAGCACATCCTATAGAACGCATGGTCTGGTGCAACAGGGCATAAGGCCAGGTCAGTCTACCTTTAGCTGCCCCATTATCTAACCTGGTTCACTTAGAATATCTGGTTGGTACCCACAAAACTACACAAATAATATGCAATCCAAAGATCATAGCAAAGAAGAAGCTCACAGTTTCCAGGCTGTGTACGCCATGCCTAAACATTGTGATGAGAAGCGGAAAACTCAGACAGCTGGATAATTCCAAATATCTGAGTGTGTCCACAGCAGCAGGCCTTTGAAATTCTTTATCACAGTGGATTTAATGAAGATTACAATGTGAATGAATCATAGACACCATCATTCTTCGCTTTATTACAAATAAGTAGATGTTTCTGACTCTAAAAACAGTTGAGTTGACTCAAAAGAATAAAGGAAATTTAGAGACTTTGCCTAGTATTTCAGAGTTTATGGATTTCATCGGTCTGGTGTATATGAGTAAGAGTCTGACATAGGAAACCAATTCATTCTCCCAGTTCTCGATATATAATTATAAATAGCACCACTAATGGCAATGTAATAGCACAGTAATTAGTCTTAAGCTCCATTTGCTACACTTAAACTTTTGTTATATATCATTATATAATAGGATGTTAATTATAACAAAATGGAATAACCCTATTGGGCAAATTTAAGACAAAGGAGGCCTGTCGGCTATAATGGGTTTTTGGTCATTTCGGCAATTTACAAAGCTTTTATTATACAATGTATTGGATATACGTAATCCCTAAAGTGGCAATAATTTGATAGGGTTGATTGAAGAAATTGGGGGGGAAAAAGAGGACAGTCTTACCCAAAGACTGCTTCCTGCCACAGTACTTTGCAGATCTTCACAGAAAATAAGGCTTAATATTTAAGTTGCAGCTACTTTACAAATTCCCCACATCCAGGTCTACACAGTTGTTAAAATGTATGTTTCATGCAGTTACACAGGGCACGTACTGCTTGCTTTCCTATTCCAAGATGAGAAGGTTGATGGTGATGTTTTTGGAATGGGAGAGCAAGCTCTACCAGCTGAAACCAAGAAATACATCCAATCTGGTTCAACAGGTTTTCACTGACCACCTTCTATGTGCAAAGCAGCATCCCAGTGCTACAGTGAATATATAGAAGCTAAGACAAGTCCGTGAGCCTTTCTGTTTTCATGTGACTCATCTACTTAGCTGTGCTTACTGCTGGGCATTATACTCACAGCTAAAGTCACAGCTAAAGCACCATTAAAACTTTGTGTTGCTATAACAATGAAAAGGCGTCTAAGATAATTCTACAATTATTCGACAGATATATTTCCTTGAATATTTAGCCATGGATGCTGGGAGATTATCAGCTCTTTGTTAATTATTCATGCATTAATAAATATTTATTGAGTCACCGCGTATGTTCTGAACACTGTTCTAAATGCTGGGGACATAGAAGTGAACCAGGTCCCTGTGTTCTACTCATAACCATAAGGGATACCAGAACTCCACTCCCTCCAGATGCTTTCTTTTTTTTGGTAAGACACAGGACACAATCTCTGGCCTTAATGAGCTGACATACCATATGAGAAACTGACTAACACTTACGAAGCAGTTATCTACAAAAGCACAGGATGGTAGCCATATGTGCAACTCCACTTCTGTTTTCTATTTTCACCAGATTTCCCCACACTCCAAATGCCAAAACCATTTCCCTCCTCCCTGCTCTTCTCCTAAGACAACACACTCTGCTCCAGCAGTGCTTCCTGGATTTAGATCTGACACCAATTCCCTAGTCATTTAACATTGCCTCTCTATAGCTCTCCAGTTACTTGGTGGGGTCAGATTGTACTAAAAACTCCAAAGGAAACCCAGCAGAGCCATTAGTGGGGTGTGTGTGTGTGTGTGTGTGTGTGTGTGTGTGTGTGTGTGTGTGTGTAAAGGTTTATGTAGTTTGTGTGTACTGTATTTGGTTGGCAGTTCAAATATCTCTTTCAATTTTGTTTGACTTGTCAGAACCAGCAGACCTGGATAAAAAGAACCCGGAAAGTAAAATCGACGAAACAGGTAAATTTGTCTTGCTGACCGATTTTTAAAATATTTTACTGTGGCTTTCAGTAGATTTCTGAAGAAGCTTTCTGGAACTCTGGTGTATCAAAGCAGCTCACATGAAATAAACACCCGCATCGCGGTACTGTGCCTGGGCTGTCGTCAGAGTGCCCTCTCCTACCTGCTCTGCAGACTTGGGAGCCTCACGCCGTAAGAGGCGCAGCCTGTGTAGGGGGGTGAGCCCTGGGGACGTGTGCTACCCTGGCCATTCCCTGCCTGAGCTGCAAGAGGGGACCCAGAGGGCAATGATGTGAAACACTCTCATTTTGTAACTATGGGCACAGGAAACTAGTGAAGATTGTTTCTTACCCAAAGACCTGCAATAATTTTCATATAATAATTTGAAACCAGCCCAAATTCTTGTTCCTGGTTTATATCCAGCTATAATCTTTAGAGACCGGGAGCCCAATTTCTGTGATAATCTGTTTTGTTTGGGCCATCTGTTCCCAGCCTCCTCTACTGAAACCCTCGTTTTGCGATAATGATCACAGTATTGATGACAATGATGCTGACGATGCTGATGGGGGTTTATTGAGTAGCTAGTATGTTCCAGTCGCTTTACATAAGTTATTTAATCCTCACAGCCGCTCTCTGAGTGTATTTATCCCCATTTTACAGATGAGGAGATTGAAACTCAGAGCAGTGGCTTGGCCTTAAGTAACACAGCAAATTACCTGGTAGCCTCGGACTTCAGACTGATTAACTCGAAAATGCGTGTTTTCGTTGAACACTGCTTTGTGATCCAACGCAAGGCATTTGGTCGGAGTTAGGCCTTGCCTGATATTATTTTATTCCCAGAAGTCTCTGCGCCTCCTGCCAGCAGTGGTGGTGTTGGACACTTGCCCCGGCGTCACTTACAGCTGCTGCCGGCGGTTCTGTGCCCTATGCATCAACAGCAGCACCTGTTGCCACGAGAAATGTGGACCTACTATAGCCAGACTTGGACTTGATGGCCCCATGTCTGCGGTTGGTCATATTAACACGTGACTCATTTAGCTTAGTTACGTAGTCCACGCTGGGTTGTAAACTTTATTAGAGGTTGTTTCAAAACAATGCTGCATCAAGGGAGAGAACATTAATATTGTCCCTATGGCTTGTTTCCCCCTATTTAGGGACTTGCGTCTCATATTTTTAGTTTTCTTTGATTGGAATCCCTGTTGATCAGAACACCATTAAGTAAACACCAGGCCTGTTGCACATTGACATTTTCGTCTCATTTCTAGTCCCAGGTAATGAGACGCAAAGCTCCCATGTTAGTAACTTCTCGTGTCCCACTCTAAAGAAAACATTTCCCCAGTGCCCGAGCGCAGAGCTGTGTGACCATCTGCAGCGAGACCACCAGGGCAGCAGAGATGCTGATTCTTAAATGTGTTCTATTCGTCACAGCACTGACCCAGCTTCTAGACTGGAGCCATACGCCACTTTAAACGTCAGCAGCAGGCGTGCCCTCCTCCTTCCGAAAGCCCTCTCCTTCGTGAGTGAAACCACCATTGACTCAAGGAGGAAACTTGAAGGACAGCTTGGGCGGGTTCCTCGTGCCGGGTTTTGGGATCAGGCAGAGGCGCCAGGAATGATTAAATCCCCCTCTAGACAAATGTGTGACGAAGCATTTTGCAAAGTTTACAGACCTCTTGTCTGGCCAAGGACGATAAATACAGATTACAATCTCACAGATGGCGGGCTGCATGAAATCGGAATTAGATTAGAACCGAACCCTGATTGTTTACCCAGAGTCAGTGGTTTCCATGCGCTAAGCTTCCTGTCAGAATCGCAGCACCAACACCCAATACCCTTCCCTCCCACCTTCAATTCCCAGCAATGAGTCAAACCTAAACGTTGGTGTTTCTTGGCGATGGGGGAGCCAAACCCCCGCTGCAGAAATCCCCCACAGGCTCTTGGGGAGGACAGCCCAGTCCGGACGTGTGCTTCACTCCTTTCTCTTTCCTTCTTCTCCGTTTCTCTGTCTACTGTCATCTGGTACGTTGGCAGCTCATGGAGCCAATTTCGTTGTTCTCCCCAGGGAGCACCCCAGGATACCAAGGCACGGGAGACGGTGATGAGAACATCTCCAGGAAGCCGGGCAACGTGTTGAGGACCCTGGACCCTATCCTCATCACCATCATCGCCATGAGCGCCCTGGGCGTCCTCCTGGGCGCCGTCTGCGGGGTCGTGCTATACTGTGCCTGCTGGCACAACGGGATGTCGGAAAGAAACTTATCTGCCCTGGAGAACTATAACTTCGAACTTGTGGATGGCGTGAAGTTGAAAAAAGACAAACTGAATCCACAGAGTACTTACTCGGAGGCATGAAGGCAGACAGAGGTGACCAGGCGAGCAGGAGAGTGGAGCGGAGGACAGAGCTTGAGCTGGGGACCGGCTGATCTTTCACTGTTCGGGCTGCGAAGTGCGTTAATGATGCCAAGCCAGGTTTTCTCAGGAGCTTCGATGAGTTCGGCCGACAGACATGAACGACTTAGCTGTGTTAACAATCGGAATCCTGTACAGTCAGCTTCCTTCTGTTGGTTTCTTTTGAATAATCAAATGCTGGTGTTGAGACCAAGTATGATTGACTTAATAATTCATTTGGACTCCCCTTTCCCTTCTCTCTCTCTCCCTCTTCTGGATTCTTTTCGGAAACTGCAAAATCCAAGATGCTGGCACCAGGTGTGTTCAGTGGGGCCCTTTTGACGGACATGCTACCTGCAGCCCAGTGCCCAGAATATATTCGAGTAACCACATTTCAGTGGACTCCTGAAGCTGGCCTTGTGTATCATCGCCCGCGTTGTGCATAGGCAAAGAAGGAGTAGGATGTTTTCAGCTAAAGTACCGTAGCCTCAGTACCAGTCTAGCGTGTCAGCTCTGTTTACGAAGCAATACCGTCAGATTTCCTCGATGTTTTCCAGCGTTGTACTCAACCTTGTGCTGTGAACTCCATACAGAAAACTGTGCCATCACCAAACACTGCTGGCAACTGGGTGTGATGCCGACAACCACAACGAAGAATCCTTGGCACTGGCTGGTCTACGTCCTCTCAAGTGCCTTTTTGTTTGTACTGGTTCTCATTGTGTTACATTAACCCGCCCTGTTTCTCGCTGGTGAAAGCCCTCCTCTTGAATCAAACCCTGGTGGCCCACTGACTAAGAAGAAAGTATATTTTAGTGTGAGATGTCAGCCTCCGGGTAGGCAAGGGCTCCGAAGATTTGGCAACGTGGCTTAATTGTTCTGCTTTTTCCGTAGTTCAATTTCATGTCTCTTGACCCTTTTGTATAAAGCTGCAATATCCTCTTACTGTTCTTTCATATGGAATGTATTTTCAAATGTAAACTCTTTCTCTCCTATCTCTCTGTCTTTTTCCTCTCTTAGGATTTAAGCATTTGCCATTATCCAGAAAAGAAACTTGCAGCTTTAACCTGCTGGTAATGGCGAACACTTTTACTAGACTTTATGTTGGAAAATAAATAAATAAGGGAAATTCCTAACTTTGCCCTCCAAAGTCTAACTTTGGTTTCCTTGTTAACTGGTTAAAGTGACAGTATCTTTTTTCCTAAGCCATTTGTCTGTCTATTCCAATCGAAATGATCTTCAATAGAAATGTTTGCATTTAATAAAAATAGTGATAAGTTGAGAGAAGAAATAATACTAATTGGCTTTCAAGTGAGACCCAAAGGAATAGAGTTCTCCCCATATCCAAAAACAGGAGATTTTTACATCCAGATACACAAAAATGACCCGTGAGAGCCTTCTTGTTTTGGTATTGAGTCAGATAAGGGAAGTGGAAGAAAGAACAGTTAATTTAAGAAAGCGACAATAAATCATGGTGCCTGGGGATGAAGTATTTTAAGATGACAGAGGGGAAGAAAATGAGTAAAGTCAAAACAAATGTTTTTAAAAATTCAGTCTGCAGCAACCCTGAAATAACAGAGACTTGAATGAATGCTTCTAGAAACTTCCAGTGCCTCACAAACAAAAAGCCTGCCTTGGGGCTTTTAAGACCTAAGCCTCCAATGGCACAGAGAAGTAAATATCTTATCAGGCAGCATTGAATTAACCCAAAGAAGCTTTGGTTGTTTTCCGTGTATTTGTGCCATGCCGCGTTGTAGGTAAGAACTTCCTCCCTTCCGGCACTGCTGTAGGTCTCACTCGAATGTATTTGTGGGAGTCACATTGCATCACGGAGGGGAAAGTCCATTCATCCTGGTCTAATTGAATTGAGAATGCCTTTTGTTTCCAGGAAAGTATTGATCACTATGAAAGAAGAATAGATTCTTATCCCCAGAGGCATCCATTCAGCCGTTATAATCGTACCAGGATGAAAGCATTAAGACTTGATTTACCTTTAAGGCAACAGACTTACAGTTGTCTTCAGCCAAGGAAAAATGATACTGCAACTTTAAATTTGAAAGTATCTTGCACTGATAAATATATTTAAAAATTATATGTTTATAAAGTTATTAATTTGTAAAGGCAGTGTTACAAAATGTTCAGTTTATATTGTTTTAGATTGTTTCGTAATTTTAAAAGGTGTAAAATAACATATTTTTTTCTTTATTGAGATCTATAAAACTTTCTGTAGTAAAATGTTTTCATTTTACTGGTATATTATTGCTTCATGTTTTGTACCATCATAAAATTTTGTGCAAATTTTTTTTACAGAAATTTTTATTTTCTATGACAATATGACACTTGTAAATTGTTGATTCAAAATGAACAGCGAAGCCTTAACTTTAAATGACATTTGTATTCTCAGACACTGAGTTGCATAAAAAACCACACAGAACTGAACTGTAACTTAAATTCCAAACTATGACTACTACATTCCAAAGAAACAGTTGAATTAAACATTTTCCTAAAATATCCCAAACCTGATGGCTTTTATTATATTAGCTTTGTTATTGTTAAAGAAATTGGTATTATTCCAGCATCAAATAACTTTCAAGATTTTTTAAAGTTCTCTTTTAAAAATAATATCCTAATAAGGAGAGAAGATTAAGAAGACATTCCCTGAAAGAATATCAACCTAAACTGGATACTTGTCAAGATAAGGCATAAAGAATTTGGCATTATAAATGGAAAATTTTCAACTCCAAATCTTGTGTCAAATGTTTCTATATTCCATTTAGTAAAGTTTTTTTTTTTTAATGAAATTCCCAAATATCTGTTGGTAAGTTTTGTTCTTGTAGTAAATAGATAATAAATCTGACAGTGTTTAGGCATGCAGCTATGCTAAATTTTGAGAAAGGGCAAAGTTGAGCTACTTGGTAATTCTTAGGAAAATTTCTTTTCCATCTGGGACTAAAATAATAGTAGTGGTAATAATAATAATAATAAACAAAGTCAAGAGGGTAGGGTAGAGTAGAGTAAACCCTTAAGAAAGCTTGTTGCGGGCTTCCCTGGTGGCGCAGTGGTTGAGAGTCCGCCTGCCGTTGCAGGGGACACGGGTTCGTGCCCCGGTCCGGGAAGATCCCACATGCCGCGGAGCAGCTGGGCCCGTGAGCCATGGCCGCTGAGCCTGCGCGTCCGGAGCCTGTGCTCCGCAACGGGAGAGGCCACGACAATGACAGGCCCGCGTACCGCAAAAAAAAAAAAAAAAAAAAAAAAGCTTGTTGCAACACAACTGGCCTCCCCTTATCCCCACCATGTGCTAATGGTTCTTTCTTCACCTTTCTCTGATTATAGGAAAACCAAATTCTGAAGCACAGGGGCGGACTGCACTGCACAGCTCTTCCCAGTGAATCAATATTCCTACTTCTCTCTGGACACTGACACCTTTGGCATCTTCCAAGATTTAACTAAGAAGAGGACATTTTCCCTATTCAGTGGAGTTTTAGGTCTCTCTGCTTAGAGAAAAGATCCAGAGTTGGGTAATCACTTTACTGAACTTAAATTCTATTTATGCTCATGGGTGTTTCCAGAAAACATGATGACTTACAAGGAGTCTATCAGAATTAATCCAGAGATACTTTCTGAAGAACGCTAAGGGCCATATAGATTAATGTTTTCTATTTCATTGTTTGAGGAACCTTAAACATACATGTTTTTCACCCATTTCTTATCCCTAGTTAGCTGCTAAGCTAGGCTTTTCTTCCTGGGTTTAATGAGCTAAATCACTGTAGAATTCTTCCCAAAGTCAAGAATTAAATAGGTCACGAGGATTGAAACATTTAACTTCAAACATGAAAATTATTTATTGTTCCATCTCCTGTCTTCCCTCCTAACATATTAATCACCACTTGGGCTGGATTGCACTTTATCTTTTTGCAAATCAGATGGATTTTGTAGCATTCCATAATGTTTCTGCTTCCCAGTGATAGAGCTGTTGTGTTGCATTGAAAAGCAGTTCTGCCAAGAATTAGCTCTATTTCCCTAAACTCTATCCACGAAGGGGTCTTAAGCAGCTTTTCAGCTCAGGGGTTGAGAAGCCAGAGGGAAGGGAGCTTCAAACTGTGTACAACTTAGCACCAAGAAGCAAGTGAGACCAGGATGATCTCTGGCATTTTTTTTTTTAATATTCCAAAGAAACATTGCAAGATGATACAGATAAGAGCATCACGTTATCACACGTATGCCATTTCTTAGTAGCAGTAAAGTTCCCATTAACCAATTCTATCATTTTAGGAGAGAAGGAGTAAACTCTATGGGAATCTTGTATGGTGACACTATACTTCTTAATATTGAGAGCATTCTATTTTCACAGCAGCTCTGGGAGCTAAGCTTTCTCATTATTCCACTTTATAAATGAGGATTCCAAAGTTTAGGCAGGTTGAGGAATGAGTCCAGCACGTATCTGGTCTCATCTCCCCCTCCATTCCTCCTACCACGCCATAGTACACTGCATGATCTCGACAGGTGCCCACAGAGGGACTGGCTACTCAAGAACCAGGAGCAACAGCACCACCTGGAGGCTGTTAGAAATGCAGGGTATCAGGCCACACCCCAGACCTGCTGAGTCATTTTAACAAGATTCCCCAGATGACCCATACGCCCATCCATTCAGGTCTGAGAAGCACCGACCCCGCCTGCAGGTACACTAAGCTAGTGGTTCCAGAATTTGCCTGGTGGTTTTGAGACACTCCAAGACAGAGAACACATCACTGCAGGTTTCTCAGAGTACGATACAGAAGAGCCTGAGCACAATGCAGCCTGGAAAACAAAGTAAAATTAGGAAATTGGAAATCCCACTTACTTAGCCCAGAAGCACGTTGCAGCCATCCTGCCTCATTGATGGTGAGAGCCCTACATGTGGACTTTTCTGAGAGGAAGAGAGTGCTCACAAAGTATGTTGCTTGGTGGAAAACTTAAAGTGCTATAGACCAAAGCGAATACTCTGTTACTCATCACGGTGTGGTCAGGAGTCAAGGGGGAGGACCAATTTGTGAAAAGCCAAATCTTCCTGTTCAAAAGAAGTTGCCTCATTCATCTCACACAGTTTACTACTTTCCAATGGCTTTAAAATCCTGAATGGTAAAAGTAGGGTGAACCCAATTTAATCTTTCTTCAATAATTTCTACTCTTGTTCCTTAGGGTCCTTATTACAAATAAGTGAGAAACTATCAGAAAGTAGAGTTTTTTTGTCCAACGGTGACTCCCAAGAGAAGGCTTTTCTTTATAGAAAGATTGTCTCTCATCTCCACGTCTAACTAGAATGGTACCTATTATGATGTAGGAGTTCCATAAACGTGAAACATTCATAGCCAATACCAAATTTTATCACTGCCCTATTAATAGAGTTGGAAAGTCACTTGCTCTGGCAGAATGTTGGATTGAAATGGACCTGCTGTCTGGGGATGGTACAATTGAGTCTCACCCTTCGGCAGCTTGATTGAGATGACTTCTTGGGATGGAGAGCAGGTTCTAGTCTTTGTAATGCTCCTTTCAGTGATTTGGGCATCTCCCCCGACCATCACTTTTGACATGAGTTGACTTAGCACCCTTCTTCACGGCCCCATCATCATCTTGCAGAGATGTGATGCTGGCAAAACTAACAATCTTGATGTAATCCTGTCTGGAAACATGGCTTCTTAGGCTGTCACTGCTCTACTTTTGTCCAATTTCTGAAGATTTTCAATGTTGATTAAAATGCTTCTTGACTTTGAATATGCGATATATATTTTTTAACATCTTTATTGGAGTATAATTGCTTTACAATGGTGTGTTAGTTTCTGATTTATAACAAAGTGAATCAGTTATACATATACATATGTTCCCATATCTCTTCCTTCTTGCATCTCCCTCCCTCCCACTCTCCCAATCCCACCCCTCTAGGTGGTCACAAAACACCGAGTTGATCTCCCTGTGCTATGCAGCTGCTTCCCACTAGCTAGCTATTTTACGTTTGGTAGTGTATATATGTCCATGCCACTCTCTCACTTTTGTCGCAGCTTACCCTCCCCCCTCCCCATATCCTCAACTCCATTCTCTAGTAGGTGTGTGTCTTTATTCCTGTCTTGCCCCTAGGTTCTTCATGACCGTTTTTTTTGTTAGTTTTTTTAGATTCCATGTATATGTGTTAGCATACGGTATTTGTTTTTCTCTTTCTGACTTACTTCACTCTGTATGACAGACTCTACGTCCATCCACCTTGCTACAAATAACTCAATTTCGTTTCTTTTTATGGCTGAGTAATATTCCATTGTACATATGAGCCACATCTTTATCCATTCATCTGTTGATGGACACTTAGGTTGCTTCCATGTCCTGGCTATTGTAAATAGAGCTGCAGTGAACATTTTGGTACATGACTCTTTTTGAATTATGGTTTTCTCAGGGTATATGCCCAGTAGTGGGATTGCTGGGTCGTATGGTAGTTCTATTTTTAGCTTTTTAAGGAACCTCCATACTGTTCTCCATAGAGGCTGTATCAATTTACATTCCTACCAACAGTGCAAGAGGGTTGGTTCCCTTTTCTGCACACCCTCTTCAGCATTTATTGTTTGTAGATTTTTTGATGATGGCCATTCTGACCGGTGTGGGATGATATCTCATTGTAGTTTCGATTTGCATTTCTCTAATGATTAATGATGTTGAGCATTCTTTCATGTGTTTATTGGCAATCTGTATATCTTCTTTGGAGAAATGTCGATTTAGGTCTTCTGCCCATTTTTGGATCGGGTTGTTTGTTTTTTTGATATTGAGCTGCATGAGCTGCTTGTAAATTTTGGAGATTAATCCTTTGTCAGTTGCTTCATTTGCAAATATTTTCTCCCATATCTGAGGGTTGTCTTTTCGTCTTGTTTATGGTTTCCTTTGCTGTGCAAAAGCTTTGAAGTTTCATTAGGTCCCATTTGTTTATTTTTGTTTTTATTTCCATTTCTCTAGGAGGTGGGTCAAAAAGGATCTTGCTGTGATGTATGTCATAGAGTGTTCTGCCTATATTTTCCTCTAAGAGTTTTATAGTGTCTGACCTTACATTTAGGTCTTTAATCCATTTTCAGTTTATTTTTGTGTATGGTGTTAGGGAATGTTCTAATTTCATACTTTTACATGTACCTGTCCAATTTTCCCAGCACCACTTATTGAAGAGGCTGTCTTTTCTCCATTGTATATTCTTGCCTCCTTTATCAAAGATAAGGTGACCATATGTGTGTGGGTTTATTTCTGAGCTTTCTATCCTGTTCCATTGATCTATATTTCTGTTTTTGTGCCAGTACCACACTGTCTTGATTAGTGTAGCTTTGTAGTATAGTCTGAAGACAGGGAGCCTGATTCCTCCAGCTCTGTTTTTCTTTCTCAAGATTGCTTTGGCTATTCGGGGTCTTTTGTGTTTCCATACAAACTGTGAAATTTTTTGTTCTAGTTCTGTGAAAAGTGCCATTGGTCGTTTAACAGGGATTGCATTGAATCTGTAGATTGTTTTGGGTAGTATAGTCATTTTCACAATGTTGATTCTTCCAATCCAAGAACATGGTATATCTCTCCATCTATTTGTATCATCTTTAATTTCTTTTATCAGTGTCTTATAATTTTCTGCATACAGGCCTTTTGTCTCCTTAGGTAGGTTTATTCCTAGGTATTTTATTCTTTCTGTTGCAATGGTAGATGTGAGTGTTTTCTTAATTTCACTTTCAGATTTTTCATCATTAGTGTATAGGAATGCAAGAGATTTCTGTGCATTAATTTTCTATCCTGCTACTTTACCAGATTCATTGATTAGCTCTAGTAGTTTTCTGGTAGCATCTTTAGGATCCTCTATGTATAGTATCATGTCATCTGCAAACAGTGACAGCTTTGCTTCTTCTTTTCTGATTTGGATTCCTTTTATTTCTTTTTCTTCTCCGATTGCTTTGGCTAAAACTACCAAAACTAAAACTACAAAACTATGTTGAATAATAGTGGTGAGAGTGGACAACCTTGTCCTATTCTTCATCTTAGTGGAAATGGTTTCAGTTTTTCACCATTGAGGACGATGTTGGCTGTGGGTTTTTCATATATGGCCTTTATTATGTTGAGGAAAGTTCCCTCTCTGCCTATTTTCTAGAGGGTTTTAATCATAAATGTGTGTTGAATTTTGTCAAAAGCTTTCTCTGCATCTAATGAGATCATGATTTTTCTCCTTCAATCTGTTAATATGGTGTATCACATTGATTGATTTGCATATATTGAAGAATCTTTGCATTCCTGGGATAAACCCCACTTGATCATGGTGTATGATCCTTTTAATGTGCTATTGGATTCTGTTTGCTAGTATTTTGTTGAGGATTTTTGCATCTATGTTCATCAGTGATATTGGCCTGTAGTTTTCTTTCTTTGTGACATCTTTGGCTGGTTTTGGTGTCAGGGTGATGGTGGCCTCATAGAATGAGTTTGGGAGTGTTTCTCCCTCTGCTATATTTTGGAAGAGTTTGAGAAGGATAGGTGTTAGCTCTTCTCTAAATGTTTGATAGAATTCGCCTGTGAAGCCATCTGGTCCTGGGCTATTGTTTGTTGGAAGATTTTTAATCACAGTTTCAATTTCAGTGCTTGTGATTGGTCTGTTTATATTTTCTATTTCTTCCTGGTTCAGTCTTGGAAGGTTGTGCATTTCTTAGAATTTTTCCATTACTTCCAGTTTGTCCATTTTATTGGCATAGAGCTTTTGTAGTAATCTCTCATGATCCTTTATATTTCTGCAGTGTCAGTTGTTACTTCTCCTTTTTCATCTCTAATTCTATTGATTTGAGTCTTCTCCATTTTTTTCTTGATGAGTCTGGCTAATGGTTTATCAATTTTGTTTTATCTTCTCAAAGAACCAGCTTTTAGTTTTACTGATCTTTGCTACCATTTCCTTAACTTCCTTTTCATTTATTTCTGATCTGATCTTTATGATTTCATTCCTTCTGCTAACTTTGGGGTTTTTTTGTTCTTCTTTCTCTAATTGCTTTAGGTGTAAGGTTAGGTTGTTTATTTGAGATGTTTCTTGTTTCTTAAGGTAGCATTTTATTGCTATAAACTTCCCTCTTAGAACTGCTTTTGCTACATCTCATAGGTTTTGGGTGGTCGTGTTTTCATTGTCATTTGTTTCTAGGTATTTTTTGATTTCCTCTTCGATTTCTTCAGTGATCTCTTGGTTATTAAGTAGTGTATTGTTTAGCCTCCATGTGTTTGTATTTTTTACAGATTTTTTCCTGTAATTGATATCTAGTCTCATAGTGTTGTGGTCGGAAAAGATACTTGATACGATTTCAATTTTCTTAAATTTACCAAGGCTTGATTTGTGACCCAGGATGTGATCTATCCTGGAGAATGTTCCATGAGCACTTGAGAAGAATATGTATTCTGTTGTTTTTGGATGGAATGTCCTATAAATATCAGTTAAGTCCACCTTGTTTAATGTATCATTTAAAGCTTGTGTTTCCTTATTTATTTTCATTTTGGATGATCTGTCCATTTGTGAAAGTGGGGTGTTAGAGTCCCCTACTATGATTGTGTTACTGTCAATTTCCCCTTTTATGGCTGTTAGTATTTGCCTTATGGATTGAGTTGCTCCGATGTTGGGTGCATAAATATTTACAATTGTTATATCTTCTTCTTGGATCAATCCCTTGACCATTATTTAGTGTCCTTCTTTGTCTCTTGTAATAGTCTTTATTTTAAAGTCTATTTTTTCTGATATGAGAATTGCTACTCCAGCTTTCTTTTGATTTCCATTTGCATGGAATATCTTTTTCCATCCCCTCACTTTCAGTCTGTATGTGTCCCTAGGTCTGAAGTGGATCTCTTGTAGACAGCATATATATGGGTCTTGTTTTTGTATCCATTCAGCCAGTCTATGTCTTTTGGTTGGAGCATTTAATCCATTTACATTTAAGGTAATTATCGATATGTATGCTCCTATTACCATTTTCTTAATTGTTTTGGGTTTGTTATTGTAGGTGTTTTCCTTCTCTTGTGTTTCCTGCCTAGAGAAGTTCCTTTAGCATTTATTGTAAAGCTGGTTTGGTGGTGCTGAATTCTTTTAGCTTTTGCTTGTCTGTAAAGGTTTTAATTTCTCCATCAAATCTGAATGAGATCCTTGCTGGGTAGAGTAATCTTGGTTGTAGGTTTTTCTCCTTCATCACTTTAAATATGTCCTGCCTCTCCCTTCTGGCTTGCAGAGTTTCTGCTGAAGGATCAGCTGTTAACCTTATGGGGATTCCCTTGTATATTATTTGTTGTTTTTCCCTTGCTGCTTTTAATATTTTCTGTTTGTATTTAATTTTTGATAGTTTGATTAATATGTGTCTTGGCGTGTTTCTCCTTGGATTTATCCTGTATGGGACTCTCTGTGCTTCCTGGACTTGATTAATTATTTCCTTTCCCATATTAGGGAAGTTTTCAACTATAATCTCTTCAAATATTTTCTCAGTCCCTTTCTTTTTCTCTTCTTCTTCTGGGACCCCTAAAATTCGAATGTTGGTGCGTTTAATGTTGTCCCAGAGGTCTCTGAGACTGTCCTCAATTCTTTTCATTCTTTTTTCTTTATTCTGCTCTGCAGTAGTTATTTCCGTTATTTTATCTTCCAGGTCACTTATCCGTTCTTCTGCCTCAGTTATTCTGCTATTGATCCCTTCTAGAGAATTTTTAATTTCATTTATTGTGTTGTTCATCACTGTTTGTTTGCTCTTTAGTTCTTCTAGCTCCTTGTTAAACGTTTCTTGTATTTTCTCTATTCTATTTCCAATATTTTGGATCATCTTTACTATCATTATTCTGAATTCTTTTTCAGGTAGACTGCCTATTTCCTCTTCATTTGTTAGGTCTGGTGGGTTTTTGCCTTGCTCCTTCATCTCCTGTGTGTTTCTCTGTCTTCGCATTTTGCTTAACTTACTGTGTTTGGGGTCTCCTTTTCGCAGCCTGCAGGTTCGTAGTTCCCATTGTTTTTGGTGTCTGTCCACAGTGGCTAAGATTGGTTCAGTGGGTTGTGTAGGCTTCCTGGTGGAGGGGACTAGTGCCTGTGTTCTGGTGGATGAGGCTGGATCTTGTCTTTCTGGTGGGCAGGTCCACGTCTGGTGGTGTGTTTTGGGGTGTTTGTGGCCTTATTATGATTTTAGGCAGCCTCTCTGCTAATGCATGGGTTTGTGTTCCTGTCTTGGTAGTTGTTTGGCATAGAGTGTCGAGCACTGTAGCTTGCTGGTCGTTGAGTGGAGCTGGGTCTTGGCGTTTAGATGGAGATCTCTGAGAGATTTTCACCATTTGATATTACATGGAGCTGGGAGGTCTCTTGTGGACTAGTGTCCTGAACTTGGCTCTCCCACCTCAGAGGCACAGCCCTGATGCCTGGCTGGAGCACCAAGAGCCTATCTTCCACATGGCACAGAATAAAAGGGAGAAAAATTAGAAAGAAAGAAAGAAGATAAAATAAAATAAAATAAAGTAAAATGAAATAAAGTTACTAAAATAAAAAATAATTATTAAGAAAAATTTTTAAATAGTAAAAAAAACCTCCAAAACGGACAGACAGAACCCTACGACAAATGGTAAATGTAAAGCTATACAGACAAAATCACACACAGAAGCATACAAGTACACACTCACGAAAAGAGGAAAAGGGAAAAAAAAAATATATATCTTTGCTCCCAAAGTCCACCTCCTCAATTTGGGATGATTTGTTGTCTATTCAGGTATTCCACAGATGCAGGGTGCATCAAGTTGACTGTGGAGATTTAATCCGCTGCTCCTGAGGCTGCTGGGAGAGATTTCCCTTTCTCTTCTTTGTTCGCACAGCTCCTGGGGCTCAGCTTTGGATTTGGCCCCGCCTCTGCGTGTAGGTCGCCGGAGGGCGTCTGTTCTTCGCTCAGACAGGACGGGGTTAAAGGAGCCGCTGATTGGGGGCTCTGCCTCACTCAGGCGGGGGGGGGGGCACGGAGTGCGGGGCGGGGCTGCGGCGGCAGAGGCCGGCGTGACGTTGCACCAGCCGGAAGCGCGCCGTGCGTTCTCCCGGGAAAGTTGTCCCTGGATCCCGGTACCCTGGCAGTGGCGGGCTGCACAGGCTCCCCGGAAGGGGGGTGTGGGTAGTGACCTGTGCTCGCACACAGGCTTCTTGGTGGCGGCCGCAGCAGCGTTAGCGTCTCATGCCCGTCTCTGGGGTCCACGCTGTTAGCCGTCGCTCGCGCCCGTCTCTGGAGCTCCTTTAAGCAGCGCTCTTAATCCCCTCTCCTCGCGCACCAGAAAACAAAGAGGCAAGAAAATGTCTCTTGCCTCCTCGGCAGCTCCAGACTTTTACCCGGAATCCCTCCCGGCTAGCCGTGGTGCACTAACCCCCTGCAGGCTGTGTTCACGCCGCCAACGCCAGTCCTCTCCCTGCGCTCCGACCAAAGCCCGAGCCTCAGCTCGCAGCCCCGCCCGCCCCGGCGGGGGAGCAGACAAGCCTCTCGGACTGGTGAGTGCCGGTCGGCCCTGATCCTCTGTGCGGGAATCTCCCCGCTTTGCCCTCCGCACCCCTGTTGCTGTGCTCTCCTGAGGGCACCGAAGCTTCCACCCTCCGCCACCCGCAGTCTCCGCCCGTGAAGGGGCTCCTAGTGTGTGGAAACATTTCCTCCTTCACAGCTCCCTCCCACTGGTGCAG
Source organism: Delphinapterus leucas (assembly GCF_059928025.1). NCBI lineage: Eukaryota > Metazoa > Chordata > Mammalia > Artiodactyla > Monodontidae > Delphinapterus > Delphinapterus leucas. The sequence continues at coordinate 16,680,660 of NC_143130.1, read as the reverse complement.
GTCCCGTCCCTATTCTTTTGTCTCTGTTTTTTCTTTTTTCTTTTCCCTACCCAGGTACGTGGGGAGTTTCTTGCCCTTTGGGAGGTCTGAGGTCTTCTGCCAGCGTTCAGTAGGTGTTCTGTAGGAGTTGTTCCACGTGTAGATGTATTTCTGGTGTATCTGTGGGGAGGAAGGTGATCTCCACATCTTACTCCGCTGCCATCTTGAAGCTACTCCTCGCGATGTATTTAAAGCAGATTCAATCATTACCCTCAGATCATTTTCAAAATTTCTGCTGTGATTCATGTCCTCTATCTAAAAAGACCTTATATCTGGAGTCTTAAACATAATTTTTCTTGGGTCAACTTTTAATTTTATATATATTTAAGTTACCTAAGTTCCTATGAGTTGTAAGAAGAAATACCCTTTCGGTCATCCAAATAACAAATCATCCCTTTGATTTATTTTCATGTATTTATTAGAAAGTTTGGGTGGTTGGAGAGGTCCAGGCAGTGACACCAGTTTGGTTTTGTTCTCTGTTCCCTAAGCACCCAGAGCTCGGACATCAGATGTGTGTGGTTCGGCTAATCGGTGAGCACATTATTGAATCTACTCTACGTAAACTTCTGAACTCCTTATCATCATGACTGCTACGATTTTCTGTGTGTTTACTGTGTACCAAACCTTACTAGATGTTTCCATCAACCCTTAAAACAATCTGATGAATTGAGGTTACAAAAACTGAGGTTCAGAAAGGCTGAGCAATATGACTCATGTCTCACAACCAGTTAGTATGTAGCATCTGCAAGATTCAAACCCAGTTCTGTCTAACCCAAAGTTTGTAATCTGAGATGCTGCCCCACACGGCCTCCTCCATGTGAAGGAATGGTCTCCTTGTTGCCAAATGTCAAGTGTTATCGGAATGCTTTGCAATGCCCAGCTCTGTGATCTCACTTGACTATTAGGCTGGGTATTAGTTTAACTATGCTGTGGTAGGAAAGAAACTTCCAGTTTTAGTGGCTCAACACATAAAGGTGTATGTTTTACCCACACGGAGTCTACTATGGGTTTGGTAGCTCTGCATGTCAGCCCTGTTCAAGGATCTGGGCTGTCTCCACCTCTTGCTGTAATGCCAGTCAGAGCATGGGCTTCTAGCCTTTGTGCCAGAGAAGACGAGAAAGTTTGTTCACTGTTTCTTCAATGCTGCCTGAGACCGACCTATGGCCCCACCAAACTGTGAAGGCTCTGAGCATCGTGGGGAGCGCATGTATATCCCATAAGGAGTGGGTGTCGCTGCCACAACCCACAAGGGCAGTCCTGCTGGAGAAGGCGGACGAGATCATCCATGACCCCCACCACCTGGGGCAGTGAGGTGCCTCTCAGGCTGGAAACCAATCACAGCTCAGGGAGAGGAGTAACTTAGGGGGAGCGGGCAAATAAAATGAGACATCTCGTGTCAAAGATGAGACTCCTGAACGTTGGCTTGCGAGGGGCCTCCTGCATGTGGGGACAGGTCAGCAGAGAAGATGTGCAGCACCTGGGCTAAGGGCCTGTGGAATTATTGCAGCCCTTCTGTCCAGAGACTAGGGAGGTCAGGAAGCAGTGTGTGAAAGGAGACAGGCTCCGTGAGTCCTGGGAGCACACTTTTTTATACTTCAAGTATGTTCTGTGTATTTCTACTTGAATCTCCCTTAATAACTAGCCACTTAGTATTAATTCATTTTAGTACTATTTAGTCATTTGTAAAGTCCTCTTGCATCTCAGCTGTCCAGATGGGAGACGGGGAAAAGTTTGTGTCCAAAACATAAGAAAGGAGGGCAAATTATATCCAGAGTCCTATCCCATCTCCATTCCCTATTTTCTTTCTTTCCATAGAAATTATCACCTTTTTGTTTACTGTATACTTTACTCATTTATTTTATTATCCATCTACACTAATAGAATGCAAATTCCACGAGGGCAGTGACTTTCATCTGTTTAGTTCACTGCAGTTTCCACAGCATACAGAATAGTGTCTGGCACACGGTAAGTGCTAAATAAATATTTGCTGAATAAAGGAGCCATGGTGATTGGTTGGAATAAGAGAACTTTCATGGAAATGGGAAATGAGGGGAAAATTTAGGGGCAGGTTTAACCTACCAGGAGTTCGTTATGGAGCAAGAGCTTGGAGGGTTCACATATCAAGATTTTTTTCTTAAAAGACATTTCTTTCACACCCTACTGAAACGGACCAGGACCCTATGGTCCTTGCCCACCATGTCCTCAGAATGCCTTATGTCTGTGGAAAAATTTTAGCCAAACAATAAGTTTAATCAGAGAAGTGAGAAATTACAGAAACAAGGGAAAACAGCTCCCGTGAGCTGTCTTATAGATATTGAAAGCCCCACCAGGTGGGTGAAGTTAACTGCGTGATGTCCAGACTGTAGCCATGACATAAGCTTCCACAGTTCTGAGAACTGGACTCAAAGAAATGGGAAAAAAGTAACCCTGGAACTGAAGATTAACTACTTAAAACAATCAAGATGATGCCGATCAGACCTCCGATGACCAACGTCAAGATGACTGTCAGAGCTGACTGCGCTGTTTCTGCGTGTAGCCCCCTCCCCACATCCATAAAAGCTCTTGCCCACTGATTGTCAGCGCGGGAGTCGGCCTTTAGACAGGCCTCTGCCCCCTCCCCCGCCAGGCTGCCGGCCTCTGAAATAAAGCAAACTTTCCTTCCCACCAACCTGGCCTCTTCATTGGCTTTACAGCGGCGAGCAGCCCTACCCCACTTCCGGTTACAGTTTCTGGCTCCCAACCTGGGGCTGCTGCACTCTCGCGATATCTGCTCCCGGGGTTTTCCCGAGCTGAGCCGCCATGATGACGCGCTGGGATGGCTGTGAGGAGTCGCTGCTCGAGGCTCGCTGGCCCTGGGAGTGGGGTTTGGGGGGACGCTCCTAGCAGCTGCCGAAACCATGTGTTTGGGGGATCCTCCCTGTTTCTCCCCTGCTCGGCACTGGCTGTCAACGTACGTTTTTCCTTGGTGGAACGGAAACATGCATCTGGACATGCTGACGAGCTCCAAGACCAAGTAAGTCCACTGGTGTTTCCCGGGCAAACTTGTCTTTTGAGCACGAAGCGCTCTTGGCCATTTTGCCAGTTGGTTCTGACGTGTGTCTGACGTCGAGGACCATTTGTGAGCACGAAGCGCTGTTGGGCATTTTACCAGTTGGTTCTGATGTGTGTGTGACGTCGAGGACCATTTGTGAGCACGAAGTGCTGTTGGGCATTTTGCCAGTTGGTTCTGACGTGTGTCTGACGTCAAGGACCATTTGTGAGCACGAAGCGCTGTTGGGCATTTTGCCAGTTGGTTCTGACGTGTGTCTGACGTCGAGGACCATTTGTGAGCACGAAGCACTGTTGGGCATTTTGCCAGTTGGTTCTGACGTGTGTCTGACGTCGAGGACCATTTGTGAGCACGAAGCACTGTTGGGCATTTTGCCAGTTGGTTCTGACGTCGAGGACCATTTGTGAGCACGAAGCGCTGTTGGGCATTTTACCAGTTGGTTCTGACGTGTGTCTGACGTCGAGGACCATTTGTGAGCACGAAGCACTGTTGGGCATTTTGCCACTTGGTTCTGACGTCGAGGACCATTTGGGAGCATGAAGCGCTGTTGGGCATTTTACCAGTTGGTTCTGACGTGTGTCTGACGTCGAGGACCATTTGTGAGCACGAAGCGCTGTTGGGCATTTTGCCAATTGGTTCTGACGTGTGTCTGACGTCGAGGACCATTTATGTTGGGAACGTGTTTGTTTGGGACACCGTATCGGTCGTCTTGGAGGATTGTGACAGTTCTGTCTTGTGGTGTGTGAATGTATATTCCATGTGTGTGATTGGTATCTTTGTTGTCTTTTGTAAAATGATAAATTCAGGTTCAATTTATTAGAAAAATTTTAGCTTTGAGATTATGACTAAAGAAAAAGAAAGATAAATTTTTTAACAATGTATGGCAACAGTATTCTTTAGACTCTGGAGAAAATTGGTTAAGATGAAACTCTTGAAATTCCAAAACTGGTTCTTTTCACATATGCAGTTAGAGAAAGCTGGCTTGATTAAAAAAAAAAAAAAAATTCAGAATTCTGAATCCAAGAGAACAAAAGTTCCTAGTAAAAAACTTGAAGTTAACTCATATCATGTCCTTGAAATACAAAAACAGCCCACTTTGCCTGAGACTTCAGCCTTGGGTTAATTAGTAGAACTTCAAGCCAGGAAAAAAAAAGGAGGAAAGATATTTTAAACTGAAGTTTGTAAACTTAACTTACTCCAACTGTTATTAATACACTAATGAGCTCTGTATTAAAATATTTGATTCATGAATAAGTTTTAAGTTAAAGCTATGAGGTCTCTGTCTGGAGGCACATATGTCTATGTGTGATATTGCCATAACTAGTAAAATAGAGATAAATTGGATAAAAGCTTTTGGATAAACACTTTCAGAGTAATTATGTTTCAGGGATGTTTACTTAAAAATAGTTTTTACAGATGCTGGTATAACAGACAGTTCAATTACTTGTTTCTTGGTTTTGTTAAGATTTTAAGGGTTAAAAATTGTAATATGTAATTAAAGCTACTAAAATGATAAGGGAAGCATTTCAGTGTGTGAAGCAAGTAAGATATGTGCTGTCAGCAAGAGAAGGTATAAAGAATGGAGATATTTTTTTGAAGAAAAAAAGTATTTTGTCCTAGAGCTGTTTTGCTTATATATGGGGAAAATAAGTGAAAAATTAATATGGGTCCAGAAAGTGATAAAAGGTTTGTGAAAAAGGAACTTTGAGAAAATTGTATATTGTCAAGTTTGATTTAGATTGAATTTAATTAGATAAATGAATTTTGTTATATATAGTAAGCTAGCATAAGACTGGAATTTGGTTTTCTCTCTCTGTTGAGAGAACAAAGTTTTTCTGGAATATTGAACTGCTTTTGATAACGGATTGTAAGTTTCTTTCTCTAGCTAACTTTGAGTATTCCAGAGGGCCCCTAGGCATCTCAGAAATATTAAAGTTGAGAATTCCCTGGTGGTCCAGGGTTGGGACTTATCGCTTTCACTGCCAAGGGCACATGTTCGGTCCCTGGTCAGGGAGCTAGGATCCTGCAAGCCATGCCACATGGCCAAAAAAGAAACAAAAGAATATTAAAGTAACTAGGATTATTTGGTATGATATTATATGGAAAACATTTGGTAACTTTCAGATCATACTGCTGAACTAGGTACGAAATTTAAAGAATTCTAATGGAAAGTTATTGTTTTGCTTCAAACCATATTTTTGACCCCAGTGTTCAGGACTGAAAAAAAATGTCTTATGAAGTTATCACAGAGCATAATTACTTATGATGTGTATCACTGCTGGCTTTAAGTTTACTGCTAAAAGCACATGTACAATGCTTGTGTGACAATTGGGTATAAGTGCTAAAATGTATAGCCTATAAAATGTTTCCCCTTCAGCAAACCTCTGTACTTGTTTGTTATGCCTGATTAGTTTCCCCCCAACATGGACAACTAGGCCAATATATAAACAAAAAGCAGGCCTATCAACAAGGGGACATGAATGGACCCAGAGCAGGCCACTGAGCCACTCTGGCAATGCTGGAAAAAATATTGATTATCAATGCTTTCTATGGAAAGATTTGCAATTAAAAGGGGAAAATGATGGAAGAAATTTTCACATATTGAGGTATGGGGAAGTCATTCTGGCTTATACATGATTTAATTTGAACTTTAGGCTAACCAAAACAGTCTGTTTGTGGCCTATTAGACATACATTGTATGTCTGCTTTAACCATTAAGAAAAAAAAAACATTCAGAGAATAATACAAAGATGCATTTTGATTATTATCCTCATTATAATATGTCTACTAATTTTCAAATGTTTGTCCAGGTGGTATGACAAAGCAATCAAAGAGAGAGGTAATGTTTTCATAATATGAAATATCGATGCTAAACTTAGAACTTATCCTCACCTTATAGGATTTATTAAGTGATAAATCATCTGTGGCCTCATAGAAGCCTATCTCCCAGCAATTGTGGGAAGACAAACTTTCTAGATACCTGGTTGAAAATGGCATATATGTTTAGCCTGTGGGATGCCAACAGCAGTGATAAATTTTTGCAACACAGCTGGGCTACCACAGGATTAGTTAGCAAAGCAGACCTCTTCCTGAGTGGTATTGCTTGAGGATGACTGAAGGTTCTCCAAAAACCTAGCTTTGACCCTTCTGTTCAAAAAGATAAAGTATAAATGTTTTCCCTTCTCCTAAAATTTCATTTTATATAAAAACATGATACTTTTAAAGTAATAAAATAGGAGTATGGCTAGAAAAACAAGTACAATAGCAAAATGCAAAAGCTGATGAAATACAGGAACATAGCCAATGAATGAGATAGACTATGGGGCTTTTTAGCTAAAATGGTGAATAGTGCTTTGTCTGCATTACATAAGTGCAATGAAGAAAATTAAGCAAAGACGGAGATAGGGAATGCTGGGAGGAGATTTATAAATAGTAAAAGAGAAAATAGAGAAAAACAGTAATTAAAAAAAAGCCCCTTATGTCACTAACTTTCCCTCTTCTGATAACTGTGAAAATGAGATTAATATAGCAAAAAAATCAATTAAACATGGTAATGACTACAACCTACTTCACTAAACTTCAAAACCTAAAATGAAACTAACAGAAAACTCTAGAGCAGCCAGAAGCAACAAGGAGGTACAGCACAGCCTGGCTTCTCACCTGATTCTGCCCCTCACCCCCACCCAGGAGGGAGGACACACATGGGTGGCTCAAAGGAATCCCAAGGATGCTCACTAACAACACCAAACCTTGAGTTATTCATACTGAGAGGATGTTCCCATCTTTTTCTTTTTTTGAGTGAGGAGAAGTGGAAACTATTGAAAACTATTTTGTTTCCCAAAATAAAGGGGAAATTGGTGGGATGGGGAGAGGAGGTTTCCATGAAGCTCTTTGAATTGGGGAGCCATCTGAAGCTTAAGGGCACCCCCATCCTGGGAAGGAGCTACATCCCCCCATTAGGTGATGGGATATCTGGTGTGGCAAAGCCAACTCATTCACCAGTTTCTTCCTTTAGTGATAGAATCCCCAAATTTCACCTGCCCATCTGACTTCCCAGGAGAAAGACTGCATTTCCCAGCCCCCCTTGCTACTCTGTGGCCATGTGACTATGTTCTTGCCAATCATATGGGAGAGAAAGTGATGCTTCAAACCTCAGATTCCTGTCTTTTAAAAAAGTAATTATGCCCTTTCCTTGCTCTTTTTCCCTTCAACTGACTGCATGTGGATGTGCCAGTAAGAGCCGAGTGCCACTGTAATGCATAGAAAGCTTGACAACAAAATAGAAGAATTCAGGATCCCTGATGTGTCTGTGCCACCAAACCAGATGGCTTACATTCAATTAGTTACATAAGAGAAATACAAATTTTATGTTATTTAAATCACTGTTTTGGCCTTTGTAGTTAAACCAGTATCACATCTAGTACCTGATTAGATGTCTAACTTAGGATGTTTAACAAAATCTTAAAACTGAGCCCAGATATGCTAACAAAGACTGCACACCAACCAAGATGATCTTGCCTCTTTCCTTTCTCATTTTCTCACACTATGGGTCAGATATAGTGGGAAGAAAGTCAAGAATTAGCCATTCTATATCAGAGCAAAGAGAAGGTCCAGGCTGAGTGATCTAAGCATAAACAAGATAAAAAGAAGCATCTTGGCACCAGGCAAACAAATAACAGAAAACACAAAAACAGCACAGAAAAAAAAAAAAAGTAACACAATCTGGAAAAAAACATAAATCAAGAAACAAAAGAGATGTACTCACAATTACTTGATGTTATATATAGAATGTGAATAAACAAAAACATATAATTAGAAAATAAAATAACAGGATATGACAGAAATAGGGCTTTCAAACTTAAGCCAAATTGCTGAACAAACTAGCATCATTACAGGTTTAATAAATAACTTAATAAAGAGGAAAATACTTTTGAAAATAGAATTACTGGCAGAACTCATCCAGATCCGTAGTGGCCAAGGTAGGAATGAAACACAGCTCCTTCTAGAGAAACCTGACCCCAGAAATTCTCTCCCATTTGTTTTAATCTCTTGGTGCATGAATCCCTGTCTCAAGGACCATGCTTCCCTGTTTCTGTGCAGCTCCTGGAGAAGTTGTTAGTGAGACTCAGAATGGAGTAGAGAACAAAATCTCAGAGGGAGCTAAGAGAAAATTCAGGGATCTTGTAATATTAAATCATGGAGATGTGATCATCTGAGTTCCTGGCATCCTAGAGGTTCACATTTCATTAGCTCTTAGAGAAATGATATCAGAATATGATGCTGTCCCAGTGGGATTGAAATTTGTCATTTCCAATTGAGGAAAAATGTTTTTTTTATTTATTAGGTGCCGAAGTGTCTGCATGTTATTCTAACTTATAAGGATAAAGTACATTCACGGGCTCACTGCTCTGGGGAAGGCTCTGGAGTGTGCAGTCACCTTGCACACTGGAGAGTGGGGTCTCCAGATGATGCCTCAGGCATTTTCACTCCTGGTACAAAGATCCTCAGAAAATCAGCTGGTGGCCATCTCACCCCAAACATGAAGGAAAGAGGAACGAAGGTTGTAGAGGGAACAGGGTAACTGAAATTGGTCGGCTGATTGAGGAAGACAAACAGGAGAGAAAAGTCCTTCACCGAAAGTCTTCCATGGAATCTTGGGTATTTAAGATACTTCCAAAAAAGGATTCTTCAGGACTGATGTTTCCTGGAAATGCTGTATACAACTACATCCCTCTTTAAGAATCACGGCTGCTTTGATATGCTAATGCACACTTTAATCTTTAATTCAGAAGGCCCCACACTTATTTACCCGTGAAAAATATTTTGTGTACAATACTTTGACAATATCCTCATTCTGAGAAGTGGTTAGAGTAATAAACTAAGAAATAGATTTGGTTGCATGAACACAAGACAGGAACATTAGGCTAAGTTATGGTTGAAAGCATTGCCCCAAGATGTGAAGTGTTCCTTAAGATCCTTTGTCCTAGTTGAGTAAAGGACCAAGAAAACCTAAGAGAATTATTGATGAGGGAGACACAAACATATAGGAGTCGTAGGGAAGAACTCTAGACCAGAATTTACAGCATGTTCTCTATTCCTTTCTCTCAACAAATTCTTTATGCTAATGAGCCTAGAATTACCTCACATCATCATCCCCCTGCTTAATCACCTTTGATTACCTCTGTTGGGCGTCCATAACCTTGGGTTAAACAATGCAGACAGCCCCTTCCTCTTCCCTGACTGTGACAGTGTATTATAATTGAGCCATTTCTGTGTCTCTGGTCACCCTTGTATTCTCCAAAGTGCATCCTCTGTACATTAATTTGCTAGTTAAATATTGATAGCAAGCCTCTGCCTTAATATTTACTTTGTTGCTCCATTATTGCTACGCACAGGGTGATTATTTGTTTCTGTCTTCCCAGCCTGTTTAATCAGGACTGAGTCAACCTTCCCTATGTTTAACCTTCTCGTCCCATCATAGCAGGAGAGTGTTTAGGAGAGTATTCTGATATCAGCTCTGAAATGATTCTCTATGCTTGCTCGACATGTGTGCCACCACAGCCAGTAGGGGTCAGAAGGGCATTTCTCTTGGGGTCAGGTGGTTGGTAGTGAGAAAGGAAAGCCCTTTCCTTGAGGGCTTGAACATCTCTCTTTGAACGTTGCCTCCTAAATGTAGCCTAAGGGAAAACCAGGGCCAAGCAGGTATCTTCTGTGTTTTTTATGGAATGTTGACCCTGGACCGCCTACAGCACAGAAACTTGCTATGACAGCAGGCACCCCATCCGCACAAGGACTGGGGAAAGTGTTCCTGCCAAAAACAGAGACCTGGGTGCCATCTCTGCTCTTGACAGGAGTCTATTAAAAGCTCTTGGGCAAGTAACTGCACTCTCTCCATTTGCCTCACCGAGTCGTATGGAAGGATTTAGTCATAAGTGAACGGGAAGCATCTTTGAAAATTTGCTGTGCTGGGAAAGAAAGATGCATTATGGCATAGAAGTGTAAATATCACCCTTGAAGGCAAGCGGATCCTTCTGCTTTAATCCGGGTGGTGTCAGTGGCAGGCTTCAACATTTGTTTCCCAAACTGGAAGCTGTGACTGCCCCCAGCAGAAAGGCCACGGTTGCCTTTGGCATGTGCATATTTGGGGAGGGAGTAAAAACTAAATTTTAGACGTATTTGTGTTGTTATCAAAAGAAAAAGGCTTAACAGATGTGCTCTGGGCTGTTTGCAAGCAGTGACTTAGGAATTTTCTTTCTGCCTCTCCACCCCCCAATAGAACGGAGGCAAGCAAGTGAATCTTCCAGAAGGTCACTATCTGATTTTCAGTGAGAGTGCCTTGCAGCTTAGAGACTTTAGGTAACATAGGTATCACATTAAGCACACAGTTTAAAGTTCCCCCAGTGGGTGCCGACTAGGCAAATGGTCCTTTGTGTTGGTAGAATGAATAGAGTATTGATGTTTCCATCTATTTCCCAGGTGGTTTCTCCCATCCCGAGTCCTGGGGAATTGAAGGCTTCTGTGGCCGGAGTGACATCTCCAGTCATAGAAACTGGAATCCAAATAGCCACCCTCCAAGTAGGCTACTCGTTTTGTGCTTGACCCATTCATCAGTGGTTTTTGATTATTTGACATCCCTCTAAACTCCATCTTCTGTCACCCTGCCATGCTTTCTGCAGACAATTGGAATACTCTCTTTCCTCCTGCTTCCTCCTCTTCGATTGATTGCCTTGGAACTTCCAACTCATTTTTGGAACTGCAACTCAAATTTCCCACTTAGTATAAGCCTTCCTGGTCCCCACAAGTGAGAGAGAGCCACCATCTAGGTCCCCATAGCCCTATGCACAGACTGTTTCTAGCAACATCACATGAACTTTATAACTGTTTACTTTCTTTATTGGTCAGCCGGCAGACAAGAAAATCAAGGTCATTCCAGGAAGTTCAACAGGAGGAATTCAGTGCAATAAACTAGTGACAAAGGTGCTGAGAAGGTTGACAAGCCCAAGAGGGGACAGTGAGGCAATGCAGATTTTAATTACACTGGACAGCTGCTAGCTACCTCCTGGGGCTGAAAGAACAAAGGGAAAAGGAGCTGCTATCAGAGCCCAGAAGCCAAGGCTACTTGGCCAGATCTGGTTCATGGGAGCTGGCACCCCTGGGTCACCACCCAAAGCAGAGAAAGAGGGGGATGGCTATCCTGACATCTCCTTAACACCCATCGTCCACTCTCCTGCTGGTGCTCCTACTACCTTGAACGTGACCTGAAGCTTTCAGGGAAAGGTCTAAGATTGGATCTGAGAGCAGAGAAGCAAGTGGCTAGCTCAAATACTTTTCTCCTTCAGTTGACAGTGAACTTCATTTTGGTATCCTCAGCACAAGATACTACATAGATCTGCTGAGCAAAGTACTGACTTAAAGCGAGATCTATTTTCTTTCTTTTTTTTTTTTTTTTTTTTTTGCAGTACGCGGGCCTCTCACTGTTGTGGCCTCTCCCGTTGCGGAGCACAGGCTCAGGACGTACCGGCTCAGTGGCCATGGCTCACAGGCCCAGCCGCTCTGTGGCATGTGGGATCCTCCCGGACCGGGGCACAAACCTGTGTCCCCTGCATCGGCAGGCAGACTCTCAACCACTGCGCCACCAGGGAAGCCCGAGATCTATTTTCTTTGTAGTCTTGTCAAAAGGGCTTATGCCTTTTTAGAAAAATAATATCAATCTTCTCAGCCTACCTTAAACCATTTTCTTTCTTTTCATCAAATTGAAAAGTTCTCTTTTTTCCCCCTTTAACTATGGTATTTCCATCTTTTGCAGGCTTTTCACAGTTCCCACATTCCCAGCATTCCAAGGGGAAGATAAGAAGCTGCTGGTAATCTTGTTTGAAATTTGCATTGAGTTCCCTAGGGCCCTTCTCTGGAGGCCAGTCAGGCTAAGAAAGGAGCTTCTTTTGGATCAGACACTTTTTAAGTCTTTTCATTATCAATTCACCAGTACAGCACATAATGAGGTCTTATAGTAGCAGATACGGAATTCATTTCTCAGGCAAGTGGCTGAACTTGTAAGCTGCCAGATCGTGGACCATTATCTATAATTACTTCATGGGTATTCCACAAAGATCGTTTTCTTTGTAGGATTTAAAAAAAAAAAAGGCAGGTCTCACTATAGGTTTGGTAGATTAAGCCCAGACCAAAGAAAGATAAACTAGTGTTGCTGTCTAAGAGGGGGTGTTTTTCTCCACCAGGACAAAATCATTTGCCCTCTGCCTTCACCAGGAAATCACCTTCAGTGAAGCAACTGACCATGACAAACGATTGTACATTTACTGGTCTCTGAAACTCTGGGTTCTTTGCTATTTGCCCACTTTTATATGCAAGTTCTCTGTCAGTGAGTTTCTATTTCAGTCATGACATTCCTCGGGACTTGCTTACAAATCAGCCAGCCAGGTGCCAGATTCCTCACACAAATGCAGGGAAAGAAAAAATCATAAGCTATTCCACAGAGAAACAAGTTCTGCAAAACTCAATGAGCGAAAAAAAGGTTGTTGCTTGAGGAAGATGGCTGAGAAGGTGGCAGAGACGTGCTGGAGCCCACTGGTACAGACCCCCGGAAACCTGAGTATGTACGCCTCTTCCCAACTAAGTCATACTAGTAGCTTGAAATTGACCAGAGTGGGAATATTTACATCACAGAAATGAGCAAACACTACAAATCAGTGCTTTTTCCTTTTCCTTTCTTTTACTGAGATCCTGTAAAACATTTACCAGTGCACCATGGAGAGGGAAAGAATCTCATTTTTGCCAATCCTTGCCCTTTGATAAAGCCCATCAGATAAAGATCACCAGGGACACACCTGCAACCAAACAAATTTAGGTTTATAACTTGCTACACCAAGGGGGATGGAACACCGCAGGAGACGTGGGGCCGCTCATCAAGAAGGAGTTGGGGCGATGGAGGATGATTTTTAAGAGGGACTGGGAAAGAGGGAGCCTCTTTGCACTGGAGACTGCCATGCTGCAGGCAGTTTAGAAAGCGGGACAGCAGTAGTTATTCACGGGGAGGAAGGATGAAGTGAGGCTGCGGGAGTCATTGGGAACATTGTCATTAGGTAAGAAAAGCAGTGATCGCTCCAAGGAGGGAGGTCCCCATCATTTCCCAGCTGTGGTTTTGCCTTGGGAGGCACCCTGTGTAGCCTCAGCCAGATGCCATCAGAAACTTGTTTTATTTAGGTTGTGTTGGAACATCACAAACTGATTACCAGCAGTGCTAAGAAGTAGACTCAGGGTCCTGTTTCCTTGGAAACTGCCAAGTTGAGATAACTGTGGAATGTTGTCTTCAAATGGAAGCAGCACCAAGGCTGCTTCCCTGTGTCAAAGTGACCCACAGACTCGGAGCCTCCAGGCAAGAGCGGCCGTGCATTCCCACTGAAGTGAATCAAACAGCAAAGCTTTTGCCGTCTAGGATGTGAAAAACTGTCATCAGTGAACAAAAGTGTTTTGCCGAGGTTCACACGTTAGCAGCCTTTACCTGCTCACCGTTGCTTATTTCACCGGTCTGGCCACTAAATTCTCAGGGAACATGGTTGCATTTTTACCCAAAGGAAGTGCAGACGCAGGGGAAGCTTTTAAGACTTGAACAGTTTTATGTCTTAAACACCTTATGTCTCCAGAACCGAGCACAGGTCCTGATACAACATCAGTGCCTAATGAATGCTTATGAAATTCAGTCCTAGGGAATGCGGTTATTAGGCAGAGAAATAGGACTCTCGGCACTGCTTGAGCCACACTGTTTAGACAGTTCTACACTCTGCAGGTTTACAAGTTGTTTGTTACCATCACAATCAAGTTCCTTTTTCTGTAGAAAATGCCACTCCAACCTCTCACGGATAGGAAGGAAAATATGGTGTCTGCAGGTGTGCCCTCTAGGTGTGGCCCTTGCTGCAAGTAAACATGAAGTGTGATCTTTTTCTATAGATCTCATCCGCACAGCCACAAATCCCCAGAAGGTTTCAGCAGTGTTGCTCTTATTTTGGTCCACAAACCACCTGCAGCTGGATCACCTTGAGAACTTGCTTTAAAAAATGCAAATTTCCATCTTGGGGGCACTAAGGTTTGAGAACAGGTGATCCAGATGGTATGATTTTTTTTTCCCGTAAGTTCTGTTCATCTAATAAATCAACGGGAATGTATGGATTCACTTGTTCACTCAACCAACATTTCCTGAGTGCCATGGCTACAGGAAAAAGACACTCAGGGATCTTACAGTCTTCCAGTAAACTCATATGCCAAGACTATTTACCCTGATCTGAGAGAGATTTTGTTTTCCTTTATTTAGACCAAAAAGAAAAAATGACATCACGCTTCCTGACCAACAATCAGTATTGCTAATATTTACAAGCTAAGCTGTTTACAGCAGTTACTTCTCAGAGGATGGGATTGCTTGGGAGTCGGAAAAGAAATATACTTTATTGCACTGACCCAGGTTTTCTTTCCTCCTGCACCCCAGTCCACCCTCCATGACACGACCCTCAGCTGATAGCTCAATGCAGAGTCTGGTGCCCAGTCGTTGGCCCCACCTGAGCAGCCTCCCATGGAGGGCCTGCTTCTCCCATCCCTTCCAGACTCCGAAGGTTGGATCTCACCTGCTCGAAAGCTGGCAGGGCAGGTGGTGTCCCACCTAGAGCAAACTTTGACTAATGAGAAGCAAGACAAGCAAGAGCCATCAGAGAAATATCTTGCCAACCCACTCCAAACACACACACCCATGGACTGTTCCAGGCACGGGCCTCCCTGGGAGAACACCCCTAGGTACTGGCACATAAGCTTTGCCTCAGGCTCTGTTTTGCAAAGAACCCAGGCTAAGACATTGTCCCTATAGCACTTTCTAAAAATTAACTTTCTCCCCAAATTGTCTATTAAAATATTTTAAATGTCTAGCTTTGGTTTTATGAGTAACCATGTCCATCTCTCCCTTGACATCAGGGATGGTATTTTGCTCGTATTTCTTTATCTAGCCCAAGGATCATGCCTTCAATAGAGTAGGAATTCAATAAGCATGCATTTAATTATTTGGAGGCTTGCAGTCAGAATTACCAGGTACCTGGTGCTATCTTTGAAATGGGCTTGATCCCCTTAACCATCAGGTACCTGAGCTACCCTATGTCATCATGCAACATTAGAGGTAAAAAGTGAGTGAGAAGAGAATAACAGAGCTTATCAATTATAAATTTCAAATTTCCAAAATGAACTGCTGAGGGCACTGTGATTTTCCCGGGCTGTGACAGTCACCTGTGCACCATGGGCCCCCGTGAATCACCTCCGTACAAGAGCAGTCAGTTGAAGTCTTTAGGAGGCTCAACCCATACAAGCGTGTCTCGGATTTTAATATGCAAATCACCACAACCTTATCTTTCAAAGGACTTTTCTATTTCGTAAATTTTCATAAATTGAGAATACTCTGGTTAATTTATATCAAACAGATATTTGCAAAAATCCAGTCAAATGATCTAGGCATGGTCCCAAGAGTTAACTATAATCAACTCTTTTGATTTCCCTCAAGTATTTACAGTTATATTTCTAAATAATATATTGCTGTTTCTAATTCTTGATTTGTCAGTTTGGACATTAACTTTAAATCCCACCATGCTATATAAGAACTTACCTCTCATGCCCCGTATCCCTGCTGCCTTCCCCCACCCTCCCAGTGCAGGTTTATCACAGTATTGAGTTATATCAGTAGTCAGTTGGGTATCATTATACAATTACCATTCACTACTGAGCCCATTAGCACACAGATCAATACTCCTTTCCTACACAATTCTCTTCCTTTTGTTAATGATTATTCCATTCAGTTCATTTGCCCGGTTTTCTTTGTATGGATCCCAGTTTCTCTCCAGATATTCCAGTAATTCTGTCACATGTGTATATGTGCTCCTGTCATACACTTATCCATCTCTCCCCCCAACCACAGTTCTGTTAGGACATGGCCTGGGCTTCCTGGGAGATGCCTAACTGAGCACCTGTCCTCCTGGGACTGCTCCACTTTGGGGTCCTCTGTTTCTTAGATTATTTACTGTCCAATAAGTTTCACTGTAGAACAAAGACTTTGCTAGTATGTAGGGCCTCAAATTTTCCATTTCCCTAGGAAGCTGTTGGAGGATGTACTCCTGCCAAAGGAGAGAGTAAACCAAGAAACAGGAAGTCAGAGGCCAAGGACACAGGGTCTCAAAACCAGGAGAATAAAGAAAGGAAGCTGAGTCAACTTGTCACTTCTCTGGACTCCTTCCCTGCTGTGACAGACTCTCATGCTGTCCTAGGAGCAGATGACACCAGGTACCCACACGTCAAATCCCCATGATGTACACTTAAATATCTTACATTCTATATGCCAGTTATACCTCCATAAAGCTGAAATTTAAGAAAAGGGAACAGAGGAACTGAAAACGTTTTTTATAAAGTGTTTGATGGCAAAGACCATTTCTTAGTCTGACAGGCCTACAGAGCAGAGCCTTAGGGAACAAATAATCTTACAAGAATTCAATTCAGCCTGCAAAAATGTTATCCTCACATTCTTGTCGAACTTGGCTGAGCCTAGAATTTTAGGCTGGAAATCATTTTCCCCGGCGCATGGAAGGCACTGATCCACGTCTCCAGGCTCTCCGTGTCACTGTGGAGACACCAGTGCTGTCCCCATCCCCCATTCCAGTCCTTTGTGTGTGACCTGTTTTCTGGAATCTTTTAGGGTCATTTTATTACCCAGGTTTCATGATGCTGTCCTCTGTGTGAGTCTTTCTTCAGCCTTCAGTGTGTTGCTCTGAGCACATCATGGGCCCTATTGATCTAGACAACATCATGCCCTTTAGTTCTGGGAAATTTTCTTATATTAATCCTTTCGTAATCTATGCATTCCATTCACTCTATTTTCTGTTTCTGGAACTCCTGTGAAGTAGATGCAGAACTTCCTGATTCAATCTATAATTTTCTAGTTCTTCATTTCCTTTTCTCCATTTGTCCTTTTATTTATTTTTCTGGGATATTTCCTGTCTTCTAATTTTTCTAATAAAATGTTAGAAGAACATTAGTTAGTTTTAATTTCCACGGTCTCTTTCTTGTCCTTATATTTTCCCTTTTTCTTTTTTTTTAAAATTATGGTAAAATACATGTAACAAACATTTTCCATTTTAGCCATTTTAAAATGTGCAATTCAGTGACATCAAGTGCATTCACAATATTGTACAACCACCACCACTATCCATTTCTGGAACTTTTATATCATCCCACACTAAAGCTCTGTCCCCATTAAACAATAACTCCACGTTCATCCCCCCACCCCGCCACCCAACAGCCCTGGGCAACCACCATTCTACTTTCTGGTGCCTCATATAAGTGGAATCATACAATATTTATTCCTTTGTGCCTGGCTTACATCACCTAACATAATAGTTTCCATGTTGTAGCATGTATCAGAATGTCATTCCTTTGTAAGGCTGAGTAATGCTCCATTGTACGTATATCCACATTTTGTTTATCCATTCGGTCTGTCAATGAACATTTGGGTTGTTTCTGCCTTTGGCTATTGTGAGTAATGCTGCTATGAACATTGGTGTACAAATATCTTTGTACACATTGTTGTACAAACATGTTCAGGTCTCTGCTGTCAGTTGTCAGGAGTCTATATCCCAAAGTGAATGCTGGATCATATGATAATTCTGTTTAATTTGGGGAACTGCCACAATATTCTCCACAGTGGCAGCACCATTTTACCTTTCTAAATGCACAAGATGTCCAGTTTCTCCACATCCTCACCAACACTCGTTATTTTCTGATTTTTTAAAAAATAAGAGTCCTCCTAACAGGTGTGAAATAGTATCACATTGTGGGTTTTTTTTTTTTTTAATATTTATTTATTTTGGCTGTGCCAGGTCTTAGTTGCGGCACTCGGGATCTTTAGTTGCAGCATGTGGACTTAGTTGCGGCATGTGAACTCATAGTTATGGCATGCATGTGGGATCTATTTCCCCGTTCAGGGATCGAACCTGGGCCCCCTGCACTGGGGGAGCAGAGTCTTATCCTCTGGACCACCAGGGAAGTCCCCACATTGTGGTTTTGATTTACAATGTTAGATAACTTTTCATGTGCTCATTGGCCATTTGTATATCTTCTTTGGAGAAATGCCTGTTGAAGAACTTTACCCATTTTTACACTGGGTTGTTTGGTTTTTTTCTTGTTGAGTTTTAAACGTTCTTTACATATTCTGGATATTAATCCTTATCAGGTATGTGATTTGCAAACATTTCCCCTGTTCTGTGGGTTGTCTTTTCACTGATAGTGTCCTTTGATAAACAAAACTTTCGATGAAGTCCAATTTATCTATATTTCTTCCTTTTGCTGCCTGTGCTTTGTGAGTGTGTGTCTCATTCTCTTTTTTATAGTAATGTGTTCTAGTTTCATGGATGCAAAAGCATCTCTTATCTTGCAAGTATATTGATGGCAAGTTTGTTTGATTTTTACATTTTCTTCTGTTCCCTGCGTTATCTCTTGTTTTCATCAGTGTCACTATTTCTGGGCTTTGTTGTTTTTGTTTATTTTGTCCGTCATGATGGAGGTTTTCCTTAAATGCTCGCCAAGCTTTAGCAGTTTTTCAGATTTAAAGGTGAGGTACTAAAAGCTTGATGGGGCCTCACTTGGCATGAGTGACGATGGCCAGAACAAAATAGTGGGATTTACTCTAAGATGATGAAACAGCAATCCAGCCTTTTTACGGGAAGAATTCCCAAATGTCAATACATGCAGGCATTTCCCTGGGGCCCTCAAATTCCTCCATGGAGAAATTTTTTATCATCTGACCTCCTGCTTTTGGGACATCTGGCTAGCAGTCCTATAGAAGCTGGGTGGGGGAAGGGGATATTTGAGGCCATCATACATTATAAATGCATTTACTTAATCTTGTTTTCAGGTGTGTCCTTCTCCACTGCCCACCCTCTACCTCTTTGTCTGATGTCTTGGAGTTCAGAGCCTCTCAGCTTCAGTTTCCCCAAAGAAGAATGAACATCTAGTTCTCAATGGGAGGGGGGCATGAGAGAAGGGAATGTGCCTGGGGATGTAACCTTTCTTCACATAGATGTTCTACCTGCTTTCCTATTTTAGCACCTTTCTCAGTCTGCTTAGGCTACTAAAACAGGATACCATAGACCGAGCGGCTTATAAACAACAGAAATTTCTCATGGTTCTGGAGGCTGGACATCTGAGATCAGGGTGCCTGGATGGTCAGGTTCTGGTGAGAATGCTGACTTCTTGTTGAGTCCTCACCTGGCAGAGAGCAGAGGAGAAAACAGCTCCTTTGTTACTCTTGTAAGGGCACTAATCCCATTGGGGAGGGCTCTACCCTCATGACCTTCCCAAAGGCTCCTCCTCCTAATACCATCACATCAGGGGGTTAGAGTTTCAACATATGAATTTGGGGAGAACACAAACATTCAATCTATAACAGCATCTCATCCACAAACTATGTCTCAAAGCAGTATCCTGTACCTCCCGGTTCTGAGCCTCTCTGGGTACAAATCAGGTCACCTTTCTATAGTATCTCATCTCAGGAATCTAGGTTTTAGCTCCCTCCGCTTTCCTAAGTCTTTGCTATCTCTGTGGGCTTCTTATTCCCAGGAATGTATTGCAGTCCTTTGCCCACTGTCATCTTCTGCCGCCTTTGAGAATTTATCTTTTGTATTCCTTCGCTGGCATATTGGGAGAGAAAAAAGAGATATACGAGGTCAATTTACCTTGTCTCACCAGAAGTCCCTTCTGTCTTCCTGAGTATTTCTGTGTGTCCTTTTCCTTGTAATTGCTGTAGTCAGCATTTCCCAAAGGACGTTTTGAGGAACAGTGGTCACATGGGCTGTTAATAAAGATATATAAAGAAAGGACCCCACAGCCAAATAAGCATGGGAGATGTTAGGCCATAGACATCTTCCAGCCATGCCAGTATCTTGCAAACAAGTGGCGTAGCACTCCTCAAGAAATGGCTTCAGCATTTCCACATACGAAAACCATTCTCACTGCATATGGCGCATGCACGCACGCACGCACACAGACACACACAGACACACACACACACATCTACATTAAATGTGACACAGCTTGCATGTCTATCTTACTCCCCAGATTTGGCTCTAAATTATTTTAGAGCTGAAGTATTCAAGGAGAATATGCTTCAGCCTCTGAAGAGGAATTACAATAATGTTTTGAGTAATGTCACAGTCAGTTTAAGTCTAGAGCCACCCATGATAAGTATTTAGAAAGGGACAGCACGCAGCTGAATGCAGACGCCCTGCTTTTGAATATTGCTTAAGTGTTTTGATTTTATGACCACTTCTTATATACTCAAATGAGGCACATCCTGTACTGTGGCTTCCAACTTCCTAGAAAAACAATTAATCTCCCTCAATGACCAATGAAGTCTTCCCTGACAGGCATCGAAACCAACAAGGGCTTGGGCTCTTGTCTTTATTTTTCCTGCTAAGCCCTTCCTATGAAGTTGTCCCACATTTGATGTGTTCTTTGTTAAATACCACTCATTCTCTGCCAATTTAGCAAAATATGCTTTAGCTCCACAGCTACAGCTGAAAGGGTGGGTAAAAGATCTGGGATTTTTTTTTAAGAGTGGGTGGGAAGAAGACTTTCCAAAGGCACTCAGCAATTTTCTCCATTCCAGATTTTGACATTTCTTTCATGGTTTGTCTCATTTCTGAGGAAGGACGCTTCTTGGATGCCAAAATGCCACTTGTTACAAATGCAGTCAACATCCCTGAAACACTCAAGGGGGAAACTTCATGATCCACTGAGGTGTCTGGCTGACACGCAGTGTAGCTCAGCTGCCAGGACCCTAAATGAATTCTGATTACAATTAAATGCAAATTAGTTGCAGCAGTACATACAGAATTTCTTCAGCTGCCTCTGTATTTCAAGGCACAAATGCCATTCCAGACTGTTACAATTAATTGCCTCCAGATAAGTGTATGGCAAGGATAGCCCTATCATGTCATCTGTCAGCACTGATTTATACATCTGACATAGGGAGCGTGTAGTTTACCAGTTAGGCGGTTAAATTAGGTTAACTGACCCGCCACCAGTCTGCTGCAGAAGTCACTAGATGCTTTGTGACCCACCCACCTGTCTTTTTGAGCACAACACACACACACCAGGCTCCAGCTGAAACCAGGCACAAAGCCTGCCGGGGGGTCCCTTGCCTCCTGTCAGTCTAGTTCACAGTGTTTCTCCAGGGCTCAGCCCAGAGTCTGGCACATAGTAGGTGCTCATTAAATTTGTCAAATACAAGGAGGAATGAATGTTCTAGAGCCTTCCTTGCATCACTGTGATGCTTTACTTCCACAGGAAATCAGAGCAGCTCTATGAATAAGGGGGCCAGAGGGTGAGCAGGGAGAACAGCAGGAGAGGGCAGAACCTGGGACCGAGTGTCCCACTTGCCATGTTTCTGCTGCTGCTCAGCTGAGCCCAGGTCTGTCTAGCCTGGCTGATTCCACTAGACTGTGTTAAAGATGGAAAGTGTCAGGATGCCGCCTGGGCAGCATGTGGTCACACTTTCTCCTTAAGCAGAACCTCAAAGGCTCACAGCGTGGCTCTGCTTTCTCTGCCAACACCCCACAAAGTGTCTCTACAGATGTCTCCGTTTGACTGGACCCGTGAGCATTACAGGGGGCCCATTCATGACATGGAGAAGCTCCTTATTGCATGTGGCCTGCTAGCTACAACCCAAATGGGCTTTCCTGCCATCACTGTCACTTTAAAGCGGCTGCCCAACTACGGCTATATTTCCTAAGCTCATCTTGCGTCTAGATGGCCTCACGAGACTGGTTCTCACTGATGGAATTGTGGCCACTTGTGTTATCTGAAGACAGCCACACCAAGAGGGCTTGTGTCACACGTCCTACAATGTGATGCTGCACTCCCGAATCAAGTGGTGGGGTCTGTGTCCTCACTCTTCCATCTGGGTAGACTCGTGAGGCTTAGGAAGCCAAGTCATAAAAGGCGATACAGCTTCTGTCCAGTCATCTTGGGACACACCCTGGGAATGCAGGCACCAGGTTTTGAGGTAGCCCAGCAGCCGCAAGGCAAGTTCAAGTGTAGATGTTCTGGCTACAGCCACAGTTGACATACCCGCAGATGCTAGCCTTCGATAGAGGGGGCTGAGTTGGCCAACTACTCCAGCCCTCAGCCTTCAAGCCATCCCAGGAGACACCAAATGGAGCAGAAACAAGCGGTCCCCACTGAGCCCTGTCCAAATTGCCAGTTCATGGGCAAAAAGAACCTTGTCATTGTTGTAAGCCACTAAGTTTGGGGTGACTTGTTATGCATCAGTAAAGAACTGGAACAGGAATGCGAGTGGAGATGATGTGTGTCACTTCCAGTATGAGGCATTCAGGAACTCAGGGTGCCTTGTGCAGACGCTCTCTGCCTCGGGCCCTGGAGAGAGCTGGACCACAAGATGGGAGGAGCCACGTGCCCTGACTGCCACACTGTGACTGCTCAAATACCTTCATCTAGCTGGTCAGGAGATAGCGATAAATTTCTGAAGACATTAAAATTTGAGTTTATCTTTGTTTTAATTTAATTAAAACAATTAAATTAATTTAAATCTGGAATTACCCCAACTCACTCATTTCATTTTTTCTAGTCTGTCCCAAATCTTCTACTCCTCTGTTTCCCCAATTGAGTAACACTAACTGTTGTAACTTGGGTTTCTGTTCAATTTTCTGCATACCAATACACACTTCTGTGTATCATCAGAAGGACAATACTGACAAACTTCAAATCTCTTGGGTGATGTTTAGGCAGAGGATGAAGGAAAGGTAGGAAGTCACCATTCTTATTCCTTTTCCTCAACCCCTCAGTGACAAAGGCAGCACTAGCCCAGGACACAGAGGGAAGGAACCGCCATGCTTCATAGAAGGAAACCAATGCAGGTCAACAGAGCGGCTCTCCAAGCTCTGTTCCAGAGGCAGCCTTGTGTGGTAAAACTGAGACCATCACATGTGGACCTTTAGGAGTAGACCATATTGATGTCTTTCCACATTTCAGTTTGAGGGGAGCAGATTTTGGTGCCCATGGGCTTTGGTGTCAGATAAAGGGCTAAGAAAATCAGAGGTTCAGAGCATCACCTGCCCCACCAGTGTCCAGCCCCTTCCCCACGGGCTCAGGGATCCGAGTCTAGTGCTCATTTCTAAGCTCTCCATTGATAAGAATCTTCCTACTTCCCTGGTTCTGAAGGGTCATAGGCCACCAGATCCTCCTAAATAATAATGCAATGTCCTATAGCATCGTTCCCGATACTTTGGGAACACAAAAGCAGAGAATACTGGCTCGTGTTTATATATGAACAGGGGTTGGTGCTACAGGGGGTGGAGGATGGGCCTCACAAGGTCTCTCTCAGCATCTCTGGATTCCGAGAGAGCCCCAAAGATCTGGCCCTCTGCCTATTATTAAAATTCACTTCCTCACCTGAAATACATTTGGAAAAATTGGAGAACTTCTGCTGGGGACCTCAGATTGTGTCCCTGACACCCTGGGTGGGGAGTCTTGGTATGAAACGTGGTGTTCCAGGAAGTAACTTTTTGAATGTTTAGCATAAAATATCAGTGCCCCTGACCTGATACGTGACCCATGCATCCTCCAGGCACCCAGGGACCTGCCCCACATCCCCCCACAGCTTCCTTCCTAATGGTATCTTCATCTCTATTACTTGTAGCTGCCTGAAGACTTCTCTGCTTCATTTTTATTTTTATTTTTTCAGAACTGCCCAGGGAGCAATTGGAATCCAATCCAAGATGAAAAAGCTTTACCATTAGATGGAAAAGTACAATAAAAATACCCCTGGCTCATGTTTACTTTTTGAATTCCAGTAAGAACTCACTTTATCAGTGAATTTCGAATCCCCTAACCTGATAACACCCTGGCATTTTGGGGTGTGACCACAAACAAAGGAATGTGGGATTCTCTCTGTGTTGCCAGCCCTGGAACAGAAGAAATGTGACCACATGCCATTTCCCCAAATGGCCAATGGGAGAATTTTGGGTTTTTTATGCTTCAACAGGGACCCGCAGTGTGGAATTCTGCTTTTCACAGCTCATTCCTAAGTTGAACAAACCTCTTCCTATGGGACCTCAAGAATGTTAGAGATTCCCTCACCTTAACTTGGTTCCAAGCTTGGTTTAATCCCTTATCTCTTCATGAGCTGTTTTGGCTCAGGCTGTTCTGATTTCACAGAACGGCTGAGCCTTTGAGATACCTGCTCCAACCTCCTCTCTTCAGTGGGTCGCTTTGCGCCTCTGGGCTTAATGTCTTCAATGGAGATCTTGTGGGATAGTGTTTCCAAATTTCTTTTACAGAGCCTTGTCCCCTGGGAGCCGACTTGCCTGGGTTTTGTCAGTCTCTGCCCTGCTCCTCCCCGCTCCTTTCCACCCCCCTCCCCCCTCCTCCCCCTCCCACCTCCTCCATCAGCAGCTCCCTCCTGGTTGGCTGCATCCTCACTGCTGACCTTGGAGAAACCATAAAGGCCTTTGCTGCCTGTGCTCACTCGGGAAACTCAAAGGTGTCAAAAGCCAATTGCTGGTTCTCAGCCTCCTCCTTCTTTCACCAGCTCCTAACAGATTTGGGGGTTTCAAAGGCTTTGTCAATCCTCGAAACCTCTTTTCACCCATCCCTGTCCTTTAATGTCCTTGCTAAAGGTGACCCCTGTTGACAAGCCCCTCTGTCTTCTTAATGCAGGAGCTGGGCCTGGTCTGCTTTCCTGCTGCACAGAGCTGGGAGTGGAGGGTAGCTTCACTGAGACCCCAGGGCTAGGGAAGGCTGTTTCCCCACTCCCTGTGACCTAGTCAGCCTGGGAAATAGGTGGGGATGGAGCAGGGGTCTTCCTAGGTAGCCCACCCACCAGTGCTGCCCCCTCTGCTCCTGCAGACCCAGCTCCTGCTTCCACTCCCTCGACTGCTAGGCAAATAGGACCATCAGCTGGAAGCAAACGGGCTGAGAGCTTTGACAAATGCAGATTCTCTAGCAAATCAGATGAAGAGGAATGTAGCTCAGGGGTGAAGCGCATCATGATCCAGGCCCAGTGCCACCCAGGCACACAGCTGGGTGATGCTCTTATGACTTCCATTTGCTACCAGATTTCACATGTGACCCTTCACACCCTGACTGGCACGCTTCACGTGTAGAAGAGATGGTCTTGAAGTCACATGGGAAAGGAAGGATGGAGCCTTCTAGCAGCATGTTTCCCAGAGGCAGACACTTGCTCCAGGGCACAGGACTGGGTGTCACTCCTGCACTCCATATAGAAGCACTTACAAAACAGGGCTTGCAGCCAGGGGATGTGAACATCCACAGACACAGACCCTGGGCTCAAGGAAGCCTCACTCTAATAAGAAAGACCAGCTGGGGAGCCTGGACTGCTCCTACACCCAGTCCCTAACCCCTTCCTCACTAAGAATCTCTGGGCTGGGCCCACGGGATGCACATTCTTTTTATTTATTTATTTATTATTTATTTATTTATTTTGCGGTATGCGGGCCTCTCACTGTTGCAGCCTCTCCCATTGCGGAGCACAGGCTCTGGACATGCAGGCTCAGTGGCCATGGCTCACGGGCCCAGCCGCTCCGCGGCATGCGGTATCCTCCCGGACCGGGGCACGAACCCGTGTCCCCTGCATCAGCAGGCGGACTCTCAACCACTGCGCCACCAGGGAAGCCTGGGATGCGCATTCTTTACACACCAGGGTTCATCCTGATGTTTACTCAGGGTGGGGGAGTCCTGGGAGTGAACACAGAACATGGTGGGAGGACCAAGGGGGAACAGCTTGCCCACCCAGAGGGGAGAAGAAAAGAGTGCAGAGAACCAGGGGAGTTAAGTCATTCATTCATTCATTCATCCAAGAAATTCTTATGGAGGGCCTATGATGTGCCAGCCACTCTTCTGGCTGCTGGGACTGTGGTGGTGCACAAAACAGATAAGCAATCCCTGTTCTCGTAGAGATGATAGACCTTGATCTCCTTGAATGGGATCCAGCCTGGTGAAGTGAGAGAGGGAAAGGGTGTTCTAAAGGCAGAACCACAGTGCAAGATGAGGGAGGCTTAGGTGATGGATGAGGAATCTCTCTCCTGAGCAGGGATGAAGGGCAGGGTGACAGATGGAGGCAAAGGAGGCATCTAGAGGCTGGGGCTTCTGCTGAAGATGCGGAGGAGGAATACTGGGAGGAAGAGGAAGAAGAACGGAGGGGACAGGGAGGTTAGGATGCAGGCTGCAGGACGCACTGTGGATGACGAGATTCAGGTTGTGAACATGGAAGCTGCCGTGAGCTGGAGTGAAGCTCGTGGGGGCTGAGTGATTGCCCAGCAGGTGTCAGGAGTGCCTGTCAGAGAAGAGAAATCCAGGGACCTACCCATCATGAGAAAGGAAATCCTACACTGCAGCCCTGTGTTTGCATCTTTTACCTATGAAAGGACAAATTGTTATCAGCTGAATAAAACCAACCAACAGTTGTTACCACTTCAAGCATTTGGGGTTTGTTTTCTTGCTTTTCGAAAAGGAAGTAACCATGGGTAAGTATGTGTGTATCTCAGTTTCCCTCTGAAAACAAGCTCTTGCTGAGTTTCCCTCACAAAGTGTATTCTTTCCTGTAACCAGTTTAGAATTGAAAGAAAGAAATTGTTGGAAAGTACCAGTTTATTCCCTGCTCCACTCCTTTAGCTGAGGATGGTGATTTTTTTGTTAATACAGGAATTTCAGTCTTGGTCTGAAATATCATACATATAAAATCCCCTGAAATATGCATGTTTGCTCTTAGAGTTGGTTCTGAAAATAATACAGTGATAAACTCTAGGCCCTTTCCTTGTATGTTTGTCAAATTCTGGTTCTTAATTGCAACTTTGCATAATAAAAAATGGTTACACACGTTTTGTTGGTTTTTTTGTTATGCTTTGCTTTGCCTTATTTTACAGATTTGATTGCTGTTTCTAAAATATATTAAATTCCTGAAGGCAGTTGTGTTATTTGTGTGGATGAATTATCTCTACTTGATAGGCCTGGAACTAATGCTAAGAGTGCTGACTGAAACGTGGGTGCGTTTGTCACCCTTGTCTCCCCAGAAACTTCTGTTAGGAAGGGAAGGGTAACGGAAGAACCAAACTTAGAGTCACGACATTTGGTGCCAGCGTCTCTGTCGTTTCTGCCAGGGCCCCAGGACTCCTCTTTCAGCTGGTCCCCTTGTGTAGCAGCACACAGTGGGGGCTGAAAGGCCAAGCTGTGCCTTGGGTCTGCCGCTTAGTAGATGGCAAAGCCTCAGGTTCCTCAATGTTATACTGAAAACAGAACACCCTTCCCCTCCCCGCCCCCAACCTCTCCACCAGGCTGGATCCTTTTCAAGGAGATCAAGGTCTATCATCTCTACGAGAACAGGGATTGCTTATCTGTTTTGTGCACCACCATAGTCCCAGCAACCAGAAGAGTGGCTGGCACATCATAGGCCCTCCATGAGAATTTCTTGGATGAGCGAATGAATGAATGACTTATGAACTCCCCTGGTTCTCTGCACTCTTTTCTTCTCCCCTCTCGGTGGGCAAGCTGTTCCCCCTTGGTCCTCCCACCATGTCCTGTGTTCACTCCCAGGACTCCCCCACCCTGAGTAAACATCAGGATGATTGATCCCTGGTGTGTAAAGAATGCGCATCCTGAAGACCCAGCCCAGAGATTCTTAGTGAGGAAGGGGTTAGGGGCTGGGTGTGGGAGCAGCCCAGGCTCCCTAGCTGGTCTTCCTGATTAGAGTGGGGCTTCCCTGAGCCTAGCACCATGTCTATGGGCGTTTGCATTCCCCGGCCGCTGCCCCCGTTTCATGAGTGTTTATGTCTAAGTGTATGGCCCATAACAAATGCTTATCAAGTGTAGCTACGGGAGTATTCCGATACTGACGTCTACAGGTCTTCTCACCCCCCACCCAGTGGCCCAGGAGCCTGGCAATCTGTCCCCAGGTCCTGTTCACAACTTCTCCCAGACAGCAGGACTTCAAATTTTAGGGGAACTAACATTCTACCCTACAGACCATGAAGCAATATGGTAGCATGCTCGTGAGGATCCAAATAATCTTGGAAAAGTCTTGTCCCCACAATCTGTGTAATTTTCTGAAGAAAGAGAGTATATTTCAGAGGAGAGAACATTGGCTTTGGAGCCTGGGACTGTGGTTTGAGATCCGTCTCCGTCTTTCCTAGTGTGTGATGTAGGGTGACTCACGTAGCTACTCTCAGTTGTCCCACATCTGCAAAGAGGATATTAGGAATAGCCATCTCCAGGGTTTTTATTAGACTCACATATGAATGTAAACACTGACCCCAAAAAGGATAAATCAGAGCA
Source organism: Delphinapterus leucas (assembly GCF_059928025.1). Taxonomy (NCBI): domain Eukaryota; kingdom Metazoa; phylum Chordata; class Mammalia; order Artiodactyla; family Monodontidae; genus Delphinapterus; species Delphinapterus leucas. The sequence goes on along the minus strand of NC_143130.1, from coordinate 16,652,177 downwards.
TAGGTGAGGAGCCATTAATGGTTGCTAATCAAGCTGTGTATTCCTTCCCTTACCTGTCACCCCACCCCACCTCCCCCCACACACAGCCCCTTGGTCATTTCACTGCATCTTCCAACAAAAAGGAAATATCAGAGACAGGCACTCTTATTTTAAAATTTTAATAAATAGCTTAATGGAAGGCAGGGGACGCAGGGGAGGTTGTATCTGCTTGGGTTGAAAGGAGTTTGGAGAGCGTGCTGCAGATGGCTGAGTTCACCGTGCCCGCCCTGCAGTTTCCATGGAGATAGGCTGCCTGCAGAGCACACCTGTCTCCTGTCTTGTCACATCCGAGTCAGCTCTTCATTTTACATTCGCAGGCTTTCTCTTCAAAACACTCCAATTTTGCTACTACACAACCCCCTCTCGTGCGGGGGAGTTTGCTGTACACACTCATGTCGGCGTGGATCTGTGCTCATGACTGCGTGGTCTGTGTGGCTTGGCACATCGACGCAAATAACTTTGATTAGTTTCAGTCTCTCTGGATAGTAACGCTTGTATCTGCTGAGGCAGGCTAGACTGGAGCTGAAACTAAACCAACGAGCCGCAAGACTCCCACCCCCACCCCCACCTTTCTGTTCTGCTCCTCCATCAATGCTTGAATCTGCAGCTGTGCCATGTTTAACCCAGGACCCTCAAAGCCCCACCTGGCTGTTGCCTCCTCTGGACACAGCCTCTGAGAGCCCTGGCCTGTGTGGGCTGAGCCTCCCATGTCTGCTGTTAACGACCTTCAATGTAAGGTGCTCTTCCCATGGTTTCAAAGAGTCCATCACAGTTGAATGCTGGCCTCTAGTTTTAGCTTCACCCAGTACATCAAGGTCACCTGGTTTTTAAGGTTTTTAAAAATGTTATTTCAGTGCTTCCCTGGTGGCGCAGTGGTTGAGAGTCCGCCTGCCGATGCAGGGGACACAGGTTCGTGCCCCGATCCAGGAAGATCCCACATGCTGCGGAGCGGCTGGGCCCGTGAGCCATGGCCACTGAGCCTGCGCGTCCGGAGCCTGTGCTCCACAACGGGAGAGGCCACAACAGTGAGAGGCCTGCATACCGCAAAAAAATATATATATATATATATATTTCAGTTATGTAATATTCTTTAAACTCTGAAACCCATTGAATATGTAAAAATCCCCAATTTCAGCTCAATGCCAAGAGGCTGTACCAGCCGTCTACACACCCTAGGTTGTGTGTAAGCTGGCAGGCTGGAGAGAAGAGATTGCTTTGCCACCTCTGGTCCCTCTGAGCTGCCTGATACTCAGACCTGGCACTCTGAGCACAATCTAGAGATGACTGGTTATCTCCTGTTTATAGTGATGGTTGAATGGAAAATATTACTGGGTGGTGAACTGGCACAGCTTCACCTTGAAATGACTAAGCCTGCATGAGTTGGATGAGTCACAGACACTGCCATGTTCCAGGCACAGGCCCCAGGTATGGGTTTTACCACTTTGTTTAGGGTACAGGCCTCATCCAGGTGGGACTCAAAGGCTGCCTATCCCCACGTCCTCCATTAGGAAGCAGGTGACCCCGCTGCACGCAGCAGAGCAGGGATGACAGTGATCCCTGGGGAAAGTGAGATTTTGCCTCCTGCTCATGATTTGTGGTAAAGATGTGGCATCTGATAAAGATGGGTGGCTTTGCCCCTTGCTCACAGCCAGACCTGAGTCCTGTGTGAGGATGGGAGAGTTTATTTCTTTCCTTATTCAGTCACTAGATCCCAGTACTGAAACCTCAAGAGATTTACATTCAATCACCAGCACATCATCTTTCTCCTCCCTTTGTATTTTATTTCCAAGGGGGCAGGATGGTAGTGGTCTGGAGCATTTTTATTTAATTAGCTAAAAGGCTCTGTGTCGGCCTGTGTCACCTATAAATTCATGCCCATTGTAACAGGCCATGTATAGAAATACTCAAGGTTAGGATTAGCATGTCAAGAACTAGAGCTGGATCTTTATCATTAGTCACTGTCCTGTCCAAGAAAATAGACCCAGAATAAGAATCTGTGCATCATGTAACATCAAGTAAGGAAAGCAAAGGAAACACGCTGTCACAGCTAAGATGAGCTGCTTCTGCACTGAAGGCCCCACTTTCTCTGCTGGGGTAAGCTCAGTGTGGTGCGATCCAGGGAGGGGCATCCCACCCAGCCTGGTGGAGGGAATCACGGAGGTGTCCTTGCGTTCAGTCCCACAGTTCAGTAGGAATTGGCCACGAGGAGGGTGTGAGCTGACTGTTCAGAGGGAGCAGGAAACATAACTCAGAGGAGACAGGAACTCTGAGCAGCTCAGAGGGAAAACGGTGGACTAGGGTTCCAGAGAGGAAGGCTGGACTGGATAGAGAAGGGCTTGTGTGACTTGCAGGAAGGATGTGAAGCAGGGGAGCAACAGGATCAGAAGCACAGTTCATAAAGCTCACTCTGGTGGAGGAGTGGAAGGAGGCAAGAGGGCAGCAACACAGCCTGCAGGAGACCAGGAACGAACAGGGGTAACTTGGCATCTGGGTAGTGGAAGGAGACTGAACAGACGAACGGAGAAATGGCCAATGAGATGTGGGGGATTGGTGAGGTGACAGACAGGAAGGCGGTGCGCTTAGCCTCCAGGACTTCTGGCTTCAGCATCTGGAAGAATGTCAGAGCCATTCATTGAACAGGGCACACGGAGGTGAGCAGTGGGCAGGGTGGGGTGGGGAGGGAGGATAGAGTGATGGTGAGTTCCATTGGAGGCCTGTTGCTCTGGAAGCTCCCGGTCCTTGATTTCCGGTCACATGCAGCAGTCAGGCTTGTGGTCTAGTTCCACGTGTTTAGTTAGTTGTGACACATTTTGTGCCCCATGGGTCCCCTCACCCCCACCCCAGGGGGGACACAGCAGGACCTGGAAAACTGGTCAGCTCTTAGTGTTCTCTAAATCATGTCAACACAAAGGAAAATGCATTTGTGCACACCATGGAAATGCTATGTGGTTCATGAGATTAAAAAGGCAACAATCTTGGAGAAGGATGTTCCATGCAAATTGAAATCAGAAGAAAGCTGGAGTAGCAATTCTCATATCAGAAAAAATAGACTTTAAAATAAAGACTATTACAAGAGACAAAGAAGGACACTACATAATGGTCAAGGGATCAATCCAAGAAGAAGATATAACAATTGTAAATAACTATGCACCCAACATAGGAGCACCTCAATACATAAGGCAAATACTAACAGCCATAAAAGGGGAAATTGACAGTAACACAATCATAGTAGGGGACTTTTAACACCCCACTTTCACCAATGGACAGATCATCCAAAATGAAAATAAATAAGGAAACACAAGCTTTAAATGATACATTAAACAAGATGGACTTAATTGATATTTATAGGACATTCCATCCAAAAACAACAGAATACACTTTCTTCTCAAGTGCTCATGGAACATTCTCCAGGAGAGATCATATCTTGGGTCACAAATCAAGCCTTGGTAAATTTAAGAAAATTGAAATCGTATCAAGTATCTTTTCTGACCACAACGCTATGGGACTAGATATCAATTACAGGAAAAAATCTGTAAAAAAAAATACGAACACATGGAGGCTAAACAATACACTACTTAATAACCAAGAGACCACTGGAGAAATCAAAAAATACCTAGAAACAAATGACAATGAAAACATGACCACCCAAAACCTATGGGATGCAGCAAAAGCAGTTCTAAGAGGGAAGTTTATAGCAATACAATCCTACCTTAAGAAAGAAGAAACATCTCAAATAAACAACCTAACCTTACACCTAAAGCAGTTAGAGAAAGAAGAACAAAAAACCCCCAAAGTTAGCAGAAGGAAAGAAATCATAAAGATTAGATCAGAAATAAATGAAAAAGAAATGAAGTGAACAATAGCAAAGATCAATAAAACTAAAAGCTGGTTCTTTGAGAAGATAAACAAAATTGATAAACCATTAGCCAGCCTCATCAAGAAAAAAATGGAGAAGACTCAAATCAATAGAATTAGAAATGAAAAAGGAGAAGTAACAACTGACACTGCAGAAATACAAAGGATCATGAGAGATTATTACAAGCAATGGTACGCCAATAAAATGGACAACCTGGAAGAAATGGACAAATTCTTAGAAAAGCACAACCTTCCGAGACTGAACCAGGAAGAAATAGGAAATATAAACAGATCAATCACAAGCACTGCAATTGAAACTGTGATTAAAAATCTTCCAACAAACAATAGCCCAGGATCAGATGGCTTCACAGGGGAATTCTATCAAACATTTAGAGAAGAGCTAACACCTATCCTTCTCAAACTCTTCCAAAATATAGCAGAGGGAGGAACACTCCCAAACTCACTCTACGAGACCACCGTCACCGTGATACCAAAACCAAAGATGTTACAAAAAAAAAAACTACAGGCCAGTATCACTGATGAACATAGATGCAAAAATCCTCAACAAAATACTAGCAAACAGAATCCAACAGCACATTAAAAGGATCATACACCATGATCAAGTGGGGCTTATCCCAGGAATGCAAGGATTCTTCAATATACGCAAATCAATCAAAGTGATACACCGTATTAAAAAATTGAAGAATAAAAGCCATATCATCATCTCAATAGATGCAGAAAAAACTTTAGACAAAAGTCAACACCTGTTTATGATAAAAACCCTCCAGAAAGTAGGCATAGAGGGAACTTTCCTCAACATAATAAAGGCCATATATGACAAACCCACAGCCAACATCATCCTCAATGGAGAAAAACTGGAACCATTTCCACTAAGATCAGGAAAAAGACAGGGTTTCCCACTCTCACCACTATTATTCAACATTGTTTTGGAAGTTTTAGCCACAGCAATCAGAGAAGAAAAAGAAATGAATCCAAGTTCGAAAAGAAGAAGTAAAGCTGTCACTGTTTGTGGATGACATGATACTATACACAGTGGATCCTAAAGATGCTAACAGAAAACTACTAGAGTTAATCAATGAATTTGGTAAAGTAGCAGGATACAAAATTAACGCACAGGAATCTCTTGCATTCCTATACACTAATGATGAAAAATCTGAAAGTGAAATTAAGGAAACACTCCCGTTTACCATTACAACAAAAAGAATAAAATATCTAGCAATAAACCTACCTAAGGGGACAAAAGACCTGTATGCAGAAAATTATAAGACACTGATGAAAGAAATTAAAGATGATATAAATAGATGGAGAGATATACCATGTTCTTGGATGGAAAGAATCAACATTGTGAAAATGACTATACTACCCAAAACAATCTACAGATTCAATGCAATCCCTATCAAGCGACAAATGGCATTTTTCACAAAACTAGAACAAAAAATTTCACAATTTTTATGGAAACACAAAAGATCCCGAATAGCCAAAGCAATCTTGAGAAAGGAAAATGGAGCTGGAGGAATCAATCTCCTTGAGTTCAGACTATACTACAATGCTACAGTAATCAAGACAGTATGGTCCTAGCACAAAAATAGAAATATAGATCAATGGAATAGGATAGAAAGCCCAGAGATAAACCCACGCACATATGGTCACATTATCTTTGATAAAGGAGGCAAAGATATACAATGGAGAAAAGACAGCCTCTTCAATAAGTGGTGCTGGGAAAACTGGACAGCTACATGTAAAACAATGAAATTAGAACACTCCCTAAGACCATACACAGCAATAAACTCAAAATGGATTAAAGACCTAAATGTAAGGTCAGACACTATAAAACTCTTAGAGGAAGACATAGGCAGAACACTCTATGACATACATCACAGCAAGATCCTTTTTGACCCACCTCCTAGAGAAATGGAAATAAAAACAAAAATAAACAAATGGGACCTAATGAAACTTAAAAGCTTTTGCATAGCAAAGGAAACCATAAACAAGATAAAAAGACAACCCTCAGAATGGGAGAAAATATTTGCAAATGAAGCAACTGACAAAGGATTAATCTCCAGAATTTACAAGCAGCTCGTGCAGCTCAATATCAAAAAAACAACCCAATCCGAAAATGGGCAGAAGACCTAAATCGACATTTCTCTAAAGAAGATATACAGATTGCCAATAAACACATGAAAGAATGCTCAACATCATTAATCATTAGAGAAATGCAAATCAAAACTACAATGAGGTATCACCTCACACCAGTCAGAATGACTATCATCAAAAAATCTGCAGACAGTGAATGCTGGAGAGGGTGTGGAGAAAGGGGAATCCTCTTGCACTGTTGGTGGGAATGTAAATTGACGCAGCCACTATGGAGAACAGTATGGAGGTTCCTTAAAAAACTAAAAATAGAACTACCATACGACCCAGCAATCCCATTACTGGGCATATACCCTGAGAAAACCATAATTCAAAAAGAGTCATGTACCACAGTGTTCATTGCAGCTCTATTTACAATAGCCAGGGCATGGAAGCAACCTAAGTGTCCATTGACAGATGAATGGATAAAGAAGATGTGGCACATATATACAATGGAACATTACTCAACCATAAAAAGAAACGAAATTGAGTTTTTTGTAGCAAGGTGGATGGACGTAGAGTCTGTCATACAGAGTGAAGTAACTCAGAAAGAGAAAAACAAATACCGTATGCTAACACATATATATGGAATCTAAAAAAACAAAAAAAAGAGGTCATGAAGAATCTAGGGGCAGGATGGGAGTAAAGACGCAGACCTACTAGAGAATGGACTTGAGGACATGGGGAGGGGGAAGGGTAAGCTGGGATGAAGTAAGAGAGTGGCATGGACATATATACACTACCAAATGTAAAATAGATAGCTAGTGGGAAGCAGCTGCACAGCACAGGGAGATCAGCTCAGTGCTTTTTGACCACCTAGAGGGGTGGGATAGGGAGGGTGGGAGGGAGGGAGACGCAAGAGGGAAGAGATATGGGGAATATGTATATGTATATCTGATTCACTTTGGGGTTTTTTTTTGGTTTTTTTTTTTGCGGTACGCGGGCCTCTCACTGTTGTGGCCTCTCCCGTCGCGGAGCACACGCTCTGGACTCGCAGGCTCAGCGGCCATGGCTCACGGGCCCAGCCGCTCCACAGCATGTGGGATCTTCCCGAACCGGGGCACGAACCCGTGTCCCCTGCATCGGCAGGCAGACTCTCAACCACTGCACCACCAGGGAAGCCCCTGATTCACTTTGTTATAAAGCAGAAACTAACACACCATGGTAAAGCAATTATACTCCAATAAAGATGTTAAAAAAAAAGGCAACAATCTTTTTATTCCTAATATTAAAAGACTATAATCATTTTTGTTACATGAAGCAAAAACTATAGCCCTGTTATAAATTCTGAAAGAGCTGATAGTAATCAATTTTGTTACATTAGTAAAAGCTTCGAGATTCAGGTAGCCAACCAGTAAATAATTAATAATGCCTATGTGGAAAGGCATCTAAGAGATGCAAAGATGTTTATGATGGACCACATCCTAAAATAATTTGTCATTTTAATAGGCATTCATGAATACAAATAGCTATAGTTAGAGGTATATATTTTATAAGAACTGTTAGCCGACTATCAGCAAAACGCCAGGATGGAGAGAGGTTAGCTCTGATTGGGGTGGGGGGAAATCGTGAGGGGAATTTTCAGGACTGAGGTCACTTGGGTTGAGGATGCTTTATGAATCAGACTGGAGCTTTGAGCATGAGTACGATTTCATTCTAAATGCCACAGTGGGTATTTCGGCCACCATCAAAGAAGAAGGTCACATTCAAGTGTCAAGGGCATACATTAGGTCAAACCATATGACACTACCATTTTTATAAGTTAAAAAACTATTTGAATATTGGCAATCTTATGAAGCTCAACACAATAATCCTATTTGATCTGAGGCCTGAGTTCCAAGAATCCCCAACACGTGCTCCGGATCCTGCAGCCTGCTGACGGGGCTTGGCTGGTGAGGTACCAGCATCCACACATCCTCCACATCCTGAGACATTCCAAGGAACCCACACTTTTCACTGGAACAAATTCATGTTGTTGGAGGCCTGTGGACAATTTGGAAAATTCGCTGGTGACATCAACCTCATTCCCCAGATTCTTGTGGACAATAAAGGAAAAACAATGATTAAGTCACGGTCCTGATGACAAATGCCCTGGGCAGGTCTTGCATCTGAAATTCTCACTAAAACCAACGCTCTTAAGCCTTGGCAGCTTCTAAGAAATCCAAGTTAACTTCCTGTTCAATCTTTCGTGTAGGAGATTAATCTCCCAACCTTACTTTGCTGAAACTTGCCCAGGGTTGAAAATACCAGTTTGAGTCCAGACCTGCGTCCCGCAGGAGCATCCTCTAAGGCCAGGCTGAGTCAGGCTTTTTGAAGCACGAGTGCTTTTTGGAGCCAACTGATTTGATGCTGTCAGCTGATGGGGACACAGTGATTCCTGGAAGTTGAGACCATGAACTGGGGCATATTTTTAAAACCATATTAGAAAACCATTTCAACATATGGATGGAGATGAGAAAAACAATTTTTCTGATAAGTAATTGAAGTGATTACATTTTGGCCCTGCCCAGGATTGTGGATTCAACTACAGCATGACAATGGGATTATTGTGCACAACTCTAAATTCACCCCCCCAAATGGCCTTGTTTTTTTTTAAAGGGACAGTCTCCTTCTGGAATTAGAAAAACGCTTTGGGAAACCGAAAGATCCCACAAATGTTTTCAGACATTACTTCATTGGCCCTGCAGCCCTTTTATGGCTCCTGTTTGGCTCGGTTCAGATGCTGAGGCAAAGCAGGGAGCTGGGCCAAGGTCACCCCCCAGCACTGGCCGAGGTGTGCCTAGCGGAGGATGGCATGCATTCTGGTTGTGACAGAGAGAAAACACTGCCTCAGCAGCTTGGATTGGTGACTGCTTTCCTTCTGTGAGCAGGAGAGAAAAAAAAAATTCAGTTAGAGCTGACTTTAGCAGTTTGGTGAATGGAGCCCGGGGTCCTTGGGCACCCCCGGCAGCCACCCACGTAGGCTGGGAGGGCAGTTTGGAGAAGACTCATGGCCCTGGGTCAACATGTCCACGAGATCAGCCCTGAGGTTGTCTTCCCCAGCCATGGTCCAGCCTCCTGCTTTTACACACGAGGATGTGAATCCCAGGGGGGTGAAGGCCTTTTCTAAGGTCACAAAGAGATGGTGGCATGCCAGGTCTCTTGGTTCCAAAAAACTGGGTGAGGAGGGGAAATTGAGTGGGCAGGGGAAGGGAGAGAAAAGAGAAGGGGAAGAATGAAGAAAAAGGGGCAGAAGGAGAAAATGAAGTGTTGGGAGAGGAGATCCTTTCATGTCCCTGGCCTATGGCCTGCTGACCACCTGTGGAAACGTGTACCGTGGGAGGTGGCTCAGGACCCCTGGGAAGCAGGGACCCCAGCGCTGCCCCCGTAGGATTGGAAATGCCAGAACTGAGTGCCACCCCATCCAGGTGCTGTGCACACATGACCTCCTGCAAGAAAAGTGGGGGCCCATTTTATAAATGAGTGAACTTCTCTGCCCTGTTCTATTGCCGTGGCCAGGCCTGTGTGGGCCCAGCCCTCCCCGTGTCCATGCCCACCCTCCCACAGACACGTGTCATGAATGCCACGGGTCCCCTGGCACAGGAGCACTGGGCCGGCAGGTGGAAGACACCGGGGAAAAGCAGGGGAATGTTGATCCTGGCCAACATGGTGGTACGTTTCCTCTCTTCTTGTGGTTGTAACCAAGAATCTCCCATGTTGTTTAAAAAACAAACCGGAGGGCTTCCCTGGTGGCGCAGTGGTTGAGAGTCCGCCTGCTGATGCAGGGGACATGGGTTTGTGCCCCGGTCCGGGAGGACCCCACATGCCGCGGAGCGGCTGGGCCCGTGAGCCATGGCTGCTGAGCCTGTGCGTCTGGAGCCTGTGCTCCGCAGCGGGAGAGGCCACAACAGTGAGAGGCCCGCGTACTGTAAAAAAAAAAAACAAAACCAAAAAACAAAAAACCGGAACAAGGCAGTTGGGAGGGAGGTGACATCATCTCCAACAACCTAGCCCCACGTGTCCGTTGCTTCCTGGGATTGAGTGTGGTTTTTGGTGTTTCATTTGTTTTTCAGTTGAGTAGAGGATGGTGAGGGTTTTCTGGGTTGACTGAACCTGAAGGAAAGGGCAGCGCTGTCCTGAGCTTTATGCCACAGGTGGCTGGCAGCACTGATGGAGGAGTCCCCATGGGTGACAAGGTGATGTCCAGGACCTGCAGGTGACATGAAGCACCAGAAGCTGCAGAGCCTCTGGCATCGCACTGCCCACTCACAATAGCACTTCTCCTGCAGGTGAGAGGGACGTGAGGTTCACAATGCGCATGACTGAAAAAGAGAACGTCCTCTGGGCAGGCAGGCATGGTAGTGCAGAGGGACCCTGGAAGGACATATTCGGTCTTGCTTTGCTCTCTAATTGTTTCTCCTAAGTGACTCCCAAATAGGCCATGCTTCCCCGAGGTCCAGGGTCACCTGATTGATGCTCCTCCTTTCTAGAGCTGCAGGGGGCAGTGCCAACAGCCCAGCTCCCCCATTGGCATGAGCACAGCAGGGAGCTGGGCACATGTTAGCATGATGAGGGCAAGAGACAAAATGGGAAGTCTTCACATGCCTGGCAGGCAGGAAACGTGAGCTTATCTCCTATTCCTCATGCCGCCCAGGGAAGGACCGACACTCAGGATGTGACGACACAAATCTGTGGATAGTTCATGGGAAGAAAGGGTGAGCAGAATGGGAGTGTTTCCTGGATGCCTGTCTTGTGTGCAGGGAAAACCCTGATGGTCACTACACCCTGTCGGCCTCCCTTTCGCAAAGGGTGTGCTGATCCCACTCCTGCCCTGACTGTAAATTCTGAACTGACTTCCTAAGGATGTGTCAGATCTCAAAAGGAGAAAGAGGCATTGGCTAAAGGAAGCACTGCCACGTGCTCCTTTCATAGAAACTAGCAGGAAGTGGAGGCAGAGACACAGTGTTTGGAAATAGATCAAGCAAAGGGGTGGCCTGGAGAATCACCTTCCATTTGCCTTCAGAGTCTACTCAGCATGAAAGGAAATTCCCAAAGAAAGAGCGAGATATCTGTCCCTGCCTATCTCTGCGAACAGCCTAGATGCTTAGCACTCCGGAATGATCCAGGCTGGCGGTCCCCACCGAGGGCAGGGGAGGAATGAGCCCATTGTGCATGCTTCCTCCACCAATTGGCACCCGCACTTCAGCCCTGGTTTTGTTTTGCCAGCCAAACTCACCAGGACACAGACTCTATTGGAGCGTCATTATTCACATTATATAAGTAACTTCATAAGCGTTACCAGAATCTTCCTGGTGCTTTGAAAATAATGTCCCAGCTTCTCCACACTTTCCGGGAACATATTATATGAACGAAGAGGTGCCTGCCCGTCAGCCCACCTCGTGGCCTGTGGTGTTGATGCCCAAACACCCCTTTGCAGCTCTGGATGTCCCAGCTCCATCTTCGTGCCTCAGCATCTTGGCTGTTTATCTTGCTTTGTCTCCAAGTTCTGATGACTGGGCAGTGCGCTTATTAATCTTAAATGAAATCAAGTCTCCGCCACTTCCATTTGAAAAATCACTTTGCGTTTCCCATTCGATTCCACAGTATAAAATATGTATGATTCCTCCAGCACCTCCAAGCCCCCTCGCTCCATCGATTCTCTTGGTCGCCACTGTGCTCTCACTGGAGGAAAGTACTTCCAGTCCATCAGAGACAAGCCCCAGATGACAACATTCCAAGGGCCCAGCTGCTCCATCCACTGTGTCCACAGCAAAGTTCCTGCCGCTCCCACAGGGGGCTCTTGTGGGTTTCCAGGCCACTCTGCAGAAGGTCGCTGCCCCCAGGGCTCTGGGGTCCTGCTTTTGCTTCTTATTTCTTCCACACAAATATTACAGACATCTTCTGTGACTTCAGGGGCTGAGTCAGGGAGACTGGGGGTGCAGCTGGTCTGGGAGGTCCAGTGTGGAGCCCTGAGGACTGGGATCTCTAAGTAGCTTGGTTGACCCCAAGGTGCTTAGGTCTTCCAGAGGAGAAAGCGCCCACACTGTTGTTCTTGAGGCTGACGAAAGGTCTTCTTCCTGTCTCTCATAAGTGACTCCTGCTGGTCCCTGTACACTACTCCTGACTTCACTGTGTACCTACACATAGTAGGTGTTCAATAAATGCTGAATATCTGGGTTTATGCTCAGCATCCCCCACATTCTATTTTTTCATCTTCTTGGTGTCCCTAAGGAAGAACACCATGTTCTTTCTCCTACCCCAGACCACACCATCAACACATACCTGTCAGGTAGTATCCCAAACTCCCAAACTCCCACTCTTTGCCAACTGTGTAACTGCTGTGCAGTGGTTATAAACAAGAGTTTTGGAGTAAGACAGACTTGGGTTCAACTCCTGGCTCTGATAGCATATCCACAGTACCTTTGGCAAACTATGTCACCTCCTGAGCCCCAGTGCTCTTCTCTATGAAACAAGGATAACAAAAGTGACTGACTCATCAAGTTGTCACTCATACAGCAGGGATTTAATGAGGTATTGCAAGAAAAGACGTCAGCCAAGCACCTACTGCATGCTCAATACATGTTGGTTATTATGGCCACTGTTGTTCATGAGTTTATCCATGTAACCAGGGGGCATTTTACTTTTACCAAACCTTCCAGAGGCAACCGTGCCACAAGACTATGGGGACTGCACATTAGTTACTGATGAACATTTTGTTCAGCCAGAGGGAGAGATTTTGGGGTAAGTGATGCTTTGGACAGACAGCTCTCACCACCAGCAATGGAGTGTTACTTCCTCCGGCCCTGACCGAGGAAAGCAAAAAACAGAAGCCCTGCACTGGGCTGGAAAGTGAACTGAGCTCATCCAGCCCTTCCCTGTGCCAAGAAGGGAGGATGGGGAAGAGACAGAACAAATCGAAATCTGATTCTGAGTCAATGGGGTTCGTCTCAGTCACGAAGTTATTTTAAGTGGTGGCAGCAGGAGTTCGGTTTGAGGTAGCTTCATTGTATTATCTGCCCTGCGAAAAGCTGGAGAACATAAAAGAAATAATTAAAGGTCACTACGGCTAACCTGGTGTATTCCCCTGAAAGCTCACCAACGGGGCTCTTATCTGCTCTACAAATGTCTACTGAACTGAGCTGGAGCCACCCAGCCCTTCCTGGGTGGACCCTGTGAAAGCCATTAGCTGTGTGCCTCCCAAGTGTGAAACTTCTGAGTCCTATGGGAAAGAGCTCAGCAAACCGAGTTGTTTAATGCAGCTGCACTTGCCCAACCAGTGTCAGCATGTTCCAATCTGGCACTTTCTCCATCTGTTTACATTTAGAATGGGACTCATTGCCAAAGATTAGGGATCCCTGGATTGTGAAACCCAGAAAGCACAAGCCAAAGGCTAGAAATAAAAACAAATGGAAAAACTACTTGTAGCTTAGTTGGATTCAGAAGGACTAAGAATTTTCCCCTAGAGTGTTCAGTCCCAGAGAGAAGGGTCTTCGTGGTAGAAAACCTGGGTGGGCTTCACAGGGTCCCTCCCCAAGTTTATCACCTTGACTCTGCCCCCTTCTCCACCACCATCAGCCCAGAGACTCCTCCAGGCTGGCAGGGATGTGTTGAGCTCTTCTTAGCTCTCGCAGCCCAGAACCTGGTATCTGTGCTTGAGAAATGCTGGTTGGTTGAATGAATAAATGAATTACAGTCAGCTCTTTGTGGTGGTTTTCAAACATGGCTGCAAATTCTTCAACAGTCTGCCATTGAGAAGTAACATCAGCATTCCCTCCCCTTGAATCTGGATATGGTATTCTGACTACTTCCACCATCTTAGGTGAGCACAAGTGACACTTCGTGATTTCAAAGCCACGCAGCTTTTGTACTTGTTCTTGGAGCCCAGAGCCACGTGTAAGATGTCCAGCCACCCCAAGTTTGCCATGTTGGAGAAGCCAATGCAGTGACCGCCTGGAGACATCTGAACTGGACATGGAGACAGATGCCCGACATGACCCCAGAACTTTGACGTGTGAGTGAAGACATCTATGGATGATTCCGACCCATCATGTAAGTTCCTCCCAGACCTTTGAATCTTCCACACTGAGGCCCCAGCCAGTGTGGAGCAGACACAAACCATTCTGTGGCCTGTCTGAATCCCTGACCCACAGAATCCAGGAGCATCATAAAATTGTGCTTGCTTGTTTCACACCGTGAAGTTTTGGGGTATTTTGTACATGACAACAGACAAACGTAACATTCTTCAAGACACAAGGCAGGAGGCTCGTGCTATGCTAGCCCTTTCCAGTTGCTAAAAATCCCTACAGTCAGGAAGTTGATCTTAAGAAAACTTAAATACCCTCTTCAAAATGAAGCCCGTAACTTCTTTATCTGACCTCTGAAGAGATAGGTAACAGCTGGTTCCCACTCACACTTTATCATAGGACTTCACATCCTCGCAGGTATTAAGTAGCTTTTCAGCTTTTTCCTCTTTGGGTCAAATACTCTGAAATCTTTACAGATTCTTTCATCTTTCTTCATTTTACCTTTGTCATCCTCTAAAAACAGATGCCAACAGCTTTTTAAAGAGATGGAGAACATCATCATGAAATGAGAGCCTTTGATCAAAATAACAATCCTTTTGGCATTTAAGGCACTTTATAATATGCAAACCATTTTCACCTGTATGAGTCCCAGGTTCCCATAACCACCCCATGACATGAATGAGATGGACATTTATTTCTACTTATTAAAGTAGAAACAAGCTCCTTTCTCAGGATCATACTTGCTAATAGCTGAGCTGAGACTAGAAAACAAACCTTCTTGAATTGCAAGGCTATGAGCAAGGACAGAAAGGAAACTGAAAAGAATACAATCATCTGACATGCTTAAATAATGGATTATTTTCTCTTCAATTTTCCTTGATTGTAATTTTGTCTTTTCAATAAACAAAATCAGAACATTTTTAAAAAAGAAATTCTAGGTCTTTATAATGTGTTTGGACAGTGTTGAACTATTTTGAAGTACGTCATTTTAAACATAAATAACTCAAATTATAGGCAAAACAGAAACTACATAGTGAATGATCTTCTAATTGTTGTCATTGACTATAATCTTTCTAGTTCTAGAAGAATGGTAGAAAATTTGTTATGGTCAGAATCAGAGATAAAAATATATTGAGTGCCACTGGGGTGGCCTAGAAAATGTACATGCGTTTGTCCTTAAATACCAATTAACAAGTGTGTTCTGTTACGTGGACAATGTTAAGTGTTAGACCATGGAGAAGCACCAGGATTTTATGGGTACCATGTAACATCTTCATCAACAAGACGCTTGAATGGAAGTCCCACTGTGTCTAGTCCTATGCTCGTGATGGAACATAGCAAGCAAGCCAGGACATAATGAATGGCCCATGCTCCATGAAGTTGGCATGGGTTCACACTTACTTGCAAGGTCAGACCTTCTGGCGGCCTTAATAAGGCAAGCAGCTAGACAGGCTGTGTATGTCTATATCCTGAATAGAGCAAAGGGAGGAGAGATGGAGATGGAATGGAAGGTGGATGAAGCCAACCATTATTCCTACTTAGTAAAGTGAGGCTACATTCTCAGGATCACACCTAGAAAACAGAGTGAAGAAACCCAACGGGATGCCATGCCACACCGAGACAGCAAAGATCATAACATAACTGTCTTCACCATGCTCCTCAAAGACAGACCCATGGAAACCTGACTCTGAACCTCTGCTGGAGGGTTGGCAGGGAGTCCAGAATCAGCATGTCTATCAAGTCTTCCAGGCAGTGCTGAGGCACACGGCAATAAGAGTGCTCATCCGTGTCATCTTCTCAACAGCTCAGAAGGTATCAAAGAGTAATGCAGGTGTCAGAGAGGTCTGTTCAAGGGCAACTGGAGGAGACACACTTGAACCTCTGACTCTGGAAGCAGAGTCTGTTCTCTACCGCCCATCGCCTCAACCTGGGGCAAGTCTGCACTTCCCTGAACCTCAGTGTCCTTGTGCATAAAGTGAGCTGAGCAGTTGGACTACATCAGCTTTGAGAGTTCTTTTGTGTCTGATGTTTGATGATGCCTTGAGATGAAACAGTTGGCTGCATCCAAGGCACCTGGATACAAGGTGCCATTTTGGATCAGAGAAACTTGTCCAGACTTTGGGCCAAATGGTTTTCTAGTGGTCTCAGAATGCCGCCAGCATATGGCCCATTTATATCGAGATCGTGCCAGTTGAGTACTAGCTGGCACGGCCTCCGACAGATCTTGCAAAATTGATTGCCACAAGCAACCCAGCTGTAGTGGAAAGGATGTGGGTACAAACTCTTCAGACTTGGGTGTGTCTCTTTAGACCAGGCCAGAGCCATCAAAGCACCATGTTTTCCTCCACCCTTTCCGACTGCCCCGAGACTGGCACAGCGCTTAGTAAGAGCGAAAGTAACACTTGATTATCTGGGGGCCAACAGTCTTTTTAGGTGGTTGAAGGAGGTGCCAGACAGAGCTACCACCAGAGAAAGAAATTTTTCACAGCCCCAAACCAGATACTTACGCTGCCTGGTGTGCCAGCATCCAGGCCTGACCCTGTGCTCCACTCGACCACTTTGCAACAAGCGACAAGTGCACGCTTACTGGCAGGGTTTGACTGCAAATCCTTATTTTAATCTGTCATTCCGAAATACACAACGGCACTTACTCAGGCCAGAAAGCCTTCTTTAGCCTAACGGTGTTTTAGAGATAAATTGGCAACGAGAGGAGCCTGAAGTGTTATAGTGCTTTTTGTCAGCCGATTCCACTTATCAATTTATTATCAATGCCATTTTGCAAGAAAGTCTCCACCTTAGAGACGACACTTCATACATAACAGGGAAGTTTCGAGTCTTACTTGACTGCCAGCACATTACATAAGAGAATGTGTCATCAGGCCTCAAATAAAGCAGCAAGGCTCTGTGTGTAGGTGACACCAAAGCCAACATATGCTTAGCCAAAAAGTGATTCAACGCCTTGAGAATGTTGGATGCAAAAGGAGATTCTGTAGAAGTCAGGGGTCGATGGTGGGAGAGTGCAAGAGAGAGATCTGACAGCTCCTGAGCTCTGGACAAGCTGTTCTCAGTTATCTCATAGCAGGGAGGAAACACTGAAGGATGAAACTCTTGATACCCCTAATCACTTGAATCAGTTACACTGTTTGGCTCCATTGTATGTGTCTGTTTCCCATCCCCCTCTAACCCCTTCCTTGTGCTGCAGAATGGGCTTAATTAGCTGGTTTGGTCACCAGTTATCAACCTTAACTGAGATAAATGGCAGTTAGGGTACAGTGGGGAAGGGGGTCCCATCTGTGAAGTCCCAGTGACTCGCTAAGCTAGACAACCATTCCCAATTAATCATGAGCAAAGGAAGGCCATGGGTGGTTTTCATTCCAAGACAGCATTTTGAGAACTCCCCAGCATAATGCAGAAACCCCGAGTGTTCTTTCTAGCTCTGTCTGGTTCTGGACTGAAAGACTCGCACCATGCAGTTAGCCTCTCTGGATCTGTCTTCTGAAAAGTGAGGCTAATGTGGCCTTCTGCAGAGAAATACTGGTGAGGAATAATGATGAATTATTATGAAGCCCTTTCCAGTATCAAAGTGGTGATGTAGCAATAATGAGCTTTGACCAGAAGCCATCTGTTTCGTGGCGTAGTTGCTTTAATTGCTCCTGTTCGTTAATAAACTGGTGCTGGAGTTGCAGGAGGACCGGAGATAAGTGCTTAGGTGGTCTTGTTAGGTGGTGGAGCCTGGGCTTTTGCAGACGTGCAACACTGCCCTCTATCGGCGCCCAGCGTATTAACACGCCGCAGAAGCTGACCAGCCTGGCCTCATCAGCCAGGCGTCTCTGTCCCTCGAAGCAGAGACCGGGCTGGGGGTGGGGGTGGGGGAGGGCTGGTGGGCAATCCCCGTGACCAGACCACGCAGTGGAGGGCTCCTGCTTCACAGAGTGTGGTGCGTGTCCATTGGAAAGCTGCTGAGCGGAAGTCTTATTCCCTGGGATTTTAAACAGCCACGTTTCTCGGTATTTGACATCCATGGGACACTTAGCAAACTGAGTGCTAGATAGAGTTCCTGGCTCTATTTTCTGTAAGACACTTGAGAGTGAGAACTCTCCAGATGTTTGCATTTGTTGGGCTTGCTCCTGGTAGGGCTTGCCATGGCTCAGTGGATGCGGGGCACTGTGCAGAGGCCCAGTCAGGGGAGGGCTGGATGCCTGCAGTGCTGTGCATAAAAAGCTTGGTCATTCACTCTAACGCTCAGGCGCTCGCTTCTCTTACATACGTGACTTTCTGACAAGCCGTGGGGAGGAAGCAGATGATAACTGATTACCACCTTCACAAGCCTCCAAGAGAAAGGGCCTGCATGGGCGTCCCCATTTCACAGATCAGAAAACTGAGGCTCAGCATGGTGAGGGACTTGTCCTCAGTTTATCATACATGTGATCAGGACCACACAAATACAGGAAAGTGATTACATCTCAGGCTTCTCTTGAAGCTCAGCCGTGTGCCCACCACTTTCTGTGTGACCACATGTCCATATAGAAATTATTTTGGTTATTTGGTATTAATTCACAGTCATGTGGATCACTGCCCAGGATTATAATCATTTGAACGTGCTTTATTAATCACTGTATTCATGAAGGCGTAGAGACAGATCTCGGTGGTGATATTCTGAGAGCCTTTGATAAGCTCAACGTTGTCCTGTAATTATAGCGAAGATGGACAGAGATCAAGTCCATCAGTGATGATTCTCTGAGAATGAACATTTGGATTTTTTCTTTCCATGCAGTTGCCAGTGTCTTTGTGTTCAGGCTGGTAGATGTCACATAGCTTTATTATAATAAACTGGTGTGATATAGCACGGCTGTGGTTCTGTGTCCTATGCAGAGATTACCTAAAACTCTAAAACCATGATTCATCCCTGGAGGAGTGTTCACTCATATTGTACAATGGCCAGAAAGTGTTTGGGACTCAAGGTGCTGTGAAGTGGGCCTTCTGAAGTCCCCATCCTTCTGAAGTTTGCAGGCTGCTATTTTTCCAGATGTTCTCCTCAGCTCCCACCTTAATTCCCATCGGGGGAGTTACTGGGAAATGAAACTGCATTTCCTCTGTGTCCCTCCTCCCTGCACGGTTCACTTCAACTGTGAGCCCACAGATACGCTCTACCGGCCGATGGCTGAGTTGTTTACCACATCAACCCAAAGATGCAGTAGTTACCTGTTTATGCTGGCTCAAGAAAAGGGCTGCCTCATAAATATTTAGGGAGATGATCTGTATATCTGATGCACCTTACCTTTGCCTGGGCTTATACAGCGGTACCTCCTTCCTTAAGGAAACGCTAAGCCAGTCTTGACCTGCTCTTACAGAAGGATCTGTGAAGTGTGTCCCAGTTTAAGGTAATTACCCATACGCCATACAAACTAAATTGCCCTTTTCTTGTTCCAAAACAAAAACCCTTATCCCACATGACTCAACAACAAAAACAAAAAAGAACATTTTTACTTTTTTGAGTAAAACTAATAATTATGATAATAAAACAAAAACCTTCCATTTATATTTATTACTCTTCCCTGGGCTCCCCTACATTGAACTAAGTGAGTATAGTTTCAACAAATCTTAGCTTCAGAAGGAGTTCTAGAAAGTATCTATTTCAACCTTCAGGTTAACATGGATATCTGTTCTCTTTATAAATACTTCCACAACCAAGCATCCTCTCTTTAAAAAGTTGTCCATTTCATTTCTGGAAAGCTCTAATAAAGGTTAATCCACAGGAAAGGCCTATCTTTTACTGGACTTATATCTTACAAGTGTTCTTTTCAGATATATTCACAAGGAAAAGGAGAATAAACTACGAGGCTCAAGAATAGGCCATTTCTGTGAAATTATAGCACAAGGGACAGAAGTTGATAGATTTGATCAATCTTATCAATTGCGAATAGACAAGTCTTGTAGAAGGAGCCTTGGCAAACCCCCAAGCCAATCCTTTTCCATGCTTGGTGATCATCTGGAGACAGTTGTGGAATGTGACATTTTGGTCTAACACGAGCACAGAATAACGTGTAGCACACACCCAAATTAAGTGAACCTCTAGTGAATAGGTCCGTACAGTCTCCAGAAACCAGCCACAGGACTGTAATGAAAGAAGGTGATGACAGACAAGTTATAACACACAGCCAGCCAATTTCTGAACACAGTATTTTGGCTGACTAGCCTTGGACATGGGAAGAATTATGTTACTCAATTTACAACTTATTAAAGAGGCAGAGAAGCCGTCGATACAGATGGCTGGTTCTATATCAAAGAAGACCAGGAGAGGTGATATTACAGAGCTTCTATTGAGCCAACCGTCAGGCAGTACTTAACTCACTTTTACCCATACCTAATCATTAGACAAGAATGAATTTTCGAAAGGTTAAAAAAAAAACCTGCAGTATTCTTAGTAAGCTAAGCCATTGCTGTCTTGTTATCTGCAAAAGCTTAGACATGCTGATGGAATCTGTTTCATTCCTTACGCAAGGCAGTAATGACTTTTTCACATGGTGCGTGTTTCTTGCGAGCAGTTGCCTACAACAGGCAGGATGGAATGCCTCTGTGTGGGGAGGGGGCCATATTGGACATTTGTGATATTGTGTCATGCTAGGAGATGCAATCTGCCCCCACATACAACGTAAAAACGACTTCTGATTTACCAGAAGAAACACGTGGTACCTTATGTACAGTTGAGGAGCGTTTTTAACAGTCAGCCCCAAAATAGGCACCAGCAGTGTTGAGCATGAGAAGAAAAGAGCCATCCTGGCCTAAATGGACTTTGAGTTTGTTTTGAGACTCCATGAATGAAATAAAGTTCACCGTTGCTTTCAGTTGGTGTAACAGGGGAGCCAGAAGACTCAGGCTGTAGACATGAATTACACCTGATTTTTAATAATCTTGCAGAGGCCTAATTTACCTTGTCTACAGAAAGGGGAAAGCTGAATTAAACTCTCCAAGATTTGTTCAGCCCTTACAGTCTGTGATTTTATCTTCTTGGTTGAATAACTTCAGGCCCTAGCAGTGGGAAACAAAAGACATTAAGCCTTTTGTCCGAAAGAGGGCTTCTGGATAATGTATTTTGGAAGACAAATAGGATGTTAGTCCCCTCACTGCATAGTGGGTATGAATTAACACCCCACCACTGAGTCATCTGTGACCTTAGAGGGACTCTTAAATTTCTTTCACTTTTATCCATTTGAAGTGGTGATAATTTATCTAACCAACTCTGTACCAACCAGATCTCACTCATAAGAATTAATTAGATAACATCTTACATTTTCTATTCCATGGAAGTAAATGTTCTAAAAAGGTAACCAATGATTATTTTTTAACTTTAAAAAAATTTAAAAATTTTTTTGGCTGCACTGCATGGCTTGCAGGATCTTAGTTCCCCAACCAGGGATTGAACCCTGGCCATGGCAGTGAAAGTGATGAGCCCTAACCACTGGACTGCCAGGGAACTCCCTATTTTTTAAAACAACATGTCAACAACCTATGTGCTATCATACATAAGTTAAACCTCCGAAGAGAATATTTAGAGTGCGCTCTAACTCATGAATTAATCGCCAATTTTCTTTACAACCAGGATCCTTCTGATTTTTTTCTGAATTTTCAAGCTATTTATCAGAATAAGTCACCAGCTTGGGTCATATTTCCTTTTCTCTGCAAGAGGATTTCACATCGTGAGCTGGAATTTCCTTTATTTAAGATGCTTGGAAAATCTGGAATGGTCTCACTGGTTCATTTCTAGAGTGGGAGGATCCAACCAAGAGGTGAAACTGATACTAAGCCTAAAGGATGTCTTTGGCACGGCAGTAACTTATACTTTACATGTGACAAGTTAATGCCAAGCAGTTGTTCAGTCCACGCAGAAGCAGATTTCATAGAATATAAACTCCTGAGTCAGGAACACCCTGAGGTAGTTCAGACCTGGGTAAGGGGCCCGGCACATCTCCAGAACAGCTATGTATGTGGGCAACTGTTGGGCTTTAACTGGTGATTAATGAAAAACACTAACAGTTCCATGGAACTTTCCAAGACTCTTCAGCAACTATTTGGTTTCTTTCCTCCTGTTTAATTTGACTCATCCATCTATCTGGCCACCCATTTATGTCAAATTTTAAAATTTCAGGATAATAAATTATGTCTTTCACATTAACATCACCAGAACAAGATACGAAGCTATGGATGAGTTTTTTTTATTTGATGCTAATTCCTCCATAACGATTCTTCACCTTCAAAAACCCAGCCATAGCTTATTTTTCAATTTTTTATTGGAAATATAGTTGATTTACAATGTTGTGTTATTTTCAGCTGTACAGCAAAGTAATTCAGTTGTACATATATATATCCTTTTTCAGATTCTTTTCCATTTTAGGTTATTACAAGGTACTGAATATAGTTGCCTGTGCTATACAGTAGGTCCTTGTTGTTTATCTAGTTTATATATAGTGGTGTGTATTGGCTAATCCCAAATGCCTAATTTATCCCTCCCCCCATTTCCTCTTTGGTAACCATAAGATTGTTTTCTATGTCTGTGAGTCTGTTTTGGATTTGCAAATAAATTCATTTGTATCTTTTTCTTTTTTTACAAATAAGTGATACCATATGATATTTGTCTTTCTCTGTCTGACTTACTTCACTTAGTATGATAATCTCTAGGTCCATCCATGTTGCTGCAAATGGCAATATTTCATTCTTTTCTACCCAACCAAAATTTAGAGCAGAAAATAGATGATTCGGGACTTCTGTTTATTTTTAACACATTCTATGGGGGACAGGGGGAATTTTTAGTTAATTTCCCATAGATACCTAAAATTGAGAAATATTTTTTCCCAGTACTATTTTTAGGAGCTAGTCAAAAAATTCCATTGTGACCCTGAGTTAACTGAGCTATTTCTGGACCCA
This sequence comes from Delphinapterus leucas, assembly GCF_059928025.1. Taxonomy (NCBI): domain Eukaryota; kingdom Metazoa; phylum Chordata; class Mammalia; order Artiodactyla; family Monodontidae; genus Delphinapterus; species Delphinapterus leucas. The sequence continues at coordinate 16,629,207 of NC_143130.1, read as the reverse complement.
AAATACAAATCCGGAAATTGGAGTGTGGGGGACCCCAGGGTGATCTTCCCATCATGGCAGCCTCTCTTCAGGAGAGGAAAAGTAGAATGTGGCAGGGTTCAGAGGTAAGCTGAAAACACAGCTGAGAAACTAGGACCCCAAAGGAAACATTAAAGAACATTTTCTGGGTTTGGTCTGGAAAGGGAGGTGTGAGAAGTGATGGGCTCTGAGCTGTCAAGGTTGTGAAGGACCTTGACGCACAGGCAGTGGGAGAAAGCAGAGGCAAATTACTACATGAGGTGGGGGAGGAGGTGGCCCCGGGAAGCATCTGGCAGTGAGAGCTGTTAAGCACCAGAGCTAGGTGCCAGGGGAGGCTGGGCAATCTCCATTCTTGGCAAGTTTGGAAAATAGGTAACTGCTTATCTGCAGGGATCAAAGCTGTGGAGAAAGCACTGACCCAGCTTGGGAGACCCCTTTCAAGTGTAAGAATCTCTCAGCTATGGTGGGAGGAAAGTTGATCATGTAGAAACGAAGAGGACTCGCAACTGACTCTCTTTATCCATTTCCTTTTTCTGTCAAAACGAGAATTTTTATTTTTTTCTGAGAGGATGTGTATCCTGAGGAAATTATTATTTTCTATTTGCCTTTGATAAAAATAGTGCTAACCACTTCTGGCTTTTAAGCAGAACCCTCTGGCAGGGAGGATGGCAGGCTTGGGGTGCCTGCCAAGGCTCAGCTATGAGTCCTTCTCCAAGGCGTCCATTAAAGAGCTGTGACAGGGCAGGGCCACTCTGTGCCAGTTTGCAGAAGCCCTGAGGATGTCGGCCTGTGTGGTTCTTACAGAAAAAAAAGGGGTATTTGAGTTCTCACACATCAGCTACCTGAGGGACTGGGTAACAGCATTTCTGAGTACTGGGAAAAGCAAGAGAAGCCTTTCCAGGCTACACTTGCTTACAGTCAGATGCTTCTAAGAAAGTGGCACGTGTTTCTTATAAGCTTCCGGATAAGAATTGTGTAGAGTTGTATTGCATCGAAACGTGTGGTTTTCATACCTGCTGCTGTGGCCATCACAGGATTTTTGCACTTACAAGAACATCTTGGGAGGAGGACCAAGAAAGAAATTTGAACCCCTCTGCAGACTTTTCTTCCCGCTCATGAATCTTCACCCAGATGTGATCTGCTCCACTCTGGCTGTTCCTGTGCCTTAGGCCACTTGCGCTATAGTTTGTTAAGTAAAAATGGAGACTTACCTGCAAAAAAGCAGTACAGTCATTCTAATAAGTAAGGACAGGAATCCATTGTGTCTCTTCTAAAATACAGAGTTAATAGTAACTTCAAGATTGCTTATACAGCCCTTTCTGAGGGAAGCTGAAGCGAGTGCCCTTGGGAAGTGATTATTATCTACTCTCTCGGTTGTTATTTAGGGTACAATATGTAGTTTTCCCCTGCCAGCTGGGAAGTTATGTTGGGGCAGGAAGGACATCATTCTGCCTGTTTTGAAAGGCTTTCCCCAAGGGATCTCAAGCTGAGGCTGTGCTGATAAAATGCACATATAGAGAAGAGAAATATCTTTCTTTCTTTCTTCCTCTCCTTCTTTATAATCTTTTGGTTATACATCTTTGGACGGGAATAAACTAAATGTAGAAATAAAATAGAGAAGAAACATGAACATCTAATTTGATATGGGCAGCTTCTTAATTGTGAATGGACTAAATTGTGGCAGTTTCTATATAACTGTTTCAGCTCCAAATGGAAATTGCCCCCTTTGTAGATTGGGCATCTTTCTGCAAATAAACCAACTGAACTTTTTCAAAAGTGTACATGCACACAGATCTGAAACCTCTCTACAACTGACTGTGCTGTAGCCACGAACGGCTGGCTGAAATCCCCAAGGGAACAAGTTATCCTACCTTCCTAGGCCTTCCTAACTCTCAAACGTTATGTTTCAGAAGCTCTCTCTCTTCTTCTTACTAATGAACTTCACTTTTATTTACTGTGCTTACTAGTAACCACAAGCCCTTTCAAGTTCCATCCCTCAAGTTACCTACATTTCAGGTGGTTTTGAAGAGCTGCTCTAGTTATTCTCCATGCAGGAAGGTAGTACCCAGTTAACTGTGTTTGGAGTCCTCTGTGAACAGACTAGGCTTTAGAAATGAGTGCAATAAAATATATTCTTAGACGCTTTTTGGACAAATGAGTTCCTCTGAGATCCTAGAATAAGTAGAGGAAAGTGTATAGGCATTGTACTCTGGTACAGCTGTGTTTGAATTTCAACCTACCATGTCTGAGCTGTGTGACTTTAAACAAATTGCCTACCATCTCTGAGCCTCAGATTCCTCATCTGTAAAATGAATGTTCTCATCTCTTCCTTACAAGGCTACTGTGAAGATCAACTGAGAGGATATATATGAGACACATGATGCAGAGTAGGCACCTGGTACTACTGGTCCATCGGTAAGGACATGCCCCAACCCCAAACACACAGGAAGACTCCTGGAAGAAGATCGGAAAGAAAACTCGCAAGAATACTAAGGGACGGATAGAGCCTAACACTGACACAATAGACTGCACCAAAACCCAGTCAATTGTTCCATCTTTCTTCCTGATTTCTTTCTCTTACTTCCTGGATCTTCTGCTTGGGTTCCCAGATGCAGAAACCAGTTGAACTTCTGAAATTTGCAACCCTCATTAAAATGATTCAACTCTTCTGCTCTCTCTTTCCAGAAGAATTCAGAACGGCAACGACCACATGCTTTCCTAAGCAGTTCCCACATTAGTGCCTTTCCTATTCTCTTAAAAAAATGACCTTCTGGCCCATCCAACTGGAAGGCTGTTGCGAACTTCCAGGGCCAGGGTCGCCTGGGGTCAGGTACATTTATAGCCATTCCCTCCTCTGAACCTTCCTGGGAATTTTAAAAACCTCCCTGATACATGATAATGAGCTGTAAGGACCCTATTTCCAAAGGACTGTGGAATTTGTGCTTTACCAACTATCCAGCAAGGCTGTGCTACCTCCCTACACGTTTTCTTCCAACTCCATCAATGTATCCTACAGCATTCAATAATCTGGGGATATATTAAATCCCCTGTTTGTACAAAATGTTTCCCATTGATTAACTTGCTTGTTAAAAATAAAACTAAGTCCTTTTTCAGGAAGGGCTTTGCTAAGAAGGCATTGATAGATCTTCTAGTAATTGGTATATTTATTGAATACATATTTCAAAGCACCATCTCAAGGAATCCTCCTAACAAGTACTTGTGGATAAGGGACACTGAGACCTGGAAGGTCACAGAGGCACCTAAAGAGAGGATGCAGAACAAGCTCAGGCCGTCTGTTATCAGAGCCCAAACTCCCTCCACTGTCCTCCCCGCAGGTTCCAGCGCAAACCATTCATTATGCCGCTGTAGCGGGATCTGCACTGGTGTTTCAGAGAAACTAAAATAAATCATGAAACATACTGTTTTGGTTGCTGTCTTCTACAGGATGAGTATGAGGTTACTTCACTTCTAAATCGCACCTCCATTTACTTAGAACAGATGCCAAACTGAAGAATATTCCAGAGTTCTCAGAAAGCTTATTTTTTTCTTTGAGCCAAATCACCATCGTATGTGCTTCCAAAGGTCAATAGGTCTTTCCCAGAGTTGAATGGGTCCTGTAGGAATTTGAAGCTGTTATTAGGAGCAAAGCCCAGGAGTCATTTCCCTTTGCCGGGATGCTATTTGATCGTGGTGCACAGAATTCACCTCCATCTGGCATGGACAGTTTTCAGTGTCTTTCTACTTTGAGAAAACTAACATAGGAATTGTATAGAAAATGTTAAGTTTCTATCCAGTGCAGGAAGCAGTTTCAAAGCCAACTCCTAAACTCCTATGCACTTCATCTTCACAGACCTTCTCTGGTTCTTGCTGGATGACCAGCTGTGGTTTGAGTGCCCTCCTCCTGGGCCACATAAGCTTTCTAACAGGTAGCAGTGTGGTGTTGGATTTAAAGAAGCAAGTTCTATACCAATTCACTCTCATCTTCTTCCTAAGCGTTTATTACCCCAGCCCCCAGCTCCCCAGTCCCCCAGCTGTCACAGTGGTGGGAGGACGGCCAAACCCTCCACCTGGCATTTAGCTCATCCACAGCCCAAAGCCCGGCCACTTTTCCAGTCTCTTCTTTACGGTCTTTCTGATCTGCCTGCAACCCTGAGAAGGAGCCTTTGTGTCTTCTTCCTTTCTACCTGTCTGAATCCTATCCATCCATCTAAGTTCAGCTCCGATTAAGACAAACCTTCTTCCTACAACAATCGCTACCATTGTCCCAGCAATCACCCGAGTCTGTGCTGTGGTCCAGAACTGAGACAGCTGAAAGAGTAAGATTCAAGGCAGGGAATGGAATAGCACAAAGAGAACCTATCTGCATCCACAGTTGCCATGTACGTAACATTGCTGCCAGTCCGAATACCTACCACTTTGAAGAGGCATTGAGCTAATGAAGGCCCTCATATGAAAAGCAGGAAAGACTGCATGAAACTCAAGAATTAGGAAAGCAAAAATCCAAGAACAAAATATTCAAGGCTAAGACCAAGATGTGGACCTGGAGAGAAACCTGATCGTTGAGAGCAGTGACCCGGGTCATAATGAAGGGGAACTGCCAGTTACAGAGGAAGACAGGTCTGAACATCACATATGCCATCCACCACATGTTTCTATGTAGTTTAACCAGCACATGATTGGCTCTTCACAGCATGCTTCTTATCTAAACTGCTAAGTGAAAAATCCCTGTTGAATCCCAAGGATGGGAAAACTCATCTGCTAGGAGCCCAGTTTCAGACGTGAGTCCAGAGCACCCCATCAGGTGATGGCGCCCACCTTCCCCTATCCGTTCCTCAGCAATGTGAACCCATCAATTGGAGGCACAGCTGACCATCCCCAATGAGAAGGAAGTACAGAAGGCAGCCTCTCCCTCCCTCTCTCACGTAGAAAAACAGCAACAACTCAAGTGCTGATTAGATGCACTGTGTTGACCGTTCTTTAGTCCCTGGACCCATAAGACGATCAGGATCAGTCTGAGGACTGCAGGATTCCTGGAGCTATAGCCCCGCATCTGGACGGTCTTCTGCCTGAAGACCCTTTAGAAACGAACAGCTATGGGACAGAGTTCTCCATCCTGTGTGGTTTTTCTCAATTGCTTTCTCTTTTTATAGCAATTGGTTGGGTGCGGTGGGAAAAACAAAGACGGAGATACTGTGGTCCGTTGTCCTCACGGTGCTTACAATCCCGCTGGTGAAACAAACCACATTCATCTTAAAGATAAAGTGGCATATGCCGCCAGGTATGATTAAGTACCAAACGAGTAGGTGATCAATCAATGGCGTGGCAGGGTGTCAATCTGCGAGCTGACCTGCCAGCCACAGCTCAGCGCACAGCGACCTGAGTCAGGATGCAGGGAGGTTGCGGCTAAGAATGACTTGAGGCGTTTTGCATACAATCAGGCAGAAAAGCAGCTACAGCAGGGAGGGGCAGGGAGGCAAGGCACGAGGGGAGCCCCCCACTCCCTTCCACCTCCCACCTACTGGACATTCGATCGCGCCTTGACTCTCCTCGCTGCAGCCCTTTGAGAAGGGTCCTCCTGTCTCTTCCCATCCCCCACCTCATTATAGGGAAGAGGTGCATTTAAGTTCTTGTAAAATTTTATCTCGGCGCTTTTCAGTTCTGCTTTTTGGCTTAGAAATCTCAAGCTCATTAAACATGATTTAAAATATTTTACCTTACCTCTTTATTTATTCAGCTCTTTAAAGTTTCCCTCCCCCACTTGTGTTTTATTATCACCTCTGCATTCTAATCATGTTCCCAGCTGCAAAGATCATCACACAACCTTGTTTTAGCAATAGGTTTCTTTTTCTTTTATCTTCTAATTGGAATTTACCTTCAAAACCTTCCGAGACTCCTTCCTGCCAACTCATGTTTTTATAACCAGGCTTTCCTATGATTCACACCCTCTTATGTTAAAGCTCTCTCCCTTCAGGAAGCCAAACACTAGCTTTTTCTTTAAGTCTGTCGTCTCTCTTCAGTTACTCATTTCTTAGAAAGGCCTCTCTTAGAACCTGAAATTCACCATAAAATGCACAGCTTAAGTTGTCAGGAAAACCAGCTAATTTCTATAGGATGAAACAAGACAGAGGTCAGCTTGATTCAACCGTGGAGTAGACATCAGTGGAAGGTTGGAAGCAGAAAGAACAGAGTTTCTGTTTTAAAAAAGAAACTACACTTGAGGGCTTCCCTGGTGGCGCAGTGGTTGAGAGTCCGCCTGCTGATGCAGGGGACACGGGTTCGTGCCCCGGTCCGGGAAGATCCCACATGCTGTGGTGCGGCTACCGTGAGCCATGGCCGCTGAGCCTGCGCGTCCGGAGCCTGTGCTCCGCAATGGGAGAGGCCACAGCAGTGAGAGGCCCGCGTACCGCAAGAAAGAAAGAAAGAAAGAAAGAAACTACGCTTGATTATAATGCTGTCCTATGTGGGTTTTTTCAAAATAAGAAACTAAAAATAGAAATTTTGTAGGTTCCATGATTTTCCAGTAAGTGGCATCCAAATGGCGGAAACAATTGACTATTAACTCCACAGAGAAAGAAAGGCGAATGTGAGCATGTCCATCCATGACTCAAGGACTGGCCACAGATGACTGTCCCCAGCTGGAGACCATGTGGAAACAAGGGGGAACTTGCCCCCGCAGGACACGCCTTCCAGGTGCCTTCCAGGCATGGAGATTGCGGAACAGGCTGTAGGGCAACAAAGCAGGGGTTGGGCCTTCTCCGTTACTCTCTCGAATTTTCCCACCACTGAGAAGAAGCACCAAGGATCTGTCCTGAGGAGGCAACTGCTGCATTTTTTTTTCCTCCCAGTTTTATTGAGACATAATTGCCATACAGCACTGCATAAGTTTAAGGTGTACAGCATAATGATTTGACTTACATGCATCGTGAAATGATTATCGCAGTAAGTTTAGTGAACATCCATCATCTCATAGAGATACAAAATTAAAGAAATAGGAAAAAATATTTTCCTTGGATGAGAACTCTTAGGATTTCCTCTCTTAACAGCTTGCATATATAACCTACAGCAGCGTTAATTATATTTATCATGTTGTACGTGGCATCCCGAGTACTTGTTTATCTTATGTAAGGAAGGTTGTATTTAGAATTAACACTCAGAAGGGCAGGGTTGGAGGACAAGCCTGGAAAGTGAATTCTGAGAAATTCCTGGACATAGGGAGTGGTTGGGCCTGAGGACTCATTGGATCCGCAGTTGCCCTTACCCAGAACTGACATCTGTTCTCACCATTCGAGATTCCATAGTCTACGCTCAGGATGCCTGAAATTCTGGCACAAAATAGTCAGCAGGTTGATATTCTTGAACTGTTATAAATGATTTCCCTTTAATAATTATGTCAAATCAGAAGGAAACTAGAGTACTGAAATGTGTATAAGTCATAGGAAGAAATTCAGATGTAGTATTCTCAATGGAGGAGCCCAAAGCCCCAGATCTGTGGGAAATATCTCATGTTGAATGGTGATGCCATCCACTTCAGAAAGATCTCCTGAACTAAATAGTGGGGCTTTCATATCTAAAAGCATCACTTGTATCTTTTTTTAACCACACCACCCAGGCTCTGTGTAGGTCATGGAATTAGCATGCAGTGTCAGTCTTCAGAAATCTGTGGTCAGCTGTTTAGATTCTCTTTCTTGACCATTAGAATCATAGGGAAGGTCTGTACACACAGTGGCTAGTTGATAAATAAGTAAGAATGACTACACTCTTCACCAACATCAGAAACTAGTCAACATTTTGTTTTGTCCCTAGATGGCTATATTTGGGCCGGGGCCTCAATTACTCCCCTGAAGTCTGTGACTCTGTGCAGGGAAAACTCCCAGAATGTGTCACTTATCTTAGCACCCACTCAGGCCTGGCCTCTGTGCTTCCAGATGGACACAGGGCACTAAAGGGATCGAACAGCAAGGACATGACTGCTGTGAAGGACTGGGAGAAGGTCCAGCCCGGGAAGCAGAGGTGGTGAACCAAAGGCTCAGCCATAGCCATGTCTAGACAAGCAGTGGGCAATGAGATTGAGGGCAAAGAATGGGGTGTCCTAAGAGTAAAAGAGCTCAGAGTGAAATTCCCATGCCTACTGTCACACAAATGGAAAAGCAAGCCACGATCTGGGAGAACAATATTTGCAAAACATCCCCTCTACCACAAAAGACTTGTATCTGGGCCATAGAAAGAAGTCTTGTAATTCAATAAGAAGACAAACAGCCCAAGTTGAAAAAGAAGATAGACAGATGGCATTTTAGGTACATGAAAGATACTCATCAGTCATTAGGGAAATGCAAGTGAAAGCCCCAGGGAGATACTGCTACCACCCACTAGAATGGCTAAAATGAAAGACTGACCTACGAAGTGTTGGCAAAAATGTGGAGAAACTGAAACTGTCGTCTCCTGCTGGTAGGAATGGAAAATGGTGAAACCACCTTGGAAAACCGTGTGGCAGTTTCTTACATAGTTATACATATACCAACCCAGCCATATAACCTAGCCATTTGACTCCTAGAGGAGGAAATGTAATCATATAACCACACAAAGCCTTGTAGACTAACATCCATAGTAGCTTTCTTTGTAGTAGCCCAAATGAGAAACATTTCAAATGTCCAACAGTAGAACAATGGATAAAAGATTGCAGACATCCCTACGGGAGTAGGCTATAGGACAGTAAGAAAGAGTGGGCTATTGATGTGCGTGACAACAGGGGCGAATCTCAAAATAATTATGCTGAGTAAAGAAACCAGACCAAAAAAAGTAATATTGTATGATTCACATATAAAGTCCTAGAAACTACAAACTTACCTATGGTGATATCAAGCAGATCAGTTGTTGCCTGAAGATGGGGGAGGGGTGAGAGGAGGAAAAAGGAAAGTGTGACCCGGGAAACCCTGGGGGTGATGAAAATGTTCCTTATCTTGGCCGTGCTGATGGATTAATGTGTGTTTAGGTACATGTACACCTTATACATGTACAGTTTATTGTGCTTTAATTGTCCATCAATGTAGCATTTTTAAAAAAGAAATGACCATGTCTTCAGACTCTCCATAATTAAATTACAAGACCTAAAGTTCTATTTTAACTCAGAAGTTCCAGTGTATACTCACGTGAAATGTGTAATTGAGACACCAAAATATAGTGACATTAAGCTTCTACATCTCAGAAAATAGGAACATATCCAAGTCCATTTATACTTAAAAGATGCGTTAGGTGAAAGAGTATTGCAATGGAGCAGGAAACAAAAAATTGGTTGACAACAGTCCACGAAAATATCCTAAACTATGAATACCTGAGTTAAAACTCCTGTCCCACCAACTACTAGCCTGAGGGAGCTTAATCAATTATTTCAACGTCTGTGAGCTTAAAGATTTTTTATAAAATGTATGAAAGAGTAATACTAAAAATGTCTAGAACATAGGCTGTAGTGCGGATCAAGTGAGAAAACAATATGTGAACGTTTTTATAAAACTATAGAGCATATAAGGGTTAACAACCATATTCCAATTTTAACAATGACTGCACGCCAGGCCGCATCCTAAGAACTTTTCACTCGTGCACTCTTTCCAACAGCCCCTCCCTCTCTGTGGATGGGTGTACAGGTGTTTAGAGAGGATGGATCATTTGCTCATAGACACATATCTAGGACACAGTGGGGCTGTGATTTTCACCCAGCGTTCTCAGACTCCACAACCATAATCATGAGCATTGTATGATAGTGTCTTCTATGATTTATGCATGAATGGATTCCAAATGCTTATGTAGATGCATTCACTTTTGGGGAGGGCAGATACCCCACTGCACTGGCTTTCCCAAGCTCTGTGGAATGTGATGTTGGCTAGAAGTTATTATGAAGTGCTTCTCTGTAAAGTAGATCTGATATAAAATGGGTCTTCAAATTCCCTGTCTATACATACAAGTAGGTAGAGACCATTTCCACTAACAGAATAGAGAATGATGCCAGTCTTATAAAAAAGTAATACAAAATATACAAAGAATTTGTACAACTCAACATCAAAACAAACAAACAACCCAGTTTAAAAATGAGCAGAGGATCTGAATAGACATTTTTCCGAAGAAGGCATACAGATGGCACGTGAAAAGATGCTCATTATCACTAATCATCAGGGAAATTCAAATCAAAATCACAATGAGACGTCACCTCACATCTGTCAGAATGGCCATCATCAAAAAGGCAACAAATAACAAGTATTGGAGAGGATGTGGAGAAAAAGAAACCCTCGTGCACTGTCGGTGGGAATGTAAATTGGTGCAGTCACTATGGAAAACAGTATAGAGGTTCCTCAAAAAATTTTTAAAAATAGAATTACCATATGATCCAGCAGTTCCACGTCTGGGTGTTTTTCCAAAGTAAACAAAAACACTAATTCAAAAAGATGTATATACCCCTATTATTTATTATAGCCAAGTTATGGAAGCAAAATAAGTGCCCATGGATAGATGAATGAGTAAAAAAGATGTGAGATATATATATATATATATATATATACACACACACACATACACACACATGTACATACAATGGAATATTACTCAGCCACAAAAAAGAATAAAATCTTGCCCTTTGCAACAACATGAATGGATCTGAGGGTATTATGCTAAGTGAAATAAGTCAGAGAAAGACAAATACCACATGATTTCACTTATATGTGGAATCTAAAAAACAAAACAAATGAACTAACATAACAAAACACAAACAGAGTCATATATACAGAGAACAAACAGGTGGTTGCCAGAGGAGAGGGTGCTGGGGGGAGGAAAGAAATAGGTGAGGGAGATTAAGAGATTCAAAATTCCAGTTGCGAAATAAATAAGTCACACGTTTGAGAGAACCTGTGGCGTTCTCTCCACAGGTTCTCCACAGTTCTCTCCACAGTGTGGAGAATATAGTCAATGAAGAAAACAGTAATACTGTGTGAATGTTTATTCCTAGATCCATAGTAGCCATGTTAACTATCAGACGGAATATGCTCTCTTCTACTGCTCTTACTCTGACCGCTTATTGATGGCTGAATTAAATGTATCTACCTAATGTCTTGAAATGGCCAGTGAAATAGTCTTATAAAAATAAAATGGGGAAATGAGAGTGAACAGCAGCTTCGAATACTATCCAGCCAACTTTCAATTTCCTCATTATACTGGCAGAAACAGAACGCAATAACAAAAAGAGACGCCAAATAAATCGTTCAAAATATTACTTTAACCCTCTCTCTAATCACCTGTTTAACAAGTAATATTTATTCTATTAACTTAATGAATTTCAAAATGAGCAAACAAATATTAAGAGGTAAAGAGAGAAATTAAGCAAAAGGAGAAATAAGACAAACTACATGCTCTACTCTGCTGTGTAAGTTATGTATATTATACATAGTATATATTATGTTTAAAGTAGAATTATATGTTGTATATTATAGATGATTATTTTATATAGTATATATTAATATGTAACATATATTATGCTATAGAATAGATTGAATCATGTATCAAATGTATAATGATAACTTACTTATATAATTTAATCTGAAGAGCAAAACTGCATTGTGAAGATCCTTACTGAATTTCAACAATTTCTTGAAATCATGTATACAACTATATAAGCTCCAAAGTTCCTCTCTATTGATGTAACAGAAAAAATTCCTATTATCATAAAGAAGCTGTGCTGTGTGTACATTTCAGTCCAAATCTTTACTTCACCCTATCTAGCATTATTTAATATTTTGCATGATATTCCAGAGGAAAAATTTTAAATACAAGAATTTGATCTCTTTTTTAAAATTTATTTATTTTATTTACTTATTTTTGGCTGTGTTGGGTCTTTGTTGCTGCACGCGGGCTTTCTCTAGTTGAGGCAAGCAGGGGCTGCTCTTCTTTGCTGTGCACGGGCTTCTCATTGCAGTGGCTTCTCTTGTTGCGGAGCACAGGCTCTAGGCGCGTGGGCTTCAGTAGTTATGGCTCGTGGACTCTAGAGTGCAGGCTCAGCAGTTGTGGCGCACGGGCTTAGTTGCTCCACGGCATGTGGGATCTTCCTGGACCAGGGCTCAAACCCGTGTCCCCTGCACTGGCAGGCGGATTCTTAACCACTGCGCCACCAGGGAAGCCCAAGAGTTTGATCTTATAATCAAACCTCCTTACTGATCTGCTTATTCTTTCCCTGTGAATCCCATTTCACGTGTGCCCTGTATTTTATGGAACTTCCTCCCTTGCAAAAACAACCAGAATGTCCCCAAAGTATACAAGGTGGAGAGAGATATTCAGGTTCGTCTCCATAAAGGAAGTTGAAATCTGAGTTAATTAGTGAAACAACCCAATTTTGGCTGCACTTGCTTGAGAATTTTACCTTCAAGGGTGTTGAGTATTGGCTTTAGTTAGATTTAAGTTTCTGTTACTGTGTTTTTAGATATCCAGCAGTAAGAAGACCCCTTTGTGTGTCTGGGGAATTCCCAAGTTAGGCATTGGTGGGAAGTGGGCCCAGCTCCCACTACTGAAACTGGAAGGGACAACTTTCCTCTTTCCCCACCTCCTAGCCACAAGATACAAGCATGTGGCCTGGGATCAGCTAGTTGGGTTTTAAAACTGAAGTCAGTGACCAGAGCAGAGCATGGAAGCACTGACTAAGGCAGGCCCAGGGTCCACTGGTGAGGTTCTGCTGGGGTTCCAGGGCAGCCCCAGTGTTAGCGTGGCAGTGCTGGGGCAGCAGAAGCATCCAGAAAGCCCACCCAGTTGTGCTGGGGTGTGGCTCTTGCCACTCAGCTTCCCTTGGTTTCCCACCATTTAGTTCTTGAGTCCTTCCATTGATCACAGGAGCTCCCCAGCATCACCTAACCAGTTGTACTCCAGCTTAAGTCAAGCTGAATTTGTTTCTCTTACATAAAACCAAAAGCCCTGAAAGTATACTATGGATAGATCTTTTTCTCATATTTGTGTTTGGTCCCAATGCAACGTGTTTCCACAGTAACATTTATTCTGTGTAGAGCAAATCGTAACTCAGAGGTGGGGGCAATATCTGAACTAATAAAAATACTGAATACTGCATATTTGCTAAACGCATTATTATTTCTTTTAAATGCATGAGATGATTGGAATGAGCTTATTCTAGTTCCTGGAGGAAAGTAATGTAAAAAAAATACATTAAAAATGAGCTCTGTTTAACAAACTACCTGTTAACAAAGAGCCACTCTTAGGGTTTTAAGAATATATTGGTACAGAGTCAATGCAATCCCTATCAAATTACCAATGGCATTTTTTTTTTTTTTTTTTTTTTTGCGGTACGCGGGCCTCTCACTGTCGTGGCCTCTCCTGTTGTGGAGCACAGGCTCCGGACGCGTAGGCTCAGCGGCCATGTGGGATCTTCCCAGACCAGGGCACGAACCTGTGTCCCCTGCATCGGCAGGCAGACTCTCAACCACTGCGCCACCAGGGAAGCCCACCAATGGCATTTTTTACAGAACTAGAACAAAAAATCTTAAAATTTGTATGGAGACACAAAAGACTCCAAATAGCCAAAGCAGTCTTGAGGGAAAAAAACGGAGCTGGAGGAATCAGACTCCCTGACTTCAGACTATACTACAAAGCTACAGTAATCAAGACAATATGGTACTGGCCCCAAAACAGAAATACAGGATAGAAAGCCCAGAGATAAACCCACGCACCTATGGTCGACTAATCTATGACAAAGGAGGCAAAGATATACAGTGGAGGAAAGACAGTCTCTTCAGTAAGTGGTGCTGGGAAAACTGGACAGCTACATGTAAAAGAATGAAATTAGAACACTCTCTAACACCATACACAAAAATAAACTCAAAATGGATTAGAGACATAAATGTAAGACCAGACACTATAAAACTCTTAGAGGAAAACATAGGAAGAACACTCTTTGATATAAATCACAGAAGGATCTTTTTTTGATCCACCTCCTAGAGTAATGGAATAAAAAACAAAAATAAACAAATGGGACCTAATGAAACTTAAAAGCTTTTGCAAAGCAAAGGAAACTACAAACAGATGAAAAGACAACCCTCAGAATGGGAGAAAATATTTGCAAATGAATCAACGGACAAAGGATTAATCTCCAAAATATATAAACAGCTCATGCAGCTCAATATTTTTTTTTTTTTTTTTTTTGGTACACGGGCCTCTCACTGTTGTGGCCTCTCCCGTTACGGAGCACAGGCTCCGGACATGCAGGCTCAGTGGCCATGGCTTACGGGCCTAGCCGCTCCGCAGCATGTGGGATCTTCCCAGACAGGGGCACGAACCCGCGTCCCCTGCATCGGCAGGCGGACTCTCAACCACTGCGCCACCAGGGAAGCCCACAGCTCAATATTAAAAAAACAAACAACCCAATCCAAAAATAGGCAGAAGACCTAAATAGACATTTCTCCAAAGAAGATATACAGATGGCCAAGAAGCACATGAAAGACTGCTCAACATCACTAATTATTAGATAAATGCAAATCAAAACTACAATGAGGTATCACCTCACACCAGTTAGAATGGGCTTCATCAGAAAATCTACAAACAACAAATGGAAAGAGGGAAGAGATATGGGAACATATGTATATGTATAACTGATTCACTTTGTTATAAAGCAGAAACTAACACACTATTGTAAAGCAATTATACCCCAATAAAGATGTTAAAAAAAAACAAATGGAATACAAACAATGGAACATTACTCAGCCGTAAAAAGGAATGAAATTGGGTCATTTGTAGACATGTGGATGGACCTAGAGACTGTCATATAGAGTGAAGTAAGTCAGAAAGAGAAAAACAAATATCGTATATTAATGCATATATGTGGAACCTAGAAAAATGGTACAGATGAACCGGTTTGCAAGGCAGAAACAGAGACACAGGTGTAGAGAACAAACATATGGACACCAAGGGGGGGAAAGTGGGGCAGAGAGGGGTGGGGGGGCGGGGGTGGTAGTGGGATGAACTGGGAGATTGGAATTGACATATATACACTAATATGTATAAAATAGATAACTAATAAGAACCTGCTGTATAAATAAATAAAATTAAATTTTTAAAAATGGGGTTTGTCTTTAAGAAAATCAGTGTGGGAGAAATCAAGATAGTCTCCCCTTTGAAACTGTTTTTCTGGGTTAAGGCTTTGATTCCTTCGCAAAGGAGAGGGCAGGTAAAGGTGCTTGTTTAAAATGTAAATATTTCTGGATAAGTGAGCTATAACTGACCTGGGAGATAGATTGCTATTCATTATGAAGGAAAATTAAGGGAAAGAGGAGAGGAGAGAATCGTGTTTGAAAGGAGAGTGCTGGAAATATTCAAGAGGCAGCCCAGCCCCGGAGCCCTGAGGGGACAGAGTAAGGAGCCCAGACCCCTGAGGAGGCTTGTAAACTGGGAAGGAGGGACAGAGATCCGCAGGTGGGGAGTGGACACGTTCACTCTGAGGTCCAGGGCCAGCACAGACCAGACGTCTGCTCTGTTGCTGCCAGAACTGTACCATTTTAAAGTAGGGGAACTCCAATTAGTGGTAATTTGTTGTGGAGTGAAGAGCCTCCTTAAGGGGGTGTAATCCGTTCAGCGTTTTAAAACCAGTTCATTAGAAGATTAGTCTATCCCCTCAGGTTTCAGGTGAGCCTCTTTTAATGTTCAATCTAAATATCATTTCACAGTTATTTGTTGTACAGCTTAGGCTTCGAAACTGCTAGCACTTGGCCTCAGAAAGGACCACACTTACTCCCTGTCCTGGCCAAGAAATGTATAGAGATTTCGCTTGTTTTTGTTTATCGTTATTATTGTTGTTTTTACATTTTCCCCTCATGAATCTGTCTTTCAGATCATTTCTCATGTTGATTCTTCCTGAAATTCCACAATCTGTCACTATCTCCCCAACCCTTAACAAACCTCTCTCATTTGTTTTTTCTCTTGACTCACCTGTCTGTTTTGTAAGAAATGAAGGAAGCTTGAATATTAGTGTCTGTCAAGCACAAAAACGCAGCAAGAGTCCAGATGCTATAAACTTAACAAGCCAGAGTCAGATTCTCCTGGGACTAACCTGCTCCCTGAGGCCAGACCCTCGAGGCCCTCCTGAGAGGTAATGCCCAGTGGGGTGATGGTCATATTCAGTGTGGAGTCACAATAGATGGGGGTGGGGGTGGAAGTGTGTCAGACTGAAAGCCAGAGGCCCACCTAGCCACCGCCTGGGATGAGACTCTTAACTTCTGGTGCTCTTACCCATTTCAGAGAGTGGCTGCAAAGATGCAGGAGATTATTTTAATACACCCCTAAAAAAACATTATACAGTGCAAAGTATAAAGGCTATAGCATCAGCAGACCCGAGTTTGAATCCCAGACATCCACCCCCTGGCAGCTAAATGACCTTCATCCAGATCTGTGCCTCTACTTCTCTGGCTATAAAATGGGGCTAATACCAGCATGATGGAGTTTTGTAAAGACTAAATAAAATAATATATGTAAGATGCCGGGCACATTGTGGGTGCAAAATAAATGTTACCTTTTTAACCCTTCCCTTCTCTTCCAATGTGAAGTATTAAGAATTAATTTTAAGGATTAATGTTGTGGTTATTAAATAATGTATAAATTAAAGTATTAAAATAATGTATCTGAAAAGGTCTGTATAATATAAAGAACAACATTAAATATAGAGAATTTTGAAAGCTAAAGCACTAAAGCAGAGAAGTTTCATTATTATTACATAAATTCATTAAATTAATTTTGTCCTTGTTTGCTCATCTTAATAGAGCACAGTATTCCCAAAGAAGCTATTACTTACCATTTTGTTTGTCAAAAGTAATCTTGAACTGGATAGTCAAAGACAGCAGATAATCTAAAAGTCAGTTCTAAAAAGTCAGCTTCCCTTTGAGATGCATTTTATGTCACTAGTGGGACAAGATCCTTGAAGGCAGAAACATTAATTACTCCCTTCATATCCCCAAATCCTGACTCACTGAAGGTGTCCTATAAACAGTTTTCGAGCTGAAGTTACTAAGTAAAATGTCCAAAGTATTTCTTATCGCGTGTATGTGTGACATGGGAGAGTCAGAGAATGAACATGGGGTTTGGAATTTGTCTCACGGATCTGAAGAGAAGGCTCAGAATAAACCATCTCGCCCTCTGACGAGACTTAGACTCGATGGAGAAAGATCACCCACAGACCTCTGCTTTGGGGTCCCTATTAACCATGTCAGTGTCATAAATGGAGCCCTTCATCCGACCGCTCGTTCTCAGCGCAGCGTAACCTTATCTCCTGTTTGCTGAAGTGTTGAAACTGCCTCAACTTCCACATGCCAAACGTACAACCTTCTTCCTTCCTGTTACAAAGAAAGACATGCTTCCTTCTCCATAAAAGAGACTCCGCCTCGCCCGTCCATCCCCAATCGCAGCTGCTTTCTCAGGGGCCAGAACCCCCTTTATTGTTTATTCTCTCTCCTGCATCCATACCTCACTTGACTCTCTTCCATCAGCATTGAAAGGTGGCAGACACTTCATCTTAAGGAGCAAACACCAAACAGAAACTCTTCTTAACATTATACCCTCTTCCGTCTATGATGCTGTTTCTATTCTCCCTTCCACAGAAAACCCGAGGAGGCATCGTCCTCCCTACGTCCATTTCTTCACTTTCCACTAACTCCATGAACAGCTGCTACTCCACTCTTCCTTGAAAACTATTCTTGCCAGGGTTTTCATCCATGACCTCCTTATTGCGAAATGCAATGGGTGTTTATTTGTCCTCATCTTAAGCCCTCTGCAGTGTTTATCAATGTTGGCTATTCCTCCTTTTTAAAGCACAACATTCCCTTTAAGTAGACCATATTCTTTTAATTTTTTCCTGCTTCCTCCTACCTCTTAAATTTTCTCCTATACCTTTCAGTCTGATTTGAAGGCTCATCTTCCCTTGCCCATCCCCCCTTCCATGTTGGTGTTCCACGGGTTAGCCTGCTCTTGGCCTATTTCTTTTCTCACCTCTACCTCTGGAATCCCATCCACTCACTGGATTGCCCCAAGGAGAAGTGCCATGTCTGTCTCAAGCAGTGTTTCATCCCCAGAACCCTGAATTTCTTGTTTATTGAAGGCCCTGAGGGTGGCTCCCTGGTGGATGTAAAGGGGACGTGTGAAAAGGGTAGATGCCCCATCCGTCCTGACCTGTGCTCCTGGGGTAGCTGGCACTCAGGAGCTGGTTACTCAATGAGCCAAACAGAGAGAATCACAACCTGGAGGGCCAAAGTGTGGGGTGGCCTTGTCCCAGCTTTGACAACAATGGCATCATGGTCCTGGAAGGTCCAGGGCAGCCCATACAGGGTATCTGGGCCACCATCGCAGGCGAAGACCAGCATCGCAGGTCATCCTGCAGAGGATCAGCTTTTCACAGCAACTCTGAGTGGCAGTGAGAATCAAAGGCTATCTGTCCAAAGCCCCCTGAGATTTGTCACACTTCAGGCTCAGGGGTTAAAGCTCAAGAGGAGATATTCGGCTTCCTATTAACACAGGATGTGGGGGATTGAGTCATTACCAGAAAAACACAAAAAAAGGAGACCACATTTATACTTTGGGCAGGACACACAGTTCATAACACCCAGGCTAGGACACCGTGATATTACATTTATTTTTTAATGGTATTTTCCCTGTACCCAGAGCCTCAGCAGAAAGGGAGGAAAAAGAAAATGTGCTCCCAGTGACAGTCCTGAAAATGAGTAGCAAATTTATCTCTCGCTTGTCTTTCTCCTGGAAATATTCTGGCAAATGTGTGCTCCCCAAGAGCCCTGGAAGCAGCCAACACTTTGACAGGCTCAGTAAATAATGAGCAAACTCTTTACAGAATATCTTGTCATATGATGGCTCCAGACATGAGACTCGCTATGACTTTAGGGAAACAACTTGCCAAAAGACCGGCAGTATTAGATCCTGCTTCTACGGAGCCCCTCGTATGTACTTCACTCCCGAGTCTGGCTCAGATGGGGGCTGAAAGAGAAAGCGGATGGCGTTCCTTCAAGAAAGTGATGGAGCGTGGATGCCTCCAAGAGTTGGCATTCACACGGTACTGTATCCCTCAGGTATAACATCCCCTCTGTCTCAGGGGGCACACATCTTCTTGCCAAAAAAACCCCCAATTTCACCCAAAAAGCAACCCCTAAGATCAGTCACCATCCTCAGAACCTCAGCAGAATCGGCAACTCTGAGAATTGCCTTTGCCTTCCAGTCCTTCCTTCTTCTTCCTTTTCTCAAACTGTCCCTAAATAATTCTGACCCCTGGCTGTGGAGGCGCCCAGCTGCAGCCCCTCACCAACAAGCCTGCATCCAGACTCACCCTGAATGCTGCCCACTTTGGTCACTTTGCCCCAGGAATTAAGACTTTGCTGTGCTGACTTGTTAATGTGTGTTAACCTAAAAGTATTTTTATCTTTAAAACATCTTTCACAGACAAGTTTATTCTAAAGCTTTGAGATATGGATCAGTGACTTGAAAATGAGAGGTAGAGAAAAAGGGCTCCTTTGGGAAGCTGGAGAAGCCCTGATCCTCTTCAAGATGAACTGGTACTGCAAAGATGGCGGCCTCTTTCCTCCGCTGGCAACCCCCCAAGGTAATCAGCATCAGATTAGCTCACAAATCAAGATAAGGAGGGCTCCTTAGAACTTATTGCACTTTCAAGTCCCACAGCCAGCTGCCTCCTGAATTATTCAGACAGTTCTGACTCAACACAACCCTGTCTGTATTCATTGTCTACACACGCGCGCACACGGAAGTAAACACCCACTTCTCCCACCCACCCCTGCAACTTCTTCCTGCCCTTAGGCACCATTTGAGGAAAGATGGGAGAGAGAGAGATCACTAAGATGAGAGAAAAATCCCTCAGTGTAAATCTGTACTTGGAAATACAAAATATGTCCTAGAGAAAGATTATTTTTAACCAGAAGAGGCTGAATTACCTTTAATTGAGTTCTTTGTGTTGTCGCCCTCAGTAAGAATGAGGTCAATTATAAGAGATAAGACTTTTTCCCTCCACCTTTTTTTTCAAAAAGGATTTAAAGAAAAAGTATAAAATACAGGGTAACAGAAACTAAAATAGGGAAGAATAGAAGAAAGGAAATGAGGCGAGTCATATAAATGGAACCAAGGATGATGGCAATGTGCATTCCATGATGAATTCTTCACCGCACTGTTGGGCTGCAAGGCAGATGCTATGTTCTCCAGCAGCTAAGGACAGAGGGTAATTCACAGTGTCCATGACATTAAAAACAAACCGCTGCTGAGGGGGACTACAACTTTCTCCCCAGGAAGTGGGAGGGGCCCTGCCAAGTAGGACAGCACTCTCGCAGCAGACATCGCGCCTCGCGAGTTTCACGGGGCTGCATCCTACAGCAGCCTCCCCTCCTAGTCCCCTCCATCTAGGCTACGGCATTGCAGCAAAATGCCCCTCAGAAGAAGCAGCTCTCCAGGGGCCGCTCAGTGTAACACAAGCCTTCAGGTTCCGACGAATCCTGCTTGATCCAGGCTGTGAGCTATCTGAGGAAAGCTATGCGCATGGCACAGTTTGCTCCACTGACTTTCTCATCAATATTGGGCAATAATAACCACTCTCTGGCAGATATGTAGTTATCAGCATGCTCTCGTCCTCATCACAAAGGAGCTGGACATTCATGGATATCCTTTTGTGCATGAAAAATGGGAGACCATGGTCCCAAAGTTCTAGTAAAATAGTATGAACACAGTTTATAAAATAGGTGGAATCAGATGATCACTTCAGGCAAACTAGTCACGTCAAAAGAATTTCTTATTCTGCGCAAGACTCTCTCTTGTGTACCCTCCAAAATGAATTACTTGGAAATATGACCCAAGGAAGAAAATGAGGTTACCTTCTGTGGCAGAGTTACGGGTGGACCAGATAAAAAGTGGGTCACACCTGTCAAATGGAGTAGCTTTAATTTTTGAATTTTTCTGATAATATCAAATGCTATGGTCATCACAGCTATTCAGTTTCTCCTCCTTCTGTGCAAATAGGAGGACCACACTCCCCTGTCTCCTTGGAAGTTGGGCATGGCCACATGACTTGCTTTGGCCAATGAGATATAAGCAGGAGACTGAAGAGCCAGTGAGTAATTCTCCACTACCCCTTTCCCTGCTTGGCAATCACTGAAGAAGAGAGACGGAGCTTTCTTCAGCCAGAATCTCTGTGTGAGGTCCAGATAGAGTAGGCTTTCAGTGACTGACCTATTCTGCCTCTCTAGCTCACCAACTCAGGGCTGCATATACACACAGCACACGCTCTCTTATTTGGCAGCCTCTGTGTGTGCTAAACTCTCAGTCCAGGATGTCTTCTGCTGTCCTATCCTTTCAATGTTCACATAGGTAACTCTCTCTGATAAGGCCCAACTCAGATTGCCTCTTCCAGAAGGCACTCCCAAACACCATCCCATCCTGGGGCTGCATGAGAAACACACTTCTTGTGCCTCCAGAGCATCCTGCACATTGCTCTAATGTTGCCGATCAAATTGAAATGATCTGACCCTCCCTCATTTGGTTTTGAGCTCCCTGAATTGAAGTAGAGACTAACCTATTCAGAATCTTTGTAATCTCAGGTCCCAACTCAGTACCTAGCCCATAGTATGTGCTCAATAAATGTCTGTTGGGTGAATGAATGACTGACTTTATGCATGAGTGAATGGAAATGACTATGTGTTGAAGCAAAGGAGAGAAGTCCTTTCCCCAAAGGCCATGCTAAGAACTCAAGAGATCTTATTTCTACTAGTTATTTCTATTAGTATATGATGACCACTCACTAAGTATTTAAGGAATGAATATCAGATTAAAGCCGTTTTTGTTGTTGTTCTCATGTCAAAATTTACCACCCATTTCAGAAAAGAGACTTTATTGTGGGAAATTTGTTATTTAGGCTCTCCAAGTTTTGCATACCAATACAAGTGAATTCTAGTGACATCCTGGGGGCTTGTTCAGTGTGGTGACACTGGACAAACCAATTAACCTCTCCCTTTGTTCATCTGTTAAATAAGAAAACATATCCACATACAGGTGGTCCCCTCAGTCTTTAAGTACCTCCGTGTACTGAAAAATTATGCCAGACAAAATTTTAATTTTACAGACACAAAGTACTTGGTCAAGTAGCCTTTTGAAGTTGAGCAAGGGAACAAAATCCTGGAATAAAGTAGAGATTGCATACATATTATACCTTCAACCTACTGATAAAAATAATGCTGGGCATTCTCATAAAACAACTGGTATACCAGCATTCTCCCCTCTGCTTGTGAAGGTCAAGTTCAGGGTGTGAATGGTGTCCCTCCTGTTATATTAACATGTTCAGACATTGGACTGGCATTTCGGGCTGGTTTATGAATGAACTGAAAAAGGGCAGGACTTTAGTTCTTTATCTTCATTATTGCACTGTTTATACAACAAACAACCATGGGTGGTTTCCCTATTCATGTTGCTTAGTGACAAGAGCATTCTCTCCTTCCAATAAAATATATTAAAAAGGAAAAAAAAAAAAAAAAGCTAGGTCAAGCTTTCTCAGAGTCTCAGGAAATGAGAAACCACAAGCAAAACAAAACAATTTAAGCTCTTTCTAAGGGTAATATGAACTTTACTTTTTCTGATAGAACTTTTTTGGGGAGGGTGAGGGCTGGGGGATGTTACACATTTTATATTCTAATTTGGATAAATATAGTAGCTGTGCAAACAAGTTCTAGCCACTGAAACCTGCCCTACTGCAGTCACCCTAGGGAGGGTGAGTAAAGGAAAATAAATGTTGAACTTTCTCTCAAGATGAAATTCTGCATTCTAAACTAGCCGAATAGAGAAATCCAGCCAGAAGGAGGACCACGGGGTCACAGGTATTCAGGACCACGAATCACAATCAGGAAGCAAATGTTAAGAGAGTCCACCCCTGGAAGAATGAGCTCATTGTCACACCGGGGTGCCCTCTGTGAGAGCAAGATTAAACTTCCGTGGCACCAACGTTCCCCAGCTAGACGCTACGGAGAATAATAATGCTACCTGGCATGGAAGGAGGACTTGATGCTTATTCACAGTGACAAAGGACTCAGCTGGTGGTTCACATTTTTCTGCATCATTATTTTATAGAGGAGCTAACAGATTCCCTAGGCGGTCCCGGAGTCTGACACAGCAGGGCTGGACTCCGATGCACGGGCTTAGGCTCCTGGCCATGCACACATAGGAGGCTAATCAGATCCTCTACCCTGGAAAAAGCCTAGAGCAGCTGGCTGAGCCCTCACCCACCCCCTCCCGTAGTAGTTCAGCAATGTGAAGAAGTCAACCACCCAAAATTTTTGTGTGTGTGTGGTACGCGGGCCTCTCACTGTTGTGGCCTCTCCCGTTGCGGAGCACAGGCTCCGGACGCGCAGGCTCAGCGGCCATGGCTCACGGGCCCAGCTGCTCCGCGGCATGTGGGATCTTCCCGGACCGGGGCGCGAACCCGTGTCCCCTGCATCGGCAGGCGGACTCTCAACCACTGCGCCACCAGGGAAGCCCAAGAAATGTACTTTTGAAAAGATACAAATTCCATGTCAGGAGACTGAGATTCAAAAAAAAGAGAAGGGGGGGGCTATTAGCAGAGAAGGAAAAGCACAATTAGTTTAGGAGGAAAGGTTTCATTTTTGTTCAAAGACAATGATTTATGTTTAACATAACGTAACAAGTAGGTTGTCTGCAGCCGGCGGTGGACGGTGCCCCACGTTTCCCCAGCTACTTCCTGGGAAAATGGATTGCATAGGGTTGGTATGCTGTAAATACAGGTGAATTATAGTGTGGATAACTTGGCTTTCATTAGGGCCCAGGAGTGAATGAGATGGGTAACTCTGCCTTTTTAGTTCAAAACCAAATCTCTTAGCACCATGAGCCCCACTATAGCACTTGTTTGAAAACCAATCAGAATCAACCTCATAGCTGCCTTTTATTCCGTGAGCTAGAATTCCCTGTGTTGCCTCTGGCCAGTAATCTCAACTCACCAGTTTATTCTATGTGCCTAGCACGTAGCATTCAGTGCTAAACCTACAGATAGGGAAATGTACATCCATCACTGATCCATCATTGTGGATGATGGTCCATTATATAAAATTCCCATTTAGATTTTCCGTGTAAAAGGGGGAGGTAAGTGGTGATGCAAAAGTAATTTGCAAGGGAATATTCTTCTATTCAGAATTGTTCAGGCAGATCAGAATTTCTCTGCTTTTGCAAGAAAAAGATTTGTTATGCTCTTTGATTCATCTTATCATTAGATAAATCCTCTCTTCTTTCTTTCTTACTTCAAAATGGCCCCAATCCCCACTTTCACCCTGATCTGTTTTAAGTCATAGACTATTAACCTAACAGAGTAACATTTGAAATGCATCTGTAATGTATGAAGGAAGCATTCAGAAATATAAATATTCTAAATAAAAGTGTCAGGCTCCTAGTAAAAATAAGATAGATTTATTTTTCTTTTGTATATCTGTAGCATAATTTGTTTCCCCCATTAAAATTCTTGTGCGGAATACCAATATTCATGGGTTTTCCCCTACCAGAAAACATTAGCCTAATTCCTCCACTTAAAATGATTTAACTTCCCAGCAGATGTCCTAAACAGGCTTGGGGTATGTTCAGAGGCTCTCAGCAAATTAGCCATAGTCATGTCCTAGGATGAGTAGAGACCCTTTGAATGCCTAAAGCGGATGATTTAAGAGAAGGAACAGAAGCAGACCAGCCCTAGAGTAATAATCTTGAAAACCATCTCCAAGCATTTGTGATACAACAAAATCTTGATTTAAGGAATGGCTTATTATTTCACAGATGCAGATATGCCAAAGGTCACACCACGTCTCTGAAAAAAACTGCGTGCGGCAAAGGCTGAATAAAATACACTTTGGCCATGAGGAGTATGTTAATGCCATTTCTCAGACTCCGTTCAAAAGAGGTTCCACTATTTATCCTTATTCAATAGTAGGGCCTGGTGCCCTGGGCCTCCATTCACACGCTAGAAGGAATACGTGTCCTCCCATGACTTTTAAGTTGTCAGGGGACGACTGTACTGTATAATAAAAAAGCTATTGAGAGGGACTTCCCTGGTGGCACAGTGGTTGAGAATCCGCCTGACAGTGAAGGGGACACGGGTTCGATCCCTCGTCCAGGAAGATCCCACATGCCGTGGAGCAACTAAGCCCGTGCGCCACAACTACTGAGCCTGCGCTCTAGAGCCTGCACACTGCAACTACTGAGCCCACGTGCCACAACTACTAAAGCCCCGTGCCTAGAGCTCGTGCTCCGCAACAAGAGAAGCCACCGCAAAGAGAAGCCCGCGCACCGCAGCGAAGAGTAGCCCCCGCTCGCTGCAACTAGAGAAAGCCCAGGCGCAGCAATGAAGACCCGATACAGACAAAAAAAAAAAAACTATTGAGAGAAGCCAAGCATATCTATAAACTAAGTTCTGTGCCGAAATCAAATAAAACTCATAATGGTACTTTGGGGTGCATACTTCATTATTACACATCACAGTAATTAAGAATAAAATCGGCGAGTCTATGCAAATGAATTTAATCAGTCGTACTTTTATACAGTCCTATCAGTAGGAATGAGGTTTGGCTGCTAGTGACAGAGAATCCAGAATAACAGAGGTATAAAAATGATTGACATTTATTTTTCTCATTCCGGCTGGAAGGTGTAACTCTCCTTTCAGACACCACACTAAAGGTCCCTGCAGGGCTGGGATGGTCATTTCGAAGCTTCTGAAATCAATCCATATCCTTTAGAGGAGAATTTGATCCCAGGGCAGGACTCACTGAGCAGCGTGATCAACTGTCCTGGTTTGCTAGAACCGGCCTGTTTTAGCAACAAAAATGCCGCTTCCTGGGAAAACCCCAGACGGGGACCTGTTATCACAGGTCACTGGAGGCCTTTCCCCAGCAAAGGCAGAAAACAAGTCTGGCCGAGGGACTTCACCAAAGTTCCACCCGCCTTGGGGAGTTGCCCCCTGCCCTGCCCTGGCCCAGGCTTGGTGACAGCTCTGGTCAACAAGGCCAGGCCCTGCAGCCCATCCTGTCTCCTGCGTCACCTGCCCCAATTCCACAGATGCTTGTCAAACACTCCTTCAAATTCAGGCAACGTCCAGCTCCACCTCACACAGCACCCGGTTCCTAAGGATTCTGGTTCACCAGGGACAGGATTTGCCGTATGTTAAGCCCAGTTTTCTCTTCCTCCCTCTTCCGTGGGAACTTAGGTCACCATTAACTGAAGAGGAGAAAAAGGCTATGGCAAAACCCCAAGTCCTCAACATCCATAGTATTTGTAAAATATTGTGGATGAACATGAAGTGATTTAGAAAGAGGTTCACAATACGTTAAGTGAAAACAATGAGTTCCACAGAACAACGTGAACAGTATGATCCTAGTCTATAAAAACGTATGAATATTCACTTCTTTAATTGATATTGATAGGAAAACAAGGCTGGAAAAATATGCACCAAAATGTGAACAGTTATTACCTCCAGGTGGTGGAACTGGGGCAAAGAAGCTGTGATGAAGAAGAGGAGACCTATTCAAAAGTTATTATGAAGGCAGAATGTGAGGACTTGGTGGTAGATTTGATGCAGAGGGTAAGGAAGAAGCGCAGCGGACGATGACGGTCAGCCTGGATGCATGGGGAGAAGCAGTGCAGCTGAGAAAAACAAGGAAGTCAGAGGGAGGGGAACACGACGTCGCTTTGAGACGCGACGTTAGCAGCCAAGATTCCCAGCAGATCATCAGCAACACAGAACTAGCGCTCAAGGGATGGAGAGGGCTAGAAAGTCATCCACGAGCAAGAGTTGAAGCCCTAGGGGGAGCGGGGGGGATGCAGAGAGGCATGAAAAACAAAAGAAGAAAGTCAAAGGTAGAAGGTTGAGAAACACCCACACTCACACTCGAAGGGGAAGAGGAAGAGAAGACAGAAATTAGGTGACAGGTAGGATAGGAGCATGGAAAAGCTGGGGAAGCCAGGGTAAAACAAGTAAAGGGAAGACAGAGAGGGAAGGGAAGAAAGTTCCACCTCATCTGGGGCTGTCGGGCTGGCCTCTCACTCTCTGGGCTGGGCAGAGTTTACAGCTGATTTCTGTGGGGTCTTCGTGGTTCTTCATAGATGCCTCTTGTACTGGGGATCTTTGACCTGCAGTAAAGACAAGCCTGGAACATTCCTTTCCTTTAACCTTTCCTCTAACTTCACAGAGGTAAGAAACCAGAGTAAGGGGGCAGGTGGGCCAAAGCACAGCTTGGAGAAAAACTTCGAAGTCAGCTACAAATAATCAGCCACAGCAGCTGTGAGAGAGATGCAGCTGTAACCTTGAATGAAGGAAGTTTTGGCTATTAATCTAAATTAGACATCTTAATTGCTGATTAGAAGACCTTTTATTACCTGAAGGTGGCCATAAAATTCATGGTCATCCAGGAGCAAGAGACCAATTAGCTCCACAGAACAAAGGGAGACAAAAATACAATTGCTTAATAATTACACCCTGGAACCGCACTTCTTCAACCTAACGGTTACACGGGCACGGAGCTACTGGGACCACCGACTTTCCCTTAGATAGCAAGCAGGATGTTGAACAGAACGTTTTCTGTTGTCTGGGAATTGCAGCTAAACACTGAAGTTGAACATAGCAGTGCTAGGTGCCCCTGTTCTAAAGAGAGCTGACCCCAGTGGCAGCCAGGTGTTTCTCCGGGGCTGCTTGACTCTGCTACCACCAACCCACCAGCTGTTTCCAGTGTGGTGCAAAACAACTCCTGTACTTGGAACCGGGAGTTGCTGGCTTCGTGAAGAGCACTGGACTATCTTCGCTCTCTTCTCCGCGATTCGTTTTCTCTTGCTTTGTAACAGATCACCACAAACATAGTGGCTTAAAAACACAGAAGTTCATGAGCTCTGTAGGTCAGAAGCCCAGGCACGGTTCTCTGTTCAGGGTCTCACAGGCTGTCCAGCTGGCTGTGATCTCACCTGATGCTCTGGGTTCTCTTAGCTCACCTGGCTGTGGCAGAACTCAGCTCCTTGCAGCTGTAGGACTGAGGTCCCTGTTTCCTTACTGAGTGTCAGTGAAGGCTGCTCCGAGAGGCCACACACCTGCCTCACCGTGTGGCCCCCACCATCTTCAAAGCCAGCAGCAGAGCCCCCATGTCCAGTCCCTCTCACATTTCAAGTCTGTTTCCAAGAAGAGCCCAGTCCCATCTAAGAACTCCCCTGATTAGGTCAGGCCCACCTCAATATTCTCCGTTTCTTAAAGGCAACTCTGCTGTAGAACATGACCTCATCATGGGGGTAAAGCATCATATTCACAGTCCTGGGCATGATGCATGACGTACCCCCAGGGGCAGGGATCTTGGGGCTGTCCTACATGTAGATCTGCCTCCAAAAAGCCAAGCCTGGGTGGGTTCCCAAAGGCTCATTTGTGAAGGGTAAGTGTGAATGCCAGAAGAGTTACTGGGCGCTGTTCCTCAGTTGGACGACCTCTGCCACAGCAGACTTGCTGGGCTGCTTTACTGCCTTTCAGAGGGAGACCGCAGGATGACCAGGGGGCGGCAGTAGTGAGGTTTGCCCCCCCACCCTTTGGCATGGCCAGGAGGTGTGAGCCACCTGGGGTCACTGCAGAATGCTGTGGGTTTTGAGCAGGCTTCCTCGGACAGCATCCAGGAGCCCCGCTGGCCACAGGTGTGCAGAGGGAGAAAGGGGCTGTGGGTGCCGGCGGAGGACATGGGGCCGCAGGAGCGTCCCATGTCAGGCAGCTGCTTGGGAGGGCAGCGCATGGCCCTCCCCAGGACCCCCACAGCCAGTCCCCACCCAAGCCCCGCCATGTCTCCGCACGGGGCTGTCAAAAGCCGGGAGAGAATAGCCACAGCCACCGCTAAGTAAAAACCGGTGCCCTTTTCTCTAAGCCCACCTCCCCCTCCATCTCAGCTACCCGTGCAAGAAGCAGAAGGTGAGAGAAAAAACCCAGCCAGGACCCCTCCTCTCCTTGGGCCCCTCTGCCTGCCTGGCTCTTAGGGGAAGGGAAGGAGTGACATGAGCCCTAAAGTGGGTAACATACCATGTTTTCATCTGGCCGGACTGCATTTTTTGGATACCTGACAATCCCTGAGAAGCTATGTGTTCTGTCACTAAGAGAAGGGGATGGAGAGTTGACAAAGCATGTTGGAAGGTCATGTTTGGAGAAGAAAACTAAAACCACTTCATGCGTGTTGCTCACCAAGTTCATGGCATTTAATAACCAGCTGCACTTACGAACACTGGGAGCTCTCAGCTTTCAGGAGTGGACATACTCAGCTCCAGCGACCTCGGAGCATGGGGAGAAATTCAGAGAGTGGCCTGACCACCAGAGCCCAGCTTTGGACGCTAATAGCCCGGGAATCTCAGGAACGTGTGCATACATGAGGGTGAGAGTGTGTGTTCACACGTGAGTGAGGAGTGCGTGTGTATGGAGAGTGAGAGAGAGGATATGCACATGAGTGTGTGTGTGTCTGAGGCCCCAGGCGGGGGAGTGTGTGTGCCTGGGGTGATGGTACAAAAAGGCGCAGGGCCCCATGTGGAAGAGGAAAGAGATGGAATAAGATGGGCTCTAGCGGGCAACGTACCATGAGCTCTAACCCGAAAGAAAAAGAAGCCTTTGAAAAAAGGGAGGTGATAAAGCCAAGATTACTGCAATGAGGATGCTCATTTAGGGACTGGTGTCTCAATCCAGGGAGAAGACCCGACGTGATGTATTGCTGCTGAGTTTCCAGAGCTGCTAACTTGTTTCGCTCCCGAGCCATTTGTCTCTCTGTTAGTTTAATCATTTCCACAGCTGTTGTATAATATAACCAGGGATGTACCACTGAGCCAATTTCTTCCAGCCAGGCCTGCTTCCACGGAAACTAATGGGAAGAGACAGCACCAGGGTCTCCCCTGCAAACCTGCCAAAGCTGGAGAATTGGGTCACAGTGAGCTCGCCGCCCAAGGGAACAGCAGACAGGCCGCCGTCTCCACCAAATATGTCCTTTGTTTTTCCCTTTCTTGCAAATAGCACATCTTTCTCTTTGACTTCTGAAGAAATCTATCCCTTTCCCAGTTCCCTGGCTCTTTAAGGAAAAAAAAAGCAAGGCCTAAAAGGTAAAGATAATAGATAATCATTTAGGCACAAATAGTTGTGCAACTGCTTTTGATTCCATAAAGAGCACGGCTTCTATTTCCATCATCTTATGTCTCCCTGAAAGCATTTTACGATTATCTCTTGTCCTCTGTTTTCCCAATTGGATGACTTAAACACCATCTCTGAAAGGCAGCTGTTTCCAGAATACTGCACCGTTTATTGAGTTCACAAGAATTCTGACTGTCGGAAGCACTGACCTTTACAGAGAATCCCAGAGAATCGCTTTCATTCCAATTTGCTGGCTTACAAAGGAAGCAGTTTCTCCCGGGGTGTCCCTTCATCCAGGAACAAGAGCGAGCAAAGTGTCACGGACTTAGAGCAGGAAGTCACCATCCGTGCCCAACCTCCTATCTTACTCCTGAGGAAACCGAGACCTAGAGAGGTTAAGTTCCTGGTGAACTAGTTAGTCACCAGGAGCAGAGCTGCCGTTGACTGTTAGCAATCCTGACTCCCAGCCCCAGGCTCTGGTGCCCGCTCCCTGAGGCCTCCTAGATGTTGGCCTTCTTGATATTGAAATACAGTACATTTCCCCAGATGTTGGCCCTGCAAAACTTCCTTATTCTTAAGTAAAATGATTCCTAGATTTTCTTTATTGTATGTAATTTAGAACTAGGATTTATTAAGCCCCAGGGAGCCAAGTCCTGGGCTGTTTTGTGCACATTGACACATTAAGAGAGGTATTTTCCCAGAAGCTGTGAAATGTAGGATATTAGTGAATGGTGTTAAAAAAAAAAAGAAATCCATGGCAGAGATCATTTTCCCCCTCCATACAACCACAGAAACTAGCCTGGTCGATATTTGCAGTTCACTAAAGAAATAAGGGCTTAAAGAAGTATCCTCATCTACTGAATTAGGTGGCTGGCGAGTGAATTTGGTGTAGGTGTGTAAACGTGTGTGCTGGGGGTTTTGCTATGAAAAGCTAAGTCAGAATGAACTTGGGGGTCACACAGGTGATGGAAGGAAAAGCAGGGTTGCAGGAAGAGGCTGGAAGAGTCTAGGAACAGAGGCAATGGACTGTCCACGTGTCCCACTTCATCTAGCTGATTCTCCATCGAGAAGGCAGGTCACAGACTGTGAGGTCGGCAAAAGGATTGTCTTGCTCTAACCGTAACACGTGCCTGCCTGCTACTGTTGCCTTGTTCTCTCTCTCACTTCGCCAAAATAGCTCACCCCAGGCTGCCCCTGAAAGAAGCTCAGTGCTAATCTTCTTTCCCTGGAATTGAGGGGGTCTCTCTACCTTCCAACTCTCATGTGTGTGGGTGAGTTTGGCGAGTCTGGGGGGAAATTGCTGCTTCATCATCCTGCCCCAGATTTGCCCTTGCCCTCGACGTGAGGCGGAATAAACATCCAGAGAGACCCAGTCCACCCCGGAGGAGGCCAGGGAAGGAGAGAGAGTCCTGGGTGTACCGTTGTTGGGTATTTAAAGAAAACACAATGCCAAAGACTAAGGAACACTGACAGGGCCAAATGACACCAGACGGAAGCAGAGACCCTCCAGGAAGTGTTTAAGTGAATCTGAGAAATCAAGGTGTTCTAATTAAACACATAGTCTGAGAGACGTGGGAAACACGTGGCAGAGAATTACTGAAGTGAGAAATGAATAAGGTTCAATCCTAGTGTTAAATGAGACTTCTGAATTCCAGAATCCAGAAAAGTGTCTTCAGTCGTGTTCTAAATTTTGCGAAATTACATTCAAGGGTACAGGGAGGCCAGGGCTGTCTCTGAGGAGGGCGATGGGGCCGTGGGGCAAGTGACTGGAGCAGGAAGATGCGGGGTGAGGCCACACAGGCAAGTGTGGGGTCAGGGGCCGCCTTTATTTAAAATGCTGATGTTTGGCTCATTATGGAATTGTTCAGTAATGTTAATTTTAAAAACTGTATTATTAAGATAGTGTTTATCTTGATTGTTGAGCTATTTTGCATTCCCTAAATTTAGTTACAAATGAGTGTCTCACCTCACTCCAGTGTCATCCCTGGTAAGGGGCCTAATACATACAAGTGACAGAAAAGTCACCATCTATTATGAGTTGAATTGTGTCCCCTCCAAAAGACGTTGAGTCCTAACCCCTGGTACCTCAGAATGTGGCCTTATTTGGAAATAGTGTCATGAGAGATGTAATTGGTTAGGATGAGATTGTGGACCCCTGATTCAATATGACTGATATCCTTATGAAAATGGGAAATTTAGACACAGACACACACGAAGAATAGAACATGAAGGCAGAGATCAGCGTGGTTCATCCACACGGGCAAAGATTGCCAGCAAACAGGCAGAAGCTAGGAGAGAGGCATGGAGCAGACTCTCCCTACGATTCTAAGAAGGAAACAACACTGCTGACACCCTGGTCTTAGACTTCTGGTCTCCAGAACTGTGAGATGATAAATTTCTGTTGCTTAAGCCACCCAGTTTGCGGTACTTTGTTATGACAGCCCTAGCAGACTAATACACCATCCTTCATCTTAAGGAGGGACAGCACCCCCATATCAGTTGGTCAGAAGGGTCTTATTTCAACCTTGTAACCAGGAAAGCCGGATCATTGCTCGGCCCAAAGATGTAAATATCAAGTCAAATCCCGAGGCTGTGGGGTAGGGGTGGGAAGTTGGCTCGTTGTAGGTAGGATGAGGCAGAGTTGGAACAAGGGCTGTGATCACTGTCAGGGCACAGCAATCCTATAAAGATGCCAGAGCCAGGGAGGTCAGAGGAAAGAAACCCTCTGAGGGCTGGTGCGTGGTCAAAGCGAGGGGAGGTGTGGGGCAGGGAAGGCGCACTGTGTGTCCCCTCAGACAACAGCTGCTTCATCTTGGGAGAGCCTTTACCCATCTGGGAAGAGCATCAGTGAGCTCTGCCTGCATCTGACCTCAAGGCTTAACAGAGCGCCTACTGCGTGCTCAGTGCAGTACCAGTTTCCGTGTCAGAAAGAGTGTGTGTCAGAATGAGGGGTCCTATCACAATGTAAGAACACTATCAGCCCAAGCTCGCCCTGCTCACCGCACGACAGGCCGATACATTGGGGGACGAGTTGCTGGGGCAAGGAATAGCAACTTTAATTGGAAAGCTAGCAGACCCAGCAGACTAGAGTCTCAAAAAACCATCATCCCTCAGTCCCAATTCAGGCTCCTTTTATACAGAGGAAGGGCAGGGGGAGGAGCCCACTCTGGTGCCAACCAATGGCTGAGTAGGACTGCTAACGGTCACTTGCTTGGGGGAGGGGCCACTGCAACGCGGACCAATGGCTGAGCTAACACTCTCTGGCTAACAGCTATGCGCCCGCCCCGCTCCTATTACAAGCAAAAGGAGAGATATGAACAATGCAACTTCCTCAATCTTCTCTTAAGGTTGGTCTTTATGAGAAGCTCATGTTTGATTCTTGAAAAGAAACAGTGAGGGAGGGAGGGAGGAAAGGGAAAGAGAAATGAAGAGGAGAGAAGCAAGGATGAAGAGCTGAAGGTCAATGTCTTTATCCCCAGCATCTTATCTCAGACTTGGTCTAAACAGGAGCCAACTCTGGTCCACTGTGGATCTCCTATTTGCCCTGGTCTCCTTTGTGAAAGCCCGACACTCATGGGCCAGGGCTGCTGTGGGAGAGTTCTGTTCCCTTGCCGAGCATGGCTTTTATCTTTCTTGCACTTTCTGGGCTCCGGCTGCTGGTATGAAAAGAGGAAGAGCATCGTTCTCTGCCCTGGGACAGGAGGCCTGACCATCTCCTCTCTGGTGTCTCCTAAGGGACCTAGACTGGTGAGCTCTGGTCATTGACCCTGTGCACGTGTGACATTATCCATCACATGTTAAAGTTAATCCCTTAGAGTTACTTCTTTTGCATGTACAGAACATTCTTCTCATCATTTTAAGGTTCCTCTTTAATGGTTTGAAATCCGTTGCCTTTGGCTACAATTTGAGCTTTACAACACAGATTATTCGCTTGCTGTCTTGCTCCCCTTCTAGGTCACAATGTGTGAGTGACTGGTAGCCTTTGCCTTGTATTGTTGTCATTGTGTCCTGCCCGTCATTTATTTTAGAGGGAAATGGAAGAGATGAGACAGGCAGAAATTCAGGGAGGAAAAAATCTGAGGCCAGACTTTGGCTCCAGCTGAAAGCACATTGTCCAGTCCAGCTTCTACCTGAGGTCAGTGCTGGGACTGACACGAGGAGTTGTCACAATTAACAAAGCTGCCCCTTGTTCCTCGTGGGACCTTGATCCTTGGGCCTATACGTCATCAGTCAGAACCTGGGCTAAGTGACAAAATAAACCACCAACACTAAGTGTAATGGGAAGCTATTGTTTAGATGAATAGATTAACTTTTCAGAAAACTTTAAAATATTTCTAAGACAGTGTTTCTTAAATTGAGGTCCATGGATCACTGGCATCAGAACCTCCTGGGATACTTATTAAAAATGTACATTTCTGCCCACCAGATCAATTGAACTGACGTCTCCAGAGATGGGAATTTTAAGCAGGCTCCCCAGATGATCTCTATGCATCTTCAGGTTTGAGGTCTGGAACCTTAAGTGGCGCATGATAATATGGCGAGGTGTTTTCCTGCCGTGAGTGTAAGAACTTCAGTGGGTCCTTCACCGTTTCTCAGTGGGCTTCCCTTCCTCCCAGCTCCACTTTTTGATGGCTGACTTAAATGGCTTCTCTCCTGACTGCCTCCAAGTCTTCCTAACCCAGGGCCCAGATCTGACCACTCCAGATATTCTAGAATAGAGCCCAGCATTCATGGGATTATTTGGGTGGAATAATTACCTAGAGCCCCTCAGAGTTAAAAGGCTTCACACATAGAGACAGAGACTTATTCCGTGCCTAAGAAGTTAAATTTAGTTGAAGAACACTGCTTTGTAAAACCAAGAGGATCATTTTGGGTGATCTCAAGATACCCCACCAACTCCAGCCACAACTAAGGATCAGTTAACTTGAGGAAGACATTAACCTTTTTCCTTTAAGCAGCATAGCTTTGGGAGTCTTTGTCACAGGCACTTAACCATTACCCTAACAGACTCTGAGTTTCAGACTCAGGCACCTTACATAGATTTTTACTTCACCTTTATAAAAGCATGTTGAGGTAAGTATTGTTCTATTTGTTTGTTTTTTACTCTATTCTATTCTCTCGCTGAGGCTGAGAGTTTGTACCTTGTCCATAAAGGTAGGAAATGGTGGAGCTGGGACTGTGACTTGAATTCAGGTCTGTGTTCCTTCAAGACCCTGGACTCTCTCCCCAACACTATGCTCCCTCGCTCGTAAGCAGCTAGTGTACAAATCACACGCAAAAAGAGGTCAGCAGAGTCGCACTAGTTATCAGCCCCTGGACTGCCGGCTTGTCCTTTCAAAATTCAGCCCAAAGCCCATTTCTTCTACAAAGGCTAAGCCCCTGCCCTTAATACTTGCAGGACTGATTGTAACCATTGATGGATATCTAGCTTTCAGACTCATATATAGTGATCTTTACAGGGACTTGGAGTCTCCCTAAATGGACAGTAAACTCTTCCGGGGCGGGGCCGCCTGTGTACATCACCACCCGCGCATGCCGGGTCCCGTGCCTCACGTGGACCTCTCCTCTCGGTGGATGTTACTCTCTCTATGCAGGTGGCAAACTGGCCACTGCTCTGTGACGCTGACAAACCCCAGGGGGGATGAGAGGCAATGGGGGGATTCAATCTTTTTGCATCTCAGGGTTCTCACTAATTCTGGGAACCTATCTCGGGAAGACCCATGTGGCCAAGCTAAAGAGTTCACATGCTACACGAATAGGACTG
The DNA here is from genome assembly GCF_059928025.1 of Delphinapterus leucas. Classification (NCBI taxonomy): domain Eukaryota; kingdom Metazoa; phylum Chordata; class Mammalia; order Artiodactyla; family Monodontidae; genus Delphinapterus; species Delphinapterus leucas. The sequence continues at coordinate 16,593,244 of NC_143130.1, read as the reverse complement.
GGGTGCACTGCGCCGTGCCCTGGGCTGCAGTAAAGCAGCCCTGTGGATATTCTGCCACCCCCTTGGCTCTGTTGCTGACAGACGTCTGCTTTGTTTTCCTCTGTGACATGTTTGCATTTCACTCTCAACGTGTGCCCAACACAGAATTTTCCATTCATAGCTGGGTTTGTTACTGGTCTAATGTAATTCCTTCTTTCTCAGATTTTCAAACTGTACTTTGTCGTGAGCTAAATGGTGCCCAAGAGGGATCTAATAGTATGCAAATACCCGAGAACTGCTCTCCCAGACCTCGAGTGACTGGGTTCTGCCACCTTGACAATCCCTCTCGCCACAGCACCTTCCAGTGACCAGCAAATATATATACACTACCAAATGTAAAATAGATAGCCAGTGGGAAGCAGCCACATAGCTCAGGGAGATCAGCTCGGTGCTTTGTGTCCACCTAGAGGGGTGGGATAGGGAGGGTGGAAGGGAGACGCAAGAGGGAGGGGATATATGTTTATGTATAGCTGATTCACTTTGTTATAAAGCAGAAACTAACACAACATTGTAAAGCAATTATACTCCAATAAAGATGTTAAACAACAACAAAAAAATCCTGCCTCCTTCTCCATCTCAAAACCTATTTTGCCAGCCTCCTGTAAGTAAGGAACTACTAGAAACCAGCTTCTTAAGTCACTGTTGGTTTTCTCGTCACCAATATTTCTAAACCAAAATAACTTGTCAATGAAAAATAAGTCAAAAACTTCAGAGACATTCCCTGAATTAAAACTTCTCATTACAGAGTGGGTTCTGACCCTTATTAATCTTTATACCTCTAGTGACTAGCCTGACATTTACTAGATGATCAAGAAATGTTTGTTAATCTAAAATGATTTGCATCATTCCCTGCATCAAAGCAAGACAGCTGCCGCAAGTGGGAGCACACCGCCAGGGCTAGCCTCTGGGGACAGCGACTTCCAAAACCACATATGGTCATCCCACCCCCTGCCCCCCAGGAATCACCTGCCTCTCGCCCTTTACTGTGCTGAGAACAAATACTGCATGTTGTGGTTCAAGATGCTGAGAGGAAGTCAAACGCCTTTAAATAATTAAGGTGGATTAAATAACTGGAAGAAAAGATTTCGAGTGTCCTGTTATTTAGCTTTCTATTTAAATACTCGGCGACTACCTGTTCCTCTACAAGCCATGAATCATGCAGTGAATGAGTGATTTAAGGTGACTACGAGATTATGCCCAGGAGGGCCTGTCAATATGGCTTGCTATCAACTGCCACTTTATATCAAGGCTAATGGAATGAAATGTAATATGAAATTCGGGTTTGGAGAAAAATAAAACAGTGGTTGTCCATTGATTAAATTGGCCTGAAAGTCTGACATAGTCATCGACCAAATGTTATATTTCTGAATGAGTCATGTGCTTTTAAGAGGCTGCCAGTAAAATACGGCTTGCGTTTCAGACTGATCCCTGAAAGCTTCTGTTCCCTAGGTTAACTCCTGTGATCCTCACCTCCAAACGTGCCCAGTCAGGACTGCAGGCCTTGATTGATCCTCTCCATCCCAGGCTGAGGACCCTGGGCTTACACTGCAGACCAGAGAGGGCCCTGGGGATAAGCTGGTCCGAAGCTGACATTTCACAGAATGGGACACCTTTCTGCTACACCATCTGTATCCGTTTCCTGTTGCTGCTGTAACAAATTACCACGAACTTAGTGATTTCAAACAACACAGTTTTATTATCTTACAGTTCTGGAGGTCAGGAGTCTAAAATAGGCCCACGGGACGGGGTTCCTTCTGGATGTTCCAGGGGAGAATTCCTTTCCTCTCCCTTTCCAGCTGCCAGAAGCTGCCTGAATCCACATCCTTTGGCTCTCGTCTGCCTCGTTCATCTTTAAAGCCAACAGCGTAGCATCTTCTCTCCCCTCTGACCTCCTGCCTCCCTCGTATAAAGAGCCTTGTGGTTACATGGGGCCCACCCAGATAATCCAGGACAACCTCCCAATCTCAATACCCTCAACTTGGTCACATCTGCAAAGTTCCTTTTGCCATATAAGGTAACATATGCCCCGATCCCAGGGTTTAGATTGTAGACATCTCAGGGGGATGTTATTCAGCCTACTATGTTGTCGAAAGAGAAAATGTTGTAAACAAACCACTGAAAGTATTTCTGTCCATTGACATAATCTCATCAATCTCCAGTGAGCGTGGCGGTGAAAGCACAGAGCGTGGGCACAGGGATCACCCAGGTTCCGTCAGACCTTGCTCTGCCACTCACAAGCTCTGTAAGCTCGGACCAAATGATTCATGAATTGTCATGTTGCTTAAACATCAAAACCTTGAAGGAAGTGGCAGGAAATGAGGCAGGAGAGACAGAGTGAGCGAATTGAAGTATCATGCTAAGGAATTCCATGCCCAAATGTGACTTTGTCCTCTGCCCTGTGTACCCCTGTGTCATGGGTACCTGGGATAGCACTGCCATGATAAATAATTGATGAATGAAAGAATAGTCTTCAATTTCATGAACCTATACTGTGATGGCTATTATGGAAATGCTCTGTGCATCTCTGTCTTGCCCACTAGATTCTAAGCTCCTTGAGCAAGTGGGCCAAATCTTGTTCTATTTTACATGCTCACAACCCCTAATGCCTAATAGGTACATGCTTAGATGAACCTTGTAGGTAAGAACCTACTGTATCCATGCTCACATGCACTAATAGACCGCTAATAGATTTTAGATTAAATGCTCTCTCTGTTCCCACAGATAAATGTAAATGTGAAAGAGACCATCTATTTAGTAGCATATTTATAAACGTTCTCACCTTGTCTCTTTAGGAAATCTTTTTAGAAATAGATCCACTAGTTTTAAATATAAAATGAAAACAGACTCAAGAGAAATCTTAAAAATGCTGTCGACTACAGCTGACGTCAGGTCCTGCCCATGGCCCCTCCATATTCTCTCCAGTGTGTGCCAGCCCTGTGGCTCCCAAACGCAAGCTCCCTCCACTCCATGCTCAGGGCTTTCTCTGGCCTCCAGCTGGCTGGGGCTGTGCAGATGTGCCAGGGAGTTCATGCTTCCTGCAGCGGTCCTCAGCCAATGACTGACGGTCCATAGTCATTGTAGGATGGAGCCTCCGTGGCCCATAGCGGCATTCTCCTCGATAACACATTTTTGTTGGCTTCCTTTGTCTCAATTCCCCACTCCGTTACCAGTGCCTTCTGGAATCACCACCCAAGTAAACTCCCTGCATCAAATCTTTGTCTCGGGGTCTGCTTCTGTGGCCACGAGTCAAGGCCTACCCACGGCCACGAGCAGCTGGACGAGGCAGAGAGCGAATTCTCCACCAGGGCCTCTGGAGGGAGCCCAGCCCTGCCCACACCTTGGTTTAAGCTCTGTGAAGCAGACATTGAACTTCTAAGCCTCCAGAACTGTGAGGATTCATTTCTGTTGTTTAAAGCCACCAAATCTGTGGTCATTTGTTATGGCAGCCCCAGGAAAGGAATGCACTTTTACACAGAATTAGTCATTCCTTTAAGGAAAACTGAAGCATCTTAAGTACTTACCTCTTTTAGACACAGGATTTAATTTCTCTGTTTTGAAATGGAAACTTACATGTTCAGAAGTAGTTACTTGAAGCAGATATTATTATTCTCCTGTACAAAATACGCCAGTGGTTTGCATCCACCTTAGACTAAAATCCTCTCTCAAAGGGCCACGTGGTTCCTGCCAGCCTCCCCACCTCTTCTTGTCCACACTCTCCAGACACATGGACCTTCCTTCAGATCCTGTTCAAGCCTTAGAGCTGCTACACCAGCCGTCTTCAGCTGGAACCCTCTCTCCCTGCTGACTTCACAGTTAACCCCTCCTCTCCCTTCAGAGCTCAGACACCAGCTCCTGAGAGAAGCCTCCCTGGTTTCCTCTCTGAAGCCGCCGTCAGATCGCCTTGCTCTAATTCTCTGCAGAGCACGGTTCAGCATCTCTGCTTCTCCTATGTGATCACTCTTTGCTTAATGCTTTCCCGCCCTAGATTGTAGGGTCCACTGCAAGAACCTTGTCTGTCTGCTTCACTGAGCTTTTCCCCAGTATTAGACTAGGCTCCAGCGTAGAGTCAGGGTTCAACAAATATTTGTGAGTGGGTGAATAAAAGAATACACAAATTCTGGTGGAGATGTGATTTAGTGGCTTTTAATATTTCCTCTTCAATAAGGATTGCAAACCCAGATATGCCTGCAGTAGAGATGCATGGCACGCCTCAGTAAGAGAATGCATGGCTGGTCCACAGGGCTCAGACCCTGACATTTCCGCCACAGGGAGCTGGGGCCGAGTGTGGCCAGAATTAGCTGATTTTTTATTGAAAGAGACACACCCCAAATCCAGGTTTTCATATGAGGCCATCAGCTTTTCAATATTGTCTCAAAATATTTTAAATACTGTTCAAGCCAACCAAGATATGTCTGCCAGTCAAATTCAGCCCAAGGATCCCATTTTGCTGTGTCTCCTCTTCAGTCTTCCTTAACTTCCGGGACAATAAGAGGTGGATATTGGATAAGTTGAACTGCTAGCTTATCAGAATTTATTACATAAAGGGAAGAAAAGGAGAACAGCTTCAGGAACCCGCACACGTGCAGAATTCTACACGGGTCTTAATGAGAATATCCATGTTGGCCCCATCCTAAAAAAAAAAAAAAAGAAAGAAAGAAAAAGAAAAAATGAGAGCAGAAAGATCACAGCTTGGAGGAGGCCAGGCCTGCAGTGAGACCCCAGCACCCAGAAAATACAGGCTTCTCGTTGTGCGGTGCTGCTGGTCAGTGAAGCAGGGCCCGAGGGCAGCTGTGGGTACCGGAGCCCTAAATCCTCAACCTGTGGTTTTTAAGGCAAGAAACCCTGCCTAGACCTTGCTGCAGTGCACTCTCTCCGTGATCAGTGTGCACTACGTGTTTACTCTTTATAGATATATTTCATTCAATCATGTGTTCTTCCCTTCTTCCTGGGATTTCTGATGACGAGTATTACTGATCCACCCCCAGAGGTGCCCAGCGTACTCTCAGAGTTTCAGACCCAGTATGTGGGTGCTTCTCTTTCACGTATAGACTTAAGGGGATGGAAATTTAGATCGGATGAAGTCCCTGACATCCCCCAGCTCAGGATGGAATGGTGAAAAACCCCAGGCTGGAGTCTCAGCTTTTCTGGTAACAGGTGACCACGGGCAAGTCAGTGACCCTTTCTGGGCCTCAGTTTCCAAATCTGTAGAATAAGGGAGCTGGTGATGAGGTGGCCTGCAGATCCCTCCGTGATGTGACAGTCTTGGCTTATATTACGGGGTCTCACAGGTGATGCCACCTGCTCCTTCAGGTGTCACTTACGGACTTCAGTGATGCCCACCACACCTATAAGAGTAGAAGCAACAGGAAGTGCAAGGATCCAGGAAAGGAGGTAATAGGATGGGCTTCCTCCACCCTCTCACATGACCAGATCAGGCTGATGGAGAGCAGACCCTGACACCTATTTGTAGCAGGGCCTCAAAGCCACGTGTGTCTCTTGGAAGGAAAAGAACCTTGTTCTGGACAATTCTGGGAAGGACACTGAGGAGGACTATTTTTGATTACAGACAAACTCCGAAATATATTTGCTTCTTAATCCTTTGAATAAATGATTCATGGAATGCATGCATTTTAAGGAGTTGAATGCTTTTTGGTTGCTTTCCTGGAACCCTCCATTTCTGAATAGTCTCTAAAGACCAGTAATAAATATACACAGCCATATAGCTAAGTGATTATAAGCATGACCTTATGTGTCTGTTACATTTGCTTTAGGAAGAGTCATTAATAAATAAACATTTTCCATAAACACGCCAGATAAAATGAAGGTAATGAGATTCACTTTTAACAAGTCAATACTAAGAATAACAAATGACTTTTTAGGGGATTTTCCTGTAAGTTTCCTGAAAGACTCATAAATCTCTTCCTTCACCTCCTTTTATCCATGACTATATTCTCCTGACTAAAAATGTACCCTCCTACAATTAAAAATCCACGGTCAATTACACAGAGTTACAGGAAGATGGTGAGTGGAAAATAGCAAATAATCCTGGGAGTAAGCCTTCTTCCCTTGCAAGTTCCCTTAATGCCCAAAATGATCCAAGGCTGCAACCCTGTGTCTTTTCTCAGGGCAACTGGTGTGGAGGTGGGATCGGCAGCCAGGGATGAAGTGTTATTTCGGGAGAGTTAGAAGTGCTTTGTGCTGAAATGACTTCCGCCACCGACACTGGCTTCTGTGCCTGCAACCCCCACAGTGTCTGGCACATTCTAAGAACTCGAATGAATTACTTAAGTCTTAATTGGCCAAGGCACAGGGTCACATTTGTTTTGTCCAACAAAGTGTGTGCAAAGGTCCAGGATGGAGAAGGGAATCCCACCAGGCTTCCATAGCTTGATGAACATACCCTCTAAATTTAAAGTGGTCATGGAAGAGGAGGGATTTAAATCTTACAGGCCTGATTGAATCCAAGCTCCACACTTACATACAAGTTATGTGACCTTGCACAAGATATTTAATATCCCTGAGCCTATACTTTATTCTCATCCATCAAATGGAATACTGGCTAAATCAAAGGATGGTTGAATAAAATATCATGTGTAAATTACCGAGCACAGCACTGAACACAGCCAGTGCTCAACATATGTTTAGGTTTTTCTCACAACTCGCCCCTACACACTAACCCCATGGCTCTGATTCCTTTTGTTTTAATTCGGATTCGTCAAGTAATCCAAGTAGGAAAATAGTGTTTAACAACCTACATGGAATTTCTTTTCTCTTAATAAATTCTTTGCATAGTGATTTATCAAAGTTTATATTATTATTTGTTTTGGAACTTGGTGGTTAGAATCTAGAAAAAGGAACCATTCTAAGCTACAAAGAATTTCTATCTATAAAGAGTTTGGGGGTATGCATTCACCTTTTTAAAGACTGGCCCTTGTTTGGAAAAAACCTGTAAGTGTTCCTTTAATTTTATGGATCTAAAAGAATGTACTCTATTATTTTTCCTAGTACTTGGACATAACTATTGACATGAATACAGTTTTAACAATGAGAAGATAATTTGTTTGAAGAATTGAAACATTGCTAGAATTAACTGAACCAAAGCCATTTTAGAATTTTGTGCCTTTTGGTGGCGGGGGGGCGGTACGTGGGGAATATCGAGGGAAGGGTGCCTGCAGTGTCTCCCAGCTCTGTGTAACTTCAGAGGGCAGTGTGCTCTGGAAATTGAGGAAAATGTAGGTTGGAGAACGTTCTTTCTACCAGAAGAGAGTTCATGCTAAGCGCCTGGCCTGCGCTTTGCACAGCACAATGTGGACTTGGCATCACCTGTCATAAAAGACGTTACTAATGAATAAATAATCCAGAATAGACTGATATCAAGCCATTACACCTGTGTGTAAGAATGGGATGTCTCTATGGGAAGTGGATATTTCTCTTGTTAATTATTGAAAAAAAAGGAGTAAATTCTGGGACAGGAACCAAGAGCTCGGGGGTGGATCTTAGACTGGGCTGCAGGCAAAATGTCTCTTCTCTCCCTGTGCCTCACGATAGCCGGCATCAACTGTCCTGGGGGCCATCCGTGGAAGAAGACCAGTTCTGGAGTCATGGCAGAGCTTTCACAGGTGGGGGCTGTGAAGAACCAGCACCCAGAGCAACGGCCAGCAGCAGTAGAGGTGCTGGTACCGTAGCTCTCAGAGAAGGTGCTGCCCGAGAACGCAAGGACCCGTGGAGAGCACACAGCACACAGCATCAGGGGACCCACTCTTGTCTTAGGAGGGTAAAGAGTCTTCATACATAAGCCAAGGCTCAAACCAGCATCATCTGGGTAATAAAGGTAATCTAAGCACAGGATATATTCAGCTTCGGCTTGGATAGTTTGTTTACACATGAATCATTTTCCTAACCGTGCTCACATCAATTGATTTGATTGAGATAGTTTGCAAGCTGATTCTAAAGAGCAGATCCTTCCATACCTAATCACCAACGCTGGCATCCATACCAGCCCACCCAGTGAGCAAGCCTGGAGTTCTCGTGCTTGCTTTTACAAGACTTTTTTCCGCATTCTGCCTTTAACACAAAAAATATGGAAGGGAAGAATGTGTGGAGCCACAGTTATATTATGTTAGTTCAGTTATATTATTTATTCACCATATACAAGTTATTTCTCCATTATAAATACGGTCCTGAATTATGCTTTAGCGGCAGAACTGGTGCTGTGTTTTATTCGTGGAAGAAGCCCCTGAGATCCCCCCAACCCTTGGCTCAGTTGGAAAGCAGGACACCTCTGTGCGGCTGTTCACCCTTTGTTTGATCACATTTCCAGACAGAGCCCCAGCAAAACGAGGCAGAAAGAAAGTCACTGGGGGCATATCTAATGCATAAGATAAACATAAGCTACTGGAAAGACGCATAGGATCAGTAACAAGGAGAGAAAAAAAAGAACACAGAGCCCAGTTGGAACAGGGGAAGGAATCACTCACCAGTCAGCAGGGGAGATCACTGCACTTCACTCCAGGCAGGTGCGCTGGGCATGTTTGCCTATTAAATCATTACTGGGATTTAAAGAGCCTGTGTAAGGCAGTGCCACAGATTGATTCGCATGCTATTTATAATTCCTTAACAATGTTTGATGTTTTGCAGTCAGAAAAATAGATCATGGGAATGGTTCACTGAAAAAAAAAAAGTAACGTATTTATTTAGTTCTCTCTGCTGAATAAAGTGGCACAACCACCTTTTGTATTTTCTCCAACGCCATAAAAATGTGTTTTTGTTATGCATAACACTATGTAACACATTGTGCTGAGAGGATTCCAGCTTCTCCCCCCGGCGAGAGGAGAGGAAACAGCCTGAGGATGGAACTCAAGCCTCAGGCCTCGCACAAACTATGCTGGGGGGGGGGGGGGCCCATCCAAGACTCCGAGGGGAAGACAGGCGTCCTGAGCCTAAGAGTCTTCAGACTCGCCCTTACCAGAGGCCTGGAGACCAGGAAAGAGGTGCTCAAATTGCTCTTAAACCCTGTTTCTGGAGAGTTCCGCCTGGGCCCCTTCACGAGGCTTTCGTGAGAAGGGAATCGAGGAGGACGATGGAGGTGAAGTTCATATGTGACCCTGAACCCCCGCCCACCCCCCGGGAACTGCAAGCTGACCACTGGCTCTGTCTCAAGTTCCCTTGGAGCCCCAGCAGGAATTCCTGTCCTTTACCGGAGGTTCACCTGGGATAGGAGTGGCTGAAATATTACAAAGCACCTTCCTTTTCTTACCCCAGGTCTGCAGAGCTTGCAGATAGGCAGTAGCTATGTTTTCCCATCGCTTCTGGAGAGAGTTGAAGAATCCTCTAGAGGCAAAGGATCCCCAGCTTGAGGACAGGTAGGGACATCTGCCAACCAGAAGCAGGATTCTGGGAAAGTGTGTGCTCTGAGTCACCCAGGACCATCACTGGCTCTTTCTGTCCTCTTCCCTGGGCCTCCCTGCTGCATTTGACGCTGGGGACCTTCCTCAGCCGAGCGATACCTCAATGCTGGGTGAACCCAAGGGAAGAAGAAGGAACCTCTGCCCTCAAGAAGCTCACAAATTACAGCATAAATGGTAAGGGTGCTGCTACCGGTTTCACTGGCTAGAGTAGGGAAATAAAGACAGAACTCCAAATCAGGAAGAGGGGCTAGGAAGTCAGAACTCCTCCAGGACAGGGGCAATGTTCTAATGCGTACGATAGTGCCCTGGGCATAATATGCCCGTAATATTTGTTACACTGAGCTGACCTGAAGGCTTCCCTCTGCCCAAACACTCCCTCTTTCCACCAGCACTGCCCACCCCCTCTCCATACACTCCCTCCCACAGTGCCCCCAAGAATATGAAAGGCATGATTTGAGAAAACATTGCTGGAATGTGGGTTCAGATTCTGTAGGTTTAAGTTCTGTCTCGACCACCACCTGCCCTTATAAACTCGGACAAGTGATTTCTCTTTTCTGGGTCTCTTTCCCTCACCCACAAAATGACAGGACTGTTCTAGGATCTGCAACGTTGTTTTCATATAAAAGAAATCATTGCAGGACTGCTAAGAAGACAAGAGGCCATGAGTATAAACACATTTTATTAATCACTATCCAAGCGTCAGGCGTTTCTGTGGACACGGAGTCCATAACACAACAGAAGAGAAGCAAGGACAGTCAGTCCTCCTTCAAGCATCCTGCCAGGTGTTCTACATTCAAGAACCTCTAGTCAATTGTATTTGAGCTCCATGATGTATTTTTTTAAGTTCTAGGTAAGTTCTGCCCACCATTTGCATACCCGTGTATAGCCGTGTATTTTGCATTAGGCCCTTGGCAGTATTTTTTCCCATGTACTATCATGCAGGAAATCGTGTTGCTAGGGCCTCACCAACCGCTGCCTTAGAGGAGAGGCTGCCTGTGGGAGATTTCAAATATGACTAAGAATCACCAGAAGGGGCCAAGCTGAGCCCTGGTTCTGATTTCACACTGCTGAACAAATCTGCACGTCTGCCCATTTTTTCAGATAAAAAGAGACAATGATCAAAGACTAAACCCTACAGAAATGCTTTCCATGTCAGGCCTTTTAAGAAGTAGCTCTTATTTTATGACCTATAATGGTTATTTTTTTCCCCTCATGGTTAATTCTGAGATATAATTTGTGTTGCTATCATAAATCTATCTTCTCTTCTACATGCTAGTCGGTTATTGCAGGTGTGGTGAAACGCTACCCACCTCCTATCCAGAGCCTTGATGAATTCTCTCCTAGTTCAGAGTTGCCCGTTGATGGTCCAAGCAGAAAGTGAATAGCTAAAGGTCCACATTTAGGAGCTAGGCTTCCAGAGTTTTAATCCTGATTGACCATTTTAATTTTAGAAAATAGTTGTCAATATGATTTCAAATATTTCATCTCCTCCATTTGCCTTTCCACTGTTTCTGGGTCTCTGTTTACACAGATGTTATTTCTATACTGTTTCAACTTCCTATAGCTTAGCTAGCCTGTTAATCTCTCTTTTTATCCCTTCCTGGTGCTTTTAGAGTCCATCTTTCCTCTTACTTATTCTTCAGCTATATCAGTGTTGCTATTCAACCGTCCACTAAATCCCTTATTTCAACAATTATATTTTCAAAGTCAGTATTTCAAATTGCTTCTTCTTTGTAACTGCGTGTTCAGTGCTCTCCCGTACCCCCTGGTGATGTCAGTTGTGCTTATTTTACATTCTTGGTCTGTTTCACGTGTAATTCTGCTTTCTCTGGGCGACTCCTGCCCACCGGTTTTCTGTCTTCTATTTAGCCTGTATTCTTCACATCCCTAACCATTTCCCTTGTAACTATCTTTTATCCTCTTAGGACTAACAATTTCCTCAGCTAGTAATGTCTACTGAGAGGAGATGAAAACCTCGGATCTAGTTTCTGTCCCATTGGGAAGAGGCTCAGGTCAACCTGCAACCTAACCTTGCAACTTTGGGCTGGCTTTCTTGCCTCATGATAGGTCAGAGACCTGCTAGAATTGTAATCTGTATTTTTTACTAGAAAAATCAGGAATTTTCTTTTACTTTTGAAATAATTATAGATTCACAGGAAGTTCCATAGGCAGTATAGAGAGGTCCTGTGTACCTTTCACTCAGTTTTGCCCACTGGTTATATCTTAGGTAACTAGAGAACAATATCAAAAGAAAAAAAAAACCAGCAGGAAATGGACATAGGCGTACAGGGTTTGTATCCTTCTGTGTCATTTTATCATGTGTACATTCATGCAATCGCCACCACAATCAGGAGACAGAACGAATGTGTCATCTTCTGTCTCTGTGATAATGGCCTTGCCCTTGGGGATGGTGTAGAAATTTCCAGACCTGTCAACCTCCTGTAGTCAACTACTGACGTCCCATCCCCACTGGGCTCCTGAGGTGCCCTAGGGTAACCTAGCCTTGCAGCTTTAGGCTGGCTTTCTTGCCTCAAGATAGCAATGGGCTTGACAGGAATCCCTCTTGAGAAGAAAAGAGGGTACAACTAGGAATTTGTTCTCATCCCCTCTCCCTTTCTTAGCCCATGACCCTCTCCTACTCCAGGCCGCCATTCACCCAGCTACTATTCTTCCCACACGAGGGCTCAGCTACCCTTTGTCTTTCCAAGTTTCTTTCCAAGAAAGTTTCCAAGTTTCTCAATGGTTTGATCACTTGCCCCTGTGCCGAGAACCCTTGGATACGTATGAAGTCTCTCGCTTCGTTCATGTGAACGACGCAGAAATGGTCTTGAATTGTTGCTGAACCTCCTGGCAGGCGTCCTTGCCTCCGGTCTCTTGTCCCTCTCACCCCGCTTCTTACATTCTGCCCATTAAAATTGTCTGGTGACACTTTGTTGTCTACATCATGAACTACAGATTTTCAGCCTGTCATTTCCACAAACAGATTTCATCCTAATATCCCAGACTTTTATTTCTCCCTCTGAACCTTTTTCTCTCCAGCCCCGCAAACCAAATTTCCCCTCCATTGTGAATTTCCTCTTCAGGACTACCCTTTATTTCTGTCTTTCACCCACATGCCACCCAGCCAAGTTCAGTAAATGTTTGCATGAGTCTCCCCCCACTGGGATGGTTCTTTCTGTCCCTTGAGTTCCTAAAACAAGGCTTCAAAGACCTTAACTGAGGACATATCATTGATTGCTCTCTAATATATTGAAATGTCCTCATCAGGTTATGCATCCCTTGAGGGTAGGAGTGTCTGTCTTCTCATGTGCATCTATCTCCCATAGTCTTGAACATGATATTGTGCCTACAGTTGATGGAGGCCTTCAACTAATTTCACCATTCATATGCATACTTCCTCTGCATTATCTGGAAGCCTGGAGGCCAGAGTTCAGCTCACCCATTTTCTTTCTTCTCTCTCAGCATCATGGCCAGCACCCAGATATTTGAAGCACTATCTAATTCTACCCTTGACATCAGAACAGCTTCACTTCTACAGCCAAATCTATGAATAGGTGGCATGCCTTCTCTCTGGCATCTCATAATAAGAACCCCAAATAGGAATAATTCATTTATTGTGCCCTGTGCTAAAAAAAAAAAAAATGCCCTCCTGGGAGGTGTATGTGTTTTAAAGAACATAGGCTAAGTGAAATGACCTTGACTTATCAAAATAAGAATCTAGAAAGCAAACAGGACTCATCACACATGGGACTAAGCTTGTAGTTGTTGCTCAGAAGTAGATAAGCTCTGGAACAAATCTAATTACTTGATATCTAAACTGCCAGTTTCAATAGGTCACCCTTCATTACTTGGGAGCATGTTAAGTTTACAAGACAATTGGAAATGCTAAAGTCCTGAATATCATGATTACTCACGAAATACTTTGGAAGTTTGCTCCTGAGCAAATGTATATTTTTCTCTTCACGGTCCCGATCCGTACAGTTTCAAAGTAGAAATAGAACATCTATATGTGACTATAGGGGCCTCAAATGCCAAGACATTGAAGCAAGGATTTTACCTCAAAATCATATAGTACATGAAAGTTTAAAGTATTGTTCCTCGAAAATCATAAGCACACAATTGCATCAATCATTTCTATCTTTGACCTGAGATGTTTAGCCTTGTCAAACATTTCTAAAAGTTGGGAAATTTTTATCAGTGTTATATAATGGGAAAGAATGAAACATTTGGAACTAAGGGGTCCAGGTTAAAATCTTGTTCTGATAATTTTCTAGCTGTATAACTTGGGACACATGCTTGAACTCTCATAGATCCATTTTCCTATTCTGTAAAATGTGAAAAATGATACCTATTTCACGGGATAGCTGTGAGAATTAAATCAGATAATAAGCGTGGAAATGATTAAATAGAGCACTTTGTAAACTAGAAATCATTGCACCATCATCACTTTTCTTCATTTGAAAAGTCATAGTGCCAATGTATGCATGGCCCTAAATTAGGTATCTTAATAGATCAAGAAAGAGCCCATTAAAAAACATTGTATTTGGACATATTTTATAATTCACTGGACCACTATCTCTAATACTCAAGGACACTGGTTTTACATTAACTAATATAGTTCAAACATTCAAAGCACTTAGCTCCCAAGGATACTGTCTAGAAATCTTGATATAGTCACCTAAGAATAATTAAATGAATGAGTGTAGCACCAGCAGTAAGAGGCCTCCTGGCCTTGCCAGGTGTTGGATTTATTTATTTATTTATTGGCTGCGTTGGGTCTTCCTTGCTGCGCGGGAGCTTTCTCTAGTTGCGGCAAGTGGGGGCCAGTCTTCGCTGCGCTGCTGCGGGCCTCTCATTGCAGTGGCTTCCCTTGTTGCGGAGCACGGGCTCTAGGCGCGCGGGCTTCAGTAGTTGCAGCACACGGGCTCAGTAGTTGTGGCTCGCAGGCTCTAGAGCACAGGCTCAGCAGCTGTGGCGCATGGGCCAGGTGGCAGATTTTTGATGTGTGACTTTACCCTGGGCTTTCCTTGTCTGGTCCCTTGATACTTAGAGAAAGACCTCCTACTTTATGCAGAAACCACTCCAAAATCATCTCAGAAAGATGAGAATAGTATGTATATTTGCAAGGGTAGGAGGAAATAAATTGATCATGCATATCAAGGCTAAGCAATCCAAGGTGTTTTAAGGAAAATGTTTTGTAAAACTTCTTTAAGAAAGAAATTATATGTCAAAGAAGAGGGGTAAAGGAAGAAAAGCTATGTATTCAGTGTTTAAAGTAACTTTGTATGCAGACTTTTTGGAACAATGTCTATTCCCCTTGCTTATTTTGGTTATTTGGACTTCTCTTATAAGCTATTATGAGGTCTTTTTAAAATTATTTTAATTACTATTAAGGAAAATTTTTTTAAATAAACATATTTTTCCACTATCTCATTTGATGGCAGAAGAGAAAGAAAGCAAATCACAGACATATGGTAAAATTACAGACTATGGTTAAGTATCTCCAGTGGCCTGATAGGTTGTTCCAAGGTATATTTTATTTAGTTCTACTGAGTGGTATTGAGCTGCTCAAACCAGAACTATGAGTTAAATTGTATTTCTTTATTTGCCCACATCACAATTCAATAATAGTTAATAATACGAGTTACCATTTATCATTTACAATGGGCCATGCCCTATGTTAACATCTTTACATGTGTTATGTCCTTAAATCTCCAAAATGGCCTTTGAAGTAGACACCTTTCATATTCATACTTTCTAATACGGAAAATTAAGTGATCATGCCCAAGGTCACACATCCTATAAGAGGATGATTCCAGGTCACGCTGCTAGCAATGCTAACAACTTGACACTTATGGTGCTACTGCATGCAGAAAGTGCCTATTAGATATTAGTTGATTATGGTTTTGACAGAATACAATGAAAGTACACTTACTTGTAAAAAGTTATCTGCCACATGACTGTATTTTTGTAGACTTGAATTAAAAAACAAATTTGAAGCTATAGTGAATGTATAATAGTTGATTAAATAGTTTCAGATAGCGAAACTAAGTCTAGAATAGGAAAATTGCACCTAGATCTAGCTCTAATAAGTAATCTATATTCTGACATCATTTTACTTTTGAGCAGTTAAATTACATAGGGGACTAGAATCGGAGACAAGGTACTAAGGAGACTCTCTCCCATACTTAATATGCAATGATTAAAGAGTAAAATAGCCCCGACCTTGAATTCTCTCACAGTTTAGGTTATGTCCTGAACATTACATTTATACTGTAACTTTGTTTCCTTTTGGTGTAAAGAAAGAAACTCTTAAGGGCAATGCTTATTGAGCTGCTGTGGTCAGCTATTTATTAAAAAGAGCATATTGATTTGCAGATTATGACTGACCACATATGAACCCTTCTTTCCAGTGACATTCTTATTTAAGGTATTGATTAAGGGCTTTTCATGCAGAAAGCATTTTTCTTGTCAGTTCGGTTATGCTGGCTTTTGTAATAAGCTAATTTGATTTCCTTTTTTAACCTTTGTTTGATTAGGGGAACAGACATTTGCATTAAAATTCAAGAGAGATGAAGTCTGTCATCGATCTTGACTTCCTCATGGACCTCTTGTACTCAGCGAAAGATGATTTAGAGAATGTCAAGAGTCTGGAACAACCGTAATTAGAGAGGAAAAAAAATTGCTTCAGACTTACACACCAGTAAGGGCTTATTTGACAGAAAGGGCAATTGCATTTGGTGGATATGTTTTAGAGAAATCAAATTCAGGAAGTTTAATCTTGTTCTTAGGCCAAGTCATTAAGAGAGCTATGAGATGAACTGCCATTAATAAAGTACTCCTTAGTTAAACCAAAACATTTCCAAACAACTGAAGAGGTTAAACAAAACATGTACATTGTTACTTGCCACAAAAGAGGACAAAAGGTAAATTCTAATATTTCTTTATAAGCATGTTCCTGGTAAAATACTAACCTCAAGACAAGTTTGTGATTTAATCCCCTATTGCTGTCTCTGAGAATTGTGGGGATAAAACCCATATCAGCTCAAGTCTTCCACTGGTATACCCCAGGATTAATCAGTCCTTTTTTACGATAACACTCAAAGATATTTGCTAGTTCTTATCGTTGCCCTTGACTCTGGATCCTTTTCCTAGAGAGGAAATCAATGTATTTTGTGGCTTCAATAGCGTAGATGCATTGCTTATTCCTGAAATCCCCTCTAAAGTTCTTTGTTTGGATCTTTTCTGGAAATTAAGACTCCTACCGGGCTTCCCTGGTGGTGCAGTGGTTGAGAGCCCGCCTGCAGATGCAGGGGACGCGGGTTGGTGCCCCGGTCCGGGAAGATCCCACATGCCGCGGAGCAGCTGGGCCCGTGAGCCATGGCCACTGAGCCTGCGCGTCCGGAGCCTGTGCTCCGCAACGGGAGAGGCCACAACAGTGAGAGGCCTGCGCACCGCAAAAAAAAAGACTCCTACCATTTTCCGAGGAGTTCCACTGGGCTGGGGATTTTTAGTTCAAGGGGAATTCACCTACAGTGAACCTAGGGATGTAGTAAATGTTGAGTGGGTTGCATGGAAACTATATTAGATGGGCCCACCGGTTCCTTTTGCTATAGCTACTCAGAAAGTTTTCCAGCTGATACAGGAGTTAGAAAAAACAAAAGACAAGAAAAGGAAACAACTTGCAAGCAATTGGTGCAAAATTTCTGATTCCCAGTGTAATTGGGAACTCTCTTAACTCAATTGGATGAACTCTCATGATTCTACGTCCCTTGGTCAGCATGTCTTCGCTAATTTATTTGTTTCTCTGGAAAAGTCATTGGGTATACTTACTGAAAGTACCTTCCCTTTATTCATTGTTCTGCCAGAGGTGGTTCATCTCATCTCCATTCCAAAGTTTCCTGATTTCACAACTTATAGTTGTGGTTTAACAATCTTTTTATATTAATTTTTAAATTAATGTAAATTGATGTATTTCTCCTTTAACATAACATAAGCTAAGGTACTAGGAAACCAACTGCTTAAAAACTCAGTTCAATTTGGAAGTAGATATTTGGCATTTGGCATTAGAGATAAATCTAGTGTTTCCTTTTTCTGTGAGTAATATTATACAATTGTACACATTTTAAGGACTGCAGAAGAAATATGATTGTTCATATGTGAAACATTTCTAAATTAATAAAATAATACAACTACAATTACTTTCCCATTCCATGAAGTTAGGTTCTTTTACAGTAAAGATGGCACTATTTTTATTTTATTTCTAACAAATAATTGAGATGAAAAATGTTCCATTTATGGTACCAAGTTTTCATACTGTTAATGGTCTGGAAGTAGATTAAAACATGGCAGGAGAATGTAAGAGAAGTATTCTCATATGTCCCATATGGGCAAATCATTAACTGTTCTTTCATGTTGTGAACCCAAAAGTATCCTTATTATATTTTATATTGTGTTAAAATCAATATAATGTAATATAAAATTCATCCAGAAGATAATATATTTATGTATTCCTAAGGCGTTTTTAGTTGAGACATTTATTTGGACTTTAATTTTAAAAGAATAACACTGCTTAGCTTCTACCTGCATTGTTCCTCCCATTTTATTGCAGCCCCCAGTCCTGGCACCTGGGAAATCCATCAGACTCATCCCAATGGAGGTTTAGGGGGCAGACACATCATTTTTTTAAATCTTCAGTTGCCCTTCAGATCCACTGAACAGAATTCCTTATCTCCTAACAAAGATTTTACTAGAGTATTTTATGTGTAATTCATCAGGATAGCTGCCAAATTTTTCAAATTTATTTTTAAAAGGTAGGAGCTTTGTGGCAGGCAAGCTCAAGGTTTAAGAGGCCTGATTTTGCATGCTTTTCATTTTCCCTGTGGCCTCTGAAGTCTAGTTTATTGGTAACCACCACGTTACTATTCCTGTCTCAACTGACTCCTCATTACTAAAAGCCAATAATAATTGCTAAATATGACTAATACCACGTGGAAGGTCGCAAAGTTCACTGCTAACCTTCATTCCAGCTCAAAATGTTTTCAAGGTTAATAGATTGATTTTGAGCTGAGATATGATGCATTTATAAAATGGGAGAAAATGAAAAATTTGGCATCACGAATATGTGGATAGCTTCAAATGATTCATTTGTTACATTTGGACTGTAGCCATGAAATTCATTTGATGTATATCACATAGTTATATTCTGACCTAGACAATGGAAAATAAATTAATGATACATTTTAACATTAGACAATTTTACGAACACACACACACACACACACACTATTCCAGGATGAGAATTAGGGCATTGTAACTGACTGACTATTCCAGCTGAGGGATACCAGGCATCTAAGATAGAGCCTAAGCACTTTCAAAGATTGAGACTACACTACAACACAGCTCAGTTAAAGCTGTAATTCTAAGAGGCTGCTTGCTGATTGCATCCCTTGGTGTCCTTGCTTGGAGGAAGGACGAATGAAATTCCTGACCTCATCTCAGTTCTGTGCTTCCTGCACTTTGTGGCACCCAGGTTCTGGCCCACAGAATCTGCTGTTTTGCCCACACTCTTGATTGGACTTGACAAGGACTCTAGGGTCCCAGAGAGACCTTTACTACCTGCCTTTCTGATCCTGCCCAATGCTTGCTCTGAGCCCGTTCCCACAATCTGTTTCTGAGTTTGAATTTCAAATTCAGTTTGATGAGCTTGGGGAGCCCTGGCATCTGGCCCGGCTTTGCCAGAACCTGGCGCACCAAACAGAAGGCAGAATTTCCTGGGAGAGTCTCCCAAGTCTCAGTAGGCTTCCTGGTCCTCATTAAGAACAAGTCACCGAGGGCTTCCCTGGTGGCGCAGTGGTTGAGAATCTGCCTGCTAAAGCAGGGGATACGGGTTCGAGCCCTGGTCTGGGAGGATCCCACATGCCGCGGAGCAACTAGGTCCGCGAGCCACAACTACTGAGCCTGCGCGTCTGGAGCCTGTGCTCCGCAACAAGAGAGGCTGCGATAGTGAGAGGCCCGCGCACCACGATGAAGAGTGGTCCCCATTTGCCACAACTAGAGAAAGCCCTCGCACAGAAATGAAGACCCAACACAGCAAAAATAAATAAATTAATAAGAACAAGTCACCGAGACCTGCAGTTTTTTCCTCTCAAATGTTGTTCAATTCGCCATTCCTCTTTATTAACCACGAGGCCTAGATCACTAACTGCCCCCTCTAGCAGACAGCCTTTATTTTCCTGTTCCTCCCATCTTACTTCCTGGTTAGTTAGCCCAACCACAATGAACATCCTTGCCATCTTCTCCAGAAACAGTGCCAGTGAGCTCCCCTTGCCTACAGAGCTGCACACAAACCCCTCGGCTTGCTCTCGGTTTTCCTACCTGCGGCACCACGTTCCCGATCCTGCTGTTCTTGGGGAAGAGGTGGCTCTGTGATCCGCCCTTGACTCAGCTCTCCCCTCACTGTGTGAACGTGGGCCGGCCACTTAATCTAGCCAAGCCTTCCTTTCTCAGCTCTGTACAAAATAACACCTGCCTTCCACACTGTTGTGAGGATTAACCACACAACGCAGACAATTCCTAGCATGCTCCACGAATAAGGCAAGGGCTCCACGCACTTGGAAGAAGACTTTGTTACCGGCCTGCAACTCTCAGCACTGCTCGAAGGCTCTCTACCTACTTACTTCCCACTCACTCTTTAAGGCCATGTCAGATTCCACTGTGATGAGGACAGATAGACTCTCCTGACACAGAGGTGCTTGATCACATCCTATTCTTATCATTTCCTAATTTTTCAGGGGTGACCGTCTTGTCTTCCCCAATAGATTACAAGCTCCAGGAGGGCAAACTAAAATCTCATCCTCTGTCGCTAATTTTTTGTTGCTTTTTGGCCTCATCTGCTCTGCGCATTCAGCATCCCCTTGCCCCAAATATTTCTGAGGCCCTCTGGGTGCATCTACAGTGTCCATCAACATTTCCCCCTTGTGGTCTCCAGCCTGCGCTGAGCACCCTAGGCCTCGTCCTCCTCCAGGGCTTCCCACACCATCTCCACGAACCATTTCCACAGGCACTGCTGCCTCTGCAGTGGGCGCTGTCACCCCCCTTGTCCCCATCACGTCTGCCTTCGCTGGAGGTTGTCATGTCCACTGACCATCATCTCACTGTACTGGGGCCCCTGAGTCGTCCTCCTTGTGCCCCAATGTCTCAGGAGAGCTTTTAGGAAAACAGTCCTTATTTAGGGAAACATTTTTCATGAGATATGAGTTTATGGGAAAGCAGCCAAGAAAAACACAGAGTGACAGATACAGAATTCCCTACTCCAACTGGTAAGTAAGGCTTTGCTACTGGGTGAAGTCTGTGGATCTGGTTGCCTCTTTCCTGAGGCTGGGTTTGCTTCCAGGAGCCCTCAGTGCTTCAAGCAAGCAGACTTCTAATGAGTCCTGTTCCAGGTCCCCAGCCAGGTCTCCTTTCCAGCACCAGCATTAGCTTAGGACAGGTGTCACAGTCCTTAACAGCACCCTGCTGGACACACACAGAAAAATCAGATAAAGGGACTTCCCTGGCGGTCCAGTGGTCAGGACTCCGCACTTCCACTGCAGGGGGCCCGGGTTGGATCCCTGGTCGGGGAACTAGGATCTCACAGGCCTCGTGGCATAGCCAAAAAAAAAAAAAAAATCAGCTAAAGGTCAGTGGACCAAGTATCTTATCATGTAATATAAATAAAATAATTTGGGGCATTAAAATGAATCTGTACCATGAAATTTTATTTTTTTAATTCCTGTTTTGAATGTCTTAAATTGTTCCTCTCTTTTTTATAAAAGTAAGACTAAAGGAACATAATGTCTGTTATTCAAAACATGCATATAGGGCAATTTATAGCACATCTAGCTTCAAATAACCAGGTTGAGAAAGACTAAACTCTGCAAAAGCATATGTTCAAAGAAAAACTGATTTTTTTTGCACTTTAGATAGCAAACACCAAAATACTTCCAAACCCTACAATGAAGAGGCAGCATTAAAGAATTTTTCTAAGAATACTTCTGAAGCTACAAAAAGTCCTCTGGCCAGAGAATTCAAACTGCTCCCTCACCATTTTGGTGTCATAATTTGGTGCAGGTGAGCCTCAGCTCCAGTCTGGGATGCTTCCAATTCTTCTGTTAACTACCCCTAACCTTCCCTGGGAAGGCCAAGGCCATCCTAACAGGCATCAGGGGAACCTTGGTGCCAGAGGCCTGGTCTGCAGGAGTCCTCCCTGATTCTGAAAAAGAAGTAAGAGAGGGAGTGGGGTAGTTTGAAGAAAACAAAAAGTAAGGGAGAGAAAGCAAAGTACTATGTTTTTCTATGGCTGACACTCTGGTTTTTAGTCTCCTAAACACAATGGCTTTACCTGGTTACTTTAAGGCTTTCAAATCTGAATGTTAACATCCTACACAAACACGTACCCCAGACAGATGCATATACACACCTTCACACAGACTCTTTCAGAATTGAAAATATTAAGACGAACCAACAAGGGATTAATTTCACTGCTGTTGCCATTTTCTGGTGACGTAAATTGGGGGCAGGAACACTATGGAATTAAATTTCCACGTGATATGATATACAGACTAGAAAATGGCATGCACAGAACATTAGAATCAGAAGCGACCTTGGGAATCATCTAATTCAGTTTCCTCAATTTGCAGATAAAGAACCTAAGGTCTGGGCTTCCCTGGTGGCGCAGTGGTTGAGAGTCCGCCTGCCGAGGCAGGGGACACGGGTTCGTGCCCCGGTCTGGGAAGATCCTACATGCCGCGGAGCGGCTTGGCCCGTGAGCCATGGCTGCTGAGCCTGCGCGTCCGGAGCCTGTGCTCTGCAGCGGGAGATGCCACAACAGTGAGAGGCCCGCGTACCGGAAAAAAAAAAAAAAAAAAAGAAACTAAGGTATCGAGAAATGAAGTTGTTTGTTCAAAGTCAGGGAAATATTCCAAGCTAAGTCTGGAATTAGGACCCATTGCTCTCTAAAATCTACCTCGATTTCAGATTACAGCTGTAATCTTTTGCCCAATTTGGGGCCTTAAAGCTGAAGTTGCCTTCTCGACCCTAATGCTGTACTAGGGTATTTGCTAAGAGGTAGCCTGCTCAGGTGTAAACACGTTGTGGTTTCCACACCTCCTATGTTGAATATGTTACACAATAACTGAAAGATTTGAAAGAAATTTAATTGATACTTTCCTTATTTCTAGTGTTCAGTACTCGCATTTTTGAATTCTCTCTCTTTCTCTACATCCCCCTGCCTTGGCCCCAATTTTGTTGAGAAGTCATTTCTGAAGCTTGAAGTTTTAGTAACTTTAAGCTGTTGTCGGGAAACACAGGAAAATCAGTTGGTAGGAACCCCATTAGCCATGCCTGCAAGTCCTGTTAAATTACATGCTTGTTGCTTTTTGCTGTTTAATTCCATAAGATCATCCTTCTATCACTTACCTTGGGCAGAAACTTACGGAGACAATAGACAATCTTGGCAGAAACTGAAGAGAAACTTGCCAGGGGGTGGGGGAAAAATGGATGTAGCTGACAAATTACAGGGTTGCCTATTCAGTCATGAGAATGGAAACATGTCTGTGGATCAGTGTATGAAAAGGCCATTTAACAGGATGGGAGAAGTCACTTCAACACCTGTTTCCTCGGCAGTTGAATGCGCTGATGCCAAAATCACTCACGGTCTGAATCTACTCTCCGAGCAGAAAATGACCTCATCCCTTATTCTTTAAGGATTGCAGCAGCTAACAGGGTCTATTTTTAACAGGACTGGGAGCAATAAGCATGGCATTGACTGCTAGGAACATTTGTCTTAGAAGGTCTGGCCTGAGGCAGTGGGGAATCAGAGCCAGGAGAGAAGTTGTAAGCTTGTATAAGCAGGAGCACTTGAGATGAGAAGGGCAGAAAATAAAAATTCTGAATAAAAGGCGAACTCATTTTACCCTGAAAGTTACTAAGCCTAGACTCATAAATGCCTCTTCATCTTGCAATTAATTCTCGTCCTGGAAAAGTTTGTTCTGAACTGTAGCGGTCTGTGTTGACTTTGGTAAGGTGGAAATTCAAGCTTATTTATAGGGAAAGGATTCAGAGTAACCTCGGCAGGGCTCAGCTCCCGAGCTTCACACGTTCCCCAGGGAAGGGCTCCCTTTACCAGGACCATGCGATGACATCTTAATATAAGCCTATTTCTTTTCTGCATTTCTCCAAATCTTTAGGCTTCCTCCATGCAAATGTGTCACGATTGCATTTCATCAGAGACTCTTACTGAGCTTGGTTTTATCCTTTTCCATGTACCTGAATCAGCACTGTGTCTGCAAAGAACACAATATCATGATTATCTTGGCCTCTGAAATGTATTACTTATGCTTTCTTTTAGCTTTTCTCTTTCCCCAGGGATGAATGATGCATCTAGAGCACAGTTCCAAGTAGCTTACAGCTTTTCTGAAATAAAACTCAGTCTCTTTATTGTATCCCAAGTTTCTGGCTGATTCTTGACTTACATTTGGGTAAGAGCCTCTTCAGTTAGACAGATACCCTTCAGGACTCCCAGGGGTGCATCTCACTCAGGTATTTCCCCCACATTTGACAGTACAGGGGGAGAGACACATAGACCTGCTGTAAAATGGGGGGAAATACCTGAGTGAGATGCAACGTGGTAAGTTATAATAAAATAATATATAGGATGTTGTGGGAGCTTGAAGAATGTGGCAGTTAATTTGGTCTGAGGGAGGGAGTCCAAGGAAGGGCCCATAGAGAAGAGATGTCTGGGCTGGCTCTTGTGGTGGAGGGAAGAGTGGGTGTTTCAGTCAGGAAACAACATTTGCAAAGTCCCAAAGGTGTGAAGATATGTGACACATTCAAAGAATAGCCAGTAGTCTGATCTGGCCAGAGTGTGAAGTGCATGGGGTAGGGAAGGGGGGGAGCTGGGTGGGGAGCAGTAAGACCTGAAACCAGAAAGGTGGGGTGGAGCTGAACTATAAAGGGCTCTCTACCAGGTGCCAAGGACTCTGAACTTCTTTTGGTGAAGAGCAGAGAACCCCTTGACTTATCAGAGCCATTTTTCTTCATGGATGTGGACATCACTTGATTCTTACCTATGGGGGTTTTGCCTCTATGGGTCTGGTAACGTGTTCTTTAAACCCTTTCATTTTCCTCTTAGGCACCCAGGAAGACTACACTTCACAGCTTCCCATGCAGTTAGATAAAGCCGTGTGACAGTCCTGGCTGATGAAATGTGGGCAAATACAATAGACGTTACTCTTAGAAACATCAAGTGGAGAAGTCTGAGACTTCAAAAGACGGCAGGCTCACTAGATGGAAGGATCGTGGATCCCAGAATCACTGTGGGAGGCTACCCACCAAATCCCCAACCGGACTTGATTGAGACACATAAACTTTCTATGCCATTAAGCTACTGAATATCAGAGATCATCCATTACAGTAGTTCCCCTCTCCTGATTCAATGGCTGAGGAAATTCTTAGGGCAAAAGTAGCTGCTTGCACAGATGGAATATCCCAGTGTGTGGACAAATACCAGTGGCACCCACTCACTTTTCTCCAGAAGGACTCCCCGAGCATGGCCATTGCAGCAGATTCTCTCTGACTCTCACTTACTGACAATAGGTGTGTGCTGTTTCCCTCATCCTTTCAGCCCTGGTTGACCATATCCATAAGGCAATACAGGACCAGCTCCATCAAGTCAAATCATCTCTCCCCTTGTTCCTCTTACACCGTACACATCATTCAGGGCGTTGGTTGTGTTTTATGACTCTTTCCTCAAGGCCGCTCTTGACTCCATTTTCATTTGATTTAATCGGTGTATAAAGATATTTATTTAGGGAGCATTTGGGAGCTGCACTCTGTATTAGGTCTAAGCTCCATGCCTCTCTGGAGATAAGTCTAAATGCAATTTACAGAAAACTCTTCTACCAGACAAATCTGAGCCAGTTCTGAAGAAACGTGAGTGGTAAAAGGATGAAGAGTCACGAATGAGGAGGAGACCGTATTTGGAACTCTAACACTTGCCTGTGATGGGCTTGTAACATGTGGCTTTAATCCCGGTTTTCCTGACCATGTTGTTTAGCAGGAGCTGGATTCCCTTTGAATCCACTCAGGCTGATAATGACAAATCTTTTAGGATTTGTCCTAAAAGATTGCCTTATCTGGGGCTTCCCTGGTGGCGCAGTGGTTGAGAGTCCGCCTGCCGATGCAGGGGTCACAGGTTCGTGCCCTGGTGCGGGAAGATCCCACATGCCGCACAGCGGCTGGGCCCGTGAGCCATGGCCGCTGGGCCTGCGCGTCCGGAGCCTGTGCTCCACAACGGGAGAGGCCACAACAGTGAGAGGCCTGCGTACAGAAGAAAAAAAAAAAGATTGCCTTATCTGGGGTAAGATTCATGAATTTGAACTCTTTTCATGATCTGATACCTTAAGTTTTCCTATTCTCATGTTCTGGCTGAATGTGTAGCAAAGCAATTCACAGAGGAGGCTGAGAGTTTATTGAACATGCTGTGATTGGATTTCATGGTTTTAATATCCCTGCATCGAGCTTTATGATCTCACAAGTTACAACTGGCATCAGTTTAATGAATTATTTCTTGAGGAAATCCATAACATCATTTTATAAAGCTTTATTATTGCCATATTTGAGTCTTCTACTAAAATTGTTTTTATTAAAGCCTGCTGAAAATTTAGACAAGATGCTATGGATAGTTCACAAAAATGAGAGCTCCCAAAGGAGGCATCTGGAAAATGATCCAGCATCCTGGAGTAAGACCCTCTAGGATCACATCTTGGCTCTACCACTAAGGACTCTAGGACCTTGGTCAAGGTACTCAACCTCTCTGTGCCCAATGTCCTTCTCTATGGAGAGAGTTACAACATATCTATCTCATGAGGCATGGAGATTGCACCATTTGTTCACAGCTACCATTTCCTTCTCCTCTTTTCCAGTTTTCCCTTTAAACATCCTCATCCCACTGACTGGGGCTTGGCTACGTGACTTGCCAAGATGGTCCATAAGCAGATGAGCCATTTGCCTCATCTGAACAGAGGGTTTTAGAGGCATTGTGTGTTCCCATCAGCTCTCGTGTTCTGCCCCCCATCCTGAGACCATCAAGTCTCATGCACTGGCTACTTCTTCAGCCTAGTTCTGGAATCAGAAGACACATGGAGCAGAGCCAGAATGAGTCCAGCTGAGCTGCAAATGTCCAGAAATTCCAGAACTTTTAGGGCTGAAAATTGAAACTCTCAGTTCTCACAGGTAAAAGAGTCTCAAATTAAGACAAGGATTGGGCATAGATCCAACACGCCCATTGCTGAGTCTGCTCATTAGATGTATATGGCCCTAGTAAATTATCTCAGTTGACAAAATGTCCCTGGGAAAAGAGAGTAAAGTGCAGTCGTCTAAATCTTAATGAGATAAAAGTACCTTTGGAGGCATTTCTTGAGAAGTTATGGGTGTGGCTGTTGACTTACATGGACCTTGCTGGGATCAAGTAGATTAAAAATGATAGCAGTTATGTAGAGAGAGATATTACCAAAAGCACCACAAGCCTGGATTAGAAAAGACTATAAGTGTTCAAATCACAAAATAACGCTTGGGTCCCCAGTCTCTTGCAGATGTGAAGCAGTCTGAGACAGCTTCTCAGCCCCAAATGGCATGTTTTCCAATACTCATTTCAGGAGAGACCAAGAAGCATAATGGAAAAGGAAGAAGTGTCCAGATGGTGGAGTCAAGCACCATGGAGAACACAGACTTAGAAGTGACTCCCAGAGAGTGTAAATGGAAGAAATCAAGGCGCATTCCCTGCCATCAGGGTCGGGGAGCTTGCAGCAGCAGTCACTCAGTGGAATATTGGAACTGTATGAACCAGTGACTGGCATGGACCTCCCATTCTCCCCATTCTTTCATAAGGGGTCCCTACTCCACCATTGTGTGATCTTGAGTGTTTGGGAAGCAGGGGACAAACAACTTGTCAAATGTAAAATAGATAGCTAGTGGGAAGCAGCCGCATAGCACAGGGAGATCAGCTCGGTGCTTTGTGACCACCTAGAGGGGTGGGATAGGGAGGGTGGGAGGGAGGGAGACGCAAGAGGGAAGGGATATGGGAACATATGTATATGTATAACTGATTCACTTTGTTATAAAGCAGAAACTAACACACCATTGTAAAGCAATTATACTCCAATAAAGATGTTAAAAAAAAACAAAGGGCAGAAAGCAAACATGATGTGTAGCTCCAGGTTCTGGACTTCTGAGCCCAGTGCCTGGTAGTTCTGAATATCTTAGGGAGAGGTGCAAGTGTCTTGTGGCAGAGAAGCAACAGGGGGCAGACTGCATTCCTCGTTCATAGCTTTTTGTCCTCTCCCTGCCATGGCCAACCTTCTCGGTAGGTAATATGCTTGCTCGCCACACTTGCTTTGGGTGTGGCTGTGTGGCTTGCTTTGGGCAATGGGGCAAGAATGGATGGGATGTTTGTCATGCCTGAACAGATGACTCCAGAAGCACTGCAAGTTTTCACCAGCCCTTTGCTGTCCCAGAGAGCGGCCTCAACCTGGTTTTCAGAATGAAAAGAAGTTTGGAGGCCAGCACAGGCCAGCAGAGCTGCAGCTGACCCTCAGCCCTAATGTAATGAGCCTGAAATCAATACTTGTTTTTGTAATCCTCAGAAATATTGAACTTGTTTATTACAATACCAAAGTTAATACATGAAAGTTTTGAGAATTTGATGTGATAATAGATGCCTAATAGAGTGCCTGGCACATCCTACTTCAAAATAAATGGTGAATTCTGTCATTGGCGTCATCTCTATATCCCCATTAACCTACAATAGCTCTAGGAGCAGAAATAGCACTCTTTAATATTTATTGAATGATTGGAGTTATTGAAACTTATACCTTTTATAAAATTAAATAAGGTGACTGAAATAGAGAATCACTTCACCAATCCTTATAAAAATCTAGTGACACCTTGCAAATTGTAAGGGACATAATTGTTTGATCTATATTTGAAATACCTGGACCAACTCTGCCCATTCTGGAGGAATTCCCAACAACTTACAAGGCTCTGTCTCCTGCCTCGTAGGCACTACCTGCAATGGCTGGTGCAGGATGAGCGATAGCCAGATCAAATCATCATGGGATGTAGTATGCAAAGATACTGCAAGAAAAAAGACAATAAGAAACAGAGCGTGTGTTGGGGGAGTGGTGACACATTAAAAAGCATTGCCAGAAATTACACCACAGACCAGGCAAAAAATGGCACCAAGTGTATCACCGTGAATTCACAAAAGGAAATAAACCCACTGATTTATAAAACAAGAGTTTAAAGTTGGGTTATGAGGACCCATTAGGAGATGAAACAAACCCTCACAGAAATATGAAGAACTTTGTTTTGTTTGCTTGTTTGTTTTTAATTAATTAATTTATTTATGGCTGCGTTGGGTCTTTGTTGCTGCACACGGGCTTTCTCTAGTTGCAGCGAGCAGGAGCTACTCTTCGATGCACTGCGTGGGCTTCTCATTGCAGTGGCTTCTCTGTTGCAGAGCACGGGCTTCAGTAATTGTGGCATGTGGGCTCAGTAGTTGTGACGCACGAGCTTAGTTGCTCCACGGCATGCGGGACCTACCCAGACCAGGGCTCGAACCTGTGTCCCCTGCATTGGCAGGCAGGTTCTTAACCAGTGCGCCACCAGGGAAGTCCCAGTAATATGAAGAACTTTGGAAGAAGCACAAAGGAGAATAGATACTGCTGAGAACACAGTAAGGAATGTGGAAAACAAGAGTGAGAAAGTAAAATAGAAATAAACAAGAGCAGGAATGGATTGGAGATAAAGGGTAAATATAGAAGACATATTAATGAGATCCAGACTTAATGGGAGACTTGAATCTAAATTTTAGGCACATCTTATTCCAGGAAAAAAAACTTACATCTAATTATCAACACTGAGACACATCCTAGTAAAGCTACTGGATAACAAAGAAAAAGAAAGATTTCTTAACAATGGGAACATTCTAAAATAACAAAATTCAGAGGAAAAGGAGGATATAAAGAGGAAAGTAATGTAGGTTTAGAGAGTTCCTTATCTTTCACAGCCAGGCATCAAAGCTGATAAACCAATTAATAGGAGTTTATTTTAAAATAAACATTGGACTTCCCTGGTGGTCCAGTGGTTAAGAGTCTGCCTGCCAATGCAGGGGACACAGGTTCGATCCTTGGTCTGGGAAGATCCCACATGCCATGGAGCAACTAAGCCTGTGCACCGCGACTACTGAGCCCGCATGCTCTAGAGCCCTTGCACCACAACTACTGAGCCCGCATGCTGCAACTACTGAAGCCCATGCACCCTAGAGCCCGTGCTCCGTAACAAGAGAAGCCACCACAGTGAGAAGCCCGTGCACCGCAACGAAGAGTAGCCCCCGATCGCTGCAATGGGAGAAAGCCTGCACGCAGCTATGAAGACCCAGTGCAGCCAAAAATAAATAAATATTTTTAAAAAAGCAGTAAGCTCGTATAAAAAAAAAAAAACATCGAGAAGAATAATAAAAGTCAAAGAAAATCAGCTAGTAGAGGGAATATTGGGGAGAGGAAGTGGACATTAGCGATTTCAACATTAATAAAGTAAGGAGTCAAAGAATGCTGATAAGAAACAGAGGTCTTAAGTATACTATATTTTATAAAAACAACTAGATAAAGTATTTAAAAATTTTCATATTATCAGCAAAAAGAAAAACACAGACCACACAGTGAAAGATAGAAAAGGAAGTGTTAATAAAAATCAGAAGTATATCATTAATTGTGACAAAATGAAGATCTGTCATGTCCACTTCAAGAAATTTACCCTACAAATATATTAATATATGTGTATGTGATGTATGTAGAAAGATGCCTACTGAAGAGTTGTTTGTAATATCAAAGCACAGGGAACAATTTAACAGTCTATGAACAGCAACTGATGAAGTAAGTTATAACACATCCATGAAACGGAATATACTATACAGCAGCCAAAAAGAATCGAAGCAGCTTCAAAATCAAATTGTCAGCTTTCACAGCAAGGTAGAGAGCACACAACCATTTGTATGAAATATCATATGCCCATATCACATAGGAAGCTCTCTATGTGTGTGTACAGGTGTAGGCATTGACTGTCTCTGGAAGGATAAAGAAATGGGTGAAAACATGTCACCAGAGAGGGAAATTGGCTCTGTGGAGGATGAAGACAAGAAGAGTTCACCATGTACTCCTCTCTACTTCCTGAATCATGTGCCTGAGGACATTCTATCTAGTCAAAACCATATAAATTAAGAAATTTACAACCACCAATCTACTCTTGGTAGATTATTGATTGCCAGGGGATGCCGGGAGAGGGAAATTGGGACTGTCAGCTAACATCTACGGGTTTTCTTTGGGGAATCCTGGAAATGGTCTAGAGTTAGTTTGATAGTTGTACAAAACTGTAAAATATTAAGAACTACAGAATTGTTTGAGGTGGTTTAAATGGTGAATTTTATGTTATGTGAATTTTATCTCATTAAGAAACAGAAAATCTTTCTTTTCATAGGAAAATATATATATTTGTTTGTTTGTTTGGCCGTGCCTCACTGCTTGCAGGATCTTAGTTCCTGGACCAGGGATTGAACCTGGGCCACAGCAGTGAAAGCACCGAGTTCTAACCACTGGACTGCCAGGGAACTCCCATTCATAGGACAATATTTTAAACTGAGTATGAATAAACATTATTTGGTTTTAACAAACACACACACAATTAAGTAATTTACAGAAGGCAAAGATAACCTTGATCGTGTTATGCAAGTGCCAGTTTATAAAGGGTTGGGAAAGGGAGATGGTTTGACTCAATAATTCCCCACCAAGAATGCCTCTGAAGTGCTCTGAGTGTCCAGTCTGCTTCTGTGTCCCACTGAGAGTTCAGGTTTCACTTTTGCCTTGGAGCCACTTAGAGCTTGACTTAGAAGGGACTTGAACCCAGAGATCACCCTTGAACTAGATAGAAACGGTCCAGACCAGCAGCCTAATGCCTGCTTCAAGAAAGGGTAGAAAATGGACACACTGTATGTACGCCAATCAGACACAAGGAAGCTGAGTGTAATCACACTGAAGCCACAGTTAGAGGCACGGAGTGCCAGACCAGCCTGTAAGGCCATTGCTAAGTGCTCTTCAGTTTCTAACATTTCTAACTGAATGTCCCACTCCCACTAAGAGCGCCCTTTTGCAGACTTCATTTGAAGTGAGAAAACGTCTTGCTTTGCCTCTAGTGTGTGGATTTTTTCAGCTTTCTGCTAATAGATTATAATCTCTAGACCTAGGTCTGAAGGACAATTTACACGAGACTCTTCAAATGGTAGTCCACAGTTTGCTGTTTCAAGGCATGAAAAAATGAATCCCAATGCCTAGGAGGAAAAAAGAATTATAAGGGCAGCCTCCCTCTTGAGAGTTGAATTTGATCCTTTAAGGCCGGCAATTCAATCTTTTAAAAGGCACATCTCTGTTCTAATCAATCAAGCTTTCATTTCCATCAGCAGTAACCTCCCCATGGCACTCAAGAAATCAGAAACTAGAGTCTTGGACATGAAAAGTCAATATAGAATTTTCTACTAAGTTGACTTGGTCGTACAAACCTACCCAGTACTTTGTCAGCAGGAAATCTGATGTTCCAATGTATCATGGGATGCCAACACCATCTATCAGCGCAAATCTGTCACATTAAATGGAAAAGATGTGGTTTGCATCTGGGGCTCAAGGAATAGAGTGATAAATTTGAGAAGAATCAAAGATAAGCAACAGCCACCAGTTTGCTTTCCAACCTCTCATCTTGGGTTTATTGTTCTGTGATGACTGTATCCGAGGTTGATTGATTAGATATTCTGGGCCTTAGGTGTTCTGATCCTAGGTACTTAGCAAGTGGCTTTGCAGATGCTCTTGGCAAATAAAAGGGTCAGAAGCCATGGAGGTGATCCAAGTCCTCTGCCGTCTTCATTAACTAAGCTTTGTGTGAAGTGACAGGAAGAGTCATACAATCTAGGTGACTCACGCACAATGAAATTTACAGTACAAGACGTTTTTAAGGGATTTTCTCCCCAAGGTGCCACATTAGAAATGTGTTCAGGGAACATCCAAGTTTCCATAAGACTAGAAAAAATAATAGTTTAGGCGAACATGTTCTAAGGGTTGAATAGTCAATATTATATCATGATGGAGTTTGTATCTTAACTTACTGATGTCTGGGTAGTTAATGGATGTGAAGTCACATGGTGTGGCTTCAGGTCGAAGTCCTCACCCCCACCCAGACCACAGTAGGAGACATGTAAGATTTGGAAGCCATTTGACTTTCTCAGCCTGCAAAACAGGGATCAGAATAGCTGGTTTTCCAGGAGGGCAAAGGAAATGAAGTTTGTGATTATGTTTTGCATTCCGTAAAAGTTATGTCTGGGCAGTTTTCAGTGGTAGTAGTTCTGAGATCCTCACAAGTGCACTGCATCTGTACGTTTTATGGCAATTTCCCAGTCAGATATAACTCTTTTAAAAAAAAAACCACTGTATTGATATATGATTGACATACAAAAAGTTGTACATGTTTAATATGTATCCAACTTGATGAGTTTCGAGATAAGTATTCACCCATGAAACTATCACCACGATCGATGCCAGAAACATCTTCATCACCACTGAAAGTTTCCTCCTGCCCTCATTATTTATTATTATTTTTTGTGTAACCTAAGGTTTACCCTCTTAGCAAAATCTTAAGTATACAATACAGTGTTGTTAACTACAGGCTCTGGGCTGTTAAGTAGGCTCAAGTCTAAGGACTTATTCATCTGTATAACTGAAACTTTTGGATTTAATTCTTAGTTGAAAATTTCTTGCCACTAGTATCATGAAACTTTTTTATAGCTTGTCTTCATATGTTAACAGTATCATCATAAAACAAAGCTTTTTTATAGCTTATCTTCATATGTTAACAGTATCATCATAAAACAAAGGTAATATTGCATTTCATGACCCTTTTAGATAAATTCTGATCATTTCATTAGACATGCACTTATAAAAGACACTTGTTAGGACTGCATATTTAGATTTTCTTTAAACAATCTAAGCCTCTCTCTACTGCTTTTTGTTCAATGAATACACAAAAGTATTCTGAGTCAGTAGACTTGCTTAAGAATCTTCTGAAGCATTTATCTTCTAGGTATTTAATAGGACAAATTTCAGCAACGCCGTCTCTCTGAATCGCTCAGCAGCATGTAGATATGATATTCCCCCTTTGCTACCGACTCCTGCTGCTGAGCCAGCCACCGACATAGGGCCTGAGCCAGAAACGCGAGCAACAGCACATCAGTGGAGGGATTCCATGCTGGCAAGTCTCCGAAGATGCACACAGGATGGAAAATGAATCCATCCTGTGGCCAGAGTTGGAACTACCTAGAAATCCTCCTGACTCCCTAACGACTCTGGTTAAGACAGCCTGGTAGTAGTTGTTTTTAATTAGCACACTGCATGAGCTTGGGCGCCCCAGGATACCTTTCATCACGTGAGAAGGGGCAGGAGACAAGTCACATTCACAGTTGTTTAAAGGTTTAAGCAAGCACATCAGTCGCTTAATCAGAGGCTGTGCTGGAAAATGTTGTCGCCCAAGAAGCAGTTTGTGGTTTTCAAACAGGACAAATGGGTGTGGGCCGAAAATGTGGCATAACCACCCAGAAAGAACTGAAGTTGCCAAGCAGGAGGCATAACTACACACCCTGACGATATTCTGTTGCCTGGGCACTCCCTATAACGTGAGCCCATGTCAGTTATCTGTAAGAAAATTCAGTTATCTATCTGAAAGTGAAGAAGGGCTTGAGGCATGACTTCACCTATCAGTGCTGGTCTGAGGGCAGCACCAAGGGGAGCCCTAGACATGAAGGAGACCCCAGCGCTCCTGCCCTGGCTCTGTCACTGACGAGAGCAAGTCTTGCAAATGCTCTGGGCCTCAGCATCCTCATTCATAAAATGGGAATAACCATCCAGCTGCATCTTCCTTGCAGAATTGTGCTTAGGCTCAAGAAAACCCATCATCAAATACCTATGAGCTCCCAGTTTCCCAGAAATATAGATCCTGAGGGGGGATGGCAAGTGGGTAAGAAAGAGTATCTGGCCTTGAGTATTTCACAACAGATTTTGCAGGAGATGGAACTCAAATCTGAGAAATAATAGTAAACCATTGGACAGTATTTGCCCAAGGACTCAGTTTCAGAATAGAATCTCTAATTTCTCTAAAATTTCACAGGTAAGGAGGGAGTCCACTGAGGGGCAACAGCTGGGCTGGATCCTGAATGAGGAGAATTTGGCTGCACAAAAGGAGAGGAGGACAGGTGTTCCTCATGAGAGGAGCTGCAGTCAAGGAAGACTTGAAAGGAACAGGGGCCAGGGTTATTCAAGGGGCTATGAAGCGACTGGCAAAAAGTTAAAGAGTAGGGAATAAAATTGTATAGGTAGTGAGACCTGATTAAAGCAACCGTGAAACCAGATGGAAGAGGTATTTAGGAAGAAAGAGAAATAAGGTTCCAGGATAGTTTCAAGCAATAGTGACCCAGCGTTGAAGTAAGATTAATCTGGCAAATAATACACAGGCTGGTTAGAGCTAAGATGGAAAGGAATGTGGAAAATTATCTACTACCCATTCTTAGTAGTGGGAACAGAGAAAAATGGAGAGGTAGCAGAAGCACGATAAAGGAAAAAACTGAAAAGCATAAATGACTAACTGGATGTACAGGGTAGCCTGGGTGATGACTGAAGTTCCACTCTGGCAGTATAGACTGAGACTACTTTGCTTTGCTTTCTTGGGCCGTCATTTCAAGCCATTGCTCTCCATAGTACTGTGAATGCATTCATTGATGACAATTCTTCCTCACTGCACACAGCTGTTCGTCACATGGTTCTGTAAGTGAGATTTTCTTGATTCTTTCCATCTTGATTTAACATAAACTCCTGCTCTCCAGCTTTGCAATAAATGTTTATCATTGTGTCCTTTTCATTGGTTTTTTTCCCCCACATTATAGGGGTGCCAGAAGGAGAAGAGCGAGACAAGGGGTCCAAGACAATATTTGAAGAGAAAATAGCCGAAAACCTCCCTAACCTGGGAAAGGAAGCAGTCATCAAAGCCCAGGAAGCACAGAGAGTCCCATACAGTCAAGACGCATTGTAATCAAAATGACAAAACTTAAATGTAAAGAGAGAATACTAAAAGCAGCAAGGGAAAAGCAACAAACAACATACAAGGGAACTCCCAAAAAGCTATCAGCTGATTTTTCAGCAGAAACTCTGCAGACCAAAAGGGAATGGCATGATATATTTGAAGTGATGAAAGGGAAAAGCCTACAACCAAGAATGCTCACTTTTTTTTTAACCTGTGGAACTCTGAATCTTGAAAGTAGACTTGTTTGTAGAATTCATCATTCTTTATCTGAATCAGTACACTATTTGTATGAATTTTAGCCCCTGGATCTTAGCGGCAAGGTGCAATTCCAACTCAGTCCATTAGATGGCAGACAATAACTACATTTTCCCCATCCCGTTCCAAAAACATAAAACGACAGGATGGAAAAACTAAGCACCATGGCTCACACGTTTCTGTTTGTCCTCTAATCTCTTATAAGAAAACAAAACCTCTCATACCTACATCTATCTGCATTCCGCTGAAAAAGTGAGAAGGATTTTCAGACTATTGAGACCTGAGTACACGCACTTTGTTCTTCTGAAGTTTTTGGTTTGATTGACTGTTTGGTTTTGCCCAGGAAGGAAACAGTGGAGGGAACAAATAATGAAAGCGGTCTTGATGACAGTATGAAGTGAAATTATACTGATTATAAGACAGTATTTATTGATTGATTTTTGTAGGGCAGAGTTGGGGGGAGTTCCGGTGGGAAGGGCACAGTGGGAATATACAGACGGAAGCTCTGGTCAGGATGAACAGCAATGAGATTGTTCCCCAAAGCCATAGAGCATCATCATCCGAGAGCCTGTGCCACCGTTTCAGAAGAGCCCTGACACCCCAGGGCTGAGAAACCCCAAGTTACTTAAGGGAGGCATTTAGTTTATGCTTCTGCTTCTGGATAGAATTGTACTTCAGTTAGTAGAAAGCAGCTGACAGTGGACTTCACACCTGACTCTAATATGGAATTGCTTTGAAAAGTGACCCAGGAGGATAACTGCCCTGCGCGATTCGGTGAGATCTCGGGAGGGAGGGTAAGCACTTCAGCAGCAGCGGGGGCGCTGGGCCCCGGGGCTCCGGGGCCCCGGCAGGGACGGAGGACTGCAGGTGATGCCGCGCGACCTGGGGACGCGCCCCGGGGAAGGTGGCGGCTCCGGGCAGGCAGCGTGGACTGAAATCTCTCCAGGAAGAGGTAAGTCTTTCTTAATCGCCTCTCACCTCTTCACTGAGGAGGAGCTGCCCAGGCCAACCGCAGGCTCCAGTTACGCTCACGTGATTTCTCTTTCCAGTTTTCCTCCGGGAAGCGCGCGCGGATCTGCTGAGCATTATTACCATATATAGAGAGAAACTGCTGGGCGAAAAACGCCGGGGAAGCCTGAGTCAGTTGCCTTAAGTACGAGTGACTCGGGGGTGTCAGGACAAACCTGCCCTTCAGATCAGAAAAGGGAAGTGTTGCAAATGGAAATCTAACTGCAGGAAAGGTTGGTAAACAGTTATTAAAATTCTGGAGAACTAATGAAAGACAGGCCTTCCTCAACGTTGACTTTTAAAACTAAGTTCCTACCTTCTTCCTACATGTACTTGTTTTTAATTTAAAGAAAACAAAAATATTCTAAATAGAGTCCAGGTGATGATCTAGGACAAAATCTCTGTGACTGAAGTATTGCTGTAGGTTAAAAAAGAATGCAAAGTACATATAAGGCAACCTTGCCGACCAGTCGAAATGATTATGGATGTGTACGGTAACTGCTTTGATGTTTGTGACATAATTGTTACTGGCAGACTGAAAAATAGAACTACCAGGGATTTTGACCAAAAAGATTTCAAAAGGAGGGAAGGGACTTTTGGATGAATGTCTGGAAAAGAATCAAAAGCTTTTACACCTATTCCCAACGTTTCTGTTTTTCCAGTGTGTCCATAGCTCAGGCTACCTCAGTTTTCCACTCATAAAATGGTCATAGCATCGTTCTCTACTTAGTTTTTAGTGCTCTATTAAATTTTTCTGTGATTATGCCCGTAAAGCTTCTTGAACCTCTTGGAAGCAATATATACTCACTCTTTAAACTTTTCTGTCACAGCCTATTATCACCTGATCATCAGTATATGACTTTTTATGTTGTATATAGTGCTATTATCAGATGACAATAATCAGTAATAGTTTTTTATACCATTATATTGATGATAATAAATAATGTCTGTAATATGGGAAATTTAAACATTACCAGAATGAGCCCATGGGCTTATTCTTGGATTCCATAAAATTGGCCCGAAAGGGGTGGGGGGAATATCTATTCTATGCAAATTAACTAGGAAAATACCTCTATAATGCTGCTAAGATTAGATGAGCAAGGTAACATAGGAAATTACCCAGTAAGCATTTCCTTGCATAAAGTAATACTTTTGCAAATTTCCAAATATATCCAAAAATATAACACTTTCCCACTAAATTGACTATCTTTCATTTCTTTAAGAGAAGTTAACATTCTCATCATGGAAAAATCAAGCAGTACTGAAATGCAAAAAACAAAAATGTGAATATCCCTTAGAGTCTCACACTCCCCAGAGACCAGAGAGATCAAAAACATCCTGCCAGCCCTCTTTCTAAGGATAAACACACACGCACACACATGGGTGTGATCATAATATAATGCTCTGCAATGGAATTTCTTTACTTAATGAATTTTATGTAACTTTACAGATTAATATGTGTAAATCAATCCCATTTTTTGTATTGGCTGTAGCTATTAACTGGTAGAACTGCCTATCAGTTGTATCTCCTCCTGAAGAAGTCTTAGGGTTCCCCTCAGTGATGTTTCTTTTTTTTTTTTTTTTTTTTTCCGGTACGTGGGCCTCTCATTGCCGTGGCCTCTCCCGTTGCGGAGCACAGGCTCCGGACGCGCAGGCTCAGCGGCCATGGCTCACGGGCCCAGCCACTCCGCGGCATGTGGGATCTTCCCGGACCGGGGCACGAACCCGTGTCCCCTGCGTCGGCAGGCGGACTCTCAACCACTGTGCCACCAGGGAAGCCCAGTGATGTTTCTTGATTACAAAAAACACTGCGGTGAGCATCTTTGAATTCTTACACACCCATGACCAAGTTTTCCCCTAAAGGTAAATTATACATGAGGAATTTCTGGGTCAAATTCAACAGACTTTAAAATGTTACAGTTTCATTTCTCTCCCTTTCCTCAAAAGCCTTTACATACCTACCTACTAAATTGTACGAGGGTCAATTTTCCGTTGTTGCTGTTTCTGCAGCTGAAGCTGTTCTTGTTGAGATATGTTTGAAGTTTTACCAGTTTAACCAACATGGTATTATGATCAAAGACCCCTCCCCAAGTGTATCAGCTGATCCAACCAATCAGTGTCCGTCCCCTTGGCTTTCCACAGCAGGCGAAAAGACAAAGGTGCCCCTTTACTCTTAGCTACATGGGTATTTAAACACTGAGCCCTGAAAACGCTCTCTCCAGAATGTGGTTCAGACATGAAGTGTGGGCGACGCCCTCACTCCCCTCCTGCCCAAGTCTGAATGGTGGGATTCTCACTTTCCCACAGTCCCAAGCAATGATGAGCTTGCCCAGTCATGCACGTGAGAGAGAATCTGCAGAGCTTCCTCGGGCCCAGGATCAGCTGACCCACCAGACACAGGGAAAGAAAAGGTGAATGCGGTGATGTCAGCCATGAGTTCATACCTTTTAACACCCAGTGCTTCGGTCCCCAAGTCCATTTCAACACCCAGTGCTTCGTCCTTTGGCACAGATGACTCTTCCGGAGGGGAAGCTAGGAAGGGCATGGTGGAAGGCAGGTCCCATGAGGGAACACTGAAGAAAGGCCCCCTCCCCTATTGTTTTTTCCTCCTCTCTCTTTCTCTTTTTTTTATTTGAGGTATATTGACATGTAACATTATATTAGTTTCAGGTGTACCACATGATTTGAAATTTGTATATTTTGTGAAGTGACCACCCAATAAGTCTAGTTAACGTCCATCACCACACGTAGTTACAGTTTTTTTCTTATGATGAGAACTTCTACGATTTACTCTTATCTTCCTCTCTTGATTTATCCTTCATTAGACCAGTTTTTATATGTTTTTCTTTATTGACTAGGCAGTTCTATGTATTATTTTAGTTCTACTGGTGGTCACTATTGTATTTTACCAAAGACATGTGAGTCTACATTTCTCTGTCGGAATCTACGTCAAATTAAAACAATGTCCTGGACTTCCTACCCCAATGGGAACCCTTTGCAAGCTTTTATTTTTCCCTCCTTCCCTTCCTCTGTCCTTTCCCCAGGTTTTACTGAATAATCTGCCCAATTTTCCAGAAGCTCTGATAATTATTTTCTTACAATGTGACTTCTTTTTCAAGATTACTTTTAATTGCATCACACTTCATTTCTCAAATTTTATTTAGATTTTACTCTAAATTTTATTGGATTTTTACTACTTAGTGTCCCTTCTTGTGTATTGTATCTTTTCCTTTCCTATGATCTTTACTGTGATTCAGATTTTATTTAACTAAAGTATTTTCACAAGTAATTATCCTAAAAGCGTACATGGCTGGTATACTATTACATTCTGAATCTCTGAATATCTATGATGCTGAGTTATCATTCTTTTCCTTGTTAACTTGTAACTCTGGTAAAACCTCACACCCTTCATGGTTCTTGATATTAGAAATGGGCTTTTGAAAAATAATGCTGTCGTTAGTCAATGAACATTTTCAATCTGCAGGCACAATCCTTTCTCCAGCTCTGAAGAATTGCCTTTTATTATTTCATTGATTGTTCATTCTCTACTGCTTCCTTTTTTTTTTTGCATTTAGAACTCTGATTATTTTTAGATTAGACTTCTAAATCTGTTCTCCAAAGTACTTTTCTTTTCCCATGATCTCTCTTGTGTGTACACTCCACCAATATCATTCAGATTTTGGGATTGTCTATTACATTATTCACTGTCATTATTTAGATTTTTATTTTGGCAATTACGGTTTAAAATTTTTGTCAAAGAATTATTTTCAGAGCATTTATTTTGATGAAAACCTGGTTTGTTTGTTTGTTTAATGGATGCAGTATCCTCTCAGATCTCATTGTGAATACGAACTAGGATGTTTCTTCCAAACGCTCTCCTGGCTCTTGTTTCACAGAGGTTCCTTTGTTCTAAACGGTCATCTCGGCGCTCCTCTTCTGACCGGAAGGTTCTACTTCTGCCGTTAGTGATGTTGATGCTGTCTAGCTTATTTACTTGTATGAGCTGGAGTGGGTCTCTTTAGCACTCACATTGCTCTGGCTCTGGGATCTCCCAGGAAGAAACAGCCTCGACCAATAGTGAGTGAGCCTATTCTTAGGTGGGTTGGAGGTGAGGGCATAGAGCAGGTGGATCCCTTTCAGGTGTGCCAGAGGAAAGCCAGCTGGCCTGCCGAGTCCTCTCCACAAGGCAGGCAGCCATGGGGCCAGCTGGGATTGGAGCTATTCCTCTGGCCAACTGGAAGGATTTAGGCTGGTGAAAGGATGCCCTCAAACACAGATCTGACCATGGAGTCCAAGGGTTTCCCCGAGGAGAGGTGGGCAAGACCACACAGGCTTTCTTGTAATCTGACTCTCCCCTGTATGGCCTCTGTATTAGTCTTCTGTTGCTGCATAACAAATGACCACAAACTTAATGGCTTAAAATAACATGCATGTATTATGTAATAGTTTGCGTGGGTCAGGAGTCCAGGCGTGTCCTCTGATCAGGTGCCACCAGGCCACAATCACAGTGTTGTCCACGGCTGCTGTTCCCACGTGAGGCTCTGGATCCTCTACCAAGCTCATTAAGTGTATGGCAGAATTTGGTTCCTTGCCAAAGGACCGAGGCCCCTGTTTTCTTGCTGAGAACCGTGCTCAATTCCTAAGGCCACTTGCAGTCTGCTGCCGCGTGGCCCCCGAAGGCAGGTCACAAAGCAGATGTTTCCAAGTTTCCAGGCCAGTAGAAGTGCATTGCTCTGACTGCAGTCTCCTTAGTGTCTTGCTACAAGAGTGTCTTATGAAACATCATGCAATCAGGGGAGTGACTATCCATCCCATCAGCATTTGCCATGTGACACAATCTAATCAAGGGAGCAGCTAC
Organism: Delphinapterus leucas; assembly: GCF_059928025.1. Taxonomy (NCBI): domain Eukaryota; kingdom Metazoa; phylum Chordata; class Mammalia; order Artiodactyla; family Monodontidae; genus Delphinapterus; species Delphinapterus leucas. The sequence continues at coordinate 16,551,472 of NC_143130.1, read as the reverse complement.
CCTTCGTATTCAAAGGTTCCCTTCACATTCAAAAGGAAGGCGTTATCCAAGATGTGTACACCCAGAGGTGGGACTCTTAGGGAACCCTCTTAGAGTTCTGCCTGCCACAATCTCAAGAATGCAAGAATATGTTCCAGTTTCCACTGGTGGGATGAAATTTCTCCTTCTACGTTAGTTGAGTCACTTTAGCAAAGAACCGGGGAGGGAGAGTTATGTTTAAGACACTACATCGTTATTTAGGTAATTAACTTTCTACCTAAATGAATTGATGTTTTTAACTTTTTGTTATTGTGTTTACCTTTTTAAAAAATGTTCTTCGAACAAATCAACTAATCTGAAATGTAAATAAAACTACTTTATAAGGTTGAGGCAGTGTATCTGTTTTAAATAATAGACTTTATTTTTTAGAGCAGTTGTAGGTTTTCTGAAAATGGGGCATGAAGTACAGAGAGTGCCTGCACCCCCCCTGTACCACAGCCCCCAACGCACACTTTCTTCTATTATTAACATCTTGAGTTAGTGCGGTACATCTTTCACAACTGATGAGCCAGTATTGGTATACGATTATTAACTCAAGTCCATAGATTCCATTAGGACTCACTCTTATTGTTGTATGGTCTATGGATTTTGCCTGATTCATAACTGGCGTTTGACATGTATACATGTACACAGCATCCATGACATGCATCTACCACTGCAGTACAGTATAGTTTCAACTCTGTATTTTTTGATCAAAAAAAAAATTTTAAACCCAATCTTTGTCCTGTCATGGATCACTTATATGATCCTTTCAGGCAAATGTAGGGTGTCCAGACAGCTATGTCGTGGGTTAGCACATAACAGAGCCTTTTGTGACTGCATAAAGGTTGGCCTGAGAGCCCTGATATCCAAAATCAATTATTAGGCATGACGTGGTTCCATCTGTTTAAGAACGCAGTCTCTAGGGAGGGAATTTTAAGACAGAGAGGGTAGTTTAGGTAATAATACTAATAGCATGATCCAGCCCAAAGTCTAGCGGCACAGCAGGACAATGAGTTGTCAGAAATAAAATTATCTTGAGGATGCCCTGCGAAAGATTGTGGAGAGAATGAGAAGTCAGGGAGAAAATATTTCATAAGACACGTCTGATAAAGGACTGTTACCCAAAATATAGAAAGAACTACTAAAACTCAACAGTAAGAAAAGAACCAGATTTTAAAATGGGCAGAAGATCTGAATAGACATCTCACCAAAGAAGATACACGGATGGCAAATAAGCATAGGAAGAGATGCTCTACGTGACGTGTCATCAGGGAAATGCAGATTAAAACAACAATGAGATACTAACACACACCTATTAGAATGTCCAAAATCCAAACACTGATACCACCAAATGCTGACGAGGAGCGTTTGAACTCTCGTTCATTGCTGGTGGGAACGCAAAATGGCGCAGCTCCTTTGGTAGGCAGTTCGGCAGCTTCTTACAAAACTAAACATACTCTTACCTTATAATTCAGGAATCACACTCTGGTATTTATGCAGATGAGTTAAAAACTTATGTCCATATACCAAAAAAAAAAAAGTTCTCAAGCCACGAAAAGACATGAAGGACACCTAAATGCATATTGCTAAGTGAAAGAAACTAGTTGGAAAAGGCTACATGCTGTATGATTCCAATTACATGACATTCTGGAAAAGGCAAAGCTATGGAGACATAAACATAGTGGTTGCCAGTGGTTAGGGGAGAAGGAGGGATGGATAGGCAGCCACAGAGGATTTTCAGAGCAGTGAAGCTATTCTGTATGACACCACTTCAGGGCAGCTCTCTGCACTTTCTGCTCAGTTCTGCTGAGAACCTAAAACTTTGGTTAATCTAAAAAACAAAGTCTATTTAAAAATTATCTTGAGGAAAATGTGTTTCCAAGCCGGTAACCCAGACTAAAGCCGAGCCCCACAGTATTTGTGAAGGCTGGCTTGAACACATATGTGGCTGGTGCTAAGTGTTCCTTCCAACCCAGCCGCTCTGGCTGGCACAAAGCCTTTTTTTTCCCTGGAGCGATGGCCGTGTGTGGCTGTATTCACTGTAGAGGCAGCTTGATTGAGCACAGAGCAAACTCAACTAAGCTCATTCTCTCTAGGACTACGATGGGGATCAAGACAGAGCAGTATTGTGTGGAGTAGACTAGCCGCCTCTTTTCCCTGAGGGTGACAAACATGCAACGAAACTCCATTTGGCAGTGAGAAACAATGGCAATGCTAAATTGTTCAGATATAAGTATTGTGCTCTCTTGGGTATAGGAAACAGACCTTTGAAGGTCACTGAAACCCAAGGGGGTGCTTAGGTGAATCACAAGTGTGATGGAAGGGAACACTGAAGGAAGGTTTAGACACTGATCTCCTAGATAACCTTGGAATTGGAGGTTTCCATTTATTTTGGAAAAGTAACATCCACTCACACGTGACATTCCAGATCTAAGAATGTGTAATTTATTTTTTTCTGAATTCTTTGATTTTGCTTTATGTCCTTAAATTGCCATCTATATATTTGGAACTCAAGAGTATACTTTGCACAGGAGAGGGGTTTGGGAAGCAATCCATCCACCTTAGAGTCTATATAAAAAGTAGTTTAGTTAACATTGTATCCACAGAACTTTTTATAAGGTTGCTTCAACCAGATATCCTACCTATGACTCCAGAGAACAACAGCTTGAAATCGTAGCGTATTTGGCATATAATCACGTGCCTCTGCTTTCTCATTAGTGTATGGAGATCCCTAGGGAGTATCCACAGCAGGATGTAGCAAGGAGACCCTGCAACGGCTGCTTAGATGGAGTCTCTGAGTTGCTTTGGTTCTGCTTTAATGTCACTGGGTTCTTATGCTCGTTTGTTTCCTTTCTTCTTCAGCTTCTTACTTGATTAAAAACTAGTCAGGCCACACCATCAGAAAGGCTACGATAAAAAAAAAAAGGAAGGAAGAAAAGAAGGAAGAGAGGGAGAGGGAGAGAAAGAAAGGAAGGAAGGAAGGAAGGAACAATGTAATTGTTTGCTCTCCTCATTGTATATTTTTCACATTCAGATATAGATTTGATTCTGAAATCAGAGTATCACAAAATATGAAAGCTGGAAGAAAAATTGTTTAGCCTAGTAAATTATTTAGCAAAGTAATGTTTTTTCAAATAAAATTCTACAGGGTTCACTAATATAGCAAAATAAAATATTAAAACTGGTACATAGGGCTTCCCTGGTGGTGCAGTGGTTGAGAGTCCGCCTGTCGATGCAGGGGACACGGGTTCGTGCCCCGGTCCGGGAAGATCCCACATGCCGCGGAGCGGCTGGGCCCGTGAGCCATGGCCGCTGAGCCTGCGCGTCCGAAGCCTGTGCTCCGCAACGGGAGAGGCCACAATAGTGAGAGGCCCGCGTACCGCCAAAAACAAAACAAAACAAAACAACAACAAAAAAACTGGTACATAGCCTTCTTGGATAGTCAGTTTTCATGGCTGGGCCAAAAACATGACATCAGTTGTGGAAGACTTATGCATATTCAAAAGCTCCTGATTCCTGAGGTTCACCTGAGCTTTTAGGCATCCACAGAGCACAGGTTGAAACCCCATATCTAGTACTACCCCTTCGTTCTACAGATTTAAGTGATCTGCCTAACACACATAACTTTTTTGTTGTGATTTTCAAAAAATAGTTCTAAGTTGCAATTGAAAATTGAAATCGTTTATTCTTTTACTCAGTTTTATAAATCTGTGAAGCATTTGAAGATTAGAAAAGTCGGAATGTCAATGAAGCCAGTTAGCTCAATATGGTAGAGTACAAGAGTATGGACTTGGAGTCCAAAAGTCTAGATTCTGGTTCTAACTTTGCTGGTCACTAGTGTGTGACTAGAGAAGAATCAGCTCACCTTCCTGATCTTGATGCTGTGTTATGTCTGAAAGTAAGGATAATAATGCCCAATGCACCTAGTGTCTGAGGCTACCATGTACATGTTAGTTAAGTTTATATTTTTGAGGATGTTTTCGCCATGGTAGAAGAAAATGATAATAGCGATCACCAAAACGGAGTTCTTTTAAGTTTTAATAAGATGGTGTATACATTTAAAGCTGTATATTAATAAATGTTAAAAGTTTATGTTAGTCTAAATATTTTTAATTTATAAAAATAAAGTGTTATCAATTTTTGAAAAGCCAAGTATAGTCTGTGAACAAGTTTTGAATTCTACAACTGTCATTGGGCAGGGATTTCTAGAGATTTAAAATAGTGGTTATTCCCGGGCTTCCCTGGTGGCGCAGTGGTTAAGAACCCGCCTGCCAGTGCAGGGGACACAGGTTCAAGCCCTGGTCTGGGAAGATGCCACATAGCCTCGGAGCAACTAAGCCCATGCGCCACAACTACTGAGCCTGCTCTCTAGAGCCCGCGAGCCACAACTACTGAAGCCCACGCACCTAGAGCCCGTGCTCCACAACAAGAGAAGCCACTGCGCGCACCGCAACCAAGAGTAGACCCCGCTCACCGCAACTAGGGAAAGCCCATGTGCTGCAACTACTGAGCCTGCGCTCTAGAGCCCATGAGCCACTACTGAGCCCATGTGCCACAACTACTGAAGCCCGCGCACCTAGAGCCCGTGCTCTGCAACAAGAGAAGCCACCACAATGAGAAGCCCGCGCACCTAGAGCCCGTGCCCCGCAAGAAGAGACGCCACCGCAATGAGAAGCCCGCGCCCCGCGACAAAGAGTAGCCCCAGCTCACCGCAACTAGAGAAAGCCTGCGCGCAGCAACGAAGACCCAACGCAGCCAAAAATAAATAAATAAATTTATAAAATAGTGGTTATTCTTGCATCAGTCAATTTCCCCTTCACAGTAAGGAAAATATAATTTATTCGTCCCGCAAATTTATGATCACTCCATCTACTCAGAGTTCAGATTACGTAGTTCTTTCTCTTAATCAAATTTACATTTGGAATACAGGGTTTTAAAACATTAAATTTATTCTATTAAAATAGTTCTATTAATTTAAAGATTTTAAGCTACATGCCTTGATAAGGTTATTCCTCTTCTGGAATGAACAGAAGCACAGAACAGGTAACAATAATTCTTATTTCATACTGATTCCTTTAGATAATCATCAAAACAACTAAAACAGAACACACCCCTACAAAATGTGAAATTATCTTTCTCTGTCATGGGTTCTTTTTTAATGGTGCTTTTTAATCAGCAATTTTTAAAGAAAAATCAGTGCTCTAGGGCAGGGATTGGCAAACGAAGGCCTGCAAACCAAATATAGCCCACTTCCTGTTTTTGAAAATGAAATTTTATTGGAACACAGCCATGCTCATTTGCTTATTTACATTTTGTCCATGGCTGCTTTTGCACTTTGACTGCAGTTGAATCATTGCTACAGAGACCATATGGTTTGCAAAGCCAAAAATATTTCCTATTTGATCCTTTGTGGAAAAAAATTGCCCACTCCTGATCTAAGGACTAAGTACAGGAAAAAGAAATAGATGGTCCACTTTCTTGCAGCAGTGGTTTAATCAAAAGGTTCTAAAATATAAATATTCCACACTGGGTTGAAAAGCAGGCATTCTGCCTAATGCTTACGAAAGCCTTACCTTGAAAGGTCACCCTGTGGTCAGTGTTCATTACTGCTGGATGCCAGGAAGTGTGAGTTCCTTTCCTCTGTCTGTGGAAACAAAGACCAAGTAGCTGTGTCCAGACTTCTTAGGTGATAAGATTTTTTTTAAGGACAGACAACAGTGATACATAAACAACAAATAACAAAATGATGCAGAGCCTTTTCACAGATTTTTGGATGGGTGTTTGGACCACCTTGACCTTAGTTGACTTTGAGAAGCTGCTTCTTTGGGGCCTCAGTTCTGGGGACGACAGAGGATGGTCAGTGGCATCGCAGAGGTGTCTTTCCTACGGTCCCCTCTCTGCAGTCTTGGGAGAGGATTCTCTCCTTTTGTAGGAAAAATGTTGACTGTACTGGCCACAACCTTAACCCTTGTGTACGGCCAAGCCTCCTGCGGGTTCCACTCTTTTCAGACGTCGTCGCTATGTAAGGCAATACATTCCACTTTTGTTTAAGTGCTTTGAGTTGGGTTTCGATTACACACAATCACAGCTCTTCTTCATCTGAATGTCTGCAGCTCTAACATCCTATGATTTTTTTTCAATTTTTATTGGAGTATAGGTGATTTACAATGTTGTTAGTTTCTGCTGTACAGCAAAGTGAATCAGTTATACGTACATCCACTCTTTTTTAGATTATTTTCCCATATAGGCCATTAGAGAGTATTGAGAAGAGTTCCCTGTGCTATACAGTAGGTCCTTATTAGTTCTCTATTTTATATATATGTACTTAACGTCTCCACAGAGACTTTATTTTTTTTTAATTAATTTATTTATTTTTGGCTGTGTTGGGTCTTCATTGCTGTGTGCGGGCTTTCTCTAGTTGCAGCGAGCAGGGGCTACTCTTCGTTGCGGTGCGTGGGCTTCTCATTGCGGTGGCTTCTATTGTTGCGGAGCACGGGCTCTAGGCACACGGGCTTCAGGAGTTGCGGCTCGTGGGCTCTAGAGTGCAGGCTCTATAGTTGTGGTGCATGGGATTAGTTGCTCTGCGGCGCGTGGGATCTTCCCGGACCAGGGCTCGAACCCGTGTCCCCTGCATAACCACTGCGCCACCAGGGAAGTCCTATCTATTTTATATATAGTAGTGTATATATGTCAATCCCAATGTTCCAATTTATCCCCACCCCCACCTTATCCCCTGATAACCATAAGTTTGTTTTCTACATTGGTGACTCTATTTCTGTTTTATAAATAGGTTCATTTGTACCATTTTTTTAGATTCCACATATAAGCGATATCATATGATATTTGTCTTTCTCTGACTTACTTCACTTACTATAATAATCTCTAGGTCCATCCTTGTTGCTGCAAATGGCATTATTTTGTTCTTTTTTATGGCTGAGTAATATTCCATTGTGTATATGTACCACATCTCCTTTATCCATTCCTCTGTTGATGGGCATTTAGGTTGCTTCCACGTCCTGATTTTCCACCCCCAGGAAGCTCATCTCTGAGGGCTGCTGCTTGTGATGTTTTAACATCAGACCTGCATTAAAATTGCAGCTCCACCATTTGTTCGTTGTGTGAGCTTTTGAGCTTCAGGCCTTACCTCTATAAAATGGAGATAATAATACCTGCTTTCAAGATTGTTGTGATGGTGAAAGGAGATTGAATATTTGAAAAGCGTAAGGCATAGAGGAGACAATAAATATTCTGAAAGTGTTCCCCTAGTCGTCCTCAACCATATCAGGAACAATGGAGTCAGAGGTCCTAACCCTCACCTCCTCCAACTCATCCTATGCATACACATTCTTCTAGGATTAAGTCAATGGTTTCTCCTTTGGGAAGCCTTCCCTGCCCACCCACCACTCACTAAGCTTAACTCAATGCCAGTTCTCAATGATCTTACAACCCTCTGAGATTAGCACTGACAACACTTATAGCACTTAACCCAGCTTTTAAGACTAGTTTTCCACTTTATTTATAGTAGCAATAGATGTTCATTATTTTAAAAATTGGAAAATATAGAAAAGTACAAAGATAAGCATAATAGATGCACAAATCAGCCATATTCCCATTCCTACAATTCAGGCATAAGTGAGAGATAATTCCGTGTCTCTCTCTCTCTCTCTCTGAACCTACATGTATTGATATTCATATGCTTTCAGCTGCAAGTAAGAGAAAACCAGGACTCAATATTCATTTGTCTTAAACAATCAGAAATAATTGGCTCACGTAAGTCCAGAGATAAGGTGACTTCTTAAGAAGGACAATTAATTAAAAGTCAGTCTCAAGTTATAGCAACAAGGAACTGGAACTAAAACAAATTTAATATTCCTTAAGTACTATTTTGAAGACTAAATGAAAATCAGTCAACTATATCTAAATATCTAAATAGTTGAAATAAGTGAGTAAATTCAGCAAATTGGGTATATGGGGAATTGATTACCGTGGGTGGGCATTTGATGAGTTGACTTTTGGCCACTGACCTACAGTGGATGATGCCAAGGTTGAGCGCCCAGTGGATTAGCAACCGCCCCCTCCCCTATCTGGGCCTTCCCATCTTCCCGCCTTCTCCTGGTGTCAGCTCAGCCCAGCCTCGCTGCGTGGCAGCCGCGTGGTGCAGACATCATGTGCAGACCCGCCAACGTTTAGTAGAAACAGAACTTTGGCTTCTTGCGTCTCTTTTCAAGATGGAGGAAAACTTTTCCAGAAGCTTCCTCCCCTCCCCAAACATTTCACTGGCCTGAAATGACCTCATACCTACCCACGTCTCAACCTACCACAAGGGGCATTCATGGCGACCACTGGTGATGGGCTCCCCAGAGCAGGGCTGCTCCCTGAAGCACACAGCTATGCAGAGGCAGGTAGAAACCTGGACAAGACCATGTTGTTCGGGAAGAGGAGGGAGATGGGGCTGGGAGGAATCAACAGTTCCTGCTACCACATTTTTTTTTTGCGGTACGCGGGCCTCTCACTGTTGTGGCCTCTCCCGTTGCGGAGCACAGGCTCTGGACGCGCAGGCTCAGCGGCCATGGCTCACGGGCCCAGCCACTCCGCGGCATGTGGGATCTTCCCGGACCGGGCCACGAACCCGTGTCCCCTGCATCGGCAGGCGGACTCTCAACCACTGCGCCACCAGGGAAGCCCTATCACATCTTTTTGATTTAACACATATAAATTTCCCCATGACATTAAATGTTTTTGAAAACGTGATATTAACTAAAAATATAATTGCACGAAAGCATCATAGTTTATTTAACAAGTTCCCTGTTGAGTTAGGGCAGTTCAAATGTTTCACTATTATAAATCACTCAGTGTTTTGTCCTAAAACTATCATATTAATGTTCATAAACCCATTTCCTTGAAAAATGCTATTTCTCTTACTGAAATAAGTATTGCCATTGATAGTTAGGTGTCCTTAATTGTTCAAGAAAAAATTGTATGTATAACTTATATTACACGTACAGCCTTTTGTAACCTTTACTACCAGCTCCTTTGTTGACTCACTTTCCCCCCTAACTAGAAGAGCTCTTGGCCAACTCATTTCAACAAATGTTTACCGATGATGTTGTCAAGCCCCACAAAGTGAATAAGAGCTAATCTCTGCCTTTTTGAGCTTATAGTTTAGTAGAGTTTTTCCTGAGTTAACCCTCAGCAGGTAGCAGTCTCTCGATGACCAGAGCTGTCTGATCCATATATTTATTTAATATTTCTTGAGCATTTATTGTTCTCCAGGCCCTGTCCTAGGATCCAGGGGTGCAGTGTCCTCTTGGAACTTGGTAGCATCCCTAGGCACTGAGAAAGCAGTCCAAGTGGATCTTTCAAAGTTGTTCCTCCTACCTATTTTTCTCAGGCCCTTTGTCACTCAGAAAGGAAACATCTGGCCTCCCTGCCTTTTTCTGAGTACTTTTGAAGGAATAGATTCATATATATTTTCTTGCTTTTGGCCTTGTCACTGATGTCATAGATAATGTAACTTTCTCAACAAAGGCCTCAGTCAGAAACTTTAGTTTGACAGTCTTTGTTTCCTAATGCAGTTGGTAGGAAGGCAGGAAGCGCTGCTCACAATGAACTTGGCCAGCTGTGGCTGCAAACCGCATGGGAGAACTCAAATCCTACCGACCCAGCCAGCCGACTGCATTCTCTCCTGGGACCTGGAACCTACCCAGGCAGTGAGAGGCCAGAGAGCGCTGGGTTCTGACTTGGGACTTCCGTTCAGTTTGGAATTTTTCAGGACAAAATTTCATGCTTACAAATTTCATGCTTAAACACAAACAGCTCTGCAGTTGCCCAGGTGAACTTGTTTTCTTTAAATTTTACTGAAGTATAGTTGATTTACAATGTTGTACTTAATTTCTGCTGTACAGCAAAGTGACTCAGTTATACATATATCTGTTCTTTTTCATATTCTTTTCCATTATGGTTTATCACAGGATATTGAATATAACTCCCTGTGCTAGACACTAGGATCTTGTTATTCATCCATCCTGTATATACTAGTTTGCATCTGCTAATCCCAAACTCCCACTCCATTCCTCTCCCTCCCCCCTCCCCCCTCCCCCTTGGCAACCACAAGTCTCTTCTCTATGTCTGTGAGTCTGTTTTTGTTTTGTAGATACATTCGTGTCGTATTTTAGATTCCATATATAAGTGATATCATATGGTATTTGAACTTGATTTTAAAAAAAGATATAAACATTTCATTTTTACCAAAATAAAATTAAAAGAATCTTTCTACCTTTTTGTGGTCCACCTAAACCTACACAGTTAATAATTCCTTTTTTGACTCAGGGACTTGATTGGGGAAAAGAAGATCTTGATTCATAGAATTTTAGAGTTAGAGGGACCTTGGAAACGATCTTGTCCAATAATGCGCAAGCCCGGCTGCCCATCCAAACCACATGGGAAGTTTTTATGAATATAGTTTCCCAGGCTCCACCGGGGCCAAAGGAGTCAGATTCTCAGGACATCAGGTCCCAGTGCCAGAAACGTTGGTCCAAACCTCACATTTCACAGATGATGAAATTATGGGCCAAAGATTTGTGGAGTCACACATTCATATCATGTCACTGGGGTTGATACATTTTTTTACTCAAACATAAGCCTCTTTCTTTAGTTTATTACCCGAGAAATTTCACGGAAGCTGGAAGAGAGGCACTGCTGAGTCTTGAATCCTCGTAAGGACATGGAGAGAGGTCAGTAAATGAACAGCAGGGGCAGAAAAAGCAGGAGAGCCAGGGAGGTCTGCAGAGTCCTCAGCGAGATGGCAGAAGCCATCAGCAGGCGGTGATCTGAGTGGCAACAAGGCAGTCTGTCCTGCTCCAGGAGCAAGGCCTGCCCCTGGCCTGCACCCCTCCTTTCCTGCACAGACTGCAGAGCCGGGAGGGGCTGAAGGAATGGCGCCTGCAGAGCAGCATCAGGTAGAGATGCAGCAGCAGGATCTGACATCCGGTCTGGTGCCGGGAGAGCCTGACCCAGGGCGACGTAACCGTGACTCAGGCGGCCACTCAGCTCCCCCAGCGCACAGCCGGCACTCCCTGCCCTGCAGGCAGGAAAGAGGCGTAGGTTCAAGGTGGCAGCACTACACACACCTTTAGCTGAAGCCCAGGCCTGCCTGTAGCCTCGGGCTGCTCTTTTCTGCTTAATGTAGATAAATACAGAAAAGTGGCATGATATAGCTTTTTAGTAGAAAAACAGCAAAGGTTATTATTATTTTTTTAATGATACATATTTTAAAAAGCAGACTTAAATAGAATTGAAAGGAAGATAACTTGCTGGGACTGAGTTCTCCAGTAAGATGCATTTGTTCCGCAAGTATATATGGAATACCTACTATGCACAAGGCAGTGTTCCAAGCGTTGGTTTCTGGAGCTTACATTCTCAGAACTGAAATCATAAATATCTTGGTAATTAACAAACAGTGAATAAATGATGGTTTCCTTTCCTTGGAGTAACAGCTTCCTGATGTTTTTTGAGCTCTGCTTATTTCAGTATTTAAAAGAGCAGCAATTTAATGAAATGAGAAGACCTGAAATAAAGATTGTGGCATCCTAGCAAATAGAAAGGAGGCATTAGGTTAATTGTGCTCTTACGTAGCATGTTAGACGGAACTCCATAAAGCCACACGTTATTGTGAAAAGCAAAATTTTGTAAAGTCCAACCAAGAGTCAAAATCCACAAAGTATAATACTCCACGTTGTTTTACTCTTGTGTCAACGTAAAAAGTGCTGATATATAATTTTAACAATATTACCAATTGCTACAATTTATCGAATACTGTGTGCCAAGCAGTGTGCATTTAAAAAATTTAATCCTGGGGCTTCCCTGGTGGCGCAGTGGTTGAGAGTCCGCCTGCCGGTGCGGGGGACACGGGTTCGTGCCCCAGTCCGGGAAGATCCCACATGCCGTGGAGTGGCTGGGCCCGTGGGCCATGGCTGCTAGGCCTGCGCGTCCGGAGCCTGTGCTCCGCAACAGGAGAAGCCGCAACAGTGAAAGGCCCGCGTACCGCAAAAAAAAAAAAAAAAAAAGCAAGCTCACTGCTCCTTCCTTGGTCCTTTCACGCCACATAGAGAAAGCACCTTTAACCTTCTAGCTGTTTCACTTTGAGCCATCCTGTGTGTCTCTTCTGCCTTCGGTTTTGCCTGTCTCTTTCATTTCCTCTCTCTGGGATGGCTCACGTACTCTTTTGCCCCTCTCTCCAGCCTCACTTTTAGGACAGTTTCTCTGCCCCTTATGTTTGACTTTCAAGTTTCATAAAGTGGGAAAGAGAAGAGCTATCAGTACATATTTCTGTGAAAGAAAACATTATCAGAAGTCCTCTAAGGAGAAGAAAACTAGAATAATACTGAAGATTGCACTTTCCAAGGGAACCTACGATAAGATCCATAAAAGATTTTTGATAATTTTATAAATAACTAGAATTGCTGTGGACTAATGAGTTGAAAAGTTTGAAATGTTACATCAACATTTACTAAGAAGACACTACTCACAGTAAAAGATTTTGTGATGAAATTTAGAGTAAAAAATTTTTTAAATTCTACACTGGCAGTGTCGCAAGCTCAAAAGCAAACTGCAAATCTGTCAATACTTGTAGCTAGAGGCAATATTGTCTTATTTTACAAATGACAAGATTACAGGAAAAAAAGAGGAAAGGGAATTTATTTTCAATGAGTTACGGGAAGTTCAAAATTTCAAAATATAAGTACAGGTATCCAACCCAACACTGGTAACATCAAAATCTAATCAAAATGGAATAGTAACAAAAGCTGTTTTCCTTCCCATCCATTTTTGCATAACATCCTGATTGACCAGCTGCAAGCATTTTAACATGCTTGAGATGGCAGCTCTAATTTACATCGCAGGCTCTCTCGGATTAGTCATCCTGCTGTAAAAGCTGTGGCCTCGAGTAAGTGTAATCTTTGATGAGAATAATGTCATTAAGTATCTCTTGTAACATCTGAAAAAAATCTGCTTTCTGCTTTGTCAGCCTAGTGCTAGCCCCAATTTTTCTCTTTAATAGCCCAAGGGGAAGAGCACCCATAGCTCTGAAAATCTACAAGTCTAGGGAGGGATGAGAAATCACGTAGCATGTTCCTCAGGCTTCCAGTCTGAATGACCTAAACTATTTAGTGGCAAATAAAAATATAGCCTGCTTGTAAAGATCTCTGGAGATGATTATGCAATGACTAATTCCTACTCAACAGTTCTTTGTCTTATTTAACCAGAATCCAAGGGCTGAGTACATTGCATTTCTCCGCTGAGAAGCAGGAGAGCTGGACCTCCCCCTGGCTGGGACTGCAGCGGACTTGGGTTTCACGGGGTGTGTTGTCTGAGACGGTCTGGATATGCCAGCAGGGCTGAAGCACCTCATGGTTATCAAGTGTGAGGTGTTTTCTGTGCATAGATACACGAAATCCCCAGCCCTTCAGTCGTCCCTGAGCTTTGTCTCTCACTTGAGCGTTTCACCCTGATGCGAGGGCTCACTTTTACTGTTTCCGCACGGAGCTGTCTCCCATCATGCCTCACACTCCACCCCACTTGTACATTCAGATATTTAATTTAGTGCAGGCTTCCATTTTCTGTCTCAGAGCTATCGCTTTTGAGACCTCTTCATCCTCACAGCCACCAAAAGTTGACTTCTTTTCCTCCCTAGAGATGGGAGATTTTTTTTTCACCCAAATATAAGATTTTTTTTTCCTTTTATTCAAATTACTCTTTTCAGTGATAAAGAGAGAACTTCCAGGCTGTGGTGAGCTGTGGCTGCTTCCTGAACGCCCGCCTGCAGGAATCCTAATCACACCTCAACAAAGGTGCCAGTGACTCTAGTTTCTACAACTAGTGAGCACTGTAAATGCTACAGTGCTCAGACCAACCAGTCACTGCTGATAACTCTGGGACCAGATTCCCCTCCTGGCTTAGGCCGGCTCTGAGCGCAGAGACTACATCTGACCAGCTATACTGTCTTCTCCTCTTTTTCTCTCCTCTCTCGTATTTTTTTGCTTCTTGGTTATATTCAAGTCTAATCTCTTTAAGCCCTGCCCCTCCCACGCCCATTTTTGTCAGTAGGGTGTTGGGTCCCCAGGTGCACCAGGGCAGAGTTAACATTTTTCAGAGTGCCACGGAGAACAACGTTGAGTGGCTCTACTTTACTGAATAGCGTGGTGGCACTGGAATGCTATTCTCAGTAGTAACCAGCCTTTACTTTTCCTGGTACAAGAATCCTACTTGCTCTGGTTTTTTCCCTTAGTGTTTTAGCCTTCTGTCCTTTAATCTTCCCTGTGGCTCCTCTCTGAACTTTTCCGATTGCTCTGAGTCAATCAGTGCTTTACACAGCATTCTTGGAAGGATCTAATCAGCCCCCTTAAGGAAATTACATGCCAGAGACAATAGAAGCTCTTGAGTGTTGAGGGTACAGAGCAATGCCCCTGGGTAGTTTACCCCACCCAGCCGGGCTGGTGAGGCTGGAACCAAGGTGCTCACAAGTGTGATCTTCTAAGATGTTTTAAAGGAAGGGAGTTCAGATAGGTACCAGCACTACTATTTTCATTACAGATAGTATTTCATTTAACTTTTACATTATATGTATTGTGTCGTCTCCTTCGTTGTCCATAAGAACCATAAGAAGAAGATCATTACATCTCCATTTAACAGGTGAAAAAGCTAAGCTCAGGGAGGAAGTATTAAAAATCAGAATGAGATTCCAGGTCTGCCTGACATCAGAGTGCAAGCTTTTGTACTAAATCATGCTGTTTTGCAAAATGCAGTACGCAAGGAAAGACTTTTCTGCCTCACAAACAGCCCACCAGAGTGCTTCTGGGCCCTCAGATTCTCAAAATGGCATATTCATCCCCATAACTTTGCAGAAACCAGCAGCTTCTATTTTCCCTCTCCTTCCCCAGCTGAATACTGCTTGGGAGGGCGGGAGAGGGAGGTGGAAATATAATGAGAGGCAGAAAAAACATTGATATGGTATCAAAGATGTAGGATTATTGTTGAAAATAGATTTTGAGATGCATGAATGGGATTTCTAAGAGACTGGATTGAAATTAATGATAACCTGTCTATGCTAGGAATCTTCTTGATTCGTATAGGATGCTTTGGCTGCAATTTCTATACTAGTGGAGTCTGCAGGCATGCCATTTTCAGACTGACATTTGTCAGGGGCTCTACAGTGTCACTGTTCACCCATCTGTCAAATCTGTAGATAAATGGTTTCCATCTTGAGTTTATGTAAATTACCTTATGTTAATGTTGTCATTTATTCTTTCTGGGGTTTTCATTATTTTTTTTTCCCTGACTCACTTTCCAATACACCAATCTGCTTTCGATACTAATTCTGTTTTCCACAATGTGAGCAATCCACACAGAGTACCAATAAATGAGTCTCCTCTGTACTGCCTAGGACTGACTATGTATCTCTGACTGACTCAGAATCGCTCCTTAAAGAAGAAAATTCAACATTTTAGAAGACAATTATGGAGTAAGTTGTGAACATACCTCATCATCTATATACCACACAGTATCTTCTCTTTTTTTAAAAAAGGGTGTAATTATAATCACCAAATATTGTTTAATGTCCATAAGGGTACAATTGGTGCTGTACTAGATTTGCTTCATTCTAAAAGCCAAGGTATTTGGAAGAATAAGTCTTTTCCTAGAATCAACAGAGATTATTCTCCTGAAAAGTGGGATTTATTTTGAAGTAGGTACTTACTTTCAAAATAGCTTCCAATTTTTTATGGTTTTTAAAGGTTTATGTTTTGGGGGAAAAAAGAACATGAAGAGATCTATTTATATTTTTATAAATGTGTAATTTTAACAAGTTTAAAGTATGAAAATTGCCTTCCTTATTTTTATTTACTCTGATTATGATTAAATTATATTTATTTATTTACTTATTTTTGGCTGCGTTGGGTCTTTGTTGCTGTGCTCCGGCTTCCTCTAATTGCTTCAAGCAGGGGCTACTCTTCGTTGTGGTGCGTGGGCTTCTCACTGTGGTGGCTTCTCTTGTTGCGGAGCTTGGGCTCTAGGGCGCAGGCTCAGTAGCTGTGGCACACGGGCTTAGTTGCTCTGCGGCATGTGGGATCTTCCTGGACCAGGGCTTGAACCCGTGTCCCCTGCATTGGCAGGTGGTTTCTTAACCCGTGAGCCACCAGGGAAGCCTGATTAAATTAAAATTAAAACTCTTTCTTGTTTCCATCAATTTGAGGAAAACCAATAGAAAAGATTAATTGCAGTGGACAAATCTATATAAGACACAAGGTTAGAGTAAGTTGACAAGGAAATCCAGAAATAGGGAGGGAATTTTATTTGTTGAAATGTTGAAATTGTAGAGTATGTTTTAATTTCTTTATAGTTTAAAATGCAACATTTGTAATACATAATGATTTTAACCCTATAACATAAAAATTTATGAAAACACACAAAAGCAGAGACTAATATTATGAACCATGATACATCTTTCTCCTCTTCAAGTTTTCTTTTCAAGATTTTTTACTTGTAAAAACCAGGTCAGTAGTCCTGTAGAGTATCCCATATTCTGGAGTTTTTTGATGTTTTCTTGTGGTGTCATTTAAATTGTTCCTCTTATCCCCTGTATTTCCTACCAATGTAAAGTAAGATCTAAATACCTGATTAGATTCTGCTTTTTTTCTGCACAACTATTCCACAGGTGGTGCTTTGTACTACATAATGTATCACGTTAAGAAGCACCTGTCTGGTTGACGGACTTTTAGTAATGCTAAGATGACCTGAGTTCAGGTGGGAGAAGTCCAATCCTTCTCTTGTGCAGCCCTCTGCCAAACTTTACCTAATAGCTTTTAGAAGAATCAGTTATTGCAACAGAGATTGCCAAATAGTATTTTTTTCACTTTTATCATTACTTCTATAGTTGTTATTGATGGCTGTCGTTCTTCTGTAAAGAAGAGCTTTGCTTAATCAAATACACTAATATAGATACTTTGCAAATCAATTCAAACAAGAAAGGCAGGATAAATGCTTAATTCTTTTGTTCTAGTTACCAGTTTCCAGAGTAAAAAATTAGTACTCTGGCCACCTCCAATGGTGACCAAAGAGGGTTTTCTTTTGTTGTTGTTGTTTTTAAATTTTTGTCTGTTCACTTTTTAACCATTTATGTTTCTTCTTTCTTAAAAATGAACTCATTACAAATGCAACAAAAAAAGAATTAAATACCTAGTAATAAATCTAACTAAGGCGGTAAAAGACGTGTACTCAGAAAACTATAAAACACTGATTAAAGAAATTGAAGACAATACAAACAGATGAAAAGATATACCATGCTCATGGATTGAAATAATTAATATTGTTAACATGACTATACTACCCAAACAGATTCAATGCAATCCCTATGAAAATACCAATGCCATTTTTCATAGGATAAGAAGAAATTTGTACGGAAACACAAAAGACTCTGAATAGCCAAAACAATATTAAGAAAGAAGAACAAAACTGGAGGTATCATGCTCCCTGATTTCAAAGTATATTACAGGGCTACAGTAATCAAAACAGTATGATATGGGCACAGAAACAGACACATAGATCAATGGAACAGAATAGTGAGCCCAGAAATTAACCCACACTTATATGGGTAATCAGTCTATGACAAATGAGGCAAGAATATACAATGGGGGAAATATAGCCTCTTCAATAAATGGTGTTGGGAAAACTGGACACCTACATGCAGAAGTATCAAACTGGACTACTTTCTCACACCATGCACAAAAATAAATTCAAGACAGATTAAAGACTTAAATGTAAGACCTGAAACCATAAAACTTTTAGAGGAAAATACAGGCAGTATGCTCTTTGACATGTCTTAGCACTATTTTTTTGGATATGTCTCTTCAAGCAAGGGAAACAAAAGCAAAAAAAAAAAAAAAAGAAATGAGACTACATTAAACTAAAAAAACTTTTGCACAGTGAAGGAAATTATCAACAAAATGAAAAGGCGGTCTACTGAATGGGAGAAGATATTTGCAAGTGATATACCTGATAACGGTTAATATCCAAAATGTATTAAGAACTGATACAACTCAACATCAGAAAACCAAAGAACCTGATTTAAAAATGGGTAGAGGACCTGAATAGACATTTTTCCAAAGAAGATAAACAGATGGGAACAGACACATGAAAAGATGCTCAACATCACTAATATAAGGGAAATGCAAATCAAAACCACAATGAGATATCACCTCACACCATCAGAATGGGTGTTATCAAAAAGACAACAAATAACAAGTGTTGGGGAGGATGCAGAGAAAAGGGAACCGTCACACACTGTTGGTGGGAATGTAAATTGATGCAGCCACTGTGGAAAACAGTATGGTGATTCTTCAAAAAATTAAAACTAGAACTACCATATGATCCAACAATTCCACTCCTGGGTATTTATTCAAAGGAAATGAAAACATTAAGATATATGCACCCCTATGTTCATTGCAGCATTATTTACAATATCCAAGATATGGAAGCAACCTAAGTGACCACCAATAGATGAATAGATAAAGAAGATGTGGTGTATATATGCAATTGAATACTATTCAATCACATAAAGGAATGAAATCTTGCCATTTTTGACAACACGGATGGACCTGGAGGGTATTATGCTAAGTGAAATAAGTCAGACAGAGAAAGACAAATACTGTATGATTTCATTTATATGTGGAATCTACACAAAACAAAACAAATGAACAAACATAGCAAAACAAAAATGGAGTCATAGATACAGAGAACAAACAAGTGGTTGCCGGGGGGGGGGGGGAGTGGGGGAAGGAGAGACGTAGGGGAGAGAGATTAAGAGGTACAAACTTTCAGTTACAAAATAAATGAAAAAAAATAATGAACTCATGAATTTTTATATATTCAATGTGTTTAAATCAATTGCAGTCATTTTTTCTCTTCAGTGCTCAAAATGTCCCATCTCTTTTCAACCCATCTCTGGTTCCTATGTCCTTTGATATGATCCAGTTAATCCTGATAGTTTCCTCGGTTTCAGGCACACATGTACACACACACACACACACACACACACACTCACAGAGTCTCAATCCATCTTGTACATTTCCTGTTTCAAGTTTGGAATCAATCATTTTCCAAGCACCTAACAGGTGGGGAATTTCCAGTAGACCACACTTTTGACACTAAGGGTGATCATTGCTTCTAGGCTACCATTTGTTTCTAAGTCTTTTCAGTGTGTGAACTAGGAAATATGCATTTTTCAAAATTGTGTGAAACACAAAACATAAAATTTACCATCTTCACTATTTTCAAGTGTATAGTTCAGTAGTATTAAGTACATTCACATTGTTGTACAACAATCTCCAGAATACTCTTCATCTTGCAAAACTGAAACTCTACACCCGTTTGTTGCTGTTGACAACTCTCCATTTTCCCAACCCCTAATCCCGAGCAACCACATCTTCACTTTCTGTCTCTATGAATTTGACTATTCTAAGTACCTCATATAAGTGGAATCATACAATATTTGTCTTTTTTGACTGCCTTATTTCACTTAGCTTGATGTCCTCAGGCTCATCCATGTTGTACCATGTGTCAGAATTCTCTTCCTTTTAAAGACTGAATAATCTCACTGTATGTATGTACTGTGTTTTGTTTATCTGTTCATCCATGGATAGACATTTGGATTGCTTCCACCATTTGACTATTGTGAATAATGCTGCTGTGAACATGGATGTACAAATATCTTCTGGTGACCTCGCTTTCAATTCTCATAGGTATGTACCCAGAAGTAGAATTGCTGGGTCCTGTGGTAATTCTATTTTCATTGTTTTAAAAAAACCACCATAATTTTTCCACAGCAGCTGCACCATTTTACATCCCTGTCAGTAGTCACAAAGCTTCCGGTTTCTCCACATCCTCAGCCTGTACTTTGTATTACTTTTTTCTATAGTAGCCATTCTAAGGGGTTTAAAGTGGTATCTCATCGTCGTTTTGATTTGCAATTCCCTAATGATTAGTAATGTTGAGTATCATATGCTTATTGGCCATTTGTACATCTTCTCTGGAGAAATGTCTGTTCAAGTCCTTTGCCCATTTTTTATTGCATTGTTTGTTTTTTTGTTGTTGAGTTGAAGTTCTTTATATATGCTGGATATTACCCCCTTATCACATATATGATTTGCAAATATTTTCTCCCATCCCATAGGTTGCCTTTACACTCTGTCCATTGTATCCTTTGATACACAGAAGCTTTTAATATTGATGTAGTCCTATTTGTCTATTTTTACTTTTGTTGCCTGTGTTTTTGTTGTCACATCTAAAAAGTTGTTGCCAAATCCAATGTCATGAATCTTTTCTCCTATGTTTTCTTCTAAGAATTTTATAGTTTTGGGTCTTATGTTTCAGTCTTTGATATATTGTGAGTTAATTTTTTTAAAATTTATTTTATTTATTTATTTTTGGCTACATTGGGTCTTTGTTGCTCTGCGTGGCCTTTCTCTAGTTGCGGAGAGCGGGGGCTACTCTTCGTTGCAGTGCGTGAGCTTCTCATTGCGGTGGCTTCTCTTGTTGTGGAGTATGGGCTCTAGGCACGCAGGCTTCAGCAGCCGCGGCTCACAGGCTCTAGAGCGCAGGCTCAGCAGTTGTGGCGCATGGGCTTAGTTGCTCCGTGGCACGTGGGATCCTCCCGGACCAGGGGCTCAAACCCATGTCCTCTGCATTGGCAGGGAGATTCTTAACCACTGTGGCACCAAGGAAGCCCTGTGAGTTAATTTTTTATATGGTAAAATGTAAGGATCCAACTTTTGCATGTGGCTATCCAGTTTTCCCAATACTATTTGTTGGAGAAATTGTTCTTTCCCCATTGAATAGTCTTGGCACCCTTGTTGAAAATCATTTGAGCATATATGTGAAGATTTATGGGCTCTCTATTCTTTTCCATTTGTCTGTATATCCATCTTTATGCCAGTACCACACTGCTTTGATGACTGCAGTTTTCTGATAAGTTTTAAAATCAGGAAGTTATGAGACCTCCAAATTTGTTCTTCTTTTTCAAGACTATTTTGGCTATTCAGGGTCCTTTGAAGTTCAATATGAATTTAGGATAATTATTTCTACCAAAAAAAAAGTCATTGGGATTTTGATAGGGGTTGCACTGAATCTACAGATCACTTTGGGTAATACTGATATGTTAACAATATTAAGTCTTACGATCCATGAACATGAGATGTTTCTCCATTTATTTGTTTCTTCTTAATTTCTTTCAGCAACGTTTTATAGTTTTCAGTGTACCTTTGTGGTTAAGGTTACTCCTAAGTATTTTATTCTTTTTGATGCTATTGTAAATTGAATTGATTTCTTAATTTCCTTTTTGAATTGTTCATTATACAAGCACAACAAATTTTTGTGTATTGATTTTATATCCTACAACTTTGCTGAAAAGAACTAACAGTTGTGAGTGTGTGTGTGTGTGTGTGTGTGTGTGTGTGTATAATCTTTAGGGTTGTATACAAATTAGATTGTGTCCTCTAAAAACAGACATAATTTTAGTTTTCCTTTCCAATTTGGATGCCTTTTGTTTCTTTTTCTTGCTTAATTGCTGTCTAGGATTTCCAGTACTATGTTGAATAGAAGTGGTGAAAATGAGCATCCATATCTTGTGATGTCTTGTGATCTTAGAGGAAAAACTCTCAGCCTTTCACAATTGAGAATGATGTTAGCTGTGGGATTTTCACATATGGTCTTTATTATCTCGAGGTAGTTTCCTTCTATCCCTAGTTTGTTGAGTGTTTTTACCATGAATTAAATGGAATATTTTTAATAGCAAGATTTAGAATGAAAGCTGCAGTAAGAGGTTGCTTTCAAAAATGTTATTTTAATGTTACTTTGTAATATTCCTTGGTATTGAAATAATCATCATACTAGTTGCTAAATAAATAATGAATGATACTGGGACTTCCCTGGTGGTCCAGTGGTTAAGACTCCCTGCTTCCACTGCAGGGGGCGTGGGTTTGATCCCTGGTTTGGGAACTATGATCCCACATGCTATGCGGCATGGCCAAAAAAAAAAATGAACAAGTACTTATTCATTCAATCACTATTTCTTTGCTCTCTACTTGTTCCAGGCACTTCTGGGAGCTGGGATAGGCAGACAAATTAGCTGCTTTTCTGGAGTTTGCACTTTAGTGGAAGAAGATAGAAAATTATCAAAGAAAAAATAAATAGAAAAATATCAGCTAGTGACTGGTGCCATGCAGAGATTTAAACTATGGCAATGTGATGGAGAGGGCCAGGGAGGCTACTTTAGGTTGGGGGTTAGAAAGACCTTCTAAAGATGTGATAGTTAAGCTGAAATCTTATTGACAAGAAGGAAGTAGACATGTGAAGAGCATTTCAGGTAGAGGGAATGACAAGCACAAAAACTCCAAGATAGGAACATGCTTGGTGAAGTCATGGAAATATGGCTAAAGTGTAGTGGGCAAAGGGGAGATGGTTTAAGATGAGGTCAAAGAAGACAGGTGGTGATATTATTTTCAATGAAAGAGAAGCAATGTAATCGTATATGTAAAGCACTATGTTAGACATATAAACACATCAGATACAGTCACTGCCCTTAAGAAAGATAGAATCTTATAAGACGTCTAATGAAAAATACGTACCTGATCAACATTGGAATAATTTGATTCAACAATCTCAGCTATGCCTGTATGCTCGTTCGCATGATATATAACAATGACAATCTTGTGTCATCCTTTCCTTCTTGAGAAAAAAATATAATACCGATATATGTGTATGTATTTTATATATATATTTCAATTAAGAGGTAGACAAAGAGTAACATAGATGGAGATGAAAATGTCCCCTTATTATTATTGGAAATGCTGGTATTGGAGAACATGGGTTATATGTGCAAAGAGATGGACGTTTTATTCCTGACCTTCAGAATTACAGACTTACCTGACTAGTCGCAGTGGAGGTGGAACAGGGCAGACAATATCTCTTGTGTAAAATCACAAAAGAGATCAGAGGCAGTAAAGTGCAGTGAATAAACGTCTGGACCCTAGAACCAGACTGCCTGCGTACCAATCTTTGTTCTGTTACTTATTCGTTTTTCAAAGTAACCTCTCGTCTCAGTTCCCTTGCCTATAGATGTGGATAATACTAACACCGCTTCATATAAAGAATTACGCACAATGTGTTCTTCATCTTGTTCATTATGCACACATAATACTTATTAAATATCTTTCCATAATCAATGCATTCAGTTCTATCTCATTCTTTTTTAAAGCTGTTGATTATTTCATTCCATGGACGTATTAGAATTTATTTAATCAATTTTGCCATTTCCTGAATGTCACACAGTTGGAATTGTACAGGATGCAGGCTTTTCAAAAACTGGCTTCTTTCACTTAGTAACATACATTTACGTTTCCTCCCTGTCTTTTCATGGCTTGACAGCTCGTTTCTTTTTAGCACTGAATAATGCCCCATTGTCTGGAGGTACCGTGGTTTATTTACCCATTCACTTACTGAAGGTCATCTTGGTTGCTTCCAGGTTTTGGCAGTTATGAATAAGTCAGTATAAACATTCGTGTGCAGGTTTTTGTGTGGACAGTTTTTCAACTTCTTTGGGTAGATACCAAGGAGGGTGATTGCTAGATCATATGGTAGGAGTAGGTTTAATTTTGTAAGAAGCTGCCAAACTGCCTTCCAGAGTGGCTGCACCATTCTGCGTTCCCACCAGCAATGAATGAGAGTTCCTGTTGCTCCACATCCTCACCAACATTTGTAGTATCAGTGTTCCAGATTTTGGCCACTCTAGTATGTGTGTAGTGGTATTTCACTGTTGTTTTAGTTTGAAATTCCCTAATGACATATGATGTAGAGCATCTCTTCCTGTGCTTACTTGTCTTCTGTGTATCTTCTCTGGTGAAGTGTCTGTTAAGGTCTTTGGCCCATTTTTTAATCAGGTTATTTGTTTTCTGATTATTAAGTTTTAAGAGTTCTCTGTATATTTTGGATAACAGTCCTTTATCAGCTATGTCTTTTGCAAATATTTTCTCCCTACTGGTGAAATTTTAATTGATGAGTTTCATTTCTACAGCCGATGTTCTGACTGTAAGAGAAAAACAGTCTAGCTGACATTTTAGGCATGTGGCAGCAATAAGCAGTTATAAATAGGGAATTCTTGTGATCATAGACTGAAAAGCCTATGACATCAGCCAACAACAATGCAGAAATCCTAAAAGAGAAGAGCCACAGGGCTTGTTATTCTTAATACTAAATGGAAAATATTCTTGGGAAGTATAATTAAAATTAATTTAGAATTGTTCTCAATCTAATTAAAAATTTACAACAGTTTTCAATCAGGGTGATTTTTAGATATAATTTGAAGGCATTTAAGTCCTAGTATGTAAAGTTGGAAATTTGAAATAAAATGTTCTGGTTTTCCTTTGAAATTTATTTTACATTGAAAAGTAAACACAAACAGCACACTCTTTAGTCATGTGGTTTGATCACAGAAGATTGTACTTTCTCTGTTCTACCTCCTACAGGTTAAATAACACTGCAGGGAAAATCTTATTATTGCAGAATATTTGGAGGTGTATCTGATGTTTAAAAAAATTGTTTTAGATAAGATTAATTAGTACACAAGTCAAGATTCCAAGCCCACAACAACAAAGAAATGTGTTTAGGCTCCTGGTCTATAAAAGGGACTTTGTTTAAAATAGTGATTTTTAATGTTTTGGGATTAAGATCCCATGAAAACCAGAATTATCCGCAAAAATGCAGATCTATATGTTTAAGTGAAATTGTGTCTATAGTTTTGGGGGGCCATGGATTCATTGTTTCCCATACCCAGGCACACGGCAAGAACTCTCTCTAAAATGTTATGGGGATTAATTTGGGGGAGGAGGGCTGTATCACTTACCAAACAAACACACCTTTCAGCTAACCTACTTGTCCCACTCCCTGATGAATCTGGCCCCAAATCCAGCTGCTCCTAATTCAAATTGCCAAATTTTCTCAAGATACTCAAAAGTATTTACATGAGGAGAGAAATAATGTTGTTTTAGAGTCTCTAGCCATAAGTTGCTGGTAGCACTATCATTTCCTGTACTGAGTGACCCCAGTTCCTAAAAATACCTCCAGCACTATTCAACTGCTTACATTTGGCATAGTCTTCATTCTTATTTGGGAAGGCACATTCCCTTCTCCAGCTGAAGAAACTCAGTGTCTGAAAAGAGCTGCCTAAAAACACTGTTCCCTCTGGGCTCTTAAAAATGTTCAGCCTCTGAAAGCTGGCAGGGAGTGCTCACACCCAGCGGAGGCAATACTCCATGGACTGAGCAAGAAAAAAATGAGCACGCTATATATGGAAAACAGGAAGCTGAACAGTTGAGGCAGCCTTACTCATACGTGGCCCATATTCAGATCCATAACCCAGCAACCGTGAACTGTCTAGAAAAGGAAAAGACTCAGTGGCTAGCCCTAAGCTAGAAGGGCAGACTGTTCTGACACTTTTCCAGCTTACTTTTAAATAAGCAAAGGAATAAAGCAGTAACTAAAGCCTCAGGATGGGCTAGTCCAGTACACTGCCACATACCGTACATACACAGTTGCTGATGACCTTGTGGCAAACCCATGGCTCCTCTGGCAGTTATAACAGGGTATTGAGCAGTGTTCACTCAGTCAAGCTCCAAGGACAAAAATAAGAAGTTGCAAAATAAGTGAACTTCCAGCTTCTTTGCAATATTTGATTATTTGTATGTTATTTGTATATTTGGAGACAGAAAAAGGAGGAACCGGAGGACCGTCTCAACATTCCTTGGTTTTCAAAATGTTAATAATTCCCAGGGCTATTTTTTTTTTTAAGCCAGGGCACAGAGATTCACACTGTAATAGAGAGAGCTTAGTGTCTTAGGTAAAGGAATGAAGTTATTTATGATTCAGAAGCACATCCACATACGTATTATAGGGAATTATCGGAGACTTCTATTCCTTCTAACATCATCCGCTCATCTTTTTCTTTTTTTATGTTTAAAGAAGGTGGCATATGAGAAAAATATATCCAGATCACTCTGTAGAAACATTTCTTAGAAAAGCAGCTGAAGACTTACCTAGCCACTGGCAATCAATCTGCTCCGGAAGCCATCGCACACTTTTACAGTGGTATTTAAAACCCAAGTCTGTTGATCAGCCAAGCTACTTTCTAGGGTTTTCTTTCATTAAATTTTCTGGTAGGGCATCTATATCACATAGGAGCTGCCTAATTCATTTCACTTATCCCCACACAATTTTTTTCCTGATGATCAGTGTTGGAATTGGTCTTCACCTGTAAATCTGGGATCTGATTTGCATTGTGTCCCTATGCATCCCCTTTGAATTGCTAAAATTACTTTTTTTTTTTCCCTCGTTGTCTGGACACTCTTATTTATAGGGTGATGGTACAATCTATCATCTGTATCAGGATGTACTTTTGAGAATGAAAAGGGGTGCTATTAATAATTATGCTTGGACAACACACAAACTGGGGTTATCTGGACATACTGGGACACAAAGTCATACTTATTTTTTTTTAAAATAAATTTATTTATTTATTAATTTATTATTTTTGGCTGCGTTGGGTCTTCGTTGCAGCACAAGGGCTTTCTCTAGTTGTGGCGAGCAGGGGCTACTCTTCGTTGCGGTGTGCAGGCTTTTCATTGTGGTGGCTTCTCTTGTTGCAGAGCACAGGCTCTAGGCACGCAGGCTTCAGTAGTTGCAGCATGGGGGCTCAGCAGTTGCGGCACATGGGCTTAGTTGCTCCGCGGCGTGTGGGATCTTCCTGGACCAGGGCTGGAACCCGTGTCCCCTGCATTGGCAGGTGGATTCTTAACCACTGCACTACCAGGGAAGTCCCCACACTGTTTATTTAAAACTGATCTGATATGGGTTGAGCCATAATGTGCCAGCCAATGGTCAAGACCAAAACATTTTTGTCTTGGGTATACTCCTATTCTCACAATACAGGTATTCACCCTTTGCTTTAACCCCATGGAGTCTTGCCCAAGTGATATGATTATTGCAATTGGAAAATCATTTATAAATGAATGTGTACTAAAATATTTGCCTGTAAAATGTTATAGTTTAGAGGCTTTTCCACTTTCAAAAGATTGAAAAGGCTTCAAGTTATCATGGGATGATTTGTGGCTTACTGGACAGGATAATATTTGACGGGCTGAGTCCCAAAAGTGTTCAAACTGCAAGAGAAAGACAGCATTCCACTCCTGAGTCAACACTGACTCACTCCCACTCCCAATTCTGTATTCCATAATCATGTGATTAAAAACAAGTGGAGTCATATTCATGACATGCTTCTTTAATTTCTTGTTTCCTCAAAGCTCATGACTTCTGTACATAAATTGCTTCTCACACTTTAGTTTAGCCAAATGTTCTGATGTGGTCCCAGGGGAGCAGAAGGACCCATTTATTCATTTATCAACTATTAGCTGAGCCCCTATTGCGTGACCTGGAACAGTGTTTGACACTGGGATTAAAAAGATGAGTACACTGCCTTTGAAATAATTTAGTGTTGTGCAAATGTGAACCTCTTAGTATTCTTGTGGCAAATCACATAGGGATGAAAGTTCTGGGAAATGTAGTGCAAATCAAGCATGGATAAATTACGCTTTACCTTTGGAACTGTAATCTATGCTGAGACCAGGCCAGTTCTGATCAATTTTGGAGTGGTATAACCAGTATCTTTGAATTCAAGGATGTTGAGGTCCGCTGGGTTATTAATATAGAAACATTATTTTTTAATTTTTTTTAAGTACAGTTGATTTACAATGTTGTGTTAGTTTCAGGTGTCCAGAAAAGTGATTCGGTTATATATATAATATTTATGATATGTATTATATACATATTTTCAGATTTTCCATTATACGTTCTTATAAGTTATGGAATATAGGTCCCTGTGCTATATACAGTAGGTCCTTGTTGTTTATCTGTTTTATATATAGTAGTGTGTATATGTTCATCCCAAACTCCTAATTTATCCTACCCCCCCTTCCCCTTTGGTAACCATGGGATTGTTTTCTATGTCTGTGAGTCTGTTTCTGCTTTGTAAGTAAGTTCATCTGTATCCTTTTTTAGATTCCACAAATAAGGAAACATCATTTAGTCTCTTAGGTTTGGTCATCCATTAAGTGGGAAAAATCATTCTCATTTCTTTAGAGGTTTCCAGAGATTATCTAACAAACAGATTCGATTTTGCTGGCGAGCAACGGGCAAAATTTCCATAGATGGGATTGTTCTGTTTTCTCTTATTTAAGATTGGCAGCCAAATGGGCATCGCGGCTTCTTATCTCCCCCAAATGAAACACCAGTTTCACAAATCAAATAATTCGAGTTCTGTGCCCAACAGGGTGCTACAGTTCACCACGTGGCAACACACATTTTCTGCTAACAGAATGGCAGCCTGCCAGCAGCATATTCTGAGTTACCGGGTTTCAGTATGATGCCGGTTGGCACAAGTTTCAATCCTCTTATCAAAATGCGCCCAGCCATGCTCATAATGAAATGTTTCACTTCTCTTAAATGTCCCTTCTCCAGCCCCCTGTCCACCTACTCAAAAAAGTGAGGATGAACAGAAACTGTATCAAGGATGAAACTTTTCCATCTCATCCCTGTGCCCCAGATTAACCTAACAAAAGCTGCTCCCCAACTCACCAGTTTTTCTCTAAAACTTTCCTCATCTCCAGCTTTCCTGGCACCCATTTCCTCCCTGAGTCTTCCCCTTTCTCAAAGACATAAGTCAAGCAAATCCTCACGCCAGAAAAATAATACCGGCTTTAGCCACTTCCCTTCCAAAAGGGAAACGTTTTTGGTCCCACGAAGCCTTGCAAGGTGAGTGACTAAGTGTCTCGATTTGTCGGGGACTGAGGCGGCTCCCGGGAGGCAGGGCTTCCAGGGTTCAAAACCGGGCAGTCCTGGGCCAGCCGGACGGACCGCGGGCCGGACAGACGTGGGGCTTTGAGGAAGCAGCGCCTAAGACAGGCCGAGAAGGAGGCTCCGGAATTCCCTCACGGGAGGATATTACGGTGCGCAGGGCCGCGCAAATCCTCCCTCTCCCGGCAGCAAAGGAAACTGAGGCACCGCGAAGGCCGCGGCGGAGTCTGTCGCGCGACCCTGCCGCTCCTTTGTCCCGGGGGCCCCCTTCTCTCCCCCGGTCCCGCTCCGCCCCTGCCCGATTCCTCCCCCTCCCCCAGCGGGCGCGGCTGACGCGGCCCGAGAGGAATGCGCTTCCGGAGGGAGAGGGCGGCGGCGGCGGCGGCCTGAGGAGCGGGATCGCCGCGCCTGGGAGGCGGTGCCGCGGGGGTCGTTTCCTGCCGGGAGGCGGCCCCACGCCGCTGAGTCTCCTCCTCCCGCCCGAGAGGAGGAGGCGGAGCCGCCGCCGCCGCCGCCGCCGCCGCGCCCGAGCCCGAGCCCGAGCCCGAGCCCGAGCCCGAGCCCGGGAGGCCAAGGCATCCCTGGGGACAGGCCGAGCGGGAGCCGCGGAGCACAGGCCGAGCCGACCGCGCGGGCTGGACGCCGCGGGAGAAGGTGGGCCCGGGCGGGCGGCGTGTTCGGTGCGCGGCCGGGCCAGGGCCGCGGGGCAGGCGTGGGGGCCGCGGCCTCGGGGCGGATTCCAGTCGTTGGGCGGGGGAGGAAGTCGGGCCGCGCCCGCTCCCGGACCTTCCCGGCCGGGGGGCGTCGGAGGGCGCTGGCCTGTCCGGGCTCTGCCCCCGCTCCCGAACCGCGGTCGCGGAGGCCCGGGACCGGGACCCTCCGCTCGGACGCTGGCCGTGGGCACTTACCCCGCGGGCTAGGCGCGGATGGGCCTCCGCGGGCCGGCGTCCGGGGAGCGGCCTTGACCCCGGCTGCCCCGAGACGCCGGCTGCCCCGAGACGCCGGCTGCCGGGCCTCCACGCGGGGACCACTCACCCCCGGCTCCAGTTCTGCGCCTGGGGCGTCGCTGAGCCGTCGGGAAACGGGGCGCGGGGTCGGCGCGTCCTGTGGGCCCTTTCCCCTAATGCTGGGTGTAGACGCCGCGGCGGTGTCCAGGGCTGATACCCGACCTGTGCCTGATTCGTGCCGTTCCTTATGTTTCAGAACAAGTTGAATTTTTAAGGATGCTAGTATTTAATGCCTGAGCAATTTTTGTTTCATCAGATTTGTGCTTTTGAGTCAAAACCTAGCGCTAGTAAATTACGCTCTTTAAGGTTCCAATTCCCCATCTGTAAAATGGGAACAATACCTACACTAATAATAAAACTAGTAACTGTTATAATAACGACAGTAAGGGTCAAGCTTAGCTCTACGCACTTTACCTTTATTTTCTCATTTAATCCCGGAACCGGTCCGACGAGGTAGGTGCCGTTTTTATCACTGTTTTACAAATGCAGAAACTGAGGCACAGGGAGCGTAGGTGGTCATCCAGCTGTATGAAGACAACCCGTGGGGTCTAGCAACCCATGTTTGAACCACAAGTAACTTTGCAAAAGTGCAGTGTAGTGAAAAGCAAATGTAAAATGGAAGACACCTAGAGTAGATGCTCAATAAATATTAACTCCTTTTCTTTCCTTCTTGGTATATTAAAAAGATTTTTTAAAAAGTCTCAGCATGTGACTGGTAATGTTATTAGTAAGGTTTCTTTGGATCTGCGTTCCACAGAAATGGGTAGCATTACTGGGTTATTTTTTATTGTTTTGATTGTACAAAAATAACAAATGCTAATTGAATTTTGATTAGGCATCTTTCTTAAACTACATCCAGCCTTTACAATAGGTTATGTAATAGACCACTTTAGAAATGACTAAGGGATTTTAGTTGCAAGTTACCTCTTCTAGATTTGTGGACATCTAGGCCCACGGGGTCAGGGCTTACTTAAGAGTCCCACTAAAATGTTCTATTTGAAAATAATTTTAGTTCATTGGTTGATAATAAATGAGGGACTGAAGATGATTAAATGATAAATAGAAAACACATGAAACAAATCAATATTTTGGTTACAGGTGTTTGAGGAGAAAGCCATTTTACTCACCCTAAAATTCATTCCCTAGTTAAGAAGACAAGGGGATGTGGTTAATACTTTACTCCTGTGAATAGAAAGCAAACAAACTCCAAATTAAGTCATGTATGTTGACTTCACAGGCCTAAAACGTTAAGTTTTTGTAATGTCGATTCTTTTTAAAAGAATGTTAAGTTCTCTATTAAGATTATTTTCCCAATATTCTGTGTGTGCACAGAATAGAATAGAATCAGCAGTATTGAAAATCACTGGATTTAGGTGGCTTTCTCCTCAACTTTCTGGTCAGTATAATTAAAAGCAGCCCCAAATTAGCATCACTGAATGACCATGTAGTTCTATATTGGGGTCGATAAATTCCTAACTCCTGGAGAAACTCTGGGGACATCTGGTCACTTTTAAAAAATAGTGAAAATTAACAGTTTCAGGTGGAGCTAGTTTTCATGGAATGCTTGCCGCTTAATAGCTTCATTGCTTGACTTCTTGCCAAATTGTGGCTTACAGCGTTGGGGGTAATATAATATTGTATCTGAAGAAAATATATATTTTAAAAATCATTTTGTAAGTGCACTGGTTTGTTCTTAAGTACTCTGCTGGAGTGATGAGATGAACCATCTAACTGGTAAAAGCTTCAGAACTTTGAAGTTCTGAGAATTGTCATTTCTGAACGTGTATCAAGCTGAATCAGTATCTGAGAGGATTCATGTGGACTGATTTCCCCACTGCATGGAGAGTTAGGAGCTGTCAGGTTGTCAGTAGAATTCTAGAAGATCATATTGTGCAAATATGTAAATATCTTTTGTTGTGTTAGCAGGTCTATTCTGACTGGTTATATGTTGGGGGATTTTTGTCCTTTTATATTGCTATTGCAGAGGTGGGAGTCGGGGTCCGGAGGGTGGGCTTACAGGAGTATGAGTAGGGAAGAGTACATTAGTCTTCAGAACCCTGAAATGATAGCAGTATCTATAGCTGTAGAAAACTGAAAAAATTGTGTGTATCTAGGTTACAGGAGGTGCAGTCCGTGAAACCCCCAGAACATTAGCAGCCTTCGAATATGTCAGTAGATGGGTGAAAAAAATGTGGTATCTCTTGTTCAGGAGCTGTATGCAAAAGGAGCTAAACTGTACTTTGTAAATTTCACATCTTTTTAAAGATGGCTAATTATGAGACTTTTACAGAGTTAAGTTTTATTTATAAAATAATTAAAAAAGCCTCTAAGCTTTATTTTGGGTTTGTGGCTTTGGAAGATAAGGCTAAAGTTAGCTATATTTAGCAGTATGCTAAAGTGTGTGTATATCATCTCATCATGAAATGTGTGTGTGTGAGTGAAAAACTGCTTCAAATATACATAGTACATACATGTATAAACACACAATTATAGGACTAATTTCAGTAAACAGTCTCCAAAGTACAGCTTCCTGGACCCCAGGGATGTATAAAATAACTCACTGGAGTGTAGGAAGAAAATATTAGACTTAATTTTATAATCTCGTATTTTAAAGTTTAAACTTTTATTATGGTTTATAATATCTTACTGTATTGCTGTAGAAGTACATGTATTTTAATTGGTAAGTAAATACATATTTTGGATTACATGTATGCTCAAGTTTTTTTTTTTTTAATAATAAAGGTGAGTATTAAAAAGCTTTGGAGATCTTGGTGTGGGGATGCCTTGGGTGGGGCTACGAGGACTACTTATTTCGGAGGGAGGATGGGTCAGACCTGGTGTCCGAGGTAAGAGAGGAGAAAGGAACTGAAGTGGCCCGGGCCTCTGCTTAAGAGGTGCGCTTGGCCAAGGCAGGCAGCGCGACCACAAGGGGGTGGTGCTGGTCGCCTGGAGGGAGGGGAGTGCTGAACTCATCCTGCTGAGACAGCTGGGGTGTAGTGGAATATGCCCATTGCGAGCTCAAAAGCAGCAGTCGGGCTGGGAGACTGAGATTGGGGAATTCCTCGTCTGTCAGTACTGGTTGACGCTCTAGGCTGCACATGAAAATACTGGAGAGCGTGTAGAGTGAAAGGGGGCCGCGGAGAGGCCCTGGGAACACTTTGACCGTCAAGGGCCGGGTGAAGGAAAAGGAATCTAGAAAAGCATTTTCCTTCCCCAATTTGTTTGAATTTCTGATTCCTTCCTATGACAGCTAAGTGAGTGACCTGGGTATTTTCAGGGATTTCCTGTGATGGGCGTGTTTGAGGTGAAGAGAGAAGCATCATTAGGTAAGCGGTTGGATGCAGCAAAGGCTTCTTGACTGGGGAACTTGGGTTTTGGGCAAGCTGGGCCTGAACTTCTCTGGGACGATTGTTGGAACACCTCACCTGGAAAGGGCTTTGGTTTCTGCATCTGCACCATAAAGTGGTCTCTTGGTTTCTCTCTCTGTGTCACTGAAGAGCTGAAGGCCAGCTGTTGCATGACCTGGCCCTGCAGAGTGCAGGTCTTCCCTCTCCCGTGAGCAGCCATCCTCTCCTGCCCTTCACCCCAGAGGATAGGTGCTGTGCCAAGTTGTGGCTTTGAGAAGGCTGCCAGTGCTGGCGAGCCAAGTGGGTTACTGTGAGCTCTCTGTCTGGGTGGAGCTCTGTTGTCCATGCCTTTTTAAAAAAAAAATAAATTTATTTATTTATTTTTGGCTGCGTTGGGTCTTTGTTGCTGCGCGCGGGCTTTCTCTAGTTGCAGCGAGCGGGGGCTACTCTTCGTTGCAGTGTGCGGGCTTCTCACTGTGGTGGCTTCTCTTGTTGCGGAGCACGGGCTCTAGGCTTGCAGGCTCAGTAGTTGTGGCATGCGGGCTCAGTAGTTGTGGCTCGCGGGCTCTAGAGTGCAGGCTCAGTAGTTGTGGCGCACGGGCTTAGTTGCTCCGCGGCATGTGGGATCTTCCCGGACCAGGGCTCGAACCCATGTCCCCTGCATTGGCAGATGAATTCTTAACCACTGTGCCATCAGGGAAGTCCCGTCCATGACATTTTAATCCATCAGTGTACTGAGTGCCACTTCCCTGAGCAGTGCAGTGCTGAGTGGGTGTAGATCAAGGAGTTGACCTGCACCTTGCTGTTGAGGATACTATCTAGTTGGGACAAGTTGTGTTCAATCTAGGGAAACATAGCAAATACCACAGAATGTTTTACACAAGGTACTGTACCAGGTAATATTCTCTAATAGATTTTGAGGAGAAGATCAGCATTGGCTTAAGTGGTTTTGGAAGGCTGTGTAGAGGAGCTTGGAATGGTATGACCAAAGAGACGGGTGACAGATGTGACATGGTCAAAGGACAGTATAGTTAGAAGGGAGAATACAGTCTAATTTAGCAAATAAATATTGCTTCACTACTTTGATATATAATCATACATATATAAGTATATATGCATTTATAGTATAAATATATATAAATAAAATGAAGGCTGTGTAAAATGAAGGCGTGGATTCTTGCCCTCCAGCTCTAGTCCAGTGTGGTTCACAGACATTGATTACAATCAGTTATAATAGAAATTTGAATTAAAACAACACTGTGTTATTGAGCATCACTGAAGGTTTGTCATTTACTGCGCTAGACACTATCAAAAGAATATCTTTGGGGACAAAAAAAGGAGTAGTTAATTCGCTTATGGTGGTTGGTAAAGAGATTAAGAGCCAATGAAGGCTAAAAAAATTTCAGAAAGGTGGAAGAAAAATTAATATTTTGTTGTAGGGAATGTAGTTTCAGTGGAGTGATGAGGAAAGCATTTACATGAAAAATTGTGTACCATTTGATGTGTGGAGGTCACATTTCCATGTACAAATGTTTATTGAATGAATCTGTAAATAACAAGCTTTCATAGTCTGTGAAATTAGGAATAATTACCTCCAATATTTTATAGTTCATTATTTCAGATAGTAATTTCTTTGCTTCTCAGAAGGCATGATGGTGGGTCATATTTGATTGTTGGAGGAAGAGATTGTAGTTTTAAAAGTTGCATTTAGTATTATGTTATTTTAGGAAAGCACAACAGAAACACAATAAGGAGTGGATTTGTGCTTACTAAAGAAGCATGGTTTAAACAGATTTCGAACCATTAATTAAGTAGTCACTCAGGTTCTTATGTTTAGAAGTCAGTGAATGAGTTGAAGCAGTAATCAAGTAAGCTGTGATCTGTAGGTCACTGTAAAGATATTTGTTTTACATTCATGGTAATATTTTATCCTTGCAATAGTTCTAAGGTAGACATTATTCTCACATAGTGCTGAGTAAAAGTGAGAAATTGATTTCTACCTATATTTAGTTAGGCTTTAAAACATTTATCTCCTCTCTCTCTCTCTATATATATGTATATATGTGTATATATATATATTTAAAATATATAAACATCTATATGCTTTAAAACATTTATCTTCTCTCTCTCTATATATATATATTTATATATATATATTTTTTATATATATATATTTTAAATATATTCAGCACTATGTTTGTTTCAGTCCAGTACAGGGCAGAGAAGAGATGTGACAAAAGATATGGTCAAAATTTATTAAAGTTTTGATCAAGTAAGAATTTTGGAGTGATCTACCTAAAAAGTAGATAAAATTACACAAGGGAACATAACTTACAATTCTCCTTAATTGAAATTATGTGGAACAAATCTTGCTTTTAAGTGGTTTTTGATACCATTAATTAAGGTGGTAAACTTTTTTCTGCTAGCTCCATTCATAGTTATCTTTGTAAACTTGTCCCAAAGTAAAATTTCTCAACCAAAGCAGTTGCTAACTTACGCTTCTTTTCCCTTCACAGGGAAAGGCAAAATCTATTAGACATGGCCAAGTATAAAGAAGGAACAGCTCACTAGTCTGGTTTGAAATATGTCAATTGCTGGGTAATATCTGTTGAGTGGAAGGAGGATCTCCGAAGAATTAAGTTCAGGCAACTTTTCATCCTCGTTTTGGATCAGCCCTTAATATTATGCCTTAATAGCTTTGTTTAAAGTGTTTGTTTTTTGCTTGTATTTTAAGTCCTTTTGCAGTCTTTGAGTTTATTTTGTGCCCCTTGACCAGTTTTTGGAATTTAATGCTTAATTCATTTTTTTTTTTTTTGGTCCTCATGTAAAGGCTATAACCTTTTTGATAGGGGAGGTGGTGGTGGTATACCAGTTATCAACTTATTGGATCACTATTGGCTGTATCATAATGTTTCTAATTGCCTTGACTTACTTTGAATTCCCTGTGGTCAAGCCTGCTCTTCCTGGCATGTTGATTCTGTTCCTCATGTGTCTGAGTTTTATAGAGGATTTCAACTTAAATTTCCTTCCTTATCTCTGTATACTTTTCCCCTAGTTTTGTGGTTTTACTGTTTCTGATTGCAATAAAATTTATTTGAGATTTTCTAAATTCCTTGAAGAGCATAATGTGTTCATTCTCCTTTTTTTTTCAGAGAAGAGTCTTCATTTTCTTTCTACTTTTTCTGCTGTAGAAATTTTTCTTAGATGTTCAGTTCCATGCCCTTACGTCTCCCCACTTCCAGCTTCTTTATCTTTGAGGCTTTTTATTTGCCCACTAGAAGTATGTCCATTCTTTATCTTTCCGTTGCAGTGTGTGGTGGGTGGTGATGATTGATTTCCATGTTCTCATTTTCCTGGAGAAGGTGGGTAGAGTAGTCACTTGTGATGAATTTTGTTCTGTTACTCTGTAATAAAAGTATTAGCCCTGTTCCCAGGTTTCAGATTTTTTTGTAAGCCTGTAGCTTTGGAGCAGTTGAACCTTTGTTGTTGGAACTCAACTCAGGCTGTTACTACCTTTGGGCAAGAAGGGGTCAGTGCTCAAAAAAAGCTTTTTTTTTCTTCTGGGTGTGAGTAGTGAATTTTAGAAAGTTTTCTACTTCAGACTACTATTTATCGACCACAGTGGGTGGAAAAGGAGTTCAAAGGGGGTGTTGTGTCTTTGCCTTGGAGTACTCAACCTCCTCTCTTTCCTGTTCCCTCTCTTTTCCCCCTTTCATCTTATCTGCTAAGTTTTGTTAATCATTAATTCTAGTTTATTACTTGGGCCATAAGCACCTCCATGGTCACTACCACGCACCTCTTCCTGCCAGAGAGAGGGGAAAGATGTTTAGTTTTAATTGTTCTTCCTGCAAGGGGGAAAGGTGCTCTTGCCCCAGGGGAATTCATCCCCAGGCTCTCACTCTCAAATTTGATGGCATAGAGAAGAGCAGCCTCTCAGAGTTCCTTCCGTTTACATTCTCCCATCTGCTTGCTCTGTGTGGGGAGAAGCAGGATGAACTGCACGGTAATTCCCTGAGGCTTTCAGCTTGGCTCCGTGTTCCTTTTCTGGACTGTGTTGATTTGTAGATATTAATCTATTTTTGGACTATATTTTTCCTTTTAAAAGCAGATACAGAAAATAGTGATGGTGGTACAGACTTGAGATGAATCTAACCTTATTATAGTTTTAGGAGAGGCTTATAATATATCTCAGTATAGGTATTTGAATCTTTTTCACCAGTTAGGTGAAAAGATTTAAAATGTTACGGTATAAAAAAGGAAGCAAGTTCTGTTCTCTGGAAGAGAGTATTTGACTGGTGAGAACCCTTAACCTTTCTTATTGGAAACCTACTTACATTGAAAGCTTGGGCTTTCGAATACTCCTGGGTTCCCAGCTTTGTCATCTGTGTGTCTGGTACATGGTAGATATGCAACAGGTATTTGTTGACTTGAATTTAATTAGTTGTATTGAATAAAAATGTGTTCTTGTGCAAAGATTTTGTAGGAATAAATCTTTTGTGGATGACTTCCTTTTGTACTATGACCTTTTGGGCATAGTTGGCTTCTGGGCACCAAATTTTAAAGCTTGAAGTAAATGTAATAAAAGTAATTTTTCTCTCAAGTGTAATTGTTTAATTTCTACAAATAAAGTACTTATAAAATTTATGAAGATTTTATCTGTAAATGTAAAAAGAAATGCCAAATGAGTGATTTGTCACATTGTTAAAAACATTAATAGATAATAAGTGTGTATTTAAAAGTTTGAACAGCTCATAAAACCACATTTAACCTTGATGAATAAAGATGAGTTTACAGTGGAGATAAAAGTAATTATGTACAATTTTTGACAAGGGGAACAATTGCACATATTTGAGGTTGTTAACCACTAAAAGCAGATTGTTTCGGGGAGGTGTTTAACATTATTTACTGTTCAAGGGATGAGTTATGACCCTTTAGATAAAATTAAGCATAGTAAGAAATATTAGGATGAAATGCTTTTGTAGGAATGAGACCATAACTTGTCGGTATACTCATGAAATTTGACAGTTAAAATACTTTTGGCCTCCAATCACTTTGAAGGACTAAGAAATAAACTCACAGAACATTTTAAGTCCTTTCCATTTCTGTGCTCTGAGTCACTTCTAACAGTAGAAGGATGTTCTTTTTATCTTTAAAATAGTGACTGAGTAGGCCTTCAAAAAATTGTGGTTTAATGGAGCACAAAGTCAGGTCATAGCTTCAGAATTCAGATGGTCTGGTTTCAGTTCTACCTGTGCAACTTTGGAGAAGTTGTTTAACCTCTCTGTGGTTTGGTCTCCTCATATAAAACAAAGGTAATATCATTCCCAACCTTGTAGAGTTACTTAGAGAAAGTAGTTAGCTGCTTTATTTTTATTGTCATCATTATAGTCATTTGAAGGTGTCGGAATAAAAGTAAGATAACTTTCTGTTACAAATTACCTTAAATCACCAAAACCTCAGTTACTGTATTACTCTTGTCTGCACCTGGTGCGCCTCGTCCGGCCTCTTCTGAATGAGCAGATCTCCTGTTTAAGTAGTCCTCAGTGGGCAGCAGTCCCTGAGCGAACCAAACTGTTACAAGCTTCTGATCCAAGTTTCTCCTGTATCTTTTCAGGGCAGTTTCCTTCTTTCTTTTTGCCTCTGCTAGATTTGCTTCCCCATGACAGAAGAAGCCTCAAGTCATTCTTCCTTATTTCTATTTGTATTAGGTATGTTATCCTCCACCCTGATCTTTTTTTAAGGTGATTCGTGATACTAACTTTCAGAAATATCTGTGCTTTATCTAATGTCATAAAAAGCACTGAGGTTTTGCTGCTTTTATTGTTTTACATACAATTTGTTCTAAATATAATTGTTAGAAAGTAGAATAATCCTACTTAAATGTGGAACTGAAAATATTATCTAATTATACTTAACATAATTAGTATCTAATTAATATAATAATTAGCATCTGATTAAACCTTATTATATACAGTATAAGGTTTTGATGTCATATCAAAATAATATTTGAGTGGCTATAAAAATCAATCTTAATCTGTTGTTTGCAGTTGTGTTCTTTCTAACCCTTACACTTTATCCTTTCTTCCATATCTTGTGTTTCACGTAACATGGGTCAATTCAGAGTTTTTGGTTATAATTATGATTGAAAAAAAGCAAAACATTCAAACATGGTTACTTTTAAAAAAAATTTTTTTTTAAATTGGGGTATAGTTGTTTTACAGTGTTGTGTTAGTTTCTACTGTACAGCGAAGTGGAGTTCCCTGTGCTGTACAGCAGGTTCTTGTTATCTATTTTATACATATTAGTTAGTGTATATATGTCAATCCCAATCTCCCAATCCATCCCACCCACCCTTTCCCCCCTTGGTGTCCATATGTTTGTTCTCTACGTCTTTGTGTCTATTTCTGCCTTGCAGACAGGTTCATCTGTACCATTTTTCTAGATTCCACATATGTGCATTAATATACGATACTTGTTTTTCTCTTTCTGACTTACTTCACTCGGTATGACAGTCTCTAGGTCCATCCATGTCTCTACAAATGACCCAATTTCGTTCCTTTTAAAAACATAGTTACTTCTTTATTGAATCAAGTTGTTGAGCTCCAGCTGTAATGTGTAGTAATAATGATAACAAGTACCATCTAGGTAGTGCTTACAATGTGCCAGATGCTGTTTTAAATGCTTTATATTTACAACTCATTTAAACTTCACATAACCCCTATAAGGTAGGAACTACCTTGCCCATTTTAAAGATGAAGAAACCGAGGCATAGATGAAATAACTCCAGTATCACCTACCTAATTAGGGGTTGATCAGAGGTTTCAGCCCGAGCGTCTGGCTCCACAGTCCACACTCTGAACTCTGCTACGCCTTAGCAAACAGTGGTGGGCACAGCACAGCACAGCACTCTTCTTGCCCTTGTTAAGCTTTTTTTTTTTTTTTTTTTTTTTGGATACCTCAGAGTATCTGCAGTTATCTTTAGATTATTTATTAAATATTAAGATACCGTGCTAGGTACAGAGGACATGGAGACTTGACTTCTAGAAGATGACAATTCATAAGGCAGGTCAGCCTTACTACACATCTATAGTAGATGGGTAAGAGCTACATACATCTTAAATACTAAATCTTTTGAACAGAGGTTGTTGGTGTTTGTCTTAATATATGTGTACGTCTGTATGTGAATCACCCAGCTTAACCCCCCTCCCCAGTTCTTGCCATCATTGAGGCTCTCAGGAGTTAGTGCAGGTGATACTTCTCACATTCTGGTCTAACACTTTTCTGGCTCTTTCAACTCCCATGGCTTTGAGCGCTGAACTAGAAACCTCTTCTGTCCTCCTCACTTCCTCCTGGCCTCCTGTGGGTCCCGCCGCTCCTGCGCGCAGAGCAGTTGTGTGACTCACTCCGGCTGACTGCATCTTGCCTCAAGTGCTTCTGTCTTTTCAATCCCTGGGGCTTCTCCAACAAGCCCTGTCTGTCCGTAGGATGAGAAGCTGGCAGCAGCCTTCTGGGCTGCTGCACTGTTGTTCTTGGAAGTGTAGGGCAGCTCATGCCCTTGGGGCAGACTTCTACCTGTGGGGACTCAAACTGACAGACGTGATCCTCGGTGATCCTTCACGGTGATCCTCCTCTGGACACACTTTCTACAGTTGTCCCTGGTATTCTAGGGGGACTGGTTCCAGGACACGTCCCGTCTGCCCCACCCCCAACCAAATCCACAGAGGCTCAGGTCTCTCTTATAGGATGGTGTAGTATTTGCATGTAACCTATGCACTTCCTCACGTACACTTTAAATCACCTCTAGATGACTTATAATACCTAATAAAATGTAAATACTATGTAAATAGTTGCCTGTGCAGGGCACATTCAAGTTTTGCTTTTTGGAACTTTATGGAATTAAAAAAAATTTTTTTTCCATCTGTCATTGGTTGAATCCACCAATGGAACCTATGGATTCAGGGAGTGAACTGTATACACTTCTCAGAACTTCTCAGTAAGACCAAGCCCCCAGGCACCGACTGCGGTAGCTAAAGCGCCCTGGCCTTTTCTCTTCTTGGCTTGCTCTCTTCAGCACCTCTCTGGTTCCCAGGTCACCTTCCAAGTGAGCTGCTAGCACACATGCTTTTATCTCAGGCTCCACTTTGGGAACAAATCCCAGCTAAACCAGTTCCCATAGCTGTCTCCTCACCTAGGCCTTTTACCCAACACTGCCTGACCCTGAAATGTTACACCCGGCTCTTTAGCCCCTTTCTCTCACCCCTGATCAGCCCCTGATCTCTAGGCCTTTGACTCTGTCGTCTTCTCTTTGTTGATGTTTGTCAGCACTGCCACTGCTTTGACCCCTTCCTCCTCCGGGCACTTGCTCTGTAAACAATGGAATTAATTCAGCAGTTTCAAATTGGAGTTTAAGGACCCATGGGAGGTAGTCTCAGCGATTTTTGCGTGTTTCTACAAGAATTTTAAAAAATTTTGGGCTTTTGTGCAAATAATTATAATAATAAACAACCAGTATGTGGATTCTCTGGTTGACCGCCTTCTAACTGAGTGTGTGTGTGTGTGTGTGTGTGTGTGTGTATGTATATATATATATATATATATATATATGTTATTTCAGTGCCTATGTTTGTGTGTGTTTGTGTAAATGAATTTTGGTTCATAATGTACAAGAGCCTGGAGCATGAGGCATTTTATATCTAGCTGCAAGTTGGCTTGCGTATACTTAAGTGAATTGAAAATTGTTATCCCTAGCGTATCTACAGTAACTTTGCTATTTAAAGACGGTCTGCATAGTAACTAATTCTGAGAAACTCTTCTTTCCTGGGCTTCTAAACAACGTCCAAGAAAAATGTCATACAGTTTAACATATTTCAGCAAAAGTTTTTGAGCATTGATTTTATGCCAAGTGCTTCTAGGTCCTGTGTTCTTGGTGCTTAGAACCTGTCAGGGCAGACACTTAACAGGTAATTTCAGGTGAGATGAGTGTTAGAAATGTGTCTTTATAATTAGGGTGTCCGGCACCTGCTGGGCCCTCAGCATTGCTCTATAATCCTGTTGCATCTTCTTGATTTTCTTCAGTCTCCCAACTCCCCTCTCCCCTTTTCTCCCAGCACTTGTCCTTGCTTCCTATTTCAGGAAAAAACGTGAGCTGTCATGCGTGAACTCGCTCAGCTTTTTACCCCCTGCCCTGACTTAGAGAAAGATGCTGCGCCTCTATTCAGGGGAATATGCCCCTTGTGCTGCCCGCCTCTTTGCTCCAGGGGGCCCTGGCTCCATCACTCTCTTCGTGTCTGCCTGCAGCTCTCCTCTCTTCCTTAGTATTCTTTTCTTCACAGTCTCAACCATCTTCATAATTTCATTGCCATCCACACCTCTTGGGTATGTATCTCTAACCCTGAATTCCTGAAAGCTAGGCCCATAGGTCTTAATTTCCCAGTTTGTATCTTTCCTAGATTTCACAAAGGCCTTTCACATTCGACATTTCTAAATCAAAATCAGTACTTTCTCCCCTAACTCCGTTCTCCTTCTGTCTTCATTTGAAAGTGATGATTCCCTTCTTCTCTCACCCTACCTTATCTAAGCAACCATCTTCCTTATCTAAGCAGCCCTCAGATCCCTCCTAATCACTGATTGTCTTCTTGTCCATTGTTACTCTGAAACCTCAGCCGTAAATTTTGTACCTGTCCAGCAGCTCCTGTCTTGCCATTCATCCCCTACCCCACTGATTTCTGCCACTTACATGTTGTCATGTTACTACCCTGTGCCATTTTTTTCCAGCTTCCTTGCTACATGTAGGCTAGAATCTAAACTCTTAGCATGAATGGCATTTAAGGCTCTCTGTAACCTGACTGTAACCTCCTGCCTTGCTGGTCTCGGTTTCTGTTATTTCCAGCTTCTAATTTAAGTCTCAGAAATACCTAAGTACTTTAAGATTCTTTTTGGCCTTTATGATATTTTAAGATTTTAACATAATTTATACTTACTGTAGAAAATTACAGGGATAAAATAATCACTCATCCCACTGACCAGATTTAACTGCAAATAACATATAAATACATTTTTTCTGTAGTCTTTTTTCTGTAAAGCTAGAGCAAATCAATTCCAGTTTGCGGGGAGAGAGAGAAGTCACCCGAACGTGTATGTTTAGTAATAAGATTGGAAAGAAGTTATTACAGTTCTTCTCAGGACTCCGTGGCCTTGCACGTGCAGACCTTTTGCCTGGGGTGTTTCTCTCCAGTGCCTACCCGTTTCCTATGAGGCTGCGGTTTGAACCTCCCTGAAGCTTCTGAACTTGCCCCGGCAGATTTTGGCATCCTCAGTGCACTTTGTCCTTATCTTCATTATAGAAACCAGCATATCACATTGTAATTATTTGTATTTTTTGTCTTCGAACTGAATATTACTTGAGACAGCGATCTTTGTATCTCCAGTAGGGCACAGAGCCTGACAGGGTTGGCAGAGGAAGCACATCCAGAGGTAAGGGAGAAGCCAGTAAAGTTCATGGGAATAGAGCATGTTAAGAAAGAACAGTGAGGTGTAGTCAGTGTTGCTGTGTAAGTTCTTTGGGTGGTAAACTGATGTATGTCCCCAGGTACGTTTTGTACGCAGGCACTAAAGTTTTGAATGAATGAATGAATGGATGGATGCAGAGAGTAGGATAGGCCTGGGAAGTTTTCTTTTTCAAGAGCAGTTTCACATGCGGATACCCAGTTACACAGGTGGAGGAGGGAGACGGAGACCCAGGTAGACAACTATTTCTAGACCTTTGATCGTGAAGACGGTGAAAGTTAAGATGAGGACAGGACCTGAAGGCACCTCTCCCTGGTGGCCTCTCCTCAGGAGCTGTTCTGTGTGGAGTGCTCCTGGGGGGAGACTCCGCGGGGCACCTTTCTCAGCCTGAGAGTCACCTGGGGTGTAGGCCCCACCTCCCAGGATAGGGGTTTTCAGGCCTGGCGTTCTCCCGGGACCACACACTGACCGGTGCTGCCTCAGGGACTCTGG
The DNA here is from genome assembly GCF_059928025.1 of Delphinapterus leucas. Lineage (NCBI taxonomy): Eukaryota > Metazoa > Chordata > Mammalia > Artiodactyla > Monodontidae > Delphinapterus > Delphinapterus leucas. The sequence goes on along the minus strand of NC_143130.1, from coordinate 16,507,152 downwards.
AAGTCTCCGGAGCTCTTGGGTGCCGTCCTTCCTCCCTGCCCCCTCGCCCCACCGCCTCTCTGCTGCCTGCTCTCCTCAGGGCCCTCCTCGCTGCTCTTGTCTCTGCCCGGCCAGCCTCGTGGCTTTCCTTTATCCCTAACTGCCGCCGTCTCCCGTCTCCTAGGGCTTCTCTGCTTCCCGGGGAGAAAGCCTGGCCTTTGCAGGCCTGGCCGCCGCCCTGGCGGGGCTGCTGCTGGCCTCGGGCTGCCCTCCCCGCTGTGTGCTGCCTGCTTCCTCAGAAGGCTGGTCTTGGGCGCATCAAGGTTTATAGAAGGAAAAGAAAAATGGCATTAAAGTAGTATTTTAAAGCTGCGGGACCTAAGAATGTTAGGAAACTTTTTCTGCTACCAAATAACTTTATCTTAGTGGTGCTTCTCTGAGTTGTGTAACATTTTAAAGGTTTCCCAAGGTAGTCTAGTGGTCCTTAAGGTGACCTGAGTTGAAAATCCTGAAGACACACGTGTCAGAGTCCATATATGGACCAAACATCTGTTCTGTTCTCTTTGTGTAGAAACTGCCCAGATGTTCCATTCATCACAGTCATGCATTTCTTCGGGCGTCTTGCTGTTCCAGGTCCTTTTAATCATAGCTTTGGAATTGATAACATTATTTGAATTGTTCAGAATTATAGTCTGCGTGGATTTTTTACACATTGAACCTTTTAGTCAGGCCTTAAAAGGTAAACTGTCAGGCATTTCACACTTCAGTGACCCGGCTTTTGTTGGGCTTTTGGATGCAGTCACAAGTAATAACGTAAGCAGAACCGTGGCATAACAGGACTGGCTGCTCTGAGCACGGTTGCAAAGTGCATGACTGTGCAAGTTATTCATACTGCTTTTCTTTGGGAAACCGGAAAATGGGAGCAGCATCTGACAGAGGAAACCCAGTATCCCAGGGGTGCTCAGAGCATAACTTCAAAGCATTTTCGTGGAGCTGTGGGACTGTGTCCTGGAACATAGCCCTTGAAAATGAGGGGTTTTGAAAGAAAATTTTTTTTCTTATTAAAGGAAGTACACCAAGAAAGAAAAAAATTCCACACAGTACCCTGCCGTAATTGTTTTTACTAAGAAAGTGAAAAGAAGAAAAAGCTACAACAATTTAAAAACAAATGAACCCATTGTCTTTATATTATGCTTATAACTCTGTCATCTCCAGGATTCTTTGGTTACTTTATACATTTATATACTGTTATTTTTACATACCTGTCATCTTAATGTGTTCTTTGCATCCAAAAGTTATTCTGTAAACCTTTTGATGTTACTACATTTTATTCTTTTGACTCTGGTACTCCATCAAGTTGACAGGGTTAGCCCTTTCCCCATCATTCTAGAGGACGTTGGCACTCTTGTCTGTTACAAACATGCGAGAGTCTATACCGAAAGTGTATGTGCATGTGTATCACTTTTTATATTTTAAATTATTAGGATGAATTCCTAGTAGCTCGTTTACTAAGTCAGAGGGTAGAAACAGTTTTAATGCTTTTTGATATAGATTGTTAAATTATTTTCCCCCAAGTTACACCAGTTTACAGCCATCTCCGGTCTCTCTTAGCCATCTGCGGTAAGTCTTTGTTCTGTTGTTTTGTTGGGTTAAAAAACTTTTTTTTTTTTTTCCTGCTTGCTGGTTTACCTTACATTGCTTTAATTTATATTTCTTTGCTAAGTAGTAAAGCTAAACTTTGCTTGGTGGGGGGGTGTTATATTTGCCTTTGGTTTTTTTGCATTCCTGTGGAAGGGGCAGGTGTTCATGCATAATTATCAGACTGGCTGCTAGTCCAAGAGCAGTAAAAGTAGTTAAGGGATAGGGTCAGCGACCTGTGGCTATAGCCATCTTTGACCAACTCTGGTAAGATATGGATTGATGTTGTGAAAACTTTGATTCACAGAAAGCAGTTACGTACCTAATGGTTGGAGTTTGAGGTATCCTGCTTGATATACAGACTCTTACTTAATTTTTCTTCAGAGATTCCAAAGGACACTTAAGCCTCTTTCAGGTCTTCTTATGTCCCTCTCCCCCACTTTTGTGTAGCTTGTAGATCTAGAAATTGTAGGAAATTGAACTGAATATTTTACTAATTCCATGCGCAGAAGTTGATTTTCTTAAGAAATAGTTACAGGACATCAAACTCAAAAATTGAGCTGGGGCCTTGTGCAGGATGTTGGTCTTAGCCTTAGGAGAAATAAAAACTATTGAAAAGTTGTAAGCAAGGGGATGACATGATCAGGATTTTGACAGCTTCACTCAAACTAACACTCAGTGTTGAGGTAACTGAGGCATATGGATATGCCTGTTGGGCCCCCTCGGAGTCACAGGAGGTAATAGAGATTCCATGGGACAAAGACTTAATAGCTTTTAGGTGTAGGAATACTTGACACTTTTTGTTTTGAGCACTGTTCATTAAGTATTAATGTATAATTGATGTGGAGAAAAGTAAGAGTGGATTCTGGGAATCTGGAGTGGAAGGTGAGGTGCTGGGGGGAGAGGTGGATGTTGAGCATGGAGAAGGGCTGGGCAGGAAGATGCATTTACACTTATAAATTAGCGGACAAACAGGTGCGTGGCAATGATTAGGCTTTATATGTTGTTTTTCCTTAATATAACATGGTACATTTTATATTTCAGATGAATTTACAACTGATTTTCTGGATTGGATTGATCAGTTCAGTTTGCTATGTGTTTGGCCAAGCAGGTAAAAAAAGTTTCATAGTTGTCTTTTCACTTCAGTATCTTATGTCACTTTTTGACCACTTTAGATTCCTGGAAAAACCTACATCCCGTCGTCTTGCTCCTTCTGAAAGCCTTGCCGTGGCCTCACCTCCCTCAGAGTTGAGGGCGGGGCCCTTCCAGTGCCTGCAAGGCCCTTTCTCAGGCTCTCCCCCAGTCACCCAGAGTGACAACGGGAATAGGATGCGCTGCGCAGAGCTCTTTGGGGAATATCATAGAGTGTGTAAGTGAGCATAGAGAAAGCAAAGGCGTGTTACATCTTTAGAAGGAAATGAAGTAAATGTGTAGAACAGTGGATTATGAACTCTCCACTACTATCTGAAAGAATGAAAGCAGGAACAGTTGGCTTTCCGGAAGATGTTCTTGCACTTTGATCAAAAGTCTTGCAAAATGTTGGCATCATGTAGGAGAGGAATGAAAAATAAAACTGAAAATATATTTAATCCTCTTATAAACCATGGTGCATCCACATCTGGAATAACGGATGTCCAATTCTGTTCTCCAAATCTCAAAAAATACACTGCATAGAACAATTGTTTGGTATTAGGGTGGAAGGACTTAACACACGGAAAAATGAAGAAAGAAACCGTAAGGGACGTTGTTGATAAATTTAGGTTACATAAAACCAGCAATAACATAAAAAACCAAAGTATCTGTGTCAAAACACCATCGACAAAATGAGAAACTAAATAAGGATTTAATTTCACTTACAGATATAGAGCTCTAATAAAAACAGATGAACATGATAATAGAAAATTTATAAAAGAAATGGCCAGTAAAAATACGAAAAAAAATGAAACCTTCAGTAACTGACAATTAAATTGATGTTCTTATTTATACCTGTTAAATGAATTAAAAAAATCTTTGCCTTAAAAAAGTGTTTCTTGTTGAGGGTATGGTGAAATGGTGTGTGTACACTGCTTGTGGGAGTGTGCGTTTGAACGTTACTGCTGGAGAGAAGTTGGTGTGTATTGAGAATCTTTAAAAGTTAATACTCTTTGCCTCAGTATTTTTTTTTTTAATTTGTGATAAGGAAATAATCAGAGTTTTACATTATAAGAATGGTCATCAGAGTGGGTGCATATATATATGCATGTATGTGTATATATGTGGAGGGTTCGTGTGGCATGTGTGAACTAATGCAACTAAAAACAATCTAAATTTATCCATCATTGAATAGGATACATTAATATAATGGAATATGTAATCATTAAAGCCATGTTTTTGAAGAATTTGGAATGAAACATTTGGATTAAGTATAAAAAGTAGTATATAAAATGTATATCCTTGATTTCATTTAAATAATGTCTGTATGCCTGCTTCCTTGCTATTGTTTTATTTATCTGCTTAGAAAAAAGACTGGGAAGAAATATACAAAAAATGTTAACAGTAGTTATCTCTTAGTGAGCAGGTTTTGAGTGACATTTAGTTTGTTCTTTATACTTTTACGTATTTTCCCGATTTTTTTATAATGAGTGTGTGTTACAAAAACATACATTGGAGACAGTCCATATTAGTACTTACCACACGGCAGACATGCTGATCCTTACACGGATTTAAAGAACTATATGGCGTACTTTGAACACAGACCTGAAAAATCAAGGGGTTGTGGATTGGATGAATATGGACTTTTCGAGTATTTAACAAACGAAAATGGAAGTGCCTGCTTGAGGGGGTGGGGTATGGGTGCGGTGGGATGAGTTAAATGAAGAGAAAGAATACTTTTACCCAGTTGTAAGAACACTCCTGAGAATTAATGACCATCCAACATGAGAGAGCATGAAATCATGCCTTTGGAAAAAAAGGACAAATGTATAGATTAAGGGTACCTAGTCTTTGCTATAGAAGAGAGATAACTGTGTCTTTTTATGGTTCTCTGTGGCAGGATGATCCAAAATCACCTCCCTCTGGGGGGTGGGTCTGAATCAGCTTAGTAACGAGGTTCATAGTGTTTATATTTAACGTTTGTATATGTTGTATTATTTGTCATTGTGATCCAGATTTTTCACTGTTCTCTCTCTCTTGAAACTTCGAGTAAAGTGGTCTATTCTTTGTTTCTCCTGACAGATGAAAATAGATGTTTAAAAGCAAATGCCAAATCATGTGGAGAGTGTATACAAGCAGGGCCAAATTGTGGGTGGTGCACCAATTCAGTAAGTAAGATTGTTCAAGTCTTCCCATCTATTCTCTAGTCATTTAGTGTTGCCCCAAACTGTATCCTTGGGAAGTGCTCGATGTGACTTTTCACTTCCTCATTGTTGACTGAATAAGCGTCAGCTCTGTGTAATCCTGTGTGATGCTCTGGAGCTGTGCTGCCCAGCACAGGGCCTGCTAGGCATATGTGGTGATGTTGAGCACCTGAGATATGGGTGGTCCAAACCGAGAATTGCCGTCAGCCTTAAATACATACCAGAGATTGAAGACTTAGCATTTCAACGTTAATGATTTTTGAAATCACTGACATTTTGTATATATTATTAATTTCCCGTTTCTTTTTTTTCTTCCTCTCAGCGTGGCTACTAGACAACTTAAAAATACATACGTAGCTCACCTTTATAGCGTGCATTGTTTCTATTGGACAGATTCCCAAAAACCTCTAGCCATTTCATTGGACTGTTTTAGATTTTTCCCTTTTTTTATGATGGGAGAGGTATACATTAACCCGCCTAATTGTGTTTTAATTAAACTAATATACACTTGATTTGCATCCTAATCAAAGCCCATTGAGGTTAGGCTTTAAATTTTATTCACTCTTGTCATCTCTGTACATTGCTCAACATGGTACCTTCCACAAAGCTTACTGAATATTGAATGAACGAATGCATGAACAGATGAATGCTAAGTTGGTACTGGAGGTAACGGGAAGTCATTTTGAGGGTATATAATCTATTTACAGAGTGAATAATATCAGAAGTTCAAAGGCTTATTGTTTGTTTTTACTCAGGCAGCTGACCCCGAAGTCAAGTGCCTGTTTTGTGGGCGTTACTGGTCAAATGTCAGATATTTCGTATGATTTGACCTATGAAAGACAAAAATGAGAAGTTTTCGTTTTGTTATTTTAAAAATTTTCTACTGGCACCTTCTGTCCTCCTGAAAACGGTATTCTGGAATTAAATTGGAGACAGTGAAGGAAATAGGGAGTGCCTTGAGTTTGTCTCGGACTGGGCTTACTTCACTGAAACGCTTGGTTTTCTTACCTGGAAAATGAGCATGATCTGCCTCCTTTATCTCTGTTCTTACGAGAATCAAGTGAACTAAGGCAGTTTCACTTAGAAGATTATAACAGCGGTGCGTGCTGCTCTCAACGGCAGCATCCATTTTAGGAGGGTTACAGTTTATCTGGGGTTTAGGGTTATCCTAGCCAAACTGTTCTTTCAGTAATTTAGCCATCTTTGTGGCATAATTCTTAAACTATTAAAGGTATTTGGGGATATCTTCAGTGACATTTTACTTGAGTGTTGTGATCCTAGTTTCCTGGATCGGCTAATGTTTGGAAGCGGATCCTGCACTGGGCCCCTGTGCGCTGGCAGCATTTTAGGTTTGACCACACATAAAAGTTGTGCAGCTTTGAACCATTGGGCCCATGGTTCTCCCTTCCAGTTTTTCTAAGTACAGAAAGGCTCTCATTTAGCACTGTGTTTCCTTTAAAAAATAACTGATCAAAACCATTTTGTAATCTTTGTATATAAATATCCTCACTTTATTCAGCACCGTGAAATTGGTAGATAATAAACAACCATACAAAACATAACGTGACCCCAAATGAAAGGCATTTCCTCATTTTCCCAATGTCAAGATTTTAAAAAAGATTTTTGGCCAACTAAGTACAAATTTTTAGGGGTATATGTGAAAAAGTTAAATGTCTATTAGGAGTACACATTTTAAAATGATACACACACATATACATGAATACACCGTCATTGTTCCCCTTCCTCACATTTATGAAAAACATATTTAGAACCTTTACATGCATCTTAACAGCAGTGTTTTTGCTTTCACTTAGTCATCTGATAAAAAGAGCACAGTTTAAAATCACGTCACTAGTGGAAATTTTACCCCGTGCCACAAGTACCGTCCACATACCATTACAACTTTTTTTATTTTAAAAAAATTCACCCTATATACATTTTTGACCCTGTCGTATAATCACTTACTGCGTTTTTTAAAAAAAATAAGTTCTAAAAGGCTTGTTTACAATAATAGCCGATACCTAAAATATTTTTAAACCTCCAAGAGTACTTACTAAGTCTGTGGTAAATTTCTTGTTCTCCTTCTTAAGAAAGGTTTTAGGGTGACATGTTTTCCCTATACATTGAGTTGTTCAAAATATCATGAAGGATGCTGCTACGTAATATGAGAGACTCTAAGAATTTTTCTAAGGGAAATTTGGAAAAAATATTAGTCTGATATTTGGTTATATATATTATTAGTGGCTCTTAACCATGCTAAATAAGTAATTTCACAAAAGAAATTTCTTTGAGTAGATACTCTGAATTTGAACATGAAACGGTTAAAATGTACACTTAGGTCAGTCCTCTAAGTATTACTAAAGTAATACGGTACTAGTAATATATTAGCAATAACGGTATTACTTTTGAGGAAAAATTTTTGTTTATCTGTTTTGTTTATTATGGTTTGGATGAAGGGAGCATTTTGTTTAAAAACCAGAAATGAAATACATTAGATGTGTTACCTGATTTTTGCAACTTAATTAGTTATTTGCAGTTACGATTATGTAGAAGGTTTGACCACTGTACTTTTTATTTATACCTATATTTTACATGTCACTTAGACATTTTTACAAGAAGGAATGCCTACTTCTGCTCGATGTGATGATTTAGAAGCCTTAAAGAAGAAGGGCTGTCATCCAGATGACATTGAAAATCCCAGAGGCTCCAAAGATATAAAGAAAAATAAAAATGTCACCAACCGTAGCAAAGGAACAGCAGAGAAGCTGCAGCCAGAAGATATTACTCAGATCCAACCACAGCAGTTGGTTTTGCAGTTACGATCAGGTACAGAAATCTGCTTCTATGAATGCCTTTGTGTCTACTTGAGCTTTTTGACAACTTTATGTAAGTTTCTGTTGAGGGTTCATTTTCACATGTGGACTGACACTCAAAGAGAAATGTTGAATACATTAACTTTTAGATATTTTTGGAGGTATAACAATTTGTAAGACACATTACCTGAAGTAAATGATACCTGTGTGTAATGTAAATTCTTTTAAAGATTCAGAAAGTATTAGATTTAATGTGTTTTTAAAGATAAAAATGTCCATCTTCTGGAATTACGTAATATAAAGACAACATTTTAACCTGTTTTTTCCTTTGTTTTTCTTCAGTATTGATAAAATATTAAGGTTTTCATAAGAATCTGGAGCAGTCCTGCATCTGGGAAAAAGAAAGAAGAAACAAGTCCCCTTTCTCCTCTTCTAGTTTCCCGCCCCTTCCTGTCAGAGGACTGTCCCGTGCCTGCCTCCCCGCCGCCCCTTCCCCTCCTGCTCTGTCTTCAGCCTAGTGCCGGCAGCCTTCCACTTCTAGAGCTGCTCTGGCAAAGCTCTGCTGGCACCTGGAACCATCAGGCCTGGTGGACCCTCGTCAGGCCTTTTTTATTAACCTTCCTGTCCAAGCGATGCCTTCGAGCTTCTTGAAATGCTCTCCTTGCGGCTTCTGCGATAACATTCCTACTTTCTTCTTATCTCTTAACAGTGCTTTCCAGTCTCCTGTCTGTGTCTTTTTTCTTCCTTCCTCTTTGTAGTCCACTTAATTGTTGGTTTTCCTCTCATGGCTTTAAAGCCACTTGTGGGCTGTAACACAGACTTTTAAGCTCCAAACCCAGTTATCCAACTGTCAACTAGAAGTCTATATAGAGAAAATCTGCAAGTTAAAAATTTAATGACTTTTCACCCAGACCTCTTCCTTCTCCTGTATTTTCTGAGTGGATTATATCTCACACCTCTGGTAAATCTCTTCTCCTTCCTCATTGTTTCAGATCCTTATCATCTTTTTGTTAGATTTTTGCCATAGTTTCTTAACAAGTTTCTTTGTCTCTATAATCATCTTTAAAACGATTCTTCAGGTTTTCTACAGTGAAAATCAGGTCATGTTGTTCCCTGCATATAGTGCATCCCATCAAACAAAGAGTCTCCACTTCATAACGTTAGTCTCTAAAAAGTCAGGTGTACCCTGGAGTGTATCTGCCTCACCCACCCAGTCTAGTTTACGTTGTTCTGGCTGTCTGTTTTCTTCTGTCATAGTTACCAGCCCACTGTCTGCCTGTCTTGCCTGCGGTGGATGGGGAACGCTGTCTTTCTCACCACCCCCGGGGCCTGACACTTTAAGTATTTGTGATTGAAATGAGCACACTTCCATTTATTCAGTTACCTGTGGAACGCCCAGGTTTTTGTAAAAACTATGTCGATAATACAGTTTATAGGGTATACCTTATCGATCGAATTTACTTGGTTTTTCTCATTCGCTTTTTGATTGTTGGCAAGCTAATTTTCTTTTCTATTCTCTGTTTAATTAGGGGAGCCACAGACATTTACATTAAAATTCAAGCGAGCTGAAGACTATCCCATCGATCTCTACTACCTTATGGACCTCTCCTACTCTATGAAAGACGACTTGGAGAATGTGAAAAGTCTTGGCACTGATTTGATGAATGAAATGAGGAGGATTACTTCAGACTTCCGAATTGGTAGGAATTTTGAGAAAATTAGTAGTTTTCATTTGTATAAATACTGGCAGTTTGTTCTTCACCACATGCATGTGAGATAAATAGGCCAGGTTTTAGTCTTTTCTTTTTGAGAGAACTGATATTCCTGTCACGCATCTAATAATTTTTCCGCCTCCTTGTTCCTCTGTTACTGAAGGCGATCATGTTATTTGACACACCTTACACCACAGAGGTAATAAGATGCTTGCATGTTTTCACAGGAATTTATGCATTGGTTTGTTGATATATTTTATAAACATGTTGATGATACAGTTTTTTTTCATTACTAGTTAGTATGACCACACCTGCCTATACAGCCTTAATCTCACATCAGACCTGGATTTTTCATACAGTGATCTCCTTTCCAAACCTAATTATTAAAACCCTTATTATTTCTTATTAAAGAAAAAGATTGACTTACAGGTGGTAATGTACTTGATTTTTTTCATGCAGTTTATCCATCCGTCCATCCATCTACCCTCCATCTGTCATCACTGTGTGTGCATTTTCCTTCACAGGGTTTGGCTCATTTGTGGAGAAAACCGTGATGCCTTACATTAGCACAACACCAGCTAAACTCAGGAACCCTTGCACAAGTGAACAGAACTGCACCAGCCCATTTAGCTATAAAAATGTGCTCAGCCTTACTGATAAAGGGGAGGTATTTAATGAACTTGTTGGTAAACAGCGCATATCTGGAAATTTGGATTCTCCAGAAGGTGGCTTTGATGCAATCATGCAAGTTGCAGTTTGTGGAGTGAGTGCATTCATTTTCTACAAAAGGATATTATTTGTATGGATTTTGAGTGTGATTTTGCTGTCAGAAGAAATTACCTTATTACTGTGGCATACTTGACTAATCCCTTAAGTTCCCTCCAACTACAAATGCTTTATAAAAGCATAGTTAATCGTTATGCCCCTATCTAAACCAGGCAGTTAGTTCATTTACACAGGGTTCTAAAAGCCAGGATGCTCACCACTTGAAACAGTGGGACAGTTTAGCTTCAGCTGGTGCTCTAGGTGTTTAGAAGAGGCCCAGGAACCCTAGCTTTCCGGCTTCGTGCCTGAGATGGAGTTGGGGTTATCTGGGACGGCTCCAGGAGCATTAAAAGTGCTCAAATGGACTGTGTCTCAGACACCATTTTCCTCTGGTCAGTTTTCTTCTGCTTATCATCTTTGAGAGTTATCTTCCCCATGTCTTAGTCATTCAAAAAGAAAGAACTTTTTAAGTCTTAGTTTGAAATCTGTATGAGAACAGGTATTTTGAGAAGTCATATAATTGTAATTTTAATTGCAAGATTTTCAGTAGTAGTAAGCTGATCTCCATTGGACTAGTGGTTAGAATTTTATGACCCATTTACCAGGTGATGATTTTGAGGTGACCTTTTAATGATTCAGCTGAAGCTGAAACTAGAAAACATTGTGAGGTAGATAAAGTTTTAAGTACCTGTCTCATTCCCGCCCCCCCCCCCGCGCTCCTTTTTCCCTAGAGTACCCCTGTGCTCTACAAGACCTTCCTTGATTCCAGATGCTTCTTAATGGTTATTTTCCAACCAGTTTTTAATGTGTAACTTGATACCCAAGATGAAAATATGGTATAGTGTTTAAGAGAACAGCCCTTAGACTGTTAGGAAATGGCTTCAGATGTTCCCATCGCTGCTCATCCACTAGGTAATTTCCTTGCCGTTCTAGAGGGCTGTTTCCCTCTCCTTAAGAAGGGATAATAACAGATAAACCTCATAGGGTTGTTATGAAGTTTAAATACGGTAATCCACATACAGTGCCACTAAGCACCCAGCAAATATTAACTATTAGATTATCGTTACTCTTGACCTCTCACTGGGGTAGTTGCAATTTAAGGATAGTCTCTGCTTTTAAAGGGGAAGAGAGTGATATTCCAGGTAGTGCCCAGCCTGATGCTTGTTTTCTTTCCAGCCATTCATTTGTGATCCTGTTAGCAGCTCACTGTGGAGAGAGCATTCTCTGGGCTGCCTCTACCTGTGCCTTAGCCTTGGGATTAAAACAAGCCATAGCACCTGTGGCCGCTACTCTCGGTTTTCCTCATGCTGACTGAGAGTAACTGTTCCACTTCTCTACATGAAAAAGAGACATTCCACTTGGACTGCCGGCATTAATAAACTTAATTCCTGCCTTCAAGGATTTTATAGTCTTACGAGGATATATACAGATATAATTGAGTATTTAGACAGATGTGATTATAAAATTACCATATTAGAGGATTTTACTGCTACTTTAAATTCTTTGCTGAATAAGGTGGAAAATAAAATAAATAAGCAGTACTGATGGGTTAGAATGGGTGGAATTAAGCAGGGCAAGTCTTTGGAGAAGGTACTTTTTTCTGTAATTAAAAAAGGAAGGCCTAATGTGGTGGCTGATAAAGGAAGTATACGCTACGGAAGGTGGAGCAAGGATGGATGGGAATGAGACAGTGATATTTGGGCCAAGATGGGTGTGGGCTGAGACATTTGCATTTACTCATTAAGCACCTACTATGTGCCAAGCACTGTGCTGACCGCTGAAGATAAGATGAAGCACAAAACCTGATGGTGGTCCCTGCCCTGCACAGAGCGAGTGTACTTTCTAATGGGGAGAGAGACATGGACTTTAAAAGATACAGTTTTTAAAAAAGAGCTGAGAGAGGTGGACAGCCAGGCAGGGTGGAGTTTTACAGTGAGGTGGGGGAGTTTTATTCAGTGGTCTCTGTGCCTTCATCCGCAAGGGTATTGGTATCGTGAAAAGAGAAGGTATGGAATTAGGTTGAGATATAGAGGTAGCCTACATAAAGATGAAAAGATTTATGCTGAATTGTGGGTAATATTTTAAAATTGAAATCCTTTTCTTTTTGAGTCATTGATTGGCTGGAGGAATGTGACACGGCTGCTGGTGTTTTCCACGGATGCTGGGTTTCACTTTGCTGGAGATGGGAAACTTGGTGGCATTGTTTTACCAAATGATGGACAGTGTCACCTGGAAAATGATGTGTACACAATGAGCCATTATTACGTAAGTGCTTAGCTCCTTACATATTGAATGGATTCAGGTTGAGTTTAGGGTCTAATACTAAGAGTATTGTGGGTGACTGGCTTGTGGGTTCTTCAGGGTTTGGGGTTTTGTTATTTTGGTGAGTTGGGCCCTGACCTAATGTGCAGGAAAGCTCGTGTTGCTGTTCTGAGGCTCTGGCTTTGTGCGTGCTTGCTTCCTTCCGTGTAGATGAGGGCCCGGGGGTGAAGGGAGCTGCTGACTCCCGACTCTGCGCCTCAGCCCAGAGCTGTCTCCTCTCACTCGCGTACGTCAAGGGGTAGCAAGCTTGATATTATGTCTAATCAAATCATTTGTATAGTCTTAACACTCCTTGTCTTACTTATACACGATTTAAGAAAGCAGGCACCCTGCCTCTACTGAAAATAAAGATTGGCAAATTATTCAAGGTCTGGAAGAAATCTAAACCTTGCTGAATCTTGGTCTTTTTCTTAAGTGATACGTAGATAATATAACCTTTAATTACTGGCAGTTCTTTACTTTCATTGTTCTGACATTTAATATACACAGATAATCTTGCTCTTTAAAGTCTTTTTATTATGGAAATTTAAAATTTACATATAAAGATAGAAGAGGATTAGAAACCCACTAGACAGCACCCACTTCAGCAATAATTTGTGTTGTTTCAAGCAGTCTTTTGTAAGTAATCCAGTTGATATCTGCAAATCATTATTTTCAGCAAGTATTGAAAACCTGGAGTAGATTGGATGTAATTACATACTAAATTTTATTACTTAATTCCTTAGGATTATCCTTCTATTGCTCACCTTGTCCAAAAACTAAGTGAAAATAACATTCAGACGATTTTTGCAGTTACTGAAGAATTTCAGCCCGTTTACAAGGTAAATATATACATGTGAGATCAAAAGAGGAACACATTTCTAGACCCTTTTTGTTTAGTCATTAGAGGCAAAATGATATGTCTGAATTGAAATGCGGGAAAATGTCACCAGCTAAAAAAAAAGTGATGTATATTAATTTTAGTTACATTGTAAAGCTAGTTGTTTTTAGGTCTGACTCCTTAAGTTTATTTAGGAAATGTATCGAGAACTGTTATTTAAAAATAGATAGTAAGTACTCAGTAGATGCTAATTAGTTGAATGAGTAGTACTTGCATTTTATGTTTTATCTTTTAATTGCAGGAACTGAAAAATTTGATCCCTAAGTCAGCAGTAGGAACATTATCTGCAAATTCTAGCAATGTAATCCAGTTGATCATCGATGCATACAATGTGAGTGCATTTTAAATAAGATCTGTTTTGGGCAACACCCTGTGGAGAATACTTTTCTCAAAAAAAGTAAAACTCCTTTCATACACAATTTAGCAAGCCCCAGAAGACAACATAAAACTTAAATTCTGCATCTGGAGGAAAAACTCATATTCTCTTACAAATACATAATTATCTGCAGAGCACAATGTAACAAAGGCATGTGGGGAAAATTTCTAAATTCTGTTTTAATGTTGTTAAGTAATAGGTCTCCTTGTTGAAACAACTTAGATTTATAGGATGACCTCAGTCTTCTTTTTCCACCCCTTCTTTTTATAGATTCATCTATTTTGATGAATTGTGCCAGAAAAGCTTTTTTTTTTTTTGCTAATTCTTCTCCTGACATATATTCAGGGTATATAGTTCTCTGTTTTCAGGAGGTACACACAGTCATATATGCATGTACCATAAAGTATATATGAATGTATTTACATATATTTGACTTACCATTTTTATAAGATTTTTTCCCCCCAGATTGGAAGGAAGTTGAAATTAAAGAGGAATGTTCTCCATCTTGAGCTTTAGTTCAGAGTACTTCAGTGATACTCATTCACCATTGGTCAGTAACTGTTGTAAGTGTTCTGGAGGCCTTTGTAATGTGTAACAGTAACCATCCTGTACTGTGTGCACCACCCCAGCCTTTTGATGGGTTGAATTTTAGATATTTTCTACCTCATGCTAGGGGTTCCCAGAATTTTTTGGAAAGACCCTACTCGAAGAGAGAGGTTTTTACAAAGATTTTCTAGATTCTGGTTGTTCCCTGTCTCTCCCATAGCTGTTTTGTTCTCTGTCTTTACAGCATATCTTAATGCTTTCCCCACTCCATCCATGCAGGAGTGTGACCAGGAGAGAGCTTGCTGCTGCAGCCTTCTCCGTTGGTCCTGAGCAATCTGCTGTTCTAAAAACGCAGTGCCTTGAATCCTCCCACTTCGGGTTTTCTTTTTTTGGGGGGTGAGGGCGCAGGGCTGCAACTGCGCCTGAGCAGATTTGTTCCCAGACAGTGTAGTAGATCATTTACTTTAGTCCCTAGTGAGCTGGAAGTTGGTAGGGTCAGAGGAGAGCTGTGTTGCCACTGGGGGAGGAAAGTGTTCTGAGTTCTTAAGACTCCTCATAATTAATATCAGCCCTCTGTGCTGTATCATCATTAAAATTTTAACTCAGTAATTAAACCATAATAGTAGCATTTGTTTGCCTTTCCTCTGTTTAATAGTCTTTCTTTTAGTCCTTGTCTTCAGAAGTCATTTTGGAAAACAGCAAATTACCAGAAGGAGTAACAATAAATTACAAGTCTTACTGCAAGAATGGAGTGAATGGAACAGGGGAAAATGGGAGAAAATGCTCTAATATTTCCATTGGGGATGAGGTATGTTACATAAACGTTTTCTGAAGAAAAGAAAAAACTGCTTGTTTACAGGCAATGTAGTTTATAATTTGAGAAACAGTTAAAGAAATATAATTTGGAGTGGCTTTTTGCAATTTTTTTTAGTAGATTTAAATTGCTTAGTTGTTAACTTATCTTCTTGTTTTCCCTTAAGGTTCAGTTTGAAATCAGCGTAACTTCAAATAAATGTCCAAATAAGAATTCTGAAACCATTAAAATTAAGCCTCTGGGCTTCACTGAAGAAGTAGAGATTATTCTTCAGTTCATCTGTGAATGTGAATGCCAGAGTGAAGGCATCCCTGGCAGTCCCAAGTGCCATGATGGCAATGGGACCTTTGAGTGTGGAGCCTGCAGGTGAGCTGGGGCTGTGGAGAGTGATGGGGTGCGGGGGGACTGCGGCTGGGACGGCTGCAGGGGCAGGCTCTGTTTGGGCGTCCAGAGAGATTCTGTCTGTTGGAGCAAATAAATGATTGTTCCAGCCACTGTTGCTCACCACAGGATCAATTTGATGATCTTGTGTGTGCTATTTATGGAAAGCTCTTCCCTGCCTTTTTTTTTTTCTTAGGCAGACTGTCCTTTACTGTAAAATAGAAGCTTTTATAGCCATCCAAGATGTATATTTAACAAATGGTTAAGGTAGCATTTGGGTTTTCCTCTCATTATAGCCGTCTGAATTCTCTGGAGCTAAATAAGCTTATATAAAATAATAGTGATTGTATCTGGGAAATGGAATTAGGAAGCAATAAAGGATGTTCACCGTGTATTACATGTACTTCTGAATCGCTGGAATAGTTTTTAAAAAACCAATATACTTTGTAAAATTGAAAAGAAAACAGTATTTTCAGAACATAGAATCTCCTACTAACAAAACTATAGTCAGATTATTTTAAATTTTATTCTCATACTGTGATTACTTTTTAATTAAAAATTAAAATTGAATGTACTCTGAATAATCTTTCTCCTTAAAAGAATAGGAGGAGGGAAGAATATTTTGATGCAGATGTCAGCCCCAAATGACTATGCTTTGAAGGGTTTTTAATCATGAGAAAAATAGATGGCTGTATTTTGCCATCAGTTATTAGCTTTCTCTTCTAAATAACAATTAAAATGTTACATTTAAAAATTTTCCATGTCATACATATCCTGACTGAATTGTGTAGATCCATTTTTAGTAAAATATTACTTAACTGAAAGATCATCTTGAAAATGCTTTGCCTTCCTACTTTTTGTGTATTTACCAGATACAGAGCTAGTGTCTTCATTGTCTGAACACTAGGTGTTCTAAAAATAAGCAGTGTGGCTGAAAAGTCTGGATCCATAGGATAGATTTATTTTTAAACAGTACGTTAGTTATATTTTCAAATGATAGGCTCAGTATGTTTTTCTTCAACTTCCATGCA
The DNA here is from genome assembly GCF_059928025.1 of Delphinapterus leucas. Lineage (NCBI taxonomy): Eukaryota > Metazoa > Chordata > Mammalia > Artiodactyla > Monodontidae > Delphinapterus > Delphinapterus leucas. The sequence goes on along the minus strand of NC_143130.1, from coordinate 16,490,560 downwards.
CCTTTTGGGGTGTGTTTATTGTACTTTTTTGGATTAACAATTGGACGATTGCTTCACCTATAATAGCAAATGTAATAAATTGCATGTCATTGGAAGACATAGCACTTTTAAAAATAAGTTTATCCTGTGTTTCTAAATGTCTTGTTCACCTGTTCATTGCTAGATTGTATTTTCATCTTGATGAAAATGGTTACTTTCCTGAAGAGGGCTTCTTTTCCTAGGCCCCTGTGGAGATTCCATATGGATTTGAATGGCTCTGTGTGTGTGCATATGTACACTTTTGTGCACGTCTGTGACGTGTGGCATGACATGTAATAAAATTGTAGTTTGAAGATAATGTTCATAGTCTTACTTCCTCTCCCAGTCTTTCTCACAGCATGATTTGTTACTTTCACTTATTTTTATTTTATGTGATTGAAATTTTGGACTCTGTTTAGGTGCAACGAGGGACGTGTTGGGAGACATTGTGAATGTAGCACAGATGAGGTGAACAGTGAAGATATGGACGCTTACTGCAGGAAAGAGAACAGTTCAGAGATATGTAGCAACAATGGAGAATGTGTCTGTGGACAGTGTGTGTGTCGGAAGAGGGATAATACAAACGAAATTTATTCTGGCAAATTCTGCGAGTGTGATAATTTCAACTGTGATAGATCCAATGGCTTAATTTGTGGAGGTGAGAAGGGGTCTGAAAATGGTTATAAAATGTGGTCCTATCTAATACAATAAAAAATCCTGAGAGTTTGCTTAGTGAATAAATAGAAAAAGGGCAGCATTGAGGGTCACTCCATCCCACAGACAGCCTTTCTTACATGTTATTGCTTGTTTTCACTTTTCGGTCAACGCTCTGATGTTACATTTTTACCATTGTTATGAGAAATGATATTTTTTATTGCAGGAAATGGTGTCTGCAAGTGTCGTGTGTGTGAATGCAACCCTAACTACACTGGCAGTGCCTGTGACTGTTCTCTGGACACTACCTCCTGCACGGCTGTGAATGGGCAGATCTGCAATGGCCGGGGCGTCTGTGAGTGTGGCGCCTGTAAGTGTACAGATCCCAAGTTCCAAGGGCCGACCTGTGAGATGTGCCAGACGTGCCTTGGAGTCTGTGCCGAGCATAAGTGAGTATTTCCGAATTGCTTGAAATGGGTGATAACTCGCTGTTGGCCTCTGTATCAGCACACAATACAGAGAACAGCGCTAACATCAGGTTACGCTGTAAATACACTGTCACATTGAAGCCCAGTTTTTAAATCTTAAAAATTCTTTCCCAGTAGCTGGTGTTTGTCACATGATATTGAAATGTGTCTTACGAGAGTGATGGTACAATTATTTCAATCCGAGTTTGCTATGTAAGTGAATCCATGTGGTAACCTTTGTTAAATTAGCATCACGAGTTGTTTAATTAGCTATCTTTTGACTAAACTAAATAAAACTGAGTTTTGTCCCTTGAAGAAAGAACTACTATTGTACCAGCAACACATTTCAAAAGTTATTTTGGCTTTAAATTGTGTATTAAATATCTGATAGGGCTAGTTTTATTTTCCTACTCTTCTTTCTTTTGGAGGATTTTAGTTTGAGCTGTAATAAATCTATAATATCACTTGGGAAACTAGCATCTTTATGTTTAGTTTCCCCATCTAGAAATACGTTTCTTCATCTATTTATATCTTCTTCTATTGCTCTTGGCTTAATTTGGTTAAATTTTGAGTCTAGCACACAAAATCATCTTGAAGCAAATATTATTTTAAATAATAAATGTAATCATTTGCATTTTTACAGGGAATGTGTTCAGTGCCGAGCCTTCAACAAAGGAGAAAAGAAAGACACGTGTGCTCAGGAATGTTCACATTTCAACATTACCAAGGTTGAAAATCGGGACAGGTTGCCCCAGCCAGGCCAGGTGGATCCCCTGTCCCATTGTAAGGAGAAGGACGTTGACGATTGCTGGTTCTACTTCACATATTCAGTGAATGGGAACAATGAGGCCACTGTTCATGTTGTAGAGACTCCAGGTAGAAATCTGATCATTTCAAAATTCTTCGCATTTTCTTTTATGCCTTTTTACTGCTTAGGGCTATTGGTAGTTTCCCTAATATCTAGGAACAACTCCAGCTGGACTATTATATGTCCAAGTTGGGACACTTTTAATCTGTCAAAGCTTAAACTAGTATTTAATTAATAAATAAGGGAAAGAGAAAGCGGGTTTTGAGTTTTGTGAATGGAGAGTCCGAGGAGTAAATGCAGTAGCCCACACAGAGCCCTCAGCACGGCGCCTGGCAGTAGGCTCTCGGTAAGAGCACCATCATCATTATTAATGATATTTAAATATGAGTTGATTTTAGGCTTGGACACTGGGAAAGATAATTTGTTAAAGGATGTTATACAGCATGAATTTGTTCAGCTTCTCAAAAGATGAAACATTTTTATCTTGGTTTTTCTGGGTGCTTTTAATATACTTTGGAATTTTCTACATTTGTGGTCAGATTTTTATGGGAATGTAAGTTTTAATTTCTCCCAGATAAATATTAGGAATGGATTTTGGAGGCGTATATTTAACTTCAGAAGAAACAGCCAAACTGTTTTTTTAAAGTCTCTATTGTTTTGCATATGTATTTTTCAAATGTTGTCTCAGTCTGTGCCTCCTTGTCTTCATTTTCTTGAGTGTTTTTTGAAGATCAGAAGCTTAAATTTTGATGAAATACGATTTACCAGGTTTTTCTTTTATAGATCTTGCTCTTTACTATTATGTCTTAGAACTCTTTGCCTAATTCAAGTTCATAAGGATTTTTCTCCTGTGTTTTCTTCTAAAAGTTTTATAGTTCTGGTTTTCCATTTAGGTCCGTAACCCACTGTGAGCTGATCTTAGTATATAGAGTGGGGTCCAGTTTTTTATATGTAGATTTCCAGTCGTTCTTGCACCATTCGTTGAAAAGGTTGACCTTTCTCCACCTTGGTTGAAAATGAGATGACCTTATATATGCGGGCCTGTTTCTGACTCTTGATTGTTTTCCGTTAATCCAGGCATCTGTCCTTTAGCCAATACCACACTGTCTCAGTTAGTGTTGCTTCATAGCTAGTTGTGAAATCTGGTAATACAAGTTGTTCAACTTTGTTCTTTTCTGAAAGTGCTTTTGAAACACTTTCCTAGTTCTCCTACTTCTTTGTAAATTTTAGAATAAACTTGCTTGATAGCTACACGTCCTGCCAGGATTTTGATTGGGATAGCATTGAGTTTATAGATCAAATTGGGGGAGGGACTTCCCTGGTGGTGCAGTGGTTAAGAATCCGCCTGCCAGTGCAGGGGACATGGGTTTGAGCCCTGGTCCAGGAAGACCCCACATGCTGCAGAGTGACTAAGCCCGTGCGCCACAACTACTGAGCCTGCGCTCTAGAGCCCTCGTGCCACAACTACTGAGCCTGCGTGCCTCGAGCCCATGCTCCACAACAAGAGAAGCCAGTGCAGTGAGAAGCCTGTGCACTGCAACGAAGAGTAGCCCCTGCCCGCCGCAACTAGAGAAAGCCCATGCGCAGCAACGAAGACCCAATGCAGCCAAAAATAAAAATAAATTAATTATTAAAAAAAAAAATTGGGGGAGAATTGACATTTTAACAATGTTGAGTCTTCTAATCCATGAACATGGAATCTCTCTCCATTTATTCAGGTCTTTTTTCCATCAGTGTTTAATAATTTTTAGCATGTAAATCTTGCACATATTTTCTTAGATTTATACATAGGTATATCATGATTTTTGGTGCTATTGTAGAAAATACCATTTTCTAAATTTCAATTTCCAAATTGTAGAAGTCAATTTCTATATAATACATAGAAATACATGACTTTATTGATCATGTACGCTGGGGTCTTGTAAACCCATCTGTTACTTCTAGTATCTTTTTTATAGATTCTTTGGGATAGTGTACATTCACTTACCTTGGGATTTTAATTCCTCTGTGTTTTTTTATGAGACTGCCCAGCTCTTTGTAATTTTGGCTGTACCTTCACATTCTAGTCCCTTATGTGCTCATCCTTTGCTTCTTACTTTACAGAGTGCCCCACTGGTCCAGACATTATCCCAATTGTAGCAGGTGTGGTTGCTGGAATTGTTCTTATTGGCCTTGCATTGCTGCTGATTTGGAAGCTTTTAATGATCATTCATGACAGAAGGGAATTTGCCAAATTTGAAAAGGAAAAAATGAATGCCAAATGGGACACGGTAAGTTGGAAATCATGTAAAAAAGGAGGGTGATTCATGAAGCAAATGTAACACTTCTAAGACTTATTAGCTCTAAAGCTGATAATTAAAGTCCTTTAAATATTTTATTCCCCCCAAAATTTATTATTCAGAAAACTTGCATTTAGTGAAAAATAGAAAACATCTTAAGTATATCCTATTAAAACAAAACAATTATAAGAATGTTTCTTCTGGTTACTGTGGTCATTGTTTTTATTTCCTTAGTAATTTTAATCTTAAATCTGCTCTTCTGCCTTTTTTTTCTCATGTAAAATAGAATCCTAAGTAATAGCAAGCTATTCAGTAGAAAGCTTTTTCTGTTTTTCTTTTCCCCCAACAAAGAAACCTAAGTAGAACGCAGCCAGACTCAAAAGGCTACATATGTATGACTCCACTTATATGACAGTCTGGAAAAGGTAAAACCCTAGAGGCAGGAATGAGATCCAGTGGTTTGCAGGGGCTGGAGCTGGGGGAAGGGGCCCGAGGGATCGTGGGATGATCTTCATTGTGGGTGTGTTTATACATTTGAGAATTCATGGAACTGTGTACTTAAAAAGGGTATTTTTATTCTCTGCGATTTTACAACTTAATAAACCTGGCTTTATAAAAATTTAGAAGCTGCAAGTGATGAAAGTTGACGCCAGCAGTTAGTGCTTTGAAGCGTGAGGTGGGAGGCCGAGGTGGCCAAACGTTGGCCTTCGTGTATTCATCTTTTGATACAAGAAAGCAGTGACAATTCTTCAGTATTGTTAAATTGTAAATGAATTTTAGTCATTTGCATTTTACTACAATTTGCTTGGGTTTTTAAAAAAAATTAATTTTGGAAGTGTAAAAATAGTAAAAATTCTCTTTTATAGTGTTTAAACACTATACATGTCAGCTTTTTTCTGATGAAGTCATTAGAAACTATTTCTTTTACTTCAGCAAGAAAATCCGATTTACAAGAGTCCTATTAATAATTTCAAGAATCCAAACTATGGACGTAAAGCTGGTCTCTAAGTTGCCGTTCGTATTTTCTTTCATTTTCTGTCTTTGCACGTGAAATTTATCCTTTCTACTGCACTGTGTGCGCTTTATCACTGTTGCTGCCTTTTTTTTAAGTCTGGCTTTATTTATATGGCTATACTATGGCTTTTCTTTTTGTGTGTTAATACAGTTAGTGTTTAGAGGGGCTTTGGATTAAGCTTTATGGTATAGAAGCAGCAGCTGTGTTGTAGTGAAAAGAGAATGTGCTCTGTGATCAGAGAGACCTGGGTTGAGTCCCAGCTCTTCCACTTAGTAAGTAGAATGGCATTGGGTCACCTCCCAGAGCTTTAACATGGAGTCAGTAGTGATATTGTTTGGTGTGGTTGTTCTTGGCTAATGACTGTAGTGTATGATAGCAGCCTGTCAGTTATAATCCTTACTAGAGTCCTTTGCTTTAGGTAGTATTATTATCCTTATAATAATATAACAAATTATTATATGTAAGTTTTAGGGTGAAACAATGAAAAGTGAACATGAAAACTAAAGTTCAAAATAGAATAAATGTAACCTGGTATAACATTTGTATAATATATAACTATAGTGTCATTGTTATTGATTCTAGAAATACTTTGAAAATCTTTAGTTCTTGACTGTAACTTAAAATTCCTTTAAAAATCAGAACCTTTTATTTATATATATTTCTTCTTCTTAGTTACTGAATAATTCTAATACTCAAAGCTAACACTGAACTCTTTTTGAAAGGTAACAAAGACTTTAAAGAGAAAAATCCTATTATAGTTTTAAATAAAAACTTAGTTGAAAATTTCATAGTGGTAATAAAGCTTGGTTAACGTATTCTCTAAGCTAGGGTAAGTTACTTTGGTGAGTATATGCTTTACCTGGATGACAAATTTATCATTTTCATTTTCTCTTTTAGCAGTAGTGGACAGGCTTCTTCCTTGTAACTGAGTTTTCATGAAGTGCTTCTAGCATGTTTTAATATAATTATGTAAGCCCCTAAAACTCTCCGATAAAAAGATTGTGATTAGAACCAATTCTCCTGACTGGTGATCCAGAACTCTTCTTTCCTTTCCTAACTACTTTTTTTTTTTTTTTTTTTTTTCTTTGCGGTACGCGGGCCCCTCACTGTTGTGGCCTCTCCCGTTGCGGAGCACAGGCTCCGGACGCGCAGGCTCAGCGGCCATGGCTCACGGGCCCAGCCGCTCTGCGGCATGTGGGATCTTCCCGGACCGGGGCACGAACCCGTGTCCCCTGCATCGGCAGGCGGACTCTCAACCACTGTGCCACCAGGGAAGCCCTCCTAACTACTTTTATTCTTATTTCACATATTGGAAAACTGAGGCACAGAAGGGTTCAGTAACTTGGCTAAGTTCACCGGGCTAGTTAGTGGAAGAGCTGAGATTCAAACCCAGGCCCCTGGGCTCCAGGATCCAGGTTCTTAACCACTACCTTATATTAGTAGCAATCATTGTCTGTCTTCGGGAGACGCTGTTAACCTGGTTAGGAAGAGGGAGATCACTCTTCACAAAAAATGACACTTTTTGGTATTTCTGGTTAACTTAATGGTGTTAGTGTTACTCTAGCACTACTGTGTTGGGCAGACATTGTAACTGGGAGATCACTTTGTTACCTAGAAACCAACACTGCAGATTTGCTTATTTACTCTGCTGAGAAGTGTGCTTATAAAGTAATAACAAGATCTTAAAGTACAGGAATGTTTAATATTTTTAAGAGATACAGGAAGTACCGATAACATTAGAAACCATTACTTGCAAGATTTTTCTTTTATTTCTAAGCAGATTTTAAGACTTTTGAAATGGCAAAGTTAAATTTGATGGCAGAAAATTATTGTCAGGTTCATATATGTGTAGTTTGGTAACGTTTTCCTGTTAGTGTGAGATTTGATGCATTCTTTTCTTTCTCGCTTAATGCTTTACAGAAAGTTAGTTTTAGAAGGAAACTGATTTGCTGGGATCCCTTTCCCTCCCTCCCTCCCTCCCTGTCAAAAACAATCAAATATTGACACTTTCGTGTGGTTACTTATATATATGAGAAAAGTTTCTGTATCTCCTATGGAAAGGTGAAATTTTCACCTTTGCTGTCTGTTAAATTGTGCTTTGAAGGAAGTTAATAATTAATAGTGAAACTTAATGTTTTCATTGTTAAGTCAGTTTTTGGCTACAGTATTACTTCTTCAGTCAAAATAAGCATTTTGAGCAATTCAAGATGCAAAAGTTTTGTAAAAATTTATTCATTAGTGAAATCCATGCAAATTAATGGCTACAGATTATTATGAGATGTTTTCTCAAGAAAAATTAAAGTAGAAATAAACAATAGAAATTAATGAATGAGCATTAAGAAATTAAAACAAATCATGGCTTATAAAGCACTTTTCCAATATGGGACCAAGGTTGCCAGTCAGTTAATTATATCATTAACATATTTCAAATAATAGGCACTCTGATTATTTCAGCACATAAGACTACTCATGTAGGTACATTAAAAAAATCAGATTATCAGCTTTGTAATTGTTAAAGCTGTTAAGCACATTAAATGTGGGCTGCTAATCCCCACGGCTGTGCACTGCATTTCTAACACACCACAGAATTGATGCTGTCACTACCATGTCCGCCCTTCCAGAGGGAGCACAGGAATGACATTTACTGAGATCAGAGGACGTCACTGCTGAACATAACCCTGCTCTCTTGATTTAAATAGGCTTTGCTTTTTGCTGGGATGGGGAGGGGTTGCACTCTGAACATGGGAACTAATCTGCATTATTTTAGCTTACCTTCGTTTAAGGTGATGCCCAATGCAGGTAATTTAATTTTACCTCTAACCTTGCATGTTAAAATTTTGTTTGGATGGACTTTGAAATAATAAGTATAAATGTTTGTGTATATGAAAAGGCAAACTTTTCTCCAAAGGTAAGTTCTGCCGTGTAAATCGTACTTTGGATTCATCTATAACTTAGGTGTTTTTTTCTTTCGTTTTTTGTTGTTGTTGTTCTCCATTTTTTGTTGTTGTTGTTACCTCCCTTATAAGTATTAAACATTAGGTTTATCTAATGCATTAGTTTAAAGAAACAATTAAATGGTAATTTATTTTCCTAGCATATTTGAAAGAATGGGCAGTCCTGGCTTCATATAATAGGAAGGTGGAAATAAAGAACGTAACTTACTTGTACTGATCACTCATTAGCAATGTAGTTGCCGGGATCCAGACTCCGGCCTCCATTATGAAATGTCTGCTACAATGTCTGTATAATCATATTTTAGCTCCAGTTGGGATGAGAGCTCAGAGTTTGATATCCTATGTGATTTTTTTATCATCCAGATTATATGATGTTTGTCTTTGAGGGATCCTGAGTTCCTCCATGTTTCAGAAATGACTGGTCAAATTGTGTTTTGTGGGGTGGGGCTAAGGCACTTTGTCACGATTCAGTCGGTATCCAGGCTCACTGCTAAGCTGAAGTCATAGTGGTTTATTTGGTGTCTCTCAAGACCCAGCCCTTATATGTTGCATTTTCCCTCAGTGATTTCCTGTCTGCAAGATAAATTCAGTCCTTTTAGCATGGCACACGGGGCCTTTCGTGATCTGGCACTGTCTTCTTTCTTGTCTCCTTTCCCTTCCCCACTCCTCAAAACATACACATGCACCCTTTAAAAACTTCTGAACTATGTATATTTCTACCTAACTGTGCCATTCTTTCCCCAACACCTTGACTGCATGTGTATGTGTGTCTGTATACCTCTCAGTGTTTTATCTACAGTCAGTTTCATTTTGACAATATCCCTGGTCTTCTCAGAGTCAATCCCTTTTTTCTTATACTGTTCCCTTTTTATGTACATAATTCTCTTTGTACTGTTTCAGAGTGCCTTAATTTATCTTCATGTTTGTCATCCACCAAACTGTACCCTCCTAGGAGGCAGAAATTGTGGCAATGAAAACTATATCCAAATAAAACCTGCAGTCAAGTGTGAATAAAATTTAAAAGCAAAAATTACTGTTTAGATGCCTTCTATATTTTTTGAAATCACCTCAAATGGTTCTATAGTAAGATAGAAAACTAAACAGCATTTCAAAATCTTAATTTTTGCCTAAAATTTAAATGTTTTAAGTTTTTCTTTAGTATTTGTTTCGTTTGTGCTGTTAGTTCCTGAGATAGGGATATCTGGCCATACTCCTCACCTGACTTTCAAGCAGGAGAAAGAATGCTGTAGCAGATATTTAAATGTATCACTTAGCACAAGAGAGTTTTTTAAGAAGATGATAGCATGGGGATGTATGTTATCTTCCTGTTTTAAAACATCAGTGTCAGTAAAGTTTTGGATATTGAAAAATCTCTTGTGTTTATGGCTTGGAGTCATTTACTGGGCTTGATTTCAGTACTCTTTAGTAAAATACAGAATTAACAATAAAATAAAACATTTCATCAGTACGATATTGAAGAATAGCAATTATTTCATGAAGAATGGAAATTATTTTTGTCTAAGCAAATGCGGCAATGTGATGCCTTGGTGGGGAGGTACTGTGCTCGCAGTGACACTGTTGACAGTCTTACCCCAGAACTCACCACAACTTTTGTGGCAGAGCCTCAGAAGAATATCTCCCTCACAGAGATGAAAGCCAAGGAGTCTTCATTATCAAGCACCTTTGTGCACAGTAAAGGGTTAAGAATCAGGCAGTTGATGGCAGAAGAATTCCTTAAGTTCAAAATTAGTTTCAAGACAGCCATTCAAAACCAGTTTAAAAGAGAGAAGCCGTTAACAGCACGCCCTCCAGTGGAGGAGTGGGTCAGAAAGGAAATAATGCCAGATGACAGGGGTACCTTTAGACTTGTAGGGCAAAGCTTTCAGTTTCAAATTTTGTGTAAACTTTTTAATGCCTTTTAAAAAATTCAGTGTGATGCCTGGACAGGTAAAATGGAAATGACTTATGAAAACGATCTTTACTTTTAATATTGTCTTATAAATAATGTTACATGACTTCAGTAGAGTGACTGATAACTTTTCTTTTTTTTAGGGTGAAAATCCTATTTATAAGAGTGCTGTGACAACTGTTGTCAATCCGAAGTATGAGGGAAAATGAGCGCTGCCAGTGCGTATCCACAACACTGAGTGCAAAGTAGTAATTCCACACCCACAGTAAGGTAGTTTTAGGGTAGTGTTGCTGTGGTTCTCTCTTGGGCAGGTTCTGAAAATGTACAATATGTATAATTTGAAATTTTTTTTATTATTTTGAAAATAATGTTATAATCAATGCCAGGGACTGACAGAAGACTTGAGACAGGATGGTTATCCATATCATCTAAGGTTGAATTGTGCCTTTTTGACCTTTTCCTCCTGGACTGTTGAAATCCAGCTCTTAGTGGATTAAGCAATATTTCTAGAGTGATTGAAAGGACAGTAGTTAAAATAATGAGTATGATGAGAGTTTCTCTTAAGTATTAAAACTGATTTCTTGCTTTGCAGATATGTCACTTTTCAGTTATACAGAATCCAAAGTGAATGTCCTTCTAGCTAGTTTAGAATTGTTTTAAATTTATTATTTTGTTATTTTCCTTGTTAGACATGACTGATGACATGATGTATCTGAAAGATGAGTATGTTGGGAGTTGCTTGTGTAAAATAATGAAATGTTTGATCTACAAAGGCCATGGGAAAAGTCAGAGAGTTAGGAAGGGAAAACATAGCTTTAAAACCTGTGTGCCATTTCAAGAGTTACTTAATCTTGGTAACTTTTATGCCTTCTTTTTTTAAATTCAAGCCTTGTTTAAAAGTATTGGGGAATTTTCTGCAAAAAAAAGTTCTTGATTTATATAAAGGCCTTAATTTACATAGTATTTGCTGAATTGGGGACCTCTGGGTGAATTTATTTTATTTTATTCATTTTATTTTGTTTAAAGCCTGGTGCTTTTTATCACCTCTTCTAATCTTTTAATGTATTTTTTGTTTGCAGTTTTGGGTAAGACTTTTTTGTTATCAGTACTTTTTCATTGATGTTTTAGCTGTACATTTGCCTTTTTAATGACCATGTGAAATTGTACTATGGCTTATGCAACAGCCATCAGTTAAGCAGTTCTTAATTTCAATTAGTGATGTAACAGACCACTGTATATTTACTTCTCACTGTTTGAATTTCCTGTTTGGTTTCATACTAGTCACATTCTTATTTTAAGTGCCTTTTAATTTTAACAGTTCACTTTTTACAATGCTATTTACTGAAGTTATTTATTAAATAAAAATGCCTAAAATATTTAAATTGGATGTTTGGGTTTTATATATTTTGTCAGTTTGTGTGCCTAAAATTTTTATAGCTTAAAGAGATGATTGACAGAAAATTCCTGGTCATTGGGTTTTTACTTAGACTAAAAGAGAGAAGGAAAGAAGGAAGGGAAGGAAGGAGGAGAGAGATGGTAAAATAAAATTTCAGACTGTCTTTGGGCTCTCTATATAATACTGGATAAATCCCCTTCTCTCCCCACCCTTCTCTTACCTCCCTAGGAGATAGGTTTCATCCCTATATTAAGCAGAATTAACTCTTTATGAACATCCTCTTAGAGCTATTAACTAGAAGCTGGAAATTATATCATTTTATTTAAGATATAGACAAGGAATTGTTATGTTTCTGATAAGTTTCTATTTTCATTTGGCTTTGGTTTATTTATGTTAGAAAGTATATGTATCCATAAAAAATACTTGTGTGAAGCTTATTGAAAGAAATATATCCCTTCCTGGAGCAATACAATAAGTGTCAGAGATTTGGGGAGAGGATTGTGGTAAAAGTTTCAACTTTACCAGCCTCTCACATTTGCAGTGCCCCTCCCATTTAAAAAAATTGGTATCTTTTTTACCTGTTCCACTTAAATGTATTTCCTGGCTTAGACTAAATCATCTTTCAGTTGAGAATTATACATCTTTATGAGGAAAATTAACCTCTTTCATGAACTATCCATTTCACCTGTTTCATTTTCCATTCCCACCACCCACACTGCCGCTTGGTTCAACGCATTTCCTTACACCTGAGGCATAACCCGATGAACTGAATACCATATTTCTGCTCCACAAGTTTGCTTTTATAATGAGATTTTTTATAAATAGGAACAGAGCCTATTTTCTGTTACATTCAATACATGATTCTTTTTCCTGGCATATGCTTTTGATGCTGAAATATGGTGAATTTTTAATTTTATATTATAATTTATAAACAGATTTTCTGACTATAGAAATCCTTTTATTTGGAAGCTGGAGAATTGTATAGAATTTATTTCTCATGCTGACCATAACAGCATTGGCATTTGAATAATTTTAGGCTTAAAACTGGCAGTTTCAAAACACAGTCTAAGAGATTGATAATTAGCTTTGAAACCACACAGAACTTTGTCACTAAAATATTTTTTATTTTCCTAGCAAATAGTACATTTTGACCTCCAGTGAAGTGCTTTCCAAAAGTTAATGAGTCCTGAAAGAAAATGACAGTTGTAAATTTTTTTTTCATTCAAACTCCGTATTCTGAAAATTTATGAAATGTTAGGTATCATGCCTAAGTGTCAATAGTGGCATATTTTGCAGTGATTCTCTGACATTTTACAAAGTTTTCTTACTCTTTTGCAGAGGATAACTTTATAAATTCTTTGATAAACACGCCCAGATGAGACCTTGAGCCACAAGAACACTTCATCATACTAGTTAAAAAGCACTGTGGTCAACTTCTGATTTTGGAATTGTCTTTTTCCCGCTCCTCTGTTGCTTACTAGAGTTTGAGAGGTAACCTTATTGAATAGAGGCCATTTGTCTTTGTTTTTTTGCCTGTGTCCTTGAAAACTTAAGTTATTTCTGACCTAATAAGTTCATAGGAGTTCAGAAACAGCAAGTATCTCCAGGACTCTTGTGGAGCCTATACAGACAGTCCACTGGCTCTCCGGACAGCTCTCACTCCCCAGGATTCTCTTGAGAATTTAGGCAGATGTGGAAGTGGCTTCTGAGTGAGTGATCCATGGGAGCAGATTTTGAGGCTGGATTAGATTAGATAGCCCATTAAGCCTCCACCACTGTGAGCGTGGTAAGTTGTCATACATATCAAAATGTACAAAATGCTAGGGTGAATCACAAGACATATATTAGTTAAATCCACAGGTAGTAACTTTCTTTCTATTTAATTTCCTTCTACAATCTCTCTAAGTCTTCACTGGATTTTAACTATGTTAAGATCTTACATGAATTTTTCAAGGATATAGAGTTTCCACGAAAGTATTTAGTGGTATTTCATTTAATTTTACTTGTATTCTACCTACTCTGGGTTTTTTGGTCTCAGGACTAATTCTAAAATAGACTGGTATATTAAACAAGAGTTAATTAAGGATCACTTTGTGAGAGGAAAACACTGTTCTGAATATTTAAATCCCATAATTTTATTCATTACTGTAATAGTTTATAGAACTGTTAGAAGACAGCCTTGTCTTCAATTTAATGTGTAGTAGGTGATATGTTGTTGATGTTACTTATTGATAACAATGTTATGTTAATGTTGCTTACTGATCAGAATTATTCCTGGGCGATAGACCAACATTCAGGTCTCCTTCAGTAGCTAAGTAACTGGCCCCTCGGCAACCATTTTAAAACATGGATTTGACTGTATTGTCCCGACGCCCCCATTTCCATCTCCACCTTCACATCCTCAATCCTCCCACAGGTCCTTTGTAGTTGATGTTTCTGTCTTATCCCTAGATTTGATAGCTCCAAGAATATAGGACCCTGTGTGTTTTGATTCATCATTGAATCCCTAGAACAACGTCTGTCATGAAGTAAGTAGGTGACCGTATTTGTTGAATAGGTGGGATTCATCTCCCTGAGTTACCACTACTACCTACCTAGCAGCATTTGCAGTGATACACTCTGCCTTCCTACCTTGATGGGTAGAGTATCCTAGGTTGTGGTTTTTCTCTTTCAGCACTTGAAACGTTTCTGCAGAAAAATGTGATAGTTTTATGTCGTTCCCTTCTCTTGCTGCCATTAAAATTATCTCTGACTTTTGCCATTTTAATTATGATATGTCTTGGTGTGGGTCTCTTTGGGTTCACCTTGTTTGAGATTCTCTGTGCTTCCTGTACTTGGAAGTATTTCCTCCTTCAGGTTTGGGAAGTTTTCAGCTTATAATATCCAACACGTGTCCAACCCCTTTCTCTCTTTTCCTTCTGGGACTTCTGTAATGTGAATGTTAGTACACTTGAAGCTGTCTCAGAGGCCCCTTAAGCTATCCTTACTTTTTTTATTTGTTATTCTTTTTGCTTTTCTGATTGGGTGATTTCCATTAGTCTGTGTTCCAGATTGCGTATGTATTCTTCTGTATCACCTAATCTGCTCTTAATTCCTACTAGTGTACACTTCAGCTCTTACATGTTCTTTTTTATATTTTCTAGTTCTTTTGTTAAAATTCTCACAGTGTTCGTCTATTCTTTTCCCAAGTTCAGTTAGCATTCTTTTACCATTGCTTTGAACTCTTTTTCAGGTAAATTATTTCTCTCTGTTTCATTAGGGTTTGTTTTCAAGGGCTTTTTTTCATTCTTTCATTTGAAACATATTCCTCTGTCTTTTCATTTTAATTTTTCTGTCTCTATGAAATCAAGTGAAACCGTTACCTATCCTGGTCTTGAAGATGTGTCCTTCTGTGAATGTCCCTATGTAGTCTGCATGTACCCAGCAGATTTGGTGCGAACTGGATCTAAAGTGAACACAGGCTGCGTCTTCCCTAGGGGTGTGCTGGCAGCCACCACCCTGGTGGGAGGTGGGGCTGGAGTTGGAGGGGCTAGAGCTAGAGCCAGGTGCAAGCCGGGCTTCTCTGCTCAGTGGCTGTTACAGCCCTATCGGATGGGGGCCCAAGAGGCTGGAGCAGAACCCCTGACGGAGCTGGGTTTCTCCTGGTGTGATGGTAGTCTCCTCCTTGGTTAGGGTTGTGGCCAGGGCCTGAGGGCTTGGGGCTTCACTTCTGTGCTGGTTTCACTTTTTCACCCAGTAGGTATGCCTTGGTTAGAGGCTGGGTTGGTGCCCACCTCTGAGCTGGCCCTACCCCCTCCCAAGTGTGCATAGGGACTGGTGCCCTGGAGCTAGCCTCACTTCCTCCTGAGTGTATGCACCAAAGCACAGGCTGGCAGTGGCTGTCTCCAACCTGTTCAGAGGCAGGGCTGGCATCTCTCCAAGTGTGCACACT
Organism: Delphinapterus leucas; assembly: GCF_059928025.1. Taxonomy (NCBI): domain Eukaryota; kingdom Metazoa; phylum Chordata; class Mammalia; order Artiodactyla; family Monodontidae; genus Delphinapterus; species Delphinapterus leucas. Next base: position 16,475,129 of record NC_143130.1, on the reverse strand, counting down.
CTTGTTGGCAATGGCAGCCTCCACCTTAGTGGGGAGCAGTGCTGGGGAAAGAGGGGCTGGAACAGGAGCCTGGTACGTGGACCATGCTGGAGGGGTCCTTGCAAGCTGGCCAGGGCCCCAGGCAGTCTTCAGTCTGCTGCCTTTGTGCCTGTGACTGAGAGTAAGTGGGTCTGTGCATGTACTCTTCAAAAGCAGAGCCTTGGTTTCTTACACCCCTGTAAGTGCCACGGATTTTCAAACCAGCTAAGGGGGTTCCTCTTCCCAGTACTGTACCCCAGGGTTGGGGTTCCTAATATGTGGCTCCAAACCCTCCCCAGGGAGGATCCCAGTGCTGGTGATAACCCCCTCCTCTTCTGGGTCCCCTGCCAAGGGTGCGGGACCTGACCAGATCACTTCTCACCCCCTACCCCCCAGTCTGGAACCAGACTCTGTGTAGATCTTTCTTTACGTCCTTGGTTGTAGAAGAGCCGTTCTGCCAGTCTCCAGGTCATTTTCAGCAAGAGTTGCTCCACATATAGTTGTATTTTTGATTTGTTTAAAACTGAAGGGGAGGTAGGCTTGACGTCCTGCTCTGCTGTCTTGATCTCTGTCTCACTGTGGCTTTGATTTGCATTTCCCTGATGATTGGTGATGATGACCACATTTCATGTACCTTTGGCAATTTGAATCTCTTTTTGAAAAAACGTCTATTCAGGTCTTCTGCTCATTTTTAAATGGATTAGTTTATTTTTTTACCTGTCCATTTTTGGCCGTGGAGTTACATGAGTTCTTTATGTATTCTGGATATTAACTGCTTATCAGATACACGGTTTGCAGATATTTTTCTCCCATTCTGTTGGTTGCCTTTTCATATTGTTGTTTCTTTCACCGTGCAGAAGCTTTACAGTTGGTTGTAGTCCCACTTATTATCTTTTTGCTTTTGTTGCTTATACTGTAGTTGTCATAAAGTATAATCCGTAAAATTATTGCCAAGACCAGTGCCAAGGAACTTTTCCCCTTTGTTTTCTTCTAGGAGTTTTATGGTTTAAGGTCTTACATTTAAGTTGTTAATCCACTTCAAGTTCATTTTTGAGTGGTGGAAGACAGGAGTCCAGTTTCATTCTTTTGCTTGTGAATATCCAGTATTTCCACCAGCATTTATCGGAGAGACTGTCTTTTTTCCATTGAGTATTCTTGGCGCTTTTGTCAGATACTACTTGACAGTATATGTGATGATGTATTTCTGGGCTCTTGATTCTGTTCCATTGGTCTTTTTATGCCAGTACCATTCCACTTGGAATACTATATAGTATTTGTAGTATACTTTGAAATCAGGAAGTGTGATGCTTCCAGCTTTATTCTTCTTTCTCAGGATTGCTTTGGCTATTCAGTCTTTTGTGGTTCCATAAGAATTTGAGTTTTTTTTTTTCTTTTCTGTAGAACATGCCATTGGAATCTTGATGGAGACTGCATTGAATCTATAGATTACTTTGGGTTGTCTGGATATTTTAACAATATTAATTCTTCCAGTTCATGAAAACAGTATATCTTTTCATTTATTTGTGTTGTTTTTAATTTCTTTCACCAGTGTATTACAGTTTGCAGTGTACAGATCTTTCACCTCCTTGGTTACATTTATTCCAAAGTATTGTATTGTTTCCAATGTTATAAATGAATTTGCTTTCTTTCTTTAATTTTTGGATAATTTGTTATTAATGAATAGAAATGCCACCGATTTTTTTATGTTGATTTTTTTTATCCTGTAACTTTCCTGAATTCACTTACTAGTTCGGTGGAGTCTTTAGGATTTTCTATATATAAGATCATGTCATCTCTAAGTAGACAGTTTTACTTCTTCCTTTCTGATTTGCATGCCATCTGTTTTAATTTCTTGCCTGATTCCTCTGGCTAGGTCTTTTAGTACTTTGTTAAATAAGAGTGGTGAGAGTGGGCATTCTTATTCTTGATCTCAGATAAAAAAGCTTTAAACTTTTCACCACTGAGTATATGTTAGCTGTGGGTTTGTCACATATGGCCTTAGTTATGTCAAGATATATTTCTTATAAATGCAGTTTGTTGAGTATCTTTATCATGAAAGGATGTTGAATTTTGTCAGCTGCTTTTTCTGCATCTGTTGAGATGCTCATGTGGTTTTTGTCCTGCATTTTGTTATTAATATGGTTTATCACACTGATTGATGTTCATGTGCTGAAACATCCTTGCATCCCAGGAATAAGTTTTAATTGGTCCTAATATATAATTCTTTTAATATGTTATTGAATTCATTTTGCTAGCATTTTGTTGAGTACTTTTACATCAGTATTCATCAGGGATACTGGTCTTTTTAGTCATATAATTAGTTAAGATGCATTACCTCTTTACTTTCTTTTTGAAGAATTTGAGGAGGATTTGTGTTAATTCTTCATTAAATGTTTGGTAGAATTCACCAGTGAAGCTGTCTGGTCCTGGAGTTTTCTTTTTCTTTTTTTTTTTGTGGTACGCGGGCCTCTCACTGTTGTGGCCTCTCCCGTTGCGGAGCACAGGCTCCGGACGCGCAGGCTCAGCGGCCATGGTTCACGGGCCCAGCCGCTCCGCGGCATGTGGGATCTTCCTGGACCGGGGCACGAACCCATGTCCCCTGCATCAGCAGGTGGACTCTCAACCACTGCGCCACCAGGGAAGCCCCCTGGAGTTTTCTTTGTTGGGAAGTTTTTGATTACTGCTTCAATTTCCTTATTAGTTACAGTTTTGTTTAGATTTTTAATTTTTTTCCAGATTCAATGTGGACAGGTTGTATGTTTCTAGGAATTTTTCCATTTTCTAGATTACCCAATTTGTTGCCATATAATTGTTCATAGTATTCTCTTACATTCCTTTTTATTTCTGTAGCATCAGTTGTAGTGTCCCCTCTTCATGTTTAATTTTAGTAATTTGGGTCTTCTCTGTTTTCTTCTTAGCTTATCTAGCTAATAAAGTTTTGTCAATTTTGTTGATCTTCTCCAACAGCCAATCTTCGTTTTATTGATTTTCTCTACTGTTTTACTATTCTCTGTTTATCTCTGCTCTAATCTATATTATTTCTTTCCTTCTGCTAGCTTTGGGTTAATTTGTTCTTCTTTTACTAGTTTTATTAATATATAAAGTTAGATTGTTGGTTTTGTAATCCTTGTCAACGTAAGAATTTGCAGCTGTAAATTTCCCTCAACACTATTTAACTGCATTCCATAATTTTTGCAATGTTGTGTTTTCATTTGTCTCTAGATATTTTCTAAGTTTCCTTGTGATATCTCCTTTAAAAAGTGAAATATAATTGACATACAACATGGTATAAGTTTAAGGTATACAATGTGTTGATTTATATATTGCAATATGATTACCACTGCAGTGTTAGCTAACACCACTGTCACACCACATAATTATTTCTTTTTGAAGTGAGGACAATTAAGATCTGGTCTCTTAGCAACTTAGAAGTTTATAATATAGTATTACTGAGTACAATCACTATAGTGCATTAGATCTCCAAAATTTATTCATCTACTAGTTGCAAGTTTATACCCTTAAACAACATCTCCCCAGTTCCCCTACCCTCAGTCCCTGGTAAACACCATTGTACTTTCTATTTCTATGAGTTAGGCTTTTCAAGTTCCAAATATGAGTGAGATCATATGGTATTTGTCTTTCTCTGTCTGACTTGCCTTACTTAGCATAATGCCCTTACGGTTTGTCCGTGTTATCACAAATAGCAGGACTTCATTCTTTCTCACGGCCCCCACACCTTCTTTATCCATTCATCTGTTGATGGAGACTTAGGTTGTTTCCGTATTTTATCTATTGTGAATAATGCTGCAATGAACATGGTACTGTTCTATCTTTTGGATGTCCTGTTTTTATTCCCTTTGGATATATACCCAGAAGTGGGATTGCTGGGTCATATAGTAATTATATTTTTAATTTTTTGAGGAACCTCCATACTGTTTTCCATCGTGTATGTACCAATTTACATTTCCACCAACAGTACACTAAGGTTGAAGGTGTCCCCTTGTATGTAGCTAGTCTGCAAAGATTGGGAGAGCTGGATGTTCTTTCAAATGCCTACATTTCAACAGAAGGCATAAAAACTAACAGGGAAACATGTGCAAAGGAAAAAAAATAATCTCCAGAAAACGGAAACAGAGATCTGTGACGTATAATTCAAAATAAAAGTATTATAGATGCTCAAATAGAAAAGTAAATGCAATGAGGTAATCAGTGCATGAACAAAATGAGACAGTCACAAAGAGACAAACTATAAAAAGGAATCAAACAGATTCTGGAGCTGATAAATACTTTAACTGAATTAAAAATTCACTAGATGGTTCAACAGCACACTGGGACCAGGAAGAAGAACGAATGGATCAGTGAACTGGAAGATAGGCCATTTCAAGTGACCAACTCGGGGACAAAAAGAAAAAAGAATGAAGAAAAATGAAGGGATTTAGGGGGCACCATCAAGTGGACATATGCTTTGTAGGAGTCCTGAAATGAGGAGAGAAGAAGGCAGAGGATCTGTCATGGACTGAATTGTGCCCCCTACCTCCACAAATTCCTGTTTGAAGCCCTAACCCCCAGTGTGACTGTATTTGAAGGTGGGGCCTTTAAGAAGGTAATTATGATTAAATGAGGTCATGAGGATAAGAGCACTAATCTTTTAGAACTGATTGTTCTTAGAAGAAGAAGAAACAGAGTTTTCTCTCTCTTTGTATGAGCCCCGAGGAAAGGCCATGTGAGGATACAGTGAGAAGACAGCTCCTTGCAAGCCAGGAATAGAGGACAGAAACCAACCCTGATGGCACCTTGATCTTGGACTTTTTGCCTCTAGAACTGTGAGAAAATGCATTTTTGTTGTTTAAGCAACCCAGTCTGTGGTATTTTGTTATGGCAGCCCTAGCAGACTAATACTGATTTTGGTACCAAGATGTGGGGTGCTGTTATTACAAATACCTAGAAATCTGGAAGTGCTTTTAGAATGAGGTGATGGGTCAAAGCTGGAGGAGTTTTGAGGTGCATGCTAGAAGAAGTCTAGATTGATTTGAAGGAACTATAAGCAAAAATAAATCAAAACTTGAAGATTAAAAAATTCTCAACCTGTCAGTATTGCAAAAAAATGAGAAAGTGTGTTCTGGAGAGAACCCCAAGGGTGTGGCTGGACAGTCACTCCATAGAGATTACTCATGGATTTAATCAGCCATCTCAACTGAAGCCAGGAATAGAGGTGGGATTATACCAGCAGAAAAGGAGACGAAAGAAAGCAAGGCTTTCAGACTTCTTTGTTTTAGTGTCAGCAGACCATGAAGCTATTTAGCTGCATACAACTTCATCCTTTCAAGGAAAGGGAATAATGACCCCAAAGGCAATTCAGAGATCATCAGGGCCGCCACACCTGCCACAGATCCAGTGCATACAGGCCCAGTGAACAAGGCTGTTTCCTCCTCGGTTTCAGAGAGTGGAGCCACTTCCTCAGTTTCTACAAACCAGGCTGCTGCTGCAGAGAGCCGCAGGCGTGGGGCTACTGCTCAGGGGTGTGGGGGAGATTTTGCCTTCCCAGTGGGCCTGGAGGGTAGAACACCCAGCAAGAGAGGATTCTCTTTGAGCCTTAAGGTCTAGTGGAATATGCATTGCTAGGTTTTTGTCCTTTGGGGGACACAGCACCATTTTCTGTTTCCCAGTTTCCTCCTTTTGGCATGGGAATGCCTATCCTATGCCTGTCCCATCACTGTATTTTGTAAGCAGATAACCTGTCTAGTTTAACAGGTTCAAAGCTGGAGAGAAATTTTGTCTCCAGATGAATTGTTCCTAAAATCTCTCCTATACCTGTTGAGATGATATCTAGATGAGACTTTGGACTTGGAATTGATACTGGAATGGGTTAAAACTTTGGGGCTGTTGGGATGTGGTGTATGTATTTTTCATGTGAGAAGAACATGAACTTTTGGGGGTCAGGAGGCAGAATGTTATGAACCAAACTGTGTACTGCCCCATTCATATTTTGAGCCCTAATCTCTTGATGTCACTGTGTTTGGAGATGGGGCCTTAAAGGAGATAATTAAGGTTAACTGAGGTCATAAGGTGGTGTCCTTATACAAAAAGGAAAAAACCCCAGTGAGCTCTGCTGTACACACAGGAAAGGCCATCTGAGGACACAGTACGAAAGCAGCTGTCTACAAGCCAAGAAGAGGGTTCACTAGAAACCAACCTTGACAACACCTTAATCTTGGACTTAGTGCCTCTAGAACTGTGAGAAAATAAATTTAAGACACCTACTCTGTGGTATTTTGTTATGGCAGAAATAGCAGACTGATAAGCCTATCTGAAGAAATTATGGCTGAAAACATCACCAATTTGAGGAAAGAAATGGACATAGAAATGCAAGAAATTTAACAAATTCCAAATAATAAAACCAAAGAGAGTCACATTGAGACATATAATCAAACTCAGAGACAAAGAGTGGATCTTGAAAGCAGCATGAGAAAAGTGACTTGTAAAAGGGAGCTGCTGTAAGATGATCAGCAGATTTCTCAGTAGAAACCTTAGTGGTCAGAAGGGAGCGCGATGAGATTTTCAAAGCATTGAATGAAAAAACACCAAGAATATTATATCATATTGCAGAGCTGTTGTTCAAATGGGAAGGAGAAAACAAAGCTTTCCTAGATAGACAAAAGCTGAAGGATTTCCTCACCACTGGACTTGCCCTGTAAGAAATGCTAAAGGAAGTGCTTTGACTTGAAATGAAAGGATGCCTGACAACAGCATGGGACCATATGAAAATATAAAGCTCTCTGGTAAAGGTGAGTATATAGACAAATAGAGGATACTGTGGTATTATTGTAGTGTTGGTACATAAATCACTTTTAATTATGGTATAGAGTTCAAAAGATGAATGTATTATAGCAAATCTATGTTACGGGCACACAATATAAAAATATGTAATTTGTGACATCAATAACTGGAAGAGTGGAGACATGAAACAGTTTTTTGTATGCAATTGAATTTAAGTTCATTTAAAATAGATTATTTTAACTTTAAGATTTAAAAATTTTTATTTTATATTGGAGTATAGTTGATTAACAATGTTGTGTTAATTTCAGGTGTACAGCAAAGTGATTCAGTTATACATATACATGTATTTATTCTTTTTCAGATTCTTTTCCCATTTAGGTTATTACAGAATACTGAGCAGAGTTCCCTGTGCTATACAGTAGGTCCTTTTTGGGTTACCTATTTGAAATACAGCAGTGTGTACATGTCAATCCCAAATTCCCAGTCTATCCCTCCCCCCCACCCTTCCACTCCCTGGTAATCATAAGTTTGTTCTCTAAGTCTGTGAGTCTGTTTCTGTTTTGTAAATAAGTTCATTTGTATCATTTTTTTCTTTTTTAAGATTCCGCATGTAAGTGCTATTGTCTTTCTCTGTACTTACTTCACTTAGTATGATAATCTCCATGTCCATCCCTGTTGCTGCAAATGGTATTATTTCATTCTTTTTAATGTCTGAGTAATATGTACCACATCTTCTTTATCCATTCAGCTGTCGATGGACATTCAGGTTGCTTCCAATTCCTGGCTGTTGTAAACAGTGCTGCAATGAACACTGGGGAGCATCTATCCTTTTGAACTAAGTTTTTTCTCCAGATATATGCCCAGGAGTGGGATTGCTGGATCCTATGGTAGCTCTATGTTTAGTTTTATAAAGAACATCCATACAGTTCTCCATAGTGGCTGTATCAATTTACATTCCCACCAACAGTGCAGGAGGGTTCCCTTTTCTCCACAGCCTCTCCAGCATTTATTGTTTGTAGATTTTTTGGTGATGGCCATTCTGACTGTTGTGAGGTGATAACTCATTGTAGTTTTGATTTGCATGTCTCTGATAATTAGTGGTGTTGAGCATCTTTTCATGTGCCTCCTGACCACCTGTAAGTCGTCTTTGCAGAAATGTCTATTTAGGTCTTCTGCCCAGTTTTTGATTGGGTTGTTTGTTTTTTTGACACTGTGCTGTTTGTAAATTTTGGAGACTAATCTGGTTAGTCTAATCTGCTGGTTCTTCCAGCACCGTTTTTCTTTCTCATGATTGCTTTGGCTATGCAGGGTCTTTTGTGTCTCCAAAGTTTTAGATTGTTTTGTTCTAGTTCTGTGAAAAGTGCCACTGGTAATTTGATAGCGATTGCATTGAATCTGTAGATTGCCTCAGGTAGTATAGTCATTTTGACAGTATTGATTCCTCCAATCCAAGAACATGGTATATCTTTCCATCTCTTTGTGCCACCTTCGACTTCTTTCATCAGTGTCTTATAGTTTTCGGAGTACAGGTCTTTTGTTTCCTTAGGTAGGTTATTCATAGATATTTTATTCTTTCTGATGAAATGGTAAATGGGATTGTTTCTTTAACTTCTCGTTTTGATCTTTCATTGTTAGTGCAACAGATTTCTGCTTATTAATTTTTTATCCTGAAACTTTACTGAATTTATTGATGAGCTCTAGTAGTTTTCTGGAAGCATCTTTCGGATTTTCTATGTATAGTTTCGTGTCATCTGCAAACAGTGGCAGTTTTACTTTTTCTTTTCCAATTTGGATTCCTTTTATTTTTCTTCTCTGATTGCCTTGACTAGGACTTCCAAACCTGTGTTCAATAATAGTGGTGAGAGAGGACATCCTTGTCTTGTTCCTGATCTTAGAGGAAATGCTTTCAGCTTTTTCACTGTTGAGTATGATGTTAGCTGTAGGTTTGTCATACATGGTCTTCATTATGTTGAGGTATGTTCCCTCTATGCCCACTTGCTGGAGAGTTTTTATCATAAATCGGTGTTGAACTTTTTCAAAAGCTTTCTCTGCACATACTGAGATGGTCATGTGGCTTTTGTTCTTTGATTTGTTGATGAGGTGTGTCACACTGATTGATTTGCGGGTATTGAAAAATCCTTGAATCCCTGGGATAAATCCCACTTGATCATGGTGTATGATCCTTTCAATATATTGTTGGATTCAGATTGCTAGTATTTTGTTGAGGACTTTTGCGTCCGTGTTCATCAGTGATAGCTCGCCTGTAACTTTCAAAAAGAATCTTTAACTTGTTTTGGTATCAGGGTGATGGTGGCCTCATAAAATGAGTTTGGGAGTATTCCTTCCTCTGTGATTTTTTGGAATAGTTTCAGAAGGATAGGTGTAACTCTTCTCTAAATGTTTGATAGAATTTGACTGTGAAGCCATCTGATCCTGGAGTTTTGTTTGTTAAAATCACAGTTTCAATTTCAGTACTTGCGATTGGTCTGTTCATAATTTTTATTTCTTCTGGTTCAGCCTTGGGAGACTGTACCTTTCTAAGAACTTGTCCATTTCTTCCAGGTTGTCCATTTTGATTGGCTTATACTTGCTTATAATAGTCTCTTATGATCCTTTGAATTTCTGTGGTGTCCACTGTAACTTCTTTTCCATTTCTAATTTTATTGATTGGGGCCCTCTCCTTTTTTTTTCTTGATGAGTCTTGCTAAAGGTTTATCAATTTCATTTATCTTTTCAAAGAACCAGCTTTTAGTTTCATTGATATTTTCTCTTCTTCATTTCTGTTTCATTTATTTCTGCTCTGATCTTTATGATTTCTTTCCTTCTACTAACTTTGGGTTTTGTTCTTCTTTCACTAGTTGCTTTAGGTGTGACATTAGGTTTTTTATTTGTGATTTTTCTTGTTTCTGGAGGTAAGATTATATTGCTATAAACTTCCCTCTTAGAACTTTTTACTGTGTCCTGTAGGTTTTGGATTGTCATGCTTTCACTTTGATTGTCTCTAGGTATTTTTTGGTTTCCTCTTTGATTTCTTCAGTGAGCCATTGGTTGTTTAGTAGCACATTGTTTAGCCTCCATGTGTCTGTAGTTTTTACAGATTTTTTCTTTTTCTTGTAGTTGATTTCTAATCTCATGGCATTGTGATATGAAAAGATGCTTGATATGATTTAGATTTTCTTAAATTTACTGGGGCTCGATTTGTGGCCCAGCATGTGATCACTCCTGGAGAATGTTCTATGTGCACATGAGAAGAATGTGTATTCTGCTGCTTTTGGATGGAATGTCCTGTAAATATCAGTTAAGTCCATCTGCTCTAATGTGTCATCTAGGCCTGTGTTTCCTTTTTGATTTTGTCTGGATGACCTGTCCATTGATGAAAGTGGGGTGTTAAAGTCCCCCACTGTTATTATGTTACTGTTGATTTCTCCCTTTATGGATGTTAGTATTGGGTTGGCTAAAAAGTTTGTTCAGGTTTTTCCATAAGGTATTACACAAAAATGCGAACGAACTTTTTGGCCAACTCAATATTTGCCTTACATATTGAGGTGCTCCTGTGTTAGGTGCATATATATTTACAATTGTTATATCTTCTTCTTGGATTGATGTCTTGATCATTATGTAGTGTCCTTCTTTGTCTCTTTTAAGTCTTTATTTTAAAGCCTATTTTGTCTAATAGGAGTATTGCTACTTCAGCTTGCTTTTGATTTCTACTTGCGTGGAATACTTTTTTCCATCCCCTCACTTTCAGTCTGTATGTGTCGCTAGATCAGAAGTGGGTCTCTTGTAGACATATATATGGGTCTTGTTTTTGTATCCATTCAGCCAGCTTATGTCTTCTGCTCAGAGCATTTAATCCATTTACATTTAAGGTATTTATCAATGTGTATGTTCTTATTGCCATTTTGTTAATTGTTTTGGATTTGTTCTTGTAGGTCTTTCTTCCCTTCCTCTTTTGTTCTCTTGTGATTCGATGACTAATTTTAGTGTTATGTTTGGATTCCTTTTTCTTTTGTGTGTGTGTTTATCTATCGTAGATTTTTGGTTTGCAGTTACCATGAGGTTTGGATATAGCCATCTATATATAATCAAGATTGTTGTAAGTTGCTGGTCTTTTAATTTTAGATGCATTTTCAATATCCTGCATTTGTGCTGTCCTCACAGTTGCTGGTTTTGATATCATATTTGTGTGCAGCTGATTTCCTACCTTTACTATATATTTGCCTTTAGCTGTGAGCTTTTCCAATCGTAATTTTCTTGTTTCTAGTTGTGGCCTTTTCTGCTTAGAGAATTTCCTTTAGCATTTGTTGCAAAGCTGGTCTGGTGGTGCTGAATTCTCTTAGCTTTTGCTTGTCTTTAAAGCTTTTTGATTTTTCCTTCGAATCTGAATGAGAAACTTGCTGGGTAGAGTATTCTTGGTTGTAGGTTCTTCCCGTTCATCACTTTAAATATATCGTGCCACTCCCTTTTGCCCTGCGGAGTTTCTGCTGAGAAATCAGCTGATAACCTTATGGGAGTTCCTTGTATGTTATTTGTTGCTTTTCCCTTGTTGCTTTTAATATTTTTTCTTTGTCTTTAATTTTTGTCAACTTGATTACTATGTGTCTTGGTGTGTTCCTCCTTGGGACTCTGCACTTCCTGGACTTGGGTGACTGCTTCCTTTCCTATATTAGGGAGGTTTTCAGCTATTATCTCTTCAAATATTTTCTCAGGTCCTTTCTCTGTTCTTCTGGGACCCCTAGAATACAAATGTTGGTGTTTTAATGTTGTCCCAGAGGTCTCTAATACTGTCTTCATTTCTTTTCATTCTTTTTTCTTTATTCTGTTAGGCGGCAGTGATTTCCACCATTATGTCTTCCAGCTCACTTATCAGTTTTTCTGCCTCAGTTATTCTGCTATCAATTCCTTCTAGTGTATTTTTCATTTAAGTTATTGTATTGTTCATCTGTTTGTTCCTTAGTTCTGGTAGTTCTTTGTTAAACATTTCTTGTATCCTCTCGATCTGTGCCTCCATTCTTTTTCCGAGATCTTGGATCATCTTCAGTATCGTTACTCTGAATTCTTTTTCCAGTAGATTGGCTATCTCCAATTCACTTAATTGTTCTTCTGGGGTTTTGTTACTTCACCTGGGACATTCCTCTGCCATGTCATTTTGTGTAACTTTGATTGAGGTTTCTGTTCTGCAGGCTCCAGAATTGTAGTTCTTCTTCCTTCTGCTGTCTGCCCTCTGGTGGATGATGCTGTTTAAGAGGCTTATGCAGGCTTCCCAGTGGGAAGGACTGATTCCTGCCCACTGGTGGGTGGAACTGGGTCTTGTTCCTTGGTTGTTTGGCCTAAGGTGTCCCAGCACTGGAGCCTACAGGCTGTTGGGTGGAGCTAGGTTTTTGGGAGAAAATGGTGGCCTCCAGGAGTGTTAACGCCAATGAGTACTCCCAAGAACTACTGCTGCCGGTGTCTTGTCCCTGCAGTGGGCCACAGCCATCCCCGGCTCTGCTGGAGACCCTCCAATACTAGTAAGTGGGTTTGGCCCAGTCTCTTACGAAGTCACTGCTTTTTTCCCTGGGTCATGGTGTGCAGGAGGCCTTGTGTGTGCCCTCCAAGAGTAGAGTTTTTGTTTCCCCAAGTCCTGTGGAATTCCTGTGATCAAACCTTACCGGTTCTCAAAGCCAGATTCTCTGGGGTCTCCTCCTCCTGTTGCCAGACCTCAAGGCTGGGAAGCCTGATGTGGGCCTCAGGACTTTCATTCTGGTGGGAGAACTTCTGTGGTATAATTATTTTCCACTTTATACGTTGCCCACCTGGCAAGTATGGGAGTTGATTTTATCACCCTCCTACTGTCTCATTGTGGTTTCTTCTTGCTTTGTGAAAGTAGGTTATCTTTTTTGTTCTAGCAATTTTTTGTAAGTCGCTATTTAGAAGTTAGTTGTGATTTTGGTGTTTTTGTAGGAAGGGGTGAGCTCGCGTCTTTCTGTGCTGCCATCTTGACACTTTCTCCTGACCATTACTATTTCAAACTTTAAGATGTTTGGTGTAATCCCTGATACCATAAAGAAAATAGCTATAGAGTGGCCAAGATGGCAGAATAGAAGTACCCTAAGCTCACCCCCACTCAGGAGCACACCAAAATCCAACACTCCGCAGAAGGATCGTTGTTGAAAAAGACTGAAACCTACCAGAAAGATACATAAAGACATAAAACGAGGCACATAGGAGGGGCTGATTCATGATATAATCAAATCCCATGTCGCCCAGGTGGTTGACCCACCAACTGGAGCATAATTGAATTAGAGAGATTTTCCCACAGGAGTGAGAGTTCTGAGTCCCACATCAGGCCCCCTAGCCTGGGGAAAAGGAGCCCCCAGAGCATTTGGATATGAAGGCCAGCAGGGCTTGAGTGCAGAAGCTACACAGGATTGGGGAAAACAGACTTCACTCTTAAAAGAGTACACATAAAACCTCATGCGCACTGGGACCAAGAGCAAAAGCAGTAATTTGACAGGAGCCTGGGCCAGACATACCTGATGGTCTTAGAGGGTCTCCTGGGGAGTCGGGGTGCAGCTGTGGCCCACCCTGGGGACTTAGACACTGGTGGCAGGTATTATCAGTGAGCGTTCATCTGCATGAGCTCTCCTGGAAACAGTGCCACCCGACAGGCTTCCTAAAGACCTCATGAGCACACAGCCACCTGTAGACACACCTCTAGACATCGCCTTGCCCCCCAGAGGACCAAGACTCACCTCCATCCACCAGGGTGCAGGCATCAGTCCTTCAGAAGTCTCTAGATTAGCTTCACCCACCAGTGAGCAGAAACCAGAAGCAAGAAAACTATAGTCCAGCAGCCTTCAGACTGAGTCCACAGACGCATGCCAGTGACCACCCTGGGACCAGCTGGCCCCCTGCCCTTGGGTGAAGAGAGGAGAGTGCACTTCTGGGATGCATAGGTTGTCTCCTATAGAGGGCCATTTCTCCAAGGTCAAACATAACCAACCTACCACATACATAAAAATACAAGTAACTATTTAGACAAAATGAAGTGACAAAGGAATATGTTTCAGAGAAAGGAACAAGATAAAACTGCAGAACAACTAAGTGATGTAGAGATAGATAGGCAATCTACGCAAGGAACAATTTGGAGTAATGATCATAAAGATGATCAAAGAACTCGTGAGGAGAATGGATGCACAGAGTGAGAAATTAGAATTTTTAACAAATAATTAGAAAATATAACAACCAAACAGAATTAAAGAACACAATAACTGACATGAAAAATACACTACACGGTATCAATAATAGACTAAATGAGGCAGAGGACCAGATCAATGAGCTGGAAAACAAAGTAGTGGAAATCACTGCTGCTGAACAAAGAAAAAAGAATGAAGAGAAATGAGGACAGTTTCAGAGACCTCTGGGACAACATAAAGCACGCTAATATTTGCATGATCAGGGTCCCAAAAGGAGAAGAGAAAGGCTTGAGAAAATATTTGAAGAAATAATAGCTGAAAAGTTCTCTAACCTGAGGGAAGGAAACTGTCACCCAAGTCCAGGAATTGTGGAGAGTTCCATACAGGATTAACCCACAGAGGAACACAGCAGACACAGTGTAATCAATCAATCAAAATGACTAAAAGAATATTAAGAGTAACAAATAACATACAAGGGAACTCCCATAAGGCTATCAGCTGATTTTTCAGCAGAAACCTTGCAGGCCAGAAGGGAGTGGCAATGATAAAGTAATGAAAGAGAAAAACCTATAACCAAGAACACTCAGTAAGGCTCTTGTTCAGATTTGACGGAGAAATTAAAGCTTTACAGAGAAGCAAAAGCTAAAAGAGTTCACCACCAAACAAGCTTTACAAAAAATGCTAAAGGAACTTCTCTAGGCAGAAAAGAAAAGGCCACAGCTAGAAACAAGAAAACTATGAAATAGAAAAGCTCGCTACTAAGGCAAACATACAGTAAAGGTAGTAAATCATCCACACACAAAGCTAGGGGTTAAAAGACAAAAGTAGTACAATTTATATGCAAAATAAGCAGTTAAGGCATACACACCCCCAAAGATAGACTTACAATATCAAAAACAGTAATTTTGAGGGGAGACGAGTACAAATGCAGAATATCTAAAATGTATTTGAAATTAAGAGGTCAGCAACTTAAGCATGTATCTTTAACTGGTAATCAATCATATTTGGGTTCTGGAGGATGCATATTTGAAACTTGGAAATACTCACCTGACCCATATACCAGGTGATGCTGCCAGCTTTGAATGGGACTCAGGAAAGAGCTCTGGTGCAGGTGCAGTCTAGGGTTAAGCAGACAAGATGCTTGAATCCTATGAACTGATAGGCTCTATTATATGAAGTGGTTGGAAAGATGAATATGGAGTTTATGGCAAGCTCAACTAGCAGAATAAAAATATATATCCTTAGGGCAAAGCTGACATAAAAATCTGGACCTTGATAGAGAACTACTGTCTGTGGGACATCAAGTTTCTATGAAACTATAACTTAATCAAAATCTGGTTTTTGTCAGATGATTCATATTAAAATGACAGGTGGGTCCAATAGCAATCTATTCTAGGGTAGCTGCTGTGCATCCAAGATAGGGCATGAGTAAGGCCAGAGGGCTCAAGTCAAGCTGAATGAGCTGATGACTCAGACCTCCATGTCATCCACCATCAGCACCTCCTCAGATCACATCCATAGATATATCAGTCAGAAGGTGGGAGAGTCCCTTATGTCTAGCTGATGGAAGAGGAAAAAGCCAAACAAGATTCATGGAAGGATCACCTTGTATATAGATGCAAGTTAAAAATGGATTGTTGCTATATTAACTCCATACTCAGGTGGTGCTGAAAGACAGGTAAATCCTCCAAGGAGAAATCCTCTCAAAGGTCAGAGCTCAGGTTGTATGTGCTCGTCCACTTAGCATGTAAAGAGAAGTAGCCTGAGGTAAGAATACTTGCTCATTGGTAGTAGTGAATGACTTCTCTGGTTGGTCAGAAGCCTAGAAAGAGAAAAAATAGAGTGGGGAAAAAGGAGTTTAAAAAGAATCAGATAGATAAACTCACAGGTCCCACAGTGTGTAGTATCACATTTAATGCTCATCAAAGAACATCCACTATGAAAGAGGCTCTTTAAAAAATACAGACTGAGTGAATCTGCCAGTTGAATTTACCTAGACTCAGTCATCAGGCACTCTAGTGCTTCTGAATACCATGAATAATTATTAATTTGAGAAGAATCAGAAATCAAAATGAAATAATGAACCATACTACTACTAGAGAAATGCATCTTCTTTAAGTAGGCAGAAATTTCTAATATTGGAAACAAAGATAAATTAAAAAATTATAAATTGGTCTTCACTAAAATTAAGAACTTCTGTTGACTGAAATACTAATAGAGTGAAAAATCAAGCAAGATACTGGGAAATAAAATTTGGAATACATGCATGTGATAAAAGATTTGTATTCAGAATACGTTAAGAATTCCTACAATCAATAAGTAAAAAACAGAATAACCCACTTTGAAAAATTGGCAAAAGACCTGAACAGCCATGTCACTAAAGAGATCCAGATGATGACTAAACATAGAAAATGATGCTCAATGTAATTATGCAACAGGGATATGTATATTAACACCATGATTGCAATTACGTGCTACTTCAAACACACCAGAATGGCTGAAATAGAAAAAACATGGTAATATCGACTACTCCCAAGAATGTCCAGCAAATGCAACTTTCATCTGTGGCTTGTGGGGATGTAAAAAAATGTTTGGCATTATCTAGTAAATTTAATCATATGCATAACTTAACAGCCCTTCAATTACACTTCTAGGTGTTTACCCTAGATAAACGAGTACATAAGCCTACCAGATGTCATGTACAAATTGTTCCATAGCATCTCTATTTCTGATAGTCAACAACTTGAAGCAAACCAAGTGTTCATTATATGTTTATACAATGCAATACAAAACAGTGATTAAAGGAAAAAAGAATGAACTACTGATATATGCAACAACTTGGATAAATCTCACAAATTAATGTTGACTAAGAGAATACAGACATGAGTACATACTGTATGATTCTATTCATGTGACGTTCAAGATAGACAAAATAATCAGTGGTGATTGAAATCAGAATGGTGATTAGTTTTGGGTGAGAGTGGGTGATGACTGGGAAGAGCAAAAGGAAAATTTTTGTGGTGATGGAAATGTTCTATATCTTGACTTTGATTTTGGTGGTAGATATATGGTTATATACAAATGTGAGAATTCATTGAACTGTATACTTTGGATTATGCACTTTACCTACTTTACTATGTTATACCTCAATGAAAACAAAAATATTAATTAGTACAATCTGCCATATTACAGAATTGAGGAATAATATCATTTGATAACCTTAATAGATGCAGATAAGTATTAAGTAAAATTCAAAACATAGTCATGTTAAAAAAAAAAACAACTCAGAAACTAATAATAGAAGAGGAGGGGGTCTTTATCTGATAAAGGGAATCTGCAAAAAAGAATAACTCAGAAAACATTATACTTAATTACAAAATATTGAAAGCATTTCCTCTGAGATCAATGACAAAAATGTCTCCTGTGAAGCAGGTTTCAAGACAGAATTTGAATTGTGCTAGATTATTGGAGAAAATGCTTGTGAAAGATAAGGGAGAGATGGAGCAGATGTTGGCCAGGAGAGCCTTGAAATTGTGATGGAGGTCTAACACGAGAATGAAGGAAGGAAGATTGGATAAAAGAGTGTCAGACTACGGTGTATCTTCTAGAAAGAGTCATTCAGGCCAATGAGGAAACCAGATTAAAAATTGTTAGCAGAGTCATGTGTAAGGCAGAAATAAACTGACTCTAGAAAATACAAGTAAAATTATAATAAATAGAAAATACAGTATAATATATAAGAAATAATAGAGAAATAAGCCCTAATGTAATAGCTGTTACAAAAATGGAAATTGGAGTTAAAAAGGTGCATCAAAATAGGTCATTTATAAGGGACACATTTAAACTGACAGGCAGAGTTTGGCACACACACAAGAAAAGATGGAATGTAAGAATATTGAGAAGATCTAGTAATGAAATCCAACACTCTAATCAGCTAGTGGAGAAAGTTCTAAACAAAACAAAAAGACGACCTACAGACTGGGAGAAAATATTTGCAAACAATGTGACCAACAAGGGCTTAATTTCCAAGATATACAAAGAGCTCATACATCTCAATACTAATAAAACAAGCAACCCAATCAGAAAATGGGCAGAAGTCCTAAATAGACATTTCTCCAAAGAAGACATACAGATGGGCAACAGGCACATGAAAAGATGCTCAGCATCACTAATTATTAGAGAAATGCAAATCAAAACTACATGAGGTATCACATCACGCCAGTCAGAATGGCTGTCATCAAAAAGTCTACAAATAATAAATGCTGGAGTGGTTGTGGAGAAAACGGACCCCTCCTACACTGTTGGTGGGAATATAAGTTGGTGCAGCCACTATGGAAAACAGTACGGAGGTTCCTTGAAAATCTAAAAATAGAGTTAACATATGATCCAGCAATCCCACTCCTGGGCATGTATCTGGAAAAGAGGAAAACTCTAATTTGAAAAGATGTGTGTTTGTGTGTGTTTGTATAACTGAATCACTTTGTTGTACACTTGAAACTAACACAATATCATAAATCAACTATACTTCAATAAAAGTTAAAATCTCAGTAGATAGTTTTAAGAAGCATTCAGAGAGTGACATCATCAAGATGGCAGAATAAGAGAACATCCACTGGTAACACCACACAGCAACAATAATTTGGCAGCTATCCTATCCCTGGACAATAGTGCCTTTGTGGGATCCAGGTAGAGATCCACACATATGCTGTGGGTAGCAGGCCCTCCAACCTTGGTCTGGCTATGGACCCTTTTATCAGCCTGTTATCTGGCTCCAGCCACTTTCACCTGAGGTCCAGGAGTGATCCTGCCAGCCCAGAGACCTGCTGGGAGTCATGCCTGCCTATACCTGCAGCAGCAGCCATATGATCTGGCTCCAAGCACACTTAACTGCAATACCAGAGCAAATTCCATCATCTAGGAACCCAACAAGAGAAGGTCTTTACCTGCTAAAACCACACTGTAAAGACTGAAAGTGGTGTTTGTGCCTTAAAATGCATAGACACCAATGCAAGATTATAAGGATCATGAAAATCAGGCAAACATAACACCACCAAAGGAAACTGATGCAGCTCCAGTAACTGACCCCAACAAAATGGAGATCTACTAATTGCCTGACAAAGAATTCAAACTAATCATCTTAAAGGAGCTCAATGATATGCAAAAAAACACACTATAGACAACTAAATGAGATCAGGGAAATGCATGAACAAAATGAGAAGTTTAATAAACTAACAGAAACCATAAACAAAGAACAGATGAAAAATCCTGAGGCTGAAGAATACAACGACAGAACTTAAGAATTCTAGAGAGCTTCAAAAGCTTAATTGACCATGCAAAAGAAATAACAAGCAAACTTGAAGACAGACCATTTGAAATTAGAGTGAGGAAAGCACATGAAAAAGAAGAAAGCAAATGGGACTTATGGGACATAATTAAACAAGTGAATATACACATTATGGGAATTCCAGAAGGACAAGAGAGAGAGAAAGGAGCAGAGGGTTCATTCAAAGAAATAAAGCTGAAAACTTCCCAAATCTTAGAAGGCATAATGACACCCAGATTCGTGAAGCTTAAAGGACCCCAAGCAAGCTCAACCCAAAGAAGACTACCATGAGACACATTATAATTAAATTGTCAATAGTCAAATACAAAGGAAGAATTTTGAAAGAAGCAAGAGAAAAATGACTTGCCACATAAAGCCTCCCCTCCCCTCATAAGGCTATCAGCAGTTTTCTTAGCAGAAACCTTGCAGGACACAAGAGTGTGATAATATATTCAAAGAGATGAAAGAAAACAAAAACCCTGCCAACCAAGAACACTATACATGAAAAAATTGTCCTTCAGAAATGAGGACAGATGAAGACATTCCCAGACAAATAAAAGGTGAAGGAGTTTATCACCATTAGATCTGCCTTATAAGAAATGCTAAGGGGGAATTTTCAGGCTGAAAGGAAAGGACACTAAGTTACAACAGGAAAATATATAAAGTATAAAACTCACTGGTAAAGATAACTATATAGTCAAATTCAGAATAATACTGTAATGGTGGTATATATAAATTATATATATAAATATATATACATTATACATAAATATATTTATATATACAAATTATATATAATTTTACCTCAGGTATAAATGTTAAAAGACAAAAGTATTACATGTAACTATAGCTGCAATAATTTGTTAATGGATACACAGTATCAAGAGAGTTAAGTGTGATGTCAGTAGCATAAAAGAGGTAGGGGGAGAAGTAAAAGTGTAGCATTTTTGTATGCAATTGAAGTTGTCATTATTAGTTTAAAATAGACTGTTATAACTTTAAGATGTTTGTGAGCCTCATGGTAACTACAAAGTAAAAAACCTCAGCAGATACACAACAGATAGAGAAATCAAAGCATATCACTTCAAAAAATCAATAAATCATGAAGACAGCAAGAGAGGAAGAAAAAAAAGGAACTAGAAAACAGTTAACAAAATGGCTATAACTCCTTACCTATCAATAGTTACTTTAAATTCAAATGGATTAAATTCTCCAATCAAAAGACACAGAGTGCCTGACTGGATTTTTAAAAGCAGGATCCAGCAGTATGCTGAGTACTTAAAGCTCAATTTAGCTTTAAGGACACAAATTGGCTGAAAGTGAATATATGGAAAAAGATATTCTATGTGAATAGTAACCAAAGACAGTAGAGGTCCTATACTTTTATCAGGCACACTAAACTTTCAGTCAAAGTCTGTCACAAGAGACAAAGAAGATCACCATTATGAAGGAGTCCATTTGTCAAGAGTATATAAAAATTATATATACCAAACATTGGAGCACTTAAATATATAAAGCAAATATTCTGACAGATCTGAAGCGAGATAGAGACAGCAGTATAATAATAGTAGTAAGGGATTTCAATACTTTACTTCAACAATGGATGGATCATCCAGATGGAAAATCAACAAGGAAACAGCAGACTTGAATAACACTACAGACAAGTGGATCTAAAAGACATACAGACCAATCTATCCAACAGTTACAGAACACACATTCTTCTAAGAGTACACAGAACATTTTCCAGCATAGATCGTATGCTAGACTGCAAAACAAGTGTTAACAATTTAAGAAGATTGAAATCATATCAGGTATCTTTTCTGATAACAGTGGTATGAACCTAGATACCAAAAATAAAAGAAAAATTGCAGAAGTCACAAATGTGTGGAAATTAAACAACAAGATCCTGAACAACTAACGGGTCAAAGAAGAAATCAAAGGGCTATCAAAAAAATAACTTGAGACAAATTGGAAACATGGCATACCAAAACTCATGCGATGCATCAAAAGCAAAAACTAAGGAAAGTTTATAGCAGTAAATGCCTACATTAAGAAAAAAGTATCTTAAATATCTTAAATAAACAACCTAATTTTACATGTCAAAGAACAAAGTAAGCCCAAAGTTAGCAGAAAGGAGATTCAAAAGATCAGGGCAACAAGAAATGAAACAGAACAAGAATACAAATGAGAATAGAAAAAAAAATCAAATAAACTAAGAGTTGGTTTTTGAAAAGATAAGCAAAGTTGACAAACCTTTAGGTGGACTAACCAAGAAAGAGAGAAGACTCAACATAAGTAATTAAAATTAGAAATAAGATGAGACATTACAACTGATACCATAGAAATAAAAAGGAATCATAGGAGACTACTGTCAGTAATCATATGTTAACAAATTGGAACCTGAAGAAATGGGTAAATTCCTAGAAACACAAACTACTAAGACTAAGAATCTGACCAGACCAATAATAAATAAGGGTATAGAAACAGTAATGAAAAGAAAAACAAAGCTATAGGCATCACACTTCTTGATTTCAAACTATATTGCAAAGCTATAGTAATCAAAACAGTATCTTACTGGCATTAAAAACTGACTCATAGACCAATGGAAACAAAAGAGAGTTCAGAGATAAACCCACACATATATGTCAATTAATCTTTCACAAAGATGTCAAGAACACACAATGGGGAAAATGATAGTCTCCTTAATAAATGGTGTCGGAAAATATGGATAGCTGTCTGCAAAGGAATGAAATTGGACCCTTGTCTTACACCATAAAAAATAATTAACTCAAAATGTACTAAAGACTTGTTACATGTAAGACCTGAAACCATAAAATTCCTAAGTGAAAACATTGAGAAAATTCTTCTTGACACTGGGCTTGGCAATGCTTTTTTGGATGTAACACAGAAACCAAAGTAAACAAAAGCAAAAATGAACAAGTGGGAATACTTCAAAGTAAAAAGTTTCTGCAACAGCAGAGAAAACATTATGGAAAACAACAGAATGAAAAGGCAGTATATGGAACGGGAGAAAATATTTACAAGCCATACATCTAATAAAGGGTTAATATCCAAAATATATAAGAAACACACACACCTCAATAGCAAGATGTAAAAATGGGCAAAGGATCTTATTTAGACATCATCCAAAGGAGACATACAAATGTCCAACAGGTATTTGATTAGATGCTCAACATCACTAATCATCAGTGAAATGTAAATCAAAACAACAATGAGGTGTAACTGTCAGGATGGCTATTACCAAAAAGACAAGCACTTTTTGTGTGGACAGGGATGTGGAGAAAAGGGAAACCTTGTACACTTTTGATGGGAATGTAAATTGATATAGCCTTTATGGAAATCAGTGTAGGGGCTCCTCAGAAAAGTTAAAAATAGAACTACCATATGATCTAGAATCCCATTTTTGAGTATATATATATATATATGTAAAGGAATTGGAATCAGGATCTCGAAGAGTTACCTGAACTGGTCCAACGTTCACAGCAGCATTGTCCCCTACAGCCAAAATATAGAAAGAATCTAAGTGTCTGTTGACAGATGAATGGATAAAGAAAATGTGTGTGTGTGTGTGTGTGTGTGTGTGTGTATGTGTATGGATATAACTTGAACTCATACTATCTGAGAGTAGAATGGTTATTGCCTGGGGCTGGAAGGTGGGGGAAATGGAGAGATGTTGACCAAAGGGTAAAAACTTTCAGTTATAAGATGAATAAAATCTGGGAATCTAATGTACAGCATGTTGACTATAGTTAATAAGACTGTATTATATACTTGAAATTTGCTGAGACTAGATCTTGTGTTCATATAACACACATACAAAGTGGTTAGTATGTGAGGTTATGGATATGTTAATAGCTTGTTTGTGGTAATAATTTCACAATGCATACATATATCAAATCATCACATTGTATACCTTATACATATATTGTACAGTTTTTGTCACTTATACCTCAATAATGCTGGAAATAAATTAAAAGACATTCTTGACTTAAAATGTCCATCTAGCAGAGGCCTAAAGCAAAAGCATACTCAGTGGAAAAAATTTAGACTGATTTGCTTTAATACTGGCAACAAACCAAAGATGATCTCTCTGCTCACTAGTGTTCCATAAAGTGTAGAGCCTGTCAGACAATATGAGAGAAAATGTTTGCAAGAGAAATGACATACTCACTTCTATATAGGCAAACTATTAGAACCAGTAAGAAAGTTCAAAAAGATTGCCAGATAAAAACTCTTCTAGTAAAATTCAATACATTTTAATACCAGCAATAACTCACTGGAAAAATATAAGATAGCAACAAAAATTAAGCATTAAGACTTTAACCTAACAAGGGTTAGGTTATGTATGTCTAACAAGGAATACATAAGACTTTAATAGAGAAATTGTTAAAGTTGCTTTTAAAATACTAAAAGAAGAAAAAAATGGATGGAAATTACCTCATATTCAAGGTGCAATGACTAATATGGTAAAGCTGCCACTTCTCTCCAGATTAACCTAAGAATTTAATGCAATTCCCATACAGATTTTATGTAGAAGAATAAAGGTCTATGAATAGCTAGAGCAATTTTTAAAAATGGAGCTATGTAGGTGTCTTATCCTACCAGATAAATGGTACAATCAATACAAATCGATTTAAAAAATAGTGTGATAGTAGTGTAAGAACAAATAGACTATTGTGAGAAGCAAATCAGAGACCTGAAGAACATCCCATCTCTGTGGGAACTTAGCATACAATAGATGTGGCTTCATAAATCATTCAGGAAAAGAATGGTTCTTTTGGTAGATGGAACTGGAAAAAAGTGACTCATAATATGGAGAAAAATAATATTGGATCCCTGTAGTATATCACATACCAAAATGATTTCTCATGGATTAAAGATCTAAACATGAAAGACAAAAGTATAAAATTAATAGAAATCAATGTAAAAGATATCTTTGTAATAACTTTCCTAAGGCCCCTAAACCCAAATCACAATAAAACAATTAATGTATTTCACCGTATTAAAAATAAAGATTTCTGATTAACTAGACAATAGAGACATAGTTAATGGCATAGGTGGCAGAAAATATTGGCAACATTTAAAACCAATAAGCAATAAATATCTAGACTATGTAAGGAACCCCTGCACATCAACACAAATAGATAATAAATCAAACCCTTCCTTAGAACAGAATACCTAAATTGCTAAAAATGTATATGGATAAAAATATATACAAAAGGAAACGGTTGCTTAAAGATGATCATCATGATTAGAAAAATACAATTTGGAATAATGAAATACCACTTTATGCTCACCTGATTAGGACAAATTAGAAAGCCTGGTAACATCAAGTGTTAGTGAGTGGTTGACTGACAGGAACCTTCAGGCACTGCCACTGAAAGTGCAAACTAGTACTGCTGCTTTGGAACAGCTGAGTAGAACTTCAGGAAAACAAATTATACCCTGGCCCCTGCAATCTCACTCTTGCGGGTGTTCACCCTGCAAACATGAAAAAGGCATGTGGTTACAAATTGGATCCCATCACCAGGGAACTGGATGACTAGAGCATTAGAGTGTGATGCATCAGTGAGAAGCAGTGGCTCAGATATACTTGCAGCTACAGAATAGTGCTTAAAACGTATGGCTGTTGAAAAGAAAAAAGTTAAGAGACCTACAGTAGCACACTATGCAAATTTAAAATACTTGCATAAAACATATTTTTCAAACATCAAATTTATCTAAGGACACATTAAATACATTAGAGCAAATGCCTGTAGCTGAGTAGTAGAGTGGGAAAAGGATAGGGATGAATGTGATGATGTAAAAATAAGAGAGGGACCTTGAATAAACTAGTGATGATAATATGCCACAGTATTAGTAGTATGACTAACTCAACTCTATCTCCCTTCAGTTTAAAAAAAAAAAAAGCAAAGTTAGAAGTGTTACACATTCACAATCCATTTAAGGAAAAGTCACTCAGTATTGAATTGTATCTTTCTATTTGAATACAGAAAAATAATTACCATTCAAGCTTACTGTTTTATATAAAATTTTAATATTAAAATCAACAAAATGTAGGTAGAAAATTCAGTGATATCTCAGAGTTTACATTAGTTTATTGATGCTATTATTTAAAAATTTTTAAATATAATTTTCAAGAAAATAATTGCTAAAGTTAAGTGACCCAGATATGAAATTTTGTTATACTCTTACCTTTATGTGACTTTGCTCTCTGTATCCTCTGGAAAACAAATTTATAAACTCTTCTAAAAGCTTTAAAGTCTTTGCTCCTCTAGAATATTTTCAAAGCTTATTCTTGTTAGATTTTCTTCATTTTTCTCTAAATAAATTAAATAGCAAATTACCTTGAAAAATTATAATTAGAAAACAATGTAAACCTTTTTTATTGGGTAAAATATTCATAACATAAAATCTGTCATTTTACCTATTTTTAAGTGTACAGTTCAGTGGCATTGAGTACATTCACAGTGATGTGCAACCATCACTATCGTTCATCTCCAGAACTTTTTTTTAATCTTTCCAATCAGAAACTTTGTCCATTAAATAATAACTCCCCATTCACCTTTTCCCTAGCCCCTGGCAACCATTCTAACTTTTGTCTCTATGAATTTGAGTACTCTATCTCATGTATGTGGAATCATGCAGTATTTGCCCATTTGAGACTGGCTTATTTCACTTACATAAGTCTTCAAGGTTCATCCATGTTGCATCATGTGTCAGAATTTCCTTCTTTTTTCACGCTGAATAATATGACATTGTATGTACATGTATCATTTTCTTTATGCATTCATCCATTGTTGGAGACTTGGACTGCTTCTATCTTTCGGCTATTGTGGAATAATGCTGCTATAAACAGGAGTATACAAATATCTGTTTCAGTCTCTGCCTTCAATTCTTTTGGGTATATGTTTCATTATTTTCAGGAACTGCCATACATTTTCTACCGTAAACGTACCGTTTTACCTACTTGCTATTTTCTGTGATTAAAAAAAATTAGCCATTCTAATGAATGTGAGGTGATATCTCATTGTGGTTTTGTTTTGCATTTTCTTAATAATTAGTGATGTTGAACGTCTTTTCACATACTTGTTGGCCATTTATTTCCTTTAGAGAAATGTCTATTCAAGTCATTTGCCCATTTTTTTAAAATAAATTTATTATTTATTTATTTATTTTTGGCTGCATTGGGTCTTTGTTGCTGCACACGGGTTTTCTCTAGTTGTGGTGAGTGGGGCCTTCTCTTTGTTGCAGTGCACGGGCTTCTCATTGTGGTGGCTTCTCTTGTTGCAGAGCATGGGCTCTAGGTGCATGGGCTTTCAGTAGTTGCAGCACGTGGGCTCAGTAGTTGTGGCTCACGGGCTCTAGGGTATATGGGCTTCAGTAGTTGTAGTGCATGGGCTCAGCAGTTGTGGCTCACAGGCTCTAGGGCACACGGGCTCCAGGGCACATGGGCTTCAGTAGTTGTAGCACACGGGCTTAGTTGCTCCGTGGCATGTGGGATCTTCCCGGACCAGGGATCGAACCCGTGTCCCCTGCATTGGCAGGCAGATTCTTAACCACTGTGCCACCAGGGAAGTCCCCATTTGCCCATTTATAAATCAGGTTTTTGTTTTTGTTATTGAGTTGTAGGAGATATTTATATATTCTGGATCTTAATGCCATATCAGATATATGATTTGCAAATATTTTCTCCCATCCTGTGGATTGCCTTTTCACTCTGTTGATAGTATCCTTTGATGTAGAAAAGGTTTAAATTTTGTTGAAGTCCAGTTTATCTATTTTTTCCTTTGTTGTCTGTGCTTTTCGCATCAGATTCAAGAAATTGTCAAATCTAATGTCATGAAGCTTTCCCCATTTTAAGTTTTGTAGTTTTAGCACTCATGTTTACATCTTTATCTACTTAGAATTTTTAAATATGTGTAAGGTAAGGATCCAACTTTTTCTTTGCATGTGGATATCCAGTTTTCCCAGCACCACTTGTTGAAGAGACTGTTTTCCCCACTGAATGGTCCTAACACCCCTGTCAAAATTTATTCGACCATATATGCTAGGGTTTATCTATGGGCTCTCTATTGTATTTGATTAGTCTATATGCCTGTCTGCATGCCAGTACCGCACTGTTTTGTTTATGTAGTTTTGTGGAAAATTTTGGTATCAGAACTAAAACCTCCAAATTTTTTCTCCTTTTTCAAGATTGTCTTGGCTATTTGGGTTCCCTTGTGGGTTCATATAAATTTTAGTATGGATTTTTCTATTTCTGCAAAAATTTAACTCAAATTTTGATAAGGATTGCATTGAATCTGTAGACCATTTGGGATAATACTGACATCCTAACAGTATTATCTTCCAGTCCATGAACATGGGAAGTCTTTTCATTTATTTGTGTCTTTAATTTCTTTCTGCAATGTTTTGTAGTTTCAGTGTACAAATCTTTTGCCTTCTTGGCTAAGTTTATTGCTAAGTATTTTATTCTTTTTGATACTATCATTAACAAAATTATTTTCTTCTTTTTCAGATTGGCCATTGTTAGTGTAGAAACACAACTGATTTTTGTGTGTTGATTTTGCATCCTTCAACTCTGCTAAATTTATTAGTTTTTAACAGTTTTTCTGCATGTGGAATCTTTAGGGTTTTCTACACATAAGGTGATCATGTTGTCTAAAAATATAATTTGACTTTTTCCTTTCCAGTTTGGATTCCTTTTATTAATTTTTCTTTCCTAATTACTCTGGCCAGGACTTCCAGTACTATATTAAATAGAAATGGCAAGAGTCAGAATATTATCTTGTTCCTGATCTTAGAGGAAAAGCTTTCAGTCTTTCATAATTGAGTATGTTAACTGTGGACTTTTCATATATGGCTTTATCATGTTGAGTTAGTTTCCTTCTATTCCTAGTTTTTTGGGTGTTTTTAATCATGAAAAGGTATTGAATTATGTCAAATGCTTTTTCTGCGTCAGTTGAGATGATCATGTGTTTTCTTTCATTCTGTTAATGTGGTACACTTCATTCAATAATTTTAATATGTTGAACCACACTTGCATTCCATTAATAAATACCACTTGGTCATGGTTTGTAAACCTTTAACTGTTGAATTCAGTTTTCTAGCATTTTTTTGAGTATTTTTACATTAATATATACAAGTGATACTGGTCTATATTTTTCTTCCCTTGTGATGTCTTTGTCTTTGGAATCAGGGTAATGCAGACTATTAGAATGAATGAGGAACTGTTCACTCTTTCAATTTTTTAAGAGTTTGAATTAAGATTGATGTTAATTTTTCTTTAAACATTTGGTACAACTCACCCATGACGCCACCTGTTCTGGGACTTTTCTTTGTCGGGAGGTTTTTGATTACTGCTTCAGTTTCCTTGGTATTACAACTATGTTCAGATTGCCTATTTATTTATGATCACTGTTACTAGGCTTTTTCTTTTTTAAATTTTTTTCTGTTTTTTTAAATTGAAGTACAATTGACTTACAATATTGTATTAGTTTCAGATTTCAACATAGTTATTTGATGTTTTTATACACTACAAATGATCACCACAATAATCTAGTTACCATCTGTCACCATATAAAATTATTATATTATTGGCTATATTGCCTATGTGATACATTACACCCCTGTGACTTATTTACAACTGGAAGTTTGTATGTATGTCTTAATCTCCCTCACCTATTTATCAAACCCCTCCCCCCCTCCCCTATGTCAACCACCAGTTTTTTCTCTGTATCTATGAGTCTGGTTCTGTTTTGTTATGTTTGTTCATTTATTTTGTTTCTTAGATTTCACATATAAACGAAATGGTGTATAGTATTTGTCTTTCTCTTTCTGACATTTCACTTAGCATAATACCCTCTAGGTCCATCCCTGTTGTTGCAAATGGCAAGATTGCTTTTGGTTTTATGGCTAATATTCAATTATGTGTGTGCATACACACACACATACACGTCTTTATCCATTCACAAGTGAGACTCTTGTAGGCAGCATATATATGCATTTTGTATTTTATCCATTCAACCACTCTTTTTTTTTTTTTTGCTGTGTTGGGACTTCATTTCTGTGTGAGGGCTTTCTCTAGTTGTGGCAAGCGGGGGCCACTCTTCATCACGGTGCGTGGGCCTCTCACTATCGCGGCCTCTCTTGTTGCGGAGCACAGGCTCCAGACGTGCAGGCTCAGTAGTTGTGGCTCACGGGCCTAGTTGCTCCGCGGCATGTGGGATCTTCCCAGACCAGGGCTCGAAACCATGTCCCCTGCATTAGCAGGCAGATTCTCAACCACTGCGCCACAAGGGAAGCCCTGTGTTGTTTTTTTAAATTTTTAGCTGCGTTGGGTCTTCGTTGTCGTGTGTGGGCTTCTCATTGTGGTGGCTTCTCTTGTTGCGGAGCATGGGCTCTAGGAGCATGGGCTTCAGTAGTTGTGGCATGCGGGCTCAGTAGTTGTGGCTCGCGGGCTCTAGAGCTCAGGCTCAGTAGTTGTGGCACATGGGCTTAGTTGCTCCACAGCATGTGGGATCTTCCCAGACCAGGGATCGAACCCATGTCCCCTGCATTGACAGGCAGATTGTTAACCACTGCACCACCAGGGAAGTCCCTACTCTGTGCCTTTTCATTGAAGTATTTAGTCCATTTATACTTAAAGTAATTATTGATGCAAATGTACTTATTGTTTTCTGGTTGTTTTTGTAGTTCATTTTTGTTCCTTTCTTCTTCTTTTGCTCTCTTCTTTTGTGATCTGACTAGTTTCCAGAGCTCCTAAAATGTTATTTTAGTCAGCCTTTAGGTTTTTCCAAGCTTCCTAGTCCACCATCTTGCTGATGTCACTCCTCAAAGACAATGTAAATCTTGTAAATTTTTAACAAGTTTTAATTATCAATTAGTACCATTTTCCCCTTCAGTCACCTTAGCAATGGAAGGTACCTATGGGAATTCCCAACTTCATTTCTTATTTCTAAGTAAGACTGTAATGAAATAGGTTAAAAAAAAAAATCTTGCCAATCTAAGCATAACCTTAGGCCCTTTGAAATTTTTCTTTCTCCATCCCAGACCTACTTGAAACCAGGTTTCTCCATATTGGTGATGCAATCTCTAAAGGTAAGTAATTGTGAACATGAGTTTATAATCTACCTCTTCAGCCAACTCATGACTTGAAATTGTCATCTTACCCAATTCAGTCTTATTATTCCCTTTTTGCCCTATATCTAAGCCCTTCAGTTTTCATTTTGGACAACTCTCTTAAGTCAGACCTGTGTGGTGCATCCTTCATTTGCCACTCAGCCATTAAATCCAATTTTGTTTTCAGACTTCTATTTGAACAGCCTAGTTTATTTTGTTTCGTACATACCTCATATCTTCATCACACTTTCATTGCTACTATCCTATTTGATTCTTACAGTCGTTGGTCATTAAGCTTTATCCAAGGCCTTTAATGTCAATCACTTTATCCTTACCTCTGAGGCATATATGATGTGTTCTACACACTTTGGAAAAAGGAAACATAATCTTGCAGTATTATGGTTAAATTATGAAAGCGAACATATATTATCAAAACAGAACCCTTAAAAGACAAGAGAAATCCCCTGAAAGAAAAAACAATGAAACAGACCTCTCCAGTCTACCAGATCCCAAGTTCAAAAAGGAGGTAATAAAAATACTGAAGGAGTTAAGAAGGGCTATCAATAGAAATGCAGATCATTGTAACAAGGAACTAGAAACTATAAAGATGAGCCAATGAAAATTAGAAAACTCACTTGCTGAGATGAAAGCTGAGCAAATGGCAATAAATAGCAAACTAGATAATGCAGAAGAATGAATAAGTGATCTGGCAGAGAGGATAATGGAAATCACCCAATCAGAAAGCAGACAGAAAGACAAATGAAAAAAAATGAAAGCAACATATGAGACCTATGGGATAATATAGAGCAAGACAGTCCATACATAATAGGGATCCTAGAAAGAGAAGAAAGAGAAAAGGGGATCGAAAATGTATTTGAAGAAACTATGGCTGAAAATTTCTGAAACCTAAAGAAGGAAACATATCCAGGTACAGGAAGCACAAGATAAACCCAAACAGACCTACACCAAGACATATTATAATTAAACTGACAAAAGTTAAAGAGAGGATTCTAAAGGCAGCATGAGAAAAACAAAGAGTTAGTTACAAGGGACCCCCAAAAGGTTATCAGCTGATTTCTCTAAAGAGAGAGATTATCATACTAAGTGAAGTAAGACAGAGAAAGACAAATATATGGTATCACTTATATGTGCAATCTTAAAAAATGATACAAATGAACTTATTTGCAAAACAAAAACAGACTCACAAACATAGAAAACAAACTTGGTTACCAAAGGGGAAAGTTCAGGGCGGGGAGGGGGGGATAAATTAGGAGTTTGGGATTAACAGATACAAACTACTATATATAAACAACAAGGTCCTGCTGTATAGCACAGGGAACTATATTCAATATTTTGTAATAAACTATAATGGAAAAGAATATGAAAATATAAAAGTATATATAATTTACATATATATAAGTCTATACATACATATAACTGAATCACTTTGCTGTACACCAGAAACTAACAAAACATTATAAATTAACAATATTTCAATTTAAAAAAGTGTTATACATAGATATGTGTATTATACATACTTATGTATTCACAAATTCTGTATATAATTCACCTTACTATATACATATTCATTTAACATTTGTTTCCCTCATTAGATTCTGAGTTGATGAAATGATGCTTGATTGGTTTACCCTTGTAAACCTAACAATTAACACTGTGCCTGGATATAATAAACACTGAATTTTAACTGAATTAATAAATGAATGGAAAAAAACAAATATAACCTGTTCTTCTGTCCAAATCTTAAATTTAGGGTTTCCTGTTCATATTCTCATTTCATTATACAAATACTCTCTGGGTGATTACTGAAAAATGTTTAAAAAAGAATTCTAGACTTACATACAAGTTGCAAAAATAGTATGAAGACTTTCCAACATACCCATTACCATGGGGTTTATTCTAGGCTTTCCAATTTACTTACCTATAATTTCTCTCTCCAGCACTGAGAAACCTGGCTCTTACATTCCATCATTCCTGTATTTATTTGTTCAACCCCAGTATACACGTATATTCAGAATTGGTAGCCTGTACTCCTGCAAGAAACAAATTTATTGACTAGAGTTTAGTGTTTACATACATTATTTTTGTCTTGAATTTCAGTTACCAGTGTAATTTGATTTTCTTCAATCAATATTGTACTTAAAGGATTATTCTTAATTAAGAAAAGCTTATAAAGCATTTTCAGTGGTTCTGATGATAATAATTAGGTCATCTTTGGTGCCAGGCACTGACCCAGGACTCTATTTTTAATATTGTCTCATTTAACTGCCTTTAAAATATTTTTCAGTTTTACTCAAGCTCCACCAACAGGAATAACTTATTATGAAGGTAGAATTTGACTCGATGTTAAGAACCATTTCTGACACTGAGAGACTTCCTACAAACAAGAAAGCGAGACTATTCTAGCTAGATAGTAGAGGCCAAAAAACCATCTTTCAAGTGTCAAATTGTAAAAGTAATTCTACATGGAGAAGAATTCTATGTTGTATATGATTTGTTACAAGTTGTGCTCTAAAATCGAGGGTGTTTAAAGAAATATATTCTACAAAATGAAGGTAGAGAAAATAGGATAAAATATTATCCTTCCCCTACATCTCACATTCAGGTCTCACATTTATCAAAATAAATTACTGTGCTGATGAAATATATATATATATATATATATATATATATATATATATAGTCTTAAAATTTGTGTATCTGTATATAAAATTTGTCAATCTATGTATCACTGAGGTGACAAAGAAACCACTTTCAATCTGTCTCTGGGATCTATAATGACTATATATTACATACTGAGTTCCTATAGGTGAAAGATTCTGTTTTTTTTTTAACATCTTTATTAGAGTATAATTGCTTTACATGGTTGTGTAGTTGCTGCTGTATAACAAAGTGAATCAGTTATACGTATACATATATCCCCATATCCCCTCCCTCTTGTGTCTCCCTACCACCCTCCCTATCCCACCCCTCTAGGTGGTCACAAAGCACCGAACTGATCTCCCTGTGCGATGCAGCTGCTTCCCACTAGCTATCTATTTTACATTTGGTAGTCTATGTATGTCAGTGCTACTCTCTCACTTTGGCCCAGTTTACCCTTCCCCCTCCCCGTGTCAAGTCCATTCTCTACGTCTGCATCTTTATTCCTGTCCTGCCCCTAAGTTCATCAGAACCTTTTTTTTTTTTTTTTAGATTCCATATATATGTGTTAGCATATGGTATTTGTTTTTCACTTTCTGACTTTCTTCACTCTGTATAACGGACTCTAGTTCCTTGTTTCTTTTTATGGCTAATATTCCATCATATATATGTGCCACATCTTCTTTATGCATTCATCTGTCGATGGACACTTAGGGTGCTTCCATGTCCTGGCTATTGTAAATAGTGCTGCAATGAACATTGTGGTACATGACCCTTTTTGAATTATGGTTTTCTCAGGGTATATGCCTAATAGAGGGATTGCTGGTTCATATGGTAGTTCTATTTTTAGTTTTTTAAGGAACCTCCATACTGTTCTCCATAGTGGCTGTATCAATTTTACATTCCCATCAACAGTGCAGGAGGGTTCCCTTTTCTCCACACCCTCTCCAGCATTTATTGTTTGTAGATTTTTTGCTGATGGCCATTCTGACTGGTGTGAGGTGATACCTCATTGTAGTTTTGATTTGCATTTCTCTAATAATTAGAGATGTTGAGCATCTTTTCATGTGTTTGTTAGCAATCTGTATATCTTCTTTGGAGAAATGTCTATATAGGTATTCTGCCCATTTTTGGATTGGATTGTTTGTTTTTTTGATATTGAGCTGCATGAGCTGCTTGTATATTTTGGAGATGAATCCTTTGTCAGTTGCTCTGTTTGCAAATATTTTCTTCCATTCTGAGGGTTGTCTTTTCGTCTTGTTTATGGTTTCCTTTGCTGTGCAAAAGCTTTTAAGTTTCATTAGGCCTCATTTATTTTTGTTTTTATTTCCATTTCTCTAGGAGGTGGGTCATCTTGCTGTATGTCACAGAGTGTTCTGCCTATGTTTTCCTCTAAGAGTTTTATAGTGTCTGGCTTTACATTTAGGTCTTTAATCCATTTTGAGTTTATTTTTGTGTATGGTGTTAGGGAGTGTTCTAATTTCATTCTTTTACATGTAGCTGTCCAGTTTTTGCAACACCACTTACTGAAGAGGCTGTCTTTTCTCCATTGTATACTCTTGCCTCCTTTATCAAAGATAAGGTGACCATATGTGCATGGGTTTATCTCTGGGCTTTCTATCCTGTTCCATTGATCTACATTTCTGTTTTTGTGCCAAAGCTACTGTCTTGATTACTGTAGCTTTGTAGTATAGTCTGAAGTCAGGGAGCCTGATTCCTCCAGCTCCGTTTTCTCTTTCTCAGTTTGCTTTGGCTATTCGGGGTCTGCTGTGTTTCCATACAAATTGTGAAATTTTTTGTTCTAGTTCTGTGAAAAAATGCCATTGTAGTTTGATAGGGATTGCATTGAATCTGTAGATTGCTTTGGGTAGTACAGTCATTTTCACAATGTTGATTCTTCCAATCCAAGAACATGGTATATCTCTCCATCTGTTTGTATCATCTTTAATTTCTTTCATCAGTGCCTTATAGTTTTCTGCATACAGGTCTTTGTCTCCTTAGGTAGGTTTATTCCTAGGTATTTTATTCTTTGTTGCAATGGTAAATGGAGTGTTTCCTTAATTTCTCCTTCAGATTTTTCATCGTTAGTGTATAGGAATGCAAGAGATCTCTGTGCATTAATTTTGTATCCTCCTACTTTACCAGATTCATTGATTAGCTCTAGTAGTTTTCTGGTAGCATCTTTAGGATTCTCTGTGTACAGTATCATGTCATCTGCAGTCACAGTTTTAATTCTTCTTTTCCGATTTGGATTCCTTTTATTTCCTTTCCGTCTCTGATTGCTGTGGCTAAAACTTCCAAAACTATGTTGAATAACAGTGGTGAGAATGGACAACCTTGTCTTATTCCTGATCTTAGTGGAAATGGTTTCAGTTTTTCACCACTGAGAACGATGTTGGCTAGGGGTTTGTCATATATGGCCTATATTATGTTGAGGCAAGATCCCTCTCTACCTACTTTCTGGAGAGTTTTTATCATAAATGGGTGTTGAATTTTGTTGAAAGCTGTCTCTGCATCTATTGAGATTATCATATGGTTTTTATCCTTCAATTTGTTAATGTGGTGTATCACATTGATTGATTTGCATATGTCGAAGAATCCTTGCATTCCTGGGATAAGCCCCACTTGATCATGGTGTATGATCCTTTTAATGTGCTGCTGGATTCTGTTTGCTGGTATTTTGTTGAGGACTTTTGCATGTATGTTCATCAGTGATATTGGCCTGCAGGGTTTTTTTGTAACATCTTTCGTTTTGGTATCAGGGTGCTGGTGGCCCTGTAGAATGAGTTTGGGTGTGGTCCTCCCTCTGCTATATTTTGGAAGAGTTTGAGAAGGACAGGTGTTAGCTCTTCTCTAAATGTTTGATAGAATTTGCCTGTGAATCCATTGGTCCTGGGCTTTTGTTTGTTGGAAGAGTTTTAATCACAGTTTCAATTTCAGTGCTTGTGATTGGTCTGTTTATATTTTCTGTTTCTTCCTGGTTCAGTCTTGGAAGGTTGTGCTTCTCTAAGAATTTGTCCATTTCTTCCATGTTGTCCATTTTATTGGCATATAGTTGCTTGTAGTAATCTCTCATGATCCTTTGTATTTCTGCAGTGTCAGTTGTTACTTCTCCTTTTTCATTTCTAATTCTGTTGATTTGAGTCTTCTTCCTTTTTTTCTTGATGAGTCTGGCTAATGGTTTATCAATTTTGTTTATCTTCTCAAAGAACCAGGTTTTAGTTTTATTGATTTTTGCTATCGTTTTCTTCATTTCTTTTTCATTTATTTCTGATCTGATGTTTCTGTCCTTCTGCTAACTTTGGGTTTTTTTTTGTTCTTTCTCTAATTGCTTTAGGTGTAAGTTTAAGTTGTTTGAGATTTTTCTTGTTTCTTGAGGTAGGATTGTATTGCTATAAACTTCCCTCGTAGAATTGCTTTTGCTGCATCCCACAGGTTTTGGGCCATTGTCATTTTTTTCTAGGTATTTTTTGACTTCCTCTCTGATTTCTTCAGTGATCTCTTGGTAATTTAGTAGCATATTGTTTAGCCTCCATGTGTTTATATTTTTTACAGGTTTTTTTCCTGTAATTGATATCTAGTCTCATAGCATTGTGGTCGGAAAAGATACTTGATACGATTTTAATTTTCTTAAATTTACCAGGGCTTGATTTGTGACCCAAGATATGATCTATCCTGGAGAATGTTCCATGAGCACTTGAGAAGAAAGTGTATTCTGTTGTTTTGGGATGGGATGTCCTATAAATACCAATTAAGTCTATCTTGTTTAATGTATCATCATTTAAAGCTTGTGTTTCCTTATTTATTTTCATTTTGGTTGAGCTGTCCATGGGTGAAAGTGGGGTGTTAAAGTCCCCTCCTATTATTGTGTTACTGTCAGAAGATTCTTAAATGTAGAAATTTAAATAACTATTGATATTTTTTTTACTAAATCAGTAGCCTATCAACATAAGCACGTTTTGAAATGGTGCAATAATTCTAGATTCTGGAAAAAATCTAATTAAATACATAAGAGTATTATTTTATTTAGTTTTACTTCATTTCAGTTTTCAAACAGATAGAGAACCAAAATATTAATAATATTTAGAACTGTTAGAAGCTGATAAAAATATCCTAAAAATAAATAAAAGACATTTTCACATCAAAAGAGGCACATGATTAGATAATAACCAGTCATGAAAATCTATCAGTCTCAAGACCAAAAGAGAAAACAAGGCAACAATAAAGATACTAGACTACTAACTTAATATTTACAAGTTTTTTCCTCTTATTCTTTTCAATGTTCCTTTAACACTAATACCAGTTATACTTGATATTCATTAATAACATTCCCACACAGAATAAGTTCTTCGAATTTATAAATAATGTCTTTTATAGTTCAGCTAGAGCTAGTAGTATGATTTGCAGTCTCACTAGGTTTAATAAATATTACATAAATAATAACTTTGTTCTGATCTCTTCATTGAATTTACAGTTTTAATATGAAAAAAACTAAAGCAAAATCTTTTCTAAATTCAGTTCCTCTATCTGGAACTGTAAGATATGTATGGCAGTGACTTTTCTCTATATAGTATCATAAAGAATAGATTTGCAACTAATTGACACAAATAATTATGACATTTTCAAGACATGCAGAGCACAAATTTCATTTAATTGCTTTTACACCACACCAGAAGGCATTACAGGGACATGAGTGAATAGAAGCAAGTTGGAACTTCAACAGAGAGCTGCTTTCTTAACATCAGCAACAAAGGCTTTTATCTTAGCTTCAAATTTGTTCCACATGGTAAAGAAGCGTTCTGAAAATAAACCAAGTTGTTATATTTTTCATTTAATTGAACTTCTAATATACACACAAGCATTTCTAAAACTTTCAGCTTTGTGCATCTCTCATCATTAGAGGAGTAAATTCTACACTAATTGCATGGCATTTTTCAAAATATTATCTAGCGAGTTTGGTTTTCAAAATCAATGATCTTTCTCTCAATGCTTAAAAAATTCATTTTAGCTGAACCTTGACAAAAAAAATCCCTCCTTTAGTAAACTTTGGTTGGGTTCCTCTAAGACCTCTTTTCAAGTAGGCCTCATACTTGGCCCTGTCCTTGGCCTGCCCTCATCAAGAAGGCTGTTAGGGTAATTTAGTAGGAATCCCCCACCCCTGATGCCTCCTCTTAGTAATGTTACATCCACTGATCCACTCACTTACTCTGCTCATTGGCTATAAATCCCCAGCTGTTTTTGCTATGTTTAGAGTTGAATTCAGTCTTTGTCCCCTACTGCAGTAGTGTCAAATAAAGTCTTAATTACCATTTTAAACAAATATCAGAATAATTTTTTTAAAATAACATTGTAAAGCTGGCTATTATGGACTATGGCCTTTTGGTGGGATATATACTAGAGATTAAAATCCTGGACTTTAGAGTCCAATTTTATGGGTTCCCATCCTTTATCTGCTGCTAATGTGCTCTATGACCTTGAGCAATTTAAATGAACTTGTGTCCTTGACTCTCAGATGATGAACACATGCTCTGAACAGACAGACTTAACCATGAGACTATATGTACACATGAGAGCCTGTCCACACATAGTTTCTACCACTCTGACCCATGCCCAAACTGAAAGGCTTGGGAATTCTAAGATAGGAATTATGCTTGTATTTTGGGGAACTGAGAAAGTTGACCATGGGCACCCAGCCTGTAGCTTGCCATCTGCAACTCAGGCACCACACTGGCTGTCTGGAAGGTGATAGGAGGGTAGAAAAGGTATGGGAGAGAGAACAATCACAATGCTTTTTCTCTTCCCAATCTGTATGTTCAGAGATAGCAGTCTATGTCTCCGTGAAACTCTTGAATTGTGGGTTCCTGCCATTCGATTAAAGCAATGATAGACTTCAAAATGTCAAGCAGCTGCACGGACCAGGATTTCATTCAATGAGAAGCTATCAATACCCTGGATTCTAGTGACCAATACCCCTATTCCCTGGCCCAGTGATTCAGCCATTTCTGTTGAAAATTCATATCCTATAAGTTACAGTTACTGCCTACACCTTGTTTAAAAATTCCATTTTAGTTGCCACTGCAGTGCTCACTGACCTAGAGAGGAGCATAACAAACTGAGAATTGTTTTCTAAATCAGAAAACAATTGCATGATGCCCCTGCCTCAGGAACCTAACTGTGTAATCTGGTATCTAGGAAACTCTACTCTCTCTCCGCACCTGAAATCATGGCCCTGTGCAAGAAGTTAGCCACCAATATACAGAGGGGGAAAATATGTTCCTTGAACCACGCCCCTCCCCCCAAGTAATCTCACGTTCTTGAAAAGAAAAATAAGGATTTTTACCTCTCATCAAATACTAAAATATCAAGTGGTTACATTTAGATTACCATCTGCTCCTGTTGCTCTCTAATCTCCTGGACCAGCTCTATGAGACATTTTGGAACTGAATGTTTAAGATACCAATATATGATTTCAATTAAGGATTGTGACAAGTAGAAAACAGAATGCTAGAGGTACTCTCGCCAACTGAATAAGCCTCAACAGCATGAATGATCACATAATTTTTTTTTTTTCTTGCGATACGCGGGCCTCCCACTGTTGTGGCCTCTCCCGCCGCGGAGCACAGGCTCCGGACGTGCAGGCCCAGCAGCCGCGGCTCACGGGCCCAGCCGCTCTGCGGCACGTGGGACCCTCCCGGACCGGGGCACGAACACGCGTCCCCCGCATCGGCAGGCGGACTCCCAACCACCGCGCCACCAGGGAAGCCCCCACATAATTTTTATGAACAAAAAATTATTCTACTACCTTCTGGACAGAGCTTGTTTATAAAGATGATATTCTAATTTACATAACAAAGCAGACCTCACATTAAACTTTGGATTAGGTAGTCCAGATCTCTCTTTAGCAGTACCATTTTTAGAACAACCATAGTAAAAAATGTACTCAGAAGTCTAGAGAAATACTGTGCCATTTTCAGTTTACTTAAAGCATTAATATGATCTCTAAAAGTTTTTAGGTTTTGAGTGAATCACAATAAAACCAAAGGAATTATTGAATTTCTAGTGATCATTAGATATTCATTCTTATAACTGTGCCCTGACTACTAATTATCTGACTTCCTCAAGAATGGATGAGACTTGCCTTATCTTTGAAGGCAACCAAAGCCTTCCAAAGGCTGTAGCCTACTCACTTTTGCCCACTAATCCTGGCTGAATTTGAGCTATTCAGAGTCCGTGGTTGAAACTGACATCGTCTGCTCAATATTAAGGGCCATCCTGCTATCCTAAGAAGCATTACATCTTATCCAACAGCTCTGCTGAAATACTACTCCTGCTCCTACTTCTCCTGGGAGATATATTTAGTTGTACTGGTCATTAATCAGTAAAAAGGTTTCCTATATGTCCTTCTGGATAGCTCACTGCCTTCCCAGGTCCTGACTGGTTGCTGGATCACTGATAATTCTTGAGTTGTGCTGTCCAGTATAGGAGCCACAAACCATATATTGCTATTTAGATTTAAACTAATTAAAATATACTAACCACATTTTAAGAGCTCAATAGCTGCATATGGCTCATAGCTCCCATATTGGAGGGCAGAGATATAGAACATTTCCATTACCACAGGAAATTCTGTTGGAGAGTGCTTGGAGAGGAAGTCATAATTGCCATGAACGAGGTGGTCTGGGAGAAGAAACATTTAAGTGAACCCAATATAGACTGAATTTATTTATTGGGCCCCACTAGGCCAGTAGTTACAAGACCTGGATTAAAAAAAAAATCAGCCACAACCATTTGTATATGGGCTGAGGTATCAGTTGATTTCCCTTATATCATCAAATAATAAGCATCATGGTGCTCAACTCTGGCTGCACGGTTTAATCACCTAAGGAGAATCTGGTTTAATTGGTCTGGGGCTGGGGCAGAGAACTGGTAGCTTTTAAAGCACCCCAGGTGAATCCTATTTTGTAGATAGGCTTGAAAAGCACTGATTTAGCACATATATTAGCTCATTTAATCAAATGATCACATAATTAATGTATAAATTATATTCACTGTTATCTAGATAGTCCACAGAAGCAAACTGAGAAGTTGGATTGGGTCCAGCAATCACCATTCATAGGATCAGACTGCCATGCTGAATTTACGTTGGAAAAATAATTCTAGAGAGAAGTATAAAATTTGCATTGCTCACAATCCAATTACTGGCAACTTGC
Source organism: Delphinapterus leucas (assembly GCF_059928025.1). Classification (NCBI taxonomy): domain Eukaryota; kingdom Metazoa; phylum Chordata; class Mammalia; order Artiodactyla; family Monodontidae; genus Delphinapterus; species Delphinapterus leucas. Next base: position 16,433,823 of record NC_143130.1, on the reverse strand, counting down.
AACAATTCTCCTATTCATTTCTGCATATATTCTCTCTAAAACCCTCACAAAAGTTATTAATACACATTATTTTTATATTACCTCTGGGACCTTTCACAGTTTCAGAAAATCAGTAATTAGTGAAGAATTCCTCCATTTATTTTCTCTTGACTGATACTTTATGCTCACTCAATTGATGATTTCTTCTTGCCATGTAAGTTGTACTTTGTTTTTACTACTGTATAAAATATAAATAATATTTTATAATGGGAGATTATAGAGGATAGCCACTATTTCATCAACTTTATTCCACTCTATATTGTTTCTGTAGAAATCCAAATTTCCTTATATTGATACAAAAGATAACTCCAAAATACTTAGGTTAATATTATTACTAACTGCTCTAATTCTTGCTGACAAAATATAGTAACATTCAAGGTACAAAAGGATTTTCTATAAGTTTAAATACCTATGTCAGTAATAATCCAGACTGGATTATAGACAGTTTCATCCAATAATATTTATGCTTCCCAGGGCACAGTAAAAATGTGGTTAAAAATAATATCTTAACTATTATTAAAATTGCTAATAACACTGACTGTTACATATATGTGTACAATATTATACATAATAAACATATGTATACATTATACATTATTATAATAATAAGATTGTTAACAATATTATTAACATTGGTTGGCAAGATTCACGTCTTTAAAATTCTTATCACTTGTATTTTGTCTCATTACAAATTCCACAGAATATGCTCCAACACATATCAATTAGGTTATTGTCATGTGACATTTATGTTTATTTCCTTTCCTTTTTGAAATTGGTTGTGCAGTGTTTAAACATTGCTATTTTGAATCAGGTGAATATTTTTATCAGTTGTAATTTATTCAATAAAAGACAACTGTAACTTTTTCAAACTTAGGAAAAAGAAAAAGCCATTCAAACTCACCGTCCATGATCTGGGTCTACCCTGTTTATTGAGGATCTTTCTCATTATTGTTCAATAAGCAGCGTCTACTCAAGGCAGTGTTATTTCCACTCTTGCAATTTCATTGCTGTCTTGACGAATTTGCTCATGTTATTTATTTTGCCCAGCATTAATTTATTCTCAAAAGTATGGGTGGGGTAGAGATTTTCGGGTAGCAGTATATGGCACTTTAAAGGAAAATTATTGTGTGATTAAAAAAATAGTTCTATTAAATTTAATTATAGTTGATATAATTTTTATTATATGTGACAGCATGAAAAACAGAATATTATATACAAATATTAACAATGGAAATGGAAAAGAGTACATAAATCTAACTACCTATGTTTCTATAGAAATGTTTCTCCAATTTTAGCCTGCATCAGAATACCCAGAGAACCTGTTAAACAAATTAGTGGCCTTGAACCCCACAGCTTCTATTTCAGCAGGTCTGGGGTGGGGTCCAAGAATTTGTATTTCTAGTAAGTTCCTAGTTAATGCCCAGGCTGCCAGTCCAGGGACCACACTTTGAGAAGCATTGATAGAGGACTTCAAAAAGTTCAAGTTCACTAGAATACTGCTTTTTGGAATACATAAAATGTATATGCTTAATATATCTATGCTTTTCAAAAAATCAGTCAGTTTCAAATAAGTCAATTTCTGAGCTGCAAAAGAAAGGAATCAAAAGAAATCAGTTTCAGGGAAGAAACAGTGGCAATTCCTTTTAGGTGGAAGACTCATATCTCTGAACTGATGGCATCAAGATTGGATTATAAACTATCTACTGACCTCAATGATGTATGTTGCAACATTGTTATAGAAAGAAAACTGGAAACAACCAAAGTGCCCATTTAACAGAGGCCTAGTTAAGTAATATACTTTTATTGCCAATAATAACATACTTGTGGTATGCTCAGATATAAAGGACTTAAAAAGAATTTGGTTGATTTGGATATGCTGATGTGGAAATATTTTCAAGATATATTATTATGCTTTAAAAAGTAAAGGAACAAAAAAGATGGATAATTTCTTTGAATAAATAATGATAGAGGTGATGTCAGCAAGATAGAGGGCTAGGAGGTCCCAATGCTTGTCTCCTTCACAAACAAGCAAAATAATAAACGAACAACTGCAAACCAATGAAAATAGCTCTAGGAGAGCTCTGTACCACAAAGAAAAAGCAGCAGAAATCAGGAGGAGCTCAAAATCAAGGATGGCTGCATAAAAAATGCAGGAAGCATTTTACCTGAGTCACCTCATCTTCTAGCCCAGGCCAGTTAGGAGGGATCCCCTCAGAGGAATTTCACCCCATGAGGAAAAGGGGAGGAGAACCCCAGCAAGCCTCACTGCCATGGGGAACTCCCACATATGCACCAGTGCTAATCCCAAGCTGATGGAGCTGCCTGGAGTTCCCCCGCTACCACACCCCTCCCCCATTACTCCCCAGGGTTAGAGCTGTCATGGTAGTAAGACCTGTCACCAGGACCCAGTTGCTGCTGTGCCCCTTTCTCTGAGATTGGGAAGCCATAGCGCCTTACTGCCTATGGAACCAAATGAGCTGCCACTGCTCTGAGCCTCACCCCAGGTCCTAGATTGTGGCTTTGACTCACCATTGCCAGGCCAAGCTGCTGCTGCTCTGTACTCCACACTCTGTAGCCATTATCTGGACCCACCTGGCTTTAATGGGTTATCAGCTGGATGCACTGCTGCTGCTCTATGACTGCCTCCCTGGGCCAGAGTTGGGGCTTTGACACACCATCCCCATGCCATGCTGCTACTGCACCCTGCTCCCTGGGCCCAAGTCACTACTGCACCCTGTCATCCCAGGGCCCATGCTGTAGCTGAGTCCCCCTCTCTCCCCAAGTCACTGCAGCAAACTGCAGAGACCTAGACCTAGATTCCACAGGAGATGTGCACATGCCCACACCTCAGACTCTAGCGCCAGACAAGAACACTATAAGAAAAGAAAATTATAGGCCAATCCCTGATGACCATACATGCAAAAATTCTTAACAAAATACTAGCAAATAGAATTCAAGAGAACACTTAAAGGATCATAAGCCACAATCAAGTGGGATTCATCCCTGGGATGCAAGGATGATTCAATATAGCAAATCAATAAATGTGATATGCCCCATTAACAAAATTAAGGATAAAAATAGTATAATGAATTCAATAGATGAAGAAAAAATTTAACAAGTTTCAACACCCATTCATGATAAGAGGTTTCAACAAGTTAGGTATAGAAGGAATATACCTAACAAAGGCCATATATGACAAGTTCACAGCTAACATACTCAATGGTGATAAGTTAAAACCTTTTTCATCCAACATCAGGAACAAGACAAGGATGCCAACTCTCACCATTTCTACTCAAAATAGTACTGGAAGTTCTAGCCATAGCAGTTAGAGAAAAAATAGAAATAAAACACATTCACATCAGAAAGGAAGAAGTAAAATGTAGTTGTTTTCAGATGACATGATTTTATATATAGAAAATCCAAAAGACTCCACAAAAAAAGTTAGAACTAACAAATGAATTCAATAGAGTTGCAGGATACAAAATCAACATACAGAAATCAGTTGAATTTCTATATACTAACAGTGAAACATCTGAAAGAGAAAATAAGAAAAAAAATCCATTTTACAACAGCATGAAAAAAATACTTACGAATAAATTTAAGCAAAAACACTTTACCTTGAAAATTATAAGACAATGAGGAAAAGAATTAAAGAAGACACAAATAAATGGAAAGATATCCTGCGTTCTTGAATTGGAAGAATTAATATTGTGAAAATGTCCACACAAAGCCATGAAAAGATGCTCAGCCTCACTAATTATTAGAGAAATGCAAATCAAAAACACAAATTACCTCACACCTGTCAGAATGGCTATCATCAAAAAAGTCTACAAATAACAAATGTTGGCAAGGATGTGGAGAAAAAGGAACCATTGTACACTGTTGGTGGGAATGTAAATTGGTGCAGCCACTATGGAAAACAGTATGGAGGTTCCGGAAAAAAACTGAAAATGGAACTACCCTATGATCCAGCAATTCCTCTTCTGGGTATATATTCCGAAAAAAGTAAAAACACTAATTGGAAAAGATACATGTGCCCCAATATTCATAGCAGCACGATTTACAATAGCCAAGACACAGAAGCAACCCATGTACCCATCAACAGATGAATGGATTAAGTAGACGTGGTGGGTATATATACAGTGGAATATTAGTCATAAAAAGAATACTACCGTCTCACTCCCTCTTGCGAGAACACCAGAATCACAACTAGTTGCTGGACAATCATTGACAGGAAGACACTGGAACTCACCAAAAAAGATACCCCACATCCAAAGACAAAGGAGAAGCCACAATGAGATGGTAGGAGGGGCCCAATCACAGTAAAATCAAATCCCATAACTGCTGGGTGGGTGACTCACAGACTGGAGAACATTTATACCACAGAAGTCCACCCACTGGAGTGAAGGTTCTGAGCCCCACGTCAGGCTTCCCAACCTGGGAGTCCAGAAACAGGAAGACGAATTCCTAGAGAATCAGACTTTGAAGCCTAGTGGGAATTGACTGCAGGACTTCGACAGGACTGGGGGAAACAGAGACTCCACTCTTGGAGGGCACACACAAAGCAGTGTGCACATCGGGACCCAGGGGAAGAAGCAGTGACCCCAGGGGAGACTGAACCTGACCTACCTATTAGTGTTGGAGGGTGTCCTGCAGAGGCAGGGGCAGGGGGACTGTGGCTCACCGTGGGGAGAAGGACACTGGAGCAGAAGTTCGGGGAAGTAGTCCTTGGCGTGAGCCCTCCCAGAGTCTGTCATTAGCCCCACCAAAGAGCCAAGGTAGGCTCGTGTTGGGTTGCCTCAGGCCAAACAACCAACAGGGAGGGAACCCAGCCCCACCCATCAACAGTCAAGTGACTGAGCTCTTTGAGCAACAGTCAGCTCTACCCACCACCAGTCCCTTCCATCAAGCCTCTTAGATAGACTCATCCACCAGAGGGCAGAGACCAGAAGCAAGAAGAACAACAATCCTGCAGCCTGTGGAAGAAAAACCACATTCACAGAAAGATAGACAAGATGAAAAGGCAGAGGGCTATGTACCAGATAAAGGAACAAGATGAAACCCGAGAAAAACAACTAAATGAAGTGGAGATAGGCAACCTTCCAGAAAAAGAATTCAGAATAACGATACTGAAGATGATCCAGGACCTTGGAAAAACAATGGAGGCAAAGATCGAAAAGATAAAGAAATGTTTAACAAAGACCTCGAAGAATTAAAGAACAAATAGAGATGAACAATACAATAACTGAAATGAAAACTACACTAGAAGGAATCAATAGCAGAATATCTGAGGCAGAAGAACTGATAAGTGACCAGGAAGACAGAATGGTGGAATTCACTGCTATGGAAAAGAATAAAGAAAAAAGAATGAAAAGAAAGGAAGACAGCCTAAGAGACCTCTGGGACAACATTAAACGCAACAACATTCACATTATAGGGGTCCCAGAAGGAGAAGAGAGAGAGAAAGGACCAGAGAAAATATTTGAAGAGATTATAGTTGAAAACTTCCCTAACATGGGAAAGGAAATAGCCACCCAAGTCCAGGAAGTGCAGCGAGTCCCATACAGGATAAACCCAAGGAGAAACAGGTCGAGACACATAGCAATCAAATTGGCAAAAATTAAAGACAAAGAAAAATTATTGAAAGCAGCAAGAGAAAAACGACACATAACATACAAGGGAACCCCCATAAGGTTAACACTGATTTCTCAGCAGAAACTCTACAAGCCAGAAGGGAGTGGCATGATATACTTAACGTGATGAAAGGGAAGAACCTACAACCAAGATTACTCTACCCGGCAAGGATCTCATTCAGATTTGATGGAGAAATCGAAATCTTTACAGACAAGCAAAGGCTAAGAGAATTCAGCACCACCAAACCAGCTCTACAACAAATACTAAATGAACTTCTCTAAGTGGGAAGCACAAGAGAAGAAAAGGATCTACAAAAGCAAACCCAAAACAATTAAGAAAATGGTCATAGGAACATACATATCGATAATTACCTTAAATGTGAATGGATTAAATGCTCCAACCAAAAGACACAGGCTTGCTGAATGGATACAAAAACAAGATCCATACATAATGCTGTCTTCAAGAGACCCCCTTCAGACCTAGGGACACATACAGACTGAAAGTGAGGGGATGGAGAAAGATATTCCATGCAAATAGAAATCAAAAGAAACCTAGAGTAGCTATACTCATACCAGATAAAATAGACGTTAAAATAAAGAATGTTACAAAAGACAAGGAAGGACACTATATAATGATCAAGGGATCAATCCAAGAAGAAGATATAACGATTATAAATACATATGCACCCAACATAGGAGAACCTCATTACATAAGGCAACTGCTAACAGCTGTAAAAGAGGAAATCAACAGTAACACAATAATAGTGGGGGACTTTAACACCTCACTTACACCAATGGACAGATCATCCAAAATGAAAATAAATAAGGAAACAGAAGCTTTAAATGACACAACAGACCAGATAGATTTAATTGATATTTATAGGACATTCCATCCCCAAACAGCAGATTACACTTTCTTCTCAAGTGTGCACAGCACATTCTCCAGGACAGATCACATCGTGGGTCACAAATCAAGCCTCAGTAAATTTAAGAAAATTGAAATCATATCAAGCATCTTTTCTGACCACAACGCTATGAGATTAGAAATGAATTACAGGGAAAAAAACATAAAAAACACAAACACATGGAGGCTAAACAATACGTTACTAAATGACCAAGACATCACTGAAGAAATCAAAGAGGAAATCAAAAAATACCTAGAGACAAATGACAATGAAAACACGATGAGCCAAAACCTATGGGATGCAGCAAAAGCAGTTCTAAGAGGGAAGTTTATAGGTATACAAGCCTACCTCAAGAAACAAGAAAAATCGCAAGTAAACAATCTAACCTTACACCTGAAGGAACTAGAGATAGAAGAGCAAACAAAATCCAAAGGTAGCAGAAGGAAAGAAATCATAAAGATCAGAGCAGAAATAAATGAAATAGAAACAAAGAAAACAATAGCAAAGATCAATAAAACTAAAAGATGGTTCTTTGAGAAGATAAAGTTGATAAACCATTAGCCAGACTCATCAAGAAAAAGAGGGAGAGGACTCAAATCAATAAAATTAGAAATGAAAAAAGAGAAGTTACAACAGACACCGCAGAAATACAAAGCATCCTAAGAGACTACTACAAGCAACTCTATGCCAAAAAAATGGACAACCTGGAAGAAATGGACAAATTCTTAGAAAGGTATAACCTTCCAAGACTGAACCAGGAAGAAACAGAAAATATCAACAGACCAATCACGAGTAATGAAATTGAAACTATGATTAAAAATCTTCCAACAAAGAAAAGTCCAGGACCAGATGGCTTCACAGGTGAATTCTATCAAACATTTAGAGAAGAGCTAACACTCATCCTTCTCAAACTCTTCCAAAAAATTGCAGAGGAAGGAACACTCCCAAACTCATTCTATGAGGCCACCATCACCCTGATATGAAAACCAGACAAAAATACTACAAAAAAGGAAAATTACAGACCATTATCACTTATGAATATAGATACAAAAATCCTCAACAAAATACTAGCAAACAGAATCCAACAACATATTAAAAGGGTCATATACCATGATCAAGTCAGATTTATCCCAGGGATGCAAGGATTCCTCAATATATGCAAATCAATCAATGTGATACACCATATTAACAAGTTGAAGAATAAAAACCATATGATCATCTCAATAGATGCAGAAATAGCTTCTGACAAAATTCAACACCCATTTATGATAAAAACTCTCCAGAAAGTGGGCATAGAGGGAACCTACCTCAACATAATAAAGGCCATATATGACAAACCCACAGCAAACATCATTCTCAATGGTGAAAAACTGAAAGCATTTCAACTAAGATCAGGAATGAGACAAGGATGTCCACTCTCACCACTATTATTCAACATAGTTTTGGACGTCCTAGCTATGGCAATCAGAGAAGAAAAAAGAAATAAAAAGAATACAAAATGGAAAAGAAGAAGTAAAACTGTCACTGTTTGCAGATGACATGATACTATACATAGAGAATCCTAAAAATGCCACCAGAAAACTACTAGAGCTAATCAATGAATTTGGTAAAGTTGTAGGATACAAAATTAATGCACAGAAATCTCTTGCATTCCTATACACTAATGATGAAAAATATGAAAGAAAAATTAAGGAAACACTCCCATTTACCATTGCAACAAAAAGAATAAAATACCTAGGAATAAACCTATCTAGGAAAACAAAAGACCTGTATAAAGAAAACTATAAGACACTGATGAAAGAAATTAAAGATGATACCGACAGATGGAGAGATATACCATGTTCTTGGATTGGAAGAATCAATATTGTGAAAATGACTATACTACCCCAAGCAATCTACATATTCAATGCAATCCCTATCAAATTACCAATGGCATGTTTTACAGAACTAGAACAAATCATCTCAAAATTTGTATGGAGACACAAAAGATCCCGGATAGCCAAAGTAGTCTTGAGGGAAAAAGACGGAGCTGGAGGAATCAGAGTCCCTGACTTCAGACTATACTACAAACCTACAGTAATGAAGGCAATATGGTACTGGCACAAAAACAGAACACAGATCAATGAAACAAGATAGAAAGCCCAGAGATAAACCCACACACCTATGGTCAATTAATCTATGACAAAGGAGGCAAAGATATACAATGGAGAAAAGACAGTCTCTTCAATAAGTGGTGCTGGGAAAACTGGACAGCTACATGTAAAAGAATGAAATTAGAACACTCCCTAACACCATACACAAAAATAAACTCAAAATGGATTCGAGACCTAAATATAAGACCAGACACTATAAAACTCTCAGAGGAAAACATAGGAAGAACACTCTTTGACATAAATCACAGCAAGATCTTTTTTGATCCACCTCCTAGAGTAATGGAAATAAAAACAAAAATAAACAAATGGGACCTAATGAAACTTCAAAGCTTTTGCACAGCAAAGGAAACCATAAACAAGACCAAAAGACAACCCTCAGAATGGGAGAAAATATTCGCAAATGAATCAACGGACAAAGGACAAAGGAAAAATATATAAACAGCTCATGCAGCTCAATATTAAAGAAACAAACAACCCAATCCAAAAATGGGCAGAAGACCGAAATAGACATTTCTCTGGAGAAGACATACAGATGGCCAAGAAGCACATGAAAGGCTGCTCAACATCACTAATTATTTTAGAGAAATGCAAATCAAAACTACAAGAGGTATCACCTCATACCAGTTAGAATGGGCATCATGAGAAAATCTACAAACAACAAATGCTGGAGAGGGTGTGGAGAAAAGGGAACCCTCTTGCACTGTTGGTGGGAATGTAAATTGATACAGCCTCTATGGAAACAGTATGGAGGTTCCTTAAAAAACTAAAAATAGAATTACCATATGATCCAGCAATCCCACTACTGGGCATATACCCAGAGAAAACCATAATTCAAAAAGACACATGCACCCCAATGTTCATTGTAGGACTATCTACAATAGCCAGGTCATGGAAGCAACCTAAATGCCCATCGACAGACAAATGGATAAGGAAGTTGTGGTACATATATACAATGGAATATTACTCAGCCATAAAAAGGAACGAAATTGAGTCATTTATTGAGACGTGGATGGATCTAGAGACTGTCATACAGAGTGAAGTAAGTCAGAAAGAGAAAAACAAATATCGTATATTAACGCATATATGTGGAATCTAGAAAAATGGTACAGATGAACCAGTTTGCAGGGCAGAAGTTGAGACACAGATGTAGAGAACAATTGTATGGACACCAAGGGGGGAAAACCATGGTGGGGTGGGGATGGTGGTGTGCTGAATTGGGAGATTGGGATTGACATGTATACGCTGATGTGTATAAAACTGATGACTAATAAGAACCTGCAGTAAAAACAAACAAACAAAAAACCCAAATAACACTAAACTTTCTTTGGGTTATTGGTATGGAAATATGTTAATATAAATGTTTCAGACGTTACATGAAATTTCTAAAAATCTTATATGTTCTGGTATAATGTCATAATTCTAGTTATTACTTTAAAATGTGTATCTCAGAAATAACTAAATTTCCTTGTCAACTGCATTATTATGAACTTTCATCAAATCTTTCACCGTGGTCATTTTTAAGGCTTTTGTCATTTACAGACAGTTCTGGGTGTACTCTGATGCTTTTGCAAAAATGTTCCTATAAAAGTGTTTCATCTTCAAGGAATTCATGGAAAAGACTCTGACAAGTACAGGTTTCTGGTAACTGACTATACTGCTGAACTGAATGAATAAGCATTTTCAGAACTCTAATGGAAAACTGATGAATTCATGAAAGTTCTAACAAAAGATCAAGATGAAAAAAAATTACATGGGACTGAGTGAACTGATAAGGATGATTATAATTTTTGTGACTTTCTGTTTGAGTTAAAAAAAAAAAGAAAATCCCAGAGGCACTCAGAGGCAAAAATATACGCATCAATTTTCACAGCAAAGTAAAGGAGCTGTTACAGTGGAGGATTACTGGACTGAATGTCAATATTATGACATAGTATGAGCGTGTTTCGTGTTTAGTTATTGCAATCATTGTTGCTTTTGTTGTGGTCATCCATTTACAATGCTTGGTGTCAGTTTATTTATCTCTTGTAAAAATAAAATACAGTGTGTGTGAAAAAAGAAAAGAATACTACCATTTGCAGCAACATGGAGGGACTTAGAGAATATTATGCTTAGTGAAATAAATCAGGGTAAAAATGATATATATCACTTATATGTGGCATCTGAAAATAATAGAAATAAATATACATTTACAAAACAGACTCACAGATATAGAAAACAAACTTGTGGTTATCAAAGGGGAGAGAGAAGTGGGGGAGGGACAAATTAGGGGTATGGGATGAACAGATACTAACTACTTTATATAAAATAGATAAGCAGCAGGACAGACTATATAGCACAGATAATTTTTATTATCTTGTATTAACCTATAGTGCAATATAATCTGCAAAGATGCTGAATGACTATGCTGCACACCTGAAACTAACACAATATTGCAAATCAACTATACTTCAATAAAAGAAATGGAAATGTCTTTCAATAGAGGAATGGTTAAATAAGTTATAGCATATTCATATGATAAAATATGCAGCAACTTAAAGGTGTGAGAAATAAAAGTCTATATCAAGTTACTGGGATCAAAAAATTTCACAATTTGTATGGAAACACAACAGACCCCAAAGAGCCAAAGCAAACTTGAGAAAGAAAAACGGAGCTGGAGGAAATCAGGCTCCCTGACTTCAGACTATACTACAATGCTACAGTAATCAAGACAGTATGGTACTGGCACAAAAACAGAAATATAGATCAATGGAACAGGATAGAAAGCCCAGAGATAAACCCATGTACATATGGTCACCTTATCGTTGATAAAGGAAGCAAGAGTATACAATGAGAAAAGACAGCCTCTTCAATTAGTGGTGCTGGGAAAACTGGACAGCTACATGTAAAGGAATGAAATTAGAACACTTCCTAATACCATACAAAAAAATAAACTCAAAATGGATTAAAGACCTAAATGTAAGGCCAGACACGATAAAACTCTTAGAGGAAAACATAGGCAGAACACTCTATGACATACATCACAGCAAGATGACCCACCTCCTAGAGAAATGGAAATAAAAACGAAAAGAAACAAATGGGACCTAATGAAACTTAAAAGCTTTTGCACGGCAAAGGAAACCATAAACAAGACCAAAAGACAACCCTCAGAATGGGAGAAAATATTTGCAAATGAAGCAACTGACAAAGGATTCATCTCCAAAATTTACAAGCAGCTCATGCAGGTCAATATCAAAAAAACAAACAACCCAATGTAAAAATGGGCAGAAGACTTAAATAGACATTTCCCCAAAAAAGATATACAGATGGCCAACAAACACATGAAAGGATGCTCAACATCACTAGTCATTAGAGAAATGCAAATCAAAACTACAATGAGGTAACCTCACACTGATCAGAATGGCTATCATCAAAAAATCTACAAACAATAAATGCTGAAGAGGGTGTGGAGAAAAGGGAACCCTCTTGCACTGTTGGTGGGAATGTAAATTGATACAGCCACTATGGAGAACAGTATGGAGGTTCCTTAAAAAACTAAAAATAGAACTACCATATGACCCAGTAATCCCACTACTGGGCACATACCCTGAGAAAACCATAATTCAAAAAGGGTCATGTACCACAATGTTCATTGCAGCACTATTTATAATAGCCAGGACATGGAAGCAACCTAAGTGTCCATAGGCAGATGAATGGATAAAGAAGATGTGGCACATATATACTATGGAATATTATTCAGCCATAAAAAGAAACAAAATTGAGTTATTTGCAGTGAGGTGGATGGACCTAGAGTCTGTCATACAGAATGAAGTAAGTCAGAAAGTGAAAAACAAATACCGTATGCTAACACATATATATGGAAACTAAAAAAAAAAAAAAAAAGTTCTGATGAACTTAGGGGCAGGACAGGAATAAAGATGCAGACGTAGAGAAAGGACTTGAGGACATGGGGAGGTGGAAGGGTAAGCTGGACCAAAGTGAGAGAGTAGCACTGACATATATACGCTACCAAATGTAAAACAGATAGCTAGTGGGAAGCAGCTGCATCACACAGCGAGATCAGCTTGGTGCTTTGTGACCACCACAAAGGGTGGGATGGGAGGGTGGGAGGGAGACAGAAGAGAGAGGGGATATGGGGATATAGGTATGCATATAGCTGATTCACTTTGTTATACAGCAGAAACTAACACAACATTGTAAAGCAATTATACTCCAATAAAGATGTTAAGAAAAAATTTACTTGGATCAGAGGTGAGGACAATCAATGCATATGATCCTCTTATTGTACAGAACATATATGTTCTCTCTGTGTGTATATGAAAAAATGTTTGGAAAAATATACTTGGCTTTGCTCCTAATAGGCTGTCGGGAGGAGAGGGCCCGTAGGTTTGAGGTGATTGGTAAATGGAGTCATTGGAAACATAGTATAAGGTTTTATTTCATATATCTTTGTATAGCATGGATTATTTTACCTTTATAGATAGGTTTTCTAGCTGTAGCAATCTCAGCAGGCAGAGTATCAAGTTCACCTTTCTTTTTGTTTAAGGTCAAATTTTTTCGATGCCCTAAAAAATAATAGTGTCACTAAATTATTCTAGAAATAACCTCATTTAAACTTTTAAAAAGTTAAAATAAATCTCATTAATCCACTTCTAAAGTACAGCTTCTGTATTTATTTTTTAATGATTTAGATAAAGCAGCTTTACTAACACAAATATTTTCTCTTTGGTTTTTCCTTGCCGGGTATTTGATATTTATAAACATAAACAATAAGTGTGCAAATCAAGAAAACGAAATAACTAAAAAACTATATAAAATGTTAGAGAAAGAGCCTTTTAAATAGTATGTCAATAAAGAAATACTTAAGCAATCAAATCAATAAATTCTCAAGTAAAGTTTTTATCTCTACATATCTTTATCTTAAATAAAGCATATCTTTATTTAACAAAAAAAGAAGTTTGTATTCCTACAGTGAAAAATCTAGTGCTAGAATGGAGCGAGAAATGCTATAGAAATGCTATTTTAAAGATACATATTTTGAGCACTGTTAAAAATAAAAGTATGTAATAATGAAAACAGTTTCAGTATGCTCACTTAGAGAAAAATACATTAAAATAAAATGCAGAATGTGCAATATTTAGACGGTAGTTTCTCAAAGTTAGTAGATAAAATTACATTAATGTGTTTAATTTCCACAACATGTATCTTGCAGAGAAATAAAGCATGATTATATAACACCACTGGAGCAATGGATAAGAAATAGGGTCTGTAAATTAGTTCTTAAATATTAGTGGATTAGATGGTTGGGAGATGATAATGAAAGGAAAGGAAGAAAATGAACATAATGTTTATTTTCCTTCATACTTACCCTCATGTTGACTCTTTCTATTGACCTTGCCTGGGACTGGACAAAAGAGGTATATATAAATATAAGGAAGAGGATTATAAGATGGGTTTATCTCAGTCATCTGCAGGATCTATAATAGTGTGTAAGAAAGGAATGTTGAGAAAAAACTCGAGTTCCAATTTAGTGGTGGTGGGGAAGGAAGAGCCATGCCAGAGACACCACTCATCCACTAAGCATGCATGTATGTTAGATGAGCTTAATTCAGAATTTACTTTCACTTATGTTTTGCTAAATTGGTTATATGACTAAGGCTAGTACAATCTGGTAACTTCCATATAATTAAATCTTTATTCATTGAAAACATCACATTGTACACTAAAAATATTACAAATTACCTGAATGTTCTTTATTCAATGAAGGAAAGTGGAAGGTTTTATAAACACTTGACCCAGCCCTAGATGCTCTATGAAGTACTTTTGGACGTTCAGTCACATGGGGTGAAAAGTACTCATAAGGTTCTTCCAGAAATATTTAGAAGATAAGTTAGCTGTAAGATGGGTCACACTTATAACTTTTTATTTTTAATACTCACACATTAAGTTAGTTGCCAATAAAAATAAAATTAAATAAATTAAAATAATGAACATTAAGTTTTTGAGATCATTAATTTAATTAAAATAATAAAGATGTATATTTAGAAGACTAGTTTGGAGATCAGAACTAAGTAAAAGAAGCAAATCACAAAAGAACTCATAAGATTTCATTTCTATGAAATGTCCAGTATAGGCAAATTTTATAGAGACAGAAATTAGATTAGTGGTTGCCTAGGGCTGGGGGAGTATGAGGACTAGAGGAGAGAAGGCAGGGGGATTCTGTTTTCAAAGTGCTGAAAGCAAAAATTCACAACCAAGAATTTTATACCCAGAGAAACTATCATTCAAAAATAAAGATGAAACAAAGATATTCCTAAATTAAAAAAAAAATTAAGAGATATTGATCTTATACTACCAGCCATGTATTAAAAGAAATGCTAAAGGGAAAACCTCAGGCTGAAACAAAATGACACCCAGATGGTAACTCAAACCCACATGAAGAAATAAAAAAAGCACCTTAAAGGTAATTACATAGGTAAATATAAATGACAATATACATTTTTCTCTTTTCTTCAGTTAACTGACTAAAAAAGACTACTGCATAAAAATGTATTGCTGGACATATAAAATAAAACTCAATTTTATTTCTATATAAGAGCATTGAATAATCCAAAAACGATATTAGGGAAACAATTTTATTTGCAAAAGCATCAGAAATAATAAAATAGTAATAAATTTAACAGAGAGGCACAGCTTTTACCACAAGTTACAAGACATTGCTCAGGGAAATTAAAGAAATCTAAATAAAGATATACATTCACTGGAATGAACAGTATTCCATTGTGTGTGTATATGTATACATGTATATGAATATTGCATATTTTATAGATTAATAATATTATATATAATTATTAACACATACAAAATAAAAGAGCTATTTTGAATTCTTTATTGGGTAAATTGCAGACCTCCATGTCTTTGGGGTTGGTTTCTGGAAGATTATTGTGATCCTTTGGTAGTATCATGTTGCCTTGATTTTTCGTGTTGCTTGGGGTTTTGTGTGCTGTCTTCACAGTTGAAGTAGCAGTCACTTCCTTCAGTCGTTACTACTGCCTTCAGGGAAGAAATACCTTCCATCAGCACTGTTACAGGCTCTGAGGCTTTCTCAGACCTTGAGTGGATACAACTGCTCACACTTCTTGCTCCCTCTTGTGGCAGAATTCTTAAGCTTGTATATCTTTGGATTCTGCAATGCATCAGCCCCAATGCTGACTGCCACCCTTTTGTTTCCCTAAAGTGGTGCTACAGCTCAAGTTTCTGGTTTCTCTCCGGTCCACAGACTCCGGCCTGCTTTCTCCAAGTGCTCCCTAGATGTCCAACAAAGATTGCTCTGCCGCCACCCTCAGGAGCATCCACAGGGAGCTGGCTGCAGTGTGAGGGAAAGTGGGTGAGGCATGCCTGTCGCTTGGGGTGCCACAGGCTAGCCGGGGGGATCCGCAGGTGAGGCTTTCCCAGAAGTTCATGGGTGGGCTTTCTGATGGAGTTCACAGCATAGTCAGCAGGAACCGAATCCCTTTAATGATCCCCCAAAATGTTATGTGCCTCTCTCCTGAACTCTTCTCACCCCAAATTTAGTACTCTGGATGCTGCAGGAGAGAAATGAGTCTCTTTGGCAGTGTCCTGGACAGCTGAGGAAGCCTGGTGTTCATTCACCTGCTCTTCCTCCCACCCCACCTCTCACCCCCCTCAGAGGGTGGCCTTGCTTGGCCCTAGCTGTGTCACCTTGGGGAAGGTGGGCAAAGTCAAACTGTTCCTCTTATCCACTCTACTGTGTCCAAATTCTTATTTTTCACTCCACTGGAGTGCTGGAACTTCTCCTCTAGAAACCCAGACTTCCATAAATGCTCTCTTGTCTGTGATGACTGCCCAAGTCGAGGTTATCCAGATGCTTCTGGACCATGGCCAAGAGGGGCTGGAACCAGTTCATAAGCTACTGAAGAGCCCACAGTCAGGATGGAGGTCTATCTTCCTATTATTTGATGCACAGGTGGATGAAACTCTGGATCCTTTGGCGTATGATGCTGGATCCCAAACTCTCACAAAGCCACTTTTGTTCATGGATGGATGTCAAATTTTTGTTGTTGAGAAGAGGAGAGTTTAGGAGGGGTATCTTATGCCATCATGATGATGATGTCACCTGTCATAAATTTGCAGTGAAGTCAGTTCCATATGTCCTAGTCTGCATTCCCTCCTGGGATCTCCCAACATCCTGGTTTTTGAATGCATAGTTTTACTGAGAAAATTATAATTAACATATAATCAAATGATGGAAAAGATGACCTAAATTTATGGATCATTGACTGCTATATGCCTCTGCTTTTTTTTCCCACCTTTTTGTAGGGGAGTGCCTACCGTGGAATCTATCCTTGTCTGTGCTACTATATTTTGTGTGTGTGTGTGTGTGTTTTGTGGTAAGTCACATCATAGGAACTGTCTCTGAAAATGATTACAGATCACAAGACTGTGGTCTTTGGCACTGATGCCAAATTTTAATGAGAATCTGTGTAGCTCTTGGAAGAGCACGTGTGTTTTGCATGCAGGGGGTAGGGATCATGGATATTTGCAAACAGAGGGAGCACTGGTGCACTGGATTCGATAACAGCCTCATCATGTCCTTGACTACCTGTATTCATGTCCTCCCACACAACTCTGATCTTAGTATATGACTTTAGTGAATGCAAGAAAAGCAAACAAATGCAAGCAGAGATGTCAAAATTGCTTGTTCATTAAGGTTTGCCCCACATGCTGTGCTAAGAACCTGAGGTTACAATGTAAAGACCCCTAAGCCAACCAGCTGGAAGATGAGAGACATGTAGCCAGGTCACCTCCTGTGACACCTGAAAAGCTTATTTTCTCTTATCTCCCAAACCACTCTTCTACATTCTGCTTTGTGGTACTGGATCCGGGATTCTAAGAACTACATTTTTGCTTTGCCAGGTAGCTCCAAGTTAGGCTGTGCAAACAGGGCAAGCTAGATGTAGATTGCAAGTTTGGAAAAGAAACAAGGGATTTGTTTCTCCCACTTGGTTACCAATGGGCTTCCTGAGAGTTCATGTCCCTTTTCAGTCCTGGTGAACATCATGCCAGCAATGTTTCTTTTTCCCAGGAGCAGAAGTTCTTTCCATGACACAAATGGTTTGCATTCTTTCCAACATATGCAGAACAAGTTTTATTAAATTCTCACCACCCGAGACACTAGCAGTGCCTCCTCTTCAGAAGTACATCTGAGACTCTTCCTGAAAAATCAGCCAAGTAACATCATCTACACTCAGAGGTCTCCTTTAGCCCTAATGGTGGAAACTTCTCCTGAAACTGCTTTCTCCATGTTACCTTAGAATTCTTTTTACACTTTCAGCTACTTGGCTAACAATTTTATACTTAGTTAACTAGTTTTTTATTCTTGCTCTCTTTTCAAACAGTTAGTGTGGTCTCTATCTCCTGATGAACCCCAACTATATACCTGTATTGTCCCAAATAACAGTGAGCCAACTGCTAGACAAGTGACCACAAGCTGACAAAAGATGTGTAAGTTAGCCCAGTTCACAGCAGTCTACATTGCTAACTCCCAAATCATGAACTGTATGAATAGTTATGCTTTAAGCTAAATAGTTTTTGGGTAATTATTTAGTAAAATAACACTAACAAATGTGGAAAAAATTTTAAAAAGATTGAGATATGATTTAATAACTCTAAGATGGGCATAAATGAAAAAAAACCCCATCAATCCGTATGGCTGACGGTTATGTAGAGAAAAGTATATTTTTCCCAAATTGCTGGTAAAAATGTTAACACCCTTTTAGGAAAACAGTCTCACAGTATCTTTTAATATTAAAAATTAATATACGCTTTAACACTACCAATCCTGCGACACTACCCCAAAGAGATAAAAACATCAAATGTAAGAATATATATTCATGGACACGTTTAGTAGTGAAAAAACTTAAAAAGTCAATGACCTTTAATAGAAGAATGATCAAATAAATAATTCTGCTAGTAAAAAGGATAAATTAAAGTTGTTTCATTTTCAGACTTGCAAGGATTTATCTAAGATGTTTCTGAATAAAAAGATGCAAAAAAGAGTAAAATGAAAAACCATACCACAAGAACCATTCTAAGTAATTATATAGTATTTTATGTCTTTATATATAATTTTTTACCTTCATCATCAAAGGGTGATAAATTAATCACTTTTGTTTTATATTTACTTGGTGCAATGTGCCTGGTGTAGAAATCTTCTTGATATGAGAATGCATTTTTGTTTTTAAATAAACTCATACCTAAAATAAAGTTTAAAAACAAAAATTATATGAAGTCTGAATATTTACACACTACTCCTCAAACTACATGTATTAGTCTTTACGCATTTGTAATGTTTCCTTCCCACAGTTTGGCCACTCATCTATTACTGTTACTCCAGTTTCTATAAACTATTTCATCCTTTTTTCTTCCTTCTCTTTATTCTGTGTTCCTTGGGTAGCGTCTTTTTCCCCCCAACTTCACTGAGGTATACTTAGTATACAAAAATTGTGTATATTTATACATTTTGATGAATTTGAAAATATGCATACACCTGTGATGCCATCACGATAATCAAGGTAATAAAAATATCCATCGCCTCTAAAAGACTACTCGTCTCCTTGCTTTTTTATGTGTATGTGGTAAGAACACTTAGCATGAAGCACTCCCTCTAACAATCTTTACATGCACAAGACTGTATAGTTAACTATAGACATAATGTTGTTCAGAAGGTCTCTAGAACTCACTCATGTAGTATAAATGTGACTTTACACCCATTTAACTACTACCCATTTCCCCCTACCCCCAGCCCCTGGAAACTACGATTTTATTCTCTGTTTCTGTGAGTTTGACTATTTTACATCTCATATAAGTGAAATTATGCATTATTTGTCCTTCTGTGACTGGTTTATTTCATTTAGCATTAATACCTTTCAGGTTCATCCTTGTTGTTGTGTATGGAAGGACATCTTTATCTTTTAAGACTGAATAATATTCTATGTCTACACTACATTTTCATTTTTCCTCAGATTTACTGAGACATAATTAACATAAAACATTGCATAAGTTTAAGGTGTACAATGTGATTATTTGATACATGAAAGGATTACCACAATAGAATTAGTTGAAACCTCCATCACCATACATAATTACCTTTTTAAATTTTGTAGTAAGAACACTGAAGATGTACTCTCCTAGCAACTTTTAACTATTGTCATCACACTGTATATTAGATCCCAGGACTTATTCTTCTTCTCCATAGAAGTTTGTACCCTTTAACCAACATCTCCTCATATCCTCCACCCCACAGCCCCTGGTAACCACTATTCTACTCTCTGTTTCTGAGTTCAGCTTTTTTAGATTCCACATATGAATGATATCATACAAATGCTTTCTGTCTCACTTATTTCACTTATATAATGACCTCAAGTTCCACACTGTCCCAAATGGCAGGATTTCCTTTTTTTATATAGCTGAATGACATTCGATTATCTGTTTTTATCTCTTCATCTGTCTTCAGACACTTAGGTTGTTTCTAAGACTTGGCTATTGTGAATAATGCTGCAGGGAATATGGGAGTGCAGATATCTCTTCTTAAATAGTGACTTGACTTCTTCAGATATGTACTCAGAAGTGAAATTGCTGGATCATACGATAGTTCTATTTTTATTTTTTGGAGGAACATCTATACTGTTTTCCATAGTGGCTGTATCAACTTAAAATCTCAGCAACACTGCACAGAGGTTCCCTCTTCCCCACATCCTCACCAACTTTTATCTTTTTGATAATAGTAATTTTAACAGGTGTGAGATGATATCTCACTGTGGCTTTGATTTGCATTTTCTTGATTAGTGATGTTGAGCACCTTTTCATGTGTCCATTAGCCATTCATATATCTTCTTTGGGAAAATGTCTGTTCAGGCCTCTTCCCATTTATAGTCGCATTGTTTGTTTGTTCTAATATTGAGATGTATGAGTCCTTATATACTTTGGATATTAACCCCTTATCAGATAGATGGTTTGCAAATCTTTTCTCCCATTCCTTAGGTTGCCTTGTGATTTTCAATGGTTCCTTTTGCTGTGTTGTCCAAGCTGCTGACTTTTGGTTTTGTTGCTTGTGCTTTTTAGTGCAATGTCTGAAATGTCATTGCCAAGACCAATGTCAAGGAGCTTTTTCACTATGTTTTACTGTAGGAGTATTGAGGTTTTAGAGCTCACATTTAAATATTTAATCCATTTTGAGTGAAACATTGTAAACAATATAAGATACAGGTCCAATTTCATTCTTGCATATGGATATCCAATTTTCCAAAACCATTTATTAAAGAGACTGTCTTTTCCCCATTTGTAAGATATTCTCTGTAGAAGACATGATATTTTTTTCTTATTGAAGTTGATTTACAATGTTGTGTTAATTTCTGCTGTACAGCAAAGTGATTCAGTTATACATATGTATATATGTTTTATCTTCCTTTCCACTATGGTTTATCACAGGATATTGAATACAGTTTCCCTGTGGTTTACAGTAGGACCTTATTGTTTATCCATTCTCTATATAATAGTTTGCATCTGCTAATCCCAAATTCCCAATCCATCCCTCCCCAATCCCCTCCCCCTAGGCAACCACAAGTCTGTTCTCTATGTCTGTGAGTCTGTTTCTGTTTCATAGATAGGTTCATTTGTGTCACATTTTAGATTCCACATATAAGTGGTATCACATAGTATTTGTCTTTCTCTTTCTGACTTACTTCACTTAGCATGATAATCTCTAAGTCCATCCATGTTGCTGCTAATGGCGTTATTTCATTCTTTTTTATGGCTGAGTAGTATTGCATTTTATATATGTACCACATCTTCTTTATCCATTCATCTGTTGATGTACATTTAGTTTGTTTCCATGTCTTGGCTATTGTGAATAGTGCTGCTATGAACGTAGGGGTGCATGTATCTTTTTGAATTACAGTTTTGTCCAAATATATGCCCAGGAGTGGGATTGCTGGATCATATGCTAACTCTATTTTTAGTTTTCTTGAGGAAACTCCATACTGTTTTTCATAGTGGTGGCACCAATTTACATTCCCACCAATGGTGTAGGAGGGTCCCCTTTTCTCCACATCCTCTTCAGCATTTGTCATTTATGGACTTTTTAATGATGGCCATTCTGAATGGTGTGAAGTGATACCTCATGGTAGTTTTGATTTGCATTACTCTAATAATTAGTGATGTTGAGCATCTTTTCATATGCCTGTTGGCCATCTTTATGTTTTCTTTGGAGAAATGTCTATTTAGGTCTTCTGCCCATTTTCTGATGGGGTTGCTTGTTTTTTTGATATTGAGATATATGAGCTGTTTGTATACTTTGGAAATTAAGCCCTTGTCAGTCGCATCATTTGGCAAGGCTCTTTTTTTATGGTCTTGACTCAAGCAATACGAGCCCCAGATTTCATGGCTGAATGGTGACACTGGCTTTGCTCTGCTGAAGATCAGCTTTGCCTGCTGTACTCTCTGCTCAAGTGTTGCTTGGATACAAATCCTCCAAGTGTTCTGGCCAGGCTTTCTGGCCAGGAAGGGCCAGGAGCTACACTCAGGAGTGAGGCAAAATTGAGCTCCCCTGCCTGGGCAGAATGGGAGGGCCACCTGCAAGCCGGCCCCCTGGTCTTCCTGATCAGGCTTTCTGGTCAAGAGGGGCCAGGAGCTTTGTCTAACAGTTGGTGGGGGCTATTAATTAGCTCCCTGCCTGTGCCAAGCAGGGAAACTGACTTCAATCCCTCCAAGGCTCTTTGAAGTCTTGACTCAAGCTGAACTGCTCCCCAAGTTCCCTGGTTAAATGGTGCCACTGGACTTGCTCTATGGACAATCAGCTTCGCCTGCCATACTCTTCACTCAGGAAGTGCTCCATAGTTTCCAGGTGTTCTGACTCATCTGTCTGGTAAGGTGGGGCAAGGAGCTACTCAGCAGTATATCAAGCTAGGACTCAGCTCCCCTGCTTGGAGGGGGTAGACAGGGCTCCAGAGCTGTCAAGGCTCTTCATTTGAGGAACCAAACCATACAGACCTGCATCTCAGTGTGTCACCTGGTGAGACTGTGCCACCCTCTTGTTTCTCCAGGAGAGCAAAGCTGCTGGTCAGGACTACTGCTTGGGTACTGTGGGTAAGAACTTGGTCTGCCAAGATCCCAGTGCTGGTTGTTGCAAGCCCCTCCCCCTTCTCTGTCACAATCAGATTCCCAGTAGTCAAGCCCAGCAGATCACCCCGAAATCCCTGTGGTAAGAAGTGAGGGCTCTCAAGAAGTGACCCACAATGCTGGTAGAGCTGGAAATCCACGCTGGGCTCTTCTTTCAAACTGGAGGAACTGAGGGCTGAGGGGAGACTTCTTGGTGTGGTGCTGCACCAGCCCGGGGGAAGGGCAATATGGTCAGTGTGTAGCCGCTCCTCTTATCCGTCTAATGTGGTGTGTTTTGGTCTCTGTTGTGCAGGGGGTGTGCTACAGCCTCACTCGTCCATGTTCTAGGATTTTTTCAGTGGTGTCTGGTCCATGAACAGTTTTTAGTAATTCTTCTTGTGAGGAGGAGTGACATCAGGAATGACCTATGTTACCATCTTGGTGCCATCACTCCTCACCTTTTATGTTTCTGATGTCATAATTTACCTTTCGTTTATATTGTGTATCCACTACCATAGCTGTAGTTATTTTTAATGTTTTTGTCCTTTCACCTTTATGACAGAGTTAACACGCCACCGTGTTACAGCATCAGAATGTTTGAAATTTGACTATATACTTACTTTACTAGGGTGCTGTATATTTTCATATCACCAATTAGTGTGCTTTCATCTCAGCTTGAAAACCTCCTTTCAATATTTCTTATAAAGCAGTTCTAACAGTGATGAATTCACCCAGCTCTCCTTTGTTTGTGAGCCTTATCTCACCTTCATTTCTACAGGACAGCTTTGTCTGGTAAAGTATTCTTTTTAGGCAGTTTTCTTTTTCTTTCAACACTTTGAATATATCATCCTACTCTCTCCTGGCCTGCAGTGTTTTTGCAGAAAAAGCTTCTAATAGCTTGATAAGGATTCACTTGTGTGAGAGAAATATTTTCCTCTTGCTACTTTAAAAATTCTATCTTTGGTTTTGATTTTAGACAGTTTTATTATAATATTTCATGGCAGATATTGTTGTGAATTGAAATTTGGGGGTGATTTATTAGCTTCATGACCTTGGACATTCAAATCTCTCCCTAGATTTGGGAAGTTCTCAGCCATTACTTCTTTAGATAAGTGTTCTGCCGCCTTCTCCTTATCTTCTCCTTCTGGGACTCCAATCATTTATACATTATTTAGCTTATTGTCTTATAGTTCACAGTTTTACTTCATTCTTTAAAAAATTTTTTTCTTTACTCTTCTTTGTATAATTCCAAAGGTACTGCCTTCTTCTTCACACATTCTCTCTTCTGCTTGATCCATTATGATGTTAATATTCTCTATTGCAGGGCTTCCCTGGTGGCACAGTGGTTGAGAGTCCGCCTGCCGATGCAGGGGACACGGGTTCGTGCCCCGGTCCGGGAAAATCCCACATGCCGCGGAGCAGCTGGGCCTGTGAGCCATGGCCGCTGGGCCTGTGCGTCCGGAGGCTGTGCTCCGCAACGGGAGAGGCCACAACAGTGAGAGGCCCGTGTACCGCAAAAAAAAAAAAAAAAATTCTCTATTGCATTTTTCATTTCATTCACTGTATTCTTCAGCCCCAGAATTTGATTCGATTTTAATGATTTCTACTCTCTGCTAAACTTCTCATTTTATTTATGCATTGTTTTCCTGCTTTTGTTGACCTGTCTTTCTGTGTTTTCCTGTAGCTCCCTAAGCTTCCCTAAAACAGCTATTTTGAATTCTTTATCAGTTAGATTGCAAACCTCCTTTTCTCTGGGGTTATTGGAAAATTATTGTATCTCGTTCATGGCATCATCATGTTTCCTTGATTTTTCATGTTCCTTGATGTTTGTACTGCTGTCATTGCATTTGAAGAAGCAGTCACCTCCTCCTTGCTTTACTGACGGCTTTTCAGAAATACATCCTTTCTATCAGCCCTGCTGAGGATTCTGAGGCTTTCTTAGACCTTTCCTATGAGTACATCTGCTCTACACTTCTTGCTATCTTTTGTGGCAGAATTCGTAAGCTTGTATGCCTTCTTCCTATCCTGTAGTGCCAGACTGGTTGCTGCCAGCTCCCATTTGGCCTTCCCTCTGGCAGTGCCGTATGTTCCATTTTGTGGTTTCTCCAAGGCCTTCAGATTTGGGCCTGCTTTCTGTGGGTGCTCACTAGCTGTCTGTGAAAGCTCATTTTTGCTGCCTTCGGGAACACACACAGGGAGCCAATCACAGGGTGAGGGTTTGTGGGTGAGGTGCATGGAGTGTTGGAAATGGGCCAGTTTTAGCGGGTTCACAGCTGAGGTGCTCTCAGTAGCTGATGTGTGGGACTCCCAGTGGAGTCCTTGACGTGGTTAGCAGTAACCACATCTCTTTCATATATTCTATTCTGAGCCCTGGCTGCTGTTCTCTCAGCCACTCACCACTCCTAGTCATGCAGCTCATGACACAGTTCTCTGGATGGGACAAGAGAGAAATGGGTCTCTTGACAGTGTCCTATACAGCTAGAGAAGCTGGGCAGTCACTCATGTTCTCACTTTCCCCCATGGGATAAATCATGGGAGGAGAAGGGCTCTTTTGGCACCGAGGTTTGCTGTCCTGGGGGAGGAGTGATGCAGGTAAACTGTTCTTCTTACCCTCTTCAATGCCTCCAATCTTGGATTTTTGTTTTTTATTCCAACAGTGTGCTGAAACTTTTCTGCTTTAACTCCTGGACTTCCACAAAGGCTCTCTTGTCTGTGGGTGATTGTCAAGTTGATTTTCTTTGGGTGGAAGATGGTAGAAAACTCCTGTTCTACCTTGTTGATGTAACCACTGTAAAATTCCTTCTCTCTTGCCAAATATTCTAGAGGGAATTTCACTCATTGTCTTTAGTTCCCTGATTTGTCCAATTCTTTCAAAGTCATTTAGAGAGCTTTTTTCCTTCTGGTTGAGAAAGATTCTTTCGTAAAGAAAGATTCTTCTTTTATAGCATTTTGATGGAGTAACATATTTAGTATTTGCAAATGCACATGTATAAGAGCTCTTCCTACTCTTCATGGGTAAATTAATTAGCAGCAAAGACCTCACTTTTTTTTTTTTTTAAACGGATACGGAGGGTGGCACACATGGCTTTTCTCTGATGGACAGTTTCCATTCTTAGCATCTTCCTTAATTTCGACCTGTATCCCAACCCTGTTTTACTTTGAAGCAGAATATTCACTTCTTTATTTGATCTGTACACTATATTTAGAAGGATGCATTTATAAGAATAGTTTTGGAGATCAGAGCTCTATGCATGAAACACTGGCTTCCCCTCACCCCATTCAGTCAATGTTCATAAGATTTATTTTTCATATATCCTACTTATTATAAAAGTAATATGTGCTATTGTAGAACACTCCCATTTAAACAAAGATTATAAACCTCATCTTATTTTATCAGTGGCTAGAGATTAAACTGAAGCCACAGCCTGAGAGGCTGTTACTGAGAAAACAAAATATTGTTGACACAATTTACTCCAGAAGCCATGACTCTAAGCTAGCCATTCATATTTGTCAAATAAGAGTACACTCTGCGGAGGATATTCAAATTACTAAAAATAAAAGCCTTAAGGCATGTTAGGGTAATGGGGCCATACTGTCATGTTTATGTTTATTCTTGATTTTATTTTCATGAAAGCATCAAGCCTAGATTGTTTGTATGAAAATATTTTGGTACAGCTTGGTATTCCAATTTAAATGTAATTTTGAATCCAGTAGTATAGGACACTAGCTATCCCAAATGACCTCTCTAATTCCAAGAACTAAAATGCTAGATTAAAAAATGTACTTTAAAAAGTATTGCTGAGATGGCATAAAAATATACTCTAGAGACCAAAAAGGAAGTAAAAGCAGTTAACTTGGGAATTTCTACTAAAAAGGAGTGTGTATGTATGTGTGTGTGCACACACATTTTTTATAAATTTGACTAACCTGCAGTAATGTGGGTAGTGGGGAGGAAGACAAGGTGGGAAATTCCATAATGAAGAATAGTAAGAAATAAAGAGGGCACAATAAGATATTTTGGAATATATTTGTATAGAGCATCATTATATATTCTTTATGACTGCATATGATAAAAGCTGAGAAGGGAGAGACTGGGATTGTAACATCATAGATAGGGAACCATTAGAATGTTGTGTATTTTATGTTAGTGTTACATATTTTCTGGGTGTTTAAAGTATTTCATAAAGAGTAAAATTTTAAAAGCATACTACAAAAAGTATTCTAAGTAGTCAGATATTTATTTTATATTGGTATATCTCTTATTTTGATTGTCAAAGGGTGAAAAATTGATCACGTTTGTTGAGAATTTACTTGGTGCAACGTGCCGGTAAAAAAACTCTGTTTGATGTTGTGTGGACATATCTTTGTTTTTAAATAAATTCTCACCTAAAGTAAAATTAAAAAAAAAAAAATCACATAGACACCATTACTATTTGCACACTACTTCCCAAACTCCATGTATTAGTCTTTGTTTCTGCAGTTTGTCTTCCCACATTTGAGGGGTTACTTTTCTATCACTCCAATTTCTATAAACTAATTCTTCATTTTCTCTTCCTTTTCTTTGTTCTGTGTTCTTAGGTACCATCTTACTTTTGACCTTTAATCTAACCACATTTTATCTTATTTCTATATTTGATCTGTACTCTCCTTTTAATACCTTTTCTCTTAGGAATTTATATTGCTAATATAAAATTTTCTTTAGAGCATTTAATTATAAACTCACCATTAATAAGTATAAATTAATTAACTTAGTTTTGTTGATAAAAGGCATGACATTTTAAATTGAATGGATGTAAATGAAAGCACTTTGTTGCTGTGTCTAAGGCTGTTATTCAAAACTGACAAGGACTCCTATTAATAAGCAACATGGAAGCAAAAATTAATTGAAAGAACCTAACCAAAAATACTCTGAAAATTAAAGACATGGAAAAATGGCTTATCGTAATACACCAAATTTAACTGCTTGGTTCCAACAATTTCATTTTTACACCACCAGCTTTTCCCCAGTTAAAAGCTGTTGGAGCAAGTAATATTTATTTGATTCATTTACAACACTATTTTTTTTACAGGAATAAAAGCGAGAATATAATAAAATAAAGCATTCAAAAGCAAAGTTTCAGAAATCTTGCCTTAAATTTCAGTGAAAACACGTATTTTGGTGCTTATATCTGAGGATTGTTACTTTCCAATGCTAGCTTTCAGCATCAATTCTGTAAAAAGTTCATAACGACAGTATTTCTTGCAACAAAGAGAAATGTATCGAACCCTGTTACTCCAGGACTAAAGCAGTAATCTGTGAATAATAAAACTCAGCTAGAGAACTCCACTCTAGTAGAGATATAAATCTACATACCAACTTAATTATGTAGAGGAAATTGGTAATCAGTGAAAATAACTGTTATGTTCCTCTTCTTATACCACTCATCAACTAGCTTTTTTGCTTTTTCAATTTCAAAGCAATATTCCTTTCTAAGCCAGCAAGAAAATGAGTAGAATCACAGTTATAAATACTTAAACCAAGCATATTCTAAGGTCATTAGAGCATTGGATTATATGGATTACTTTCCAAATGGATGAGATTACAACTGAAAAATATCCAGCTAAATTTTCCATTGATAGTAAATACTAGAGTTTAACTAATTATAAGAGGTAATTCATGAAGATTACTGTCCATTAATACTAACATACAGTTACTGTTATCATTAATGATTCATAGTTAATTAAATCCCAGAAAAGACATAAACCATAAATATTAGACTTGGAAAATTCTTGTTCTTACCAGGGTGACTCTTATGATGTTTCTTGAGTTCAATTGCTTTTTCTCTTCCAACAGTATCTCTCATGCGTTCTGTATCAGTCTCTATGGATATAAAACAAATTTCAACACACATTCTAAGGTAACCAATAACATACATGTATGTGTGTCTTTGTGTCTGTGTGTAGTACTAACTTAATTAGTACTTGTATTATCGAAGAGACATAATATAATGTCTGCATTGCACAATCATAAAACATTAGAATTTGAAGGGCTCTTAGCAATCACATAAGCCTCATGATATTGAAGCTTAGAGATGTTTTGTGATTTGATTGAGAACACACACCAAGATAATGCAAAACTGAGTACAAGCTGATGCCTCATAATTCCTTAACCAGTGCTTTTCATACACAATGCACTGTCCCATACAAACTTTAATCATCTTGGGGAGTTCAAGTAAATGATATAACGGCCAAGATTACGCTAAGAGGACACTCATACTGTAAGGATATACCTATGAGTGGAACGTGGCATTTTTTCCCCACTGGTCAAGAGACAAACCATGGTCCCACATTACGGAAAGTTACTACCAGGTAGAAATTCTTTGACTCTCTCAAGAATGTTTAATGCCATTTTTAAGGCTATGTAAATCAAGTAGACATCAAAGATGTAGAAGAGTAACAAGATATTCTGTAGTCTAAGAAAAACTGCCTATCAGGTCCTCTTACTATGTACACCTTGTAACTGGGGAGGGGGAAATGGGTAAATCTGAGGCAGTACCAGCATTGGGACTGCATCCCATCCCATCTGAGTTTTTATGTGATTTGGACATTTGGTGGGATTTAGAAAGTACTAACTAGGTCAAAGGAGAGAAATAACATTCATGTATTTTGTTTTAATACATGAAAGTTATTAAAGAAAAATTCATATTGAAAGAGGGGTTAAGTAGGATTGCTGACTTGGGTCAAATTATGTGTCCAGTGTTTTGTGAATGAAAGCTAGTTACAGAAGAGCATGCACCAGAGGTTGGAAACCTATCCTGAACCTGACACCATAAGGTGGATCTTACTTTGTCGTAATGGCTGAGACCAGAAGTAAGTGTTAAAGATCCAACTGAGTAGATATAATTGAGGCTCTCTGGTCTTTCTCCAACTGGTATAGGTTAAGAATGACAGGCCCAGTTGAAAGAAGCATGTAAAGATGCTTATATAAGCAAGGAAGCATTAAGAAGAGCATTTGATAGCAGATAGAATTAAGGACGAGGGAAAAGGGAGTATGTGCTAGAGAAATCTGCAATCTAGTAAGAATCACAATTTCCCTCCTCATAATACCCTCCCACTGCTTAAATTATTTTTTAAGCCTACCCTTCCTGAAGTTCCTAGTATATGATTCACACTTTACTGTTTCTTTGCATGTCTCATATTTTTGGGGGGTTTATACTGGGCATTCTAGACAATATCTTGTAAGAAATCTGGATACTGAGTTCCCCTCCCCTTTGGAGGCTTGCTGTTGCTGTTTGCCTGATTATTTATTTAGTGGCTTGGCTGGAATATATTCTATTGTAGAGAAGTCTCCTTCTCTGCAGTGCGAATCTTCTAATGTTGCTCCTCTGGGGGCACAGACTTGGGCATGCAAACAGTCACCTTTGGATGACACTTGTTCTTCCTGCTGACTGTCTCTTTCCCTTGTTTTTCTGTTAAGCTCTCTGCCTCCTTTAATATCACACCAAAGATCAAGAAGCAGTGTGTCAAACACTGTAACACCAAGACAAGTGGCAGTAGTATAAACTACAGACTATGTAACAAAACTAAACACCTCTACTTCACCAGAGATACTGAAAATGTGCCTGGTATTTTAATTATATAGAGGGAATTAGTAAGCAATGAAATCTCTCTTTTAATCCCATTCATAAGCTAGCCTTTCTGCTTTTGCAACTAGCCTGAAAAAGAAAGTGAGTAGCACTTAAAATGCTTCCATCAAGCATATTCCAAGCTCACTATACCACTGAAATTTTGAGGATCACTTTTTAAATGAAGGAGTTCTAAAATTCACAATATGTAAATCCATTGATAATAACTGTTGGAGTTCCACTAATTACAGGAGGGAATTTATGAAGACATTGCATCATGTAATAACAGCTTATAGGTAATCAGATTCAAACTTAAATAAACTTAAATAAACTCTAGATAAGATAAATAAGCCAGAACAGACTTGAAATATTGTTCTTACCAGGATAACTCTTGGATTGTGTCTTGATTTCACCCTTTATTATACCTTTTCCAACAGCATCTGGGAAGCGCTCTGTATCAGGGTCTATAGAAATAAACAGTTTCAAAACACTTTTGTAAGGTAAATATTAACATGTAGTTGTGTTTCTTTGTAATACTCCTTTAACTAGCATTATTTTATTATAGAAGAAATGTCTTACTTTCAGAATCAGTACACATTAGAATTGGAAGAGCCATTGGCAACCATATAAGCCTCATTATATTGTAGCTTAGAAATGGTTAGTGATTTGACCAAGACCACATAGTCAGGTAGTGACAAAACTGATCCATAAACTGATGCCACATTAATTCCTTAACTAGAACTTTTTCCATAAAATACGAAGTCTCTTGCAAATTTAAGTCATCCTATAGAGTTTATCTTAATAAACATAACTGTCTTGTGTACACTAAAAGCACATTCATATCATAAGGATATATCTGGTGAGGCCGGACATGACATTTTTTTCCCAGACCAAATTGCAGACAATGGGCATCACAGTCACAGAATGTTACTGTGAGGCAGAAATTCTTTGAGTTGTCCAGGAATATTTTAATTCCTTTTTTAAAGGCCACGTAACTATATGTCAGTAGACATCAGTGATGGAGAAAAACAACAAATAATTTGTAGACTGGGATAAAGTATCCTCTCAGGTTCTCTTAGCATGTAGACCTTCTACGTGGGGAGGAAGAAATGGGTAATTAGCAGGAATGTGAGCATTGGTATTGCACTCACTCCTTCCATTTGAGTCTTTATGTGATTTTCACTTTGTTGTTGGATTCAGAAATGATGATATAGGTCCAATGATAGAAAAAAAATGGAAATTTATTTAAAAAAATTTTATTTTGCAAAAGGAATAATTAGAATTGGTGACTCTGGGTCACCTGTTGGGTAAAGTTTTGTGTGGGCAAAAATTGGTTCTAACACAGCATGTAAATGAAGTTGGAACCTGTCATATCCAGAATTTATAGACTGGAAGTCTTGCTTCGGAGAAATTGCTGAGCTCATGAATATTTCAAACACTCTCTATCACTGAGGCAGCACAAATTTATCACCACTGCAATCTAAACAAAGGTGAAGACCACATGGGGCATCACTACTAAAATCAAAGACACGTTGGATTGGGCAGAACAAGTTTTTAGTAATTAAGTTACAGCATTTGTGA
This sequence comes from Delphinapterus leucas, assembly GCF_059928025.1. Classification (NCBI taxonomy): domain Eukaryota; kingdom Metazoa; phylum Chordata; class Mammalia; order Artiodactyla; family Monodontidae; genus Delphinapterus; species Delphinapterus leucas. Next base: position 16,401,733 of record NC_143130.1, on the reverse strand, counting down.
AAGTAATGTCTGCTATAGCAACACATAACTGGAGAACATCAGCAGACAAACTTTAGCCCTTTGGTCTTTCTCCAACAGATATAATTAGAAGAACTGATTCATTTGATCTGAGAAAGCAAAGGAGCCTTAGGTGAGCAGGGAGGCAGTAAGAACAGCCCTTGAGGGCAGACTGAATTAAAAACTAGGAGCATAATAAATGACATGGGGTAGAGAAACCTAATCTATTAAGAGCCACAATTTTGCTCCTTCACAACATCCTCCCACTGCTTTTAAGTATTTAAAAAAAATCCTACCCTGCTTGGAGTTCACTAAACTATTTTTTAAAAAAACATTTAACATACTATACTATATGCCCATTTAAAATGTGTAATCAATGGTTATTAATATATTCATAGAATGTGTAACAATCACCATAGTCAATTTTAGAATCAACTTCAGATTCATACTAATTAAATTCCAGGTAAATGCAGAAACATGACTGACACATAGTTTTATTCTCTTATCTCCATTTTTGTGCTACTGAATTACATGTTACACAGATAAAATTAAAGACATTGTTAAAATTGTTCTTATAATTTCTTTATGAACCTTTATAACTTTTAAAGAAGATGAGAGACAAAAAATTAGAGCAAGTTTGGTATATATTTACACTGTTTGTTATATTAGCATTCTTATTTACAATCTTTGGTTCTTTTCATTGGTTCCTATGGACTCAAGTTACCATCTAGTGTCATTTTCTTACTTAAATTCATCCTTGTTCACACCATCTTCTTTGCACAGCTCTTGTGAAATATATTATATATGTCTATATGTTAAGAGGCCCAACAATACATTTTATACCTATTGTGTTATACAATTGCCTTTTAAATCAGTTAAGAGAAGAGACAAATATGCATTTATATGGTCTTTTGCAATACTAGAATTATTCTAAGCCATGTTTTTTTGTTTGTTTTATTTTTTGTTTCTTTTTTGTGTATTCAAATTACTGTGTGAGATCATTCACTTTCAGTGGGAAAAACTTCTTTTAGCATTTCTTGTAAAGTGCGTCTGCTAGCAGTAGATTCTCTGGAATTTTTTACTTGGGAATTTCACCATTTTTGAAAGATAGTTTGCCTGATATAAGTTTCTTGGTTGACAGATTTTTCTTTCATCATTTCAATATTCCATTCCACTGCCTCTGGCCTCCATAGCTTCTGTTGCTAAATGAAGGTTACTGGGATTCTGTTTTACACCATCAGTTGGTTTTCTCTTGTTGCTTTCAAGATTTTATCTTTGTCCTTGTCTCTCAACATTTTTACTATGATGGGTCTGGTTGTAGATTCTTTTGTGCTTATTCTATTTAAATTTCACTGAGGTTGAATGTGTAGATTAATAATTTTCATTGAATAGTTTTCACAATTTTCAGCCATCTTTTCAAATATTTTTACTGCTCCTTTCTCTCTCTGTTCTCCTAGTATTCCCATACCTTTAGTTTGCTGTTTGTTTCTTCAGACTAATCCAATCTCTTGAACCCCTTAGGCAATATTTTCACTTCATTACTGTACATTTCAACTGCAGAATTTGCTTTGGTTCTTTTACATTAATTTTTATTTTTAGTTGATAATGTGTATTTGACAAAATATTTTCATGGTATCTTCTTTTTGTAAAAGTTTTTTTTTTTTTTGATGTGGACCATTTTTAAAGTCTTTACTGAATTTGTTACAATATTGCTTCTGTTTTATGTTTTGGTTTTTTGGCTGCAAGGCACGTGGGATCTTAGCTCCCCGACCAGGGATCGAACCCACACCCCCTGCACTGGAAGGCGAAGTCTTAACCACTGGACCACCAGTGAAGACCCTTATTGTATCTGTTTTCCTTTAATTCTTTGAGCACATTTATAATAACTACTAGGTAGTCATTGTCTGCTAAGTCCAACATCTAGGATTCTCACAAGCATATTTTGTTTCCTGCTTTTTCCTGTGCTTGTGTCACAATTTACTATTTCCTTACATGTCTTAAGTTTTTTTTTTTTACTAATAACTGGACATTAAAGATAATATATCATAGCATCTTTGGACTCTGATTTCTGTTTCCCTTTCTGAGGCTTGTTGTTTAGTGTGCTTTCTTGCTTGTTTGTGTACAGTGATTTCTCAGAGTTATCTTACTAACATATCTTTCCCGTGAGGTGTGAAGCCTCGCACATTGCTCCCAGAGGACATATCCTTGGGCATGCACACAGCTAGCTGCCTCTTGATGTTTGTGGTTTTAACAGGGCTCTGTTTGAATGTCTATTTCCCTTTTTTCTCTATTTAGGTGTCTTCTTTCAACATCACAGAAAACACCATAGAGAAATGTGTCTAGCACTGTTACTTCAGGTCTAATAAAGAGGGAATTGATAACCATCTGTTATATTCATCCATCACATTCCTTAACTAACCTTTCTACATTTGCAAATTCAGAACTGTCTATCTAAGCTGAAAATAGAAAGTGAATAGAATGTAATTGGGCATATTTATTTGTACCAAGCATATTCTAAGTTTATTAAAGGACTGGTTTTTATGGATTAGCTCTTAAACAAATGAGCTCTAAAACTAACAATATGTAGCTAGTTTTACATTGATATTCAATGTAAAAATTCAACTAATTAAAGGAAGGAGTTCTTGAAAACTTTTGCCCATGTAATAATAAACCATAGATACTGATGTTATTCATGATTCTTAATTAAACTCCAGAGAAGATAAGGAAACCTGAAATCTTAGATTTGTAAAATTCTTGTCCTTACCAGGGAGATTCATTGATTGTATCTTGAATTGTCCCTTTATTACACCTCTTCTAGTTTTATCTGTCAAGCCTTTTACATTAGTCCCTGTAGAAACAACAAATTTCAAAACACTTTGCATGGTAGCCATTTACATACAAACGTGTGTGTGTCTGCATGTGTGTATGTGTCTGTGTGTGTGTAGCACTAACTTAATTAGCATTTATTACAGAAGATGAGTTTTGCTGAAATGTCTGGTTTGGAGAATCACAAAGCCTTAAATTAGAACAGATAAAACAATTACATAAGTCACATTATATTGAAGTTTAGAGGTTCTTTAACCAGTACTTTTCTATAATTCCTTAACCAGTACTTAATTCCTTAACCAGTGCTTTTCAATATAATGCTATCTCTTACATAAGTGGAAATCATCCCAGAGAATTTATGATGGCAATATAATTTCCAGATTTATATTAAAAGAACACTTATTCTGCAAGGATGTACCCAATGAGGCAGAACTTAACATTTTTTTTTTTCCCAACAAGACAAGATGTAAACCATAGTCTTCTTAGTCACAGTAACTTACCATGAGCCAGAAATTCTCTGACTTACTGGACATTTTAATTCCCTTTTAGGCTATGTAACTGTAAACCATGTAGGTATCACTGATTTAAAGAGTAATGCGATATTCACTGAATTGAGAAAAAGTGTCTCTGAGATTCCTCGAGCATGTACACTTTATGTCTTGCAAGGAGGAAATGGTGAAATTTGTACCACAAGCAGGACTCTGACTGGATCCATTTCCATTTGAGCTTTTATGTGATCTAAATTTTTGCTATAATTAACAATGTTAGATGACATGAAAAATACATGAAAGTTATTATAAAGGTATTCACACTGAGAAAGGGATAACTAGGACTGGGGACCTAAAGGGTACATCCTTGGGCATGCACACAGTTGCCTTTTGATGTTAGTGGTTTTAACAGGGCTCTGTTTGAATGCCTGTTTCCCTGGGTTAAAAGTTTAGTGAATGCACTACCAAACGTAAGGTAGATAGCTAGTGGGAAGCAGCTGCATAGCACAGGGAGAACAGGTCAGTGCTTTGTGACTGCCTGGAGGGGTGGGATAGAGAGGGTGGGAGGGAGGGAGATGCAAGAGGGAAGAGATATGGGAACATATGTGTATATATAACTGATTCATTTTGTTGTAAAGCAGAAACTAACACACCATTGTAAAGCAATTATACTCCAATAAAGATGTTAAAAATAAATAAATAAAGGGCAAGAACCCCCCCCAAAAAAGTTTAGTGAAGTTGGTTCTAGTAGAGCATGTAAATGGAGCTGGAAACCTGTCATGATCCTGACATTGTCTAGTAGAAGACTGCTTTGAAAAAAGGGCTGAGCCCATGAATAAATGTAAAAGGTCACACTATGATTTTGGCAGCCCAAATGTACCATATTGCATTCTTCACAGAGAGGATACCACCTGGGGCATCATTAACAAAATAAACAAAGATGCATCAGATTAGGCAGGCAAGTTTTCAATAAATAACATTTTGTGAAAGTAGTAAAATCTATAGCCACACAAAATTAGGGAATATTAGCACATATATTTTAGCCACTCTGGTCTTTCTTCAACAGATATAACTAAGGTGAATGGAATCATTTGAATCAAGAAAGCAGAGGATCCTCAGATAAGCAGGGAGGTAATCAGAACAGCATTTGAGGGATGACTGGGTTAAGCACTAGGAATTAAAGGTATGCACTAGAGAAATCTTTAATCGAGTAAGAGTCACAATTTCCCTCCTTCATGGTATCCTCCCATTGCTTTAAATCTTTTTAAAATCTCTTAATTTTTGTAGTTCACTAAGCAATTTTTAAAATATATAACATACCATAATATTCGTCCACTTAAAGTGTGTCCAAATCAATGATTTCATTAAAAATTATATTCAGAGTTGTGTAACCATAACCACAGTCAATTTTAGAGTCTACTTCAGATTTATATTATTAAATTCCAATTATATATAGAAATATTACTTCTATATAGCTCTGTTATCTCTTCCCCATTTTTGTGCTATTGTTATACATATTATACCTTTAAATATAAAAGAGTTTGTAATAATTATTTCTTTATATAACTCTGTGCCCTTGAAAAAAGCTGACAGAAGAAAGAAGAGCAAGTATATATTTACAGTGTTTGTTATATTAAACTTCTTGTTTACAATTTCTGGTTCTCTTCATTTGTTCCTGTGGATTCAAGTTAACATCTGCTATCATTTTTTACTCAAATATATCACCATTCTCATACATCTCCTTTGCACAGGTACTACAGAATATATCACTTTTCCATATTTTTATAGGCCCAACAATACAATGATATACATATTGTTCTATACAATCACATTTTAAATCAATTAAGAGAAGAAAGGACACAAAATATGCATTCATATTGTCTTTTGAAGTACAGAATTCCTTTTTTAAACTTTATTTACTTCTATTTTTTACATGAACTTGTTCATGCAGTAGCCATAAAGTACATTGGGAACATATTTTGTTTCACAAAGAAGGAGAAAAAACTGAAAAAATATCGTTGCTTATGGAAAGCTGCAAAAGGGAAGGAGAAAGCATGATGGAACAAAAGAGAATACAACCCAAGAGTCTTGCTCTTCAGACTATAGTTTAGGTTACTGTGTAAAAACAGTTTATACCTTGGCCATCAGGGCTGCTCTAATTACTTGGGGGTCTAGAACTTCAGAGCACTATTTTTGTTTCAGGTTTGTTTTCTGTTTCCCAAGTGAAACACCTTATTGTTTCTTATGATTATTAAAGTAATACATGGTTAACTTTTAAAATTCCACATATGAGTGAAATCATGTGGTACGTATTTGTCTTTCTCTGTCTGACTTATTTCACTTAGCGTAACACCATCAAGGGTATTACGGGTTCCTCCATGTTGTTGCATACGCAAGATTTCATCTTTTATGGAGAGTAGTATTCCATTGTATATACACATACCACATCTTTTTTACATTCTCACCAACAGTGTATTAAGGTTCCCTTTTCTCCACATCCTCTCCAACACTTTTTGTCTTTTTGATAATGGCTATTCTGACAAATGTTAGGTAGCATCTCTTCGTAGTTTTGATTTGCGTTTCCTTAATAGTAATAGTGAACATCTTTTCTTGTGCCTGTTGGCCATCTGCATGTCTTCTTGGAAAAATTTCTATTCAGCTCCTCTGCTCATTTTAATGGCGTTGTTAGCTTTTTTGTTTTTGAATTGTATGAGTTCTTTATATATTTTGGATATTTATCCCTTGTCAGATATATCATTTGCAAATATATCTCCCATTTGTTAGGTTGTCTTTTCATTTTATTGATAGTTTCCTTGCTGTGCAGAAGCTTTTCAGTTTGATGCAACCCCATTTTCTCATTTTTGCTTTTGTTTCCCTTGCTTGAAGAGACACAAATAGATAGTGCTAAGACTGATGTCAAAGAGCATACTGCCCATGTTTTCTTCTAGAGATTATGGTTTCAGGTCTTACATTCAAGTCTTTAATTCATCTTGAGTTAATTTTTCTGTATGGTGTGAGATAGTAGTCTAGTTTCACTTTTTTTGCCATGTGGCTGTCCAGTATTCACAATATCATTTATTGAAGAGACTATCATTTCTCCATTGTAGGTTCTTTATTCCTTTGTCCTAAATTAATTGTCTATATATGCATAGGTTTATTTCTGGGCTCTCAGTTCTGCCTCATTGATCTTTATATCTGTTTTTCTGCCAACACCAGGCTGCTTTATATTACTATGGCTTTCTAATATAGTTTGAAACCAGGGAGTGTGATACTTCCAGCTTTGTTATTTTTTCTCAGGATTGCTTTGGCTATTTTGGAGGAGTCTTTTGTGGTTCCATAGAAATTTTAGAATTTTTTGCTCTGTGTCTGTGAAAAATGTCCTTGGGATTTTGATAGGGATTGCACTGAATCTGTGGATTGCTTTAAGTAATATGGACAGTTATTACAATGTTAATTCTTCTAATTCATGAGGATGGAATATCTTTCCATTGTTGGTGTCTTCTTCAATTTAACAATGTCTTATAGTTTTCAGTGTAAGTCTTTTCACCTTCTTGGTTAAACTGATTCCTAGGCTTTTTCTGCCTTTTGTTGAGACTGTAAGTGGGATTGTTTTTGTTAATATCTTTTTCTGCTAGCCCACTGTTAGCATATAGAAATGGAACAGATTTTTGTATACTGATTTTGTATCCTTTACTGTATTTGTTTATTATTTCCAATAGTTTTTTGGTGGAATCTTTAGGGCTTTGTATATACAAAACCATGTCATGTGCAAATAGAGACAGTTCTACTTCTTCCTTTCCAATCTGGATGACTTTTATTTTTCTTGCCTAATTGCTCTGGCCAGCACTTCCAACACTATGTTGAATAAGAGGGGTGAGAGTGGCATCTTTGAATTGTTCTTGACCTTAGAGGCATAGCTCTCAATTTTTCACCACTGAGTATGACATTAGCTGTGGGTTTATCCTATATTATGTTGAGGTATGGCCATTCTATACTCACTTAATTGAGGAGTTTTATAATAAATGGATGTTGAATTTTGTCAAATGTTCTTTCTGCATCTATTGAGATGATCATGTGGTTTTTATTCTTTATTTTGTTAATGTGGTGTATCACACTGATTGATTTGTGGGTGTTGAACCATCCTTGCATCCCTGGAATAAATCACACTTGTATGACCCTTTGATGTATTGTTGAATTTGGCTTGCCAATATTTTGTTGAGGATTTTTGCATCCATCTTCATCAGAGACATTGGCCTATAATGTCCTTTGTGTGTATGTCTGTGTCTGTGTGTGTGTTGTATTTTTCTGGTTTTGGTATCAAGGTGATGTTGACCTCATAAAATGAGTTTGGAAGTGTTACCTCCTCTTCAATTTTTTCAAATAGTTTTAGAAGGATTGGGTATTAAATCTTTGAATGTTTGGTAGAATTCACTTGTGAAGCAGTCTGTTCCTGGACTTTTGTTTTTTGGGAGGTTTTTAATTACTGTTTCAATCTCTGTACTAGTGACTGGTATATTCAGATTTTGGAATTACAGAATTCTTTTAACACATGCTCTTTTTCGGAACGGATTAAAATCACTGCCTAAGGTCCACTGCTTTCAGCCTGAAGAACTCTCATTAGTATTTCTCAAAAGGCAGGTCTGCTAACAAACAGTTCTCTCAGTGTTCATTTATTTGGGAATCTGTTTATCTCACCTTCACTTTTGAAAGAAAAAGTTCATGGTGATAATTTCTTCCTTCAGCATTTTAATATGGCATCCCACTGCCTTCTGGGCTACATAGTTTCATTCTTTTTTTGGCCACACCTCGCAGCATGCAGAACTTCCCTGACCAGAGATTGAACCCATGCCTCTTTGCAGTGGAAGCATGGAAGTGCAGAGTCTTAACCACTGAACCACCAGGGAAGCCCCTGGGCTTCATAGTTTCTGATGCTAAGTAAGCTGTTAATCTTACCAGGGTTCTCTTTTTTAATGATGTGTTGCTTTCCCTTTGTGACATTCGAGAGTTTCTGTCTTTGTCTTCCATTACTTTTACTTGATGTATCTGGTTGTAGATTTCTTTGTGCTTATTCTTAGACTTCATTTGGCTTGGATATCCAGATTCATACTCATCAAATGTGCTTCCAAACTGTCAGCCATAATTACTTCAAATATTTTTTCTGCCCCCTTTTCTCTCAGCTCTACTTCTTCTGTAGTCATTAAGTGTGGAGATTCTTTCTTTTGACAATCAAATCTACTCCTGAACCCCTCTAGTAAATTTTTCCTTACAGTTATTGTACTCTCAGCTCCACAGTTATCACTGTGTTTTTTTAACAAAAATAATTTCTATCTCTTTGTTAATAATCTCTATTTGATTAGACATTGTCATCAATATTCCTTTCTGTTTTAAGCATGGGTTTCTTTAATTTTTCAAAAATATTTATAACTGTTTTATAGTATCTTACATCCGGAACCACACTGTGGTCTGCTTTTTTTCCTTAGTTCATACTTTACTGTTTTTTTGCATATCTCATATTTTGAGGGGGGGGCAGTGTATCTAATATATTGTAGGAAATCTGGATACTGAGCTCCCATCCCCTTTGAAGGCTTGTTGTTGTTTGCCTGATTAATTATTTAGTGACTGGGCTAAACTATCTTCTGTCCTACTGAAGTCTCGTTCCCTGCAGTGTGCAGCTTCTAATGTTGCTCCTCTGTGGGCACAGCCTTGGGCATGCATGCAATCACCTTTGGATGACAGTTTTTTAAAAATTTTTTATTGAGGCATATTTGATTTACAATATTATACAAGTTTCAGGTGTACAACATAGTGACTCACATTTTTAAAAAGTTAACTCCATTTATAGTTATTATACAATATTGGCTATATTCCCTGTGTACTACAATACATCCTTATAGCTTATTTATTTTAAATATAGTAGTTTGTACTTCTTAATCCCCTACCCTTATCTTGCTCCTCCACCATTTTCTCTCCGCTGGTAACCACTAGTTTGTTCTCTATATCTGTGAATCTGCTTTTTTATTATATTCACTAGTTTGTTGTATTTTTTAGATTCCATATGTAAGTGATATCATACAGTATTTGTCTTTGTCTGACTTACTTCACTTAGCATAATGCCCTCTATCTATGTTGCTGCAAAAGGCAAAGTTTTGTTCTTTTTTATGGTCAGTAGTATTCCATTGTGGGTGTGCATATGTACATCTTCTCTATCCATTCATCTGTTAGTGCTAGTGGATGCTTAGGGTGTTTCTATATGTTGGCAATTGTAAATAATGCTGCTATGAACATTCGGGTGCATGTATCTTTTTGAATTACTGTGTTTGTTTGTTTTGGACATATACCCCAAAGTGGAACTGCTGGGTCATATGGTAGCTCTATTTTTAGTTTTTTGAGAAACCTCCATACTGTTTTCCACAGTGGCCACACCAATTTACATTCTGACCAACAGTGTAGAAGGGTTCCCTTTTCTCCACACTCCTGCCAACATTCGTTATTTGTGGTCTTCTTGATGATAACCATTCTGACAGGTGTGAGGTGATATTGTGATTTGACTGGCATATCAGTATATTAAGTAGTGATGTTGAGCATCTTTTCATACATCTGTTGGTCAACTGCATGTCTTCTTTGGAAAAATGTCTATTCAGGTCTTCTGCCCACTTTTTAATTGCGTGTTCATGTTTTTGATATTGAGTTGTATGAGCTGTATATATTTTTTGAATATTAACCCCTTAACAGTTATATCATTTGTAAATATTTGCTCCCATCAGTAGTTCCCATTTGTTTATTTTTGCTTTTGTTTTCTTTGTTTTAAGAGACATATCCAAAAGAATATTGCCACCATTTATGTCAAAGTGTGTTCTGCCTAAGTTTTCTTCCAAAGTTTTATGATTTCCTGTCTTACATTTACATCTTTAATCCACTTTGCATTTAGTTTTGTATACGGTGTTAGAGAATATTCTAATTTCATTCCTTTACATGTAGCTCTCTGGTTTTCCCAGCACCACTTATTGAATATACTTCTCTTTTCTCCATTGTATTGTATATTCTTGTCTCCTTTGTCATAGATTAATTGGCCATAAGTGTGTGGGGTTATTTCTGGGCTCTCTATTCTGTTCCTTTGATCTATGTGTCTAATTTTGTACCAGTATCATACAGTTTTGATTACTGTAGCCTTGTAGTATAGTCTGAAGTTAGGGAGCATGCTACCACCATCTCTGTTCTTCTTTCTCAAGATTGTTTTGTCTATTCAGGGTCTTTTTTGTTTCTATACTACTTTGAAATTATTTCTCCTAATTCTAAGAATGCCTTTGGTGCTTTGATAGGGATTGCACTGAATCTGTAGACTGCCTTAGGTAATACAGTCATTTTTTTTTTTTTTTTTTTTCGGTACGCGGGCTTCTCACTGCTGTGGCCTCTCCCGTTGCGGAGCACAGGCTCTGGACGTGCAGGCTCAGTGGCCATGGCTCGCGGGCCCAGCCACTCCACGGCACGTGGGATCTTCCCAGACCGGGGCACGAACCCGTGTCCCCTGCATCAGCAGGCGGACTCTCAACCACTGTGCCACCAGGGAAGCCCCAATACAGTCATTTTAACAAATATTAATTCTTCCAATCCATGAACATGGTATATCTTTCCATCTGTTTGTGTCATCTTCAATTTCTTTCATCAGTGTCATAATTTTCTGATTTCAAGTCTTTTACCTCCTTACGTAAGTTTATTCCTAAGTATTTTATTCTTTTTGATGCAACTGTAAATGAGGCTGTTTCCTTAATTTCTTTCTGAGTTTGTTGTTAGTATATAGAATTGCAATGTATTTCTCTATATTAATTTTGTACCTGAAAATTACTGAATTTATCCTTGAGCTCTAGTATTTTTTTGGTAGCTGTTTTTAGGATTCTCTTTGTTTAGTATCATGTTGTCTACAAAGTGACAATTTTACTTTCCCTTTTTAATTTGGATTCCTTTTATTTCTTTTCTTGTTTGACTGTGGTGGCTAAGACTTCTAATAATATGTTGAATAAAAGTGGCAATAGTGGGCATCCTTGTTTCATATCTTAGAGGAAATACTTTCATCTTTTCACTGTTGAGTATAATGTTAGCTATGGGGTTATCATATACGGCCTTTATTATGTTGAGGCATGTTCCTTGTATACCCACTTTCTGGAGAGTTTTTATCATAAATGGATGTTGAATTTTGTCAAAATCTTTTTCTGTATCTATTGAGATAATCATATAGTTTTTATTCTTTGTTAATGTGATGTATCACACTGATTTGCAGACACTGAAACATCCTTGTATCTCTGGGATAAATTCCACTTAATCATAGTGTATGATCATTTTAATGTATTGTTGGAGTCAGTTTGCTAATATTTTGTTGAGGGCTTCTGCATCTACTTTCACCCGTGTAATTTTCTGTTCTGTGATATCTGTCTCATTTTGATATCATGTGGTGCTGGCCTTACAGAATGACTTTGGAAACATTCCTTTCTCTGCAACTTTGTGCAATACTTTGAGAAGTATAGGTATTAATTCTTCTCTAAATGTTTGGTAGAATTCCCCTATGAAGCCACTTGTTCTTGGACTTAAGTTTTTTGGTTATTTTTTTAAATTACTGGTTCAATTTCATTACTGATAATTGGTCTGTTTATATTTTCTTTTTATTCCTGGTTCAGTCTTGGGAGATTGTATATTTCTTCTAGGTTGTATGTTTTATTGTCATACGGTTTTTCCAACTAATGTCTCATGATCAGTTGCACTTCTGTGGTGTCGGTTGTAACATCTTTTTCATTTCTGATTTTATTGATTTGGGCCCTGCATATTACTCTTGATGAATCTGGCTAAAGGTTTGTCAATTTTGTTTATCTTTTCAAAGAAACAGGTTATAGTTTCATTGATATTTTCCATTTTTAAGTCTCTATTTCATTTATTTCTTCTCTGGTCTTTATGATTTCTTTCCTTCTGCTAACTTTGTGTTTTGTTTGTTCATCTTTTTCCTAGTTCCTTTAGGTGTAAGTTAAGTTGTTCATTTGAGACTTTTCATGTTTCCTGAGGTTTGTTTGTACCAGTATAAATTTTTATTTTAGAACTGCTTTTGCCGCATCTCATAGATTTTTGGATCATTTTCTGTTCATTTGTCTCTAGGTATTTTTTGATTTCCTCTTTGATTTCTTCATGATCCATTGGTTGTTTAGTAGCATGTTGCTTAGCTTCTGTGTGTTTGTGATTTTTGCAGTATTTTCTTTTAGTTGTTTTCTAGCCTCAATAGTGTTGTGGTGGGAAAAGATACTTGATAAGATTTCAGTTTTCTTAAATTTACCAAGGCTTCTTTTGTGGCCTAACATTCCTAGAAAATGTCCCATGTGGACTTGAATGTGTGTTCTGCTGCTGTTGGATGGAATGTTCTATACCTATCTATTAAGTCCATAAGGTCTAATGTGTCATTTAAGGTTAGTGTCTCCTTATGGATTTTCTTTTTGGATGATCTGTCTGTTGACTTGAGTGGGCTTTTAAAGTCCTTTACTATTATTGTGTAACTGTCTGTTCTCCCTTTATGTCTGTTAATATTTGCTTTATTTATTAAGGAGCTCCTATGTTGGGTGCATATATATTTTCAGTTGTTACATCTTTTTCTTGGATTGATCCTTTGATCATTATGTAACGTCCTTCTTTTGTCTTAAAGTCTATTTTGTCTGATATAATTATTGCTACCTGGGCTTTCTTTTGATTTCCATTTGCCTGGAATGAGTTTTTCGATCTCTTCACTTTCAGTCTGTGTCTTTAGATCAGAAGTGAGTCTCTTTTAGGTAGCATATACAAAGGTCTTGCTTTTGTATCCATTCAGCAACTCCATGTCTTTTGATTGGAGCATTTAGCTCATTTAAATGTAATTATTGATATGTGTGTTCTTATTGCCAAAAGAATAGTTAATAGTAGTTTTGTTAATAGTTTTTGGGTTGTTTTTCTAGGTCTTTTTGTTCCCTTCTTCTTTTGTTCTTTTGTGATTTGATGACTATCTTTAGTGTTATGTTTGGATTACTTTCTCTTTGTGTATCTTACCGAATTTTTGGTTGTGGTTACCATGAGGTTTATATACAGCTATCTATCTATCTAAAGTTTGATCTCTTAATTTTAAACACATTTTAACTATGCTTCATTTGTACTCTCCTCCCCTCATGATTACTATTTTTGACATATTTTACATCTAATTATTTTGTGTATCTGTAAACTTCTTATTGTGGTTATAGATGACTTTACCATTTTTGTCTTTAATCCTTCCTATGAACTTTGCATATGGTTGATTTTCTACTTTTACTATATATTTGCTTTTACTGATGAGCTTTTCCTTTCATAATTTTCATGTTTATAGTTGTGGCCTTTTCTTTTTTGCTTAGAGATGTCCCTTTAACATTTCTGGTAAAGCTGGCTTGGTGGTGTGGAACTCTTTCAGCTTTTGCTTGCCTGTAAAGCTTTTGATGTCTCCATGAAATGTGAATGAGAGCTTTGCTGGATAGAGTATTCTCGGTTCTAGGTTTTTCCTTTTCATCAGTTTAAATATATCTTGCCACTGCCTTCTGCCTGCAAAGTTTCTGCTACAAAGTCAGCTGATAGCCTTATGGGTGTTCCCTTGTATGTAACTTGTTGCTTTTCCCTTGCTGCTTTTAATATTCTCTCTTTAGCTTTAATTTTTGCATTTTTAATTACAAAGTGTGTTGGTGTGTTCCTCTGGATTGGGACTCTCTGTTCTTTCTGGACTGGGATTTTTTCATCTCCCTAGTTAGGGACATTTTCAGCTATTATGTTTAAATATGTTCTCTGTCACCTTTTTTCTCTCTTCTTCTTCTGGGACCCCTCTAATGTGAATGTTAATATGCTTGATGTTGTCCCAGAAGTCTCTTTAACAGTCTTCATTTCTTTCCATTCTTTTTTTCTGCTAAGCATCAGTGATTTCCACTACTCTGTCCTCCAGCCCACTGATCTGTTCCTCTGTACCATTTAGTCTACTGCTGATTCCCCCTAGTGTATCTTTCATTTCAGTTATTGTATTCTTCATCTTGTTTAGTGGTTCTTTATATTTTCCAACTCTTTGTTAAAAACTTCTAATTTCTCACTCTGTCCATCCATTCTTCTCCCAAGTTTTTTGGGATCATCACCCTGAATTCGTTGTTGGGTAGTTGTCTATCTCTACTTCACTTAGCTCTTCTTCTGGGGTTGTATCTTATTCCTTCATTTGGACCATTTTCCTCTGTCAATTCATTTTGTCTAACTTAATGTTTATATTTCTATGTATCTGGGAGGTTGGTTCCATTTCCCAACCTTGGAGAAGAGGCCTTTTGCAAGAGACTTCCTATGAATCCCAGCAGTACACTGCTCTCTCGTCATCAGAGCTATATCCTCTAGGAGTGCCCCTATATGTGTTGTGCGGGTCCTTCTATTGTGGTAAGCTGACGGCTATGGGTGGCCTGGTTGGCTTGGTTGGCCCCCAGTCTGGTTGTTTGCCAGGACCTTCCTGTGTGGAGGCTGCCGGCCACTGGTTGGCAGGGTTGGGTCACAAGGTGTCTGACTGTAGAACCCTGGGGAGCCCTGGGGTTAGCTCTGTATCACTGGTGGATGGAGTCAGGTCTAGAAGATCCTGAGGCTGGGGCCAGCCCACCAATGGGTGAAGCCAGATCCAAGGGACAGTGCCGGCCCAAAGGCAGGCAGTGACAGGTTCTGGGGTCTGGCTGCAGGGCTGAGTGCTTCCAGAGATGGCAATGGACTGCTGGTGGGTGGGTCTGGTTCGAAGCTAGAGCAAGCTTATTGGTGGGTGGAGTCAGTGATTCTGGGGCTGGTGCCTGCCCACTGGTGGGTGGATCTGGATCTCTGGCTGCAGGGCCCTGGGGGTCCTGGGTCTACTGCCTGCACATTGGTGTGTGGTGCCAGGTCCTAGACCCTCTGGTGTGCAGGTATGTGTCCAGGGGTGGCTTTTGGCTCAGAAAGTCTTAAAGGAGTCTCTCTTCTGATGGGTTGGGCTGTGTCACTGCCCAGTTAGTTGCTTGGCCTGAGGCTTCCCAGTACTGGTGCCTACAGGTTGGTTGTTGTTGGTGGGGTGGATTCCAAAATGGTGCTGCAGCACCAGTGGTAGAATGAACTCTCAAGAATGGCTACTGTCAGTGTCTATGTCCCTAGGGAGACTCTTCAAGATTAGCAGGTAGGTTTGACCCCAAATCCTTTAAATTACTGCCTCTATGCTGGGTCCTGAAGCATGTGAGATGTTGTGTGTGCCCTTGGAGAGTGAAGCCTCTATTTCGCAGAGCCCTCTGGAACTCCTAAAAGCAAGCCCCAATGGCCTTCAAAGTCAAATGTTCTGGGGACTCATCTTCTTGTTGCAGAACCTCCAGGCTGGGCAGACTGATGTGGGGCTCAGACCCCTTATTCGTTGGGGAGAATCTCTGCAAATGTAATTATTCTCCCATTCATGAGTTGCCCAAGCCAGGGAACTGATTATACTGTGACTCTGCCCCTACTACCTGCCTTGCTGTGGTCCCTTTTTTATATCCTTAGTTCTAGAAGACCTTTCTTCGTAGGTTCCAGTCTTTTACATCAATGGTTGTTCTGTAAATAGTTGTAATTTTGCTATGTCCATGAGCTAAGGTGAGCTCAGGGTTATTACTCTACCATTTTTAATGACAGTTGTTTTAAAAAGGATTCTGTTGACTGTTTCTTTCCCTTATTTTTCTGTTAAGCTCTCTGCCTCCTTTGGTATCACACCAATCGAGAAGAAGTGTGCCAAACACTGTTATGCCAACACAAGGGGCAACAGTGTGAACTATAAACTATATAATAGAACTAACGGTGTCTACTTCACATGAGATATGGAAAATGTGTCTGATATTTTAAACATATAGAGGGAATTAGTAACCAATGAAATAACTACATGCTAAATCCCTCTTTTTATCCCATTCATAAAATAGACTTTCTGCATTTGCAAATACAAAGCAACTATACTTCTAGCCTGAAAAAGAAAGTGAGTAGAACAGCATTTGAAATGTTTCCATCAAGCATGTTCCAAGCTCACTGTATCATTCCATTTTTATGGATCATTTTTTTAATTGAATGAATTCTAAAATTAAAAATATGCAGCTAATTCTCCATTGATAGCAACTGCTAGAATTCCAGTAATTAAAGGAGGGAATTTGTGAAGACTTTTTATCCTGTAATAATAGCATATAGGTACTGTAGTCACTAAAGATCCAAAGTTAAATAAACTTCAGAGAAGATAAAAAACAGGAAATAGACGTGAAATATTCTTCTTCTTACCAAGACGACTCTTGGGTTGTGTCTTGAATTCACCCTTCATAATACTTCTTCCAACAACATTTGGGAAGCTTTCTGTGTCACTCTCTATAGAAATAAACAGTTTCAAAATACTTTGGTAAGCTAAGTATTAACATGTATATGTTTGTAGAATGTGTGTATCCTTTAATTAGATCTTTTTATTATAGAAGAAGAATTATAATGAAATGTCTGGACTGCAGACATAATACCTTAGAATTGGAAGAGCCATTAGCAGTTGTTTAAACCTCATTATATTGAGGCTTAGAAATGCTTAGTGATTTGACCAAGACCATATATCCAGGCAATGACAAAACTGACTCATAAACTGAGGCCTCATAGTTCCTTAACTAGGACCTTTTCCATAAAATACAAAGTCTTTCACAAATTTAAGTCATCCTAAAGAGTTTTTCTTAATAAATATAACTCTCTTGTGTATACTAAAAACACATTCATATGGGAGGGATGTACCTGGTGAGGTGGGACAAAACACTTCTTCATTTTTGTATTTGATTACTACATTCATTTCAACTCCTTTCCTCGTAGCAGTTTCTGTCTTTCAGATTTTATTTAGTGTTTAATTATAAATTTACCATTAATAAATATAAAATAATTAATTTTGTTGTTAAAAGGCATGACTCTTTTTTGTATTTTATTTTTAAACATCTTTATTGGAGTATAATTGCTTTACAATGGTGTGTTAGTTTCTGCTTCATAACAAAGTGAATCAGCTATACATATACATATATCCCCATATTTCCTCCCTCTTGGTCTCCCTCCCACCCTCCCTATCCCACCCCTCTAGGTGGTCACAAAGCACCAAGCTGAGCTCCCTGTGCTATGCAGCTGCTTCCCACTAGCAATCTATTTTACATTTGGTAGTATATAAAAGTCCATGCCACTCTCTCACTTCATCCCAGAATTGAACGGATGTAAATGAAAGCACTTTGTTGCTGTGTCTAAGGCTGTTATTCAAAACTGACAAGGACTCCTATTAATAAGCAACATGGAAGCAAAAATTAATTGAAAGAACCTAACCAAAAATACTCTGAAAATTAAAGACATGGAAAAATGGCTTATCGTAATACACCAAATTTAACTGCTTGGTTCCAACAATTTCATTTTTACACCACCAGCTTTTCCCCAGTTAAAAGCTGTTGGAGCAAGTAATATTTATTTGATTCATTTACAACACTATTTTTTTTACAGGAATAAAAGCGAGAATATAATAAAGCATTCAAAAGCAAAGTTTCAGAAATCTTGCCTTAAATTTCAGTGAAAACACATATTTTGGTGCTTATATCTGAGGATTCAGTTACTTTCCAATGCTAGCTTTCAGCATCAATTCTGTAAAAAGTTCATAACGACAGTATTTCTTGCAACAAAGAGAAATGTATCGAACCCTGTTACTCCAGGACTAAAGCAGTAATCTGTGAATAATAAAACTCAGCTAGAGAACTCCACTCTAGTAGAGATATAAATTTACATACCAACTTAATTATGTAGAGGAAATTGGTAATCAGTGAAATAACTGTTATGTTCCTCTTCTTATACCACTCATCAGCTAGCTTTTTTGCTTTTTCAATTTCAAAGCAATATTCCTTTCTAAGCCAGCAAGAAAGTGAGTAGAATCACAGTTATAAATACTTAAACCAAGCATATTCTAAGGTCATTAGAGCATTGGATTATATGGATTACTTTCCAAATGGATGAGATTACAACTGAAAAATATCCAGCTAAATTTCCATTGACAGTAAATACTAGAGTTTAACTAATTATAAGAGGAAATTCATGAAGATTACTGTCCATTAATACTAACATACAGTTACTGTTATCATTAATGATTCATAGTTAATTAAGTCCCAGAGAAGACATAAACCATAAATTATTAGACTTGGAAAATTCTTGTTCTTACCAGGGTGACTCTGATGATGTGTCTTGATTTCACCAACTGCTTTTTCTCTTCCAACAGTATCTCTCATGCATTCTATATCAGTCTCTATAGATAGAAAACAAATTTCAAAACACATTGTAAGGTAACCATTAACACACATGTGTGTCTTTGTGTCTGTGTGTAGTACTAACTTAATTAGTACTTGTATTACAAAAGAGAAATAATATAATGTCTGCATTGCACAATCATAAAACATTAGAATTTGAAGGGCTCTTAGCAATCACATAAGCCTCATGATATTGAAGCTTAGAGATGTTTTGTGATTTGATTGAGAACACACACCAAGATAATGCAAAACTGAGTACAAGCTGATGCCCCATAATTCCTTAACCAGTGCTTTTCATACACAATGCACTGTCCCATACAAACTTCAATCATCTTGGGGAGTTCGTGTAAATGATATAACTGCCAAGTTTACACTAAGAGGACACTCATACTGTGAGGATATACCTATGAGTGGAACGTGGCATTTTTTCCCCACTGGTCAAGAGACAAACCATGGTCCCACATTACGGAAAGTTACTACCAGGTAGAAATTCTTTGACTCTCTCAAGAATGTTTAATGCCATTTTTAAGGCTATGTAAATCAAGTAGACATCAAAGATGTAGAAGAGTAACAAGATATTCTGTAGTCTAAGAAAAACTGCCTATCAGGTCCTCTTACTATGTACACCTTGTAACTGGGGAGGGGGAAATGGGTAAATCTGAGGCAGTACCAGCATTGGGACTGCATCCCATCCCATCTGAGTTTTTATGTGATTTGGACATTTGGTGGGATTTAGAAAGTACTAACTAGGTCAAAGGAGAGAAATAACATTCATGTATTTTGTTTTAATACATGAAAGTTATTAAAGAAAAATTCATATTGAAAGAGGGGTTAAGTAGGATTGCTGACTTGGGTCAAATTATGTGTCCAGTGTTTTGTGAATGAAAGCTAGTTACAGAAGAGCATGCACCAGAGGTTGGAAACCTATCCTGAACCTGACACCATAAGGTGGATCTTACTTTGTCGTAATGGCTGAGACCAGAAGTAAGTGTTAAAGATCCAACTGAGTAGATATAATTGAGGCTCTCTGGTCTTTCTCCAACTGGTATAGGTTAAGAATGACAGGCCCAGTTGAAAGAAGCATGTAAAGATGCTTATATAAGCAAGGAAGCATTAAGAAGAGCATTTGATAGCAGATAGAATTAAGGACGAGGGAAAAGGGAGTATGTGCTAGAGAAATCTGCAATCTAGTAAGAATCACAATTTCCCTCCTCATAATACCCTCCCACTGCTTAAATTATTTTTTAAGCCTACCCTTCCTGAAGTTCCTAGTATATGATTCACACTTTACTGTTTCTTTGCATGTCTCATATTTTTGGGGGGTTTATACTGGGCATTCTAGACAATATCTTGTAAGAAATCTGGATACTGAGTTCCCCTCCCCTTTGGAGGCTTGCTGTTGCTGTTTGCCTGATTATTTATTTAGTGACTTGGCTGGAATATATTCTATTGTAGAGAAGTCTCCTTCTCTGCAGTGCGAATCTTCTAATGTTGCTCCTCTGGGGGCACAGACTTGGGCATGCAAACAGTCACCTTTGGATGACACTTGTTTTTCCTGTTGACGGTCTCTTTCCTTTTTCTGTTAAGCTCTCTGCCTCCTTTAATATCACACCAAAGATCAAGAAGCAGTGTATCAAACACTGTAACACCAAGACAAGTGGCAGTAGTGTAAACTACAGACTATGTAACAAAACTAAACACCTCTACTTCACCTGAGATACTGAAAATGTGCCTGGTATTTCAATTATATAGAGGGAATTAGTAAGCAATGAAATCTCTCTTTTAATCCCATTCATAAACCAGCCTTTCTGCTTTTGCAAATACAAAGCAACCATCTTTCTAGCCTGAAAAAGAAAGTGAGTAGAGCAGCATTTGAAATGCTTCCATCAAGCATATTCTAAGCTTACTACAGCATTGAATTTTTATGGATAAGTTTTAAATGAATGGGTTCTAAAACTTACACTATGTAGCTAATTTTCCATTGTTAGTAACTGCTAGAGTTCCAATAGAAATAGGAGAGAATTAGTGAAAACGTTTCGTCCTATAGTAATAGCATATAGGTACTATAGTCATTTAGATCCAAACTTAAATAAACTCGAGAAGATAAATAAAGCAGAAATAGACTTGAAATATTCTTGTTCTTACCAGGATGACTCTTGGATTGTGTCTTGATTTCACCCTTTATTATACCTCTTCCAATAGCATCTGGAAAGCTCTCTGTATCAGTGTCTATAGAAATAAACAGTTTCAAAACACTTTTGTAAGGTATATATTAACATGTGTTTTTGTGTGTGAGTTTATGTGTGTATAGTACTCCTTTAATTAGCATTTTAAAATTATAGGACAACAATTACAATGAAATGCCTGGACTGTAGGCTCACAGGACCTTAGAGTTGGAAGGGCCGTTAGCAATCATACAAGCCTCATTATATTGAGGCCTAGAAATGGTTAGTGATTTGACCAAGGCCACAAATCTAGGTAACGACAAAACTGATCCATAAACTGATACCTCATAATTCCTTAACTAGAGTTTTATCCATAAAATACAAAGTCTTTTGCAAATTTAAGTCATCCTAGAGAGTTTATTTTAATAAATATAACTTTCTTCTCTACATTAAAAGCATATTCATATCGTAAAGATATACCTGGTGAGGCCAGACATGGCATTTTTTCCCCAGGTTAAATTGCAAACAATGGGCATCACAGTCACAGAATTTTACTGTGAGGCAGAAATTCTTTGACTTGTCCAGGAACACTTTAATTCCCTTTTTTTAAGGTTATGTAACTGTTTGTCAAGTAGGCATCATTGATGGAAAAGAAAAACAAGTAATTTGTGGACAGAGATAAAGCACCCTCTCAGGTTCTCTTAACATGTAGACCTTTTCTCCCCTGTGCAGGAGGAAATGGGTAATTTGCAGGAATGTGAGCACTGATACTGTACCCCTTTCCATCTGAGTCTTTATATGGTTTTTACTTTTTGTTGGATTCAGAAATGATGATCTAGGTCCAATATCAGAAAAAAATTTATTTAAAAGAATTTTATATTGCAAAAGGAATAATGAGAATTGGTGACTCTGTGTCACCTGTTGCGTAAAGTTTTGTGTGGGCAAAAATTGGTTCTAACACAGCATGTAAGTGAAGTTGGAACCTGTCATATCCAGAATTTATAGATTGGAAGTCTTCCTTTGGAGAAATGGCTGAGCCCATGAATATTTCAAACATGCTCTATCACTGAGGCAACACAAATTTATCACCACTGCAATCTAAACAGAGGTAAAGACCATATGGGGTGTCACTACTAAAATCAAAGACACGTTGGATTGGGCAGAACAAGTTTTTAGTAATCAAGTTACAGCATTTGTGAAAGTAATGTCTGCTATAGCAACACATAACTGGAGAACATCAGCAGACAAACTTTAGCCCTTTGGTCTTTCTCCAACAGATATAATTAGAAGAACTGATTCATTTGATCTGAGAAAGCAAAGGAGCCTTAGGTGAGCAGGGAGGCAGTAAGAACAGCCCTTGAGGGCAGACTGAATTAAAAACTAGGAGCATAATAAATGATATGGGGTGGAGAAACCTAATCTATTAAGAGCCACAATTTTCCTCCTTCACAACATTCTCCTATTGCTTTTAAGTCTTTTAAAAAATCCTACCCTGCTTGGAGTTTGCTGAACTATTTTTTAAAAAACATGTAACATGCTATACAATTGACCCATTTTAAATATCCATTCTATGCTTATCAGTATATTCATAGAACTGTGTAACAATCACCATAGTCAATTTTAGAATCTACTTCTACTTATACTAAACAGATTAAATTCCAGGAAGATTTAGAAATGTTATTTTCATATTCTACATCTATAGTTCTCTTTATAACTTAATTCTTATAGTTTTTTCCCATTTTTATATATGAAACATATAAACATAAATTCATTTATTACAATTGTTTTTTAAATTATTTATTTACATAACTTTGTGCTACACAGAGAAACTGAGAGGAGAAGACAAAGCATGTATGTATAGTGTTTATTATTTTAACCATTTTATTTATAATATCTGGTTTTCTTTTCTGTCATTATTTAAAATGATATTTTCTGTTCTTTAATGCCTCTGCTGTCCATGCTATATTTCCATACTTTAAATTTGCTGATTCTTTCTTCTGACAGTGTTAAAATACTGAACACCCCCTATTGGATTTTAAAAAATTCAGTTATTGTACTTTCAATCCTGGATTTACATGTGTTCCTTTTCAAAATAATGTATTTCTCTTTGTATATATTCCCTATT
Organism: Delphinapterus leucas; assembly: GCF_059928025.1. Taxonomy (NCBI): domain Eukaryota; kingdom Metazoa; phylum Chordata; class Mammalia; order Artiodactyla; family Monodontidae; genus Delphinapterus; species Delphinapterus leucas. Next base: position 16,378,824 of record NC_143130.1, on the reverse strand, counting down.
TGATGAAACACTATCAGACCTTCCTTTCCTTCTAAATAATGTTTACATTTAGTTCTTTGAACATATTTATAATAACTGCTTTTTAGTTTAGTTTAGTTTTAGTTTTGTCCAGTATCTAGGATTCTCACAGGCAGTTTTTTGTTGCATGTCTTTTTCCTTGTTATATGTCACAGTTTACTGTTTCTTTACATGACCCATAATTTTATGCTGAAAACTGAATATTTTAGATATATAATATAGCATCTCTGCCAGACTTCTTCCTCTTACAGGGCATATTATTATTGTTTTCTTGTTTATATATTTAGTTATTTGGCTAAAATATTTTACTGAAGTCATTTCTCTTAGCAGTTTGAAAGCATAACTGTTGCTCCCAAAGGGAAAAAGCCTTGGATAATAGTGGTTTTAGGAGTGTTGTCTTTGTCTCTTTCTGTTACATCTCTGTTAAATTGTCTGCCTCTTTTGGTGTCACAGCAGAAGTCAAGGGCAGTGTGCCTATCACTGTTACAAGAGTAAAGGCTATAGTACAATCTCTGAACTACGTAACACAACTAATGACTCTACCACAGATGAGTTAGGATAATATACCTGATATTTCCATCAAATAGAGACAAATGGTAACCAATGAATTAACTATCTGTTAAATTCCCCTTGTTGTTATCACATTGATCCAGAAACCTTTCTCCTTTTCCTTCTATCTAAGCCAGTAATAGAAAAAGATTAGAACAGAACTGAACATACTTGCATCAAGTATATTCTAAGGCCACTATAGCATTTAATTTTATGGTTTAATTTTTAAATGGCTCATTTCTAAAAATCATAATGTCTAGCTAACTTTTAAAGTTCTAGTAAATACCACAGTACAATTAATTATGAGGGTAGTCACGAAGACTTTACCTATATAATAATAATATACAAGTGCTCTTATCATTAAAAAATTCATACATAAACTCCAAAGAAGGTAAATAAACCATAAAGATTAGACTTGGAAGGATTAGACTTACCAGGGACACTCTTTGGTTGTATCTTCATTTCTGCCATTAATATACGTCTTCCAACAGTATCTTTCAAGTGTTCTAGATCAATTTCTATAGAAATAAACAGATATCAAAACACTTTGTAAAGTAACCCTAACACGAGTGTGTGTCTGTGTGTTCATGTGTGGTACTATCTTTTATATATATATATATATATATATATATATATATATATATATATATTTTTTTTATATATATTTTTTTTTTGGCTGTGTTGGGTCTTCGTTGCTGCACGTGGACTTTCTCTAGTTGTGGCAAGTGGGGGCTACTCTTCATTGCAGTGCACAGCCTTCTCATTGTGGTGGCTTCTCTTGTTGCGGAGCACGGGCTCTAGGTGTGCGGGCTTCAGTAGTCGTGGCACATGGGCTCAGCAGTTGTGGCTCATGGGCTTAGTTGCTCTGTGGCATGTGGGATCTTCCTGAACCAGGGCTCAAACCCGTGTCCCCTGCACTGGCAGGTGGATTCTCAACCACTGTGCCACCAAGAAAGCCCCATGTGTGGTACTATCATAATTAGCCTTGTTATTAATAAATATGCATTATAATGGATTATATGGGTTGAAGAATCATTAAACCTTAGAATTGGAATGGCCGTTAGCAATCATTAAGCCTCCATATATTGAGGCTTAGAGATGTTAATGACTTGACCAAGATTGTGTATCCAGATAATGACAAACTTGATGTACAACCTTCCAACTTATAATTCTTTAACCAGTGCTTTTTCCATACAATGCTATCTCTTATGCTAAATTAAAATATCTGGGAGAGTTATGATAATAATATAACTCTTAAGTGTACATTAAACTCATAATCATACTGTAGGGGTATATACCCAGTAATGTGGAATATAACAGTTTTTTCCTCAGATTATGTTGCAAACTAGGGTCTCCATGGAAATTTACCACAGTGCAGAAATACTTGGACTCATCCAGGGATATTTTAATGCCCTTTTTATGTTACTTAAGCACAAACAAAGTAGGCATCAGTGATGGAAAAGAATAACAGAATGTTTTATAGACTGAAAAAACATGCTCTCCCAGGTCCTTTTAGCATGTAGACCTTGTTGCTTGGGAGGAAGAAATGGTTAAATTTGTAGAAGTACCTGGGTTGAGATTGGGTCTCTTACCATTTGAGTTCCTATGTCATTTAAAATTTTTGCTTGATTTAGTAACTGCAATTAGGTCCAATTACAAGAAAAATACATGAACATTATTAAAGGAGAGTTTATACTGAAAAGGAATAATTAGAAATGATCAACTATTGGGTCTAAAATTTTGTGGTGAATTTGTTTCTAGCAGAACATGTACCTGAAGTTAGAAACCTGCCATGACTAAGATACCCAGATGGAAGTCTTTTTTCAGAGAAATGGATGAGTCAGTAAGTATTAAAGGTTGTGCAGTCTGTGTAGAGGTGGTTACCTGCTGCAGCACCATTACCAAAATGAAACAGGTGTGTCAGATTAGGCAGAACAAGTTTTCAATAATTAAGTAGCAACATTTTGTGAAAGTAATAAGATCTATAGCAAAACAAAACTGGGGAATATTAGCAGTTATATTTTAGCTTCTCTAGTTCTTTCTGCAACTGGTATATGTAAGAAGGACTTGCTCATTTGAATTAAGGAAGCAAAGAATACTTAAATAAGGAAGAGGCAATGAAAACAGCATCTGAAGGAAGGTTAGGTTAAGTACTAGCAATTAAAAAGTATGTGCTGGAGAAATGTATAATCTAGTAAAAGTCACAGTTTTCTCCCTTATCATACCCTCCCCACTTCTGAAATCCTTTTTTATCCTATTCTTCTTGGCATTCATTGAGCTAGCTTTAAAACATATATAACATATTATACAATTTGCCCATTTAAAGTGTTCATTTCAATGTTTTTAAAGATATATTCACAGAGTTGTATGACCATCACCACAGTCAATTTTAAAAGAGACTAGGCAATGTTCTTACCACAAAAAAGAAATGATAATTATCTGACACGATGGAGGCATTAGCTAACACTAGGGTGGTCATCATGTTGCAATATACAAATGTATCAAATCAACACCTTGTAAATGTTAAATACACAATGTTATAGGTCATTTTTTTCACAATGAAAAAAGAATCTACATCAGAATTATACTAAGTAAATTCCAATAATTCCAGTGAGGTATAGAAATGCTACCCTCATATACCATTATTCCCTCCTCCACATTTTTGCACTGCTGTTATACGTATTATAAATATAATAACCTATAAGCTATAAATATAAAGTCATTTTTAAAACTTAACATTATTTATGTTTAATTATTGTTTAATTACTACTTTATTTCTTTACATATATGTATTTATACTACCTTTTATAATTACAGAATTACTTTTACCCAGTCTCTTTTTTAGGGGATTCAAATTACTGTCTGAGGTCACTTGCTTTCAGCCTGAAGAACTTTCCTTTGTACTTGTCATAAAGTGAATCTGCTAGCAATGAATTTTCTCAATTTTTTATTTGTTTTAAAATCTCTTTACTTCACCTTTATTTTTGAGAGATAATTTCGTTGGATATAAAATTTTGGGTTGACAGTTATTTTTCTTTTGCATTTTGAATAGGCCATCCTATTGCCTTTTGGTCTCCATAGTTTCTGATGAAAAGTCAGCCATTAATCTTATTGGAGTTCCCAATAAGGAGCAGAAATAACAGTTTTCCAGTGTGTGCATGTATCAGTTTATACTACTACCAGCAGTTTCTGAAAGTTCTGTAATAGTTGCTCTACAACATTATCATGACTTGATTCTGTCATTCTTTCTGATTTAGGCTCAATGATGGTATGTCATAGTATCTTCATGATTTTAACTCCAATTTTCTAGATTACTAATAGGACTATAATTTTCAAATGTTTATTAGTTATTTAGATATCTTCTTTGGTGAAGTACATGTTTAAGATTTTGACCATTATTTCTATTGGGTTTTCAATTTATTTCTATGCTAGAAATTCTTTAAATATCTGGTTGAAAGCTTTCTGTTGGATATTTGTGCTGCAAACCTACTCTGTCATTTGCTTTTTTTTTCTCTTAACGGTTGAAATGATTTATTTTTAATGTTTTCTTTACAGCATTGGGACTGGCTAGCTAAAACTCAGTTTATAAGGGAACATACTGATCAATCATGGCCCTGAAAATTAAGTACTGAAACTATTTTAACAAACCAGGAATTTAAGGCTAAAGTTTAACTCCACAGCAACCAAGAATAATTCCCTTTGTGCTAATTAACCTTTACTGCAGCTCTTTCATAGATGACCTGCTGAGTTTCTACTTTGTGGAATTGTGGATGAACAGCCAATTCTTCTTTTTTTTTATTAGTTACCTATTTTATACATATTAGTCAATCCCAATCTCCCAATTCATCCCTCCAGCCCCCTGCTTTCCCCCTTTGGTGTCCATATGTTTGTTCTCTACATCTGTATCTATTTCTGCCTCGCAAACAGGTTCATCTGCACCATTTTTCTAGATTCCACATATATGCATTAATACATGATATTTGTTTTCCTCTTTCTGACTTACTTCACTCTGTATGACAGTCTCTAGATCCATCCACATCTCTACAAATGACCCAATTTCATTCCTTTTTATGGCTGAGTGATATTCCACTGTATTTATGTACCACAACTTCTTTATCCATTCATCTGTCAATGGGCATTTAGGTTGCTTCTGTGTGACCTGGCTATTGTAAATAGTGCTGCAATGAACACTGGGGTGCATGTGTGTTTTTGAATTACAGTTTTCTCTGGGTATATGCCCAGTAGTGGGATTGCTGGGTCATATGGCAATTCTACTTTTTGTTTTTTAAGAAACATTCATACTGTTCTCTATAGTGGCTGTATCAATTTACGTTCCCACCAACAGTGCACACCCTCTCCAGCAGTTCTTTGTAGATTTTCTGATGATGCCCAGTCTAATCGGTGTGAGGTGATACCTCATTGTAGTTTTGATTTGCATTTCTCTAATAATTAGTGATGTTGAGAAGCTTCTTATGTGCCTCTTGGCCATCTGTGTCTTCTTTGGAGAGATGTCTATTTAGGTCTTCTGCCTATTGTTTGATTGGGTTGTTTGATTTTTTAATATTGAGCTGCATGAGCTGTTTATATATTTTGGAGATTAATCCTTTGTCCATTGATTCATTTGCAAATATCTTCTCCCATTCTGAGGGCTGTCTTTTCATCTTGCTTATAGTTTGCTGTGCAAAAGCTTTTAAGTTTCATTAGGTCCCATTTGCTTATTTTTGTTTTCATTTCCATTACTCTAGAAGGTGGGTCAAAAAAGATCTTGCTGTGATGTATGTCAAAGAGTGTTTTCCCTATGTTTTCCTCTAAGAGTTTTATAGTGTCCGGTCTTACATTTAGGTCTTTAATCCATTTTGAGTTTATTTTTGTGTGTGGTGCTAGGAGTGTTCTAATTTCATTCTTTTATATGTAGCTACCTTCCCAGCACCACTTACTGAAGAGACTGTCTTTTCTCCATTGTATATCTTTGCCTCCGTTGTCATAGATTAGTTGACCATAGGTGCATGGGTTTATCCCTGGGGCTTTCTATCCTGTTCCATTGATCTGTATTTCCGTTTTTGTGCCAGTACCATATTGTCTTGATTACTGTAGCTCTGTAGTATAGTCTGAAGTCAGGGAGTCTGATTCCTCCAGCTCCATTTTTTTTCCCTCAAGATTGCTATTCAGGGTTTTTTGTGTCTCCATACAAATTTTAAGATTTTCTGTTCCAGTTCTTTAAAAACTGCCATTGGTAATCTGATAGGGATTGCACTGAATCTGTAGATTGCTTTGGGTAGTATAGTCATTTTCACAATATTGATTCTTCCAATCCACAAACATAGTATATCTCTCCATGTGTTTGTGTCATCTTTGGTTTCTTTCATCAGTGTCTTATAGTTTTCTGAGTACAGGTCTTTTACCTCCTTAGGTAGGTTTATTCCTAAGTATTTTACTCTTTTTGTTGCAATGGTGAGTGTCATTTGCTTTTTAAATATCTTAATGGTGTATTTTAATGGATACAATTCTGAAGATTAAATCCAGTTTTAAAACATTTACATTTATAGTTAGTGTCAATTGTATCCTGTTTAAAAAATATCTAGTCCAAAGACAGGAACATATTTTCCTATAGCATTTTCTAGGAGGCCTATTATTTTATAATATGCATATGAATAGAATTATTTTCAAAAGAATATTTTTTTTACTGTTGTTACATATTTTCTTCTTTGTCTTCAATACATTTAAGTCTATTTATCTATCATTGTACCAGTAGCAAACTGCTTGTATTATTGTATTTTTATAATAATACCTGATACCAGGTACTTTATATCCTTCAATTTTAGTCTTCTTTGTCAAGATTATATTTCCTACTTTGGCCCTATGCATTTCTATATAAATTTTAGAATTACCTTGTCAATTTTTAGAAAAATTATTGCTAAAATTTTGATACTGACTGCATTAAATACATAGATTAATTTTCAAGAAATTTGTTCTTTAAAATATTGAGTCTTCTAATCTATAAACCTGGAATATAGTTCCATTTATTTAGTTCTTTAAAATTCTCTAAATAATGTTTTGCAGTTTGCTGTGTTGAGACTTTGAACATCTTTTTAAACATTTTAATAGACTTCGTTTTTTTAGAGCAATTTAGGAGTTCCGAGAAATTGTGCAGAAACTACAGAGAGTTCTGCACTCGCTTCCACTGGTATAGTTTCCCTATTATTACCATCTTGTATTAGATCATACGTTTGTTACAATTGATAATCCAATACTGATACATCACTAATAATTAACACCCATGATTTACATGAGAGATAGCTCTTATTTTGTACAGTACATTATGCATAATGTGCATAAATGTACATTATGCATTTTGATAAATGCATAATGCCAAGTGTTTACTACTACAGTATCTTACAAAATAGCTTTGGCACATTAAGAATTCCCTGAGCTCCAACCATTTATCTCCCTTCACCCTGAACCCCTGGGAACTCCTGATCTTTTTACTGCCTATAGATTTACCTTTTCCAGAGCGGTATACAGTTGAAATTACACAGCTTTTTCAGACTGGCTTCTTTCACTTAACAATATGCATTTAAGTTTCTGCCATGTCTTCTCCTGGCTTGATAGTCCATTTATTTTTATTGTTGAATAACGTACCATTATATGGATGTACCACAGATTGTTTATGCATTCACTTACTGAAAAACATCTTGTTTGCTTCCAGTTTGGGGCAGTTATAAAGCTGCTGTAAACATTAATGCAGGTTATTGTATGAATATAAGACCTTAACTTATTTGGGTAAATACTAAGAGCACAACAGTTGGATTGTATGGTTAGAGTACGTTGAGCTTTAAAATAATGCAAACTGTCTTCCAAAGTGGGTATAGAATTTTGCATTCCCAACAAGAATGAACAAAAGTTCCTGTACTCCACTTTCTTGACAGCATTTGGTGTTGTCAGTGTTTTGGATTAGCCATTCTCCTAGGTGTGTTTCATTAGGTATCTCATTGTTTTAATTTGCAATTATCCAATGACATATGAGTTCACACACTTAGCCATCTTCACATCATCCTTGATGAGGTGTCTGTTCAGAAATTTTGAGAGTTTTTAAATTGGGTTCTTTTTTAAGTGTTGAATTCAATCTTTTAAAATACATTTCAAATGCAAGTCCTTCTTAAGATATGTGTTTTGTAAATATTTTCTCCAAATATGTGGCATGTCTTTTCGTTCTCTTAAAAGTGTCTTTCACAGAGTATAAGTATTAATTTTAAACAAGTCCATCTTATCAAAAATTTTCTGCCATTCCTTTTCTAGTTTACTAAGGTGGAGCTTAGATAATTGATTTTTGATCTTTCTCATTGTCCAATATATGCATCAAATGTTATAATTTCCTTTTAAGCACTTCTTTCACTGTGTCACATAAATTTTTATTAGTTGTATTTTCATTTTCACTTACTTCAAAGTATTTTTTATTTCTTTTGATACTTCTTTGAACATGTGCTATAGAAGTGTATTGTTTCATCTTCAAGTATTATGGGATTTGCCAGCTATCTTTCTATGATTGATTTCTAGTTTAATTCCATTGTGGGCTGAGAGCATAATTTTTGTGATTTCTATTTCTTAAAATCTTCAAGGTATAATTTGTTTTGTAATGAGGTCTATCTTTGTGAGCAGAGTATGTGAATTTGAGAGCAATATGTATCCTTCTGTTGTTGGAGGAGGTATTCTAATAGATATCAGTTAGATCCAGTTGATTGATGGTGTTGTTGAACTCAACTGCTGTTACTGATATTTTTTGCTTGCTGGATCTGTCCATTTTTGATAGAGGGGTGTTAAAGTCTCCAAGTATAATAATGGATGTGTCTATTTCTCCTTGTAGTTCTATCAGTTTTTGCCTCATGTATTTTGAGACACTACTGTTAGGTATAAACACATTAAAGAATGTTACGTCTTCTTGAAGAATTGATTCCTTTATCATTACCTAATGCATGTATTTATTCCTAGTAATTTTCCTTGCTCTGAAGTCTACTTTGGTAATAATATAGCTACTCACGTATATCTTTCTCTAAGCCTTTACCTTCTGTGTGTGTGCGTGCCTCTTTGTGCATGTATTTATTTTTTTACAGCTTTAATAAGGTATAATTGACAAAAAACTGTAATATATTTAAAGTATACAACATGATGATTTGATATACATATGTATTGTGAAATGATTCCCACAATCCAGTTAATTAGCACATCCATGACCTTACATAGTTACTATCTCTCTTTTTTTTTTTTTTTTTTTTTGGTGAGAATGCTTAAGATCTACTCTCAGGAAGTATCAAGTATACAACACAGTATTACTGGATATAGTCATCATGCTGTACGTTAAATCTTCAGAAGTTATTTATCTTATAACTAAAAGTTTGAACCCTTTGACCAACCATTCTCCATTTAACCTACCACCCCAGGACCTGGTGACGACCATTCTCCTCTCTGTTTCGATGAGTTTGACTCTTATTTTAGATTCACATATAAGTGATACCATACAGCATTTGTTTTTCTCTGTCTGGTTTACTTCAGTTAGCAAAATGCCCTCCAATTTCATCCATATTGTTGCAAAGGGCAGTATTTCCTTCTTTTTTATGGCTAGATTATGTGTGTGTGTGTGTGTATAACACATATACATACATACATATATGTGTATATATATCATAAACATGGGTGTACAAATGTCCCTTCAAGAGAGTGATTTGATTTCCTTCAGATATATACCCACATGTGTGACTGCTGGACCATATGGTAGTTCTATTTTTAACTTTTTTGAGGAAACTTCATACTGCTTTCCATAGTGGCTGCCTGGGAGGCAGCATTTCAAGTAACCCTGTGAGAACTGCTCCGAGGAGGTGAGGTGGGGAGCTAGGTTATATAGAAGTTTTGTAACAAAGGGCAGGTAGTCTGAACTTCAAGATTATTGTTAATTAAAGAAAACCAGATGACCCAAGTTAAGGAATTTAGCGCTTTTCTATGTATGGGAAGAGGCAAGAGTCTGGGCTCACTGAAATCATTCCTTTGATACGCACCTCAGCTATCTGGGGCCAGTGTCCTGTGTTTTCACATCTTGAGTTTCTGCAGGGCTCACTGTAGGGAGCAGCTACAGTCTGATGGCTGCTAGATGGCAGGTATTCTTTCCTTCCTGAGTTTCCTCAGGGTTCACCAGCTCATGTTGGAAGGCTGCAATCACTGACAACTGTGACATCCTATGCTTACTGGTATGACAGGCAATATTCCATTTATCAATTACAATGTATCTCAATATGGGTCTCTTTGTAGTCATCCTCAGTATTGTTTGGGCCCCCTGGATCTAAATGTCTGTTTCTTTCCACAGGTTTGGTAATTGTTAGCCAGTATTACTTTGAGTAAGCCTTCTGACCCTTTCTCTCTATCTCTTCTACTTCTGTGACTCCCATAATGCATATATTATTTTACTTTATGGTATCCCATAAGTCCTTTATGCTATCTTCACTCTTTTTCATATTTTTTCTTTTTACTGATCTGATAGAATGATTTCCACTGACTTATCTTTGAGTTCGCTCATCCTTTCTTCTGCTTGATCTAGTCCATTACTGAATCCCTCTATTGACTTTTTTCAGGTCATTTATTCTTCAGCGTCATGATTTCTGTTTGATATTCCTTTACGTCTTCTAGCTTTTTGTTGAAATTCTCACTTTGTTCATACATTGCTCTCCCAACATCAGTGAGAATATTTATGATCTTTATTTTGAATTCTCTGTCAGGTAAATCACTTATCTCTGTTTCCTTAGGGTCAGTTTCTGGAGATTTGTCCTTTATTTGGAACATATTCCCCTGTTTCTTCAGTTTCCTTGATTCTCGGTGTTGATTTGTGTGAATTACATAAAACATCTACCTCTCCCAGTCACGACAGACTGGCCTTGTGTAGTAGGTGAACCTTGCCAATCAGCCTGACTTGATCTTCTGGTTGCCCATAAAACCTTTGTTTGCCCAACCTGCTGTCTTTGTTCTTAGTGGTTCCCAGGAGATTAGTGTGTGCCAAGCCTAGTCAGTGCCCCAAAGACATGGAAATTCCCCCATACCCATTCATGCTTTTGGATGACTACTAACTGCCTTTGCCTTTACCTTATCAATACAGGCTAACTGGAAGCCCAACCATCAGGCTGAGGCTGGGAAAGTTAGAATATTGGAAATATAGTTGCTCCTATCAGGGAGAAACTGGGAGCTGAGGGGTTTTGCCTACTCATTCTGTGCTGATCTAGAGAGGCTAGGCACTGAGAGTGCTTTTGTACCTATATATAACTTCATCTTTGATCTCTCTGGGCCTGGGGGACTCACAAATGCCAAGCCCCATCAGCTCCCAGAGCTAGGTGACTTAGGTGTCAGTCCCTTGGGTGGAAGACATATAAGTTGGGATGTTAGACACCTCCTTTCAGGGAGAAGCTAGAGACTAGGTTTTAACCCTGAGATGAGCTATGGGAAGGCACAGGGAGTCCCCATGTACCCTTTCCAGCCTCCAGAGGACTACTAATTAGTTTAATGTGGTTGTGGGAAACTCACAAAAGCCAAACACTGTTGGTTCTTAGAGCTAGGTGATTTGGGGACCCACACCTTGGGTGGCAGCTGTAAAAATTGGGGCACTGTATGTGTGAACAAGTTCCTTTTAAGGAGAAGCTGGAGACTTACTTTTACTGTTAGAGTAACCTGCAGGGAGAGTGTAGGGGAAATGCCCACAAGCTCTTTCAGGCTCCCAGGAGGATCCTAATCAGCTCCTGGATGAGAAGCTGATTAGAAGCTTGATCTTCAGGCAGCAGCTGGGAAAGAATGCAGCCAAATCTCTTCCAGGAAGAAACTGAAAGCCTTGCATTTTTGCCTATTCCTTCTGTACTGAGCCCAGGGGGACAGCTGTGTGAAGTGCTCATGCACCCATTTCAAAATAGCCCCCTTTTAAAATTTGCTTCTGAAGAACTTGTGAATTCTGAGCCACACTGGCTCTCCAAGCTAGGTAATTAGGGAGCCAGGCACTTGGGTGGCAGCACTACAAGCTAGGGTTCTAGATGTGTGATCCAGACCCTTTGCTCCCTCCAGTTGTTCCCTCTGAGTTGTAAGTGTCTGTGCCAGAGGTGGGATTTATAGCATGAGCTATGTATCAGCTTTTCCTAATTGTTTCAATGTGGGTATTTTCTCAGTTGACTGATGTACAGGAGTCCCTCAACTAGTTACTAGATTTCTTCCAGAGGGAATTCATCTGTATGTAGGCTTGTATTCAGTGCAATCTCTGGGAGGAGGGAAAGTAATAAGCCTCCTATTCTGCCATCTTGCTGATGTTCCCTTATCTCCATCCCTTTATTTTAAATCTACGTGTGTCATTGTATTTAATGTGGGTTTCTCATAAACAACATATAGTTGGATCTTTTTTTCAATGCACTCTGACATTTCTGTCTTTTAATTGGTGTATTTAGACCATTAACACTTAAAGTGATTATTGTTATAGCTGGATTAATATCTACCATATTTGTTACTGCTTTCTATGCAGGCCCGCGTACCGCAAAAAAAAAAAAAAAATTACATTTTCCCTCTTCTTATCAATTATACTTCTTTTTTTATATTGTAAAGTGGTTTTCCTAGAGTTTGAAGTGTACTTCTACAACTAATCCAAGTCTGTTTTCAAGTAACACTATAGCACTTCATGGGTAGTCAGGAACCTTGTAATAGAAATTATTCATAAGCAATAATTTCCCCAATATATTGCTGCTATTATGATTTTGAGCAAAATTTTATCTGTTAGATCAATTAAGAAGAAAAAAAATGAAAAATTTTATTTTACCCTCACTTCTTACATCTCTAATTCTCTTCCTTATGTAGATCTGAGTTTCTGACTGATACATTTTTTCTTTTCCTTGAAAAAAAAGTTTCTTTTACAATTTCTTGCAAGTCAGTTCTACTGGCAAGAAATTTAATCACTTTTTACTTGACCCAGATAGTCTTTATTTTTTCTTCTTTTTAAGTATAATTTTGCTGTATAAAAATTTTAGGTTGGTGAGGTTTTTTGTTTGTTTGTTTGCTTTGAACACATTAAATATTTCACTCCATTCTCTTCTTGCTTGCATGGCTTATGAAGAGAAGTCCTACGTAATATTTTACCTGTTCCTCCACAGTTAAGGTGGGTTTTTCTCCCTCTGGCTTCTTTCCAAATTTTCTCTTTGTCTTCGATTTTCTGCAATTTAAATATGTCTAGGTATAGACTTTTGGGTATGTATCCTGCTTCACGTTCTCTGAGCTTTCTCTACCTGTGGTTTGGTTTCTGTTATTAATTTTTGAAAATTCTCAGCCTATATTACTTCAAATATTTATTTTTCCCTCCATGTCTCCTTATTCTGCAATACATCTGGTATTCCCATTACGAGTATGTTATACCTTTGATTTTTGACAGTTTTTAAAATACCCTGTTCCACTTTTTTCGTTATTTTTCCCTTTGCCTTTCAGTTTGGGAAGTTTCTATTGCCATATCTTCAAGTTCACTGATTTCTTTCTTTGGCTGTGTCCAGTCTACTATGGAGCCCATCAAAGGCATTCTTAATTTCTGTTATAGTGCTTTTGATTTATAACATTTCATTTTGATTATTTCTTAGAGGTTTATCTCTGCATACATTATGTATATGTTCTTTCATGTAGTCTACTTTTTCACTAGGGCCCTTATTATATTATAGTTATTTTAAATTCCCAGTTTGAAAATTCCAAAATTTCTGCCACATCTGCATCTGGTCTTGATGCTTGCTTTGTGTCTTCAGCCTGTGTGTTTTGCTTTTATCATGCCTTATAATTTTTTGTTTAAAGCTAGACATGATATATCAGGTAAAAGAACTGAAGTATATACGTTTTATTATGATGTTTTATGTTCAACTGGAGACGAGTTAGACTGTGTTTTCTGTTTTATTGTAGCTGGTGTCACAGGCTAAATTTTCCTTTAGTTTCCTTTTTTGGTCTCCCCTATTGTCTTTGGCTTTCCCTAGAAAATACTTCTTTAATGGAAGCTGAGAATTGCAGTTTTTCCATCTGTAACCCATTATCCATGGGCCTTGGTGAAGTGGTGGTAAGGTATGTGGGAGCAGAAAAGCATTCTATAATCCTATGATTAGATCTTGGTCTTTTATTGGCAGTCTCCTCTGGTCTGTGACTTTCACAATTGCTTCTCAGCTTGTTTCCCCCAGAAAAGAGATTCTTGATTCTTTTAAATTCTTGGTTCTTCAAGATTCTTTAGACAGAAAGGCTAAAGAAGGCTGGACTTGGATATCTCCCTTCCCCAATGTTTAAAGTCCAAGAGGCTGGAGTTTGGTATTTCCTTTACCTCACATCTGTTAGGTTCTAGTAAAGTAGTTTTTCTTGAAGGCAGGCCTTTGTTAAGAAGAATGCTATTGGTGTATTTCAAATGTTTATTTTTCTCCTCCCTTTGCTGAAAGCATGAGTAGATTTTATTTCTGATACTCAGCTAAGGTACCTGGTAGGGCTCCTGGAGGCAAATTTCATGAAAGTGTATGGCATATCCAAGGCTGTGTCCTAGAACTTTTTTATTGCTCAACCTAGTTCATGTTCAGTTTCTGGCAATTATTCAATTATTCTTAAGTTTTCCTCCTAATTGCTGGCTCCAGTGTTGGTTTCTATTCTCAGGAGTATGTAATTTTCAGTATTCATCTATCTCCACAGATTGAGAGTGGCAGTTTGCCCTGTGACTTCAATTCTCTGACGGGGCTAAGAAGAGTTGTTGACTGTCAGTTTTTTCAGCTTTTATTGGTTTGGAGTGCAGAAGTGAGGACTTCCAAGTTCTTTACATGTTAAAGTGGAAGACAGAAGTCTTGCATATCTTTAAAAAATAATTATTCCTAGATTTTTTATTTGTTTTGGTGCTAATACAAAATTTCATCATTCCTAAAAAATGTTCATTTTCTAATTTTGTGTTCTTAGTATATAGAAATAAAACTGGGTTTTATACATTTTTACTTTATATTCAGTAATTTTAATAAATCCAGTTGATTAAGAGTTTATCTGTAGACTACAGATTCTTTTAGATTACATACCTGCACAGTTACATCGTCTGCAATTTATGAGTTTTATTTCTTTCTTTGAATGCTTACAAGTTTTATTAATTTTTTGTAATAACTATGGTTGCCAGTACAAAAATGAGTAGAAATAGTGATAATACACGTTTATCTCATTCCCAATATTGGAGGAAATATTTTACTATAAAATTGCTAAAATTCTTTTGTATTTTTTAAAGATACAAATGTCAAATAAGGAAGTATTATGAAGAGTGTTTTACTGAGATTTAATGATTTTTTTTCCTTATTCTATAAATATAATGCTTTTTATTCCTGTAAAATTGGCAGTAATGTTCCCAATTTCTATTCTGATTTAATAGCGTGAGTCTTCTTTCTTTTTTCTTCAACAGTCTAGTTAAAGTTTTGTCAATTTTGTTGATCTAATGTGAGTCTCTTATGGATAGCATATAGTTGGATATTTTTTTTTTATCCATTCTGTCAATCTCTGCCTTTTGTTTAGAAAGTTTAATCCATTTATATTTAAGGGACTTATTTATGCCATTTTGCTATTTGTTTTCTGTGTTTCTTATTTTTTTTTTGTTCTTCATTTCCTCTAATACTGCCTTCTTTTGTGTTCAATTGATTTTTTTTGGCTGTGTCATGCAGCATGTGGGATCTTAGTTCCCCAACCAGAGATCAAACCCATGCCCCCTGCATTGGAAGCACAGATTCTTAACCACTGGATGGCCAGCGAAGTCTGTCAATTGATTTTTTTAAGGGACTAGTTTTGTTTCCTTTCTCATTTCCTTTGTGTATATTCTACAGATATTTTCTTTTTGGTTACCAAGAGGATTATGTACAACATCGTAAAGTTATAAAAAATCTAGTTTAAATTGATGCCAATTAACTTCAATAACATCCAAAAGCTGTACTCCTATACGGCTCAATTCCTCTCTTTTTGATACTGATGTTATGAATCGTATCTTTACACACTGTGTGCCCAATAACATAGACTTATAATTATTTTTCTTTAAACTATTATATAAAATTAAAAGTAGAGCTCCAAACTAAAATTACAATAATACTGGCTTTTATATTTGCCATGTACTTACCTATACCGTAGATCTTTCTTCATACAACTTCAACCTACTGTCTAACATCCTTTCACGTCAACCTCAGGGATTTCCTTTAGCATTTTCTATAGAGCAGGTCTAGTGGTAATCCCTTCGATGCTAGGAGTGCTCCTATTCTTTGTAGATTTTTTTTGTGCTGGGCACTGCTTCACATTTCCACAAAATTTTCTTACCAGTTTGAAGATGGCTTTTTCTTAATTGTGCATTCTCTTGGTTACTGTAAACATTTCACTGTTTCCCAGTACTCTGACAAAGTTGGTTCTGATGGCTTTCTGCTTTTTGTTTTTCTTTTCTTTTTTTTTTTTTTGCAGTACACGGGCCTCTCACTGTTGTGGCCTCTCCTGTTGCGGAGCACAGGCTCCGGACGCGCAGGCCCAGCCGCTCCGCGGCATGTGGGATCTTCCCCGACTGGGGCACGAACCCATGTCCCCTGCATTGGCAGGCGGACTCTCAACCACCGTGCCACCAGTGAAGCCCTCTTTTTTTTTTTTTTTTTTTTTTAATGTTTCTGTCAGGGAGCAAGAGCTTAGGGCCTCCTACTCTGCCATTTTGCTGACATCTGCTTTAAAGTGGTTGTTTGAAAGCTGCTACAGAACACTTAAATTTATCTTACTGCAAAGTACTTAAGTACTTAGTCCTTTGGCCACATCAGCTTTAACATAGTTTTTTTTTTGGCTGTGCTGCATGGCTTGTGGGATTTCAGTTCTCTAAACAGGGACTGAACCCAGGCCATGGCAGTGAAAGCCCTGAATCCTAATCACTAGGCCACCAGGGAATTCCCTAGCACAGGTTTTTTAACTATTAGAAATTTGCCAACTTTGTGATAGGAAGATCACAAAACAGCCATATTGCCTATCTAGTGATAATTCCATTTTTTCATTGTCTTATCATAAAAGATGATATAAGTAACGAAAATTGTGTTCTCTGAGGAACTGATAATATAGCGTCTAGTCTATGTCGTGAAAATTCATAATGTAGGGAAAAGCCTATATATATATTTTTTATGAGCAGATAAACTCTTAAGCATTACCTAATTAATGTTTGTTTGGTGGAGTAATGAGCACATGATAAATTCTTTTAAAATACATATTAATTGGACTTCCCTGGTGGCGCAGTGGTTGAGAGTCCGCCTGCCGATGCAGGGGACACGGGTTTGTGCCCTGGTCCAGGAAGATCCCACATGTGGCGGAGCGGCTAGGCCCGTGAGCCATGGCCGCTGAGCCTGCGTGTCCGGAGCCTGTGCTCCACAACGGGAGAGGCCACAACAGTGAGAGGCCCGTGTACCACTAAAACAAACAAACAAAAAAAAAAGATACATATTAATTGATATATCGATTGGTTAATAAAATAATGAAATTATTACAGTTGTCCCTCGGTATCTGCAGGGGATTAGTCTCAGGATCCCCTGTGGATGCCAAAACCTGAAGATGCTCAAGTCTCTTGCATAAAACAGTGTAATGTTTTCCTATAACCTATGCACATTCTCCTGTATACTTTAAATCATCTCTAGGTTACTTATAATACCTAATACAATGTAAATGCTATATAAATACCCATAAATGCTATGTAGATAGTTGCCAGTGCATGGAAAATCCAAGTTTTGCTTTTTGGAACTTTCTGAAAATTTCTTTTCAGAATATTTTTGATCTGTGGTCAAGTGAATCTGTAGATGTGAAACCCATGGATACAGAGGGCCAACTGTATTAAATTGAGAAAGGTTGTCCTATGTTTGAATTTCTTGCTTTCTTTTAATAACTGTACTACACAGTTGAAATACTTTAACTCTTAGTAACTGTTCTGCTGTGCCCAAACATTATAAATCTCTACTTACCTACCACTTTGTTTAAACCTAATTGAAATATTAGGTCATTAACTGATGGATTCACTGCTGGAAGATTTTCTGCTGTATCTGGATGTTCTGAGGCTGCTTCATTTTTAACTGTAATAATAATAGATTGCCAGATTAGTTGATTTAGAACTAACATTTTGTTGGGGTAAAATTATAAAGTTAATAAGAGCGATTTACCGTATAATTATTTAATTTTGTTTAATTAACAATTTAACATACTGCTTATTCAATTAAATACAAATATGTCTAAAAATTTTTAAAAATTTACTAGCTACTAGTTGCCAGATATTATTATATCTGTACTTTTCAAATATTATCTCATTTAATCCTCATAAGAATTCTAGGAAGTAGGTATTTTTATTCTCATTTAACAGATGAGGAAAATAGAGCTTAGAGAGACTATGCATATTTTGGAAGGTCACTTAGTTATTAAGCACAAAGTTTGAAATGAATTTTGTTCCTTTAGACTCTAAAACCTACACTCTAGCTAGTAAACTCAAATGTCTACTGAGATTGAGAATGTAATATGAGTGAAATAAACCTGATGATGTTTGGAGTGGCATGAATAGCAGAAATGAAATGGAGAGTACAGGCATACCTCATTTCATTGTGCTTCACCTTTACTGCACTTTGCAGATACTGCGTTTTTCACAAATTGAAGGTGTGTGGCAACTGGGCATGGAGCAAATCTATCAGCGCCATTTTTTTTTTTATTGGAGTATAATTGCTTTACAATGGTGTGTTAGTTTCTGCTTTATATTTCAGTGCCATTGTTTTTTTAACAGCATTTGCTTACTTCATGTCTCTGTGTCACATTTTGGTAGTTCTGGCAATACTTCAAATGTTTTCATTTTTATTATATTTGTTATGGTGATCTGTGATCAGTGATCTTTGATGTTACTATTGCAAAAAGATTACAATTCGCTGAAGACTCAGATGATCGTTAGCAGTTTTTAGCAATAAGGTATTTTTAAATTAAGGTATGTACATTTTTTTAGACATAATGCTACTGTACACTTAATAGACTACAGTATAGTGTAAACATAACTTCTATATGTACTGGAAAACGAAAAATTTGTGTGACTCAATTTATTGTGATATTCACTTTACTGCAGAGGTCTGGACCGAACCCACAATATCTCTGAGGTATGCCTGTACATATCTTATATAAAGTTATTACTCCCATTGATTGTTACAAATGTAGGTCTGAGGTTCCTGGGTCATCTAAATTCGCAAGAGAACCTAGAAAGGTAGTTAGTTACAAGAACTCCAAGATTTTAAAATATCTGCAAGTAATTAAAAAGTTTTAAGCATGTTCGTAGGATAAAACAAATCATCAATTATTGACACAAGAGAATTACCTAACTTGGGAAAGGATTAATTCTAACACGTGGGTGGGATTTGAAAGCCAATAACTGGTTATATTTCTTTGGAAAACATCATCATTTATCCACCAATATATCTCTATCATCTAGGAACAGAAATAAGATTTAAAATCTAGATTAAATTGGTACTTTCAAAAGAAGAAAAAAAAAAAGATATGCCAGGAAAAAAATGGAAAGAACAATTAAAAATTAAAATGTGCAATTAAATTAATCACTTTTGAAAACTGCCAAGAACAAATATTTTCATGGGTAGAATTCTTCATAAATCTTAAAGAATTAAATCCTATGCTATAGCACATAAAAATGGAATTTTCTATTTCTTTCACAAGGTCAAAAATACAGTAGTCCCCACTTATCTGCAGTTTCAGTTATCCGTGGTCAACCCTGGTCCAAAAATGTTAAACAGAAAATTCCAGAAATAAACAATTAATAAGTTTCAAATTGCGTGCTGTTCTGAGTAGGGTAATGAACTCTCACACTGTCCTGCTCTGTCCTGCCTGGGACACGAATCATCCCTTTGTCCAGCGTATCCATGCTGTATATCCTGCCCATTAGACACTTAGTAGCTATCTTGGTTATCAGATTGAGCGTCATAGTATTGCAGTGCTTCTGCTATAGTAACCTTTATTATACTAATAATGACCTATTGACCATCAAATAAATTATGGACAGGAAACACAGGAAAAGACACAGTATATACAGGGTTCAGTACCATCTGGTGGTTCTCAGGCATCCATTGTTTTAAAGTATTTCATATAATTCCCACAATTATTTTGTGAGGTACATACTATTACTAGCCCTATTTTTCAGATGAAGAAACTGAAACATGGAGAGATTAACTAGCTTACACAGTTAGTGAGAGACAGAGGTAGGCACCAAAGACAGGCAGTCTATTTCCAGCATCCGTACTTTTAAACACTACCCCTACCATTACCTCTCATAAGAAGATAGGCATCTCCTAATGGAAACAACACAAATATTCATCCACAGGAGAATGGGCAAATTAATTATAATATATTCATAAACCAGGTCAATATACAGCAATAAAAATAAATGAATAAGGACTAGAATTATCAACAGTGATCTTGAACCTAAAAAGCAAGTTGCTTAAGAAAGCATACAGCATACCACAAACAAAACAATAGCATAAATCCTTTACAGATGAAAACATACCTAACAAAAGTATAAAGGAATATATATGGTAATGATAAACATCTAATTCAGAACAGAAGGAGGCAATAATCTGAGAGGAATAGAGAGGGTCGGACTTCAATATTTAACGTATATTATATTCATTAAACTGGGAAACAGACACACAAGTGTTCATTACATTAACTCTTATCATACCTTTCTATATTTCAAAATAAAAGTAACAGAAACAACCTAAAACACCTAGGTTTTATTTGGTTCTCTTTCACTTGAAAATATTCTTTTTTTTAAATTAATTTTTATTGGAGTATAGTTGCTGTACAATGTGTTAGTTTCTACTGTATAGCAAAATTAATCAGTTATACATATACATATATCCCCTCTTTTTTGGATTTCCTTTCGATTTAGGTCACCACAGTGCATTAAGTAGCGCTTCCTGTGCTACACAGTATGTTCTCATTAGTAATCTATTTTATACATAGTATCAATAGTGTAGATATGTCAATCCCAATCTTCCAATTAAGAAGCACAAAGATAAACCAAATCTTCTGTTACACTAAGTCAAAAATCCAAATAAAAATTTTCCAATCTTTCTAATAATGTCCATTTTTCCTCAAATCCATTTTTTAAGCAAACAGAAAAAATAAACAGATAAATTTATTTAAAATATACAACAAAAAAATACACTAATATCAAAGAACTATAGTAGAAAATATATAATGATATCAAGAGTAAGATCCAGTAGATAAAAAACAAATGTTCCTTTTCTCTTCTTGAAACCATATAACAATATAAAGAATAGGTCTACTGGATAATAACAAATATTTTTAGCAGATAATGTACTTGATAAGAATTGAAATGTGAATGCTGGATATAAGTCATACTTTTAAAAATGAAGTAACTGTAATAGCTCCATAAGATTCCTAGAAAAGCATGTCCTAAACTTGTTCTCTATGAAACACTGCTCCATAAAAAGAGAAAGGCAAGGTTTCTTGCTCAATAAATTTAAGAAATACAGTATAATAATTAGAATATTAAAGACTACAAGAAGGAATGGGGGGTGCTAATATCATTACAGCATTTATTAGTTCTGCAGAATTCCAGTTTTTGTTAAATTGTATTCTAAAATATCTAACCTAAGGAAAAAATTCAACTATAAAACATAAATTAATTGATGCACATTTAAAATATATTTTTAAATTGTCAAGTATTCTATGATGACTTGTAAAATATGTTTATCAATATCATTCATACCTCTCAATTTTTGAGACTCATAAACTCCACTTGTTTGAATTTTATCCTTGTATCCTTTAGCTAGTACTAGATCTTCAAGCATAAAATTCTCATCTGAGAGTTCATTCGCATCTTGATCTACCAAGATGAAGAAAACTTTCAGTAAACTAAATACAGAAACACTACTGAAAACCACATACTGCAGCCTAATTCCAAGAAGATTATAATGTCTAGAGGTTAGGAAGATATTCTTACATCAAGTGAGAAGAGAAAAATGATTACTCAGTAAATATCAGAAGTTCATTTAATAGATTTCAATATCTACTCTTGATAAAACTCTGTGAAAAATTAGAACTATAGATATACTCCTAGACATTACTCTCTTAATATAGAATATATTTCTGTCTCAATCCAACAGATAACACCTTGATTTATGGTGAAGCACCAAAAAATATTCTTATTAAAATTGTAAACAAAACCAGAATGTGAATCATTATCATTTTAACAATTACCTAGTTCTGGTAAAGTTGGTATGATAAATATATGGAGCAGAAATTATGATGAAACTATAGAAGAAAATGTAGGGAAGAAGCTCCTTGACGCTGGTGTTGGGAATGATTTTTTATTTTTTTTTAATATATAACACCAAAAGCGCAAACAACAAAAGAAAAACTCAACAAATGGGACTACATCAAAGTTAAAACCTTCTGCACAGTAAAAGAAACAACTAATATAGTGAAAAGGCAATCTTTGGAATGGGAGAAAATTTTGGAAACCATGTATCAGATAAAGAGTTAATATCTAAAATATATAAAGAATTCATACAGCCTAATAACAAAAAACCAAACAATCCAATTGAAAAATCGGCAGAGAACTAACAAGTTATTTTTCTAAAAAAGACAACTGGACTTCCCTGGTGACGCAGTGGTTAAGAATCTGCGTGCCAATGCAGGGGGCACAGGTTTGATCCCTGGTCCAGGAAGATCCCACATGCCCCGGAGCAACTAAGCCCATGCGCCACAACTACTGAGCCTGCACTCTAGAGTCCACGAGCCACAACTATTGAGCCCACATGCCACAACTACTTAAGCCCGTGCACCTACAGCCCATGCTCTGCAACAGAAGCCACTGCAATGAGAAGCCCGTGCACTGCAACGAAGAGTAGCCCCCACTCGCTGAAACCAGAGAAAGCCTGTGTGCAGCAATGAAGACCCAACGCAACCAAAAATAAAATAAATTGAAATAAATAAATTTAAATAAATAAATAAGACAACCAAATGGCCAACAAATATGTGAAAAGATGATCAACAATATTAATTATCAGAGAAATGCAAATCAAAGCTACAATGAGATATCATCTCACACATGTTGGGATGGCTATCATCAAGAGAACAAGAGATACAAGTGCTGGCAAAAATATAATGAAAAGGGAATCTCTGTACACTGCTACTGGGAATGTAAATTGGTCTACCCACCATGGAAAACAATATGGAGGTTCCTCAAAAAATTAAAAATAGATCTACCATCTGATTCATCAATTCCGCTTCTAAGTACATACCCAAAGGAAATAAATACAGGATTTTGAGAAGATATATGTACTTATATTTTTATTGCAGCATTATTCACAACAGGAAGATATGGACACATCCTAAGAGTCCATCAGTGGATGTGGATAAAGAAGATGTGGTGTATATATATACAATGGAGTATTATTCAGCCATGTGAAAGGAGGACACCCTGCCATTTGAGACAACATGGATGAATCATGAGTACATTATGCTAAGAGAAATAAGTCATACAGAGAAAGGAAAATACAGTATGACATCATTTACATGTGGAATCTAAAAAAGCAAAACTTGTAAAAACAGAGAAAGAAATTGTGGTTAACCACAGGACACGGGGTGGGGTGACAGAATCAATGTTGTTTAAGAGTATACAAACGTGAGTAGTAAATAGAGATCTAATGCATAGTATAACGAATATAGACAATATTGTACTAAAATCATCAAACTTGCTAATAGGCTAGAACTTAATTATTCCAACCAATAAAATGAAAGAATAACTATGTAATGTGATACAGGTGCTAATTATCACTACAATGGCAATCATATAACAATATATAAATGTATCAAATTAACATGTTTTACACCTTAAATGTACAGTTTTATGTCAAATGTACAATAAATGAAAAACAAAAAAATGTGTACATGAAAGGCCGCTAAATCATAAATAATAGAGTTTAAATCATACAGGATGTTGAAATGTTAAAATAATAGTAGTGAGAGGACTTCTATTTCTTGTATGACATGTAAAGTGCTTGGAAGTCACTACTTCCACTCTCACAATAAGAAAAAAGCCTAGCAAACTTTTTAAATTAAACATTTTTTTTCTTATCAAAGTCAAGGCAAAATGCTGCCCCCCAAATTGGAGAGAGAGGTGGATAAAAGAAGCATAGTTTATTGGCAGCTGAACCCCAGGAGCAGAAGCCCACTACTGAAGTCAGGATTAGTAGGAACACTTAAACTGTGATTGATGAATTGCTGAAAGTTCAGTATATACTAGCTTGAATCTTACTGGTACCCCAACGTTACTATGAGTTTCATGTCTAGGAAACCCAACCAGGTTCTCAGGATGAAGATCAGAGGAAAATTGCCACATGCTTCCAACAGGGGGAGGGGAAAGTAACTGTTTTTAATCATGCCCAGAGCTTTCTGTTCTCCTTAACAAAAGACTGCCCTCAAGGGAATCTATTTTACCAGAGCTTAACCAAAAGACGGTTTACCAGAACCTAACAGACCTTAGGGAAGGGAAATGTTCAACATGGGGGTGAGCAGATATAAAATTTCAGCCCCTTCTAGCCTTCCTGCCTTACCAAACAAGTAGGAGAGACATGAGAAACACTTGTGAAGGTGGAAACCTAGAGACACAGGCTTACTAAAAGACTGAGACCTAATCAGAGGATTACAGAATGCTTCCCCTTCCCTGACACCTTACCACCACATTAATAAGCCTCCTATATAATTGCAAGTTACAGCTAAAAGGACAGCAAGCCTCAGACCCTACTTAAGGAATCTAAAGGGAAACCCAAAGATATCAGGGGAGACAAAAAAAGGGATAATACAGGAACTTTTAGCATCTGATACCTACAGCTACAGTAAACAAAAAATACAGCCTAATACCTAACCAGATAAACATGAAGCCTCACACTAAAGGCCTCTGTAAGCCTCAGTTCCTTTTACACAATACATCATGTCTGGATTTCAACAACAAAAACAACAAAAATGCAAGACACGCTAAAAGTAAAAACCTAGTCTAAAGAGTATGAGCACCAGACTCACACGACAGAGATCTTAGGTTTATCATACTGTGTATGTGAAGTAATTATGGCTAATATGCTAACAGCTCTCATGGAAAAAGAGACAGTATGCAAGAACAGAAGAGTTATGTAAGCAGAAATCTGGAATCTCTAAGAAAAACTTAAAAGGAAATGTTAGAAATCAAAAACACTGCAACAAAAATGTAGAATTTCTTTGATGTGCTCATCAGTATATTGCATACAGTCAAGGAAAGACTCAGTGAGCTTGAAGATATGACATTAGGAACTTCCCAAATTGAAAAGAGAAAATAAATGGAAAAAAAGGAACAAAATATCAGAGATCTTTTGGACAATAATAAGAGGTGTAATATACACATAATGAGGACATCAGAAGGAGAACAATGAAACAGAATAAATATTTAAATAATGGCTGAGAGTTTTCCAAAAATAATAACAGACATCAAATCAATGATCATAGGAACTCACAGAACACCAAAAAGGATAAATACCAAAAAAAAAAGCTACACCTATTTGTATCATATTCAAATTGCAGAAAATCAAAGACAAAGAGAAAATCTTGAAAGACTCCAGAGAAAAACAAAAACAAAACACAAATATACTTTATCTATAGAGGGACAAGGATAAAAATATCTTATACTTTTCATCAAACTAAGCTAGCAAAAAGAGAATGGAGAGAAATATTTAAAGTGTTGCAAGAAAAAAATAAACCAACCTAGAATTTTGTATCCAGAAAAACTATCCTTCAAAACTGAAAGAGATATAATGATTTCCTCAGATTAAAAAAAAAAAATTCGTTGCCAGTAGGCCTGCAGTGAAAGAAAATGTTAAAAGAAGTTCTTCAGAGAGAAGGAATAGGATACAGATCAGAAACCTAGATCTATATAAAGAGAATGGCATTAAAGAAGAAATAAATGAAGGTAAAATAAACTTTTCTTACTCTTAGTTGATATAACAGATAACAGTTTATTCATAATAATAATAGAAACAATGTATTCAGTGATTATAGCTTATAGGTAAGTGAAATGAATGACAACAATGCTATAAGTGACAGGAGGAAGGAATTGGGATTTCACTGTTATCAGATACCTGCACTACCCATGAAGTGGCATAGTGTTATTTGAAAGTACGCTTAGATTAGTGGTAAATGTATACTGCAAATTTTAAGACAATCACTAAAAATTTTTTTAAAGAAATATAATTGATACGCTAAGAAAGAAAAGAATACGGAATCATATTAAACATGTAGTTAAAGCCAGAGAAGGTAGGAAAAGAGTGGAAGGTGAAAAAGTACTAGGGCATTGAAGAGAAAATAGTTACAAATATGATTAATATTAAATGAAATACCGGTAATCACTTTAAATGTGAATGGTCTATTAATTAAAAGACAGAGACTGTCAGAGTGATTAAATAAACTGACCCAACTATAAGCTGTCAACAAGAAACTCATTTTAAATATAAAGATAAAGTAGACTGAAAATAAAGGGATGGAGAAAAGTGTATCATGCTAATACTAATCAAAGTAAAGCCAGAGAAGCTACATTAATCTGAGACAAAGCAGACTTCAGAGCAAGGAAATTACCAGGGGTAAAGAGAGCACTACATAATAATAAAGGGGTCAATAGCTAAGAAAACATAACAGTCTTTAATGAGTATGCACCTAACAACAGAGCAACAAAATATCAATACATGAGGCAAAAACAGAACTGCAAGGAGAAACAGACAAATCTACTTTTATACTTGCAGCTTGCAATACCATCTTATCAGTAACAGACAGATACAACAGGCTGAAAATCCATACCTTAACAAATTTAAAAGAACAGAAATCGTATGAAGTATACTCTCAGATCCCAATAGATTTAAACTATATTACTCTAATGCCAAAACTAGGCAAAGAAATATCTCTCACAAATAAGATGCAAAAATCCTCCACAAAATATTAACAAATTGAGTGAAACAATGTATAAAAATAATTATATATGATGACCAAGGAGGATTTATTCCAGGTATGCAATTCTGACTCAATATTTGGAAATCAATTAACGTAACTCAACAGACTAAAGAAAAAATCATTTGATCAATCAGAAATGCAGAAAAATTATTCAAAAAAATCCAAAATCCATTCATGATACAACTGTCAGCAAACCAAGAATAGTGCGAACTTCCTCAATTTGATAAAGGACATCTACAAAGAAACCAACAGATAACATCACACTTAATGGTAAGAAACTAAATGCTGTCATCCTCAGATTAGGAATACATCAAGGATGTTTCTTTTCACCACTCCTATCCAACATCATACTGGAACTCACAGCTAATGTAATAAGACAAGAAAAAGAAAGAAAAAGTATATAAATTGAGAAAAATAAACAAAACTATTCTTGTTGAACAACAACAGCAACAAAACTCCTGGAATTATAAGCTGGCTATAGCAAGGTTTCCAGATACAGGTTAATATACACAAGTCAATTGATTTCCTGTATGTCAGCAGTGAACAAGTGAAATTTGAAATTGAACACAATACCATTTATATTAGCACCAAAAATGAAATACTTAAGTATAACTCTTCAGACACAAGCGTCATCAAAGATATAATGTAGAGATTTTCCATGTTCATGGATAGGAAGGCTCAATATTGTTAAGCTGTTAGCTTTTTCCAACTTGATTCAATGCAATCCCAAGCAAAATTCCAATAAGCTATTTTGTGGATATTGACAAACTGGTTCTAAAGTTTATATAGAAAAGCAAAATACCTACATTAGCCAATAAAATATTGAAGAAAGAAAAACAAGGTCAGAGGACTGATGCTACCCAACTTCAAGGCTTCCTACAGAAATCAAGACAATTGGTGAAAGAATAGATAAGTAAGTCAATTGTAACAGAACAAAGAGATATAGACCTATAAAAATACAGTCAATGATCTCTGTCAAAAAAGCAAAAGCTATTCAATGGAGAAACGACAGTCTTTTCAACAAATAGTACTTATACAACTGGACAGCCAAATGCAAAAAAAAAGTGAATCTAGACCTGACACCTTACCAAGAATTAACACAGAATGGCTCATAGACCTAAATGTAAAATGCAAACTATAATTCTCCTAGATGGTAACATAGATGAACATCTAGGTGATTTTACGTTTGGTGCTGATTTTTCAGATAGAACACCAGAAGCACAATCCAAAAAAAAAATTGATAAGCTGGGTTTCATTAAGAAAAATACACACACAACTTCTGCTCTGTGAAAGACACTGTTAAGAGAGTGATAATACAAGCCACGGGCTGGGAGAAAATATTTACAGAACAGATATCTAAGATCTGTTATCCAAAACATACAAAGAACTCTTAAAACTTGACAATTAGAAAACAAATAACACAATTACAACGTGGGCAAAGATGTGAACAAATAACCTACCAAAGAAGTCATTTAGATGGCAAATAAGCATATGAAAAGATGTTCAGCATATAAATCATTAAGCAATTGTAAATTAAAACAACAGTGAGATATCACTACATACCTATAGCTAAAATTCAAACACTGAAAACAACAAATGATGTCAGGAATGTGGAGCAATGGGAAACCTGATTCGTAGCTGGTAGGAATGCAAAACACTACAGCCACTTTGAGGACGGTTTGGCAGTTTCTTACAAAGTTAAATTATAGTTTTACCATATGATCCAGCAATTGTGCTCTTAGGTACTTATCTAACAGTGTTGAAAATTTATGTTCCCACAAAAGTTATGCAGTAACCAACAGGTACTAAGTTGTTTCTACACAACTAATTAATAAACTGTTGGGCTTCTCTTGTGGTTTAGGATCATTATGAAAAAATTACTGAGACCATGCAAAACACCACGAACTTCTGTCTGAATTGTTTACAGAAGACTGTGTAAATACTTATCATAAGAAAGCAAACATGGCTATATTATTATCAAACAAAATAAACATTAGGCAAAAGAAATGTATTTTTAGAGATAAACAGTGTACTTTTATAGCTCATGTTTACCAGGAAGATATAACAAGTATAAATTTGTACACATTTAATAACATCATTTCCAAATATATAAACCAATCTGGCAAAACTACCTGTAAACACAAAGAAGTCCGTAATCACAGTGGGAAAATTTAACATACATCTCTTAGTAACACAGAATAAACGAAACTTCAATGGAATTGAAAAAGAATTGACTAACACAGTAAATATATTTGATCTAATAGATTTATACAAAAGATATGAGTAAACATTCATAAACCTAAGACAGAGGGTTTTTTTTCCACTTACTTTAATTAAAAATAAATCAATAATATTGAAATTTATCGTACTTACTATTTAGTGCTTTCATTGTGACAGCTCTAAGTTTCTTAGTTTGAGATTGGCTTTTTGACAATTCAACTTCATCCTCGGGTAATACGTCTTCTGCTTTCTGAGCTACGAGAAAGATGCTTTTAATCCATTAAATAGAGAACTGGATTTATTGAAAATCCTCTGTAATTCAAACACATGTCAATTATCCAGGAATATTTCTTCTCATGGTTTGAAACAATAAAGTCAAATACCACATTATTGAGATAGTGAATTACAGAGTGAGTATGCGAAGTGTAGAGACAATGGGAGTACTGTTCAAAAAGAAGAGTTTTATAAGGTATTCACATTTTAGGATTAAGTGCAATATTTTCATAAGAGATATATGAGTGAGAAAAAAAAGAAATGATAAATAATACATTCAAAATAAATTTAGAAGATTCAAAAGCAGATCAGGTAGGAAAGACAGAAAATACAGGCAATGGTATACTTACCTCCAAAATATCCATACTTCCAGTAAATACAAATGTATTCAATGCTCCATTTAAAGCACAAAGAGTGTTACATTGGATTAAAAAATAACCAATTATATACAGCTAAGTCATAATAATAGAAAAAGGTTAAAAATAAAGTGACGAAAAAATTATTCTATGCAAGTAGTTACATAAAGAAAGATACCACGCCAACATCAGACAAAATAGACTAAAGGCACAAAAAAATTACTACAAAATGTCCATCATAAAGACAGAAATTTCAGTTCACTAAGAATAGATAACAATTTAAAATGTGTATATTTATTATATATATATCTGTATGTAATATATAATCTATATGTAATACAGATTATGTGTCTGTATATTTTTATTTATAATAAAGCTTTAGAAACATAATTAACTTCACCTAATGGAGAATACATACACAAACACGTTGTATATGCTATGTATACCTATATGTATATATGATACACTATATAGCATGTATTTCTATGGTCAATTGAATAAATATTAAACAACCAGAGAAATTTAATTAAAAATCATTATATGATATTCTTACTACAAATCCTCACTTTTCTGGCAGTTCCAAGTGTCATAATTTGAGATGAGTTTTATAAGGTTTAAACTTTTTCTTTACATGAAAGATTTCATCTGATATCCATTTTCTCAGCTACAAGTATAGAGGCTCTTAATCCAATAAAAAGTAAAACAGCTGGATTGTAAAACCTCTGGATTATTAATGTATACCAAGAACAACTTAGTTTCCATTCAGCTTTACAACAACTTAAGCAAATACACACAATTTAAACAAATGATCAAACCGTCCTCCCCTTGCCCACCCCACCTCCAATCTTCTGGTGCATTTTCAAAATGGACTATGAAATTAAGCATAAAAATCATCGGAGTGCTCTCCTCAAAGTATGTGGAAGACTCTTGTTACTGAACACATACACCTAGAAAGTTGTAATTAGGGACTTCCCTGGTGGCGCAGTGGTTAAGAATCTGCCTGCCAATGCAGGGGTCATGAGTTCGACTCCTGGTCCGGGAAGATCCCACATGCTGCAGAGCAGCTAAGCCCGTGCACCACAACTACTAGAACCTGCGAGCCACAACTACTGAGCCCACGTGCCACAACTACTGAAGCCTGCGCACCTAGAGCCTGTGCTCCACAACAAGAGAAGCCACCACAATGAGAAGCCCGTGCACCGCAACAAAGAGTAGCCCCTGCTCACCGCAACTGGAGAAAGCCTGTGTGCAGCAACAAAGACCCAACGCAGCCAAAAATAAATAAATAAAACAAATAAATTTATTTAAAAAAAAAGAAAGTTGTAATTAGATTTTACTGTACTAAGGGTATTAATATTTTTAAAATATTAAAACATTTTTAACAACATATATGATTGATTTAAAAGTTAAACTAATTAGAAAGTAATAATTCAAAAATAAGGAAAGAAAATAGAAAGAAACCTGGACCAGGTAGGAAAAATACAAAGCGCCCAAAAAAGGAAATATTTAAATCTAAATATATTAGTAAGTACAGTAATTATAAGTGGATTACATGTTGTAGGGAGAGACAAAGAGAATCACACTGGATTTATAAGCAATTTAACTATAATTTATTTATGAGAGGTCACTGAATTATAAGAATATAGAAAATTGTAAAGTAAGGAAGTGAAAAAAGATATGCCTGCAAATACTAACCAAAATAAATCTGCAGGAGTTATGTCAATGTCATACAAAATAGGATTTTAGTCAAACGACCTTACTGGAGACAGGCTAAGATGGTACCTTTTATAAAAAGAAAATGTTGAGTCCATAAGGACTATCAAATATTTTTTTTTGTATACACCTAACAACATAGACAGTATAAGGAAAAAGGACAATACTACAAGAAGAAATAGATAAATCCACAATCATAGTGGGAGAATACATTCACTCCATAATCGACAAACAAAATTCAAGAAAATCAAGAAATAGGAATTTAAATAACACAGTAAAAATTTGACTTAGATGTCTGTAAGCTCACACATTCATGAATATAATTCTGCTTAAAACAATTAAAATGTAAAATAATTTTATAATACTCATAATTCAGTATTTACAACTTGAGTCTTTTCTTTCTAGCAGTTCCAAATGTCAGGCAAAAGACTTTCATCTGGTACCTCTTCCATTTTCTGAGCTTCAGGAAGAAAGGCTCACAAAAGCACTAAATAGAGAACCAGATCTGTGGTGGAACCTCTATATTTACAATATATGTTAGTTACCCAACAATATTTTATCTCATCTTTTAATGATATATACAAATCACTATTTGAAGTGTAAACATCATGTGAACACAACACTTTTCACACATGTATATATAAGCAGTTGTTACTTTTCAGATATACAGAAGCATTAAATGTATTTAATTTTGAAATATTATTATAAACATTATTATAAATACTTATGTTTTAAATTATTATTTTGTTTTACAGTATTCATATTTTTGAATAAAGTTTAAATTTTTGGTATTAAATATGGCTAATGAAAAATATATATAATGATAAAAAATAGAGTGAAAGAGTGAAAGAAACATCAGATACAAAAAGTGGTGGAATATAAAATGGTGGAATTACACTTAAAAATATCAATAATTGGTTTATATATGATTATGAGAGGTAATTAAAAGATCAGGCTGAATTCTAAAATATAGACAATTATAAGTTTCTTACAAACGATAGCGCAAAATAATAAATACACAGGAAAATTAAAGTAACATGATAAAAAAAAAATGTATCACGCAAATACCAACCAGAAGAAAATTTATGGAGCTACCCTGATAGCAGATAAGGTAGTTTTAAAGGAAAATAAACAAATAAAAACTATAAAAATGATGAAGTGGGTCTCTTCATTAGGACAAAATGTTCTGTCCCCCAAGAATGTTATCAATTTAAAATTTATATGCACATAAATAATAGAGTATCATAAGATATAAACCAAAGCTTGCCACGACTAAATAGAAAAATCCACAAAGTGTAAGATTTAACATATCTAATTCAGTGATTATAAAAGAAACAGATAAATCATCAATAAAGATCTAAAGTATGATGGGAATAACTACTAAAGAAGCAAATAGTTGAAGATATATTCATGAACAAAAAAGTGTTCTGAATTTAATTAAAAACAATTTATAAGATTTATGTTTAATTACTTACTATCAAGATTCTCCTGTCTGATAGCTCTAAGGTTCTTAGTTTGAGATTGGTTTCTTGAAAAAAAACCTTTCTTCTCAGGAGGTAGATTTTCAAGTGTTATCGTATCGTTTTTCTCGTTTTGAAGAGGAAATGCTAAGTAGAAAATGATACATGTATAATGGAACTTCTGGATATGCCAAATAATCAAATTTTCTTTCCATAAAGGTGAATTGAGAAAAATCATGTGAATAGTTTTCATGAGTGTGTGTGGAAGTAGTCAGTCTTGTTACTTAGTAATTATTGACTGCGCAAATACCAACCAAAAGGTATCATTACTTTTGCTTTTGTTCTCTAATTATCTTAGGGTATTCACACTTTAGGTCATTTAGTTTTACTTCTATGAAATATATGCTCAAATACATATTCATGAACCAAAGGAAAAAAAATCTTCTGATGAGTTTAATTTAAAATGACTTAAAGTTTCCTTTTATTATACTTACTATCGCGTCTCTCCTGTCTGGAAGTTATCTGTTTCTTTACTTGCAATTGGGGTTTTGAAACTGAAACTTGTTTCACAAGCACAGGATTTTTATCTGGTACTCCATAATAACCTATATAAAGAGATGCATTTAGTCCATTAAATGTCCAATCTCTAGATTTCAAATTTATAACAAGTGTACAGTAGCATTTTGTCTCATTTTTATAAAGTCATAAGTCAATTATTATAATGCTAGATCTGTCATAAAACTGGATGATGCTGAAGCTGTCTCATTATTTCATAAATATTCCTAAGCAACAAATACATTTCATATTGGTCTTCAGGTTTCATGGGTTATTTATGCTTTAGTTTAATACATAATAATAGACCAAGCAATGAAAATGCCTATGCAGAAGATCATTCATTAATTGCAAAACACTTACAACCATCTACATGTTCAAGCACAGGACATTGGTTGAATAAACTGATATATATACCACAACTATGGTATTGGTATAAGTACTGCTACAATGGTAGATAATTAAATAGATAAGATAGTATATAAACATCTGTACGCAGAGTGAGATATTCCCCTCTGTACTAATACATCAGATGTTTGCTGGATGACGTTTCATGGGGAAATGAAAGACTAGTTGAAACACTGGTGGAGCTCATGCCCTTTCGTGTTTAGACTCATATTATTGCAGTAAGTGAATAAAGGCTTGTTATTTTCAGTTTGGTTCATTTGGTTCGTTGTCTTTATAGACCACTGGTAGCTCTCTCTCAGTGACAAATGGTGGCAAGCAGGGTGGCCCAATTAAGCACAATGCCTTTCTGGGAAAGTAAAATGCATGAAGGCCCCCCAGGGCATTTTGGGCATTTTGGGGAGATGCTTGAGAAGACTACAAGGCTTCTTGGGAAGTACTAGCTGGTCATTTGCAGGAGTCTGAGGGTCCTAAAATGCACTTTGCCAGCCACAGCAATGAGTCTCAGGAAGTGCTGTCAAGAATGCCCTGGGGCACTGCTGGAGAGGGCTAGCAGATTGTTTATGCAAGCTTTGGGGGTTAGAGGGGTAACAGTGGTCCTTCTCTTTAGTCCCAGACTCCCTGCCAAAATGCCTGGTGGGTCAAATTAGGGATCCAACAGAGGGGCTCTGGGAAATCTAGGGAAGCAATTCCCTGGCTACTGCTATTGTCCTCTGATGATAGTACTAAGTACAAGCTAAGCTGCACTCAACCATTGCTGTCAGCTTTTTTTTTTTTTCCGATACGTGGGCCTCTCACTGTTGTGGCCTCTCCCGTTGCGGAGCACAGGCTCCGGACGCGCAGGCTCAGCGGCCATGGCTCATGGGCCCAGCCGCTCCGTGGCATGTGGGATCTTCCCGGACCGGGGCACGAACCTGTGTCCCCTGCATTTGCAGGCGGACTCTCAACCACTGCGCCACCAGGGAAGCCCTGCTGTCAGCTTTAATGAGGTCCCAGACAACGATGGACAGCCTACAATATAGTAAGTTATTGAGACTCATGATTTAATTAAATAAATATAGAACTCCTTGGGATTGCTTTGCCCAGTGATGTAAAGAGACCTTAGAGACCTGGGCTGTTCACTTGCATGATGAAGGAGGTCATCTTAAACTTCGTGAGGGACTATGATACTTTGTGGGCTGTGGTCACTCTAAGACCCCTTTTTAAGTCTGCCCTGACAGCAGAAAGTTTGCTCAAGGAGGAGGAAGAAAAAGGGAAGATGAGAGGCAAATACCAAGACGCTCTCCTTCCTCAGCTGGGAACTGTTCATGCTCTGACGGCTTTCCGCCTGAACCTATCACTAAAATCATGTTTGGACCACCAATGCAGAGTCTAGAGCAGCCCTGTTAATCATGCTATGATAATGAGTAAGAACAGTAGATAAGATTGTTAACCAGCTCACATTTCTAGGTTTATTTGTGCTACTCCTGCTGGTTATCGAACTAAATCAAACTTCTTCATCAGGTCAGGTGACAATGTTCTGCAACAAAATCCAGAACCTAACGGGCATATTTTCAGGTACGGAGAAAACAGCTTCTGCCCAAATAGTGAAGACTGACTGACAAAGAGAGCAATATAAAACGGTAACCATGTGCTCTCCCCTGGATGATGCTTCTAGAGAAGCCCTCTGAGTCTGGTTATTCAAAGAGGAGATTGATGACCAGATATTAGGCTATAAGGGCCACAAAAGGTAGCCCCATTAGGGTCTGCATGTTAACAAGTGCTATGATTAATGAAAGTGTTATCCCCTCGGCTTCTCCCTGTGAATATGAAGATGAACAGGTGAGCCCTTCTAACGTGTACTGCGAACTCTCAACTTTCAACAACAAAGGCCAGGTCCCAATATCCCCAGTAGGGACCAGAGGTTGTATCCCAGGGTCAGAGTTCAATGGGGAGGTAGGGAAGAATTATATTTCTGGGCCTTTTGGATACTAGCACAGAGGCGACTGTGACGCACAAACCCCATCAGCAGAATGAGGGGAAAACAAATAATGTCTCTGATTTTGGGTCTGAGGTCACTACCAGTTGGACCCTTACCTAGACCCACTGTGGATGGGTCTCTGTGGCCAACTCCAAACTCCAAATAAAACCTTTTTATGGCATTCACTACTGAATGTATTACCAATATAGATGTATTGTCTAAGTGAACACCTGCTCACATTTGCCCACAAGCGCCGAAGAAAACTGCTCCAGTTAACACAATTTTAGTGCGGTATATGGAAGACCACAAACCTCCCTGACTAGCAGCCCCTAGTGCTGTTGTTTCTCAAAAATAGTAGCAACTGCCTAGAGTGAAAAAGAAAAAAGCAATGCCTTCATTGCTGAGTTTAAGAACAACAAAGTTCTTCATGAGACTAATTCTCCACTCAATAGCCCTATCTCACCTGTGCACATGGCCTTAGGGGCACGGAGTCTCAAGGGATTATCGGCAGCTCAACACTGTAGCAAAACTCTAAGCACTGGCAGTACCTGACTTTGAAACTGTCACAGAGGCTACTGCCCAAGATAAAGAGACTTGGTGTTCAACAAATGACATCACTGTCCACGTGGATAATCCAGGATCAGTTTATGTGGAATGGGGTGCAATATACGACTAATGTCCTTCCACAAGTCCTAAATTCCCCTACTATTTGTCATCAGATATAATAAGACCTAGAAAAAGTCTGGCTACTGGAAGGAACACTAGCCTTCCACAAAACTGAAGATGTCTTCCTGGTGGTCCCAGACAAGGTCATTACCCAATAAGGACTGGTCACTCTGCAGACTCACATGGGGCAACAGACTCACATGGGGCAACATGACTGAGCCATTAACACAAGGTACCAGGATCTATCATCCAAGTGAAATTCCTAGGCATGATCTGGAAAGGGTGACAACATCCTATTCCAGAGGAGATGATTGCCAATATTTGATCCTCTCAACTCCCCCAAATAAAAAAGAGATCCAGCAATTGGTTGTACTTTTCTGGTACTGGCACTTTCCACGCAGGGAACTTGATGGC
Source organism: Delphinapterus leucas (assembly GCF_059928025.1). Taxonomy (NCBI): domain Eukaryota; kingdom Metazoa; phylum Chordata; class Mammalia; order Artiodactyla; family Monodontidae; genus Delphinapterus; species Delphinapterus leucas. Next base: position 16,342,171 of record NC_143130.1, on the reverse strand, counting down.
ACCTATCTATGAGGTTACCAAGACGACCTCGCCCTTGTGTGGGGCTGGATTAACAGAATACGCTGGTGCGGGTGCGGGGAGTCTCTAGCAAGCCTCCCAGGCTGCCCCTCCCCTAAGCCTCTCTGATTCCTATTTGCTGTTTTAGTTACAGATCTCAAAAACTTCTCGGTTTGTCAATTGGCGCCTATGGCAGAGTGGCCCTGATACTGGTCAGAAGTGCCCACTGGGCATAATTTCCTGGAACCTGTAATCGCCCAGAATCATCTAAAAGGTACACACACTTTGAGATACTATTGGACAGTTATTGGTCCTTGGTGGATACTGAGTGCATGTCCTATGGCTGTTAAATAATCTTATGACTAGAAATTCCAATCTGAAGGTATTAACACTTTTGATTTTGTTCTCTAGTTATCTTAGGGTATTCACAGTTTAGGTCATTTATTTTTACTTCTATAAAATATACACTCAAATACATATTCATGAACCAAAGAAAAAAGATCTTCTGATGAGTTTAAAATAATTTAGAGTTACCCATAATTATTATACTTACTATGACTCCTCTCCTTTCTGTAAGGTATTTGTTTCTCTACTTGCATTTGGGGTTTTGACACTGAATCTTGATTTACAAGCATAAGGTTTTCACCCAGTACTCCGATATGACCTACATAAAGAGATCCATTTAGTCCACTAAATGGGAAAACAGATCCATTGTGAAATCTCTAGATTTCAAATTTATAACAAGTGTACAGTAGCATTTTCTCTCATTTTTAAAGTTATCAATGAACTGCCATAATGTTAGGTCTTACACGAAAATAAGAAAAGTTTTAATGGGTGTTACTGAAACTGTCTCATTATTTCATAGATATCTTGAGGAAGCAAATATATTTCATACTAATCTCTACTTTTGGGGTATGTATACATTACATAAATACACAATAGTAGATGAAACAATAAAAATACATATGTACAAGGTTGTTCATTACAGTATTATTTGTAATTGCAAAATATTTTAAACCACCTAAATGTTCAAGAATAGGATATTGGTTGAATAAACCAAGGTGTATACAATAAATTACAGTATAGTATAAACTATGGTATATAATGTGGTGCTATTTTACATATTTATGTAAAAATTTTTAAAAGATTTTTATAAACTACATGGAGGAATTTCTAGGAGGTAATGTTAAGTGGAAAAAAATTTTTAAAGGTTATCTAGTACACTAACTTTTGGCTCAGAAAGCAGTGATCGGAAGAAATGAGAAATAGATATTAACTTTACAAGATGAAGCACAGAAAAGATAAGCAAAAAAATCATGTAGTTGGTTACCTGCCAGAAGACAGGGTGGGAGAAAGGACTGGGGAATGCATGGGAAGGACTGGGGAAGAAACGACGCTCTTAAGTATACCTTTGGTATAATATTTACTTCTGGAAGTAGGTCAATGTTCCATACATTCCAAAAATAAAACTAAATCAACAAGGATAAGAAGAAGAAATGAAAAAACATAATGAAATGAACCTACTGAAGGGTGGAAAAAAAAAACTGATTCAAATTAGTCATAAATAGTGTTTGAAACATACCCTCAGACTTGGGCAAGAGTATGGGGTACAGACAGAAAGCAAATCACTAAATCTTCCTAGTAGGCTTTTTTTTTAGTGGTATGTGCTAAGTAATTCTGTAACAAGGGTTGAAGCATTGTAGAGTTAAGCAAATACATAACTCTGCTGATGTTTTAAGAGTCAGGATTAACACCCTGGAAGAAAGGACATACACATATGAAATGGAGGAAGGCAAGAAGGAGACCTGAGGGACTAGAACTGAAGGTGTCCGAGAGTCCTCATGATTTCTAAAATATATGTGCATATAACATATGCATATATGTGTGCACATGCACATGTATGTGTGTATGAATATATGTACGTGTGTGTCAAAACTAAGGAGTGTGGATCCAAGTGAAAATCCTATGTGTCATCTTACCTGGCAGTTACCATGGGAGAAAGCTTCCTACCCACACTAGACCGACTGCACAGCCAGTATATTCATGGGTTCAGGCCCCTCCAGGCCAACCACAGTCTTACACAGCCCCAGTCAAGGGCTCAAATGATACACTGTACTGTTCAGGTGACTCTGCTTTGACAACCTTACTGGGGAGCCTTGAAGACAATTTTCTCCTATCTGACGCAGTTTTCACTACTTTTCCATTCCTAGACCTTCCTGCATTCCCTACCTCCTGGGTCCATAAAATGGCAAGAGCCTTTAGTTTAGGGCTCCTTTGGCAATGAGACAACCCCCCAACCATTTCTGATAAAACATCTCTTACCTGGGGCCTTCAGTGGGGAAAAATGGAATAATAAAGCTGGGACCTTTCCTGTTTAGACTCATACTTATGCTATCACAGTAATCGAATAAAGGTTTAATTGTTATTTTCAGTTTGGCTTGTTATAATTGACCAACTCAACAACTGGCAGTGCTTTCTCTGACAAATTGGTGCAGTGAGCAGGATGGATAGTACAGGCACACCTTGGAGATGTCACGGGTTCAGTTCCAGACCCCCGCAACAAAGCGAATATTTCAATAAAGCGAGTCATACGAATTTTTTGGTTTCCCAGTGCACATATAAAAGCTATGTTTACACGATACAGTAGTCTATTAATTGTGCAACAGCATTATGTCTATAAAAATCAATGTACATATCTTATTTTAAAAATACTTTATGGCTACAAAATGCTAGCCATCATCTGAGCCTTCAGCTAGTCCTAATCTTTTTGCCACTGAAGGGTCTTGCCTCGATGTTGATGGCTGCTGGCTGATCAGGGTGGTGGTTGCTGAAGGCTGGGGTGGCTGTGGCGATTTCTTAAAATAAGACCACAGTGAAGTTTGGCTCATTGGTTGACTCTTCTTTTCATGAATGATTTCTCTGTAGCATGCAATGCTGTTTGATAGCATGCAGAACTTCTTTCAAAATGAGAGTCAATCCTCTCAAAAGTTGCTGCTGCTTTATCAACTAAGTTCATATAATATTCTAAATCCCTTGTTGTCATTCCAGCAATCTTCACATCATCTTCACCAGGAGTAGATTCCACCTCAAGAAACCACTTTCTTTCCTCAACCATAAGAAGCAACTCTTCATTCATTAAAATCTTCTCATGAGATTTTAGCAATTCAGTTGCCTCTTCAGTCTCTACTTCTAATTCTAGTTTTCTTGCTATTTCCACCACATCTGTAGTTGCTTCCTCCACTGAAGTCTTGAATTCTTCAAAGTCATCCATGAGGGCTGGAATCAACTCCTTCCAAACTTCCCTTAATGTTGACATTTTGACCTCTTCCCAAGAATCGTGAATGTTCTTAATGGCATCTAGATTGGTGAATCCTTTCCAGAAGGTTTTCAATTTACTTTGCCCAGATCCATCAGAGGAATCACTATCTATGGCAGCTATAGCTTTACAAAATGTATTTCTTAAATAATAAGACTTGAAAATTGAAATTACTCCTTCATCCATGGGCTGCAGGATGGATGTTGTGTTAGCAGGCATGAAAACATTAATCCTGTTGTACAGCTCCAGAAGAGTTCTTGGGTGAACAGGTGCGTTATCAGTGAGCAGTAATATTTTGAAATTTTCTGAGCAGTAGGTCTCAACAGTGGGCTTAAAATATGTAGTAAACCATTTTGCAAACACATGTGCTATTATTTGGACTTTGTTGTCCATTTACAGATCACAGGCAGAGTAGATTTAGCATAATTCTTAAGGGCCTTAGGATTTTCAGAATGATAAATGAGCATTGGCTTCAACTTCAAGTTACCAGCTGCATTAGCCCCTAACAAGAGTCAGCCTGTACTTTGAAGTTTTGAAGCCAGGCATTGACTTCTCCTCTCTAACTCTGAAAGTCCTAGATGGCATCTTCTTCCAATAGGGGGCCGTTTCATCTACATTGAAAATCTAATGTTTAGTGTAGCCACCTTCATTAATTATCTTAGCTAGATCTCCTGGGTGACTTGCTGCAGCTTCTACGTAAGCACTTGCTGATTCCCCTTGCACTTTTGTGTTATGGAGATGGCTTCTTTCCTTAAACATCATGAGACAACTTCTGCTAGCTTCAAACTTTTCTTCTGTAGCTTCCTCACCTCTCTTGGCCTTCACAGAATTGAAGAGAGTTAGGGCCTTGCTCTGGATTAGGCTTTCGCTTAAGCAAATGTTGTGGCTGGTTTCACATCTTCTGTCCAGACCACTGAAATTTTATCCGTATCAGCAATAAGGCTGTCTCGCTTTCCTATTATTTGTGTGTTCACTAGAGTAGCACTTTTAGCTTCCTTCAAGAACTTTTCCTTTGCATTCACAACTTGGCTATAGTTTGGAGCAAGAGGACTAGCTTTTGGCCTTTCTCAGCTTTCGACATGCCCTCCTCACTTAGCTTAATCACTTCTAGCTTTTGATTTAAACTAACGTGCAACTCCTCCTTTCAGTTGAACATACAGAGGCCATTGTAGGGTTATTAATTGGCCTAATTTCAATATTGTTCTGTCTGAGGAAACAGGGAGGCTGGAGGAGAGGGAGAGAGATGGTAGAGCAGTCAGGACACACGTAACACTTATCAATTAAGTTTGCCATCTATATGCGTGTGGTTTGTGGTGTCCCAAAACAACTACAATAATAACATCAAAGCTCACTGATCACAGATCACCATAACAAATATAATAATAATGAAAAAGTTTGAATATTGTAAGAATTACCAAAATGTGACACAGAGACATGAGGTGAGCAAATGCTTTTGGAAAAACGGCACCGATAGACTTGCTTGATGCAAGGTTGCCACAATCCTTCAATCTGTAAAAAATGCAGCATCTGCGAAATGCAATAAAATGAGGTATGCCTGTCAAGCACAGTGCCTTTCTAGGAAAGCAAAACTCTGAAGATCCCATGGGGCACTTTTGAGAGGTGTTAGAGAGGTCCATCAGACACTCTCAAGTGATACTAATGGATCACATGGGTGCTTCATCAGTCATGCTAATGTGTCTCAAAAAGGACTAGTGGACCCTGGGGTTTCTTTGGGGAGTGCTAGTGACTTTTTACATAAGCTTTTCAGGTATAAGGGGGAACAGCGGTCCTTCCATTTAGTTTCCACCCCCTTGCCCAAACTTGACTCAACTCCATGAGTCAAATTACAGATCCAAAAGAGACACTCATAGGGAAGCAATTCTCTAGCTACTGATGGGAACAAAATTCGTTCCTCCAGTGATGGGAACAAAATTTGTCAGAGACCCTGAATTGCATCCCAGTACTACTGTTAACTGTAAGCATGTCCCTGGCACCAAAAGACAGCCTAAAACAAAGTGAATTTTTGTTGGGACTTATGCCTAAAATGTAAAATAATGAAGAGCCTTTTGGGATTACTTCACCCCAGCAATCTGAAGCTCTCAGAGACTTGGGTAGTTTGCCTCCAAGATGGAGGAGGTAATCTTGTTTTACTTACTAAGGGAATGGTACCTCTGGTATGTGACCCCCACTTTCAGAGTACAAGACAGCAGCTACTTTGCCTAAAGAAGAAGATGGCACTGGGATGAAAGGATACAAGCACTCAAGATCATCTGGGCTCTGAGAGATTTGACCCCATGCACCATGAGTTCCTTGCCACTAAACAGCATGGTTGAATTATACTTCCAGTGGATATAGTTTCCTTGTGAGCCACCCTAGTAGTGTCTTAGATGTACAAATGTGGGGTAAGAACAATAGATGATGAGACTGTCAACAAGACTCAGATTTCCAGGTTTGTTCACATTAACTTCTTCTGGTTACTGAGCTCAATTAAACCTCCTCACAAGGCCACGTTGATCATTCTGTAACAGTCCAGATCTTCACTGACAAATCACTGAGTTAAAAAAATGTGGCTACTGCCCAGAAGGCAAAGACCAACCAGTAGAAAGAGCAATGTAAAAATGGTAAGCCTGTTCCCCCTCTTAGACCATTTGGGCTAGATCCTTCCCAAAGAGATCTCTGGATCTAGGTTACTCAACAAAAGCTTCCCAAAGAGGAGACTGATGGACTTTCCCACCAAGAACTTATGGTCTTAGAGTGAGTGGGCCATGGGATCCACTAGGCTGCTCCACTAGAGTCTGCAAGGTCATGGCCTTACGATTAATACAAGTGCTATTCCCCCTGCTCCTCCCAGTGAACCTGGGGGTAGGGGTGGGGAATTAAAATCCCCTATTAACTTTTAACCAAGTTTTTCAGCTTTTAAAAATAAGTAAGACTAGTGGTTGGGCCAAGGTTTCTATGTCTCTAGTGGGGAACAATGGTCCTATATCAGGTTAAGAGTTCAATGGGGAGCTAGGGGAGAACCGCATTTATTGGGTCTCCTGGATACTGGTGCATAGTTAACTGTGGCCTCCACAATCCCTGACACTACAATGAGGAGGTTATAGGTTAAATTGTTCCCACTTCTCCTCTACCAAGAGGGAATTCTAATCCCACAGTACCTTAGAATGTGACCTTATTTAGAAATAGGGTCTTTACAGAGGTAATCAAGTTAACATGAGGTTATCAGAGTGGGTCCTAGTCCTTATAAAAATGGGAAATCTGAGCACAGAGACAGACAAACATATGGGGAGAGCACCTTGTGAAGATGAAGGCATAGATCAGGGTGATGAACCTACAAGCCAAGGAATGTCAAATGTTGCCAGAAAACCACCAGAAGGTAGGACAGAGGCAAAAAACAGTTTTTTGCTCGAGTCCTCAGAAGAAAACAACCCTACCAATATCTAATCCCACACTTCTACCATCCTGATTGTAGGACAATATTTTTTTAAGCCATTCAGTTTGTGGTCCTTTGTTATAGCAGTCCAAGCAAACTCATATAGATTTCCGGTACTGGGAAGTGGGCTACTGCTGTAAAAAAATACTTTAAAATGTTGAAGCCAAAGAACACCAAATATTGCCAGCAAACCACCAAAAGCTAGAACAGAAGTATTGAACAGATTATCAATAACAATCCCTCAGAAGTAACCATCCCTGCTGACACCCTGATATCAGACTTCTAGCCTCCAGAACTCTGAGACAATAAATTTCTGTGTTTTAAGTCAATGAGTTTGTGGTACGTTGTTACAGCAGTGCTAGGAATCTAATACAAAGAAGAAACAAACAATGCTCTCTGGTTTTGAGTCTCAGTCCAACACCATCAGAACCTTTACCAGATACAACTATAAGTGGGCCCCACTGCAGCATTACAATTGTTATGACCACCATTGTAATGGCTCCCACTATTGAATATATATTGGTACAGATGTACTGTCTAAGTGTATCCCTGCTTGAATTCACTCCAAAGTCCTGAAGGTAGTTGCTGCAGTTAGGGACATTTTATGGCATGTGGGGACCATAAACCTACCCTCCTAACACTGTGCAGTTCTACTGTTTACCAGTAAGGTATCAATGGACTAGCAGAGAAAAGATATAGCTATCCTAATTGCTGAGCTTAATGGAGCCACAGTTTTCTGAGACTAATTCTCCATTCAGTAGCCCTGTTTGACCTGTGCACCTGGCCTCAGTCGCATAGAGACTCAACTGATCGTGGCTCAATGCTGTAGTGCAGCCCTGGGCACTGGCACTAACTGACTTTGGGACTGTCACAGAGGCTACTGCCCAAGATGAAGAAGCTTGGTGTACTACAACTGACATCTCAAACTCTCTCTTCAGTATCACTGTCCACACAGATGATCAGGATAGGTATAGATATAGGAATAGGTATAAGTATACATATAAAAACTGGGGAGAGTCTGACTCCAGGCCAAAATTCTATGTGTGATCTTTCAGGCTCAATTACAATTACAATTATCTGGCAGCTGTCATGGGGAAAAACTTCACACCCCATACTATATTTGAGGCACAGCCAGTGCACTGCAGGCGTTGGAGGTAGTTGCAGTCATGGACTAAGATCCATCCAGACTGGCATATCTGCATTCTAGCCCAAGTGTATCCATTGGGAAAACTCCTTATGAGGCAGAGGAGACCTCAGGTGAGGCATTATACTGTTCAGAACTTCTGCCTAGACCATCTTACTGGGTGGCCTTAAAAACTCTTTCTCCATTCTGGTTCAACACTTTTCCATTCTAAGCCCTCTCTCCTCTACTTCCTCATGGCACTTGGGTCCATAAAACATCAGAGGCTTTTGGGGGAACTTAGTCCACAGTAAGATGTTCCTCTCATCTGCTCTGATGCACATGACCCACCTCTGGGCCATTCTGGGGCAAATAAAACATTGGTGGAGCTAGGGCCCTTTCTTGTTTAGGCTCTTGCTTATACTATCTCAGTAAATAAATAAATACTTAATTGTTACTTTCAGTTAGTCTTAATTTACCAACTAAAAACTGGCAGCTCACTTTTTGACAAACTGACACACTGAGCAGGCGGTCAATGAAACACAATGCTCTTCTAGAAAAGCAAAATACTGAAACTTCTACTGGGCAATTTTGGGAGATATGAAAAAAGTCTCTGGGGGTGCTCTGACATAGTACTAGTGGATTGTTTGCATGAGTCCAGCAGGGCTCATTATCAGCTATGCCAGTGATTCTCAGGCAGTGACAGTGGATGCCACAAAACACTCTTGGGGAGTGCTAGTGGATTGTTTACATAAGATTTTCAGTACTCAGGGGAATGGTCCTTCCCTTGAGCTCCCAACTCCCTGGCTGAGTTCCCATAGTAAGTCCAATTAGAGAACCAACAGAGGGACTCTAAAAAAGCTAGGGAAGCAATTCCCTAGATGCTGATTATTGTTCTCTGATGATGGATCCAACAATCAGAGACTCTGTGAGTTGAACTGTATCCAATGACTACTGTTATCTCCAAGCACATTCTTGGTGCCAAAACAGAGCCCAGAACACAGCAGTTACTAAAGCTTGTCCCTTTAATTAAAAATAATGTAGAGCCCTTTGGAATCACTTTATCCAGTGACCTGAAGAGACCTTAGAGCCTTGGGTAGTTTGATTCCTTAACGAAGGAGGTAATCTTATTAATAAACTTAGCAAGAATGGTGCCTGGTGGTATCCATCAATACAGATCCTTCCCACTTTTACTCAGACCTCTAAGCTTTCATAAATAAACGTGACTAGAGGTTAGACAAGGTCTCTATGTCGCCAGTGGGGAACTGAGGACATATGCTAAGGTCAGAGTTCAAACTGTGGAGGGGAAATATTGCATTTCTTGGGCCTTTTGGATACTGGTGAATAAATTTCTGGGATTTCGACAGTCCCTTATAAAAGGATAAGGAGGAAACAGATAATTCTCTGTAGTTTTAGTCCACCCACCACTAGGACTCTTTTCCAAACCCAACTATGAGTGAATACCCTTTGGACTACTACAAACCTCCATTATTGTGGTTTCTACCACCGAATATGTTATTGGTAGAAATGTACTTTTTATATCAAGCAGCACTAACCACCCCCCACCAAGGTAAGATTTAAAGTTAGGGTATTTTAGTGGGGTATGTGAAAGATTATGATCTACCAAATTACTGGCAGCTAGCACCTCTGTCTACCAAAAACAAAGTCACAGGCCTTGGTAATAAAAAGGGGCAACTGTCTTCATTGTTGAGCTTTCAAAGGCCAACAAATATCTGTAAACTATTTCTCCATTCAGTAACTCCACCTGGACTGTGTGCAAGACCTTTGGTGCCCAGACTCTAAACTGATTAGGGTTACACAAAGCACTACAGCTACCTATGGCACCAGTGGTACCTGACATTGTGACAGTTATAGAGGTTATCATCCAAGATAAAGAATCTTGGTGTCCTGTGGTTGACATCACAAATGCCCTTCTCAGCATCCCTCTCCATATGCACGTTCAGAATTAGTTTGTTGTACGCAATATGGGTTGTATTACACCACTAATGTCCTTCCATGAGACTCCCTAAATTCTCTACCTGTAATAATGCATAGGTAAAGACTTGGAAAAAGTCCTGCTCCTTGAGGGAGCACTAACCTTCCACTCTATTGATGAAATCATCCTAGTGGGCTCAGACAAGGGCACTACCCAAAAAGAATTGGATATCCTGTTCACCTACAAGTATCATGTAGCTAGGCTGTTATTAACAAGGTACATGGACCTAAAAATGAAGTAAAATTCCTGGGCATGATCTGTAAGGGCATAATCCAGGGAAGATGACTGTCATGCTTTCGGCCCTCTCTGTCCCCCTAAATAAAAACCATCTGAGCAATTGGTGGGACTATACAGATACCGCCACACTCTCACAGGGATCACACAGCACCCGACAATCAGGTTACCATAAAGATGACTACATTTGACTGGGGCCTTGATGGACAGGATCCCCTGGAAGCCATTCAACTGACTACCCCAGATGCCCTTTTTGTGGACCCCTCTGATTTTCGTTTGCTATTTCAGTTAGGACTCTCAGTAACATCTCTCTTTGCCTACTGGAATCTATGGCAGAAGGCCACTACCATACATCAGAGGCATTCAATGGACTTTGGGTCCACAGTCTGCCAGAGCTGGCTAAAAATTGCATATCCTTTATGAGACAGTTGGTGCATATCCTTTATGGGACAATTATTGGTCTGTTATTGGCCTTGAGAGCATGACCTTGGTCATGTAATAATCTTAGGACAAGAAATTCCAACCAAAACATAGAATACATTTGCTTTTGTTCTATAGCTTTGTTAGGGTATTCATATTTTATGTCAAAGTTTAAAACGTCTATAAAATATATGTACAAAGACACATTCATGAACCAAATAAAGTTCTTCTGATGTATTTAATTTAAAACTCTATAGAAAAGGACTTGGGATTAGCTCAAGATGGTGGAGTAGGAGGACATGATTTCACCCCCTTCTTACAGAACCACCAAAATTACAACTAACTGCTGAACAACCACCAATGAAAAAAAGCTTGAACCTACCAAAAGAAAGATACCCTATATCCAAAGACAAAGAAGAAGCCAAAACGAGATGGTAGGAGGGGCACAATCACAATAAAATCAAATCCCATACCCACCAGGAATCCAAACACAACACTAAAGTTAGTCATCGAATCACAAAGAGAACAAAAGAGGGAGGGAAGAAAAAAGACCTACAAAAACAAATCCAAAACAAGTAACAAAAAGGCAATAAGAACATACATATCGATAATTACCTTAAACATAAACGGATTAAATGCTCCAACCATAAGACATAGACTGGCTGAATAGATACAAACATAAAATCCATATACATGCTGTCTGCAAGAGACCCACTTCAGATCTAGGGACACATACAGACTAAAAGTGACGGGATGGAAAAAGATATTCCACGCAAATAGAAATCAAAAGAAAGCTGGAATAGCAATACTCCTATCAGACAAAATAGACTTTAAAATAAGGACTGTTTTACAGAGTCAAAGAAGGACACTACAATAAATAAAGACACAAAGAAGGACACTACATAATGATCAAGGAATTAATCCAAGAATAAGATATAACAACTGTAAATATATATGCACCCAATATAGGAGCACCTCGATATATAAAGCAAATACTAACAGCCATAAAGGGAGAAATCAACAGCAACACAGTAATAGTGGGGGACTTTAACACCCCACTTTCATTAATGGACAGCTCATCCAGATAGAAAATTAATAAGGAAATACAGGCCTTAAATGACACATTAGACAGATGGACTTAATTGATATTTCTAGAGCATTCCATCCAAAAGCAGCAGCACATTCTTCTCATGTGCACACAGAACATTCACCAGGACTGAACACATGCTGGGCCACAAAGCGAGCCTTGGTAAATTTAAGAAAACTGAAATCATATCAATCATCTTTTGTGACCACAGCACTATGAAATTAGAAATAAACTACAAGAAAAAAAAAACTGTAAAAAACACGAACACGTGGAGGCTAAAAATATGCAACTAAACAACCAATGGCTCACTGAAGAAATCAAAGAGGAAACCAAAAAATGCCTACAGACAAATAAACATGAAAGCACAATGATCCTATGAGAGGCAGTAAAAGCAGTTCTAAGAAGGAATTTTATAGCAATACAATCTTACCTCAGGAAACAAGAAAAATCTCAATTAAACAACCTAAACTTATGCCTAAAGGAACTAGAGAAAGAAAACAAACAAAACCTAGCTAGTAGACGATCAGAGAAGAAATAAATGAAATAGAGATGAAAAAAACAACAGCAAAGATCAATGAAACTAAAAGCTGGTTCTTTGAAAAGATAAACAACATTGATAAACCTTTAACCAGACTCATCAAGAAAAAAAGGAGAGGACTCAAATCACTAAAATTAGAAATGAAAGAGGAGAAGTTGTGACACCACAGAGATACAAAGAATCATAAGAGACTACTACAAGCAACTATATGCCAATAAAATGGACAGCCTGGAAGAAATGGACAAATTCTTAGAAACGTACAGTCTACCATGATTGAACCAGGAAGAAACAGAAAATATGAACAGGCCAATCTTAAGTACTGAAATTGAAACTCTGATTAAAAAACTCCCAACAAACGAAAGTCCAGGGTCAGGTGGCTTCACAGACAAATTCTATCAAACATTTAGAGAAGAGTTAACACCTATCCTGAAACTGTTCCAAAAAACTGCAGAGGAAGGAAAACTCCCAAACTCATTCTATGAGGCCACCATTACTGTGATACCAAAACCAAACAAGGATACCACACAAAAAAGAAAACTACAGGCCAATATCACTGATGAACACAGACACAAAAATCCTCAACAAAATACTAGCAACCTGAATCCAACAATATAGTAAACAGATTGTACACCATGATCAAGGGGGATTTACCCCAGGGAAGCAAGGATTTTTCAAGATCCACAAATCAATGAGTGTGATACATCACATCAATAAACTGAAGAATAAAAACCGTATGATCATCTCGATAGATGCAGAAAAAGGTTTTAAGAAAATTCAATACCTATTTGTGATAAAAACGCTCCAGAAAGTGGGCACAGAGGGCACATACCTCAACATAATAAAGGCCATATACGACAAACCTACAGATAACATCAAACTCGACGGTGAAAAGCTGAAAACATTTCTTCTAAGATCAGGAACAAGATAAGGATGTCCACTCTCACCACTTTTATTCAACATAGCTTTGGAAGTCCTAGCTACAGAAGTCAGAGAAGAAAAAGAAATCCAAATTGGAAAAGAAGAAATTAAACTGTCACTGTTTGCAGATGACATAATACTATAGATAGAAAATCCTAAAGATGCTACCAGAAAACTACTAGAGCTCATCAAAGAATCTGGTAAATCTGCAGGTTACAAAATTAATACACAGAAATCTGTTGCATTTCTATACACTGACAATGAAAGATCAGAAAGAGAAATTAAAGGAACAATCCCATTTACCATCACATCAAAAAGAATAAAATGCCTGAAAATAAACCTACCTAAGGAGGCAAAAAACCTGTACTCCGAAAATTATAAGACGCTGATGAAAGAAATAGAAGTTGACACAAACAGACGGAAAGATATACCATATTCTTGGCTTGGCAGAATCAATATTGGCAAAATGACTATACTACCCAAGGCAATCTACAGATTCAATGCAACCCCTATCAAATTACCAATGGCATTTTTCACAGAACTAGAACAAAAAATCTTAAAATATGTGTGGAGACACAAAAGACCCCGAATAGCCAAAGCGATCTTGAGAGAGAAAAACAGAGCTGGAGGAATCAAGCTCCCTGATGTAAGACTATACTACAAAACTATAGTCATTAAAACAGTATGGTACTGGAAAAAAATGGGAATATAGATCAATGGAATAGGGTAGGAGGCCCAGAAATAAACCCATGCACCTATGGCCAATTAATCTATGACAAAGGAGGCAAGACTATACAATGGAGGAAAGACAGTCTCCTCAATCAATGGTGCTGTGATAACTGGACAGCTACATGTAAAAAAACGAAGTTAGAACACTCTTTAACACCATACACAAAAATAAAATGGATTAAAGACCTAAATGTAATACTGGACACTATAAAACTCTTAGAGGAAAACATAGGCAGAACACTCTCTGACATAAATGGCAGCAATACCTTTTTTGATCCGTCTCCCAGAGTAATGGAAATAAAAACAAAAATAAACAAACGGGACCTAACTAAACTCAAACTTTTGCACATCAAAGGAAACCATAAACAAAACAAAAAGACAACTCACAGAATGGGAGAAAATATCTGCAAACGAAGCAACCAACAAGGGATTAGTCTTCAAAATTTACAAACAGCTCATGTGGCTTAATAGCATAAAAACAAACAACCCCAATAAAAAAAAATGGGCAGAAGACCTAAATAGACATTTCTCCAAAGAAGACATACAGATGGCCAAGAGGTACATGAAAAGATGTTCAACATCACTAATTATGAGAGAAATGCAAATCAAAACCACAATAAGACATCACCTCACACCAGCCAGAATGGCTGTTTTTGCACCAGTGCAATACTGTCTTTATTACTGTAGCTTTGTGGTATAGTTTGAAGTCAGGGAGCCTGATTCCTCCAACTCCGTTTTTCTTTCTCAAGATTTCTTTGACTATTCGGGGTCTTTTGTGTTTCTATACAAATTGTAAGGTTTTTGGTTCTAATTCTGTGAAGAATGCCATTGGTAGTTTGATAGGGAGTGTACTGAATCTGTAGATTGCTTTGGGCAGTATAGTCATTTTCACAACACTGATTCTTCTAATCCAAGAACATGGTATATCTCTCCATCTGTTTATGTCATCTTTGATTTCTTTCATCAGTGTTTTACAGTTTTCTGAATACAAGTCTTTTGCCTCCTTAGGCAGGTTTATTCCTAGGTATTTTATTCTTTTTGTTGCAATGGTAAATGGGAGTGTTTTCTTAATTTCTCTTTCTGATTTTTCATTGTTGGTGTATAGGAATGCCAGAGATTTCTGTTCATTAATTTTGTATCCTGCAACTTTACCAAATTCATTGATTAGTTCTAGTAGTTTTCTGGTGGCATCTTCAGCATTTTCTATGTATAGTATCATGTCATTGGCAAACAGTGACAATTTTACTTCTTCTTTTCCAATTTGATTCCTTTTATTTCTTTTTCTTCTCTGATTGCTGTGGCTAGGGCTTCCAAAACTAAGTTGAATAAGAGTGGTTAGAGTGGACATCCCTGCCTTGTTCCTGATCTTAGTGGAAATGCTTTCAGTTTTTCACCATTGAGTATGATGCTTGCTGTGGGTTTGTCATATATGGCCTTTATTATGTTGAGGTAGGTTCCCTCTATGCCCATTTAATGGAGAGTTTTTATCATAAATGGGTGTTGAAATTTGTCAAAAGCTTTTTCTGCATCTATTGAGATGATCATATGGTTTTTATTCCTTAATTTGTTAATGTGGTGTATCACACTGATTGATTTGTGTATACTGAAGAATCCTTGCATCCCTGGGACAAATCCCACTTGATAGTGGTGTATGATCCTTTTAATGTGCTGTTGGATTCTGTTTGCTAGTATTTTGTTCAGGATTTTTGCATCTATGTTCATCAATGATACTGGTCTATAATTTTCTTTTTTTGTGATGCCTTTTTCTGGTTTTGGTATCAGGGTGATGGTGGCTTCGTAGAATGAATTTGGGAGGGTTTCTCCCTCTGCAATTTTGGAAGAGTTTGAGAAGGACTGGTGTTAGCTCTTCTTAAAGTTAGTGAGGATCAGTGGCACTTCGTGGGTGGACCTCCTTAGGAGTGTCTGACAGCAGAAAGTTTGATCAAGGAGGCTAAGAGGAACACTCAAGTCCTTCTTCCTCAGCTAGAAACCATTTGGGCTGTGACAGCTTTGGCCCACCAGTGATGGGTTCTCTATGACTAAAACACATGTTTAGACCAAGTTTCCAGAGGATAGCAGCCCTGCAAACTACACTGGTGGTCCCTTGGTTCTACAATGAGAGAGTGACAGTGGTGGATGATGAGATTGTTAACAAGCCTCTAGGTTCATTAGTGCCACTCCTGCTGGTTATCAAGCTCAATTAAAGCTCCTCATAACATCAGGTCCGTCTGTTAGTGACATAATCCAGAACTTAACTGACAAATTCCTGGGCAGGGAAAATGTAACTACTGCCAAAATAACAGAGAGAGACCATCACATAAGGTGACATGAAAATGGTAACTGGGAACACACTAGTGGAGAATTTGGGTAGTGCTCTCCCAGTACCTCTGGGTCTGTTTTTTAAACAGTGGGAGCTCAAAAGAAGAGATTAATGGGTTCTCCACTTAGAAACTCATGGCCAAGTAGCATACCTTAAGGGGCCAAATGGCAACCCCTATAGGGTATGCCAGGTAATAATGACCCCTATGACTAACAGAAGTGCTATTTCTTTTCCTTCTTCCAGTAAATTCTAAAATGAATCATAGAGCCTTACCAACTTTTACCCAAACTTTATGGATTAAACAAGACTATGAAATGTCCAATGTTCCTAAGTCCAGAGTGAAGGAGTGAGATCCTATGCCAAGGGTCAAAGTTCAGAGTACACATGAGGGAGAATTGCATTTCTTGGGCCTTTTGGTAATGGTCCACAGTTGATGGTGACCCCCAATCCCCTGGAATGAGAATGAGAAAATTGATAATGCTCTCTGATTTTCTCTCTGAAGCCGACACCACCAAGATCCTTACCCAGCCTGACTACAGGTGTAACATATCATTATTGTGGCACCACTACTGAATGGATTATTGTTATAGATGTATTATCGATATGTATACCAGATTACACTTACTCTAAAGCCTAAAGGATATTATTGCATTTAAGACCATTTTAGTGGGGCATATGGAAGACTGTAAACCTACCAAACTATTACCTGCTAGCAGTATTGTCTCTCAAAAACAGCATTAATTGCCTCAGGAATTCAAAAACAAACAAACAAAACTGCCCCCATTGCTGTGCTTAAGGAAGCCAAGGTTCATTATCTGAGCTTTGCAAAAGGCCTTGGGTACCTGGAAACTCAAGCAGAAATCAGGCTCAGTGATGTAGTACAACTATGGCAATAGCATTACCTGACACTGACTGACATAGCTTTTGCCCAAGCTGAGGGAAACAGGTATGAAGCAATTCACATTGCAAATGCCCTTTTCAGCATCCCTGTCCACACAGATGATCAGGATCAGTTTGCCTTTGGTGTAATGCGTTGCAATACACCTTTAATGCCCTTCCACAAGGCCATGAGCAGGAGGAAGTCCCACTTCCAGATGGAGCCCTAGCCTTCCATATATTAATGAATGCCTCCTAGTGGGTTGAGGAAAGGGTACTACTCAACCAGGACTGTATGCCATTTTGACGCACATGTAGCAACATGTCTAGGACATTACTATGGACAAGGCACAAGGGCTTATGAATCCTGGGAAATTTCTGGGAATAAACTGGGAAGGGACAGTAGCTCTCAGTCCGGAGACAATAACTGCCTAGTTTTAGTCATGCTCAGGCTCTCAGCCCCAACAAACACAAAGGATGCCCAATGACTTGTGGGAGTATTCAGATACTGGTACTCACAACTTCCCCTACAAGGCCACCTTGATGACAGCACCCATCAATCAGGTAACCAAAAAGACCTTTACCCTGAGTGGGGCCTGACAACAGGATACCCTAGAGACCCTCCAACGGGCTACACAGGCAACCCTTTTCCTTGCCCCCTTGAATCTACCGCCTTTTAGGTTGCGGGTCTCAGCAACCTCTCTGTTTGCCAATTGGAGCCTGTGGCAAAAGAACACTGCCACACATCAGAGGTGCCAGCTGGCTTTGGACTCATAATCTTCTATTGTTGACTGAAAGTAAACACCCTTTGAAAGACTACTGACCAGTTATGGATCTTGGTGGACACTGAGTGCAGAAGTCCCACCATGAAGTAGTTTTATAACAAGAAATTCCAACCAAATGTTAAATGTTTCTTCTTCTCTAGTTGTTTTATGGTATTCACATTTAGATCAAAGTGTAAAATTCCTATAAATTATATGCTCAAATACATATTCATGAACTAAAGAAATAAGTTCTGATGTGATTACTTTTTTAACATTTAAAGGTACCTATAATTGTTATACTTACTACTGTGTTGTCCTCCTCTGGAAGTTATTTGTTTTTGTACTTGCATGGGGAGTTCTGACACTGACTCTTGTTGTTTAAGCACAGGATTTTTGTCTGGTGTGTCATCATGAGCTACATAAAGAGATGCATTTAGTTCCTCCATGGAAAAACATATCTAGTATGCAATCTCTAGATTTCAAATTTATAACATATATACAGCAAAATTTTCTCTCATTTTGATAAAGTTATAAGTAAATTACCATAATGTCAGATGTGACATAAAATTTGAGAGGATATTTTTAATGGGCATTTGTTAAAGAAGGTGTAACACTAATATTTCTAGGCAATATCTATTGATCTACCTATCTATATATATCTGTTGTATGTGTGTGTGTGTATATATATATAAAAATATATATACACACACACATACATACACAAAATATTCCTGCCACGAGTGGTGATCTGAGCATGTATGCCAAGGTCAGAATTCAAAGTGGGGTGGGGCACTGCTGCATTTCTAGAGCCCTTAGGCTACTGGTGCACAGGTGGCCATGATCTCCATAGCCTCTGACACCAGGTGCTGGGGGAAAGAGATAAAGCTCTCTGGCTTTTCATCTGAGGCCACCACCAAGGACACCCTTGGTCAAACACTACACTGTGAGTGTATCCTTTCAGGCAACCACAAAACTCCATTTTTATGGTCCCCGCTACTGAATGTGTAATGATGTAGATGTATCTTCTATGTGCACCCACACTCGAATTCAGTTCCCTCATGGGAACTGCTGTATTTAGGGGCATTTTAGAGGGGCACGTGGAAGACTGAGAACCTCCAGACTAAACAGTGCCTCCCACTTGTGTCTCCCTAAACTAATTCCTGGGAAGAAAAAGACATAAACTGCTCTCACTGCTGAGCTTAATAAACAGAAATTTCTCCATGAGACTATTTCCCATTTGAATAACTAACTTGATCTTTGCACACAGCCTCAAGTACATGTGACTCAATTGATTTTGGTAGGTCAATGCTATAGTACAGCGGTGAGACCCGGTGGTACCTACACTGTAACTGTCATACAGGCTGTTTTCCAAACTGAAGGACCTCAATATGCAAATCAAATGCCCTTTGCTGCATGCCTCTCCACATAAATGATCCCAGTTATTAGTTTAACCTTATATGAAAGGAGTTGCAATATCCTACTAATGTCCTTCACATGGCCACCAAATTGCTCAAATATCTATAATCAGGGCACAGCTCATGACGTCTAAGCAGCCTGCTCTCAAAGGGAGGACTAGTTTTCATTCAAGCGGGCCCAGACAAGGACACCCCCAACAAGGATTAGATGCACTGTGAACCCACCAGTAGCTCTTGGCTGGGCCATCAGTACACACAAGGTACAGTTAGTTACCTGGTAACTTAGTGAAATTCCTGGACATGTCCTCTAAGGGGCATGACATCTCATTCCAGAGGATAAGACTGCCGCACTTGGGCTAATCAACTCCAATAAATAAAAAGCGGTCCAGCAATTAGTGACATTCTTTGACCACTTGCACTCTCATTTGCCCATGTGGAGCCCTTGATGACACCCATCTATGGGGTTACCAGAAAGGCTGCTTCCTTTCAGTGAGGACACAACCAAGAGGGTGCCCTAAGGGCCCTCCAACAGGTCCCATGACCCCCATCTGATGCTTGATTTACAGATCTCAGAAACATCTGTTTGCCACTGGAGCCTATGGCAAAAGGCTGCTGTGACACGTAGAGGAATCCATTGGACTTCTGTACCCATAATCACCTGGAGTCAGCTGAAAGGCACACTACTTTGGAGAGACAATTATTCACCTGCTATTGGGCCTTGGGGCATTCATCTTCTGGTCATAAAATAATCTTAAGAACAGAAATTCCAACCAAAGGGTTCAATATTTCTGCTGTTTTTCTCTAGTTATCTCACGGTATTCACACTTTAGTCAAAGTGTAAAATTCCTATAAAACATATGCTCAAAAAATACGTATCCGTGAACCAAAATAAAAACATCTTGTAATGAGCTTAATTTAAAATCACTTGAAGTCTTCTGTAGCTTTTGTACTTACTAATATGTCTTTCCCCTTTGTGAGGGCTTTGTTTCTTCACTTGAATCTCTGATTTTGACACAGAATCTTGATGCTCAAGCATACGATTTCCATCTGGTACTTCATCCTGAGCTACATAAAGAGAAGGATTTAGTCCATTAAATAAAGAGAGAGATCCCTAGATTTCAAATTTAAAGCAGAGAGCAGTGGTGTTTTCTCCCACTTATATGAAGTTATAAGTAAATCACCATGATGCGAGATCAGATGTGAAAACTATGAGTCTTAATGAGTGTGTGTGGTAAGTATTTTTTCATATCATTAATATTCCTAATTTTAAATGTTTTATATTAGTCTCTCGTTTTCTGAGTTTTCCTGATGTTTTCAGTTAATACACACTGATAGATCAAACAAGGAAAATAGATATGTTCAAGATTATTCATTGCAGCATACCTGTAATTGCAAAATACTCAAAACCACTTAAGCATACAAGCATACGAATTGGTAAGCTGAAGTAGTGTATGTAAACTATGAAAATATAAACTATGGGATACAATGTAGCGCACACAGCTGTGCAAATAGGTATAAGAGGAAATGAAAAACATCCTGACAAACTGACTTGGGAGCATTTCTAAGATGTAAGGCTTAATGAAGGAAAAAAACCTGAAAGAGAGAATTTTAACAGGCTAACTTTTAAGAAAGAAAGAAGAAAAGGGAAAAAAAAAGACAAAAGATAACTTATCTTCAAAAGATGAAACAGAGAAAATATAAACCAAAAGACAACCTGGAGGGTTACAGAAGTCACTGCAGAAAGTGCTGGCTGAGTTGTACCCAGTGACTACTATTAACTCTTAGCCTGTCTCTGGCACTGATGGATAGCCCGTGATACAGTGAGGTTTTGAAACTCATGTCTAATGAAAAAGGATCCAGATTTCTCAGTTTCACTTGACCAGCAACCTGAGGAGACTACAGAGACTCCACCATGGAGGAGCTACTCTTGTTAACTTTGTGAAGGACAGTGGCACCTTGTTGGCGGTGTCCCAACAGAACCCCTGGTTCTGAGTTCCCTGACACGGAGCACTTTGTCCAAGAAGGACAAGGAAGGGGGTGGGGAAGAAAAGACACAAACACCTAAGACACTCCCTTTCCTCTTCTGGCTGACATTTGGTTTCTGAAAATTTCCGCCCACCCATGGTGAGTTCCCTGCTGCTGGAAACACTGTCTAGTTACCCAGCAATGGAGGCTCAAGGAAGGGATGGATGGACTCTACCAAGCATCCTGTGGACAGGTACTGAGCCATGGGGGCCAACACACAGCCCCACGAGAACCAAAATGGTGATGACACTTATTACTAATACACGTGCTATTCCTTCTGCTCCTCCCAGCAGTCTCAAGATAAAATGGAGAACTCTATTTTTACCCAGAATGCTTGGCTTATAAAATTACACAAAATTAGGGATCAGGCCAAGTCCCTATGTCCCCTTTGGCACCTAAGAATATATGCCAACTCAGAGTTCATAGGGGCAGTGGGGGGAGACTGCATATCTTGGGCCATTTGGCTACTAGTTTACCAATGACTGTTACCTCCACAACTGTGACGCCAGGATGAGAGGAAAACAGTTAATGCTTTTTGACGTATACTTACACCTGGCCATGGTGGGGGGTGCCTTTGGACACTATATACCTCTATTTTATGGCCCCCACTACTGAATATTTAACGAGTACAGGTGTATTTTCTATGTGAACTCCAACTCACATCAGCACAAAGCCGTGATGAGCGCTACTGCACTCAGGGTCATTTTAGTGGGGCATATGGAAGACTGTAAACCTACCAGACTACCAGTGCCTAGAGATTCGTCTCCAAAAACAACTACTAAGCAAAGAAAAACAAATGCCTGCCCTCTTTGCTGAGTTTAGGTAAGCCAAACATCTCTGTGAGATTACCTCTCCATTCAATAATTGAGTGAACCTGTGCATATGGCCTAACATGCCTACAGACTGGATTACAGGCAGCTTAATGCTGTGGTACAGATCAGGACACTGGCCTTACTGGATACTGTGACTGCCATAGAGGCTCTTGCCCAAGCTGAGGGAAACAGGTATAAAGTAATTCACATTGCAAATGCCCTTCTCAGCATCACTGTCCACACAGATGATCAGGATCAGTTTGCCTCTTGTGTAATGGATTGCAACACACCTTTAATGTCCTTCCCACAAGGCCATGAGCAGGAAGAAGACCCACTCCCAACTAGCTGCCCACTATATTGGTGGCATCCTCCTGGTGGGCCCAGGCATGTGTACTACCCTACAGGGACTGATGCTATGTTGACCCATACTCAGCAACACAGCTGGGTCATTAACAGGGACATGGACAAGGACTGTGTGGGAAAGCACAATACGTATCATCTTGAGGAGATAACCACCAATATTTGTCCTCTTACTCACAACAAATACAAGAGTCCCAAAAATCTGTGGAGCTATTCTGCTACTGACACCCTTACATTCCCCTCAGTGGGATCCTGACTGCAACCAACTATTAAATTTCCAAAAATGCACCTACATTTGAATGGATCTCAAGCGGATGGTCTGGAGGCCATCCAACAGGCCTCCCAGGTCACACTTCTCCTTGGCCCCTCTGATAATGAATTGAGATACAGCTCTCAGCAACTTCTCTGTTCATCATTTAGAGTCTTTGGAAGAAGGCAATTCCACAAGATAGTGGATTAATTTAGGCTTCTGTATGCCTAATTTCCTGTAGTAGGGTGAAAGGTACATACCTTTTGAAAGACAATTATGTGCCTATTATTGGTTTAGTGGATACTGAGTGCATGAACCATGACTATGAAAAATATTACAATCAGAAATACTGACCAAAAGTTTCATAACTTTAGCTTTTATCCTCTAGTTATCTTAGGGTATTTATACTTTAGGTTAAAGTATAAAATTTCTCCAAAATATACATTAAAATACAGATTTATGAACCAAAGAAGATCTTTAGCTGTAATTAATTTAAAATAACTTAAAGTTATCTGTAGTTAGTATACTGACTGTGTCTTTTCTCTCTGTTTCTTTACTTGCATTTGGGTTTTTGACATTGGTTCTTGATGCTCACATATAAGATTTTCATCTTATGCTTTATCATGAGCTACATAAGAGATATACTTAGTCCACTGAATAGAAAAATACAACTATTATAAATCCCTATATATCAAATTTATAATAAGAATACAGCAACATTCTCACTTTTCTGAAGTTATAGTGGAGTCACCATAATGCTAGATCTGATAAGACTGTGAGAGGAGTTTAATAAATAGATGTGTTTTGACTCTTTCTCATTATCTCATAAACATTTCCAGGCATTATACATAGTTTACATTTGTCTCTATTTCTCTTAGGTTATTTATATTTTACAGATCACATAGACTTCATAGACCAATCAACAAAATGCAAGTGTACAATTTGCTAATTACAGCATTATTCGTAATTGCATATAAATGTTCATGCATGGGAAACTAGATAAACAAGCTAATACATATACTATAAACTTGGTAAATTATGGTAAATAACATGGTACAAACTGTTGTATGTAGAGATGTAAAAAGGATCAAATGAACCTCTATAAACTGACTTGGAGGGATTTCAAGAAGATAATATCAAGTGGAAAAAAAAAACCCAAAGGTGAAAAGTTGTGTGGTACCTTCTAGGTAAGGAAGAAGGGAAAATAAGGAAATAAGAGACAGAGAGAGACAGAGAGAGAGAGAGGGAGAGAATTAGAGAGATACTTACCTTTACAAAATGAAAAACAAGTGAGATAGAAAACAATGTAGTTGGTTACCCATAGGGTAAAAGGGAGAGAACTGAAGAAGAAATGCTACTCCTCTAAGTATACCTTTTTGTATAGTTTTTACTTTTGGAAGCAGGGTCAGGTTCCACATGTTTCAAAAATAAAATTAAATAACAAAAGAGGAACTAAAACTGAAAGCAAACTTAAAGAAATGAACCTACTGAAAGAAAAAAAGTACTAATGCAAGTAACTCATCAATACAATATTTGACATATACCCTCATTCATGGGCAGAAGTGTGGAGAGACTGTAAACACATGACAAAATATTTTCAGGAGGATTTTTTTCCATACCTATAGGCAAAGAAATTCCAAAATAATTTTATAGGCATAACAAGATGGACCAAATGAGTAAATGTGTTATATTATTCAGAGAGTATTCACGAAGTGGAAGAAAGGACATGCACACATGAAATGGAAGTAGGCAGAACAAGCCCTGAGGGGATGAAGTAGAATTGAAGGTTTCCAAGATTTATCATGAATTCTAAATATGTCTATGCAGGTTTATATACACACGTGTAGGTATACAGGCTAATATATGTGTATAACTACATATGTATATACAAGTACATATATAAAAGTGTGAATATACTTAAGAAACCTGACGCCAGGCTGGATCTCATGTGTGATCTTTCAGGCACAATCACAGACAATTATAAAGGCATTACCTGGCAGTTACCATAGGGAAAAGAAGTTTCTCAACCCACAGAGACTTGATGCATAGCCAGTGCACTGCAGGCACTGGAGGTGGTTGCAGTCAGGGACACAGCCCTCCCGCCCCCATCACTCTCTCAAGTACACTGCATTCTTAGCCCAGTCACCATCAAATGGAGGCGGGGGTGGGACGTGACTGGGACACTGTATTGTTCGGGCACTGCCACTGCCTAGACTACCTTATGGGGGGTGGGCGGGGCTTGAAGAAACTTTTCTCAGTTATGATTCAGTATTCAGGATGTTTCTACTCCCATCCCTCCCATCACTACCTTTTGAGGGCGTAGGACCCATAAAATAGCAAGAGCCTTTTGTCTGGTGCTCCTTCAGCTGTGAGATGATCCTCTCCTACATCTCATACCAGTTTGCACTGATACATCTAACCCTCACCCACTGCTGTTTCAAGTGGGAAAATAGAACATTGCTACAGCTGGGGTCCTTTACTGCTTGAACTATTGAGGTAAGTGAACAAAGGTTTGTTACTTTTAGTTTGGTTTGTTATTTTAATTGACCAACTCAAAAACTGGCATTTCTCTCTCAGACAGATTGGAGCAGCAAGCAGGGTAAGTAAAGCTCAATGCCTTTTGGGAAGGCACACTTTGGGATGTGCTCAGTAAATCAGTGGGACATTTCTGGAGTGATGGGGGAGAGGGTACCATAGGATCATTAGACAGAAGTCTGAGAGCCCCCTGGGGCAGCCAGGCCAATGTGCTTTGGACAGGGCTAACAGACCACACAGGGTGCTCTAGGAGAGTGCTATTTTATTTTTATAGGCTTTTCAGTTCTGAGGGGGGAGCAAAGTTCCTTCTCTTTAGACCTCGATTCACTGGCTGAGACACCTGCTGGGTCAATCAAATTAGAGATTCACCAGATCCGGGACTCTGAGAAAGCTAGGGAAGCAATTTGTGGCTACTGCTTATGGTCCACCAGTGATGGGATCTAAAGTTGTGGGAGACCCTGCATGACCCAGTAGCAAAAGAAATCTTAGAAACCTGGTAGTTTGCCTCCATATTAAAGGGATTAATCTTGTTAAACTTGGTGAAGGAGAAGGTCACACATACTGTTGGGCCTGTCACTACAAAACAACTTCTTTAGAGAGTCTTGACAGCAGTCATATTGGCTGAGGAGGTGGAAGAAAAGTGGGGAATAAAAAAAGCAAACATCTGAGACTCTCTCCTTCCTCATCTGGGTACTACTTTGGCTCTGACAGGATGACCAATCTGTGATGAGTTCTATACCACTGAAAAACATGTTTGGATCACCACTGCAGAAGTGACAGTGTCCCTCTGTGCTACGCTGGTGGTCCCAGGGTCTACACTGATAGAGTGAGGAGAGTGAGATTCTTAACCAGACTCAGATTTCTTGATTAATTCATGCCACCCTTGCTAGACAGGTATCAAGCTCAAGTAAGCCTCCTCATAAGGTCAGGTCATTTGGCACTAGACAATTTAGACATTAACTGCAAAACTGTTGGACATGGAATAGCACCTACTGCCAAGGTAGCAGTGACTGACCAACAGTAAAAGCAATGTGAAAATGGTAATCAATAACCTACTCCTGGACAATCTAGACCTAGATCTCTATAAGAGATCTATGGGTGAATATCCAATAATGAGGTGTCAAAGAGGTAGGCTGATGGGCTCACTACCAAGGAACTCATGGCCTGGTAGTGGGCCAAGGGATGCCTGAAAGGAAGCTGAACTGGGGTCCACGCGGGGGTGACCCCTATGATTAATACAAGTGCTATTGCTCAGGTCTTTCCATTGAATTTTGACATGAGACTGAGAGCCCACCAACCTTTATCAAGAACACTCTGCTTTCAAAAATGAACAAGACTATGAGTTAGACCAAGTCCCTTTGTCCTCAGTAGGAACATGAGGACCTATGCTAAGGTCAGAGTTTAATGGGGAGGTAGGAAAGAACTGCATTTCTTGGGTCTTTTGGATACTGGGGCTATGTGACTGTGATCACAACTCCTGACACCAGCATGATGGAGAAACACATAATGTTCACTGGGTAAGGGTGAGGGATCTGGGTAAGGGTCACGCGTCATTGGGTCTGAGGCCATTACCAATGGGATCCTTATCCAGATCCAACGATGGGTGTTTCCCTTTAGATCACTATAAATTTCCATTGTTATGGCCCCATTAATATACGTTATCATTACTATAAATGAATTGTCAATGTGAATCCCTGCTTTGTATTAACTCCTAACAGGAATTGCTGCAGTTAGGGCCATTTCAGTTGGCATGTATTAGACTGTGAACCAATCCAATTACCAGTGCCTAGTGCTTTTTTCTCCCCAAATACCTACCTGAGGAAGAAAAATGACTGCTTCATGGAGTGAAAGTTTTCCATGAGACTATTTAACTATTCAATAACTCAGTCAACTTGTGCCCACAGCTTTAGATGCACAGAGACTCATTTGATATACACAGCTCAGTGTCATAGTGTAGCCCTTACATCTATGGTATCTGACATTGTGAATGTGATACAGGCTATTGTCTGAAGTTGAGGGAACTTGGTATGCAGCAGTTGATATAACGAAAGGCATTTTCAGCCTCCCTTTATTGTGATCATGATCAGTATACCTTTTTGCGGGTTGGTCTGCCATACACCACAACCATACTTCCACAAGGCTACCAAAATTCTCGAAATATGCCATCAACACAAAAGTGATGATATGGAAACATCCCACTCTCAGAGGGTGCAACAGACTTCTACTCTATTGATGACATTGTCTTAGGGCCCAACATGGGTACTATTAAACAAAGACTGGATGCCTCACAGACCCACATATAGCAACTCAGTGGGGTCATTATTATAGAAAAGGTAGTAATCTGGCACCCTAATAAAATTCCTGAGCATGATCTGTAAGGGTCATGATATCTCATTCCAGAGAAGTGTGCCAAGCGTTGGTCCTCTGTACTTCCACAAATGAAATGAAGACCTAGCAATTGGTGGGACAATTAAGCAACTTACACTGTCACATTCCCCATGTATGGTCCGTGATGGCACCTATCTATGGAGTAACTAGAAAGGCCTCTTCCTTTCAGTGGGGTCACGACCAAGAGGATGATGTGGAGATCCTCAGACAGGCCACCAGGCTGCCCTTCCCCACCCACCCCCCGCCATTTGCTCTTTGAGTTACAGAACTCAGCAACATTTCTGTTTACCAGTTGGAGGCTGTGGCAGAAGACCCCTGACACAAGGGGTCTTGAGGCACCCCTTTCGGCTTTCAAACCCATATCTCTAGGAGTCAGCTGAAAGGTAAACACCCTTTAAGAGACATTTACTGACCTGTTATAGGGTCTTGGTAGATGCTGAGTGGCTGACCTACGACCAAGGGATCAGAAATACCAACCAAAGGGTACGAATAATTTTGCCTTTGTTCTCTAGTTATCTTAGGGTGTCCACACTCTAAGTCAAGGTACAAGATTTCTATAAAATACATGTTCATGAACCAAAGAAAAATAATCTTCTGATAAGTTTAATTTAAAATAAAGTTATCTATAATTATTATACTTACTATTGAGTCTTTCTCCTTTAGAAGGTCTTTGTTTCTTTACTTCCAGCTGAGTTTCTGACATTGAGTCTCCATGCTCAAGCACAGGATTTTCATCTGGTACTTTACGATGAGCTACACAAAGAGAGGCATTTAGTCCAATAAAAGGAAAAATAGATACACTGTTTGATCCTATACTTTCAAGTTACTGACAAATGTACCTCAGCATTTTCTCACATTTTCAAAAGTTGTATGTAAATTACTATAATGCTGGATTGATATGAAAATGGTGAGAAGAGTTTTAATGGATGTGTACTGAAACTGTCTCATCATTTCATTAATATTCATAGGTTTCAAATATGTTCCAGTTTGGTCTCCAGTTTCCTTAACACTTTAGGTTAAAACACAGTCATAAACCAAACCACAAAAAGGTATATGCACAAGATTATTCATTACAGCATATCTGCAATTGTAAAATACTCAGAACCACTTACATGTGGAAATGTAGGAGACTGGTTCCATAAACCAAGGTATATACTATAAACTATGGTAATATCAACTATGCTGTACAGTATGGTCCAAACAACTGTACATACAACTGTAAAAGGAATGAAAAAGATCCCATAAACTAACATGGCGGAATGTCTAGTATATAATGTTAAATGAAATAAAAAACTGATAGAATAGTATATTATCTTTTAGGAAAGAACAAAAAGAAAGCAAAAAAAATAGAGAGATAGTTACCTTTACAAAATGAAACATAAGAAAGATAAACCAGAAAACAAAATAGTTTGTTACCAAAGACACTGAAGACCATGCTCACTGAATTACTACTGTTAGTGCTAAGTCTGTCCCTGGCATTGATAAGACAGCCTATAATGCAGTGATTTTTTTGAGACTCATTTTTAACGAAAAAGAATGTAAAGCTCTCAAGATTGCTTTGCCAGGGCTTCCCTGATGGCGCAGTGGTTCAGAGTCCACCTGCCGATGCAGGGGACACGGGTTTGTGCCCCGGTCCGGGAAGATCCCACATGCCGTGGAGCAGCTGGGCCCGTGAGCCATGGCTGCTGGGCCTGCGCATCCGGAGCCTGTGCTCCGCAATGGGAGAGGCCACAACAGTGAGAGGCCCGTGTACCGCAAAAAAAAAAAAAAAGATTGCTTTGCCAGTGACTTGAGGAGACCAGTTAGACTGGGGTACTTCTCCTCTATCATTAAGGAGGTTATTTGTTGCTTCCATGACCTGACTACTGTAAATAGTGTTGCAATGAACATTGGCATGCATGTGTCTTTTTGAATTACCGTTTTCCTCTGGGTATATGCCCAGTAGTGGGATTGCTGGGTCATATGGTAGTTCTGTTTTTAGTTTTTTGAGAAACATCCATACTGTTCTCCATAGTGGCTCTATCAATTTACATTTCCACCAACAGTGCAAGAGGGTTCCCTTTTCTCCACACCCTCTCCAGCATTTATTGTTTGCAGATTTTCTGATGATGCCCATTCTAACTGGTGTGAGGTGATACCTCATTATAGTTTTGATTTGCATTTCTCTAATAATTAGTGATGTTGAGCATCTTTTCATGTGCCTCTTGGCCATCTGTATGTCTTCTTTGGAGAAAAGTCTATCGACAGACAGAAGAATGGATAAAGAAGACATGGTACATATATACAATGGAATATTACTCAGCCATAAAAGGGAACAAAATTGGGTCATTTGTAGAGATGTGGATGGACCTAGAGACTGTCATGCAGAGTGAAGTAAGTCAGAAAGAGAAAAACAAATATCGTATATTAAGGCATATATGTGGAATCTAGAAAAACGGTACAGATGAACCTGTTTGCAAGGCAGAAATAGAGTCACAGATGCAGAGAACAAATGTATGGACACCAAGGGGGGAAATGGGGGGGGTGGGCTGAATTGGGAGATTGGGATTGACATATATACACTAATATGTATAAAATAGATAACTAATGAGAACCTGCTGTATAGCACAGGGAACCCTACTTCACTTCGCTGTACAGTAGAAACTAACACAACATTGTAAAACAACTATACCCCAGTAAAAAAAAGGAGGTAATTTGTGAAACTTGGTGAAGAGATGTGTCACAACAGACTCCCTCTTTCAGAGTGCTTTGACAGCGGCCACTCTGCCCAAGGAAGTGGGCAGGGCAATGATGTGAACCCTTGATTCCCTCTCCTTCCCCAGCTCCTTTCTCAGGTTTGGCCCACTTATGATGAGTTTCCTGACAGTGAAAAAATGTGTTTTAACCACCCGTATAACCGTCTGGAAGGTGCCTGATAAGCCACTCTGATGGTCCTTTTGTTCAACAACGAGCGGCAAGAACAGTAGATGACGAGACTGGTAACCAGACTCAGAGTTCCAGTGTCATTTGTGCCACCTGTGCTGTTTTCCTAGTTCAATTAAACCTCCTTATAAGGTGATGTCAATTGGTTTACAAGACAATCCAGATCTTCACTGACAAATTTCAGGGAAAGGAAGAACCAGAAACAGATAGATATCATCTGGCCAGTGAAGAAAGTGACCTAAAAATGGTAATCAGGAACCCATGTATGGATGACCTGTTTAAGTGGTTTCCCAAGGAAATCTCTGGGTCTAGTTACTCAACAACGGGAACTCACAGAGAACACCGATGGACTCTCCACCAAGGAATTCATAGGTGACCCAACACACAGACACTCTAGAGTCCAAATGATGATGACACCTATGACTAACACAAGTGCTCTCCCCTCTGCATTTCCCAGTGAATCTTGAGATGAACCCGAGACACAACCCCCCTGCCATTACTTTTACCCAACCTCTCCGTTTTCTATATAAATAAGAATTAAGGTTAGGCTAAGATTCTTATCTCCCCAGTTGTAATATGAGGATATGTGCTAAGGTTCAATGGAGAGATAGGTGTGAATTGCATATCTGGGCCTTTTGGACACTGATGCACATATGACTAAGATCTCTATAACCACGGACACTACGATGAGGAGAAAACAGATAATGCTCACTGGTTTTTGGTCTGAGCTCACCAAATGGGATCTTTATCCAAATCCAACTATAGGCATGTCCCTACACACCACTAAAAATCTCCATTGTTATGGCTTCCATGACTGAATGTATTACTGGTTTAGATGTATTTTCTATGTGCATCTCACCCCTAAGGCCTGATAGGTACTGCATTTTAGGGCCATTTTAGGGGGGCATGTGGAAAACCAGTGCCTAGCACCTTTACCAACCAAAAACAACTCATTGCCCTTATTGCTGAACTTAATGAAACAAAAGTTCTCCATGAGGTTATTTCTCCATTCATAAGCCCTTGCGCTCTGTGTGTAAGGCCTTGGGTGCCTAGAGACTCAATTGATTATCGCTGGCTCAATGCCACAGTACAGCTCCAGGCACTGGCATCACATGGTCCTGTGACCTTCACAGAAGTTTACTGCTCAAGGTGAGTCACGTAAGTATGCAGCAACTGATATCACACGTGCCCTTTTTAACATTCCTGTTCGCACAAATGGCCAGGATCAGTTTACCTTATGTGCAATGGGTTACAACATACCTCTAATGTCCTTCCACAAGCCCATGACCTAGAAAAAGCCCTGCTCCAAGATCGAGTACTAAAACTTCCACTATATTGATGACCTCCTCCACTGGAACCAGATAAGAGTACTACCCAACAGAGACTGGATTCTATGATGACCCACATGTGACAGCACAGCTGGGTCATTAATGTAAACAAGGTATAAAGATCTAATACCCAACTGAAATCCCTGGGGGCAAAGTGGAAAGGGGTTCACTGTCACTCCAAGCTCCAAGGAAACTAAGTTTTCCTTCTCCATCCCCCACCAAGATACAAAGGAGGCCAAGCTTTTTTCAAGCACTCCAAAGAGCCAAGCTTATTTCTATCTCTACCACAACAAACACAAAGGATACTCAGTGTAGGTGTGTGTATGAATATCTGTATATATATGTGCATATATATGTATACATATGTATATACAGGAGTTCAACTCCAGGCCAAAATCCTGCTTGATTTTGCAGGTCCAACCACAGACAATTACAAGGTCTCTACCTGAAAGTTCTCACGGGGGGATAGTTCTCACCCCACACCAAATTTGATGCATACCCAGTGAACTTTAGACACTGGAGGGAGTTTCAGTGGAGGACTAAGGCCCATCCATCCATACCATGCTCTTATGCATTCTGGATTCCTATACAGGTGCCTCCATCAGAGGCCTCCTTGTGAAAGGTGGAGGGGTCAGCTGATACACTGTGCTTTTCAGGTGCCTCTGTGTAGACCACTTTACTGGGGGAACCTAAAGATACTTTCCTCAGTTACTACACAGTATTCAGGACTTTACACTCCTAGCCATCCTACATCAATATCCACAAGGTTCCTGAGGTCATAAAAGGGCAAGAGCCTTTTGTTTGGGGCTCCTTCAGATATGAGATAATCTTCCGCCAACCCCTACTCCCATCCGCACTGACATCTGACCCTTGCCTGGTTTGGTTCCACGGGGAGAATGAAACACTGGTGGAGCTGGGGCCCTTTCCTGTTTAGACTCTTGCTTATACTATTATAGGAAGTACATAAAAGCTTAATTGTTACTTTCAGTTTGGCTTGCTATCTTAATTGACCAAGTCAAAACAGGCAGCTTTCTCTGACAGATTGGCATAGAGAACAAAGTAGTCAATAAAGTAAAAAACTCCTTTCTGGAAGGAGCACTCTGAGAGGTGCTAGTGAGACTCTTTCAGGGCATACTGCTGGATCATTTGCAAGAGTCAAAGGGTCCCACAGGGCACATCACCAGCCAGGCTAATGTGCCTCCAGAAATGCTAGTGGACACCATGGGGCTCTCCAGGAGAGTACCATTGTAACTTTACTCTCATTCTTCCAAGCCCTGGTGGAAATTACTGCAATTAAGGCCATGTTAGAGGAGCATAAGAATATTGTGAACCTACCCGATTACCAGCACCTAGTACCTCTATCTCCCAAAAATCTGCCTGGGAAAGAAAAAGGAAAAACTGCCCTCTTTACTGAGTTTAACGCAGCAAAAGGCTCCTTGAGACTATATCCCTATTCAATAATTCACTTGACTTGTGTACCTGATCTTGAGTTCACAGATACTCAATTGATTTTGGCTGTTCAATCAACAGGACAACCTTGGCATCAGTGGTATCTGACAGTGTGACTGTTGTAGTAACTTGTCCAGAGTGTGGGAACTTGTTATTCAGCAATGGATATCACAAACGCCCTTTTCAGTATCCCTCTGAATGGGAATGATTCCAGTCAGTTCATCTTTATGTGGAATGGGTACAATTCACCATTCAGATCCTTCCACAAGTCTATCTGAATTTCCTATCTGTCATCAATGTATCAAAGCCTGGAAAATCTCCAGATTTTCCAGAGGAGGGACTAGCCCTCTACTTTACTGATAATGTCATCCTATTGAGTCCAGAGAAGGGAGCTGGACAACAGCCCAACAAGGGCTGGACACCCTGCTGACACACAAGTGGCAACTTGCTGGGCCACTTTTACAGAAAACGTACAAGTACGCAAGTGAAATTCCTGGGCTTGACCTGGGTATGGAGTCTCATTGTCTCATTCCATGGGAAAAGACTGGCTTTGATACTCTCTGCTCCAGCAATTAAAAAGGAAGCCCAGGGACTGATGGAACTCTTCATCTACTTGCATTCTTAATGCCATCCATCTAAAGGGTTACAAGAAAGGTCATTTCCTTTCAGTGGGGCCACAGCAAGGAGGATGACCTGCAAGCCCTCCAACAAGCCACCTAGGCTACCCTTCCTTTTGGCCCCTCTGATCCATTTTGCCATTTGAGTTACAGATCTCAGCAACCATCTATTCACCAACTGGAGTTAAGGCAGAAGGACACTGCCACAGGTCAGAGGCATCTGTTGGGGTTTTTAATTCATCATCTCTAGGAACAGCTCGCTGAAAGGTACACACCCTTTAAGAGACAATTATTAGTCCATTATTGGGCTTCAGGGGATACTGAACACATGACCCACGACTGTGAAACAGTCTCAAGACAACAAATTCCGACCAAAAGTTATCAACAGTTTTGCTTTTGTACTCTAATTATCTTAGGGCATTCATACTTTACGTCAGTGCAAAATTTCTATAAGAACATGCCCAAATAGGATTCCTGGAGTGGAGATGTCCATGCTTGCTCCGCTGCCCCCACAGTTTTAGAGCGTACAGCATCATTTGAGGACGGCTCAGGAGCATGACAAGCGGGGACCCCCTGTGGTGGCTTATTACTGTCATTTGTATGCAATGCAAACAGGAATGAATGTTGATAGTAAAACTCCTGAATGTCGTACGTTTTCACCAAAGCTAATGGATCAGTTAGAAGCTCTTATGAAACAGCTGGGTGATAATGAAGCTGTTACTCAAGAAATAGTTGGCTCTGCCCATTTGGAGAATTATGCTTTGAAAATGTTTTTGTATGTAGATAATGAAGATCATGCTGGGTGATTTCACAAAAACATGATCAAGTTCTTCTACACTGAAAGTCTTTTAATAGATTTCAAAATAGCGGTTGGAGAACTCACTGATGAAAACGTCAAACACAGAAAGTATGCAAGGTGGAAAGCAACATATATTCATAATTTTTTAAAGAATGGAGAGACTCCTCAAGCAGGGCCTGGTGGGATTGAAGAAGATAATGATGTTGGAGAAAATGAAAATTCTGGAGCAACCTCTCTGCCCACTCAGCCCCTCAGCCGTCATCTTCAACTTATGACCCAAGCAACATGACATCAAGCAGCTTTACTGGAATACAAATTCCTCCCGGTGCCCACATTCCTGCTAATACCCCAGAAGAAGTTCCTCCCAGCACAGGTGTAACAAGTAACACTATCCAGCCTACTCCACAGACTATTCCGGCCACTGATCCTGCACTTTTCAGTACAGTTTCCCAGGGAGGTACCCAACTAACATCAGAGGACTTTGCTAGACCTCAGAAATACTGCAAATAACACTGGCAGAGCTTTGCAGTATGAAGATGTCAGCAGTGCAGAATCCACAGAAGACTCTCAAGTTACTGACCACAGGCAGAGAATGAAGCCTTTGTAGAACAGATCCATGCATTTTTGGCTTAAAGAACTAACAGTCCATTACTCTATCTTCAGCCTATCAGAAGCACAGTTTTAAGGAAGACTTCAGTTCCACTGACTATAACAATAAAGTCTGTGTCTGTGTATCAGATTCCTGTTGAAGCTTTCATCAACAGCCTCGACCAATTTTCATTGTCCATTTAGTGGATCCAGTAATCTCTGGGTATACACAGGGCTGATACGAGCAAGATCCTAAAAATGTCCACTGAACCCTGCTTGTTCAAAAAATGAAAACACACTTCTATGAAATATACTGGGAATCAGCTTTGTATCTTAATCTAAATAAATTAAGGAATTTTTAAATCCATAATTTGGACATACAGACCATATTACTTTGCTATAAAATTCTAATTTAACTTTTAATAAAGATTACAAGAATATTCTAGATTAGAGGTCACATTTTGTTTTCCTTAGGACTTATGAAACAGATATGAACGTCCTAAATTGTTAGATGAATCTGAAAGAGATTATGTTTAAGTTTCAATTTATATTCATATTAATTATAGCTACATTAAAAGTTAAAATGTTCATGGAAAGAAATATAACAAGGTAAACAGGTAAATCAGTTTTAGATGTAAGAATAATGTTGGTTTCCCAATTGTTTTCCCTTATCCATTGGCGTTTAAGGTGAATTGGTATTTGCTTCATAGGCAGTTTGACTGCATGTATCAGAGAATGAAAACAAGACATTTGCAGTAATGCCTGGAAACTTGGTGCTTTGAGTTAAGGTTCTCCTCTGCTACTATGGAATGGATTCCATAGAGTGTATAGCTATGAATGATGCAGATTTTAAGAACATAGATTCTCAGTTGATAAGTTAATAAGTTTTGTGAGGAATTATGGACTTACTGTGTCACCTGCATTTGTGCTGTGTAAAAAATAAATACAAGGGTTCTTTTAACTAGTTCAAAAAAAATATGCCCAAATACATATTCACGAACCAAAGAAAAAGGATCTTCTGATGAGTACAATTTAAAATAATTTAAAGTCATCTATAATTATTAAACTTATTAATGAGACTTTCATCTCCAGAAGATTTTTGTTTCTCTGCATGCATTTCTGTTTCTGACTTTGAGTCATGATGATTAAACATAAGATTTTCATCTGACACATGATCGTGAGCTACATAAAGAGATACATTTAGTGCATTAAACTGAAAAACAGGTCTATTGTGAAATCCCTATATATCAAATTTATACACATATTTAGCAGTATTTTCTTTCATTTTTATAAACATAAAATATAAGTAAATTACCATAATGCTAGACCTGACATAAAAATTGTGAGGAAAATTTTAATGTGTGTAAGACTCACTGTTTCTTAAATATTTGTTGGCATCAAATATATTTTATATTAGTCCCTACTTGTTTTAGATTATTATAACTTAGGTTAATATATACTCATAGACCAAATAATGAAAATGTATATGTAAAGGTTATTCATTACACATTTTTAATTGCAAAATACTCAAAAGCACCTAAATGTACTAGCATGTGAGACTGGTTGAAAAACAAGGTACATACTATAAATTAGGGTAACACAAATTATGGTGTATGACGTGGTACAAAGAGTTACACATAAAGCTATAAAAAGATACTTATAACCCAACTTGGAGAGACTGTTAGGAGATAGGTTAATTGTAGAAAAAATGAAAAGAGAAGGTATCAAGTATGCTATCTTTTAGGAAAGAAAAGAATGGGAAATGAAAAGAAAATATAAGATACTTACCTTTAGAAAAGGAAATACAGGAAAGATAAACCAGAAAACAATGTAGTTGGTCACCTAAAGTTGCATGCAGAATAGGACACAAGGACTACTGTTAAATCTAAACATGTCCCGGGCAGTGATGACATCCTTGATGCAACAAATGTTTCTCATATTTAATGAGAAAGTAGGTAGAGCCCTCAGGATTGCTTTGCCCAGTGACCCAAAGAAACCAAAGAGATCTGGATAGTTTGATTCCACCACAAAGAAAGTAATCTTGTTAAAATTATTTAAGGACAGAAGCACCTTTTCTGGTGTGTTACTGCAGAACCCCCTCTTTCAGAACATCTTCCATGACCACTTTGCCCAAGGAGGATGAAGAAGGAGGTAGGTGGGAGAAATGTCATGTACACCTGAGACCTTCTCCTTCCTTTACTAGCTATTATTTGTTCTTGGACTGGTTTGGTCCAATCATGGTGAGTTCTCTGACACTGGAAAACTGTTTTGGTCTACTCTTACGGCCACCTATAAGGGGCTCTGCAAGCCACCTGATAGTTCCTTGATTTGACAATGAGAAGTAAGAAAAGTAAACGATGAGATTGTTTACCAGACTCAGGTTTAAGTTCATTCTTGCCACTCTCACTGGTCACCTGTCTCAATTAAACCTCCTTATAAGGTGATGTCAGTTGGTTCATGGCACAATCCATGTGTGAAATGAAAAATTTCCAAGCAAAGAAAAAGCAGCTACTGGCAAGACACTAACTTTTCACTAGTAGTCACAGTGATGTAAAAATGGTAATTGGGTACTTACTCCTGGATCATTGGGTTAAGGTCTTTCCCAAAGACATCTATGGGTCTTGTTACCCAACAATGGGTCTCAAGGAGGAGACTGATAGACTCTCCTTCAGATACTTGTGACTAGATAATGGCCACTGGGGGCACAACAGAGTCCACATACTGACAACTCCTATGACTAATATAAATAATATTCCTTCCAACCCTCCCAGTGAATCTTGACCTGAAATCTCTCTACTTTTATCCAAACCTCTTAACTTTAAAAATAAACAAGACTATGAGTTAGGCCAAGGTCCCTATGTCCTCACTGGGAACATGAGGACGTTTGCCAAGGTCACAGTTCAATGGGGAAGTGAGGAAGAATTTCATTCCCTGGTCCTTTTGTGCCAAGATGAGGGAAAACTATATATATATATATATATATATATATATATATGTATGTATATTTATATAGTCTAAGTGTGCGTCCTTAACATCCCATCCTTATCCCCAAGCCATGATCATAAATACTACAACTGAGGCCATTTCAGTGGCTCTGGTAGTCTGTTAGGTAGTCTGAACCTAACAGTCTATCAGTACCTAGTCCCTCTGACTACCAAAGCAACTCCCTAGAGGATGAAAAGAGACAGCTTCCTCATTACTGAGCTTAATGAAGCAAAAATTCTCCGTAAGACTATTTCTCCATTCAGTAGCCCCATCTGGCCTGTGGATTAGGCTTCAGGTGTATGGAGATTCAATTGATTATTAGAGGCTCAATGCAGTCACGCAGCTTGAGCACTACTAGTGTTACCTGAAATTATGACAGCCATAAAGGCTGTGGCCCAAGCTGAGGCAAGTACAAAGCAACTGACATTACAAATGTCTCTTTCAGAATCCCTGTCCACAGGGATGATCAGGATCAGTCTGCCATACGTGTCATGGGTTGCAACGTACCTTTAATGTCCTTCCATAAGGCCATGACCTGGAAAAAGTCCCACTCCCACATGGAGCCCTAGCCTCCCCCTATATTAACAATAACCTCCACTAGGCCTAGGCAAGGGAATTACCCAACAAACACAGAAAGCATGTGGACTTACATGTGAGTTAAGTCTGGGCCATTAATATAGGAAAAGTACCAGGACCTAGTACCCAAGTGAAATCTCTGGGAGTAAACTGAGAAGAGGCAGTATGTGTCATTCCATAGGAGACAACTGCCAAGCTTTAGTTCCTCTAAGCCCCCACAAACACAAAGGAGGCCCAAAGATTGGTGGAACTTTTCAGCTACTAGTACTTTGACATTCACCATGTGGTCATCTTGATGGCATTTGTCTATTAGGATACCATTTTTGGTCTCTACCTTTGAGTAGGACATGGCAACAGGATGTCCTAGAGGCCCTCCAACAGGTTTCTGACTCTGTCCATCCCCTTGGCTCCTCTGATACACATTTGTGTTTGAGTCACAGATCTCAGCAACTTCTCAGTTTGCTGATTAGAGCCTATGGCAGAAGGACACTGCCAGAGGCGCCCATTAGGCTTTTGGTATCATAGTCACCTGGAGTCAGATGAAAGGTACAAACCCTTTAAGCGACTACTATTGGCCTGTTATAAGGCCTTGGTGAATAATTAGTATATGATCCATGGCCATGAAACAGTCTTATGACTAGAAATACCAACCAAAAGTTATGAATATTTTGGCCTTTA
This sequence comes from Delphinapterus leucas, assembly GCF_059928025.1. Classification (NCBI taxonomy): domain Eukaryota; kingdom Metazoa; phylum Chordata; class Mammalia; order Artiodactyla; family Monodontidae; genus Delphinapterus; species Delphinapterus leucas. Next base: position 16,302,696 of record NC_143130.1, on the reverse strand, counting down.
TTCTCTAGTTATCTTGGGGTATTCACACTTGAAGTCTAAGTGTAAAACTGCTATAAAATATATGCTTAAATACTGATTCATGAACCAAAGAAAAATATCTTCTGATCACTTTAATTTAAAATAATTTAGGGAGTGACATCAGCAAAACGGCAGGGTAAGAGATTGCAGTCCCGTAGCCCATGGAAACACTGATTTAACAATTCATGGATGAAATACATTTATGAGAGCTTCAGAGTCCACTCAAGAAGTTCCAGCATGCTGGTGGAACATAACATCCTAGATAGCTGCATTAAAAAGGGTAAGAAGAACAGTTTTGCTTTACCTATGTCACCCCTCCACCAAGTCAGCACAGCTCAACACAGAGAGAGATTCCCTCACCCACAATTTTTCCCATGGGAGAAAGAGAGAGGGAAGTGAGCATAAGGCTCTCAAAGCCTTTCAGGGTGCTGCCTGAGAGGCCCACTTCTATCTCACCTTAATCAGAGCACTGAAGGAATCAACATAGCTGGATTGTCTGTGGGCAGCTAGAAAAAAGACCTCAAATAAAAAACCTAACTTTACACCTCAAGGAACTAGAAAGAGAAAAATAAACTAAACTCAAAGTTATCAGAAGGAAGGAAATAATAAAGGTTAGAGCAGGAATAAATGAAACAGAAAACAGAAAAATTTTCTAAAATTTTAGCCCATTCATGAATGGGCTAATCCCACTCATGAGGGCTCCATCCTCATGACCTAAGCACCTCCCCACTCCTAATACAATTACATTAGACATTAGGATTTTAACACATGAATTATGGGGGGGGACACAAACATTCACTGATAGAAACTTCCAAATTCATTTTATGAGGCCAGCATTACCTAGATACCAAAGCCAAACAAAGGCACCACGAGAAAATGACAAGCCAATATCCCTGATGAACTCAGATGCAAAAATTCTCAACAAACTACTAGCAAACAATTCAACAGCACATTATAAAGATCATACACCATGACCAAATGGTATTTACTCTACTCAGGCAAGGATGGTCTAACATCAGTCAATGTGACACATACACCACATTACAGAGCAAGGGATAAATATTACATGATCATCTCAACAGGTGCAGAAAAAAAATCTGAAAATATTCAATACTTTTCCATGATAAAAACTCCCATAAATTAGGGATAAAAGGAATTTACCTCAACCCAATAAAGGCTATATGTAGAAAATCCTGAAGACTCCACCAAAAAGCTGTTAGAACTACTAAGTGAATTCAGTAAAGGTGCAACATACAAAATCAATATAAAAAAATAAAAAATCAATTGCATTTCTATACACTAACAACAAACTATGAGAAAGAGAAAATAAGAAAATAATCCCATTTACAATGACATCAAAAAGAAAAAAATAAATTTGACAAAGGAGATAAAGTATTCATATACTGAAACTATAAAATATTGATGACAGAAATTAAAGAAGACAAAAATAATGCAAAGATATTCCATGCTCGTGAACTGGAAGAATTAATATTTTTAAAATGTCCACACCACCCAAAGCAAGCTATGGATTAAATGCAATCCTTATTAAATTTCCAATGGCATTTTTCACAGATATAGAACAAAAAAATCCTAAAATTTGTATGGACTCACAAAAGATCCTTTATAGTCAAAGAAATCTTGAGAAAAAAGTACAAAGGTGGAGGCATCATACTTCCTGATTTCAAACTACAGCTGACCCTTGAACAACATGGGGGTTAGGGGTACTGACCTCCCTTCCCACCTACACAGTCAAAAATCCACACAGAATTTTACAGTTGGCCCTCTATATCCATGGCTCTGCATCCACAGATTCAACCAACCACAGATTATGTAGTACCATAGCATGTATTTACTGAAAAAATTCTGTGTATAAGTAGACTCATGCAGTTCAAATCTGTGTTGTTCAAGGGTCAGTTGTGTATTACAAAGCTATTGTAATCAAAACAGTACGGTATTGCCATAAAAATGGACATATAAATCAATGGAAGAGAACAGAGATTCCAGAAATAAACCTACACATATACGGTCAATTAATTTATGACAAATCAGCCAAGAATACAGAGTGAAGAAAGGACAGTCTATTCAATAAATGATGTTGGGAAAACTGGACAGCTACATGCAAAAGAATGAAACTGGACCACTATCTTACACACACAAATCAATGCAAAATCAACTAAAGACTTGAATGTAAGACCAGAAACCATAACACTCCTAGAAGAAAACATAAGCGGTAAGCTCCCTGACATTATCAGTCTTGGTGAAGACTTTTTGGATTTGACACCAAAAGTGAGACTGCATCAAACTAAAAAGCTTCTGCACGGCAAAGGAAAATATCAACAAAATGAAAGGCAACCTATAGAATGGAAGAAAGTATTTGCAAATCATGTATCTGACAAAGGGTTAATATCCAAAATAAAGAAATAACTCATACAACTCAAAAGCAGAAAAAAAATCTGATTAAGAAATGGATAGAGGATTTGAAAGGACATGTTTCATTACAGGTGGCCTACAGGTACATGAAAAGGTTCTCAACATTATTAATCGTCAGGAAAATGCATATCAAAACCACAATGAGATACCACCCCATACCTGTTAGAATGGCTGTTATCAAAAAGACAGGAAATAAGTGTTGGTGAGAATGTGGAGAAAAGGGAGCCCTTGTGCACTGTTGGTGGGAAGGGAATTTGGTGCAGCCACTGTGGAAAACATCATGGGAGGTTCCTCAAAAAAGTAAAAATAGAACTACCTTACAATCCAGCAATTCCACTTCTGGGTATTTTTCTAAAGGAAATGAAAACACTAACTTGAAAAGATATCTAAACCCCTATGTTCACTGCAGCATTATTTATAATAATAATATAATAGCCAAAACATGGAAACAACCTAAGTGTCCATGGACAGATGAATGGATAAAGAAAATGTAGTATACATATATACAAAGGAATATTATTTAGCCATAAAAAAGAAGGAAATCTTGCCATTTGGGACAACATGGATGCATTCTGAGGGTACTATACTAAGTGAAGTAAGTCAGTGAAAGAAAGACAAATACTGTATGATCTCAATTATATGTGGAATTAAAACAAAAACAAAACCAATATCAAAACTCATAGAACAGATTGGTGGTTGCCAAAAGCAGGGGGTAGAGGGTGGGTGAATGGGTGAAGGTGGTCAAAAGGTACAAACTTGCAGTTATAAAATAAATAAGTACTGGAGATAAAATGTACAGCATGGTGACTACAGTTAATACTGCATTGCATATTTGAAAGTTCCTAAGAGAGTAGATCTTAAAAATTCTCATCACAAGAAAAAAAATTTAACTATATGTGGTGATAGATGATAACTAAACTTATTGTGATATTTTTTGTAATATATACATATCTCGAGTCAGTATGTTGTACATATGAAACTAATGTTATGTGTCAATTATGTATGAACAGGAAAGTTAAATTACAAAGGATAAGAAAAGGAACTAAAACTGAAACTAAATTTAAAGAACTGAATCTACTGAAGGAAATAAGAAAGCACTAATGCAAGTAAATCATCAATATAGTATTTGACGTACACCCTCACTCCTCGGCAAAAGAGTAGAGGGGTGAACTGTAAACAAATCACAAAATCTTTTTCCTCTTTTTCAACTGTAAGTTGTTTATTGAAGAATTTATTTTTTTAATTTATTTTATTGAAGTACAGTTGATTTACAATGTTGTGTTAATTTCTGCTGTATAGCAAATTGACTCAGTTATATATGTATATATATATTTCATATTCTTTTCCATTATGGTTTATCACAGGATATTGAATATAGTTCCCTGTGCTATACAGTAGGACCTTGTTGTTTATCCATCCTATATATAATAGTTTGCATCTGCTAATCCCAAACTCCCAATCCATCCCACCCCCACCCTCCACTCTCTTGGCAACCACAAATCTGTTCTCTATGTTTGCAAATCACAGAATCCTTTTAGTAGATTTGTTTTTCTAGGGTTCTACATTCTGAAATAATTTTAGAAGCATTATAAGGTAGAGCAAATGAGTAAATGTACTGATGTTGATCAGAGTCAGATTCACACTGTGGAAGGAAAGATATACACACCGGAAATAGAGAAAGATAAGAACAAGTCTTGAGGGGAGAGAATGAAATTGAAAGTGTCTTTGAGAAACCATGATTTCTAAATATGTCTGTGAATATGCATATACACATATATGTGCACGTTTATGTATGTAAGCATACGTGAAGATGACTATATGGATATGTATATCCATATATGTATATCATGTGTACCTGTATGTGGACATGCATATGTATTACACTGAGGCACTGACAACATGCCAAAATCTTCTGCGTGATCTGTCAGGCCCAACCTTAGACAATTACAAAGGCTTGATCTGGCAGCTGTCATGGGGGAAATCTTCATACTCCACACTAGACTCTGAGACATAGCCAGTGCACTGCAGACACTGGAATTAGTGCAGTCATGGACTAAGGCCATATCTGCATTCTTAGTCTGAGTGCCTCAATTCTGAAGCATTCTTATGTGGGGAGGACTCAGCTGAGACCCTGTACATAGACCACCTTTTCATTGGACCTTGTAGACCTTTTTATTATCTCTGACTCTGTTTTCAGTACTTTTGCACTCCTCCTAGACCTCCCACTTCCATCTCCTCTCAGATCTATAGAACAGCAAGAACCTTTTGTTTGGAGCTCCCTTGGTTGTGAGATGATCTTCCCCTACCCCAGCCCTGTCAGCACTGATGTATCTGACCCTCATCCAATGATGTTCTGTGGGGGAAAATGGAATATTGGTATGGCTGGGAACCTTTCCTGTTTAGGCTCTTATACTATTACAGTAAGTGAATAAATGCTTAAATTTACTTTCAATTTACTTGCTGTCTTACTTGACCAACTCAAAAACTGGCAGCTCGCTCCCTGACAAGTTAGCACAGTGAGCAATGTGGTCAATGAAGCACAATTCCTTTCTGGAAGGTGAGTACTAGTGAGTACTCAGGGCTCTCTAAGGGGGCACTACTGAGTCATTTGTTAGGGTCTGAGGTTCCCACAGGGCACATGACCATTCAGGCCAACGTGTCTCAGGAACTGCCGACAGATTGTGTGACATGCTTAGGAGAGTGTTATTTTATTGTTTACATGATCCTTCTTTTTTTTTTTTTTGCGGTACGCGGGCCTCTCACTGTTGTGGCCTCTGCCGTTGTGGAGCACAGGCTCCGGACGCGCAGGCTCAGAGGCCATGGCTCACAGCCCCGTGATCCTTCTATTTTAATAGTCCTGTTTTGCTGGCCAAGATGCCCAGTGGGTGGGTCAAATTAAACATCAAACAGGGATTTTGACAAAACTGGGGAAGCAATTCCTTGGCTACTTACAGTTTCATCAATAATGGGATCAGGGCTTCCCTGGTGGCGCAGTGGTTGAGAGTCCGCCTGTCGATGCAGGGGACGCGGGTTCGTGCCCCGGTCCAGGAGGATCCCACATGCCGCAGAGTGGCTGGGCCTGTGAGCCATGGCCGCTGAGCCTGTGTGTCCGGAGCCTGTGCTCCGCAGTGGGAGAGGCCGCGACGGTGGGAGGCCCGAGTACCGCAAAAAAATAAAAAATAAAAAAATAATAATGGGATCAAAAGTTGTTGGTGACCCTGCATGCTGAGTTGCACTCAATGACTACTGTTAGATCTAATGCTCCTGGAACTTATGTTCAGCCTTTGCTATAGTGGTTACTGCAATTCATGATTTAATGAAAAGGAATGTAGAGTGCTGAGGATCACTTTACCCAGTGACCTGAAGAGACCTTATAGACGTGGGTCGTTCATCTTCACATTTAAAGGAGTATCTTGTTAAAGAAGTAATCATGTAACCTTGCCGGGTTGCTAATACAGAAACATTTCTTGGAGAACCTTGACAATGGCCACACTGCACAAGGAGGTGGAATAAAGGAGTATGAAAAAATACAGACATCCAAGACTCTCTTTCCTCAGCTGGGTACTGTTTTGGATCTGACAGATGGCTCATCCTTGCCTTTGTAAAACACGTTTTAACCATACGTGAAAAGGCAATAGTGACTCCATGAGCCACCCTGGTGGTGCCTAAGATATACAATGAGGGAATGAGGACAGCAGATGAGATTGTTTTTTTTTTTATTTACCAGATTCAGGTTCCTAGGTTCATTTGTGCCACTATTGCTGGACATCAAGCTCGATAAACATCCTAATAAGGTCAGGGCAATTGGTCTACGACACAATCTGGACCTTAACTGACAAATTTCTGGACAAGTAATAGTGAATAATGCCAAGATAGCAATGACTGACCAGAAGAGAGAATGATGTAAAAATGGTAGTCTAGTAACCACCCCGGACCATCTGGGCAAAGGCCTTAAAGAGATCAAAGGGTGTGTTACCCCCAAAACAGGGTCTCAAAGGAGGAGATTGATGGGATATTTACCAAGGACCCGAAGGCCAGGTAGTGGGATAAGGGAAGCCCAACAGGCCACTACTGTGGCCTATGACTAACACAGGTGCTATGTTTCTGCTTTTCCCAGTGATCCTTGCCATGAATCAAAATGCTCTGCCAACTTTTACCAAGACTTTACGGCTTTCAAGATAAACAAGACTATGGGTTAGGCCGGGCCCCATATATCCAGTGGGAATGTGAGGACTTATGATAAAGTTAGAGTTCAATGGAGATGTGCAGAATTGCATTCCCAAGCCTGTGGGACATGGGTGCATAGGTGACTGTGATCACCACAACCCCTGACACCAGGATGAGGAGGACACTGATAATGCCGAGGTGGTACTCCATGGCCACCACCAATGGGAAACTTACCCAGACCCCACAACAGTGTACCCACTCAGGCCACCTCAAAACTCCATTGTTATAGCCCCCACTGTTGAATGCATTATTGGTATAGAAGTACTGTTTACATGAACCCCTACTTGCATTCACCCCAAACCCTGATAGAAAATACCACTTTAGCAAGACAAGTGGAAGACTGTGAAACTACTCAACTACCAGAATCTAGTACTTTGTTCCTCAAAAACAAATGCGTGAAGAAGAAAAGTAAATAACTGTCCTTATTGATGAGCTTAATGAAGCAAAAATTCTCCCTGAGACTGTTTCTTCATTCAGTAGCTCAGTGGACCTGGGCATATGTCCTTGTGTGTGTAGAGACTCCAGTGATAATTGGCAGCTCAGTGATGTAGTCCCCAGGCACTAGTTATATCTGATATTGTGACTGTCATGGAAGCTACTGTCCATAGTGAGAGAATTTGGTACTCTGTAATAGACAGTGCAAATACCCTACGCAGTATCTCTGTCCACATGGATGATTAGGATCAGTTCGTCATATGGGGAATAGATTGCAATGCCTCACTAATGTCCTTCCATAAAGCTTCATAAATTCCCCAACTATCTTTCACCAAACAGTCTTGACCTAGAAATGTCCTACACCCTGAGGGAGCACTACCCTTCCAGTCTATTGATGACATCATCCAAATAGGTCCATACAAGGGCACCACTTAACAAGAACTAGACGTCCTACAGACCAATATGTAGCAACATGGCTGGACCATTATTACAGATAAGACATAGTTACCCAGTACCTAACTGAAATCACTGGGCAAAATCTGTGAGGGGCACAACATCTCATTCCAAAGGAGAAGACTGCCAAGCTTTGACACACTCTACTTGAACAACTGAAAATGAGGCCCAGCTATTGGTGGGACTATTTGGATATTTGCACTCTCATAGTCCCCATGTGTGGTTCTTGATGGCATCCATTACATCCATTACTATTAGATTACTTCAAAGGCCACTCTTTTCAGTGGGGCCACAACCAAGAGGACGCACTTGAGGCCCTCCACCAGGCCTCTCAGGCTATCCTTCCCTTGGGGCCCTCTGATCCTCATTTGCTGTTAGAGTTACAGCTCTCAGCAACATCTCTGTTCACCAAGTACAGTCTGTGGTAGAAGGCTACTACCATAGGTCACAGACAGACACCCTTTGGAGTTTTGGACCTATAATAATCTTCCAGTCTGCTGAAAGGTATGCATCTTTTGTGAGAAAATTATTGGCCTATGATTGAGCCTTGGTGTCTGAGTATATGACCTATGACTGTGAAATAATATTACAACCAGAAATACCAATGTAAGTTATGAATACTTCGACTTTTGCTCTCTAATTTTCTTAGGCTATTTACAACTAACATCAAAGAAACTATAAATGTTGCATAAAATATAATCTCAGATGCATATTCATGAACCAAAGAAAAATATTTTCTACTGAGTTTAATTAAAATAATTTAAAGTTATCTGTAATTATTATACTACTTAAGGTATATTTTACCTTTGAATGTTCTCTGTGTATTTACTTGCATTTGTGCTTTTGATATTGAGTCTTGATCCTCATAGAGAAGATTTCCATCTGGTACTTCAAACTGAGCTACATAAAGAGAAGCATATAATCAAATAAATAGAAAAATAGATCTATTGTGAACCCCTAACTTTCAAATTTATAACAAATGTACAGCATAAATTCTTCTCAATTTTATAGACTTATAAGTAGATTACCATAATGCTAGATCTAACATGAAAAGAGAAGAGTTTTAATGGGTATACATTGAAACTGTCTCATTATTTCATTAATAATCCTAGGCATCACATGTGCTTTCTATCATTCTCTATATTTCCTACGTAGGACTTTTATACTTAAGTTAAAACTTAATTATAGGATAAAATATCAGGAAGATGGAGGACTAGGAAGTTCCAGACCCTCATTACCCTATGGAGACACTAAGTTAATAACAATATACAGACCAAAATATCATTATGAGAACTCTAGAAACCAGTTAAGAAGCTGCAACATCCAAGTGAATTACTAACTAAGAAAAACTGTACCAAAGAGGGTAGGAAGGGTCATGGCATTTTGCCCAGCTTAGTTAGCCCCACCACCTCCCTGGCAGAGTGTGCCACAGTGTGCCACAGTCACAAGGAAGTCTCGCAATTTCCAGATCCTCCACTGGGATGAAAAGAGTGAAACTTGCATCCAACTTTCTGGCATGTCTAGGCACTGTCTGACTCATTGGTTGCTGTCTTGCCTGATCTGGAAAGCTGATGGGGACAGTTCCATAGTTAGATACCAGGTTGGAGACTGCTGAAAACAAAGGCAAGTGCTGTCACACATTAGAGCTGCAGGGGTTATGAAGTTCTGCAAATGATGGAGGAGCAAGAGATTACAGGTAGAGGAATACAAGAGAAACCAAAACAAAAATCTCCTGAGAAGAAACAGGAGAGATCCTCTTAGGGAAATTAGGAGAGTAAAAAAAAGTCATATAGGGCTTCCCTGGTGGCGCAGTGGTTGAGAGTCTGCCTGCCGATGCAGGGGACACGGGTTTGTGCCCCAGTCCGGGAAGATCCCACATGCCGCGGAGCGGCTGGGCCCATGGCCACCGAGCCTGTGCGTCCGGAGCCTGTGCTCCGCAACGGGAGAGGCCACAACAGTGAGAGGCCCGCGTATCACAAAAAAAAAATAAAAATAAAAATAAAAGAGTCATATATACTAGAATAAAAGTACACACAAGCCCAGAGAAGATACATCCCCAGCGAAGGTTTGAGAAGTATCAGAACCTCCATGTCAGGCTGATTAGTCAAGGTGTTCCCCTGTATCTGAAAAGACTGAGAGAGACAGCTATGTTTTCAAATTCCCAAATCTCAACAAAATATGACAAAGCATACAAAGAAACATGGAAACGTGTCCCAATTACGGGAAGAAAATAAAGTTCCAGAAACCAACCCTAAAAAACCACAGGTCTGTGAATTACCTCACAAGGAATTTTAACAACTGCCTTAAAGATTCTCAATGAGCTGAAAGAAATATAAACTAAATGAATCAGGACAATGAAGCATGAACAAAATTAGAATATCAACAAAGATATAGAAACTATAAAAAAAAAAACCTCTGGTGCTGAGCAATATAATAACTGAATTGAAAAATTCACTAAAAGGGGTTCACCATCAGACTTGATCAGGCAAAAAAAAAAAATCAGCAAACTGGGAGACAGGTCATGTGAAATCATTGTATCTGAGGAGCAAAAAGAAAAAAGAATTAAGAAAAGTGTAGAGAACATGAAGGATTTATGGGACCCTATCAGGTGGACAAAGATATGCATTATGAAAGTACCAGAAGAGAAGAGAGAAAAAAGGGAGCAGAGAGTTTATTTGAAGAAATGACAAAACTTACCAAATTTTAAAAAGAAATGGATATACAAATTCAATAAGCTTTATAAACTCCAACTAGGAAAAACCCAAAGAGACCAACACCGAAACACAATGTAGTCAAACTGTCAGAAGTCAAGGAAAAAGGGAAAATCTTAAAAGAGGCAAGAGAAATACAATTTGTCATGTGCAAGGGAGACTCTATAAGATTATAAATGAATTTCTCAGAAACCTTGAAGGCCATAAGACAGTGGGATGATACTTTCAGAGTGCCAAAAGAAAAAAACTGTCAACCAAGCATACGATATTTGGCAAAACTGTCCTTCAAAACTGAAGGGGAAATTAAGACTTTCACAGATAAACAAAAGCTGGCGGAGTTCATACCACTAGACCTGCTCTGCCAGAAATCCTAAAGGAAGTCTTTCAAGTTGAAATGAAAGGATATTAGATGGCATCATGAAGCTGTATGATAATATAAAGGTTCTGGTTAAGATAAATATATGGACAAATGTAGAAACGTATATTACTGAAATTTTGAGGCACAGCTTCCCTTTTAATTCTTATATAGAATTAGGAGAAAAAGCATAAAATAACTATAAATCTATGTTAATGGGCACACAGTATACAAAGATGTAATTTGTGACACCAATAAATAAAGTGAGGGGGAAGAGCTTTAAAGGAGTACAGTTTAGTGACTGAAGTATGTATGTGTTTGAAGTTAACTTGTTACTGGTATAAAATATATTATTGTAACCATAACGAAAACATTTATAGACTATTCATGTCATGGATACATGTTTGTATCTCCCAAAATTCATATGTTGAAGCCCTAACCTCCAATGTGATGGTTTTGGAGATGGCGGGAGGGAAGTAATTAAGGTTAAATGATATCATAAGGGTAAGACCCTGATCTGATGTGATTGTTGCCCTAATAAAAAGAGACACCAGAGCTTTCATTCTCTCTCTCTCTCTCTCCATTTGCACACAAAGAAGAGGTCATGTGGGTACACAATAGATGGTGGACACTTATGAGCCAAGAAAAGACATCTCAGAATGAAATCTAACTTACTGGCACCTAGATTTTGGACTTCACCTACAGAACTGTAATAAATAATTTTCTGTTTTTTTTTTTTAAGTGACCCTGTCTATGGCTTTCAGTTATGGCAGCCTGAGAAGACTAATACACAAAAGGAAATGAGAAGAGAATTAAAGCATGCCACTGCCAAAAAAAATCAGTGAAAGACAAAGGAAGAAAGTAAAATAGGAAATGAGGAGCAAAAAAATTATGAGACATACAGGAAATAATTAACAAAATGGCAAAAGTAAGTCCTTTCCTAACCAACTGTATGCCAACTAATTGGATAACCTAGAGAAATGGATAAATTCTTAGAAACACACAACCTACCAATGTAAGTGGGTTAAACTCCCTGGACACAGAGTAGCTGTACATATAAAAAATAAGACCCACCTATAATGCTGTCTACAAGAGATTCACTTAGGTCTAAGGACATATATAGACTGAAAGTGAAAGGATGGGAACAGATACCCCATGCAAATGATAACCAAAAGAGAATAGTGATGGCTATACTATAATATCAGACAGAAGAGACTTTAGTCAAAACCTGTTAAAGAGACAAAGTAAGACATTATATGATAATAAAAAGGTCAATTCTCCAGGAATATGTAACATTATAAATATAAACATTATAGTGTTTATATATGTAAACATATATTCATCAGAAATGAGAACTCCTAAATACATGAAGAAAACATTAACCAGATTGAATGGAGAAATAGACCATAAAACAAAAATCGTAGGAGACTTCAATACCTCATTTTCAATAATGGAAAGAACAACCAGAAAAAAGATCAATAAGAAAATTAGAGGATTTGAACAACACTATAGGCCAATTGGACATTATAGATATATGCAAAAAAACCTCCACCTAACAACATCAGAATACATTTTTCTCAAGTACACATGGAACATTCTCCAGGATACTGTTATTACGCAAAATAACTTTTCTGATCACAATGGAAAGAAACTAGAAATTAATAGTAGCAGAAACACTTGAAAATCCACAAATATGTGGGAAATATAAAAATATATTCTCAAAAAAAACAATGGGTGAAGTAGAAATTGCGAGAGAAATTAGAAATTATCTTGAGACAAATGAAAATGAAAACACAACATAACAAAATATATGCAATGCAATGAAAGCAGTGCTAAGAGGGAAATTTATAGCTATGAATGCTTACATTAAAAAAGAAGAAATGTTTCAAATAAACAACCTAACTTTACAACTCAAGGAACTAGAAAAAGAAGATAAAACTATACCCAAAGATAGCAGAAGGAAGGAAATAATAAAGATTAGAGCAGAGGTAAGTGAAACAGAGAAGAGAAAAACAATAAAGAAAATGAATAAAACCAGGAGTTGGTTTTTTGAAAAGACCAACAAAATTGAAAACATTTAGTTAGATAGCTAAGAAAAAAGGGAAAAGACTCAAATAATTAAATAAGAAATGAAAGAAGAGGCATTACAACCAATGCCATAGGAATAAAAATTATTATAAGAGAACATTATGAACTGTATGCCAACTATCTGAAGTACCTAGAAAAAAATGAATTCTAAGAAACACAACCTACTAACTGAATCATGAATAAACAGAATATCTGAAAGAACAGTAACTAGTAGATTAAATCAGTAATCAAAAACCTCCCGACAGATAGAAACTCAGGACCAGACAGCTTCACTGCAGAAGGCTACCAAACATTAACAACAACAACAACAAAATTAACACTAGTCCTCATCAAACTCATCCAAAAAAATGAATAGGAAAACTTTTAAACTCATTCTATGAAGCCAGTATTAACCTGATACCAAAGTCAGACAAAGGGATTATATGAAAGGAAAATTACAGGCCAGTATACCTGATGAACACAGATGCAAAACTCAACAATATACTAGCAAACAGAATTCAAGAGCTCATTAAAAGGATTAAATACCACATCCAAGTGGGATTTATTCCTGGAATGCAAGGTTGATTTAATACATGAAAATCAATTAATGTGACACATCACATTAATAGCATGAAGGAATAAAAAAACACACATGACCATCTCAACTGATACAGAAAATTAAACATCCTTTTATGATTAAACAAAACACTCAACAAACTAAGATTAAAAGCAAAATACCCACATATAATAAAGACTATATAAGCAAAGCCCACAGCTAACATCACACTCAGTGGTGAAAAACTAAAAACTTCCTTTGAGATAAAAAATAAGGCAAGGATGCCCACTCTCACCACTTCTATTCAACATAGTACTAGAAGTCCTAACAACAGCAACTGGGCAAAAAAAGAAATACAAGATATAAAAATTAGAAAGGAAGAAGTAAAATTATCTGTTCATAGATAAAATGTCCTTATACATAGAAAACCCTAAAGATTCACACATGCATACACACACAAAAAAACCCCAGGAGAATTAATAAATGAATTCAGCAAAGTTTCAGGGTACAAAATCAACATGTAAAAATCAGTTACATTTTTACAAACTATTAATGTACAATATGAAAAGTAAACTATGAAAACAATTCATCAAAAATAATAAAATATGTAGGAATAAACTTAACCAAGGAGGCAAAATGCATGTACACTGAAAACTATAAAACACTGCTGAAATCAACCTACCTAAGGAGGCAAAAGACCTGTGCATGCAAAACTATAAAGTATTGATGAAAGAAATCAAAGATGATACAGGTGGAGAGATATACCATGTTCTTGGATTGGAAGAATCAATATTGTGCAAATGACTATACTACACAAAGCAATCTACAGATTCAATGCAATCCCTATCAAATTACCAATGGCATTTTTCACAGAACTAGAACAAAAAATTTTGCAATTTGTATGGAAACACAAAAGACCCCAAATAGCCAAAGCAATCTTGAGAAAGAAAAACAGAGCCAGAAAAAAAAGGAACAGTAAAAAAATAAAAATAAAACGGAGCCAGAGAAATCAGGCTCCTTGTCTTCAGACTACACTACAAAGCCACCGTAATCAAGACAGCATGGTACTGGCAAAAAAACATAAATATAGATCAATGGAATAGGATAGAAAGCCCAGAGATAAACCCATGCACCTATGGTCACCTAACCTATGACAAAGGAGGCAAGAATACACAATGGAGAAAAGACAGCCTCTTCAATAAGTCGTGCTCGGAAAACGGACAGCTACATGTGAAAGAATGAAATTAGAACACCATAACACAAAAATAAACTCAAAGTGGATTAAAGACCTAAATGTAAGGCCATACACTATAAAACTCTTAGAGGAAAACATAGGCAGAACATTCTTTGACATAAATCACAGTGAGATCTTTTTTGACCCACCTCCTAGAGAAATGGAAATAAAAACAAAAATAAACAAATGGGACCTAATTAAACTTAAAACCTTTGCACAGCAAAGGAATCCATAAACAAGATGAAAAGACAACACTCAGAATGGGAAAAGATACTTGTAAATGAAGCAACTGACAAAGGATTAATCTCCAAAATATACAAACAGCTTATGCAGCTCAATATCAAAAAAAGACCCAATCAAAAAATGGAGACCTAAATAGACATTTCTCCAAAGAAGACATATAAATGCCCAACAAACAAATGAAAAGATGCTCAACATCACTAATTATTAGAGAAATGCAAATCAAAACTACAATGAGGTATCACCTCACATTGGTCAGAATGGCCATCATCAAAAAAATCTACAAACAGTAAATGCTGAAGAGGGTGTGGAGAAAACGGAACCCTCTTGCATTGTTGGTGGGAATGTAAATTGATACAGCCATGATGGAGAAAAGTATGGAGGTTCCTTAAAAGACTAAAAATATAACTACCATATGACCCAGCAATCCCACTACTGGGCATATACCCAGAGAAAAACAAAATTCAGAAAGCTATATGCACCCCAATGTTCAGTGCAGCACTACTGACGATAGCCACAACATGGAAGTGAAGCCAGAAAGAGAAAAACAAATATCGTATATTAACGCATATATGTGGAATCTAGAAAAATGGTATAGACGATCTTATTTGCAAACTAGAAACAGAGACACAGACTCGCGAACAAACGTATAGATACCAAGGGGGAATGGAAGGGGATGGGATGAATTGGGAGATTGGGATTGACATATATACACTATTGATACTATGTATAAAATAGACAACTAATGAGAACCTACTGTATAGTACAGGGAACGCTACTAAATGCACTGTGGTGACCTAAATGAGAAGGAAATCCAAAAAGGAGGGGATATATGTATACGTATAGCTGATTCACTTTTCTGTAGAGTAGAAACTAATACAACATTGTAAAGCAACTATACTCCAATAAAAATTAATTAAAAAAAACACTGCTGAAAGAAATTAAAGAAGAGACAAATAAATGAAAAAACATCCCATGTTCCTGGATTTGAAAACTTAATATAGTTAAGGTCTCAGTACTACTCAAAGCAATCTGCAGATTCAGTGTAATCCCTATAAAAATCCAAGTGCATTTTTTGCAGAAGAAGTAGAAAAACGCATGCTAAAATTTATACAGGATCTCAAAGGATCCCAAATAGCCAAAACATCTTGAAAAAGAATAACAAATTTATACGTCTAGCATATACTAATTTCAAAACTTATTACAAAGCACAGGTAATCAAAATAGTGTGGTAGGGGCATAAAGACAGACATACAGACCAATGGAATAGATTAAAGAGCTTAGACCCTCACATGTATAGCTGATGACCTTTAATAAGGGTGTCAAGACCAATCAATGGGGAAAGAACAGTGTCTCCAAGAAATAGGTGAATAAACTGATATCTACATGTAAAACAATAAAGTTGGATGTTTACCTTACATCATACACAAAAATTAATTCAAAATGGGTTAAAGACTGAAACTTAAGACCTAAAACTATAAAATTTCTTGAAGAAAACATATGGAAAAATCTCATGATGTTGAATTTGACCATTCCCTTTGGTCCCTGTGATCCACATCTCCTGTTTGAGTT
This sequence comes from Delphinapterus leucas, assembly GCF_059928025.1. Lineage (NCBI taxonomy): Eukaryota > Metazoa > Chordata > Mammalia > Artiodactyla > Monodontidae > Delphinapterus > Delphinapterus leucas. The sequence goes on along the minus strand of NC_143130.1, from coordinate 16,286,398 downwards.
ACAGGTCTCAGCGCCTCTTTGTTCACCAACTATGAACTATGACTAAAGGACACTGCCACAGACGGGTCAGTTAACTGCTGAACTTATGGACCCAAATCTCCTGGAGAGAGCTCAGAAGTGTACACCCTTTAAGAGTCAGTTGATGGTCTGTTATTGAATCATACTGAGTACATAACCCAAGGCCTTAAAATAATCTTAGTACTAGAAATCTCAATCAAAAGGTATCAATACTTTTGTTTCTGTTCTCTAATTATCTTAGGGTATTAACACTTTAGGTCAAAGTAGAAATTTTCTATGAAATATATGCCCAGGACTTCCCTGCTGGTCCTGTGGTTAAGACTCTGCACTTCTACTGCAGGGGGCGTGGGTTTGATCCCTGGTTGGGGAACTAAGAGCCCACATGCCATGCAGTGAGGCCAAAAAATTAAAAATAAATAAATTGACTTAATTTAAAAAATAAAATAAAATAAAATACATGCCCAAATACATATCCATGAACCAAACAAAAAAGCTCATTTGATGAGTTTAATTTAAAATATTTTAAAATTTTCTATAATTACTATACTTACTAGTGTGTCCTTCCCTTCTGAGATTTCTTCCTTTCTTTACTTGCTGTTGGATTTTTGACACTGAATCTTGATTCTCATGCATAAGCTTCTTATCTGGTACTTTATCATGAGCTTCAAAAAGAGATACATTCACTCCACTTAAATGGGAAAATAGATTTATTGTGAAATCTCTAATTTCAAATTTATAATAATTATGCAGCAGCATCTTCTCTCATTTTTATAAAGTTTTACGTAAATTGCCACAATGCTAGATCCACATGAAAATTGCGAGATCATTTTTGATAGATGTACGTTGAAACGGTCTCAGTGTTTCATAAACATTCCTAGGCATCAAATATGTTTTATATTAGTCTCTAGTTTTCTTGCGTTATTTATACTTTAGGTAAATACATATTTATAGGCCAAACAATGAAAACGTGTACATACTACCACATGTAAAATAGATAGCTAGTGGGAAGCAGCCGCACAGCACAGGGAGATCAGCTTAGTGCTTTGTGACCACCTAGAGGGGTGGGATAGGGAGGGTGGGAGGGAGACACAAGAGGGAGGAGATACGGGGATATATGTATATGTATAGCTGATTCACTTTGTTATAAAGCAGAAACTAACACACCATTGTAAAGCAATTATACTCCAATAATGATGTTAAAAAAAACACAAACCTATGTTGACTTCTTAAAAAAAAAAAAGAAAATGTGTAAGTACAAGTTTTTCATTACAGTATTATGTGTAATTGCAAAATAGCTAAAAGCAACAAAATATATAAGCATAGAAGATTGGTTGAATAAATTAAAGTATATATTATAAACTACGGTGAAGTATAAATTATGGTATATGATGTAGTATAACAAGTGTACCTACTACTGTAAAAGAAATGCAAAAGGTCTCTATAAAACGAATTGGAGGGATTTCTAGGAGGCAACAATAAATGAAAAAAAAACTGAAATAAAGAATATCTAGGGCTTCCCTGGTGGCGCAGTGGTTGAGAGTCTGCCTGCCGATGCAGGGACACGGGTTCGTGCCCCGGTCCGGGAAGATCCCACATGCTGCGGAGCATCTAGGCCCGTGAGCCATGGCCGCTGAGCCTGCGCATCCGGAGCCTGTGCTCCGCAACGGGAGAGGCCACAACAGTGAGAGGCCCGCGTACCACACACACAAAAAAGAAACCTTTTCTGTAAAAGACTTGGTAGAGTGGGATGCAAAAAAAAAAAAAAAAAAAAAAAATCACAAAAAATTTAGTAGGTTTTTCCCCTAGTATCAGCTAAGTGACTGAAACAATTTTAGAAGCATTATAGGATGGAGTGAATATATAAATGTGTTGATGTTGCTCAAAGTCAGGATTCTCACTGTGGAAGGACATCCACATATAAAATGAAGGCAGGCAAAAACAAGCCCTAGGGGTATTAACTGGAATTGAAGGTGCCTGTAAGAACTCATAATTTCTAAATATGCCTATGTATGTGTATATGCATATATATGTTCACTTTTATGTGTATGTAGGTATAGGTACGTATGAATGTGTGCGTGCATGTGTGTGTGTGTGTGTGTGTGTGTGTGTGTGTATACATACACTGAGGCTCCAACTGCAAGTCAAAACCCTGTATATGATCTTTCAGCCCCATAAGCAATTACAAACCTACCTGGCAGTTCTTATAGGGAAAAGCTTCCAACCCCACAATGACTTGATGTATACACTGCAGGCACTAGAAGTAGCTGCAGTCAGGCTGACCCTTAACCTCCACTTCTAGATGACCATGATCTTACATTTATCTGCATTCTGGCCTAGGAACCTCCATTCAGAGGTTCAGATGTACTGAACCTGTACTGTTCAGATGCCTCTACCTACACCACCTTAAAGATAGACCTGGAAGACACTGTTCTCAGTCTGATTCGGTGTAAAGCACTTATCTGCTCCAAACTCTGCCTCCTCATCCTTCCCCTGGGCCCAGTGTCCTTAAAACAGCAGGAGCCTTTTGTTTGGGGCAGTGAGATGTTGCCCCCACTCTCTCCTGTCTATAATGATACACCTGACCCTTGCCTAGTGCTGTTCTGTGGGGAAAATGGAAGACTGGTAGAGCTTCAGCCCTCTTCTGTTTAGATTCTTGCTTATACTATCAGAGTAAGTGAAAAAAGGCAGAATTTTACTTTGTTTAGTTTGTTATCTTAATTGGCCAACTTGACAACCGGCAGCTCTCTAGCTCTCTGAGAAACAGGTACAGTGAGCAAAGTGATCAATATAATGCTGTAGATCCTACAAATGCTGTAGATCCTACACACTTTTAGGAGGTGTGAGAGATTTGGGCCACCCCTGGACTTTGCAAATGGATCAACTGCAAGAGTGTGAGGATCCAATGGGACACTTAGCCTGTGAGCCTCAGAAAGTGCTGGTGGAGGCCACAGAGCACTCTTAGAAAGTTCTCACAAATTGTTAAATAAGACTTTCAGTTTGAAGGGAACATTGGACCTTCACTTTAGCCTCCAAACTCTGGTCAAGTTCCACTGAGTCAAATTAGAGATCTAACAGAGGGACTCTTAAGAGAGCTAAGGAAACAATTCCCTAGCTAATGGCTATGGTTCTCCAGAGACAGACCTAAAAGTCATCAGAGACCCTGAAAGCTGAGTTATACTCTATGACTATTGTTAGTTCTAAGTCCTGACACCGAGACTCATGCCTTTAATATAAAAGAATGTATAGGACTTTGGAATCACTTTGCCCAGTGACCTGGAGAGAACTTAAGACTTGGGTCTTACCAGACTCAGATTTCTAAGTTCACTTTTGTGAATCCTATTGGTTAACAAGCTCAATCAAATTTCCTCATAAGTTGTGTCAGTCAGTTGTGACACAGTCAGATCCTAATTGGCAAATTTTCAGGCATGCAGAAATTGCTGCCCAGAAAGAAAAAGTGATGTAAAAATGGTAATAATGCTCCCTCTACTGGATGTTATGGGCAATGACCTTACCTAAAAATCTATGGGCCTGATTACCATACAGTGGGGTCTGAAAGCAGTAAATTAATGCTCTCCACCAAGGTACTCATTGTTAGATGATGGGCCATGAGGACCCAGCATGTAGCCCCACTACAGTCCACTTTGTGGTGGCCACTATGAATAATGCAAGTGCTATTCTCGCTACCTTTATCAGTGAATTCTGAGATGGATCAAAGAACTCCACATACACTGACCCTGATCACAGCTTTCAAAAATAAAAAACAAGGGCTTCCCTGGTGGCGCAGTGGTTGAGAGTCCGCCTGCTGATGCAGGGGACACGGGTTCGTGCCCCGGTTCGGGAAGATCCCACATGCCGTGGAGCGGCTGGACCCGTGAGCCACGGCCGCTGAGCCTGAGCGTCCGGAGCCTGTGCTCCGCAATGGGAGAGGCCACAACAGTGAGAGGCCCGCATACCACAAAAAAAAAATAAAAATAAATAAAAAACAAGATTGGGTTATACCAAGGTTCCTACATCCCCAGTGAAGATATATGAGGGCCTATTCCAGTACAAATTGCAGGCAGGCGAGAATTACATTTCTTGGGCCTTTTGGATGGCGGTACACTGATAACTGTAATCCCCACAAGCCCTGGCACCAGGATGAGGGGAAAACAGATAATGCTGTCTGGTTTGGGGCCACCACCACAAAGAGAAACCTTTTCCAGGCCACACTACCGTACAGTGCATTGTTATGGCCTCTACTACTGAATATATTGTCGGTATAGATGTATTATTTACGTGACCCACCACTCGCATCCACTCTCATGTTGTGACGGGATTTGCTGCAGTTAGGATATTTTAATGGGGCAGGTGGAAGATCTTGAGCGACCCAACTACCAGAACCTAGTGCCCGTATCTACCAAAAACAATACTGACTCCCTGGGTGTAAAAAAGAAATAACTGCCCTTGTTGCTGAGCTTAAAGAAGCCAACAAATTCCATAGACTACTTCTCCATTTAACAGGCCTGTGCACAAAACGTCAGGTGCCTACAGACTAAGTAATTAAGGCTGCACAGAGTGTTAGTACCAACCTGGCACTGTGACTGTCACAGAAGCTATTGCCCAAGGTGAAGGAACTTGGTATACAGCAACCAACAACTTGAACTCTCTCTTCAGCATCCTTCGTCATGCAAATGACCAGGATCAGTTCACCCTTATGTAGAATTAATTGAAATATGCCACTAATGTCCTTCCACAGGGCTCCCTAAATTCCCCATCTGCCTATCTTCAATGGATAGAGCATGACTTAGAAAAAGTCCCACTCACAGAGGGAATAATAGCTTTCTACTATATTGATGACATCCTTCTGGTGGGCCCAGGCAAAGGCACCATCCCACAGGACTGCACACCCTGTTGATCCATATGTGGCAACATGGCTGGGTCATTAATATAGACAAGGACTTAGTATCCAAGTGAAATTCCAGGGTAGCAGATAAAAATCTTACTCTAGAGGAGATGTTTGCATATCTTTTGGCCCTCCCTTCCCCAAATTATAAAAAAAAAAAAAAGTCTGAATATTGATGGGACTCTCTGACTACTAACACATTTGCATTCTGCCCACAGGGGTTTGATGGCACATATCTGTGGGGTTAGCATAAATGCTATTACCTCTGAGTGGAGACCCAACCAACAGGATGCTCTGGAGGACTTCCATCAGGCCATTCAAGCTGCCTTCCCTCGGACCCACCTGATCCCCATTTGGTTTTTAACTTACTGACCTCTTTTCACCCATCGAAGCCTATAGCAAAAAGACACTGACATAGGTGAGAGGCACCCACTGATCTTTTGGAGCAGAAATTTCCCAGGTCGGCTGAAAGGTACACAGCCTTAGTGAGACAACTATTGACCTATTATTGCCCTTAATGGATACTGAGGATGAAATAGTCTTATGATCAGAAATTCCAACCAAATTGTATCAATAATTTCAAGTTTTGCTCTCTAGTTGTCTTAGGGTATTCATACTTTAAATCAACATGTATGGCTTCCCTGGTGGCGCAGTGGTTGAGAGTCCGCCTGCCGATGCAGGGGACACGGGTTCGTGCCCTGGTCCGGGAAGATCCCACATGCCGCAGAGCAACTGGGCCCGTGAGCCATGGCCGCTGAGCCTGCGCGTCGGGAGCCTGTGCTCCGCAACGGGAGAGGCCACAACAGTGAGAGGCCCGCGTACCGCAGGAAAAAAAAAAAAAAAAATCAACATGTAAAATTTCTGCAAAACAAATGCTGAGATATTATCTTCAGGAAGCAAAGAAAAAAGATCTTCTGATGAGTTTAATTTAAAATAATATGAAGTTATTTATAATTATTGTACTTACTAGAGAGTCTTTCCCTTTTGAAAGTTCTTTGTTTCTTTACTTGTGTTTGGCTTTTTGACACTGAATCCTGATGGTTAAGCATAAGCTTTTCATCTGATGCTTCATCATAACCTACATCAAGAAATGCATTTAGCCCACTGAATAGAAAATATATATCTATTGTGAAATACCTAAGCTTCAACTTTATACAAGTGTACAGCAGAACTTTCTTTCATTTTGATAAAGTTAAAAATAAATTACCATAATGCTAGGTATGACATGAAAATTGTGAGAAAAGTTTTAATGAGTGTTTTAAATATATTTCTATTAGTCTCTAGTTTTCTTCGGTTATTTATACTTTAGGTTACAATCATAGGCCAAACAATGAAGACACATATGCACAAGGTTACTTATCAGAGCATCATTTGTAATTGCATAATATTCAAAACCAGCTAAATATTCACAGACTATTGCTTGAATAACCTAAGAAATATACTATAAACTATAATATACAGCTGTAAAAATGAATGAAAAAGTTTTCTAGAAACTGACATGAAAGAATTTCCAAGAAAGAATGTTAAGTGAAAAATAAAAGTGAAAAAGCAGATATCTAGCATATTACCTCTGAGGTAAGAAAGAAGGGGAAGGGGGAAAATTAAGAAAAATAGAGACACTTACATTTACAAAATGAAATACAGAAATAATAAATCAGAAAACGATATAATAGATGGTTACTTGCAACAGAAGGGGTAAACTGGGGAATGTAGGGGAAGGGATTCAGGAAAAGATGATCTCTCTCTCTCTCTCTCTCTCTCTGTCCCTCCCTCTCCCTCTCCCTCTCCCTCGGTCTCTTTTGAAAGTAGGTTGATATTCTATATATTCCAAAAAATTATATTAACAAGAATATGACGAGTACACTAAACAGGAAAGCAACTTAAGAAATAAATCAACTGAACTTAAATTAAAAAGGCACTAATCCAACTAACTCATGAATACAGTACTACACTCTCAAATCTTGGGTAAGAGAAATAAAATCATGAAATATTTTACATGGTTTATTTTTCTAATGATATAAGCTAATCAGTCAGTTCTAAAACATTTTTAGAGTTTTACAGGATTGAGCAAACAAGTAAATAGGCTGATGTTGTGCGAAGTCAGGATTTACACTATGAAAGAAGGGACATGCACACAGAAGTGGAAGAAGGCAAGAACAAGCCTTGAGGGGACAGATTAGAATTGAAAGTATCTGTAAGAAACTCGTAATTTCTAAATATGTCTATGTATATATGCATGCACATACACACATGTGTGTGTTTGTAGGTATATGTATGTATGAATATGTATATGTATGTGTGTATAAATATATATATACACATATAGACACACACGTGTATTTGTATTTTCTAGTCTGACTGCTCAATGTACCTCAAAGCTACCCCAGTACCAATGGGCACAAGTAGTTTTCAGATCTTGGTTTCTAATAACATTTCCCATTAAAAAAAATCACGGCTCCTAGGAAAAAGAGCTGATTCCAGCTATGAGACAGGAAATGTGCAAGACAGGAAATGTGCAAGACAGCATGGGACATCTTGTCATACTAAACTAAACAGTAGGGAATTTCTCAATGACTACTCATACTAGGGTCATGTCATAAAGCCATAGTAATTATCTTGGAGAAATTCCTACTTGCTAATGCTAGGATAATCTTAGAACTAAAAAAAGAAGAATAGTATGAGTTATAAAATCATACAAAGTAATTTAATTAGAAGTTTAAAAGAAGAGAGTGCCAAGGGCACAGTCCACTATTCACCAGTTAGAATTAGAATTCATGATTTCTGTCTACTCTGATTTCAGGAGAATGATTGCTCTGGGATTTGAAGAAGCATTAGAAGCCTGTCAATAACACAGTACTATTGTTATCAGTGTTGTTATTGTTCTGTAAAAAGCTGAATTTTTTAAAAGGGAAGGAACTACGTTGGATTCCATCAGAAACTTGTGAAAATGTCTGTCCGGGACCACTTTAAGTTCTCGAGTTTATGTCTTAATTATCAAAATGATTCTTTGAAGCACAAAATATTATTCCTTCATCTGTACATGAGAAAACTGAGGGACAGAGAAGGTAATTAGTTTAACCAAAGTTATATGATTAATAACTGGCTGAGCTTGAATTCATACCCAAGAAGTTCAGCTCCAGAGCCTGAGCTCTAAACTACTACTTTTACTTCTTCCAGTAAATACAAGAAATACAAAAAGAATATAACTATAGAAAATAGAAGATATTTTAAAATTATAAGACAATATTTTATATATCTTTGTATCAAAAGTGATATAAGTCTAGACAAAGTAAATAACATTCTCACAAAATATATTACCAAATATATTTAATGAAATACAAAAAAACTTGAATAGACTAATATCCTCAGGGGAAAATACTGAAAATCTACTGCTAAAAATGTCATAAGGCTAAAGAGTTTTAGGGGAAATGTCTATGAAACCATCAAGGATTACAGAATATCTATGCTATATAACCTATAAAAAATTTAGAAAAAGACACATTTTTCTCCATTTCATTTTACAATGCTAACAGTACCCTGATGCCCAAACTAAAGAAGAACAGAACAAAAAATCAGCCATATCATTTATGATTGTATCATTGCAAACTGTATAAATTGAGATAGGTGAGATTATGTTGAAGTAACAAACAATTGTAAAATTCCAGTGGCTTAAATACAAAGATCTATTTCCTGTCCCTACTCCATGTTCATTAAAGTTTACCTAGAGGTTCTGCTCAACATTATCACTTTGGAACTAGGGCTGATATAAATCTTACTATCTGCAACATTCCTAGCCACAGCAGCAAAGGAAAAGAGAGAATGAAGGGAAGCACACACTGGCCCCTAATGCTTCCACACATGACCAATTCATGCTAAACTGACCTAAGGAAATCACATGGCCACATCTAAGTTAAGAAGTCAAGACGGTGACATCAGGAAGATGGCAGAACAGAAAACCCTAGACTCTCCTCCCCATGGAGATACCAATTCAACAACAATACAAGGACCAATTCTCTTTGTGAGAAATGCAGAGACCAGGTGAGAGGTTCCTGCAGAATGGGTCGAAGATGAACCAGCAACACAGAAGCCAGAAGGTAAATTTGTGACGCCCTCTAGCAATAATTCTTCCTCCTATCTCAGCACCACTAATCAGGAGGAAAATGTCAGCTCCCAGCTTGCCCCTGGGAAGTGAAGAAAAGGACTAAAACATGTGTCCAAAGCTCAGACTTTTTGGGGGGCTACTGTGGGACTGGTTTCTGTCTGGCTTGAATCTCAACACTGAAAGGAAAGGGCCCAAGGTTGGGAGCTGCTGAGAACAAAGGTGATAATATGAGCTAGTATACACTCAGTGAGTACACTCAACATGAGCTAGTATACAAGCAGGCAACCCCCCCCCATCCCAGCTTCTTCCTGGGGAGGGTAAGAATTGGAACATTCACCCACATTTCAGCTTTTCAGGGGGATGCCTGAGGCCCTAGCTTCTGTATTGCCTGCCTTGATGTACTAATGGGACCCAGAATATTCTAGTTGTTTAGGGACCACTAAGAACAAAGATGACAGTTTAGACTAGTATGCACTCAAAAGTCAAAGCTCCTCTCCCCAGCTCAGAACAATGCATTTGAGAAACAGTTTCAAGATTCTCCCTGGGGAAGGAAAGAGAAGACTCAAATATATGTCCGATGTTCAGACTTTTCAAAGAACTATGCCAAGGGACTGTTATCTGTCTTGTATCTCTCAGAGCACTGACCAGCCTCCACATACACTACAAGCCTGGGGACTGCTGAAAACAAAACCAACAAACAAGAGTTGGGTGGTAGGCTGCTGCTCCACAGGGTCTGCAGAACAGCAGAGAGATACCAGAGGGAGCAAGAGATCATGAACTCCTGTAAAAAAGAGAACCCCTTCTAATTAAGAATTTACATACACAAGTCCAGGGAAGACACATCAACACAACAGGTGTGACAGGTCTCCAGAACCTCTAGCCTGGCTGATTGGAGAAGGTTTTCCTCCGTATGAATCCAGTCTGTACAGAGGTGGTAGATTTTTCACATGTGCAGACACTAACACATAGTGTCAAGGAGCAAGAAGAAAGAAACACGGCCCAATAAAAGGCTCCAGAAACTTATCTTAAAGAAATGTATGTATATGAATTACCTGACAAAGATTTCAAAATGCCAATCATAAAAACTCTTAACTACCTCAGTAAAATGTTGCAAGAACAAAATGAGTATTTTAACAAAGAGAGAGAAAATACTTTAAAAAACACCACACAAATTTTGGAGCTAAAAAATACAATAACTGAAATTTAAAATTCAGTAGAGGGGTTCAATACGAGATTTGATAAAACAGAAGAAAGAATCAGCAAACTTGAAGACAGGTCATTTGAAATTATCCTATCATAGAAAGAAAAAAGATAAAAATGAAAAAGTAAAGAACTGAAAGGGCAAATGGTACATTATAAAACAAAGCAGTATACACATTACAGAGTCTCAGAAGAAGACAGAAAGGGAAAGAAAGTTTATTTGAAAATAATCGCTTAAAACTCCCCAAATCTGGGAGATAAAATTGATACCCCATTTGAAGAAACCTAAATGTCTCCAAAAAGGAAACCTAAAGAAGTTCACACCAAGGTACATTATAATCGAAGCATCAGAAGTCTAAAACAAAGAGAGAATTTTGAAATCAGTAAGAGAAAAGTGACTTCTCACATACAAGGAACCCCTACAATACTACCAACAGATTACTCAGCAGAAACCCTGAAGACAACAAAGGAGTGGGATGATATATTAAAAGTGCTGAAAGAAAAAAAAATCCTGCCAACTAATAGTACTCTATCCAGCAAAACAATTCTTAAAAAACAAAGCAAAAATAAAGACTTTCCCAGATAAACAAAAGCTTGAGAGCTTATCACCACTAGACCTGCCCTATAAGGAATACCAGAGAGAGTCGTTCAAACTGAAATTAATGGAATCTAAACAGAAACACAAAAGTATACAAAACACAGACTATAAAAACATGTTAATAAATACAAAATATAAAAAAGATATAATTTGTGACAACAAGAACATTAAAAGGAGAGTAAAACAGTAGAGTTATTGTGTGAAATTGAAATCAAATTGTTGTCAATATAAAATAGACTGTTATAACTATAGAATGCTTTATGTAAGCCCTATAGTAACCACAAAGAAAATATCTATAGAAGATATGTAGGAAAAAATAAGAAAGTAATGAAAATGAAAATTTAAAAAAAATCAATAGAACAAAAAGGAAAGAGCAAGAGAGGAAAACAGAGACAGAAAGCTAAAAAGAGACCCAAAAAATTAACAAAATGATCAGAGTAAATCTTTCCCTATCAATAATGACTTTAAATAAAAATACACTCCCCAGTCAAAAGATACCTATTTTTGACACACACACACACACACACACACACACACACACACACAGAAAGATACCAATTTTTAAAAATTGAATCAATTTTTTTAAAGACCCATCTATATGCCATCTATAAGAAAATAACTTTATGTTTAAAGACATAAACAGGCTGAAAGTGAAGTAATGAAAAAGATATTCCATAAAAATGCTAACTAAGTGAGAGAAAGAGTGACAAAACTTGTATCAGACAAAACAGACTTTAAAACAAAAACTATCAAAAGATACAAAGAAGGACATCATATAATAGTAAAAGGGCCAGTTCATCAAGAAGATATAACACTTATAAATATATGTGCACCCAATATCAGAACCTCCAAACATATGAAGCAAACATTGACAACTAAAATCCACAACAGTGGATTTCAATACCCATTTTCAACAATGGATAGAACATCCAAACAAAATATCAATAAGAAAACAGAGGAGTGATATCATCAAAATGGCAAAATAAGACTTTTCTACCCTCTTCTCCCCAAAGGACACTAAGTTTTACAATTACCCACAGATGAAAGTGTCTTTGTGGAAGTCTGGGAGTATAGCAGAGAAGTTCCGGCACAGTGTTGGAGCAACTACAACAACAAAAATCCAAGATTTGATGCAAAAAAGAGGATAAGAAGACTAGTTTCTCTTTAACCACATCACTCCAAGGAAGCAAAGCTCAGTTCCAAGAGAGACTTTCTTGGCCTATGATTTCTCCCATGGAAGAAAGTGAGAGCATGTGAGTGAGTGACTGGCTTTCCCAGCTCTTCAGGATGCTGCCAAAGAGCCCAACTTCTTTCTTACCCTATCCAGAAAGGTGAGGTTTACTGAAAAACTAGAAGGTAGGGAGGTGCTTGGAGAACAGCATCCAGGACTCTTGGAGGCATCAGAGGGATGTTAATCCTACTAACCACTTTGTGGAATCATCAGGAAGCCCATCCACAAGCCACTGGGAAAGCCTCACCTGTGGATACCCTCAAGTTGCCGTGGGCACCATCAACACTAAGTGTACCTCACACACAGACACACACACACACACCACATGGCTGGATCACTTTGTGTACACTCAGTGGGAGCAAGATTGAGCCTTTGTAGATAGTGAGCATGTTCAGAAAGCTTCCTCAATTCTGCCGTATTGGGAGGAAGCATATAAAATTTTATCATTCAGCACCACTCTGGGGAAAGTAAACAAATGGGAGGGTGTCAGCACATAGCCTGGCTTTGTAGGACTGAGAGAAGGCATATAATCTTAAGAATTCCCCCTCCCTAAAAATGTGACAAGAAGTGTGGAGCAGGCACATCCCTAGAAAAAGCCTGAGAAAGCCCCAGAATACCAAGCAGATTGGACATATGAAGGTATGTCTCTCATTAAGCCAATAAGTAAAGACTGAAGGAGGTGCCTGCTTATTCAAATGCAAAGCCAGGAAAGCAAGATGCCAAGGTATATGAAAAATCAAGGAAACATGACGCTATCAAAGAAACAAATAATTCTCTAGTAACCAACCCCAAAGAAATGAATATCTACACTTAGCCTGAAAGATAATTCAAAAAAATGTTTAAGGAATCTCAGTGAGCCACAAGAAAACACAGACAGACAATCCAATAAAATCAGGAAAACAACACATGAACATAATAAGAAGTTTAACAGAGTGACAGAAAACATAGTAGAGAATCAAACAGAAATTCTGGAGCTGAAGAATACAATTAATGAAATGAAAGATGTAATAAAGAGCATCAACATCAGAATGGATCAAGCTAAAGAAAAAAAATCTGTGAAGTAGAAGATGGATTGTTTTAAATTATCCAGTAAAAGGAAAACAACAACAACAAAAGAATAAGAAAGAGTGAAGAAAGCCTACCTGAACTATGGTATACCATTAAAAGAATCTATGCATTATTGGAATTTCAGGAGAAGAGTGGGAGAAAGGGTAGAAAGCTTATTTTAAAGTAATGGTTGAGAACTTCCCATCTGGAGAGAGATTTGGACATCCAGGTTCATGAGCTAATAAGTCACCCCAAAATTTCAACCCCAAATGATCATTTCTAAGACATTATCTAAATAATGTCTAAAATCAAAGACAAATAGAGAATTTTAAAGCCAGCAATAGAAAAAAAAATTCCTCATATACAAGGGAGTCCTCATAAGGCTATCTGTGGATTTCACAGCAGAAGCCTTGTGGGCCAGAAGATAGTGGGATAATACATTCAAAGTTCTGAAAGAAAAAAAAAACTTGCAACCAAGAATATTTTAACTGGTAAAGGTATCTGTCAAAACTGAAGGACAGGCTGTCACAGACAAACAAAAGCTGAGGAAGTCAATCATCACTAGACTTGCATTATATTAGAAATGCTAAAAAAAAAGTTATTCAATGTGAAATGAAAGAATGCTAATTAGTAACACATGAACATATAATAACACTAATAAAGACAGATATATAGGCAAACTCAGAAAACTCTAATACTGTAATATGGTGGTGTGTTAATCACTCAGCTCTAGTATGAAAGCTAAAGGACAAAATTATTAAAAATAAGTATAGTTATAATAATTTGATAATGGATACACAATACAAAAAGAGGTAAACTGTTACATCAAAAACATAAAATATTGGGGGGTAGTAGAAGGGTAGCATTTCTATATGTAATCAAAGCTAAGACATTATCAGCTTAAAAAGGTTGTTATATCTGCAATATGTTTTATGTAAGCCTCGTGAAAATGACAAGCAAAATCCTACAGTTGATACATAAAAAATAAAGAAAAGGGAATCAAAGTGTACCACTACAGACAATCATTAATTCACAAAGGGAGGCAGCAAGAGAGGAAGAAAAGAACATGGGAAATACAAAATAACCAGAAAACAATAAGACACATTAGCAAGTCCTTGCCTCTCAATAAATATTTTAAATGTAAATGGAATAAATTCACTAATCAAAATGTTCAAAGTGACTGAGTGGATAAATAAAAAAATAAGATTCAACTACATGCTGCCTCCATGAGACTCACTTCATCTTTAAGGACACATAGGCTCAAAGTGAAAAGATGAAGAAGACATTCTATGCAACATGGAAACCAAAAGGGAGCAGGTATAGCTATACTCATATCAGACAAAATAGACTTTAACTCAAAAACTGTAACAAGAGACAAATAAGGTAATTATATGATGATAAAGGGGTCAATTCATCAAGAAAATAAAACAATAAATATAAATGCTCCCAACATCAGAGCACCTAAACATGTTAAGCAATACTAACAGATCTGAAGGGAAAAAAGAGAAAATAGTTCTGTTGAAGAAAGGGACTTCAACACATCACTTTCAACAATGGATAGATCATCTAGACAGAAAATCAATAAGGAAACATTGAATTTGAACTATACGTTAGACCAACGAGCTCTAACAGACATATACAAAACATTCCACCAATAGCAGCAGCAGAACATACATGCTTTTCAAGAACACACAGAACATTCTCCAGAGTAGATCATATGATAGGTAACAAAACAAATCTTAGCAAATTTAAGAACACTGAAATCATACCAAGTATATTTTCTGAACCCAATGGTTGCAGAAAAGAAATCAATAACAGGAGAAAAACTGGAAAATTCACAGGTAAGAGCAAATCAAACAATACACTCTCAAATAACCAGTGAGTCAAAGAACAAATGGAGATAAAATAAAAAATTATCTTGAAAAAAAAGAAAATAAAAACAACATGCCAAAATTTATGGGATGCATCAAAAGCAGTTCTAAGAAGAAAGTTTAAAGCAATAAACATCTATATTTAGAAAAAAGATCTCAAACAACCTAACTTTACAAGTAAGTAC
This sequence comes from Delphinapterus leucas, assembly GCF_059928025.1. Classification (NCBI taxonomy): domain Eukaryota; kingdom Metazoa; phylum Chordata; class Mammalia; order Artiodactyla; family Monodontidae; genus Delphinapterus; species Delphinapterus leucas. The sequence goes on along the minus strand of NC_143130.1, from coordinate 16,271,264 downwards.
TAGAAAAAGAAGAAAAAAATCCAAGCCCAAAGTTATCAGAAGAAAGGAAATAAATATCAAAGCAGAAATAGAGACTAGAAGAATAATACAAAAATCAATAAAGTAACAGCTGTTTTTTTTAAAGTTAAACAAAATTGAGAAACCTTTCAACTGAGAAATAATACAACAAAGACTCAAGCAAATAAAAAATCAAAGAGGAGAAATTATAATGGACACCACAGAAATAAAAAGGATAAGAATACTATAAAAATTGTACATCACCATTGGATAATCAAGAAGAAACTGATAAATTACAAGAAACATACAGTCTATCAACACTGAATCATGGAGAAACAGAAAATCTGAACAAACCAATTAATACTAAGGAGACTGAATCAGTAATAAAAACCTCCCATCAAAGAAAAACCCAGGGTTAGATGGTTTACTGGTGAATTCTATGAAACATCTAGAGAAGAATTAATACCAACGCTTCAAAAAGTTTTCCAAAAACTGAAGATGAGAAAACACTCCCTAATTCATTTTGTGAGGTCAGCATTACCCTGATACCAAAGCCAGGTAAGAATACTACAAGAAAAGTTCTCAACAAATTGAGCATAGAAGGAACATCCCTCAACATAATAAAAGCTATATGACAAGCAAATATTAACATCATAGAAACCAAACTCACAGAAACCAAGAGTAAAATGGTGGTTACCATGGGCTTGTAAGTGGGGGAAATGGGAAGATATTGGCCAAAGGGTACACATTTCCAGGTATAAGATGAATAAGTTCTGAGGAGCTAATGTACAGCCTGGTGACTATAGTTAATGACAGTGTATTACATACTTGAAAGTTATTAAAAGAGTAGATCTTAAATGTTCTTACCACAAAAAATATTTCAGATGATTGATGTGTTAACTAACCTTATTGTGGCAATCATTTTGCAACATATGTGTGTATGATTACCATGTTTTATTCCTTAAACTTATAAAATGTTACATGTCAATTATATCTCAATAAAGCTGGGGGGTGTAAGAGGGTGAAAATAAAGGAAACAGAAGTCTTATATGTTAATCATACCTGAATAACAAATAAATAAATTAAAGAAAATCAGTCAAGAAAATAAACAATAGGAAGCCAGTCTGTAAAGAGAAGGAGAGGAAATAGTTTTTTCAAATATGCGGATAGCAACACAGGTGTCGAGGAACAACAAGAAACAGGGAAATATGACCCCAAAAAAGGAACAAAAAAAGTCTCTGGAAAACAACTCTATAAAGTTGTTGAGGATTTCAACACCGCTATAGTCCAACAAACGTACATACATTTCACCCAGCAGCAGAATACACATTATTCTTAAGTACACACAGAACCATCTCTAGGATAGATTACATGTTAGGTCAAAAACAAGTCTTAACAAATCTAAGACGACTAAAATCTTCAAGTATATTTTCCTACCACAGTGGAATGACACCACAAATTAATAGCAAAGGGAGGTCCCTGGTGGTCCAGTGATTAAGATTCAGTGCTCCCAATGCAGGGGGCCTGGGTTCAATCCCTGGTCAGGGAACTGGATCTCGCAGGCTGCAACTAAGAGCCCGCATGCCGTGACGAAAATCCCACATGCCGCAACGAACATCCTGTGTACCGCAACTAAAAGATCCTGCATGCTGCAACTAAAAAGATCCCACATGCCGCAACTAAAAAGATCCCACATGCCACAACGAAGATCTTGCACACAGCAAAAGATCTTGCATGCCACAACTAAGACACAGGGCAGCCAAATAAGTAAATAAATATTAAAAAGACAGAAATTAATAGCAAAAAAATTGGAGAATTCACAAAGATGTGGAATCTAAATACACACTTTTAAACAACCAGTGAATCAAAAACAAGCCAAAAGGGAAAGTAGAACAAACCCACACATATATGGTCAATTAATTTATGACAAAGGAACCAAGAATATACAATGGGAAAAGGACAGTCTCTTCAATAAATGATGCTGGGAAAACTGGAAAGCCATGTGCAAAAGAATGAAATTGACTACCATCTTACACCATACACAATTAACTCAAAACTTGATGTAAGACCTAAAATGATAAAACTCCTAGAAGAAAACATAGGCAGTAAGCTCCTTGACATTGGTCTTGGAAATGATTTTTGGGGTTTGACAATAAAATCAAAGGCAAAAAAAGCAAATATAAACAAGTAGGACTACATCAAACTGGAATGCTCTGGCAAAGCAAAAATCCAACAACAAAACAAAAGGGCAACCTATCAAATGAGAGAAAATATTTGCAAATCATGTATCTGATAAGGGGTTAATATGTAATATATGTGAAAAACTCATACAACTCAATAGCAAAACAACAAAAACTAATCTGATTAAAAAATGGGCAGAGGATCTGAATAGATATTTTTCCTAAAAAGATATAAAGATGGCCAAAAGGTACATGAAAAGAGTCTCAACATCACTAATCATTAGAGAAATGCAAATCAAAACCACAACATAATGTACAGCATGATGACTATAATTAAAATACTGTATTGAATATTTGAAAGTTTGCTAAGAGAGTAGATCTTTAAAGTCCTCACCACAAGAAAAAATGTTTTGTAACTATGCATGGTGATGGATGTTAACTAGACATATTGTGGTGATCATTTCACAATATACACAAATATCAAATCATTATGTTGCTAAAGACCTAAATGTAAGACTGGATACTATTTATAAAACTCCTAGAGGAAAACATGGGCAGAACACTCTTTGACATAAATTGCATCAATATTTTTCTGGATCTGTCTTCTACAGTAATGGAAATAAAAGCAAAAATAAACAAATGGGACCTAATTAAATTTGAAAGTCTCTGCATAGTAAAGGAAACCATAAACCAAATAAAGACACAACCTACAGGATGGGAGAAAATATTTGCAAACGATGCAAGCAACACAGGATTAATTTCCAAAATATATAAACAGCTCATATAGCTTAATATCAAAAAACCAAACAAGCTAATCAAAAAAGGGCAGAAGACCTAAATAGACATTTCTTCAAAGAAGTTATACAGATGGCCATCACACACAGAAAAAGATATTCAACACTGTTAATTACTAGAGAAATGCAAATCAAAACTACAATGAGGTATCATGTCACATCAGTCAAAGTGGCCATCATCAAAAAGTCTACAAATAATAAATGCTGGAGAGGGTGTGGAGAAAAGGGGACCCTCCTACACTGTTGGTGGGAATGTAAACTGGTAAAGCCACTATAGAGAACAGTCTGGAGGACCCTTCAAAAACTAAAAATAGAGTTACCATATGATCTAGCAATCACACTCCTGGGCATATATCTGGAAAGGACAAAAACTCTAATTCAAAAAGATACATGGACCCCAATGTTCACACCAGCACTATTTACAACAGCCAAGACATGGAAGCAACCTAAATGTCCATCGACAGAATGGATAAAGAGGTGGTGTGCATATATGTATGTATGCACACACACACACACACACACACACACAATGGAATATTAGTCATAAAAAAAGAATGAAATAATGCCATTTGTAGCAACATGGATGGACCTACAGATTATCATACTAAGTGAAGTAAGTCAGACAGAGAAAGACAAATATCATATGATCTTACTTATTTGTGTAATCTTTTAAAATGATACAAATGAACTTATTTATAAAACAGAAACAGATTCACAGACATGGAAAACAAACTTATGGTTAAAAAAGAGAAGAGGCAGGGAGAGATAAATTTGGAATTTGGGATTAGTAGATACACATTACTATATATAAAATAGATAAAAAAGGGCTAACTGGGCTTCCTTGGTGGTGCAGTGGTTGACAGTCCGCCTGCCGATGCAGGGGACACGGGTTCATGCCCCGGTCCGGCAAGATCCCACATGCCACGGAGCGGCTGGGCCCGTGAGCCATGGCTGCTGAGCCTGCACATCCGGAGGCTGTGCTCCGCAACGGGAGAGGCCACAACAGTGAGAGGCCCGTGTACTGCCAAAAACAAGGGCTAACTGTATAGCACAAGGAACTATGTTCAATATCTTATAATAACCTATAATGGAAAAGAATCTGAAAAAGGATATATGTGTGGGGCTTCCCTGGTGGCGCAGTGGTTGAGAATCCGCCTGCCAATGCGGGGACACGGGTTCGAGCCCTGGTCTGGGAAGATGCCACATGCTGCGAAGCAACTAAGCCCATGTGCCACAACTACTGAACTGTGCTCTAGAGCCTGTGAGCCACAACTACTGAGCTCGTGTGCTGCAACTACTGAAGCCCAGACGTCAAGAGCCTGTGCTCCACAACAAGGGAAGCCACCATGATAAGAAACCCGCACACTGCAATGAGAAGCCCGTGCACCACAATGAAGAGCAGCCCCCACTCACCGCAACTAAAGAAAGCCTGTGCACAGCAATGAAGACCCAACACAGTCAAAAATAAATAAATAAAATAGATTAAAAAAGAAAAGAATATGTGTGTGTTATAATGTTACTTATTATTAAATTACATTTAGTAATTTACTTATAATATGGGAACACACAATCACTAACATTTTTATCTTACAAAACAGAAAATCTTTTTACCTTGAAATTCTCTTGCTTCTTCGTAAGTTTGTTTTTTAATCTTACTTCGTAAATTCTCTTCTAAAATATCAGCCTTAATTACAAAAGTTAAAATAAGTAATTAAAAATTATACATCTTAGAACTCTAATTACCTTCTTTGATATCTACAATGTCATTACAGCAACATTTTACTTTTCATTATTTCCTGAATGTATCAAATTTAAAAATGAGAACAATTAATGGATCTGAGAGACATTTGGGAACACTTAATGGTGTGGAGGGACCCACCAAGCAATATTGTGATTCTTCCTCATAAATAATTCCAAATACATCATGTTAATAATTTTTTATTATGATTCTAGTTTAGATTTATATTTTCACCTGATTCAATCTCTAAACTCAAATGGCTTTAAAAAATTATTTTTATAAGGCCACTTTAATAACTTCCATGATAAAAAAATTGTGAATATATGTTAAATATGTACAGCAATTTGATCGTTTCCCTTTTTCCCCAAATTTTAAAATAAGAATTTTCTAGGGCTTCCCTGATGGCGCAGTGGTTGAGAGTCCGCCTGCCGATGCAGGGGACACGGGTTTGTGCCCCGGTCCGGGAAGATCCCACATGCCGCGGAGCGGCTGGGCCTGTGGGCCATGGCTGCTAAGCCTGTGCGTCCGGAGCCTGTGCTCCACAACGGGAGAGGCCACAACAGTGAGAGGCCCGCGTACCTCAAAAAAAAAAAAAAAAATCCTAAATATAAAACAGGTTGTATCAAAAGACAAACTTTTTATTCCACTTAAATAAGAAAATATTGATGTTTTTAATTAACATTTATTCAAAATATTGAAGGAGTATAGCAATTAAAATAAGTAGCTTTCAAGTTATTTTACTGTATCTTACCTTTGAGATGTCAGTAGCCAGAGTCTTCATTTTGACAACAGGGGGTGAAATGAATGATGGTGTCGCTGTTTCATTCCCTTGAAGCAATGTTCCAACAGACTGTGAATTTTGAATTTCTTTGCTCATTAATATTCTTGTAAGTGATTTATCATGGGTCTTTGATGAAAGTAGATGGGACAGATCTTCATCAGTTAAAATTTCATTTGAAGTGTTTAAAAAAGGTGATCCATCTTGAGACTTGAGGATCTGTGAAAGATCTGAAATAGCAGGGCTAGCCCTTTCCTTCTCTGAGCTTTAGAATTACGAAACATCTGCTATTAGATTATATGAACAACATTTATTTATAACTAAAGAATCATTTTCATAATCTATAAGAATAGTAAATAAGCAATTATAGTTATTCAGTAATAGTAATACAATGTGAAATTGATGCTAGATAACAAGCTAAGGATAATATATCTCCTGGGTTTTAAAAGGCACACAGAGGCTCAGCTTGGCCAAGATGGCAGAGTAGGAACACCCTGAGCTCACCTCCTCTAATGGGCACACTAAAATGACAACTATTTACAGAGCAACCATTGATGAGAAAAACTGGATGATTAGCAGAAAAGATCTTCTACTAAAGATACAAAGAAGGAACCACAACAAGACAGGTCAGAGGGGTGGAATCACAGTACAGTCAAGATCCACAGCCCCAAGTGAGTAACCCACAAGGGGAGGATAATTACAATGGCAGAGGTTATCCCTGAGAAACAGGAGGTCCAAGCCCCACACTGGGCTTCCCAGCCCAGGAGTCCTACGCCAAGAAGACAAGCCCCCAGAATATCTGGCTTTGATGGTCAATGGGGCTTACTTTCGGGAAAGTCACAAGGCTATGGGAAATAGAGGCTCTACTCTTAAAGGGCACAAACACCATCTCACGTGGTCCAGGAGTCATGGTAGAAGCAATAATTTGAAAGGAGCCTGAGTCAGACCCACCTGCTGATCTTGGAGAGCCTACCAGAAAGTCAGGAGGACACTGGAGCTCACCATGGGGGACACATCAAATGGTGTCAGCCATTTTGGGGAGCTCTTTCTACCACATGGACACTGGTAGAACAAATGTCACTTTGGAATACTCCCTCTAGCTTATTAGCACTGGGACCCAGCCCTGGCCACCAGTCTGTCAGAACTGGAACCAAGGTTCTCAGGCCAAGTAACTAGCCAGGCAGGGACATACCCACTAGCTGCCTTAAGATGCCCCGAGCCCACAGCCACCCTGGGACATAGCCCTATCCACCAGCAGGCAGACACCAGCCCTGGGACCCCCTGGGCCCCAGCCCCACCCACTAGCAGACGAACACCAGGTATTAGCCACCTCAGGCCCATCAGCCAGCTGCCCAGACAACTGGCTCCACCCACCACCAGACTGAAACAAGCTTCAGGACACCTTAGACCTTACAGCTAGCTATGTCATGAACCAGCCCTGCCCATCAGCAGTCTGACACCACTTCCGGTACCCCTAGGTCCGACAGCCAGAGACACCAGGACCTACCAGTGGCCTACCAGTGGGTCAGAACTAGGTCCAGGATGTGGATTCACATACTGGTGGGTGGGCACCAGCCCTGGGACCCCTTGAGCCCTGACCCACACCACCAGTGGGCAAATGCCAGCCCAGGATCATCACAACCCTGCAGCCTACCTTATCAGGATTCAGCTGCCCACCAGGAGGCCAGCACCTGTGCTGCAACCCCCTGGGCCCTGGACCTACTCACCAGCAGGCCAACACCAGCACTGGGACACCATGGGCTCCGTAGCCAGTGGCTCTGGGATCTAGCCCAACCTACCAGTGAGTAAACACCAGCTTTGGGACTCCCAGGGACCTACAGCCAGAGACCCAGGACTTACCCAGGATTCAGCTCTGCCCACCAGTGAGCCAGCACTAGCCCTAGGACACCTTGGGCCCCAGCCCTGCCTATCAGCACACTGACACCAGCTCCAGGACCCCAAGACCTGGTGCCATCCACTAACAGGCCAACACCAGTTATGAGATACTTTGGACCCCTCAGCCAGCCCTGTCAGGAACCAGCCCCACGTGGCAGCAGGCTGACACTAGATCTGGGAATACCAGCCCAGCAAACACCCACCCCAGAACACAGCTCTGCCCACCAGTGGGCCAGGACTAGCCCTAAAAGCCCCCAGGGTTCCACAGCCAGCTACCTCATGACACAGCCCTGTCAACCAATGGCTGAGAGCCTCCACACATGGCAAGGCCTGGCAACCAACCAGACCAGGGCCCAGCCACACCTAGGAGACTACTCATGGTAGTCAGCCTGCCCACATAGGGGTCACTCCTAGAACAGACAGCTCTGGTGACCAGAGGGGAGTGTGCTGCTGGGGCGCATAGGACGTCTCCTACAAAAGGCTCCTTCTCCAAGATACACAGAAAGAAAAACAGAAAACTAGGCAACATGAGGCAACAGAGGAACATGTTCCAAACGAAGGAACAAGATAAAAGTCCCAGAGGAAGAACTAAGTTAAATGGAAATAGGCAATCTACCCAACAAAAAGTTCAAGGTAATAATCATGAAAATAATCAAACAACTTGGGAGAAGAATGAACACAGTGAGAAGCTTAACAAAGTTAGAAGATAAAAAGAAGAACCAAATAGAGCTGAAAAATACAATACCTAAAATGAAAAATACACTACAAGGAATCAATAGGAGATTAAATGATACAGAGAAATGGAACAGTGAGCTGGAAAAGGAATAATGAAAAGAAAAAAGAATAAAAAAGAAATTAAGACAGTTTAAAAGACCTCTGAGACAACATCAAGTCTATTAACATTGGCATTAGAGGCATCCCTGAAGGAGAAGACAGAAAAAGGGGCAGAGGACATAATTGAAGACATAATAGCTGAAAACTTCCCTAGCCTGGGAAAGGAAATGCACATCAAGGTCCAGGAAGCACAGAGAGTCCCAAACACAATCATCCCAAAGAGGACCATACCAAGACACACTGTAATTAAAATGAGAAAATATAAGATGAAGAGAGAATATTAAAAGCAAGGGAAAAGCAACAAGTTAGGTACAAGGCAACTTCTGTAAGTCTATCAGCTAACTTTTCAGCAGAAACTCTATAGGCCAGATGGGAGTGGCATGGTATATTTTAAATGATGAAAGGGAAAACCTACAACAAGAAATGCTCTACCCCACAAGGCTTTCTTTCAGATTTGATGGATAGAGCAAAAGTTTTACAACCAGGTAAAAGCAAAGAGTTCAGCATCACCAAACTAGCATTATGAGAAATGTTAAGGGAACTTCTCCATGTGAAAAAGGAAAGACAACAACTAGAAACATAAAAAGTACAAAAGGAAAAAGCTCATTGATAAAAGCAAATATACAGTAAAGGTAGTAAATCAACCACACACAAAGTTAGCAGGAAGGTTAAAAGACAAAAGTAGTAAAATTATCTATATTCACAATAAGCATTTAAGGGATACACAAAACAAAAAGATGTAAAAGATGATGTCTAAAACAGTAATCATGGGGGAAAGGAAGTAAAAATACAGGGTTGTTAAAATTCATTTGAAATTAAGAAATCAGAAATTGGAAATAATCATATATATATTGAGAGATTCCTATATATAAATCTCATGGTAACCTCAAACCATAAACCTATTATAGACACACACACAAAGAGAAAAGAATCCAAACATGACACTAAAGACTGTCATCAAATCACAAAAGAACAAAAGAAGAAAGGGGAAAAAAGACCTACAAAACCAAATCCAAAACAATTAACAAAATGGCAATAAGAACATACTAATCAATAATCGCACTAAATGTAAACAGAATAAATGCCCCAATCAAAAGACACAGACTGACTGAATGGATACAAAAACTATATATATATATATATATATATATATATGGTGGCTACAAGAGACTCACTTCAGATCTAAGACATACAACAGACTGAAAGTGAGGGGATGTAAAAAGGTATTCCATGTAAAATGGAAAGCAAAAGAAAGCTGGGGTAACAATACTTATATCAAAAATAAATAGACTTAGAGATTATAACAAGAAACAAAGAAGGGCATTAAATAATGATAAAGGGATCAATCCAAGAAGGTAAAACAATTGTAAATATATATGCACCCAACACAGGAGCACCTAAATACGTAAAGCAAATATTAATAAACATAAAGAGAGAAACTGGCAGTAACACAATAACAGTAGGGGACTTTAACATCCCACTCACATAAATGGACAGACAATCCAGACAGAAAATCAATACGGAAACACTGACTTAGATTACACATTAGACCACCACTACATTAGACCACATGGACTTGTTTCTACTCCCTCATGCTGCAGCATGAGTCCCAATAAAACCTTGCCTCAATTTCTTGTCTGACCTCATCAATCTCTATTCATTAAAGAGTCCAAGGACCCTGGTCAGCAACAGTATCTCACAGAAGGGAGCCTGTACACTTGTCTGGAGCCCCAATTTTTTGACTGCTGCCCAGGACACCTCTAGTTTGCCCAGTTCTGGGGGCCAGCAGGGCTTACACTTGCAGTCACATGGGGCTGTACATATTTGCATCCTTTAAAAGCTATTAGCGGAGGGTCTCACTTCACATCAGCCTGAATCTAGGAATGAGATCTCCCCTCTAAGACACTGGTCTAGGAACACCCTCAATAACTGAGAATTATTACAACTAAAATAGGCTGCTTGGACAACAACAAAGGTTTGAGAGACAACCCAGACCTAAGGCAGGGTTGAACGACAAGGTCACCTTACACAAGGCCATCCAAACAAAAATAACATTCAGAGATACAAACCACTATATATAAAATAGATAAGCAACAAGGATACACTGTATAGTACAGGGAAATATAGCCATTGTTTTGTAATAACTTTAAATGGATTATGAGCTATAAAAATATTAAATCACTATGTTGTACATCTGAAACTAATACAATACTATAAATCAACTATACTTCAATTTTAAATAGACAGAAAAAACATTAATGAAACAGTGATAAGTAACACCTGAGAAAGGGTTCAAAGTAATGGTCATAATAATACGCTCACCAAACTAAGGAGAATGGAACACAGTAGGAACTTCAACAAAGAGAAAGAAAATGTAAGAAAAATCCAAGAAAAATCCAAACAGAAGTCATAGAGCTAACATCTCTAATTATTAGAGAAAGATAATCAAAACTACAATGAGGTATCACCTCACACTGGTCAGAATGGCCATCATTAAAAATATCTACAAATAACAAATTCTGGAGAGGGTGTGGAGAAAAGGAAATCCTCCTACACTGTTGGTGGGAATGCATACTGGTGCAGCCACTATGGAAAACAGTATGGAGGCTCCTCAAAAAACTAAGAATAGAGTTGCCATGTGATCCAGCAAAACACTCCTGGGTGCATATCTGGACAAAATTATAATTCAAAGAGATACATGCACCCCTATGTTCATAGCAGCACTATTCATAATAGCCAAGACATGGAAACAACCTAAATGTCCATCGACAGTTGAATGGATAAAGATGTGGTACATATGCACAATGGAATATTACTCAGTCATAAAAAAGAATGAAATAATGCCATTTGCAACAACATGGATGGACCTAGAGATTATCACACTAAGTGAAGTCAGAAAGAGAAAGACATACCATATGATATCGCTTATATGTGGAATCTAAAATGTGACATAAATGAACTTATCTACAAAACAGAAACAGACTCACAGACACAGAAAACAAACTTATGGTTACCAGAGGGGAAAGAGGGTAGGGGAGGGATAAATTATACAGAATGGATAAACCACAAGTTCCTAATTTATAGCCCAGGGAACTATATTCAATATCCTGTGATAAAGGATAATGGAAAAGAATATGAAAAAGAATGTATGTGCGTGTGTGTGCGTGCGTGTGTGTGTGTATATATATATACACACACACACACGCACGCATACACACACATATAACTGAATCACTGTGCTGCACAGCAGAAATTAACAAAACATTGTAAATCAACTACAGTAAGTCCCCTGCATATGAACCTTCAAATTGCGAACTTTCAAAGATGTGAACATGCGTTTGCATGTCCAATCACGTAAGTTAGTTCACATGTCTGGTGTAAACTGTCATGTGCGTGCATCCTCTACAAGTGGTTGTGCTTCTGTGTACTTTACTGTACAGCACTGTATGGAGTACAGCAGTACAGTACCTTTATTTCAAGGCCAGGATGTCCGGAAGCAAGTGTAAAAGCAGTGGTGATGTAGCTGGTACTGCTAAGAAGCACCAAGCGATAATAATGGAAACAAAAGTGAAAATAATTGAGAGAGTGGAGCGACAAGAAGAAGTACTGAAGAACTGAAGAGATTCACAATGCAGGAAATGGCAAGGGGATTTTCTTTATTTGAGGAAGCAATGTTAGTTTTTGAGGCATAGGACCTGAATGTAGAACAGTACTCATGAAGGTTGCAGCAGCCATTCAGAATGCAATCCAGAGCTACCATGTCATCTATGACAAGAAAAAAAGAACTACTAACTAGACATCACTGGAACTGTTTTTCAAGAGGATAGTTAGACTTGAATCCAGCAAGGAACCAGAACCTGTGTCATCAATGTCAGGCGTGAGTGAAAATGCAGCTTGCCCTCCCTCTCCTATTTCTGATCCTTCAGCTCTACCATCTCCCACCTCCACTCCCTCCTCCAGTCTATAACTCTTTTTGCCTGTTCACTCGATGCCAGCTGTTGTACTGTTCTACTGTACTTTTCAAGGCACTGTACTATAAGATTAAAAATGTTTACTTTTGTGTTTGTTTTTTATGTATTACCTGTGTGAAAAGTATTATAAACCTATTACAGTACAGTACTATATAGCCGATTGTGTTAGTTGGGTATGTAGGCTAACTTTCCTGAACTTATGCCAACAAACTGGACTCATGAACATGCTTTTGGAACAGAACTCATTCGTATGTAAGGGGCTTACTGTATACTTCAATAAAATAAATTTAAAAAAATAAAAATTAAAAAATAGAAGCCAGAGAGCTAAAGAATACAATAACTTAACTGAAAAATACACTAGAGGGGTTCAAGAGCAGACTAGATGAAGCAGCAGAAAGGATAAGAGAACTCAGACAGGGCACAGGAACCCACCTAATCAGAGCAGCAAAAATTAAAAAAAATTTTTTAAGTGAAGATAGCTTAAGGGACTAACAGGACAACATCAAGTGGACTAACAGTCACATTACAGGATTCCCAGAAGAAGGAGAGAGAAAAAGCAGAAAGCTTTTTTGAGGAAATAATGGGTACAAAATCCCTAAGCTGGGGAAAGAAACAGGCATCCAGATCCAGGAAGGCCAGAGAATTCAAAATAAACTGGACTCAAAGAGATCCACACCAGGACACGTTATAATTAAAATGTCAAAAGTTAAGGACAAAGAGATAATTTTAAAAACAGCAAGAAAGAAAAAAAAAGCAACGGGGCACCTCCATTAAACAGTCAGCATATGGACTTCCCTGGCAGTCCAGTGGTTAAGACTCCACTCCGTGCTTCCACTGCAGGGGGTACGGGTTTGATCCCTGGTCAGGGAACTAAGATCCCGCATGCTGCATGGTGTGGCCAAAAAATTAAAACAAAAGAAAAAGAAAAAAAAAGGAGTCAGCATATTTTTCAGCAGAAACATCACAGGCCAGAATAGAGTGTTGTGATATGCTCCAAGTGCTGAAAGAAAAAGATTCCCATCCAGTACTCTACCTGGCAACATCTTTGTTCAGAATTGAAATAGAGATAGTTTTCCAGACAAGCAAAAGCCAAAGGAGCTCATCACCACTAAACAAGACTAACAAGAAATGTTTAGTGACTTCTTTAAGCTAAAAAGAAAGGGTGCTAATTAGTAACAAGAAAACATGTGAAAGTGTGAATCTCACTGACAAAGGTAAATATATAGTAAACGTAGTGAATGAATCATTTATAAAGTTAGTGTGAAAGTCAGAAGTCAAAAGCAGTAAAAATAACTGCAACCACAATAATTAGTTAAGAAATACACAAGACAAAAAGATGTAAAATGTGACATCCAAAACATGAAACATGGCAGGGGGAGAGTAAAAATGTAGAGCTTTAGAATGTATTTAAACTGAAGTTGTTATCAACTTAAAATAGACTGTTATAAATATAACTTGTTACATGAAAGCCTCAAGGTAACCACCATGCAAAAACCTATAGTAGATACACAAAAGATGATAAGACATGAATCTAAGCATACCACTAAAGAAAGCAAACCACAAGGGAAGAGAGAAATAAGGCACAGACAGTGAAGGGATGGGAAAAGGATATTCCATGCAAGTGGAAATCAAAAGAAAGCTAGAGTAGCTATACTTCTATCAGACAAAATTTGAAACAGAAACCATAACAAGAGACAAAGAAGGGTATTACATAATGATAAAGGGGTCAACCCAACAAGAGGATGTAATATTATGCATGCAATATAGGAGCAACAAATATATAAACCAACTATTAACTGACCTAAAGGGAGAAATATATAGCAATACAATAATAGTAGGGGACTTTAATACCCCACTTACATCAACGAATAGATCATTCAAACTGAAAATCAGTAAGAAAGGATTGTCTTTAAATGACATATTAGATCAGATTAACTTAACAGATATATATAGAACATTCCATTCAAAAGAAACAGGATACAGATTCTTCTCAAGTGCACACAGAACATTCTCCAGGATAGATTACATGTTAGGCCACAAAACAAGTTTTAACAAATTTAGGATTAGAGTAAAATCATATTAAGTATCTTTTCCAACCACAATATTATGAAAATAGAAATAAATTACAAGAAGAAAACTGGAAAATGTACAAATATGTGAAGATGAAACAACATGCTACTGAACAACCAATGGGTCAAGAAGGAAATCAAAACCAAAATTAAAACAGTACCTTGAGACAAAAGAAAATGGATATACAACATACTGAAATATAGGGGATGCAATGAAAGCAGTTTTAAGAGAAAAGTTCATAGTAATAAATGCTTAACTCACAAATAAGAAAAATTTCAAATAAATAACATAAATTTACACTCTGAGAAAAAGAAGAACAAAGCCCAACTTTCGTAGAAGAAAGGAAATAACAAAGATCCCATCAGAAATAATGAAATGGAGTCTAAAGAAATGACCAAAAAATAATCAATAAAACCAAGAGCTGGTTCTTTGAAAAGATAAACAAAAATGACAATTAGCTAGACTCACAAAGAAAAAAAGATAAAAGGCTCAAATAAATAAAATCAGAAATAAAAGAGGAAACATGACAACTGATATCACAGAGATACAAAGGATCCAAAGGGACTACTATGACAATTATACACCAATAGTATGGACAATCAAGAATAAATTCATAAATTCCTACAATATACAACCTTGTAAGACTGAATCATGAAGAAAGAAAAATTGAACAGACTGATTACTACTATTAAGGATAATGAATCCATAATTTTATTTATTATCTCTGGAAATTGGCATTGTTAGGGATATTTATTCTTTCCTTGTTATTTTCTGAATATTTTAAATGTTCTACAGAGAATACATGCTGTTACAATAAATACATACAACTAACAGTATAAAAAAGAAAATAGCCTTGTGGGTTCTTGCTACTAAGTTTAACCTCATATTCAGTACATTTATAAAGCTAATGATCATTTTCCCTGGAACCTATCAGATTTTCCAGTGTTTGTTCACAGTGATTTCTTCAAATCCAGATACTTTTACTGAAAGCAGAGAAACTGTCTACAGTAAAGATGCAGGAATAAAGATGCAGACATAGAGGATGGACTTGAGGACACAGGGAGGGGGAAAGGTAAGCTGAGACGAAGTGAGAGAGTGGCATGGACATATATACACTACCAAATGTAAAACATATAGCTAGTGGGAAGCAGCCGCATAGCATAGGGAGATCAGCTCGGTGCTTTGTGTCCACCTAGAGGGGTGGGATAGGGAGGGTGGGAGGGAGACGCAAGAGGGAGGAGATATTGGGATATATGTATGCATATAGTTGATTCACTTTGTTATACAGCAGAAACTAACACACCACTGTAAAGCATTATACTCCAATAAAGATGTTTAAGAAAATAAATAAATAAAACTCCTTACAAACAAAAGTCCAGGACCAGGACACTTCCCTGGTGAATTCCATCAAATATCCACAGAAGGATAAACACCAATCTTTCTCAAACTCATCCAAACAACAGAAGAGGAGGAAATATTTCCAAACTCGTTTTACAAGACCAGCATTACTCTGATACCAAAACCAGACAAGGTCACCACAAGAGAAGAAAATTACAGACAAACATCCCTTAATAACACAGATGCAAAAATCCTCAACAAAATGTTAGCAAACTGATACAACAATCTATTAAAAGGATCATACATCACGAGCAAGAGGGATTTCTACCAGGGCTGCAGAAATGGTTCAATATCTACAAATCAATCAATGTGATATACCACATTAACAAAATGAAGAATAAATGTTGTATGATCATCTCAATAGCTGTAAAAGAAAAAAACATTTCACAAAATTCAACATTTATGACAAAAACTCTCAACAAAGTGGGTATAGAGGAAACGTACTCAACAAAAAATAGGCCATGTATAACAAACTCACAGATAATGTAATACTCAAAGATGAAAAGCTGAAAGCAATTCCTCTAAGATCAGGAAGAAGAAAAGGATGCCCACTCCTGCCACTTTTAGCAAACATATTATTGGAAGTCCTAGTCACAGCAATTTGGCAAAATAATAATGATAATAATAAAAGGCATCTACACTGGAAAGGAGAAAATAAATCTGTCACTATTTGCAGATGACATGATAGAGAAAACCCTAAAGACTACCAAAAAACTGTTAGAAATATAAAGTTGCAGGATACAAAACTGATTAACAAAAATCTATTGCATTCCTATACAATAAAAATGAACTATCCAAAAGAGAACTTAAGAAAACAATGCCACTTACAATTGCATCAAAAAGAATAAGATAGCTAGGAATAAATTTAACAAAGGAAGTGAAAGACCTGTACACTGAAAACTATATGTCCTTGATGGCGCAAGACACAAATAAGTGGAAAGATACTCCATGCTCATGGATTGGAAGAATTAATATTGTTAAAATGTCCATAATACTGAAAACAATCATCAGGTTTGAGGCATTCCTTATCAAATTTTGAATGGCATATTCACAGAAATAGAACAAACAATCCTGAAATTTGTATGGAACCATAAAAGACCCTGAATAGTCAAAGCAATCTTGAGAAAGAAGAACAAAGCTGGAGGCATCATGTGCCCTGACTTCAAACGATATTACAAAGCTATGGAAATCAAAACAGTATGATATGGGGGGAAAAACAGACATCGATCAATGGAACAGAGTAGAGAGCCCAGAAATAAACCCACACATATATGGTCAATCAATTTATGATGAAGGAGCCAAGAATATACAACGGAGAAAGGACAGTCTCTTTGATGAATGGTGTTGGGAAACTGGAAAACCACATGCAAAGAATGAAACTGGACCACTTTCTTACACCATACAAAAAAATTAACTCCAAACGAATTAAAGACTTGAATGTAAGACATGAAATTATAAAACTTCTAAAAGAAACATAGACGGTAAGTTCCTTGACATAGGTCTTATTGAATTTGGGGGGTTTGACACCAAAAGCAAGACATCAAAAGCAAAAATAAACAAGTGGAACTACATCAAACGAAAAAGCTTCTGCAGAGCAAAGGAAACTATCAACATAATGAAATGGCAACCTACTAAATGGGAGAAAATCATATATCTAATAAAGGGTTAATATCCAAAATACATAAAGAACTCATAAAACTCAATTGCAAAAAAAAAATAGTTTCAATCTGAGTAAAAAATGAGCAGATGATCTGAACAGACATTTTCCCAAAGAAGACATACATATGGCCAATAGGTACATGAAAAGATGCTCAAAATCACTAATCAACAGGGAAATGCAAATCCAAACCACAATGAGACATCACCTCACACCTGTCAGAATTGCTATTGGCATAAAGACAAGAAATAACAAAGTGTTGGTGAGAATAGGTAAAAGGAAACCCTTGTGCACTGTTGGTGGGAATGTAAATTGGTGCAGCCACTATGGAAAAGAGTATGGAGGTTCCTCAGAAAAACTAAAAATACAACTACCAGATGATCCAGGAAATATCCACTTCTGGATATTTTTCCAAAGTAAATGACAACACTAACTGGAGAAGATATATGCAGTCCCATATGGGTTTAATGCAGCATTATTTACATTAGCCAAGGTATGGGAACAGCCTATGTGTCCACTGTTGGGTGAACAGATAAAGAAAATATTATATATATATATACACACACACATACATAAGTGCATGCACACATGTACACGTGCACACACACACAGTAAAATATTATTCAGCCATGAAAAACAATGAAACCTTGCCATTCGTGACAACATGGATGGACCTTGAGAGGATTATGCTAAGTCAAATAAGTCAGACAGGGAAAGACAAATACCATACGATCTCACTTACATGTGGAATCTAACACAAAATAAAACAAAAACTAAGCGCATAGATACAGAGAACAGATTGGTAGTTGCCAGAGGCAGGAACTGGGGGTGGGGGCTGGGCAAAATGGGTGAAGGGAGTCAAAAGGTACAAACTTCCACTTTAAATAAACAAGTCTAGGGGATATAATGTACAGCATAGTGACGACAGTTAATAATACTACACTGCATATTTGAAAGTTGCTAACAGAGTAAATGTTAAAAGTTCTCATTACAAGAAAAAAAGTTCTGTAATTATGTATAGTGATTCATGTTACCTAGACTTGTGGTGATTGAGTTACAATATATGTAAATACTGAATCATCATATTGTATACCTGAAAATAATATAATGTATGTCAATTATACCTCAATAAAAAATGTTTAAAGATAAAACATTATTTTATATCTGACAAGTCTGTATTGGATCAACTGTCCTGAACAAAAAAGGAAATATCTGGATTACCAAAAACCCACAAAAATCAATACACAGTTAATTTATAGATTCAAATTCCATATAATAATGAACTGATATAAGCAAAAAGCAAAAGGCAAAATTCCAAGCAAAAGATAGTGCATAGAAAAAATTTTTAAATAATATACAGGGCTTCCCTGGTGGCGCAGTGGTTGAGAGTCCGCCTGCCAATGCAGGGGACACGGGTTCGTGCCCCGGTCCGGGAAGATCCCACATGCCACGGAGCGGCTAGGCCCGTGAGCCATGGCTGCTGGGCCTGCGCATCCAGAGCCTGTTGCTCTGCAACGGGAGAGGCCACAACAGTGAGAGGCCCGGGTACCGCACAAAAAAAAAAAAAAAAAATAATAATAATAATAATAATATACAAGTGAAGTAAAGAATAATATAAAAGGTTAAACTTCTTACAACAATTACTGTTTTGCTTATTTCCTTACCTGTGGATGTTTAATTTTATCATTTTCTTTTTGTCCACCTGAATCTGCCACTAGTGTTTTTCTTGTGTCTTTCTCCAACGGTATATATTTTGAATCTTCACCTTTAACTTTTATTTTATCAATACCCATTTCTGCTGTTGTCTTGGTCTTTCCCTCACTTTTAAGTAACTCCATTTCTTGATTTTGGAAATAGCCAAGTTGCTCCTTAGCTCTTTCAGCTTCCTGTTTTTAAAAAAGTAACTTTGTCAAGCATTATTTCTATGACATTTTCCTGCCAACATGACAACTTTCAGGAATCTTCATATATTCATGGCCACACTGGTTCTTAATTTTATTTTTACAGAGTTAGAGGAAACTAAGTTAAACCACTGGTATAATCCATAGTTTAACAGATCCAAATTAAAATTAAAAACTATGAAGAAACCTCTTCTACTTAAAGGGCTATTTTTATACGTAAGAGGTTCTACTGGCCACTGTTTTTTAAGGCTCTAATTATAATACAGGTACAATAAAAGTTAATAAAATGCATACATTATACAAGAATGTACCCAAGATAATTAAGATCTGTAATGCCAAATAATAAAAGAAAATGTGAAAAGTAATTTATTTCTTCTAGAATAAATTTTTTAATGTCACTTTTAATATTAACAGAAGTTATCTGTATGAAAGAAAGAAAAAAGTTCACAGTCTCACCACAAACAGAAAGCTCACTGTTAACATGTTGATATATACTCTTTTTAAGTATTTCTAATTATAGCTAGTGCATATGTGTATATGTATTTTTAAACTTTTATCTAGATTGGATCATACTATACATAGAGGCATAATATGCTCTTTTCATTAAATATCATAAGGTATGTTTCCATGATGATAAATATACATCCAAATCAGAATAGCTAACAGAAATATATTTTAATAATATACCTTAATTAATTTAGCAAATTTCTTATCAGTGGGCATATTGGTAATTTTTTAAAATTTGCTATTAAAATTTTTCTATTCTACATACTTGTACAAAATCTTTGTACATTTTTTTCTTTTTTACAATAAATTTTTAGAAATGGAATGGTTCACTGTAAAGACTATGTCTTTCCAAGATTTTTGTTATGTATTTTCTTCCAGAAAAGTATCAATCCATACTGACAATAGAAGTATGTGAAAGACTGCTCATTGCAGCATAAATCCACAAATACTGGTTATTTCTGTTCCTTAAATTTTTAACAAAATGGTAGGTAAAAAATATGTATCCCTCCGCTATTTTAAAATGCATTTATTTGATAACTAGTAAGGATGAATATATTTGTATGCATTTATTGACCATGTGTGTTTCTCAATTATGACTTGCCTATTTGTGTCCTTTGTCTATTTAGGAGGAAGAATATCCATATTTCCTGTAGATTTGTAAAAGATCTTGATATAAAACATTTTGTAAAGATTTTCCATTTATCTTTGTATCTCATGAATTTTTTAACCATAAAAAGTTTTATTTTATATATAGCCAAATATATTAACATATTCCTTTATGGTATAATGCTTAGGAAGCCTTGTTCTAGCCAAGACATGTAATTGTTACTCAGTGTTTCTTCCAATTAAGAGTTCATTTATTACTTTTGGATCTTAAACCAATCCGCAACTTATTTTAGTGTACTACATTAACGAGAAACCCAACAATGTTTTCACAGTAGTTTATTGTGACTATTTTCTCCTTCTATGAAAAAATTTTAATAACTAAAACTATAAACTATAGAATTACTATATTCATTTGAATCTGTTTCTGGACTTTTCATTCAGTACCAAATCCAGAACCACACTGCTTTAGTTATTGTGTTTTTATATTTCATATTGATTTTTGGATGAGCAAATCCTCCTTAATTGTTCTTCTGTGAAATCACCAGTTTCTTATCTCAATATATCCTATAATAATTATGCTAATTTCAAAAAAGAAAAACCCATTTGTATCTAGAAATAAATTGCTTTAAGCTTGTATATCAATTTTCTTTCTAGCTTACTGTTTTGGAAAGAATACATACTAAATTTTATTAATATATTTCCATTGCATAAAATGAGAATACTTTAAACCTGGCAAAATAATATAATATATAGACCTATTAGTTTACAAAGTTAAAATTATTCATTTAAAAAGTTGTTTATAGATATTTTCTTCCCTTGTTAACAATTTCAAAGGAACATGATATCTTTTTACCTGTAAAGCTTGTTTCAGTTGTTCCCGAAGAACTCTGTTCTCAATTTTCAGAGCATGTGCTACTTCCTAGGATGTAATATGGGGGGAAAGTATTCATTGGTATTTTTATTAATTTATTATCATAATTATTACTTTTCTAAAGTGCATAGATAGCCAAGATGATGATTTGAGCATAAACATTTACTGCACACTTCTCAGGCAGAATGGTGGATAACTTCTGTAGCTATAGCTTCCTATTGATTGTCCATAGGAAAAGTGACCTTGAATCTACGAAATTATAACTACAGTAAACATTTCATTACTCCCTTTCTCAAGGCCTGAAATATTTAAATACAAATATTTCAAATTTTAAGAAAAGAAGCAACTCTACTCTTAACACAAAAGAAATATAGTTCTGATTTTGTGAGAATGAGTAGATTCTACTATGCATGGAAAGTCTCAAGAATTCTCCATCAGATGGAAGACAGCTTGAGGAACCATATCTAAAATCCCCAGTTTCTTTCTTTCCTTTTTTTTTGATGATAGCCATTCAGACTGGTGTGAGATGATATCTCATTGTAGTTTTGATGCATTTCTCTAATAATTAGCGATGTTGAACATCTTTTCATGTGTCTCTTGGCCATCTGTATGCCTTCTTTGGAGAAATGTCTATTTAGGTTTTCTGCACATTTTTTGATTGGGTTGTTTGTTTTGATGATATTAAGCCGCATGAGCTGTTTGTAAATTATGGAGATTAATCATTTGTCACAGCATTTGCAAAAAAAAAAAGTGATACAAATGAACTTATTTACAAAACAGAAACAGGCTCACAGACTTAGAGAACGAACTTATGGTTACTATAAGGGAAGGGTGGGTGGAAGGGATAGTTAGGGAGTTTGGGATTTACATGTACACACTGCTATATTTAAAATGGATAACCAATAAGGAACTAGCACAGGGAACTCTGCTCAATATTCTATTAACAACCTAATTAGGAAAAGAATTTGAAGAATAGATACATGTATATTGTAGCTGAGTCACTTTGTTGTACACCTGAAATTAACACAACGTTGTTAATCAACTATACTCCAATATAAAATAAAAAGTTAAAAATAAAAAGTCCCCAGTTCTGATTCTGGTACAGCAGAGCAAGTTCCTACTGGACAAACCCTGCCACACATAACAACCACAAACTTTAAACAAAATACAAATATCAACACTAGAGAGCAAACAAGAGTAGGTAGATTCTTGAGAGAAGCTGACACTTGGAAGAAGGGAAGAGTCCTACATAAGATCCTTGTTTCCCAGCTTCTAATCTGAGGGCAAACCCACTGAGCCAGGCAGAACCCTAATAGCTAATTAAAACAAACAAACAAACAAACAAACCTGAGTTTTTAGACCTTACAAACCAGGGTACAGAGTTCAGGGCAACCACAGCCACTGGAAAGGTTAGGGGAAATCACACAAAGAAGGGAGCTGGAGACAGGGCGCCCGAAACCATTTGTACAAACTACACAAATCTACCCCGACCCCTTAAGCATATATGCATAAGGAAGATTCTAAACAGCCTAGCAAAAGCTATAAGAAATTAAATGTGATTTAAGCTGCTGCCTAAATACAGAATTTTCATTTTGCACCCAATCATGTTAATAATAAATTAAAGCAAAATAAATCAACAAAAATAGTACCAATCATAAGAAGAATATAGCAGAATCCAGAGCTTCAACAACATGACATTCACAATATCCAAGATACAATTAAGAATTATTTGAATCTGAAGAAACAGGAAAATGAGACTTACTCTTAAAAGAAAAGAAAATTTACAGGAAAGGTGGTTAAAGATGGGGCACAGCCAAGAGCCTGGACTTATCTCCTACCATGGAATCAGCAAATATATACCTACATACAGATCAGTTCCCTCTGAAAAGAACTTTAGAACTAGCCAAACAAGGGCTCCACAACAAAGAATAAAAAGGGACTATATCAAGACAGGTAGGAGAGGCAAAGAAACACTCTCACCAGAAACCCTACCCCCAGCATGACAGCACACTTTAGAGAGGGATCTCACCAGACAGGCACTTTTCCCAGAGGAGCAAGGGATGCTTCCCATATCAAGCACCCTGGCTCCTGGGATCTACACCAGAGAGAGGAACCCCTGAAATGCCTTGCTTTGAAAACCAATGGGGCTGACATCCAACGGTCCCAAAGTGCTATAGAAAACTGAGAACCCGCTCCCCGCAAAGGGTTGACACGTGGTCTCACTCACCTGGAGACCCAGGGAAATAACAGCGGTCTGAAAAGTGTCATGATTATATGTGAAGGGGAGTCATTTTCAAATCTAAAAGCATCAGCTGGAGGGGTGGCGGACAGCAGAAACACTCCCCAGAAACAGAAGCACTGTCAGACACCATTATTGCACTCCCCACCTAACTTGCTAGCACAGGCTTACAGCTTGGATGCAGGGGTGAGCCAATCATGGCAATACCCCACTGCACTACTGAAGCCAGAGAGCTCCAGAGGCTGCAGTGTTCCCCCACTCCCTGGCTAGGATGGACAGGAACGAATGGTCACAGCATTTTCCTGCAACCTAGCTAAAGTCTGCAAGTGCAGGCAACTACTATACTCCCCCTCCCTCTGGCTGGGGCTGATGAATGCAAGCAGTCATGGTATTATCCCTCTCCCAGCCTAAATCTGACTCAACACTCCCCTGCCCCCTAAACTGAGGGTGGCAAGACTGAGAAGTCAGGGTCTAAGCCCAATGCATGCACACAGACAAGGCACTCTCAATGCTGCATTGCTAAAGCCTGTGGGCAGGCAGTCAGGTCATTTTCCCATTGCCTTCCTGAAGCAAGAGAGCAAGACCCACCCCCTACACTCTCCAGCTACCCAGCTAAAGCCAGTGGGAGTACACAATCCACACAAGGGAAACCCCCTGATCACTTAGCCCCAGTGGCCCATGGGGCTGGTGTTCCTGAGTTCCACGGGACTGTAACATGGAGACAGTTATTGGCAGGCCACCACCCTCAGCCTGGAGCTTCACCCTGAGGGACAGGCTTCAGGTTTACCACACTTTCGGAGGCTAAGGACACACTCCCAGGAAACGTAACCAGGGAGACATCAGGTTTGTGTACCCCCTTGGCCTCACCACAGCTTGACAAGACTTCCGAGAAAGGAGCTTATATGCTCATCAGGAGCTTTGCTTTTTGCAAATGTTGCCCAGGGGACACCTCCAGATCTCCTGGTCTGGAGACCAGCAGGGATTACAATTGTGGCCCCACAGCACAGTATATATCTGCACACTTTAAAAGCTACTACCTGAGGGCCTGGCATCCAATCAACCTGAAACTAGGTGTTAAATCAGATTTCTCCCCTTGGAACACTGACAGGGCATGGCACACCATCGATAACAGAAACACTTCAAGAATTAATCAAACAGCACCCCCCACAAAACCAGGATGGGTAAACGTTCTGAACCCTGCTCTGCCCATGCAGTAAACAGGCCACAACTTGGCCAGGCAAGGGCCCCAAGTTCTACCTAGCCCACACAGAGACCTAGCTACAACCAGGACAGGCAAGTGACTCAAACCTGTGCACCAGCCTTGGTTGCATCACAGCTGGTTGATGCAGCCCACTGTGAGGGATGCCCATGAAGTGCCTGACTCTTGTGGTCGGGGAAGATTGCACTTTTAGGCCACACAGAACAGCTCCTACACAAGACCACTCCTTCAAGACTGCAGGAGGTAGTTACTTCCCCTAATACCTATAGACAAACACAGAGAGACAGGCAAAATGAAGAGACAGAGGAATATATGTTCAACACTATAGACCAAGGCAAATCCCCGGAAAAAGGCCTTAATAAAACAGAGATGACCAACCTAAAAGAGTTTCAACCTAAAAGATTTTAAAGCAATGATCATAAAAAAGCTCACCAATTTCAGGAAAGGAATGAATGAGCATAGTGAGACCTTCAACAAAGAGACAAAAAATATAAGAAAATACCAAACAGGAAGTTATAATGAACTGAAAAACAAGCTAGATGGGTTCAACATCAGAATGGATGAAAAAGAAGCACAAATAAGCAAGTAGGAAGACAAAGCAATGGAAAACACCCAGAAAGAGCAGCAAAATGAGAAAAGAATTTTAAAAAGTGAGGATGCCTTAAGGGACCTCTAGGACAACATTAAACAAAATAACATTTGCATTTATGGGGGTCCCCAAAAGGAGAAAAGAGAGAGAAAAGGCCAGAAAAATTACTTGAAGAAATAATGGCTGAAAAATTCTCTAATCTGGGGAAGAAAACAGACATCCAGGTCCAGAAAACAAAGAGAATTCCAAATAACATGAACACAAAGAGAAACACACTGCTATACTTTGTAATTAAAATGGTACAAGTTAAAGATAAAGAGGAAATCTTAAAAGCAGCAAGAGAAAAGCAACTTATTAGGTACAAGGAAAACCCCATAAGGCTATGAAAAGATTTTTCATCAGAAACTTTGTAGGCCAAAAGGGAGTGGAATGACATATTCAAAGTACTGAAAGAAAAAAAGAAACCAACCAAGAATTCTCTACCTGGCTAGGTTATCATTAGGAAATGAAGGAGAGATTAAGAGTTTTACACACAATCAAAAGCTAAAGAAGTTTATCACCATTAAACCAGCCTTAGAAAAATGTTAAAGGGACTTCTCTAAACTAAAAAGAAAAGGAACTAATTAATAGTAAGAAAAAATATGAAAGTAAAAATCTCACCAGAAAAGGTAAATAAATAATAAAGGTAGTGGATGGTTGGTTCACTTATAAAGCAAGTACAAAGGATAAAAGACAAAAGTAGTAAAAGTAATTAAAATACAATAGTCAAGGGGTACATAGAATTAAAATATGTAAAACGTGTCATCAAAAATATAAAAACCTTGGGGGGTAGTAAAAAATATAAAGCTTTGGAATGTAACTCATAATTTACTATCAACTTACAAGAGACTGTTATATACATAGGATGTTATATGAAAACCTCACAGTAACCTCAAAGAAAAAACTTATAGTGGATAAACAAAAGAAAATGAGAAAAAAAACTAAAACTAAAGAAAACAATCAAATCACATGAGAACAGAGAAAGAGAGGAAGACAAGAACAGAGAACTACAAAAACAGCCAGAAAACAATTAACGAAATGGCAATAAGTACATACATGTCAAAGTTACTTTAAATGTAAAAGGACTAAACTCTCCATTCAAAAGATATAAGGTGGCTGAATGGATTAAAAAAAAAAACATTATATATGTGTCTATAGGAGACTCACTCAAACCTACCAAATGGAAGTGAAAGAATGGAAAAAGATACATGATACAAATGAAAACAAAGAGATAGCTGGGTAGCAATACTTATATCAGACAAAGTAGACTTTTAAAAAGACTGTAACAAAAGAGATCAATCCAACAAGAGAATATAACACTTGTAAACTTTATGCATGCAACATAGGAGCACCTACATATATAAAACAAATATTAACAGAAATAAAGAGAGATATAAACAGCAATAAAATAATAGTAGGGGACTTTAATACCCCCACTTACATCAATGGATAGAAAATTCAGACAAAAATCAATGAGGAAACACAGGCCTTAAATGACACATTCAATCAGATGAACTTACTAGATATATACAGAATATTCCATTCAAAAGAAACAATATACATTCTTTCCAAGTGCACATGGAACATTCTCCAGGATAGATCACATATTAGGCCACAAAACAAGTCTGGATAAAAGCAAGCAGACTGAAAGCATACCAAGCATTTTTTCTGACCACAGTGGTAGGTAACCAGAAGTTAATTACAAGAAGAAAACTGGATAAAAACACAAACACATGGAGACTAAACAACATGCTACTTCAACAACCAATGTGCCAATGGAGAAATCAAAGGGGAAATAAGAAAAATGAAAAACAACTTTCCAAAATCTATGGGACACAGCAGAAGCAGTTCTAAAAGGGAAATTCACAGCAATACAGGCCTACTTTAAGAAACAAGAAAAATCACAAATAAATAATATAACTTTATATTTAAAGGAACTAGGAAAAGAACAAACAAAGCAAAAGTTAGTAGAAGGAAGGAAATAATAATTATCAGTGCAGAAATAAATGAAATAGAAGCTAAAAAACCCCATAAAAGACCAATGAAACTAAGAGGTGGTTCTTTGTAAAGAAAACAAAACAGACAAAACTTTTGTCAGAATCATCAAGAAAAAAAAGAGTGTGTAAATAAATAAAATCAGAAATTAAAGAGGAGAAATTATAATTGACACCACAAAAATACAAATAACCATAAGAGAACAGTATGAACAATTATATGCCAACAAATTAGACAACCTAGAAAAAATTTCTAGAAACATACAATCTTCCAAGACTGAATCAGAAAGAAATAGAAAATATGAATAAACCAATTTATAATAATGAAATTGAAATAAAAATTCTAAAACTCCCAAC
Source organism: Delphinapterus leucas (assembly GCF_059928025.1). NCBI lineage: Eukaryota > Metazoa > Chordata > Mammalia > Artiodactyla > Monodontidae > Delphinapterus > Delphinapterus leucas. The sequence goes on along the minus strand of NC_143130.1, from coordinate 16,243,629 downwards.
AAAATTCCAAATGTGATGGCTTCACAGGTGAATTCTACCAAATGTTTTAAGAGTTAATACATATCCTTCTCAAATTACTCCAACAAATTGAGAAGGAGGGAACATTTCCAAATGCACTTTACAAAGCCAGCATTACCCCAATACCAAAACCAGGCAAAAACACTCCAAAAAAGAAAATTATAGGTCAATATCACTGATGAACATAGATGCAAAATTTCTCTACAAAGTATTAGCAAATGAAATTCAATAATACATTAAAAAGATCATACATCATGATTCAGTGGGATTCCAAACAGAGATGCTAGGATGGTTTAACATCCAAAAATCAATCAATGTAATATACCACATTAAAAAAAAAACAAGGAATAAATATTACATAATCATCTAAATAGATGCAGAAAAGCACTTGACAAAATTCAACATTTATTTTTGATAAAAAACTTCAACAAAGTGGGTATAGAGAGAATGTACCTCAATGTAATAAAGGCTATATATGACAAACATACAGATAACATAATACTCAATGGTGAAAAGCTGAAAGCCTTTCCTCTAAGATCAGGAACAAGACAAGGATGCCCATACTCACCACATTATCCAACATAGTGTTGGAAGTCCTAGCTAGAGCAATTATGCAAGAAAAATAAAGTAATCCAAATTGTAAAGGAAGAAGTAAAATTGTCATTATTTGCAGATGATGTAATACTATTATAAAAACCCCCAAAGACTTCACCAAAAAACTATTAAGGTTGCAGGATACAAAATCAGTATACAGAATAACAAGCTATCAGAAAGAGAACTTAAGAAAACAATGTTAATTACAATTGCTTCAAAAAGAATATAATACCTAGGAATAAATCTAACCAAAAATATAAAAGACTCATACCCTGAAATTTATAAGAATGATGAAAGAATTTCCACAAATGGAAAAATATTCTGTGTTCGTGGATTGGAAGAATTAATATTGTTAAAATGACCACACCACCCCAGGAATTCAATGGGTTCAATGTAATCTCTATCAAAATATCAATGGCATTTTTCACAAATAAGAACAAATAATTCTAAGATTTCTATGGTAACATAAAAGATCCTGAATAGCCAAAACAATCTTGAGAAAAGAAGAATAAGCTGGAGGTATCACATCCCCTGATTTCAAACTGTACTACAAAGCTATACTAATTAAAACAGGATGGTACTGGAGCAAAAACAGACACATAGATCAATGGAACCGAACAGAGAGCCCCAAACTAAAGCCACACTTATATGGGCAACTAATCTATGACAAAGGAAGCAAGAATATACAATGAGGAAAAGACTGCCTCTTCAATAACTGGTGTTTGGAATACTGGACAGCTGCATGGAATAGAGTCAAACTGGACTATTTTTCACACCATATACCAAAAAATCCACCTGAAATGGATTAAAGGCATAAATGTAAGACCTGAAACCATAAAACTTCTAGAAGAGAACATAGACAGTAACCTCTTTGAAACTGCTCTTAGCCATATTTTTTGCATATGTCTCCTCAGGGAAGGGAAGCAAAAGCAAAAATAAACAAACGGAATTACATTAAACTAAAAAGCTTCTGCGCAGTGAAGGTATCAACAAAACAATAAGGCTACCTACTGAATGGGAGAAGATATTTGCAAATGATATATCGGATAAGGGGTAAATATCCAAAATACACAAAGAACTCATACAAGTCAATATCAAAAAGACAAACAATCTATTAAAAAAATGGGCAGAGTACCTAAAAAGACATTCTTCCAAAGAAGATATACAGATAGCCAATCAGTTCATGAAAAGATGCTCAACATCACTAATCATCTGGAAAATACACACAAAAACCACAGTGAGATACTCCCTTATACCTGTCAGAATGATCATCAAAAAGACAAGAAATAACAAGGGTTGGGGACATCCCTGGCAGTGCAGTGGTTAACACTCCACACTTCCACTGCAAGGGGCACAGGTTCAATGCCTGGTTGGGGAACTAATATCCCACATGCCGCACAGTGCAGCCAAAATAAATAAATAAATATATATATAACAAGGGTTGGCAAGAATGTGAAGAAAAGGGAATCCTAATACACTGTTGGTGGGAATGTAAATTGGTACAGCCACTGTGGAAAACAGCAGGGAGATTCCTCAAAAAAATTAAAAATAGAAGTGCCATATGATCCAGTATTTTCACTTCTAGGTATTTACCCTGCCAAAAAACCCCACTAATTCAAATAATATATGCACCCCTATGTTCATTACAGCATTATTTACAATAGCCAAGATATGGAAGCAAACTAAGTGTCCATCAACAAATGAATGGATAAAGAAAATGCAAGATGAACACACACACATATATACACATATACAAAGGACTATTACTCAGCCATAAAAAATGGAATCTTGCCATTTGGAACAACATGGATGGACCTAGAGTGTATTATGCTAAGTGAAATAAGTCAGACAGAGAAAGACAAATACCATATGATCTCACTTATATTATCATCTAAAAAACAAAACAAACAGACAAAATGAAATGAAAACAGACTCGGATACAAAGAACAAATTGGTGATTACCAGGTTGGGGGGAGTGAAATAGGTGAAGGGTATCAAGAGATACAAACCTCCAGTTAAAAAATAAATTAGCCACGGGGAATGTTACATACACTGAAGGAATATGGTAAATAACATTGTAAGAACTTTGTGTGGGGACAGGTGGTTAATAGACTTATCATGGTGATCATTTCATAATGTATATAAATGTGGAATCACCATGTAGCTCACCTGAAACTGTCATAATACTGTACATCAACTATAATTAAAAAAAAAACCCGCAAACATACATATACAAATTACTTCAGGAGAAATGAAAGAGGAAAAATAAAAGAACAGACCTACGAATTATAATATTGAAATATCAGTTCCAGAGGGATAAAAAGAAGAAAGATAAACAATAATAAAATAAATAGGTAAATAAAACTTCCTTGAGATAAATTTTAAAATTTAAGATGTAATAAAAATTTCTAGACTTCAATGAAAAATAAGAGCAAGAAGTGAAGAGACGGGGTCCCAGAAACATCAAACTATTATACCCACCTGAAACCACTTACCCAAACTTTCAATGAGAGGAAAATAATATTCTATCTTGTTTAAGCCATTGAATTATATGGGATCTCTTTATATAGCAGTCTAGCCTATTTTCTAATAAAGGTATAGAGAATTAAAATAACCTAGATGTAATTGAATTTTGTAAAGAGAGAAAATAAGAGGAGGACAGAAAGAAAGGGAAAAAATATATACCCCACTGTGGTAGGCTACAAATAGCCATAAATTCTCTGCAGTAGCTCCCAAAGGTGAAATCTATTTCTTCACCCCTTGAAAATAGGCTAGCCTGTGACTTGCTTTGGCCAATAGGATGCAATGCAAATAGCACTATCTGAGGTCTGAGTTTAGGCCTCAAGAAAGTCTTCCAGCTTTGTTTTGTTCTCTTTCTACTGAGAATCCTTCTGTAGACTACCCAGGGCTGGCCTCCTGGAAGATAAGACTAAAAGAGGTCCTATCTGTCCTAGATGCCCCAGCTGGGATTCCATACATACCATGCCTGCCCAGAGAAAACACCTATCCAGCCACTAAGAGAAATAACGACTATCTGCTATTTTAAATCACTAAGTTTTGGAGTAATTTGTTATTAAGGAAAAGTTGACTGGTATATCTAGCAATAGAAAATGTGCACTATGTCATTAGAACATTTACAAAAATTGAATATTGTGTTGGATTACTTTCATAAATGGCTGCAGACAATTTCTCCTACTCTATGCCACTCCTCCCCCTGAATATGGACTAGCCTAATGACTAGGACTTCCTTACAGAATAAGCTGAAAAAACTTCAAGGGTTTATAATCCCAGCCTGTAACAAGCTTAACTGTTTTTGCTTTTGCCTGCTTGGTTCCCAGTCACCATATAAAGAAGCTTGGGCTAGACTAGTGAATGACAGGGCAACAGACATGTGAGAAAAACTATCTTGGACATTTCTAGCTCTAGCTGAGCTCCCACATGAATGCAGCCGCTTGACAGACCTTAAGCAACATGACATCAAACAGAGACACTGCCCAGCTGAGTGCAGCAAACCCATGAATTGTGAGAAATAATAAACCATTACTGTTTTAATTCACTAAATTTGGGGGTAGTTTGATATGCAGTAATAGAAACACCTGCAAGCAAGGTGATGCAACAACAAAAACTAAAAACATTTAGCACTGGCTTTGGGTCCAGCAGGTAAGCAGAAGTTGAAGGGTGGTAAAGACACTATTGTTGGATACCAGAAAAGTAGGAAGAAGGCTATAGGTGAAGCCTGGAGGAATGGCAAACAATCTGTTAGTGGAGGCTATAAAAGGCAGTGAGGTTGGAAAACTGATACTGGGGGCTGGAAAGGGGGGAAGGAACTCTTTTACACAGTGACAGAACAACTCACAAAACTCGGGGCTGGAGTAACTTGCAAGGTTAAAAACATACCTACTAAACTTGTGGATGTGGCTGAGGAAATTTCCAGCCAGAATGATAAAAGAACTGTTTCGCTTATATTAGGGTTGGATATATAATAAGGTACTGAAAGAAGAAAGAAGAGTTAAAGAAAGAACTGATCAATTCTAAAGCAAAAATTAGAAAATATATAGAGGGTCCAGGACACTATCTCTCGTTCTCAAAAAAAATTCTCAAACAAAGAAACTACTTTAGGACAAAGATCAAGACCATGGTATTGACAATGAAATGTAGCTTCAGAGTAAAAGTCAAATCAAGGGTGTGCTATAAAACCCTTTGTTAAAATCTCAGAAAGATTTAAATATTCTTCAAAAATGCTCCTAATTAGAGAAAAGAACTTATAATCTTGAGGGTACTGTCCTGCAGAAGCCTAAAACAACTTAAGTAAAATAAGATCTATCTTAGAAAGAATCATGTATATTGACTTTTGGGTAAAAGAATACACATATGACACAAATGAACTTATCTATGAAACAGAAACAGACTATAAACATAGAGAAAAGACTTGTGGTTGCCAAGGGGTGGGGGGGGATGCCATGGGAGTCTGGGATTAGCAGATGCAAACTATTATATACAGAATGAATAAATAACTAGGTCCTACTGTACAGCACAGGGAACTATAATCAATACCCTGTAATAAACCATAATGGAAAAGAATATGAAAAATAATATATATACATATATGAGTGTGTATGTATGTATATATGTATAACTGAATCACTTTGCTGTACAGCAGAAATTAACACAACACTGTAAATCAACTATACTTCAATAAAATAAACTAAAAAAAAGAATGCACCACAATAACATACAGGGAAAACAGTTTTTAAGAGAAACACCATCATACTAGACTAAAAGGGACAGGGACATTTCAAAATGCAATCTCCAGATCCCTAATTTTTTATGAGCAGAAAGCAGGCTAAGAGCATTATTCCACTGCAAACATGGGTCATTTCTTACAGAAAAAGAATGATGAGTCAGACAGTGGATTCAATGTACCATACCATAAAATCAAGGGCTACTTATAACAATGAATTGGGAAATCATTCCCGGGAAGCAAAACTAGACCCTAATCTAGGTACATTCCCCACCCTGAGAGTCAAGAGAACTAGTGACAAGTGTCTGGCTGGATTTCAGAATTGCCCTGAATCATGTGCTTTCTGTTTCCCCCTCTTTTGAATAATAGTGTCTCTTGCAGTCATCTTATTCTTTTCTCAGTAACATGTTAGGCATGTGTTGGAGGGTGGTAAAAATACAATAAATTGCCTGTTTATTTATTTTTTTCTGCTATGTTTCCTGTGCTGTACAACATATCCTTGTAGCTTATGTATTTCATACATAGTAGTTTGTAACTCTCAATCCGCTACCTCTATGCTGCCCCCCACCGGTAAACACTAGTTTTTTTCTCTATATCTGTGAGTCTGTTTCTGTTTTGTTATATTTATTTGTTTATTTTTTAGATTTCCAATATATATGGTAACATACAGTATTTGTCTTCTCTGACTTATTTCACTAAGCATAATACTCTTCAGGTCCATCTATGTTGTTGCAAATGGCAAATTTTCATTCTTTTTTTATGGTTGAATAGTATTCCATTATATATAAATATATATATATACACATATATATATATACCACGTATATATATATTATTGATATATATATATCAATAATATCTATTCATATGTTGATGGACACTTAGGATGTTTCCATATTTTGGCTATTGTAAATAATGCTACTATGAACACACTGGGGTGCATGTATCTTTTAAATTAATATTCCTGTTTCCTTTGAATATATACCCAGGAGTGGAAGTGCTGGATCATGTGGCAGTTCTATTTTCAGTCTTATGAGGAACCTTCATACTGTTTTCCTCAGTGATTGCACCACTTGCCTTTTTAGATAACACATCTCCAGATCAAAAGGAGCTGTGCCAAGAAGCCTCATCCATATCTAGACCTGGTAGAGATGATAAGATCTTAGACTTCAAGATAAAACTAGAATGTAATGAGATTTTAGAAGGAAGAGGTGAGTACATTTTGCATGTGGGAGAAATATTAACATGTAGCCAGAGGGAAGACTATCATAGACTATTTCCAAAAATGACCATCTATAATTTGTACCACCCCTACCTACATATGCTCTTTCTCCCATCAAAAAGTAGAATATATTTTCCCTCCCTTTGAGTCTGGGCTGGCCCCTAACCAGTAAAATGTGGGGAAATTATGTTCTAGGGCTTCTGAGTGCAGGTCTTAAAGGTTCTTGCAGTTTCTTTTGACCTACTGGAGTCCAGCTTCTGTGTAATGATACATGGGCTTGACTACTAAATGATGATCAACCACATGAAAGAAAGATTCAGCCCTTAGCCATTCCACTTACCACCAGACATTTGAGGAAGCCATCTTAAACATTCTAAAGCTGAATGAAGCTACATGAGTGACCCCAGTACAACATGGAGCAGAAGAATCATCCCGATAAGCCCAGCCAACCCAAAAATCAATGAGAAATAATTAACTATTGGTGTAGTAAACCTCTAAATATTAGTTGTACTTTGTTATAGAGTAATAGAAAACTGAAATAAACATATGCACTTGACCACAAAACATACCTTTTAAAACTTTCAAAAAGTATGGGCTTTCTATGTACTATTTTCTGATGTTAATTCTATAAAAAGGTAAATCAACAATGAAAAGATGAACTAAAAACATTTTTGTGAAACAAAGAAAAACTCAAACACCTATAAAGTACAAATGAAGTTGTATTCAGTGAAAAATGTGTAGCCTCAATATTGTTTACTGTAATTAAACAAATGTAAAAATAAATAAACTACCTATATAACTAATACAGATTTGAAAAAGAAACTAAAAATAAACCAAAGACAAAAAGTGGCAGAAGAAATTAATAACAATAAAGGTTAGAGTAATTAAGTAGAAAACAAACAGTAACAGCAACAAGAAATAAAACAGTAAAATAGCTAAGTGAAACTCCAAACCTATTTTTATATAAAAATTATAATCCCCTGACAAACCTGATTAAAAGGAAAGGAAAAAACAACAACAAACACTTCTGTAAATGGAAAAAGAAGTTAGAAATAGAGATACAGAAAAAAAACATGTAACGTAAAATTCAAGCAGTACACTTGAAAAACCATTAGAAATGGATAAATTTATATGAAAATATAAACTACAAAAATAGATGCACCAATAATCTCAAAAGGAATTTGGAAACTGGTCAAAGAACTACCATTTTTTAAAAGGCTCCTAGATAACTTTACAGGTAAATTCTACATAATCTTCAAATCATTTCTGCCTTTTAAAAAAGTCCTTTTTGAATTCTGACTAGAAATGCAGTACATTTATTAATTTTAAGGGATTAATATTTTTGTAAAATTAAATCTTTCCATTTGGCAACAGTAAAATTTGGATTATAAGAAATGTTATTTACATTTCTATCTTAATATATTTAACTTATAATTAACTAGTTTATCACTGAGTTAAATTATTGCAAAAACTCTCTAGTTGTTCTCCCTGACTGCAAAATCCAATCCATACCCTAATGAACAACTAATAAAAAAACTATGTCATGTAAAAAAACTAAAATATAGTTTCACATGACTTATTAAAAAATTTTACAAACATTATACTTACTTGGACAGATAGATAATAATACCAACTGATTCTAATACCCATGCCTGCCTGAGGAAGCAAAACCGAATACATTTTCCCTATAACTTACCCTTGAAAAACATGGGGGTTACAGGAACCCACCCAATGGAAAATCCACATATAAATTTACAGCTGGCCCTTTGTATACATGGTTCCACACCTGCAGATTCAACCAACCACAGATTGTGTAGTACTACAGTACATATTTATTGGAAAAAATCCATGTATAAGTGGGCCCTCACAGCACAAACCCATGTTGTTCAAGGACTGACTATAATTGCAAATGCTAAGCAGGATTCCGAGAGCCATGTCTGCAGTTCAGATTTCAGTACCAATTTGTTCTCTAAACTAAGCAAGTCACATTTTAGCTTCTATTGGTCTCTGTAAAATGGTCTAGATCAGTGATAGTTCATAATGGAGTTTTGGAGGAGGGAGATAAATTCCCAAATTCCTTTAAAATTCTCATTAAATCCACAGACCTTCTCCAGAAAATATTATACCCACACAGAAAATTTTTATTTTAAATTCAGAAAAAAAAATTTAAATGACACTATCTGCGACAAATTGAATGCTTGTGCCCCCCGAAATTCATATACTGAAATCTAATCCCTAATGTAATGGTATTTGGAGGTGGAGCCACTGGAAGATGAATAGGTCATGAGGGTGGTACTCTCATGAATGGAATTAGCACCCTATAAAAGAGATTCTAGAGAGCTCCTTTGCCATTTCTGCCATGTAAAGACACAGCAAGAATATGGCCATCTATGAACCGGGAATCAGGTTCTCACTGGACACCAAATCTGCTGGTGACTTGATCTTTGGACTTCCCTACCTCCAGAACTGTGAGAAATAAATGTTTGTTATTTAAGCTACCCAGTCTAAAGTATTTTGTTACAGAAGCCTGCTATGGTCCAAATGTTTGTGTCCTGCCCCCAAATTCATTATGTTGAAATCCTAATGCCCACTGTGATCATATTAGGAGGCAAAGCCTTTGGGAGGTGATTAGGTCATGAGGGCAGAGCCTTCATGAATGAGATTAACACCCTTATAAAAGGGGCCTGAGAAAGCTCTCCTTCTGCCATATGAGAATACAAGAATTCTGAAAGCCAGAAGAGGACCCTCACCCCATCATGCTGGTACTCTGATTTTGAACATCTAGCCCCCAGAACTGTTAAAAATAAATTTCTGTTGTTTATAAGCTACCCAATCCCTGACATTTTGTTAAAGCAGTCTGAAGGGACTAAGACATGGCCCAAATGAACTAAAACACTAGTTTCAAGACTTACAATATTAATTAAAAAATGGAATTATAATAAATGTTTTTAAAATACACACAAAATGCTGTTCTATATAAAATCACCTGGTATGGTAGGCAGAATTCTAAAATGGCCTCCATGATCTCCATCCCTAAAGTTATGCTCTGTATAATCCACTCCTTTTAGTGTGAATACAACCTGTGACTTGCTTTTAGCCAACAGAATATTGCACAGTGATGAGATGCCAATCCACTTACTAGACTGTATTATATATTTGACCTGTGAACAGCATGGGTTTGAACTGCCTGGGTCCACTTATACAAGGATATTTTTCAATGAATACTGTACCTATATTTTCATTTTACAGATCTTTATATCAACTACATATAGGGAAAAGTGTGTTCGATTAGAGATCACAATATGTGGAATCAAAAGAACTAGGGTTTGGGGCTTCCCTGGTGGCGAAGTGGTTGAGAGTCCACCTGCTGATACAGGGGACACAGGTTCATGCCCCGGTCTGGGAAGATCCCACATGCCACAGAGCGGCTGGGCCCACGAGCCATGCCACTGAGCCTGCGCATCCGGAGCCTGTGCTCTGCAACGGGAGAGGCCACAACAGTGAGAGGCCCGCGTACCGCAAAAAAAATAAAAAATAAAAAATAATAAAATAAAATAACTAGGGTTTGAGTCCTGACTCTACCCTAGCTGTTTCGCCTTCCTGCCCTTTGGTGAGTCATTTATCAATTCCTTTGTTTTTGAGGCAGAGATAGCAGTATGCAGATTTTCAACTGTGAGGGAGGGGATGGCATTCCTAACCTCCATGTCGTTCAAGGATCAACTATATAGCTGAGGTGATAAGGTGTCACTCTCATGATCATATTATATTGCATGAGACTGTCTTAGCAAGAAAGAGAGACTCTTTGCTGGCCTTAAAGAAGAAGTGAGATGCTATAATGTAAACTGCTTATGGAGAAGGCCACATGGCTAAATGCCCCAGTCCTACAACTGCACAGAACTGAAATTTGCCACATCAACTTAAGCTTGGAAGAGGACCCCAAGTGACCAAAAAAAGCAGAGCCTAGCCAACGCCTTGACTGCTGTATGGTGAGGCCTTGAGCATAGGACACAGATTAGCCATGCTCAGACTCCTAAGCCATTCAAAACTATGAGACAATTTAAATTGTTTTAAGCTGCAAAATGTGAGGTAACTTGTTATGCAGAAATAGAAAACTAATACCATAAAGTTGTTCATTTTATATTCAATATTTCAAGCAGTACTCTCATTTTCTTTGCAAATTTATGTTATTTGATTCTTGAATCATGCAGGTACATACTTGTAGGACACTTAGTCCAGCCACTCATGGGATGAGAGTGACCAAATGGGTGACATGATGCTCTGATAGTTAAGAAGTTAACTTGTAGCAAAAGAAAGTTTACCAAAGACAAGATGAAACAAAGGGTTACTTGTATTCTTTTCATTGGATCACATAAAAAAGAGTGGGCTATATTTACAATCTCTGAAAATTTTTCCTATTTGCTTCTTGCATCTCTTATACCTTCTTAAAATAGATAGGGAAGTTATTGTTTTACCCATTTTAGTGATGAAAAATATGAAGTTCAAGTAGGTTAAAGGGACTTGTCTAATGTCACTTAACTAGTAAGTCTGCTCTGACTCATAATATGATGTTCTTTCCTCCATGATACTGCCTATAATTGAGTGAACTATGATAATTTTCATAACCTTGACAGTAAGTGTGTCTAAATTTAACATTTGGTTTTCGAAACTTGCTGAGAAAAGTCAACTGACAAGAAAGAAGTATCTTAGGAAGAAATTTAGTACACATATACACTCACAAACACACATACATACACACCTATATTCATATACGTACTAATATTGTCTATATATACAATTATCAGAGCCTTATTAATCACATTTAGATGCACAGAGAGAGATTCTGTGTTACCTGGACTTGAGGCATATCTTCTTTTACTTTAAGCTCTTTCACTATAGACTTCTTCCTGAAAAAAAAAAATGTTTTAAAATATATCATGATATTTTATGATATTTGCATGACTACTTTGCTTTCTTGATGAGTACTTAAACCATTTTAAAGAAATGAAATTTTGAGAGGGGCACCCAAAATGATGGAGTAGGAAGACCCCAAATTTACCTCCTCCCACAGGCACACCAAAATTACAACTATTTACAGAGCAACTATTGATGAGAATGACATGAAGACTACCAGAAAAGACTGTCCACAAGTAAAGATATTAAGAAGTAACCACAATGAGATGGATAGGAGGGGTAAAGACTCAGTATAGTGAAGACCCACATTCCTGGGTAGGTGACCCACAAATGGGAAGATAATCACAATTGCAGTTGTTCTCCCCCAAGGAGTGAGGGGTCTGAGCTCCACATCAGACTCCCTACCCCAGGGGTCCAACACTGAGAAGATGAGCCCCAAGAACAATATGCAAGCCCTGTTGGTCTGTGAAGGCCAACAGGGCTTGCATATTGGAGAGCAGGAGGGCTGTAGGAAACGTAGATCCCACTCTTCTGGGACATGCAAAATCTCACATGCTGAGTCCCAGCGTAGTGGTGGTAATTTAAAAGGAGCCAGGGTCAGACCCATTTGCTGATTTTGGAGAGCCTCCTGGAGAGGTAGGAGGCAACTGGGACTCCCCTTGGGGACACAAAGGCTGGCAGCACCCATTTTGGGGAGCTCATTCTACCATGAGGACAAGGTGCTCTCAAGCACCATTTTGGAATCCTCCCTCTAGACTATTAGTACCAGGGGCTTACCCACTCACCAGCAGGCTGACACTAGCCCAAGGAGCCCCTGACCCCCAGCCTGGGTACCCAGCCCTGCCCACCAGCAGGCCAGCAACCACCACATGAGGCAGGATCTGGCACCCTACCTCAGGAAACAAACACACAAAATCTCAAATAAACAATCTCACCTTACACCTAAAGGAATTAGAAAGAGAAGAACAAATAAAGCCCAAAATTAGTAAAAGAAAATAAATAATACAGATCGGAACAAAAATAAATCAAATAAAGACTAAAAGAAAAAATAAAAGAGGTCAAGGAAACTACGAGCTGGTTTTGAAAAGTTAAACAAAACTGACAAAACTTTATCCAGATTAAACAAGAAAAAAAGAAAGAGCGGTCCCAAATAAATAAAATAAAAAATGAAAGAGAAATTACAACTGACACCACAGAAATACATAAGAGATTAGTACAAACAATTATACACAATAAATGGACAACCTAGAAAAAATGGATAAATTCCTAGAAATGTACAATTTCCCAAGACTGAATCAGGAAGAAATAGAAAATATGAACAGAGTGATTACCAGAAATGAAATTGAATCAGTAATCAAAAAACTCCCAATGAACCAAAGTCCATGACCAGATCAATTCAAAGGTGAGTTCTAACAACCATTAAGAAAGAGTTAACACTTACCCTTCTCTAACTATTCAAAGAATTTCAAGAGGAGGGAACACTCTGAACTCATTCTGAGACAAGCATCATCCTGATATGAAAACCAGCTAGAGACACCACAAAAAAGGAAAGTTACAAATCAATATCACTGATAAATATAGATGCAAAAATCCTCAACAAAATATTAGCAAACCAAATTCAACAATACATTAAAAGGATCATACACCATGATCAAGTGGGATTCTAACTATGGTTGCAAGGATAATTTGACATCCAAAAATCAACTAACATAATAAACCATGTTAGCAAAACAAAGAATAAATATCATATGATCATCTTCATAGATGGAGAAAAAGCTTTTGACAAAGTTCAAAATCCATTTATGAGAAAAACTCTCAACAAAGTAGATACAGAGGGAACATACCTCAACATAATAAAGGTACTATATGAAAAACCCAAAGCCAACATCATATTCTACAAGAAAAAGCTGAAAACATTTCCTCTAACATCAAGAATAAGACAAGGATGCCCATCACCTTTATTCAACATAATGTTGAAACTGAAGTCCTAGCCACAGCAATCAGACAAGACAAAGATATAAAAGGAATTCAAATTGGAAAAGAAAAAAATAAAACTGTCATCGTTTGCACATGACATGATACTACATTTAGAAAATCCTAAAGATGCTACCAAAAAAGACTATTAGAAACAATAAGTGAACTCAGTAAAGTTGCAGGATACAAAATTAATATACAGAAATCTCTTGGGTTTCACACACTAACAACAAACTATCAGAAAAAGAAATTAAGAAAACAATCCCACTCATAATTGTATCAAAAAGAATAAAGTACTTAGGGATAAATCTAACTGAGGAGGTAAAAGACCTGAACCTGGAAACCTGTAAGAAAGTTATAAAAGAAATTAAAAATAACATTAACAAATGGAAAAATATTCTATGCTTATGGAGTGGAAGAATTAACATTGTTAAAATGACATACTACCAAAAGAAGTCTACAGACTCAGTACAATCTCTATAAAAATACCAATGGCATTTTTCACAGAACTAGAACAAATAATTCTAAAATTTCTATGGTAACACAAAAAGACCCCAAGTAGCCAAAACAATCTTGAGAAAGAACAGAGCTGGAGGTAGCATGTGCCCTGATATCAACCTATACTACAAAGATACAGTAATCAAAACAGTATGGCACTGGACAAAAACAGACACACAGTTCAATGAAACAGAGTAGAGAGCCCAGAAATAAATTCATACATATATGGTCAATGAATCTAAGACAATGGAGGCAAGAATATACAATGTGAAAAAGGCAGCCTCTTCAATTAATGATGTTGGGAAAACTGAACAGCTACATGTATTGTAGAAGAATCAAACTGAACTACATTCTCACACCATATACAAAAGTAAACTCAAAGTGGATTAAAGACTTAACTATAAGGCCTGCAACCATAAAACTCCTAGAAGGTAACATAAGTGGTACACTCTTCAACATTGGTGTTAGCCATATTTTTGGTATATGTCTCCTCAGGCAAGAGAAACAAAAGGAAAAATAAACAAATGGAACTACATCAAACTGAAAAAAGCTTTTGCACAGCAAAGCAAACTAGCAACAGAATGAAGAGTCAGCGTACTATATGGGAGAAGATATTCCCAAATGATACATGTGATAAGGAGTTAATATCCAAATACAAAGAACTCCTACAACTTAACATCAAAAAAACCAAAAAATCTGATTTTAAAATGGCAGAGAACCTGAATAGACATTTTTCCAAACAAGGTGTCTAGATGGCCAACAGGTGCATGAAAAGATGCTCAACATTACTAATCACCAGGGAAATGCAAATTAAAACCTCAATGAGGGGCTTCCCTGGTGGCGCAGTGGTTGAGAGTCCGCCTGCCGATACAGGGGACATGGGTTCGTGCCCCGGTCCGGGAAGATCCCACATGCCACGGAGCGGCTGGGCCCGTGAGCCATGGCCGCTGAGCCTGCGCGTCCGGAGCCTGTGCTCTGCAACGGGAGAGGCCACAACAGTGAGAGGCCTGTGTACCACAAAAAAAAAAAAAGAAAGAAAAAAAAAGAAAAAAAAAACCCTCAATCAGATATCACCTTACACCTGTCAGGATGGCTATTATCAAAAAGACAACAAATAACAAGTGCTGCAAGGATGTGGAGAAAAAGGAACCCTTGGTGCTTTGTTGGTGGAAATGTAAATTGGTGCAGTCACTATAAAAAAAAGTATGGGAGTTCTTCAAACAATTAAAAATAATACTACCATATGATCCATCAAGTCCACTTCTGGGTATTTTTTCAAAGAAAACAAAAACACTATCCCAAAAAAATACATGCACCCCTATGTTCATTGCATCATTATTTATAAATGCCAAGATATGGAAGTAACCTAAGTACCCATCAATAGATGAATGGCTAAAGAAGATGTGGTATGTATGTGTGTATATACAGATATAGATATAGATATCATATATATGATGTAATATAACTCAACCAACAAAAAGAATGAAATCTTGCCATCTGTGACAACATGGATTGTCAGACAAAGAGACAAATACTGTATGATTTCACTTATATATGGAATCTAAAAAACAAATGAACAAACATAGCAAAACAGAAGCAAACTCATAGGTACAGAGAACAAACTGGTGGTTTCCAGTGGGGAGGAGGGAAGGGGAATAATTTAAATAGGTAAGGGAGATAAAGAAATACAAAATGCCAGTTATAAAATCAATAAGTCATGGGATGTAATGTATAGCATAGGGAATATAGTCATTAACATCATAATAACTTTGTGTGGTGACAGACTTATCATGGTGATCAATTTGTAATGTATTAAAATATCAAATTACTGTGTCATATACCTGTAACTAATATAATAAGCCAATTATACTTGAATAAAAAAGAAAGTAAAATTTCATAAGAAATTCATATTTTTAAAAGCCATAAAATTGATAAAGGTTAAATGATAAATAATTGAATAACATTTCTCAAACTGACATCTCGTTGGTATGATTAAAATATGGTACGTTGAGATGGGAAAAGAATTCCAAAGTACATTAGTCATTTTTTCTTCTCTGGTCATCTTTTATTTTCTCAAGAAAAGGCCATTTGTCTGATGAATTTCTTTTCAGAATTTGTGGAGCTCTATAAAGTTTGAATTCATAGTTTTGTTAATAAGCTATATATTTATATGAGGGTTTGATCAAGCAAATTCCAACTGCACAAGTTATTTTATATTAGTAAAGAAAATATTCTCTTGGTAAGGCCACTTTACAATAACCCAGATACATTAAAAACAGATACTTTTTTTAATAAAATAAGACAACCAAGAAGTACAGTAAAAAGGAAGAGCCCAGAATGGGGAGAGGGATTAACATACAAATTACAAATCATTAGCTAAACCATCAAGAAAACACTGTAAATCCTTTTTTCCCTAAAATTATTTGTATTTAATTGTTTACCTATTCCTGAATATCTTGTGATTTATTCTACTCTAACCCATTTTTAGTTCTTTGCTCTTCCCTTCTCAGCTTTCTCCCATAATCATATCCTGGTCTGCTTATAAAACTATGTATTTGCTAATGCTATGCTTTTTTAGAAACCTGTTAATAAGTTATATTTATATGACCCTAAATTGTATAAAATGAAAATATAAGTTTATAAGTAAAAAATATTAACAAGTATCTTTATGTCTTACTCTTCTGAATCTTCAGATATTCCTTCGTCTTTTTTCTTCTCCATTTTCATAGTTTTCTTTTGTCGCTCACTTGTAGCCTTTGTTTTCTATGTAGTTTTATATAAGCCAGAAATAAACAGTTAAGGAGACCATAAATTATAGGTAAATACATGATAATACACATTACTAAGATTGCCATTTTACTTTGAGAATCACTATACTATGTTTCAAGGGAAATTATCTGAATAAAAGCAAAACAAAATTAATGATATAGGCTGAATGTTTGTTATAGTGCTTTACAGAATGTAAGTTGCAAATAAGCTAATACATATCAAACAATTAAATTCCTTGACAAATTACAGTCAGTTCTGCTATAACACTGCATACAACATCCTGAAAATCACCTCACTGTGAAAAATCATATGATAAAAACTGCAGGATATATGAGGAAAATGGGGTAAGGTGCACAGAACACAAAAAAACTGTCGATGATACATTAAAAAAAATAAAAACTTAATAAGAACATTAATCCAGCTTTATACAGTTAAATGATTAAGAAATACATACTACAAGAAACATAGCTCTTTATCTTGAATAAGACATGAAGCTTGTTTTTGGAAATGAGCATCAAACAGATTTCAACTTGTGAGTTATTATGCAGTATGGGAAGGAAGGCTATCTGAAATTGGATGAAAGGTTGTAACACCATATGTGGACTGGTGTGGTACACAATACACATGGTAAACCGAAGAAGCTTGTAGAAGCTGTTTTTCTACATTCACCTAGTACTATTTTCAGATGAATTTGTGCATAAGCAAATGTAAAATTCACATTATGCTCAAACTGTTCTGTCATGTTGTAACAAATGTGCATTTCAAAACAAATATTAGAGCAGAACTGACCACAGGTTTTAAAGTATTCTTCAACTACTATGTAGTACTGGATTATTTTCTACAAGAAAGTATAGAAAAAATTTGACAATTAGAGTATTGAAAATTTTAGATGAGCTTAATAATAGACACTATTAGGTATTGGGAGATCATTTCCTATTTCAGACCACAACGTCCAACAGATACCAAATTCACTGTAGCAAAGTTATCACAAGTTAAACCCCAAGTGTAACAATTCCTATAAAATATAGAAAATAAGTATAATAATACATTTTTAATGAGAATTGTTAAGGCTGACAAATAATTTTCCAGTTTAAACACGAGTTTTGGTACATATTTCTTATTAAGAAAAATCTAATATACTGGCAATCAAAACATACTAAAATAACGAAAGGGAAAAAAGACTAAAAAATAACGAACAGATCATCAGTAAGTTGTGGGACAACTTCAAGTGGATTAATATACTTACAGTTGGAATTCATGGAGAGAAGGGGTGGGAAAAGAGAATAACTATTTGAAGAAATAATGGCCAATTTTTTTCAACTTTGATGAAAACTGTATATCCACAAATCCACAACAGTACAAGGAAAACTACCCCCCAAGATACATCATAATCAAATTATTTAAAAGCAGGAATAAAAAGAAAATCTTAAAAGCAGACAGCGGAGAAAAGCAGAATACACACAAGAATAAACAAGAAAACAGATTTCTTTTAAGAAATAATGCAAGCCTGAAGACAAAGGAGCAATATCTTTAAACCACTCAACCTAGAATTCTTTATCCAGGAAAAATATCTTTCAAAACTGATGGCAAAAGAAATTTTTTTTTGTCTGGAAATCAAAGAGGTGAAAGAATTCAGCAGCAGCAGCCCTGCACAAAAAAGATAAAGAATCCTTCAAGGAGAAGAAAAATGATACCAGATAGAAATAAGAAAATACACAAAGAAGAACAAATGATAATTATGTGGGTAAATATAAAGACTGTTTTCTTGTTATTTAAATCTCTATAAAAGGTAATATTTTACAGCAAAATTAATAACAATGTGTTGTGCAGTAAAATGTATAAAAACAATTGCACAAAGGCCAGAAAGGGACAAATGAAAGTATGTTTCAAGATTCTTATACATGAAGTGATTCAATGTCATTTGAATAGAAACTACAGTAAGTTAAAAACAAGACTGTAAACCCTAAAGCAGCCAATAAAGCAACCCACTGAGCAGCAAATTAAAAAGTAATACAGATTTTGCTACCTGAAAGTAGGGTGCTGTTGCAACACATAACTAAAACTATAGAAATGGCTTTGAAATAAGGCAATAGTGGCAGAGGCTGGAAGAATTTTAGGAAGCATAAAAACAAATATTCATGAAAAAATATTATGGGAAGAGGAAACATCCTTTAACCTGATACATGGTTTTGAAAGAGAAAGAGAGACAGAAAGGCAGGCTGACTAATCACAAGAAACAAGAAAACATTCCCCTTAATATCAGGAACAAAACAAAACAAAATGCCTGCTTTCATACTGTCTATTCAGTATTATTCTAGAGGTCTTTCCCAGTGTAGCAAGGCAAGAAGAAGAAAGTATTACAAGTTGGAAAGCAAGAAAATTTAGGCAATCATTTACAGATACTTCAATTATGAAAGGAGGAAATAAAAATCTAACCATTATGATAATGTAGCTAGGTTTGTAGATGGAAAATTCAATATACAGAAATTTGTTACATTTCTCTAGCAATAGCTTTAAAATATTTTATAAGATACAAATAACATAGCATAAAAATACAAAGTACCTAAGATTAACCTAACAAAAATGAATAAGAGCTTTATGAAGAAAATCATGAACACTGATTGTAAGCATTACAAAACTTTCCAAAATTGCGACATTTAATGTTTGTAAACAAAAAGATGTATCTTGATATCCTATATGTAAATCTCTCAAATTTGATGTACAGCTTGAGTGCAATAGTAGAATTTGACAAATTAACTCTAAAATTTACAAGAAAGTGCAAAGACCAAAAACAAATAAATTCTCATATATTACAAGGTGGGTTAACTTGCCCACAAAATACCAGGACTTACTATAAATATATAATCATTAAAGATCTCAGTCATTGGTGTAGGAATACACAACGCCAATAGAACAGAATAGAAAGAACAGAAACAAATCTTTTTATGCAGTAATATTTTCTAGCAATAGCATACCAAAATATATATATCTAGGAGCTCCTATTTAGGAAGCTATAGTAGAAAGCCAGGTGATGGCAGAAGTGGAATAAATAAGGAGTCAGGCTAATGTAACTGTGGTTGGCACTCTGCAGAGCCAAGGGGAGCTGCAGGTACAGTCTCAGCTCTCCTGTTATTTTCCCAGCCTTTGCCCTGTGTAATGATGAAGATGCCATAAAAAAATTGGCAGGAGTCCCTCCCATCAGGAAGCTTGCACAAGCCTCTTAGATAGCCTCATCCACCAGTGGGCAGACAGCAGAAGCAAGAAGAACTACAATCCTGCAGCCTGTGGAACAAAAACCACATCCACAGAAAGACAGACAAAATGAAAACGCAGAGGACTATGTACCAGATGAAGGAATAAGACAAAACCCGAGAAAAACAACTAAATGAAGTGGAGATAGGCAACCTTTCAGAAAACAGAATTCAGGATAATCATAGTGAAGACGATCCAAGACCTCAGAAAAAGAATGGAGGCAAAGATCGAGAAGATGCAAGAAATGTTTAACAAAGGCCTAGAAGAAATAAAGAACAAACACACAGAAGAATTAAAGAACAAACAGAGATGAACAATACAATAACTGAAATGAAAAACACACTAGAAGGCATCAATAGCAAAATAACTTAGGCAGAAGAATGGATAAGTGACCTGGAAGACAGAATGGTGGAATTCACTGCCATGAAATAGACAAAAGAAAAAAGAATGAGAAGAAATGAAGACAGCCTAAGAGATCTCTCTGACAACATTAAACACACCAACATTCACATTATAGGGGTCCCAGAAGGAGAAGAGAGAGAGAAAGGACCTGAGAAAATACCTGAAGAGATTATATTTGAAAACTTCCCTAACATGGGAAATGAAATAGCCACCCAAGCCCAGGAAGCGCAGAAAGTCCCAGGCAGGATAAATCCAAGGAGAAACACACCGAGACACATAGTAATCAAATTGGCAAAAATTAAAGACAAAGAAAAATTATTAAAAGCAACAAGGGAAAAATGACAAATAACATAGAAGGGAACTCGCATATGGTTAACAGCTGATTTCTCAGAATAAACTCTACAAGCCAGTATGGAGTGGCACAATATATTTAAAGTAATGAAATGGAAGAACCAAGATTACTCTACCTGGCAAGGATCTTATTCAGATTCGATGGAGAAATCAAAAGCTTTGCAGACAAGCAAAAGCTAAGAGAATTCAGTACCACCAAACCAGCTCTACAACAAATGCTAAAGGAACTTCTCTAAGTGGGAAACACAGTGAAGAAAAGGACGTACAAAAACAAACCCAAAACAATTAAGAAAATGGTAAGAGGAACATACATATCGATAATTATCTTAAATGTGAATGGATTAAATGCTCCAACCAAAAGACACAGGCTTGCTGAATGGAATACAAAAACAAGATCCATATATATGCTGTCTACAGGAGACACACTTCAGACCTAGGGGCAAAGACAGACTGAAAATGAGGGGATGGAAAAAGATATTCCATGCAAATGGAAATCAAAAGAAAGCTGGAGTAGCAATACTCATATCAGAAAACTAGACTTTAAAATAAACAATGTTACAAGACACAAGGACACTACATAATGATCAAGGGATCAATGCAAGAAGGAGATATAACAATTATAAATATAATATATGCACCCAACATAAGAGCACCTCAATACTTAAGGCAAATGCTAACAGCTATACAAGAGGAAACTGACAGTAACATAGTAATAGTGGGGGAATTTAACACCTCACTTACACCAATGGACAGATCACCCAGACAGAAAATGAATAAGGAAACACAAGCTTTAAATGACACAATAGACCAGACAGATTTAATTGGTATTTATAGGACATTCCATCTGAAAACAGCAGATTACACTTTCTTCTCAAATGCACATGGAACACTCTCCAGGACAGATCACATCTTGGGTCACAAATCAAGCCTTGGTAAATTAAAGAAAATTGAAATCATATCAAGCATCTTTTCTGACCACAACGCTTTGAGATTAGAAATCAATTACAGGGGAAAAAACGTAAAAAACACCAACACATGGAGGCTAAACAATACGTTACTAAATAACCAAGAGATCACTGAAGAAATTAAAGAGGAAGTCAGAAAATTCCTAGAGACAAATGACAACAAAAACACGATGACCTAAAACCTAAGGGATACAGCAAAAGCAGTTCTTAAGAGGGAAGTTTATAGCTATACAATCCTACCTCAAGAGACAAGAAAAATCTCAAATAAACAATCTAACCTTACACCTAAAGCAACTAGAGAAAGAACAAACAAAACGCAACGTCTGTAGAAGGAAAGAAACCATAAAGATCAAGAGCAGAAGTAAATGAAACAGAAACAAGGAAAACAATAGCAAAGATCAATAAACTAAAACCTGGTTCTTTGAGAAGATAAACAAAATTGATAAACCTTTAGCCAGACTCATCAAGAAAAAGAGGGAAAGGACTCAAATCAATAAAATTAGAATGAAAAAGAAGGACACCGCAGAAATATAAAGCATGATAAGACACTACTACGAACAACTCTATGCCAATAAAATGGAAGACCTGGAAGAAATGGACAAATTCTTAGAAGACATAACCTTCCAAGACTGAACCAGGAAGAAACACAAAATATGAACAGACCAATCACAAGTAATGAAATTGAAACTGTGATTAAAAATCTTCCAACAAACAGAAGTCCAGGACCAGATGGCTTCACAGGTGAGTTCTATTTAGAGAAGAGCTAACACCCATCCTTATCAAACTCTTCCAAAAAATTGAAGAGGAAGGAACATTCCCAAACTCATTCTACGAGGCCACCATCACCCTGATATCAAAACTAGACAAAGATACTACAAGAAAAGAAAATTACAGACCAATATTACTGATGAATACAGATGCAAAAATCCTCAACAAAATACTAGCAAACAGAATCCAACAACACATTAAAAGGATAACACACCATGATCAAGTGGGATTTATCCCAGGGATACAAGGATTCCTCAGTATATGCAAATCAATCAGTGCGATACACCATATTAACAAATTGAAGAATAAAATCCATAGGATGTCCACTCTCACCACTATTATTCAACATAGTTTTGGAAGCCCTAGCCATGGCAATCAGAGAAGATAAAGAAATAAAAGGAATCCAAATTGGAAAAGAAGAAGTAAAACTGTCATTGTTTGCAGATGACATGATACTATACATAGATAATCCTAAAGATGCCACCAGAAAGCTACTAGAGCTAATCAATGAATTTGGTAAACCTGCAGGATACAAAATTAATGCACAGAAATCTCTTGCATTCCTATACACTAACAATGAAAGATCAGAAAGAAAAATTAAGGAAACAATCCCATCACCACTGCAACAAAAATACTAAAATACTTAGGAATAAACTTACCTAAGGAGGTAAAAGACCTGTACTCAGAAAACTATAAGACACTGATGAAAGAAATCAAAGATGACATAAACAGATGGAGAGATATACCTTGTTCTTGGATTGGAAGAATCAACTTTGTGAAAATGACTATACTACCCAAAGCAGTCTACAGATTCAATGCAATTCCTATCAAATTACCAGTGGCATCTTTTGGAAAACTAGAACAAAAAATCTTAAAATTTGTATGGAGACACAAAAGACCCCGAATAGCCAAAGCAATCTTGAGGGAAAAAAACGGAGCTAGAGGAATCAGACTCCCTGACTTCAGACTATACTACAAAGCTACAGTAATCAAGACAATATGGCACTGGCACAAAAACAGAAATACAGATCAATGGCACAGGATAGAAAGCCCAGAGATAAACCCATGCACCTATGGTCAACTTATCTGTGACAAAGGAGGCAAGGATATACAATGGAGAAAAGAGAGTCTCTTCAATAAGTGGTGCTGGGAAAACTGGAGAGTTACATGTAAAAGAATGAAACTAGAACCCTCCCTAACACCATACACAAAAATAAACTCAAAATGGATTAAAGACCTAAATATAAGACCAGACACTATAAAACTCTTAGAGGAAAACATAGGAAGAACACTCTTTGACATAAATTACTGCAAGATCTTTTTTGACCCACCCCCTAGAGTAATGGAAATAAAAACAAAAATAAACAAATGGGACCTAATGAAACTTAAAAGCTTTTGCACAGCAAAGGAAACTATAAACAAGATGAGAAGACAACCCTCAAAATGGGAGAAAATATTTGCAAATGAACCAACAAAGGATTAATGTCCAAAATATACAAGCAGCTCATGCAGCTCAATATTAAAAAAACAAACGACCCAATCCAAGAATGGGCCGAAGACCTAAATAGACGTTTCTCCAGAGAAGACATGTCTTCTCCAGAGAAGACATGTCTAAGACAGATGGCCAAGAGGCACAGGAAAAGCTCCTCAACATCACTAATTATTAGAGAAATGCAAATCAAAACTACAATGAGGTATCACCTCACACCAATTAGAGTGGGCATCATGAGAAAATCTACAAACAACAAATGCTAGAGAGGGTGTGGAGAAAAGGGAACCCACTTGCACTGTTGGTGGCAATGCAAATTGATACAGCCACTATGGAGAACAGTATGGAGGTTCCTTAAAAAACTAAAAATAGAACTACCATATGACCCAGCAACCCCACTACTGGGCATATACCCTGAGAAAACCATAATTCAAAAACACACTTACACCCCAGTGTTCATTGCAACACTATTTACAATAGCCAGGTCATGGAAGCAACCTAAATGCCCACTGACAGATGAATGCATAAAGAAGATGTGGTATGTATATACAATGGAATATTACTCAGCCATAAAAAGGAACGAAATTGGGTCATTTGTAGAGACGTGGATGGACCTAGAGACTGTCATACAGAGTGAAGTAAGTCAGAAAGGGAAAAACAAATATCGTATATTAACGCATGTATGTGGAATCTAGACGAATGGTACAGATGAACCTGTTTGCAAGGCAGAAATAGAGACACAGATGTAGAGAACAAACGTATGGACACCAAGGGCGGAAAGCGGGTGGGGTGGGGTGGTGGTGGTGGTGGTGGGATGAACTGGGAGATTGGGATTGACATATATAGACTGATATGCATAAAATAATAACTAATAAGAACCTGCTGTATTTAAAAAAATAAAGTAAAATTCAAAAAAGAAAAAATAAGGAGTCAGCAAAGTATAGGCCAAATCTGCCCTGCTGCCTATTTTGTAAATAATATTTTATTGTAACACAGCCATGGTCATTCAGTTATGTATTTTCTGTGGCTATTTTCATATCACAGAAGCAGACTTGAGTAGTTGCAACATAGACCCTATGCTCTACAAAACCTAAAATACTTGGCCTTTACATTAAACTTTTCTGACACCTGAAATAAGTAAATGGCTAAGATATTAATTAGGGAAACATTACCAAATACAGTGGACACCAGATATTTGTGCCCAGTATCCCTTTTCCATTCTGTTAAGAAACAGCACCAGATTTAGAAGTGTTCTTCAACTCCCTCATCTCAAACTGTCTTGGTGACATCTGACCCCAAGCAAGGCCAGTAAGATACAATCATCTAAAAATTGACATTGTAGAAGGGAAGTAGTAGAGCTTAGTAATTCCAGAACCAGTATCCAAAGGGATGGGAAGAAAACAGTCATAAACTCCCTCTCTAAAATTTCCCTGAAAGGACAGAAGTAGTGGCTATCCATGAATTTCTGTTATTTTAACTCTAAGAGCTGTCCTGGTTCTATCTCTCACCAAACATGTTGTTCAATTTTCCCTCAATTCTTTGAGTTATCCTACTAGCCATCCAATAAATTTCTTGCTTTAAATAGTGTCAGTTTCTCCTGCTTACAAAAAGTAAAATAAAACCCTTAACAGACACACATTAACATTTGGCAGACATGGCTCTTGATTACTAAAGTTGGTTTCCTATGAAAATAAAATTATTAAGAGATAATATCAGTTAGTAAAGAAAGCTTACTCTGGAAGAAAATTGATATAGTTGTTATTAGAAATCCTGACTTTAACATAATTCTGTAGCCATTATTCTCTTCCTACCATCCCCTTCTCTGAAAACAGGCTATCTCTCAGATCTCTTGGTCACCACCTTTGTGTGGATATAATATTGCTACTGTATATGCAGTAATGCTCCTTCCACATTTCTCATTCACACTTCCATACTTCTTTAGATTTTCACATACAAAATCTAAAGAAACAGTACAAGAAAGTAAAACCAGAAACTGCTGCAACATTTTCAAGTCATGTACGAAGCTCCAAAGATTTTGAATGTGGATCTAACAGTGCATGATTAAGTGTTGAATCCTTACACTTGGCCAGACTATTCAATCATTTACTATGACAATTTACTGCTTTATTTTTATTTTTTTTATTTTTATTCCTACTGGGACCTATACCTAGATGAAGCTATTCCTAATTCAACTTATGTGACAGCCCTGGTCTTACATTTGACACTTATGTAGGATCACTGCTTCTCTAACTGATTAAGTAGCAAATCTGGTACTACTTCTGCTTCCTCCTCTACTAAGGAGGAAATACCAAGTTACCAACATTAGTAGATTCAAGAGTATTTTTCTTCATTCTATGTTAATTTTGTGTCAAAACATACATCTTATATTTTTACATAGTTAAAAATTTGCTTCTAATCCACCATTTGACTTCATTGTGTATAGTTTGAAATTTATAAGCTATACAAAAATGGCAGAGGAGGAGGGAAAAAAAAGGAAACAAATTCTATCCTTGGTATTTCTATTCACTCTATGTAGTAAGAGTGAACTGGGACACACACATTACACAGTTGCAAAGAATACAATAAAATGCATTTAAAATATATTTGTAAACCTAATTTATTGATATTTTAATAAAGTTAAATATTTGGCTTAGACATACCTTTCAGAATGTTTCAATTTTATGTCTGCTTTTCATAGCATCCTTTCAGTTTTGATAGCTAATATGGTAATTTAGGACTTCCCTGGTGGCACAGTGGTTAAGAATCTGCCTGCCAATGCAGGGGACACGGATTCCAGCCCTGGTCCGGGAAGATCCCACATGCCGCAGAGCAACTAAGCCCGTGTGCCACAACTACTGAGCCTGCGCTCTAGAGCCTACAAGCCACAACTACTGAGCCTGCGTGCCACAACTATTGAAGCCCACATACCTAGAGCCCGTGCTCTGCAACAAGAGAAGCCACCAGAATGAGAAGCCCGCACACCGCAACTAAGAGTAGCCCCCACTCGCTGGAACTAGAGAAAGCCTGCGTGCAGTAACAAAGACCCAATGCAGCCAAAAATAAATATAAAATAAATAAATTTTTAAAAATATATGGTAATTTAGAATATAGCATTATCTTATTTTTAAAGCACAGCTGCTACCAATTAGTAATATTGGTATGTATGCCATTTTCAGACACTAAAATTAACTAACCTCTGTACTCTTCAACTTTTGTAGTTCATTTTCCAGCATCAGTTTCTCCTCTGACAACACTTGGAGGTCACTTTGAATCTGTGTGTTTTTCTAAAAGAAATATTATAACTTCATTAATAATGAAAAGCAAACATATCAATATAGAGAGGTTATTTGGGCACTTAATTATTAAAGTAAGAAAGTCTTCATTAACTCATAAAAATAATGAACCATTGGTATTAATCTGCATAGTGAAGTTATAATTGGTGTTGAAAGAGGCAAAGGAACTATCAGTGATAGTGGAATTTCAAAAGACTGTGGGAGGGGCTTCCCTGGTGGCGCAGTGGTTGGGAGTCTGCCTGCCGATACGGGGTGGGGGGGGGGGGGGTGGGTTCATGCCCCGGTCCGGGAGGATCCCGCATGCCGCGGAGCGGCTGGGTCCGTGGGCCATGGCTGCTGGGCCTGCGCGTCCGGAGCCTGTGCTCCGCAACGGGAGAGGCCACGGTGGTGAGAGGCCCGCATACCACACACACAAAAAAAGACTGTGGGAATGGAATATTACTCAGCCATAAAAAGAAACGAAATTGAGTTACTTGTAGTGAGGTGGATGGACCTAGAGTCTCATACACAGTGAAGTAAGTCAGAAAGAGAAAAACAAATACCGTATGCTAACACATATATATGGTATCTAAAAAAAAAAGAAAAAAATTCTTCTGAAGAACCTAGGGGCAGGACAGGAATAAAGATGTAAACATAGAGAATGGACTTGAGGACACGGGGAGGGGGAAGGGTAAGCAGGGACAAAGCGAGAGAGTGGCATGGACATATATACACTACCAAATGTAAAACAGATAGCTAGTGGGAAGCAGCCGCATAGCTGAGGGAAATCAGCTCGGTGCTTTGTGACCACCTAGAGGGGTGGGATAGGAAGGGTGGGAGGGAGACGCAAGAGAGAGGGGATATGGGGATCTATGTATACATATAGCTGATTCACTTTGTTATAAAGCAGAAACTAACACACACCATTGTAAAGCAATTATACTCCAATAAAGATGTTAAAAAAAGAAAAAGACTGTGGGATGTTATAGTTCAGTATTTTAGAAGTGAAGTGTTTCTGAGTGACAATAAAATCTAATAAAATCAGAAGAACAGACAAAGCTTTCCAGCTCACATATGCATAAAAATCTCTTGAATAAACTGACTGTCTTGACATATCCTGACAATTTCTAGACTGTATTAACAACATCAAGGACAAAGTGCAATTTCAAACTAAAAGCACTATACTTACAGCCTCTAACAAAACTTGCTCATTCATAGCTCTGAAAAACAAACCAAAAATATCTATAATGTATTATAATTTTAAATTTATATTTTTATGTAATATGCTTATATATTTTCTTTGTAAAAACCTTAATATAAATAAGGTTAGAGTAAACTTTGACTAGCATTCCAAAAATTCACTGCTTTTCCTAGAGATACTGTTAGCTTGCTGCGTCTCTTCCCAGAACTTGTTCCATGGATTTACATAACACTTCACGTACCCTTTCAATTCTATACTTTTTGTTAGTGGGCTGGATGTCTGTTTTGTTTTCTTTTTCACATAAATGATATTGTATATGATGTTCTCAACTTTTTCACTTAACACAATTTCTGAGATCTATTTATATTGGTAAACATAGATTTCTCTCACTCCCTTTAAATACAACTTCTTATTCCATAGCAGGGTTTGGCAAACTTCTTCTGTAAAGAGTCAGATGGTAACTATTTTAGACTTTACAGGCCAGGTGATCTCTGTCACTACTACCCAACTCTGCAAAAGCAGCTACAGATGATGGGTAAATGAATGGGTATGGCTATGTTCTAACAAAACTTTATTTACAAAAATAAGCTGCAGGCTAGATTTGACTCATGGACTGCAGTTTGCTGACAACTGTTCCATAGTATGGATAAACTATATTTTTTTGACTAATGAGTTTTTTTTATTCATTATAATCAGAATTTTTTAAAGCTTTATGAAGATATGATTAACATATAATAAAATTCACTCATTTAAAATATACAATTCAATGGCTTTTAATATATTCACTAAGTTGAGTAACTATTACCACTATCTAATTTTAGCACATTTTAATTACCCCGGAAAGAAATGCTGTAGCCATTAGCACTCACTCTCCAGTTCTCCCAGCACTGCCTAAGCCCTGGCAGCCGTCAGTCTATTTTCTGTCTCCACAGATTTGCCTATTCTGAATATTTCATACAAACAGAATTGCACAGTATGTGGTCTTTTGAGACTGTTTTCTCACACCTAGCATAGTGTTTGTATCATGTATCAGTACTTTGTTCCTTTTTATTGCCAAATAATATTACATTGTATGAATATGCTCATTTTATTTATTCATTCATCAGTTTATGGACATTTGGGTTGTTTCCACTTTTGGGCTATTATGAATAATGCTACTATGAACATACATGTACAAGTTTTTGTGTGGACCTATGTTTTCATTTCTCTTAGGTATAAACATAGGAATAGAATTTCTAGGTCATATGTTAACTAAATATTTAACATTTTGAGCAACTGACAAACTGTGTTCCATAGCAGATGTACCACTTACATGATGTACCAGCAA
The DNA here is from genome assembly GCF_059928025.1 of Delphinapterus leucas. Classification (NCBI taxonomy): domain Eukaryota; kingdom Metazoa; phylum Chordata; class Mammalia; order Artiodactyla; family Monodontidae; genus Delphinapterus; species Delphinapterus leucas. Next base: position 16,213,875 of record NC_143130.1, on the reverse strand, counting down.
TGTATGAGGGTACCAATTTCTCTACATCCTTGCCAACAATTGTTATTGTCTGTCATTTTTATTATAGCCATCCTAGTGGTTGTGAAGTGGTATATCATTGTAGTTTTGATTCCCTAATGACTAATGGTGTTGAGTATCTTTTCATGTGCTTATTGACCATCTGTATATCTTGTGTGGCAAAACGTCTATTCGGATTATTTGCCCATTGTTAAACATGGTTATTTATCCCTTTTATTTATCCTTTTTATTATCCTTTTTATTTATTACTGAGGTGTAAGAGTTCTTATGTATATTCTGGGTGCAAGTCCCATATCAGATACATGATTTATGAATAGTTTTCACATTCTATGAGTTGTCTTCTCACATTCTTAATGGTATTAAGAAACTGCAGCACAAATTTTTAATTTTTATGTTGAGTTTATCTATTTTTTTTTCTGTTGTTGGTTGTGCTTTTGATATCTTATTTAAGAAACCATTGACTGGGACTTTCCTGGTGGTCCAGTGGTTAAGAGTCCGCGCTTCCAATGCAGGGGTCCTGGGTTCCATCCCTAGTTGGGGAACTAAGATCCCATGTGCAATGCAGTACGGCCAAAAAAATTTTAAAAAGAAAGAAACCATTGACTAACTCTAAGTCAAAAATATTTACTCCTGTGTTTCTTTAAGAGGTTTATAGTTTTAGCTCTTAAATTTAGGTCTTTGGTAATTTTGAGTTAATTTTACTGCATGGCACAAAGAAAGGATCCAACTTAATTCTTTTGCATATGGATATCCAGTTCTCCAAGCACAGTTATTAAAAAAACTATTCTTTCCTCACTGAATTATCCTGGCCTCCATGCTGATAATCAGTTAACTATAAATAAATGTAATGGTTTATTTCTGGACATCATTTCCATTCATTCTATTCCACTGATCTACATAGGTCTATCCTCATGCCAGTATGACATTGTCTTAATTACTACAGGTGTATTTAGTTTTAAAATCACTGAAGTATGAGTCCTCCAACATTGTTCTTCTTAAGATTTCTTTGACTATTCTGGGTTCCTTGTATTTCCACATGAATTTTAAAAGCAACTTGCCAATTCATGCAAAAACAAAGTTGGGATTTTGATAGAGATTGCATTAAATCTGTAGATCAATTTGGGAAATATTGCCGTTTTAAGATTAGTTAAGTCTAACAGTCCATGAAAATGGGATGCCTACCTGTTTGAGTATTCTTTAAAGTACTTTCAGTGTTTTGTAGTTTTCGGTGCACAAGTCTAGCACTTCTTTTGTTAAATTTATTCTCATTCTCTTTGGTGCTTTTGTAAATGGAATTGTTTTATTTCATTTTTGGAATGTTCCTTGCTAGTGTATTACTATCCTGTGCTATGACAAAGTGTCACAATCTGGGTGACTGGTGACTTAAAACAACAAGAATTTATTTGCTCACAGTTCTGGAGACTATAAATCTAAAATTAAGGTGTTGATACAGCCATGCTCCCTCTGAAACCTCTAGGGGAGAATCGTTCTTTGCCTCTTCCAACTTCTAGTACTCCCAGCATAACTCCAATCTCTGCCTCCATGACTGTCTTCCCTCTGTGTGTATTTGCCTTCTACAATATTATTATAAGGATACCAGTCATATTGGATTAAGGGCCCATCCCCCTCCACTATGACCTCATCTTAACTAATTACATCTACAATGACCCTATACCAATTAAGTTCATTCTGAGGTACTAGAAGTTAAAGCTTCAACATGTATTTGGTGGGGGGGGGCACAATTCAACCCATAACAACTAGTGTATTAAAATATAATTGATTTTTATTTATGAATTTTGTATATTGCAACCTTGTTAAATTAATTTACTTCTAATAGTTCTAATAGATCCCTTAGGATTGTCAATAGATAAGGTCATGACATCTGCAAAAAGAGGTAGTTTTCATTTCCTTTTCTTCTCTAAATGCCCTAGATAGAACCTCTACTACAATGGTCGACCCAAGTGGTAAGAATGTCCTATTTTGTCCCTGATCTTAGAGAGAATATATTAAGTTTTCTCACCATTAAGTTTTTTCTTTAATATATTAGAGAGAATATATTATGATGTTAGTTATAGGTATTTGTAGATAGTCTTTATCAGATTAAGAAAGTTCCCTTCTATGCCTAGTTTGTGGAGTATTTTTTATCATAAAAGGCTATTGGATTTTGTCAAATGCTTTTACTTTGTCTAGTAAGCTAATCACGTGATTTTTTCTCCTTTATTCAATCAATATCATGTATTACATTTATTGATATCTGCATTTTATTTTTTTTTTATAAATTTATTTATTTTATTTATTTATTTTTGGCTGCGCTGGGTCTTCGTTGCTGCATGCGGACCTTCTCTAGTTGCAGCGAGTGGAGGCTACTCTTCATTGTGGTGCACAGGCTTCTCACTGCAGTGGCTTCTCTTGTTGCAGAGTGCAGGCATGCGGGCTTCAGTAGTTGTGGCTCATGGGCTCTAGAGCACAGGCTCAGTAGTTGTAGTGCGTGGGCTTAGCTGCTCCCCGGCATGTGGGATCTTCCCGGACCAGGGCTCGAACCCGTGTTCCCTGTGTTGGCAGGCTGATTCTTAACCACTGTGCCACCAGAGAAGCACAATATTTGCATTTTGAACCAACTTTGCATTCCTGGGATAAACCCCACATGCTTGTGGTATATAACCTTTTTTATATGTTGTTGGGTTCGATTTGCTAGCATTTTGTTGAGTATTTTTGTGTTCATATTCATAATATATTGGTCTGTAGTTTTCTTGTGACACTGTGGTCTGACTTTGGTATCAGAGTAATACTAGACTCATAGCATGAGTTGAGAAGTATTAACTCCTCTTCTACTTTTTGAAAGAGTTTGTAAAACAGTGATATTAATTCTTCTTTAAATATCTGATAGAATTCATCAGTGAAGCCATCTGAGAATTTCTTGTTGGGAAATATTTTAATTAGTAATTGAATCTTTTTACTTGTTTCAGTTATACTCAGATTTTCCAGTTCTTGAATCAGTATAGTCTGTCTTTCTAGAAATTTGTCCATGTCATGTAAGTTGTCTAATTTGTGGTCATACAGTTGCTCATAGAATTCCCTTACAATCCTTTTACCACAGATGATTGAGCCATACTCCTACTAACAAAAAATGAAATTCTTTCTAGATTTTTGCTATTATCACAGTGATATGATAAATTTCTTTTTACATATGCCTCCTTGAGAATAGTCCTTTCTCTAGGGTAGATTAAAAGAATAAGGCAAACGTTTTGTTGCTATTGTTAAATAAACTATGCTAAATTGTTCTTGAAAGTGGGCAATTTCTATGGTACTAGCAATTTAAGAGTATTTATTACACTACATCTCTGTCAAGACTTGATATTAGAAAACTTCTACTTTTTGTTAAACTGATGGGGAAAAAAATGTATTGTTGCTGCTTTGCTTTCTATTTCCCTGATTACATATCAGATTGAGCATCTCCTAAAATGTTTATTGGCCATTTTTGTCTCTTCCTTAAATATCTATATATACATATGTACTTTGCCTATTATTTGAAGGTTGTTTGCCTTTTTGTGGAATTATATATTCTTATTATCACTCCTTTCTTCTATATGCACACATATTTTCTCCCATCCACTGCTTATCTTTTAACTTTGATTCATTTCTGAAGATACTTTTAATTTCAATAGTCAAATGCCTTCCCTATATTTACGATTCTGTTTTCTGACATTTATGTCTGTAATAAACATTAAATTTAACTTTTTGCATGGAGTGAAGACTCTGTCATTATCTTCTAACCAAATGGATGCCTTTTGCCTTGCCAGTGCCCTAACTGGTCACTGAAATTCATTCAAGACTTTGAATTTGCCACCTTGGAATTATGATAATTCCACCTTTGACATACCATACCTACCTGTGATACATGTACCTGGGCTAAAGACAGTTTGAAAGGCAAGACAGCTTATTATCCTTCCGACTCTTCTGCCTCTTTAGAAAACACATCATGATAGATTTCTTAATAGGCCTGCTGTCCCCTCAGGACTACACATGATTCTGATGATGGGCAATATTGTCACCGATGTTGACAACTTCATTCCCAAGATTAGTCACCAGATCTAAACACTCTCTTCACCAAAGAGGTACTATGCCTTGGAAAAAATACCCTGCAATCCAATGTCTACTTGTAATCCCAATATGGCCCATAACTGAAGAAAGAACTTTTCAAAGTCCTCTGAGTCTTTGATTACTTGTCCATATCCCACTATCCACAGACCAAACGGCTAGACAATGCATTGACCAGATCCTGAAAAAAAGGTATATTAGCTTTCCCCAAGGACTAGCATGATTGCCCTAACTTGTTACTGTATAATTCATCCATAATAACGAAATACAATCCTTTTTTCTAAATGTTATCCTATATTATGGTTTTCATCCCACCACATCTGCTTACTACTAAGTACCTCATAGGTAGACCCCACTCCTTTTTCTGGGAACCCCCTGACCCCACCCCTCTGAATTAGTATAATTCCTAAGAAAGCTTACATGACCATAAGCCTTCGATTAGAGCTGACTGGTCCAGAAATAGGCACCTGCCTCTGGCTGCACTGACAATTTTCTCACCAAGGACTTTTAGACTTGGGAAATTCAAATATTATCCCTCAGAGTAACTAAAACTGAAAGGTTAGATTTAGGAATTGTCAGCAATCAGGGCCTCCCACCTATAGGCAAAAAGTTGAAAAAGAAAATAGAAGGAAGAAAGAGATCTGCAATAGGAGAAAATGAAGCTCTTGTACAGAAGGGGAAAAAGTGTCTTGATAGTGTTCAAGTTCTGGTTTATACTTGTTTCTGAAATTGAGCCATATTGCTGTTGTCTTCTTAATAAAATTCATCTTTTGCTCAGACCAATTTGAGTTGGGATTTTGTCCCAAGCACTCAGCCACATGACAGAAGTTCAATAAATACAAGATACTCTTAAAATGTTAGTGTAGTTTTAAGCTTCAATGACTTCAGAAGTATAAATGCCAGAAACTTACCCCCAAAAATAAACATTTGAAAGTTTAATTATTTCCATTCTTTAATACATTTAGTTTTGTGTATTTTAAACAATAAATTAATTTTTTTCAGTCTCTCTGACTGAATATGGAAAATGCTGACCCAAACAGAATTTAACCAAAAAAAATTTACTATTCAAAAATTTTTAAATAAGTACAAAAGAAATGTACATAATCAAATTTCAAAATGGTGTCTTTTGAACAGTTGTATCATTATAGTCTCCAAATTATTAATTCTTAAAACTGCACTAAGACTTTTGCCACAGCCTGTTAAAGGATACAACTGTAACAGGTTGTTAAATGGAGGCATCAACTAAGACTCTAAGCCCACTGCTTATATCATGAGGAATATTATATTCCAATAAAGATGTGGAAAAAAATGCAAAAAAAAAAAAACCAAGAAGAAAGAAAAAAAAAGAGGGACTTCCCTGGCGGCACAGTGGTTAAGAATCCGCCTGCCAATGCTCAAACACGGGTTTGAGCCCTGGTCTGGGAAGATCCCACATGCCGCAGAGCAACTAACCCTGTGCACCACAACTACTGAGCCTGCGCTCTAGAGCCCACAAGCCACAACTGCTGAGCCCACGTGCCACAACTACTGAAGCCCACGTGCCTAGAGCCTGTGCTCCACAACAAGAGAAGCCACCGCAATGAGAAGCCTGTGCAGTGCAAAGAAGAGTAGCCCCTGCTCGCTGCAATTAGAGAAAGCCCGCACACAGCAACAAAGACCCAATGCAGCCAAAAATAAATAAATAAATTTATTAAAAAAAAAAAAAAAAGAGGAAGAAATGAGGCAGGTGACCATTACCACTGAAGAAAACAGTAGGCAGCCAAGGAAGGGAGAGTGCTAAAACCTTTCACCCACATGGATAACATAAAAGGGTCAGGAAAGAAGATTTAGAAAGAGTGCTTCTAAATATTCTTTACAGAGAGCTGTCTGGTGCCTTGAGACCTACTCAAATACTTAAGGGAGAGGTGGATATGATGGCCATTATTAGAGAGAGGCACCTTAAGAAGAATACTCAGAAAACTGGTTTATGTTATTTGAATTTATGCAGAAGGAAGGCAGTGACAGTCAAATAAGACCTTTCTTTTGTACCTTACCTTTCTTCCCAAAAACATGGAGAACAGAAAATACAAATAGTTAGTGAGAAAGGAGGTAAGAAAAGAGAAAAGCCAACCACATCCCCCGGTAGGCTCTAGGGAAAGGGGAGAGAATCCTAACTTTGAATGAAAATGAAAATATTGACTAATATCCGACAGGGGATTTTAATTTCCAATTCAGGACAGTGCTTATAATTATATTTAAATTAATCACCTAAGAGTGATCAGAAAACTCATGGTACTGCCCTAGTCTTTTTCTAGGAGCAGAGGGAAAACTAGCCCCAGTAAGTGAATATAAATGAATATAAGGAGTCTGAAAAAAGTTGCTTTGTGATTTTATTCTACACGACATGCTTTTCAATATAACAATTGTGAAACTAATATAGCCACCTGTAAGAACTGTAGGTCATCCACAATGACTTTCAAGATGCTTCTCGACAAGCAAGCAATGTACTGAGCATATTCTGACCAGACAATTATACAAAGCTTATTCTGTGTATAAGACAATTCAAATTGGAAATCCTCACCTTTATAGTAATCCATTCAGCTAATCCTTCCCACTGCTTTCTTTTACGCCCAGGAATTTTAAAACCAGTTATAACTAGTACCCATAGTCTAATATGAGGAGCTAGAATAAATAATAGTAATACATATGACTGCTTTAATACCCTATTCCAATGGAAAGAATATTCATGGAAATCAGCCTCCTACTTTAAGAGTGCCCCTAGAACATGCTAAAAGCTTTCATCTGACAAATTTGTGAAAGTTCTTACCCTACCCTTCTGATAGGGAGGACTCTAATGAGATAGAAGAGGGAAAAAGTAAAATAAGGCCTAACTTGATTACATACCAAGTACCTGACCACCAATTAATGTAAGCCGTTAAGTTCTTTAGTTCCATTTTCAACAGCTGCCCAGGATACCCTTTTCTTTACATTTTATGTTATATTCTTCTATTAAATCTTGATCCTTGGACTTGATAATTAAAAAATCTGATCATGTAAACTTTCTCAATTTTTCAATGCTAATCTAAAGAAAGTTCTTTGAAAATGCTGTGATGTGAGCTTGTCTGAATATGTTTTACTTTAATTTAAAACATTTATTTTAAAAAGAATTTTATGAGTTTACAAAGAACTGTAAGTGAAACATCTATATGCAAACTACATTTTGTATGATTATATTTTTTTACTGTTTTAAAACTGTAAAATACACATAAAATTTACCGTATTAACCGTTTTTAAGTGTTCAGTTCAGTAGTGATAATTATATTCATATTGTTGTACAATCAATCTCCAGAACTCTTTTCATCTTGTAAAACGGAAACTCTATACACATTAAAAATAACTCCACATTCCTGATTCTTCCCAGACCCTGGCAACTACCATTCTACTTTCTGTCTCTGTGAATTTGACCACTCTAAATGCCTCATATAAGTGAAATCATACAATTTTGTCTTTTTATGACTGGCTTATAATTACTCAGCATTAATATCGTCAAGATGCATCCATGTTGTACCATATGTCAGAATTTCTTTCCTTTTTAAGACTGAATACTATTCCATTGTATGTATATAACACATTTTCTTTATCCATTCATCCATCATTGGACACTTGGGTTGCTTCTACCTCTTTGCTACTATGAATAATGCTACAGTCAACATAGCTGTACAAATATCTCTTCAAGACCCTGATTTCAATTTTAGGGGGTATATTCCCAGGAATGGAATTGCTGAATTTCCATTCCATGATCCAAAAAATGGATCATATTTTTTGAGGAACTAACATACTATTTTCCGTTGTGGTTATACAATTTCACATTCTTTATGATTATAATTTTAACTTTTAAAATTATATATATCATAAAAATTAACAACACTAAATTTTTTAATAGTGGTTTTATTTTCTTTTCTATGTTTCCAATTTATCTGAAATAAATATGCACTTGTATTTATAATGATGAAAAGGAGTTATTTTAAAAGCTTACCTCTTTAATTTATTTGCCTGATTTTCAAATATTTTCAACATGGTATTCAATCGATTAGTCATTGTAGAAGTTTCTACTGTTTAAAAAAAAAAAAAGAAAACATTTAAAGGTATTATAAATGGCAGAAGTTATACCTGTATGCTGATACAACTCACTGCTATATGTGAGAACTAGATAAAGAGGAGACAACAGAAATGTGCAACATATATCAAGGGGACAAAATAAATCAAGTATATCAAGAAACCAAGTAAACCAGAGGCCTTGCTTTGGGAGGGTCAGTACTCCCTAAATAGTCAAAGAGTATACTGGGAGAAGTCAGCTTTAGAAGAAAGAATCAAATTCAGAATTGCTTACAGGCAAGAGAGAGTAATTAAAAATACTTGCATAGAAAGTAATATGGCACAATAAACAATATTTTAAAATTAATCTGATAATAGTGTAGGACATAATTTTAAATTATGCCTTGTATACAGTAAAGGGTTACAAAGAACATTATTATTCTTGTCACAATTTGAAATTACAGTTCACAGGAGGGAGAAAAGGCCCTGCTATGGACTGAATATTTGTGTTCCCCCAAATTCGTATGTTAAAACCCTAATCTCCAATATGATGATATTTAGAGATGGGGGTCTTTGAGAGGTAATTAAATCATGAGAATGGAGCCACATAAGACACAAGAGAGCTCGCTTGCTCTCTCCCTGCTCTCTCTCCATTATTTGAGGACACAGCAAGAAGACAGCCATCTGCAATACAGGAAGAAGGCTCTCACCAGAACGTGACTATGCTAGAACCCTGATTTGAACTTCTCAGCCTCCAGAACTGTGAGAAATAAATTTCTGTCGTTTAATGCACTCAGTCTATGGCAATTTGTTATGGAGGCCCCTAAAACAGGCCCATCTCTATGATTCTACTAGTTTAGGAATTACAACTCAGTAACATAAAATGTATAGATGGGAACATTACACTTCCATTGCCAAATGCAACAGCTTGGGTCCAATTGCTTCTTCCTCAAGTTCTCATTATGAATAACTTTAAAACAGAAGAAAAGAGATCAGAGAACCCATGCCTTATTGAACTGTTCTAGTTAAGGCCCTTTCCTGAGCAGAGTGCCTCTGGTTAACAAAGTGGCTTATACAGTCATTCTGAAGAAGCCAAAATGGTAAAGGGAGATCCAGTTGTTTGCTGTGTATTGTGGAGGGAGGAGGACCTCTTTTCTCTATTATAATAAAGCTTCAGTATTTTATTAGTAAGTAAAAAATATTAATAATGCACGCATATTATTTATCAATGGACAGGTTTTTCCTCTTGGGAAAATATATGAGACAGCACCCAGAGTGCATGTTATATAGAATGATTATAAAAATGGGATAAAATGTACATATAGTGTTTTTATCTTGTTTTATCATTTTAAATATCAAGGAAAATGTTTCTAAGCATTTTATATAAAATTATCTTATTCTTTCTAAAAGCTACACAGCACTCCATTGCTATGAATGTACTGTAATTCATTTAGCCAGTCCTAAAAATGCACGTTGTTACTATGTTTTTACTCTTACAAATATGCTAACAGTAGTACTGTTTATGGAAATAGAAATATAGAAATCATCTATATGAACATCAACAGAAGAATAGTAAATAAATTATGGCATAACCATAAAATGGAATACTATATGGCCATTAAGCCTCTTATACATTCATGCATTAATTTGCATTTCCCTGATACTAGTTAGGTCAAGCATCATTTCATATATTTTGGACATTTTTATTTCTTCTTCTGTAACATGCCTGTTCATATGTTTGTCCATTTTTCTCCTGAGTTGTCTGCCTTTTTACTACTCATTTGTAGGGGCCAATTAATACTAGCATATGGTGTGTAATACAGTTAACAGTCTACTATTAATTATATACTTACTGGTATTTTCTAATGTACAGAATGTTTATACTTAACCAAATCTACTGATTTTTTTGTTCTATAGTTTCTAGGCTTTGCTTCATTCTTTAAAAGTCCCAATATAAATAAATTCTCTTAATATTCATTTGTATTTTATAATCATGAGCTATATTATATTTACCAAAACATAAATAAAAATATATTTATAGTTTAATGAATAATTACAAAGCAAACATCCACACAACCACCACTCAAGGTCAACAATTAGGCACCTGGGATTGCCAATATCCTAGAAGCTCTCTATGTGGCCCACCCCATTCATAACCCTTTCCTTCACCCTACAGGTGCCTACTATCCTTTTTTTTCTCATCTTTATATCTTTTCTGCCCTTGTTAGTATCCTTAATGAACAGAGTTAAGTTTTCCTGGCTTTTAATTTATCATAAATGAAAATACTCTACATATTTAGGACTTCATTCAGTCAATAATATGTTTGTAAGATGAATGATGTTATCAGCAGCTAGATTTCAAACATATTCATTATGATATGCTTTTCCAATGTATGAATAGACCACAACTTATTTATCCATTCTACTTGTCACAGATATTTGAGAGCTCCAATTTGGGGACTATTACAAACAAAACTTGTATGAAAATAGTCCAAGAGTTTAAGAACATGACATCACTAAGACAGCAGAGTAGGAGACCCTAGCCTCTGTCCCCCAACAAAGATCAACAATTGACAGTTTAACAGATTAACAATCAACAGTTCCCAGTGACCTGCTCCACTGAGGAGCCCAGCAGCTTTTACGGCTGAAGAAACCAATGGTCAGCACAGCCACTGCAGACCCCCGCAGAACTCACCAGCTTTCACCCCACAGCTGCTGCCAGCTGCCTGAGTCCCTCCCTACTCCCCTGCCCCAACCACCACCATCACTGCAGCCCAGGAACCATGCCAGCAGCCAGCCCAAGCCTCCGTGGCTGAGTGAGTGTGAGACACCAGCCTAAACCTCTGTGGCTCATGTAGACCATCACGTGCTTACACAGGGCTAAGCCGCTCCAGCTGTACACCTGCATGCTCCCAGCCCAGCTCGTCACCAATCACCACTGCCCTATGCATACCCATCAGGAGACTGTGCAGCCACAGGAGAGCACACCAACAGCCAGATCCCCATAGCTGCTTGTGGGCCCAGATCAGGCCCTGTCTTCTGTCACCGACCTGCACCACTGTAGTCACTTGCAGCTAGCCCCTCCAACTGTGCACCTGCACACCCGTGGCCTATCACCAGCCTCCACTGCTGTATGCCTGTAGTGAGACCCAAAAGCCACAGTGGTGCACACTGACTGCCAGGACTCCTGAGCTGCCTGTGTGCCCATAGTTGACTCCAGCCCTTGCTGCCTGTTCTGGCCCCCGCCACAATGTGTGTGTTTGCACCTGGCCACTGCTGCTACACAGGCACTTGCGGCTGGCCCTCACAACTGAGCGTGTGCATACCACCAGCTCTGGCCACTCCCACTGCCTGCCCTGGTTCCTTGCTGCTGTACCTGCAGACAATGCTGAGGACCCCAACAGCCTGTGAAGCCTCTGAAGACCCCCAAGACACATACCAAGGACCACACGGTTGTCAGTGCTATGGACTACAATGGCCTGAGCAAGTGCGTCACAATGCCCCCAACCAATCCCACCACATGTCCCCACACCTGGCACCCACAGCACTACATGTGGGGTGATGGCGTACTTGGGCACTCCCCCACCTGTGGTTGGAAATCCTTCCTTACTGAAGTCACTCCATAGAGTCAGGAAGAGATGACTGCTTCTTCAAATGTGCAGGTGCCTATGCAAGGACACAGGGATCACAACAAATCAGGGAGACATGACTCTAACAAAGGAATACATTAAGCCTCCAGTAACTGGTCCCAAAGAAATGAAGATACAGGAAGCGCCCAACAAAGAATTCAAAATAATTGCTCTGAATATGCTCAGAGAGCTAGGAGATCACAGAAAAACAATTTAATGATATTAGAAAAATAATACAAGAACAAATGAGAAGTTCAACAAAGAGATAGAAAACATAAAAAAGAACCAAACAACTTTTCAAGCTGAAGAATACAATGAAATATACATATTTTTTAAAAAGTGAAACTACTTCAGACTAAAAAGCTTCTGCACAGAAAAGGAAACCATCAACAAATTGACAAGGCAGCCTTCCGAATGGGAGAAAATATCTGTAAACCATATATCTGATAAGGGGTTAATATCCAAACTACATAAAGAACTCATAAAACTCCATAGCAAAAAAATAATAATCTGATTAAAAAATGAGCAGAGAACTTGAATAGACATTTTTCCAAAGAAAGCATACAAATAGCCAACAGGTACATGAAAAGGTACTCAGCTACACAAATCATCAGAGAAATGCAAATGAAAACCCAATGAGATATCACCTCATACTTGTTAGAATGGCTATTATCTAACAGACAAGAGATAACAAATGGTGATGAGGATGTGGAGAAGGGGGAGCCCTGATGCACCATTGGTGGGGATGTGAACTGGTACTGCCACTATGGAAAACAGTATGGAGGTTCCTTGAAAAATTAAAAATAAAACTACTATATGATCCAGCAATCTCACTTCTGGGTATATATCCAAAGAAGATGAAATCACTGTCTCAAAGCAATGTCTGCTCTCCTGTGTCCACTGCAGCATTTTTTTGGCCACACTGCATGGCTTGTGGGATCCTAGTTTCTCGACCAGGGATTGAACCCAGGCCATGAGTCCTAACCACTGGACCACCAGGGAACTCTGACTGCAGCATTATTTATAATAGCAAAGACATGGAAACAACCCAAATGTCCACAGACAAGTGAATGGATAAATACACACACACACACACACACACACACACACACACACACACACACAGTGGAATATTATTCAGCCATTAAAGAGGAAATCTTGCCATTTGCAACAACATGGATGGACCTTGAGGGAATTATGCTTAGTTAAATAAGTCAGACAGAGAAAGACAAATACTGTATAATTTCCTTATATGTAGACTCTAAAAACACTGAAATGATAGAAACAGAGAGCATAATGGTGATTGCCAGTAGCTGTGGGGTGGAGAAAATTGGGAAATATTGGTCAAAGAGTACTTTCAGTTATAAGATGATTAAGTTCCAGGGACCTAAGGTCACAGCATGGTGACTACAGTTAATACTGTATTGTATACTTAAAAGCTGCTATGGGAGCAGAGCTTTAATATTCTCTCCATAACAATGCCAACAACAAAATGGTAATTATGTTAGATAAAGGATATGTAAAAAACCTTATTTTGGTAAGCACTTCACAATATATATGTGTATCAAATCGTTATGATAAACACCTTAAACTTGTACAATGTTGTATGTCAATAATATCTCAGTAAAGCTGTTAAAAAGAAAAACAGTTTAAAGGTATGCACATCCACAACTTAATTAGATAAAGAAAAGTTATTTTTCAAAGTGATTGTGCCGATGTATACCTCACTCACAGTTACATATCCTTGTCAACACTTACTGTTGTCAGACTTTTTTTTTCTGGCCACACCACACAGCCTGAGGGATCTTATTCCCTGACCAGGGATTGAACCTGTGGCCTCAGCAGTGAAAGCATGCAGTCCTACCCACTGGACCATCAGGGAATTCCCTTTCTGGTACTGATTTTTAATTTAATTGTTTTGGGGTCTGAAGGCAGACATTATATGATTTCTACTTTTTAATTTGTTAAGGTGTATTTTATAGCCTGGAATATGATCTATTTTGGTGTACGTAACGTGTGAGCTTGAGAATAATGTATATTCTGTTCTTGTTGCATGAAGTAGTCTATAGAGGTCTGTTTTATCCAGCTGAATGATGGTGTTGTTGAGTTCACTAAGTCCTTACCAATTTTCTGCCTGCTGCATCTGTCTACTTCTGATAGAATGGTATTGAAGTCTCCAGTTATAATAGTGGGTTCATCTATATCTCCTTGCAGTTGATCAGTTTTTGCCTCACTTATTTTGACTCTCTGTTGTTAGGCACATACACGTTGAGGACTATTGTGTCTTGTTGCAGAACCGACTCATTTAGCATTAAATGCCCCTATTTATTCTTAATAAATTTTTTTTGCTCTAAAGTCTGCCCTGTTCAAATTAATATAGGTACTCCTGCTTTCTTTTGGTAAATGTTACCATTATCTTTATTATTATTTATTATTAACTTTATATTTAAAGTTGCAGACAATATATAGTTAGGTCCCAGGAAAAAAAAAAATCAGTACCAGAAAGACAACATGAAAATCCCAACATATTTTGGAGATTAGGTAACATACTACTAAATAGCGCATATGACAAAGAAGTCTCAGAGAAACTAAAATACATTTTGAACTAAATTAAAATGTAACATCAAATTTTGTGAAATGCAGTAAAAGGGAAATTTATAGCACTAAATGAATACATCACAACAGAAGGAAGATCTTAAATCAATAATCTAAGCTTCTGCCTTCGGAAACTAGGAAAAAAAAGACCAAATTAAATATGAAGTAAGCAGAAGAAAAGAAATAAAAATTAGAGCAGATATCAATGAAAATAGGAAATTACAGAAAATCAATTAAACCAAAAGCTGATTCTTTGAAAAAAAATCAAGAAAATGAGTAAGCTAACTAAGAAAAAAGAGATATGACACAAATTACTAACATCAGAAATGAAAGACGGGACATCACAACAGATCCCATGGACATCAAAAAATAATAAAAAAGATTATGAAAAACTTATGGCAACAAATTTGATAATTTAGATGAAAGGGACCAATTCCTTGAAAGACACAATTTACCAAAACTCACACAAGGAGAAAAAGATATTCTTAATAGAATATATATCTTATATAAACGGGATCAATAATTTGATATCCTTACAAAACAGAAAGCACCAGGATCAGATAACTGCACTGGCAAATTCTACCAAACCTATAGGAAAAACTATACCAGTTATCTACAATCTATTTCAGATGAAAGAAGCAGAAAAACATTTCCTAACTCATTTTATGAGGCCAGTATTACTCTAATACTAAAACAAGACAAAGACATTACCAAACAAGGATAACCACGCACCAATATCTCTCATGAACACAGATGCAAAAACCCCAACAAAATATTAGCAAATTTAATCTGACAAGGTATGGGACAAATTATACACCACAACCAAGTGAAATTTATCCCAACTATACAAGGCTAGGTCAATATTTGAAAATCAGCTAATATACCTATCATATCAATAGTCCATATGATCATTTCAAAAGATACAGAAAAAGCATATGACAAAATCTAATACCCATTCATAAAACTCTTTGCAAACTAGAAACAGAATAAAACATCCTCAACTTGATAAAGAAAATCAAACAAAATACCTACAGCTAACACGATACTTTTTTAACATTTTTATTTTATATTGGAGTATAGTTGATTTACAATGTTGCGTTAGTTTCAGGTATACAGCAAAGTGATTTAGTTATACATATACCTATTATTTTTCAGATTTTTTTCCATAAAGGTTATTACAGAGTATTGAGTAGAGTTCACTGTGCTATACACTAGGTCCTTGTTGATTATATTATATATAGTAGTGTATATATATTAATCCCAACCTCCTAATTTATCCCTCCCCCCACCTTTTCCCTTTGGTAACCATAAGTTTGTTTTCTAAGTCTGTGACCTACAGCTAACACCATACTTAATGTTAAGGTACTAAATGCTTTCCCCCTAGATCAGGAATAAGACAAGGATGTTCCTTCTCACCACTCCTACTCAACATCATGCTAGAAGTCCTAGCTAATGCAATAATACAAGAAAAGAAAAGAAAAAGTATAAAGTTTGAGAAGGAAGAAGTAAAGTTGTCTTTTTTCACAGATGGCATGACTGCCTGAATAAAAAAGGTGATTCCCAAAGAATCACCAAAAATCTCCTGCAATGAGTAAGTGATTACAGAAAGATTACAGCATACAAGAGTAATATACAGAAGTAAATTGCAATTCCTTTCTTATATACCAACAATAAACAAGTAGAATTTGAAATTATAAACACACCATTTACATTAGTACCAAAAAACTCAATACTTAGGTATTAATCTAAATAAATATGTACAGGATTTATATTAAGAAAAAAAACTATCTCATGAAAGAAATCAAAGAAGATACACATAAATGGAGAGATATTCCAAGTCCATGGATAGGAAGACTCATTACTGTTAAGACATCAGTTCTCATCAATTTGATCTGTAGATTCAATGCAATCCCAATCAAAAACCCAGCAAGCAAAAAAAAAAAAAAAAAAAGGGAGTGGACTTGCCTGACGGACCAGTGGTTAAGACTCCAGGCTTCCACTGCAGGGGGTGCAGGTTCAATCCCTGGTTGGGGAACTAAGATCCCCTATGCCACACAGCATGGAAAAACAAAAACAACAACAACAACAA
This sequence comes from Delphinapterus leucas, assembly GCF_059928025.1. Lineage (NCBI taxonomy): Eukaryota > Metazoa > Chordata > Mammalia > Artiodactyla > Monodontidae > Delphinapterus > Delphinapterus leucas. The sequence goes on along the minus strand of NC_143130.1, from coordinate 16,197,372 downwards.
AAACCCAGCAAGTGATTTTGAGTGTATCAACAAACTGATTCTAAACTTTAAGTGAAAAGGCAACAGATCCAAAGAATAGAATACAATACTGAAGAACAAAGTTGGAGGAGTGACACTATCCAACTTCAAAAACTTACTATAAAGTTACAGTAATCAGGGGCTTCCCTGGTGGCACAGTGGTTGAGAATCTGCCTGCTAATGCAGGGGACACGGATTCGAGCCCTGGTCTGGGAGGATCCCACATGCCGCGGAGCAACTAGGCCCGTGAGCCACAACTACTGAGCCTGTGCGTCTGGAGCCTGTGCTCCGCAACAAGAGAGGCCGCGATAGTGAGAGGCCCATGCACTGCGATGAAGAGTGGCCCCCGCTTGCCACAACTAGAGAAAACTCTCGCACAGAAACAAAGACCCAACAGAGCAAAAATTAATTAATTAATTAATAAACTCCTACCCCCAACATCTTCAAAAGTAAACCACAGCTTTAAAAAAAAAAAAAAAGTTACAGTAATCAAGACAGTATGGTATTGGCAATGAACAGAAAAACAGATCAATGGAACATAACAGAGATCCCAGAAATAGGCCCACACAAATACAATCAACTGATTTTTGGCAAAGAAACAAAGGCAATTCAATGGAGAAAGGTTAGTCTTTTTAACAAATAGTGCTAGAAAAACTGTACATTCACACGCAAGAAAAATTAATTTAGACACAGACTCAATTCAAAATGGATCATAGATTTAAATATAAGAGGCAAAACTATGAAATTTCTAGAAAATAACATAGGAAAAAGTCCAGGTTATATTGGGTTTGAAGATGACTTTTAGGCACAACAATAAAAGCACAATCCACGAAAGAAAAGTTCAACTTCATTAAAATTCAAAACTTCTGCTCTACAAAAGACACTGTTAAGAGAATGAAAATATAAACCACAGACTGAGAAAAACATCTTTGCAAAACACATATCTGATGAAGAACTTGTGTCAAAGATATACAAAAAACTTTTAAAACTCAACAATTAGGAAGCAAATGATCCCCTCATTTAAAAATAGGTAAAAGATCTGAACAAATACCTCACCAAAGATATACAGATGGCAAATAAACATATGAGAGGATGCTCAACATTATATATCATTAGGGAATCACAAATTAAAACAATGAGATAAAATTTAATTTAATTTAAAAAATGATATAACACTATGCACCTTTTAGAATGTCTTAAATCCAAAATTCTGACATCAAATGCTGACAAAGCTGTAGAGCACCAGAAATTCTCATGCTCATTTCTAGTAAAAATGCAAAATGATACAGTCCCTGTGAAGGAGAGCTTGGCAATTTCTTACAAAAGTAAACATACTTTTACTATATGATCTAGCAATTGTACTCCTTAGTATCTACCCAAATGAACTGAAAAACTTCTGTCTGTAGAAACACCTTTGTTTATAGTAGCTTTATTCATAATTGAAAAAACTTCGAAGCAACATAGATGTCTTTCAACAGATGAATAGATAAACTATGGTACATCCATACAACAGATTACTATTCAACAATAAAAATAAATGAGCTATAAAAGCATAAAAAGACATGGAGAAACCTTAAATGCGTATTGCTAAGTAAAAGACTGCATAATTTCAAATATATGATATTCTCGAAAAGGCAATATTCTAGAGACAACAAAAAGATTAGTGGTTACCAGGGATTCAGTGGATGGAGGGAGAGATGAATAGGGAGAACATGGGATTTTCAGGGCAGTGAAACTATTCTGTATGATACTGTAATGGTGAATACATGACATTATGCATTTGTCACAATCCATAGAACTGTATGACACAAAGATTGAACCCAATGTAAACTATGGACTTCAGTTAATAATAATGTATAAATACTGGTTTATCAGTTTTAACCAATGTACCACGCTAATGCAAAATTTAATAACAGAGGAAATTTTGTGCGAGGAGTGGGGTGGAAAATGGGTATATGGAAACTCTGTACGTTCTGCTCAATTTTTCTATAAACCTAAAACTTCTCTAAAACAAGAGTTCATTAATTATGAAATGAAGCAACATCAAGATTAAATGATAGTACAAAAAGCAGAATGAAATTCAAAGGTAGCTTTTGTCTTATTGATTAGGCTATGGAATCTAATAGAATTTAGGGAATGAGAAGGGAAGAACAGAATAAAATTTCACTGGAGAAGATGAAAAAGGGTACTTTTAAGAGAAAAAGAGTATACAAGTGAACAGGCAGTACTGAGAAAGAGTAGACATATACCAGTGGAGCCCAGGGACTGAGCTGCCATGGGAAAAGAAACTGAGGAATTTGCAAAAGGGTTTTCTCCACATTGTACAATGTAACCCTGTCCTCTGCTTCCCTTAAAAAATACGAGTAAAATTTCTACTATTATACTTTATTATTTTAGAACTTGGTTTTGTGATTGGACAATGTGTTCCACTGGCCTATAAGTGGGCACAGAGACTTCTGTTTTTGTCCATGATGGCTCATCAGGAACCAGAGTTACCTTTTCACTTTAAACCAATTAAAAACTGGACAAAATATATAAAACAGCAATATTCAGACACTGGAAAACAGAAGGTGCACTGCAGTAATTCCTCACAGAAGGAAAACAAAGGATGGCTCTATGATGACCCCAGCTTACTGCCTGGAGTTTCCAGGCCACAGCATAAGGAAGGGAAACCCAGACAAAGTTTACTGGTTTCCATGAGTTCAGAGGCAAAGTTTAGAGCCTGGGGAGGCCAAAGCAGCTAGAATTCACAGGGCACAGTATTAGACGGAAGACAGCTGCACAGATTGAGGGAGAGAGAGCTGCACAGATGTGCAGAGGGTTCCCCTTGATGCACAGAGGCTTTTACTATCTACTCCAAAGCTCTAGGCACCTTTCTACCCCACCTAGTCAGGCAGGGCTGCCTCAGATCAGAAGCCTCTATAGGTCTTGGGAGTAATGTAGAATGTATAGCTACCCTTCATTTAAACATGGCAACGTTAGGGTTTAAAGCTGAATTTGAAAGAGGGAAGGATTTCCATCAACTTTTTTCAACCAAATCTTATTTTCTACTTCTAAAAATATATTCCACAGCATACATTATATGATTGTTTCAAAATTCTCTCCAGTATTAAGACATAAGCAAGGCAGTTTCTCCTTTCTGTTGACAAGTAGTCAGAAGTTTGAATTCTAGAAGTTTGAGTTCTAGCAGCTCTTTATATTCACGAACTGATAGGTACTCAGCTGCAGTCAAACCACCAGTATATATGAGATAATCTATAATTCATAGTAACAAGACGTGCAAATGACCTCTTAAATTTATCACTGCTCCACCTCAAAGGCCTACCACCTCTGAAACATTTTTGTAGCATATTCTCATCACAATAAAAAATCGTCCATTCCTAGTAATAACATGTTACTCTTTAAAAATGAGTCTGTTTTTGGTAGCAAGTAGCTAACTAGGAATTTCAGTATTTGCTTGATCGCCAGCTCAACTGTATGGCTCCAAACTCCAGGGAATTTATGTTGTAACTTCATAATTATTACTTTAAATTATAGAAAATTATAGAAATTAATACACTCAACAGAAGTTATTAATACAAAGATGCTTAATGAGTGGAAACTTACGTGGCTCAGTCGCAGAAACACCTGTAATTTCTTCAGTTGAGTGTGTTTTTATGAATTCTGAAATAACAGTGAATTTGTCATGAGTTTCAATATGAATTATATTTATTAACTGAGTTTAAATTTTATAGTTTTTATTTTAATAACTCATTCAAGAGAACAAAAATTTTAAGAAAAACAACTGAGCTGTCTACAACTGTAGACCTTCCCAATCAGGCAACAAAGTGTAACATCTAAAAAAATGTGTGTAACAACTGAGTGATATGAACTCATCATCTTCTCAACAAAACTTGTTTTTCCTCTTATATTCTCCTAGTTAATGTTACCATCATCTAATCTCCCTTCCTTTCATATCCAATCACCATGTTTTGCCAATTTTATCCAGTAAATATTTCTCAAATCTTCCCCTTTTCCTCTCTTTATTTGTGCTCTAATATAGGCACCTATCACACATTTAAGGTACAGCAGTAACTTCCATCTCCTACTCTCAATCCCCAAATCTAGCTTCTCAATGTGGCCAGAATAATCTCTCTAAAGTAAAATTCAACATGTCACTTCCCTAGAAAAAATCTTCAATGATTCCCTATTATATATGGGGGAAAAAAGAAAGTATTCCTAAAGCATTTAATCCCTCTGCCTAGGCTCTTTCTTATCTTACCCCTACCTATTACTTCACACTTTATAACCATTCCAGTGGTATTTCCCTATTTATGCTGTTTCTCATGCTATACCCTCTTCTTAAAGTACCAAATATCTCCCATCTTCACTTGACAAAGTCCTATTCATCCTTCAAGGTTGCATAAAACCTAAATAACTCCCTCAGGTTGAACAAGCTGGCTTTCTATGGACTCACTGCAAATTACACATACCTTTATCATGCATTACACTATATTAAAATGATATATAATGTGCTTGTATCCTTACTATGTTGTGGATTTTGAGGGTAACAACCAAGTGTTATTCATTTTATACACTCCCAGAATCTGGAACATAATAAGAACTTTTATTGAAAATATCAACTGCTATTGAATATCTTTGAATTTATCATTGTATAATTTTTATGGCTATAAATTTTTAAACTTTAAGTCTCAAAATGTTGGTGCATTTAGGAAACCCTATAAAGGCTGGACTTGTATAAAATATTATCACCTTCAATTTTCTGCTGTACAGTTTCATAAGTTTGCACTTCTTCTGGTGGAATTTCACTGTCCCTGTTAAGATTTCAATAAATAAAACATACTTATTTATTATCAAAGATTAAGCATTTAAATTACACTTAAGAACTAGAATATATGCTCTAGACATATGCAGTTTGTAAAATAAAATTTAACATGTTCTTTAACCTTTATTCACAGACATTAAGGTAAATTATCTAGTAGCAAGAAAACAAGTAAAAAAGTCAAACTATGTAATTCTATGAATTCCGTGTATTCCATGAACATAATTAGGTATACCAACAACAACATAAACAAAAATAATAAAACTGTATTTGGTAGAACCATAAGATTTCTTTTTACCAATATATTATTAATGGTGTAATCAATTGTTAAGAGCACAAGTTCTAGAGCCAAATTGCTTGGCTCAAAACCTGCTGTAAATTACCCACTTACTAAATATGTGGCCTTGCGTAAGTCACTTAACCTGAGCCTCAGTTTCTTCATCTATCAAAATTGGGGTATTAGAGTACTTATTTCATAAAGTATTATAGTCGTAAGGACCAAAGGACACACGTAAAGTTACTAGGAAAATACCTAGCACATATCAGACATGTAAATTTCAGGTATTAATATTAATATATGGCCTGAAATTAATTTCACGCCTCACAATAGATAGCTCAGGTTAATATATCTGAACCTCTGAACCAAGGCTCTATTATGCAGCTCCCACTGAAGCCAACTCAAGTATCACTGCCTTCACTCCTTTAAGTCTAGTCATTGACAGATGGAGAGATCAATAAAGTAACTGCATAATAAATAGTAGCCCATCCTAATTATGGGTACTTTCTATTTTAACACTGTAAAATAAAAGGGTTTTGTGTATGTTTAATGCAAAAAAAAAGGTTGTTTATAAATGTAAAGTTTTACTTGGATAAGTTATTATACTAGATATGGTTAGGGATAGGGGAACAAATGACTTGGAGTTGATTTAATTCAGGTATTCATAAAAATTACTCATATTTATTTACTGTTTATTACATGTGATAGGAAATATGTAGATGTGCGTGACTGGTTCTGATCTTGAGGAAGTGACAGTCCTGACAGGAAAACTTACATGTGAATGATTAAATTAATAGCTTATTAAGTTAAACTGGTAACTAATTATTAATTCATAATAAAATTATTAGGTATATTATTTGATGCCAAACAATAGGGGACAAGAAAGAAGTAACAAAGGAAGAGATCACTGTAGGACGGGTTTCTCAACCCCGGCACTACCAACATTTTAGACTGGATAATTCTTTGTTGTGGGAGACTGTCCTGTGCATTTTACAATGCAGCATCTCTGACCTCTACCTAGTGCCAGTAGCATTCTCCCACTCCTAGTTGTGACAACCAAAATGTCTACATACAAGTGTCCTCTGGGGCACAAAGTATCCCCCATTTGAGAATCAATGCTATAAGGGAAGAGCTCTACCATGGCACTCTATCAACATTACACAGATCCACAAAGGCTTGACAGCAGTCAGACCCAAATCATAGTAGAATGCCCTGAAATTTCTGCTGCAGAAAGAGAAGATAAGCCTGGTGAAGAGTCTCCATGAGGCAGTTTTCCATTCCTGTCTTGTGGAAGACTAACACAAGCTCACTTCTCATCTGTCTCCCTAATTTCAGTTGAGCACAGAGCTTTCTACCCCTCTCTTCTTTACAGCCCAGTTGAAGCCCTCTGTTAAGACTATAAAGCTGCATACAGCAGAAACTAACACAACATTGTAAATCAACTCTACTCCAATAAAAAATAATTTTAAAAAAACCTATAAAGCTGCATGGATGTAGTTTACATTTTGCTCCTTCATGGCAGAGCAACAAATCGCTTGTGTGGCCTGTCATCTGGTCCCTGCTGCTCTGTGTCGTCCTGTGGAACTAGGAACACAGGGAGCTGACACCACGCTGACCTTGTTCTTGCTGTCTGTATAAGTAATTCAACACCATTTGTGCCCACTGTCTCCGTACCAGCCTAATATTTGGAAGTATGACAAGCCAATCTCATAGCTGCCACTGTGCTGCCACTTTGGGGCTGCCTGACTGCTTGCCAATAATGTAAACAAAAGCACGTTTAAAAAATAGTTTTTAAGATACAACAATGAAAGGGGATAGAAAGTACCGAAGAAGTTTAGCGGAATGAATTGGAAAGAATTGGGCAGATTATGAAGTTTATAAAGATTATAACTCAGATCTACTAAGTGAGACATCTCAAAATATGAATTATGTTCAGGCTGACTTCTTGCTAAGGGAGAAAAGGTCTGATACTCATACAGATATTCATATACTGGTATGACAGTAACACTGAAATTCTCCTGATCCAATCGGTAAATAGCTCTGCCCCATGGTAAATGGGTAAATAGCCAATCAAGTGTCTGCCAACTGCCCTCACCCCTTGACCTTCCTAGGATCCAGCACCTAAAGGAGTAATCTTTAGCAAAACAAATGGTATACAGAACCCTGCTTCACTGCTAATATTTATTCTAATGAGTTGGTGCCCATATTAACCTGGTTCTTCATATTTTTAGTATTACCACCAAGAACAAGACAGTATATGCCTGAAGAATATAAATTACATACACGCACACATGCACACCATTTCTTTTCTAGTATAAAAAAAACTTTAAAAAGGAAACTTTAAAAAGGACTGGAGGGCTTCCCTGGTGGTGCAGTGGTTGAGAGTCCGCCTGCCGATGCAGGGGACACGGGTTTGTGCCCCGGTCCAGGAAGATCCCACATGCCGCGGAGCGGCTGGGCCCGTGAGCCATGGCTGCTGAGCCTGTGCGTCCGAAGCCTGTGCTCCGCAACAGGAGAGACCACAACAGTGAGAGGCCCGCGTACCGCAAAAAAAAAAAAAAAAAAAAGGACTGGAAATAAAAGCAGAGTAGAACTGTCAAATAAAGAAGGGAATAGACCAAGAAAGCAATGGATAAAAATTACAGCAAACCAAGGAAATAAAGCTATACTGAAGATTCCTGTTAAACTAAGTAAAATAGAATTATACATTTTCCTAAAATATCTGATACCATAGTAAAATAGTTTCTTGCACTCTATATGGCTGGCTAAGGGTGATTTTATGAATGATTCATTACAACAGACAGGATATTAGAAATAACTGGGTAACTAAATTGGTTGAACAGAGACAACAGTATTAAAGAGACATCTTACTCCAAATGCATGATTTCAAGTAGGCCTTCAATATCACTAGGTAATCAAAAGATATGTCCCTGTCCATTCACTCTTCCATTTAGTGACTATTACAAATCCTCATCTCTCTTCTCAAAACTCCTATCCTATCCTCACTTTCACCTGATAACCTTTCTTTCTACTTCCCTTAGAAGACTAAACCAACCAAAAGAACCTCCACAGGCTTCTACACCACATCTACCCTATATCAGCATCTGTACCCTGATACTCTGCCTTCCTACCTGGTTTCATACATAATTATTCAAGCCCCTATTTCATCTCCACTCACATATTCAAGGATACTGTCCCAGCAATTCCTCTTTGACTCTTTATATCATAAATCTTTTCCTGTCTAATGGGTCATTCCTATTAGCATACAAACATTCTGTTATTTTTCCTAATTTATAAGAGCCTTATTTTGTCCCCACTTCCCTCCAGCTACTATGCTATTCTTTTCCCCCTTTTGCAACAAAACCACTCCAAAGCATTGTCTATGGTTACTGTCCCCAACTGCCCCCTGTCCAGAGATTTCTCAGAACAACTGCTCTTCTCAAGGTCAACAAATGACATCCTTTCTAAATCCACTGGTCAGTTCTTAGTCCTAATCTTCTTGACTGACCCACAGCATCTGACATCATTGACAGTCCCTTTGCATAGTCTTCCTTCTTCATTTATCTTACAGGACAGCACATTTACTGGTTTTCTTTCTGCCTCACTAGGTCACTCCTCATTCCCCTTTGCTAGCCCCTCCTTTTGTCCCAGACTTCTTAATGTTGGAAGGGCACCAGGGATCAGTCCCTGGTCCTCTCTTCTCAATTTACACTCACTCCCTTCACTATATATCTACCGTTAAGTTCCATCCATATGTAAACGGCATCCCAATTCCTATTTTCAACTCACATCTCTCTCCCGAACACCAAAACATATATGTAATGGCTCCCTCAAATATGCCTAACAACATTTCTGGCAACTCAGAATTTCCAGTATCTTCAAACCAGAACCCCTGATCTGCCTCCTCAAAACTTGCTTCACCTACAGCCTACCCCAGTGAAGGTAGTATCAATTCCATCCTTCTGGCTGCTCAAGTCAAAAGTCTTGAACTCATTCTTGGCTATTTTTCCTCTCACACACAATATCCAATCCATCAGGAGAGTTTACTGACTCCACCTTCAAAGTATGTCCAGAATCTCGGGACTTCCCTGGTGGCACAGTGGTTGAGAGTCCGCTTGCCGACGCAGGTGACACGGGTTCGTGCCCCGGTCCAGGAGGATCCCGCATGCTGCGGAGCAGCTGGGCCCGTGGGCCATGGCCGCTGAGCCTGTGCGTCTGGAGCCTGTGCTCCACAACGGGAGAGGCCGCAACAGTGAGAGGCCAGCGTACCGCAAAAAAAAAAAAAAAAAAAAAAAAAAAGTATGTCCAGAATCTCAAAACTCACCAACTCCACCGCAACCACTACCCTGATCTGAACCACCATCATCTCTTCCATGGATTACTGCAAAAGTCTCCCAACTACACTCCCCATTTCTACTCCTGACCCTGTATAGTCAATTTTCAACACAGCAGTCAGAATGGTCCTTTTGAAACATATGTCAGATCATGTTATGCTCTGCTCAAAACCTTCCCCAATGCTAATCAGAATAAAACCCATTTTTTTTTAAGAAGACCTAAAGAGTCTTCCATTTATTTCCTGTCAGGACCTTTTCAAGTTTGGAATAGTTTGAGATCAGGAACAAGACAAGGATGCCTAATCCAGCCTCTTTTATTCAACATAATATTGGACATTCTAGCCACAGGAATCAGACACAAATCAGACAGCAATCAGAAATAAAAGGAATCCAAACTGCAAAGGAAGACTTAAAACTGTCACTGATTGCAGATGATATGATACTATACATAGAAAACTCTAAAGACTCCACCAAGAAACTATTAGGACTAATAACTAAATTCAGTAAAGTTGCAGAATACAAAATTAATATACAGATATCTGTTGCATTTCTATGCACTAATAAAGCTCTATCAGAAAGAGAACTTAAGAAAACAATCCCATTTGCAATTGCATCAAAACTAATGAAATACCTAGGAACAAATTTAACTAAGGAGGTGAAAGACCTGTACTATGAAAACTAAGAGAGTGATGAAAGAAATTTAAGATGACACAAATAAATGGAAAGATATACCATTCTCATAGATTGGAAGAATTAATGTTGCTAATGTGCCCATAATAATCTAAAGCAATCTATGGATTCACTGCAATTCCTATCAAGGTACCAATGGCATTTTTCACAGAACAAATAATTCTAAAGTTTGTATGGAAACACAAAAAACCCAAAGAGCCAAAGCAATCTTGAGAAAGCTAGCAGTATCACGCTCAGTGATTTCAAACTATGCTACAAAGCTATAGTAATCAAAACAGTATGGTACTGGCACAAAAAGAGACACATAGATCAATGGAACAGAATAGAAAGCCCAGAAATGAACCCATGCTTATATGGTCAATTTTCTACAACAAAGGATGCAAGAATATACAATAGGGAAGAGATAGTCTCTTCAATAAATGGTGTTGGAAAAACTGGACAGCTACATGAAAAAGAATGAAACTAGACCTCTTTCTTACACCACATACAAAAATAAACTCAAAATGGATTAAAGACTTAAATATAAACCCTGAAACCATAAAAATGCTAGAAGAAACACAGGCAGTAAACTCTTTGACAGGGGTCTTAGTAATATTTTTTTGGATCTCTGTCCCCAGACAAAGGCAACAAAAGCAAAAATAAACGTGTGGAATTATATCAAACTAAAAAAAAAAAAAGCTTTGCAAAACAAAACAAAAAGGCAACCTAATGAATGGGATAAGACATTCACAAATGATATATCTAGTAAGAGGCTAAAATTCAAAATATACAAAGAACTCATACAATAGCAAAAAAACAATTCAATTAAAAATGGGCAGAGGACCTGAATAAATACTCTTTCAAAGAAGACATGCAGATGTCCAACAGGCACATGAAAAGAGGCTCAACACTGCTAATCATCAGGGAAATGCAAATCAAAAACCACAGTGAGAAGTCACCTCCCAACTGTCAGAATGGTTATCATCCAAAAGACCAAAAAAATAACTGTGGGCAAGGATGTGCAGAAAAGGGAACCTTCATGCACTGTTGATAGAAATGCAAACTGATGTAGCCACTATGGAAAACAGTATGGAGGTTCCTCAAAAAATTAAAAATAGTACTGCCATATGAACTAGTAATTCCACTTCTGGGTATTTTTCCAGAGAAAACAAAAAAACTAATTCAAAAATGTATATTCTCCCCAATGTTCATATGTTCATTGCAGCATTATTTACAATAACCAGGATATGAAAGTAACCATCAATAGATGAATGGATAAACAAAATGAGATATATATATATATATATATATATATTCTTAGAACCAGAAAGCAGAAATGGTGGTTGCCAGGGGCTGAGGGGGATTGGGGAAATGCGGTGATGTTGGTCAAAAAGTACAAACTTCCAGTTATAAGTTGAATAAGTTCTAAAGATCTAATGTTTAGAACATTAGCATGGTGTTTACTGTTCATAATACCATTGTACTGTATACCTGAAATTTGCTGAAAGGGTAGATCTGAAGAGTTCTCACCACAAGAAAAAATAACTATGGAGGTGCAAAAAAATCACTGAAGATATTCTATGATGATGATTTATTCATCTATTTAATTTCAAGACAGATAAACCTCAAATATCAAACATGAGTGTCAACAGATAATGGAAGTATTCTTGTAATCATTCATCTGAATCTTCCTCCCACCTACCAAAAAAAGGATTTTCTCAACTAAAAAGTACAAATTTTATCTTTGGAACATATCCCTGTCCCTGTGCAATTTTTAATGACGGTGTTCTTGAACAATGAACTATTTCACTACACCTTAAATATATTAAGGAAGCTACCTAATCAAACTGAGAGAAGAGTTTATAAGCCAGATATTTCAAAGCCAGCAGTGTCCAATAGAACTTTCAAACAATAGGCACATGTGGCTACTAGGCACTTGAAAAGTGGCTAGTGTGACTAAAGAATTAGTTTTTTAATTAAATTTAACTGAACTTTAATTTTCATAGCCACATGTGCCTAGTCCCATTTCAAACTATTAAAAATTTCAAACAGGAACAAGCTGGCTAGATCTTCTGATTTGATTTAGAAGCTCTATGTATAGTATAAAATCTGAACCATTATCTTCCATTCATTACTAATTATATACCCACTCTTACTAATTCTTTTAACTCTTACATTTTACTTACTTGGGTTTAGATGACATGTCTTTGAAGGTGAATTTAGACCTTTCTTTAAGGCGATTTTTCAGTTCTTCAAGTTTGTGCACCTGCTTTACTATTTGTGCAATGCTTACACTGACTGTTTTATCAGGTGCTGGAAACTCTGCTGAAAAAGTTTGATCTTTACTTATCTAAAATAATAAAATTAGCCAGTTACTTAGGAAATACTCATTTTTCTCCCATACCTCAAAGAAATTTCATCATTTCATTTATCATATATAAATAAATATTGTATTATTCTTATCTATCTATAGCTATAATCACATACTAATATTTCACAATATTAGTGAAATTATATGAGCAATTGCCTAGCAACAGAATTATAGCTAAGTGTTGGCTTTTACATGTCAGAGCTCAAATTCAATCTTCTGTTTATTATTTTAATATATAAGAATTTTAAGCAAGTTAAATAACAATTATAACAGGATCAGTTAAAGGCAATTCAAAATATTTAAAAGAGAACTCTAATCCTTATGATGGGAGGAAGAGCTGAAAAAAGAAAAGTAGTCAAGCCATAGTCTTAGGACATAGCAAATAGAAATTCTAACATTGGGAATTTAAAACAGAGACTTCACTTTAGTAATGGTTACCTGAATGGGATTAAGATATAACAGCAGGAAGTAAGTACTGGGTAATGTACTGGAAGTCTGAGACTGTGGGATGCAGAACAGGTGGAAGGGAAGCTGAAGTTGTATGAATACTCTATGGACAAAGGCAAGATCCCTAATAAGAGGACATCAATCATAAACTGAACCTAAAAAGTGACATAGCAATCAGCTACAATTATCAATTTATTGCCTCTCATCTAAAATCCATTCTTCACTGTCCTGTTTATAGTAGTGGAACATTTCTATCTTGACAGGCAGCATGATGTTAACTTTTGTCAGCAGAGGGCCCTAGACACTAGAGGAGGAAGAAGCTTTTCTTCCAAGTTCTGTCATCTCTCTCTGCTTAATCCTAGGGCAGTACCCAGTGTAACTAGTAGTACTCACCTCCAGCAAATTTCAACAGCATCACCCCTATGGATGGTTTCCTGGCAAGGTCCCTGGCATGGCACATTCCCCACAGGCAGCTTCTCCCAGAACTTTAAGGACTAAACCACAAACATAGCCAAGGTAGAACTAGAATAATTCTCTAATTCCCTAAGGCTATCCTGGAAATCATTCTGCTGTATTAACAGCATACATAAAATCTTTTCCAAAATAAGGATAGAGACCAGTATTTCTCAAACTGGTGGCAAAGCACGTGAAAATAAAAGTATAAAAAACTCATTAAAATAACATTAAATTTAAAGAAAACAAATATATAATTTTATGAATAAGCATATTATGCATGACTTTTTAAATACAGGAGAAATATTTAAGTTGATAAGTTTTGTCTTGCCACTTATTTACTATTTTGTGTAAATTATGGAAACAATAATAATTAATTTTCCATTTTTCAATTTTAGGAGAAAGAATTGGTCAAATTCAGAGTAGACCACATACATGCAGGAGTATTGTATACAAACCACTAAGAAACATTTTAGTCTACCCATTTATTCCTTCTTTACCTAAATCAAAAGATTATAACCAATGGTTATTAAAAATTTTTAACTTATACCTCAAACTGGTTTTCAAATGAGACAAAATATTAACTTAATTAACAAGAAATGCTACACTTACCTCTTCCATCTGATTGACCTGTCGCTGAAACCACTTTAAATAAAAGAAGGAACAGAAAGGAAACAATATTGACAAGTCAATTTCTGCAGTGAAATAAATGAGTATGTGTATGTGTGTGTGTGAGTGTGTGTGTGTATCAAATATTAGTCCTACACCAAACATCATTTTATCTTAGGGTTCAGAATGGGGCTAAGGCAACATGTAACTGAAACGTAAAATTTTTAAATATATATAGCAGCAAGTTTGGGAGTTATTTTTACTTCCTCAAAACTTAGAAAACTCTTTTTCACTTATATGTATTTCTGTATTAAATTTTAGTAGGCAATATATTGAACATACCTTAAAAAGAGATTCCAAAATCTGAAAATAAAGTTTTAATGAAAACATTTAAAAATAAAACTCCTCACAATGTATGATATAATATTTAATTCAAGTCTCTTGAAATTTTCAATCACCAAAATACACAAGTTTCTAAAATATAACTATAAATCTATAATCCAGTCACAATATTTTTATATTTACAGTTTTTAGTACATCTTGCATAGACATCTTAGTTCTAGAAAAGAAAAAGAATCTTCCATTGTTACAGATCTACATTAAAAAAACCCAAAATAATTCACATATATGATTTCATGTATTTTCTTAATATAGGTAAGAAATAAAATTTAAGTTCTGAGAAGAGCATTATTTTTTTCATAGAGCTGAGAGTACAATAATGAAAAGCATTATCTTATGAACACTATTTCTTCAATATAACTTTGCTATGCTAAAAGGTCTAAGAATCAAGATATAAAATATTACACTACTACTTGATTTTTTAAATGGAAAATGCAAAGAACTGGTTTGGGAGATTATGAGAGAAAATGAATATACAAAACCTATCACACGGTCCGAACTACCAATATTTACCATTTACTAAATGTAATGCTAACCTGATTACATTTGCCACAAAAAACAACCAGACCCACTCTATTACAACCAAATAAAAGTTTCGAATTACATTATTAAAGAAAAATTGTATTACATGCATTCAGGCAGAAGAAAAGTTGCTTAACTGAAAAAAATCAGGCTAGTCTAAATTTCTCTTCTTTTACACCAACTCTAGATCAACAGTTCAAAAACTGTGACACCACAACCAAAAGCATCAGCATCACCTAAACAACCATATTTGTTTGTAATGCAGATTACTAGGCCCCACCCCAGCCTACTGACTCCAAAGCTCTGGAAGTAGGACCAGTAATTTGTATTTAAACTATCTATCCCTCCAGTTGATTCCTTTGCATGCTAAAGTTTAAGAATCACTGCACTAAGTAATAAGAAAGCATAGGTCTAAGCAAAAAGGGCTGAGACCCTCAAGAAAACATACCACAGCAAATTAATGTCCACATCTGAAGGAAAATATTTTCAGCTGTATAAGGATTTATGCCAATAAGGCATACTACCTTGCAATAAAGTCATTCTTTCCACTATCTGGAGAGATTCCAAGGTTCTCAAAATCTCCTTTCCTGTCTGGGAACGTAATGGGAATCCCTTGTATGTATCAATTCATCCACTCATTGCAGTCAGGGTTCTACAATTACTTAAACCACTTAAAGCCTAGAGAACAGTGGCTTTCTTAAATACTGAACCATCAATAACACATCATCAATTATTACTGGTACTGCTGAATGTAGGACATTATTGATAAAAATAAGTGGAATATGAAAATTGCCCAGAAGTGAGGAAAACCAACATTAGACACATAACACTAAACAGAAGAAAAATTATATGATACTACGGAGCAACGTCTATAAAGTTCTTGGGGGAAATATTAAACCTCCATTCTAATTTTGAAGATATTATCATTTAAATGTGAAGCCAAAATGCAACTATTTTCAAGAATTCAGAGATTTAGAAACTATTTTACCACACATTCTAACCTAGCAAAACAATAAGTTAATCTCAGAAAAGTGAACACAAGAAAAAGCTATAAGCAAAGTAACAAGGAAATACCCTACTCTACAAAATTGTTAATGGGGCTGGCATTTAACGTAGCTGTTATAAAAAGCTTCCTAAAGAGAAGATAGATAGCATAGTGTTTTTTAAAAAAAAGGAAAATAATAGTAATATGAAACTGACATACCAGATAGACACAGGGTGTCACAGAAGCCAAGGGAAAGGCACTTCAAGAACAAAATGGTCAACAATGTCAAATCTGCTGAGGTGTCAAGAAAGATGCACACTTGATTTAACACTATGGGAGTCATTACTATCTTCAGATGGCTAGTTCAGTGGACATTGGGGGCAGAAGGCAAACTGAAGTACAGATAAATGGGAGAAATATGAAGTAAGTATAAGAATATTTTTGAAGAGTACTGTGTGGGAAAAGGTAGAGCAATGTTGGGCAGTACTGGAAGGAAATATGCACTCAATGGAAGAATTTTATAAAACCTTGTTTAAAAGTCAACATTTTACTTTTTTATGATGTTAACATCCATAATCACATTCCCTGGATACTAAAAATTACTAAAGGGGTAGAATAAATCTTGATATTTTTATGGGCTACTTGTATTTCCTCCTTTGCAAACACCTTTTTTATCTCCTTTGAGCATCTTGTATTGATTTACCTTATACTTACTGACAGGTAAATGTTATCTATATACTCTGGATTTCCTCTGTCTGATATATGCGATCTAAGTATTTTCCGCTATTTGAAACTTCTCCTGCACTTCTCTTTATGAATTTTTTACACAATAGAGGTTTTAATATAGTTGAATTTAGCAATCTTTCCCTTTATGACTTATATATTCTTCTGTAATTGTTCCTTGCTCCAGGTCATAACGACAGCCTCCTATATCTGTTTCTAAATATGTTATTGCTTTTGATTTTTTATTAGGTCTTTAGTCCATCAGAAAATGATTTTTGTATATACTATAAAGAATAAACTTTTTTTATCTTATAAATAACCACTGTTCCAGGGCCATTTATTATGCTACTACTTCTCTATCATTAATAAAATTTTCCATATATAAAAGGGTCTATTTCTGAGCCTTTATTCAATTCCATTGGTCTATCTAACCTTGCACCAAAAGCACACAACCATAATTAATATAGCTTTCTAACAAGTCTTGATACCTGCTAGGGCAAGTACTCTCACCTGTTCTTTGTCTTCAGAACTCACTTGGTTATTCTTGGTCCATTTAACTTCTATATAAAATTCACAGTCAGTTGCAAATTTCCACCAGAAAGGTAAACCTATTTGGGGAATTAGGGAGTGATGACAGCAAAAATGGCTGTAGGGAGTTCCAAGGGCCTATCCTTCACAGAAAACACTGAAGAAAAAGTGAGCAAAAACTGTTACAATCAACTTTGTGAAAACTCTGGGAAACAGTGAAGGCTTTACAGGAGCCAAATAGTGATGGATCAAGAAAAATGCAGGTTAAACATGCTAGGAGACCTTTGCGGCATTTAAACTTAGCCTTGCCCCACCCACTTCCCCAGAGCACTGGCAGTCTTAAAGACTGCAGCCTCCATTCCTGGTGTGGGTATATATTACAGTTCTGGAGGAAAAAAGAGGAATTGTGTTTTTCTATTTTGTCCTGTCTAGAGGTTGCTTGAAGGACTTGTAGCTTTTACCCTTTGTTTCATCTCAGAACTCTCTCAGGGCAGAAAACCAGCGAAGTGGAGAGTATTCCTCAAAAAAACTGAAAGGTAGTTAAACAAGCCACTGCTCCCTGGAGAAAATGATTATAGCTGAGGCAAACGATATACATGTCAAAGCCTAGAAGTAAAAACTGGAGAGAGTTATTTTGGAAAAATAAGGATTTTGAAATTCCCATATATTAGGGGGAATCTAGTAAGCTACACACTTGCCCAGGGCAGGACTCATGCTCAGAAAATATCGTAGTAGACACTAAACTTTCACCTCTGCCTCATCTTTAGCTCCACACAAGTAGAAAATTAAGGCTAAGGCAGTTCTGTAAACAGCCTGGCTAAGTTTTAAAGAAGTGCCTCAAAACAGAGCCAGTCTTCAAATGCCAGGAGAATATTTTTTTTCTCCTTTTCTTTATGTTTTTGTGGCTCCAGGCACTTAAGGAAATCTCTTGTCAAACCCACTAGTTGACCACATCTATAGAACAGAAACCTGAGAGATGAAACACAACAAAAACTACAGACTTGAAAAATAAATAGTTTAGATTTCTATTTTCCAATTTGGCATGTAAGGAGACTAGATCCACCACATTGTCCTAACAACAAGTAAAAAGCTGAACAAATTAAAAATCAACAAATCTTCTTAAATCTATCACAGTACTAAAGTCACAGAGCAAAAACCATGGCCTCCAAAATTAGAGAGACAGGCAAGACAGAAGATCACAAATTACTGGAGCAGAAATCTGTGAGCACAAACCTCCACAGTACTGGGGTACAAAAACCTAAAGTGTAAATGATGAATCGCTGCAGGCTCAGCATGGACAAGCTTGAGAGTTAAAAATTCTGGGGATGGGGCCAAGTTTTGAGGGATTTTTTTAGTAATTAAACATACACTTACTACTTGGTGTTTACCCAAATGAATTGAAAACTTATAGACATAAAAAAACCTGCACACAGATGTTTATAGCATCTTTATTTGTAATTGCTGAAACTTGGAAGGAAGCATGCTGCCTTTCAGTAGGTAAATAGATAAACAACCTGTGGCACAAGACAATGGATTATTCTGCACTAAAAACAAATGAGCTATCAATCCATGAAAAGACATATAGGAATCTTAAATCCTTACTACTAAGTGAAATAAGCCAATCCAAAAACACTCCAAACTGTATAATTCCAACTATACAACATGGTAAAAAAGGAAAACTATGGAAACATAAAAATCAGAAGCTTCCAGGATTTTTAGGGGGCAGGAAGGGATGCATAAGTGGAGCAGAGAGGATTTTTAGGGCAGTGAAACTATTCTGTATGATAGCATCATTGTGGATGCATGTCATCATACATTAGTTAAAACCCACAGAATGTACAACACCAAGAGGAAACCTTATGTAAACTATGGACTTTGGGTGATAATGCTGTCAATATAGGTTCATAATTCATAAAAAAGATATCACTCTGGTGCACAATGTTGATAGTAGGGGAGGTTGTGCAAGTGGGAAAAAGGGGTATATGGGAATTCTCCGTACTATCTGCACAGCTTTGCTGAGAACATAAAACTGCTCTTAAAATAAAATCTATTTTATAAAATAATAGTTTAGGAAAATCACTAAACAATCAATACTCACAGCAAGAAATAAGAATAAAATTTGAGGAGAGGAAAATCTGATGTCCAGAGTTATAAAATTTAAAATGTCTAGTTTTCAACAAAACTTATGAAGCATTCACAAGAACAAGAAAGTACGACTAATTCCTTGGAAAAATAAACAAACATTGTCCCTGAGGAAACTCACATATTGGACTTAGTAGACAAAAACTTTAAATCTACCGCCTTAAACATGCTCAAAAGCTAAAGGAGAGGCTGCGTTCAAGATGGCGGAGTAGAAGGACGGGCTATCACTCCCGCTTGTGAGATCTCTGGGAATCACAACTAACTGCAGAACAATCATCGACAGGAAGACACTGGAACTCACCAAAAAAAATACCCCACATCCAGAGACAAAGGAGAAGCCACAATGAGATGGTAGGAGGGGCCCAATCACAGTAAAATCAAATCCCATAACTGCTGGGTGGGTGACTCACAGACTGGAGAACATTTATACCACAGAAGTCCACCCACTGGAGTGAAGGTTCCAAGTCCCACATCAAACTTCCCAACCTGGGCATCCGGCAATGGGAGCAGGTGTTCCTAGAGAATTACACTTTGAAGGCTAGTGGGATTTGATTACAAGACTTCGACAGGACTCGGGGAAACAGAAACTCTACTCTTGGACAGCACACACAAAGTAGTGTGTGCATCGGGACACAGGGGAAGGAGCAGTGACGCCACAGGAGACTGAACCAGACCTACCTGGCTAGTGTTGCAGGGTCGCCTGCAGAGGCAGAGCGTGGCTGTGTCTCACCGTGAGGACAATGACACTGGCAGCAGAAGTTCTGGGAAGTACTCCTTGGCGTGAGCCCTCCCAGAGTCTACCATTAGCTGCACCAAAGAGCCTGGGTAGGCTCCCCTGTTGGGTCACCTCAGGCCAAACAACCAACAGGGAAGGAACACAGCCCCACCCATCAGCAGACAAGCAGATTAAAGTTTTACTGAGCTCTTCCCACCAGAGCAACAGCCAGCTTTACCCACCACCAGTCCCTCCCATCAGGAAACTTACACAAGCCTCTTAGATAGCCTCATCCACCAGAGGGCAGACATCAGAAGCAAGAACAATAATCCTGCAGCCTGTGGAACAAAAACCACATTCACAGAAAGACAGACAAGATTAAAAGACAGAGGGCTATGTACCAGATGAAGAAACAAGACAAAACCCCAGAAAAGACAACTAAATGAAGTGGAGATAGGCAACTTCCCAGAAAACGAATTCAGAAAAATGATACTGAAGATGACCCAGGAACTCGGAAAAAGAATGGAAGCAAAGATCGAGAAGATGCAAGAAATATTTACCTAGAAGAATTAAAGAACAAACAGAGATGAACAATACAATAACTGAAATGAAAAATACACTAGAAGGAATCAACAGCAGAATAACTGAGGCAGAAGAACGGACAAGTGACCTGGTAGACAGAATGGTGGAATTCACTGCTGCGGAACAGAAAAAAGAACGAAAAGAAATGAAGACAGCCTAAGGGACATCTGGGACAACATTAAACACAACAATATTCACATTAAAGGGGTCCCAGAAGGAGAAGAGAGAGAGAAAGGACCCGAGAAAATATTTGAAGAGATTATAGTCAAAAACTTCCCTAACATGGGAAGGGAAACAGCCACCTAAATCCAGAAAAAGCAGAGAGTACCATACAGGATAAACCCAAGGAGAAACACGCCAAGACGTATAGTAATCAAATTGCAAAAAATTAAAGACAAAGAAAAATTATTGAAAGCAGCAAGGGAAAAACAACAAATAACAAACAAGGGAACTCCCATAGGGTAAGAGCTGATTTCTCAGCAGAAACTCTACAAGCCAGAAGGGAGTGGCATGACATATTTAAAGTGATGAAAAGGAAGAACCTACAACCAAGATTACTCTACCCGTCAAGGATCTCATTCAGATTCGATGGAGAAATCAAAGGTATACAGGCAAGCAAAAGCTAAGAGAATTCAGCACCACCAAACCAGCTCTACAACAAATGCTAAAGGAACTTCTCTAAGTGGGAAACACAAGAGAAGAAAAGGACCTACATAAACAAACCCAAAACAATTAAGAAAATGGTAAGAGGAACATACATATCGATAACTACCTTAAACGTGAATGGATTAAATGCTCCAAGCAAAAGACACAGGCTCGCTGAATGGATACAAAAACAAGACCCATATATATGCTGTCTACAAGAGACCCACTTCAGACCTACGGACACATACAGACTGAAAATGAGGGGATGGAAAAAGATATTCCACGCAAAAGGAAATCTAAAGAAAGCTGGAGTAGCAATTCTCATATCAGACAAAATAGACTTTAAAATAAAGACTACTACAAGAGTCAAAGGAGGACACAAAATAATGATCAAGGGATCAATCCAAGAATAACAATTATAAATATTTATGCACACAGGAGCACCTCAATACATAACGCAAATACTAACAGCCATAAAAGGGGAATCGACAGTAACACAATCATAGGAGGGGACTTTAACTCCCCACTTTCACGAATGGACAGATCATCCAAAATGAAAATAAATAAGGAAACACAAGCTTTAAACGATACATTAAACAAGATGGACTTCATTGATATTTATAGGACATTCCATCCAAAAACAATGGAATACACATTCTTCTCAAGTGCTCATGGAACATTCTCCAGGATAGATCATATGTTGGGTCACAAATCAAGCCTTGGTAAATTTAAGAAAACTGAAATCGTATCAAGTATCTGTTCTGACCACAACGTTATGAGACTAGATATCAACTACAGGAAAAACACTGTAAAAAACACAAACACATGGAGGCTAAACAATACACTACTAAATAACCAAGAGATGACTGAATAAATTAAAGAGGAAATAAAAAAATACCTAGAAACAAATGACAATGAAAACACGATGACCCAAAACCTACGGTATATAGCAAAAGCAGTTCTAAGAGGAAAGTTTATAGCAATACAATCCTACCTCAAGAAACAAGAAAAATCTCAAATAAACCACCTAAAGCAATTAGAGAAAGAAGAACAAAAAAAACTCCGAAGTTAGCAGAATAAAAGAAATCATAAAGATCAGATCAGAAGTAAAAAAAAAGAAATAAAGGAAAGATCAGCAAAGATCAATAAAACTAAAAGCTGGTTCTTTGAGAAGATAAACGAAATTGATAAACCACTAGCCAGACTCATCAAGAAAAAAAGGGAAAAGTCTCAAATCAACACAATTAGAAATGAAAAAGGAGAAATAATGACTGACACTGCAGAAACACAAAGGACCATGAGAGATTACTGCAAGCAACTCAATGCCAATAAAATGGACAACCTGGAAGAAATGGACAAATTCTTAGAAAAGCACAACCTTCTGAGACTGAACCAGGAAGAAATAGAAAATATAAACAGACCAATCACAAGCACTGAAATTGAAAACTGTGATTTAACATCTTCCAACAAGCAAAAGCCAAGGACCGATGGATTCACAGGCAAATACTATCAAACATTTAGGGAAGAGGTAACACCTATCCTTCTTAAACTCTTCCAAAATATAGCCAAGGGAGTAACACTCCCAAACTCATTCTATGAGGCCACCATCACCCTGATACCAAAACCAGAAAAAGATGTTACAAAACAAGAAAACTACAGGCCAATATCACTGATGAACATGGATGCAGAAATCCTCAACAAAATATTAGCAAACAGAATCCAACAGCACATTAAAAGGATCATACACCATGATCAAATGGGGTTTATCCACTTGATAAAGAAATGCAAGGATTCTTCAATATATTCAAATCAATCAATGTGACACACCATATTAACAAACTGAAGGATAAAAACCATATGATAATCTCAGTAAATGCAGAAAAAGCTTTTGACAAAATTCAACATCTATTTATAAAAACTCTCCAGAAACTAGGCATAGAGGGAACTTAACTCAACATAATAAAGGCCATATATGACAAACCCACAGCCAACATCATTCTCAATGTTGAAAATCTGAAAGCATTTCCACTAAAATCAGGAACAAGACAAGGTTGCCCACTCTCACCACTCTTATTTAATATAGTTTTGGAAGTTTTAGCCACAGCAATCAGAGAAGAAAAGGAAATAAAAGGAATCCAAATCGGAAAAGAAGAAGTAAAGCTGTCACTGTTTGCAGATGACATGATACTGTACATAGAGAATCCTAAAGATGCTACCAGAAAACTACTAAAGCTAATCAATGAATTTGGTAAAGTGGCAGAATACAAAATTAATGCACAGAAATCTCTTGCATTCCTATACACGAATGATGAAAAATCTGAAATAGAAATTAAGGAAACAGTCCCACTTACCACTGCAACAAAAAGAATAAAATGCCTAGGAATAAACCTACCTAAGGAGACAAAAGACCTGTATGCAGAAAACTATAAGACACTGATGAAAGAAATTAAAGGTGGTACAAACAAATGGAGAGATATACCATGTTCTTGGAATGGAAGAATCAACATTGTGAAAATGACTCTACTACCAAAAGCGATCTACATATTCACAGCAATCCTAAACAAACTGCCAATGGCATTTTTCACAGAACAAGAACAAAAAATTTCACAATTTGTATGGAAACACAAAAGACCCCGGATAGCCAAAGCAATCCTGAGAAAGAAAAACGGAGATGGAGGAGTCAGGCTTCCAGACTTCAGACTATACTACAAAGCTACAGTAATCAAGACAATATGGTACTGGCACAAAAACAGAAATATAGATCAACGGAACAGGATAGAAAACCCAGAGGTAAACCCACGCACTTACAGTCACCTTAATTTTGATAAAGGAAGCAAGAATATACAATGGAGAAAGACAGCCCCTTCAATAAGTGGTGCTGGGAAAACAGGACAGCTGCATGTAAAGGAATGAAATTAGAACACTCCCTAACACCATACATTAAAATAAACTCCAAATGGACTAAAGACCTAAATGTAAGGCCAGACACTATAAAACTCTTAGAGGAAAACATAGGAAGAACAATCTTTGACATACATCACAGCAAGATCCTTTTTGACCCACCTCCTAGAGAAATGGAAATAAAAACAAAAATAAACAAATGGGACCTAATGAAACTTACAAAGCTTTTGCACAGCAAAGGAAACCACCAACAAGGTGAAAAGAAAACCCTCAGTGTGGAAGAAAATATTTGCAAATGAAGGAACTGACAAAGGATTAATCTCCAAAATATACAACCAGCTCATGCAGTTCAATATCTAAAAAAAAGCAACCCAATACAAAAAGGATAGAAGATCTAAATAGACATTTCTCCAAAGAAGATATACAGATTGCCAACAAACACATGAAAGGATGC
Source organism: Delphinapterus leucas (assembly GCF_059928025.1). Taxonomy (NCBI): domain Eukaryota; kingdom Metazoa; phylum Chordata; class Mammalia; order Artiodactyla; family Monodontidae; genus Delphinapterus; species Delphinapterus leucas. Next base: position 16,172,776 of record NC_143130.1, on the reverse strand, counting down.
TCAACATCACTAATCATTAAAGAAACGCAAATCAAAACTACAATGAGGTATCACTTCACACCAGTCATAATGGCCATCATCAAAAAAATCTACAAACAATAAATGCTGGAGAGGCTGTGGAGGAAAGGGAACCCTCTTGCACTGTTAGTGGGAATGTAAATTGATACAGCCACTACGGAGAACTGTATGGAGGTTCCTTAAAAAACTAAAAATAGACCATATGACCCAGCAATCCCACTACTGGGCCTATACCCTGAGGAAACTATAATTCAAAAAGAGTCATGGGGCTTCCCTGGTGGCGCAGTGGTTGAGAGTCCACCTGCCGATGCAGCGGACACGGGTTCATGCCCCGGTCCGGGAAGATCCCACATGCCGTGGAGCGGCTGGGCCCATGAGCCATGGCCGCTAAGCCTGCGCATCCGGAGCCTGTGCTCCGCAACGGGAGAGGCCACAACAGTGAGAGGCCCACGTACCGCAAAAAAAAAAAAAAAAGAGAGAGCCATGCACCACAATGTTCATTGCAGCACTATTTACAATAGAGCCAGGACATGGAAGCAACCTAAGTGTCCATCAACAGATGAATGGATAAAGAAGATGTGGCACATATATACAATGGAATATTACTTAGCCATAAAAAAAAAAGAAATTGAGTTATTTGTAGTGAGGTGGATGAACCTAGAGTCTCTCATACAAAGTGAAATAAGTCAGAGAGAGAAAAACAAATACCATATGCTAACACATATATATGGAGTCTAAAAAAACAAAAATGGTTCTGATGAACTTAGGGGCAGAACAGGAATAAAGATGCAGAGGTATAGAATGGACTTGAAAACACGGGGATGGGGAAGGGTAAGCTGGGACGAAGTGAGAGAGTAGCACTGACATACATACACTACCAAATGTAAAATAGATAGCTAGTGGGAAGCAGCCGCATTGCACAGGGAGATCAGCTCGGTGCTTTGTGACCACCTAGACCGGTGGGATAGTGAGGGTGGGAGGGAGATGCAAGAGGGAGGGGATATGGGGATATATGTACACATATAGCTGATTCACTTTGTTATACAGCAGAAACTAAAACACTGTAAAGCAATTATACTCCAATAAAGATGTTGGAAAAAAAAAGTCAGTTGCATTCGTATATGTTAACAATGACCAATCCAAAAAGAAAATTAAGAAAATAATCCAATTTACTATAGCATCAAAAAACATAAAAATATTTAGGAATAAAATAAACCACGGAGATGAAAGATTTTAACAGAGGGAACTATAAAACATTGCTAAAAGAAATTAAACAAGATACAAATAGACGGAAAGACACCCCATGGTCATGGATTGGAAGACTTACTACTGTTAAAATGTACATAATAGCCAGTGCAATCCCTATCAAAATCCCAATGGCATTTTCTGCAGAAATAGAAAAAATACTATCATTCATATGGAATATCAAGGGCCCCCAAATTGCCAAAACAATCTTAAAAAATCAAAACAAAGTCATAGGCCTCAACCTTCCTGATTTCAAGATACATTACAGCAAAAGTAATTAAGACAGTGCTGCACTGTCATAAAGATAGATACATATGTATACCTAAAACTAATACAGTGTTATATGTGAATGATACCTAAATTTTTTTTTTTTTTTTTTGTGGTACGCGGGCCTCTCACTGTTGTGGCCTCTCCCGCTGTGGAGCACAGGCTCCGGATGCACAAGCTCATGGGCCATGGTTCACGGGCCCAGCCGCTCCGCGGCACGTGGGATCTTCCCAGACCAGGGCACGAACCTGCATCCCCTGCATCGGCAGGCGGACCCTCAACCACTGCGCCACCAGGGAAGCCCAATATCGAGATTTTTAAAAATAAAAATAAAAAATAATTTAAAAGATATATAAACCAATGGAACAGAATTGAAAACCCAGAAATAAACCCTATTATACATGGCAAAATGATTTTATACAAGAGTACCAATGGGGAAAGAACCATCTCGTCAACAAATAATGCTGAAAAAATTAGATATCCACATGCAAAGAATAAAGTTCATCCTTCCCTTACACTATGTATAAAAATTAACTCAAAATGGATCCATAACCTGAATACAAGATCTAAACCTATTAAACTGCTGGAAGAAAACACAGGGGAAAAGTGTCAGGAAATTGGATTTGGCAATGATTTCTTGGACATGACACCTAAAGCCCAAGCTTAACAAAAGCAAAAATAAACTAATGCGAGACTTCCCTGGTGGTCCAGTGGGTAAGACTCTGCGCTTCCAATGCAGAGGGCCTGGGCTCAATCCCTGTTTTGGGAACTAGATCCCACATGCATGCCACAACTAAGAGTCCACATGCCACAACTAAGAAGTCCACATGCTACAACTAAGATGTCTGCATGCCACAACCACGAAGCTTGCATGCCGCAACTAAGACCCAGTGCAGCCAAAATAAATACATAAATAAATACATAGAAAAAAATAAAACTTTGAAAAAGAATGAAAAAAATAAACAAATGGGTCTACATCAAATTAAAAAGTCACCACACATCAAAGGAAACCAACAAAATGAAAAGGCAATCTATGGAAGGGGAGCAAATATTTGCAAGCCATATATATTACTGTAAAAAGGCTTAATATCTAGAATATATAAGGAACTCATGCAACTAAATAGCAAAATAACAAATAACCTGATTTTAAAATGGGCAAAGAAATAAAAAATGAATAGACATTTTTCCAAATAAGACATACAAATGAACAACGGGTACATGAAAAGGTGTTCAACATCACTCATCATCAGGGAAATGCAAATTAAAATCATATGAGATATCACCTCATACCTGTGAAAATGTGTATTAAGAGAAAATAAGCACTGATCAGGATGTGGAGAGAGGGAACCCTCATGCACTGTTGGTGGGTATGTAAATTGATATAGCAACTATGGAAAACAGTATGTAGGTTTCTAAAAAAAATTAAAAATATAAGTACCATATGATCCAGCAATCCCACTTTCAGGTATATATCCAAAGGAAACAAAATCAGTATCTCAAAAAGATATCTGCACTCCCATGGTCTTTGCAGCATTATTCACAATAGCCAAGATATCGAAAAAGTCTAAGTGTCCGTCAATGGATGAATGGATAAAGAAATTGTGATATACATACAAAATGGAATATTATTCAGGCATTAAAAAAAAGAAGGAAAACCTGCCATTTGTGACAACATTGATGAATCTGTAAGACACTATGGTAAATGAAACAAGCCAGACACAGAAAGAAAAATATTTCATGACCCCATTTATACATGAAATCAAAACAAACAAAAACAACCCCTCATAGTAACTGAGAGTAGAATGGTGATTACTAGGGGCCAAACAGAGGGGGTCACAGGAAGTTATTGTTTAATGCATACAGTTTCAGTTTTGCAAGATGAAAAGAGCTCTGTAGTGGAAGGCAGTGATGGTTACACAATATAAATGTACTTAACACCACTGAACTGTACACTTAAAAATGCTTAAGATAGTATACTTTATGTTCATTTTCCAATTAAAAAATTAGAAAAAGTGTGTATATAAATATATATATATGTGTGTGTGTGTGTATATATATAGCAAAACATGAGAAAGTATATTTTATAATGTTACTAATGCTTATGCATCAGAGTAACATTACACATAATTTATTTTCCTATGTACTTTTCATACTTCTTTAAATGTTCCACAATACTTTCAAAATCAGCTAAAACACAATGAATGTTATTTTTCAAAACTCACAAAATAAGAAAATGTATTACCAAATAATACATATGGTATTATTTAATTTCTAAAGAATAATATGTATAACTATGAAAAAATAAGAAGGTAAACAAAAATATGTTGACAAGAGTTATCTCAGGGAAACAGGATTATGATGACTTTTATTTTCTTTTTGTATGCCTTCATTTTTAAATTTTCATTATTTATGCCATTACTTTTGTAATATAAATGTACTTATTTAAAAAACACAGTAAGATATAAATACTACATATGAAAATATTAATGACCCAGTCAATGCTGTACATAAAGGACAATTCACAGACATAAACGCCTACGATAAATAATGCTTTCCAATGCTTTTTTCTTTTTTTTTTGCGTTACGCGGGCCTCTCACTGTTGTGGCCTCTCCCGTTGCAGAGCACAGGCTTCAGACGCGCAGGCTCAGCGGCCATGGCTCACGGGCCTAGGCGCTCCGCGGCATGTGGGATCTTCCCGGACCAGGGCACAAACCTATGTCCCCTGCATCGGCAGGCGGACTCTCAACTACTGCGCCACCAGGGAAGCCCTCCAATGCTCTTTATAACTACTTAAGGCACTATATCTAGACTAATATTGCTGCCTGGATTATCATATTCAAGATCAAACAACCAATATAACTTTAAATATTTTATTATTAAAATGATTGTTAATAATAATGAATAGTAATTATCAGTTTATCTTGTTTTATTAATATTATTAGTAGCTTATAATTAAAATATTAAGCAATATTTTATGCTTAGCAGTTTCCACAGAATACGTACATTATGTTCTTCCTTAGCTGCTGCTTCTAACTGAGCTGCAAGTTGTGAACAACATACCAAGAATGAATTCAGATCATTCTCAACCTTATGAAAAAAAGAGAAAGTTACTTTTATTTCAGAATTCATATGCATATCCATCTATATTTTAGAATATTTAACTACTTTTGAAAATAGTTTTGTGTATGTAATTTCTGTCCCTTGAAATGCATAAAATGAGAAACCATGTTCCAAATGCTATACCAGCAAATTTTCCCAGAAAGAAAGTACATTCTGGGTAGTGGCTCAGTAATGACATATACCCAGCTATGTCTCTCTTCACAGGTGTAGAAAATCAAGCATTCCAGCCTTAGCCTTCTGAAATTTAGGGGTAGCAGAAAAAGTACACACTTAAATATACGTTAAATAATGCTTTCTGTTAAAAAATGAATGCTAATTATGACTTCTGATTATAACTATACTTGCCAAGAGATAATAGTCTTTCACCTTTACTTAATGAGCAATAGAAAATTTTGAGGAAAAAAAGTTACATATTAAAATGTCACAATGACTGAATCTCTTTTAGTAGAGCAGTAATCTGTAAATCCGAGAACTGACCAAAGATAAATAAACCTCAGATGCTTATATACAGTTAGAATTCTGACAGAATGTTCTCCAGGACAAATATGATCCCTCAACATTACATTTTACACATACTCAGAGGTTCATATTTTTTTATCATGGTAAAACCTATAATCATATAAGAGACAGAGGGGGAAACTAAAATAGTCATTCAGGAGAGTGGGAAAATGAATTAACTAGAGTTACTAATCACAAATATAAAGTGAGACCATTAGCAGACTTGGGGATTTTCTTCCACCCACATTCAGGTGCCACAAATAGACGATGAACATCAATTTGATCAAGATACATATTCTTTTCAAGTGCACACAGAACATTATCCAGGATAGATCACATGCAGGGCCACAAAGCAAGCCTTGCTAAATATAAGAAAACTGAAATATCAAGCATCCTTTCTGACCACAACACTATGAGGCTAAAAATCAACTACAAGAAAAAACTGCAAAAAATACAAACACATGGATGCTAAACGATATGCTGCTAAACAACCAATGGCTCAATGAAGAAATCAAAGAAGAAATCAAAATATACCTAGAGACAAATGAAAATGAAAGCATGATAATCCAAAACCTATGGGATGCAGCAGAAGCAGTTCTACAGAGGGAAGTTTACAGCAAGTTCCAGCTTACCTCTGGAAACAAGAAAAATCTCAAACAACCTAACCTCACGCCTAAAGCAACAAGAATAAAGAACAAACAAAAGCAAAAGTTAGTAGAAGAAAAGAAATCATAAAGATCAGAGCTGAAATAAATGAAATAGAGATTAAAAAATCAATAGAAAAGACCACTGAAATCTAATTCTTTGAAAAAACAAACAAAATTGATAAAACTTTAGCCAGACTCAAGAAAAGAAGGGAGAGGGCCCAAATCAATAAAATCAGAAATGAAAAAGGAAAAGTTACATCCAACACCACAGAAATACAAAGGATCATGAAACTACTACAAGCAACTATAAGCCAATAAAATGGACAATCCAGAAGATATGGACAAATTCTTGAACCAAGAACAAAGAGAAAATATGAACAGACCAATTATCAGAACTGAAATTGAAAGAGTAACTTAAAAACTCCCAAAAAACAAAAGTCCAGGACCAGATGACTTCACAGGTGACTTCTACCAAACATTTAGAGAAGAGTTAACACCTATCCTTCCGAAAATATTCCAAAAAACTGGAGAGGAAGGAAGACTTCTGAACTCATTCTATGAGGCTACCATCACCCTGATACCAAAACCAGACAAAGATACCACAAAAAAAGAAAATTACAGCCCCATATCACTGATGAACATAGATGCAAAAATCCTCAAAATACGAGCAAACCTACTCAACAATACATTAAAAGGTTCATACAATATGACCAAGTGGGATTTATCCCAGGGATGCAAGGATTTTTCAATATCCACAAATCAATCAATGTGATACACAACATTAACAAATTGAAGAATATAAACCATATGATCATCTCAATAGATGCAGAAAAAACTTCTGATAAAATTCAACATCCATTTATGATTAAAAAAAAACTCTTTAGAAAGTAAGAATAGAGGGAACATACCCTCAACATAATAAAGGCCATATATGACCAACCCACAGCTAACATTATACTCAACTGTGAGAATGCCCACCCTCGCCACTTTTACTCAACATAGTTTTGGAGGTCCTAGTCACAGCACTCAGAGAAGAAAAAGAAAAGGAATCCAAATTAGAAAAGAAGAAGTAAAACTGTCACTGTTTTCAGATGACATGATAGTATACATAGAAAATCCTAAAGACACTACCAGAAAACTACTGAAGCTCAGCAATGAATTCAGTAAAGTTGCAGGATACAAAATTAATATACAGAAATCTGTCGCATTTGTATACACTAACAACAAAAGATCAGAAAGAGAAATTAAGGAAACAACCCCATCACATCAAAAAATAGAATAAAATAAAGTACCTAGGAATAAACCTACCTAAGGAAACAAAAGACCTGTTCTCCAAAAACTATAAGATGCTAATGAAAGAAACTGAAGGTGACACAAACAGATGGAAAGATATACTGTGTTCTTGGATTGGAAGACTCAATAGTGTTGAAATGACCATACTACCCAAGGCAATCTATGCTTTCAATGCAATTCCTATCAAATTACCAATGCCATTCTTCACAGAACTAGAGCAAAAAAATTTAAAAATCTGTATAGAAACAAAAAAGACCCCGAAGAGCCAAAACAATCCTGAGAAAGAAGAATGGAGCTTGAGAAATCACTCTCCCTGACTTCAGACTATACTATAAACCTACAGTAATCAAAACAGTATGGTACTGGCACAAAAAGAGACATATAGATTAATGGACCAGGACAGAAAGCCCAGAAATAAACCCAAGCACATATGGTCAAATAATATACAACAAAGGAGGCAAGAATATACAATGGAGAAAAGACAGCCTCTTCAATAAGTGGTGCTGGGAAAACTGGACAGCTACATGTGAAAGGATGAAATTAGAACACTCCCTAACACCGTAACACAAAAATAAACTCAAAATGGATTAAAGACCTAAATGTAAAGGCAGACATTATAAAACTCTAGAGGAAAATACAGGCAGAACACACTTTGACATAAAACATAGCAATAATTTTTTGGATCCCTCTCCTAGAGTAAAGGAAACAAAAACAAAACTAAACAAATGGGACATAATTAAACTTAAAAGCTTTCACACAGTAAAGGAAACCATCAACAAAACAAACTTACAGACTGGGAGAAAATATTTGCAAATGATGCTACCAACAAGGGATTAATTTCCAAAATTCACAAACAGCTCATGTGGCTTAATATCAGAAAAACAAACAACCCAATCAAAAAATGGGCTGAAAACCTAAATAGACATTTCTCCAAAGAAGACATACAGATAGGCATATGAAAAAGAAGACATACAGGCACATGAAAATATACTCAATATCGCTAACTATTAGAGAAACACAAATCAAAACTATAATGAGATATCACCTCACACTAGTCAGAATGGACATCATTAAAAAGTCTACAGACAACATTTGCTGGCGAGGTTGTGGAGCAAAAGAAACCCCCCTACCTTGTTGGTGGAAATGTAAATTGGTGCAGCCACCATGGAGAACAGTATGGAGTTTCCTCAAAAAACTAAAAATAGAGTTACCATATGATACGGCAATCCCACTCCTGGGCATATGTCCAGAGAAAACTCTTAATTCAAAAAGATATGTGGGGGCTTCCCTGGTGGCGCAGTGGTTGAGAGTCCACCTGCCGATGCAGGGGACACGGGTTCGTGCCCCAGTCCGGGAAGATCCCACATGCCGCGAAGCGGCTAGGCCCGTGAGCCATGGCCGCTGAGCCTGCGCGTCCGGAGCCTGTGCTCCGCAACGGGAGAGGCCACAACAGTGAGAGGCCCGCGTACCGAAAAAAAAAAAAAAAAGATATGTGGGGTGGGGACTTCCCTGGCAATCCAGTGGTTAAGAATCCATGCTCCCATTGCAGAGGGCACAGGTTCGGTCCCTGGTCAGGGAATTAAGATCCCACAAGCAGCACGGCACATCCAAAAAAAAAAAAAAGAGAAAGAGAGAGACAAGGAAATAAAAACATTCAGATTGGACAAGAAGAAGTAAAACTGTCCTTATTTGAAGATGACATAACTGTCTATGTATAAAACCCCAAAACATCTACAGAAAGATTCCTAGAATAAAGAAGTACATTGAACAAGGTTGCAAGATGTATGATCAACACACGAAAATCAATCATATTTCTATATACTAATAACAAACAGGTGGAAACTGAAATTAAAAATATAATGCCATTAAAAATCATTCCAAAAAACATGAAATATTAATGTATAAATCTGAAAAACAATATACAGGATCTTTATGATGAAAATTACAGAATGCTGAAGAAAGAAATCAAACAGGACAATGAAATCAATCAAATATATGGAGAAACATACTATGTTTATGGTTTGAAAGACCCAACATAGGTATTTTATTACATGAAGCCAAACTCAATCCATAACTAAAATGACCAACGAGTACAGTGTATTATAGTCGACTATTAAGAAATATGTAAAAATAATTCGTCTCATCAATAGACTGAAGGTGAAGCACATAATCACCTTAATAGTTATATCATTTCAATATACACAACACAGACATTTACTAAAACTCAGTAATCTTTTCAATGTTGGGGGTTTTTTATTTAGCAAACCATAAATAGAAGAATACTTTCTTAACATAATAAAGAATATACATTGCAAACCAACAGCCAACCACAAGCTTACATATTAAACAAGAGATGCATTAGCATCAAAAGTAGGCTCAAGATATAGATATGCGGTGGTGTGATGATTTGGGAGATTGGGATTGACATGTATACACTGATGTGTATAAAATGGATGACTAACAAGAATAAAAAATAATAATAATAAATAAATAAAATGTTTAAGAACATATACAAATGCATGAAAACAAATTTAAAATTGAAATCCAATAAATACTTCAGTAATAAAAAAAAAGATATAGACATGCCTTAATTAAACTTTAAGATAAGTGTTGGCAGAGAATGGAAAAATCAGTACACTACTTTCAAGTTTCCTAGGAGGATCATTTTCATGGATGGGGGATTCATCTGAGAACATATACAGACTCTAAAAGAAAATCTTAGCCCTTTTCAGCATTAATGTCTCTACATTAGCATTACATATACTTACAGGAAAGGTTAATCCTTCATGTTCAGGTTTCACAACTGGTTCTTCTCCACTTGGAATGCTAAATCCATAGGTTTCTTCCAAAGTAGAAACAACCTATGAGAAAAATCAAAGCAAATTATGTACTTATATAGGGTAAAAATATTACATTAAATCTAAAAAGATATTTAATCAACTATGTCAGAACCATTTTAGCAGTAAGACTTACTTCTACCAGTACCATAAACTTAAATTTTCCATCTCATGCCCCACCTCGTATCATCCTGAAGAAGGAGTATGAGCAATAGGCCTTGATCCCTCCCTAGCAATGAAGATAGGCCCTATGACTCTTCCATTTCTGTGTTGAAGGGAGTCTATGAACAGCTGAAGCATCAACTCTACTTACCATCAAAGTTTACCTCAAAATCTAATTGACTTGGCTTTCCTCTTTGAAGAGAGTGGGGAAAATAGGGAGATAGAGACCAGAAAGCAATACATTTTTAAAGGAAATTCTCTGAGCTAACCCCCTGAACTTTGGGCAAACTTGTATTTTGGAAGTTTGATGAACTATATTTTTTTTGTATATTTGTGCTATTCCTCATTGTTCTCACTTGGTATTTGGTACATTTACAACTCAATTCTGGATCACTGTGCAAGGAACTCAGAAAAAAGGAAGATATTTTTTCCCCAACACTAACAGCTAGAGTTTCTAAAGTGCAGAGAAGAGCTACAGAGCAGGCATGAGACTGAGAAAAGCCTATCCTTAGAAAGATCTGCTTGTGTCTCAGAACTTGGATTTCAGGAGGGTTCCCACTATTCATTGACTGATGACAGTGGCTCACTGTCCCTAAACTCATTGTACCAACTATATGATTTATGCTGAACACATGCTTTCCTTCAGGGAGTCTGGAATTTTGGTACATGCTAGGCAGACAGTCCTTAGGTGACCAATCTCCAATAAAACCCTGGGCACTGAATCTCTAGTGAACTCCTCTGGTAGGTATTTCACATGTGCTGTAACAACTTGTTGAAGGAATTAAGCAAGTCCTGTGTGACTCTAAAGGGAAAGAAATCTTGGAAACTTGCACCTGGTTTCCTCGAGACTTCACCCCATGTGCCTTTTCCTTTTGCTGATTTTGCTTTTAATCCTTTCACTATAATATATCTTGGCCATCAATATGACTATATACTGAGTCCAGTGAGTCCTCAAAGGAAATCACTAAACCTGACGATGGTCATGGGGACCCCCAACCCAGGCACCAACAAGTATCTTACCATCTTCAGATGTTTGGTAATTTTCCTGATCAATTCATCTTCTGCTATTAACTCCTTTGTCTTACTTGATGGAATGGGCAAAGCATACCTTATGATGGATTCCCCTGTTGGTGGAGATCTTAAGACCACTGGTTCAAGTTTATCACGTACTAATTTTGCACTACGTTTTTCCTTTGGTTTAGGTGACAATGGTGAATTAAATACTCCTTTTTTATATGTTAATTCTGGAACATTTGCCAATTTACTACTAGATGCCAACAGATGCTTTACTGGCTTCATTTTGTTATTTACTTAGCTTCTGAATTATAGATGAAAAAATTTTATTCCTCCCTGTAAATAAAACATTAAGATTTCAGATTAAAAATGATGGCAGATTAAAAAGAATGAAATAATGCCATTTGCAGCAACGTGAATGGACCTGGAGATTATCATACTAAGTGAAGCAAGTCAGACAGAGAAAGACAAATATCATATGATATCGCTTATATGGGGAAACTATTATTTTTAAAAAGATACAAATGAACTTATTTACAAGACAGAAACAGACTCCTAGACTTAGAATAACAAACTTATGGTTACCAAAGGGGAAAGGTGGGCGGGGGGGAGGGTAGATAAATTTTGGGATTCACATATACACACTACTATATTTAAAATAGATAACCAGGGACTTCCCTGGTGGTCCAGTGGGTAAGACTCCGTGCTCCTAATGCAGGGGGCCTGGGTTCGATCCCTGGTGGGGGAACTAGATCCCACATGCATGCCGCAACTAAGAGTTCGCATGCCACAACTAAGAAGTCTGCATGCCACAACTAAAGATCCCGCATGCGGCAACTAAGCCCCAGTGCAGCCAAAATAAATGAATAAGTAAAAGAGATAGCCAACAAGAACCTACTGTATAGCAAAGGGAACTCTACTCAATATTCTGTAATAACCTAAATGGGAAAAGAATCTGAAAAAGAATAGATATATGTACATAAAACTGAATCACTGTGGTGTACACCTGAAACTAACACAACATTGTAAATCAACTATACTTCAATATAAAATAAAAATTTTAAAAAAGAAAAAAAAATGATAGCCAGACTATCAATTGCCATGAAGATGGTGAATCCCAAAATCAACTCTGAAGAAATTACAAAATGGAGAGGGAAACATTCCTAACAACAAAGAAAAAAAGAACAAACCTATGAGAAACCCCTAGACGTGTGATTTATGTGTGGGCATTCAGGACAGGAGCTGAAGGGAGGGAAGAAGACAGTGGCAGTAGTGAAAGAACGTATTTAGAAAACTTTAAAATTTTATTTTTACCTTTCCCCACCATTCTTGAGCTAACATAGGCCCTTTATATATACCACTATTTCCATAGGCAGTAATGGCCTATTATTTGCTGATCCCAGGGTATCAGCAGAGTAATACCAGGGCAGCACCAATGTCATGCTAGAATAAGGAAGTATAGACTGGGTAGGACTTATTAAGCTTTCATTCTCCTACTTCTCTCTTTCCAAAGCTGATTAAGACTCAGAACAATTCCTCCTCCCATGGGAATTGTCTGATAGACTGGCAAAATTAAGATAGAATAGCATTGGTTCTCTGTTGTCTGCAGTGCTCCACACATAGACTAGTCCCATTGTTGTGGGTTGAACTGTGTCCCCCAAATAGATATGTTCAAGTCCTAACCCCTGGTACCTGGGAATATGACCGTATTTGAAAATACAGTCTTTGCAGATGTGATCAAGTTAAAATGAGGTCATATTGGAATAGGGTGGGCCCTAAATCCAATGACTGGCGTCATTATAAGAAAGCCATGTGATAACACTTGTACACAGACGTACAGGGAAGAAGGCCACGAAATGACAAGGGCAGAGATTGGAGGGGTGCAGCTGCAAACCAAGGAATGGTAAGGATTGCCAGCACCCACCAGAAGCTGGGAAAAACCTTCAGGGGGAGCACAGCCCTACCAACACCTTGATTTCAGACTCCTAGACTCCAGAATTGTTAGATAATAAATTTCTCTCACAATAAATTGTTTTAGGCCACCCTTTTTGTGGTACGTTGTTACGGCAGCCCTAGGAAACTAATTTGCTGATTGAAATGATTCAGTAGAAAGCAAAAAGTATGACTGGGAGAGAGGGAATTGCTGTGATGATACCCTTGAGTAAACAAGAAGAAATGGGTTTTAAGGCACGAATGGGCCAACTCACTTTAGACAGGAACAGGGAAACTTTACCTAAGGCAGCAGACAGGAAGGCAGAGATGTGGGGTACTTCAAGAAACCAACAGAAAAGGATGGGGCACTCACCAGGTGCTAGAAAACGGCCTAATAAATGGATCCATGAAAGTTCACAGAAACTTAAAAAAAAAAAAAGTTACATGCAGTGAACACTTACTAAAAAATACTTAAGGATTTTACACATTTGCTCCATTTAACTCTCCTAACAATGCCAGGAGGTGAATACTCTATCACCATAAAATTACCCAAGTTTATCAGTCACTTTCCACCACGAAGACAAACGTTTTCTGGTTTCCCTTCAAGGATTAGCTTGATATCCATTTCAAGCCCTTTAACGACACATTATAGAAAACTGTGGGGGTGGGAGGCATAGGGTTTACGGTCCTTAAATTCTCCATCAAGACAAGAGAAGCTCAGCCGCAGCTGAGACAGTCACGCGGGGGGCGGGGGTGCGGAATGAAGAGAGAAGCAAGGATGCTTTGGCCAGGGAATCTGTGAACACGCTCACAGCTGACGAGGTAAGTCCCCCACCACTCGGTATACCTGCCGAGGCTGCTGGCAGTCAGGCTACTGGGTGGTTTGGCCCTGGCGAGGCTGGCTCTAAGGTGAAAACGCTGGAAATTCTGAGCCTCCCAGACTTCCTTCAAGACGGAAGCCTGCAAATCCTGCAGACTCCAGCCCTGCTGCTTTACAAACGGACATTTGTGCCGCCAGAAAACGCCGGGCTTCACCGTCCCCGGGCGGCCGCAGCGAGGATAAGACGCCAGCCGCCGGACGGCCGTTGATGCCACGTCACGACGCCGACGTCCTACGTCAGACGCCGCGGGCGGGAGCCGCCCACCCCACGCGCGCGGGGAGAGGGGCGAGGGCTTCCGGCAACGGCGGGGCCTTCGAGGGGCTGCGCGCCTCCACCGCGCCCTCGGTATCCTATGCGATTACTTCCAGACGCCTCACACGCGGAGATGCTTACAGGCTTTTGGCCTCGAGAAATAACGTCCCGTTTAGTGCTATAAGAGCTTGGGCTACACCGACAAAGCCTGAGCCCCAGGCCCTCCTCTGACACCGTCTAAATGTTTCACTGCGAGGTGTTGTGGAGTCAAAATTTTTTTTTTTAGACTATTAAATATTTTGTTGTTGTCGAACTATATTTGATTTACAATGTGTTAATTTCTGGTGTACAACAAAGTGATTCAGGTACATATGTTAAATACCATGTCGTACCATGAACATGTACCGCTTACATTATTCTTCGAGGGATAATAGGAAGATTTCTGCTTCCAACCAAAATGGTGTAACAGGGACTGGGTTTATCCTCCTAGCTCACCAACTAAAAAATCAGACAAAATATAAGAAACAATGAATTTCAAGATATTGGCTATCAGGCAATTAATGACAGTGATCCCTGGGTAACAGGAAACAAACAAGATGAGCCCTGTGATTTCCTAAACTTACTTTCTGAAGAGAGGAGTTTCCAAATCATAATGCAAAGAGGGGGGAACCCAGGGAGACCCCAGAAGTCTCCCTGAGTTGAAGAAAAGATGTCCAGTAAGGCCAAGGAAATTCGAGTTAAGAGGAGGGAATACTAAAGAAGAGATTGAAAAAGAGTGAGAGACCTCCATAAATTCTCAGAGGGACCCCCTTCAAGTCCACAGCGGATTAATGTCACCGTATGCATGTATGGGCACATACATGCTAGGCTAGGGAAAGAGCCACCTAAAAGCATCAAAGGGTACAATACTCACAGCTCACAAAGAGCTGGAAATATTTTATATTCTCACCAGCTAGAGTGAAAAGCTTTATAATTTATGGGTACTCCCTAAGTACTCACAAGGATTTTGCCACAGGAGGTGGTCAAAACTAGTTTTACACTAAACACTTCTCTGGACCTGACAAATGAATCTTCAAAGTAATACCTGAAAGAATCAAACATTTCCAATAACTTGACTGAGACCCAGAACAGAGCTCAAGAATATTTTATACGCATATCAAAACATCCAGCACCCAACAAGGTAAAAATCACACCGTCAAGTATCCAATCAAAAGTTGCAGGGGGGGCTTCCCTGGTGGCGCAGTGGTTGAGAATCTGCCTGCTAATGCAGGGGACACGGGTTCGAGCCCTGGTCTGGGAAGATCCCACATGCTGCAGAGCAACTAGGCCCGTGAGCCACAACTACTGAGCCTGTGCGTCTGGAGCCTGTGCTCCGCAACAAGAGAGGCCGCAATAGTGAGAGGCCAGCGCACCGCGATGGAGTGGACCCCGCTTGCCACAACTAGAGAAAGCCCTCGCACAGAAACGAAGACCCAACACAGCAAAAAAAAAAAAAAAAAAAAAAAAAAGTTGCAGGGGAATTCCCTGGCAGTCCAGTGGTTAGGACTCTGCACTTCCACTGCAGGGGACACAGGTTCGATCCCTGGTCTGGGAAGTAAGATCCCACATGCTGTGCAGCACAACCAAAAAAATAAAAAGTTGCAAATCATGCAAAGAAAGGGGAAAATACAATATACTAATGTAATGGGATAAAAATCAATCAGTCAAAATGACCCCAGTCATGACAGATGATAGCATTGGTAGACAGGACAAAAAAATTACTACAACTGTATTCCATATATTCAAGAATCTAGAGGAAAGACTGAACATGTTAAGTGGAGACATAGAAGATATGACAGCACTCAAATCAACGTTCCAGAAATGAAAATGTCTGAGAAGAAAAAATGCACTGGCTAAGAGAAACAGTAAGTTAGCAATCACAGAAGAAAAGATTCATGAACCTAATAGTAAAGAGAAACCACCCAGAAAGAAAGATACAGAAAAGATTCTGTGGGGGGGAAAAATTCAGGATTTCTGTGAGCCATAGAACAACTTCAAATGACATAATATACATGCATGTGGGTTCCTAACTATTTTTCTAAGTATGATGAAATGTATAACTCCACAGATCTGAGAGGCTCAGTGAACACCAAGCACAGGAAGCATGACACATCATAATCAAATTGCTTAAAAGCAGTGAAAAAAAGAAAATCTTTAAATAAACCGTAAGGATAAAAAGGCACATTACAAAAATAAAGACAAAGATGACCACAGAGTTTTTTTCCAAAACAGTACAAGACAACGTTATGCTAAGTGAGATAAGCCAGATAGACAGAGACAAGTATTGTACGGTATCATTTACATATAGAATCTAAAAAAGTCAAACTTTTAAAGAAACAGTAAAATCATGGTTACCAGAGGATAGGGGAATAGTTTGATGCTGTTTAAGGGTACAAACTTAGTAGTAGATAAGCCATAGAGATCTAATGCACAGTATAATGAATACAGACAATAATATTATGATTATATAACATGATAGAGGTGCTAAATATTGCCACAGTGGCAATTATGTTACAATATATAAATGTTTCAAAACTTTATTTATTTACTTTTTTGGCCTTTCCCCACGTCTTATGGGATCTTAGTTCCCAGACCAGGGATTGGACCCAAGCCCTAGCAGTGAGAGCACAGAGTCCTAACCACTGGACCGCAAGGCAATTCCCTCAAAAATTTTAAAATGCAATACTGGAGACGACAGCGCAACATTATTAAAGTACTGAAAGAAAAAAATGGTTAATCTAGAATTCTTTAGCCAGAATAATTATCTTTCAGAAAACGAGGTGAAACAGAGAATTTGTCAGACACACAAAAGCTGAAAGAATTAATCAACAGCATACCTGCACTAAATAAATATTGAAGGAAGTCTTTCAACCAGAAGAATGATACCAGTTGCAAATCTAGATCTGTCAAAGAATTGAAGAGCACTAAAAATGGAAACTATGTGAGTATACATAAAGATATTTTTCTTATTTAAATCCTCAAAGGTAATTGTTTAAAGAAAAATCAGTAACAATGTGATGAAGGATTTTGAACATAGGTGAAAGTAAAATGTATAACAATAATAGCACAAAAGCCAATTGGGAGAAATGGAAATATAACATTGTAAAGTTCTTATTCTATATGTGAACTGTTATAATACCCCTTGAAAGCAGTCTGTGATGTAGGCTGGATAATGGCCCCCAAAGATAAAAGTCTTAAACTCTAGAGCCTGTGAACATTCATTACCTTTTACGGCAAAGACTCAGCAGATGTGATTAAGGATTTTGATATGAGGAGATCTGAGATAATCTGGGCGTCACAAGTGTCCTTATAAGAAAGAGGCAGAGGGGGACTTCCCTGGCGGTCCAGTGGTTAAGACTCCAGGCTTCCACTGTAGGGGGCACGGGTTTGATCCCTGTTCAGGGAACTAAGATCCTGCGTGGCACAGCCAGAAAAAAAAAAAGAGGCAGAGGGAGATTTGACGTAGAAAAAGAGAATGCAGTATTACCAGGGAGGCAAAAGACGGGAGTGACATGGTCATAAGTCAAGGAATGTCAGCAGCCACCAGGAGCTGGAAGAGGAAAGAAGCAAATTCCCTTCTAGAGCTTCTGGAGGGAGTGTAACCCTGCCAACACTTTGACTTTAGCTCAATGAAATATTTCACATTTCATGAGAGAATATATTTATTTTGTTTTAAGCCACCAAGTAATAATTTGTAACAGAAGTCATAAGAAACTAATACATGTAATAAGTTAAAGATGTATGCTCTAAAACCTAAAGTGAACCATAAAACGGAAAAGAGTTGTAGCCAGTGACTCAAAAATAAAAAGGAGCTAAAATGGAATTTTAAAGATATCCATGGGAGGTGAAGAAGCTGGGGCCATTTGCTTCTATTTCCAATACACAGAAGTACGATTAAGAGAATAGCAATCAAACTGCAATCAAAGCTGTGTATCAGATAGCAACCCAGGAATCAGTTAAATTCAAGGATCTTGCAATAGTTTGGGAGAGCTGCACTAAGGCATTTTCCTCTGTGAGGAAGAGTCTTGGAGCTGTTCTAAAAGACAAAAGAATATTAATGTCCCTTCATTTCCCTGTACTTCCCAGTGTTTAAGGTGCTCCCTCCCCAGGTGCTTGTTTTTTCTATCCTTCCATTGCCACAAAATAAATGTGTCCCATTCCAGGAACTAAAACTATTGATATTTCTTTCCAATGATACTTTACTTTCACCCAAACTTTTCATCTGGAAGAATCAGTCAGGAGCAAGAGGGACAAGAGGATTTTCATAAAACTTATAAAGACCCATTATGTCCCCATCTTTCAGCCTGTGGGGGCCAGTACAGGGGAGAGTATAGGTGCAACGCAGGGCAATAAGTGCCCCAATGCTATACAGTGCTTCACCTGCGATTTCCCATGTGATTTTCTCTATCTCAGGAACTTTCACTAAGAGGGCCAGAGAGTGCCTTTACGGTCAAAACCCACTTCAAGAAAACTCTGACTTTTTACTGTCATCTCTGAAAGGATATAAGATTGGCTTGATAGAATTCAGAAGAAGTTGAGCTGTAAGAGGGCCAAGCTATTCCCATCCCTCCTTAACAAATGTGTGTGCCTTCCCCTTATCTCCCAAGCTAACCAGCCAAAGTTCTATAGATTTGCAAGATTTCTGCCCACAGCAGACATAAATTTCCCTCTTTTTGCATTTAGCATTGGTGAGTGTCTCTGTAATTGTTGTATGAAAAGGATCAGAACTTTCCTCTAACCCACGGTGGATCTTAGCATTGGTTGTTATCATCGGATGGGTGTGAGGCTGACCATCAGATCGACCCTCTAGCCCTCACCCCAAGGAGATAACAAGAATCAAGTCATGAACCTGCCTCCCAGCACTCAGCCTGCAGCCATCTCCCTAATTCCTCCTCAGTGACAGAGAATGGAGTGGAGGATTATTTATTGCTGGATTGAATAATATGGCTGTTATTAAATCCAAGGACTTCCCTCAAATCATGTTAAGTGAACTAAATGGACTGTGGAGAGGCTCTTGTATTTCCTGTTCCAGGAAGCCATGTTGTGTCAGTATTCCATCTTCGTCACTGAAACTGTCAAGAACTGTGAAGGGTCTACAGTTTTCCTTATTTGTTAGAAAACAAGTCAGCCTACCACAGTATCATAGACACTGGCAGAAGATATGAGACTCCTGGGCCAGAGACAAAGAACAGTTTATTAATCACAGCAATAGCAGCAGCCAGAGTAACAACATTTGTGCTGGTTCCCGAAGACCTGACTCCTGTAGAGCAAAGCAACAGTGGCCAGCTGATGCCTGTAGACTCAGTGAGCTGGGTTCCTTGAGAGGAGCCCTGTTTAGCAAACTCTGATCTTCCGCCCCCCCCCCCACCCCCCCCCCGCCCCGGGAACTCACCTCCCTGAAGCTCAAGGAGGGCCCTGTTGGGGCCGATTTTGGCCCTAGTCTCACACCTTCCCATGAGCCATGGGGTAGAGTGACTAAACCCACTCAGCTCACGGCCCCACCCACGAGCTTCCCTCCACCCTATCCTTAATCTTTTCTGAAAACGCTGCTAGCAAACCTTCTCATCCTTTTTCCGGTGGGAGACATTGTCTTTATTATCATGACCAGCCAATAAATCCATCCTCTGCCCCAGAGAGATTCTCAAAACTATTTGCTATACAAATATCCTTGAAAAGATAGTCCAGAACAAAAAGGTATCAGAAGATAATCAGAAACATGAAAAGACTCATGGAGAATTCTAAAGACACAGTGAACATTCCATGCGTGCACGCAATGTTTCTTAGTTAATTGAGTAATAAATTGAATTCAATTCCAGCTGTAGCCAGTTCTTCGAAGTTTTATCTATAGTTTGTAATAGTTCCTTCTGAGGAATATTAGATATACGTAGTTTAAAAAATTTTTTCATTCCCTAGTTGTTTGACTTTTTTTTCTTGAAACTAGGACTAGAAATGTCCCTTTAAGCCTCTATTTACACAAACACAAAATCATTAAATATAAACTTATATATATAATACATATAATTGGCCCATAAATATATGGGCCAATTCATGGTCGTGAATGTTAATTTTCATAGGCTTAGTACATACTTGCCTTTAGTATCAGAATGTTTAGTATCAGAATGTTGAAGCACACTACCTTGCGTATAAGTCTTAAAGGGTCTTTGAACCGTAACACCGGGAGGACGTCATAAGTCATACACTTTTACTTGTACAGGTAACATTATTGGGGTGTTAAAAGGCCACGCTGCCAGGGTTCAAATCTACCACTTGACTTACGTCCATAGTCTTTTCAATTAATATCTCTCCTTCAACTGGTTTCAGGGGAATTTATTAGGTTCCATCCTAGTCTGTGAAGCTTTTAAATTTGTTAAACCCTAACCACGGAAAAGAAGATGGAAACGAAACTATTACGTAGCAAATTGTCTTATATATATGCAGACTTCTTAGTTAACTGAGTAATAAATTGAATTCAATTCCAGGTGCAGCCAGTTATTCCAAGAATTTTCTGAAATTAGTTTACAATAGTTCTTACTAAAGAATATTATATATATATGCATTTTAAAATTCCCTAGTTCAAATTTTTTCGTTGAAATTTCAGTTTCTGTTTTGCACTTTGTAGCTTTTTCTTCTATTTTGTTGACTAGAAAGAGCGATTCCTAGGATTCCATTTTAATTAAAGGAAGTTATTTCCAATCAACACTTCACAAAATACGTTTTCTTATTTTGTGGACTGAGGAATCCAAGAAAATACCGAATAACAGCAAAATTGGGGGACCTTAAGTTAATCACATAGCTGAACTGTGGCTACTGGCATTCCATGGATCGTCTCGCAATCAATTCTATCTAGAACTAAGAATCACGGCAGAACCCCAAGCCTGCTCGCCAGCCTGAACTGGCTGAGAGTTGAGAAAAAACACCCCCCACTTCCGTGCAGCAAACGGCGGCTACTCAGAGTAACTGCAGTCTGTCTCCAGGTTTAGGGGCCAGGGATGCACCTGCTAGACAGCAGAAACTCAAGAAAGGGAACCAGCAACCGCTTCTAAACAGGAGGACGAGATGCTCACCCTGGGAAACTCCGCGACTCCCACGCACACCCCCACCTTCCACCCCTCTGGCAGCTCGGAACTCACCCACCGGAAGTAAAACTGAGGAAACGCCACTTCGAAGGACTGGGCTGACGTAAGCGCGCCGACTTCCGGCCCCGTCCTTCCGGAGATGGGTGGTCCTGGGATCGGGAGGGGAGGCGGAGCGGAGGCGGGGCTTGAGGCTAGTTGAGGCTCTGGTGGGTAGGTGGGTTCAGACCGAAGGGACTACGGGTCGGCGTTGGGCTCAGTGGACTCGAACAAAGGACTCTCGGGCAGGGACTTGGCACGGCGTTTTCTGACGGGTAGCTGAGGGGCCGATCGCGGCTTCTCCGCCAACCAGTGCTGTTGCCGCGTGGTCCCAGTCGGCTTCTCCTTGGTTCCCCACGGCCAGCGCCGCGGTGGGGGGCCCGGCGCAGCGGCACCTGCTGCTGAGGGAACCCCGTGGCCCGCCCAGGTGCTCATGATGGGGCTGATCTTCGCTAAACTGTGGAGCCTCTTCTGTAACCAAGGTGAGAAGGATGGAGCTGCGCAACGGCTCGAATCCGAGGCAGAGGTCTAGCCGCCGAAGGGGACAGCCGAGGGGAGACAGGTTTCTAGGTGGACACAAACGTTCTGAGACTCAGAGAAGTGACTTAGTCGAGGAGGTGGGTAGAAACTCACTATTTTAGGCTGGAAGAAGGTGCAACGTGATGGTTGGGAGAAATGGAATGTCAGAAAAGGGGGCATTTGGTGTCCCTGGATCCAAACCAAGAATTTGGGGATTTTAGAGAAGGAAAGCGGAAAGCACCTAATGATACCCGGAGGCACTTGGAGGGCCTTTTCCATCTCTATTAAGCATCCTAAGTCTTGCCCCAGGATAAGTGTCCACCCAGAAAGCAATCAACTTTTTTTTTTTTTAATTACTAATGATGCTTTGTTTTGCGCCCTGCTCTTTAAGCCAGTGCGCCTTCACGTTCTCTCTGATTTCGCCTGCTTTCCAGGACTCGGGAATGAGTTGTCCTATTGAGATACACCAGTTTCTGGAAATCTTCGTCCTAAACCCTTCATTCCTTTCTTCGATGTTGGAAAACGAAATGCTTTTGGTTCTATGTAGGATATTGCGTATCCGTAATTAGTCTAGAACTGGTTCTGAGACGTCTAAAAGTTGCAAGTCCAAAGGGCCAAGAAGTTGTAAAACCTGTTCTGAGTCATAGTGAATGAGATGTGATGGCTTCTGAAGAGAGAAAATACCCAGATAAAAAGGGCCGGGAATAGGTAAAGTTTTAGGCATTCTTTTAACAGAGTGTTTTCTCAGTAACTGAAACCAGTTTTAAAACTCAAATAGTTTCATTTTGCATTTAATACCCGGGCGTAATAAAAGCCAGTGTTTTATGATGATACCAATTTGTTACTGCTAATGCGGCATTTTTTCTTTGGATTTAAGAAGTTATGAACAGAATGAAATGGTTTTAGTCACTTGTTCCGTAGGTCGATAAGAATACTAAAATAGCCTTTTTCAAAGTTACAAGTTAATAAAGATAGATATATGCATACGCATATACACGTATACGCATATACATGTGTGTGTATAAACGAAATTACTGCAGATAGCACTTATCAAGTGATTTCAAAGTGGCCAGAATTTAACTCCATACATTTTTTTTCCTTATAGATATTATCCATAAATTTAATACATTTTTTTCAGTAGTTTATATTTTCTAATCCTTGTTACATGAATTTACTATGTAAAGCAGCTTTTTAAGACATGTTTAAAAGTATAAAGATTAATAATCACCTGCTTATCTTTTCCCATAGTTTAAGAAATAAAACATTACCAAAGTCGTTGGTTCTCCCTGTGTAACTTGTCCCATTCCCTTTTCTCTCCTCTCTATTACTGTTGTGTATCTTTTTGTTTTTGGTGTTTTTTTAGGCTTTCTTAATCAGACTAGACGGGAATGAAGGATGTAGAGGGAAAATTCGGCAGATGATGAAAGACATTCATGGGCTACCTTTGTAGTCACACAATTGTTTAGTCCTCTTAAATCCCCATTACTGTTGAGAATTTTTCTTTCCCTTTAACTTCCCTGTTGAAAATTTAGAACTACATAGTGGTTATTCTGTCATTTTATTCCCATTTATTCATGCAACTAACATTTAGTCATAGGCCATAACCCAGTCATCAGAGTTAGGCCTAGGAGACGCAAAGGTTAAAAAACAGAAAAGTTAACATATAACTTGCTCTCAAAGTACTCAAGAATCAGTAAATGAGACAGATTGGGGAAAAAAAAGATGTAGCATGGTAAATTATTTCACAGGTATGTATAAAAGCATGGTGATGGTCAACAAGAAGGAAGTGATTAATTTTTTCTCAGGTGGTTCCTGGAAGACTTTACAAAAAAAGGTATACTTGGACTTCAGCGATAAGTAGGTGTTTACAAGGCATGCTATGTTATTCTAGGCAGAAGGACTAATACGCAAATGGGAGAGGAATGAAATAGTTTGGTGCATTGAGGGAAGCTGAAAATAGTTTAGTTTGGCTGTATTTTAGTTTGCCTGTGGGGGAGTTAGAGGAGATGAGGTTGAAGAGGTAGCTAGGAGAACCAGATCACAGAGGGCCTTGCGTGTAGACTAAGACGTTGAACTGCAAGCCATGGGAGCCGAGCCATTAGAGTTTGGTCATGTATGTTGTTTTAAAGCAGGGGAATAATGTGATCAGATTGATACTTTGAGTCCTGTATTTTTACTTTCTGTATGTATCACCTGACAATCTCAGCATTTTCCATTTTTACCACTGTGACACATCTAATCCAGTGATTAGAGTGACACATCTAATCACTCAGTCTTGGTCGCATAGTATGCCCAATGCCCCACCTCAGATCAGTTAAATCAGAATGGGGTGGAGCGCCGTGGGCATCAATGCCAAGATGACTCAAATGTACAGGCAGAGTTGACGACGGCTTATATTACCTTAAATACTCCTTTCCCTTATCTTTCTTCCAACATTTTTCCCTGTAGTATTTTAGAGCACCAAGCATCTTCTTATAAATTTGATACCTTTCTGGGAATAAGTATACTAAAAGCATGTATCCTCTAAATAAAGCTGTTACAAACTACGTTCTTAGTCTCTGTGATTTTGTATTGCTTGATTTTAAGCTAGAAGACTGATTACTTGAATGCACTTATCAATTGAAGGAAATAATTTCAAATCTGATTATCTTTTTAGGCATTATTGTATATATCTTTGTGTTTGTTTATGTGTGTTGTACACGCATACCTCAGAGATATCGTGGGTTCGGTTCCAGACTACCAAAATAAAGCGAATACTGCAATAAAACAAGTCACACAATTTCTTTTGGTTTCCCAATGCATATAAACGTTATGTTTAGGCTATACTGCAGTCTTTAAATGTGCAATAGCATTATGTCTAAAAAACAATGTACATATCTTAATTTAAAAATACTTTATTGCTAAAAATTGCTAATTATCATCTGATAGCGCAGGGTTGCCACAAACCTTCAATTTGTATAAAACGAAATACCTGCGAAGTGCAATAAAGTGAGGTTATGCCTATATAAAATACATACGTGTATATCGATCTTTAGATTCACCTCAGAAGTTGAGCGTTCCTTTTTTTTAAACTTCTTTTTAAACTTTCATAGACCTTGGTCTTTTTCTGTCAGCTATTTCTTGTTTTATCCAGACTTAAGAATGAATGGAATATGATTTTAATTGTAGTTCATTTTCAGAACCAAAAACAATGACATTTTAACTTAATTTCATTATCTCATCATTTCTTTCTCATTGGTGAATTTCATGGTATCATTTTGAGCACTGATATCCAATTTGTATGTCATCGTTATTGTTCTTCACTTCTGATGGCTTACATCTGATGTCTCCTGTTAGTATTCTGCTCTTAATTCTGTTCTTTTTGCTAGTTTCAAACACACCAAACTTAAACTTACCACTGTCTGCTCCCTGTTTTCCAGAACCCACTTTATTCATACCGTCAAATGGTTCAGACTTCTGATCAAATGGCACTCCTCAGAGAGCCCTTTCCTCCCCTGACCACTCTTACCTCCCCAACATTCAGTCTCTATGTTTTAACCCTTTGTTTTTCTGAGTAACGTTTATCACTACCTGTAATCATATGATAAGTTTATTTGTTTACTTGTTGTCTGTTTCAATAGAAATAAACTTCTTGAGGCATGAACTTTGTCTTATTCGCTGTTGTATCCTCATTACAAAAGCTTTTGTTCAATTTTTTGTTTTGTTTTTCAAACATAAAAAGTTTATATTGAAGTAACACATACATATTCTTTTTAAAAAGTTACATAATGCTAAAGTCTGAAAATGATGTGTGTTCGTCAGCTCTCTTTAATCTCTTAACTTTTTTCCCAGCATATACTTCCACATTTCTGGATAATATACGTATGTGGAAATTTTAAACACTGTAATTTTTTTTTTAAGAATTGAGATATAAATCAACATATAACATTATATTTGTTACCCCAATATAGTATTTTGGCTTAATCCACACTCTGTATCTTTTCATTTTTGTGACTATAAAGTTTTGTTACTACTGAGCCACAATGTGCTGTAATTATGTTTCCCTTTTTTCTACAGCTTTTTCCCCCCTAGAGTAAATAATCATATCTCATTGCCTTAGTTTTGCCTTAGTTTTCTTTGTACATTTGGCTAAGTCATTTCGTGCCATCCAAAAGCTCTCTGTACAGTTTACACACATCACACCTATCAGATGATTTATCCTTCCTACCCGCCCTCTCAGTATTCCATCCTGCTCCAAATTGGACCTGTTTTTCCTCTGTGCCCGCCACTCAGCTGTTCTGGACTTGTCCTTGCTATCTATCATTCTAGGAATTTCCTTTGCTTTTCTGCTTTATTAGAACTTAACGTTTTTCTTGCTTTACTCTTACTTTGATGAAGTACATCCTTCAGAAATTTCCTGCAAAGTTGCCCAAAGTGGTCATTTTTTTTGTGATTCCAAATATCTGAAGATATATTGGTCTGTCCTCACTTTTGATTTATAATTGGGCTGGATATAGTTAAGTTGAAAACGTTTCTTTCAGAATTTTGAAGGTACTGTCCTTGTCCTCCAGCTTCCAGTGTTGTTGTTAAGACCAGTATCATTCTTTTCTGATTTTGTCCCTCTCTTTGTAGTAGATATTAGAATTTTCCATTTATCCCTGGTATTTTTAAATTTGAAAGAGGTGTGCCTTGTTGTGTCTTCATTCATTGGACCTTTTCAACACAAAGTTGCACCTTTTTCCATTGTAGGAATTCTTTCCCTCCTTCATCCCTCCCTTCCTCCCTCCCTCCCTTCCTCCCTCCCTCCCTTCCTTTCTTAAATTTAGGATTTCTTCCTCTACTTTTCTGGAAATATTATTGGTCATATGGCACTAAATTGATTATCAATTATCCTTTTCCATTTTTCTGGCTCTTTTTTTTTGGAGTTCTGGGATATTTCCTTTGTCTTCCAATCCTATTGACTATTTTCAGCTATCATAATTCTAATTTATAAAAACTTTTTATTTGCTACATTTTTTTATTCTTGTGGCGTTGCTTCATAATGCTATGTCTTCTAAGTGTCTTAGTTTTTTTGTTTGTTTGTTTCTATTTATTTTTATATTAGCCCTTCACACTGAAAGCTTTCCCCATAGATCTGTTATAAGTAATTCCATGCATGAATATACCACAGTTGTCTATTCATTTGCATCATGATGAGTTATAATATTGTGAAACTGTTAGATTGTTTTCTAAAGTGGTTATACCATTTTTATACTTTCACCAGCAACATTTGAGGCTTCCTTGCCAGTATTTTAATTTTAGCTATTCTGTTGGATGTGTACTGTTATTATCTCATTTTGGTTTTAATTTGCATTTCTGTGATGATTTTGGGGTGTTAAACACTTCTTCATGTGCTAATTGGCCATTTGTATATCTTCCTTTGCAAAATGTTCAAATCCTTTGCCAGTTTTTTTTGGGGGGGGTCAAAAAAGTTATTCTTTATAATTATTTCTATATCCCGGAATTGAGTCTTTTGTCAGATATGTTTTGTGAATATACCCCCATCCCCACCCCTATCCTGTGGCTTCCCTATTCATTTTATTAATAGCGATTTTTGCTGAGTGGACGTTTTTGGTTTTGGTGAAGTCTCAATTTCTCTCTATATTATTTTTCTTTAATGGCTGTTATTTTCTGTGTCCTGTTCCTTTCATCTAGAAGCTTTAGCTTTTATGCTTAGGTCTGTGAGCCATCTCAGATTATTTTGAGGTTATGATGTGAATAGGGGTTGGGCTTCATTATTTTTTTACATGGGTATCTGCTTGTCCCAGTATAATTGACTGAAGACTTTTCTTTACCAGTGAATTACTTTGGAGTCTTTGTTGAAACTCAGATGATTCTTATCTCTAGACTTTCTCTTCTCTTGCAGTGACTTCATGGTAAATTTTAAAGGTGGTGTCAGTCCCATCTTTGTTTTGTTAATCTTTTCAAAGAAAAGATTTTAATTTTCTCTGTTTTCTAATTTACTAATTCTTGTTGTTTATTTCCTTCCATCTGCTTACTTTGAGTTTGCTTTACTCCCCTCCCCCCACCTTCTTAAGGGTTAGCTGGGTGTCATTGTTTTTGTTTCTTTTTCCTTTCATATATAAACATCATTGTTTTTGTTTCTTTTTCCTTTCATATATAAACAGCTGGCTGTAAATGTTCCTCTTAAGTACTGCCTTAGCTTTATTCCGTAGATTTTAATATATTGTATTTCATTCAGTTGGAAACATTTTAAAAATTTTTTCTTTTTAATTTCTTCTTTGAACTATGGCTTATTTATGAGTGTTGTTATAGTTTCCACATACTTTTCTTGATAGATTATTTTTGGTTCCAAATTTAATTCCATTGTGGTCAGAAACATGCTCTGTAAGCTTTCCTTTTTTTCTTCCCCCCAAATTTATTGAGACTTTCTATAGTTCATCTAAATGGTCTGTTTCGGTGCATATACCATTTGCGCTTGAAAAGAATGTGCATTCTGCATTTGTCTGCAATGTTCTATAAATGTTTATTAGGTTAAGGTGGTTGTTAATTTTGTTTAGATATTTTATATCTTTATGTGCATCTCTTATAGAGAGCATATGTTGGGATCTTGTTTATTTTGTCTAGTGTGAAATTCTCTCCCTTTTAATTGGAATGTTTATCCAATTTATTAGTGTGCTTAGATTTATGGCATGGTGAAATATTAAGGTATACTGTTTTACCATTTGTTTTCTGTTTGTCCCATCTGTGTTTGTTTTGTTATTACTCTATTCTTCCTTTCCCACTTTCTTTTGGGTTGACTGTTAATTTTTTTAAGAATTCTGTTTTAATTTATTTATTGACTTTCTAAGCAATTCCTTTTCACATTATTTTTATGGTTCTTCTAGGGATCGCAACATGCGTTCTTACCTTTTTGCAGTCTACTTAGAGTTAATAATGTAACACTTGTAAAGTGTAAGAACCTTGAAACTGTATATGTAATTGCATACTCTCCTCCCTTGTCGTTTATAACCATACAGCTTACATGTTATTTGTATTGTATCTACATATGTTATAAACTGCACAATATGGTGTCATAATTTTTGCCATAGACGATCACATGTTCTTTAAAGTTTTAAGAGAGGGTAAAATTTTCTCTTATATTTACCCACATTACTATTTTTCATGTTTTGAATTTCCGTCTTGTGAATTTCCTTTCAAGCTGAAGAACTCTACCATTTTTGTAGTGTGGTTTTGCAGGTAAATGAATTCTCTTAGTTTTCTTTTATCTGAAAATGTCTTTTTTTCCCTTCATTCCTGAAGTGTATTTTTGCTGAAAATAGCATCTCGGGTTGATTTTTTTTTTTTTTTAACTTCATAGGCCTGTAATTTCTTTATCTGTAAAATATGCAAGGTGGCCCAGGTCAGTAGTTTTGTGCATTTTTGGAGACCTGGGTTCCTCAAAGTTGCCATATAGGTAACACATTTGTTGATGAAGAAGTGGGAGAGAAGGAGTAGATCTCACGTTCTGCAGTCTCTTCTAAGCTATGGTATTTTATGATTCTATAATTAGTATAATATAAGACAGAGTTTTTTATAGCTCTCCTTTTTCTTTCTTTTTGTTCTCTCCAAGAGGCAGACTGCTCCTCGTTGCTGTCCAGGCCTTCAGGTCTCAGGTTGTGACATCACATCCTCTGACATTTTACTGCCTACCTATTGCAATAATGCAAACTTATTTTCTGTAAATGCAGTATTTCAAATTTTAAGTCATCAGATTTGGCATAGGGCATTTTTATTTGTTTAGTTATATAGTTGTTTACATACTCTGTGTTCACATAGGGCTTGTCCTCATTATATAACAATTTTAGTGCAGGTATTATGTATCTAGAAGGTAGCAATCCCTATTTCATGATATTTGGGTGGCTATCTTATATCTCAAAATTAAAAGTTAGTCATTTTGTCATACATTTTAACAATATCCAATTTTAACATGATAAAATAAATGTTAACATATTATTTCACAGTTTATTAACACTGCCAATATTTAGTGCTTCTCTAATGCTTTTCTCATGTGAGTCTGTTTTCATTGTTTGCTATTCTGTACTAAAACTACAAATTCTATTTGTTTGGTATCTGTACTAAAACTACAAACCTAGTTTATAAAAAAATTTTTTTTAATTGGGTAGAGGGAGAAACTTTCTTTTCTTGTTTTTTTTTTCTGCTTATTTTTTTTCAAGTTCCTTTTTCATCATTTTTCTTGTTAGCCATTTAACCTGTATTTGTCTACAAGCAAGTGAGCTTACTAATTTGCTTTGAAGCTTCATCCTGTAAAGGCATGTCTTTATGCCTTCCCTAAAAAAAAAAAAAGAAAAGAAAAGTAAAGCTGGCTTTTAAGGAAATCCAAGAGAATAAACACCAAAGCCAAGCCAATACAGAAACTTATGTGTAAACACTTGGTCAAAATTAAACAAAAGCTCTGTGATGGGACCTTTTCCTTCATTTGATGTAAATAAACTTGCTTTGTGTTGGGCTCTGGAGATGCATCATTAGTAACACTGGAAATACTCTTCTCACACCTTTGTTATGAGGAGAGGTGCAGCTTGGTCTCCTGGAAGAGATTTCTCGTGAAATAAGATGCCCAAAGTGACCATCTCGTGGTGTGCAGACACTTTTAAAGCATTTGGATTCCTTATAACTCTGATTCTTATGGTAATGCATAACCCCAAATTATTTAGCTATCCACAAATCATCTTAAATTGTACACACCCCGTCCCCAACACACACATTCCTACCCCTAAGCATGGTCAGCCTATTACTCTAACATCATATATTTTTTAATAATGCTATTGGTAAACATTGGGAAAAAGTAAATTTTCTATAATTACATTTGTGAAGTCCATTTGAAATAAAGAATTTAGTATCCATGTTATAGTTTGCCCTCTTTAAGGTTAACTGAGAAATAACTGTTTCAGTCCGTCAACTAAATATTTTGTTTTTAAGGAGAGTAATTTGAAGAGTTGGAAGTTAAGAATATATGGCTTAGATATACATATTGAGGAGCAGTTGAATTTGTAAAAGTATACAATTGTATAATTTTCTCCTCATAACTTTAGAAATTTCAATTTTAGTGAAATGGAAATCTCTGCTTCCTGCTCTGTAAATAAAAATGATGTTAAAACGTTTCATGTTTTTCTCAGTGGCAGCAATTCACAATTTGACCTTTGGCATAAAGCCTTTCTCACCTTAATTTGAGACTGACTTGAACCATAACTGATATACTTTGAAAGTTTTTTTTTAACCTATTAGATAGATACATAATAAAACCATCTTTCCACATCTGCTTTAGTTAATTATGACAGGCAAAGGAAATTGTTTTTATCAAAGCTACTCTATAGGAAATCACTCTGACAGTTACATAGCTTAGTTGATCTTTTGTGTTTTAGTACATAAGATAAGATTTGTATATGGCCTGTTTATTATGCCCAACCAGAAAGACAGCAGTACAGAACAAGCACCCCTGTGTCATGTTTTTCAAGCATGAGGGCCCCCTTTTAACATCAAGTAATATGCACTACTGTGTGATCGTAGTTATGCTTTTGGTATGTATTGATGTGAACATTTGATAGAGCACTGTGATTCAATAATACCTTCAAGAAACTTTATACTTGATTAATCTAGATACCACCACTTGGGGACATTTAAAGCAACATTAATTTTATTTTCAATAACAGGAGAATATGTATCACTTTCCATATTTTTCTCATTGTTCCTTGAATAGGTAAAAACTTTACTAACATTTGTGAACTGAATGAAGTCTTTGGTCACTGACATACTCAAGTAGCAGCTAAGTACAACAGAGGCATTTGAAAAAAGAAGGAAGAATTACAGTTGTGCATAGAGTACAAATAGCTTTTATTTTGTACTTGGTTTTTTAGTAAATGCTCTTTGAACTTGACTTTACTCTTATTGTATAGATAATGTTAAAGACAGCTTTCAAAGAAAAGATTTAAAATAAACTTCTGTTTATTTCATGCTTTTAAGCACTTAGCTGTTCCTTTACTGTTACTTTTTTATATAAACTCAATTTTAACATCAGAAGTGAAGGATAGATATCCATACTTCATCATAAGACAGAGTTGAAATTTTGTGTTTTGTCTTAATTCCTAGACTTGCCTATCAATGAGGAGGAAAAGTCACCTTAAAAAACCTTAAGTTAATCAAACATTTGAAACTTTAATGAAATTCATACTCTATCTACATTCAGGGTTTGTCATTCCTGACTTAGTTTAAACGGGGGACCAGTCTTTCAAAATGATGCATTATTTATGAGTTTTACCATCACAGGCCTTCAGTACTGTGATCATCATTATAATACAAATGTGAAGCCAGGGGCAGGCACGTTTGAAAATGGCCCTGGTGTTCACTTGAGTTCAACAATGATGGTACTACCTGGTACTATCTTTCCATTCCCTCCTCCCAGCAGGAGTATCTGCACCCAGGTTGAGATTACCTTTATACTAGTGGCTTCCTTCTCAAGCTGCTGGGACCACGTGGTCTCCAGATCGTGGGTGGGTGGAGTTTCCAGCTGTCACCAAAATTTAGAATGTTTGTTCCTCCACTGGTAAGAGTGCTCTCATTCTTACACTGTAAGGGACAGAAACAGGGCAACACTTCGATTGGCTCCATTAGAAATTAGGGGATACAAATCGAAAGAGTCAGAAAGAGAGAATGATACTGAGTTATAATAAGCAAACAAGTTTTATTTATTTTTTTACAAAGTAGCTCCTGCCATAGTGAAAATAGCCCTTCCAGAGGACCATGTCATTTGTCCTGCATTAATATAGACAGTGCCTACAGCATGCAGGTCATGAGAAGATAGAAAGATGGTTTGTCATATAAGAACTTGTCTGTGAACTATGGCTCCTCTTTTTGACTGATGTAATATTGATACTTTAGGAATATCAGCTGATATTTGATTAGATGTATAATCAGAATTTTGATATTCATCAGAGGTTAACAAGAGCAGCAGGGATCTGGTATGAAATGTGTCAGATACACTACAAATCAGTTGATTATGTGCAGAGGTTCTTATGGTGACTTCCTTGCATACCCTGCTGAGTTTCACTAGTAATTTTTTAAGCATTCTGTCCTGGGGAAAAGGAATCTTCAATATATTCTGTATAGTTTAAAATCTAGAAAAGATGACCTGTGAGTTCTAAGGATGTTTCAAAATATCTACCAAGTAACAGAATAATTAGATGGGCCTTAAAAATCCTTATGAAAGAAATGATACTTTTAGCCGATGGCACCAGAGGAGGGAACTGAAGAGGTTTTTGTTGTATACAAAGAGTGAAAACAGTATCTGCTCAAAAGAGTTATAAAACCCAGATTGAAAAAGCCTTGAAGACTAAGTAATTGCTTATTTATCTGTAAATTAATGGAAGGAATGAAAACTGGTTGAAATTATGTGTCTTATTATTGACAGGGAAAACTCTTTAGTTTTATGTTTTCAATTGTATTTTAAAATGAAAAGAAAAAATCTTGGTACATTTAGGTAGGAAAACATCTGGCTGTAAAAACAACTTGATAAAAAGCTAATGTGATTGGTAGAGAGGGCAAGCAGGTGTGTAAAACACTTTTATTTTTACTTACATTTTAAGTCATAATGTCTCATCAAGTTTAGTATTTGGGTTTTTCCCCCCAAATTCAGCAAAAGTGACAAAGTTCTCTTGTGCCTCCCTCTTAGCCATCTCCCTCATTCTTTTATAAGAGATGGATAGAGAACGTCCTAATAGATTGCCTCACTTAAGGCAAGTAGCCTTGACATCATGAAGTTCTCTATTTCTGGTATCTTATTCCAGGAGTAAATATCCAGTGAATGATTCTCATTAGAGGGCTAACTAATAATCATTGTTGAAAGCATGTAATTGAAGTATGCAGCAGTGTTAAATGCTTATGGTTTGCTTTCTTTTTGTAGAACACAAAGTAATTATAGTGGGACTGGATAACGCAGGGAAAACCACCATTCTTTATCAATTGTAAGTATGGGTGTTTATTTAAACAGTTTTTATTTTTGTTATTGGAGCTAATTTTGTATCATTAATAAGAATGAGACACCATTATAATATAATGGGAAAACTTAAACACATGGTTTTGTGTTTTACCAAACACAAAATTTATTAAAAAGTGAATAAGGTAAACTGCCATATGTTTGCTAC
Organism: Delphinapterus leucas; assembly: GCF_059928025.1. Taxonomy (NCBI): domain Eukaryota; kingdom Metazoa; phylum Chordata; class Mammalia; order Artiodactyla; family Monodontidae; genus Delphinapterus; species Delphinapterus leucas. Next base: position 16,138,763 of record NC_143130.1, on the reverse strand, counting down.
AGTCAAAAACACTCATCTTTTTCCAGCCTTGAAAGAAAGAATTAATATTAAACTAAAAATAAATGAAGCACACATTCTAGTGCTGGAAGGAAGGAATAAAGTACATTTTGCTTAGTTCTTCCCCCTCTGAAGTCCATGTAAAATAGACTGATATAGATCTAGGAAGCTATTGCTACTCTCCTGACTAATAGTTCTGGAATTCTTTAACATACCCAGACTTGTCAAATCAAAAGAAATGAAGATCGCCCCTGAAAATATTGCTTTGGTAGCTTGCAACAGGGAGAGGCTTGAGACTTTCAAAGAAATACATTAATACTTTAAGGAAATTTTTTAGCAGCCACTTGTCAGACAACCTCCCATTATCCTTTCAGTGCCAATGAAATGATCCTTGTTAAACAGTGGAAATGGATCTGTGTCCCAGGCATTTAACAAATAGTTATGAAATACAGTGCTCCATTGTGTGCTTCTTATCTCTTCCCACCTCATCTTAAGTACATCAGCTGGCAGCTCTCCAGAAATACTTCACTTAAGCAGTGCTTAATGTTTTTTTCAGCTACTCTGCTAAAAAGCCACAAACTTATGGCTTGTTGTTTCAGAGTTGAATAACTACTCGTTTTTCTTTAAAACATTCATTCATTGGCCATTATGTAATTTAATATGACACAGCCTTTGGACATTAGAAATGAACATTTCAGAAACCTGTCATCATTGTTGAAATAATTTTGCACACAGCTTCAAAAATACATATATTAAACCCAAGGGAGAGTTGCAGACTTCTTCCAACATAGTACTGACATGTTATAGGCAAATATGTATTTGTTGAATTAATTAATGTAGCTTAACCAATGAGTATGATAATACATGTGATATGAGCATCAGTGTTCTAAATAACTTTTCATTTGCCCATAGACTGTAGTTTTCGTTAATAGGCATGCACTGATTTTTATGGTTGAGCTAAGTGTCTTTTCTCACATAGACAGTCTTTAAAATGATAGCCTACTATTCAGTGGTTACTACTTTGCAAGTGTTGATGACACAGTCCCCTGGAAACTTGCTCTTTCAGGATGGGGGATTGATTCTGCTCTAACCGATAACAGGGCATGGGGTTATTGGCATTTTGGCCACGAAAATGCAAACTCACACCACACAGTTCCCTTCTGCCCAGATCAAGCCTGTAGTTTATTCCATTAAAAGAACAAAAAAACTGCCTTTCTTCAGGAGTTGTTCTTTGTCTAGGTATTTGTCTGCACAAATGTTCTCCAAGGTTCTAGTTTTGTTGCTAGTGATTACCATCATTGGTGCAGGTAAGGAAGGTTGATTCGTATAAAAATACAGAGATAAAACTTGCTTCAGGTTCTCAAGATTTACAAAAGAGCTTTTATGGTGTCTGTCTTTTAACAGCTTAATGAATGAAGTGGTTCATACATCTCCAACCATAGGAAGCAATGTTGAAGAAATAGTTGTGAAGAACACTCATTTTCTTATGTGGGATATTGGTGGTCAAGAGTCACTGCGATCATCCTGGAACACGTATTACTCAAACACAGAGGTATACTAAAGTTACTTCGGAATCTGAATGAAAAGAATTAACGGGTAAACCCAGAAGACAGATAGGCTGTACATAAGGCATAGTGACAGTTCCCTTTTAATACGATCGTTTTTTGTAAGGAATTTGAGGTTTTCAAATAAAAGAAAAAAGGCAAGTCAGAAGAGTAATGGGAGCTATTATTAGTGGAGTGCTTACTGTTGTCAGGCTCTCTCAATTCATCCTCAGGGCAATACTATAATATCTCCATTGTTGGAGAAAGCAGACACTAAGATAAATTATATAACCTTTCCCAACTTTATAAGAGGCCCTAGTTAGTTAGAGGAGGAATAAAATATTTTAAGCATAATTTAATATAGGATTTTCAAATAACATGAATTGCACATTCAAATTTTTGGTGAGATTATAGTTAAAAAGCAAATGATTGCAAGCCATCCCCCTAGCATTCTTTGTCACTTATTTTCATCATTGGAGTCAACCCGGGGAACAAATCTGGAATATCTTCTATATCTGTTTTTATTTCTTCTCAGATTTTTTTTTTTTAAACCATGCAGTGCTATTGAGAGAGGTTTATCTTCAGGAATACTAATGCACAATTGCATTCATAATTTTTCTTTACAAAGAGGTACCAAGCCAATTACTTTTTCTATAATGAAACCTCTTAAAATTTGAGGTTTTTTTTTTTTTTTTGAGGGGGATTGCGGAGGAGGTGGAAGTGTTGATGCAAGGAATTTTTGGTGAATAAGTTGCCTTTTAAAATAAAAAAACATGTATTCCTCTAGATTTACATTGTAATAGCCTATGTGTATGTGTGTATATGTTCCAGTGCAGTGTATGACTGGTCAAACCAGACGGCATATCATAGATAAGCAGCAGCTGTGGCCGCACTTAATTGTTTTTCTATTTGCGAGGGAGGATAGGTTGGTGAGCTAATATTTATGGTTATAGGTTAGTTTAATATATATTTCTACAGTAAAATAACGTTCTGAAACTAAAATGTGTTAGAGAGTGAGGGAAGAACAACATTTTAGCATAGCTGTTGTTATTTTTTCAGAGCTCAGAATTAACCCCAAGTGTGAAAAGACCAGTTATCTTTGGTAAATAGGTCAAAGTTGGTTCTAACTGATCCCTGTATATTGACAGCATTACTAAATGGTAGTTTTTTTAAATTGTCAACACTCTAGAAGATTTCACATGGGTCCAGAAAGACATACATTGTTAGTGACGCCATTTATATGAAATGTTCTTATAAACTATTTCTACAAGAATATCAAAATTACTACAAAGATCCTTTGACCTTTCATGTAGCACACCAGCATGGCACATAGCATTTGCAGTCTTAGATTCCAGGTAGGGATCTTATCTATGTGGTGTTTCTCCGACCACTTTGTTCACCCTACTTATCTCGCTTCTTAAATTCTTTGCATGGAGGCATCATCCAAAAGCTGAAAAGTCTCCCTTTTAATACAGCAAGTTACAGTTGTTGACTAATTTCTGACATCTTCCTCTCATTAACTTACAGAGTTACTTCCCCATATTCTGTCTATTCTGACTTTGCCATGTTTCTTATATTTATCCCCTCTATTTTCTTTCCTTGTATCTCTTTCTAAGCCCTTGTTAGTTTATATTCAGGTTACTCTAGTTGTCTCTTTCCCAAATTGTAGTCATTTGAACAATCTGATTCTACCCTTCCTGTCTATTTTACTCACTCCTCTTCTATAACCCTCAAAACCATTTAATCTCATTTCTTAACTTTTTCTTCTGCATAAAATGTTCAATTTAGGGGCCATTTCTCATTGTATCTTCTTATTTTTCTTAACAAAGATGCTTTTTTTTTTTTTTTTTTTGCGGTACCGGGGCCTCTCACTGTTGTGGTCTCTCCTGTTGCGGAGCACAGGCTCCGGACACACAGGCTCAGCAGCCATGGCTCACGGGCCCAGCCGCTTCGTGGCATGTGGGATCTTCCTGGACCGGGGCACGAACCCGTGTCCCCTGCATCAGCAGGCGGACTCTCAACCACTGCGCCACCAGGGAAGCCCGCAAAGATGCTTTATTTTGAATGTGTAACACACCTTTTTTCATTTACACCATTACCAATAGCTTTCTCCTGTTCTCTTTGCGCTCTTTAATTTCACCTGCATCTCCTTTAGAGTATTATTAACACCCAAGTATATATATATATTTCTATTTAGCACATTTTTCTTGCGTTTTTATTGTTGATATTTTATGTAAAAATGTCTTATTCATTAGTTGTTTTACAAATGTGTCTCTTTTTCTTTGAAATTAACTTCTTTCTAATAGGCAGGAGACTGTCTTAAATAATTATTGTTTGCTTGAATGACTACAGAGTACTTTTTTTTTTTTTTTTGCGGTATGCGGGCCTCTCACTGTTGTGGCCTCTCCCGTTGTGGAGCATAGGCTCCGGACGCGCAGGCCCAGCGGCCATGGCTCACGGGCCGAGCCGCTCCGCGGCATGTGGGACCCTCCCGGACCGGGGCACGAACCCGCGTCCCCTGCATCGGCAGGGGGACTCCCAACCACTGCGCCACCAGGGAAGCCCACTACAGAGTACTTTTAAGTTTTAGTGAAAGAATAAATTACTGTGACTTTCTTTTTAAAAATTAGTTTTTTTACCTGCATTTTAAAATACATCTTAGTACATATGAGGGCGTATTGTATATTCAAACATCACCTTTTCCAGCATGGTTTTTATTTGTTGAAGTTGTGAGTTATTTTTCTTATTAACATTTGGATTTTACTGCTTGATGTGATTCAGTATAATATAAACTATGATGAAAAAGCAGTGGACATTTTATAGTGATGATGTCATAATAGAAAGTACTTCTAGCACTTAGAGTAGTTTTGCAGAAAACTTCAACATCCCATTTAATTTTCTTTCTTTTTACTTGTCTTCTAGTTCATCATTCTTGTGGTTGACAGCATTGACAGGGAACGACTAGCTATTACGAAAGAAGAATTATATAGAATGTTGGCTCACGAGGTAAATTTTGAAAAGCAAACGTAAAACAAATGGAGTAAGGTATCTGTACACTGGTTTAGCTTTTTCACAAAGATTAATGTCCTCTGCTGTTGATTATTTCATCATTAACAAAGTTTTAGATATCAAATTGATGAAAGTCATGAGGTCAAAAATTTTTAATACTTTTTTCAAACTTAAGAAAACCGAACACATTAATTTGGAGACTAATACCATTACTGAAAATATTTTTCTAAGTTAAAACTACTTAGTCATGCCTTTAAAAGTCTGATAAATTGAGGCAAGAGAAAGGAAAATTTAAGGTTTTTTTCCTCCCTACAGTTTATAATAACTGAAAATTCTTTAGTGAATAATTTGGGATCACTTAATTCTAAATAGTTCATATATACGAAAGACTTAGATAATAAAACACATTCATGCACCCACTAGTCAACATAAGATATTAATTATCTTATGAGACCTCTTCAATCTGATTTCCTTCCCTTGTTTCTCAGAGAATCCTAAAAGAATTCCACTATCCTAAAAGTAGTGATTATTATTCCTGTGCGTATCTTGATCTTTTTGCTACATTTTTATGTACTTGTCAGTTCTACAGAATATTATATTTCATGTTCATAAAACTTTATATGATGGTATTGTGTCTGTGTGTGTGTGTGTGTATGTGTAATCTTTTTGTAACTTGGTTTTGGAGGGTTTTTGCACAACACTGTGATTTATCCATGGTAGTATGTACAACTTTAGTTCATTCCTTTTAACAACTACATAGTATTTCACTGTAAGAAGATACCACACTTGATCTGTTCTTCTATTAATGAACATTTAAGTTACTTCTAATGTTTTGATAGTATAAACAATTCTGCAGTGAACATTAATCACTGAGCTTAGGTTGTACAAAGACTTTAAGTAGTAAGTATTGCTCAGCCCTTACCTTCAGTACTCTCCTTTAAATTTTGGAGAAATTCTGTAGTATTTGGCAGTGTATACTATACTTGCCTATTAGAATATTGCTCGTATAGTTTTAAGTCATTATTTCAGATTCAGGTTTATTTTACTTTTAGTTTGACCCATTTGGCCCAATAGTAGAAAAATAATTTTTAATATCTAGTTTATATTAATCTGTCTTTGTTAGAGTAAATCATTAAATCATGGTTATTTGAGGTCATTTATTTTTATTTCAACAAAATTTTTATATTACGTAGTAGTGCCTGATTATTTTAAAGTAGAAAGATTTCATTATAATTGTTCAGTAGGGCATATTTTATGCTCCTGCTTCATTACTTTAATTTGAATTTTGATATTTCACATATTAGAAATATTTCATGTTGATTGCAGGATTTACGGAAAGCTGCAGTCCTTATCTTCGCCAATAAACAGGATATGAAAGGGTGTATGACAGCAGCTGAAATCTCTAAATACCTCACCCTCAGTTCAATTAAGGATCATCCATGGCACATTCAGTCCTGCTGTGCTTTAACAGGAGAAGGGTAAGTACTCATCAGTGTGAGCGGAGGTATGATTTCTTTCAAATTTCTTGCAACTTTTTTCGGCCAACTTTCTTTCTTCTTTGAATCCTGTTCCATTTTTGTTTTTAAAGATAGTTTTTATATTGTGTCTCAGGCTTACAAGGTTGGAATAATTTTAGTCAATTACTATTGTTAAATTACAATTTAACAAAGTTACTGACAAATTTTTTGTAACGTTTCGTGTAAATGGAATGTTTCACCAAAAAAGGGCAAGAACAAACTTTTGAATTAAGTTTTCACAGTCTAGATTTTCAGTTGTTCATTTCTTGTTTTTATCATTAACTAACTGGGAAAAAACTGTAATGTCACCTGAATGAAAGAGGAAGCTTCAAAAAAATTTCACGTTTTCTGCAAGGGCTTAATTAAGCCTAAACTCCCAGCTTTCCACAAGAGTGCATCTTCTTTATATGTCAGGAGTCATTTTTGGAGGCATGCTTCTAAACAACAAACATTTAAGATAAACGCCATTCTAATGTATTCCTCCTTTCCTAAGAATTTGAGTTTGGACATAGGCCAAGGAGAACCCAGTGTGTTATATATGGTTTACCCAGTTTATTTCTAGGAACTTTTTTTTTTTTTTTTTTTTGCGGTACACGTGCCTCTCACTGTTGTGGCCTCTCCCGTTGCGGAGCACAGGCTCCGGACGCGCAGGCCGAGTGGCCATGGCTCACGGGCCCAGCCGCTCTGCAGCATGTGGGATCTTCCCAGACCGGGGCACGAACCCGTGTCCCCTGCATTGGCAGGCGGACTCTCAACCACTGCGCCACCAGGGAAGCCCTCTAGGAACTTATTTATCTTCAAATCAAACTGACCTTCTCATTATTTCTGATACTAGAAATAGCTTGTAATATAATAGCTGTATGTTGACTTTTTTGATGTGTACTTTTAAGACTAGGCCATAAGCACTCCATTCTTTAGCATTTAGGAGAGTAGGGTGAAATTCCTGCCGTCTTTCTATAGTGGTTTCGGTTTAGTTAATCTTTTTTTTTCATAAATAAGCATTTATTTATTAATAAATCTTTTTTCATATTAGTTATGCATTTTATTTATTTTTTTAACATCTTTATTGGGGTATAATTGCTTTACAATGGTGTGTTAGTTTCTGCTTCATAACAAAGTGAATCAGTTATACATATACATATGTTCCCATATGTCTTCCCTCTTGCGTCTCCCTCCCTCCCACTCTCCCTATCCCACCCCTCCAGGCTGTCACAAAGCACCGAGCTAACATCCCTGTGCCATGCGGCTGCTTCCCACTAGCTATCCACCTTACTACGTTTGTTAGTGTGTATATGTCCATGACTCTCTCTCGCCCTGTCAAAGCTCACCCTTCCCCCTCCCCATATCCTCAAGCCCGTTCTCCAGTAGGTCTGCGTCTTTATTCCTGTCTTACCCCTAGGTTCTTCATGACATTTTTTTTTTCTTAAATTCCATATATATGTGTTAGCATACGGTATTTGTCTTTTTCTGACTTACTTCACTCTGTATGACAGACTCTAGGTCTATCCATCTCATTAAAAATAGCTCAATTTCGTTTCTTTTTAAGGCTGAGTAATATTCCATTGTATATATGTGCCACATCTTCTTTATCCATTCATACGATGATGGGCACTTAGGTTGTTTCCACCTCCGGGCTATTGTAAATAGAGCTGCAATGAACATTTTGGTACATGACTCTTTTTGAATTTTGGTTTTCTCAGGGTATATGCCCAGTAGTGGGATTGCTGGGTCATATGGTAATTCTATTTGTAGTTTTTTAAGGAACCTCCATACTGTTCTCCATAGTGGCTGAACCAATTCAACATAAATACTCAGTGCTAGCTCTGGGTTCTGGGATCATCAAAATGAATAAGATATTATCTGTATTCACAGTCTGATGAATTCACAGTCTGATGGTTCAAAAAAGGGAAACATTACAATAGCCAAGACATGGAAACAACCTAAATGTCCATCGACAGATGCATGGACAAAAAGATGTGGTACATAGTACTCAGCCATTAAAAAGAATGGAATAGTACTCAGCCATTAAAAATAATGAAATAATGCCCTTTGTAGCAACATGGATGGACCTAGAGATTATCATACTAAGAGAAGTCAGTCAGACAGAGAAAGACAAATATCATATGATATCACTAATATGTGGAATCTAAAATACAATACAAATCAACATATCTACAAAACAAAAATAGACTCGCAGATATAGAGAACAGACTTGTGGCTGCCAAGGTGGGGGGGAGGGAGGGAATGAGAGTTTGGGGTTAGCAGAGGCAAACTAATATATATAGGATGGATATATATAGGATGGATAAACGACAAGGTCCTACTGTATACAGCACAGGGAACTATTATATATTCAATATTCTGTGACAGACCATGGTGGAAAAGAATATGAAAAAATTTATATATATGTATATATCTGGGTCACTTTGCTGTACAGAAGAAAGTAACACAACATTGTAAATCAACTATACTTCAGTAAATTTTAAAAAAGGGGAGGGGCCTCCCTGGTGGCGCAGTGGTTGAGAGTCTGCCTGCCGATGCAGGGGACACAGGTTCGTGCCCCGGTCCAGGAAGATCCCACGTGCTGCGGAGCATTTAGGCCCGTGAGCCGTGGCCGCTGAGCCTGCGCGTCCGGAGCCTGTGCTCTGCAACGGGAGAGGCCGCAACAGTGAGAGGCCCATATACCGCAAAAAAAAAAAAAAAAGGGGGAATCAGGCCAGACAGAGAAGTGTCAGTGTAAAAATGTATACTGCGTCCAAATCTTGGTGCCTCCATCTTCTGGCCATGGAATGGCTGTAGCTCTTTGCACAAGTTTCCAAGGAGGAGGAACAGGGAGGCGGCATCACATCAGGATCAGCAGAGGCCTCATCTGGGCAAGGTGGCTGCAGCGTGGGAGACCTCCGGCTGGTCATTCAGCCACGCGGCCACCATTTTCTCCCGCATCCATTCACCAAGCCACCAAGCACACAGTGCGACATCCACCATTCCAGGCACACCTCACCAGTGGGAGCAGAAACCCCCGAACCCCACGCCCCCAGTTTAGTTAATCTTAAGGCGGGGGTGGGATAGTTATAGTCTTAATGGCAAAACCCCCAAAGCTGTATCTTCAAGATGAAACTAAAGCAGTTTCCCACAATTCTCAACTGATTAGTATCATTTTGTTTAGATAATCTTACACTTAGAAAGTCTACTTATTATAGTGTTACCTGAATGTTGGCAGTTAAACGTATGAATAACTATTGTAGTACCGACTTTTGCGTTAAGACTTAAAAATAATAAGTATACTTTCAATTTTTAAGTATAAAGTTTTTCATTTTGAAAATACTTTTGTCTTTTGTTTCAGGTTATGCCAAGGTCTAGAGTGGATGACCTCCCGGATTGGTGTGAGATAACTTTTTGCTCGAAAGAGACTCTCTATTTATTCTGTGACATGAACATTTTTCCTAGTACCTTTGGCTGCTAAGGCAGCAGCATGTTTAATTTATAACAACACAAACCTCTATGAGCAACACTTGAATCAAGTGCAGCTGAACTGGAACATAAAAGATTTTTTCTTAACTTTTTTTTTTAATGCACTAATCTTCAGTTGGATGAACATAATGTGTAACTATTTTCAGCAACAGAATTCTTCTGACTGCTTATTCTAATTACTCAACGACTGCCTTGTAAGAAATGTTTATCATATGTTTAATGTTTTCTGAAGTATTGTAATAACTTTAATGACCAGTTCCTTTCATTTCTTGACTGCCCCCTCACCCCACCAATGGCTTGACAGAGCAGTAGTGGAAATTATCAGGTACTGTTTGCAAACTTACCCAGCACTAAATATTTGCTCCCCCTGTAAACTACTTATCTTTTGGGCAGAACTTATTGTAAATGAGAAGGAAATATGCCTAGAAGATATATATTTAAGGAGGAGGATGAAACATCATGAGAACTGCCTTTAAATGAGTTAATTTCCCCCACATTATTGCAAGTCATGGAATAATTTTAAGTTTCTGTTAGCATGGAAATTAAGTAGGCTATTTATCTAAAAGAATTAAGTTCACTTTTCTGCCTGCAGCACAGGATTTGTTTTGGTTAAAAACGAATCAAAATAAAATATTTATTTCAAAGCCCAACTTTGATAGTAAATATTTTGAATAAATCTGGTATTTTTAAGAATGTCACATTATTTAATGCATATATAACAATTGGAAGTTACTAAAGCATACCAGCACTAAAATTAAACCAAGACACTTGGAATATATTTTACTATCAATTACAAACAACTTTATTATCAGCAAAAATTTCAACTATTCCATTTGCAAGGGGCACCGCATCTGCTTGGGGCAATAGCTAAAGCAGGAATACAAACAGTTCATTTTATTTCTTAGAATTTGAAATCGTGTCTATTACAGCATTTCTATCACCAGCAGTATATTACTTAAAAAACCATATGGCTTTCCTTGAATTTGTTAGAGGTTGTAGTGTAATAGGCTTGAAACAACTGACATTTGTATAATTATGCCTCATGTTCTAAGATCTTTTGCTGGATAATAGGAAACTGCTGAATTTAATCATGGCTTTTAGAATATTACTATGAGACTCAAGTTTAATACACTAACAACTTAAAAATTTTTTAAATAGTTAAAAACTCATAATCTAGCAAAAGTATACTTATTGGATAGCATTAAAACATTTTCAAGGCAGTCGTCTAATATGAACAGTAATCTAAATAGTGCATACCTTAAGAGGGAGGACAGGTATTGTAATTTTGATCCTCTTTATTTCAAATGTGTGATTTTGCTATTATGAAAGGGATAAAACACACATAGAGAATAATACTTTATTTTTGCAGTATTTTTCTTTCATCTAGGTCAAAAATAGGATTCAGTGTTCATAAGAACATCAGTACCTGTTCAAAAGTGATACTTTAATATTTTTTATCGTAGCCCAAGTTGGTTTAAATTTTGCTGTTTTCAGTTATACTTGATTTATTCTATTTAGTCTAATTAATGTAGTTGAATGTGGTAGCATTTTTCTGATTTCTGTTTAGTGGTAGCACACCCTGGAACTGGAAATGACCAGAGGAAAGCTTTCTGGGCTTTGGGAAGCAGTTGTTCATTAACCTTGTTCTGAACCTTTTTCTTAGTGATTCTATACCAGGTAGAGGATAAATTTTGTTTTTAATACAATGCATAATCAAGAACATGAGAGAAAAGCAGACATGAATCAATATGGATGCTTTGTGTTGTGTATGTGGTGGTGGGGCAGGAGAAATTATGATAGCACACTTTGCCAGAATTTCTATCTTGGTTGTATAGTTTAGCCATGAATACTGAGGATAATTCTCTGAATTCTGTCCTGAGAAAAATCATATTTAATATTCCTGTATTTGTTGTTATTATGAAATCTTTCTTGTATCTAATAAGATTGGCTGGCTCCATTTTCTTCTGTCAAATTATATGGTTATTTTTTTATATTACCGCATCAGCATTATATTGAAAGTGTTAATAGTTGATTGTATTTTGTCAAACTACTAGTATAAACTCAAGTTTTCAATTTGATTTTTAAAATACAATTTATTTTATTTTCTAAATCCTTTTTGAAAAACAGTTTGTTGTTTTTGGATTAGAAATAATTTATGTTAGCTGTGTGTTGAAGATGAAATCAACATCCAACTAGGTTTTGTGCCAACGATTGGGAAAAGTTCAATTAGGAAATTCATGTAAGACTTTTAAAAAGTATTTTATAGGTTCTCATTAGATATTTCCTCTTACAGTAATATGAAAACTGATTACCCTTTACTCCAAGAGAATGTTTTGACTCAAGCACGTATCTAACACTAAAGCATTGATTCTGACATTTATTGAAAATCAACCAGCTATAAGATATTGTCTGATGAAAAATGTAAATTTGTGATTAGTACCTTTATTCATATTTTGAGATAAGTTCTCAATTTTGTATTATACCTGTTCTTTAGAAGTCATATTAGCAGGTAATTAATTTAACAATGAAATAGTTCAGCTTTCACCCTCCCTAATCAATCCCTCAATTGCCTAGCGGAAGTTTCTAAGTGGTGGAAAGCAGGGGATCCACCCGTGTTACTTTCAGGAGATTATTCTACATTTTGTTTTTAATTTGAAGATAAAGAAGCTAAATTTTAACAAACCTTTTGTTATAACTAAAATGTAACTGCTACCCTTGTAAGTTCAAGGCATTTTTCTTAATTTTGAACATGTTGCATTCTTCATATTTAACCATCTTTCTTATTGAAGCCCATCTGAGAACTCTTTTACAATTAAGAAGCCCTTTTATATGGGAACATACTGCATATTTTGTATTGTTAGTGTAATTTAATTCCTTAAAATTTGAAATAATATATCTATAATCTATTGAATAACACGATTAAATACAAAGTTTTGCTTTTAGGTTCTTTGGTAGTATGCTTAAAGGTATAATTTTATTCTATATTCATTAGAGGAATGATAATAAATTGAAATTTCATTGTTAAAAATCATTTTTGAAATGGATGCTACTTCTGTAGCTGTAGTCATTTTGATTAAGCATAAATTAACTTTCATTACCTATAGCATAAAGAGAAAATAATTATTTTCCTATGGAAACAGTGAGTGATACAGGCAATGCTGTAAACATTATTCTCTGAAGAGTTATGGGGAGTCACAAGGCAAAGAAAATTTTAAAACAATGAAAGCTTTATTTTTAAAAAAATATTTTTGATGTAGTATCCTAGGACAAATTATAAATGGAATTGTCTCTGACTAGCACTCATTTAATTCTTAACTATGTAAAACAATACCAGTAGAAAAAATGTACTGGTATTATACCTAGAATAGATGAATTCCATTGACATTTATCTTTGAAGACCAACTTAATGAGCCTAACTTTTCATCTATGGCTTTGGATCCAAAACATTTCATATCTAGTTCCCTTCTAAAGGATCTTTTATATTTTGTCAGGGTAAAGTCACTTCAAGATACAGCATGATGACTTGTATCCAGTAGAATATTGTGCTGGCTATTTAAAGAAGTAGGTTTGAATCTTAATTTGGCCGTGACCTGTTTTACCTTAGACAATTACTATCGTTCATGGCCTTCCTACTATTTTTCCCATACTGAGGAACTTAAACTAGAGCACCAAAACATCTTTTGGCTTTAAAATCCTGAACCTTTATACACTACTACTAAAAACTAAAAAACAAACACAAAAAACAAAAAAAACCAAACCAAATGAGGGAAAGACATGTAATATGAAATTACGTTTATTTTTATCTATTATTTGATTCCCACCTCATTATCATTTCATTTAGTATATGAATACAAATAAGAAAACAAAGCATCAACTAGTAACTGCTACTCCACTTAAATTGAGCTAATAATGACAATGCAAATAAGAAAATAAGCCATATTGCTAAGAAGATGATATTTAATCTACTTATAAAACACCAGTGTATATTGGAAATACTCTCTTCTAGAAAATATCTTGCTTGTTTTCCTGGCTTTTACTAACTGGATGCAAGTGGTTAGTTTGTTCAGAGTTTATTGGCTTTAGAGGCTGCCCCAAGCTCCAGTTCTGTTTGACTTTCCAGTAGTGAAAAGGATAGTGCAGTGAGGATGTCAATATTTTACAAATGTCTGTATAAATCTGGAAGTACTTTATATTCAAGGTTAGTTTTTTTCAGTAATGTCTCATCCTTATTCATTTAGCATTATTGTGAAGACTGAAATCTAAAAGCCAGTTTCCCAAAAAGTATTTTTTAAGAGTTTCAGGTAACCAGAGCTAAATAGAGAAGGCCAATAAAAATAATCTTTTTTCAGCTACTTTGTTTTAAATTTAAAGTAGAAAAAATATTGTGTTCCACAGACCTAAAATCAGCTTTAAATGTGTAAGGTCTAGTGAAATGTTTGGGAAATGTTAATTGGAGATTTAGAGGCATACCTAGAAACAAAAGTCAAAGAACTTGACAGTAAAGATTAATATGAGATAAAAAATCTCCAATAGAAAATTTGAATGAAAACACTGAATTGCCCCCATTCAAGGACTTAAAATTACTAGAAAATTCAGTCTTTTACTATAAAACTGGATGGCCTGTATTATTTTTAATGTGACCAAAGGACTGAAGACTGATCAGGTTTCTAGAATTTGGGAGTGTAGTCAGAGAGTGGCACCTTTTGCATTTTTATAAACCAGTAATCTACCTTCTTCCCTAGAAATGGAGAAATAATAAAATGTGCTGTGCATATCTTTTGGAATAGAAAACAAAATTCTAGAAGAATGGAAATGTTCTCTTGCACAAACTTGTAAAATTTTAATTAAAAAATTACCTCATTTTTCAGTCCATACATAAGGTGCTTTGCTCCAGTCTGTGGGATGTTGCACAATCCCATAAAAATCCCCTTCACCCAAACTGTATTTGAAATATGCAAAATTCACAACTAAGAGATAGCATTCCTTGGAGATTTTGTTTTCTTTTACTCTTGTTTACCACTAGCAGGGCTAACATGGTGTAGCAAATCCACATACTGTCTTCATTAAAGCACATGGGCAAGTGCATAGTCAATATTTAATCAGTTTAATTAAAATCAAGTAAGGGAAAGGAAAAACTCTAAAATTTGATTGATTTTATTATACTGTGAATATATTTCCATCAGTGTTGGTAAGATATCAAATGACTATCAGTTGGTGTTGGTTATGTTTATAATTTATTTGCATATTTTAGCCCTTTTCAGAAGAGACTATAATCATTTTAATCTTCTTACATTTTCCTTCAGGAAATGCAGGGATTCTACAGCCCCTGTTTTGTTCTCTTGGAGTAAACTGTTCAGTGTAGTTATGAAAACTTTTCATTTTGACTTTTTAAAAAAGTTGAGCTGCTATTTCATTAAAAGTGTGAAATAAAATGACGGTTATGATATTTCCAATTATGTAATAGTTATAAATTTTACCCTATTCATCTATTGTACAGAGCATGGTTAAAAAAACAAAAACTAAAACTAAAAGCAGTTGCAGCCTTGCTCTTGCGATTGTTCTATCAGAATATAATGATTATGATTACACATTGCCATCTTAACATAAATTGGTGCTTTAGAGCATTAAAGAGGAAACAGCAGGCCCTATATACTTCTTGCCTCAGAATGTAAAACTACATTAAAGTGTCTATTTATATTTATGTTCATTTCTTAAGGTTTAAATACAAACTATTGTTATCCATCAAGCTTCAGGCTTTCTGCAAACACTGTAACAATATCTTAGCTAATCAGCTTGGTCAAATGAAGATGGTGTTAGTAAGCCCAAAATTATGAATTGGATCTCTCTGGGGGCCCCCTGGTATTGTACAGAGGAAAAAAATGTCTTTCAGAGCCACAAACTGTGCTTCTTAAACCCAACCAAACAACTGAGATGTGTGCTGTTGGTTCAATATATAAGCATTAATAAAATTAAAAGAACAAACAAATTAATGCATTCACATCATCACTTCTTGAAAGTGGTTCAAAGCACGTTCTTCTAATGGTGGGTTGTTGAAAAGACATGTTTTAAACTTTTAATAACTTTATTACTGTCATAAAATGCTTCTATATGTTAAGTTTAGGTTACTGGTACTCATAATTTTTTATTTCTGCAATTATGCTGTAATGAGTTGCTTGCATGCCTACTTACCCAAGTGAAAGGATGCTGTTTGCTCTGGAATGTTCATCTTTTAGACAGGTTTTGGCTCATTTGCAGTCATGGTGCAATACAGTGTAACATTCATTTGTTTTCAGTCAACAGTTTTATTTTTGTCATAATAAATAATTACTTTTCCAATATGACGTGAACCGTGTTTTTTTTTTTTTAAGATAAAATTTGTTTTAACAATCTTGCTGCAAGTGATAGAAACTCACCTAGGCAAACAAAGAGAGGAATTTTTATGAATAAGAATGAGATGGGACTTCCATGATGGCGCAGTGATTAAGAATCCGCCTGCCAGTGCAGGGGACATGGGTTCGAGCCCTGGTCTGGGAAGAGCCACATGCCGCGGAGCAACTAAGCCCATGCGCCACCACTACTGAGCCTGTGCTCTAGAGCCCACGAGCCACAACTACTGAGCCCATGTGCTGCAACTACTGAAGCCCGTGTGCCTAGAGCCCGTGCTCCTCAACAAGAGAAGCCACCACAATGAGAAGCCCGTGCACTGCAATGAAGAGTAGCCCCTATGTTCGGTTGGAAGCACAGGTAGCAATCTGAACTCTGGATCAGCATGTGAGGGGGAGTGGGTGTTGAAGGTTTTTGGTACAGCCTGTAAGCTGTGGGATCTGATGCTATATCCAAGTAAATAGTGTCAGAATTGAGTTACATTATAGGACATCAAATCAGTGTCTGCTGAGAAGTGGAGAATTGCTTGGTGGTGTTGGAAAAAAACACAATGGAGTATGTACTCCATTGACAGGTAATTGGGATAATCTACACATTGTACTTAAGTTGTGCTCTTGTCTAAAAAGTTGAGAGGTACTCTAATTTGTGTGGGATAAGCAATTTTCATTATATAGATTCCTCTAAAGTAGTGATTTTTAACTCCTTTTTTCAAAAACCTCTTTGAGAATGTGATGAATGATACCTGCGTTGAAGAATTACACATATGTACAAAGTTCAAATTTTGTATGGAAGTTTAGGAATTTAAGGTACTTCAACTTACGAGTTATGCTATGCTCTAGGACTTCAGTGGCTGAACATTCCGATTTCTTCTGAGAAACGTACCCAAATAAGGTTTCATCCTGCCTGTTTTTTAACAGCTTTATGTCGATGTAGCTAACACATATTAAACTGTACATGTTTAAAGTGTACAAATTTTTTTTTTTGGCTGAGCCACACGGCATGTGGGATCTTAGTTCCCTGACCAAGGATTGAACCCGTGCCCTCTGCAGTGGAAGCTTGTAGTCCTAACCATTGCACCGCCAGGGAATTCCTAAAGTGAACAAACTGAAAAGCTTTGGTGTGTATAATACACCTGTGAAACAATCACCACAATCAAGATAGTAAACATATCCATCATTCCAATTTTCCTAGTGCCCTTTGTAATCCCTCCCTTCAATTCCACTATCTACCTCCAGATAACCATTGAGTTGCTTTCTGTTGCTTTCATAGAATTGTATATAATCTCTCAGCACAATTATTTTGAGATTTATTCATTTCATTGTATCAATGGTTCATTCCTTTTTATTTCTGAGTAGTATTCCATTGTATAGATGTATCACAATTTGTTTAGGTACTCCCTGTTAGTGCACATTTGGGTGGTTTCCAGTTTCTAGCTATTACAAATGAAGAGGCTGGATTGCTAGAATGTTTACATGTGTCTTTGTATAAACATTTACTTTCACTTTTCTTGGGTAAACTAAGAAAATTAGTAGTGGAATGGCTGGGACATATGGTAAGTGTACATTGAACTTTTTAGGAAACTGGCAAACTTTTTCAAAGTGTACTATTTCACATTTCCCACTGTTGGTGCGTAAGGGTCCTAGGTGCTCTACATTTTTACCAACATTTGATCTGGTCAGTCTTTGATTTTAGACATTCTAATTGGTGTCTCGTTGTGGGTTTAATTTGCATTTCTGTAATGACTAATGATGATGAACATCTTTTCAAGTGCTTTTTGGCCATCTTTAGATCTTGGCAAAATGTTCAAATATTTTGCTCATTTTTTAATTGGATTTTCTTATGATTGAGTTTCAAGAGTTTATTCTGCACAGAAGCCATTATCAGATATATTATTTGCAATCTTCCCCCAGTCTGTGGCTTGCCTTTTCATTCTCTTAATATCTTTTTTTAACATTCTGCCTATTTTTAACACTACTTCTTAATTTACAGATGACCAAATATAAAAGCATCAATATGTGGATTATAGCTAATCACATGGTTAAATTTACCTAACAGATACCTATATAGCCTCCACATGTAATTTTTATATAGTTCTCTTAATATCCATGCGGTTTTCTAATAGTTAACCCAAGCTGGCTTCGAACATACTTCACAGGAGCAAAATTTTTTGTTTTTCCTTAGCAGAGAAGCCTGATGTCAAAGTATAATTTTAAAAAGTTAAAAACAACTTATGTAATTATATCGTGATCACTTAAAGATTTATTTAAGTCAGGATTAAGGAACCAGAAGGCTCCAAAGCTGATTCAAAGGAGTATAAATCTGAAAAACTTGCAAACTAATTTTCTACACATTACCATCGAACTTTATGGAGTCTGGGGCCTAAGTGATAGTAAGCAGAAGTCAGTTACATCTTCCTCTAGAAAAATCAGATGATCTTTCAGTGGACTTGGTGGACAGTGCCCTAGTATGACTTTGAAAGAGTATGGTAATCTTTTTGCCTTATTTCTAAGTTTTGGATTAATTAAAAAAAATTTTTTTTCATTTTATTAAAACTCTGGTCCATCAAAATATGGAATACAAAGTGGGTTGCAAAGAAGGGAATCAACCAACCAGAGACAGATCTTTTTTGGCTCCTGAAATCCAATGTAAATACTAACTAGGGCAGAACAGGTTCTCTGACTTACCATTTCAAAGTGCAGGATGGTTCAAACTAGGCTGATTATGCAGAGAATCTCCTGCAACCAATAGCTGCTGGGAAATCAAACTAGAGAATTCTGGCCAGTGGTTTGGTTAACTAACCTACACTCTCCCAAATTACAATTGAGTCAGAAAGTGGCCAAGTACCAGCACGATAGATTGTTTTGATTCTGGACGTTCCTTTAGCTCACATGAAGTACTGATTCACTCCCCAGAACCTGTGACTATGCTACCTTACATGGTAAAAGGATCTTGAGATGGGGAGATTATCCTGGATGGTTTAGGTAAACCTAAATGTAATTGCCAGGGCCCTTAAAAAAAGGGCCCGGGAGGATAAGGATCAAGAGTAGGAGAGGTAGGGCTTCCCTGGTGGCGCAGTGGTTGAGAGTCCGCCTGCCGATGCAGGGGACACGGGTTCGTGCCCCGGTCCAGGAAGATCCCACATGCCGCGGAGCGGCTGGGCCCGTGAGCCATGGCCGCTGAGCCTGCGCGTCCGGAGCCTGTGCTCCGCAACGGGAGAGGCCACAACAGTGAGAGGCCCGGGTACCACAAAAAAAAAAGAGTAGGAGAGGTGAAGAAAGAAGCAAGATTTTGGAGTGAGGTGAGGTAGGGGCCGGGAGCCCAGGAATGCTGGAGGCCTCTGAGAAAGGCAAGGAAAGCTTGTCCCCTGAAGTCTGCAGAAGGAATGCAGCCCTGCTGGCACCTTGATTTTAGAATACAGTTCTGGAACAAATTTTTGCTGTTTTTAATCACTAAATCTCTGGTGATCAGTTACGTCAGCAGGAGGAAACTAAAAGAGGACCACATCTGCTTTCCCAAACGATTTGAGATCCGTGAACTAGAAGGTCTAGCAGAGGTTTTACTTGGGTGAAGCAGTCAATTTGTGGTTTCCATAGCTCTTACTCACAGAAAAAGCTGTGTAGGTATTACATTGAGGTTTATAAATTTTAAAACCAAATTGCTCCTTACATCTTTAAGTTCAACTATTTTTTTCTTTCAGTTTTATTGAGATATAATTCACACACAGCACTGTATGTTTAAGGTGTACAGCATAATGACTTACATGTATTGTGGTAATTATTTAATTACCACAGAAAGTTTAGTTAACATTATCTCATACAGATACAAAAAAAAAAAAAGAAGAAGAAATACCAGTACCCATTTATCTTATAACTGAAAGTTTGTACCTTTTGTCCACTTTTATAAGTTCCACTTATAAATCTTAAGTTCATCTTCTAAATGACTGTTAAAATGGACTAAATTATTTACCTATTAACAGTTATTTTCAAGATTATTATTTATCCCATTATTAAACATAGTTGAATTGTCTTAAATAATTTTTAAATGTACTCTTAAATTATTTGAATATTGTAAATACTTCAAATCTTACTAAACCTTCTCACATATTTAGATAATTCTAGTAAATCTAACATGTATTTAATGTAATAGATCCTCCTTTTCTTAAATATTCACTCAGCAAATTTTCTAATAACTTTTACCTTAAAATCAACAAATCTAACATCAATCATCCATTTATGTATTTTAAGTTAGAATCATAAATTAGTATGTTAGAGTCTCTAATATAACAAATCTTAAATATTACATCTGTTTTACATACTAAATAGGCATGGAATATTCTTAAACCTAACACGAAAGCATTACACTATGGGTTTGATTTACTTAATCCTTCATATATTCAGTCTTGGTTTAAAAGACCCTTCTCACTGAGAAAACAATTATATAATCCTAAGCAAAGCTGATTTATCATTTCAGTGGGCTGAGATCTCTGACCTGAGATTTTTGTGGGGATTTGGAGACTTGGTGCTGTAGTCATCTAGGAGGATTCTTCTGCAACAGTAGCAAAGGCAACATGAGTTCTATGACAGAGAATCAATGCCCTCCGAATGGGGCTGGTTATTTCATCATTTCTTTCAAATTAATCACTTTATTTTGGTAGGTGAGGTATAACTCAAAGTCAGGGTACATCTTAACTCAATAGGAATCATCTAATCTATCTATTGCTTGATTCTATGCTGAATTATTTTCACATTCCATTTAAATTAGAGCCTATTGAATTCTGCCTAACTAGAAAATGAGATTATTTCTGGCACTGGATCCAGTTGCTGAGCCAACAGGAGATGGGAAGTCAAATATAGCCAGTTACTGTGGAACTGGTGGAGAGATGAGATGCAAGCCACAGTATTTAAGAATGTGTTGAGAGGATCTGATAACTGTCATAAGTTAACAATGACATCTACTATTTTGAGCATTCCACACATCAGGCCTTATGCTAACCACTCTATTACATTAGCTCATTTTTCCACAATAACTTTATGAAGGTAAATGTATTTATTCCTAGTCTGTAATAAGGAAACTGACTCAGAGAGGGAAAGTGACCTGCCCAAAGTCACAAGTTTAGTAAGTGGCAGAGCCAGGATTCAAAAGAGTTATATGCCATTTTAAAGCTGTTAACTATCAATGGAGAAGGTTCTAGAAACTTTAGCTCTGGATTCATTTTCTCCTATCAACAGAATGAAGGGGAAATGAAACAATTCCCTGCGGATATGCTTTGTCCAGAAAGAAGGTTCAGGAGATGCATAGGCATGATGGAAATCCCTTGTCTAGCCAAGAGAGTTTGGATTCAAAAAAGAGACCCTGTGGTCAGAAGAGGCTTGGAGAAGGATTTCATGTTCTGGGGATAAATCAGCTGTATGCCTGACTGAGCTAAATAGGGACTCTGGATTCTTCTGCTTCATAACAAAACAAAAAGCAAATGTAAATCAGGTCTTTTCTGTTCCTTCCTCATTAGTGTTATAATTTCCTTTTTTGTGAATTCTTAACTTTAATAAAGTTCATAAAACAATGTGCACAACTTAATAGAATGAACATATGTACCCACATCCTGTCATTGTCCTCTTGGTCCATGCAGAATTCCTCCCTGGAAACAAACACCTTCATATGGTCATGGCTACCACTCTCATTCAATGTGTTTAAGACCATCTTCTACCTCCAAAGTTTTCCCAGGGTGGACTTAGGGCTGTGACTGATCCTCCCCGCAAAGAACCCACAGAGCTCCCCAGTGATGGGTATAAGATATAGGGATAAGGAGAAATCTAACAGGGGAAAGACTTTGATCTCCTATTCGCCCCTTTTATTTCCTGGAGCTTGTGACATGGAGATAACTCAGATCTGAGCTAACAGAGAAAAACAAAGAATCAAAACAATTGACACTGATAAATGTTACTTAATGGGGAAATCCTCAGTAGCAGTGGATGCCAATGAGTTATGACTTCCGAAGACCCCCACTGGATTCCATCTGCACGTAGACCCCTGCATTTCTAATAAGAGCCCCTTGGTGATATCTTCTGCTAAGAGACAACTTTCAACGCACATCTTTTTGGGAGAAACCAGACACCCCTCCTTTTGAAAGGGGAGGAACAATCTGCATATATGCCCATGAAGGTGAGAATAAAAAGGTTTTATGCTCCAGATTCAAGAAAAGAAGTCTGTCCTTTTGCTACAGTGCCACAGTGCAGGGAGTGTGCTGCCCGATCCAGGAGACACTGCTAATGTAGAGCACAATCCCATGGTGCCTCTCTAGCGCCAGGCACTGCCGTAGTGCAAGCTATTGTCATATTTGTCCCCTAATTAGGCGTGTGCACAGTCTATTCTTGCTCTCTTTCTCTCTGCACTCACTGGATCCAGTGCAATCTTTCAAAAGCACAAATCCGATTATCTAAATCCTCTTCTTGAAACTCTCCAAAGCTTGCTCGTTGTCTGTGATTGGCCTCCTCCTCGCCAGATGATTAGACCCCATGCAGCCTAGGCAGACTCATCTCACACCTGTTTCTCACTGATATTTTAGTTCCACCAGAGCATCAAGCTTCCCTCCTACCTCAAGGCCTTTGCAAGTGATGTTTACTCTGCCAGGAATGCACTTTTCTTCCTGCTTTGCTTAGATAACAACTATTTATCTTTTGGATCTCTATTTGAAAGTAACTTCTAGGGCTCCCCTGGTGGCACAGTGGTTGAGAGTCCTCCTGACGAAGCAGGGAACACGGGTTCGTGCCCCGGTCCAGGAAGATCCCACATACCGCAGAGCGGCTGGACCTGTGAGCCATGGCCTCTGAGCCTGCACGTCCGGAGCCTGTGCTCCGCAATGGGAGAGGCCACAACAGTGAGAGGCCCACGTACCACAAAAAAAAAAAAAAAAAAAAAGAAACTTCTATACAGAAATCATACCTGCTCTTCTGGACCAGACCAAGTTCTGTTCCCACTAAATTCTTTCTTTGTCCCCTGTACTTTCATAATTTCATATGGCTCTGATTAATGTTTCATCCCCAGCAGACTGTTAGATTCTAGAGAGCAGGGGCTGTGTTTTTTTTTCCACGCGGCATTTCCTGCTCAGTGTCTATCACAATGCTTAGTTTAGTAGGTAAGTGCTAAGTATTTTTTGGATGAACGGATACACGAAATGAAAAACATTGGATTTAAGAGTAGGCAATGTGTGTTATCATGAAAACTCCACTAATAACTACCGTGTGATCTTAGAGTTATAGAGTCTCTTGATCTCAGTTTCTTCTACTGAAAAATGAAGAAATTAAAGTAGATCATGTTTACTGTTGTTTCAGTTATAAAGTTCTCTGAGTACAGGCACACCTTGTTTTCTTGCACTTAGCAATACGAGAAATTGCTGCAGAATTCTGGGATGAATCGTTTGGAGAGAGTCAAGTTAGAATATTATCAGAAATATTTGAGATTGCTGACTGAGTCTGATGAGGTCAAACCTGGATGCCCCAGATAACTCTGGTAACACCCTGGCAGGCACAACGAAGGCTGTGCTCTTTGCCTTATGGTGGCCAGGAATGTGTTCTTAGGGGATGTAGCTGTGGCCTGGGTGCTGCATTTGCAAGTGGCCAACGCCTTGGAGGCCAGATGGGGCCAAGCAAATTTGGTGAAGTGTAAAACCTCAATTTGGTGCATATCTAATCCACAGGGGTTTTTTTAATTGCTTTTAAAAATGTTATTTTCTTCTCTATGGTGAAATCTGATATAATGTCGTAGAGCAAAATACTCCCCTCCACCCTTTTTTTATTTTAAGCTTTAGGGGCCGTTAAAGACATATTTTCTGTGCCATTAGTGTGTGTCCTCTAGATGGCAGAACAGGATTTCATTTTGCACTGTTGAATCCTCTTGGCTATTTAATTGAAGTTTCCTATTGCAGAAAGTTCTTAGTTATTTGGTAACTGAAAGACTCAATATGAGTTTAAAAATTTCTTTTCTTACAGATAACATCTCACCTATCCAAAGTCACAGGAATGAGAGGCAAGGTACATTAATGGAAAGCCTGAACAATACATTTTTATTTTTATTACTTAAAAAAAAAACCTATTTATTTATTTAATTAATTTTTGGCTGCATTGGGTCTTCATTGCTGCACAAGGGCTTTCTCTAGGTGTAGCTAGTGGGGGCTACTGTTCCTTGCGGTGCGCGGGCTTTTCATTGCGGTGGCTTCTCTTGTCGCAGAGCACAGCCTCTAGGCGCACAGGCTTCAGTAGTTGTGGCTCATGGACTTAGTTGCTCCAAGGCATGTGGGATCTTCCTGGACCAGGGCTTGAACCTATG
The DNA here is from genome assembly GCF_059928025.1 of Delphinapterus leucas. Lineage (NCBI taxonomy): Eukaryota > Metazoa > Chordata > Mammalia > Artiodactyla > Monodontidae > Delphinapterus > Delphinapterus leucas. Next base: position 16,114,519 of record NC_143130.1, on the reverse strand, counting down.
TCCCCTGCATTGGCAGGCGGATTCTTAACTACTGCGCCACCAGGGAAGCCCTGAACAATACATTTTTTAAAAGTCCAAAATATTTGATGTTCTCAAGTTGCATGTTATCTTGAATAAATTGCTAATTATCTTGCCAAAATGTAGATCCTGCTCTACCAGCTTTAAAGGATAGATAAGACCTGTTGTTAATCGACATTTATTGTTTCGACTTAATGAACATCACTGGAGTCCTTGAAAATTATTCTGTTACTCTCTAGGTTAAAAATGTTGTTACAAATGTAAGGCCAGAAACTATCAAATTCTTAGAGGAAAACATAGGCAGAACACTCTATGACATAAATCACAGCAAGATCCTTTTTGACCCACCTCCTAGAGAAATGGAAATAAAAACAAAAATAAACAAATGGGACCTAATGAAACTTCAAAGCTTTTGCACAGCAAAGGAAACCATAAACAAGACCAAAAGACAACCCTCAGAATGGGAGAGAATATTTGCAAACGAAGCAACTGACAAAGGATTAATCTCCAAAATTTACAAGCAGCTCACACAGCTCAATAACAGAAAAACAAACAACCCAATCCAAAAATGGGCAGAAGACCTAAATAGACATTTCTCCAAAGAAGATATACAGACTGCCAACAAACACATGAAAGAATGCTCAACATCATTAATCATTAGAGAAATGCAAATCAAAACTACAATGAGCTATCATCTCATACCAGTCAGAATGGCCATCATCAAAAAATCTAGAAACAATAAATGCTGGAGAGGGTGTGGAGAAAAGGAAACACTCTTGCACTGCTGGTGGGAATGTGAATTGGTACAGCCACTATGGAGAACAGTATGGAGGTTCCTTAAAAAACTACAAATAGAACTACCATATGACCCAGCAATCCCACTACTGGGCATATACCCTGAGAAAACCATAATTCAAAAAGAGTCATGAACCACAGTGTTCATTGCAGCTCTATTTACAATAGCCAGGACATGGAAGCAACCTAAGTGTCCATCATCAGATGAATGGATAAAGAAGATGTGGCACATATATACAATGGAATATTACTCAGCCATAAAAAGGAATGAAATTGAGCTACTTGTAATGAGGTGGATGGACCTAGAGTCTGTCATACAGAGTGAAGTAAGTCAGAAAGAGAAAGACAAATACCGTATGCTAACACATATATATGGAATTTAAGGGAAAAAAAATGTCATGAAGAACCTAGGGGTAAGACAGGAAGAAAGACACAGACCTCCTAGAGAATGGACTTGAGGATATGGGGAGGGGGAAGGGTAAGCTGTGACAAAGCGAGAGAGTGGCATGGACATATATACACTACCAAACATAAAATAGATAGCTAGTGGGAAGCAGCCGCATAGCACAGGGAGATCAGCTCGGTGGTTTGTGACCACCTAGAGGGGTGGGATAGGGAGGGTGGGAGGGAGGGAGACGCAAGAGGGAAGAGATATGGGAACATATGTATATGTATAACTGATTCACTTTGTTATAAAGCAGAAACTAGCACACCATTGTAAAGCAACTATACTCCAATAAAGATGTAAAAAAAAAATGTTGTTACATTTCCCTTTATGTTGCAAATTTGCTCACTGACACATTTTTTCCCCCAAAGAAATTTCAAAACTAAACTTTAGAATAGACCTGGCTTAGTTATTAGGAATTTTGGATGTCACATCCAAAAGATGGAATTTACATAAGGCTCCTTAAGCAATCATCATTTATAAGAGTTTATGATATTATGAAATGTCATCTCTGAGTACAGTTGCCATCAGGGACTATTAGCTTTCCCATCTCTTAATAACCTATTCCTACCAGGGAATATATTTTCCACAGCAGACACAATAAATACTTATACATATGAGCAGACTTAAATACAAGTCACATTCACAGCTTTGATCTGAAATATCCAAGGTGATGTACTTGAGAGTTCAAGTTTAATCTCTCTTTTACAGAGGATCATCTTTCTGCCGCAGAAAGCTTGGATCTCATGTTTCCCAAATGAAGATCATTCTTTCTCCACTAATAGGGAGGTAAAGTAATAAAGGCTAATTTCTGGATTTTAGTTTTACATACATTGAGGTCTGCGTTCTATATTTTTTGTTTTAGGTAGTAAAACAGTGCTTTCTCAGTCTCTGATAATTTTGCCCAAGACTGACTAAAATAAGCAAAAACGACACATAAATGTCGTCTAGAGTAATGACAGCTATGGCGTTTAAGAGAGCGTTGCTGAGGATTCTGGGGCCAAGTCTGGCTTCAGAAGGAAAGGACACTATGATTGATGAGCATTTTCTGTCATGTGAAAGAGTAGGGAGGAGGGACAGGAACACAAATTTGCCTTCTCGTCTGGGTTCTGGCTGCATTATCAGAGGGATTTCAAGTTCATTTCTTCAAAGGAATTCAACAATGTGACTGCATGATTAGGCTAGCTCCACTAAGAGGTCTTTTTGAGTCCACTCTGCTTATAGTTTAGGCTAGAGGTGAACAATTCCAAATTTCTAATCTCCTTATGCTTTTCTGAAGGCTTTGTCAGGCTTCTCACCAGTTGCTCGTTTTTGTTTTTTTGTTCTTCCCTGGTTAGCATGCAGGTAGAAGGTATTAGCTGGGAAAAATATTACACATTTTAAGGACCAGTAGCACTGATTCTTTTCAATTGAGGAATTTGGTCATTCATCTCAGCCACAGATACTTGTTTAAAAACTATTATGCAGCATGGCGCTTTGTTAGGTGAGGGATCCACAGTGCTGGGAAAAAACACCCTTGCCCTTCTGGAGTTTCCTTTTCGGTTTGAGCTCCTCTAAAATTACTTCATTGAATGGCTCTTCTGTGTCCACTTACTCAACCTATGTGCCAACAGTTATTCTAGGTGCTGTGAACACAGCAGTGACTAAAACAGACAAAGTTTCTGCTTTCCTAAGTCTTTCATTTTAGGGGAAAGAATAAATGAATATACATATGGTGTAATATCAGTGATACACGCTATAAAGAAAAACAGGAGAAGGTAACAGGAGTGGAAAACTGGTCAGGGAACGGCTCTCTGTGGATTTTTTAAATTTAAGCAGAGATATGAATAAAGTGAAGGAGACACCTATTTGACAACCTATGGAAGAGTGCAGAGGGGCAGTAAGTACAAGCTGAGGTTCTCGCTGGGTGAGTGCAATGATCATGGAGGGAGCCACATGATCCAATTCTGTTGAGCCCCTAAGGGGAAGTGGTAAGATAACAAATTAGACATGTAGCCAGATATGAAACCATGGTAAGGACTCTGGCTTTTATTCCAAGCCTTTTGGGGCATATTGGAGGGTTGTGAACAGGGGAATGGTACAATCTGAATTTGTGTTAAAAGATTCACATCGATAGAGTAAAGGCCAGGGAGGAAATGAGAGTAAGCATGGAGACCAGATAATAAAACTCTATTGTAAAGAGTGATAAAAATTATCATAAAATTCTATTTTAAAATATTTTAATACTTTATATACAATTATATATATATACTATTGTCAAAATACTTAGAGGTTAAATCCACACACTTTTTAAGAAATTCTAAGCTTGCTAGCCCTTGTCTTATGTTGTCTAACTCAAACATCTATATATATATCACATGATATTCTAGAATTTAAAGGACATATAAAAAACAGTTATTTCTTTCTTTTTTTTTTTTGGCCACACCATGTGGCATGTGGGATCTTAGTTCACTGACCAGGGATCGAACCCGCGCCCACCTGCAGTGGAAGCATCGAGTCTTAACCGCTGGCCTGCCAGGGAAGTCCCCAGTAATTTCTTAATTTAGGTACAAAAGAAACACCCAGGCCCCTCACCAGACTGCATAGACACCAATGATGCTCAGTTTGAGATTACGGGGGACAAGTGAAAATATGTCCAGGCCTCAACAAAACCTACATCTGGGCACCTGAAGGTCTAAGCAGTTTGGCTGGCAGTTCCAAGAATATATAGGGTGTTAAGAAAGAATATTAATTGTTATTATTACAAACCCCCAATTTGAACATGGTAGTAGGATTATTTGACCTTCAAGTTGGAAAACAAAGATAAAAGTTTCCTCACAGTGATATTTGCTGAGGTTTTGGGAGTAGGGGGGCAATGCTGTCATTAGTGTTATTTGCAAATATTTCTAGTTCATTCCCATTCTGGGCACATGAGAAAAATGGGACTTTCTGACTCCTTGTGATTGGGAAGCCACATTAGTAATTCTGACCAATGAACTGAGAGTAGAAATAATGCCCATCACTTCTGGGCCAAACTTTTAATGCTCATACAAGATATTCCAGAACTGTTTCCTCTGGCACGGAGACCAATGCTTGGGGTAGTGTTTCCCAATCAGCTTGAGTCTCATAGCAGCAACAATGAGCAAATTCTACCCCCCTGCCCAAACTCCTTCCCTCCATCTCAGCTCTGGAGGACATATAGTAGGAACAGGAAATGAATCTTGGTAGTTTTATGCCACTTAAAATTTAAGATTACTTGTTAGTCCATATAACCTACATCCTAATAGGGGCAACAAAGTTCTCTATGAGTGGAAATACCATTTAAGTGTCATTGCTAATAAATTGTCACACTTTCATTCAATTTGGCTAATAGGCCCTTTCACTTATCCAAAGATACTGTTATTGACAGAGTCGTTATCAGGTGGGATTTTAAAAACCTTCAAGTCCTGTAAGAGAGTTATTAGGAAAGTATCTATAACATAACATAGCACTAGATAGCTGAAGAAAAGCCCTACTTCTTACTTTTTAGATGACTTACAACTTGGATCTACTGCAGTTTTCAAAGATTGAGTCTTCACTATTTCCGTCATCTTTGGGCCACGTTCAACATCATGACCAGAAAAGAAAGTCACACCCGAGGTTCCAAAACTTAACTGATTCATAGCACTTAAGTGACCCTACTGGCCTAAACTTGAAAAGAAAATATGAAACAAAATATAAGAGTTGAAAAAGGATAACCCCAAATAACATGGCCTGGAAGAACAGCTGTGGTAAGCAGCCTCCAAGATGGCCCCCGAGTGACCACTGCCTCCTGGCGTTCATGCCTTTGTGTAATGCTCACCCCTTGATCGTGGGTTGGACTTAGGGATTCACTTCTAATGAATAGAAAGTGACATATGTGACTGCCATTTCTGAGATTAGGTTACAAAAGACTGTGGCTTCCATCTTTGGTTGCCCTCACTTGCTCTGAGGAAAAAGCCAGCGCCTGTGTGGTGAGCTGTCCTATGGTGACACACTTAGCAAGGAACTGAGGGAGGCTTCCAGCCCACAGCCAGTGAGGAACTTGGATCCTCAGCCCAACAACCTGAGAGGAACTGAATCCTGCCAATCACCATGTAAGTGACCTGAGAAGCAGACCCTCCTCTAATCAGACCTTCTCAATGTGTCCTCACCCCAGGCGCCAGTGTGACTGCAAGCTCAGGAAAGGTCTTAAGCCAGAGGCACACAGCTAAGCCACATCCAAATTCCTGATCCACAGAAACTGTGAGATAATGAATGTTTGCTGTTTCAAGCTGCTAGGTTTTAAGGTCATTTGTTACGTAGAAATAAACAATACAATACTTTAAGTATATCCTAGCATACAATGCCAAAGAATAAAAATGCAAAGCTATGGGTTTCTGAGCGTATATTTAAAAAGTGTCTGGACTAAATCCAATTATCATAAAGGAAATAGTCCTTTTAGCTAAACCATCAAGACTATGTGTCAAAAAGCAGAATTGCTTGATAAGACCAAACTGTACCGTGGTAGAAACAGTTAACACTCATATCCACATTTTCCCTCTTCATTTCTCATCTTTTCTTACAGTTGGATTCACCATGTTATGAGTTCTGTCCCATGGAATGTAAGTAGAAGTAAACTGTTTTACTTCTGGGTTTATTTCTTCCCCCAATATTTCAACTAATCTTTAAGCCAGGAGATGGCAAGACTCCAGGATAGAAGAGGCATGTGGCAAGAGGGAGAAATAAACTTGAATTAAGCCACTAAGATTTCAGGTTTTATTTGTTACCATAGTGTAGCCTATTGCAGATCCTGGTTACTATACCCAGGAATAGCCACAATGCAGTTTCTAAGTATTCTGACTTATCTATATGTGGATACAGTTATCACTAGTCCAATTTGTAGGACAGATTGTGTATTTTCGTTTTTCTCCAATTGAGAAGGCTCTTCTCGTCCTCCACAATGATCTGGTTACATAGTCCAGAGGGGACTGAGATGCAGTCTGTGCCATGGAAATTGATGTCACTTGCATTTCCTGCTCATTTCCATCTAAACTTGACAACTGGTTTACTTGTATATGAAACTTCTGTATTTTTAATATTATTCTGTGTGCTTCTTTGCTTTCCCTTTAGGATATAGTTAAATTCTTGGATCGCTTCAGCTCTTTAGAAGCTGACAAATGGTCAAAGTATCTGCTTTAATAAAGAATCATGTGCTTTAGGGAATTCCCTGGTGGCCCAGTGGTTAGGACTCTGCACTTTCACTGCCAAAGGCACGGGAATTATGTGCTTTAACAAAGAACATTCCTTCCTAGCCTTGATTGGTGTGGAAACAACCCCATATAAAAGGTGGGGCTTTTGGTTTCACTTTTATCTTTTAGGCCACATTTATACACCTGGGTGTCTAGACATGGAATGTTCTATGGAGAAAGCCCTATGATATCATGTTTCTAAAAGCAACTGTCTCCTGGTGCCAATTCACAGCCACCTGTAAAAGTGCATCAACATGCTTGAATTCATCCATTCATGTTTCATCAACTAATTCAACAAATATTTATCAAGTGCCTAAAATGTGACGGGCCCTATGGTAAGGGTTAGGGATGAAAAGATAAAGAAGACTGGGTATCAGCCATCATGGACCATATAGGTCACGGGAAAGAGACGTGCTGAAAAACCATTACAAGTATGAAGAGCATTACAGAGGAGGCCTGGGGGCAATAGTGAAAGTGTAAGGGTGTGAGGGAAGGAAACCTGGGTAAGGGGGCGCTGTCTGAGATAATCACTGTGAGGGAGTGATGTTTAAATTGAAATTAAAGGAGAAGTGGAGTTAGCTTTTGGGGGGAGAGCATGGAGAATGTTCCAGGTTGAGAGGAGGACCAGTGTGATGGCTCTGAGGCGAGGAAAAACTGAATGAGTTAGAGGAACTGAAATAAGACCGGGATGGAGGCAGGTGGATCTTCCAGGGCCTAATACTGCCAACAGCATCTTATCATGGTCAGAGAAGCTTTGCAGAAGAAATAGACTCCTGACTAGAAGTTTCCAAATTCAACAGAGAAAATGAAAGCATTTTTTCCTTTCTGAATTCTGACTGCTCTCTTCAATATTGTCCGTGTTCTCGAAAATGAAGTTGATCAAATGCATTCTTTTCTTTTTTTTCTTTCTCAAGTTTCACTGATGGTTGAGCTGATTGTATCAATACTTGGCTCAAGCTCCCCATTCCTGGACATTTTATTTATTTAGAAGCATCAGTGACATACTAACACGTTGGGGAAGTTGAGAGGTTAAATGGTCAAGCTTTAAACAGGTGTAGAATAAATTCTGTGGTAAAGATGATGCTTACTTTTCACTGTGGAGGTTAATCAGAGGATTCAAAGTCCTTGTAAAATTCTCACTCTAAAGCCATGTTTGTGTCTCTCCTCTGACCCTGGAAACTCTCATCCTCAAACTTTAGTCAAAACACAGTCTTTTACTTTTTCCTGATTTCATTCTGGAAAACAGGAGAGCTACCAAAATGTTCTATTATTCTGTCTGCACTATGTGACTATGTTTGCTAGTGGCCTGGAAATGAATCAACTGGACTGTTTTAGAAAGGATCTCTTTGCAAAAGCAAACCGTAGAATAATATGAGAGTATTTTGTTTGATGACAATCAGTGATTGGCAAGGCCATGTGGCCTGAAACATGGAGACTGCCAGGTGCCATCCACCAAATCCTGGGTGCCAAGAGTGATTTGCAGAATGACACTGCTTCTCCCTGGGCTCACCTACATGTTGCGGTGGACACCCTGTGCCGGCAGCTCACTTATCAGGAAGCAGTGCCATTCGCATCGATAATGTCTGCAATTAGAGCATATTAGTCCTGATTGAAAGTGAGCTGTCAAAGGTATCATGTAACCTGAGGAAGAGAAATAACATCTGGAGTCCTGTCATCTCAGTGGAACAGAGTAACGAAAACCTGGGGGAGAGTAAATGTGAGCTTTTGTAAACAAGAAGTTGTGGGGCATTTTCTTTAGAGATCAAATTCCGAATAACTTCGTAGATCTTTAACAATACTAGTTAGCATTTATGGAGTGCCACAGGGATGGTGCTAAATGTTTACAGGTGTGAATTCCAAAACTCACCACAGCCCCATGAGAGTCATTCTTATTCTCATTTTACATTTGGAGCTTTAGAAACAGAGGATGAATCAATGAATCAACCACCCATACAGGGCCTAAGGATGTGGGGAGGCTGAGGCTGGAGTGACTGACAGTGACACTGGACCCAGGTCTTTTGGTTCTCCACCCATATCTCTTTACCCTGCACCATATTTCCAGTTCACCAACAGAAACCAAGGGGACAGGGACTTTCCTGGCGATCCAGGGGTTAAGACTCTGTGCTTCCACTGCAGGGGGCACGGGTTTGATCCCTGGTCAGGGAACTAAGATCTGGCATGCTGCATGGTGCAGCCAAAAATAAAATAAATAAATAAAGTCTCTAAAAAAATTGTTCTCAGTATGAAAGAAAGAAAAGGAAGGAAGGAAGGAAGGAAGGAAGAAACCAAGGGGAGGAGGACCCTGAAGTTTCATGAAAAATAGCAAGCAAAAGGCTGGCTAGATATAAGAGGACTAGGTGCTCATCTGTATGAGTTTTTACCAAGGATATGTTGGGAGGAAGAAATTTTCCTCTTATGCTTTTAGCTTCCTCTGGCTGGTCTAAGAATTAAACTGAACTGAGACAGATTAACAGGAGAAAATCAAAGTTTAATAGCTTGTTTACATGGGAGAGACCCAGGAAAGCTGATTAACTTACCAAAATGGCTGAAACCTTCACCCTTAAGTACCACCTTCAGCTAAAGACAAAGAGGACATTGAGGTAGAGATTTGGGGCTTTAAACGGGGAGGAAGGCAATTGACATGGAAAAGCAAATGTTTGGTAAACAAATGTTTGCTGGGCCTTGCAGAGACAGTGGGACACACAGAGGAATTTTAACAAACAGACTTTGCTAGGTTCCTTTCTGTCTACCACACCTAGCTTATGCTATAGTTATCTATGGTGATAGCTCTAGTCCAGTAATAGGCCCTTAATCTAAATTCTGTAGGCAGCTAAGGGGGAAGGTCAAAGTTTCCTTCTGAGCCTTTTGGGCCTTGTTTGTTTTCAGCTCAAAATAATCCACATGCCAGAGACATTTTGGGGTGGCAAGTTTTGCTTCCCTACAGATGAGATGCTTGGACATCCCCAGATATTTTCTTCTACCTGCTAACTGACGCTTGAAATTCCAAAGCCTTCAGCCTCAGGCTCTAATCTTGTCAAAGTATTTTTTTTCCTCCTGTTATAATGCAGGAAGGGTAGATCTTTAAGCTCTAAATCTGTCATGGTATTTGTATAATATGAACGAAAGGCAAGAGATCTAGTTTTCCCAGGAAAAGGGGGCACTGGGAAAGAGTGGAAGAGGCTATAAACAAGAAAGAAAAGGAGGAACACAAAGTAGGAGCATTTGTTTAGACTACAATGTGAGTGGTGTGCCCAGAAGTGCCCAACATGGTGGTGGGCAGGGAGTCGGGGCAAAGTGTGTGTGTGTGTGTGTGTGTGTATGTGTGTGTGTCTGTGTGTTTGTGTTCAATTGAAGGTGACCTGAGGACATATTTTGCTTCCTTGTCAAATACTTATTGCAGTTTTTGAGGCATTTCCATGCTCAACTTTAAAATTTGCCCTACTATTACACTGGGCTGAATTTAAGAAGGTTTCTGAAACCTGAGCTGACCTACATATTCCCTACCGTCAAATAATCTTAACAACTTCTCCATGTTGTGACCACAGAGAACGTACGTGACATCAATACTCAGCATTATTCCATTTGGTTAAAAAAGGAAAAATATAAACTATCAGCCTCAATAGTTTATGAATATTTTATTGAGATTTGATTAGAATGGGAAAATTTTAAAAATTTGCTTAGCATCAAAGTTATAAAAAATTAGTCTTTTAAAAATTGTTCCTACAAACAACGTGCTTTGAATTATTACAAAGCAGAAAAAAACAAGGGCTATGTTAGGGCCAGATGACAGAAAACGAAAGCTACATGTGGTTTTTCTAGGAAGCATTTCCAAAGGGGCATTGATGGCTAGGTACATGCTTTTGATTAAATTCACTGAGTTTCCTCTGTTGTGGCTACAATCCTGAGCTGGTTACTAAATGTGTCGCTTTCACGGAGATTTGTGTATTAAAAACCACAGAAAGGTGTTCTCTGAATATGTCATATTATATGAATATTTTATAACATTATGTGAATGTTGACCATTTTGGATATGGATTTTAACATCAAGATAATTACACCCATTGTACCTAGTGTGGGCATCCAAAGGTTAGCAAGATGGAAACTACATTTCATTCGCCAGTTCCTGAAGGTCCCTTCTCCTTGCGGCACGTGTGAAAAGCCCCTTTACTGAACTGTATTTCACTGACAAGTATAGACATTAGAGTCAAACTGCCTGGATTTGAATTCTGGCTCCATCATTCATTAACTGCTCAACTTTGGGCAAATTATTTAACCTCTTTGTGTCATGGTTTGCTTCTCTGTTAGAATGAGAACGATAACAGTGCCTACCTTGTTGAATTGTGACAATTAAATGAGATAATATACACTAATTGCATGGCACATAGTAAGTTTTTAATAAATATTTATTATTACTATTGCCCTTTCTAGTTTTCTTTTCCTAACCCTTCTCCTCAATCTGCTCTCCATCACTCTTGCATCAAACATTTCTTAAAATACCTTATAACATTTACTGTTTGATCTTTAAGTTTCCCTCCAACTATGAGCTTAAGGTTCCAGGATTCTTTTACATGTCAGGCATTGCAATAGGTATGCTGGGAAGTACAAGATGAGTAGTAAGATGTGTTCTCTACTCTCCGATTACAGCCCTGCAAAGGAGGTAGGACAGTCTTAGCTAACTGCTGCATTAGGCAGAATGTGATGTGTTCTTACAAAAGTATAAAATGCATTGGTAATACTGGAAGAGGGAGGAAAGATAAATTTCAATAGGAGAATAAAATATGATCCAGGAAAGCTTTTCAGCCAGAGTGGACTTTGCATTAAAACTTGAATGAGGACGTTTTAAGATGACGAAACACGTGAGCAAAGGCACTGAGGCCGGAAAGCAAAGAATGAGTCTGGAGAATTTGAGTAATTCTTTGAAACTGGAACCTATGTAATGATGGTGGGCAATGCAGCCTAGGAATTAGTGATTCCTAGAGAATTAGCATGTAGCATGACATGCTAAGGACTTTGAAATTTATTTTACTCTTAATGAGAAGCCATCAAAAGTTAAGAACAAGGAGGGGCAAAATAGCTCATTGTTTTTTCTTTCTTTCCGTTCTATTCCCTCTCCTGTTCCTTCTTCATCTTCACCACTAATTAAAGGGTTGCTTTTCGTTAAAGCACTAGGTCAGTCCCACCTAGTCCTTCTCTTTGCCTCACTAGACTTGCCATAACTCTCTGCACAGGGAGCACTGTATCCTCTGTTAAGGTTGTTTACTCTCCTTGGGGATATTAACTTAAATCTACATATTCTCAGTGACAGATGCAAAAAGAACATTCTCGATAATATATATTCTAATGACTTGAGCTTCTTCAATGATTAGTTTTTGAATAAAAACATTGTAGATCAAATTGGCCTTGGGTCAAATGTTGATAATGTAAACTAATTAGTGGATTTTGGTTTATATTAGCATAAAATAGGCATTCTTTTGAAATAGTGCTCCCTTTTTGAGTACTCGCATTACAACTCTATAACAAGCACAAGTTTAAGGTCACCACGTATGGAAAGAAAATTGCATTCTGAATCTACAAAAAACAATGAGATTTTCTGTTTTACAGTTGACCCTTGAACAACACAGGGGTTATGGGTGCTAACCCCTGCACAGTCAAAAATCCACATATAACTTTTTTTGTGTGTGTGCGGTACGCGGGCCTCTCACCGTTGTGGCCTCTCCCGCTGCGGAGCACAGGCTCCGGACGCCCAGGCTCAGCGACCATGGCTCGCGGGCCCAGCCACTCCGCGGCATGTGGGATCCTCCCGGACCGGGGCACGAACCCGCATCCCCTGCATTGGCAGGCGGACTCTCAACCACTGCGCCACCAGGGAAGCCCCACATATAACTTTTGACTCCCCCTAAACTTAACTACTAACAGCTTACTGTTGACCAGAAGCCTTACCGATAACATTAACAATTAACACGTTTTGTATGTTATATGTATAATATACTGTATTCTTACAATAAAATAAGCTAGGAAAAAGAAAATGTTATTAAGAAAATCATATGTAAGATAAATACATTTACAGGACTGTACTGTGTTTATTGATACTGTAAGTTTACCAAGCCTCTTTAAAAGATGAATTCTGTCTGTACCTACATCAATATTGTCTTATATGATACAAAACACTGTAGATGTTGTACATATTACAACACTAGACAAAAAAAATGAAAAGATAATGTGAAAAAGAAATTCATATTTATTTACAGGTATAACGATTCATGCATTGATAACAAAAAGGCAGCAATATGCTTGCTTTATGGTCGCCTGGTGTCATTGGTATGATTGCTTCACTGTAGCTTATACACTAATGAATGGTTATAAAACTTTTATGGCAGACAGCATTACAGTCATATTCATAATACAGTATTGGAAATATCGTTACATTAAAAAAAAATCACTTACCTGTGATGATCGGTTGATAAGCAGTTTCTCTAATTATGAGACAGAGGCATAATGTCTGGTAATGTAATTCTCTGGAGGCATAGTTACAAAACAGTAAAAAACAGATGCATTATTAATTTTATATTAAATATCACTTACTTTATGCCTGTATAAAGATAGACTAGTGTATACCTATATTTTATGCATTCATGACAAACCTTTTTCTTAATGTTTTTGATATTTCTAGGCTACACAGTTAGTCTGCAAACTTTTTCAAATTGTCACAAATCTCCAAAAAGTTTTCTAATACATTTATTGAAAAAAATCCGCGTATATGTGAACTCACAATTCAAACCCTTATTTTTCAAGGGTCAACTGTATTTCCATGTAAATTGATTCTTTGGTCAGTATTACAGTTTAGTATAAAAATATAAAATTTCCAAACTCTTGCTTGAGTAGGACTCTATTTAATGCCCCCAAATTTAGCTGTATTCTATTAAAGTAATCAAATAAGGAGACCATTAGACTGAGGTGGCTCTAATACCTTGGGAACCTATGTAAGCAAACAGAAACCTAAGCCAGAGGCAATGCACTCGAATCTAAGGAAAGGAAACTTAGGAACAACCGATCACAAACAGCCAATTAGGTTTTCCCAAATAAAGCAGCCAAGTACGCTATAGCCAATCACATAATTTCCTTGCTCTACTTCTGCTCTGTCCTAGAAAAGCCTTTTTCCTAGATTCTATCCATGGAGTGCTCCTAACCGCTTTCTATTTGGCACTGCCTGATTCAAATGGCTGTTTGCTCAAATAATCTCTTGTAAATTTAATGTACCTCAGTTCTGTCTTCTTGTTTCCTTAGAAAGTATGAACCAGACTTCACCTGTTTCCGTATTTTTCTGCCTCCTCAGCAACTCTCTTAACCTCCCTGGTCTGTTTCCTTGTCTGTACCGGAGTAATCATAAAAGCAGCTACCTCATCGAAATGTGATGATTAAGTAAATTTGATTATTAAGTAAGTTATGTATACTAAGCTTTTTGAATATGCCTGATATAGCAAACTCTGTGTGCCAGTAAATCTACTACTTTATCAATAAAGATGAAGTTGTTTTCTTTACTCGGTAAATTGTATTCATTACCCAACTTCAATCTTTTTTTTAAAAATATACTTTTTTTTTTTAGAGCAGTTTTAGATTTATAGGAATGTTGACCAGAAGCATAGGGAGTTCTCCCAAAACCACCTTCCCACACATGCACAGCCTTCCTGACTGCCAGCATACATCACCAATATGAGACATACGTTATAATCGATGAACCTACATTGACAGGATTTTTGACGGCAGTGAAACTAGTCTGTATGATACTGTAATAGTGAATACAGGTCATTATACACTTGTCTGAACCCTTAGAATATACAACACCAAGAGCTAACCGTAACGCAAGCTGTGGACTTTGGGTGATGATGTGTTCATATAGCTTTATTTTTTTATTTTTTTGAATTTTATTTTTTTATACAGCAGATTATTAGTTATCTATTTTATACATATTAGTGTATATATGTCAATCCCAATCTCCCAATTCATCCACCCCCCTGCTGCACCCCACTTTCCCCCCTTGGTGTCCATATGTTTGTTCTATACATCTGTGTCTCTATTTCTGCCTTGCAGATTGGTTCATCTGTACCATTTTTCTAGATTCCACATATATGCATTAATATACAATATTTGTTTTTCTGATTATGACTTACTTCACTCTCTATGACAGCCTCTAGGTCCATACACATCTCTACAAATGACCCAATTTCATTCCTTTTTATGGCTGAGTAATATTCCATTGTATATATGTACCATATCTTCTTTATCCATTCATCTGTCGATGGGCATTTAGGTTGCTTCCATGACCTGGCTATTGTAAATAGTGCTGCAATGAACATTGGGGTGCATGTGTCTTTCTGAATTATGGTTTTCTCTGGGTATATGTCCAGTAGTGGGATTGCTGGGTTGTATGGTAGTTCTATTTTTAGTTTTTTAAGGAACCTCTATCCTGTTCTCCATAGTGGCTGTATCAATTTACATTCCCACCAACAGTGCAAGAGGGTTCCCTTTTCTCCACACCCTCTCCAACATTTGTTGTTTGTGGATTTTCTGATGATGCCCATTCTAACTGGTGTGAGGTGATACCTCACTGTAGTTTTGATTTGCATTTCTCTAATGATTAGTGATGTTCAAATTGCCTATATTGGAAATACACTATTTCTTTTATTTTTTCTCTTTTAACATCTTTATTGGAGTAAAGATGCCAGTGTCCTTGTCCCCGAGGTGAGCCACATCCACCCCCTGCCTCTGCAGGACACCCTCCAACACTAGCAGGTAGGTCTGGTTCAGTCTCCTATGGGGTCACTGCTCCTTCCCCTGGGTCCTGATGTGCACACTACTTTGTGTGTGCCCTCCAAGAGTGGAGGCTCTGTTTCACCCAGTCCTGTCGAAGTCCTGCAATCAAATCCTGCTAGTCTTCAAAGTCTGATTCTCTGGGAATTCCTCCTCCTGTTGCCGGACCCCCAGGTTGGGAAGCCTGACATGGGGCTCGGAAACTTCACTCCAGTGGGTGGACTTCTGTGGTATAAATGTTCTCCAGTTTGTGAGTCACCCATCCAGCGGTTATTGGATTTGATTTTATTGTGATTGCGCCCCTCCTCCCGTCTCATTGTGGCTTCTCCTTTTTCTTTGGACGTGGGGTATCTTTTTGGGTGAGTTCCAGTGTCTTCCTGTCGATGATTGTTCAGCAGTTAGTTGTGATTCCATCGCTCTCGCAAGAAGAAGTGAGTGCACGTCCTACTACTCCGCCATCTTGAACCAACCTCCCATGTGGGTTTATTGATTGAAACAGATGTGGGGGATGTTGGCAGTGAGGGAAGCTGGCATGAGTGGGGCAGGGTGTATATGGGAAATCTCTGTACCTTCCTCTCGGTTTTGCTATGAACCTCAAACTGCTCTAAAAAATACAGTCCATTTTTTAAAAATCCTCTATGCCGGAACTTTTCATCTTTCCCTCCCCCTACTCTCTGTCAAGCACTGATCTTTTTACTGTCTTCATAGTTTTGCCTTTTCCTGAATGTCATATAGTTGGAATCATACAGTCTTTTTAGATTGCCTTAGTACGTCATATACATTTAAGTTTCCTCCATATCTTCTCATGGCTTGACAGCTAATTTCTTTTTAGCACTGAATAATATAGTTAATTGTATGGATGCCCACCGTTTACTAAATCCTTAACCACTTACTGAAGAACATCTTGGTTGCTTCCAAGTTTTGGCAATTATGAATAAAGCTGCTATAAAAATCTGTGGACTTCCCTGGTGGCACAGTGGTTAAGAATCCACCTGCCAATGCAGGGGACATGGGTTTGAACCCTGGTCCAGGAAGATCCCACATGCCACGGAGCAACTAAGCCCATGCACCGCAACTACTGAGCCTGAGCTCTAGAGCCCATGTGCCACACTACTGAAGCCCGTGCGCCTAGAGCCTGTGCTCTGCAAAAAGAGAAACCACCACAACGAGAAGCCCGTGCATCACAGTGAAGACCCAATGCAGCCAAAAAATAAAAATAAATAAATAAATAAAAATAAAAACTGCTATAAACATCTGTGTGCAGACTTTTGTGTGGACATAAGTTTTAAACTGATTTGGATAAATACTAAGGGGCACAATTGCTAGACTGTATTGTAAGAGTACGTTCAGTTTTATAAAAACTGTTAAACTGTCTTCCAAAGTGTCTGTGCCATTTTACATTCCCACCAGCAGTGAATAAGAGTTCTTGTTGTCCCACATCCTTGCTAGCATTTAGTGTTGTCAGTGTTTTGGATTTTGGCCATTCTAATAGATCTGTAGTGGTATCACATTGCTGTTTAATTTGCAATTCCCTAATGATGTAAGGTGTTGAGCACCTTTTCATATGATTACTTGTCATCTGCATATCTTCTTTGGTTAGGTGTCTATTCTTTTGCTCATTGCTTAATTAGTTTATTTGCCTTATTGTTGAATTTTAAGGGTTTGTTGTATATTTTGGATAACAGTCCTTTATCAAGTATATCTTATGCAAATATTTCTCTCAGTCTGTGGCTTGTTTTCTCTTTCTCCTGACCTAAGTCAATCTTTTAAATTAAAAAAAAATGTTTTTAATTAGAAAAACATTAAATTAGAAACTTAAAACAGAGTGACAAGAAACAACATTTGAACAACCAAAGAAGGGTGTGGTGTTTTGGTTTATATTTTTAAATTTTTGCTGAAAAATACTAAGTGGCTTGATTGCTTTTCTAGCCCTTTTTTTCCTAATTAAAAAAAAATTTTTGGCTGTGCTAGCATGTAGTATCTTAGTTCCCCGACCAGGTCCAGGATCGAACCTGCACTCCCTGCATTGGATGTGTGGAGTCTTAACCGCTGGACCCCCAGGGAAGTCCCCGCTTTTCTAGTCTTTTAAAGAAGATTTGTATTTTGAAATAATTTTAGATGTGCAGAATTGCAAAGTTATCAGAGTCCTGGTTTACCCTTCCCCCCAGCCTCCCTTAATGTTAACATCTTACATAACATTGATACATAATCACAACTAAGAAATTAACATCAGAACAACACTTAGCTAAACTGCAGACTGTTAGGATTTGACCAGCTTTTCCACTAATGTCCTTCTTCCATTCCAGGATCCCACAGAGGACATCACATTGCATTATTTGTTACATCTCCTTAGTGTCCAGTCTTTTATGGTTTCTCTGTCCCTCCTTGTACTTCATGATTTTAACACTTTTACCTGAGTACCAGTCAGGTATTTTGTAGAATATGTCTCAATTTCTCATGATTAATTGGACTGGGGTTATGGAGTTTGGGGAAGAATACCACAGAGGTAAGGTGACCTTCTGATCTTGACATATTAATGGGGACACGACATCAACATGACTCATACTGTTGATATTAACCTTGATCATTTGGTTAAGGTGGTGTCTGCCAGGTTTCTCTCCTGTAAAGTTACAAAATTTCCCACTCCATGTTCTGTTCATTAGAGGCTAGTCACTAAACCTGGACCCCATTCCACCTCCTGGAACCGTAGTAATTAACAGGCACCACAATAATTAATAAATACTGTGGGGTGATACTTTGAGGCTATGCTAATATCCTGTTTCTCCTTAAAGTTTTGCCCACTAATTTTAGTATCCATCAGTGGAATTTTCCTGCAGCAATAACAACTGTAGCATTCTAATGATGGTTTTCTATTTCTGTCATTTCTGCTACATTTATTTTTGGAATCCTTCTGTAAAAAAAGTTTTGTTCCCATTTATTTATGTATTCAATCATTTACTCATGTCATAGATATTTATTTTATTCTTTGTGTTATCATCTACTACTACTGTTTATTGCTTTGCTCAAATTTTCCCAGCTCTGGGCACTGGGAGATCTTTAAGGTTGTCTCCTGTATCCTGTTCACATGTCCCCATCCTGCTGCATTTTTTTTTTTTTTTAACTCATCTCGAGTACTTTCTTACACTCTAGCCTCAAAAGATGCCCATTTTATATTTTCCCTGCCCCACATTCGGAGGACTGGCTAGAAAAAATGTGTATACATATATATGTGTATACATACATATGCACACTCATACACACAAATACAGCAGTGTCTATTTCTACATCTCTTCTCATGTATGTACATATTAAAAATCATGAGTTGACACCAATAACCCTTATTCCAATTCAACACCTGGGTTCTTTATGGCTTTCCAACTTTCTGTATCTGTAAATTCCTTGTCCGATAGTGAGAAACCTGGCTTCCATTAACCCCGATAGGTTGACTTGTTTGCTCAACCCCCTTCTATGATCCCAATCTCCTGACCACACTGCTGTCTCCCCAGTCCACCACTTCTGCACCTCTTCCCTCAAAGGCCTCAGTGCTGCTAATTCCCCACAGGAAAGGGGAAGGAGGAGAGGAGCCTGCTATTTTGAAGAACGTGTTTCAACAGACAAGACTCCAGAGAGACCCACACAGCCATCTTGGGATTTAGTCCTGGGGACTGAAAACCACCCAGGCAATGTGTTTTTCCCATGAAGGCTCTGAGGAAAATGTTCGTTATATTTTTTATCTGGAGCCTCAGGTTTTCGCCTGTCAACCTGCCCTAAGACACTTTCACTTATCAAGGCAGGTGCTACTTCAGAGATCCTGGGAAGAATTTCCTTCAGATCACAATGTAATTTTCACTTGACCCATGGTTCCTAAAGTCACCTCAACGTGGGTAGAAGAAAACCTTTCGTCCCCAAGCAGCATCTGAAATGGACACAACCTGCCTCACATTGACCCCTTTATTTGTTTCACCAACTAGCCCAGACCTGCACTTTGACATCCTGATTAGGACCAACTCCGGCATCTGCCTGTTATGCCTTCTCAGCTGCTCCCATCTGCTTGTTATGTCTTCTCAGCTGTAGATGACATTCCCCCCTACCCCCAAGTAGGAGCCCTGTTGGGGTTGACCATGAGAACAGCCCCTATTGAGCCAGGCCTGGCTTTCCTGCCCGGATGCTCTTCTCTGTCATCAACCCCATGCCAATCCTGGCTCTGAAGGGTGGAGCCTGTGACAGTCTATAGTCACGAATGTAATTTAAAAGTCAAAAGTTAGCTTAGATGAAACAGCCACGGAAGTCTGTTCTCAAGCAAATCGGATCCTGGTAGGGTCAGTAAATTAGCATTTTTCTCTGAGTCAGTTTCGCTTGAACTAATTTAGTGTTCCTTTGCTCACCACCCTTTGTTGGATTTTCTCAAGCTTTCTGTGACTCATTGAAAACACATACTTGTGCCTCTCTTCATACATTACTTAAAGATCAGCATGTCAGCAAATAACTTTTTAGCAGAGAGCTAGTGAAATGTAGGGATGACTGACAATTGCTCAATGTCTAGGAAAAACACATTACCCAATAGAGCACGTTGGGAAATGAGTATAGAGGCTTGAAAGCCTTAATCTGCAATTCTAGGTCTGAATGCAGAGTGGATTAATATAAAAATGGAGAGTGTGCCTATTGATTGATGGAAAAAAATCAGGATATTCCTTTCGTGCAGTATTCATTAAGCACTGACAAAGCCACCGTTTCACCATATTTTGGCTTTTCTTATATGTCATCAGAGACAGAAATTAAATTTTTTTATTTGGGCCTGTTGGATCTGAATGATGAAAATACTAGCAAATTAGCTAAAAAATTTACAGTGCTGTTTGGCATTGTGAGAGCTGAGATTTTAGAAAGGGGATGTGTGGAAAAGGACTGGGTAAGAGGAAGAAGTCATTAAAGTTACAAAGATAGCACTTTGAGGGAAGATTGAAGTGTAAGGAAGAAAAATATGGCAGTGCTTGTTGCATGGTGATTCTCCTCTAGCTGATCCACATTCAAATACTGAGCCTCTTCCCTGTGTGGGGATGACAGTGATGGCCGTGGCAAGTGATAGAGGTAACCTTCCATGCAGGACATGAGTAGGGCTTTAGAGGTAGGATCTGTGCAGAGTGTGGGGGGCCTCTTCCATCACTATGCTTCTGGAATATTCAGTGATGTCTGCAGTTTCTGTTATTAAAATGACACATATCTTTGCATCGTAATCTGCGTTGCTGAATGCTCTTGTTATCAGGACAGAGGAATATCTTAAACATTAATAACCATCAAAATTCTAGATTACCGGTTTTCCTCCCAGCAGTGAGAAAAACTCACTAAAATAGGATGAGGATGCACTGGGCAGTAGGCAATGATGAAAAAGGTGGGACTACTTCTGCTGAAAGTGGAAGGATGGACAAAAATAAATATACTAAACCTTCTAGAGCAAGAGCTCCACTGTGGCTCTGGAAGATTCTGATATTCAGGGGTGTTGAATGAAAAATAGGTCTTTTATCATATCAGCACATTCTTGCATTTTCTTTTCTTTTTTTTCACTACTTGCTGTGCCTGCAGTTTCTTCTATTCAAAATGCAATTAATATGACTGAAACAGTAATAGCAGTAGAAACCATTTTACCCAGACTTAGATCCCTGTTCTGCATAAAATTTGGAAATTCCTAAAAGTTTGTATCCAATTATGTAATATTATAAGCAATCTACTGTTATTAAAAGCTTAAAATCTATAGTCAAAACACAACTAAAATATCATATTATGTATGCTTTATTTCAAATGAGCCAACTGATAAAAACCTGCAAAGCAGCGATTAACATTAGGTAATTGTCTGCATCTGAAAGTTAAATGCTCCAAGGACCCACAAGGAACACTTGGCTGACAAGGTCATGCAGAAAGGGTCCTTCCTTTTGATTTGATATTCAAAAATATTTCATTAGACAGTAGTGACAATTGGAGTTTTTATTCTTATAATGTTTTGAATTGGTGGTGACTTTTGTTCTATGGATCTGTATTGTTACGAGGCCAAGCAAGTTCACTTTTCAAAAATTGGGTGAGGAATAATAGTTTCTCCTTAGTACAGAGTAGTTGTGTTTCGTTTTCTCTAATTTCTTGTTTCTACTCTTACCCCAGTAGAGTCTATTTGCATATAACAACTAGAGTAATCTTCTCAATGTAAATAGGATTATGTCACCCTCTGCTTTGACTTTCCATCGGTTTGTATTTAAAATTGGAACTCCCTTACGCTTGTTCTGAAGCTGAAAAGAATGAACCCTTTCTCTCCAAGCTCATCTCATGACACTTTCCCACTGCCTCTTTCTAATCTCTGTTCTAATCATACAGACCATCTTTCTAGATAAACTGCCTGCTTCAGTCCTGTCTTAGATCTTTGTCATTGCTGTTCACACCGCCTTGAAAGTCCTGCTCCCTGATTTTTGCATGAATGGCTGTTTAATCAGTCTCCACTCAAATGTCATCTCCCCAGTAAGGTCTTCCTTGCTTTCCAAACCTAAGGATAACTTCGATCCCAGTTAATGGCACGTCACCTGGCCTTTATTTTTATTTTTATAATTTTTTTTTCGGTACGCGGGCCTCTCACTGTTGTGGCCTCTCCCATTGCGAAGCACAGGCTCCGGACGCGCAGGCCCAGCGGCCATGGCTCACGGGCCCAGCCGCTCTGCAGCATGTGGGATTCTCCCGGACCAGGGCACGAACCCGTGTCCCCTGCATCGGCAGGCGGACTCTCAACCACTGCGCCACCAGGGAAGCCCTGGCCTTTATTTTTAAATATCTTTTTGCATTATCTGAAATTATCCTATTCAATCCTCTGTTTAATTTTTGTTCTCCCTCCGCAAGAATGTAACCTCCACAGAGAAGGGCCATTGTCTATCTCCCCACCCTCTACTCCCATACTTCCAGCCTAATAACAGTCTGGAGCTACATAAATATTTCTTGAATGAGTAAATGAATACATTCTTTCTTCTTTTCTTGGATGGTTAATTGATAACCCACAGATACTGCACAGTAGTAAAGAAGAGAGTTTGACAATTAGTGTCATCAACTCCTAGGAGATCAGGTTTCTCTGGCTTTTGACCTAAGAGTAGACCTTTGTGTATAGAGAAAACAAATGCTGCTGGTTTATTCAGAGTATAGTCTCTTCAGATTAGTCAATCAGACAATACGAATCACTAATTAAATACAATATAATACAGTACAAATTAAAAAGAAGGCTACGAGGGGAGTTCAAGAGAGGTTGCAGGGTAGACCTGATATATAGATTAACGAAGAGAATCTTTATTCTCAATGTCAAGGCCTCAAGATAGAATGGGAAAGGACACTGACGGAGGGCTTGGCAGTGACTTTGATGCTTTCTAGATGTACCAGGAAAACTGAGTTATGTGGGACACATAGCAAGAAAGCCAATCTCTGTGTTCAACCAGCACTTAATCTAGAGTAAGGGAAATTTTTCCACAAAAGAATGTTGGGGAAGCAGTGGCAGAGCAATTCACAGAGGGTTAGAGAGTGAGTCTCTGTGTGTGTAGCCTAGGGGGTAAAACACAGCTAAAATAGATACTAAGGGCCTCCTGGAAGGGTGGAAAAGTTTCTAAAAATAAAGGTGTGTGTAGAGGGAGAAAGAGGCTATCTCAAACTTGGTCCTTAATGATAATTATGGGTGAGAAATGGAATGCTGTGTTCGGGACTGGTTGTAGGGAAATGAAACTCCAGCCACTTTGAACAGTAGTTCATAGTCAAATGTTTTCTGTCCACTGGTCACCTTCTTAAGCCACTAAGCAGACATGGGGAGCATAAAACAGATGCACAATAACGTCCCTGGGCAACTGAACCCATTTCAAAAGCTGTGGGCAAGAGTTTTAACCAGGCGTCCACAGGTGAACTTCAGGAATATGTGAAGTCCTGAAACCACATACACATTTGCAATTATCCCCTTTGTATCTTTATTTCTAGGGAATTATTCGTAAGTTTTTCTTGCATTCTCAAAGGGATCTGAGATTTTTTAAAAAGCAAGATCCTCTGCTGGATGGCTTTGCCAATGCTACACTTTTTATGAGAAAAATCGCTCAGGTAGTAACAAGCAAGGGGATCCAAGGGGGCAAAATTGGAACTAAAAGCCTTTCTACAGTTTGGTAAAGGTAAAAAAGCCTTTCTACAGTCTAGGAGGGAGCAATCCTGCTACGCAGAAAATAACTATGGCTATCAGCAACTCTGAAAAGCAAGTTCCTGTTGCAGTGTGAATAAGACTGTATATAGACTTTGGCTGATAGACAAGACTCATTGGCTTCGAAAATACTATGGAAAAAGCTATGCTGTGCATCTTCCTGGGGTGTAAAATTTGGTTTTGATTGACACTGTGATGGCAAACAATTTAGAGTAGAGAAGCAAAGACAAAAATGTCATCTTCGTGGGCAGATGCTACCATTAGAAGCTGAAAGTGTGACGGAAGTGCTTTTGAAAATGTGTTATTTCCCTGTGTTCTTTTATGCTACTGTAAGCCCAGGAAAAACAAGTTTTTAAATTCTTACCCTTGTTTAAAAAAAGTCAGTGGATGCTGACATTCACTGTAAGCACAAAAACATCGTGACTATGCGTTTTGTGGTAGATCTACGCTGGTGCGCTGACAAAAGACCTGGGGGGCCTGTAGCTACAATTACGGTTCCCGTTTAGAATGATGGAACAACTACTTTTTGTGAAATACTGTTGTCGGAAAACTCACAAGTGTTTATTGGAAATTCTTTCTAAAACGTCCGATGCTTTTTGTCCTGGAGCTCTGGGCTCAACATCTTTGAGTTATTGGGTAGAATGCATTGTTCTAGCCCGACATCACAAGCACCAAGACATTTTTGCGGCTCCTCAAATTCAGTCAGTGATTTTGGTATCGCAGATGATGTGATAATTTTAACAAATCGTTAGGGAGGCTTTTAAATAAGCACTGACACCTAGGCCTGAACAAGTTCATGTCTCTTAACCCAGGGAGTTGCCTGTATCCTGGGAAAATCAGATTTCACAGATATAATGATGTTATCCTTTACTTACCCTGGAAAGATAAGATGGGAAACTAGCACACCCTATTCAATAATAGATAAGAAACACGTACTCTTTTCTTTTCTGAGAGCTATGTAACCTTTGGGTCAATTTGTGTGTTTAGAGAACTTTTCTTTTTGTACTTTGTGGGAATTTAAAAGATATATATATATATACACACACACCAATGAGTTTATATCAAACAAAATGACCTATTTAAAATAGAAAAAAGAGAACTGGTTCCATTCATCTGACCCAGCAGAAGCTGAAAATCCTCGACCCTGTTCTTTCCTACCAACTGTCTCACTTCAGTTGAGTTTCTTTCAATTTCCCTGACACTCCTCCTCGAAGGGGGGCTGAAACCTATCAGCCCCAACACACCTTCAAATGTGCACCCCAGTTTCTTTCTGGGAGACCTCTTGGGCTATTCACTCCAAGTTACTATC
Source organism: Delphinapterus leucas (assembly GCF_059928025.1). Taxonomy (NCBI): domain Eukaryota; kingdom Metazoa; phylum Chordata; class Mammalia; order Artiodactyla; family Monodontidae; genus Delphinapterus; species Delphinapterus leucas. Next base: position 16,089,725 of record NC_143130.1, on the reverse strand, counting down.
TGATAAGACAGGACTTACATCCAGAAGCCAACTGTCACTCAAACTCCAACGACTCTGGCCAGCCTTCAGAGTGTCCTAACAAAGGCAGATCTGTCCCCCCTTCCCTGGGGCATGCCGCCCCCTGGCTCAGTGCATCTACAGCAAGCCTTTCCTGTGCTCTGACGCTCAATGGCCATTTGGCTTTTGCTGATCTCTAGGTGTCAAGATCTTGTCACAAGTGTCTGCATCACCACTTCGTTCTCAGCTTCACTTTAGCTACTGATGCCTCCCAGAACCCAGGGAGCATTCAGAATGTGAAAAGTTTAGAAAGGTCGTCATAGAGCCGAATAATGTGATTTCCAAGGACTTTACTTTCTTACTTTCCAGTATTAATTTCTTTGAGGATTTTTGCCATTTTTCTCAAGATCATGTACGGCCAGTGGTGAGACTAATCTGCATTACTCACTTTCCAACGGACTGTAAACGTGAGCAGACACCAAACCTATTGCTTATCAGAGCCAAGGAGAGAAAGAGAGAGAGCTGTAGGTATGCTACCCGCATACATACACCATCCGTGAGAAATTGGTATCCAGAATTCTAGAATTTTCTAAAAATTGACATATAATTGACATATAACATTATTAGCTACATGCGTGAAACATAATGATTTGATATTTGTATATATTGTGGAATGATCACCATAGTAAGTCTAGGTAACATCCACCAGCACACCAGTTACAATTTTTTTTTATGATGAGAACTTTTAAGATCTACTCTCTTAACAGCCTCAAATATACGATACAATATTACTGACTACAGTCACCACGCTGCACATTACATCCCCATGACTTATCTATTATAACTGGAAGTTTGTACCTTTTGACCACCTTCACCCATTTCACTCACCCCTCATGCCAGAATTCTAGAATTTAAAGGCCCATTTTGCTTATGCCAAATAATTACTGTATCAGAAAGGTCTAGTTCCTTATTTATTATTATTTTTTAATTAAAAAAATTTTTGGCCATGCCACACAGCTTGCAGCATCTTATCTCCCAGACCAGGGATCGAACCTGGGTCACGGCAATGGAAGTGCTGAGTCCTAACCACTGGACCTCCAGGGAATTCCCCCTTTATGTATTTTTAAAATGAAAATTTCAGTTTAAACCATAATATCTTTAGTCATAACCTTACCTTCTTAGAACATTTTACTCTTAGAAAGCCATTCATTTATACATTACAAATTCAAAAATCCCATGAAATTATGTTGTTAGTTATGACGTTTTGGATAGATTTAGGGGAACTTTGTCAAACCAGAGGTTGCTTTTCTAATACCATTCTCAAGGTGACTAAATTTATATACAGTTTTATATAGAAACTGTTTACCTCATATAGGGACAATGTGGGACAGAAGCCAGCTATCTAGTGACTCGGGTATCTATTTGAATCTGTCTAAATTTAATGTAGCGAATTCAAGACAAGAAATATTAAGTGATTCAGAATCCATTCAGATATTAAAATTCTAAAATAAAAACCTTTACTTAAAAGATCTCAAGACATGAAATCCTATCAGTTATAATTTTCCCAGTGTTGACAGTGGGAGTAATTTAATCATATTTGGAAGCTGAAGTGACTCTTTCAGGCCACTAGGGAGTGAATTTTTTTGTAAACTAGAGTTTTGGTGTGTATCCGATCAAGATTTGCTTACTCTGTGAGGGAACCCTCTGAAAAGTATCTGAACAAACTTCATGGACTTATTGGCTCCCCAAATCTCAAACTTTAATGATGATATTTGGAATCAGTCAGACAAAATATTCTCAAAAATAAGTGGACTCTCCTTCCATGGTGAGAATGTTGACCTGGAGTTTTGAGTAAACCACGTGGGACAGTGGTCTGGTTGGAGCGCTTTCCTCTCTCTAAGAATTTGCAGGGTATGAAGTGTCCTGAGGAACCAGAGAATAGTAATCAGGCTAATATTTATCAATTGTTGTCATTCTGAAGGTTTTTAAGCGAAAAACTCACTGATCTTACAAAGTGATTTATTATTAAGCCATTATAATTTTGTATTTCATAAATGTATAAGCATGCATACTGAAATTGTTTTTAATAGAAAATTAGTGTCTTTTGTCAACCAAGAAATGCAGAAGGCTGCAAACAAGAAAAGAGTTTATATGAGGTCTAATAATCACAGTTTGGGAGACACAGATTTGGGTAAAACCAGAAGACTGTTCTGCGGAAGAGAGAGTTAGGGGCTTATAGGAGCAAAAGTCGCAAGGTTGTTAGAGTTGTCTGGCAAGAATTATGACTGACCTTGATTCAAGAAAGGAAATATTTGTCCTTAGGATATAGGCTATCACGAGTTATTTTAGGGTAAGCGTTCAATACATTTCTGGAACATTGGGCAGATGTTCTGGATGCCTGCATTAAGACAATAAGTAGTCAAAGTTCAGATTCCATCCAGGCTGAGACGTGTGTAAGCTACACTCTCTCAATGCCTCCTGGCTCCACTTTGGACAGCTCTCTTAGCAATACCGACTCCATTTTTATTTTCCTTTCACACTTTTGAATCAGAAAATTGATGTCATTTATTATACCCAAGTGTCATTCTATTATTCCTTTCTGAGAAGCCCAGAAGTAACCTAATCAAAGAAAAGAGCATCACATTATAAAACGATAAATTTTATGTCTGTTTGATACGAAAGAAACTATGCTGTAAGCAGCAGGAAAAAATAATGCCTTTGTCTTTGAAGCAAAAATTTTAGAAATGATTCCCTTACCCCTAGTAAATTGAAAGATAACATCCCTTGATCAGAAAGAATCACTTCTGGGGGCCACTTTCCCTTTCTTTATCTCAGAGGATTTTTGCGAGGATAAAGTATGCAAATGTAAAACCGTGTTTTCATTTTTTCAAAAAACTTTTACTGAATACTCATTTTATGAAAGTGTCAAATGGCTAGTCTAATTTATATAATATCTAATCTGTAAAAGCGGTTTACATAACAATGTATTGTGTCTATTTTGTCCCACCTGACATGGTTCCTTTTTAAGCAGTACATACAACCATAGAGAGAAAAAAAGGAGCTAAGGAAGTGCTGACTATCTTTTTGTCTGTTAACTATGACCCCAGTGTTTTCCATTCCCTTTGCTACCTGTTCCATGCAGTCTTGTCATTAGCCAAGCCCATTAAAAACTCCTGGGAGGAACTTCCCTGGTGGTCCAGTGGTTAAGAATCCACCTTCCAAGGCAGGGGACGCAGGTTCCATCCTGGTCAGTGAACTAAGATCCCAAAGGCCGAGGGGCAACTAAGCCCGTGCACCACAACTACAGAGCCCATGCACTCTGGAGCCCGTGAGCCACAACTGGAGAGAAGCCCTCGAGCCACAACTAGAGAGAAGCCCGCACACTGCAACGGAAGATCCCGTGTGCCGCAACTAAGACCCGATGCAGCCAAAAAAAAAAAACAATTCCTGGGAAATAAAAATAGAATCTGGGTAATACAACAAAGTCTAACCTTTTTTTCTTTTCCTTTGTGCTTAGTTTCACTTGCTCATAGGGTGCTGTGTGCAGATGCTTTGCACCTAGCACTTCAGACCAGAGTTTATAACATGAAATGGCTGCGCCCAACACTTCAACTGGGCGGGCTGCGTGCCGAAGTGCTTCGCACGACACTCATTTCAAGACGGTGATGATGTGTGTGCAGAGATACTGCACCTGGCACTTGATCTGGGGTGCCTCTCCCTAACGGACCAAGTTGGTCAGGAACCAACATGTCTAAGCTTCCCTGGGCCAGAGGCAGTCCTCTCTAACCTCCTGTGGGTTATTCTGACTGAGGAGGAACTACCTACCTTAAGCACAGGCTGTTTGCAAACTCAAGGGGGACCCCCAGTTATATCAGAGTTCATGCCATTTGGATGCCTCCTATTTTGGATTTTTGAGGAATCCATTAACAGTTTGGTGCTGGTCCCCAATTTCCCAAACCAGAAATCCTATATAATACAGCCTAGCCCAATACCTGCTGGGAGATGGAGAAAGCTGGCCCATCAGTAGGTGTCTAAATTACAACACCATTTTATAACTGGGCCTACTATGCCAGAGACAAAATAAATGGATGAAATTCCCCATGTTCAGAGTTTTGTGTCCTTACATCAGAACAAGGGCTTTCAGAAGGGGTGTGGGATCTCCCCCACTGTGGTAATAGTAACACCAGTCCTTGCCGTCCCCTGAGGACTTTCTTGATCTCCTCCCTAACCCTCCTCCTACTGCTCCCTCCCTCCTCCCTTTATATAACCCGATTTGGGCCACAGGTCCGAGGCCCCCCCTCCATACCAGCCCCCTTCCCCAGAGCCCAGACCAGCAAGTATATGAAGTAGGATTAATTACCAGCCAGCGTCCAACAACCTGCCAGGAAAAGCATTCCCCTTGAGGCAGGTCCCCAGTGGAGAAGGATGCCTCATCCAGGTACACATCCCATTTACCACTTCTGATCTATATAACTGGAAAAGTCATAGTAAGCGGTTGAGGGAAGATCCAGAGGGGTTCCTGTATCTGATTAGGGGCACCTCTCAGACCCATGACCCCATCTGGGCTAACATGCAGAGCCTCCTCCATGTACCCCTAATAGAGGAAGAAAAGCCACCAAGAGGAAGCCGACAAAGAGAACAGAAACAATGCAGGTCATCCTGTTTTCAGACCAGGAGATCCAGCGGTTTCAGATTAACGAACCCAAACTGGGACCACCAAGACAATGGAGAAGGGGTGGAGACAGGCTGATCAAAATATGATCCCAAAGGGAATCCAGGCAGCTGGAAAGAAACCAGTTGGAATAAGATAAGGGAAGTCAATCGGGAGCCAATGGAAAACCGTTCGGCATTCCTGGAGCACCTCCGGGAATGCCTCTGAATCTATTCTACTGCTGACCCGAGTCATTGGAAGGGAATGCAATCATGAGGTCGTATTTCACTTCCTAAAGCACTTCTGACATTAGGCATAAACTTCAGAAACTAGAAATGGAACCAGATACTTTTGCCTGTTAGGTGTTTAATAACCGAGATCTAGAGGAGGAAAGGTCAGGGGATCAAAAGGCCTGGAGGCAAACCCACCTCCGGGCTGTTGTCCTCCAGTTTCAACCGGTCAGCATGGGAATCTGGACTAACTGCCCACGGAGACTCTCAACTCTGCTGAGTGACCCCCGGCCCCCACTGAGGGACAGCAAGCCAAGGAAACTAGGACCCAATCGTTACATCATATGTAAGCAAGAGGGACGCTGGAAGGGAGATTGTCCTTGCCACCCCCAAAGGGGGACAGAAACAACAGATCCCGGCCACTACCCTCAAAGGCAGGTGGTCCAAATAGATGAAGTATGGCTGGGCCAGGGGCTCCTAAGCAGGCACTCTAATTGACCGTGGAAGAGCGCTGGCTGACACTGGACGTAGCGGGAGAGCCTGTCAAATTCTTAGTCTACGCTGGTGCCATTACTCCATTCTGAACACCAGATCCTGGCAAACTCAGTCACAAGAGTTGTAAAATTATGCAGCTATCAAGGAAGGCCCAAGAACGGGCGTTCATAGAGTCATTAGAATGCAAATTAGACGAATACACACTACTCGCCCATCCCTTCCTGTATGTCCCTGAATGCCTTCTACCCCTCATAAGAAGAGATACCACATAAATTGGGGGCTACTATCCACCTAATGGGAGACATTGGAGATTGGCATCCCTTTAGATAAAGGGCACAAAGGATAATGTTAATGACTGAGGACAAACCTCCCCAGACAGAATAAGTCAATCTCCCTCTGGGCCCAGGGATGGGTGTGACAAGCTGGAAGAGCCAGTCCCTTGATAGTCCATCTAAAACCCAGATATACATGGCCCAATAGAAAACAGTACCCTATCCAGAGGCCTTGTTGGACATCGCCCCTGTTATACAGGACCTAATTGAGCAGGGCCTTATTAGACCAGGCCAATCAGCCTGTAATACCCCCATTCTCCCCATAAAGATACCCACTGGGGAATACTGGATGGCACAGGACCTCAGGGCAGTAATGAAGCCACCAGGGATATACATCCAGTGGTCCTTAATCCCTACACCCTGCTGGCCACTCTACCATCCACCAGGACCTGATATTCTGTATTAGATTTAAAAGATGCCTTCCTCTGTATTCCATTAGCTTCAGAAATTTTGCTTTTGAGTGGCAGGACTCAAAAGCGCAACAAAAACAACAATGTTGCTGGACAGTCCTGCCCCAAGGGTGGGACAACTCATGGGAACCTCTCTCTGACCTGAAGCTTCTCTTCTGAAAAGCAACAAAAGTGTGACCAGGGAGATTCGGGTCCCGGCAGAGCACGTTCGCCTACAGGCAGAAAACTGAGATACATGCTCTGTTAGGAAAAATTTGACACGTGACCATTATACTCTTGCTAATATTTGGGCCACGAATCTTAAATTGCTTGGTGTCCTTTGTCTCTAAATGGTTAGACATCTCTCTTTCCACTGTTCTCTTTAATTCCATTATAGCCTCCCTGGCCTTCTAGCTGTCTCCAACCTTACTAAGCTCATTCCTGGGACAGGGATTTTGCTTTTTCACTTGCTATTTCTTTTAAGATGAAATAAGATGGCTTGTTCCTTCACTTCATATAAATCTCTCTTTCAATGTCATCAGTTTAGAATGACCCAGCTTGACACCTTTTCCAAAATAGCATCTTCTTTCTCCAACCACTTTCTATCCCTCTAGTCTGCTTGAATTTTCTTCAGAGCACATACCAAAAACTAAAATTACTGTAACACACTACCTGTTTACATGTTTGTTGTTTGTCATGTCCACAATTGTATAAAGTCTGGGAGGGCTGTCTGAATCCCCAGCATCTAACACAGAGCCTGGCATGTAATACTGCCAGGAAATATTTGTTGGATAAGTAAGTGATAATTGTTTCCCTTATAGTATTCATCAAATATTACTTTTCTTTTATATTTTTTCTTTGGCCTGGCCTTGTGACCTATTCTCATCTGGAACCTGAAGGCATTGGATCAATCAGTTGGTGTGGTCCATTATAACTTTAATATTAAGATTTCTAGGGGAATTCCCTGGTGGTCCAGTGGTTAGGACTCTGGGCTTTTGTTGCCGAGGCCCGTGTTCAATCCCTGGTTGGGGAACTAGGGTCCCACAAGCCCCGCGGCACAGCCAAAATTTTAAAAAAAGAGATTTCTAGAGAATGTACCTGTGATAACTTAGAGTTAATAAGCTGCCAGTTAAGTTCTGCATGCATGAAAATCAGTGCTTCCAATGGCCCAGAGTATAGTAGCTGTTGAAAAGAAATATGAACTGTTTGCAAATTGATAAGAAAATTCTAAAGTTCTAATAAAGAACAGTCAAAAACGAGAGACCAATAGACAATCTGAATAGGCCTATATCTATGAAAGAAATTACATCAATAATTAATAACCCTCCAAAACAGAAAGTACCAGGCCAACATGGGCCCGCTGGTGAATTCTACCAAACATTTAACGAAGCAATTATACCAGTTATCTGCAAACTCTTTCAGAGGATAGAAGTAGAGGCACGACTTTATAACTTATCCTATAAGGTCAGCATTATCCCAATACTACAATTAGAATAATTTCTGGACCCCTAATGTATACCATGGTGACTATAATTAATAATGAGGTATTATATCCTTGAAATTCACTAGGAGAGTGGACTTCAAGTGTTTTTACCAAACACACAAAAAGGTAACTATGTGAGGTGATAGATGTATTAATTGTCTTGATTGTGGTAATCATTTCACAAAGGATATGTGTACCAAATTATCATATTGTACACCTTAAATATACACAATTTTTATTTGTTAATCTTACCTCAATAAAGCTGGGGAAAAATAATTGCCTTTAAGAAATATATTTTCCTGTAAATTTTGTTTTATCTTGTGAGTAATTTTCCCTCTCTTTCAACATTTTCTGCATATCATTTATAATATTAAAATTGGATTTAAATATAAAATGTAAAATTACTTTAGAAAGTGGCACCTTTTAGATATTAGTTTTGATATTATATTCTTTTTCCATGGGTATTTCAAGTGTTTTTCAATGATAAGTTATTCATAACACAACCTTTTAAGTATAAATACAACAGTTTATAAAATTCAGAGGTTTTGTTGAGGAGGGAGGGATATGTAATTGATACATGAAATGGACAAAGAGGAAAATTTTAAAATATTGATATTATTTTTAAAGTAGGGTGGTGGTGGGATAGATAAATTAGGAGTTTGGGATTAACAGATACACACTGCTATATATAAAATAGGTAACCAACAAGGAACACTGTATAGCATGGGGAGCTCTACTCAATATGTAGTAATAACCTGCAATGGAAAAAAGTCTAAAAAAGAATATATATATATATATATATATATATATATATATATATATATATGTATGTAAACAAAATCACTTTTCTGTACACCTGAAACTAACACAACATTGTAAATCAACTATATTTCAATAAAAACTAAAAAAAAAAAAAAAAGGTAGGGTGGTGGCTATATTGTGCCTATTTTAGTATTATTCTTTACACTGTATATATAGTACATTTGTATGTATTAAATATTTTATTATAAAAATTAAAAATATTCTGCCTTTATGTATGCTATTACACCTGCCTTATACAAGTTCCAAAGATGACAACATGCTCAGGCAGAGGCTCATAAAAATACTTAAATATCAGGGATTTGTCAGTTCCTGAACACAGTGAAGTCTAAGGTCTATAGTAATATAGTACCTTAAAGTAATATATAGTAATATAGTAGTATCTATATATATAATATAGATATATATAATATATAGTAATATAGTCCCTTAAAGTCCCATTTAAGAATAACATCCCATCCTTAACAACTGTAATAAAAGTGAGAGTAGTGAATGCTATCACATGGGGGTATTAAAAATGAAGATTTAAGGGACATTATAAGTGTATTAAAATTTTCTACATGACTGTGAAATATTTTTTTAAAGTTTAAATAAAGTGACCCTCGAGTTTAGCATTGATGTCTGAAGGAGAAATATATTTAAAGAACATGTCAGAACAACTGAAGTCTGAGACATTTTTTGTGTGTGGGAAAAATCCTCATCGCTGTGCAGAAATCTCTAGAAATGTTATACTGTAGGGTTTGGGAAGCAGAGATGAAGCAATAAAAAATAAACTTTCTTTTGGGAGAAACGTGAGGTGAAAACTGATGAAGTAGGACTAGTGAATGCCAAGGTTCAGCTGCATTTTTACCTCACATGCCCACCTGCATTCATATTTGACCAGGTCAGGAGGTAAAATGTGTTTGTCTGTTCATGCCTGGTAAACATTTATCTCCATGACAAACCCACTCAATGATGAAAGGACAAGAATAGTGCAAACAAGTGTAAATCAGCTTTTCTATTTTGCATAAGGCCCTGTCTGACAACTGACTAGATAATTCTGCTAATTATGTTAATAATTATATGTATTGTCAAAACTCCAGAAGTAGCAAAATTAAAACTACCAGATCAATAAAATAGTATTTAGTAAAAGTTTACTGTGCATGTAAGAACAGTTTTCGACTGGGAGCTTTGAAATTCAAAACTGATAAGAAGTTCAGGGGCATGGAGTTACAGGATGGCTTATAAAGTGAAAATCAGGAAGTCCATTAAACTGTACAATGATTGGTTATCACAGTAGGGGGTCTCCATATGGCAGGAGACTGGTTGAAAGTGATTATCTTATACCATTTTTAGGATGATGATTTAAGTTTCTTTCATGATTATCAGAGGTATTTGCAAGAAATAATCTAAGTTAAGTTTCACTTATGTTGAAATAAACTAGATTTAGTTTTGCTTATATGGCTTAAATGATTTTGTCTGGTGATTGTCAGAGGCGGGGGTTTGGGGGGGTGGGTGAAATGGGTGAAGGGGCTCAAAAGGTAGAAACTTCCAGTTATAAAGTAAATGTCATGAGGTTGTAATATACAGCATGGTGACTATAGTTAATATTGTCTTGCATATTTGAAAGTTGCTAAGAAAGTAGATTGTAAAAGTTGTCATCACAAAGCAAAAAAATTTTTGTAACTACCTATGGTGATGGATGTTAATTAGACTTATTGTGGTGATAATTTCACAATATATACAAATTTTGAATAATTATGTTGTAAACCTGAAACTAATACAGTGTTATATGTCAATTATATCTCAGTAAAAATTTTAAAAATGTAACTTATCTCTCAAAAAATCAATAAACCTATTGTGATATCTTAAAAAATCAACCAGGTTTACATATATTACAAATTAATTTCAAGTTAGTGAATTATAGAAGGACTGATAAAAAATTTTTGAAAATCACCACTTGGTAACCACCACATTAATAATAATTTCAGGTGGGACTTCCCTGGTGGTCCAGTGGTTAGGACCTCTGTGCTTTCACTGCCATAGCCCTGGAATCAATCCCTGGTGAGGGAACCAAGATCCCGCAAGCCATGTGGCGCGGCAAAAAAAAAGGAAAAATAATGTCAGGTAATACTCATCAATGGGTGTTAAAACTAGTGGGTAAAAGTTTAATTAGAAGTAGGATTTTACACTGTCTCAAGGTATTCCCTACTCCCCCTCCACTCTCCCATCCCCCCAAATATTTGTCTGCTCAGAGAATTTCCAAGTCTGATATCTATTTTATATTTAAACAGTATTTAATTACTTACTAATTTATATAACACCATGTTCCACAAATCATAGGAAGCAACTCAATTATGATATTTATGTAGTTCTTTATATTTAATGTGTTTTAACCGGTTTCATTCAGTTCTAACAATAAGTCTCTGAGACCAGCATTAACAGCCCATTTTTATAGCTAGAGGAACTGCAGATCACAAAGATTAATGGACTTGCTCAGTTGAGAGGTAGGTATTAACACTGTCTCCTTGTTGGTGGGAAAGTGAAGCTTAGAGCAAAGAAGGAAATTGCTAAAGAAGACATACTTAGTTTGAGGTGTTATTAGGAGGTGGGATTTCAACTCAGATTTACTGACCTTAAAGACTGTCATTAACTGTTGTGGTATATTACTTCCTCAAAATGTTGCTTTTCTGATGGTTTTATCCAAAGAAAAGAGTCATTCAGTTGACTCCTATTTCCAAATACCATTTTATTTTAGAACATGGATGCAATTTAGAATTAATTTCAAATTCTTCTGACAATATGAGACAATCCATTTTTATTTCTAAAAGATTGGTCCATCCAGGGAATTCTCCTTCTGTTTTCTCCTATAATTTTTACCTAGTAAATTCTAAGAGAAAGTTAACCTTGGGAGGAAAACATTTGTTATGTAATCTGTGGAGAAACCTAAGTCAGTGTAGTTGATTTTTAAGAAAGATCAAAATAGTGTGTTAACCTTTCCCGTTCATCTTGTGCCCTCAGGAAATATGTTTTCAACCTGACAAAATAGAATCGATTGCCTGTGACTCAATTTCTTTCACCATTAAAGTGCAATTAGTTTACAATTATATTATAGAGGTTAATATAAGAATATAAGAGTGACAAGGGAAAATTAACACTGGATACTATCTCTTTTTAAATCTGGACTTCATTTACTTGTGAGGATAAGCCCAAGGTTGCTTTGGGAGACATGTTCTGAGAGCTCTTTACCATGCATATAGATAGGATAAATACTTTAATGAACTGTCTGCTCTTTGCTGAATACTAAAAAGCTATAAAATATTACTCTTCTGATGGCTGTCTGTCCTGGTTGCAGGATTTTGAGACTCCAGGGATCAGGTATGAACCTGGTACCATGCAGGTCAGTTTGTCTCCTCCAGGGGTCGCTGGAACCTAGCCTCTCTATACAGTTCTTTCTATGTCTGGGGGTGGGATTGGTGGTCCTTGAGACGTTATACACAAACTGCCATGTACCTTCCGTGTTCCAACTGATGTCAGGGATGTCACACTCCTGAAGTGCTTACCTAAGGAGCCCCGTAAGAACCTGAAGCCTGGAGCTTGTGCCAGTCAAGCATTTCTCCACAGCTCAGCTGCCCATGTTATCTATGCAAGAGGCCTCCATGTGGTTACCTGAGACCAGCCACCGAGATGGCTTGACTTCTGTCTCCTGAAGTAGGTGATGACGGCTTTATGTTTTCGCATTCTCATTGTGCTGTGGGAACTCCTTTTAGGACGTAAAACTGATCCCCCCCCCACCAGCGTGTGTCCTTGAACCATTCTGATGATCCCTAGGTGTGGTTGAGAACCTTCTATCTTGCATCAACCCCGCTTCCCTGAAATCTGGTCCTTTTTTTCCTTATATTTCTGGCCAACCACCTCCCTAGGATTCTGTCACCAGATGAGACATAGGTCTTGTCAAAGCTTTTACAACACATAGGTGACAAGCTTTGCACTTACTAATGTATAACATAGACTTCTGTAAGTAGGTTGTGGAGAATTAAATTGGGAATTTCTATAATAATTAGAGAAAATTAATTATAAAAAATGAAGCATTAAATAATTAAAAATTGGAAATGAACAAAAAATATAGCACTTAAACTTAAGGGTGACATAAAAACTTCCAGTTATAAGTCCTGGGGAGGTAGTGTACAGCATGGTGACTGTAGCTAAAAATATTGTATCACATATTTGAAAGCTGCTAAGAGAGTAGATCTTAAAATTTCTCATTACAGGTAAAAAAAAATTAGAACTATATATGGTGATGGATGTTAACCAGACTTATTGCAGTGATCATTTCATAATATATACAAATATTGAATCATTATGTTATACACCTGAAATTAATGTTATATGTCAAATATAACTCAAAAAAAGATAAGCTTAAGGGTGCAAAACACAGCATTCAATAAGCATTTCTTTAAAACCAAGTAGTTTAGGTTTATGCCTAGGTACGTCGAAACTCTGAATGGCTCACATATAATATTGTCTTGAACTAAGAATGTATTAATAGCATGCAACTTTGGCCTAATGATTGGGAAATGGATACACACTGTGATAGCCCAGGTGTCAATAAGACCTTCATGAACTTCTGAAGAAGTGTACTCAGTATTGACTTTGCTTTTGGAATCTAGGGCACAGCTGAATTGCTTAGTGCCAGTGGCTGACTGTCTCATCTGGAGTAATCTGTCTCACCATCTTTCTTAGCCCAACAGATATTTCAGTCTCACACATTCGCACCAGATATCTACTCTCTTCTCTTCTTTCTACTGTTTCCTTGAAGAGAAGTGATAGTTCAACAAAATGAGAAATTGAAAACAAAACAGCAAACTTTACTTTCTAAAACAGTCGTGTAGAACTAAGGTTACAGTTTCATATGAGGTAACTTGTCCACATACCAAACTTTGGAACCCTTGTTATATACCCATAAATGGCCTAATTTAGCATTGAAAAATAATAGTTTTTATCTATTCCTCAGTAGAAGGACATTTGAGTTGTTTCCAGTTTTTGGTGATTATGAATAAAGCTGCTATAAACATTTTTATACTGCTTTTAAAGTGAATCTAAGTTTTTGTTTCACTTGGATAAATATTGCTGGGTTGTACAGTAAATGTGTATGTAAGTTTAATGGAACTGCCACACTGTTTTCTAAATTGGGTGGGTGTAAATTTTGTATTCCCACTAGGAATTGAGGAGAGTTACATTTGTTCTGCATATTTCTGATCACTTGTTATTATTAATTAAAAAAATCATAGCCATTCTATAGGTGTTTAGTGGTATTTCATTATGGTTTTAATTTTCATTTCCCTGATAACTAATGATGTTGAGAATCCTTTCATGTGCTTATTGCCAACCATATATCTTACGTGGTGCAGTAGTTGTTAAAGTCTTTTGCCCATTAAATAATTTTAAAATATTATTGTGTTTTACGAGCCCTTTATATATTCTGCATACAAGTTCTTTGTCAGATATGTTATTTGCAAATATTTCTTCTTAGTCCATGCCTTGTCTCTTAAATATCTTAAAAGTGTCTTTCAAGGAGTGGAAGTTCTTTTTTATGTGGTTATAAGTTTTTAAATTGAGGTGCAATTGACATGCAGTATTATATTAGTTTCATGTGTACAACGTGGTGATTCGACATTTATATACATTGTGAAATGATCACCACAGTAAGTCTAGATACCATCTGTCACCATAGAAAGTTAAAACAATATTATTGACTGTGTTCTCCATGCTGTACATTACATCCTGGCTTATCTATCTTAAAACTGGAAGTTTGTACCTCTTGATCCCCTTAGATAGCAGAAGTTCTTAATTTTGAAGTCTAATTCATCAAATTTTTTCCTTTATGAATTGCAATTTTGGTTTCACATATAATGGAGTATAATTCAACAATAAAGGAAACAAACTAACCGATACACATAAAAATGTGGCTGAATCTCCTATACATTAAATTAAGTGAAAGAAGTCAAATTTGAAAGGCTACATACTGTTTGATTCCATTTACTTGATGTTTTGAGAAAGACAAAACTCAAAAGACAAAAAATAGATCAGTAGTTACCAGGGGCTGGGGGTGCAGGGAGAATTCACTACAAAGAGGGAAGGGGAATTTGGGAGTGGTGGTAATGGAGCTGTCCTATATCTGATTGTGGTGCAAATTGCATAACTATATGTGCTTGTCAAAACTCATAGAGCTGTTCACTAAAAAGGGTGGTTTTACTGTGTGTAGATTATGCCTTAATTATTTAAAAAGCAATAGTTTTACTTAGTTGTCCCCTTACTGCAACACACTTCCTTTAGAAGCCTTCATTATAACAATGGTCAAAGAGTGGAAACTCTTAGAGGAAAACATAGGCAGAACACTCTATGACATAAATCACAGCAAGATCCTTTTTGACCCACCTCCTAGAGAAATGGAAATAAAAACAAAAATAAACAAATGGGACCTAATGAAACTTCAAAGCTTTTGCACAGCAAAGGAAACCATAAACAAGACCAAAAGACAACCCTCAGAATGGGAGAAAATATTTGCAAATGAAGCAACTGACAAAGGATTAATTTCCAAAATTTAGAAGCAGCTCATGAAGCTCAATAACAAAAAAACAAACAACCCAATCCAAAAATGGGCAGAAGACCTAAATAGACATTTCTCCAAAGAAGATATACAGACTGCCAACAAACACATGAAAGAATGCTCAACATCATTAATCATTAGAGAAATGCAAATCAAAACTACAATGAGCTATCATCTCATACCAGTCAGAATGGCCATCATCAAAAAATCTAGAAACAATAAATGCTGGAGAGGGTGTGGAGAAAAGGGAACCCTCTTGCACTGCTGGTGGGAATGTGAATTGGTACAGCCACTATGGAGAACAGTATGGAGGTTCCTTAAAAAACTACAAATAGAACTACCATATGACCCAGCAATCCCACTACTGGGCATATACCCTGAGAAAACCATAATTCAAAAAGAGTCATGTACCAAAATGTTCATTGCAGCTCTATTTACAATAGCCCGGAGATGGAAACAACCTAAGTGCCCATCTTCAGATGAATGGATAAAGAAGATGTGGCACATATATACAATGGAATATTACTCAGCCATAAAAAGAAACGAAATTGAGCTATTTTTAATGAGGTGGATAGACCTAGAGTCTGTCATACAGACTGAAGTAAGTCAGAAAGAGAAAGACAAATACCGTATGCTAACACATATATATGGAATTTAAGAAAAAAAAATGTCATGAAGAACCTAGGGGTAAGACAGGAATAAAGACACAGACCTACTAGAGAATGGACTTGAGGATATGGGGAGGGGGAAGGGTAAGCTGTGGCAAAGCGAGAGAGAGGCATGGACATATATACACTACCAAACGTAAGGTAGATAGCTAGTGGGAAGCAGCCGCATAGCACAGGGAGATCAGCTCAGTGCTTTGTGACCGCCTGGAGGGGTGGGATAGGGAGGGTGGGAGGGAGGGAGATGCAAGAGGGAAGAGATATGGGAACATATGTATATGTATAACTGATTCACTTTGTTATGAAGCAGAAACTAACACACCATTGTAAAGCAATTATACTCCAATAAAGATGTAAAAAAAAAACAAAAACAAACAAACAAAACCCCTGATAATAAAATTCCTTAATGCTAGGAATCACAGTGAAAAAACAAAAAGTGGAAACAACGTAAGTGTCTATCAATGAATAAAAAAATATATGGTATATCTATGCAACTGAATATTACTCAGACATAAAAATGAATGAACCACTGATTCACAATACTACATGGATCAACCTCAAAATCATTATGCTAAGTTAAAGCACCCAGATACGAAAATACATGTTGTATGATTCCATTCATGTAAAAAAGAATAGAAAATGCTATATTAGGAAAAATATATATCAGTAGTTATCAGGTGCTACTGGTGGAGGGTGGGATATACTGCAAAAGGGCTTGAGGAAACTTCTGGGGTGATAGAAATGTTCTGTAGTTGTGGCAGTTGTTTTACAGTTGTGCTAATCTATAAAAACCCACTGAGTTGGGTTTTTATTAAATGTATACAGTTCATTTTAAATACATTCTACATCAATAAATGTGATTACTTTTTAAAATTGGGTTTCAAATTCTAACAGCTAGTTTTTCTAAGCAGATAGATCTTCCTCGACTTATGATGGGGTTACAACCTGAGAAGCCCATGATAAGTTGAAAATATCCTAAATTGAATTTCATTTAATATGCCTAACTTACCAAACATCATAGTTTAACCTAGCATCCCTTCATCATGCTCAAACACTTACATTAGCCAACAGTTAGGCAAAATCATCTAACACAAAACTTACTGAATATCTCATGTAATTTACTGAAAACTCTACTGAAAGTGAAAAAAAGAATGATTACACAGGTACAGAATGGTGGTCAGTGTATTGGTTGTTCACCCTTGTGACCTCATGACTGGGAGTTGCTGCTCACTGCCACTGCCCAGCATCCCAAGGGAGTGTGGTATCACATATCGCTAGCCCAGGAAAAGATTAAAATTCAAAGTATGGTTTCTACTGAATGTGGATTGCTTTCACACCATTGTAAAGTCAAAGAATCAAAAATCAAATCATCATCAATTGGGAACTCTCTATACATGTAATTCTACTGTCTTTTGGGTTCCATTGTCATAGATGATAATCAGCTGTCAATGTAATTATTAGTAATTATGATTCTCTTTAGGGTAATCTGTCTTTTTTTCCCCCTCTGGTTGTATTAAAGCCTCCTTTTTTTCTTTGATTTTTGGTAGTTTCACTGTGATGTGGATTTCTCTTTATTCTGCTTGAGAGTTGTGAGGCTTTTTGATTCTGTGGTGAGGGGTCTTCCATAAATTTTAGAAAGCTGAAGTCATTATTTCTTCATATATTGTCTTTACTTCATTCTCTTTCTCCTCTCCTTCTATTGAACTCTTTTATTTGGGCATTACTTTTTATTCCTGCACCCTTAAAACCATGGAAACCAAAGCTTAAAATTCCTAAGCTCAGAAATAGGCTTCCTTCAAGGAATAACCTGTTTTAAATTCTTAGTACCTAGCTGGGTTTCTGCCCTCACTTAATTTTTGGCATCTGAATATTCCTTACTTTCCTGATGGACTTAGGCATTTGAAAAGATTTTAAAATATATTTTACTTATCATTTTAACTTGTTTTGAATTAGACGATCAGTTATGGAACCCAGTCTCTACTGTCAGAAGATGGAACTGCATGGTACAGATGATGTCATTGGAAAATATCCATTAATATTTAAATTCTTGTTTAACAATTATCCCTTAATCACTACATAGCTCAGGGTCTAAAGATGTTTTCACAAGCTGAAAGAGACTTTATAAACACAAAACACATCAGAAAATCCTGAAGAAATTTTGCTTTAGTGCCATTGAATAATCTGAGGTCTGCTTTCAATGAGATTGCAATGAAACCAAAGACGTAAATTGAACAAGAGCTTATATTGCAAAGGGTGCACTGTTTCTTAACAGTTCACATTAGAAATTGTATCTGTATTTCAAAATGATCTCAAAATTACACGAAGCAAAATTTGGTAGCTGTGAAGAAGATCTTTTGAGACAGGGCAATATTAAAAGAAAAAGGAACAATTCATTTCTTTTCTCTAGCTTGGTGAAATAGTATTTCAGAAATGACAGAACTTATTGATAGAAAATTTTAACTTTATTATTATTCAACTATGCCAATTTAAACCTGTATTCAATAGAGAAGTTATTCTCAGTATTTTGGAATTTTATACCTAGTCATTTCATAGTCACTTTACTTTATTTTATAGAACCTTTGAATTTCAGATATTGTGGTGGTGTTAATCAAGTTTGGGCTTCAGTATTCCTAATGTGCATTGGCCACCATGCTATCTTCTGCTTATGTAAGACAATTTTAGCTGTTTCCCAAATCTCCCAGGGGAATAACTGCACTTATAGGTTGTCAAATTGATCACGCACACACATACATACATAAACATATATATCAATGAAATATGCATTGTTGATTTTTAGCTCTGATTTATTTAAGCATTTTAATGAACTTATTTAGATGTCTGTGTTATTTTGTTACTGTTATCAATGTCCTAAATATGTTTGTTTGATATATTTTAATAAAGAAGGAGATTTTGAAATTATACCTTATTATGTATCATTCTGGAGGAGATTCTTACTTTTTTTGAATAAAACTTTTCTAAGTTGTCACTTCTTGCAATGCACATTAAAGTCTGTTAGTTGTATATTTATATTTCAGATGCATGATAATTTTATATAAGGCTCTATTTCTGAAAAAAAAGTATTATTTTAATAAGCATTCCTTTATATCTCTAAACAGAAAATAGTATGGAAGACTGAGAGCAGTATTTGATATCATAGAAGGAGGGTAAATTTTGAGATCTGAGTCAAGCTCTGCTGTTCACCAGATATGTAGCCCCAGAAAAACATTGCATCTCTACAAATTTCAAATAGCTCAAATGTAAAATGAGTTGAATATTACCCAGGGTTGTTATTTATATTGATTAAGTAAAATATGTGTCATGACTGCAACACAGGTACTCAAAAAATTAGCTTTTCTATTTTTGGGTCAATTCTGCTCATTAGCTCAAGTTTATTTAATTTGTGGGGCAAGAACTAATGGAGTCTACAACTTATGCTTAAAGCTGTGAAAAAGACTTTATGGTTAGAGCCTTAGTGGCAGTTTTCTAAAGGTTCATGGTAGGAATGGTAATTTGATTATCTCTCTCCATTCCATTTACTCTCATTGTGTGACAATCAAGGACCAGTTGTGAACAATGAGGAACGCAACCACCTTAGCTGAGAGGAGGCACTCTATCACTTTTTTGTCAGAGAAAGATGACAAATGCATTTTTAGATGAAGGAATGCATCTATTTTTGTATTTTGAAAACCTCTGCCCCTGCAAGATGTCATGTTAGGCACTTACACAATTATGTTAAAATGACAGTTCTTATCCCCAAGAAATTTGGAGACACACAATTGGGACAGATGTTAAACTGAAGGATTCTCAAGAACTTATTATTTTTAGTATTTCTTAAGCCCCACTGAGATAAATGATTTCTATGGAGGATTGTTTGAAGCAACTCATTCTTCTCTGCGAACCAAGCCATAGCATCAAAGAGCTATGGAGTGGTCCATATTATTTTGGTTTCCTTACAAAATTCCTTTTAAATTTCTCTTGCATATGCCCTCCCATAAATTACATTATAGGATGCATATATTTTTTCATTTATTGTAAGCAGTTGGGAAAGCAGCTGAAGATATCATCTACTGCATCACTGAGTGGCCCTTGTAAGGAAGATCCAAGGCACATATAGGGAATTATAGACTTATTATTCCTTTGTTGGCCATCAGGAAGTTCTAGAATTAATATGTGGCCCAATTTTTATAACTTTAGAACCTATAACATCCATAACTATATACTAATGCTTAGTCTTATAGTTCAGGTTTACCTTATAGCTTTCTGACCTTGTTTTATATTCACTTGTTTATATTGGGTTGGCCAGAAAGTTCATTTGGTTAATGAGTATGCTTTTCAATAAAGTTCCTGGTGAAAATGAAAAATGTGTCTTTTATTTTTATTTAAAACCGAATGAAATTTTTGGCCAACCCAATATTTTATTTTATTAAATTAAGCTGTCAGTTTGTCAGTACTTGTCAGTGCTTCATATCCTTTGTGTCTTGGTATATATGTAAGTAGATAATTCCTCTAAATAATATTTCTCTTATTATCAACTTTCTGGAAATGCTAGTTCACTTTTGTATTAATTCCCTAGGAATATTTTAGTTTAAAATTCAGTGTTGTATTTTCAACATATTGAGGAGAATTAAGGAGAAAGAAAATGGGAAGTGTGCAAAGATTGGAAAGCTTAATAATGGTAGTTATCACAGAAGACAGAGCTATGCATGAAATAATTACTCACGTAAAATTCAAACTATTCTTTATATAATAGTTTCAAATAGCCAGGCTTTTAAGAAAAAAACAGCCTTTTTTCCAAAATAAAAATACGATACATCACAAAAAAGACTGTTTATGAGGTCATACATCATAATGCTTAAAACTGAGTACTTTGTGCATTCTCAAGCTTCTCTCCCCACCAGAAAGTAACCCCTCCTACCATTTAGATAATAAAAATACGTCTTGCTGCTGGGGATTGGTGAAAGTACCATTTAATTTAAGGATAGCTTTTTAGGTGAATTTCATTTTATCACTTCCCTTAGCATAATTCTGGACTCTTGTGTCCCTCATGCCATTCTTTCATCTTTCCCATTGCTTGAAGCAAATTTATAGTTATTATTTAGAGTCATCCAAAATTTATTAATATTTATTCATTTTTATTGTGTATCAGGTACTGTGCTTAACAGTAAAAAGATGACAAAAATATTCTTAAGTGATGCAGTTAATTACTCTGCCATCTTTGAAACACTTTGTTTTTCATTTTGTCTTGGATCCCTCCTACCTCACTCTCTTTCTTTTCCAATTTACTCCCTGGTATTTTTTATTCCCCTGAAGTTTGAAACTGGAATGTCCCAGAGCTCTGTCCTTAGCCCTTTTCTCCATCTACACAAACAAACTTGGAGATCTATATGGTCTTGCGGTTTAAATATGTGCTATATATTATGTGGTTTAAACATCTCAGCCCAGACTTTGCCCCTAAACTTCAGTCTTATGTGTCTAACTGTCTAGATGACATTTGTACTTGGATCTCAAACTTTACATTTCCTCAACTGAGCTCTTGATTCTCCCCACAGCCTGGTCCTTTCTGTCTTCTCCAGCGCAGAGAGATGTAACTCCACCCTTCTAGTTGCTCAGGCCAAAAATCTTGGGAGTCATCTTTGACTAGTGTTTTAAGCTCCCATCCCCAATACAACCTCTCAGTATTGTATGAACCAGTGGGGTTCATTTTCAAGATATATTAAGGTTCTGACTGCTTCTATCACTGTTACCACTCGATCCAAGCCATCATCATATTTTACTTGGATTATTGCAATAGCCTCCTGTGTTAGTCATGGCATTAACTGCTGTAACAACTCCAAAATCTCAGTGGCTTTAGTGCAGCAAATGTTGATTACTTGCTCACATGACAGTGAGTGGGTGAAGGGGTGCTGACCTGCACGGTCATTCAGGGACCCAGGATTTCTCCGTCTTTCTCTAGGACAGGAAATTCTCCACTGGATTCTCTGCACATGGCAGAGAATGTGGACAATGTGTGAGTTTTCTTGCCAGGCCTGGATGCTGCATCCATCACTTCTGACTGCTTCCTATGGCTGGAAGTCCGTCACATGGTCTTATCTAACTGCAAGAGAAGCTAAGAAATTGCCTTGAATGTGAATACAGGGAGGAAATAAAATTATTTGGTGAACACACAGCCGTCACAGTGAGCTCGTTAAAATGTAAGAATCAAACTGCTTTATTGCTGTAAATTTTCCAATGGCTTAACTTCTCACTCGGAAAAACAGCTGACTCTGTACAACGGGTTAAGGGGTCCTACATGATCTGGCTACCATTACCTCTTTCACTTTATTTCTATGACTCTTTATTGTCACTCCTCTCCCGTCACTCTGACTTCTTTGATCTACCTCAGGGCTTTTGTACCTGCTATTTCTTCTGCCTCCAGTAAGCTTCCTCTAAATATCTACACGGCATTCCGCCTTATCATCTTTGTATCTTGGTTCACATATTGCTTTCTCAGGGAGTCCGTTCCTGCTCACCCAAATTAAAATTGCAACCATCAACACCAGTACTCCTTACCTTGCTTCTTTGCTTAATTTTCTTTTCATAGCTCGTACCACTTTCTATTGTACTATTTATTTTGTTTCTTATCTCTCTCTTCAGACTACAATATAAGCTCCATTAGGGTAGGGATCTCGCTTGTTGTGTTCACTGCTATAACCTCATCTCCAGGAGTAGTGCCTGGCATTTAGTAGGTTCTGAATAATAATTATAATAAATATAATTATGTTAAAAATAATTATGATGATAATAATAATGGTTTGTTGAATGAATGAATTCTCCATTTCCAAGCGCTTTAAAATCAAGCTAGGAAGACAGACAGATAACTATATTATCTCACTACAAGACACAGATACCAAGAGTTATGGAAACAAAGAAAACTGATTTATTCTGCCTGGAAGTCTGGAGGTTTCACAATGAGGACAATGTTAGACCTGGGCATTGAAGAATGAATAGGTGTTTTCAGGTTTTAAGGGACAGTCTAGGAAAAAAAATAGCACAAACAAAGGCTTGGAAGCAGGAGTACTGTGACACTTGGAAACAACTGAGGAATCGGAGGCGTCTGGAGTTGGATATGCGTGTGTGTATTTAAAACAGGGATGTTAGACTAAAATGTTAGGTTTGTCTAAAAGCATTTAGTACTGTAACCCATTTGGATTTTACTCTGTTGGCAGGGGAGAAACTTGGCAGTCTTTAGTAGAAGTATGATGAATCCAGGTGTGCAGGTACGAAAGATAAACTTGGTGAACTGTGTAGAAGACTGAGGGTAAGTGGCAGGGAACTTAGTGAGAGGCTATTCATGACAGAGCAGACGAATAGCTGATCTAAAACATTCATCAAGGGCTCATATGGACAAATCTGCTCAGTCACAAGGATGGCATCTAAATTGTTTGCCTATCTCTAAATGGCAAGGGAGAGAGGTCTGCGTAAATGTGGTTAACCCTTTAGACCAGAGAGATTGTTAGGAACATTGGCTTTGTTAAACCTAAGCATTCTACACCTCCATCTATGTGAAAACTGCTTCTAATGTTTTTCATGGCCATTACAGCAAGGGTCTCAAAGCCTGAATCTCAAGCATCTTCTTGTGAAGGTATTTTGTGAGCGAGAGCAGACATGGGCACTTACATTACTAAATGTTGACAAATGGTTTGGTTTTGAATTTGATCCTTGATTCAGCAGGCCTACTTGGCCTCTCTCAAGTGAACACCATGATCTGTGAATGATTTATGCCTCACTGATTTTATTCCATGCAATAATTTAAAAATTATTATTGAATGCCCACAACATTCACTTTATAAAGTACTACAAGGCATAAAAATACGACTAGTACTGAGAGAAAAGCATTCGAGTCACAGTGCCTGTTTATCATTGCCTCAGCCCCATTACAAGCATCCCCATAATAAAGTGCTAGTAAAAACCTGTGGGCCTTGCAAATAATACTTGTAATAGGATTGCTTCTCTGGCAGTAAAACATCTGTGCTTATTTTAACTTTTTTTTTTTTTTGCCACGCTGTGTGGCATGTGGGATCTTAGTTTCCCAACCAGGGAATGAACCCACACCCCCTGCAGTGGAAACGTGGAGTCTTAACCACTGGACCTCCAGGGAAGTCCTATATTAACTTTCTAAATCTGAGCTGAATCATTTCCAAAAGACACTCTTTTTGTTTTTGTTGTCTCTGAATGCTCTAAAATTTAGCAAGTGAAGTTGGATATAATAAGTTGTGTGTGTGTACTTATGTCCTGGCTAAGGCCCAGGACTGATAAGAAGCTAGGCTGCAACTAAGTGAGTACTAAGACCAAGATCATCCATGAGCTTTTAACTGACATAATACATTTATCCCTTTAGAGAGCACAAAATCTGGAAACAACCTTGTTTTGTTTTATAATGATAGATGCTATTTCTTAGTAATGATTTTTCTCTATTCAACATATGTATACATTAATAGTGAAGAAATGTAAAAACCCAGGCTTACTAGGAAACTGCATATATGAAAAATCCTCTAAAGTAAACATGATGATGAATGTTTCAAGTCCTAGCACTTGGAAAATTGGTGATCTAAAGCATCTGAGCCTGGATTGTAATCCCTCTGTGAGTTCATTTCACACTGAGTGGTAGAACTCAATAAAATATACTTGACTAAATTCTGGACGCTGATGGTATTTCATTTTTGTGGGTGTTTTTAGCTTCACTGGACTTAGCCTTGTTCTAGGAGTGTAAATAAGTCTTCTCATATCCTTTTCATTCTTTATATTTCAGCTGCAGCATCCCTTCTCAGCTTCAGTGTCAGCTTCTCATTCTTCCTCCATCTTTCCCAGCACACGCTAGGTACTCTGAACTAAGACATTTCTTTTGGAATCCTGAACTTAGCTCTTTTCATCATTGCATAATACATGGCTGCAGATATTTCTCTTTTAGATTCATTTTCCTATAATCATTAAATTGAAAAGGCTCTGTATCCTATTGGGTACTTACTTTTGGTTTTATTTGGAAGAAAGCAATACGGTTCTAAAAAGTTAAGCAAAACATGTTTTCAGTTGTTATAAGTGTTCTGAAGAAATAGGAGGGTAGAGGAGACATATTTGCATTATTTTAGTCTAAACAGATAAAAAATGCTCTCCATAGAAAAGTGAACTTGCTTATTCATTTTCTTGTTCATTTGAGGAAAATGCTACAGTTTTATATTTTGCTTTGGGAGGACTTTTGATATTTCCAACGAAATAAGTGGTCATTGGTGATCGTTGAGGAGGCTGCTAAATCCCAGTGGGGACGACCCAAGAATCAGCCTGTTTTTTTTAAAATTTCAGATATATTGAGGTATAACTGACACAAAAAATTTTAAGATATTTAAAGTGGTGATTTGATACATGTATACATTGTGAAAGGATTCCCCTATTGAGTTAATGAACACATCCATCACCTTATATATTTCTCTCTCTCGGTGAGAACGTTTAAGTTCTATTTTCTCAGGAGAGTTTGATTATACAATACAGTATCATCAACTATTGTCATCATGTTTTATATTAGATCCTCAGATCTTATCCATCTTATAGCTGAAAGTTCATACCCTTTTACCAATCTGTCCCTATTTCCCACCCCCTCTCCCCACCCAGTCCCTGGCAAATACTTTTCTATTCTGTTTCTATGAGTATGACAAGTTTTAAGGCTGTTATGTCGAATGAAGAAGGTTGAAGCAAATGAACTGAAAGAGCTCTTTAAAAAAGCAAGTGATTCTGTAGACTAAGTCTTCCCCAGTAGTATTTCAATATCTAACTCTGGCCAAAAAATGTTTTGGTAGAATTTATCAGTATGAGATTTCCATTATCCATAGCTCATCCCAAGTGTTCTAGTCATGAACTGCTATATTAGAACAGTGCCTGGTGTGTTGTAGTGCTCAATAAAATATTCATTGAATGAATAATTTTGGAAGTGACATTTATTACTTACTGTAAGCTAGGCATCATTCTAAGCATGGGAAATACGGTGGTATATAGCAGTACATGAATAAAACAGTTGGAGTACAGTGGGAATTCTTGTACTTTCCCTAGTGGAATTCGTAAGCCATTAAACCATAGTCATCTCCCCAAAAGTGGATGTACTGGACTCTGACACTCCTCACAAATGTGACATTTTAGAGTGCCTACACTGAGATTATTTTCAGTCAGTGTGGTCTGTAAACTTTTATGGAAACAATCCAACTTAGTCCCTGGCATACTAAGGTACTTAAAGCAAATGAGATCTTTATTTTGTGTCTTAGGTGCTTGTCAGAGAGTCTGGTCTGGATTATACTATTCTTTTCTCTCAAAAGACACATGAAGACACTTCATGTCTGAGAGTCATCATCTAAGGTTCTTCTCAACTGGTATTTCCACAGGTGGGTTGAGGGTATGCAGAGATACCAAGTCCTTGGTCTCCTGCAGTTGTAGATAGGCTTGTTCAAGCCCATTTGGAGGAAAACGTGTGGGTCTGAAAAAGTCTCCAACGATCTGGTCCAAGGGATAAGTGTATCATGAATTTTCTGGATTTTCTAATGTAATACCACCAGAAAGTTCGATTGATGCTTTAGATGACATTAATTTTCTGTAGAAATTCCCACAAAAAATTACAAAATATGTCCTAAGGTTTTGTTTTTAGAAGATTGTTATAAAAAAAAAGTCACATGGACTAAATATTTAGCAATATTCATTATGTTGTTAAATATTCTTAATGAAGTTACTGGCAGGAGACTTTCTCTCTCCTGAAAATAAGAAACAAATTGGTAGCACTCATTTTCTTTCTTTTCCATTTCATGAATAATTTTATTATTTTTTGTGGGAAGCCAAATGTTAAGTTTTGTGCTTAACTGATGTATATCAAGAATTTAAAACTGACGTATATCAAGAATTTTAAAATATATTTTCTTCAAATGGCTAGCATTTTTTTGTGTGTGTATGTGGTACGCGGGCCTCTCACTATTGTGGTCTCTCCCATTGCGGAGCACAGGCTCTGGACGTGCAAGCTCAGTGGCCATGGCTCACGGGCCCAGCCGCTCCGCGGCATGTGGGATCTTCCTGGACCGGGGCACAAACCCGTGTCCCCTGCATCGGCAGGCGGACTCTCAACCACTGAGCCAGCAGAGAAGCCCTGGCTAGCATTTTTATAACGGGAGTGTACCCTAAAGATTCCTTTAAAAATATGCTTTAAAGATTGCCATGGAAATGATAGGATTGAGAAAAATACCTATTTGGCTTTTTTTCCCCCTTGGACCTTATAATGAAGCTACAAAACTCTGATATTTGCCAAGGGATAATATAAGAATGGATCTTTTCACATCTTTGAAAATATAAAAGCTGCTTGAAATATTTTCTATCCAAAAACCTTCTCGACTCCACATTTCCTACCAGGTCTTGTCCAATTTCTCTATATCCTTCACGAGCAAACTTCTTTAAAATGGTAACGAGCACTTTCTGTTTTCTCATTCTCTACAAAACCCCCTCCAGCAGGGCCTTCTTCCTACATCATCCTACAGCTGTTTCTTATCCATGTCCTCCATGTTCCTAAATCCGGGGGTCAACTCGCAGTCCTCACCTTACTGATGCAGCAGCAGCATTTGACATCATCTGTTGCCCCTTCCTCTTTGAAACTGTGTCTGCCCTTGGTCACCAGAATATCATTCCCTTTTTATTTGTACCTACCTTACTGGACTACTGCTTCTCTGTTGTCTTTGTTGGATCCTACTCAGCTCTAAGACCTCAAATATTGGAGTCTCTCAGGGTATCGTTGTTGGATCTTTCCTCTTCTCTGTCTAAATTCACTTAACTGACTTATCTCATCTTGACCCAGAGATCTGACTCTCAAATGTTATGTTTTTCCCTTAAGCCCCATATTTCAAATTATCATAAAATCTTGTCAGCTCTACTTTCAAAATATATTCTAATTTTGAGCTATCAATTAAATAATTTTAGTCCAAGCCTCTATCATCTCTCGCCTGGACTGTTGCATCAGGTTTGTAATGTGTCTTCCAGCTTCTCCTCTTGCTCTGTGCTCATCCACCCCAGTAACAGCTTACAAATGAACTACCAAGTGCTTACCATGGCAAGTAACATTCTCTATGAAATGGTCTTCACCTGCTTCTCTATCTGCATCTCTGGCCAATCTTGGTCTCACTCACTCACCTTCAGCCACTCTTGCGGCCCTGCGGCATCTCAATCATGCTAAGTGCCCTCGGCCTTGGCACACAGGGACGCTTCCGCCAGAAGCATTTATGCGCTCGCCTCATAGCTCACTCTCACTTCATTCAGGTTTTCTATATATAATGACACCTGATCCAAGAGTCCTTCCCTGAACCTTTATCAAACATATGAGCCCTGCCAGCATTTTAACTACTATCTGTCCTCTTACCTGCCTTTATTTTCCTTAGAGTACCTATCAACATTAATTACCTATTGATTCAGTTGATTGATCATTGCCTTTCTCCAGTAGAATGTAGGCTCCCTAAAAGCAGGGTTTACCGCTCCCCCCGCCTTATTTTGCATTTATAGTCTCAGTGTTAGAAGAGTACCTGACCTGCAGCAGGTGCTCAATAAATTTTTTTTTAATGAACGAAGAAATAGTAGATGGTTTTCAGTGTATTGGTATGGATGTATTTGATTTTATTTAAAATCTATAAAATGCTGGTTGTGGCTCTACAATTAATCAACTCTGACTCTTTACCTCTTTGCTCCTTTACTGAGCTCATACAGGGTAATGGAAGATTCATTCTAAATGGGCTTTGCTAGAAGACTCTCTTCCTGCTTGGAGTTCTACTGGAAAATTGATCCACCGCTATCGAGAAACATGATTTTTGTGAAATTTCCTCTGCAACACCACTGAAGATCTCTCCCACTCCAACAGTGATAGATCAGGGATTGAACAAGATCAGCACCCTTTGGTCACTTCTTCACAAGAGCAGGATTTATTTTCAACTCCATCTAATTATTTTCTGGAACCTTCTTTTGTAGAATCATTACTGTGTTATTTTATGGGAAGATGCTGGGGGTAAACTGCTCTAAAGCAAGGATATATTGAAAATATTTCCTCTGTGGTCAGATTGCCCAAATTTGACTTTGGAGTCAATATTTTTTATTGGATATTTAGTGCTTATTAAAATCACTTGCAGCCAAAATAAAATGTCAATCAGAGGCATACATTATACTGCTAGAAATTCAAGATTTCATAGGATTTTTGTGATGTATGGTATGATATGACAGAAATTAAATTGAATATGCCATTTCAAATAAATCCTGAGGATGGAAAAATATAGATAATTTTTAATATTTGCTAAAAATATATTATTCTCTAGCAGTGAATGCCACAGTCAAAATACATAACTAATTTTAAGCTAGACCCCAAACGAGTAAATGCATATAAAATTTCAAATGGTGGTATGCACAGTAAAAAACAAATAAAAACTAAAAGAACACTGTAAGCAGACCTGTTTTATATAAGGTGGTCATAGACAATCTTCCAAGTCTGAGATATTAGAATCAAGACCTGAAGGGGAGGAGGGAACAGCCTGCAGGTCTGTGGAAGAAGAACTTCCAGGTGAAATAATAGCAAGTGCCAAGGTGTAGAGGTGGAGACATCCTGGGTATTGTCCAGGGAAGCAATGAAGCAGATGTGTTAGGGAAGAGTGAATGGGGTCAGGAGTGGTGTTAGATGAGTTAAGGAGGGTGGTGGGGGTGTAGGTGGTGTAGGACTTTTAGACCACTCTTACTTAGTGTGAGATTAGAATCCAAGACAGGGTTTCCACTGGAGGAGAAATGGGGTCAGGTTTCCTTTAAGGGAATGACTCTGCAGTGAGGAAAACTGACTGTACAAAGAGACAATATAAAATGAGAAGGAAAAAAGGAAAACCAGTTAGCAATCTCTGTACAAAAGAGAGGCAACTTTAGCTTGGAGACAGTAGAGGTGGTCAGATTCAGGATCTATTTAGAAGCTGATAGGTCTTCTGATGGACTGAATGATGTTAAATGAGAAGACAACCATGACTGAGACTTCTTGCTTGAGCAACTGGTCAGAGGGGATTGCCATTTATTGAGATACAAAACTGTGTGGGAGGAGCCACTTTCTGGTTCATTTTGAGTTCATTTTTGAATATGGTATAAGGTTAAGGGACCAATCTTATGCTTTTGTGGATATCCAGTTTTCTCAGCACCATTTGTGGGAAAGACTGTCCTTTCTCCATTGAATGGTCTTGGAAGTCTTGTCGACGCCACTTGACCACATTTACTTCTGGGCTCTCTTCTGTGCCACTGGAGTACATGTCTGTCTTTATGCCAGTACCACACTGTTTTGATTACTGTCCCTTTACAGTAAGTTTTGAAATCAGGAAGTGTGAGAACTCCAATTTTGTTCTTCTTTTTCAAAATTGTTGTTTATATGCGCACAACATTGTGTAAGTTTTATATATATATCTGTATATATAACATTATATCTAACACTGTGTAGGTTTAAGGTGTACACTATGATGATCTGATACATGTATATACTGTGAAATGATTACTTCAGTATGGTTAGTTCATATAATTTGATGCTATTTTATTTATTTATTTTTGGTATTATTTATTTTGATCCTTTCAGGATCTCAGTTCCCTGACCAGGGATCAAACCCAGGCCCTGGCAGTGGAAGCTCAGAGTCCTAACCACTAGACCACCAGGGAATTCCCAATGTTATTTTAAATATGAATTGTTTTCTTAATTTCCTTTTGAGGTTGTTCCTTGTTATTAAATAGAAATAAACTAATTTTTGGTGAATCCTTCCCCCCCCGCCATATAGTATCTCTTAATATCCAGTGAAAGTAGTGTTCTGAAGAGCACAGTTTGAAAAATACTGCCCAAAGGGATATCCTAATTTTTATTGTTGTTGCAGAGTCTTTCTTTGAACCTATTTGCTTTTTCACATTATTTGGAGAACTTTCCTTATGTAATTTTTAACATTTATGATGAACCATGTTCTTATTTATTTTGAAGGAAAAAACCCTACAGAATTTGAATAATGCCCATAGTCCAATGAAAGTTAATTTATCCATCTGCCAGAACTCCCTATTTATTTACATTTCACTAATTCAAGGGATGAAGTTCAAATTTAAATTCTATTGCATGTGAACTATATGACTTTGGACATCCTGCTTCATGATTCTGAGCTTAAGCTTTCTAAACCTGTAAGACAGAGTAACAGCATCAGGCTTATTTTTGTTATAATCAAAAAGTATACATATGTGTATGTCACTTTAGAGAGTGTTTCCGGTTGGGGAATGAAGAATGGATTGTATTTAGACTTTGATCTTTATGTTCTAAGTTATGGTATTAAACTTTAGAAAACTTGCTTTATACCCTAAAAAATGAAGACGTATATGCAGATCATTATGGTCTAATAATACCATTCATTCATTTCTATTATTTAGGCTTGAGAGTGTTACTACACTTATTAATTTCTCTGATACGGTCTGACAAACTGATGTTTGAAAGCACAAAAGTGAGTGGTACTTTCTGAGGTGGGGGAGTTAGATGAGACATTTCTAAACATGATTTCTAGGAAACAATGTTTGAACAAACGAGTAAGTGAAAAGGAGTCAGGTCCTTGCTTTGTGGTAGCAATATTCCCTTCTCTTCATTATAAAATGCAATCATTTAATTTTATTTATTTATTTTGGCTGCACCACATGGTTTGCAGGATCTTAGTACAGTACCCTGACCAGGGACTGAGCCCGGGACCCCTGCAGCTCAAGTGCAGAGTCCTAACCACTGGACCACCAGGGAATTCCCCACAATCATTTTAATACAGCCCAACATACTGTGTAAGAATAAACTCATTAATAAGGATAAAACACCATTGAAATCATTGACTGAAGAGGCTTTACCTGAGATCTTTTATTTCCCTTATTCAAAATTGTGGAACAGATTTGCCCCCAAAGGTTGTAATTATTCTTGTCTTTAATCTCAGTTCTCTGGAGAATTTTAAACTAACTTCTTATCACTAGCCTCAGAGGTGGCATTGCTGTTATCTCCATGGTGATAACGTGCTTTCTGCTACACAGAATATAGTTGCTGTTATTTCTCAAAGGGCTTACTTCCCAAGCAGGAAAGTCCATTCTAGTGTAAAAGGTTCTAAAGGAGAAATGTCAGCAGTATGTGGTTTCTTATTTCTTAACTCTGGTTGGAGGTAGGAAGAAGAGGAAAGAGATTCTGGTTCCCTGAGAAGCCACTGTTATCAGAGGTGGTGCATGTGTCCAGGTGCCGTCCCTGTGTTTCTGGGGTGCCTGGTGTCCTGCAGGCAGCTCTGTCCCTTGCTCAGGCTCAGTGAGATGGCAGGATTCCATACCATCGCTTCATCCCACCCGCCAAAACCCTCAGTCCCAGAAGGGTCCCCACAGTCGCTTGTCTCTCTGTCAAAACCACAAATGCTCAAGGATCCATTCATCCTTTCCTTCTTTTATTTGTTGACTTACTCATTTGCTCATCAACATGTATGTACTGAGCACAACGTGTAAGGCATTTCTGGGGATACAGAGATGAAAAAAAATTTATGTCTTCAAGGGAATCTCAGTCTATTGAGCTGATACACAAATAGGTAATTCAACTCCAATATGATTATTGTCAGAGCACAGAGGAAGGATACCTTATCCGTGAGGTGGAGGGAGAAGGTTACACTTGAGATTAAAAGATAAATGCACTTTTTCCAATTTAAGGAGTAAATTTTGAAATTCCAGGCACAGGGGACATCGCATGTGAAAGCACAGGGCCATGGCACCAGGCAGTTCGCTATTGTTGCTGGAGGATGGACGATGCTCCGGCTGTTTACACTGAGTCTCTGCTGCAGGTTGCCAGGCTGCTGGGAATTGAGCCTGATGTCTTAGCAGATGCAGGGTTGGGTGGTTCCTGTCCAGCTCCAGTTTCAGAAAGTGGCCATTATCCTGCCCTTGATTACCTTACATGCATCTCCTGGAGTGATCAGACTTTTTACTATGACTTTCTTGGCCTCTGCCTCACTTGATGATCTGCATGTCTCTTTCAACAACTCACTGAGATAAAATCTTTACCGCTGGTGGGGCTAGCTAAGCCTTCTCCCCACATTTGCAGCTCTGCGATTACTCCCTGCAGGCCTCCTGTGAGGCTGCATGTCCTCTTATCTTCCCATAATGGCCAGTTGGTGGAGAGTCCCCTCTTTCAACTTCCATCTGGGTCTTCACAGGGATAGAAAAAGGGATTGTTCCAGAAATAAGTTATAGTTCAACACTTTTAAGAGAGTAGAGGACATAAAGGAGTATAAATGGCCAAGAGGAAAATAAAACAGTAAACAGTAGTAAAGAAGAGAAAATAAACACTAAAAATAGTAGAGTGGTATAGTCTTAATATATATTATTGAAATACATATAATTAAAGTGGTGGCTCCAAAGCCTTCTAGGAAGGGATGTGGCTACATTGGTTGTCTGGACAGAGGGATAGCAATTATGGCTTAGAACATGTATTTTACGATAATGGTTTTAAAAACATTCCGTATCTATTAATTCTTTACACAAACCCTCCACCATAAGAGTCCTCAAGTATAAAAATAATTTTGGCTTTATCTGTCATTTACCTTTATGGTACAATCTGATACCCTAGCAAATTAGGGATGTCCTGAAAAGAGCTGCTAAGGGTATGATGTGGGAAGACACTGGGAGGGGCTTGCTGGGAGGAGGAAGTGTTGTGTCAACATCCCTGAGGCTTCAGATTAGAGAGAATGCAGACATTCTTTAGGTGGCTTGCCAGGCCTTGTTGAGGTGGAACTTTTCCCCAGTGTTCTGCAGGGGCTGGGGACAAGGCACTGACGGAACCCCAAGGTGCTGGCTTCACAATACACAAACTTCTAATCCATTTGCTCAAATACAATCCAAGTAATGGAAAGAAAAAAAAATCAGACAATCTAGTCATTGGACAGCAATAAGTTAAAGTAGTCACAATGTTGCCACTGGAGTCACAGCCTCACACCTTTGACAGGGATTAGTGTAACATTTCTAGGTGAAATCCAGGCCACTGGGAATTCCCTACAGGACACCAAGACAGCTACTAGGGTTCATAGTCGCCATGTTTGCTCTAATATATTCCTCTTGCTCCAAAGACAAAACTTGGGAAATCACCTAGTGAATTTTATGCAATTTTTCATGAGTTTCCCAGCAGTTTCCCCCTCTTTTTTTTTTTCAGTTACCAGATGCTAATATGCTAATATGATGATGTTGGCTTAGATAGGGATCATAAATATTCAAATCAGTTCCATGAGTGCTTGTTATGTGCCTGGCTGTGGCTCCAATAAAAGATGAGTAAAACACAGTCCTGATCCTCAGAGAAGCAGGCTAATTGTTTGAGAGGAATGCTAAAAATGAGGTATGACGTTGTCTCACATTTATATCGGAATTATACCCTGAAATACTGAAATTCAGGGCAGTGTATGACAAAGGACCGAAATGAGCATCCCAGATAAGGAATTTTAGTATTTATGTATGGGTAGCAGGTCACATTCGCATGGATTCACAGTAATACAGGAAGTATTGGTGAACTAGTTGTGTCAACAAGAACAGAAATGATCAGGAAAAAAAAAATGCTAACAGGTAGCACTTGTTTTTTTTTTCTTTGTTCTTTTTCTTTTTTTTTCAACTCTGGTTCTGTTCCTCATCCCGTGTCCCCATCTCAATGACACTGCCTGCGGTTACCCAAGCTAAGAAATGAAATCAGCCCCATCTCTCCTTTCCCCACGTCCACTTTAACTCCTATTAATTCTAGCTCAATAATATGCCATATCCCTCCCTCCCTTCTAATCCCTCAAGGCTTCTTTGTGGCCTTGGAACTTTTAACCTGGCTTCCAGGGTCCTCAGTGGTCTGTCTCCTGCCAACGTCCTTGCTTGTTGTCCCTACCTTCCACCCTACAGGACATCTGCTGCTCTAAAGTCTGGCATGTGGGTTCAGGGGTTCTCTCCATACGTCCTCAACCCCAACTCTCTTGACCTTAAGACCAGCTTAAATGCCACCTCTGAGAAGAGCCTCTCTCAACTCCAAGATTGCATTGAAGACCTCTCCTATCCAACAACTCCCCCATTAGAGCTCCAATGATAAGGGACTGCACTTGCCTGTGTACTTGTCACCACTGTGCCATTCACTGGCTGTCAGTACCTATTTACTCACCTGCAGAAATGGAGGTAAAAGAGTTACCTAATTTTGGGATGCTTTGAGGATGAAAATGAGCTAATAATAATGTAGCACTGAAGTTCTTTAACCTAGTGCTAGTTTCCACTATTGCTTCTCTTTACTAGACTGAGTTCCATGAGGTTCATGCCGCCTCACTCAAAGCTCTGCAGAATGCACTGCCTGTTGATCACGAACGCGCTAAATTAATGGACCCTTCTAGGTCTGAGGTCATGAAGACGTAACCAAGAGCCAAGCATGGAATGACTCCACACACACACACAAAACCAGTTCCTGGAACACTTTTGGGCTTATAGCTCCACTTGACTCCATGACAATTCACCTAAATCACCTAAGCCTGGGGAGACCCCCCCCAACTTTCCTCCTAATTCACACCCCACCCACTTCATTCACAGGCACGGGTGGGATGAGGATATAATACTTTATTCACTCTAACACGGGCCGAGGGGATGTAATGAGGGGGAGGTGGGCGCGTTTCCAGGGACCCCAGTAGGGGATCCTCCCTGTCTCCCAGTTCCAGGGCAGCCAGGGCCGCCGTCCCACCCTATCTGAGACGCAGATGGCGGGGCAGGGAGTTGTCCAGGTTAACGCAGGCCCAGGTCGGGATACCAGCGTGGCCCTCCCCAGTTCGCACCCCGCGGAGACAAGAATGGTGGTTCAACCGCACTCACAATCTGGGCAGCGCTCGGCGGCAGTGCCTCCAGCAGGTAGCTTGAAGTCCCGGCCGCAGCCCGCGCAGATACAGGGACGGCGCCGCATGTGCGTGCGACGGTGGCTGACGAACTGCGAGCTGAGGCGGAAGCGCCGGCGGCACTCGGCACGTGGGTAGGGCTGCTCGCCTGTGTGTGTGCACGCATGCTCCTCCAGGTTGGAGTGGTGGCCGAAGCCGAGGCCACACACAGCGCAGGAGCGAAGCTTCTCGCCCGTGCGCACGCGCCCGTGCTTGGCCAGCGCCGAGCTCTGGGCGAAGTGTGTGCTGCAGTCGGTGCATGCGTACGGCCGCTCGCCCGTGTGCGTGCGTCGGTGGCGCGCCAGACACGAACTGCCGCCGAAGTCGCGTCCGCAGTCCGGGCACGAGTACGGCTTCTCGCCCCTGTGCACGCGCAGGTGCTGTGCGTAGTTGGAGTTCTGCGCGAAGTGGCGGCAGCGTACAGCTTCTCGCCCGTGGGGCGACGGCGGTGCTACCGCAGGTTCAAGGCGGCCGAGAAGCGCTTGTCTCATTCCGGGCGTTCGTAAGGCCCTTCGCCCGTATGGGTGCGGCTGTGTTTGGGCTGGGCCGACTTCTGCGAGAAGCGCCGGCCGCACTCGGTGCACGCAAAGGGCCGCTCGCCCGTGTGTATGCGGGCGTGTTTGGCCAATGTGGAGCGGCGTGACAAGGCACGGCGTCCCAGCACGCGTGTAAGTGCGCCGGGTACGCCGACGGGGCGGCGCCTCGCTCGGGACCTTCTTGTTGTCCAGGGGGATATTGAGTTTCACCACTTAATACTTCTCTTCACCCTCATCCTCCTCACCCTTCACCAGCAGCACCATCTCTTCTTGCATCCCTTCCTCCTCCTCCTCCTCTGTCTGCTGTTCACCGGGCATCTCGGTGTCCAGCCACAGCTTCGGGCGCTCGCGCTGCCCCAGGCCAGGGCGCCGGGCCCACGTAGCACTTGTGATGTGGTAGACACTTTTCTAAGTTCTTTACTTTGGGGACTTACCTGGTGATTCAGTGGTTAAGACTCCACTTTCCCAATGCAGGGGGCACAGTTTCAATCCCTGGTCGGGGAATTAAGATCCCGCATGCCACATGAGGCAGCCAAACAATAAATAAGTAAAACAAGTTATTTACTTTATTACATTACTCATTCCTTGCAAAAACTCTCTATGGGGTATGTACTATTATAATCATCCATGACAGTAGTCTGTGCTCTTAACTGCTAAATCCCATTGCCTCTCTCTCCAGTGGGTACAAGGCGTGTTTATGAAGAAATTTAGATAGCATTTGGAAATTCTATATTGTATGTGAAGAGAGACAGTGCCATCTCTATCCCGTGGGTAGCATTTAATTGTTTCTTCAACATAGCATATTGTTTGAGTTAAGGATAGATAATATACTTTCAAAATACAATGATGACAGATAAATTTTAAAATTTTCTTCCTTGATTTGCTTTTAAAAGAGCAGAGATAACGTCAATCTATTTATTCAAATACCTCTAAAATGATAGTTTATATTTTCTAGATATAAATTTTGTATTTTG
Source organism: Delphinapterus leucas (assembly GCF_059928025.1). Taxonomy (NCBI): domain Eukaryota; kingdom Metazoa; phylum Chordata; class Mammalia; order Artiodactyla; family Monodontidae; genus Delphinapterus; species Delphinapterus leucas. Next base: position 16,052,607 of record NC_143130.1, on the reverse strand, counting down.
AGATGTCGATTTATCAGACTTACTATTTGCAATTGCAAACGTAAGTGATTGATTCATACAATATACAGACTCCAAAGGAGGACTTTTCTACATATTAGATTGATTGTAGGTTTTGTAGCAAAACCCACACATTTTCCTTTATACAGTTGGCAATTTGCCGAACAGCTTTTGGGTAACTTACTAATGTGCCAATAACCTGTTTTCAGCTTCACTGTGATGAGTCCTCAGTCCTTATGTCTGAAGATAGAAAAAGACCCATAGAGAAGAATATATCACTTCTCCACTTCTTAGTATTTAAGTGGTGAATTATACTTCTAAAGAGAGAACAATCTCATATTTGGCATCTGTTATTAAATATGTGGTTTCCATCTTCTTTGGGGGTAAATTTTTAAGTTGTTTCATAAAAATTCTAACACTTTTGTATTAGTAACTAATCAACACTGATAGAAGTGTAGAGCATTTTAATTAATATCATATCTGACTGCACTTGTTCTGAGTTTAATGATGGGAGAGGTAAAATATTAATGACCTCAAAATGAATGTATGAAAACATTTTATTGGTCTTGCTCCAATTATAATTTCTTTTAACTTGGCTTTTAGTTTGAAGCATATTATTTTTTTTCAAATAAGGAAGATACAGCAAGGATATATTTATTTATTTCAACACGGATTGGTTGATTTTAATTTTTAAAGAAGAACAGAAAATGGTCTTATTAATGTGTAATGGAATATGATAGCTCTTATTTTAAATTTTTATTTGAATTTTTCATTTGTTGCATTGAGATGTTTTGGACACGTTGAATATTCCAGTGCAAAGTTTCAAGTTCTTTCTTTGTGGTTATTTGCAAACAAGGACAAGAATATTAAAGACTCTTGATGAAAGAGGCTGGTCTTTCAGGAAAAAGCCTCTTCATTCAAGGGCTTTTCAAAATTTGCTTTGGGAGTACTGTTTGTCATTTAACTCTTGCTTGTGTTACCTTACTTATACAATCAAATTATTTCATTTCCTTGCAGGGATATGTGTCTTAATACGCCATTTGTAAAAAGATTTAGAATTTCTGGGTGAAAGATTTTAGTGACTCTATGACATGTAGACAGAACAGACAAAGTGAACTTCAGAATTGCTGGGACATAAAACACCAGACTGATTATTTGTAGAGTCTAAAGCCACTAGAATTATCTGGAGAAAGGCAAAAAAAAAAAAAAAAGAAACAAAAAGTATGTTTATCTCCAAAAGGTATTCATTGTATATTTACTCAAACAGTGATTTCTATTATTTTAATAGCAGTATTTTCCAGAATAGATAATTTTGTGACATGCAAATAAAAACCATCCCCGACTTATAATAGCAAAAATATAGTTTGATAGGTTGCTATGCAGATTGCTGACTTTCTAGTGATCATAGACCTTAAGATACGGAATTTAGTTCTCTATGTGCGTAACATTTAAATATTAACATAATAGAAAGTGCAAAACTTTAGTTATATCTTTTTTGTCAAGACTGTGTAGGGCTGCATGAATTGTTGAGAAGAATGTGCATGAGAAGGAAGAGCAATAAATGAACATTCAAATATGTACTATTTCTGATTATAGAAATATTGTATTTACAAAACTATACTGTGGAGGGAGCTTCAAGATGGCGGAAGAGTAAGACGTGGAGATCACCTTCCTCCCCACAAATACATCAGAAATACGTCAACACATGGAACAGCTCCTACAGAACACCTACTGAACGCTGGCAGAAGACCTCAGACCTCCCAAAAGGCAAGAAACTCCATACGTACCTGGGTAGGGAAAAGAAAAAACAGAGACAAAAGAATAGGGACAGGACCTGCACCTCGGGGAGGGAGCTGTGAAGGAAGAAAGGTTTCCACACACTAGGAAGCCCCTTCGCGGGCGAAGACTGTGGGTGGCGGAGAGGGGAAGCTTTGGAGCCATGTAGGAGAGTGCAGCCACAGGGGTGCGGAGGGCAAAGTGGAGAGATTCCTGCACAGAGGATCAGGGCCGACCGGCAGTCACCAGCCCGAGAGGCTTGTCTGCTCCCCCGCCGGGGCGGGCGGGGCTGGGAGCTGAGGCTCGGGCTTCGGAGGTCAGATCCCAGGGAGAGGACTGGGGTTGGCGGCGTGAACACAGCCCTTCAGGGGTTAGTGCACCACGGCTAGTCGGGAGGGAGTCCGGGAAAAGGTCTGGAGCTGCCGAAGAGGCAAGAGACTTTTTCTTGCCTCTTTGTTTCCTGGTGTGCGAGGAGAGGGGATTAAGAGCGCCGCTTAAAGGAGCTCCAGAGACTGGCGCGAGCCGCGGCTATCAGCGCGGACCCCAGAGACGGGCATGAGACGCTAAGGCTGCTGCTGCCACCACCAGGAGGCCTGTGTGCAAGCACAGGTCACTATCCACACGTCCCCTCCCGGGAGCCTGTGCAGCCAGTCACTGCCAGGGTCCCGGGATCCAGGGACAACTTCCCTGGGAGAACACACGGCATGCCTCAGGCTGGTGCAATGTCACGCCGGCCTCTGTCGCCGCAGGCCCGCCCCGCACTCCGTGCCCCTCCCTCCCCCGCGGCCTGAGTGAGCCAGAGCCCCCGAGTCAGCTACTCCTTTAACCCCGTGCTGTCTGGGGGGGAACAGACGCCCTCAGGCGACCTACACGCAGAGGCATATCCAGATCCAAAACTGAGCCCTTGGGAGCTGTGTGAACAAATAAGAGAAAGGGAAATCTCTCCCAGCAGCCTAGAAGTAGCGGATTAAATCCCCACAATCAACTTCATGTACGCTTCATCTGTGGAATACCTGAATAGACAACGAATCATCCCAAATTGAGGAGGTGGACTTTGGGAGCAAGGATATATACATATTTTTCCCTTTTTCTCCTTTTGTGAGTGTGTATGTGTATGCTTCTGTATGTGATTTTGTCTGTATAGTTTTGCTTTTACCATTTGTCCTAGGGTTCTGTCTCTCCATTTTTTTTTTTTCTTTTCTACAGTTTTTAGCACTTGTTATCATTGGTGGATTTGTTTTTTGGTTTGGTTGCTCTCTTCTTTCTTTTTTTCTTGTTTTTTTATTACTTAAAAATATTTTTAATAATTACTTTTTATTTTAACAACTTTAATTTCTTTTATTTTACCTTCTTTTTCTTTCTTTCTTTTTTTTCCACCTTTTATTCTGAGCCATGTGGATGACAGGCTCTTGGTGCTCCAGCCAGGCATCAGGGCTGTCCCTCTGAGGTGAGAGAGACAAGTTCAGGACCATGGTCCACAAGAGACCTCCCAGCTCCACGTAATATCAAAAGGTGAAAATCTCCCAGAGATCTCCATCTCAACACCAAGACCCAGCTCCACTCAACGACCAGCAAACTACAGTGCTGGACACCCTATGCCAAACAAGACAGGAACACAACCCATCCATCAGCAGAGAGGCTGCCTAAAATCATAATAAAGCCACAGAAACCCCAAAACACACCACCAGATGTGGACCTACCCACCAGAGAGACAAGATCCAGCCTCATCCCCCAGAACACAGGCCCTAGTCCCCTCCACCAGGAAGCCTACACAACCCACTGAACCAACCTTAGCCACTGGGGACAGACACCAAAAACAACAGGAACTACGAACCTGCAGCCTGTTAAAAGGAGACCCCAAACACAGTAAGTTAAGCAAAATGAGAAGACAGAGAATTACACAGCAGATGAAGGATCAAGGCAAAAACCTAACAGACCTAACAAATGAAGAGGAAGTAGGCAGTCTACCTGAAAAAGAATTCAGAATAATGATAGTAAAGATAATCCAAAATCTTGGAAATAGAATGGAGAAAATACAAGAAACGTTTAACAAGGAACTAGAAGAACTAAAGAGCAAACAAACAGTGATGAACAACACAATAAATGAAATGAAAAATTCTCTAGATGGGATCAATAGTAGAAAAACTGAGGCAGAAGAACGGATAAGTGACCTGGAAGATAAAATAGTAGAAATAACTACTGCAAAGCAGAATAAAGAAAAAAGAATGAAAAGATTTGAGGACAGTCTCAGAGACCTCTGGCACAACATTAAATGCACCAACATTCGAATTATAGGGGTCCCAGAAGAAGAAGAGAAAAAGAAAGGGACTGAGAAAATATTTGAAGAGATTTAGTTGAAAACTTCCCTAATATGGGAATGGAAATAGTTAATCAAGTCCAGAAAACACAGAGTCCCATACAGGATAAATCCAAGGAGAAACATGCTAAGACACATATTAATCAAACTATCAAAAATTAAATGCAAAGAAAAAATATTAAAAGCAGCAAAGGAAAACAACAAATAACACACAAGGGAATCCCCATAAGGTTAACAGCTGATCTTTCAGCAGAAACTGCAAGCCAGAAGGGAGAGGCAGGACATATATAAAGTGATGAAGGAGAAAAACCTACAACCAAGATAGCTCTACCCAGCAAAGATCTCATTCAGATTTGACAGAGAAAATAAAACCTTTGAAGACAAGCAAAAGCTAAGAGAATTCAGCACCATCAAACCATCTTTACAACAAATGCTAAAGGAACTTCTCTAGGCAGGAAACACAAGAGGAGGAAAAGACCTACAAAAACAAACACAAAACAATTAAGAAAATGGTAATAGAAACATACATATCGATAATTACCTTGAATGTAAATGGATTAAATGCTTCAACCAAAAGACATAGACTGGCTGAATGAATACAAAAACAAGACCCATATATATGCAGTCTACAAGAAACCCACTTCAGACCTAGGGACACATACAGACTGAAAGTGAGGGGATGGAAAAAGATATTCCATGCAAATGGAAATCAAAAGAAATATGGAATGGCAATTCTCATATCAGACAAAATAGACATTAAAACAAAGACTATTACAAGAAACAAAGAAGGACACTACATAATGATCAAGGGATTAATCCAAGAAGAAGAGATAACCATTGTAAATATTTATGCACCCAACATAGGAGCACCTCAATACATAAGGCAAATACTAACAGCCATAAAAGGGGAAATCGACAGTAACACAATCATAGTAGGGGACTTTAACTCCCCACTTTCACCAATGGACAGATCATCCAATATGAAAATAAATAAGGAAACACAAGCTTTAAATGATACATTAAACAAGATGCACTTAATTGATATTTATAGGACATTTCATCCAAAAACAACAAATTACACATTCTTCGCAAGTGCTCATGGAACATTCTCCAAGATAGAGCATATCTTGGGTCACAAATAAAGCCTTGGTAAATTTAAGAAAATTGAAATTGCATCAAGTATCTTACCTGACCACAACGCTATGAGACTAGATATCAATTACAGGAAAAAATCTGTAAAAAATACACACATATGGAGGCTAAACAATACACTGCTTAATAACCAAGAGATAACTGAAGAAATCAAAGAGGAAATAAAAAAATACCTAGAAACAAATGACAATGAAAACACGATGACCCAAAACCTATGGGATGTGGCAAAAGCAGTTCTAAGAAGGAAGTTTATAGCTATACAACCCTACCTTAAAAAACAAGAAACATCTCAAATAAACAACCTAACCTTGAACCTAAAGCAATTAGAGAAAGAAGAACAAAGAAACCCCAAAGTTAGCAGAAGGAAAGAAATCATGAAGATCAGATCAGAAATAAGTGAAAAAAAAATGAAGGAAATGATAGCAAAGATCAATAAAACTAAAAGCTGGTTCTTTGAGAAGAAAAATTGATAAACATTTAAAAAGACTTATCAAGAAAAAATGGGCGAAGACTCAAATCAATAGAATTAGATATGAAAAAGGAGAAGTAACAACTGACACTGCAGAAATACAAAAGATCATGAGAGATAACTACAAGCAACTATATGCCAGTAAAATGGACAACATGGAAGAAATGGACAAATTCTTAGAAATGCACAACCTTCCGAGACTGAACCAGGAAGAAATAGAAAATATGAACAGACCAATCACAAGCACTGGAATTGGAATTGTGATTTAAATTCTTCCAACAAACAAAAGCCCAGGACTAGATGGCTTCACAGGCGAATTCTATCAAATATTTAGAGAAGAGCTAACACCTATCCTTCTCAAAGTCTTCCAAAATATAGCAGAGGGAGGAACACTCCCAAACCCATTCTACAAGGCCGCCATCAGCCTGATACCAAAACCAGACAAAGATGTCACAAAGAAAGAAAACTACAGGCCAATATCACTGATGAACATAGATGCAAAAATCCTCAACAAAATACTAGCAAACAGAATCCAACAGCACATTAAAAGGATCATACACTATGATCAAGTGGGGTTTATCCCAGGAATGCACGGATTCTTCAATATATACAAATCAATCAACAAGATACACCATATTAACAAATTGAAGGAGAAAAACCCTATGATCATCTCAATAGATGCAGAGAAAGCTTTTGAAAAAATTCAACACCCATTTTTGATAAAAACCCCGCAGAAAGTAGGCATAGAGGGAACTTTCCTTAACATAATAAAGGCAATATATGACAAACACACAGCCAACATCGTCCTCAATGGTGAAAAACTGAAAGCATTTCCACTAAGATGATGAACAATACAAGATTGCCCACTCTCACCACTCTTATCCAACATAGTTTTGGAAGTTTTAGGCACAGCAATCAGAGAAGAAAAGGAAATAAAAGGAATCCCAATCGGAAAAGAAGAAGTAAAGCTGTCACTGTTTGCAGATGACATGATACTATACATAGAGAATCCTAAAGATGCTACCAGAAAACTAGTAGAGCTAATCAATGAATTTGGTAAATAGCAGGATACAAAATTAATGCACAGAAATCTCTTGCATTCCTATACACTAATGATGAAAAATCTGAAAGTGAAATCAAGAAAACACTCCCATTTACCATTGCAACAAAAAGAATAAAATATCTAGGTATAAACCTACCTAAGGAGACAAAAGGCCTGTATGCAGAAAATTATAAGACTGATGAAAGAAATTAAAGATGATACAAATGGATGGAGAGATATACTGTGTTCTTGGATTGGAAGAATCAACATTGTGAAAATGAATATACTACCCAAAGCAATCTACAGATTCCGTGCAATCCCTATCAAACTACCACTGGCATTTTTCACAGAAGTAGAACAAAAAATTCCACAATTTGTATGGAAGCACAAAAGACCCCGAAGAGCCAAAGCAATCTTTAGAAAGAAAAATGGAGCGGGAGGAATGAGGCTCCCTGACTTCAGACTATACTACAAAGCGACAGTAATCAAGACAGTATGGTACTGGCACAAAAACAGAAATATAGATCAGTGGAACAAGATAGAAAGTCCAGAGATAAACCCACACACATATGGTCACCTTATCTTTGATAAAGGAGGCAGGAATATACAGTGGAGAAAAGGCAGCCTCTTCCACAAGTGGTGCTGGGAAAGCTGGACAGCTACATGTAGAAAAATGAAATTAGAACAATCCCTAACACCATACACAAAAATAAACTCAAAATGGAATAAAGAACTAAATGTAAGGCCAGACACTGTTGAACTCTTAGAGGAAAACACAGGCAGAACACTCTATGACATAAATCACAGCAAGATCCTTTTTGACCCACCTCCTAGAGAAATGGAAATAAAAACAAAAATAAACAAATGGGACCTAATGAAACTTCAAATCTTTTGCGCAGCAAAGGAAACCATAAACAAGACCAAAAGACAACCCTCAGAATGGGAGAAAATATTGGCAAATGAAGCAACTGACAAAGGATTAATCTCCAAAATTTATAAGCAGCTCATGCAGCTCAATAACAAAAAAACAAACAACCGAGTCCAAAAATGGGCAGAAGACCTAAATAGACATTTCTCCAAAGAAGATATACAGACTGCCAGAAAACACATGAAAGATTGCTCAACATCATTAATCATTAGGGAATGCAAATCAAAACTACAATGAGGTATCACCTCACATCAGTTGGAATGGCCATCATCAGAAAATCTACAAACAACAAATGCTGGAGAGGGTGTGGAGAAATGGGAACCCTCTTGCACTTTTGGTGGAAATGTAAATTTATACAGCCACTATGGAGAACAGTATTGAGGTTCCTTAAAAAACTACAAATAGAACTACCATATGACCCAGCAATCCCACTACTGGGCATATACCCTGAGAAAACCATAATTCAAAAAGACACATGCACTCCATTTTTCATTGCAGCACTATTTACTTTTTTTTTTTTTTTTTTTTTCTTTTTGCTGTACGCGGGCCTCTCACTGTTGTGGCTTCTCCCGTTGCAGAGCACAGGCTCTGGATGCGCAGGCTCAGCGGCCATGGCTCACAGGCCCAGCCGCTCCGCAGCATGTGGAATCTTCCCGGACCGGGGTACGAACCCGTGTCCCCTGCATTGGCAGGTGGACTCTCAATCACTGTGCCACCAGGGAAGCCCTGCAGCACTATTTACAATAACCAGGTCATGGAAGCAACCTAAATGCCCATCGACAGACGAATGGATGAAGAAGTTGTGGTACATATGTATAATGGAATATTACTCAGCTATAAAAAGGAATGAAATTGGGTCATTTTAGAGGCTTGGCTGGATCTAGAGACTGTCATACACAGTGAAGTAAGTCAGAAAGAGAAAAACAACTATCGTATATTAACGCATATATGTGGAACCTAGAAAAATGGTACAGATGAACTGGTTTGCAGGGCAGAAATAGAGGCACAGATGTAGAGAACAAACATCTGGACACCAAGTGGGGAAAATGGTGGGGGTTGTGGTGGTGGTGTGATGAACTGAGAGATTGGGATTGACATGTATACACTAATATGTATAAAATGGATATCTAATAAGAACCTGCTGTATAAAAAAATAAATAAAATTCAAAAAAGTAAAAAGATACAGTATGTTATAATTTACTTGATGATTCTGTTATTTGTACATTTAGTTTATTTCTACTTGATCCTGTAACAATTTATGTATAATTAACATCTTGGTATATAAATCTTTGTCATCTCCATCTCATTATTTCCTTAGAGTGATTCCTAGAATTGAAACTACTGGTTTGTTTATTTATTTAATGATTCCTTGAACAAACATTCTTTGAAAGCCAACTTTCTGCTATGAAACATTTTTAAGGCTTTTGATACATATTATAAAATTGCTATCCAGTGTGGTCATACCAATTTATTGGTGATTATGCCAAATAAACCTACCTCCTGTTATTTATGCCCTTGTCTAATTCCTTCTATAATGAATAGGCTTGACCTGTGTAAATCAATATTTTATTATAGGAATTTTTTATGGCTGGTCATAAAAGACACTGTGGCATTTACTTTGCTCTCTCTTAAATCCCGTGCTCTAGAGGAAGCCAGGTGCCATATCATGAGAACACTTATGCAGCCCCAAAGAGTGGTACACGTAGCAAGGAACTAAGGCTTCCTGCCAAGAGCCAGCAAGGACCTGAGGCCTCCATCAACAGCCATAGGTGTGAGCCATCTTGCAAGCAGACCTTCCAGCCCTGTTTCAGCCTTTAGATGACTGCAGTCCTGGCCAACACTTCGATGGCCACTCATTAGAGCTCCTGTGCCAGGACCACCCAGCTAAGCTACTGCTGGATTCTTGACCCTCAGAAACCAAGTAAGATAATAAATATTTGTTGTTTTAACTTGCTACATTTTGGAATAATTTGTTACACATCAATAGATAAATAATACCCACTCCTACCAGCAGTTGGGATAGAGTCCTTGCTGACATTGTCATTTGTAGGCTAATTTGGCAGATAAAAATCATGTTATTGTTTTATTTGCACATTTTAGTTAATAATTTTCTCATGTTTATTAACCGTTTTTTTCACTTCTAATTTATAGTTATGTCCATCCATTTTGTTTTAATCAGTGTTTCATTTCTTTCCTGGGGTTTGAATTTCCATTAAGAACCAATACAACAGCATAAAGATAACAATAAAACCATAAAGAAGCCTCAGAAATGCATAATTCAAAGATTTTGTTAGATTAACAAAGGTCTAGGTTTGGACAAAAATTAACTCTTATAGGTGCAGTTTGGTATTTCTCCTGGTACCTTCTTTGGTCATCAAAGCAACTGTGTACATTCCAAAAATGCTATAATATTTCCAATCTACATGCTCTTCCTACAATGTGAATTTCACACTCCTTCCATTAATTGGTAGGGTCTGTAAACTCCATCACCTTGAACCTGGGCGGACTTGGGTGTGTAAGTGAGGCTATGTAACTTTTGAGTTAGATCATAGAAAATGATTCTTTCCAGTTCTCTTTTGATGCTCACCCTTGGAACTTAGCTTCTCTGATGCAAGGAAGTCCAAACTAATCCACTTGAGAGGACACCAGGAAACACCACTCATAGGCTTTTCTGGCCAACAGCCCAGCTGAGATTCTAGTCAACAGCCACCACCAATTGCCAAATATGTAAGTTGAGATGCCTCCAGATAATTCCAGCTCCCAGCCAAAGAGTCATCTCCAATCTTTGAATCTTCCCAGGTGTGCTGCAGACATCTTGGAGCAGAAACAATAAAGTCCACTCTGCCCTGTTCAAATTCCTGACCGACAGAAACTGTGAGCATCATACAATTATTTTATACCTCTAAGTTTTAAGTGCTTTTGTTATGCAGCAATAGTAACTGGCACAGCAACCATATAAAGAAAGGTAGGTGATTCAGATGGTTTTAATCCTCATTTTGGTGCTGAGGAAATACAAGCAAAGACAGAGAAGGAAGTGATATTTTCAGGGTCTCCTAATAAGTTAGTGTCAGTACAATAGTGGATTATTTCCACCACTGGATGCTATTTCAAAGTTATAACTAGTGGTAAAAATATAATGGAAACATTTTACACCCAATCATTGACTCAGAAATATTTACTGAGTAGTACTTCTAGGTTCCAGGCACTGGATGAGGTTTTAGGGTTCAATGGTGAGCAGAAAGCAGGCATGGGCTCCACCTACATGATTACAGTCCAGCACAGGAGATATACATTCATCAAATAATCACACAAAACTTAACGACTTGGCACATCAAATGAAGGAAATTCTAACAGTGCTCTGAGAGGAAGAACAAATTAATAGAGATCAGGAAATTTTGAAGAACTGGCATTTAACTGAAGATGGGTGACTGTATTTAGCTGTACGTAGGTTTTCTTTTTCTCACATTATTTAGTTTTTTATTTGTTTATTCACTTTCCATTAAATTATATACTACTTTAGGCCAGAAAGTGTTTCATTTGAATAACTCCACAGAGCGTACTTATGCTCCTACTTACGCTCAGGCTTCTGCAAATGACTTAATGGAACACAATGGATTTAAAGTAATTTAACCTAAGTTTCCATTTCTGTAATTGTTTCACAATGCTGCTTTTATGTCACTCACCTCCAGGGTTTAGCTGAGGTCTCTGTATCGCTTGCACAAAGCTGTTCTGATGAGTATGAGAGTTTGGACCCTGATCTGCAGTGGAGGGTTCAAGTGGCTGATGAGCCATGCATTTATTTGGCAAAATGATGGGTTTTGTTCACTAGTAACATCAGGGCCTCCTGTGCTATTAAGTATGCAGGGACATTTAGTGGTCATGAATTGGTAAACCAGGAATAGTTTATGAAGATTTTCAGAACTTAATTTGTTCTTACTAATAATGTAAGAATGAAAAGAAAGAGATGAGTAAGATCCAAAATCCCAACATTCTCTAAAACTCATTTTATAACTTACAGCCTTATTAGGATTCTCAGTACCATATAGCAAAATTTCTGTGAACGAGTTGTAACTTTAAAGGAAGACTCCCAGACTTAGAGGGTCTTGTGGGACACAGGATGGATAGGCAAGGAGGTGGCAGTGGGAATGGAAGGGAACATAAGGCAAAACCCCTGGGCTCTCCGGTTTAGTCAAACACTGATACTCCATCAGGGCTGTAAAGAACAGATGTTCTGAGATGAATATCACTCCAGAATTGCCTTCTGATTTATAGTCTCCTCTCTTGGGAGACCTATCAATTGTGGTACTGTGCCTCTCCTAGACTTGCTGAAATACAGTCCCTTTATCTTCTTGTCAAATGCTTTAGCTCTTGAAGGTCTGAGCAGTAGTCGAGGTGGACAGAATAATAGCAGGAGATGTGATATAGCGGCGTTGGGGACCAAGAGATGCCCTGAGAGGATATATCCTCTGGCATAGGTTCTGATTTGTGCCAGGGACAAATGGATGGTGCAATAGTCTTTCTAATAGTTTGAGTTAAATTAAAGCTGTTTTTTGCATTTGAAGTTAACTTATCTGCTCTGATCAGTTGTATGGCGGGAAAGAAGTACAGTCATATCTGAGACTGAGAAAAGGTTACCTCAGATGTGAGACAAGATTATGAGCCTTTAGTCCATGGAGATGTCATCTGGGAAGTTTTGGAGCCAAAAGTCTCATAAAAAGAGCATTTCACATTAGATACACTTACTGAAAGGGCTGATTGTTCTATATTCAAGGAAACTAGTAAACCAACAAAACTTGTTTTCCACCTGTTTAATCAGTCAATGACAATTCTATAGGCATGGTAACAACAAACAGACCTGGTTTACTTCTCTTTAGTCGACTAATAACAAACCATTTCAGTTAAACACACATCTAAAAGCCAGCCATGAATGACAGCTTCACATTTTGAAAATTGGACAATTGATGGTGGAATCATTCTGATGATCATGCTTCTAAGGGGCTGATGTTAACCCAGTCCCAGCTCTGTAACCGAAATAAAACATGTTCACATCAACTCATTCCTGCTAACATAACCAACAAAGCTCTGAAATGAATGCTTCCTTAAAACCCTGTATAAAATCAGCAATTTATTTTGTCCAGTAAGACTGTGCTTGGTCAGCATAGCTCTCCCTTACTTAGCTAAACAGTAAATTCAGTTTTTAGTTTCAGACACCAAGATGCTCTTCCTTTGATAGTTTCAAAAGCCGACATGGGATAGAGCATACTATAGAAATCCAGAAAGGAGATGAATTGAGCTTTCTTGTGCTCCGTCTTGGACGAGGGACCAGACCTCTGACGCATGGTTATTGAGAGGATCTAGGCTCTTCTGGACTATTTTCCAGGATGTTTGTAAGCATAGTGAACATAGAGTAAACATAGTAGACATAGTGTCTTCTGGAATAAAAGGCAGGGTCTTTTGGTATGCTAGGAGGAAGGAGGCAGATCTTTAGAAGAGAGCAGATCAGGTAAGAGAAAACAAGGTGTTGAATTAATGGAGTAACAAGGGAGATAAAGGGGATGCCAGCTGGGCTGATACCTTCCATTTCTCTCTCCAGTGCCTGGTCTACAGAGTGTTAGAATCCAGAAGCTGAACAGTTTGGACTATATCAACGAGTATTTTTACTTTCTGGCTTCTAATTAAGTTCAGACAATGATGTGCCCTGGCTGGACATCAGAGGAATGAAAGAGGATAAGCTCAGGGTATTTATACCTCCTTCAGCCCCACTCCCCAACACCACCACCAGCTCCTTCTGTCAGGGATTGTCATGGTCTTACTGTGACCCAAGGCCATAGCTCTCGTTAGGTAGCCTTCTCCAAGTAGCTTCCTCTCTCCATTAACAATTTTCTACTCTTGTTCACCTTTTAAACCTAGGTGTAGTAACAGGTTCCACCCCCTCTCTCCACATTATTGCATCTGTATCTTTACTAACCTCTCTTCAAATTGCCCAATTTGAGTGTGTCATCCTAGTTCCTGACAAGACCTAATCAGTACACTATCGATGCGATGATGCAAAGGCAGAAATGATAAGATTCGGCAACTGACTATGTTGGAGCAGAGGAGGGGAACAGGCAAAGTCTGTGTTGTTTAACTAGTAAATAGAGGCTATTACAGAGACCAGAAAACCAGGAGAAAGTTGAGAAGAAACTCTGGCGAATAAACTTTAAGGAAATTGTGTTTGAGGTGCGGACAGTTAAAATATAAGATTGGTGCTCAGGGCAGAAAGCAGAACTAGAGTTATAAATATATTAATCTATATAAGGAGAATATAGAAGTCATGGGAATGATTGAAAACAACCAAGGAAGACTCTACAGTAATGCTACTAAGCTAGAACTCAGATAGCCCAGACATAAAGCACGGTCATAACCCAGCAGCATAAGGTATCACCAAGTCTAAGTCAAAGTAATTAAAATATTTACTTGTGTTAGTCAAATGTTATTAAGGAGACAATAAGTAAATAGTAAATGCTTAAAATTTTTTTTCATGGATTATTCTCCACTGACAATTTATTTCCCCCTGGTAGTACCTTCTTTTCACCAAGTACATGCACATCATAAAACTTCCTTTCCTCCCATCCCATTTTCCTGACCTCTTTATCACAAAATTCTGAAAAGGGGGTTATAAATGAAAGTAGTGAGAAGAGGTCAGATTTTAGAGATATTCAGAAGGTAGAGCCAATAGAGCATACTAACAAATGTGACTAAAGGTGTGAGAGAAAGAGATGACTTAGCAGCTTTGGACTGAGAAAACATTCATAAAAGAGAAAAATGTTAAAGAACCAGTGGAGGAACAAAAGAAAATATACATGTCACTTCCATTACAATTTTGACCAGCCCTGATAACTTCCTATTAACTGTAAACATATGTGCATGCATGTGTATATGTGTGTGTGTGTGTGTAACTGGTGTTAAAGTAGGGGATGGATTGACATCTGTAACTGATACATTATCTACTGACAGGATGAAACTTAAAATAGCCCTGGAAGAGCCTCATTGGAAGTCAGTATTTTTATCAATCTGTATTCTATGAGAATTACTTCTCTAAGACCTTGAAAAGCCCTTACAAAATTGCATTTTTATATTTCTGTTCTGTTTTAGCATTGGATGTTTACAGTTCAATTTTTAAAGCTCTCAATGCATATTTATGTATTTTTATTTTATTTTTAGGTGAGTGTTCAATTGACATTCACCTGAACTGCTTCACAGAGGAAATCTCTAGGTTATGCTAAGCAAGAGTAATGATTCAGGACCCATTCAAGCCAGACTGCAGCAGGATGCTGGTAGAAGTCAGAATACAAAATGATAAGAATGTGGAACCGAGGTAGACTACAGGCATGAAAGGATAGAAGCACTTAGTTTTGTGAATGCATAAATATTAGCTTTAGGACATAATAGCTGTCATTTGCTGTTCCAAAAACATCCCCATATTTATAGTTTTACATTAAATTCACCATCAAGAGTAAAAGTAAGACAGCCTCAAATTTACCTATGTTCACAGATGTGTTAATTTTATAAATGTAGTCATATTTTTTGTGAAACTAAATAGTTTATCTTATATTACAATCAGATATATAAATACTTCTTACATGTTTCTCATCTTTTTTTATCTTCACTTCCTTTGACCCCCAACACTTATGGGGTAAAGTTAAAAAAAAAAGTTATATAGACTACTGAGCATATAAAACCTTTATAATCTGGCATTTGCCTGCTCTTCTACTCTAATCTCCTTCCATGTTTTACTGAGGCAAACTTGGGTCTGCTGGCCCAAGTGCAGTAAAGACAATCTACTGATACTGGGTTGTGGCAAAGGAAAGCACAGCATTTATTGCAGGCGCCAAACAAGGAGCATGGATGGCTAATGCTCAAAAGACCTGAACTTCTCGATGGGTTTCATGGAAGGGTTTTTAAAGACAGCGTAAGGGAGAGGCTTGTGGGGTGTGTGATCAGCTCATGGACATTCTTTTGATTGGTTGGTGGTGAGGTAATTGGGAGTTAACATCATCAACCTTCTGGCTCCAGCTGGTCTGGGGTCTATGTGCTTATGGTCAGCAGGCAGTTAACTTCTTCCACCTGGTGGGGGTTTCAGTATCTGCAAAATAAGGGGTATGGCTCAGAACATTATCTATAGCCCTTTAGGAGGAACTAAAGGTGTTTGTCTTTGTTTAATGGCTAAATTATTATTATTTTGTCTTGCTAGATGGTTTTTCTTTGTTTCTGCCTTTTCTCACTTTTCTGATTAAATTTGTTCTTTGAAACCTGGGGAAGGCCTAGGTGGCTAAAATTTTTCTACAAACAAGCATCAGGCAGAGGACATGGTGTGTGTGTGTGTGGTGTGGGTCTGTCCTGGGAAGTCCCTGTAGGGTCCTGCTTGGTTGTACATTCTTACCATCTCCTTCCTCAACATAGACACACACAACAAAATATTAATCACCTGTACATGCTAAGTCTGTTCGTGACTCTGCCCTTGCACACGCAGTCCTGATTTTTCTCTGTTGGGAAAGCCTTCTAGGATGTGCACATATCCTGATCAACTCCTTATACTATAAATGTCAGTTTGAAGAGGGCTTTGAAATAAATCTCTGTTTTCATCCCAGGAAAGGAGTTGATTGTTTCAAGGACTTGCTTAGCATCTAAACATCTTCTAGCACTTACCGCAAGGAATTGTAATTATTTTCTTACGTGTCAACAGACTCTTGACAGGAAGAGCTCAGCTCTTATTCTTCTTTGTATTTCTAGTCCCAGAAGCAGAGAAAACTTACAGGAAATGGTTGTTGAATTACTGTAAAAAATTCTTTCCAATTGGTTTATGGTAACCAGTGCATGGCAGCTAGGAAATAATCAATGAATGATATATTGGGTGAAAACCTTCTATTTTTGACTATATTTCCTGAAGTGTAAGTGGATTTTTAAAAATTTAATCATAATGGACCAAAATTAAAAAAAATAAATTCCACCTATCTTACTTGACACTTTTTTCAAGACTACAGAAATCACACCCAATTTCAACATTTTTTGGGCAGTATTTGTTAATTATGATTGTTCCATTTGATAGGTTTTCTTAAATTTCATAAATCTAAACAAAGAATGTCTGCTCACAACATCTTTTTCTTGTGTTTTACTAAAAATGTCCTTTCCTTGAATAGAATCTCAAGTGAAACAGCATTTCCAGTAGAAGAACTTTTCATCCTCTGTTAAGTGTAGGGACTTGTTTGCTCAGCCTGTTTTTCTGAAATGTGTGTTAATGCCTCTCTTCCTCATAGCTGCCATTAACAGGCTTTTAGGACCACTCCAGTCAAACTCTTAACGAGGCCTTGCTCAGACAAAGGTAAAAGGAAAAAGAAAAAGTGTATATAGGTACACACAAACTCTAAAGTGTCTCAGGAAAATAATGAATGTTTACTTCGAGTTTTTCTCTTTGAAGACATTTCTTAGAAGCAGATTTGTAGTTCATTAGGAAGACTCATGGGTAACACGTTTGCAAAGAAAAACTCCAGAGAAAAAGCACATTTCTTCCTGAGTTCTTTGTGAATATAAACTCAGAATGTGTAATACAAGGGTTAGATTTATAGTTGAGTTTTTGGGGACTAAAACTCATTTACAGCCGGGATTAATTTATGTCAAGTAAGTGGGAAATATCTTTAGAAAATGTCAGGAGGGAACTGTTTTTATGAAGGGGTAAGTTTCTAATTGACCCAGAGCCATTCTGACTTTAAAACATCATAGCACAAAGGTCAAAGCTATACTGAAGATCAACGAGCAGACAGTTGGGGTCAGTTTGTTCAAAAGCCCAGGTTTAACCTGTACTCACAGTGGGAAGTTTATAAACCTGGGTTCTGAGTAAAGAGAGTAGTTAGATCAACCAAAATATTATCTCTTGACCCATAACAGAACCCAAAAAACAGCAAGACAAAACCAAGACCAAAAGAAGATGTTTAGCATCTAAACATCTTCTAGCACTTAGCACAAGGAATTGTAAGTATTTTCTTACATGTCAGCAGACTCTTGACATGTGTTCCCTAAAAGAGAATCAACATTTATGGAGGATAATTTATGAAAAATAGCATATTAAAAGAATTGTCTTCTTGCTTTCATTGCCTCTAAATTAGGCCTTTCTTTAAAATGGTTTGCATTGGCAAGTGTGTAATAGAAAGAATTGGGTTATGGTAGTACCAGGGGCCCAGAGTTTTGAGCTAAATGTGCCAAAATTAGCCATATCACCTTGGACGTGACCTCTAGTCTTCAGCTTTTTCCATTTGCAAATTGAGAGAATTTAATTAAACTGGAAAGTCTCTTCTGGCTGAGTGTTATTTAAGAAGGATTTCAGAGGAAGGATGATTATATTTGGAAGCATAGGTCTGCAATGCCCACTGATGCCATATTAGGACATTTCCTACAGCTAAAAGTTTCTGGAAACTTGAAATTAATTACTTGCCACAGATGGTACAACATTCAGTTGATTTCTGGTTTGAGCATGGGAACAGATCTGAAATTGCTCTCTAGGAAATCTTGGCACAACTTGTAAGAATTCTTCTAGCAGGCTTCCCCTGTGGTCATATTTCAAGTCAGGAACTTTACTTCTTATACTAAAGTATCTTTTTATCCTTTCTCCCCCATTTATATGTCCAATATAAAAAGATTTATACACAGGCTATAACAAAGTTTTTCAAATTTTATTGTGCAAAGAATCACCTGCAGTATTAGTTAGAATGCAGATTCCTGAATTCTACCACTAACAGAGGGATTCTCCAGCTCTGGGATGAGTTTTAAAAAAATGTATTTTTAGAAGCTACCAAGAGGAATGGGCAAACTTATCTTGGAGACCATGTTTCCTCCTACTTTCAACCAGTGTACCTGCCAAACTTTCACTGGGGTCTTCTACCTTGAATCAGAACAATTCCAGCAGTGACCACTGATTTTTGAAAGTGGCAATTCTAGGAGGTGGTTTTCCACAATCACTTGAGAATCATTTGTTCTATGTGTAGATTTCTGATCCCAACTCCAAAATCTAGGGACCAGTATAGGAATTTACATTTTTAAACTGCTCTTGTGTAATTCTTACATATGATTAACTAGGGGAAACACAGGCTTAATGGACTTGTTAATTTCTCAAGATTTTCTGAGGATAATGTGATACTCATCATTCTTCTGTTAGAAGAAATTACCAGAAGTCTGCATATCTTTACAAGATCATTACCACTGTGTCCTTTGCTTTCACTGAGGCTTTGATTGAAAAATAGCCATATGTTGAATAACAGCATTCTTTATTCTTTACTGCTTTAGCATTCACAGCCCATTACATTCTCAATGTTCCTTATATAAAGACCCTTGGGACCAATTTTTCATAACACTCAGATTTAAGAAAAAGTTTGTTTCTTCTGATGAACTGACGTGCTTTCTCCTACCAGACAAGGAGAGGTATATAACAGATCAAAATTTCCTTGTTACTTAGGCTGCTAGGAAGCTCAGGGCAAAGCTTTGAGTTCAGTTTTTGTAGCTTTCATCCGTCAGAGTTTTATGGATGTTAATTGTTATCTTCCATCTTTATAAACTGGCATTTAAATTTATAATAATTATTAAATGTCCGTGTATTTGTATTTTTTTGTTGTTTTATCGTATTTTATTGTTTATTGTTTAGCCAGCCCAAGTCGTTTCTTGAAATGGAAAGAATGGGTGGACTCAATGAGAATAAGTTACTTTTAAAAGCTGCATTTATTGACTATTCTATATGCTCTGGTGAAATATTTTCCTCCTTTTTCTTTACATCTAAGGCATGGCTTTAATGACTTACAATCTACATTAGGTAATGTGATCATCAGCTACCTTTCCTTATCTGTTGGGTTAAGCACTGATTGTTTCCTACATGTCTTGACTGATTTTAATTTTTCCCCTTATTCAGTGTTTCCAAACCTTGCCTAATCATAGAACTACTTGCAAGTGCTTGTTAAAAAAAACCAACCCAGTCCCAGGATGTTCTCCCCTGTCCCAAGATTCTGATTTAGTAAGTGGATAATATGATAAGGATGCATACTATTTAAGTAGTTGTTTGTCTTATTGATGCTGGACTTGAGGAATGATCAAGCCACACCTTTTGTTCCAAGATAGCTACTAATGTCAAGATTCTGCTATGCTTTTGTTGAAGAAGGAAGTACACCTTTCAGACAGGATTGAGACATGATATTATCTACCACCAGTTGGAGTCCTGGCTTCACGAAGAAAATATCTAGTTAAGAATCTGCCTGCCAATGCAGGTTCGATCCCTGTTCCGGGAAGCTCCCACATGCCGTGGAGCAGCTAAGCCCGTGTGCCACAGCTACTGAACCTGCGCTTTAGAGCCCGTGAACCACAACTACTGAGCCTGCGTGCCGCAACTACTGAAGCCCGTGCACCTAGAGCCCATGCTCCGCAAGAAGAGAAGCCACCACAATGGGAAGCCCGCGCACCACAACGAAGAGCAGCCCCCACTCATCGTAACTAAAGAAAGCCC
Organism: Delphinapterus leucas; assembly: GCF_059928025.1. Lineage (NCBI taxonomy): Eukaryota > Metazoa > Chordata > Mammalia > Artiodactyla > Monodontidae > Delphinapterus > Delphinapterus leucas. The sequence goes on along the minus strand of NC_143130.1, from coordinate 16,032,406 downwards.
ACGTGCAACAACGAAGACCCAACACAGCCAAAAAAAAAAAAAATACTATTATAAATCAAAAGCAAGGTGAGTTATAAGATGAAAAGGAGGCAAAAGTCAATTTATAGCCAATCATTCTTTGATTTATTCAACAACTATTCATTGAAATGTTATGTGTTATGCTGGGGGCTCTCGACTTTGGGTGCTTCAGTATTACCTTTGGTGCTTTAAAAAAATACAAATGCTTCAACCCAAACTCTTTGCCTCCTGAATGAGTATCTCTTGGGTTGAGTCTGAATGTGTATACAGTCATCCCTCAGTATCCACAAGGGATTGGTTCCAGGACGTGCCCCCACCAAGCCCCAACAGTGCCAAAATCCATAGGTGCTTAAGTCCTTTATATAATATGACATAGTATTTGCATATAACCTACGTAGATTCCCCTGTATACTTTAAATCATTTCTAGATTACTTCTAAAACCCAAGATAGTGTAAATGCTACGTAAATAGCTGTAAATACAATGTAAATGCTATGTAAGTAGTTGCCAGGATGAGGCAAAATTAAGTTTTGCTTTTTGGAACTTTCTGGATTTTCTTTTCAAATATTTTTGATCTGCCATTGGTTGAATCCACACATTCAGAACCTGCAGTTATAGAGGGCCCACACTATTTTGAACAAGTCTATTTGAGAACCCCTGAAATGGGCACACTCTTGCTGAAAAAGAGTTTATTATCTCATAATATAGACTGGTAATTCTCAATCCTGACTGTGAAACACCTGGGAAACATTTAATGATATAAATCCTTGAATTTCATTGCAATTTTATCAAATCAGAATCTTTTGGAGGTGGGACAAGCAACCTGTATTTAAAAGAAAAATATGAATCGAACCTGATGATTTGGCTAGCTTTGAGAACCAGTCATCTAAATTTCAAGGGACTTTGGAAGAAAGAATTTATGAGACAATTTAATAAAATGATCTTTTGAATAGGCAGTATATCTCAAGCTAACATCTGGGAAGTGGTAGAATTCTAGAGAAAATTTTTTTCTAATTGTTGGTCTGAAGACAGCTGAAACAATCTTTTCTAGTACCTTCTAGTTTTCTCTTTTCATTTTCCTTCCTAACTCCCTGCCTTCCCTTTTTTCATCCATGCTTGGAATCTCTGTTACAGAATTTAGTTTACTGAGTTGTATAATTTATCTCAGTAAACCCTAAGATACAATTGTGATTAGGTTTAGGGCAGAATTTCTCAGATCCAATCTTACATTAGATTTACCTGGGGAGCTTAAAAAAAAGCCTGGACTCCACCTCAGAGTAATTAAATCTGGGGCTAGAGTCCTGCTATGTATATTCTTCTGAAAGCTTTCCAGTTGATTCTAATGGTGTTCAGGTTTAAGAATAACTAGTTAGTTCATTTTGTTTGTCACTGACGCCTTCATGTTTTAAAGTTAGGGCTGAGATCTTTTGCATTCTGCCTTTTTTTGTTGTTGCTTCTCATATCTTTTTAATGCAAAAAATTATATTTTATAGGATAGACTTTAATGAGATGGTAAACTGTTTCATGGAGGTAAAAAAGAAAACAATGTGATAAGACATTACTTTGTTCCTTGTAACCTGAGCACTTACCACCAAGCTCCGACATCATCAATGGGGAATAAGGATATAGTCCCCAAAAAACCAAGATTTGGGATTGTGTCTTGCTATCCATTTTCTTTGTATGATTTTTAGATTCCACGTATAAGTGATATCATATGATATTTGTCTTTGTCTGCCTGACTTAACTTCACTCAGTATGATAATCTCTAGGTCCATTCATGTTGCTGCAGGTAGCATTATTTCATTCTTTTTTATGGCTGAGTAATATTCCATGGTGTGTGTGTATGTGTATATCTGTAGTGAACTATGCACCTTCCTTAGAGACTGAAGTATTTAGGCCTTAGGCCTTATAACTTCCAGAACGTGACACAGCATATTTCTTTCTTTCTTTAAATAAATAAATTATTTATTTATTTATTAATTATCAAAGTAAGGAAAACCTTCGATTGTAATTATTTTCACAAAATCTTTTAAAAATCCATAAATAAGTGTATTTTGAAATACCTGTATAACTGAAGGAAGTAAAATAATGAGATATTACGTTTCCTTCAGAACATTTGTATCTCTGTTTATCACACATTTAGGGAATCTCTACAGGATGCAATAATGGCCATTGGGAATGAATACACAATAGCTTTCTGCCCTCAGGGAGTTCACACTGAATGAATGGAAAAGACATGTTAAGTGATAACATATGTGCAGTCTAGTTGGGAAAATAAAACCAATACACGTGACACAAATATTAGGAAGTTGTTATTTGACCATGGTTGGAGAATTATTACAGAATAATTAAGGGGAAAATAGAGTGCTGCTGTTTAAAGGGTAATAAAAATTGAGAAGCAATTGGAATAAGCTTTATGCAGAAGGTGGGTCCTGAAAAAGAATGGGACTTGGATAGAGGGGTGCGGAATAAAAGGCCATTCATGTGTGTGAGCCCCAGCAGAGCAAAGAGGCCAATGTGGAATGTGGATTAATGTATGTGTAGAGCAATGGGGTATAGCAGACACAGAATAAGTTCTTATAATTTGGAGGGGTGTCCTGAGTCCTGCTGATAAGCTAGTGAAAGCTATGCAATCTTTTCTCCAGAAAAACGTATATGTATACAAATGCAAAACTTTGTATTTAATTTTAGGGATTTACAACTTCTTTCAAGACTAATGGAGGAAATGAAGCAGAAGTAGTTGGTTTCAAAATGACTACTGATTTATGAGCAGGGGAGTGAAGTGGTTACACTGGGTTTAAGGATATTTTCCTGCTTTCGGGAAATTTTCCTGGTAGCAGTATGACAAATAATTGGAGCCAGGAAAGAGTTGGAAATAGAGAAATGTAAATATAAAATTAAGATGCCCTGGACTAAAAGGGCAGCTGTAGGAATGGAGATTAAAGCTATAAAAGGAAGATATTGCTCATTAATTAACTGAAGACACATTTTTAAATGGATGAAATGCAATGAGTCATTTTCTGTGTGTGTTGAAATTTTGATGTTTAACGTTCCAAATATTTTAGGAAGCCTTCTATGATATCAGCGGTTATGTTGTTAGTTATTTTAGAAGTGAGAAGACTTCAGTTGAAGTTTTTAGAAGTAGCTATTGTAAATGAAGGAAAAATAGTGTTTTTCACAGATTAGTTTGTGGGAGATGTAAGAAAGGAGGGTCAAAATAGGATGTTGTTAGTAAATTCTTCAAAGTTGTTGGAATTTGGCAAGAAGGAAGGTTTTGTTTATAATTTCACTAAAAACCTATGGTTTTAAAAAGTTTTCATTTACTAGTTTGTTCATAGCCTCCTTAGGTAACTTGGTTCTTTATAAGAAAACGTGAAATAGAAAATCTAATATGGAAAGGAAATGCACATGAGAGGAAAAGATGATGAATTTATGCTTTGAGAAAGATAACTACTACCAGCAGAGGGAGTATGTTAACTGGATTTTCGATAGTGTTAATATTTCTCACAGTTAGCAGTGGCTGAGTAATATGAAAAGGGTAAAAAAGCAAAGTTATAAAAGTGCCTTATACCCTGGTAAGTAGGATTAATTACATTCCTTCAGGAGAATCTCTGCATTGTGCTTTTATGAAATTGGACATGAGGCTGAAACTGGCAAACTGAAGAAAATGTGATAATAAATGTTGTTTTAGTCATGTTTGCTGTTGTGAAGTTCATAGCTTTCTTTCCCTGCCTTCTGTTGGGATGCAGGAAGAGACGTCTGATTTTTGAGAACTAAGATGTGGTTGTGCAGATGTTCACGTTTTTGACAAAAATATTATTCTTGTACAACTTTTTTTTTCCTAAGAAGCTTAATTGTGTTAACTTATCTTCCATTTAAATTTTATATACTAGACTTTTATGTGAAAGTTTTGCTTAACTTTACACAATCCTTTTGTAACAAAAGCAACCTGATTTTAGAGCAGGCTGTGCTCATTTTGTATTACCTGCCAAAACTGAATATGTCATAAAATGAGTAAAAATAGCTGTAGTTTAAGCAGTCGATTCTTCAAGTTAATAGTTGCTTCAAGGTAAAAGTTTTTGGTAGTTCTTTTGGTTATTCTGTTTCAAATGTACAGAATTCCTTGAGATGGCACAGACGTAACCAGTGTTCTTAAAATATTAGCCACAAAGGGAAAATATTACCCTATAATTAAATGAAGATGAGATTTTCAAATATGTGAAACTCAGTAAATTACATTTTTGTAGGAATTTTAATTTTGTCTCCTCTAAAAAACTGTAAATCTGGTATACATAGTTACTATAGACTAGGTATGCCCAAACCTGTTGGTTAAAAGAACGAAGTTTAATTAAGTTAATAATAACAGCTTAATTAATGGTGAATAGTGTGATCATTCCAGAGAGAAAATAAGACAGTGTACAAGTTTACCTGGAGACTAAGTAGATGCAAAATAAATAAGTGAATAAATCAAGTCTAGAGGGTTGGGGACAGGAGAGATGAAAAGACAAGGGCAAGAAAATGGCAGATAAAGCTGGGATGAAATTAGTATCTAAAAACATAATCTGTAAAGTTTATGCATTTACTGAAGTCGTACACAGGTTTGACTGACTTCATAGTAGGAGATAAAAATGTTATATCATTTTCTTCTTTTTTAATTAAAAAAATTAACAGCTTTATTGAGATAGAACAATACACTTCACACTTGGAAAATATTCAATTTGGTGGTTTTTATTATATTCACAGATGTGTGCACCCATCACTCAGTTAATTGTAGAACATTTTCATCACCTCAAATATGTATACCTTGGCTTTTACCTCTCGGTTCTTCAGCCTAACCCCTATCTTCAGCAATAAGAAACCACTAATCTACTTTCTGTCTCTCTAGATCTCCTTATTCTGGATTTTATATGAATGAAATCACATAGTATGTGGTTTTTTGTGACTGGCTTGCCTCACTTAGCATAATGTTTTCAAGGTTTATCTATGCTGTAGGATATTATCAATACTTCATTTTTTTAATGGCCAAATACTATTTCATTATATGGATATGCTTCTTTTTTAAAAAGCCTTTCCTCCATTGATGAATGGGATTATTTCCACCTTTTAGCTATCTTGAAAAATGCTGCCCTAAACACTGTGTACGAGTTTCTGTGTGGCATTTGTTTTCACTTCTCCTGAGTATATACGCAAGTGGAGTTGCTGGATCACATGGTAACTCTGTGTTTGATCATTTGAGGAACTGCCAGACTATTTTCCAAAGTAGCTGCCCCATTTTCCATTCCCATTACCAGTGTATTAAGGTTCCAGTTTTTTCACATACTTGCAAATACTTATTATCCTATTTTTTTTATTTTTTATTTTTTTTGGCTGTGTTGGGTCTTCGTTGCTGCGTGGGCTTTCTCTGGTTGTGGCCAGTGGGGGCCACTCTTCGTTGCGGTGCGCAGGCTTCTCATTGTGGTGGCTTCTCTTGTTGTGGAGCACGGGCTCTAAGTGTGCGGGCTCAGTAGTTGTGGCGCACAGGCTTAGTTGTTCTGCGGCATGTGGGATCTTCCCGGACCAGGGCTCGAACATATTCCCCTGCATTAGCAGGCAGATTCTTAACCACTGCGCCACCAGGGAAGCCCCTATTATCTGATTTTTTTTTATTCTAACCATCACAGTGGGTGTGAAGTGGTATCTCACTGTGATTTTGATTTGCATTTCCCTGATGATTAATGATGGTTACTTGCTCTTTAATGATCATAAAATAAAAAGAAATAACTTGCTAAATGTTATACATCCATATTTCTGCTATGTACATGGGCCCAAGAGAATTTTATTTTATGGATCTTCTTGAAGAGGACTCTCTAGGGAATAATCTCCTCTAGAACATTCCTGCAGTCAACATAATAATATGTCTCCCAGGGTAAAGAGCAGTTAATAAATGGCTCCATGTCAGAGTTGGGGGATGTGAAACATACAAGAAAGATTAGAATTTAGAACTGTGTTTTATTATCAGGGCCACCTAATGTTTCCTTTAATGATGTTGATTAAGGAGAGAGCTATCGCACAAATATACATTTTCTCTGAAGCACATCTAGTGAACAACTGGTCACCTTTATTTTTCATTATAGGTGTGCTAATCTTGCCAAATCTAAGTCCACAATTCTATTTACTCTGTTTGCTCTGCTTGACGTTAAAAGGAAACTATTTAGGGCTGCTTTGAAGAGCTCATTCTAAATAATACAATTCCTATTTTTCTTTCCAGGAATCTTTTGTTAGCAGGTTAGCTCTGCAAAGATTATGAATCCTGTCTCCTGCTGAATGTCTGCCCCATTAGAAACTCAGTTTCACTATGCTTTTATCCACTGTAGATTCTATGTTGATCTTCCCAGATTTCTACAGTTGGGTTGAAAATAATAATAGACAAAAGCCCTGGGAAGGATTCATCCTCTCAGGTGATTTTGCTGCTGGGACTCAAACAGGGCTATTTTCCTGTGTCCTTTTCTTAAAACAGCAGCAGAGCAGGCTGAAACTATGATATTAAGAACCAAAAAGTTACTCTCTTTTTCCCTCAAATTAAACCCTGTGGTGTTGAATTAGCCCCTGGAGATGAGGGGCTTGCATCTGTTCAAGAATTAGATACTTTACAGTTACTAAGACTGCATTTGATTCTATATTATTCCCTTGTCAGAACCTTATAAATCATTTCATAACTTTGAAAGAACTGTAGGAAGTTGTGATAAAAGTTGACTATCTCGTTGGCAGCCCTTTGTTACTGACAGTTTCCTCTAGCTTTGGGGATTTAATCTTTTGATGATTTGGTTAATGTGTTCTAGATTCTCTGAGTTTGGCAAAGAGAAGTTAGAATTTTAAAAAAATCACTAACTGCCCTCTTTGTGAAATTTATGGGTTTCAATCCCTCTACTGTGAATTTTCACCAAGCAGATGAAAAAAAATTCAGCAATATACAAAGATGTTGCTAGGCTGCCCCAGCAGATATACAAAATAACCAGGTAAAATTGTTTTGATTCATTATCATATATCAAGCACATAGTTCTATATTCTTTTATCAGTTAACTTTCAACTAGTGGGAGAATTAAATTCAATCAAAATTTGATTCAAATCTGTGAATTTCCTTGGCACTACAGTGAACAAAAAAATATGTGGCTTGAGTAAAGAAGCAGAAAGAGGTAAAAACAAAACAAAACAAAAGATTTACTTCCTTAACATTTTATAGTTATCTGGTAACAGGAACTCTATTAATAATAGTGTCACCAGTAATAGTAAAAAAAAAATGAGCCAACTCGAAGCGTTTCCCAGAAAGTCTCACCGTCCTCGCAGATTTGGTTAAATCTCCTTTGTTGTTCCCTGGCAGCTCACCAGAGCAGAGAAAGGTAAGGAAAGGAGGATTTTCCTGGGCCAAAGTAGCCATTTCCACTGGCTCAGTCCGCTCTAATTTGTCATCATTTAATTACTCCCTATGCCCTCGGTTTGGACCATTGTGAGTTATCAGGACCTGTGTGTGACCAGCGCAGGCAACTTGCGGTTTAATGCTCTGCAATTGCCACCTTGAAATTCTTAATAATTTAATCTTTGAATTTGTGCTAAATAAGTGAATTCTGATGGAGCAATGGAATATGTGGGGAGTGGGGAGGGGCTTGGAGCCTTGTTTCAGGTGGGGGCCGCCTCCTGCCACCTCGGTGCTTCCCAGGACAGACGCTCAGGCACCTGCTCTCCTGTCCCTCCCACCATCCGCCCTGTGGCCTCCACCGGCAGGGGGCGGGGGCGTGGGCGCGGGATGGTTGGAGCTGGAAGCACCCTATGCGTGCAGTTGCGGGGCGGGGCTGTGAGGTCTCGGCTCTCCCAGGAGAGTGCAACATTAAACAGCAAGTAAAAAACACCGTGGCTGGTTGAGAGATGGACGGGGAAATGGAGGAGAAAGCTTTCTGCCAGTTTTGTGAACAAGAGGTCCCGCGTTTTCGTTTCGCACCGGGCCTTGCAAATTATGCAGGTGGCTCTGTCTGTTACACAGCGATTCTCCCTTCTCACCCTTGCTATCCGTTCTCTTCTTTTGAAACGCGTGGACAGCATAAAAATAACATCATGTTTTCCTTGTTTTTTTTTCCCCATGCGTCTGAGTGCTTTTACGGGTTTTTCCACTGGTCAGATCCACTCCTAAAGCTCAAGGATTTCAATGACACTTTCCTACAAAGGCCATTGTCCTAAGTATGCCAGGGATTAATATCTGTCTGAATGGATTTTTTTTTTAACCTCGAGGTAATCCAAGGAACCATGACATAAAAGATTTTTGTAATGTTTGTAATGTCCCCATACTTATTTTTGTTATAGTCTGTATCCATTAGCAACATAATTTTACAGTTACAGAGACTTATCCACTTACCTCTAAGGCATGACATAAAGGCTGGTCATTGGTTTTCCTATAGTTTTTTTTTTAATTAATTAATTAATTTTTGGCTGTGTTGGGTCTTCGTTACTGTGTGTGGGCTTTCTCTAGTTGTGGTGGCTTCTCTTGTTGTGGAGCATGGGCTCTAGGCGCGCAGGCTTCAGTAGTTGTGGCACACGGGCTCAGTAGTTGTGGCTCACGGGCTCTAGAGCACAAGCTCAGTAGTTGTGGTGCACAGGCTTAGTTGCTCCACAGCATGTGGGATCTTCCTGGACCAGGGCTCGAACCTGTGTCCCCTGCATTGGCAGGCGGATTCTTAACCACTGTGCCACCAGGGAAGTCCTCTTACAGTTTTTTGATTGGAGTGCTTCCCTCAGTAGGGTGGGCAAGTCCCGAGGTAAATTTTGTTTTCAGATACAGAAGGCCACTGAATACTCCTCTCTGGCCCCTCTAAAGTAAAAAATGGTCATGGACCCTTATAGATCACTCAGAAAATACTTTCAGATATTATCTAGTCCTACATATTGATATGCCATAGGGCAAATTTTTGTAATTGGTAGAATTTGATAACAAGCAAAAGACAAAAAAGTGTCATATCTTTTAGCAGGAATTTGTAAGGTATAAAACAAAATATGGACGTATTCAAATATGTGGTGATTAAATGAGCATGCTGGAACGTCATTTGGCTCAGAAAAAGATATCTGTCTCTACAGTCCTGACCACATGATGATATTTAACTTTTATTTACTTCTAAACTCCCATTCACACCCCAAAGCTTCTGCCTCTTATTTACCCCGTCTAGTCAGAGTAAAACCTTCATTTCAAAATTTGAAAGTCTTATGGAGGCTGAAGTAAATAGATGTGTGCATAAAATTGTATTTATTTTGGGAGGTGATATTTCACTAATACTAAAGACTGTCCATTGACGGAATTACCATCAAGGAGGAATCAGTCCATGTGCATTGATGCCGAGGATGGTCTGTTCTTCTCACGTCCAGAGCAAAGCATCATGGCCTGCGAAGCTGATTTGATCACTTCTGAAGTCCAAGAGCCAGGTATCAATCCTGGGTTCTGCTGCACATACAGGACTGGATTCACTGGCCAGTGGTCGGTTTAAATGGAAATGAAAACCCTTCCACACTCCATTGGCTCAAAACTGTCTTTTCTGAGCTGTTCTGACATGCTGGCTGCTCCTGTTATTATGCCATTCCTCTACCCTCCCTGTCCTTCCTACAGCTACAGTCTTGTCTTTTACTCTGTGATTTAGAGGCATTCTGTGTATTCTGATTTTTATCTGGGCTGAATCTCCTGGACCAATTCTTCACCTATCTTTAGCAGGCCCTAATCTCTCCCCACGGCTAGGTTATAATTCTTGATGAGGCTTCCCACTGTTATTATTTTTTTCATTTTATTGTGGCACCCAGCTTCAAATCCTGATAATTGGGAACTCAGCATATTGGGGACTAGAAAGGATCACAATTTTTCTGTCTTTCTCATCAAATATTAAGCTCAATTACCTTTCCCCCATCATCAGCAATTATACAGCCTTGTATAAATTTACCCTGACACGGTAGTCATATTGCCCAACTGAATTTCTGGCAAGTATGAATGTCATTGTCAGAGGTAATTTATAGCACAAATCAAATAGAGAGCCTCCTCAACTGAACTCTCTTTCCCCTTGACTCTCTGGAAGTGTAATTAGAAAACTGTAGAAAGCTGTATGTGAGGACACATGGAAATGTAGTTGCTATATTAAAGGAAAAGAGAATTAACAAACTAAAATGATTATTGCTGACTTCTTTAAAGTGTGTGTGTGTGTGTGTGTGTGTGTGAAAGAGGTGAAAATCAAGGAGAGACGGCAAGTCCTTATTTTCCTATATAGTTGGGTCAGCTCACTTAAAATTTCTTTCAATAAACAACAGACATCACACATTTGTTAACGATACAACTCAACTCTCTGCAAGGCGTTGTGGATACATTGAAAAATAAGACAAAACCTTGTTTTGTTTTCAGTGAACTTTCTTGGATGAAGACCACTCTGCAGCTTTGAAAATGAGTTAAAAGAGAAGGGACGATACCTTACTTGGGCCATTTGCTATCATCCTTTATGTCTATGTTGTATGGGAAGTTAAACAATTTTTCTCCTTTTCAGTGTCCAAGCTTGGCAAGGTAATTTACGTAATGTCACTGAAGCCTGAAATAGGCAATCTACTTATTTTCTGCAATCCAAAATAATTAAAGAAAGGGTGGCCTGATGCTTTTTTATGCCCTATGCTTGAAATACTTGTAGAGAAAAATGGACAGTGGTTTATCCCTAAGATTTTGTCTATTTATCCTAGGAGATCCTGTGCCTTTTGGTATTCAGTGAGTCTGTAGTGTGTAAAGAATATTAGGTGTACAGTAAGGTGACACAAATGGTGATTTTCAACTTACTAAGCTTGTTAAAGTTAGATGGCATTTAATGAGACCCTGATTCTGAGAAAAAAAAACTTGCCGTATGTGTATTATTTTTCATTATAGTTTGTTCAATCTCTGTGCATGTTTTACTGCTTGAAGTTCTTCCTTTTCTCACACATTTAGTGGTATAAGGGGAAGGAATAATAGTCAAGGTAGAAATAATAATCCGTTCCTGTTTCACACCATTCTTTGCATTTTTTAAAGGGAATAATCATGAGCTGTATTTAAAAGCAAAGTGTTCTTTTGAAGAAAGATTGGGTTTAAAAACCATCAGAATAAAAGTACATTTTTCTCAAAGAAAATGACTTACTGTTTTCTGCCTTAAAGTTTCCTGAAAAACATTGTCATAGTTTAAAGTAAATAGTAAGTGCAGTCATTCTAATATCTCCTGCAGGTATCTGACATTTACTCTCCAAGCTGTACCCAAATAAATTTTCATTTTTGGATTTAGAATTTTATAATGTTTTTGAAATTTTACCTTTTTATGAGGATTATTCAGAAAGTAAAAATCACAACACAGATAATTAAATCCATTTCCAGGTGAAATATTAAGTATTTCATTCAGGAGGGATTTTAGTTGAATTAAATTGACTCATAATAAATACTCAGTGCAAATATTGTATTCCCATAGGGAGTACATTCTGCTGTTAGGAATCACCCTAATATAGACACTTCACAATTCAGAAAAATTTACCTTTCAGTTTTAAGAGGTACATGTCTTAAACTAAAAGCAGAAATAGTGTGGTTTCCCCCATCTACGTATTTTTACATCTGCATCATCAAACAATAATTATTTGGTGACTTTATTTTCCATCACTAATTGAAGTAAAAATTTACATTTCATTGGGAAGTGAGCTATTAGGATACAACAAATAAAGGATATTTTAATTTTTTTATTATGCATTAGTAATTTTTTTTAAAGAGTGGATTTTAGAAAATTCATGTATGAAATGTTGGATTGCATAGAAGCTGAAAGTTCCTGTTACCATTTTAAACACACGCAAAATATGGTGGCAGAACTATGTCCACATACATTACTAATAATTATGAATAGATATGGGTTAAACCCATTAAAGAAAATGAAACCAAATACTATGTTTCATTCATTCTAAGATGCATATTATTTTCACACTTGTCAACTCTGAAATTCAAAATACCTTATAACATGTCTAGGCAACACTTATGATGTAGTTGCCACTAAAGCAGTGCAACTTGCTTAGTATTCTTTGTGGCATGATTTGGCTATAGCAACCCTTTGATGTTTCAGTTAACAAATCTTTAAGGATCATTTGAAAGAAATCTGAATCTGTGCTGTTTGAAAACCTTCTGTTGACATCTTTAGATAAGATTAAGAAATCACTGACATGAAACCTTGCAGGGTGAATGTCAGCAGCTTGGAAGGAAATTCTGGAGACAAGTTTGATAAACTTTTAATAAATGATGTCTCGCCAATCCTCTTGATGGCATAGAGGACAATATCATATGTGAAGAAATTTTGTTCTGAGGCTATCTTTACCATTTTATTTCTGTCTTTTCCTTTTTTTAAGGCACGCACACAATTGTTATAAATTAACAACCAATTTCTAAGTATTGTATTTATGAGTTTCAATTAGTGCAAAATTGTAGTTTTAAGTAATAAATGCATTATTTGTTCTTATACATTTATTTGTTTATGTTCATTTGTAATATACATTGTATTTATTATTGTATAGTTATTTATACATTAATTGACAGAAGTTTTTCTTTCACAGAGGTGAATAACAAAATGGTATACATATAGCCAGCTTACAATTCCCTGGTGACATATGGTATTGAGAATCTTTTCATATGCTTCTTTGACATTTGTCTGTTTTCTTCAGGGTGGTATCTGTTCATGTATTTTGCCTGTTTTTTAAAATTGGATTCTTTGTTTTCCTATCATTGAGTTTTAAGAGTTCTTTGTGTATTTTTTATTTTTATTTTTTTGCGGTACGCGAGCCTTCACTGCTGTGGCCTCTCCCGTTGCAGAGCACAGGCTCTGGACGCGCAGGCTCAGCGGCCATGGCTCACGGGCCTAAACGCTCCGCGGCATGTGGGATCTTCCCAGACCAGGGCACGAACCCGTGTCCCCTGCATCGGCAGGCAGACTCTCAACCACTGCGCCACCAGGGAAGCCCATGTATTTTTGATACCAGTCCTTTACCAGGTATGTATTTTGCAAATAATTTCTCACAGTCTGTGGTTTCTCTTTTTATTCTCTTAGTGCTTTTGCAGAGCTGAAGTTTTTAATTTTAATAAAGTCTAATTTTTCAGTTTTTTTCCCCTGGCTAGTGTTTTTGATGTTCTGTCTAAAAAAGTCATTGCCAACTCAAAGTCACCTAGACTTTCTTCTATGTTATCTTCTACATAGAAGATAGTATAGTTTTATAGTTTTACATTTTATATTTAGATCTATGATCCATTTTGAGTTCACTGTTAGGAAAGATGCAAGGTGTGTGTTTAGATTCATTATTTTACATGTCAGTGTCTAGTGTTCCAGGACCATTTGTTGAAAAGACTATCGTTCCTCCAGTGACTTGTCTTTACTTCTTTGTCAAAGATGAGTGGACTCTATGTGTGAGGGTCAGTTTATGGGCTCTTTATTTGTTCCATTCATCTGTTTTTTTATTCTTTTGCTGATACCCCACTGTCTCAATCACTGTAGTTTCATAGTAAGTCTTGAAGTCAGGTAATGTCAGTCCTCTGACTTTGTTCTTCAATGTTGATATGTTGGCTACTTTGAGTCTTTTGCCTTCCACATAAACTTTAGAATAAGTTTGTCAATAGCTACAAAATAGCTTGCCAAAGTTTTGATTGGGATTGCATTGAATCTATAGATAAAGTTGGGAAGAACTGTTTGCTTAACAATATCAAGCCTTCCTATCCAAGTACATGAAATATCCCTCCATTTATTTAGGTCTTTCTTCTTTGATTTCTTTCATCTGACTTCGGTAGTTTTCCTTATATAGATCTTGTACGTATTTTGTTAGATTTATACCTAAGTATTTCATTGTTTTGTTGATAATGTAAATGGTACTGTGTTTTTAATTTCAAATAACAGTTGCTCATTGTGTATATAGGGAAACAATTGATTTTTATATATCAACTTGTGTCTTTTAACCTTGCTGTAATCACCCATTAGTTCCAGGAGTTTTTTGTTGCTTCTTTGGGATTTCCTGCATGTAATCTGTGAACAAAGATAGTTTTATTTCTTCCTTCCCAGTTTGTATACCTTTCATTTCCTCTTCTTGTTTTATTGCATTAGCTATGACTTTCAGTACAATGTTGAATAGGAGAAGTTAGAGTGGACATATTTGCCTTGTACCTGATCTTAGTGGGAAAATATGCAATTTCTCATAATTAAGTATGATGTTAGTTGTAGGTTTTTTTGTTGATTGTCTTTACCAAGTTGAGGAAGTTAATCTCTACTCCTAGTGTACTAGTTAGGGTTTTCCAGAGAAATAGAACCAACAGGATATATATTTACTGTAAGAAATTGACTTGTGATTGTGAGGGTTGGGAAGACTGAAAATCTGTAGTGCAGGCTGGAGACTCAGGGAAGAGTTAATGTTTCAGTCTTGAGTCTAAAAGCAGTCTGGAAGCAGAATAACTTCCTTTCCAGGGGATCTCAGAGCATCTAGACTGAAGTCTGGACAACCAACTGGGTGCCATAGCCTAGCCAACTTGACACATAAAACTAACAATCACATCTAGTTTGCTGAGAGTTTTTAAAATCATGACTGGATTTTGGACTTTGCCAAATGATTTTTGAGCATTTATTGATATGGTCATATGGTTTTTCTTCTTTAACCTTTTGACATGATGGACCACAATTATTGATTTGCAAATGTTGAATCTATAATAAATTTGTATCTATAATAAATTTTGTATCTATAATAAATTTCACTTGGTTGTGGTATATAATTCTTTTTATGAATTGTTGGATTTTATTCGTTATTTGTTAATATTTTGTCAAGGATTTTTGCATCTGTGTTCATAGGAGATATTGGCCTGTAGTTTTCCTGTCTTGTAATGTCTGTGTCTGATTTGATATTAGGATAATGCTGGCCTCAGTTAGGCCATGAGTTAGGAACTATTTCATCTGCTTTAGTTTTCTGGAAGAGGTTGTAGAGAATTGGTTTAATTTCTTCCTTCAATGTTTGGTAGACGTCATGAGTGAACCTATCTGGGAGAGGTGCTTTCTCTTTTAGAAGATTATTAATCATTTATTCAATTTCTTTTATAGATATAGATATATTAAGATTATTTCTTCTTGTGCAAGTTTTGATAAACTATCTTTCAAGGAATTTGTCAATGTCATCTATCAAATTTGTAGAGATGGATAATATTTCTTTATTATTCTTTGAATGTACGTGGGATAAGTAGTAATAGCTCTTCTTTCATTTCTAATATCAGTAATTTTTGTCATCTCTCTTTTTTCTGGCTAGAGGTTTATCAATTTTATTGTTCTTTTCAAAGAACCAACTTTTATTTTTCTATTTGACCATGCGGCATGCAGGATCTTAGTTCCCTGACCAGGGATCGAACCCGTGCCCCCTGCAGTGGAAGCACGGAGTCTTAATCACTGGACCTCCAGGGAGGTGATGTCAAAGATTTCATTGATCTTCTCTGTTTTCAGTGTCATTGATGTCTAATTTTTATTATTTCTTTTCTTCTGCCTACTCTGCATTTAATTTATCCTTCTTTTTCTAGTTTCCTAAGGTGGAATTTTATATTATTGATTTTAGATCTTTCTTTTTTTCTGATATATGCATTCAGTGACATAAATTTCACTCCATGCACTGCTTTCACTGCATCCTACATAATTTGTATTTATTTATTTAATTTTGATTTTTTTCATTGAAGTATAATTGATGTACAATAATATATAAGTTAGAGTTGTATAATACAGTGATTAACAATTTTTAAAGGTTATACTCCATTTATAGTTGCTATAAAATATTGGCTCTATTACCTGTATGGTACGATTGTATCTTTGTAGCTTATTTTATACCTAATAGTTTGTAATTCTTAATCCCCTACCCCTATGTTTCCTCCCTCCACCCTCTCCCCACTGGTAACCACTAATTTACTCTCTATATCTGTGATTCTACTTCTTTTTTGTTATATTCACTAGTTTGTTGTATTATTTAGATTTCACATGTGATATCATACAGTATTTATCTTTTCCTGTCTGACTTACTTCACTTAGCATGATACCCTCAAAATCCATCCATGTTGTTGCAAAAATGACACAATTTTATTCTGCTTTATGGCTGAGTAGTGTTCCATTATATATATGTATGTATGTATACTGCTTCTTCCTTATCCATTTGTCTGTTGATGGGCTTTGGTTGCTTCCATGTCTTGGCAATTGCAAATAATGCTGCTATGAACATTGATGAATCCTATATAATCTGATCTTTTGGATTTTCATCAACCTCAACATCCCCTTTTTCCTTCCACAAAAAGCACATGTAACTTAGATTTTATTTGTGGATACAAATCATAAAAAGACAATAAGGCTGATCAATTGAGAAAAATTTCATTTTAATACGTTCAATAAGGCTTATAAGTCATGGATCACATCCATAGATCGAGGTTAAAATCATGCTATGCTTTACAGTTTTTAAACAGCTACTACTTAACTGAATAGGAATACTCAGGCAAATGATTTGGATTCTCAGTCTCCGTTTGGTTTTGTGGAAATTGTATTTTTAATGTCTTCACAGTTGGTAGATTATTGTCATTCATATACAAAGCTTTAAAAATCAGCATATAATTATTTGCAGTAATCTTGTCAAACAATATAATGCATCATGAAGTATCCTGTTTCTCATTAGTGTAAATGTTTTATAGCATCTTTGTTTTTTAAAGATGTAAAAACCAATCATCTTCCATGCAATATAAAAGAAGAACGTATTATTAGGTCAATTCCTCTAATAATTCTACATAAAATATAATTTCTAAGTTTGAGACTTACTTCGGAAAGAGAAATTTCAGTTTTGAATATTTGAGACCAGCACTAGTTAGTGATGTTTTGCTTTAGGTTTGAGGTAAACTAAGTTAGTAAATGTCTCTCATTCCCACCTTTATTTCAGGAAGCTATACTCCCAGCAACAGTCACCTCTGAAGCTGCCTTGATTAGTTATGGTTCTAGACAACCAACTATATAAAATATACATACAGAAAAGACCAATTTTTTGCTTTTAAGATGACCTTTTCCCTCATGAGTTTCTATAACCTTGTTGGAAAGGAAAACGTGTTCCATGACTCTCTTAGCATCCCTGGCTGGGTCTGAAAACTTAACTGGTAAGGACAGATTAATAGGAAAAAAGCATGCAAATGTATTTAATATAAAATTTACCTGATGTGGGAGCCTTCATAAGGAAATGAAGACCCAAAGAAACAGTCAGACCTGTGTATTTTTATGTGAGGTTTGAAGAATAGGTAGTCAGGTAGAAATTTAATAGGTTAAGGAGTATAAGTGTAATAAACTGGAGAAAACTTAGCAAGGCCTGATGTGTTAAGATTATGCTTGGAGTCCCTCTGTCTTTGGAGATAAGGATGTCCTTTTCCTTTGGGTACAGGGAGACACCTCTCTTGTGAGGGCTTTATGACCTGTTTCGGGTGAGAAGAGTGAGAGGAAGGTCAGAGAGCCCTTTCTGCTTCTGCCATTTTCTCAAACTCCTTCGGCTGAAAATATTCAGCATGTCAAGGTGCTATATTTTGGGGTAGTGAGCCCCCATATTTTGGTATCTTGAACCCCATCAACCCCTACATTATTTGGGCTTAAGATTTCCCACAGGCTGGTAAAGGCACTTGGAAATGTCACCCTCGTGCTTCATTAGGTAGAGAAGTATTTGGAAAGCGATTACAATTAAGTTACTCATTGTTAGAAAGTCCTATGAGATATGGATTTCTACCAAAACACCATGTTCAAAAATGAGAACAGAATGTAGAATGTAGCTGCAGAGGGAGGGCTGGTTGGAAAAGAACAGGTTACCTGTACCTTCAATGTCCTGGCTATTCACAACGTCTTCCATGAAGGTAGAAAACAGCAAAACTAAATACAATTGTGAAGTCACGGAAGCCCACCACATAGGTGAAAACATTCTGAATTTCTGGAGCTCTTTCCTACTCCATATTATGCCCAGTTTACCCTCCAGCCATCATTTTGTCCTCAATTTTGCTAAGTTGCTTTTTCATCTAGTCTGTTATCTTCCTTTCCATGTCTTTCTAATAATTTCAAGTGTCTGTTTATTTTGAACTTTTTCCTTAAAACAAGAAACATACCACTTGTACTTTCCTGGGTAAGTGAGAAAATCTTTTTTTTTAAAATCTATATATGTTGGATTTATATTGTGTGATTTCAATGCTTTAAATAGAATAGCATTGGATGACCCAGAATGGCACCTTTCTGTTACTCTTCTTATCATCTAAATTGACCCCCTAGAGTCATAGGAAGTACACACCTCCTGAAAACTACAGTGAAAAAAGAACTGGAAGTTTACTTAATTTTCATGTCCTAACTTTGTTCATTTAACTAATGCTTCCTTAGCTCCACGGATCCTACCTGACTTGAATAAGAAATGAGTGTAGGCATTCACAGCATGGTGATTTGCCAATCAAGCCTGTTGTCCATAGTTAACTTGTCTTCCTGTAACTAGAAATTCCTGATTGAATATATAATTTAAAAAACAGTGAATGGCCCATGAAGATTGCTGAAAGCAGATAGCTTAAAATCATCAGACATGATTGGCTTCTAGTGGTCCCTCTTAATGTAATAATCAAACTGGGTTATCTTCGAATAATCCAGATTTAATGTGCATCGGAATCAACTGGAGGGCTTGTTAAAACAGATTGCTGGGTCCCAGTCCTAGAGGTTCTTGTTTTTGTTTTTTTTTTTTGGTTGCACCACTTGGCATGTGGGATCTTAGTTCCCTGACCAGGGATTGAACCTGTGACTCCTGCAGTGGAAGGGAGGAGTCTTAAGCACTGGACTGCCAGGGAATTCCCTCCTAGAGGTTCTGATTCACTGAGTAGGGTGTGGGGCCAGATAACTTCTATATCTAACACATCCCCAGTTGATGCTGATGCTGTTAGTAAGGGACCACACTTTAAGAACCCTGTTCTTAAGTGAATTCATTCCACTCTCTGACCTCCCCCCAACAGGTAATCTATAAAATAATTCATGCTGTTCTTTTCACGCTTAAGAATGTTGATTGCATCTTCTCTGAAAGGGTTACCTGAAAATTTACTTTTCCTTTCCTGAGAGTTAGAAGGTAGGCAAGTGTCAGTTTTCTCACTAAGCTAATCATTGAGAATGTCAAATAAAATCATGCCAAACACAGAAGGCATCACTCATGCACAGGAAACTTTCACTTTTATTTCACATGCCTCTCTATTTTGTGTGTCTTTCTGCTTCTCTGTTGCTGACAAATTGATGATCTACTTTAATATAAATAAAATATTTTAAAAAATAAATGTGTCTTAGGACCAGTTTCAACCATGGCTGCTGTAATAGTCCATCTATTATTTAAAAAGCCATATCAAATAACTAAACATTCTCACTTTTATTTCTATAATTTTGACAAAATGTTCAGGGGAAATTCCATTTTTGGCCTTCTATGGGTGCTTCTTCATTTTCTTAGACCACTGTCTCGGATACTTTCCTGCTATAAAATAACACCAGTCAATTTCAGAAGTGATCACTGCCTCTATCATTGCAAGCCTCTGTTGCCTAGAGGATAGATATCAAACTGGAATGAAAATGGTGGAGTGAAGTGTGTATATTTATTCTAAAGTGATAAATGTACTCTTCACTTACTGCTGTAGGCTGTAGACATCTCTTTTCATATAAAGATAGGAAAAAAAATCCAACTTAAAAAGATTTTATTAATCTACTCTTTTACGGTCTAATCTCCACCACCATATAAATTACAATTTATATTGTCAGAGGAACTCTGGAGTTCCTCAGGTGATAATATTTCTTTCCATGTGGAGAAGCTTGAAATAATCACAAGATTAAACTTATTTTTAGGAGAAATAAAGTATTTTTTATGTTATCTCAAAATGTTATCTTTTTAATTGACTTGGGGTTAGTTAAATCTAAATGATTAGAAATCTGGTATCATTGTGGGTATATTTTACATAGTTCCCTGTGGCATATTATACAAATGGGAACAGATCTCTTCCATCTTTATCAACACCACTTTATATTTTTGACTTTGCCCATTGGTCCCATCAAGAGGTAGAGTTTATTTCACCATTTCTTGACTCAGAACTTGGCCACATGACTTGCTTTGGCCAATGGGGAAAAAAATATCATAAGCAGAAGCTTGAAAAATGTTTTGCAATCTGACTTGCTATCTTGTTGCATCTGGAACTCCAAGTACAGCATGTGAATGAACATAGGATAGCCTCTTGGAGAATGAGAGGTTAATGTAGAAAAGAACCAGAGCATCCCAGCTGATATTAAGCTAACCAGCCAGATGTGTGTTAGACCACGTAGACCAGGGATGGGCAAACTATGATCTGTGGGTCGAATCCAACTTACCATCTGCTTTTGTACAGCAGGTATATTACCTTTCAATAAAGTAGTATTGAAACACAGCCATGCTCATTCACTTATATATTGTCTATGGCTGCTTTTGTGCTACAAAACCAGAGTTGAGTAACTACAACAGAGATCACATGGTCTACCAAGTCTTTTACAGAAAAGGTTTTTTGTTGTTTTTTTGTGGTACGTGGGCCTCTCACTGTTGTGGCCTCTCGTGTTGCAGAGCACAGGCTCTGGACGTGCAGGCTCAGCGGCCATGGCTCACGGGCCCAGCCGCTCAGCGGCATGTGGGATCTTCGCGGACCAGGGCACGAACCGGTCCCCTGCATCGGCAGGTGGACTCTCAACCACTGCGCCACCAGGGAAGCCCCAGAAAAGGTTTTTTGACTCTTGCCCTAAACCGTCCAATCACAGGCAAGCTGGCCAAGACCAGAAGAAGCATCCAGCCAAACCACAAAATCATAAGGAATAATAAATATTTGTTGTTTCAAACCTTCTAGTTTTGGGTGGTTTGTTATGCAGTATGAACTGATACTAACTGAAATTAACTGATAACTAATTTTATCCCCATCACCTCAATCCCTGTTTTACTTTTATGTATGTTAGTGATGCTCTTTCTCTGGAGCTTTTAAGCTTGGAGGCTTGGCCCATAAGCTCAATGAATAAAGAGCTGGATCATGTTAGAGATCATTTTGTCCAATCACTTCATTTTACAGACAAGAAAATAAACTCCAGGGAGAGTATTCAAGGCTACACAGATAGCTCTTTGCCAACTAACTGGCAATGGGTCTCTCGCTTGTGAAACTCAAATCTTTCTTCCTTTCCAATGATCCTGTGAAAATGCCTTGATTTGATTGCCCCAGGAGGCAATTTAACATTTGTTCAGTCATCCTTAATGCAATTTTCACTTCTTCCATATTGTTTTCCCTAACGGGGGACTTTGGAACAGGGAATATGGATGTAACAACTTGAGATCACTGGGAATTCTGTCACAAAAATGTTTGAGAGTGGTGTTTAAGAGAAATGATGGTTCATCTCTGATCACATCGGAATGGGTAGTTTGGTCTCATGAAGCAAAAATGTATAATTTTTTGACTTGTTCCTCAGTTTCCCTGAATAATTCTGATAGGCTTCAGTTGGATAAGTTAATTGTTTGTTTTTCCCTTCTCATAGACTTCTTTTTGTATTGTATGGAAGACACTTGCAATGCGAATTTTTGAAATGCCTTGAAATATTGGTTAAAATAAATAATTCCGTAAAACTACAGTTATTATTTAAGTTTATCTTGTGGGTCTCTACAGACATAAGAGCAAAATAACGATTTTTAGGATACATATAGGCTGGCTCTTGCAAACCTTTGGCAAGATTAATTTTAGACCTGATATTATAGAATTGATAAGGATGATGATAATTTTAAGCTTGGTTTTATTTCGATTCCATATCTAGCTATTTATTCATGTAAAACCAACTGTCACATGTATTTCTAAAAGACTGGGAATCTAAATGTAAACTCAAAGTAGTTTTATTGATTGTATTTTTGTGGATGTACGTTAGTATTGCTTCTCTTCTGTGTTAATAAAAAGTCAATATACAGGGCTTCGCTGGTGGCGCAGTGGTTGAGAGTCCGCCTGCCGATGCAGGGGATGTGGGCTCGTGCCCCGGTCTGGGAAGATCCCACATGCCGCGGAGCGGCTGGGCCCATGAGCCATGGGTGCTGAGCCTGTACGTCCGGAGCCTGTGCTCCTCAATGGGAGAGGCCACTGCAGTGAGAGGCCCACGTATGGCAAAAAAAAAAAAAAAAAAAGAAAAGTCAATATACAGAATCAGTTACACGTGTATTATGTATTGACAGTATAATATTTGTTAGGTACATATTACAATGTTATAAAGTAGGTTGGCTATAAGTTCTTACCACTTAAAATAGGTTATATTAGTCATTTACCTCTCGCTAAGATGAATCACTGTTAATATTTGGTGTTATATTCCATATAGCTTTCTACTAATTTGCATATATATGTATATGTATTTTTTAAACATAAACTGTATTTTAATGTACACATTGTGTATCACCTCAATTATTTTACTGACATTTTGGGAGCATTTTCTATGTTAGAACACATAGGTCTTCCTTTTCTTAACATGTAATTTTGTAAAATGGATTAACGTGATATATAAAAATTCTTTAGTAGACACTTAAGTTGTTTTAATTTTTTGTTATAATCAATGCTTTAAGTAATGCTTTTGTACATATTCCCTTGTACACTTATTCAAGTATTTCTGAGGGATAAATTTGAAGAATTGAAGTACCTGGATCTATATCTGTGCCCATTTTACATTTTGACTGATTTTGTCAAATGTCCTTCAAAATGGTTGTAACATTGTGTAGTCTTACCAATAGTATCAGAGCATGCAAACATTGGATTTTATTAGTTTTTTCACTTTATACCAAGTTGATGGTAAACCTTCCTAAGGTTCTTACTAATTTGATCATAAATGGTGATTTGAGATTTGTATTTATTCTTCCGTGATTTGCTTATTCATATGTCCTAAAGACATTTCTATTTCTTTAAAAAAAATAAATGTGTAGAAATCCTTTGTACACTATAATCCTTGTTCTCTCATTCATTTTTACTTTGTTTAAGGGAGTTTTCTTATTAAAATTTTTTTTCTTAAATTATACAAACTTTTTTGGCTTCTGGGTTTTAGTTTTGTTTAAGAAGACTTTTTCTATAAAAACATAGTAAAATTTCCTATATTTTCTTCTAAATTTTGTAGTTTCTGACAATTACGTTTAGGCCTTTAGTATGACAGAAATTTACTTTTGTGAATTTGTGATATAGTGATCTATCTTTAGTTTTTCAAATGGGTAGTCACATTTTTAAATGCTGTTTTTCTCAATTATCTGAAATGTCAACACTATCATATATTAATTATTCTTGTGTGGATAGGTCTGCTTTGCAGTATTTGGTGCCATTTATCTACTTTACCATTTCTAAGACAATCAGACTGTCTTAGGTACTGAAACTTTTTGTTATTGTTTTGGTATTGGAGTTGGAAGATGAATCACTCTTTCACTATTTTTTATTTCTTTAAGATTTTTATAACTTATTTTGCACATTTAGTTTTTCAGTTAAATTCTAGAATCACTTTGTAAAGTTCCATAAAATTTCTGTTTTAAAATTTGATTAAGATTGCTTTGATTTTATGTATTTATTTAAGGGAATTTAATAGGCTTACAATATTTTTACCTTCATTCCTGAACATGGTATGATTCTCTATGTTTTCAGGTCTTGTCTGTGTCCATGAATAGAGTTTAAATTCAATAGCTTTCTTGATACATCTCTTGTACATCAATTCTCCTGTTAATTCATAGGTATTTTACAGTTTTTGCTGCTATTATAAACTGGATTTTTCTTAAAGTGAAAAATAGTGCTTCAGTCAAAAATTGTTATTTACTTGAACTATCCAACTTCTATATCATATGATATCATATCGTGGTCTGCAAGTCTCAGAATACATTTTAATATGTAAGTGGCTTTTTGAAACTGTTTAAAAATCAAGAATCCAATATTTTAATTCCTATCATAAAAAAGTTTTGCTTGATAAAACAAACACCACTTGGGCTTCCCTGGTGGTGCAGTGGTTGAGAGTCCGCCTGCCGATGCAGGGGACACGGGTTTGTGCCCCGGCCCGGGAAGATCCCACATGCCGCGGAGCGGCTGGGCCCGTGAGCCATGGCCGCTGAGCTGGTGCGTCCGGAGCCTGTGCTCCGCAACAGGAGAGGCCACAACAGTGAGAGGCCCGCGTACCACAAAAAACAAACAAAAACAGACAAACAAAAAAAACACCACTT
The DNA here is from genome assembly GCF_059928025.1 of Delphinapterus leucas. Lineage (NCBI taxonomy): Eukaryota > Metazoa > Chordata > Mammalia > Artiodactyla > Monodontidae > Delphinapterus > Delphinapterus leucas. Next base: position 16,008,113 of record NC_143130.1, on the reverse strand, counting down.
AAAACTGCCAGTGTTTGTAACTGTCATTTCCTTTTTATTATATCTCCTTGTTCTTAATTTCAGATCTTGTCTGTTTGTCGGTGCTCATCAGCGGTCTTGGACCTTCTTTGCTTCTCTCCATTTTTCTGAATTTATTTTTGCCATCCTTGGGGAAAGAGAAACTCACCATATGTAGTACAAAAGTTTTATTGTACTTAAGGACACCTTACTTCTTGGAATATGTTATTGTAGCTAAAGAATAAGCACACCAAGAAAGCTTTGACTCAGGTAATCACAATTCTTCCCATATAGTGTCCTCTTTCAAGTGTGTCACTACCAATGTAGGGTTTGGGGTATCATGTTTGCTAACAGTTGTTTATTTTGTGAAATAAACGATTGTTTATTTCATGTAACAAATTTTTTTGGACAAGTGATATCATTTTAGTTGTTATTACCACTGGGATGGGCAGGGCAAAGGGGAATGGGGCAGGTTGTGGGTTTATGTGCTAAGCGTACAGGTCGTGAAGGTGCAGACCCAGAAACAGCCGTGAGGTGGCGCCAGGCTGCACAGGTCGCTCTAGGATGCACGGTCCAGGATGTGCGATCTGGGGCTGGGAGCTGGAATCTGTCAGCAATTCCAGGAGACTCCAGGGCTGGGCCTCTACAGGGCTGGTGGGCCTGGGAACCCCCCTCCTCAGGCCTCAGCCTCAGCAGGGTTTCTCTCCAGTCCAGGGAGCCCAGCTTTGGGGCCGGGGCCAGGCCTCGGTGGTGCCCATCTGTTTGAGGTGCAGTTCGGCTGTCACAGCGGGGATGGCGTCCAGCCCTGCCAACTGGGCAGAAGGTCGGTGACCATCTTCTTCCCACGCTGCCAGGTCCTTTGCAGAAGGGAGGGCCCAAGGCCATTGGGTTACCGTGCAAAAACTCCGCGTAATCCTGCGCCAGAGGTTGCAACTGCGGGTGAAGGCCACCTTGACCACTTCCTGGAAGATGGCATAGACGTTCTGTGCAGGCAAGCTGAGCACTGGACGGAGGCCCTGTGCCCATGGTCCTCGCCATCTCCTAGCCCCTCTGGTAGGTCACCAGCTCCAAACCCATTCTACCTCAGCATGTTCACCAGCGACGTGTCCTTGCACAGGTCAGTCTTTCAGCCCACGATGATGGGCACCTCCTTACAGAAGTGATTCAGGTACCACTGGCTAAAGATGTTGTTAGCGCTGTCTGGGCTAGTGACCTGGAAGCGGAGGTGCAGGATGCTGGCGCCATGGTGGAACAGGGCCGCAGGCCGTCCTGGTTGACTTGTCCTGCAGTCCCTTGTCCTGCTGTGTTCCTTGCCCTGCTGGGTCCTGTTGGGGCAGCAATGTGGAAGAAGTGGGGTAGGGGGAAGTAGAAAAATTATTTTAATCTTACTGTTTTTCTTTTTTAATTTTGTCAGTTCAATACACTTCCCACGCTGTGGTATATCTAAAATCTTGGGCACAGTTATTCAAAAAAATGGTTGGATATTTGAAATCTAGTTTAAAGTCACCTTAAAAACCTGATGACTTCAAGATGGTGGAGGAGTAAGACGTGGAGATCAACTTCCTCCCCACAGATACATCAGAAATACATCTACATGTGGAACAACTACAGAACACCTACCGAATGCTGGCAGAAGACCTCAGACTTCCCAAAAGGCAGGAAACTCCCCATGTACCCAGGTAGGGCAAAAGAAAAAAGAAAAAACAGAGACAAAAGAATAGGGACAGGACCTGCACCTCTGGGAGGGAGCTGTGAAGGAGGAAAAGTTTCCACACCCTAGAAGCTCCTTCACTTGTGGAAAGGGGCTGTGGGCGGCGGGGGTGGGGGGAAGCTTCAGAGCCACGGAGGAGAGCGCAGCAACAGGGGTGCAGAGGGCAAAGCGGAGAGATTCCCGCACAGAGGATCGGTGCCGACCAGCACTCACCAGCCCGAGAGGCTTGTCTGCTCACCCGCCGGGGCGGGCGGGGGCTGGGAGCTGAGGCTCGGGCTTCTGAGGTCAGATCCGAGGGAGAGGACTGGGGTTGGCTGCATGAACACAGCCTGAAGGGGGCTAGTGCACCACAGCTAACCGGGAGGGAGTCTGGAAAAAACTCTGGACCTGCGTAAGAGGCAAGAGACCATTGTTTTGGGGTGTGCAAGGAAAGGGGATTTCTTCCCTGTCTGCTCACAGAAGGCAGAGCACCGCCTAAACGAGCTCCAGAGATGGGCGTGAGCCGTCGCTATCAGCTCAGACACCAGAGACGGGCACGAGACACTAACACTGCTGCTGCAGCCACCACGAATCCTGTGTGCAAGCACTGGGCACTGTCCACACCCCCCTCACACACACCCGCTCTGGGAGCCTGTGCAGCCCGCGGCTGTCAAGGTCCTGTGATCCGGGGACAACTTCCCTGGGAGAGCACATGGTGCGCCTCAGGCTGTTACAATATCACGCTGGCCTCTGCCGCCGCAGGCTCGCCCCGCACTCCGTACCCCTCCCTCCCCCCGGCCTGAGTGAGCCAGAGCCCCCGAATCAGCTGCTCCTTTAACCCCGTCCTGTCTGGGCAGGAACAGATGCCCTCAGGCGACCTACACATGGAGGCGGGGCCAGATGCAAAGCTGAACCCCGGGAGCTGTGCGAACAAAGAAGAGAAAGGGAAATCTCCCCCAGCAGCCTCAGGAGCAGCAGATTAAACCTCCACAGTCAACTTCATGTACCCTGCATCTGTGGAATACCTGAATAGACAACGAATCAACCCAAAATTGAGGAGCAACTGTAGACTTGGGATTTGCTGTCTGTGACTGACTTGTTTCTTTTTTTTTAAATTTAATTTTATTTATTTTTTTATACAGCAGGTCCTTTTTAGTCATCAATTTTATACACATCAGTGTATACATGTCAATTCCAATCGCCCAATTCATCACACTACCACACCCCTCCCCCCTGCCGCTTTCCCCCCTTGGTGTCCATACGTTTGTTCTCTACATCTGTGTCTCTATTTCTGCCCTGCAAACCGGTTCATCTGTACCATTTTTCTAGGTTCCACATATATGCATTAATATACGATATTTGTTTTTCTCTTTCTGACTTACTTCACTCTGTATGACAGTCTCTAGACTGATTTTTATGTTTATCTTCATATAGTTTTTACCTCTTGTTATCATTGGTGGATTTATTTATTGGTTTGGTTGCTCTCCTTTTTTTTTTTTTTGATTGTTACCTTTTTAAATATTTTTATTTTAATAATTTTTTTACTATAATAATTTTATCTTTTTAAAAATTTGGTATTATTTTTTCTTTCCTTTTTTCTCCCTTTTCTTCTGACCTGTGTGGCTGACAGGGTCTTGGTGCTCTGGCTTGGTGTCAGGCCTGAGCCTCTGAGGTGCGAGAGCCGAGTTCAGGACATTGGACCACCAGAGACCTCCTGTCCCCACATAATATCAACTGGTGAGAGCTCTCCCAGAGATCTCCATCTCAAGCTAAGACCCAGCTACACCCAACGCCAGCAAGCTCCAGTGCTGGATGCCCCATGCCAAACAACTAGCAAGACAGGAACACAACTCCACCCATTAGCAGAGAGGCTGCCTCAAATCATACTAAGTTCACAAACACACCGAAACACACCACCAGATGCAACCCTGCCCACCAGAGACACAAAATCCAGTCCCACCCACCAGAACACAGGCACCAGTTCCCTCCACCAGGAAGCCTACACAAGATACTCAACCAACCTTACCCATTGGGGGCAGACACGAAAAATAATGGGAACTACGAACCTGCAGCCTGTGAAAAGGAGACCCCAAACACAGTAAGTTAAGCAAAATGAGAAGACAGAGAAATATGCAGCACACAAAGGAGCAAGGTAAAAACCCACCAGACCAAACAAATGAAGAGGAAATAGGCAGTCTACCTGAAAAAGAATTCAGAATAATGATAGTAAGGATGATCCAAAATCTTGGAAATAGAATGGAGAAAATACAAGAAATGTTTAACAAAGATCTAAAGAAAAACTAAAGAGCAAACAAACGGTGATGAACAATACAATAAATGAAATTAAAAATTCTCTAGAAGGGATCAATAGCAGAATAACTGAGGCAGAAGAAAAGTGACCTGGAAGATAAAATTATTGAATAATTATGCAGAGCAGAATAAAGAAAAAAGAATGAAAAGAATTGAAGACAGTCTCAGAGACCTCTGGGACAACATTAAACACACCAACATTCGAATTATAGGGGTCCCAGAAGAAGAAGAGTAAAATAAAGGGACTGAGAAAATATTTGAAGAGATTATAGTTGAAAACTTCCCTAATACGGGAATGGAAATAGTTAATCAAGTCCAGGAAGCACAGAGAGTCCCATACAGGATAAATCCAAGGAGAAACACGCCAAGACACATATTAATCAAACAATCAAAAATTAAATGCAAAGAAAAATTATTAAAAGCATCAAGGGAAGAACAACAAATAACACACAGGGAATCCCCATAAGGTTAACAGCTGATCTTTCAGCAGAAACTCTGTAAGCCAGAAGGGACTGGCAGGACATATTTAAAGTGATGAAGGAGAAAAACCTACAACAAAGATTACTCTACCCAGCAAGGATCTCATTCAGATTTGATGGAGAAATTAAAACCTTTACATACAAGCAAAAGATAAGAGATTTCAGCAGCACCAAACAAGCTTTATAACAAATGCTAAAGGAACTTCTCTAGGCAAGAAACACAAGAGAAGGAAAAGGCCTACAAAAACAAACCCAAAATAGTTAAGAAAATGGTAATAGGAGCATACATATTGATACTTACCTTAAATGTAAATTGATTAAATGCTCCAACCAAAACTCATAGACTGGCTGAATGGATACAAAACCAAGACCCATATATATGTTGTCTACAAGAGACCCACTTCAGACCTAGGGACACAAAGAGACTGGAAGTGAGGGGATGGAAAAAGATATTCCATGAAAATGGAAATCAGAACAAAGCTGGAGTAGCAATTCTCATATCAGACAAAATAGACTTTAAAATAAAAACTATTACAAGAGTCAAGGAAGGACACTACATAACGATCAAGGGATAAATCCAAGAAGAAAACATAACAATTGTAAATATTTAGGCACATAGGAGCACCTCAATATATAAGGCAAATGCTAATAGCCATAAAAGGGCAAATCGACAGTAACACAATCATAGTAGGGGACTTTAACACCCCACTTTCAGCAATGGACAGATCATCCAAAATGAAAATTAAAAAGGAAACACAAGCTTTAAAAACACATTAAGCAAGATGGACTTAATTGATATTTATAGGACATTACATCCAAAAACAACAGAATACAATTTCTGCTCAAGTGCTCATGGAACATTCTCCAGGATAGATCATAGCTTGGGTCACAATTCAAGCCTTGGTAAATTTAAGAAAATTGAAATCATATCAAGTATCTTTTCTGACCACAACACTATGAGACTACATATCAATTACAGGAAAAAAAAGTGTGAAAAATACAAACACATGGAGGGTAAACCATACACTACTAAATAGCCAATAGATCACTGAAGAAATCAAAGAGGAAATCAAAAAATACCTAGAAACAAATGATAATGAAAACACGATGACCCACAACCTATGGGATGCAGCAAAAGCAGTTCTAAGAGGGAAGTTTATAGCAATACAATCCTACCTCAAGAAACAAGAAACATCTCAAATAAACAACCTAACCTTACACCTAAAGCAATTAGAGAAAGAAGAACAAAAAACCCTCAAAGTTAGCAGAAGGAAAGAAATCATAAAGATCAGATCAAAAATAAATGAAAAAGAAATGAAGGAAACAATAGCAAAGATCAATAAAACTAAAAGCTGTTTCTTTGAGAAAATAAACAAAATTGATAAACCATTAGCCAGACTCATCAAGAAAAAAAGGGAGAAGATGCAAATCAATAGAAATAGAAATGAAAAGGGAGAAGTAACAACTGACACTGTAGAAATACAAAGAATCATGAGAGAGAACTACAAGCAACTATATGCCAATAAAATGGACAACATGGAAGAAATGGACAAATTCTTAGAAATGCACAACCTTCCGAGACTGAACAAGGAAGAAATAGAAAATATGAACAGACCAATCACTAGCACTGAAATTGAAACTGTGATTAAAATTCTTCCAACAAACAAAAGCCCAGGACCAGATGGCTTCACAGGTGAATTCTAACAAACATTTAGAGAAACACTAATAACACCTATCCTTCTCAAACTATTCCAAAATATAGCAGAGGGAGGAACACTCCCAAACTCATTATACAAGGCCACCATCACCCTGATACCAAAACCAGACAAAGATGTCACAAAGAAAGAAAACTACAGGCCAATATCACTGATGAACATAGATGCAAAAATCCTCAACAAAATACTAGCAAACAGAATCCAACAGCACATTAAAATGATCATACACCATGATCAAGTGGGGTTTATCCCAGGAATGCACGGATTCTTCAATATAGGCAAATCAAACAATGTGATACGCCATATTAACAAATTGAAGGAGAAAAACCATATGATCATCTCAATAGATGCAGAGAAAGCTTTTGACAAAATTCAACACCCATTTATGATAAAAACCCTCTAGAAAGTAGGCATGGAGGTAACTTATCTCAACATAATAGAGGCTATATATGACAAACCCCAACGTCATTCTCAGTGGTGAAAAACTGAAAGCATTTCCTCTAAAACAGGAACAAGACAAGGTTGTCCACTCTCACCGCTCTTATTCAACATAATTTTGGAAGTTTTAGCCACAGCAATCAGAGAAGAAAAAGAAATAAAAGGAATTCAAATTGAAAACGAAGTAAAACTGTCATTGTTTGCAGATGACATGATACTATACATAGAGAATCCTAAAGATGCTACCAGAATACTAGTAGAGCTAATCAATGAATTTGGTAAAGTAGCAGGATACAAAATTAATGCACAGAAATCTCTTACATTTCTATACACTAATGATGAAAAATCTGAAAGAGAAATTAAGCAAACACTCCCATTTACGATTGCAACAAAAAGAATAAAATACCTAGGAATAAACCTACCTAAGGAGACAAAAGGCCTGTATGCAGAAAACTATAAGGCACTGATGAAAGAAATTAAGGATGATACAAACAGATGGAGAGATATACCATGTTCTTGGATTGGAAGAATCAACATTGTGAAAATGAATATACTACCCAAAGCAATCTACATATTCAATGCAATCCTTATCAAACTATCAATGGCATTTTTCACAGAATAAGAACAAAAAAATCTCACAATTTGTATGGAAACACAAAAGTCCCCGGATAGCCAAGGCAATATTGAGAAAGAAAAATGGAGCTGGAGGAATCAGGCTCCATGACTTCAGACTATACTACAAAGCTACAGTAATCAAGACAGTATGGTACTGGCACAAAAACAGAAATATAGATCAACAGAACAGGATAGAAAGCCCAGAGATAAACCCACGCACTTACAGTCACCTTAACTTTGATAAAAGAGGCAAGAATACCCAATGGAGAAAAGACAGCCCCTTCAGTAAGTGGTGCTGGGATAACTGGACAGCTACATGTAAAAGAATGAAATTAAAACATTTTCTAGCACCATACATAAAAATAAACTCCAAATGGATTAAAGACCTAAGTGTAAGGCCAGACGCTATCAAACTCTTAGAGGAAAACATAGGAGGACACTCTATGACATAAATCACAGGAAGATCCTTTTTGACCTACCTCCTAGAGAAATGGAAATACAAAGTAAAATAAACAAATGGGACCTAATGAAGCTTCAAAGCTTTTGCACAGCAAAGGAAACCATAAACAAGATGAAAAGACAACCCTCATTATGGGAGAAAATATTTGCCAACGAAGGAACTGACAAAGGATTAATCTTCATAATATACAGGCAGCTCATGCAGTCAATATCAAAAAAACAAACAACCCAATCCAAAAATGGGCAGAACACCTAAATAGACATTTCTCCAAAGAAGATATACAGATTACCAACAAACACATGAAAGAATGCTCAACATCACTAATCATTAGAGAAAAGCAAATCAAAACTACAATGAGGTATCACCTCACACCAGTTTGAATGGCCATCATCAAATAATCTACAAACAATAAATGCTGGAGAGGGTGTGGAGAAAAGGGAAACCTCTTGCACTGTTGGTGGGAATGTAAATTGATACAGCCACTATGGAGAACAGTATGGAGGCGCCTTAAAAAACTAAAAATAGCACTACCATATGACCCAGTAATCCCACTAGTGGGCATATACCTTGATAAAACCATGAATCCTAAAGAGTCATGTACCACAATGTTCATTGCAGCTCTATTTACAATAGCCAGGACATGACAGCAACCTAGATGTCCACTGACAGATGAGTGGATAAAGAAGATGTGGCACATAGATACAATGGAATATTACTCTGCCGTAAAAAGAAACGAAATTGAGTTATTTGTAGTGAGGTGGATGGACCTAGAGTCTGTCATACAGAGTGAAGTAACTCAGAAAGAGAAAAACAAATACCGTATGCTAACACATATATATATGGAATCTAAAAAAAAAAAAATGGTTCTGATGAATTTAGGGGCAGGACAGGAATAAAGATGCAGAGGTAGAGAATGGGCTTGATAACACGGGGAGTGGGAAGGGTAAGCTGGACCAAAGTGAGAGAGTAGAATTGACCTATATGCACTACCAAATGTAAAATAGATAGCTAGTGGGAAGCAGCTGCATAGCACATGGAGATCAGCTTGGTGCTTTGTGACCATCTCATGGGTGGGTGCCGCGGAACAGCCGGAGAAAGAAGATTTCACCGCCCAGGGTCAGAAGGGAAGGGGTAAGGAACTGAAATAGCGCCGACGAATGGGGTCAGAAGGACCAAGACAACTGATAGTTGCAAGGCAAATTTTATTATGCTACAGTTGCAGATTATATAGACTAGAAAAAGGGAAGTTGGTTGCCAGATGGTGGTTTACATCATCTACAGAGTGTCTTGGCTTCAAGGTTAACTTCCCTGGGAGAAAACCCATAAGCCCAGAATCATTCAAAATAACCTGCGTGTGCAGCGGGGAGACAGCTTTGCTTGTCTCAGTTTCCATTCTTTCTGATCTCTGGGCCCTAGTGATTTATCTCCCATGGAATGGAACAAGGAGGGGAACAAGTAGGCACAGTCCCTTCGAGCAGCAGCAGCATGCCTGGCATGTCCGCAGCTTGCTCTCAAGGCCCAACCGTTTCCCACAGGTGGGATAGGGAAGCTGGGAGGGAGATGTAAGAGGGAGGGGATATGGGCATATATGTATATGTATATCTGATTCAGTTTGTTATAAAGCAGAAACTAACACACCATTGTAAAGCAATTATACTCCAATAAAGATGTTAAAAAAAACAAATGTTTGATTTGCCATTTGGCAAAAGAAAAAAAAAACCTCTTGACTAAATGGCACAAGGAAAATTAAAACCACTGTTTCTGCTCAATTTAGCCGTAATTTTACCCCAATTTAGTATCACTGGAGCTATTATTGGCATTTAGATTTCCTAGGCCTCATATTTATATGTGTATACATATAAAAACCCAATCCTTACTTAAGGGTATAAAAATAAGAAAACATATGTTTTGAAACACTTTATAAATTTAAAGTGCCTTTAATTCCTAATATCAACAGTACATTCTGATATTCTAAGTGTGGTACAAATTAGAGGCATTGAAATCATGGATAATGCATTTCCATTTTCAGCCATTAAAGAACACCCACAGTAAAAGATAATTATTTTCCCTTGATTATGAAACATTAGGTTGTGATGCTGTATGCAGAAATTTTGTTTAATTATAAACAGAACAGCCTGGGATGACATGGTGACAATGGCTACAAAAGCCAGGTTTAAGTGCTTTCCAAGCTGTGCTTGTTTCATTAATGTGGAACTGTCATTTTTGCTGACTTCTGTTTACTTGCTGAGGAACTGACAAGGGAAAAGTGTCCATCTCTAGTTTCTAATACTAATGTTAATCTAATCTTAAATCCAGCACATCATTTTCTCTTATATAACAAAGTTATCAGTCAACCCCCCAGTGTCCCTGGCAGAAGGAATAAAAGCATATTTTTTTAAAAAAACATGACACACTTTATATTTTCTCAGTGCCCACTATCAGAGCTATCATTTGTTGACCATTGTGTGCCAGAACATTTACAGACCTCTTCTACATGCCTCATAGCTACAGCATAGGGTAAATTTTGTTAGCCCATGTTATAGAAATGACTATTTTTTGTAGTTGTGTGTGAAAAATTGTAGAGTGATTTTGAGGCCCTGTGTGCGATCTTCCTGCCGAGAGAATTTACCTTTGCTCCTGGCATGCAGGAGGTTAGAGGGGGAGTACTTCGGACTCATTTGGGAATGAGTTGATTTGCAGCTGTATTTAAATTTTTTTGAAAACTATTCTATTTCAAGTTGCTCTTATTCCTATAGCACAGTCCCCTGATGAGTCCTAAGTGAAAGCTAGGAGTGTTTACCGGGATCCTCCCCTTGGTGGGATCTCATCTTTATTTTCTTAGTCCACTGAGACCACTGAACTCTCCGTTGAACTCTACTCAGCTTTTTGGCCTCTGAGTTGCTGCCTCTTGGACTTTTCAGCCTCTTGGCCACCACCTGTAAAAAGCCAATGATTGAAGGGAAAATATAATGATGAATTTGGGCCTTGCCTCTTTGTATTTTCCTTTTCTCCGGGATATTGGCTCCTCCTCAAGTCCTTGCTACGTTGGTAGCACATTGCCTTCAGGTGTTTTGTTTTTTTAAAAAAAAATCTACCCGGGGCTTCCCTGGTGGCGCAGTGGTTGAGAGTCCGCCTGCCGATGCAGGGGACACGGGTTTGTGCCCCGGCCCGGGAAGATCCCACGTGCCGCGGAGTGGCTGGGCCCGTGAGCCATGGCCGCTGAGCCTGCGTGTCCGGAGCCTGTGCTCCGCAACGGGAGAGGCCACAACAGTGAGAGGCCCGCGTATTGCAAAAAAAAAAAAACCAAAAAAAAAATCTACCCAGCTTTTCTAGTTGTTTTCAGTAGAGAATGGTCTGACAGCAGCTAATCCCCCATAGCTGTAAGTAGAAGTCTTTCATGGAGGCTTTGTCTGGAAGCTCATTGATTTTTTTCCTCAAAACAAACTCCAGCATTTTTGTGGAATCACATTGATTTTGTTGTTGCCCCTGCTCTACCAAAAACAATTCATGATCCACTAAAGCTGAAATAATACATTGCTTTCTACAATATTTCTCTTAAGTGGAGAGCTCTGTCCATCTCACAGTTGGTTGACAGGTACCCCATTCCTAATGCTGCTGTAATTACTGTTGTAATAACTAGAAGAGAGATAAACAATAAAATTAGGGGATGAGAATTCAGGAGACTTCTTTGACTCATATTCTGATTATAATATAGAATATACTGGATGTTTAGTAAAGCATTATAAAATGCAATATTTCAAGCCTATTGTGTGTATAGTGTAAAGGCCAATTAAAACTTTGGGGAAGTTATCTCATCAAAATTTGAATTTCATATACTTTGCTTGATATTTTCTTAAGTCAAGCCATGAGGCACTAAATAGTACAGTGATGATCAACCATCTGTATTAGAATCACCTGGAGAGTTTGAAAAATTAAACTATACTCCAGGTGCCATCCACAGAAATTCTGATTGAATTGATCTGGGGTGGGACACAGGTGTCTTCCTACTTTATATCCCTGATCTGAATCCTACTTAACTAAGTGTTTTCTTCTCTGTAAAATTTTCATCCATATCTCTGGTCTGTTTTTTTGTCTTAATCTGAATTTCCAAGTTTACTATACCCTTATAGTATTAGAACACTTATTTATATGTTAATTTCCTTTCAAATTATCTTACACAGGTCTTGCCTCACCACTAAATTGTCAACTCTTTGATTAGGGATTGTATCTCAAAATTATTTTGTATAACCATGAACCCAGCCTAGTCCCTGGCAAAGAGAAGTTACATAAAGGTGAAAAAAAAAGAAAGAGGCAGGATAAGGTACCACTCAGAGAAAGCACTACCTTTGCATGAGAAAATAATTGATAAATCATTCATGATGGAATGTGAGAACCTGAAGTTGGTATTAGTAGAAGGATACACCTGAGGCAACCAATAAGCTTGTTAAATATCCTTGCTTTAGAGATGAAGAGAAATCCAGGGGTGAGGACAAAGAAAAGGCTGGATGAGATAGAACCTCAGAGTGGAGAGGTGAGAAAAAAACAGAGGAAAGCAGAGTATAGCTGAGCATAGTAGGTGGCTGGGGAAATTTCAGAGAAAGAACATTATTATTCAATTTTAAGTTGTTTCTCTTCCTGCAATTAAAAAAAATAATAAACTCTGCCTCACCCAAGAAATCATTAGTTTGCTACTTAGTGCCTTATTAAACATATTATGACTTATTTAGCTTAGTTTTTTCTTTTTTAAAATAGTGGGAATTGGCCGATTACCATGTATGGTTGTCTTATGGGCCAAAAAAGAATAAAACATAAGGAAGGGCAAGACCAAGGGCAGGATGGACTAATTCAGTGAAGGTCAGGGCTTGGAGTTAGAACTCACCACTTTAAGACCCTGTGTAGAAATTTGGGGAAGGTAATAAGACTCACAGATAATACAATGGACGTTCAAGCCAACCTCATTTAAATTTTAAGGTCTTTAAGCTTTAAGATTATAAGATTTAAGACCTTAAGCCATGACAAGGGCTATAGAAAAAAATTGCTCTTTCTTATTTGATGTAAGGAACATGTATATATATATACCAATATCTATCTATCTCTCTATTGAAGACTGCCTGGGTTTAAATAGCAGCTCCACCATGCATTTCCTCTGTGACCTTGAGAAAGTTATTCCACTTATCTCTGCCTCAGATTTCTTAACTGAAAAATAGAGATAATAATAGTCCCAATATCGGAAGGTTATTATGGAGATCAAGTGTGCTGAGACATGTAAATCCCTCAGCCAAGCACCTGGCACATGGCAAGCATGCAAAAATTGTTAACTACTATCAACCTTTTTTCTGCAGTGGTGTAGTTCCCCATCTTGCTATGCACCAGTCACCCATGGAGTTTGGGAAAAAGTGTACTTTCTCGGGTTCTACCCCAAACCCATTAATCAATATTTCTGGAATTGGAGCCTGGGCATATGTGAAAGAAAACCACAGGGATTCTGAAGTGTAGTCAGCTCTGAGAAGCACTTCTAAGATATGTTCTTTGGTAGAAAAATGTGAGGATATGTGAGAATTGCGATCACCTACAGAAATTTTACCACTAGAGACACATAACTCAAGCTACCAAGCCCTAAACCCATTAGCACCAAAGTGAGTAATGTCCAGGTGTCTTTGGCTGTCAAATGCAGATGTGGAAAAGCAGCTGTTGAACACATTTGAGGGTCTGCCTGGAACACATCCTTGAGGGAAAAATGTTTGCCTGTGTATTACCAGGAGGCTCTTATTGAAAGACAATAACATTTTTCTGTTTTGTCTTGAGAATGAATTCAAGGACTCAGAGAAACCAGTGGCTCCGTGGTTATGAATGTTCACATTAAAATGCAGAACTGTCTTTTCCCTTCAAAGTGAACCCAACTGTTATTGGCGCGTTAGGATTTTTGCATTGCAGAAGGCTAGAATGGGAGTAATGATGTCCTGACCCTTGTGACAGATGAGGTGGACCTTTCCAAATAGTTGTGTTTTCCTGGAATCCCTCTTGCCTACCACTGACTGCAACAGGTTTGTTATATTTTTGTTGCTCAAACTGATACCTGACCACATGCACATGTTCTTAACTTGTTTGTCAGGTTCTTTAAAGGTTCTTTATTATTGTGATTGCTGGATAATAAAGACTAAATTAGTTGGCTTGCATTCAAGATTCTCCAGTGTGATTCCTCCAGTGCAATTACTTTATTCTTGTTTTAGCCAATTTAGCCTATTTCTGGTGTACCAAACACTCTGAGGATAGAGGGATTCCTGACATAGTTGTTATAATTAGCCTGGATGTGAACATTTGCCAGAAGACTAAGTTCTTTTCTCCTGACCTTCGCTTTACAACCTGAGGATAGGCCAATGATAATTATAAGGAGGCAAAAACTTGTAATAGGGATTCAGGGCGTGATCATATACTCCCAACATTGGTCAAATTTTTAATTTGGAGGGAGGCAGAAGACTGCAATGATTAAAAGAAATACTTTGGAGGTAGATTTTTCTTAGAAAAGTTGCTTAGCTTCTACCTGATTCTAGCTAGTCCCCGTATTTCATGGGCAAGGTAAAAGCCACTGGGCAATGTGGACTGAAAGGAGTGTTCAGAGCCAAGGAAGAGATATGAATATAAAGACATTTAGGAGAGTGGGGGCGGACTACTTGAGGGAATAAAACAATGCTGGTTTAAATCATGCTTTTGTGAGTTGTGTATAAAGAAACACTACTTCATGTAATTCTCATTAGATAGTGAAGTAAATTTTGTTGGGAGGGGGTGTTCAAAGATGTTGAACGATTTGCCTTAAATAAAACAATGGTAGGTAACAGAGCTGGGATTGGCAGATAGATTTAACTCTGAAGATAACTTCTTTCTACTGGTTTTGGATAAAAGACTAAGAGAAATGATGTGGATCAAAGACTAGCTGACAGGCAGCATTCTGTTTCTCACATAACTGTTGGAGGGACATTACGTCAGTGTTCATCATGGTCGATCATATCAAGGTCAATACTTACTTGTGGAGTAAGTATCTATTTAGGGGTGACCACTATTAGCAATGAAAACACACTGGAGTTCTGAGATGATTTTGCTTAATGGTGAAGCTAGATACTTTTAAATATATTTTCAGAACCATTTGAGCAAGTGAAATGAAAAGCTGAAAAAAAATAGAGCTTTATAAATAATAGAAGTCTTGACATTCTTTAATATTACAGAGCAAATAGCTCTACATTCTAATTATTGGTGGATAATGCTGAATATCTTTGGTGAAGTTAATTAAAGAGTGGCTCTTGAATATTTTGCCTAAAATATCCATGCCTCACTTTTATGCTGCTAAGTCCTTTAAAAAACACATACTAATAACTGAGAAGAAACACAGTCTAGACTACATTTCTGTTCAGACTCTGCATCCCGGTTCTTCATATTAAGGGGCTGCAGCAGTGCCTATTATTTATGCTGGGAGAGAAGACAGAGGGGTATCCTAAGAGTCAGTGTTAGTGCTTTTTGTTCTTTTACATTCTTGCATTAATCTCTTGGGTGAAGTCAATGAGCTATTCTATTTGGGGGACTTTTCATTCTTTTGCTTGTGGGTTTTTTCTTTTGTCTAATGCTGTAGTCTTGCACAATTGTGCAGAAGATATCAGACTACTTTTTTTTTTTTTTTTTGCAGTATGCGGGCCTCTCACTGTTGTGGCCTCTCCCGTTGCAGAGCACAGGCTCCGAACGCACAGGCTCAGCGGCCACGGCTCACGGGCCCAGCCGCTCCGCGGCATGAACCCGCGTTCCCTACATCGGCAGGCGGACTCTCAACCATTGCGCCGCCAGGGAAGCCCGATATCAGACTATTTTTAATGTTCAAATCATGATAGACCTGGTAGAAAGAAAATTTTACTGTTCAACGATGTGTATTGATTTTTGACTTTTTTTTTTTTTTTTGTGGTACACGGGCCTCTCACTGCCGTGGCCTCTCCCGCCACGGAGCACAGGCTCCGGACGCGCAGGCCCAGCGGCCATGGCTCACGGGCCCAGCCGCTCCGCGGCATGTGGGATCCCCCCAGACTGGGGCACGAACCCGCGTCCCCTGCATCGGCAGGCGGGCTCCCAACCACTGCGCCACAAGGGAAGCCCACTTATAATTTTTATGGTGGTTGACATGACAAAAATGCTGTGAATTTTAAAATACATTCAAATAATTTGTAATGTAATAATCACTAAAATCTATTTGAAATGCAATAAGTACATGTGTTAAATACATTATTTGTTCCACCAAAATTCAGTGCTTACTGCTGTGTGGATCCACCAACTTATTATAATACTGCCTTCTAGAATTCAACAGAAATGATCTAGAAAATGCCTTCACAGAGGAGTGAGAGGGAAGGTAAGCAAAATAGCAAAGGGCAGTAGATCTCTCAGGAGAGGATGCTAAGTGTTGGATGCTAAGGAATTTCTAAAACCCCAAATAAGAGACATCTAGCCTCACAATCTAAATTTTTACATTCAGTATGGTAAAGTAAGTGAGGGATGTTCATAATAGACTCAGGTTACTCTGAAGATAAATTTGCCATTTGAATTTTCTAGTCAGCACTATATTAATTTAGAGAGATTATGAGGGGTTACTCTGAAATGTTTAGCCTATTCTTTTGCCACTAATATAGAAACCTCTAAAAGTCTAAAACCAAGTGAAGCCATTTTTAACGAGACCACGTTGTATAGAGGTCGGGATTCAGGTACTGACGCATGTTCTAGCTCAGAGGCTTATTAGCTACCTGCCCTTGGTCATTGCATTTGATCTCATTGGTTCTCAATTTCTTTAACTGCAAAAAGGAAATATTAATAGGATTGCTGTGGGGATTAAATAGATTATATTTAATGCACCTAGTACAAGTTTGGCACATTTTAGTGCTTATTAAATGATAGCTATTATCATTGTCATTATTATTATTATTAAATTCCATCCTTCCTAGATGTAACAATAATTTCTAAAGCAGAAGCTATGATGCCAGAGTTGCACAAGTAAATACTACTAGAAAAAAAAAGTCCTTATATTTTCCTGTATGGAAGTGTTTTGCTAATATTTCCAGTAAAACTCTTTAAAAAAATCTTTTGGAATATAAATTTGTATTAGGGAGTGGCTCGACATTAAAAAAAAATCAGTTTGATGGCAGTAGTCAATGTCAAAAGGGGTTTATGTGGAGGCCTTGGTGTTTCTGCTGTGGTCAGTATTTAGAGTGAGGGAGGGACTGGCAAGCCACATTGGTATTTCAGTGGTTTACATGATGCTTTCTTTGTCATGGATACCACATCCTTACATGTAAAATTGTTGGAGAGAAAGCAGCCTATGCTGCTTATTTTCTCTCTATTATTCTAAAGCTGTTCTCATTAGAGGGCCTCGTCAAGAAAATAAAAAATATAAAAGGAAGACTAATGATCTCTATCCAGTGATTTTTTTTTTTTTTTTTTTTTTTTTTTTTTGCGGTATGTGGGCCTCTCACTGTTGTGGCCTCTCCCGTTGCGGAGCACAGGCTCCGGACGCGCAGGCTCAGAGGCCATGGCTCACAGGCGCAGCCGCTCCGCGGCACGTGGGATCTTCCCGGACCAGGGCACGAACCCGTGTGCCCTGCATCGGCAGGCGGACTCTCAACCACTGCGCCACCAGGGAAGCCCAATGGATTTTTATAGGTAGTTCTGATGGTACTTAAACAGAAAAAGATAAATATTTACTTAAAATGAGAGTTCAAAAGAGAAACAGGAATGGAAAGTAAATTGCCAAATAAACGGAATGAATTTTTTAGGTAAAACCATGGAGCAATTAATTTATTAAATGAAGACAGCAGCTGGAGTGGTGACATTTGTCTTATTATTGCATATTATTCCATATAATGTATGTAAGTGTTGCTGTGTAAAAATATAAAAGTAACCAAAAACGTCTCATTGAACTGCATCCTATTACCTTGAAAAAAGGAAATACCACAAGCTAGAAAACTAGCTCTGTCTTTTTATTTTTGAAGCTTCAGGGTGAATTTTTGACTTTTCTAAGAATTAACATAAATAATTCAGTGACTAGATGTAACCTCGTTTAAAATATTTAAAGTACAAGATTACAAGAGCAACAGCATAAACCCCCCTGAAAACTCACAAAGGTGTTTAATGTCTCTAATTACATTTAAAGAATACAGTGGCTGGGCCTGGGGAATAGCCACTGTGGAAGTCGGCTTACTCGCTGATCGACCCATTTGGAAAAATAGAAAAACCTGAACCCTTTCTAGGTAGTTGCTTCAGCTGAGGACCCTTGAGGCAATCTCATTTTGCAAGTATCCTCTGAGACTCCAGAAGTGATTTGAGGAGGGAGTAGGTTGAGTGAAGCAGAAATAAAGCTCACGTAAAAATATGTGGTCTGTAAAGATGATGTATTTTTATCATAGTGGCTAATTACTACTGCTGTGGACTGAATATTTGTGTCCCCTCTAAATTCATGGATTGAAACCTAATCCCCAGTGGAATGGTATTTGGAGGTGGGGCCTTGGGCGGTAATTAAGTCATGAGGCTGGGCCCTCACGTGGACTAATGCCCTTATAAAAAGAGGAAGAGAGGCAGGCTCGCTCTTTCTCCCAGCATGCATCCGGGATGTGGGGCAGTGTGAGGACCTACAAGGAAGATGGCCCTGCCGGAGACCCAGACCTCCAGCCTCCAGAACTGTGAGACATGAATGTTTGTTGTTTAAGCCCTCCCGTGTGTGGTATTCTGTTATATCAGCCCATACAGGCTAAGACAACTACCAATTTCAACCTGTCCGTACAGAAATATATAAAAACATTTTCTCTACTACACTTTTAAGAGAAACGCCTGTTAACACTGACTTGTTTAAGGACGTTTATAGTTCTATTTTCTTTTGAACTTTAGATTTTTTTTGATATTCTAAATTATTGTACCTTGAGTTGCCTAATGATTTGGGAGTAATTGATAATATTTTAAGGCAGCTCTACCTCATGCAAGCAATTCCAAATTAAATGGCATTAAGAAATCTGTGTCATGGTAAGTTGTTTTGTATCTCAAAGAAGTATTTGTAAACAAATGAGAACATCTGTGTTATTGGCGAAAGGTGAAATTAGAAAAGCAGAATGTGAGAAATTGATATTGAGGGACTAATTCCCTTATGAAAAGACTTGAAAGGGCTTCCCTGGTGGCGCAGTGGTTGAGAGTCCGCCTGCCGATGCAGGGGACATCGGTTCAGTGCCCCGGTCCGGGAGGATCCCACATGCCGCGGAGCGGCTGGGTCCGTGAGCCATGGCCGCTGAGCCTGCGCGTCCGGAGCCTGTGCTCCGCAACGGGAGAGGCCACAGCAGTGAGAGGCCCGCGCAAAAAAAAAAAAAAAAAGGACTCTAAGAAAATCTCTCAAGAAAATAGTATTTTTGGCTGCTTTGCTGTGTATGGGCTTTCTCTAGTTGCGGTGAGCGGGGGCCACTCTTTGTTGCAGTGTGGGCTTCTCATTGTGGTGGCTTCGCTTTGTTGCGGAGCACAGGCTCTAGGCACACGGGCTGCAGTAGTTGTGGCATGTGGGCTTAGTAGTTGTGGCTCGTGGGCTTTAGAGCGCAGGCTCAGTAGTTACGGCACATGGGCTTAGTTGCTCCTCGGCATGTGGGATCTTCCTGGACCAGGGCTCGAACCCATGCCCCCTGCATTGGCAGGCGGATTCTTAACCACTGCGCCACCAGGGAAGCCCCAGCTGATACTTTTTAATGACATTTACCAAATCAGGGTAATGCAAAGAAAACGATTTACTGAGATTCATTTATTTGGAGAGGCACGTGGCAGGTGGGATTGGAGTCAAGGTTTTCCCTGAGTCTTGCATTATGATGATTCTAAGAACCTTGAAATATTTTGGCTTTTGAGGGAAGGGGTGGCATATAAAGAAACACGTAGAGGACTATAATAAAGAGTTTAATGGTCAAGTGTTCGCCACCTCCACTGTGGGTGCAGGCATTACACAAGCAAACAAAACAGATAGGATGGGCTAAGTGGAAGGAAAGCCACTGTTGAACATAAAATTGGCTCATGGGTTGTTTCATTTCCTTTAATACAGATTTCAAAGCAGCCAAGTATTAATTTTTGTTTAGGTAGAGCTCTTTGTTTAGATACAGGTCTGATGAGTTAATCATCTATTGTAGGAGTTAGCAGACTTCCTATAAAGCGTCAGTAGTAAATATGTTTAGTGTAGGGGACCATGTGACCTCCGTTGCAGCTACTCAACTTTGATGTGGTAGGATGACACAGCTTTAAACAATATGTAAATGATGAGCATGGTTGTGTTCAATACATCTTTATTTAACAAAACAGGAGGCAGGTGGGATTTGACCCCTGGGTCATAGTTTGCTAACCCTGTGGGCTGATAACACTTTCCTGTGTAAGACTTGAAAATTTGCTTGGTAGAGTTTAAGAGGAGGGATAACAAGCTCTATCTTTGTGACTTTTAAAAACTTTATTATTTTGTACTTTAAAAATTCTGTAATAGCTCATCTTGGATATGACCTTTTATGGAAACAAAGCAAATTTTTATAATTTTACACTTATTTGCCTGTATAACCCTGAGACCCATTCCAGACCACAAGCATCTTAAAGGCAGAATGGATTTATTTCACTTCTGTATTCTCAGTGCACTGTATAGTGCCCATCACTAAATAGATACTTAATAGACGTCTTAATTGAAGCATCAAGTGTTTAAACATTTCTAGGCTGCTTCAAGTGCAATAAGAATTCTAAAAATCTTGAAACAAGGAAAGGACTCAAGCGTTCCTTCTTATACAATAATGAGCCCACCAGTCAATGTTTTGCTTGCCTTTGGAAACATTTTTATTGCTGCAGTACAAAAAAGTTCTTGACTGAAAGCTTTTACTTAGGGTTTCCATGGAGTCAAAGCCATAGACCCGGGTGGGTTTATGTCAGAGGAATATCAAACATAGTGTGTGGGGCAGTAGAATCCAATTTGGCGATACTGTAAAGATTCCTCTATCTGTAACCGTGCATAAACAACTTGCAGGGTGAAGCCTGATTCCATTGTCAAATCCTTTTGTGTGAGCAGTAAATATGACCAGGGTGTAGCAGGTTTCCTTTAAGTTCCAGTGGCAGCTGTTGGGCAGGAAATGTTGACTGGTAAACTTTACAAGGACAAAGTAAATGCCTCCTTCTATGAGAAAGTTTCACAATTATCATTGAATAGAGGGAGGTTGCAGTTATCCTTAATAGCAGTGAAGGATTGCATGAATGAGTGAATCACATACATAGAGTCATCAAAGTTTTTCTAGTAGTTGAATAACTAGTACAATGAACAAACAATTTGTGGGATGTAATGAAAGGTAATTCTCTCTTTTTTTTCTCTAGTAGTCCCTCCATGTTTATTTGGTGGGTCTGACTTGTCCTCTGCCCTGATTGAAAACCCTGGGAGCCCTTATCTGATGACTCTTAAGAAATAAAGTCCTACCATCACTTAAGTCTTAAATTTCTAAAATTAAATATGTCTTGTGTCTATTGGATTTGCTTTAACTCATGAAACAAAACTAGATAAAATATATGAAACAATTTTGAAGGCATTGAGCATCAGGCATGGAGAGACAGTGATGACGGACAGAAAACAAATTAGTGTCCTGAAAAAGAGTTGCAAAAGCCTTGTACGAAGAAAGAATCCTTGATCTGCAAGAAGATTATTGCAAGTGTTTAGCAGAGTACTGACTAGCTCATCATGTGAGAAACCAAGAAACCTGAGTTGAGGGAAGAAACCATTTGAAGGGATCAGCTGGGGCAGTTATGTGGCAGTCGAGGTCTAAATAGTGCCCGTCCCATCAGCTAGACTGGAAAACTTTACAATTATGGAGCCCTGAGTAGAGTACTCAGAGGGTCTTGCCTTAGTAGTGTGGAATAATTATCCCAATAAAAGGCAGGGGTTGTAAGATTGGATACAACTAACTATACAGATAGTATACAGATACATGAAAAGATACTTACGATAATTAGTGCTTAGAGCAATGCAAATTGTCTCAATGGGATACCACTGGGTATCTAATAGAATGGATAAAATTAGAAAGACTGACTCTAGCAAATGTTCGCAGAGTGTGAAGGAACTGGACCTCTCATAAACTGCTGATAGGAATGTAAAATATTACAACTACTTTGGAAAACTGGCAGATTCTTACAGAATTAAAACATACCTGCCATATAACCTGTACATTCTGCTTCTGGCTATTTACCCAAGAGAAAAGAAAGCATACATCCATACTAAGACTTGTATGTTCACAGCATAGCAGTTTCTTCTGTAATAACCAAAAACTGGAGACAACCCAAATGTCTATAGCTTATGAATGGATAAACAAATCATGGTATATTCATACAATGGAGTACTCAGTAGGAAAATAGAATGAACTCTTATTACACACGACAACACTGATTTGTCTCAAAATTGAGTGGATGGAGCCAGGTAAAAAATATTATGCACTATATGATTTAATTTATATAAAATTCTCAAAAAATGCAAACTAATCTATAGTGACAGAAGGTAGATCAGCAGTGGCCTGAGGACACAGTGGGGGATTTGGAGGAATGAGAGGGAACAGGAAGTGATGTGCCGGTCCATTGCTTTTCCTTTGAAAGCCCAGCTCTCTGGTATCCCCTCCCTGTGATCTCTGCTCCAGTTCAGAGATGTTGAGGCTGGATTTCGTAGACCCAAGTCTGAAGCATTATTGCACCTCAAATATCAATAGTATCTCCACTGAGAAACGCTGTTTTTGAGTGTCAGCTGAAACATCTATTTTAATGTCACATTGCAGTCATCTATACAATTAGAAATCAATGCAGACCACACACGTTAAAAAAAAAAATTACAAATCAAGAGAATCTCTTCACAAAGAATTAGTGTTCAGTGTGACTGAAATGTGAATCAAGTGTGTTTGCAAGCTTTATTCACATCTAGCCCCTTCTCTACTTCCATATGTTGTTTTAGGGGAGTTAGCTTGGACATCTCAAAATAACAGAATTAAAGACATTTAACTGTAATTAAAATTACTACTTAGTCAAAGCCTTTTATTACAATACTTGGTGATAGTTACACAATGGTACTGCCTGTGGTTAGGACCTGCTAGCCCCATAGTACATGTGTGTTATCTAGTTAGGGTGTCTACCTTTTTATTCCTTAAATATCAGATGACTAGAATTCAAGACAATATTTCTATTGGTATTTGGACAGGAAGGTGTAGACCAGAATCATAAGTACCTCTCTACTTTCATCTAGTCACTTTTCTACCATAAGCCATCCTTTCTATGACACACCTGCCCACTACCCCTAAAACGTTCTTGGAAACTAGGAGTAAGTAGCAAAACTTAACCTGGTTTGAGATCTAACTTGTTTCCAACCTGTTCTCCAATAACGAGTAACCAAATAATGGAAAGGGTGGAAAAGTATGACTTCCACTTTTGAAATGCTATTTTTCTCTAAGTTTTATGTTTAAAAATTTAGGAAATATTAAAAAAAATTTTTTTGAACGATTGATACTGTATCTTCAGTAGCACTTTTAACACCTGACATCTGAAGAGAAACTGCTTTAGTTATTTTCTTCATTTCTATAATCTCTGCAGTTTTCTCGCCCAATACACTTTTTGGTGCTTAAAACAATCTTACAAAGTATCGTTTGCATTTTAAGGCTTTCCTTTCTGTTCAGGCAAGGGCCTCCTGATATCTGGGAAATATCACTCTTGCTTTAATTTGGACATGCTGGCACATCTCCTTGAAGTATGAGGCTTACAGGCATTATATCAGTTTTGTGACTCTCTTCCAGGTTGCAATATGAGATGTTGAGTTTAAATGAAAAAATGTTGATTGGACTTTAGTTACCTTAGAAAAATGCCTTTTTCCCATGTAGTCTCAAAAATAAGAAAGACCAATCTGTGTGCTCTCCGTGCTGTTTCTGTGATTAAACTTCAAGGGAAGTGGTGATAAGATATGGTTCTCAGATCTTTGGATTTCGAATCTGTTCTTGGTCTGTCAGTTAACATTGAAATAAAAATTCTTTAAAGCACTGCAAAACCTGTATTTTGAAGCGTTCATCTGTATAGGTGGAACTTGGCCTGGCATATTTTATTATACAGGTCTGGCAAGTTACAAGGGTAATTCTACTTAAAAGGATATGCTTATAAGGTAACCGAACAGTTCCTTATCTTTAGAAGCATTTCTGTAGACATTTAAAACTGATCATTTTGTCTGCAGGTCATAGGCTTAAATTTTTTATATCATTACTAAGAAATCATATTTATACTGCTGGTTTTGGTAAGTGCTATGCTGAGTAATTTAGACAGTAGTGCTGAATCTCACTCTAATAACACTAATTTAGGGAATTGTGTAAAGTATGAAATCTTAAATGAATTATAGAACTGTATTCATAAGAGCTAAATTTACTTTAGAGGTGATCAGGACACATGGTGGTTTTTAAAAATAGTTTTGAAATATTACTGTTCACTGTATACAACAAAACATTTCTAAAATATTCTTTTTTAAAATAAAAGTGTTAATTGCAGTACTTGACCAGAAATCATACAATTATGAGTGGTTGGAATATCTTTGCAATCTGCCAGAATGTCTTAGCCAACTTTGTCAGAGTTTCTACTACATGATTCGTTCATTTGCCAACTCAGATATTTTTGGTTAAAGAAAAAACATAATGTAAACATAATTGTTTCTGTTGCCTTATGAGAGGCACTAAGTTGCATCTCCCATGCCGTAGCTATTTACTACCAATGCAAATTCTTGCATTTTTTTTTAACCTTAGATAAGGTGTCATTATTTTACAATGCCACGTATAAGGTATTTTTTTAAAGTTTTTTCCCCCATATAAATGTATATATGTTATGTATTTATTTTTGGCTGCATTGGATCTTTGTTGCTGAACGCGGGCTTTCTCTAGTTGCGGTGCTCAGGCTTCTCATTGTGGTGGCTTCTCTTGTTGCAGAGCACGGGCTCTAGGCGCATGGGCTCAGTAGTTGTGGCTCTCGGGCTCTGGAGTGCAGGCTCAGTAGTTGTGGCACACGGGCTTTGTTGGTCCACGGCATGTGGGATCTTCCCTGACCAGGGCTCGAACCCATGTCCCCTGCATTCGCAGGGGGATTCTTAGCCACTGTGCCACCAGGGAAGTCCCCATAAGGTATTTCTGCAGAATAAAACATATTGGGGATTATGTTGCTTATCTACATTTACCTTTTAAGCTATTACTACAGGAATATAATTTTTTCAATTTACGTTTTTAGATATTTCTCCCAGACTTTTTACATGTGCAGAATTTTACTAATGTGTATATTATAACTGTTTTCTTGTAATGTTCATTTTAATTTTATTTATTTTTTATATGACTCCAGTGAACATTGATATTATCCTCAGTAGGTATACTTATTTTTTATTCTAAGAAAAATATTGCTATAGGTAATTTAGAAATAACTTTGGTCCTGCCCTTAGAAGTAAATATAAAAATTATGTATATTATAATCTGGTATTAATATTGGACATTTCCATACATGGTAACATATCCTGGGGTGCTGTGGTAAAAACAAATGAATTTGATTTGGTGATGCCTTTCTCTCTTATCATGGTTAACAATGGCATTAACATATTTCTTCTCATTCCTCAAAACTTGGCGTCTCAAGCCCTCAGTTTTAAGCGTTTCATTGATGATCTCCAACCTGTTCCATTCATTTTCTTTGACTCCATGGAGACCTCTAATCCATTGATTTCACCATTATTTCTAACAATCCTTATTCCCTTTTATATTCTCTACTACTCAACATAGATTTTATGATCCAATATTATAGTTACTCTCTTGAAATTCTCCAATCCCTTGTCCTTTTCTTCTTGCGCCATACTAATCTTGCAAAGCCTAACCTCCCGTTAAACTCTGTTTGACCTCTGTACCTGCTCTGAGCAGTTTATTGTTTCTAGAGCAAATCACATACTCTACTGACTGATTTCACTTTAATTACCGAAAACGTCAAATAGGAACTCAACTATCCATCAATGCTCCTAGGAGGCTTTTTCTCTCGTGCACGCACATACACATGTGTGCAAGTACACACGCATGTATGTGAAATGAAGAAATGAATGAAAAGGAGATGTCAGGGAAGCTTCCTCTTTTGGCCTGTAGAACTAGGTCTTGTAGGGAACACAGGAGGCAACTTGGGTTGAGGGCAGAATGGTGAATACAGTTTTTTATATATTACAAAATCACTGTGACATCTTAGAGATGTCAAATAGGTGCTTATGTAGTTCTGAAATTCAGAGAAGAGTTCTGGGTGAGAAATGTCAACTGAGGGAATACTGGTGAATCTAGGAAGAGAGCATATAATGGTGAAAGAAAGGGGTAGAACTGAGCCTGGCCAGACCATAACCTCTAAAGGCAATGAGTGGTGGATGAGCCTGAAAGGTGAGGCCAGAACATGAAGAAGTAACCAGAATAGTGTGATGTCAGGGAAAAGATGGCTTTAGAAAGGAAAGAGGGGACGTCAGTGTAGAATGATGTGGAGATGTGAAATAGGATAGTAAAACTCTAAGATTAAAATGCTGTATTACTAACCTTGAATAGGCAGTGAGCTCATGAGTGACCTGAGGTGGAGAGTAGCATTTATGAGTTGTGGCAGCCAACTTAGAATGAGTGTAAGATCGAAGAGACACATGCAGCCCAATGTTCATAACAGCACTATTTACAATAGCCAAGGCGTGGAGGCAACCTAAGTGTCCATCAACAGCTGAATGGATAAAGATGTGTTATATATACACAATGGAATACTACTCAGCCATAAAAAGAATGAAATAATGCCATTTGCAGCAACATGGAAGGGCCTAGAGATTCTCATACCAAGTGAAGTAAGTCAGAGAAAGACAAGTATCATATGATACTGCTTATATGTGGAATCTTAAAAAAAAAAAAAAAAAAACCAAAAAAACACCCAAATGAACTTATTTCCAAAACAGAAAGGGACTCACAGACATAGAAAACAAACTTATGGTTACCAAAGGGGAAAGGAGGGTGGAGGGAGGGATAAAAGTTAGGAATTTGGGTTTAACATATATACACTACTATATATAAAATAGATAACCAACAAGGACAATGTGTCATTTTCCAGGTGAAAGAAATGAGGCTCAGATAAAATTTTTTGTTTAGATTTTACTACGGTAATATTCAAAGATACACAAGAATAAGGAAAATAGTTTAAAGGAACCCCGTGAAATCCAGATTTAAGAATTACTGATACTTGCCAATCTTGTTTCATTTGTGCTTTCTCTCCTGCATCTCTCCCATGTTTTCCTTTCCTATGGCTCAGAGAATTTAAATATCTTACCTAAGGCTACACAATTAGCATGCTTTTCAAGTCTCTCTTATGGGTTAAACGCTGGGTGAGTCTTTGGGAGTATAGACACAAAGATTTGGTCCTTTTCAACATCACCACCACCATCAAGTATTTGATAGATCTGTAATGAATAACTGAATCAGTTCTTATAGAACAACAATCCCATGAGGTTGGTAAGTATTATGCCCATGTCACAGATGTGGAAACTGAGTTACAGAGAGGACAAGTGCCTTGCCCCAAGAGTGGTGAAGCTGGTTTCCAACCCAGATGGTCAGGCTCCAGAACTGGTACAGTCTGTTAGGGAGAGCAACTCCTAAGTAACTAGAATGACTGGTGATATGACAAAAGGATATAGAAATTACAGCCTGCTAGTCTCACCGGCCAGCCCACCCCTCTCTATCTTTTGATCTCCATCTCCACAAGGAGAGCAAATATTTGTGTGACGGCACCAACATCATTTAGAGCAGTGGCCTATCTGGGTCTGTCTCTCCTGTAGTCTGAGCTGCTAAGTCGGAAAGAAAGCGGAGAAAATTCAGATATTAGTGGCAGACTTCAGCCTGCTTGTGTTTAAGAGGTTGCTAATCTAATGATGTGTACGATTGAGAATGGTAGTATAAACTGGCAGGGTCAGCCTCTGAAAAGCCTTTCGGGGGAAATGAAACTAGAGGCTTTGTAACTGCCAGGTAGACCTTGTTTCAGACATGCTGAATTCAAATGTGCCAGGCTCTGCCTGAAGCATATCCACCAGATCATCATGTTACTTTAAACTACATAATATCTCAGTCATTAATAAGCATTGTTCTTTGATCTGGAGTAGAGCAGAGTAAAAAAAATTGCATAAGGAAGATGTTCCTCTTGATCTTTTTTTTTTTTAGTTCCATATGTATACTCAGGGTATTACATGACTTACACTCAGATTAATCGCTTATATGGTTAGTAGTGGTTTTCGTGCCTGCTCTAGGGACTTAAATGGTAACTTTGTTACCCCATAATTCAAAGGCAAATGGATAGGGACGCAAACTTGCATACAGCTGTGGTGCTGGTAGGAAGAGGGGAAGGAGAAAAGGAGGGAAAACTGAGTATGTGGTAGAATAAAATTTGTCTCCTTTGTTAAGAAGTGCGATACTCTGAGTCAGACATTGGGTACAAGGAAATCATCACTTATAAGTGAAATTCTTCTCGGGGGGTCAGTTGATGTCAGAATTCGTATCTTTAGGTTTGAGGTCCAGAATTGTGTAATTGCATCATTTTTATTTTGCCTTGGAACTCCTGTCTTAGAAATTCAAGCAAAACCTTCTCATGCCTGAGAACTGAAGGGCAGTTCCCTGGGTTGATGTTGAGAGTGTGCCAGTGGGAAATTAGGTTGCTTGTGACTGATGAACTGTTTTGGAGAATCATTGTACTCTAAATTGCTTCCAAGTGTATTTTGTAAAACACAGTGGAAGGTTCTATTTTCTAGATGCTTGGCAAACAGCTGGATATCTAGTGTTCAGCCAGTGAACCCTTTTAGCTCTTCATCAAAACAAAGGCTTGCAAATCCTCATTGAGCTTTTGATGGAAATAAACTGTGACTCTCACCCAGCTCACATTCCTATTAAAAGAAAAGGGGGTGGGGAGGAAAGAAGCCTCTGTCACAATGATTCATTAGAGGCAACCGCCCATAACCCAGTTCATCTAAAGTTCATTAAGTTCCAATTCCCCCAAGTGCCAAGTTCCAATAACATTGTAATCCAAGAAGTCAAGGAAATAATTTATCCCAATGGTTTATATACTTGTAAATGCCTTGCTAGGCTTGTGATGTACACTGTTGTGTCTGGCTCATTACTATATTTGACAAGTTTATACATTAACTTTGGGCAATAGGATTTCACACAGTGGAGAGCATACCCATTGGCCATGTGTTAGTTTAGCCACACATTGGAATTCTGTGTTCGTGTAATTTCAAGGTGTGGAATCATTGCTTTGAAGAATATTTTACTCTTTTCAAAAACTTTTAGAATTTAGTTTGAAGAACATCATTGTAAATTCTACTCCCTAACTTATATGCCTGTTAAAACTATTTTTGAGGGGTATTATGCATTCTTGTGGGGGTAATGAAAATTAGAAGGAACTGTAAAATATTAGCCCAGTTGTTTTAGTTTATGCATAGTTATTAAGAGCATGAAAGTTAAAAAAGGTAAATTTAACTCTGAGAAAAATGTATTGGTGAGGGTTAATGAACACACTAGGCATATTAATAATTACCGTGAATATATACATATGTTTGAGTAAAACATCAAATTTGAAAGAAAGCTACTTGCTAAATTTGCATTCATTTTAGATATTGAAATTGTTTTTTGTGACATTGTCTATAGGATCAATTTTTTTGAAGATGAATTTTTCCGTATTTATCACTGAATGGGATTATGAATGAGTGAATTATTATAAATATTGGTTGTTTTGGGGCTTCCCTGGTGGCGCAGTGGTTGAGAGTCCGCCTGCCGATGCAGGGGACACGGATTCGTGCCCTGGTCCGGGAAGATCCCACATGCCGCGGAGCGGCTGGGCCCATGAGCCATGGCCGCTGAGCCTGCGCCCGGAGCCTGTGCTCCCCAACGGGAGAGGCCGCAACAGTGGGAGTCCCGTGTACTGCAAAAAAAAAAAAAAAAAAAAAATTGGTGGTTTTGAGTGAGAAAAAGAGTGATATTATAGACTATAGGAAGGGAAACATATAAATTACCATTTTGACCTATTGCTAAAATGTGTGATATTCATAAAACAAAGTTACTTAAACAAATGTATATTAAAAATCGTGAGTCAGAGTAAATAGGACATACATTCTCTTTTACCATCCCTCTTCTGAGGACTATATTCCTTCCTTTATTTTTATTTTTTAAGCACAGCACATTTCATCTTAGTCGGCCCATGTGGGGCATCTGTCCAGACCTCCTAGTTACTCTTACAAAGATAAACACTAGATAGTACACGGAACTGATCTTCACATACTTAACAACAAATATTTGTTCAGCAGGTATTATGTTCCAGGCACTGTTCTAGGCATTGAGGATATAATAATGAACAAAACAGGCAAAGCCCCTGACCTCAAGGGGCTTACAATCTAGTAGGAGAAACCAGGTAATAAACCAATAAAAATATAACAATACACCAGTAAGTCAATATATCTCTAGATATAGACATATAAAGACATATTGAGAAAAATAAAGCAGGGTAAGGAAATGTAGGGAAGAGAGATTTACCATTTTTGAGTGATTAAAGGAGGCAATTTTGATAAAGGGTCTTTTGACCAGAGATCTATAGAATGTGAGGGAATAAACCACAAAGTTACCTGTTTGGAGGAAGTGTGTTCTGGGCAGAGGAACACACCAGGAGGCTTGGCATGTTTGAAGGTCATCGAAGAAGCCAGTGTAGGGGAAGAACAGTAGGAGGGAACTTGGAAGAGTAGCAGATGGCTGATTATGTGGGACCCTGTGGTTCTTGTAAGGACTTAGGCTTTTATGCTAAGAAAGATGGGAGGCTATTGAAGGATTTTGAGCAGAGTGACATGATCCGATTTATATTTAATAGGATTGCTCTTTTTGCAACGTAGAGATAGAGTATAAGGACACGAGAGATCAGTTAAAAAGCAGCTGCAAGAATGCAGTTGGGAGATAGTGGAAGTGGGAGAGGTGATTGTGGTGGCATTGGTGAGGGATGGAGGGTTCTGAATGTATTTGGATGGCAGGAGGATTTGATGATGGATTGGATGTGAGGAGTGAGAGAGATGAACCTAAGACCTATTTTTCTGATTTGCAGAACAGCACACGTTGTCCTATTCCCTTTCTGTCTTGTTGGGGTGGTGGTAGGATGGAGTGGGTGGGCATGGTAGGTGGGGGACTGTTGAAGTTCAGTTTGGCCTTTATGCGGCTTTGTATATGCTGTGCTCATGGGTGTAGTCCCCAAGGTATAGGTTGTTGTCCCCAAGATATAGGTTGTTCCTCCACTGTGGTCATCACGTCATTTCCCTAGATTGCCATCGCAAAGTACCACAATCTGAACATGTAAAAAAAAAAAAAAAAAATTATTTTCTCAAAGTTCTGGAGAACAGAAGTCTAAAATGAAGGGCCAGCAGGGTCATGCTTCCTCTGAGACTTTAGGTAGAATCCTTCCTGGACTCTTCCCTAGCTTCTGGTGGTGGCTAATAATCCTTGTGTTCCTAGGCTTGTAGATTCATCTCTCCAATCCCTGCGGCCATTGTCACATGGCTGTCTTCCTGTATGTTTATCTTCTCATAAGGACATCAGTCCTATTGGATTAGGAGCCCACTCTGCTCCAGTATGATGTCATTTAAACTAATTATCTCTGAAGCTACCCAATTTCCAAATAAAGTCACATCCTGAAGTACCGGGGGCTAATCCTTTAACACATCTTTTTGGGGGAGACAATCCAACCCATAACAGTCATAGAAATGATGAATCCTGGTAGGGTTCACTGCAAACATGAATATCCTATAGCAATTGTAGTAGTTTTTTCTTGACATTTTGGGGGGGTTTCCATCTTTCTCCCATAACAGGTTTCTTTTAAGATTGAGAATAATAGTTTTTAGTATTCTCTTCTTTCACCGATACCCTCTCTAAAGGTTGCTAGTGAGATTAGCAGTCACACAGACCCAGAATTTTCTATTCTCCATTTGACATACCGCTCTTTGAGATCTTTTGAGTTTGGGGTATACCTATTGCTGCTTTTTATTAATTTCATTAATTTTATGAGGAGGAAATCTGTGGTCCATCTTAACTCTGCTATCATTACCTAGAAGTTCAATATCAAAATTTGAGCGTTATATTAAACGTGTATTGTATGTTGTTGTCAAGAGCTGTGAATAGTCTGAGATTTTACCGTACTTGCAGACTGACAAGTCAGCCTAATAGAGTTTCATGGATGCTGGTAGAACAAACCAGCATCCTGGGTCAGAGATAATGCTATTATTCATAGTAGTAAGAGTATCAGCATTTTTACACCAGTTTCCCAGCCTCCTTTCCTACTAGGTGCTGTGAAGAGAGTCCGAAGATCCCTGCAAACATAATGGACTGCACTGCAGGAGAGGAACCCTGCAGGGAATCTGAATCTTCTGTTTTGGACAGTTGCTCTGGAGAAAGACACTATTTCTGCCTGCCAAGGGAGCAAACCTACTCTTTTGCTCCTGAGGGGGAAATTAGCTGTCTTCCAAGGCTATTTTTTAATCAAATATCCTTGGAAGTCCAGAACAAAGGAGAGTTAGTACCTTGCTTGCAAGGCATTCAGAGATGTAAAGGCCTTGTGGAGAATTGTCTTCCAACAATTGTTATAAGGGGATGTTTTCTCAGAAGCACTTACAGCAGTGTTGCTATATTCTTGAGAAAATGTGATCATGTGCATGAAGTTTTGCAATGACAATATATTTAAATGCTGGTTTAAAAAAATTCGTGCATAGAATAATAGCTCTGTGCCATGTACTGCCGTGTACATTTCATACATGTTTTTAGAAATGGTATCGTGCAGTAGATAGTGGGGCTTTGGAGATAGACAAGAGTAAGCTTTATTGCTAATTGGGCTGTTTCTTCATCCATGGGCAAATATTAAAAATCCTCAAAATTTTTTTCGTACTTAATCCAATTTACTCCTTGTAAAAGCAGGTCAGATTGGAGAGGTTTAGTATCTTGCCCAGTGTCATAGTGCTAATAGAAGATAGAGTTGGCATTCAAACCAAGATCTCTACAACTCCCAACCCTGAATTGTTAACCACTGTATTATTACAAATCCATGGAGTATCTGGTATAATCCGTAATGGGTGTTTTACATCTAGTAGTTAACATTT
The DNA here is from genome assembly GCF_059928025.1 of Delphinapterus leucas. NCBI lineage: Eukaryota > Metazoa > Chordata > Mammalia > Artiodactyla > Monodontidae > Delphinapterus > Delphinapterus leucas. Next base: position 15,975,202 of record NC_143130.1, on the reverse strand, counting down.
AAGGGAGAAGCTTCATCAACATATCCTTGAAGAGTGTTCTGAACTACTCTTAGAAGACACAGTTGTGCTAAGGCCAGAGAAATCAAAGCTCAGAACATCCCCAGAAAAAAACATATGTCATTGCAGTTATTGAAGTTTTTTTAGAGGGAAATTTGATATAAAAAAGAAATTGTCTTCCATCCAGGCCTGGACATTGTCTATTGGCTGCTGAGATTGTTTGGCTAGGAAAGCCAGAAACACAAACAATGATTTAGATTTATATATTCATCTGATTCATCTGGGCCAAAACATTGGGACAGGAGAAGGAAATATTTATTTTATTTTGCTAGGCAGAAGGACAAAAGGTTTTCTGTTTCATTGGCTTGGTGTGGAAGTGAGTCCTGAGCAGTGCTTCCAGTATTTTCGTTGAGTATATAAACAAGATTGATAGTCTGCTTACATTTTCTCCTTTGTGTGCTTGGCTTTCCCAGGTTTGTCTAACCTGTTCCACGTGGTATTTTATTCTTTGATTTTGTTGTTATATATTTACTGAGTGTTAATGATATGCAAGCACTGTAGGAAATACCAATTAAATAGGGTCCCTTCTCAGTAAATTAAAAGTGGAAACATCACATGATATTTTCTGGAATGGTAGGTGGGTATACGTTTTAAAATTTATTTTTTTTTTTACAGATGGATCAGTGGATTCTCAAGTTGCATACAATCAGAGCCTATCTCTGACTTTTTTGCTAACCTTTAACATTTAATTTGGCTGGCTATTTTGTTGTTGTTATTGCTGGAGTTGATGCTGTTCTGTTCTCCTTGCTTAATGGTATAATTGACTGTACTGCCCAGATGTTTGGGTAGAGTGCTGTTGCCAATTATTCATAAATACTACTCTTAAGGCTTAGAAGAGGAACTTTGATATTAAAATGTTTATGTTTGGGACATGCATTTGACTTCTGCATGATGTTAGTTTCCTTTGCCCTGATTAGTGCTGGAATTATCTTTTGAAGAATGCCAATTAAGTGCAGACCTGCCCTAGAAAATAAATACCTTTCAAACGTTTGCAAAGGGGCAACTTATCAGCAAAACATCAAAGTATAAGGCTGGAGGATTGTATTTTAATCTTGATGACTTTCCTCATTACATTCTTAATTTGGGGCAAATTTCTAAACCTTTTGGTGACCGTCTTATTTATAACAAGAACACATGAACATCTCTTAAACTGATATATGTAAATATATCTGACATGGCCATAAAATGTATATGTATTAATTTTAATTCTTTAAAATTTTGTGCAGCGTTTAAGAGTTTAAGGGGTTACCCAATCATCCCCAAATTTGGTGGCTTGAAACAACAAGGTTGCCGCCCCTTTTTTCTTAATGGGTCTGCAATTTGGGCAGAACTTGCAAGGAGGCAGCTCATCTTTACTGGATATCAGCTGGGGCTGCTTGTATGGAGGTTAGCAGGTCCATTTTTATCCATTTTGCTAGCTCTTGTCTGGTGGCTAGCAAGTTGGTACAGGCCGCTGTCTGGGAACTCAGTCAGTCCTGTGGACTGGGGTTCTGGTTCCTGTTTACCTGGACCTTTCCATGGCTGTTTATAGTTCGTCACAGCATGGTGGCTGGGTTCCAAGAGCAAGTATGCCAAGAGACAGGAAGTGAAAGCTGCCAGTTTCATAAAACCTGGGCTCAGAAACAGATGCGGTGCTGCTTTTGCTATATTTTTCAAGTTTTCACAGATCTCCAGTTCAAGGGGAGGGAACACCGATGCTACCTTTCAATGAGAGGAGTGTAAAACAAAACAAAACAACCACCACATCCTATAGATGGCTCCTGAATTACTGACAATATATCATGGACCATTGTACATAGCCTTCCCAGTGTTTAACTCTTTTTCCCTATAAAAACATGAATTATCACTTGATATCCTACATCTGCCTTCACCATTAGAGCTGTTACTGAATTCAGGTTTGACTCATGTCCCCCAAAACCAACTCCAAAGATGCTCAACCGTGACAGCTTTTAAGGGGAAAAAGGGGGAAAGAATCTGTTAGTCATTGAGGCAGAAGATCAGATTCTTCATTTTTCCATTGTGTGCAGACCTGCTGACTTGTGATTTTCCTTTGTATGCTATCTTGCCTGTGTGGTCTGCCTGCAGATTTTCTAAGGGGGAAGCTGGGTGTAGAGTCAGTCATTCTTTAACTACTTTATTCTTACCCCTTTTAATCCAGGAAAGCAATCAACAGGTTAGGCAAGGCATTGTGTACATTCAGTAGAGCAGAGTCAGGAGTTAGGTTAAAAGTTACCTAGCGATCTCATTTTTATAATTAAGGTTTAAGTGGAACAGAAATAGACAAACAGGAAAAAAAGAGCTGCTTACAAATCCCCACTTATCAGACATCATTCCATTTCCGTGAAATTAGGGGTGAAGAGCAGTCTTCTGTAACTTCTTCGTGCTCACATGGGCATCATATCCTTAGAGTGGAAGATGTCGACCTGGGTCTGTAGCATCTCTTTGCTGACAATTTCAGTTGCCCGCTTACATATATGGGCAGAGCAAGCTACAATTATTTTGATGCCCACAAAGATACAGATTATTATGAGCAATAGTGTTAATCCCATTCTCTTGAGGCCAGTTCTTGGAATTGTGTTAGCCGTAGACTCAGTAGTGCTCAAGATGGAGCAACTTATGTCATGGCTACCGTCTGGTCATCAGTTAGCTTTTTCCGTTTGGTGGCAATTACAGTATCTGTAAGAAGACTCAGGAATGTGCGTCGGACACTGAGTCTGTGACCCTATTGTCCTAATCTTTAACGGCTCGAACCTGCTCTTTGTGACTCAGGGGGACCTGGGAGATTTCAATTTTTCTACAAACAAGAGGCAGGGGATGTGGAGGGGCCTTTGTACCTGGGGGTCCCTGTAGGTTTTCGCTCGGTTTCAGAGTCGTTTATTTCATACATTCATGTAAGAAATTCTAATGGAGCAAATGGAAAAAAAAGACTATAAAACAGAAGAAAACTGCCACCTATTTGTTGCCCCCTATCTCTAAAAGTATTCAAGGCTCTCATAAAAATAGGCGATATGACTTGAATTAAGAAAAATAAAACACGTTACTGAGAAATTCTCATTCAATGTGATATCAGTGCATCGGCACAAGGAAAGCCCAAAGCAGAACTAGTGGCCAGTTTTTGATAAATTGTGCTCATACACGTGTATTTATGACTTTCTCACCTTCCTAATCAATGTCACTGATAAGCATCTTCAGCAAGAAACGGCAGGAGTCACAGTCGAGGTAGAGGAAACGTGCCGCACGTTGGGGCAGGGCGGCCTTTGGGAACGTTAGCTCGGCGTAGGGTAGCAGGATTGTTAAGCAGCTTGAGAGAGAGTTGGAGTAACTGAGCGAAAAGAACGGCCTCAAGTCGTTAAAAATGTTCACCGAAGCACAATTTCAAAAGCTTTAGCACAAATATAGCTTTAGAACAGTTGAGGTTGGAAGATACATAAAGCTGATATGAAGTAATCTAAAATGGGAAGAGTTTTTTTGGGGGGAGAAACTATGAGTCAAATAAGGGGGAATTGAAATTAATGTGGGGCACTGAAATTACTAGCCAAAGCTAGATCCTGAAGATTCCTATAAGAGCAAGGGCATCTCTTCGGGCCCATCACCTTCCAGTAGTTCTGAGGAAGAAGGAGATGGCCACGTTGAGAGTAGCTTGTATTCTGGTCACCATCCATGAAGGGTTTTCTAATCCCTCAAGCATACCTAATTCCTTGACACTTCTCTCTGTGCTCCTGGCAATTAGCACTCACCTGTGATGGCATTTTCGTGTCAGTTATGGTTTATTTGGTTATGTGTGCATTTCCTTCACTCGATATGCCATAATATCATCATTCATTGAATGGATATGGATCTTTCTATTCCATAAAGCAGTCCATTCCATTTTGTATCGTTCTACTTGCTTTTCATTATTGGCATAAACTACCTCCTTGCTGTCCATGGTAAATTTAAGCCTGCCTTTTGTACCAACAGAAAAATTGTAGAGAAATAATCATCTATTGAAAGAGTCTTGTGAATCACAAACACACACAGCCACATCCAGTAAGGATTTGGGATTATACTTTAAACGAATTGCTTTTGCCATAATATGCACAATTATGTTAAGAGTAAATGCATTGATACTTACACTACTAAAATGAAAGACCAAATGAAACTGGTGGTGCTGGACTCTAGTCAGATTATCATAATGTTTTTAAGATATATTTGCTTTTTTTAGTGCATAGTGAAAGAAATTATTTTTTTAAATAGTTCATCTGAAGCTTTATTAAATACAGCATATATTTGAAAATGTAATTAAAATGTTTAAAAGGGATAAGAAATTAGCAGTGTTGCTCACCTCTTGTGTCTGCCTCCACTCCCCCCTTGTTTATGTCCTCATGACCTACCTTTTTACTCCACTTGTTGCTGTGGCAATGGTTGTATGGACGTATAACCTGATACAACTTTGTCTCAGCTGATCTAATGTTTCTGCCTCAGGACTATTCTGCTATGGTTGTGTTGGATTCCATGGGAGTATACACAGCCCCTTGGACCTATGCATACATCTGCAAGGGTGAGAGAATGAACGCTTCATGGGGGTAGCCCTTCACGAATGAGCAGAAACCTATAGATGAATACTTCTCTCTTCTGTTCTTCATGTAAACAGTTCTGAAGTGAATTCAGCAAGGATAGCAGGACCACCCACAGTTGTGGTCAGCTCAGTAATGCACATTTAGATGGGCTTTTCCTCCTCCGATGTGTTTTTATTCCATCACTCTCGCACCAAATGTGAGGTTTATTTCCCCACATCAACCGATTCTCTCACACCAATTGGGTGTCCTACAATTCAGTTCAGTTCTGACACTAACTACCTCAAGTTTGCACAGACCCCACAGATGAGGGGCTCCGTTCTACAAAAGTGCACCCACTTTAGATGCCAGTTGTAAGACTGGGCCATCTGTCCATTTTGTTATAAAGTTAGGGGGTTCCCACAATCTGACCATTTTGTTATAAAGGTAGGGGGTTCCCACAATCCTGCTCCTCAGGTTTGATGATTTGCTAGAATGGCTCAGGGAAATACTTATGTTTACTGGTATATTATTGTCAACTTAAAAAAAAAAAGCACAGTGAGAGTTGTGGGTTAAGTTTTATTGGGGGCAAAATGAGGACTATAGCCTGGGAGACAACAACTCAGATAGCGCTAAGAAACTGCTCCAAAGAGGAGGGGGGAAGGTCAGTATATATGTGATTTTGGTGAAGGGGGAGTACATGTACTGAAGCAGAAGGTTTCTGCTAGTCTCGTGGAGGTTACTGCTAGTCACGAGGAGCAGACGTCACCATGAAGGATTTTAGTGCTTTTCTAGATATGAGGAGATGCAAGAGTTGGGCCCATAAAGTCGGCTCCTGAAAATATCTACCTGAAGACCTGTTCTGCCAGTTTTTCCCAGAGCACAGAGTGCCTCATCTCTGCTCTCCGCCCTGAACTCCTTTCAGCGGGTGTTGAAAGCCAGCAGCTGCAGAGCACATGATTTAATCCTTGTAGAGGTAGATGGCAATTGCCAATTTGTACTTGACATTATAAAGGATATAACTCGGGGTCAGCCAAATGGAAAAGATGCATAGGGCAAGGGGAGAGGAGTGCACAGAACTTCATGCTCCCTCTGCGTGCACCACCCTCCCAGCACCGCAGTGTGTTCACCAACTGGGGAGCCCTCTGAAGCTTATTGTTTAGAGGTTTTTATGGAAGTTTCTTTATATAGGCATGATTGATTAAATCATTGGCCATTTGTGATTGAGGTCTATCTCCATTCTCTCTCCGCTCCCTGGAGGTTCTAAGACATGGTTGGTTCCTCTGGCAACCAGCCCCCATCCTGACACTATCTAGGGGCCCACCAGGAGTCACCTCATTAGCATAAGCTCAGGTATGATTGAAAGGGGCTTGTTATGAATAACAAAAGATGCTCCTATCACCCCTATCACCTAGGAACTTCCAAGTGTTTTAGAAGTTCTGTCAGGAACTGGGAACAAAGACCAAATATTTATTTCTTATGATCGTACCTTCTGTTTTTATTTTTCCTAGTCTCCCATTTCTGTTTCTTTTGATTACCTTCCAGACTAAAGTAGCTGCATGTAAATTCTTGTCTCAGATTCTGTCTTTTGGGGGAAACTGAGCCAAGATAGCAGAAAAAAGGGCAAAGGCAGGCAGGATCATGTTCTCAAGTATTCCTAAACACAAGAGAACCTTAGTTGTTCACTGGGTTCTCCATCACTGCCTTTGAGATGCTGCTCTTCTTACTTTGTTATGCAAAATGTGTACTGCACAACGCTCTATCCAATCTCCATGGCAATGACATCATGGAGATGTTTACAAGTAAGCATGAGTGTATATGAAAAAAAAAACTCGTCAATGACTTGTGCCCTATGAATGTTTTCCATTTGCTCAATTGTAAATTCAAGTACACAAGTCCACCCATAAAAATGGTACTACTGAATATGTAAAATTCATGTGGAATTCACTCTCCATGCTTATAGAATTGAAAAACTAAAACCACAAAATAGATTAGAAGCACCACTGTTATGAAAGAGGAAGAAAATATGGGAAGCAAAGAATTCACTACCCCAGCAATGTTTTTAAAAGGGAGAACACATAATGGTTGGAATCTTCGTTGTAACGGCTTAATTGAATTTATGTATAACACAATTAGGTTCTTGCATTTTCTTCCTAATTTCTTATTTTTGCCTTTGTCTTTTCCTAATAAGATTTGGCTTCATCTTTAAACATTGCTATGTGATCTTTGTCTAGCTCTGGCCTGGTAATAACCACTTTGATAAGATGAATGTATACCAAACAGTAGCCCATTTCACATTAAACACATATATGTGACAAATTTCTTCCTGAAATTTTGGAAGATTTGGCTGCTTTACTAATCTTTTTGGTGTCCTTGAATAACCTAGGTGTCTGAGTATATATGTTTTAATGAAGAATAACTTAAGTGTATGAAAGTAACTTGCAGAACCTAATAATCAAAGTGCCACTGGGCCATGCAAAAGCTTAGATAAACAAAATGGAATATTGTCGGGAGCCAAAGCAGTGATTCTTACTATCCCACATAAATGTTCTCTTGTCTCTCTCTGGGGCCGCAAGGTCTCTCATCGGTCTTTCCTCTATATGTTTGCTTCATTCTTTATCTTCATAACAGCTCCAGACCTATATGGTCTCCCACCCAAGTGTACAGGAGACACTATATCCCAAATACTTTAAGAGACACCATTACTTTATGTATTACTAAGAAAATATATTGTCTATCAAATATGCACAAGCTTCTGTAAGATGCCTTCTGATTTTATAAGTTATGAAATGTGCAAAAATGTGCATCTTAGCGTCAGTGAAATGTGATACTAGTGTCTAGTGTCTGGACTCTAAATTACTGGATAGAGTGTCAACTAAAAAAGCACAACCTGGGAATTCCCTGGCGGTCCAGTGGTTAGGACTCCAAGCTTCTACTGCAGGGAGCACGGGTTTGATCCCTGGTCAGGGAAGATCACGCATGCCGCGTGGTGTGGCCCCCCCCCCCAAAAAAAAACCTCACAACCTAAAAGTTGAGAATTCTGTTTAATTCCCTATACTTTCTGAGGACTTCAAGCCCAGGAGGCAGCCTCTGGGATAGCTCTGAGGGACTGCTCTGAAGAGGTAAAGGAAGAGCCAGGATATATAGGGGTTTTTACAACAAAAATCAGGTAGTGGGAGCATCAAAAGATTACTGTTAGTTAAAGAAAACCAGATATCTCAAGTTAATGAATTTAACGCTTTTCTATGTATGGGAAGATCAAGAGCCTGGGCTTACTGAAATCATTCCTTTGATATGTATTTTAATTATGTATGGCCAGTCTCCTATTCTTTCCCATCTTGAGTCCCATCAGGCCTCGCTACTGGGGACGGCTGTAGTGGCTTGATGGCTGTAACATCTTTTGTTTACTGATTTGGCAGGCAACATTTTTCATTCACATGAGAGAATCTGAGTGAATCAGGCCAGTCAGAGGATCCTCTTTGAGGCTCAGGTGTCTACCCCAGCCTTCATCAGCCATGGCAAGAAGGTACTAAAGGAAAGTTCTCAGGCAAGAGGTGGGGGGTGGCGGGGGGACAAGAATTACAAACGCTACCTATTGAATATTGTTCCTTAACATTTTCTCGAATTTTACTTTCAATATTTTGGCAACACAAAACATTTCCATACTTACTCTTAGATTTTCTGTTGGTTTTTAATTGCTGTGAAATGAGTTGAAAAGCCATGAAAACAAACTGATGTATATATTAAATTACTATTAATTTAAAAATGAAAAAGTGCATTTGAGTGTTGAAAATTCCATTATGGGCACAGCCATAAATTTAAAATTTTCCATTTTGTTGAGGTTTTAGGTATGACTTAACTTTTAATGAACTTTTAATTTTGACATAATTTAGACTTACAGAAGAGTTGCAGAAAAATAGAGTATTTGGATGCCCTTCATTCAGCCTTTGTTTTTTGTTTTTTTTGTTTTTTTTTTGCGGTACGCGGGCCTCTCACTGTTGTGGCCTCTCCTGTTGCGGAGCACAGGCTCTGGACGCGCAGGCTCAGCGGCCATGGCTCACGGGCCTAGCCGCTCCGCGGCACGTGGGATCTTCCTGGACCGGGGCACGAACCCGTGTCCCCTGCATCGGCAGGTGGACCCTCAACCAACTGCACCACCAGGGAAGCCCTCAGCCTTTTCTTATGTCAGTGTTGGGGAAGAAGAAGCTTTCTTCTACCCTTCTGGGTTCTTCTGGATGGTCTAAGAATTAATTTGACATGAGACAGATTCAGAGGAGAAAATCAAAAGTTTAATAACATGTGTACACAGGAGAGACCCAGGAGAACTGAGTAACTTGCCAAAATGGCTGAAATTCTCACCTTGAATGCCATCTTCAGTTCAAGACAAAAGAGGATGTTGCGGGTAATGGTTTGGGACCTCAACAGAGAGGAAGACAATTTACATAGAGATGGAAAGCAAATATTTGGTAAACAGGTGTTTGCTAGGCCATGCTGAGACAATGGGCAGAGAGAAATTTTAGCAGACTTTGCTAGGTCCTTCCCTGTCTACCACACCTAGTTGATATTAGAGTTGTCTACGGTGAGAGCGCCCTTCCTGGAACAGGTCCTCTACCTACACTCTTTAGACAGTCAGGGGCAAGGTCAAAGATTCTTCCTGAGTCTTTTAGGCCTTGATTGTTTTCAGCTGGAAATAAAATTCATGCCAAAAAGATATTTCGGGGTGACAAGGTTTGCTCCCCTACGTCAGAATCTACTGTAACCACAGAGCAATGATCAAGAGTAAGAAATTGACCAAGTATAATACTATTAACTAGCATATAGAACATATTTGGATTTCACCAGTTTTCTAGTAAAGCCCTATTTCTATTGCCAGGATCCAATCCTGGATTCTGCATCACATTTAATTCTGTGTATTTTAAGTTCTTCCAATCTGTGCCAGTTCCTCAGTCTTTTCTTGTGTAACTTCGACCAGTGCTCTTCAAAAGTGTGGGTCATGTAGAATGTCCCTCAATCTGGGTTGAGAAGATGATTCTGCATGACTAGAATGTGGTTATGCATAATTGAGAAGGATACCACTGAGGTATCAGAACATAGTATCAGGGGTCTTTAATGTCTATATATTAATAGTGATATTAACCTTGATCACTCGGTTAAGGTGTTCTGTCAGGATTTTCTAATAGACAAGTAACTATTTTGCCTTTGAAATTACTGAGTATTTTGGGGGAGATGCTTTGAGTCTAATACCCTTTTAACATCCAGATTTATTCCTATGCTCTTTGATATGCTGTCATCCTTTTTCTTCTTTAGTTTCTGACACCGGAAAATGCTCTAGGCTCAATCTTATAATCCCTACCCTTGAAATCAACCAGTCTTCTAAGGACTTGCACCTTGTGTTGGAGGATGGTATCGATATTTGGAAACCAGGATTTGAGTACTCAGATGTGTTCATTTTTTGTACTGGTTTCATTGCTTCTAATGCCCCTCAGTAAATAGAACTAGGAAATACACGTATATGTAGTAACCCATGTATACACATAACCACACAACTGCATTTCCCTCTGTCTCTGTCTATCTTAAAAACATTATGATAATATGACTACAGTCCAGCACCACCAGTTTCATTCTAAAGGAATTAATTATTATTACAAAAAATTTTTTTGGCATTATGTTTGGACAAGAGTGTGCACAATATTTTTGCTTTGGAATTCATTGAGGCTCCCTTATATTGGAGCCTAATAGTTTATTTTAGTAAATATCCTTCATGTACTGGAAAAGAGTGTGTGTTCACTCTTAGATATAGATTCTGTGTATATGTAATAACGTATTAGTTTATGTAGATATTCCATGTCTCTGAATTTTTTTTTTCTGGTTGATAGTTTCTGAGTGAAATATATTACAGTGGTTCTCAAAGTGTGGTCCCTGGACCAACAGCATTAATATCACCTGGGAACTTGTTAGAAATGCATATTCTTGGGCCTCACTCAATGATTTTTATTCTTTTGTAGATGATCAGCTCTTTCTCTCTGAAAGGCTTTTAGAACTTTCTATTTAATGTTCTTAAAACATACTGTTGTTTGTTTTATTTGGGTTTTTTTCCTCTCTCATAGTTAGCACTCTGAGCCCTTTTTGAACTGAGTTCTTTCACCCCTCTTAAATTCTGAAACATTTATCTCTATTTATTATACTTTGCCCCTTCAATATTTTACTTTTCTTCTCATGACTCTTACATCTGTATCTTGCCTTATGTATTTCCAAATTCCTTAACTTTGAAAAAAATTTTCCGCTCTTTATCCTTTCCAGCTATTTTCTGTTTCTCAATTTGCTTCCAGCTCTCTAATTTTTTTTTAATGGATGACCACAACAAAAGCAACAATGATTGCAATTACCAAACATGAAACACACTCATACTATGTCATAATATTGACATTCAGTCCAGTAATCCTCCACTGTAACAGCTCCTTTACTTTTCAGTGAGAATTGATTTGTATATTTTTTGCCTCTGAGTCCTTGTGGGATATTTTTTTTATTCAAACAGAAAGTCACAAAAATTATAATCATCCTCATCAGTTCACTCAGTCCCATGTAATTCATTTTTTTTCATCTTGATCTTTTGTTAGCACTTTTATGAATTCATCAGTTTTCCATTGGCCATCTGTATGTCATCTTTGGAGAAATGTCTATTTAGGTCCTCTGCCCATTTTTGGATTGGGTTGTTTGTTTCTTTAATATTGAGCTGCATGAGCTGTTTATGGAGATTAATCCTTTGTCCGTTGGTTCGTTTGCGAATATTTTCTCCCATTCTGAGGGTTGTCTTTTCGTCTTGTTGATGGTTTCCTTTGCTGTGCAAAAGCTTTGAAGTTTCATTAGGTCCCATTTGTTTATTTTTGTTTTCATTTCCATTACTCTAGGAGGTGGATCAAAAAAAAATCTTGCTGTGATTTATGTCAGAGAGTGTTCTTCTATGTTTTCCTCTAAGAGTTTTATAGTGTCCGGTCTTACATTTAGGTCTCGAATCCATTTTGAATTTATTTTTGTGTATGGTGTTAGGGAGTGTTCTAATTTCATTCTTTTACATGTAGCTGTCTAGTTTTCCCAGCACCACTTATTGAAGAGACTGTCTTTTCTCCATTGTATATCTTTGCCTCCTTTGTCATAAATTAGTTGACCATAGGTGCATGGGTTTATCTCTGGGCTTTCTATCTTGTTCCATTGATCTACGTTTCTGTTTTTGTGCCAGTACCATATTGTCTTGATTACTGTAGCTTTGTAGTATAGCCTGAAGTCAGGGAGTCTGATTCCTCCAGCTCGGTTTTTTTCCCTCAAGACTGCTTTGGCTATTCGGGGTCTTTTATGTTTCCATACAAATTTTAAGATGATTTGTTCTAGTTCTGTAAAAAAGTGCCATTGGTAATTTGATAGGGATTGCATTGAATCTGTAGATTGCTTTGGGTAGTATAGTCATTTTCACTGTATTGATTCTTCCAATCCAAGAACATGGTATATCTCTCCATCTGTTGGTATCATCTTTAATTTCTTTCAGTGTCTTATAGTTTTCTGCATACAGGTCTTTTGTTTCCCTCGGTAGGTTTATTCCTAGGTATTTTATTCTTTTTGTTGGCAATGGTAAATGGGAGTGTTTCCCTAATTTCTCTTTCAGATTTGTCATCATTAGTGTATAGGAATGCAAGAGATTTCTGTGCATTAATTTTGAATCCTGTAACTTTACCAAATTCATTGATTAGCTCCATTAGTTTTCTGGTGGCATTTTTAGGATTCTCTATGTATAGTGTCATGTTATCTGCAAACAGTGACACTTTTACTTCTTTTCCAATTTGGATTCCTTTTATTTCTTTTTCTTCTCGGATTTCCATGGCTAGGACTTCCAAAACTATGTTGAATAATAGTGGTGAGATATGAGTATAGCTACTCCAGCTTTCTTTTGATTTCCATTTGCATAGAATATCTTTTTCCAACCCCTCACTTTCAGTCTGTATGTGTCCCTAGGTCTGAAGTGGGTCTCTTGTAGACAGCATATATTTGGGTCTTGTTTATGTATCCATTCAGCAAGCCTGTGTCTTTTGGTTGGAGCATTTAATCCATTCACATTTAAGGTAATTATTGATATGTATGTTTCTATGACCATTTTCTTAATTGTTTTGGGTTTGTTTTTGTAGATCCTTTTCTTCTCTTGTGTTTCCCACTTAGAGAAGTTCCTTTAGCATTTCTTGTAGAGCTGGTTTGGTGGTGCTGAATTCTCTTAGCTTTTGCTTGTCTGCAAAGCTTTTGATTTCTCCATCAAATCTGAATGAGATCCTTGCCAGGTAGAGTAATCTTGGTTGTAGGTTCTTCCCTTTCATCACTTTAAGTATATCATGCCACTCCTTTCTGGCTTGTAGAGTTTCTGCTGAGAAATCAGCTGTTAAACTTATGGGAGTTCCCTTGTATGTTATTTGTCATTTTCCCCTTGCTGCTTTCAATAATTTTTCTTTGTCTTTAATTTTTGCCAATTTGAATACTATGTGTCTTGGCATGTTTCTCCTTGGGTTTATCCTGTATGAGACTTCCTGCACTTCCTGGACTTGGGTGGCTATTTCCTTTCCCATGTTTGGGAAGTTTTCGACTATAACCTCTTCACATACTTTCTCGGGTCCTTTCTCTCTCTCTCCTCCTTCTGGGACCCTTATAATGTGAATGTTGTTGTGTTTAATGTTGTCCCAGAGGGCTCTTAGGCTGTCTTCATTTCTTTTCGTTCATTCTTCTTCTGTTCCACAGCAGTGAATTCCACCATTCTGTCTTCCAGGTCACTTTTCCGTTCTTCTGCCTCAGTTATTCTGCTATTGATTCCTTCTACTGTAGTTTTCATTTCAGTTATTGTATTCTTCATCTCTGTTTGTTCTTTAATTCTTGTATGTCTTAAACATTTCTTGCATCTTCTCGATCTTTGCCTCCATTGTTTTTCCGAGGTCCTGGATCATCTTCACTATCATTCTGAATTCTTTTTCTGGAAGGTTGCCTATCTCCACTTCATTTAGTTGTTTTTCTGGGGTTTGCTCTTGTTCCTTCATCTGGTACATAGCCCTCTGCCTTTTCATCTTGTCTTTCTGCGAATGTGGTTTTTCTTCCACAGGCTGCAGGATTGTAGTTCTTCTTCCTTCTGCCCTCTGGTGGATGAAGCTATCTAAGAGGCTTGATGGGAGGGACTGGTGGTGGGTAGAGCTGACTGTTGCTCTGGTGGGCAGAGCTCAGTAAAACTTTAATCCACTTGACTGTTGATGGGTGGGGCTGGGTTCCCTCCCTGCTGGTTGTTTGGCCTGAGGCAACCCAACACTGGAGCCTACGTGGGCTCTTTGATGGGGCTAATGACAGACTCTGGGAGGGCTCAGGACAAGGAGTACTTCCCCGAACTTCTGCTGTCAGTGTCCTTGTCCCCATAGTGAGCCACAGCCCCTCCCCCCCGCCTCTGCAGGAGACCCTCCAACACTAGCAGGTAGGTCTGGTTCAGTCTCCCCTGGGGTCACTGCTCCTTCCCCTGGGTCCCTATGTGCACACTACTTTGTGTGTGCCCTTCAGGAGTGGAGTCTGTTTCCCCCAGTCCTGTCAAAGCCCTGCAATCAATTCCCACTAGGCTTCAAGGTCTGATTCTCTAGGAATTCCTCCTCCCGTTGCCGGACCCCCAGGTTGGGAAGCCTGACGTGGGGCTCAGAACCTTCACTCCAGTGGGTGGACTTCTGCGGTATAAGTGTTCTCCAGTCTGTGAGTCACCCACCCAGCGGTTATGGGATTTGATTTTACTGTGATTGCGCCCCTCCTACCGTCTCATTGTGGCTTCTCCTATGTCTTTGGATGTGGGGTATCTTTGGTGAGTTCCAGTGTCTTCCTGTCGATGATTGTCCAGCAGCTAGTTGTGATTCTGGTGTTCTCGCAAGAGGGAGTGAGAGCACGTCCTTCTACTCTGCCATCTTGGTTCTGTTTTTTAAAAATAAAAACAATATTCATCTTATTGCTTAAATTATGTATTGCTTCATTATTTCAAATATAGTAGTTTTCATAGTTAATATTACACTTGGCCTTTTTTTTATTTTTATTTTTTTGCGGTACGCGGGCCTCTCACTGTTGTGGCCTCTCCCGTTGCGGAGCACAGGCTCCAGACGCGCAGGCTCAGTGGCCACGGCTCCCGGGCGCAGCCGCTCCGCGGCATGTGGGATCTTCCCAGACCGGGGCATGAACCCGTGTACCCTGCATCGGCAGGCGGACTCTCAACCACTGCGTCACCAGGGAAGCCCACACTTGGCCTTTCTTGTGACTACTTTTTCTACCTTCAAATTGTCAAACTTTTGGATATCACTCAGATTTTTCAACTCAATTTCTTGGTCCTCCTGACAGTAATTCTGCTGTAGATTTTATATGTTGCTAATTCATCCGATTTCATTTGAGGTCATCTTAAGCTTCAGTTGCCTAGTTATTTTTGTCTGTGTGTGGTTATCTGGGGAACCCTCTGGCAATGTGAATTTGAGGATAGCCAAAAACTCAGGATCTTATCCCTGTTACTCTGGGATGCTGTTAGGAGAGGGGAGATGAGAGAACACTGGTTATTATGGAGCTCTACGTGGCATAACCACACCCAGAACCACCTTTATTCCTTGACAGAGAAACAGCATTGGGCCATGGAGAGTCCCCATGTTTTAATCCTCCAGCCCTGGGGGACTTGAACAGGAAGAAGTGGAGGAGGAATGCAGGAGGTCCTACCTGTTTGCATCAACCTTAAAAGGTGTTTGTGCTGTAGCAGGTGTTGTTTGTGCTATTTAGACAGCCCCCTCCCTAACCGGCACCAGAGGCCTGGGTTGTTGCTGCAAATTCCTGTGAGTGTAGACATAACATGTGTCCAGGGCAGCACAAGGGAGAGGAAGGGCCTTCCTCCTACAGCTGTCACTCCCCCCACCAGTGTACCCCAATTTGAGACAGCTTGCATTCTTACTGGGAGTTGGTCACATTTGTTTACTTGATTTGGTTTTTTGTTCTGGAATCGGTTTGCTTCCTAATTCTGTATATTCTCCAGGGTTGAGTTTTGGGAAGAGGTATCAGCTCCATGCTACCTTGCCATGTTGGCAGGTCACTTAATTTGCCGTGATCTATGAACTGATCACTGCTGTTGGAAGCCGGAGAGCTGCCAGAGCCTGTCCATTTCAGATTCACGTTGACCAGCTCTTCCTGCCCTGAACCGACCCTTCCTAGGGATGCACGCTGCACCTACAATAGCAACTTTCCTTCTCTTTCCTTCAATTCTCAATTTTCTCCTTGTCACCTTCAATATCAGTAAATGGCCAAGATTTCTGTTTGAGAAAGACAGATGAAACATGAGCTCCCCTGCCCAAGTTCTTATTTATTTCTTCATATTCTTTTCTCATCCCAACCTTCCATCCATTTCTAGAGCTGAGTAGTTATTCCTGAAATAACCTTTCCACTTGTTCTCTGGATCCCATTTTCCCTGGGACAGTTTATCCATATTCATCTTTTATATTGTTAGTATTATTTTTGTTTTAAAATAATTTTGTTACCGTTTCCTAAAACTATATAGATTTACATAAAAACTTAAATATATAAAACAATATAAATTTGAATAGTAATAATAAAAATATGTAAAATAATTGTCTTAGTTCTTGTTTGCAGGCAGAATAGAGCCCGAGGCAAAAGCTTTCTGTGCTAAGCTTTATGGGGACCGAACAGAGGTGTGTGAGATAGGGAAGAAGGGTGAGCAAACACGAAGCTGTAGGTCACTGATGCTCACAGCTTTCTCAGGGAGCCTAATGCTCATTTGTGCCCTGATGTCCTCAGAGGGGCTCCATGAAGCTATTGTCCAACAAATAGTCTACTGGGGGCAAGAAAAAAGAATGTATCGATTGGGTTCTTCCTCTCATTTGTCAAAGTTTATCTTGTCAGAGTGCCAGCTTCCTTGCATTTTCTGTCCTCCATCATTGATTGTGTGCCTCAGCAAAAACAGGGGACGTCCAGAGTGGAAGTCGAGGTGCACAGGGAGAAGTGTGGAGAGGCAGGGGTGACTTTGGCTGAGACACATGAAGGACTAGGAGTTGTCACCTCAGAGGGTTGCTCTGTCTAGACAGCAAGGCAAGTGTGTCCCATGTACTGAACTCCAGCAACAGTATATAACGGGTACAAAGTATATGAGGTGGAATATCCAGGTACTTACCACCCAGATTAAGGAGGAGAATAAAACCAATAACACTCTGGCTTCCTAGATATCTTTTCTCCATTCAAACCCTCTTCTTCCCCTTCCCAATGAAATCTATTCTGATTTTTGTATTATAATTCCATTGTCAGTTGCATTTTTAAAATATATAATACATATTCTTAATATATTTGTTAATTCTGGATCTTGAACCATCTATAAATTGCATCCTGCTCCGTATTTTTCTGTGATTTGCTTTTGCAATTGTTGAGGAAATGTAGCTAAAGACAAAATCTCCTGCCAACATAGGAAACCTGTCCACGAAGGCAGAAGAGAAAGAAAACAATTTTATTATTGGGTAAGCGTTAAAGCAGAGTGTGATGTAGATCGCAGGCAAGTGGTGTTATAATTTGGCAAAGTAAGCTTACCAAGATTGTTGACTGAGTTTACCTCACATTTATGGTGTATTGTTTGTTCATTTTATTTATCATTAAGTGTAAAAGTCAGGTTTTTAAGTTTTTGCTAATCTGATGTATGTAAAATATTCTGTTTTAATTTTCATATCCCTGATTAAAAATGAGATTGGGCATATTTTCATTTATAAGGCATTCGTATTTCTTCTCGCTCATCTTTCAATTGGTTGTTTATCTTTCTTTTTGGTTTACAAGACTTGATTATATATTTTGATTTATGCTCTATGAATTGCAAAAATACCTTCTAGGTTTGGCACTTGAATTTACATTTTCTTATAAAATACTTTCTGGTGAAAGATCCTAGTTTTAATGAGTCAAGTTTATTTTTCAATCATGATTTATGCTTTTGTGTCTTGTTTAAGAAAGTCATGCTCACAGGGTCCTGAAGATATTCATTTGTATATTTTTTTCTTATTTTTCAATTTTTTCTTTTTTCATCTATATTTACTTTTTAAATTAAAAAAAAGTTTTCATATTTAAGTCTCTGATCTTCTAAAAATGATTTTTCTCTATGGTGTGAATTCCTATTTCTGTTTTTTTATGTGTTTAATCAGTATTCCAATATTGCTGTTTTATTAATCCATTTTCCATCATCATTTAAGCTCCTAGTTCATCTCTACTGATCAGCATTGCCTTCCCTGTCATATGTCATGTTTCCTTGTATATAAGGGTCAATTTTAGGGCTTTTTATTCCTGAGGGCCCCACTGGGGAGCCACGTGTTCATTGGTGTGACAGGGATAAATTGAAAATTTTTGCATTTCTAGTTTTAGTTTCTCTTTCATTCTGCTATTGATTCTCTCCTTTATCTTTCTTTGGTTTATTCTTTTGGTTTTTTTCCAAATGACTTTTTAAAGAATCTTTTCTGCACCTTTGGTTTTCTGCATTTTTAATAGGATGTATCTGGAGTGTGATTTTCTATATTTTTAAATCCTGTTTGTGTGTTTTATGTTTTATCATGTCTAGAAAATTCTTAACATTTTTTTTTAACATCTTTATTGGAGTATAATTGCTTTACAATGGTGTGTTAGTTTCTGCTTTATAACAAAGTGAATCAGCTATACACATACATGTATCCCCATATCTCCTCCCTCTTGCATCTCCCTCCCACCCTCCCTATCCTACCCCTCTAGGTGGTCACAAAGCACTGAGCTGATCTCTCTGTGCTATGTGGCTGCTTCCCACTAGCTATCTGTTTTACATTTGGTAGTGTATATATGTCCATGCCACTCTCTCACTTTGTCCCAGCTTACCCTTCCCACTCCCTGTGTCCTCAAGTCCATTCTCTGTGTGTGCATTAGACGACATTCTTGAGATGGTTTTTAGTCCAATCTCTATATTCTGTCTGGAAGAGTGACTCAATATATTTCAAAGTTTCTCATTCTATTTTCTGTACCTCTTAAATTCTCCTATTTAACTGCACTGCATCTGGGTCATTTCTTCAGATTTATTTTGGTTTATTAATTCTCTCTTTGGTTTTGTTTCATGTGCTGTTTAACTCTTCCCTTGAGTCTTGAACTTCAATGATTATCTTTTTTAGACCTTTTTCTTGGTTCTTTGTCAAATTGGCTTGGTCATTTTTAATAGTGTCTTGATCCTTGGCTATGGTTTGATTCTTTGTTCTTTAAACATTTTATTGCTTGATTTTATCTTCTACGTATTCTGGTATTAGATTCCTCGGGGATCTAAATCTGCTGTCTTTGTTTCTACTGGCTCTCACCCAAGATGATTGGTTTTCATATGTATTTGTTAATTATTTTGGACTAATATTTGACTGTGGGGAAAATACTGTGGGAGCTAAGTGGAGGATACTTTCCTCCAGAGAGGATTTGTGTGATCATCCTAGGTCCACCAGAAAAAATATTTTGACTTTTACTTCACAGATCATATGTGTGATATGAAGTCAAGCCCAAGATGCATGTGGTGGCAGGTCCATGGCTAAACTATTTTTATGAGAGACCATTTGTCTTCTTTATTTCTCCCCTAGAACCAAGACTAGGACAGACAGGTTTAGCTCCCTTTGCTGCAGGGCTGAGTTGTCAGGTCATTCTTTCCCTCTGGTTGTTTCTTTGTTGGGGCTGGGGGGGACTTCAGTCCAGTTTCCATCTGCAAAGGTCCTGTCCTCAGATATCAGCATGGTGGAGCTCTAGACTTCTGTTGTTGGCATTTGTCACCAGGACATTTCCAGCTTCATATTCTCTTTATCACTCTATTTTTAGCTTATCATCATTGTTTCTTGCTTCTTGGGGATTTTCCCAGACTTTCTTTTTATAAGAGCAATGCATTTTAAAAATATGATTTTGTAATTTATTAAATATCAATTTTTTAATGCAGTAGGTTGGCCTAGCAAGTTCAGAGTATTAATTCCCAAACGGCCAGAAACAAATGTCTCAGTGTCTTTCCAGAAATATATATGAAACAACATTTCAGTTACTCTGAGCTTCTGGAGAGGAAGGAAATAAATAATTGCCTGGCAACGTGGGAAGGTACTTTGCAAATATCTCAACATTTTGGGAGGTGGTACGGCTAAATACCATTAAGAGAAGACATTTTACTGTAACCACAGCTTCTGAAATGCCTGCAGGATAGAAGAGGTTAATTCATTAATTCTGTTCTCTGTGTTAACTGTGAACTGTTGCCCTAAATTACTTTCTAAGGGCTATAGATTATAATCAAATCTTCATGGAGAGGACTAGATGTATAGAAAATCTCAATTATAGAGTCTGTAATAAAATTTTCTTAGCCAAGTCTCTGTTCTAAGATCCTTCTTTCTGACACTATCTACGACATGAATGTTACCTTAGAACTGATAAAATTCAGTATCTGCTGAATAGCCTCATATTTTGAGTGTCCTGACTTAAGTTTAATAATGAACCAAGTGATACCACTCCAATAATGAAATTAAAGTGTTTTTTAAAGTAAATCTTATTAAAGATGTAAAACTCAGGGAAGACTGAAAATATGTTGAGTTAAATTTCTTGACACTGGAAAATTTAAATGACCTCCTGCCTTTTCAATTCATCCTGCAGACAGCTATCATAGTATTTTCTTAAAGTACAGATCTCAGTACATGACCCTTCCTTTACTCAAGGAACTTTAATTTCTGTTTCTAACTTCTTGCCAGAAATTTCTATGCGGATGCTCAGTTTCCAGTCAAATGATACCTATCTGAACTGAGCTTAGTTACTTACCCCATTAAATCAAGATTTATTGAAGTCTTCCTTTATGTTTTATTCTGTGCAAGGCAAAGTGAGTCAAAGATGGATTAGCCGTGGTACTTACGGTCCGGGTGACTTTCAGCCCAATGGGGGTGGGTAGGAGGGACAGAAAGCATGTTTAAAAAGAATCACATGGTACGGTAAGGCCTAAAGTGGAAATTTATACAAGTGATCCTTTCTCTTTCTCAATTTTCACAGCATTTTATCTTTATCTCTCATGACTTTATTACTTTCACCTTTTAGTAGTTTTCTCCTCTGACTTCTATGACTTTGAACTTTTTGAGGCGCAAAGTATAGATATTATGTTGTGTGCTTTTTAAGACAATTATTTGGGCAGTTTTAGGATTACAGGAAAATTGACGGGGAGGGACAGAGATACCCCGTTTACCCCTTCCCCACCCCGCCCCCACCCCCAGCTTCCCTCACCACAGTGGTACATTTGTTACCACTGATGAACCTACATCGAAACATCAAAATTACACCAAGCCCATAGTTTACGTTCGTGTTCTTTCTTGATGTTGTACTTTCTTTGAGTTTGGGCAAATATATAATTACATGTATCTACCATTAGAGTATCAAACAGCATATTTTCACTGCCCCGAAAACCCTGTGTTCTGCTTATTCAGCCCTCTCTCCCCCATCATCTTTTTTTTTTTTTTTTGCGGTATGCGGGCATCTCACTGCTGTGGCCTCTCCCGTTGCGGAGCACAGGCTCCGGACGCGCAGGCTCAGTGGCCATGGCTCACGGGCCCAGCCGCTCCGCTGCATGTGGGATTTTCCCGGACCGGGGCACGAACCTGTGTCCCCTGCATCGGCAGGCGGACCCTCAACCACTGCGCCACCAGGGAAGCCCCCATCATCTCTTCTTAAATTCTCTAAACCCCCATCATCTCTTTTTAAATTCTCTAAACCCCATCATCTCGTTTTAAATTCTCTAAACCCCCATCATCTCGTTTTAAATTCTCTAAACCCCCATCATCTCTTTTTAAATTCTCTAAACCCCCATCATCTCTTTTTAAATTCTCTAAACCCCCATCATCTCTTTTTAAATTCTCTAACACCTTTAGCTGAGTGCCTCGCATGGAAAAGTAACAATAACAGAACAACAGCAGAAACACCAGTAACAATGTAAATCACTTCAATAGTGTTAACTATGTTAGTCTCTGTTCTAGGGTTTTGTATGTATTAGCTCATTTAATCCACACAACAACTCTCTACTGGGCTCTATCACTATCCCCATGCAAGTAATGAGGAGACTAAGGCACAAGTTAAGTGAAATAACTTGCTCAGACTCGCTTAGCTAGTAATGCAGAGCCCAGAGCTGGGCTGTAGATAGTCAGTAAATATATTTTGAAAACATAATTAATATCAGGTAGCTGTTTAAAGAAAAACTTAAACACAAAGTCAGAAATTCTACATCTAATACTCATGCATTTTCCTTCGGTGTTCAGGTCACATAATTTGTGGAGACTGTAAAACTATATCTGTATTAGAGATTTTATTTATCTGGTGGGAAACTCCTTAGTAGTGTTTTTGCCCTAAGACATAAAAGATTGACACATTTTATCCCCAGCAATTCAAGTTGGATTGTCCTCAAAGGACAGAAACTTCATCAGCATGCTGGACTTTTCTTGTGTTCTACATGGAAGCTTCCCCAATTCTCTGAATATAAATAAGCTTTACCTGCAATACGTAACAGCTGACTTTATAACTTACATATTAATGGAATACGCTAAACTGAAAGTCATTTAGAAACCTGAACTTTCTGCCCTCTTCGTCTTTTACCTTCAGGCCCGAAGGTAATCAGAGCTTGTTAGAGTTAGAAGGGGCTTTGGATCATGTGGTCCAACCAACTCCTTTTATGCAGAAGCAAGCTACAGTTCAGAGCAGCTCTGATTCACGTGAGGCCACGCCATAAGTTAAGAGAGAACAGAAATGACAGTCCTGTTTAGAGATGAGATGGACATGCACAGAACAATCGGAGGCATGTTTGGAGGATAGCATGAGCTTTTACTGTGGGGAAAAAAAATATACACCATTCTCTGTATTCAAGTAATTTACAGTAGGGAGAAGATAATGCAGGGGGCACAAGGTACTACATTACAGAGCAGACTGATAGGGTCCACACAGGTGATAGAGGCTGGTTTATATGGGATTACAGAGGAATAAGGGGTGCATTGTGGCTGTTGTATTCAGGAAAACTCATTCATTTATTCATTTGATCATTCATTTTTATTTAGCATATTCTCTAAGTGCCACTCTACATGCTGGAGAATCAGTGATGAGCAAGATAGACATGCTTTGTCCTCATAGAGTTTATAAACTTATTGAGATAGATAGGTCTTCATTTATTTCTGCGTTGTTAACAATGAAAATTCAGAATAAGCAAAGGCTATTTATTCAGAGCTTGCTATAGCAAGCCACTGCCGTCACTTGAATTTGACAGAGACCCAAAGACAGGCAGAGGAGTGGGAAAACTATAAGAGAGAAAAAGGGAAGGCTTCATATGTGCCCTGATTGAAGGCTGTTGGCAGGGGAAACTGTAGGCAGGCTAATAAAAGTGGACACCTTATGGGGTTAGCTAGGGGTACATGTTTGGCTTTGTCCAGTTGACTCTACGTTGGAAGTGGGTCAAAAATTAGGGAAGCAGTTATTAACACTGGTCATTTAGGGGCCAGTTTGTTACAGAGGTTATTGTTTGGCTTCCTGGAATGGCTGTTAGAGATTGTAGTCTGACTTCTGACAAGTCTGATTTGTAGAAAATAGGTTGGCTCCCTGGGCTGGTTGCTACAGAGTGTGGGTCAGAGTTCTATTTTTACATGTGACCTAGACACTTTATTTACTTAGTCTCCACCAAGAAAACAAATGCTCTGAATCATATAAATAAATGCTACAAAAGTAAAAAACCAGGGAAAGGAATAACGTGGGGTCAAAAGGTGAGAAGGATGTTCTTTCAGACAGGGTAGTTGGAGAAGGCTTCTCTGAAAGTAACATTTGAGTAGAAATTTGAATGATGTGAATGACAAAGCCATGAGACTTCGGGAGGTAAGTGGAGAAGAATGTTTCTGGTGGAGGACAAAGCAGGTGTAAAGGGTCAGTGGTGGGAAGAGCCTGGAGAGTGTTGAAGACAGGATTGTTCAGAGAGCTGGGGCTGGGGGATTGGTGTCCTCTAGATCTTACTCTAAGGTCATCAAAAGGCATTGGCAGTGAGATGACTTAATTGCTAAAGGTCAGTTTGGCCACCATGTGAAGAATCATAGGTATGCAGTCAAATATGGAAGCAGGGAAAACAGTTAGAAAGCTAATGGTGAGAACAAGTTTGAGCAGGATATTTAAGACTGAGCAGAAAGATGGAAAGGGTGTTTCAATGTGAAGGAGTAGTCTGAGCAAACTTGGAGGCAGTAAAATATGACGGGAACGGAGAGGAATTCAGACTGACAGGAGAGCTTGTGTTCTGGGTAAGGGGGTGGCTGAAAAATTGAGACTGTAGTCTAAGGCAAAATTGCACGGAATACAGGTTTTGTTAATTAGGAAATAAGCATCTGTTATGACAATAATGTAACTAAAACTTTGGTTTAGGACATTTTATTTCTTCGTAGTTGTATGATGGGTGAGGGAGGAGGAGATTGTTAGAAGGAACACTGGTGCTGAAGTTCTCAATAACCTGGGTATGAGACATTCCTGAAATAGAGGAAACAGAGGGAATCAAGGGAAGCAATGTTTTTTGTTGTTTGAAAAATTCCCAAGGTTGAAGAAATAATTCTACCGCATGGGATAAATACCACTTCATATGTTACAATGCACTGTTGTAGCAAAAACACAGCTCTTAACATCAGCCATTTGAACTGGGCCATGCATAATTGCAAATAATAGGGAACAATCATAAAGCAATAAGATTCTTCCTAAAGCTAGGAAGGTCTAAAAAACATATCACCTTGTGCAGAAGAAAATCTGTGGTGGGAGGGATCGTGTAGAAGTTAGCGGTGAGTTTCAAAGCACATTTGTTTCCAGGAGGTCTTTTTCTCTGTGCATCTTAAAATAGCTGAATTTGGACTGCAAATAAAATTCCAAGTCATTTTTCACAGGCAATATTAGAACTTTGCTCTGGCTAAAACTCTGGTAAGCATAATTTTTAAGCATATTCCTGTCTGTATGTAAACCTTTGCTAATACTTCAGATTATTCCCTTAGGAAATATTACTAGAAGAGAAATGAATGGGTCATTTCTAGTTAGTTTTGTGCCTAACAGCTCTTGCATTATTCTTGAGAATGTAGGAAATTCAAGAGGTGGAGAGTCTTTTATTATTCCTTTCAAATGCAGATGTGAGAAGTTCAGACATGAATTATAGAAGCACATCAATGGCTGACACAGAATGAAATAATAGTGATCACTGGAGTGACTACTAATTCGTACAAGGGTTTTTACATATTATCTTCTTTAATCCTCAAAGCGTGTCCTATGAGGCAGGTATTTTTATTCTTACGTTGCAAGTGTGGAAACTGAGGGTTAGCCCAAGGTCTTCAAACCTCCACACTTGACTCCAGAGTCTGTGGTCTTAATCTGCCGACAAACAAAACTAGACAATAACTTGAGTGGGTAGGTACACCCTAGCCATTCGTGGCTAAGGGCTTCATCCTTAACCTCATGAAGGAATTATTCTCACCTTAAACACTCCTGCCATCTTCCTCCCAGCCTTAAATATTCTGCTGAAACTCTTTCTGTCACATTTTGTTTCCTAACTGTTCTGTTTGCTTCCACCTTGTTCTGTGTTAACCCTAAAACTATAACCACAAGTTTACATTCACTTAGTTTATAGCTCATTCTCTAGTGTAAGTGCAGTAGTTGTGAAATACTTATTTTGTTGTCATCATAAAATATGTTGAAAAGACCCTGAACAACTAAACATTTTTGGTACAATCTTTATACAACCTTGGCCCCTAGATGTTTCTCCCCACCCTCTTGGCTAAAACCCAAATTGTCCACTAACAGCTGCTAAGCTGCCGTCTTACTTCTGTTGCCCTGCCCCATGGTTAACCCCACCTATTTCCCCAAACCTTCTGAGAACTTGAACAACAAACAGTTCTCAGAATAGGGGTTGGGTTTTCTCCTTTCTGAAGGAATAAAAGATTTTCTTTAGATATTTTAAGGACATACTTGTCAACTCAACTGACACGATTGACTTGTTTTAGCCCTAGCTTGGCTAAAACCATGTGGTTGGTGGTCTTATGCCTCAGTAACAATATTAAAACAGCAGTAAAATCACTTACTGAGCAATTACTCAGTACCAGGCTCTGAGCAGTCTCTGTACACTATTTCTTAGAAGAAATGCATGCGATACACTGAGGATCTTGTTTTGAAAACAATGAAACTGAAGCTTAGTTTAAAGAGCTCCTGGAGTCACACACATGGTGAGTGTCAGAGCTCAGTTTCTAAGCCACATGTACTTGACTCCAAAGCCTGGATTCCTAACTTCTACAGAGCCTGTATTTGTCCAGTCAAGACACCCCTTAAAACAACTACAGTTTCAAACCGAAGGCATAATTCAGTTATGCTTAATTGTTTGTTATGTAACCAGATGCTTAAATGTATAGTGAAATTTCCTGTTTGGTCAGCAAATTATATTTCAAATGGGTCTTCTCTTGGCTCTACTTACTCTCAGAATGCTTTCATCTGTGTAAAAACAATTGTGACTATAATATCTTTTCACAACTGAAAGGGAAAGAAAGCACTTTACTGGGCCTAAAAGTCCATTAATTTGCACTTCAATTATATTCATACCTTTGGAGACCACGGGGCACAGAACATATCTCTTTTATAGCTTGAAAGCACGAATTTGTTACTTATTTAAATTTTAAGAAAATCGTCAAGATTACTTAATAAATTTGTCTAAATGACTTTTGGACATTTTTTGTTAAAAGATCATTTCATTGATACTTTCCATAAATGTCTTTATTAAATAATACATGAGCCACTTTTTCTAGCCATTTGTTCGTGCTTTTACTGAGATTGAGCCAAATGACCAGCAAAACCTTAGCTAGTAAAGACAAAACAAAACCCCTCACACCTGTGGGTCCTTGCTGTCAACTGAGTCCTTAATATCTAAAGGGCAGCTTTAAATAATCTGTTACTACTTTCCAAAGATGATTTGACAGTTTTGTGCCATCTGCCAAGGATGTTGTTTGCTAAGCTTTAGGTTACAAATCCTCCAACTAAGTCTCATTTTGTTCAGTCTTTCTGCGTGTTATGTTGTTAATACTAAAGTCCAACAGAATGGCCACAATCCTAATTATCTGCTGTGCTGTCATTGTGGGGATGGGTTTGCATCAAAGCTAAAGTATCAGTAAGCATTTAAAGAGGGCAGGATTTTTTTTCAAAACTCTTTTTCTTCCTTTTTCTTAAGCTTTTTGTTACTGGAGATTCTGAATTATACTCGGGTCATAGATAATTCACAAAATATAAATGTTGATAGCATTTTCATACTTTTTAATAAATCAGTGCACGGTGAAACCATTTTCTGCACTTTTATAGGAGAATCAGAATGCTTTGTAATAGTTTACAATTGCTTGGAAAGTTGGAATCAGAATGTGTAAGTGGATTTTTTTTTTTTCAAGGACGAGTATACTTTTATGTTCCTTAATTTTCTTAATTCTAATGGGGAGGAAGGAGAAAGGAAAAGGAGACTGTTAGTTACTTGCTTTATTAATGTGGCTTCTCCTACAAAAAGTGCTTTTATATAAGCTCATAACAAGCCTAGAGAAAAGGTAAAGTTAGAAAACAGATATTTAGAATTTTAGGTCAGTAACATATTTATCATATGAGGCTGCACACATTAAAAAATGTACTAAGCTCTTTTAAGAATTTTCCTAAGTCCATTCACTGTTTTATTAAATGGTAAGTTTTCTAAGAATTAATAATACAGCAACATTTCCTGTCAGTGAGAAGACTGAAGAGAGTGGAAGCATTTAAAGCCATGACTACCTCCTAAAATATTAATTTTAATCTTAAATTCGAATTAACGGCATCTAAGGAATTGACTTTTTTTTTTTCTGCTGTACACGGGCCTCTCACTGTTGTGGCCTCTCCCGTTGCAGAGCGCAGGCTCAGTGGCCATGGCTCATGGGCCCAGCCGCTCCGCGGCATGTGGGATGGTCGCAGACCGGGGCACGAACCCGTGTCCCCTGCATCGGCAGGCAGACTCCCAACCACTGTGCCACCAGGGAAGCCCCTGACTAATTTTTTTTTTAAACCTCTGTCCATGTTTGCTGGGCTGGCCGTGGCCTGTTTGCTCTCTGATTCCTTCCCAGCCTTTCTCTTGCTTGGCAGTGTAGGGATCAACATCGTCGGACTGATTTTTTTTCCCCCCAGGTGATGTTGGCTTCCAGTTGGGCCTGGCAAATGGGAGGCTGGAGGGGCAGTGGGCAGGGATTAGATGGCAGTGGGAAGAAAAAGCCAGGGTATCCCCATACTGCTCTCTCCCCTGTGCCCACCCCTGATCTACCTCTGCCAGCTGCTCTATCCCCTCATGCGTCCCCTTTGTGCCTGGCAGGCTCACTGTTGCTTTAGCTACTACTTGGTGATTGGCATCCCTGGACTCTGATAACATCAGAGCATCTTTGTGGGTGTTACTAGTTAATATGAGGTCATACTGAAATAGAGAGAGGTCCTCAATCCAATGGCTGGTGTCCTTATAAAAAAGGCCATGTTACTACAGAGGCAAAGATCAGAGTGATGTATTTACAGGGCAAGCAACGCCGAGGATTGGTGCTAGCAAGCACCAGAAGCTAGGAGAGGGGCGTGGAACAGATTGTCCCTCAGGAACTGTAGAAGGAACCAATGTTGCCAATACAGTTTATTTTAAGCTTATGGCTTCCTGAAGTGTAAGAGAATAAATTTATGTTGTTTAAAGTCACCAAGTTTGTGGTACTTTGTTACAGCAGCCCTAGGAGTCTAATATACCTACTGTTTTCAGTATCTGTTATTGTCATTCTTACTTTCTTCTTAATTTATGTTAGGCCGAGGCTGCTGATTTTCCCCATGATTGGGACCAGGTAATTAGCATAGTTGGTCTAATGAAAAGCAAGCCATGACCTTAGAAGGGCTGGTACAATGACATTTCCCCTAAGCCACATTAATCTAAAGACATGTCAATTCAGTAATCTAATCTAAAAATGCACTTCTCTAGGAACACTACATTAAAATATATATATATATAATATATACAAAAATATGTAACATATCTGTAAGTTGTGAAGCACAATAAGCCAAGAAACCATCACTAAATTTATGAACTGGAACAGAGGTTGCTCATGTATTTCCTACAGTATCACAGATTGTTTTCGCCTGAGTATAATTAGATGATCATAGCTCTGTTTTAACATGGTACACTTTATAACGTTATGTTGTAATATATTTCATTTTTGTATCCCTACTGTAGCATAGTGTCAGGAATATTAAATGCTATTACTGTTATTTTGGTGAGTGATATTTGGATTGGAGGTCTAGAGACCTGGACTTCTGGAGTCCTGATTTATGTAATCAGCACTTCCACTAAGGAAAGGTCCAATTGAATAACGATGAAGTTTCTCTCTCTCCTCTCTCTCTTTAGCATTTAGTAAGCCTAATTCCAACACAATTATTCAAATAATCCAATAAAAATTATATATTGGCATTCTCAAAATCACCTTACTTTCTAAATATGATTTCAGATAATTTTCAGCCCTAAATTTTGTGATTGTATACATGATAGTGACTGTTTATGTCACCAGGCTTAGTCAGATGAATTTCTGTGGATGAGAAAAACAATTCGGTAAAATGTTTTTCTTAAGTGTTTCTTAAACCTCAATTTATTTTCATGTTTTTATATTGTGATTTGATGTTGTGAAAATTTCTTCTAGGTCTTTTATAGTTTCAAGTCTTTAATCAATTTTAGTTTGTGTATGGTGTAATAGAGTGGTCAATTTCATTCTTTTGCATGTGGCTGTCCAGTTTTTCCAATACCATTTATTGAAGAGTCTATCCTTTCCCCATTGTATATGCTTGACTCCTTTTGTTGTAGTAAATTAATTGATCATATATGCATAGGTTTATTTCTATGATCTCTGTTTTGTTTCATTAATCTATATGTTTGTTTGTATACAAATACCCTACTGTTTTAACTATTATAGCTTTGTAAAGTAGTTTTAAATCAGGAGCATGATGCCTCCTGCTTGGTTCTTTTTCAAGATTGCCTTGGCTATTTGTGTGTGTGTGTGTGTGTGTGTTTCCATACAAATTTTAGGATTATTCTGTTTCTTTGAAAAACGCTATTGGAAATTTGATAGGGATTGCATTGAATCTGTGGATTGCTTTGGGTAGTATGGACATTTTAACAACATTCTTTTAATCCATGAGGCTTACATATAACAACTTATATCTATAACAGTCTATTTTAAGTGGATTTTAACTTTTATTTTAACTTAAGTTTGGCCCCATTCTAAAGTTCAGTGTTTTTACTTTCTTCCACATTTGTATGTTTCTGTTGCCATATTTTACATCTTTTAATCTTGTGTATCCCTTAAATAATTATTGTAACTGAAGCTTTTTTATACTACTTTTGTCTTTTATAATAGCTGTATAAATGACTAATCCGCTACCTTTACTCTATATTTGTTTCCCATGAGATTTATTTTTTCATGTTTTCTTGCTTCTAATTAGCACTCTCACACTAATTAGTTCTTTCCCATAAAAATATTACCTTTAAAAACAAATCTATTTTTATGACCTGACATTTCTCTATTGACATACCCATCCCCAAAACACCCAATAAATTATACATGCTCACTTTAAGGAATTATCACTAAGTGTATAACCACCATCTAAGTAAAAAACCGATTCTTGCCAACATCACATAAGACCCTTTAATGCCCTCTCTCAATCTTCCTATTTTCTTTCTAAAAATAACCACAATCTTGACCTTTAACACTATGGTTTAGTTTCACCTTTATCAGCTTTAGTATATTTATATAATTGGAATCATATGTTTATTATGTGGCTCTGATTGTTGTTGACTAATGCTGATGTGATTCATCCAAATTTTTGTGACTAGCTATAGTTAATTTATTTCATATATATTTATACATGTATTCATGTATAATTTCTTACAATAGTTAAGATTTCTTTTGACTGCTGTTTGCATGGTATACATTTTTCCATCTTTTTATTTTTTGGCCTTTATGGATCCTTATATTTAAAGTCAATCTCTTGTAAGCAACATACAATTTTTGTTGATTTTAATTCCAACTTGACAATATTAGTCTTATCCTTGATAAGTTTAGTCGATTTAAATTTATTTTAATTGGTAGTTAGGTTTGGAGTTTTCTATTTGATTCATATTTTTAATGTTCCTTTTATCTTCTCTTTTTGTATTAAATATTTTTGTTATTTTCCCTGTACTACAAATTATTATACATTCTTTTAATATTCTTTTACTGATTACTATAGAAATGCTACTGTACATCATTGCCTTATTACTAATAAAGAGTATTAATTTTACCATTTCCCTAATATGGATAGACTCTTAGAATCTCTAACATTTTTTTACCTACTTTCTACCTTTTATTTTGTATTTTTTCTACATATAATTAAAATTTCACAAAATATCACAATTATAGTCAATTATCTGGGTTCATCCTTATTCGTTCATATATATTATTTGCATAGTATTAACATTTATTTATATGTTCATATATATCTAGTATTCATTTATAGTTATTTTTACTGGTAATCTTCATTTTCTCTTGGTTTACACATTTTCTTCTGGAATAATTTTTCTTCTGCCAGAGAAGCCTCATTACTATTAATTTTTTTCATAACTGAAAGGAAGAAAAACTCAGTCATTGCTTGCACATTTCTTTGTTAACCTTTATTTTAAAAAATTATTTTCAATGGATATGGAATTCTAGGTTGAGGGTTATTTTGTCTTAGGCCTCTGGAATTGTCTTTCCATGTCCTTCTTATTTTTATCATCACTGTTAAGTATTCTGTCATTATTGTTCCTTTGAAGGTATATTTTCCCACATTGTTTACTTTTAAGTTTTGTCTTTGGTTTATTGTGCTTAGGATCTGCAGAGCTTCTTGAATCAGTGGATTGAAGTCTTATATTAATAAGTTTTGGAGTTAGCTCATGCATTAACTGTTCAAGTATTTTTTTTCCTGCTCCATTCTTTCCTCTCATTTTGGTACACCAATTATACATATGATAGATTTTTTGAGCATTTACCACTTGCCTGTTGTACTCTGTTCTTTTATTTTTTTCCCCCATTTCTTTCTCTTCATCTAGTTATTTTTATTGACTTGCTTTACAATTTACTATTCTCGTGTTCTGTGTTCAGTCTGTTATTTAACCTATCAATTGAGTTCTTTATATATTCTGTTTTGCAATTTTCAGTTCTAGATTGTCCATTTGATTGTTTTGTAGATTCCAATTTTCTATTAAATTTCTCCATTTTATCTATTTGATCCATATTTTCTTTAACATATGAGTCTTTACTAAGTCTATCGTTTATCTGTCCATTTCTGTTTACCATTTCTTTTTCAGTTTCAGTAACATTTTCTTTGCTGTTCTAGTAATTTTTAAGTTATATGTTCACCATTTACATATGTTGGGCATATAAAGAATGGTAGAGATTCCTGATGTTACAAACTTCCGCTAGAGAGGATTCTTTCTTATGTTGTGCAGATAAGAGTGAGAATATTGTTGTCTCAATCCAGTTAAAAATTGAACTGGGTTGAAGCTGAGTTTGAGTTTAAGTTACACAGTCTACCTCTGGCTCATCTTTGTTCACGGATATGGCTCTCCCAGACCTCCGGTTTAGAGCCTGGATGGTCTTATTTTTCTTAGGTGTGAAATATTGTTGTAGTTCCAATTCTGTGCTTCAGAGCCAAATCTCCAGGCTCACACCCTGCATATTTTCAAAATTTGACAAATATTGAAAGAAAAACTTGACAGTGTGCTTGAAGCAAGTTTTTGTTTGCCTAAGTACTGAGAAACTAAGAATTTCAGTCTCCTTCTAGATTTTGACCTATGTCTTCTTATACCTTATAAGCCTCAAAATTCAGAAAATCTCCTGTTGAATATATGAACTATTGTTTTAGTTCTCAAGTTTTCAATTTGCCACACTATTTCTTTAATTACTCAAAGCTTTTCACTTTTTTCCCCATTAGGGGCTCTGTTCTTAGGCAAACTTGAAATTTGGACGAATCAGACCTTGAGTCTGCAAAAGAAATTTTTTCATGTTCCATGGGAAAAGTAATCTGATGTTATTAGCTCCCCTGAGAGAATTTCTTCTCTTAGATACTTCTTAGAATTCTCCTTAGAATTTTATTTCATCTAATTCTTTGCTTCCACAGATTCTGAGTACCTTTTTAAAACATGCTTTGAATAATTAATTTTTTTACTAGTTGTTGCTGCAGGAGCATTGGCCTGCTGTGAAATACCGATAAACTAAAGTTTGTCTGGATTGGTTATTTTTATTATCCTTCTTCCTCTCTTTGTTCGATTTTTAGTTATATAGTCATTTCTCTATTTTAGTTTTTACCGTAGGTATTACAGCATACACTTTTACCTTATTCTTAATGTCTAGACAGTGAAAGGTGTTTTAGCTAATTTTGCACAAAAAACCATCACAAAACTTAATGCCCTAATCCAATAATTGATTATTAGTCTCATGTTTCTGTAGAGACTGGACTTACCTGGAGATTTCTCACTTGGATTCTCTTACGGTTCTAGTCAGATGATGACTAGAGCTAGAATCATTGGAATGCTCAACTGGGCTGAGTGTTTTCGATGGTTCACTCACATGGTCAGCAGTTGATGCTGGTTGGGAACTCAGCTGGGGTTGTCGATCAATTAAGTTCTTTCCTATGACGAAAAGTTCTTCTATAGTAAATAGTCTCCAAAGATGTCCTCCTCAGTGAATCATGTCCCCCAGTATTCACAGCATTGTATATTCCCCTACCTTTGAGTCTGGACTGACACTTTGACTCAATTTTTCCAGTAGACTATGGCAAAAATAGTGCCATATTGTTACTGAGGTAAAGTTGCAAGAAGACTTGCAACTTCCATCTGAGTCTCTTGGCATGTTATCCATGAAGTGCTTATTCTTGGAATTCACTTAGCATGATACGACAAGCTCAAGTCAGGTGGAAGGACCATGGAAAAGCACTCAGGTTGATATTCCCTTCTTAGTTGATCTTGAACTCCAATTTTTGGTCCACTAGCCTCATGAATCCTTGTAAAGCCCTGCTCAGCTACTCTTCCTCTTTTCTGCCTCTTTTGGAATTAGAGAATATCCCCAGGGGGGAAATAGCCTCAAATGCTAGCTTCATCTCTTTGGATAGTCCTCTTTATCCAGGTCTTGGCCATGCAGGTTTTTTTTAATGCCTCATTAGCCACTTGTTGCTGATTATAGATCTTTAAAACATTTTATGCAGCTTTCTGGTTTTTCTCTGCAGGAAAGTTTGCATTGTCACTACAGGAACTAAATAAATATAAATTTCACTTATAAGTGAAATGAACCACAGCAACTGCTAAGTGAACTTATTATTCCATGTATGCTTAGTGTTATTAAATCTGAGTTTTCTGTGATTTTAAACTGTAATCAATTTTTTTTAAAGAAAGTAATTTAAATTGAGCAGTGTGTACTTTGACCTTAGTTTAATTTTTATAACGAAGGTGAAACACTTTTCTCCATACCTCATTTTTCTTTTTGCAAAAGCATGAACCGTTTAGAAGTTTGGTGTGCTACATTCCTTTTCATCTGCAGTTATCCTGTCTCTTCTAGTTCCACATCTAAATACAACTTGTAGAATTAAAAAAAAATAGGACTTCCCTGGTGGCGCAGTAGTTAAGAATCCACCTGCCAATGCAGGGGACACAGGTTCGAGCCCTGGTCCAGGAAGATTCCCACATGCCGTGGAGCAACTAAGCCTGCGTGCCACAACTACTGAGCCTGTGTGCCACAACTACTGAGCACACGTGCCTAGAGCCCATATTCTGCAACAAGAAGCCACCGCAATGAGAAGCCCGTGCACCGCAATGAAGAGTAGCACCCACTCGCCACAACTAGGGAAAGCCCACGTGCAGCTTTCCTATATCTTTTTTTAAACCTATAACATTGAACTTCTAACATATCATTAGGACAATCAGAAGGCTTTTCCTCTGCCTCATTCCAATATCATTAGCCATTCAACAGAATGTACGGACCTTTTATATTGAGTAGAGATAGGACTCTGAGGATGATGATAAAAGAAAAATTGTTTTGATTTTTTCCCCTTGATTTTGTTTTCAAATTCTCTTTTCTTGTAGTTCATACATTTTGATTTTGGGGCTTATGTTGGCAAGGTGACAGATTTTTAGTATCAAAGTCATGTGGAAATATTGCTGATAAAACCTGGAGAACAAATCTTTCCAACAGCCACTTGCCTACTATGTAGGTTTTAAGTCCTTGAAGTTGTACTGTCTTGATAACTCATTGTACTTTAATACATTGCATTGGAATCCTTTATGTTTCTAAGTCCACAGTGCAAATAAAATTTTCTCAAGGACAGTGACCATTCCTATTCATCGTCTATCCCCAGTACCTAAACACAACTGTCATATAGTCAGTGCTCAATAGATGTACATTGATCTGACCTGATAGGAAGCACAAGCTGCAGTTTTGAGATGAGTTATTGGAAGATTTTTAACAGTTTAGGTCCTGTGGCTCTTAAGTATGAAGAACTAAATATAAATAGCAGAGAGTTTAATTACTTATTCACCTTTTTTCTTTATTTTAATTGAAATATAGTTGATGTACAATTTTGTTAGTTTCAAGTGAGCTACACAGTGATTCGACATTTACATACATTATGAAATGATCACCACCATAAGTGTTATAACCGTCTGTCCCCATACCAAGTTCTTAATATATTACTGACCATATTCCTTACACTGTATACTACATTCCGTGGCTTATTTTATAGCTGGAGGTTTATACCTCTTAATCCCGTCTACATATTTTACCTCCACCACCACCTGCCCTCCCCTCTGGCAACCCACCAGTTTGTTCTCCTTATCTATGAGTTTTTCATTTTGTTTTGTTTTTCTGTTTTGTTTTTTAGATTCCACGTAAAAGTGAGATCATGAGAGTTTAAATATTTTGCTCAACAATAAGGACAAATCATCTAGTATTTTCTGGTATAAAACAGGGCTTAATTCAATATCAAATGATTGCAATGGTCATTAAGTAAAAGGAAAAAAAGGAACATTAAGTTGGCAGGAAAAAAAGCACTCACTGCATTTCTCCACCAATCCTATTGTTTTCTTTTGCTAGATCTCTCCCTACTTTCTCTAATTTCTCTTCTAATCATAGTCATCAACTGACATTATTTGATCCCCACCTAGCACTAAGTGTTAGAAATACAAAATCAGATTATATTTTCAAAGGCATATATTGATCACTTATTTGCCAGATATTACCTTAGGAACATATGATACAATAGAGACCAGAAGCACATATTGTCACTACTTTCTTAGAAGAGTTGATAAGGCAATCACTGTATTTGATTGCACAAGTGATGTGTAAATAGAAAACACAGCCAAATAAGCTTCATAGATTTGAAATAAGTCATTATTGCTGAAGACTGATGGGATTAGGTCTCGATGTAGAAGTAGAACTTGAATAGTGACATGATTTTTAAAAGTTGAAAGATACACTGGTTAGTTAAAATTCTTGGAACTTTGACCAATTGAAGTCTAGTTTGAAGCATGATCCCATAAAATGACAAACTGATACATCAGACACCAAAACTTAAAATGTTTACTTTTCGAAAGATATTAAGAGAATGAAAAGATTTAGAGAAAATATTTAAAAATAACATGTCTGATAAAGGACCTGTATCCAGAATATATTAAAGAAGTATCAAAACTCAATAATAGAGCAAACAACCTAATTTTAAAAATGGGCTAGCGATTTAAACAAAAGACATACAGATAGAAAATACACACTTGAAAAGATGTTCATTTATCTTTAAGGAAATGCAAGCGAAAACTACAATGGATACAACTTAAACACACCTTTTAAAAAGGTTGAGCATATCAAATGCTGGTGAGGAGGGAGAAGAACTGGAATTCTCATACACTGCTGGTAGGAATATGAAATAGTGAGACCTACCGCATGATCCTATCCATTCCCCTCCTGGGTATTCACCCAAGAAGAATTGAAATGTATACCCATACAGAGACTTGCACATAAACATTCATGGAACCTTTATTTGTAATTACCCAAAAGTAGAAAGAACCCAGATATCTATTGTGGTGTGTCTATGCGATAGAATACTATTCAGTAGTAAAATGGGGTGGACCTATTGATACATCAAACAGCATGGACAAATTTCAAATACATTGAGTAAAAGAAGC
Source organism: Delphinapterus leucas (assembly GCF_059928025.1). Lineage (NCBI taxonomy): Eukaryota > Metazoa > Chordata > Mammalia > Artiodactyla > Monodontidae > Delphinapterus > Delphinapterus leucas. The sequence goes on along the minus strand of NC_143130.1, from coordinate 15,938,305 downwards.
TAGACAAAAAGAGTTTGTACTCTGTGTTTCCTTTTATATAAAATTCTAGAAAGTTCAAATTAATCCATGGTGATGGAAAGCAAGTCAGTTGTTGCCTGGTGTATCATTATCTCTTACTATATAACAATATCATTAGCAGCTTAAGACAACATCCATTTATTATCTCATGCTTTCTGTGGGTTAAAAGTCTGGGCACAGCTTAACTGGGTCCTCTACAAGGTTGCAATCAAGGTGTTGGCCAGGAATGGGCTCTCATTTGAGGCCAGACTGGGGGAAGGATCAGGTTCCAAGTTCATGTAGTTATTGGTTCATTCAGTTCCTTGCAGGCTTTCTCTCTGATTTTGGACTGGAAGCTGCCCTCAGTTCCTTGCCTCATGGCCCTCTCCATGTGGCAGCTCACAAATTGGCAGGTTGCTTCCTCAAGCCTAGCAAGGGAGAGATTAAGTGGACATTACAATCTATGTGCACAATCATGTATATCCTATCACCTTGGCCGTATTCTGTTCATTAGAAACAAGTCACAGGTCTAGCCCACACTCAAGGGGAGGAGATTATGCAAGGGCATGAACAACAGGAGGCCACCTCAGAGTCTGTCCACCACATTTGGGGATAGGAGGACTGCTGAAATGGGGCATATATTTACAGAGGGGCAGAGGGAAACTTTTGGAGGTGATGGATATATCACTTTATTGTGGTGATTGTTTCATGGGTGTACACATATGTCCAAACATATCAAATTATATAGTAAAATAGTTTATTGAATGACAATATATATAAATCTGTTAAAAAAATTATATTTGCTTATATATCCAGATTCAAACTGAAGCCAAGTAAGGATAAAAAGGTGAGAAAAAACATAAGCATTTCCTTAGCTGCAGACAAGTGAGCCTATGTAATGACCTTGATTGTTCTCTAGATGAAACTGTACTAATGACGTTAATGCAGTCAGCTTTCTGTAAAGAAATGCAAAGTATACAAAACATTAGTGCCACTGATACCAATTCACATGTTACAAAAATTATGAGCACTTGTGGTTTCTGTCTTGTAAGCAATAATGAACAATGCAATTTATATATAGTTTGCCTAGCAAGTAAATTCCCCACATAAAGTATGAACAGAATAAAAAAATAACCTGTCACATTTATGAAGCTGGAATTAGAGCTCTTAGAGAAGGTATATTATTTTAATGTCAGAAAGCAAGTTCTTTTTCATTTTATGATAATGAAATTATGAAAATTGGTTTTATAACATGGAAAGCATGGCATAACTTGATAGAAATGTGGGTATTAAAATTGGGTCACTTTTATGTTTACTGCTAATTTTGAAAGTGTATGGGGGAGTATATCATCAAAGAAGGAAAGAATGAAAGCACGTAGCAGTGTGTTGCTTTCTGATGAGAAGAAATACTCACAGGTCAATATAGTCTGTTCATGAAAATAGAATCAAAATGATTTCATTCATGATAGGAAAAGTAATTAACAACTGAGTACTGACCCTCTGTTAGGAAAATATGGTAGGCATTGATATTGTGAACTGAGTATTCAATTTTTATGAAATCCTATGAGTTATTTTTTAAAAGGCAGGAATATGGGCCTGACATCACATTGAATCATCCACGGTGATACTGGGTTTCTAATGATGGTCCACTTCATCCCAAGTATTTTGTTTCTTAATATAAAAGGCAGGGTACCATCGTAGTTAGAAGCACAAATTCTGGAGCCATTGTGCATAGATTCAAATTCTGGTTATATGAGCTCTTCCAAGTTATTCTCCTTCTCTATGCCTTTGTTTGCTGTAAATATCAATAGTGTCTGCTTCATAGGATTGTAAGGGACGAGGAAATTTTTACAAAGGGCCTAGGACAGTGCCTGCTGTATAGTAAACATTCTGTAATTATTTCTTACTTATTACATGCTCTTGAGCATGTGTATTACTTAGGGTTTTCCACAGAAGCAGAACCAATAGGATTTTTTTTTTTTTTTTTTTAAGGAATTGACTCAAACAATTATGGAGGCTGATAAGTCCCAAGGTGTACAGGGTGAATCAGCAAGGCAGAGATCCAGGAGACCTGATGTTTCAGTTTGAGTCCAAAGGTAGTAGGATGCTGATGTCCCATTCTGAAAGCAGACAGGTAGGTGGACTTCTCTCTTATTCAGCATAAGATATGGACAGGCCTATTACTGTTTTTGTTCAGGCTTTCAGTTGATTGGATGAGGTCTACCCACATTAGGGAGGGCAGTCTGCTGCGCTTAGTTTACCAATTTAAATGTTAATCTTATCCCCAGACACCTGCATAGAAACACCTAGAGTAATATTTTACTAAATATGTGGGTGCCCCATGGTCCATTCAGGTTGACACACAAAATTAATCCGCACAGCATGGAAACCATCAGACATAATGTCAACACTATGCATAACTAGTTTCTATATTCTGTCATATTTTTGATTGAGATTTATTGATGTTTAAATGTTTTATTAAAACATTTCATAGTTAGGTTCACCCCTCTTTATTACTGAATGCTTGATGGTTCCTTGCCTTGTCACAGTCATCATGATTTCTCTCCCTTTTGGAGTGAACTATTTACAAGTTATATTGACTATAACATGACAAGATGGCTGGTTACTGTGAAAACAAGTCAGAATGTTTGAGTGATGAAGTGCCAAATCTTGTGTTTTTTCGTTGATGAAAGACTCATTTATTTTTTAAAATTTTGAAGTAATTCAGAAATGTGGGGCCTTGTTGGATCTTAACTACCATTTCAGCAGCAAATGAGACATGAAACAAAAATTTTAAAATAATTACAGTGATATTAATAATACCAGTAATAACATTTACTGTTTATTGAGTACCTACTATGTATGAAGCAATGTAACAGGAACTTCACAGCTGTTACTTCTTTAATTCTCACACACACCATGAGTTTGCAAGCATTATCTTATTCATATTTTACAGTCAAGGAAACTGATGGTCAGATATGTTAGGGCAGCAATGGAGCCAGTCTGGGCTTGTAAGACTTGAGTGGTTAGACTCATGATACCCTACTATGTCCTTCTGAAGGAAGAGGTGATGCTTCAAAGCGTGGGGCCACTTGGGAGATGGGGTGCTTGCTGCTGGTCTTCTCTTCCAGATGACAGTTACTGGGGAGTAACGTCTTAGCTTTAGTGTCTGGTTTATACTTTCCCCATCTAGTCACTGTGATCACTCCTCCATGCTACCTTATAGTGAAAGCAACTGTTCTTTTTTGTGATTTTTTTCATCTTTATTGGAGTATAATTGGTTTACAATGTTGTGTTAGTTTCTGCTGTACAACAAAGTGAATCAGCTATATGTATACATATATCCCATATCCACTCCCTCTTGCGTCTCCCTCCCACCCTCCCTATCCCATCCCTCTAGGTCGTCACAAAGCACCGAGCTGATCTCCCTGTGCTATGTAGCAGCTTCCCACTAGCCATCCCTTTTACATTTGGTAGTGTATATATGTCGATGCTACTCTCTCATTTCCTCCCAGCTTCCCCTCCCCCACCATGTCCTCAAGTCCGTTCTCTATGTCTGCATCTTTATTCCTGCCCTGCCACTAGGTTCATCAGTACCATTTTGTTAGATTCCATATATATGCGTTAGCATGTGGTATTTTTCTCTTTCTGGCTTATTTCACTCTGTATGACAGACTCTAGGTCCAACCACCTCATTACAAATAACTCAATTTCATTCCTTTTATGAGCAGCTGTTCTAAAATGCTCTGGATTAATAGAAAACTTGAGGTATAGTAAGGCTAACATATTGGCACACAATGTTCATTAAAAAGATAGTTTATTACTCACAGTTCCTAAGGGGAGAGGGCATGCCATGACCTGAGGGGCCACCTGGGGAAGCGTCGGGGTTGGTCATGAGGCCTGCACTGTAGATCTTTGTCTCATTCTCCATTTTCTCCCAGATTAAAACTATTTTTTATATTATATATTGAAACTAATCTCTCTTCTGAGTTCCTCCGATCTTCTTCCTCTTTCACTCACTTTCTGTATTCTTTTGGATATGGTTGGAACTTTCTAAAGAAAAAAAAGAGTTTGCTGGAGACAAAATGTCTTCACTGACGAGGAAAAGAAACTGAGTGAACAAGTGCTCATAAGACATAGAAACATCCTTTTAAAAGAGAATGGAGGAAAGAAATTTTGGGAATATTTACAGTTGAAAGTGAAGGCCTGTTAGGTTTGTAAGAAGCAGATGGATTGAACTGAATAGGGTAATTTATGGATTTTAATGTGGCATGAACCTGTGGTGAAAGATTGCTCTACACATCTGTGCAGGCCCAAATGTTGTAATATGTAGGCTGTCAGAAGAACTTTAGGAGAATTTATGGATGGTATCCTGTTTCCATTCTAAAGTTAAGTGCATGGCAAAGGTGCTGTGCTTCTGGGTGACCCTGAGGAACAGGATGGAAGTCTTCCTTGGATTGTCAAGGTTCTAGTGGGACAAGTTGAAAAGCATAGAGAACCCATTCCAGATGGACTCTATGTGGATAACAATGTTTGACTTAGCTGAAGGAAAGAATTGTTCTGTGTATCCTTCTAGAATTCATGAGGGATTAATTAATCCATAAGAAATATTAGTTAAAAGAAGACTTCCTTTTTTGAGTCAGCCTTACTTTCCTGCCCCTTTGATGGTCAAGGCATAGAAATATATTACAAATGGAGCAGTAACAGAAAAGGTATGAATTTGGTGATGGTCCAAGGATATTTCTCAAAGCTCAGGCCCATCAGACCTTGAACAAATCTATTTCAAATAGATTATGCAGTTGACTTTGGGTCTTAAATGGAAGCTAGAGAGATACTAGAAAGTGAAAATTCCATGTATAATCTAATGCAGAACTCACAAACCCCAGTGCACTGTAGAGTTGCCAGACCGGACATGGAAAGGCCTTTCATTTACTCCAGTATTCCTTGTACACATGACCATGTTATAGGTATATCATGATGGAAAAATGGTTGGAAAGTGCTGATCTGACTTGACTATGAAGTAACTGTGGTCTAGAAGGATAATACTATTCGTTATAGTCACACTGTACCATTGCCTGTTTAGCACAATGATAGATTTATCTCTTATTATAAGGGTACTTTCAAGGGCAAAGCATATGTGTTATTCAAAAGGAAAAACCTGAAGATATGGGGTGAGTACATGTGTTTACATGAGTGCACATGAATGAAGCACTAGAAATGATCTTGGCTTTACCATCAGATTCATCATTGTTTATTTTGTTAATGGGGGGCTCTAAATTTGTACATCAAGTTGGATTTATGGAAATCTATTCTGTAGGTGAGCAGTTGAATAGAAAACTACCATCTTTCCTTCTAATATAAAATATTCTGTTGAGGTGAGTGCATTTTGTAGCACTACTCTCTACATTTAGGTAACTAAGCTGAAAATTAAGCGTTCTTTCTGGGTCAAGATATCACACAAGATACGTAAATCAAGAATGCTTTGTGTTTTTCCTTTACAAATGGTGCTGAATTGCTATTATTTTCTTTTGTACGTTTAATACAACTTTTGGCAGCATTCTTTTATCCATATTTTCTATTTCAGTGACCGAAGTCACTTAATCCTTAGTTCTGTGAGCCAGAAATGTGTGGGTTATCTTTAACATATGCCTCTCTTTCACCTGCCATATTGAATTAGTCCTCAAGTACTTTCAATTTTCTCTCTATTATTTCTGCCTTTGTTTGTGACCCTGTGGATTATTGCAACAACTTCTTTATTGATTTCTCAAAATCCAAGCCTCTCCTTCCTTTTCTGTCCCTACTCCACATTGCTACCAGAATGTTCTTCCTAAAATGCAAGCTTGCTTTTGTTATTTGTTGTTGTTGCCTGTAAGATGAAGACCAGGTTCCTTAGCACGGTTGTGAGTAAAGTGTTAACAAAACTCTTTTCTCTTCTACATGAGAAATTTATCTTGAATTAAGTGCTTCCTTCCCCCTGAAAACTGGGTAAAGGTAGAATGTCAGCTGTATTACGAGGCAGTATTTCTAATGGTAAAGTCACCTGTCACTGGGATACTGCATCTCGTCCAGGAGAGTTTTTTCTTTTTTTTTTTTTGTGGTACGCGGGCCTCTCACTGTTGTGGCCTCTCCCGTCGCGGAACACAGGCTCCGGACGCCCAGGCTCAGCGGCCATGGCTCACAGGCCCAGCCGCTCCGCGGCATGTGGGATCTTCCCGGACCGGGGCACGAACCCGTGTCCCCTGCATCGGCAGGCGGACTCTCAACCACTGCGCCACCAGGGAAGCCCTCGTCCAGGAGAGTTTTGAGTGGAAAATCGTAGCTTTGGGTTCCACAAGTGTGCTGGTGCTTGTAACTGGACATGTCTCTGGCTCCCTGGAAGCGTTGTCTATAGAACTGTTACAAGAGATACTGGCTTCTGTGTGGGTCATGGGGCTGCTAAACTGTTGTGACTCCTACACTCACCAATAAGACCTCACTCTGGCACCAGGGTATTGGTTGGGATGGGGCCAAAGAACACTAAACTCTGTAAGGCCACGAGGGCTTCTTCTGAGGAAATATGCCTGATACTGCCCTGCTGGCATGTCGGTGTCCTTCTAAGTTAATCTTATGCCAAGCATAGATGATTACAGTCCTGTGGGCTTGATGGTTTAGCTGAACTCAAAGATCAACAAGAGGGGACATGGCAATGACTTGCCAGTTCCTGTTCCCGCTTTCCGCATTTATCTCCATCCACTCAAATTCATATCTTATACAGCAGTCCTATTTGTAGTTCTCTGAATGTGTTATACTTCATCCTCATAGCTTGTTATGTGTTTCTTCTTCCTCCTCCTCTTCCTCTTTTTTCCCTTCTCCTTTCCCTCTGTCCTTGCTTCCTTTTTCTCCTCCAGAATATTATTATCCTGATGAGTTCTACTTCTTTAGGTTTCAACGAAATAAAACCCCTCTTGGATGCATTCTTGAACATCTAGAGTAGGAATTGGATGGTCTGCAGGACGAGTGAGGCATACTCTTTGTTTTTTGTATGGTCTGATGCTAGGAATGTTTTTTACATTTTGGAATGGTTGGGGAAAAAAAATCCAAAGGAGAATAATATTGTGGCATGTAAATTATATGCAAATCAAATTTCATTGTCCATAAACAAAGTTGTATTGTACAAATAGTGTAACCACACTTATTTGTTTATGTATCGTCTATGGCTTTTGAACTCTAGTGGCAGAGCTGAATAGTTGTGGCAGAGACCACGTGACTCGCAAAGCCTAAAATATTTATTATCTGGCCTTTTTACAGATAAAATTTTCTAATCCCTAGTCTACAGCACTACTGTTCAATAGAAATTTCTGTCGAGGTGGACATGTTTAAATTTGTACTCTTCCTTATGGTAGCTTCCAGCCTCGTGGCTATTTAAAATTAATAAAAATAAAATAAAAAATCAGCCCTTTAGTCTCACCAAGCCACCTGTGTGGCTACCATAGTAGATAGCACTGGTGTAGAGATCTGGCTTTGTTGTGTTGGCTAATTTCATAACACCCTGGACACACATACGGTTAGGTATGCTCTTGCATTTAATATATTGTTTAATGACATTATTTCTTTTTAAACTTTTTTTGGACCCAGAGAGTGAATTTTGGGGAGAAAGTTACTTTTATTTTATTTGACTTTGGATTTGTAAGACCTATTATAGTACATGGGAGATGGCAGCACCTCAATACAAGTTTATCTAACAGCTCTATCTGGTGGTCATGTTTTAAGTATATATATTATACCTCTGTTAAGCTACTTTTTTCAGACTCATTATAAAGGCTTTAGGAATCTACTATAATATGACTACACTTGTCAGAATGACCAACAGGATGTTTATTGCTCTCTGTCGGCCAGGCTTTGTAATAGGCATTACATATTGAGCATCCTAATTTGATTTCTACAAATTGGCAAAGTAGTCATCATTATATAGCTAGTACTGATTCACTATTCTCACATTATGGTTTCACTTCCCCACCCCTTGGGGATTTTAGATTTTTAAAGGAACATTCTTTAATCCAATTAAGTGATTCTGTAACGCTAAATTTCAGTAATCCAGAATAACTGAAAAGAGATGGTATTGAGGAACAGAAACATAATCTCTGGTTTTCTTGAAACTTTATCACATGGGTGATGGTCTGCTTGTGTGCCTCATTGGTGGATTCCAATGGTGTTTAAATGATATAATTCCATTTATTTATACAGTGAGGAAAGGTATCCGAATGGGGGTCAGGACATGTTACTGCAAAATATGGCACCTTGGCATATTGAATATTTAAAGCTGAAGGAATTTGAGAAAATGGCAGAATCAGACCTTCTCTCCGACCCTTCCCTTTATGACCCTGAAACAGGTCATAAAACACTCATGTGAAAGGTGCCCTCTTACACCCAGAGGAAAAGGAGCATCCTTATCTCTGAAAGCAAAGGGGCACCGAGAATAATGAGAACAAACTGTCCTTGATAAATTTCTCTCAGTTTACCCATTTTACCTCACACTCTCCTGCCTATTGTATTTCTCCATAACTGTCCACTCTTCATCAAACATGGCATAAAAATACACAGCTCTGTTTCTTTGGGTCTTAATTTTCTTAGGAAGCCTCCCATGTCATGTAGGTCTTACATTAAATGAATTTGTATACTTTTCTCCTGTTAATCTCTCTTTGCCAATTTAATTTTCAGACCCAGCCAGGGACTCTAAGAGGGTTGAGGAACACTTTTTCCTCCCCTACGTATTGTATTTAATCTCCACAGTTATCTTGTGAGAGCATAACATTTCACACTTTTGCACCGATAAAAATAGAAGTTCAAAAAAAGACTGAGAAAATGAGCAAATTGGGATGAAAAAACTGGATTCCCTAACTGAAAAGCTGTGACATTTGTCTTTGTCCTTTCACACTGCTCTAACAAAATACCACAGACTGGATAGCTTCTAGACATCTAGATATGTATTTTTCATACTTCTGGTGGCTGGAAGTCTGAGATCAGGGTGCCAGCATGGTTGAGTGAGGGCCCATGCAGGTGGCATGCAGACTTCTTGTATCTGCATGTGGTGGACCCCATGAAGTAGCTCTTTGGGGTATGTTGTATATGAGCATGAATTCCTTCATGAGGGCTCCACCCTTACAACCTAATCACCTCCCAGTGGCCCCACCTCCTAATATCATCACATTGGGCATTAAGATTTCAACATAAATTTTGGAGGGACACAAACTTTCAGACTGTAACAACTTTCTTAATGGAAACTTCTTTAACAGAGATGTTTAAGAATTAGGTGCCCTAGAATGACACATTTCCAAATATTTGAGACAATTCTGGGCTCAAGGAAATGGTGTTTATATCCAGTATGGTGACGAGGTAGGATTTCCCAGGTAGTTCAATAGGATTCTGAGTGTTGCTCTGTCTTGTTTCTCATCTACCACAATTAAGGCCACCATTAAATAGCATCAACAACTCTATCAACCAGGTATCTACCCTTAGGTCTGTTGTCCACCCATTTATCTATGCCTTCCTTGAAGAGGCTCTTTCAAGTTCCTAGATTTTCAAAGTGTTCTGCAAGTCAGATGAAACTCACTAAAATATTTATCAGCTATAGCCTAATGTTCTTTTAACAAATGGGCTAAGAAGAGAAAATACCTCCTTGTGCAAGTTTGCTATAGCTATGTTTTATTTTAAAGACGCTCTTAAAATTCTGTCAGTAATATGTGAAAATATACTCACTGAGGAAAATTTAAATAAAGATTGTATTGTAGTGTAAGCCCTGACAGTTTTGGGGGGAGGGTGTTTTGGTTTTTGTTGTTTGCTTTTATAAAGCAGGTGCCTGGCTTAAGCTATGATTGCTGAGGCATCCAGTTCATGACTAGGCAGAGAGCCAGGTGGCCTCCCCCAACTGAGGTTCCTTTGTTATAAAGGTCTTGGTTGATTTTAATAGCCAACCAGTTGGGCTATTTTTTGTCTTCCTGCATGTTAAATTCCTGCTCTTATATTTTAAATTTCCATAAAGAAAGCCTGCCTACTATATATATACTATACCATCTTCTTTATCCATTCATCCATTGCTAAGCACTTGAGGGTATTATGCTCAGTGAAATAAGTCAGAAAGACATGGCTTTTCTCCGTATGTCTTGCACATCTCAAGAGGCTCGCTCATGCATGTTATAATTGTGGAGGCAGGAATCAGAGTTGAAGAAGCATACAAGAGTTTGTCAGGCTTCTGTTTGCATCACATTTGCTATTGTCCCAAAGCGTATCATAAGGCTAAGTGCAGAATTAGTATGGGAACATACAAATAAAGATGTAAGTACTGGGAGATGTGAAAAATTTACGTAATTAATATAGTCTACCACAATACAAATGCAGCACGATTTTATTTTATTTTCTTCATCTTTATTGGAGTATAATTGGTTTACAATGTTGTGTTAGTTTCTGCGGTACATCAAAGTGAATCAGCTATATGTATACATATATCGCCATATCCCCTCCCTCTTGAGCCTCCCTCGCACCCCTCTAGGTCATCACAAAGCAGTGAGCTGATCTCCTTGTGCTATGCAGCAGCTTCCCAGTAGCCATCCACTTTACATACGGTAGCATATATATGTCAATGCTAGTCTCTCACTTGGTCCCAGCTTCCCCTTCTCCCGAGTCCACAAGTCCGTTCTTTACATCTGTGTCTTTATTCCTGCCCTGCCACTATGTTCATCAGTACCGTTTTTTTAGATTCCATATATATGCATTAGCATGCGGTATTTGTTTTGCTCTTTGTGGCTTACTTCACTCTGACAGACTCTAGGTCCATACACCTCATTACAAGTGACTCAATTTCATTCCTTTTATGACTGAGTAATATTCCATTGTATATATGTGACACATCTTCTTTATCCATTCATCTGTCGATGGACACTTAGGTTGCTTCCATGTCCTGGCTATTGTAAATAGTGCTGCAATGAACATTGTGGTACATGTATCTTTTTGAATTATGGTTTTCTCAGAGTATATGCCAAGTAGTGGGATAGCTGGGTCATATGGTAGTTCTATTGTTAGTTTTTTAAGGAGCCTCCGTACTGTTCTCCCTAGTGGTTGTATCAATTTACATTCCCACCAACTGTGTAACAGGGTTCCCTTTTCTCCACACCCTCTCCAGCATTTACTGTTTGTAGATTTTTTGATGATGACCATTCTGACTGGTGTGAGGTGATACCTCATTGTAGTTTTGAGTTGCATTTCTCTAATGATCAGTGATGTTGAGCATCTTTTCATGTGTTTGTTGGCAATCTGTATGTCTTCTCTGGAGAAATGTCTGTTTAGTTGTTCCACCCATTTTTGGATTAGGTCCCATTTGTTTATTTTTGTTTCTATTTCCATTACTCTAGGAGGTGGGTCAAAAAGGATCTTGCTGTGATGTATGTCAGAGTGTTCTTCCTATGTTTTCCTACAAGAGTTTTATAGTGTCTGACCTTACATTTATTTAGATCTTTAATCCATTTTGAGTTATTTTGGGGTATAGTGTTAGGAAGTGTTCTAATTTCATTCTTTTACATGTAGCTGTCCAGTTATCCAAGCACCACTTATTGCAGATGCTGTCTTTTCTCCATTGTATATTCTTGCCTCCTTTGTCAAAGATAAGTTGACCATATGTGCGTGGGTTTACCTTTGGGCTTTCTATCCTGCTCCATTGATCTATATTCCTGTTTTTGTGCCAGTACCATACTCTCTTGATTACTATAGCTTTGTACTATAGCCTGAGGTTGGGGAGCCTGATTCCTCTAAGTCCGTTTTTCTTAGATTGCTTTGGCTATTCGGGGTCTTTTGTGTTTCCATATAAATTGTGAAATTCTTTGTTCTAGTTCTGTGAAAAATTCCCTTGGTAATTTGATAGGGAGTGCATTGAATTTGTAGATAGCTTTGGATAGTATAGTCATTTTCACGATGTTGATTCTTCCAATCCAAGAACATGGTATATCTCTCCATCTGTTTGTACCGTCTTTGATTTCTTTCATCAGTGTCTTATAGTTTTCTGCATACAGGCCTTTTGCCTCCTTAGGTAGGTTTATTCCTAGGTATTTTATTCTTTTTGTTACAGTGGTAAATGGGAGTGTTTCCTTAATTTCTCTTTCTGATTTTTCATAGTGTATAGGAATGCAAGAGATTTCTATGCATTAATTTTGTGTCCGGCTACTTTATCAAGTTCATTGGTTAGCTCTAGTAGTTTTCTGGTGGCATCTTTATGATTTTCTATATATAGTATCACTCTCAGTGACAGTTTTCCTTCCTCTTTTCCAGTTTGGATTCCTTTTATTTCTTTTTCTTCTCTGATTGCCGTGGCTAAGACTTCCAAAACTATGTTGAATAATAGTGGTGAGAGTGGGCACCCTTGTCTTGTTCCTGATCTTAGAGGAAATGCTTTCAATTTTTCACCGTTGGGAATGATGATGTCTGTGGGTTTTTCATATATGGCTTTTATTATGTTGAGGTAGGTTCTCTCTATGCCCACTTTCTGGAGAGTTTTTATCATAAATCGGTGTTGAATTTTGTCAAAAGCCTTTTCTACATCTATTGATTATCATATGGTTTTTCACCTTCAGTTTGTTAATATGGTGTATCACATTGATTGATTTGCATATACTGAAGTATCCTTGCTTTCCTGGGTTAAAACCCACTTGATCATGGTGTATGATCCTTTTAATATGCTGTTGGATTCTGTTTGCTAGTGTTTTGTTGAAGATTTTTGCATCTGTGTTCATCAGTGATATTTGCCTATAGTTTTCTTTTTCTGTGACATCTTTGTCTGGTTTTAGTATCAGGGTGATGGTGGCCCCATAGAATCAGTTTGGGAGAGTTTATTTTGGAAGAGTTTGAGAAGGATAGGTCTTAGCTCTTCTCTAAACGTTTGGTAGAATTTGCCTGTGCTCCTGGGCTTTTGTTTGTTGGAGGATTTTTAATCACAGTTTCAACTTCAGTGCTTGTGATTGGTCTGTTTATATTTTCTATTTCTTCCTGGTTCAGTCTCAGAAAGTTGTGATTTTCTAGGAATTTGTCCATTTCTTCCAGGTTGTCCATTTTATTGGCATATAGTTGCTTATAGTAGTCTCTCATGGTCCTTTGTGTTACTGTGGTGTCAGTTGTTACTTCTCCGTTTTCATTTCTAATTCTATTGATTTGAGTCTTCTTTTTTTTCTTGATGAGTCTGGCTAATGGTTTATCAATTTTGTTTATCTTCTCAAAGAAATACCTTTTAGTTTTATTGACCTTTGCTGTTGTTTCCTTCATTTCTCATTCATTTATTTCTTTTCTGATCTTTATGATTTCTTTCCTTCTGCTGACTTTGGGTTGTTTGTTCTTCTTTCTCTAATTGTAAGTTTAGGTTAGTTGTTTGAGATTTTTCTTGTTTCTTGAGGTAGGATTGTATTGCTATAAACTTCCCTCTTAGAACTGCTTTTGCTGTATCCCAAAGGTTTTTTGTTCATCATGTTTTCATTGTCATTTTTTTCTAGGTATTTTTAAATTTCCTCTTTGATTGCTTCAGTGATCTCTTAGCTGTTAGTAGTGCATTGTTCAGCCTCCATGTGTTTGTATTTTTTTTTTACAGCTTTTCCCTGTAATTGATTTCCAGTCTCACAGAGTTGTGGTCAGAAAAGAAGCTTGATATGATTTCAGTTTTTTAAAATTTACCAAGGCTTGATTTGTGACCCAAGATGTGATCTATCCTGGAGAATATTCCATGTGCACTTGAGCAGAAATTGTATTCTGTTGTTTTGGGATGGAATGTCCTATAAATATCAGTTAAGTCCATCTTGTCTAATGTGTCATTTAAATCTTGTGTTTCCTTATTTATTTTCATTTTGGATGATCTGTCCATTGGTGAAAGTGGGTGTTAAAGTCCCCTACTATGATTGTGTTACTGTCGATTTCCCCTTTTATGGCTGTTAGTATTTGCCTTATGTATTGAGGTGCTCCTCTGTTGGGTGCATAGATATTTGTTATATCTTCTTCTTGGCTTGATCCCTTGATCATTATGTAGTGTCCTTCTTTGTCTCTTGTAATAGTCTTTATTTTAAAGTATTTTGTCTGATATGAGAATTGCTACTCCATCTTTCTTTTGTTTTGCATTTGCATGGAATATCTTTTTCCATCCCCTCACTTTGAGTCTGTATGTGTCCGTAGGTCTGAGGTGGGTCTCTTGTAGACAGCTATATATGGGTCTTGTTTTTGTACCCATTCAGCCAGTCTGTGTCTCTTGGTTGGAGCATTTAATCCATTTACATTTAAGGTAATTATCAATATGTACTTATTACCATTTTCTTAATTGTTTTGGGTTTGTTTTTGTAGGTCTTTTCCTCCTCTTGTGTTTCCTGCCTAGAGAAGTTACTTGAGCATTTGATGTAAAGCTGGTTTGATGGTGCTGAATTCTCTTAGCTTTTGCTTGTCTGTAAAGCTTTTGATTTCTCCATCAAATCTGAATGAGGTCCTTGCTGGGTAGAGTAACCTTGATTGTAGGTTTTTCCCTTTCATCACTTTAAATATGTCCTGCCACTCCCTTCTGCCTTGTAGATTTCTGTTGAAAGATCAGCTGTTAACCTTATAGGGATGCCATTGTATGTTATTTGTTGCTTTTCCCTTGCTGCTTTTAATATTTCTTCTTTGTGTTTAGTTTTTGATAATTTGATTAATGTGTGTCTTGGCGTGTTTCTCCTTGGGTGTGTCCTGTATGAGGCTCTCTGCACTTCCTGGACTTGATTGACTATTTCCTTTCCAGTGTTGGGGACATTTTCGAGTATAATCTCTTCAAATATTTTCTCAGACCCTGTCTTTTTTCCTTCTTCTTCTGGAACACCTATAATTTGAATGTTAGTGTGCTTAATGTTGTCCCAGAGGTCTCTGAGACTGTCCTCCATTCTTTTCATTCTTTTTTCTTTGTTCTGAAGCAGTTATTTCCATCATTCTATCTTCCAGCTCACTTATCCATTCTTCTGCCTCAGTTATTGTGCTCTCGGTTCCTTCTAGAGTATTTTTAATTTCAGTTATTATGTTGTTCATTACTGTGTTTTTGCTCTTTAGTTCTTCTAGGTCCTTGTTAAACGTTTCTTGTATTTTCTCTATTTCCGAGATTTTGGATCATCTTTACTGTCGTTACTCTGAATGCTTTTTTTCAGGTAGTTTGCGTATTTCCTCTTCATTTATTTTTTCTTGTGGGTTTTTATCTTGCTCCATTGCCTGTGTCTTCTCGTTTTGTGTAATTCACAGTATTTGAGGTCTCCTGTCCCTTGGCTGAAGGGTGTAGTAGTTCTTGCTTCTGTTCTCAGTGGTGAGGTTTGTCCAGTGGCTTCCATAGCCTTCCTGATGGGAGAGAATGGTGCCAGCATTCTGGTGGGTAGAGCTGAATCTTTTCCCTCTGATGAGCAGGGCCATGTCAGGTGGTGTGTTTTGGTGTTTCTGTGAGCTTGGTATGAGTTTAGGTAGTCTGTGCTGATGGGTGGGTTTGTGTTCCTGTCTTGTTTGTTGTTTGGTGTGAGATGTCTAGTGCTGGGAACCCCTGGCATTTGGGTGGAGGCTGGTCTTGGATTCAGATAGAGGCCTCCGTGAGAGCTCTTGCTGATTAATCTTCCTTGGGGCTGGGAATTCTGGTCCAGCATCCTGGACTCAGTACTCCCACCCCAGAGCCTCAGGTCCGACTTCCGGTCAAGGAACCAAGACCCCACAAGTCACTTGTCCCTGCAATAAAGGGAATTAAAAAAAAAGAAAAAAAGACACGACTAACAAAACCCCAGAGAAATGGTAAAAAGTAAAATCAAACAAGCAAAAACAGAAACAAGGAACACGTACACACAGAAAAGAAACAAAAACAGAACCAAAAAATCAAAAAGCAAGAGGACAACCAGACAAAAGAACCCAAGAATGAAATCAAACACTTAAAAAGAAAACTGACAAAAAAAACACTAAACCAGGGCTTCCCTGGTGGCACAGTGGTTGAGAGTCTGCCTGCCAACGCAGGGGACGTGGGTTCGTGCCCCAGTCCGGGAAGATCCCACATGCTGCCGAGCGGCTGGGCCCGTGAGCCATGGCTGCTGAGCCTGCACGTCCGGAGCCTGTGCTCCACAATGGGAGAGGCCACAACAGTGAGAGGCCCGCGTACCGCAAAAAACAACAACAATAACAACAACAACAACAAAACACTAAACCAAAAAATGAAACCAAAGCAGAGTGCCAACTGAAGAATGAAACAAAGCAAACCAACAAAAATGATGCAAAAAAAAAGGGGGGGGGGAAGAAGACAGTACAACAGAAAAGCAACATAGAAATAGAAATATAAAAACAATAAAATAGAAAATATATTAAAGAAAAAAACCCCAACAAAACCTCAGGGAAATGGTAAAAACAAAATCAGACAGAAACAGGGAAACACACACACACGCAAAAGAAACAAAAACAGAACCAAATAAAACAAAAACAAGAGAACAGACAGAAGAACTCAAAAACGAAATCAGACAATTAGGATCAAAACTAACAACACATAAACCTAAAAACAAAACCAAAGCAGTGTGCCAACTGAAGGATAAAGCAAGGAAATATAACAATCTGATAAAAATGA
Source organism: Delphinapterus leucas (assembly GCF_059928025.1). NCBI lineage: Eukaryota > Metazoa > Chordata > Mammalia > Artiodactyla > Monodontidae > Delphinapterus > Delphinapterus leucas. The sequence continues at coordinate 15,921,708 of NC_143130.1, read as the reverse complement.
TTAAAAAATAACAAAATAAAATAGGGAAGAAACACAGGACAACAGAAAAACAAAGTAGAAATGGAAATGTATAAGAAAGATTAAAGAATATATTAAAGAAAAAGAAAAAAGGGAAAAGAGTACAGCACAACAGAAAAGCAAAGTAAAAATAGAAATATATAAAATAAAAATTTAAAAATCAAAAATGTTATATAACATGAAGATCCCAAAAGACTAAAATAAAAAAATATTAAAACAACAAACAGAAAAAGAAAGAAAACAAAAACCCAGAACCAACAACAGAATAAATCAAAACATAATGAAATTAATGGTAATAATTGTTTCCCTGGGGTCTCAGCTGAAAGTGTCCTTGCACATGCTGTGAGCCACGGCCCACCTCTGCCTCCCCAAGAGGCTCTCCTCTGCCTTTGGGCTGGTCTCTGGACCTGCTGTGGGTCCTGTGGGGACCACTCTTATCTGGCCCAATTCCTGCGTGTGCTGCCCCCAAAGTCTACAGCTGCCAGAGCTAGACCATTTTCCTTTGTGGGAATACTCATTGTCTACTCAGATATTCCATAGATGCAAGGTCTACCTAGCTGATCATGGGGATTTAATCTGCAGCTCGTACAGCTGATGGAAAGATTTTCTATCTTCTTCCTTAGTCACCCCATCCCTGGGGTTCAGCTTCGGTTTTATCCCCACTTCAGGACCCACAGGAGTCTGGTGCTGAGGCTGCCTTGGAGCTCGTAGGTCTGCCCCAGTGAGGACAGTGCGCAGGGTGGTATGACTGCTTGGACTGCGGGAACGCTGGCAGCACCAAATGCACAGGGAAGCTGGTGGCCACAGGCGCAAGAGATATGGCCCTAGTGAGGGTCTTTTCTGGCACTCGGAATAAGGCATGTGAGGGCCAGCCCTGGCCTGGCTTTTTCTGGTGCCTGGCAGCAGGTGTGCGAGGGCCATCCTGAGGGGGCTTCTTTTATCATTCATTGGCAGCGCAGGCATGTGGGGAGAGAGAGGGTACAATAGTGGTTCCACCCACTGCGTGTGACTCAGCAGTAGTTCCCTGCTTCCATGACAGACCGGTCTTTCTCTGTAGGCATTCCCTGCTGTGGATTTCCTCCCTCCCATCCCCTCAGTCTGTCTCCCCACAGCCATCGGCAGCTCTTGCTCTGGGCCTGTTTTCCAATCCCCGCACTCCAGCTTCCACCCCCCTTTCACACCTGTGAACATACGTCCCAGTCTGGGGCACGTATGGCTGTGGTACAGACCATCTGTATTTCTCACTCTGTCCCGTCTGCCGCCGATCGCCCACCTCATCCTTTTCCGACAACATCAAATGCTTTCCTTCTGTCCCAATCGATTTCCCTATCAGAGAGGGGGTTTTGCCGAATTCGGGAATCTCTCCTCTGCTTCAGCTCCCCTGCCCCAGGGTACAGGTCCCGTCCTGCTTTCTCTCCTCCTCTGTCTCCCTTCTTTTTCCCGTCCTACCCAGTTATGCAGGGATCTTTAGTCCTTTCCAGTGTCCAAGGTCTTCTGCTAGTTTTCAGTTAGTGTTCTGTGAGAATTGTTGCATCTATAGGTGTATTCCTGCTGCATCTGTGGAGAGAGATGAACTCCAAGTCGTCCTCCTCCTCCGCCATCTTGAATCTCCACATGATTTTAATACACCGTGGTCATACCAAGATTTATTAATCTGACCCCCATGATGGACATTGAATGCTTCTCCTTTTCACTGTTACAAACATTGTCGTGAAGAACATGTTACTACATATAAATACATTGTGGCCACATTTACATTTTAAATAGGAATACATTCCAAGAAAATCTAGAATTTTATTTTTCAATGAAAGGAAAAGAAAGTGTTTATGGTAAGAGACTTTTAATCTAAGTTCAGGAAAAAGGCTGCTTCCCAGTTTACTGTTTTCTGCTTTGGGAAGCAACATTTTGTGTCCTCAGCTTGAGCTTTTGACTTACTACTGAATCAGTAAAGCGTGAAGGCCATGCTTCTTTCAATTCTTTTGTCTCTATTCATGGTTTCAAATGGGGTCCAATAAGAAGTAGGAGCTAAGGAACTAACACTTAATGTCAGGTGAACACTGTACTTTTCTATACTTTACTTTTTCATGTGTTGTTGGTGCCAGAACAACTGGTACCTTGTCTCATTAAATTTTTTTTAAAATTTGGCGTACGTGGTTATTTTCCTCTTGGATCTACAGGTAGAATCAATTAAGTTACATTGAGACAAATATAATCACTAACAATTTCATATATCTTGTTCATGTTCTAACCCCCTAGATGGATCAGTGCCTAGAATGTCGTAGGTGCTTAATACATTTCTTTGGAGTAATTGTCAAAAACTTGTTTACAACCCATGCTATAAGACCTCTGTAAGGGAGATTATATGACGGGAGAAGCTGAGCTGATATTTGGCATCTGGAAAATCTTGTATTTTAGCTTCTCAGGGACAGTTTTACATAGCATGAGGATTCTCTTTTGCTTCACTATTCATTCAGTGTCTAAGATGCTGGGAATAATAATTCTCCACCATGATGCAGTTCCATTCAGTCTGAGATATGAGTCCTTAAGGTACGGCATACAGATCACATTAGAAATGGATTTGTAAGAGTCCAGGGCCTTGTCTGGGGTCATGTAATTGAAGACAATTTTCCTGAATATAATGAGAGCAGCCAAGGCCTAAAAGCTAAGAGTTTAAAAGGAACAGATTTATGTAAAGATGAGAAATGCCAAGCTATTATATGAAGAAAGTAATTTTTCTGTTCTCAAATTGCACTTTCTAAAAGTCAAGGCTCAATTTATTTTACTTATAAATGAATATACCCTTTTGCCCTGCCTCCTCCCTATTTGATTGCAGGGGTTTAGTTCAGAGTAGGAAAAAAAAAAATACAGTGCTGTTGGTTTCCCTTAGAGGAGAAATGATTATATAATCACCAAATTCAATTAAGAATACGGAAAACATCTTTTTAAAATCTGCTCCATTAAGAAGTATGCTTTCGTTGCCACTGACAAGAAAAAAATGTAGTCTAAAAGCAAGATAACATTAGCAATCATTTTTTGTCATCCTGGAAAAATAGCTTTAAGAGGTGAAAGCTGATTCTTTCATTAACTATAATATTACCACTAGCACTATGTAAGTCAATCTACTGTATTTGTGCTTCCAAGTGGGCAAATATACTGAATACGTAGAAGGTCTTTTGTCCTATAAATTTAGAAGTCTTTAAGAAGTAATGGCTTAACCACATTTAGATTCTGTCTTAGAAGGAAAAACATAGAAATATTGTGTTATGTAACCTGTATTTCTCCAAGTCTCATGAGGGTACATGAGGTAGCAGGAGGGTCCAAATGGGATCACTTCAAAAACAATCATCCTTTATTTGCCGACTGTTAACATCACCTACCCACGCACATCCTCAAGAGCTCCACCCGCATTACTTTAGCAAGTCCCTGTAAGTGTTTCCAGAGCAGCACAGCACTTACCCTCTTCTCCGGCTGCTGCCGCAGCCTTGTCTCCCTGATGCTGGATGCCTGTGACATTGATCGTCCTTGAGGTGTAGTAATGTAGAGTTAGAAAAATAGTATATGTTAAGTATTCCATTTTCTCATGAACAAGGTCAAATACAAATTGTGCATGACTAGCATTTCTGAAGGAAGGAATTCAGGCTGCCCTGTATTTAACCTAAAATGTGTGAGGGTAAGCGGTGATGGCAATGGTGGTGGTACTTGTAGGAAAAGCTTACAGTACAATATGGTCTGGTGCCATGTTTATGATTATTTTCATTTTCCAGTTTGGTGAAATTATTACCTTGGAAGTAAGACCGGGTAATTCCTGTTTAGTGATGGCTTTAGTGACTTATAGATTTCATCCTGACATTTTCATAATTTATGTAATTCCAACCATAACAGTCATGCAGTGCAAATTTTGCAATTTATTAAAATTATATGGACATTATAGAGTTAAACCTTTGTAACAACCTCGTGGAAGTACCTCTATGGCTCATATTTCTAATTAAATTTTACAAATGAAGAAACTGAGGGTCTGGGAGGTTATTTAACTTGGTCATAGTGGCAAAGGCAAAATCTGAAGCCAGGTTACTTAATTGAAGTGAATACTTTTCTTCCTTTACTGTAGTGGTTTAAGGAGTCTATTATTTTCTGATAATTTATTAAAACAGTTCTTTGGGGGCTTCCCTGGTGGCGCAGTAGTTGAGAGTCTGCCTGCCGATGCAGCGGACACGGGTTCGTGCCCTGGTCCGGGAAGATCCCACATGCCGCAGAGCAGCTGAGCCCATGAGCCATGGCCGCTGAGCCTGCGCGTCCGGAGCCTGTGCTCCGCAACGGGAGAGGCCACAACAGTGAGAGGCCCACGAACCGGAAAAAAACAAAACAACAACAACAAAAAAACCAGTTCTTTGGTTAAATTCTTCACATGTGCATACACACATGGGCATTCCGTAAGTTCATGTTCTGTTATGCATCCTCCTCTATTTTTTTCTGAGCTTCCCGTCTGCTGTTTTTTCCCTCTCCCATCAAATCACTCTGACCCTCCACCTCTAACACAGGTATCCAATGCTAAAGACATCTTCCTATTTTCTTCATGCTTAAATAACCATTTAAAATATACATATACATGAAGATGAATAATAATTACATAATATACACAGTTGTCTGCATTTTACTTTTCTCAATAATGCAGTCTGGAAATCTCTCCTAATTTAAGCTTTATTTCTCATTCATTCTTTTTACTAAGTACAGGTTAGATCATGGTTGGGCATACTATAAGTTGTACAGTATTCCCTCCACAATGGGCATTTCAGTTTGTTTGCAATTTTAGCCACTATCAGCAGTGCTGATTTAACATTATTATAATACAAACGTTCTTGTATGGTTGCTGTGTTGAAGGGGTACAATATTCTTAAGTTTAATTGTTGCTGATAGATTGCTTTCCAAAAGGCTTACAATAAGGTAGTAAGAGGCCCTATTTCCATAAAAAGTGTGCCAGAGTATCCTTTCCTTTTCATTATACCTGTAAGAGATGATAAAAAATTTTTTTTACTTTTTGCCAGTCTTACGGGGATAAGATGATATCTCACAGTAACTTTAATTTGCACTTCCCTTACTGCTACTATAGTTGGACATCTTTTTCTAATCTATCTTATGTCATTTGGATGAAATCTTTTGTGAATGGCCTTCCTGTATCCTTAGCGCATTTTCTACAGGTAGTTTATCTTTTCCTTGGCTATTGGTAAGAAATTACACTATATTATACATTAATCCTTTGTTTGCATTGTGATATTTTCAAAATTTTATTCATGTGTTAGGCTGTGATATCTTCTATCATACAAAATTGTAAAACTTTTAATGCTCAAATAAGTTTATCTTTCGTAGCTATTGGGGTTCTATCCATGGTAAAGAATATTTCCTTAGATTCTATATTGTGCAGGGATTTTATTGTTTTATGTCTTATATTTAAGTTTTTTTGTTCTTCTAAAACTTGTTTGTGAGGAAAGAATGAATCTGCTTTAATTTTATTCCAGATGGAAAACCAGTTGTTCAGATAGCATTTGTTAAATGTCAGTTTTTCACTGAAATAAAATTCCTCCGTTGTCAAGCAGTAACTTCTCAAATACAGTAGATCTGTTTCTGAGTTGGGTTTTACAATTCTCTTCCAACAACTATGAAGGCTCTGAGATTTTACTTTCTAAGTTAACAAGAGAGTCTGCCAGTTTTATAGATTCAGGAAAAGTCACATGAGCCAGAGGCGAAGGACAGTTTATTACTCACGATAGCAGTAGCCATAGTTCCATAATTCTCCGCCCCCCCCATCCAGGTTCTCTGAGCCACAGTTCTACAGATAAATGTGGTCAAATCTGGGTACTTTAGCTGCATTATTTGAAGGTTGATAGATTATGATTTCTTTCACTCAGTTCAAGAAATTTGCTAATTTCCACTGTGAATTCTTTGGCTCATATATTATTTAAAGGTGTTGTTTAATTTTCAAATAGTTGGGGTTTCTCATTTTTCTTTCTGTTACTGATTGCTAATTTATAATAATTCCACTGTGGTCAGATACATACTCTGTATTATTTAAATGCTTAAAAAATTAGACTCTTTGCGGTTTGGATGTCTTTTTAATATGTTTTTCTCACCTAGTTGCTCTGGGTAGGATTTCCAGTACTATGCTGACTAGAAGTGGCTGAGTAGAAGTGGCAAGAGTGAGCATCCTTGTCTTATTCCTGATGTTAGAGGAAAAGCTTTCAGTTTCTCACCATTGAGTATGATGTTGTTAGCTGTGGGTCATACATGGCATTTACTATATTGAAGTATGTTCCTTCTATACCTAATTTATTGATAGTTTTTATCGTAAAAGGATGTTGAGTTTTGTCAAATGCTTTTTCTCCATCTGTTGAGATGATTGAATGATCTCTATCCTTCATTCTGTTAATGTGGTGTATCACACTGATTTGTGTATATTGAATCATCCCTGCAACTCGGGGATGAATCCCACTTGATCATGGTGTGTAATCCTTTTAATGTGCTGTTGAATTGTGCTATTAGCTTGTGTTTTGTTGAGGATTTTGGAGAAAAAAACCTTTTTACACTGTTGGTAGAACTGTAAATTGGTATAACCATTATGGAAAACACTATGGAGTTTCCTAAAAAAATTAAAAATAGAACTACCATATCATCCAGCAATCCACTTCTGGGTATTTATCCAAAAGAACTAAAAACAGTAGCTCAGAAAGATACCTCCACCCTCATGTTTATTGCAGCAGTATTTACAACAGCCAAGACACAGAAACAGCCTAAGTCTCCTGTAATGGGTAAATGGCTAAAGAAAATGTGGTCTGTATATACAATGGAAAATTATTCAGGCTTAAAAAGAAGGAAATTCTGCCATTTGTGACAGCCTGGATGAACCTAGAGGACATTGTGCTAAGTGAAATAAGCTAGACACAGCTTGCACAAGGGTTCCCTTTTCTCCATATCCTTGCCAGAATGTGTTACTTCCTACCTTTTTGATAATAGCCATTCTAACAGGTATGAGGTGATATCTCATTGTGATTTTGATTTGCATTTTCCTGACGATTAGTGATGCTGAGTACTTTTCATGTATCTGTTAAGCTTTATGTCTTTGGAAAAAAACCTAAGGTAGATAGCTAGTGGAAAGCAGCCGCATAGCACAGGGAGATCAGCTCAGTGCTTAGTGATCGCCTGGAGGGGTGGGATAGGGAGGGTGGGAGGGAGGGAGCTGCAAGAGGGATGAGATATGGGAACATATGTATATATATAACTGATTCATTTTGTTGTAAAGCAGAAACTAACACACCATTGTAAAGCAATTATACTCCAATAAAGATGTTAAAAAAAATGTCTATTCAAATCCTCTGCCCAGTTATTAATCAGATTTTTTTTGGTATTGAGTTGTATGAGTTCTTTATGTATCTAATAAATATTTTGAATATTAACCCTTTATCAGATATGATTTGCAAATATTTTCTTCCATTCAGAAGATTACCCTTTCCCTTTGTTGATTGTTTCCTTTGCTGTGGAGAGGCTTTTTGTTTTGTTTGATTTAGTCCCATTTGTTCAATTTTGCTTTTGTTGTCTTTGCTTTTGGTGTCAAATCCAAAAAAATCATTGCCAAGACTGATGTCAAGAGTTGACTGCTTGTTTTCTTCCAGGAGATTTATGGTTTTAGGTCTTAAGTTCAAGTCTTTCGTCCATTTTGAGTTGTATTGTATACAGTGCAAGATAGTGGTCCAGTTTCATTCTTTTGCATGGGGCTTTTCAGTTTTCTCAGCATCATTTATTGAAGAGACTACCTTTTACCCATTGTATATTCTTAGTTCCTTTGTCATAAATTAATTGACCATATATGTGTGGGTTTATTTCTGGACTCTCATCTGCTGCATTGATTGGTGTGCCTGTTTTTATGCCAGGACCATACTATTTTTATTACTATATATTTGTAGTATAGGTTGAGATCAGGAAGTGTGATGCCTCCATCTTTGTTCTTCTTTCTGAAGATTGTGTTGCCTATTCAAGGGTTTTTCATGGTTTTATGCAAAGAATTGTTTGTTCTATTTCTGTGAAAAATGCCATTGAAATTTTGATAGAGATGATTTCAGTGATTTTTAAAATACTTTTTTCTCTTTATTCCTTAGATTGGAATATTTAAATTTATCTCTCTTCAAGTTTGTTCTAGTCATTTGGAATCTCAAATATGCTATTAAGACTATCCAGCAAAATTTCAATTTTAAATATTGTGAATTTCAATTCTATAATTGCTATTTGGTTTACTATTATAGTTTCCAAATTTATAACATTTTCATCTGTTCATTTGAAAAAAATTTTTGTTACATTTTGGAACATGTTTATCATAGCTACTCTGAATTAGGTGCTAATTCCAACATCAGGGTAATCTTAGAGTTGGTTTCTCTTGACTGGTTTTCCTCTTGACTGTGGGACAATTTTTTGTTTTGAATTTTTTTTTCCTCCAAAGTATCTTATGAATTCCAGGTTCTCAAAAGTATATTTTGGTTGATGTAAATACTAGTTTTACATTATTTTTTTTTTAATTTTTAAGAGTTTTAAAAAATTCAAGTATAGTTGATGTGCAGTATTTAAGTTACAGGTGTACAGTGTGGTGATTCAGTTTTTAAAGGTTATATTCCATTTATAGTTATAAAATATTGGTTAGATTCACTGTGTTGTACAATATATCCTTGTAACTTATTTTATAAATAATAGTTTGTATTTCCTAATCCTCTACCCCTATATTGCCCCTCCCCCCTAACTTCTCCCCACTGGTAACCACTAGTTCTCTGTGAGTCTGTTTCTTTTTTGTTATAGTCACTAGCTTGTTGTATTTTTAAATTACACATATAAGTGATAGTATACAGTATGTCTTTCTCTGTTTAACTTATTTCACTTAGCATAATACCCTCCAAGTCCATTCATCATTCTTTTTCATGGCTGAGTAGTATTCCATTGTATATATTACATACCACATGTTTTTTATCCATTCATTTTTTTCATGAACACTTAGGTTGCTTCCATATCTTGGCAATTGTAGATAGTGCTTCTGTGAACATTGGGGTGGATGTATCTCCTTGAATTAGTGTTTTTGTTTTTTTTCAGCTGTATACTCAGGGTACAATCGCTGGGTCAGATGGTAGTTCTATTTTTAGTTTTTTGAGAAACTGCCACCCAGTTCTCCACAGCAGCTGCACCAAGTTACATTCCCACCTACAGTATACAAGTGTTCCCTTTTTTCACATCCTTGTCAACATTTGTTATTTGTGTTCTTTTTGATGATAGCCATTCTGACAAGTGTGAGGTGATACCTCGTTGTAGTTACGATTTGCATTTCCTTGATGATTAGTGATGTTGAGCATCTTTTCATGTGCTTGTTGGCCATCTGTATGTCTTCTATGGAAAAATGTCTATTCAGGTCTTCTGCCCATTTTTTAATAGGGTTGTTTTTGTTTTTTTGATACTGAGTTGTAGAGCTGTTTATATATTTTGGATATTAATCCCTTGTCGGTCATGTCATTTGCAAATATATACTCCCATTCAGTAGGTTGTCTTTTTGTTTGGTCAATGGTTTCCCTTACTGTGCAAAAGCTTTTTAAGTTTAATTAGGTCCCGTTTGTTTTCGCTTTTATTTCCTTTGTTTTAGGCAACAGATTTAAAATAATGCTATGATTTATGTCAAAGTGTATTCTGCCTATGTTTTCCTCCAGGAGTTTTATGGTTTCTGGTCTTAGATTTAGGTCTTTAATCCATTTTGAGTTTCTTTTTTTATATGTGTTAGAGAATGTTCTAATTTGATTATTTTACATGTAGCTGTCTAATTTTCCCATCACCAATTGTTGATGAGACTGTCTTTTCTCTACTGTGTATTCTTGCCTCCTTTGTCATAGATTAATTGACCATAAGTGCATGGCATTATTTCTGGGCTGTCTATCCTGTTCTACTGACCTGTGTCTGTTTTTGTGCTGGTATCATACTGTTTTGATTACTGTAGCTTTGTAGTATAGTCTGAAACCAGGGAACATGATTCCTCTAGGTCTGGTAAGGTTGTTTTGGCTATTTGGGGTCTTTTGTGTTTCCATACATATTTTAAAATTATTTGCTCTAGTTCTGTGAAAAATGCCATTGGCATTTTGATAGGGATTGCATTGAATCTGTAGATAACCTTAGGTACTGTGGTCATTTTAACAGTATTGATTCTTCCCATCTGAGAATACGATATATCTTTCCATCTGTATCATCTTCAATTTCATTCATTAGTGTCTTATAGTTTTTGGAGTACAGGTCTCTTGCCTCCTTAGATAGGTTTATTCCTAGGTATCTTATTATTTTTGATGCAGTGGTAAATGGGATTGTTTAATTTGTTTCTTATGTTTTTGCCTTTTTTTAAATGTCAAGTATTTTTTTGTTGTTGTTGTTCAATGGGCATTACTCTTGATATATTGTTGGGGTTGTGGATTTTGTCCTAGCAGGCATTTTAACATAATTGAATTGCAGCTCCCAGCTCTGTAACGTTTGTGGTAGCAAGTTGCCGAAGTTCCCTCTCAGTTCTTTAAGCGTCCACCTATTTCTTTTACCTGGTGATCTAAAGTCCATGTAGTTCAGGGATCAGAGAAGGATTGGGGTTAGAGTCTGTAAATAGATTTAGTCCCCCTCCTTTATAGCTCTCTTCGTAGGCAGTTTTCTCTCAGATCTGAGTTCACATTGTACTGAACTGCTCAGGCTGGAAAGTGTCCTCACAGAAAAAGCTGTGTGAACATAAATTTCACACACTGCAGTTACTCTTTCAAAAGTCTTTTCTCCTTCAATTCTGAAAGTTTTGCTCACTTTCTAGTCCCTTAACTTAGAATGATCTTTTTATTCACATTTTGTCTAGAGTTTATAATTGTTATCTATGGGAGAGTTATCCACTCTGCCATTACTGGAAGAAGAATCTGTACTGATTTTTAGTATGCTAAAGTAACCATAAATTAAGGAATCTGTCTTAAGGTACCTTGGGAAAGAAAAGCCAAAAAGCATTTTTGAAGCTACAGATTCTTATTTTTTAAATAATCAATCAATAAATGTTTTCTATTTGCAACTCATCCAGTTCACACTGTGAAATAAGTCAATTATAGATATTCTAGCTTGTTGCCTAATGTAGTTTCTCCTAAACACGTAGTAAGTACTGTGTTTAGAAAAAAAACAAAGGCTGATCAGCTAATTTGTAGCAAAGCTGAACCTTGTGATGAGTACTTGTTTATAAATGGATAGATTTATATGTGGACTTGAAAGTTCATGGGTCAATAAAATCATGTAAAAAAAAGTCAATGGCAACATGGACTTTGGAGCCTTAGGATTAGTGTATGGAAAAATGTTTTTGAAACTATTTATATGGAAACTGGAAATGAGTATAGGTAAAAGTTACTCAAAACACCTGGTTAAAATGATGAGGTATTTCCTTTCTCATGTCACTGAAGCCAATTAAAGTTTGGTAACATTGGATGAATGAAATGGGTTCAAGGTGACCTTTTGCTCTTTTAAATCACATTTTCTTTTTCTTTGCCTTTTTTGCCAAGAAGGCTGTAATTTTTATGAAATGAGTTTTGTAATATGTATTTGTTAAAAACAAACTAACCAGAGTCATTATATACTTTTCCTTACTATGAATATATGCTTTTGTAGGTTGTTGAAGAGAAGCAAAAAGAGCAAGTTTCAGTGTTTTAGGCATATCTGGTAATGAATTTGTATGGGAAATAGTCAATTATTAAGAATATTGTATTCTTCTTTTTGAGGTGTCAAAGTGACTAGTTTTATATGTAAAGATAGATTAGAATGAGTACTTTGGAGATGGAACTGTATCATACTCCTTTGTACTCTGGTGTCTAACACAGTACCTGACTCACAGTAAAAATCAAAAAATATGTTTTCCCAAGTGTTTTTTTTTACTATAAATATATTTTTCAAGCAATGAAGAATAATTTAGATCATTGGATTTTTATCATTTCTATCACTTTACACATTATTTTCATGCCATAGAGTCTTTGTATGAACACTTCAATTCTAGATAAATTTCCTCTTTAAACTATCATAATTTATTGGATAAGAAAAACTTTATTCTTGAAGTAAAATATTAAATTTAAAAACTAAGATCTCCTGCTTTGAAAACGAAACAGTTTCAAATTTTAAGATTCAAACGTAGCTAAGGAGACCATTGTTTGAAGGGGAAAAAGAGGAGGCTATGAGAATCTTAAGGTGATGGTTGTTCTTTTCTGGTTTTTCTATTTGAAATTCCTAGCTCATAGTGGGAAATCAATAAACGTTGCATTAAATTGATGGAGAGTGAATGCTAAGGTTATTAAAATGTTATTAATGTTTTAATATTAGCTAATAAACTGTCAATGAGAAAAAATTCATAGAATAAGAGCAATCCATTTCATGTTTGCACACTCCATCAGAATTTTCAAATATAATAACTTTCAGTGACCTACCTAAATATATTTATCCCTCCCCCTTTTTTGTAGGATTTTATTACATATGTTAACTTGTTTAGATTTGCTGTTTGTTTACTGTTTCTGGCAGCTAGTACACAGTATGATGAAGAGTTGTGGGTTTTGCAGTTATTCTGACTGACAGGGATTTTGTTAAAAGGGCTGTGTGTCCGTGAGTGGATACCAACCCAAGACTTATTTTAGGAAAAGACCACCCCAATGCTCATTGTTTTCTCTTCACCTAATACGTACTGGGACTGGTGATCATGAATATGAAGATAAATTGTCTGTAATATAGCATATTGTGCAATTGCCCTTTATTCCCAACTTTACTCTTTTCTTTGACCTTGTGTTTTTCCATTCCTTTTTATGCAACTTCTACGAAATGACAGTAAGAATAATCCATAGTTGTAATATTGTTGATATTTTTCTAGTTTCTTTCACATATACCAACTACCCAGATAAATTGAAAATTAAACAGAAGGATCTGTTTCATATTATCAGTCAGTAGTGTCTAGTCAGAGAAAAGAAACCACTTTGGGTATTTTGAGTAGAGAGGGATGTAATGTAGACGTCATTACAATGATGCTGATCGGGCTGGAAGAAGAAAGAGGATGATAAGTGTAACTGTCCCTTTGCTGGAGCCCAAGATTCCCCCTTGACACCTGTGGCTGTTGAGAACCTCACAGCTGCTGGGGAACCGCTTTCCTCCTCATTTTGAATTTGGAGATAGATTTTTTTGTTTTAAAACTTTGAGTATGCAGCTCAGTAAAAGTGAACTGTATTTAATATGAGTTATTGAGTATAAAACCAAGTTAATGAAAATACTTCTGTTAGTATCGGCTGGTGTAATACTATGACGGCCCCATTAGCTTTCGAATTCCTATGTGCAAAGTCCCTGTCTTTCTTCAGCGTTTGTTGAATTGAGCGAAGAAATTTGTGTTTTGTGTCTTCATAAAGGGTATGCGAAAGAGGGAATAGCTAGGTAACTAAATTTTATTACCCTTTTCCCTCAGTCTTGGAAAACTGATTAATTTTTATGCCTCCTATTTGCTTCTAAGAATTTCAGGGAGAAACTGATAGAGTTGATAGGGTTGGGATGTGTCTGCTAGTTCATACTTAAAAGTATAATATTGTACTAGGCATAATAGACTATGTTACTTGAAATTTATGTTTATATATTTGTATTAAATATTTGAATATGAAGGTATAATCGTAGAATTCTAAGTTTCAGAGATTTTGTTGTGGAATGAAAAGTTTTAAAGTATTGATTAAATTCTATATACTGAAGGATTTCAAGAGTACAGAAAAGTGTAGAGACTAATAGGATGAATATTATTTGCCTATCACTTATTTAGCTTCAGAATTTGGAAAAGATTTTAAACATAAAGCACAGTAACAATTACATTTTAATGAAATATTTAAAAATTTGAGTTGATTCTTGAAAGCTATTTCTATCTCCAAGAACTAAAAATCCTATTTCTAAACGAGATATTCCAGAAATTGTACACTTTAGTTATTTTAACATTTTAATAGGTGCATTAAATATTGTCAGTTCAATCTCTTTGTCAGTTTTATATTAAAAACTGTTTATCATCCTAGTTTTGGAAAATTACCTCCTTCTATTCCTCTAGCTTATAGTATATGGCACATGAAAAACGCCATAAAAATGTCTAGACCAAAATCAAAATATGTGAGAACTTGTGCACATAATAAGAATACAGGAATATCATGTATGTTTTGGGCATGTGGCATTATCAAGCACGATCTTGTTTCACAGAATAGTTTACTTGGAATAAAATTATGGATCTATTATTTAAATGAGATAAAGGATTATATGGTTCTTTATGCAGAAAATATTATCTCGTTTCTCTTTATTATCTCATTTGGTTTTAGGTGAAGGATGTCAGATTGTATAATGGGGAAACCTATTCTCATTTTACCAAGGCTGCCCAAATTTAATACATGTGCTTCAAGCTTCAGTATCCTTCTAAGTAATAATCTGCTATGTCTCTTACTATTTTGTTTGTCAGATGTGGGCAAGGGCATTGTGAGACTTAAAATTTTGCTCTGCTCAACTGCCTGTAACAATATTAATTGAAATTATTATAGTTTTCTATGATATTAAAAGTTTTAATTTTCTCCAATTTCTAATGTTTTTTTCAAAATTTTCAGAGTTATTGGAATCATTTGAGGTAGCACCCAAAGACACTCCCATAAAATATTTCTAACAAATAACATAATGAAATAAATACTTAGGTCTAGGCCCGAAAGAGTTTTTTTCTTCCAATAAAATCAGTTCAAAGGAAATCATTCATTACCTATATTCTTCATGTCTTTGTACACATTTAGAAAAATAAACGGACCGGCCTTATCTAAATGTCTTTTGTATTTTGCATCTATGTGGAATTTACTCAAAAAAAGATTCCTTAAGGCTAATGTAGAATTATATTTTACTTATCCCCTTCCCAAATAGCGCGCGCGCGCGCACACACACACACACACACACACTCACACAGGTATATCACATCTTGTCAGGTAGTCCACACTTATTTTACCCAAAGGAAAAATAAAGTAATAATAGTGGTGCAGTGCAGGGGAAAAAATAAAAGCGTCAGTTTTAACAGGCGTGCCCTTTCTGGGAATAAAAATAGCAGGAGGGTTTCAAATAATTCTTAAGAGGAGTAGAATGGCAATTTACTTAATACCACATTAAGATGAAGATTTAAAATTTATACTTCTTAGAAGGACATGATTTGATTCTCCACGTTTAATAAAATAAGGCCACCACTTACCTGGAAATGCGTGCAGGAAACAAAATGGCTGCTGTTGAAGAATTACCTTGATCAAATCAACCAAATAGTATTTAACTGTTTACTGCCATACTAGGCACTCAGGAATGCAAAATAAGATGAATAATTTAATTATGAGGATGAGAAATTAAACTACAAAATAATGATTTTTTTAGGGAGTATAGGGTAGATATGATTAGGAACCCTGGTTTTTAACTTGAAGGATAAGCCCTATTAGGTTAGGCAGTGGGTAGAGTTTCAGACACACAGGTGAAGAAAATACATAGGCGTGCAAATGAGTGTTAGGTGTGTAGGTAGGACCTGGGTAAGAAGGCCTGATGACACTCAAGCCCTTAGCATTACTTTAGACCTGATTTATTTGAAAAGTTCAGCCCTAGAGATAAAGGTTGACTAATGGGGCAGGGTTTGATTTACCTACCAATAAGGAAGACAAGCTGTTGTCCAGAAAACTTTTTTTTTAAAACATCTTTATTGGAGTATAATTGCTTTACAATGGTGTGTTAGTTTCTGCTTTATAACAAAGTGAATCAGTTATACATATACATATGTCCCCATATCTCTTCCCTCTTGTGTCTCCCTCCCTATAAGAAAACTTATAGTGAAAAATTATCAGAACCTTGGTCCTGATAAGGCAAGGGAAAGATGCTGAAACTGCACAGGAGACTGGTGATGTTCATGAGGACATATTTACGCAGTGAGAAAACATTCAAGTGTTTGTAAAGGCCCCCTTTTGATTAATCAATCATCTATATGGTGTAGTAAAGTCTGAGACAAAACCATTAAAAGAAAAACACTTTCAAAGATATTTCCTGGTTTATTGTTGTTTGACAAGAAATGAGGGAAACCTGCAGCTTTTCTCCTCTGCTAGAAATTTGATAAAGACCTGCATTTTATTTGCAGTGCTGGGGCATTTCTCCATTATTTCCTTCTCCGAAGTCTTCTGCCTTGAGCTTAGATTTCCTTTAATGTAACAGCAGAAGTGCTTCTACGTAATAGAATCCAATTCTTTGATTTCCTGTGATAAGTCTTTATTTTAAAATGACTGTAATGCAGTGGATTTTGTTCCTTCTCTATCTTGCATATTTTTGACCCTTTTCTTTTGAAACCCCAACTAATTATTTTACTTTCTTTTGACTATGCCTGATACAAAGAAAAAAAATAGGAAGCTAAAACTCAGTAATCTCAAGGTGGGATTTGGGTGGGTGGGGGTAAATTATTTGAAATCAATGGGAAACTTTTCATTTTTGATGTGAACATTTGGGGACATCTGGTAAATGGGGAATATGTGTTGGGCAAGTCGGGGCAAGTCGCTTGATCTCTGAGGGCCTTGTCATTTTAGAAGGTGGGACAACATGACTTGTGACTTAACCTTTCAATCATTCCATAGGGACATAACATGTCCTACTGAAAAGTCATACTGGGTTTTTAATCAGCCTTTGCACGTAAATTCCTGGCACCCAGCATAGTACTCTGCAAATAGTTAAGTACTCATTCATACAAGGAATGAATGGCATGGATTTTTCTGGTGTAATTGACTCCAGTTGGAAAGTCATATGGTACATAGTGCTATCTGTAAGCATTAACAGTACCTCTGTTTCTACCTGATACGTTTTCATTATCTTCCTTGTTTATTTCCTTCCTCAAACTATCAATGCCTCGTTATGTTACTGATTCCAAGAAATTTGAAAAAAACTGAGAAAAGTCTCACTTTTAAAATTTGATAGTAAATCTAACAAGTAAAATTAATTATAGCTGAAAGGATTTTCACCACATCTCTCAAATTTACCATTAAGCTGTAACCAGGAAAGGTAAAGTGTAAAACCAGCAGAGATTGTTCAGAGGAGTTATATGCTAGTGAAAATAGGAAATTTTAGTAGAAATGGTTTTGCACACTTTGGTGATTGTTATAATTGGAGATCCTGAATTTAAAGTGGGATGAAAATGTTCAGTGACAAGACACTTTGATAGCTTTCTGAATGAAAACGTCCAGGTACTTTGTAGTTTTAATTCTTTTGAATGCTTAATCTCTGTTAGTTGTCCTGATCTAATTTATTTCTTTATATAGTGTCAATGTCAAAAATCTGATCTAAAAATTTTTTAAGTTTACTTAAACATGTGACTATTTGTAAAGTTTTCATTATCATTAGTATTTAGCAGTATGGCATTACAATTGTATTTTGAGCAATGAAATAGCTTCACATTTTCATTAATTGAGAAAGAATGGGAAAAATCAGAGCATGACCATGACGTGGCACACTCTTGCCAGATACTAGTAGTGTCTTATGTATGAAAGGCTTTACACATTTCGTTAAAATGTTCATAAAACTTTTTTTAAGTGTGCAGCATAGGCTCTTAAATAATTCCTTGAATGTTAACCACACTAATTCTACTTCAATAAATTAATTTTTTTTAAAAGATGAAAAAACCAGGCAAAATTGTGGTCAAAGATTTTTGCCACATCACTGTTTCAAGATACGAATAAATAGGTAGAAACTGTTACCTGAAAACTGCATTCGCCTCTTGGTGGCCATTGAACCAGAAGGCACAACCAAGGCAAAGAGCAGGAGAATGAAGGATTTATTACTTGCAGCAAGAGAACACCAGGGATCTTTCCCAAAGCAATGTCTCCCCAGTCTGTAAAATTGGAAGTTTTAAGCTAAGAGTTCATGCATATTCATGAAGGGGCCTGGGTGGTGGACAGATTCCAAGCTTTAGTTGATTGAAGTCAGGAGGGTCAGAAAAAGTGAACATCATCATCCCTTAGGTGCCAGTTGATCTGATAGTTGAGCCTCAGGCTAATCTTGACCATTGAAACAGAACTGGGGGTCTTTACAACTGATACATTATCTTTGCTATTGTTACTTCTCTTTCCTGATAACAGTTTGTTTCTGTTAAGATCACTAATTGTTCCCTTAAGATCACTAATTCCTGAGACCTGTTCATTGCAGCCAGGCTTAGATCATAAAATGGATTAGGTCAAAAATGGCTTTTCTTATGTCAGGAAAGCGTGCCTGGTTCTTTCTCTGAGGACCCCCTACCCTATCTGCTTATAATACTACTTATATGTGAAGATACAATTAAATATTCAGCAATAGAAAAAGAATAACCTATTACATTCATAAAATAAAATTTATAAAAATGACATTTTTGCACAATTTTTACTTGGTGAAACACATCTTACACACATAGTAAAACGCGGTGTGATGTTAAATGGAAAAACAGAATAGAGGAATGAATATATAGCGTGACCTATTTATAAGTAGAACAGAATATATTAATTGGAAGTAGAAAAAAAGCAGAGCAGTTGGCTCTGGGGGACACTAAAGGTGATTTTAATGTTACCCTTTATAGCTTACGCAGTTCCCACAATTATTTTGTTTTTACTCCTTTAGTATTTTATAATATACTTTATTTTTTAGAGAATTTTAAAAAACATTTGTGTTCAGGTTTTTGTGTGGGTGTAAGTTTTTAACTCACTTGGGTAAATACCTAGGAGGGCAATTGATTATTAAGGAAATCTAATTTATCAGTTTTTTTGTTTCATGAATCATGCTTTTGTTATCCTATCTAAAAAGCCATCACCAAACTCAAGGTCACGTAGATTTTCATACTGTGTTATCTTCTAGAAGTTTTATCATTTTGTATTTTACATTTAGGTCTATGACCCATTTTTGACTTAATTTTCATGAAAGGTGTAAAATCTCTTTCTAGATACTTTAAAAAACTTTAAGTATACTTGATTTACAATGTTACATTCAGTTGTACAGCATAATGATTTAATATTTTTATAGATTATACTTCATTTAATGTTATTGTCAAATATTGTTTTGTACATAACATCTTTGTATATTTTATAGTAGCTTATACCTCTTAAATCTTTGTAGATTTTTTTGGCATGTGGATGTCCAGTTGTTCCAATACTATTTGTTAGAAAGACTCCTTTTTCCATTGCATTGTCTTTGCTCCTTTGTCAAAGATCAGTTGACTACATTTGCGTATATCTGTTTCTGGGCTCTCTACTCTGATCTGTTGGTCTATTTGTCTGTTTTTCTGGCTCTGCCACACTGTCTTGATTATTGTAGATCTATAGTAAGTCTTGATGTCAGGCAGAGCCTGTCCTCTGACTTTGTTTTCTGCTTCAGTCTTGAACTTCCATTTGTGATCTTAGCACATTAATCATTGTTCTTTAAATTCCCCATCTGATAATTCCAAAATCTCTGCCATATCTAAGTCTGCTTCTCATGCTTGCTTTATGTCTTCAGTATGTGTTTATTTTTAGCATTATCGTAATATTTTGTGAAAAGGTGGACATGATGGACTGGGTAAAAGATCAGGTAAACAGGCCTTTAGTTTGAGGTTTTATGTTTACCTGGCTAGAAGTTAGGCTGTGTTTACTCTTTGCTGTAACTGGAGGTCTCAGAGGCTAAAATGTCCTCTGGTGGCCTTGTTATTGTCTCCTCTGTCATCTTTGGGGTTCTCTAGAAAATTCTCAAACAGGGTCTGAGATTTCTAGTTCTTGGAGCTGTAATTACCTGCTATCATACCAGTGTCTGATTGTGTCTCTGAACTGTAAACTTGTCCAAATGCTTCTCAGCCATCCACACCCCTCACACCCTCCTAGGAGAGACAGGAAGGCTAAAGGGGGCTGGAGTTGGTTAGGTTGTGGTGGAACCTGCATTAATTAGGATCTTGTAAAATAGTTCTCTTTGAAGGCAAGTCTTCGTTGAGGAGAACAGAACCCTCTGAGAGTATTTCAAAGTGGTTACATTTTCCCTATCCCTGCTGGAAATATGTGAGGCTTTTTCACCAGTCTTTACCCTACGAACCTGATAGGGCTCCTAGAGGTCAACTCATGAAAGTGGTGGAGGTGGGGAATATCCCTAAGGCTGGGTTCTCAGGAAGTTTTATCTCTCAATCTTGTCCCTGCTCATTTTGCAACAATTCATTAATTACCCTTTAAATTTTCCTACCAGTTACTGGCTCCTAGGATGGTTCCTGCTCCTGGTATACTGTGATCATCTGTGTTTGCCTCTATCTCCAATTTTGGGGGTGATCTTCTGTTGTGTAACCTCAATTGATGATTTCACGTATGTATAAAGTCAGTAGTCAGATATTTTTCAAAGGCTTTTATAAAAGTGTTCCCAGTTTGTATTGATGAACCAGACTCATCAAGAAAAACAGGGAGAGGACACAAAATCAATAGACTTAGAAATGAAGAAGGAGAAATCACAACTGACTCCACAGAAATACAGAGGGTTATAAGAGACTACTACAAACAACTATATGCCAATAAAATGGACAACCACGAAGAAGTGGACAAATTCTTGGAAAGGTACAATTTTCCAAGACTGAACCAGGAAGAATTAGAAAATATACACAGACCTATCACATGTAATGAAATTGAAACCGTAATTAAAAATCTTCCAACAAACAAAAGTCCAGGACCAGATGGCTTCACAGGAGAATTCTGTCAAACATTTAGAGAAGAACCTAACACCGATCCTTCTCAAACTCTTCCAAAAAATTGCAGAGGAAGGAACACTCCCAAACTCATTCTACGAAGCCACTGTCACCCTGATACCAAAACTAGAAAAAGGTATCACAAAAAAAGAAAATTACAGACCAATATCACTGATGAACATAGATGCAAAAATCCTGAACAAAATACTAACAAACAGAATCCAAAAGCACATTAAAAGGATCATACACCGTGATCAAGTGGGATTTACCCCAGGGATGCAAGGATTCTTTAATATACGCAAATTAATCAATGTGATACACCACATTAACAAATTAAGGAATAAAAACCATGTGATCATCTCAATAGATGCAGAAAAAGCTTTTGACAAAATTCAACACCCATTTATGATAAAAAAAATCTCCAAAAAATGGGAGAGTTTTTATCATAAATAAATGTGGCCACATAATAAAGGCCACATAGGAAAAGCCCACAGCAAGCATCGTACTCAATGGTGAAAAACTGAAAGCATTTCCACTAAGATCAGGAAGAAGACAAGGATATCCACTCTCGACACTATTATTCAACATAGTTTTGAAAGTCTTAGCCACGGCAATCAGAGAAGAAAAAGAAGTAAAAGGAATACAAATTGGAAAAGGAGAAGTAAAACTGTCACTGTTTGCCGATCACATGATACTATACATAGAAAATCCTAAAGATGGCCCCAGAAAACTACTGGAACTAATCAATGAATTTGGTAAGGTTGCAGGATACAAAATAAATGCACAGGAATCTCTGGCATTCCTATACACCAACAATGAAAAATCAGAAAGAGAAATTAAGGAGACACCCCCATTTATCATTACAGCAAAAAGAATAAAATGCCTAGGAATAAACCTGCATAAGGAGGTGAAAGACTTGTACTCAGCGAACTATAAAACACTGATATAAGAAATCAAAGATGGCATAAACAGGTGGAGAAATATACCATGTTCTTGGATTGGAAGAATCAGTATTGTGAAAATGACTACTATCCAAGGCAATCTACAGGTTCAGTGCAATCCCTATCAAACTACCAGTGGCATTCTTCACAGAATTAGACCAGAAATTTTTACAATTTGTGTGGAAACACAAACGACCCTGAATAGCCAAAGCAACCTTGAGAAAGAAAAACGGAGTTGGAGGGATCAGTCTCTCTGACTTCAAACTACACCACAAAGCTACAGTAATCAAGACAGTATGGTACTGGCACAAAAAGTACAGGATAGAATGCCCAGAGATAAACCCACGCCCATATGGGCACCTAATTTATGACAAAGGAGGCAAGAACATACAATGGAGAAAAACAGCCTCTTCTATAAGTGGTGCTGGGAAAACTGGACAGCTACATGTAAAAGAATGAAATTAGAACACTATCTAACACCATACACAAAAATAAACTCAAAATGGATTAAAGACCTAAATGTAAGGCCAGACACTAGAAAACTCTTAAGGAAAACATAGGCAGAACACTCTATGACATAAATGACACCAAGATCCTTTATGACCCACCTCCTAGAGTAATGGAAATAAAAACAAAAATAAACAAATGGGATGTAATTAAACTTAAAAGTTTTGCACAGCAAAGGAAACCATAAACAGGACAAAAAGACCATACTAGAATGGGAGAAAATACTTGCAAATGAAACAACAGACAAAGGATTAATCTCCAAAGTATACAAACAGCTCATGGAGCGCAATATCAAAAAAACAATCCAGTTAAAAAATGGGCAGAAGGCCTAAATAGACATTTCACCAAGGAAGACATACAGTTGGCCAAGAGGCACATGAAAAGATGCTCAACATTGCTAATTATTAGAGAAATGCAAATCAAAACTACAATGAGATATCACCTCATGCCTGTCAGAATGGCCATCATCAAAAAAATCTAGAAATAGTAAATGCTGGAAAGGGTTTGGTGAAAAGGGAACCCTCCTGCACTGCTGGTGGGAATGTAAATTGATACAACCACCATGGAAAACAGTACAGAGATTCCTTAAAAAACTAAAAATATAACTACCATATGACCCAGCAATCCCACTACTGGACGTATACCCTGAGAAATTCAAGAGGAGACATGTACCACAATGTTCATTGCAGCACTATTTACAATAGCCAGGACATGGAAACAACCTAAATGTCCATCGATAGATGAATGGATAAAGAAGATGTGGCACATATATACAATGGAATATTACTCAGACTTAAAAAAAGATGAAATTGAGTTATTTGTACTGAGGTGGATGCACCTAGAGTCTGTCATACAGAGTGAAGTAATTCAGAAAGAGAAAAACAAATACCATATGCTAATGCATATATATGGACTCTAAAAAAAAAAAAAATGGTACTGATGGACCCAGTTGCAGGGCAGGAATAAAGAGGCAGACCTAGACAATGGACTTGAGGACAGGGGTGGGAGGGCGAAGCTGGGTCGAAGTGAGAGTAGCATCGACATATGTACATTACTGAATGCAAAATAGCTGGCTGGTGGGAAGCAGCAGCACAGCACAGGGAGATCAGCTCTGTGCTTTGCAATGACCTGGAGGGGTGGGATGGGGAGGATGGGAGGAAGGTGCAAGAGGGAGGGGATATGGGGACATCTGTATGCATCTGGCTGGTTCGCTTCGTTGTGCAACAGAAACTAACACAGTATTGTGAAGCAAGTATACTCCAATAAAGATCTGTTTAAAAAAAAAACTATCGTGAAGAAATCCCTCCTCTTCACTTAAACAATACATCTTCTAGAATCATCTCATTTTTAATCTAGTATTTTAACCAAATTATTATCTGTGTTCCCTAAGAACAAAGCAGTAATTTTGTTATTCAGAACCCTTGTGATATTATTTATTTTTGAGATTTTTTCACTATGGTAAGATACAACTACATAAAAATGACTCTCCAACATTTTTCAGCATACAAGTTTAGTGGCATTAAGTATATTCACAATGTATGATTTCAACTTTAAGAAGTTTTGGAAAAGGCAAAACTGTGGAGACAGTAAGAAGATCAGTGATTGCTAGGGGTTGGGGGTGTGAAGGGCATGAATAAGCAGAGCACAGGATTTTTGGGGGCTGAGAAAACACTCCATATGATGTTATAAAGATGGATACATGTCATCATACAAATGTCCAAACTCGTAGAATGTACAATACCACGTGTGAACTGTAATGTAAACTATGGATTCTAGGGGACTATGATGTATAAATGTAGGCTCATCAATTGTAACAAATGCACCATCTGGTGGGAAATGGTGTTAGTTGGGGGGAGGCTGCGGATGTGTGGGGGCAGGAAGAGTGTGGGAAATCTCTGTACCTTCCCTTGAATCTTGCTGTGAAGTTAAACTAGTCTGAACAAGTCTTAGAAAGAAAGAAAAAATTTAAATATTTTATACTACAGTTACTATTATACTACATAGACGAATATTTCTAAGCAACATGATTTCATAAGCTTTTGTATATATCATCTAGTCATTTAAACATCATTTAAGATCAATGCTTAATATCCCGTTTGATGTATGGTCTAAGGTATCTAACATATAAAGCACCTATGTGCCAGGTACATTTCTAAGTACTTTATATTTACTATTTTTATTTTTGACTTAAATAATTACATACTGGGGACTTCCCTGCTGGTCCAGTGGTTAAGACTTCGCCTTCCAATGCAGTGGGTGTGGGTTCGATCCTTGGTTGGGGAGCTGAGGTCCCACTTGCCTCGTGGCCAAAAAACCAAAATATAAAACAGAAGCAATACTGTAACAAATTCAATAAAGTTTAAAAATGGTCCACAGCAAAAAACTCTTTAAAAAATTACATAGTAAAAGTGCCTTTTTTGGTATACAGTTCTAGGAGTTTTGACACATGTATAGATTCATGTAACTACCACCAGAATCAGGATATGCAGCAGTTTCATTATTCCCCACCCGCCAAAACAACCTTTCGCTACCCCTTAGTGGTCAGATTTTCCTTCTGCCCTTTACTCCTGGCAACCACTGACCTTAGTTTTGTCTTTTGTAGAGCAACATATGTATAAAATTATATGGTACATAACCTTTTGAGACTGGTTTCTTTCACTCTTCTTAATGCCTTTGATAATCATGCAATTTGTTGTATGTATTGATAGTGTACATCTTTTTATTGTTGGGTAGTATTCCATTGTATGGCTGTACCACAGTTATTTTTTTCCATTCATCAGTTGAAGGACGTTTGTGTTTCCAGTTTGGAGAGGGATTATAAAAATGTTTTTATGAACATTCACATCTCTTTTTTTTTGCAAAATAATTTTTCCTTTCTCTAGGAGTGAGATTTCAATTATCATATGACCCAGCAGTTTAATATATTGTACTGCCAAGCTTTCCCAGAGTGGCTGTATCACTTTGCATTCCCACCAGCAAAGCCTCAGAGTTCTATTGTTCTGCATCATTGCCAGAATTTAGTATTAAATGTAATTTTAGTTATTCTAATAGGTGTGGAGTAGTAGCTCATCATGATTTGCATATACTTAATGACTAATGAGGTTAAAACATCATTTCATGGGCTTATCTGCCATCTTTGCATTCTCTTTGCATTTTACACTAATTAGCTCATGTAATTCCCACAACAATCTCATGAGGCTATGAGGTAGGTAATATTGTTATCCCTATTTTACAGACAGGGAAACAGACACAGGAGAAGTTAAGTAATTTGCCTGCAGTCTACAGTTACACAGCCAGAAGGTGGCAGAACCAAGATTCATACTCAGGTCTCTGTAAATGGACATTTAAGCTGTTTATAATTTTCTCACTATAAATATTTCCAAGAAGAAGGTTTTGGGCATGAAACGTTTTATGTATGAGATTAGTTACTTAGGATTTTTCCTAGAGGCGAATTCAGTGGATCAAAGGGTAAGAAAACATTTTATAAATGTCTGTTGGTAGTATGAAATTGTTTTTCTAAACGGCTATATAAATTTATACCACTCAGCAATCTATAAGGTTACTTGTTCCATTTTTTCTGGCTGTGCAGTGACCCCTGGGCTTGCTTGAAATCCTCCTAGTCTAGGTAGCTTCTTATTCTGCCTCCTTAATATGCCTGTAAGTACAATAACTGTGAAGAAGAGTGAAGGAGCTTCTCTTTTTCTTTTATGCTGTTAATTTAGAATTATTTATGAGATACTAAATAGACTTTACATAAAAGTAAGTCTTTTTATACATAATTAGGTGGGCCAGGCAGTCACATGTAAGTCATCTTTAGAAAGGTACCATGAAAGAGGTCCTGCTTACCCATCAAAACAGTTTTCCTACTGACATAACAAAGTATTCTACCCTGTGTGATCTGTAATTCCAATTAGCAGAGTCCAGAATTGCAGAGATGTAAGACATTATTAAAAAGTTAATTTTGTTGGCTATTTTTTCTTAAATGGGGGGGAAGAAAAGAGAGAGAAATTTCCTAGAAGGGATGAGATTTAATTGTATTTGACTGCAGATTCTCAGCCACTAATACTGAAACTCTGGGGAGCCAGCTGAGGAGGTGGAACCCCCAGGCTTCAGGCCCAAGGATGACTGTGCAGAGGGCCAGGACTTGGGTCAGAGGACAGCCACCTTCTGAGCAGTATGCCCCAAGCCACACGATACTACATTACCATCGAAAAAACATTGTACGGATCCGATCTTTAGATTTTAAAACTAAATCTCATTTTCCTCATTTTATTAAATTATCCTATATTCTTCCTCATGGTAATGCAAGCTATTTATTTTTATCCAGTGGATTCAATTGGTAGACTTGTAAGATCCTTACTGTCCCACTCCAGTCTTTCAATGGTTAACTTTCCTGATCCATAGATCTTAATTACTTTCAATGTTTTTCCTTGAGTATTTCCAATTTTGTCTTTTATATTTATTTGTATTGTGTACAAAGCAGTTTCAGACACTTTTGTTGGTTTAGAAGGTGTATTGCACTCCAGAAATGTACCCTATGGATATATTTTTAAAGTAAAATCTATTTGTGTGGAGTGGTTTATTGCAAATTATTTTTAATACAACAATTTTGAAAAGATTAAGCTAGGGATAAAGGGAAACAGTTATAGAAATTGTTAAATCAACTTGATGGATTATTTGAAGGCAACATGAAATTCTATGTAAGCCATCATGATAACTATAAAACTGTGTGAATATGGATGAGAATATTCAGAGGAAGACAAAAAATGTACAAGTGTTAGTTTGGTTGTATTAAGGGTCATCATTGTGTATTCTTAATTGGTTTAAGGTTGAAATAGTTAAATGGTTTGAAAAAAGGAAAGATATGGTTTGTTGAGATATGACCTTAATCCTCCAGGACCTCAGTTTATAATTTAGTAGCAGGAAGATAATACATGTGTGCATAGAAAGATAACTGGAACTCTAAGGTTTCATATGATAAGAGTTCAATGAATACCCTGGACAATAAGAATTTTAGTTCTAGCATTTTTCTTCGTTGCTGACATTTCCATCTCATGAGGTATTGGAGAGGTGGTCAATTCAGATTCCATCAGATGCAGAAAAGTATTCCATAAAGAATAACATCCCTAATGCATGACTCCTTCATTTCCAGCTCATTTATTTTCCATCTACAAATCCGTTTGATGCTTCTCTTACACAGTGAATGATTTTCCTATTTAAACCATATTCAGTGATATTTTTACTTTTTGTTTTATCATAAAAAGGAATATTCTTTCGGATAAGACAAGGTTCATTGCTAATTAAATTAAAAAAATATTCCACTTAATTCTTGTGAAGTTTACGTTTGCATAGGGAATTGAGGACACTGTAATTCAGTTCATCCTATTTCTGAATAATTGTAAGTAAAATGTTTTTGAGGAAGTATGATTTTAATCACTTTAGAGAGGGCTAATTTTCAAGTCTGCCCTTGATGCAAAGGTTGGTATCTTATGACTGCATATGGTTAGACAAAAGGCTAATGGATCAAGATTGTAGCCTGTTTCCATATGGCCAAGTTAGGTCTGGAAATATGCTGGTAGACTGTGTCCTGTCCTAAGGACCTTACCAATATTATAGGTTGAATTGTGTGCCCCCCAAATCCATATGTTGAACCCATAGTCCCCAATGTATTTGGAGATAAGGCTTTGGGAGATAACTTGGTTTAGATGAGGTCATGAGGGTGGGTCTTCATGATGGGATTAAGGCCCTTATAAGAAGAGGTACCAGAGAGCTTGCTGTCTCCCAGACATGTAAGGACACGTGGGAAGTTGGCCATCTACACGCCAGGAATGAGAAACCAACCATGCTTGCCCCTTCATCTTGGACTTCTGGCCTCCAGGACTGTGAGATGATAAATTTCTATTGTTTCAGCCACCCAATCTATATATTTTGTTGTGGCAGCCTAAGTTAAAGCACCACGTCTTGCCTAAAGGTCAGGTTCAATAACCATTTTCTGCACCTTGTCTGAGAAATTTCTCTGAAGCATCCAAAGGCAGTTCAGTCTGCAGTCTGAGAAGTGCCAAGAAATTAACCAGTGCTCTCTCAACCCTCAAAGCTCTCAACCACTGGCTGGTGGTTTCTGACTCCCGGCCTCTGGATAATGACTCTGAGGGTGTGTTCTGCATCATTTATCATCCACATTGGTAGCTGGCTTGGTGATGGAGCTTTTTTTGGCTGCCTTCCCTTTGCTGTTATATCCTCACTCCTTGATAGGAATTTCCTGCACCTCTCAAACTACTGGTACTTGAATGCTTGCTCAAGGTCTACTTCTGTGGGAACACAAGACATGCTGAAACCTTCTCTTGGCCACTTGGTAAAAGGCTGTGGCTGGTTACCATGGGGAAATTGCAGGAGTCTGGAAACAAACACATGAGCAGCATCATTGTTGGAAAAAGATTTAAACACAGGATTAAGCTCTAATCCTTGGTGGGTTAACAGTATCTTTATTCTTTTTTCTTCTTGCCCAGAACACCTAGGCAACACATGCATGGTTGTATTGAATGTGCCTGTATTTACAGTGAATATTTTATTTTTCTGCTGGGTCATATAACAGCCTGTCCTATATAAGAGATTTCACTCAAGCAGGGGCAGGCCTTCTTCAGTCATCGTGCTGTAAGGGATGCTGCTTATTTGGTTGGTTTACTCTGGGTGCCATAATCTTAACTGCACTTGTTCATTGGAGGTGCTTTTAGAGGACATACTGACCCAGTCGGGTAGTTGTTGAAATATTCAAATAATTCCCTGTTCCTCCTAAGTAGCTTTCTTCCCCTGCCTTCTCCCTCCAAGCTGTTGAGACCCTCCTGAATGTTCTCACCATACGGATCTGACAACTGAAGTGTTGATGCCTGCACACCACTTTAAATTTCAGCACTACATTTAGGACAAATTAAGGAAAAAAATGGTGCTCTTAATGTAAGAATTTAAAACACATCCTTAGAATGAATCCACTCAATGAAATAAGTGCTATTTATTTTTACTTATCAATTAGCTTATTACCGACTGGCTAAAACATGAATATATATACATATGTATGAATGTATACACAATTATGTATATATATTTTGTGTATGTATATTATATACATATGCATATACATGTAATCACAAATATTTAACACATTCATAACTAGTGAGTATGCAGTATTATTCCCATTTCTGTAGTCTGATCCTGGGCCATCATCCTCTGATCTTCCTATTTATACCATATTGTCCCTTTTTTTGGTCAACTCTTAATACGCGTACAGGAAAGCTTAGCTTTAGCTTATTGAGTCTGGGCACCTAGCAGGATAGTGGGGTGGCCCCACTAGGAAACAGTACTGAGCTCAGGGTCTCTGCAGGTTGCTAAGAATCAGCTAACGGTGTCTTCTCTGTTCTGTTGTCTTGTGACTATCTTAGCAAAGATGGTCCATAAGATTCTTCATTAAAGTTCCTGAGAAATACCTGTAGCCTGTTATCCTGGGAATGGGTTTCTATCCACTATGGAGTTTAGTCTGATCTTTGTGAACTTGCTGATCTGTGCTGTGCCGTGGGAGGAGTTTATAGGATTTGGACAAGAAAAGAGCAACTTCTGGACTTGACAGTAACCTGGAAAAAGTCTTGTCTGGCACAAAGAACTTATGACACTTCTTTTGTGTTAATAGAAAATATTTGCTCTAGTGGCCTCTCAGTTTTCACGGTTTAATTGTATCAAGTCCGCTGTGTGTATGTTGTACTTTCAAATGCATCATCTTCTTTAATTTCCCCAACATCAGTGTGAATTAGGATGTTGGAAATTCTACATTTTACATTTACAGATGAGGAAATTGAAGTTCAAGTTTTTGCGGGCTGTATTTCAGTTCACCAGTATAAATGGCCAGATTAATAATGGCAAGAACAACAGCTTGAATGCTGTGTAAGAGCTTTGCTTTCTCGAGTCTCCTGGCATAAATGCAAACTCCTGAAGTTATGGCCGTACGTAGGCGATTTGTCTGAAAAATGATGCTCAAAGATAAAGATTTTAGAAATGATTGGTGGTTTGTAAACGTGATTTTAAAGATGCTGCTGGTAATTCAGCATCTGTTTCAGTTCTAATTACATGCTTCTGGCTGTATTCATTTCTCTTTATTTTTACTTCTTCATCATGCTACTTTTTTTTCTTGCTATTGATTTTCCTCTTTACTTTTGCACTTGTCTTAGGCAGGATCATATACTTAGAGCTTTTTGTTTTTTGGATTACTAGAAAGCCACTGAATGACCACAGTCCTCTTCCCCACTTGTACTTTGTTTCTGTGAAGTACACTGAAGACATTTTGAATTCATGGGGAAGATTTTTGGAGGTGGTGACCATACCTTATTCAATTTGAACCTCCTGGAGTATCTAACATGGTGTCATATGGGCATTGGGTACTTGCTTGTTGAATGAATGCTTAAAGGAGAGGAG
This sequence comes from Delphinapterus leucas, assembly GCF_059928025.1. Taxonomy (NCBI): domain Eukaryota; kingdom Metazoa; phylum Chordata; class Mammalia; order Artiodactyla; family Monodontidae; genus Delphinapterus; species Delphinapterus leucas. Next base: position 15,891,027 of record NC_143130.1, on the reverse strand, counting down.
AATAAGACCAATGATAAGAGTTTATATCCTTTTAATAAAAGGAGAAAAAGTACAGGAGTGACAATTTTAAAATGATGGAAAATTCATAAAAATTTGTTTATCATTATCGGGTTGTACATAAAATATTAAGTAGTCAAAATAAATTTAGGTTGATGTGACAAAATATATCAGCTTATATTCTATATAGAAAATGAAATACAATTTTTACGTACTCATGAGTCTAGTTATTGATGCACTCAAAAATGAACTATCTCTATGTGCCAGCCATTGTGATGCGTACTGTGGGTAGAAATAGATATGGCTTCTGTTTTCCTAGTTTATGGACTAGGATATAAAGAGAATAAATACCATCTGTGTGATATATAGGATTCTTTTGATTGTAAGCAGAACAAATGGAAAATCAACATGGTGGCAATAAAAGTGGTAGATGTGGGTAGGAATTTTTGCACATAACTGAAAAGTGGAGGTTATTTTTCAGACCTTCTAGGACCACTGGACTGCTGCTCTCCATTTCCCAACTTTGCTCACCTTGGGTAGTTTATCAGACAGATTTTCTCTATGTTTAGCTGAGATGACTCTGTACTGCAGGTTTACATGGTCCTTAGCACCAGTGATCTCAGAAGCAGATAAATGTTCCTTTCTCTCTTGTCCCAGCTCAGATGGCTTCTTATTGGACTGGCAATTACTATGGCTTGGAAGGACTGGTTATTCATGCCTGTGTTTGGAGCAGGTGATAGTTTATCCCCACACAAAACATTTAAATTTTGTTCTTCGTGATGGAAAGCATTCATATTTGAGAAGAAGGAAGGAGGGATGATAGGCAGACAAAAATAATATTATAATATATAGTATTTATTATACTGTAAATTCTAGTATATAAATACTATATTCACTATAAATACTGGTGAAAATATACAAATTATTTATTTGAAGGAATAGAATACAATTGTATAAAGTCAAGTCAATGCACGGGCTGGGCCCGTGAGCCATGTCCGCTGAGCCTGTGCATCTGGAGCCTGTGCTCTGCGATGGGAGAGGCCACAACGGTGAGAGACCCGCGTACCGCAAAAAAAAAAAAAAAAAAAAGCATTAAATAAGCCTCAGAAAATGGGGAGGTCTGCCAAATTCAGGAATGAGAAGACTTAATATCATTAATAATTCAGTTTTTCCCAATCTGCTTATAGAGTCCATAAAGGGCCAATAAATATCGCAACAGAGTTATTCATGGAGCTGGACAAACTAATTTTCTTGTTTATAAGGAAGAACAAAGGGTCAAAAGTCAAAACACTCCAAAAAAAATTACTTGCATTACCCTATATCAAGATTCTTTGGAGCTATAGTAATTATGACCTTGTGGTGTTAGTGCATAGGTAGACACATTGAATAATGAAAAAGGATAGAATGACTAGAAATAGACCATGCATACTTGGCACTTGATATTTGGCAGAGGTGACAAAACAGATTTATAGTGGAGATACTATTTCATAAATGAGATTGGGAAAATGGGTTAACTATATGAAAACATAAAATTGCATCCTTCCATTGCACCATACTAAAAATTCAACCCCTAATGGATTGAAGACATAAATATCAAAAGTAAAGATTTAAAACTTTTAGGAGAAAATATAAGGAAATTCCCTGTTGTCTTTAGCAGAACTTCTTTTTACTAAAAACACCTTGAAGAGCCTCAAAAGGGAGGCTACCACCTAGGAAGAAATATTTATATTACAAATACCTGACAAAGTACTAGTAACCAGATTATTTAATTAACTGCTACTAACCATTAAGAACACAAAACAGCACAGCATAAAAATGGGTAAAATTGTTCTTGCTTCAGCAGCACATATACTAAAAATGGGTAGAATATATGAATAAATATTTGACAGAAGGAGAAACTCATACTGGCATTAATTGAGAAGGCTGACAATTGCCAGTGTTAGAGAGATGGATTAGCTGAAACCTTTATACATTGCTGGTAGCTTATATGCTGTTAGTAAAACTACTTAAAAACATTGGCCATTCTATTTTAATCCCTTACCCTATAATGCAGCAATTCCAATCCTAGCTATATATTCAAGAGAACATTTTACTCACATGCTCCAAGAAAAATAAAAAATAATGTTCCTATTCTTAAGAGCAAAAAATTGGGGGGAAAAATCTAATTTTTTATCAAAGAGTGATAAATTATGCAATGTTCCCACTATCGAATACTTCAACTATGAATAACAGCATAGATAATATTTGTTGTATAGTTTTGAAAGAAGAAATCAAGTCCCAGAAGACTATGTGCTGGATATAGAGTTCAAAAACAGGAAACACTAAGCAACATATTGTTTGGCATCTATAGAGGGATTAGCATTAATTTAGATTAGTTGTTATCTCCAGGAGGGGTTTAAAGGGAGAGAAAGAGAGATGGGATAGAAGAGGAGCTTGTAGGTAGATTTAAGTTATTGTTAATTTACTAGTTCTTAGTTTGAGTTGTAAATTAAAATTGGTCATTATATTTTTTAAATTGGCTAAATGTAAGGCCATGCATAGGTTGATAATGACCAATAACCAAGGATTAATTAAATCCAGTCTTGGATTTTGGTTGCACAGCTGAAAAGATGATAAAGTCATTCACAGGGAAGCCGGAAAGAAGACCAGATTGAAAAATAAAAGACCTGTATTGAATTTTAATGTGTCTAGTTCCTTATCACTAAGGAAATTGTTGTGGTATCGTTTAATCAGAGTGACTAAGATAATTTTTGCAGTGTTCCTTTTCTTTCTGTTTCTTCATGGTACACGTTGTCTTATTTCTTTTTTTTTCTTTACTATGATGTACACTATTTTATTCAGGACCCATATCACTAACTTTGTTCGTACATATTTTATTTGTGAGATGATCTCTACATATGGAAGAGGGTCCCAGACTGAACTAATGCTAGCCTATAAATGATACTCAGATGTGTCTGAAAACTAATAGGGAATGTGTGTTAAAATCCTACTTGCCTGAGGGACTGAGATGCTTCCTTACGAACTGTTCCAAAAGGCAGAGCAAGTTAGGCAGAAAATCTTGACCTGCCACCAATTAGAGCAGTTGTCATGTGTGGGGTGATACTAAATACATCATGGTGTCTGTTACTTGAATCTGGCTTCTGTGATTTACATGTGTGTTTTAGGGAATGGGAAATCTGAAAATCTTTTATAAAAGAGGAAGTCTGTGTTAAGGAAACAGAATGGTTTGAGTTGATATATAAGTATTCTGGTACAAATACATAGAAATACTGGATACAATACAGTACAGCACAATACACTTTTTAAATATTATCAAGTTCAAGAAACAAGGTAGGGGAGGCATTTCCAGATGCAAAAGACAAAAATGAAAGGAATAGTTGCAAATTATAGTTGATGTTAAAACAATCCATGAGGCATTAGACCTGGATGTTGACCTTTGGGGAAGGAGGTTCTAATTTTAACCAGAATATGGGGACAGGGCTTATGGCCCTGGTTCTGCACTGAGTGGAGAGCTGCAACCAGTTTTATTTGTGTGAAGTTGAATTCTTGGAAGTGTTTTCCAGTCAGTGAGCTAGAGTAGAAAAACTAAGGACCATGGCTAAGTAGTGATATGTCAGATGCTCAGTAAAAAAAAAAGTTACAGAATTTCCATCAGAGAAGTCAAACATCAAGATACGGAAGTGAGATCTGACTTTACACAATATACTTGCTGTGCGAAATCCAAGCTAAACTGTAAACATAAACATTAGTCCGGAGGTGGAAAAATATCAAAATCTTCAGAAAAATAAGGGGAAAACATTGTATATATGGACATATGCATGAAGTAGAGCACACTGGACTCTCACAATAAAAACCTTGCATTAAAGGTTATCTCACAATTAAAAAATTATAAACCTTACAAGGAAGGGAACTATCAGAAGGTAAAGTCAACAGATAAAATAAGGGGAGAATTGATGCTCTCAAGATTATAAATAAAATTCTAAGAATACAACATGTTTGAAATTCTTCAAGCAGTAAAAAATAAATTGTAACTATAGTGAAGAGCACAACACGATGAAGAAAGAATAGACAGTATTGTTATAAGTATCAACCAGAACATCTAGAAATGAAAAATATGTTCATTATAATTAACAACCTGACAAAACCTGAAATTAACAATCTGATGGTTTTAGAGAATATTAGACAATGCTGTAGAGAGAATTGGTAAATTAGAAGATATAGCTAAGGGATTCAGAATAGACTCCAGAAAGACAAAGAAATGAAAAAATATGAAAGATTTAAAAGTATAAATGTTGTACATAGATCACCAAATACAATCAATTAAGTCTACAAGGAGAAAATAGAGACTAAGAGAGAGAGACAGATTTAGTAAGAGATAATTGGTAGAAATTTTCTTGAATGAACAAGAATCTAAACTGAAGACACTTACTGATTCATAAATAGAATAAATAAAACAGATCCTACCTAGATACATTGCAATAGAACACTAGGCATATGAGAAAACTTAAAAGCAATCAGAGAAAAGACAATTATTTTTAAAATGACAAATATATCAAAAACAGACTTTTAACTCTAGAATCTCCCAGCAGGAACAATATCTTTGGAAGTTGGAAACTAAAACTCAAAACCTTTTAATTACAGATAATTGCCAGAAGTGCTGATAAAGACTGCGCTTCAATAAGCAGGACCTTGAACCCAGAAGTAAGTGGGGTTCAAGAAGCAATCATGTGTAAGGAGAACTGGTATTTACCAGTTCATTATATGAGTAATTCTGTACAGTTATTGGTTACAACAAAAGGCAGTAAGAATTACCCCAACAATAACAATAAATGTAGTGATAACTAATTTTGAGATTAAATATTTTAAAAATAAATCACTGAGATAAATAAAAATATGTATACTAACTTAAATAGTATGCAATCAGGTCAGGATGTTGTGAAGGGAAAAACCAGTGGGAAAATAACATTCAATACTGTATGGTTGCAAGCAATAAAATCATTTACGCTAGTAAAACAGAAAATGCCATCAAAAATTATAAAGAAAATGAGAAATTACAGGTAAAGAGTTTTAGGAATGCAAATGACTCACAAACACTCTGAAGATTTCAGAAGCAATGAGAAAATATCATGGATAGCTTTTTTTTCTCACAAATTTGAAGACAGATGAAATAAACAACTTTCTAGAAAAACATGCATTACAAAAACTTGTCATGAAGAAAGAGAAAACCATGAATAAACCAACATCTTTTTTTTAAAAAATAAATTTATTATTTTTATTCTTGGCTGTGTTGGGTCTTCATTGCTGTGCGCGGGCTTTCTCTAGTTGCGGCGAGCGGGAGCTACTCTTCATTGTGGTGCGCGGGCGCCTCATTGCGGTGGCTTTTCTTGTTGCGGAGCATGGGCTCTAGGTGCACGGGCTTCAGTAGTTGTGGCATGTGGGCTCAGTAGTTGTGGCATGTGGGCTCAGTAGTTGTGACTCACGAACTCTAGAGTGCAGGCTCAGTAGTTGTGGCACATGGGCTTAGTTGCTCCACGGCATGTGGCATCTTCCCGGACCAGGGCTCAAACCCGTGTCCCCTGCATTGGCAGGCAGATTTTTAACCACTGCACCACCAGGGAAGCCCCCAACATCTTTTTAAAATAAAATTTAAATTGATATTTAGAAATTTACTCATAAAGAACATGCTGATACAAACTTATGTAAACTTCAATTTAAAAAAACTTACACATTTAAAGGGCTATTATTATCTTGAAAAAATTATGACAAGTTGAATTACAAATTTAATAAGCTAACAGTTACTGTTTTTATGTGCCAGATAGTTTTCTAAATGCTTTACATAGATTAACTCATTACCATCCTCAAATCCTAAATCAAATATTAGTGAACATAATTCAGCAATATGTTAGAAGAATACATGATGGCCAAATAGAATTATCTCAAAAAATTAAGAATGATTTTACTTTAACATTAGATAATCTATCAGTATGGTGTTCTACATTAATATAAGAAGGGAGAAAATCATGTAATCTATAGATATAGATCATTGATAAAAATTATTTTTCGGCCCCCTCTACAGTTTGGTATGGCCACATTCTGGGTAATAGCTTATAATCATCTGGGATCCTTTCCTGGAAACAGCAGATTCATGTCTTTCTCCTTCTCTTCTTTGGTCCTTCCTCCATCCTACTCTTTGGATGTTGCCATCTTGGACTGTGAGATTGAGACCAGCTGTGACAGTCAACAGCATAAAGGAAGCTGGGTCTCCAGACACCCTGGAGCAGTGTTTGTCTAATAATTTTTTGATCACAGATGACTAAATAATTACTCAATAGGTTCTGGGAAATTTGTGATTTTCACATCGTATACACTGAAAGGAAAAATCAGAATGGTTAACACCTAAGAAATGCATCTACTGAGCCATGGTTTTACTCTGTGCTGAAGCCATTTACTCTGAGAGACGGATGTTTCTGTCTTTGTGATATTATACCTTCAACTTGGAGGACTTTTATGTAGAGATAATATAGACTAGCATACATTCTTATTTCAAATTTATTTGACTTCCTTAAAGCAACCATTGACATCTAAAATAATAATTTCCATAATAATTCCCAAGATTGAATTTTCAACAGCAAAGAGAGCAATTTGTTTCCCCAAATAGTAGAACATGAAAACAGAACATCCAAGTTTAATAACTGGTAAACTGCAACTTAGATAAAAACCACCAACAGACTGATTACTTTAAATTGAAAGTCACTATCAATGTTGTTTTTGATTCTTTTATAACACTAACTCAACCCTTATCCTCATCTTGATCTTCCCTGTGGTTATAATTAGTGCTGTGGATTTATTAGGCCAAGGTTCAGACACAAGAAACAAAGATAAAGCAACATATATTTGAACTTTGATCTGCTGCTGCTTCTTGGTGATAAAATCTTAGTTTTACTAAGTGGCGAGTGAAATGACACCAGGCAAAAAAATAGCATGTGTCAGTGGGAAGGAGAAATGATAAAAGAAAGCTATTAAGAAGCAGTCAAGAGCTATCCAGAAAATTCAAGAAATTGTTAACACCATTTCAGCCAAAGAATTCTTTCTTTGCATATATTAAGGCTAATATTTCAAAGTATAATCCTGATTGTACACAAAGTAACTATTTCAATCTCTTACAAATAAATGGTTTGGTAAAAAGGAATGGTAGTTTGAAATTATAGGTTACTTTTTACTGAAAATTAAGATATTATTTTCTTCCTTTTCCCCCTGTATCCCTAATTAGCACAGGCAATTGTAAAAGAGTTATAGCAGGTGTTAAGGTGATTTTTGGGACTCAATGTAAATGTTCTAATAGTTTTGTGACACTTCCTGGTCCTCAAATATAAAGTTAAGGAAAAATATATTTATTATGGAGAGGATTGAAATACCTCAGAGTTTTTACTTGGCCTTATATTTCTAGTTTCAGATATCTATTGATTCTGTTTTCAGTCTAGATTTAGAAGAAAGAAGTAGTATTGCAGAAGCTCCTCCCAAATAAGCTTTCAATTCCAGCTTAGTTTTTAATCTGTAAATGCCATATCATGCAAATCTCATTTTAATCTCAAGCACCCAGAAGCTGCCACTTATAGAACACTAAAAATTTCAACCAATGTCCAATTTGCAGCATGAAATGAGCTATTAATACAGAAACAGCAAATGGCATATGAAAAGCTGGAGTAAGATAATGTGTCATGCATTAACAAATAGGGTAATATACATTTTTCTAGTGCCTCAAAATGGAAATGGAATATGAAATAATGAGAAATAAAACATGTTTTGTTCAGCCTTAAAAAATAGAGTGGAATGACTAAAATGACAATGAAACCTTTGAGAGAAATAAGTTTACAACAAATAAAATACTGGTCTAAAAATAAAAATAACTAAAAAAAAGAAAATACTCACCTATATAGCTGAGAATAAAACAAGGACTTTGTAAGATGTTAAAGGACTCAAAAAGTCATGGATAGGAGATAAAATAAATCCTCATTATTCACAGATATCATATTTGCAAATTTTCCTACTTGCCAAAGATTATTTGTAACCCCCAAATTAATACTTACTATGCATTTGTCGTCATTTGTGGAAATGCAGAGTGGTGAAATATTTGAGTTGGCTGAAGCTCATGTTCTCAACTGAAGTTGAACAGGTGATGTTCTTCCTTCTTGGTTCAGCTGTCAAACTGTAAACAAAACAAAACAATAAAAACGCTTTTCATGGTCTCTTTAGTACCAAGTCTTACTCAATGTCACTAGTCGTCAGGGAAGTGCAAATGAAAACCACACCTGTTAGGATGACTGGGTGGAAATGCAAAATGGTACCACTGCTATGCAAAATGATATAGAGTTATCACATTTTTGTGCTTTTTTTTCTTTTCTTTAAACATCTTTAATGGAGTATAATTGCTTTACAATGGTGTGTTACTTTCTGCTGTATAACAAAGTGAATCAGCTATACATATATATACATCCCCATATCTCCTCCCTCTTGTGTCTCCCTCCCACCCTCCCCATCCCCCCCTCTAAATGGACACAAAGCACGAGCTGATCTCCCTGTGCTATGCGGCTGCTTCCCAAGAGCTATCTATTTTACATTTGGTAGTATAAATAAGTCCATGCCACTCTCCACTTCGTCCCAGCTTACCCTTCCCCCTCTCTGTGTCCTCAAGTCCATTCTATACCTCTGTGTCTTTATTCCTGTCCTGCCTGTAGGTTCTTCAGAATGACTTTTTTTTTTTAGATTCCTTATATGTGTGTTAGCATACGGTATTTATCTTTCTCTTTCTGACCTACTTCATTCTGTGTGACAGACTCTAGGTCCATTCACCTCACTACAAATAACTCAATTTCGCTTCTCTTTATGGCTGAGTAATACTCCATTGAATATATGTGCCCCATCTTCATTATCCATTCATCTGTCTGTGGGCACTTAGGTTGCTTCCATGGCCTGGTTATTATAAATTGAGCTGCAATGAACATTGTGGTACATGACTGTTTTTGAATTATGGTTTTCTCGGGGTATACGCCCAGTAGTGGGGTTGCTGGGTCGTATGGTAGTTCTGTTTTTAGTTTTTTAAGGAAGCTCCATCCTGTTCTCCATAGTGGTTGTATCAATTTACATTCCCACCAACAGTGCAAGAGGGTTCCCTTTTCTCCTCACCCTCTCCAGCATTTATTGTTTGTAGATTATTTGATGATGGCCATTCTGACTGGTGTGAGGTGATACGTCATTGTAGTTTTGATTTGCGTTTCTCTAATGATTAATGATGTTGAGCATCCTTTCATGTATTTGTTGGCAATCTGTATATCTTCTTTGGAGAAATGTGTATTTAGGTCTTCTGCCCATTTTTGGATTGGGTTGTTTGTTTTTTAGATACTGAGCTGCATGAGCTGCTTATATATTTTGGAGATTAATCCTTTGTCAGTTGCTTCGTTTGCAAATATTTTCTCCCATTCTGAAGGTTGTCCTTATATCTTTTTTATGGTTTCCTTTGCTGTGCAAAAGCTTTGAAGTTTCATTAGGTCCCATTTGTTTGTTTTTGTTTTTATTTCCATTTCTCTAGGAGGTGGGTCAAAAAGGATCTTGCTGTGATTTATGTCATGGAGTGTTCTGCCTATGTTTTCCTCTAAGAGTTCTATAGTGTCTGGTCTTATATTTAGGTCTTTAATCCATTTTGAGTTTCCTTTTGTGTATGGTATTAGGGAGTGTTCTAATTTAATTCTCTTACATGTAGCTGTCTAGCTTTCCCAGCACCACTTACTGAAGAGACTGTCTTTTCTCCATTGTATATTCTTGCCTCCTTTATCAATGACAAGGTGACCATATGTTCGTGGGTTTATCTCTGGGCTCTCTATCCTGTTCCATTGATCTATATTTCTGTTTTTGTGCCAGTACCATGCTGGCTTGATGACTGTAGCTTTGCAATATAGTCTGAAGTCAGGGAGCCTGATTTCTCCAGCTCCGTTTTTCTTTCTCAAGATTGCTTTTGCTATTCAGGGTCTTTTGTGTTTCCATACAAATTGTGAAATTTTTTGTTCTAGTTCTGTGAAAAATGCCATTGGTAGTTTGATAGGGATTGCATTGAATCTGTGGATTGCTTTGGGTAGTAGAGTCATTTTCACAATGTTGATTCTTCCAACCCAACATCATGGTATATCTCTCCATCTGTTTGTATCATCTTTAATTTCTTTCATCAGTGTCTTATAGTTTTCTGCATAGTGGTCTTTTGTCTCCTTTGGTAGGTTTATTCCTAGGTATTTTATTCTTTTTGTTGCAGTGGTAAATGGGAGTGTTTCCTTAATTTCTCTTTCATATTTTTCATTGTTATTGTATAGGAATGCAAGAGATTTCTGTGCATTAACTTTGTATCCTGCTACTTTACCAAATTCATTGATTAGCTCTAGTAATTTTCTGGTAGCATCTTTAGGACTCTCTATGTATAGTATCATGTCATCTGCAAACAGTGACAGTTTTACTTCCTCTTTTCTGATTTGGATTCCTTTTATTTCTGTTTCTTCTCTGATTGCTGTGGCAAAAACTTCCAAAATTATGTTGAATAGTAGTGGTGAGAGTGGGCAACCTTGTCTTGTTCCTGGTCTTAGAGGAAATGGTTTCAGTTTTTCACCATTAAGAATGATGTTGGCTATGTATTTGTCATACATGGCCTTTATTATGTTGATGTAAGTTCCCTCTATACCTACTTTCTAGAAGGTTTTTATCATAAATGGGTGTTGAATTTTGTCAAAAGATTTTTCTGCATCTATTGATATGATTATGTGATTTTTCTCCTTCAGTTTGTTAATATGGTTTTTCTCCTTCAATTTGTTAATATGGTGTATCCCATTGACTGATTTGCATATATTGAATAATGCGTACATTCCTGGGATAAACCCCACTTGATCATGGTGTATGATCCTTTTAATGTGCTGTTGGGTTCTGTTGGCTAGTATTTGGTTGAGGTTTTTTGCATCTATATTCATCAATGATATTGGTCTGTAATTTTCTTTTTTTGTAGTATCTTTGTCTGGTTTTGGTATCAGGATGATGGTGGTCTCATAGAATGAGTTTGGGAGTGTTCCTTCCTGTGCCATTTTTTGGAAGAGTTTGAGAAGGATGGGTGTTAGCTCTTCTCTAAATGTTTGATAGAATTCACCTCTGAAGCCATCTGGTCCTGGGCTTTTGTTAGTTGGAAGATTTTTAATCACAGTTTCAATTTCATTACTTGTGATTGGTCTGTTCATATTTTCTGTTTCTTCCTGGTTCAGTCTTGGAAGGTTATACCTTTCTAAGAATTTGTCCATTTCTTCCAGGTTGTCCATTTTATTGGCATGTAGTTGCTTGTATTAGTCTCTTAGGATGCTTTGTATTTCTGCAGTGTCAGTTGTTACTCTCCTTTTTCATTTCTATTTCTACTGACTTTAGTCTTCCCGTTTTTTTCTTGATGAGTCTGGCTAATGAATTATCAATTTTGTTTATCTTCTCAGAGAAACAGCTTTTAGGTTAATTGATCTTTGCTATTGTTTCCTTCATTTCTTTTTCCTCTGATCTTCATGATTTCTTTCCTTCTGCTAACTTTGGTGGTTTTTTGTTCTTCTTTCTCTAATTGCTTTAGGTGTAAGGTTAAGTTGTTTATTTGAGGTGTTTCTTATTTCTTGAGGTAGGAGTGTATTGCTGTAAACTTCCCTCTTAGAACTGCTTTTGCTGCATCCTATAGGTTTTGGGTTGTCGTGTTTTCGCTGTCATTTCTTTCTAATTATTTTTTGATTTCCTCTTTGATTTCTGCAGTGATCTCTTGGTTATTTAGTAGTGTATCCATTAGCCTCCATGTGTTTGTATTTTTTACAGATATTTCCCTGTGACTGATATCTGGTCTCATAGCATTGTGGTTGGAAAAGTTACTTGATACGCTTTCAATTTTCTTAACTTTACCAAGGCTTGATTTATGACCCAAGATATGATCCATCCTGGAGAATGTTCCATGAACAGTTGAGAAGAAAGTGTAATCTGTGGTTTTTGGATGGAATGTCCTATAAATATCAATTAAGTCCATCTTGTTTTATGTATCATTTAAGGCTTGTGTTTCCTTATTTACTTTCATTTTGGATGATCTGTCTATTGGTGAAAATGGGGTGTTAAAGTCCCTTACTAAGATTGTGTTACTGTCGATTTCCCCTTTTATGGCTGTTAGCATTTTCCTTATGTATGGAGGTGCTCCTATGTTGGTGCATAAATAATTACAACTGTTATATCTCCTTCTTGGATTGACCCATTGATCATTGCATAGTGTCCTTCTTTGTCTCTTGTAATAGTCTTTATTGTAAAGTCTATTTTGTCTGATATGAGAATTGCTACTCCAGCTTTCTTTTGAGTTCCATTTGCATGGAACATCTTTTTCCATCCCCTCACTTTCAGCCTGTATGTGTCCCTAGGTCTGAAATGGGTGTCTTGTAGACAGCATATGTATGGGTCTTGTTTTTGTATCCATTCAGCCAGTCTGTGTCTTTTGGTTGGAGCATTTAATCCATTTACATTTAAAGTAGTTATATATGTTCCTATTACAATTTTCTTAATTGTTCTGTGTTTGTTTTTGTAGGTCTTTTCCTCCCCTTGTGTTTCCTGCCTAGAGAAGTTCCTTTAGCATTTGTTGTAGAACTGGGTTAGTGGTGCTGAATTCTCTTAGCTTTTGCTTATCTGTAAAGGTTTTACTTTTTCCTTTGAATCTGAATGATATCCTTGCTGGATAGAGTAGTCTTTGTTTTAGGTTTTTCCGTTTCATCACTTTAAATATGTCCTGCCACTCTCTTCTGGCCTGCAGAGTTTCTGCTGAAAGATCAGTTGTTAACCTTATGGGGATTCCCTTGTATGTTAATTGTTGCTTTTCCCGTGCTGCTTTTAATATTTTTTCGTTGTATTTAATTTTTGATAGTTTGATTAATGTGTGTCTTGTGTGTTTCTCCTTGGATTCGTCCTGTATGGGACTCTCTGTGCTTCCTGTACTTGATTGACTACTTCCTTACCCATATTAGGGAAGTTTTCAGCTATAATCTCTCCAAATATTTTCTCAGTCCCTTTTTTTTCTCTTCTTCTGGGACCCCTATATTTCGAATGTTGGTGCGATAAATGTTCTCCCAGAAGTCTCAAAGCTTGTCCTCAATTCTTTTCATTCTTTTTTATTTATTGTGCTCTGTTGTAGTTATTTCCACTATTTTATCTTCCGGGTCACTTATCCGTTTTTCTGCCTCAGTTATTCTGCATTGATTCCTTCTAGAGAACTTTTAATTTCATTTATTGTGGTGTTCATCATTGTTTGTTTGCTCTTTAGTTCTTCTCAGTTCTTGTTAAACATTTCTTGTATTTTCTCCATTCTATTTCCAAGATTTTGGATCACCTTTACTATCATTACTGTGAATTATTTTTCAGGTAGACACCTATTTCCTCTTCATTTGTTTGGGTGGTGGGTTTTTACCTTGCTTCTTTATCTGCTATGTATTTCTCTGTCTTCTCATTTTGCTTAACTTGCTTTGTTTGGGGTCTCCATTTCATAGGCTGCGGGTTCATAATTTCCATCATTTGTGGTGTCTGCTCCCAGTGGGTAAGGTTTGTTCAGTGGGTTGTGTAGGCTTCCTGGTGGAGGGGACTGGTGCCTGTGTTCTGGTGGATGAGGCTGGGTCTTGTCTTTCTGGTGGACAGGGCCATATCTGGTGGTGTGTTTTGGGGTGTCTTTGAACTTGTTATCATTTTAGGCAGCCTCTCTACTAGTTGGTGGGTTTGTTTTCTTGTCTTCCTAGTTGTTTTGCATGGGGCATCCAGCACTGGAGCTTGCTGGCCGTTGGGTGGAGTTGGGTCTTAGCTTCAGAAAGAGATCTCTGGGAGAGCTTTTGCTGTTTGATATTACTTGGGGCCAGGGTGTCTCTGGTAGACCAATGTCCTGACCTTGGGTCTCCCACCTCAGAGGCTCAGGCCTGATACCTGGCCAGAGCACCAAGACCCTGTCAGCCACACAGTTCAGAAGAAAAGGGAGAAAAAAGAAAGAAAACAAATAATTAAAATAAAATAATGTTATTAAAATAGAAAAGAATTATTTAAAAATAAAAGATAAAAAAGTAATAATAAAAAGAAAGAGAGAAAGAAAGAAGAGAGCAAGCAGGCCAAAATACCAGTCCTCCAATGATAACAAGCACTAAAAACTATACTAAAAAAAAAAAGAAAAACAACAAATCCCCCCAAATGAACAGTCAGAACCCTAGGACAAATGACAAAAAGCAAAGCTTTTTGGAAGTCTGAGGTCTTCTGTCAGCATTCAGTAGGTGTTTTGTAGGAGTTGTTCCACAAGTAGATGTAGTTTTGATGTATTTGTGGGGAGTAAGGTGATCTCCACCTCTTACTCCTCTGCCCTCTTGAAAGCACCCTTCATGATCCGGACCCTCTCCTAGAGGTCCGTGTGGAAATCCGTCTTGGATAGAGTGAGTTCCATTTTTGTGCTTTTTGTTGATGACTTCGTTGTTTAAAATTGGCCCCAAGGATAGTGCTGAAGTACTGCCTACTATGCACAAGTGCAGGAAGGCAGTGGTGTGTCTTATGGACAAAATACGTGTGTTAGATAAGTTTCTTTCAGGCATGAGTTCTAGTGTTAATGAATCAACTTTTAGCTGTGAGTTCAGTGTTAATGAATCAACAATATATGTAACAACAGTATGTATACATACAGAATTTTTCCTTGACTCATGGAGTGAGTTGCAAGTTATATTTAGGGAGAAAAAGAATGAAGACCCGATGGGGACTTTAATAGATGACTTTTGATTTTGCCATTGGGTATTTATTTTTCTCTGGAGAGAATACACCTGTTATCTTCTGGAGAACCATATATTCCTCTCTACCTAGAAAAAAAAAATCGAACTGTGCTTTTCGTTACACTCAGTACCTTTACGTCTGGTCACCAAATGTGTGCATTTTTTCTCACATCAACCAATTTTTAATACCAGCTGGGTGTCCTACAATTCATTTCTGATACTACCTACTGGAATTAGTGTCAAATCCCTCAAGGTAAGGGCTTTGAAGTCTCAGGTTGTCACCTGTACTTCTGACCAATTTGCCATAAACTGGAGGTCTTGGGAACCTTGGGTTTGTTAATTTACTAGTGCAGCTCATAGAACTCAAGGAAATACTTATAGTTTACCAGTTTATTATAATAAAGGATACAGATGAAGAGCCATATGAAGAGATACCTAAGCTAAGGTCTGAAAAGGTCCTGAACATGGGAACTTTGGGAACTTCTGTCCCCATGAAGTTGGGGTGTGCCACCTCCTGGCAAGTGGATTTGTTTCTTAACCTGACAGCTCTCTGAACTCCATACTTTTAGGATTTTTATGGAGGCTTCATTATATAGGCATGATCAATTTTTAACTCAATTTCTTGCTCCTCTCCCCACTCTAGAAATGGGGGTAGGCCTGAAAGTTCCAAGCTTCAAATCATGGCCTGATCTCTGATGACCAGCCCCTTTCCACGAATCCACCGAGAGTCACCTCATTGGAACAAAAGATGCTTCTAACACCAAGGAAGTATCAAGAGATTTAGGAGCCCTGTGTCACATACTCCTGTCACTCAGGAAATTTCAAGGGTTTTAGGAGCTCTGTGTTAGGAAATTAGGAAACGGAATCAAAGACCAAATATTAATAGGAACCTGGGGCAGAGACTAGGTGCTCAAGTAGTAGACCTTTAACTCAGTCTTGGCCCCTCTGAACACCACATTTCACTGGCCAAAGGGATTGATTTAATGATGGACTTGAAACCACATCAGAGCCAAGAACATGTCTACTGGGACTGTTGGCGGAGAGACGTGTGTGCTTTCATTGTTCCATTTAGCTCCCTGTAGTCAAGAAGAATGGCTGTCTTAGCCAAGGATAAAATCTGAGAATGAAGCCAATCCAGGGAAAGACAGATCGGAGAGAAGGAAACTGAGTCCTGTGACAGTGCTTCACATTCTGGATTGGACTTTTCAGCCGTCTTAGCAATAGCTTCCTTTTTTAAATGAAAAATACTAATTTTATTCAGATTTTTAAATTTCACAACTAAGAGTACTAATAGCTACAGATACCCAACTATTGCCAGTCCCAAATTTCAGAGCTGATGAATGCTTTAGCATCAAATCTCACATGTTGCCTTGCTTAGCATAATATAGATGGAAGTGGGCAGTGATTTATTTTTGAAGGAGGAATGTACTAGGAATCCTTCCTAACCTGTGGAGAGTTTGTGGTTGGCCCTATAAAGGCCCAGTAAACATAGAATAGTACCAAGGAGATGCTCAAATACTACTTCAGTATTAGCTTATACATTTTCCCCGTTATTCAAATTTCTGTTTAAGACTGAAAATATTTTAAATAAGATACAACACTTTTCACCTTGGCTTAGAATATTTTGACAACAAATATACATCAGAGGCAGTTCCATTGTGTTTTAAAAATGCTTTTCTATTTTGAAAGAAAAAACGCTGACTTCTCCATTCATTAAGTTAAAATAGATTGAATTAGCCGTAAACAATATGGGCAAAAATCAAACGATCATGTCTGTAATGTTGCATTAGTTGTCTCCGTGGGAAGGTTCAAATACAGCTGCTCTTGAGTTCTAAGATGCTTTGTATAAGAAAGTTGAAGCTTGTGTACTGTAAAAGATTTCACGCATAACTATACCAAATTGGTTCTGCTTTTTTACCTTTAGTGTCTGTTAGCAGAATGTGATATAGCATTCAGTAACCTTCCTAGTAGGGCCTATACTGTATATTTGGGTTACCAATCAAGGTGATTGAATCAATACATCTAGGTCTTATCTGATAAAATTGACAAGCAGACCTGTGCCCTTGAGAGACATTTTGTAACTTTGACCTTTAATGTGAAAAAGCAAATTGTGCTTCTTTGGTTTTGGAATTTACCTTGTCATAAACCAGTCAGGGCTCTCTCTATCACATTAGTCTTAGCACAAATTCGTTTTCAAAAATATATATATTCAGAAAACCAAAAATGTCTTTAAAGTCATTTGGAAAATATGGGCAAGTACAGAAAATGGGAACTACTTGGTATCCCAATAAGCCATCCATTTCTTAAAAGATCATTCTACTGTGAAATTCACAGACATTCATCAGCTTTTAAGGATATGTTGTTTCTTAAAGGTGGGAGTGGAGAGATGAAGATTAGCTACATTACATCAATAATAATCTAAAGGTGATGCCTGGATGAGTCTCAAAAACAATGTATTAACTCAGCAAATGTGAACTCTAGAAAAGAGCTCAAAAAATGAATTCAATTCTCTATTTCTTTACACATTCATAATTCTTCTCCACCAGTGGAATGGAATAAATTGTCTATGGACACATAGACTCATAGAATAAACAACAGAATTAGGAGAGAGCATAGAAATAATTTGGTCCAGCTTCTCATTTTAGAGACAGGAAATTAAGCTCATTTAAAATAAAATGAAAACCTGGGAAAGAACTTTAAGCATTTAAATTGTTTTCCTTATTTTCTTTTATTTAAATTAAAAAATTTAATCAAAGAAATAGCTGGTCGTAATTTAAAAGTCAAGTAGTACCATAAGGATTATAATATTAAAAAGCAGTTCCCTGTCCCAACCCTCTGATATTGTTAATATAATATTGATAGTATGTAAATATTGTTGACAAGTGAACTACATTGCATCAGTAATAATGTTTGCTATGATGTACAGTTTTTTCCTTGGAAGATACTTTTTTTTTGGCTTTTGGCTTAGTTTTGGACCAAGCTGTAAAACTCCTCTCAATATAATCAACCTTTTTGAGAAAGGTTGCTTCCGTAGCAAATCTTTATTCTCCCCATATTTTTAATTGAGTGTTTAGTGTTAACGTTGAATTCTAGGTTAAAAATTTGTACTTCATAATTCCAGAGCACTGATACAATTGTTTTACCTTCTAGGTTTCTGGTTGAAAAGTCTCATGACATTCCAGCTCTCAATCCTTTGTGTATATATATACTTTTTTTTCTTCTGAAGACTTGTGGGACCTTTTAATAGCTATGGTATTCTGAAAATTCATTTTTTCTTTTTTAGTTAAAAATTACCTCTGGAATTACTGTATGTGTGTGTGTGTGTGTTTTGTGTAATGAGAATTTTTAAGATTTATTCTCTTACCAACTTTCAAGTATAAAATACAAGGTTGTTAACTATTGTCACCATGCTGTACAATAGATCCCCAGAAATTACGCATCTTATAACTGGGAGTTTGTACCTTTTGACCACTTTCTCCCATACCCCCACTCTTGGCAAGCAATAATCTAGTGTCTGTTTTTATGTGTTCAGTTTTGTAGATTCCATGTTTAAGTGAGATCACAAATTGAATTATTCTGTAATAATTCTGTCTGAATTATTTCACTTAGCATAATGCCCTTCAGTTTCATCCATGCTGATGCAAATAGCAGGATTTCCTTTATTCTAATGGCTGAATAATATTCCATTGTGTGTGTGTGTGTGTGTGTATCTTTATCAGTTACACATCTATGGACACTTAGGTTGTTTCCACGCCTTGGCTATTATAAATAATGCCACATGGGGAATACAGATGTCTCTTAGAGATAGTATTTTCATTTCCTTTTGATAAATACCCAGAGGTGGGATTGCTAAATCATGATATAGTTATATTTTTACCTTTCTGAGGAATATCCATACTGTTTTCTGTAATAGCTGCAACAATTTACATGAAGGACAACTTTTTCAGAAAAATATAATTCTTCTTTGAGTTTTTTTCTTTTATTTTAAATACATCTTCCCACCATCTCCTGGCCTACAAAGTTACTCCTGAGAAACCACTGATCATCTTATGGGGGGCCACCTTGTATGTGACAAGTCAGTTTTCTCTTGCTGCCTTCAGAATTTTGTTTGGTTTTGACTTTTGAATATCTAATTATAATGTGTGTCAGTGTAGATCTCTTCTGGTTCAAACTATTTGTGGTCTTTTGAGCCTCATGGATCTGAGTGTTCATTTTTCTCTACAAGTTTGGGAAATTTTCATCCATTATTTATTTAAATAGATTCTCTGTCCCTTTCTCTTCCTGTTCTTTATTCCAGGATTCCCGTAATAAGTGTATTGTTAGTTGTTTCCCATCAATCCCATAGGTTTTCTTCACTCTTCTTATCTTTTTCTTTTTTTAAAAAAAAATTTTTTTTTCCTTTGCTCCTGTGGATAATTTCAAATGATCTGTCTTCAAGTTTACTGGCTCTTTCTTCTTCGTTGAGTCTGTTGTTGAAATTCTTCAGTTCAGCCACTGTGTTATTCATCTCTAGGGTTTTTTTTTTTTTTTTTTTTGGTTTCTATTTCTTTGTCTAAACTGTTATTTTGTTAATGCATTGTTTTCCTAATTTTCTTTAGTTGTCTGTGTTCTTGTAGTTCCCTGAACTTCTTTAAGAGAATTATTCTGAATTCTTTTTCAGTTTATAGATCTTTATTTCTTTAGGGTCTGTTATTAGGGCTTTATTAGTTACCTTCAGTGGTGTAATGTTTGCCTGATTTTCATAATACTAATTTTACATATATTTACATATATTTTACTAATATATTTATTTTATATATTTATATTTTATATATTTATATTATATATTTATGTAATATAATATATTTTATATATTATATATTACATATATTTTACTAATATACATAATAATAATTTTCAAAAAAATAATATATCTTTGCACTGGTGTTTGCATTTTAGTAAGTGGTCTTTTTCCCCGAGACTTTATGGGTTCACTTCAGCAGGGACATACTCTCACCATTAACTCAGCTTGGGGTACTGTTGTTTCATCTGGTAGCGTCTGTGGGCAGGTGAGTCTTGCTATTTGGGTACTTAGTTGGGCAAGGCCACAGCCTGTGATTTGATTTCGGGGGGTGGGGGAGGGAGTGCTGCTAGTAGGGCTCTGTAGTCGGGTGGGCCTGCTGGCTGGGCTGTGATTTCAAGTAGGTCTGTTGGGTGGGCTTCCTGGTTGGGCAGGGCTGCTGGCTATGTTCTGCAGTCAGGTGGGCTCTGCAATCACCTCTGATCAGACAGGGCTGCAGGCTGTGTTCTCTGGCAAGGTGTTGCCAGTGGTTGGATTCCACAATTGGGCAGGGCTGTGGGCCATGCTCCACACTTGATCTTGGGTGGGTGGGGCCTTAGGCTGTGCTTCCTGCATGGATGTTTACACTGGTTGGACTGCATATGCAGGCAGGGTTTTTTGTTTGTTTTGTTTTTTTGTTTGTTTTTTGGCCACACAGCATGTGGGATCTTAGTTCCCCAACCAGGGATTGAACCTGCATCCCCTTCATTGGAAGTGTGGATTCTTAACCACTAGACTGCCAGGGAGGTCCCTGCAGGCAGGGTTATATGCCAGGCTTCATGGTTAGATGGGACATCAGGCTGTGTCCCAAAGTTGGGCAGGGCTCCAGGCTGGGCTTTACGATCAGGCAGGCCATTGGTTGTGTTCTGCCTTTGGTTGAGGTCTCTGGTCTGGCTCTCTGGTTGGGGAGGGCCTTCAAATGGACCCCACAGTTGAGTGAGTCTGGACGTTTAGCAGTCAGGCAGGGCTGTATGCTGGGCTCCACTGCTTGGTGAGATTTTAGGCTGGGTTCTGCGTGTGGGTGGTACCATTGCCACTATGTGCTCAGCATGAAAACAACATGGGGAAGATCCACATTGGACATGCAACAGAAGTGAGAAATGATCCTGTATTGTTGTAATCCACGGAGGCCTTGGGGTAGTTTGTGGCCATTGTGTAACTTAATAAAAGCTGAGTGATGCAGAGTTCTGTTTTATAGTCTAGATGTAGTCTGGAAGTATGACCTTTTTTATTTTCATAAATTTTAGTTCCTTTTTAAAAGTAGAAGCTAAATACTTTTGATTGAATAAACACTTTGTAAAGTGAGTATATCATTTTTAATGAATTTGGTTCTAAATGAAAGAAAACTATCTCAAATGGGCCTAGACTGTGGGTGTGGGGAGAGTTCATGGTTCACATATCAGGAAAGTACAAAAGTGAAAGGGTCTTTGACGCTGGTTTGACACAGTGGCTCATTCAGTTCATCTAGGGTCAAGTTCATGTATACCTCTACAGTCTGACTTTGACAATGTCAGCTTTATTCTCATTTTTCCTCATTTAGGTAATGATGCTGCCAATCATTGCCAGGGATACATGCTTTCTTGTCAATGCTAGAAAAAGAGAAAGACCCATCTAGAAGGTCTCTCACAGAGTGGCTAAACATCTTTCTTAGAATCCACAGTAAACTTCTTACATGTTAGTGACAGAAAGTGAGTCACTCATCCATTTCTGAACTAATAACTATAACCTGTTAACCCTAACCTCAGATATGGATTGAACATCTTGAACCAGGTATGGAGGTATGGTTAGACCATTCCTAAAAACAACAGGAAGGGAGTTTGCTCAAAGAAAGTTATATATGCAGGACAAAATTACAGTGAACACTATGCATTAACACAGCTTTTTCATCAATTCCTCTATGTAAATACGTGATACATTGTGCCAGACGATTTGTGTTTCTGATTTTTTGCTGAATGTTTGTGTGCATTTAGCGTCACCCAAGAGAAGTAGTAATTGAAAAGTTACGATCTGGCAAGCACACAGCCTGTTTCACAGGGCCACTAGATTCATCCAGTCCAGTTTTGCAAATTATCACCTGACCAGGTCCTTAACACACTTAACATAGTCACATGTGCCAAATCTTTGATGTCTTTCCAGATTTTATGCTATTATACTCTCTCCCTCGCTCTCTCTCCCTGCCTGTCTTTGATATGTAGATATAGCTATATAATTTATTTATACCCATATGTATTTATACCCATATGTGTGTATGTTTGTTTATAGTCTGTTAAGCTTTGTGTAACTTCTTCCTTTTTTTTTCATAAGCACTAATTCATCTTGTTGTTTTTTGAAAATATCTTCAGGCTTATTTAAGATTCATCTCATAGCATATTACAGTCCTGAAAAAGTACTTGTTTAACATATAACCTCAAAATGAATAATCTTCATAATTTTAGTGGAACATTCTTGATTTTACCTTCTTCCATTAAATATAGCAACAGTAATATAAACATTGGGCTTATTTTAGTAGTATTTTCTAGTAACTCCTAATGGGTGTTTGAAGCATAATACCAATTTAACCATGAAAATCCATTTAAAACCTTGATTTTTTTCTTATTTATCTAATTCTCAGACAGAGATGGTCTAAAGATTTTGCCGAGATACCATTTCACTTGAATAATTTATAATTAATGTGTTTTTTCCTGGTTGTGCTAGATGACTGATCATTTATTTCATGTTTGCGTGTTTTATATTTCAAAACAGAATTTTAATGGGCATTAAATCAATTAGAATACATTTGACAATCATTGCAGATTAACCGTTTGTGAGAGTCTAAACTTTTTTATTTTGATAAATGTGCACTGGTAAATACAATACTGAGAATTGCTGAGATTCTCATTAAAATGAGGGAAAATATTACAGTGAAAAATTTCCTACTCTGTTATATAAAGTAGGCCCTTTAATGCACCCTAGATTTTGAAAACTTCCTGTTTGGTAACAACAAAAGAATTATAAACCATTAGTTTCCTAGTGAAAATGCCTATGCAATACTTAAAGTAAATCAATCTGTAATGCATATTTGCATTTTAAATAAAATGTACTTTTTTTTTTGTAAGGCAGTTCCATTTAATTTTCTAATCACAACACTATAAACTTCTTCAGTTGACTTTTTTCCTCTTTTCACCTCTTACTTTGTTCACAGTGAATCCATCAGGAAGATGCCTAGGGGAAATCAAAGATAGTGAAACCCTACTACCAAGCTCAATAGCAAAGAGAGGAAGAATAGTGGTTCAGGTGCTTGGCTACAAATGAAGTTTTTGAGTGATGCAGTCATATATTTTTTTGATATTAATTGGGACCAAAGCCAGGGTGACTAAAAAGAGGCATTTGTCTACAGTGGGGAAATAGGGGACTTGCCCTGTTGTCTGAAATTCTTTTATTAGAGTTTTATCCCAGGAAGAGAGAGAAGAGAGAGTGCATGTATCTTAAAGATATAATGGGAAAAGCAATTACTTTTGATCAGGCAGAACTCAATTTTAATCTCTGTTGCACCTCTGAGTAGTCCTGTAATCTCTGGGAAAATTATCTCACCAATTGAAGACCAAGCTTCACCATT
This sequence comes from Delphinapterus leucas, assembly GCF_059928025.1. Taxonomy (NCBI): domain Eukaryota; kingdom Metazoa; phylum Chordata; class Mammalia; order Artiodactyla; family Monodontidae; genus Delphinapterus; species Delphinapterus leucas. The sequence goes on along the minus strand of NC_143130.1, from coordinate 15,867,803 downwards.
GGAACAAATATTTAATTCACTGGCTAGTGGGGAGAATAATGTTAAATGAGTTAATATGTGCGTAAATAATCAGGCATGATGGCTACCACATGGTAGGGGTTGAGCAAGTGCCTGGGTCCTGGCTTATCTTCCTTCTTTATTCATTCTTTCTCTCCTCTCTTTCCCCCACAGAAGGAAGTGAGAGGTCCTATAAATTAACGTAACCACTATTTTAAAAAAAAATTTATTTTATATTGGAGCATAGTTGATTAACAACGTTGTGATAGTTTCAGGTGTACAGCAAAGTGATTCAGTTATACATATACGTGTATCTATTCTTTTTCAAATTCTTTTCCCATTTAAGAGTGTAACCACTTATGGCGTGGTTGAGGACTGGCTTACAGTGGAACAGCTCTTTCTAAAATGCACGGTGAAACATGGAAGACGTCTAATTTCTTACACATTAGGCTTCTCCCATCACAAGATGGTTTTAAGAATTAGGCAAATGACGACACACAAACCCTAACGTGCTGTACAAGGAGAAAGCACTTAGGAGTCAGAAACATCTGAATTCATATGTGACTAGTCCTAGAGTCATGGTAAAACTCTTTGTCTTCTTTGGGTTCTGGTTTTCTCTGCTTGAAATTGTAGTAAAACAACGAGTGTGAGATTATAGGTGTGAATTTGTGCACCAGAGAGTTTGGCATGTAGGAGGCTCTCGGTATCTTGGGGTCCCAGGATCACCAATAAAGTGGAGCTGGTTGAACTGTGTCAAATATTAATCCAGTAACTGTCGGCTGAAAGAATTAAAAAGCTGGCTGTGTGTAGGTCCCGCTTGGCGTAGCCCTGAGTTACAGTTGTCACAGCTCAGTTAGCGTGACAGCAAGTTGTTGCTTTCAGACGGCTTGTATATTTGGGAAGAGACTTCAAATCATTCCAGAGAGTGTACCTGAATTTCAATTAATTCTAAAAGGAGTCTCAAGCACTTTGATGACCTGGGTTTTAAACTTTTATTCAAGTTATTTGATGTAACCTGCTCTCTCTTAACAGAGTTTATATGGGACCTAATGAATCATCTTGACAGTCAAAACACACAGTGGCAACTGTATTACATGCTCCATCAGTCAGGAGAGCAATAAGAGTTTATTGCTGCACTTAAAGTAGCTAATGCTAGACATAACCACTAAATTAGCTTCAAATGTTTTAAGTTCAGGGTGTATGAAATATGATTGGCCATGCTTAAAAAACTTAGCTGCTGCCAGCAACTGGTACATAAATTTATCAGTGGGAACCAAGTTTGGGGATTATAGGTGAGGTGGTTAAAATATGCATCTAGAAAGGATATTAGCAACGGCTGTGAAATTAGCTTTGACCATGATGTGGCCTGTTGAGGGGTAGGGCCTGTCGTAGGAACTACTACCTCCCTTTCCTCCCAGTAGCTAAATTTTCAATGTCTCTCTTGAATAGTTATGCTTTGGAGAATAAACTTGTGGCAGAGACCGCAATTGCTTCAGACTTTACACGATTATTCCCATAGATTTCTTGTTTGTGGTTTCCAAGATGTAAGGGTGGCTCTTTCAACTGAGGTATATTCTCAGTCCTACCCTGATAGGACCTGCATTTAGGAGTCAGAATCTAGGGGAATGGAATGAAAAAAAAAATTTTTTTTTTTTAATCCATCTGCTTCTGTTCATTAAAGTACTGAGCAGGGATTCTCAAAATGGAGGTGTATCAGCATCACCTTGTTACAATGGATTGCTGGACCTCATCTCCAGAGATTAGGCTAGGGCTTGGGAATTTTATTTTCATAAATTTCCAGGTGAGACTAAGAGTGCTAGGATAGGGATCACATTTTGAGAACCCCTGGTACAGAGGAAGTGCTTCAAGGTGGGATTACTTTGTGTAACAAATAATAGAACACCTGACTGAAGATGATTTAACAATAGAAAGCATTATCTTGCATAATCAGAAATCCAGAAATAGAGAGTCCCTGAGTTTGTTCAGTGGCACGAAGGTCAACCACACCCTTTCCATCTTCTGTAACATCCTCACTGTGTTGGTTATGTCTTCCTCATATCACTGGGCATGGTTTCCACCTATCCCTGGACAGCTTCGGTAGCTCCAAGCATTAGGAACCAGTCCAACAGCATTCAGAAGCAAGATAATGGAGGGATAGATATTTTTAGTATCTCCAGTGGGAACCCTCATCCAAAGAGGAGGAAGGGGAGGATTGAAATGACAACTGATAATTAACTAACAACCAGCAGAGGTAAACTTGCAAGATGTTAGGAAAAGGTCCTCTAGCTTTTGTTTTCCACAAGATATTTGAAATGACACAAAAACACTGATTGCTTATATCATCCTGGTGACTCTCTCCCTCCCTGCCTACCTGCCTTTCTTTCTTTTGGGTTTTCTATTTCTCTGAATTCTATCGGGTTCTTGGGCTTTATCGTATGAGCTCATCATGTGTTCACAGTGGGTATAGACGTTGACACACGGGCATACTTTCCACCAGCCACTATAATCATTGCTATCCCCACAGGGGTAAAAGTCTTTAGTTGACTAGCAACACTTCACGGGGGCAATATTAAGTGATCCCCCGCCCTAATATGAGCTTTAGGCTTCATCTTCCTTTTCACAGCAGGTGGTCTAACTGGTATCGTTCTAGCCAATTCATCACTAGACATCGTTCTTCATGATAGCTACTACGTTGTTGCTCACTTTCACTGTGTACTTTCACTAGGAGCTGTCTTCGCCATCGTAGGAGGGCTTGTCCACTGATTTCCGCTATTCTCGGGATATACACTTTACATGAGCAAAAATCCACTTTATAATCATATTCGTAGGTGTAAACCTAACATCCTTCCCACAAAATTTCTTAGGCTTATCCGGCATACCCCGACGATACTCTGACTACCCAGACGCCTAAACAACATGAAATACTACCTCATCAATAGGCTCATTTATCTCACTGACAGCAGTTATACTAAGAGTCTTCATTATCTGAGAAGCATTTACATCTAAACGAGAAGTAATATCAGTAGACTTCACTTCCACAAACCTTGAGTGGCTAAATGGATGTCCTCCACCATATCACACATTTGAAGAGCCAGCATACGTCAGCCCGAAATGATCAAGAAAGGAAGGGATCGAACGCTCTCCAATCGGTTTCAAGCCAACATCATAACCACTATGTATTTCTTTATAAACGAGATATTAGTAAAACCTTATATAACTTTGTCAAAGCTAAGTTACAAGTGAAAATCCTGTATATCTCCATGGCATATCCCTTTCAACTAGGCTTCCAAGATGCAACATCACCCATTATAGAAGAACTACACTTCCATGATCATACATTATTGATTGTTTTCCTAATTAGCTCCCTAGTCCTCTACATCATCACCCTAATACTTACAACCAAACTAACACATACCAGCACAATAGACGCCCAAGAGGTAGAGGCCATTTGAACCATCCTTCCAGCATCATTTTAATTCTAATTGCCTTACCCTCCCTACGAATCCTCTACATGATAGATGAAATTAATAACCCTTCTCTCACTGTAAAAACAGTGGGTCACCAATGATACTGAAGCTACGAATACACCGACTACGAAGACCTAAATTTCGACTCTTACATAATCCCAACATCAGACCTAAAACCAGGAGAACTACGGCTACTAGAAGTGGACAACCGAGTAGTCTTACCCATAGAGATAACAGTCCAAATACTAGTCTCCTCCAAAGACGTGCTACACTCATGGGCTGTACCTTCCCTAGGCCTAAAAACAGATGCAGTCCCTAGACGCCTAAACCAAACAACCTTAATGTCAACACGACCAGGCTTATTTTACGGGCAGTGTTCAGGAATCTGTGGCTCAAATCATAGTTTTATACCAATTGTCCTCGAACTAGTACTTTGAAAAATGGTCTGTATCCATCTATAATCTCATTAAGAAGCTAAAGTAGCGTTAACCTTTTAAGTTAAAGATTGAGAGCCAAAGCTCCCCTTAACGACATGCCACAACTAGATACATCAACATGATTCCTTACTATCCTATCCATATTCCTAACCCTCTTCACAATATTCCAATACACTCTTGTTTCCACCATCACTTAATGTTGTTTCCATTTAACTTCTTTCTTCCTAGGCACTAGGAATCTAAAATTGTATTTTGGACAATAAATGACTACAGTCTGAAATTTGAGAGTCACATGTCTTCACATTCCATAGAACAGAGTTGGATTTCCTTTCTCCCTCACGCCATTCTAAATTTGCCACCTTCACCCTCTTTGGAAAGAAGCTTTTGGACAAGACATAAGAGAAATTTGGACTGCCTTGAAGAGTTCCTCTCTTAAGAGCTGAAAAAAACCCTATAACCTGTGAGATCTGATGTTGAGCCTTTAGGGAGAACCATGACAGATGTTTAAAACCCCCAGGATTCCACCTTGACCTCCTAGGATGGAGTGCATCCCCAGATCTACTCTTTCTACAGTCTTCCCCATTTCCATAAAAGGAAGTTCCATCTTTATATTTGTCAGGACCATATTTGGGAGTCGTTCTTGATTTCAGAAATAAAGCTGCACAGCTTGGCAGCTTTAACTGAAGAATGTGCCCGGGATCTGATGCAACTTGCATAGCTCAGACACTGTGGTACAAACCAACATCCTCAGATCTAGTTTCTGCCTCGTCTGGATGTTCTCCCTGCTCCCACCTTGGCCTTCTTAAATTTATTCCCAACTCAGGAGCCAGAACGTTTCTATTAAAATGTAAGTAAAATCACATCACTACTCTGTTTAAAACCCTTCAATGGCTTCTCATCTCATTACAATTAAGAGCCCAAGTTTTGGGAGTTCCCTGGTGGTGCAGTGGTTAAGAATCTGCCTGCCAACACCAGGGACACAGGTTTGAGCCCTGGTCCAGGAAGATCCCACATGCCGTGGAGCAACGAAGTCCATGCACCGCATCTACTGAGCCTGTGCTCTAGAGCCCGCGAGCCACAACTACTGAGCCCATACCCCTAGAGGCCATGCACACAACAAGAGAAGCCACCACAATGAGAAGCCCGAGCACCGCATCAAAGAGTAGCCCCTGCTTGCATCAACTAGAGAAAGCTCACGCGCAGCAGCGAAGACCCAACACAGCCAAAACAAAAAGAGCCGGTTTTTACACTGGCCTACAAGGTTCCTTAATGACCTGTTCCCCTCCCCACTTTGCTGCCCCTTGAACATGCCAGGTATACTCCCACTTTGGGATATTTGCCTGTTTTGTTCCCTCTTGTGATCGATTTCTTCCTCACATATCATCATCTCAGTGAGTCCTTCATCACTCTATTTATTATGAAATTACATCCCTGGCCCTTGTCACTCATGATTTCCCCTCTCTGCTTTTCCTTTAAAGCACTTATGACCACCTGTTATACTTCATCTTTAATTTATTTATTGTTTATTTACTGTTTTTTTAAATCTTCCTCCACTAGAATGTGACCTCCATGACAGTAGCAATGTTTGTTGTATTAATTGGTCTATCATCAAAACTGAGAACACCTAGCACATAAACACAAAGCAATGTTTGTTGAATGAATGATGGCTATACAATAATTTAAAATTAATATCATAATAAATATCAAACATATACAAAGTAAAGACTAGTATAATGAACCCCTTGTACCAATCATCCAACTTCAACAGTTACCATCATTCTACCATTCTTATATCATTTAGCCTATTTATCCCATGCTTGATAATTCAGTGGGGACACAATTCTTTTTTGGGGGGAGAGGGTAAAATTACATATATTGAAATGCATAAATCTTATCTGTATGATTTTTGACAAATATATATACCTTAGTATACCATGTCTTTATCGTGATATGAAACATTTCATCTGCCCAGAAAGTTCACTTGTGTGCCTTCCAAGGCAATCTACTTTTGCCACCATCCCCCTTCCTCCTACCCCAGGCAATGATTGTTCTCATTTTCTTTTTTTTCACCTTATTTTGGTTGCGTCTGTTCTAGAACTTCATTTCTAAATTGAACCGTACGTTAGGGATTCTTCATTTTTTCCTGCTTTCACTCAGAACAATGTAAGATTCATTCGTGTTTTTACATGTGTTAATGCTAATTAGTTCCTCATCATGTTGTAGTGTTCCATTGTATGAACATATGGTAATTTGTCATTTCATTCTCCCAGTAACGGATATTTGGCATTGTTTTATGTGGTCTATCTAGCTGAATGTTTCATGTGCAATTGAAATGAGTTTGGTTTTGGCTATGGTTCCAAAGCAGCTATATACATTCTTTAAGTCTTTTTTGTTTTTTTTTTCTGGACATATGTTTTCACTTCTCTTGGATAAATGCTTAAGAATGGAGCTTTTAGGCTAAAGTGTTGGTGTATGTTTTTTGTATAACAGATGCTAAGCATATCTACAAAGTAGTTGTACCACTTTATATTTCCATTAGTGATGCTTTATGGGTTTAATTTGCATTTCCCTGATGGTAAATGATATTGAGCATTTTTGATGTGCTTACTGTTGATTTGTCAAAAAGAATTTCTTACATATTCTGAATACAAGACTGTGGTCAGCTACATGTTTTGTGAATATTTTCTCCCAGTCTGTGATTTGCTGTTAGTTTTCTCAGTGATGTCTCTTGATGAGCAATTTTTAATTTTGAGAAAGCCTAATTTTTCTTTTTTTTTCTCTTGTGATTCTTTCTTTCTGCTTTCCAAGAAATCTTTGCTTAAATCTGCAAAGATTTTTTTCTCTGTTTTCTTTTAAAAGTGTTATAGTTTTATCTTTTACATTTAGGACTCTGCTACATTTCAGAATAATTTTTGTATATGGTGTGAAATAGGGGTGGAGGTTATTTACTCATTTTTCCATTTGGACGTCCAGTTGTCTCAGTACTGTTGGTTGAAAAGATTTTTCTTTCCCACTCAATTGCTTTGACACCTTTGTCAAATATCGATTAACATGTAACTGTGCGTCTGTTTCTGGACTCTATCTTCTACCTGTATTCCAAGCTCAAACTGATTACTGTTGCTTTATGGTAAATCTTTTAGTCAGACAACATACGTTTTACAACTTTGTTTTTTCTTTTGCAGGACTGTTTTGTATATTCTAGGTCCTTTGTATTTCCATATGAATTTTAGAAATACATGATCAATTCCTGTAAAAATACCTTGCTGGGATTGTGACTGGAGTTTTATGGCTCAGCATGTGGTCTCTTTAGCTGAAGGTTCACGTGCTTTTGAAAAGAAATAGATCCTACAGTTTTCGGGTATAGTGTCTATAAATGTCAATAAGATCAAGCTGGTTGATAGCCTAGTAATTCTATCAGTTGCTGAGAAGGGATACAAGACTATCCAACCCTGATACTGTTAGATTTATCATTTGCCTTTTAATTTTTTTAGTTTTTGCTTCTTGTAGTTTGAAGCTTTGTAGTTAGGTGCACACACATTACAAGTGTTATATCTTCACGATGTATTAACTAACTCTTTTTCATGATGAAAAGTCTTTTATTTTTGATACTGCTTGTCTTGATGTCTGTTTCGTCCAGTGTTAATATAACCCATGATAAATCTTTTTTTCCTCCCTTTCATTTCTATTAAAGTGCATCTTTTAAAGACATAGGGCCCTGATTTTTTTTATCTAGCCTGACAATTTTTGCCTTTTTGCTGAAAAGTTCAGCTCATTTAAAATGAACATAATTGTTATGGTTGGATTTGAATCTACCACTTTATTAACTTTTTTCTTCCCTTGCTCCCTTTGTCCTACTTTCTTTAGGGCAAACCAAATATTTGAAAAACATTCTATCTTGATAATTACGTTGACATTTTAGGTCTTCCCCTTTGAAAGCATTTTAGTGGTACTCTAGAATTTGCAATTTGCATCTTTAATAAAAATCTACTTAGAGTTAATATTGTATTAGTCCATGCAAAGTATAGGAATCTTCCATCAGTGTAATACTACTTGCCTCTCTGTCCCTTGTGCCATTGCACCATATACTTACAATTACATACATTTATAAACTTCATAATACAGTGTTATAATTTTTGTTTTAAACTATTGTATAACACAAAGAAATGAGCATTTTGTGATTGATTATATTTTATATTTTGTGGTGGATTAAACATGGCCACAAACATTTACTTTTGCTACTACTTCTGTTGAAGTGTGGAGTCTAATTTCCAATCCTCTTGACTTGGGGCTGACTTTAATGCTACATCAATAAAATACAGTGGAAGTTATGTTATTCTCTCAACGATAGCTCATAAAAAGCCTTGCAGCTTCAGTTTGTGTTTCTTAGAACATTTCCCCTTATAACTCAGCCACCATGCTGTGACTAGCTCAAGCTATATGGAGAAGTCTCAGGTAAGCTTCTAGCCAGCAGCCATGGTGTGAGTCATCTAAAGTTGTGTCTTTAGATGACTCTAGCCTCAGCCATCATCTGGCTGAAACCACATGAGAGATCACAAGTAAGTATTGCCCAACTGATCTCAATTAATATACAGGACCATGGTAGAGAATAATACATTTTTATATTAAGCTACTAACGTCTGGGATGGTTTGTTAGGCTGTTATAGAAAATGTAGTCATATTCTTATCATTTCTTCCACCAATTATCACCTGGTGTCATTTGCTTTCAGCCTGAGGAATTTCTGTTAGTATTTCTTGGGAAGCCTATCTGTTAGCGCTGAATTTTTACATTTTATTAATAATCTGAAATGTCTGTGTTTCACCCTAATTTTTGAATAGTCTTACTGGAGGTAGAATTCTGGGTTGACTGTTCTCTTTTTCCCTCGGTGCTTAAACATTGTTGTTCCATTGTCGTTTAGCCTCTTCTGTTGTTAATGAGAAGTTAGCAGTAATTTTTAAAGTAACTTTTCTCCTGCTACTTCAGGAATATTTCTTTTGATTTTAGCATTTGGTTATGATGTGTCTAATTGTGCTTTCTATGTATTTATCCTGCTTGGGACTTGGTGAGTTTCTTGGTTTTAGAAGGTGACATTTTTTATCAAATTTATGGAATCGTTAGCCATTATTTTTTGTTTTGGAAGTTTCTATTCACATATCCTCAAGCTCAGAGATTCTTTCCTCAGTCATGTCCCGTTTACTAATGAGCCTATTAAAGGCATTTACAAAGTTTTATTATGGCGTTTTTGATTTCTACCCATTCATTGTGATTCTTTCTTAGAATCTCTATCACTTTGCTTACATTTTCCATCTTCTCTTGCAGTTTGTTTACTTTTTCCGTTAGAGCTCTTAGCATATTAATCATAGTTGTCTTAAACGTATAATCTGATTATTCTAACATTCATGCTGTATCTGACTCTGGTTTTGATACTTGCTCAGTCTCTTCAAGCTGTGTTTTCTGCCTTGTAGTATGCCTTGTAATTATTTCCTGATAGCCAGATGTGATGTACTGGATAAGATGAACTGCAGTAAATAAGCTGTTAGTAATGTGGTGGTAAGGTATGGGAGTAGGGGAAGTGTCATAGAGTCCTATGATTAGGGCTTGGTCTTTTAGTGACCCTGTGCCTCTGGAATGAACTTTACAAGTGCTTCTTAGCTTTTTTTCCCCCCCTATTAAGTGGTATAGGATGGCTAAAGGGGACTGGAGTTGGGTATTTTCCCTTCCCCTCGGGTTGGTTTGGCTCTGATAAAAGCCCAATACATTAAAATAGTTTCTAATAAAATAGTTTCTCTTGAGTTCCGACCTTGTTAAGTTCGGAATGCTCTGACACATTTCAAAATTGTCACTTTTTCCTTCCCACTACCTGAGGCCCAAGGGGATTTTTCGCTCATCTTCACTGTGAGAACTTAGTAGAGCTCCAGGAGGTAAAATTCAAAATAGTGTGAGCCCCTGGCTCCCCTTAACTGTCTCCCCTTGGAGTTTTTAACTCTTAGACTTGTCCATACTGAGCCTTTAGAAATTTCAGAATGAGGAAGGGAAGGGGGGGTAGGCCAGGACTAGATTGATAGGAATTTAGAGTTTATTCCAAGTATGATTGGACACCCTTGGAAGGTTTAAATCAAGGGTGATTGGATCGGATTTACTATTTTAAAAGGTGTTTCTGACCAACGTATGGAGACAGGAAAGTAGTGTGGTAGGTAGGCCAAATGTAGAAGTTGGGGGACCAGCTAGGGGGCTGTTACAGTCATTCAAGTGAGGGCTGATGTGGTCTGAGAGTAAGTTATGCAGCTAGTTTCTAATCTTGAAAACAGCCTAGATGTTCCCTGAAGCAGAAGGGACAAGATTTAGACTATTCAGTCTAGGCTATTGCCCTCTGAGGGCAATAGATCATTGATTCTCCAATCTAAGCCCCCGAATAAATACTGCATGCCAGAAAGCAATGCCTTTATATTTAGCTTCGTTTTCATCACTTCTCTCGTCCAGCCAGAAGAATTGTCACTTCCTAAACTTGTATCCTATTTCTCAGTTCTGTACTTTTACACATGACATTCCTTCCTGTTTAAAATTTATTTTCTTTATTCATTTAAACATTTGTTCATGAGATCTTATACAAATGCTACTGAGGACACTTTTTTCTTCCTCTCACTTCTAATGCAATTTTATTATATTTTTCAAGGTGTATGCTATATGGTTGTTTATACCATGATTGCTATTTCCTATTGTCAAGTATTATGAATAATCTGAGAATTTATCCTAATTGCTTGCTAAAAAGTTAGCAGTTCACAATCTCATGGGTTCTGGCAGAAGACATGAGACTTCTGAGTCAAAGGACTTTGATATTTATGGCATAGCAGGCAGCATGAGCTTTGTTCAGTTGGTTCTTCTTGCTCCCTGAGTCCCATGGGAGTAACACAGAGAAGCCCAGGTGGCTGCTTTGTACTCAGGGGCTCTGTACCACAGTAGAGGAACCCCATACTTAGGGAGTGTTTCACAGTGGGCTCCCAATAAGTCTTGTAGACTCTCTCTCTCTGAAAGGAGACATATTTTTATACTGGACAGTCAACAGACTTGCCCTCTGTTCTTTCTGTCTTCCAAGCCTGTTTACTCTACAAACATCCTTGAAAAGATAGTCTGAAACAAAAAGCAGTTGGTGCCCCTGCTCAGAAGATGTGCAGAATCATGAGAGACCAACAGGGAATTTTCTTTCAATATCATTAGTGTAAGGACCAAACTTCGTATATGCTATTATGGACTGAATGTTTGTGTCTCCCCTAAAATAGATACACTGAAATTCTAACCCCCAATGTGATACTACTAGGAGGTGGGGTGTTGAGAGGTAACTAGGACCTGAGGGTGGAGATCTTATGCATGGGGTTTGTGCCTTCTGAATAGAGACACGATAGAACTTAGAGCTTGCTCCTTCTCTCTGCTCTCTGCCGTGTGAGGACCCAGCAAGCAGACATCCATCTGCAAACCAAGAAGAGGGCCTTTGCCAAGAATGTGAGCATGCTGGCACCCTGATCTCTGACTTCCAGCCTCCCAAACTGTGAAAAGTAAACGTCTGTTGTTTAAGCCACCCAGTCTATGGTATTTTGTTATAGCATCCCAAACTGACTTAGACATGTGGTGATGTCACCTATATCCCTAGCCCAGTGCCTATACACGTAGTGGCTCAAGAAATATGAGTTGAGTAAATAAAAAACCCGATTATACGGCCTCTTGCAGCTCTCTACATCTACCTAAATCCTAGCATTATGGATTCATACCAAGTTAGTATATTTATTTTTTTTAAAAAACATTGTCTTTTAAAGTTTGTGTAAGAGCTATAATGCTGTCAGTTCAACTCATTTTGAGACCATAGATCGTGGGGAAAAAAATCAACTTTTCAGGTATTTACTAAAATGTTACAGATTTAAAGTTGTGTGATACACAACTGAGAGTTTTACCTTAATCAGAATTGAAGAATTCTTGGAAGAGGCAGCTCAGGAAAAGTTTCTTGGCTAAGGGTAAACATGTCAGCAGAGGGAGAGAATTCTTAAACTAGACAGCAAGCGGGTTCAGTTGTTCAAAAAGAGAAACACCAAATTCTCAGCTACCTAGCCTCAGCAGCTGGGGAAGCTATGAAGCCTTGCCCTGCATTGTCTCTGAGGGGAGCAGTACTAGTGCTTTTTGTTTTTGTTTTTTTCCCCTCGGGGTAATTCTTTGTGGTGAGGCATTGCTCATTGCATTTCAGGACATCTAGCATCCCTCACTCTCAGGCCTTAGGTGCCAGCAAAACTCTCCAGGTACTGCTCATTGTGTACATTCGTCAAAAAATACCCCATAGCCAAGAGAAAATAAAACAAAAAGATATGCCGCAAGGGGGTGGTTTTTCAAGAGCTACGGGGTGAGATGTAAAGATCTCACACTAACATACTGTGTGTCAAGATCAAGATAAATTCTAATGCTCTATGGGGACAGCTACCCAAATTGTGGACACTGGCTTCCTGGATAGAATATTATTTCCCTTGTGGTGACCCCTACAGATATTGTTAAGATTCTACATAGATGCCAACTTCCCAAGAAACTGTTGAATTCTCTTTATCTGATATATGCATTCTTAATCCAACAGCGGTCAGTCATTTGTTCAAGAAGTTCATTGAGCCACTACTACGTGCCAGATACTGTTTCTGCGTAAGGACATTGGCTAAGAAAATGCCTTTGGTTTTATAAAGTTTACATTGTCATAGGAGGAGAGAGATAAGAAAAGTATGCAATTAAAGTGGGTGATTTCATGTGGTAACAAGTCCTTGAAGAATCCTGGGCTGAGATAGAGCCATAGGAGGGAGGAAGGAAGGAAGGAGAGGCTTTCTTAGGCTCAGGGAAGTTGAGGCAAGTCCTGGGGGGTGGGTAATTAAATGGAGATCTGAAAGATGATAAGAGGTGGGGTGAGATGATAAGAGCTGGTGAGAGTGTTCCAAAGGGAGGGAGGAGCAAAAATGCTGAAGAGAGAAATGAGTATGTTTTTTATACTAATTAATCATTTGGCATGTGATTAGGTATTGTCTTGTGAAATAAAATTCATATTTTATGGCAAGACAAGAAAAATTTAAACATAAAATATTGTCTCTGCCCTTTGGCCTCCTCTCTCCCCTCTACTGTGCATTGTGTATCTGCTTTATGCATCAACCAAACCTTCCCCAGTCGGCAGAAATACCTGCTTAACCAGAAAGAGCAACCTCCTCCTAGCAGCAACGAGGCAACTCCTTAAAAGATAACATTCCTTCTTGATCTTCTAGGCTGAAGACAGTTAGATCTGGATTGTGTGAACTGTCAATAATACATCATTTAATAGGCAGCCCTCTACTTCAAAAAGCTTATATAACTATGTCTTGACTTCTAATGAATGGAACAGATCTTGGAGCTTTCTGAGATGCTCTTCCCAGGTTATAATCCTCAAATTTTTCTTGAATAGAATTTCCTATTTCTTTTCTAGACCAACTGATTAATTTTTCTTTGACAGTCTCATGACATCTTTTGTTATCATAATGGTGATGTTTATCGCTTTTTGAACTTTTTACAGGGACTTCACGTTTATTAACTCACTTAATCCTTACAGCAATTCTATTAGGTCAATATGATTATTAACTTAGAGAGGTGACAACTCTGTCTTGGAGAGGTTTAGCCACTTGAAGAATTTAGATTCAAAACCAGGTCGCTTTATTCAGTTCTGCCTGTTTCTGATACTGTTTTGTGGTTTTATTCTGCCTTCCTAGGTAGATTTTGAATTTTATAAAAAATGATGTTTTAGTTGGCTTGGGCTACCATAACAAAATACCTGAGTAGCTTAACCCACAGAAATGAATTTTCTCACAGTTCTGGAGGCTGGAAGTCCAAGAACAAGATGATGGCTGATTTGATTCCTGGTGAGAACCCTCTTTCTGGCTGGCAACCTTCTCAGTGTTCTCCCGTGGTGGGAGAGACCTCTTGTCTCTATTCCTTTTCTTTTCACGACATTAATCTCATCGTGTGGGCTCTACCTTCATGATCTCATTTAAACCTAATGAACCCCCAAAGGCCCCACCTCCACATACCATCACATTGAGATTAGGGCTTCAAAACACAAATTTTGGGGGGACACATTTTATCCATAGCAGATGGGAAGAATGTGTTGTATATATTGGATATGCTCTAAAATTCTCATCAACAAATACTAAGTTAATATTACTTAGAATGAAAATTAATACATTTTGCCCAGATAATTCCTACCTGTTTTCCAGGTTTCAGTTTAGCTGCTAGTTTTCCAGGAAGCCTGGGTTAGCTGCCATAGTACCTTACTTATATCCATTAGTGTTTTGTCATCTGTCCCCTTTGACTTTGTAAGGTCCCTGAAAACCATCACCATAACATTCCTAGTGTGTGGTGGTGCAGTATCTGGTATACAGTAGCTGTTCAATAATTGTTCAGTTAAATTGATCTATCCTCTGTGATCCTTGGCAAATTGAAAGCTCTCTGAACCTTAGTTTCCTCATCTGTAAGGTGTAATCTACTTCATTCAGTTAAGAGAGTTCGATGAACCGATGGATATGAAAACATTGTTGTCTCTTTTTTCCCCCTTTGCCTCCTTGTCTACTATTTATTTATTCTCTTTTAAAGCTCTTCACTTTACTTGCAACATACCTTATGATTTAGCTATCTGAAAAGGTTAAGCAAACAGTGACAGGTGATTTCAAAATGGATCTATATTTCTAGAATAGTAGCTGTAATTCTTTAAATGCCAAGGCTAAAACAGCACAATGATCGTTTCATCTGAAGGTGATATTTATCACACTGAAGATATAGGCAATAGATTTTTCTGTATCTGGTGTAAAATGTTGACGATAGCACAGCATTAAGTTCTCTGATGTGCCTAAGTTCAATTAATGATAGGTTAAATATATAGTTAGGGTAACAATAATTTTCAAGCAGAAAATTAGGTCACACTATCTGAAAAGCATAAGCCTATTTATCAAAATAGTGGGATTAAATAGTTGAAATTGTAACTATTCTGGAAAATCTAACGAGGTATATGAACAGATGAGCATGCGTCTCGCTGATTTTAAGGTACATCATTACTTCCATTCCATGGGTTATTTATTTCCCAAAAGCTCCTTGAAGTTAATGACATTTATCTATAATTATAGATATAAGTAATATAGATATAAATATATTTTACATGAAAGATAGGACATATAAGGAATACACGGTCATTGTATTTTAATTTGTTATTAATTTTATTTTTATCAAAGTAATGTATGCGCTTAATGTTAAAACGCCAAGCTTACCCTAAGTAACGGGTCTGCCTCCCTAATCCCATTCAACCCTTAGTCTCTTTCTGCAAAGGCAATAACCTTTAACTCCCTGCTGTTTCTTCTGGCATTTACACCCATGTTTTAAAACAACATGCAAATGTTGTGATTTCTTTTTTATTATTATTATTATTTATTTATTTAGGCTGTGGCTGGCCTTAGTTGTGACATGCAGGATCTTTAGTTGCAGCACGTGGACTTCTTAGTTGCAAGATGCATGCAGGTTCTAGTTCCCTGACCAGGGATCGAACCCGGGCCCCCTGCAGTGGGAGCACTGAATCTTACCCACTAGACCACCAGGGAAGTCCCGTGATTTCTTCTTTTTTTTTAAAAAAAATTTTTATTTATTTACTTATTATTTTTGGCTGTGTTGGGTCTTGGTTTCTGTGCGAGGGCTTTCTCTAGTTGCGGCGAGTGGGGGCCACTCTTCATCACGGTGCACGGGCCTCTCACTGTCGCGGCCTCTCTTCTTGTGGAGCACAGGCTCCAGACACGCAGGCTCAGTAGTTGCGTCTCACAAGTCTAGTTGCTCCATGGCATGTGGGATCTTCCCACGCCAGGGCTCGAACCCGTGTCCCCTGCATTGGCAGGCAGATTCTCAACCACTGTGCCACCAGGGAAGCCCCCTGTGATTTCTTAATTATTAATGTTTAGACTTTATTTGCTTCCTGTTATGGTGACTGACAGTATGCCTCTCTTAGACCATCTTACTCATTTACCACCAACACCATCATCTTGATGAGTTGTATTATAGTTTTTATTTATGGAATAGTCAGTGCATATTATTATTCACAGTGCATACCATTATTATTATGATTTGAACACTGTTGATGGTCTTCTTTCTGGCACAGCCTTTTGTCTTTTTTTCCTGGAATTAATGGAGGTCTCTGTCTCTTTGTCTCTCATCTCTCTCTTCCTTTTTCATTCATTTGCTTAGGTTTTTTTTAACATATCTTTTCCCACCAAATACTCAATAGACCAATAATTTTCAAAATATTCAAACACATCAATTAACCCACAACTTCCTTTTTGTTTCCCCTGGAAAATAAATGTCCTGCTCTAGCCGTTCACCCCTGCTCCCACCTCAACCGACGGCTCTAGGTGTGCTGCCAGCTCTCATCCTGGAGCTTTCCACTGTCTAGCCCCAGGGTTAGAAATGCTATTTCTTGAATCCAGTGTCTTCCTCTCTTGGTTTTCTACCTCGTTTTGCTATAACACATTCTACTGTAGCTTCCTAAGGAAAAGAGCATCCATGATAAATTTTCTTCAGTCCTTGTGATTTTTGAAATCTCTTTATTTTAAACTTATAACTTGATGGACAGTTTGACTGGGCTCAAAATTCTAGGTTGAAAGTAATTTTCCCTCAAAATTTTAACATTATAAATTCATTGCTTTCACATCCCCATTGTTGCTGTTGAGAAGTTCAGTGCCATGTTGATCCTTTGTAAGTAACATTTTTTTCTTACTTGAATATGTAGCCAAATAAAATTTTATGTATATATGTATGTACATATATCATATACATATAAACTTTTCATTTTGAAATAACTTTTAAATCACAGAAAAGTCACAAAAATAACACATATAATTCTTGTATATCGCTCACCCAGATTCCCTGATTTCTTTAATTCTTAATCATTCACTCTTTGTTTTCCCTGCTCTCTTTTTGGATTATTTATTAGTGGGATATCGGATACCCTAGGTCAATGCCCAAACCTTATTTTCTCTCCCATTTTCATGTTCTGGTGTTTATCATTTTCTTTCTGATAGATTTTCTTTTTTACTTTCTATCACCTCTATTACTTTATTTCAGTTAGTTAAATTTTTAAATTCCAAGAGTTTTTCCTTCTGATTTTTTCTGTTCTCTAACATTTTGTTCTTGTTACTAGGTGTACTATCTTAATATCTTATTTCTCTGATATTTTTTGTATCTTCTGTCCCTATGTTACTAGCTACTTCTAAAAAGCTAGTTTGAGTTGATCTCTCTCTTTCAAGTCAGAGGCTGTATCAGTTAGGATCCTAGTAGATAATAATATTCGGAAGATATTATTATCACACTTAGGAAGATCTGTTTGCAGGGTTTAGGGTAAATAAGAGATGGTGAAAAGCAGAGGTTTACAGCAGCAAAGAGCTGTTAATGTCCCTGGACCTAAAGGGCTATGGAGGGAGAAATTGTTGGGACCTGAAGAGAGCACTAGTTATAGCTGCAGCTCGGGGAGAGGGTTGCCTGAATGAGGCTACTAAAAAAATCATTATTATATTGCTTACTAAATAATATTATGTTGTCTAATAAGGGAATGTTGCTACTGATAACCTTTAGCCCCACAGAGAGGGAGATTTGACTCTTGCCCTGCCATCTCTGGCTGGTGCCTCCCATTCACCTAATCCACATAGGAGGCAGAATTCAGGAGCCTGGGTATAGTCTCTAGGGCTTGGCCTCCTGGGTCACACTGCAGGGTAGAGATGGGAGGGGGTGGCTCTGAGAGACAAAGGGAGAATATCTAGCACTGAGCCTCCTTAAAATATTAGTGATCCTTTGCTATGCACTCATTTGTGAATGATGCTATATAATTTGAGACTCTAGGATTTCTTAGAGGCTGATCTTTGGTCTTCTCTATGATGAATGGAGGGAGAAAGGACTAGAATTGAGGACAGGACCTGATGTGCTGGGTTAGGGAGAGATCTGAGAGTCTAAGATTTGTATACCAGCTTTTAATAAAGTCCTAATTTTCGTTCCTGCAACTCAGCTCTGCTTTCCAAATCATCAGTGCCTCTAGTGGCTGAAATTCTCAGGATTTCTGTGAGACATACAGCTTTTTAATCCTCCTCTTCTCTGCCAACTCCTTTACAGTTTCTCTGTCTACTTTCCATCTTTCAAAATTTGTTGATCTCGTTTCTGCTATCATCTCCTTTCCTAATATCTCTGTATTTATATCTTTTTGTCTTTCGTCCTTATATCAGTTAGCTTAGGGATCAGAGAGACCATCTGCCATGTGTGATGAAAATTCTTAGATATTTTTATAAGTTGACTCATGGAGAATATAAATTTCATAAATGGACTCAGAGTTGAATGAACTAAGCGGTGATTAATAACAATTTCATCTACTAAATGTTTATGTCTAGAAATTCATGAATCTGAACACTATAGTACAATGAAAAATACTGTTTCATAGTTACCATATAGGTGACTAGTGTTTTGGTCACTTTTTTGTCATTTAAAACAAGGAATGTTATTACTGTTTTTAACGTGGAGTCATATACCTGGCAGGGATATATGTATATCCATCACTTCTTGTTCTGCTCATTCTATGACAAAAGTGCTCATACACTGAAATTGCAAAGCATGAAAGGGAAAAAAGGAAAAGGGATGGATTATCCACCTTCAATGATCGAGAGTTGGCTGCACCAGATGCTGCCAAAAGAAATCTGCCCAGTGTCTGTTTTATTGATTGATTGATTGATTGATTGATTGATTGCGGTACGCGGGCCTCTCCCTGTTGTGGCCTCTCCCGTTGCGGAGCACAGGCTCCGGACGCTCAGGCTCCGCGGCCATGGCTCACGGGCCCAGCCGCTCCGCGGCACGTGGGATCTCCCCGGACCGGGACACGAACCCGTGTCCCCTGCATCGGCAGGCGGACGCTCAACCACTGCGCCACCAGGGAAGCCCCAGTGTCTGTTTTAATCAAACATATGTATAAGTCAGTCCTTTACATTTGTAGTTTAACAATTGAATTATTTCCATTTAACTGGCAGCAGATGGTGTGTGGTTATTGCCTTCCTAATAAAAAAAAAAAAAGCCTGTCAGTACTTGTTAAATATGGATTAAGCCAAGGGTTACTGAAACTGCTTGGGTTTTCATGAATACAGTTAATTCAACTTGAATTTGGCAATTAAAATGTGTAGAAATCACATAAATTATATATGCGTTATGCATCTTGGCACCTCAGCTTCAAAATGAAGTAGTTGGGTAGTGAACTCCTCTTGGAGATAAAACTTATTTTTGCTATTTTAAGTTAGAAAATAAAATTGTCCCTGTGTAAACATGGGTGGTAGTTTGCATACTTTAAAGTTCATTATGCTTGTGAGATGTTCTCCAGCACGGAGTCCAGGGAGACTGTGCAGCCTGTTCATCTGCCCGGCATTCTCACTGGTTTGAAGGAAGGCAGCTCGGAGGTACTGCAAACACAGTCTCACCTACCACACAAGCAGCAGAGTGAATGTAAATGATATTTTCAACTCTTCAGAAATTGTGATCACATTCTTTTAAAAAGGTAAATTATTATCCAGCAGGTATATAAGCCTGTTCAGAAGAGTTGAGGTTCCTTTAAAAAATTGACTCTTTGGGTCGAAACCGGAGTAACCGCAGTATCATATAAAGTTTTCGGGATGGGATGAGTGTTTGATTCAGTGGATCCTATTGCATTATGTATTGATAGAAAACAAAGCAAGTCATTTGGTCTCAAGCTTGAGGTTTCTGTGTGTGGTATATATATATATTTTTTTATGAGAGTTGACTTTTTAGAGGGTTGGTTTGGTTGTTATTGTTTTCAGGGGTTTTGCCTCTCAGGGCTTTGCCTCATCTTTCATCTTCATGATATTTTTCTGGGAAATCTGTTTCAGGCATGGCACAGGGATGGTCCCTACTGAAGCTCCCTTTGCTCCCTCCAGGCCTCAGTTGATCTTTCTGCTCAGTGGATCCAACACTTTCCTTTCAGCTCATGAGAGCTCATCACTCATTTTTCTCCTGACCGGCTTAGATGCCTCTTTCTTCGATTTAGAAAAATACCTTTGCCAGTGACTTTTTTAAAAGAAAGTTTTTAGAAGGGGTGTGTGTGTGTGTGTGTGTGTGTGTGTGTCCTGAGATTCTAGAATAGAATAGGAATAGACATAGAAAAAAGATACAGGAAGCCTGTGAAGGTAGATGTATTTTGGCATTTGAAGGAACTTTCCAATAAAGCAGGACAAAAATTCCACCATCGATTAGGATTTGGGTCCTTCATCTAAAGTCAGTCTGACACAAGTTAGGGAACACAATAGGTTGAACTGTATACAGATCTGTAGAAAATCAGCAATTGAATATCAGTAATTTTATATGACACAACATGATATTTTAAAGTTGTTTTTTTTTTCAATTAGAATTAACAGGACTTGGTAACTTATTGCATTCGGTGGTGAAAGAGGACGGAGTTAAGTGACTTTGATAAATGTTGATCTTTGGTGTTTATCTTGAATTTAAATTCATGGTCATTAACATCAGGATAGATAATAGCTGCCATATAAAACTTTGTTTCAGGCACATTTCTATGCTATTTATCTCTGTCTATCCATCCAATCAGTGAATCTTCTATGAGAAAGTATTATTCTTGATTTATGGAGCAGGAAAGGGAGGGTTAGAGAGAGAGAGCTTAGCTAACTTGCCCAGATCACATAGGTGAAAGGTGCTGGAGGCTGGGTTCTCATTCAAGATCTCTGACTCCAGAATCTGGCCCAGAAGCCCCACGTCATCCCCCAGTGGGCTCTGAATGCCACCCTCTGTCACATACTTGTCCCTGGTGCATTTCTTCTCCTCTCCTCTCCTGTGGGACTATTTTATAGATCTCCTTTCTCCTCGAACCTCCAGTATCTCCTCTCCTACATGCATTTTCAGCTCATGACTTTGTTTCTCCACCACTGTTAATTCCCCGTCCTCCTAAATCTGCATCCATATATATACTCTGCCTCACCTCCAGAGGATAAACTGTCCCAGCAGCTCCTCCCCTAGATAGTAGAGCATATCCCCTTTACTCAGCGACATTCCTGTAGCAATAGTCTCATAAGCATACAAACCAGTTTTCATTTCTCTTCTTAAAAAGAGAAACTCCTTTTATCTCACATCTTTTTGTCAGTTACTGTCCCACTCCTATCCCCACTGTGACAAAACTCTTGGAAAGAGTTACCTGTAATCAATTCTCCAAATTCCTCTCCTCCCATTCAGTCTTGACCTCTGAGTAGGCTCTTGTCTGCTGCTCTTGACAGTCACTAATAAGCATCACATTGTTGCAGTACCCATCTGTCCATCTTTACTTAGTTGATCTCTCAGCTGCATTTGACATAGATGATCACTCTCTCCTCTTGAATTCCATCTTCAGTTTAGTTTCCGGAATGCCAGACTGTCA
This sequence comes from Delphinapterus leucas, assembly GCF_059928025.1. Taxonomy (NCBI): domain Eukaryota; kingdom Metazoa; phylum Chordata; class Mammalia; order Artiodactyla; family Monodontidae; genus Delphinapterus; species Delphinapterus leucas. The sequence goes on along the minus strand of NC_143130.1, from coordinate 15,846,425 downwards.
TGGCTTTCATCCTACATTCCCAACTGTTGCCTCTCTGCCACTTTTGTTCCTTATCTTTCTGACCTCGAATTGCTGGAGTGGAATAGCATTCGGAGTTTTTCTTTTCACTACCTTGGTGCTCTCATCTACGTCATGGTTTTTAGTATTGTCTGCATCAGCTTTTCTTGGGCACCATTTCAGATCCTCAGAGACTCTCTTTTGTTTCGGCTCTTCATTGCCTTCGAACTGCACCCCTGCACCTTTTGTCTCTTGCCTCCTGCATGCCATAGATTATTGGTGTTCTCTGAAAATTCATATGTTGAAACCAAATCCCCAAGATTTGGGACATGATTTAGTCAAAGTGAATGCAATCAGAGACCTCACTTTTTTTTATTGTTTTTTTTTTTTTTTTTTTGCGGTATGCGGGCTTCTCACTGTTGTGGCCTCTCCCGTTGCGGAGCACAGGCTCCGGACGCGCAGGCTCAGCAGCCATGGCTCACGGGTGCAGCCGCTCCGCGGCATGTGGGATCTTCCCGGACCGGGGCACAAACCCGTGTCCCCTGCATCGGCCGGCGGACTCTCAACCACTGCGCCACCAGGGAAGCCCCGAGACCTCACTTTTATAGAGACCTCAGATTGCTTCCTCTCTGCTTCCTTCATGTGAAGACATGGAGAAGAGGCTGTCTATAAACCAGGAAACGAGTCCTCCCCAGACACTCAATGTGCTGGTGCTTTCATCTTGGACTTCCCGGTCTCCAGAACTATGAGGGATAAAGTTCTATTGTTTATAAGCCACCCAATCTATGCTATTTTGTTACAGAAGTCCAAATGGACTAAGACACCGCAAGAGGCTTTGTGCCACCTGGAGACCTCTGCGCCTGTGCAACCCATCCATACTTGTGCAGCCTGGAGTTTACACCACTGGGACATGAGATCCAGTGGGTAAGTTCTCTCCTCTTTCACACTTTTTGGCTCTCCTATCATAGTCAGTTTTGCTGTTCCATCCCCTGCTGCTTTAGTTTTCATCACTACTTCACAGCTCTCCAAAGAAAGGCAGTGAGCAATGAATATCATTTACATTTTCCTCTAAGTCCTCCAAGTATAGCCTTGACAAAAATATATCTTTTCATTAGATTACAGAATTGTCTACAACAATCATATTCTACAGTCTTGTTTCAGGCTGGATGCTCTCTATTCAACGCTAATTTACTGCGTTAAATTACACTTACTATATAACTGTATACCTTTGGATTGTTTCGTAAGTAATTTCCCTGTGTTTCTACAACATACCCACACATCATAAATGATCATTTTTCCTTTCCTAATTTTGCTTCCAACTTACTAGTGGAGCAATGATAGTTGTCTTGCCTTCTGCATAGGTACTATTCCAACTTCTTATTGATGGTTTGATGTTATGTTTAGCTTAGTTAGTGAATCTTTCTAATTTCTCTCAGTCCTGCTTGCTTTTGTTAAGCACCTGCCTTAAACGTACCTCCCAGTGTCTTGCAGCAAGTGTCTCTGACTCATGCTTTCTCGCTTCAAACCCATACCATACACGTCTTCTATTCTCTGACTGGATTTTATTCAGCTGTAATTCTAAGAACTCTGAACACAAACAGGCCTTTAAAAGGTTGAAGCAAAAGTAGTTCAAGAGAGAATAGAATGGTGAATAGAATGAGAAATACCAGACGTGTCCTTGTTTACCACTGAAGAGCAAAAAAAGAAAAAAAACCATTATTATTCACTTGGACATCTTCCTGTTCTTGCAAGTTTTTTTTTAAAATAAATTTATTTTTTATTTTATTTTTGGCTGCGTTGGGTCTTCATTGCTGCGCATGGGCTTTCTCTAGTTGCAGGGAGCGGGGGCTACTCTTTGTTGTGGTGCGTGGGCTTCTCATGGTGATGGCTTCTCTTGTTGCAGAGCACGGGCTCTAGGCACGCAGGCTCAGTAGTTGTGGCACACGGGCTCAGTAGTTGTGGCACACAGGCTTAGTTGCTCTGTGGTATGTGGGATCTTCCCGGACCAGGGCTCGAACCCATGTCTCCTGCATTGGCAGGCGGACTCTTAACCACTGCGCCACCAGGGAAGCCCTGCAAGTTTTTGAAGGACCCTTCTAAGAAGTTTTTTAATAATTACAAGCAGCCTGTCCCATGGCTCCCTCCCTCCCTCCCACCCTTACCTCTGCACTCTTGCCAAAGAACAAAGGGTAAAGGGCAAGTACAAAAGCAAACGTCATAGATGTTAAAAATAAAAAATAAATAAATTAAAAAAAAAAGCAAATGCCAAGGAACCGTGCATCACTAAGATTTAATCACATTTGGCATATTCCATGTCCGATTTATTTGTGTAGCTTCTGTCTTTAAACCTACAATGCCAGGTCTTCTGTATGTCATGTGGAGTGATAAGAGTTTCGGTCACTTGTTAGATAACATAATATGGTCTAAGTTCTACTTTTTTTTCTAAACACAGACACATATGAATACCCAGTGAATTTGTTTTCTTTATTTATAATCATGTATTTCCTGAACTGAACTGATCACCTTAACATCTGAATGTCCATCACTGTTGTGATGTTGTCAAGCTGTTAATGACTTACTACTTTAATCTTCCAATATGTTGGTTTCTAATCCTTCTCTCTGTAATGATTATTATTTGTTGTCACTCTTCTCTAGCTGTCTTTGTCAAGGGTTGGCTTCTCGAACATTACAACAAAAGCTTTTGATAAGACAAATATTCAATAACTGTTCAGTGGAAGGATGGAGTTGTACTAGAGACCTACATATATGGTTTAAGTACAAAAATTAAATTGTGAGAAGACTGGAGTGAGATTCTTCTAAATCATATAGAATATCTTTGTGAAGATTTGTAAACCTATATGAATTTTATTTTAAATAGAATTCCTTTTCCTAAACAGGGTTTCAGTGTTGCCAAGTTTAGGGATTTCATATACCCATCAGCTTTCTTTGGTGTAGAGTTTTACCTGGGAATATCTACCATACTAAAACAGTGATCTTCCCTGTGTACCATTCACAGTCTGATACAGAATTAAATAGATGAGGTAAACTCAGGTCAAATAATATTGTGGATGGCTACCTTCTCCAGTTATTCCACCTTACCGAATCCTACCCTTATGCAAATACGCTGTTCCCATTGTGGGAAATATGGCGAGGCTTCCCGTCAAGCTTGCTTGTTGGTTCAGCATGAGATCCTGAAGTTTCCACTTGGACCTCAAGCAGTCTAGTTTCTCCTCTTCTGGGATCTATGCGCCAGTGAGTGCTTGCTGGTTGCTCAGCTCAAGCTGTGTGCTCACCATTCTGCTCATGGAAAGTACCCTTGGTAGAAAGAGGGGCCTTATTTCCTTCATCTTTCATTTACTACTTGATATTTCTTAGATATTCTCTACCATACTACTCTATCAGAGAATCACTTTTAACTTCCAATAGAAACATTTTTTTTGCAACTGTGCAACTAGAGTTCCTATGAATTTCCAGCAAGACTGTGAGACCACTATTGATATTCTCATTATAGCTTAATGAAAAGTTATCTTACACAAACCATTTTTAAGTACCCTTATGTTAAAATCCACAAGGTAAGTTTCTGGTTTGGTTATAATTTTTAGAAAATATGTCCTTAATAATAAAGTTTTCTTAAAGCTAGTTGAATAGAGAGTAATCAGAAGAGATTCAGTTCAAAATATGCCCTTTCCCTTAAATTTGAAATCAATGTTTTATCTTCTTAAAATCAAAATCAATATTAAATACAATGAAAGAAGAGTCCAGTGGGGCCACAAGGCTATGTTAGACAGCCTGGCTACTACGGCATTGTATTTCAGTAAACTCAACTGCAAGCTGGGGACCTGAACCAACATGCCCCTGAATCTCGCAAGGTCACTTTTCAGTGGGATGGACTTTGAACGTGGGGTTGGTGGTCGATTGAGATCATCACCTGCCTCCACGTGCTGTCAAGACTTTGGCTGAGAAGAAGTTTAACCTTTTGCTCATAGATACCTTGAAAGAGATACTCTAATATTTGTGGAAAATCTAACCTCTTTACACCCTCTTCACTTCTGCACAGTTAGCTCTCTATAGAGTTGTATTTATTTTATGGCAGAAACCAGTACTAACAAACACCCACCCCACTGTGGAGGAAAGCAATAGGACCCCACAGTTTGAGAGATCATACAGTTTTGATTACTCCAGGGTCTGTGGATGGCTCTTCTTCAACTAAGAATGTGATCATCACACTGTACACCCAAGTCCTGTGGGAACAAAATTGTCGGCAAAACATTCTCAAGTCTTAAAGGCAAAAATTATATGTTTAGTTTTGGGGGAAAAAGGCCATTATAGCACAAAACTTTCTCTAAGGTGGTGTCATTAGCTTTGTTATAATGTCTAAACAGTGAAGGGATGGTTTCTGGAAAATTTTCTGTGCTCTAGACCCAGATTCTTGCTATCCAAGCTCCCTTCTCGCTTCTCTACGAGGTATTAGAAGACTTTTCCTGCTCCTGCATCTCCCAGCCCTTTATTCTTCATGAGGACCGCTCGTCCGACTGCCTCATTAGTATCTTGTCTTCCATTTTAGCATCTGCTCTTAGACCTGCATAACAAGAATGGTCTAGGAGAGAAGGTGGTAAGATGGGGTTTGGGGACTGGTGCACTCATGACCTTGTGAGTAAAACGGACACCACTCAGAATGGTATGTGGGGCAAAATAATTCCTGACACAAGGTGACAGCCCAACTGCTAATGATTTTACCAGTAGTGACCCGGAAAATAAATGCCCTCGAGGATGCAAAGATTAGGTTATTTGAAACCAAAGCTTTCAAAGACAGCAGAGTTGGCTGGTTACTGCTAAGTGGTATTAGTGCCCTGCAGAGGGATGATGAGAAACTGCAGGTCCTTAGGAAGCAGTTCAAGGCTCAGAGTGAGAGCCGGCAGGCCTGCTATTCTCAGGTCAGGCCCTGGCTGGGAAAACCTTAGACCCTGAAGTGTGAGACTAAAACATCCACGTGAATGCCCCGAACCCTCAGAACCTATCGGTGGTGTGGTATCGTCGAGGGGTGAGGGAAGGTTGACCTTCTGTTGACCTCTCTCTCCACTCTGGTGTCATGGGGAGTGGGGTGGGATCCTGGTTGTGGGTGTAACGGGCTGGCTGGGAGCCCCTCTCGGCAGGTGTACTGGCTGTCCCCGCCCCAAGCTGGCAGTGCTATGACATTCATGGAAAGAGTGGCTAGCTGCTAGAATTAACATAAATTTCTGCACACACTGAGGATCTGTACTTTAAACACATCTAATGCACTTTTGTCTCTGAAATCCTGAGTTGATGCATCCTTTCTCCCAGGATAGGTAGAACAGCTGGAAGCCATGGGGAACGGGTGTTAACCTTCCTACTGATGTGGAAGTAAACAAAGACCACCCAAATGAGGACACACAGAGGCTCTTTATTCCCAGCTTGGTCTAGCAAGAGAGTTAGTCGCCGTCATTTGCACAGACTCAAAGGCAGGCAGGGAAGCAGGGAAGTTTTATAATGAAAAAAAGGGCTTCAGGTGTGGCCTCATTGGATGTTGTTGTCATGGGGAAGCTGGAGGTGGACTAACGAATAACACGTGAGGCATGTTATCTGATTGGTTTGAGGACCGTGTTTGACTCTCTTTGGTTGATCTTGAGTTGGAAACGGGGGCATAAAAGGAGAGAAGCTCCAGTTATAGAGCAAGTCCTAACCATTCTGCGCCAGTTGCTGCAGTGGTTGTGGTTTAGTTTCCTGGCCTGGTTGCCACAGAAGTGGTGGGTCAAGTTCTATCATCCCATGTCATCTGGCCACTGTCTATTTTTCTACTCAGTCTCTCACCAGGGCGGCTCCAACAGCTGCACCTTGGCACTTTCTCTTGTATTTGGTGCTCCTTTCCCCACATGCTACCCCATTCTCTTCCCCTGCCCTCTCTGAAATCTTTCCTTTGGGGGGTGGGGGAAAGTAGGAGAGGGCCCTCCAAGGGCCAGCGCTTCCCCCATGCTACAAGATGCTGCAGAGATCTCTCCTCCAGGCAACAGATGCCCTCCTTAGGAGCTGTCCCTGTCTCCTCTCCTTGGCTGCCAGGCCCATAACTAGAGTTAAATCCCAGCATAACCTGGCCGTGGATGGGCTGGGCTTGATAACAAAGGAAAGAAATTATACGCTATAGAAGTTGTAAGAAACAGTCATACATGCCATACCATGCAGAGCCTAAGGAGAGCCCCAGGACTGGATTTTGAAGGTTCTGGAATGTTGGCCTGAATCAGCAGTAATTCAAGGACTTGGGAGAACTTTTTCACAACACAGGATTTTAAACCCTAGCAAAGAGTCCAGGGGGTGGGGTGAACTCATTTCTCAGGTGATGCTTACAAGCCTGGAGAAAGTGACGGACAAAGGCAAACAAAGTAGATGTGCCCGAGTTTCTAGGGCAGAGAATATTGCTGAGGGAGACACGCTAGAGGGTTGGGGGGAGCCCAGAGGGCACATCACTGACCAAGACCATGAGGAATGTGCTGATGAAAGGGTCACCACCGACACCACGTTCAGTGGTGACTCTCCTTTGCAGTCCAGACCTTTTGATAAGATAAGTGGTCACAGAATGTGGCTCATTCTTATCCAAGGGAATGGTGGGGCCCTGAAATAATAGAGACCAGGTAGCAGGATCTAACTGCCAGAAGCCAAGAGTCTGTAACTGAGGTTCCATAATGATCCTCAAGGTCAGAGGGGCAGCTGAACGGCCTTGACCTGCAGGAAGTTGTGGATGTGGTTATTAGAGCTTGGCATCGGAAGGGGGAACACAGATGGGCAGCCAATGAGGGCGTTGCTTCACATCTGCCAGCAGAAAAGGGAGAAATGGAGGTGCAGAAGGTTGATGGTTGTCAGCCCAATAAAAATCATGATCTCTTGCTCAGTTCCTGGACTCAGCCTAATTTTTTTATATTAATAGACTTTACTTTTTAAAAAAATTTTATTGTATAGACTTTACTTTTTAGAGCAGTTTTAGGGTTACCGAGAATGGCTCTTTGCACAGGAAGTACAGAGAGTTCGGCATAACCCCTCTCCCTTGCTTCACCCCCACAGGTTCTCCTATTATTAGTATCTTGCATTAGTGTGGTATGTTTGTTAGAACTGATGAACCAATATTGCCATTATTATTCACTAAGGTCCATGGTTTACATTAGGGTTCACTGTGTGTTGTGCAGGACTGGGTTTTAACAAATGCATAACGTCAGGTATCCACTTTCACAGTATCATATAGGATACTTTCAACACCCTAAAAATTCTGTGCCCCATCAATTCCTTCCTTCCTTGGAACCCTAGCAACTACTTATCTTTTCACTTTCTCTGTAGTTTTTTTTTAATTACTTTGAAATCTTTATTTTTTAATTTTTTAAACATCTTTATTAGAGTATAATTGCTCTACACTGGTGTGTTAGTTTCTGCTTTATAACTAAGTGAATCAGCCATATATATACATATATATCCCCATATCTCCTCCCTCTTGCGTCTCCCTCCCACCCTCTCTATCCCGCTCCTCTATAGTTTTGCCTTTTCTGAAATGTCATACAGTTGGAATCAAATCTTACTTCTTTTACTTAGAGTATTTAATTTCCTCCATGTCTTTTCCTAGCTCATTTCTTCTTATCACTAAATACTGTTCCATTGTATAGATGTACTACAATTTGTTTATCAGCTCAGCTGTTGAATGACTTCTTCATATTTTCTAGTTTTTGGTGATTATAAATAAAGTGTTATAAATAACTTGTGTGGACCCAGTTTTCAAATGATTTGGTTAAATACCAAGGAGGGTGATTGCAGGATCGTAAGGTAGAGTGCGTTTAGTTTTGTAAGGAGCCGCCAAACCGTCTTCCACAGTGGCTGCACCGTTCTGCGTTCCCACCAGCAGGGCATGAGAGTTCCTCCTTTTTTGGATTTTAGCCATTTGAATAGACGTGTAGTATTATATCATTGTTTTAACTCACAGTGACCTGCACACGTGTTATGTTGAGCATCGTTTCATATGCTCATTTGCCATCTGTATATCTTCTTAGGTGAGGTAACTAGTCATACCCTTCCCTCATTAAAATTTTTTCCCCAGATTAATAGAGACACAATTGATGTGTAACACTGTGTAAGTTTAAGGTATCAAACATGTTGATTTGATGGATTTATATACTGAAAAATGATTGCCACCATGGAATTAGCTAACACCTCTGTTATGTCATGTAATTACCATTTCTTTTTTTGTGATGAGGACATTTAAGATCTGTCCTCTTAGCAATTTTCAGGTGTTATTAATACAGTATTATTAAGTATAATTGCCATGCTGTACATCATATCCCCAGAATTTTTTCATCTTTTAAGTCAAACTTTGTATGCTTTGACCAACATCTCCTCATTTCCCCCTTCTCCAGTCTCTGGTAATCACCCTTCTATTCTCCATTTCTATGAGTTCAGCTTTTTTGGATTCCATATACAAGTGATATACACGGTTTGTCTTTCTCTGTCTGGCTCACTGCACATAATGCCCTCAGGGTCTGTCTATGTTGTCCCAAATGGCACCATTTTCTTCTTTCTCATGGCTGAACAATACTCCACTGTATACATACATATACCACATCTTCTTTATCCGTTTATCTGTTGACAGACACTTAGGTTGCTTCCATATCTTGACTGCTGTGAATAATGCTCCAATCACTATGGGTGTGCAGATATGTCTTTGATATCCGGTTTTCATTTCCTTTGTATATATACCCAGAAGTGGGATTACTAGATCATATGGTAGTTTTACTTTAAATTTTTTGAGGAAACTACATACTGCTTTCTAGAGTGGCTGTAACAATTTACATTTCCAACAGTGCACAAGAGTTCCCTTTTTTCTGCATGTTCACCCACAATTTTGTCTTTTGATGACCACCATTCTAACAGGTGTGAGGTGATATCTCATTGTGATTTGGATTTGCATTTCCCAGGTAATGTTGAACACCTTTTCATGTACCTTTTGACCATTTATATGTCTTCTCTGGATAAATGTTTATTTGATTCTTCTGCCCTTTTTTTTTTTTTTTTTTTTTTTTTGTGGTACGCGGGCCTCTCACTGTTGTGGCCTCTCCTGTTGCGGAGCACAGGCTCCGAATGCGCAGGCTCAGCGGCCATGGCTCGCGGGCCCAGCCGCTCCGCGGCATGTGGGATCTTCCCGGACCGGGGCACGAACCCGTGTGCCCTGCATCGGCAGGCGGACTCTCAACCACTGCGCCACCAGGGAAGCCCCTGCCCATTTTTAAAATTGGATTATTTGTGGGGGGGTTTTGTTATTGAGCTGCGTGAGTTTTAAAAAAATATATTTTGGATATTAGCCTTTTATATGATATGTGATTTGCAAATATTTTCTCCCACTCCATAGGTTGCCTTTTCATTTTGTTGCTGGTTTCCTTTGCTTTGCAGAAGGTTTTTAGTTTTGATATAGTCCCACTTGTTTAGTTTTGCTTTTGCAGCCTTTGTTTTTGGTGTCAAATCCAAAAACAAACAAACAAAAAATTGCCAAGACCAACATCCAGAAGCTTACTCCCTGTGCTTTCTTCTATGAGTTTTATGGTTTCCGGTCTTGGATTGAAGGCTATAATCCATTTTTCTCTTGTCCATTTTTGAATTAGATTTTTTTTAGTTGTTGAGTTTTCAGAGTTCTTTGTTATATTGGATTACAAGTCTTTTATCAGATAAATGTTTTGCAAAGATTTTCTCTCAGTCTGTGGCTTGTCTTTTCATTCACTTAACAGAATTTCAGAGACATATTTTTAATTTTAATAAAATCAAACACCCATTTTTTTTTCTTTTATGTATAGTGCTTTGGGTGTTATATCTAAGAAGTCATTGCTAAACCCAAGGTCACCTAGATTTTCCCCAATGTTATTTTCTAGAATTTATAGTTAAACTTCTTACGTTTAGGTTTATAATCTATTTTGAGTTAATTTTCATGAAAGTTCTAAAGTCCATGTTTATATTAATATTTTTTTGCATGTGGTTGTCCAGTTTTTCCAACACATTTGTTGTAAAGGTTATTCTTTCTCCATTGAATTGCCTCTGCTCCTTTGTCAGAAACCAACTTACTGTATTCGTGTGGGTTTATTTCCAGACTCTCCATTCTGTTCCATTGATTAATTTGCCTATACTTTTACCAGTACCACATTGTTTTGATTACTGTAGCTTTATACTAACTTGTGAAGTCAGGTGGTGTATTCACACTGTTGTGAAGTCTTCCAATGTTGTTGTTCTTCAGTCTTGTGTTGGTTATTGTGGGTCTTTGCCTTTCCATATGAACTTTAGAATTACTTTGTGGATATTCATAAAATAGCTTGGTGAAATTTTGATTAGAATTGTGTTGAATCCATACATCCAGTTGGGAAGAGCTGTTAACAACATTAAGACTTCCTATCCATAAACATGGGATATCTCTCTATTTAGATTTTCTATGATTTTTTAATCAAAATTTTATAGGTTTCTTTATACTACTCTTGTACATATGTTTGTAGATTTATATCTATACATTTCATTTTGTGGGTGCTAATAAAAATAGTTCTGTGTTTTTAATTTCCAATGCTAATTGTTTATTTCTGATATATAGGAAATCAATTAACTTTGTATATTAACCTTGCATCCTGTATCCTTACTTCAATCACTTATTAGTTTCAAGGGTTTTTTATGTGTGATTTTTAAAAGATTTTCTACATGTAAAATTATGTCACCTGTGAACAAAGGCAGTTTTATTTCTTCCTTCCCAATCAGTATATCTTTTCTTTTCTTTTTTTGTCTTACTGCATTAGCTAGGTCTTCCTAGCTAATTGATATTGAATAGGAAGAGAGGATATTGATATTGAATAGGAAGAGAGGACATCCTTGCCTTGTTTCTAATCTTAGGGAGAAAACACCTAGTTTCTCACCATTAAGTATGATGTTAGCTATAGGTTTTTGGTAGATGTTCTTTATCAAGTTGATAATTTCTTTATTTTCCTAGTTTTCTGAGAGTTTTTATTATAATTAATGTTGGATTTTGTCCAGTGCTTTTACTGCATCAGTTGATATGATCATATAACTTCTTTAGACTCTTGATATGATGGATTATATCAATTGATTTTTGAATATTGACCAGATTTTACATACCTGGAATAAATTCCACTTGGTAATATATACAGTGGCATATAATTATTTTTATACATTTTTGGATTTAATTCTCTAGTAGTTCGTTGAGGATTTTTATATCTATATTCATGAGAGATTGGTTTGTAACTTTTCTTTCTTTTACTGTCTTTGTCTGATTTTGGTAATAGGGTAATGCTATCCTCACAGAATAAGTTAGGAAGCATTCCCTCTGCTTCTGTTTTCTAGAAGAGATTGTAGAGAATTGGAATAATTGAAAGGACTACTTCTTTTATCAAGGGAAGGTGGAGGGGAGGGGTAAGGGATTCGAAGTCCTTGCAGTCATTGCAGTCATCTGAATCCTCAGAGTGCATGACTTTCTTCACTTCTGGAAAAGTTTTATTTCAAATACTGCCTCTCCATTCTTTTTTTAAAATCTCCCCTGTAAGTTTCATTTAGTCATATTTTGGACCCTACCATTCTATGTTCCACAGTCTTAAGCTGTATTGTAAAATGTGTGCATACATCTCTATGGTACATTTTGTACATTTAAAAAATACCTGTCTTCCAGTTCACTAAATTCTTTATTCATTTGTTTATTTTCTTCCTACTTATACCATCTACTTTTCTTTCATTCTCAGTGATTATATTTTTCCTGGTCACTTTAACAAAAGCATGGCTAGTCTCTTCTTCCTAGAGCTTATTTTAAAAATTTAATCTTTTTAACACTTGATACATAATTATTTTGTATTCACGATGACATACTGCCAATATATGACATTATCAGGTATCTGATTGTACCTTTGCTTATTTTTTTGTGCTGGCCCTGAGTCATAGAGTCTTGTTTGTCATTTGCTGGTTAATTTTTCGCTGTGAGCTCTTATTTGGATGGTCATAATCTATGGGAATCCTTATTGAAGGTGCCAGGAATTTTTTTCCTAGCATACTCTTCCTCTGGTTTTCTGTAGTGATAGCACTTCTATTTCCCTATCTTATGTAAATAGAAATCTTTTAATGAGCTTTCTCAGTTCATCTTTCAAGATTAGGGTTCTGGGTCACTTTAATCTGCAATAGAGCTTCAGTATTTACTCACCCCTTCTTCTTGCATCTCATACTTTCTTTCAATGATTATTCCACATTAATTCTGGAATTTTCCTTAAAATATTCTTTAGGACAGTCATTCAATAATAAACTCTGTTGCATTGGCTATGTCTCCTTCTATCTCCCTTTCAACTCTTGGGAATTTGCTCTGCATTTTGTAGGCTCAGGGCTCATTTATATATTTTATTTTATTTTATTTTATTTTTTGCGGTACACGGGCCTCTCACTGTTGTGGCCTCTCCCGTTGCGGAGCACAGGCTCCAGACGCGCAGGCTCAGTGGCCATGGCTCACGGGCCTAGCAGCTCCGCGGCATGTGGGATCTTCCCGGACCAGGGCACGAACCCGTGTCCCCTGCATCGGCAGGCGGACTCTCAACCACTGCGCCACCAGGGAAGCCCCTCATTTATATATTTTAAAGCATTTTATATCTCACTCCATCCAGCATCTACCTTTTTTGTAGCTTGAGAGTTGGCTTATTTTTTTATAGAAAACATAATCCACTCTTTTTAAGACCAAATTAGAAGCAGTGTGTGTACATTTTTTATAAAGGTCGTATATGCACTTTCCAGGTTGTAAATCCTTGTAAGTTAGTTATATTGTCTTATCTTTCATTGTATCTCTCCTATCTCCCTACGCCCAATATCTAGTGTAAAGTAGGTGCTCAATCTTTTAAAAAAGATACAACAGTATGTCATTTCTTTTTAAAATGAATTTGCTCTGTCACTTTGTCTCTTGGAAGTCTCATCCAGAAGCAGTGTAATTCAATTAAAATTATATAGTCAAGCTCCATCATTTGTGATCTTGGACAACTGAGTAATATTTTTTTTAAAGTAGAAGTAGGGAACAATGTAAGATGTTTTGGACATAATGAGACAATATGTATGATGCCCGCAGCCCACTGTTACAACACTGGATCTCTAAGGTGTGTTAGCTTTCCTCAATAAACTAGATTAAAAAAAACCCTGCTTGCTACCAGTTTATTTTTTTGCCCCTTTTGGTATATGTAGAGAAAAAGTGATAGAGAAATTGTCAGTTGAATATAATTTTATCTTTTGGCAACAAAATATAAATTTACTTTATAAACTGTTATACTACTGGATTATACTGATTTACCTTAGGTGCCACCATTCCAGTTCATTTCTTGTCTAAATGATGAATGGCACTTGAAACAGTATAGAGTAATGTTAGTTTTAGTAGGTGGTAACAGTTAATAAAGGAGTTTCCCAGCTGAAACTAGGCAGTAAACAGCTATGACAGCAATGAAATATGTGATTTTTTTTTCTAAATGGAAAATAGTGAACGTATAAAATGTTACGGGACCTAAATTCAGAATCCGGATGTAAAACAAATGTTTCTGTGTTTGCGTGCCTTTTTACACTCTTCTGCTTCATCTTTCTCTTCCTTCTTCTTAACTTTTTCTCAGTTTTACATATGCATTCTTTACTAATTTAGTGTAGGGGGATGGTGTAGTGCATTGCCAGTGACACACAAATTGCAATTTCAAAATCTAAAGGGCCTTTAAAAATAGCATGAGATTTAGAAATAGAAAAGCCACATTGAACACAAGAAATGTATATCTTATTTTTTCTTTTTGGATAAATATCTCTTCTCTTATTTCAGTGAGACAACAAATTTGGGCCCTTTCTCTATATATCTTTTATGTAATGGCATTTAAAAATTTCACATCTTGGGCTTCCCTGGTGGCGCACTGGTTGAGAGTCCGCCTGCCGATGCAGGGGACACGGGTTCGTGCCCCTGTTCGGGAAGATCCCACATGCTGCGGAGTGGCTGGGCCCGTGAGCCATGGCCGCTGAGCCTGCGCGTCCGGAGCCTGTGCTCCGCAGCGGGAGAGGCCGCAACGGTGAGGGGCCCGCGTACCGCAAAAAAAAAAAAAAAAAAAAAAAAAAAAAAAATTCACATCTTGCATTTATTTACATGTGCCTAGCAAAAATTGAAATGATGGTAAGTCCTGATAAATTACATTCAATAAGGAATTACTTATTGAGCAACATCTATCTGCCAGGAACTTTGCTAGTAACTGGGGATACAATAGTGAGAAAGTCACACTCCAGCTCCGATCTTATGGACTAACAGAGGAATCACTGAAGTAAGCCTGCAATGACCACACCAGCCCCAGAAGTGCTAAGATCAGTGAGAACAGAAGGCTGTGAGAGAACCCAGGAATGAAATTTAACTCAGCCTGAGAAAATGAGCCAGGATACTTTAGAAGTAGTCCTTGAAGCTGGAAACTAAAGAATAATTAGTATTCACCTGGTGCTTGGGGTGGGAAAGGGATCTCAGATCTGGAGTCTAGAGGTGGCATGTTCAGAAAACTGCTAGTGTAATAACTGAGTAAGATCTTGATTGAGAACACAGAGGAGGATGCAATCAGCAGTGAACTGCAGAAGGTAAGCTGTGTTTGCAAGCCGTGCTTCCGGAAATATGTAGCAGTGGCCTTATGCTTCAGAGTGATCACTCTGCCTGAAGCATGGGAAATGAGTTTTGGGTAGTGGAAACATCTGGTTCAGGGTATTGCTGAGTTGAGAATTGATGTAGTCTTGACATATATAGAATGTGTGAGATTTGATGATTGATGGGTAGAACGGGTAAGGGTAGTCCAGGACCAACATATAGGTTCCTGGCTTGGCAAGATGGACAGAAGAAGGCGCCACTCACTGAAATATAGAATAGGGGAGTAAAGACAGACTGGTTGGTTGGGTGGGGGGAAGGAAGATGAAATTAGTTTTTGATTCAAGTAGACAAGTCAATTAGGCTATGTGTTTTGTGTGTGTGTGTGCTGGAAGAACACTTAAGATATTGGTTTGAGTAACATGTCATATCAGGACTTCAGATATAGATTTGGGAGATAACAATGTATAGATATTACTTGAAATTATGAGCATGAAGAGAAAGCCTAGAAAAAATATAATCTGAGCAGAGAGGAGGACTAATGTGGAACTATAAGGATAGTCAACATTTAAGAGATACACAAAGAGAGAAGTAGGCAATGTGTTTCTTAGAATTCGTTTACAAAGCAGAGAGGTAAGGAGAATAAATATTTCTGAAACTGGAATGGAGCACAGAACAATGAAATGCTAAATTGTGTGGAGTGGTCTATTGTAATAGGGCAAATTATGGATTTTCCTCCTAGAATTCTGAATGCTCATATCTTAGAATATTGTTTTTACTGAGTCATTTTTCTTAGAATATTTGGAAAATCTGCTTTCTTTGTATCGTCTTTAAAAGCACAGAAGCGTTTTCTGCCCCTGATCTATGGTTTTTTCCACCCTGCATTCTCCAGCCGCTTCTTATAGTCTTGGTGTCTCCGTCTCTTGCAGTTATATTGCAGAAATTAAAAGAAGATAGTGGAATAGAACTTCAAGATGCCTTTAAGAAATCAAGTATAAAGGAATATTTTGAATATTTAACTCCATATAATTTCTATAATTCTTCACCTTCATAAAATTTTATTATTTATAATATAAAGCTCAGGTGTTCTGAACTTTAGTGTACTGTTCATTCTGAATATGGATCCTGAAATTGTATGTTTCACTTGTAAAAGCACATGAAGGTGAATTGACATGAAAATCTGTGTACTGCAGAGGAAGAAACACTGCACTCGGTAGCAGGATATTTGAATTCCAGTTTCTAATACCAAATTACTGTGTTTCCTCATAAGTATCCCTTAACTTTCTTGGGTCCAAGTAATGTGATTTGGAAAATAAGGATCCCCGATGTCCCTTCAGTTTTTAAAATTCTGTGGTTTTCAGTTTATCTAAGCAAGCAATGCAAAGTTTCCATTCAGTGATAGAGGACAAGCATTTCATTCTCATGAAACAGTTCTAATAATTGGGCCTGAAGTATTTGAATGAGTTTTAGTGACAATAATGTTCTAAATTACATGAACGTGATTAAGCATAGGAATTAACATAGAACCTTTTATGTTACTTATAACTTTATTGTAATTTTCCTCCCATTTATGTGCCTGCCCTTTAGTAGTTCATGCTATGTCCTGAAAGAAAAATTTATCATAAGGGCTTAAATTGTTTAAACATGGTATACATAGGGCAATAAACATCTGTGATTAGCTAGATAGAGAAATGGTGCAATTGTTCAAGTTAAATATTTTCTAAAGACACTCCCCTGAGAGAGTAAATGAACTGCCTTGGACTCATTTGTTAAGAGTTGTGGATAGTTACCAGCAGTTTCAGTCATAAGAGGCAAATCTGGAAATCAAAAAATAGAGAAAAGGGAAAGAATGTTTTTGATTATGAACCCACCCGTTACAACGGCCTGATCTCTAAGAAGACCTATCAAACAGTGCTCCTCTGCCTGGCCGGAATGTTGGCTTTCCTGAAGAATGAAGCTTTTGGTATCCTTTGGATTTCCTGCGTTTTCACCTCTGTACTGGTTCAGCAAGGAATGGAAGCCTTTCAGTGTGACAATGGGGTCTCCTTGCCTCCTGACAATGTGTGTGACTTCACAGATCAGTGTGGCGACATGAGCGATGAACAACAATGTAAGTTCCCTTCCTCTCCCTCCTCCAAGTCCTGTCCACCTTTAGTCCAGAGGCTGCTGAGCCGCCTGGGGGAGGCTAAGACACCTGGCCCTTCACGGATCCCATTTATATGCCTTTAGAGTCAGTCAGAAACTAAAATACTCTTTTTAAGAAAGAGACAGATCCACAAATAAAAATAAGTCTAATTAAAGGGTATCAAATTGCTAAGATTCTAACTAAATGGGATGTATTTTGAATCAGTTTTACCAATTATAAAGAAGGAGCGAAATGTAGAAAGGTAGCTTTTAATGGTATATCAGTGAAACAAGATTTGAAAGAAGCTTGTGACTGCAGTTTTAAAATGCTGTGATGGAAATTATGAGCTTAAGTTTGAGTTCAGTATGGGAATATTTGAAATGAATTTTAGGTTGGGTGAGAAGATTTTGTTTTTGCTTATAGGACACTACCACCAAGTGAGTTGGTACCTCTCATACACAGAGCATAACTGATTTATATCCTTTGATTCTAAGGCAGAGGAAAGAGTGCAAGCATCAGAGGGTGCAGGGCCCAGACTTGGATCCTGGGTAAACCATCTACTAATGGTGTGATTTTGAACCTCCAGTTTATTATAAGAGGTCATAAAGTGAGATAAACTGATCTCACTGGCAGGAAAATACTCCAGGTATAACATTAATAAAAGTTCACCAAGGGAAGATATGGGTAGAGACATGCATGTTTCTGTAGTTTCTATTATCAGTATCACATCCTGAAAGAAGACTGCATTTCATCAATGGAACTAGCGCCCTTCCTACAGTCACCTTTCATAAAAAACATTATCATACAATTAAATAGGTTCATTCACGTTGATTTTTAGTAACTATTGACTCAATTATTTAGAGGCACTAAGTCTAGTATTTTAGAGCAATATGCTCAAACGTATTTTCTACTTTTTATTCAGATACTATATTAATTAGCGTTTACAGAATTCTTCATTTTCTTCTACATAAGGTTCTACATGTTTGTTTTTACCATTGTTGGAATTCTATTCAAATATTCAGTCGTTATTACTTTAAAACAAGAGGAGTGATTACTGAATAATTTCTTCTCTTTAGAAGGAAACAGGTGGAAGATTTTTCTCCCATAGTTTGGGAATTGTGATTGTGCTGTTTGCACTTTGTGTTTAACAATTCCTAAGACGGGGATTCATTTTATATTTGTCCCATTTCCCCAGAGACGCTATATGTGGATGTGCTGTCCTTTCTCTGGCCTGTCTGGGGAAAGCCCTTGCTGTTCTTTGGTGAGCAGCTAAGATGAACCACTCGGTTGGTTTGACAAGAAATGCAAAGTCCCTTCCATCACTAATCCCTCTGAAGCTTCCTTTCAGCGCGGTTGCTGTGATAACATGCGTAGTCCCGCTTCAGGGAAAAGGTTAATGCGAAAGAAGGGGAAAGCCGCCGAGTGGGCAAGGTCTCAGCTACATGAAAGATACTAATAAGCCCAGCCTTAGAGGAGAGTGAAGGAACAGATTTGTCGAATAAACAAATTTCATTTTAAATGTTACACTGGGAGGTCACCTTTTGGCTTTTTCGCTTTTCATTTCTGAGAAGTTTCCACTTTGGTATTTTATTTAGAATGGGATAACCTGTAGATCAAATTGAGAATCACTTTAAAGCGTGAGTTTCTTTTGTGCACCCACTAGGGGGAAAATATTGTGGAGGAATAATGATGGCCAAGCAGCTTTTCTCTTGAAAATTTGTGATGCTAAAATTATAGACAAGATTTTTTATTTTTTTACTCAAGCTGACTTTATAATGATGTTTCAGTAGTCACATTTCGGGAAAAAAATTAATCTGTGACCCTCTTTAAAGTACAAATGGTGTGAGCTTTAAAGAAATAGATTAATATGTTGACTTTTTAAAATGAAATTGGCATAGTTGAAGTTGAAATTTGGATGCAACTGATTCTATTAATAGTGTTTTTGAAAATTTTTTTATTTTACATGATGGACCTGTTTTTCAGAATACTTGAACCTATTATTTTAACTCAGTATTTTTTAAAGATATTAGATTTAAAAAGACTAAATCTTCACAATGAAATAAATTCTATTTATACACAATATTGAACACAATAAATCGTGAGCAAGAAAAATAATTTTTAGGTGTAACAACTATTTGGTTCTAATGTTGACAAGAATCTCTCTTTATTAGAATTTATTAATATCCTGAGCCAGGAAAGTACATGTTGTGGTACTGATCTGGGTATTTTTAAAAAATTATGTTTCTAGTGTTGCAATGTCTGCTTCTACGCAGAACCCCATTGCCTGGGCTTCCTCATTCTATTAAGCACAGCAATAATTTAGTTTCTCTTCTAGTAATTGTTCAGAATTATTTGATATATAAAGGCTTTACTATGTTTTAGTTTTACTCAACAGTAAAACAGTAATATTACTTATGTTGCTCTTCAGATCCAAGTCAACCATAAGACTATAAACTGTACTGTTGATACAGTGTTACAATGTTGAGATATATCCCCTGCAGTGGGTTTCTACCACTGGAATATTACCAGAAAATACTCCAGTATTTTCTCAGAAATTACTCCAGTAATTAGATAATTACTGTAGCATACCTGAAGTTAGTATTAACATTAACTGTTCCATACATTTACTTTTAGAGCTAAAATTACTGTGACTCAAAATGGAAAAATATATTCAGTTAAATAATTTCTCCCCTACGTACATGTCTTGCTTAAGAACATTTCCATTTGGTCTATTTTTAATACTTTGATTTGATGAAATATATCATAAAATTTTGAAGTATTACCTAACTTCTTTTGCAAACTTTTTGGATTTAGGCATAATAATTTTTTCAAAAGGTCTTTACTTCATATACATCTAAACTTGTATGTGAAATGTGTGAAAATTACAGTAGAGGTGCATTCTGAAAATCTGAGAGGTGATAGCGTTTAATCAGATGATAGTAAGTACATTGTTTCTTCAGTAGGATGACATAAATGTCAACTACTTTTCAAAGTAGTTGTAGAAGTTCATTAAAATACTTGAAGATAAGCATTAATAGAGTGAAATGTGAGATTTCATGTGCAATATTTATCTTACCACTACATTGGATGCAAAATGTTTTAAGCATATTTTTTATTAACCAACTAAAACTCCTATTCATCATAGCAAAATGTCTCAGTTTGGGCTATTATAACAAATTCTGTGAAATTTACTAATCTTGAAACAGTGTAAAAGTTAAAATATGGTTTGGAAATCTTTTTCTCATGTGACAGTGATGGTATCTATGTCAAATTCTTGCCAAAGATGTGCTCAATGGCTTGAGATTAAAGGCAACTATATGACAAGATTCCAGCTTAAGTAATATTAGATAATTCTGGTGTGAGCTATGGAAGTTGTAATTCCATATGGTATCACATACCTTTCTGATTTACAGTTTTTCCTGTTTTTGTTTCAATGAAACTAATAAAATTAGTTCAGTGTGAAAGATAAACATTTCCCTGATAAAAATTAATTAATGGTTTCACATTGCCAGGCCAAATAATAGCACTCTTTCATGGAAATCTACTTTTGAGAATGCATTTTATTTTCATTTAATTGGACTATTTTGAATTTATTTCATCCTTTGCAGGAACTGGCCATTAATTTTTACATTAAATGAGAGTAAGGGAGGTAATTCTTTGTACAAATGTTTTTACATGCTATCTACATGAAGGAAATCATTTTCTAAACAGTAAAATGTATGCAAAATTTTGTGACTACGTAATAAATAGCTTTCCTCAAGAAGGGAAGGAGATAAAAGCACTTAACAATCTTGGAATAGAAAGAAATTACCTTAACACACAAATGGCTGTATATGAAAAACCCACAACTAACGTCATACTCAACGGTGACAGACCGAAAGCCCTCTTTCATCACTTCTGTCAACATAGTACTGGAAGTCCAAGCCAGAGCAATTAGTTAAGAAAAAGAAATAAAAGCAATTCAGATTGGAAATGAACAAGTCAGATTATCTCTGTTCACAGAAAATGTGATCCTAAATGTAGAAAACTCCAAAAGTCTATGAAAAGAATGTCAGAACAAAGAAACAAATTAAGCAAAGTTGCAGGATTCAAAATCAACACACAAGAATCAGTTGCATTTCTGTGCACTAACAATGAACAATCTAAAAAGGAAATAAAACAAAGTCCATTCATAATAGCCTCAAACAATATAAAATACTCAGGAATAAACATAACCAAGGTTATGAAAACAAAAAATTGTTGCTGGAAGAAATTAAAGAAGATGCAAATAAATGGAAAGACACCTCATGTTCATGGATTGGAAGAATTAATATTGTTTAGATGTCAGTAGTACCCAAAGTGATCTATAGATTCAAAGTAATCCCTCTCAAAATCCCAAGAATACTTTTTGCAGAAATAGTAAAATTCATCCTAGAATGCATATGGAATCTTAAGGGACCCTAAATATCCAAAACAATCTTGAAAAAGAACCACCTTATAGCCCTCACACTTAATGATTTCAAAACTTACTACAAAGCTACAGTAATTAAGAATATGGAATTGGCATAAAGACAGACACATAGGCCAATGAAATACAATAGAGAGCCTAGAAATTAGCCGTCTCATAGATGGTCAGATGATTTTTGACAAGGGTGCCAAGACCATTCAATGGGGAAAGAATAGTCTTTTCAACAGTGTGGTAAAAACTGGACGTCTATATGCAAAAAGATTAAACTTGGGCCCCTACCTTACAGCATATCCAAAATTTACTCAAAATGGGTTAAAGACCTAAATGTAAGAGCTAGAAGTATAAAACTCTTAGAAGAAAACACAGGGGAAAAGCCTCATAACATTGGATTTGGCAATGATTTTTTGGCAATCACAGGCCACAAAGAAAAACTAGATAAATTACAGCTCATCAAAATGAAAAACTTTTGTGTATCAAAGGACACTATCAGAATGAGAAGTCAATCCATGGAATGGAAGAAAATGTTTTCAAACTATATATCTAAGACATTGACATGCAGAATAAATAAAGAACTCGTACAATTCAACAACAAGAAACAAGCAATGAACAAAGGACCTGAATGGACATTTCTCTAGAGGAGATATCCAGATGTCCAATAAGCACATGAAAAGATGTTCAATATCATTGATCATTTGGAAAATGCAAGCCAAAACCACAATGAGATACCACCTCACATCTATTGGGATGGCTATTATAAACAAACAAACAAAACCCAAGAAAATAACAAGTATTGGCAAAGATGTTGAGAAATTGGAACGCTTGTGCATTGGTGGTGGGAATGTAAAGCCTTTTTGCTTCTGTGGAAATGGTATGGCAATTCCATTCAATATTAGAAATAGAATTACTGTATAATACAGCCATTCAAATCTGGAGACCTGTCAAAAAGAAATGAAAAAAGGGACTCCAACAGATTTTTGTACACCCATGTTGATAACAACCTTATTCCCAATAGCCAAAAAGTGGAAGCAACCCAAGTATCCTCCAGCAGGTGAATGCATAAATAAAATATGGTAGATACATACAGTGGAATATTATTCAGCTTTAAAAGGAAGGAGATTCTGACACATGCTACAACATGGCTGAAGCTTGAGGACAATTATACTTAAGTGAAATAAACCAATCACAAAAGGACAAATATTGCATGATTCCACTTATATTGAGGTACCTGGAGTAGTCAAATTTTTAGACAGAAAGTAGAATGGTGGTTCCGAGGGGCTGAGGGGAGGGAGGAATGAAAAGTTTCAGTTGGGGAAAATGAAACAGTTGTGGGCTTGGATGGTAGTGATGGTTGCATATCAATGTGAATTATTGTTTTTATCACAGAACTATATAGGTGAAATGGTTAAAATGATGCATTTTATATTTTGGCACAGTTTTCCAAGAAAAGCAGGATTCAACATTAGGAAAGTCTACAACTGTGCCTCATAGAACTTTCAGGAGGAAAAGAAACGTGCATTATTAATATAGGCCCAGGCAAAATTGTGAAATAAATGGCTTGCTTTTAATACCTTCTACATCTCCTTTTTAGAGTTCTCCTAACTCTTACAGTTTCCCTGTCTTCTAAGAACTTTATATTGTGATGATCTACTCATACGAAGTTAATCCCGAGTTCTGCATCAATTTCTTCACCACTACCACTATTAAAATTTTTTCTATTCCTTACCATTTTCTCAGAAGCATGCCCTATGTTAACTATCACTTGAGGATATAGTTTAATATTTTTCTCCACTTATGGTGTTAATGATTGAATCCATGAATGGCTCTGCAGTAAAATTTTAATGAGAGAATCTGGCATGGTGGAAGCCAATTCAGAAGATAATTGGGCCTTCCAAGCAACCTCAAAGCACAACATGGAGATACCCTCTCTTTTTCACTGCAGTATGCTGGACCTGTGGGATCACAAAATTAAAAACAAAATGATGAGTTGCTCAGGTTCAAAAAGCTGAGGAACATGGATTCTCCTAAGTTCCTGCATCCCATTCCTCCTGTTCCATATGTTGTCCAACTGCAGCATTGCTGTGGTAGCAGGAAAATCTCCACGCAGACACACTTTAGTATAGTAAGTGCTATCAGATTTGAATGTAGATGTGTGGGATATGAGATTATAAAAGGCAAATCAACCACAATTCAGGAAAAATTGTTCAAATGGTTTAAAATACACAATTCTCTACTGGGAGGAAAATGAATACTTAGAAAATTTTCTGATACATTTTTGAATAATCTGGCAGTTATGAGAAGTTCATGATTGCTTCTTTAATAACAATTAGTTGAAAAATGTATGCTCATTAGATTCATTTTGTAACAAAAGGAACCCCTGTTGAGACTATTCAGAAATAAAAATGTTTCATTTAGCTATTTTTCTAGTTCTAACACTTCCAGAACACATCATCATTATCCTTGTTTATTAAAGAGAACAAAGAACATTGGAAACAGACATCAACTAAGTAATTGTAATGCAAGGTAATTTCTTGGTATTTAGAAACTGTTTGACACCTATGTGAGTGTGTGTGTACATTTCATACACATAATTGCTGAAATATGGTGATAAAAAATAGTTTAGAATATTTTGTAATCACAAGTAGATCATTGGAAAAAATGCTGGGACTAAAAGAGACTTGAAAACATACATACTTATGAAGATACATATGCATAACTAGTTGAATGACATGCACATTCATATACAAATAACTATATAATTTAGTTCACTTTCTGTTTAACCAGTTTCCCTGGACCACTAGGGGTCCATGAGGTAATGATTGGGATATTCTGGATATTCTAAATATTTCAAAGGCCTTAAGGCAATTGTAAATTTAAGCACGGGATGATTCACAGACTAATCAAGTTTCTCAGCTTTTAGATAGAATGACATGAATTCTGCCTGGAAATACTGGTTTCCTCAGTATTAGAAACTCTGACAGGCCTCTAATTCTACAGGTAAAAATGGGTTAGTGTCTTAACAATGAGACCTTGGAACAGAGCTTTAAGAATTCAGGTTCTGGGGCTTCCCTGGTGGCGCAGTGGGTGAGAGTCCGCTTCCGATGCAGGGGACACGGGTTCGTGCCCCGGTCCGGGAGGATCCCACATGCCGCGGAGCGGCTGGGCCTGTGAGCCATGGCCGCTGAGCCTGCGCGTCTGGAGCCTGTGCTCCGCAACGGGAGAAGCCACAACAGTGAGAGGCCCGCGTACCGCAAAAAAAAAAAAAAAAAAGAATTCAGGTTCTGGAGTCAAAAAAGACCTGGTTCCAATCTTGGCCCCAACGTTCACTGGCTGCCTGCTTCGTAAGGTTTTTTTGAGGAGTAAATGAACTACCGCACTTAGAATGCCTAGCACTGATCTCCCTCAGTAAATCGTGGCTATTAAGATACCTGTTAACATTACAGAATACAGCTGCTTTGTAAAATCTTTCAAAATAAGGAATCTAGGACTAAAAATAATAAAATAGACCATTGGTAATAAAGCAGGTTTAGATAATGTTTAAAAATGTAGTTTCTAATTCAGCTTTCAGTACTCACATGGATGTTCTCAAGGATATGCACCAGATGTATTACTAAATAATATTTTTCCGAAATGTGACTAAAAATTATGTTTTTGTGACTGGGTTGCCAGGCACTGTCTATCTATTAATCAGAATAACCACTGTGGCTAATGCAACCAGTTAGCACAAGAACAAGCTTGTCAAAGGAACATCTCCAGTTACTAAGAGCTACAACCCAGGGACGGTATAGTTGCCATTGAATTAATCTGTTTTTTTAGAGAGTGACATTTACAGATGGTGGATAATGGAATAAAGCCCTCCTTGGGGGGTTATTGTGAGCAACCAAGTGTCCAGATCTTTCTCCCTCTCCCAAGCCTCTTGGATCACTTATACCAAGAGAAAAAGAAAAGAAAAAAAAAAGCCAGAAAATGCCTTGTTGTGATTAAAAACACCAGGGATTTCAAGAACATTGAGATTCAACAGGGAGGTGCTATGCTTAATTCCAGGGTTCCGTCGCAGCCACAATGGCTGAATTTGTATCAGAGGGTCCTCTCTGAAATGGTCTGCCCAAACCTGAAATTCTGATATGGCTGGAGCATTAAGGTGGATTTGAAGATGTAACCTTAATAATAATGCCTCATATTTTGTGGTGCCTAAGAGTTGTATTTATATATGTATTATGTCATAAGATCCTCACAGCAGTCATTTGAGGGAGAAAGGGCAGCATGCCATTATTTCAGTTTCATAGGTGAAGAAAATGGCTTGGTGTGGTTAAGTGGTTTAGCAAGGCCCTCAGTTAATAAGAGACAAAATCAAGATTAGGTCCTCAGTCTTCTGACCTCATGAGTGGCATTCTTTCTGTATGACCACACTGGTTTTTAATATGTGGTGATTTATTCGAATGTCATATGCAAAAAAGCTTTGCATTGATGAAGTAGACTTAAATTGTGAGAAATTATCCTGATGTTGATCTCTTTGTAATTTGTTCCTAAGCTTTCTTTTTCACCTATTGTTTCATTTCTTAAAAAGCCACATGTGGGGTTGTGAAAGTGGATTTCTTTTTTTTCCCATTAGGCTCAAACTATGAAAGATGTGATTTTGAGGATGGACTCTGTGGTATGATGCAAGATCAGAGTCTGCGACTTGGCTGGGCAAAGAGGAGTGGGATAACTGGCCCATCACCTCCATTTCATGACCACAACGGTGATATGTCTGGTAAGTGCTTTGAACTTTTTTTTTTTTTTGGTCAAGTGGTTGGTAAGGACAGTAGAATCAGAGCTGATGGTTAGATATTAAGGATGATAATGTCTAATTTTATACATTCTTTAACTATATTCAAGATATTTATGATTCTAAAATGTCATATTAGATTCTTATAATTGGGTTCCTGGGACCTCAAAGGTCTATCTAGATAATAATTGGGATTTTCTAGCTATTTTGACTCTGTAAGGAAACTGTGAAATTTAAACATAGTACTCCATAGATTAATTTGTCAAATATCTTTGCTTTTGTTTAGACTGATTTTAGCTTTCTCTAGTAATACTTGAATTCTTCGGTTGACTAGAAAGCTCTGATGGGAGTTCTGGAGCCAGACATTTATTCATTTCTTTATTTGTTAACTAATGAAGTTCATTCACTTGCCATTTTATACCAGGTGATTAAGATATTTTAGTAAAGCAAAAACTGACTCTGTGCCTGCCTTCACCTGATGGCCTTACACATGGTATGAAAAGAGGTAATCTTTTGCCTGGCATAACTAATTGAAGGCTGGTGATTTTTTAATTAAATGTATGCTTCTCTCAAATAAATACAACTAAATGTTAAATGTGAGTATTCCCTAGAGACAATTTAAAGTGATTAGATGTTAGTGGTTTGGAAATGTTTGCATAAATACTATACATGTGGTTAGAATGCTGGTGCTGTCACTTACTAGCTATATAATCTTGGGCAGTTTACTTTGTTAAACCTTGGTTTTCTCAACTCTAAAATCTATCATAAGATAGGCTTTGAGAGCTAAGTAAGATATTGTAAGTAGAGCTTGTCACAAAATACCTGATAAAAGTCGATGTTTAGTACATTTCTGAATAATTTTGGTGTTCCTAATTTTAACTCTTATGTAAGTAAAATGGAGTTCATTGTCCTTGGCTTTGATGACAAAAATAAGTTTTAAAAAAGAGTGTTTAACAATTGTTAGGAATAAGCCAACTTTATCACTAAAAAGAAAAACGGGGGGAGCCAGACTTCACAAACAGGACTGACTCACTGCAATTACATGAAACATTTATTATGGGTACAGTTGTGTTAGATGGTGATATTAAATCTGGTTCCCAAATTTGAGCCATTGTAATTCCATTTCCCTTTTAGAACCTCCTCACTGTTTTTTCCTTTTACTTAGAAGAAGATTTTTCACAGTATACAGTTACTTACCTTAGTCTCTATCATGGGCAGCATACTTGATATTTTCTTTTTATGTTATATGTGGCTCTGATTCTCCTTGCCACCGCGTCTTGAAGTTAGACAACATCAGGGTCTCCACCCCTTTTCTCCTCCATTTCCTCCCTCTTTCTTTCTTCCTTCTCTTTTCTTATTTTGCCATTTGATAGCCTAGTAAATAGATAAAATGGGATCAATTCACATCAAAATTGAAATGTTATGTAGGCAGACACTATCTTAGCTATATCGCTTGGTTTAATTTAAGATCTCTGGAGTCAGACTGGTTGTGTTTGAACACTGGCCCTGCTAACCTGCTCGCTGTGTGGTCTCAGTTTCCTCATCTGTAAAATGGAAATAATAATGATACTATAAGCCTCATAGGGAAAGAGGGGCAAAATGTTGCCTAGCATAATAATTGAAGGCTAGTGGTTTTAATAATAGCGATGCATCTCTTATAACTACAATTAAATGTTAAAATATGAGTATTTCCCTAGAGACTGCTTTAAATAAGCAAATGTTTTGCCTTCAGATATAAGGTGCTTGAAAATGTTTATGGAAAAAGTAGTCATGCTGGAATCTTGTCTCCATTCAACAATCCTTATTTCATGAGTAGTAATAAAATTTTTGATTAACTTACACTTGAAATAATTTGTCAGTGCTCCAGATTAATATCTTTCATCATGTAATCAATGCCTTGAGAAGTTTTCAGAGCTAAGTTTGAAAATCTATTAGAACATTAAAAACATCACTGTGTCAATATTTGAAGTCTACTAAAGCTTGAGGCAAAGTGATTAAGATGTAGTATTGGTTTTTAAAAGTGTATAACATTGTAATTAGATAAAATAGTATCATTACACAAATTCAAATATATCTTTGCAATGATAGTAAAACTTTTTTTAAAGAATGGAATATAATAGTTTTTCTTATAAGAATATAAAAGTTTTTCTTATAACATAAAATATGAGTTTTTCTTAATTCTTATAAAAATAAAGAGTTTTAAATAATTCTAGAATTCAGCTCATGGTAAAGGTGATATGTGAGGTTTTTAAAATATATAGTTCTCTGTAAACCTAAACTGTATAGGTTATCAAAGATAAAAAAACATTATTTGAAAAGTTAATATTTCCTTTGATACCACAGATTATTTTTCTTATTTGGGTATTTAAAATTAGGTTTAAATAGGATTACGAGAACTTTTGTTATTTTAACCAATTGCTAAATTGGGTCTAAAACCCATATATTATATTATGAAACACACACACTATTAAACAGCATCCAGCCTTTTTATTTTGTTCTAGGGCGGTATGATGATCATAGTCTAGGACTGGAGGTCCTTTGCTATCCTCCACAGACACACCTGCAGGACCCATTTCTGCGGCATCTCTTTGGTCATGTGGGATTGTTGGGCAGCACATAATAGCTTTGAAAGTTTCATCTACACTGTGTTTCTTAATTTATGGCCGTATTAGCTCTATTTTGCCTAGTAAGCTATGAACAGGATCTATGAACCCACTTATTTTTTTATTTGTATGTTCCCCCAACAAGAGTTTATTATAAAAATTTTCAAGAATGTGAAAAAGTTTGAAAAAACTTACTGTGACTAACCATATACCTACCACTTAGGTTATATAATTAAAATTACTATTCTATGTTTGTTTTATCAATATCTATCCATCCACCCAACCCTTTCTCCATCCATCAATCTGTCATATTTTCTATGCATTCAGAGAAAGTTGCAGGAATAACTTTACCGCAAATACGGCAACATGGTACCACTGACTAGACGCAGAGATCAACAAACCATGTCCTGTGGGTCATTTTCCTATTTTTGTAAATACAGTTCTAGTGGAACACAGCCATGCCCATTCATTCACAAGTTGTCTGTGGCTGCTTTTGTACTACAGTCTTGGAGTTGAGCGGTTGTGACAGTGACCGTATGTCGACAAAGCCTAAACTATTTGGTCCCTTAAGAAAAAGTTTGTCCTTGTGCTGGAGTTAGGTATTCATTACAGTTCTTTTTTTTTTTCCCTTTGAAGTAAAACTTACGTTATATGAAAATACCAGTTTAAGTGTATCAATACTATTGGATACGTTCTGACAAATGCATTCACCTGTGCAACTCAAACCCCTAACAAAATGTGAAACGTTACTGTCACACCAGAGAGTCCCCTCAGGTCCCTTCCTAGTCAATCCTTGCTCCCATCCTCTGCTCTCAAAATAATCACTGCTTTAATCCCTTTTCCTCCTCCGTAGATTAGTTTTGCCTATTCTAGAACTTCATATAAATGAACTCGTGCATTGTATGCCCTTTTGTGTAAGGCTTTTCTCACTTTGCTCTCAGATTCATCCAGGTTGTAGCATGTAACATGAGTTCTTTCCTTTTTATTGCTGAGCAGTTTGCAATTGAATAAGTTTATTTGTCAGATCTCCTATTGATGGACACCTGTGTTTCTTTCCTGTTTTGGGCTATTATAAATACAACTGCTATGAATGTTTTTGTACAAGTCATTGTGAATATATGTTTTTAACTCTCTTTGGTGAATACCTAGAACTGAAATGCATCAATGGATGTTTACTTTTATGAGAACTGCCAGAGCTTTTTCTAAGGTAGCTGTACAATTTCAAACTCCTACCAAAAATCTATGAGACTTCTTGTTGTTCTACACCTTTGTTAATATTTTCTATTTAGTGGTTTCATTTTGATCATTCTGCTAGGTATGTGGTGGTATCTCACCGCGGTTTGAATTTGAATTTTCCTGATGACTGTTGATATTGGTCTCTTTTGCATGAGCTTATTGGCTATTAATATATCTTCTTTTGTAAATTTTCTACTCACATATTTTGCTTAATTTTTATTGGGCTACTTGTTTTTTATGAATGAGCTGTAATTTTTAAAATAGGCTCTAATTTTGGAGTACATTCATGGCAAAATCGAATAGACCTCACAGGCTTCCTGTACACCCCATGCTCCCACATACACACAGCCTCCCCCCACTGCAAAACTTCCTCACCAGAGTGGTACATATGTTACAATCAATGAACCTACACGGGCACATAATTTTCACGCAACGTCCGTAGTTTATATTAGGGTTCACTGTTGGCGTTGTACACTCTATGGATTTGGACAAATGTATAATGACATGTATTGATATGCATTTAAGTTTCATCCATCTCTTTTCATGGCTTGATAGATCATTTCTTTTTAGTGGTGAATAATATTCCTCTGTCTGGATGTACCGTAGTTTACCCATTCATCTGCTGAAGGGCATCTTGGTTGTTTCCACATTTTGGCAATTATGAATAAAGCTACCGTAAACATCCAGCCGCTGGTTTTTGTGTGCACGTAAGTTTTCAACTCCTTTGTATAAATACCAAGGAACATGACTGCTTGATTCTATGGTGAGGGAATGCTTAGTTTTATAAGAAACTGCCAGTCTTCTAAAGTGGCTGTACCATTTTGCACTCCCATCAGCAATGGATGAGAGTTCCTTGTGCCAGTTTTTATATATCTTGGCTTCCCATTCTTTCTAAGATTTATGCTTACAAATATTTTCTCCAAGTCTGTGGAATGTATATTAATCTTCTTATTGATATTTTTAATGAGAAGTCTTTAATTTTATGAAATCCATTTTTTCTATTTTTACTGTGTCAAATTTGTTGGCATGAAGTTGTTAAGAGTCAGTTATCCTTTCAGTGTCTGTAGAATGCATAGCAACAACCCCTCTTATTCCTGCTGTTGATTATTTGTGTTTTATCTCCTCTCTTCTTCTCTTCTCTGCTACCTAGGATTTTCCTTTTACTTATTTTTCTTATTTCCTGAAGTGGAAATTTTGGTTCACCAGTTTTGATATATATTATTCAGTTAAAACATTTTCTAATTTCCTTTGTAACTTATTCTTTGGTCCATGGATTATTTAGAAGTGTGTTGTTGAATTTCCAAATATTATGTTTGTGGGGTTTTGACATATTATTGACTTCTAATTTTAATTACCTTTTGGTTAATACATTCTTTTATTTCAATCTTTTAAAATATTTTGAGACTTAGTTTATGATACAGCATGTAATCTATCTTGGTGAAAATACCAGGTGAATTAGAAAAGAAGTGTATTCTGCAATTATTGGGTATAGGGGTCTATAACTATCATTTAGGTTAAGGTGATAAAATAGTGTGCAAGTCATCTGTCTTTTCTTATGTTGTTTTTACGATATATTTTTTCCTATTGTTTGTTTTCAACCTGTCTGTGTCTTTATACTTGAAGTGTGTCTCTGGGAGGCAGCATATAGTTGAATCTTGCTTTTGTATCCATTATGATAATTCATTTCATTGGAATGTTTAATCCATTTAATTTAATGTAATAATTGGTATTGTTAGATTTATCTCAACATTTTATTGTTTGTCTTCTGTTTGAACATTCTGTTTTTGATCCTCCTGGTCTCCTTCTCTGCCTTCTTTGGGATTATTTGAATATTTTTAAAAATCCTGTTTTAATTGGCTTTTTAGATGTCTGTCTTAACATTTAATTTTGTAGTAACTCTAGGGATTGTGGCATATACTCTTAACTCTTTATAGTGTACTTAAAATTGATATTGTAAAATATACTTACAATGTAGAAGATTTAGAAAAGCATAGGTCATTTATCCCTTTCTCATTGTCCTTTACTTTATAGTGACCCCATGTATTACATCTATAATCTATAATATGTAAGTTATAAATCTTACACGTCAATGCTATTTTTCTTTAAATATTATTAAAAATAAATTAAGAGAAAAATATTCTTTTATCACATACATTACTTGCAATAATCTCCATTTCTTCTGAGTTTGTCTCTAGTATCATTTCTCTTCAGCATAAAGAATTTCCTTTAGTATTTCTTGTAGTCCAGTTCTGCTGATGATAAATTGTTAGTTTTCCTTTACTGAAAATGTCTTTATTTTCCCTTTATTCTTGAAATATATTCTCATTAGATATAGAATTGTTTCATGCACATGTTTTTCTTTTAGTGCTTTAAAGATATTTCCCTGTCTTCTGGCCTCCCTCTTCCCTGATGTGACATTCACAGTTATTAAAATGATTGTTTTGCTATATTTAATATAGCTTTGTTTTTCTTAGTGCTATCAAGATATTTTATGTTGGTTTTAATCAATTGGCTATAATGTGCCTAGGCATGAGATTTTTAAAAGTCCTAATCAGGTTAAATAAGCTTCATGAATTTTAAATTGTTTTTCCACCAATTTTGGAAAGTGTTCTCCCTTTATTTATTCAGATATATTTTTCCATCTCATTCTTTCTCTCCTCTCCTTCTTGGACTTCAGTCATCATGATGTTAGACAACATGTCTAACATATTGTTATTGAGGGTCTTATATAGTTTGATTGTTTTCTCTTTTTTCACATTGAACAATTTCAATTGATTTATTTTCAAGTTCTGTGATTTTTTCCGTGTCATCTTTAATATGCTTATAAGCCTATCTAATGATCTTTTAAAAATATCAGATATTATATAAAAATTTTCATTTAATTGCTTTTAAATTGTGTTAATTTCTCTACTAAGATCTCTTATCCTTTCATGCATTATGAGTGTATTGTCCTTCACTGAGCATCAGTATAATTGTAATTTAAAAATCCTTGTCTCCTTCATCTCAGAGTTGACCTCTGTTGACTGTCTTTTCCCATGGCATGGTCGTATTTTCCTGGTCCTTTTTCTGTCAAATAATTTTGGATCATATCTATGACATTGTAAATTTACTACTGTAGAGTCTCTGGATTCTGTTATATTTATTGAGAGTATTTATGATTGATTTCGTTTAAGTATATGATTAGCTTGCTTAGACTCAAATTGAGAATTCTGTTT
The DNA here is from genome assembly GCF_059928025.1 of Delphinapterus leucas. NCBI lineage: Eukaryota > Metazoa > Chordata > Mammalia > Artiodactyla > Monodontidae > Delphinapterus > Delphinapterus leucas. Next base: position 15,813,402 of record NC_143130.1, on the reverse strand, counting down.
TGTAGTTTAGATATCAATTCAGTAGTTCAAATATCAATTCAGCTCTTTTAGCTTTAGTTACTAGAAGTGTTCCCTGCACATGCATGCTTCAGTTTTAGGTGGAGATTTGGGTAGAGTTTATTCATAGAACATGGGTCACCCCTTCTTAAGGCTCTTTGCTTTCTAGAATTCTGCCCATTATTTATGGCGGACCTGCATGTCCTTGGCTTCTTTACCTGATTCTTCAGGCTAAGGAAATAGCAACCTTTCTATCGGTGTTTTAGCTGCAGTGGTAGCTTAACCTCAGGCCAAAGCTTTTAGGTTTGTCTTGTTTTTTTAATATAAGCATTATATTCATCACTGGTTTTTCTAACACCAGGATGTCCTAAACTGATCTATGCTGCCCTTTCTGAAGGGCACTAGGAACCGTAATCTATTTCTCAATACTTGGCAGGCTGTGTTATTTAGACAGTGACTTAGATTCTTTTATTAATAAGAAACAGCAAAAGACAAAAAATAGAAAAGAGTCTCATATTCTCACTCTCTAGATCAAGTTTTTATAGCCTTTATAGTCTTAATATCCATTTATTTTGATGTTAGTGAAAAAGTAATGTTTATTTATTTTATATATTTAAAAACTTTTTATTGGGCAGATATCTTATTCCACACATTGTGTATGTGTAGCTATAATAGTGAACGAGAACACAGATCTTGTCCCCGGTGAAGCTGCAATTTAGTAATGGGGACATTAACCTGAACATTAATGTTCTATTCCAGGGATCTGCATGTTTTTTTTAAAGGGCCAGATAGTAAATAACTGTGGCTTTTTAGGGTATACAGCCTGTGTCCCAACTACTCAACTCCGCCGCTCTACTGCGAAAGTTGCCATAAACATTACTTAAAGGTAAAGCATGACTGTATTATAATAAAACTCCACTGACGGACACTGGAATTTATAACTCGTATAACTTTCACATGTCATAAAATACTATTCTTCTGAATTTTTTTAACCACTGAAAAGTGTAAAAACCCTTAGCTCTCAGGCCATGCAAAATCAGGTGGAAGGTGAGATTTGCCTGCAGGTCATAGTTTGCTGTCCCTTAGTCTGTTCAATAAACACTCATTGAGCAGTTTTGCATCTGACAGTATGCAATGGGGATACATAAGTGAAGGATAAAATTCCTCCACTAACAGATAAGTTATAATCTTAATTTTAGTGGTCAGTATTCAATTCATTTTTGTAGCAAACATAGGTGAAGCTTACTTTGATCTATACTCTGATTTTGCAAAGAAATCAGCTTCATTACACTGTTATTTAAAAATTCATCTGAATTTTCAATTACGGAGGGGATTTTATTACAGTAGTTAAGCCTGTTTCTTATAATAAAAATAAGAATTATGTTCATTAAGCGGGTATACAGTGTATTTTTCCACTTGTTGCATTTTTAATATTGTAGTTACACTAGTTTAAAAGTAAAAATTAATTAAAGATGAAAAATTTATTGTGTTTATGAAATACAATTTTATATGTTGGTATCAATTGTTAATTTCAGTTCAAAAGCTCTTATTAAGCCCAGTGTGTGTAAGGCATCATGATAAAGGCTGTGAATGTTATAAAGATTTTTAAGATACATGTTGCATATTAGAGCGTTTATGATCTCTTTGGAAAGCATTCTCAAGAATAACCCAGTTAATTTTAATACAGGGAGAAATTAGAAAAGTACTATAATATTAGTCTGAGCAGATTGCTCTGTGGCTATAGGCAAATTCTGACACTGGAAAGGAGAAGGGCATTTGAGAAAGGACTTGAAAGATGAATGATATTTCAATGGACAAGGAAGTGAAAGAAATATTTCAAACTGAAAGAACCACATAAGGACCATATAGAGTTACTTGGTGTGCCCAGGCAATAATATAGCAGTCTGCTATGGCTAGAGAATACGGTCTCTGGAAATGAAGATTAGGCCAAAAGTGTATTTGGGAATGTCAGGAATTATGTCACCCAAAGGTTACAGATTTTGCTCATCAGTACCATTTCCTTCCCTCTTTTCCCATCTCTACCCAAACTCCTTCACAGCTGACAGTCCTATTACCAATAATTACCAATACTGTCCAATCAGGCAGTGGAAATGAGAGGGTTGATGGATAATGCAACTCCTCAGCCACACCACATAATTAATTTCAAAGGCATACACATTTGGTACTTCATAATTCATTCTGCCTCAAGTAGTGTTTTGCAGAGAGCTTCCGTTTTTGTTTTTCTTTCCCACAAATTCTTTGATTGCCAAGTTCATGATATCAGGGTTCTTGATGTGTGCCTGCATGTGTGCATTTAAAATAAGCTACATGAGGTTTATATAATTCTTCTATAAACGTGATGCTTATTTTTTATTGGATAATATATTTGTTTATTTCCTCATTCCTTTTATTTCAAATTCAGGTAATACATCAGTCAGGGAATCATAATTGACAACCCAGATGATTATTTGAATTAACTGGTATGACATCAATGAAATTACTCCACATAAATTAGTAGTAAACCTATCTTAAAGTAAATGATATTATTTCACTAATTAGAGCCAAAAAATAATATGTGCTACAATTTCTCTGTAGACATAGAATTTTTTCCTTTATATCATTTGCTTTCCTTTTGGCAGAAATTTTATCTTTACAGGCAGGTGACTTATTTGTTAAATTTAGATGAGTATTAATTCAAATTAATTCAGCCTCATACTGAATCCATACTGAACAGAAATACATAAAATAAATGTATATTGAAATAAATATGATACAAATTTCAAAGAATGTACCTTTTGAATCATAGCCAAATGGTCAGTAGACTGAGATTCTGCCAAATGAAAGTGGGCAGGGACTTTTACCAATTAAAGTGGTTGGAAAGGACTCAGAAGATTTTAGTTCTCTGCAAGTGAAGTCTCGCAACTCTGATGATTAGTTATGCTGATTCAGTGTCCTACAGCCGAATCAGTAAAGGGAGAACTCGTAGGAACATAACTACTTTAGGCCTCATAGATTTTGGTCAGTACCTTATAACATAGCAAATGGAACAAGGGAACCAAATTAGTGGCTATTGATTGTAGTAGGCAGAATTCTAAAGATGTCCCCCCAAGATTCTCATCCCCTGGTTATTCAAACACTAATCTAGGTAATTCTGTCAAAGGACTTTGCAGTTGTAATTAAAGTTACCAATTAGCTGATCTTAACATGGGAAGATTATCATCGACTGTTCAAATGGCCTGATGTAATTGCATGGTTCCTTAGGACCTTCTATGTACAAGACCATGTCATTTGCAAATAGAGTTTTACTTTGTTTCCTTTCTGGCTGCCTTTTATTTCATTTCCTTGTCTAATTGCCCACCTAGAAACTTGGGTGCAATGTTGAATGGAATTGGTGATAGCAGATATCCTTATTTCCATTAGTGGAAAACTTTTTAAACTTTTACCATCAGGTTTGATGTTAGCTGAGGGTTTTTTGTAGATGTCATTTATCAGGTAAGCATGTTCACGTCTCTAATATATGAAGTGTTTTTTATCCCAATAAAGTGTTAGACTTTGTCATATGTGTTTTCTGCATCTATTGAGATGATCATATCATTTTGGGCCTTTATTTATATGGTGGTTTTTTTTTTTTTTTTTTTTTGCAGTACGCGGGCCTCTCACTGCCGCGGCCTCTCCCGTTGCTGAGCACAGGCTCTGCACGCACAGGCTCAGCGGCCATGGCTCACGGGCCCAGCTGCTCCGCGGCATGTGGGATCTTCGCGGACCGGGGCACGAACCCGTGTCCCCTGCATCGGCAGGCGGACCCTCAACCACTGCGCCACCAGGGAAGCCCTATATGGTGTTTTATAGTGATTAGTTTTCATATAGTGATTGGCTTTCATATGTTGAACCAAATTTGCATTCCTGGGATAAATTCCGCTTGGTCACGGTGAATAATCCTTTTTATATCTTTATGTCTTGCTTGATGAGGCTTTCCAGTATTTTGTTTAGTATTTTTACATGTATGTTAATCAGGGATATTGATCTATAATTTTCTTTTTTTGATATGTTTGTGACATGTTTGCCAGGTTTTGGTATCAAGGAAATAATGGCCTCACAGAATGAATTGGGAAGTCTTTCCTCTTATAATTTGTGCAAGAGTTGGTGAAGTTAGTGTTAATTCTCTAAACGTTTTATAGAATTCACTAGTTCATCCTTCTGTGACTGAGAATTTCTTTGTGGGGAGCTTTTTGGTTACTGATTCATTGTTTTGTTATCTATTCAGAGTTTCTATCTCTACTAGAGTCAGTTTAGGTCCTGAATCAGTTTTTGGGTCTTGCTAGGATTTTTTTCATATTATCAAGGTTATCTAATTCGTTAGCCTGCATTTGTTGATAATGTTTCCTTATAATTCTTTTTATTTCTATAAAGTTGGTAGTTCTGACCCTTGTTTCACTATTCATTCAGTAAATTGAGTTGTCTTCTTTTTTTTTATTGGTCAGGCTAGTGAAAGATTTGTCAATTTTGTTGATCTTTCCAAAAACCAACTTTTGGTTTACTTAATTTTATTCTATTGGTTGTCTATTCTCTATTTGATTTATTTGTGCTCTAATATTTACTATTTTCTTCTCCTACTTGCTTTGGGTTTAGTTTGCTCTTCTTCCAGCTTTGTAAGGTGCAAGTTTAGATTGTTGATTTTAAAACTTTTTTTTTAAATTTAGTAATTTATAGCTATAAATTTATTTCTAAGCACAAATTTAACTGCATCTCATGCATTTTGATATATTGTATTTTCACAATGCTTCAAAATGCATGAGATGCAGTTAAATTAGGTATTCATCTCAAGTATTTTCTAATTTCTCTTCTGATTTTCACCTTTGACCCATTAGGAGTGTGTTATTTCATTTCTACATATTTGCAAATTTCCTTAATTTCTTTCTGTTTCTGTTTTTCTTTCTTTCTTTCTTTCTGTTCTTGACTCAAATCACTCCATTGTAGCTGTAGAACATACTTGTATGATTAACATCCTCTTAAATGTATTGAGACTTGTTTTGTGGCCTAAAATAAGGTCTTTCCTGGAGAACATTTTGTGTACATAATAGAAGCATATGCATTTTGCTGCTGTTGGATAGAGGATTCCATATGCGTCTGTTAGGTCTAACTGGTTTATAGTGTTGCTCAAGTCTTCTGTACCCTTACTGATCTTCTGTCTAATTGTTCTATTCATTCTGAAAAATGGGGTGTTGAAGTTTCCAACTATTATTGTTGAATTCCCTGTTTTCACTTTGATTCTATTAGTTTTTGTTTCTTATATTTTGGGGCTCTGTTTTTAGGTGCATATATATTTATAATTGTTATTTGATGGGTTGATTCTTTTTTCATTATAAATTGTTCTTTTATGTCTCTAATAACATTTTTATTGTGCATTAAAATATGTTTTATGAATTTCCAGCTCTCTTTTAGTTGTTTGTATACTTTTTATATTTCTTTATTTTCAGCCCTTTTATTTGTAGTTGAATTGTTGGCTTATGTCTTTATACAATATATCAACCTCAGACTTTTGATCGATAAGATAGGATTTACACCTGCTATCTGCTATTTGTTTTGTCTATGTCTGTCTTGTTACTCTGTTCCTCCATTACTGTTTTCTTCTCTGTTACATATATATTTTCTATATGTATTATATATTGTATGTATTTATATAATATTTTGAATTAGTTTACTGGATGCTTTAGGGATTACAACAATCGATGCTGGATTAGTACAATTTAATTGCAATAGTATTTAAGAAATTTGTCCTACCTAGCTCTATTCTCCCCACCTTTATGCTGTTATTGCCACAAATAGCATCTTAATATATTGTGTGCCCATCAACACTGAACTTTGAGTTTGATTTTTATCAAGTATAACAATCAATTATAGTGATTAGTTATTGATTTTATAATTTATATCTCTTTACTGATAGTCTCTACTTTGTAAGATATCATTCTCATGGTTTCTTAGTTCTTTAGACATGGTTTCCTTTAGATCTTTGAAATATTTTAAATAGCTGATTTAAAGTCTTTTTTTCGGTAGGTCCAGCATCTGGGCTTTCTCAGAGACACTTTTGTTTGATTTTTTTTTCCTTTGTATGAGTCACATTTTTTTTGTTTCTTTGCATTTCTCACAATTTCTTTTGAAACACGGACATCTACAACAATATAATGTGGCAAGTGTGGAAATCTTTTTCCCTCAGTTTTACAGTTTGTTGTGGTTTGTTGTATTTGTTGTTTTTACTTTAGTGACTTTCCTGGAATAATTCTGTAAAGTCTTTATTCCTGTCATGTGTGTCCATTGAATTCTCTGCTTGGTCAGCCAAGTGGTCAGCTGTAAAGAGAGTTTCTTAAATGCCTGGAACCAGTAAATTTCCCAGTGTTCGTTGAGGGACTCTATTGTGGTGTATCTTCAACACTTACCTAGGCAGTTGATATCTCTGTCTTATTCTTCACTTCCTGCCTTAAGAGAGCCTCAAAGTCAGCCAGAGATGAGAGCTTAGGGCCTTCTCAGGTCTTTCCAGAGCATGTGTACAGCCCTATGCATGCACGTGTCTCTATAGGTTTGCGGGAAGATGTTGGAGCATTTCAGAGCTCCTATGCAACATTTCAGTTTTGCTTTAAGCTTTTGGTTAGTCTGTTGTTGACCCCATATGTTATGTACTGCACCAAGCAACAGTAAAGTTTAAACACTTGCCAGTAATTGTTTTCAACACATGCCTACTGTAAAGAGTCTATTTGCACTGGGCAATTTCAGACAGCCTTATAAGTGGTGTCTTTCAGGAAACACCAGACATATCAAATAATGATAATTATTTGATAATTATTTGGTAATGAGGCTTGAAAGAGTTTTAACTCTATTCTGCTCATTTCTGTGGTTGCCATGCTGCCCCAGGAATGTGGGCTGCCATTTTTTTATAGTTGCTGTGGAGCTGGAGAGTGGTAGGAATAGGGCCAAGTTAAAAAGAAAAAGAAAAGAAAACCCCCCCTAAAATTTACTGTTTTTACTGAGATTCAGTTATTTATTGAACAAAAGGTCTGCAGTTTGCTGTAAGCTTTACTGTGGCCGTTTTTGCCAATATTTTCATTGTTTTTATTGAGGAGAAAAATTTCAGAGGTCTTTACATTGACATTTTTATTAATATCACTCTCATTTTTATTGCATATTTTATGATTCCCTGAAGTGATTCACCTAGCCCTTTATCACTGAAGCAGACTTAAATGTATATGGCAACATTTATTTACACAGTGCTAGCAATTATAGGGAATTGCTATTTGAGGGTATCCTTTGATACAGTTTTAACAAATATTATGTGCTTATGTCGAACTTGTTAGTTTAATGAACAGGAATGAGGCAAAACTTATAATTCAACAGAAATGGAATTTAATAAACAGAAATTACCAACTTGAAGGAGTTTGTATCTAAGACTGTTATTTAACCTCTGTTATCTGAACTGAGCCGTATTTCTGTCACAAATGAACACACTTTTCCTGTTCCAAAAGTTTTGACATTTTAACCTTTGCTTCAGGCCTTGGATCTTGTCACAATGATCCATTCCTGCAGCCTGATTTTTTTTTGATGTTATCTTACTGTTAAAATACTCAGTTTTTCGAGTTCCTTTGAGCCCATTGGTTACTCTACAGCATGCAATAGGATTTCTGTTTCTCCTGCTTGCATGCATTCCCATTAATCACTTAGAACTTGGGAAATGGAAGAAAGGCAAGACTGCCTGTCAGTAGGTGAAGAAAGTGAGACTGAAAATTCTACCTTATCTTTTCTAAGGATCAAGGTTGGGGTAATTCACTGCCCAAAGTTATTGAATTAGCCCTCAAAACTTGATTCATGGTTTTTGTTGCTTTCATATTTTATATACTTCTGGGGTTTTACTCCTACATGTACCTAGCTACTAAGAAGAAAAAGCCCTTTAACATAAACATTTAAGATTATAAATGGAGGGCTTCCCTGGTGGTGCAGTGGTTGAGAGTTTGCCTGCCGATGCAGGGGACACGGGTTCGTGCCCCGGTCCGGGAAGATCCCACATGCTGCGGAGCGGCTGGGCCCGTGAGCCATGGCCGCTGAGCCTGCACGTCCGGAGCCTGTGCTCCGCAATGGGAGAGGCCACAACAGTGAGAGGCCCGCATACCGCAAAAAAAAAAAAAAGATTATAAGTGCAGTCATCCTGTCTTATTTTGTAATTTTAATAATTCTTATTTTGTAGCTTTAATAATTAACGACTTCATCACAAGGTGGTTTTAAATCTGTTTCGAAGATAGGCTATGAAGTTGCTTTTATTGATGCAGGAATAAAATGGGAATTTATGAATCATATGAACAAACTGAAATGAATATGGTAGAGATTAATAGGAGACATGTGATGAGAATGGTGTTGTGTGGTATGATGTTACTAGGCTCCCTCAAGGACTAAAAGGGGTGTGTGGAGATAATATTGAATACCTTTTTTTTTTTTTATCAGCTTTGTAAGTCTCTTCTTGATGCTTCGAGCCAGCAGTAGGAGAGGATATCAGATGAGGGAATGGGCATGTGGGAAAAACTTATGCTGCCAAGGATCTGCTTCTCTCTTTTATACTCGTAGACCCGATAACTAAAGTCCTAGGGAAAGCAAGATAACTTTCTATAAGATGATGTTCTCTAAGGAACATCTCCAACTGTGAATTAAAGAACTTCTATACTCATAGGGAGCAAGGTAAAATTGAGTGTGCATTTGAAAGAACGCTATTGTCACTAAATTGGAATTAAAAAAAAATAATAAATAAGAAACAAAAAAACAAGTATTGTTATTGGGTGCATTTTGAATACTTTTTTACCCCATGAAAAGAAATCTTATTACTAGAACAAAGGCTAAAGGATCTCAAGTTGTTTCTGAATTTAAAACTTTACTTTTTATGATAACCTGAAGGTTAACCTCATTTAATTTTTGACAAAATACAGAATAATTTACAGTGTCATAAAATGTACCAGATGACATAGTTTGTATTTATAAAACACCTAGCTTAAATATTCTTATAATTTATTATTTTATTGAAAATGCTCTTCTATTTAATAGCTTAATGTATCAGTCTGAGTTTTAGGACCAAACTTTCAAAAATAAATATGGTTAATTTAAGTGATTTCCTTGACAAATGAAAATAATTTTTACTGTTTGTATCACAAGTGCTTTTTAGTAGCTGAATATTTATAAACAGTAATTGAAGGCCTGTTGAATACTATTACCATTTGTATTGCAAATAATTGTATTTAAACTGCAAACAATAAATCCCTATGGCTTATTATGCTCGTTTGATTATTCACTTGCTTAGCATTTGCTTTCCCTGCTGAATATGAAGCAAGAGCAAAATAATGGTTGTCCACTTGTATCAGCATGATACCAGCTCTTCATCGAAATTACGTTTATAAAATTATTTCAGGTAGTACATTCTGAGAACAATTTTCTGTTATTGCAGGGACTTCAGTTATGCTTATGACTATGTTATATGAAGTCATTAATGTTCTTCTTTTCTGCTTCATTAGGGTACAGTTTTGGAATAGCTATAGGGAAAAAGAGGTTTCTTAGGTTTCATAATTTTACTATTGATTCTCTCAATGATGTGACAATTAAATTTGATTTCCAAGACAGCTTTCAAATACCACTGAATAATTTGGGTAGGTATGCCACCATCAACATCATCAACATCATTTTTTCATTATTTTGACAAACAGTGGCATACCAAATAGATGAGCAGGAAACAATGGTTCCCATATTATACACTATAACCTTGTCAAGCATTGCAAAAAAATCTATGAAAGCCCAGGGAATGTTCCACATTTATTTTGTAGGCTTCTAAATAGTAAGTTGACCAGCATGGTCTGTACTGCAGCATACAGAAGAGCGTTGGGACTCAGTATCGTTTTCCATAATCCTGGCAAAAGCTGGGACTATTTGATCCAATTCTTTCCGGAGAAAAACACAACAAAATAGGATCTTTTTTGAATTCTTCATTGAATTACTTATTTTGGTGGGCAGTCCCAGTATAATGTTTTCCCTGGATATCATCTTTGCTGGGTTATAACTTTCTAAGTTATGAGATGAATTTGGTCATGGACTACAGCCCATATCAGTGTTTTAGGGAGTACACTCACAATTAGTTATTTTACTGGGGAATATATTGAAGTAACAATATCAGCCAGACCATTTGCAAAGATAAATGGTACGGTTAAATATTTCATTCTTTAAAAATATATTGACCCAAAGTGGATATAGGCTTGAATTATTGCCTGGTGTATTAAATAAGTTTACCAGTGGTGGCTCTGCATCTAACACACTGACCCTTGTTTTTAACAGCTCACTTCCTCTCATTGGTCTCGAACGTGGATTCTTCTTCCTCAAACTTACGAAGCAGAGTTTTTCTTTCCACAAATAACCCACATGGTTGTCAGGTATTTGAAAGCACACAGCATTTGAATTACTTTCCACATTTGGGAACTTCTTTATTGTAATTATTTGGACATTCATTATTTTTCACAGATTACATTTTATTACTTCTCCAGCCAGATGAATGGCAAATTAACAGTTGGCTTTCAAACTACCTGTGGTGGTCCTACAAGGCATTTATGGCAAAGCACGGCTGGGCTCCACAATCAGTGGGAGAGGCATGTCCTCAAAATCCAGAGCCCCCAGAGATTTCAGGTATGCACGTTGTATTTTCTGTGTTTGAAGGAAAAACGATAAAGTATAGATGTTTTGCACCAGATGAACTAAAAGCAGGATGATTAATCATCCCAGTTGTCTGAGGACTGAGGAATTTGCCAGAACTTCAAGTGCTGGAACCAAACAGAGAATTGGGATGGCCAGTCACCCTAAAAGACAATTTTAAAAAGTTTTAAATTTATGTATCAAAACTAAGGTTGTTATGTATTAACATATATTGATATATAAGTAAAACATGACCTTCTAATACTCTTCCTAATTTCTTGAATCGCTCCACTTTCCTTAAAAGCTATCACTCTTCCAATCTTCTCTTTCTTTTCATTTCTTACTCTTAAGAATCAATTCCTTTCCAAAGTTTTCTCATGCTTTTGATAGAATGGGACTATCTTAGGTAATGAGGAAATAGACAGGTTGATTTAAATACTAATTCCAAATGCTGTTGAAGTGGAATCATTGTCACATTCATTTCATGGTGAAAGTCAAATTATTCAATACAGCCTTCATTTTCCAAAATAAATTTGAGAATTAAAGCCAATGCAAGTCTATAAAAGACAAACTTATTTATGCAGCCTAATAAAACTTACGGATGGTGGAAATTATAATCCAATAATTATTATGGGAGTTCTTGGAAGAGAATTGCCCACTTTAACATTTTGGACAGCCAAGCAAAATTTTCCAGTAAAAATGGGATCCTACAGCATTTTATTCTGAACGAATTTGCTTTTTTTAAAAATTTTAAATCTTTATTGGAGTGTACTTGCTTTACAATGGTGTGTTAGTTTCTGCCGTATAACAAAGTGAATCAGCTATACATATACATATATCCCCACATCCCCTACCTCTTGCGTCTCCCTCCCCACTTCCCTATCCCACCCCTCTAGGTGGTCACAAAGCACCGAGCTGATCTCCCTGTGCTATGTGGATGCTTCCCACTAGCTATCTATTTTACATTTAGTAGTGTATATATGTCCATGCCACTCTCTCACATTGTCCCAGCTTCCCCTTCCCTGTGTCCTCAAGTCCATTGTCTACATCTGCGTCTTTATTCCTGTCCTGCCCTCGGTTCGTCAGAACCATTGTTTTGTTTTTTTTAGATGCCATATATATGTGTTAGAATGCGACAATTGTTTTTCTCTTTCTGACTTACTTCACTCTGTATGACAGTCTCTAGGTCCATCTACCTCACTACAAGTAACCCAATTTCATTTCTTTTTATGGCTGAGAATATTCCATTGTATATATATGCCACATCTTCTTTATCCATTCATCTGTTGATGGACACTTAGGTTGCTTGATGTCCTGGCTATTATACATAGAGCATTCTGGTACATGACTCTTTTTGATTTATGGTTTTCTCAGGGTATATGCCCAGGAGTGGGATTGCTGGATCATATGGTAGTTCTATTTTTAGGTTTTAAAGGAACCTCCTTAGTATTCTCCATAGTGGCTGTATCAATTTACATACCAACCAGCAGTGCAAGAGGGTTCCCTTTTCTCCACACCCTCTCCAGCATTTATTGTTTGTAGATTTGTTTATGATGGCCATTCTGACTGGGATTAGGTGATAACCTCATTGCGGTTTTGATTTGCATTTCTCTAATGATTAGTGATGTTGAGCATCCTTTCATGTGTTTGTTGCCAATCTGTATATCTTACTTTGAGAAATGTCTATTTAGATCTTCTGCCCATTTTTGGATTGGGTTGTTTGTTTCTTCAGTATTGAGCTGCATAAGCTGTTTATATATTTTGGAGATTAATCTTTTGTCCATTGATTCGTTTGCAAATATTTTCTCCCATTCTGAGGGTTGTATTTTCATCTTGTTTATGGTTTCCTTTGCTGTGCAAAAGCTTTGAAGTTTCATTACGTCCCATTTTTTAATTTTTGTTTTTATTTCCATTACTCTAAGAGGTGGATCAGAGAAGATCTTGCTGTGAATTATGTCAAATAGCATTCTTCCTATGCTTTCCTCTAAGAGTTTTATAGTGTCTGGTTTTACATTTAGGTCTCAAATCCATTTTGAGTTTATTTTTGTGTATGGTGTTAGGGAATGTTCTAATTTCATTCTTTTACATGTAGCTGTCCAGTTTTCCCAGCACCACTTATTGAAGAGACTGTTTTTTCTCTATTGTGTATCTTTGCCTCCTTTGTCATAGATTAGTTGACCGTAGGTGTGTGGGTTTATCTCTGGGCTTTCTATCTTGTTCCATTGATCTATGTTTCTGTTTTTGTGCCAGTACCATATTGTCTTGATTACTGTAGCTTTGTAGTATAGTCTGAAATCAGGGAGTCTGATTCCTCCAGCTCCATTTTTTCCCTCAAGACTGCTTTGGCTATTCAGGTTTTTTGTGTCTCCATACAAATTTTAAGACGATTTGTTCTAGTTCCATAAAAAATGCCATTGGTAATTTGATAGGGATTGCATTGAATCTGTAGATTGCTTTGGGTAGTATAGTCATTTTCACAATATTGATTCTTCCAATCCAAGAACATGGTATATCTCTCCATCTGTTGGTATCATCTTTAATTTCTTTCATCAGTGTCTTATAGTTTTCTGCATACAGGTCTTTTGTCTCCCTGGGTAGGTTTATTCCTAGGTATTTTATTGTTTTTGCTGCAGTGGTAAATGGGAGTGTTTCCCTAATTTCTCTTTCAGATTTGTCATCATTAGTGTATAGGAATGCAAGGGTTTTCTGTGCATTAATTTTGTATCCTGCAACTTTACCAAATTCATTGATTAGCTCTAGTAGTTTCCTGGTGGCATTTTTAGGATTCTCTATGTATGGTATCATGTTATCTACAAACAGTGACAGTTTTACTTCTTCTTTTCCAATTTGTATTCCTTTTATTTCTTCTCTGATTGCCATGGCTAGGACTCCCAAAACTATGTTGAATAATAGTGGTGAGAGTGGACATCCTTGTCTTGTTTCTGATCTTAGAGGAAATGCTTTCTGTTTTTCACCATTGAGAATGATGTTTGCTGTGGGTTTGTTGTATATGGCCTTTATTATGTTGAGGTAGTTTCCCTCTGTGCCCACTTTCTGGAGAGTTTTTATCATAAATGGGTGTTGAATTTTGTCAAAAGCTTTTTCTGCATCTATTGAGATGATCATATGGTTTTTATTCATCAGTTTGTTAATATGGTGTATCATATTGATCGATTTGCATATATTGAAGAATCCTTGCATTCCTGGGATAAATCCCATTTGATCGTGGTGTATGATCCTTTTAATGTGTTGTTGGATTCTGTTTGATAGTATTTTTTTGAGTAATTTTGCATCTATATTCATCAGTGATATTGGTTGGTAATTTTCTTTTTTTGTAGTATCTTTGTCTGGTTTTGGTATCAGGGTGATGGTGGCCTCATAGAATGAGTTTGGGAGTGTTCCTTCCTCTGCAGTTTCTTAGAAGAGTTTGAGAAGGATGGGTGTTAACTCTTCTCTAAATGTTTGATAGAATTCACCTGTGAAGCCATCTGGTCCTGGACTTCTGTTTGTTGGAAGATTTTTAATCGCAGAGTTCAATTTCATTACTTGTGATTGGTCTGTTCATATTTTCTGTTTCTTCCTGGTTCAGTCTTGGAAGGTTATACTTTTCTAAGAATTTGTCCATTTCTTCCAGGTTGTCCATTTTATTGGCATAGAGTTGCTTGTAGTAGTCTCTTAGGATGCTTTGTATTTCTATGGTGTCTGTTGTAACTTCTCCTTTTTCATTTCTAATTTTATTGATTTGAGTCCTCTCCCTCTTCTTCTTGATGAATCTGGCTAATGGTTTATCAATTTTGTTTATCTTCTCAAAGAACCAGCTTTTAGTTTTATTGATCTTTGCTATTGTTTTCTTTGTTTCTATTTCATTTATTTCTGCTCTGATCTTGATTTCTTTCCTTCTGCTAACTTTGGGTTTTGTTTGTTCTTCTTTCTCTAGTTCCTTTAGATGTAAGTTTAGATTGTTTATTTGAGATTTTTTTTGTTTCTTGAGGTAGGCTTGTATAGCTATAAACTTCCCTCTTAGAACTGCTTTTGCTGCATCCCACAGGTTTTGGATCATTGTGTTTTCATTGTCATTTGTCTCTAGGTATTTTTTGATTTCCTCTTTGATTTCTTCAGTGATCTCTTGGTTATTTAGTAACGTATTGTTGAGCCTCTGCATGTTTGTGTTTTTTTTACGTTTTTTTCCCTGTAATTCATTTCTTATCTCATAGTTTTGTGGTCAGAAAAGATGCTTGATATGATTTCAGTTTTCTTAAATTTACTGAGGCTTGATTTGTGACCCAAGATGTGATCTATACTGGAGAATTATCCGTGCGCACTTGAGAAGAAAGTGTAATCTGCTTTTTCTGGCTGGAATGTCCTATAAATACCAATTAAATCTATCTGTTCTATTGTGTCATTTATAGCTTCTCTTTCCTTATTTATTTTCATTTTGGATGATCTGTCCATTGGTGTAAATGAGGTGTTAAAGTCCCCTACTACGATTGTGTTACTGTCGATTTCCCCTTTTACGGCTGTTAGCATTTTCCCTATGTATTGAGGTGCTCCTATGTTGGGTGCATAAATATTTACAATTGTTAAATCTTCTTCTTGGATTGATCCCTTGATCATTATGTTGTGTGCTTGTCTCTTGTAATAATCTTTATTTTAAAGTCTATTTTGTCTGATATGAGAATTGCTACTCCAGCTTTCTTCTGATTTCCATTTGCATGGAATATCTTTTTCCATCCCCTCACTTTCAGTCTGTATGTGTCCTAGGTCTGAAGTGGGTCTCTTGTAGACCGCATATATACAGGTTTTGTTTTTGTATCCATTCAGCCAGTCTATGTCTTTTGGTTGGAGCATTTAATCCATTTACATTTAAGGTAGTTATCGATATGTATGTTCCTATTACCATTTTCTTAATTATTTTGGGTTAGTTATTGTAGATCTTGTCCTTCTGTTGTGTTTCCTGCCTTGAGAAGTTCCTTTAGCATTTGTTGTAAAGCTGGTATGGTGGTGCTGAATTCTCTTAGCTTTTGCTTGTCATTAAGCTTTTGATTTCTCCATCGAATCTGAATGAGATCCTTGCTGGGTAGAGTAATCTTTGTTATAGATTTTTCTCTTTCATCACTTTAAATATGTCATGCCACTCCCCTGTGGCTTGTAGGGTTTCTGCTGAAAGATCAGCTGTTAACCTCATGGGATTCCCTTGTATGTTATTTGTTGCTTTTTCCTTGCTGCCTTTAATGTTTTTTCCTTGTATTTAGTTTTTGATAATTTGATTAATATGTGTCTTGGCATGTTTCTCTTTGGATTTATCCTGTATGGGACTCTCTACTTCCTCAACTTGATTGACAGTCCTTACCCATGCTAGGGAAGTTTTCAACTATAATCTCTTCAAATATTTTCTCAGTCCCTTCGTTCTTCTTCTGGGACCCCTATAATTCGAATGTTGGTGCATTTAGTGTTGTCCCAGAGGTCTCTGAGGCTGTCCTCAATTCTTTTAATTCTTTTTTCTTTATTCTGCTCTGTGGTAGTTATTTCCACTATTTTATCTTCCATGTCACTTATCTCTTCTTCTGCCTCAGTTATTTTGCTATTGATGTCTTCTAGAGAATTTTTAGTTTCATTTATTGTGTTGTTCACCATTGTTTGTTTGCTCTTTAGTTCTTCTAGGTCCTTGTTAAACGTTTCTTGTATTTTCTCCAATCTATTTCCAAGATTTAGATCACCTTTACTATCATTACTCTGAATTGTTTTTCATTTAGACTACCTGTTTCCTCTTCATTTGTTTTGTCTGGTGGGTTTTTACCTTGCTTCTTCATGTGCTGTGTAATTCTCTGTCTTCTCATTTTGCTTAACTTACTGTGTTTGGGGTCTCCTTTTTGCAGGCTGCAGGTTCGTTTTTCCTGTTGTTTTTGGTGCCTTCCCCCAGTGGGTAATGTTGGTTCAGTGGGTTTTGTAGCCTTCCTGATGGAGGGGACTGGTGCCTGTGTTCTGATGGATGAGGCTGGATCTTGTCTTTCTGGTGGGCAGGTCCACGTCTGGTGGTGTGTTTTGGGGTGTCTGTGAACTTATTATGATTTTAGGCAGCCTCTCTGCTAATCGGTGTGTTTGTGTTCCTGTCTTGCTCGTTATTTGGCATAGGTTGTCCATCACTGTAGCTTGCTGGTCGTTGAGTGGAGCTGGGTTTTCACATTGAGACAGAGATCTCTGAGAGAGCTTTTGTCATTTGATACTACGTGTGGCCGGGAGGTCTCTGGTGGACCAGTTTCCTGAAGTTGGCTCTCCCACCTCAGAGGCTCAGGCCTGACCCCCAGCTGGAGCACCAAGGCCCTGTCAGCCACACAGCTCAGAAGAAAAGGGAGAGAAAGAAAGAAAGAAAGGAAGGGAGGGAGGGAGGAGAAAATAGAGTTATTACAATAAAATACAAAAAAAATTATTAAAAATAAAAATATAAAAGAAATAGAAAGAAAGAAGAGAGCAACCAAACTAAAAACAAATCCACCAATGATAAGCGCTAAAAACTATACTAAAAAACAAATAAACAAACAAAAAACCAAAAAGCAGACAAACAGATCCCCAGGACAAATGGTAAAAGCAAAGCTACACAGACAAAATCACACGAAGAAGCATCCACATACACACTCACAAAAGGGGAAAAAAGGAAAAATATATATATATAAAAAAAGGAGGAGAGCAACCAAATCAATAAATGTACCAGTGATAATAAGCTCTAAATACTAAACTGAGATAAACATAAAACCAGAAACAATTAGATGCAGAAAGCAAACCCCAAGTCAACAGTTGCTCCCAAAGCCCATCAGCTCAATTTTGGGGTGATTCGTTGTCTATTCAGTTATTCCACAGATGCAGGGTACATCAATTTGATTGTGGAGATTTAATCCACTGCTCCTGAGGCTGCACAGAGAGATTTCTCTTTCTCTTCCTTTTTCGCACAGCTCCTGGGGTTCAGCTTTGGATTTGGACCCGCCTCTTTATGTAGGTCACCTGAGGGCTTCTGTTCCCCACCCAGACATTACGGGGTTAAAGTAGCAGCTGATTCGGGGGCTCTGGCTCACTCAGGCCAGGGGGAGGGAGTGGTACCGAATGCAGGGTGAGCCTATGGTGGCAGAGGCTGGCGTGATGTTGCAATAGTCTGAGGCATGCTGTGTGTCCTCCTGGGGAAGTTGTACCTGGATCATGGGACCTTGGCAGTGGCAGGCTGCACAGCCTCCCGGCAGGGGACGTGTGGATAGTGACCTGTGCTTGCACACAGGCTTCTTGGTGGCTGCAGCAGTAGCCTTAGCATTTCATGTCTGTCTCTGGTGTCCGCGCTGATAGCTGTGGCTCATGCCCATCTCTGGAGCTCATTTAGGCGGTGCTCTGAATCCCCTCTCCTCGCACACCCTGGAGCAATGGTCTCTTGCCCCTTAGGCAGGTCCAGACTTTTCTTGGACTGCCTCCCGGGTAGGTAGTCTTGGACTACGTCCCGGGTAGCTGTGGCACACTAGCTCCCTTCCGGCTGTGTTCTCGCAGCCAACCCCAGTCCTCTCCCTGGAATCTGATCTCCGAAGCCCGAGCCTCAGCTCCCAGCCCCCGCCCGCCCCGGTGGGTGAGCAGAGAAGCCCCTCAGGCTGGTGAGTGCTGGTCAGCAGCGATCCTCTGTGCGAGAATGTCTTCACTTTGCCCTCTGCACACCTGTTGCTGTGCTCTCCTCCATGGCTCCGAAGCTTCCCCCCTGCCCAACCCCCATCTCCTCCAGTGAAGGGGCTTCCTAGTGTGTGGAAACTTTTCCTTCTTCCCAGCTCCCTCCCAGAGATGCAGGTCCCATCCCTGTTCTTTTGTCTCTGTTCTTTTCATTTTTCTTTTGCCCTACCCAGCTACGTAGGGAGTTTCTTGCCTTTTGGGAGCCTGAGGTCTTCTGCCAGCGTTCAGTACGTGTTCTGTAGGAACTGTTCCTCGTGTAGATGTATTTTTGATGCATTTGTGGGGAGGTAGGTGATCTCTATGTCCTACTCCTCTGCCATCTTGAAGCTATCTCTCCAAATTTGCTTTTTAAACCTGGTTCGTGAGCCAAATTAACCCAAGTAGGTTTCTTTTAGCATCTATTATTAGAATAGTATAATATTTTATAATTTTGATACGAAATAGAAAATCATTTGATATTTGATGGATTTAGCAATTGCCTGAATATAGAGATTGAATTGGATTGAATTTTGAGTGGCGCAGAGGGAAGATGGGAGAATGAGCAGGACCTCTATTATAAAAATTGAATTATAAACTATAAGAATGGCACATTTTCTTAATTGATCTGTCATAAAATCACTGAAGTTTGGAATTTTCAGGGTTTTGTAAAATTAAATGGGGTTCCAAAGAAGATGAAAGAAAATCACTTAGTAGGCAGTTAAGTGAATCCTAGATGATAGGACTTAAGGAGAACAGAACTGTGTAGTGGGAAACATAATTCTGTCATTTGAGGCATTGTACTCTCTTGAAATCCAATATTATTGGTGTATATGGGGGTGAAAGGTGGTATTTTAAGCCATCAGGCATTTAAGTCCTTCTGTGAGGGATTGATCAGGCATGGGGCTGAGACACCCTGTGTCCCTGCCTTTAGTGGCGAGTGCTGTGCAGAATGAGAACCCCAGCCACCAATGATGCATCCAATTTGTTGTGGATGTTCAGGTGTCATTAATTACTATAGAGAAGTTTCTAGTTTATTTCTTATGATTTTGTTTTACATCCCTGTGTCTCTCTCTTTTTTCAATAACAACAAGAGCAACAAAACAGAGCCAAGGGTGCCTTTGAAGGGACTGAGTCACATTGACTAGATGCTGAAGGATGAGCTTGCTAAAGTCCCTCTGCATACTTGTCTAAACTTTAAGGACTGAGATGGGACTCTTGTCTATGTATAAACTTTATCAGTATTTATACATCTTTTCCAACTTTGAAACAGAGTGGATGGTAAAAGAGTCTTAAGCTGTCTTTGTCACGCATTGTGCCTTCTTATATTTAACTGTCTCTGTCCTTCAGTCAAGGTCTTTATTAGTAGCACAACGGAGATTTGATGCTGAGCAGAGGAGAAACTTGGTGCTTGTAGGTTAAACCTTTTAAAATAACTCCTTTGCTTTTCTCAGCTGTCCATTCCCAAGTAGCATACTACGGGTGTTGATGATTAAATATGTGTAGTAGATAAACGTAAAACTTAAAATTCCCAAATATATTATCTCCAGGGCATTTCAGCTTCAGCAGAGGCAGCGAGGTTATCCACCTGCACACTTGAAAATGCAGCAGTATCTTCAACCAAAGCAGATGCACGTGTAGCATATTAATTTGTTTCTCAAAATACTTTATTGCTGACATGAAAACAGTGCTTGTACCTTAAAGGCTTTGTAAAAAATCAGGAAACCCTATGACTCTCTTGGGATCCTTTGGCTACACCAGTCTTTAAGATTGCAGGTATGTTTTAGTTCTGTCCTGTCAGCAAGTGAACAGATGTTCATTTGCTTTTGTTGAGCTGGGCCACAGAGATGTGCTGTGCTTGGAATATTGTCTGCCACCATGTAGTAGCTCTTTGCTAAAAAGCTTTAGCAAGAGGCTTATTTGAGGCCATTTTGTAATCAGCGTCTCCAGGCAATAGCTGCCACCTCATCAATTTACAGCCTCCGAGAATTCTTCTGTGTTTTGCAATTTCTCCTCCATTCTGCCTTCTGATAGTTTTAAAGCCGTTTGTGCTTCCTTTAGAAATACCCAAATAGTAGCTTTTTATCCCAGCTGGACCCTGGCTTAGCATGGGTTTCTGAGAAAGCCTCTGGATCTGGCTCCTGTGTGTGGGCTTTGTCACCTTCATCTGTAAAGGACTAGGTCCATTTCTTAATAAACCTGAATCATATGTTAATTTCTGAGAGAATAAACAAGGAATGGTGTTTACACATTTAGTCCACAAAGATGGCAGTATTTCAGAAAGTTTCTGGAGATGTTTAAGGAATAGCATCTAGCATTGATTGATCACTTACTATGTGTAAAGCACTGCATTTGGTCCTTCATGTATATTATCTTACTGACCCTTCACGGCAGTCCTCTGAACTATAATTTACCCCACTGTTCACATTTGTATTATGAGCTTTAGAGAATGAAAATAACCTACCAAATCCCATACAAGATTAGAACATAGGATAGTTTGATTTCAGATCTCACTCATTTAGTCACTGAGCCGTGATAATTTTGTATCATGTTAAAGCAGTATAAGGATTTATAAAATATAGAAAAAAAATTCCAACCTCTAGATTTGGTCAGATCTAATGTGACTCATTAAATATTCTTTTGTCTGCTGTGTTAGATGAAACATTACTCTGCATTACGTGGTGTTGATTAACTGCAATCACATTTCTCAAAATTGCAGATATAAGCAATTAATTTTACTATTTTCTTCAAATATTCATAGAAGCAAAGAATATAGGCTAAATGTACAGCAAAAATTTAGTCTCAAATTCAAGTGAAAAATTCCCTCATCCATGTTTTTTTTCTGGCTCTTGAAGGGAGTTCACCTACTGGTTTTATGGGTAGGAAGTAATGAATACTATGTTACTAATTATATCACCGACTATGGTTTTCAAGTTGAATGTCTGGATCCTTGAGAAGTCAGTGCCTGAATTTTAAAAAGATACTGAAGCAGTTTTAATATGCTACTATGTACTTGTTATTTCTTCGATATTCCATTTAGAAATGCCAGAGAGTTCTCACCACTCTCCTATTCAGAAACAATAGGCTTTATTAATATGAACAGAAGATGTTACTACTAATAATAAACTATTAACTTAATGTTACTCTCAAACTTTGCAAAATCATAACATGAGAGACATTTTATCTTTAATTCAAGAATACTAACAGTGTGGACACATGGAGAAAAGATTACTGTCATCTTTTTGTGTTTCACGTGTTTACTTGAGAAATAATGTTGAATGTGTACTACTAATTAAGAAAACTTTCACACGGTAAATATAACTACAAGGGTTTCTGTTCGTGTAGTTACTAGTGTAATCCAAGTGAGTTTATGTCCATTATTCACCTACCATCAAAGTTTCCTCTAAGATTTAAATCAAGTGTTCTGAGCCCTAAGCTTCGCTTCAAAAGCCATCTTCTCTTAAAATGTTTGATGTGAAGGGAATTTGTCTCATGTTTGTTGCTTGTTTATTTTATTATTTTTAAAAACATCTTTATTGGAGTATAATTGCTTTACAGTGGTGTGTTAGTTTCTGCTTTATAACAAAGTGAATCAGTTATACATATACATATGTTCCCATCTCTCTTCCCTCTTGCGTCTCCCTCCCTCCCACCCTCCCCTTCCCACCCCTCTAGGTGGTCACAAAGCACCGAGCTGATCTCCCTGTGCTATGCGGCTGCTTCGCACTAGCTATCTATCTTACATTTGGTAGTGTATATATGTCCATGCCACTCTCTCACTTCGTCCCAGCTTACCCTTCCCCCTCCCTGTGTCTTCAAGTCCATTCTCTATGTCTGCGTCTTTATTCCTGTCCTGCCCCTAGGCCCTTTAGAACCATTTTTTTTTTAAGATTCCAAATATATGTATTAGCGTACAATATTTGTTTTTCTGACTTACTTCACTCTGTATGATGGACACTAGGTCCATCTACCTCACCACAAATAAATCAATTTCGTTTCTTTTATGGCTGAGTAATATTCCATTGTATATATGTGCCACATCTTCTTTATCCATTCATCAGTTGATGGACACGTAGGTTGCTTCCATGTCCTGGCTATTGTAAATAGAGCTGCAATGAACATTTTTGGTACATGCCTCTTTTTGAATTATGGTTTTCTCAGGGTATATGCCCAGTAGTGAGATTGCTGGGTCATATGGTAGTTCTATTTGTAGTTTTTAAAGGACTTTCCATGCAGTTCTCCATGGTGGCTGTATCAATTTACATTCCCACCAGCAGTTCAAGAGGGTTCCGTTTTCTCCACACCCTCTCCAGCATTTATTGTTTCTAGATTTTTTAATGATGCCCATTCTGACTGGTGTGAGGTGATACCTCATTGTAGTTTCGATTTGCATTTCTCTAATGATTAATGATGGTGAGCATCCTTTCATGTGTTTGTTGGCAGTCTGTATATCTTCTTTGGAGAAATGTCTATTTAGGTCTTCTGCCCATTTTTGGACTGGATTGTTTTTTAGATACTGAGCTGCATGAGCTGCTTATATATTTTGGAGATTAATCCTTTGTCAGTTGCTTCATTTGCAAATATTTTCTCCCATTCTGAGGGTTGTCTTT
The DNA here is from genome assembly GCF_059928025.1 of Delphinapterus leucas. Lineage (NCBI taxonomy): Eukaryota > Metazoa > Chordata > Mammalia > Artiodactyla > Monodontidae > Delphinapterus > Delphinapterus leucas. The sequence continues at coordinate 15,790,423 of NC_143130.1, read as the reverse complement.
TTGTCTTGTTTATGGTTTCCTTTGCTGTGCAAAAGCTTTTACGTTTAATTAGGTCCCATTTGTTTATTTTTGTTTTTATTTCCTTTTCTCTAGGAGGTGGGTCAAGAAGGATCTTGCAGTGATTTATGTCATAGACTGGTCTGTCTATGTTTTCCTCTAAGAGTTTTCTAGTGTCTGGCCTTACATTTAGGTCTTTAATCCATTTTGAATTTATTTTTGTGTATGGTGTTAGGGAGTGTTCTAATTTCATTCTTTTACATGTAGCTGTCCAGTTTTCCCAGCACCAGTTATTAAAGAGGCTGCCTTTTCTCCATTTTATATTCTTGCCTCCTTTATCACGAATAAGGTGATCATATGTGCATGGGTTTACCTGTGGGCTTTCTATCCTGTTCCATTGATCTATATTTCTGTTTTTGTGCCAGTACCATACTGTCTTGATAACTGTAGCTGTGTAGCATAGTCTGAAGTCCAGGAGCCTGATTCCTCCAGCTCTGTTTTTCTTTCTCAAGATTTCTTTGGCTATTTGGGGTCTTTTGTGTTTCCATACAAATTTTAAGATATTTTGTCTTAGTTCCATGAAAAATGCCATTGGTAGTTTGATAGGGATTGCACTGAATCAGTAGATTGCTTTGGGTAGTATAGTCATTTTCACGCTGTTGATTCTTCCAGTCCAAGATCATGGTATATCTCTCCATCTGTTTGTATCATCTTTAATTTCTTTCATCAGTGTCTTATAGTTTTCTGAATACTGGTCTTTTGTCTCCTTAGGTAGGTTTATTCCTAAGTATTTTGTTCTTTTTATTGCAATGGTAAATGTGAGTGTTTCCTTAATTTCACTTTCAGATTTTTCATCATTAGTGTGTAGGAATGCAAGAGATTTCTGTGCGTTAATTTTGCATCCTGCTACTTTACCAAATTCATTGAGTAGCTCTAGTAGTTTTCTGGTAGCATCTTTAGGATTTTCTATGTATAGTATCATGTCATTTGCAAACAGTGGTAGATTTACTTCTTTTCCTATTTGGATTCCTTTTATTTCTTTTTCTTCTCTGATTGCTGTGGCTAAAACTTCCAAAGCTATGTTGAATAATAGTGGTGAGAGTGGACAACCTTGTCTTGTTCCTTATCTTAGAGGAAATGCTTTGAGTTTTTCACCATTGAGAATGAAGTTGGCTGTGGGTTTTTCATATATGGACTTTATTATGTTGAGGTAAATTCCCTCTATAACTACTTTGGGTAAGGTTTTTATCATAAATGGTTGTTGAATTTTGTTGAAAGCTTTTTTTCATCTGTTGAGATGATCATATAGTTTTTCTCCTTCAATTTGTTTATATGGTGTATCACATTGATTGATTTGCATATATTGAAGAATCCTTGCATTCCTGGGATAAACCCCACTTGATCATTGTGTATGATCCTTTTAATGTGTTGTTGGATTCTGTTTCATAGTATTTTGTTGAGGATTTTTGCATCTGTGTTCATGAGTGCTATTGGCCTGTAGTTTTCTTTCCTTGTGACATCATTGTCTTTCTTTTTGACATCATTGTGACATCTTTGTTTTGGTATCAGGGTGATGGTGGCCTCATAGAATGAGTTGGGGCGTATTCCTCCCTCTGCTGTATTTTGGAAGAGTTTGAGAAGAATAGGTGTAAGCTCTTCTCTAAATGTTTGATAGAATTCACCTGTGAAACCATTTGGTCTTGGGCTTTTGTTTGTTGGAAGATTTTGAATCATAGTTTCAATTTCAGTGTTTGTGATTGGTCTGTTTATATTTTCTGTTTCTTCCTGGTTCAGTCTCGGGAGGTTGTGCTTTTCCAAGAATTTGTCCATTTCCTCCAGGTTGTCCATTTTATTGGCATATTGTTGTAGTAATGTCTCATGATCCTTTGTATTTCTGCATTGTCAATTGTTGCTTTTCCTTTTTCATTTCTAATTCTATTGATTTGAGTCTTCTACCTTTTTTTCTTGATGAGTCTGGCTAATGGTTTATCAATTTTGTTTATCTTCTCAAAGAACCATCTTTTAGTTTTACTGATCTTTTCTATTGTTTCCTTCATTTCTTTTTCACTTATTTCTGATCTGTTCTTTATGATTTCTTTCCTTCTGCTAACTTCGAGGTTTTTTTGTTCTTCTTTCTCTAATTGCTTTAGGTGTAAGTTTAGGTTGTTTATTCGAGATGTTTCTTGTTTCTTGAGGTAGGATTGTATTGCTGTAAAATTCGCTCTTAGAATTGCTTTTGCTCCATCCCATAGGTTTTGGATCATCGTGTTTTCATTGTCATTTGTCTCTAGGTATTTTTTGATTTCCTCTTTGATTTTTTCAGTGATCTCTTGGTTATTTAGTAGTGTATTGTTTAGCCTTCATGTGTTTGTATTTTTTTACAGATTTTTTCCTGTAATTGATATCAAGTCTCATAGTGTTGTGGTCGGAAAAGACACTTGATACGATTTCAATTTTCTTAAATTTACCAAGGCTTGACTTTGGACCTAAGATATGATCTGTCCCGGAGAATGTTCCATGAGCGCTTGAGTAGAAAGTGTATTCTGTTGTTTTTGGATGGAATGTCCTATAAATATCAATGAAGTCCATCTTGTTTAATGTATCATTTAAAGCTTGTGTTTCCTTATTTGTTTTCATTTTGGATGATCTGTCCATTGGTGAAAGTGTGGTGTTAAAGTCCCCTACTACGATTGTGTTACTGTCGATTTCCCCTTTTATAGCTGTTAGCATTTGCCTTATGTATAGAGGTGCTCCTATGTTGGGTGCATAAATATTTACAATTGTTATATCTTCTTCTTGGATTGATCCCTTGATCATTATGTGTGTGCTTCTTTGTCTCTTGTCATAGTCTTTATTTTAAAGTCTATTTTGTCTGATATGAGAATTGCTGCTCCAGCTTTCTTCTGATTTCCATTTGCATGGAATATCTTTCTCCACTCCTCACTTTCAGTCTGTACGTGTCCTAGGTCTGAAGTGGGTCTCTTGTCGACTGCATATATACAGGTTTTGTTTTTGTATCCATTCAGCCAGTTTATGTCTTTTGGTTGGAGCATTTAATCCATTTACATTTAACGTAGTTATCAATATGTATGTTCCTATTACCATTTTCTTAATTATTTTGGGTTAGTTATTGTAGGTCTTGTCCTTCTGTTGTGTTTCCTGCCTTGAGAAGTTCCTTTAGCATTTGTTGTAAAGCTGGTATGGTGGTGCTGAATTCTCTTAGCTTTTGCTTGTCATTAAGCTTTTGATTTCTCCATCGAATCTGAATGAGATCCTTGCTGGGTAGAGTAATCTTTGTTGTAGTTTTTTCCCTTTCATCACTTTAAACATGTCCTGCCACTCCCTTCTGGCTTGGCAGAGGTTCTGCTGAAAGATCAGCTGTTAACCTTATGGGGATTCCCTTGTATGTTATTTGTTGCTTTTTCCTTGCTGCCTTTAATGTTTTTTCTTTGTATTAGTTTTTTAATAGTTTGATTAATATGTGTCTTGGTGTGTTTCTCCTTGGATTTATTCTGTATGGGACTCTCTGCACTTCCTGGAGTTGATTGACTATTTTCTTACCCATATTAGGGAATTTTCAACTATAATCTCTTCAAATTTTTCAGTCCGTTTCTTTTTCTGTTCCTCTTCCTGAACCCCTATAATTCGAATGTTGGTGCATTTAATGTTGTCCCAGAGGTCTCTGTGTCTCATGTTTATTTTTGCATTGGTGCAGGCCATACCTGACTTTTGTGATGTTGCCAAACTCCTAACTCCATTATCTGTGTTGTGATCTGCTTTTATTTTGCTACTTTGCTATTCTTTGTTTTTTTGGGCCATGCCCTGCGGCATGGGGGATCTTAGTTTCCTGACCAGGGATCAAACCCTTGCCCCCTGCAGTGGAAACACAGAGTCCTAACCACTGGACCACCAGGAAATTCCCTTTTCTTTATTTCACCTAACACAGAAAAGTGAGGTGGGGATGTTTGGAAAACCTTGTTTGCCAAAGTTTTGGAGAAAACAAAGAATGTTAATCGCTTTTCTTAGAAACATAACTACCATATTACAAACATAGCTTCTGAATATAGGGTCTCTCTTTGTAGAAAATTATCATGGGGTTCCACTTTCTTTAGCTCATTCAACCTATCCCTCTTTGCAGGATCCCAACCAAAATCCCCGGTAAATCTTTTTCTTAAATACGTTTAACTGGTGTAGCTCGTTGTGCCTGGTGGGTCTTCTGTTTCATAGCCACACAGGTCCATTAGTAATTTCCCTACAGTTAGAGAAATTGTTCTCTACCTAAGGAAAACGTTTCCTCTTTCTGTGCCAGTGGACTCAAAAGGCAGCCGATTTTCATACTAACATTTCTTCAGTTGAATCGAATAAATACATATTGCAAACTCTGGTGAGGAGAGGATTGAAGTTAAGAAGGTAATTTAAAATCTACTTCATTAGATCAGGTGTGAAGATAAACAAGTGGCAACAGGGATGGAAAGGAGGGGGTGTTAATAGGTCCTGACTGATTGGACATGTGACTGGAGGAAAAAGTCATTCCAAAGGCCATTTTAGAGTTTTGAGCACTGAAGTTTTGAGCAGTCTTCTGAAGTTTTGAGTGTCAGGGGAGAGGTCCTAGTTGAGGAGAAAGAACGTTATGAATCAGAAGTGACTTCATGTCATCGGAGTGAAAATATCCAGCAGGCTATGGAGATGTGGGAGGAGCGCTCAAGAGAGAGGTTGACATTCCTGATGTAAATTTGTCATCAGCCTGGGTGACAGTTAAAGCCCTGAGTTTGAATGGGTTTTCAGGAAGGGTGTAGAGGAAAAAAGAAGAGACTGGTGATTAGTTAACACTTATTTCCACTTCTCTCTTTAAATGTGGCTGCTACAGGTATATGCTTAATTTGGCAAGAACTAGGGAATATATCTATGTGAGAAAGCTTTCAAGAAGAATAAAGTTAATCTGTAGAGAATAGATTTTTTTTATTGGTAAACACTATTCATCCAGTAGCTTAAATATTTTAATAACTATGTTATAATAATAGCTAACACTAATGCCAACTATAGGCCAAGTGCAATTGTACATGTAATAACTCATTAATCCTTACATAAACCCTATCATATAGGTAATAACTTATTATTTTTATCAGTACCTTTTTACAAAGAAAACTGAGGCACAGAGATATTAAGTACCTTCTCCAAGGTCTTCTTGCTATGAAGTGGTGTATCTGGGATCTGAATTCAAGGAGTCTGGTTCCAAATATACACTTTAGTCACTGTGCTATATTGGCCTCATATGAAACTACCCCTATGTAACAAAATTTGATAGACCTTTCCCAGCATGGTCCTGACATATAATTAGTCACATGGTTATTCTGTTTTATGTGAAGAGGAGATGACTTTCTGAGGGCTGTATATTGATGGTTTGCTGGACACACTATGGATGTTTCTTATATTTTTAATAGACTAGTAGATAGCGTCTGGTTCAAAAGAAATGTATTAGTACATCTTGTACAGAAACAAAAGAGAATGCAGCACAGAAAAATGCAGACCATCCGTTAAGCTAAGAAGCCGTGTGATGTTTTGGCATAATAAAATGTTTATATTATGAACAAGGCTGAGCAATGCACACAAGTTTAATGCATCCATGAATTAAGCCTCACACATCATTGGTATTCATTAGTGAAAGTGGGATAATACTTTCCACCAACACACCAATTTTCTATTGATTTAAGTAATTAGGATTACTTGATCTTTCCAAGTTTCTCAGATTCATTATACCAGAGTATTTCCTGGTGGAGACTGGGCTGGCTTCACATCACAATATAACATTCAGTCATTTTAACAATAAGTCACTGAACAATGATTTCCAGTCAGTGTCCCAAGCTGCATCTAGATAATGGCAGAAAATGTACAGGAGGATACCACAAGGACATCCAAGGCAGGACTGTGAGTAAAATTCAGAGAACCAGAGGTGGAAGTGAAGCACAGATGAAAAATGCCAAGAATCAAGAGTTCAAGATGGAGCATGGGTCCAAGAACTGGTGAATACTAAATAGTATGAATGCATAGGAACCAAACTTAGGAGATGATATGGGGCAGAAACCAGGTGACTGTTGCTTCATTTCACAAACATGTTACCTAACCTACACATGTGGGATAGAGATGACTGTACATTTTCTTGTTCTTCAAAATGTACGTTTAGATCTCTTTCCACTTGGAATTGGCATGGTCACCCAAGTGTTTCTAGAAAGTGACATGTTTCTTATTTGTAGGCTTTGTGCTGTAAGACTGTCAGGTAATCATGTTCCTTGCTCTTTGTTTTTGTTTTATTTCATTTTTCTTATCCAGGTTGTTTTTGAAGGCCAGATGATTTCAACTCATGAACAGAATGAAGTCATAGCTATTGATGATATATCCTTCAGCTCAGGCTGCTTGCCTGCAAATGGTAAGAACTTTTCCTTATTTTGATCCTTATTGTATAATAAATGCAGTGCAGTTTAACTATTGTATAATGACTTTGATCTGCTCTTTATTTTTACTTAATGCTTTAGAGTGAGCTATTTCCCATTGTTCTAATACACTGTGTAACAATGACTGGATTTATGCTAGAGGTGAAGGCAGGGTATTTTTCACTGCTGAGGCTATGAAGAGCTGAAAGGTGTAATTTAGTCTCAGATTTGGAACCTTGTAGCCATGTTTACACTGTTTAGTTAAATCTTACCCAGCGAACTCTATGCCTTCTAGGAGATCGGGAGAAAACTGGTCTCCATAGACTTGAAATTATCTTCTTGGAGAATCAATTTGACTATGCCACTGAAAGACACAAATGGAGAAATATATTAATTATAATGTATTTTCTATTTAGACTGAAACAACTAGATCAATAAACCACACAGATCTAAAAAGTCATCCATAGCGGTCCCTTGATTATATTAACTGTATAATATTCAATTCACCAGTCACATTGTTCTCAGTAGAAATGTTCAATGTTTAAAATATAAATTGCTAATAATAAAATTAACTTAGTCTAATAAGCAATAACTATACATATTCAGATATATATTATAGATATTTGATAGATATTTTTCCTTTTGAAATTTTATTATGATATAGTAGAATAAAGATAGCTATTTTGTAGAGAGGATTCCCAGTTCTAATTTTGTACAAAGATATGGTAGTCGTGGTAAAAAATATTCCAGTAACAGAAAAGATGGATTGGTCTACCTAAGAGAAATCAAGGAAACTTGATAAAGGGTGTTTGTATTGCGCTTTGATGTTTAAAAAGCACTCCTGCTGTTATGATAAGAGCTTACAGGTATGTGTCTTTTGCCACTCAAACCAAGATAAGGTTTTACAGGAGCTCATGACAGCACCTTCTAAACACTGGAACACATAAAGGTCTCTTTCATCTTTGTACTGTCAGTTCTCAGTATATGTTAGTAAGAAATCATGATAGGATAAATTGAAACATAGGTAAATTGAAATGGAGAACTTTAAAGGAACAGACTATAACCTCCACCCATTCCTAGAAGTAAATAATTTAAATATAAACATCAGTGCCTTTTCACTAAAAGAAGATAATATTTATTAGATTTATCAGAAGAGAATCAATATACCAGTGTAGAATACATTGTTAACTCCAGACAAAGTATGATCTGCCATTCAAATGTCCCCTAATAATTCCTCTTCTCTCACTGTGCATGGTTTTTCCTGAGGACAGAGCACAGCCTGCTTATGCTTGAGTTTTAATGAGACGCCTAGTCCCTGACCCTGATCACTTCAGCAGGGTCTTTATATATTCTCAGTTTTATAGTTGCTGCAGAAATTGAGGTCTGCCAAACAAAATGATCCCTAATGGTTCTATTTATTGCCCAGTCTGGCTGATCACCCTCAAAGGAGAATAAAGCAGTGAAATCAGCTATTGGCTGGACTTTCTGAACCATCAGGAAGTTAGGAACTGGCTGTTGCCCTTGAGACTTTGTTTACATTACAGATTTACACAGGAGAATGCTTGGGTTGTGCTTGGGACTTGAGATTGCTTGTAATAGGACTCTGCTATCATTTCAGACATGAACTTCCTCTTCATCTTTGGCTCTGGGAACCAAAGCCATTTCCCTAATTACCCATGATCCATACACTGGGACAGAGGCTGGTGTAGATGGGCTATAATAATTATTCAGAAGACGAATGCCAGAGTTTTAGTAAGCACTTAAAAGAACTCCTTAAAATCACTGTAGAATTTTTTTAAAAAATGCAATAGTAGTAGGAGTGAGAGCATCAGAAAGTTGGACATTCAAGGAAAAGTTGTGGTCACATAGAAAAATATTGGAGTCTACAGTTTCTAAGAATAGTTCTAGATAGTGTTATCACCGTATTATTTTGAGTTGGTGTAGAAATAAAGTTTACTGAAGATGAGACATGAACTTTAAAGCTAAATTATCGGGCAGGCCTTTTACATGGATATTGGAGTTATACAAGGTTACAAGGAAAGGGCCTAGAGAAGAAGACTTTGAAATCCAAGACTGAAGTCTTTAGTGAATATGGACATCAGATCTCCTGCATGGATGACACAGGGCTATAAGTTGGATGTCATGGGCCAAGATGTTTTTACAACATGGAAGAATGAATCATTGTATAGAAGCAACATTGGGGATTTAGAAGGATGACAATTTTAGTTTTAGGCCTTTTGTTTTATGGGGCGTTGGAAAAGAAGGTCTCCCCTTGGGAAAGCTACAAAGGAAGTGGTCTCTTATTGGGGAAAGCCAGGACTCAGGTAAGGTCACAGAGTGTTCTTTGACTCTTTGAAGGTGAGAGTGCAGGGGTTTTGTTTTATGTTTTTCAAATAGAAGGAGGAAAACACAGCAGCGTGAGGATTAATAATGGAGAACAAGGATAAAGCATTATGGGATAGGACTGGCACTTGGATGGACTTCTATTTTGTAAATGGTGAGAATGTGAGAGGTGGTAAAATTAAGTAGCATTAAATTTTCAAATGAGACTCTCCAGTCAAGTTCAGGCACTATCATGGTAGACTACACCTAGTTAACCATCAGAATCACATAGAAGAGTGATAGATTCTGGGATTCACTCCAGACCTGATAGATGGGAATCACCGAGGATGGAGCCTACATTTAAAGTAATGTTCTCAGGAAATTTTTGTGAAATCAGGCAATCCTAGGTTTAAGAACAGAACTAACCTTTTGGGATCCACAAGACCTAGTCTCGTGTTGATTATTGTACTTGGCAGTGACTGCCGTGGAGCAGGGTTCTGGATGACTAGATTCTGTGGTTTCAGTCTCATGCGGTCCTGATGGTGACAGTCAAAGTCAAAGGGGAAGCAGGCAGAGACAACCTAACATCTTCTGGACATTTCCGTCAGAAAATCCTACTCCAATGGACAATAGGGTTAGGTATGCATTTGGAAGCAAGAAAGCAGAAAAGATTGCTTAGATGACTTAACAGAGGATATAGACAGTCATGGCATAGGTTCTTCAACTCTGATCCTGCTAAATTCAAGGACTAAGGGATTTCCTTTGTATTTCCCTCATGCTTGTCATCTTATGCTCATAGAATAACCTCTCACATTCAGGGCAGGAAGAAGGAAGGAACGGGAAGTGACGTAGTTTCGGACATGTCATTCATCAGCTAGGTGATTTTCAGGCAGACAACCTTAGTTGCTAGGGAGGCTAAGAAAACTGAAGATTTAGATTTGGCCTCTGTAATAAAGGAAGGCAAGGGGAACAGGTTTATAAGTCGAGGGCGCAAATATATTTGCTACAGAAATTCAACATCAGTATGTTTAGAATTAAATTCCAACCTTCTTTCAAATCCTGTTCCTTCTCCTGCGTTCCCTGTTTTAGTTGTTGGCATCTATTTGGTCTCACTCAGGAGCCAAGGAGTCGCCCTTAAATCCTTCTTTCCTTTTCTCATCTCCACATTAATTTGGTTAAAAACGTTATTGAGGGAATGTCCTTATATTTCTCAAATTGTCTCCACTTATTTATTCATTATTATTTATCCAACTCTGATTTTGTTTGCCCCATTTTTTTCTCTTGGATTGTTAAAAATTCCGGTTTCAGTCTATTTCACCCCCCTGTTCACTACTCCCTGCTATCCACCAGATTGTCCTTTCTAACATCCAAATGTGACCAATCTCTATTTTGTTTAAATCCATCAGTAAGTCTCATTGCCTTCAGAATGGAATTGAAATTTTTTGTCATGACATAAGCTCACCATGATCCTGCTCTTAGGCACCAGCCCAACTTCTTCCTTCTTAATTTCCCCAAGAATTCCCATATTCTGGCCAAAAAGAACTACCTGTGAATCCAGCAACACAGTGTTATCTCATTCTTGGGTATCTTTTCAAACCTTGCTCCCTCTTCTTATTTCATGAAAAAAAGTTTTGGCCTGTTCTGCTACTAGATATCCTTCCAGACTGAGTCAATGTCTCTTTTCTGAGAAGCCTTCTCTTACAGAAAATCCCCCCCCCCACTCCCACTCCCTGTACACACACACACACACACACACACACACACACACACAGAGTGTATTAATTTATCTCTACAACTAAATGCTGAGTTTCTTGAGGGCAAAGTTAGTAGTGTCTTACTCATTTGTGGATCCCAAGTGCAGAGCAAGTACTTAATAAATAATTGATTGAATAAAGAATATGTGCAATTATCTAAACATCAAGTATTTGGGATTTTGTGTGAATTCTTCTTCTTTCCTCTAAGCTACAGCACCATTCTATAAAAATCAGGTTTAAATAAAATATCATGGGAATATGTTTAAAGCAGTACTTACACTTATGCTAAGAAATATATTATTTTTAGGTTTTTGTTTTAGTATCAAAAATAAAGATATGTCTTCAAGCTACATAATGTGATTTTTTATCTGGGATGAATTAATCTGGGCCAAGCATTTGCCATATTTCAGTAGAAACATAGTGTTTTTGTCATTGTATAGCCGAAATATAGTACTTGGAAATGAATACTGCTTGGAAGTGAATGCTGTAATATGTCTTTTGGGGGTTATTGTGGTTATAAAAATGGTTCTAAGATATATAGGTTTTCTGACAAGACTTCTTTATTTTCTTATTTCTTCAAACCAGTGTGCTTTCAAAAATTTGTTCTAATTTTTTTTTGTTTTGAGAGTAGGGAGCAATTCTATTACTGTGTTTTTATTTTCTATGTTCTGATGCTTTGATGTCTGGGGTCTTGCTGACCCTGGAGGGACTGTCTCTTCCAGGGTGAGCCAATTCCTAGAGACAGGAAAACAGCTCGCCTTACAGTGTATGTTTCAAATGCAAACCGACCAATCCAGAGCACCCACCCCAGCCACTTTAGGCTTTCACACTCTGGGTCACTATGTACCTGTCCTAATCACCCCAGGGTCAGTGCATGTTTTCTAAGACCACCATAAAAAAGTACCACAGACTGGGTGGCTTAAGCAACAGAAATTCATTTTCTCATGATTCTGGAGGCTGGAAGTCCAAGATCAAGGTGTCACCAAGTTTGCTTTCTTTGGAGTCTTCTTTCCTTGCCTGTGGATGACTCTCTTCTCTCTGGATCTTCACAGTCTTCTCTCTGTGTGTGTCGACGTCCTAAATGCCTCTTCTTATAAGGGCACCAATCATATTGGATTAGAACCCACCAATATGACCTCATTTTACCTTAATTACCTCTGTATACCTCCAAATATGGTCACATTCTGAGGTGCTGAGGGTTTGGACTTCAACATATGAATTGGGAGTGGCGGGTACAGTTCAGCCCATAAGAGCAAGGTACGAAACAACTAGGGACAACCCTGACTAAATAAATGAAATATTGATGGATTTGCAGATCATGGCTCTATGTTTGTCGAATCTCATGGAAATAAATACCCAAAAGTATAATTTTACTCTATATAATTTAAAAAAAAGAAATAGTAGCTTTTTACAACTGGAGAAATTCTGTTGGTGAGTAATCCACCACATAGATTATTAAGTGTAGTATTATCTTTAGGGAAGAAACGTAACTGATTCTCTCTACTTACACTTTACTGTAGAAATACAGCTCTCTTTATAAAAGTGTTAGATATAGGTATTTTCGTGGTTTCTGAATATTTTCAAGATGAAAAATAAAACTAAATTCTTCTTATAATATTAAAGAAATCTTTTAGAGTATTCCCACACTTTCAAACAGTATCTTTCTAATTACTGCCCGTCCCAAGATATGAGTATTCGCTGTATATTTATTGAAAGGAAGACCTGTTTAGACTTTATCAAAGTCTAAAAAGACCCAGGTTTGTGACTGTGACTAAATAAGAATGTGCTTAATCACTGATTCTTAAATAACATTGCTTCTTGAGCAAATTACTGTATATTTTTATAAAGATTGCATGTTAGGGCTCATAATCAAATATCATGAATATTCTGTGAATATTTTTAGGTTGGTTTGCCAGGACTTTGCCTTAGTCTCATTTATAAACATTGCAAATACACAAATTATTCCTTAATGAGAACCTGAATAATGCTTATATATTATCCAGTTAAATAAGCATTATTTAACTAGGTACCTTTTTTATCTTATTAACTTCTAGCTACCTTTTAAGATCTAATGACTATTCACTGAAATTCATTACTGTTTTAAGGAAACTGATAAAGAAATTGTCAAAAGCCCCTGGAGTCAAAAGTGGATGTCACTTGTAACTTTTGCTGCAATAGCCTTGAGGCTTGGACTTCATTCTCTTCCATCTGAGTTATGTGGCCAATTTCACATAACCTGTTTGTACAAGATAAGATTTGAAGGATGGCAGGCTCTACACATGTGTCTTCATTGGTATAGAGACTTTGAAATTGTTGGCAAAGCTTCATCCTGCTGATTGTACATCATTGATGGAGAATTTTAAAATGCCAAACACAATTTTCTACTGCTGGATTGTGGTGCAATATAAAAATGAAAGAGAGAGGGTGTGGGGAGGGAGAGAAAATGAATATGAATATAAATATAGATGACATCTTTAAATAGCTTTGAGCTCTGAAATAGAATGCACTAAAATAAAAAGCTGTCCAGGAGATTAGTTGATTGACAACTTATTAACCCCCATCATATCATTGTTTTTGTGCTTGCAAATTCCAATTTGGGGGACTAAAGATAGTAGAAGTGGTTGATATTGGTGGAAGATATTTAATAGCAACTGATACAAGCTGAATTTTAAATTCCATGCAATTTATAATTGACTATTTTTGTTTACAGTACTTTTGTGGTTATTGTATAAACAGTGAAAAATTAAAGATAATATACAACATTTAATTGAACAATGGCAAACATTTAATTATGCAGCTCCAGGGGCTGAAGATTTGTAGCTATTATACGAATCTACAAAAATTACAGTGTTAATTGTTTCATGGTAATTGTTATTGTGCAATCTTAGTTTCATTTATTGCCCACACTCCCTTAATTGCATATGCAGTTTTATTTTCAGTGGATCTTATGTTCAAGAAGCTTTGCATATTCATCATTTGTTAGCTTCCATTATGAGAAACCAGATTATGGATGTTATTCGTAAATCATTTTCACAACCAATCGCTTCAATTTTATTTCCAGTACAACTGTGAACAATTTATATAGAGTCTGTGCTGTTGTAAAAGATTTCATTGAATTGGTCTTAGGTCACTTATTCATTCATCCATTAAACAAGTATATATTGAACATCTATGTTATGTCAAGAATTTTTCTAGACATGAGAGAGAGGCAGTGAAAAAACAAATGGTAATCCCTGAGTTTATGGAATTTATATTTTAGTCATAAAGAGAAAGAAGCTAGGCAAGTAAATAGAAAAATGTACTTTATGTCAAGTGGTGTTATGTGCTATGGGTACAATAAACCAGAAAACTGAGATAAGGGTGCCACAGGCAAGGGGGAGATAAGTTTTAAATAGAGTGGTCAGGCATGGTCACGTGAAGAACATATTTTCTGAGCAAAAAAAGAAAAAAAAAAAAGTTGAGAGATCAAGCCATGTGTATATTGGAAGGAAGCCACGTGTCAAGGTGAAGGTTCTGAAGCAAGAGTAAGCCTGGTTTGTAAGAGGAGGATCATGGAAAGGACTTTTGCATGCATTTCGTGTAGGATAGAAGCCCGTGTGATGATTTTGAGCAGAAGACATGATCTGACTTGCTGCTTGATTTAGCTTTAATATGTTCTTCTTGTCCTTCTTTCTGTAAATGGATAGTTAAATTATAGGATTTGAGGTCAATCATTTTTCATTCCTAATGAAAACTTTTACAATTACTAATTTCCTTCTAAGTACTGTTTTAGCTATATGACACAAATTTTAGTAAGTTATATTTTCATTCAGATCAAACAAACTACTTGGTTATCTCAAAGTTTTATTTAAACGTGTGATATTTAATTACCGAATAAATGTGGATTTCCCAGATGTGTAGTTTAATTTTGTTTTAGTTTGAGGATATTGAAAGATAATAATGGGGCAAGGGCAGCGACAAGGAGGCAAAATAAGAAGTTTTAACTATAATCCAGAAAGAATGATGTTCCCTTAACTGAGAATTGGTAGTAGTAGTGAGTACCTCGATGTAGTGAGATTCCAGATGTGTTTTATAGATCAAGCAAAGATTTGCTGATGGATGGCATGTCTGATGAAAGTAAGAGGTGTATCATACATGACTCTACTCTTTTTACCTGAACTAGAAGGATGGAGTTGTCATGGACTGAGGTGAGAAAAATGTGGGAGGAGAAAGTTTGGGCCGAGAAAATCAGAAAATATGCCTAGTTTCAGAAATATTTCTTTTGAAATGTATGTTGGTTATCCAAGTGAAGTGGCCAAGTCGGGAACAGGATATGTCAGAGTCCAGTGAAAGGTCTGGACCTAAGTTATAGTTTTATGAGTTATTGGCACTGGAAATGTTTTAAAGGCATGAGACTAGGTGATATTAACAAGATTGTGAGAAGAGACGAGATCCAAGGCTAATGTCACCTTGTGTAACATCGACGAGATGAGGGAAAACCAGCCAAGGAGACGAGAACAAACGCTAGTCATTTAAGACGAAAACCAAGAGAAAATTATGTACCAGGATCCAGTGAAGAAAACATTTCAAGTAAAAGGGAGTGATCAACTATATCAATATTACTGATATGTCAGGTATGTTGGGAAGGAAAAATTAAATATTATTGTAGGTTAACAGTGGAGAGGTCAACTTTGATATATGTAGTTTCAGTGCAGTGGTAAGGGTTAAAAAAAAAAAAAAGGAATAGAGTTCTGATATATGTTACACCAACATGAATAAACCTTGACAGCATCTGAGAAGTAAAAAGTCAAACACAAGGGCTTCCCTGGTGGCGCAGTGGTTGAGAGTCCGCCTGCCGATGCAGGGGACACGGGTTTGTGCCCCGGTCCGGGAAGATCCTACATGCACGCGGAGTGGCTGGGCCCATGAGCCATGGCTGCTGGGCCTGCGCGTCCGGAGCCTGTGCTCCGCAACGGGAGAGGCCACAACAGCGAGAGGCCCGCATACCGCAAAAAAAAAAAAAAAAAAAAGTCAAACACAAGAAGCTATATAATGTGTGATTCCATTTTATAAAATGTGCGGAATAGGCAAAGTCATCAGAAAGCAGATCAGAGGTTGCCAGAGGCTGAGGAGGGGGAGAGAATGGGAGTGATTGCTCACGGGTACAGGGTTTTATTTTGGAGTGATGGAAATGTTTTGGAAGTAGATAACGGTGATAATTGCATGACACTGAGAATGTATAAAAGCCACCAAATTGTGTACTTTTAAATGGTTAAAGTGGTGAATTTTAGGTTATATGAATTTTAACTTCATTTTTTAAAAATTGAAAAAAAAACCCTCGTTGAAACAGATGCAAGAGAGAATGGGGGAGAAGAAGTGGTGTTGGAATCAGTGAGAATAGGCAGAACTTGGAGAAGTTAGTTGAAGGGAGTTGGAGGTTTAATTTTCTTAAGATGGGTGAAATTGTGACCTCTTGTATACTGAAGGGAAAGAAAGCATGTGGGATGTAAAAGAGGGGAGGAAATTGCTGGAATGATTGCAAAATAGGGGAGAGGAGATGCATTTCCGGGGTAAATGAAAGGAGTGGACCTAGAGAGGAGAAGGACTGGTTGATCAGAGATAAGAAGAGGAAAGGCATGTGGGTGGCGGTGCAGGTGGTGGGGCTTGTGAGGTTTTCTTCTGGTTTCTCTCATTTTCCCAATGAAACATAAAGCAAGATGATTAGCTCAGGGGGAGGAGGGGTTGGAGATTTAAGGAGTGGGTAGAGGGTTTTGAACAGTTGTCTAGAAATGGAAGAAAAGGAAAGAATTAGGAAGATGTAGCGGGATGGCCCCAGTGCAATGAAGTGAGTAGTCAGGGATATGAAGTCGTTTCAGTCAGCTTGGTGTTGACCCATCACTCCCGTTCATCTGCACGGATAAAGGTGGAGCGCGTCGCGTGGGTCTCAGCCTATTCACAGTGATGCTATCTGCCAGGAATCTCAGGCGCTCACCTGGGCCCAGATTACATGTCGTGAGTCCCCACAGACATTTCCCAGACCAGAGCCAGTGTTGTGATGTTGTGGCTAGTCCAGCCCTTGCGGTTCTTATGATTACGAGACACACCCCTACAACAACCATCAGGGAACTTTGGAAAAACAAGGTTTGCTTCTTACAGGTCCTGGAGGGTACCCAGCACATCCAGGGGCCATACAGCGAGGTTGTGGGGAGAGAGAGTAAACCTAGGGTTCTGCCTTTGTTGGGGTCGAGGGTGGGGTGCCTAGGGTTTCCCGGTTTTACTTTTTATTGTTGAATTTAAAACATACAAGTGGGAATTAAAGTGCACTAAGGGAAAAGCTGGGTCACTCGAGTGCTCAGTTATCTAGGTCACCAAGGGCTTTTGAAAAGGGGAACTTCATGGGTGGGACGGACTGGCTCTTTATCCAGTGTGTAGGGGGCAATGTGTTTATTAGAGATGGATGTCTTTGAAATGGATGCCTCAGCAATCAAAAGGTTGATGTCAGGCACTTACATTACAATCAAGAAAGCTAATTGTCAGGCACTTACACTACATGAAGGATTGTACTTGTCAGAGTTTTTGTCCTGAGTTTGTGGAAGCATGAGAAGAGCCAGCAGATGACTATTTTCTAACACCAGTAAGAAAAGAAATGAGGACATGAGAGAGGATGAAAGGAATTGCAAAACTGGAGGACCATTAGCTTTTTAGGTCCTGATGCTGTCAAAAATTTTTTTACATTAGAGATACTAGAGGGAGTGAGTGGAAAGATAGGGGTGATGGTTGGGGAGTGGGCCCCTCATAATTAAGATAGAGGAAGTGTTATCACCATTAGTTACGATCATATTCAGCCGAGTGGTGGCAGAAGTGGTTTTACATCAGCAGTTCTCCTTCATGAGCATCAGTGAGAAAAATAGAGAAATTGAAGGGCAAGATGAATGTGAACATTGAAGTGACAAAGAGTGACATTGAGCCAACGGGTAAAGTAATCAGGGATTGAGGGGTAGGGCACCAGTGTCTGTAGATGACTGTAACAAGATGTCAAAAGATTCAAAGCTCAGATATTTAGGAAGGTGAGAAACCTCCCTACTGTTCTCCATAGTGGCTGTACCCATTTACATTCCCACCAACACTGCAAGAGGGTTCCCTTTTCTCCACATCCTCGCCAACATTTGGTATTCGTGTTCTTTCTGATGATAGCCATTCTGACTGTATAAGATGATGTCTCATTGCAGTTTTGATTTGCATTTCCCTAATAATTAGTGATGTTGAGCATTTTTTCATGTGCCTGTTGGCCATCTGCATTTCTTCTTTAAAAAAAATGCCTATCAAGTTCTTCTGTCCATTTTTTAATCAGGTTGTTTGTTTTTTTGTTGTTGAGTTGTATGAGCTTTTTATATATTTTGGATATTAACCCTTTATCAGTCATCATTTGCAAATATTTTTTCCCATTCAGTAGGTTTTCTTTTCATTTTGTCCGTTTCCTTTGCTTTGCAAAAACTTTTAAGTTTAATTAGATCCCATTTGTTTATTTTTGCTTTTATTTCCTTTAAGAGATGGATCCAAAAAAATATTGCTGCGATTTACGTCAGAGTGTTCCGCCTATGTTTTCCTCTAAGAGTTTTGCAGAGATCTGATTAAAATCCAGAAGCACTGGCCCATGCCAGTTTTTTTCTCTCTCTCTTCTCTCTCTGAATCGATCTCCCTTTGTGTAATGAGTCTCCCTAAGGCATGATGCTGCCATAGAGAGGAGTTGGGTTGAGCATGCTCTGTAGAACAAATATTAACATTTTAAGAAATGCATGATCTTTTCTAGTGACACCTGCATCTCACTTCTTGCCAATCTTACAGATGAAATTTTACCATGTCAAGAAACATCGAATACCAAGATGGAACAATGCCATCCAGATATAAGTCTCTGCAGATTTGATTCTACAGATGAAGGATTGAGGTGTAAGTGTTAAGATGAGATGTCTGCCTGCCTTGTCAGTGTGTAGGCCATCCATGAGACTCAGAAGCCTAACAGGAATATCAGACCACTAGTAGGGATACTCACTTGACAAACTCTGTTGCCATCTATGTCTTAGTTTTAGCAGGAGTATCATTGGGGTTTTAGCTGAAGTGTTACTGCAAGTCTGTTGTTTATTCAAAAAGTGAAAGACAGTAAATATGTCAATTTAAGATAATGTTGTTTTGTAAAACAATTACATTAAAGATCTTGGAATTATATACAATGTTTCTTTAAAATTTCAACATGATTGTGAATAGTAAATTATTTAAGTTAACTGAATTCCATAAAGTAGGTAAGGTCAGATATTATGCCATTTAAAAAACCACAGTGGAAGCAGTGGTACAAGAAAAAGAAATCTCTTCATTTTTTTTTTTTTTTTTTTTGGGCGGCAGTGGTTCTTATTCGGAGGATGCCCATCTGGATCAAATGAAGAACTTTTAAAAAGTAGAGGGCACTCTAAGACTTACTGAATCAAAATTTCCAGATATGAATTTGTGTGTGTGTGTGTGTGTAAGCCTTGATTGCAACTATAAACCATTGTTAAGCAGCCACTCTAGTAGACTGTGATAGTCCACTGACATCTTTTTCTCCTCTCTTTAGTGTGTCAGGCCTGTGGATTTGATTTTGACATGTGTGACTGGGTGTCAGAAACATCTGCTGGGCAAACTTCCTGGATGCGCACAAAAGCAAGAGAAATTTCTGTGTTAGAATCTCCACCTCAGCAGAATCAAAGCAGTGATGATGAAGGTAGCAAATAAAAAATCATATGGATTATGCTTCCTTTTTAACTTTTTTTAGTGGTTTCTCTAGAGTTTGTGAAATACATTTACAACTAATCCAAGTCTACTTTCAAATAACTCTATACTTCCTCATGGGTAGTGCAAGCCCATTATAATAAATACTCCTAAGTCTTCCCTCCTTTCCCTCGTATTATTGCTGTCATTCATTTCATTTCATTATCAAATACATTAGGACTATTACTGTTTTGAACAAACTTATTTTTTTCATTAACTAAGCAAGTTGAAAATAAAATGTTTCATTTTACTTTCATTTATTCCTTCTCTGATACTATTCCTTTCTTTATGTAGATCTGAGTTTCTGACCTGTATCATTTTCCTTCTCACTGAAGAATGCCTTTTAGCATTACTTGCAAGTCTACTGGCCACAAAATCCCTCAATTTTTATTTGTCTGAGAAAGTCTTTATTTGTATTTCATTTTTGAAGGATAATTTTTGCTGGACATAGAATTCTAGGTTGAGTTTTTTTCTTCTTTTAATATTTTAAATATTTTACTCCACTCTCTTCTTGCTTACATGGTTCGGATCCAATTCTTATCTGTGTTCCTCTATAGGTAAGATTTTTTTCTTCCTGGAATATTTCAAGGTTTTCGTTTGTCTTTGATTGCAGTTTTGAATATAGTAATGTGCTTAGGTGTAGTTTCTTGGATATTTATCCTGCTTGGTGTTTCCTGAGCTTCCAGGATCTCTGGTTTGTCTGACATTAAATTGGATGAAAATTCTCAGTCACTGTTACTTCAAATATTGATTCTCTTCCTTTCTCTCTTTCTTCTTCTCATGTTTCCATTACGCATATGTTGCACCTTTTGTAGTTTTCCCAGAGTTCTTAGGTAGAATCACTCCTTTCTTCACTGTTATTATTATTACTTTTTTCCTGTTTGCTTTTCAGTTTTGGAAGTTTCTATTGACATATCCTTAAGCTCAGAGATTCATTCCTCAGCTGAGTCAAGTCTGCTGAGCCCTTTGAAGGCATTTTTCATTTCTGTTATACTGTTTTTTACCCCTAGCGTTTTTTGATTCTTCCCTAGAATTTCCAACTCTCTGCCTACATTATCTTTTTTGCATGTTTTCTACTTTTTCCACTGGAACTCTTAACTTATTTATCCCAGTCTGATAATTCCAGCATCCCTGCCAGATCTGGGTCTGGTTCTGATGTCTATTCTTTCTCTTCAAACTATATGTTTTTTGCCTTTTAGTATGCCTTGTAATTTTTGTGTGTGTGAAAGCCAGGCATAATGTACTGCATAAAAGGAATTAAGGTAGATAGGTATTTAATGTGAGCTTTTATGTTTGTCCAGCTAGAGTTTAGGCTCTGTTTACTGTTGGCTGTAGCCGTTAATGTCTGAGACTAAAATTTCATGTAGTGTTCTTGTTTTGGTCCCACTGTTGTCTTCGGGTTTCTCTAAAGATATCTTCTTAAATAAGGTCTGAGACCCGCAGTTCTTTTGGTAATATTTCCTTGTTATCATACAGGACCACTTTTGATGTGGTGATAAGCTGTGAGGGGAAGGGAAGCATCCTATAGTCCTATGAATGGATCTCAGTCTTTGATCCAGTGGGGGCTGGATCTGGGTATTTTGCTCCTGTCATGTGGAAGGTTAGAACCTGCTGGATTTGATATCTCACTTCTCCCAGTTAGGATCTCCAGTCGGTTAGCTGGTTGTAAAGCTTCTCTTGAGTGAAAGCCTTATTAAGAATAACAGGAGGGTCCAGGTATATTTCAAAATGACTACTTTTCCTCTCCCCCAGCTGTAGGCACAAGAGGATTTTTCTCTGATTCTTACTGTGAGAACCTGGTAGGGCTCCTGAAGGTAAAACTCACAAAAGAGTGGGGTCCTCCCTAAGATGGGACTGCCTGGAGTTTTTAACTCGCAAATGTGTTCACACTGAGCCTCCAGTAGTTCATCAATCGCAATCTAGTTTTTTCCACCCCTGTACTTTCCCTACAGTTTTGGGATTCTGCTCTTGAAAGTTGTGATTCTCTGTATCTGCTTACCTCACCAATTCTTGCACAATGGTTTGTACCATGACCTCAATTTTCCTAGGGGTCTAAGAAGAGTTGTTGATTTTCAGTTTGTTCATATATTTTCTTGCTAAGTGGACAGGAATAACAACTTCCAAGCTTCTTACATGGTGGTCCAGAAACTGGAAATTTTGCAGGCTTTTATTCAATTAGATTTGTTCTCTTTCTAAACCCACTTTACTCTTTCCTCCTCTTCTACTTTGTTCCTACCTCCTTGTTCAGCAGTTTTATTGTGGTATTACTCAGCAACCCAGAACCTTATCTGAGTAACAATCCTGGTTTAGGGTTTCATACTTGATGGTAATGCTTGGAGTTTTGCACGTACTGTCACTTAGCCATAGCCCACAGCAGTGAGGGTAAGTATGTTTCCTACCTCAGTTTATGAGAAGGATTTCCAGACCTAATCTTTGATTTCATAGAGAGAATTTGACTCTGTTCATCCAGGATTTTGCAACATTTAAATTAGTCAAAATTCTAGCTACTACAGCCTGCTTCTTGTCCCAACATCCAAGAGTTCTGTGGTTTCAGCCCTGCTCATCACTTGGCATATCTATTTTTTCCTTATCTTTTGAGATGTTTTATCTTGTTTAATCTGTCTCTGCTTTTGTAAACATGTGTTTTTATTTTATTTATCATTTCCTTACATATAGGTCAGAGGAAAAGTATTAACTTATATACTAGTTTGATGAAAGGCTAACATGTCTAGTAAATAAATTTCACTGAATTTAAGTTCAAAGTTTTTAGATGTTGCAGGAATATTTGCTCTCTTACAAAGAAATAAAACATTTGAAAGACTTTATCTTTGAAAATTGAAGTTATAAAACATAGAAATATCTTTGTATCTCTGTATTGTATATATTATTGAGTTCAAAAGCAATCCAAATTGGTTTTAAGAATCAGATGGAAAAAATTGACAGTATTTTATGTACTATACAATCCATATGTGTAGTGTAGTAGGACTATAAGTATATGATGCTTCCATGTAGTTTGGTAAGAAAGAGGGCAGTTTAAATTATATTCCCTTAAAAGATAAAAGTTTTTCTGTGAAGAATAGAAAAAATAATCAAAAGGGAAAATAATTTTGGGAAGAAAGATGAGGAATTTTTGATTAAAGAAAGATTGCATTGTTATATTCAAAAGAATGATCATTTGGTGGCACAGAGATTTTTATATCAGTAGATTTCTTTTTATAAGAATATTGAATTTTCATATTGAAGGTATTGTAAAACTTTGATTTTAGGAATTAGGAGGAGATTACAATGCATTTTAGAAATCAAATATGGAAACGAAAATCTGTAATTAGTTGATGCAATCTTTTAAAAACATCGTATTCTTTTAAATAAAATATTTGTGTTTCAAGCTTGATTTGGAAAAGTAATACAATAATTTTGTTCAAACAGAAAGCAGCTAATTTTTTCTAAGTTGCTTTTTTTCCCCTTTATTTTTCAGGTTACTATATATGGGTAGGGGCTAAGCATGCTTCTACTCTTAACCATTTAGACAGCAGGGCTTATCTAAATAGCTCTGTGTGTCACTGCTTGGGCAAGAGCTGTCATCTTCAATTCTATTACTCTATGGAAAACAGTGTTCTGAGAGTAGGACTGTATAATAAAAAGGTGAGAAGAAACTTGCATTAATTTCAAATTCATTGAATAAATGAAATTTCTCTTCTTGGCAACTTTTGTTTCTATTTCTCAGTTACATGTAGGCTATTCCTTATCTTGACTTTATTTGGGATACATTTAATTTTTTTTTTTTGCTTCTGAGGGGGAATTTGTTTTTTTCTTTTCCATCATGGTTTATTGCAGTATGTTGAATATAGTTCCCTGTGCTATACAATAGCACAAATGTTGTTTAATTGGTATACGTTTAAAAAGAAGTATTAAGAAGCTGGTTTAGGAGATATTGTCATGTACACTGTGGTAGTTTGCAAAATATTTCATAAAATTGGTAAAATTCATGAAAATATATTAAACACTATGGTGTAATAATATATTTGGGATTCTGTATTATTAACTCTATACTAAAGCTCTGATGTGATCTGTTCTGGATTTTTGATCTCTGTATACTTAAAGCTGTAAATATGATGGAAGCAAATTACTTGTTCTGGTACAGTAGATACAGTTTTAAAAGATTGGTAATTGCTGATTAAATACAGCCAAATGAGTCATATAAATTAAAAAAAAATGGTGTGCTGGGCAGAGTGAAAGTTGTAGTGGTAATGCTAGTGAATAAACAAATCCATGTCTTTTTTTTTTTTTTAACCTAACTGAAAACAATTCTCTACAATCGGGAAAACACTTGAGACACCTTAAGAACTTCTATTGTGAAGAAGAATTTATTTATAGGTAGGAGTAAAAAAATCATAGGGGTAAAGAGCAGTTATTCTACAAATGGGAAACATTGGACAATAATTGCAGGAATTCTGACATTGGAAAAGAAAGACAGTAAAAGTATCCAAGCAAGTAGTTTCCTTGGGCTCAGGATGCTTTGGATAAATCCAGCTGAAACTTCTGCATGACATCAGCCAGACTGATTATTCAACAAAAGTTTGTCATCTGTACTTAACAAGTGCCACTAACCATCTGTCAACAGCATTTTCTTCTATTCTTTTCTGAAGTTTGCAGTGACTTCATAATTAATCCTCAAGTATCAGAGTGCTTATTACCAAGATACTTGAACATTCAAGAGGCATTCCCCTTTTCTTTTGAGTTCTATCATATCACCTCTCCCTTTTCCTTTTGTGTTGTTTGCATCATATCCAGTCTTTTTCCTTCTACTTCTCTTTTCCAGACTTCTAAAGCATGAAGTTGAATGACCACTCTCATCAGATGGCCTAATACATTGTCCTTTGTTACCCGAATGAGACACAATTTGTAGCATTTTGTAACTATATTTTGTAACATTTTTTTGGTAGCAATATTTGGCAGTCCACTGCCCTAGAATCTATTTGATATATTTCATTCAATTTGACATGGTGTGGGGTGGATGGAGGGGCAGAAACCTCTCCCTGCCCTTTGTGTAATACTCCAAACTTTCCAGATAATTGGGAGAAATTTTACAAAAAAAAAACAGGTTAAACTTTATCCGTATATGTTATACCATTCAAGCTTTAAGCACCGTTTAGTTATTATCACCTGTGCCATGTAAACCAAGCCCATTGAGCTTTCATGCAATTTGAAATTTTCTGTAATTTCCAAATCCTTCTTCACAAAGGCATAATAAAAAAAAGGTCTGGAATAATTTTGTTGAGCTTATATTATACTTAAAGATGCTTTAAAAATATATGGTCCTACAATAGTGTTTTTCACATGGTGGGTAATCAATAGTCATTAGATTTTGAATGAGTCACTGTCCTAAGTTTGAGTAGAAACTTGTTATCTATCTTCTAATACTAAGGATTATTTTAATCTACCCTGAACATCAGTGATGGATTTTAAGTTTCAGTATGTGGATATGGAGTTTTGAGTTATTGAAAGTGAGCAATATCATTCCTCTGCTGGCTCTGGGATTGCACAAGAAAAAAGTGCAAACAAATTGGCTTCAGATACCACCTCATATAATAAGAATAGACCTACCAAGATTCCATCTCCCACATTATAGGAAAAAGAAGAAGTTAATTATGGAGAACTGACCTAGTGTGCGAATCAGAACCAATTGGGGGTACATCTTAGAGAGTGTTGACTGATGTTTGATCCATTAGTTTACCCAGTATTCTGCAAGGCAGTGTCCAGTCTTTTCTGACACTATTTGCTGTGCTCTATACACGTAAAACGTTGGTCACCAATGCAAACTGCATCAAAGCACATTTAAATTACAAGTTGATGTTTTATCACAAAGTTAAAAAGGACTTCGAACCTATCATTTAAAAAATTAGCCCTTGATGAAAATGATCATTTACATATTCCATGAATAGAATAACGAAAATAGAACGAAATGTGCTGATGAACCAAAAAATATCTAGTGAGAATGCTGAGGGTAATTTTCTTTATTTTCAGAGTACTTTAGAACTTGAGAAATAGAAAATAGGTAAAAGACAAGTTAACTAAAAAGTTGAAACTTTTAAAGTCAGCTTCAGTGTGTAGCAGTTCTAGTTTGTACCATCAAACTATTCTTAGGATTAAGTCTCTGTCCATCATCTATAAGAAAATAATCATAGCAATGGCCTATCTTTTATCCTGAGGACAGCTGCCATGTCAGTGATCCAAGGATAGTGGGGGTGTCCAGCTTGTGGTGCCTTTTACATATTTTAAAATTCCCACTGGCAAATAAATAGGAGGAACACATAGTTGGGACAGGAAAGAAAATGCCTTAGAAAATATCTTTTCTTGTATGATACAGATTTTAAAGCTATAATAAGCTCTCCTTGAAGGAAGGTTTTTGCCACAGTACATGGTCCTATCACCACGTGCAATCAAAAGTAGTTGAAAAAAAATAACCTTGAATTTGATACCCTGATTTTTTTTCATTGAAAGGGGGAAGGATAAGCTGATCTCTAAGAGATCTAGTGATAAATATTTTTCTTGAAAGGTAAAATGGCATTATTGATCCTGGTCTAGGGGAATAAAGACATTTAAATAATTTTGATTGATTTTAAGATAATGGAAAATTAGAACATCCCTTGAAAGGCTTTTCGGAACTGAGGGTTTCTTTTTTACATTGACACCTGTTGAAAGTAACTAGATAAGAGTCTGAGAGTAAGGACAAAAATAAAATAAAAGCTGATTTCATTTAGTTGAGGTAAATCCTTTTTCCTTTTCATTGCTTGTGTTGTCAGATAGGAAAATGTGGTTAAAAAAAATCTGGATTTCATACACAATATACCATTAACTTCTTGTGTGACAAACCATTTAAGTTTAGAAAGAACTCTGCTCAGCTTTCTGAAAAAAATGTAAATGCATTCTTCTTCAAGTAGAACGGGGGAATCAGTTAGGCACTGTGAAGAAAGAGCACAGTAGCTGTAAATTAGCCTCATAAAATTAAAGTGAGGGGACATGGTGAATGCAGCTTGCCAAGTAGTGTCACTAAAAGCATCTCTGGAGAATGTCGTGTCTCGATGCTAAATAATTGAAGTTGCATTAGAAATTCTGGAAAGAAAAATTTGCTGTATTTATCAACTTTTTATAACTTCACTTCATTGTGATGTGACCTGGAAGCTATCAGCTGAAAATGTGTCCCCCATGTATGTTTCATTGTCTTGTGGAAGTCTTAACCATTGATATGAATAAGTAATGGAATGAAGTATATTTTAATTGGTTTCGACTATCTTCTGAAATACTTAAGACTTGGAAATTGGAGTAGATAACAAAGGGCAAAGGACTAAGTCAAAAATAGATTCATTTTTAGAAAATTTAAGTATGAATGAAATAAGTGAAACCAAGTGAGGAAATAAAGGCTAACGAGAGTCTGAAAAAGTATGAGTGTCATGTGTCATTTGAATTACAACTAGATGTCACCTTTCAGTGCTGTTTCCTATCTCTCAGAAGGAGAGCACAGAGATAGTCTCAGAGCTCAACCTGAGACATATTTATGCCACTGTCTGCATTTTCACTATAGTTCATTATACATATATTTCACTAAATCTAAGGAAAAATAGAATTATTTCAGAACATAAAAGCACAGTCGTAAATCATAAAGTCCACTACCATAGGCAAAATTGTGGAGTACATTATAGACTGTTATCGAATATCTGACCTCATAGTATATAGTAACATAATTTTGGATACACTTTGCAACCTAGAAAATGATCATCATACAGATGCATGACATAGCATGCTTTAGAGGACATGAAAAGGTCTTTGACTGAGTGACTGGAGAGTCAAATAGAAGTATAATCTCCAGGAAACAAGTGTATTATTTGGAACTTGGAATGAATTCTTCCATAGGAAAAAATATGTAAGGTGAGATTGTACAGAAAATATGTCTGATAACAATTTTTTAACTCTCATGTTAAATATTTGCCTGCCATTTTTTCTTTCCTATTATCATGGCAATATTGCAAAATGAAGTAATGTCAGTGGGATTAAGATATAAATAGCTGGTTTATTAGTTGCTATTTAGAATTTTATTTTTGAAGTGCAGTGCTTTATTTAAGATTCCATTCAAATTTTTGTTCTGTCCTTACTCTCCATCATAAAAAAAAATAGGCAGCTTTACTATGTAGACATGCTTTATTTCCTTATTTTTAAAAACAATAATTTTTATAGAGCAGTTTTAGATTCACAGCAAAATCAAGAGGAAGGTACAGAGATTTCCCTTATACCCCCTGTCCCCGCACATGCTTAGCCTCACCCATTATCAGCATCCTCCACCAGAGTGGTACACATGTTACAATTGATGAATCTACATTGACATGTCATTATCACCTGAAGTCTCTAGTTTACATTAGGGTTCACTCTTGGTGTTGCACGTTCTATGGGTTTGGACAAATGTATAATGAATGACATGCATCCATCATTATATTATCATAAAGAGTATTTTCACTGCCCTAAAAATCCTCTGTGCTCTATCTTTTCATCCCTTCCCCTCTCCTTTTCTTCATTTTTCTTTTAAAATGTTATATAGCTTTTTAACCAATACTTTAGATTTCTTAGTACTTAATATCCTACAGGTAGGGTAAAATCTACTGAAATATAATTAAAAGAGCACATATATAACTATGAGAGTAGAATTTGGGGAATGAGCGATGTCTTTTTCTTTGGATCAAAGGAAGAAGAAATATTTTGGACATACAACATATCAACTCACAGAAAATGGGTGAAAGCGGATGTGTTAATACCAGAAGGACTGAAGACATTTCAGGTATAAAAGGGAAAAACAGGTATTTTTTATCATGAGTTTAATTTTTAGCTTTGTAGTTATGAATTTATCACCCATTGCTTAATTTAAATTAGCATTGAAATTAGGGATGTAGACTTGTATATCTGGAGAGAGCAATTACTTTTCATTGTACCTAGCCCTACTCAGGTCAAATCTTTTTTTTTTTTTTTTGCGCGGTACTCGGGCCTCTCACTGTTGTGGCCTCTCCCGTTGCGGAGCACAGGCTCCGGACGCGTAGGCTCCTGCATCAGCAGGCAGACTCTCAACCACTGTGCCACCAGGGAAGCCCTAAATTTATCCTTTTAAATGTTCTATTGTGTATCTTACTGTCTGCCTGCCATTTCCCTTCATGCATTGCAATAACTAATTTTAGTAGTTAAAAAACCAAATGCAGTTATAGCTCTAGTATAAGTAGTGTTAACATTTATTCTTTTCCTTGAATATTAAAGTAAGAGGGCTGTGAAGATGACCAAACAACAAGTTTGCAGTTAGGGACGTTGTCGGTGGTTAAATGGGATGCTTTCGTCAGATCATGGGTTGTTTCTCAGAGGCCTCAGTGGATCTAATGTGCCCATCAGTCTTATGTGTGTGGGTCAAGCTGATCAAATAGGAACTTTATTCTTAGTTGTATTTGCTTGCTCTTTAAACAGGCCTTTTTCTTAACAATTCTTTAATCTCTATTATTCGTTTTTGGGTCTTTTTGAAGAGATTGTAAGCTCACAAATTGTTCTTTGTTTCTCCCTGAAGATTCTTTTTGAAGGGACTATTTTGAGCCAGGAAGGTTTTATTGGGCTAGACGAGCTCTGGGTCTACGCCTGTGCACAGGCCCCGTCCAGACAGCTTTGCTCTGCAGATGAATTCACTTGTGCCAGCGGCCAGTGCATCGCCCAAGAATTGGTCTGTGACTCTCAGCAGGACTGTTCTGATGCGAGTGATGAGGATCCAGCGACTTGCTGTAAGTAAATTAATGGTTCACTCACTCATATGCTCACATTCATGACTATACTTGGATTTAAGAGTCTTTGTCTTGAGCAAGGTACATTTAATTTGTATGAAGTAAGATGAATGTACATTCTCATTCTGAAGCCATCACTACTATTCCTCGTGGGCGTCTCTATCCTACATCTCTATGATGTTTTGGTGCTTTTTGCTAACACTTGAAATCTCTCTATTTGTTCAACAAATGAATAGTTGTGATTAGTTGTGTGTGTTTGTGTGTGTGTGTGTGTGTGTGTGTTGATTAAAGAGGAAAATGGATGGGAGAGGGAACCTATTTGTACTCTTCTCTTTGGAGACATATATTATGGATTGCTAACCTTTATTAAATGTAGGGCTTTTTCCATTCTGACCAATCATGTAGGAAGCTGTGGGGAAAGGGTAAAGAGGAGAAGGGCTGCCATGGCCTTCCAGACAACCGTGGTGACATAGAAATCATGTCAGCCATGGTTGGTATTCATGACTAGGCAAAAAAGCCCAACAACTTCATTTCAGACCGTTTATGGAGAGTCTTTGACAGGAGTAATGATGAGAAATCCATTACTATTCAAACCTAGTTGTATTAGAAAGGAAATATAATGTAATTTACAACCTACGTGATGGTTCTCATATGAGGTAACTTAGCAACTAAGATACTTGTGTCTCTTTAGAAATGAATTAAAACTAAATGCATCCAATTTTTATGTCACAAACAAGAGGGTTTTTTAATTATTACAAATTTGACATTTATTTTGCTGCAGTGTTTTATTTTAGTGATATATTTTGTTGAGCAAAAGAAAAGTATGGCAGTAAGATAAATGTCACCTTTTTAATGAAAATGCTTCTGCTGATGGGCAAGTAAGCATTTTATTAACAGCAGTGGACTGGGGTGTAGAAAAGGGAAGATGGGAAAGCAAGCGAGAAATCCTCTGCCTGTTTGTAAGCAGGAATTCAATTAATTCCTCAGACACCTGGTCTTAACCATAGATTGAAGCAAAATAATCTCCTTACCAATAGGATCTCTGTGGATATTTTCGGTGCATCTCTTTTTGTTCATTAAAAAATATGAGGACCATTCATTTTCTCCAATGTGAGTGTCACATTCCTCTTTATGCTTCATTTAAATGCTTTTTAACAGACAATTTGGTTCATTTCTTTTGGAGAAATTCACCTTTCTAATGGTTTGTATTATTCTCAATTCCAATAACTGAAGGTAAATATATTTCTTATCTTTTCAATTCTACATATGGAAACTTAGCTTCTTCTCTCCTTTTTTTCCTCTGGTGAAGGCTTTCCTTTTAATTGGTTTTCTTAATCGAATTCCACCTAGAGTATTGGTAGATACTTTAGCATTTGATTTTGGACATATTTTCCCATTTCTCCTCCTTTATTGAAGTTTTATTGATTACTTATCTGGCATTTTCCCCATAGAGTATATCTTGATACCATCCTGCCATTTCCTTTGTGTGAATTCAGGGACAGATGGCCGTGCTTATCAACAGATAGTGTTACTTCTTAGTCTGATAAGTATTCTAAACAATGTAAGCTCATTTGGCCAAAGAAAACCTGTCATGCTTGCTTGAGATCAACCTTATGTAAGGGATATGACCCCAAAAAAAAAAGGTAGCCGTGTTACATATTACAAAATATCCATATACTTTGATGTCAGCATGAGTATTTCATGTAAATATTTGTACAATCATTTTTGCTTTGAGGAAATTATTTATATAGTAATTGAATTATTAGAATTGATATAACGTTACACTATTTTCTGCACTAAAGTGTTTAACATATTGTGCATATATACACGCATACATATGTTATTACAAATTAAGAGGCTTTCCTTTGAAAGTTAAAGCCACTTTGAAACATTTTCCACATACTTTTAAGTTTATATTTTACAAATTTGAATTCGTTATACAAATTTTTCTTAAAAATAGAGTTTTAAAGTTCATGAAGCACAAGGAAAGTGCTTTTATATCTTCTTTGTATCCCAGTATAGGATGAATCTCCAGAATGCTGTAGCTCATAGATATAGTTTGAATACACCAGGAGTACTTACCATACTCTGGAGACTCGGTAAATATTAACTCATGAATATTGTCAGTTGGTATCTGTAGTCAGTGTGATTTTTGCAAAAGGCACATTCACTCAGGTGTTCTTTCTTTACCAAGTTCCTCTTACTTTTATACTATTTTGACAAGTGTAGTTGATTGAGCCTGTAGCCTAGTGCCTTTTCAAAAGCGGTTAATGGTAAAGGGAAAATGGGTTTTGCTAGAGTTTGCTATTATAGCGTTACTCCCTTGACCAGCAGTACCAGCGGCAGCATCTGAGAGTCCCTTTGAAATGCAGAACTTGAGGATATAACCCAGCCTTACAGAATCCGGAGTTTCATTTTAACAATGTCCCAGGTGATTCACCTGCATATTAAAGTTTGAGAACCACTGTTCCTAAAAGACTTCAGAATTGAAGAGATGGCTGAGAGAGAAAACAGGTGGCAATAAAAAAAAAAGTAGTCTTAAGAGGCAAATTGGAGGCCTTTCATGATAGAAACAAAACTCCCAGTACTTCACTAATCCCTAAGGGCATTATAATTCCAAACAATACATTTTAAAATAGTTTTATTAAGGTATAATTATTGTATGAAAATCGGCACAAAATCAATGTATACAGTTTGATAAGTTTGGACATATGCATACACCTGTGAAACTGTCACCACATCCTTCACCTCCAAAGTTTTCCTTGTCCTCCTCTGCCCTCCCCCCACCCCTTTTGTAGTAAGAACACTTGACGCAAGATTTATCTTCTTAACTAGGTGGGGCTATGCATACGGGTGCCCTGGAGGCCAAGGTGCTGGACTGTTGCATGTACCGGGTTGCGCCCCCCCGCTAGGATCCTTACCCCTATCCGCTGGCAGCCAAAGCCAAGGGCGCGGCTGGGCAGGGCCGCTGGCGGCACCCGAGCCGGCGCTACCGTCCCACTTCCTCTGCACAACCTCGTGGTCTTTCCGGGGCTGCGGTGAGCTGAGGGCCGCTGAGTGTTTCCACATCTCCCAGCGGGCAAGGTTCACGGACCACCTGCCGCAGGTGAGGCCCCGCCTCGCCCTGCAGTCAGCAGCCTCAATGGGCCCTTGCAGGTGAACACGCGCCACGACATCTCCGTGCAGCCCTCGCTGGGACGGTGCAGGGGGCTATGCAGACCCGCAACCCCCTGCCCCTGTGATCCCGGACCTGAGGGTGCGGGTGCAGGCGGCTCGGCCTCCCCCGCAGGGCACCCAGGTTGGGGGCCTCCCCAAGCAGGGCATCCCCCCAGGCCGGTGCCCCGGGACGCGTGCGCTTCCCGCGCTGTCCCGAGTCCTCGCATCCCGCCACATCACCTTCCTTGAAGGGGCCGAGAGGGCGAGCGGAGCTGGGGGCGCCGGAGGGAGAGGGAGGGCCACCATCTCTGACACCCCGAGGCAGGAGAGGTGTCGCCGAGGAAGGCGCCCCAATGGCCGTGGTCCCTGGAGGAGGGCGTGGCCCAGGCCACGGTGTGGGTGATCTGGGAGCCGCGGGAGGCCTGGGGAGGTGTTCTCCCAGGAGCCTGAAGCAGCCGCCTCCGGTGGGGAGGTCCCAGACAGCGTGACCTTGACCGAGGCGAGCTGGCCGCTGCGGGAACAGGTGGTGGCTAGAGCCCGGAGCCAGCGAGGAGCGCGGCGGGCGTTTCCAGTTCTTAGAGCAGGAAGAAGGCTGTGATTACTGCAAGGATGGGAAAGTGGAGGTGCGAGGTGTGAACCCCGCGCTCACGAGGTTTACTTCAAGCAGTTTTGTAGGACTTGGCCGAAGTCATCTAACCCTTACCGAGTGGAGGATGTCACCTGTCAAAGTTCTAAACAGTCTAGACGCTGTTGTCCAGTAAAACTTTGCCAATTCCACCCTAAAAGGCTCCATCCTCACGATTGGTGCAGGAGATGCACAGGAAACGCCTGTCCTCCACAGCACCTTCAGCTTCAAATACATCGTTCACATGAACATAAAAACGGCCCTGCTGAACCGGTGTTAGTGGCAGACAAGTGAGCTTTTTTTCATGCTCCTCCTTTCTGCTTCTCCCTTCTCAAAATACTTCACAAAAGGCTGTATTTTTGACAAGCATTAAGTATTGCAAAAGTATTTTAAAAGCATTAAGTATTGCAAAACAATTGACAAAAGTGCATAATACAGTATTGTTGACTATAGACATTACCTTGCATAACTGAAACTTTATACCGACTGAATAACATATGAGTTTGAGTATTTTAGGTACCTTATATAAGTGGAATCATTATGCTAAGTGAAGTAAGCTAGTCACAGAAGGACAAATACTGCATGATTCCAAACAATAGATTTTTGATCGTTATTAACATGATCCTGTATAAAATAGGGACATTTAAGAATAAAATAAATATGCAATATAGTTTTAAAACATTTCTAATAAAATATAACATGTGCCAGACATATCTAAAGGTATACACTGACTAGCTGAACAACGTACAAAGAAAATATACCCAATGCTTACATGTAGACACACGCTACAAGGTGGCTGACCCTTGAAGACATGCTAAGTGAAATAAGCAAGTCACAATAGGGCAAACGTTGTATAATTCTTCTTACCTAGAGGAATCAAATTCATAGAAATGGGAAGCAGAATGGTGGTTGCCAGGGGTGAGGGGAAGAGAAGAATGGGGGCTAAGTGTTTAATGGGTATGGAGTTTGGATTTGGGAGGATGGAAAAGTTCTGGAGATTCATGATGGTGTTGGGTGTACAGCAGTGTGAAGGTGCTTAGTGCCACTCAACTGTACACTTAAAAATGGTTAAAAAGGTAATTTTTATATTAAGTATATTTTACCACAATAAAATTTTGAATATATATATATCTAATTTTCAATCATAACATACAGAAAAAGACTGTGTATGTTCCAAAAAGGATGGCAGGATTGACAGATGTGTGTTTAAATCAAAAACGTTTGGACAATTCCATGGGGAAAAAAGCTTTTAATTGAATAAGTAGGAGTTGTTAGAGCATTTAACCTGCTAATATAAATTGTTACACTTCAAAGGAGAAGTTGGTACAATATTCAAGTGAAAGAAGCTTAAACCAAGAATCCAGTGCAATGCATTTAATCTTTACTGTGATACTGTCTCTGGATGTCTTCCATATTTTGAAAAATAAATATTGAATACTAACAATACTTCCTGAGGGTAAGGGAAATACATGTATATTTAGTGGAGAAAAGATCCTTGTAGGTTCTCAATAAATATTAACAAAATGTTTATATATTATAATCATATTAAAGCCTAATATATGCTTATTGAATGGAGCATTCCCATGCAAACTTTTTTCTTACGTAATAGAGAACTGATTTACTTCCAAACTGGAGAGTTCATAAATATTTTAATTTTCACGATCCAGAATTTTCCTCAGCCGCCACAATGAAATTCTTTTTCTTCTGCTAATATGCTTCAGTGGTTAAATATGCAAGACAAAGCATTGTCACAATTTAAAAATATTACTCTAACTGATGAAGTCAGTGAAATTTCACTAAAATTATGAACTGTGGCATATCTCATCTCCTGATTAGAGATGGCGAAATGTGTTTTGTAGTCACAGAAATTTAAATAAAAGCAACCAAATAATCAAAATCACTGTTTGTAATGAATACATTTTGTTTATATGAATACATGATTTTTTAGATTTTGTAAACATTTAACACGTGGTTTCTTAAGACATTTATTAGCTGCTAGAATGTGTTTGGCCTTCCTGGTTTTCTTCAGATATTTGTAACTTCACCTTAAATGTTTTGAATTATGTAGGGGAAATATTAATGGAAGAACTTCCATTAATATTTGGTTTGAAGCTTGACTTGTATTTTATAGTGCAGTTAAGTTCTAGAATATTTAGCTTTAAAACAAGTCCTTTGAAGTGTACTGGAACGAATGTCTTTGGTAAAAACACATGAGAAGTTCACCAAGATTTTTACAGAGGTGATTGCACCATTGTGCTTTCATATATCTTTATAGTGATGGATTTTAAAACTTAATTTTCATTTTTCAAAGGACAGTGGTGTTTAGTGTTCTGTGGAAAGTGCGGTGATTGACATTTTAACTGATAAAACATCCAGGTAATGAAATAAATGGCTTGAACTTTTCTCCTAAAGCCAAATTTCAACATTTATTCAATCCAAAGTTATTTCGTCTTGAAATCGTCTTTACATTTTTGCAGTTGAGTGACACAGGCACAGATGTGAAGAGTCTGCGGAAGGGTTTGGTGATGCTTGGGTGACTTTGACTTTCCATTTCCACACTCACTGGTCTTACAGCTATTTCACACCATTGCATATAACAATAAGATTGTTATCTGCATGGACTTGCTTCCTTTGTGAATTAATATGTAATTTATTGCCCCAGCAGGGCAGTATTGAATTTATTGCCCAGAGTCACTTGAGAGGAAAGAGGAGAGGTATTATTATCCTTGGACAACAGGTGTAAACTGGGACAGTCCTGGGCCAACCCAGATGGAAGATTTTCTATTCCAAGTATGTGTGCATTTAGGAATTGAGGGTACCCGAGGTGGGGGAGGTGGAAGGATTCCTTGACCAAGTTCACGACCAAGAATTTGCAACTTGTAAGCACATTTCAGAGGTCAAGTATATATTTCAAATCTTGTCTATTTCTACATTCTACCAACTGACTTAGAAGGGCTGGGAGGTGGCTTAGCAGGTGGCAAAGTTCACAGAGGACCAAAGAACTAGACCAGAGAATTTTCTGGATGCCCAGGGAGACAGTCACAGCTAGGTCATAGGTTCTTAAGACTGTCACAAAACAGAAGAGGCTCTCCTTGGAGCATTAACTTTTTATCAATAACAGTAGCTTATCAACTCTGTAGCCAGAGCTGTGAAAAGAAACATCCAGAAGCAATAGATTTCCAGCTAAGTACTATGTAGGTGAACAGCATCTCCTTGTCATGTTGATTCACCATGAGGTGATGTGCAACATGTTTTCATTATTATATGATAGTTAATTTGCTTGTTTTTATTTTTGGGGAAATATATTTAAGGGGAAAATAATATTTGCTTGTAAAGAAAAATATCATTATATATCCATTATATGACTGTCGAAACAAGCATAGCTCTAAGAACTATACGTTTAATTTACACGTAGAGAAAATTTAAGTGGCCCTGTCCCTTGCAAAGTGCGCTTCAGTGTTTTAAGAGTTGACGCGTTAGTGATGAAATATCTGGTCATGAAACCAGGCCTCCATTTTTATAGAAATTTGCAAATCCTTTGATTATTAAGATATAGTGGGCTTATTCAATATGCTGATAAAATTGCTCACATTATTTAAAACTGAAAATAATGTTTAAGAGCAAGCATACAGTGAAGCAGTCTTCTAAATTTTGAGACAGAGTCGCAGGTGCAGGGAGGCTTCAAAGTATAAGCTTTGGTGTCAAACAGCTCAAAGCCTGGACATTCCATTTACTAAAACTTACCATAGGTGAGTTGCTTAGTGCTAAAGTTTCAAAAAGAAAATCTTTCGGGGATAATTATGCTTGCTGTGTACGGTATTTGTGAAAACAAATGGCAATATATGCAAAATACTTGACACATACTTGGAGCTCAGTGGGAACACATCTATTACTACTTTTATTAAAGATAATAGAATTGTGATGTTAGGGAGCTTGTCAAAACGTTAGGTGTTTTCTGACCAAGAATTATTTTGTCCTCCCGTTATGTTATGATATGATATGATATGATATATTATGTTATGAAAATGTGTCTGCATAAAGAGAAATACCTGGAAATATGTTTTAAATTAATTGTATTAATTTATCCCCCAAACTCAGATAGGCTGATACTATGATTCTTTTTTCAGGAAAAGAAAATTTAAACACATAAAAGCTAATTTCTTGAAAGCACAAATCAAGTTGTTAGAACTTCTGGTGTATGGCCCAGTCTGCTGAAACTTTTGTTTCTTCCTCATTAATTCGGTGAAACAGCTAGGAAAGGTGCTTAGGAAGCTTACCCCAAATCCCGACTTTCTCTAGAAGTCGTGCTTTGTGATAAATGTAGGAACTTAAGTATTTTTCAAATTTTTAGTTGTGTATTAAGAAGGGGAAACAAAGCAAAGTTCAAAATATCTAATTTACCTGCAGTGCAAAGTGGCTAGGGATTTTCTTTTTTTTTTTTTGAGAAGCTGTTAAAGTAGCATAATAGAATGAATTCTAAGGTGCTGACCTCTGAAAAGCTGTAGAGTTTCACCCTGTCTCATTAAATGCAGTGGAGATGGCCAACCAGGGTGGAATGTGCCAGGCTTGGAAACAGAAAAGTATAGAGGGGCAATGCCTCACACAGCACATGGAACACTTTGTGAGGCTGGAAAAAGTAAAACTACTCTGATGATCAGGAAACATTCTTTACGAAGTGTAGTGACAGTTCTGACTGCCTAAGTTGATTGGCTAACATAGAGTCAGTGTTTCCCTGCTTGCTCCCCCTTCATTTCTCCTTACCAGTTTTCTTTTTGTGCATAACAGCAAATCATCTCAGGTGTGGCTTTGAGTCTGGTTTCTGTGGCTGGGAGCCATTTCTCACAGAAGAAGATTCACACTGGGAATTCGTGAAAAGGTTGACGAGTGTAGACCACCATCTTCCTGATGCTCAGAACACAACAAACACAAATCATGGTAGGACATTTTCCTCTTTTTTTTTTCCTTCCCCCCCAAAATTGTTGTCTTTCTTTCCTGTTGTGAATGATGATACTATGTGTTTTCACTTCTATCTATAGACTTTATAAATGGAACTCTGGTTTGTCTTGCTTTAAATTGTCCTGATCAACTTAATAATTTGTGCTTAATTGAGTTTCCTGAAAGGAGCATTGTTTTAATAACAAAACTTTTTGTTACACTTTTTAAAAGGTTGGATTGAAGGTGTGAAGAGGGGAAAAGTCTTCTGGTAATTTTCTCTAGTTGTCATGAATCATGTACAGTAGGGTTGTCTTCTTTTTAGAGCAATCCAAATTTAATAAAACAGAAAGAAAAATCGTTTAATCCTTTTTCTAAGAACAGAGAACAGAGAGTTAGCACTCTCTTTAAAATAAATCTACAGGGCTTCCCTGGTGGCGCAGTGGTTGAGAGTCCGCCTGCCGATGCAGGGGATGAGGGTTTGTGCCCCGGTCCGGGAAGATCCCACATGCCGCGGAGCGGCTGGTCCCGTGAGCCATGGCCGCTGAGCCTGCGCTCTGCAACGGGAGAGGCCACAATAGTGAGAGGCCCGCGTGCCGCAAAAAAAAAAAAATAATAATAAATAAATAAATAAATAAATAAATCTACAAATA
Source organism: Delphinapterus leucas (assembly GCF_059928025.1). Taxonomy (NCBI): domain Eukaryota; kingdom Metazoa; phylum Chordata; class Mammalia; order Artiodactyla; family Monodontidae; genus Delphinapterus; species Delphinapterus leucas. The sequence goes on along the minus strand of NC_143130.1, from coordinate 15,751,978 downwards.
CTTGAATGCAATGTAATCACTCTTATGGCTTCTTTGTAATAAACAATCTTACTTCTTCTGCATATATACTTTTAATCAGCAGTACAATTTTTACATATCCCCTTAAAATAGAGCAACCATAACTGCATATGGCATTCCAATAAGGGTTTGTGAAGCTCCAAGGAAAACACAAGGGTTTTGTTCCGTTTTTGTTTTGTTTGGATAACATTACAAAGGTACATTAGTATCATATTAACTTTATAATAAGGCAACTGTACTGTAGATCCTCTTTAAGCTTGTATAACCCCAATGGACATTATTATATTTGTTTCTCCTTTGAGATTTCCCAAGAAGTATGTGAAAACTAACAGTATTGACTGTGTCTTTAGCCACTGAAAATTGGGGTTAGTTGGGGAAGATGTTAGGGGATGGAAGGGAGACTTTGGCTATCCATCCATTATCTAAAACTATAAATGCAGCTTATTATTTAACAGTGGAGTGAGATCTTAATTGTTGCTTTTGTGCCAATGAGTCTCATTTTTCCCTTAAGATTCTGTGACAGATTGGATTAAATTTAAAGTTTATGATAGGAAGGAGACTGTTAATTATTAGAACTATATGTATTAATAGTACATTTCCTCCAAGCTCATATAATGATTTTTTTTTTCCTTTCTCAAACCAGTTATTGAGTGTATATCATATTACTAGAGTTGGGTGTAAACAGATGGAAGGATATTTGGGTTGTTTCTAAATTTTGGTGATTATGAATATTCTATAAAATTTGCCTACAGGTTTTGTCTGGATATAAGTTTTCATTTAACTTGAGCACTGTTTCCAATTCCTATGTATAATTAACGTTTCCACTCTGGTTAGTGAAAAGACCCTACTATTTCTGGCCCTTTGTGACCTTGAGGCAATGTTTCAACTGCCCCTTTTAGAAGGTTTTCCTCCAGCCTCAGGTAGTTTCCTTATATCCATGCCCTGGTCAGTACTCAGGTGGAAATTTGGGGGGAGCTCTCTGGAGATCTCTGGAGCTCTCTCTCTTTGCAGCTCTCCCCTCCTGGAACTCTGCTTTATGAACTGTAGCCACTTGAGTCTCCCCGAGGTGCCATCTTTTCAACTTGAGGAGACCACCACACTCCTCCTGGCTTCCCCTCCCTGAATGGCAGCTGGAAACGCGGTTTAGGCAGTAAGCTGGGGAAATTGTATGGCTTAGTTCACTTGTTTCCCCTCTCAGAGATCATTATCCTGTGGTTCTACATTCTGATTGCCCTACATTTGAAAACTATTATTTAGTATATATCGTTTTGATTTCTTTGCTACTGTTAGACAGAAGGCTAAGTCTGGTCCCTGATACTCAACCTTGCCTGGAAACAGAAAAAGCCTAATTCTTTTTGTTTTTTTGCTTTATTTCTTTGGTCTGGATATGCCATAATATATCTAGCCATACTCTTATTGAGTGACAATATTATGACAATGCTGCAAAATCCGTACATGTATGCATTTTCTTATATGGGGAGATTTTATTCTATGCAGTAAAGGACTAAAAGTGAGACTCCTATATTTTTACCAAAAGATATGTACTTTCCCGTCAAATTTTAATACTTAAAATTCCAGCAGCAAAAAGGAGTGCTTTTTTCTATTTGCCTACCATCAATAGACATTATATTCTCTTAATTTTTAAAAAACTTATGGGTATAAAATGATTTTTTGTGTGTAACCTTGGTTTGTCTTTCACTGAAAAATGATTTTTCAAATGTTTCTAATTTTTCAATTTATTTAGATCTTTAATTTTGCTAAATATTTGAAGCTTTCAGTGCATAGATTTAAAAAATATTTTGCTAATATTTTCTTAGGTTTCTAATATTTTTGCAGCTACTGTGTCACATTTTAAAAACTTAATTTTTTTGGTTGCTATATATATAAGTACAATTATATTTTAAAATACTTACCTTGTATTCAATGACCTTGTTAATTTTTTTTATTATAGTTAAGAATTTATAAATGTTCCACACTTTCTGGGTTCATAATTACTTTGTCTTCAAATAATGACAATTTTACTTCCTTCTTTCTAAATCTTAAGCCTTCTGTTTGCTTTTTGGTTTTATCGCCCTAGGTAGGACTTCTGGAGAAATGTTAAATAGAGCTTGTGATAGCTGCTGTACTTGTCTTGTTCCTATTTAGGGGAAAAGCTGTCAGTAATTCAGCCTTGAATGCTATAGTTCCTAAAAGGTTGTTTTGTTTCAGATAAAGATGTTTCCAAGCATAGCACAAGGAGATCAGCTCAGTGCTTTGTGTCCACCTAGAGGGGTGGGATAGGGAGGCTGGGAGGGAGACACAAGAGGGAGGAGATACAGGCATATATGTATATGTATAGCTGATTCACTTTGTTATACAGCAGAAACTAACACACCATTGTAAAGCAATTATACTCCAATAAAGATGTTAAAAGAAAAACAAAGATGTTTCCTTCTATTCATAGTGTGTTAAGTTTATATATATATACATATATACACACATATATATATACACACATATATGTAAGCATGTTAAAACTTTTCACGTGCTTTTTTCAGCATATGTTGTGATAATCGTATGATCGTGATATTATCCTTTTTATTTCTAATAAAATGATTTTTCAAATATTAAACCATTCTTGCATTCCTGATCCAAACCTCCTTTCATTGGTTTTATGATTTCTTTCTTACTTCTTAATGGTAATATTTGTGATTTTTTTTACCTAAATTCATTATAAAGTCATTATAAATGTTCTCACAGCATGTAAGGAATCCCTTCCAGGCAATTGTATTAAGGGGGTGCATCCTTTGCAAAAGGTGAGGTTGAGGCTGGCCTGGAAAGCTTAACGTGGGGAGACTGACCCCTACATTCTTTTTTTTTAAAACTTTTGAACTTTATTTATTTTTTTATACAGCGGGTTCTTGTTAGTCATCAATTTTATACACATCAGTGTATACATGTCAATCCCAATCGCCCAATTCATCACACCACCATCCCTACCCACCGTGGCTTTCACCCCTTGGTGTCCATACGTTTGTTCTCTACATCTGTGTCTCAAATTCTGCCCTGCCAACCGGTTCATCTGTACCATTTTTCTAGTTTCCACATACATGCGTTAATATACAATATTTGTTTTTCTCTTTCTGACTTACTTCACTCTGTATGACAGTCCCTAGATCCATCCATGTCTCAACAAATGACCCAATTTCGTTCCTTTTTATGGCTGAGTAATATTCCATTGTATATATGTACCACACCTTCTTTATCCATTCATCTGTCGATGGGCATTTAGGTTGCTTCCATGACCTGGCTATTGTAAATAGTGCTGCAATGAACACTGGGGTGCATGCGTCTTTTTGAATTATGGTTTTCTGTGGGTATATGCCCAGTAGTGGGATTGCTGGATCATATGATAATTCTATTTTTAGTTTTTTAAGGAACCTCCATACTGTTCTCCATAGTGGCTGTATCAATTTACATTCCCACCAACAGTGCAAGAGGGTTCCCTTTTCTCCACACCCTCTCCAGCATTTGTTGTTTGTAGATTTTCTGATGATGCCCATTCTAACTGGTGTGAGGTGATACCTCATTGTAGTTTTGATTTGCATTTCTCTAATAATTAGTGATGTTGAGCAGCTTTTCATGTGCTTCTTGGCCATCTGTATGTCTTCTTTGGAGAAATGTCTATTTAGGTCTTCTGCCCATTTTTGGATTGGGTTGTTTTTTCTTTAATATTGAGCTGCATGAGCTGTTTATATATTTTGGAGATTAATCCTTTGTCCGTTGATTTGTTTGCAAATATTTTCTCCCATTCTGAGGATTGTCTTTTCATCTTGTTTATGGTTTCCTTTGCTGTGCAAAAGCTTTGAAGTTTCATTACGTCCCATTTGTTTATTTTTGTTTTTATTTACATTACTCTAGGAGGTGGATCAAAAACGATCTTGTTGTGATTTATGTCAAAGAATGTTCTTCCTATGTTTTCCTCTAAGAGTTTTATAGTGTCCGGTCTCACACTTAGGTCTCGAATCCATTTTGAGTTTATTTTTGTGTATGGTGTTAGGGAGTGTTCTAATTTCATTTTTTTACATGTAGCTGTCCAGTTTTCCCAGCACCACTTATTGAAGAGACTGTTTTTTCTCCATTGTATATCCTTGCCTCCTTTGTCATAGATTGGTTGACCATAGGTGTGTGGGTTTATCTCTGGGCTTTCTATCTTGTTCCATTGATCTGTGTTTCTCTTTTTGTGCAAGTACCATATTGTCTTGATTAATGTAGCTTTGTAGTATAGCCTGAAGTCAGGGAGTCTGATTCCTCCCACTCCGTTTTTTTTCCCTCAAGACTGCTTTGGCTATTCGGGGTCTTTTGTGTCTCCATACAAATTTTGAGATGATTTGTTCTAGTTCCGTAAAAAATGCCATTGGTAATTTGATAGGGATTGCATTGAATCTGTAAATTGCTTTGGATAGTATAGTCATTTTCACAATATTGATTCTTCCAATCCAAGAACATGGTATATCTCTCCATTTGTTGGTATCATCTTTAATTTCTTTCATCAGTGTCTTATAGTTTTCTGCATACAGGTCTTTTGTCTCCCTAGGTAGGTTTATTCCTAGGTATTTTATTGTTTTTGCTGCAGTGGTACATGGGAATGTTTCCTTAATTTCTCTTTCAGATTTTTCATCATTAGTGTATAGGAATGCAAGAGATTTCTGTGCATTAATTTTGTATCCTGCAACTTTACCAAATTCATTGATTAGCTCTAGTAGTTTTCTGGTGGCATTTTTAGGATTCTCTATGTATGGTATCATGTCATCTGCAAACAGTGAAAGTTTTGCTTCTCCTTTTCCAATTTGTATTACTTTTATTTCTTTTTCTTCTCTGATTGCCATGGCTAGGACTTCCAAACAATGTTGAATAATAGTGGTGAGAGTGAACTTCCTTGTCTTGTTCCTGATCTTAGAGGAAATGCTTTCAGTTTTTCACCACTGAGAATGATGTTTGCTGTGGGTTTGTCGTATATGGCCTTTATTATGATGAGGTAGGTTCCCTCTATGCCCACTTTCTGGAGAGTTTTTAATCATTAATGGGTGTTGAATTTTGTCAAAGGCTTTTGCTGCATCTATTGAGATGATCATATGGTTTTTGTTCTTCAGTTTGTTAATATGGTGTATCACATTGATTGATATGCGTATATTGAAGAATCCTTGCATCCCTGGGATAAATCCCACTTCGTCATGATGTATGATTCTTTTAATGTGTTGTTGGATTCTGTTTGCTAGCATTTTGTTGAGGATTTTAACATCTATATTCATCAATGATATTGGTCTGTAATTTTCTTTTTTTGTAGTATCTTTGTCTGGTTTTGGTATCAGGGTAATGGTGGCCTCATAGAATGGGTTTGGGAGTGTTCCTTCCTCTGCAATTTCTTAGAAGAGTTTGAGAAGGATGGGTGTTAGCTCTTCTCTAAATAGAATTCACCTGTGAAGCCATCTGGTCCTGGACTTTTGTTTGTTTTGAGATTTTTAATTGCAGTTTTAATTTCATTTCTTGTGATTTGTCTGTTCATATTTTCTGGTTCTTCCTGGTTCAGTCTTGGAAGGTTATACCTTTCTAAGAATTTGTCCATTTCTTCCAGGTTGTCCATTTTATTGGCATAGAGTTGCTTGTAGTAGTCTCTTAGGATGCTTTGTATTTCTGTGGTGTCTGTTGTAACTTCTCCTTTTTCATTTCTAATTTTATTGATTTGAGTCCTCTCGCTCTTTTTCTTGATGAATCTGGCTAATGGTTTATCAATTTTGTTTATCTTCTCAAAGAACCCGCTTTTAGTTTTATTGATCTCTGCTATTATTTTCTTTGTTTCTATTTCATTTATTTCTTTTCTGATATTGATGACTTCTTTCCTTCTGCTAACTTTGGGTTTTGTTTGTTCGTCTTTCTCCAGTTCCTTTAGGTGTAAGGTTAGATTGTTTGAGATTTTTCTTGTTTCTTGATGTAGGCTTGTATAGCTATAAACTTGTCTCTTAAAACTGCTTTTGCTGCATCCCATAGGTTTTGGATCATTGTGTTTTCACTGTCATTTGTCTCTAGGTTTTTTTTGATTTCCTCCTCGATTTCTTCAGTGTTCTCTTGGTTGTTTAGTAATGTATTGTGTAGCCTCCATGTGTTTGTGTTTCTTTACATTTTTTTCCCTGTAATTCATTTCTAATCTCATAGTGTTGTGGTCAGAAAAGATGCTTGATATGATTTCAATTTTCTTAAATTTACTGAGGCTTGATTTGTCACCCGACATGTGATCTATCCTGGAGGATGTTCTGTGTGCACTTGAAAAGAAAGCTGTTTGTGGATGGAATGTCCTATAAATATCAATTAAATGTATCTGGTCTATTGTGTAATTTAAAGCTTCTGTTTCCTTATTTATTTTCATTTTGGATGATCTGTCCATTGGTGTAAGTGAGGTGTTAAAGTCCCCCACTATTATTGTGTTACTGTTGATTTCCTCTTTTATAGCAGTTGCCTTATGTATTGAGGTGCTCCTATGTTGGGTGCATATATATTTATAATTGTTACATCTTCTTCTTGGATTGATCCCTTGATCATTATGTAGTGTCCTTACTTGTCTCTTGTAACATTCTTTATTTTAAAGTCTATTTTATCTGGTATGAGTATTGCTACTCCAGCTTTCTTTTGATTTCCATTTGCATGGAATATCTTTTTCCATCCCCTCACTTTCAGTCTGTATGTGTCCCTAGGTCTAAAGTGGGTCTCTTGTAGACAGCATATATATGGGTCTTGTTTTTGTATCCATTCAGCAAGCCTGTGTCTTTTGGTTGGAGCATTTAATCCATTCACGTTTAAGGTAATTATCGATATGTATGTTCCTATTACCATTTTCTTAATTTTGGGGGGTTTGTTTTTGTAGGTCCTTTTCTTCTCTTGTGTTTCCCACTTAGAGAAGTTCCTTTAGCATTTGTTGTAGATCTGGTTTGATGGTGCTGAATTCTCTTAGCTTTTGCTTGTCTGTAAAACTTTTGATTTCTCCATCGAATCTGAATGAGATCCTTGCCAGGTAGAGTAATCTTGGTTTTAGGTTCTTCCCTTTCATCACTTTAAGTAAATCATGCCACTCCCTTCCAGCTTGTAGAGTTTCTGCTGAGAAATCAGCTGTTAACCTTATGGGAGTTCCCTTGTATGTTATGTGTCATTTTTCCCTTGCTGCTTTCCATAATTTTTCTTTGTCTTTAATTTTTGCCAATTTGATTACTATGTGTCTCGGAATGTTTTTCCTCGGGTTTATCCTGTATGGGACTCGCTGCACTTCCTGGACTCGGGTGGCTATTTCCTTTTCTATGTTAGGGAAGTTTTCGACTAAAATCTCTTCAATATTTTCTCTGGTCCTTTCTCTGTTTCTTCTCCTTCTGGGACCCCTATAATGCAAATGTTTTTGCGTTTCATGTTGTTGCAGAGGTCTCTTAGGCTGTCTTCATTTATTTTTATTCTTTTTTCTTTAGTCTGTTCCACAGCAGTGAATTCCACCATTCTGTCTTCCATGTCACTTATCCGTTCTTCTGCCTCAGTTATTCTGCTATTCATTCCTTCTAGTTTAGTTTTCATTTCAGTTACTGTATTGTTCATGTCTGTTTGTTTGTTCTTTAATTCTTCTAGGTCTTTGTTAAACATTTCTTGCATCTTCTCGATCTTTGCCTCCATTGTTTTTCCAAGGTCCTGGATCATCTTCACTATCATTATTCTGAATTCTTTTTCTGGAAGGTTGCCTATCTCCACTTCATTTAGTTATTTTTCTGGGGTTTTATCTTGTTCCTTCATCTGGCATATAGCCCTCTGCCTTTTCATCTTGTCTCTCTTTCTGTGAATGTGGTTTTTGTTCCACAGGCTGCAGGATTGTAGTTCTTCTTGCTTCTGCTGTGTGCCCTCTGGTGGATGAAGCTATCTAATGGCTTGTGTAAGTTTCCTGATGGGAGGGACTGGTGGTGGGTAGAGCTGACTGTTGCTCTGATGGGCAGAGCTCAGTAAAACTTTAATCTGCTTGACTGCTGATGGGTAGGGCTGGGTTCCCTCCCTGTTGGTTGTTTGGCCTGAGGCAACCCAACACTGGAGCCTACCTGGGCTCTTTGATGGGGCTAATGAGAGACTCTGGGAGGGCTCTCGCCAAGGAGTACTTCCCAGAACTTCTGCTGCCAGTGTCCTTGTCCCCATGGTGAGCCACAGCCACCCCCTGCCTCTGCAGAAGACCCTCCAAAACTAGCAGGTAGGTCTGGTTCAGTCTTCCCTGGGGTCACTGCTCCTTACCCTGGGTCCCAGTGCACACACTGCTTTGTGGGTGCCCGCCAAGAGTGGAGTACCTGTTTTGCCCAGTCCTGTCGAAGTCCTGCAATCAAATCCCACCAGGCTTCAAAGTCTGATTCTCTAGGAATTCCTCCTCCCGTTGCTGGACCCCCAGGCTGGGAAGCCTGACGTGGGGCTCAGAACCTTCACTCCAGTGGGTGGACTTCTGTGGTATAAGTGTTCTCCAGTCTGTGAGTCACCCACCCAGCAGTTATGGGATTTGACTTTACTGTGATTGCACCCCTCCTACCGTCTCATTGAGATTTCTCCTTTGTCTTTGGATGTGGGGTATCTTTTTTGGTGAGTTCCAGTGTCTTCCTGTCGATGATTGTCTAGCAGCTATTTGTGATTCAGGTGTTCTTGCAAGAAGGAATGAGATCATGTCCTTCTACTCGCCATCTTGGTTCCTCCTCACTATACACCTGGTAGTGCAGTGGACAAGAATCCACCTGCCAATGCAGGGGGCACGGGTTCAATCCCTGGTCCAGGAAGATCCCACATGCAGCGGAGCAACCAAGCCATGACCACTGAGCCTGTGCTGTAGAGCCCGTGTGACAACTACTGAAGCCTGTGCACCCAGAGCCCATGCTCCGCTACAAGAGAAGCCATTGCAACAAGAAGGTCGCACACTGCAACGAAGAGCAGCCCCTGCCCACCACAACTAAAGAAAGCCTGCATGCAGCAACGAAGACCCAACACAGCCAAAAATCACCCCTCCATTCTTTATTTTTATACTGTGCTGGTTAGCTAGCCCCTCTGGGGTATATGGGTGTACAAGAGTTTTACAATGAACAGTTCAGATTAACAGGAACACTTTCTTTGGCATATTGTAATTACACAGGTCTCTTAAGTCAGTGTATTCTGTGGAGCAGGCTTGCAAGAAAATAAATCCAGAGACGTATTCCTAGAAGTAACATCGGTCTGGGGTCAGAGTTCAGTATCTTTAGGCCTAACCTGCATATATAAACTTTAAGTCAATATTATCTGTTTTTCAAATATTTGGTTAAAATTCTCTCAGGATTGCTTTTAGCTTCCACATCAGTTTTTACTAACATAATATTTTCATAATATCATCTTTCCATCTAATAACATGTTATCTCTTTTCATTTAATCAGAAGGCTTATAGTTTTCCATGGCGTTTTATAATGTTCTTCATATAAGTCCTGTCCCATTCTTGTTAAATTTATTCCTACATATTTTGTATTATTGTTGTTAACTGTGAGTAGAATATTTCTTACCGTTCTAAATCCCGTGTCTTACTGCTAAAATAAATAAAAATGACTTAAAAGTATTTCTCTGTTTCTATTTACCTTACTAAATTCTCTTATTAATAGTTGTCTTTATTAAAAGATAGAATCTGTTGGGGTTTCTATTTTCACAATTATATTATTGGCAATACATGTGGAACTCTCTCTATTTTTCTATTGTGTTTACTAGAAATTTTATTCTCTTGACTTCCACATTTACTAGATTTATAAAATAATCCTAGTCCAAGATAATTAATATTATCTCATATTTCCTCTAATTACTAATGGTGACACAATTCTCTAGGTAGTTTCTCATTTTAATTAAAATAGTTTTGTTGTTTACCATTGAAAATGTTATTTATTTTGAGGTTGGTCATTAATCTTTATTAAGTGTTTTTTTAAAATATTTTATTGAGGTTATTTGGAATGGCTGACTGTTTTTCATAGTCTTTTCAATATTTGTTGATATGAATCTATGATTTTACTGTTTAATTTGTTGATCTAATTGACTGTTGATAGGTCTGTTAAATCAACCTCTATTCTTGGAAAGCTCGCTTGTCAGGATACATTATTTTTTGATAAGAATTTCAGGTGCAATTGAAACATTTTTATTTGAATTTTGTATGTATGATCATGAGTGATATTGCTTTATTTTTATTCTGTTTTCATCATTCTTAACATTAGAGATATCTGGCATCTTAAAATGAGTCAGGGAGCTCTCCATATTTTTCTAAGACCTGAGATATATGCAAGTCATGTGCAAGTATTTATTCTTTAAAAATTAAATAAAATTAAATAAAATTCAGCTGTAGGGCCATATGTTCTGTTAGATTTTTTCCTATCACTTTTCCAGTTACTTTTGTGGCATAATCAATTTGTTCAAACCGTTTGCTTCTTTTAGATTTTGGAGTTTTAGTGTTTATATGTTTCATCCTTCATTAACTGCTTGTTTGAAATCATCCATATTGTTTTAAATGACCAAGGGAGTAAGATCTTTGAATGTATGTTAATTTTTAGAATTTTAATTTATGTTTTGACAATACTCAGTTGAGTTTTACTTGAACCTCAAGTAAAGGATTTTTAAGCTGGTTTAATTTTTCAAAATCATCTTTTCCTACTCTACTCTTTTATAGGGGAAATAGAGAATTTAATGAGTTCATATATACTGTTTCTGTTACTCTTAGTTTGGATTTTGGGAACAGTGATCTTTATCCTTCCCAATTGGCTTTGAGATTTAAAACCCATATAAACTGGGTTCTATTTTTCCCACTCAGAGACCACACTGCTGACTTGCAACCTTGGTTGTTTGGTTAAACATGTGGTGGTATCTGTAAAGTAATATGTTTTAATTCTGAAATCCTTTTCATTCTGTGCAGTCAGCACTGACCTGTGTCTAAGAAAATCACCTTCTGAATGTGTTTTTTTCATCAAAATAGTTGGCTTTACAAGTTGCCCATCACTCTATGATTATCAAAGGGCAGGATCAGGACTTGACATTGTTTAGCATAACCTTCCTTGTAAATTTTCAATATTCAATGAAGCTACCCCTGACAGCCGTTCAGAATGTGTGATCCTTTGAGCTGTTAAGAGATGTTATCCCCCCCGTACATTTGCCATGAGCACATCCACTGTAGTTAAAATCTAGAAGCAGTTATTTTGTTAACACTAGATTAGATCTTTAATTAAGCTTTCATCCCCACTAGCACAGACAGCAGTGTCAAACATGTAAGCCCCAGGAGAAACCAAACTCATTCTATAGGCTCGTATCCTTCAGTACATCGTGAAGAAAGTTACAAGCAAGTGTCTCGTGGGAATTTTGTAAGGGTATGTTGAATATCTAATTGTAAACTTAGGAGCTTCATTTAATTTGATTTCTAACTATGACGTGAGTTAAGCCAATAAACATTTGTTGAGAGGATTTAGATCAAGAGCTTGTTTTTCATCAGTTGGGTTTTATTTTGGATTTAATGTTATTCATATGAAAGCACTTTTTGGTTATCTACAGAGCTTAACGGTAAAGAAGTAAAAATGTAATTTTCTTTATCTGATTCACAGTTGAATGTATGCACGTTAGCGCAAAGAACGACTAAATGTCCAATAGTAGAATTTGTATCCATATGGCTTTACGTTTGTTTTTGCAGGATCGTTTATTTATTTGGGGGCACATCGATCACCTGCAGTGGCCAAGCTTGGAAGTCCTGTTCTTATAAAATCACTCAATGCCTCTACCCCGTGTCAGGTACCCAATTATTGGAATTTCCATTGGCCATTCTGTAGTTGTAAACTGTTAAGCTTGGGTTACTCTAGCTAGTAAATGCCGGCTGCGTTTTACTAATATTTTCACAATAAACTGAGAGATTTATATGAGCTATTTCAACATGAAATGTCATTTCGTTCGAAAAGACATTTGCAGTATATAACTTACACCCTTCTTTTGGGGGGCCTATTCAAAAATATTTCTGTCATTTTGCATTCTTTCCATGTAGTTCTTTCAATAATTTAAAGCTGTGGATACAGGTTGCCCAAATTGCTTGTTATCTTGGCCAGCAGTGTTAGTTGAGGAAAATAAAAGCAGTTCAACAAGTTCTACTGAAAGAAAAATGAAAGGATGAATAAAGAAAGATAAATATGTACAGAAAAAATAATTACGTTTCCAAAATTTTATTTTTTCAGTTAGTCCTTCTGGTGCCAGGTAAACACAGACCAAGGGATAAAATGCTCAGGTCATTTCCACAGCACAACAGAGAAGAAAGAAGAGGGACTTTGGAGTCAGGTGGACCTAGTTCCAACTGGTTCCAATCTCAGTTCTGCCACAAATGATATGCTTCCTTTGAGACTCAGTGTCCACACGGGAAGCATAGTGTCAGCCTGCCTTCTTCACATGGTTGTGAGAATTCAAACGTGATTAAGTAAAGCACCTGGAAAAGTATTTGGCAGGTTATGGTGTTCAATAAACATAATCCCTTTACTTTCCATAACATGAATGCCTATTAGATGCTTCTGTTCAGCTTGCCTTGCTTTCCATCCTTTTGAGAGTTCTGACATGTCCCTAAGCCTTTAGGATTTCAGCTTTTTTTTTTTTTCTTGGCTATCAGAAAATAGTGAAGGGATCAATAGTGCCACGCACTAAATTCATCACCTAGAAATGCAGGGTTACAGTACTAACACAGGCATTCCTGATGATAAATTACAGATCATCAGACCTTTATAACTAAAGTATAAATTTCATTATACTTTCAGCTTGATATAATTCTCAATGAGAGTGTCCAGAACTCTTAATAGGTTGTCCTCTTTATTTTTCCCCTTTGGTTTTTGCTGCCCATTTCTCTGTGGGAATTTGGATTAAAACAACTGCCTGGACTCCACTTCCACCTCACCCAGATGGACTCTAGAGTCTCCCACCTTTGGTTTATTTTAATTAACTCTTATGTGATAGATGTACGTTTTTCTTTTCTTTTCTTTTCTTTTTTTTTTTTTTGAGAACTCCTGAAGCATTTACTTGCTCTTTACAAGTACTTTACAGGCTTACTGAACTTTAATTTAAGGTCATATACCAAAGCAATGCAATTGCTGTTGTTAAATTCGTTAACGACACTGGATAAAAAAGAATAGAATTTGTTAATTCTGCCTCTTTTACAGAAATGTGAACACTAACACTAAGAGCTTATTAAAAATTCTGAGACTCACTGAGAAATCAAACAGTTTTCTTCTTCTTAAAGATGATCTACATTTCCCATTGTTGTATGTGGGTAGCCATTAATTTGTGGTCATAGGGATTGACCCACAGTTTATGGTTGTTTCTACTTGAGGACATTTTTCTCTATTGTGGCTTAAATTTGGAGCTTACCTGTGGGAGCTATTGGGGTGGAGCCTCAGTGAAAGCAGTGGACAGTTTAGACACTTGGTGGTTTATCTCTCAGAACCAAGTCCTCAACCTTCCAAGGCCTTGGATACTGATTTAGAGGTTTGCCTTGGTTTGTGGAAAAGTAAGAGTATTATAGACTGCCAGAGAGGTATTTGTTTTTTCCCTTTTATCTGCATCTGCTTGAATGTTGGTAATCTTTGAGTTAGAGGGAGGGATATTTGGATTACTTCATAGTACTTTCCAGCTTAGAATTACTATTAGATTGTTAGAGGTTATTTATAGTCTGAGATACACATGGACAAAGTGCTCTTCCATAGGAGTATTCTAAGAATATACTGTTACTGTTTTATAAGTTTGTGGTAATGTGGGATTCTTTCTTTCATGAAAGTTACAAAATAAGCTAACAAACCAAATTTTTATCTTCTTGAGTAATCAGAAAATCCAGCCGATCTTCCTAATTGGAACATATTGATTGATAATAGTTGTATTCATGGAATAGCAAATGTTCTTTATTATATTTATGGTAAAGTGGGGCGGTGAAATAACCAAAGTTGGGCACTTTGATATGATTAAAGCCTTCATTATATGAAATTACATTTTTTTCTCTACATAATCATACCAGGCTAACAGAGTTAAGAATATTTGTTTGAAAGGACTTTAAAGGAATATGAAGCTTTCTTTTGAGTCTTTTTTTTCTAACAGAAGCCTTTTAGGGTCATTTTGCATGAATTACTCTGTACTTTATGTGTAGCCAACACATGGCATCAACATGCAGAATTGTTCCTGTAAGTACTCATTGTTCAAGATGTGGACTTTATTTAAAAGCTTCAAAAGCTCCTTTGGTCACTGGTGGAAATTTGGCATTTTTCCTTGGAATAACCAGGAGACAGGACAAACAGAACATGTGGGAGCCAGAAGCTAGTATTTCTTATTGCTGTCGAAATACTGTTCTTTTTTTTTTTTAACTTTTTCTTTTTTTAATTAATTAATTTTATTTTGTTATTTTTTATTTTGGGCTGCATTGGGTCTTCGTTGCTGCGCTCGGGCTTTCTCTAGTTGTGGCGAGTGGAGGCTACTCTTTGTTGCGATGCTTGGGCTTTTCATTGCGGTGGCATCTCTTGTTGTGGAGCATGGGCTCTAGGCGCACGAGTTTCAGTAGTTGTGGCACGTGGGCTCAGTAGTTGTGGTTCACGGGCTCTAGAGCGCAGGCTCAGCTGCTGTGGCGCATGGGCTTAGCTGCTCGGTGGCATGTGGGATCCTCCTGGACCCAGGGCACGAACCCATGTCCCCTGCATTGGCAGGCAGATTCTTAACCACTGCGCCACCAGGGAAGCCCTGTTACTGTTTTTAATAATTTAGGAAATGTAAAATCTGAAGGAGATTTATGTGGATATTAATATTTTCTCACTCTCATATTTAAGTTACTGTATAAAAGACATATCTCACTTTTAGGACTTCATAATTAAATATAGCAGGACTGATAGCATGAAGCTTCCACTTTCAATGCCATTTTGTGTGTTTGTCTTTTGTTTTTTTTGTGTGTTCCCCAATTCATTTTGCTATTCTAATCCTCTTTAATCAAAAAATTCATACAATTAAAAAGAAGTGCTTAGAGATACCAGGAAAAAGACAGATGAAACAAAAAATAGGTTGGCTCCAAAAATAAAGTTTATGAGGCCCAGGCTACATTTTTGAATCTAAGTTTTCCAGCAGCCAATGCAGAGAGAGACATGTGAGAACTCATTTGGTTCATATTCAAGGAAGTAAAAAACAAAAGAAAAATAGTTCTTCTGAGACTTCTCCCCTGATTGCACACATACCAGTGTAAATGTTCTTTCTCTGATTCAGTGCACACCTATTGCTTCCCTACTCCGTGCTCATCATAGCCCTCAATGTTGGGAATATACTAGGGACAATGTAAAGACGTTTGCCGTAACAAAGTATAGAATTTAGTGAGGCATACTGATAGCAGTTCAGTGTGAAGTGCTACAGAGAGTGATAAAAATATAAAATACACATATAATATGTAAGTATAATATATAATGTAACAATATATAAATTAAACATAAATATAATATATAACATACACATATATACGTATAAACCATATATATAAGTGATAACCCACTTATAACAACTCTCTCAATGAGTTTGAAAAGGCCATGTCTTGTAATGTTCCCCAAGTAGAGCTATGAGCTCATAGCAAAGAGAAATTTAGAAAAAAAGTGATATACAATGGGGCTTGGAATGGTGCACTCATGATCTGTTCTCTGATTGTTTTGTTTACTCCAAGGATAGTATTAGAGCATGAGATAGATTCTAGAGGAAGCAATGGTTTATTGGGGAAAGGTTGAGCAGATATTCTCCCCAGTTGTACATTGTCAAAACACATGAAGATTAATCATTTGGATGAGAAAAACAGATTATATTTTATTGAAGATTGCAGACTTTTACTTAAGCTTGTTCAGATAAAAAGAGGCAAAAACATGATTATGAATAGGAATCATAAGAATCACTATGGTAATGATGAGGGGTCTGTGTGTGTGTGAGAGAGAGATAAATGATCCCCCCTAAACTGACTTAATTCCACTTGAGTTTTGAGGAGTTACAGATATCTTGTTTCTTTTCCTTTTTTTTTTTTTAAAACTTTTTTGTGTTTTACTCTTTTTATTATCCTAGATCTTGAAGATATAACAAGTGTAGCAAATAACAGACAGGGGTCGACATGAAGCAGAGAAGGCAGAGGTAGCTGAGAATTTGGAGAATAACTGAGAAAAGACATGAAGATCTGACCAAAAACCTCCCTAATAGGGAAACAAGTGGAACAAAGACCATAGGAAAGTTGAGGAAAAAAGCAGAAAATTTGAAGAGTTCCAACTGGAGGCAGACCAAAATAAAATGAAACAGAAAAGAGAAATAAAGAAGACATTATTTTGAACTTCTAAATAATGTCCTGTTAATGTCCTTTGCAGAATTTAGTGTCAGAGATTTACTAATTAGTAATTACTACTTGTTCCTAATTACATTCTTTTGTAGAACTGGCCATTCCTCTGGGAATATCACAGGGCACTGTAGAAACCAAACAGCAAGATTAGTTATTCACCTACACTTGGTAACTAGTAGTATAAGTCACCTGATATGGTGTCCTTTCTTTTTATAGTAAAATGAATGATTCAGTGTGTGTGTGTGTGTGTGTGTGTGTCTTTTGGTGGCACCAAGTGGCATGTGGGATCTTAGTTCCCCAACCAGGGATGGAACCCATGCCTGTTACAGTGGAAGCGTGGAGTCTTTTTTTTTTTTTTTTTTTTTTGCTATACGTGGGCCTCTCACTGTTGTGGCCTCTCCCGTTGCGGAGCACAGGCTCCGGACACTCAGGCTCAGCGGCCATGGCTCATGGGCCCAGCCGCTCCGCGGCATGTGGGATCTTCCCGGACCGGGGCACGAACCCGTGTCCCCTGCATCAGCAGGCGGACTCTCAACCACTGCGCCACCAGGGAAGCCTGGAAGCATGGAGTTTTAAACGCTAGACCTCCAGGGATGTCCCAGATTCAATATTTCTAAAAATATACAAATAATATAAAATCAGAGAATACAATTAAAAACAGTAAAGTAATTTGAACTTCATTTCTTTTCTTTCCAATTTGCAATTAAAGGAACTGCTTTGTTGGAAGTTATTTAACCACAGGAAATTTTCTTGAATAAAATGATTCATGGTCTTGCATAGTCACCCTATACATACAATCCAAGTTGTGCATATATATATACAACTTAGTGAAAACCGAGGAGAAATAAAAGCAAGCCTTTAATATTAACATTTTATATAACTGCTTTTTAATGAATCAGGCATGAATCGAGACAATAATTTCCTTTAAAATGAAAAGTACTAAATACATTTTAAATGGTTGGCATAATTTTAACATACAGCTCTTTTTAATAGAATTTTCTGTGATGGACATTTTCCTCTGCTATGTCCACTATGGAAGTCACTAGCTACAAATAGCTATTGAGCACTTAAAATGTGATGAGTGTAACCAAGAAAGTGACTTTTTCGTTTTGTTTAACTCATTTACATGTAAATAGCCACACTGTTTTCATACCTTTGTCATTATACGCATTATACTTAATTGTTCCTTTTCTTTGCACTCTCTCCCATAAAACTCTGAGGTCCTTAAGGACACTTAATTCCTTGCACATTTTATAACACAGACAGGTCTCTCTTTCTGCCTCTCTTTGAAGGTTTATAGACATTTGCTTTAGCAAGAATGCTGATAGCCCCACTCAAACGTCCTTCTTTTCTTCAATACCTATTACTGAATACCTACTAAATACAAAGTGCCTTGATATGTTCTAAGAGGAATTCACAACGTGCATTGTGATTCTGAGTTTAAGACTTAGTGTTCCACTACTAGTGTGTATCACAGTGAGAGCCACGGATGTTGGCTAAGTTCCTATCGAAAATCACAGCTGTACTTATAAATTTTGTTCAGTGATTTTACCCTTACCAATATTAAATTTGAAAAGACTCTGGAAAGTGTCTTGGTCTATACCAAACTAAAGAATTCTCCTTAAATCTCTACAATGCCATTTCTGTTTTTAAAAAAGTAAATTAAATATAAGTTCTAAGCTCTTATCTTATTGAATATAGATCCCATTGGTATTTACTCTTAATGCACTATTAAAATAACTTCGCACTGGTAATGTACTGAGTGACAATATGACAGCTTGAAATTCTGATGGGGCTTGCACAGCTCTTGTACAACTAGGTTTAAAGCTCCATTTTGCATATTTACAAGCTTGGAACATGCTGAAACTACAGCAGGGATCTAAAGTTTAATTGTGGTTGAGGAACAAACATCCTCTCTTTCCATAGAATTTAATCAAACACTTCTGTTTGACTTTGCATTTCTTGCTTAAAGGCCTGAGTGTAGGTGAGCTTGGTAGTAAAATCTCATATGAAATGAACAATCAGAAGGAAT
The DNA here is from genome assembly GCF_059928025.1 of Delphinapterus leucas. Classification (NCBI taxonomy): domain Eukaryota; kingdom Metazoa; phylum Chordata; class Mammalia; order Artiodactyla; family Monodontidae; genus Delphinapterus; species Delphinapterus leucas. The sequence goes on along the minus strand of NC_143130.1, from coordinate 15,733,550 downwards.
GCTTTGATCAGTTGGTGGCAATTCAGTAGACATTGAAAGAAAAATGTGTACCACGTTGGAACAGAGAATGCTTGATGTTTTGAACAATTTTTTAAAAGAGCATGGAAAATTTTTTTCAACTTTCAACTGAAATTGGTACCAACAGTGAAATAAATGGGATAATAAATAAATAATATATGTAATAACATCTGTCCACATAAAAAAATAAAAGCCCAATGACAAAGGAAAATAACCAAAAATTTAAAATGTAGTGAAACTGAAAAGGAGTCACTTTGAGTCCAAAGAGAGTGATTTCATTTCTCAGGGACCTCATCTCTGAATGATACTGTGTTTTTCTTTGAAATCTGCAGCATTAGAACTCTCTGTGGCATAATGAGAAGAAGAAAAAATTGCTGTGTGTCTGGACTTGCTTCAGTGGGTTTTTTTGGGTCATATTTTGTATTGTGTCATCCAACCACTGAGGCAATTAATTTTCACCTTGCACAGGGCCCAGTATTTAGTAAATGCTCAATAAGTATTTGCTGAATAAACGATAGTGCTGAATTCCACATCATAGCTACTGCTGTCGGCACCTTAAAATACTCCTCTGTGTTTTCTCCACTACCTAGTTAACCTGTCAGTCCTTTAGATTATGTCATCACTGGTGGTGAGTAGGAACCAAACTGATCAAGTCAGGGCTCCCTGGCCTCAAAAAGAACATTTTGTAGTTGGATTAAATTACTTATGAACAGTATTATATAATCTCCCAAGTTTTTGGATAATGTCACAATGGAGAAGGAATTATTGAAAAGTATTCATAGCAGTTTTCTCTTACCTGAGAAATCAAGTTTTTGAGATAACTTTTTCTTGGATTGAGACATCAAGGAGAATGAATAGTAATACATGGTTTTGTAATTTTTGAGTCAGATATAGAACGTGTATGTCCCCAGATTCATAAGAAGCAATAGTGAAGGTTCTGTAAAACTTCCATGATGGTGTGGACAAATATATGTCCTCAGACTTGTCTGAGCAGGGTGCTAGTGTCCCATTTCTTTAGATATCTCTATGGCGTGTGTTAAAAATATCAGTTAATGTAGCTACCTTGAGCCTTTTTTTTAAGGAGGAAATACAAAGGCTGGCAGAAGATGTACTTAGCATTTTCTGGGCCTGCATGTTTGGAGGAGAATTAAGAAGTAGTTTGGGATATTTTTAACTATAGAAGAGCTACTGGACTCAGGTAAATGGAATATTTATATCATTCAAACACATTTTTCACCAGGTGCAGTTTTGGTATCGTTTGTCTCAGCATTCACATCTCTCGGTTTTTACAAGAACATCACTGGATGGGGATTTGCAGAAGCAAGGTGATCTAATCAGAGTCTCCAAATCTCAGTGGAGACAAGCAAAAATCGATCTCTTTGCGAAGGCTGGCGAGTCTACTCTGCCTTTTCAGGTAAGCACGTAAGCAATTAATACAACTGAGCAGAAGATGCTTATTTAATGCTGATCTTCCCAGATAATAATATCACACATATATCCCGTAAATGTATTTGATATTAATAAAGCAGACATTCACAATCAGGGATGAGAAGAGAGGTTATCTTGATTAATTGCTAAAGACTTGTGGAAGCGTAGCAAAAATGGAGATAAGAATTGAATAGGATGGCAGAGAGAAGAGTAATTTAATAGGAAAATATTTGTTTTCTTAAGTGAGGATGGTGGATTATATGAGGTATGAGGTAGTGAAAAAAATCTGGGCTATCCTATTGCCTTATTTTCTGCTGCCCATTAATACTGAGAATTTTATAACTTTTATGTCATTTACTTGGTTAATAATGAAAGAAGGAAACGGTAGCTTATCAAATGGGTGCAGCAGCTTCCACCCTCCTGGACATGACTCCCTTCTAGATGATGTTTGCGAAGAGCTAGTTGAGAGACTAGATTAGAAGGTGGAACACAGTGGAACACTCACTGCTTTCGGAGTCACATAGTCTGAGTTCCCATCTCTGCTCACCCCCTGTGTTGTTAAGTGATTGTGTACATTACATCTTTGAGCTTCAAATTTTCCAATCTGTGAAAACCACAGTGATAATAAAAGCAATGCTTGAGAGGAATCTGAATGAAAGAGAATGTAACTAAGATGGTAGCTATGAACATGAGCTCGGGAGCCTGGGGTTCAAACCCAGGTGTCCAGTCAGAGGGAAGTTGCTTAATCCTTCCGTGCTTCTGATTCTTCCTCTGTAAATGGGGTTGGGGAAGTAAGAACATTGTTGGGGTGTTAGGAGGCTCTGAAAAACAACACACCTCATCTGGTACTCATTTCCGAACTGAGGTAAATATAGAAATCCAACAGAGAGAGCACAAGATATTTTGGAGAAGATGTATTTAAAATAATACCTGACCTCAGAACAAACAGCTCCACCCAGAGAACAGCAGACTGCTAGAGAATACAGGACTCATCCTTTGGGGAAAACCTTTTTACCGTGAGGGATTATGATGTGTGAGTGTTGTTTTATGGGTTGGAATACATGTCCCCCTCTGGTGGAGGATGTTGATTATGGAGGAGACTACGGACGCCTGGGGGCAGGAGGTGTGTGGGAACCCTCTGTACCTTCCTCTCAGTTGTGCAACGAACCTAAAACTGCTCTAAAAGTCTTAATAAAAAAAACAAAAGACAAAACCCAGAATGTCCTTTGTTAGAACTGGCTATTTGAGAAATATTATGAGTTGAAACTTGTGCCGTTCTCTCTTGGCCTCATTAACCTACCATCGTTATTGAAGATTTTGGGCACTGGGTTGTTTTTTTTTTCCTGTTTAATATTTTTTCTTTTGGGATTTTTGTCTTGCTTTGTTTTGAGGTGCAAATTGAGACTGCTCTTTATTATCTGGGGGCATATTAACTGGTTTTTAAATTGACCACTGGGTTGATGGAATTTTGTGATTTGGTATCCACGGATTGGTGTTTTCTGTCTTCACTCCCCTCTGTGCTGGATCAGCACCACGTGTTGGCTTTTCTCTCTCCTACCTGGGGGCTCCCAGTCGGCACCAATCAGCCTCTTCTTCTTCTTCTTTTTTTTAATGTATTTTTGTGGCCGCACCATGCGGCATGTGGGATCTTAGTTCCCCGACCAGGGATCGAACCTGTGCCCCCTGCATTGGAAGGGCGGAGTCTTAACCACTGGACTGCCAGGGAATTCCCAGCCTCTGCTTAATTGCGCTGGCTTTTTGAGGGGAGTGAATTGTCCTGGGTTCTTGCTAAGCCTCGGTCGTGTGTAATTCAGCCCGAGAAGGTAAGGATTTTAGCACGCACCTCTGTTCCTTCTTATGTAATCTTGTTACTTGGCCGAAGTACAGGCTTGTTTTAGGAACTACAGTTCAGTGAAAAGAAAAATAAGAACTGTTCTCTCAGATGTCACTCTTCAGAAGGCCATTACAAGTCCACAGTCTCTAATCAGCAATTTGGAAAATTAAAATTTGGAAAGCAATAAGCTTTTGGAAAACAAATTTAGAGGCAAAGTTTCTCCTGACCTGAACCAGCGTTAGGCAGTTCATTTAGTGATGGGTTTGATGATAAAGTGCTGCCCCCAGTCTCCCTGAGGGTATCAAGTAATATACATGATACATTTTAGATGAACATCCTCAACTCTGAACTATTCAGATTTCACAACCCAGCCAGACTCAAAGACTTTGGCGAAGGAATTTGGACCCTGTGTTAACATTCTGGTATGAATAAGTCCAGATTTTATACACATACACACGCATACAAGATACATAAGTACACACAGTCACTCACAGATACATATACACGGTTTTATTTAATACATTAATATTACTTAGATATATTATTAAATCTTTCAAACAAATAGAAAATAGAGAGGCAAATACCCATGTACTCACACCTCAGAATGAACTAATATGAACATTTTGTTTGCTTATAATGTTGATAGGTTTGCTTCTAAAGATGCAGCTTTTGTCCTCTTTGTACCTTTTTCTATTCCATTTCTTGTCCTTTACAGGAAAAAAAAATTCTAATATGTTGTTTTTAACCTGATTTTTCTAAGTCTATTTTCAAAACTATGGAAATATGCATGAGGAGTCTAGCTAGGTGCAGTTCTACTTCATTCTTTTATCAATAGCAAATGGAAAAGATATTATACCTACAAATAGTCAATCTAGCTTTTAAATATTCAAATATTTAAAGTTTATCTTCTTGGAAACAAGCTCCTTTGGCACTTTAAATTTAGTGGACTGAATTATTTAAGGGTGACCTTAGTCATCGCCTGGTCATCAGTTCAGTGTGACTAAACTCTGAACATGTATTTATATGACGTCATCCTATATAAACGTTGGAAAAGAGAAAGGCATAGGACTGTATGACCTCTCAGTTGGTTCTCTTGTAGCCATGAAATTCAGATTCAGTGTGGTCCTTTTATGTCTCTTGTACACATCACAATAGAATGCAAATTGCTCTGAGTTCCTTAGGAGATCAGCACCCCTGGTTAGGTAGGGCTTTCATTTTTCCTAGTGGAAAAGGATTAGGCTTACTGTTTATTTTGTAAGAACAGCAGATTAACAACATTTCAATATTCTTTCCACTTCCTGTGCAGTTTTTATTGGAAGAATGTAAGTCAAGTAGTTAATAGAATTTTTTCAATCTGTTTTAACTGGGCCTACTCATTTTATATGTTCAGTGTTTTACACAAATATTTAATTTACAATTTCTTTCCTAACTGTTCTTCTTAATTTCATATCTAGAGGTAGTACTTTTTCTGAATACTGTCCATTGATTTCCAGTTGATCTACTGTCTTTGAGTTTGCTCCTAAAACGTAATTGTGTCATATTTCAGATTTCATTTTAAAATGACCCTTTTGTGAAATTTTCCACAATGATTGATACCATGTTCGCTCTTCATCAGAGTCAATGGGATAAATCAATAACAATTTCCTGATATTATTTGAAGATTCAGTGAAGGGTGAGATTTATAATGCAAAGTAAAAGCTGGTCTAGTCTCTGTAATGTTGCTCTGTCCTCAGCCTTCTTAACCTAGGGCTTCAGTCAATCTTGTTTTGCCAGGTAGCTCTGTTCTGCAGTATCTGCTAAAGACCAGTTATCTCTTTATTTCATGATAGTGCTATAGTACAGCATAGTCACCCATGGCTCAGGTCACACATTTTTCGTACTAGATATGTGATCTTCAACCAATAACTTCAACTCTCTAAGCTTCTGTTTCCTTTGCTTTAAAATGTGGAAGAAAATAACATCATCTTCACAGTGTTAAAATAAGTGGACGTGCCTGGCATGCAGTAAGCTCTAAATAAAAGCTTGCTGTTGATGTTATTTTTAACACTACCATCATTCATCAAAAATTACTATAGTCGAATTTTTCTTTACTGCATCTTACTATATTCCTATTGTCTCCATTTCCTCTTAGATTCATATTTATTCACTCTCATTCTTTTTTAAAGCAAGATATCAAAGAACCAAAATTTAAATATGCTAGTTGAGTATTTCTCTGGAAAAGTTTCTTTCTGTTTTGCAGATCTAAAAAGTAATCACTTGATTATAGACAATATTTACACGTTGCTGTGCTTCCTGAAAGAAAACCAAGAAGTGATTCTGTTCACTCAGGGAGTAATATAATATAATTGGATAAGACAAAAATCAGCAAGATCCTAAAAAATAGTTTTAGAAGGAAAGATATTTACATATAATTTGAAATTTTAACTCTCAAATTACCTTGAGAAACTTATAAAATGAGGTTTTCACTCTGCCTTTGTCAATGATTGAAACATTTCTTGTGAGCAACCTCTGGCTCACATACCAATTATTACATGATACTGTAGCTCCCAAAGGGAACTTTCTTTGGTGACAAATCAAACGATCAGCTTGGTTAAAGCAAGTAATACAAAATAGGAACAGTGAAGATGATTTTGGAATAATCAGATGATATTATTTACAGATATGAGATACATTTTTTTTAAAGGAAGTAACATTATTCTCTGTTTAAAGTTGGAAAATTTTAATTAATGGTCAAATTATAATCGTTCATTACATGGTCCTGAATTTAATTATGTAGAAGTAAGCAAGCAGACATGTACATGACCTAATATCATCTTTATTTTACTCTGGGAGTTGTTTTTTTTTTTTTGCGGTACGTGGGCCTCTCACTGTTGTGGCCTCTCCCGTTGCGGAGCACAGGCTCCGGACGCACAGGGCTCAGCGGCCATGGCTCACGGGCCCAGCCGTTCCGCGGCATGCGGGACCCTCCCGGACCGGGGCACGAACCCGCGTCCCCTGCATCGGCAGGCGGACTCCCAACCACTGCGCCACCACGGAAGCCCTGGGAGTTGTTTTATACTTACATTTTAATATGAAGATGTAAAAGAGCCTAGTGGTTTTCTTCGGACAAAATGATGTAACCATATTTTAAAGACCTATCCCATCATTCAGCTCATCCCAGGGCGCACCCACTCCGTTCAAAGAATAGGAGCATGTACCTCTCCTGGGACGCAGAAGTGCCCCAAACAAACATTGTCTTTTTCCAGCTTTCCTTTGAGTAGTGTAGTCCTTCAAATATGGTGGTCATAACTACCTGTCTAATGAGTTTGAAGAATTAAACATCTGTATTTTAATTGACTTCAATGTAGGACATACTAGAATAATGAATAAAAAAAAATTCTTCCAAATTAAAGCTGTCCAAATACATTACAATAACTTAATGATGTTAAGCATAATTTATTTCTCACAATGCTTGTATACATTTCATCAAAATCCTTCTTTAAAATCTATTACTATTTTCTGCCTCTTGTATGAAGGCCAAATTTCTTGGCTAAGACTCTACAGAAACCAGTTCTAATCAGAATTTTAAAAATCATTAAAATTATATACATCTCATTATAAAGTATCAAAAATTTCAGATTAAGAAATAGTCCCTCCTGAGCATCCTTACCTTCCATCATAGTCTGTATCTTCAGGTGACTATAACACTAGTTTATTTTTACCTCTAGACCCTTTTCTACTTAATTAATATGTATGTATGTACCACATATATCTAGAAATCTGAACCATGTGTATTTTTGGCCTAAGTAGTACCATACTATAAATTTTTTCTGTAATTTAATTTTTACTCAGAAACTTATGTTGAAGGTCTTTCCATATTAGCATACAGAGATAGATTTTTTTTTAACTGGCTCAGTAGTCCATGATCTATATCACCATTTATTTATTGATTCACATTTGAGTTGTTCTGATTCATTTGCTATCAAAACCGACATTAAAGCAAACATTCCTGCCCAAGGTCTTCATATGTGTGCCTATGAGTGTCTCTCTAAGGTAAACCCTGAGGATGGGCTTAATTTTTGTAGTCTATGCTATTTATCTTTTTTTTTTTTTTTGCGGTACACGGGGCTCTCACCATTGTGGCCTCTCCTGCTGCGGAGCACAGGCTCCGGACGCACAGGCTCAGCAGCCATGGCTCACGGGCCCAGCCGCTCCGCGGCATGTGGGATCTTCCAGGACCGGGGCACGAACCCGTGTCCCCTGCATCGGCAGGTGGACTCTCAACCACTGCGCCACCAGGGAAGCCCTATTTATCTTTTTAATAGATGTCATCAAATTGCTGTCCAGTTGGGCTATACCAGTTCATGCAGTCAGTCCTCTTCTCTTAACAAATATTTAGGCAATAATTCATTTAGGCAAAAAATCCTATACTCCTACCATAGGGGAGGAAATAGTTTTTCTTGACCCTATTAGGGTACCTGACTGGGTCTCAAAATTAAACTGATAAAGCAGATTAACAGGAGAAAAGCATATAAAATTATTTAATGTTAGTTTTACTTGACGTGGGGGCCTTCATAAGGAAATGAAGATCTGAAGAAATAGTTAAACCTGAGGGTTTTTGTGAGAGGTTTGATGAAGAGTGAATAGGTGTAGAAAGGTACGATAGGGCAAAGAGTATGAGCCGAGTGTAATAAACTGGGGAACTTAGCTAGGCCTGTTTGTTCAGCTTCTCTGTGTCCTTTTGTCTTCAGAGATAAGGATATCTCTGGCATAGGGAGGGTTCCTCTCACATGAGGGTTTGATCTGCTTTAGCGGAAAGGTCAAAAAGTCCATCCTGCACATACCATTTCTCAAGTTCCTTTGGCTAGAAATATTCCATATGCTGCATAGGTGCCCTCTTTTGGGACAGCATGTCCTAAACCCCATCATCCTACAATGCCCAAAGTTTTCTAAATATACTCTACATGTTCACAGTTCCTTTTTTTTCTTGTTATGTTACCAGTTTCTCACAGTAACAGAATCGTAGGCAACAATTAAAACTGAAGTTTAATATTACCTCTTTGCTAAATCTTTTTTTTCAAACTCTATTTCATATTCTTGACAGAAATAATGAAGTGCTTTTCTTTGATTTTTAGTATCTTGTATTTCTCTCTTACGTAGTACTTATGGTATAGCTTAGTTGTTAATGTATCATATCAAGTAAATTGTAAGATCTTTGAGACCAGAGATCCTCCCTGATTACGTGGAGATGCACTTACTAGCCGTGTCCTGGTCTAGTGGTCCTGCTATGCATCCTTAAGGCTCTGGACATAAATTCATCCTTCCTTCCTTCCTTTTTTCTTTCTCTTTCTTTTTCTTTCTTTCTTTCTTTCTCTCTCTCTCTCTCTCTCTCTTTCTTTCTTTCTTTCTTTCTTTCATGGTGGAGCAACAACATAATAATGTGAGTGATTAACAAGAAAGAAAACAAATTATACCAGTCATTATTTAGAATGTTAGAATAAATTAAACTTAAATAGATGCCTCCAAGTGCTTTAGCATATGAATGTTATTAACCACTGTATGTGGTTATTTACCTCACTAAGTAGGTTTCCATATACGTATAATATATATATGTATTTAAATATTCTGATATAGAAATGAATTGTTGCCTTCAGCCAACCTGTTATAAATGAATTCATATTTCAATTAAACTGAGTTGTAAACCACACAGCTGATTACCCCAAAGAGCTCATTTTAAATGCTTATGACTTAATGGCTCCAATGGGAAGGCGGCCTTCAGTCATGATGAATGTTACAACTTCTAATTGAAACAAGGTTACCTAAGATATTAGGGTTACCTAAGGTGCTGTCAAAGGAGTTATGACTTTATAAATTCCTCATTTGAATGTTCTGGTCAAACAATTTTCTAAAATTAGTTTGGAAGTTTGGGACAGATGCAGATGAGCTTCTCTACACCAAAAAGTATGAGTGTAATAAATTTACTTTTGTTAAAAAATGGTTAAAGAAGACAAGTTAGGTGGTACAAACAAGGTTTATTCAGCACTTCATGAAGCAGACAGTCTCTATTTGGAGACCTGTAAAATGGGTGGAAGGCAGGAAGCTTTATAGGGTAAAGAATAAAGAATGAGAAAGAGTAAAACAGAAAATATCGAGTTGACTGGGGCCATATAGTCAACCTTGTTTAGGGTAAGAAGGAACAAGGAAACATAGAGCCCAGAGTTGGCTTGAAGTTGGGGGACTGACTGCTGAATATACTCTGTTTCTGGCCAAGGGGAGCATTAAAGGGGCATGAAAGTTATCTAAGTTTTGGTTTGCTGTCATGGCATCCAGGGCAGGAATGGCTCCATTTTGGGCCTAGAAAGTTATTTCAAGACTTTTATAGTATATTTTTAATAATTTATCTTTCTGTAATTATAGTTAATTTTAGAAGCTACTGTTTTATCATCACATGCTACCGTTGCTCTAGATGACATCAGTGTATCCCAGGAATGTGAAATTTCATATAAGCCACTTCCAAGTACTAGCGTTCAAAGCAAAGGTAAGTTTTTTTTCTTGTGGTTGCTGCAGTTTTGAACATTAAAATAATTAGTTTTCGGGCTTCCCTGGTGGCGCAGTGGTTGAGAGTCTGCCTGCCGACGCAGGGGACATGGGTTCATGCCCCGGTCCAGTAAGATCCCACATGCTGCGGAGCGGCTGGGCCCGTGAGCCATGGCCGCTGAGCCTGCGCGTCCAGAGCCTGTGCTCCGCAACGGGAGAGGCCACAACAGTTAGAGGCCCGTGTACCGCAAAAACAAAAAACAAACAAAATTAATAATTAGTTTTCCTTGATATCAAAATATAAAATATATTAGAATCCTTCAATAATATAGTTTAGTAATGCCTAATACCAAGATGTGGATTAAATCACATGTCCCTGAAAACTAAAACATATTTTTTTACCTTTTTAAAATATATTTTTACCTTTTTAAAAAAATATGTTATATCACAGTCTAGGCCTTAGGCTCCCTTCTAATAACATTCTACATTTGTGGCTAAAATTGTCACATACAGATTTTTTTTTAATTATAAAAGTTATGAATTTAAAATATTTTGCATGTTTTAAAACACTGCTATAAAAATTTTATTGTATTTTAATTTTGTTTGACACTTCAAGTGAATATGTAATTAAATTCATGTTTCACAATCACTCAGGAGTTCAAAAAGATTATCATGGTTGAAAAACTGACTTAAGGCCAATGAAAAATTTCAAACTTGACCCTAAAATTCTGTGTTTAAATTCAAAACTTAATATTTTCAAGAAACAGATGGAGTTCGGCTAATTCTTTGACTAAATATTTTGTAGAGAATTTCAGTTAAGAGACAGGTATATTGTCATAAAAATGGATTCCAAATAGTAGAATAGGCATTTTTGAAAATCTAACCGTAGTTTAGGTTCTGAGAGTGCGTTGAAATGGTATACATTGTGCCTGCAGTTACTTTGTTATTTTAACACTAACTGATGTTTCTTTCTGACCACCCCTACAGTCAGGTCTCAGTTAACAAATAGAAATACATATTAAAATTGTTGCCTGAAAACTGAAACACTTCATTTTTCTTACTCTCCATACATGAAAAATAACTGCATGTGGACATCAGGCATGTCATACATTCTGAAGTTATGTTTCCTTAAACAACATATTTAGTGAGAGGAAAAACTGCATTCTTAACAGGAGCTAAATGCACTCACTAATCAAGGATGATATAGGAGAATCAGTTCTGGATTGAGATCCGGGTTAAAGAATTTTTTAAAGTCCTTTATTAAAGACATCTTTCATTGGTAAGGCTGTATATTCTATGTCCTAACTCTTTATTGTGGTAACATGCATTTACATTACTCAGAATATGTGTCCTGAATTTATAATAAACCTTTCTAAGCTCTGTGTGTGTGAGTTGTTTTGATGGACATTAAAGAATGTAAAGCAGCAGATTTAATGATTAATGAGTTTCGGAGGGTTAACCAGAATGACTTATTTCTGTTAATTAATTAAACATTTTTATTCTTCTAATCATATACTGCATCACCAGAATTGGTATAGTAGGAAGGCATTAGAGTTGACATTGAGGAGAATGTATTTGGAAGCAGAAGTGTGGTTAAATGTTTTAAATTATCACTAAAATTAACCTTAGCAGAAGGCTCTGAGAATACTCGATCTCACATACAGAGAATTCTTTTCATAAATTAACTCAAAACTCATTTATGTGTGCTTCAATCTGAACACCAGCTCAGTTGGTTAGAGCATAATTCTCATTAGGCCAAACTTGCATGAATTATTCCTGAAAGACCAATGATTTTACACAAAGGAAAAGAAACGTTCTCACCGTTTTTGTAAATTTATCCAGTAGGCAATTATAGGATCTCCTTCACTGAATTTATTATTATTACCAGCCAGGAGTTTAGGGACGGGAGTGGAAGGGGACTTATCATGTCCCACTGATAGGGACTTATGTTATATTAATGGCCAGAGGTTTATTGAGATCCTCCTGTGCTTGCCATTTTTAGCATATTTAAAAACTAGTGTTCGTGAAACAATTATGCATCCCATTTATGTTGGAGGAAAAAACATGTTTTATTCTCTCGATCTCTTAATTTTGAAGCTGGATTTGGGCCACACGATGATGCAGGCTGTATTTCATCCAGCAAGCTCTCTGATTTTACATCTGACTGCCCAGATGGAGCAGATGAAGCCAGTTGTGGTGAGTGAAAGTCCTGACTGACTGGACTAAGATTTGTGTGTGCATAATTACTCTCTGAACGTAAAGTGCATGCTACTTAAGTGAATGTTGTTTAATTAAGAATGTTTTTTATTTGTTATTAAATTTTAAAAATATTTTTATTGAGGTATAATTGATGTATAACATTATATTGGTTTCAGACGTACAACATAATGATCTGATATTTGTATATAATGCAAAATAACCATGAAAATAAGTCTGGTTAACACCCATCACCATACATAGTTACAAATTGTTTTCTTGTGATAAGAACTTTTAAAATTTACTCTCTTAACTTTCAAATATGCAATACAATATTATTAATTATAGTTGCCATGCTATAAATTATATCCTCATGACTTAACTTGCTTATTTTATAACTAGAATACACCTTTGTACCTTTTGACCCCCTCCACCCATTTTGCCCCCTATGCCCTAATTCCCTGCCTCTGGCAATCACCAATCTGTCCTCTGAACTAGGACCTTGGTTTTATTTATATTTATTTATTTATTTTGTTAGTTTGTTTGGTTTTTAGATTCCACATGTAAGTGAAATCATATGGTATTTATCTTTCTCTGTCAGACTTATTTCACTTAGCATAATACCCTCAAGGTCCATCTGTGCTGTCACAAATTGAAAGATTCTCTTCTGTTTTACGGCTGAATATTATTCCATTGTGTATATGTACCACTTTTTCTTGGTTATTGTAAATAATGCTGCAGTGAACATGGGGGTGCATATATCCTTTCGAGTTAGTGTTTTTGTTTTCTTCAGATAAATTCCCATCTTTTGTGTTCCAAGGACTCAATTCTGGTGTAGGGAGGGGTGTTCCCCACACCAGATAGTGCTCAGGACATCAGTTGGGTGTCCTACAATTTAACTCAGTTCTGACACTATCTACCTAGAGATGCCATCAAGTTCTACAGGTAAAGGTTCAGTCCTACAAGGCTGCCTCCCCTCTTCTTCCACTTACTTTGGATGATGGTCTAAAGCCCAGGTTGTTACTGTTCTTCTGATTGACTGGCTATAAGTCAGAGGTTCCCAAGACTCCTTCCTTGGGTTTGATTAATTTGCTAGGGCAGCTCACAGAACTCAGAGAAACATTTTACTTACTAGATCACCCATTTATTGTAAAAGAATATAGCTCAGAAACAGTTAGCTGGAAGAGAAACATAGGGCAAAGTATGGGGAAAGGATGAGGAGCTTCCTTGTCCTCTCCAGGTGCCGCTCTCCCAGCACCACGTTCACCAACCCAGAAACTCTCCAGGCTCTGTCCTTTGGGTTTTCATGGAGGCTTCATTTCACAGGTATGATTGATTGAATCATTGGCCATTGATTCAACCTCCAGCCCATCTCCTCTTCCCAGAAGTCAGGGGTAGGACTGAAAGTTCCAACCCTCTAATCATATAGTTGGCTCCAGGCAACCAGCCTCCATCTTTAGATACTGTCCAAAGTCACCCCATTAGCATAACAAAAGACAACTTTGTCACGTGTAACACCTCGGAAATTTCAAGGGTTTTAGGAAGTCTGGGCCAGAAACGGATGAAACTGTTTGATGTAATCCCACTTATTTTTGCTTTGGTTGACTCAGCTTTTGCTGTCAAATCCAAAAATCATTGCCAAGACTGATGTCAAGGAGCTTCTTACCTATGTTTTCTTGTAGAATTTTTATGGTTTCAGGTCTTATGTTCAAGTCGTTAATCCCTTTCAAGTTAATTTAATTTTTGTGTATGGTGTAAGATAGTGGTCCACTTTCATTTTATTTGCATGTGGCTGTGCAGTGTTCCCAACACCATTTATTGAAGAGACTATCCTTTCCCCATTGTATATTCTTGCCTCCTTTATTGAAAATTAATTGATCATATATGGGTGGGTTTACTTCTGGGCTCTCCACTCTGTTCCATTCATCTATGTTTGTTTTTATGCCAATGACATACTGTTTTAATTACTATAGCTTTGTAATGTAGTTTGAAATCAGGGTGCAAGATGCCTCCATGTTTGTTCTTCTTTCTCAAGATTGCTTTGGATATTTGGGGTCTTTTGTGGTTCCATAAAAATTTTAGGATAGTTCTATTTTTTGTGAAAAATACCCCTGGTATTTTGACAGGGATTGCATTAAATCTGTAGATTGCCTGGGGTAGTATGGGCATTATAACAATATTAATTCTTACAATCCATGAGCATGGAATATTGTTCCATTTATTTGTGTCTTCTTCCATTTCTTTCATCAATGTCTTGTAGTTTTTAGTGCCCAGGTTTTTCACCTCCTTGGTTGAATTGATTTCTAGATGTTTTGTGTTTTTTTGATGCAATTATAAGTGGTATTCATTTCTTAATTTATCTCTCATACTTCATTATTGATGTATAGAAAGGCAATAGATTTTTGTATATTGCTTTTGTATCCTGCAACTTTACTAATTCATTGATTGGTTCTAGCAGTTTTATTGGGAATCTTTAGGGTTTTCTATATATAAAATCATGTCATCTGCAAATAGTGATAGTTTTACTTCTTTGTTTCTGATTTTGTTGCTCTTTTATTTTATTTTAATTTTATTTTTCTTGCCTAAATGTTGTGGCTAGGACTTCCAATACTATGTTAAATAAAAATGTTGAGAGTGGGCATCCTCATCCTGTGCTTGATCTTAGAGGAAAAACTTTCAGCTTTTCATCATTGATTGTGATGTTGGTTGTGGGCTTGTCATATGTGGCCTTTATTATGTTGAGATACATTCCCTCAGTACCCACTTTGTTGAGCGTTTTTGTCATAAATGGATGTTGAATTTTGTCAAGTGCTTTTTCTGCATCTATTGATATGATATGATTTTTATCCTTCATTTTGTTAATATGATGTATCACATTCACTGATGTTGAATTATCCTTGCATCCCTGAAATGAGCCACTCTTGATGATAGTGTATGATTCTTTTAAGGTGCTCTTGAATTTGATTTGCTAATATTTTATTGAGGTGTTTGATGAACATCTCTCTTCATCAGGAATATTAGCCTGTAATTTTTCATCTTGTGGCATCCTCTTCTGGTTTTGGTATCAGAGTAAGGTTGGCCTTGAAAATGTGTTTGGAAGTGTTCTTCCATTTTTTGAAGAGTTTAAGGATTGGTATTATTTCTTCTTCAAATGTTTGGTAGAAAAAATTTTTTTGGTAGAATTCATCAGTGAGGTCTTCTGGTCCTGGACTTTTGTTTGTTGGGAGGTTTTTGATTATTGATTCACTCTCCTTACTCATAGCTGTCTATTTATATTTTCTATTTCTTCATAATTCAGTCTTGTCAGGTTGTGTGTTTCTAGGAATTTATCTATTCTAGGTTTTCCAATTTATTGGTGTATAATTGTTCTAGTAGTCTCTTATGAGTCTTTGTATTTCTGTGTTATCAGTTGTAATGTTCCCTCTTTTATTTCTGATTTTATTTATTTGAGTCCTCCCTTTTTCTTTGTTAGTCTAGCTAACAATTTGTCAATTTTGTTTATCTTTTCAAAGAAATAGCTCTTAGTTTCATTGATCTTTTCTATTGCCTTTTAATCTCTATATCATTTATTTCAACTCTGATCTTTGTTATTTCCTTCCTTTCACTAGCTTTGGGCTATGTTCTTTTTCTAGTTCCTTGAATTGTAAAGTTAGGTCATTTGAGGTTTTTCTTGTTTCTTGAGATAGGCATTTATCCCTATGAATTTCCCTCTTAGAACTTTTGTCTCATCCCAGAAGTTTGGTATGTTGTAGTTCCATATGTATTTGTCTTAAGGAATTTTTGGGTTTCTCTTTTGATGTATTCTTTGACCATTGCTTGTTTAGTGGCATATTTTTAACCTCCACATAGTTGTGGTTTTTTCCAGTTTTTTCTTGTAATTGATTTCTAGTTTCATACCATTGTGGTTAGAAAAGATGCTTGATATGATTTTACCCTTCTTACATTTATTAAGACTTGTCTTGTGGCCTAACATATAATCTGTCCTGGAAAATGTTCCATGTGCACTTGAGAAGAGTGTGTGTTCTGTTGCTTTTGGATGGAATGTTTCATATATATCTATATATCTGTTAAGTCCATCTGGTCCAACTTGTCCAAATATTTCCTTTTTGATTTTCTGTCTGGATTATCTATCCATTGATAAAAATGGGGGTACTAAAATCCTCTACAAGTATTGTATTGCTGTCTATTTCTCCTTTTAGGTCTGTTAATATATTTTTATATATGTAGGAGAAACTATATTGGATGCATAAATATTTACAAACATTATAGCCACTTGTTGGTTTGACCCTTTTATCATTATGTCATGCCCTTCTTTTGTCTCTTATTACTGTCTTTGTTTTAAGGTCTATTGTGTCTGATATCACTTATCTCCAAAGCTTAACTCTTTCAGTTTGTATATCTGAAGTGAGTCTCTTGTGGGTAGCATTGTAGATGGGTCTTCTTTTTTATCCATTCAGCTACTCTGTGCCTTTTGATTGGAGAATTTAGTCTATTTACATGTAAAGTAATTATTGATAGGTAGGTGCTTGTTGCCATTAAGTTAATCGTTTTCTGGCCGTTTTGTAGCTCCTCCATTCCTTTTATTTTCTCTTGCTCTTTTCCTTTTTGATTTGATGATTTTCTGTAGTGGTATGCTTAGTTCCTTTTTCTTTATCTTTTGTGTATCTACTATAGGTTTCTGCTTTGTGGTTGCCATGAGGTTTACATGTAACAACTTACATTTATTAAGTCTATTTTAAGATGATAACAACTTAAATTTGAATGCATTCTAAAGCTCTATATTTTCACTCTTCTCAACCCCCATGTTTCTTGTTTTTGATGTCATATTTTACATCTTTTTATCTTATGTGTCTCTTAGCTAATTATTGTTGTTACAGTTTTTTTACTACTTCTTTCTTGCAACTTTTATACTATCTTTAATAGTGATTAAACCACCATCTTTACCGGAGTAGACTATACCAATTTTACTGTGTGTTTATCTTTACCAGTGAGATTTATACTTTCATTTGTTTTCCTGTTACTAATTAGCATCCTTTCTTTTCAGCTTAAAGAAGTCCCTTTAACATTTCTTGTAATGACAGTTTAGTGGTGATGAACTTCTTTAGCTCTTGCTAGAAAACTGTTTATCTCCTTTTCAATTCTGAAGGATAACTTTGCCAAGTAGAGTATTAATTGGAAGTTTCTTTCAGCCCTTTGAATATATTGTGTCACTCCCTTCTGGCTTGCAAAATTTCTGCTGAAATATATGCTCATTTCCTTGCGGGGGTTCCCTTGTATTTAACAAGTTATTTTTCTCTTGCTGCTTTAAAATCCTCTCCATGTCTTTAACTTTTGACATTTAAATTTATAATAGTCTTGGTGTGGGTCTCTTTGGGTTCATCTTCTTTGGAACTTTTTGGGATTCCTGAATCTGGACGTTTCCTTCCCAAATTAGGATAGTTTTCAGCTTATTCTTCAGGTGAGTTTTCTGCCCCCTTTTCTCTCTCTTCTCCTTCTGGGACCTCTATAATGCACATGTCGGCCTGCTTGATGTTGTCCCATAAGTCCTTTAAACTAACTTCACTTTTTAAAAATTCTTTTTTCTGCTTTGATTGGGAGAGTTCCACTGCATTGTCTTTGATTTCACTGATCCTTTCTATTGCTCTTGAACCCTGCGTGTGTATTTTCAGTTTAATTATTGCATTCTTCAGCTATGTGACTTCTGTTTGGTACTTTCTTATATTTTCTGCCTCTTTGTGGAAGTTCTCACTGTGTTTATCCATTTTCCTCCTGAGTTTGGTGAACATCTTTACGACCATTACATGGAACTCTTTAAGAGATGAGTCGCTTAACTCCATTTCATTAAGGACTTTTTCTGAGGTTTTATCTTGTTCTTTCTCTTGGAACGTATTTATCCATTTCTTCACTTTTCTTGTCTCTCTATGTTGGCTTCTATGCATTGGATAAAACAGGTACCTCTCCCAGTCTTGAAGAAGTAGCCTCGTGTAGAACTAACCTAGCTCTTGGGTTATCTCAAAAACATTTGTGATTGTCCAAGTAGCCTATTTTACTTTTAGTGGCTCCCAGTAGTTGAGGGTGTGCTAAGTCCTGTCAATGTCCCAAAGCAGAAGCTCTCAGTCAGCACCTAGATTCAGGCTGATTGGAAGCTGGACTCTCAGGCAGCCAGACCTCCAGGCAGCAACTTGTAAGTATGCAAATATATACATTCCTGTGAGATTGCAAGCCTAAGTCCTCCTGGACCCCATAGCCAGACCATCTAGAGGTGTCCTCTCTGAGGCAGTTGAAAAAGTCAGGATGCCAGATGAGTTTCTTGTAGGGAGACACCATGTGACCTGGAGCAAGGCAGAAGGAGATTGCAAAGATGGCGTCCACTGACCTCCATCCCTGGAATGCACGTTGGTAGGCCCCTACAAGTGTGCCAAATCAGAAGCCTGCCCCTCAGACCAAAGGTGTGGGACAAGCAAATAGGCCTCTTTCACAGAAATATTGGGGCTATATTTTGGTTTGCTGTCTGCACAGGGCCCTGGGGGTGGTAGCCTGCCAAGCCCTGTCTCTCCATTGCTTAAAGTCTAACAGGACCTGGGAATAAAAACCCTACTGACCACCAGAGCTCAGCAATCACGGGCTGTCCTCTGGGTGGCAGCCACAGAAACCAGGACACCAGACACTGTGCAGTTCCTCTCTGGGAGATACTGGCATTCTGGAATCAGACAGAGGGAGGACATGTGGAGATTGCCCACCCTCTGAGGTCTCTGGAGGGGATTAGAGTGGACCCTTACATGTTTGTGTGATCAGAAGCCTGCCCTTCAGGCCACAGCTATGAAGATAAGCTAATATGTTTTTTCCATAGAAAGACAGGGTATCTCTGTTGTCTCCTGGGGGTGGTAGATAATTAAGAACTTTTTCTCTGTTGGTTACAGTCTTGTGGATCCCCCTAGCATAAGCCCTGCTGGTGACATAAGCCAGTGACAGGTGACTTAGAGGTGTTCCCTGGGCATCAGGCACAAGAACTGGGGAGGGTGCAAGCCATTTCCAAGAGGTACAGCAAGTTGGGTGGAGACAGAGAGCTATGCAAAGATGGCATCTGCCAGCCTCCATTCCTGGGGAGCTCCCCAGCAGGCCCTGGATGTGTGTTAAAGTAAACGTGTGCCCTTTAGGCTGACACTTTTTAGATAAGCATATAAGCCTCTTTCACATAAAGGTAGGCACCTCTCGATCAGCTGCTTCTGCACTGGTCCGTGGGGTGAGTCTGAGACTGTGAGCCCCTTAGGCGCCATTTCTCAGTTCACTATAATCTGTGTGTCTCCTGGATGTGAGCCCCATTGTTTTTCAAAGTTGGATGTTTGGGGGGCTTTTTCTCAGGTGCAGGTCTTAAAAGTTGGGGTACCTGATGTCAGGGTTCCAGTCTTTCACTCCCTGGGGAGAAGCTCTGGGTCTTGAGTTTCCTCCTGATTGTGAATCGCTGTGCTTGGTGTCAGGTTTAGGGCAAGACTGTGTCTCAGCCTCTCCTACCCGCTTGGTAGTGGATTTTTTCTCATTTGCACAATGTGTAAGAGTCTCTCACCTAGGCTTTAGTTTTGTTTTCTTTGTTTTTTCAAGAGAAAATTGCTCCATATGTAGCTGTAGATTCATTGTGTCTGTGGAAGGACGTAAGTTCAGGATCTTCCTATGTCACCATCTTGTATTAGAACCCAAGTAGGAATTTCTTAAAATATTTTCTGTTTTTCTTACTATATCAGAAGAGTTATCTATTGGAATATCTGCCTGGGATTTACGGTTGTAAGCCTGTCCCTGATATACATTAAGACAGTTACCAAATGTACATGGTTTAAGAACTTTATACAAACTCTTTTAATCATCAAAACAAATCGAAGAATTCAACCCTAATATTATCCTGATTTTACAGACTTTCATATTAGTTAGTGTTCATTCAGGAGACAGAAACCGCCCTAGTAATTTGAACAGAGAAAATGTAATATGAAGAATTATTACCCTTTGAGACATGGTTAACTGCAAAAAGAACTAAAAGAACAGTAGAGAAGAAAAGAATTAACAAATGTAGGGAGCAGCTACTGCCTCTAGGATTGCGACAGAGAATTAAGGAAAGGATACATTTGGAGGAGGGGTGGCCTCTATATCCCAACACTGAGGATTAAACTTTACTGGAGAGGGTGTGACTGGAACCCTCTGGAAGGTGGAGAAATTTGCTGGGATGATGTGGACTAGACTTGGTTAACAATTTAGTGTCCAAGGAAGAAATTATCCACCAGGATGCCTGCAAAACTCACTGAAGGGTGACTGTAACTGGGTTGCTTGATATTGCTGGCAGTCATGGTCCAAGAACAGCAACAAAACATACACTGGAACCAGAAAGAGAAGCTCCTTCCTCTGCTATGCTTTGTGGCATCCTGTGCTCTTTACTAACGAAGCCAAACATTGTGTGAGCTATTCAAAAGAGAAATGTTTGCACCGTCCAGGTCCAGATCTCAAAGCAGGGCAGAGAGGGTAGATTTGGAGCTGAGACACAGTACATTTAGAGCTGGCACACATGCCTAATGTTGTGTAGTTCATAATTGGTGGAACCCCATCTTACATCTGGTTTATCTGCCCCCAGAACACATTCTTAACCACACATTATGCAACCTTTCTGTCCTTTCAAGGTCATCATTAAATTGAAAATGATACTTGCCCGAAATGAAAAGTTGCTTCCTTGATCAGTTTGAGCAATAGGGAATTTGAAGCCAGTGAAAGATTTCACCTTTGGAGGAGAAATCATGCTCTTAGGCCCCTAGAATGTCAAATGGTAATTTAGTAATTCTGTCTAGAAGTTTGAAAGGATTAATGTCCTTTAAAAAAAAAAAAAACCTTAATCTTTTCCCTTTAGTAATTATTTTGTTTATCACATTACATTTCATAAATCGCAAATGTACTAAATTGCCTTCATTTCCTATAGTGTGTTTCAGGGACTTAAAATATTGTTTTATAGACACAAAAAGAAGATGGAGATCACTGTTTGGCAACGGACCCATGATCGTGGTGAACTGAGTTAAAAAAAAATAACAAATGAACTCCAGATCTCTAGAATCTTATGCTGGGAATTTGTTTATTCATAGAAATGCTAATTCTTCATCCCATTTTTGTGAATTCATGCATTAAAGATTCCAGTGAGTTGAGATGAGGTAAAGGCACAGTGAAGAATTTAGAGGAGTAAAAGCAGGAGTCTTTTGTCTTCTTTACCGCAAAAAAGGAGAGAAGTAAGCACGGTGATTTTAGGCTGAGAATCTAGCATCGAACTAACCCACTTGTCAGTTTCCCCATAGAAAACTTAATTGCTTGGAAGAAACACGGGTTTTCTGTAAGGAGAAAAAGACAATACCGGTCTCAGGATTTCTACTTATAAACATAAATCCTCCTTAAAAGGAACCTTGCTACTCTACAGTTTCAAATATTAGTATTTTAATGCAATTTATTCTCATTTTCTCATTTTCACAGCTATCTCTAACCCGATTTGAGTTCTCTTTCGTTACAATAAGACTGATTATGGCTTACCTCAAAAGAGTTGTTAAACTTACTATGATTTAGGTTTTCTGTGCCTCTGAAATATCTTCAGACTAAGATACCAAGTGTAAGTTTTAACCAATTTTGGTAAAAGAAATAGTTTATCATATAGATGAGAAAGACAAAAAATTTTAAAACAACTCTGTGTGTTGTAAAGGTATTTTAATATTCCCAAACATCATTTTCTGAGCATTGTAATTTATTTCGGTCTAAAAATTGGTTAGTCTGAAATGCATATGCTTTTTTCCTAAAAATAGATCTACACAATTTCTCGTTTTCTACTTTTCTCTCTGCTCACAGGGAAAACCGCATACATCAAGACTTAGTATTTGAATTCAATAAAGTCTAAGCAAAGGCAGGTTGAGCAGTATAGGAAGAAGGAGTGATTTATCATTTTTCTCATTTGCTTTCTCAAACTTAAATACTGTTTGTATATTTTTCCAAAACTACTGTGTCTGCTCAATATACAAATGTATGTATTAAACACTGGCATTTCCACAGCTGACAGTAAGATAGAGGCTAAGTGATTTTATGTGCTGATGCTTTGGAGGCCATCTCCACGTATTGTTTACTAATTCATTACCTTCCAATAGTAATTGTTATATTCTTCATTGAGTCTTACAAATTTCTTTTATCACATAAGTGCATCGGGAGAAAGCTTGAATTTTTTATAGCTATGTTTCTTCTGCTCTGTAGTTGTTGAGAATGTGTGTATGTTTGTGTCTGTGTGTGCGTGTGAGAGAGAGAAATCTAATTAGGGCTATGTTTTTCCTGCCTATTTTCTAAAAAAAAAAAGTTTTTGAGAAGGTATTTTTTGGTGAGATTGAACATATTTAAACTTAATTATAGAATTAAAGGCTTCCTGAAATGCACCTCTCTGTATAACCATAAATTGCTTTTTATTTTAATAAAAGATAGGAAAATAAGCTGCTATTTTCTATTTTCTATCTTATGCTGTTTTCTATAGGCCTAACTTCCAGGGAAAAAAAGTGTCTCAAAATAAACCTAAATTTGCTAATTATTTAGCATTTTGCTTTTTCATTAAATGCACATCAGTATGCCCATTCTTGTAGAAAGAAGGCTATCTTGCTATTTTTTCTTAGTGAACTGGATTCTCTTTCTCTTCTTCATATTGTCCTCAACAACTTAGATACTGTTTGCCAGTCCAAAAAAATAAAAAACTCCCTAGACAGGGGTAATTGTAAGACTGGAATGGGAAGTTTGTTCTGGTGAAGGCTCATCATTTCTGTGACATAAAACTGAGAAGTGGAGAAAAAGTCCATTCATTCCCATTTGTGGAGCCATTGATCACTGAGGGGAAAAAAAATAGAAATGATTTTTGTAGACAAGTAAAATCTGGTAAATAATCCATGATATTTTGTCAATCTTTGCTGTAGATAATTATGTTGTTTGAGAAATCAGGACGGTAGAGGGAAAATAATAAAATAGTCAATAAAGTAGATAATAAATTCTCTCAGTTGAAAACTCTATTGAGAATAAAAATCTATGTATTTAATAAGAAAGTCTTTTTCTATGATCATTTAAGATTAAATTTCAATAAATTACATTATTAACAGTATCTGTGGAAAGGTTTTGTGTGTGTTATTACTTTGAGCTCATTTGGATTTTATTTGTCAGCAAGATCATTGTTCTTCTTCATTTTGAAAATTATAAACTAGAAGTATAAGTGGCATTTCTGTTTTGCTTGTATACCCAAACTACTTCAGTCCTCTTTTCTTTCACACCTGCTACTCTTGTCCCTTTCGTTTCTGTTTTCAGGTCAGTGATGTTTGTGATGACAAGTATGAGACTTAATGATCCTCTCCTGTTCAACACCAGGTTTTCTTAGCAATCCTGTCTCCTTGCCTTGTAGAACTTTACCACTGTGGATAGTGAGATTTACGTTTCCTTCCAGGGTTTATATAAACCCCTATCTTTGGGGTTAGATTTAAAAACAGACTGAAAGATTGTATGATAATGATATTCAATATAAATACTGCCACACACTTATAAAGCACTTATTTTGTACCTGGCATTGTTGGAAATGCATTTATATGTCTTAGCTAATTTATAGATAAGAAAAGCAAGGCACACAGAGAATGAATGTCACGGCTCTTCCTGCGGTCACGGTCACACAGTTAGTTCAATAGAGATAGAGGTAGGAGTGGAAAATGGACCTCAGGTTGATTTTCATTTTGCCTACTGAGTCTTCCAGGGCAATTCAATTTGTAAAGTTCTCAAAGAATGTAAACCTCTTCACCCCCATGGGCATTTACAAGAAAGGCTTTAAAATAGGCTAGTATTTCCATAGACTTTGTATTTTAAGAGTGTTTGAGCATTTCTCACACTTTGTTAGTTTTGTATGGTAGACGCAGAAAGGAGGTTTTACTTTAGGGAAAAACAATCTAGTGAGAGAATCTAAACATGTGTGCATAAAAGAAGCCATGATAATCTATTGCTAGTCAAATCTAGTTAATAATAATAATGATAATAATAAACAACTACTTAACACCTGCTGAAAGAAATGTGTGCAGAGGATGAAAAGATGTTAGTATATTTGCTCTGCTGTGAGGAGTTTAAATTTAGATGAAAATAGGCATAAAAATGTAACTACTAGAAAAAGCTGGTTTTGCTCCATAGACAGTAAGGATGGACTAGGATAGGCATGGATGAGATTCTGGGAAGAGGAGCTTGAGGGGAAGGTTTAATGAAAAGTTTGGGAATACACATTTTTCTTTTTTTTGCTTGTTTTTGAATTTTATTATTTTTTTATACAGCAGTTTCTCATTAGTTATCTATATTATACATATTAGTGTATGTATGTCAATCCCAGCTTCAGCTGGACATTCCATAAGGCACAGGGGAAGTTGGCTAGAAGCACAGTTTGCAACGGCAGAATCAAATTGTTGCTAAAAGTAAAGTGAGGAAAGTTAGCTAGAAAAGTTTTTACCTGGGGCATTAGTGTTGTATCACTGGGGTAGAGGAGTGGGTGCTTTGGGAGAGTGTCTGGAGAGAGAAGATAATAATAGGAAGCAGGTGTTGTATAACACTTGCTGTCCTCGGGGTTAGTTCATTCATTCAATAAATATCAAGCACTATACTGACTCTACAGCTGTTTACAGAGTGAGCAAGACATAATGTAGTTCCTGCCTTCCTAGAGATTACAATCTAGTGGGGAGAACTACATTACACTAATATAGCTGTAATTCCAATTCTAATGAGAAGTATGTAAAAGTTATAGAGTGGCCTATGAAAGTTATAGATTGACTCTTTGGCCCTAGTGTGAAGATATCAGGTTTTTTTTTTAGTACATTAACCTTTTTTTAAAATAAAGATAATCTTTAGAGCAATTTTAGGTTAACAGCAAAATTGAGGGGAAGGTACAGAGATTCTCTATATAACCCCTGCCCCGACACATGCATAGCTCCTACTAGTAACAGCATCACCCACCAGAGTGGGATATTTCTTACAATTGGTGAACCTACATTGATGCATCATAATCACCCAAAGTCCATAGTGTACCTCATGGTTCACTCTTGGTGTTGTATATTCTATGAGTTTGGACAAATATATAAACACACATATCCATCATTGAGGTATCATACAGAGTATTTTCACTGCCCTAAAAATCCTTTGTGCTCTGCCTCTTCATCCCTTACCTGCTCCCAACTGCTGGCATCCACTCATCTTTTCATTGTCCCCATAGTATTTATTGACTTTTCTATAATGTCATGTAGTTGGAATCATACACTGTATAGACATTTCAGATTGGCTTCTTTCACTTAGTAATATGCATTTAAGGTTTCTCCATGTCTTTTTTTTAATTAATTAATTTTTATTGGAGTATAGTTGCTTTACAATGTTGTGTTAGTTTCTCCATGTCTTTTCGTGGCTTTTAGGTGCATTACTTTTTAGTGCTGAATAGTATTCCATTGTCTAGTACTCCATATGAGAAAAGCTGCTGTAAACATCTATATGCAGGTTTTTGTGTGGACGTAAGTTTTCAGTTCCTTTTGGGTAAATACCAAGGGACATGATTGCTGGATTATATGTAAGATTATGTTTAGTTTTGTAAGAAACTGCCACACTGTCTTCCAAAGTGGCTGCACCATTTCGCATTCCCAGCAGCAATGAACGAGAGTTCCTGTTGCTCCACATCCTCGCCAGTATTTGGTTGTCAGTGTTCCAGATTTTGATCATTCTAACAGGTTGCAGTGGTATATCATTGTTTTAATTTGCATTTCCTTGATGATGTACAAATGTGAAGCATATTTTCATATGCTTTTTTGCCATCTGTATATCTTCTTTGGTGAGGTGTCTTCAAGTCTTTGGACTGTTTCTTAATCAGGTAGTTTATTTTCTTATTGTTGAGTATTAAGATTTTATTGTTTATTTGGGGTAAGAGTCCTTTACCAGATGTGTCTTTTATAAATATTTTCTCCAAGTCTGTGTTTTGTCTTCTCATTCTTTTCTTTTCTTTTTTTTTTTTTTTGTGGTACGCGGGCCTCTCACTGTTGTGG
This sequence comes from Delphinapterus leucas, assembly GCF_059928025.1. Lineage (NCBI taxonomy): Eukaryota > Metazoa > Chordata > Mammalia > Artiodactyla > Monodontidae > Delphinapterus > Delphinapterus leucas. The sequence goes on along the minus strand of NC_143130.1, from coordinate 15,707,480 downwards.
TCTCTCTTGTTGTGGAGCACAGGCTCCGGACACGCAGGCTCAGTGGCCATGGCTCACAGGCCCAGCCGCTCCGCGGCATGTGGGATCTTCCTGGACCGGGGCATGAACCCTTGTCCCCTGCATCGGCAGGCAGACTCTCAACCACTGCGCCACCAGGGAAGCCCCCTCATTCTTTTCTTGACATTGTCTTTTTAATTTTTAATTGAAGTATATTTGACTTACAGTACTACATTAGTTTCAGGTGTACAACATAGTGATTCTATATTTGTATAGATTATGCACCAAAGTTATATATTCCCTATGCTGTACATTACATCCCTGTGACTTATAAGTCAGACAGAGAAAGACAAATACTGTATGTTGACATTGTCTTTTGCAGAGTAGAAAATTTTAATTTTAATGAAGTCCTACTTATTATTTATTTCATGGATTATGCTTTGGTGTTGTATCTTAAAAAGTCATCACCATACCCAAGGTCATTTAGGTTTTCTCCTATGTTATCTTCTAGGAGTTTTATAGTTTCACATTTTATATTTAGGACTGAGATCCATTTTAAGTTAATTTTTGTGAAGGGTGTAAGGTCTGTGTCTAGATTTATTATTTTTGCATATGGATATCCAGTTCCAGCATCATTTGTTGAAAAGACTGTTTTTCTTCATTGTGTTATCTTCTCCTTTGTCAAGCTCAATCAACTATATTTATGTGGGTTGCATTAACTTTTAAAGGGAAGTAATAGAAAGAACTTGAATAGCTAGGTGAAAGTGAATAGTAGATTCCAAACAGAAAAACTAGGCTGTGACAAGGCATTAAAATGTGTGAGGAGGAAAGTAGTTTTGATTTATTAAAGAAACTGAAGTAATAAAGGTAGCTTGAGCATAAGGGCAGGAGAAGCACAGAGATTCTTGGGAATTATACTAAATAATAGGGAAACAATGTAAGGATTTTTAAGCAGTTGCAAGATCAAGTTTGAGTTTTTAAGGCCTTTAAATTTTTATACTCTGGTGGTAGTGTGTAGCATAAATTGAAGGGGAGAGTATGGAAATAATGGTTTCAGCTGGAAGAATTTAAGAGTAAATATGAGAGATTATCATAGACTGAACTGACATGTAGAGATATGTCATAATAAAAATTTATGAGGTAGAATAAAGAAACACTTGATTGGGGCTTCCCTGGTGGCGCAGTGGTTGAGAGTCCGCCTGCCGATGCAGGGGACACGGGTTTGTGCCCCGGTACGGGAAGATCCCACATGCCGCGGAGCGGCTGGGCCTGTGAGCCACGGCCGCTGAGCCTGCGCGTCTGGAGCCTGTGCTCCGCAATGGGAGAGGCCACAGCAGTGAGAGGCCCGCGTACTGAAAAAAAAAAAAAAACAAAAAAAAACACTTGATTGAATTTTGGAAGAAAGGGAAAAGGGGTATTTTACGTAATACTTACCAGTTTTTATCTGGAGTCACAGAATATAGAGTGAGAGGGGGAAGTAGGGTTGAGGGAGGAGATCATTATTGTCCGTAGTTTGGACAGTTCTGGCACTAACAAGGGGGGAGTGAGTTGCAGAAATAATATTGGATTCTTTTTATTGACATAATAAAGTGTTTGAAGCTTTGATATTGGATGAAGTTTACCAGGGAGGGAGAGCTGACTAAGCCAATATTTTCAACTAAAACCCTGGAAATGGTGACACCACTTGAAGTTTTCCATTCCAGATGAAGTATGATATTTAATTGCTTCTCCTTCGAGAGGCAATTAAATACAAATATAATTAAGAAAAATAAAAGATCAAGTAGAACTTAAAGAGGAACACACAATTAGGGAACTATGCCAAAAGAGAAACCTAGTGAAAAAAAATTAGGAGTGATGGGCGATAAGTAGGCTTGTATTGGGGTACCAACTAAGTAGTCTAACTCTGTAATAAGATCAAGAATTGGGGGGAAAATAAGAAAAAATTTAGTTTTGGAAAAAGGAAGGTCACTAATGCTTTTAACAAGTGTGTTTTGAGTGCCTACTATATTCCAGGCATATGGATCCCACGGTAAGTAAAACTGACAGACATCCCTCTCCTCTTGGAGCTTGCTTCCTTGTAAGGTAGACACTGACACTATGATAAATGAGTAAAGTGCATAGTATTTTGGAAGGGGATATATGTTATAAAAAAAAAATAAAGCAATGTGAAGGCAATAAATTAATAATAGAGGGAGGGACCTGGCAATTTTAAATAGGGTTTTCATAGTAGCTCTCAAGGACAAGGTGATTTAAAGCAGACTTAAGAAGGTAAGGGAAATAAGCCTGGAGAATATCTCAGGGAAAAGTTTTTCAGGCAGAAAGAAATAACTAAGGGATTGAGATAGGAGGGAACCTGGTGAGTCTGAGCAATAGCAAATGATCTGTGTGGCTGGGGGAGAGTGATTATAAGAAAAAAGTAATAGGACATGAGGTCGGAGAGATAAGCAAACCATCTAGAGCTGTGGTTCTCAACCTTGGCGACATTTGAGAAGTACCTGGAGAGCTTCTAAAGCTGTAATTGCCATGGCCAGTTACATTGCAAGCACTGTAGGTGGAACCCAGGCATTAATAATTTTAAAGCTCCCCATGTGATTTTTAACATACAACTAAGTTTGAGTACCATTCAGCTAAGACCTTACAGGTCAGTGTAAGGACACTGGCTTTAAATGAGTGAGAGGGAACCACTGTGGCACTTTGAAGAGAGGACTTATGGGATCTGACTTAACAGAATCACTATACTTTCTATATTGAGAACAGACAGGAGGGTATTATTGCCCATCAATCAAAGAACACCAGTAAAACGCCTAACAAAGTTGTGTTTATTGATACTTGCTGAACAAGGAAAATGGCTTACCACGGAGACCTGTGGGGCATCTCAGCAAGAGTGTTAGGGGGAACTTGTTATTGGGTTTAGGCTTGTGTTGTGTAATTTGTGGGAGGGTTCAAGGAATTCCCTCTGGATTGGGTATTTTCAAGAAACAGGATAATTCTGTGATTGCGTATCTAAATAAATTTTATTTGGGAGGTGAGAGAAATAGAACAAACATGGTAATTGGTGAGGATGCAGCAGTCACTCATGTCAGCCAGGTGAGTGGGATACTTGAGCAATGTTTGAATTTGCACAGTACTCTTCCTGTACTCAGACATGTTACAGAGTGGTCCTCTTTTTATCTTCTTTTTTCTCAGTCTACAGAACGTCTTTGGTTCGTGGTATGTGAAAATCTTTTTGCTCAGCAGAAGAGCAATGTAGCCCTCCTGTCATTTCCAGATTCTAGCAACACCAAGGTCTAACTGAAAGTGCCAGGCAAGCCGCCATCTGATGGCCATCAGGAGCAAGGTTGGAAGCAGGGAGACCAGTTAGAATATTCTAAAAACTGAGGGAAGAAATCATGGTAAATTGAATCAGGGTGAAGCAGTGGAGGCAGTAGGCAGATTCTGGATGTATTTTGAAAGTAGGTAGAAGTAAAAGGATTTGTTAATTGTATATGGGGGAAGGAAGGAAGAGTGGAGTTAAAGAGGACTCCAAGGTCTTTGCCTGTAGAACCTGGAAGAGTGGTGTTGCCATTTCTGACCCAGGAAATCTAGAACATGTTTGAGATGCCAATTAGATATCCAGGTGAAGCTGTCTAATAGAGAGTTAGGTATATGAGTCTAGAGTTCAAAGGAGAGGTTCAGGATAGATTACAGCTGGTAAGACATCGACATATAGATGGCATTTAAAGCCTGAGCTAGAAGAGTTTCTTAAACTAGTGAAGATAAAAGAGCTAAAGATCTAGAAGTCAGAGTAAAAGGAAAAACCAGCTGAGAAGATAGAGAAGGAGCAACTAGAGAAGAAGGAGGAAAACTTCGAGTATCTACTGTCTTGGAAGCCAAGTATACAATGTTTTAAGAAGGTGGAAAACATGGTTAACTGTCAAATATTGCTGATAGAAAATGAGAACTGAGAATTGACTTCGGATATAACAGTATGAGGTAATTGTGCACCTTGATAAGATGGGTGAAAAGCCTGATTGGAGGGAGCTCAGTAGAAAATTGGAGGAAAGGATATTTGATAACCTCATTCTAAGACTTTTTAAAGGAAGATTGAGAAATGAGGTGGTAGCTGTTATATGAAATGGGGTCAAGAGAGCTTAATGACAAGTTTATAAAGGCTTATGGAGAAAATACAGTAGAAGAGGGACAATGTGTGATGCAGAAGGCGGGGGTGTGTTTCTGGAGAGATGCTATTGAATAAACAAGAGAAGATGGAATCTAGTGCACAAGTGGAGAATGGCCTTGGCCAAGAGCCTGGACACTTCATCTAGGGTAACAGGAAGAAGCTGGAATCTATGGAGACAGATCGTAGAAGATGGGGAGATGTGGTGGTGATAATTGTGGAAATTTTATTTTGGAAACTGTAGGAATAATGATGAATAGATACCGCTGAGTAGTAGCAAAACTCTGATAATGAAAAAGAAAATATTTTTGTTGTCACTGGGTTCATAAGTCCTAATTTGGATCTTCTATCTCTAGAGTCCTTAAGGAAAGAGGAGTCAATCGGCTATTGTAAATATTTCAAAAAGACAGGGGAAAACTGTACAGTTACCTGTATTAATTTTTTAAAGAATTCTCAAGAACCTAAATTTAATTTCTTTGAGTTATATTTAGAAATAAATATATGTTAAGTCAGGCTCATCAGAATCTCTAAGGGACACGCATAATTATGTTTGAATTGTGAAATTTCATTAATGAATCAATGAACTTAATAATCATTACTGTGCTTATATTTATAAGAAGAGTGTTAGTGCTCTGGTAACATGTAATGGATTGTTATCAGACTTACAAGATGGACTAGGTAAGACAGAAGTAGGATAATCAAGATTTTGTTAGAGAAATGAAGAATCAAGTTGGAAAACGTTAAATGGAAATAATGCTACGACCTGCCAGACTGCAAACCAGTAGGGGAGAGGGGCATGACTTATAGTTCCCTTTATTCCCAGGCCCTATTTTCAGGCCTGGAATGTAGTTGATATTCAGTCAGTAATTATTATGATAGCGTCTGGATTTATGTTCTCAAATTTCTGGGTAACCACCAAGCATGGAAGATCGTGTGGCTAGAAAGAAAATAAGAAACTATAAGTGACTGCGATGTGGACCATTAACATACGGTTGTTTTATTTGCTTTATTGTTCAGCTGACATTGTTTTAATCCTTACTAGATTCCCCGCCTTGGACTAGATTGGATTTAGCATGAAGTAATGGGGAGTCTACTTCATCAAGGAGATATATAAGAGAAGGATAATTGAAATTAAAATTACCGTACAAAGTGATAGTGTAAGAACCTGGTGTGAATGTTGTCCTGTGAAACACAGAGGACTTACTAGTTGGGAGCTGAGAAGAGTATGGTTGGGAACTGAGTAAAGAAGAAAACGTGAAGCAGGAAATTATTACGGTAGCAAACAGAAGGCCTAGGAGAGCCACAGAATGGCCAGATTCTCAGTGATTTTAAAAGGGTTGCTATGACTTCAGTACTCGACAAGATTATTGAGTAGAGGTCAAGGGATCAGGAACTCTCTTCTAGACTCATTCTACCTCTCCCTGAGTGATTCTACCTATGTCTACATTTCTTCCTGCCTCAATTCACTACTTCCCTAAGCAATTACATGAGCTTGGCTTCTAAGATTTCTTACAAATCATCCCTTCTTCCTCAGCACCAACACGCCATCCACCAGTGTGATTTTCTCCAAATACTCAGTCTTTTTAACTTGAGGATTTAGTAAAGAGATGGCCTCTCTTATTGCCCATATTTGAAAACTAATAATCACGTCTACCATTTTTGGACTTACATATTGTGAGAGTACACTGGATGCTGTCATATATCATTGTATTTTATCTGAGGTTGGTGCTGTTGTCACTTTACATATGAGGAAATTGAAGTTCAGAGAGATTAACAACTAAAATCACAAATCTAGTAAATAGGGAAGATAAAATTCCATCTTGGCTTATCTGCTTCTAAAGCTCATGCTATATCTATCCATGACAATACATACACAGAGCAGATTTCTGGAACACCATTTTACAACTGAAAACATCTTTCGTGCTCAAAAGACCACTTTGAGTTCCATTATAAAGAGAATATTCTCTGTGTTTAGTTTTCAGTTTAAAAGAAAAAGCAAACTTCAAATTTTTCTCATCACCTGTTTTCAGCTAATCATATACATACATTTTAGAAGCCGCTATTCATACTGCTGGTATCTGAGCCATTAATATTCTTCAAGAAAACCATTTTAGTAAGAGAAGAAAGTTTTGAGATGACATTATTTTAAAAATTTTAATATTATTACCATCTTTAGATTATTGTGTCTATGGGTATTTTTAATGTGCATGTTTCCTTTTGAATTTTAGTTTACTACTGGAATTTTTAGTCAATTATGAAAAACATTCTCTTATTCTTTTTTTTACACAGTTTTGTTTATTTACTTATTTAAAATAAATTCTTTATGTTTATATAATTTTTAAAGGTTTTAAATTTTTTATTTTTATGCACTTTTAAAAGGTTACTTTCCATTTATATTTATTACAAGTATTGGCTATATTCCCCATGTTGTACAATACATCCTTAAGACTATCTTACACCCAACAGTTAGTACCTCCCACTCCCCCATCCCTATACTGCCCCTCCCCCTTCCCTCTCCCCACCAGTAGCCACTACTTCATTCTCTATATCTGTGAGTCAGTTTCTTTTTTGTTGTCTTCACTAGTTTGCTGTATTTTTTAGATTCCACAGATAAGTGATATGCTACATTATTTGTCTTCCTCTGTGTGACTTATTTCACTTAGCATAAAGGCCTCAAAGTCCATACATGTTGCTGCAAATGGCAAAATTTTGTTCTTTTTTATGGCTGAGTAATATTCAATTGTGTGTGTGTGTGTATATATACACACACACACACACACAAACCACAAACATACTATATATACACCACAACTTCATTCATCTGTTGATGGACACTTAGGTTGTTTTCATGTCTTGGCAACTGTAAATAATGCTGCTGTGAACATTGAGGTGCATGTATCTTTTTAAAAAAATATCTTTATTGGAGTATAATTGCTTTACAGTGCTGTGTTAGTTTCTGCTGTATAACAAAGTGGATGAGATATATGCATACGTATATCCTCATATCCCCTCCCTCTTGCGTCTCCCTCCCACCCTCCTTATCCCACCCCTCTAAGTGGTCACAAAGCACCGAGCTGATCTCCCTGTGCCATGCAGCTGCTTCCCACTAGCTAGCTATTTTTTGGTAGTATATATATGTCAATGCTACTCTCTTACTTCATCCCAGTTTACCCTTCCCCGTCCCCGTGTCCTCAAGTCCATTCTCTATATCTGTGTCTTTATTCCTTTCCTGCCCCTAGGTTCATCTGAACCATTCTTTTCTTTTAGATTCCATATATATGTGTTAGCATACAGTATTTGCTTTTCAATTTCTGACTTCCTTCACTCTGTATGACAGACTCTAGGTCCATCCACCTCACTACAAATAACTCAATTTTGTTTGTTTTTATGGCTGAGTAATACTCCATTGTATATATGTACCACACTTCTTTATCCATTCATCTGTCAATGGGCACTTAGGTTGCTTCCATGTCCTGGCTATTGTGATTAGTGCTGCAATGAACATTGTTGTACATGGCTCTTTTTGAATTATATTTGCTCAGGGTATATGCCCAGTAGTGGGATTGCTGGGTCATATGGTAGTTCAATTTTTAGATTTTTAAGGGGCCTTCATACTGTTCTCCATAGTGGCTGTGTCAATTTACATTTCCACCAACAGTACAAGAGGGTTCCCTTTTCTCCACACCCTCTCCAGCATTTATTGTTTGTAGATTTTTTGATGATGGCCATTCTGACCGGTGTGAGGTGATCCCTCATTGTAGTTTTGATTTACATTTCTCTAATGATTAATGATGTTGAACATCTTTTCATGTGTTTGTTGGTAATCCGTATGTCTTCTTTGGAGAAATGTCTGTTTAGATCTTCTGTCCATTTTTGGACTGGGTTGTTTGTATTTTGATATTGAGCTGAATGAGCTGCTTATATATTTTGAAGATTAATCCTTTGTCAGTTGCTTCGTTTGCAAATATTTTCTCCCATTCTCTGGGTTGTCTTTTCATCTTGTTTATGGTTTCCTTTGCTGTGCAAAAGGTTTTAAGTTTCATTAGTTCCCATTTGTTTATTTTTGGTTTTATTTCCATTTCTCTAGGAGGTGGCTCAAAAAGGATCTTGCTGTGATTTATGTCATAGAGTGTTCTGTCTATTTTTTCCTCTAATATTTTTATAGTGCCTGACCTTAATTTAGGTCTTTAATCCATTTTGAGTTTACTGTTGTGTATGGTGTTAGGAAGCGTTCTAGTTTCATTCTTTTACATGTAGCTGTCCAGTTCTCCCAGCACCACTTATTGAAGAGGCTGTCTTTTCTCCATTGTATATTGTTGCCTCCTTTATCAAAGATAAGGTGACCATAGGTGAGTGGGTTTCTCTCTGGGCTTTCTATCCTGTTCCATTGATCTATATTTCTGTTTTTGTGCCAGTACCATACTGTGTTGATTACTGTAGCTTTATAGTATAGTCTGAAGTCCAGGAGACTGATTCCTCCAGCTCCATTTCTCTTTCTCAAGATTGTTTTGGCTATTCGGGGTCTTTTGTGTTTCCATACAAATTGTGCAGTCTTTTGTTCTAGTTCTGTGAAAAATGCCATTGTTAGTTTGATAGGGATTGCATTGATTCTGTAGATTCCTTTGGGTAGTATAGTCATTTTCACAATGTTGATTCTTCCAATCCAAGAACATGGAATATCTCTCATCTGTTTGTATATCTTTAATTTCTTTCATCAGTGTCTTGTAGTTTTCTGCATACTGGCCTTTTGTCTCCTTAGGTAGGCTTATTCCTAGGTATTTTATTCTTTTTGTTGCAGTAGTAAATGGGAGCATTTATTAATTTCTCTTTCAGATTTTTCATCATTAGTGTATACGAATGCAAGAGATTTCTGTGCATTAATTTTGTATCCTGCTACTCTACCAGATTCATTGATTAGCTCTAGTAGTTTTCTGGTAGCATCCTTAGGATTCTCTACGTATAGTATCATGTCATCTGCAAACAATGACAGTTTTCCTTCTTTTCTGACTTGGATTCCTTTTATTTCTTTTTCTTCTCTGATCGCTGTGGCTAAAACTTCCAAAACTATGTTGAATAATAGTGATGAGGGTGGGCAACCTTGTCTTATTCCTGATCTTAGAGGAAATGGTTTCAGTTTTTCACTGTTGAGAATGATGTTAGCTGTGGGTTTGTCATATATAGCCTTTATTATGTTGAGGTAGGTTCCCTCTGTGCCTACTTTCTGGAGAGTTTTTATCATAAATCGGTGTTGAATTTTGTCAAAAGCTTTTTCTGCATGTATTGAGATAATCATATGGCTTTTATCCTTCAATTTGTTAATTTGGTGTATCACATTGATTGATTTGAGTATATTGAAGAATCCTTGCATTCCTGGGATCCTTTTAATGTGCTCTTGGATTCTGTTTACTAATATTTTGTTGAGGATTTTGCATCTATGTTCATCAGAGATAATAGCCTGTAGTTTTCTTTTTTTGTGACATCTTTGTCTTGTTTTGGTATCAGGGTGATGGTGGCCTTGTAGAATGAGTTTTGGGAGAGTTCCTCCCTCTGCTATATTTTGGAAGAGTTTGAGAAGGATAGGTGTTAGCTCTTCTCTAAATGTTTGATAGAATTTGCCTGTAAAGCCATCTGGTCCTGGACTTTTGTTTGTTGGAAGATTTTTAATCACAGTTTCAATTTTACTGCTTGTGATTGGTCTGTTTATATTTTCTGTTTCTTCCCGGTTCAGTCTCAGAAGGTTGTGCATTTCTAAGAATTTGTCCATTTCTTCCAGGTTGTCTGTTTTATTGGCATATAGTTGCTTGTAGTAATGTCTCATGATCGTTTGTATTTCTGCAGTGTCAGTTGTTACTTCTTTTTTATTTCTAATTCTATTGATTTGAGTCTTCTCCCTTTTTGTCTCTATGAGTCTGGCTAATGGTTTATCAATTTTGTTTATCTTCTCAAAGAACCAGCTTTTAGTTTTATTGATCTTTGTTATCATTCCCTTCGTTTCTTTTTCATTTATTTCTGATCTGATCTTTATGATTTCTTTCCTTCTGCTAACTTTGCGTTTCTTTGGTTCTTCTTTCTCTAATTGCTTTAAGTGTAAGGTTAGGTTGTTTACTTGAGATTTTTCTTTTTACTTGAGGTAGGATTATATTGCATTAAACTTCCCTCTTAGAACTGCTTTGGCTGCATCCCATAGATCTTGGGCCATCGTGTTTTCATTGTCACTTGTTTCTAGGTATTTTTTGATTTCCTCTTTGATTTCTTCAGTGATCTCTTGGTTATTTGGTAGCATATTGTTTAGCCTCCATGTGTTTTTATTTTTTACAGAGTTTTTCCTGTAATTGATATCTAGTCTTATAGCGTTGTGGTCGGAAAAGATACTTGATACCATTTCAATTTTCTTAAATTTACCAAGGCTTATTTTGTGACCCTAGATATGGTCTATCCTGGAGAATGTTCCGTGTGCACTTGAGAAGAAAGTGTATTCTGTTGTTTTTGGATGGAATGTCCTATAATTATTGATTAAGTCCACCTTGTTTAATGTATCATTTAAAGCTTATGTTTCCTTATTTATTTTCATTTTGGATGATCTGTCCATTGGTGAAAGTGTGGTGTTAAAGTCCCCTACTATATCTCTGTTATTGTCGATTTCCTCTTTTATGGCTGTTAGCGTTTGTCTTATGTATTGAGGTGCTCTTATGTGGGGTACATAAATATTTACAATTGTTATACCTTCTTCTTGGATTGATCCCTTGATCATTATGTAGTATCCTTCGTCTCTTGTAAAGTCTATTTTGTCTGATATGAGAATTGCTACTCCAGCTTTCTTTTGATTTCCATTTGCATGGAATATCTTTTTCCATCCCCTCACTTTGAGTCTGTATGCGCCCCTAGGTCTGAAGTGGGTCTCTTGTAGACAGCATATATATGGGTCTTGTTTTTGTATCTATTCGACCAGTCTATGTCTTTTGGTTGGAGCATTTAATCCTTTTACATTTAAGGTAATTATTGATATGTATGTTCCTGTGACCATTTTCTTAATTGTTTTGTGTTTGTAGGTCTTTTCCTTCTCTTGTGTTTCCTGCCTAGAAAAATTCCTTTAGCATTTGTTGTAAAGCTGGTGGTGCTGAATTATCTTAGCTTTTGCTTGTCTCTAAAGATTTTAATTTTTCCTTTGAATCTGAATGATATCCTTGCTGGGTAAGAGCAGTCTTGGTTGTAGGTTTTTCCTTTTCATCACTTTAAATATGTCCTGCCACTCCCTTCTGGCTTGCAGATTTTCTGCTGAAAGATCAGCTGTTAACCTTATGGGGATTCCCTTGTATGTTATTTGTTGCTTTTCCCATGCCGCTTTTAATATTTTTTCTTTGTATTTAATTTTTGATAGTTTGATTAATATGTGTCTCAGCATGCTTCTCCTTGGGTTTATCCTGTGTGGTACTCTCTGTGCTTTCTGGATTTGATTGATTATTTCCTTTCTCATGTTAGGGAAGTTTTCGACTATAATCTCTTCAAATATTTTCTCAGACCCTTTCTTTTTGTCTTCTTCTTCTGGGACCCCTATGATTCGAATGTTGGTGTGTTTAATGTTGTCCTAGAAATCACTGAGACTGTCCTCAGTTCTTTTCATTCTTTTTTCTTTATTCTGCTCCTTGGCAGTTATTTCCACCTTTTTGTCTTCCAGCTCACTTATCCCTTCTTCTGCCTCAGTTATTCTGTTACTGATTCCTTCTAGAGTATTTTTAATTTCAGTAATTGTATCGTTCATCACTGTTTGTTTGTTCTTTAGTTCTTCTAGATTCTTTTTAAATATTTCTTATATTTTCTCCATTCTGTTTCCAAGATTGTGGATCATCTTTACCCTCATTATTGTGAATTCTTTTTCAAGTAGGTTGCCTATTTCATCTTCACTTATTTGGTCTTGTAGGTTTTTACCTTGCTTCTTCATCTGTAACAATTTTTTTTGTCATTTCATTTTTTATTTTTTTGATGGGTGGTCTGTATTCCTGTCTTACTGGTTGTTTGGCCTGCGATGTACAGCAGTGGAGTTTGCAGACGGTTGGATAGAGCTGGGTCTTTGTGCTGAGATGAAGACCTCTGGGAGGCCTCACTCCTATTGATATTCCTTGGGGTCTGAGGTTCTCTGTTAGTCCAGCAATTTGGACTCGGAGTTCCCACCTCAGGAGCTTGGGCCTTACCTCCAGCCTGGGAACCAAGATCCCACAGCTGGTCACTGGGGGTTCCTCCCATCCCCTTAGGTGTCCGTGGTCCCCCACCGGTGCCTGGTTGATGCCCTAGTTGTGAGGAGACGTGAATTCTGTGTCGTCCTAGTGTGCCGTCTTGACTCCACCTCATTCTCTTATTCTTAACTCTCTTTAAAACTTGAACAAGGTTAACCGAATCTTAGATTAGGATAACCATGTGTTAGAATAGCTCTGCCTTAAGTAATAATTCAAGAATATCACAAGGCCTTCCCGGTTCAGAAATATAAGCAAAGAGAACTCCCTACCTTTTGCTGAATAAGAGCAGAGATTCTGCTTCATCACATTTACGTGGAAAAATGTCCAGTAACCTCTTGTTTTGTGCCTGCTACCACAGAACAAGAACAAACCATGGCACAGGCATGTAATAAACTCATTGCGTTCATCTCCCTAACCTGAACTTTCTAGGAACAATTTTTGAGATAATAATCACCTTAAATGTATACTGCAGTAATATAAATGAACAGAAAATACGGTTTGTAAAAGGTCTTACTGTTCTTTGCCTAAGATAGGCAGAAATTAATGAATTTTTTAAATGGTTTTTTTTTTCTATCCCATTAGATTTTTATTCATATCTTCTTTGTGTAGTTAATATATTTCTTTCCTCTGACTAACCTAATGATTTCAAATGTTTTGTACTTTTTGGGAAGAGCCCAATTATCTGTGGAGTTAATAAGCTCGGGTTATTTCATGAAAATTCATAGGGACCTTTCATTACCCAAGATATCCTGTTCTTCAGTCACTTCTGAGTCACTTATATTATTATTTTTTCCATTTTTAAGATGCAAGTCAAGTCCAGTTTTATTAATATTTTCCTATCTGTATCATTTCTTAATGATGCCTTGTTATTCCTTGATTTTGTATGCTTATCTTGTAAGGTATTTTATTCCTACATCCCGTTTCCTTGTTAAAATTATAATTTTTATTATGTGGTGGAATACTATTGGCCTTTTAGAGTTCATTGTGGGACTGAGTGCATTTTTAAGGATTTCTCAACCTCATGGATAAATGAATTAGTACCTCTTGGAGCTCTAGCTTCGGGAGAGACCTCAAATTGCAAAACATATTGACATTAATTCACTGACTTTAAAAGAATCCTAAATTGCTCAAATTTAGCTTTCTTTGGCTCTTCCAACTTTTTTCACTCTTTTCCTTTCCCAAACAAAAATGAAAGACCATTTATAACTAAGTTCGACTATGTATCCATTTTGACCTAATATCTTATGAATGTATTTAATAGTAATTACTATTTTGGATATAGAGAACCCATTATAACACCTGTTAATAAAATATTTTAGAATCTATATAAATACAAAAATTTATTAACTATTAACGTAATATACACAAAGTAGAGTGGAAAGTTACTAAATGAATATTTTGTATTATGTATTTGTGTATCACATATAGATTAATTTACACCTTCGGTACACATCTAGACACACATATATATTTTCTTTATTTCATAATAAACAATTTGACATCGGGAGAAATAACTTTTCCCCATTCCACAATATTATATAATTCTACCAGAGCATTATGCACCCATAATTACTCTACACATATTTTAATACGGTAGTCCCCCTTTATCAGCATTTTCACTTTCTGTGGTTTCAGTTACCTGTGGTCAACTGCAGTCTGAAATTATTAAATGGATAATTCCAGAAATAAACAATTCATAAGTTTTGAATTACACACTGTTCTGAACAGCATGATGAAATCTCCCACTGTCCTGCCATGGACGTGAATCACCCGTTTGTTCACTGTATTCCACCCTTTAGTCACTTAGTATCATCTCAGTTACCTGGTCAACTGTCATGGTATTACAGTGCTTTTGTTCAACTAACTCTCATTTGACTTAATGATGGCCCCAAACACAAGAGTAGTACTTCTGGCAATCTGGATTATGCCAAAGAGAAGCTGTAAATTGTTTCCTTTAAGTGAAAAGGTGAAAGTTCTTGACTTAATAAGGAAAGAAAAAAAGTGTATGCAGATATGCTAAGATCTACAATAAGAATGAATCTTCTATGTGTGAAACTGTGAAGAAGTAAAAAAATTAGTTCTAGTTTACTGTTGCATCTCAAACTACAAAAGTCATGGCCACAATGCATGATAAGTGCTTGATGGAAAGGCATTAAATTTGTACAGTAAGATATGTTGAGAGAGAGAGAGACCATATTCACATAACTTTATTACAGTATATTGTTATAATTCTTCTATATAGTTATTATTCTTACTGTGCCTGACTGATAAACTTTATCTTCGGTATGTATGTGTAGCACAAAACATAGTAAATATACGTAGGGTTTGGTACTCTCTGCTGGTTTCAGGCAACCACTGGGGGTCTTGGAACATATCCCCCATGGATAAGGCAGGACTACTGTATATACTATTATTATATAAAATTTGTTCTAAAGTATTATTTTTAAAAATGGAAATTAAAAATGCTAGAACTTCTATTTCCAGTTATGGTGGATTGAGTAATTCGGGACACCCTCTGAGAACAACTAGAAAATCTAAACAAAATGATTTCTAAAAATCTACTTGAATTCATTGAAGATGTAAAAAAGGAAGGGACAAATTAAGTGACCAAGTAAGAATAATGACCTTGATATCTGAACCTGGTATTTAACAACACTTTCATATGCCAACATGGAACAAATAGTTGAGAATCTGAGTATAGCACTTTGGAAATTTTATAGCACTTTGGAAATTGGAGTCCAGGCTTAGTATAAATATGGATTGGTATACTCCACAGAATTTTATCTGTAATACCTAAAAGTCTGAATCCAAGAGGTCTGTGTGAGCCAGAAGTTATTGTTCCTCACAGGATCTCAAACCCAGCCCCAAATACTCTCAATCCCTGAAGTTAGTTTGATGTAATCCTCAAGTATTATTTACTCTATGTGCCTGCAGAAACAAACATAAATCTTACCGAAGGATGATAACATCTTAGACCCCAAATTATTTTACTTTTTGTTATATACATTGTCAAGCACTTAGACACAAAGGAGGTGAGGCCACAGGAAAGAAAATAAAGTACAACAGTTTAAACTGAAACGAAAGAAAAAGCCCTCCAGGTAAAGCAGTTATATCCTTCATCCCCTCATGTACTCACTTCCTTTCTTACGCAGTTTAAACTCCGTGGTCTAATCTTGTAATGACTGCCATACACTGACCTTTAACTGCCTTGGTGTCTTCTGGTATATCATAGTCACTAAAGCACAAATTGTTTAAATGTGGCTTTCAACCCTCTCAGAGCCAGAATCTGCATAGCGGAATGTGGCTGGAGAAGAAAACAAAACAGTGTTATCTGTTCTCACTTTAAATAGACGTTCACAACCCTAGATGGAATCTCATACTCCCTAGGGATCACATTATGTTTCCCCACTCCATTCCCTCTGCCCCCTCCCCCTCTTCTCAATGAATAACATTTTTCTCCTGTCTTCTCCAACATCTGTCTTACTTCCCTTTCCCTAGCTTGAGCTGATGCTTTTACAACCTATTTCACTGAGAAAATAGGAACACCCGGAAAAGGACTTTCATGAGCTCCAGTATCCCTTCTACCCACCTTAAACTCTTTTCTCCTTTACCCTGAATAGCATGCTCCTTCTAATGGTCAGCTCTTTCTCTTGTAAGTAGAATCCATCTCTGTTTGCCTGTTCAACAACTTTGCTCCAGCGATTTTCCCTGTCTACCAGATCTTTTCTATCAGCATAAAAACATATTTTTATTTCTCACATTTTAAAATCTTCTCTTGATCCCACTTCCTCCTCAGCTATCACATCATTTTTGCCCCTTTACAAAGTATAAACCTCAAAAGAATTAATTGTATTTTACTGTCTTCAACTTTTCTGATTTCTTTTTACCAATCGGGGCCTTGCTGTCACTATTCAAAATAAACTGCTCTCATCAAAGTTAGCAGTGATCTAGATTCAGTGGTCTATTCTCATTGTTCATCTGACCCGTCAACAGCACTTGACAGGGATAATATGACCCGCTTCCTTAAAACACTTACTTGCCTTGGATTCCATGACACCAGGAACCACGCTTCTGATCTGAACTCCAGACTTGTATATCCAGCTCTCTACTTGACATGATCTCTTGAATACCTAATAGGAATCTCAACTCTAGTATTTCCGAAACTATAGTATTTCCTCTTCCTCTACTTCCCCCACAAACCTGCTTATTCACAGTCTTCTCCACTTCATAAAATGGTACCTCCATTGTTTCAGGTCAAAGACTTTGAGATCATATTGATTCATTTCTCTTTCTCACATTCCATATCTGATGTCAGTTAATCCTATCATGTCTACCTTCAAAATACATCCAGGGCTTCCCTGGTGGCGCAGTGGTTGAGAGTCCGCCTGCCGATGCAGGGGACACGGGTTCGTGCCCCGGTCCGGGAAGATCCCACGTGCCGCGGAGCGGCTGCGCCCGTGAGCCATGACCACTGAGCCTGCGCGTCCAGAGCCTGTGCTCCGCAACGGGAGAAGCCACAACAGTGAGAGGCCTGCGTACCGCAAATAAAAAATACATCCAGAATGCCTCACTCATCCTTATTTTCATTGCAACCACTCTGGCCCAGACCATTATCAGATCTGGATTTTTGTACTATCTTCCTGCTTCTTTTCTTGCCCACCCGACCCACTCTGTCTTCTCTGAATACAACAGCCACCGTGATCAGGTTAAGTCAGATTTTGTCACTTCTCTCCTTAAAACATATCAATTTCTCTTCAATCTGCCTCAAAATTAAAGCCAAAAAATTAAAGTAACCTCTCTGATTTTATCTCCATGAGGACAGATTTTTTTTTCTGGTTTCTTCCGCTCCCCCCCCCCCGCCCCACTGCTTTTTTTCACTGCTGTGTTCTTAGGCTCTGTACCTGTGCCAAACATATAGCATGTACTCAATAAATGTTTATCAGATGAATGAAGAATGAATGAATGAGTACATGGTAGTTATTATGCTATTACAATTGCCTATTTGCTTATAAATTTCCCATACTAGATTTTAAGCTTCTTAATGGTGGGTACTATACATATAAAGTTTAATGTAGTTTGTGTTGACAACTGTGAAGGGTCTGAAACTTTACCCTAGTTATAAGCTAACAAGTTATCTGCCACAGTTTTATCGATGTCAGGAGGGATGAGACTCCTGGGTCAGAGACAAAGGACTTTATCACTAAGAGTATAACAAACAGCATAATAAGCATCATGTTTGCCTTGTTTCCTCTTGCTTTCTGAGTCCCAGGGCAACACAGAGGGCCCAGGTGGATGTTCATATAAAGTGGGTTGGCGTTACAGTTAAGAAAGCCTGAGCTTCTGGAATCCAAATCTTTTATAGTGGGATTCAAACAAAATGTCTGACCTTTGCTTTAGAGGGAAACATTATCTTTATTATATTATATTGGATAAGAACTTGCCCTCTGGTAGACAGAATCACTATCTCTATTCTTCATGATTATTTGCTGTTTAAACATCCTTGAAAAGATGTTTGGAACAAATAGACAGTTAATGACTCAGCTTATAACACATGCAGAAATATGAGAGACCTATGGGGAACTGTCTTCCAACAGTGTCTTCATTGGTCAGATCACAGGAGACCCTGAAAATCATAATGTAGAATGATGTAATTAATCATTCTTATTTCAAATGCAGTAGTTTTGAATGCCAAATGTTATTTAGTTATTTATGTTTTAGTATTCTTTAAAGTATCTCATTATTGCTATTTATTTTTATAGACTTTTTAAATTTCATGTTGCTTTTGCAAATATTCCCTTAGTATTATATGTTTTAAATAGCTAATGAATATTAACTATTGATGAAGTCTAGAGTTCAGTTACTTCAACCTTATCGTATTTCCAAACATATGACCATTTGAATGAATGGAAAAGCCTGAAGCTCAAAGCAATATAATTAGTAGAGAACATGTTTTAAAATAGGATATATAGTTTTAATGCATTTGATGTTTGTAGTAACCTCTGCTTAATCAAACAAAGTACAACCTCAGTGAACTGAAGCCAACATACTGGAATACTCAATTAACTTTTGTCCTTCATGGAACTTTTAGGAAGGTCAAAAGGCTAGAGAAGAAAAAAAGCTTAAAATAAACAGGGAGAGCCAATCTAGTGGACTTTTATATAGTTTAGAATCTGCTTCCAGAGCATATCCTGTGGGTATGCATGTTTAGATTTTATATGATCTTGCATTAAAAACACATAGTACGTGCCTGACATATAAGAATTGTCCAAAAATTGTTAGATATAATTATTATTACTTTTTAAACTACTAGAAACAGTATAATTTTTTTAAGAGCACAGGCTTTGACATCAAAGGTCTGGGAAGGAATTGTGTCAGCAATAATGAGCCCTGAGAAATTATATGTTACTCTTCTTTCAGCCTTATGTTTCCCAGCTCTAAAATGGGGACAATATTCGTATGTATATTTCAGGAGGAATAAGTAAGATAACATACGTATTGAATGCATGTCTTCCACACTGCGTTTGTGCCTTTGCTGTTCTCTGTAATCCACAGTGGTAGGCTCCAGTTTTCTAACTTTTTACAATTACCACCTGTATGTTTAGCCTTTTTTTTTTTTTTTTTTTTTGCGGTACGCGGGCATCTCATGGTTGTGGCCTCTCCCGTTGCGGAGCACAGGCTCCGGACGCGCAGGCTCAGCGGCCACGGCTCACGGGCCCAGCAGCTCCGCGGCACGTGGGATCTCCCCGGACCGGGGCACGAACCCGTGTCCCCTGCATCGGCAGGTGGACTCGCAACCACTGCGCCACCAGGGAAGCCCGTTTAGCCATTTTTTTCCCCCCTAAACTTGGGCATCTTTTGCCGGTGTGGCTAAGACCAGAGGGAGTTTGAAGTTCAACCACATGATGTGTCAGGACATACTTCGTCCTATAAGTTTTGTGTTTTCTTTAGAGCACTTATATTAATTAGTAGTTAACTATTAAGACTTTTTAAAGAGTAGTTTCAGGTTCATAGAAAAATTGAGAAAAATGCACCAAGTTTTCTCATATACCCCACACCCCCAGGCATCCATAGCCTCCTCCATTATCAACATCTCCCACCAGCCTGGGACGTTTGTTTACAATTGACAAACCTACACTGATACATCATAATCACTCAAAGTCAGTTGTTTACGTTAGGGTTCACCCTTGGTGTTGTACTTTCTATAGGTTTGGACAAATGTATAATGACAGCTACCATTATGGCATCATATAGAGTCTTTTCACATAAAAAATCCTTTTTGCTCCAACTCTTCCTCCTTCCCGTCACCCTCAGATGCTGGCAACCACTGACTTTTTTATTATCTTTATAGCTTTGTGTTTTCCATAATTTCAAATAGTTGGAATCATACAGTATGTAGCCTTTTTAGATTGGCCACTTAGTAATATGCATTTAAGGTTGCTCCATGTCTTTTCATGGCTTGATAGCTCACTTCTTTTTAACACTGGATAATATTTCACTGTCTGGATGTACCACAGTTTATTCATCCGTTCACCAACAGAAGGACATCTTTGTTGCTTCTAAGTTTTGTCAATTGTGAATAAGGCGGCTCTAAACATCCGTGTGCAGAGTTTTGTATGGACATAAGTTTTCAACTCCTTTGGGTGAATACCAATAAGTACTCTTCTATACATTTTTAAGTCTTTATGTGAGGCCCAAATTGTCAGCCAGATTTCACCTTTGTATACTTCATGTTTATTCCTTACACATGAACCTCGGTAGGAATCATCCCAAACCATCAAAGAAGTTGTAAAACAGTGACTCTGAAATGAGACAGCATCTGATTCTGTTGTTTCCCCCCACACAAGTTTTCTTGGCTCTTACAGAAATTCATCTTCTTTTCCCTCAGTGAAAAGCTCTAAAAATGACAGGGATAGTGTAGGGTGATGGATCTATTTGTTAGTCTACCAAATACCCGCTAGCACGCTTTCCCCAGGGACAGAGACTATAATAATACTGACGTAACTAGTAGAAGCCACAGGGTAATTTTACTCAAAAAATTAAAAGCTGCTAGAGTTACTAGCCTTTCTATCCATAGCCATAGAATAGACAAGCAAAATTTTTGGAAATTCTGTGTCAGTAGACAACCTGTTTTGAATGTAACGGCCCCTAGCACAAAGCTTGGTACGCAGTAAACCTCGAATAAATGGTAACTGCAGTTGTTATTGCAAAATGTCGATTCTGATGGTGATGATGATAATTGAGGAAGTCCATAATGTTGCTCTAGAAAACAGCGAAGAATCCTTCAACCTCAGTTATTAAAACTTACCCAGGATATTGTATTTCTAAGTAAAAGATTACGTATTTTTCCAAAAACTGTTCTAATGAGGTGTATATTTGATTCCTGGCTAACAAGAAGGTTAATTTCATCTGATTATTACATCTCTGATTAATCAAGGTGAGGTTTTAAATGTGTATAGAAATCTAAATACATAGGAACAAAGTATACTAGAAAGGCACATTTGAATTTTAACAGCATAATCATCTCTTAAAAATCACTTTGAAGAGCCTTATCTAAGAGAACTACAGAATCGCTGCAATAGTTTCTTAAATTTTACTACTCTTTGAATATTCGTTTATTTCCACAGCAGTATCTCCCGAGATAGCAGATGACACGTTTCCCTTTCCAGGGATCTATGTGGGACAGATATATAGCAGCAATAACTTGTTTTCTTTCTCTATTTGCATAACAAAAACTCCTGGATCCTATTTTTTTGGATTGTCTGAAATAGGAATCAAAAGCATTTGCTTTCCCTGGGATTGAAATAGCATCTACATACTGGAATCTATATATATTTATGGGTTATTTATATTTATAGAGATGGCTGTTGAAAATACAAAGAGTTAAATATTCTTAGCATTTATTCCTAACTTATTATTGTTTTTCACTTTTGAGTAGCATTTAATTTTGCTTCACCACAGATTTCTAAACTTGAGAAATCTTTATTCTAGGTATAGCAGTAGTCTCTCCATTTTGCTGATTTCTATTTGTCTCTATTGAAATATAGTTATCTCTTGCTTATTAAAGTTGATGCAGCATTCTTAAAGTATTTATTTTAAAATGTATTCATACATTCTCATTGACTTTTGGTAAAATTTGAAAGTATTCTGCTGGCCATATTTTGGACCAGGAGACCTGATAGAAAACAAATATTTTCTGAGATCACATATTTCCTAGAAACTTAAAAAAAAATCAATAGTGTTTATGATGTTACTACTCAACTCACATTCCTCCCCATGTGGAAGGAAGCATTTTCAAAATTAAGCATGATTTATCATTAGGTAAAAATGCCTTTACAATTTAACATTTTTTAATCTCACTGAGTGATTTACTTTATACTTTTATCTTCTAAATTTATTGTTTACTTCCTAAGTTATTTTTTTAAGGGAAGATCTATATAGTTTATCACTATATCCTTGGATAAAAATATCCAATGGCCAAGGGTCCCAGTGTAGTAATCATCAATGGGGGCAAATCTTATTTTGCACTGGAGTCTGTAGTGACACCTGAATATCCACAGTAAGCAAATTCAGATTATGCCTTTCTGGTTTATCCCTTTTCCAATCTAATGACAATTAAAAGTTATTGTCAACAGTTGCAGAAAGAATATTAGACTAGGGGTTAGAATATTTGGATTTCAATCAGTCTCTACAACTTTCTAACTATATGACCTTGGTTAAGTTAAAAACTTCCCTAAACCTTCTTTTCTTCCTCTGTAAAGCAGCAATAATAATACCTTCTCCCAAGAGCTATTGTAAAAGCTAGATTTATATAAAGCCTTCAGTACAGGGTCTATTACATTAGGTATTCACCACATATTAGCTATAATTTGACACTGCTATTATTATAACTTCCCATTCTTTCCCTTTCTCTCTCTTTTCTTCTTTTCCTCCTCCAGAATGTCTTTGTGTAACTTAACTATTTCTCTTCATATTTACTTGAAAAATAGGTCAAATTATTCTGCCTTCTGCCAATTAGGTGATGTATTCAATGTTTTGGGAAATAGTAAGCTCTACAAAAATTAGAGGTGAACATTCATATTAAATATAATGGATCTGAATTTTTCAGACATTAAATTTTTAGAAGTAGCTTTTCATGGTTTAGTGTAAAATACTCTGTAGGAACAATGAAGTCTTCCAGATGATGTAATAGCAGCAGAGAAACTAACATGAGTGTCAAAATAAATTAGTCAGACCTTGGCAATTCTATAAACAATATGGCTGAATGCTGCTGTTTATTAGAAAGAATATTTGGAAAATATTCTTAAATTGATAATTTTGCCTTATCAATTTCCATTACGAAAAGCACAATTCTGAGTTTTAGGGAGGATCAGATAGGATCCTTTTTTTCATCGAGTGTGGCTTTAATGTACTTAGGGAAGAGTAACAAGGTGATTTCCAAGGGTAGAAGGGTTGTCTACCCTTCTTAAAGTGTGTGATCACCTTGGAGAGCCAACCTAAAAGCTCCGTTTTTGTTCTTCAGTTTCTGAATGTGACTTTGAAGCAAATAGCTGTGGTTGGTTTGAAGCAGCCAGTAAGGACGATTTTGACTGGACCTGGAGCTCTAGAAGTAACCTCTCTGCTGATTTTGAGCAACAGGCTCCACCTTGGGATCACACTCACAACACATCTCAAGGTAAGAAGCATGCACAGTGTCTCTGTACCTACAGACTTTCCCCAGCTTACGGTGGTTTGACCTAATGATTTGTCAACTTTATGATGGTGTGAAAGGAGATGCGTGTTCAGTAGAAACTGTGCTTCACATTTTGAATTTTGACCTTTCTCCGGGCTAGCAATATTACTTGCGATACTCTCTCCTGATGCTGGGCAGAGGCAGGACCACTGCTCCCAGTCAGCCATGCAGTCACCATGGTGGACAGTTGATACACTGGCAACCGTTCTGTTTTTCACTTTCAGTACAGCATTCAATAAATTACATGAGATATTCAACACTTTAGTATAAAATAGGCTCTGAGATGATTTTGCCCAACTGTGGGCTAATGTAAGTTTTCTGAGCTTGGTTAAGGTAGGCTCGGCTAAGCTGTGATGTTCAGTAGGTCAGGTGTATTAAATGCATTTTGGACTTTGATATTTTCAATTTATGATGGGTTTATCAGACGTAACTTCATCTTAAGTCAAGGAAGATCTGTAGTTCAGTTTACCTTTGCTCGGGTCTGAAAAGAGAAAGAGAAGCAATAAAGTTCTGTGTTAGTTACTACAACAAATAGGAGGATAGTTGAATATTGTCGATAATACTTATGTCGTCAACATAGAACCACTCCTTTATGGGTTTTGGAGATAGAATATAGATATATTTTTGGCTGAGTTAACTGAAATTACCAGTTGTTTTTGGCATAATTTTGACCTAACTCTAGATAATAGTTTAATATTTATAAGAGTAAATTTGACTAAGAGTCACTTTTATTGATTTTTAATTGTTGTATAGTCTTCAGTGTAGGGTTTACAGATAGATGTCTCATTTTAGAATTTAGTAGGTTAAACTAATGGTTTCTTTTTGTATCCCAATAGGGCACTTTATGTTCATTCTGAAGAAAAGCAACAGCTTATCACAAATTGCTAAACTCCAGAGCCCAACTTTCGGCCAGACAGGACCTGGATGCACACTTTCCTTCTGGTAAATAGTAAAAACAATGGTCAACTACTCTAGCAGCCCGGCGGTTCCAGGCATACTCCTGCATTTACTAGATATTGTAATTTGTCCTGTAATCTGGCTTTGCTTTAAAAATAGCTATTGCATTAGATCCACACAATTAGCGTTTTACTTAGGAGCACATTATCAGTGTTTGTTATGTTCTTACTCAAGATGAAAGGGACTCTCCCTCCAACAATGGATTATAATTTAGTTAACACTGCTTCCTGTGTTCTGGACTCAACTCCTTGAGAAAGGTTCATGGGGTCCTGAGAGCCAGAATATGCACCTCGGCAGATACGCTCTTGCAAACAGGTGGCCACAATTACTGCAATAATAGCTAAAGGCATCTGTTATTACAACTCATTTTTAATTGACTGTTAACTGAGTGGAAGAGTCTAAAAGTCAAATATTTAGTCTATTGCATAAATCATTTCCATTTCTTTTGTTTGTTCTCTTTCAGGTTTTATAACTATGGCCTATCAGTGGGAGCAGCTGAGTTACAGCTACACGTGGAAAATTCCAGTGACTCCACAGTACTCTGGAGAGTATTATATAACCAGGGCAACCAGTGGGCACAGGCAACTGTTCAGCTTGGACGCCTTACTCAGCCCTTCTATTTGTCCCTACATAAAGTCAGCCTTGGTGTTTATGATGGGGTCTCGGCTGTTGATGATGTCAGATTTGAAAATTGTATTCTTCCACCCCCTTCGAAGAGCTGCAGAGGGCCAGATCATTTCTGGTGTCTACACACTAAGGCTTGCATAAAAAAGCTTCAGTTATGTGATCTGGTGGATGATTGTGGTGATAATACTGATGAGGTCAACTGTGGTAAGTGCTTTTCTTCCTGGTCCCTCTTACTCATTTTGATGCTGGTGATCTTGATTGGTTCACTGTTTTCTAGTCAGTCAACACAAAGGCCCTAAGCATTGTTCCAAAGTCAATGACTGTTATGTGTGATTAATTAGTTAGTCAAGCCATCAGTGTTTATTATGTATGTTTATGAATTGGATACCGGAGATATAGTGATGGGCACAGTTATACAGAGCCCCTGACCTCAGGGAGCTTACAGTCTAATTGAGGAGATAGATATTCACATATTTAAAAAATAAATGTAAAATGACAGTTTTGACAGGAGTTTCAAATGGGGGGTGCTATGGCCTTCTATAATTATGGCATTGGACTTTCTAGAGGTGGTGACTTAGCTGAGATCGGAAAAATAATAAGTAAATACATGTATGCAAAGCCCTGATAGATGACTGCATGGCAGCTGCAAGATACCCAGTATGGCTGGAGTAAGGCAATAAGGGGAAACAGGATGCAACATAAGGATGGAGATGGAGGCCAGATTAGCAGATCTTTGTGGACCGCCTTAGGGAGGTTTTCCCTCATCTGAAGGTTTTTAAGAAGGAAGGTAATATAAAAACATTGGCAGATTTAAAAATGTCATTGTGGATACAATGTAATGAATGGATTAGAGGACAGTAGACTCAGGAGATTTACTAGGAGGCCGTTGGCAGTAGTTCCCCTGAGAGGGGTTGGCAGCCTCTATCACAGTGACAAGTGGTGGAGATGGATGGACTAAAGTTGGGGGAGGGATATTTAGGGGGGACGTTTAAAAATCTTCTGGCTATAGGGAGTGGAGAGTGAGGTGTCGAAGACAAGCCCCGAGCTTCCGGTTTAAATTACCAAAAAGTTTATTATACCTGATGCTTATGTATATCTTGCAATTTAATAAACCTGGTTCCCGGTAGTGCCTAGTGCATTTGGTCCTGAAAATGAGTCAGAGGCTAAGAGACGTTTTTCTTTTTTAATTACCAACATCAGTCAGAGAAAGTTTGCATCTTTCGTTACCCAGAAATAGCAACAATTCTTTAAATTCAAGTTATGTGCCTATTAAATTGGGAGGCTTACCATAAACCAAAGTAAAGCCATCAAATGCTTGGTACATCATAGGAAACATTACATTGAGAAATTTCCATATAAATCATTGTAGAGAGTTTTGCTCATATGTGGTGTTTAATACAGTCAGGCACATTAAAGTCAGAATTACCATGCAGCTCGTTACACAGCTGATACCTTTAGTGCATATAAATAAAATCGATGATTTCGACAATGGCTGTTATAAGAAGTGTTGCTTGTCCTAAAGGTAATTTATTTTTTGCAAATTTAGAAAGCCTTTTCATCTTTTTCATGTACTTCAAATCCCACTTCTTAAAAAACTTTGATCTGTTACTGAAAATAAGCAAATTATCCTTCAAACTTCTCAGCATTAACTGAGTAGAATGGGATTATCAAAATACTTCTTGTGACTAAGTACCAATGAAAGGAAGTAGTAGTGACTGTCAGTTTCTCTCTCAGCCTTCCATCTAGACATAGTAAATTGTTTTAAATGGAGACTTCCTTTTTCTTTTTTGTTGGCTGCGCCACGCGGCATGCAAAATCTCAGTTACCCGAGCAGGGATCAAACCACACCCCCTGCAGTGGAAGTGCGTAGTCTTAACCACTGGACAGCCAGGGAAGTCCCCAGACCTGGTAATTTATTAACAGAATGCGTTAGACATCCAGAAATTGATGCTCTATTTTCTAAAGTATGTTTAGAACGTGGTCTTTCATTTAAGGGTGGAGCCACGTGCCTTCCCTTTTGAAATAAAGATTGAGCATGCAGTCAGTATGAAGAAGTTGGCTTTAGTGCCAATTTTATGTCAAAAACCTCAGTAGCTTGACATCCCCCTTCGTCTGCACAACCCAAGACTGACACCTGCAGGGGACCTGTGGGGGGGGTCCAGTTCACGTCCCAGCTGCGTTGATTAGTCACAAGTGAGGAAACATCAAAAGAAAGCTCATCTCCCATTTGCCATTTACTCACTTGATTCCCCTCATTAGGTCTAAGCTCCTGTTCTGTGGTTTTCAGAGACAGATGATTTGTTCTTGCCTGGCTGCATTTATTCACATATTCTTTTATTTATTGTTTCAGAATATTTGTTCACTTTGGCGCCAAGTGCCGTTATAAGATGAATGGTTAAAGGCCAGCTGACGTTTGTCTTTCAAAAATATTAACTTATGTAAATGAAGCTAAAATGTGGAACTCCTCCTTAATTTTAAATCCTGTCCCTTCTGCCCAAATACTGTCAAATGTATTTGTATACATTTGTATACAAATACAGTATTTGTATATTCTATCCCATTTATTCTAAACAAGTACTTGGTGTCGACAAAATCATCACATCTTGAAAAATGCATACATTCCTATATCCTACAAATGTAGGTAGAGTATTCAGTTGATAAGGGACTGGTCAATTCTTTAAAAGTGCTTTGAATTCTTCTACTGACCGAAGGGAGTTAGAAGTTTAAAAGCACCAGCTCAAAGGAGCCACAATCCAGTGAGAAGAAAAGATTACCACTGAGGAGACACAGCTAAGAACTGGCAAAATAGGCATAATAATAAGCATAAATAGAGACACAGGGGTGAGAGGTTTAGGGCACGATGGTAAATTGGTGAACGCCAAGGGGAAAGGCAGTTGGGGACAAACAGGAAGTTATTTTAATCTGGGAAGAGTGAAGCTTGAAAGATAGAGAAGTTTAGATTTAAGCTGAGATTAAATGAGTCAATATTAAAGGATTCTCAATAGAGAAAAAAATGATAAACTACCATTTAAAGATGGTCATTCTTTTACAAGTGTGGAGGGATGCTTGAAACTGGGGCAGGATGGAACCAGAGAGAAGAATTTGATTTCAAAGTGAGGTCTGGAAAATACCTGCATCAGAATCATCTTGGGCGCTTGTTAAAAATATGGATTCTTGGGCTTCACTCCATACCTAACATAGTAGTATTTGTGCAGGAGTTTACCATGGAGTAAGCAATTTTACCATGCACCCCAGGGGATGCTGAAAGATAGAGATCTGTTAAGTTATGACTCTTGTTAGCCCTGCGTGTTAGAATCACCAAGTGAGCTAGTAAAGTATCCTGATGTTTGGCTACACCGTTTGAACTAATTAAATCACCATGTCTGGAGGTGAATTCTGAGCTTCAATTTTTTTTTTTTTTTAATGTTCACTGGTGATTGGAACATTCAACTAAAGTTGAAATCCACTGAGCCAGAAGTTTGTTGCCGCAAGCCAGCCATGGGGTAGTGATCATTTGCATAGAGTTATGGTAATAACAGTGGGCAAGGGATGGGTAGAAAAGGCATTTGGGAAATAATGACCAAAGTAATTCCACCTTCTGGCTATAAAATATTATTATTTGATGTATTATCTAGGATTTAGTTACTCTTTTAAACATTTTGCTTTAATGTTGCATTAAAAAAATTAAAGTGGTTTACCTTGGCAGGAGCAAAGTATCAACTATACCCATTCATAGTTATTTTTGTCCTTGATTATCTTTTGATTTTATTTCATGCCAATTTCAGTACCTGAACTTCAATGTGACTTTGAAAATGGAATTTGTAACTGGGAACAAGATACAGAAGATGATTTTGATTGGACCTGGAACCAGGGTCCAACGTCAACACTTAATACAGGGCCGATGAAGGATAATACTTTGGGCACAGCTAAAGGACACTATCTCTACATAGAATCTTCTGAACCACAGGTTTTCCAACACCGAGCTGCTTTACTCAGCCCGATCATTAATGCCACTGATGTAGTGGGCTGCACCTTCCGCTTTTATTACCACATGTTTGGAAAGCACATTTACAAGCTGGCCATCTACCAGCGAATCTGGAACAACACAAGGGGACAGCTGCTGTGGCAGCTATTTGGGAATCAAGGCAACGTTTGGATAAGGAAACGCCTCAACATTTTCAGCAGGAGACCTTTTCAGGTATGCATAATGGGCTTCACAAGCTATATTGGAAATGAGTCAGGATGTCTAAGGAATATGAAAGATCACTATATTCTTGAGTTAAAAGTAAGTGAAATTTGATCAGTTACTTTGACACACATTCGTCATGTAATTAAGAGTGTACCAAAGCTCGTTAGGTTGCTTTCCTCCTTGACTACCCACAATAATGTGTGATTAAAGTCTCTAAAGCTGGACACGTGGCATTGGACACAGCTGCAGGTTCCTCCAGTTTTAAGTAATTGTTGTGCTGAAATGAAAAACATGGAGGAGAAGAGTTTCACACAATCTTTTGTCTTCTGCAAAAAGTTCAGACTCTCAAATTTGTTATTTTGAATCTATCATTTGACTTTTTCACATTTTCGTAGGTAAGCAAAAAACATCCAGGAAGAGTGCAGGCTTTGTTGGAAAAGCTATTCTGGGGCAGAACCAGAGTCTGAATCTAGGTTTCGTACTCCTGGTGGAATATTCTTTACTCTAAATCTTACCTACCTTCTCCTGAAAGTCAGACTTGCAATAGAAAGTTCAAATGCTTGTGTGGCTTTTACAGTTTTGTGAAGGACTTTTGCATATATTATCTATTTGATTCAGCAATTCCTTGAAGTGGGTAAGTCAGAGATCCTTTTTGCCAATTTTATAGATATAAAGGAAAAAACTCAGGCTGTTGTTTATCCCTGGCCAAATACGTGGTAAGCAGGAAAACAAGGACTTGGACGAGAACCCACAAGTGTCTAGTTAATTCATGTTCTTTCTGCTTCCAATATATCATACAGCCTGTAACATGTAGGAGCGTTGAATATTGTTTTCTCCTTTTGGCCAAATAGATCTACATATGATATACTGGAAGAAACTTCTTACTTTTACTGGCTAAACTTTTTTTTTTTGTATTACCCTAATTGAAAGCACTGTCTTTATCTGAATGTCTCGAGTTAACAGTTTTGTAGCCAAGAACTTAGCTCCAGGCCAGCTGGTACATCAGTGCCATCATAGATGTACATTGTACGTGCTCAGTAGAGAACACATTGGGATTGGTGATTTGTCCAGATAGACATAAGCGGAAATCATGAGAACTAATCTGCCATGTGCAGAGTGATATCTTGCAGTTCAGCCACAATGGTAAGATGCATGTAATCGTGTGAAATGAAACGGAAGAGGGATCTTTGACTTTTATTTAATAATGGCTTATCCACTTCAAATTAATTCTTAGTCTAATCAGGTCAATTGTAATTTGGGCTTAACTAGTATTTAATGGATAAACTCTACTTATGAGATTTAGTCAAGCATTGGTTTCCAGAAGAAAATCAGCTTGACACGGGAACAGCTTCAGAGTCAGTTGACCATGGAACTAACCAAGGAATCCTTTGGTTGTGAATCTAAAACATAAATATTGTGGTTTGAAACCCATCCTGGCTTACACAGAATGCTCTATTTGATTTTATCCAAGGGTTCTTTTTTTTTTTTTTTAAAACGGTACGCGGGCCTCTCACTGTTGTGGCCTCTCCCGTTGCGGAGCACAGGCTCAGCGGCCATGGTTCACGGGCACAGCCGCTCCGTGGCATGTGGGATCTTTCCGGACCGGGGCACGGACCCGCGGCCCCTGCGTCGGCAGGCGGACTCTCAACCACTGCGCCACCGGGGAAGCCCCCAGGGGTTCTTTTTTTTTTTTAATGTTAGGTATGAAAAGATGAAATCAGAGATTCTGCATGCTGTATAGATGATTTGTTTAAGATAGTTAAGGACTGGGTCCAATTTAAGCAACAGGATGTGTTTGTTCATTGGTTAATGGATATACATAGCTTCTGTTCCAGTGAGCAAGGGCAGCAACAACCAGCATTTTCATTAACTGTGATACTGCAGGTGAAATTACCTGGTATCATGCCCAGCAGATAACAGGTACTCATTAAATATTTGTTTAAAAGAAAAATTCAAAGAATTTCCAGGATCATTCATTTAAAACGAAATACATAGGATAGGACCAGATTGTACATGCAGGTATAGGAACTATTTGGCTTATTATTGTCAATGGAAATAACAGCCACTGCTTTTATGTGTGGCATGGCCAGCAAGTCATTGCATATAAAACTTCAGGTCAAACTTCTAATTTTTATTATGAGCTTTATTGAGATATAATTGATATGTTATAAACTATACATATTGAAAGTTTTGAAACCATCACCACAATCAAGATAATTCAAACATAAATGGACTGCATTTCTAAAACTTTCCTGATATCCCTTCGTAATACCTCCTTCTGGCCCTCACTTCCATCCCTGATAACCACTGAACTTCCTCTCAGTATACATCAACGTACACTCCCCAAACTTTTATATTATAAGTGAAGTAGTACAGTATGTACTTTTTTTCTGATGTATTTCATTCAGTGTAATTATTCTGAGATTCATTCTTATTACAGAATATATCAATACCTCATTTTCTATTGCTGAATATTATTCCATTATATGGATACAGCACAGCTTCTCCATTTACCTATTGATCAGAATATGGGTTGCTTGTAGTCTGGGCTATTATAAATAAATCTGCTGTGAATATTTGTGTGTAAGTATTTATATGAACATCTGCTTTCATTTCTCTTGGGTAAATACCCAGGAGTGGAATGGCTGGATCATATAGAAGGAGTATGTTTAACTTTTTAAGAAACTTCCTCTGTTTTTCAAAGTATACCATTTTTTTAAACATTTTTATTAGAGTATAATTGCTTTACAATGGTGTGTTAGTTTCTGCTTTATAATGAAGTGAATCAGTTATACATATACATATGTCTCCATAACTCTTCCCTCTTGCGTCTCCCTCCCTCCCACCCTTCCTATCCCACCCCTCTAGGTGGTCACAACAAAGTATACCATTTTTGATTCCCAGCAAAATATGAGAGTTCCAGTTCCTCCACATCCTAGTTAATACTTGTTATTATCAGTCTTCTTAATTTTAACCATTCCAAGTGTACAGTGATTATCTCATTGGGGTATTGATTGCATTGACCTAAGCATTAATTATGTTGAACGTATTTTTATGTGCTTATTTGCCAAGCGAATGTCTAGTTTCAATTGTCTGTTCAAATCTTTTGCCCTCTTTTTAAATTGGGTTTTTTTGTTTTCTTATTATTGACTTGTGAGCTTTTAAAATATTTTCAGGATGCAAACCTTTTTCAGTTACATATGAATTACAAGTATTTCCTCCTAGTTTGTAGCTTGTCCTTTCATTCTTTTAAGAGATTTTTTTGAAGAGCATATTCTTTTGAATTTTGGTGAAGTCCAACTTACCAATATGTTATCCTATGTATCAAGCTTTTGGGTTGTATCTAAGAAAGCTTTAACTAACTCAGAGTCCCCAGAACTTTCTCCTGCTCTCTCTCCTCTCCTTTAGAAACATCAATTACACATAAATTAAGCTGCTCAAAGTTGTCTCACATTAACAAAATGAAGACTAAAAGTTATACAGTCATCTCAATACTTGCAGGTAGAGCATTTGACAAAATTCAGCAATTTTTTTCTTATTAAAAATATCTCAACAAATTAGGTACAGAAGGAATATACTTCAACATAATAAATATGGTAGGTCCACAGATAACATTAACTCAGTCATGAAAAGCTGAAAGCTTTTCTTCTAAAATCAGAAACAAGACAATGAGAGGCTCACTCTCACCATTTCTATCCAAGGTAGTACTGGAAGTCCTAGCCAGAGCAATTAGGCAATAAAAATAAATAGAATGCATCCAAATCAGGAAGGAAGTAGTAAACCTGTCTGTGTTTGCAGATGACATGATCTTTTATATAGAAACCTCTAAACATTCCACCAAAGAACTTTTAGAACTAATCAATGAATTTAATATAGTTGTATGATAGTAAATCAACATACAAAAATTAGTTTCATTTCTATGCAAACAGTGAATGATCTGAAAACAAAATTAAGAAAACAATCCCATTTACAATATCACCAAAAAGAATAAAATATTTAGGAATAAATTTAACCAAAGAGGTGAAAGATCTGTACACTGAGAACTATAAGACATTATTGAAAGAATTTGTAAGACTAGTTGATAGATGTCCTATTTTCATGATTTGGAAGCATTAATATTGTTAAAGTATTCATACTACCCAAAGGGATCTATAGATTCAGTGCAATCTCTCTTGACATTCATTTTTTATGGAATTAGGAAAACAATCCTAAAATTTGTACAGAATCCCAAAAGACCCTGAATAGTCAAAGCAATCTTCAGAAAGAGGAACAAAGCTGGAGTCATCACTGTTCCTGATTTGAAACTGTAGTACACAGCACTTATATTCAAAACATTTTGTTTCTGGTATAAAAACATACACATAGAGAACCCAGAATAGAGAACCTAGAAGTGGACCCAAACATAGAGTCAACTAATCTTTTTTAAGGGTTCCAAGAATACATGGGGAAAGGATAGTCTCTCTTTAGTAAATGGTACTGGGAAACCTGAAAAATATATTATCTTGAATGTTTTGATTTTCAAATTCAATATGTAACAACTCAAAGATTAATAATTCCAGTGATTCCTTGAGTAAACTGTTTTTCCAATAAGATCACAATTTAGTAAACTAATAATTTTGACTCTCCGAATGCTACCCTGGTGGTCTGAAAAATGTGTTTATGTGCCATGCATGGAGAATGATAGATTGATTCCAAAAGGCTAATTTTCAAAATATATGAATGTTGTGAAATTGTACCTATTTTCCCTACGTGTTTCCTAA
Source organism: Delphinapterus leucas (assembly GCF_059928025.1). Taxonomy (NCBI): domain Eukaryota; kingdom Metazoa; phylum Chordata; class Mammalia; order Artiodactyla; family Monodontidae; genus Delphinapterus; species Delphinapterus leucas. Next base: position 15,673,834 of record NC_143130.1, on the reverse strand, counting down.
ATATATTTTAGAGCACACTTCCAGATTTTCATAACACAGAAAAAAAAATTATGCTGTAATAGCCTTATGTAGGAGAATAATGGCATGGAAGCTACCTAAATGTCCATCGACAGATGAATGAATAAAGAAGATGGGATATATATATATATATATATATATATATATATATATATATATAAATATAATGGAATATTAGCCATAAAAAAGAATGAAATAATGCTATTTGCAGCAACATGGATGGACCTAGAAGTTATCATACTAAGTGAAGTAAGCCAGAGGGAGACAAATATATGATACTGCTTATATGTGGTATCTAAAAAAAGAAGATACAAATGAACTTATATACAAAACAGAAATAGACCCACAGACATAGAAAACAAACTTACCATTACCAAAGGGGAAAGGGGGGGTAAATTAGGAATTGGGATTAACATATGCACGCTACTATATATATAAATAGATAACTAACAAGGACCTACTGTATAGCACAGGAAACTATACCCAATATTTTATAATAACCTATCAGGGAAAAGAATCTAGAAAAGAATATATATATATACATATTTATATGTATAACTGAATTACTTTGCTGTACACCTGAAACTAACACAACATTGCAAATCAGCTATACTTCAATTAAAAAAAAAAGACTTCCTTCAGTTTTTTAAAACATTATTTAGAATTTCTTAGAACTCCCTGCTAATTCATTTCCCCAGCATGCATTTTGGATAGGAGACATCTCTCTTTTTTCTGAGTTTATACCATCATCAGGAAATTTCCATGAAAAATCAATACATCAGAACTTGTTAATAGAGCACCCTATATGCAGGGTCATATTCGCATGTCAGCAAGGAAAAATATTTGAGCCATGCTCAGTTGTAGAGGTTGCTGAATGAAACTGAGAAAGAAGGGACACTTTATTACAACTATTTTGAAGAAAACTCAAATGATAGCTTCTAAAGAGGTTTCAACTCTTATAATACTGATCATACTCCTGCCCTGCTGAAAGGACAATTTCTAACAAAGGGAACACAATGAGATTCTTCATCATTTCTGCTCTCACCTACACATCACATTTTACTTACATTTAAATGAGGGTCTAGGTACATAATGAGAAGTAACTGTTTCACACAAATACCTATTATCTGATGTTTTCAGCAGCCTTTATTGGTGGTGCACCATATCAGAATCATAAAATACTCCATTTTGAATTATTTAACAATAAAATCAGCTCAAGCACTTTCTCAATGAGTATTTGACCGAGTTGTACTCTTGAACCTCCAGTATTAAGAATTTATTACTTCACGGGGTTTTTCCATCCTATCTTTGGACACACTGACAGAAAATATTTTCTTATTCAGAATTGAAATCTGTCTCCCTTTTGCTTTCCTCTTGGAGGATTGAGTTTCTTGGCATGGATTCAATGTCAGCAGCGGTCACTGATAAGTATTGCAAAAAACCTTGTTTAATGCAACTTATTAATTCTTTGGCACCACAGGAACCAGTATTTACAAGCTTCTGCTTACTTTTTCCTGACATGACCTTGTTTTCTGAAGTATATCTTTGTGTATGAGGTAGGCCCTCAGGAGGAGAGGACATGGGCTTTCAAAGAAAATATTCTTTGGCCAGACCTCTTAATGTCACAGAACTTTCTGACTAAATCTGAAAGAATAGTGTAGTGTTCTGATAACATCTTTCAGTAATAAAGAGATTTTTCCCTGATGGATTTTGTGAAAAGATTTTAGAAATCTTATTCATAATCATAATTTACTTTTTCATATGTGGGATATACCTTTAAATCCTAGGTGATGCATCATTTTTCAGTACTTCTAGGGAAAATGTTTCATAAGTTATGTTGCAAATAAAATAGGACCATATTTAATAATGTTAAGTTGATCCCACTTTTTGGGAAATTATATACAGAAATGCTAAAAGTATAAATTATTTATGCAGCCTCATGGAACATTTTTCTTCCAAGTGTGTAGAGTTTGCTAGAATTTGCATTGAAAGGTTTTGAATAGAATCTGCTGGCTTGAAGCCTGTGGAAGCAACACTCATAGATCTGTTGCTTACTGAACAGCATACTAAATCTTATTTTACAATCTTAAGTTTCTCATGGGCTATGTTCTTCCACTGAATGCAAACATAACCATAGCTTTGTGTGTCAGCTCTTCAGCACATCCTGATCCAAAGTGATGAGCTTGGTTTCTGGTGTGAAGAATGTGTGAGTAGAGAAGGGAAGAAAAGTTTAGGTAAGGAGTATTACAAGAATGCAAGGTTCAGAAAGCAAGTCTGATTTCTTAATAAATCCATTATTTAAATCCTACTCATTATGACTTACGTAATACTAAATGGCATCTAATATTTTTGACCCTCCAAAATTACAGTAGAATATTAATATGGGTCATTAAACATTGGAAATATACTTTATATATATTATTAATATATATTATGGGTCATTTAGAAAGTGATAGAAATTAATACATGCTATAGTAGTATCCAAAATATTTATATAATCCATGCTGAAAAGAAACAGAGAAAGAGAAAGACAGACTTGGGTTGTTGGGTTTAACTTTTTAAAATTGCTGATCGGTTGGTAAAAGAAAAAAAAAAAGAGTTAGAAAAATAGTAATTATGAATGTTTTAATTCCAGTGTGTCTTATCCCTTTTCAGTCTTTGGCCCATTTGAAACTTCGTGTAACTATGCTTTGGTTTGTTTTTGTCTCTGGTTTGGTTTCTTTTTGTCCCTGGTGTTGCATATTATGATCCATTTGGGTCCTTTCTACTCATGCACACTTCCAATTCCAAATCCTGCCATAGCGAGGCTGTACGGATGAGGGGCTCTGAATGGGGTTGAAATCTCAGTTGTGAGGTTTATTTGCCATTTTGGAATTTGCGCAAAAGTGCTGGCTATGCTAACAGCTGCCATGCTGGTCTCTTTTCGAGAAAGTTTTAGACTACACTTGTGTGAAGCTGCAATATGAGGAAAAGTGCATTCGATTATCAGGGCAGAATTATTTTGCTAAAAACTATTCTCTAGGTAGCATACTGGATATGTGTCTTCTTCTTCAGACAGTGTCTGTGTATTAATCTGGATAAACAAAAGCAATAGTTTATTCCCCTCTGATGTGTCGTTCACCCTCTAGGAATAAACTCTATGAAATGTCTTTCAAACGTGCTTTTCTCTGCTGATACAAACTTATTTTAATCATGTGTAACATTTCAAAATTGCCTTTTCTTTGCAACTGTTTCTTTTTTTGATTTTTTTTTAACAGTATAACATATTGAACCAAATAGTTTTGCTTACTTATATTAATGACGCATGATTTTGGCTTTTATCTTCAGTAAAAAATCAATGTGTCAGCGCTGGCCAAGAAAAAGGTATGGGACCTCTTTGTAGTTCTTTGTCAGGTGATTGCTTTACCTTGATTTATGCCTTTAAACTTTTTCGCATTCAGCAGAAAATATCGTGTCGGTATCTGTGAGAGCAAAGCGATATATACCAATTTATGCTCTAAGTGCAGCCTCCTTCCAGAATTGTTTATAGAATGTATCAGCTCACAACAGATTAGGGACGCAATGCCTTCTTCCTTCTTAAACATGTCAGATTGATGATTTTGGTTCAATCCAAATTTTTATATTAAAATTTTTAGTAAAGTGTTCCTTTATTCTAGTGCTGCCCAGAATTTCGGTGTCTGAAAAGAAACTCAGTATTCTTGGTCTTCGCAAAATTACCCCCTCTTTTATCAGGCCTGCCGTTTCGAACTGCTCTAGGACGTGTACGGAAATTATTTTCAAAGCAGCATTGTCAGCTATGGCCAAACTGAAATCTGATTGTAAACTTTCTTTTTTTCTTTTTTTTTTTTTTTTTTTTTGCGTTACGCGGGCCTCTCACTGCTGCGGCCTCTCCCGCTGCGGAGCACAGGCTCCGGACGCGCAGGCCCAGTGGCCATGGCTCACGGGCCCAGCCGCTCCGCGGCATGTAGGATCCTCCAGGACCGGGGTATGAACCCGCGTCCTCTGCATCGGCAGGCGGACTCCCAACCACTGCGCCACCAGGGAAGCCCTGATTGTAAACTTTTGAAAGCTAATTTCTTGAAATAGAATTCAAGAAATCATCTTCCAAGTAACTTTTTTTTTTTTTTTTTTTTACCCAAACACCCATTCTGGTTTGCTTTGTCATGTCATTATTTGTGTTGGAAACACAATATTTCATTGTTACCATCTTGAACTTTTTATTGAACTTAATAATGATTAGGCCCATTTTGCACTTGTGCAGAAGGTCTTCTTTACATTTTATGATATAAAGCCTTCTGCCAAGGGGAGGAAAAAAAAAACATGAATAAATGTAATTCTTAAAAACATTTAAGGTTAAAGATGTTTACTGATCCCTGAACCAGTCTCCAGGAGGATTAAGGGTGGAGAACGAAGATGGAGAAAAATTGTAAAAATGGTGAAAAATAGAAGTCAGTCCCCATAATCCCAAACTTACGATCTATTGGGGAATTCTGTGAAGTTCCTAAAGCCTTTACGCTGAATATCTGACAAAGGACTTTTTTCTTCCCAGTTTCTCTGTGAGTTGCTGTCTATGGAAATTTTATTTGCATTTGGAAACTTTGAAATTTTCGGGACATTTGAGAGGTTTGTAGAGACTATGATATTTGAAATGAGGACTATTCTGGAAAATCTGGAACATGTGTCCTTGTATATAAATACATCCTTATCAGGTATAGGCTATTTGCATACTTCTGTGTCTCTGTGCACATATGGATATGGGCAAATGCATATAAATATATTTTCTATTATTAGCAGGATTACTATGGTTTTCATTTGTATGTATCATAACTATGATCATCCTTTTAACTGCAGGGCCCCGTTTATTGCTTCAATCAGCACAGGGCAGTCCTTTGCCCACTGTGTTCCTGGCTGTAACTTCATCTTAATTATAACACAGTCAAAAGCAATTAAAATATACTAGGAAGTGTCCAAAAAGCTAGGGGGCACCCAGGCTCTATCTTAGGATAAGGCTGTATTTTTCTTTATCAACTACGTTGTGTAACTACTTGTTTTTACCTCCAGGACTCTATTGCCCCTCCTATGTCATTGTCCCTGACTTTCAGATCTTTGATTTGGTTACATTTTACGATTTATTTTTGCTACTTTCTTGGCTTCTCTGCTCTCATAGGCAGTGGCAGCTTCCTCTATAACTCTTGGCATTATCTTTGCTCAGATAACTGCTAATGATCGAGGTAGGTGTATTACGTGTCATTCTATCTAAGTCAACTTTATGCATTTGGAACTACAATTCCTAGTGTTATTCTTACATTGCAAATTATAGTGCTATACTGCTGCCACAATTTATGCGGTGCTGGAGAACTTTACATTGACTTGGAACTACTATTTGGTGTAAAATGAGTTAATTTTAGTTTGCGTTTTCAGTAGCTCAGATTTAAGTGGTAATTTTGGTACAATAAATTTAACTTTTACTCTGTTATAAAGTGAATTCAGGCTATTGAAGAAGATGTAATATGCACTTTAGAGTAAAATTGCTTAAGTTCAAATCCTGGCTCTGTCATTTATTAGCTGTGTAGCCTTAGGAAAACTATGTAACCTCTCTGTGCCACAGTTTCTTCACCTGTAATCAGGTATAATACTAGTACTACCTTGTATAGTTTTTTTGAAGATTACATATATTCATATATACATATATAAGACACTTAGAAAAGAGCTAGGCATATGGTAATTACTCAAATGTTAGCAATAACAACAGCTTTAATGTAATAATAATAAATATGAGTTATTAAGTTTAAAAATAAAAACTGAAGTGTGTCACTGAACTAGAATAACATTATATGATCTTTTTCTCCTTTCTAAATGGTTGAGGAGATAAAAGCCTTTTCCTCTATCTTTGTGCCTAATTCTTCTAAATAAATAAAGGCATTTCTCCCCTCCTGGTAGCCAGCACAGACTACCTGTTCTGTCTCTTATCTTGTAATATAATGATAGAAAGTCAAGGTAAAAATAGTACTGAAATAAGAAGGATAAAATGTAAATAATTCTGATAATTTTCAAAAAAATATTGGCATGATATTCTCAAGATGATGGTGTCCTGTAGAATAAAATTGTTCATGCATAAATTAATTAATTTTCATTAAATAGTTGTTAACAACTGTACAGAAAAGTTTAAGCATTTACATTAAGGTTAGGATCAGGAAATTGAGCTTGATATCTACTATTAATAATACTATGCATATTTAATAATATTAATACTATTTTAACTTTATATTATTAAACATTGTTATTATTTATTTTTAAAATTTTTATTGGAGTATAGTTGATGTACAGTGTTGTGTTAGTTTCAGGTGTACAGCAATGTGAATCTGTTACACATATACATATATCCACTCTTTTAAAAATTCTTTTCCTATATAGGCCATTACTAATAAGGACCTACTGTATAGCATAGGGAACTCTACGCAATACTCTGTAACAGATCCAACCTTTATAGTCACTATTCACAAAATTTCCTGACATACTCCCAGGACTGCTACTGCCCACTGACAGAAGGTCTGCCTATATTCAGTCCAAAGGTGGTGGCATCTGTGGATGCTGCCAAGGTGTAGGACGCTGAGCATCTTGATCAGTCTGAGTCCTGGGAAGGGGGAGAGAATTAGCTTCTCTTTTTCCCTAACTCCGTATACCTCCATGTTATATTAATAATGATTGCTCTCTAGAGGTTCCTAAACAAAAGAAAACAAAAGCAAAATGTAGCAAGAGGCAAATGTTCAAACAGACTTTGAGTGTTAATACATAGATTTTAATTTAACTTTTCAGTATCTGTCACTGAACAGAATAGATGATGTAGTTTTGATTCACTGGCCATGAATTAGCTCTGTCCACACAAAGTTTCTCATGAATAGTTTGTTGCGGACACTGTTGTCCATGACCCAAATCTCCCTCAGGACCGCAGCGCTCCTCCCCTAGCTGCTGGGACTGCGGGCAGCTAATGCCTCTCAGCTGATTCTCTCTCTAGAAATTGCATTCAAGAGAGTTGACTTGCCAAGGGGATGCCTCCCCTTGAAGACAGCCCGTATCTGCAGTATGGTCAATGCGGGCCTAAAAGCTCAGTACTCTTGCCTCAATGTAGGACAACTCTGAAGGACTGTCCCAGTTCCTGGGCTCCCTGTTGGGCTGGCTGAGGCCTCTCTTGTGACTGCATCACAGCTCAACTGCTCCCTCCACTCGGTCCTTCCTCCCTGACTCCCCTCCGGCTGTTGGTTCCACGTGAGTTCCCCAGGAAAATTTCTGTACCCAAATCTCTGTCTCATATCTATTTTAAAGGGAATCTGCCCTGAGACCTATTTCCATGAGTTCTGGCCGTAACCCTAATTAGTCACAGAAGCCCAAAGCCAAATCATGGAGCTTCTCCATTTCTACCAAAGCTTTACCCATGTAGATATAAAACAAAATAATTAACCATGGCTAATATTAACTTAACATTCTATGTGCCAGGTGCTGTGTTTTTATAATCTCCCCAAAACACTAAGAGGAGGGTTTTATTCTTTCCTGGAGAAAATAGGATTGTTCAGTAAAATGTAAACATTAGAAGTAGGGCGAAGGACATAAGGGCAACACATTTTGTGTTATTTTTGCATCTTTTCTGTAAGTCTAAAATGAGGTCAAAATAAAGGAATTTGAAGACATTGAGTAGTAGAACCAGGTTTTTAAGATTGCAGTGTGGCTCCAGGGTTCAAGTTCTTAAATACTAACATAAATTGCCTTTAAAGCAAAAGTTCTCTTGGACTCAAACCAGAGCAAAGTGACACGATTGTGTGCCTTTTTGCACAGAGTGAAATGGGTGTTTATCCAGACAACAGGTAGCTAAAATATTCTGTTGTGGATAAAAGTTTTATATAAATTATCAGTCTAATATTAGCCCTTAGATTATAGTTACCTGAAAAACAGGGATGGATTTCTTGTAATTTTTGCTGTATCAGCCAGAATTAAAAGCACATATGCAAGCATGAAGATGAATTTCGGTGAATACAGTCTTGTCAATATCCAAATAAATGAATATGTGACTCCCACTCTCTTCCCTCTCGCTTTTTCAGTGTTATAAGGATAGAGTTAAATGGTTCAGGCAGTCTGCTTGTCCCCCTGCAATTTTAGTTAGTAGCACCTTATCTTTAACACTTTGTCATCTTTAAGCTGCTGCTTATTTTTCCTCACAGACCCCAGTTCTTGGGATGAAGAAGAATCGTTGTGTTCGAGTAAGACCATTCTATTAAAAAAAGCTCTCCAAGAAACTAAAAGAATTTAGCTAGAAACAAATATGCTTCCTACTTATTTCCAGCATGGTGACCCTTTGTATTTTCATCACGTGTTAGGATGAAAAATTGATTATAGTTAATATGAAGCATAGTCTAATGTAATGAAAAACGAGATTGTAACGAAAAATGAGAATAACGTTATGAAAGTCAATTTGCTTCAAATTGAAGCTTTGGATTAAAATGAATTAGCTTATATTCCATCATGTTTACAAAGAATTTATCTTATTTTTTTCAATTTGTTCCCTTTTCAGGGATAAAATACCTTTGTTAGAGCTTTTCCTGTTAGATTACCTGATTAGTTATGTTCAATTATTTTAAGATGGTTTTTATATGGAATTTTCTCATTTTGTTTTTAATAGATATACATATTAGTTATGCTGTTATGCTGAGTTTGATATATTTTGCTGTACGTGTAAGATGAATATAATTTCCCAACTTTAATTTTTAAAAATACTGGGGAAACAATGTGTTTAAATGGAAATAACCTCAAACCAGGAATTAAAATACCTGGATTCTAAAGATGAAATTTTCCATTAAGGGACCTAGTGACTTTATGGATGTTACTTAATCTTCTAATTACCTAATTTCTCATCAGAATAATGAAATAATCTATAAGTTGTTTCTAATTATAAAATTCTATAAATTCCACTTTTTCACAATTGACCGAACTCTACAATTCTTCTTGCATGTTATGAGAGTCACAAAAATCCTTCTTAAGAAACTAAAATTTAGTTTTATCGTATATTAAAAAAGCTTTCCTAAACTTTTATTAAGCTACCATGAATTTCAATTATTTTTGAGCCCCTGAAGCGCATTTAAGATCATAGTTTATGTTTTTACTTTCAGATAATTCAAATTCTACTGATAGCAACAGCTCTACTATTGTATATTTTAGAGATGGCCATTCGTTCCTCTCTCTCTTTTTTATTATATACTGAAAGTAAATAATGAAATAATTTCCTGATAGAAATGGAACATAAACAGCAGAATGAACTTTCGAGCATAATCTCCTTCTGTAAAATTTAACTTTTTTTTTTTAAAGTGCTCGTTCATGTCTGTTGATTTATCATTTGTTCACTGATATTAGGCCCTCCATTGCCCTAGGCCCTGTGCCACTTGGTGTCGATACAGACACAAATAGTAGATGGTCATCGTCCTCATGGAGCATACATTCTAAAGGGGACAAAGCGAGAAACTCAAGCAAATAATGACAATAAAAATGATTTTTTTAAAGAGTGACATCTGACCCGGGTATGGTGATATCCAGGAACGTGTTGTATGACTTGGGTCTTACAGTGTCTGTAGGCGATGGCCCATGTTGGGGCTGGGGGTCAGGAGTAAGGAGTCACAGGAACCTATGCAGATACACACAGACGAGAAGCAGCATGCTGCAGTGAAGAACCGCTATGCTGATCTGTAATTCGTGGTGCATAAAGCTTGAGGCAGAGAAAGGTAGACAGAAGCCAGGTCAGGGAATGACTCATTTGTCATGGTCACGAATGAGTACATTGACCTAGAGCTGATGGGCACCACTGAGGTTTTAATCAGTTAAGTGAAACAATCCTAAATGGCTTCTAGATACATCCCTCTGTTAGTGATGTTTGAAGTAGGGCTTACCATTAAAAAACTGATAATAAAATTTAAAAAAAAAAAATATATATATATAGTTTAGTGTAGGTAGGAGACAACCGGGGCCTAAGCTAGGAATATAAGCTAGTACAGATGGAATGAAAAAGATTCAAGAAATATTTAGAAAGTAATGCCACTGAGGCTTGTATGTGTCGTGTGAATGACGGGGAGTAATCAGAAGTAATTCATGATTCTGGCGGGAACAGCAGCAAGAGCCATCTGTTGAAATACAGAACAGAGGGTGAAAGAGAGGGAGCTTTAGGGAGAAAGATGAGTTGTTTAAAGACATTGTAAAACTTTGAGGGACGTCAAAGTAGAAAGGCTCAGCCAGTGGTTGGGGGAAAAAAGAAAAACAGTCTGAAGTTTAGGGAAGTATGGAGTGAAGGGAGGTTTGGGATAATCAACATATCAGTAGTGGTTGAAAATAGAGGATTGATTCATCCAGGGAGGGTGTTTAAAGTGGGAAAACCAAAGAGCAGATAGCAGAATTAGGTGACTCATCATTGTACTTAAATAGTACTTAATGTATGGAGATATTCTTGAGAGATGCACATCTGCATCTCTTATAATACAAAGGAAAAAATTTCCCAGTTCCCACTTAAGGACACCTGGGCACCACTTCTCACTCTCTCAGCCCCACCTTTTATTTTAGCTTCTGCTGTAACAGTTCTGTGCAGGCTTCCACCTTGGGCTTGGACCACTTGGTGCAGGTGTGATAGGACAACACTTGCCTGGACCTGCCCACAACCCACAGGCTTCTGTCACTTAAGAGGTGGGATATTCCTGCAGGTGCAGCCCCGAAGTGTGGGGAAGTTCATGCCCTGGGGGCTCACCCGTGACCAGTAGGGGATGAAGCCCTTCCCTCCTCCCAGATTGACGGTTCTTAGACTATTCCATAGAGCTCCTCAAAAGGCCCATTAGGTTGCATCCCAGTGATAGCCAAGTTGATAAGTCATCCTTATAAGCAGCCTTGCTTCCTTCCATGTCTCACTCTGCCCCTCATTCTTTCTTCCTGAGCTAACTTCTCAACATATGTCCTTTCAGTATTTAACCTTATATTAGGTAAAATACATTGATATTCTATTTATATCTCCAAAACCTAGACTCCTGCCTCTAAAACCACCAAAAGCACATAAAATGGAAGGTTACTATATAGAAAATCTGGCTTTACAGGTTAAGCTATAATTTTCAAAAATACTTTAAAATCTTATCACGGTTATGCCTTTCCTTTTTGTAAGCTTCACCTAAAAGAAGGGTTCACCCAAGGTTATACCTAAGAGTAGAGTATATAAAATATATTTTGCATTTCAAAAGTTTATCTGAGACTTTTAAAATTGAGAGCATCTACAAATATTCCTAACACAGTTTTTTTCTGGTTTTGGATCTAAATTGAACACACAACTTTTTAACTTTGATAGAAAGGAAATAAGTTTTCGAAAAAAGGCAAGTTCAAAACAGTTTAGCCTAAATTATTCAGGATTAAGTGATTTAAGATATTTTTATATTTTTAAATTATTTACTTAAAAAATGAAAGGCTGTGAAAGGACCATTCAATTGTTACTGATTCTGACAGTCAAAACAGTTTTAATCTATACCAGGGGTTTGCAAACTTTTCTCGTCAAGAGCAAGGTAGTAAATATTTTAGGCACCATGAGCCATAGGGTTGCTCTGCTCAACAGAGTCATGGTAGAATAAAGGCAACTTAGAGACTTAAAAAAAAAATTGAGAGGAAAAAAATTGGTATGGCTGTGTTCCAATTGAGAAAACAAACTTTTTTTTTTATGAAGCTTCCAATTAAAGAAAAAAAACCTTTATGACTTTGTTGAACCCTGATCTTTATAATATGCCAGTATGGATTCCACAAGATCATTATATTCTTTCAATATTATAACAGAAATAGGATTATTGTTGTTGTTGATCTTAGAAATTGTATGTCATCCTTAGACATGATTCTTTGTTTTGTTTTTGTTTTGCCACATTACCAATTACCAGTTTGAACATAACTTTTGAATATTTCCAAGCATTATGATTTGTTTAGGTTTGTTTAAAAGGCTGCATAATTAGAAAACACTTTCAGGCCTTTTTTCTCTTACCCTGTAGACAGATCATACTGATTATTAACTGAAAGATATATTGGGAATTGTATCAAGTCTTCCCAATCATCTAGGTTTAGGAGTACATACTAAAAACAAGCTTGGAATACAAATGGTCTTCTGCCAACTCAGAAGGCTTGGATGTGAAGTAATGGTTTTCTGATGAGGTGAAAACAAAATATATGTTTTCCAAAGGCTTAATAGAAGAGGCTGAAAAGAGGTCACTCACACAAGGATGGAGGAGACGCAAAAGAGCATGAAAGTGAGGGGTTGACAGGGCAACCTTATTTTTAACTCTCAGATTCTTATGAATTATATGGAAGTGAATGTCCTATCCTCAAATTACGCCAAAGGAAACACTTTTAATAATCTGTATGGTATGACTTTCCATTCTCTTATCTAAAACTCTGTCCAAAACTGTCTAGTTTTTAAAGAATAGTCTCTTTAACCCAAGGTTTAAGATGTTAGGTGATATTTATTTTTGTATTACCACATCACACCATGACGTTTGTACGCATGACTTACTACATTTATTCCTCTATTCACTGCTTCCTCAGGTGTCTTACCTTCCCTTGCTTGCTTAGATAATTTTATGTAAAATTAATTTTTAAGAGATTAGTGAGAGGTGAAACTTTGGTTTCCATGGGATTCAAAATTAGGAGGGCTTCAGGGCTCATGACTTCTGTTTTTAAAGGCCGTTGCTTACTTGCATTTTCTACAGAACCAGCAGATATGTCAACGTGCAATTCAGAAAGCAAACTGCTTTATATGTATATTTAGATTTTAGATTTACTTTGAGACTTAATTATTGCAAAGTTCATCTACCTACCAGAAAAAATGTAGACTAATGGTTTTGTGTCTTGGTCTCTTTAACACCTGTTGAAAACGTTGTGTCCTTGGGTGTGAGTTAAGAACAAGGACAGCTGTCCCTGTCCTGTGCATGCCTGTCTGTACCTCCTGCAGAGGCCCCATTGAACCAGGACAGTGAGGACAGGGCAGTGAGGATGGTATCTCAACTGATTTTCATTGCATTAGGGTAACTGTTGATTTGTATCCGTGAACTTGCAGCATTGCCCAGCATACCTTTTAAAATCCTGGAGATGAGAAGCAGGTTTAAATGAAGTCTGTACTAAGTGGCTTGCATATTGTGCTAGTTTTAATTTTGTTTCAACATTGAAATATTACTGTTAAAGGAGGCTTATATTCTGCATAAGCCTGAGTGCTGAGAGCTCACTGTGAGATGCGGTATTATTTTTAGGTATAGCAGAGGTGATGGTAGACACCTAGAGGAATAGATTCTTAGGAAGTAGAAAGAGGGGCGTATCAAAATTGAAAATTTTCTCTCAAGGCTTCAGTTGATATACAGGAGGCTACAAGATAAAACTAAAGCTCTCCAGAGTTTAGGAAAAAGACAGCAAACTTTTCCTTTTGAGAAACAAATCTGTGCGTAATGACATTCTCCTGGTAGCGCTGAGTAGACAGAATCTGGTTTAAGAGGCATTCATATACTATGTCTTATCTCAGTTATTAGGTAGAATACTTTTTATCTCTAAGGCGTGTGTGTAAGTGTCTAAGTTATCTAGCGAGAGATTTTATTTCTCTAGGAATCCACTTTATCCTTTCAAACACAACATTAGGATTAGACTAGTAGTTCTCAAATGTTCCTAATTATCAGAACCACCTGGAGCATTTAAAAAAAATACAGATTCTCAATCTTTACATGTACTATATCAGAAGCCCCAGAGGAGAGTCCTGAGAACCTGCATTTTTAATAAAAACCCTTGGTGATTCTGATGGTAAGACAAGTTTAGGAAATATTAAATGATATCTAAATTAGGTGTCACAGTTATTTCATGTCTGAATTTATTTTAAAAATACCTGGAGATGTACTGTAAGTGTGACTATTCATTCAAGCTTATCTCTTAAATGGCATCAAGAGGCCTATTTTCTCTCTTAAACTGTATTTAAAAACACCAACTTAAATGTAGTTAATAGAAGATAGCTGAATTATAATAAATTATGATGTTTTACACTTCTAGCACAAGCTTTGCTCACTGGTGAAGGTTTTATCAGTTTTTAATTCTGCCAAAGGACACTCTCCCTTTCTATGTGATAGACAACTGACTGTGTTAGCTTTGCTGATACTGTCTCTTCACAATATTCCACACTGCCTTCCCTCTACTGTCTATTCACCAAACATGCTTCTGATCTTGATTTTGTTCAAGATTTCCTCTCCTGATGACCTAAATTTGATGACCTTAATTTGGTGACCAGCTGGCATAGGTATTCAGACACATTTCTAGTTATGTTTTTATTTTACATTAATAAATTGGCATTTTTAGTTTATTTTCAGTTTCTGGAGAAACTGCCTGGGTCACTGAAGACCAGACCCAAGGTGACTGTGTCAGGAAGCAGACACTGAGAGAAGGCTGGCTTGAGACACTAGTGCATGTTTTCTTCTGCTGCAGAATGGCTCGGTATGAAGGAGAAAACCCCGGTAGGAAATTGATCTGGGATTTCTGACCCAGTGCCCTAGAGTCAGTTCTGGTTTGAGGTACTGCTGGAGACTAACTCATCCTCTTAAAAAGAAACCTGGGGACAGAGACTGGACACCAGAGGGCAAGAACGAAAAAGAAAACTTAGGCTTAGCTCCTGTCAGATGTAGACGAGGTGACTGAGTGTGGATATTTTCCTCAGGCAGAACTAGGATGAAAGCTGTCCTGCTGAGCCATCAGAGGGTGCAAAGAGAGAGCTTTTGAGAATACGTTCCCTGTTTTCAAGGGGAAGTGATACACTAATTTGTCAGAAATTGATATTTGATTTTTATTCTTGTTTGTACAAAAAATGCAATGCTTTATGAGTTTAGAAAAAAAAGTGTGCAAAATCATCAGAAGTGAGGGATGTTCTCTATCACTTAGTTTAATATGAAGATGTGGCTTTGTATCAGTGATGTGTGTGTTTGTTTTTGTTTTGCTTTTGACCAACATTGGGAATCCTATTATACAAATGTGTGTAGTGAGAAGGGCTGCTACCCCGTTTGGTGAACATTTTTATGAACAATATATGGCAAAATTTTGAGTACTCTCACACACACACACACCCACACACACACGCACAAGAAAATTGAATTTGCCCGGCCAGACTAGATAACGCACCCAATCTCACAGACTCAAGATCCAGAAAGTTCTTCCTACACATAGATCGACGTGTAAAGATTTTTTACATAGAAAAGCTGAAGAGCTTTCACATTGAAAGCGTAGTTTTTGTGCTAGCTGCCACGTCTTCTCAAACTGAGAAAAAAATTTAAAACTTAAGAAATTAATGACCCTTAGCATGATAGAAAATTTAATAGCTTCATTAAAATATTCTCTTAATATTTTTATGGTAAGAAATAATACAACTTAATAAAGATATTTCTTAAATATTCAAGCATAACTTGGGTTGCAAGGACTTCCCAGGGTGTAAGACACTATGTAAATTTTGCTTTAGATTTCTATAATTAAAATAATCCACTTTCCAAGCAGTTAGGGAGTGATATTTAGTTACTATGTTAAAGAGTTTGCAACACTTATGGATATTCCTGTATGCTGTTCTTGTAATTCTGAGGTTCAGTAATAAGGTCTGTTATATACTTTAGCCTTATCCTAAGCACAAATATCTGTAAAATTATGGATTTTTATGAGCTAGATATTTCCCCCCTAAACTACATTATAATGCTCATTGTGTTAAAGTTAACAATCAAAATACACTCAAACACCATTTTTACTATCCCCCATGGGGATACTTACATTTCCCCCTGTAAGTAATAAGAAAGATAACTATAAAATCAGATTTTTATTTCAAGAAGTCAAATTTGAAGAACAATTAGAAAATGCACATGTATCTGACAATAGCAAATACTTAAAAGATAAATCTCAAATGACATATCATAACTTTTTAAAGAAAAAATGTTATTAAAAGCACTGGTTTCAAAAGCAGTTATTCTAACTAATGTGATACTTTTAAAAATCTAAAATGAAAAAAGTGTTTGCTTTGGAAGAATATTTATATGGGACATTCTCATCTATGCTAAGACTTTGAAATACAAATGACATAATGAGTATTAATGTGCCACAAAAACTTAAAGTGTCACACATATAGAAGATATTTTATTATTAATATTATTACAGTGCTAAACACTTAGTAGGTGTTACATATTTGTAATCAGGATTCATTATTATCTAAATACAAAGAACTACCTGAATTGGTCTTGTATTATTTGCATAGCTTCCCCCATTGTTTAACTCCTATCATTACTATCAGATTAGTAAAAAAGTTTAGAAGCCTAATAAAAGTAGAAGGAAAAATGAAAAGTGAAAATTTGATTAAAGCAGTTGGGATTTTTAAACCAGTCAAGAATGAGACTTTTTTAAAAAAATGTTTTAGACATTATTTTACCAACTGAGCGTATCTGTAGACTACGGGTGAATTATTTAAACTTTCTGGATCTCATTTATTCAAACAGAATATAAAAGTTTTGGATTCTAAATGCTCTGTAAGGACCCATTCTGCACTTAAATTTAAATAATTTAAAAGATCTTTTAAAATGTTGCATAACTGTGCATATAATTGATATAGCTATCAAATGTGTATAGATAGCTTAGAAGAAATCCTCCAATAAATAAACTTTGTATTATTCCAGATAGAAAGTTATGCTTGAGAATAGCTGGAAGTTGAAGGGAAGAAGGGTCTGGAAATGTAGAAGTAAATTTAGGAAAAAGAGGAAAGAAGTTAGCAAAACCATATAAATACAAGTAGGCACTGAGTTGGAATCCAGGAAGAGGGCTGTGTAAAGAAGAGAAAGACACAGGGAGTTGTAAAAGAAAAAAGAATCAGGATTTGTCAACAGTTTAGGTGTATCATATGAAATACTGGGACAAATCAGTATATGTTGCACCTTTTTGTCTCTTTAATAATCATTTGCCATTTGAAATGTGGGCAGTGAAGTATGACATCAAGAGTAACATCTATAGTTTTAGTTGAAATGAGAAGTTTTGTTTTTCCGTAACACAGTCAAGTGCTCACCACGCACTCAGGGTGCTGGGTGACATGTGTACAGCTTTGTGTGTCCCTCAGTGAGCTTCATGTTGCTTGTCCTTAAAATCTCCAAGAAGAGACATTGAAATGCACACATACCGATATAATTAAAAATTGTGAGAAGTTTTTAAAGGAAAATACCTTCAGCTTGAGTGATTAAGGAAGGTTTTTCTGAGGAAGTAATATCTAAACTGAGACTTGAAATGGGATTTTTAATTCACACTCATCATTGGGTGGCTATTATGAGATGCAGAACTAGAACAAAGGACAGATGTGTATTATCATTTGGGTTTAAATGTGTGATCTGATTTTCTCACTTTGGGTCGAGATCAGTTTTAAGAAGCACCTGCATAGAGGTGGAGGTAAATTTGGAGCTTCCTTTCATGAGGAGATTGAGGGGCACGTGATTATTTTTATAAAAAGGCTTACTGTATATTAAAATAATACATTGCAGTTCCACTCCTTTTCCTCTAAATATTTTTAATGATGTGGAGGGTAGAAAAAATGAGTGTTAATTGAAGAAAGAGAACCTTTAGGAATTTTAGTACAGTGTTTCTTAAATGAGAATTTAATTTTGGCACATGTGAACCAACCACTCGGAAAGTATTACATTCTATTCTATTAAAATCCTATTGGAAGAACTTCAAGATGGCGAAAGAGTAAGACGTGGAGATCATCTTCCTCCCCACAAATACATCAGAAATACATCTACATGTGGAACGACTCCTACAGAACACCTACTGAACACTGGCAAAAGACCTCAGACATCCCAAAAGGCAAGAAAGTCCCCATGTACCCAGGTAGGGCAAAAGAAAAAAGAAAAAACAGAGACAAAAGAATAGGGATGGGACCCACACCAGTGGGAGAGAGCTGTGAAGGAGGAAAGGTTTCCACACACTAGAAGCCCCTTCACGGGCGGAGACTGTGGGTGGCGGAGGGGGAAGCTTCGGAGCCGCGGAGGAGAGCGCAGCAACAGGGGTGCGGAGGGCAAAGCGGAGAGATTCCCGCACAGAGGATCAGGGCCGACCGGCAGTCACCAGTCCGAGAGGCTTGTCTGCTCACCCGCCGGGGCGGGTGGGGCTGGGAGCTGAGGCTCGGGCTTCAGAGGTCAGATCCCAGGGAGAGGACTGGGGTTGGCGGCGTGAACACAGCCTGAAGGGGGCTAGTGCGCCACAGCTAGCCGGGAGGGAGTCCGGGAAAAGGTCTGGAGCTGCCGAAGAGGCAAGAGACTTTTTCTTGCCTCTTTGTTTCCTGGTGTGCGAGGAGAGGGGATTAAGAGCGCCGCTTAAAGGAGCTCCAGAGACGGGCGCGAGCCGCGGCTATCAGCATGGACCCCAGAGACGGGCATGAGACGCTAAGGCCTCTGCTGCAGCCACCAAGAAGCCCGTGTGCGAGCACAGGTCACTATCCATGCCGCCCCTCCCGGGAGCCTGTACAGCCTGCCACTGCGAGGGCCCCTCCCTCCCCCCCGGCCTGAGTGAGCCAGAGCCCCGGAATCAGCTGCTCCTTTAACCCCGTCCTGTCTGAGTGGGAACAGACGCCCTCAGGCGACCTACACGCAGAGGCAGGTCCAAATCCAAACCTGAACCCCAGGAGCTGTGCGAACAAAGAAGAGAAAGGGAAATCTCTCCCAGCAGCCTCAGGAGCAGCGGATTAAAGCTCCACAATGAACTTGATGGACCCTGCATCTGTGGAATACCTGAATAGACAATGAATCAGCGCAAATTGAGGAGGTGGAATTTGGGAGCAACGATATATATATATATATATATATATATATATATATTTTCCCTTTTTCTCTTTTGGTGAGTGTGTATGTGTGTGCTTCTGTGTGTGATTTTGTCTGTATAGCTTTGCTTTTACCATTTCTCCTAGGGCTCTGTCCGTTTTTTTTTTTTTAATTACTTACAAATTTTTTTTTTCTCAATAATTATCTTTTTTTTTTTTTTGGTACGTGGGCCTCTCACTGTTGTGGCCTCTTCTGTTGCGGAGCGCAGACTCTGGATGCGCAGGCTCAGTGGCCATGGCTCACGGGCCTACCTGCTCAGGGGCATGTGGGATCTTCCTGGACCAGGGCACGAACCTGTGTCCCCTGCACCGGCAGGTGGACTCTCAACCACTGCGCCACCAGGGAAGTCCAATAATTATCTTTTATTTTTAATTTTAATAACTTGATTTTATTTTATTTTATTTTATCTTTTTCTTTTCTTTCTTTTTGTTCTCCTTTTATTCTGAGCTGTGTGGAGGACAGGCTCTTGGTGCTCCAGCGAGGCATCAGGGCTGTGCCACTGAGGTGGGAGAGCCAAGTTCAGGACACTGGTCCACAAGAGACCTCCAAGCTCCACGTAATATCAAATGGCAAAAATCTCCCACAGATCTCCATCTCAATGCCAAGACCCAGCTCCCCTCAACAACCAGCAAGATACAGTGCTGGACACCCTATGCCAAGCAACTAGGAAGACAGGAACGCAACCCCATCCATTAGCACAGAGGCTGCCAAAAATCATAATAAGGCCACAGACACCCCAAAACACACCACCAGACATGGACCTGCCCACCAGAAAGACAAGATCCAGCCTCATCCACCAGAACACATGCACTAGTCCCCTCCACCAGGAAGCCTACACAACCCACTGAACCAACCTTAGCCACTGGGGACAGACACCAAAAATAATGGGAGCTATGAATGTACAGCCTGTGAAAAGGGCACCCCAAACACAGTAAGGTAAGCAAAATGAGAAGACAGAGAAGCACACAGCAGATGAAGGAGCAAGGCAAAAACCCACCAGACCTAACAAATGAAGAGGAAATAGGCAGTCTACCTGAAAAAGAATTCAGAATAATGATAGTAAAGATGATCCAAAATCTTGGAAATAGAATGGAGAGAATACAAGAAACGTTTAACAAGGACCTAGAAGAACTAAAGAGCAAACAAACAGTGATGAACAACACAATAAATGAAATTAAAAGCTCTCTAGAAGGAATCAATTCAGAATAACTGAGGCAGAAGAACGGATAAGTGACCTGGAAGATAAAATAGTGGAAATAACTACTGCAGAGCAGAATAAAGAAAAAAGAATGAAAAGAATTGAGGACAGTCTCAGAGACCTCTGGGACAACATTAAATGCACCAACATTCGAATTATAGGGGTCCCAGAAGAAAAAGAGATAAAGAAAGGGATTGAGAAAACATTTGAAGAGATTATAGTTGAAAACTTCCCTAATATGGGAAAGGAAATACTTAAGCCCAGGAAGCACAGAGAGTCCCATACAGGATAAATCAAAGGAGACACATGCCAAGATACATATTGATCAAACTATAAAAAATTAAAAACAAAGTACAAATATTAAAAGCAGCAAGGGAAAAAAAAACCAGTAACACATACGGGAATCCCCATAAGGTTAACAGCTGATCTTTCAGCAGAAACTCTGCTAGCCAGAAGGGAGTGGCAGGGCGTATTTAAAATGATGAAGGAGAAAAACCTACAACCAAGATTACTCTACCCATCAAGGATCTCATTCAGATTTGATGGAGAAATTAAGACCTTTACAGACAAGCAAAAGCCAAGAGAATTCAGCACCACCAAACCAGCTTTACAACAAATGCTAAGGGAACTTCTCTAGGCAGGAAACACAAGAGAAAGAAAAGACCTAGAATAATAAACCCAAAACAATTAAGAAAATGGTATTAGGAATGTACATATTGATAATTACCTTAAATGTAAATGGATTAAATGCTCCAAGCAAAAGACATAGACTGGCTGAATGGATACGAAACCAAACCCGTATATATGCTGTCTACAAGAGACCCACTTCAGACCTAGGGAAACATACAGACTGAAGGTGAGGGGATGGAAAAAGATATTCCATGCAAATGGAAATCAAAAGAAAGCTGGAGTAGTAATTCTCATACCAGACAAAATAGACTTTAAAATAAGGACTATTACAAGAGACAAAGAAGGACACTACATAATGATCAAGGAATCAATCCAAGAAGGAGAGATAACCATTGTAAATATTTATGCACCCAACATAGGAGCACCTCAATACGTAAGGCAAATACTAACAGCCATAAAAGGGGAAATTGACAGTAATACAATCCTAGTACGGGACTTTAACACCCTGCTTTCACCAATGGACAGATAATCCAAAATGAAAATAAATAAGGAAACACAAGCTTTAAATGATACATTAAACAAGATGGACTTAATTGATATTTATAGGACATTCCATCCAAAAACAACAGAATACACATTCTTCTCAAGTGCTCACGGAACATTCTCGAAGATAAATCATATCTCAGGTCACAAATCAAGCGTTGGTAAATTTAAGAAAATTGAAATCATATCAAGTATATTTTCTGACCACAATGCTATGAGACTAGATAACAATTACAGGAAAAAATCTGTAAGAAATACAAACACATGGAGGCTAAACAACACACTACTTAATAACCAAGAGATCATTGAAGAAATCAACGAGGAAATCAAAAAATACCTAGAAACAAATGACAATGAAAGCACAATGATCCAAAACCTATGGGATGCTGTAAAAGCAGTTCTAAGAGGGACATTTATAGCGTTACAATCCTACCTTAAAAAACCAGAAACATCTCAAATAAACAACCAAACCTTGCACCTAAAGCAATTAGAGAAAGAAGAACAAAAACACCCCAAAGTTAGCAGAAGGAAAGAAATCATAAAGATCAGATCAGAAATAAATGAAAAAGAAATGGAGGAAACGATAGCAAAGATCAATAAAACTAAAAGGTAGTTCTTTGAGAAGATAAAATTGATAAACCATTAGCCAGACTTATCAAGAAAAAAATGGAGAAGACTCAGATGAATAGAATTAGAAATGAAAAAGGAGAAGTAACAACTGACACTGCAGAAATACAAAGGATCATGAGAGATTACTACAAGCAACTATATGCCGATAAAATGGACAACCTGGAAGAAATGGACAAATTCTTAGAAAGGCACAACCTTCCGAGACTGAAGCAGGAAGAAATAGAAAATATGAACAGACCAGTGACAAGCACTGAAATTGAAACTGTGATTAAAAATCTTCCAACAAACAAAAGCCCAGGACCAGATGGCTTCACAGACGAATTCTATCAAACATTTAGGGAAGAGCTAACACCTATCCTTCTCAAACTCTTCCAAAATGTAGCAGAGGGAGGAACACTCGTAAACTCACTTTACAAGGCCACCATCATTCTGATACCAAAACCAGACAAGGATGTCACAAAGAAAGAAAACCACAGGCCAATATCACTGATGAACATAGATGCAAAAATCCTCAACAAAATACTAGCAAACAGAATCTAACAGCACATTAAAAGGATCGTACACTATGATCAAGTGGGGCTTATCTCAGGAATGCAAGGATTCTTCAATATAGGCAAATCAATCAACATAAACACCATATTAACAAATTGAAGGAGAAAAACTGTATGATCATCTCAATAGATGCAGAGAAAGCTTTCAACAAAATTCAACACCCATTTATGGTAAAATCCCTCCAGAAAGCAGGCGTAGAGGGAACTTTCCTCAATATAGTAAAGGCCATATATGACAAACCCACAGCCACCATTGTCCTCAGTGTTTAAAAGCTGAAACCATTTCCACTCAGATCAGGAGCAAGGCAAGGTTGCCTACTCACACCACTATTATTCAACATGCTTTGGAAGTTTTAGCCACAGCAATTTGAGAAGAAAAAGAAATAAAAGGAATCCAAATTAGAAAAGAAGTAAAGCTGTCACTGTTTGCAGATGACATGATACTATATATAGATAATTCGAAAGATGCTACCAGAAAGCTACTAGAGCTAATCAATGAATTTGGTAAAATAGCAGTATATAAAATTAATACACAGAAACCTCTTGCATTCCTATGCACAAATGATGAAAAATCTGAAAGTGAGATGAAGAAAACACTCCCATTTACCATTGCAACAAAAAGAATAAAATATCTAGGAATAAACCTACCTAAGGAGACAAAAGACCTGTATGCAGAAAATTATAAGACACTGATGATCGAAATTAAAGATGATACAAATAGATGGAGAGATATACCATGTTCTTGGATTGGCAGAATCAACACCATGAAAATGACTATACTACCCAAAGCAATCTACAGATTCAGTGCAATCCGTATCAAACTACCACTGGCACTTTTCATGGAACTAGAACAAAAAATTTCACAATTTGTATGGAAACACAAAAGACCACGAATAGCCAAAGCAATCTTGAGAAAGAAAAATGGAGCTATAGGAATCAGGCTCCCTGTCTTCAGACTATACTACAAAGCTACAGTAATCAAGACATTATGGCACTGGAACAAAAATAGAAATATAGATCAATGGAACAGGATAGAAAGCCCAGAGATAACCCCATGCACATATGGTCACCTTATCTTTGATAAAGGAGGCACGAATATACACTGGAGAAAGGGCAGCCTCTTCAATAAGTGGTGCTGGGAAAACTGGATAACTACATGTAGAAGAATGAAATTAGGACGCTCCCTAACACCATACACAAAATAAACTCAAAATGGATTAAAGACCTAAATGTAAGGCCAGACACCATCAAACTCTTTAGAGGAAAACATAGGCAGAACACTCTGTGATATAAATCACAGCAAGATCCTTTTTGACCCACATTCTAGTGAAATGGAAATAAGAACAAAAATAAACAAATGGGACCTAATGAAACTTAAAAGCTTTTACACAGCAAAGGAAACCATAAACAAGACGAAAAGACAACCCTAAGAATGGGAGAAAGTATTTGCAAATGAAGCAACTGACAAAGGATTAATCTCCAAAACATACAAGCAACTCATGCAGCTCAATATCAAAAAAACAAACAACCCAATCCAAAAATGGGCAGAGACCTAATTAGACATTTCTCCAAAGAAGATATACAGATTGCCAACAAACACATGAAAGAATGCTCAACATCTTTAATCATTAGAGAAATGCAAACCAAAACTACAATGAGATATCATCTCACACCAGTCAGAATGGCCATCATCAAAAAATTTACAAACAATAAATGCTGGAGAGGGTGTGGAGAAAAGGGAACCCTCTAGCACTGTTGGTGGGAATTTAAATTGATACAGCCACTATGGAAAGCAGTATGGAGGTTCCTTAAAAAACTAAAAGTAGAACTAACATACGACCCAACAATCCCAGTACTGGGCATATACCCTGAGAAAACCATAATTCAAAAAGAGTCATGTACCAAAAATGTTCATTGCAGCTCTATTTACAATAGCCAGGACATGGAAGCAACCTAAGTGTCCATCAACAGATGAATGTATAAAGATGTGGCACATATATACAATGGAGTATTACTCATCCATGAAAAGAACGAAACTGTTATTTGTAGTGAGGTGGATGGACCTACAGGCTGTCATACAAAGCGAAGTAAGTCAGAAAGAGAAGAACTAATACCATATGCTAATACATGTATGTGGAATCTAAAAAAAAGAAAGAAAAGAAAATGGTCAGAAGAACCTAGGGGCAAGATGGGAATAAAAATGCAGACCTGCTAGAGAATGGACTTGAGGATACGGGGAGGGGGAAGGGTAATTTGGGACGAAGTGAGAGAGTGGCATGGACATATATACACTACCAAACGTAAAATAGATAGCTAGTGGGAAGCAGCCGCATAGCACAGGGAGATCAGCTCAGTGCTTTGTGACCACCTAGAGAGGTGGGATAGGGAGGGTGGGAGGGAGGGAGATGCAAGAGGGAAGAAATATGGGGACATATGTATATGTATAACTAATTCACTTTGTTATAAAGCAGAAAGTAACACACCATTGTGAAGCAATTATACTCTAATAAAGAAGTTTTAAAAAAATCCTATTATACCATATTGCATCATTTTAAAATAATAAAAACACAGTTTTCCAAACTTTTAAGTCAATAATTTTAAACGTGCATCTCTTTTCTCTCTCTAATATTGATCAGGCTTTTTTCAATTAAATGTATCTTTGTAACCTCCAATCAAATAGGTTCCGTATAAATTCTTAGAACTAGGGAAATTGAGAACTATTTATTTGTCTTCATCACATAATAGATGAGATGTGAAATGGGTTATGTGCTATATGAGTCCTTGGAAGATGCTTTAAAATAACGTGAGTTTGTAGAGTTTCACGTAGCAAATTAATTTCAAATTGATCAACATTTATCCCTTTTTTTTTTTTTAACATTTATCCCTTTTAAAATCCACTTAGGCAAGTTCCACAAAGGCACTGTGAAGAATTAGAGGGGGAAAAAACTCACCCAAATTTTGGCCCTTCCTGTACATCTAAAATGGCTTAGAGAAAAAGTAGCAGACATAATCTTTGTGACTTGCCAACCCTTTAAAACCGTGGAAAGCAAATCAATCTAATATGACCTGAATAACTCAGAGATAATTTTTTTAGGTTTCTTTCATTCAAGATGAATAACAAAATTATGTCTAAATAAAGAAACCTGAATGAAATTTTCAGTGACCATATTTCTTCAACCACATCCTTCCCTCCTTGATTTTCTTTTCCTTTTTTTAAATCTCTACTCTCGGACTTCCCTGGTGGTGCAGTGGTTAAGAATCTGCCTGCCAGTGTAGGGGACAACGGTTCGATCCCTGGTCTGGGAAGATCCCACATGCCATGGAGCAACTAAGCCCATGTGCCACAACTACTGAGCCTGTGCTCTTAATCCTGCTCTCTAGAGCCTGCGTGCTGCAACTACTGAGCCCGCACACCTCGAGCCCATGCTCTGCAACAAGAGAAGCCACCGCATTGAGAAGCCTGTGCACCGCAACAAAGAGTAGCCCCCACTTGCTGCAACTAGAGAAAAGCCCACATGCAGCAATGAAGACCCAACGCAGCCAAAAATAAATAAATAAATTTATTTTAAAAAAAAAAACAATCTCTACTCTTAATATAGCAGAAGCTCTGATGGGAAAAGACCTTGTCGGTGGAAAAGGACCTGGGCTAACAGCAGCTGAGTGGCCATCTCTGAGAGACTCTAACAAGTTACACTCATTCAGTTCAGAATAGTATAAAATGAGGTATAAGAAGAAAGGAGGCTGAATTTAGATAAACGTTTCAATTTACACATACATGAAGGGATCATCATACTCCTACAAATTAAATATATCAGCAGTGTAGCACTGTCCAGCTTCCCCATTGGGAGACGGTTCTCCATGCATTTCTTGTGTCCTGCATTATTCAGCTTCTGAGCAAAGGGTGTATTGCATGGAGTCTACCCTGAGACATTTGCTTACATTCTGGAGTAATTTACCTACCTACTGCCCCTCCCCTTCCTTCCCTCTTGCTTCACCTCCTCCCTCTCCCTCAGATGTGCCAGCAGCCTATAACAGCTAGAAATTCCTAATGTTGGGGTTCTTCTTCTATGGTGCAACCCATTACTCATGCAGGGAAACATCTGGCACTTATGTTTCCCTGTGGGAAGTGGGGAACCAGTGGAAGATACTTCTCTGGCTGATGAGTTTTGCTATCTCTGTAAATCAAGGATCTTGTGTCTTCTGTCAGTAAATGTATATGAAACAGTGGCAGGCTGACGTTAGCTTGCGAGTAGGGTGAAGTCTCAGACCCTTCATGGTTTCTGACCTAACTGGTATGCAAAAGGAATTGCAAACCCAAGTGCCCCTGGAAGCAAGGGATGTGAATTAAGAGAAGTAGTTCAGGTGTAAAATAATTAATGGCAACTGACACTCCGCCTTAGAGTTAGGTGTGATAGGGAGTAATGGGGATTGTGGCAACTACAGGCAGTATCTTCTTGTGAAATATCCTACTCTAAAAGTACTTGGCAAACTATTCTACTTGAAAGCACTGTTTGGGTTAAACTAAACTCATGGGAATTGGGTCATCACCATTTAGTCTCTTCTGTCATTGATGGTGAGAAACTCCAGACTTTTTTCCTGCTTGGTAACCAAGGAAACAGTTGGCACAATACCAAGGTAGACACTCAAAGAAAAAAAATTCTTAGCAATCCATATATTGTAAAGCCTGGCATTAGCGAAGAAGAAATACAGTATTTTTTTTTTCAGATATATACCCAGGAATGGAATTGCTGGGTCATATGATAGTTCTATTTTTAGTTTTTTGAGAAACCTCCATACTGTTTCCCACAGTGACTGCACCAATTTACTTTCCCATCAACAGTGTAGGGCCGTTCCCTTTTCACTGCGTCCTCACCAGCATTTATTTGTATTCTTTTTGATGATAGCCATTCTTACAGGTATGAGGTGATATCTCATTGTGGTTTCGATTTGCATTTTCCTCATGCTTAGTGATGTTGAGCATCTTTTCATGTGCCTGTTGGCCATCTGCATTTCCTCTTTGAAAAATTCAGTTCTTCTGCCCATTTTTTAATTGGGTTATTTGTTTTTATCTTGTTGAGTTGTATGAGCTGTTTATATACATTGGATATTAACCCGTGATAGGTCACATCATTTGCAAATATTTTCTCCCATTCAGTAGGTTGTCTTTTCATTTTGTCCGTGGTTTCCTTTGCTTTCAAAAGCTTTTAAGTTTAATTAGGCCCCATTTGTTTATTTTTTATTGTCTTTGTTTTAGGAGACAGATCCAAAAAAAATATTGCTACGATTTTTTGTCGAAGAGTGTTCTGCCTATATTTTCCTCTAGGAGTTTTATGGTTTCTGGTCTTAGATTTAGGTCCTTAATCCATTTTGAGTTTATATAGGGAGTTAGAGAATGTTGTGATTTCATTCTTTTATATGTAGCTCTCCAGTTTTCCCAGAACCACTTATTGAAGAAACTGTCTTTACCTCTTTTGTCATAGATTAATTGACCATAAGTGCATGGGTTTATCTCTGCCAAACCATTTTCCAAAGTGGCTGTACCATTTTGGATTCCCATCAGTAATGCATTGGAGTTCCAGTTGCTCCACATAGGATACATGCTTTTTATACATTTTAAACAAAATTCCTTTCTTTCAAGTCTTTCTGAAGATGTGTTATATTAAAAATTGGTATATTATGCTGGAATTTCATATTTTTTTCCAAACACAGGTTGGTAAAACTAGGTGGCAGGCTGAGTCAATTCCATTTTTCTTTCTTATGAGTTAATAGAGACTATTTTATTTATAAGTGTGTATATATATGTGTGTGTTAATTATATATATGTTAGGAAATTGAAGATATTTTGGTAAAAATTATGATTAAATTCTGTCTTACATATGTATGATAATAGTTTTCATATCATTTAAATATTTTGATGAATAATTCAAAGTTTCCTAAATATGGAAAAAAAATCTGTTAAGACAAGTCTTTAGAGCCTTATTAATATTAGAGTCTTCGTTTATATTAGAACTAAGATTTCCAAGGTAGTTGACAAGGCCACTCCATCTTTATTTGGAGCATGCACCAGCCCATGAGAAGAACAACTTAGAATAGCTGGATTACTTTAGAAAACTTCCACGGCAGTAGTAGTTCTAATGTAAGTAGAATTGGCCTCTGCAGATAACGCAGGTCATTCAGACCAAACTGGAATTTTCAGTTGCCCTTTCAGTCATTCAGTAAGGGGCTAATGAAACTTAAGAGTAAAATTTGGCATCCCTAATGTCTAGAGCGGCAGTACTGCCTCACATACAATAACATTAGTGTTTTAATACCCTTCCATTTATTGGAAAAACACCAAAAGTGAAAATGGATTTTCCAGAATAGACACACTTGGGTTTGCTCTTTTTTGTGACTAGTTTCTTAGGGTAATTTGCAAAACTTTTTGCAAGACTAAATTAAATACAGGACAGAAGTAAAATTGAACTTCAGCAGTCATAACTTTTTCTCAAGATGTGATTTGTTATCAGGTAGGCCTTTTTTTAATGGCTGGCTTAATTAAATATTCAAAAGAGGCTGAGATTGCAGTTATATATGCAAATTGACATTTTTTTAGTATCTCAGCTTGAAATTATTGTTCACTCTTTCTCAAGAATGCTACCATTTAGAGGCTAGAAAATTGAAGATATTTTGGTAAAAAATTGTAATTAAATTGTGTCTTAGAGCAAGACCCAACTGTCACTGCCTTGGATTATTTCTGTGTCTTCCCTTTGGCAACGAATGCTAGTAGAAGCAATATCAAAATGCTTATCATGTAATATGAAGTAAACTCCAATACAAATACTCCTTGTGTAGATAACATCCACTCAGAAATGCTGCTCACCTGTTGTAGACCATAAATGAGAAAAGTTGTAACTTTCACAAATGGCCAATTCTTTAACTTGTGACCATATAAAGACAACAAAAGGAATGCTTTGGAACAGTTAAGTCCACCTACACACTCAAATGGACCTATGTATGTGTATATATCCCTAAAGTTAGCTTACAGATATTTATATGTACAGGTATGCTTTTCATAGACTTGAGATTCTGTTATATCAATTTTCTATCCCTTCTCATGAATAAACTAAGATAATCATGTGCAGTGTAGTCACGTTGGTAGTGTTTATTTTTATTTATCCTAGTTTTTCCTTTTTCCTGCATCTTCTGAGCTTTTTATTACCATGTCCTGTGTTGTATTGGGATAGACAAATATTGATCCAAAGAATGTATTTGTAATTAGTTAGTGTATTAGTTATTAATCAGTCCTTGCTTACACCTTTTCCCTATTGGTCACCCAACTGCAGTCTTTTTTCGCTATAAAACAGAAGATATTTTATTACAGTATGTTCTGCCAAATTCTGACTGCTGGCTTTTTGTTTATTAGAATAATTGTATGATTTTGTACTGAGTATTCTTTTTGTGTTTTTGTTTTCTCTGCTTATTTCTTTTAATCATGCTGGTGGTGAAAAGAAGGGTGCATTTTATATTTGCAGTGACCCATTTTAAAGCAGTAGGAGACTGCCTGTTCCCCAGGCAGTATTAGGTGAGCTATATTTGCCCATTAATTAAATGAATAAACCTTTTCCAAATTGAGTCATTTCCTCAGTGACAAATAAAGGAGAAAATTCTAGTAATTCTCAAGAAAACCTAGAAAGTTGGTGGAAGATGTCAAGAGGCTTAAGGTCAGTAATTTGACCTTTTAATTATCTTCTTTAATTAGGAATAAATAATGTATGAAACAACTTTTAATGGAAGATAGAATTTGAAAAATGAAATAAAATTTCAACTTCCACATATCGCATTTGTGAGGAAAAATGAAACAAACATATATTCATATAATAGTGGAAAAAAGGAATGTGTTTTTTAAGTTTGAGTTTGCTTAATGTTCTTCATTATTAAATTATAGCAGGATTCCTAGTAAGTATGCAGCATATTTGCATGAGTCTTAAAATAATTCATCATGATTAATTCTATTACAGTAAATCTCAGCCCTGATCACAATCTGCCATGTACTGTAGTGGTTTGTCAGTATTTCACATTTTACTGGAGTTTCAGTGGAACTGCAGCTCCTGTAAGCACCGATGTCATCTGAGTTCACTGTGATTAATGAGGTTCTGAAGGAGATCTAATAACGATTAGCCAGTTCCATAAAATGTTACAGAATAAGGTCGACGGGAGAAAAATTTTAAAGCTCTTCAAAATGTGCATTTTAGAGAGTACCTCTGGCAACAAATTTGGTTTCTTGAAGGATGAAGAGGTTTAACCTTGGAAACAGCTGAACTACTGGGGCAACGGTGGGAAAAGGTTCCGTAATTTGCCTTCAGATACTTAAAGGCTCAGAAGAAAGCAGGACCAGCCTGGAATTAATGGTTGAAAGTTAAAAGGAAGTAGATATCAATCTGATATACTGAAATTTCAAAAAATCAATACTCACCAGAAACAGAATGGGCTTCATGGATTTAATGGGCCCAGTATGGTGTGGAGCTTCCTATTACTGGAAGTATTCAGGTAGAGACAAGATACCTACTTATGGAGACTTTTGCAAAGTATGTTTTTAATGGTTCAGAAGAGAGTTTTCTTTAGGTAAATTCTGAATTCCTTTCAACCATGAGTTTCCAGAAATTAATTTCCTTCATAGTATTAACAAATTTCTTATATTGTTCTTAGATTTCAGTGGAAGCTTCAGTGGGAGATGGCTTCACTGGAGACATTGCAATTGATGATTTGTCATTTATGGACTGCACCCTCTATCCTGGTAAGGAAGGATATTTTAGTATATGAGTTTTTTCAAACCTGTCTACTTGAAAACACTGCCAAGGAAATCAATATTTCATTTCCAGAAATATTCAAAAATACTCTCAGTTCTACTCTATTCTACCAATATATTAACCCTGGAAAAGGTTGTGAATCTTTTCTAGTAATTCGTCTAAAATCTTTGCAAACATAGTAAAGAGGTTTGAATCAGTTGTGTTTGTGTGTTATCATATGCAAAATATTAGGAAATTGTGTCTGAAGTTAAACTGTAATTCCATCATATTTGGTGGGCAGAATTGGTTGCCTTATAATCACATTGTTTTGGAGACTTTAATAACCTCTCAGGTACCTTCAGTGATGTTTTACTCTCGGGCTGCACTTTAAATATTCCTGAGGATTGTTGCCAGCCATTTCCCTTCCAAGTTATGGACCTCTTTCCATTAAAAATCTAATACATATCTTCCAGATTTATATCTCCATCCTCAACCTTTCACCTGAACTCCTGACTTAGATACTAACCACCTACTCAACATCCAAACTTAGATGTACTAGGCATCTCAAAGATAACTAGGGAAAATAACTTAAAACAAACACACCCCAGGGGAAACTCATTCTAGGCAGTGCATAATGATCTAAAAGGGCTGAAATTCAAACTCCTGGGACTGAGGTTGTAGACTCTTTAATTGCATGACAAGAGAAAGCACAGTCTCCTTCCTAGAGTGATCAGAGGCTGGATAATTTAAAAATCAATCACAATAATCCATGTGGAGAGCACTTTCAAGTGCTGAAAACTTAACCTGCAGCCCTGGTCCATCACAGTGTAGTGTTATTGGTCAGAGGAGTACCAGCCTCTCCCCAGACATAATCAGAGGGCTGGATTCCAGTTCTTTCTGCTGTAGCTAATGTCATACCTCTGGTTCTCCACCTCATCATTCTGGCAGGATTAATTACCATTGTCTGTGCAGTGGTTTCTATGAAACTCTGCAGAAAGACAAATGCTTCTCTGGAAAGCCAGCAGAAGGAAATCAGAATTCAACAAGTTTACCTTTCTCCCTCAGTGTCTAAAAGTAAATTCTTGATGACCCATTGCTCCCTCAATCCGACCATTCTTGCACGCCTCCCTGTCTCAGTAAATGATAGTTTATCTCCAGTTGCTGCTTCTTCATCGACAAATCTGATCAGCCACTACCTTCACATATATCCGGAGTCTACTGCTTCTCATTGCTCTTGATACTCTCCCCTTGGTCCAAGCCACTGTCGTCTCTATACAGATTATTGTGGTTGCTTTGTAAATGATCTATCTGCTTCTACCCTTGAACCACATAACCTCTTCTCAAAACAGCAGCCAGAATGATCCTTTTCAAGCTTACGTAAGCTCATGTTACCCTATCATGAGTCTTCCTATGACATCCCATCTCATTCAGAACAAAAGCCAAACTTCTTCCAATAACTTCCAAGGAATAAATGACTGGCCCTCTCATACGGCTCTGACTTTACCTTCTACCAATGTGCCTCTAATTGATGTCTCTCAACTACAAGACCTCTTGGCTGGTCCTTGAGCACTCCAACCCATTTATGCCTCAGGGCTTTTATACCTGCTATTCTGTCTTCCTGGAATGTACTTCCCCCAGATATCCCCTTCACCCCCTTACTTCTTTCTGATCTCTGCTGGAAAATTCCTCTAGTGAAACCTTCTCTCAATCAATCTCTCTCTCTCTCTCTCTCTCTCTCTCTCTCTCTCTCTCTCTCTCTCTCACACACACACACACACACACACACACACACACCTCTTATCTCCTTACCTGACATTTTCTGTCTCCTTCCCCTGTGTTTTCTCCACAACATGTATCCCCTTATAGTCAAATTTTATTTCCACCATAATAATGTTAGTGGCATGAGAGCAGGGATTTTATCTGATCACTGCCATACCTTCAGTAGCATAAACAGTATCTGACACATAGTAATACTCAATAAACATCTATTGGATAGGTGAGTGGATAGGTGGAGAGATGTTTATATATTTTTAAGTGTTTATATATTTTAGTTTATTATTGTTAAAATGTTAATT
Source organism: Delphinapterus leucas (assembly GCF_059928025.1). Classification (NCBI taxonomy): domain Eukaryota; kingdom Metazoa; phylum Chordata; class Mammalia; order Artiodactyla; family Monodontidae; genus Delphinapterus; species Delphinapterus leucas. The sequence goes on along the minus strand of NC_143130.1, from coordinate 15,640,525 downwards.
ACTTCTATATGTAAGACACTATGTTATATGTCAGCTTCTGTTGACAGCCAAATCTCAGTGACTTAAAACCACAAGCATTTATTTCTTACTCTTAAGTGTGTGGTTTGGCGTAGAAGAATAGCAGCATGTAATTCTTGTTCATAGCTCTGTATAATTCTATGTAGTTCCAATCTATGTATCTCTGTTCTGTGGGTCCTGTCTATATGCGACCCAGGCTGATGGACCATGTCCCTGTCTGACACATTCTGTTTTTAAGTCAGAGGGTTGGAAAAAGAAAGCACACTTAAAGCTTTTATTAGGGCATCATGTGTATTCACTTCCATTGGTCAGAGCAAGTCAAGTGACCAAGCCCAACAATGGCTCAGGGAAGTATTTGCCACAGACAGGGAACTTGGCAGGGGCCGAGAATACAGAAAGTCCTTACAAGGGAGGGAGCTGATAAATGGTTACATTAATACCATATATCACTCTGTGTATCATCTCACATAATCCTATTTTCTTTTAAGAGTACAAAATAGTGCCTGGTCCATCACAGGTGAAGACATCTTGAATGTTGAATAGGATGGATGCCTTTGTTATCCCAAGTTTATGGAGCAAACTGAGAAGGAAATAACCAGCCCAAGGCTATCTAGCTATAAAGTGGCAGAGTACAATGTCTGCTTCTTTGGATCATAATGTTTATCACTATTATTATATTGTTCATCAAATACATTAACCGCCCAAGGAAGAGAAAGCAATTTCCATTTTATGGGTGTGAAAAACTAAACTTAAAGAGCATCGGTGGCCTGGGTAAGAATACACAATTGAGGGTAGGAATGAGATTTTTCACCTAAGGGGTCTGATTTCAGGGCCAAATCGCCTCCCACTCTTTGCTTAGGGAGAATGGCTGTGACCCCAGTGGCAGAGGGGAACAAAAAAGAATACGGAAAGGGAACACAAGTCATTGTTGCTACTGTTGCTGCTTTAATTATCCTGCTACATGCATTCTGAGGCTGATGTTTCCAAGGTAGAGGGAAAAGAGCTGCCAGAAACAAGGGCAGAGATGTGAAATATCAGTTACACACCGTTAGTCCCAATTTTCTGCTTTAAGTTTTGGAAGAAAAATATGGAATTTTAAAGACTGAACTGCGTGGTTTTCATGTTGGCTTCATAGCAAAAGAAACTCTGGGCAGAAACCACAAAGCCTGCTGAAGCCATAGGTTTCATAAAGGAAGCTGATGTGATCTTACCATAAGATGAAAACGAAAATAAAAATTAGGTTTTTAATAGAAATATTGCTCTTGATTATCAGTCAGTGTTTTGTCATGGCATCATGTTAGCTGAGGTGGGATCAGTCCGCGGAGGTTCACTTACAGGCATTGATTTGCTTTCAATATGAACATTATCTACAGCATGTTTCCTCCTTGATTAACAAAACAAATAAAAAACTAAAAAAACACAAACTATTGACCTCATGTCCAAAGAGCAGATTTGTAACCTGTAATTTTATTTTTTACTAAAAGTGACTAAAAAGGAGGTGATTATTTCATTTTTACCTATTTCCTCAAAATCAACTTCTCTTTCCCCTACTTCTCCCTTGTTCCTTTTGATGACCTTAGTATCCTCGAGCAACCCAGGATTGAAATACCATAGTCGTCTTTGGCTTTCCCCTTAAACTTTTAAGTTTCCCCTTAAACTCCAAAATATTTCTCACATCTGTTCTACTGTTTCCATTACCTCTGCCATTACCTTGGTTCAAAACGCTGTTGACTCGAATGACTGAGCTTCTTAGCTGCAAACTTTTATTAATTTTCCTCAATAGTTTTTATGCCATAAACTTAGTTTCTTTTCACTTTGTCCTAGACCATCATTACTTGCTCCTCTAGGTCAGGCTGTCTCTCATTTTCTAACTTCTAGTTGTTACTAACAATTTTCAAATCCCTTCTCAATAATGGATTGTATCTCCTTTGTTTCAATACTTTGATGATATAGATTATCATTTTAAATCTAATTCAGGAGGAAAATAGAGAAACAGCTGTTTATGCAAGATTAACTACATTTCTAGGGAAAGTAGACAATGTTAACCATGCAATAGAATCCTATGATTCTTTGCATCAGTATGTGATGATCTTGTCTGTTCCCAGAGTAGATAATGATGTGGAATAATGGCAAAGTTAAATAGCTTTCCCTTCACCTTGAATTAGACCTTCAGAGTAGATTTAGGAAGAACTGTTGCCAGACATTCAGATTTTAAAATATTATCCCAAAGGAAGTATCTGTTTTGCATTATTCCTTCCATCTTCCATCAGAAAAGCAAGGAGTGTGTGTCTTTTAGCAGAATACGTGCAACAGGAGTTTTCCTTCTTGTGTCCAAGATTATTGGTGAGATAGCCGGGTTATTTGGAAAAATAAATCTGTGACGACATAGCATCACAGCACACTGTTTGCAAACTGAAAAAAAATACCTACGCACTTTTCATCGAAGTTAAAATTTCAGAATTCAGCATGTGTATTAGATTTATTAGTTACTAGAACTACTAATTATTAGAATGAGTATCACTATCCAAGGTATTAGTGTTTTTCTTTTCCCAGGAAAGTTGTTACTGAGTCAGTGACATATCTTCCAACTGATGATACCTTAAAATTGAGAAAGTATGGTAACTCTTTAGAGAATGCGTAACAATTTTTATGATGTTCCTCCCCTACCCACCGAATGGTTTTTGTTGTCGTTATTGCTAAACTGGCTGAGTTGATTGAATTTTTGACATCCCTCCTCCTTCACCTCAATATCTCACCAGCTTTATTTGTGCTTGATCAAGTCTCCCTTCCTTCTGCAAAGAGTGATGTTTGTTTCAGTGGCAAAATGTGTGAGTTCTTTTGTGTTCATTTTTCAGGTATCATCTGCAGGTTTTTTGTTTGTTTGTTTTTTGGTTTTTTTGCGGTACGCTGGCCTCTCATTGCTGTGGCGTCTCCCGTTGCAGAGCACAGGCTCCGGACGCACAGGCTCAGCGGCCATGGCTCACGGGCCCAGCCGCTCCGCGGCATGTGGGATCTTCCTGGACCGGGGCACGAACCCGCGTCCCCTGCATCGGCAGGCAGACTCTCAACCACTGCGCCAGCAGGGAAGCCCCACCTGCAGCTTTTTACCTTCTAATACTAAGCTGTTTGGTGTATCCATTACATTTTTCTCAGGATAGTAAATTAAATGAAAGCATTTTGCTTTGAGGTCCTCTTTTATCCATATTTTTCGGAAGGAAATATAGCCTCTGAAGAAAATTTTAGAAATGTTGGAAATATTTGCAGTTCAGTAAAACACTTCAAGGCAAAAATGAAGAAATTTGAGACTCAGTGATTGTAATCTAAAATATTCTGGTTTTAGTGTCTTTGGTGTACTGTCGTAAAGTGATTTAGCATATACCTAGGGAAAAATTTTGCCCGAAGCCTATGGTCCATGCAACTTAGTATTTTATTTATAAGATCTTATGAAAAACCCAAATGAACTTTTTGGCCAATCCAATAAGTTTCTAGAAAATAAAATTCGACAAATAACTGATTTAACCTATTTTAAATTTAAAACTTTAAAATTTTGTCATCTTTTAATTGAAGGAAATGCTAAATACCAAAAGTGGAGAAGGCTGTTGAAATACTTAAATTTTAGCTTGAAAATTGTCCAACTGCTAGTTAAGTCTATTTTTAGTCACTTTCAAAGATAGTAGAATGTCTTTAAATATGGAAAATATCTTGTGCTACCTGGAAAATTTTATTGAATCCATGTGGTAGAGCAAAAATATTTCAAAAAAGAGCTGATTTGCTACTGGAGAAAGAAAAAAAAGAGACAGTGCATCATATGAGGCAAAGAGCTGTGTCACAATTGTTAATAAATCATATCCAAAGAGTAGCTATGTTTCAGTAAAACCTGCTATCCTAGGAAGTAGACCTAGCACAGACACTTTAGTACAATTATGCTAAATATAGTCGTTTCAGCTTGTGGTTATAACCCCAGGTTATTATGTTAAGTGCAATAGGAAAAATAGGAAACGCTTTTCTTCTGGTGCTGTAGATATTTCAGTTTTTTAATTTTTCTGAAGATTGATTATGTTTAAACCTCAAGTAGACATTTAGATTTTTAAATTAAATGTATTTCTTAACATCAGAAGTCACAAGAAAAACATACGCATTGTTACTTGGAGATAAAGAACAACCATGCATATTAGTCAAGTAATTCACACAGTTGTGATATGTCTAAAGCTGGCAATAATTTATCAAGGGCTCAGGATGTTAAAATTTCTACTTGTTTAATTACCAGTGTGGGAATAGCTGTAGGGGGGGAAGTCTAGTATAAAAGAAGTTGGAAAATCTATTTTTACCAGAAAGATTATACTAGGGTAGCATGAAGTATATCATATTTGTTACAAGGAATTCACAGAGCAAGGAATTAGAACATTGAGTCCATCTGGAGCCTGAGTCATCTAGGGTGACAGCTGTGCAGGTGAGTTGGCTTCCCTTTGGCTTAGGGATGTGGAAGAAAATCAGATCAAACCAGACTAATCTCTGCTTCTTGGTGTTCAGTTATTTGCATTTCACCTTTCAATTTTGTCTCATCTGCAAAGCTTTTAGTGTTTTTTTATTTTAAGAGCCTTAATTCTACCACTGCTACCAACTTCAGCGTTTCTAAACAATCATAGGTTTAAAAAAAATCACAAGTTTTGCTATGGAGTGAATGTTCCAATATTCATATGTTGAAACCTTAACCCCCAATGTGATGGTATTTGGAGGTGGGACCTTTGGAAGGTAATTTGGGTTGTTGAAGTTGATGCCCTCATGATGGGATTAGAGCTTTTATAAGAAGTGGAAAAGATGTGAGATCTCTCTCTCTCTGCATGCATGTACCAGGGAAGGCCACGTAAGGACATAACCTGGAATAGAGCCCTCAGAACCCAGCCACGTTGGTACCCTGATATTAGACTTTCAGCCTCTAGAAGTGTGAGAAATAAATTGTTGTCTAAGCCCCCCAGTCTGTGGGATTCTATTATGGCAGCCCAGACTGACTAAGATGGGCTTATTGTTCTAGGTATATTTTACTATTAAGGTTGTTCACAGTTTATATATTTTAAAAATGTGAAGTCTATCCATATACTGTACAAAGTCATTTCTTGTATCACCTGAGTTAAGAGCAGGATTCTTTAATAAGAAATACTGCTCTGAATCATAGCCAAGTAAGACAAACTGACTTCGTGTTCCTTACATGAAAGTATAAACCATCTGTGAGGGTCAGAGATGTGTCAGGAGGCTTGCAGTCCTTGCCATGCCTCAGGCTCCAAACGATGTCTTGGTCTAACCATGTGTCTGGGCTCTGTTTTACTTCTACATGGCAGATCCCAAGGAATCAGTGGCAACTCCATCTTTCCAGTTATACCACCATTTCCAGAATTGGACTTTGGAGTAAGAAACACTTTCTTCCAATAATTCTTTTGGTGCTCTCAAATACAAACATATTACACTTATCTTTTAAGATTCACTAATTCTGGTAGAATAACAAAGAGTAATGAGGAAAGGACAAAGAATTTTAAGGTTTTCCTATTTCTTTTTTAGAGTAGTGATATTTTTACCTACCTGGGATCCAGGTCATTTTACCTGGATCATTTCTGAGATAGAAAATGAGTTGTCTCTATTTTTCCTGAGTATGGACTCATCTACCTCCTTTTTCTAAGATAGCCACGCATGTCTATGATTTCTTCTTAAGTGAGGGACTGTTTCCTAGTATAAATTGAAACCAGGCCTAAAGATGCCGTTAAGACTACTGATTTTAATAATGTGGCAGACCAGATGATCTGGAAACTGTAACACTACATATACCTAGAAATGTCAAATATAACATGCATTTTTTAAAAATGTTAAGCTGAGGTTACAAAAGAGAAATGCCCACATGAGAGAAATAGAAAAATAGAACAGAAAGCATAATGTGATTGCCAGAGTTAGGGAGTAAAGAGAATATAGGATGGATGAGAGGCAGGAAAAGGGGAGAGGAGGGCCAAAAGGGGTATATCATCCCTGGGTGGAGGTACCAGTGGGGTTCCAAAAGAAACAACTCAAAGTTAATCTAGAAGGACTCTTCTACAAACTAGATGATAAAGGATTCTCACATAAAAATCAAGCACAAAAAATTATGGTTGCCAACCTCCAAAATAGCCCCCAATAATCCCCACCTCTTGGTATTCATGATCTGTGGACGAGGCCCCTCCCATATTGAGTAGGACTGACCTGGGTAACTAATGACCCATGTGGCAATGACTGGGTGTAATTCCCAAAGCTAGGCTTCTGCTGTCTTCCTTTGGATCACTCACTCTGGGGGAAGTCAGACACCATGTCTGAAGGATACACAAGCAGCCCTTTGGAGAAAGCCCAGGAACTGAGACCTCCTGCCAACAGTAGCCTAACTTCCCAGGCATGAGCCCCCTTGGAAAGCAGGTCTTCCATCCCCGGTCAAGCCTTCAGATGACTGCAGCCTTGGCTGACATCTTGACAGTAGTCTTATGAGACCCTGAATTAGAACCCACCGAGCTAAGCCTCTTCTGGGTTTCAGACTTACATACGTTGTGTGAGATAATAAGTGTTTATTAGTTTAAAATTCTAAGGTTTGTGGAAATTTGTTATGCAAAAAATAGAAAACTAATAAATAATTTAAAATATTAAAGGACTCTATGCCATAAGAAAATAGCATGATGTTGTCCAAAAAAAAAAAACCCAGAAAATTTTGAAAGAAGTAGCAAATTGGCCATTGTGAAATGAGAAATAAAATCAATGAAATAAAAATCCCAGCAGATGAATTAAATAGCTGAATCAATGCTGTGATTAGTCTTCTGGAGAATAACTATGAGGAAATTTCAGGGAGCAGCAGAGAGAGATAGAAAAGGAAAATGGAAGGGATAGATTTACTTGAAGGATAGATCATAAAAGCTAATGGAGTTCCAGAGAGAGAATAAAGAAAATGGAGGAGAAGCAATTTTCAAAGATATAATGGCTAAGAATTAACATAAGATTTAAGAAGCCTATTCAACCTCATGCATAATATTAGAATAAATCCAGGTCTAGGCTTATGGAAATGAATTAGAAAAAAATAAATGAAAGGGAAGATTATGGTAAAAATAGCCAGAGATTAAAATACAGTTAAAAAAGAACTGCAATCAGATTAATAGATGACTTCACAATAGCAAGAATGGAAGTAGGAAGACAGTTGAAATTATTTTCAAAGTTCTGAGAAAACATAACAGTCTAGAGCAAAGCAAAATTCTTTCAGGAATGGGGGTGAAAATAGGCACTCAGAGCATGACATCCAAAAACAAACAAAAAATGATTTCACTGCACCAGACTCCTACCAAATGAACTATGTAAATGTGAACATTTAAAGGAGACAGAATGAGCTCAACAAGGGCTGAGATGCAAAAGGGAAGAGACAGCAAAGAAAATGGCAAATGTGCAGGTAATTCTAGATATACCAGTGGATGATGAGCATGTGGTATGACCAGAATGTTTATACACTACTGAGAAGTATAGAAATTGATACAATTACTTTTGAAAGCAGTTTGGCATTATCTAGTAAATTTAGATGTGCATCCTCTGTGACCAAGCGATTCCACATGTAGGTACCTCAGGAGAAATGTACAAAGAAACAAAACCTCAGTCAACTCAAAAACCGCTGATGGTAGAATGGCTATATAACGTATGTTACATATTCATATAGTGAAACATTATACAGCAGTCAGCACAGCTAAACTGCAAGAACACACATTAGTTTGGATGGATGAATGTACAATGTTCAGAAAAAAATCAAGTTGCAGATTATATAGAGAATGGAGTCCATTCATCTAAAGTTTGAATCTAAACAACATTTTATTTATTTAAAAAGGACCTACATGGTGCTCCATGTATATGGTCACTATTCTAAGAATTTCACAGTAAGTTATTTAGTCACATAAGCTAATAAGTAAGCACTGTAAGATGTTATTTGGTATATATGCAAATGAAGAAAATGTAAACACAATTGAAAGCAAAGAAATAAAACACAAATTTCTGTGTACTGTGAACCAGGAGAGATGCCAATGAGGGGATGGAGTCAGCGGGAAAACACTGGAGGGTTCAAAACTGTTTGTGAATTTCATTTCCATAAACTGGAAGGTAAATATATGGCTATTCTTCTTTAAACCAGGCATATATTTTATGTTCATCCTTATATAGGTATAATATATTTCATAATAAAATATAAAATGATAAGTGAGAGAAGTCTGAGTTGCACCAATAGACTAATAGATCAAAAAGTGGCCATTCATGTGAAAAAAAATTGTATTTAGATTCTCATCGCAGATAATAGATAACAGTAGAGCCCAGATGGAGGAAAGATCTAAATATGAAAAATAAAACTGTCAAAATTTCATGGAAATTATAGGAAACATATTTATGATATTAGAATAGGGAAGATTACTTTTAGTGAAATTTTAAAGCACAAACTGTAAAGGAAATGATTGATATATTAAAATTAGGGTTTTTTTTATTCTGAAAGACACCATAGAAAATGGCAAGACTAGATTAGGAGAGCATATTTGTCACTTAGACAAATGATTGAGGATTAGTATGGAGAATATGGGATTAATTTAAACCTGTAAATTAATAAGAAAAAGACAATGGATTTAGTAGAGAAAAAGAGCAGGGTATGTGAATAGTTAGTCAAAAACGAGAGTAAGATACTTGTGTGGCCCCTAAAAAAAGTCTCAATAATTAGGGAAATACAAGTTAGAATATCAAGGAATTATTATTTCAGACCTGTTACCCTGGCAAACATTAAAAAAAATCTGATGATCTTTTTTCATCAGATCTGGAATATGAGAAATGCACACGTTTCTGGGTGGAAATGGGTAAACCACCTTTGAAAACAACTACTTAAGTTGACTGATTACATCCCCTATAACTGTGAAATTTCATTTCAAGGTACCTTGCCTTGGAAATACTCTGGCGTATGTTTGCAAAGAGAAATGTACAAAGACATCCATTGTAGCACACTTTATAGATATTGTTACTGTCCTGCTTGAGAAGAGATATACCAGCTACAGACTATTCGTACAATAAATATTTGACTCCAGGTATTCATTTAATTGAATACCCTAACCAGTTAAATGAATGAATTGATTCTGTATGTAACAATAGAGATAAATCTGAAAAATATGTTTTGAGTCAAGATTGCAAATTCAAAAGAAATATGAATATTATTTATGTAAAATTTTCTAAGACACAAAATAGTATATATTTTAAATGGAACATGTATGTTTGAGATAAGGATATAAAAACATGCATGAAGACTCACTATTTTCAGGATGTTAATTCTTCCTAACTTGATCTATAGAGTTAATGTAATCTCAATCAAAATCCCAGCAAATTATTTTGTGAATATAGAAAAACTAATTCTGAAGTGTATCTTGAGAGGCAAAAGACCCAGAATATCCAACACGATATTGAAGGAGAACAAAGTTGGAGGACTGACACTACCCAACTTCAAGACTTATTATAAAGCTACAGTAATCAAGACAGTGTGGTATTGGTGAAAAAACAGAGAAATATATCATTGGAAGAGCATAGAGAGCCAGAAATCTACCCATGTAAATATAGTCAACTAATCTTTGACAAAGGAGTAAAGGCAATTCAATGGGAAAAAGATGGTCTTTTCCAAAAATGGTGCTGGAACTAGACATCCATGTGGAAAAAAAAAAAAGTATCTAGACACAGACTTTATATCCTTCGCAAAAGTGAACTCAGAGTGGATTGTAGACCTAAATCTATAATGCAAAACTATAAAATTCCTAAGATAACATAGGAGAAAATCTAGATGACTTTGGTTATAGTGATGACTTTTTAGATACTACACCAAAGACAATCATTTAAAGAAATAATTGATAAATTATACTTGATTAAAGTTGAAAACTTCTCTGTGAATGACATTTTTAAGAGATGGAGAAGACAGTTCACAGACTGGGAGAAGACCTATCTGATGAAGGAGTTATCCAACATATACAAGGAACACTGTAAGCTCAACAGTGAGAAAATCAACAGATTTAAAAACAGGCAAAAGATCTGAGCAGACGTCTCACCACAGCAGATATATCGATGTCAAATGAGTATATGAAAAGATGCCCAGTCAACCAAGATGTCCTTCAGTAGGAGATTAATAAACTGTGGTATATCCAGACAATGGATATACTATTCAGTGCTGGATTAATATCCAGACAATGAATACTCTTCAGTGCTGGAAAGAAACGTGCTATTAAGCCATTGAAAAGACTTGGAGTAAACTTAAATACATATTAATAAGTGGAAGAAACCAACATGAAAAGCCTACATACTGTATGATTCTAATTATATAACATTCTGGAAAACACTATGGGGACAGTAAAAGGATCAATATTTGCCAGGGATTGGGGGCAGGGACGGACAGAAAAGCAGAGCCTAGAGGTTTTTTAGTGTAGTGAAACTATTCTGTATGACACGCTAATGGTGGAAGTCTGTCATTATACATTTATTAAAACCCACAGAATGTAAAACACCAACAGTGAACGCTAATGTAACCTGTGGAAAAGCAACAATGGATCGTTGAGTTTGCAAGGAGAGCCTGCACATGCATACCTGGTCTCTTAGTTTCCTCTTTTTGTGGAGAGAGTTAGCTGAAGGAGGCCTGAGATGTGCTCAGCTCTTCCTTGCTGTAGTTCACAATGGTCAGCTTCTGTATAGAAATTTCCAGCACAGGTTATAACTTAGTCTGTTTGTGTCTGAGTTTCACACTCTGAAAGATTACCTGCCTACAGATACAGGCTATTTTTTTCCAGTATCAACTTCATCCGTAAAAAGGTTGATATTTTGATCTACTAGCTGCTTAAGTCTTAGTTCTTAATTGCTTCAAAGCCTGAGCTAAGAAATAAAGTACTATTTATTGGACTCTCCTCAAATTCCCCAAAGCACCCACATCCCCAGTCCTCTAGACACTGGATTTGTAACATTGCTCAGGTCTTTTCTGTCCCCTGCAAAACATCTCTGCTTTGGTTTATTAGTTGCCTGGAATTAAAGTAGAAGCTCAGCTGTTCTCTCTTCCCCATGTCAGAGCCACCAGCAAATCATTCTCCACGCTAATGCCTGCTAAGTATTTCTTGAAGTGGAAATTTTATATCTTGGTGTTTCTCCACAGCTTTTTATATTTACTTCAAAATCCTGGTTGGTCCCACTTAGCTCTCTGTGACCTGATAACCCTCTCCTCTCTAGTCCCGTATCTGATGACTCCATCAGATGCATTCTTACCATATCCCAAGATAGTCTTCTTGTCAAACTCTCACAGTATTCCAGAAAACAACAGGAAAATATATTCCGCTGTCTTCACATGAGTCTTTTCTCCTTGCCTCAAAAGACCGTGTACCCTTCTTTGTCTACCTAGCAACAAATCATCCTTTAAAACTAAAAAGTGTATATGTATAACTGCATTGCTTTGCTTTACACCTGAATCTAATATAACATTGTTAATCAACTATACTCCAATATAAAATAAAAAGTTTAAAAAAAAATGAAAACTAAAATCTTAGTTTAAACATCACCATGCCAGGAAGTCTTCCCATCTGATACAGAATTTTCCTGTGTTCTCTTAATATACTGTACAATCTTAACCTTTGTTCATCTATTCATTCACTCACTCTGTCATCCATCCATCCTTCTATCCTTCCTCCCATCCTTCCATCCCTCCTTCACCCTTCCATCCATCTGTATATCTATTCACTCACTTCACAATGATAGTGTACCCACCATATACCATGGTCTGAGGATGTGAATACAGGAGATAAGGGATAGGTGTCATTTTTGCCTCCATCATGTTAAAATCTGTATCCTAAGCTTATCCCATGGAACTGTAATGAAAGAATTTCCTGACTGCCTTATCCACTAGTCTGTAAACTCTTTTATGGCAGTGAAAGCATGTTTGGCTTTAAATCCACTACATCTACCATGTATATGACACAGAGATGTTATTAATAAGTGCTTATTGGATAGCTTACTGTCTAAATCAACTTCTATAAATTTCTTCTAAACTCTGTAATATCAGAAATTATAGCTTAGTTAAATATTTCTGGGTGAATACTTTTGGTTTGGGTCTATCTTGCAACCTTGAATCCCAACTATGTGGGGATATCTGAAACAAAGAGGAGATGTTAAGTTCGTTGTAGCTGTGGAAGAACAAAGTTTATTCACCTAGTGAACTAGAAGGTTTAACCTGACCTTGACTCTGGTTCCTAACACCAGCACCTGGGATTCACTTGTTCCTGCTGATCTTCCAAGCCCTGTTCTTGAGACTCCCATTTGTTCAGTGAGCTCTGAAGAGCTTTTCAATAATTTCCATCTGCACCTTCACTTATTTTTATAATCAAAGATATCTAAAGTTATTTGCCATTACTAAAGCCATGAACCCCAACTTATATGCTTACATAAAGAAGTTCAGCAGATTAGCAAATACTATCAAATATTCTTTATAATGTTGAGTGTGAAGCATACTTAATAAAGTTGATTGTGTGAAATCTTTAAAGAAATGGAAAAATCTGCAAAATGATACTTGTCTATTATTTCAAGGTAATTTGCCAGTGAACCTTCCAACTCCACCAGAAACTTCAGTTCCAGTAACCTTACCTCCACACAACTGTACCGACAATGAATTTGTTTGCAGGTCTGATGGTCAATGTGTTGAAAATATCCAGAAATGTGATTTTAGATATGACTGCCCTGACAAATCAGATGAATCATCCTGCGGTACGTGAATTCCTAAATTTTGCATTAAATATAGCCATAAAACTGATAAGAAAATACTAGTGTTATCTCAAGTAGCGTGGCATAATGTCCTAGTTAGAAAATTTCAAACTGGCTTAAAGCAGTTTCTTAACATAAAGACTATTTGTATAGAAAATGATAGAAGAATCAGCATACATTCTTGTATCATGTCCAACAAGAGGTGTCTTTAAATTAATATTTAAATTCAAAATACTTGTTTTCATGGACTTAGCTTGATTCCAGAGCTATCATTTATCATTTTTATTCATTTTATTTTATTTTATTGTCTCTGTCACAATCACTAAACAGAAATGTTTAGGGAAGAAGCATAATACCCTCAAATTAGATGAATCTGCTCAAATTTTGCCATTGTCAAAATGCACACATAAAATGAATACTATGTCAAATGTGCAGAGTTAATAAGAAATCCAATCCTAATACATGTGGACACTTCAACGGCTAGGTACTGTTGAAAGATGGTTTTCATTTATTGACACTTGCCGATCTATGGCTTCTCCTAAATGGATCATGGCAAATTATTTAATTCAGAAGTGAACTTCTCAGTCAAAGATACAAACTCAGAGGAGAAAAATTAATCTGTGTCTGAATGGGCAAAACACAGGATCAGAAGGAATAAACACTTGTGATTTTTTTCCCCTTCCTTGCTCTTTATTAAGTTGTATGTGAATTTACCATAATATTGCTCAAGTGTCTTGATAATACTGACGATTTAGAACATACAGATAATATAGCGTATAGTGAAATTCTAATTTATCTTATGTCAGCCTCGTCAAGGAATTCTAAAACTTAAAAAATACAAATACACAATAAACTAATCCAGGCCAAAAAACCTCATAAAATCAAAGCTAATTCACTCTGTGAATAAGATAGGACAGTAATTAACTCGAGTTGGTCAGAAAGATGTACTGTGCATCACAGATGTAAGATAATATAATGGACGATGCTGTGGTATTCAGACTCCCTCATGGGAAGACACTAAAATCCTCTTCTGATCACACATAAGTCGACTTTGTAAAAGTTTACACAAAATCTAATTAATTACACCTAGTGAGCATCTTTAGTAAATACTGACTTTCTTCTTAGTTCAACTTTGAAATTTTAGTAATGCCATTTATGATTGGATGGGAAGTTTTGATAAGTTCTGTAAATGTCCTGAATGAATGTCTACTATTAAATTATTAAAATCATGGGGATATTTATTTATTTTGATTAAACATGAATTATTACCATTTAGTTCTGAACAAATTGTGTCTTGCCTTTGCCATCTCTTTGTAAAATGAACTGTTGTGATAAATCTGCTTGTCATCTACAGTCATATTTTGTAGTTTTTTCATTGTGATAAGAATACAATATAAGATCTACCCTCTTAATAAATTTTTAAGTGTACAATACAGTATTGTTGACTGTAGGTACAATGTTGTACAGCAGATCTTAGCTTGCCTGAAACTCTATGTCCTCTAATTTTTAAAAAATCTACAATTTTTAAAATCTTGTTTAATAATATGAACAGGAGTCTATTGAATTCTAAATCTCTTCACAAAATAAGTATAATTATATGATCAATATTAACATCAGAGATTAAATAACACACCTGAATGTCATGATTAAAATCACTTTTTTTGATGGAGTTTTCCTTCTCAAATTTTATGTTAAATCGTGAATTTTATGTTAAATCGTGAATCCAAGTACCACAATCCATAGTAGTGGTAGCCTATGGTGTCAACGTTTATGCCATTTAAAACCTGGAGTACACACCAGGCTTTCCATTGTATACACAAGACCTCATTGAGTTGAATCTTTTCTTTTATTCAAGAAGTAGAGGATTTAAGACAGACACGTGAACACATCAGAGAGAGAAGGAGAGAGAGAGAAGGAGAGAAAAAGAAACATTTGTTTTCACACACAACTTATATATTTAAAAAATCACTGGACTTTTAATTTTGTTTGATATTAGAATACAGTCATTACAAGAATATTGAAAACTTTCAAGGAAAGAGGTTCAGTCTAAAAGCTGTTGTAAATCTTATAGCTTTGAATTTAAGTAATTTGGAATTTGGGATTTAGCTTTGCGATAATACTGTGAAAAAAGAACAGACTTATCAGAACTTGGAGGCCATATAAGCACTGTAAGTGTTGTGTCAGAACAGAGTGGCATTTCTTAAATTGCTGCTTTCAGAGCCAATTAAGATGTCACTTCTTTATGAAAGCAGAATCTTCAGTATGTGCATTTATTTCCATATTTCAGTTAATATAGATATTTGAATATAATACACCTAGATTTCTTTAAAACTTTTCTAGTGATTATGTAAACAATTCGCCTAATTCTTTCAGTTATGCTTAAAAGTTAGATTATAATTTAAAGAAACCCCAAGAGTAAGAAAGTGCTGATGCAGATGGAAATCGCCACTTATTAATACATTTATTGTGATTAACTCATCTTATCTCTGTCCCATCCTATTCAAGCTACGGAAGTTTGCAGCTTTGAAAAAGGAAGCCTGTGTAAATGGTACCAGCCAATCTCAGAAAAATTAATTCAAGATTCAAACACATTCAGGTGGGGACTTGGTAATGGAACCAGTATTCATCATGGGGAGGAAAATCACAGGCCGTCGGTGGATCATACAACGTAAGTGAACACGCATGTGGAACATGTCTGTCAGGGACTATTTATTAAGCAGTTCCCAAATTCCTGCCACACCACCTTACCCTAAGTTAACGCTCTTGTAAAGATGAAGGTTTAAGTGAGAGCGTAAGTGGGCTAAGTGTAACCTTTCTTACAAAATTTAAAAAAAAATTTTAATTAAAAAATAGTAAATGCTCTTATAAAAGTCATAGAAACCAGAGAAAAGCATGAGTAAATAAAGAAAAATCATTTGTAATGTCACCACTCATCGAAAAGCACTGTTAATATGTTGTTTTAGAATTATCTATTCATTCCTTCCCCTCCAAATTTCTTTTCTCCTTTTCTTCCTTTTTCAGCTGCTCCTCCAACACCTTGCCCCTTTCCCTCTTCTTCCAGTCTTTGCTCTTTATCATCATTTCTTTTGGTCTTTTCTTTCGAGGTTGACTCATACCTTTCCCCTGTTTTGTTGTCCACAAATATATTGAGTGCTCACTTCCTACAAGATCCCATTCTTCCTCTTTCCTTTTATTGATTTCAAGGAAATGTTACTGAAGACAACAAACGAATCCCCATTTACATTACAGAGAATCTTTTCCAAACCTTTATGCCTTCACACTTCTCCTCAGTTAAAGCTTCATGACCCCCAGTTCCTAGGTTGCTGCTTCAAAGAAAACTAAAGGTATATCCACTGTCCAGTCCATCATTGCCCTGGCCAATTTGACCTTGTACTCAAGGGGACCACGGTATCTTAAGTGTACAATGATTTTTCTTTCACTGGGCTGACTTTTTCACCCTGGTTTTCTGAGCTCCCTTTTGTTCTATTAAAATGGTTCCAGTTTTACCATCATTTTATTTAAACGTCTGCAGCCAGGATGCCCAAAGTAATAGAGTAGTACATATTCATACTGCTTTGTTTTGATCACATTTGACAGTTGGCAAGTAATTTTTGAAATTTCAGGATACAAAATTTCCTTGGGCTGCTTCTGACGTAAAAAAGCACAGGGTAATTTCAGAAAGTTTCTGTGGCTCATGCAAATAAGCCATACTTCATTAATAAACTATATTTCTGTAAGGAAAAAGGCAGACTAGAATCTCACTTCTAGGTGGTAAAAGTATAAACAGAAACATGGCAGCATATAAGCAAAGGAATATAATCGGCTTTTAACTTGTCTCTGACCCTCACCCTCTGCCTCCAATAGACTGCAAATTCCTTGAGGAATTTCAAGGACTGTGATTCCCATTTATTGCGTTATTTCGAAGGCTCATTATGTATTAAGTCCCAGTAATTATTTGTTGAGTGGGTTAGTTGATGATTAGGATCAATATATTTTTGCTTTAGAATTAAAGGCTACAAGGCATAAAATCAAATATATTTTCAATAGGAATACTTAATAATCAAATAATGATTAATGGATGTGCTCTACATGACAAAATCCTGGAGAAGGGGGCAGTTCCTAAGCTTCTATCTTCTCTAGTTTTCCTCTCCCCTTCTCTCTAGGTCCTTTCTTCAGCCAAGGAAGGTCTGACATTTTTTACTTTGTGAAACAGTTCTTATATATCATTTATTCTACTCTATGGCTTATAGTAGAACCCCAAGCTCAGTTTGTCCAAATTATGGGTTGTTGTTGTTTTTTTACATTTAAAGGGGAGATTTTCCATTTAGAAAATGCTTTTCTCTCTCAGGTATCTGGCTCTAGAGATTTAAAGCCAGGTTTTTAGACTACTGTGTCTGAAACAGTTTTCAAGACCTGTTTTGAAAATCAAAAAGCTCAACACCAGTTCTTTCTTTCTCTTTACTTTCTATGATTCTGCTTCACCCTAAGTAAAGATTGCTTCTGGCTTGCGTTGGTAAGGAATATTCATAAGCAAGTGCAAAAGAAAAAAAAAATCACATTACTATATTTCAAAATATTCTCTCACTTCATACACCTAATGAGGCAATAAAACATCTAGAAGAGTCGTGGCGGGGTACGAATATGTAGGGAAGTTTTCCTGGTGCAGATGAGGCTTCAGTAAGGTCTCAGCTTTTACCATTTCATTTCCATGATGAAAAACAAGTGAAGTCATAGTCTAAGCCATGATCTATTGTTTTGTGTTCACACCTTAATGGACTGTTCTTTGTACCTGAGGATCTAAAGTGCACTCTGGGTCTAAATTAAGGGTTGCATCTTTATTTTTTACTTGTTTGTTTGTGGGAGAGTAACACCATTCCATACAGCTGGTGCATTCAGCATTTGTATATGAATTAGAAATAGTCATCTCTTCTTCTAGGGCTTCTTCTGTGTGGCCATGGTCTTAACACGGGGCATGGTGAGTGGATTCTCCCTTCATCCCGCTCAGCAGGGACCAACTAAGGGCACCTGGCATGAGTTTTTTTCCTAGAACTGGAATCTAAATATTTATTTAGAAATAAATATTGTTCTCAACTACAACCAGAGAAAAAATAAAGTAAAATCCCTTCAGTGTAAATATCATCACTTGCAATTTGCATGTTCTTTTGCGATTGGAGTCGGATGAAATTTCTGTTTCCTCTAACTTATGCAGTGAGAGGGAATATTTAATAGAAAATTTCTTTTCTTGGTATTTTGGGAAAAGCACCCTAATCTAGTTAAACAACAACAACAACACACGCACACACACCACAGAAGAAAAATGAGTTTATATCCATTCATGCTCCAGGAACTACTAAGAAACTTGGCAAAAACATTAGTCTTACTCAGCTGAGAATTGTTTAAAAAAATTATTTGCTTATCATTGAATCAAGGTATTTGGATTACCTAGCATCTGAGCTTTGTAGCTAATTCAAATTTAAATATTTGAATTTGGAAGATATTTGATTTGGAAGTGTTGTGTAATGATTCCTCACGGTTTGTAATTTCATAAGATCTCAGAATCCTGTACTCTGACCTCCATAATCAGTTCAATAAGCCAAGGCAGTTTTGTTTGTGGTATGCGGGCCTCTCACTGTTGTGGCCTCTCCCGTTGCGGGGCACGGGCTCCGGACGCGCAGGCTCAGCGGCCATTGCTCACGGGCCTAGCCGCTCCGCGGCATGGGGGATCCTCCCGGACCGGACCAGGGCACGAACCCGTGTCCCCTGCATCGGCAGGCGAACTCTCAACCACTGCGCCACCAGAGAAGCCCCAAGGCAGTTTTACATTAGTACGAAAACTGGTAAATTAGCTTGTAGCTAAATACCATAAATTTTATGATCATTTTTTACTCATAGGAAAGCCTTTTTTTCACCCAACTTCCTTTTCACAGCTGGAAGCCAAGGAGAGCAACATTTTGAGCCCTTGGTCCTCAAATCCATTTTATTTGACTGCAGTAAATGCCCAACTATTGGTTAAATAAGGTTTAATATTAAGATCTTTTAGGAGTCTTAAATCATTCCCTCAGGCAAGATTAAGCTCTTCCTATTTATTGTTCATATGGAAGTATACCTAGTAGAGTACGTATGCATATTCTGGGTCTGTAGTTTCTAACTGTGCTCACAGAAGCTTTAGGGAAGTTTCTTAAAGTGTGCATCAAGTACCTCCGAAAATGTTTGTGGTTTATTAATATTTAAATATGTAAACATTTAAAAGCAGATTCTGACACTTGAACCAGAATCTTGGGAATAGAGCTGGGGCTCTGTATTTTTAGTGTAACTCCTAGGTGGTTCTAGAACCTCATTCTTAGGGGCCCTCCATAACAGAAAGTGGGGAGGGTATTGCTAAAAGACAGAGGGTGGCTTTCTTATCAACTAATTCCAATTTTGATCAGAGCAGACTCATTTTCCTCTAAATCCAGTGACTAATTAAAAAAAATAGTACAAAATATTTTGGGAAAAAACAATAAACAAAAAATATTCTAAGATGATTTTTCTTAAAAATAAAATTTGTGTGTTATAAAGTAACATATAATTGAGAAATCATTTGGGAGAAAACTCCACCCTGTGTTAATCTAAAAGGCATGTGGGCTTCTCTGGTGGCGCAGTGGTTGAGAACCCACCTGCCAGTGCAGGGGACACGGATTCAAGCCCTGGTCTGGGAAGATCCCACATGCGGCGGAGCAACTAGGCCCGTGCACCACAACTACTAAGCCTGCGCTCTAGAGCCTGCGAGCCACAACTACTGAGCCCGTGTGCCACAACTACTGAAGCCCACGCACCTAGGGCCCGTGCTCCGCAACAAGAGAAGTCACCGCAACGAGAAGCCCGTGCACCGCAACGAAGAGTAGGCCCTGCTCGCCACAACTAGGGAAAGCCTGCGCGCAGCAGTGAAGACCCAACACAGCCAAAAATAAATAAATAAATACATTAAAAATAAATAAATAAAAGATATGTAACTCAAGACACCCTCTATGCTGCCTCTTTCATTGTAAAACACCCAGCCATTTCTCTCAAATCTTTTTGCCTATGTGTTCTCTTCTCTACCTCTAAAAAATGATCTCAGTCTTTCTTTTGGATCAAAACCAAGCATACCAATTTTATTATCATCTGGAAAAAACAGATATTTTTAAATATTTTGCATTTTTAGGTTTGCTTACAGATTGTTGAGAAACTATTTGAATATGAGCCATCTCATTCAAAATGCAGACTAGATAGAACACAATTTTGTGCTGCTTGCTTATGAAGTAGAAGTACTTTTTCTTAGATTTTTCTTTTCATTTCACAACACTGATCATTGTCTTCCAGGTGGAAATGAGTTATAGTCCCCACTGCTGCACATGCACCTACATTCCTATCTACATTATGCATTTGTACAGGCTTGACATCATTATAAACTAAAAGCCACATAAATAATGCAAGTTGTTTCTGTGGCATAACTGTGCATATCATAATGTATCTAAGTGCTAGATATAAATGCGGATAAAGCTTCAGTAAAACTGAAAATATTTTAATGTTTTCTGCTCTGCAACAGTAACAATTTTCAAAGCTTTAGTCTCAGACATTAAATGCCAGAATTACTGCTTTCTCAGAGCCTTCTCTGGTAAGCCAATTTTTAATAGGCCAATTTAGATGCCTTAACACTCTCCCAATATAATTCCTAAAGGATCCAGTTTTATAATGGTTAAATACCAGGCTTTAGAAACAGTTTTGCTAAAATAAAAATAAAAATACTAACAGGCAAAATAAAAATTAACCGTAGTAGTTTTCTCTTAAGTGTTTTAATACTGGTGGGAAATAGCATTTCCGGCAGTGTTTTCACAGGACTGAATATAAAGCATAATTGCACCTCTAAAACACAGGAAAAATTGCTTTTATTTTAGACTGACCTTGAGTTAAGCACCTATTCTTTATTTTTGCATACATATCAGTAATTTGTTTTAAATCACTTTAATTTTATTTCAGTGTATTTTAGCTTGATAATAATTTAAAAAATTAACTACAATGACTTGAAAACATGGAATTTAAGAGAAATCTATGCTGAAAATACTTGTAAACCATACCTAAAATAATATATATACAGAGGTTAGGTAATATATATTTGCTGTACATGGTAAGGTTTTAAGAATATATTCATAATACAGTGTATGATTTATGTTATGTTACCAAAGATCACTGTTTAATAATAAAATAATAACTTTTATATCATGGTTACAATTGCATTCAGAAATTAAAAATTCATTTTCATTATATAATTTTTTTTTTTTTTTTTTTTTTTTTTTGCGGTACGCAGGCCTCTCACTGTTGTGGCCTCTCCCGTTGCGGAGCACAGGCTCCGGACGCGCAGGCTCAGCGGCCATGGCTCACGGGCCCAGCCGCTCCGCGTCATATGGTATCTTCCCAGATCGGGGCACGAACCTGTGTCCCCTGCATCTGCAGGCGGACTCTCAACCACTGCGCCACCAGGGAAGCCCTCATTATATAATTTTTGAATGTGCCTTTAACCACGTTAAGATGAAGTAAATTTATTTGCATTCCAACTCCTGCACAAAATTGTTATAGTTATACAAAATGTGGAGGAAAAAATATGTTTTCTCAACTAAGTAAAGATAAATTAGATTTAATTCTTATATTAAGACAAGGACTTGAAAATATGAACATACTGTATCACATATGAACCATTTATGTATATATATATGATATATATATGTGATATATATATATCACATATGAACCAACATCAATATGATCTAATGACATTTGTATATGCAGATACACCAAATACTCAGATCCTTATGGTCTGGTGGAGAAGTAGCCTTGACTAGGCACACAATTAATTCTTACATTAGTCATCTATTTCCTGAGCATCTGGTCTGTGAGAATAGTAAGCTTAATCAGACATGAAACCAGCATACACATGAATAGATGTGTAATGCCCAGCAGAAAGAGAGGCCCACGGTGGACACTCAGGTCTGTGGGTCTATCTTGGTTGTGTCTCTGTATTGAATAATACCTGAAAAGACTCTCCAACTGAATTTTAGTGGCTAATATAAATGAACTAAAATAATACTATGGGTAAAGACCATTTACTTATTATTCTGAGAATTTGACATTTTTATTGTTACAAAAATACTTTTTTACCACAAATGAAGAAGTGTATTTTTACTGTAGGAAAATATTTAAATATAGATAAGAAAGGGAAGTAATGTTAACAACTATAATCTTGCCACTATGATAAAAGCACTATGCATATATACATATATATTTAGCAAAAAATAGGTTCTATCAACCACATTTTTTAATATGCTTTTAATTTTATTTACAATCTATAAGCAATTATTTACCAATACTTTTTTTTTAATGGGGCAGTAGTTTTCCATTAACAGGATGTACCATAATTCACTAATTTAATTCCTCACTATTTGATTTCTGAGTTCCTTTTGATTATACACAGATTTAATCAATCTGCACTGAACACTATGCAGCTTTACACACATTGTAGATTATATCCTGAGAGTACAGAGTAGAATTTTTATATTTGTTGTTATTTATACGTTAAAACATTTGATTTATATTTTGTGTTACTTTGCAAAATGTACCATTTTTGAAAGCAGTGCAGTGCATGATGGTGTCTGTTTTTCTGTATGCTTGCCAAACACTTGAATGTTTAATTTTTTTTTGTATTTTCCAATTTAATAGGTTAAAGTAGCAGCTAATTGTATTTTTTCATTTCTTTAATACAAAGAGAGGGTAACCTCTTTTTTTTCTTTGTACCTTGTCCAAGTTTATTTCTGTGGGTGTGTTTCCTGTTTGTGCTCTTTCCTTGGTTTTCAGTTTGCAGTGCTTGTTTTTTTCTTACTGATTTATAAGATCTTTTAAAGCAATGAGGTGATTTTTTTATCTGTTACGAATGTTGTAGAGATTTTCCCCAATTTTTTATTGTGCTTTTGTTACTGTTGATCATATTTTTGACATCTTAAAATTCTTAGGATGTACATAGTTATGTCTCCCAACTGTGTGAAGGGGTTTTGTTGACATGAACTAGAGAGAAACAGTATTTCTATAAAGTAAAGACCTTGTATGTCTTTCCTGGACCACAAGCTCAGGAGGGCAGAGGTAATGCCATTTTGCTTATCATTGATGATGAGTGATTGCCTCTTTAGGGTACCAGAGAAGAATTTTCTGCTATGTTGTAACACATTCCACCCACAATACACTATGAATTACTATCAAGCATAAGGGGAAGAGGATGGTTCTCTAAAAGGGAATAGAAAAATTCTCAAAAATAAAGGAAAAAATGCAAACAAGTTATCACTCTAGAGAAAGTAACAGTAACTTGCTTCTGATGTCGGCATCATATCTTTGATGGCAGTGGAAAGCAGTGTGAAAAAGTATTATGTGCAGAATATGTCTAGAAAATAACATTATAAATCCCCAAAGCAACGTCATTATATTAAGGTTTAAGGGCACTGAGTATTGATATCAAAATTAAGTCAAATGAGAACCTTGACCAGAAGTTGATGGTGGTAGTGGAGAGCATATTTTGCTCTGATCAAGATGCCAGGAAGGAAATAGTATCATTTAAACTTCAGAATATTTGTTAAGAAAACTGTATTTGCAAGTGGAGGATACAAGTGGTTGAGATGTAATGAGAGAACGTTTTTCTGTTTAGAGTTGTAATTTATTTCAGTAATATTCTTCATGGCTATTGTTACTTTCCAAATACTTAACATTAATTCCATCAATTGAGTTTTCTGCATATATCCATCTGGGTTTATTTTCCTTTTTCCACTAGGTTGTAAGTCTCATTAGAATCCAGTCATCTTAGTATTTTCCCTTTTCCTAAATACAAGCAATAAGTAAAGTGCTTTTGTGCTTGCTTTGACAGCACATATACTAAAAAAAAAAGTAAAGTGCTTTGAAGATGCTTCTTTTGAGTTTATAAAATGGCTTCCTATTTAGCTAAATTCATCTCTTACTGTAATCTGTATTTGAACTTAGGTAATTTTATTCTAAAGGAAACATTTCTTCACCTGAACCTGCTTGATTTAGTTCTACTTTCAATTTGACATTTTGAACTTCATTGTAAACATTATTAACTTAGTTTAATGTTTTCAATCACAAAGGATTACCATAAAAGTGGGTCTTTTAATTTCTGTCTATTTAAAAGAAATTTACTAGATTGAATTTAAGTTTTGAGATATTAAAATAAATGGAACAAGAGTTACCAAAGTCTACATAAGGCTTTAGAATTAAAAAATTTATTTTTTTATTGTCTCTATTGTCTCCTAGATTTGTTGTGTGTTCATTCAGTAGACACAGAGATACAAGTAAGGGAAGACAGTGCATTTTCTTTATGGTGTGAAAGTTTTTGCTTAAATATGATGCCTGTGTGTGCATATTGAAAAAGATATTTATTTGCAAGGTGATATGACTTTAAGGTAGCCACTCAAATATCTCTGACATTAAGAACATAAATTGTTCCTGAGAGTTTATATGATACTTAAATTCAACCGTAAACTATGAGCAAAGGTAGTTTTTATTTAGTAATCCTATCTGGCACAGACTTTCTCCAAAGAATTATTTACATTGAGGTTACAAAGTCTATCTTTTAGAAATTGCAGACATAATGAAATTCAAGAAATAGTTCCTTAATCTCATGGTTTGAGTAAAGCTCAGTAAATTTGCCGTTTGGAACTAATTTTCTTCAAGTTCTTCGTAACATTACTATCCAAGAAGTGTAGTTTTGCCTGAGTTATCAGGTGGAGCAGATCAACTAAAAATAGTTTATTAAAAATAGTTTACAAAAGTTTGTTTTATTTTTGTTCTGTACTAATGACCAAATAAACAAAGGATGAAAGGTTGAGATATGACATAAGAATATATAATAACTATTATCTTTTCATGCACAAATAAATGAATATATCTCTTCATAGATTGACTCCACGGTGCTTATTTTAAAAGTATCTACAAAAAATACTTTAAATATCTTTATTAAAAAATATGCATAGTTTTATACATAATAGGTACTAATGCCAATATGCTCACCAATTCGTCGATAATGTATTGGCTAATGGAAGGATGTTATATGAGTTCAATTATATCTTCTTTAAATCATTTTTCCTCCGGAAACTTCAGATGATTTATTTATGATTAATAAACTTTAAATAGAGTTAAAAATTATATCTAATTTATACTTAAAATCTACCTTTGATTTGCCTATTTCAAATAATAATACCCAAACAGTTAAGTGGAGGCTGTTAATGAAAAGAGAAAAATGCCAAGTTTATAAATTTATAAATTCTGATATTTAATAGGCCTGTGTTCCCCAGCATGTCCTCTTTGACTACACAAAACTAACGGGGAGGTCTGACAAATGAGCAGTGGTAGCTTTCATATAGTGAAGCATCTTAGAAATGAAAGCAGTACTAATTGACTGTTTATTATGTGATAGGCATTAGGTGGATGCCTTTCATACATAATCCACATTAAGTCCTCCCAGTGAACTTTGCAGGCTTGTATAATTATCCCTGTTTTACGTGTCAGCAAACCAAGGTTTAAAGATGTTAAACAGCTTGCCTTTGTGCACACTATTTAGTAAGCTTGGGAGCTGGAACCTTTGAATCCAAATCACAGATGCTCAAATCTGTGCTCTTAAACACTATCCCACATCTTGGGAATATCTCCTGCTTAAAAACCAAACATTTTTAAGGTTTCTGACTTGATTTTTTTTAAACATCTTTATTGGAATATAATTGCTTTACAATGTTGTATTAGTTTCTGCTGTATAACAAAGTGAATATATGTATACCTATATCCCCATATCCCCTCCCTCTTGCGTCTCCCTCCCACCCTCCCTATCCCACCCCTCTAGGTGGTTCTGACCTGATTTGATTGCAGTTTTATGCCACAGGAGATGGAGAAACAGAATACTGGTACTCTATAAATAATTCTGAAGAAAAAGGAAGGGAAGATAGGTGAAGTGTTAGTGGCGGTAACCTGGAGAGAAAACAATAATAAGAAATGTCCAGTGCCCAAATCCATTCTTGCCTCCTTTTATTCTTAATGTACAAAACACAAATTTTGTTGGTGTAAGACAATCTTATTCTGCTTTGCTGGGGATTGTTTTAGTCCAGAGGTTCTCAAGCACGCATCAGAATCACCTGGAGGGCTTATTAAAACACAGGAATCTTGGGCTCACTCCAGAATTTCTGATTAAGTAGGTCTGAGGCCTACCCTAATATTACATTTTTAAGTTCCCAGGTGACGCTGGTGCTGCTGGTCTGGCAGCCACACTTTGAAAACCCATTTGTTTAGTCAAGCTCCGGTTCTCAAGATTGGCAGCACAATGGACTTACCTGGAGACACTGTTAAATATACCAATAACCCAAAACATAACCTCCGGGGATTATTTTTTTTTGCCCTGGTACTTATACATGAATGGCTCCAAAAATGCATTTCTAACTTTGCTTATTTTTTTACCTTTATCAACTTTCTGTCATATTGAGAAAGGTAGACCGTCAAGAGTGTGTGTATGTTCCCTGTGACTGTAAGAAATCATTGATGCCAAAGGCTAATACAATCACGTTGGCTTCGCATTTTCTTGAGGCTCTGAATTATTTTACTGTTTATACTTCCCTGTTCATATTGACTCACAGAAAGAATGAAACTTTTAATCTAATATTAGTGGTTCTATAAAACTTACAGAATGCATTTTGTGATCCGGTTTAACATGTGGCTCCATTTAGTGTCTGAATCCTTATTTTCTTTTGTTCTTACCTCATATGTATATATGAGGTAAGAACAAAATATATATATTTGTGTATGTGTATCTTTTAGTTTATGATGTTATACCATATCACGTATTTTTGTAAATAGCAGTACATTTTGAGAACAAGGTGACAGTTAGCAATAATAATAAAAATTAAGTTAAGGAAGTGTAAGTAATATTAATGATCTCACTAAAATGCACTAGTTCTGTGAACTTTGTGTTTTTTTGTTTTGTTTTTTTTTTTGCGGTACGCGGGCCTCTCACTGTTGTGGCCTCTCCCGTTGCGGAGCGCAGGCTCAGCAGCCATGGCTCACGGGCCTAGCCGCTCCGTGGCATGTGAGATCTTCCCCGACTGGGGCACAAACCTGTGTCCCCCGCATCGGCAGGTGGACTCTCAACCACTGCGCCACCCGGGAAGCCCTGAACTTTGTTTTAATTGGAATAATTTATTATTGACATAACTATTTTCATTTTTATAAAGTAATTCCATTTTCCTCATTATTACTATTCATAAAATAATTAGAAAGAGTTCTTAAAATTCTATAATCATAAGATTAAAAGAACAATTATATATACATGATGTTTTCTATAGACAACTAAAAATATTTAAATATTTCATTTGTGGCCTAACAGTACAAATAATACATTCTGGGATAATGTTTGGGTCAGATTCCAGATTTTAAAAACTGTATCATCGTTTTTTTTCAGATTTGTCTCTATATATCTAGTCAAATGTTTATGACTGTAATGACATCATACACAGCTTCATAAATGTGTAAACTATATTCATAACATCATTTATATTCCCTAAGAGGTGTTACTTCTGAAGACACATTATAATGCAATTTAAGAGATATTTTTGCATACCAGTTATGAGAAATACTTTATGCAAGTAATAGAAGGAGATGCAAGGATTTTAAAATCTAGGAGATAAGAGAAATTTTAAAAATTAAATATCATTTAAAACAGAATACAAGGATCATAAAGAAGGTACAGTGTTATTTGGGTGCAGAGGATGGAGGGTTGATAGTACACACAAAAAAAAGTGTTATGAGAAGTAATTTTTGAGCTGGCTTTAAAGAGCTGCACAGAAATTCACCAGGAAAAGATAAAGTAGCAGTTATACCCATCATGGAGCCATAATAAATGTTAGTTTTCTCTTTGTCATTAACTTTTGTCAATTTGATTAATGTGTGTCTCGATGTGTTCCTCCTTCGGTTTATCCTGCCTGGGACTCTCTGCACTTCCTGGATTTGAGTGAGTGTTTCCTTTCCCATGTTAGGGAAGTTTTCAGTTTCTTATCTCTTCAAATATTTTCTCAGACCCGTTTTCTCTCATCCTTCTGGGACCTCTATAATGTGAATGTCAGTGAGTTTAATGTTGTTCCAGAGGTTTCTTAGACTCTTCTCATTTCTTTCTTCTTTTTTTTTACATCTTTATTGGAGTATAATTGCTTTACAATGGTGTGTTAGTTTCTGCTTTATAACAAAGTGAATCAGTTAGACATATACATATATCCCCATATCTCTTCCCTCTTGCGTCTCCCTCCCTCCCACCCTTCCTATTCCACCCCTCTAGGTGGCCACAAAGCACCGAGCTGATCTCCCTGTGCTATGCGGCTGCTTCCCACTAGCTATCTATTTTACGTTTGGTAG
Organism: Delphinapterus leucas; assembly: GCF_059928025.1. Classification (NCBI taxonomy): domain Eukaryota; kingdom Metazoa; phylum Chordata; class Mammalia; order Artiodactyla; family Monodontidae; genus Delphinapterus; species Delphinapterus leucas. The sequence goes on along the minus strand of NC_143130.1, from coordinate 15,612,268 downwards.
TGTATATGTGACCATGCCACTCTCTCACTTTGTCACAGCTTACCCTTCCCCCTCCCCATATCCTCAAGTCCATTCTCTAGTAGGTCTGTGTCTTTATTCCCGTCTTACCCCTAGGTTCTTCAGGACATTTTTTTTTTCTTAGATTCCATATATATGTGTTAGAATACAGTATTTGTCTTTCTCTTTCTGACTTACTTCACTCTGTATGACAGACTCTAGGTCCATCCACCTCACTACAAATAATTTCGTTTCTTTTTATGGCTGAGTAATATTCCATCGTATATATGTGCCACATTTTCTTTATCCATTCATCCAATGATGGACACTTAGGTTGCTTCCATCTCCTGGCTATTGTAAATAGAGCTGCAATGAACATTTTGGGACATGACTCTTTTTGAATTATGGTTTTCTCAGGGTATATGCCCAGTAGTGGGATTGCTGGGTCATATGGTAGTTCTATTTGTAGTTTTTTAAGGAACCTCCATACTGTTCTCCATGGTGGCTGTACCAATTCACATTCCCACCAGCAGTGCAAAAGTGTTCCCTTTTCTCCACACCCTCTCCAGCATTTATTGTTTCTAGATTTTTTGATGATGGCCATTCTGACTGGTGTGAGATGATACCTCATTGTAGTTTTGATTTGCATTTCTCTAATGATTAATGATGTTGAGCATTCTTTCATGTGTGTGTTGGCAATCTGTATATCTTCTTTGGCGAAATGTCTGTTTAGGTCTTCTGCCCATTTTTGGATTGGGTTTTTTGTTTTTTTGTTATTGAGCTGCATGAGCTACAGTAATCGAGACAGTATGGTACTGGCACAAAAACAGAAATATAGATCAATGGAACAGGATAGAAAGCCCAGAGGTAAACCCATGCACATATGGTCACCTTTTCTTTGATAAAGGAAGCAGGAATGTACAGTGGAGAAAGGGCAGCCTCTTCAATAAGTAGTGCTGGGAAAACTGGACAGCTACATGTAAAAGTATGAGATTAGAACACTCCCTAACACCATACACAAAAATAAGCTCAAAATGGATTAAAGACCTAAATGTAAGGCCAGAAACTATCAAATTCTTAGAGGAAAACATAGGCAGAACACTCTGTGACATAAATCACAGCAAGATCCTTTTTGACCCACCTCCTAGAGAAATGGAAATAAAAACAAAAATAAACAAATGGGACCTAATGAAACTTAAAAGCTTTTGCACAGCAAAGGAAACCATAAACAAGACCAAAAGACAATCCTCAGAATGGGAGAAAATATTTGCAGATGAAGCAACTGACAAGGGATTAATCTCCAAAATTTACAAGCAGCTCATGTCCTCATTTCTTTACATTTTCCTTTCTTTATTCTGTTCTGCAGCAGTGATTTCCACCGTCTGTCTTCCAGCTCACTTATTCTTTCTTCTGACTCATTTATTCTGCTATTGATTCCTTCTAGTGTATTTTTCTTTTCAGTTATTGTATTGTTCACCTCTGTTATTTAAAGCTTTTATCTCTTTATTAAACATTTTTTGTATCCTCTCGGTCTGAGCCTCCATTCAGTTTTCGAGATCTTGGATCATCTTTACTATCATTACTCTGAATTCTTTTTCAGGTAGGCTGCCCACCTCCTCTTCACTTTGTGTCTCCCTGCCACAACCATGATGAGGCAGAGAGGGAAGGGGATGGGGTTGTGGGAATAAATACCCTGAATGCTCTTTCCTTCCACCCTACAGTCTTCTGCCGGTGTCTTACACCAGCCAATTCTAATTGGAAGTTAGAAGCTAATGGAACCTGGGTGATTCATTCTATAGCAGTCTTCAGAGTTGGGGCTATTCTGCAATAGTAGAGTGATAAAACAGACAGTTAATGAAGGGAAAGGTGTGCTTGGATTTGCTTTTCTAAAGTTATTGGTAACAGTGACTGACTGGAGTAGCATGTCACTTTGTGCTTGGTAGCTATTCCATTGTTGAAATACTCTAAGTGATGAGTAAGGAGTGAAATTAGGAAGGACAAAAAAGAGGAATGGCTATATAATTTGATATAATACATGTATCACATGAATGCAGTACAGCTGGATTAATTGGAAATGTAAGGCAAAAAACAAAGAGCTGCTAACGAGCGCTGTTAGTTTTTAACTTGGAAGCCAGGGTTGGCAGAAGTCCAACCCAAGGTTGCACTTTCTGTGGGAACAGAAAAAGATACCTGATTTTGTTTTTGAGTTCTTTAGCAAATATCCAAGTCGATGTTCTTCATCGCCTTAGCTTGGTATTGTAATTTTTTTGTCGTTTCCAACTTTATTGAGATAAAACTGACATATAACATTGTGTAAGCTTAGGTTGTACAATGTAATGATTCTACATATGTATACATATTGCAAAATGATTACCAGAGTAAGGTTAGTTAATACATCCATCATTAAGATGTTTTCTTGTCTGACTCAGGCTCCTTATTTTGGTCTCATCATCAACAGCCCACTCTCCCGTTCATCCAGCAAATCTATTTATTCTCTAAATGTGACTCTCTGTCATGCCATGGTACTTTCATTCGACAATCTCCTAACCAGCTTTTCAATCTTAGTTGAAAGTCAGGTTTTCTGGGAAACTTTCACTGATCCCTCTCTCCAGTCAAATCCAAATAGTTCTCCTTTGGGCATTAGCTGTAGTACAGCACGTGTCCCAGAATACCACCAATGTTAATTTACTTGTCTGACTCCTTCATGATACTGTAAGTATCTCAAGGAAAAGGGTGCTGACAATTTGACTGTTTTATAACACCTACCATAGTGCTGGTCTCATACCAAGTGACTGTGAGAAAAGAGGAGTGATGAAAAGATAAGACAACACAGTTGAAACATTTAATATTTGGACCAATGTAGGAGTCCTTAAAAGATAAAGCGAAGCTGAAAGCAAAGCCAGAGGAGATTGGTGGCAATAATAAAATTTTGAGGATAAAATTAGTTCTCTTTTCTAAGCTGCTATAGATAGAATTATAGTGCTTTTATGGATTATTTCCTGATCTGTTATGTTTTTAACTCATATGCATGGATATATTACTTTTATTAACTTTGGATGTATTTTACATGGGATGTATGCAGTTTCTTGTAAAAGAGAAGAAAGATACAGAAAAATATCTTGACCTAGAATTTCTTTGGGGAAATCACTAAGTTTAAAATAAAATTTTCTCATATTCTCTTTAAATTTCCTGCCAGGGATTAGTTTTCAGTCTCTTTTAAGTTAAATACAAAGTTTTCTAACCAAACACAGTTATACTGTTGGTTAGGATGTCATGAACTCAAAATAGTATTCTGGGAAAGCTTTTAGTGAGTTAATTAGAAAACGTAGGTTTTAAAAATTAAATGATTTTTATTTTATTTACTATTAAATTATTTTTAAATTTAAATATTAAATTCAGTAATTCAGTTTTTATCAACAAAATTTCTGAAACATAAATATGGACACCCAGTAGTTCTAATCAATAGAATTGGTGTTATTTCAAAGTCCGGTGTAAAATGAAAGGACATGAGAGGCTTTTTATAGAGTGGAAAAATCTGCTCCAGAATTATCCTGGACTAGACCCATTCACTATTCATGTTCCATTCAAAAAAGATTTCCCTCTTAACAGCACTTAACTGTCATAGCTTGTACCATTTCTGTTTCATTACTAGCATTGCCTTAGTATAGATTCCAGTTGCGATAGTCTGTATTCACGTTATTAGAAAAACAGAATCAGCCACAGAACACTGTGGTAGTGTTTGTTTACTTTTTCAGATGCTTCTAACATGATCTCCATCTTTTGTATATTCAGAATTCAGATTGCCGTTTCCATCACAGACCAGTGATGCTGCAAATAACTGATAACAGCTGTTGCTGATGAGCAATGCTGTAGAATAATGTAAAGGTCAAAGAATGATAGTTCATGACCATCCTTAACAAAGTATACCGGTGTTAAAATACTGATGTTGAACTCTGGGGGCGGCTCACAGAGAAGAAATGGCGCAACATGAATCCCCTTTGATAAATGCGATTGTGAGGAGGTTAAGAACCAGAACCAAATCATCTGCTCTCTCTACAGATGCACAAATCTGAGGGTCAGCTTTCTATGTGTAACACAGGAGAGCAGGTAGTTTCAGACATCATAGCTGCTTCTTACTCATGCTTTCTTACTAATTTAATCTGTAGTACAGTGTGGCGTTTTAGAAAACAATGGTGCAAAGGGAGAAGTGTTTAACCTCAAGGCATCATAGCTTTAATCATCTTGAAAAGTATTCAAATACAGAAATCATTTAAATTGTGAGCATAGGACAGCTCACTGTTTTTCAGACCCTGGTAATGTTGAAGGAGTCAGAATATGACTGGAAATCCTGACTCATTTGCATACTTGTGATTTTCATTTACATCTGACAAGCCTATTACCTGTTAACGTAGACTGCTTGTACATAGATTTTATCCCCTTGACGTTAGCAGGCTTATACTGATTTTAGATTATGGAATAAGCCAAACTGCTTTTCAAAGGAAGATTTTCCAAGCAGTTGTTATCTCTCCATTACAGATATTACTTTTTTGAGACAGAGTGCTATACGTCTGCTTACTCTCATTTCTCCTTTGACTTTCAATTCCTATATTCCTACAACTAAATTAACTAGCCAATAGATAAGAAAGGAAGCTGGAATATAGCTGGGCTTCTCAATCTTTTTCATGACATGGAACCTATAGAAAATGATAATACTGGTAATATCCACTGGGTAAATTAGAGATTTGAGGGCATACTTATATATATGATACTTAAGATAAAAAGTCTTTATGTTTTCTTTATATAATTATGGTAAGAGGAATAAAGCAAAGTATTGGAAGATATTAAATATTGGATTTGAATAGAGCTAATGCTTTTTCTCTCCTGAAAGGTGATAAGATCTTTAATTTGCTTCCTATTAAAATAAATCTTTAAAAATTTTTTTATTATGATAAAATATATGTAACATAAAATTTTACATACATAACAAGCATTTCTTTCTCCACGTTCTTGACAACATTTTTTTGTTTTGTTTTACGATAGCCAAGATAATGGGTGTGAAGTCATATCACATTGCGGTTTTGATTTGCATCTCCCTAATGCTAGTGACATTGACCATCTTTCTATGTGCTTATTGGTAATTTGCATATCTGTTAAATTCTTTTGCTCACTTTGAATTGGGTTTTTTGCTTTTTTGTTGTTGAGTTGTAGGAGTTCGTCTATATTCTGGATATTAATCTCTTATCAGACTATGATTTGCAAATATTTTCTCAGATTCTGTGTGTTGACTTTTCACTCTGTTGATAGTGTTCATTGATGCACAAAATCTTTAATTTCGATGTAGTTCAATTTATCTATTTTTTCTTTTGTTGCCTTTGCTTTTGGGGTCATATCCAAGAAATAGCTGCCAAATTCAATGTCATGAGGCTTTTCCCCTAGGCTTTGTTCTGAGAGTTTTATAGCTCTTATGTTTAGGGTTGTGATTTAGTCTGAGTTAATATTTGTGTATGATATAAGGTAAAGGTCCAACTTCATTATTTTGCAAATGCGTATCTTACTGTTCTTTTGCCTGCTGTTTGTGTTCATCTTTGATAAAGGGGTCTTGAAGTCTCTAACAACGATAGTGGATTCATTTATTTCTGTTTGCAGTTTTATTAGTTTTTGCCTCACTTTGACACTCTGTTGTTAGGCTCAGATATGTTGAGGATTGTTATGTCTTCTTGAACTATTGAACTTTTTGTCATTATGTAATACCTTCTTTATCCCTGATAACTTTCTTTACTTTGAAGTCTCTTTTGTCTGGAGCAAATAGAGTTTTCATTCATAATTACATGTGAGTAAATTCTTGCATAAATATGAGTCATTTCTTATAACTATGATGCGTTTTTTAATTTTAAAATTATTTAAAAATTCTCAAAAATTTCAATTATTCTAACTTGTTTCAAAAGCTAGGTCAAAAAATTTTATTAAAAGGTATTTAGTGATTCTCAAACACAAGTCATTAGTATTTTTTATTTACTCAGCTGACAAATACTTATTGAGTACTTACCATGTGCCAGACTGTTTTTGGTGTTGTTCAAATACATTAGGGATGCATGAATTAAAAAAAAAAAAAAGAATATAATGGCTACAGTTCTTGTCTACAGAACTCCTGAAGGACTATTTACATCAAACTGTGTGTGTGTGTGTGTGTGTGTGTGTGTGTGTGTGTTTAAATGGAACCCTTGAGTTGTGCTCCGTGTTTCTCAAATACACTCGACTAAGAATTTCAACCCATAATTCTCCCAACCATTTTCTCCTCCTCCCCCTCCTCCCCCTCCTCCTCCTCCTCTTTCTTCTTCTTCTTCCTCTTCCTCTTCTTCCTCTTCCTCTTCCTCCTCTTCTTCTTCTTCTTCTTCTTCTTCTTCTTTTTCTCCTTCTCCTTCTCCTTCTCCTCCTTCTCCTTCTAATTCTTCTTCTCCTTGTTCTCCTTCCCCTTCTTCTCCTTCTCCTCTCTTCCTCTCTTTCTTCTTCCTCATTTCTCCTTCCTTCCTCCTCCTCTTCTTCTTCTTCTCCTTCTACTATTAGAACATAGGAGCTGTTTTCTACACACTACGTAATGGAAAACGAGGTATTGTAATAACAAATGTCAAAAAATTCTTTAATCTTATAGTTATTTTCCCCACAGTGTTTATTTTAGGAAGGATAATAAAGCTTGAATAGCTGTTTTTCTATTCCTTTTGGATTAGCGTCTTGATTTAACAACTTGGAATTGTAAATACTCTTAACTGTTAGTGTCAGTGGTTTTGAGCAGTGGGTCTCAAAATTTAGCGTGCAGTAGAATAAGCTGAAACAATTTTTTTTGGGGGGGGGGTATGCAGACCTCTCACTGTTGTGGCCTCTCCCGTTGCGGAGCACAGGCTCTGGACATGCAGGCTCAGCGGCCATGGCTCACAGGCCCAGCCGCTCCGCGGCATGTGGGATCTTCCCAGACCGGGACACGAACCCGTGTCCCCTGCATCGGCAGGCGGACTCTCAACCACTGTGCCACCAGGAAAGCCCCTGAAACAATTTTTAAACAGATTGCTGAGCCCTACTCCAGAGTCCCTGATTCAGTAGGTCTGAGATAGGGCCCAAGAATTGGCACTTTAAATAAGTTTCCAGGTGATGCTGATGCTGCTGGTCCAGACACCATCCTTAGAGGAGAACTAGTTTAGAGTATAAAATATGGGGAGATGAATCTAACTCCAGTCCTGACTTCAATATTTACCAAGGGAATTACCATTGGCAAATTGTTTAATTTTAGATATCTCATGTATGAAATAGTAATGTATAATCCTACCTTCTTAGGTTTGTTGCGAGTATAAAATAATAAACTATTATTTAATACTCCCTAATTTAAAGACGTACTAATTTAAAGACTGATTCTAAAAATTCCCATATTTTATACATTGTAGAAGCTAGTGTTTCTTTGACCTGAAATCTATTTAACAGAGAATATACATATTTTAGTGAGCCTTCTGAATTCCTGTTTTAGAATTAGATCATAAATAAATATAGCTACATTGTGTAACTTCTTAGAGTTTTAAATTTATCAGTTGGTTTTTTTTAAAAATGTGTTTCTTCTTGCCTCACAAAGAGCTATTCTCCAGTGAATGTCGTACAATATTGAAACAAGAACCATGGGTGCTCCTAATTAAAGTAGTTGACTGTAATACCTTTGTTATTGAATTTGAATTGGTGAAACAGGTGGTTATATAAAATTTCAACAAATGCTTTTTCTTCATTTTTGGTTTCATAAGACTAGGAAAGATAAATCCAAAAGCTGCTAAAATTGTAAATCCTTTTTCAAAATTGAGATGCAAATTATATGTGTAAAGGAGAATTTTGTTATAGAAAAGCAAGAAATATCTCCTGCTTATTTAGCAACATATTCAGGAAATATTTATTAAGCACCAATTGAGTTTAAGCCATTTTATAAGGTATTCTAGATACTTTAATAAATAAGTTAAAATATGTGTCTTGGTATATTTATGATCTAGTGGGGCATATAACTTCATATTCAATGAATTAAAATCTAATATGAAAAATGCATCTAAAAAGTTATGTATAGGGCTTCCCTGGTGGCGCAGTGGTTGAGAGTCCGCCTTCTGATGCAGGGGACGTGGGTTCGTGCCCCGGTCTGGGAGGATTCCACATGCCGCGGAGCGGCTGGGCCCGTGAGCCATGGCCGCTGAGCCTGCGCATCCGGAGCCTGTGCTCCGCAACGGGAGAGGCCACAACAATGAGAGGCCCTCGTACCGCAAAAAAATAATAATAATAAAATAAAATAAAAATAAGAAGTTATGTATAAAATGATATGGAATTCTTAAGTGAGGGGTGATTTTGAATCAGGGGATTTTGAGTGTAGGAATTTAAGAAGGCTTGGAAATGAGAGTGTACTTGAGATATGTTGTGGAAGGTAAATCCAAGTAGTATAGGGGAAAGACCAAGTGTAGAGGTTATATGTGTGCTCAGGAGAAAGACCAGTGTAAGGGAGACAGAGAAAATAAAGTACATGATGTATCCAAGTAACTGCATGAACCCATATGATGGGTATAGATCTCGGTGTCTGAGTAAAGTAATATATGAAAGATGAAGCTGGATATTAGTATAGAAAGTTATTTCTCAGATCCTGATGAATTGAGAGTTTTATCCATAGAATGGTGGTGAACAAATTATGGCCTGTGGGCCAATTCTGGTCTGATGCCTGTTTTTGTTAATATAGTTGTATTGGGAACATGGCTATAATCATTCATTTAAGCAGTCCATAGATGCTTTTATGCCACAAAGAGCTGATAATTTTAACAAAGACCGTATGGCCCACAAAGGCTAAAATATTTACCGTATGGCCTTTACAGAAAAATATTCTCTGATCCCGGTTATATACCAATTCAGTATGAAAGACCACTCTGGGTGATCTCGGAGAAGACAGCAGTGAGTGGTCCTGAAGGGAGATCTTAGTTTCCTGCCCAGGAATTGAACCTGGGTAGCCTGGATGAAAACCAGGAATCCTAGCCACTAGACCACCAGGGGCTAGGGGCTAGAAGCAAAGTGGCCCTAGCTCTTTCCCCCATTTGAAAGCAAGAATGTTTTAAGGAGGCAAAAACTGTAAAAACAGGTACAAAGTTTATTATTGGAGACACAGCATAACATGTGGGAGAGCACACAGACAAAGTTTGTTTATTTAAGACAGCAGCAAGGCAGAAATACACATCCAGAGAGAAAGGGTATGGTGTCCTCTCTAAGAAGGAGAACAGTAAGTCAGAAGCAAAGCAGGGATACACACCTGGAGGGGACTGGGGGCATCCTGAATGAGGAGTGCTGTAAAGACGTGATTTAATTCACTTACACAGGACAGTCCTTCCAGGTCTTTGTTTACCTTTGGCCAATTTTCTCTTGTTTTTTTCACACCTGAATGTTTCCAGGACCGTCCCCAACATGCGTGCTCAACTTTTTGCTAAGATTGATCCCACCACAGAGGCCTGTGGGTGCATGTACACACATATTATGGGGTGGTGCCCCCCTCCCTTTTTGACCCCCAAGAAGTCTTCCTGTACCTGTGAAGAGGGAAGTCTTCCTTGACCTCAGGAGTGGGCACCTTATCTCTTTACTTCAGCAGAGCTCAGCTTCTGCCACTAGCTTTGTCCTTGGAGTTCCTGGGTGAGAACAAAGCTTCAATTTTACTCCACTTGACAAGCACCAGCTGTCTGGCCCAGGGGCCCATCTATCTCCCACCTCCTGTGGACTGTTAGTTACAAATACATAACGATATAAAAGAGCTTGCACCAGAATGCAAATTAATTCACTGCTTCAATTATCAAGAAAGTCTCACTATGAAAAAAAGTGTCAGCGGATCTGACAGTGTGTGTAATGAATTGATGTGTATTTTACTGAGGCTTCTTATTTACTTGCAATCCAGGAACATACAGTTTAGTTCAAGGATCTCACTTTGAGTCAGTAAAGGTGTGTTGAAGATTTCTAGCAGGATGGTAGGATCAGATGTGTATTATAAAGGACCAATAAGGTCAAATAGAAACTTTTTTGTTTGTTTGTCTCTTCTGCAATACTCCAGCAGAGTCTAGAGGGTGTGTGTGGAATTTTGGAGTCCGGCAGAGCCGTTTCAAACCTTGATTGGTGGGGTGGGTGGATGGAGGGGAAGCATGCCTTGACATTCAAGAAGGAATGTTCCTTTTTCCTTAATTTATATTCTAAAAATCCCACATAAGAACTCTGAGTGTTCCGTCTTATTTAAGAAGCTCCAGCAGTTGGTGGGTCAGACCGTGGAGTTGGTGGGAGGGGCGGGGAGCAGTTGCACATAGCAAGGTTGGTGCACCACAGACACGAGGGTAATACTGTGGAAACCCCTAGGAGGATTGTACTGTTGAACAGTTTGTATTTTCTGTTTCTCATGAAAGTAATCAAGTTCATGACAACTTTCAGTAGCTCATATCCCATCAGGTATGTTATAACAGCCTACATCATCATAATCAATCACAGGCTATATCTCAACCCAAAGGATAAGCCTGAAGAATATGTCCCTTATACTGTACAAGTATTAAAGGTCAATTGACCTAACTCAAGAATATTTTTATTTGTCCATGCAAGGGTATTTTTTCTTATTAATTTAATTAGGGTGAATACCCAGGAGATTCTCAAATAAGGGGGAAAAATGTCAATTTTTAAATTGCTTAATTTGTATAATATTAAGACTTTAGAAACTGATTATCCTATGAGGCTTAGGCAACGTTCTTTAAAACAGCTTGGACTATAAATCAGATCTCTTTTAATAAATGACTTTTTAATGACTTATACATCATCGCCTGGGATCTTTATTTTCGCAACACCTGAGTGTAAAGCACTGCTTTCTTTAAACCTTTACTACTGTGTGGTTTATGATGTGTTTTGTTAGGAAAGGTATATTTCTATAAAACATCCTCCTTCCAGCCCTGTTTGAGAAGTGACAATTTGAAGGCTGGGAGAGAGATGCTGATACTTTATGAGTGACAGCACTGTTAGGTGTGATCATTACTGCTGTATTCATCCCAGGAGGGCAGTTGATTTCTTTTGCAGGTACATGTTCAGATAATCTCATCTCAGACATAGGCAAGTGTTCGTATAATTCTTCATTTTTCCATTAGGAATCATGCATACATCATGTGCCCCCAATTAATGCATAAAAGACTGGCGACCGAATGATATACTTTTACACTAGTACGGTGTTTGTGGGGCAGTGTAAAAACACAAATGCAGTTTTGTTATTTGCATTTTTCAAATTGATCTCCTGGCATGTCTCCCTTTTCTCGTTTTCCTTGCAGTTGAAATATATATATTTCAAGGATATATAATTATAAAGAATTGTTTCAATAATTTATTTTAAATTTATTATTGTGACTGAATTTTCTCAAGTTATACTGTGTTGGGGAAATTAAACATTAGCATTTTTCATCGTGTAGTTTCTGGGAAATTAGTACAGGGACCTCCAGTTGAAGAACCATTGAGTAGATGCTTTTATCATTACTAGAATTGTGACTTTTAGTCACTTAATTCTTCCATGGTCTCTAACATTGTTCTGTCTTTTTATTTTTTTTTCCCCCCCAGCCTGGAATATATTATTATCAATTTTTTCTGTGTGAATTCATCTGACTCTACAGTTCTGTCACTCCATTGGTCTATTTATTTCCACATGTGCTGTACTGATTTTAAACTACCTTGTGTATTTTGTTTATCAAGTACTTTTGGAGAGTCTACTGTGAACCAGGCACTGTGTAGGAAAGAAAATAGCTGTGGCCCCCAAACAAAGATAAAAACATATTAGCATTTGGGGACATTTCATTCTGTTCTTCCTTGTATGTATGTAGTTATATAATATGTATGTATAAAGACATACACACACTACAAACACACAGGCATTGTTGAACGTCTGGCATAGTGCATGACGTATAGTAGATAGTAAGTGTAACATTCGTTAAATGGGATGCAAATGTTTTCTCCCATTCACTGGTTGGCCTTGATCATCATATTGGTATCTCTGATAAACTGAAATCCTTAATTTGAATACAGTCCTATTTTTTGTATTTCCCGTTATGGATAGTAATCCTTATATATTATTAAAAATTAATTCTCAGTCTCATATCATGAAGATATTGTTATGTATCTTAGGCAAGCTTTGTTGTTTTACCTTTCACATTTCAGGTACATTCTACCTGCAGTTTATTATTTTTGAATGCTGTGAAATAGGGGTCAAGGTTTGTTTTTTCCCCACAAGGCCACCTAATTTATTCAATCCACATTGAAAAGATTGTCCTTTCCTTCACTGCTCTGAAGAGCTAAGCTTTTCATAAATCAGATATATAAATATATGTAGAATTTTCAGGACTCTTTTATCCATTTCTCTGGCCCATTTTTCCATCTTTACTTCAATACCACCCTGTCTTGATTATTCTACCATTATAATGAATCAGTATCTGATAGAGTAAATTGTCTAACTTTGTTCTCCTTTGTGATAAAATTGGCTATTCTTAGTCCTTTGGATTTCCATATTAAGCTTAGAATCAGTTTGTCAATTTGGGGGAAAATATATCTACTAAAATTGCGCTGGATCACAGTGAATCTGTGAACCAATGAAGAATTCATGTATTCATCTTTGTTCTCAGCATCTATGGGGTCCTGGGATATTAAACACACACAAGGAACAAAGCTGGAACTTTTTATTCATTGACACACAATTCAGACAAATTAATATAATAATCCTAGCTCTTAAAAGCAGTCTTAATTCATACGCTGTGTAGTTCACAGGGCACTAAATTCTTTATTAGCAGCAACTAATGACATAAACATAACCACAAATCACAACTACCATTTATTAAATATGTAAGATGGGCGAGTACTGGGATAGAAAGTCCACTTATTTTATTTCTAACTCCTAGTAGTAACATGGAGCTATCCTGTTTTATAAATGAAGAAACCAATAGGTTCAGAGAGGTTGAATAACCTGCCTAATGTTGCCCGTCTAGTAAGTGCTGAGGTCAGAGGCCAGCCCTGCCATGTCTTTTGCCCACAGCACATTCCCAGTGCCTTGGACAAGTAACACTGGAAAGACTGACTCAGTAAATATGTGGTGACTGAATGAATACCTCTCTCTTTCTCTCCATCTATTTTCTATTAATGATTCATGTCTTTCCTCAAAAAAAAAGATAAAACTTTCAAAATGGTTTTAATAAGTAGGAAGTTTAAACTCCATGGTACTAGTATCACATGTGGTGAAAAAGTGGTGTGAAATATAATTAATCAAAGAAATTAAAGAGTGCCAGAATATCCGAATTTTGAGGAATCACTTCCTTATTTAATATTTCAAAAATAGCATGTCTTTAATGTTTTATTATCTCTTTTTTGAATTGGTAATTAAAGTGGGGGCATAAACTCTATCCCTTATGGCAAGATTACATTGATATTTAAGTGTTTCCATCATTATTTTCCCTCTCTGGTTTGGAACTAGGGGAAAAAAAAGACACATTAAAAATTATCTACCCACTTAAGCCAGATGATGGAGAGACTTGAGTCCTGATAACAGTGTTTGTGCCCCTGGATCCAACTGTGCCTGAAGCTAGTGTATCCCCTGTACTTTTCAGTTATGTGAACTAATAAATACCCTTCTTTACTTAAAACAACATTAAAAGGTTATCTACCTGCTTATTAAAATATGTTTAAGTAAAACTTACCTAAATTAATAGATAAAATAAATTTGAACCTGAAAGCCTTTTAGACCAGTGAGTAGAACTCCAAGACAGCTTCCTTTCTCTCTTTCATACTTTAATTATTTATATTTTTGTTCTTTTTATGCCTCTTCTAAATGTATTCAATGCTTCAATGTCTCATTTTACCCACATAAAAAAACTCTACAAAACTGATCAGAGTATCAGCAGTATTATTATAAAAAAATCAACCAAGTTATTACATATTAGACCTAATGATTTCAACCTTTACCATAATTTTTGTACATTGTACCAATGGACACATGGATTCAAAATCAAAATAGTAGAATTATTTATGTATCACCATTGTTCAAAAACATTGTTATACTTTTAGGAGAAATTTTAGAACAATAAAATATGGTTAATGACAAACTGTATTTTATGATTTTCTTTTTTTACCTGATAAATGCATATTCTTTCCCCAGAAATACCGCAGATGGCTGGTACCTGTATGCTGATAGCTCAAATGGAAAGTTTGGTGACATGGCTGACATCCTCACTCCTGTTATTTCACGCACGGGACCAAAATGTACCCTGGTGTTCTGGACTCATATGAATGGTGCCACAGTTGGTTCTCTCCAGGTACTGCTTAGGCAATTGCATTTTCTGAATTTCTTCTGCAAAAATTCATATTGTATAATTTAGTGTTATTAAAATATGTAATCTGCTAATAAATGAAAATGGACAGTTATCAACACTTCACTGGTTTGAAAACAGTATGATTGAAAAAAAGCTTTAGTAGAATTGGACCTGAATGGCTAATAGGATTTCTTTAAACTATTCTATTTATGATTATGGTCTTTATTCTGAGGTTGCAGCTTCTGTGTAATACTGTTTTACCCTTGAAATATGTCATATAGGTTTCAGTATCAATATTCTGAGAATAACACAATCAAATGAATATATACATTTTGGTGATATTCGGATGTGCCTTCTTGCTGTCTTTGATATAGTGGTGCTACACTCTCCAATATTCTCTTTCAAATTGTTTTTTTGTAAAAAAAGAAATTAAATTGTTTCATACTCACAAAATGTTGCAAGAATCTCACAGACAACTGCATTCTACCTTTCGCTCAGAGATTCTGGTTTTTTGCCCATTGTCCCAATAACATCTTTTATAGGAAAAATTGAGTTGAATACAGAATTACTTATCACACTCCATTGTTATTTCTTTCTAGTGTCTTTATTTTTTATAAATTTATTTATTTTTATTTTATTTTTGGCTGTGTCGGGTCTTCGTTGTTGCATGCGGGCTTTCTCTAGTTGTGGCAAGCAGGGGGGCTATTCTTGGTTATGGTGCACAGGCTTCTCATTGCAGTGGCTTCTCGTTGTGGGGCACAGGCTCTAGGCACGCAGGCTTCAGTCGTGTGGCACGTGGGCTCAGTAGTTGTGGCTCGCAGGCTCTAGAGCTCAGGCTCAGTAGTTGCGGCACATGGGCTTAGTTGCTCCGTGGCATGTGGGATCTCCCCGGACCAGGGATGGAACCCGTGTCCCCTGCATTGGCAGGTGGATTCTCAACCACCACACCACCAGGGAAGTCCCTAGTGTCTTTAAAACTGAAGTAATCCCTTCATTTCCCTTAAACTTTATGATCTTGGTATTTTTAAAGGTTATAATCCAGTCATTTTGTGAAATGTCCTTCAAATTGGATTTGTTCAATGTTAAGCATGTTTTTCTCTGTAATATCACCAATATTGTATTATTTTTATTGTATCCCATTGGTTAGTACATGATGTCTATTGGTCTCAGTACTTTTGTTCCCTTTGTTATCAATAAATATTTTGTGATGAGATATTTTGAGCATGTGTAAAATCCTGATCTCAACTCAATTATACCCACTAATTTTTGCTTCCTTTAGTATTTTTTGCCACATTAATTTTACTATGATGATTGCCTATTTGTGTCTAACTCCATTATTCTGTCTGCATTTGTAGGTTGGTTTTCTCTTGTTAGAAAAATTCTCCATTTATTGATTTATATCAGTGTGGACTCATGGATTCCTGTTTTATCCAATTTGTTGTCAACACTATTACTATTTATTGGTTCTTAACATTGTCCCAGATTCAGTTATAGGAGACCCTTTAAACTGACTTCTATGTCTCTTTGACAAGTCCAATTATTCTTTGATCATTTCCTTTCTTTCTGGCCAAGAAGATGTTCCAGACTCATCTTTTTGTTATCCTGTTCCATCCCTGGAGGTAACTATTTTTCCCGGGGGTCCTGGTTTCTTTTAGATGACCAAGTTATACGGACAAAACAGAAAGAGGTTCTGCAATTTTAATGCAGATCCCCTAGATCCTGTCTTCCCCTATTAGACATGTCTTATATAATAGATAAGGTTTGTAAGTATATGTATAGACACATCATTTACACAGAGAAGCCAACTCAATTTTGAAGCATCTCCGTTTATACTCTGTTTCATAGCTTGCGTGACATTTTCCAAGAAGCCATGTCTGAAAAATAAATCCCCAGATTTCAGAATTGTTTACATGAGCAGTTTTAGACCAGGGATATCTCGCTAAAAGCAGCCATAGATAAGGTCTCTCCCCCTGTCAAATAGCATTAATTTGTTCTCCAAAAAGTCTATGTTTAGTATATTTGCAAAGAGATTACACTTGGGCTACCTGCTCTATTTTTCCCCAATAAATAGAAATAGACTGCAGATCAGCTGCTTAACCACTTCTTTCCTAGTAGCTTGATGTAATTTTAATATTAGGGTTTTTAAAAAATTTTTAACTGTCTTATTCTACGATTTTCCTGGCCATATTAAATATTATTTTCCTCCCCAAATTAGATAAACATATTTTTAAAATGCTGTTACTTTCTTTTAATTGGAAACATGTTAAATTTATAAAGTAATTTTGGAAGAATAGTTTTATTTGTTATAGGTGAGACTTCTCACCAAAAACAGTTTAAGAGTAAACTTGTTTGTGTATATGTATATGTGCATGTTTAATAATCTGAAAGTATCCAAGTAGTCTTGTGGATTGATCTGACAATTTACCATTTGTGTCTCACTGAGTTTTTAAAAATGGTTTTAGACAAAACAATCAATACAGCTAACTACAGGGTTTGCATCAGAAAAATGAGAATTACTTACCAGGTATATTTTGTGGTTGAGATTAATTATCTAAAATAGGCTTTCATTTTTTCAGCATAAGATTTTGTGTTAGTAGATGAAAAATTATAAAACAACCTTAAAATTTTATAAGTAGTTAATTATAAAATAATTAAAATGGTAATACATATGATCCTTATTTCATGCACAGCTGAGTAAAATAACATTAAATGTTGCATTACTATGTTGCATGAACACAGTTTTCCTTAGTGATTTGTGTATAGAGCAGTATTCATACAAAGAAGATCTAATTCCTATACATTCTTTTTAGTATCCTTCAAAAAAGATTTTTATATTTTTTAGAAATTCTATTTTCTTGACTTTAATAATATGTTGATTCAACTTGAATTCAAGAATTTAGTGATATCTTTGCTAGCCACATACGACTTTTTATATGACTCTAGAAACTCTAGCTCTATAAAAATAACCATTTGCATTTAATTTTTTAAAATAAATTTATTTATTTAATTTTGGCTGCGTTGGGTCTTTGTTGCTGCACACGGGCTTTCTCTAGTTGCACCGAGCGGGGGCTATTCTTCGTTGCAGTGCGTGGGCTTCCCATTGCTGTGGCTTCTCTTGTTGCAGAGCACGGGCTCTAGGCACATGGGCTTCAGTAGTTGTGGCGTGAGGGCTCAGTAGTTGTGGCTTATGGGCTCTAGAGCACAGGCTTAGTAGTTGTGGCACACGGGCTTAGTTGCTCCGTGGCATGTGGGATCTTCCCGGACCAAGGGTCGAACCCGTGTCCCCTGCATTGGCAGGCGGATTCGTAACCACTGCAGCACCAGGGAAGTCCCCTGCATTTAATTTTTAAAAAACTGATCATGAAAGTATTCAAAGTTACCTTCACTTTCAAAAGTCAAAACCTCCCCAAACCCTTTATGTGAATAATGAATTGGTTACACACATTGTATTGTTAAAAATTCGTGGTGTAGAGGGAGATCAGCTCGTTGCTTTGTGACCACCTAGCAGGGTGGGATAGGGAGGGTGGGAGGGAGGGAGACGCAAGAGGGAAGAGATATGGGAACATATGTATATGTATAACTGATTCACTTTGTTATAAAGCAGAAACTAGCACACCATTGTAAAGCAATTATACTCCAATAAAGATGTAAAAAAAATAGTGTTGTGAAATAATTAAATACATCATCTAAGTCAGTTATTTTAAAATGTGGAACTCTACTGCTCTTCCCTATTTAATTACTTTCTTCATGGCTCTTTTTTGTGTCATTCTAAAAGAAGAGCCATGATAATTTGTTTGCTGAGATGATTCTCAATTTCCCTTTAGAATGAGGGTCCGTTTGTTGGGTGGGGAGCTCTTGCTGGCTTAGATGAGTTAGGTGCCCACTCACATCACCCATATGTGCTGTTGGAATTGAACGGACTCCCATTGTAACATCACCATCCCCACTGAACCTAATGTCATTCTCAAAACTGTGTTTAGTAAACAATTCTGTGCTTTTCATGTGACTACATGAATATTATTTAATATTGAGACTTCCAATTGTTCTTGCTGTCAGATTTTTAAAAACTAAGGTAGTTAAGAGTTCTTAATCAAATGGTGCCAGGTAACTTCAGACTTGACTGACAGATATTCATGCACAGCTTTATTACACAAAGCTCATGAGGTACCCTGGGGACACAGTGCTGTTCTAGAAAACAGCACTAATGAAAAATGTCTGAGCTTTTCTCTCAGGGATTCATGTTGATATTAAAATGAAAAAAAATTACTGGGAGAATTCTATATGTTTAGAATTTGTCAAGGTAAAATATTTCAGCACTTCTTACTTGATTTGTCTCTGCAGGTACTCAGCAAGATAGACAAGGTTACTTCTAAACTGTGGGCTCAAAGCGGACAGCAAGGTGCACAGTGGAAAAAAATAGAGGTGTTTTTAGGCGTTCATTCGCATATACAGGTTTGTAATCCAAGTATTTAGGTGATGATTGAGTTTTGTTGATTCTTTAATTTTAATTTATTTCCTCTACCCCTTGTCTTCTTGTCTCTCTTTCCCTTTCTGATGTGCTGTATGAACGCTCACCACTCCGTAGAGCATTTTCCATAAGGAATTTGCGGTTCTGAAATGCCCTAATTTTTTTTCCCAAAGAGGCAACCATTTTTCTAGGAACATCTCATTTTAGTGACAACCATCTCCTGCCTCCACAATCAGGCTCCTACATATTAAGAACACCTCCCACTATTTTGCAAATATATTCTCAGAGACTGCAGAGTAATTACATTAGTTTATTTCAAACCCAATTAAAGAGACCTTTGAAAGCACACTATATTGTTGAACCTTATTAGAGAAAATAGATTTACTTGACTGAAAAATATTTTCAGAGGCACAAAATTGGGTGATGCTGTATTTGTCTTCATGTAGATTACAATAATATTAGGAGGATAAGACCTAAAAATAAAGGAAAAGAACAAGTAATACATAGAATAAAAGGTTTAAACTGAAAGTAATTATATGCCAAGATATTTAGTGTGAATTTTATTTTTTTATGGATTATCAGGAAAACAGGAGCTCCATGGATGTGTGTGTTTTCTGCTTTTGGAGTTTTTGCTTGTTTTGTTTTGTTTTGTTTTTGACAGAAGGGAAGGTAAAGCTTAGCTATTAAGATTTAAGATTAGATAAGGGAGAGTGGGAATCCAGAGCCATTTATGTCAGAGAACATTTTTTCTTAGTCATAACTGCACAGGGCTTAATTCCTTGAATTTAGAGCCACTTATCTATAGATACAAGCTATAATATCTTTGCTAATTATACAGAGGACTGGAAATGCAGTATGTAGCAAGAGTAACCAAATCAGCTGTGAATATTCAGTAACTGTATCTACAATCACATGCCATATCTGATAGATCAGCCCCTTTCAACTCCACTGGAAGCACAGGCTAGATACAGCTGTTTAAAGGCATTGATACAACATTATCCCCAATTTCTTAGAATGTTAGCTATAATAAATCCCATATATTTTTGACCTCTTGCTGGGACCCAGTTTTCTTATGGGTCATTTGTAGATAATTTAGGAAATGGATAAGAAGTGAGTTCAACCTGAAGAAGAAAAGACTGGACAGCAGTTTAGTGGCCTTGCACAGTATGAAATTTATCATTAAGAGGATTCCACCTGTTTAACCTCCAAGACCTTTTAACTGAGGCAAGAAGAATCATCAGCAAGAACATGCAGAAGGCTGTGCTGCTGCCAGGCGTCGGCTTCCACTTCAGGCAGTGAATTCTTAACTAGTCTGTGCAAGTAGAACATTTGCATGGTAAAATCATGTTCAAAGCAACATTAAGGGCTTCCCTGGTGGCGCAGTGGTTGAGAGTCCGCCTGCCAATGCAGGGGACACGGGTTCGTGCCCCGGTCCGGGAAGTTCCCACATGCCGCGGAGCGGCTGCGCCCGTGAGCCATAGCCGCTGAGCCTGCGCGTCCGGAGCCTGTGCTCCGCAACGGGAGAGGCCACAACAGTGAGAGGCCCGCGTACCGCAAAAAACAAAACAAAACAAAAACAAACAAAACATTATGAGGGATTTAAGCAGAGGAATCAATTATTAATTTAGTCTATCTGAAATTTAATTTTTCACATTGAAATTTGAAGAGAAATAGGCCCATGTTGTTTGACTCTTAAAATGCAATATTAATGGTTTCTGAATATTTGATGTTTAATGTGATTCATTCATTCCTTCAGTAAAAACATATCAAGAACCTACTATGTGCAAGCACCTTACTATGCACTGGAGAAATAGTAGTGAGACACACATACTATCCATGGTTCTTCCATTTTTACTGTATCAGTCCCGTTAGCCTCAGAAACATGAGCGCCTTTAACCCTTGAGTAAAAGTATACAGCATTGGGTAGTTTTCACAGTTATATTTGGGAACCCCCAATTTAAACATAGCATTTAATTATAATAATTTTTATAACTAGAGCAATCACATACCTGGCACTTACTAAGTGCTAAGTTCTGTTCTATGAACAAAAAATTTACTCCTGTAACTGTATGAGGTACCTACCTTTACTACCTGCATTTTATAGATTAGACACAGAAATACCTAGAACTTGGATAACTTGCCCTACTTATATAACTACAATGGCAGTGATACGCTTTAAACACAGGCAGGTCATCTACAAGTCCATAATACAAATGCTATGCTCTGTTGCTTCCTAAATTTTACAAAATGATTGACCCAGCTTTTATTTTACCAGAAAAAATTATATCATAATTGCTCTTGAAAAAATGTTTAATCACATTCAGTATTAAAGTCTATGGAATCTTAGCCAACATCGTGTGGCATTGGATTATCTGATTTCTTAATCACAGAGCATTGTCTCACAGATTTAAATTAAATGTTCAGATATATCCAGATAATACAGTACCTTTTTCAATTTGTGTATCCATGTTTTTGTTGGGCTCAATTTTCTTATAAAAGAGTTGTAGTTATTATTCTTTCTAGTTTCACCTCGTCTTAATCACATCCAAGCTCTTAATCTATCTTACAAATTTATTTTTCTTTTCTAGCACATCTTCTCTGAAGAAAACAAATGTATGCCTTTTATGTCAATTTGATACTTGAATTTATATAAAAATTGTACATTTATTTGCTTTTTTATAATAATGTGAAAGGCATGATTTTCAGTTATTCTATTCTCTCATCTTAAAAGGAAAACAACTAGGTTTTCATACAATAGTATAAAAGCATAACACATCTTAAGGAAAAACTACTTCTTTCAAGAAAAGTAATTGATTAGATTTGGTAAAAAGATGTTTGGGAGTTTGATGACAATAACTATTTTGTATAGAAATCATGGAGGTAAATAGGTATTTCTTGTTAATGCATCTCTAATTGTCCTAAATTTACTTTAAAATATATGAATATTTCTTATGCTAACACACAAATACACATTTAACTTGCAGGCAAATTCAGTAGAAGCTGTCTGAATTAGTTTCACTTTGAAAACTTTAGTGAGTCCTGTGACTGTTTTTCATCAGTTCTATCAAAGTCTGTAGAAGTGGGATCTCACTGTCCAGCAGTGGCACACAGGAGGATTTCATTCATCACATACATTAATCAAAGGCACACCACCATCATTTCAAGTCCAAAGATGTGGCCAATTAAAAACATTCATGGTTTTGAGGTCCGACATATTTTCGATTTCAAATAGTCGAGTTGAACAGATCAGAGGAATGGCAAGAAGTGGATGAAATAAGGTAAAAGATATGCTTGCATCTTCTGCCTCTTGGTGCATTCCGTCACCTGGTTGACCTCCTGCTTCCACGTGTGATGAGGCTGTCAGAAGTGAGCAGGTTTTGTTTTGGGTCTGCGAGTTGCAGAGGCTGCAGTGGTAGGTGACTCCTGCCAGTTTCTTAGGCCCTGTAACCTAAAAATCTAGACAAGAGACAACGGTGTTGCCACTCCCACATCCTTACCTGTTGAGTGTGGTAGAGATCTTCAGTATCCCTCAAACTTCCCGGGTCACTTTCATCGTAGGGATTACGGGGTCATTGTTATCAGATTCAAGCCCTCATGTTCTGTACTGTATTTACTGCTTGCCCCAGGTTTTGGATTCCTGATGGACGAGTCAACTGATATTGGCTTTATTTTTTTTAAAGGTTGTCTTCAGGGCAAAACGTGGTATCAGTTACATAGGAGATGTAGCAGTGGATGATATTTCCTTTCAAGATTGTTCCCCCCTACTTAGCACAGACAGAATGTGTACGGCTCAAGAATTCACATGCGCTAACAAGCACTGCATTGCCAGGGACAAGCTGTGTGATTTTGTGAACGATTGTGCTGATAATTCAGATGAGACTCCTTTCATCTGTGGTGAGTGGAAGTGTTCTGTCTCCTTACTTTTGCCTTTGTCTCCCACAACCTTCCTCTGTGCAATGGGTTCGTTGATGAAAAATACAGAGTATATATAACTCAGCAGCCAAGGCAGGTAAGGTGATTTAACCATTTAAATACATTCCTTTCTCCCTCTCCGTACTTAATTTAGAACCGAAAGTCTTTTCAAACTAATCAATGGCTTTCTGTTTGTATGTGAAGAATTGGAGATTAACTGGAAAACAGGTGTCTTCAAAGGCAAACGGTATGCAAACAAGTATTTTCCATATGAAATAAATTTTTGGAAAGAAGGCAAGCAAAACGTCCATAAACGGCAATTCATGTAAGGTTGACAAGCCTTTGTGCTTTGACGGATTTCAGGGAGTTGTCATTCCCTTGGGTCAATTATGAGCTGGGATAAGTGGCTAAAAAAACAAAAAATCAATATCCAGATAATGTATAAAATAGACAACGTGATCTCCTAAGGGAAACACATATCAGCTGTGTAATATTGTTACAAGAGATCAACTCATAATAAACGGCACCTATTAAAATATCCTTAGCTAAATGGGCCATATGTGCTCATTCAGGGAATTCTGTAAAATCATGGAACACAGTGCATGGTTGCCTCATTTCACTGCAAATGAAGTGAATACAAATTGTCAGAATTAAGGTTGACAAATTATTCCACTATTACCAATAATAATTTCTGAGCTAGCGTATTACAGTTTGATCTCTTTTTTGCCTCTTGAAACCAAGTCTGGAATCACAAGAACCACGTCAGTATATTAAGAGCTCACATTTACATAGAACTTTTAACTTTCAAAGCCCTTCTATCTACTGATCTCCACTTGATCTTCACAGAAACCCGACGGGTAAGTGGGAGAGATATTATTAGTGCATTCCATGGATAAAGCTGCTGAACAAGAGTGGCTGAGATTTGGTCAAATTTCATAAAACTGGTACTGACAGAGTTGATCCTAGTTTCCAGGTACTTTGATTTATGATTCACTGCTTTGCCCAAGCCACCATACCACTTTTGTGTACAGCTGAATCTTAGGAAAACCAAAAAAGTTGTGGATGTAGAAATCCTGTGTATATCGAATAACTATTTGTTTCTTCAAGTGTGGATTATATCTTATAATATCAATTATTACTATTATATGAACCAAGCAAAACTGTTTGGCTAATCTTGTATTCTGTATTAATTTTTACCTTTATCTTATGAATATTTTTGCTGCGTTTTTAGTTATTTTCTGCATCAAATGCTTTTACATTTTCTTCATTGCTATTTTCATTTGAGTATCTCACAAATCTATTAGCTAATCAGTCGAACAGAACAGATACTATGCTTTTGAATTTTATTTGTCATGTTGCCAACTTATCTCTTTCCCAAGGTATGATTTAATGCAATTTTTTCAGTGTTTAAAGTATTTTATTTCTGGCTAAATTTTCCTTGAACTCTTTGTATTTAGATAATAACTTTGCAAATATTTCTAGGAATCCTCTATCTGTGTTTGGGAGGGTATACTGATATACTAAGAGGGTCAGAGAAATGTACTGAAATTTATTGTCTTGGTAGTTCTTTTGTATGGAAAATAAAGACGAAAGTAATTACAAGCCCTTGGAGGGAAAGTTTTATCAGAAGGTGCTTTCTGGTGAACTGATTGCCAAATCACTGTAACATTTGAATGGGGCTGTGATATCAGTAATACTGGAGCAAGAGAGATGAATTAGTTCCAGATATTATATAAGAAGAAGAAAATGTTTTCAGCTCCTTAGAACAAATAAACAACCAAAAAGTTGGAACAAACCTTAAAAGTAACCCACATTTTGATATTGGTTCTTATTACATGAATATAATTTCTTTTTATATAACACTGCTTATTTTATTATGTATTTAAAAATTCAATTGTATTCCTATGTTAATGGTTTTAAATGTTTTAATTATAGAGTGGCTAGAACCTGCTATATGAAATATGAGTGCTGTTATTTTTCCTGCATATACTATAAACTTTGATTCTTAATTAGACCCAGAAGAATAGGAAGAAAAACTTAAAAAAAAAAAATCACCATAGCAACTGATCTCAGAAGTTTGGCTGGCAACCAACCAAGAATTTAGGCTTAGGTTTCATGATCTTTGGAACTTGTGTGAGGTTTTTTTGGTTTGTTTTGGGTTGTTGTTTTTTTTTGTTTTTTGTTTTTTTTTGTGTGAGAAGTCTAAGTAAAGGCTGAACATGTATCACAACTCTAAAAAAACGTCTAAAATATCATTTGGTATAAATACACCACCTAGGAATAGAAGAAAGAATGAAACTGCTGAGCTCTTTGTAAAGGCATAGACTATCTCTGACAAAGGAAAAGAAAATAATCCTTTATAAAACAAAAGTACCTGTGGCTTTAATTTTCTGTAGACCAATATAGGCTCAGAAAGCAAGATTTGGAAGAAAGATTAACTGGTTTCTTTTTTTGCTTTATAATATAAATATATCTAAAATATAGGACATAGTCAAAAAGAAAGTGATTTGTGTATCTGAGAAATCTGAAATCTTAGTTGAACATATTTTGCCATTGGTATAGAGGGTCCTTTGGCAAACAATCATATTTTTGTTTCTCTGTACTTTCCAATTAGCATATTTATTGGTGATACACAAGAGGATCTCAGGCATGCTCAAAATAATTTAATTCTGCACTGTGATTAGTAAGGATGCGGGATATTTGACCAGAATAATTAGTACGTAATCTGAACCTAATGGGCACATGTAATACTGTATTTCCCAACTGCAGACATCTATTTCAAGTACACACAGAATATATGTTATTAAGCACTAAGCAAACTTCAGTAATTTTGAATGGATTAAAGTGACATGGATTACATCTTTTGAATTAGGCTGGAAATCAGTTGTAAGACAAAAGCTAGAAAGTTCCCTGTTAGTTAGAAGATACTTTTGATAACCCATCTCCCCACCAAAAATATTACAGTAAAATTAGAAAATGTTTTAAATAAATAATAATAATAATAGTGCAT
This sequence comes from Delphinapterus leucas, assembly GCF_059928025.1. Taxonomy (NCBI): domain Eukaryota; kingdom Metazoa; phylum Chordata; class Mammalia; order Artiodactyla; family Monodontidae; genus Delphinapterus; species Delphinapterus leucas. The sequence continues at coordinate 15,586,533 of NC_143130.1, read as the reverse complement.
TAAAAAACCTGTGGTATTTAGTTAAGAAAATGCTTAGTGAAAAATTTATATACTTAAATCCTTACCAAAGAAAGTAATTAGCTAATAATACAAATTAATAGAATAGAACACAAATGTCAGAGAGAGAGGATTTGGAAAGACTGATAACATTTTCAAGACGCTGTCAAGAATGATCAAGAGAAATCGAGAAGACAAAATATCGAATTAATTTAACATATATTTACTGAAAAGGTATATGTCAAGCAGTGTTTGAGACATCTAGTGTACATCCATAAATGAAACAGACAAAAATCATATTACCCATTCCCCTGTGTTAAACAGAAAATATTCTCTCTTTCTCTACACACACACACACACATACACACACACACAGAATATCCATGTGTGTGTGTATGTACATTACAGAGTTTGTCAGAAGTTGGTAAGTGATACATTTTCTATGAGAAAATATAGAGTAAACTAAAGGAGATGAAAAATGGAGAGAGAGAAAATAACAATGTTAGGGAGCTTGATGAGGATAGGCCTGATGAAGGATATTTAAACAATTTTTTTCATTTTACTTATTTATTCCCCCCCCCCAGTTTTACTGAGATATGATTAACATACAGCCCTGTATAAGTTTAAGGTATACATCATTGTGACTTATTTATATTGCGAAATGATTACCACAGTAAGTTTAGTGGTAATCCATTGACATCCATTTTCTCATATAGGTACAAAAAAATAAAAAGAGGAAAAAAATGTTTTTTCCCTTGAAATGAGGACTCTTAGGATCTAATCTCTTTCAAATATACCATACAACAGTGCTAACTATAGTCATCATGTTGTACATTACAGCCCTAGTACTTATTTATCTTGTAACTGGAAGTGTGTACCTTTGGACTCCCTTCATCTGATTCCCCCTCCTGGGCAAATTCTTGAAGGAGATCTGGGACTTAGCCAATACTTGTTGTTTTCTTTCTTTCTTTCTTTCTTTTTAAATTATAGCCATCCTAGTGTGTATGAAGTAGAATCTCATTGTGGTTTTGATTTGTCCTTCCCTAATGACTACAATGTTAATTATCTTTTCTTGTGCTTATTGGCCATTTGTGTGTGTTCTTTGGAGAACTGTCAAGGTTCTTTGTGCTTTTCTTTACAGAAGTGTGTGTTTTTTATTATAGAGTTGTAAGAGTTATTTATATATTCTGGATGTTAAGCCCTTATCATATGTATGATTTGCAAATATCTTCTCTCATTCTGGAGGCTGTCTTTTAAATTTTTCAATAGAATTTATTTTTTAAAGGAGTTGTAGGTTCACAGCAAAACTTAATCCCCATACATGCACAACCCCCCCAGACTATCATGTCCCCCACCAGAGTGGTGATTTGTTACACGGGAGATGTCATTATCACCACAGTCCATAGTTTACGTTAGGGTTCCCTCTTGGTGAAAGAGCACGTGATTAACAATAAATCAAACTCTTATACTCAGTTACTTATAGTAACCTTGCTAAAGTCATTACAAATATTTTTAAACACATTTTTTCCTATTGGATGAATGTTTCTAAAAATATCATTTTTTAATGTTACATCAATGTGGAATTTAACACTGCTGAAAAGTTATCTAAACTCAGTTACTCAAATCTTGGTCTAGAGACAAACAGCATTTTTGTCAGAAGTCAGGCCCCACCCCAGACTTAACCATAAACTGCATTTTAACAAGTATATGTGCACTGAAGTTTGAGAAGCACTCATCTAAACAATACAAACATTTGAAAAAGTTTTCTGGTGAGAAGGAAGAGCTATTATTTTATTCTTTGTTTCCTTATTGACATATACAAATATATCAGGATTTTAATAGGGGCAATAATTAGCTTTTTAAATATGAAAAATGATTCTGTGTATATTTTCTTAATGAATTTAATTGAACCATTTATAGTTAAGTCAAGATTTAATGCCTACGTATGTATTGAATTGCCTGATATAATTTATTGGCGATTTTAAGAAGTTTTTAAGAATGAACGTTCATGCATTTATTCAGCAAATATTTATTGAGCATCTACTATGTGCGAGGGTTTGTTCTAGTTACTAAGAATAATGCTGTGAACAGTACAGACAAATTTCCTGCTCTCATGGAGCTTGCTTTACGTTTGGTGGTAGTGGAAGGGGACACAGACAAAACAGAGTAAGTAAAATAACAGCATATTTCATAATGACAAGTGCTCTGGCAAAAAGTAAAATAGGGAAAAGTGAGAAAGAAGATGCTTGGAGTGGTGGTTATAGTTTTAAATAGGGCCATCGGAAAAGTTCTCACTGAGAAATTGACATTTAAGTAAAGATGGAAGGGGATATGGGGATATACGCATACATATAGCTGATTCACTTTGTTATACAGCAGAAACTAACACAACATTGTAAAGCAATTATACTCCAATAAAGATGTTAAAAAACAAACAAAAAAGATGAAACAAATAATGGATTTGAGCCAAGTGATATTTGATGTATTTGAATGAATTTTTTAAAAATTCAAAAACATTAAAAAAGTCAGCAATAATTAAAACATGGTCCTTTCCATATTATCACCACATCACTAACAATTTTCTTTGATTTCTATGAATGTATAACTGTAATTTCCCTAAATAGTTATCCTTCAGGACATATTTGAGTTGACTCATTTACATCCTGACTACCCTTTCTCATTTGTTGTAGCAGAATTCTCTCTGTTTCAAGTAAACTGATGAATTTTGGGGGGAGAAGGGGCTATTGTTTGATGCTATGATATATATGTGACTTTTTACTCACAGCAAGGTTATATTGTAGGTGTTACTTCTACACCATATCCAGTGCTCCATCGAAAACTTTTTAGCATATCAGAATTTGTGCTCAGTTGTGACAAAAAATGAATTTAAAGGTGTAGAGTGCCTCTGTGGGACTCTACTGGCACCAGTGTACACCTTCCTGACCTAGCCTTGCATACTGGACATTTATTTATTTGGTTAAACATTGGGCATCTCTAATATAAGTGGCCCTGGAGTAAAAACAAAGAAAAATAAGATATTACCTGAAGAATTGTGGAGCTTCTTGTCTAGCTAGAGAAATAGGTACATAAACATTCACCTTGCGAATGGGAGTTAGAATAAGTACAAAGCACTTTTGGATGTGTGAGGGAAAAATAATTTAGTTAGGGTATTTAAATACTAATCCCAACATGGATTTTTACATCACCTTGAAAACAGCTAGTGTATTTTCAGAGACTTTATTAATCATGCACTATGAATAGCTTTTGTTTTCTTTGGGAGATTATGTTCAAAAGTAGGTCAGGTATCATAAGGTTAATAAACCAGGCTTCCTGTGAAGGATCTGCTGTCCTAAGCTTCAGGAATTCATTATTTGCAGGCTGTAGCCTACTGACTGAGGCTTAGAAAGCTTTCACTGTCTTTCCAAGATTATCAACACTGATCCGTTTCTCATGAACTCAGTGTTGTAAAGTGACACGCATTAGGGTAATATTTTCAGAATTATGAAATCAGGTAGTCATCACTGAAGAAAAAATTATGACAATTTTTGAAAACCTGGTATTATAAATAGGATTTTTCCAAATTACCCGGAAACTCTTTTTTTTACATGGAATTAAGTATACTCCTTATAGAACAATTGTTCTGTGAAACAGTTTGGAAAGTATTATTTACAGAATTTATTATTACTTCATAGAATAAGGCAATACAAAGGAAATCACTGTATCACAATTTCCTGGTGATGTCACGGAATAATAATTGGCACATGACATTAATTTTTTGAATTTTGAAATAATTGTGGGTTCATAGGAAGTTACAAAGATAGTACAGAGAAATTCTGTGTACCCTTCATGTAGCTTCCCTCAGTGGTTACATTTTATAGTATCGTATAATATCAAAACCAGGAAACAATGTGGTTCAATATGTGCGTATAGTTCTATGGCATTTTATTATATGTGAAAACTCGCGTAATCATCACACTACAATCAAATATTCTGTCTCCACCAAAATCTCCCCTGAGCTATTCCTTTATAATTACATTTATTCTCACCATCCCTAACCTTGGGAAACCACTATTTTGTTCTCCATCCCTATAGTTCGTAATATTGAGAAAGTTATAAATATGTAAATGCAGTCTGTGACCTTTTGAGACTGTCTTTTTTTCATTCAGCATAATCTCCTTGAGAGCCATCCAAGTTGTTGTGTGTGTAAATCATTTGTTCCTTTTTATTGCTGACTCATGTTCCATGGCATGGATGTAACAGACCATAGTACTGTTTTCCAGAGCGGTTATGCCATTTTACGTTACCACCAACAATGTGTGAGAGATCCAGTTTGTCCACATCCTTGTGAGCATTTGGTATTGTAACTATTTTATCTTTATTATTGCTCTTCTTATAGGTATAGGTTAATATCCCGTCAGGGTCTTAATTTGCGTTTTCCCTGATAGCTAGTGGTGTTGAACATCTTATCATGTGTTTCTTTGTTATCTGTATATCCTCTTTGGTGAAATGTTTCTTCATGTCTCTGCCCATTTTCTAATCAGAAGTTTTCAAACTGTTGAGTTTTGAGAGTTCTTCATATATTATAGATATAAGTCCTTCGGCAGATGTGTGAGTGGCAAATGTTCTCTCATAGGATTTAGATTATCTTTACATTCTCTTTACAGGGAAAGAGTAATTTTGATGAAGTCCAGTTTATTCATCTTTCCTTTTAGGGATCACGCTTTTGATATCACGGTCAAAAACACTTCACTGAGGTCTAGGTCCCAGATTTTCTTCTATTTTTCCTTCTAAAAGTTGCATAGTATTATGTTTAAGTGTATGCTCCATTTTGTTAAGTTTTGTATAAGTTGTGAGGTTTGGGTCATTTTTTTTTTTTTTTTGTCAATAGTTATCCAGTTGCTTCATCACCATTAACAAAGCTGTCCTCCCTTCATTTAACTGCATCTGCGTCTTTGTCAAATGTTAGTTGGTTGTGCTTGTGTGAAGCTGTTTTGAGCTCTGTTCCATTGATCCAAGTGTCTGTTCCTTCATCAGTACCACACAGTCTTGAAAATTAAAGCTTTATAATAAATCTTAATATTAGGTAGAGAGAGTCCTTCTAGTTTATTTTTCTTTTTCAACTATATAGCCTTAGTTATTCAGGTTCCTTTGGCTTTGCTTTCACTTTAAAAAAATATCATCTCTATATCTACCAAAAAAGTGATGTAACTTTGACAAGAATTTTATTAAATACATATATCAGTTTGGGAGAAATAACATCTTTAATAGGATGTCTTCCAATCCATGAGCAGTTTGTCTCTCCATTATTTAGAGTTTGATTTCTTTTCACCTGTGTTTTGTAGTTTTTGGCTTACAAGTCCTGTACATATTTTATAAGATTTACACCTAAGTATTTCATTTTTTAAGGGATTATAAATGATATTATATTTTAAATTTTGGTTTCTGCATATTCAATGATGATATATAAAAACACAATTAATTATATATGTAGATCATGTGTCCTGCAACCTTGCTGAGTCATGTATTCTCAAATTTTTATAATACATTCCTTAGATTTTCTTTGTTGACAGCCATGTCAGCTGAAAATTGGGACAGTTTTATGTCTTCCTTTCTGATCTGTGTGCCTTAAAGTTTTGGTAGAAATCTCCAATGAGACTATCGGAGCCTGGATATTTCTTTTTCAGGAATTTTAAAATTATGAGTTCCATTTCCTTAAAAGTTATAAAGCTGCTCAAATCATGTTGTGTTTGTTCTTTGCAAGGAACAGGTCCATTTCATAGAAGTTGTCAATTTAGTGCATTAGAGTTATTAAGAGTATTCTTATATCATCCTTTTAATATCCATAGGGTCTATGATATCCCCTGTTTCATTCCTGTCATAGGTAATCTGTGTTTTCTCTCTCTTTTCTTTGACATTCATTTGAGACTGAAAATACTAATTCATTAAGAAGAAAAATCTAGAAAACAGATATAGCTACTAACCTTTTTATAAATACAATATAAACAACTTGTCAAAATATGATATAAAGTTCAAGTTATTGAACCATAAAATCAAAGAATCATAGAGTTGGAGAGAATAAAAGAAGTTACTCCATGCTCTTTGAAACAGGGATCTAACACTAAGACTTCTGTGAAGGATTCACTTTTACTCAGTTACAATTGATCGTAAATTTTTTATCTATATCCTAGCACTTATCACAGTCTATTAATATATGAGAGAACTCCACTAAGACATGTTTATTGATGAATCACATCTACTGAATTGCTATTGATTGAATTGGTAAATGAGTCACCAACCAATCAAAGAATAATTTCTATAACTTCTCTGATCTGGCAGACAATGGAGGTGGGAAAGGAAAAATAACCTGATTGCTGTTTGAACACTTTCAAGGAGAGAATACTCTGTCTCACATAAAAAGCCTTTTCAACTGTCAGGCACCCCTTGATATAATGATTTTCCTAATATTGAATCTACATTTCCATCTTTTCTCAGTATGAGTTTTTGATGATAATATTTCTTACTACTTGTAGTTCTTCATAATAATACAACTTTAAGATTTAGAAACAGGTACCATTGATTCTGCACATTTTTTCACATTCCCCTTTCTCATGTTCATAGTTATGATGTCAATATATATATTTTTAGAATCCTTTAGTAGCATTTTATATGCACAGTTCAAGGCCTCTATTATCTAGTATCCCTCTCATTGGATGGTTTAAATTCTCAAAGTTTCCCATAAACATGGGAACTAAATATTCATCAAATACCACAGTACTCTAATTATGAGTAAATTATCACAATATTGTGTCATTTTTTTGCATAACATTCACACATCTTAAGAATTTTAATACTTTAGTTTTTATTTTTTTAGTTAGCCTTGTGTTGATTATATCTATGAAGAATGAATAGGGAGTTGGTTAAATAAAGAATAGTAAAGAAGGTTCCAGATGACAGGAATTGCAAAGGGTGGTAGCAAAAAACCACTGTGCCACCAGGGAAGCCCCAGCCAATATTTTATAATAACTATAAATGCAGTATAACTTAAAAATTGTGAATCACTATATTTTACACCTATACACTCTTTTACAGAAACTATATATCAATTTAAAAAATAAATAAAAATTTTATATGAAATGAATAGAATGATATCTTTTAAAAATTTGATGGTAGGATCTTAAAAGGCATTAGGTTGTGTTATTTCAAAATTATGTCTGTTTTAAATGAAACATTTTTATACTTATAAAGATATTGATTGATGGAAAAATTATAGCATTTGGAAAGGGAGAAACTGGTTTGATTGATGATACAGCTGTAGACAAAGGGATCATTTTCTTCCTGATGGCACACCTGTCTGGCACTGGCATTAATTGCTCCATGAAATGCCAGGAATTGGCATCTGCACAGAAGACTATTTGCTACTTGTCTCGCATGGCACCTGTGGGAAATAGTAGAAAATGAAATTATAAGTTGCTCCGTCTTACCATAGTGATGTGTAATTCAAACAACTCAGGCCCTGCTTGCTGTGTTTTCCTCCACTGGTATTTTAGAATTAAACTTTCCAAGGAAATATATCTTCAAAACTATAGTAAATATCAAAAGCAAAAATATGATTTACACTATAGAGATTCATATAGCAGTATTTGTATGATTTTTTTTTTTAACAAATCTGTTTTTCAGCAACACACATCATTTCTTTATACAAATGGCCTTTCTAGATGCTGGCCTATATGGAAATCTGGTCCTCATGGGCTGCTAAGTTTTCCAACATAAGGGCAACTGAATTAGTTACTTCATTTTATATTCTTAACAAAGATAAGAGTTCAGATTATAAACAAGATGGTGAGTTGGGGTTCATTATTATTTTAGTGAGATTTACTTCCCAGTCCTTTGAGAGGATACTTAGGAGAACTTTAGCATTCTGAACTAAAAGAGGCTGTAGGAATTACAGTCTATTTTAGGACAGAGTAAATTTTCAAAAGAAGTTTCAAATGTAATTTAAAAACTGAATTAACAATTGAATAGAAAATAGGACCCAACTACATGTTGTCTACAAGAAACCCACTTTGAATATAAAGATATTTATAGGTTAAAGGTAAACGTATGCAGAAATATATACCATGCTTACATGAATTGAAAGAAAGCAGGAATAGCTATTTTACTTTCAGACAGAACAGACTTCAAAGCAATGAACATTATCAGGGATAAATAAGGGCATTACACAGCAGTAAAGAGGTCACTTTTCTAAGAAGACATGACAATCCCTAACGTGTATGTACCTAACAACAGAATGTCAACCTGTGTGACATAAAAAACTTCTAGAACTGCAAAGAAAAGAGATGAATCCACTATCATAGTTGGAGATTTTCACACCCCTCTATCAGAAATGGATAGATCCAGCAAGCAGAAAATCAATAAGGACATAGTTGGACTTAGAATTCTTACTATCCTGGAAATGGAAGAAAAACTTAAGCAATGTTAATAATAAAATATTTTTAAAATACCTGGGAGATAGTTGATATTTAATGTAACTCAACATATTTAATTTCTGCAACTTATTATAATAAATTAAATCATTACAGTTTTAACCTTTTCTGTTTCACAATTTTCGTATCTCTAAAATAAGTCTATGTTTTAAAAAATAATTACAATGATTAATAACTTTTGCTTTAGGAAGTATTTCCCAGCTAAACTTGTTGCAGAATAATAAACGTCCTAAATTCCCTACCAAGAACTGAGAAGCAAAGATGAGAAGAGAGAAGAAATAAATTACATTGACCAAATAGGTGTTTGCATGAGGAAATGTGTGTAATGCTGGAATATTTTCTCATGGATTTTGACACAGGGACCAGACTATTGAAGAAATAAACTTAAATGAGCCATGGAAATAGCTGTGTGTAACAAACTAAACTATTCTATTTTAATGTTGCAGTCAGGATAATATTGTAAGGTTTCTAACATTACATGATATGGCAGGATTACTGCAATTTTTTCAGTTTTTTAATTGAAGTATTGTTGATTTACAATGTTGTGTTAATTACTGCTGTACAGCAAAGTATTCCATTATACATCTATATACATTCTTTTTTCATATTCTTTTCCATTATAGTTTATCACAGGATATTGAATATAGTTCTCTGTGCTATAGAGTAGGACCTTGTTTATCCATTCTATATATAAAAGCTACATAAGGGCTTCCCTGGTGGCGCAGTGGTTTCGAGTCCGCCTGCCGATGCAGGGGACACGGGTTCGTGCCCTGGTCCGGGAAGATCCCACATGCCGCGGAGCGCCTGGGCCCGTGAGCCATGGCCGCTGAGCCTGCGCGTCCGGAGCCTGTGCTCCGCAACGGGAGAGGCCACAACAGTGAGAGGCCCACGTACCGCAAAAAAAAAAAAAAAAAAGCTACATAAGATTACTGTATTTTTTTTCTTTTTTAAAAGTTCATTTATTTATTCAGCAAATTGAGCAATTATTTGCCAGGCATTGGGAATATAACAACAAAACTGAGCAAATTCTCTCCTTCATAACACATGCATTCTGATGAGTGAGGAGTGGGGGAAGACAAAAAATAAGTCGGTAAAACATATAATGTGTTAGAAAAGTGCCCAAAATAAAAATAAACAGTGAAGCAGGACAGAGTTGAGGATAGGAGATTTTACGTACACTGATAAATAAGGACCCACTGAGAAGGTGATGCTCAAATACAGATCTGATAGAAGTGAGTGGACAGGCCATTTGGGAAAGAATCCAGGCAGAGAGAGTAGCAAGTTCAAAGATCCTGAAACATGAGTGTGTTTAATAAGATTACTGTAATTTGTGATTGCATGCTTTATCTACTAATTTCCTTTTTCTCTCCACCATAAATTGGAAAATGTTTTCCAGGTACCTCCAGTGGCTGCTGTGATTTTGAGTTTGATCTTTGTGCCTGGGAGCAGGAACAGGACGATGACTTTGACTGGAATCTGAAGGCTAGCGGCATCCCTGCCTCAGGCACACAGCCAGCTGCTGATCACACCTTGCGAAATTCATCTGGTCATTACATCTTTATAAAGAGCTTGTTCCCGCAGCAGCCCATGAGAGCAGCCAGAATTTCAAGCCCAGTCATAAGCAGAAGAAGCAAAAACTGCAAGGTATGGGGAAAAAACCAGAAATATTATGAACAACTTCTGATGGAGTTAAGTACAGAAAACGAAACGGCCAGCACCAGACCAACAAATGAGTTTGAATGTATTCAACTTGGAATATGTGAGGGAGGTAGAAAGTGAAGTAAGGGTGAAAGGGAAGGACCATTAGAGCTGTTGGAAGAATTTATCCTGTGGATAAGTTCCATAGATAAGGAATTTTGGAAACCATTGGAAAATGTCATTCTTATTATCCATAACCACGGGTAGAACAAAAGAAGTGAAATATCAGTTGTGTCCACTCAGGGAACTTGGTACTTATTGGAATTTTGGGAATTTCACCATAAGAAAGAGAATTAAACAATGAGAAAAAGTATAAAGTTAAATATTTCCAAGAACTAATATGCGTCATAGTTGGCACCATGATAAAATGGTTGAAGACGTCTTCATGGAAAAGGAAAGACTGAAATTGACCCTTTAAAAAGTAGAATTTCTAGGGGCAGGAAGAAAAAATGGTTTGGCCATTATGCTGTGGAAACTTGAAGAAAACATTTATAAGAGTGTTAAAAGTATAAATAGAGTTGTATGGACCTTCATATGATGACTATGCGTTTGCATAGTCACTATTTATTGTTTGCATGATTGTCTAGTTTTATTCCCCAAAGGATTTGAGTCAGCTAAGCTAGGGGCTAAATTTATCTTTACATATAAATTAAGCACTCAGAGATGACTTCACAGAATTTTGCTTATAAGAGATTAATGCGTGAATAAATTTGCCATTTATTTATGTTTACAGCAAGAAATGCAATCTCCATAAGCTCTGAACACATGTATTCTGACTGGTGTATTCCCCAGTGTCTGAACACTGAAAGGAAAACAAATTATATTCAGAAAGTTGCTAGCCAATCAAAGAATCAGGCTGGGAGACAATAACATGATTTAAACCTTTATTATCTTCAAATTGTAATATTCTTGTGTATCTGTCTCCTCAGTAGACAGCCCTAACCCCAGAAGGGGACATATTAAATCTTTGCTCGAAGGCTCCCCAGCTGTACCTGTACTTATCGCAGATGTTTGTTCCTCTGTTTTATACTGACCATCCTTTACATCCTACCATTTTCCCAGTCTTAAGACATGTTAAACCTTTAGTTTGTGTTAGGAGCTTTCCTGTGTCATCTTAAATTGATTTCATAGTTTAATTCTCAGGGAATAATCACATATCTCTTCTCTCTTCAGGCAAATTTCATAGATTTTCTGCAAGAAAGTGACACTCTCAGAGTTTTAAAGACGTAACTCAGTCAGCAGTCCAGAATGGATCTAATGAATCATACACAATTATATTAAACTTTATTTAATTAGTTTGGCAAACATTGAGTTTTAGAAAAGCAAAGAAGTCAAACTGAAATTGTATATATTTCATGTTTAATTTTTAATCAGCTTTTAAGACTAGAACTAACTTACAAATTTCAGAATATCTATGGGTATATAGATTTATAGATATAGACTCAACATATATAAAATCTGGTATGCTGGGGTTTATTTTCAAGAAAATATTGAGTAATTTGAAAGACATCAAAAACAGACTCCTTAGCTTTTCTTTTCAGACTTCCTCTAAGAATGTTCAAAAGATTTTTTTTTTCATACTGTAGTTACTAAGGATCTCATTCATCTCTATTTTTCCCTGGTCCCAGCACTATAGTTCCCACTGTTTTAAACACCTGTGTGAGAATAATGAAGTATGCCTAGGAGAAATGTCAAAAAATTAATGATGAATGGTTCATTTTATGAATATTTATGATATAGATTGAATACAAAGAAGTAAGGAAAGGTCATGCTGGGAATGGTTGGGTCTCTCATATATAAACATTTGTTTATCAGGTAAGCAGAGTGACCTTCCATATTTTCATGAAAATCCTTTCTGTCACTTAACCTTGTGGAAAACTTCAAGGAGAAAAAATCAAATTGGAGATTTTTCTTCCTTTTGAGGGATGGATGGGAGGCAGGAAGGGATGCAGACATAGATTGATGTGGGTAGAGATCAAACCTCTGAGTAACTGAAATTTCCGGTGAAAATGCCTCCTTAGAAGAATTTAATACTTAAGAGATTTTTATTCATTTATGTTGCCCTGTGATTAGGTTACATTGTCATCAAGTGTTCTCTGTAGAAATGGAGTATTTAGATGCTTGTTTGCATGTTGACCCAATGGCATCATTCAGAAAATGGCCTCAAGAAGATAAGGAAGTATTTACTGTGACATAAAACATATGCCTTATGCTTTCTGTGCAAATAAGAAGACAAAACAAGGGAGAATACTGGGAAGACCACACCTATGACTGCAAGGGCTCCAGACAGACATGCTATGCCTGTTGGGTAGTTTCCTCTCTTGCCTATTGGCGCTGCTCAAGAGGCTGGCCTCAGACTCTTTGCGTTTCTCACTTTGTGACACTCAGGTTTGACCAGTCCTCCCCAAACAAGCCAAAGTGGTCATAGAGCTCATGTTTTCCAACAGTAATGGATTAATCAATAGAAGAAACATTTTTGGATCATAGAATAATACCTAAAATTCAGGTATTATTCATCAACTAGGAAATTTGCATAGAGTTATTTACATGGCTTAGCTCTACTTGGTGCTCTTTGAAGTATGCATTGCATATATTGTCTAATCACATTCTTTACCCTTTAAACACATTCATTTTTCTTTCTCTAGAATATAATATCCATGAGTGCTAGTCTTTCCAAAACGTGATTTTCCTGTGTGAAGATCACCCACCATTACTCTTTTCCCTCATTCATAAAAAAGACAAGACAAAAGCTTAAAAACACTCTCAGTCCCTATTGTTCCTAACTCATATTCTTCTTCCTCCTGGAATGTCCCCTGACTTTCTCCATCTGTGTAACAATCACTAAAAATCTGGTAAACTACATCTTTGAAACATTGAAATGTTAATCCCTGGAAATACTTAACATTAATTTTTACTTGGGGGTACAACTCTCAAGTCTGCTCTTCTAAAGCGTTTCAAGTAAAATTTAGAAATCGCTATTCTGGTGGTTTTGCTATGTATAGTACAGCCCTGAGGATCTTGTAGAACTGAAAATGTGTTTCAAGTGCAAGGATGTGGTAGAATAAGCAATAAAGTACTCTGCTATTTTGAAGAAAATGATTTAAGTTTCATGAGATTAGAAATGATTTTCTTTAGTACCTGATATTTCTTAATCATGAAAAGTCTTTCTATATAATACCTCACTTTTTAATGATATTTTTATTCCTTTGACAGTGGATCTTAAGAGTTTGTGGAGGAATCCTACTTTTATAAGTCACAGAAAGGAAGTGAACTCTGCTCATTTTTCAACTAAGTTTCTATTTGATCCTTATTGTACTATTTTCCATGTTTTGCAACATATGATTTAAGGCTGGCCTAACTTCATTCATTGGTAGAGTACTCACAGAGCAGTAGAACATAGAGATCTAATTTTCCTTCAGGAATCTGTTAAGAAAGGAGAGGACAAAATGATATAATTGAAAATAAGGTGAAATTAATTGTACTAATTATATATAATATTCTGATTCTTGGTTACAGATAATTTTTCATTATCACATGTATGGACATGGCATTGGAGCGCTCACTTTGATCCAGGTGTCAGTCTCAAACCAAACGAAGGTCCTACTTAACCTCACTGTAGAACAAGGCAATTTCTGGCAGCGGGAAGAATTATCCCTGTCTGGTGATGAGGACTTCCAACTCAAATTTGAAGGCAGAGTTGGGAAAGGCCACCATGGAGATATTGCACTGGATGACATTGTGCTTACAAAGAACTGTCTATCATTCCATCACTCCATGAAAGAAGAACTCAAAGTGCCTCTTCCAGCAGGTACATTTTAATTTGTTTCTGTGGTGCTTTTACAGAGTGGTAGGTGGGAAGGAAGGAAATGGAAAAGAAGTGACATAAACACCTAGTAAATCATTGTTTTCATAAAGAAAAATCTTTTTGAATCTAAAATGTTATCTTTCAAGGCTTTACTCATAAACTTGTCTTCCAACATTTCTCCAAGCTTTGGTATATTTACCAGTTCCCCAGTTCCTAGTTTAGTCAATTTCTTCTTAGATCAATAAACTAAGACTCCTTTGTTTTCAGTCTGATTCAGAATTCAGTCCTTAGTAAATATCGATTCACTTTTAATACAATATAAGAACATCAAGAACAGACTTACTCAATTTTAATTAGATGTTACTGTGATTATGTTATTTACTTTATTCTTTTTAGACCAATACTTTATTCATTTGAATGTTGAGTTTATATATTTAAATAGTTTAGATGATTGAATATGTCCATCCATTCACCTAAAAATTTGGGGGTAATTTGTCTAAATAATTAATTATTGGTAGATGTCCAATATAATACATACAGTGACAATATTGTAAGAAGTGGAAATAGCAAGTAGCATTAATTCATATAAAATATTAGAGGATGAGATGAAAATGCAGTATATAGTGTTAACAATGACAAAAGAACAAATTTTGGGACTTCCCTGGAGGTCCGGTGGTTAAGACTCTGCACTCTCAATGTAGGGGCCATGGGTTCAATCCGTGGCCTGGGAACTAAGCTCCCACATGCTGCATGGTGTGGCAAAAAAGAAAAACAAATTTTATCAGTTGATAATATGGCATATATTAATATTTAAACCATGAGTTTGGAGTAGAAAATAAAAGTGCCATTCATTTTGTATATAAATTATATCTTGTAACTAACAAAAACAAAAGTGCTTTAAGAAGAATGACCTAATTTGTTTGTACTGATTTTTAACATGGTGGGTAGAATGGGGAACACTGCCATTTCTGCCATAACTTCCTCATACATTTTAAAGGGAGTGTTTTAATTTGGTTAAGAGTAGGTTTCTAGATAAATATTTTCCCATTGACACATAGTTAAGCCAGGCTCCTTGCCTGATGTTTCCAGCCTGATGTTTCCAGCACTATATGGAATAGTACAGAGGAAAAGAAACATTTCAAGACTCTGTTGAGGGATAAGTATACTTATGTGAATTTAATGTAAAAGCATTTCAGATACCTCAGACTAATCTACTTTCTTTTTCTTTTTTAACATCTTTATTGGAGTATAATTGCTGTACAATGTTGTGTTAGTTTCTGCTGTATAACAAAGTGAATCAGTTATATGCAAATGTATATCCCCATATCCCCTCCCTTTTGAGTCTCCCTCCCACCCTCCTTATCCCACCCCTCTAGGTGGTCACAAAGCACCGAGTTGATCTCCCTGTGCTATGCGGCTGCTTCCCACTAGTTATCTATTTTACATTTGGTAATGTATATAGGTCAGTGTTGCTCTTTCACTTCGTACCAGCTTACCTTCCCCCACCCCATGTCCTCAAGTCCAGTCTCCGTATCTGTGTCTTTATTCCAGAACTGCCCCTGGGTTCATCAGAACCATTTTTTTTTAAACTCCATATATATGTGTTAGCATACAGTATTTGTTTTTCTCTTTCTGAGTTACTTCACTCTGTATGACAGACTCTAGGTCCATCCACATCGCTACAAATAACTCAATTTCATTTCTTTTTATGGCTGAGTAATATTCCATTGTATATATGTGGCACATCTTCTTTATCCATTCATCTGTCGATGGACACCTAGGTTGCTTCCATGTCCTGGCTATTGTAAATAGAGCTGCAATGAACATTGTGGTACATCACACTTTTTGAATTATGGTTTTCTCAGGGTATATGCCCAGTAGTGGGATGGCTGGGTCATATGGTAGCTCTATTTTTAGTTTTTAAGGAATTTCCTTACTGTTCTCTGTAGTGGCTGTATCAATTTACATTCCCACCAACAGTGCAAGAGGGTTCCCTTCTCTCCACACCCTCTCCAGCCTTTACTGTTTGTAGATATTTTGATGATGGCCATTCTGACTGGTGTGAGGTGATACCTTGTTGTAGTTTTGACTTGCATTTCTCTAATGATTAGTGATGTTGAGCATATTTTCATGTGTTTGTTAGCAATCTGTCTATCTTCTTTGGCGAAATGTCTATTTAGGTCTTCTGCCCATTTTTGGATTGGGTTGTTTGTTTTTTGGTATTGAGCTGCATGAGCTCCTTGTGAATTTTGGAGATTAATCCTTTGTCAGTTGCTTCATTTGCCAATATTTTCTCCCATTCTGAGGGTTGTCTTTTCATCTTGTTTATGGTTTCCTTTGCTGTGCAAAAGCTTTGAAGTTTCATTAGGTCCCATTTGTTTATTTTTGTATTTATTTCCATTTCTCTAGGATGTGGGTCAAAAAGGATCTTGCTGTGATTTATGTCATAGGGTGTTCTGCCTATGTTTTCCTCTAAGAGTTTGATAGTGTATGGCCTTACATTTAGGTCTTTAATCCATTTTGAGTTTATTTTTGTGTAGGTGTTAGGAAGTGTTCTAATTTCATTCTTTTACATATAGCTGTCCAGTTTTCCCAGTACCACTTATTGAAGAGGCTGTCTTTTCTCCATTGTATATACTCTTGCCTCCTTTATCAAAGATAAGGTGACCATATGTGCATGGGTTTATCTCTGGGCTTTCTATCCTATTCCACTGATCTACATTTCTGTTTTTTGTGCCAGTACCATACTGTCTTGATTACTGTAGCTTTGTAGTAGAGCTTGAAGTCAAGGAGGCTGATACCTCCAGCTCAATTTTTCTTTTTCAAGATTGCTTTGGCTGTTAGGGGTCTTCTGTGTTTCCATACAAATTGTGAAAGATTTTGTTCTAGTTCTGTGAAAAATGCCATTGGTAGTTTGATAGGGATTGCGCTGAGTCTGTAGATTGCTTTGGGTAGTATAGTCATTTTCATAGTGTTGATTCTGCCAATCCAAGAACATGGTATATCTCTCCATCTGTTTGTATCATCTTTAATTTCTTTCATCAGTGTCTTATAGTTTTCTGTATACATACAGGTCTTTTTTCTCCTTAAGTAGGTTTACTCCTAGGTATTTTACTCTTTTTGTTGCAGTGGTAAATGGGAGCGTTTACTTAATTTCTGTTTCAGATTTTTCATCATTAGTGTATAGGAATGCAAGAGATTTCTGTGCATTAATTTTGTATCCTGCTACTCTACCAAATTCATTGATAGCTCTAGTAGTTTTCTGGTGGTGTCTTTAGGATTCTCTATGTATAGTATCATATCATCTGCGAACAGTGACAGTATAACTTCTTTTCCAATTTGGATTCCTTTTATTTCTTTTTCTCTTCTGATTGCTGTTGCTAAAACTTGCAAAACTATGTTGAATAATAGTGTTGAGAGCGGGCAACCTTGTCTTGTTTCTGATCTTAGAGGAAATGGCTTCGGTTTTTCACCATTGCGAACGATGTTGGCTGTGGGTTTGTCATATATGGCCTTTATTATGTTGAGGTAAGTTCCCTCTATGCCTACTTTCTAGAAACTTTTTTATCATAAACGGGTGTTGATCATTGTCAAAAGCTTTTTCTGCATCTACTGAGATTATCATATGGTTTTTAGCCTTCTATTTGTTAATATAGTATATCGCATTCATTGATTTGAGTGTATTGAAGAATCCTTGCATTCCTGGGATAAGCCCACTTGATCATGGTGTATGATCCTTTTAATGTGCTGTTGGATTCTGCTTGCTAGTATTTTGTTGAGGATTTTTGCATCTATGTTCTTCAGTGATATTGGCCTGTAGTTTTCTTTCATTGTGACATCTTAGTCTGGTTTTGGTATCAGAGTGATGGTGGCCTCATAGAATGAGTTTGGGTGTGTTCCTCCCTCTGCTATATTTTGGAAGAGTTTGAGAAGGAGAGGTGTTAGCTCTTCTCTAAATGTTTGATAGAATTTGCATGTGAAGCCATCTGGTCCTGGGCTTTTGTTTGTTGGAAGATTTTTAATTACAGTTTCAATTTCAGTGCTTGTGATTGGTCTGTTCATATTTTCTATTTCTTCCTGGTTCCATCTCGGAAGGTTGTGCATTTCTAAGATTTGTCCATTTCTTCCAGGTTGTCCATGTTATTGGCATATAGTTGCTTGTACTAATCTCTCACGATCCTTTGTATTTCTGCCGTGTCAATTGTTACTTCTCCTTTTTCATTTCTAATTCTGCTGATTTGAGTCTTCTCCCTTTTTGTCTTGATGAGTCTGGCTAATGTTTTATCAATTTTGTTTATCATCTCAAAGAACCAGCATTTAGTTTTATTGATCTTTGCTGTCATTTGCTTCATTTCTTTTTCATTTATTTCTGATCTGACCTTTATGGTTTCTTTCCCTCTGCTAACTTTGCGGTTTTTTGTTCTTCTTTTTCTAATTGCTTTAGGTTTAAGTTTAGGTTGGTTTTTTGAGATGTTTTTTACTTGAGGTAGGATTGTATTGCATTAAACTTCCCTCTTAGAACTGCTTTTGGTGCATCCCGTAGGTTTTAGGCCATCGTGTTTTCATTGTCTTTTGTTTCTAGGTATTTTTTTATTTCCTCATTGATTTCTTCAGTGATCTTTTGGTTATTTAGTAGTGTATTGTTTAGCCTCCATGTGCTTGTATTTTTCCAGATTTTATCCTGTAATTTATATCTAGTCTCATAGCATTGTGGTCAGAAAAGATACTTGGTATGATTCCAATTTTCTTAAATTTACCAAGGCTTGATTTGTGACCCAAGATATGATCTATCCTGGAGAATGTTCCATGAGCACTTGAGAAGAATGTGTATTCTGTTGTTTTTTGGATGGAGTGTCCTATAAATGTCAATTAAGTCCATCTTGTTTAATGTGTCATTTAAAGCTTGTGTTTCCTTATTTATTTTCATTTTGGATGACCTGTCCATTGGTGAAAGTGGGGTGTTAAAGTCCCCTACTATATCTGTGTTACTGTCAATTTCCTCTTTTATGGCTGTTAGCATTTGTCTTATGTATTGAAGTGCCCCTATGTTGGGTGCATAAATATTTACAGTTGTTATATCATCCTCTTGGATTGATCCCTTGATCATTATGTAGTGTCCCTCTTTGTCTCTTGTAAAGTCTATTTTGTCTGATATGAGAATTGCTACTCCAGCTTTCTTTTGATTTCTATTTGCATGGAATATCTTTTTCCATCCCCTCACTTTCAGTCTTTTTGTGTCCCTAGATCTGAAGTGCATCTCTTGTAGACAGCACATATATGGGTTTGTTTTTGTATCCATTCAGTCAGTCTGTGTCTTTTGGTTGGAGCATTTAATCCATTTACATTTAAGGTAATTATCAATATATATGTTCTATTACCATTTTCTTAATTGTTTTGTGTTTGTTTTTGTAGGTCTTTTCCTTCCCTTGTGTTTCCTGCCTAGAGAAGTTCCTTTAGCATTTGTTATAAAGGTGGTTTCGTGGTGCTGAATTCTCTTAACTTTTGCTTGTCTGTAAAGGTGTTAATTTCTCCATCGAATCTGAATGAGATCCTTGTTGGGTAGAGTAACCTTGGTTGTAGGTTTTTCCCTTACATCACTTTAAATATGTCCTGCCACTCCCTTCTGAAAGATCAGTTGTTAATCTTATGGGGATTCCCTTGTATGTTATTTGTTGCTTTTCCCTTGCTGCCTTTAATATTTTTTCTTTGTGTTTAATTTTTGATAGTTTGATTAATATGTGTCTTGGTGTGTTTCTCTTTGGATTTATCCTGTATGGGACTCTCTGTGCTTCCTGGACTTGAGAGAGTATTTCCTTTCCCATGTTAGGGAAGTTTTCAACTATAATCTCTTCAAATATTTTCTCATACCCTTTCTTTTTCTCTTCTCCTTCTGGACCCATATAATTTGAATATTGGTTCATTTAATGTTGTCCCATATGTCTCTGAGACTATCCTCAATTCTTCTCATTCTTTTTTCTTTATTGTGCTCTGTGGTAGTTATTTCCAGTATTTTATCTTCCAGGTCACTTATCCGTTCTTCTTCCTCATTTATTCTGCTATTGATTCCTTCTAGAGTATTTTTAATTTCAGCAGCTGTGTTGTTCATCACTGTTTGTTTGCTCTTTAGTTCTTCTAGATCTTTTTTAAATGTTTCTTTTATTTTCTCCATTCTATGTCTGAGATTTTGGATCATCTTTACTGTCATTACTCCCAATTCTTTTTCAGGTAGGTTGCCTATTTCTTCTTCATTTATTTGGTTTTGTAGGTTTTTACCTTGCTCCTTCTTCTGTAACATATTATTTTGTCGTTTCTTTTTTTTGTTTTTTTGTTTTTCTTTGATGGGTGATGCTGTATTCCTCTCTTACTGGTTGTTTGGCCTGAGACGTCCAGCACTGGAGTTTGCAGGCAGTTTGATAGAGCCTGTTCTTGGTGTTGAGATGAGGACCTCCAGGAGGCCTCACTGTGATTAATATTCCCTTGGGTCTGAGGTTCTCTTTTAGTCCAGCATTTTGGACTCACAGCTCCCACCATAGGCGTTCCAGTCCAGCCTCTGGCCTGGGAATCAAAATCCCGCAAGTTTTGTGGCACAGTTAAAAAAAAAAAAAAAAATGAAGGAGGAAAGAAACAAAGGAGCAGTACAATATCAAAGAATAAAAAATAAAATAAAATTAGAAAGATAAAAAATATATTAGGAAAAATAACACTGTAATGGAAATAACTGCAACAAGGTACAATAAATCCACAAGAGAAAATATAAAAAATTTTTAAAAATTTCAAAAAAGGGGGTGGGGAATAAGCCAAAAGTACAGACAATAACAAAGTATAAAGAATAAAATAAAATAGAAAAATAAAAGATTTATTAGGAAAAATAAAAATGTAAAAGAATCAATAAGAATGAATCTACAAGGTAAAACAGAAGCCCAATCTAAAAGAGGGGGGAAAAAAAAACCCCTTGGCTGTGGGGGTGGAGTTTAAGTGGGGCTGGAACTTAGGCAGGGGCATGGTTTAGGGTGGGGCGGGACCTAGGCAGGTGGGGGAGCGATGTTCAAGTATGTGGCGGGGCCTCTGCTTAGTACCTATATAGAAGGGGAGAGGCAGCATGTCGAAAGGAGTACCTCTGGAGTGTGGAGTTCTGGAGTTTGGAGATAAGGCGCTGGGTGAGGGTATGTGGGTGGGGTTTAGGCCCAGTGCATTGGAGGGGATCTCCAAGTGTAGAGGTGGGGCCCTAGGTGGGGGTGTAGGGTCAGGGCTTGGACTCTACGTGGCAGGAGGGAGGCTCCGAGGGCAGAGGTTTAGGCCCAGGAACCCAACAGGCTCCCCGGTGCCTAAGTGGACAAGGAAAGCACTGGCCGCGTTCCCTTCTGTTCCTTTGTGCCCCTCCCCCACCGTCTCCACCAGGGTCTCCCCGTCACCCTTCTACCCCTAACCGTGGGTGGGTTCCGCTGGGTGTAGGAACTCCTACCCTCCCCTGCTGCCCCTCAAGCGTGCTGATCCCAGAGGTCCGGCCTTTACTTTTACTTCCCCCTTCCCTCCCTCCCACTCCCTCAGGACCTGCATGGCTGGAGGGGGCCTCAGTGGGCAGAGGATCAGGCCCGGGATCTCAGCAGGTTCCCGGGGGCCCAAGTGGGCAGGGGAAACCTGGCCACGGTCTCTTTTGATCCTCTGCTCTCCCAGAGGTTCCCCAATTTCCCCCTTTGGGCATGGGATCCCTTCCCCTCCCCCAGCCACCCCTCAGGGGCACCTGCCTCCACTTCTCCTCCCTCTTCACTCCCCCCATACCCCACATCCTACCTGGTCACTGGGGCTTCCTCCTGTCCCCTTAGGTGTCCGTGGTCCCCCACTGGTGCCTGGTAGGTGCCCTAGTTGTGAGGAGATGCGAATTCCACATCCTCCTAGTATGCCAACTTGACTGCACCCCTAATCTATTTTCTTGAGAAAACCTTCACCTTTCATTCTGTGTAGGAGGTTTGTTGGCAGCTATGCTAGCTCTTGTACAGGTCTGGCCTTTTAAATAAGAAATTTTTGATCATAATAAAAAGTAATCTCATAGCATCCAAGTAGTGAGGGAGCAAAAGTTTTATGTTGAACCACATTAAACTTCAGCGAACAACTTACTAAGTGGGATGTCAGAGGAACAAACCAATCTCATTGGGAATTTAAAATTTTTAAATCTGTGAAATCTGGAATAAAGTTTCTTTAACAAAAAAAGCTTCCAAAAGGAAAATTTAAAAATATATACAAAGTGGTATAAATTATATATTAATTATAAAATTAAGGGCATATATTGCTAGAGTAATTTGTATATCCTTTTGCTATTTTAGGTGTTCATTAAAAATTTTGATGAATAGAAAATAAGAGAATCTCTGCTCTTAAGAATATCTCAACATGGTAATTGAGAATGGGAAAAACATCTCAAATAACTCTAATATTAGGTTGGATATAATAAAGTGCCAGGAAAAATATATAAAACTTTATGAGGATGTAAAGAAGATAAAACATCCAGTGGAGGGAGCTAATTTGAGACTTCTGCACAGGAAGGGCAGGAGTTTGGAAACACACTTGGAGCTCATAGAAGGGAAACCCTTTGTGGCACAGGGAGACCAAGTGTGAGCACAGTCGGACCATATAATGAATGAGGTGGGGAGAGCACTGTGGGCAGGCCCTAAGGCACAAGGCAGAGCAGAGGTTGTGTCATGCAAACCTTGGAGGTGGATGTGGGCGGGTAGTTTGACTGAAGCAGGACCTTGTGTAGAAGTATCTCAGATAATTTCCTTTGTAAAGCTAAACTGGGTTTTAAACGGGAACTACACTGGGACCACCTTGAATATCAATTTTTTTCCTCAAAATGAATGTACACTGAAAGGATATTGAATGGTCTTAGAAAACAAGCATACAAAAAAGAATGAAAGAATACAAACTGAGCCCAGAAGAGATACAGTATTCATTCATAGGAGGTATGATAACTGGTAGGGATGGCTGCAGTAGAAAGAGTCTAAGCCAAAAAAAAAAACACAAAAAAAACCCAATGAACTGAAAAAACCAATTGCCATTATTTATATTATCAGGAGCGTTCTGAAAATTGAGGTGAAATAATTTAATGTTTTCATAGCTATCTCAGCTGTGATGCTTACATTCAAATGCAGCAAATAAAACAAATGCTTATGGAGTTAACATTCCTAAAAACTACTCGATGTACCTTTATGTACCTCCAGAAATTCAAAGCATATGCCTTTCTCTTGGTAGAAGTGAAAAGCTAAGCATTTTCAGACTCAAACTGTGAAATGATTCAGAAAAACTATGACTGCATCGTGAGTTCAGAGGACTCTTTTTGGAGTCTTTGACATTTTAAAGGAAGGCAGTATGTATGTGTACATATATGTATATAAGTGTATATATGTATACACTTGTGTATATAAGTATATATGTATTTAAATATACCTGGGGGGGTATCCTGAACAAATAAAAAGGAAAAGCCAAACTGATTTTTATTGATCTTAATGAAAGTTGGTGCAAGAGAATTCAGGAATAACACCGACGTTTAGCAGAAGTATAATACAAGCCACAAATGTAAGCCACATGTGTAATTTTACATTTGCTAGTAGTTATGTTAAAAAAAGTGAAGTTAATTTTTAGAATATATTTGCATTAACTCAATATACCCAAAATATTATCATTTTAACACAAAAACAATGTAAGATAATTTGGTATTTTATATTCTTGTTTTCATATTAAGTCTTTAAATCCAGTGTGTATTTTATACCTGCAGCCCATCTCAATTTGGATTAGCCACATTTTGATTGTTCAGTAGCCTCTCTTGGCTAGTGGCTACCCCAGTGGACAGCACAGGAGATGAAGTGAATACTGTAGGGCACTTTCATGTCTGTCCCTGACAATGGGGTTCCATTAGTCAGGGTAAAATTTGTGAATTCACAAGAATTGCAGTTGTATTCTTATTTGAATAGAAGCAAAAAAATATACTCCCAGGCTAAATGGGAAAGCACAGGTACCATGTTCTAGTGGACTAGGTACTAATTTCAGACTTTCTTCTTACGAGCTATATGTTGTACAACTTCTCTGAGACTCAATTTCCTCATCTATAAAGCAGAGAGGACCTATTTCTTAGGTTCTTAGACTCTTAAAAATAAAAAGAGGTAATCACCTACATAATTTACCTAGTCTCACATCTGGTATATGGTAGGCATTTATTCAATAAGAATCATATCATTTTACATTATCCTATATTTTGGGCATCTTTACCAGTATTCCTTAGACGGAGCAGACATTTGAGTGTAAGCCTCCATTATTTGCATTTTATTAAGGATATATTTCTACCATTTGTGTTAGCAAAATTTTCTTTCTTGCAGAGATCACAAACATATAATTATTTTATATTACATTGTAATCACTCAATCTTATCATTTATTGAAAACATCTTTAATTCAGTATTTTTGATTTGTCATGACCGATGTGTGTGTATCTTTGAAATGTTTCTCAGTTTCTCATTACTGCAAAAACACTTAACTTGGGGCTTCCACAAATTAAAGAAGGGTAAATGGCATTATGTTCCACAAGCAGTGGCTACATCCATTAAACTTTTGGAAGTGACTTTAATTCATGCACACTTTTCACCTATATTCATGTACGTAGGCTAACAACATCGTCAGGGACAGGTTAAAATAGAAAAGACAAGAGGAGGCAAAACATATCTATTTAGGAAGATGCAATTGAACTGAATCTGGAATCAGTGATTCTAATCAGTCAAATAAGACCCAGAGTTTTTTTAGCAAAAGTAATTTTAAGTTATTATTGAGTCTCTAGAAGTTATATTTAAGAGCGTATTTTGATGGCAATTTTGTTAATTGCTAAATGATGATGGATAAAAATAATTGTTTAAAGAATTTTAATAAGAAAAAGATAACCAAGATTCCTCTTCTAAATGTCCATATGCAGATTCAGCCACTATCATGTTCTCTGTGTTAGTGGTAGATATTTAATAAAAAGTTTCAGTATAATAAGGACAGGGATGAAGCCTTACTTTGTGTGGGACATGTGCGTGTGTATTTTAAATCCCCATAGTAATTTCCAAATGTGAGTTATACAGCAATTATATTTTGGGATATAACATGGGAATCAACTTTTGTTTAAGAAAATGTATGTAAGGCAATGGGGGCTGAATGGATTAGCTTCTCTTTGAGGTCAAGTATTTCCCTGAAATACTTGGCAGTAATTTATTCATTTATTCATTCTACTGATGAGAATGCTGACATAGCAACTCAGAGTCCTGAGTTAGGGAAATCTGGCTGATTGTACTCGGCTTTATAATTTAGTGAACCCTGTACACAATGTTTAGTGCAAAGTGCATGTGTTTGAGGTTTAAAGAGATGAATTTGGATTTTTGTGTTGCTTACTGCCCATGAAATGTCACCTGATCTACTAACCTCTCTCTTATCTCTTACCTATTTCTTATCTATATTTCTTATCTATAAAAATGGGGCTATTGGAATCTATTTCTGAGTGATTTGAAAGATAATTGAGATCATGTATAGTATGTTTTAAACAACCATTGGCATACAGTCAGCGTTTAGTAAATGTTATCTCCCTTTTTTCAGCAAGTCCTCTTCCCTGCTGAAGAGATTATGTAATTAAAGTGTGCATAAGTTGAAATTTCTTAAAAGCATGTTGTATACTTGCTAGTTTTCCTTCATCATGTTCCATTCATTGCTTAAAGCAAAGGTTCAGACCTCCTCTGCCCCTCCTATTCCCTTCAAAGAATTTACTCACAAAAGAGCTGGCTTCGAAGACGTAGATTCAAAAAATAATTAAAGAGCTCTTATAATATCTCACTGAAGGATTCACTACTAAGTTTGTTCATGTAAACATGTAACGTTAGTCTAAGGAAGACTCAAAACACCAGCTAATCAAAATGATAGACATCACTGGCTTGAAAGAATTTATGGCTCTTATAAATGTAGGGATAAACATAATACCTTTATTGGTGTTCCTCTGTATTTCATTTGCATTTTTAGAACTTAGTTGGGGTTAGATGGGTAGATGTGTCATACATTATAATTTTTCACACTTAAATAATGGGAAATTGGCTATGGATATAACATTTCAAAACAGAATGTCTGAATTTTAGAAATACATTACTAATGGTATGTAGGAAGGAGCTATACTTGAAGTTTTCAAGGGGACATGATGGTAGATACGTTTGGACAGCACTTGGACTTGTGAGGGTTCAGATTTGAATTGGCAGAAATGGACTGGGACTTATAAAGTCTGAAAGCTGTATTTCTTTTGTGCTGCCTACGTCTGTTGAAAAAATACTCATCTCGTGTTCATGGATGTAATAATAATAGCCTAAGTGACTCTATAGCCTCTCCTTTCTCCTTTAGTACAATACTTTTTTTTTTTCTGGAATCCTTCTGCTTTTTTATATATTTGTTCCAAGGAGAACTAAAATTTCCTCACTATGGTAGCAAGGTGCCTGCTCAGCCTTCCTCTTTCTTATGTCCCAAATCTCTCTATTGCTAGTGATAACTATATTTTATAAATTGTCCTCCTTCTAATTTCAGATATAATAGAACAGATATTGTATAAAGTTCTCTACAACTTGTATAAAGAACATTCCTGAAAATGCTAGGTAACATTTTTAGAGTATTTAAAATTAGTTATGGTTTTATTTATTGTTTTATTTTTTATTTTTAAGATTCCACATATAAGTGATATCATACAGTATTTGTCTTTCTCTGACTCATTTCACTTAGCATAATGCCCTCCAAGTCCATCCATGCCATTGTAAATGGCAAAATTTCATCTTGTTATGTCTGTGTGTGTGTGTGTGTGTGTGTGTCTGTGTGTGTATTTAAAAAATAAAACAAACTAGTGAATCTAACAAAAAAGAAAAAGACTCACAGATATAAAGAAAAAACTAGTGGTTATCAGTGGGGAGAGGTTAGGGGGAAGGGGCAAGATAGGGATGGGGATTAAGAGGTACAAACTACTATTTTTAAAATAAGCTACAAGAATATATTGTACAACACAGAAAATATAGCCAATATCTTATAATTACTATAAATAGAATATAAGCTTTAAAATTTGTGAATCGCTATGTTGTACACCTGAAATTTATGTAATATTGTACATCAAATATACCTCAGTAAAGAAAAGAAAAAAATAATAAAATTAATTTTGATAAGCTGTTTTGTAAATATTTGTCCAGCAGTTTCTCCCTCATTACTTATGAGGGAGAAGCTGCTGAATAAAATTTAAATAAGTGACATCATTATGTCTTATTTACAAATCTTAGAATGTTTTAGTATAAAGTCATAATAATAAAGTGTTAATAATGTTGCATATTGTTAATTATAATTCATATTAGTTAATATTGGCATAATATCAATTTTTAAATTCTCTTTATTTGGTAAGCAACTAATGAATTTTTATTAAAGTTTATTCTTTCATATAGCTTTACTACAGTAGGATTATTATACAAGTTAACTATATAAAAGTAAGTTCTGCTGTCTAAACAAGGTGTCATTTTTTTATTGAATCACCCAAGCCTGAAGCTGTGGTAGTCTGCTGTTTGTTCTGAAATAGCCTTTTTTTTTTCTTGTAGTATGTAAGATATACCTATATTTAGATAGGCACATGGCTAAACATTTCACTGCTGCAATAAATGGAAAAACATGTTATTTCCGTAGATTGAAATATTCAATAATGTATTATAATTTATGGTAAGGGTATTTAATATTTTTTATGCTTTTGAAAATTATAATTTTTGTAAGTGGTATCTTTAAATTTTTGTTTTCTTTTTGTTGTAATATAGAAAAGTAATTGATTTTTAAAATATTAACCTTGTATATGGTAAGGATAAACATATATTTTAGGTATTCTTTAATTTTTCTCAGTAATGTTTTATAGTTTTTATGGAAGGAGCATTATTATATAATATTTTAAATGCTAAAGGCAAATGATTTTCAAAACTAGTCTCTTAATATTTCATTTTCTCTTTGTTTTTGTTACTGGTATATGCAAATATAATTGCCTTTTATATGTTGACCTTATACACTTATCAACCCATCTTTAATTCGAAAAAGAAAACCCTATATTTCTCAGTTTCCCTTCCAGTGGGTATAGACCATGTGACTAAATTTTAGCCAGTAAAATCTGAACAGATATTACATGTACCCTATAGGTTGTACAATTAAAAAGAAGAGACATTCCCTCCATTTTCCATCTCTTCTCCCCACAGGCTGGAATATGGTTGTGATCTTAGTTCATGAGGTTGAGTAATTGCCTCTTTAGCACTCAACAAATAGAAGGAGTCTGCTCTCGCAAACACCAAAGAGCTAGGACATCAGCCCATGGTTGTTTAGCTCACCCTAGTAAGTGAGAGGGGAAAAAACTCTCACTTTGTCACTGTCATCTTGTGGTTTGGAACAGCAGCCAAAATGTATTTCTTAATAAAGGAACTTATTATTTTCAGTTGTTACATGATATGTAATTATGATGTTTATTTGGATGTTGGCTTGTCCCTAGTTACTCTTAGAAGATCTCTAATTTTCCACCTGTCACCAAGAACAATGTTCTGTGATCTCTGTATCAGCAGTTGGTCTCTTGGGGAGTCAATTACGGGAGTCATTCCTGTGGGAACTCACTGTACATCGCTTCTCCAACTCTTTCAACAGTTTTTTAGATATGTAAGTCTCTCTGTGAAATCACTTTCTGTTTAAAATATTTAGAGTGATTTGTATTATCTGCTTTTAAATGCTGACTGATCTCAGCATTTGGTACCAAACGTTTGATTTTATTGTTTGGATCACTTGTGTTTCTATGAATTTTCTAAACGTGCCATTCTGATTCTAATGATAGAACTTCTTCCCAGACAGTGTGCCAAATGTCACTTAAAAAACCTTGCTTGCCAGCTTTGATTTCAACCCTCTGTTATAATCCTGCAATCTGTTAAGTCAAACTCTGTGTCTGATTTTTGCCTACATCAACCTCGTGCCTACAGGCAAAAAGAAATCC
This sequence comes from Delphinapterus leucas, assembly GCF_059928025.1. NCBI lineage: Eukaryota > Metazoa > Chordata > Mammalia > Artiodactyla > Monodontidae > Delphinapterus > Delphinapterus leucas. The sequence goes on along the minus strand of NC_143130.1, from coordinate 15,557,520 downwards.
CTTTAGCGCCATCGCAGCAACATCCTGAATCTCTGACCAAGCCTTAAACCAAGAACTGAAAGTTCTGAGCCAGTAATTTCTTTTTATAAACTCTCTGGCTATAAACTCCAGTGTAGCTAGCTCACTCCAGTAATGCCTGAATTTCTTACGCGTTGCACATTGTCCTACGGAAACTACCACTTGGATTTGTACAGTTTCACTTTTAATGAACACTGCTTTCTAGGTAACTACAGGTAATATTTAAATGATAACTGAGTAGAGTGGAGTGCTAGTAATAACTTTCTTCTAATGGTAACAGAACCTCACTTCTTCTGAATCTAATCAGATCATGTAAATAATACAGGTAAAAACAGACAATGAAAATTTAATGTAATGAGGTTATTTGAGCAAAGACTTGAAGGAGGCTTGGGTATTAGCCAATCAATTATCAAAGGGCATTCCAAGAATAGGAAGGCGAATGTCCCCAAGGCAGGGCATGCCTGACATGTATAAAAAGAGGCCAGTGTAGCTGGAGAGGGATCAGAGTGGAAGTGGTGAAATAGGAGATCAGAGACACAATGGAGAGGTAGGTTTTGTGGGTTATTATAAGGACTTTGGCTTTTACTCTGAATGAAATGAAGAGCCATGCAACATTTTAAAAGGAGTGACATGATCTGACTTCCATTTAGAAAGGATAGCTTTGGCTGTAGACTGTAGTTTGGAGGATCACCAGCCTTGAAAATATAGTGAGTTTCTTTACAAATTGAATCATAGGGCATGATGGAAAAGATTGGGAAGGGAAACAGAAAGAAAAAAAAGCATGGGAGAAGGAAGGAGAACCCAGTGTTTGTATGCGAGAATAAGAAATGACTGGGACCTGGAAATCACTTCTTTTTGGTTAAAGTGTTAGGATCATAATGAAAGTCAAGGATGGAATTATCTAAAGACAGTGTTCTGTGAACTTTGAACTGGTAATGCCTTACACTGTATTTGTTGAATAACTACTGAAATGATTTAAATTTTAGTACCTGATATACTAGCTTGTAATGATTATCTCATTTCCTGTTAAATGATTGGTAATAGTGATATTGTTACTTAATTCTCAATAATATGCTTTTGTATCTTAGATATGTTCCTTTACATTTACAATTTGGTTCTTAGGAACTCTAAAACAAAACACTACATTTGCATTCTCTTAAATAATATATGTGTTTGTGTTTCTCATAAACTTGATCCTTACTGAAATATTTATATTATAAGCAAATTTAGAAATTACAATGTTGTTGGCATTATCTTGGTTATCAAGCTAAAATTAAACTGTTTTTACTGTTTGAGCCCCCGAAGTACATTCTAGTTAAATGAAAACCAAGAAAGGTTGTATGATAAGCTATTTTAATGGTTGAATGTAAGTGAAACAACATAGATTACATTTCTCTTGGAAGAAAAATATGATCGTGTGAAATCAAATATATTTTACATCCCAATGAACTTAATATGTTGGAAAATTTCAGCTTCATTTGAAATGTCAATTGGCTCTACTCTACTAATGTAGTAGAGGAGGGATATGCAGTTTAATTTTTAACTATATCATTGTTCCAAGAACATGTCCTTTATTCAATTTAGGATTTTTTTCTACATAAATTATTTCTATTACTTTGTGGAAAGAATATTGGGAATTAGAATATCTGGTGCTATTATTTTAACTGATATTTGATCTTATTATTGCACATTGTCTGCTTTAACAGACATATGGATAGATAATCAAAATAAAATTATCTATTCAAAATGTCATTTAAAAGCCCCAAATTGCTGATTTCAAATTTTGTGTCAAGATATACATATTCTTTCTTTGAAATCTTCTTACCTAAAAAGATTTTAGTAAAGGAAAAAGGCGTAAAATTTTTAGATCCAGTTTTCTTCCTTATTTGTTTCTATTTAGATCTCTGATCTTCCTTCTGAAATTATCTCCTTGCTCCTTGAAATATATCTAGAAGAAGATGCTTTGGTGACCATCTTTTGATAGTAAATTCTAATTAGATTAAATGTTTTAATTTCAACATAAATGTTTGAAAGGTAGTTGCACTGGATATCCAGATTTAGTTTGGCCATTGTTTTCTGTTAGATATTTTTTTAGTTTTAATTTTTATTGTGGTAAAAAATATGTAACATAAAATTTACCATTTTAACTATTTTTAAGCGTATGGTTGTAAGGCGCTAAGTACATTCACGTTGTGTAATCATTGCTGTATCCATCTCCAGGACTGTTTATCATCCCAAACGGAAATGCTATAACCATAAAACAATACCTCCCCATGTACCAGTGTTCCCAGCCCCTGGTAACCACCACTTTGCTTCCTATCTCTAAGAATTCGATTGCTCTAGGTACCTGATGTAGGTGGAATCATACAATATTTTTAAATATTATTTTTGAAACCTACTCTATATAGGAATCCAATAGTAAAGTACTGGCACAAGTAACTCTATTCCAACTACTTATTTAATTGTATTATGATTAACATACAATATTATATTAGTTTCAGGTGTACAGTGAAACTAATGTAATTCAATATTTTTATACATTATGAAATGATTACCACATTGTCTAGTTACCATCTGTCACTATGCAAAGTTGTTAACACTATTATTGACTATATTCCCTATGCTGTGCATTACATCACCATAACTTACTTATTTTATGGCTGGAAGTTTGCATGTCTTAATCCCCTTCACCTATTTCACCCTTCGACCCAACCCACTCCCCTCTGGCAACCACCAATTTGTTCTCTATGATTCTGTTTCTGTTTTGATTTGTTTGTTCATTTCCTTTGGTTTTTTAGATTCCACATATAAGTAAAATCATACAGTATTTGTTTTTCTCTGTCTTACTTATTTTACTTAATACCCTCCAGGTCCATCCATGTTGCTACAAATGGCAACATTTCATTTTGTTTTTTTTAACGGCTGAGTCATATTCACAATCTCTTTTTTAAAAAAAGAAGCTTTATTATTTTACTTTATTTCATTTCATTTCATTTCATTTCACTTCATTTTATTTTTTGGCCACATCATGCAGCTTGTGGGATCTTAGTTCCCCAACCAGGGATTGAACCCAGGTCCTCAGCAGTGAGAGTGTGGAGTCCTAACCACTGGACTGCCGGGGAATTCCCTTATTCACAATTTCTTTATCCATTCATCTATTGATAGACAGTTAGGTTGCTTCCATATTTTGGCTATTGCATGTACATGTAGTGCTGCAATAAATAAAGGAGTACATATATCTTTTTGAATTAGTGTTTTTGTTTTCTTCATATAAATGCACAGAAATGGAATTTCTGGATTCTTTGATAATTCTATTTTTAAATTTTTAGGGATCTCCATTCTGTTTTACACAGTGGCTGCACCAGTTTACATTCTCACCAACTGTGCAAAAGGCTTCTGTTTTCTTCGCATCCTCACCAACACTTGTTGTTTCTTGCCTTTTTGATAATAGCCATTCTGACAGGTGTGAAGTGATAGCTTGTGTTTTCTAACTGCATTTCCCTGATGATTAGTGAGATTGAGCATGTTTTCATGTGTCTGTTGGCCATCTGCATGCTTCTTTGGAAAAATGTCTATTCAGTTTCTCTGCCCATTTTTTAATTGGTTTCTTTGTTTTTGATTTTTATACTGAGTTGTATGAGTTCTTTATATGTTTTGGCTATCAACCCTTTATCCAACATATAATTTGCAGATATCCTCTCCTATTCAGTAGGTGGCATTTTGTTGTTGGTGGTGGTGGTTTCCTTTGCTGTGCAAAAGCTTTTTAGTTTGATGTAGTCCCATTTGTTTATTTTTGCTTTTGTTTCCTTTGCCTAAGGAATCAGATCCGACAAAAACATTGCTAAGACCAAGGTCTAAGAGATTACTGCCAATGTTTTCTTCTATGAGTTTTACAATTTAAGGTGTTGTATTCAAGTTTTTAATCCATTTTGAGCTTATTTTTATATGTAGTGTAAGGAAGTGGTACAGTGTTATTCTTTTGCATGTAGCTTTCCAGTTTTCCCATCACCATTTTTTGAAGAGACTCTCCTTTCACCATTGTATATTCTTGCTTCCTTTGATATAGATTAATTGACCATATGAGCATAGGTTTATTTCTGGGCTCTCTCTCCTGTTTCATTGATCTATGTGTCTGTTTTTGTGCTAGAACCACACAGGTTTGATTACTAGAGTTTTGTAGTATAGTTTCAAGTCTGGTGGTGTGATACCTCCACCTTTGTTTTACTTTATCAAGATTGCTTTGATTATTCAGGGTCTTTTGTTGTTCTATACAAATTTTAGGTTTATTTTTTCTAGTTCTTTGAAAAATCTCATTGGTATTTTGATAAGGGTTGCACTGAATCTGTAGATTGCTTTGGATAGTATGGACATTTTAACAATATTGATACTTCCAATCCATGAGCACTGTATATGTTTCCATTTATTTGTGTCATCTTCAATTTCTTTCCTGACTGTGTTATAGTTTCCATAGTACAGATCTTTCCTAGGTATTTTATTCTTTTTGATGCAATTATAAATGGAATTTTTTTCCATCTCTTTTGATATGTCATTATTAATGTATAGAAATGCAACGAATTTCTGGATATTAATTAATTTTGTATTCTACAACTTTACTGAATTCATTTATTAGTTCTAATAGTTTTTTGCTGGAGTGTTTGGGGTTTACTACATATGGTATGTCATCTGCAAATAGTGACAGTTTTACTTCTTTCCAGTTTGGATGCCTTTTTTTCTTTTCTTGCCTAATTGCTGTGGCTAGAACTTCCAATACTATGTTGAATAAAAGTGGTCAAGAGTGGGCATCCTTGTGTTGTTTCTGATTTTAGGTGAAAGCTTTCTGCTTTTCACTACTGAGTGTGAGGTTAATTGTGGGTTCGTCATATATGGCCTTTATTGTGTTGATGTACGTTCCCTCTATACCCACTTTGCTCAGAGTTTTTATCATAAATGAATGTTGAATTTTGTCAAAAGTTTTTTCTGTGTCTACTGAGATAATCATATGATTTCTATCCTTTGTTTTGTTAATGTGATAACATTAATGTGTATCATGTTGATTGATTCGTGGTTGTTAAACCATGCTTTGTAGTTTAATTGTATCGATCTTGTCCCCTTACAAAAAATTCTCCAAAAAATACCTCTAACTTTTAAATGTTTTATTGTTATTGGTAATGTTTTATTTTATCTTATTTTACGAGGTTCATTGCTAATTTATGAAACTATAATTGATTTTTGTGTGATAAATTTATATCTTTGCAGAATTGACATATTCTAATAGTAGCCTTTTCATAAGTTTTTTATAACTTCAAATCATGGAACATGTGATAAAACACAGTGTTACTCTTTCTTTCCAAACTTCAAGCTTTTGTTTATTTTTCTTGCTGGCTAGAATATCCAGTACAATATCTAGAATAAGTGGTGGTCAGATACATTTTGCCTTGTTTCTGATTTTAGTGGGGAGCATTCTTTCTTCCATTAAGTATGATGTTACCTGTGCATTCTTAATGTACAGCTTTATCTAAAGTTGAAAGACGTTTCCTCCTATTCCTAATCTTCTAAGACATTTAATCATGATTGGGTATTAAATTTTGTCAAATGTTCTTTTTGAATCTGTGAAGAAGAAAATCACATAATATTTGTCCTTTATTATCTAACTGCAGATATTACCTTAATTGATTTTCAAATTTTGAGTAAGCCTTGTATTCTTAGAATTAAACCCACTTGATTAGAATGTATTATCCTCTCTACATATTGCTACATTTTAGCTGATAACGCTTTTGAGTATCTTTGCATTTATATTAATGAAAAGCATTGCTTTGTAACTTCCTTTTTTGGTAATTTTTTTATAGTGACTTCATCTTTCATAGCATATATATCATATATATTTATAGATTTACTTTGTATTTCCTCTCACAGAAATTTAAGTTGCATTTTTAAAATTGCTTTAAAAGCATATTTTAAATTGCCCCTGTTTTGTTTTTGGTTTTTGTTCTTTTCTTTACTGCCTGTCACGTAGTAGGAGATCAGTAATTATTTCCTAAATAGATTGACAAGAAAGCCAAGGGGAACTCCCACAGATACGGGCGTGCAGGAGGTCCACAAGGCAGTCAACTAAGATTGGGTCAGGAGGCATAAATTGCAATAGCAGTATCTTCCAGAAAACATACAAGTGGACAATTACTTCATAGATTTGATTCTGTTTAGAGGAATTTTTTTTCTCATTTATATATTCAAGTGAAAGAAAAATAGGAAATAGTTAAGTACAGGAAAAAATAATAATTGTTTAAGAACTTTACTGTATTATAAATGTAAATATATGTATGTGATTAAGTCAAGAACAATATTTGTATAGTTATAATAATATGAACATATATTTATATATGCACAATATAATAAGTGTGAATTTAACAAAAAAATTATAACAATTCATGAATATATGTGGAAAGAGAATATATGTGTTGGGGAAGGGAGTAGCATGACTTATATCCTTATTCCCCATAGGACAAAAGCAATAGATTATGCCTAAAATTGAAAAATCAAGAATTAACATTATAAATATCTTATTTAGACACATCAGAAAATACCAAACAAAATAGAAAAGAGTTAAAAATGAATGTATGCAAAGTAAGGCAATATAGTGAGTGTGGAACGAGACATGGGTTGCTTGAAATAGTCTTCAACTTTTAAAACTCCATTTATGTATCATTTTAATAAAAATTACAAGTAATTTAAAGGAATTTTATCAGGATAAGAGAGGTTATGTGTGATGAATAGATAAGACTGTTCTAGTTATTAAAAAAATCATTAGGTTTCTCAAGACTGGAATTACCATCAAACCATGTATTTTTCATTGTGATTATAGTCTTCATAGATAATCTATAGTAAGACCATTGATGTTGATAAAAGGAGTATGCTTGTGAATTAAAGTCCCCTGGCCAAATGCTTATTCTCAAGTAGACTTTTAAAGATTAAAATTCTTTAAAAAGGTGAATTTACACTTTTGTGGAAAAAAATAAGCCATTGCTGAAATTTATGTTGTTTCAATAGACAGAAAAGAAAGACAGAAGTTGATGTCAGTTTTTTCCAGAAAATCTACTTCTTGCATTTTAGTATATTCTAAACACACACCAAAAATGAATGACAAGGTAAACTGTAAGGGAAAACATCTCTATAACACTTTTTAAGGAAATGACTTCTAAGTTTCTTCACACTTTAATATGTATTGTTCCTTACTTGGAATTAATTGTCCTTGGATCTGTAGGCTGGACATTATTTACAATGTTTTTCTAAAAATTATGAATGTCAGTTGGCCAAGAAGCTTTGGCAGTTTTCACAGGGTTTTGTGCCTCTGACCCAGACTTCAGAGTGAAAATATAGGTCAGCATGGAAACTGAAAAATTGGAATTTTCTGTTGGTTAGATTTGCACTGAATGTACAAGAACATGCATTTATGAATTCAAAACAATTTCTTACTAGGTTGTTTCTCCCTCACATTGGATAATGCAAAAGCAATTGAACTGAATGAATTGCAGTTCTTTACTGCTCACTTAGCATAAATTATTGTTTGTACAGGAAGTTGTTTGAGAAGCTATTTGTGAAGGGACTTTAATTTTGGCATCTTTATTGCCTTTCCAAAGAAAGGCTGTTTAAATATGTGCATGCGTTAGCTACTTTTTAAATGTTTTCAATGACTTAGCCTGCATTTATAAACACACAGTACTATTTCTTTCAATGCTTTAGTTACTTAGACTGCACGCATGGTACAATAAAGTAGTGATGCAGAAATCCATTTTCTTATAATACAGAGAACATTTTAATATACTGGAAATTATATTGCATAATCTTGCCAGTGTATACAGCTCAGATTTCAATTTATATTAATACTATAGCCTATTTCAGATAAAATAAAAATTTCAGTGTATACTAAGGGGGGGGAAGCAGGAGGGTAGTGGTGGCATGAATTGGGAGACTGGGATTGACATATATATGCACTAATATGTATAAAATAGGTAACTAATAAGAACCTGCTGTATAGCACAGGAAACTCCACTGTACAGTAAAAACTAACACAACATTGTAAAACAACTATATGCCAATAAAAAAATAATAATGAAAAAATAAAAAGCACTCGGTTGAGGTGACAGAGGAGTTCAAAAAAAATTTTCAGTGTAATATTCTTCATGATAAATGTTCACATTAAAGATTTGAAAATTAGTATAAAGCCCAGCAGCACAAACGGTACAGGCTGTTTTCTTCAAGGTATCACAAATCTAGTTAGTATATTTTCTGAAGCTCTATGTACATTTTTAGAGGAAGTTACATATTCTAATGTTGCATCTTATTTTATAATTGATTTGAGGAAGCACTTAAATGATATTTATATTGAAGTATATATGCACATACATGTATGATGAGATTTGCTTATTAGATATATCACTCCAGCAATAGTGTGGCGACCAGATTAGGATGAGCAATAAAGACTGTTACAGTCATCACAGTATAATTTTCAAAAGTTAAAACATAACTCTCATGGAAATAGAAAAGAAATAAATGTCAAAATTATTTAACCAGTAAATTAATGAGTGAACTCACCAAGATCTTAAAATGAATTCAAACAGCATTTGAGGAACCAAAAAAAAAAAAAAAGTTGTTTTGGTTAGAGACAAATTTGGTTAATTTCCTAAAGGACAAAAATCTAGAGAACTTTTTTTTTTTTTGGTTTTTGGTGAGGTTTTTTTTGGTCAGAAATTATTTGTATCTACTGATCACAAGCCTACAAGTTACTATGTAATTTCCTAGAGTCTATCCATCAATAGTAAATAGCAAAGCCAAAAATGATACATGCTCCTAAAAAATCAAATAATCTTTGGGTGGGCTTATTAGTGTCCCAGTATGATGCTGAAAGGACGTACAGTCCTCTTTTGTGTTTTATTCTCAAGTATTGGATAATTTTCCCTAATGCAGTAGGCCAGAGAGTAATTGATTGTTGCCCACTATGGTGAGAAATGGATTAAAGAGATATTTAGGTTGTAGAAGCAACTGGACATAGAGATTGGTAGAATCTGGGATATAATCAAGACAAAGCTTGGGTTTCTGGCATAAGAAACATAGTAGTCTGTATTTTACTTTTACTAAAAGGGAGAATAGGTAGAATTTATGTGAGTGAGGAACCCATTAATTACACGTTTATAATCCAGAGAAATCTCCAGGTTTCCCATAACAGTGACCCCAGAAATCTGGAGGCATTTTGATAACTAGATGGGAGTAGTCTTGGTTACATCATAATAGACACATACCCTCTCCAACAGAATGATGTGAGGAGAGAAGGAGAAAAAACATGAGTAACTATAACAGCGACATTGCTAGAAAATTTACCTTTACTAGTCCTTACAAATACACTGGTAGGTTACAGTTTACCAAAGACATTTTCCTAAGTGTTAAACAGATTAAGAGAGCTAAGACAGAGACAAAACCACAGTTCCCCTCCTGGCATATTCTACAAAAAACCTTTGCTAATTCCACTACCTTTGTGATGGTCATGTACGTTTGGCTTCTTGTTGACAGACATGCTTTGTATGTAAGACGCAAGATGCAATAGGCAGTTGCAACAATTTTAAAAAAAACATTAAACAATTTGGTAAACGTTGACCTTTAACAACTGACAGAAGCATACACACACTTACGAAACAATGTTTTTGTATGGGTTATTTGCCTAACGAAGGCATGCCAAGCTGAAAGGACAGAAAAAATTGACAGGAGGCCTGAAATGAAGGCCACGAGAATAAGCTGAAAACAGCCAACGCTTAATACAAAACATAAACATGAGGCAGCCAAATTTTATAGCTATTTTCTTTTATTTTTTATGACTAACCTTTCAGTGAGGCCATCAAGCAAATATTTTGTGTCCATGTGCTATGTAGCATGACCGTTCCAATGTAGTCATAGGCTTCAATCTCATAACAGGAATGGAAGATTTAAAAAACTGTCAAAAATATTTACAGCTGAATGTAAATAAGACATTATAGAGACAAGCAGTTCTTGTAATCCTCCAGATACTAGAGAAATCCAGTTTTACAATAGAGTATTCTGTATTTTTAACCACTGTGCTTAACATTGTTGTGGACAAACAGACCTAAGTTAATGTTTGTTGCAGGGATGATAGAATGAGTTCAATAGCATAAAGTTACTCTTAGCTGGTTCCTCTTCTTACTAAGTTCAATGAACGTGGGAGTATTGTCACAATTTAAAGTTAAAACTTCTTTTGTCAGACAGATGTGTATAAATATAAAAATACAGTGTATCTTAAAATGGAAAGTAAAGAAAAATGGGCACAAAATAAAGCTAAGGGCATTGGGTATAAAGATGTAAAGATAAGTGTTCTGCTATAGGTGCAAAAGCAAGAACTGATTAATGGGCTAAGATCTCAAAGACACCATACAAAGTGAGACACAGAAGAAAAAAACATGACACATAAGTAATATCTGGTTAGTTCCTTTATTTTTGAATTTTTGTTAGGGATCATTGTGCTTAGTAGAAGTAGTTATTTCTAATTCTTGTAAGCTAATCTTACTGGGAAGTGGATAGAGGAGCTAAGAAGCCTTGGGTGCATTGGTATATGTAGACAAGCCAATGTGGATTGTATGGACCAGATATTTTTACACATAATTCTTTTGAAAAGTAATATTCAAGTTTATGTTAATGATGGTGGTATTGAAATAGGATGGAGAGACAAGAAGCATGATACATTTTTTTTCCTCACCAAGGGAAGTCTTTACTTCTGAAGAATCCTTTGTTTAAGTGGTATTTAGTGGTAACTAAATGTTAGTGTCCATTGGCATCTCTTTTAATTATATGTAAAAATTCTACTGATCTAAGGCTTAACATGTTTAACACACATCCAACATGTTCCTTAACACATTTTATGTCCTAAAGAGAGACATATTGGTAGTTCAATTCAGTGTTATGTAAAGGAAGAAGAAATATGATATTCATATTTTCAATTAAGATAACAGCACACTAATGATTTCTACAGTTGATAGTATGGATGTGATTCAATAATAATGGTGTAGAGCATCTTGAGCAAAGTTATTTTTTGTTTGTTTGTTTTAAGATGATTTCCAATGTGTTTATATAATAGTTTGACAAGGCATCTTCAAGATGTTGAAATCAAACAATAGTGATATTCAATCTATTATTTATTATGCATACTAGAATACCAAGCCAATTTAGATAGGCATCTGTTGCTAGATCCATACAAATTTATAGCATCTTTAGTCAAAGTGGCTACTATCTGGAGACCATAGTGTTAATGGTAAATAAAGCCCATTTTAATCATATTTTCTAGAGGAACAAAGAGAGCATATTGTACCTGAAGCAGAATGTAACTGAACTCTTACACTCAACAACAAAAAGAATATATAATATAATCAATGAAATATTCATTGACAAGGACCTATACAAACACTTCTGTGCTTGACTTTGATATGAAGAAAATAATTTTATGCACTGGTCTTCAAGGGACTTGCAGAAACGTTGGAAAGACAAGTCCTAATATGAAAATAAGTAGAGAAGAATTAGGTATAAAATGGTATAGCACTATTACTATGTTTTAAATTAGTAGGTCTAAAAAATTATAAAGGAAGACTTCTTCAGTTGCTCTTGCCAAGGGCCCTATAATATGAATAGTGGCCGGGGGGGAGTAGGAATCTGCATGAGCATTGGAAACTGGGTACAGGCAGCATGTCCAGACCAGACTTATTGAGGAATTTCTTCTCAGTGTACTTCAGAGAGGAACACCTGGAGAAAAGGATAGCTCATCCCATGCTCTACACATGTGAACAAAAACACCTTCTATAGGACATCAGTGGAAGAGACTCCAGAAGAAGCCAGGTGGCAGCTGCTAATTCCTATAAGCAGTTGCCGGAATGGAGGAGGCAATGGGGGTATTTAAAGGACACCTGGGGATGGAGACACAAGAGGCTGTTCACTTCTGCTCGTAATTAATTTGGACAATTGTGCCAGGTCAAAATATAGGGCCGCCAATAATTTCTGTTACCACGTCAGACATAGGGGGTGGCAGGAGACCCAAACAACAAACAAAACAAAAATCCTCTAGCACAGACATGAAGCTCTTAGCTAGAAAACCTCAAAAAGAGTGCTTTTTCCTGCTCTCCTGCTGACACTTAGTCACCACCTAACGTTGCTTGATCATTCATTAAAAATCAAGCAGGGACCCATGAAATTTCCAACAGAATCTATCACAACACCGAATACTGAGCATCCTTGTACTTCCCTCAGTAAGAATTAGAAGGTGGCCAAAAAACGATCAGCTTTTTACTATGTGCCTGTCTCTGAGATAAACATTCTCTAATTTGATCTTGGTATAAACTCCATGAGGTAGGTAGTGTTAAGTAATCTTGGAGAGATGCATTAAATCTCCCAAGGGTACACACTGTAAGGATGTGTGAAAAAGAGTCCACCACTCAGAATAATTACATAGCACTAAGGAATCAAAAGAGTGGACCCTGGCAGCCCCCTATCCATAACCCCTTATCCTTACGACTTCAGAGTGTGAAACCCGGCTTCCAAATGCCAGAACTTGCATTGCTTTGCTTGTGAGCATCCTCTGACCACAGAAGCCAAGTATTGGATTGGCCAGAAAGTTCATTCGGTTAGTGAATACGTTCAATAAAGTTCTTTGTGAACATGAAAAATGTGTCTTTTATAGTTACTTAAAACCGAACGAATTTATTGGCCGACCCAATAGGTCAGGTAAGTAGTGCCAGGAAATCAATGCCTGGCTGCCCAGCAGGCTGAGCCCATGAGTGATGTGAGCAGGTGTATAAATACCCTGCTTTCTTGCCCGCATATGGTGTAGGAGGGCAAATATCTAAAACATACTCTAAACTTGCCCCCATATTCTTGGGTGGAAGTAACCTCTTATCCATAGTCGCAAATAGCTTGATTATCCATCTTAATTACCTGCCTATGTTTCCTTTTTATTTCTCTACTCACTTAGTAGTGTTTTCTTTACCTCTCAAATAATTATCTCAATTAAACTACTCCAGTGCAAATCCTTGTCTCGAGTCACCTTCCGGAAGAACACAAACCAACACATTGTTTTATAACAAAATTTTTGAGAGAAACAATGATTTTGTAAAAGTTCTGATTTAAGTTCTTAGCAAAATTTAGGGGAGTGTTTAATCAATTAAACCATTTGATGAAGGGGCTATCCTTTTCCCATTGCGTATTCTTGGCACTCATGTTGAAGATCAGTTGAACACATATGCCTGAGTTATATCTGGGCTGTCCATTGTGTTCCTTCAGTCTATATGTTTGTCTTTATGCCAGTACCATGCTGTTTTTGTTAGTGGAACTTTGCAATATATTTTGAAATCAGAAAATATGTAGCCATCAACTTTGCTTCTCTTTATCAACATTCACTCAGCTATTCAGAGGCTTTTGTGATTGCATTTGAATTTTAGGACTGATTTTTTTGTGACAAATGACATTGGGATTTTGATAAGTATTTCACTGAATTTGTAGGTTGCTTTTTGTGGTAATTTTAACAATCTTAATTCTTCCAATCCATGAACAAGGGATATCTTTCCATTTATTTGTATCTTTTAAAATTTCCTTCATGAATGTTTTATAATTCAGTGTACAAGTCTATCACTTCCTTGGTTAAGTTTATTTCTAAGTATTTAATTCTTTTTGATTTATTGTAAATGAGATTATTTCTTAATTTCCTTTTCAGGTATTTTGTTGTTAGAGTATAAAAACACAACTAAATTTTTTTTTACTTTGTGTCCTGCTAATTTACTGAATTTGTTTGTTAATTCTAACAGTTTTTAATGGAGTCTTTAAGGTTTTCTAAACATGAGATCATACCATCTGAAAACAGAGATGTACTGTGTTGGATAGAAAGCAGGCTTCTTCTCCTTGTTCCTGATCTTAAAGGAAAAGCTTTCAGTTTTTCACCATTGAGTATGATGTTAGCTGGGGGCTTGTCATATACGCCCTGTATTATGTTGAAGTATCTTTCTTCTATATCTAACTTGTTGAGAGCTTTTATTATGAACGGATTTTGAATTTTGTCAAATGATTTTTTTCCTCTGAGATGATTATGTGATTTTTATCTTCTATTTTATTAATGCAGGATATCATATTAATTTATTTGCATAATTTAAACCATCAGTTGCATTGCAGGGATAAACTCCACTTTTCATTGTGTGTGATCCTTTTAATGTGCTGCTGAATTTGATATAATAGTATTTTTGTTGAGGATTTTTGCATATATATTTATCAACCACGTTGGCCTGTAGTTTTATTCTTTTAGTGTCTTTGTCTGGTTTTGGTATCAGGGTAATGCTGGCCTTAAAATTAGTTTGGAAATGTTCCTCCTATTCAACTTTTGGGAAGAGTTTGAGAGGGATTGGTGATACTTTTTCTTTAAGTGTTTAGTAGAATTCACCAGTGAAGTGATGTGGTTCTTAGCTTTTGTTTGTTGGGAGGTTTTCAACTGAATCCTTACCAGTAATTGCTCTGTTCAGATTTTCTATTTCCTCATCATTTAGTCTTGGTAGGCTGTGTGTTTCTAGGAGTTTATTAACTTCTAGATTATCTTGGTTGGCGTATAATTGTTCATAGCAGTTTCTTATGATCCTTTGTATTTCTGTGATGTTTGTTATAATGTCTTCTCTTTTCAGATTTTGTTTTCTTTCTTTGTCAGACTAAGACTTTGTCAACTTTGTTTATCTTTAAAAAAAAAAACCTCTTAGTTTCTTTGATCCTTTCTATTTTCTTTCTAGTCTCAATTTCATTTATTTCTACTCTAACACCTCTGCTTATTTTGGGGCTCAATTTGTTCTTCTTTTTCTGGTTCCTTGTGGTGTAAAGTTAGGTTGCTTGAATTATTTGGTCTTTCTAATGTAGCCATTTATCACTCTAAGTTCCCTCTTGGTACTACTTTTGCTGTAGTTCAAATTTTGTTATGTTATGTTTTCATTTTTCTTTAGATATTTCCTAGTTTCTTTTTTTGTTTCTTCTTTGACCCATTGGTTGTTCAAGAATATGTTAAATTTCACATATCTGTGAATTTTCTGGTTTTCCTTCTTTTTGTTCCTTCACCTGGATAATTTTAAATGACTTCTGTCTGAGTTTGCTGATTCTTCTGCTTGATCAAGTCTACTGCTGAAGCTCTCTATTGAATTTTTCAGTACATTATTATATTCTTCAGCTCCAGAATTTCTGTTTGGTTCCTTTGAAGAAATGTTCACCTCTCCCAGTCTTATAGTCTAGTTTCAACAGGAAAAGACCTTCAACAGTGAGCCCAGCTAGACAGTCTAGGAGCTTCTCAAAATTTTTCTATGGACTGTGTTTCCTGGACTTGTGAGTATAAATTCCTAAATAGAAAGATGTACTGGTTTCTTTTTTCACAAGATACCATAATCTCTTGCACCTTCTCATGTCTTACTGCTGTAGTGTGGGCTCTCCCTCCTCACTTGTGGAGAACCTTGAGTTCTGCACCTTCTCCCTATGTTTCAAGGCTGTGCTGGGCATGGTAAGCTACCAGTCCCTTTTCCTTTGTTTTTATTTGGCCCCACTAAACCACGCTAGTTCCATCAGCATTTCAGGTGAGGTGAGATAAAAACCAGTCCCTTGCGCTGTGCACTGAAAGGATGGGGTGTTGGAAGCATACTCCACTCCTTTCCCTTCTGCCTGGGGAGAAGCCTAAGGCTGTGCACCTTTTCCCAGTCTTGCAGAGCCATGGTGGATACAGTAAGATTTCCAGCCCTTTACTTTATTTTAGCTGCTCCAACACATCCAAACTATGCCAATTCCCTCAGCACTCCAGGTGAGGCAAGACAGAAACTCGTCCCTAGGTCAGTGCACTGAAAGGGCAGGATGTTGGAGATAAGCTCCACTCTTTCCCTACATCCATAAGCCACAAGGTGTGCACCTTCTCCCAATCTTACAGTCATGTAAGATTACCGCTGCCAGCACCATTTATTTGTTCTTAGCAGCCTCCAGACATCAAAACTATTTCAGTTTTATCAATGTTATGTGTGAGGTGAGATAGAAACCCATCCCTCAGGCAATGCAGGGAAAGGCTAGGACATTGGATGCACACTCCACTCTCTCTTTCCCCCAAGAAGGAAATTGAAGACTAATGCAATCTCTCTTGGTACTGAGCTGTGCCAGTTGTGGGGAGGGGCTGATGCAGGTAAAGTGAAATTGCTCTGCTATCCATTGCAATGTGGCTGTTGTCAGTTTTGTGCTTGCCTGGAGTACTATAACTACTTACCTGGCTTGTAGAATTCTCATAAAGGTATTTTGTTTCATATGTCATGATCAAATTGGTGTTTCTGTGGGTAAGAAGGGCTAGGACTTCCTATTCTGCCATTTTGCTGATGCCACTCTCAAGGCCAGACTCTTTAAATGAAAGAAACAATGAGATACTCAATAAAGTTATATTTTCAATGTCCATTATGCAATCAAAACTTACTAGATATGATTTAAAAAAAAAGCCAAAAAAGGAACAATAACAAGAAAAATTAATCAATAGAAACAGACTCAAAAAAGAGATAATAGAATTACTGGTAGAGAAGGAAATGAAGACATTAGTTATAAATATAATCAAAATTTTAAAGAAAAACATGAACATAATGAGGAAAAATGGAAGATACGTAGAAAAAAATGGAATTTATAGAGATGAAAATAATACTAAATAAAAATTCAGTAGGTAGGATTAACAGAAGGTTAGACACGACAGAAAAAAAAGATCAGTGAACTTGAAGACAGAGCAATAGGAATAATCCAAATTAAAGCAGAGAAAGAGAAAAAGGTTGAAAAATAAATAAACAGAGCTTTAGTGACCTGCAATACATTATCAACTGAATTAAAATACAGGTAGTTTGAACCCTAGAATGAAGCAGGGGGTAGGAAATCATTTGAAAAAATGTCTACAGCACCCACATATTTGGTGAATTCTGTATACCCACTGATTCAAGAATCTTGGTGGATACCAAGTAGGTCACATAAAAAGAAAGCCACTAAGACATAAGTAAAAAAAATGCTGAAACAAAACCAAGAAAGGATTGTAAAAGCCATCAAAATGAAACTGAAACTTTTTTAAAAGCTGAGAGAATTCTTCACACACCCTAGACACACTACAGAATTGTTTATGGGATTTCCACAAGTGGAAGGAAATAATATCATCTAGATATCTTCAGATCTAAACAAGAAATAAAGAACACCAGAAATACTAAATATGTGTATAACTATTGCATATTTTTCCTCATTAAAAAGACTTTAAGATATAATTGACTAAGAGAATGATATCTACAATGAATTGTGGGATTTAACAAAAACAACAATAAAGTAGTAAAATATGTGGAACACAAGCACAAGGGAGGGCGTGGATAATAAAGCATACTTTTGTAAGATTCTTATATTTGAACAGAGATAATATTAGTTGAGAGTAGACTATTAGTATAAGTTAAAGGTACATAATTTTAAACCAGAATAAAAAATATAGTAAAGTAATAAGTCAATAGAGGTGATAAAGTGAATTATTAAAAAATACTCAAAAGAAACTTAAAAAAGAGGAAGAAAAGGAAATTAAGGACATAATGCAAGAAAGAAAATGCAAAATAATACTTGTATAATAAAAAAATACAAAATAGAAGCTAAGGAAAGTGTGAGAAAGACAGGCAAGAAAGATTCCATGGGGCAAATAGAAAACAATAATAAGGGAGATTTAAGTACAGCCGTCAATTATTTTAAATACCCTAAACAATCAAAAAGCAGGCATTGGGTTAAAAAGCAAGATCCAACTACATGCTGCTACAAGAAATTCACTTTAAAAACAAAGAAACAGGGCTTCCTTGGTGGCGCAGTGGTTAAGAATCCGCCTATCATTGCAGGGGACACGGGTTCGAGCCCTGGTCCGGGAAGATCCCACATGTAGTGGAGCAACTAAGCCCGTGCACCACAACTACTGAGCCTGTGCTCTAGAGCCCATGAACCACAACTACTGAGCCTGCCTGCGCCCAGAGCCTGTGCTGTGCAATAAGAGAAGCCACCGCAATGAGAAGCCTGCACACCGCAACAAAGAGTAGCCCCCACTCGCCGCAACTAGAGAAAACCTGCACGCAGCAATGAAGACCCAACTCAGCCAAAAATAAGCAAATAATTTTTTTTAAAAAAGGTAAAAAATATTTAAATTTCAAAAAGGGATGGAAAAGGATATAGCATGAAAATACTAATAATAAGAAAGCTGGAGTGGCTATAATAATTTCACACAAAATATATTTCCAAACAAGAAATATTACCAGCTGTAAAAAGGGAAATTGTATAACCACAAAAGGATCAGCTAATAAGAAAAGGATACATTCCTAAAATAGTATGCACTCAACAGTAAAATTTCAAAATACATGGAAAACTGAGAGAACTGAAAGGAGAAATGGAAAAATTACAATTGTACTAGGAAATTTTAGTATTCTGTTCTCAGTAATTGAAAGAACAAAAGATATAAATCAGTAAAGACATTGAAGACTTATAAAACATTATCAACCATTTTGTCATAATTCACAGTTATGGGACCCTTCACCCAGTGTGTGGCTGGAAGAATTGTAATGGTGCCCTTCCGTCCCCACCAAGATTCCTGTTCCATGTTTGTTCAGTCAAACACTAATCCAGATGTTTTACCTGTGTGATGAAAGTCTCCAGTCAGTTTATCCCTCCGAGCTTGACTCAAGTGAGCCCTTGAAAAGCAGAGCATTTTCTCTGGGTGGTAGGTAGAAGTTATTGTTGATTTTGAGAATGAATGCAGGTCGCTTGTAGGAGCGGAACAGCAGTCCCTGGGTGACAACCAGCAAGAAAACTGGGATCTCACACCTACGGTTTCAAGTAACTGGACTCTGCCAATAACCTGAATGACCTTCCAAGAATATTTTTCCCGAAGGCTTCAGATAAGAGCCCAGCCCAACCAACACCTTGACTTCAGCCTTGTGAGACCTTAAGCAGAGAACCCAGTATAGCCTGTCCAGACTTCTAACAACCAGAACTTTGAGCTAAATGCGTGTTGTATAGGCTGTCAAATTTGTGGAAATCTGTAACATGAGAATAGAAAACTTACATGCAATTGTAGAAGAAACACTGATTTCAAGTGCGCATGGAACATTCAGCAAGATGTTGAACCCTAAATCTAGTCGCAGTAATTTTAAATGGATGGAAATCATACAGAGCATGTTCTGTAAGCACAATGGAACTTAATTAGGCATTAATATTGTCATATCTGGAATATTCCAAATACACAGAATTGTCATACTCTTCTAAATAAATCAGTTTTCAACGAAGACATCACAAGAGAAACTCAAAAACATTTTGAACTGAATTGAAATGAAAATACTGCCTATCAAAGTGACTTCAGTAGGTGCCACTCTCGTGCATCTCTCAGTCAGTTTTAAACGTGTCCATTTTACCTGAATTCTCCTAATTCCAATCTCTTCTAAAAACGTTTCCCGAGTCCTTTGTACAATCCATTGTTGGGAGTGAGAGCGCTTTCCTTTGCTGTCCTGTCGAGTGAGTGCCCAGCCCAGAGACCAGTAACACTAAAGGAACAGGAAGTAAATGAATTGCTCCACTCTGACTTTATGTACCACGGAGAATACTCAAGAGCTCTTGTTTACAAACTAGCCAGAGTAGTTTGTCTTATATACGAAAACCAGCGTATAAGGCTACCAGATAAATACCTGCTTGAGGTTATACTGCCGTTCATTTCCTTCTCTAAAAGAACCCTTAAATGGTAGGCATGTTTATAAAGGAGAAATATTTAGTGAGTACATAACAGGAAACAGAATTAAGCCTCATGTGCCTGGAGAGCCAGGAACCATAAAACACACCAAACACCAGAGCCTTAACTGCAAAAGTCACAGAAATAAGGAAGACTACAATTAATGAGGATGTGGTTGTGTACCATGTCACTGTTACTCTTGGTTGTTAATATCATTTATTTCAGCAATAAAGAGCTAAGAATAAGTTTGTTTTTTTTAAATAAACTCATCCCCCCTCTTCCCTTTTCCCTCTTCCATCCTGCCCTCTTATCCTCTCTTTAAATAATACATGCTTGCTATGGATAGTAAAACTGGAAGCATAACCTTTACCCACTTGGGAAATTGCATTGAAAGAACATCAAAATAAATCATAAGATTTCCGCAGCTGTCTTTGCTAATTTAATGAAAATCATAGCTCTCCAAGTGGTTTTCTCTGTATCTACTGCACTGCTTAAAATATTTTGTGATGGTTTGACTAGTATTCATTGTGTTTCATCTACTCATTTTCTACGCGCATGCTGATTACTCCGAGACCAACAAGCAGTTCTCCTCAAAATTGTGAATATCCTTAGGACCAGACTGCAATTCAACTTCAGTATTTAGAGTGCCTACAACGTGCAAGACACATGTGAGCTGTAATTGCTGTCAAATTCCTCATATACAAACCTAGAAATGGAATGTTGGTTTTAAATGATACATCAAAAATATTTTGTATTTACTCAGTCCCCATTTTGATTGTGCATCAGATGTTTTTTTTTTTTTTTACTGATGCCTTTGTAGCCATGAAACATGGTGGGCATTGCTTAAGGCAATAGGAACAAGAGGCTCAGGTGATGAGTATGTTGAAGTTGTTGTCTTATGAAGTAAATGTGAGAAAGGGACAAAGGAGGTTCCTTTCTGGGTTTTGTTTATATTTCCTGTTTCTTAGTGTCAAGAAAGGAGTTGGGGTTGGGCTTTAGGGAGGAGGGAGTCAAATAAGCACATTTCACATATGCAGTGATTGGTTATCCCCTTGGGCAAAGGAACAAACTCATATATTCTTATACTAATGTTTGTGTTAACTTTGTATCCTTTACTAAAAAGCAGTCCCTTAAATCAACTAAAAAATTAGGACATTTTTCAAGTATACAGATGTGTATTTGTATTGGCTTTACTTTGCCATCTCAAAGTTTATCAACTTTATTACAATACATAGTATTAAAATCCAGAAAAGTAGAGTTTAGCATAGCATGCATCATGTGATAATAGTTGACTCCATTTTGCCATTGCTTCTGCAAATAACAACTACTCCTTAGTTTTCATCTATTGTTGGGAGAGAAAGTACCATCAGCACTACTCATGTCCTTGTTCAGTGTGCCAACGTGTGCCTTGATGTTGAGCAGTCTCTGTAGCTAGTCACAAAGGCAATTAAGTAGGTCAAGTGACCAGAGAGTGACTATATATAGTATGACTGGTTCCTCCATGGGGGAGAGGAACTGCCTTGTTTGCCGCTTGTTCCAAAAAGAGTTGAGCCTGAGGCCTTAGGTGCCTCCGAGGTAGCACGTGTAGAGCCGTGACTGGATGTCAGGGTGACTGTGTAATACTGAGATGCTGACCTATAATTAGAGAAAAGGAAGGGAAAGCCAGGACCACTTTAGACAATAGACTGCAGAGCTTTTTGAGCCTTTTCCTGGTGCCTCTCTGAGAAGATGAGAAAGGTTATGTTCTTAGAGGGTGAATGGCAGCACCTGGGTCATCTCACATATGACCTCATGCTACAAGCCACAATGATACAGTTGGGGACAGAATCCGCCCCACAACAAAGCTTGCTACTTTGGATTTCTCTTTCTATGACTATATTATAACTAACACAGGGATACTTCTCCAAGGCCAGTAAAATTTTATACAATCCCGTGGAGGATGTTAATCAAAGCTGCTTCATTCTGGCTATATAATTTGATAGAATGACAGCCCTGATCATGAGTCCCTCACACAGAGAATAACTGATAAATTTTAAGATCTGCTCCAACCACCCTACTCCCCAAGGTGAAGGACTCCACTAAATTCGTTGTAGGTACCAGGAGACCCTATGTAGGAGGCTGTGATCATTTTTGTTGTTGAACTTACGACATTCGTGTCCCCAACATACGATGAGGCCAAACACACCAAAATGTCAGATTTTGGAGCCGAGAAAGTTTTATTTCAGGGCCAAGCAAGGAGAGCAGAGCAGCTCATGCTCAAAAGACCCGAACTCCTGGGTGGGTTTCAGAGAATCAATTTTAATGGCAAGGTGAGAGGATGGAGTCGCAAGGTATGTGATCAGCTTGTACACAATTTTCTGATTTGTTGATGGTGAGGTAATAGGGCAGTGACACAGGAGTCAACATTATCAACCCTCAGGCTTCGGTAGGTCTAACAGCTATGTGCTCATGGTCATCAAGTAGTTAACTTCTGTTTGCTGGGGGTTTTAGCATCTGTAAAACAACACAGGAAATGTGCATCAGATACTGTTATCTGGGTGCTTCAGGGAGGAGCTAAAGATTCTGTGACTGCCATATGGCTGATTTACTGTTTAAATTCTTACCAGTTCTCCTGGCCCAACTGCTACTTTTGTCACTACATGTTCACATCCTTTCAATCATTAATTCTTGAGCCAGGCTTTTGTGATTACAGCTTTCTACAAACAAGAGGCAGGCAGAGAACACGGAGGAAGGGGTCTGTCACAGAAGGCCCCATAGGATCCTGGTTGGCTATATTTTGAGCAAAAAGATGCCCAGAATCAAGATAGACCGTCCCCTAAGCCAGCAAAATCTGTAATCCAAGCCAATCAGGCAATTGTGCAACTGGTTGAAACAGAAGGTGCCTCTATAGGACCAAACTCTTCCATAGAGATGAATCTTCCTATACTGGAGAAACTAAGGCAAGGTTGTGGCCCTTAGAACAAATTACTCCTTTAGCTCCTCCACTATCTGACCCTAGGTCCCAATATCCTGACTTGACGGCTTTTCAGGAAAAGGGTGGGCCTCAGGTTTCCCATCTCCAGGTGAAACGGAAGACCCTACATCCCAGTGAAGGTACAACAGGGTACAGGCAAAAAGTGATGGATACAAACGTTTATGTTGTTTGAATATCATGTTCACTTGAAAGGTGAGAGCCAGGCATTCATTTGGCTGGATTTGGAAATGAAATAGAATCAGTAAGGGCAGTAACTGCAGCCACTTGGGGAAGATGATTCAGACGTTTGTTGTCTTCCACCATGGATGCCTCTGAAAGTATAATTGGCCGTGATGTTTTACCTGCTCATCAAGTCCAGGTGGGACTTAGCTGACTGCAAAGAGCATCTTGTTGGGAGGCAGTAGTAGGACCAGTGCCTAGCAGACCACCAGATAGGCTTCCCGTGTTATATTAAAAACAATACCGCATTCCAGGGGGAGAAAAGGAGAGACCACAGCTTTCATTAATGACTTCAAGACAGCAGAGCTCCTTTGCTGAAAGATGCAGTATCTCAAAATATCAACCCTGTGTGCCCAGTGAAAAGTGTACTGTTGACTGTTAACAGTTGAATTTAGTGTGGCTAAGGTAGCCCTAGCTTTACAGACATTGTGACTATAACTGAAGCAAATGTACAACTGACAGTATCTGTTATGCCACCAGGGCCGTTGCTCATGCCTTTGTCTTGATCCCTTTGGTACCAGATCAAGATCAATTTGACATCACCTGGTTAGGCCTCCAAAACATAATTAATATGCTAATAGAGTTTGAATTCACCTATTTTATTTTAAGTGAAACAGGCAAGCAACAAGAGCGTTTGAATTCACCAGTGGATGGACTGAGACATAGAACAAACAGCCCACTCCCTTACAGGTTAATTGGCTCTATTATATAGATGATATAATGATGATAGGCCTCAAAAAGAATAAATGACAACGGCTTTAGAGTGGATACTAACTCACATGAGACCCCAGAAATGACTCATTAGTACTGGTGAAATATTAGGGACCAATCACCCAATGTTGGAAGACAATTTTCCATGCTTGTCTTGCATTTCTGCACATTTCTGTTGTTTGTTTTGAACCATCTTTATGTGGATGTTTGTGTAATAAACAGCCTTGGAAAATACAAGCATTGTCTCCCCCCAAAGCAAAGTTCAGGTCTGCTAAGAGCCTTGGAATGTCAAGTTTCTCTTTCTGAAGCAAAGGGCAGGCATGCTTACTGCCCATTATCAAGATTCAGGTTCTTTATGCTCAGAGTTTCTCTCTTGTAATACAGCCCTTTACTTGTGCAGGTGCTGTATATTCTTCTTCACATCATCCTGTGGAAATTGAGATTCAGAGAACTAACACATGCAAAAGTGATGATACTCTGCCTACTTCTATTACTGTGAATGATAAACTGTCCATCTCTGATCCAGGAGTCTTCTGTTTTCTAATAAGTAGCATCCATTAAAACAATGACAGGCTTACTTATTAGCTTGCAATTCAGGTAAAATCTCAGACCCTTCACAATTCTTGACGTACAGGTCAGATTGTGAGAAACAGTATAAGCTGAGGCTCAGAGACTGATCCCTAAGATGGGAGAGAATAAATGTACTTGCCCTGTGTCCCCCTCTACCAGCAAAAAGGAAGTCCAGCACCAAGTCAACTGTTTGGGTATTAGAAACAATGTTTGCCTCATCTAAGGATTTTGTACAAGTTGACCAGAAAATGTGCCAACTTTTTAGCTGGGGTCTTGAGCGGCACACGGTGCTAGAGACAGTGCAACAGGCTGTCCCAGCATCATTCCTCTTGGGGCCTAAATTCCCCAGGGCCCCCTCTGAACTACAGGTGTCTGTTACTGGTAACTAAACTGATTTCAGCCTCTGGCAATTGGAGGCAGCTTCTGCCTGGAGGTTCCCTTTAGGTACTGGACTCAGTGCCTCTCTGTAGGTCTTCCCAATACATTCATTCAAGAAATAGACACCGGCCTGCTGATGGGAACTTCTGGAGACCAAGTACCTTTCAGAGAATTTCCAGGTAACACTGTGTCCAAATATTCCCATACCAGCTTGGGGAGCCATTCAGGTGCCAACCATGGAGTTGGAAAGTGTCAACCGTCTTCTCTTATGAGATGGAGATGGTATACTCGAGAGACATCCCCATCTGGTTCTGCAGTTGTGTCTTCCTTAGGTAAAAACGTCCCAGGCACATCCTTAGAACCTTTAGGTCCCCCTCGATCAGTAACAGAGGAAGCCTTGACTACCTTGGCACCCTGGTACTCCTTCCAGGAATTTCTCACATATGCGTGGACTTGGTTTATCAATGGCTTGGCCAAACTGAAAGCTGATAATGTCCACTGGGTGGCAGCAGCCATCCAGCCCCAATAACTACTCTAAAAGACTCTTGCCTTGGACCAGATATAGGCAAACAAGTCTTTATTGTTTATTTTATGTTTCGTGTATGAATGTCTTATTCTACTAGGAAGACTTTAAGCTCATAGAAGGTAGGGATCATAGCTTAAATTGTACGTTTCCTGCCAGGTCCAACGTGAATTGGACCCCAATTCAAGATATATATTTTAGAAGAATTTATCATTTATTATAGAAAAATTTAAACTTAATCTTAAAATTTTTTAAGAATATTTTTATTTCATATTTTGCCTCAGTGTATTTGCAACATATAATCTAGTTCATTTGCATCCTGGTTTGGTTTTTCTAAAAACCATCCTAAGGCCCACCACAGTTCCCTTTGATTCAAAGAATCCTATTAGGCTAAATGATCTCTATTTATAATTCTGCCTCCAGTAATTATTATTATACTTGGCTCTTCATTATTCTTAATATTATTAGTCTTATGAGACTTAATGTACCCAGAAACTACTGTAGGCATATACTCACAGGAATAGCTTTACATGATTTTATGTCCAGTTTCAGTCCTCTGAATTGGTGCTTCCTTGGAAATTAAGCTGGACCAGGGGAGGCTCTCCCTGGCTAATTTCCCATTATACTTTGAAAAGTGGGTACTGTCTGGCAGGTGCTTTTTAGGATTCTGCATTAAAGTTCACCATCAGACTCTGAACCACAAGCAGCAATGCTATATAGTGGGAAGAATATTGGACTTGATTTTTTTTTAATGAGTTTTAGCCCTTTGTCAGCTCAGAGTTAAAAATAGAGCCTTAAGTAAGTCCCTTCACCTCTCTGCGTCAGCTTCCTAATATGTTAAGTATAACGTGAAAGAGACTGACTAATTGAAACCTAACTAGCCTCACTGCCTACAGTCACTGCCAATTTCAATTCATCCGTCAGTTTAAAAAGATTAAACTTTCTAGAACAATACTCTGACCACATCACTGTCTGCTGAGAATCACTGAATAGCTTTCCTATGCTAAACGTTAAAGCTCAGACTTCTTAGATGGGTATTTCACGTTGGTTCTATTCAACATATGTTTATTGAGTGGACAGTGTATATATGAAAGTGTTCTAGGCTCTAGTGATGCAAAGATAAATATCATAATCCTCTTGCTCTTCTCTAAGGAGCTTAGGGCTTAGTAGAAGAGGCACCCTTGTAAATGAATAATGACTTTTAAAAATCCTTCTGTGTGCTATAGTATTATGATAAACAGCAGGGTTATAAGGGTCACCCCAAAATAAATAAATAATAAAGTAATAGTGATAATGATAACAGCCATCATTTGTTGATAGTCTGCCATGTATGGTGTACCAGGGCACTGTTTGGCACTTTAGATGCATTTTTGTGTGTGTGTAAGAGTATCTTCCTTTTACAAATGATATAACTCAATGAAAACATGACTTACCCAAAAGCGTATGAATAAAAGTGAGATTCAGACTCATATTTGCCTAATTACAACATCCATGTCCCACTGTATTAGTCTTATATGGTTGCCATAACAAAATACCACGAGTTTAGTGGCTTTAAAAGAAAACAAATTTATTATCTTACAGCTCTTTAGGTCAGAAGTCTGGCAAGGGTCCCACTGAGTGAAAAATCAGTGTCTTTAGGGATGTACTCCTGCCAGAGGCTCTAGGATAGAATCTGCCTCTTTGCTCATTCATGTCTTTGGTGGAATTCAGTTCCTTGTGGTGGTAGGGCTGCGGTCCCCATTTCCTAGCTGGCTGTCAGTTGCAGGTCATACCCAGCTTTTGGAGGCCACCCGCATTCCTTGGCTAGTGGCCATCTTGCTGCATCTTCAAAGCTGGTAATAGTGGGTCA
The DNA here is from genome assembly GCF_059928025.1 of Delphinapterus leucas. Taxonomy (NCBI): domain Eukaryota; kingdom Metazoa; phylum Chordata; class Mammalia; order Artiodactyla; family Monodontidae; genus Delphinapterus; species Delphinapterus leucas. The sequence continues at coordinate 15,530,483 of NC_143130.1, read as the reverse complement.
AGTCCCTCTCATCATTTGACTCTTTTCTGCCTCTTCTTCAGTTTTTGTACTTCACTCTTCTGCCTTCCTCTTTTGCTTTTAAGGACTTATGTGATCTGATCAGGCCCACCTGGATAATCCAGGATAATATTCCCATCCCAAGATCCTTGCCTTTAATCACATTTGCCAAAATCACATCTTCCCCCCACCCCTACCCCCCACACACAAAGTAACATATTCACAGGTACTAGAGATTTGGGCAGGAACATTATGATGAGTCATTGTTCAGACTACCACACCCAGTTTCTTTCTTTATATTTTTTTCCTAAAGAATGAGGGATTTGGTAAAGTGGGATTAGTTTGATCTAATGGAATAGTAGCCTTTTAATAGAGAGATAAATATATACTTAAAACTAGGAAGAACATGATCAAGGACTCAGGGACATAAAGGTCCATGTGTGTTTAGAGGAATGGACAGATATCTGGTTGAATGAAAAGGTGATGGTATAGTGAGGATTTGAAATAATGATGCTAGAAGATGGGCTGGGACTGGCATGTGAATGTCTTTGAATGATGTGCTCAGGAGTTTAGACTAAATCCCATTAAAGAAGAGGAGTGAGGAAATGTTTTGACCACCAAGCAGACAGCTGAGAATCCTATATGATCATATCTCTACTAATTCCATACATGAATTTTGGAGTGAGAGGACACAGATTTTTAGTTCTGGCTCCAGTATTGACTAGTTTACTCTCTACATGATTGCTCTTAAGGTTTGATGCAGAATAAATACCGTCATACACATGTGTACATGCATGTACGTGCATATACACTTCTACAGGTACACACACATATGAAAGTGCTTTGTAAATTATAAATGGTATAGAAATATTAGTTTGGATCTCAAACAAGGTTGATTTAATTCTTATCCACAAGCATGCTGTGAATCATACTTCTCATTATTCATACCACTTGCTGATTGCTGGAAAGGCATTTTCTGTTCTCTGTGTTTCTTCCATGAATCCTACTCTTCCTTTTAAGGTTGTTAAGTACCGCACTCCTCTGTGGAGCCATCGCTGGTGACCCCAGTGCTACGTCTCCTGGTGTCACTGATCTTTCATAGAATTCACTTATGCCATTCAGTTCTTCCATCATATATTGATTTGTATTCTCAGTGAACCGTTAGTTTAACTGTGTACATTGTTGTTATTTATAAAGTCTATTAGGACAGAGATGTCGTCTTTTGCTTCTTGTTGTTTGTTAGTTTTTCTATTTGGCCTAGGATTTTATGTAATGAGCTATAATGAAAAAGAACACACACCTCGGTGTTAGATCCATCTGGGTCTAAATCCCAGCTCTGCCACATACCAATAATGTGAATTTGCACAAGTTAATTAATATTGGTGTAAAATCAAGATAATATTTATTTTTCAATGTTGTGAGAATTAGGGATAATATGTATAAAATGTCCAGCTTTGGTTGGCATTCAATTAATTTTAGTTATGATAATGAAAGTGATGACTATTAAATGGTGTTTTCATTTTTTTTAACCAAAGCATGTGTTCACCTAAATTTGGTTTTATATAGTTATTTAAGTAGTGATCCATTTTTTCCAAAACATCTTACAATCATTCATTTATATTTCAAAACAGCCTTGTAAATGAAGTCAGTTTTAACAACAATTTTAGTAATGGAAAATTTTGTACGGGAAAGTTAAAGGAAGTGATTAAGACCAGACTTTGAATCCCTAAGGTCTATGAATTGACCTAAATGTGATGACTTTAGCTGCTATGCTTAGTTAACTATTAGCAATTAGCCTTCTCTCACCAAAACTGGAATTCATAGTCCTAAAACTACCTGGCCTTTACATATATTCATCAAAATGTTTTGGCCTCTCGATTTTGCAGCAGACAACCTTAAAAAAAATCTAGATTTTTTTCCCATTGATTCTTTGCCTGTTACTTAAGTTTTTTCTTGTATTTTTCAAATGCTTCAGGAGGAAATTATTTGTTTACCTTTGATTAGCTTCATTACTTAAATTGTTTCAGCCTTCATTCCATCTCTCAACCTATCCCACACAATGTATGACTCTTCCCCCTTCTCTTTTTAAATACATCTATATATGGTTACTCGTCAGTAAATTTCAAGGAAGATTCAGCATTGTCATTCTCCAGAGAGAACACCTGAAAACAGCAGATACTCAATATTTGCCATGCGTGCTATGCCATGATAATATGTCTTGGTGGATTTATAGTCTTTGAAGCCATTTACACCTCCCTCAAGCTCAATTTTCTCATCTATACAAAGGAATCCTGGTCTCTAATCTCCCTGGGAATTGAGATGAGGGTAATATGAGATAATACATGTTAATGTTCTATAAAAATAAGGTATTTATGTTATTATCTAGTATGATATTAATTTCTCTTTTTTTGCAAATAATAATGGAATAGGAGTTTATTCTGCCTCAGATTTTACTCAAAACCCCCACGTGAATAAATGCTTAAATCATTCAGCCAGATTTTCATACCAAAAACCTAAAAGCAGTTCTTGACCTCTCCCATGCTGGTTATCCACCTTTAATCTATCAGAGATTTCTGTGGCTCTGTCTTTAAAATATTTCCCGATTTCAGCCAGTTTTCCCCATCAACGCTGCTACCCTTCTAATGCCAATGATAACAACTCACATGTGTTGATTACTCATTTTGTTCCAGGCGCTGCTTATTTAATACTCTTATTCCTGCTAGTCTGAACCTACTTCATCCCTAACTATAATAGCCTCCTAATGGGTCTCCTTTTAGGTAGTCACGCTACTCTTTCCATGTTCCAGTCAAGGATTTTTTTTTAAATATTTGTTTCTGGGTGGCATTAATTATAGGCAAAAGCTGCCAATGGCTTCCCATCTCAGAGTAAAGCCAAGGTCCTTACTGTGAACACAGAGCCCTCCTCCTGGCCCCCTCTAAATCCCCTCCCACAGCTCAGAACCATGCTCATTAGGATCTAGCCATATGGCCTTCTTGATGACCCTCCATGACCCTAAGCTCTTTCCCACCATAGGACCTTGAACTTGTGATTCCCTCAGCCAACTTGCATGGCTTTCTCCTTCACTCTATTCCGGTTCTCTACTTAAGTATTATTTCTTTAAAGATGACAACAAAGGACCACCCCCTCTTCCACCCACACTCCATTTACTATCATTCTCTCTATATGTGTGTTCCGTCATTGTCTTTCTTCTCCAGTGGAGGAGAAACACCATAAGGACAAACACTGACTTCCCCACTGCTATACTCCCTGTGCCAAAGCAACGTGCCTGGTACAGAGGAGGTGATTGTTAATTCTTTATTGTATAAAGGAATAAATGGAACAATGCATGAAGACTCTTGTGATACTTTTGGTCTTAGTGAAAGCTTGTTATAAAGATTAATTCCCTTAGCTCCTTAGCTTTAGCTTACTTCTTCTTCTTTTTTATTTTCTTAATATGTATATACTTAACAATAATGAAGACCCATGAGAGGAATTTCTTTACAACCTCGTGTGAGGGAATGCTGTGGTTCTCCTAAGCAAATATTGTGACTTTAATCTTACAGATACTGATTTTTTAATAATTCCTTATGCCTCCCTTTTGTAATACTCTCAGAGTGCTGCTCTTGTAGCCCAATTATTATAACTCTGCAGGATGATTTTTGTGTTGTAAGCTTGTAACTAGATTCATTGTACTAGTTTCTCTTTATCTTCCGATTCCATCAGTTCACCCATCTGGCCACTTCAATTCTTACTGAAAAGAAATAAAATATTAAAATACTAATAGAATGTACCTATAGCAACCTCTGAGGTTCTGTTTATTCATTCTTTGTCATGCGTATCAGCTCATCAGGCTTTAAGGTAATAGACAAAATGACTTGCCCTCAATACAAGAGGCTGGCGTTGGCCGGATGAAATATTTGGTGATCCTAACCATTTTAGCTCCTTGATTTGTTTATTCTTACATTTTGTTGGAAGATTCTCCAACAAATCTGGAAGCAGTGCACTCAGGGCTCTCATGTTGATGATTGTTGCTGCCCATTCAGTGTTAAACAAGGGGCTTTGGATATTTTCTCTCTTATCATCCCCACACAAAGGAATGGAACAGTCATACTATTCCCATTATGCTCTTGAGAGTCATTGGTGACACAGCAACCAAACTTCACGGCTCAAGTGGACATCCGAGATTAGGGCTTTTAGCCTTTGCCTGGAGCATATTGGATTGGAGTGGGTTAATCAGATTAGGTATTTGATAATATGAGATACATTGTCTAGTCCAGCACTGTAATAGATGTTCAGTGTACCAGACGGGTGATTTTGATGATAACCTGATTTATGCACAGCAAACGCCTACCACAGAGCCAGACAGAATTAAATATTTGATAATTCGACCATTAGCCATTACAACCTGTTATTAATATGGTATTATTTTGTTTTGTATATGTGTGATAAATTTTAATAAATTTAGGAAATTTTTTCAGACATATACTATATGTATGTATATGTTATATATATTGCAAGGTTGATTTTATAACATTGGAAATTATATTTCAGCCTTCTTATCCTCCATTGCCACATTTGAAAATGGAGATGACATTTCTTACAATGTTGTTATGAATATTAGAGATAATATTCATAAAATCCTTAGCGCAAAGCACAGCATATAGGAGGTGATTAATAAATAGTAATCATTATGATTAATTTTACCATTCACTTTAAAATTGCTCTTCAGTCATTTTAACCATATTTTAATATATATGCATATTCATGTATGTAATACTTTCATATGTACATACACAAAATATACACACATGTATATATGCAATATGTGTGAATTGTGCAATGCATATGTAACGTATATACACATACACATGCACACAGGTACATACACACAAATACTGAAAACTAGTTTTACCCGAGTTAGATGATATATATTTTAAGGAAAGGGAGCCTGTATTTTAATCCTGTTTTAAAAGGATTTTGCACTCTACTCACTATGAATGATGTATACTAAGTCAAAAATACATAAACCAAAACAAATTCAAACATAATATACTGCACAAATGGGAGTAGCATTTAGGCACACAAATACCGTGGATTTGTTTTGCTTCCTATTAATAGAATTTAGCTTAGATGGTCTGTTTTATTTTCCCCTTTGAATTAGATGATTGTCTCAGTTTCATTACATAGAATTTTTATTAACCAGGTCAGCAGTGTTTACAAATGGAAATTGCTTTGTTATAGGATCAAATTGTGTAAAGGTAGTATTAAATTGGGATTGTGACTATAATGAATTCTATCTATAGACATAATAGGTAAATCTTTGCTTAAAGTATTAAAAAATGTATATTTTGAACAAACTGAATAGCTACTGTCACTTTCCAAAACAAAAGGAAAAAAAACCAGAAATGTTTATTTTCATCACAGCAAATAGGTCCAAGGTGATTGACTCTGTATAATAGCCTCAGTCTTGGTATCTCAAAGTTCATCAATCCAAACACAGCCCTATCCCTGTCATCCTTGTCCAACAACCAGAATATCAACTCATCTTCCAGTCAACCATCTCCTAGGAGGCTCTCACTCACTCACTATCTGCCCTCCTCCTTGCTTTATTCAGTTAGTTCATACTCACTCATTCATTTTTTTGTTCAGCCAGCAAATGTATAGTGAGTCCTTTGAAATACGTGCCAGTTTCTATCCCCTGTGGACCCTACTGACTAGCAGTGGAAAGAGTCATAATGCAAATAACCATGCAGACAAGTATAACACGATGTTATTAAAGTCCTTTGAAGAAGAGCTGCCTGTTATGTTAAGAGGTTATAGTAGAGGGATTTGAACAATCAAGACTCCCTGCAGGAAGTAGAGACTGAGCTGAAATCTGCAAGATTTTCAAAGAGAGAGTTCGGGAGGCAGGTGGTCCAGCATGTATAAAGTGTCTGTGGCTGGCGGGGCTGGAAAAAGGCCAGTAGGTTTGTGGTGGGGAGTTGAGGGGGAGAGCATGATCAGAGAGAAGGCTGGAAAGGTGAGTAGCGAACAGACTTTGAGTTGATTCTCCATCAACTTAGCAAATTTGGTCTTTTCCCTAACTCTGATAGGTACCCATGAAAAGCTTTCAAGCAGGGTGGTGATCCAATGTGCATTTTGAAAACATCACTGGACTTGCAACGTGGGATATGAATTTCAGGAGGACCAGAATAGATGCAGAGCAATCAATTAGGAAGCTATTTCATTAGTCAAGGAGAGAGATGCGTATCCCTTGAGAGAACTGGATGATTTAAGAGATATTTAGAAGGTAAAATGAGAAACTGTTAGTGACTGATTGAATATGGGAAATGAGGGAGAAACAGGGATCAAGGGGGGACTACTGAATTTCTCCCAGGTTCTCTTTTATCACTACTCACTTTCCCTTTTTGCTCTACCTTTTTTTTTTTTTTTTTTTTTTTGCGGTACGCAGGCCTCTCACTGTTGTGGCCTCTCCTGTTGCGGAGCACAGGCTCCGGACACGCAGGCTCAGCGGCCATGGCTCACGGGCCCAGCCGCTCCTCAGCATGTGGGATCTTCCCGGACCGGGACACGAACCTGTGTCCCCTGTATCGGCAGGCGGACTCTCAACCACTGCGCCACCAAGGAAACCCTTGCTCTACATTTTGCAACTCATAAACTACCCTATATTTAGTATAGATCTTAGATATTTTCACAGGGCATTTCATTCCTTATATCTCCTTTTGAAAACTGAAATTTGGTCCTCCCTTAATTTCAACATTTCTTCCATAGCCATCTGGAGTGGAGGGTTCAGTCTTCCAATTCCCATAAACCGTGGTGTCCAGAAAATTGTCAACATTCTTGCCACTCATTTCAGGTTAATACTCCTCAAAGGAGCTTCAGCCTTTGGATTTCCCAATTACAGTATAACTTTACTACTTCAACCCTTTCTTTAACCTGAGATAAGGCCCTGGCGTGTTCAGGCCTTTGTTCTAGCCTATTTCTTTTTAAAGTAAAACAAATATTTATTTCATTACACACACACACGGTATAACCAAAAAGGGGCATAGATTAAAAAAAATCATTTTCTTCGGACTTCAGTCTTTATGTTTCTAATTCCAGAGGAATTGTTTATTGCTTATGTATCTTTCCAGAGATGTTCAATAAATACACGGGCACATGTGTATGTTGTGCCTGTGTATGTATTCCTCTTTTTCACTTTAAAAATCTTGTTGTTCATTTGTAGCCAAAGTAAATTTCAGGTGCATCAAAGGTTTAAAATCTTTTAAAAAAATGAATCATATAACATATAGTAATCGTATAACACTAGAAAACATATGGAAGATTTTTATTTAATGTTGGATTGTCAAAAACCATTCAAGGAAGGATTGAAAAATTCAACTGCATAAAAGTACAAAATATAATTTTCCTAAAGTGATTTTTATCTTGAGATTTAGCCCTAGGTCATACTTGTGGCTCTAGCTCTGTGTTATGGCAGCAGCTCCATTTGCGATGTCTTACAGAAAAATAATTCTCTGTAAATATGCAAAGCCTCTATTAGGTACACTGAAAGAAAACAAAGGATTATTATAGTTTACATTTCCTGACAGCAAAAATAATCCACTGGACCGTCTTCATGTCCCTTCTCTGATAGTTGAATTTAAGACTTCAGAAAATGATGGTGCTTAATGATTAAACTCATTACCTTACTAAATATGATACACTCAAAACTCAAGGTATGCTAATTGTTCACCACCAAGACATTAGGAATTTTCTCCAAGTCAGAATTATTAAGAAACATTTATCTTTATAGGTTCCTTCGTATTTCTTATTTGTGTGCTCTTCTAATAGAATTAGGTGAATGTTAGCATGTAATGTCAGCCTAACATTTCTTCGATGTAAAGTATTAAAAATGAGTAATTAAGAAGTTGAGAAATAAACTGTTCTTTCTGAAAATATCTTTTTGAATGAACATGAGTGGTAACTTGGTTAGTATAAATTTTGTCACGCTGAGCAAGACCGTTAGAAAGTGCTCTTTGAGTATTTGGATTGCTACTATTTGCAATGAAGAAGATGGAGGCTGCAGGCACAATATTTTGGTTAATAGGCAGTTTGTTGCCAGTTGAGGGCTGAGCCTATGGCTAGTAAGCATTGCCCAGGAAACATGTAAGTATGGAATGCTGCTGTTCTAAGCTAAAGCCTCAGCAGTACTGCAGTCACAGTCCGTTGGAATCACGTTAGTTCCTTCTCCTTAAACCCTGGAGGCTTCTTTTCAGTTTAGACTTCCTTCCATGCTTTCCTCTTTTTCTTAATGCAAATCATGAATCCTCTACCTGTTTTGTTTTGTTTTGTCAATTCTTTAAGGCTACCATGATCTATTTTATGGAATTTCTTTCCACGTATTCTCTCCTTCATGCTAATATTAAAGGAGATCCCACAGCAACTTGGTATTTTCAAGTTTTTGCTGCAAGTTACTCTGGGAAAATATCAAGATGCTTAAAAAATAACAAATAGGAAGGGCTTTCACATGTTTCAGCATCTCCCAAAGCACCTGGTCTGCCATGTTTACCTACTGCAAAGACCATAGCCAGAAGGGTTTTATTTTCTATCCTCATATCACCTAGAAGGCTTTGCTGCTCCACTGAACTCTCTTGCCACATAAATAGAATTACAAAGTGAGAAAAAGAAACACAGCCCCTGACATTCAGGACCTGGCCTGGAACTGTCAGCTAGGCCTTGGGGTTGCTACGAGCTGGTGTTTCTCCTGTTTAATGTAAACAATTTCACAGGGTGTCAGCATCAGACAAAGCCATTCTGGTACCATGATGGAGCGAGACGGAAACAAGATCACTCTGTGACTGTGCTTGAACACAGACGAAACATGGACGTTGTTTCAGCGAAAAGAATGACCAACATTCCGCTATCTTTACTCATACGAATGAAACCTGTTCCTAACCAATTATAACTTTAGCCTATTCTAGTCTTCCCTTTGTTATATAAGAATTATTAAGATACCTGCTTCCTGACAGCACCCAGTTATCCCTGCTTCCTGACAGCACCCAATCTGGAGCAAAACTCCACTTTCTTGGAGCCTCCCCAAAATAACCTAACCAAAGCCCTAAATCCTATAATAAGTCATTTCTAATACTCCCTTACTGAGCTGCCTTGTGGTTCCCGAGGGTATTTGTGCTCCATCACTACAATGAGTAATAAACCCAACTTCCTTTCAGCTATAGATGTGTGCCTTGTAGTCCTTTGCTGGAGGGCAGTGGTACCAGAGAGAGAATGGGGCAAGACTGTACAGTATGTGTGGACCACTTCAGGGATTGAGGATTTTACTCTGAGTGAGATGGGGTGCCATTGGAAGATTTTACATTTTTAACTTTCAAAAGTTTATATTTAAAAAATTTTTGTAGTAGTGTCCAACTGAGAGAGACATTGCAAGAACTATACAGAGAGCTCAAACATGTACTACATACAGATTCACAGATTATTATCAGTGTGCCCATTCATTTTATATATAAACTTACTTTCTTCTGAGTCATTTCAGAGTGAATTGCAGACATCATCACGTCCTTTTACCTCTAAATAATTCATAGTCTGTTTTCTAAAATAGAGGACAGTCACTTAATGTATAATGATTAAATCAGAAAATTTAATATTTATACAATATTATTATCCAATTTATAGGCCTCATTCAGACTTTACCAATTGCCCCAAAAATATCCTTTATGTAATTTTTGCTTTTTACCTGAATCATAGATGAACACATTGAGCACATCTATGATAACTGCTTTAACTTCTTTGAAAATTCCATCATTTCTGTCATGTCTATTTTTGCTTCTGTTGACTAATTTTTTCAGGATCCAATCAAGGATCATGCATTACATTTAGTTTTTATGTAGCTCTAGATTTCTTTATAACAATTACTCAGCCTTTCTTTGTCTTTTTTGACATTGATATCTTTGAGAAGTATAGGCCTTTTATTTTGTAGAACGTCCCTCAATCCGTGGTTTTTTATTTCTCCTCATAATTAGATTCAGTTTATGCATTTTTGGGTGAAAATGACTTGTCAGCTTTTTTGGAAATTAGTTGATCATATATTTGTGAGTCTATTTCTGAACTGTACATCCAGATCCACTAAGCAATCTGTCGGTACATAAGTCAGTACCATACAGTGTTAATTTTTATAGCTTTATAGTGTATATAGAAAGCAGGTACTGTAAATCTGCCAACTTTTTAGCTAATGTAGGTGCTTTGCATTTCCATACACATTTTAGAATCATTTTGTTAATTTATACAAAATCCTACTGAAATTTTGATTGGGGTTATATTGAAATTATAGTTAAATTTGGAGAGAATTGAGTTCTTAACAATATTGAGTTTTATAATCCATAAAACTGATATGTATCTCCATCTATTCAGGGTCTCTTTTCCTATCAATATTTTGTAGTTATCAGTGTAAAGGCCGGGCATGTATTTTGTTAAATTCATCCCTAGAATTTCATGTTTGGGGATGCCATTTTAAAGGATATTTTTTAAATTTCAGATTCCAGTTACTTATTTGTAGCATATGGAAATGTAATTTATTTTTGTATAGTGATGACATGTAACCTTGCTAAACTTAGTTGCTGGTACAAATAGCTTTTTTGTAATTTTATAGAATTGTAGGTGAATACATTGAGCACATTTATGATAGCTGCTTTAACTTCTTTGATAATTGCATCATCTCTGTTTTATCTATATTTGCTTCTATTGACTGATTTTTCTCCTGGGTTTAGATCACATTTTCCTACTTCCTCATATGCTCTTAATTTTTAATTTGATGCTGGACATTGTGAATTCTATGTTGCTAAGTGCTGAAGTTTGGTAAATTCCTTTAAGAAGCATTGAACTTTGTTCTAGAGACACTTAAGTTGCTTACAGCCCTTTATGGTCCATTTAAGTCTTATTTTTAAGTCTTTGTAAAGACAGGTTTAAGATAGAAGTCAGCAAATTTTTACAGTCAATTTTTTTTTTTAACTTAAAGGAAACTTTATTTAGTATTCTTTTTAAAGCAGTCTAGTTTAAAAACAAGTTGAGGGACTTCCCTGGTGGCGCAGTGGGTGACTCTGCGCTCGTAGTGCAGGGGGCCCAGGTTCAATCCCTGGTCAGGGAACTAGATCCCACATGCATGCAACTAAGAGTTCGCATGCCACAACTAAGGAGCCCACGTGTTGCAACTAAGGAGCTGGTGAGCCGCAACTTAGGAGTCCTGGAGCCACAACTAAGGAGCCTGCCTGCTGCAACTAAGACTCAGTGCAACCAAATAAATAAATAAATATTAAAAGAAAAAAAAGATGAATAAGAACCTAATGTATAACATGGTGACTATAGCTGATAACACGGTGTTGTATAATTAAAATTAATTTGCTAAGAGTTGAACTTAAGTATTCTTATCAAAAAATAAAAAAATTTAAAATAACAATAAATAAATAAAAACAAGTTGAGGTTAAGAAAACAGTATGTTCAGAGAGTGAATATGTTCAGCTGTGCAGGTCATATGGTCCTGACTGAAACTACTCAACTACCATTTCAGTGTGAAAATAACCATAGATAATATCAATACATAAACAAGTGGGCATGGCTAAGTCCCAATAAAATGTCATTTACTTAAACAAGTGGTAGACCAGATTTGGTCCTGAGACTGTAGTTCCAATCCATGGTCTAGAGACTAGTTCCTGCTAGGGTCTCTTTGCTTGTTACTAAATTGTACCTTTCTGGATTTCCTACTGAATGCCCTGTTTATTCGCCAAGGACTCTCCACTCTGGCTGGCAGTAACTCAAAGATATCTGGTCTTCTGTAAATTCTGGTAATTTTTCAGTTTATATCTCCTAGTTATTGTTTTCTTAGAAGTTGTTCTCTGTCTCTGTTTGTGGATTTTACCCTGCAAACATGAAAATTAGAATTCAGCAAAGCCTTAAGCATATCCCTGGATCTCCTTAGCTACATACCTCCTGTTTCTCCACCACCCTGCCTTGCAAATTCTATCTGTCTGAGACTCTGTCTTCTCAACTCACTGCAACCTCACTTTCTGCTGGGCTGACCATTTTGGAGCTATAGTCTAGAAAGTTCCTCCAAGAAGAAGTCTGGCATGATCCTGTATAGGAGTTGCCTTTTTCTCCCTTTCTCTAAGAGATGACAATCCTGTGCTTTCTGTTGTGCAGTGTCTGCGAACACTTGTTTCATAGATTTTTCCCAGGTTTCTAGTTGTTTATGGCTGGAGGATAATTTCATACCATCTTACTCTTTCTTACTATGTGTGCTAAGAGCCAGAGTCCTCTCATTACTTATTTTGATGCTGAAATTATTTCTGACCAGTAGTTCAACCTTTCATCATAATGATGTAATTTTTGGAGAACTTCATTAATTTTTGGCACACACACAAAAAAATTCCCAGGCTCATCTTGGACTTTCTTTTCCTTAGCCCCAAACAGACCATTTTCCCAAGAAGGCCTAGGTCCTTGTAATGGGGAATAGTATTTAAATAACATAGAGTTTGGGGCAGAGAAGTAACATTCAATTTATTTAAAATATCACCATGTAAATATTTTTGTAAATATTTGTAATATTTTTATTGAAGTATAGTTGATGTATAATGTGTTAATTTCTGCTGTACAGCAAAGTGATTCAGTTATGTGTATATATATATATATATATATATATATACACACACATACATTCTTTTTTATATTCTTTTCCATTATGGTTTATCATAGGATATTGAATATAGTTCCCTGTGCTATACAATAGGACTTTGTTTTTTGTTTTTTATCCATTCTACATATAATAACTTATATCTGTTAACCTCAGCATGGTTCGTTATTGTTTAACGGACCATACAGGGCAAGGGTAGGGTGCAGAGATCAGGAAGGAAAGCACTGCAATACAATCACAAAAAAATGATAGTGGCTTGAACCAAAATAGTAACAGCAGAGGTAATGAGATATATTCTAATGGCAGGATTGACAATTGACAGAATTCACTGAAAGATTACATGTGAGTTATGAGATAAAATGTTGTATATATTATTTTTACAGCTCCTAGAACTTGGGGCCATCCTCAATTACAAGATGGTCCGTCATCCAAAATTTGGTTCAGATATCAAGACTGAGGACAGCACATACACACCAAGATGGTTTGAAAATGTCTGTTGCTCACATAATGAGGCTTTCTAGGAAATCAAGGTAGCTCCTAGGAATGTCCAAAAGTAGTTTTAGAGAATGAGGAAAGAAAACTGGGATAGAGTTTTATGGTGGTTCGGTGGTGGGACCTGGCTGAGGATCCCTGTGCACAGGTAGGGGCTTGCGTAGTTTGAACCTTCTACCAACAGGGGGAGCACCTGGACTTTCTTACCAGCTTTCCCAGATGTGGAACACAATGGGAAGGGCTCTCAGCAATCAAGTCATACATCAAAAAGTGAAGTCAGACTCTACCATACAGAGCTCCTTACAAGATATTTTTTCTCTGAATAACTGGAGTTGCCATTAATACAGATGAGAAAGACTGTTCAGTGAGAAACTTTGGAGGGGAAGAATCAGAGTTTGAATTTAAGTGCATTAAGTTTCAGATGTCTCTAAGGTTTACACGGGAGGTTTTAAACTTTTATAATTTGTTCTTTCTTACAAAATTAAACTGCCTATCAACAGGGTCACTGCCTAATTTAAAGAATATTTTTTTCTGTAAAAATGAACACAGTTTCATAAAAGCCTTAATATCAGAATCATTTAAAGGTATACACCCTACTTTCAAGTAGCTGTTTTCTTTGGACAAAACAACAGGCATGGAAAATAATTTAGAAATAGGTAAATAACATTAGTTGATAATGTCCCTTGATGTTTACCAAAAGTGTTTTTTGTTATTTTATGAATAGAATGCATTATAGCAGTGAAATTTTCTTTATTAACATAGAGGGCTTTCTGTTCAAAATTAATCTTGGGTAATATCCGAATTGCTGTATTTTTAAATTATGCAGGTATTTATGTTTTAGATCGATAAAACTTAATCACTGTGACTATCTTAAAATACTAGCTATATTGATTGTGGAATATATCAGGCTCTATGTTTCCATTTAGAAACACGTCCAAGTTATTTTCTTGTGTGTTTTAAAAGAATTAGATCTTAGCTTGATTCACTTGCTTTGGAGAAAAGCATCTTTAAAACCAGTAAATTTGTTTTTACTCCCCAAACAAATTGGAATTGACAGAATCAATACAAATATCAATTGTATAACATCAAATGATCTAGTAATTTCTCAGGTTCTCAACAGATCCATGAGAGATACTGCACCTAGTAGTCAACACCACCATTTCTGTCCCTCGGTGGTCTTGTGTTTGTGATAGGTGACCTATCACTGCTCTTCAGGTCAATGGAGTTTTAAAAAATAATTCTGAAGACAACAGACCTGGGTCCAAATTGCATTTCTGCTCTTGAAAAATCAGCAAGTCATTTAACATCTATAATCCTCAGTTTTCTCATCTATAAATGAGAGGGTTAATGTAAGTGATCTCCATTTCCATTAAAGCTCAAAAATGCTTTAATGTTACAATTCTGAGTCAAGCTCTGTAATTGAAACATCAAAGGTATTTTGTCTTAACCTCCAATCTGCTAGCTGAACTGGGCACCTAAATAAAAATAGTTTAATCCCACACTGCAAGAAAAGAAAATGGTAGCAATTAACCCAGACAAGAAAGTTTTGTTAGAGACAGAATGCATGGTTGAAACTTATTTTCAAAGGCTTTGCAAGTGTAAAGGCCATTTAATTAGGCAGTCTTTAGTGTGCAGTCCAAGAAGAGTTTAGCACACAAAATGGCTAGGAGACTTCAGAACACCAGCCTCCCCCCCAGTGGTTTCTACATGGCCTTCCATTTCTCTCCTGCCACTTCTCTCTTAGCCATCTGTTTTCTAAAATGTGAGACCGATCCAGAACATAAAAGATTTTCTATGAGATTTTATCAACAGGAGTTTCCAATTCCCAGAACACCTTCCATTAAATCCCTGAATCATTTCCTACCTCTAATGCACACCAATCCTCAATCTTCAGACACTCTGCCTCAGGCCATGGAAGCTACCATCTAAAAATGAAGTAGAGAGTGGTATTACCAGCTCCCCTAACTGGCAGACAAGAAAGATGGGAAGGAAAAAACTTTCAGATACTATAGTGTCACAAAGCAAATGTGAAGCTGATGTCCCAAGCTGGATCTCGGAACAACTTTTCCTGCTGGAATATTGTCACCCATGGTGGTTATGTTCTATTGTAATGTTGGAGCAGGACAATAATAATACCTTGACTGTGCATATTGAACTGGTTTATCATTTCCAAAACACTTTCGCTCATTCATTTATTTAACTAATATTTACTGATTGCCTATGAAGGGCCAGGCACTGTTCTAGGCACTGGTGATATAAACAAGTCTCTCTAATTAGCTTAACTTCTCTAGTTTTTACTATTTTTCTTTCTCTTTAGATAGGGACACTAAAGCTCATCAAGTGTATGATCCAAGTCGCATAACTGATAAGTATCAGAATCAGTTTGAACTCAGTTGTTCAAAAGCATTGCTCTTTATCTTAAACTCTGTGGAAAGGTCTTTATGGTTGACATTGCTTTGTCGGGAAATTGCTCCGAAAATTCCAAACAACTGAAAGATAAATGTTTTGGAGGAAAAAAAATCTGTTGGAAAGTTGGATATTACTTGTATATTCATGTCCCTGCTTCTGAGGAAGTATCATATATGTTTGGCTTCTGATAAATGTCGGAGTGCAAGGATGCTGATGGAATGTACTTTCAAATACCCTGTAATATATAAACTCTTATTACCCTAAAGATTTTGTTTCAGAATAAAGAATGGAAAGCCTCCCTTTGGCTTTTATATTTTTTGAGTATAGCTTACAGGAAGTGCTGTATGTGGGGAGGACTGGGATACTTTCCTATATCAATAAATTGATGCTTAATTTTTTTTTTTTTTCATTTTGAATGATGCTTGTGAGTGATCTATAGACCAGAACCTAGAGGGGATTAGGAGAGAGAGAGGTAGGGGTCAGACGTCCCAAACTCCTAAGGACACTGTGTTTCTTTACATTTTCAAGGGAATCTACTCTTACTACCTTTTAAGCTCACTAACGTGTTAGGAGTGTTTCCTCATCCTTTCTTTGTTTGTTTTCTGTTTTCTAGGTTACTGTCCATATGGTTATCGGGAATGTCAGAATGGCAAATGTTATAAACCGGAGCAAAGCTGTAATTTTGTAGACGACTGTGGAGATTATACTGATGAAAATGACTGCGGTAGCTCCTGTACTTTTGAAAAAGGCTGGTGTGGTTGGCAAAACTCTTTGGCTGAAAACTTTGATTGGGTTTTGGGGGTTGGCTCTCCTCAAAGCCTAAGACCTCCCAGAGACCACACACTTGGAAATGAAAATGGTAAGTTATTAGGTTGTTCCAGTCACTCTAATCGCATTCACAGTGAGCATCACGTTATCTTCCCTGAGAGCATCTGGAGAGACCACCGTGGTGCCAGGGCAACTAAGTCAAACGTTTAACAAGTGTATTTGTTTCCTGGGACTGCATAACAGACTGCCACAGACTGGGTGGCGCAAACAGCAGACGTTTATTGTCTCACAGTTTTGGAGGCTAGAAATCTGAAATCAAGGTGTCAGTAGGGCTAGTTCCTTTTGAGGTCCTTGAAGGAGAATCATCTGTTCCATGCCTCTCATCTAGCTTCTGGTAGCTTCAGTCACTGCTTGGCTTGTAGGTGGTACTCTCCTTCTGTCTTTGCATTGTCTTCCCTCTATGCATGTCTATCTCTGTGTCTAAATTTCCCCTTTTTATTATAACAGTCTTACTAGACTAGGGCCCACCCTCATGACTTTATTTTAACTTGATCATCAGCACAGACCCTATTTCCTAATAAGGTCACAGTCACAGGGGCTGGAATTAGGACTTTCACATCTTTTGGGGGACACCATTTAACATATAACAGTGAGTAATTAAAATTGAATATTACTTTGATAATTTTAGATAGATGATAATATATGCTGCTCTCAGGTACCTTTCCTAAATGACACATACTTGTCATCAGTAACCGTGAATTCTGCCACTCATTTGATCATTAGAGAGTCATTTAACTTTTCAGATTCTCAAACTTCTCATCTGTCCAATGGAGATAATAGAATTTGCCCTGTGTACCAAACAGGGATTGTCAAGATCAAATGAGATGATCTGTATGAAGGGGAAAGCAGTTAGAAAGCTGTAGAGACGTGCAGTTGTAGCTGTAAGATCATCTGTGTGAAGGGTGCTAGGTATGGCTCATTTTTACAGTGAGCTGAGGTCAGGCCTCAGATTCATTGGTCAAGGGGCAAAAGACATTAGGAGAATAAAGAAGGGATCCTGAATTCCTGGATGCTACAGAGTAGGAAATATCGACATTTCACAGGCCTGTGATAAAACAAAGCTCTCCAAGCCAGACCAGCCATGACAAAGAAAGGTAGGTGTAAGTTTCATTCAAACACTCAGCTATGCATACATAAAATGTTTTGGATATTTGGATACACAAGCGGAAAACTCAATATCTTTCCTTGTGTGTTGTATATTAAAATCCTCAGCCTTTCATTTATGTACTCAACAGATGACTGAATTCTTGAAAGTATGTCGTATCCCTCTATTTGTATTTCATAGGCAGTCTTTGCATTGTTTTACAATAACTGGAGAGTTTGGGGAGTCCATGAAATAATTTCTATAACTATCTTGTTGAGTCCAAGGCATAAATACCCTGTCAGGTCAGTTAATCTGCATACCGTGAAGTACTTTGCTAGAACAGAGACAGTTGGATATTGCTCTGTCAGTGAGCCAGAGGCAACGCTACTAGATTTCCTTTCTCTTTCAAGCAGAAATACCTTTGGCAGTTCAGATCCTAGAAATGTAATTAAAAACCCGAAGATGGAAAAGCTAACATAATCCACTCGATGTCATTTTTGCGTTATCTGAATCCCATCTTGTTCCCAGGGCACTTCTTGTATCTGGAGGCTACTCCGGTGGGCCTTCGGGGCGAAGAAGCACACCTCAAGAGTGGTCTGTGGCAAGAAGCCAGCGCTGCCTGCACCATGAGCTTCTGGTATTATATATCCACAAAAGCCACAGGGTCCATTCAGGTCCTCATTAAGGTAGGATCTTCTCCTGCAATGCCTCTGAGCTTAGTGAAGTTTCCTAAAGACAGCACATGGCCAAAAGGAGATTATCCCAACTCTGCTTACCTGGCCCTGGGAAGCCTCCTCCCATCAGAGGGAGCTGCTACTTGTGGTTCAGATGCTCTGGGGAGTTTGGTAAACTGGGCGTGGGAACCAGCTTTGAGCCCAGCGTTGTACCCTGTGGTTATGACTGAATCCCAGAGACTCCTTTTATGGTAACAATTAGTCTAAGACACACAAGTTTAGGTATTTCTTTTCCAGTCCTTCTCAGTAAAAGAAACTAGATTATTTGTACATCTGAAAGGAGAGCAGCTATCCATTTTAACTCATATATGAGCAATCATTAAGGGAATTAATATTAGACATTCTGGTTCTAAGCACACACCATGCAAAGGACAGAACCGATCAGGAGAATGAGGAAGGTATGATTACATTGAACTGCTTATTAACTATGACACAGTCATGCATTTTCTTACTGTGGGTTAATTAGATGTTTCTGTCAGGGCTTTAATTTCATTTAACAGAGTGACAGTGTTCAGGGACCAAAATACCAAAGTATACATTAATATTAATGAGACATGGTTCATACACCTTTACTCTTTGGCAAGTTACAACAGCAGCAAAAAGGAGATAAGTGTGTGTGTGCGTGTGTATGTGTGTGTGTGTGTGTGTGCGCGCACACACGTGTGTTCATTTCAAGAATCTCGTTAGAATTCCAAGAAAGCTTACTCTAAAACCATGCTCTAGAGGCCATTGCTGTTTTATCACACACCGGGCTTCAGTGAAGTGCCCTGACACTGACAGAAAATGCCTGACCAGAATACCAAAGGCCTGATATATGTGAATAGCTAATGCTGCATAGTTCATGTTTTATCTAAAACCTGAGTTAACTTTATGTTTTGGGACTCTTCCATAATAATGCAGAAAAGCCTGCCTAATAAAACACATGCAGCTGTCCCACAGTGATTTATTCTTATATTTAAATATGAAAACTTACTGAAATGTATGTAAGCCTTCAAGTTCTTGTAAGAGTATTTTGCCAGGACTCTATTGAATGTGATACTGCATTATATGGTCTGTACTGCTCAATAACAAAAATTCAACTGAGTAAATTTAAAGATCAAATTGCTTTATTGAACGATTTATGAATTGGACAGCATCCCAGGTAGCAAATAAATAGAAAGGAGCCCTGCCAAGTTGTGGAAAAGGAAAGGTTTTTAAAGGCAGAAAGGGGGCAGAAAAAGGAAATTACTAGCAAAAAATGCATTGCTTCAGGGAAGGTTGCACTTCTGAGGAGGATGGAAGGGTTCTGTTGGGCAGATTACTTTCTTGGTGCTGACTTGTTATGACTACAGTCCTGAAGGAACTTGAAACTGCAGTTAGGTTAAGTGTTAAGTGTTAGTTTCCTGTCATGGGGCTTAGCACAAGTGACTCCATTTTGAGCCTCTTTTCTCTTTTTTCAACAGTACCATGTGAAGGACTTGGTACACTGGATTTTGCTTTCATTATTTGTTTCACTCGTATTTACATTTCTCCTCTCTTATAGTATATTACTATAAAATGTAAAATTAAACTATTTTGAGATATAAGTCTTCCTATCAAGTCACGTTGAGCTCCCATGTTCCCTCCAGTTGATTCCTATGGACATTTAACAGCATCTTTAGAGACCCGTTTTCCTACCGTATTAAAAAAAAATATATATATATATATATATATATGCCTATTATTATTCAGTGACATTTATTACAAAGGAGAGAAATCTTTCATAATATATATTGATTTTATATTCATGAATTTTAGGTCAATTGTTTCATTTTTGGTAATTAACAATACATATTTCTGATCATCATTACAAAGTACTTCTTGGGCTTCTCTCTGTGTGGAACCATGCTGGATTTTTACCTTGCTCATTAGTTGGAAATTGTCCTAGCCAGATGGCAAGCACAGTAGGGTCAGGGATGCTACCTTTTCTTTCTTTCTTTATTCCTCATCTTTTAAAATGTTCCCAATCTATACATATGTTGCCCCTGGCCCAGTTTCCTCTGCCTTTCCTCAGGAATGCCTCCTTCTGTGTTCCCCTCTTCCCTCCATACCAAGTCCAGCACAGTCTGGTAGATTCAGCCTTTCACAAAACATTCCTTGACCGCTTTTGCCCACCATGATTATTCCTTTTTTTCTGAGTGTCCCTCACAACTCCAGAAATTCTTCCTGCTCACTGGCTGTTCATTTATATTTATTCTATTTCAATAGATACATTATAAAATATTTAAGGCAAAGCCTTGAGGCTTTAGTCCTTATGTCTCTCAGCTCTTCAGAGAAGGGACTGCTGGATGAAGGGATTGCAAGAGGGGAGCAGTTCCCTCCCAGAGCCCAGTGCTGGACTCAGGACACCCCTTGTTTGAGTTAATCCTTGTGCAGGAATGGCTGTTATGCACGACATTAAAGTCTAATCTGGAAAATCTGAAATCTAGGTCTGAAATATATACATGCAATGAGATGCAAAAGGCATGTAACCACTGACCAATAATTTAATGACAATCTAGTTTTAAAGGGTAGTATCGATTACAGATCACAACCAGAATAATACATACTGAGAGTTACATTTACCAACACACACTATTTCATGTAATTCTTAGCACAACCCTCTGAGGTAAATAAAGTGAGCCCCATTTTACTAAAGAGGGTCCCATAGAAAGAACCTAACCATCCTATAGCCACATAGCCAGTCAGTGACAGATGGGAGTTTGAATCCAGGTATGTTTACATCCCAAACTTATGTGTTCACCCCTCACCCTTATCCCCAGTGTTCCTCACTGATAATACTGAGTTTTCTACTCTTCATAATGAAATAGAGATCCTGTTTTACTGAGATCTATATTCATTGCACAGAATCATTTTTTAAGGGGAAAAATGAATAATAATTCCTATAATGGATATGTGTGATTCTTAAACTATCCTGTTATAAAGGAGTGAATTCAGGGAAACCCCAGCAAGGCAGAGCTACTGCTTTAGGAAACACTCAGTGAAGAGCAGTACTATTTGACATATTGTCTATATTATATTTTCCTTCTATATTTCCTGCTTTCAGTCACATGAAGACTTTTCACTAAAGAGATGTAATTAAATCAAATGTAATCTTTGTGTCTTAAAGTGATTGGTGAATTCTGAGAAGGTGGAAAGAGCATCTTATTGAGAAATTAACCTTAATTTTTTTCTTTCCTTGAAGTCTGCTTTAGTTATAAATGTAAAGCACACACAATAAAATGAAGTAGCTACAGTTTTTCAAGAGAAATTACTTTTTTAAATACAATAGTTTGCTTTTTTTTTTTTTTTTTTTTTAATGAGAACAAAGAGTCTACCAGGTAGAAGGATTATTAGCTATCCCTCACTGCTTGGGCCAAGCCACTTTGTAAGTGGGATTTAGTCCATGGGAATTGCTTGTGATCCCTGCCATTCCACTGTGTTCATTTAATGGGTGAGTCAGTCAAAACTCAGATGGGCTAAGTAGGAAGTCCAAGGTTATAAGTAAGTGGATGAGCTAGGACTTGAACTCAGGTATTATAAAAATTAAGATTAGAATGTTACACAATCTGATTTCTGTCTTTCTATGAGAGAAGATTGAAAGTTGATCATCTAAATTAAAATACATGGGTCATATCTTTTTCTGAATGTAGTAATATTTCATTTTTAAAATAGTATGTTTGTTCTTGATAACATCTATCATTTTTACCTACCATTTAACTCATTTACATTCAGTATTAAATTTTGCATTAAATTTAAATGTATTACTTTTCAAACCATCTAAGATTTAAAACAAAATATGAAACAAATGTTCAGGGGTAGAGTAAGAGTTCCACATAAAAATTAACTTGTTTTTACAATTATATTTAATTTTACACATTTTTCTGGTCACTTGTTTTCTGATGGGGTTAATTAATTATGAGTAATATGTCGATTTTGATATGCTAAAAAGAATTTTGGGGGAATTTTTAAATTTACTTGTGCTTGATAAAGTGTTTTCATAGGTAAAAAGTCTATCTAGTCTCATCACGAAACAGAAGACCTTTGCATCTTTTCAACTAGCCATGTGAATAAAATGCAGGAACACCTGCTACCTCAAGGGCATTATTGTGTTTTAGAAATACTCCATCTTTGATAAACTGTTGATATTTTAATCAAGATGACTGCATGCTGTAGGGAATTTGAATCTATTTGACTGAAGGCATTCAGGACTATCCATTATGCCATCATGATAGAAAACATAATATATTCAAGCCAGAAGTGGAGAAAAATAATGTATTTCAGGAGAGCCCTCCTGATTATAGCAACCTAGTTATGATGCAAGAACGTAATTAAATTAGCTTATTACTTTATCTTGCTTAGTGATTCAGAGAATTTTAGAGCTGGTGGGGTCCTTCGAAATATGTTTAAACTCTTCATTTTGCAGATGAAGGAATTAAGATTATGAGGTTGTATTTCTTGTCCCAGCTCATACGGTATTTTAAGAAAAAAGTTAAGATGTAAATCCAGTTTTTCTGACTTCTAATTCAGAGCTCTTACATACTTCCTGGAAATTCTATCTAAAAATCATATTCAATATGGAAATACAGATTTTGTTCAATAGGCAGTGGAAAATGTCAGATCAACAAAGGAAAGGCCAGACTCCTTTGCCTACTTAGAAGCCTGGAAGTTCTGGTTCTGTTTTACCCTCAACCTAGCAAACAATGAGCATCAGTTGGGTTTAAGAGTCAACTGAAAAAAGTGGGCATTCTCCAACCATCCTAACCCACCACTACCCTGTCCCCGGCACACACACCACAGTCCTAATGTGAGAAGGTTTACAACTAATTGCTAATACTAACGTGCCTAAGAATATGTCAGACAGATTTTTATATTTAGGCATCTTTTGATCTCTTCGGCCTACTGAATATCTGATGCTATTTTAGTCACATTGTTGGGATTTTATTCATTATTTCAGAGTAAAGGATGTAGAGAATGTGGATAGAGAGGATACATGGAAGCTGGATAGAGAAAATCGATTTTTCAAAGACTGTCACGTGCATTGAGGGCTGTAAATCCATTAAACTAAACTTTAGTAGCAGAACTTTATTTGCTTTTCTGGCATTGTTTCAGCACATTAACAATTCAATCTGCGTAGATTGGGCGCTACTATATTCGTGACCTTGACCAAATCAAGGGAGAAAAGTTGATCTTTGCATTTCAAGCTATAGCCTTGAAATCAACACACCCAGGGTTTTATTAATTAGTTGTCACGAGATCCCAATGCCATGATTTATGTAAAATAAATGTTCCTTAGAGAACATGGCAATGTTTATTTCAGGTTTATTTTTGACTAAGTGAGATTTTTCTAACCTTCTCACTTCTCACTTCTTCCTTTACCTCCTAGTGCTGCCCACTATGACTCACAGGCAGCCAGTGGAGTCCCTTCTATTAAGATTTCTGTTAAGATGCTAACAACTTAGTTAAATTGATCCCAGAGTTTTACTTTTCAAGAGACTCATACGGTCAGCTCTGAAGATTGTCCTCACTACTATTGCTGCTGTTTCGCTTCCCTTTCTGTTCCCACTACTGCTACTGCTCTTGCGACAAAAGCCTCTAGTTATTGACTAATTTTATTAATTGAAGTATAGTTGATTCACAGTGTTATATAAGTTTCAGGTGTACAACAGAGTGATTCAATATTTTTATAGGTTATACTCCATTAAAAACTATTATAAAATATTGGTTACTTTCACTATGCTGTACATTTCATCCATGTATCTCATTTATTTTATGCCTGGTACTTTTTACCTCTTAATCCCTTCTTCTATCTTGCCCCTCTCCCCACCCCTCTCCCCACTGGTAACCACCAGTTTGTTGTCTGTATCTATGAGTCTGTTTTTGTTTTGTTATATTCATTCATTTTGTTTTATTTTTCAGGTTCCACATATAAGTGAAAACATACAGTATTTGTCTTTCTCTAACTTATTTCACGTAGCATAATATTCTCTATGTCCGTCCATGTTGTTGCAAATGGCAAAATTTCATTTGTTTATTAATGGCTGAGTAATATTCCTTTATATGTATATATATATGTATATGTGTATATACATATATATATATATACACACCCCACATCTTCTTTATCCGTTCATCTGTCGATTGACACTTAGGTTACTTCCATATCGTGGCCAATTTCTTTTTTCTATACAATGTGCTAAGTCTTTTTTTACACATAGTAATTCACTTAATCTTCAGAGTAAATCTGTAAGGTAGATATTTTGTCCTAATTTAACAGACCATGAAATTGAGACCCAGGTCACATAAATAATAAGTGGTGTCATCAGGATTAAAGCCAATTCTAACTCCAAAATCCATGCTCTAAACCACTGCACTCAACTTCTGCTGTTAGATTTTAAAACATTCTCATACCCAGGAGGCAAATATATTACTGTTCATCAAAGTTTTCCAGTGGCTCTGAGAGCGTACAGCATATTAATAAATCCACAGGCCTGTCCCCACACATGTTAGAGAGGGGAGGGGATTACTTTGTGTTTAGCAGCTTCTGTAGTTTTATTTGTTTGTTTTTTAACAGCTTGTCAACATCTAGTAATAATAACCGTATTTATCTAAATCACTCTACCTCATATCTAAATAATTCAAAAATTTCAAAATCATGTTTAATAGTTACACTTTAATGTTGGTGAAGAAAGAATGAATTGGAAGCAATGTAATTTGATTTTTATAAGAACAAAACTAGCTAGATGAAAGCTCTTAATTTTTATTCAAACACGAAACCTTTAAAACTGTTGCAAACATCTATTCTTTCAGAATCTTCCCCTCTCTCTCTCTCTCTCTCTCTTTCTCTCTGCTTTCTAGTGTGATCAAACTTGATAACTATTTTTCCCTCTTTGAAAACTGAGACCTCTAAATTAAAAGCAGGAATCTTCAAGATCAGGGGCTCTTAATCAATAGTCTGTGTATGTGTGTGTGTGTTACAGACTTTTTTGGCAGTCTGATGAACTTTGCATTAATTCTCAGCATACTGTTATAAATGCATAAGATACTAGAATTACAAAGAAACAAGTTAAATTAATACTAGTTATTAAAATATTTTTTAAAATCCAAAATGGTGACTTAGTAAACTTGTGTTAAATGACAAAATCTAGCAGAGGATGAGATAACTGCTACTATTTCAAAGGGTGATAAGCATAAGTGATATTTTTGAGATAATCATGGCACTTTAAAGTGATATTAAAATATTTGTTTTTATTATTGGTGAGAAAGTCACAGGTACTATTAATACTTATGATTTGTTGCCTGTATTCACGATTGAAGAAAATACCAAATTTTAGCTGAAGTTAGTAAAAATAAAGATGTATTTCCCTCATCCATGTTCCAACCCTCTTGAAAACCAATATTCTGTATATAAGGGGTCTTGAGAATTTTTTATTTTGTAAGGGTATCTACCTTATATGTTCAGTGTTTATATTTATAACCAAATACCTTATCTGAGTAGGAACTTTCTGCATGGAAAAGCAACTCCAGTTCCCAATAATTGAAACATAAAGGCATTGAAACATAAACATAAAATGAAGATAACATTCAATCTGAACCAAGTTCAGAGCAGGGTAGTTTTAAATGGGCTTAGGTGCTGCCACAGCAAAGAGCTGTTTCAGTCGCTGGTTATCAGGCTCACAGCCAGGTAGAGTCCGCAACTTCCAAACTGACTGCTGATGGATTAAAATATTGCGAGATCTGTCACCCAGATTCAGGAGTGTCTTTTCAAATGTCGTTAAGTAGTCACGCTATTGACTTTCTGTGTAATATAAGATCTGGGAGAAGAAAGGGAAGAAAAACAATATTGTAACTTACCACATTTTTAAATTTAACTTTAATTTTAAAATTAATTTTAAGGTATAATTGGCCAGTAGCTTCACTTGCTTACTCCTTATCTGCCGACAGAAACTTCATAGGTGCGATTGTTGTATATGGACTGCCCTATGTAGGAATCCCGAGGGCAGCTTAATTTCCTTTCAACTTTTGCTTACTTCCCGATAATATTTGCATCTTAACTGTTTAAAACCAATTTACCATGGCAAAACATTCCTTTTCATTTTATTTCATTTGGGGGAGTGAGGGCAGTGCCTGAAAAATTAAAATAGTCTTCAGCACATGAGAGTAACTCTTTCTGGAACTCATAAGTTCTCATCAATTAATTTTTAACGCCTGCTCAGTTAATTTTCTTTGGAGTTTGCAACACACGTTTCTACTAAAATTGGTTAGAATTGCTTATCTGTGGGCTGACTGCTGTAACTGAATCACACGCCTGACTCAGAGGCTGCTACAAGGTTGGTGTTATGTTTTACCAATTATAGATCACAGAATTGGAGTAGAGAAAAAATCTGTGATTCACCCTTGTATGTATTATCAAACTGAACGTGAAAATCCTAATAATGTTGGCAATCTTATCTCTATAAGAGATGAATAGGTAGCACATTCCTATCTGTAATCTCTGGTGAATTTTAGTTACAACAAATGTTTAAAACCTATTTTTAACAATGAAGAAATATTTAATTTACTTTTTCCAGATTGGTGCATCTCTCCACGTCTTCTAAAGAAGTCAGGAATATTTTCTCATAATCTGTAAATTGTGCCAACAAAGCAGTGTAGCAAATTCTGCTGTGATCCTACCTCTGTGGATCCCATTATGTGAGAGATGTAAATTAAAAAAAGCTGGGCAGTTTGGATGTACTGTGTACTAACTTAGACTGTTTACTGCTAATTAACAATATTCCTAGTTTAGGACTACAACTTTTCTTTGCAAGCTCAATCCCAGCTCTTTTCACCCCTTGCTTCCATTCATGCATTCAAATCAATCTTCCGTGAACTTCTACTGAATATACATGCCTTGCGCTCGTGGAGCTTGTGAGTTTAGAGTGGACTTAACTGTTGGCAAAAAGCAGCAGTGTGGTACTCGGTCTATCAGAAACATTTGGAGCTCTCCCACCAAAACTGAATGTTCTTTGATATTTAATGACCCTCTTTTGAAGTTGTCCTCTTTCTGAGAGGATGACTTATGATTTGCTGTGCCATATTCCTGGAACAGGAAGCTCTCTGAGGTCCACAGGGTGGGTCCTAGATGAGTGGCATGTGTTCCCATACCACTGAGTCTACGTCTCATGACCCCACCACACTGCACCTTGACTGTCTACGTGTAGAGCTCTATTGTCTGATGTCTAGGGAGCTTTCATGGTACAGAGACTGTATCTGCCTTGTTTCCTGTCTTATCTGTAGCATGTAACATAGGGCCTCGTGTATATAACATATAACAGGTGTTTGAAATGAATGCGTGAACGTACAGGATTTCCATATATAATTAAATGCCGACTGTAGAGAGCAAACCATCCAATATTCTAGGAATTCAAAAGCTATTAAAATATTTGTGGAATGAAAGTGTTTAGAGGAAATAAGAGAAATTTGAACTGGATCTTGAAAGGTAAGAAGAATTTGGATAAATAGAGGAAAGAAGGGAGAATATTTCAAATGAAAGAATGCATAAAGGTAGAGAAGTCTACGATGTATTCAGTGGATCCTGAATTTACCAATTATCAGGTAGTGATTAAAGATATAGGGCTTCCCTGGTGGCGCAGTGGTTGAGAGTCCGCCTGCCGATGCAGTGGACGCGGGTTCGTGCCCCGGTCCGGGAAGATCCCACGTGCCGCAGAGCGGCTGGGCCCGTGGGCCATGGCCGCTGAGCCTGCGCGTCTGGAGCCTGTGCTCCGCAACGGGAGAGGCCACAGCAGTGAGAGGCCCGCGTACCGCAAAAAAAAAAAAAAAAGATATAATATTAATGATGATACTAAAGTAAGCATTTATTTGACCCTTTAAAGTTTACAGCATACATTTGTTTCTCTGGTACTATGAATTTATTTTTGTTATTTAATACAGTATTGCTTACTTTTACTGTTTTTGTAATTTTCAGTCATGTCTGACTTTTTATTAGCTTTAGCTTTAGCTTTATAACCATAGTTATTGAGTAACTTGTAATGCATTTATAGTGAATAATGTTCCAAATTATAAATGCAGGCTAGCAATTTGTATAAACACTAGTCATAGCGTTAATCAAATTTAAAATAATCCCAAACTGCTTTTTGAACAACAGAAGAAAATCAATTGAAAAATCAAATTCTTAAAGATTATTTTTAATGAACTTAACTTTAACTTCTGCTTGAATGAGAAAACACATTTCAGCTTAGCTGCTAGATACTCATTCAAGCGTTGTTGACATTATTTTCTTTTCAGCAATTGACATGATGGGTTGAATAGCTTTTGTAGATTTAAATTGAAACTATATAAATTCTTCATTCAGTTCTTATAGCCCAAGTTATATACAAAATCACTTAGGCTTAAACATAAACAGCACTGAGAGAACAGTCAATGGCAGCCAATAGGCCCGCAGTGGTTACTTCTCATGATATGACCGTAAGATTGAACAATCAATCAAGAGAAGGTTCTCCAGTCAGAACCATCTATTCACCAGCATTTTGTAGCACTCGTCTTGCATACATTTTATGTAATTTTCCGTATCAGTGCTGCTCATGTGATATTAAAAAACCCCAACAAGATTAATTAAATATTGAAGAATAAGATTTTTCTGGGTAACATTGAACTTTGGAAGGCCACACACCATTACAATGTCTAAGATTTTACTCCCCAAGAACTAATTTTTAACCCCATTAAAAAATGTATGTTATACCCTCCTACATGTCTCTCTGCAAGTCCCATTTGTGGTGTTCTGGGAACCCTCCTTCTCTTGTGGGGGACATCATTCTGCATCGTTTGTAAGGGCAAGCTTTCCAAGTTTTAACACCATTGCTAAACTTAATTTTTCCCTTGAAATATTTCTCATCAAGTAAATAGTGCCACATGTTGTCCATTCACATTTATCTTCTATGCTCTTATCCATGCCTTTTCATTATCCATAACTTTTAAAAATCTATGACTTTTTCTACATTCTTCTGGCCCTTGTCACTTTCTACCACTATCTTGAAGGTAGGATACAAGTACAATTTATTTTTGTTTCCTCCATAATAAATAGTTCATTTTAGGCACATAAAATACTTGTTAGAATAAATAAGACAGATTTCCAACATCTCAATGAACTTAAATATAAACAAGGAGAACAATATGTAAGTATATAATAAAAGGAATTTACAAAATGGAAGATCTGGGGGAATATTTGGGGTGAGACATAAAGATGGAATTGTCTGTGCAGTCTAGACTGAGTCTTTATTCTTTATAAAACCACTACCTTTGTGGTGCTAATTTAAAACCCTGTATCATCTTGTGGTTGATGTCATTCTCTCAAGAATGGAAAAATAGAAAGATAAGCATGGACTTCACTGAATTACTGTTCTTTTTATGAATTAGACCATTTATTTATGGATTTACTTTATGGATCAAGAATTTAACATTTTATTTCCTGTATCATATAGTCATATATTAAGACATTAACATGCACATTTCCATGACTGAGTCACTGAAGACTGTTACGGATTACAGATACAGATCAATATTATTTTCAATTCAAGATGTGCCATTTACTACATCCTACAGATGATCATTGTACATTGCTTTGTCCTCTTTTACGCTAACCTCCTGGTGGCAAGAGAGCATACTACTTCAGTTTTACGAGCTGAGAGATCATTATTCTGAGTGTTAGCAATTGAAGTGACATAGAGACTTGAGGTTAAAGAGAAGGGTAAAATAATATTTTCTGTGAATTTATGGATTTCTTTTCATCAGCATTCATGAGCCCTAAGGACCTTTAGCGTCATATTTTTAATGAGTTAACTTGACTCTTTTTGACTTCACTGGGGTCATGCAGCAAATAAAATCTCACCGAAGTTAGAGATGCATATGGCTTCTGAATTATGACAGAATGCTGAGAAAATTATTTAGTTTAGAGGAGGACTCAATTTTGAAGGGGGGATATTTAAATTATTTTTGAGAAAAGTTATGTTAGGATGAAAATAATAACTTTCTTAGCTTCATTAAAATTGGAGCTAATTTTTCTTTGTAGTCAAAAAACATACAGAAACACACATATGGGAACATACCTACATTGAAAAGCAGAAAATAATACTTCAAATGGCACTAAACAAGCTAAGTTTTTGCCAAGCAATTTTTTTCTTTTTAAAGTTTTTTTTTTTTTCCTAAAGATGTCTAAACAGAAGATAAATTAAGAAAAAGAAATAGTCAAAATTAAAGGACATTTTTTTCTTTTTCATTTTCTTTCTACATTTGAGCACAAAATATGCTGGGGACATATAGTTGAATTTTTTTTTTTTTTTTGCAATTTACTTTGTTTACTTAGATGAGGAAAGGTTGTGAACAGTTTTATTTTTACAGATACACAGTTAGTAGTTATTTTATAGTGCATTTATGCTTTTTTATTACTACTCTATCCACACAGCAATAAACATCATTTGCAAAAACTCATACAATATTTCAGATACCTCAGTACTTGAAAAATATTTTTATACTTTATAAAATGGTTAAAGGCACACTGTTGATCTGGAGCTCCAGATAATTTTTTTCCAGATAACGTATTTGTAGCTAAGATGTGGTATTTTCTATTTCACATTAGAAGTTTCTGAGATATCCTGCTTTCTTGAAAATCTCCCATTTTTTTCCTCCAAACTTTCTAGCCCCAAACATATAGTATTTTTCTGAGTAGCTTAGATACTATTAAATTTCTAAGAAAATTTTATAAATGCAAGCATAGCTGGACAGTGACCTAGAGCCGAATAAATGGCAGTGCGTGGTTTTGAATGACTGATGGATGACTATAGATTCACTTTGTTTTCCTAGGTCTCTGGGGGGAAGTGATAGCTCCATATTATATTTTTGCACACACATAACGTGTATTAACTTTTTTTAAGTCAGCACTTTTGAAAAGTTCTGTTAAATTTAGAAACGTCAAAGTGAATCACTAGGATCAGAATCATTATACAAGGCACAGTACTCAATTCATCCATCTGTACCTTCTCATGTATGATAATTGCTTTGAAAATACATGAAATTCTATACACAGAGAAGAGAAAGAAACTTACTAATTTTTTCCTTGTAATGGCCTATGAATATATCTGTGTGAACAAAAAGTCTATGTATGTATTCATGAAAATAATCAGCATTTTATTCAGTAGGAATTTCATAATGACAACAAAAAAATCTTGCAAAAGGTTAATTTCTGAGAAGAGACTGGAAATGAGGCATTGGTAGTCTTTTGCATGTATTGACATTAATTTTCTTAATATTTCTGAATTTGATAAGAATACTTAAAACATCTTCCTTGGGACTTCCTTGGTGGCCCAGTGGTTAAGACTTCGCCTTCCAAAGCAAGAGGTGTAGGTTTGATCCCTGGTTGGGGAGCTAAGATCCCACATGCCTAGTGGCCAAAAAACCAAAACATATAAAAACAGAAGCAATACTGTAAAAAATTCAATAAAGACTTTAAAAATGGTCCACATCAAAAAAATCTTGAAAAAGAAAATCTTCCTTGCTATATCTGAAGAAGGAAGTAAGAACTACAAGTAGAATGCAGAAGGAGCTGCATGAACAAAATCATTACTTTTATGGAAATTTATGTTCATAAGAAGGGCCATCTCCCCTTTGAAGGGTAACCATTATCTAATATTTTTGAGATTATTTTTATATCCCCCAGTGAATTGCTTACCAGGAAGCTGCTTCTCAGCATTGTGTACTTTTATCTGAAACTCTCAACAGTGTTTTCAGCCATTGATTATTCTGTTCTAGTTTCTGCCTGGGACTCTGAGACCCCTGACTTGATGCTCTGCTACAATTACCTTGCTGTTTTCACTAAACATAGAAAACCATATTCCCCTTTGATCTTATCCATTCATTCAAAACAAAACCACCAACACAAGACTTAGGTGTATGTCATAGATTTTACAGAAGGGTTGGATCTAATGAGTATTTTGGAAAGTAAGAAGGGAAACAAAATTAGTTCTCAGTCTTACTCCTTTGCTTCAGGGTTTTTTTTTTTTTTTTTTTTTTTTTTTTGCTTCAGTTTTGACCTTCCTTTGAGCTTTCAAGGAATCACATGATCTGTCCTTCCAATGCATAGAGAGATGCCAGTTTCAGATAACACCACTCCTAAACATAGCACTTGTTCTTGACTTCGGATGCATTTTTTCTCCTTTTTGCCAGAGTGATAAAAGACACCACAACTTATATCAGCTCATCTCCCAAGGTGTGAGGTATTTAACTGACAGAATTTCATAGTGGGCTTCAGGATATGTCAGAAGATTACTGGACATGTAGCCAGAGAGAAAGACTTAGATTTGAATCCCAGATGTGCCACTTATTACTCATGACCTTGGGTAAATCACTTTGCATCTATGAGCCACCATATATATATATATGTATATATATATATATGTATCTATGTATGTATGTATATGTATAAAATGATGGTCATAATATGAGATAAAGGAGTTTTAGGATCATCAAACCCAAATAATAATAGGTGAGAGTGTGCTTTGGAAACTATAAAGCATTTAACAAGTTTTAGGTCATATTTTTCTATTAATTCCTAATGAAGAGTGAGCTTAGGAAAGGGAGAAAAAGTAAAATTTAGAGGATATATTTTTGTTCTTTTGTTAAAAATAAACTGTATGAAGATATGTATCATCCAAAAATGTGTTCTGTCACTTGTCTAAACAGGAGTTTTCATATTATTTCCGTTTAAGTGTCCTTCTCTTTGATGCCAGAATTCATTACCTGTGTTTATTTTCACACATTGTCTGTTTGGATGCATAGAACTTTGTGCCTCTGTTCACTGATAGCTGAGCCATGATGAGGTTCCATCAGGTGTTAAGCTTAGAGCACAGGCTGCTATTGTTTGCTTCCCATAACGTGGCTAAGGATGTCTGTCATTTAGGAGATAATGTTTAGAAAAGCAGAATGTTGTCATGAGGTGGGTTATTCATGACAGATACATACCTAGGTAAAACTAAGATATTCGTTGTTTTGTTTTTTTAATTTCATGTCATTGTAGTTTGAATTGATAAGCATAGGTTTTTTATTTATTTATTTATTTTTGCTGTGTTGGGTCTTCATTTCCGTGCGAGGGCTCTCTCTAGTTGCATCAAGCGGGGGCCACTCTTCATCTCGGTGCGCGGGCCTCTCACTATCACGGCCTCTCTTGTTGCGGAGCACAGGCTCCAGACGCGCAAGCTCAGTAGTTGTGGCTCACGGGCCTAGTTGCTCCGCGGCATGTGGGATCCTCCCAGACCAGGGCTCGAACCCGTGTCTCCTGCATTAGCAGGCAGATTCTAAACCACTGCACCACCAGGGAAGCCCCAAGATATTCATTTTTAAAGTAAAGGAAGGGCATTGAGATATGCCAACATAGTCCATTAGAAAAACATTATTCCCCATCTCCCACATGACAAATGTTCAAATAATCCCCATATCTCACAGATAGAAGTGTGTTAACATGATGTAGTGCCATAGACAACTCATTCAGTAGTTCTGT
Source organism: Delphinapterus leucas (assembly GCF_059928025.1). Classification (NCBI taxonomy): domain Eukaryota; kingdom Metazoa; phylum Chordata; class Mammalia; order Artiodactyla; family Monodontidae; genus Delphinapterus; species Delphinapterus leucas. The sequence continues at coordinate 15,496,722 of NC_143130.1, read as the reverse complement.
ACGGAGAAAAAATCCAATGCCCACACTTTGTTATCAGAGGACCGGTTCTCCAATAAAGCACTGAATATGAGGAGGATAATCTAATGATTAATATGATTTTAGATTTTTTTTTTTTAGTTTTCTATGTATAACCCTTGTGTCCACCTTCTTTCTCCAAATACATGTACAACTTTTCTTCCTATTTTAAGTGAGGTGGGATCTCTCTTAGCTGATGAAGGCTAACTCCTCCACCTCTGGTCTTGATTGTACCCCCATCCATTCTAAAACCTGGCTGGACATAAGCCTGGATTAAGTCTCAAGATTTAAGATCCAGAATCTGTACTTTAAACCAACTTACCCTATTTCCTCTATAAATAAAGAATTCCTGCAGATTGCTAAAGCATAGCCAAATGGGCAAAAGACATAAGTAGGTATTCCACCTAAGAGAAGGTGCAAACGGCCACTAACCATATGAAGAGATGCTCCCGCACTGTAGTAATCAGGATAATGCAAATCAAAACACAGGCAGCTAGTATTTGTCTGCAATTGCTGAGCAAAAATTTAAAAGACAATACCAAGTGTTGCCAAGAAAGTAGAACAAGCAATGAAATGTTTGTATAATCTCGGTAGGAGTGTAAATTGGTATAACAATTTTGGAAAATAACTGCAGTAGTAAGTAAAATTGAGATGGCATATATCCCATTATCCAGCTCTGTTTCTTGTTTGTATATTCTCTAGAGAAATAATTGCTTGTGTGTCCAAGAGTCATGAAAAAAATTCAAAGCAGAGAGTTTATAAAAGCTCTAAGCTAGGACTGACCCAAATGTCAGTCAATAGAAGAATGACTGAATATGACTATTCCCATAGCACAAAAGGAAAAACAAATATCAAATTTTCACACATGCTCTTCCTTCAGCACGTTCTAGTTCCCATCTTTGCTCCTTCACTTCAGTTTTGATCCTCCTTTGAGTCTTTTCAAGGAATCACACATATTCTATCCTCCTAATGCATATATAGACTCCATCAAATAGCGTGTGGTATGTTCCAACAATGAAAATCATGCATTAGTGAAATACATTAACAAACAAAATAAACAATTGAATTAGATAATGGGCAAAAGACATGGAGAGACATTTCACTAAAGAGACTATAATAGATGACAAAAAATTATGAAAGGGTTTTCAACATTATTAGCTATTAGGGAAATACAAGTTAAATCCACAATAAAATATCACTGCACACCTATCAGAATGATTAAAATAAAAATAAATAAATAAGTGTCAACACCAAAGGCTAAGAAGGATGTAGGGACACTGGGTCACTCATATGTTCCTGATGAGACTACAAAGTGGTACAGCCACTCTGGAAAACAGTTTGGAAGTTTCTTAAACAAATTAAAAAAAAATAGACATGCAACTACCATATGATCTAGTCATTAAACTCCCAGATGTTCCTTCCTGAGAAAGGAAGACTTATGTTCACACAAAAACTTGTACACAAATGTTTATAGCAGCATTATTTCTCATAGCCCAAAACTAGAAATAACCCATATGTCCTTCAGTGGGTGAGTGGATAAATGAACTATGGTATATCCATGGATACTGACTCGGTGATAAAATAACATATTATTGATATATGCAAGAACCTGGATCTACCTCCAGAGAATTATGCTGCGTGAAAGAAGATAACCCCCAAAGTTTGTAGACCATATGATTCCATTTATATAACATTTTTGAAATGATGAATTTATTAAAAAATGAACAGATTCGTACTTGCTAAGAGTTGAGGAGGGGATGGAGGTGGGAGAGAAGTGGGTGCAGCTACAAGACGACAGTGAGGGATAGGAGTGATCCTGTGGTGACAGAATGTTGTGTACCAATGTCAGCATCCTGGTGATGATACTGTACTAGAGTTTTACAAGATGTTTTCACTGGGGGAACTGAGCAAAGGGCATCTCTGTATTATTTCTCAAAACTGTATGTGAATCTACAATTATCTCAGAATAAGAAGTTTAATTTAAAATAATCGTTAAATGTTAGATTCAAATCCAAAATCCAAATGGTGATTTGTTTCATTTTATATACAGCTAAACTTTCTCAGCAATTTATACAATGTGAAAGTATTTCCATCTTCTTAATCATGACATTATATTTAGCTCTGTGGAATCTGTAGGTCATTATATTACCACAAATGGACACTGTAATAATCTTAGTTTATGGTGTTCCAGATTTTGGTTAATTGGTAGCTTGCTCTGTGTCTGTTATAAGCCATGTTCTGAAATTAATACACAGATAATATTTGTGGCTACTTACAGTTCAACTTTACTCTCATTTTAGCAATCCTTATTTTCAAATGTATTATTTTCACACACTTTGCTTTTCATATTGCCTATATTATCCCATGTTGGGTTTTAGATTTTAGCTGATAGTATGGTAAATGTTTCTTTTTAATTAATTAGTTTTTTTTTATTAAAGTACAGTTGATTAACAATGTTGTGTTAGATTCAGGTGTACAGCAAAGTGATTCAGCTACATATATGTATGCATATATATATTCTTTTTCAGATTCTTTTCCCATACGGGTTATTACAGAATATTGAGTATAGTTCCCTGTGCTATGTAGTAGGTCTTTGTTGATTATCTATTTTATATATAGTAGAGTATATGTGTTACTTCCAAGTTCCTAATTTATCCCTCCCCACCACCTTTTCCCTTTGGTAACCATAAATTTGTTTTCTTTGTCTGTGAGTCTGCTTCTGTTTTGTAAATAAGTTCATTTGTATCATTTTTTTTTTTAGATTCCACATGTAAGTGATATCACATGATATTTGTCTTTCTCTGACTTCACTTAGTATGATAATCTCTAGGTCCATCCATGTTGCTGCAAATGGCATTATTTCATTTGTTTCTTTTTTATGACTGAGTAATATTCCATCATGTGTACGTATTACATCTTCTTTATCTATTCATCCGTCGACGGACATTTAGGTTGCTTCCATGTCTTGGCTATTGTAAATAGTGCTGCAATGAACATTAAGGTGCATTTATCTTTTCGAATTATGGTTTTTTCTGGATATATGCCCAGGAGTGGGATTGCAGGATCATATGATAGTTCTATTTTTAGTTTTTTAAAGGAACCTCCATACTGTTTTCCACAGTGGCTGCACCAATTTACATTCCCACCAACAGTGTAGGAGGGTTCCCTTTTCTCCACACCCTCTCCAGCATTTATTATTTGTAGACTTTTTGATGATGGCCATTCTGACTGTTATGAGATGATACCTCATTGTAGTTTTGATTTTCATTTCTCTAAAAAATTAGTAATGTTGGGTAAATAGTTTTTGATACTTTGTACCCAAGTTTAGTTTATATTTTTTTTAGCCTCATTTCAAATCACTCTAAATGAACCTTGAAGCAGTCCTTGTGAATGTCAAGTCTAGGAAACAGACACTCTTCTCACTACTTTAAAATTTGCATTTGGGGTGAAGCTGTAGCCAGGCATTTCAATTCAAAAGAATTGCGTAGTACAAGCCTGGCTCTTGACCTCTGGAAATCTAAATTAAATCTCTCAGCTAAGTGTGAACACTGTACACTTCAGGAAATAACCTTGGTGATAAAAGCAGGGAGAACGGAGAGTGGAAATAGAAGTTAGTGAACTGTCTTCCCTCCTTTCCCTCTCTTTCCTTCCTTCCTTCCTTCCTTCCTGTTTTAAACCAGCCATAGCTGGGAATAAATGTTACATGATAGCAGTAAATTGATCATTAATTTATTATTCTAAGAATTCCATTTAGCTTGTGTGATAGCTCAGAGGTTACAGACCTGAACACCCACTCTATCAAAAATTGAACTTTGGTAAAAGAACATTAAAGAAAGAACCTTCCTGGTGTCAATGTTTCCTAGCAACATAGTCTCTCTTGATGTTATTTGACCATAAAGGTTTTTTTCCAGGTTAGTTTCATTAACTGTCTCTCAGTTGGACGTTTTTGGTAAATGTGCTACAATTTGATTTTCAGGAAAGTATTGTCAATGAGTACATGATTTAGTATGGTATGATGGTGGACAGTTTTGGGGTTGAAAGAAGTTGAATATTGGGTCACCCTCTTAGGCAACAGTGAGTGGAAGAAGGATGTTTTTAAAGTACGCTGTAGCAATTGTCTACCATGATGTAGGGGCCAGCCCTGAATGTATCAAATTCAGAGTTATAGGGAGATATTGTTTAGACTCCATCATCTTACCCTTTTCAGCTAAGCTGTGAAGATCATAATTTAAAATATTTAGGTTTGTGAATAGATATAGCTAATTCTGAAAACTGGTAGCTGCAGCAGCCGCTAGCATTTACCTAGGGTTCTCTGATACCAGTATTATCCAAACCCCACCTAACAGGTAATAGGCATAAATGTGTGCTTAATGGAGCAATGAATGGTAGCTATTCTTCTTCTCTTCCTATTAACTAAGCACCTTTTTAACTAAATGCATTGTCTCATTTATTCTTTACACTAACTCGGTGAAAAGGGAGTTACTGTAATACTCTTCTTAAGATGGGTTAACTACATTACAGAGTACTCATTAACTTGCTAAATTGAGGAAGAGGTTGAGCGGGAGTGTGCATCTAGACAGTCCAGCTTGAGGACTCAAGCTCTTAACCATCACATAAGGCTGTCTCTCAGTCTGTAGGATGTAGATTTATGGATTCCACACACAGCCTTCACTCAACAACTAGCAGGCAGACAACCAAGAGACACTAAGTACTTTCCTAGACTTCTCTATACATAACAGTGATTTGGAGTTTGGTGTGAGAAAATTTTGCTATTTAATTATAAAACTATATTAAAGAATTTTAAAGAAAGTATGAGCTTTGTGGGAGAACAGTACGCACACATTCTCAGATCTCTTTACTTCGTATTGATCATTGTGTAAGTAAATTGCATAATATCTGACTGTCTTAGAAAAAGCTTAGAATGGAATCTACTCTTTTAAAGAAGGGCAAGTGGGTTTGGGTTCACATAAATTACCCTGCATAAATTGAATCAATAATTAATAAAAACAATACTAGTAAAACTCCATCAACCAGCAAAGAAAAGCAACAGGGAAGTTTGCCATTTTTCAGGAGTCTTGTGTGGGGCTAAAAAGTCTCCGAAATAACTTGAAAACCCCGATTTGTAAAATGCTTCAATGAGAAATCCCAATGTGTACTATCTGCATGATGGAGACATGCTAAGCTAAGAAATTAGCATTAAAATAAATGTAGGACAACTGGAACCTGCAGGGTTGAACTTAAAGCCCCGTAGGGACACATTCAGAATTTAAACACACAACCTAATGAAATGAACTCACAAATCAATGTAGGAAAATGAGCCATGAGGAGGATGGGTCAGCCACTAGAAAGTCAGAGAATTATCATGTTCTTTTTACCAATAAAAATAGTAATCTCTTGCCATTTTTCCCATGAAAATCCTACTCATTGTTGAGGGAAATCCATGATTTGTGTATTACTTATTCTCTCTCATAGTAATGTTAAGTATAGATACTTAATGCATTGAGTAAATTAAAAGTTATTACTATGTAGATCAAAGATTTCATTTTACAGGGAAAAAATGTCATTCTTGTATGATGTATTTTAGAAGATAATTTTATTCCTATAAATTGAACCCCTATAGATGGATTGAAACCTTTGGGAAAAAAAGTGATAATAAACATCAATTTTGGAGTACGTTCTATGTGCAGGCACACCATATACCAATACATGATGTACTATAATTCCCTTAAAAGTATTATGAAAGTTATTCATGTTACAAATGAGGAACGTAAGCTCAAAATTTTTAAGTCTCTCTGACTTCATAGCCTGTGATAACGATGAACTACTACTAGATAGTTTTGAAATTTGGGGCCTATTAATAATTTTACACTGACATTGTGTAAAATGGCTTTAACTTTTTATTGTTTCACAACACTACAGATTTAGCTCTGAGACACTGATAGATTTATGTTCTCAGAGAAAGCACAAAAAACATACTTCAATAATAATTCTCAGTTACTATGCTTGCCCTGGGCTTCTTTTGCCAATTTCCTGCTTTCTACTAGATTGATTTTGAGAGATTCTCTTTTTTGCAATTTTTGACCTGTGCTTTGAAAATTATATGTTAAATATCTGTTTATTTAGTGGACACAATTTAATTTGACTACTTCTCTTTTAATCATGAAAAATATAAGAATTTTAGGAAACGTTAATGTATATCCCCATCCTTCTCCACCCATCTACCAGATTATTTTTCTCTATTTTCTCCTTATTTTTCTACCCCCACTACATAGCCAGCAAGTTTTTTTTTTTAGATAGTGTGTTTACCAGTTTCTTTCCCCATCATTGCTCCTAACTCCTTCCCTCTGAGTTCAATTTCCTTTTAAATGTGGTACATAGTTTAGTCGTTTTTTTCAGTGAAGGTCTCCTAGTTCTAGACCATGCAGAGTTTTATCTGATGGCATACTGTGTTCAATAATTAGACTCCTGGATAAATTATCTCTACTCCTTTTCCAGAAGGTTATTGCATCGTTAACACATGGGATGCACTATAAGGGGGTAAAGAGTAAAATCCATTCAGGTGCAATTTAAAACTGTCACAAAGAAATAACTGATAAACCGTTTTGTCACAAATAGGATAGAAACCATAGGATACATTTTTGAAAACACATTGTCAGCTAAGTGGTTTGCGAATTGAAATTGGGAAGCCACGTGAAGAGAGGTATAACAATCCTAACTTTTAGTGTGAGTGACTAGGGTAAAAAATTATAAGCAGGAAGAATAGAGAAATCAGGAAGAAAATCAACCTAGTGTGGGGGACGAAGCTGATGAATTAGTGTTAGGTTGTGTTTTAGTGTTTACATGACACACAGCTTGTAATTTGAATTATGTACGTGTGGCCAAAAGATGTTGGAGTTGGAAGTGAAAATTTGGTAATTACTCTCGGAAATATATTAAAGTTCTGGGAAAGGATGTAATGATTACATTTCAGTATATAGGGCAAGTGTAAGGACTTAATGACAGCTATCGATAATCAGTATTTTAACCAGCATCCTCTGAGTCACCTCTTCCCCCCAAGAATTCTGTAGGCTAGCAATTTTCTTTCTTTTTTTTTTTTTTTTTTTTTTTTTTTTGTGGTACGCGGGACTCTCACTGTTGTGACCTCTCCCGTTGCGGAGCACAGGCTCCGGACGCACAGGCTCAGCGGCCATGGCTCATGGGCTCAGCCACTCTGCGGCATGTGGGATCTTCCCAGACTGGGGCACGAACCCGTGTCCCCTGCATCGGCAGGTGGACTCTCAACCACTGCGCCACCAGGGAAGTCCTAGCAATTTTCTTGAACAATCGGGGTGTTACGAAATTGCTTGGAAAACTTATACATGGCATAGTTTTCTACATAAATATGAAAAATGAAGGGAGTATCTTGATGCACTATAATACTTTACTACAGGCCAAATACTTCAGACCTCATATTGTTCTTAGGCAGCCTCAAATGTGTGAATGATTTATTTTCCAAAATATCATCAGTTAATCCACTGGTTGGGACTTGCAACACATTTTTCTGTAGAAACAATATTGTAAATCATGGTTTGTTTCAGAAACTAGTCTATAAAACCCTATTGAAACCATAATATAGCTCTACATCTGAAATTGAAATAATAGGTATAGGGCTTCCCTGGTGGCGCAGTGGCTGAGAGTCCGCCTGCCGATGCAGGGGACACGGGTTCGTGTCCCGGTCCGGGAAGATCCCACATGCCGCGGAGAGGCTGGGCCCTGTGAGCCATGGCCGCTGAGCCTGCGCGTCCAGAACCTGTGCTCCGCAACAGGAGAGGCCACAATGGTGAGAGGCCCGCGTACCGCAAAATAATAATAATAATAATAATAGGTAGAGAAAACATCTTTTTTTCTTTTAAATGCCAAAAATATAATTAATGCCAAAAATATAATTAAGCACATGGGGCAGTCAGAATAATCTTTGGTGGATACAATGATTTTTAAATGTGTTGAGTTAGAGATAAATAAACCAAGTGGAAAACATGCCCTGAATAAGACGAGTTTTTAGATTTTTTATATATATATATATATATATATATATATACATATTTATTGGAGTATAATTGCTTCACAATGCTGTGCTAAGTTTCTGTTGTACAACAAAGTGAATCAGCCATATGCATACATATACCCCCATATCCCCTCCCTCCTGAGCCTCTCTCCAGCTCTATCTCACCCCTCTAAGTCGTTGCAAAGTGCCGAGCTGATCTCCCTGTGCTATGCGGCTGCTTCCCACTAGCTATCTATTTTACATTTGGTAGTGTATATATGTCATTACTACTCTTGCTTCACCCCAGCTTCCCCTTCCCCCATCCCGTGTCCTAACACCATACACAAAAATAAACTCCAAATGGATTAAAGATCTAAACACTATAAAACTCTTAGAGGAAAACATAGGAAAAACACTCTTTGACATAAACCACAGCAAGATTTTTTTTGACCCACCTTCTGGATTAATGAAAATAACAACAAAAATAAACAAATGGGACCTAATTAAACTTAAAAGCTTTTGCACAGCAAAGGAAACCATAAACAAGACGAAAAGACAACCCTCAGAATGGGAGAGAACATTTGCACATGAAACAACGGACCAAAGATCAGTCTCCAAAATGTACAAACTCATGGGGCTCAGTATCAAAAAAACAAACAACCCAATTAAAAAATGGGCGAAGACCTAAATAGACATTTCACCAAAGAAGACATACAGATAGCCAAGAGGCACATGAAAAGGTGCTCAACATCACTAATTATTAGATTTACTTTTGAATGTTGACATGTGAGGAAAATTAAATTTATTTTGGGAGTGATAAAGTAGATGGAGAGATGTGGAGACTAAAGGGAATTCACGAGCAATCTCAAAGTCCTTGAATGTTTATTGTACTTTTCTGTTTATTTAATTGTATTTCAACACTTTTCATTTTTTTCCGCTTGGTATTGGTATATTGCCCACACCAACAATTAGGTTCATTTTAATTATTTGAATTTTAATTGAAGGAAACATTTTTATTTGAAAACACCAAACTTTTGTAACTAACCGCCTCCCCTAATCCTTCATAATTAAAAATTCCTTCTTTATTCTCCCTTGGATTGATTTTCTCTACCTTACTTTTCTGTATTTTCCTTAAGTTTTTTTTATTTTCTCCCTCAGTGGTAGATCCTTCCTGACACATCAGTATTCTCATTTTACATTTACATATTCTTTGTTTGTTCTATTTTGTGTCTCTGGCCAGACCTCAGTTTTTAGCTGAGTCCCAGGTCTTCACACTGTGTCCCTCCCTAAGGCAGGTATCCCTCTATAAGAAACTCAGACTGCTGGCACTTCCCAGTCCCATGTTGAGGTTCCTCCACCCCAGAGGTTTAAACTAAACCATAGGACTTAAGACGTTATGGAGATTCTAGAGACATGCTCTAAGGAATTGGTCATGGGACACTATGGATTCTTACCAAAAATGGCATCATATCTTCAAAACCAAAGAAGTAGATTGGAATGAGAAGGAGACTTCTAAATCAGGTATTGTGGGCATGAAGGGTGGTTCACGAGTGTTTTGAGTCAAAGAGCTAAAATTAATAGATGCCCACCAGGAAACGGGCAGGGTATGGGGAACTTGGGTGGGCATGATAAGAACCTCAACAGCCGCCCACATACTGCCAGCCAGCTAAACACATATCCTAATACGACACAGCCGTAAGAGGATTCTTCTGTTTGGGCATTGATCATACCTTCAGAAAGATTTGTATTCATTTAAATGAAGTTTGGTTAAATAAATTTTCAAAAAAAATAGTTAATGATATTGGGATTCCCCTTCTGAGTTATTAGGTAAAATCAATAATTCAAAGATATAATCCTTCTAATTGAGAATCTGTTAAAGATGATTTGTATTTTCATAAATAATGTATTATTACACTGTCTTCAGGCTAATTAAGTTAATTAGCATATTTAAACATGATAAATGGCAATCAAAATGCCATTTCTACATGTAGACCAGACAAGGAAGCAGGATTTTTTTTTTAATAGGACATACACAAATTACCAGACCATGTTAATGGTAGGGTATTTTTTGTTTTAATTAAGAAATAGATCCTAGAGAATGGATGATTTCTGTAGGCTTTCACAGAAGTATTTATTAAAAATATCCTAGTTTAGTTTTCATGTTTTATGGGGATAGTTTAAGAATTTTAAGAAGCGAAAAACCCCGGCTATGTAATACTGCCGATAGGAAAGGGTGTGCTCGTGGTCTTTGTGATCTCTGGACAATAAACTTTGTTTGGAAGTAGTCAGGGACTTTTGTCTATTTTGTTCACAGATGGATCCCAAGCATCAGGAATTGGGCTTGATAAAGAGAGGTACTCAAATATTCACTTACTAAATGAAAGGGGGTTTTTAAGGAAAAATAATGTAATCTAAGTAAGGGATGTTTTGTGGCTTGTTTCTGGCTGTAAACAAACTATATGTTTCTAAGATAGCACTGGTTATAGTCAACGAATTTGCCTAAGGGAACAAGACAGGAGTCACAATGTCTTTACAACCTAGTCTCAGAAGTCACACACTGTCATTTCCACAATTACCCATGGTTATATAGGCCAGCACTCTTCAATGTGAGAGGGGGCTACACAAAGGTCTGTCAGGCTAGAACTCAGTAAATACAAGAGGATGGAGAGTGGGGTCATTTTGGAGGCTGGCTGCCACAGGGACATCCTGATATCCACTCCCAGCTTAAACGTCATTGATGTAAATGCTAAGTGTTCTCATTTGCTCATATATATTCAGGAGTTCCTCCTTCCCAGCTGAAAAAAAAAAAAAATTCAAACTGTAAAGCTCGCATATTACTCTGAGCTGTTGGCACTGACCAACTTTGACATCCCTACTCATACAGTTCCTCTCCAGTTAGCATCTGTGTATGTTCTGGATTGTAATCCTCCTTCTTTCTGTACTTGCTCCCACGATGATGCTCTTTCTTCTGTTTTCAGTCTCACCCTCTCACTGCATCATCCAATCAGCTTTTTCAATCTTTTAAAACTCCTTTATCTATGTAATTTCTTGCTTTAGTTACCACCTCTTCACTTGGCTTTTCCCTTCACAGTAAAACTTCTTAAGAAGTTGTTATTCTTGCTCTCATTTCTTCAACTTATATTCACTCCTCAGCCAACTCGTATTCACCTTCCCAAAACTCCACTACATCTTCTCTTGGAAAGGTTACCAGTTTCATCTCTCCAAAGCCAATTAGCACTTTTCTAGGCCCAAATTGCTTGGCAGTTCAGCAGTATTTGACATCTGTGGCCATCCATGCTTAGAAACACTTTCTTTTCCTTGTCTTAGCTTATGGGATACTGTACCTTCATGGTTATACTCTTAACTTCTCCATCTTTTCCTCTTCATATCTTTTCCTAACTCTTCTTCCAGGATCTTTGCCTCCTTATTCTCATTATTCAAGTCTCCTTATGTTATCTTGTTCTTCATATAGCTTTAAATGTTGACTGTTTTGTTCCTTGTCTCACATCAAATGACTTAATGAATTGAATTTCCAATAAGTTTAACATACACAAATTAACTTTGATTTTGGTGCATGCTTTTAAGTTCCCTGATTTTATAATAGCTTCGTGTGTATATGACTTATGTTTCCCAGAGTGGTTGTAAATAGAGTTTCAAAAATGCATTTTACACTTTTATATTTGTTATGACACATAACACAATGAGAGGGAACTATTTGGTGCTTAATACCCATTGAAATCAAATAATATATCAATATGACAGGACAAGTACACCCTATAAAATAAAGGCTATCTCAATTCTAGGCAGTGAACCAAATTTACTTCTAAGTGAAGTTGTTAATTAACCTTACTGTAATAATTCACATGAGCACAAATATCTAACACTGTAACTTAAGTAAGCATACATAGCACATCTAAATGGATAGAATATGCTTTAAGAAATATCCTCAGATGAATACAAGATGCTTTTTCTAGACTGACATCATTCATTTTTGTGTATGATTTGTATAGTTGCTGAGTGCTATTTTTACTCATTCCTTTACCACAGTGTAGAGTGTAGAGATCTCAATTCAGAGTGGCTGTATATAGATACAGATATAAAGTGTATATGTAATATATAATTTATATCTAATATATAGTGTACATACATCATACATGTGTGTATATGTTAGATATATGTATATACGTAATGTAACATGTATTATGTTACATATCACATCATGTAAATATGTGATGTAGTGGAAATACCATTTCCTTATCTTTCAACAAATAGTTACTGAGTACCTGTAGTGTGCGTGGCACTGGGGTTACAACAGCAAACACATGCATAGACCCCCCTGCACTATGGATTCACTTCTCTTAAGGCAAACATACTAACCTATGAAAGGTCTTAACAACTTTGTATTCGTGAACTCCTGTGAGTTCATCATAAAGAATGCAAAATCTTAGTATAAATGTAGATCTCCAAAAATAACTATGTGCTGATAAGCTATTGTTATATTTGAGCTTAGGAGATAGATATATTCAGCTAGCCATCTAGTAACCTAGTTAGCTAAATGACATAGATAGATGGCTAGGTAGATGGATAAAATACACACCACTCGCCCCACCTCACTGCCACACACACGTACGCATTGCTTTCAAACATAAATGCCATGGTTTAGAAGATTCTAAACTAAAAATAGTTAAAGGTTATATTTTTCAGCCTAATATACTACTTCTAGGTATGACTTTGGGAATATAGATATACATTTTTTTTCTTACATAGAGGAGAAGACATCTTCTCTATGTGACTCTGAAAGAAACTTTTGCTTGTGTTTAATGTATAGAATAAGGCAAGTCCTCATTTTGTAGGAATTTCAATAATCAGAATTGTATCTGTTACTTTCACTGCCCTTTATTAAGTGGAAGAATACAAGTTTTAATATTCATTGTTATCTTTTCCTGTCACCATAGACGTTTCTGATGGCTCTGTCTGCATGTATGTGTGTGTGTGTGTGTGTGTGTGTGTGTGTGTGTGTGTGTGTGTGTTAAACCTAGAATTTGTTATACACTATGTTCCAGAAACTCTGCTAATAAGAGGCAGCATCTGAACCCTGGCTCTCTAATGCATTCTGGTGCTAAGCACTGACATTATAATCCTGGCTTTGGAGATGTGTAAAGAAACTCACTAACTTAAATAGGGAATAATAAGTAATACCTAATTCACCTGAAGTCATTGTAGGACAAGACAGGCAATCGTAAAAGAGAGCACTTTTAATTCTTGATTAGAGGCCACAGTGAAATGAGTACAAGATATTACAGACACCAAAGTCCTATAATTACTGTGTCCCTGGGTAATTACTCCAGAAGTAGAGAATGTTTAAAAGCTTTGCGCACTGACGAGTATAAGAAAGAAACACATTTTATGACTGCAAATCTGACCAAATGCAGCAATGATTAATTACTGCTCTAGTTAAAATATCCTGTATAATCCACTAAAATTAATATAGCTAAAAATACCATTTATGCTTTTTCTACTATCGGAGTGCCAGCTTGTCAGTAAGAAAGAATATTTTGGTAATTCATCCTATCCATCTCTAGTCTTCAATGACAGATTGTTATGGCATTTTTTTTTTTGGACCGCGACAGGGTTAAAACCCTTAACTTGAAAGACATGTCCAGCGTTTGGCTTAGAGACAGGGATTTCAAAGACCAGAGCCAAGGTTAGAGTGCTCGTGCCAAGAAGAAGGGTGGAAGGAGCATATGACTGGACCCATCTGTAGCAAACTGCCTTTGATGATGCGACAAAAAATAATGAAAACACAGCAAAGAACAGTGAATGATTCCAGTCATGAACAAAATCCTCTGGAAGACCGATAAAGATACTAGTGCAGAACACATAACATTTCTTCCAGGAAGAAATTTTGAAAAGGAAAATCCATTTCTTTAACTTTTAAAGTCTTATGGCTTCTCTGTGGGCTCCGTCACATTTACATTCTCTCCTAACCTCATGTTGGCACTAATAATATTCATTAAAATTGACGGTGAAGCCCTGAGATGGAATGTCACTCTGCAGTATCTTTGCAATTTTATGATCAATAAAATACCCTTATTCCAGAACATAGTAATCAATGTCTGAGAAATGCATTTCAAACAAAACAATAATAAAAGTATTAGCAAGATAAATATCTTTTAGATGTTAAAAATGCCATATGCAAAAAATAAACACAGCAACACATAGGATAGCTACAATTTTTCGAGAAGTCATGAAACGAAAGCTTGAGGGCTTATGAGCCAGCCTGCTAGAGAGAATTTAAGAATGACAAAGATAATTATAACCCCATAATATCTGTGCATAGTGTAGTAATTGCTTTCTGGCTCCAAAGCTATAGGTTCAGAGTGAAATGTACCAAATGAGAATTGCATTGTTTTATACCTAGTGATGAGATGTAGCATATTCTGGATCTATGGTTTATTGGAACAATATAAAATAGTTAATGCATTATATAATCTTCTAAGCCAGATTTCACTTTCTCTCTAGATTGCTTTCCTAAGTTTATTCATCTGGATTTCCATTTTCCTTTCCATGTGGGAAGTTTATGAAGCCTCACTAATTGGGCTGGACATTTCTAAAATGCAAAGTGCAGACTAATGATAGCATTTTCATTCTTCACTCGTGTGCTCCAAGAAGGCCCCCAGGAGAAGTAGTTTGGGTCTGCACTCACTTTCTGTCCCGCTTTTGGGCAATTCCATCACTAATCAGGCTATGCTCCTACTGGTAGTGTTTGTAGCTAATCCACTCCTGAGAGTGGAGCCCATAATGAGATTCTTGAGACCGTGCAGTGCTCACTCTGCACTCATGGCTACCTGGGCCATGCTGTCAGGTTGGAAGATGCCCCTTAGAATGGAAAGACTGAGATTTGACAAAAAAAAAAAGTACTCATTCCAATTGAAGAAGTTTTGTGAAGCCTAATAATTGCTGTATGAGGTTCAGCTAAATCTGGCTTAGAATATTTTATAAAGTTGTAATTGTTTATACTCTTCCAACAAAGCACAGATATAGATATTGTGTATTCTCACCATTTCATAGTAAAATGAAATTTACTTAGTTTTACTAAGTAAAACTGTTTCTTCGGGAGATAAAAATTTACTACTACTCTAGGCACAAATATCATAATAATTATTTTTGTTATCTTTAAGGTAGTTTAACTCAAATGATCATGATTTAGGAGTAATAGGGTTTCAAGTTAATATGATACTAAAATCACAAAAAAATGACCCTACAGTGAAGTTCTCTATGCAAATGGTGACGCTAACGTTTAAACTAAGTGCAGTAAGCATTGAGTCATTCTGCCTGCAAGAAGTACAGTACATGTGGCACTTTGAGTGTCCATGGAAGAATATCAGAGTATTGAGGGACTCTAGTGGCAGGTCATCAGGCTTTTAGAGAGATGAGACAACTAACCTTGGTGTCAGTAATGAAAGGAGGAGAAATCGGGTTGAGGCCTGGGGTGGAAGGCTGTGTGTTCCTCCCGCACGTGATGTGAAGAGCCTAGCTATTAACAAGGCTGAAAAAGCCTTGCAGCTTCATGTCACCCTGAAGCACTTCCTTCTGTCATTCATGGGGGCCAGGATGCAGTCAGCATAAGGATGACCATTCTAACAATGAACACAGTTTGACATAGGAACAGGATGAAAAATAAGCGTGAAATGAGATGATTATGTCATGTGAATCATTTATGTTGGGCATTCATCTAACAGGGATGACATAAAAATATGGATGAAACCAATCACAGAAGAGACTGATGTACAGCCAAAAGAAAACAAGAAAAGCAATTTGTTTAGAATATACAGTCAGTTACATCAATTGATCCAAGAGTTGGGAAATCTAGCTCATATTTCTGGAATGATGACAATTGTTCCTTAATGTAATATTAACTGATTTCAACTCAAATAAAACTAAAAAAAGAGACATCACTGACTGTCCTACACAGAAACATACATTATCATGAGGTTTGCCTCTTTACTTGGGACACTTCAAAAACCAGAGCTCTCACTTTCAGTGCCACAATTAAAATATTACAGAAAGGTATTTGCTGCTTTTGTGAAATGGACAGTTCACCATAATCTACTTTTGTACTCAGAAACTGCCCCAATTGTGTTGGCTTTAAGTATTAACATTTGCTTTAAAAATCACATTAGTTCTTGCTCTCTGAGTCTTGAAATGGCCTTCATCCAAAAGTGATAAAATTCTGAGCTGAGTTTGCTTGGCAGCCAATACCAGCCACCAGATCAACATCAGGTACCAGAGAAGTCTGGGTCTCTAAAAGGATGGCTCATTAAGACTGAATGTCAAGAGATTCAAAGAAATAAAATTTGAAACATAATGCAACAAAGTGTAAGAGGTTAGGATTGGAACGGGGGGACCACTTTTCCAAAAAGCATAGGAATGGTTGACCTGAATGATTTTCAGCTCTGTCTTCTTACATATTGTAGTTGTATATTTAATCACATCATTAAAAAAAAATCATTGGGGGCTATTTCCTCCCTATCTTTTCATCTGCCAGAGGGGCTTTGCAAGACAGTGGTGAGCTGCCCTTAAACAGCTAATGACAATGTGAAGTAAACCCCAGCCCTTTCAATTAGTCTTTAAAAATCAGTCTTGCCCCGCCCCCCCAACAGGCAGTAGAGTTGACAGGTGCGGAATTTGCCTCTGTGCCATCTTGCTGTTGGCTGCTATCCGTGCCATAGTTGGAATCTGAATCTTGAACTTTCTGAGGAGAGCATCTGAGCTTCAGAGTTCCTATCAGCTGCAAAATAAATAAATAAGAAATTAGAGGACCTTCGAGATGGCGGAGGAGTAAGACATGGAGATTACCTTCCTCCCCACAAATACATCAAAAATACATCTGCACGTGGAACAGCTCCTACAGAACACCTACCGAACGCTGGCAGAAGACCTCAGACTTCCCAGAAGGCAAGAAACCCCCCACATACCTGGGTAGGGCAAAAGAAAAAAGAATAAACAGAGACAAAAGGATAGGGACGGTACCTGCACCAGTGGGAGGGAACTGTGAAGGAAGAAAGGTTTCCACACACTAGGAAGCCCCTTCGCGGGCGGAGACTGCTGGTGGCAGAGGGGGGAAGCTTCGGGGCCGTGGAGTAGAGCGCAACAACAGGGGTGCGGGGGACAAAGTGGAGAGATTCCCGCACAGGAGATCAGGGCCAACCGGCACTCACCAGTCCGAGAGGCTTGTCTGCTCACCCGCCGGGGAGGTGGGGGCTGAGAGCTAAGGCTCAGGCTTCAGAGGTCAGATCCCAGGGAGAGGACTGGGGTTGGCTGCATGAACACAGCCTGAAGGGTGCTAGTGCGCCACAGCTATCCGGGAGGGAGTCCAGGGAAAAGTCTGGAACTGCCTAAGAGGCAAGAGAACATTGTTTCCTGGTGCGCGAGGAGAGGGGATTAAGAGTGCTGCTAAAGGAGCTCCAGAGACAGGTGTGAGCCGCAGCTATCAGCACGGACCCCAGAGACGGGCATGAGATGCTAAGGCTGCTGCTGCAGCCACCAAGGGACCTGTGTTCAAGCACAGGTCACTATCCACACCTCCCCTCCTGGGAGCCTGTGCAGCCCACCACTGCCAGGGTCCCGTGATCCAGGGACAACTTCCCCGGGAGAACGCACGGTGCGCCTCAGGCTGGTGCATTGTCATGCCGCCTCTGCCGCCACAGGCCCGCCCCACATCCATACCCCTCCCTCCCCCTGGCCTGAGTGAGCCAGAGCCCCCTAATCAGCTGCTCCTTTAACCCCCTCCTGTCTGGGCGAAGAAGAGACGCCAGAGAGCGACCTACATGCAGAGGCAGGGCCAAATCCAAAGCTGAACTCCAGGAGCTGTGTGAACAGAGAGAAAGGGAATTTTCTCCGTGCAGCCTCAGAAGCAGCATATTAAATCCCCACAGTCAACTTGATGTAGCCTGCGTCTGTGGAATACCTGAATAGACAACGAATCATACCAAAACTGAGGAGGTGGACTTTGGGAGCAACTGTAGACTTAGGGTTTGCTGTATGCAACTGACTAGTTTCTGATTTATATGTTTATCTTAGTTTAGTTTTTGGTGCTTTTTATCATTGGTGGATTTGTTTATTAGTTTGGTTGCTTTCTTTTTTTATTACTTTTTTAATTTAAATAATTATTTAAATTTTTTTATTTTAATAACTTTATTTTATTTTTCTTTCTTTCTTCTTTTTGTTCTCCCCTTTCTTCTGAGCTGTGAGCTGTGTGGCTGACAGGAACTTGGTGCTCCAGCTGGGTGTCAGGCCTGAGCCTCTGAGGTGGGAGAGCCAAGTTCAGGACACTGGACTACCAGAGACTTCCTAGCCCCACATACTATCAATTGACTAGAGCACTCCCAGAGATCTCTGTCTCAGTGCTAAGACCCAGCTCCACTCAATGACCAGCAAGCTCCAGTGCTGGACATCCCATGCCAAACGACTAGCAAGGCAGGAACACAGCCCCACCCATTAGCAGAGAGGCTGCCTAAAATCATAATAAGTTCATAGACACACCAAAACACACCACCAGACGCGATCCTGCCCACCAGAAAGACAAGATCCAACTTCATCCACCAGAACACAGGCACTAGTCCCCTCCACCAGGATGCCTACACAACCCACTGAACCAACTTTACCCACTGGGGGCAGACACCAAAAACAACGGGAACTACGAACCTGTGGCCTGCAAAAAGGGAACCCCAAACACAGTGAGTTAAGCAAAATGAGAAGACAGAGAAATATGCAGCAGATGAAGGAACGAGGTGAAAACCCACCAGACCAAACAAATGAAGAGGAAATAGGCAGTCTACCTGGAAAAGAATTCAGAGTAATGATAGCAAACATGATCCCAAATCCTGGAAATAGAATGGAGAAAATACAAGAAACGTTTAAAAAGGACCTGGAAGAACTAAAGAGCAAACAAACAATGATGAACAACACAATAAATGAAGTTCACATTTTTCTAGAAGGAATCAATGGCAGAATAACTGAGGCACAAGAATGGATAAGTGACCTGGAAGATAAAATAGTGGCAATAACTAGCACAGAGCAGAATAAAGAAAAAAGAATGGAAAGAATTGAGGACAGTCTCAGAGACCTCTGAGACAACATTAAATGCAACAACATTTGAAATATAGCAGTCCCAGAAGAAGAAGAGAAAAAGAAACAGACTGAGAAAATATTTGAAAAAATTATAGTTGAGAACTTCCCTAATATGGGAAAGGAAATAGTCAATCAAGTCCAGGAAGCACAGAGAATCGCATACAGGATAAATCCAAGGAGAAACACGCCAAGACACATTAATCAAACTATCAAAAATTAAATCCAAAGAAAAAATATTAAAAGCAGCAAGGGAAAGGAAACAAATAACATACAAGGGAATCTCCATAAGGTTACCAGCTGATCTTTCAGCAGAAACTCTGCAAGCCAGAAGGGAGTGGCAGGACATATTTAAAGTGATGAAAGGGAAAAACCTACAGTCAAGGTTACTCTACCCAGCAAGGATCTCATTCAGATTCGATGGAGAAACCAAAAGCTTTACAGACAAGCAAAAGTTAAGAGAATTCAGCACCACCAAACCAGCTTTACAACAAATGCTAAAGGAACTTCTCTAGGCAGGAAACACAAGAGAAGGTAAAGACCTACAAAAACAAACATGAAACAATTAAGAAAATTGTAATAAGAACATACATATAATTAATTACCTTAAATGTAAATGGATTAAATCCTCCAACCAAAAGACATACACTGGCTGAATAATACAAAAACAAGACCCGTATATATGCTGTCTATAAGAGACCCACTTCAGACCTAGGGACGCATAAAGACTGAAAGTGAAGGGATGGAAAAAGATATTCCATGCAAAGGGAAATCAAAAGAAAGCTGGAATAGCAATTCTCATATCAGACAAAATAGACTTTAAATTAAGACTATTACAAGAGACAAAGAAGAACACTACATAATGATCAAGGGGTCAATCCAAGAAGAAGATATAACAACTGTAAATATTTATGCACCCAACAGAGGAGCACCTCAATATATACAGCAAATGCTAGCAGCCATAAAAGGGGAAAATGTGAATAACACAATAATTGTAGGGGACTTTAACACCAACTTTCACCAATGGACAGATCATCCAAAATGAAAATAAGGAAACACAAGCTTTAAATGATACATTAAACAAGATGTTCTTAATTGATATCTATAGGACATTCCATCCAAAACCAACAGAATACACTTTCTTCTTAAGTGCTCATGGAACATTCTCCAGGATAGATCATATCTTGAGTCACAAATCAAGCATTGGTAAACTTAAGCAAACTGAAATCATATCACGTAGTTTTTCCAACCACAACGCTATGACACTAGATGTCAATTACAGGAAAAACACTATAAAAAAATATAAACCAAATGGAGGCTAAACAATACAGTACTAAATAACCAAGAGATCACTGAAGAAATCAAAGAGAAAATCAAAAAATACCTAGAAACAAATGACAATGAAAACACAACAGCCCAAAACCTATGGGAGGCAGCAAAAGCAGTTCTAAGAGGGAAGTTTATAGCAATACAATCCTACCTCAAGAAACAAGAAAAATCTCAAGTAGACAACCTAACCTTACACCTAAAGCAATTAGAGAAAGAAGAACAACAAAAAAACCCCAAAGTTAGCAGAAGGAAAGAAATCATAAAGATCAGATCAGAAATAAGTGAAAAAGGAATGAAGGAAACGATAGCAATGATCAATAAAACTAAAAGCTTGTTCTTTGAGAAGATAAACAAAATTGATAAACCATTAGCCAGACTCATCAAGAAAAAGAGATTTGAGAAGACTCAAATCAATAGAATTAGAAATGAAAAAGAGGTAACAACTGACACTGCAGAAATGCAAAGGATCATGAGAGATTACTACAAGCAACTATATGCCAATAAAATGGACAACCTGGAAGAAATGGACAAATTCTTAGAAAAGCACAACCTTCCAAGACTGAACGAGGAAGAAATAGAAAATATAAACAGACCAATCACAAGCACTGAAATTGAGGCTGTGATTAAAAATCTTCCAACAAACCAAAGCCCAGGACCAGATGGCTTCACATGCAAATTCTATCAAACATTAGAGAGGAGCTAACACCTATCTTTCTCAAACTCTTCCAAAATATAGCAGAGGGAGGAACACTCCCAAACTCATTATACAAGGCCACCATCACCCTGATACCAAAACCAGAATAAGATGTCACAGAAAAGGAAAACTACAGGTCAGTATCACTGATGAACATAGACGCAAAAATCCTGAACAAAGTCCTAGCATACAGAATCCAGCATCACATTAAAAGGATCATACACCATGATCAAGTGGGGTTTATCCCAGGAAGGCAAGGATTCTTCAATATACACCAATCAACCAATACAATACACCATATTAACAAATTGAAGGAGAAAAACAATATGATAATCTCAACAGATGCAGAAAAAGCTTCTGACAAAATTCCATACCAATTTGTGATAAAAACTCTCCAGAAAGTAGGCATAGAGGGAGCTTACCTCAACATAAGAAAGGCAATATATGACAAAAGCACAGCCAACATCATTCTCAATGGTGAAAAGCTGAAACCATTTCCACTAAGATCAGGAACAAGACAAGGTTGCCCACTCTCACCACTGTTATTCAACATAGTTTTGGAAGTCCTAGCCACAGCAATCAGAGAAGAAAAAGAAATAAAAGGAATCCAAATCAGAAAAGAAGAAGTAAAACTGTCACTATTTGCAGATGACATGATACTATACATAGAGAATCCTAAAGATGCTACCAGAAAACTACTAGAGCTAATCCATGAATTTGGTAAAGTAGCAGAATACAGAATTAATGTACAGAAATCTTTTACATGTCTTCACACTAATGATGAAAATCTGAAATAAATTAAGGAAGCACTCCTTCTTACCATTGCAACAGAAAGAATAAATTACCTAGGAATAAACCTACCTAAGGAGACAAAAGCCCTGTATGCAGAAAACTATAAGACACTGATGAAAGAAATTAAAGGTGATACAAAGAGATGGAGAGATATACCATGTTCTTGGATTGAAAGAATCAACAATGTGAAAATGACTATATTACCCAAAGCAATCTACAGATTCAACGCAATCCCTATCAATCTACCAATAGCATTTTTCATAGAACTAGAACAAAATATTGCACAATTTGTATGGAAACACAAAAGACCCCAAACAGCCAAAGCAATCTTCAGGAATAGAAACTGAGCTGGAGGAATCAGGCTCCTGAACTTCAGACTATACTACAAAGCTACAGTAATCAAGATAGTATGGTACTGGCACAAAAACAGAAATATAGATCAATGGAACAGGATAGAAAGGCAAGAGATAAACCCATGCACGTATGGTTACCTTTTCATTGATAAAGGAGGCAAGAGTATAAAATGGAGAAAAGACAGCCTCTTCAATAAGTGGTGCTGGGTAAACTGGACAGCTACATGTAAAAGAATGAAATTAGAACCCTCCCTAATACCATACACAAAAATAAAATGGATTAAAGACCTAAATATAAGGCCAGACACTATAAAACTCTTAGAGGAAAACATAGGCGGAACACTCTGACATAAATCACAGCAAGATCCTTTTTGACCCACCCCCTAGTGAAATGGAAATAAATACAAAAATAAAGAAATGGGACCTAATGAACCTTACAAGCTTTTGCACAGCAAAGGAAACCATAAACAAGATGAAAAGACACCCGTCAGAATAGCAGAAAATATTTGCAAACAAAGCAACTGACAAAGCATTAATCTCTAAAATATAGAAGCAGTGTATGCAGCTCAATATCAAAGAAACAAACAACCCAATCCAAAAATGGTCAGAAGTCCTAAACAGACATTTCTCCAAAGAAGATATACAGATTGCCAACAAACACATGAAAAGATGCTCAACATCACTATCTTTAGAGAAACGCAAATCAAAACTACAATGAGGTATCACCTCACACTGGTCAGAATGGCCATCATCAAAAAATCTACAAATAATAAATGCTGGAGTGGGTGTGGAGGAAAGGGAACCCTCTTGCGCTATTGGTGGGAATGTAAATTGATACAGCGACTATGGAGAACACTATGGGGGTTCCTTAAAAATAGAACTACCATATGACCCAGCCATCCCACTACTGGGCATATACCCTGAAAAAACCGTAATTCAAAAAGAGTCATGTACCACAATGTTCATTGCAGCACTATTTACAATAGCCAGGACATGGAAGCAACCTAAGTGTCCATTGACAGATGAATGGATAAAGAAGATGTGACACAATACAATGGAATATTACTCAGCCTTAAAAAGAAATGAAATTGAGTTATTTGTAGTGAGGTGGATGGACCTAGAGTGTGTCATACAGAGTGAAGTACGTCAGAAAGAGAAAAAAAAATACCATATGCTAACACATATATATGGAATCTAGGGGGAAAAAAAAAGGTTCTGAAGAATCTAGGGGCAGGACAGGAATAAGATGCAGACGTAGAAAATGGACTTGAGAACACGGGGAGGGGGAAGGGTAAGCTGGGATGAAGTGAGAGAATGGCATTGACATGTATACACTACCAAATGTAAAATAGATAGCTAGTGGGAAGCAGTCGCATAGCACAGGGAGATCAGCTACGTGCTTTGTGACCACATAGGGGGATGGGGTAGGGAGGGTGGGAGGGAGACTCAAGAGAGAGGGGATATGGAGATATATGTATAGCTGGTTCACTTTGTTATACAGCAGCAACTAACACAACAATGTAAAGCAATTATACCCCAATCAAGATGTCAAGAAAAAATTAGTCTTTTCCTTATTCTTAGCCTAATAGTAGAGGTTTGGCTGTTTATTTTGATTTTTACCTCAGTTTTTACTTCACCTTTTATTCATGATTTCTTCCTTCTTCCCTTTATTGTTAGTTAGTGCCTCCCCCTGTGGAAAGAAAGAATGGCTTCTAGTGACTCTCAAGAAATAGTAGCATTGAATAAGTTATGGTAGATATACATATGTGTGTGTATATATACTCAGTATGGTGTTATGTGTATGTACATGTATGTGTATACATACGTATCTACATGTGTATATATATATATATATATATATATATATATACATTTTTTTTTTAAACTAGAGGTTGACAAGTGTGGAATCAGAAAAAGGGTGTGATTGTTGTTGGTGGGTTGTCGTGAACTGCAAGGGTGAATCAAAAAATGAATGCATCTGGGCTTCCCTGGTGGCACAGTGGTTTAGAGTCCGCCTGCCGATGCAGGGGACACGGGTTCGTGATCCGGTCCAGGAAGATCCAACATGCCGCGGAGCGGCTGGGTCCGTGAGCCATGGCCGCTGAGCCTGCGCGTCCGGAGCCTGTGCTCCGCAACGGGAGAGGCCACGGCAGTGAGAGGCCCGCGTACTGCAAAAAAAAAAAAAAAAAAAGAATGATTCTGTGCCTTTTCTGTCTATTGTGTAAGAAGTGCTCCATACATTGTCCTGAGTTGCTTAGAACTGGAGAGGGAAATAAGAGGGAAAAGACCTTCAGTGGGTATTTGGCTCTACTTCTTGAGAGGACAGATGGATTTTATGTGGAGACTCTGTGGTCCTGGGCATTGTGGAGTGGGATGATTGCAGAGAAACTGTTTGTCCTTAGAGTCTCCTTTGAGCCACAAGCTACCAGCCCATTCATTAGTCTCCCCTCCCCACCAAATCCTAGGGCACTAATCTAATTCTTGAGTATGAAGATGTATATATATATTTTTTCTTATTTTTATTTTTCTTCATCTCACTCCCAAAACATCTCACTGAAAATAAATAGGGTGAGAGATGTTACTGTTTAAACAATTATGATTTATATTTTTAAAATATATTTTTAATTTACTAGAGATCTTATTAATAAAATATTCATGTATGAACATATATTGGTAAAATGTGAATGTCTTCTATGTCAGACATTGTGTTAGATGCTTCAAGCACTTGATCTCCAATCCTTACAAAAGAGTGCAAGGTTAATGTGATAGTTTTCAGATGAGGAAAATGAGGCTCGTAGTGGTTGAAAAACGTACCTAATTAGTACAGATCTGGGTTATTTCCATTATACTCCATTCTGCTCAGAATAAAGTAAGTATAGATAAGTCAAGTTTGAAAATAGAGATTTTAATTCATTTATCACTTACCATGTGGTTTAAGGGATAGGAAGTACCTCCAGAAAGCAGCACTGTCCTCCCATCCAAACCTCATTCTTGGAAGTTGTGACATTCTTTACTGCTAAGCCCACAAGCAGTTTTGGAAGACTTCTTTTCATAGATGAGAGGAAATTCTAGACCCTCAAATCTATGGATAGAATTTTATGTTTTTTTCATCCTTTTAAATATGTTCTCCCTTTTCTAATTACCCTCCTCTTTTAGATCGTGTGTGTGTTTGCAGCTTCTTTTTACTAACAGGTGCGGCTACGAGGAGTATCTGCGGCCAACGTCTAGGTCAGTGTACTAGGATTTGCCCAATTTTGACCGCATGAGTTTTCCCTTAACCACGTTTTTATCACTTAGTTTCATCTTGTTATACTCTAGTATCCCCACCTTTCATCCTTGGAACAAGGACATGAATAAATAAATGCAATAATTATTTCTTATTCTTGTCCTTAGTAAACTTCTTACCATTTATTGCTGAGTAATTAATCCGCCATTCATAGGCATTTGGGTCTCGGTACTATTGTCTGAGGCTTCAAGGGACATGCACAGCTCTTTATATTAAACCTTAATGAGCATGTCTCTCATATTTTTATATGCATAATAAATTGAAGGGCTAAACCAAATCAAACTTTCATTTTTTAGTTCTTACCCTGGCATTTCAGCAGTTAAAATGTCCAGATAATAAATTATAGACTGAGTGTTGTTATTACCTTTTATTTAGTTTTGTGTGTGTGTGTGTGGTACACGGGCCTCTCACTGTTGTGGCCTCTCCCGTTGCAGACCACAGGCCCCGGACGCGCAGGCTCAGTGGCCATGGCTCACGGGCCCAGCCGCTCCACGGCATGTGGGATCTTCCCGGACCGAGGCACGAACCCGTGTCCCCTGCATCGTCAGGTGGACTCTCAACCACTGCACCACCAGGGAAGCCCTGTTATTACCTTTTTAAAGAGAAATATTCCATTTGGCTTAGCAGAGGCTTAAACCATGCGGCATTAGGCCTCTTGTTAGCGTGGCTTTCCTGTTCCAGGTAGCAGGTGGTGGCGTGAGCATTAGATTCAGACAAGTCTGAGTCCAACCTCTGCTCTATCCTTACATTTCTTGGTATGTGTTCTCAGTCTCAAGAGTCCTAAGTACTCTGAGCCTCAGTTTTCTTATTTATAAAATGGATTCATAATAGGTACTTTTCAGGATTGTTATGAGCATCATAGAGACTGTATCAAGACCCCAGTGTAATTGTAGCTCCTATATTAATATTATTATAATTTATATGCAGTACATGCACGTGAAAGCCAAAGAGGATCAGTTATTTTATGATTTATTGAGCATCTTCTATATAAGACAAATTGTACTAGGCATCTTTGATAGAGGAACACAGAGAAATAAGACATGGAATTTCCCATGAATGAGTTCATCCCCAAAAGATACATATGTATACTACATAGAACCATACACATACATGTGCAAGATGGCCACATATCAGATCACATACAATAACTTCCTGAACTAGAAACATCAGGAGCTCACCACCTGTCGAGAAGCTCCGACCAGTGTCAAGTGTTCTAGGTCAATGTCCCCCCCTTGTGGACAGAATAAAGAACAGTTTGACCTAATAGCACTTTGCATTACTACCTTCATGTCTTCTTCAGGTAGGGAGAGAGAGCCTTTGGGAGATGAAGTGCTGGTGATTAGGAGGTGAGTGGATGGACAGTCTCTAAAAGTTTTACCTACTTTTCACTGCATGCTACATTCTTTGTTAATTTCCTCAAAGGTATTCCTTCTTTATAAAGCACAAGCAATATGTTTACCTGCTTCCAGCAACACCTCGGAAAACATTTCTTTACTTGAAATTGCTCTAATTCTGAATTCTTTAACTCTGAAATACTAATCTCTGAATACTACCTTTTGTTACTTTATTTCTCAAATTACTAATTATCTTCTATCTCATGGTGACCCCCAATCCTCCTTATTCTCTTAATCTCTGCCTCTTCTTTGTCATGGTCACAGCCATTATCCCCATCATAAGGGCTATCATTTCCCATGTGGTAGATGATCTTCAAAATCCTTTACATATACTTTACGTACTCTTTTAATCATCACAGCCCTATGAATTAGGTGCTACCGGTTCACACACTACCCTACCTATAAATTCAAAATATAAAAAGCTCTGAAATTTTTAAAAAAACGTTTTAGCTCACTCAACATGAAAACCTGCTACAAACTGACATGAGGCTATTGGTAGTCTTTATTTATCCCATTGAAGGTAAATGGTCATATATTTTACTTCCAAAGTATTCATATATTTTATTAGGGAATTGATAGTATAAACTTGCTGGATATACACCTAAAATATAGTATGTGACCCATAATATCTGCCTAAATTTTGAAAAATTCTGAATTAAAAAATCTCATTTTTTGTCATAGAGGTTTGAAATAAAGGGTTGTGAATGAGTTTTGCTGTCATCTCCATTTCACAGCTAAGGAAACAGAGGCTGGAATAAATTGAGTGATTGCCCAAAGTCACCCACTAGCAAGTGACACAGCTAAGATTCAGAGTCACTCTGTATGTAGAGGCTGATTTCTAAGCATGTGCCTTCTTCTGACAAATGCTGTAGCCCTAAGTTTTCTCAGCTCTGCTTTACACACTTTACATCCACATTTTCCACAATCTTTATCTTATTTCTAGTTTTTGCTTTTGGACTACTGAGAAAGCTGTGTATTATATTGATCAGTTCCATTAAGAATTTGATTTACAATTTCAACTAGATCTTCAGTGCAGCCCCGTATGTCTCCCATTCATTCCATAGAAATATCTACTCTTAGAGCCCTCAGCCTTTGCTCCCCACATTTCATACCTTCTTGATGACACCTGCCCTATCCCAGTCTACGTATATATTGCATCCATTTCTTTCCTCCATCGCTCCAGGATTAATTGCCATGAATATGTCCTGCCCAGGGTCTTCAGCTCTTTCTACTAAAGAGCAGATCTTTCTAAAGCAGATCTGGTCAGGTTACTCCCTTATTTAAAAATTGTAGGGAATTCCCTGGTGGTCCAGTTGTTGGGATTTGGCACTCTCACTGCTGGGCCCCAGGCTTGATCCCTAGTTAGGAGAACTTTAAAGAAAAAAATTTTTGGTGGCTTTCCATTGGCTATAGGATTGAGCTCTTAAACCCTCACAAAGGAATTAAAGACACTTTCCATTGTATGGTCTTGGTCTCTATGTCTGAGTCTTACATCCTCAGTCTTTAACATACTTTTGATATTCTAATCATATCAGACTATTCAGGGTTCCCCAAATATTCCAGTACTTCCATATCCCACTGTCTGCAGTCATGTGATTTTCTTTACTTGGAGTGTCCTCATATACTTTATGTACTTGGTGATATTCTGTTCGGTTTCAAAGCCCAGTTCAAATGCTATACTCTTTATTACACCTTCCTAATTTCACACAGATCCTTCAGTTTACTGAAACCCCACCAAAGTACTATATTATTTTTCTGTAATATAATAGGATTTGCTCACATTCAAGTTAAATAGTTTCATGGTGGTTTTGTTTCCATTTATTTGTGAGTCCCTTAAATCATAACAGCTTCTTACCTTTCTTCTTGACACCCGTGTCAATTAATGGCCTATACAAGAACCTAATAATAATTGACTTAAATTAAAATTCAACATTCATATGAATCATAGCTATTCATTTCTTTCATTACTTGCAATAGGGGATATTAAAATGTAGTGAGCAAGTTAAACATGTCTGCTTTGAGATTATTTAAAACAAGCTGAATATTAGGTTGTGTTTCTGTCATTATAATATTTTATCAGCAAGTAGAAGGGTGTCTGACCTAGACTTGATACTCAGTATACGGGTTAAGTAAGTAGAAAAATGATAAATTCATTTTATCATGTTGGGGTTCTAATCTGTAGTTAATAAACCTTTGTTTATCCTACTTAATTCCTATCCCGTGTGAATTGATGACTAGACTTATTCTTTTGTTATTGATTTAATTCTCATACTAATATTATCTTTTCATCTTTATGCTCAGATTTTAGGTTTGTAATCCTTTATTCAATTTACTTTTTATTTCATTAATATATTTTCAGAGTAAAAGTGTGGATATATTTGACTTTGTTAAATACCAAACAGCATTCCTGTTTTGGTGAATCCAATGATTTATGCAAGTCAGACATTCTCATTCTTTATACATACATAATATATATTTTTCTGGGTAGTAATACCTTTATACCTATAATTTTGTGCCTACTATTTACCATTTTAAATTGAGAATTTTATTTTTTAAATACTCTACTGAAAGACCATTATTCGCATTGTATAAGCACTGTATACCAGTGTCCCTTTTGGAAGAAAACTTTGCACAAGGATCTTTCTTACCTTGAGGTTTGTCATTGCTCTGTACGCATTTGCTGTTTCACACACATATGTTTGTTTTATTCTCTCTCTCATTATTCCCCACCCCTGGAGGAAGACAGTGAGCTGAGTTATGTCCAATAATTTTGTCATAAAATGCTGTTCTGTTCGCATCGAGTGGTTATCAACCCTCATGGATGGCAGCATGCCATACAATCATTCATGACTGACATTCTGTTCCAGACCTTGCTGCCACCTCTTATTATTCTTCCTGCCAGATGCTTCCTAAATACTCCTCATTTTTTATTTTTTCCCATTATTCTTCTATGTTCAACCATATGAATGTTTTTCTCCTTCAGGAACCAAAGGTAGTGTGAAAGACAGTAGAAACAAGCCATCAACCACTAAGTAGGAAATCACCTTGAATATCATAGATAGGAAAGTTTTATTGGGTTAGCGAGCCCTTTCTTTAAAGTGAGTAAAGACCTCGCAAGACTCATTCTGAATGTAACTTTGTCAGAACAATCAGCTCCACAGCCTATTTCTTATTATAAATAATTCTTACTCCTTTTTGTGTCAACTAAGATTGAAAACAATTACAGTACGTCTGAGGAAATTACCTCTATGAATATAGTAACTCACTGTTTAGAGAACATATCTGTTAGTGGATTTTTAAATGTTTGTTATGACAAGCTATGCAATTTAAACACATTAAAACTAGTTTTTACCTATATCAGAGAAAGAATCGGAAATCCAGTAGAATTTTTATAAAGAAGGCTATTTTCAGCCAGGACTAACAGTTCCACGCAACATCTTAATTCCCCAGTTTGAATTAAGTATGTATTCATTGATTAAACAAATGCTTTTATAGTGCCTACATGGTGCCAAACTTATTTTAGGCATGGGAGATGCAGAGGTTAATAAGATGGAGAAAGCTTTTGTCCTCATGGACTTTAAATTGTAGTGGTGAAGACAGACAATGAAGAATTATTGAAATAATTAAAACACGAGATGATACTGGAAAATGAGAGGTGAAAGTGCAATAAACATTAAAGCAGGGTGATGCCATATGAGTGAGAATGGAACCCACCCTGAAGGTCCTGGGAAGGCTTCTCCAAGGTGACATTTGAAGGGAAAAAGATAATCACTCATACTGGGAAATATATATATCAAATTTGTGTATGTGTATGAATGAAAGAGAAACTAAACTTTCCATCTTGTACAGTGTAAATGATGTTATGATTCTGTAGTTGGAAACCCTGG
The DNA here is from genome assembly GCF_059928025.1 of Delphinapterus leucas. Taxonomy (NCBI): domain Eukaryota; kingdom Metazoa; phylum Chordata; class Mammalia; order Artiodactyla; family Monodontidae; genus Delphinapterus; species Delphinapterus leucas. The sequence continues at coordinate 15,465,819 of NC_143130.1, read as the reverse complement.
AAAACAGAAAGATTGGAATGGTAAAAAAAAAAAACAAAAAAACAGTGATTGTAAGAGATTATACAACTGCAGCTTTATTGATCTCTATGCTTTGCATTAAACTGCCTACATTGCCTAAGACCCCCATAGTGGTTGCCTAAAATTTTATAGAAAATTATCAAGAAATAAATGTTTTAAATTTAAAGGAGCATTATTCTAGGAAAACATGAGGACATAACTGTTTAAAATGTTTTCAACGAATGTACGTCTAAAACCACACGTGTCTGTTCAGTGAGCATATTAGTCAAAACTTCAAAATCATTCTGTCAGAGCAGAAAACCTCCTGTAAGCACAAGAGCCACTGACCACAGATTTTACTCCCAGAAAAATAGCTGTTTGCAAGATATTTCCGTGGAAGAGATTTGATGCACATTTAAAATAGCCTGTACTTGATTTCATTCTATTTTTGAAAATTCAAAATAGGATTAAACTATATATAAACTTTAAATATTTGAAAATGTTTGGAGGTTTAACGACTATAAATTTCTAGTATTTACTTTTTCAAATACTTAATATTTAGATGATTTAAAGAATTATCAATATTTATCTGCTAGATACAGATATTATACTAAATTCTAGCCACTCCTTTCCATTTCTTAAAAGATATTTTTAAAATATTTTATTATGGCAATGAAGGGTTTTAGTACCATGTGGCATCATTAATCAATATTTTAGTCTTATCTAGAGGCAGAAGACAAAATTTGGTTGCTATACCAGTGATTAGGACCAAACATGTATTAAATGGCTTTGGTTCAGAATGATTCCTGTATGACATTGCATCTTTTTTATGTGCTTAATCTTTTGTGAGCATTATGTTTATTTAAAAGTATTTTAAATTTTTTAAGAGTTGATGAAATTTCAAAAAAATTAATAGCAAAAATAACTCATGAACATGCCAAACACAAAAAGAAAGTTTTATTTAAGTGGAATATTTGGAAGCTGTGCTCTATTATCTTAAAAATGAGTAGAGATCGAATAGTTCTTATACTTCTTACTTTTTCTGACTTTCTCAAATTTGACTTGATAATTTTTAGTTACTCGTGGAAATTACACTATATTTTTACATAGATATATACATTTATATATTTTAAAATGGCACTTATTTAAATGTTTTACTTTAGAATAGTTTTAGATTCATGTAATTGTTTCAAAGATTGCACAGAGAGTTCCTGTATACCCCACACCCAAGTTCCCCCTATTATTAATATCTTACATTAGGATGACACGTTTGTCACAATTAATGAACCAGTGTAATACATTATTAGTGACTGAAGTCCATACTTTATTCAGATCTTCTATTTTTCCTTAATATCATTTTTCTGTTGCAATAGACATGAGTCTTAGCCTCAATGACCTTGTTTCATACATTTGTAATACATTTATATAGTTTGGTCACATTTTGCCTTCCTTCCTGGGATATTGCAACCTCCTAAAGATGGTTTTTTAATTGCATACATTAAGGTTACTTTCTTGCTGTAAAATTCTGTGGGTTTTGACAAATGCTCGGTGTCTTACATTTACCATTATAATGCTATACAGAAAAGTTTCACGGCCTTAAAAAATCCTCTGTGCTTTACTATTCAATTCCCTTCACACACCCTGAATCACTGGCGGCCACTGATATGTTTACCATCTCTATAGTTCTGGCTTTTCCAGAATGTCATGACAATTTTCATGGCAGTGGTATTCTAGAGGAGTATATTAGAGTGAATATAATGATCCTTCTAACATTAGAGATGCTATGAATATTGGCAAAGGGAGTGTGATTTGTTCTAGACCTTTCCACAGCAGGAATAAATGACAAGCCCCTCAAAAGGACAAGAACACAATTTTTATGCTTTTACCTTTGTAGTTAACACAGATCTGTTGGCTTAGGTGTAGGTTCTAGGATCACCATTTTTGTTTAGCCTTTGTTTTCTTTTGCTTCTGCTTTGTTTTCCTCAGAAGCCTGAAAATTTTGTTCCACTGTTTTTTATACTTAGTATTTTAGTTGAGAGGACCCTGATTACCAATATAATTCTCATTTTTTGTAAGTCAACTACTTCCTATTTCTGGAAGTTTGAGACATTTTCTTTTAAACTCTGAGTTTAGAGATTTCACCAGGAAGTGCCTTGATCTTAAAACCTTGAGCTGTTCCTGTCTCAGAAATTTTCTTTTATTGTTCTTTCTGATTATTGCTCTTCCAAAATCTATTCTCTCTTTTTACCTGGAACTCTTGCATTCAAATGTGGACTTTCTAAATCTACTCACATCTCTTATCTTTTCACTCATAATGTTTAATTCTTTTTATTTTTGCATTTAACATTTTTGCATTTGTCAATAATAAATATTATTACAATATAATACCAACAATTAATGTAGGTTCTCTGTTAACATTACTTATTTTAATCCTCACAGCAATGCTGTGAGGTAAACACATTTACTCTCCATTTTATAGGTGAAATAACTGCTAGTAGGGGCAGAGCTCAGGTTTCAACCTGACTGTCTGACTTCAGAGACTGGAGGCACATCAGTATGACGCATACTGTATTTTGAGATAATAATTCCATTTCATCTTTCATATCTCATATTTGGCTTCTAGAAGTTTCAATCCTAGTTCAGTTTTTTTCTGAAATCAATTATTTTTTAATATCCCTCAATCCTTCATGTTCTCAAATTACCCATTCCAACTACTTCTTAAACTTCCTTAAGATTTCTGGTAGTTTCTTTTAAAAAAAAAAAAAACTATTTTTTAAAGAACAATTTTAGGTTTACAACGAATGAGATTTCCCATCCACTCCCTGCCTCCCTCATGATCAACATCACTCACCAAAATGGTACATTTTTTTTTTTACTAAGTATATTAAACCTACTTGGATACGTCATCGTCACCCAAAGTCCATTGCTTTAGGGTTCACTCTTGGTGTTGTACATTCTATGGGTATGGACAAAAGTATATAGTGGTATATGTAATACCATGCTGAGTATTTTCACTGTCCTAAAAATCCTATGTGCTTTGTCTCTTCTTCATCTCTTCTCCCCCTCCTCCTGGTGACCACTGATCCTTTTACTGTCTGCATGATTTTGCCTTTCCTAGAATAGTTGAAATCATATAGTATGTAGCTTTTCCAGATTGGCATTTTTCACTTAGTAATATGCATTTATGTTTCCTCCGTGGCTTGATGGCTCATTTCGTTTTAGCACTGAAAAAAAACATCCCATTGTATGAATGCACCACAGTTTATTTATCCATTCACCTACTGAAGGACATCTTGGTTTCTTCTGAGTTTTGACGATTATGAATAAAGTTGCTATAAACATCCATGCGCAAGTTTTTGTATGGAAATAAGTTTGCAATCTTTGGATAAATACCCAGGAGTGAGATTGCTGGATCATATGATAAGAGTATGACTAGTTTTGTAAGAAACTGCCAAAATGTCTTCCAAAGTAGCTCTACTATTTGGCTTCTGGCATTTCCACTAGCAATCTGAGAATTCCTGTTGCTGTACTTCCTTACCAGCGTTTGGTGTTGTCAATGGTCTGGATTTTGGCCTTTCTCATCTGTGCAGTAGTATATCATTACTGTTTCAATTTGCTTTTCTCTAATGACATATAATGTGGGGCATCCTTTTATATGTGAATTTGCTATATCATCTTTGGTGGGGTATCTGTTAAGGTCTTTGCCCTATTTTTAAATCAGGTTGTTTGTTTTATTTTTGAGTTTTAAGCATTTTTGTGTATTTTGGATAACAGTCTTTCTCAGAAATATTTTTTGCAAATATTTTCCCCCAGTTTGTGGCTTGTCTCTAATTCTTTTGATTTTGCCTTTCACAGGCTAGAAGTTTCTAATTTTAATGAACTCCAGTTTAACAATTATTTTTTTCATAGATCATGTCCTTGGTGTTTTGTTGTATCTTAAAAGGCATCATTATCCAAGAAATTAGAACATTCTCTAGCACCATATACAAAAATAAACTCAAAATAGATTAAAGACCTAAATGCAAGACCGAATACTATAAAACTAGAGGAAAACTAGGCAGAACACTCTTTGACATACATCACAGCAATATTTTTTTGGATCCGTCTCCTAGAATAATGAAAATAAAAACAAAAATAAACAAATGGGACCTAATTAAACTTAAAAGCTTTTGCCCAGCAAAGGAAACCTTGCACAAAGCCTTTTAAAATTCTGATTCCATCTGTTTTTAAAATTCTGCTTTAGGTGTTATATGTTGTTCAGTTTATTCTCATCCTCTAGTAGATATTTGGCCTCTTAGAGTCTAGTTACTTTGGCCTGTGAACTCTTGCATCTATAGTGATGTGAGGTGCTCTCTGGTGATTTAGGAAAAAGCAGAATACCAGCCCTTTGCCTGTGTCCATCCAGGTGAATTTAAGGAAATGTGAATGAAGGGTGAGCCTTACAGCAGAGAGACCTAAGTACCACAAAACAACTATTGATCACTTCCATTAGTTTCCGCTGGGCAGCATCTCTTCTCCTATCATCATTTGAACCTTTAAATATTGGAAGCAGAAGTGTAGGTGGCAAACTCTGTAGATTGTAATTCACATCTCTAAGAATTTTAAGGGGAATTGTGTAGGAAGAGTGGACTTATCACCTCTTCATTTGAGCAAGGTTTTTAACTGCTTTGATACCTCACAGATATTACAGCCTGAAGTTGAATTACTGTTTTCTGAAGAGTCTGGCATTCATTGTTCCAAGCAAGGAGGAAGGAAAACATGACCATACAGGAGCTCTCGACTACAACCTACACTCTTATTGCTATTTTCAGCCACCTTCTTCCCCAGACTGCTGCAAACCACCACCATCACCACCCCCACTATTCGACACCTGTGTTCAAGACAACGCATAGCCTTCCCAGGTGTTTCTCAGTTTTTGTCTCTTTCTTTCTTTCTTCCTTCTTTTCTTCCTTCCTCCCTCCTTCCCTCCCTCCCTCCCTCCCTCCCTTCCTTCCTTCCTTCCTTCCTTCCCCCTCACTTTCTTTTCCTTTTACTGTTTCCCAAATCCATCCTTCCCAATAGATTCCGTAGTTTTTCAGGATTGATAGTGGGTGATGGAGCCACCAGCCATTGTTAGCTCACCATCCTGACAATATGATTGTTTCTTTGTATTATCAGTAGTCAGAAAACAGTAATAGAGAAGCATCACCATTATAACACACACTGTAATATATCTAGAGATAAATTTATAATAAGTGTTAAGTTATTTATATTAAAGACTATAAAATTTTAGTTAGTAGCATGAAAAGAGACCTAAACAAGTTGAAACATAAATTATATCTCAGGGTAAAATAATTCGATATTTAAATATTTCAGTTATGCATTAAATTATTCTAAGATTCATTTGGGAGAGTGAATGTATGAGAAAACCAAAAGAATAAAAAAAAATTTTGAGGATAAAAATGTGACCTATTAAATTATAACGTTAAGGTTTAACCAACTCAAGTGTAGAAAGCTTAACTCCCTTTACGTGTCTTTATTCTCACCCACTTATAATATTTATGTCTTAATTATTTCCTTTATATACATTTAGAATCATATTAGACAGTGTTTTAATTTTTTCTTAACCAATAAAACATAACTTAGAAATTAAAGAGGATAAGGAAATTTTATTGTATTTACTAATATCTTTGCTATTTTTTCTTCCTTCCTGGTGTTCCAAGATTTCTTTTTTTTATCATTTTCTTTCTGTTTAAAATGTTCCTTTAGCCATTCATTTAGGGTAGGTCTAAAGGTGATGTATTCTTTTAGTTTTCCTTCATTTAAAAAAAAAACTTGGGAGGAGAGGTCTTGGGGCCCTTGGGGCATGATATAGGTGAAAGTCTAGGCTCTCTGGTCAGCCTTTGCTATTGGGAGTGGGGGTCAGATAGTAATTTTTCTATGGTATTTGGCTGTTGTAGAGCTATTATTATCTAAATATTTTCATTCTCACTGGACTTCCCCTTTCCTGGTCCCTTGGCTAAAGAAAGTAGTCTGCTCATGTTTCATTTCCAGGTTGTCAGATTTTCGTGTCAATTTTGGAATATATGATGCAAAAGGAAAAGCTAGGAAACTCACCACCTTGTGCTCCCTTGAGTCCTAAGGTCCCTAGCTAATCTGCCTTCTCCACACTTTTCAGAGTCTTCTTCTGTTTATACATAATTATATATGATCTCTGGGGGTTTTAGTTGTTCATAGCAGGAGGAATATAGAAAAGGAAGTCCACTCAAATCTTCCCAGAAGAAGAAAATCTAGTGGCTTAATAAGTATGACATTGATGGAGGAATAGAAATCAGAAATTCACCTAGAAACTGTAGAAACAGGTTCAAAATATGTTAAAGGTGTCAGTGGAGGAAAGAGTTTTGATCAATTGGTTTTGGAAATATTGGTTCATAATTTGGGGATAATTTATATCTTTACCTCAAACATATGAAACCAATTCCAAGTGGCTATACTCCATTAATACATATCTATAACTTGAAGTGGCTCTATCTTTTTAGCATTTCTTACTGCCTTTCTTTACATAACCCAAAGGGAATGAGACTGGCATAAAGCAGGAAGACAAGCATATTGCCAAAACAAATATGCAATACATAAGGTAAATCATCGATATGCATAATACTTTCGGGAAATAAATTCAAAGTTGTGTAAAATGTTGAATTGTAAGAAGAAAATATTTTTTCAATTTCTATAACTTAACCATTATCATATTAGTGTCTATTTTTTACAGTTCTTAGTGTGTTTACTCACTTTTCAAATGTTTACTGCCTTGGGTTCTTGAATGTAACAACCACATGAACGCCATAAATGTATCCTTGGGTGGTAGCAAAGTCATGATTGGAATTGAGAGATTTTTCTCTTAAAGTATTTAGAAAGAATTGTTATCAGAATTTTAACTAAATAAAGCAACAGTGTGTGCAGAACAACAATTGGGGGAATGGATATATAACCACTTCTTTAAAAGTTGCTCTGTTTTATGTTTCTATAGTAATTTTATGGTAATTTACTTTTATGACTCACCTCTATTAAATGATTACCATCACAGGGTAGGCTTCCTCTCTTTTCACCTTCTTATTCCTGGTGTCTAATGTAGTATATGGCAACTGTGTGCGCATCAAACATTTGCTGAATAAGTGATGAAAAGGACTGGCTGGATAAGTCAATAAATAAATCAATCTCCATTGCACATTTGGATTAATACTTTTGATAATTATGGGAATATGATTTGGTATGTTATATCCAGAGTTGAATGAGAGCAAATATATTAGAATGATATATTATAATAACCCATCATTAGGTTGATCCATGGTTGGTTTTCTTAAAGACTTAACCCTCATTTTTTCCCTACCACATAAAATGACAATGAGTATATTATTTAAATCTCATTTATTAGAAAGCCAGGTGTCAGAGTTAAGAAATGGTTTGTATTTTATTGGTTAAAGTGATCACACAACCTTCTTTGTTGAAAACCCTTTTGGGGATTGGCATAGTGTATGAGTTGCTGAAACCGACTAATAGGAAAAATTAGCAAAGTGAATTAAGTTTGTTAATTAAAACAGACTTTTATCTATGCCTGTTATATTGCTAAGTGTTAGATGCCCTCTACTTTAATCTTTAATTTAACTAATAATTCCTTTGGTTCCAAATCGCTAAGGCATCACTGACAGTCAAAGACTAACGCTGAAAAAGCTTCTCTTCCTTAGTCATTAAACAGATACGAAATTCCATTAATAAGGTGTGACTTTCCCATCCCCTTCAATGAAGAAGCTACGTGTGTCTCTGGGTGTAAAAATGTGTTTGTTGTTTTGGGGAGGATGTTGAAAGCTCTATCTATGCACTGTTAGTTGTTTTGCAAAGTTAGTTTTAGAGTAACTGATACAGAGTTCTACTTTCTCTCTGTTATTCTACAGAAGAGCCGCTTGATTGATCTGTATCTCCTTTAACAGAACAAGGTGTCAGCCACATTTATTAACATTAGTTCCCCTAAAGCATGGATCTATGAATGTGTAACTCTTTTAGATCCCCTCTTCAAGCATTTCTCTTTTTTTCTTTAGTGTACATATTTTTAAAAAATCCGTAATTATGTATATCACAGTTGTGTGCTATAAATGAATTGGAACATCTTGCTTGCTTTTCTAGATGCCATTCCATTAAATATTCTCTTCTATTCCACTGTTTTGATTATAAGCTTCAGTGACAAAGTTTACTTGTGAATTCATCATGAAAACACAATACTGGACCCTGAAATATTAATTTTGGGGGCGTAACCATAAACATAATTCTATATATTTTTTTCTCTTTCTTTCCTATATATCCATCATCATGATGTGTTAACCTCTAATTCCCAATAAGGGCTATGCCCAGAATAGCAAAAAGCAACATATACAGTCTAAGCCTTGTCCTTGTGCTCGACTGACTTATATTCTGTTTTACTCTTGGTATCATTTTTTTGTGTCATTAGGGTTATGCTACATGTCATGTCATACCATGTCATGTCATGTTATACCAGGATTGTTCATATATTAGGATATTGTACTGCTAGCAGACCAACCTTACACATTCAGAGTGTTACTGACCCAGGTTCTTGCACTCTTTAATCAATAGAAATTGATAAGAGGTCAGACAAGAAATTCAGGCAAGGCTTTCTTGGGACTCATGCTACAGCACAAGTGAGTGAAAACAAGTGCCAGGTTCCCTTGCTCGCTCCCTGAGGCGGTGGGGGGGGTGGTCCCTTAAATGGCGTGAGGGTATGGGGTCAGGCTGGAGGAATGGCTTAGGTGGTCTGCCCACCCCCTTGGTGGTGCTGTGTGCAGGAGTCATACACAGTCCCCTGCTTTTGCTCCTGGCACCTCAGAAGTGGCAGTTGGGTTTCAGTCTTTTTGTATCTTATTGTTCATAATTTGCCCCAACTGTGCATGTGCATGTGCGTGTCCCTTATAGTTTCTTTGTATTCTGTTGCTGAAGGAAACGTTTGTCTCAAGAGGAGATATTTAAATAATTTTTCTTAGAAAATTAATTTTTCCTTTACCATTGAATAATTTGGTATAAAATAATTATTGTTGGTGCTCATATAATCATTACAGTAGAATTTTATAAATACCCAAAATCATATAATAGAATTTTTGAAATCTGGTCCTAGAAAGATCACTTTCCCTCTGTGCTCAATTCACTTCACAATTTCTTATCATATCCATCAGGGATATGTGATTTCTCCCACATATTCCTCCTCTTATCTCTCTTTTCTCTTACCTTGTGTAAGTTATTTAAGCTCTGTAAAGGAAGGTGCAATACCAATGATTCAAGAATGTGAGTAGAAAGTTGGTGGGAAGGGTACCTAGAGCTGTAAACCCAGGGCGCCTGTAAACTGTTCAGATTCCATCAAATATCCATTGAGAATTTTGTGTGCAAGCAAGGAGAAGTGGATTTAACTGAGTAGGCCACTATCTAATAATGATGTCTCTGAAAATAGCGAAACAAGTTTACTGCTAATCTTGCTAGTATTGCTTTTGGGAATACCTAGTAGATTAATGAGCCTCTGTTTTGATGACGTAAGGTATATCATGAATATTATCAGTTTTTTTAATCAGTTTTCACTGATCAAATGCTTCTGTTCTAAATAATTGTTGTCGTGTATTTTTCCTTCTTTTGTGTTTAATTATCTGCCTAATGCAAACTTCTTTACCTTCAGACAGAGAAAGGACTATCAAAAGTATGGCAAGAAAGTAAGCAGAACTCTGGTGATCTTTGGCAAAAGGCTGTCATCCTTCTAGGAAAGTTAAGGAATTTTGAAGTCATATTTCAAGGTATCAGAACAAGGGATCTGGGAGGAGGAGCTGCAATTGATGACATTGAATTTGAAAACTGCATGACTGGTAAGTTTCTGGAAAGCACTGCCGTTTGGAAGCACATTTATAATCTAGCCATTTTATCTTTCCTTCATATTTATAAAATGTTCTGCAGTTACGTATTTTGTACATCCGTAAAAATCAATCGAAAGAGATAATTTCATAATGGTTGAACTTAGCTACATGTTAAGAGATAATAGTTTCTCCATCCTTTAATTACACAAGTAATTCCTTCTGCGTCATCCCCTTTCTAACATGCAGCAGTGTTGTCCTTTGAATTAATTTTCAACAAAATTTAAAATGTAAGCCTAATACATACATTTATGTAATTTAATTAATTTTAAATGAATCAGTAAAAAGGGTTAGAAAGCTGGAAGTTAGTGGATATATAAGAAATACATGCAACCAAGTATAATTCAAGCAGAACTTAAATTGAGAGCTCTGCTTAAGGGATTTAAAATGCTACCCTAGCAAGTGAATAGTAACTTGAAAAAATATGCTATCACTTATCATGCTTCTAAATGTGAAGTATAATTACACTTAGATTTTCTTTACAAAACTACCCAGAAAATGTCAAAAATAATTATAAATACATTTGTACAGTTTCACAGCTGGCACAGTTGCTTTCTGAGGAGTCATTCTATCTGATTTCCAAAATAGTACAGTGTGATATATCCTGCCCATGAAAGATATGCCTTCTGTGGTGTCTTACACTGATTCACTTAGAGGCAAGCCCCTGGGACTGAAGAGCTAAACCTGAATGCTGTTTAATTCTGTTGCTGCTTTCATATTAAAATATCACTACACCAAGGCAGTGCAAAAATGTGACTTTGGTTTTTGGTGCTGTTAAAGCATTTGCTCTCTTTATGACCAGGGCTGGTGAAAAGGATTCTGCTTAGGAGTCAGTCTTTTGGAGTTTGAGTCTCTCCCACACACCCCACCATGTTTCCAGCAAAGGCAGCTGATACGCAGCTACTATATATATATATACATGCATACATACACACACATATACATAGGTACATACATATTACATAAAATCAGAATTCATGCACCCTAGGTGAGCACAGGGGTCACAGAGCTCCAGGTCTCTATGTCAAGCAAAAGACAGGGTTTGGGCTTGGAGATGTTTAGGAGAGGGTTCCTGGACCACAGAAAAGGGGATCTGAAAATATAATCATGAAAATGTATCTATCTTAGAACATGCTTTTTAAACTCTTTTCTAGTAACTTTCCTAGTAATATGCTAAATTTCTATTATAGTTTGTTACTCAACTTATAAATGATTCTGGCAAGTTCAAAAGGAAAAATTCTTCAGAGCTTTTTCTAAGATTTTTAGAAAGAAAGAAGCTTTTATTAAACAGGAGAGATTCTTTTCCTCTCAAGGGAAGCAGAATGATTCTTGGATGGGCCGATTCAGGACAGAAGAAAAATGAGAGCTATTATCCCAGCTCTGCCAAGTTTCATGTAGAAATGTGGACTATTTCTTTCCCTTCTTCTCTTAAAGTCCTGTGACAATTTACATGATTATAACTCATTTCGTTCAAGTTGATCATTCACCGTACTGACTAATACTTTAATGTCTTATACATTTAGTGATATACTACTTTAAGGCTTTCTTTGTTATAAATAAAAAGGCAAATTTTGGTTAATCGTAGTGAATATGGTCAACTGTATGTCGAATATATTTTAGGAAGAAGTAACCATTTTTTAAATAGCCAGCCTGCTACAAATAATGAGGATTTTCAGATTATGTTTTAGTTAAGATAGGAAAAGAAAGTATTTTGCAAAAGTTTAAAAGACTATGTTTGGAACTAAAAAACAATGATTTTTTTTTGTCCCCCTAGTTTTTATATGCCACTAAAATAGTAGTGTTCTGAAAAATGAGTAACAAGAAAGCAAATTAGAGCATAAGTTACCCTATGTTGTTTTCTAGTATTGCCAACTTGGAAGAGAATGGTATCTGACAAAACCCCTAAACATCAGAGAGGCAGTGTAGAATAGTGGTTAGGAACAATGTGTCCAGTCAGACTACCTGGACGTGGACTCTGGCTCTGCCACCAACTAGCTTGGGTGATTTTCTTCATTTCACTTTGCCTCAGTTTCTTCATCAATAAAATGGGGTTGATAAAAATAGCACTTCCATCATACATTTCTGTGAATGTTAAATATGTTAATATATGAGAAGTGCTTAGAATAGTCTTGGCACATAGTAAAATTTATGTATTCCATTTTATTGTTATATTCCATCATCATTATTATTAACTATGCCATATTTTCAAGTGGTGCTTTATTGCCCCCTATTAGGAAACCAGCTTCAAATCATATGCAAACCGGTCACCATAAAATCTATCATGGAATTGTTGCTGTTCCCCATTCGAGATGAAGAACTTAAAAAATGACAGTGTTTATTTCTCTGTCACATCCTGCCAATCACAATAGAGCACATACTGTATGATACCATTTATATGAAATGCCCAGGATAGCAGATGTGTAGAGACAGAAGTAGATTAGTGGTTACTTAAGGCTAAAGAGCATGGGGTAGGGAGTGACTGCTAATGAATATGGGGTTTCTTTATGGGGTGATGAAAATATTCTAAATTTTTATTGTGATTGTAATACAATTTCATAAGTATACTAAACCCATTAAATTGTAAACTTTATATGGGTGAACTTAATGGTATGTAAATTATACTTCAATTTTTAAAAAGTTTTAAATAATTTTTTAAAGTCAAAGCCTAGTTAACAAAGCATATAAGCTATGGAAAACATATGCAACAAAATTAAGTGAAAATACATCCCTATAAAACCCAGTATAAACAGGATCTCTATGCTGTTTATGTCTATAAGAGAGAAGCCAGGAGAATCATGACAGGCCCAACAGATATTCACTGGAAAAATGCAGTCACGTGGTTTGAGAATGACAGGTAAAACTGGGAGGGGTTTCCTCCACCTTTAGAATAAGTGGGTCCAAGGGGTCTGTGGTTAGGTCTGTGGGGCTAGAGCAGTCTAGACCCCATGAAAACTCAAATGGATCCATCAGGATTCCTTTCTAGGACAGCAGCCCGCATTCAAAAACAAAACAAAAAATGAACAAACAAATAAAAACATCCCTGAGAGTAGAATCAAAATTGAATAGACTAAATACAGATGAAGGATAGTGAAGACCCACATCAAAGAGTTGGAGGGGAATAGAGCCAGAAAATTTCAAAAAGCAAATCATATTTTTATAGATTTATATAGAATCTATAGACTTATAATCCTTTTTAGGGTCCTAACAGACCATCTCTGAAATTTTTCTTGGACTTTCTGACAACTCTGTAATCTTTGCGTATTTTTTTAGACTTCAGAGTAATGCAGAACAAAGTTTTAAATTGATTAAGAGTGAAAGTGGAGAAGGTAAAGGATATAGATGAGATATATATTTGATGGTTATCTACCTCTCCTGCAAATAAGAAAGCTACTTGAGCATCATATTTATTTTTTACTTTCCATTCAAAAACACATAACTCAGTTTATTAGATAATATTTAGTACATGGCCAACATAAAGCTGGATATATGCTTTTTTATTTCTTTGCATTCTGAACACATCATGGTGCTATCTTCAATTTACTATCAAATGTATTGTATTTTTCTAAAAAGAAAAATAAAATAAAAGAATAGGCATATCTTTGTCCTGTCCAAAGATACATTAAGAAGCATATCTCCTTTTTGGAAGCAAGTAGCTTATTCATTTTTAAAAAGTGACATTATGAATTCAGCATTTCCTCTTTTTAAATTCAAGTTGATTTAAAGATGATTTGTACAAAAATCTTATAAAATGCAACCACCATTCTATGGAATAGGAAAGTAGAAAGAGAATTCATATAGAGAGGAAAGGAATATTCCATCACTGTAATTTATAAAAGTGCCAATTCTAAATTTAAATGGTTACTCATTTTCAATCAACATTAGTTATTAAGCGCAGTCATTTATTACATACAATCATCCAGCTGATACTTATTGAGTCTACTGTTAATACTAAATGGCATTTATGTCAGCTTTGCAACAAGACCGTTAGGTGCAAATCCTGGTTTATCCTCTTGCTACCTGCTCCATGGTTTTAGGTAAATTACGTAATCTTCCTTTGTCTTATTTTTCTCGGCCGGAAAATGGTAAGAATACTGCTTCCACCTCATAGAACTCTCACAAGGATTAAATCATTTACTTTATACGAAGTACTTTGAAGAATGCATGGTGTACAGAAAGCACTGAATATTTTTGGCTAAAATATAGATGAACAACATTGGCAAAAAACTTGTCATTGTTCTGGGCACAACGCCTTTAAGCACATCAACGTTTAAAAGCTTGTTCTGTTCCGTTCACGTGTCCAGCAAGCCTTTATCGCTTGGCTAGTCTGCAGAAAACTCTGTGCAATGAGCTGTGTGCACCTCCTCGGAGCAGGGCTGAAATGCATGTGTCACACAGCGTTTGGCTTTCCTGATTTTTTCCGTTTCCACTTTTCACTGCCCCTTTCTTGACGCCCGGCATTTCCTCCTCTTCCCCGTGTGCCTCTCCCCCGCCACCATGCCTTCTGCTGCCAGGACTGCTCTGTGAACAGTCTCCAAGACACTGGTAAACCCAGGACCTCAGGGTGGGAGCCGATAACATTATAAGACGTTGCCTTTTCCACTGAAAAATCTACAAGGTCCAACTGAATGATGACCAGTTTTCCATTGGGGGAAAAGGAAGAAATAATTCAGGGACTAGCAAATGCTTCCAAAAGTCAATAAAATCTTCTAAGTAGACAGTAGCACAGTAGCTACTCTGTCTGTCTCTAAATTCATACAGAGCAAAGCACATCATGTTCCCCGGATAATCCTAAATGTGAAAGGAAGGAAATACCTTGGGGATAAAGTCAGAGAAGACAGAATCATTATAGTTTCAGATGTTTAGTACATTGTCTTCACACATAACTTGAAAAGACTTTCCTTTTTATTGTAACCCCTTAAAAACTGTATGTATGACTCCTAAGTGTACTGTCAGCAGTAATAGATTTGGAGTGAAAAATAGTGGCTTGATGATAATGATTTCAGTGCAGCATCACTCTGAATTATCTGAACTTGGGAGATCACAAAGCAGTGATTGCTCTATACAGAGTTCACAAATACGTAAATCTATGCACAGAACCCTGTAGGGTGACTTCAAAACTTAGCTTCTTCACTTAGTTTAGATGAAAAGCTGTATTTCTTCTCAACACGTGAGTGTTCCAAGTGCTGCATTTAGGTCTCCCACAATTTTCTTTTAAAGTAAATGTGTGTCAGAAAAGAAAAAAGAAAGGAAAATGATAGTCAGTAGAAAAAATAAATATCTCACCCTAATGAAGTAATTAAAAGTGACTTTTATTTTTAATAACTAACGGATAGATAATATGTAGTGCGTATAATGTAAGGGTACATAAATGATGGATGAATGGGTGGATGGATGGATGGATAGATAGATGGACAAACGGATGGGCAGACAGGTGGGTTAATAGAAAACGTTTGTTCAAATCTTGTTATATGTGTGAAAATTCAGAACAGAGCCTTCATTGAGTCACATTCTGCCGGCAGATGCAGACAGTAAGCAAAGTAACGTGTAATACTGTGTCATGTAGTGTTAGGTGCAGTGAATGATACAGGGAGAAAGTGAGGCAGAATTATTACCCTGATTAGTCAGAAACAGTCTCTGAAAGTTACAGTTGAGCAAAGGCTTAAACGTACTAAGAGGCAACCACGCAAATGCCCTGAAAAAAGCACTCCAGGTCTCGGGACAAGCAAGGCAGACTTACTAGGAGGGAGCGTTTTGCTGAAGCAGAAGAAAGTAAGGGTGGGGAGATGGCAGGGGGCCTCATCATCATGCAGAACTTTGTCATTAGAAACACCTGCTCTGTACTAGCGATCATCTCACAGCACAGTGGGTAAGCAAGCAGACTCTGGAGTCAGCCTTCCTGGGTTTAAATCCTGTCTCTGCCACTTAGCTGCTGTGTGACCTTGAATAAGTGCTTATCAGCTCTTTACCTCAGTTTCTTTATGGCAGTAAAAATCGAACCTACTTTATAGGGTAATTGTGAGGATTTAACAAGTTAATATATGCCAAGAGCTTTGAACAGTAACTCTCTTCGTAGTAACTACTCAGTAAATGTTAGACATGATTATTATTGAAATCCTCACTATTCTGTTTAATTTAATCTTCATTACAACTCTGGAAAATTGAGGGATCCAGAGGTTACACTAAATACCAGCCAACTTGATTTCTTTACTGATGCTTGATGGCACAGAAACAGCCATATTTAGCCATAACAGCATAGGATACTACTAAAATCATGATGAGTACTGTGGCGTAAAAGCAATCAGAAAACACCTGCCACATCTAGTTTGCCAGTAGTTTCAAATGCTCTTGAAAGAAAGCAGGCGATATCAGACATATCACTTGTACCCCTAACAATGATGTGTTTTAGTAACACTAGTTGAAATATTTTAAACGTGGTAAATCCTGTTTTTTAAAAATTTAATGTTCAGCCAGCCTTCATTGTTACATACTTGTTTTATTTTGGATTCAGAAAGTTTTTCAGTAAGAGGAGGGAGGGAAAATAAAACAGACTTTATGAACGAATGTTATAGGACTTATGAGATCCAGTTCACAGCAGTTTCTTTCTTTATCTGATTATATATAACTATTTTTGTTCTAGGTTTTCTTATACACCTTTTGCACATAAGGCTAAAAATTTCTGCCAAGAATTGATGTAATTTGTGAAATATATTCTGTATGTCAGAGCCAATTCATATCTTTAAATTAAACCTGATACTTTCTGTGAAACTTTATCTGTTGGCTGGTGAAATGCCCAGTGGTTCTCAAATAGTCCTGAAAAAGACGATGAAAAAGTAGTCTTTACTTGAAGTAACTACTTTACATTTCTGCAAATATCTTTTCTTGATTAACAAAAAGTATCAAAGTCATGCTTAAAGATATTTCATTATAATAAATATATATCCTGATTATATTCTTCTCCCAACTTACGTATCAGTATCAATAAGATATCCATCCATACATAAATGCATCTTTACTAAGTATATACCGTATATTATGCAGAAATTAAGCATTTTGACTTTTCAGTCAAAGAAAGGTAGCTAATTTTTATTGATTCAAAAGTTTAATTCTTTATCAAAAGGGAAGAATGGTGATCTCAATTCACTGATTTATAAACAAATTACTACAAAATATTTAAACCTACCATTGTACGTTATAGAGATATTTACTATTTTCGAAATATCCATTTTGTCCCCCATGTGTCCCAGAGCCTTTCAGGTAGGTAGATCTGTGTAAAAAAGCTCTGGCCAGAGTGCTGTGAGGAAGTGAGGTGTGTCACTTCCAGGTTGAAGCATTTCCAAGCTGGTGTACAACCCACCTGGTCTCCCTTCTGCTGCTGTGGTAGAGGACACCTCATTTTCCAGGTGATGTGTCTACATCTGCCTGGTCCCCTTGAGTCTGTAGAGGAAAGTCCCTCTGCCAACTTGTTTTAGACATATATAGCAAATGACCCAAAAAATGGTGTTTTTGAGATATGGAGATTATTTTTTAAGTGTCTTATAATCTAGTCAGATCTAACTAACACACCATGCAATTTCCTACCTTAAATAGAAGAATATTATTTACAGTTAGGGCTATGATATAAAAAATATATGTACCCTTCAGTTTCTAATACTCCAAATATGTTAAGAAAGAACATCTAACAGCATCCCTGGCTGCAGTCTTACGGGGAAAATAGTCAGAAAATGAAGTCCACACTAAGCAAAATTCAAAACCAATAAGTAGAGAGAGTCCTTGTGGCATCAACCCTCTCCTTCCGGTCATTGACAGCTGTAGCCCTCACTTTGCTTTACTGCTTGAATTGATTTGAGCCAGGCCTCAGGGGAGAGACTTCCTTGTCATGGTCAACCAACAACATTGCTCTTCATTAAGCCTGAGAGCCACGTTATTTGCTTCTCATAAAATCAGGGAATAGATTCTTATTCCTGGTTCCATGACCATATTTTAGACAATAGAACTAAGTAATTGAGCTTATTATATCTTTAATCGCTATTTTTAATTAAAAAATCAAAACCATGAATGGATCTAATTAATGTTGTGTTCAAGGCAATCATTATTATATACCTAGAAAATATCAGATATTACTTTATCTTTCAATAATCTTGATAAAATTAGCATTTCAATGTCAAAAGGTCTACATTTAAAGGTGTAACTGTAGTCATATCATAGTGATAAACTGAATATTATAATTAATGTGATTATACTTGATTATAATCAAGCACAATGATATAACTTGGCTCGCTCATAATATTAAGAAAATATAATTACTTGAACATACGTTTTAGTAAGCCTTAAATAGCCCTTGAAATGTCCCTAGGTTCAAATGAAGGCTACTGTAAAGCTGAATCCTAACATTATCCTCTATTCATGCCATTTCTAAGTAGAATTTGTTTCAATGACAATGAACATTTCCCCACTTAATCTCTAGGTCAGTAAGACCATTACATAGAAAATTTGTGACAATATGGCATTTCAATTTTTACTGAATTATGTTTTATTAATTATTTTCTAATCAAAATGAATATTAATGTTTATCAATGAGACTTCCATTTTACACTGATATAGATATACTTTTTTCATTACACTATTGAAAGATAAACTCTTCAGTCCTGAAACAAATGTGTATATATATATATATATATATATATATATATATATAGGATATACAAGCTACAGGTGGTACTCAAAATAAGTAGATGTAGAACTCAATAAATTTATATCCAGGTGGTTCAAACATAAATAGGTTTCAACTAAATCCACAGGTATTTATACATGCACAAATATTAGGCCAGGGCCAGAAACCAATTTTTTGTCTATTTGATGAAACACACACGCACATACATATACACAGAGGCATGCATGAGTTTCTAAAAAGTCTCCTATTTTGAATGATCACATAAAAGGGCTTATGGGAAAACAGGATTAGGTCAAACCACTATAAGCAAAGATAACTGAGTTATATAGCACTAGCATAAACAAAAGCAACCATAATAAAAATACAGGCACAGTTTAAAGCATTTTAAAATCCTAATAAATAGAGGAACTTTTCAGCAAATGTGCTACTTTACCTAAAAAGGTGGGTAGGGTACGATGCAAGGAATCTTGATGAAAGGGTGGTATAAAAAAGAGTTTAAGACCGTTGAATTATGGAGACATGGGAAGAGTGACAAAAGACCAGGAAAAATTTAAAAAAACATACAACAAATAAGCATTTCCAAGAGAGCATGTGGAGAAACAGAGAAAATAAAGACGGGGTGAGGTGCATACTCAACAGCCCATCATTCTTCTGTGGCTCTCCGGCTCAGCTGTGTTAGTGTCCTTCCCTCTCATCTGCTATGCCTTGGAGGCACAAGACATTACTCTAGAGGGAAGAATCATGCAGACATCGACACAAATTCTGTGTTGTATTGACTTAATTCCTTTACTAATTAGTTGCATACAAACTTCACTGTCTTACAGACCTGCGTAGCATACGTGAACTTCAAGACAATAGAAGGAAACTAATATATATTGAACACCTACCATTGTGGGTGACATCATGAAACTAGACCCAGCACATCTCTTTTAAGAAGGGAATAAAGATGTGTAATACAGAAAGGGTTCTTGAGGGATTTGAGCAAAATGAGTCACACAAATTGTTTGGAAAGTTGCCTCAGAGGAACTGGGAAATACAGTTTTAAACTGTTGATTAAAAGGTCAGGAAGGAGCTCAGCAAAAAAAAAAAAAAAAAGTGTGGTTTGGATTTCTTTCCACTCATTTACTTTTTGGCCTTTCAGTCTTTGTACATCCTCATGATCATTTCTGGGAAACCTCTAGTTTAATCGTTTCTAGTTTAATTGCCAGTAGCGTCAAACATAAAGAGTTTATTTAAGGGTGTGAGGAACCTCAGGAAACCCGAGCTCAGGGGTGCAGTTCAACTTCAGGAAGGTTCTAAAACCAGGGATTGAAAAGAGGGAACTTGAGCTGTGATCTTTCTGTGCCTCTTGTCTCTTTTAATTGCTTCCCTCTACACATCTGTTTCGGGCCCCTCTCTGTGGAACCAGCTTTCTATGCTTCACCATACATAGGCAGAAAATGTGACTACACTGCAGGATTCAAGAGCCTCAAAACGCTGTTGCCAAAACCCACTAGTTATATTTCTAAATTCTTTGGTAGGTGATTACAATTGACCTATCTTGGGTCAAACAGCCATCTTCAGACTAGTTAACTAGTCTGATGTCAGGGATATGTACCAACATGCCTACTGAGCTCCCACCTTGGTGACCATATGGATGAGGGGATGAGAGGGAGTCATCAGATGAAGGGAGTGGGGTAAACAAGTCCCCTCTAGACTCACTGAACACGTATTCTTAGAATAGTATTCATTCAACAAGTACAATACCTCCACAAATAAGTACACAGATGAGTTGGTTATTCCAATAGATGGCTGGTCTAATGGAGTAGGTAAAAAGTAATAAATTGTGCTAGAGTATTGCAATAGAAATAGAGAGGGGAAGATGGCTGAATGAACTAGTGGGGGGAGACACTAGCTCAGGATGGATGCCTGTCAAGCTCCCAGCTGGCAGGAAAAAATTAAGCTAGGAGAAAACAGCAAAGGGCACACACCAACTGTCCTTTAAAAGGTTTCCTTGAAGCTATTGCACATCAATCCCACCTATAACTAATTAGCCAAAATTTTGTTGCATGGTCAAACTGGAAGGAAATCTATGAAATGTGTTTATTCAAAACTAAGGATGAGGAAGGAAATGAACATTTGTTTAGAGAATGACTAGCCTACCACCAGTTCCTACTAGGTAATATCCCAGCCTAAGGGTATACAAAATTATGACTTTAATATATATTGTCAATAAGAATGATTATTAAGGGCTTCCCTGGTGGCGCAGTGGCTGAGAGTCCACCTGTCGATGCGGGGGACACGGGTTCGTGCCCCGGTCTGGGAAGATCCCACATGCCGTGGAGCGGCTGGGTCCGTGAGCCATGGCCGCTGAGCCTGCGCGTCCGGAGCCTGTGCTCCGCAACGGGAGGGGCCGCAGCAGTGAGAGGCCCGCGTACCACAAAAAAAAAAAAAAAAAAAAAAAAAAAAGAATGATTATTAAAATGTAAATTTCCACTGGCAACCCTTCATCCACTGTTGTTTGCTGTTTCTTCACATGCCACCCGTTAAGGTTGCTTATTGCTTTCTTCTCCTCAGCCTTTGGCCATGTTCACCTGTCTCCATAATTCAACACCTTGAACCTTTCTTAAACCCCCATCTCTTCCATCAAGATTGCTTTCCCTTTTTAGTTTAGATAAATTAATTTATCTATTTCTTTAAATCCTGCTCAACATTGGTTTTCATTCGATTTCTGCAAGAAGTTTTTTTTCTAATTTAGTAGATGAAATGATATAGCGTTTTAATTTACATATGTGGTTAATAATGCAGTTAAATCTCTTTCTTTAAACCAGTAAGCCTGTTGTTGGTCATTCACATTTCATCTTTTGAGAACTGCCCATTCATTTCCTTGTCAAAAATTTCTGTTGAGCTGTTTGCTTCTTGTATTGATTTGGACACGCTTTTTCTTCACTAATTATATAAACAATCTTTTATAAGATATATTTTAAGTATGCTTTTCTTGCTTTTTATTGTCCTTTGATATTGTTTATGGTACTTTTGATGAAAACATCCTCATCCAATTTATTTAATCTAATTTAATCAAGATTTTACTTTATAAGTTTGCTTTGTTGTTTAGCTTAAGAAACACCCTCAGATTAAATACTCTTCATGTTTCTTTCTGTTTTCCATCTTTACATTTTGGTGCTTATATTTAAATGTTCTTGAACCATACTACTTCATCACCACATATATTTTTATTAACTTTAATTATGCTTTTTATTTTTGGTTATTCCTTCTTCCCAAGTGTTCTACCAAAAAGAAAAGTCACTGTAAGATTGTTTGTTTGTTTGTTTGTTTGCTTTTTCCTTTGCAACATGCTGGTACATTTTACTTTCCTAGTATTGTAATCTACTCTTTTCTTTTTTAATCTGTTGTACTTTGCACTGAGGGAACACCCTACATTCATTTCAGTTTTTTAGTTCTTAGTGGTTAATTAGAATTCTCTTAATTGTCCCAATCTAATGGAAATTAAAATGTGGAATTAGGTGATTATCCTGATTATCAAAGACTCATGGGAATTCATTTGGAAGGGTGATGCTTTCATTTTCTTAATTGCTTTAAATATAAGCATAGCCCAAAGTATTAAAAGGGTCTTTTAATCTATAAAAAGCTAAATGTGTTGGTTGAACTAATAAATAAAATAAAAATATGAAAGTATTAATAATTTTATTATTCATTAATTGATTTTTTACTCTTGTTAATATATTTCTAGGTCATTTTAGTGTGTTATTTTATGCCTAGATATATGTTTATGGGTTGAATCATTGAAAGTTATCTCATGTATTAAATATTATAAACACATTGAAATGAAGTTTAGTGGAACACAGCTTTCTTTGAGCATTGGATGCGATTGCCCAATACGTTATGCAGTGTCTGAAAGAGATCATGAGAACATAACATATGCTCAGTAAAGCATATGGAGGCCTTCAAAAAGGCATAAAACATAGCCCCAGTGTTTAGATGATCTGAAAAATTCAGAATCTCCAACTTTCCAGGATTGGTCAACCTCTTTCTCTCTCTCTCTCTCTTTTCCCCCACTCTTTCTTTTTTTCTTTTTCTTTCTTTTTTTTAACCATGTTTACTTCCTATTGTGAAATGCATCAGTGTTTGTGGCCCTTAGCTCTGGCCTCACACCAAAATCTCTTGGGGAGCTTAAAAGAATATCTCTTCCCAGGCCCCATTCCAAACCAATTAAATCATTATCTCTGGATGTGAGTTCCAGGCATCCATAATTTTTAAAGCTTCAGATAATTCTAATGTGCAGCCAGCTATATGAGCCCTTATTATACATATAAAAGTGTAGTTTAAATGTGTATTTTTAGCTTAATATTAAAATAAAATGATTCCCCCAAGTTACTCTACAGAAATTATGCATATACCTGTACTTCAGAAATCCTTATACGCACTTCTCCTATCATATATTTTTCTGCTAGAGGAAATCATTACCCTGCGTTTTATGATAATCATCTTCTTGAATTTAATTTTAGTTTTGGCATAACTATATTCCTAAATAATATTATTTAATTTTGTCCAGTTTCATACTTCATGTAAATAGTCATACCGTAAAACTGTATGTATTTTTGGTGACTTGCTTCTTTTTTAGCTAAAGTTTTTTTGAGATTCTTCACTATGCATGAAACTGTGACTCATTCATTACCTCAATTTTCTGTATTTATGAATGAATATTCCTAGAATAAGACAGAATTTAGTTCTATTTCTAATTTTTGCTTTTACTGAAATAAGTGCTAAGAAACCATATTCACATAAGATTGTGATGTTTGTTAAGATTGAATTTTGTTACAGCATCGTCCTTCAAGTGCTTGAACTGGATTGCCAAAAATATAAGTCAAAAATCACAATATTTTATAATCAAAAATTATTTTTTGATCTAGCATCTGAAAACTAAGTCACTGTTCAAATTTTTGGAAGCAACAAGTTAGAAACCACTTGACTTATAAAAGCATTTTTTACAATATAGTCAGTAGAATTATTCATTCTCTCAATTTCTGGGAATAATATCCAAGAATGATTTACCTAACAAGACTTAAAAAGACACTATTAGTAATCCTTTTTACTCTTCCATTTAGTGGCTCCTTTTTTAACATAATGTACTCAAAGATATGAGAAATTTGAAACAAATAATATGCCTTTGTCAATTATTTGTGATAAAATAAGTTTATTCACCACATGATTCAAGCATACTTTACATGTTACTAAACAACCAGTGGGTCACTGAAAAAATCAAAGAGGAAATTAAAAAAAAAACAAAAACTGGAGACAAATGAAAATGGAAACACAACAATCCAGGATCTATGAGACACAGCAAAAGCAGTTCCAGGAAGGACATTTATAACAATACAGACCTACCTCAAGAAACAAGAAAATTCTCAAGTAAACAATCTAACCATACATCTAAGAAAACTAGAAAAAGAAGAATAAACAAAACCTAAAGTTAGTAGAA
This sequence comes from Delphinapterus leucas, assembly GCF_059928025.1. Taxonomy (NCBI): domain Eukaryota; kingdom Metazoa; phylum Chordata; class Mammalia; order Artiodactyla; family Monodontidae; genus Delphinapterus; species Delphinapterus leucas. Next base: position 15,441,737 of record NC_143130.1, on the reverse strand, counting down.
ATAATAGAGATCAGAAATAGATGAAATAGGAACTAAAAAAAAAAAAGATCAATGAAACTAACAGCTGGTTCTTTGAAAAGATAAATAAAATTGTTAAATCTTTAGCCAGACTCATCAAGAAAAAAGAAAGAGCACCCAAATTAATAAAATCAGAAATGGGGACTTCCCTGGTGACACAGTGTTTAAGAATCCACCTGCCAATGCAGGGGACATGGGTTCCAGCCCTGGTCTGGGAAGATCCCACATGCTGTGGAGCATCTAAGCCCATGTGCCACAGCTACTGAGCCTGCATGCCACAACTACTGAAGCCCGCGTGCCTAGAGCCCGAGCTCTGCAACAAGAGCAGCTACTGCAATGAGAAGCCTGCACACTGCAGAGTAGCCCCCGCTTACCACTACTAGAGAAAGCCCACACGCAGCAATGAAGACCCAAAACAGCCAAAAATAAATAAATAAATAAATTTATTTATTTATTTAAATAAATAAATAAAATAAAATCAGAAATGAAAGAGAAGTTACAACCAGCACCATAGAAATACAAATGATCATAAGAGAGTACTATGAACAATTAAACTCCAATGAAATGGACAACCTAGAGGATATGGATAAATTCCTTAAAACATACAGTCTCCCAAGACTGAATCAGGAAGAAAAAGGAAATATGAATAGGTCAGTTACCAGTAATAAAGTTGAATCAGTAATAAAAAACAACAACAACAAAAGTACATGAAAAGATGGCTTCACAGGTGAATTCTACCAAACTTTTAAGAAGACATAACACCTTTTCTTCTCAAACTATTCAAAAAAAATAATTGAAGAGGAAGGAATGCTTTCAAACTCATTTTAAGAAACCAGTATCACCCTGATACCAAAGCCAGACAAAGACATCACACAAAAAGAAAATTACAGTCTAATATCATTGATGAATATAGACACAAAAATCCTCAACCAAATATTAGCAAACTGAATTCAGCAACACAGTAAAAGGATTATACACCATGATCAAGTGGGATTCGTTCCAGTGATGCCAGGATGTTTCAGTATCACAAATCAAGCAATGTGATACACTACATTAACAAATAAAGGAAAAAAAATCATACGATCATCTCAATAGGTGCAGAAAAACTTGAGACAAAATTCAAAACAGTTCTCATTTTCAAACCAGCGGGTGTTCCTCATAATAAGCCTGAGTATATTTTTAAAATGTACATAAGTGTGTAAATACACACCCTCACGACAGCTGTCCCACTTCTAGATGCAATAATTGCTGGATATTAATTTATCCCTTATTCCTTATATATCTCTTCTAAAACTATGAAAGTTTAATATCCTAATATCCAATAGTATTTTCCATTTTAATGGCAATATCCTAAATCAAGGTTAAGTGTTTTTGGCAATCCAAAGCTTGTTTGTCAGTAAAAATGTTCCCAAATTTAAGCAGAGGATAAAGTCAGGCTCTGCCATAATACCTGCTCTTAGAACAGTGCCTATCAGTAGACAATCAGCAAATATTTTTAATTTTTAAAAACATTGTGGCAATATACACAGAACATAAAATTGACCAGCTTAATCCTTTTTAAGTGTACAATTCAGTAACATTAAGTATATTTACATTGTTGTACAGCCATCACCAACGTCCATCCAAGAAATCTTTTCATCTTGCAAAACTGAAACTCTGTACCCATTAAACAGTAACTCCCCAGTTTCCCCTGCCCTCAGCCCCTGGCAAGCACCATTCTACCTTCTTTCTCTGTGAATTTGACTACTCTCTTTTCCTTATACAAGTGGACTCATAAGAGTATTTGTTCTTTTGTGACTGGCTTACTTTGCTTAGCATAATATCCTCAAAGTTCATCCATGTTGTACCATATATCAGAATTTTCCTCCTTTTTAAGGCTGAGTAATATTCCATTATATGTATATACCACTTTTTGTTTATCCACTCATCTGTCAGTAGACACTTGGGGGATTCCCCTGGCGGTCCGGTGGTTAAGACTTTGCCTTCTAATGCAGGGGGTGCAGGTTTGATCCCTGGTCAGAGAGCTAAGATCCCACATGCCTCACGGCCAAAAAAAAACAAAACATAAAGCAGAAGCAACATTGTAACACATTTAATAAAGACTTTAAAAGTGGTCCACATCCAAAAAATCTTTAAAAGAAAAAGATAGACACTTGGTTTGCTTCCACCTTTTGGCTATAGTGAATAATGCCACTATGAACATGGGTGTGCAAATATCTGTTCTTGTTCCTGCTTTCAATTATTTTATGTATATGTTCAGAAGTGGAGTTGCTGGATCATATTGTAATTCTCTTTTTAATTTTTTGAGGGCCAACTCAATATTATTTATGGTGACTACACTATTTTACATTCCTGCCAACACTACACAAGCATTCCAGTTTCTCCACATTCTCACCAAAACTTGTTATTTTCTGGAGTTTTTTGTCTCTGGGGTTTTAAAAAATATAGTAGCCATCCTAATGGGTGTAAAGTCACACCTCATTTTGGTTTTGATTTGCATTTCCTTCTTTTGCATTAGTGATGGTGAGCATCTTTTCAAGTGCTTCTTGGCCATTTGTATATCTTTTTTGGAGGAATATCTTTCAAGTCCTGTGTCCATGTTATTTGGTGTTTTTGCTGTTGAATTTTAAGCAAATACTTTTAAAAAGAGTAAAGGAATGAATATGAGCAATAAGGGCACCCTTCTGCTTAGTCATTGAGCAGCTATATCAGAAAAAATAAACAGATGTAAATACAAATATATAAACATTTATAAAAATACCTTATTCCCAATCTAAGTCCAAATATACTTGTGCAAAAGTGTCTAAATTTCAACAAGCTTTTCTTCGCTTGTTGTAATCTCAGTAGTAACATAACCTTTCTTTGCTCTAAGGCATAGCATTATTTTAATCTATCATGATTTTTTTTGTGTGTGGTACGCGGGCCTCTCACTGTTGTGGCCTCTCCCATTGTGGAGCACAGGCTCCAGACGTGCAGGCTCAGTGGCCATGGCTCACGGGCCCAGCCACTCCGCAGCATGTGGGATCTTCCCGGACCGGGGCACGAACCCGTGTCGCCTGCATCAACAGGCGGACTCTCAACCACTGAGCCACCAGGGAAGCCCCTCTATCATGATTTTTGATGCACTCTGTTGAACAATGGCTTCTGCCATCACATTCATTCATGAAGCACAGTGATGTCATTACAGGGAATCAACCTTCTGATATGCTGAAATGAACATTTAACTTCTGGCTATTAACAGTACATCAGTCATTTTTCTCTGGATGTTCATGTTTCCCTAGCTTCCACTGTGAGCAATGCTAATTTGTATCAAACTTTCATACTTCGATGGGAGCTTAAAAATATCAAAGTTATTTATATTTGTACTTATGTATTCAGATTTATTAATTTTAAAATATAGCTTTATTTTTAGTTATGAATGCATTGTTAGTAAATAGCATTGTATTATAAAATTGTTTCATGCTAATATTTTTTCCCTTCAATCTCATGAAACTCCATCAGGCTGAAACATTCTTTGAAAATAGGGAATAAAAGAAGTGAGACTTTAAATGAGCTAAACATTATCATGTTTCTACTATCACAGCTTGCCCATGTATACTTTTGAGTGTCAAATAGAGGGAAAGATGCAAAGCTCTATCTTCTATAAAGCTTGGAGTGTGGTTGTGAAAGAGTGTGTAAAGTAGAACCAAGATGATCATAGGTGCGTTCTTGGCACATCAGTTTCAGGAAGCTTCATATTTGGAAATGAAGATCTAGAAATTGATTTCCTTAAAACTGTAGGCCTTTATCTCCCTTGCAACAATTTTTGTGTACTCTCTGGTGCACCCATAACTTAGCCTGAAGACTGCTAATACGTGATAGGTCCATTCTTTCCCTTCTGATGTGTATGCCAAGTCTGCCAAAAATCAAATATCTAAACGCATGGGGTTCAATTCTAGGTCTTCTATTATGTTCTCTGGTCTATGAATCTATCTCTGCTATTCCACACCTCTTATTTATTATAATGTTTAAATAAGTTTTGTTACCTGAAGTATATAGTCTCTTGATTTTGATTTTCTTTTTCAGGAGTGTCTTGGCTCCTGTTAGCCTTTTGTTATTCTGTATAAATTCTAGATTCAGGATATATATATATATATATATATATATATATATATATACAGAGAGAGAGAGAGAGAGAGAGAGAGAGAGAGGGATCTCCTATATGTATATATCTATAGAGATGGATCGATAGACAGATAGAGACATAGATATTCAGGTTATTCATGTATATCTATATCTCCACCACTTCTGAGAGGCAGGTTTCTTTCTCATTTACTCTAAAGCTGCAAATATAAACCTATTGATTCCAGTTTTGTGTGGGAACCTCCAATAAATCTCCTGCCCTGGGTAGTTCTTAGCCCGTGAAGTTATCTCCAGATTTCAATATAAATTCCAGTTGGCTGAATTCATTTCATTTCTGACTTTGAAGAGTCTTGCATTTGAAAATGTATTTCAGTATTTTATTACTGAATTGTAGATTGTAGATATTTTCTCTCAGTTGGCCTTAATACCGTGACTAAAATCTCATACTGCCAAAAAAAGGAAGTGAAAAAAGATTTTCTATCAATATTATTTAAAATATTTTAAAATGTAAATGTAAAATACATTACTAACACAAAGGTATTTTGCAGTGTTTTATAATGTATTTTATGGAAAATTATATCATTTTTTAATGTTTAGCTACTTAAAATGTACATCTTTTCTCAAGATGTCAAGTCCTGCTTTATTCTTTTGGACATAATGTTACTATTTGGTGAGTTTATCTTTAAAATAATTTATGCAGCATATTAAGCAATTTAAATATTATGTTGAATTTGACAGTGGATCAAGTGAGCTTCCCGGTGTTTCTAGTCTAAGAATTATCTCATATTCCAAGAAATCCTGTATTTTTAAATACTTTTAAACATTTTCAAATTTCCTTAAAAGCATGGGATATGCAATTTAAATTATATTCTTTCATCACCATTTTGATCGGAAAAGCAATAGCTTAGAGGTTATATAACGTGATGGTCATTGGAACCATTAGCTCAGTTTGAATTTTAACTTCACTGTTTCTCAGGTGTGTGACCTGGGACAGTTACTTCACCACTCTGTGCCTTTTCTGTACAATTGATTTATTGTGAAAATCTATTGACTTAATCCTTGCAAAGTGATTAAACCAGCACCCAATCCATTGTGAGTGAAAAGTTAATACCTCTTAATACTGATAGCATTTTCTAACACTATTTAGAAAGTAAATGATAGTGTAAAATGTTATTAATGATTTCTCAAAGAAGCGTTTTGTTGCAGAGAGAATGCTGACCTAAGATGACTACAAAAATAATTAGAACTTTTAATATCTCTAAATCAATGACAGCTTTACCAGCTTTATATGCTTTACCTTCACTAAATCTTGGTTTTTTTACATATAAATTTATTTATTTACTTATTTATTTTTATTTTTGGCTGCATTGGGTCTTCGTTGCTGCACGCAGGCTTTCTCTAGTTGCAGTGAGCAGAGGCTACTCTTCGTTGCAGTGCGCGGGCTTCTCATTGCAGTGGCTTCTCTTGTTGCGCAGCACAGGCTCTGGGCGTGCAGGTTTCAGTAGTTGTGGCATGCAGGCTCAGTAGTTGTGGTGCACAGGCTTAGTTGCTCCACGGCATGTGGGATCTTTCCGGTCCAGGGCTCGAACCTGTGTCCCTTGCATTGGCAGGCGGATTCTTGACCACTGCGCAACCAGGGAAGTCCTTTCACTAAATCTTATAAGAACCCACTTTATAGATAAAGAAACTAAGGTTCTGAGAGGGCAGGTTCTCAGGAATCAAGAAAAAATTTGGAAAAAGTAACATTAAATAACTAATTACTAAATGTCAAGCATGTACTGAAAACTTTGCATACATGATCTCATTTAATGTTCATACACCTCTGTTATTCATGTTGGAACTTCAGTATCTCCATTCGTCAGATGAGGAATCTGAGCCTCAGAGAGATTAATTAATTTAGCCAAATGACACAACTGGTAGAGATATTACTCAGGGAGATTTTAAGATTTTGTTAAAAAATATCGTAAAGTTTCTTTGTTGTGGCTAAGCTCTTTGTAAACAATTAAAAAGTGCATCAAAATATTTTTCTTTAGTCCACAGTAAACTTATTAAACTCTGAAGATTTGAATGAAATATTATGTCAAAAATACAGTGCAAATTAAATTTTTATACATCTCACATATATGGCAGAGTTCAAAGGAAAGGGCCAAAGATAATATTATGCGGTGATTAGACTTATTTGTATTCATTTTATGCAGAAAAACATAACTTGATCACAGTTTGATGCTGGAATTTGCATGTAAATTGAAAATTATTTAACAGTGTCCTGCAGTGACCTTACTATACAAATAATAGAAAAGACTAACTAATTCAGAAGTCTGAATCAGATTGCTCAGCACTTCAAAATCTCTTATTCTTCATTAAAACTCATTAATGGTATCAATATCAATGAGGTTCTAGAATCTTATATTTTTAGGAGGCCATATATTTCCTTGAAGTGGTATTGTTTTCCTTTATTACACATATCATTGGTTATGGTTGCAGCACTCCTAAAGTGCGACCAAGATAGGGTAATAATAGATGCAGTTAACAGTTTATATCCTTTTTTAGTGCATGTACTAGAAACCAATTTTACCAATCAAATAAATAGAGGTCATTTTTTCTAAAGATTCTGGGATGGATCAGAGAATTGAAGAAGCAATTGTGTAAGCCATCCTTGAAAAGAATAAGCTCCAAGGACTGAAGTAACAGGGGCTCGTGGGAAGTTGCTCCAGTGAAGTGCCCATTAGACACCTGTTCCCCCCAGAACTGCTCTTTCTGTGTGTCTTGGTACAGCATTCAATCCCAAATGCAATAATCCTGTTGGCTTATCTTTAATCAGCTATCTCTCCTTTGATCAATCAGCTATGTAATACCACACTGAGATTCTGGGTGATGAACATTAGCTGGCTCTTTTCTGTTCTTCCTCAGGCCCCACCCCACCCCATTTGGCAAGGAGTCTGTTGAGAGCTAAAAGGACTCGCCCACTCAGAACCTATGTTCCCGGTTCTAAATCTCAGATTACTCTGATCATGCAGCTCCAAGCTGGCTTCAGGGGTCTTTCCTCACCTCTCCCCCAGTTCTGTCTTCTCATGGAGGGACTGCACTGCTGGTATGCATACCCTGAGCTGCAAGGTTAGCTACACGATGACTATGGAGATGAAGATGGGACTGTACCCACAGACTGGGGTGTCCACTGCAGATCCTGTGCATGTTAAAGGTGGACCTATTGCCATAGCCTGCGTCATCACCTTGAACCAGGAAGCTCATTCACCTTGTGTTTATTTTGAACATCAGTCTATAACATATTTTATAAGACCCTAACTATTCATGTTTTATATCCACGTGATATATTCTCACACATTAAACACAGATGGTTCATAATCTGCTCTTGGGGGGTATGTACACTTCAGAAATATGTCTCTACATTTCAACACACACTTCCATATTCTCCATCTCATTAAACTAAGTTTTTTGCCTAATTATTTTTATGTATTTTGTATGTAAAAATGTTAGTGTTTTGGTTTTTTCCAGTTATTCCCACATTTTATTTATATAGGATCAATGCTGGTAAATTCTTGGGCTTCATGCAACTCTTGATTTCTTCATTCTAGTGGAAGTATAGATATTGGAGTGGGGCAGCCTATAGCTGAGACATTCTACATGAGTAACTTTTAACTCTTTAATGCCCAACAATTTTTTTTTTTTTTTTTTTTTGCGGTACGCGGGCCTCTCACTGTTGTGGCCTCTCCCGTTGCGGAGCACAGGCTCCGGACGTGCAGGCTCAGCGGCCATGGCTCATGGTATCAGCCGCTCCGCGGCACGTGGGATCTTCCCGGACCAGGGCACAAACCCATGTGCCCTGCATCGGCAGGCGGACTCTCAACCACTGAGCCACCAGGGAAGCCCAATGCGCAACAATTTTAATGGAATTTTCATCTTACATTTTAGCTCATAAGAGAAAAGTGCTTTTGGGTGGCTGAAAATAATAATCTTAGATTACTTGTTACAGCATTTTTGTACTTGCATTTATATTTTTAAAAAACAACCAGAGAATTTCTAGTGAATTAACTAAGAAAGTGTCTTTGAGATAGTATTCAAAACCCCTAGAACTTTAGAGTGGAAAGACTTTAGGTAACCAGAGTGTTTGAATGATTTCATTCCAGCTTACTTGGAGGTTTGACACTATGGGAACAGAAATATAGCTCATTGCCTCTCAATTTAATGACTATTCTGTCACTCCATAGTAGGTGTAGGAGAACAAGAAGCAAACACACGTGATAATTACTGACTTGGGTAGTAAGATGTGTAAAAATAGTTGTTTTCAATTTGGTCAAAATGAATCAACTATTTATTATAAAATATATTTAAATAAACATGTATCCCTACTATGTATTAATATTTCGAGCAAATCAGCAAGTACTTCCGTATAATTTCTATGCAAAAGTTACCTGAGCAAAGGAAAGAAAATAGTATTTTGAGACAAAAGCTAAATAAGCAATTGCATTTTTCTTCTGTGCCATTTTCTATCAGATATATATGACATTGGTGCTTTGATGTGCACATTTCCCCTTACACCTCATCTCCAGTGGAATGGAGATAAACTTGAGCAAAGTGTGTACTCCCCTCTTAATACAGCAACTAGAAAATTTTAATTAGGTCTAAACAGATGACATATTCCATCCATTATGGGTCTTCTTCAAGCTAGAGTTGGAATCCAGCATGTAGACAGACATCCTTAATAAAGGGCCACTTGTGAATGATGATAACAATTTCCTTGGGTGAGTTTTTTTCTTTCCTTACAATTTTATGTCTCACACCAAAGTCGTCTTCCTCACAAAGAGTATTTATCGTCTCAATACTCCAGGTTCCTGTGCCTCACTTCTCTTTAGATTATCTTTGCTTTGTCTCGTGTCATCACACACCATGGGCCTACTTCTCTGTGTAGAAACCAATAAATTGCATCATTACCTGTGCTTATATAGACTATCAAGCTCACAGTATATATTACATCTCAGAAATTATCTTAGGCAGTGACAGTAGTTATCCTACAGCCTATTTATCCTCTAAACAGTTTTCAAGAGTTGACAGTTTTCTTATAACCATTTTTAACTGTGAAGTTCTATAGGAATGGTTTTGCCCAATATAGTTTAAATTCATTAAATGTAATTCTTAGTCCTTAGTACTCATAGCATGTTTAGAATTCATTTTATGTTTAATTAACCACCTATTCTGATTGTAATGGTAAAGTCCAGGCAATTTTACAAATTTAAACACAGTTCAGCAAATGTTACTTAATCACCAAAAGGTCCCTGGGATCTGTGCTATGTATTAGGGATGTAGTAATGAGTACAACATAGTTCCTTCCTTTAAGGATTCTTTCCTTTTTTTTCCAGAAGAAACATGTCTAGTTTTCTGTTGTATAGTGGATGAATCCAACAGGAAATATATCAGTGTACTGTATTTCAATACCACGTGCTATAATTGATATTATCCAGAGCACGAGCAGAGCTGGATGGATAAATGGGACTTTGAAAGAGTAACACTTAACTTATGGCTTATGGGATTGCATATTTGAGCAGGAGGAGAGGAGGAATGGGGTTTATTGGTTAAGAGTAAAGGCTGGGCTTCCCTGGTGGCGCAGTGGTTGAGGGTCCGCCTACCGACGCAGGGGATCCGGGTTCCTGCCCCGGTCCAGGAAGATCCCACATGCCGCGGAGCGGCTGGGCCCGTGGGCCATGGCCGCTGAGCCTGCGCGTCCGGAGCCTGCGCGTCCGGAGCCTGTGCTCCGCAATGGGAGGGGCCACAGCAGTGAGAGGCCCGCGTACCGCAAAAAAAAAAAAAAAGAGTAAAGGCTGTAGTCAAAGCATGAATTCTGGCTTTGCTATGATGTAGTTGTGTGACCCTCAGTAATTTTAATAAGACAAAAAATTATAGTACCTGCTTCGTGGAGCTATCTTCGGAATTAAATGAGTTTATATATGTAACGTGCTTAAACAGGATGAGACATGCAATCTAGTCTCCTTAAGAGCCAGAGCCACCATATTCATCAACAGAATCATCCTCATTGTATACCAGTTGTAGTAGGGGAGGCTACAGCTAGATCACAGTTCAAGTTCATTTCTTATTCAGCTTGCAGTAGTTAGCAGGTGAACAGATTAGGGGGACCACTCTTCTCATGCATTTATTCAGGGACCCAGGCAGATCTTTAGTCTCTGACCTTCAAGGTCCACCCTAGTGAACATCACATTGTTCCTATCCAACGGAGAGAGGAAAAGAACATGACGAGCTGTGCGTGGAAGTTTGTGTGGCTTTGCCTGGAAGTGGTGAGTATCACCTCCACTCACACTCCACTGGCTAGAACTCACCCTTGTGGCCCCACCTGGTTGCATATGGTGTTGAGAAGTCAAGTGCCTGGCTGAGCAGCTGCTACCCAGCAACAACTGTCTGCTGTAGAAATTTGAAGGTATATGTTGTAAACAGCCAGCCATCTCCACCCCACGGATGAGACAGGATGAAGGCGTAAAACAAGAGTAAGGACCAAAGTAGGTGAGAAAAGATGTTATGCTTCTGTGGACCATCCACATATGAGCATGGTGAGGTTTAGTGTGAGTCAAGAAGTAGAGAAAAATAAAGTAGGAGGCAAAAAGAGAGAAGAAAGTGCATTTTTGGGTCACGTTTAGTGTGTCTGATATGTTATAGAGAAATCCAGCGTGAAATGTATCCTAAGTGACTAAACTCAGGAAAAGGGACAGATTAGGTTGTAGATATCAGGTCATCAACCCCCCAGATGTCAGGTAAAATCATGACAGTAAATATGATGCCCAAAGAAGAACAAAGGGTCACAGTTTGCTGCATTGGCATTAAAGACCTGGACTGGAAAAAGAACCAAGAGAGAGAAGGAAGGTTAAGCTGTGATGGAGTAGTAGGAATATGGTGGCCAGGAGCTAAAGGAATTGAGGGTCACAGAAAGGAAGACATTTTTGGTATGTCAGATGCAGAAGTAAAGTCCAGAATGGAAAGGGTCAACATTTCTTTTAAAATGGTAGTTAGGAAATTACCAGAAAACGAAGCAAGGGTTCTTTTAATGGAGCATTAGGACCTGAAAAGAGATGAGGGATGGATGAGGACTTTTGAATCACTAACCCACTAAAAATGCTTCTTCAAGCGGAAAAGCATACTGGTCATTGTCAAATACATCACTTCTGAATTTTGTTGTTGATTTTGCTTTATTTTCTTATTACTTCCTTTTCCTTCATTGTAAACCTTCTAAAAAGGTTTTTTGTCTAAACCTTTAAATTAATGATTTAGAAAACTAGATATTTACAATATATCCATATCTAAAAAAAGCTAAAGATAAAAATCTGAGTTGCATGTCTGAAAAGAGAGGTTGACATATATAATTTTCTTTCAAACAAGTATAGAATCAGTTTATAAAGTCACCATTTTGCTTAAAAAGCTGAAAAGTTGATCTTTAAGATATTTTCCACTTCATATACACCTTGCCTCTGCGTAGCACACGTGGATTTGCATTTTTTTATATTTTCCTAAGCTCTTGCTATCCTCTAAGACATGGTCCGGTAACTCTGATAACACTTCGATAATTTTGGCACAAACTGAACTTTGCTGTCACTGAGCTCACGGAGGTTACACATTCAGATGTGTTGCTCTCAGTTGTCTGATATGTGCAGTGACCTTCCTGAAACCTAGCAATCTTTCTAACATAAGGTAGATTTAAACGCTCACCCTGAATAGAAAATATGAAAGGTATTTATTGTTATTTTCTGGACATTTAAAAATCCTGGTCATGAGATATGTAGTCATCAGCAGTGTTGAGATTTCCTTTGATTTGCAAACTTGCCCCGATCCTATTTCTAGAACAAGAGAGCCGTCAGGTGAAATAGGCAGTTCATCTGTGAAGGAAGATTTCAGGTGTGTGATCTTTCCCAAAATATTTTTTTCTTGAGCCTATTTTGCCCCCCCTTTTTTTTTTTTTTTTTTTACCCAAGTGTTATTCTTTAGATAACATTGAGTCTTCCATATTTGCAACATGTGGCCAAACGTACTTGATAAGGAAACTGAAATGAATGGGGTTTTATAAAGGACCTGCTTCTTCTCAGCTGAGTGGTCTGGCCTCTTTTTCTAATTGGCTACATGACAAGCTGAGATGATATGCATTTTGAAAGGTCAGCGCTGAATAAATGTATTAAATATTTATTAACACACCAGTGCAAACTAGGGCTACATTTTGTTGTCCTCTGACAGCAAGCTATTAAATATCTTCCATTACAGCACTAAACAGCCTGTTTTACATATAAGTTTTCACTACCGGATTATAAATTCTTTGATGATAAGAACTATCCACCATGGTGTCTGACAACTGTTCAATATATGTTTCTAGGATGAATAAGTAAAGATACCAAATGGATGATGTCACTAGATTTAAAGGTATAGTACTTTGTATGAGAGAGTGATTACCATTGTTTTCATTTAGAGATTGATAGTAAATGAGTTACCTAAGGCTACAGAGCTTTCATGAGAATGGAGGTTCAGATCAATACATTGGCCACACATATTTTGACTTTCCACTAGCAATCAATGTTTACTGTCCAGTATTACCAGCTTTAACTAGAGGGAAACTTTTACTTAGAATGATAAAACTTTTGAAGCATACCTACAATAAAAGCTATCCAAAGATGATTTATTAACAAGTTAAAACAGATAAATGACAAGGAAAATGTATATATTAACAAACAAAAAGAAACTATGTTTATGAAAAAGTTCCCTCTTCTAGCCCCTACAAATATATCTTTATGTTTCTGTTTCAATGAATGCACTCAAATGTTCATATATGTTTACTTTTATAGGAACACAAGGTAAAGAAAATGATATATGCCAATTTCAGAGGGTTTCTTTTTATAATAAGGAGCATGATTTGGAGAAAATTGTTTTATGGGACTTTCTTGAGATTATTTTTAGAATTCATGATATAAGGTTTTAACAGTTTTTAAATATTAAATTTATATTGAAAATTAGACTACAGAAAAATTAACAAAATCATATCATAGGATGTGCTTTCCACTCACTACAAACATATAAAAATATCTTTAAAAAGCACTTGTTAATACTCCAAACTGAAATTTGAAAAAGAAAAGAAAATATACCAGTTCCAGAACCAAAGAGGGGACTCAAACATAGACCATAGATGAAAGCTAACTTCCCAGGGGCTTAAAGGACTTGGGAACCTGGACATAGAAAATGGTATCTGGAGACTGGAAGTTTTAACCCTATATCAGAATAGGAGAACTAGACATGTACCCTTGCATAAAGCCTGGTCCTTTCCAGAGAAAGCCCAGAGAAATTTGTTTTCTGTCCAGGAACTTGGAAAAAATTAAAGAAAAATAAATGAACAGAACAGGAGCTACCAGCATGAAACCAAAACCCTAAAACTTGTGCCATACCACACATAGGATAGTACATGCTGTGAGAATGAGAACTCAAAAATAACACATTAATATTAAAATTTCTAGAACCACTGAAACTTCAAGGATAATGCATGTAGCCAGTGTAAATTTATGCTGTTGGGACCACATGCTATTGGGATCATAATACAGAAAAAGGAAAGCATAAAATAAAATAGGCAGGATACTAAATAAAATAATTAAATTTCACTTCCAGAAATTATAACTGAAAATAAATATCAATGGAAAAGTTAAACAAACAGATTAGAGGCACAGTTGAAGGATAAATCATCAAATAAGCGTGAGCTTACTCACCAAAATGCAACACAGCAAGGTAAAGAGAAAAAAAAATATGAACAGGAATTGAGACATTGAAGATAGAATAAGTGAATCTAACACTTCTAATAGCAGCCGCATAGCACAGGGAGATCAGCTCGGTGCTTTGTGACCACCTAGAGGGGTGGGATAGGGAGGGTGGGAGGGAGATGCAAGAGGGAGGAGATATGGGGATATATGTATACGTATAGCTGATTCACTTTGTCATAAAGCAGAAAGTAACACACCATTGTAAAGCAATTATACTCCAATAAAGATGTTAAAAAAAAAAAAGAAAGTTCCAGAAATAGAAAACAGAGACTTAGGGAAAGATAGTACTTGAAGAAATAAAATTGATCATTTTCTGTAATTGAAAAATGGCATGACTCCTCAAGTTATCATAGCATAGAAACAATGACACCCCAGTAGCAGGGGGCAACCTAGTACCCAAATTTTGGTTTCCGACAGCATTCTCCAATAAAAGGAACCAGGGGTGCTTGGAGAAATGGCTGATGGCTGATTTTAGGACTGGGCTGGGAAAAATACAAGGTAAGGCTGAAGCAACTTATGGTGTTAGAACAGAAAGCAGTGTGCAAAAAAAAAAAAGGCTACATTGATGGTAGCATGTCAAAGGGACATAGAAGCCAACTGAAAGAGCTCCCCTTTGCCAATTTGAGCAATAAAAAAATAAAGTAGCATTGTATTATGACTCAAATTGTAAAATAAATATCCTTGAGTCCATATTGATATAAATTACTAAATAAATATATAAATGGGAGGGAAAAGACCAATCTCCCATATGTAAGAACACTAATTTATGTAGATTCTCTACCCTCAAGGAGGGAAGCATAGATCTCCTCTCCACTATGTGGTCTGCACACAGTGACTTCCTTCCAAAGAAATATTGTATTTAAAGGGATAGAAAAAAGAAAGTAACTTTAAAGTGGAGAAACATGACAAGAACTACATCAGCCAGGTAGACAAGGTCAACATGAACAGTGACAAGTTGTGTCATAGTACGTGCCCTGGTCATGACGTGATGAAATTAACACTTTACTTCTGTAGTCTTCCTCCCCTACACCCATAATCCTACCTAAATTATAAGAGGGAAAAATCAAATTCTAATAGAAATCCTACAAAATACTTGACCAGTACCGTCCAAATTGTAAAAGTTATCAAAAACAAGGAAAATCTGAGAAACTGTCACAGTGAGGAGAAGCCTAAGGAGACATGACATGGTCATGGTTATTCAGTCTCCTTCAGCCTAAGGAGCCTGAATAACACAGTCTTCAGTGAGGAGGAGTCTGGCCATTGCCATCACGCCTTTTATGTCCTTCATGTGGTAATATTCTGCATGAGAAATAAAGGTGCCAAAAATGTGTGCACATGTGAAATTTACTGTCTGAAATCCCAGAGCATACTGAATATCATCACTTGAAGGAGATGATAAAACAAGTGTGTGTCCACAAATATAATCTGTAGAATGATTATGTCTAATTCTATGTAATGAATCCTGTGCACAAAGCTGTTTTAATCCAAATACAAATTTATACGGGCAAGGATTTTTTTACTGTAAATTCTATTTCAAAGGAGAATAATGTGAGTTTTCAATGGACGTCACTTTAACTTTGGGGACAGTGTATTCAAATCCACAGTGGATTAGTCCTATATGTTCCTCGTGCTTTTAGTGGATTAAATATTAGATTCTTATGGCTACCTTACTTTGCAGACATTTTCTTCTTCCTAGGATTTTTCCATTTATCGTATTTTAGTTTTAGGTCTTTTGGACTCTGTCAACCTTTATTTTCTAAGCTAAAATAAATATTTAGTCTGTTTCATGTGCCATATTCTGCCAGCAGGTCATCTTCAACTCGCTCTTATGAGCACCAATGCTCTTTCCATTCTCATATCATTAACTATAGTATATGTGAGATTATCTTTCATTTCATATATTTGTTGACCAGGTTAATAGGTACTGCCTTTATCATTTTGGCTAAATGAAGAAATTGAAAATGACTAAACACATGCAAGACATTCTCACTAAAATAATGTTCCTCTTCTATTTACCATGCTGTTTTTGCTAACAGCAGTCTGATTGACTATATTCTTGTCTTAAAGAAGATCTACTGTCCTTAGAATTGCAGTCTCTTTTTATTTTTAATCCGTGCAACCCATATACCATAGATACTCTGGTTTATGCTCAGTTTATTATAATTCAAAGCATTGACTTGATTCCTCTTCATGTTTTTTCTATTCTATGTTGTTAAGGTAATAAGCCTCATTTAGAGATGGAGTCTATTTCAGTCATTTTTTTTAAACTAAAGAACCAATTATTTAGATTATAAGTCAAAACCCATATCCTCTGTGGAGTAATTTTATGACTCCACAGCCTATGGCATAGAAAAATAATCTCCAATGCATAGACTTGCATACTAAACAATGTCCACGTAGCTCTCTGGGTTAACTGTAAATTCTCACTAGTGTTAATTAAAATTATGTGGCAAAGTTTCTAAATCACTCAAAGAACACGAGCTTTCATTCTTCACCTTACTGATACCCACGATCTAATAAATATTGGCTCTTCTTTTAGATGCCTTCTCTCAATCTTCGTATTGAGACTACATTTTACTGGTAAATTATTTCTGGAAATTATTGAGGTTTTAGCTATTGTATTATGGGGATGACTACGGAAAGACTCTGGAAATGCACTTTTATGAAATCTGTAGAGTTTTACTATTTTCCTTCATGAAAATACTCCCTAACCTTGAGTAACCTACCCCCACTGCAGACACCCTATCCTGAACCCATACTAATCGATGTAACAAAGGAATTGCTGAGCTTTATTTAATTTGTTGAATTTGATAAAGAGAGTTTCAGACCTTTAACGTATATCACTTTGAAGCTATAAAATATTATCATTAGACTTCATGTCAGTTGAAATGATATGCCAACATGTGAATTGCTTTGAAAATTCTATGCCAATTTGCTTTTCTAAGCCCCCTTTAGATGAAACCATTATGCCTTCAGTTATTATAACCAGCATTTATAAAGCACAAATTGTATATTAGGTGCTGGGTTAGGCCCAAGAAAACACAGCAAAAACTCCTGTGTCGAAGGAGCTTAGAGTCTGGGAGGACAGCCAGAAGTGTAAACAGCTCTTATACGAGGTGGTAAGCATTTAATATAGGAATAAAAGTATCCTTAGGCAGCATGAAATAGGGAGTGTCCAACCAGAGGCTTGGATGGCAAAGAGAAAGGCAAGACAAGGGTAGAGAGAGAAGTTGTTTCCTTGAGTCCTAAGGTTGAACAGACCACCAAGACCACAAGAGGGAATGAATGGTCAGTACAGGTAAAGGAAGCAGCATTTGTGAACACGTGGTAAAATGCAGACCAAGTGGCATATTTGTGAAGCCCTCAGTCCTAGGATATAGTTTACCTGCAGGTGCTTAAGAGAAGAGTTGCAGAAAATAAGCCTGGAAAACTAAGCTGGAGCCAAAAACCAAAATATTTTTAATGCCTTGATTGGGAGTTTGGGTTTATGTAATAGACGATGGTCAGCCCTTGACTGGTTAAAAGATATTTTGGAAGTACAATCTATGTTACTTGCTGAACAGTTCCAGGTGGGACTGAGAGATGGGGAGTTGTCTACAAGTCTACCTTGGACAACAATTAAAATCTTTAACTTATCTAATAGTGTGGGAACTAAAAGGAGTATTCCAATTTGATGAAAGTATTACCAAATGATGTTTGTGTTTGTTATTTTGTTTTCCCCCCCCAGTGGGAGAGACTTCTGAGATTTGCCCAGAAGCCACTGATTTCTTGTGCCACAACAAGAAGTGTATTGCATCCCACCTGGTCTGTGACTATCAACCAGACTGCTCTGATAGGTCTGATGAAGCTCACTGTGGTAAGTGTATTTGTCTGTTCTAATGCTGCCAGTTCAGCACAGATTTTCGCTTTGTTAGCAGAGTAACTTATTGGCATTGATGACTGAGAAGAAATGTTCTTCTCATGCACCAGAGTAGATTTAGAATAGACCATACATTTTTCCACCTTCTCTATGCAAATATTTAAATGGCAGCCCTTCCATCCTTTTTACCCCCAGACTAAAAACTGCAACAAATCTATAGCAAATCATGTTACAAAAATTTCCCATCATGTCATTATATAGAACTGTGTGCAGAGTCAGGGTTAAAATTGTCAGAAACGGAACTAGCAGAGCCTACATTTCTTCATCAGTTCTCATGACTGATTCCATTCCTTTTTCCCCCAAAAATGACTGATTTTATAGATGAGGTGAAAAAAGAACACTTTGAATAAATACTAGTTTAATGATTAATTTTAATAATTACATTGCCCTGGAAAAAGAGGAATACAAGAACCACTTTGTTTTTTTTATTCAAACTTTAATTCAAATGATTTTTAAATTCATGTATAAAGCCAAGTGTGTAATTTCAAAATATGAACACATATTTAAATCCAAAGAATTTTTTTTTCATATATCTTATTGATGAGCATTCATATGGAATCTTGATACCATACAGGCTGCCTGTTGCCGTTAATGTTTGCAGCGTAACAAACTACCCTAAAAGTTAGTGGCCTTAAACAAGTTTCCTTTCGCTTGCAATTTTGTGGATCATTCGTTCAGGAAGGAATCGGCTAGGCAGCTTGTCTCTGATCCACATGGCTCAAACTGGTACAGCTGGACCTGGAGGATCACTTCCAAGATGCCTTTATCCCCTACATGTTTGGCACATGTGTACTCTTTGGTTTCTCTGTCTGGATCAACATGGAATCAACCTCCAGGGCAATCCCTGTGGCTTGGGCTATCACAGGTTAGTCAGACATCTTACATGGGATTGACTTTTACCATGTGTCGACTGTAAAAGAATGCACAACCTAAAAGTTAAGAAGTATGTTTTATTGGCAGACTTTCTGAGGACTTAAGCCCAGGAGGCAGCCTCTCAGATCCCTCTGAGGGGCTGCTCCCAAGAGGTAGAGGGGGAGACAGGATATACAGGAGTTTTGGGAGCCCAAACATCAAAAGATTACTGTTAATTAAAGAAAACCAGATAGCTCAAGTTAAGGAATTTAGTGCTTTTCTGTGTTTGGGAAGATGCAAGAGACTGTGTTCAGTGAAGTCATTCCTTTGCTATACACCTTAGCTATCTAGGGCCAGCATCCTGGTTCTTCCCATCCTAAATCCCCTCAGGGTGCACCTTTGCGGGGGGGGGGGGGGGGGGGGGGGGGGGGCGCTGCAGTGGGTGAGTGCTTGATGGCGGGCATCCTGTTGTTTCTACCCTGAGTTCCCTCAGGGCGCACCATGGGGGGGTGGGAGGGGCGGACAGTGGCTGACGGCTACAATGTCCTTTGTTCACTGACGTGGCATGCAACATTCTTCATTCACAGAAAGTTCCAAGGGCAAACATTCCAAGAGCCTGAGGAAAAATAGCAAAGAGTTTGTATGACTTAGCCTCAGAAGTTCCAGAATGTCCCTCCTGGCTCTTCCTAATGGTTATTCAAATAACAAAGTCTAGCCTAGATTCAAATAGAGGAAGGGAATAGACTCCATTTCTCAGTGGGAAAATATCACACATGCACAGGGAAGGCTTACTACACAAGGCACGTTTAAGTGTTTATTTTTAGCTCAGTGTTATTTTTATTCCTCGGGATGTTTACTTCTGAAGTGTTCGTTTCTCTTTCTTGCATTCGCTATTTTTTTAATTGTGGTAAAGTATACATAAAATATACATAACATAAAATTTACTATTCTAACCTTTTTAACTGTACAGCTCAGTGGCATTAAGTATATTGGCATCGTGCAGCCAACACCACAGCTTCACACTTTTGCCAGCTTGCCTAAGTGTCGTCGGAAAGGTTTTTCCCTTAGAGGGCGTCCAGAACCCATATCCAGAACTTTTTTTATCTTGAAAAATTGAAACTCTGTACCAATTAAACAATAACCCTCTATTCTCCCCACCCCCAGCCCCTGACAACCACCATTCTACTTTCTGTTTCTATGCATTTGACAACTCTAGGTGCCTCATGTAAGTGGAATCACAGTGTTTGTCTTTTTGTGACTAGCTTATTTTACTTAGCATGTTATCCTCAACATTCATCCCATCTTTTAATTTTAAGTCAAGCAAAGAAGAAAGTGAAAATGATTGGCACTTTTTTAAACTGTATTTTGAATACTACAGTATTGTAATCTTAATTTCACAAAATATTTCCTTTATAATATATATATTCTCAAATGAAATTTATAATACATTAAATAATACTTTCTAGTGTTATTTCTAACTTCTTTTAAGTGCACCAAAAATATTTTTTTTTTATATTGACTGTTAGGAATTGATTTCGATGGAGTTCTAAAACAATGCTCTGAAGCATTTTGAAACCACCATTTTCCCCACAAGACATAACAAATAGAGCATTTAATAATCACCAGCAAAACATTAAAAACTTGGCCAGATTTATGAAGGCTCTAAAGAAAAAATAATTTGAATATGATGGCATTGACATACATAATCCAGTGGGGTGAGAAGGACAGCTATCACATGCATATAGAAAACTTATTACAGACAGTAAATATCTTCCTCTCATGTAAAAATGTACATATATTGAAAAGTTTATATAAAAATTATACTCTTGTGTTTATTCCTATTCCTAGTAGGGCTAGGAACAACTTTCTAAACATTGGGTATATAAAAATGAACAAGACATTGTGTTAGGCTTCAGAAATTCACTTTCTACTGTGGAAAGAAAACACCTACAGGGAAAAATGCATTAAATATAATGTTCTTTGCTTTTTGAAAAGGTAGTTAGTAAATGAAAAGATTCCTGATTATTTTTTAAGTGTAACAAGTGCTATCAGGAATAAGGTTATCACAGCTTATGTGGGGAGTACATATGAAGAAAAATATGTGTGTGTGTATGTACATCTGTATATGAAATATACAAATAGACCTAAAAACATCAGAAAGAGTTACAGGTGTTTTGGTTTTTCAAATGTGAATGCTGCCCATGTTCTTTTTGCTTCACTCATTTTTCTTCTCAGAGTACCTTATATGATTCTTATTTTTTTCCCACAGCTATTTGAGGTATTGATATAAAACACACAAAGGCAGTTTTGATTATCAGAAACTGAAGTCAGTTACATATCCATGTCTGTTAGTGTTACCCATGACTCTGATGGACAACTGCAAGAAGTATTTGAATTTATTAAAATAAAAGCAATATGTTGACAAATGAAATAGTCACTTTTCTTAAAACTTCTTCATAGATTTTGTTCACCTCCAAAAGGAACATTGCACAGCACACAGAGATATACAGGTGACTTATTGATGCTGCAAATTGACTCCATCAATATTTTATATGATGGTCTTTGGGAAATATTGGAGGCATCAGGGCTGGATTCCTGCAGGCAGAGAATCTATCGTGGATGATGGAATAAATTACAACATTTTCAAAGTCACCTTTGGAGAAATATAAGGAAACAATTGACCTTTGGGTTATTAAACTGAAGTCTTCATTTTGACTTTGACCATCATTTGTTGGGCAATTATTTAAATTTTCAGAGGCTCAATTTCCTTATCTATATAGTACATATAATAACATACAGAGTGCTTTGAGAATTAAATGAAATAATGTAAAGAATATATTTGTTCAGTCTTTCAGGATTAATGTTAGCTTCTTCCATGCCATTATTTTTATATTCTCTTGAAATTTGTCAGTCATTGTGAATGCCTTATTTACATGTCCTTTATACTTATCAGACAATAAATGCAGCTATTCCTCGTGACTAAATTCTTACCTTAGGTTATGAGCAAAGATAAAATCTTCTTTTGCATTGCTACCTCTTGTTGCAAAAATGCATGGTTGGTAACAAATAAGATCAATTCTTTTTAAAAGAAACAGTTAAGTTAGAAAATATGCTCTTTTTTTCATGGAGGAAATTATTACCTAAAACACGTAGTAAGCGTGCCTTGTATTCTAGGCTAGGGCTGCGCAGAATGGGATGGGTACTTTCTCTCTTGCATCTTACAGTGATAAACATCGTTAGTCAGTCATGTCACTCTTCCCCACTGTACCCAGATTCTCCAAAATCCTTCTCAGTGCAGCTTTCCAAAAAGGCATTTCACAGTGAGGAGAAACTGTTTAATAGTTCTATGTTATATATCATGGTATGGCAAAATAAGGTTGCTATGTGGATGTGAGAATTAAAAATAATTAATTATGGAGCCATCTCTTTAATATACTGAGTTGATTAATATTTATACCGACCTACAACAATATGGCTGAATATTGTACCAGTGGAAAAGTGCCAGTCGTTTAAAACAATGTTAGTAATACTTTGAATCCGTTCAAGGGATCATAATAAAGATCACAATTTGGAAAATATTTTTTCTAAAGCAATAGCCATTTTGAAAATATTGATACATATTAATCATCAAGAAATATTAATATTACAAAGTCTTCATATCATCTATCATTCAGTAATTAGTATGGAATCACAGCTTATATAATGCAGTTCAATAATAATACCTGATCACATGGAAATGTTTACAGTAGTTCAATAGTAAACAACAATTAAGGTGGCAGTGCAAAATAAAGAAGTAATAAGTTGCCAAACGAATAGTAATAACTATGATTACTGTTATAAAACACACACACAGACCCTGAGAACTGACATGATCTGGAAAGAGAAAGATAGTACAGAAGTTGGACATTCAAGAAAGAGTATTATTTGCTAGATGGAATGGAGAAGGTACATTAATTAATACACTTGTAACAGAAATTCCAACCTTGACAGGTGTAGACATCATAGCAGTCCCTGCTTGTTGCCTATCCATTTCTTTTTGTTCCTTAGAAACAGAACTGCAGTTTTATCCAGGTCAACATTATGACCAGCCACAGGTACCATCTCCTCCAAACTTCTTTGTAGCCGCCCGTGAGCACTCGCCCGCCAGTGAGATATATGTGGGAATTTGGGGAAGGTATCCCTTTCAAAAAGAAAAAGCACCAGAATAGGAAAACGCTTTTTTCTTCTTTCCTCTTCCCACTCCTTTCAATGCCTTGAATATTTGAATTTTTCAACGCTGGAAGGTGCAGCATCATCTTGCAACCATGAATGAGCATGAGGATGGCAAGATGACAGAAAGGAAAGATGGAAAATATGTGCTTCACAACTACACATTTGAACCACAGTCACAGTGCCAACCTTAAACTTCCTGACATATTGTTAATTGAGATAAATGAATAGTAGCTGTTTAAGCTACTATTATTTGGGTTTTCAGTTACTTGAAACTAAATGCATCTCTAAGTGATACAGACAATAAGGAAAATGTATTATCTCAAATAGCAAGAAGTCCAAAAGCAAGGGAGCTCTAGAGTTGGTTAATTTAGTAACTTTTGTCATCAAACTTATAGAAGTATATGCCCTCCTTCATTTTTTATGTTCTGCCATCTTCAGATAATGGATTTTCTTATAAAGTCAGCTCCCCATAGAATCTCTTTAGTCCCAAGCATCGCATCTTTGCAATGATATCCTGAGAAAGGACAAATAGGTTTTCTTCCTTTTGATTTATTTTTAAGAATAAAGAAACCTTTTCCTAGGTGTCTTTTCCCTAGTAAGTCTCATTGTCTAGAAAAGCATCCCAAGACTATCTTAAACCACTCAAGACAAGGGAAGTTTGAACATCGCATCATGGTTGCTTAGATAAACCATGAGCTGCCTCTGGTGTTACAGGGGGCCGTTTCACTCTTCAAACAAATATCTGAGTGAAAGAAGGTGAATTCCTAGATAAAACTGCAGTTCTGTCCTGAACAAGAGAGGGAAGGAAGGACTGACAAATGAGCATCGAATTGCTAGAGAACATGTGCAAAAAAAGAGAGAGAGAGAGAAGTACTTCAACATAAAAGTTGAAAAAAGTCAGTTTTATTCAAAAGAAATTTTTCTGAAAGATTTCATTGAAGTAGAGGCAGTTTTGGAGACAAGACAGATTTCAGGCTAAAAAAGCATTGCATCAACAGAAACGTTATTGTATTCAAGGCTAGAGGTTTTGAGGGCATTTTCAAATAATATGAACACCTGAATATTTCGAGCAAGGGAAATAACATGAGAGCAGTCTTGAAGATTAATAATGTGGTTTGGGTGTATAAGGTTGATAGGATGAAGGCTACACTAAAGAAAGAAGCTCTTAACATAAACCAGGGGCTTGAACCAATGGAGCTGGAACAGGAACTATGGAGCTGCAAAGAAAGGAATGAACTAAACAAGTTCTCGAAGGGAGAATCTATAGGTGTTGGTGATAGATTAGATATGGAAATAAATAATGCAGAATCAAAGATAACTTCATAGTTTGAATCTTTAGAAAGAGAGAGAAGATTCATGCTATGAAATTAATCAATAATCTCAGAGAGAAGAACCCATTTGGAGGGATAAATGATGAGTTCATTTCAGGCTTGTTGGTTTTGAGATGATAATTGCATATTCCAGGTGGAATGTTCAACAAACATTTGTAGATAAACACCTGCATTTCATTGTAGCTGTAGATTTGTAGGTCATCTGCACAAAAGTATGAAAGGCTATGGGAAAGAATGAGTGAAGATACATAGAGTGAGACTTTTTTTTAATTATGTAATTTTTTAACAGGAGGGGCACCCCAACTAACTCTGCAATGTAAGAAAGGAATTAATAGAGAATGTGTGATTGAAAGATGTGGAAAAGTTGTATAACTTTGAAATAAATGCAGCTGTGGAATGCTAATAACAGTGTTTGGTAAGCAGTTGAGATCATAAACCAAGGTTAACCCTCGAAAAGGGAAAAGTAAAAGTGATATAATTTGAGTTAGAGAGGCTGAAATGTAAGAGAATGAATCCTGATTGTGTAGATATCTTTAGAGTCAATGGCAAAGTCATCTATTAAATACGGCGGAAGAGGAAGGACAAGAGTGGTCACAGAGAATAGAAGAAGAATAATTACTGTAGGGGCTATGTGCCTGGGAGTCAGTTACACAGAAATACTGTAGAACCTGTGTGTGACATCATTCTAACAAACACACAATGGCTGTCTTGTTTGTAACATTGGAAGATTCCACATGTTTGCGGTTGTGTTAACTAAACACCTGGAGAACCACATTCCTCACTTTTATCCACATTATATAAGCATGGTATAAACCTGTGTATAAGCATGGCATAAAAAGGATATACAGAGCCCATAAATAAGTATATAAAAACCAATGGAGCATAAGTCATGTAGAATGAATGAAAGAAATGTATATAATTAAAAACGATTCTAGTTTTTAGGGATAAGATGCAATCATGCCAGAGAAGTAAAATGCTGAGATTTTATGAAAATACTCTTAGAGATCCAGAAAATTTTCTATAAAAATATTAAAGCTTTGTTTTGCCAAATGTTTGGCATCCATTTTAACAGCAAGTTTTTCCTTGCTGACAAAGTTTCTATATATGCTAATAATAGTTTTATGTTAAGAAAAAGTTATGAACAAGAAACCATCTGGAGAAGAAACGTTAAAAATAATACAAACTTCATCTTTCTAAAAAAAAAAAAGTCAATGACAATCTCAGTCGATTCATACTGATTAAACCATCCAATAATTCATTCTGTCTCTGTAACACAGTTTTTACAGTGAATGCTCGAAAATAATAACTGCTATGCAAAAAGAAAATTAAAGAAAAATGAAGGCAGTATCAGGGTATTATGAAGGCACTTTTCACAGATGACTAGGTCGTAGACAATCAGTTATCTAGTAATTTTTCTCATTGTGAACAACTTAGTTTTTTAATGAGTTATGAATCAATACTTTTAGAAGAGAACTTCTTTCATTATTTAGTGAGAAATAATTTAGTGACTGGCTCTGAAATGTTGTACGTGGGTGATGGGTGTGGAATGCTGAGAGGGTTTGCATTCCATATGGTTTACTACTTCTACCAAAGGCACCTTTTCTCTAGTTAAATGATTTTTCCTCTGTAATGGTCGATGCTGTTCAAACACCAGAGTGGACAGAGGGAAGGAGTTAAACAGCCAGACAACTGGAGATACTGATTTATTTGACCTGAATAATCTATATTATCATAATGTTTTGTACATTGTTCATGTGTAGATACAGTTTTATCTATCATCTAAAACGTTATTAGTCAATCCATGTAAATCCTTAATGGCTAAATGACAGTATTCATGCACTGCTTCTAGACCCTGTGATAAAAAAAGTTTCGGTGTACAACTGATATTTCCAATGAGTGCAAATACCCTGGTTCTTTAAATTTTTAAATAAACAGTATGCAAATACTAATTTTAAATCATCGCAAATGTAGTATAATATCAAGTGTGACATACATTTCTACAACATTCCATTAATATTTTTGTTTCCTTAGGCCAGTATACAAGCACAACAGGAAGCTGCAATTTTGAAATAACTTCAGGAAGCTGGACCACAGCTTGCAGTCTTACTCAAGACTCTCAAGATGACTTGGATTGGGCCATTGGCAGCAGAATTCCTACTGAAGCATTGAGTCCAGACCTTGATCACACACCAGGTAAATGCAGTAGAGATAGGCCACGTAGTCCACTGGGCTGGAAATTTGCTTTAACTATTTGAGTGAATGTCAGAGCACCTTCCTTATGTCTTTGTGGGGGTAGAGCTCAATAGCCTTTATGAAAAGAGAGTTAGTTCCTTCCATTTAACCCCTGAATTATTTAATAGACCTAGAACTGATATTGCCACGCAAGGAAATCAATGACTCTATTTAAGGGACTCACAGATTTTATTTACCCTGCCCTAAAGGTGGCCTTAAAGCCCCCAGTTGGGGCAGGGACAAGTAGGGAACATTCAGATTAATGCATGCAGTAGGCAAAGGTATATAGTTGGCATGCTGCCACGATGATCGCTAGCCTGCCACCGATTTCATTCCAGACCCTCTGAAGTACAGGGGCAGAGATTTAAAAGGTAAGTGGTGATAAAAAGAATGAGCATCAGCAAACTGAACAAGTTTTGCTTCCTGCCTGTGACATGAGATCAATGTAATCTTAAATGGTTTTCCAATTAATAGAGTCAGAGCAGAAGGAAGCTTGTATTCTTGTTTACTTTTACCCTGAAATCTTGCCTGATACTCAACACTTTTCTTAGGAATCTAACTTTCTTAGGAATTAAAAATAACTTTTTTCAGTGATAACTTTTCTTAGGGACAAAACTTTTCTTAGGGATAAAATATCATGATGTTCAATTACAGCATGGATGTTCATTCTTATTTTAAAGCTGTTTCCTAATTCAGCTTCAGATTGAATATTTCTATTCCTTTCGACCTGTCAAGTTGTATTTTTTCTGCCTTTCATCAAGTTTTTTTCCCTTAAAAAAAAATGGGATTAGTATACACCATGTTATAGGTTAATGGAACAGGACAGAGAATCAAGACACTTAGGTAAGTAATTAGGAGGATTTAGTATACAACAAAGGCCAATTCAGTGGGAAGACGTTGTATTATTTAATATGATGCTGGCATAGCTGGTTGTCCACCTGGAAGGAAATGAAATTAAATTCCAGTTTTTCTTCTATATATTTCATATACAACATATATTCCAGATGGATTAAAGATGTAGATCTAACAAATTAAAATAATAAAACTCTTACCAAGAAAAAACATAGGGTAAACTATGTATAATTTAAAGGCAGTATCAAACTTCCAAAAGCCCAGATGTAAAATTATAGCTATGATCTAAATATTTCATAAACAAAATCAACAGGCATATAATAGATTTGAAGTTTTTTTCTTTACATATTACAGGTAGACTATATATACAGATAACTCTCACAAACTTATTAGAAATGGCAATTTTAACAACCAGGAAAGATTTGCCTAGCCAGTTCACAGATGATCAAATTCAAATAATCAACAAATATATTAAATGATGCTCAAGTTCACAACTCATCAGAAAAATGCAAATTAAAATAATCAGATGGGAAGAGATTTTCAAAAGCCACTTACAGATGATTGAGAGATGGAGTGGGGGGAACAGAAGGATACTCATTAATGGTTATGGGAAATTTTCTGTTTTGGAAAGCATTCTGGCCACATAGAAATACAAGGACCAAGACATAAGTACATGTGTGTAAGGATATTTACGTCAGCATTGTTTGCAGTTGAAAGAAATGAGAAATAAAATGAACATGCATCATTCATACAATCATTTATTCATTCCTTTCTTCTTTTATTTATTCATTTATTAAGTGTCAGGCACAGTTCTAGGTCCTGGGGATACATTAGTGAATAAAACAGACAAAATTCACTGCCACGGTGGAGTTCACATTCTAGACGGAGGGAAACAATAATAAATAAACATAATAAGTAAATAAGTTATATGGCCTGTTAGAAGTAGAGGAAAGAAAGAATAGAGGAAGTAGGATCCGGAAGGCCAGGGGATGGGTTGGGGGAGGATGGCAATTTAAATAAGCTGGTCAGAATAGGCTGCACTGAGAAAATGCCATTCGAAAAATGACTTGACGGAAGTGAGAGAGTGATACAGGTAGGTACCTAAGGAAAGAGTGTTCCAGCCCCAGGGACAGCCAGTGCCAAACACCCTGAGATCACAGTGTGCCTGGTGGGTGACTCAGCCTGGACACTAGTGATGTTCTGGGTAATTTAATTAATTGTTGTGCGGCTGCCCTGTGCTCTGTGTGATGCTTGGCAGTACCCGTGGCCTCTACCCACTTGATACCAGCATCACTCCTCTCCCGGGTGCTGACAACTCAAAATGTCTTCAGAAATTGACAACTATCCCCAAGGGGCCAAAATTAAGAACCTAGAGGAACAGCCAACATAACTGGTTACATCCACAACACACAATATCACGCAGCCACTAAAAAGAGTTTAGTGCCATACAGCTGATTTGCAGGGATTTCCAAAAGATATTCTAAAAGGAGTCAAGCAACATGCAAAATGATTATATGGTGTGATCTAATATGTCTAAAACAAACAATGACTGCCCCCCCATCTGTGCATATGTATAACTCCATACCTAGATATTTCCAGAATAACTACGTGAACGTGGAAAAGAGGATGAAAAAGGATACATACTCGTTTATTAACATGAATTACTTGGATGGGTGATAAGGTTGGGGTAGAGGAGAGGAGGAATAAATGCAAAAAGAAAAAGAAAATAATTGAAACCAAGAATCACACCTCAAAAGAAACTCTAACGTACATGATGGTAGCACATTTATGTGTGCGGAAAATGTGGTGGATATTTTCAAGTTTTACTCCTTAAAAAGCCTGAACTATTGTATTTCACTCTTTTAATATTTATTTTTTTCTTCAGTATTTCTTTTCATCAATTTTGCATTACTGAGTAATATATCTTTTTCTAAAATTTTAAAAATATAAATAACCAGAAAAAAGAAAACCCCAGTTGTTCCAGTAGAGTAATATAACCACCTTTAAGCTTCGTATTTGTGTATCCTGTCATTCTTCCTTAATGCACATATTGACCAATAAAAAGAAAGTTTCTACTTGATTTAGTAATTTAAAAAACATAGTGCGAACAAGTTTATGTTATGAAATATGTTTAGCAACATAGTTTTTATTATATCATAGTATTCTACTTGTTGGATATACCATAATTTATAAAATTAATGGTAAATTCTTAAATTATTTCCTAATATTAAACATCACAGTAATCAATATACATTTAGATGGAACTTTTTTTACTTTTCTGATAGTTCCTGAGGATAAATATTAGTTTCTGTTCCTTGAGAAACTGTAAGAAATAAACCAATATTTATTTCCTACTAAGATCCAGACAGTAACATCTGGATAACAAATACTGGCGGGTTCTTTTGATAACATCTGCAGCAATCTTTGCAATCTTTCCTTCTCCTAAGACAATATTTGAAAATTACCAAGCATGTCTGCTTGTATAATACTACTAATGGGACAAAAAGTATCGTAGGCTCAGTTTAAGAAAAAGTAGAAGTATAATTGATGGACATGAGAAAGTTTCCACACATTGTCCCAAAAGACAAGCATAAGTAATCTATGGATACCTTTTAATGCAACAATTAAGGACTATTAATAGTTGTGTTTATTTTCTTTTTTTGAACTTTTATAGCTTGTGTGAGTTCATTAAAGACCACATGAAAAGTTTTCCATCTGGTTATTTATGCAATATGGTATACAAGTAATGTCATCCACAGATAAGGAAAACTAATCATTCTGACAGAATCCTTTATTATCCTCCCTGTTAATCACTACACAAGACAGTATATTTTTGCAGAGTGCTCTTTTCAAAGCACTCTGATTATATCATCCTGGCTACACCACTAGGGCTCACTAAACTTGTTTAGACATCACTGAGACAATGGGCTGCTAAATAGATTATAAGGACATTAATTAATGTTGACCTTCTGGGAAAAACAAAATTCTTTATGAGAAGGCCAGCAGATTCAAAGAGCCTATAGTCTGTTTCTAAGCATCACAACATCGCTGTTAATTAAAGCTGCATTTATGTATCTTTTCACTTATTGTTACCAAGATGAAGCATTAGATACATAAGGAGGGCATTTTCAATGCCCATCGCAGGCCTGTTTATGAGTCTTTTTGGAGCCATTGCCAAAGTTGTAGAGAGAAACTTCAAGCATTAATCCACTCTCCAGTCTGCACATGAATAAATAGTGTTTGGGATTAGTATATACGGGATTTAATGGCAAGAGTGAC
Organism: Delphinapterus leucas; assembly: GCF_059928025.1. Classification (NCBI taxonomy): domain Eukaryota; kingdom Metazoa; phylum Chordata; class Mammalia; order Artiodactyla; family Monodontidae; genus Delphinapterus; species Delphinapterus leucas. Next base: position 15,411,114 of record NC_143130.1, on the reverse strand, counting down.
ATTTGCGTGACATGAATTAACAGAGGTAAAATTCAAAAGGCTGCTGTCTCTTTTTTATTCCCTTCCCTCGTAACTTTATTTTCTTTTTAATGTTATAATAAGTTAACCATCTCCAGAATTAGATTGTAAACTCCGGTAGGGCAGAAGTCACATCTTTTGCTATTTTTATATTCTCTCCAGCATTTAAACTTGATGAATACTTGTGTAGGCCTCATGTGACCTGGATCTATCTCCTTCTGTATTTATTGCAAATATTTTGGATTAATTAAGGCAACGTATATTTCCTGAGTGCCTACTAAACACCACACACAATGTGTTGGGAACTGAATTAAGTAAATGTTTGGAAGGTAACTGGAATGGAATATGTTGCCTGATATAACCCACATGCTTACTGTTGTGCAATTCTGTGTTCACAGCCCAAGGTCAAAAAGTACCCGCAAACAATCTTAGTGACACTAATGCTCTAATGTGTATGACAGCAGTTTAAAGTATTAAGTGTTCAACAGACAGAACTTACTTGGTACTTGGTTGACAGAGCCCTGCAGGCTAACGGGTGATAACTGTACTTCCTATTGGGCAGACAGGACAGATGTTATTATTCCTACATTAGAGATGAGGAACCAGAGAAGTTGAAGGTCTTCTCTGAGCCTGTATACTGAGTGACCAAGCCAGAAATGAACCCCTGGTGTTTGGAGCCTCATCCAAGCCCGTTCCCAGAACATCACTATCTTCCTTCGTCCTTATACAGCTCTGTCTGAATCTCCTTAACATCCATATTTGGGGCCACTTAACCTCTATTCCTTCTAGATTTATATCAGCATCTCACCCTGGTCTCTGATAGAGTAGGGAGGGTGGAGGCTTGGTCAGGGATATGGTGTGTTATACACAAAAGCCAGCCCTCGATCACATGTTTATCAGACCATTCACTTTGATCATGTCCACACACACTCATGCACACATACATACACATGCAGAAAGAGATAATAACTGTACTGTAACACATTTTTTAAAATTCCAATCCTTGGACCAGAAATGTTTGAGGTATTCTAGAAGGGAATAAAAAAAGCTGATGGGATCATAATGAATGGAGTAAAGACAGCAGAAATCCCATCCTAGGGAAACATTGTTCACTGTAGATCTTACCAAGGAAGCTACACAAATATTCTAAGATTAAAATCAAAAGCACTGTCCTGGACGGAATTGTGTCCCCCCCCCAAATTCAGATGTTGAGGCCCTAACCCCCAATGTGACTGCATTTGGAGAAAGGGCCTTTAAAGAGGTTTTAAGGTCAAGTGAGGTCATAAATTTGGGGGCTTCATCCAGTAGAACTTGTGCCCTTATAAAAAGAGGAAGAGACACCAGGAGGCACCTACACAGCATAAAGGCCCTGTGAGAACCCACAGTCAAGGTGGCCGTTTGCAAGCAAGGAGAGAGGCCTCAGGAGAAACCAACCCTGCCAGCACCTTGATTTTGGACTTTGTGCCTCTAGAACAGTGAGAAAATAACTCTCTATTGTTTAAGCACCCAGTCTGTGGTATTTTGTTATGTCAGCCCGAGCTAATACAAATACCGAGAAATGTTATGAAGAATTGTTGAGAGTAACTGACTGAGGAACAGCGCTCAGAACACCTGGCTGAGCTGGGAACCTGGCCCCACCCTTCGTGTTTCCCTGCCAGGACCAGGGTTTCAAACACAACTGCTCACAGAAGTAGCTTTTTCTCCCAGGATAAAATCAGACTACTGTCATCTAAAGAAAACTGGGCATCTGCCTGCCTGGGAAAGGATTATCATGAGATAATTAGATCCTGGAAAAAGAGACAGGGTCATACATGGGGCTGCACAGGATCAACACTATAGGTTTGCAGGAGGAAGTAAAGAAAGATAACTCTGTCCAAGAATAAAAAATTGGAGCATTGCAGTTTGCATGCCTGCCGACCCCTTGGTCTCACAACCAAGGACAGTGGTTCTCAATCTTGGCTGAATATTAGAATCAGCTGGAGAGTTTAAACAAAGTACTAATATCTGGATACCCCCACAAAGATTCTGACTTAATTGGTCAATGTTGTGGCCTGGGCAGCAAGATTTTTAAGAACTCCCCATAAGTTTCTAATGTGTATCCAAGGTTGAGAACTACTGCCCCATAGGGACGTCTATGTGGCTACATGCCCAACCCACCTGTCCAGCACCTTCTCTTCATTCTTCCAATCAAAGGAGAGCTTGGTGGGGAAACAGTTCTGTATAACAGCAGTGGAAATTCTTTCCTGTTACCTATATACTAAGCAACAAAGGCCTTCATTCAAAAGTTGAAATGAAATAATGCTATTTGCAGCAACATGGATGGACCTAGACATTGTCATACTGAGTGAAGTAAGTCAGGCAGAGAAAGACAAATATCATATGATATCACTTATATGTGGAATCTAAAAAAGGGCTACAAATGAATTTATCTACAAAACAGAAATAGAGTTACAGATGTAGAAAATAAACTTATGGTTACCGGCGGTAAGGGGTGGGGATAAATTAGAAGATTGAGATTGACACATACACACTACTATATATTAAATAGATAACTAATAAAGACCTACTGTCTAGCACAAGGAACTCTACTCAATACTCTGTAATGGTCTATATGGGAAAAGAATCTAAAAAAGAATGGATATATGTATATGTATGAACAGATTCACTTTGCTGCGTACCTGAAACTACCTCAACATTGTAAATCAGCTATACTCCAATAAAAATTTAAGAAAAAAACAAAAAAAAAGTTGAAATGGATAACCAAGAATTACCAGGCATTTAAAGAAAACCAATGTCATGAAAGAGAAAGATAGGGACGTGAAAAGAGAACAGTTATCCCTGGAGGAAATAGATAACTCGGTGTAGTAGACGTTTGTCATATGTTCTCATCGCTCTTTAGAAAGCTACTGCTCTGTTTGTTTACTGTTGAGCCTTTAGAGTCCTGTATCACCCAACTTGTCATGTGCTTAGGATGAAAGCTGCCAATCAGATGCCCATGTGCAAGGCTTTGATTTGAAAACAAACAGCAATTACCCTCTTCCATTTATTGCAGCATGCTATAGGAGTATAATCATTTCTATGTGTGACATTATATAAAAAGTTGGGAATACATATATATTCCCATGTGTACATATATGTCCCAATAAATATACTTATATCTGTATTAACATATAAAATATGTTTCCTACTGACTAAATGTTTAATTATAGTAAGGGAGTATAGTTCATCTTTAAATGTGATATAATAGTTATGAAAAAAGAGTTCTAATCTTGTAGAAATATATACTGAAGTATATAAAGATGATGTAATTTGATATTTAGGGTTACTTTCAAGTAATCTAGTGGTATTGAGGATGTGGGTGGTAATATAGAGGAAACAAGACTGATCACGGGTTGAAATTGTTGAAGCTAGGTTTTGGGTAGATGGGATTTCATTAGACTGTTTTTTATACTTCAGTATAAATTTGCGATTTCCCAAAATAAAGATGTTTTTAAAAATAGTTCCCCAAAAATATGAATGCAACTTAAGTGAAAAAGCCCTGGCAATATGACATCTAGCATGAAATAAGAACTGGATATTCAGAAAACACTAAGGGATTTGTACACAAGGTAGAAATGAAGACATGAAAACAATAATAAGAATAATCTCTTCACTAGATTTTCAAATGATACTCCGAGAATCAAAGTATATGATTTGTAAATATCTACTTCTTTTATTTTATCTGATCCTTAAACAATACACTGGAATTTATTATGATACCGGTTCACAGCAAATTTCTGCTTAAAATGGAAATTTTTTGGATACTTCAAGGGAAGTTAATTGCTAACATACAACTACTACTCTTCATCGTCATCATCATCACATTAAAGTCTGAGAAGAGTGTTAAAGGAAAACAGCTCGGATTTGTGTCATGCTTCAGCCACCCCTTTAAAAACGCATGTGACTAAATGGAAGAGTTTCTACAGGTGCGTGATGCACAAATAAAATGAATTACGTTGGCATGGTGAAAAATGTTTTTTCGGTCATTCATTCATTCAACAAATAGTCGTTGAGCCCATTTTTTGCTAGCTGCTGTTCCAGTTATTTGGAATATATATTGAATAAATCAAAAAAGTACCTCTGCTGTCATGTGGCTGACACTGTAGCAGAGGGGAATAGAAAATCAATATCAAGCATTATAAATAAAAAGCTTGTATAGTTTCTGGGAAGTTAATTACTGTGAGGAAAATAAGGAAAAGTGGAGCCTTCAAAGAAGGATCAACCAGGAACCAGGAACCAGTGGAGAGTAGCCTAGGAGTTACAAGGGTGGGAAGGTGCTATAAGTTAAAGGCATTTTTCTGTGTAGCCACTAGAATGAGGGTGCCTGCATTGCTGTTTCCTAAAGGGCTGTGGATGGATGTTGAATAGTTGTTGTTCTTATCTTCACGAAAATCCAAACAAAAGGATTTTTTTTCAAAAAAAAATAAGGAGAAAATTCAGAGGGATTTAGAAAAAGAGAACTAACATATGTTAAATGTTTCCTGAGAGTCAGAAACGGTAAAAGATTTGCATCTGTTATCTTATTTAATCCTTTTAATACATTGTGATGTAGAGGATACTACATTCTTAGAAAGGTTAAAAAACTTGACCAAGCCACAAGGGTAAGTGGGCAGGGGGATTGGAATATTGAACTCTCTGACTAAAAGGCTTTCTTTTATAGCCTACACTGTCTGATATGATAGCCACCAGTGACACGGAACTGTTGAATCCTTGAAATGTGGCTGGTTCAAATTGAGATGTGCTTTAAGTGTGAAATACACACTGCATTTCGAAGATGGAGTACAAAAGAAAATAGAATTTTTAAAATATCTCATTAATAATTGGTGCATTGATTATATGTTGAAATGATAGCACTTGGGGAACATGGGGTTAAATAAAATGTATTACTAAGGATTAACCTATTTCCTTTTACTTTTTTAAATGTGTTGCTAAAAATTCTAAAACCACATGTGACTCACTGTTTCTGTTGGACAGTTCTGTTCTATATTACATTGCATACATAGAGAAGGCTTTCTTGTCTCTCAAGTGAAAAAAACCCACTTGAATTGACTAAAGAGGTACTGAAAAGTATCCATATCTGGATATCTTTGAAGATGGGCAATCTCCTGCTTATGAATTCACACACTTGCCACTAGAAACTGCAAAAATTATCTATATTTAACTTCAAGTCTACTTTAAGCAAAAGGTACTTTGAAAAAAAAGAACATATAAAAAGTAAAGTGGGGTGATTATCTTCATAATATTATATTGTGTATATTACATCCTAATAATTAAACCTTATCATGCAGTTTTTCTTGTGGTATCAGTAGTCTCTATGTTAAAAATACTGCTTTCTGTATTTCTGTATTATTGCCCAAATATGGTGGTTCCTTGTTCCATAACTTTCAAAGAGAAAAAACAATGTCTTTCTTTATTTCCATATTTTCTTTCATTTGTCTTCTATATGTTTTTTTTTCCTAATATGTAGTTAAGGTTCAAAGTCGATAGTCTATTGTTTTTATGAAATTACAGAGTTGGGAAATACCAGTTAGACAAGAGTTTATGACTGTGTGATAACATCCCTATGATGACAGGTCTTGTCTACATAACTCACTATACAAAACGATCCCAGATCTGTATGTATATGTTGTGTATTAATTCTTATAGGACCTACATTTTCAAGTAATCACCTTAAATTTTTTTCTTAAGTACTATATAATGCAATAATTTTTGTTGTAGAATGATGCTTTCCTTACGATATTTAGTTGTTTCACAACTAGACAGCCATATTCTGAAGCTTCTTGGATAGGAAGAACTTTGTCTTACTACAGAATTGAGTTGAAAATAGTGGCAATCACTGCATCATGAATCTCAAACACCACCACCACTACAGCCATCACCACAACTATGATCATCAGCATGGCCAGCGCGGCCACCTGGGCCTTTACTGGTCATAGAAATTGATTTCCTTTGGATGCTCTGCTTTAACAATGAATTAGACAGCATTATCCCATAATTGGATCTGGTATCATGTGGGATCTCTGAATTTATCTCAGACTGTTTTGAAAGCTTTCTCTGTTCTACTTAATTTTAGAGCTGTTTCTTTGACTTGGCCTAGACAGGTCCCTTTATGTTTAGCATAACTACAAAATATGTAGTTATTCTAACTTTCTTTCATTGTCAATATTTTTTCTTTATGCTCAAGTTATGCATTATACAATGTATGTAAATTATGAATATTAGTATTTTTTTCTCATTTCCTGCTATTTGTACCTCCTTTTTCTTTCCCCTTTACTTTTCTCCTGTGTTGCCCCCAAAACATATAAGCATTAGGTAAAAGGAGACATAGAATATTAGGATAAAATGAGTAATAATAAATAGCATAACATATTTTTCTGACTTTATTATAACTTTTGGTAACCTTTAATATCATCTTGTAAAAGTAGTTTGGCTCTGATATTTTCTAAAAATGTATTAGTTCAGTAATTATATACTTTAGAATGAAAGAGTACTAAAGAGTCTACTTTCATACAGTACAGATGAAGAGAGGTTTTTTATTGTTATCATTTATTTCTTTTTACTACTAAAAATTGATAATTGTTAAATGTAACTAAATAGAACAAGTCTTGTCAAAAATTGTGTCTATGTAGCTGGTATTCACTGAGTGCCGATCACCAGGTCCCTGGCTTTCTTCTGGCTTTCTTGTTTAATCCTCACAATACCTTGAAGTTTTACAGCAGAGGAAATGGGTGCACAGAGAGAATAAATAACTTGCCCCCAGCCACACAGAAGACACTTGTGGAATCCAGCACTGGGACCCATGTCTCTCTAAAGCAAAAGCCTACATTTGTAAACCTTAGTCTCGAAGGCTTAACATGACATTCTCAAAACTTACTGAAATGTAAAATGTGATGATCAGATAAGTGAAGAATACTCAGTAGTTTCTCTTCTAAAACACAAAAAATGTTGGAAGATGGCATTTTATCAGTATAAAATAGCTCAAAGCAAACAAGTATTTTTTTCTATATTTCTCATTTACTCTAGTTGCCATTTTCTTACCACAGTTCAGTATCATTTCTACTCTCTTTGTCTTGTGTTACTTTTTAGAACTACAAACATTCCACTCCAAATATACAGCAATGCCAAGGAAAAAAAACAGGAGACTTTTTTGGCTTATAAATCTCAGAATGTGTCTTGCAGGTTTAGATTTCTCTAAACCATTGCAAAAAGGCAATGAATGACACTCATCATTTGTTTGTCAGCCAGAGTTAGAATAAAGGCAATTCTCTTTCTCACTTCATCTTCATGAAGTGAGAAAACAAGGGTAGTTCTCTTCATGAAATGAGTGGTTAAGCCAGGGTTATTCCTCTTTTCCTTATTTTACTCAGAGACAAAGGGTAAACTTGACTTTGGTGATGTTTAGATAGCAAGAACAAGCCCAGATCATCTATAAGTCCTCTATGTGTCTTAAGCTCTCATGATCTGACAGTGATTTCCATTTTGTTGGCAAAAAGCAATGCTGGTGTCAAACCTTGAACCACTACCAATCATCCACATGTACCATTTGTGTTTTATTTATTTATTTTATTTATGGCTGCGTTGGGTCTGTTGCTGTGTGTGGGCTTTCTCTAATTGCAGCGAGCGGAGCTACTCTTCATTGTGGTGCGTGGGCTTCTCTTGTTGCGAAGCACGGCTCTAGGTGCGCAGGCTTCAGTAGTTGTGGCACGTGGGCTCTAGAGCACAAGCTCAGTAGTTGTGGCGCACGGGCTTAGTTGTTCTGCGGCATGTGGGATCTTCCCAGACCAGGGCTCGAACCTGTGTCCCCTTCATTGGCAGGGAGATTCTTAACCACGGCGCCACCAGGGAAGTCCCCACATGTACCATTTGAATCAATACCCCAACCAATTTATATCACGTTTTTCTGCCTCTGGGGAGAAACAAAATCTTAATTTCTGTTTTTCTTTTCTTTGTCTTAGTTTTGTCTGTGTTCACTTAAAATACTTCCAGGAATACTTAATAATTGTTTCAGGTAGGACCCAGATGATGCTTTCTTTTTCTTGAAATGCCAGGAGGTATTATCATCTGTGAGACATGGTGTTCAGTGAAAACCATGTGAATGAAGCAATTCTTTTAGAATCCTGTAGGGCAAGATTAAACCCTGAATAAATAATCTGAAAATCTTTCAGGTTAGTTATCATTTTACAAGTATCCAGGAATCATAGTTTCTCTAAAAGGAATTTACTAAATGCATCTTTATTTACAGACTTTATTTCTCGATAAAATAATGAACGATTAAGCTTATCCCTTTCTATCTTCTCAGAACCTTGCCTCCTTGTATTTACTTCCTTTTTTGTGTGTCCTTAAATTGCCTCTTTATCACTACTTTGTGTCTTCAAGCATCACAATTCTCTTACCTTAAAAAACAAACAAAATGAAATACCTAACTACCTAACCTTAACTTTGTTTCCCATCTAAGTATTATTGTTTTTTATTGTTTTAATCTCCAATTACCATTTCCCACACATTGTTTGTATCCCCTACCTCACTACACATATCTTCTTTGACTCTCTACAATCTGTCTTCTGCAAAAAATATTATTTCTTCAGCATATAATTATTGGTCACTGACTTTTGGTCACCAGTGTAAAACTGTAGAGATAATTGTTTATCAGATACATTCCTGACCCTCATGGAGCTTGTATTCTGGCTGTCTTTGAGGACTTTATTGATTTCATAATCATAATGACCTTATTCTTCTAATGCTGCATTTGATCAATCCACACCTTCTTGAAGTGTTCATCTGTGTTTTCAGTACAGAGGACTGTGATTTTTCCCCTAATGTTATATTCATATTTTGTGCTTTTTCTTTCTCCTTCTAAGACCTAATTGTGAGCCTCACCCAATATTCTGACTTTGACCTTTTTATGTCTTTTCCTACATATTTTGCTTACTTAGAGGTTTTATTCTCTCAGTGCTCAAAATTTGCTCATTCCTGCATTTATGTAGCCCTTATTTCCACAACCTCGTCCCATATTTTCAATTGCCAGTATCTCCAAGTCACATATTCAGACTCATACTTACCTTCCTTTAAGAAAGAATCTCCCATAAAATAAATGAAATTGAGTTATTTGTAGTGAGGTAGATGGACCTAGAGTCTGTCATACAGAGTGAAGTAAGTCAGAAAGAGAAAAACAAATACCGTATGCAAACATATATATGGAATATAAAAAAAAAATAGTTCTGAAGAACCTAGGGGCAGGACAGGAATAAAGACTCAGATGTAGAGAATGGACTTGAGGGCACAGGGAGGGGGAAGGGTAAGCTGGGACGAAGTAAGAGAGTGGCATGGACATATATACACTACCAAATGTAAAATAGATAGCTAGTGGGAAGCAGCTGCACAGCACAGGGAGATCAGCTCAGTGCTTTGTGACCATTTACAGGGGTGGGATAGGGAGGGTGGGAGTGAGACACAAGAGGGAGGAGATATGGGGATATATGTATATGTATAGCTGATTCACTTTGTTACAGAGCAGAAACTAACACACCATTGTAAAGCAATTATACTCCAATAAAGATGTTTAAAAAAAAAGAAGAAAGAAAGAATCTCCTACTCCTGATTTTATTATTTCGGTTATTGACATTATCATCAACACAGTTAATTCTCTCTGAATTGCAAATTGTCACCTCTTCATTCTCAACTTATATCCTTTTCTTTCTTTGCATCTCCACCTCTGTCATCTTAGTTAACTCCTGGGCTATTGCACATGTCAAGGCAACTCATCTCCATGCAAATATTCTCCTAAACCAGGCCACTCTTCACATTGATGCAGGGTTAATATCCCTAAATAATGACGCCTGGTCTCCAAATCATCAGAAGCTCTTCATTGCCTTTTAATTGGCTTTAAAGTCTTCCTATGTTCTTTCCCAAATTGCATTTCTGATTTCATCTATTATTCTTCTATAAACTGTGTTCTTGTCCCTCAAACATGCTTTGGGTATTATAAATGTCAACTTTGGGCCATATCATTTTTTTAGTATGACCTGTAATTTTGTGTCAATGGTGAACATGATGAATTGGTTTGAAGGAATCAAGGTAAGCAGGCCTGTAGTATAAGGTTTTCTGTTTATCTGGCTAGGAGTAAGGTTGTGTTTACTAGTTATTGCAGCTGTAGATGACAGAAGATAAAGTTTCCTCTGGTGTCCTTGTTTTTGTCTCCCTTGTATCTTCATGTCCCAAACTTCTTAAATAAGGTCTGAGGGATGATGCTCTTTCAGTACAGTTCCCTGTTAGTATGTAGGAGCCCTACGGATGTGATGATGGGGTGGACAGGTGCTGAGTGTAAGGTCAGGGGAACGGAAGCTTTCTACAATCCTATGGTTTGAGCTCAGTCTTCTAGTGAGTCTGTGTCCTTTCCCTGTGACTACTCTCACCCTACCCGACCCCACCCCAGACCCCTTAGGTGAGATAGGAAATCTAGAATTTGCCAAGAAAATTAGGCACACTTCCAACTGGCTACTTTTTCCCCTCTCCCTGTAAGAAGCAGAGGAGATTTTTCTCTCCAGTCTTCACCGTGAGAACTTGGCAGGGCTCCTGGAGGTAACATTGTTGGGGTGCCCCTAAGACTGGTCCCCCTAGAGTTCATATCCCTCCAGCTTTCCCACACTGAGCCTCCAGCAATTTGTTAATTACAGTTTACCTTTTCCTCACCCAGTACAGGCTCCAGCCACCGTTCCTTTCCCCAAGTTTCTGCTTTGCTAAGTTGTCACTGTCTATATCTGCCTGTTGTCTCTTCAGTTTTGGGGCGGCAGTTTCCCCTGTGATCTCTATTTTCTGAAGGATCTAAGAAGAGTTTTTTGAGTTTTTGTTGCTGTGAAGATGAAACTGATGCTTTCGAAGCTCCTTACATGCTGGACTGGAAACCAGAAGTCTTCCCCCATTTTTTTTTTTAGAATAATCTTTTCCCACTCATATACAACCTTCTTTGCCTACTTCATCTCCACTGTATTCTTTAATATACTAATATAATCTACTATCTTTTATGAAGTCTTTCCATATCCACCAAATATAAGCCATCTTTTATCTGTTGAACTGCATAGCAATTATGATCTACATCAGTCCTTGGTATTATATGCTCACAGTAACCCTGATGAGCTGTATATCATTATTATTATTATCATCCCCATTTGATAGATGATGAATATGAGAGACAGCGGGAATTTAGTGTTTCGCCCAAAGTCATAAAGCTCACAAGTATCAGAGTTTGGATTAGAACCCAGCTAGTCTGACCCAGAGCTTATCTACTAAATAGTACACATTGTTAGCTTTTTTTCTTAGAGTCTTTTGGGTATGTTTCATATTTTCCCAGTCATAACTTGTCCATCTCCTTAACATCCAAATGCAAGACATGGTATCTTCTATATAATAGTTATCCAATCAGTAACTTGTGATTGATTATTTAATCAATTCTTAAATGATTATTTCCACTGCTAAAATCACATTTATATCTATTCTTTAAATTTTTCATGAGAGTAACAATAATTTGCAGCTGTGTTCTAAGCACATTACATGTAGTGTATCGTTTAATCTTTACTGCAACCCCATGAGGTTAAAGTATCTACTATAATGATCTTATTGCTTCTGAGTCCTGGAGAATTTAAATAGGCTGCCCAAGGTCACATACCTAATAAGTGGAAGAGTCAGGATGTGAGTCAAAGCCTCCAGTACCTGCAGACTTAACTAGTGGAAAATCCAGCCCACAGCTTCTGCTGTTTATTTATTAAAAGAATATGATAATCCTGTTTTCTGTTTCCATAAAAATAAATATTCTCTTCTTATTTGCTTTCCATACAATGGATCAAACAAAATCAAAGTTCTTACCATATCTCACTTACCTAAAGAAAAGGGTTTATGATTTATATTTTTATTTTACTTTTTAATCTCAACTTGGCAAATGAAATCGTTACAGAAATGCTGTTAAGCCAGTAATGTTTCCAAAGGCATCTTGACAAGAAAAGACAACTAAAGATGTTGTTCAGTGTTCTTTTAGTATAAGGATTAAGAACTACAGAGTCCTTTGAAATTCCTAGACTTATAGGAAGAACCAGCCAATTCCATTCATATTTCATCTTCGTGTGGTTGAGACATTCTTGCTTCTGAGCAAATTAGAAGCTTTCAAAATAAGATGAATCTACCCTGTGTTGGCATGTCACAACTAGAAGCTTCACTTTTATATCAGAACATTGCATACTGAGGGGAAAAACTTGCAGCACCAAATGTGATAATAGTAAATAGTACTGAAATGAGACAGTCAGCTGAAAAACATGTTTTAAAAAATAGGTAATAATGACTCTCAAGAGAATAATGTCTGAGAATAAACTGTTGGAAAGGGTAAAAATAAAGAAATGCCAAATCTATTCATTACACAGCTCTACAAAAAGCAAACAGAAGTGATATAATGACAGACAATGTCTATCAAATACTATGAGAAAATTTCATTTGACTTGAGAGGCGCTGCATCTGTGGTTGCCATTTTGACAACTTTGAGGAAACTTTTGTTCTCTGAGTATGTTTACATTTCACAGGCTGTAAAACTTGCAGATGCAAATAGCCGGCACCTTGAAAATCTGGGGGCGGGGGAATGAAAGTAAAAAAAGAGATTGAGGGCATTTCAACTGATAGTCATTATGCACCCTTCTATTTTAGAGTGAGAGACAGGTAGAAATTATAGAGAATGTAGAGCCCAGCTAAGTAAGTCTGACTCTGAGGAAGGGAGAATTTGCTATCTTGAGAGACATATTGCATCGCATTTAAAAAAAAAAAACATTAGGCAGCTTTATTTTATGAAAAAGAAAAAAAAAAGATGAAAATTGCCTACAATTTAAAACAGGGAATGAATTCAGATCACTTGAAGTGGGAAATTGTCTTTTATGATTTGACCCTAGGGCAAACGAGTATGATTCTGCTGAGGGCACTGGAGCTTTAAAAATACAGCTTTCTTTTAAAAGTATTAACTGTCTATTTTAAGAAGACATGTCAAATTTATTACCTTATGGCATAATAACTCAATGAAACATTTTTGAAAACTCAAGATTGTAGCTAATAACATCTAAAAGACAAATTAGAATCTTTACTCTCTACAGACACCAAAGTTAATAAAGAATGTCCATGAAGCATGGTGATGGATTCTGAATGTGGCTAATATATTTTGGCCTCTAATGTCAAGAAACAGTAGTGATATGAACAAAGTACACTTTGATGCTGAATTTGCCCTATTTGACACTAAGTCAATTTTTGAAAACATGTCCAATTCTTTAAAGTTTTTAAGGTAAAAAATTGAACATTAATGAGAAATTTCTATCCAGTTCTTATTTTAACTAATTAAGATGTGAAATATAAAAGCTATACCCTAAGAATCTTAAGAACTTGTAATCATTACACATGTACAAGCAAAATTGAAGTATTAATCTGAAAATTTACAGAAAATAGCAGGAGGCAGAAAGTATGGGGAGAGGTAAAATTCAGACAATATTTAGTGAATGCCTATGTTCTAGAGTATTACATCTAGTAGTGTTTAATTAAAGTATGATAGATTTTCCAAACTTAATTGAATGCATACTGTCTAATATATGAGAGTTAAGTAACATTTTAAACGCCCAGTAGAAAGCTGTGAAACAGTCCAAACTCAAACCAACAAACAAAAAATTCCGCTTCTGTAGAAATCTGTCCCGCGAATGAATGTTGTTGATCATTCCATATAGTTACATTTAAATAAAGCTGGTTTAATGATTTATCATTAAATTCTAACTATGTTGTGGCAGCTGAGACTTTTCAGTTTTATTATCTGCTTTAACAAGTTCTGAACTTTGTGTGGGAGGCTAGATTCCCCTTGACCTTCCCCAAGGATTTTGCTAGATAGAAATAGGTAATTTACCTATAAATAGGTAATTCTCAATGAAGCAACTAAAAGTTTATAAATGTTCGAAAGTGGGTCTAGTCTGAGCTTGCTAGATAAAGAACAAGTCTATTTCTGAAAATATAATTTAATGTAAGGTTTTATAATTTTGTGATACAGTACATAGTTCCTGGATAATTCATAAATTTCTATTAATAATTTTAAGAGGCTAAGCAACTTTTCACCTTGATGATTCTCCAGAAAAAATATGACATTGCAACAAGTCTATTCCACTTACAAAGTCAGACTTACAGATGCTTGAGTTCTAGAATTTAAAATCCCCAAAGACCAAATTTGCAATGGTGGCTTCTAAATTGCCATGCACGGTCTTGCAATCTTAAATTTTTTAATGGATAAAACTTTACATTTACACGCACTAATACATCACACAGGAATTGACTTTCTAATTTTTGTGTTTGACTGTGGGATTTTGTAAGACCAAAATTGAATATGCAAATCAGAAAAGGCCAGGAGGGGTGTGCTTTGGAAACTCACCCCGAGTCCCCTAACTTTGCTAACTTTAATGTTACGCCGTATATAACATTGTTTGTCTTGTACTGAAATAAGTATACTGCAGTGAAATGATGGATAATTATCATCCCCAGTGAACTATAGTTTTTTTGCTGTTTTTTTTCTACACTGAGTTCCATGATATAGCCCTAAAATACAAACATCAGATTGTCCCACGTTCTTTTCAGTGATGTATCTTTGCTAAACTGCTTTTCAGTAGTCGCTGTAAGAAAAAGTAAGTACTGGGGAAGATAAATGTGAAATAGGGAATGAAGGTGAGGGTTTTCGATCTGATTTCAAGGTTTAAGAATGTGTGCCCAGTAGGCACACATTCCAATAGAAAGTAACTGTGGCTAATTAAGAATGAAATAATTTGTTTTCAGTTTGTATGTTTTAGTTTTTAAATGCCTGTAATATTGTTGGAATACCAGGAAGCATTAAGTTCTTTGGACTTAAATACTTAATAAACAAAACTGCAGTATTGCTCCCCACCTGGGCTGCTGTGAAAAAGGTATTGGGAGAATTCCTAACTTTGTAAAACAGATTAAATTTGTGTCAGTGAGCACAATTACTTTTTTCCCACTGCCCTAAACATTTGACCTTCAGCATCAGGTTAGCAGTAAAGCATTGAATGAAACATATTTGCTGTCTGAATTAAACATAATCTGCTTTTGCGTTAGAAGTTCATCAGTCTCATTATGTATGCCATACTATTTAAGAGCTGAGCTACTAAATGTGGAATGGTTTCATACAAACATAGTTAACATTAATCTACCTTATTTGGAACTAGATCAAGGCTCTTTCTTTACATCCAGTATAGGTTGAATAGATTCCATATTTTCAATAAAGTCTTAACTATATAAAAAAGTAATTATTATAGCTAATTGTATTATATTTCCTCATTCAGGGTAATGTTTTGAAGCATGTTCCATAAAGTGTAGTCTAAATGTACTGGAAGTCATCAAGAGTGTAAAAAGTAATCAGATGAAGGAAAACTTAGATGATCTTGTTTAATCAAAATAGCGTGGGTTTACAAGGGGGGGAAGGTGACGGGGGTGGTGGTGGTGGTGTGATGAATTGGGCGATTGGGATTGACATATATACACTAATATGTATAAAATAGGTAACTAATAAGAACCTGCTGTATAAAAAATAAATTAATTAAATTAAATTTTTAGAAATAACATGGGTTTAAAGAATGCATGTTCTTAATGAATAAGCCATGGTTCTTGGTAGGTTTGACAGATGGAGTGTAGGTGTATCTTGGTTGTGCATGCCACATATATGTCTTCATTTTCCAAACAAGTGACATCCTTGCAAAGAAATGTGAAAGAAAACTTAGAAAACTGTTTCATTGCTGAATTAAAATAGTGTGTACAATTTTCCTAATCCAATATTTGCTAGCACATAAAATATATTTCATAGGACAATGAAGATAGAAGACTGTTCACTGATGCGATAGGGAGACTTTTCAACGTTTCAAATTATTTCCACTACCACTCTTTTATATTGAGGAAAATCTATATATAGATTTATAATAATTCACATGTCATGTTCCTTGGGTATTTTTCTTGATTAAGATTTTTTTCTTTATTTTGCCAGACATGATAAGGGTTCTTAGCAGAGAGAAATATTTTCAGTAAGGAACATTTTTTTAAAAATAGATACAAGTCACTTTCAGTTTCTCATCTGTCATGTAAGTCATTTGGAAGTCATTATTCCCATCCGCATAACAAGACAAAAAGCTGAATAAACTAAAAGTCAACAACTCTTCCTGATCTGTTAGAGAATTGAGGTCAAAGGCAAACCACTGCCTCCAAATTGGAGACAAACAGGAGAAACAGAATCACAGCTTCCTGGAGCAGAAGCTCACGAAGAGAAACCTCTGCAGGAATCAGAACTGGGGTAGGAAATCCTAAACTATAACTGATGAATTGTTGCAGGCTCAATGTGCACACATTTGAGAGATTAAAAAATCCCAGGGGATTCAGTGTCGGGGGCTCCACACTTGTGTAAGTTTTAACTTCAGTAGTCCTGCCATTTCTCACAGTGAAGATAGAGAGACCTCCTCTCTGCTTTGAGCTGGTGGAGGGGAAAAGTAGCCATTTTGAAATTTACCCAGAGCAGTGTGTTCTTAATAACAAGACCTGCCCTCAAGAGAGAGCACCAATAAGTATTGGCTATCGCAACAGCTAAATCCAAATCACTGATAACACCAAATGTGGATGAGAATGAGAAGAAACAGGAACTCTCATTCATTGCTGATGGAACTGACAAATGGGACAGCCAACTTTGGAAGACAGGTTGTCAGTTTCATACAAAACTAAACATAGTCTTACTATTAGATCCAGCTGTTGTGTACCTTGGTATACTCACAAATGAATTGAAAACTTCTGTCTACACAAAAGCTTAACACACTGATGCTTACATAAGCTTTATTCATATTTGCTAAAGCTTAGAAGAAACCAAGATGTTCTTCATAGGTGAATGGATAAGCAAACTGTGGTACATCCATACAAGGGAATGTTATTCAGTGATAAAAATAAATGAGCTATCAAGCCACAGAAAGACATGGAAGAACCTTAAATGATACATATTGCTAACTGAAAGAAGCTAATCTAAAAAGGCTATGTACTGTATGATTCCAACTATATGACATTCTGGAAAAGGCATACTGTTAATTCACAATTTATGATTTAAGAACATATATCTCAGTAACAATAATAAATACCACAGGAAAAATTACTTTTAATTAGAAAATATGTTAATAACCTTAGTTTAGAACTACAAATAAATATTTAACATAAGAAAGTATATATATATATTTTTTTTTCATTCTCCCCCAATAAACGCCACAGAGGGAATAATGACTATGATGAATTTTGATGATGTCGGCAGAAAAATAAAATCCAATTGTGTTTAAATGGAGAGCTCTTTCACATACTAATGCAGTTGAGAAGAACAAAAGTTATCTATTGCTTAGAAAAATAACGTGGTGACTTTAAGAATTACATTTCACTTTGCAGTTCTTGCCTACCATTCACTGTTACTTTGGTCAGTGTGGGAATCAGAACAACCAAAAATGAGATACAATATCAATCAGCCCCAGCAGCCTCTGAACCTGCTCTACATGCAGCATACAAAATATTTTATGTATTTGAAACTGACAGACAGGTTTGAGCAAACTAGGAGAAAAGGAATACACTTTCAGAGTCAACACAACTATTTGATCACTTTATGCACAAGTCGCATACCAAGGTGAATTTTATGAATCACATAATCATAGTGACACTCTTTTTAATATTGGTTCAAAGAATTAAATATTATTAATATATAACTGAGAAAAAGAAAATGAGTTGTGTTTAATTTTCTGTGTGTGTGTGTGTGTGTGTGTGTGTTTGGGGAAAAATGAAATCTGTAGTTGATTTAAATATATTCTGCCTCATGCTATAACACATATGTCACTAAATAAAAAATATATTCATCTGTTACAAGGTAGTGGCCAGCACTTCCTGTATGTCAACTCATCTGGCCCCAAAGAAGGATACACTGCAAGAATCACTACTTCTCAAAGCTTCCCAGCAAGCCTCGGAATGTGTACCGTTCGGTTCTGGTTCTACATGGTCGATCCCAGGAGCATGGGAGTATTAAAGGTACAAAAGGAAGACAGAGATTTGTCTTTCACTGAAATATTCAGAGCATATGTTTAAACATTTTTTTTTTTTTTTTTTGGTAGTCAGACAGCACCCATCCTGATTCTATTAACTTCTCTTTTCTTTCTGGGGCGATGGGACTTTGGCAAGCAGTGCTGTCATTCATCTTAATCTCATTCAAGATTTATGTCATTCACTGCTGCCACCTGAACTCAATTATGGTTCATGCTATTTAAAAGATTATCTAGAGATAAAAGATTATGGGCAGATTCTACATATATCTTCTAATAACAACTTAGATAGGGACAATGAAGAAATATGATGAGAGGGATAATAATGGAGAGAATTTTCTTCCACACAGTAAAAGCAAAGCACACTTAAGATTATAAGTATATATCAGCTCACGCTAAAAACAACATACCTGCTTCATTTTTAACTAATATAAGAATCTGCACCAAATGCAAATGTCTTTAAAGAAACAAGTTGCTGCATTTATACTTCTTATTGCATGAGAGATCAATGAATGAGCTTTTCATTCGTTAGGAACCAATTTTGAAATCTTAATTTCTAATCAAAAGATTGTATATCAGAACACAACATGTAGTGTTATTGCTTTGAAATTATACAGTCATTTATTATTGGGATAAATACAATTTGGAATTTTTGTCTTTATCTCAAACATTGTCCCTTATAAATAATAACAACTATTATTAAGTGATTCCTATCTTTCTGGCTGTTCATTTTAACTTTATATGTGTTATCAGTTTTAATTCTCACATTCACCTGATGAGGTAGTATCTTTTTCCCAAATTTTTAGTAAAGAAACTGAAACTCAAAGTGACTTAGTAATTTTTCCGTGATTGCACAACTAGCCAAAAATCTGATTTCAAAGGTCTGACATCCTTTATCCAGCATTGTTTCTCAGATTTTCTGCAGCATTCAGAGATGTCTAAGGAAAAACATGAGGGAAAGAAGGAATAAACGGCCTTATCAATTCTAGCCATTGATAGGAAAGAGAGCTCTTATCAAGTAAAACTAAAAACATGCAAAGAAAGTGGTGGAGTTATATGGATTCTATTTAAATGTCCATTTTCCTAAAGAGAAGCCAGTAAAAACAACAGAAAAAGAGATTCATTTTTAACAGTTTCAATACATGTGAGTCTATGTAGATCATGAGAAAAGTTTGCTTTTTTTTTCATTGTTTTTACATACAGTGTGTGAATATTCAGTAGATTAGCCTTTTGCTTATGCTAAATTTTGTCCGGGGTAATTTATAACTACTGATCTTAAAAAAGACTCTGTAACATGTTGTTTTTACCGACATTTTAAAACATCGATGCTGCAATTGAAGAGGACACTAGTCAGTGGTTATTTGTTACACACGGAAGCAAATAAGAAATGGAAAGGCCAATGAACCATTCAATGGAATGCACGCAGATTCCAGTCACTTTCTAACAAAATGTTGCTTCCTCAATTCAAAAACAGTGTCCGTATATCCTTTAGCTCTTCACCAGCTGGTCATTCAGTGCTATAGACTGAATGTTTTTGTCTCCCAAAATTCAAATGTTAAAGTCGAACTAAGACAGTCAACTAGTTTAGTTACCTAGTTAAACAGCCCACTGCTTTAATCCATGCTTCTACAAATAACCTTTGAAATGGAAACGTTGGCCTCAAGTCTTGATTTCTGATAGCTTGCTTTTGGTGAGTACAGGTTTTTCTAACTGGAGGCCAGCAGTTAAGTGTAGCAATGCCTTTATACTCTGGGCTGCCTTCAGAGAGGTCTACTGGAAAGAACAGTGGAGGCCAATGGTAGTCAGGTTGACACCCAGGTTTTGTAGAGGAATTGCCCTACCCTACTCCAGATTGTCTTGGTAGGTTTGACTGTCACCATGGCTTTTTTTTTTTTTTTTACCACCTCCATAGATGACCCAAGTGGGGCCAATCATAGTCATTTACAGTATTTGATGCAATGTTTATAAGAGGCTCTCTCTTTCTTCTGTGTTGCAAGTCACAAGGAAGTAGGCTAAATCTGGGGCTATTGAAAGCCATCTTTCCCAATATGGGGAGAGAGATTGTGTGAGAAAGAAGCTAGCACACAGAGGGACATAGGACTAAAAAAAAAAAAGGAGGAAACAGAATTGTGCCTGTTTTGTTTAAATCCTGGAGCCTGCTTTACCTGAGCCAGTAAAATTCTTTTTGTTACTTGCTATTGAAAAATTCCTAAGTATGACAGGCACCCAAGGAGAAACTGTTTTCATAATGTATCCTTATGTCTCTGACAGATCACAGTTCCTGTGGCAAGTCTCTTTCTCAACTATTGCTTTTAATCTTGAATTATTCCCAGACTGAAAAACTTCCTGAGTATGCCATATTTTTATATGTGAGTGAATCAATTAAGTGGAAACCCATTCTTTTTACCCTTTAAATCAAGGCTTTCCAGCAACATGCTGTTTGTTCACATGCAAGTTTATTCTTTCTTTTAATCTCTAATTTGGGTATAACAGTGTCACATTTTACAACATTTTCTACGGTGGGGTTTTTCAACTGATGTGTTGCATTTGAAAGAACCTGTAGTTACAGCATTGGCAAGTCTGATGGACAGATAGCTCCTTACAAAAGGCCTGAGAACCCAACTTTGTGCATGTATTTTCTAAATTAACCAGAAGTCCAACTAATATTATCTGGATTTGTGGTGAGGAAGAACCTCCTCTTTTGCATATTAAAAAGAAATTTTTAAAGAATAAAATAAATGATAATGTCCACTGAGGGCATGGATGTGGAGAAATAGATAGTCATTGCTATCAATATGCAATTATAAAGAGCATTTTGGAAATTAAAAGCTTTATAATTTTTATACTACCTACCAAAACATTCTACATCTATAAATATTTATAAAGAAATAAAGATAGATATGCTTGATGTTTTATTTATAAGGTTCTTCATCTCACTGTTGTTTATAGTAGGAAATATTTGAAACCACCTGTATGTCAAATATTAAGAATTGGTGAAATATAGTACATTCACTCTTACAATGAAATACTATGGAGAAATTAATTCTATGAATGAATAATTAATGATAAAGAGAAGTATTTATGATTCATTAATAACCAAAGTAACCAAATTAACAAATATGTATTTTAGAATGCCATATAAAAATATATCTAGTTTTATATATGTTAACATATGAATATCTATATCTATATATTAATTTAATAAATATCTGTATCTGTGTGTGTGTGTATTATATATATATATATATATATATATATATATGAAAAATATATGGAAGGATAGACACTAAAATGGTAAAAGTAATTACCTCTAGATGGTGAAATGAAAAGATTTTTTTCATTACTTTTACTCTTATTTTATAATTTTTCTACATTAAACATGTATTACCTTTCTAATGAGAAAAATATATATTTCTAAAGGGTCTTGATGTTTGAAAAGGTTGAAAGACACTGCTCTACGATATGCCATAAATAGGTGACTTCTTGAGTTAATAAATAGCAAGTACAATTCTGGAGCATATGGTAGATTATAACTAATCTGAAACTATTTCTTACACTGATTACATAAATCCTTTAGAAAGGATATGGCAAAGAAAATACCTACAGTGAAGTTTCATGATAGAGCATCTATAAGGCCATAAAAATAACAAGGTATTCCTAAAAGAGATTTCAAATTGCAGATTGTGAGAGAATGCTTTCTTGTCAGCACAAATTTTATGAAATTGTATTAAGTGCTATGTATTCCTTGCCCTTCTGTGCTCTGTTCTGTATCCCAGAGACCTACACTTTCCCGAGTCCTTTGCTGTCTGCATTCCTGAATAAGTTTGGCCAACGGAAGGTACTGGCCAAAGATCTGAGGGCAGGAAGAGGAGACAAGCCTTCCTCCTCTCTCTGTCTCTCTTCTTCTCCTTCTCTCTGTCTCTCTCTCTCTGTCTCTATATCTATATCTCTGTCTCTGTCTCTGTCTCTCTGGCTGAGTTTCTGCTGCATCTCATCTGTGACTCAGTTCCCCTAGGGAGTCCCTGCTTCCCTGGCTCTGGCTCCCACCAAGGATGCCTGCCAAATGCCATCTCCTTCCAGCAACTTAGCTTCACTACTCCCTCCCTTTGACCCTCTAGTTTTCAGGCTGGAGACATCTTCCTGTACATACTAATCTTCCTGTACATGCTAATCAAAATTTCCTTGGTAGTTTCTCATATCTTCCATAAACTTGGTACCCATTCCCTATATTAAAGGTCCTCTATTTGAAATATGTTAGTTTATATTTTCTAACTCAGCCCTGTCTAAGTGCCCACCCCAATGAAAACACAAATCTTTTGAAGACATTAACTGATAAAACAATGAAAAATTTTGAGTGAGCTTCATTCAGTTTAAACTTGTCCTCCTTACATTAACTTATTAAAAACTTACTGTTTAGTAGGGGCGGACAGAAAACAAATTTAAGAAACACAAATAGGAAAACTTCAATTTGTGATACAATACTCTGGAGCAAAGTAAACTGTTTTCTGTTATAAATAATTACTCATGGTCTGCTGAGAGAGTTATTTTATATTGAATGGTAAGAAAGTCTCTCTGAAAAATATGAAGTTTGAATTTAGATTTGAAAAACCAGAAAGATCCATTCTTGTGAATAACTGAAGTAAGAATGTTCTAGGCAGAGGAAACAAGCTAATGGAAAAGCTCAAAAGTGGGAGGTATCTGAAGGCCAGTATAGCTGGCACAAAATAAGCAAGAGAGCGAGATACGCTAAGAGATAGGTAGGAACCAGCTCCTTCAGGGCCTTGTAAGGATGGTAAAGAGATTAGATTTTATTGTAAGAATCACGGGAAGTCATTGGAGAGTCTCTTAGCTTAGCCTGCTATAACAAATTAACATGGCCTAGATCGCTCAAACAACAGAAGTTTATGTCTCACAGTTCTGGAGGTTGAGGAGTTCAAGATCAAGGTATGGGCCAATTTGGATCCTGTTGTGAACCCTCTTCCTGACTTTTCACTGTGTGCTCACCTGTCAGAAGGAGATCATCTCTCTGTGTCTCTTCTTATAAGGACACTAATCTCATTCACAGGGACCTCACCCTCATGAGCTAATAACCTCCCAAAGATCCTACCTCCCAAAACCAAAACATTGGGACTGAAGGCTTCAACATATGAATTTGAGGAGACTCATTAAGTCCATAGCAGAGAGTTTAAAATCGAGGGATAATAACACCTCATTTGAAAATTTAGAAGATCTGTCTGGCTGCTGAGGGGAAAAAGGACAGGACCTGGGGGTAGGAGGAGGCCAGAAAGTGGAAGTGAAACAAGGAGACAAGTTAAAAGATGATTTCCAGGGGTCTCCGGCAGAGAAGATATAGCTTGGTTTAAAGTGGAGTATAAGGATAAACTGGAAAACAGTTGCTACAAATAATGAACATGACTTAGATCTTCACTGGCATATTAAGATTATTTTCTAAATAAAGCACACTTTAATTGTATTAGTATATTAGTGAAGGACATCATATAAAGCTAGGGCAGTCAAAGATGACATACAGTTGATGAGATCAAAGTGAAATTCAGTTATGACGTCCCTATTACTTTTTAGGGTAAAAAGCCAAACAATTCAGTTTTATCCCAGCCTGTAAAGTAGAGTGCTGCATGATGGAGGAAATGTTTTACGGGAACTGGAAAGCCTGGTAGTATAATAAGTGAATAATATTCAGGATAGTGAATGAATAATATTCAGAATAATAAGATAGCTATACAGGCATCAGTATCCCTTGATTCACAGGCTCACAAATTATGGAACAATGCTAATACATACTTTATTTTCTAGGTCAGTTTCTTTCTGTCTTTCAATTACCTACCTACATATTAAATTAAAAGCACTCTTTAAAATGGTTCTGGTCTCTTTCTCATTCACATTGCCAAAAGAGCCCTAAGTGAAACCCAATTAATTTCCCATGAGATTATTTAGTTTCAGTAGTTCATCTTTCTAGCTTCTGGCTTGTTCTGATATTTAATGCTAGCTCAGGTGAGTTATTTAATATCTATGGAAAGAGGTAAAGTTTGACACAGGACAAGAGAATGTCTCTGCAAATGACTAATATCCTTTGATTACTCCAGACTGATGTTTTAAAGATACAAAAAGGAAGTGAACTTTTATAATTAATACTTTTTGTAATTTATAGAAATTTCTAATTGCTCAGGGGGGGGAAAAACGAACTATTTCCTAAAACTTCTTTCAGTGTTAACAGGTGGGTTAATATATCTAAATGGGCTTCTAGAAGGCTATTGTTCATATATCAGAACAGATAGCCACCAGGTTGAAGTGGTCTTGATTTTAAAGTTGAGTTTTAGAGCTACATGATTTCTGCTAAAACCTATGGAATTTAGCATGTAAATATTCCATTCGGGAAGCCATTATTGAGGTGGCCGCATGCTTGTGAATTCTGCTTTGTTTTCTTTTAATGTGATATTTAGGAAGATAGTAAGATCAGAGAAAAAAAAGAAAAAAGCCGAGAATAATAGTGGAGGGTTACTGTATGCCATACACTGAAGTCGTTTACATGTATTGATTGATCTAATCCTCACACCTTCCATGAGGCAAGTAATGACATTACCTACATTTTAACAGATGAGGAAAATGAGATGCAGAAAGCTTCAGGAACTTGTTCAAGGTCACAGAGCTATTTACGAAATGGCTCCAGCATATGCTTTTAATTACTATGCTCACTGCCTCTCAGAACTAGATGGGTTTTTTATGGCGTATTTTATTTTCCATATTTTATTATTCAAAATCATCTTTTATTTCCTACCAATAGTTACTGAAATCTGGTTCTTTAAAAGGTGCTTTGCATATTTCCGGTTCTACATATTGTAGTTTTCAGTATAAATTTGATTTGAATTACAAATGTAGCAAAAAACAAAAAAAAATTGGTGTAACAGTTATTTAAATCGTCCTCCTAAATGTGTAGTGTGTGTAAGGTGGTGTGGGAGATGCTTTCGGTATTTCTTTTTCCATAATTGCCTGTGTGACAAACCATTTAATCCTTCTGTGCTGCTGCTTTTGGTGATTAACTTGTGAATGAGCCGTTCACCACGGATAAGAGCTACCAGACTACATCCTCTTTGTCAAACTGATCCAGGCCTCCTCTGGTCAGTTTCGGAGTCCTCTTGGGTTTGTCATTAGAACTATAGCTGTCCTTTTAGAAGAGTTGGACCTTTCAGGGGCCCATTTTCTACGATAAATGCAGGAGGAACTTCTGTTTATTCCCTGTGATGTTTCCAGGCACATGAACTTCAGAACGGGAAGTTTAGCAGAGAAGGAAAAGAGTGTCACTTCAATTCAGCCTTGTTTCTGAGATGCAGGATGACCTTGGGCCCTCTGGGGGATGGTGCAGAGGCACAGCGCACCAGCGAGGGCCAGGTACTGTGAGATATTCTGGAAAGGACTTCTGATACATCGATCAGCAACTACCCTTATCACTATATATAATAATATAATCAGAAATAATTAAATAATGAATCAATGAAATATTGTGTATGAACAGTTTCTAGTTAACAAAGGAAATGCATTTTAGATTTACATTCATTTAATCAGGGCACTGGGTTACCACTTAGTGCAATGAAGTAATAATTTACAAGATGGTAACCTGTGTTAATGACTTGCCCCAAAAGTTCTGGTTATTACCATGAGATGTTATGTTACCACATAGATGAGGACCTGGCCCATTTCTTAATTATCACTAGCGCTCTAGAGATTCTTCCAGTGATATGTTGAGTAAAAAGAGAAAGGAGGGGGCTTCCCTGGTGGCGCAGTGGTTGAGAGTCTGCCTGCTGATGCAGGGTACACGGGTTCATGCCCCGGTCCGGGAAGATCCCACATGCCACGGAGCGGCTGGGCCCGTGAGCCATGGCCGCTGAGCCTGCGCGTCCGGAGCCTGTGCTCCGCAACGGGAGAGGCCACAACAGTGAGAGGCCCGCGTACCTCAAAAAAAAAAAAAAAAAAAAAAAAGAGAGGGAGAGAAAGGAGGAAAATGTTAAGTCTTGAAAAGGAAAAAATATATTTTAAAAAGTTGAATATGTACTTGTATTCATATAGAAATATATATACAAAATTAAATAGGTACTAGTTTGTATGGCATATGCTTCAGACAATTTACACATCAGATTTTTTTGTTTAATCCTTTTCTTTATTATTAGTGCTTAATTTAATAATGCATTTTTTATGATGTTATGTTATTGTGAAAGTTGTTGAGAGGCACTATCAGTATTCGGTCAATAATTTTATTCCTTTTTTATATGCATTTTAACTGTCCCAGACTAACCAGTTCTCTCTCATTCCTGTCACATGCTAAACCTCATGGTCATTATTTCCACAGGTGGTGGTACACTGCTTATCAAAGGCAGCTTTTGAGAACAACATTCGATAGTGTTTAAAAGCAGAAACAATAATATATGCAGATATCCCCAGGCATAAAAGGTTGGAAGTGTGTGTAGGAGTCACTGAGCATACTTAGCACATTTCTGCCCTCTAAACAGACTTGTCGAAGCTCGAGATTATACCCTACATTTGAGCATTTCATACTAATTTAGCATAAACATAGCTAGTAATGTACTAAGGCAGTAATTCTCAACGTGTCTCACACACTGCTGTGTTGCAGTCATTTGTAAGATGTGACACACGTAATACGCAAGAACAGTAGTTAAAATGAACCCAAGTACTTTTTAGTGATTTCCTCCCTTTTTTGAGTATAGATTCAAGATTCTCCCTATATTATATCAGTGTGCTGTATTTAATCTGACAGGTCTTATTGAATAGAAGAGAAGAAATGTAAGGTTGTATCTGATGTGTCAGGCATTTTGTCAAGCAGTTTGCATGACCCTCAGGACCATGTGATGAGGGACACCGAGGAGAGTGCGTCAAACACAACGTATCATCCATCACATAGTGAGAATCATGAGCTTATGTTAACAACTTAGCAAAGGTGGGCATACAGACCTTGACAGCAAAGATACTTGGATAGGACAGGTAGAGGAAACGATGCTGACATGTGCTGTGTATCTTTTATTGTAGATAGTAGACATATAAACCTCAGGATGGTAAAAAAACGCTGCTGCAAGTTTCTATTAAAGTATAAATTATCAGGCTGGGATGGCACTACATGAAATGCAAAGGGTGACACTCAGAAGGAGCTAATCGAATATGACCTTCAAATTAGACTTTCCCTTTAGAGTATAATAAAAGCAGGAAAAGAAAAGTGACCTCAGGTTGAAGAGTTATGCTGCTAAAAATTAAAATCAAGTTACCGTTTTAGGACAGAGACATGGGAATTTGCAAAAGAAGGTATTTCTTACCCCTGCCTACAAGCAGGCTAGGTGCAAAGTCACCTTGAGAAAGAACCAAAACTCAGCTTCGCATAGAAGTCTGGGTCCCAAGCTGAATATTGCTTCTTAAAAAAAAAAAAAAAACCCAAACAAAAAAAACATTTAACAGATTCATAGTTAAAGCAACTTTTCTTTTACATTTTTATTTTGTGAAATCTGTCAGTCTCTATTGTCTTTATAGATTTTGGCCTTAATACTTTGCTTAGGAAGCCCTTTCCTGTCATAAAATAAAATATTCTCATTTTTTTAAGTTATCTCATAATTTTGACTTTTTAGATTTAACTAGTTCATCCACTTATAATTGATTTTGCATATGTATGGTGAGAAGTTAGAAATTCATGATTTTCTTTCCAAATAGGAAGCTCGTTCTTCCAACATCACTGATTCAGTACTGTGTCCTCCCCCTGTTGATTTGACATGCTTTCATAATGCGTTAAGTTCATATATGCATTTGTAAACTTTCTACAGATGTATGAAAGAAGGATTGTTTCTTCACTGGATGCAAAGATAGATGCACAGAGAGACGATAGAAACACAGAGATAAATTAAATCATAATCCTCTACATCCTTACTCACTGTTATCTACGTAATTTGTCAATTTAGGGAAAAAAGGTATTTTAAGTTCCTCCAGTATAAAGTCTCAGTTTGTCTTTCTGTTCTTATCGGTCTCAGCCCTTACATTTCAAAGCCATATGGTTGAATGCATGAAGATTCAAGACAGTTATAGGTGCTCAAGGAATTATAACTTTTATCAATATTAAGTACCTCCTTTATATTTTCCTGAAATCTTATTTTGTCTGTTAATAATATGGACATTCTTACCATTTAAAAAATAAATGCCCTGGACATATATACACTACCAAATGTAAAATAGATAGCTAGTGGGAAGCAGCCGCATAGCTGAGGGAAATCAGCTCCGTGCTTTGTGACCACCTAGAGGGGTGGGATAGAGAGGGTGGGAGGGAGATGCAAGAGGGAGGAGATATGGGGTTATATGTATATGTATAGCTGATTCACTTTGTTATAAAGCAGAAACTAGCACACCATTGTAAAGCAATTATACTCCAATAAAGATGTTAAAAAAAATAAAAATAAATGCCTTAACATCTTACTCATCCCTTTATTTTTAACAATCCCATGACTCTTGACTTTAGTTATGTCAGTTATAAACAGCATATGGCTGGATTATTTTTTCCATAATCTGAGCTTCTGTTTTTTTTAATAAATCAATTCAGTCCTTTCACATATGTACAAAACGTTTTTCGTGTGTGTTTTCTATTAGTCTTTTTCTTGTTTCATTATCTTCCCCTTTACCTCTGCCCTTAATTAGAGTGATTGTATTTCCTTTATTCCTCCTTATTCCCAGTGTTTGTAAGTTTTAATTGCTGTATCTTTTTTCTAAAGTGGACATTTAATTTTTAGTAAATCTATTCAAAATATTTATCCATTTTTATTGAAAATTAATTTCATAGTTCTAACCTATCCACCCCTCAAATTAAAGAAGACCTTTGGCAAAATTTTACTGGCTCATCCTCCCAAACAACTCTATGGCTTACTAAAATTTGTTGGAACATTAGATTCATGGTGTAAATAATTCATCTACTCTCCTGGCAGTCGTATTCTTTAAAATGCCTTAGACCTCACCGGTATATAATTATCAAGTAAGACTATATGTTTTACAGTTACCTTTGCTCACTACTCTTTATTAATTCCTCTGCAGTCCGCTATATTGGATTCTTTTTGTTTGATATGTATATCAGTTTGCTCAGGGCTGCCATAACAAAATATCACAAAGTGGGCAGCTTAAACAGGAGACATTTATTTTCTCACAGTTCTGGAAGCTGGTGGTCCAAGATCAAGGAGTCGGCGGTTTTGATTTCTTCTGAGTCCTCTTTCCTTTGCTTGCAGATGTTTGCTTTCTCACCATGTCCTGGTCTTTCCTCTATGTGGGTGCATTTTTAATATCTCCTCCAATGTACGAATTTCCTCTTCTTATGAGGACACCGGCAAGATTGGATTAGGGTTCACCTTAAGGGCCTCCTTTTAATTTAATTACCTCTTTAAAAGCTCTATCTCTAAATACAGTCACATTTTAAAGTACTGGGGTTTAGGGTTCAACATATGAACTTTGGAGGGTCACATGCAGCCCATAGCATGTTTTATTCATAGGTATTTCAGAAACAGTGCATGGCTGGTAAGCTTTTTGAGTTCCTGATTGGCTGAAAGAAACATATCATGGATCCATACTGGAAAGATAGTTTGGGTATGAACTTCTAGGTTCAAAATTGTTTTTCCTTAAGTAATTGAAGGCACTCCTGCATTGTATTCTAATGTCCAGTGTCTATCTGCCATGTAGAAGACAGCTGTCTAACTGATTATTTCTCCTCCAGGATTTTCACATGTCCTACTTTTCTCGCAGGAAGTGGGTAAAATATTCTTTTAATCCTTGGAGTTGATAAATTCTCCTGGGAATTTGATGGGCTCTCATCATTTTTCACCTCCGGGAGGCTTTCATCTGTAATTTATTTAATTATTTCCTTCTAAAGACATCTATTAGACTGATGTGGAAACTTCTGGATCTATCCTTGCTGTCCCCTACCATATATTCTCAAAGTTTTCATCTCTTGGTCCTCTGACACTGTGGTCTTGGGAGGATCACTTGGTTCAGTTTTCCAGTTCACTTTGTGAAATTTAATCTGTATCGATTCTGCTATGCTGTTCATCTCTGGGGGCTTTACTTCAGCAATCATTTCGTTAATTTCCAAGAACTCTGAATGCTTCTTTTTCATATTAGTTTGTTCTATTTTATAGATATGATGGACACTTGAATCTCTCAAGGGAATTAATTACATTTCTTTATATATTTCCCCATTTATCCTATTAGCAGTTGCTCTCATGGTGTTCAGTACTGGTCTCAATTTAATTCCTGTCTTTCAGAATTTTCCTCAACTGTCAGGTTACTTACTATTGGTTTTCTATTCCTATATGTGGATGCGTCTAGATTGGATAATATTACCATGTGTATTTTATTGTATCAGACCAAGTAAGAAATTTTCTTTTCCTAGCAGTGAATATGCATTCTAATTCAAGATCTCCAGTTTTATTGCTCTGGTGTAAAGAAGGAGATGCATTTTCTAGTGGACTTACATTTCTGATGTACTGCTGGCTTGTTTATTTGTCGAGGGAAGTACAAGTACTTTGTGGCAGTCACAAGGCCACCACCTCACTTCTTTGGTCTCAGTGCCCTTTCGTGAAAACTCCCGTGTCAGATCTCCCACGCCAGCAGTATTTATCCACCTGTGTGTCCTAGGTATGAATGCCTGCATCAGTAACTCCTAACATATGGACTGATCTGGCTTTTTATGGAGTCCTTTGATTAATTATGAGCTAGTGACACATGCATAGCTTCTTCTCTATGCTGTCCACCTCTTAGAGTTATTCCAGAATTCCACTGCGAACAGTCACTTTTTTGTTGGTCTTTTTTTCACCTGTAGATGTTTGCAAGTTCCTCAGTTTTGTTTATGTAATTTCAACAAACAGTTTCCATTTGGTTTAAAACTTCCAGAAAGTCCTTACTATTTTTGTATGTTGGTAGATGTGCTCCTAAGTTTCCAGTGCTTCTGTGGATTTCTTTCAGTATTTTTCCTGTCTTTGCAGTGGAACGTTCTTGAGGTGTATAAGTAAACATATGTTTCTAGTTAGCCATCAGAACCAGGAACCATTTTTCCAAATATTTACAATTCTGCAGAATACACTAAAAGAAGTAAACTCCCTTTTTTTTTTCTGTTTGTTTTACAGTCTAAAATTTCCCTCATTTTGAAGGAAGATGTTTTGAAGGCATTTTGAAGGTAGTCTGTACAGTGATTAGTTGGGAGAAAAAACATGGAGGTATCAGGCTAACACTGAATGCTACACAGGTCATTCTACTATTGAGAAATATTTGGTTGGTGCTTTATGTCTGATTACTCCTAAATAGTCTGTCTCTTTCAAAGAATGTGAAGTTAATGTTGTAGAGCTAAATACAAGTCAGCCACTTCAATTTCCACATGCATAGTAGCTGTAATTTTTCTCAGCTCTTCTTCTTCTGATACAGCCAGTGATGTTTTCTGCAAACTAGTGATGTTCAGGAAAGGCAATCAACTGGAAACCTATGTCCTAGACCCAGCTTTCTAAGTTGCTAATGACTAGAAACTTACAGAGTTTCTAAAGCTCTCTGGTTCTCATTCCCCTTATTTACAAGCACCCTAGTGATGCATTTGTAAAAAATCTGAAATTGTGCCCTGAAATCATTTTTTTTTTAAATCCCGTGAATGTGTCAGCTCATTATGGTGAAATTGCCTAGTTAACTTTCTTATTAACATGACTCATCCTACTATATTAACTCTTTTTTTCTGAATGGATGATATATGATATGTAATAGCAAGCTCTTAAATAATAATAAAAAGGAAATGTATTTAGTCTTGATACTTTATATACATTATTTTAATTTAAACCTAATAACAGACATATCAGGAAGATATCAGTATTTCTTCCATTTAACAAAAGAGAAATCAAAGCTTGAAAAGGTTACATAATTTAGCCTAAGACATCCAGTTAGTATTGGCAGAGCCAGGATTAGAATCTGGGTCCTAGCCCCTGACCATAACACTGTTCAGCCTTCTTATTTATAGGGAGGTAAAACCCTGAAGGAAAGTTATATGCTTTTTAAATATGATAGAGGGACCAGAAATTCCTCCTTTTACCACAAATATTCACCAGCAAATTTGGCTGGTCCTTTATAGTTTGAACAGGGTTTTCATGTCAGTGAACTCATTTAATTTGCTCTGAGATGTTACAGAACAAACTGGATTCCCTTTTTCCCATCTCCAATGAGAAAGGCAAAGAAAAAAAGAGTGATCTATTTCCTCAGCCTTTAGGGACAGAGCTGAAATGTAGATGGTTCTGCAGTTCAAATTCTGACGTTCTAAGGTTGTTTTTTTTTTTTTAAATCATCCATTCTCCTACTTACCTATGGTGTATTTTTAAATTTTAAGACACCATAGCTTATTTATAACTCACTGACTGCCTAACCCAGAAAGAAAATTGTGGTGATGTTTTAGTGCGAACAAGGAACTATTTGTAAGAAATAGCGATTAGGGTATTGCTAGCTCTCACAGCAGTACCTGAATAATCCTGATTTTTATAAGTAGATACGTTTTCTTTATCAGATAAAATGATGAATTTGCCGAGGTAGAACTTGTGCAGTGAGAAACAATGAGAATGCTACTTCTACTTCCACCACTGGTCATCGAGTTACTTGGTCTCTAGGCCCTGTAAAGTTTTTGACTAGATGATCTCCAAGATCCTGTCCAACTCCAAAGTTCTTAAATCTTTAGCTTTTTCATTCTTTCATTCTTTAGCAAATGTTTACTGATCCCCTATTATGTACCTGGCAAGTGTTCAAGGCATACATAAATAAACAAAACAGACAACTC
The DNA here is from genome assembly GCF_059928025.1 of Delphinapterus leucas. Classification (NCBI taxonomy): domain Eukaryota; kingdom Metazoa; phylum Chordata; class Mammalia; order Artiodactyla; family Monodontidae; genus Delphinapterus; species Delphinapterus leucas. Next base: position 15,378,111 of record NC_143130.1, on the reverse strand, counting down.
CCTGCTCCCGTAGAATTTATGTCATAATGGGGAAACTGCCATTAAACAGCAGGAAATGAGATCAGTGAGTAAGCTGAGTACTCTTTTTCAAGACTCTGTGACAAAGTAAAGCAGTGTAAGAGGATCCGTCGGGCTGGGTATGGGCAGAGTGAGCCGCTTTAAGGGTGTAAGCTTAGAGCAAACGCTTGAAGGAGGTGAGGCTGTGAGCCATGCAGATACAGCGCCCGGAGTGGGAGAACAGACAGAAAAAAACAGTACAAAGACCCAAGTCAGGAGTGTTCATGGGGTTTAAGGAGATGGGCAAGGGAGTCTTGTAGCTAGAGCACAGGGAAGGAGGAGAGAGTAAGAAGACACAGAGGAAGGGGAAAGGTCTTGAAAAAACTTTCATACCATTGGAAGGATATTTTTATTACCTTTGTTGTGTGACCCAGTTCTAGAAAGTTGCGATTACTGAGTTCTTAAGTGCCTCCTTTGATAGCTTAATATACCTGGTACTTTGATAATTCTTGCCTCTGATCAGGCAAAGGAGCTTGGTCTTAAAGAGGGAGTTGGGAAAAGGAGCTGACATTGGCAAGCTTAGAGGTGATGTGCCACTTGACTTTTTTAAATGTCCAAAATTGGAAATAGAAAGTGTGATGGAAAGAGGGTCGGGAGGAAAGAGAGGGTGAGTAAATGTGTTTAGAAGACCAAGTGACCATTTGAATAATTGCTTTAATTGGCATTGAAATGGATGAGGCAATTGTTTTTTTCCAACAGAATAGGAAATTGAGTGAATCAAAGCAAATCAGGAAAATTCCACACTAGCTCTGTCATTCTCTACTGTGAATATTTTGGGTTTTTAAAAATATTCTTTAGATTCATAGACTTTATTTCTTTTAGCAGTTTTAGGTTTACAGAAAAATTGAGCAGAATGCCCAGACGGTTCCTGTATACAGTGCCCACTCTCATTACCCCCAGCTCCAAGTTTTCGCTATTATTAACATCTTGCATTACTCTAGTATATTTGTTACAGTCGATGAGCCAACATTAGCTCTTTATTATTAACTAAAGTCCATAGTCTACATTAAGGTTCACTCTTCATGCTGTACATTCCATGGGTTTTCACAAATGTATAATGATGTGTACCCACAGTTTCATACAGAATAGTTTCACTGCCCTAAAATTTCCCTGGGCTCAATCTATTCACCCTTCCCTACCTCTCCCACACTTCTGGTAACCATTGATCATTTTTTACTGTGTCCACAGTTTTATCTTTTCCAGAAATTCATATCGTTAAAATCATGCAGTCTGTAGCCCTTTTAGATTGGCTTCTTTCACTTAGAGATATGCGTTTATCCATGTCTTTTTTGTGGCTTGATAGCTCACTTCTGTTTTTATCACTGAATAAGATTCCAGTGTATGGATGTACCGAAGTTTAACTGTTCATCTGTTGAAAACCCTGTTGGTTGCTTCCAAGTTTTGACAATTATAAATAAAGCTGCGATACACATTAATATGGAGGTTTTTGTGTGGATATAAGTTTTCAGATCCTTTGGGTAAATATCAAGGAGTGCAATTGCTGGATCATGTGGTAAGGATGTGTGTAGTTTTGTGAGAAACTGCCAGACTGTGTTCTAGAGTGGCTGTACCAGTTTGCATTTCCACCATCAATGAAAAAGAGTTCCAGTTGCTCCTTCAGAAAATTTGGTATTTTCAGTGATTTGGATTTTAGCCATTCTAATATGTGTTACAATTGTTTTAATTTGTATTTCTCTGATGACGTATGACGTTGAACATTTTATCCTATGCCTATTTGCCACCTGTATTGCTTCTTTAGTGAGGTATCTGTTGGACATTCTGTATATTTTTAAATTGGGTTGTTTGTTTTCTTATTTTTGAGTTTTAAAAGTACTTTGTATATTTTGTAATAGTCCTTTATCAGATATGTGTTTTAAGATATTTTCTCCAATCTCTGGGCCATCTTTTCATACCCATAACAGTGTCTTTCACAGAGCAGAAGCTTTTAATTTCATTGAGGTCCAATTACCAATTTTTTCATTCATGGTTCATGATTTTGGTTTTCTATCTAAAAAGTCATTGCAAAACTCAAGATCACCTATAGTTTCTTTTATGTTATCTTCTAGATGTTTTATAGTTTGCAGTTGACATCTAGGTCTGTGAACCATTTCGAGTTAATTTTGGTGAAACATGGATGCTTTGAATCTAGATTCACTTTTTTGCACGTGGATCTAGTTGTTCTAATACCATTCGTTGAAAACACTAACCTTCCTCATTGAATTGCCTTTGTTCCTTTGCCAAAGGTCAGTTGATCATATTTATGTGGGTCTGTTTTGGGCTCTATAGTCAGTTCCTTTGATCAATTTGTCTATTCTTTCACCAGTACCACACTGTCTTAATTAATGTACCTCTGTAGAAAGTCTTGCAGTCAGGTAGTGTCACTCCTCTGACTTTGTTCTTCTCCTTCAATATTGTGTTGGCTATTCTAAGTGTTTTAACTTTCCTTATAAACTTTAGAATGAATTTGTCAATAGCCCTGAAATAACTTGCTGAGATTTTGGCTGGGATTGAATTCAATCTATACATCAAGTAGGGAAGAACTTACATCTGGACAATGTTGAGTCTTCCTCATGGAATATCATCCATTTACTTAGATAGTTTTTTCATCACTTTTGTAGTGTTCTTCATATAGACCATGTACTTTATTGTTACATTTTTACATTTATATTTCTTTTTTCAGTGCTAATATAAATGGTATTATGTTTTTAATTTCAAATCCAACTTTCATTGCTGGAATATAAGAAAATAATTGACTTTTGTACATTAACCTTGTATCCTACAACCTTGCTATAATTGCTTATTAGTTTCAGGAGTTTTTTTCATTGTTGTTGCATCTTTGAAATTTTCTACATAGACAGTCATGTCACTTGCAAACAGAAGCATTTTTATTTCTTTATAATCAGTATACCTCTTATTTCCTTTTCTTCTCTTATTGCATTATGTCAGTTTTCCAGTACAATGTTTAATAGAAGCAGTGAAAGCAGACATCCTTCTTTGTTCCTGACCTGAACAGGAAAGTCTCCAGTTTCTCACCATATACAGGCAAAAGTGATGTAAAGAACTCCAATTTCAGACACATATTGAAAAAAATATATTTAACTTTAAATATATTGAAAAAGAAGCTTATAAGTATCTAAGTTGGATAGCACAAATTAACTACTATGGTAAGACTGTAAGACTGAGCTAAGATTTTTCTGCTGTACATGAAACAATGCCTGGTACTTAGCCAAAACTCAATAAATATTTATTAACTGAATGAACGAAAAGGTAAATGAATGTGTGATGACAATGAAAAACAGGACTCAGAACATAAAACATCTATGTTCTTCATTAAAAAATAAAAATAAAAACTGGTGACATAAAAATAAGAATGAGATTAGCTATAGGTTCTTTGTAGGATATTCTTTACAAGTTGAGGAAGTTCCCCTCTATTCCTAGCTTCTTAAGAGTTGTTATCATGAATGGATGTTAAAATTTGTCATATGATTTCTCTGCATCTATTGATAAAATTATATGATTTTTCTTCTTTAGCTTGCTGATACGATAGATTACATTAATCAATTTTCTAATGTTTACCAACTTAACATACCTGAAATAAATTCTACCTCATGGTTGTGTATAATTCATTTATACATTTTTGGATTCATTTTGCTAATATTTTGTAGAGGATTTTTGCATTTATGTTCATGGAAGATATTGGCCTATAGTTTTCCTTTCTAGTAGGCTCTTTGTCTGATTTTGGTATTAGGGTAAAGCTGGTCTCATAGAATGAATTTGGAAATGTTTCCTCTGCTTCTATTTTCTGGATACAACTGTAGAGAGTTGATGCCATTTCTTCCTTAAAATTTTGGTAGAATTCACCATCAAACCCATCTGGATTTATTGCTTTCTCTTTTGGAATGTTTATTAATGATTGATTCAATTTCATTAATAGATAAAGGCCCATTCACATTATCTGCTTTTCTTGTGTGAGTTTTCATAGATGTGCTTTTCAAGGAATTGATCAATTTCATCTAGATTATCAAATTTGTGGGCATGGAGTTGTTAATAATTAATAACCCTTTATTATTATTTCAGGGGATCAATGATGATGGCTACTCTTTCATTTCGGATATTTATATTTGTATCTTCTCTCTTTTTTTCCTTAGGTAACCTAGCTAGAAGTTTATCAGTTTTATTGTTCCCTTCCAAGGACCAGTTTAAATTATTGATTTTAGATCTTTCTTAATTTCTACTTTATGAATTTAATTCTGTGAAATTTCCCTGTAAACATGGCTTCACTATCCCACAAACTTTGTTTATATTTCCATTTTCATTTGGTTTGAAATACTTTTAGTTTTTCTTGTGACTCCTTCTTTAACCCATGTTTTATTGAGAAGCGTGTTGTATAATCTCAAAAGTATTTGGCCTTTTTCTTCAGCTATTTTCCTGTTACTTATTTCTAGTTAACCTCCACTGTGATCTGAAAGGATACATTGTATGATTCTATTCTTTTAGATTTGCTATAGTGTGTTTTATGACCCAGATGTCTTCAATCTTGGTGAGTGTTCCCTATGAGTCTGAGAAGAATGTGTATTCTGCTGTTTCTGGATGATGTAATCTACCAATGAATTAGATCCAGTTGATTGATGTTATTCAGTTCAACTATGCCCTTACTGATTTAATGCCTCCCGCTCTGTCAGTTACTTATAGAGGGATGTTGAAGTCTTCAACTATAAGAGTGGATTCATCTACTTCTCCTTGCAGTTGTACCACTTTTCAAGTTGTACTGTCTCAAGTATTTGATGTTCTGTTGTTGGGTGCATACACATTCGGGATTGTTGTCTTCTTAGAGAATTGACGGCTTTCTCATTGTGTAATGCCCTCTTCATCCATAATAGTTTTCTTTCTCCGAAGTCTGTTTTGCCCAAAATTAATATAGCTTTTCCAGCTTTCTGTTCATTAGTATTAGCATGGTATATCTTTCTCCATCCTCTTACTTCTAATCTACCCGTTTCTTTATATTTAACTTAAGTTTCTTATAGACAATACATAGTTGAGTCTTGTTTTTTAATCTACTCTGACGATCTCTTTTAATTGGTATATTTAGAAAACAGACATTTAAAGTGATTATTGATAGTTGAGTCAATACCTAGCATATCTGTTACTGTTTTACATTTGTTAACTTTGTTCTTTTTGCGTGCATGTGTCTTATACTCTTTTTTGCTTCCTTTGTTTTAAATGAGCATTTTTTATGAGTCCTTTTTTCTCTTCTCTTAGCATGTCTTCTTTTTAAAGCCTTTTTATTGTTTGCCCATGAGTTTGCAACATGTATTTACTAATAATCCAAGTCCACTTTCAAATAACACTATACCACTTCATGAGTAGTGCAAGTACACAGTATTCTCAATTCCTCCCTCCCTTCTCTTATAATGTGCTGCCATACATTTCACTTGCCCGAAAGCTAAAATCACTGAATACATTCTTGTTATTATTATTTTGACTAAACTATTATCTGTTACGTCAATTAATAATAAGAAAATTAAAATATTTTATTTACCTTTATTTATTCCTTCTCTAACACTCTTCTTTTTTTTATGTAATCTGATTTTCTGACCATATCATTTTCCTTTTCTCTAAGGAACTTCATTTAACTTTACTTGCAAGACAGATCTACTAGCAAAAAGTTTCCTCAATTTTTATTTGTCTGAGAAAATCTTTCTTTCTCCTTTATTTTGAAGGATAATTTTGCTGGATATGGAATTCCAGGTTGGAGTTTTTCTTTCGTCACTCTAAATATTTTGTTTCACTGTCTTCTTGTTGGCATGTTTTCTGAAGAGAAGTCTGATGTCATTCTTATCCTTGCTGCTCTATAAGTTGTTTTCTCCCTCTGGCTTCTTTCATTAGATAGATTCTCTCTAACCTTTGATTCTCTGAAGTTTGAATATCACGTGCCTCAGTGTAGATAAATTTTAGTGCTGGTATTTATCATGTTGATGTTCTCAGATCTTCCAGGATCCATGGTTTGTTGTCTATCATTAAGTTTGGGAAAATATCATTTATTATCACTTTAAATATTTTTTCTGTTCTTTCTTTCTTCTCCTACTGGTATTCACATTATGCATGTTATACCTTTTATAACCATTCCACAATTCTTGGATAGTCTGTTCCATTCTTTTGTTTGTTTTTTGCATTTCAGATTTGGAATTGTCTATTGACGTATTTTCAAGCTCACTGATTCTTTCCTCTGCTGTGTCCAGTCTGTTGATGAGCCCATCAGAAGCATGCTTCATTTCTGTTAGAGTGTTGTTTTTTTTTTAATTTCTAGCATTTCCTTTTGATTCTTTCTTAGAGTTTCCAGTTCTCTGCTTACATTGTCCATCTGTTCTTCCATGTTGTCCACTTTTTCCATTAGAGCCCTTAGCTTATTAATCATACTTGTATTAAATTTCCTGTCTGATAATTTCAACATCTCCACCATACCTAAATCTGGTTCTGATGCTTAGTCTGTGCCTTGACAGCCTAACATGATATACTGGGTAAAAATTAGGCCTTTAGTATGAGGTTTTATGTTCATCTGGCTAGAGGTTAAGCTGTGTTTGCTGTTTGCTCTAGCTGTAGGATCAGGGCTCTAATTTTCCCTTTTGTCCTTGTTTTTGTCTCCTCTGCTGTCTTTGGGTTTCCAGAGAGATTTCTTCCTAAATAAGGTCTACAATGTACTGTTCTTTAAGTTGAATCCCCGTATTATTACATAGAAGCCCTACATATATGTTGGTAAGTTATGGGGTGAGAGAAAGCTCTCTGTAGGGCTACAATTAGGTCTCAGTCTTTTAGTGAGTCCTTTACTACCGCTGGGTTTTAATTCTTTATAATTTCCCCTCAGATTTTTACTTTTTTCACTCCTTAGGTAATACAGGAAGACTAGAGGGAGCTGAATTGGTAATTTCCCCCTGCATGGAAAACTACCAGGCGCTGGAGTTGGGTATTTTCTTTTCCCCAATTCCGTTAGGCTCTGATGAACCTAGTCAGTTAAGCTCTTTTTAAATAATTTGTCTTGCGGGTAGGCCTTGCTGAGAAGAACAGGATGCTCTAGGTATATTTCTGGGTATATTTTCCCCTCCTCCTGCCAAAAAATTGAGGGAAATTTTTCTGTGATTTTTCCCTGTGAGGACCTGATAGGACTCCTGGAGGTCTAACTCACAAAAGTTTGGAGATCCTCCCCACTGACTCCTGCCACCCCAGATTTTTTAACTTTCAAACTTGTCCACAGTGAGTCTTCAGCAATTCATCAACTACAGTTTAGGCTTTTCGATCTCATTACTGGTCCCCACAGGGGTTTCTGTCCCTTGGTTTCTGTTTTAGTAAGTTGTGATTCTCAGCATCTGCCTATCTCTCTCTCCAATTTTGGAGGCAGCAGTTATGATTGCTCTGTGACCTCAATTCACTGAAGAATTTAAGAAGAGTTGTTGATTTTCAGTTTATTCAGCTTTTCTCTTGTCGTGAGGACTAGAGTAACAATTTCAAGCTCCTTACATTGCTGTCCTGGAGACTAGAGGCCTGTGCTGTACACATGTAATGAATTGTTTAACCTCTCTCTACCCCAGATTTCTAACCCCAGATCTGTAAAGGGAAGTTGATAGTCTTACCCTACATCTACACATGTGGTAGTGTTCATATAACATAACATATGTGAATGTTCTAAATTTTATTAATACGGGCGATATTATTGTTATTTCTATCCTTTATTAAATGAATATAAAGCCTGTAACCTCCCTTTTGAGGGAAATTTCCCTTTTCATTACTTTTGATTATTTTCTTTCCTCTCATATAAAATTTGAGTGTTTTCAAATGAAACCATGAGAAATTGTGCACTGCTAAGGATTAAGTACAGTTCAGTTCATTGCTTTGCCCTATCAGTAGTGATTAAAGAGCAGACACCTAGCAGAACAGCTGAGAGTTAACTGAGGGCCAAGTAAAGCCAAGGTTTCCTCTCACTGATGCATTTTAAACCCTAACTTTAATGAGCTAAGTATGTGATGAAATGGATAAATGTTTCCGTTATCCAAAAGTGTCCATTCAGAGTCTCTAAATCAGCACTGGGACCTGCCTTCAGTGTTTCAGGAACCTGGAGACTGACTAGTTGCAGGAGAGGAACTTTAGGAAAAGCTACTGGTCGAGTTCTTTTAATTCTTTATCTGGACAACCTAGATACATGGATATTGTTGAGGAAGCTGGTCTCTAAGAGCCATACTCTTCTGGAATTTAATCATCATCACCCATATTTTCTATTACCTGTTGCTGAGTGTTCTCCTCCAGAGGAATGTTCATTCTAAACAAATGCTGAGGAGTTGCTTTCTCAAATCCTTGACATAAATTTAACTGGTTAATGTTATAATATTTGTATTTAAATGGCATAATATTATTTTATTCTGACTATGTTTTTGATTTAGCAAGTTCTCTTTAAGTTTTTCCTACCCTACATTATAAGCTTGGATTATAATATCACCTTTGACTATAATATAAACTTGATTATAATATCAATACATAAACTTCATTATATCTTTATATATTCTTTGAATACATTTTGCTTTTATAGTAAAAATCATGGTAACAATGGTTGTTTCACAGTATATAATGTTAACAATTATTATATTAATGGTGGGTGTTCAACCAAAATGTAGAATATCAAAGTAGAAGTAACCAGATTATTTATCTAGCAGTTGATTTTTATAAAGCTATTTCAAATAATGTTATTATTGCAACATGAATTGCTTTTCAGTAAAATTTGTGTATTAAAATACACAATTAGAAACAAATGAATTTAGAATTAATTAGCTTTGAAGACATTAGCCACTTTAATTTTTCAAAGTGATGGTTGTTTAGGGCTTCCCTGGTGGCACAGTGGTTGAGAGTCCGCCTGCCGATGCAGGGGACACGGGTCCGTGCCCCGGTCCGGGAGGATCCCACATGCCGCTGAGCGGCTGGGCCCGTGAGCCATGGCCGCTGAGCCTGCGCGTCCGGAGCCTGTGCTCCGCAACGGGAGAGGCCACAACAGTGAGAGGCCCGCGTACCGCAAGAAAAACAAAACAAAACAAAAAAAAAGTGATAGTTGTTTAAAAGTTTTTTAAAATAAATACTTTGCTGAGCATTATCATATACATACACACAAAAAAAGTCTCAGGAGACACTGAGTATTATTTCTGTTGAAAGGCAAAAAATACATACCATAATTTTAGTCGTTAGTGGGTGTCCCATTGGCCATAAATAAAATCCAGCATTAAAAGGAGTCCATAAATGATTCTTCTAGTTTTTCCATTGGCCATTGTGGCTACAAAAATCACTTTACATGACATGCAGTTGTTCCATTTAATACACTGGTGGTTCCATAAATACATATTACTATTGAAACAACTAATGAACTTGTCAAAAAGTTTTGTTGAAATTAAGTAGTAAGTTAGTAAACTCAACCAGAATTAATTTGGACTGTAGTAGGATGAAATAATGGGATAAAAATTGGTTGACATATATTGGAGAGTTAATGCTCATGATGAGAGGGTACAAGAGGGATGGCCAGGAGATGTCATGGTGGGGTTTTGAGAAGTAGAGTAAAAGGAGAATGGAAGGAAAGGGAATCTGTCAAGAGCATGTAGGATCGATTGAAGATTAAAAAGACTGAAAGCAGAGAATAAAATGAAGTGTTAAAACAATAAAAATAATACATTAATAAATAAAACACACGTATGCTAGAGTTTTGGATAAAACCAGAAAAGGTTGTGTTATATTTTCATGAAATTTGGTTTTCTGAGATGATTTTCCCAGAAAAAGAGTTATAAAATAAATAAAATAAAGCTATTTCTTTTTAAATCTCTGTGATGTAATCCAGGATTAATGCAAAAGGAGGGCTCAACTTAGTTTGATTTTGTAGAGTTGTCCTGTTATCAAGGTCAGTCAGAAGCTTCATACATATTTCTTTTTAACTTTTAAAAAGTGGGTAAAATTTGTATGAATTTGAAAACTAAGTATTCACTAAATCTTGGAGCTGAAGACTCTTTGGAGTGAGTGTTTGCTTATGTGTGAGACGGAAAACAGTCAACTGACCCAAATTCCTTTCATATTGAATCTTAGCTTATTTTATCTTTCAAGAAATCAAATATGAAAGGTAATTTTTACTTAAGAACTGTCTGCTTTTCCAAAATGTTGGTGTTAAAGTCTCACTTTTCAGGTTTCCAAGCTTCAGGCAAGTTTTTCTTTTCTTTTTTTTTTTTTTAGTCTGTCATCTTGATTTATTTTTGGTATTATGTTTAATGTCCATTAAGAGTTGGATTTCTGACTTGACCTTAGACTTTTTGTAGTAGTGCACATTGGCAGTATGCTTAATTTCTGGTCTGAATTATTTAGTGGTTTTTGGTAAGACTCCTAGAATGTCAATATAATATCATGTGTAACAGAATGAGTGATATTGTCCTCTCCTTCTAATAGTATAAATTTTGGATAGATTTTTATAGGATAAATTATCTGTAGATAAATTTTGACACTAAGAAAAAAGTGAGGAAGTAAGATTTTTCAGTAAAGGGAAATGTCATTGAAGAAAAAGAATATTGCAATAGAAGAAAATTACTATCCGTGAGTATTCTTTACTCTGAGTCTTATTTTTCCCGTGTAAAAGAAAGGATTGTATAAGTGATTGCTGAAGTACCTTAAAAGTACATTATATATGTATAATATATATGTATATATTATACATATGTATAGCAACTAAGGAAATGGTAATCATAAAATTTTGGTGCAAAAAAATGTAGGAAAGTATCTTTTCAACTTTATTTTTTGTTGTTTAAATAGATTTTTTTGAAGAATGCTAGGAAATGTCTGTTTTTGTTTTGTTCTGAATTGTTTTTATTGTTTAAAAAAAGATCAGAACTTGTCGTGGTGGTTGGTTTCAAAACAAGCTCTATTTCTATTTCTCTTCCTTTTGAATCTGTTAGTCCTTATACTTTAAAAAGTCCTGAATATTGATGTTAGTTAATTCAGATAGATTTTCTGTCTGTCAAAATGTTAAATATTTTCCACAGATTGGTTCCTGAAATGACTTGTTTACTCTCATATTCATTTACTATGAGGATTTTCTACAGTAACACACCTTAGTCGAGATGGATGAAGTTTTTTTAAGTGGTGAAAAATTCTAGTTGTACACCTCCGCCAGCTTTTTAGATACTTGAGATAGTTACAGTTTGGGGCCATGTCTAATTTGGTACACGGAAATCGGTATGTCAAAACTAAACAAAGGTCTAACTCACCAAAGGAAATATAACATCCATAGTCTCACTTTATAACCACAGCTTGCCTGAGTATAAGCTGGATCTTGCCCACTGTGTTATAGAACAGATTGTACATCAAGGATGATTAAAAGTATTATTATTGAGCTGTCGCATTGCTAGATTCCATTCTTTCAACAACAACCTGGATGCCCATATGCCTCTAACATCCAAACAATGAAGAGTTGATTTTTCTCTGTTTGTTTCTTTTTCTTCCCCATTTTTAGGTGTATACTGTTGAGGAATCTGGACTAAACATCCTGGTGTGGTCAGTGATTGGCAATAAAAGAACCGGTTGGATGTATGGACATGTACCTCTCTCCAGTAACAGTCCATTTAAGGTGGCATTTGAAGCTGATCTGAGCGGAAAAGAGAACATCTTTATTGCCCTTGATGACATCTCCTTTACCCCAGAATGTATATTTGGAGGTAAGCCATCCCTTCAGAAAATGGGATGTTCAAGGATTGTTTTAAATATCTGAATATAGAAGAATGGGGATTTTCTGAGGCATTGCATTTCTTTTCACGTCCAGTCCTACTCATACATTGTAGAAAGAACAGTATGTACTGTCGGAGGTAAAGTTTTTCTCCCCATGAAACTTTATCATGAAATTTTCATATCCTCTAGGCAACAGAATAGCTTAGACTAAAATTCTTTAAGAAACCCAGAGAAAATTTAGTTCCATCAGTATAGCTTTATTGTCTACTTTCTTTATTTCCAAAGGTTCACAACAACTGCACGAGGTAAAGATTCCTCTGTTCACCTGTCATCTTCCAGACAGTCTTTTCCATCCATATTAGCTTTTCCCTTTCCCTGGGCCATTTCCCTTCTGTTTTTACACTACAATCTAGAACTCTGATTCTATTGCATAAAGAATAAAAAAGTCTTGTCAGTAACTCCTTTTCTTAGAAATCATTCGCTTAACTGAAATCTGAATTTCTAATGTTTAAGATGCTTCCACTTAAGTAGCTATTTGTTCTCTTATAAATTCTTCACGTTATCAACATTAGAGAGTAGGGTCATTGCCTTTCAGACTACTCCATGCCTCTTTCAAAATTCTGTTCTTACAGCCTTTATTCAAAATTTTCTTCTCTTTTAAAGCCACACATCTGGGTTCTTTTTCTCATGGTTTTCCACTGGATTCTAAATCCTGGGCAATCTCAACCTCCAGGTGAATCAAACTGTGTGAAACATTGGCCTCTTAAATTCTAGTAACTTTCATAAATATTTTTCCTCATTAACCAACTCCCATAGTTATATTCTGAACTTTATCATCCCCTCTGAAAATTTAGGGTTGAAAAATATAATCTAATCATTATGTCTTCTACTTTTTGAAAACTATAATCTAATCATTATGTCTTCTACATTTATGTCTTCTACTCCTCCTAAACCTGTTTTCCAACGTAAGTAATAAGAAAAAATGCAACTCTAGATTTGCAATGTTTCCTGTTTTTTTCCATAAAACAACCTTTTTATACTTTTCCGCTAATGGTCTCAGATTTAATGATTTAACACCTCAATTCCATTCTTAATCAAGCACTTTGAATTCTGTCCTCTTTTTTTCATTTTAACATAAATTTGGGTCCTAATTATGTTCCAGGAACTCTGCTAAGTACTTTGCAAGTATTAACACATTTATTTATCAGACCATCCCTGTAGAATAGATACAAGTATCTAGCTAAGGTTCCGTATAATGGCTTTATCAGTCTTTGAAATTGACTTACAGTAGCCGTAGCTATTTGCATTTTTCAAACTGCTACTGGTCATACTCATTGGGACCACTAAAAATTTCAACTTATCACTTTAGCTGGACTCCCAACAGTCCTAGATGCAGGTTTAGGACCATTCCCTGGCACTACTTTTCTACAACAATCCTCAAATCCTCGTCTCTTCCTTGAACTTTCTTCACTCTGCCAATGTTCTTATATCCTTTGAACAGAAAATAGAGCCTGTTTATAACGAACTTCCTTAATTTTCTCTTCCCTTCCTCCAAATGTGCCTGTAACTGCAACCAAATTATTTTTGTCACCGTTCGTCTCAGGAAAAAATCCCTTGAAAAATCCTGCTGAGAAATCTGCTGATAGCCTCATGGAGGTTCTTTTGTATGTGGCAAGTTACTTTGCTCTTGCTGCTTTCAAAATTCTTTCTTTTCTTTGACTCTTAATGATTTAATTATAATGTGTATCTGGGTAGACTTCTTTGAGCTGATCCTGTTTGGGCACTTTTTTTGTTTTGTTTTGTTTTTTTTGCGGTACGCGGGCCTCTCACTGTTGTGGCCTCTCCCGTTGCGGAGCACAGGCTCCGGACGCGCAGGCTCAGCGGCCATGGCTCACGGGCCCAGCCGCTCCGCGGCATGTGGGATCCTCCCGGACCGGGGCACGAACCCGTGTCCCCTGCATCGGCAGGCGGACTCTCAACCACTGCGCCACCAGGGAAGCCCTGTTTGGGCACTTTTGAGCTTCATGAGTCTGGATTTCTATATCCCTTCCAAGATTTAGGATGTTTTTGGCCATTATTTCTCTAGGTAAACTTTCTGCCTTTTTCTCTTTCTCTCTTGTTCTCTGGGAATCACATGATGTGGGATTCAAGCCAGGTCACTAGGCCGCCTCAGGGACCGTGGTCAGATTGAAGCCAGCAGGCCTGTGACTGGGAGTACACACAGGGCTCCTCCTGGTTGCTGAGGGAGCAGGAGCTGAACCGTGGTAGAGCAGGGTTGGAACTAGTCAAAGGACAGCTCCACGGTCCACAGCCAGGACTGACGTCAGCGGGCCTGCTTCCAGGGGCACAAATGTGTGTAGGCAGGACTAACTCCTGGAATGCAGTAGAGCAGGGCTGGAACTGGGTCATGGGAATGCTGCAGGATCTTCAGTCAAGTCCAAGGTCAGCCGGCCTCTTAATGGGGCACAGACAGGCATGGGCCCTCCCCCACCTCTTGGCATGTTGGGCTGGTGGTAGAAGTGTGGCCAAGCATGGCTGTAGCTCAGTCCACTGGGAAATGGGGCTGCTTTTGGTCTGTATCCAGGACCACTTCCAGTGAACCTGCCACCAGAGCATGGGCCTCCCTTCTCAAAGCAGCTCTCCCTGGTCTTGGGCTTCACCAGAGTTTCACAACTCCTGCCAGGACCCTAAAGCTCCCACGAAGGCACTTTTGTCCATGGATGACTGCTAGTTTGTTGTTTGGGGTTGGAGGGATGTGAGCTAGGGACCTCCTATTCTACCATCTTTCTGATGTCACTCTCCTCACATGGAATTTTTAAAGGTTTGTTAAAAAGAAAAACATAGCAATTATATATTTATGCCTCTGAAACGTTTGGTAAAAATGGTCTTCGAAGTGTTAGCACTTAGCAAGGAAAACTTCATTTCCTAGTAATACTGTATAAAGGAAGCATTATTATCACATAACATTTAAAACTGATCAAATTTCAATGAAGTTCTCTCCAAGTATTCTATTTTTATTGAATGAAAATGCCCAGGATGGGACACAGTTTTCCAATGGAATATAGTTGTAAAAAATGTTAAAATTCAGATGGTACAGGGCCTTCTACAATGAATATTTGTTGAACAAAGCAAGAGAAAGATTAGATAAATGTTTCCAGTATTCATCTATGTGTGTCCTTCTTCGCTCAGCTCTCAGAGAATGTGAAAAATTCTCTACCATCAAAACTATTGAATACTTGCTGCTTCCATCTTTCCTTAATTAGCTCAGTCTCGATTCAAGTGAACTAGGCAAGCTAAATTAACTTAGATAATATTCTCCAAATCTATAATAAGGCATCCAGATGTTTACATTTAGCATATTACATTTTCTGATGTCCAGATTAACATCCTAAGATTAAAAACAGCATCCTAAGATTAAAAACTCTCAACTTCATTTCAACCTCATATTAGGTTTTTTGGTTGTTTTGACCATTCTCCCCACACACCCTCAATAAGATACACTCTCCCATAATATGAAGGGATGTAGAACTACAGCATCTGTCACCATAAGTTACCTGTAGTTTTCTTTCCATTTAGAAGACTGCCCTATAATGGCGACCCCTCCCCTACCCCACAGATCTTTAGTTTCTGCGTTGTTACTTCTCTATCCTTCCTTTAATTACTTCAGGTTTCCCAGGGAAACATTTTCTAAATGGAGACATCCTTGATGCAACAAAGCATCTCCAGCAATTCTGAGTCGGCAGAGAAATGCATTTATTTTCATAGAGTCTGGTTTTTTTAACCATGTGAGCTTCCAGGGTGGAAGGTGTTTTCTATTTTTGTTCTATAATTTGAAACAAGAAGGAACACATTTTTCTCCCTGGTGAAGAAACATTTTACAGGGCTGGTAGGACATTGCTGCCTTTAAAACTATACAAGACATTGTACAGTATTTGAAGCAACAGTGAGTGAGAAAACGTAGCATACTTGAAGATATGGTGCATATCTACAGAATTTTTTTCAGGAGTCTAATAAGGGGGCAAATACCAGTAGACACAGCTGGAAGGGGAATGATAGGTAGGAAGCAGATTATTTTGGTGTTCTGGGTTGAATAGTGTCCTCCTCCGAATCCATGGCCTTCCCAGGTCCTCAAAATGTGAGCTTATTTGGAAGTAAGGTCTTTGCAGATGTAATTAAGATGCGAGTTAAGATGAGGTCATACTGGAGTAGGGTTGGCCCTTAATATAATATTACTGGAGTCATTCTAAGGAGAGGAGAAGGGACACAGCAACAGACACACAGGAAGAACATCATGTGATGAAGGAGGCAGAGATTGAAGTGGTGCATCTCTGAGTAAAGGCATGACAAGGATGGCCAGGAAAACCAGAAGCTTAGAGAAAGGAATGGACTGGGTTCTCCCCTAGAGCCTTCAGAGATAGTGTGTCTCTGTCAGCACCTTGAATTTCAGACTTCTGACCTATGGAACTGCGAGAGAATAAATGTCTATCATTTTAAGCCATCCAGTTTTTGGTACTTTGTTATGGCATCCCTAGGAAACTAGTACAACTGGGAACACTGATGTCTACTTTATAACCAAGAACTGGGTTCGAATTGTCATTAAAACACTTACTACCCACTTGACCCCATTTTTCTTATCCATGAAATGAGTATCATCAAGATTTAGGAAATGTGCCTTTCCTGGAAAGAGTTGCAGTAACTAATTTTTTAAAAAGTTTTTATTGGAGCGTAGTTGATGTACAATGCTGTGTTAGCTTCAGGTGTACAGCAAAGTGATTCAGTTATACATATACGTATATCCACTCTTTTTTTCTTTAGATTCTCTTCCCACACAGACCATTATAGATTATTGAGTAGAGCTCCCTGTGCTATACAGCAGGTTCTTATTAGTTATCTATTTTGTATATAGTAGTGTGTATATGTCAATCCCAATCTCCCAATTTATCCCTCCCCCCACTTATCCCCTGGTAACCATAAGTTTGTTTTCTACATCCATGACTTTACTTCTGTTTTGTAAAGCATTAACTATTTCAGGCAAAAAAAAAAACTAAGAATAATTCTGCAACATCTTGTCTTCTACTGATTAACATTCCTAATTGAAATGTACTGAGTCTGATGCTCCATTATTTAAATACACAGTAAATAACAAGGGATGCTGCTATGGATTTTAAATCTAAGAAAACTCCAGTTTTAGGGATTAACTTTATGAACAAACTTTCCAACTAGATTTTTTTGTTAAATTGAAAGAAAATGATCTTCAGGAAGTGAATGCAAAGAAAAGAAATATTATCCTAGGGCATCCTTTTTTAAATTGACTTGGTAAATATAAAATGAGAGTAACTAGCAAGGTGCCAAGCAAATAATGAAATTCATAAGGCATTCAAGGGGAATAAGCAGCCACAAGTTCTCCTTGTTTATATTATCACTGCTAAACAACAGTGGCTCTCACGTCATTCTGGAATAGAGATTTTCATTCTTGTTTCACATCTCTGAATTTGAGCAGCAAGTATTACTCTGGAGCATTTCCAGGACAGGTATATTCTCTTGAATGCAAATTATTTAAAGATGGAGACATTTGTCCGTTTTCATCATCTTCGTCATTTATATCATCTTCAGTGATGTATTCTACATGCCTAGAAGAGTCCTGTTATATAGGAGCTACTCAATAAACATGTCCTATGAATAAAGAAATATGTCAAATGAGCAGATGAATAAGTAAAAGTCATCAACTGAATTTATCGACTACCACCGATGAACTCTGCCTCCAGTCTTATTTTCAAACCCTTGTTTGGGAGGTAAGAGAGACAGAGACAAAGAGAGACACAGAGAGAATCCAATAGATTCTGTGTGGCTATATTGAGTGATAGAAAGATGACAACTATACTAAAAATTTGGAGACATGAGTCTAAATCATGACTGTATCACTAAATACTTGTATAATTTTAAGAAACTAATTTAAACTCCTTAGACCATGTTTTGTCATCAGGGAAATGATATAGACAATCTCTTAAGTCCCTTTCAGGTCTAGCGTTTTATGATCATATGGGACTTGGTTTGTAAAAGAGGATTAGGAAGGCAGAAGGAAGGCATAGAGAATGATATAGAAAAGAAGAGAGTCCAGAGAGAATGAGGAGGGAGTTCAAAGGGATCTAGGGTTATGGCAGAAATGTCATTGCAGGAAGACACAGAAGACTTCTTGCTACTTGCTGTATTTGTGAACTTGAGTAAGTCTGCCCTTCATTTAGTCAAAGTTGAGAATCTGCTGTGTGCTGTCCTGGATTTGGATTGGAAGGACATATGTGCCTATAATATTATCGCCAGCTCTCCAGGAATTTACAAACTAAGGACATATTGGGATAATGATGCATACGTGGAAGCCTAAAATATTATAAAGTGCATTTGAAACTCTCTCAGCTCTAAAACTATAGTTCTAAGATGATTTCATTTGACTTGAAGGCAGCATCAAGTATATGGAAGTAACTTATTGAGCCATCAATGAATATTCATAAGAAACATTCAGTGGTGTGTTGGTAGACTAGCTCTCAAGGGGGAAAGAAATCCCTGATGTGTAGCATTTCCCTATTTCCTTGGTTAAATACCCCAGCATGGTTAATTTCAGGTTGCCAGTATGACCTCACTGAAGGTGTATTTGAGAAGAAAAGCACACAGTCAGCTTTGGTGAAGCAGTACAACAGGCTGCCAAACACACACGTCAGAGGAAGGAGCCTCAGGGTTAATGATGCTCCTTTCCTCCCAGCTGGACAGAGGAGTGAAAACTATGGCTGTGGTCCAGGGCAAAGAATGAGCACATTTACTTCTCATAATGGATGAAGAGTTTGCTCATGAAAACTTATCTCATAATAAGGACATTTGTACCATTTGTATGAGTTTATATTTTTTAAAAAAGCCTCAGAAACCTCTTGGTTATGAACCATAAAGAGATGTCATCAATTTTTTAGTGCCTTTATACTTTTCTCAATATCCACTTTGAAACCAGAGATTCTGCCTTCTTTTTTCCCCCTCAGTTCCATTTTACAGCTCAAACTCTACTTCAAGGCCTTCTTATTACTCATCGGAATCCCTGTTATGGCTGCATAACAGACTTATCTAATTTACACACACACACGTAACTACCGGCTTAATCTTCTAGTCCCTACTATAGTGTAAGTTCCAGAAAAGTAGACCTTGCATTTTTCTTATTCACCACGATAACAAAAAGAATTTTTTATTGCAAGCAACAGAACCTGACTCGGGCTCACTTAAAGGCAGAAAATAAGCTTACTGAAAGAATATTGGATTGCTCCAAAAATTAAATGTAAAACTAAGAATCTAAGACAGAAAAATAAGTGGGGAGTGAGTAAGACTGAGTAAACCAGAGGTTGAAACTACCTAAGTCCACTGCCTATGAATACTTCCTTCAGAGCTGGGCTATCTACTTTCCTGCCACCATTATGAGTAATCTCTAATCGTCCCTTTGTCACTCCCTTAAAATTAAAGGAGCTGGTTGGAAGCATACTGTTGACCAAGCCCAAATCATATGTCTAAACTTCAGAGTCTTCTAAGTTACACTTTCATTTCTAATTTCCACATCAGCCACCTCTGGCTGACGACCATTCCTCTTCTTTTTTAATAAATCATAATCGAGCTTGAGTATTCTGCAACCATCTGGACCAATTTACAAAGCTGACCAGAAACAATAAATTTTCTATCTATACTCCAATGGTGAGAGATGAAATAAAACTGAGACTAATCAAAATACATAAATTCATACAAGTTGTAAAGAAGAAAAATGCTTAGAGGCTGTCAATTGCCTACTGAATATGTTTCTTATCCTTTGTTGCAGCTCCTGTCTTATCTCTCTGATTCTGGTTATGAAATGATCCCTTAAAATAAGACCTCTTGCCTTTCTCTAGTCATGTCCCATATTCTGTCCTCTCATCTCATTGACTTTAATCTTACTGCTCTCAGGCTGGAGATGCCCTGCCCTTTATCTCCTCTTGTGTAAATCCTTTTTCACTTTCAAGGGCAGAGCAAAAGCCACCTTCTTCATGAATTTATCCTTAATATCCCCAGCAGGAAACCAAACTCTCTTCCAGATTGTTAAGGCCTTAAGTTTGCAGCTCTCCTGTGATATATCTTACATGGTATTTTGTGATATGTGTAGCTTGTTTTCTGTCATTTTCAGTTCCTCTCCATTGAAAAATCTCCATTGTCATTATCTTGTCTTTTAAAGAAAATTTTAGTGAGTATGAGTATCTTTAACTTTAGGTTGATTGATAAAAATATAAATTTGAAATAAGTGTATGATATAGAGTAGATATCCATTTTATATCGGAAGAGATATAGCACTGTAGATAAATGATTTAGAACATGGTTTTAACGCATGGGTCATTTTTATAATTTTGATTCAGTTAGTGATTCATGGGCCTAATTTTTAAACAGATAGCGATGAATGTACAAAAAGCGGAATGAAAATGATTATCAGTCAATCCTGGTTCACTTATCGGCTTATAGAATATTATTAGGTTTTAAATCTATTATTGCAGTCAGAGTCCGTGAAGTCCTCCCAGTTTGTCAAATGATGGGATAATTCCCCTTTATTCCTGGAAGGGACACTAGATTAGAAGGAAAAAACACAAGAACTGGAAAATGGCATTAAAAGCTAATACCAAGCAGGCTTATGGGAGTAAGACCTGGATTCCCTCTTAACTACATTTGGTGGAGCTTGTCTGTTATACTGTGAGGTGGTTCTTATTGGGTTTCCTGCTGATCTTCAGGCTGGAAGGAATTTTATTGAATTAGGGGGAAGAAATCTAAATGACAACCATGGAAAAATCAGTCCCAGTAGGAACCATACTCCATTAGCCTGGGTTTGACAAGTTCCTCATATTGAATGTGAAGATAAACCACAGTTCACTGTCCCAACACTGTCTTAAAGGTGAATGCTTTTATATGAACAAGGATGTTTACCACATAATCATATATATTTATGTATCCATAGTATATAAATATATATGTATATTTAAAATAAAATATGGTATGGTGAGTTAGTCATTTGTCTACCATATAGTCATTTTTGAAAATTATCATAACCTTTGCTGACTCTTTTCTTTTTACTTGGAAATATTCAGCGGGCCAGTGTTTTACCAGACCAAGTGTGTCTGAGGGATTCTGGGAGTTTTTCAATAGCCAAGGTCAATCTGGGCCTGTTTTGTTCTCTTGGGCTATTAAAGTCTACTTCTATTATGGGTTTCCTGATTCCCTGGAACACATATGTTGTTATCTGGAAAACATTCAGACTTTATGAAAACAAGCTTGTTTGTTTGTTGCCTAAGAAATAAAATAAGAAAGTGACACTGCTTCACTAAAAAAATCTGTTTTAAGAAAAGTTTTGGTTTTTTTTTCATTGAAAGCAAGTGACTTCAACAGAATGACCAGTTTTTCTGAGAGCATCTTATTGGCATATGAGAACATTTTACCTAGAAAAGACCAGTTACTCTTTGTGGAAATAGTTGGAAATGGGAAAATAGAAAACAAAAAACAAGTTTCTTGGCTTAACAGAGAGTAAATAAATAGGTTTATATGTATGAGTTATCATTTTCACTAATATAAACTTGGTCAAAATAGAAAGCATGAGTTTAGAGAAATAACCAGTTTTTGATGAAAAGGGGTCTAAAGGAATGACAGGCCCATGGTTGGTCTTCTCTGCCCGACGGAGCAGGTGATTGATCAACTAGGAGGTCAGTTCAAGGGCTGAAACATCCAGATCTTGCATTTTGCCCTTTCTGCTCTTTCTGATTACAATGTAATTAAGGTGATGTTAGTTGGGTATGCCTCATGTAGGGTTTCATATGGGGCAAGATAACCCAACACACATTAAAGTGATCACTTTTTATCTTCTCAATAAATCAATTTTTGTTTATTATTAAGCAATGAATGAACTACTATTTCTAGTAGTTCTTTTTGACTTCAAGTGTATTTTCCTTTTTTTTCAATTTTTATTGGAGTATAGTTGGTTTACAGTGTCGTGTTAGTTTCAGCTATACAGCTGTACACTTTAAATTATTTTATTAGAAAGGCAGAAATTAGTCTTAAAATTACGTGGTTTTAAAAGTAAAACTAATTCAGTCATGTAGAACACTCCAAACTTTAGGTGAAGCCGCTTATTCATATTCCTCAGAAGTTAATATGAAGTTAAACATAGTTGTATGTATTTGTGTTTAGTGCCAATGCCCTGTTAACTGGAGGTTATGGGGTATCACAGCCACTTTCTGTAGTTTCTCTTTCATCGAGGCAGTCGAGACAATACAGCTGGGAGATCTCTGAGAGACCACCACGTCTAACTCCTGAGTGGTCTTCTCTACTGCCCACCTCGATATCTCCATCTCAGTACCTGCCTCTCTCTCATTTCACCTGCCTGAGACATGTAAAACAGGTGTCCCCAAAGTGTACTTGAAATTCGGCAATATTCCCTCACAGACGATTGCCTCAGACTCTTAGATTTCCTTCAATTGTGTATATTTGTGGTGTGTGATGAAGAGACAGCTTCCCACTCTCCATCTCAAGCCTTCTACACTGAGACAAAGATGTAATCTTAGGCGCCAAAACACCCACTCATGATATCTGTAAGTGAAAACCTTCCCACTCACAGGAATGACAACGGCGTTCTCCTTCCTGCCCCATCCCAGGTGGCAAAGAGTACAATACAGTCATAATTGAAATAGTCGCGATTTCCTCTGCAATTTTAGGCTTTATTGGGAGAATATAGGTGAGGCTGAGTCAGGAGTTAGGTCATTGAATAACCACAGGGCAGTGGACCTTAATCTGGTAAGGACAGCGGACCACCCTGTGAGGCATTGGAGAACCAGTTTTGAACAGGATTCTTCCTTTAGGAAATGTATTTTGGAAGCAATGTGAAGCAGGAATTAAAAGGGGGAATTATTTAATAATATTGGCCCTAAAGTAGAAGTTAAGAGTTTAACATTTGGGGAATTCTTTGACTATTAAATAAAGTTCAGTTAATATGGAATAGAGCTGTCAGTGAACAATAGCATTAAATTAGGTCAAGTACATAACCTGGCCCAACATTGCAAATAAAAGAGGCCATACCAGCACAGACATGTCAGACCAGGAAATATAGTGTAGGACCATCTGGAGATGATAAAAGAGGAATGTATCTCTTATCCTCTGGGGTCTCTCTGGGTTCCAGGCCTCATGACAAGAAAGAAATGACCAGCAACTGCTCTAACATTTCATATTTTTGTATATGTTTCCACATTCATGTATGTTTTAGATTATCTGAGGTTATATGAAGGCAGAAAATTCTTCCTTTATGCAATTTCAGACATTTGCAGTGGTGTCACTGTTCATAGTTAGGAAGGAATTCACTATCATTGTGGCAAATATTGATGCTGAGTAACAATGATAACTCTTTGGGGGCCTCTTAATATGTTCTGTTCTGCTTCTTCAGCTCTTGATTTTCCCTAGCATGGAAAATATATTCTTGATTTCCTTTCGAGTCTGGAGCCTCTGTGTGTTGGGGGAGAGAGCGAGCTCCATCACAGCTCCATGTTGTAGGTAACCCAACATCCACTGCCCTGTGTCTCTCCTCCACCCTTTCCATCACTAGTGAAGAGCTTGGGCTAGAATGTAGATTCTGAGGGATATTGGTGCTGAGATTCATACACACACACATTTTATTTTTTAAAACAGTTTTCAGTTCACAGCAAAATTAGGTGTAAATTACAGAGTTTGGGTACACCTGCCTCCCCCATAATCAACCTTCCAGCACCATAATGTTATGTTTGTTACAGCTGACTAATCAACACTGACACATCCCTGTCACCCAAAGCCCATAGTTTACATTAGCATTCACTCTCGGTATTATAATTTCTGTGAGTTTTGACAAATGTATAATGGCATGTCTTAATCTGTTCAGAATGCTGTAACGGAATATCATAGACTTGGATGCCTACAAACAACAAATATTTCTTTCTCATAGTTTTGGAGGCTAGAAAGCCCAAGACGAATATGCTGGCAGATTTGGTGTCTGGTGCAAAACTATTTCCTCAACAGTGCCTTCTTGCTGGGTCCTCACAAAGTGGAAAGGGCAAGGGCCAGTTTTAATAAGAGCACTAATTGCATTCCTGAGGGCTCCACTCTCATGACCTAATCAGCTCCCAAAACCCCACCTCCAAATGTCATCACATTGGGAATTATGTCTCAACATACGAAATTTGGGGGGGATGTAAACATTCAGTCTGTGCCATGGCATGTATCCACCATTACAGAGCCATAAAGAAGAGTTTTACAGCTCTAAAAATCCCCCCTTTTTCCTCCCTTCCTTTCTACCATCTCTGGGTAACCAACGACCATTTTACAATATCCACTGTTTGCCTTTTCCAGAATATCATAAAGCTGGAGTCAGACAATACGTAGGCTTTTAAGATTGACTGTTTTCACTTAGTAATATGCATTTAAGGTGGTGCTAACGTTTTTCAGGTTATAAAAGAGAACAATTAATATCGTTCATTTTTTATAGAATTATATGAGAAAGACATTAACTGTCTTAATTAGGTAACTCCATGGGTGATACCCAAGAATAAACACGTTAATATTAAAATTTTAGGGAAACCTTCTCAACTTCTCAAAGAGGGTATGCAGTAGAAGGCATTCAGTTCAGAAGATATACATAGTACATCTTCCAAGAGTGTTCATTTTATTTGAATTCCTGGAGGAAGTCTTTTAGAGTGAAAAAGCTTGAATGTCCTATGTCGTAGAATGTAGAATTTTCGATAAAACAAGAGACTTAAAAGAAATGTTGAGCTTATGGAGAACTACTTCTGGCTAAGGGTCTACCTAGAGTCCCTTTAGGGGTGCAAGTTCAAGGTCCTCTTGCAACAAAAGTATTTCCACGGAAAATTTGAGAAGTGATTCGACAGTGTGGGGAGGGCGTTTAATTTAAAACAAGATGCATTCTGATGGTGGGATAGTATCTTAGGTTCCCAGGGAAGTGAACTCTGGGGCCCTGATTCCTATGCAAAAGGTTTATTGGAAATTCCCCCAGGAACAACCCCTGTGAAGTGAAGGAAGCAGGGCTGGGCAGAGGGAGGGCTGAACTCTGATACAGGTGCCATAGGGGGTCTCACGCTGATGCCCTGGGGAGCTCGGGAGCTGCACTGGTCCCAGACTGATGCATAGGGGCTGGACCATCTTATCCCCAATGAAGGGAGCCGATCCTGGGAGGCTGTGTGACTTTAGAGGGAAAATCCTAGAGGTAGGCTCAGCTGTGAGCTGTCATCTGGTAACCTCCCAGCAGCTGGGGGCACGAGGGCCTTGATAGAAAACTCTGGACAATTCAAGACAGAATCCACTACAGACAGTAAAGCCCACCAGTTTTCTTGTAAAGAAGGACCTAGAACAAGTGAGTTTGAATATCTTTTGATATAAATGATTCTAGAATTTAACAGAATTGCTGCCTCCAGATAAAAGAGAGAACTTTACTTTGCATATCAGATGTAAGCAAAAATATAAAGGAACACACACATGCGACTCATTTTGAATAAGGTGAGAAGCTTGCCTTGAAATAGAGAAAATTATTCCCTTTTGTTGTTATTCCCAACAAAAGGTCGGTACCTTAGCTTAGCTAAGTAATAGTTGTATTACTAAGGTTGGTTATAGATTTTCATCACATGCAAAACGTTTATTCAGCCTTTTCAACCTACAGTTGAGGTTCAACCTTGAGGTGAGTGTATAAAGATGAAAGTTTAGTCCATAAAATATTTGAGAAAGAAACGAAAGTAAGGATGTCTGCCCTGTCTTCAATGTGAGATTAATAAAAAGAATGAAGAGAAACTATTTATTTGACCATGGTTAAATAGTTAAATATCAAAAGATATATATATGTTATACATATAAATTTATAAAAATTGAAATCCAATTTACTTTCTAAGTTTGAATTCAGAACGTTTCCATTGGAACACTGCAATTGTATGCACTGCTATGACTTAGGTAGTTAAATAAGAACATGACACAAACGTCTCAAAGTCATACATTTATCCCTCTCCCACTTAAATATGCTTATTTCCATGAACAAAGATTGTCTTATATACATGACTTGCATCACAGAGTTTGAATTTAAATATATTCTAGATATGTCACCACTACTGAGTGAGTGGTAAGGGAGAGTAACTTTTAAATTTCATTTCTAAAATGAATTCACACCACCATCCTTATGTATAAAACAAATCGTTCTTATATTATCCATAAATAATAGTAGTTTTAAAATGTAAAAAACACAAAATAAGGTGTTCCCGAACTGGTCCCCACTACTTTCGATTTTCTTTTCCCTTAAAATACTGATGAGCCCGTCAACATCTGTCCCAGAGACGATACGAAGTATAAGAACTGTTCCACTAATAACGTTCCAGCAAATTAGTGCAATCCTGTATGTTCACAGATATCCCCTGACCTCTAGAAACAGCAGCAAGTCAACACTCTTTGCTCATGCTTTAAGTGTTGACTTAAACCATTGCTATGGAACAGTTTCACATGATAAAAGCCCATTAAATTTACATCATGTCTTTGGATGCTAAAAATTTATGAGCCTCAGTATCCTCATCTATAAAATGGGTTGGTTGGGTGTGAATTACATTATCTTGAAGATTCTCACTAGTGTAATATCTTAGCTTAAACTATGATTGCATCTGCACTTTAGATATGGCTACACATATCTGCACTTTTTAGACCTTTGAAATGTGATCATGACTCAAGGGCAAAGAGCAGTGTGACAAAACCGTAGCAGACCTCAGTTCTGTGACTCAGTCCTCCCCAAGTTCTCAGGAGCCAAATTCCCCTAGCTGAGGCCACTAAGAAACAGTTACTAAACTGTATACTGATATAATGACATAATGCCAATTTACTTAAATTTTAAAATTGTGATTGCAACTTTTCAAAGTGCCTAACTTACTGTATAAAGGTATCTTTACTCCTCAAGGAAAATCTGATGGTCAAATTTAAGAGCATGAATCAAAATTTCTTCTTTTATTTGAAAGTGTCATTTTTTCACAGTAATGATGCCCTTTATATAAATGTTTCTGAGGTTAAGATAAGGTGTATTCTCTAATCATGTTGGCCTGTTTTGTTAGAGTTCATATTACTCCTAATAGAAAATTGATTTACTTAAATTAGCTAAATGTTTCATGTTTATGCGAGAATGAGAGTATCCTATAATGTTTCAACACTAGACAGAGAGATAACTCCCCTAATGTGAAAATGACTGGCTCTCTTTTTAGGTCCTGTCACAATACAGCCGTCACCGTGTGAAGCTGATCAGTTTTCTTGTGTCTACACACTCCAGTGTGTGCCCCTCTCAGGGAAATGTAATGGACAGGAAGACTGCATAGATGGATCTGATGAAATGGATTGTTCTCTCAGCCCCCCTCCTCAGCTCTGTGATCAAATGAAGTTCCAGTGCTCTACCAACGAGTGTATCCCATCCCTCCTGCTATGTGATGGAGTGCCTGACTGTCACCTTAATGAAGACGAATCCGGCTGCTGTGAGTTATTTTCATTCACTCAGTGTGCCAGGGGAGAAACGCTGTTCGGAAATGATAGAGAGAGCACGACAGATAAAGCAAAGTTCTCTAGAGTGTTACCATGATCGTATCAGAAGTAACATAGTTGTTTGTGTTATATTGCTAAACAAAGCATATTGTCCTCGCTTAGCATTTCTGGAAACATTTTGTTTGTAGTCACACTAATCTCCGTTAAATGCGTGTGATTTCCTTTTTTATTTACAACTGGGTCATTCATGTAGGGGATGCTCTTATGTATCCATTATCTTTTTAACAAACGTTTGTGGGAATGGATTGAAGACATGTAATTATAATTTCTTCCCACCGTAAATGTTCATGAAGATGGCTCGAGCAAATGGGCAAATATCCATTGTAGTGAATAGATGTAGCTAGGGGAAGGACCTGGACCTGGGTAGATGTTACGTCATTAGAGTTAATGCAGATGGGGGTCCGCCTGCCAGTGCGGGGGACGCGGGTTCGGGCCCTGGTCCGGGAGGATCCCGCACGCCGCAGAGCGGCTTGGCCCATGCGCCGTGGCTGCTGAGCCTGTGCTCTGGGGCCCGCCAGCCACGGCTGCGGAGCCTGCGTGCCACAGCTGCTGGGGCCGGTGCGCCTGGAGCTCCGTTCTCCGCGGTCGGGGGCGCCGTCGCGCAGCGGCGGAGACCCAGCGCAGCCAAAGATAAAAAAAAAAAAAAAAACCGGAAAGAGTTAATGTAGAAGTAAATCTGTGGAACATTAGGGTTGACCTTATCCTTATCACTTACTACCTGTACAATCTGGGCAACATTATTTGAGTCAGTCTTACCATCCATGTAATACCTAACTTACAGGGCTGTGCAGATTTGAGAGAATGAGTATAAAATTCCCAGTCCTGCATCCGTCAATTTCTGTCTTTATTATAATTAGCCTATGTCAGATAGGGAAGGAAGAGTGTTCATTAAGTAATTATACAAATTACACAAATTTTTAAGGTGAGTACATAATCGTGGTGGAGTCAAAGCATCACTAACATTTTATTTAATTCCTTGTTTGCTTGGTTTCACATTATAACATGCTGTATTTGGGCTGCAATGATAGAGCTCCATAAGCCCTATGTTAGTGGCCACTTTTTTGTGGGGGGCAGCAGTAAAGTTTGGAAGGTAACTGTAAGAGGGGGATATTGGGAGAAATAGAAGGGTATTTCAGTGCCCTGTTTTGTGTGGGTATCCAGAATTATGATAACTACTGGAAAAGATGTGAAGATGAATAAAGGAAAAGGAAGATGACTTTTGGATTTTTGAAGGTTTTTGCCTTAAATCAGTGAATTTCTTTTGCTGGTTTAGGTTTGGAGATTGGCCTTCTATCTCCCTGTTATTTCCTACATGTATATTCTTTCTATAATAAAGCCGATTTGTGAGGTCTTATAATATTTTCTTAGGAGCAAGTTAAACAAATGGAGGTGAATGAGGAAGAGGAAGCCAAGTTACTTATCCCTGTTCCCATCAAGGCTCTGATGGAATTTGGCTGATAGACATCAGATTAAGTTCAATATAGTCATATGGTATTTGACTTCAAATAACAATGCTATTTAAAGAGAAGCTTAGGAAGGTACTGTATCCTTATACTTTTAGACATATGTTGGAAAATTGGTGTTCGATGAGATAGTAATATATGAAATTCTGCTTCCAAGGGGAAATAAGTCCACATTAGGAATAGATGGCACTGTAAACGAATTGCTTCTCTCCATGTCCAAAATATTTATTGAGTTGGGACTCTGTAGGGAAAATTGCATGAAAATAAACCATGGACAAAATGCTAGAGCAAAATTACAGAATAAAAGCATCTGATGGTGACAATTTACCAAACAATTGAAAGCATAACAGTTTTTTTCCCTCCCCCTGAGCTCACCTATTTATTTAGAATGGTATTTTATAAACTCTCCTTCCTTCCTTCCTTCCTTCCTTCCTTCCTTCCTTCATTCATCACAAATCTTCATTAAGGATGTAATTTATGCCACTTGTTGTATTGGACATTGGCGATCCAGATGGACATGACATGGTACAAGCTCAGGTTGTTAGATACATTACATATTAGTGAAGGAGATTAGTGATAGTTGGGATACCATGTGATAAGTTCTATGACAGAGATAAAAACAGTGTTATTGAATAACATAGGGTACTCCCTAACTATGGTGCTAGGGAGTCTATAAATTTTAACAAGAAAAATGATTGCAGAGCCAAATTTGGAAAGACAGGTAGTCATTAGGCAAGTAGAGATGCTTGATTCCAGTGGAGAATGTTCCAAGAATAGAGAAAAAGTTGTTTGATTGAAAGATATTTCATATAACTAGAGTAGAGTTTGTGGTACAGGGACTTTTGCAGAAATAGGTTGGGAGAGATGAGCAGGGACTAGGTCTTGAAGAATCCAGCCCATCATGCCAGGAAGAAGCGTTTAAGTAGTACATGGAATGGATTGCAGTGAGGATGGGGGACTGGTTAGGAGATGTTACAGTGGAAATATAAAGGGATTGAGTAGATTAATGGCATGAGGTAAGATTATGAATAGATTTAAGAGACATTCAAGTGAAGAGGAGGAGAAAGTAATGAAAAATAGTTTCCAAGTTTCTGATGTGGGCAACAAGACGGCTAATCAACCATTCCTTGAGCTGGTAAAAATAGGAGAAGGACCTCTTAGGGTAAGAATGTGGCTTCATTTTTAAACATGTTGTATTTATGGTATCTGTGGCACATCCATGTGAAACGTTCAGGATGTGTTTATAAATGGATGTCTGGAGCTCAGGAATGAGCTAAAGGAAGATATATAAAGATACATAGCTATCAGCATACGATGATTCAAGCTGTGGATATAGATGAGATAATGGAGAGAGGAAAAAGGTAAGGTGGCAGACAGAATCCTAAGGAACACGTAAAGGACTGTTAAGAAAAACCAAACATCGAAAGACACGGAGATGTGGTCATAGACATAGGAGGGCAACCAAAAGAGAGTGATGATCTTAAATTAAAGGTAGAAAGCCTACGTATCAGAGAGTATTCAAAGGTTCAAATGTTTCTGAGAGATCATGTAAGATTAGGACTAAAAAATACAGACTGGGAAAAAGCACAAATGGTTGCTGGTGGTCTTGGAGCAGAATTGTGATGTCAGTCTTTTGTGGAGAAGATGGGAAATGGCAGAGGGAAACCGGCTACAGAAGACTTCAGGAAGTTGGCATTTCGAGTGGGGTATAGGATAAAATAAGAGGTTTGGTTCTTTGGTTTGTTGGTTTTGTGAGGCTTGCACGTATTTAAATGTTGTAGGAATAGAATTCTGAGAAGTTTGCAATTTTATGCTGGAAAATCGATAGCAATTGATATTTGAAAGCCTTTTATTCTTGCAAAAATACATGTTTAGTGATCAGAATGCTCAAACAAAGCATGTGATAAGTCCAAATTTAAAAATAATTCATATTTAATGTTGTCTTTCCACTGGAAACATGTTTTTTTATACACTGAAGTGATACTTTACCAAAAATATTTCCTTTCCCTAAAATAAATGGAAAAATAAGTATGGTTTAATTATATAGGAAAATAACACAAAACCAGGAACATTCTTCTCATTGATATTCCTCTGATAGCAATCTATTCACCAAGAAGATTTTGATTTCATCAGATGTATCGGTCAATATCCTAGCAAGAAATTGATGGCACGTTGATATTGTATAATTTGAGATTGTTTTAATAAAGGGATTATTTATTAAGGAAATAATATGCATAGGGAAACCATAAGGAATAGTAACAGCGGGGCCTTTTATCATCCATAGAACAAGGGATGTGAGAGGAGGGAACAGTTGCCTGAATCTAGAGTCAAGGAGAGCTACCTGATAAAAGGAGTGGCATTTGGTTACGGAGCCACTAACCAGTGGTAAGCTCACAGTCTCTTCTCTCTGCATCAACGTCTTGCTGGTGCTACCTATCAACCAAACCCAACCAAAGCTAGAAGGCAAAGAAGCATGTTGATGTATCCTTAGAGTTCAACCTCCCAGGGCTCAGAGCAGGGAGAGAAGATGGAGAATGGCTCAGGAGAGGCACATTATCCATCAATAATAGAGATAATGGGAAAAACAGATGGAGAAGTGCATAGTTTTCCTATTATCTAACTTTATGTTCCAATAGTAATCAATACGTCTTATCAAGTGGAGTGTCACTTCTGAAGATTGGGAATGGATCATGCTCCTAAGACTTGTGGATCAGCCTTGATCATCCACAGTTTTATTATTGGACTTTCAATTTGTTAGCTAGGATCTCAGCATCCTTTGGTGCTTCTCCATCACACTGTAAAGATCATCCTCTGCATTTGACAGCTTCTAACAAGAGTGTTTCTCAGTTTACTCAACATTAAAATCATAGAGATTAAGTCTTTTTTACAGAGGTATTGGAGAATTAAATGAATTAATATGGTAAAGTGCATAATACAAACGTAATACATTATTATCCTTTCCACTTTAAATTATATTTATAGTTTTATTAAAATTATTTAAGCTGCTAAGATATTTCTATAAGAGTAGTGATTGGTTTTAGTTCAGGGATAGAACACATATCCATCCTGCTCCATGCTACGCGTGTGTCTGCCTTGAAGGGCTTGTAGCCTTTATTCCCATGGCCAAGATCATAGTTTCTTTGCTGTTAGAAACCTTAATCTGCTACATACATGAGTTTCATTTTAGTAGTAAATGGATACACACCCATAGTCATACATGCTTTACTTTTGTGTATATTTCTTATGAGGCAACTATAATCTTCAAAAGGGATTTTGCTTTATGGAAGTAACTCCGATGAGCCATTCATGAAGTGTTTATCTTTAATGTATCATCTACCTGAGTGAATGAGCTAAAAGCCATAAAATTCTCTGTGTTACTTAGCTTATTTCGATTAGAAAGAGTATGAACGTCTAGGATGATGACAGATTGAAATAAGTATTTTTATAGACATTAAACCATAATGTTTGAAAGAGAATGTGGCAAAAGTAGGTATTGTCCAGGGCAACATTTTGAAACCTGAGCTTCCTATAAATTTTATTTATAACTTATTTGGACTAATTTCGGAAAATATTTTTGTTGTGTATGTGTTAATAATGGAGGATAAAAAGAAACTAATGATTCCATTTACTTTGCTACATTCAGTCCTTTGTTGTATAGGTGTTATAATAAGTATTAATTGCATACATAATTTATTTTCAACCCACTTTTTTTTTTTTTTTTTTTTTTGCGGTACGCAGGCCTCTCACTGTTATGGCCTCTCCCGTTGCGGAGCACAGGCTCCGGACGCGCAGGCTCAGCGGCCATGGCTCACGGGCCCAGCCGCTCTGCGGCATGTGGGATCTTCCCGGACCGGGGCACGAACCCGTGTCCACTGCATCGGCAGGCGGACTCTCAACCACTGCGCCACCAAGGAAGCCCTCAACCCACTTTTAAAAGGAAATTAATAAATACTAACTTTAATGTTATACCATTTAAAATGCCACAGAAACTAAGATTTTAGTTTCAAATTTCTTAAAGTGAAAGGCCAATTTTTAACTATCTAAACTAAACTTTTGATAAAAATGAAAAAGTAAAACTTTCTACAAATGAAACCATTTATTTTCTTATATACTTTTTATGTGTTTCAATGCTGTTTGGGCCATAGTTGAGCATTTATACCGATTACAAGTTAGAACTCTTCATTGTACAGTCAACTTGAAAATAAGCTCTCAGTCACACTGGAAATTAGGTTAAGGAATATGGATTGGATTAGTATTTCTGAGAGAAGAAACGTCCAAAATAATGCTTTACAAGTAGATGAGTATCTGTCATCTTTGTATTCAAATTTCAACACATTATATTGTTTAAAACCATAAAACTATTATCTTGTATGGTCCCTCAGCTCCTTGCAATGAAAAACAATGATAAGAAAATATGTATACATACACATACATGGATATATTGAGGCATGTATATATTCACACGTTCAGTTTTTACAAATATCTCTTCATCTTATAGGAGTTGGAAAATTATCCTATTTCTTAGTTTACTTGGTTTGGAATATTATTTATCTTGTTGATGTATTACATATCCTAAATTATGTCACCCTTTGGAAAAGCTTAAAGATCATCTCTTCTCCTGACACCTTAGCCATTTCTACAATCCGGTTTCAGCCTCATTTTTTAGATTTGTCTGTCCTACCTCTTCACACAAACTCCCCAGTCCAAGGCAAACTGCTTTTACTCACTGTTCTAGTATCAAACTTATTGATTCCCAATCTGTAGACTTGATTCCCACTCTGCTAGATGGCTATTCTCTGGAAACATTAAAATTTAAAACATATCTCAAGACTCTATTCTTACTTTCACCCTTTACAGACTTCCCTATGCTAAAGGAATCTCTTATTTTTATCATACTTATCTATACGAATGCTTTTCTAAGCCTGGCTGTATGACATTTCTCTTATTATTATTTTGAACCATTAATCATTCTTATATTGTTATCTTGCTTTTGTTGCTGTATATGTTTTGGTTACTGTTTTAAAAAATTTCTCTCCTGCACTCACCAGTGGAAGTGCTAGGCATAATGTCTTACTTATAGTGGCACCTCAATAATATTTATTGGTGTGAATTAATGTTCTAGCAGGAAGAATTGCTCAATGAGGAGTATCACTTTAATTTTTCAGATCCAGCATTTTTAGTCAATGGAAATACATACCTTTTTAAAAAAAATTTATTGGAGTATAGCTGATTTATAATGTTGTGTTAGTTTCAGGTGTACAGCAAAGTGAATCAGTTATACATATACATATATCCACTCTTTTTTTAGATTCTTTTCCCACTCACTACAAAGTATTGAGTAGAGTTCCCTGTGCTATACAGTAGGTTCTTATTAGTTACCTATTTTATATATAGTAGCGTGTATATGTCATCCCAATCTCCCAGTTTATCCCTCCCCCTCCTTATCCTCTGGTAACCATAAGTTTGTTTTCTATATCTGTCACTCTACTTCTGTTTTGTAAATAAGTTCATTTATATCCTTTTTTAAGATTCCACATATAAGCGATATCATATGATATTTGGCTTTCTGTGTCTGACTTACTTCACTCAGTATGACAATCTCTAGGTCCAACCATGTTGCTGCAAATGGCATTATTTTGTTCTTTTTTACAGCTGAGTAATATTCCACTGTATATATGTACCACATCTTTATCCATTCCTCGTTGATGGACATTTAGTTTGCTTTCATGTCCTGGGTATTGTAAATAGTGCTGCAATGTACATTGGGGTGCCTTAAAAAACATTTTTATGTTCCACTTGACAAAAAATTTTGATAGGCAGTTCTCAAACTGAACTTTGTCAGTAACCTATGATAACTCAAATAAACAGCTCCTTCCAGCCCATAAATATACTTTAAAAAAAGAAAAATTTGTGACTGAACTGACAAAATCTGTGCAAGACCCATGCATGGGGATATTTACTCCTGAGTCTTCTAAACTATCAATTTAGCTTGAGAAATTTGAACTTAATTGTCTTTATTCCAGTAGAAGTAACTTTCCGGATCAATCCTTTTTAAATTTTTGGCAATAGGTTTGGGTTAAAGTATTCAAATAAGATATTGTATATGAAACCATTAAGTGCATCAGAGAGAAGCAGAGCTATTCTTGTTGAACCTGGGGTAAGTGCCAGAAAGCCCTGGCTCTTCACTGCTGCCTTCCACATATCTCTGCAGAAACCCAGGGCTCAAAGGAACAGGAATAGAAATTCAGTTTAGATCAATATCATTATTATTTAGTGCTTTTGAAATCGATCCAGAAATCCTGACAAGATGGTGCAGTAGGTTCATTCTTTGACACTTTCCCTCTACTCCAAGCACATAACAATGCTAGATAGAAGAAATGACCCTAAAAAGGCTCAGGGACATAATTAATATAGGGCTGGAACAAAACTGGAATAGAACCAAGCCTGCCGGTTTGCAGGTTCTGAAGCAAACAGGAGACTGGAAATGCATGATGGTGGCCTGGGATGAAGGGTTCTGGTTTAACCCTAACTCGTAAAAGGAGTGTAGAACAGTCCACTGCCTTACAGGAAGTTATGATCCTGGAAAGACTACAGAGCAAGAGGAAGGAACACAAGAAAACGGTTACAGGACTAAGGGTAGCATCCAAGAGAGGTCAAGTACTTTGCAGAAATAGATTGCCATTGAACTGTCAGTATCATTGATGGGTTCATTGATAAGGACAATTTTCTGAAACAACCAAAGTCCTATGCACAAGATGTATGCTTGTCCCTTGAAATCAAACCAACAAGAGACTCTGAAATTAGTAAAATACCTACATCATGCACTGGCAATGCTATAAAGGCACACATTCATATTACCTTGGGCTGCAGTGATCTACATCACTACCCAGATCTAACAGATACCCAGTGACTACCCATGACTTATAACCCAGTTGGAAATGGATGAACATTCAAACAAATTACAGTCTCTGTTAGTTCAGTTGCACATAATATAGAGATGTTAGGGGAGCAACAGAAGTACAGAGATCTGCCTTGCTATTAAATTTGACTCTAGTCTAAAATCAGTTTGGACTATATAGTACATACAATGCATTTTATACACACATACACGAATAATACTACATAAGGCACAACTGGGAGATGATTCTATTGACAAACTTTTTGTGAAGAAATTTTTAATTTAATAAATTGAAGTTTCCTTCACCAAGAACTCTAATATATAGTTTAAATGTAAGGCTAGCAAAATGAGGGGCAAAACAATAAACTGTCTTATTATTTTATTAGAAGAAATTTGTTTTTTAAAAGCGGTGATAATTATTGTTCTTCTTTTCAGCCAATGAAAATTGTTCTGTTGGAGCTTTGATGTGTGCCTCTTCTAACAGCTGTATCCCAGTACACAAGCGCTGTGATGGTTTTGCCGACTGCATGGATTTCCAGCCTGATGAATCCAGCTGCTTAGGTACTGTATATCCATTAAAATATTCTTTGTAATATAAGCCAATAACTTAACCTGCACACAATAAAAATATTAAAACTTGAAATTCTAAATAATATCAAGCATGGAATAATTGAATTACTATTATTGGTTTGGGGGCAGGAAGAATGTTAACATTAATTTGCTACATTTATAAAAAATGTACAAGTATATAATATAATGAATTCATGTATACTCTACATAAACCATGTTCATGAAATTTAAAAAACCATTTTAATTTAATATAATATAACTTAACATCATTAGCATTTAATAATCTCTTCTATGCAAATTGCTGGTTTCTATAATAGGGAAACCCCTACACAATCTAATATGTTATTAATTTTTTTAAATTGTAATTTTTCTCACTTCTTCATAAGAGCTCCCTATTTGCATTGATCTAGTCATGCTTAAAAGTCAATTTATTTAACTTCAGACTAACTTTTAAACATTTTTCTTTCTTCTGACCCTAGAACATTTATAAGACCTGATAATGTGTTTTTGTGATTATACTTTTATCAAAACTGCTTTAATAGTCTCTAATTTATTATAGTCCATTGTTAACATCTCTCCTGAGTAATTGAATTTTTATTTCATGCAGGAGATATATAAAATAAAAGATAGTTAGGGGCAATGTAAATGTCACAACTAAACAATAATATAAATTGGTGATAAAAGATGTATTCAATCATATTTTCTAAATAAATTGGGGATATTTCATATCAAAACTAGGAAAGAATATATTTTTGTATCTTTCAAGATAGAAGAATATTATAAGTGACAAAAGCATGATAATTCAAATAAAATCATAGTGCAAAAAATATCTTTTTTTATGCTACTAAAAATGAGTACTTGTGCAGCACTGAATTTTATGAGTACAAAAGGAAATCAAGAAGTGCACAAATCTGATTCCATAAAATACATGAAGATGAATGCTCTTTGGCATTACTTCTCTACTATGCATGCTTATACATCAGATTAGATACCCGAAAGGAAATTCTGTTACTCTCTTCAGAGTAAGAAAGATATTAATGAGATAATTCCATTCTTTGAAACTATTAAGACACAGCACTTATGTCCAGTACCCAAACGTATTTACATAAAAATGAGATTTTCTTGAGGATAGACCTATATGAGAACAAATATATTGTAACATGTTACGGTTCATTGTCTGCTTTGACATGTTCTATATTTAAAAATACAAAGAAACAGAAAACAGAAGACCTGTCATTCATCCTGCGTGATAGACAACCTATAGGTAATAATATAGAACACGTTTTTGTTGTCCATCATTTCTGTCACTCACCGATTCATTTAGTTCATTTACAAAGTATAGGTCATATTGCCACAGCTATTGGGTTAAAATGAAATAAAGAACTAGTGAAACAGTTCTCAGAAATAAGATCCGTATTACATTATGCATTCTCTTATTTATATTTTCTATGCTTTTTAGTTTGTCAATCAAATATGATAAAGTCACTGTTTTTAAGAAAACCTTTAAGTCTCACCCATGCTGTGCCCATGCACATTCCACCTTCCTCTCTCTTTTCAAGCATCATATTCTTTTAAGGTCAGCATTTCATAGACATTTATGAGGCCAGTCCTTAAAGCATCCAGTAATTCTCCCAGTGATCACACAACAGATGGTGAGCATCTGGTCTCCCCTCACCTCAAGGTTTAAGTCATTAACAAAAACATCAAGCTCAGGCATTGCATGAGTGTTGCAGGTTAAGTATATTTCAATGAGTCCTATCTATTCCCAAATTACATTAAAAAGGCATATTATTTGCAACTTTTGGTTGCTTAGGCAACAGCAAATTATTGAACAGGATACATCCAAGTTAATGTAAATTGAAAGTCTTTTTCCAGTCATCTGCAGTAGTAGAGGTTAATAAAGGTTATGTTAAGGTGATACTGTAATTATGATAATCACCTGTTTGAAGGAGAATTAGGGAAAGGCACTAAAAATATACAATTATAGGATGAGATATTATTAACTTAATATATGAATAATAACAATATAGCTTAACAAAGTTTCAGAAGCTTTTGAAAACCAAACCAAAACATAACACAAAACTTCTCATACAAGTACTGTGAAGTTACTTCAAGTTTCTGAAATATGGTTAATCCCTCCTGCAGTTCTTGTGCTGGGATTTCAAGATAAAGGAACAGTCCATGCCCACTAGGAATTTGGTTTGCTGCACAAGCTTCTGGTGAACTCTTATAATCCACAGAGCTCCTGAAACTACATGTAGTTTATTGTGTGTGTGTGTATATATATATATATATATATATATATATATATATATTTAATCCATGACAACGCATAAATACCATACAATTCAAAAGGGTTCTTGATCCCATAATATCAAGAAACACAAGGGGTGATAGAAATTCTGAACTGAATAATTATTTGACATTTTTATACTAACAGGCTTTAGAATTAGAGGACCAGAATTTAGTTGAATATCTGGTGCTCCCTTGCTATTAACTTGAGCACATTATATTATTGATCAGTTTCTTCCTCTGTAAAAAAAAAAAAAAAAAGGGTAAGTATGGGATATACCACATAATGTTGTGAGGAATAAATGAAGTAACACCAGTAAAACTCTTGGGACAATCTCTGACATAGAGCAAGTCTTCAGTAAACAGTAGTGGTGATGGTGATCATGATGACAGAAGAGGGAAAATAAAAGAAAGAGAAGAATTTGGAGAGAGAGCAGTGGTAATAGAAATTAGGTTTCATGGCAAACTCAAAGAACCTCCAAATATAGAGAGATGGATGAGAACAATCATTTAATACTTTATGCATACCATTCGCTAGTGTAAAATTGTTATAAATAAATTTAATTTTATCCTCCCAACAGTCCTATAAAAAAGGTCATCCTCACTTTAAACATGATGAACCTTATACCTAAAATACCTAGCCCAACGACAACACATAACTCATTAACTAAACCGAGTATCACAGAGGGAAAAACCAGGACTCACATGGTTATCAGTCTTCCCAACAGTCCATCATGGAATAGCCATCACTTCCCTAGTCTCCATGCAATTTAGAAGGAAAAAAAAAATATATATATATATATATATATATATATTTGTGTGTGTGCCTAACTGCAAATTATTTAGATTTAAGCTCAAAAGTTACTTTTGTTTTTATACTGATCACTTGTCCAGCTTATCTGTGTTTTTCTGCTCGTCCAAAGTAACACACCAGAGTGGGATTGAATGTGAATCCTTTACAGAATGATATTTCCACATAGTTAACTGTGAGTCCTATTGGCTTCCAGACACATGGTCATAATAACCAATTCAAGAGGGTACAAGGCAGTGAGACAATAATAGTGCTAATGCTAATATTACACTTATGGATTTCTAGGTCCCAACTATTATCTACTAAAAATATTTAGTCTCTTCATTACTACCTAGTGTACCCATGTCTTTCCCCACTTCATCTGCTCTCTGCTGTAAATTGTTTTGAGTAGATTAAAGGTGAAAATACTTGTACTGTGTCTTTCCATCTTCTGGATAAAGAACCTGGGTCTAAGGCAGAAACTTAGGAAAACTTCTCGCAGAGATAATCTACAAATCTTCTGTCCACCCAAACACCAGGATTCACTCTTTATTGCAGCCAATGCCTGTGTTCTTTCCACTGTGCTCCACTGTCTCGTGCAAGAAAATACATATTTAGATTCCCACAGAATCATTCTGTTGTAAAGCAAGCATCAAAGCAAATTTTAATGACCCCAGAAAAAAATGTGCAGCTGTGTATATTTTGATGTTGTGCAGTATCAGACACTCTACTGATTTTTTGCTAAAACACAACTCTTATTTGAGGAAGATTAAAATTGTACCTAAGACCCAAAATAACCATAAAATGGTTTCTCTAACAAGGTATGTATCTATTTATGCTTTATCATATTGATGGGCTATTTTTAGTCAGACCAGCTAATTTCTTGTTTATGAAGGAAGTTTCACATTTGCTCTGTTCAGCTGAGTCTGCCCCCGAAGCCTAAGGGGTATAGCTCTTAACACTCATCTCCAACACTGCACTTCCCTCTTACAGTTAAATGGGAAGATTTGAGGAAGGCAAGATGGGAAATATACCCCTGGGAAAGCAAAACACTGAAAACTTTTGAAGCAAACAAGATACCAAATACATGGTATATTTCAAGTTTTTCCCCAAAATGCACCCTCCCTCCTTCCCTATTTTCCTCTTTCCTAATGCCTCTTGTATCCCCTTCTGAACAGAGACTGGCATGACAATCTGACTCTCTCGAGACGCCCTATCCTCCCACGTTTTCCTTCAATGAATATTGCCTACATAATGTTTCTATTTCTCCTCTTTACTTTCCTACTATGCCTCACGATCATCATTCTTCCCCTACCCAAGTAAATGGCTTCTCTCTGTGTGTTAATATTTCATATTGGCTTCAGACCTACAAATCCTGCCCACTGAATACTTCCACTTGGATGTCCCTTAGGCACCTACAACACGGCATCTTTCCCTTTAAAATCTTCCTTTCCCATAAATCCCCCAACTCAAGGAATCAAGCCATCAATTAACCAGTAGCCCAGTCAGAAATCTGAACATCATCCTTGAATTTCCCAAATAATCACCAAGATGTTTCAATCCCAACATTTAAATATCTTATAAATTCCCACAACTGTGAATGCTCCCACCCCATCCCTTTCATTCAGGCATTCCTGGATTTTGCTACAAAAGACTTAACTGTGTTCTCAGATTTTACTCTTGGCCCTTCTGTTGACTGTAAACTCTGTAGCCATAATTATCTTTCTAAAGCACAAAGCATACTACTTCCCTTCTTAAAATCCTGGTCTCCTAGGATAAAGTTTAAACTCTTCACTGAACCCAGATGATCTGGCCCCTGTGTGTCTCTGACCTTCTCTCATACTTACTATACTTCATATTGCCAACAATCCAACCAGGCTGAACTTCCCTCAGTTTGTCAAGTACACCACATTCTCTTCTCATGCCTCTGTGTCTCTATGCTTACCTTTACACACAGGTACGCACACACACACACGCACACACGCACACCTGCCCAAATAAAAGTTTTTCTGGAAAGCTTTTCCTTATTCCCCAGATTTGACTTTTGTGCTCTCCTTGGTGTTCCCATTACCCTTGTTACATTCATCCCAAATTAGACTACTTTTAATACTGTATTTTAATCCCCTCATCACTTTTTTGCAACCTCCATGAAGTTGGAAGGTCAGTGAGAGCAGAGACTGTGCCTATATCATTTTTAGATCAGCATTTCTTAAACACATGCTATGAGCCTAGTGTTCTAACATTCTCAACAACCCTGTGAGATAGGAACTGTTTTTTAACCCTGTTTAACAGAGAGAAACCTGAGGCACAGAGAGATTAGTTACCTTACTCGGTATTACACAGTTAATAAATTGAGCTGAAATTTCAACTCAGGTGGTCTGGCTCCAGTGCCCGCAGCCTTAACAGCTGTGTAAGCTTCCTATATTATTTATCATTCCATATCCAGTGCCTAGCCGAGTGCCAGACATCGAACAGGGACTCAGAATAGATGTGTTGAATTACAAATTAAGGGCAGTGTAGGTTTCCATCAAGTATTAGAGTTATGGTAGCCCAACCGGGGAAGAATGGTCTCCTACAAGAGAGGAGGTGTTAAAAAAGCCAAGAAGAGTAACTAGGGGATTAAGTAAGGAAATTGACAGGTCTTAATGGATCAGGATTTTGTAGTGACAGTACAAGGAGACGGTGTAAAGGAAAGAGTTGAAATCACTAATCACTTCTACAACCGTGACTACGTGAAACTATTTAGCTTCTTTTTAACCTATAAACAAACCACCTTTGAAAATAAATGTTCATGCTAACCTAGAACTCAGGAATGATACGAGCAGCAAAATAAGCAGGGCCAGGGCATCGAGGATCCATTTGAGCTGTGCTGACGTCTGTCACGGACGTGGAGCTAGGACAAGAGCGTGCACACAAGTGACATCTTATCAAAATGACAGTCACCCATGCAAAGCATTTATCTGCCGTGGTACAGTGACAGCAGTGTGGAGCTGAAGAAATGTTTCAGTAAAGAAAGCATTTCAATGTAATCGCAAATATGTCACGCAGACATTCTAAATAAGTAGATTGTACCTAATCCACGGGAGAAAAAAAGTCTCTTGTGGTCAAGCACTGCGCATGTAAAGAAAATGAACATGTCCAGGGCAGCAGGCGGCATCGAACAAATTTGGGGGGTACAGGAAAGTAACCTAAAAGAATTCTGTGCTTTTAGCAACTAGAAGCAATTTACTCTCCATGATTAGATTTAATGCAACGACTAACAGTAATACGTTCTCCTTCTTCCTAGTAATATTTATAATTAACTGTGTGTTTTCGGATGCTTCATTTTAGAGTGTCCAAGAGGTTACTGCAGAAATGGTGGGACTTGTGTAGTGGAGAAAAACGGTCCTATGTGTCGGTAAGAACCATTGCCTTTTTTTTTTTTTAACATGTATTGTCGTTTTATTTTTCTTGAGGCTGATCTAATGAATGAACATGTGGTTATTAAGGTAAAAATAGTGGATAATGACACCATTTACACTTATCTGTCTGAATAAGAGAAAGGAAGATGTGAGTGTATTTTAGAAAAATATCAATTATTTCACATGATTTTATGTCTCTCAACATTTTATATTGTATGGGACAGATGGCTTTAATAGTACTCATTATTCTTTTTTTTAATATTTATGTAAGGTTATAAAAATGTTTTATATGGGTATCATCCTATTTCAGATGAACTTAGTGTCTGTATTTCCTATCTCCCTTTTTATTTCAAATTCCATATTTTTCTTTTCTAACAAGACAAGGATAAAATTAATTCATAAATAGAAGCTTTTCCTGGTTTTTTCAGTGGATGCTTATGAGTAGCTAAGGTTAAGGTACAGATAAGGAACATACTTGCATACTTAAAGCAAAAATAAACAAAAACTGTCCTTGTGATTTCTTCTGGGAATTATTTATACTGCATATCAAAAATGGCTTGATTTTTTTTTTCTCTCACCCTTTAGGAAATCGTGCAAACTGTTTCATAAATTCTAAAGGAAATGATGCATATTCCATTATATTTGTGTTTATGACTTGTTGGTCTAACAGACCGATGGATATATTACCTTGCTTATTAGAGAAATGGTTTCAGGTTGATACTCAAGTCATAACAAAGCACGCAGAAGTATCTGGAAAACAACTGATTAATAGTTGTTTACATTCTTATATCCTTCTGAGTCAACACTCATATTTTAGGAAAAGTTGTTTATCCCTAAAAAATGCAAAAACCTCTACCAAGTAAAACAACAACAAAAAATTTTATGATGAAATATAACACTGTTTTAACATTGTTGAAATGGAAATATTAATGGGTTTCTCAAAGTATTTGGCCCTCAAATGCACTACATAATTTATCTCACAACATCTTAGCAAAATTATACTTTTCCCTGTATCGGTTTCCATGGAAATTAACTTACCACAAACTATAACTTGATGGAAATACAGAATAAGTAATATTAACTTCTAAAAGTCTCCTGGAAGAAATTGAGAATGATGGCGTAAATGTTTATTAAGCACCAACTGAGTGGGTCATGTTATTTGGTGTCAGCGGTTTACAGTAAGGACATTTGAATTTTTGTCTTCTCTAACCCTGATGGTTAGACAGGAAAGCTCCCCACTGTAGTTAGTCTCAGCTGAGCAAGCAAAGAGTTTTGCGTTCTTGGCAACA
Source organism: Delphinapterus leucas (assembly GCF_059928025.1). Taxonomy (NCBI): domain Eukaryota; kingdom Metazoa; phylum Chordata; class Mammalia; order Artiodactyla; family Monodontidae; genus Delphinapterus; species Delphinapterus leucas. The sequence continues at coordinate 15,334,000 of NC_143130.1, read as the reverse complement.
TCCTCATGTACTTAAATAAACCTTAAAAATTGAAATCCAGATGGTGATGTTCGAAACTTCTTTCTCTCAAGTGAGAAAACTCTAATGTGGGGAGGAGATGTGACAGGAGGATTGACAGAGAGAAGGACCAAAGAAAGGAAATTAATGCAGCAAAATGTATAAAGGAATTCACTAACCAGAAAGCTAATGAAGTATTTTAATATGTTACTTTTGATAGTAAATAATACTTTGCAAATAGCTAAATAACTGTAATTACCATCAAAATAACTGTCTGGACTGAGTGCTATCTGCCATGTAGGGGTGAAAAAAAGAGACTTTTGAATATTTTTTTCATAGTATAATATGGTAGTCTCTTCATTCAAATTTTTATTTCTTTAAATTGTGAACTGCAAAAGTGATACATGTGTATTGCAATAAAAGTTTTTAAAAGCATAAAATAGTGTATGAGGCAAAAAGTAGAAATCCCAACACCGAAATCCTACTCTTGAGTAGTATGGCTTATATCCACGTGGCTTTCCTTTCACAAACATGCACACACGAGCGCACATTTATTTCTTACTGAAATGTGAATTACACTTTGCTGTATACTTTGTGCTGTTTTTTTTTTAATCTCTTCATGAAATATCATGCTGTTCTTCCACGTCAGTAAACATGACTCTAGATCCACTACTTACCAGCTGTCTAATATTGGGTAAATCCCTCAATCTGACTGTGTTTCTGCTTCTTCTTTGGTAAGACGGAGAAAATATCAGCACTTACCTCATAGAGCAGATATGAGATTTAAAGGGGTTAATATATGTAAGACATTCTGCACAGAGCCTGACACATAAAAGACGTTACAGGAATGCTAGCCATCAGTATTACTACGCCACTGTTTTATGCTGTGTAGTGTATAGTATTTAATATATGGGCTTGTCATCATTTAATTAACCCCATTAATCCTACTCCAGATTATTTGGTTCTTATTTTTTTTTAATAAATTTATTTTATTTATTTTTTTTTTGGCTGCCTTGGGTCCTCGTTGCTGTGTGTGGGCTTTCTCTAGTTGTAGCGAGCAGGGGCTACTCTTCGTTGCGGTGCGCGGGCTTCTCACTGCGGTGGCTTCTCTTGTTGTGGAGCACAGGCTGTAGGCTCGTGGGCTTCGTAGTTGCAGCACGCAGGCTCCGTAGTTGTGGCTCGCGGGCTCTAGAGCGCAGGCTCAGTAGTTGTGGCTCACGGGCTTAGTCGCCCTGTGGCATGTGGGATCTTCACAGACCAGGGATGGAACCCATGGCCCCTGCATTGGCAGGTGGATTCTTAACCACTGTGCCACCAGGGAAGTCCTGGTCATTTGGTTCTTGAATATTTTTTTTCACAGTATCTTGCAATACCCATCCTTTGACTTATCCTTGCACAATTCCTTACTTTAAGCATAATGTGTCTTAATGAAATGCCAAATAATGATTAAATTATTTCTAATTGCACTTAGTGTCAGATTCATTTCCAATTAAATTTAGTGTCCAGTTCATTTGTCACATACAGGTACTCATTTTTGGATTTAAGGTTAAGTGAAGACAGCTTTAGAATATAGTTTTAGAGTGACTATAGGGCACTGTGGAAAGGTTTTGGCTTTATGTCAAGCCCTATTCTCTTATTCCCAAGAGTGGGAATTCATTGTCTTTGTCACCCAAAGAAGTAAGAACAGAAGGCCAAAGCCCACCTCTCATCTAGGCCATTGTGAATACAAGAATTTCATGGTTTCCTGAGGAAGCCTCTCACAAAAACCTTTGGATTTCCTCTTGGAATCTAAGGTTTTATCTATAATCCAGAAGAAAGAGAATGTATAAGGTCATTTGTGTTGCTGGTAGCTTGCAATTATCCACAGGAGTAGAAACTACTGGGTGAACCATGGTTTTCCATTACTTGAGAAACATTAACAACTTGGCATGTTTGAGGGCTGAAGACGCAAACCGTGAGCCAAAAGAGGTAAATTATTCCTCACTTAAGGAGGCTCGATCATTATTTCAATTATACCAATATGTTTATTAGAAAAATAGAGTGAGCTATGTAATGTAAATTCCAAATTAATATGGAGGGCAGGAAAGAGGTTACAAGAAAGAAAAGAAAGTAAGTTAGCCAGGCTAAAAGAGAGACATAGGAAGCAACATCAGATTTAACATACATATATAATTACATACATATATAGAATTTTACTATATATATTTATTTCATATATATTCTTATTACATAAACACTTTATATTATATTTCATGCATAATTTCATTTTAAACAAGAAATATATCTAGAAGAAGGACTGAAACAAAAGGTAAGAAAAAATGATTTGGCTAATAAAAATAAAAATACACAGTAATGACCTTATTAATATCAAAAACCCCACAGAATTATAGTATAAGCATATTTTTTAAAGGCTATATCGTTTTTAAAAGGCTATATCATTTTAAATTAAAATGATACACTCTAAAAAGTTACAATAGGCAAAACTCTCTGTGTATCAAATAACATAGTAACAAAATACAGAAAGCAAAAATTCCTAGATATCCAAAAGAAATAAAAAATGGACGGGTGACAAAAAAAAAATACCTTTTGGAAATTTTAAATACCATTTCTAGGAAACCCTTATATTAGAAAGGCACTTTAACCTGGAATTTAAAAGGCAATAAAAATGGTAATTTCTCATTTCTTACCTTCTCTACATGGGAGTGTTTGAGAGTGAATTACCCTTTTTCTTTACCTGATTTGGGGGATATCACTGGCCATCACTCTCACTTTTCTTTACTTGTTCCTTCCCTTTCCTGCAATATTGTAGTACTCCAACCCTCAGTGCTTGAAATTCTTCTCTTTTCTTCCTACCCTCACTTACTATATGATCTCATCTAAGCTTGGGTTAATTTATTGGCTTTGAATACAATTTATCAGCAGCCCAAACCTATGCCACTAAATTCCACATCCTTAAATTCAGTCCCCAAAAAGACACCAGATCGCATCTGGATATCTAATAGGCATCACAAATTTAACATGTCCAAAAAGATCTTTTGCCTTGATAGGCGGTCTTCTCTTTCTCCAAGCTTTGCACACACTGTTCCCTCTGCCTAGAGTTTTCTTTTTCTACCCTATTTTCCCAAAGGATGCCTTTTAATGCTTTAGATCCAATATAAATGGCATTTTCTCTGGGAATCCTTTCCCATACCAACCAGGAAGAATGGCTCATTGCTCCTTCTGGGCTCCGCTATTGCTTCCCTCATTATGTTTTTTTACAAGTGTTTGTTTTACGAAATTACCTATTTAAAACCTGCCCTACCTATCCTATTAAGAAATATATTTCCAATGCAATATTATTTTTTATGACTATCAAAATTTGTTTTTCCCAATTTTTACTAGTTCTATATGTAAGGATAAACTCTTAGACAGTTATGCTCACTGAAAATTTTAAAAAATAATCCATAATATGAAGGATAAAAATCAGTTGGAAAGGGAAATCAAAATACTAGTTTAAGGAGGAAAAGGAACTATTAAAAATTCTAAATATTAAAGGCAAATGTCTTCATGTATTTTTTGTTGGAAGGTGATGTGTATCCAATCACTATGGTATTTACGTTTCAGTGTCTACATTTGAGCGGTCTAAGAGTTTCATTTATAGTAGCCTGGAGAGTGCATCCTTTGCAATTTCTTAAAGATGAAAAAAATTTAACTTTGACTTAAAATTAAAGGGACTACAAAGTTTTTTCGAAAACTCTTTTGGGGTGTGTGGGCAAATATTTTGAAGACCATTGTCTTCAAAAGGTATGTTTTCCATACCTTTTCATGACTAGTACCAAATTCATACCTGACATTGTAAGAACCATTTGAATGATATATTGAATGAAGGATGAACAAATGAATACAAATAGAAAGTTCTGAAGTTTCAAGGAAAAAATATCAATACTTTTAAATATGTTCTTAAATTATTGATATGAGCACATGGCCTCACCATAACCCAGACTATCAACCACAGAGGAACTATTGGGTACTTTCTATGTGTGCTGCAAGAAGTATTGGGTTGGCCAAAAAGTTCGTTTGGGTTTTTCCATAACATCTTACAGAGAAACCCAAACTAATCTTTTGGCCAACCCAATATATTGAGTGAGCCTATGATGTGCTCATTATAGTAAAAAGAAATTACTCTCCAGTTTGTAGGACAGCATGGATACCAAAAAAGAAAAATGTCACCCATTAAAGAAACTCTGGGAATTCTACAATGACAGAAGAGGGTGCTCTTAAACTAGGAATCTTGTAAACTACCTCATTACAGCCCTAGGCTTGAAATGAAGAATAAATGCAATTTCCATCTCTACAAAACCACTGTTTAAAATAAAATTTAGCTTATGAACACTCTCCTTCCCCCACCAAAAAAAGAAAGAGAAAAAGGAAGAAAGAAGGAAATAAATAAAGAAAGATGAAGCAAAAAAGAAAATACTCTAAGATCCCAACTCCAAAGTGAATTAAATATTGTCAGAAAAAACATTTAGGGATATTGGAAAAAAATTCTTAATTGAGAAATTCAAAGTCTAAGTACAAATGGACAACAAAACAGTAAGAATCGAATAAGAATCAATGGAACTCAGGAAAAAAATTAAATAAAAAAGAAAGAAAGACTAAATTACAGTTCTCCCAAGGGAGGACATATTCAAATTAAATTTATTAAGGAATTGTGAACAAAGGTTGGGAAATAACCAAGGGAATGAAAATGAGATAAAGTAAAAAGAACCAAAGAGAAAGTATTTGAAGTGGAAGACAAAGAATATGGATGTACAGTTGACCCTTGTACAACATGGATTTGAACTGCACACAATTTATATGCAGATTATAAGCCCACTTATATGCAGATTTTTTCCAAAAAAATATGCACTACAGCACAACACGTTTCATGAATGCTTGGATCTGAGGATGCGGAACTTCAAATACAGAGGGCTGGCTGTAAAATTATGCATGGATTTTCAACTGTGCAGGAGTTGGAGTTCTTAATCCCCAAGTTGTTCAAAGATCAACTGCAGTTTGAGTCCCTAAAAAGGAAAAACAAAACAATGGAACAGAATCAATATTTAAAACTATAATCCAAGAAAACTTTCAGCAATGAAAGAAAACCTGAATTTACATAATGAAAGGGCCAACAGTTACTTGGGAAATTTGACACAAACCTAGCAACTCCAAGATATTTCCTAGTAAAAATATTAAGCTCTAAACCAAAGAAAAATATCCTCATGACCTCTAGGGAAAAAGACCAAATAGTAAGGAAAAGGGATTAGTCAAGCATTAGACTTCTAAAAGCAGAGAGCCAAAGAAATCTATTACGATTTTCTCCAGGGTTTTAAAAAAAAGTCTTAAGCCTTTTCAAAAAAAGCATTAAGGAAAATATGAATTGATATCCAATTGATGCTTCCTTGATATTATAAAAAATAAATTCTTTATTCCTAAATTCAGCATCTTAATAGAGAATCACAAAAGGCATTTCCATGAAGATGTTAGGAACAAGGCACATATGACCACTATCTTCACTGATATTTAACATTTTTATGAGAGATAGTAGTCAATACAATTTGACCAAAAACAAAACAAGACAAAAAAACAAAAAAGGAAGCATAAAAATTAGGAAAGAAGTTAAATTATCATGATAGTATACCTGGAAAACCTTAGAAAATAATCATAAATATTAATTCAAAAGTTAAAATCAATTCAATAAGTTTGGAGGATATAAAATTAGCATTCAGAAATCAATAAATAGTCTGTATACACAAAACTAGAGGAAAAAGTGGAAAAGGAAACCCTACTCACAACAAAAATAAAAAGATAAAATATTTAGGAATAAATGTAAAAAATAAAAGCGAACCTGTATGATTAAAAACAATCCCAAAAGTCTTAAACAGGTAGAAAGACATTTTCCTTTCCTTGGTAGCTGACGCAACATCTTAAGGACCTTGGTCCTCCCTCGGTTAATCTATAAATTTAACACAATCCCTACAAAAATACCCACAAATTGGGGTAAACAATTTGGTACTAAAGTTCCCATGGAAAAATACACATGGAATTAACTGGTTAAACACTGAAAAAGACAAGCTACTAGAGGCTGAGTAGCCCTAGAATAAACAGAATTAAGTCCTTATTATTAAAACAATGTGGTACAGGAACTTGAATAGGCATTATAGACATTTCAGACTAACAGAATAGAGTAAAAATTCTAGAAATATATCCAATTGCACATGAAAATTTAGTAAATGGTACAGATGACATCTTAAGTCACTGAACAGGATCGACTTTCAAGCAGTGTTGGGGCAACTAGTTAGCTATTTGGAAAAAGATAAAAATTAGAACCACACCTCACGCCATACACACATAAAAATAAACTTCAGGTAGATCAGAATTCAAAACGAAATTATACATACTAGGGTGAATTTAAAACCATTTACATACATGGTGAATTCCTCTATAATCTGGATGTAAGAATAAAGCTTTTTTCAATGACTCAAGTCCAAATGCAATCAAATATAATACTGATAAATTTGACTACATAAATTTTGGTTAGAAAGAATCTTTTGCATGGCACAAAATATACAATATGTAACATCAAAAGACAGCTGGCAATCTGAGAGAAAATGCTTGTATTATATATCTCAGAAAAGTGAAAATATCCCTAATACTTAAAGAGCTGTTTTAAAATATGGGGAAGTCCAAACATCACATTAAGAAAATGAACAATGATTAGTTTAAAAATATGTAAAATTATGCTTAAACATATGAGAATAATTCAACTTCATTCATGAGATAAAGACAAATTAAAACCATACTAAGATGCTATTCCCCACCTCTCTGATGAGCAACGTATTCTGTTGGTAAGGATATAAAGAAACAAGCACTTGGCTAGTAGAAATGCAAATTGGTATAATTTTTATGGTATAAAAATTGGTATATATTTTTATGGTAAATTGGTATAATTTTTTTTTGGCAACATCTAAAAATACTACATATTCATTTACTTTTTGAACCTAACGATTCCACTTCTAGAATTTATACTGTTGGTACAATTCCAGCACTATGAGAATAAATGTCCACAAGGTTACTTGCTGTAAGCATTTTTATAATTTCAAAATATTGGAAACAACCTAAATGCCCACATATAGGAGAGTGGCTGAATAAACTATGGTACATCCACACAACAGAGTACAATTGGAATGTGGAGCAGTTAAGGAGTGTCCATTCTACCAGATGTGGGGCAGGTGTTGCCTGGGGCAGGCTAAAGGAAAATGAAAATATGTAGTCATAGTTGCTAGAACCATCCTATGGCTTTTCTTTCATTTGACGCAAATGTTAAAAATCTGAGGTATGCTACTGGCTTACATCAGGCACCTCTTAAGTGTTTGACATGCCTTTGGCCTTCGCATAACCCTACAGAGCAGATGATATGGTGTCTAATTTGGCAGGTAAGGAGATGAGACCGTGAAATTAAGTAATTTTACCAAAGACAAAGAGCAAGAAAGGCGGTGGAGTTCAGGTTTAAACCTCAGTCTTCTGGCCAGCGTCTGTACTCCTAAATTATGAACCATCGTGGTATTTTGCCTCTTCGGGGATTTGACTGGGTGGCTTGTGATTCTATGATTGCAAGATTCAATGAGTAGAGATTTGAATCAAATGCCTGAAGAAATTCTAGAACGAAGCTTTATTTGCATTTGGCTGTTTTCTGTTCTTTAGCATACTGTGCACTTCTAGTATTCTTATGAGTGTTCGTGTTGTTCCTTTTTGCCCATATTACTCTTTCTCACCTTGACTACCTGAAAAACTCCAGATTTATCTTTTAGGTCCCAACTTGTGTAGAACGTCCTCTCTATTTTCCTGAACCAACACATATGAGTCGTATCCTGTATGCAGTATACAAAAGAGGACAGGGATATGACCCTAAAACCAAGTAAACCTGGGTTTGGGTATGAACTCCATCCACCATTTACTAACTCCATAACTTTGAATAAATTACCTAACCTTTTTATAAGGAGGAGGGGAAAATGAACATTTGCTAAGAAACCAACATTCTCCGCCATGATGGAGCTGTGAATTGAAAAGAGCTTTTGTACTGCTGAAATGTATAATTCATAATCATTTTATTTACTTAAGAACAGTTTTTAAAATGTATCTAAGTGGGAAGCACTAGTAATCCGTTTGCCAGTTTCTTATTTAACATTGTTGAAATCATCTCCATAGCAACCAACAATAGTTCTTTACTAGTGGAATACAGAACAAATGATCAAAATTTAACGTCATGGCCTCTGTTGTTATTTTTTTCAAACATGGCACGCAAGTGCTAAGGACTAACAAATATATTTATAATAACACTTGAATGTTCTGTAAATGAAAATTATTTCAAAGTTTCAAGAAGTCAATTTAAAGAGGAGGGCATTTAGATATCTTCTGTGTAGTAAGCTTAAGAGGTCATGTGGCTGTAGTTTTTTCATATCCAACACATGGAAGAAACAATTTTATGGGAAAATATAAATTACCAAAATTGGCCCAAGCAGAGGTATTAAAGTTGAGTAGCTTAAGTGACACAGTAGAAATTTTAAAAGGCAAAGATGTAGTCCCTCTCTTCCAATTGTGTATCTATTTTAAAAATCTGAAAGTATCTTCCCTTAAATCCAGGAATAGGAAAAAAAGGATCTGCTGCCACTGAGATTATTCCATTTGCTCAAGAGGTTTTAAGCAAAGGAATAAGGAAAAAGAAGTAAGAGTGAGACATATTGAAAAAGAAGAAAGACAAATATTATTGCAGATATTCACAGACTAGGAACTTCAAGCAAGTTAACTGTGACACTATTAGAATGATAAAAAGGGTTCAGCAAGGTAGATGGATACAAGGTAAATATGCAACACTAAGTAAATTTCCTTTTCATCAGTAGGAAAAATAATTGAGAAAGATAATTAGAAAAGAGCTCCATTCTGAACTAGCTGTGTTATTATAATATGTACAGGCCTACACTTAACTGTAAATGTTTAAGACCCACATAAAGAAAACTGAAGGTACAAATGAAGGACACTCAAAGACCTGATCAAATGGATAAGAAAGAAGCAAATGAACTTACTTTCTGGAATTAGCCATATTCAGTAGTGTACAAATGACAGTTAACAGAGGACATTTTTAGTGTCTTGGATTTTTATTTATTTTTTGAAATAGACCAGTGGGTCTTAATGTTCACCAGAAAAGTAAATAGAATATTTAAAGACAAAATTAAGGATTGGTATTTGCTGTACTTCATAGTAAAGCTTGTCATAAAGTCATGGTAATAAATATTGTGGAGCTGGGACAGAAAGAGACAAATAGACTGTTGGAACAGGTAAAGAGTCTACTAATAGGTTGATGTGGCTATGTGAAATTAATGTAAAATAGGTGGCATTTCAAGTCGATGAGAGTGGGTGGGTTGAACTACGTAATAATTGGTGTTAGGACAGTTGGTTAGCCATTTATTTAAAATATAAATTGTTATTGACATTATACCCAGGGAATTAATCCCAGATTTATGAAAGGTATAAATAGGGAAAACTTACAAAAATTCTTAGAGAAAATATACAATAAGGGAATAGCTTAAAATCTTGATGAACAGAGGTCATTTATAAGCTTACTAGGCAGCCATAAAAGAAAAGATGAATAGCTTTGGAAATTTGACCACATGAATGGTTCCTAAACAAAAATAAAACTGCAGTAATGGTGAAAGACACCATAACCAAAATTTTTAAAAAACACAGTTACAGGCCACAAGAAAGATATACTGTATATACTATAAATGGGGATTAGCTATAATATGTAGTGTTCCCTCAAAGCAATAAAAATTATACAATAAATGATAGACAAAGATTATTCACAGAAGAAGGAATATCAATGGTCAACACATATCTAAAATAATTCAACCCTCTTTATGGGGCTTCCCTGGCGATGCAGTGGTTGAGAGTCCGCCTGCCGATGCAGGGGACACGGGTTCGTGCCCCGGTCCGGGAAGATCCCACATGCTGCGGAGCGGCTGGGCCCGTGAGCCATGGCCGCTGAGCCTGCGCGTCCGGAGCCTGTGCTCCGCAACGGGAGAGGCCACAACAGTGAGAGGACTGCATACCGAAAAGGAAAAAAAAAAAAAAAAAAAAACTCAACCCTGTTTAATAAATAAGTGCAAAGTTAAACCTTTGAAACCTTGGTTTAACCCATCAAAGTGACAAAAAAAAGTTTAGTAATATCTACTATTTGTGAGACTGTAGAAACATTGACCCTCTTTTACACAGATTATGGGAATATAACCAGTATATTTAGGAAACTAAACATACAACATTTAAGAAAAGAAACTTGTAGGAAAGACAAAGTGGCAATATCCATTCAAGAATTTAATATTCATACTCTTAAACTCAGCCAACCTCAATCCTAGGAATCTAGCCTACTGTCATATTAACAAGAAATATGCAGATAAATGTGTTGATTTTGATATTGTGCAGTACTATTCTGAAAACAAATTTAAATGTAGGATACTATGTAACAATTTTTTTAATGGAAATATAAATCCTGACATAGGAATGTGTGTTGTTAGGTAAAATGTGCAAATTCCAAAATAATATGCGTATTAAAATACTATGCAGGGTACAGAAAGTATGTGAAAATGCAAAACAAGTGTAACAGCATACACATCAAAGTATTCAGAGTTGTCAGCGACCTGTCTAGAAGGAGGCTGGCTCTGGAGGAAAGGGCAGTTTCGTATTTTAGTTTCTGCATTTGTATTTTAACAAGAACTGCTTTAGTAGCTTAGAAATGCATTTTTCCAAAAAGATCTTAAAAACGGTTACAATATTTAAAAAATAACAACACCTCTTAACAGTAAAAGGCAGGGCCAGCTGGCTGCTTTCAGCAGCGGCTCTGAGATGAAATGTGCCCGTCCCTCGGTTTTCCTCCCCTGTTGTCAGAAAGCATTACACACTTTGTGCCTCGTGCAGAGTCAGACAAGCCAGGAATGCGATTGAAGATGAAGCAAATAACCTCTCTCCCCAAGCCTCCCTCCCCGCCTCACTCCCAGAGCTGGATTCTTCTCCGCTCACATATGCCCAGAGAGTCATGAAAATCAAAAGCACGGTAACACCTAATTTTCCTTCTCTGACCCTTTCCCAGAAAGGAAGCCTTGTGATGTGTTGGTACACTTAATTGTCCAATTGTTTTTAGACTTTCCATGCCAGCCGTAAGCTTTCACAGCCGAAAATGGCATTGCTTTGACAGTCTGATGCAAGTGCCTCTTGAATGACCTGTGGACTCATCCAGGGAGGACATCCTCCAAGGAAGGACATGGCCCAGATTTCATACACTGGCTGTTGCTGACAGGGATTTGTGAACCAGATATTTTCCAAAGTCTCTGGTATGACCTGACTGTTAAGTAGATATTTCTCTTCTCCTGGAAGAAAAGTGGTGGGTTATTTCTGGGGCAGGATCTAATGCCAACGGACTGGCTTTAAAAGAGAGAACAAGAGATAGCTGTCTATATTGTGAAGATCAGGAACTTGGAAAAGCTCAGTACTTCACCAATCCTAAAATAGCTGCATAGGAAAATGTGTCCTCTTAATCGACACAGTTTTTACTTTATCACTTTTCCTAGCGTATGCACAATTGAACTTTAATGGGGTAGTCATTGATTGGAAATGACATCTTTTCTTTCTTCACCGTGCGTGATGAGTGTGTGTGTGTGTGTGTGTGTGTTTCCAATGCAGTCTATTGAATGGGAGATAAAGAGCCCAGCAGAGGTGCTCAGAGACCTGAGCTTCGAAGAATGCTGACAAAAAGTCATTCCTCAGACTGAATTTCACAATTTCCCAAACCAGACTCCCTAGTGGCACTGGAACTACAGGCCATCCAGTTCTGCCCTGATCCTACATAGCTTTTCTTCCTGCTCAGCCAGCATGAGTTAAACTATGTCAGAGTAGAATCTTTTGTGGTGTTGCTAGGTGGCTGATCTCTGCCTTACAGAAGCGAAATCTAGCAAATGAGGTAGAACTTTTTGAACTTCTCCCTCTTCGTAGTGAAATGTTGACACATCTAAGTAGTTCAATGCATTTTAATTTTGAAACTCCCGCGGGACTTTTCTCACCCTCTGAAAGTCCTCGTTTATGTTTGCCATTGCCTTAATCTGCTGTCCATCTGTAACTCTGAGATGTACAGCATCCCTTTGTATTCTTCAGAGAAAGACTTGTTTATTTTCCTTAGTTTCGCCAGGAGGAAGAAGGAGGTAACGGAACTTGTTTATGTCTCTAAGTTTAGGATTAAATTATCACTACTCATTATCAGTGGCTAGATTTTATATAAGCTGTAAGTCTATAGGTCCATATTATCCTTCTGTCTACTATGTATTGATACGTAAAAACTTGTGAGAGTCAGATATATGAAAACTAGAAAAAGTAATACACAATACGGAACAAATAATTTTATGGAAAGTATGATAGTGTTGGTAGATGTTCTTGCCTTTTCATTCTCTGTGGGCAATGACTGACCACACAAATACACTGGAGTAAATACCACAAGAGTAGCAAGAAAAAAAGATAAAAGAGAGAACAGGCATTTTGGTGTTAAAGAGAAATATATCCCTTTTGAATTTATTGCTTGGGGATCCAGAATGAAAACAGAAGATCCCTTCACAGCAAAACTTTCATTTTAGTATCACCACTATCTGACAATGTAGAGGACTAAAGTGGCATGCTTTCTGAATATACATGGGGAATTCTAATTTTGGAATAAAAATATTTTCTAATAATTGCTTTCTTCATTTTGTAGATAAAACTGAAAAACACTATTCTCTTGTTAGAGTGTCAGAATGAGAATGTCTTTAGTTTGAATTAAGACTTCAGTAAAGGAAACAAGGCTTTACATATATTATTCTTTTCCATTTTGTTGGAATTTAAAATATTACAAGAATTTTCTCTGTAGCAGTGTAAGTTATAATGCATTGTCTTTTCCTATTGGTTATGGAGGGACACAAGCTCTATACAAAAAAAGGTGTATGTTGATAGATGATATATAATATATTCTTTTTATGGTATATTTTTCACTAAGATAAATCACCCTAGGGAACAAATATATATCCATATTGACAAGTATTTTGCTATTTTTTAAATTTATTTTTATGGTAAAACATCACAATACATAACTTAGTCATTTATTCAATGTCAAGTATGTGAAATATTGTGAGGTGTAAGAGAAGAAAGAGTGGCCTTATAATTAGAAGATCTGCCTTGACTATGTTTAATAATTATATAGCAGTATTAGTCAGGAGTCTATCAGAAAAGACAATTCACTCCAGATGACTAAAATAACAAAACTTTCAAGAATATTTACTTTAATGAAGGTATAGGCAAAGTTTAAGAAATGACAAGTGATGTTGAGACTCCAAGAGACTAGCAACAGTAGAAAGGCTACATTGAGGGAACAAGGAGTAGGTCCTAGATACCCAGTTCCTGGTAAGAGCTGGAACTGTGGGGAGGGGGCCTTGTAGCAGGAGTGGGAGTTGGAGAAGCAACTGCCTTGGCAGAGAAGCTGGAGGAAACAGATAAAACATATGCAAATTCTCTCTTCTCCCGCCCTTCAAACTCCAACTTCTGTCTCCCCTTGCTTGGCTAAACCCAACAGAAAGCCAACCAGGGACCTTAGATAAGGAAGTAACCCGTAGTGGTTCTTATCCCAGGCCACAGATAAGGGCGTAGAAGGGAGTGACCTGTAGAATGACCTTGGTAAATCTTTTAACCTCTTTCTATCATAGTGTAATAGGGGAGAAACTTTTGTAGTATTCTATTACAAGCTAATTACTAAAGGAATGTTGCCTATAAGCTTAAATTATACATAATGGCCCATCTCTGGGAACCCTGACTCCCAGGTAATGAGCATTAAGCTAAAAATACCTTTGTTTAGCTCACAAGAAACATCCTGACCAGGCCCGCCTGTGAATGACTGCAGGGAGAAAGAAATGAACACATCCCCTCTGGAGGCTGATGGGAAGCAGGAAGTGTTTGATTTACTCCCCTTTTAGCATAAAAGGAGCCTGAATTCTAATTCAGGCAAGATGGTTCTTTCGGGCATGAGCCCACTGTTTTTCCGGTTTGCTGGCTTTCCAAATAAAGTCATTATTCCTTGCCCCGACAACTCATCTCTCGATTATTGGCCTGTCATGCGGCAAGCAGTACAAGCTTAGACTCAGTAACAGTAGTATATGTATCAATTAGAAAGCCCATCCAGTTTCTACTGATACAGATCTGACTACAGTGACTTAAAAACCTAAGGAAAAAAAATATTTTTAATAATAAAAATTCTGGAGATAAATAACTACTGGCATTGTTTCACTTCTTCAAAGATGCCAAAAGCAAATCTACAATTCTTCTGACCTTACATTCTGGGCCTGGTCCTCCATCATGACCCCTTTCCAGACAACTCAAAAAAAGATAGGACAGACGGGGAAAAGAGGCTTAACCAGAAGCCCCACCTAACAATTTCCACATCTGTCTCATTTTCCAAAGAAATGACCTGTGACAAGATATTCAGTGGCAGTTTAGATTAGGGGGTAAAGGTCAGTAAGACTATCAAGTTGTTAAGATATTGTGATTCTTTTAGACACCTTGTGCAACAGTGAGGCTATTAAAATTGTTGAGAGGGGAATTTTGAAGGAGTGGATTTATGAAGATTTCTTGGCTATGCTGAGTCCCACTTCATCCCTCAAGGCAAAGCACAGTGAAATTGGCTTCAAAGAGACCTCTTGGAGAGCACTGATATGTTTCCTCTCATTTAAGAGCTCACAGACTGGAGTTTGTCGTGCACATGAGATACCTACAGGTGGTTGGTAGTGGCTGTTGTCCTACAGTGTCAGGGCAGAGTGAAGCAGTAGAGGGGACATTGGAAAACAGCTGCATTCCTCCTCTTACAAGTAAGTCAAAAGTATACAAATCCTGGAGACAGAATGTTCTACTCACGTTAGTAATGTCAGCCTAGTGGTTCTAAAAGTGGTTTCCTCAAGGTGGTTTTGCCAGAAGGTGAGGGAACCCCAAAGAGAAAGGACTCCAAAGCAGCCTTCTGAAAAATCCAGATTCTTTCAACACTTGCCAGGCCCAGAGAACTGGAAGAACAACTCAAGGAAGAATATACTTTATCTGTTTTCCCCTGGCCTTCCCCAGACTCCCATGCCAGGTGGACCAGAAGCATCTGGGAGAGGAGCAGCTGAGGGAGAAAGAAAATGCCAGCTCACCTTTTCTCCAATGGGGCAGCCCTCTTAAAGCTGGCCCCTGCTAAGGGAGGGGAAGAAACACAAGTTTAAGTTTGGGGTTTTGGTTATTACATAAGATTAAGCATTCAGATCACCAAAACAAGGTACTAAAAGTGACCATCACATTATTGATTTACCTAAAGTGAGCAGGAAAGTCATGAGGGCTACTGGAATTTTTATTCATCTGTACTAGATTTAAAGACCATGGAAGACAAAATGGATTTTATTTTTATTATATTCCAAAAGCCATGCTTGTGCAATACACAGGTTTACTAGTTTTCAGTTGGGCATTTTTCAGGGTTTTGTTTGTTCGTTTGTTTGCTTTAGAACGAGGAGAGAACAGATATGGTGCCCAGAGGTTTCTTCCGTAGAACTCATATGCAGATTGAACAGGATGAACTAGACTCAGGGTCCTCAAATATGACTGCACAGCTATGAGAAATAATATGCTATTAAAAGGCAAGTAAACTATAAAAATTTAGTAAGAAGAGTTTGGTTCCAGAGACTTATTTGGTGAGAGCCAAATAAAAAGTACCATAAAATGGGCAAAATTGACTGGACATTTAACTCCTGAAGAAGAATCAGTACCAGAAATACTTCCAGTTTGGTGGTAGAAATACTTCCATTTCAATACATGAAATGAGATATGAAAGCAAGATTCTGCACTCATGAAATTAGGATAAAAGAAAATTGCAATTGTGGCTTTGATCTGCACCTTTTATAAAGCTGAATGCCTATCACAGTAAAGAGCACAGATTGCCTTGCACCTAGTACTTGGGCCAAGCCACCTATGGGAGCAAGAGCTACAAATTTGAGAGCTCTGGTATCATGACAGCACAGGAGCCTTGAAACAATAAGACTTGATAGGAGAATGAAAGGCAACCTAAGAAAGGTAACCTAAAACCACTACACAGGGGAGAATCATGAGAGAGAACTCCAGTTCATGATGAGCTCACCAAATAACACTCTAAGGCAGTAAGAAAACCTAATGATAAGAGAGAGAGTAAGGAAAATCAACAATTTGGAAATAAACTCCTGGTGAAATAAAAAAGCAATTTAAAATAAATTTTAAATAGGTATGTTAAAGAGCCTCAAAAACCTAAAGGAAGAAGTATGACCCGCAAAAAAGCAAAATAATTTTTTTCAAGTAAAAAGGCAACTATGATTCAACACAAAATGAACTGAAAACTAGTCATGGAAATTTAAAATAAAATCCAATTCTAAGTTGAACACAGTTGAAGAGAGAATAAGTAAATTGGAAGATATTATTAACAAATTAACTCAGTACAACACAGAAAAACAAAAAAATTAAAGATATGAAAGGATAGTTGTGATAAATGGAGGATAGATTGATGAGCTTCAGTATACACCACCATGATTTCTAGAAACATAGAAAAATAGAATATTAGAAAAGCAATATTGAAAGAATGAAAATGCTAAGAATATTTTTGATTTGAGTAAAATTATGACTTCAAATTTATCACATGACGTACTACACAATATGAAAAACAAAACAAAATCCACTCCTTAATGAGTAATAGAAAAATTGCAGGATATCAGGGGAAAGAGAATAGTTTATTGATAAAAGCATTTGGAAGAAAAGATACAAAGTACTTATAAATCTTTAGCAATTAAATTGACCATGGATTTCTCTCAAGACTAAGGATGCCAAATGACAACAGAGGGAAAATGCCGGGGGAACATAACTGTCAAACTAGAATTTCATGCCCTAGTAAACTCTTTAAAATAAGGCATGAGTGAAAAAAAGACATTGTCAGTCATAGGAAGATCAGGAATATTTATTACCCATAGACTTTCCAATAAAAGAAACAATTCCTTGGTAAGTACTTAAACAAAGAGAAAACTTTATCCCAAAGGGAAAGTGTAGATGCACAAAACAATGGTGATTAAAGAAGTTGGTAAACCCTTCTATAAATTTGTTAACTATTAACTCTAAAAATAATACTGTTTTTAAAAGTCAGAACTAAAATTTAGAAAGGAATAACATTAAAGAGGAAAGAGAGAGTTCAGAAGGTAGTTATATGGACTAAATTCCTTTTTAATTTCAGAAGAAGATAAACATTCCAAATTTAAGGATTTTCTTGAGAAATATTAGTTATGAATATGTTTTTTCATAGTTTTATTGTGGTAAATATACATAACATAAAATTTAACCAATTTTTAGGTGTAGAGTTAAGTAGTATTAAGTATATTCACATTGTTGTGCAACCATCACTACCATCCATCTGCAGAACGCTTTTCAATTTATAAAACTGAAATTCTGTACCCATTAAACAATAACTCCCATTCTAACCCCATCCCTTGGCAACCTCCATTCTACTTTCTGTCTCTTATATATTTGACTACTCTAGGTGCCTCATATAAGTGGAATCATATCGTGCTTATCCACTGGCTTATTTCACTTAGCATAATGCCCTCAAAGTTCATCTATGTTGTAACATGTGTCTCAATTCCCTTCATTTTTAAAGCTGAATAATATCCCATTATATGGATATACCTACCACATTTTGTTTATCCATTCATCCATCAATGGACCCTTGGGTTGCTTATACCTTTTGGCTGTTGTGAATAACACTGCTCTTAACATGGGTATACAAATATCTGTTAGAGTTCCTGCTTTCAAACTATGAATATATTTTAAAATATAAAGATAACCAGCAAAGAATAGAAATAAAATGTGTAATTCCAAGGAAAAGAGAGAAGAAAATAAATGGCAGTCTACGAACCCACAAAAACCAACAGAAACCATAAGAAAATAAAAGCAATGCTAAACAGGAAGCACAAAATAAAATAATAAAAATATTGAAACAACAGTAATCACAGTACATTTAAACAGATGAAAATTGACTATTTAATGGTATCAATTATATTATTGGTTTAAAAAATATCCAATTACATGCTACTTAAGGGAATATATACAAAAAGTTTGAAGAGAGAAAGGGGGGATGTAAAACATACCCAGGAAAAAAATAATAAAAATAAAGCTGCTATAGAAGTAAACTAAATAAAAATGAGGCAAAAGATTAGAATAGGAATGAAAAGGAAAAAAAGTATTATATAGGAATAAAGGTGAATAAAAGAATAATTCCTCATGAACCTAAATGCACATAACAAGACCGCATCAAAATACATATAGCAAAAATTGATCAAGTTACAAGGAAACTTCATTTCCATGATTGAATTAATTTTTTAGAGTGTGAGATTACTATGTTGCATTGTTAATACCTTTTTAAAAATACATAAAATTGAGATTTATCTCAAAAAATTAAATTTTCAAAAATGACTTATGAAGAAACAAAAATAATCACCTTAGATAAATCAAATAAACAAAAAGTATTCCCGTCAAGTGGCCATTGAAACCAGACAAGTTTTTTTCTTTCCTCTTTTAATGTGAAATATATCATATATTTAGAAAATTGAAGAAAACATACGTTAATTTAAAAAACAATTACAAAGCAAATTCCCATATCTGATGGTTTTAAAAATGAGCTTTACCAAATCTTCATGGAAAAATTATCCCTATTTTATACTGACGATTTCAGAAAAATAAAAGGAAATAGAAAAACCATCCTATTTACTTTATGAGACTTAGGATAATATTGATACCAATGATGGATAAGGACAAATCAAAGGAAGTGTCGAGCACGTTTACTTCTAAAGACAAAGGCAAAAATCAAAAGTGAAATACTCAAACTGAATTTATCAATTGTTACTAGATAAAGTAACTTATTCCTAGTGAGGTTCAGGAGATTGCCACTGTGCTAGTGAATGACAAAACTGGATATCGGGTCTACCTGGTTCCAGATCCAGAGTCAAAGGGGAGTCATTGATGGTTTATAACCACGTTAGTCATATGGTCAAAGTTCTGTTTTAGGAAGGTTAATGTCCCATTTTATTTACAGAAATAAGAAATGAATCAGCAAACATACCAGCCACATGCTGGGGTGGGCACGTGGGGTTAAGTCACAATACTAGTATGCCAAGATGTAATCTCCAAAACAAATTTGAGATCACTTTCCCAGAGAGGAAGCACTCAGTACGAGAAAGACAGCATCACATAACAGATCAAAGAATTCAGGAGAGAAGGCAAAAGTTTTAGTCCTAAAGATCAACAAAAGGAATGCCAAGGATATTTAAAGCTAAATGTTTAAACAAAGGCAGTGAATAATGTCATATGCCAGTGGACACTTTTTTTCCCCTATTGATTTCTCTCCATGGACTATGAAAACATGTGAAGTGTGTTAAAGGCACAGGACAAAAAGTTAGGTGGGGATGAAAGTGGAGAGAATGCTTAAAGAGACTGAAATTAATCATAAAAGTTACAGACACACCATTCACCTAAAAGTAAAGTGATACTGCATTAAGGGAGTAGCAGAAAATTAATTTTGGAAAAGAGATTTTAGAACTTACTAATTAATTAAATAAGATAGATGATAAAGAAGAAGGAAGAATGAAAGACTACCCTAACCCTTTTTAACAACTTGGAAAGTGGTGGTACTGTAAACAGGAACCTGAGAGTCTAGAAGAGTTGTTTTCAAGAGAAGAGACCTACTATTCTATTAAATCTTCAGAAAGTATATTTCCAGCTACTTCAGGAATGTGAACCAACCAATCCTCACCAGAACTAGGGTTTGTTTGCAATTATTATGGCATTTTTTTTTAGCCTTTGCTCTTGGATTCCAATGAGGTCACCTCCCACAAAAGATTGTCTGTGGAAGCTGAGTGTTTGGCAAGTGTCCTAGAGAAGGAAGCCCAGACTCAAACCATAAGAGACATGTCAGCAAACAGTTTAACTTCCTTTTTGTCATGTGGGTGACCAGAGTAACAGGAAGGCTAGGGTTTTTTTCTTCTTAATTGAAGCCTCATGAAAACTAAATTCTTAAACTTTGCTTTATCTGAGGGGAAAAAAAAAAAAAGAAAAAAAAGAAATAGCTCAGAGCTCCATAAGGTATACAACTATACAGAAAAAAAAAAAAAAGAAAGAAATAGCTCAGAGCTCCATAAGGTACACAACTATACAGAAAGTAAAAGTTAGGATGTCGAAGTGAGGAATGATCCAGAAGTTCAAACATAGAAACAAATACAGTGTCAAAAATGTGTAGTGTTATTCTCCTTTAAAAAATTATATAGCAGAGAAAAACACTTAATCTTGATACTGGGCTTTTATTTTAGAAAAAGCATCCATCGCATCACCAAATAGAGTTCAATCCTACATAGAGGCATGAAACTCATGTGCTTATTTGTCTCTAGGATGCTGGCAGGATGTAGTCATCTCTCCATGGCCTTGAATAGAAAAATGGCTGAAATGAAGTAGTTCAAATTCAACAGGCACATCTCTTTGATCCCCACAAGAATCCTGTAAAATAACTCTCTGCCCACCACACATGGAGGTTCCCATACCCTTTAAAGCAACTTTTCCCCAGCTCACACCATACGTTTGGGAAATACTCAAAAATAAGTAAATAAATAACACTTCAAAATCGAGTTTGACCCTCCACAGTATACCTGAAAGGGTCACTGAGATCTCAGTGTTCCATTCCTTGAGTGCACAGGAACCTGAGCATACATCTCTAGTCTTCCACCGTAAAATCAGTGTGAGAAATGACAGATACAAATTATTTCGTTGGCAGAAGGCATTAAATAAGCGTATGAATATACAACAATCGAACATTAATATTTTCTCTGATCATATTTGCAATGTATACACCTCTGGCCAGCAGCTAACCACTTACTGTATTACTTTCAGAATACAGATGATTTGTATGTTTTTAGCTTAGCAGGGTAGGATATAGTTTGAGTCACCATTAAATAAACCTCAGAGTTGCTATTGCCCTAAAGAGTCAATGTGTGGTTTTGTGTCTATATATCACATGTATCAGAATATATAGGATGTTTTTTAGGAGTGATGGTAGTAGAGATGGAGGTGATTTTCACAGTAGAGCTGGGCAAATTAAATGAAACTAGCGCAAGTTGCCTCCCCTCCCCTCAACTTGAAAGTATTGCAGTAATTCCCCCATTGAGTATGATGCCCACCAGGGGGTACTGCTTCATTGGGTCCTACTCCTCAGCTGCTATTTCCTGAAGTCCTGTTGCAGTATCCAAGGGTGTCTCCAATCCTGAGAAAGAAGGAGAAAAAGAAAGTCTGTTTTAATTTTTTAAATAGATAAACGTCTATGGGGTCTTTCAAAAACCACAATTGAAACTTAACACTCAACATATTATTAATGTTCCTTTCTATCCTAACCATATTCTATACTTAAAATATTCTGATACTTTATGGATTCTCATAACACTAGACTATTTTGGAAAATGTGGTATCCAACAGCATCTAATTCTAATTTGTATCTCTCTGGGTCACTGTTACTCTGTGGTTAAAAAGTTCCTGTCATTTTGTTTCTTGAACTTATCTAGTTTCCCCCTTTCCCCTTTCTACACAATCCAGAAATAACTGTATTCATGGTATTACACAGCAAAAGAGCTGAGATGTGGAAATTCTATAATAATTTTTTGTTTTTCATATGAAAAGGAAAAAAGATGAAGAAGGAATTTGTCAGAATAATGGAGTTTTGTCTTTGAAAAAAAATTACTGCTATGTGGTTTTCATTTTATTTTCATATCCAACTAGAAATCATTTAGGAATTGCTTTCTACTCATATTATTATCATCTTAATGCCATCTGTGTTTTTTATCTTGGACATTCATTTTTACTAATGGTCCCAAAGGAAGATAAAAATAGGTTTAAATAAGAGAAAAAAAGAGAAAATGATCAGATTTAAACATCCCAAAGGTATGTTTAATGTAGTATAAATCCTATGATGGTGGGTTATATTTTTATATGATAGCATATATAGTATGATGAATCTTATAAACAGCAAGTAATACATAAGGACATTCTAGAATTAACATTCAAAATCTTATTGTTAGATAAAATGGTTTAAAGTGAGTAATGAATACCACTAAAGATATTATGAATAAACTATACGTATTGGAGTACCAAGCAATAATTATATGTACACCCATTGCTTTTTGGTCATCAGACAAAGGCTTTACATTCACAAGGAAAAGTGAATTCTGAAATACAGAAAGGAAACGGCAGTGGATGAGACTTTATAAAAGAGTATGGTCCTTACAAGCAAAGACATCATCTTAAGACATTAATAGTTTCGTTTTACTTTTTGACCAAATGTTTTTTTCCCCAGTACAGCATTAGACTTTGTTTAGAGCTTTTGTTTGTGGTGCTCTAATTCTCCATTACAGATTACATGTAGGATCCAACAGACAAATTATGGAAAAAGTAAGACCCTTAAGGAATGATAGAAACCATTTGTTATATTCTTGGAGTGAAAATACTTTGTTAGGAGAGAATGAGCATTGTAGCTATCTTAAAATCTAATGTGAGTTTGCCTGTCTCTTATGCAAGCTCCTCAGTTGATTTTTAGTGCCTGATACAAAATTTTATTACAGGTATATATACAAAATATTTCCCAACCACTAGACATGACTTCCTCTGAGTTAAATTGTAAATTCAACATATATTAAATGACCCAAGTAGTATTACAGTCCATACATCTAAACCCTGTCCTTTTGTTACTGATAATAACAAGTAAGCCCATAATGGTAGGAACTAGAGATTATCTTTGAGTGAATAAAGGTTAATGCATATTTTCCTTAAAATTAAAACTAATCTTCATCATTTGTGGCACAGTTTTAAGGTATTTTTGAATGATATATGTCAAACTCAACCCCAAACTAAATTTATTGAAACTTTGCCACATTGTTTTTAAGGGTTAGGCCAGCAAAACAATGTTTTTGTTTGTATATTTATGCATCTCCCTATATTGGCTTGAATCGTTGTAGAAACAGGATAACAGACTATTTCAGAAAATCTATTGGACTGTCTTACTGGCTAATCGTATCACTCTTCTGTGAAGGTGTATTGAACTCTGTGATCTTCAGAGTTAGCAAAATGGATACATTTTTGATTGGGGCTTGGTGCCGCTTCTTTTGAAATCCATTTAGAGGTATAGAAATTACTTATAAAGAGCTAACCTAAGCAACCAAACATATTGAGGGTTTTTTTATTATTATTATTTAAAACTCTACCTACCTACATTGTTACTTCCAATTTTTCAGTAAAAGTAAAAAAAAGAAAAAGAAAAACAAAGGTAAAATAAACAATATAAAAACAAGCTAGAAATTTATTGAATAGAATGGCAGGGGGGAAAGATCAAAATAATCAGTACTGTAAATACACATATAATCCAACTGAACAAACCTATCTCTAAGGCTAGGTGCAGTAGTCTGAGTAATTTAGAAAGAGCTAAGAACAAAAAATATATAATCTGCACAGAAATCCTCAAGTTCAATTTAGGCAACGTTCCTATGAGAAGACCTGGGCCTTTTAAAATTTGAAGTCCTAGGTTAGATGCCTCAAGTTTGAGGGTCTAGAGTGGAAGAACTAAAGATAATTGGCTCCCATGTATTAGTCGGCAAGGGGATATGGCTGTGAGGTTAGAGGGAGTTTTCAAGGAGTGGTCTCAGAGTTATGCAGACAGAGTCATTGCCATTGCCTCCAGAAAGCTGTCTCTTCAGGGTCTCACTGAACTTGATTCATATTGTGACTTAGTAGCTGTAAGAATTCTGTAGTTAGTTTGAACATAGCTTCTTATCATCTCCTTGTGGGTAATGGTCAAGTCTAGTTTGCCTTTGCATTTCTTTTGTATATTCTCTCCTTTGTAGGAAAAATTTTGCATACCAACTAGTATGGTAATTATTAGTCATTTGGGTAAGATAAAATGCTGTAAGTTTATGTGAATAAGACTGTGCATATTATTTCTTCAGTTAACCAAAACTGTACTTGATTAAATTGTCCAATAAACGTAACATACTTTTTAATGTAATCTCATATGAATTCTGTTAATAGAGGGGGAAAATCAGCACCCATTCTTCTTACTTTGGCCCCTGACTCCACTAACAGATCAAATTAAATGTTTGCCGTTAGGATTTTTTGAAAAGAGGCGTATTTATTAGTATGCAGTGTCAAGACCAGGAATACTGCATACTCTGTCCCCTCGCTGCAGCACGTATTCCATTTGCCCCCGTATCTATTCACCACTCTCTGTTCCCACGCTCTGTTCCAGGGATGCCGACCTTCCTGGACTGTGTCAACAGGCTCCCTTGCCCTTTGGCTTCTAATTGAATTCAGCTGTGGGGATGCACTGGTAGAGACCAGAGAGCAGAAGGAGAATGATATTATTTTCCTGGACCCCTACGTCCTGGGTTGTTGCAGGCTGGCTGTACCTTCTAAGACATAGCTTCTGACCAGGAACCCTCCTCTGCTACAGTTCTATTTCTGAGCTCAGGAAAGAGCCCTCTCCTCTGGTCCCTTCAGCTTGCTATTGTTAATTGTCCTGATATACAGCTCTATCCCTGCGGCTTTGCCTTAGGCTTGCCTTCATTTTTGTAAAATATCCCTTTACTAAACCCTCTTCAGTGAACTGAAAGGACTGTGTCATCTGTTTTCTGCCAAAACCCTAACCGAACACTTCCCTTCCCAAATCTTGATTTTAAAGGGGAAGAAGACTCAAAGGTAGTCTTCTCCTACAGTGCTCTGTAGGCTTATAGATCCTGGAAGTACACGAACCAGGGATCCTGTGGGATACTATCTTCTGAGCTCATTTTAGGTAAGTGATCTAATAAAGAAACCCCATTGTTATTCATTTGAAAGAGACAAGGTTTAGGAGATGCTCACCATAACTGCCTATCAATCTGCTTTGTGGAAGGGAACTTACCCTTCCAATTGCTCTGCTTGTGGGCATCAGAGATGGACTAGGGGAAGCAGTTCATTCAACTGGATCATGTGCAGTGATGGGGGGGGTGGCTGTATGTAAATATATGACCTTTATGTTTATAGGCAAGACAGCATCTGATTCTATGTAATAAAACAGAGTTCTTAAGTGAGGGTCACCTTAAAAATTAGCATTTAGCAAGATCTTATCTCATGACAAGAGCTCAGGACAAGACCAAAACAGGTGTGTTAGTGGACACATATTATCATTTAATAATATAAATGGCGTCACTTTTGAATACTGTGGGTCAGGTACCACTGTCTCATTTAATTTTAAGAATAGAAAGACCATGAGGGTGTTGTTTTCAGATGATGAACGTGAGGATCGAACACATTTAGTATCTTCCCCAAAGTCATGCAGCTAACAAGCAACAGAAAGTAACCCATTCTGACTATAAATAATATTCTCCTAACCCTTAACCCTTATAATTAGCCTTCTGGTGCATATGTAGAAAAGCAACCATTTATAAAGCTAAACGTTGTCTTTGGGGATAAGTAAAAACTGTATTTTGATAACGATATATAAATAATTATCTTGTACTGATTATAACTTGGAATAAACTATGTATCAGTTGTAATCGAAGGACATTATCAGATAATTTTCCTCCTTTTTTCTTGTTTAACGGTGCCATTATATCTTGTAAAATCTTAAACAATGATCTCTGAATTCAGTATATTAAAAAATGGGTAGGAAGCAAATTATTTTCTTAGCTTCTAAATAGTACATTAAACAATGGTGTATCTTTTTTCCTACAAAAACAAATTCTGGTTTTCCTTTATTGGCATCTTCTTTGTTGACTAAAATGCAAATTTTGTAGCTCATGTAAACAAGGAAAAGCAAAGTTTTGCTAAGTTATATTATGGATCCAGTTTTCACCAATTTTCTTTTCTTCTTAAAAGACGACACTGTTTCTTCTTCTGTTTATTTTCTCTGAGACACATCCAAAGGTTAGCATTTCCTTTTTCAACAGTTCATTAGGGAGGCTGCTGGCATGTGGCTGCTGGCTGGGATTATTAATAGGAAAACTCATTCCACGTCTCGGCTACTACATTGTTTCCAACTTTTGGTTAACCAATGACCCAAAATATTTGGGGAATATAAAATATTTTAGGTTTAAAGTAGGTTTTAAAGCTTCCCTGTGTTATTTTCTCAGTTACAGAGCTGAGTACTGTTTATGTCTGTGTCCCTGGCACTCAGGGCACTGTTGGCACATGCATGCTTTAAAAAAATAATAAAGCAAATGGTAATACATTTTTTTCATAAAGCCATTGGTTTGTTGAGTGGGGTTACCTATGTACAGCCTTTCACTTGTCCTGGTTCAGGAGTGAAAAAGGACAGAATTGTGTGCTGCTTTACCGTTTAAGACATAAAATGTGCTGGATATATATGTAGTTCTTTTTTTTTTTTTTTCTTTTATTTGGCTGAGCTGGGTCTTATTTGCGGCATGCAGAATCTTCGTTGCAGCATACGGGATCTTTAGTTGCAGTGTGCGGGATCCTCAGTTGTGGCGTGCAGCATGCAAACTCTTAGTTGTAGCATCTGGGATTTAGTTCCCTGACCAGGGAACGAACACTGGCCCCCTGCACTGGGAGTGTGGAGTCCCAGCCACTGGACCACCAGGGAAGTCCCATATATGTAGTTCTTAACAGAAAACTTATAAGAACCGTGCTGAGCACTGAGTGATAAAAGACCTATGAGAAATACTGGGCAGACAGAGGAAAGGCACAGAGAAGATTTTTAAAAGCTGGATAAGGTTTGAAAAATGTCCTCAGGTGACCTAGAGGTAAGTGTTCCTCAAATTTTTCATCAAAAAAGCCCTAGTAGCAGAAAGAAACAAAAGCATATCCCTGCAGTTTAGGAGTACAGCCTGTCGAAGCTTACTGCAGATGTGACATTTTCTGATAGTCTCCTGCTTTATCTTTAAAAAGTTAGCAAACTTTGAGATGCATACATGGTATATCTCTATTTCCATATATACAATAACGCTTTTCAAGATTCTTTTAGTGTAATTGATGCCCATAAAATTAGGTGTAGCATTTCTATCGTGTTTTGTGTTCCCCTTAGCACGCCACTATCATACCAGCCTGTTTGAATAAAACCAACCTAAAGGAGTTTCACATGCCCATCCTCCTCAGGAGTGCATGACAATTTAACTTTCCATAGGAAAGTCACTATTATGGATTGGCTGTACCTGAGTTGGGATGTATAGGTAAGTACGGTGACCATATAATGTATTCTCATAACTGGAGCATGTTGGAATGTGAAAGTGGGTGCAATTTAAGCAGGATAAGTTAGCTAAGCCTGCTCCAGGTAAATCAGGCCTGAACTGTCTTCACTCACAACGCTTCTGACACCAGCTGTTGTCTTTTCCTGACACCAACCACTCCTCCAACTCTCAGGAGACCAACTGTGTGTCCAACAATTCAGTTCAATTCTAATACCATCTACCTGGAATTAGCACCAGATCCTACAAGTTAAAGGGCTCAGTCCCACGAGACAGCCCCCACTCCAGGTACCAGTCACAAGTGCTGGGTCTCCCATACTTCTGACCAACCAGCTATAAGTTGGGCCTTCCCGCAATGTCCTCCTCAAATTCAATCATTTCTTAGAGCAGTTCACAGAACTCGGGAAACCGCTTTACTTACTGTAACCAGTTTATTACAAAGGATACCGCTCAGGAGTAGCCAAATGGAATGCATGTCTTGGACAAGGTGTGGGAGAAGGACATGGAGTTTCCACCCTTGCAGCACCTCCATATGTTCACCAACCTGGAAGCTCTCCAAACGCCATCATTTAGGGGTTTTTATCGAGGTTCTAAGACATAGGCACGGTTGATTAATTCATTAGCCATTGGGGTTTGAACTCAAATCTGCAGCTCCTCTGCCCTCCCTGAGGTCCAGGGGTAGGGCTGAAAGTTCCAACCATCTAATCCAGTGGTTGGTTCCTCTGGCAACTACACTGTATGCTGGCGCTATCTAGGGGCCCACCAGGAGTCACCTCATTAGCATAAACTCAGATGTGGTCAAAAGGAGTTGTTATGAATATCAAAAGATGCTCCCGTCAACCCTGTTGCTAAGGCAACTCCAAAGGTTTTAGAAACTATGTGTCAGAAACTAAGGACAAAGACCAAAATATGTATTTCTTACTGTATCACACCAGGGCATAGAGTAATCTAATTTATATATGGAAATTCAAAGTAAATTGGGCAACTGGTAAAGCAAGAGGATTTAGCCCGGGATATAGATATCTTATGTATCAAAAATACTGCAGAAATATACTAAATAGAATGTTTTAATCAACAATATAAAATATTAGGACTTTTGCTTCTAGCTATTTTGGAGCAACTGATACCAGACTAGCCATCTCATTGTAAACAATGACAAAACTGGGTAAAATACACGATGCAAATATTTTCAAACATGGGACTAATAGGCAGCACAAGCCTGCAAACCCTGAGAGGAGGGACACTCATGAGGCAAGGCTCACAATTTCATAGACTCTCTGCCTGGACATAGCTTCCCAACTGTGGCACAGAAAGCAGGAGTTTAAGCAGAGCATGATGATGAGGGCAACTGAGGCTACTGGAATTTGCAAAGCAAGGCACCAGTTAGAAGGAAGCTATGAAGATGAGAGGTCTGGAAGTCTGTGAAGGTTGGGCTCTACATGCACAGTGTGAAACTACTCAAGGATTACCAGAGAACAACTGTTAAGAGGTCAAAAATGGAAAAGAAATTCTAGAAGTCAAGGGTGGGGTGTTGGGAGTCCAATTCAGTCACAGTGGAAAGACCTCATTAACACCTTGTTAACACCACTGGTATTCATCTGAGATACATAAAATCAGACATGAGATAAAGCCTCATTTTAGGATTAAGGACCACATCTCAGAATAAGGCCTAATCTAAACCATCCCAACAGGGCCTAAAACCAAACCTTGACAAATGTGCCAGGGAGAGAAAGTTGAAGGTTGAGTCATGCCAAGTTAGAGGAGCTTGGGGAACTCCTTAGGTTTCCCACAGATCAACCATAACATATAACACAGCTTAAAATCAAGACTACGAAGGCTTCCCTGGTGGTGCAGTGGTTGAGAGTCTGCCTGCCGATGCAGGGGACACGGGTTCGTGCCCCGGTCCGGGAAGACCCACATGCCGCGGAGCGGCTGGGCCCGTGAGCCATGGCCGCTGAGCCTGCGCGTCCGGAGCCTGTGCTCCGCGACGGGAGAGGCCACAACAGTGAGAGGCCCGCATACCGCAAAAAAAAAAAAAAAAAAAAAAAAAATCAAGACAATGAGTTTCAAGGTAATCAATTAATAATTGAGCTGTCTACTAGGAAAAAAAAAAGCAAACAATACTCTTCAGAGGGAGATGACCAGAGCCTCATCAATATATAATCAGCAACATCCAGTATACAGATATGCAGAGATGAAGAAAAAGGTAACTCACAATCAAGGGAAAAGTTAGTCAGCAGAAACCAACCCCCAAATACTCCATTTAACAAAGACTTTTGCATTTAACAAAGACTTTAATGCAGCTATTATAAATAGGTTCAAGGAATTAAAGGAAAATATGGTCTTAATTTGTAAGCAGACATGGCATCTCAGCAGAGAATATAAAAAAGAACAGAATGAAAATTATAGAATGTAAAAGTCCAATATCTGGAATAAAACATTCCCTGGATAAGGTTAAGAGATTAGAGGTGGCGTAAGAAAGATCCAATCGCCTGGAGTATAGAAATTATCCTATCTGAAAAATGTGGAGAAAAAAAGACTGATAAATAAATTGAACAGAACCTTAGGGATGTGTTAAATAGTATAACATATGAAATTATCTAACATATTTATAATAAGAGCCCCAGAAAAAGAGCATGAGAATTGTCCATAAAAATATTTAAGGACATAAGACAAAAAAATTGCCAAATTTAGTGAAAACCATCAACTTATAGATTCAAGAAACTCAGGAAACCCTAAGCAAGATGAATATGAAGAAGCCCACATTTAAACACATTATAGTAAAACTGCTGAAAATCAAACTTAAAGAGAAAAATCTTAAAAGCTGCTAGAGAAAAAAAAGTATGCATTATATACAGAGAAGCAAAGAAACAAATGAAGGTTGACTTCCTGTCAGAAGCAACAGAAGCAGTAAGACAATGGACCAAAATATAAAGTAATGAAAGACAAAGAAACAGTTCAGTAAAAATATCATTCAAAACAAAGGTGAAATACAGTATATTGTCAGATAAACAAAAACTAAGAAAATCTGTCATCAGCAGCTATGTACTATAAGAAATGCAAAAGAATATCATTCAGGCTGAAGAGAAATAATATGAGGTGGAAACTTGCATCTATGGGGAAAAAATAAGAGCATTAGGAGTGGCAACTAAGTAGTATATATAAAAGACAAAGTTTCCCCCCCCCTCTCATTTTTCTTTAAAAGACAACTGACTGCTTAAAGCAAAACAATAAGATTATAAGTTAGGAAATAAGAGATATACAGTGAGGTAAATAGCAAAAGGACCAGGTGAGGAGGTAAACGGAGTTGTGAGTTTATTACATTTGTGAAATGGAAATAGGAAATTTAATTGAGAAGTGGAAGTTGAAGTATCCCTAATTAGAAATTGATAAGTTAAGGATGAATATTTGTAGCCCTAAGCAGCTACTAAAACAATTTTTTAAGGTATAGCTAAAAAGTCAATAGAACTAAAATGGACTACCAAAAAATATTCAATTAATTGAGAGAAGGCAAAAGTAGGGATGAAGCATTAAAAGAACCAAAAAACAAAAAGAAGAAACAAATGGGAAACAAATAACATTATCAATAGTCACATTAAATTACATTAAATGGGGCTTCCCTGGTGGCACAGTGGTTGAGAGTCTGCCTGCCAATGCAGGGGAGTGGGTTCAAGCCCTGGTCCGGAAGGATCCCACATGCTGCGGAGCAGCTGGGCCCATGTGCCATGGCTGCTGAGCCTGCACTCTGGAGCCCGCGTGCCGCAACTGCTGAGACCTGTGCACCTGGAGCCTGTGTTCTGCAACAGGAGAGACCACCGCAGTGAGTGGCCCCCACTCACCACAACTAAGGAGGGCCTGCACGCAGCAATGAAGACCCAATGCAGCCAAAAATAAATTAATTTTAAAATTACATTAAATGTAAATGGAGTAAGCATTCAAATTAGAAGGAAGATTCTCAGATTGGATGGAAAATCAAGACCCAACTATATCCTGTCTACAGGTGATACTCAGTAATTAGGTTGAAAGTAACAGGTTGAAAGTAACAGAATTGAAAAGGATGTACTATACAGACAGAATGAGAAAGCTTGGTTCTATTAATATCAGATAAAATAGACTTCAAGACAAAAAATACTATAATAAAGAAACACATTTATAATGATAAGAGGGGGATTAACTAAGAAGATTTAATTATCTAAATACATGTACAACTGATACAGAGCTTCAGAATTCATGAAGCCAACAGTGGCTAAACTAAAGTGAGAAATAGATAAATTCACACTCTGTAAATGATAGAACAAGTTGACAAAAATTTAATAAGTATAAAGATTATCTGAACTATACTATCAACCGACTTAACCTAAATGATATTTATAGAATGCTATACCCAGCAACTGCAGAACAGACATTTGGAACCTATACTAAGTTAAAAATTCGAGATGGACTAGATAATAACAACAAGTAAAATGCTCAACAGACTGAAAATTCAATGACTCTTTTTGGAGCTTAAAAGACGGGAGGACAAGGCAAACTGATGCTCCCAAGATTACAGAGACAGGCAAATACAGGCAGTCGAGGTTTACCAAGCAGAAATCACAAGCAGGAACCACTGCAGGAACCAGTGCTGGGGTAGGAAAGCCTGAACTTTAATTGACAGATTGTCAGAGACTCAGTGTGGACAGGTCTGAGAGTTGAAAACTCCAGAGGGACTCAGTCATAGGGAGCCCCCACAATATTGTGAGATTTATCTCCAGGAGCTCAACAAGTTTCCCACAGTAAATATCAGAGAAAAATCCACACATGCTTCCAGCAGAGGGAGGGGAAAAGGAACTATTTTGAATACTTCAGAGCACTCAGTCCTTCTTAATAAAGCCTGCCCTCAGGGGAAAAACTCCAGCCAGTTCTAGCTATCCTGTCTCACCTGGGGGAGGAAAAAAAAAACAAACAAACTGAAAAACACTTGTGAAGTTCACAGTCCAGAGGTATAGATTCACTAAAGGACTGAGACCTAATCATAGACCTATAGAATGCTTCCCATCCCCCCACACCTTACTACCACATTACTAAAGGCTCATTTATAGCAGTTCCTTTTACCGTGTATTATGCCTGGCTATCAACAAAAAAATTACGAGGCATACCAAAAGGCAAAAAACACAATTTGAAGAGACCTAGCAAGCATCAGAGCCAGAAATGGCAGAGATGTTGGAATTATCACACTAGGAATTTAAAACAACTATGATTAATGTGCTAATTGCTCTAATGCACAAAGCAAACAATACGCAAGAAGAGACGGGCAATGTAAGTAGAGCGATGGAAATTCTAAGAAAGAACCAAAAGAAATGCTAGAAAAAATAAAAAGAACACTGTAACAGAAGTGGAGAATGCCTCTGATGGGCTCATTAGTAGACTGGAAACTGCTGAGGAAAGAATCTCTGAGCTAGAATATATATCATTAGAATCCTCAAAAACCAAAAAGCAAAGAGGACAGACTCAGAAAAAACAGAACAGAATATCCAAGGACTATGTGACAACTACAGAAGGTGTACCATATGCATAATGGGAATTCTCAAATACTCAAAGAAAGGAACAGAAGAAACATTTGAAAAAATCAAATGGCTGAGAATTTCCTAAAATTAATGCCAGACACCAAACCATAGATCCAGGAAGCTCAGAGAGCCCTAAGCAGAATAGATGCCCCCAGAACTACACCTAGGCATATAACTTTCAAACTACAGAAAATCAAAGATAAACAATTCTGAAAGAAGTCAGGGGAAAAAAAAAAATACGTTACCTATAGAGGAGCAAAGATAAGAATTACATCTGACTTCTCAGAAATCACACAAGTAAGAAGAGAGTGGAATGAAATCGAGTGTTGAGAGAAAAAAATCACCAACCTAGAATTCTGGGTCCCATGAATTTATTCTTCAAAAGTGAAGGAGAAAGAATGACTTTCTCAGACAAACAAAAATTGAGGGAATTTGTTTCCAGAAGACATGCCTTATAACAAATGTTAAAAGTCCTTTAGAGAGAAGGAAAATAATATACGTTAGAAACTAGGGTCTTACACAGAATAAGGAACAGCAGCAAAGGAGGAATAAGTGAAACTAAAATAAAAACTTTTATTTTTCTTATTCTTAATCTAACAGATGACAGTTGAAAATAATAGCAACAATATATTTGATTATATATGTTTATATATAAGTGAAATAGATAACAGCAATGATACAAGGGACAGGAAAGAGAATTAGGATTATTTTGTTATTAAAAGATACTCACACTACTCGTGAAGTTACCACTTAGTGTTTTTCGAAAGTGGACTTGGGGGCTTCCCTGGTGGCGCAGTGGTTGAAAGTCCACCTGCCGATGCAGGGGACACGGGTTCGTGCCCTGGTCCGGGAAGATCCCACATGCCGCGGAGCGGCTGGGTCCGTGAGCCATGGCCGCTGAGCCTGTACGTCCGGAGCCTGTGCTCCGCAACGGGAGAGGCCACAACTGTGAGAGGCCCGCATACCGCAAAAAAAAAAAAAAAAAAAAAAAGTGGACTTGGATTAACTGTAAATATATACTGCCAACTGTAGGGCAACCATTAAAAAGAATTTAAAAAGAGTATAACCAATATGCTAAGAAAGGAGAGAAAACTCAGTTATTTAAATGTTTAATTAAAAAGGCAGAAGCGTAGAAGAAAAAATAGGGCAACAAAGAATAAGGGCAACAAATAGAAAACAGTAACAAATATGGTAGATATTATTCCAATACTATCAATAATCACTTTGAACATGAATGGTCTATATGCACCAATTAAAAGATAGAGATTGTCAGAGTGGATCAAAAACAAGACCCAGCTCTATGTTTTCTACAAGAAACCCACTTTAAATATAAAAACACATATATATTAAAAGTAAATGAATAGAGAAAAGCATACCATGCTAACACTAATCAAGAGAAAGCAGGAGTAGCTATGTTAATTTCTGACACAACGGACTTCATTCAGAGCAAGGAGAATTATCAGGGATAAAGAAAGGAATTTCATATTGATAAAGGGGTTAATTCTCCAAGAAGACATAACAATCCTTAATGTATTATGCACCTAACAATAGAGTGTTAAAATACATGAAGCAAAAACTGATTGAGCTGCAAGGAGAAACAGGTAAATCCATTATTATAGTTGGAGACTTCAATACCCCTCTATCAGAAATGGACAGATATAGCAAGAGGAAAATCAGAAGGACATAGTTGAACTCAACAACACCATCAATCAACTAGATCTAAATGACATTTATAGACTACTTCATCCAACAATAGCAGAACACATTCTTCTCAAGCTCACATGGAACATTCAACAAGATAGACCACATTCTGGGTCATAAAACACACCTTCAATTTGAAAGAACAGAAATCAGTAACAGAAAGATAACTGGAAAATCCCAAAATACATGGACAGTAAACAGTGTGCTTCTAAATAACACATGGGTCAAAGAAGGAAACTCAAGGGAAATTGGAAAGTATTTTGAACTAAATGAAAACAAAAATATAACATCAAAATTTGCGGGATGCAGTGAAAGCAGTGCTTAGAGAGAGAATTATAGCATTGAATGAATATATTAGAAAAGAGGAAGATCTGAAATTAATAATCTGTTTCTATCTTAGAAAACTAAAAAGAAGAGCAAATTAAAACCAAAGTAAGTAGAAGAAAAGAAATAATAAGAATTAGAGCAGAAATTAATGAATTTGAAAACAGAACAATAGAGAAAATCAATGAAAAGACTGCTCTTTGCAAAGATCCATAAAACCCACAATCCTCTAGTCAGGCTAATTAAAGTGAAGGTTTAATTTACTTTTCTATTTTTTAAAAAATGAACAATATAAGTAGATGGTGAATGTCTGTGCATTCCTAGTTATATTCTGGCGACATATTCTGTTGGTTTATTGCCAACAGGGATTTTGTCATAGCTCTTTCTAAATAGTGAGCCTTCCATTTAGAGTAAACACTCTTATTATTAATGCTGCCTTAAGAGTGACAAGAATCCTTTCTACGTGAGTTTTTTTTAAATACAGTTCTGATAATATAGGTTTTTATTTTCAGAAAGCAGACCCATTTTTGCTTTCCTGGGGGTTATCCATATGATTTAGATGGTATGATTTTTTTTTTTAGTTTTTCAGTGCCGGGCATTTTGCTGGGCACTTTTTATGCATTATCTCAATTTATTCTCAAAACTCCTCTGTGGAGTAATACTATAGATATCCTCATTTTATGGATGAGAACGTTGAAAGAAGTCACAACACTAGCAGCAAACAAAGCCAGGATTTGACATCTTAGCTGCCATGGAAACTGGCAAAGCAAAAGTCTGGAGTGTTCAATTTCTATAATGGGATGTGGGATGTGCACTGTGCCTCTCACTTCTTATATGAAGTGCCTTTGAGACGAATCTTGAAAATTAAATAGATGTTTACTAAACAGGCAAGGAGTTACATATTCCGAGAAGAAGGGAGCAAATGTGTAAAGACATATTTCCTCAATGTGCTGATCAAGTACGTGGCCCATGCGAGAAAGGCGTGGGAGCTAAACTTCTAAAGGCAGACAGTATGCAGATCACAAAGGTTCCTGTGTGCCACATAGGAGGGTAAGCCTGGGAGAAATGGGAAGGGACATTCTTGGATCTGAATGTTATACAAATCCCTACGCACAATAGGGGTTGCTCTGGGAATAGAGTGTGTGTCAGTGGTACACTGAAGCAAGAAGGATCAGTTAGGAGGCCACTGAATCAAACTCAGGTGAGGAAAGATGAGGGCCTGGATGATGGCTATGGCTGTGAGAACCAACAGGAAGCTACAAAAATCAAAATATGTAAAAGAGAAATCAGCGAGACTTGAAAACTGATCAGATACAGGGATGAGTGAAAATGAATAGCTTAAGATAACACTCAGGGGACTTCCCTGGCAGTCCAGTGGTTAAGATTCCACACTTCCACTGCAGGGGGCACAGGTTCGATCCCTGGTTGGGGAACTAAGATCCCACATGCCTGTGGTGTGGCCAAAAAAAAAAGATAACACTCAGATTTCTAGAATTAGGTTGCAAGGAATAAGAGTCTCTGAACTAAGAAAGGCAAGTGCATTAGAAGGTTTTGCAGGATGTTGTTGAATTCCACCTTGGATATACTGATTCTGAAGCACCTGTGGAATATCTACATGGAGGTATCCTCTAGGAATTCAGTATGAGCGTCTGGCACTTAGATGAGATTCTTGATCAGAAGCAGTGTGGTGTGATGGCCGGGGATGGAGCTTTTGGACAAACTGTCTTTGGTTTGAGTTATCACTCTAGTAATTAAAAAATGTTACCACTCTACTAATTGTCTAGGTGTATGACCTAGGCAAGTTACTTACCCTCTCTGAACCTCAGTTTTTCAATTATAAAATGAGAATAATTTCTACCTCTAGGGTTCATATATATAAAGAACAAGATAATGTGTATCAATCATGATGTACAGGTAGTTCTCAACACTTAGAACTAGAGGTTTTAATTTTGGAATCATCAGTACATAAACACAAAGGATGGACAGAATGCAGAAAAGAATATAAGGAAGAATCTGAGTAAGGACCATATCTGGGAGAGTTGATGTCATGAAGTCCTAGGGAGGATTCAACCAGGGAATCTTAGAGAATTTCAACCTGTGTCGTCTGAACTGTCAAATGGTGAAGAGCCCAGTAAGATAAAGCCTAGAAATCGTCCACTTGTGAACAACTAGAATGCTACCAGCCACCTTATGTAGAGGAGGCTCAGTGAATTGGGAAGGTACATGACGTATAGACCTGACAAGTGTTTCAAAAATAAAACATATGGGGTAAATATTAGAAGCTAATGACATTTCTTAAAAATGAAAATTGCTTTCAGTTTAAAAATGCAAAGAATCCTCTGATCCCTAGCAA
This sequence comes from Delphinapterus leucas, assembly GCF_059928025.1. NCBI lineage: Eukaryota > Metazoa > Chordata > Mammalia > Artiodactyla > Monodontidae > Delphinapterus > Delphinapterus leucas. Next base: position 15,296,711 of record NC_143130.1, on the reverse strand, counting down.
GAATAAACCTAAACAATTACTAAATATGATTTTTCCTCAAAGTTGCATTTTTCTGTAGGTTTAAAAATGGGGAAGAAAAAATAGCAGAGAAGAATCCTTGGGAAAGAGTTTAAAGTTCATTTGCCCTCCTCTATTCACGTTTACCTTTGTTAATTTCTTTTCTTTTTCTTTGTACTTTAAGAAGACTTTGTTCTTCTTTACCTCTATGTAGATAATTCAAAGGCAACTTCTGAACAGTCTGTCTAAACTTCAGAATAATATCTAGGTTATTCTTTGGTGGTCCATTATGATCCATTTTAACACAGTTTTTCCATTAATAATAAAAAACTTTTGAATTCCACAGCATTGCTTGTGGCTCCTAATTATCATTATGAATATATGCAAATGTATGCAGGATAAAGTTTTCAGTTGTCTAAAGACTTTAACTAGTTTCGTTTGCTGTGGCACCCTTTGGATATTCTACAAATTACGAACGTCATTCCCTTAAACCCAGGTGCCTCTCAATTCACCGATGTACCAGCTAACCATGAAGATAAATGTGGCTTTTTTCACCATTACAGCTCTCACAGTCCAGGGTTTAATTAGCTAATTAATTAGTTAACTAACTTTATAATGAATGAAACAGGATAATAGAAATACAGAGAAAGACTTGTATAGATTATAGAGAGGAACCTAAAATATCATATAGGTCTTTTCCCCTTCCTCTATTTTTTTTTTTGAATCCTTGATGGAGAGAGATTTGAACACGTCTTTGTTGCTGAAAAACGATCCTTGATTCCAACAGTCACCCAGATGGGTAAATCCAAGTGGAACTATAATCGCACGTTAACAGTTTAATGAATATTTTTGTTAACAATGAGCAGGGTTATCATGGATATACTGAGTGGCTTCCTGACATGTACAGCATTACGAATAGGCAGCCATAGACTTTACAACATTATATTGTCTTCTGTGCGGCAGATGAATTTGTGATTTCCTCAAAATGACAAAATGATTTATCACCTCCCATATGCGCTGCCATCCACCTGGCAGGAGTAATGTCTCCACTAGCCTGCTCCTTCCGGTGGGAAGAAACAATTTTGATGGATAAAAGACTAAACCAAGATTAAGAAAAGGGAAAAAAATTTCATCAAAAAATGGGGAGTTTTTTTTAATGCATCTTATTAGCAAGATGTGTAGCTTAACACATTTCACCAAACACAGTCATCATTCAAGCCTGTAAGTGAAGGCCTGTTTCATGTTATTTGTGCTTTGCTGATTTATGTGGTAAGCACCAGGGGAAAAAGATATAAAGGCTGTCTTTGGCTGCGACAAATGACCATTATCCATATTTCTACATAGATGAACCCAAAAGGAGAATCATATTAAATAGTGCGGTTTCTTGTTCTCACTATATTTTGGAAAGGAAACCTTTGTTGTAATAAATGGCTACATTTGTATGCTTTCACTTACTCCCAATTGCAAACAAATAACTTTCAGATGAATCTAAAATTCAATGTTCTTAAAGTAAAAAGAGGTTAGGGAACAAAGTTCCCAAAAGAAACTACCTCTGTCGTTGAATACAGTAAAAGAGAAAATGAGGCAGGATGAAAATTGAAGCTGAAAATATCCTCATACAGAGAGGAAATCAGGAAGTGACTATCAAGAGAATTAGGTGCAAGAAAGAAATGTAAAAGATAGACACAGCAGTGTGTGCTGGTCCTGAGGGCTTGAATATTTATGGACTGTTTCAGCTTCCTGCCCCACCTGCTACATGAAAGTCTTATGAAGATTTGAGGTATTTGGCTTTGGTAGAACGTAAAGAACTGCAACTTTTTTCCTGTTTATTTAACAGAAAGGAATCAGTCCTTCTCCGCTGGTAATAACTTTACAATAATCACAGAATTTATGTGAATCTAAAGACTCATTTTAAAGAACATGACGTAGTTGGTCAATATTTTGCCCTGTTGTGTGAGATAAAAATTACAAATAGTGGGAATTTGTAGACAGAATAATGCTGCAGAAGTTACAGAAACTGCACCTGAGCTCAAAAAGAAACATATGCCTCAGTTTGGGGATTTGCTGTTACAGTTCTCCCTCAGTCTCCTGGTCAAATTAATTCTAAAAATGAAATGCAAATTGAAGAATTTTTTAATTTCTGCAGTAAGACTTGGAAGGGTCTGTTTCTAGGATTTTGACCTTAGTATGCAGGAAGAGGGAAGTGATTTTATAAACCATTTATGGCCTTGATTTCTCCATATATTTACTACTCTGAGCCTGACTTTCTTCAATGTAACTATTGATGATTTGAAGATACACTTGATATCACAGAACCTACAGACCCCAAGAAGGCATGTGCGTTTGTGGAGATAAGACAATAGTTTTATCCACAATTATTCCCATTATACCTAACTGCGATAAAGTGATTGCTCTGTGAGATATATCTAGACATATGTCATACCCATTGCTGAAAATAACACCGGTAGGATAAGGCAATTTTTTAAGGTAGGTAGTGACTCTAGTAGGAAGACCTATTACCACCTTTCTGATTTCCCTTCTTACACTTTTCCACACACCTCTGCTCCACTAGAGGGCCACTTACCTTAATGGTGTGTGAACTTGATTTGAGACAGTACGGTGTCATTAAGTGTATAGAATTTAAGGTTCAGGGTGTCTGAGTTGATATCCTGACTCTGATACTAGGTGGCTGCAGGAGTTTGGACAAGTTAATTACTCTCTCTTCACTATTTTCATGTGTAAATTGCAGATTTTTACAGAACCTACTTCGTCATGTAGGTATAAAGGTTAACTAGGCTGATACTGATAGAACATCTGAAACAATGCCAAGTACATAGGTAGTGCTGGATTCTTGCAGCTATTATAATTATTTGGTAGCTTGTCACTAAGAAAAAACTCTGTCCTTTAACAGAGCTTATCAAAAATCAGAGTATCTGATGTCTTGACCTAAATATTAAACCTAATATATATTGGAGTGTCTAAGCATCCCAGGTCATTTTTACGTTTAATTATGCTAACCATTTATCATCTCATATTTGAAAAAAATATCTATAATAGATCAACTCTTTGGGAATGCTTTATTTGGTATTGTCCACAATGGCCAATATATAGCTTCTATAGTTAATATTTTTGAGACGGTAATGAAACGGATTCACCTAAAGTTCCAATTTACTATTCTATAAATAAATGTTTTTCTTTATTAGATAGAATTTAAAGTACTATTAATGACCAATTTCTTCTTGCTGAATTGCCACCATTCATTCTCTGTATTCCTTTAGCTCTTGTGACCTGGGGAACTCTGGCAATATTTCACGCATGAACTTTGTTTTTTCTGTCTGACTCAAAACTAACCTCCAGCCTCATGCATTCGTTTATCTGCAACCTCCATGTAATCTTATAAAAGCTTCCCAAATAGATAGAAAATTGGCATTCTAGGAAATGTTTCTAAGCTATATACCTGCTTTATGTGTAGCATGATGATTTCACAGCAGACAACAATGTATTCCTTAGGGTTGTCCATCAGATTGCCCAGTACTGTTCTTGACCTTGTCCTCATGAACCATTTTCCTTTGGGACTCTTCTTTGTATGACATCCTCAATCTTTTTCGCTCAGTTGGTTTTCCTCACTCTGCTTACAAACACTTGGAGTTCTATTCTATTGTGAGCTATCTCTTCAGACTTTTTAAATTTATAGGATCTAAGAGAATAGTTGCTGCTGAATCAATATATAATACTAGTATAGATATGGATCAAACAATGTTTGGCCAAAATGGTTAGTGATGTTTTTGTGTATCTCCTACCTTCCGTCACCAAATTTCTCCATTTGTACATTCAACCTGCTATCCTCATTCCCTCCCAATCTTTTCATACCTTTACGCTGTGTCTTTTGGTGTGCTGGCACAGTTGTTCAACCACCCTTGATCATCTAATCCAATCCTTTTTCTCTTTAACCTGTCTTCAACTTTTGCTTTGTTGATTGATTTGGCCTTTGCACTAATTGGATTTTTATTTTCCATTGAATTCATTCCCTTCCTCCACATCCTAACAATGTGCATTCTCCCACACAATCCTCAGACCTTTGCTTTTCTCTTTCTTGAGAATGCAGAGTTCAGGGTGGCTTCTCCAGAAAACCCAATGAAAGCATTTTCCGGTGTCCACATCCGGGACCTCTGTACTGGTGGTCCAGATACCTAGTCAAGGCGAAGCCCCACCAAGCCCCACCTTGGTGATTGAAATACCTAGTCATTTCAGTCCCCAAGAAATGACTGCAAGGACAAATGGAGAGTTGTTTTTGTTTGTTTCCTTTAGAAATAAAGGAATTAAGAGAGAGGAATCAATATTACAGATTACATACACATTTATTCAACTATCGGTTAAACATACCACTACTTTCAAAATGTACACGTCACGAATCATTAAAAACCTTCATGATCCCCCTCACTAAGAGTTTAGGTGACACTTGTCTTCTGCTATTATTGCTTGTGAGACTTCTATAAACACTCATTTCTCCATCTTTAAAATGGGATGACACTGTTTGTCTTGACTGCTTCATAGGGCTATTTTGAGAACTGGACAAAATAATGTAGATAGAGATCTTAATATTGAGGGTCAAGAGTTGTGGGCTGTGATGGCTGCAGTCCCAACTGGGTCATTTCTATGCAGTTAATTCACTTCTCTGATCTCCAATTTCCTTATATATAAATGGGAACGGGGACAGCAACTTGGACCAGAAGAGCAATAAGGGCCCTTTCAGTGCAGATTTTTACCGCCCTCTCCTATTTACCCACCATGGTACTCGGCACAGCCTCTAATTTCATACCAGTTAGTTTTTACTGTCATGTTGACCACACAACATGTGAAAAAACTCTACATGTCTCTTGGTAGTTTACCTGTATAAGTAGTCATAATTTGCTGCACTGCTTTGTTAGAGGAATGCCATTAAAAACAATCATGATTTTTTTAAAGAACAAATGAAAAATCAATTGAGCTAACTCTGGAAGACAAATGGTTTGATATCTTGTGTTTTAATCGGCAAAGCAGAAAACTGCCTGTTTGCTGAACTGACTATAACAACCACTCGTCTGTGTTTTTTCCTACTTTTTACTCTGTAGCCTTCGGTGTCATGTTAGGATAGGGAGCTCTTTCCTATCTATTTCAGTCTTTTGATATTTGCTCTGCTAGTCATTTGATTAACTTTTCATCAATATGTCAGTTGCTTTAGCCTTTATATTTCTAATAATTAGCCCTGCACACTGCATATATTAGGAGCTCAATAAAATATTTGTTTATGATAATAGCCAACATTCATAGAATGCTTAATATGTATCAAGTACAATTATAAGCACTTTGACATATATTAAGTGAGTTAAGCCCTAAGGTATAGGTGTTATTATGTTTACCTATTTTACAGATGAGGAAACTGAAGCACAAATTAAGTAATTATCTTTATCTTCTACATACTGGATGAGATTCTAAATTTATTTTCTTTATCAATAAACTATTTTTTGAAATGCCTATTTCTATATTCATTACCTCCAACATATAGTTTAATTTTAATTTTTTTAACTCTTGTTTTAAATTTCCACATACTCTTCCTTATCTTATTCCTGTTCATATTTATTTCATTTTCGTCTCTCTCCACCACTTGTCTGCTTCATAGAAGCCATTTCTTCTTACAGTAGATCATTCTCTGGATCTTTAGGATAATGTTCCCTTCACCTTTTCCTAACATAATATTTAAGGTGGCATATTTATTTTTCCTTGTGGACTGAGGTCAGTAAACAGAGTATATCAGACGCCCACATCCCCACTCCCCTTCTGCCTGGGTGATATGAAGCCCATCTCCAATCAAATGGGGGAGTTTGGTGATGGGCACAAGCCATCCCGTTTTCAGCTCTCCTTCATGGTGCTAACTGGCCCTTGGATCTGCCGACTTGATGAATGTGTTGCTGACTTGATGCTGAATTGTTTAAGATACAATGCACAGCATAGCCTGAGCTATGGGAGGATTTTCCACCTAATTCCATAGTCACCTTCTGTGACTTGAGCTGTGAGGGCTTTATCTCACAGGACATAATGTGCCCCAAAATCAGTATCTTTGGGTCATGGTACTTTCTGGGGGTTCCCTCCACTGAAAAGACATAGAGAGGTGAAAGCACACCTTGGCAGTAATAAAATGACTCCTTGTTCTCTGTTCACACAGACTAAGCTTACAATTAAAGTCTGCTTACACAAGATGTCGAAGCTTGGGTATGTTTGTTGTAATCTGCCTGAATTGTTATTTGAAGAAATTTCTCCCAGTCTCTGGCAAAAGGGGGACTCTCAATTTTAGTTTGGGATTTCTGAGTTTTCTTCTTTTAGGGGGTCATCAGAGATATCCATACAAGGAGCTATAAGCATTCAGCATAGTTTAATTCAGAATGTGTGTACTGAGTGGCCACAAAGCGCCTCTCGTCCCAGGCTGCAGGTAAAGCAGTGAACGAGACAGTCATTACTGCGGCCGTCCTGGGCCTTGGAGGCTGGGAGGGAAAAGATGCTCTTAACTAGTTATTACATGTTCGTGATGTAAAGCAGTGAAAGAGACAGTCATTACTGCGGCCATCCTGGGCCTTGGAGGCTGGGAGGGAAAAGATGCTCTTAACTAGTTATTACATGTTCGTGATGTAAAGCAGTGAAAGAGACAGTCATTACTGCGGCCATCCTGGGCCTTGGAGGCTGGGAGGGAAAAGATGCTCTTAACTAGTTATTACATGTTCGCGATGAGGGTATGAAAATGGAAGAAGAGGATACCAGGTGTATTTACCGAAGTCAGGTATCATTTCAAAATGCCCAAATTATTTTATAAGCTACCTTCCCCTTTCTCCATTTGAAAAACAGTGTTCTGTTTTTTCTTTGGTTTGCTTTGCTTTTGAGAGTTCACAGTAATTGTAATCACTTGAAAGCATCAAATATTTTCTCCCATAAGCTCCCAATCAAACAAAATAGCATACTATGAAAATAGTGGCATTAATTCTAGGTTTTTCTACTTCCCTACATTTTCCTAAAAAAGGAAACTAATTTGCTACAGTGATCATAGTTCTTTAAAGAACTGTTTTACAATTGGACTTCCTTGTTAAACTATCTTTCCTCAGGTTCTTTTCTTTCCTAGTGGGAGGAGGTGGTAGATAACATCAGTTATTCCAATGCCAGTCATTCCTAACACACTAACGATTTTTCTTTGGTAGAAAGGAAAACAAATGACAGATTGATATTAACAACAATGTACTCACAGAGAGCAAACCAAGGGAGACAGCCTCACTTTCTATGGTGAGAAACAGTGCATATACCACTGTGGTACCATGGCTGGCACCACAATGGACAAAATAGGTGCTTCAGATAGAAAATTTGAGGTTTTGAATTAACTTTCCAACCTACAGATGGATTCAATGTAACACCCATTCCTTCATTATTTCCTTTAAAAAAATGTATCTTAAAAATGTAGCATCTGTTAATACAATCACAGACTACTTTAATATGAAAGAGTATAATTAGCACACACTAAGTCCTAGGAAGAAAAAAATAATTGGGCAAGGCTTTATCATATATTTTTGCTATATACTATTCAATACCAGCACTATATTTATTTATAATTGAATTCATGTAGATTAACATTATTTAAAGGCTTGAATGGAAATTTAAGGACCTTTAAGATGAAAGTATTCATTGAGTCTCTACCTAACCTACTCTTTGCTGGAGACTAAAAAAGAACACCAAGTACATTTCAGAGTAGCAGTACTTTGCAGGAGCAAAAAAGCAAAGAGATAAATAATCCTTTTATTCATCACTTGTTATAGAACAAAATCAAACATTATTGTTGAGTTTATATAGCATCATTCTTTTTGAAGAATTCAAAATATTTTCCGACTCTGGAAACAATTATATATTCACAGCATTTGTTTTCTTTTTTGTGTGTGTGGTACGCGGGCCTCTCACTGTTGCGGCCTCTCCTGTTGCGGATCACAGGCTCCAGATGCTCAGGCTCAGCGGCCATGGCTCACGGGCCCAGCCGCTCCACGGCATGTGGGATCTTCCAGGACCAGGGCACGAACCCGAGTCCCCTGCATCGGCAGGCGGACTCTCAACCACTGCACCACCAGAGAAGCCCCCCACCTTTTTTTTTAAAGACTTTTTTTTTTTCTTTTGATGTGGACCATTTCTAAAGTTTTTATTGCATTTGTTACAATACTGCTTCTGTTTTATGGTTTTGTTTTGGCTTTTTTTTTTTTTTGGCCCTGAGACATGTGGGATCTTAGCTCCCTGACCAGGGATCAAACCCACACCCCCTGCATTGGAAAGTGAAGACTCCACCACTGGACCACCAGGGAAGTCCCCTTACAGCATTTCTGAGATTTAAAAAGTATACTGTGAGTATTTGCAGACAAAGGTTTTGAGAGTTTAAATGATTTACTCAAGGTCATCCAGTTATCCAAGGAAAGAGAAAAGTGGGGTTTTTTAATTTCCAACTGCTCAGATTTGAGCACTGTTTTGTACAGATCTGTGTACAACTTAGTAAAACATGATTCATGATTATGGTTCATCAAGGTGAAGCTTTGCCTGTCACTGAAGTCACCTCCTTCACAAAAGCAGTGAGGGTAAAGAAAGTGAGTCAAAATTACTCTGAAAACTCTCCGTGATAGCCCTTAATTTGCAGATAAGTGGCTGAGGAGATGGCTAGGTTGCTCTAGAGAAAGTCAAGGTGAAAACCCTCAGGAGGAGAGGCCTTTCTCCATCTTCCATGGCACGCTAGCCCACAGAAGAGGAGTATGATCATGGCCGGGCTCTGTGGGCCCGAGAGCAGGAAGGGCTTTCAATGGGATCTCAGAGGAGGACGCCAATGAGGAGTCTAATTTGGAAATCATTGGCTTTAAGTGTTAATTGAGTTTCAGGATGGAAGTGTCATAGCCTTCGTGTATCTCAAAGCAAACTGGTTTATTAATCTAAAGGTTTTGTATAATAACTTTTTTTTAAGTAAGCACACATCTAAGTAAGAGAAAAGATTCAATGCACAGTGTTGTATAGTTTTGAAGATTTTTCTTTTTCACTTTCATATAAAAGAGTAGTATTTTAATGTATTTATTATAGGAAAAACTTTAAATTGAGAAGTACATCAAACAGAAAACCTCAGAAATAATCAAAATTAATAGGTTGATGTACCTTTACTTTAAAATTTAAGATTATGGACTTCCCTGGTGGCGCGGTGGTTAAGAATCCACCTGCCAATGCAGGGGACATGGGTTCGTTCCCCGGTCCGGGAAGATCCCACACCCAGTGGAGCAACTAAACCCGTGAGCCACAACTGCCGAGCCTGTGCTCTAGAGCCTGAAAGCCACAACTACTGAGCCCTCGTGCCACAGCTACTGAAGCCCGCACGCCTAGAGCCCATGCTCTGCAACAAGAGAAGCCACTGCAATGAGAAGCCCGCACACCGCAACAAAGAGTAGCCCCTGCTCTCCGCAACTAGAGAAAGCCCACGCGCAGCAACAAAGACCCAAGGCAGCCAAAAATAAATAAATAAAATAAATAAATTTATTCCAAAAAAAAGATGCAGTTTAAAAAAAAAAATTACACTGTGTACTATCAGAACTCTTCTTTTTGTAATTTACATCTTATAAACTTACTTTTGCATTTCATTTCAAGAGTTATTTTAAAATAATATGAATTATTCACATATCATTGAGCATAAGCCTTAATTCAAAGGCCATTACCTGGAGTCTTGGTAGATAAACAGACACCTATTTAGGGTTGATTGTGTTCATTCTTTTCCTCCTGCAAGACATCGCATCCTCTTAAACTACTGAATGGAGCAGCTACCCTGAGCCCTACTAAAACTTAGGCATTTAGGGCCTTAGCTTAAACGTTAGTATTTCTACATTTTTCTTCCTAGGTCATTTATTATGGCCAAGGATTTTCAATCTCATTTTGTAAGATATATTTGCTAACCTAACTCAATGCCCCACCTCTGTCCATTTTCCCAGACTCTTTCCTTCTGTCCCCCGGTCTCTAGATGTACAGTCAGCAAAATGTCCCGTAGCCTCAACAACTTCACCTCCTGGCCACCAGGAAAAACAGGCTGTGCCTTGAGAACTCTGCCCTCTGCCTGTGCTGTTTGCCGCTCCTCGTTGCTGCCAGCATCTGCCTTCCCACCTTTGATTGTGGCTTTCAGCTGTGTGGGTTGCCAGTCCTGTAATCATTCTTAGTGGCCTAAGGGTCAGTGAGTTTATCTTCAGAATACTCTCGGTCCTTTCAATTCTCTGACTTCTCCCCAATTCGCTTTCCTTCTACACTTGCAGATCTCTTCCTTCTTATGGGCACATCCTGGACACTGTCACCACCGACAGCTTCATTATTTAGCTTTCAAATAACACTGTTTCTGACTAATACTTCCAGACTACATAATCTACCTAATATATTCACTACAGTATTCTTTGTTCTTATTTAGATTCCCAAACCATTGACTCCAAACTAGTTTTTACATTCTTCCTCATCTTCCTCGTGTCTTTACTTGCATTCTTACCAAAGTTAAATTCTATGGTCCATTATTAAAAGTATTCTCTTGGTAATATTGTCAACTCCTTTTCACCATTTCTCTCTGAATTATTTATTGGGAAAAACTCCGCTTCTAAATGTACCTAACTACCTGTCCTTTCTGTGAATACACCAGGGCAGCTAAATGTAGAGGAAGAAAATTATCAAAGCTAGTAGGTCGTGCATATATGTTTACCCCCATCTCTTTTTTTTTTTTTTTTTTTTTTTTTTTGCGGTACGCAGGCCTCTCACTGTTGTGGCCTCTCCCATTGCGGAGCACAGGCTCCGGACGCACAGGCTCAGCGGCCATGGCTCATGGGCCCAGCTGCTCCGCGGCACGTGGGATCTTCCCGCACCGCGGCACGAACCCGAGTCCCTTGCATCGGCAGGCGGACTCTCAACCACTGCGCCACCAGGGAAGCCCTACCCCCATCTCTTTTCCAGACTCACCAAAATAACAACAACAAAGAATAAAAGCCATATAAATCCACAAGGATGAGGCAGTGATGAATAGGCAACAAAAGATCATTTTAAAAGGGAAACATAGGTGAAGGATGACTTATCTGAGTGGAACAAGCTGAAGCCTAAGCACCTGCAGAAGGGGCTTCCAATGAGGCATAAGTGCATTCACCCCATAGACACCCAACAGGGCCCAACAGTTGGAGGACTGAGTACCTCAATGGCAGAATGGAGCATTACGTTGGAAAATAACTTGTTGAAAGCCCGTAAGGAGTTGTTAGATATCCAAGCCCCAGCTGTGCCCACCCATTCAGGAGATGTATTCTCTGGAGAAATTGTGTCACCGTGGATGCAAGAGGAGCAGGTTCAGCAGAGAACAGCCATGAGCTTCTGCTTCCAGAATTGCCAGTTTGCATTTTTAATGATGAAAACCTTGTTTTTCTTTTCCTTTTCCTTCACAGCCCCCAAAACTCCGGCAGTTAACTTTATATCTTCCCCATGCCAAACTTCCGCCACCACCACACAGTGAAAGACTGAAGTCTCTCTCAGTTGAGAGGCTAAATGACACCAGAATAAAGACGTACAAATTCTATAATCGGGCAGTGCCAAGAAAAGGAGGCTTATTGCCTTAAAATGCAGCCCATTAGTCAACCAGTTCAGCCCATGCCAGAGACCCAGTGATCATCTTTTCAGGGCTTTACTCTTAACACCTAGAAAGCTAAGAAGAACCAAATGTAGAGGAAAGATGCTAATATAAAAGACAGATAAAACTAATAAATCAAAAGATTCAAGCAGAAAAATGGAATTCATATGAAACAGAAACAGTGTGGGGAATCTAAAGAAAAACGTTTAATTCTGTTTAATGTGCTCAGAGAGTTAGGAAATATATTATACCCGGTGTCTATAAAAATTAGAGAAAAAAGAGCCTAAAGAAATCTAAAGTATCTCTCAGAATTTTAAAACATTAATAAAAATGTTGGCAGGTAAAGGCAGAGAATTCTCCTAAAAAGTAGAATATAAAGACAAAGAACATATGTGATAAAAATAAGAAAATTTAAGGATCAATTCAGAAGGTTAGTATCTAAAAAGTAAGAGTTTCAGAAAGAAAGAACAGAGAAAATAAAGTAGGAAGAGAATTGTGAAAGAAATAATGCAAAAACTTCCCCAGACTGATGAAGTGTCAGGTACAGTGAGTGAAAAAAGAACCCTACAAAGACTGTCCATGGGGGAAGTTCAGAAAACCTGGGAATGACAGCACTCTCCATGAATGTAACAGTTCACATACAAAGAATGAGGGATAATCCGAGAAACACTGGAAACTAGAAGAGAATGGAGGGAAGACGATACATCTTCTGGCTTATTTATTAGATAACATGATTTTCAAAACTGAGTTCCAAACTAAAAATTGAATATGAGTGTTGTATTTCAAACAAAAGATCTCAAAAAGTGAACATCCCAGGCTTTGCTGGTGGCGCAGTCGTTGGGAGTCCGCCTGCCGATGCAGGGGACACGGGTTTGAGCCCCGGTCCGGGAAGATCCCACATGCCCCAGAGCGGCTGGGCCCGTGAGCCATGGCCACTGAGCCTGCGCGTCCGGAGCCTGTTCTCCGCAATGGGAGAGGCCACAACAGTGAGAGGCCCGAGTACCGAAAAAAAAAAAAAAAAAAGAACATCCCACCTAGTCTGTGCCCTAACAAAATGAAGGAGGAAACTGAGGAAGAGGAGGAAATGGGATCCAGGACACCGGGGTGATGTTCAAGAGAAGTCCCAGAAAAGTCCCTGGAAAGCAGGTCTAGAGAATAAGCAGTCCAGGTTGGCCCAAAGAATCAACCCAAAGGGGACTTCGGAAGTCTCCAAAAGAAATAGTGTCTTAATAGTCTGTCTGATATTTTAATCTAGTGGAAAATTGTATTAAGAAGTTGTTGGAGAGTTTAAGAATCAGCCATAAAGCCTAGAAAACTTAGCAAATTAAAATAAATTGGATAATTAGCTCCAGGAAAAAAGCAAAAAATCAAAAAAAGTAAACAGATGGTTAATTTTCGTACACTATTGGCTTAGCAGTTAACAGCAATATTTATGTAGTAATAATATTATAAACTCTGAATATGGATTTAATTATATGGAATGGTGGAGGGAGGGCTCTAAGAGGCAGTGAGTAAGGAGCTGCTGGTTTTATAACACAGTGAAATTTTTAGCTATAACAATAAAATAGATAAATCAAAACCACCACATATGTGTATCATTAATAAAAATAGAGCTTCACACTAGAAGAAACAGTTAAGGAGATTGAAAGTATTTGTCTTAGAAGCTTAAGACTTTTAGTGCAACTTGAGTTTTTGAACCATATGCATGCAATACTGTAATGAAAATATAAATATAACAAAGTCCCCCGGATCACACACACACACACACACACAAACCCTAACCGTAACCCTAACTGTTTGAGGTCATATTTATGACCTCAAATGAGCACTCAGCACTGCTTGAACATGCTGTTATATGTTTCTAGATTGAGTGCTTTTTGAGTCAGAAATTACTCCAGTTTCATGCATTTTCCTCTCTTCCTCAAGCCCCCCACCCCAAAGTACCATCACTGCCAATTAATTACCCTCAAATTTCTTTATAAGATGTGTTAGCAGAGAACTCCCAAGTCTTTCCATCAGCAAATGACCCATTCTTATCCATATCCTATCTCAGAAAAGACCCTGTTCCCCATGGGCTCTGGAGCCCATTCCTTCTCACACCCCAAGAATTTCATCACCCCCTCTCTCTTTATCAGACAGCAACCTCTCCATATCTACTGAATTATCAACAAACATGCTCTCTAGCTATACCCTTAAAATAAAGAAGACAACACAGCCCTCACTTGTTCCCACTTGCTATTCCAGCTCCCAATAAATCCATCTTATCCTCTTCAAAGTATTGTCCACGCTCAGTGTCTCCAACTTGGTCCTTCCATTGGCACTGCAACCTCTCTAATTCCACCATAAACGTAGTTACTGATGTATTTGCTTATTGTCTTTCTCTACATCCCCCTCCCTCGATAAAATGTACACTTTGTGAGGGCAGGACTTTGGCTTTTATGCTGCTATCCCAACACTTTGGGCATAGCACCTGGCCCTCAATAAATATCTTCAAACAAATGAATTAAGTATCAAATCTTTGTTTCAAAACAACACAATGATTTTTTAAAAGATGTTTTAGTGCATAATATATAGTACACAATATTGGACATACAGCGTGACAATTACTTGAATACTTTAAAAAAAACATTTGATTTAATACAAATATGCAATGCAAATCAAGTGAAAAGACATACTTAATTATTTTGCACTAATCTATGTTTATATTATATATATATATAAATATAACATCCTACAAAAATAGTTAAATATTTAGTAACATAATCACAACCAATACATGCTACATGTCAGTTCTAATTGCTTAAAAATTCCATTTTTAGTGCATGTTTATTTCCTTGCAAATGTAGTAAGGTGCTCAGAAATCATTTAAACTATATATACAGTTTTTAAATTTAACGGGAAATGCTTATTGCTCTGTAGATGGGGTGTCACAAAATCGTCTAATATCGGGATTTATTGTAACAGAAACTGCTGAAACCTAAGGAGAGATGAGGCAACATCTCTTTGGTAAAGATCCGTCAGCATCACCAGCTTGTTCTTGCCCTGACTTTTTCTTTTTTCCAATTTCTTTCTCCTGCTATGTACCTAGAGTATCCCAAGCCAGGTGGTTAACGACCTATTATCCTTAAAATTTATGAGATTTTCACAAGGTGAAATAGCCTCTAACAGAGTCATTTTTCTTCCGTTGCCAGCTGCACCACCCTATTCTTATTCAGAGATTCTGCCCACAGAGGTAGTCATCCAGAGCTCCATCCTCACCAGGTGTTACACATGAAGGGCCATCATTCTTCATTATGTCTAAGGGTGTGAAGTTTTAAGAGATCATCACATACTCTAACAACAAAGATATATAAACAATGGAAATATATGTGTTTGTGTAATAATTTTTTTCTGTATTGTATTTGGGGATTTTTGCACATCTTTGAGTGAGATCGATCTATGATTTTGTGGGTGTGCTATACTTGATTTATGTAGCAGAGATATGTAACTTTATGGAACAAATTAGTTAACCTTTCTTTTTCATATGTTTAGAAAGGAATTCGAAGGGAATTAGAAATTTTATAAATTTCTAATTACAAATCTTATAAAGAAATTTGAGGGTAAGTAATTGGCAGAGATACTTAGCTAGGAATTATCTGTTTATTAAACATTTGAGAGAATTCACCAGTAAATTGATCTAAACCAGGAAATATGTTAGGAGATTTTTCATTAATAACAAAACGGTTCTATTGTTATTATCCATTTTCTATGTTTAGAAGAGTTTATATAACATGAGGATTATTTATTCATTAACAACTTGAGAAAATTCATCAGTATAGTGATTTAGAGATAGAAACTCTATTGAAAGGAACCTGTGGATAATTTAGAACAATAGGTTCTTCTACTATTTTTACTTCTCTCTCACAGGGTCCTCTGCTTCTTGTACAGATTGATTTGCCTTTTACCCATGAGTTAAAAAATCTTACAGCACAATGTACTCTTATATTCAGATTGTTGGTAATTTATTTAGGATTTTGGCATCTATAAGTGACATTGCTCCCAGGTTTTCTTCTGTGCATAATATTTTTTGAGGTTCTGTTACCAGACAAGCATTAGATCTCTGAAGTAAATTGGGTAGCTTTTTATTCTCTGAAACGGCACATAAAGCATGAGAATTACCTTTTCTAGAAACTTGGAGAGGACAAAGCAGCCAAATAGCCTGGTCTTGAAGCAGTTTTTAAGGCTTTTTCAATATCATATGTGTTATTGAACTACTCTAGATTTCTACTGCTTACATTAATTATATAATTTATAGTATCCTTGCAAAATCATTCATTTCGTTGAGGTTTTCAAGTTTCTGTTTATAGAGCTTAGTATATAAATATGTATGTGTATACATATAATACATAAATAAATTTATTTTATATACATTATATATAATCTATATATATTTACATATTAACATTTACACTTACAAATATATGTTAAATATACATACATGTATAATATATACGCTTGTGTGTGCATGTGTGCATTAAATTTGAATAGTAACAAGTGCAATGAAGAAAAATCATTAGGGTAAACAGGTTGCTAGGAAGGGACGGGGAAGGGATGATGGCAGTGATGTATTTTAGATAAACTTGCTGATTAAGGCCTCTCTGAGAAGGTGTAATTTGAGTCAAGATCACAATTCCGTGGAAGTTCAAGCTATTCCAAGATTTGGGCACACTACTTAACTGTCAGGAAAAGCAGAAAACAGGAAGTCCCCGAGGCAAGAACAAGCTTAGTGTGTTTAGGGAAGAGCATTACCAGACAACATGTGGTCTAATAGATTACAATGCACCTAGAACAAGGCCTAGCATACAGAAGGTGTTCAATAATTACTCACTGAACAAAGAGTGCAGGGTTTAGACTTTTTTCTCAGTTGACTGGAAAGTCATTAGAAGATTCTTTGTTTTGTACTGAGCAAGTAGAGGGCCTTGTTACTTCACCAAAAGGTCAAAGTGAGTCCTAAACACCCGTGGATTCTCACCCTGGGCTTTGTGAGTACTCTGGTTAGTGGACGTTCCTTCCAGAGGCTGACAATTCATTGTTTGTTCTTTCTAATTTTCAGCCTTACCATCTTGTGTGTTTTCGTATGTATTTCAGTGCACATATATTCAATGAAGGAGAGAAAACAAGAAGAAAGACTTGCTGGAATTAAGTCACAATCTATGTGTTAAAGGAAAATTCTTTCACACTTCATAGGATGACAGGAGAAAAAGTTCAGAAACCTATTTCTTGCTAGTTTACGCTCCACAGCAAAAACTTAATGCCTTTATCATCTTTATCTTAGAACAAGACTGGTTTCTATTGACTTGCAGCCATTTTCAGTTGCCCAGTTTGTGAATTATTTAGTTTCTTTGCTATTCTTTCCCCCTTCCATCCAACTCCAGGGAAATAATACTTCATAACAGTTGAGAAAAAAAGCAGACGTGAGAAGCTCAAAACATCAATTTTGGGAGTTTTCTGGGGGTTTTTAGTGTCACATCAGCTATCTGTATGAGCAAAAGGGGAAAAGAAGGACAATTTTTATCTGCTTTATTTCTTCTCTGAAGTAGTTAAAGTTGTTTCTATTGTAATAATTTGAAATAACATGAATGTGCCTCCTCCCTACCTTTGCAATTCTGTGCAACTTGACTACCAATCCAAGTGGACGTTGCAGTAAAAGCCACACAGGAGCATGTGATTTGTATTTTCAAGTAATCATCCCCTAAGGACAAAATGTGATCATATATACGCTGCTTTTTTGTTAGGAAATGGAATATAGTAAGAATTTTATAAATATTCATATGGTGCGATGACAAGAACATAGGTGAAGCAGTTTCGAGAACCTGAATTCTAGCCCCATTAGGGGCTACCTCAATCATCCCACTCCCCTTCTTCTGGCACAGGCTCAGCCTAGGGATCAGAAAGCACTCGGTCTGAGCTGATGCTTTCATGCAAAGTTGGGATGGCACTACTTTCTCCCCCTTGGAGTACTTCCGATGGGTAGAAACCACAGAGGATGGGGCGGGGCGGGATGGGGGGTAGAAATGTTCATCACAGGCAGCGAGCATCCTGAACACCTGCTCTTCCTTCCCCTCCCTGTATAACTGGCTCAAGAGCCTCCAGGCATATTCAGATGTAAAAATGCTTTTTAAATGGCATAATTAATAAGTCATGAAAATAGAAGCTGTGGCAATGTCTTTTCACTGCTCCCTAAGTCTTACTGTTGCTCAGGCAGGGATGGAGACAGGGCAGTTGTCAGATGCCAGCTCCCTGGAGGGCCAGTATGTTGGGTCAGGGAATGGTCAGGACCATGATTTACACCAGAAAGCAAGAGGCTGGGTATCAAAGAGCCTGACATAGATAACACTTTACAGTTAGCAATGTACTTTCACATGCATTGTTTTATTTAATTCTCCTACACATCTTGTTAGGTGAGTTGTAATTCTTACTGTTTATAAATAGGAAACTGAAGTGATTTGACTCTCCTAAAGCCACATAGCTGGAAAGTGGCAGAGTCTAGCCTGAAACCCAGGTGCCCTGACTCTCACCACTTACTCTTTTCCCAGCTCTACATCTGCCTCCCCTACACCTAGATGTTTCCAGGGTAAAGCTTAATGTGATAAATGGGAGTTTTCAGACCATGAGGATCACGAATATCTCCACTGTTTCTCTCCTAACATACAAAACTTGCGAGGTTGACTGCTATTATAAACAACTATATTCCAACTTTAGGAAGACCATGGGAAGCAAAACCACGTAGTGAACAGAGCACCACGCGAGAGCCAAAGAGATGTAGTTTAAAGTCTAGTTCAGAGTGTACCTCTGGTGACTTACTGCTCAACCACTCTGGGCCTTTATTTCCTCAACTATGAAATGGGGAAATAACTCTTATCTTGTAACATTAGTGTTCCACAAGTAATACATTAAAGCATTTAGAATATTGTTTAGCACACAGCAGGTGTTCAGTTCAGTCTCTATGGGGCTTAGTATATTGTAGTTTTCTGAAGCATGAATGTCATTGTAGGATGACCTTGGTTTCTATAAACAAAAATGATATTCATGGGCTTCCCTGGTGGCGCAGTGGTTGAGAGTCCGCCTGCCGATGCAGGGGACGCGGGTTCGTGCCCTGGTCCGGGAGGATCCCACATGCCGCGGAGCGGCTGGGCCCGTGAGCCATGGCCGCTGAGCCTGCGCGTCCGGAGCCTGTGGTCCGCAATGGGAGAGGCCATGACAGTGAGAGGCCCGCGTACCGCAAAAAAAAAAAAAATGGTATTCATGATTTTAATAATCATAACGTGTTGCTGTAAACATGCCTAATAAAAAGAAAAACAAGTCTGCTGCTCTAATGATAAATGATAAATCTAATCTGGACTATATTCAAACTGCATGCTCCTTCTGAAGGGATTTTCCTTCTACAGGCATAAAAAACTATAAAATTAGAGTAAGTATGGCTGAAAAAATATACTGCAGTAAAGAATTGGGAAATCTAGAGGTTAGTTTAGCATCCCATTAATAATCTGAATATAATTCAAACTTATCTCTCGAAATCCCATCAGTCATAGATGATTTCTGTATACTTAGATGACCATTTTTCTCTGAAACATTATGTTTATACATTATATATATGTTTATATATTATACATTATATATATTATGTATAATCATACATAAATGTGTAATGCTTTGGAATAAATATAACTTAATATATCACCTGTTCCATTCATGTCTAGTTGAGATTGCACATTTTTTCACTTTCTGGCTCTGGAAAAATAGATTCTTGAAGCTATTGTTTTCATCTTCTTCTTTAGCACTTTTCTTTACCTTTCTTATACTTCATATATTTTATTTTCTGCTTTGTCTCTTATTTATTTTTAAATGTGTTTTTTATCTCCCAAGTTTATGCTCCTACAAATTCTCAAGCATGTCTTGCCCATCCTTTTTATATCTAGCAGACTACCTTGTACATAGTAGACATTCAATAAATATTTTATGAATAAGGGATTATTGATTTAATGAGGAGAACTTCAGGGATCAAAATGAAAGAGTAGGAAAACTGGTTTTGTGTGTGTGCTCATAATAGAAGACCAACTCAAACTGGCTCAAACAATTAAAGAATTTATTGACTCATGTATCTAAAACGTCTAAACCCAGAGCAGGCTTGAAACAGGAATGGATTGGAAAGTTTTCAATGCCATTAAGGTTGTTCCTCCATTTCTCCATGATTTCCTAGGCTTGTCTTCCTGTTTGTTTTAGCCTCAGGCTTGCTTTTGTAGCAGAATGGTAGCTCCACAGGGCTAAACTCTTCCTTTTTCACCTCAGAGTTGGGCAGAGGATATTTCTTACCACAAATATCCATCAATATGTACCCACTGGTGACAAAATTCTTACTGGACAAACTTATGTCCATGTCTCTCTATGAACCAATCACTGTTGATTAGGAATGCATTGGACAGGGTCCTGAGGCAAAAGGCTACACCAAGGAAAATGAGATTAACTCTAGAGGTCAGGTTGTGGTTCCCTCCCAACCAAACCATAGACATGCTTATGATTTGGTGGAGGGAAGGGAAGGAGTGTGGGTGGTTAAATGAATCTGGGAGATAATTACGTGGTAGTGTGAACTTCCACCATTCTAAAAATAAGGCTGAAATTCTCCAGTGTTATACTTACACTCATCAGGTATATGAAATAAGTGATAAAACACACAGCCTCAGATTAGATCAGAATAAATCAAATTTTCCTCAAAAGCTTTTACTTATGGGTGCTTTCTGAATAAAAACAAGTCATTTTCTTCCCTTTTGTCAAGTTATCAGTTAATTTTTTTCATTAAACCGATTCTTATGACTCATTATGAAAAAGAAGACCTCCAACATAATTTCATCACATCTAACATTTCTTTCTTCTTGACATTAAAACAAAACGAACATGCATTCTAATTTAGACTGAGGTTATCCTAGTCTTTAGCACAAATATTATAAAATGTTTATCGTTCTTATGGATCCCTTTGGATTGCACAATAGGTGGAATCACCATTGCATTCGATCTCGTTTAATCATAAACTAGCTAAAACATTACCTAAAAAGGGCTATCTAGTCCTTAATTGTCAAGCAAATAAGGTGACTCTCATTGCCCCATTCTTTTAGGGACCTCACTCTTGGCACCAATTATGCAGCACTCCCCACACCCACCGGACTCTAACAGCCACCCAGCTGTGCCTGGAATGGCCACTGGGACTGGTCTCCTCTGGTTGGCTGGCGTCCGCTTAGCCAAAGCACACCCAGTTCTTCCCAATATCTCATCCACTTACCCTATCTGATCTCTCCCCACAAGAGCCTTCGCCCTTCACCCCCAACAACTATAATATTACCCAACACGCTACTACTAAAAACAACAATCTTTGCATTATCTCTTCAGGAAAAGTCAGTCTCTTATTTTTCCTTTGGTATGCTAATATTGCTGATTTGCTAAGGAGAAATAAATAGTTGAGTGAAATATCTACGCTTCCCTACCCAGATTGCCTGTGAAAAGTAATAGAGAAGATGACTAGCCTTTTCTTTTTAAAACGTCTCAATGATCTTTAATAGAGATCTGTGGTCACCTTGGAGGAGATAAGTCCCGCAAACTGTAGGGCAGACAGGACAGGATACTCAATTTTCACTTCTAGCTTGCAGTCCTCAGGGAGATGGGACCAGAGAAATTCCTTTCACTGCCATTACTCAAAGCGAAAGGAACTTCAGCATGCCAATTCTAGCATACCATCACTACAGGTCTCCGTGTTCCAAGACAAAGATTGAGGACCCACCCCATTCAGGAAGATTTTAAGGGAGTCCAGGTAAAATGTGAAGGACTTACATGCAGATTCACATTACCAACCTGAGAACTGATAAGGAATACATATTACGGTTTACGAGAATAAAAAACAAATACTCCAATCTTAAACATTCTAATTTATTTTAATTTGAATGTCAGAGGCATCAAAAAGAATCAAATTATCTTAAATTTCTACTTTTTAAAGAGTATTTACTAAGGAAAGAAGACATTCTTATGGGCCTCCTTGAACCACTAAGGTTTTTTTTTTTTTTTTTTTTTTATCAAAGAGCAAAGGGAAGGGAGAACAGAAAGTTTAGTTGGTTAACAAATGAGATCTCGTGTTAATCTTATTTTATTTTACTTTTTTACATCTTTATTGGAGTATAATTGCTTTACAGTGGTGTGTTTCTGCTTTATAACAAAGTGAATCCGTTATACATATACATATGTTCCCATATCTCTTCCCTCTTACGTCTCCCTCCTCCCACCCTCCCAATCCCACCCCTCTAGGTGGTCACTAAGCACCGAGCTGATCTCCCTGTGCTATGCGGCTGCTTCCCACTAGCTAGCTGTTTTACGTTTGGTAGTGTATATATGTCCGTGCTACTGTCTCGCTTTGTCACAGCTTACCCTTCCCCCTCCCCATATCCTCAAGTCCATTCTCTAGTAGGTCTCTCTCTTTATTCCTGTCTTACCCCTAGGTTCTTCATGACATTTTTTTTCTTAAATTCCATATATATGTGTTAGAATATGGTATTTGTCTTTCTCTTTCTGACTTAACTTCACTCTGTATGACAGACTCTAGGTCCATCCACCTCATTACAAATAGATCAATTTCATTTCTTTTTATGGCTGAGTAATATTCCATTGTATATATGTGCCACATCTTCTTTATCCATTCATCTGTCGATGGACACTTAGGTTGTTTCCATCTCCTGGCTATTGTAAATAGAGCTGCAATGAACATTTTGGTACATGACTTTTTGAATTATGGTTTTCTCAGGGTATATGCCCAGTAGAGGGATTGCTGGGTCATATGGCAGTTCTATTTGTAGTTTTTTAAGAAACCTCCATACTGTTCTCCATAGTGGCTGTACCAATTTGCATTCCCACCAGCACTGCAAGAGTGTTCCCTTTTCTCCACACCCTCTCCAGCATTTATTGTTTCTAGATTTTTTGATGATGGCCATTCTGACTGGTGTGAGATGATATCTCATTGTAGTTTTGATTTGCATTTCCCTAATGATTAATGATGTTGAGCATTCTTTCATGTGTTTGTTGGCAGTCTGTATATCTTCTTTGGAGACACTAAGCTTTTTATATTTAGAGAATCTATTGCTTTTTTGAAGAAATTGCTATTGGTCATTCAGATTTTCAAATTCAAAAGAGAGACTGAGAAAAAAAAATATTAACTGTGTGCTGAAGAAGCATTGCTTCTAACACACCACTTTTAAGCACACACATTCAAAAGCTAGTTTTTAATCCTATTTTACAGCATGTACCATGAATTTGGCAGGAAATTCAACCAAACCCTTGTTAACTTGTATCCTGTTATTTCTGGTAGACAAGAATGTATACCTAAGCTTTCACACTCATATGCAAACACATTCCACCAGAGAAATTCTGGCACATTCACTGCTTAGAAATAAACCTCGTCTCCCTTTGAGGCACAAACTAGTCTCCAATTCTGAACTTTCTGAAGGCCATCCGTAACAGAGGACATGTCCCTAGTGTTACAAGTTTCATCACGTATGTCGCTAAACATAGCAGAGGTAGTGAAATCCTCTAGGACTGATGGTATATCCAATTTGATCCTTAACCTGATTCCAAATCCATGAACTTGAAGGATCATCCCCTTGTAACGAGAAATAAAAATACTCTCTGATTTATACTTATGTTAATCTATAATTTGAATATTCTCTATTGGTATCTGAAAGAACTGAAATCCATTCACTGTTGAAAAATGTGTAGCTTTTGAGTTTGAGACAAATGAAAAAGTAAAGTAATATTGGACACTGGTGAAAAGTGAAGTCAATTTTTGAAAGCAAGAAATTAGCCTTGCTCTCACCTTATAGATAAAGAAATCAAGTCCCCACCTTACAGATAAAGTTAAGAAGGGAATAAATATTTTTAAAAAATCATCTTACACAATAATGTGAAAAGAATACAATTTAATTATCTTTTTGCTTTGGTTTACCATTTTTGGTTTCGTATCAAAGTCACCCACATTCCTGGTATCTCATTGTTTATTGACATTCATCATTTTATCCCATGACAATACCGCTAACATATGTTTCCACTTCCTTTTTTGCCAACTATTACATTTTATCTCATTTCCAGATGTGGACAAGGATGGAAGGGAAATCGTTGCCATGTCAAGGTTAACCCTCCCATTGCTGATTTCACGGACACTCAGAACAGTAGGTTACATTGTGCCCATAGTCACTTGAGTTTTGGAGTCTCTAATATTTTTCACTGAATATTTACATTTTTCATTGGTTTGAAATTGCAGATATATGGACCCTCCTGGGTATTGGATTAGCTTTCCTGACGACTCATATAACAGTAGCGGTCTTGTGTTTTCTTGCCAAGAGAAAAGTACCAGTAAGGTAAGTGATGCCTTTGATTGCTGTGGCAGACCGATTTTCTGAAACATTTCATTTGCTATATTTTCCTTTCAGCCCATATTACATACTGGCAACTTTAGTTTTCCATACTTTATGGATTTATTTTTCTGAGTAGAAAGCAAGAGCTACTTAATGATAATCACTCTTGTTTTAAATAAAAAGCATTAAGTTTACTTTTCCAATTCTGTTAGGAACATTTTTGATGACACCAGAAAACAGAATCTGACATTCTCCCCAAATTAAAAAGGCATGAGGCGCTGGAGGTCCCACTTTCTGGTAGTGCCCGGGGAAGGCAGCAGAACTGCCAAAGGGATCCTTTCTTGACTTGCTTAGGGAGGCTGGCTCTAAGCACCAGTGTTCCAGACCAAGACTCCCATGTTCTAGGCAACATACAGAACAGAGGCCAAGAGCTGCTGCAGCTGGAGGACCTCTGTGGGCTGGGCTCATGCATAACTAAGACCTCACAACCTACAGTGCCCTTCAGGACCCTGGGGCTTCCTACCCAATACCCATCTTCCCATCACCTGTGTGGGAAACACATCACCCCAATAATGAAAGCGATTGACTTTCCCATAAACTGAACAAGGTAAGGGCTCAGAATAAGATTTAATGAAATATTTTAATGGATCTTTATTGGAGTATAACTGCTTCACAATACTGTGTTAGTTTCTGTTGTACAACAAAATGAATCAGCCATATGCATACATATACCCCCATATCCCCTCCCTCTCGAGCCTCCCTCCCACCCTCCCTATCCCACGTCTCTAGGTCATTGCAAAGCACCGAGCTGACTCCCTGTGCTATGCGGCTGCTTTCCACTAGCTAGCTATTTTACATTTGGTAGTGTATATATGTAAATGCCACTCCCTCACTTCATCCCAGCTTACCCTTCCCCTTCCCTGTGTCCTCAAGTCCATTCTCTACATCTGCATCTTTATTCCTGTCCTGCCCCTAGGTTCATCAGTACCATTTTTTTTCTTTTTTTTTTTTTTAGATTCCATATATATGTGTTAGCATACGGTATTTGTTTTTCTCCTACTGACTTACTTCACTCTGTATTGCAGACTCTAGGTCCATCCACCTCGCTACAAATAACTCAATTTCGTTTCTTTTTATGGCTGAGTAATATTCCATTGTATATATGTGCCACATCTTCTTTATCAATTCATCTGTCGATGGACACTTAGGTTGCTTCCATGTCCTGGCTATTGGAAATAGTCCTGCAATGAACATTGTGGTACATGACCCTTTTTGAATTATGGTTTTCTCAGGGTATATGCCCAGTAGTGGGATGGCTGGGTCATATGGTAGTTCTATTTTTAGTTGTTTAAGGAACCTCCATACTGTTCTCCATAGTCGTTGTGTCAATTTACATTCCCACCAACAGTGCAGGAGGGTTCCTTTCTCACCCCACCCTTTCCAGTATTTATGGTTTCTAGATTTTTTGATAATGGCCGTTCTGACTGGTGTGAGGTGATACCTCATTGTAGTTTTGATTTGCATTTCTCTAATAATTAGTGATGTTGAGCATCTTTTCATGTGCATGTTGGCCATCTGCATGTCTTCTTTGGTGAAATGTCTATTTAGGTCTTCCGCCCATTTTTTAATTGAATTGTTTTTTTGATATTGAGCTCCATGAGCTCTTTGTATATTTTGGAGATTAATCCTTTGTCCATTGTTTCATTTGCAAATATTTTCTCCCATTCTGAGGGTTGTCTTTTCATCTTGTTTATGGTTTCCTTTTCTGTGCAAAAGCTTTGAAGTTTCATTAGGTCCCATTTGTTTATTTTTGTTTTTATTTCCATTACTCTAGGAGGTGGGTCAAAAAAGATCTTGCTGTGGCTTATGTCAAAGAGTGTTTTTCCTGTGTTTTCCTCTAAGAGTTTTACAGTGTCTGGCCTAACATTTAGGTCTTTAATCCATTTTGAGTTTATTTTTGTGTATGGTGTTAGGGAGTGTTCTAATTTCATTCTTTTACATGTAGCTGTCCAGTTTTCCCAGCACCACTTATTGAAGAGGCTGTTTTTTCTCCATCGTATGTTCTTGCCTCCTTTAAATGAATCATCTCTTGCACACCTGAGTTTGTGGTCAGAGATTTAGATTTGCTGCAAATCTCTGTGTCATAGAGCACTGGATAACTGCATTTTCATTGGTGCCAACTTGTATGCGCCTCCCCCTTGAATTCTCCTCAGATGCCCAGTCTGCAATCATGTTAATTAGCAGACACCAATCTTGATATCATCAATTAAGGCAAATTTATTATAAAATGATAATGTTTGTTAGAAAAACACATACGACATTTTAATCCATTACTATTAAGAAGATCTTACCCAACTATTAATTCTTTTTTTAATTTATTTTTGGCTGCATTGGGTCTTCATTGCTGCACGTGGGTTTTCTCTAGTTGTGGTGAGCAGTGGCTACTCTTTGTTGTGGTGTGTGGGCTTCTCATTGCGGTGGCTTCTCTTGTTGTGGAGCACAGGCCCTAGAATGCACGGGCTTCAGTAGTTGCTGTGTGTGGGCTCAGTAGTTGTGACCCACGGGCTCTAGAGAGCAGGCTCAGTAGTTGTGGCACACTGGGCTTAGTTGCGCCAAGGCACATGGGATCTTCCAGGACCAAGGATTGAACCCGTGTCCCCTGCATTAGCAGGCGGATTCTTAACCACTGCGCCCCCAGGGAAGTCCCCTATTAATTCTTTGGTTGTTTCTTATGTGCCTAAAATATGTCAGACAATTTGGATACAAATATGAATGAAAATCAGTCTGGACTTAACGTAGTGGGGAAAGACAGAAACAAAGCTACTAAGTGAAATGCTGGTTTTGTGCTAGGAAATACATGTATTAGTCAGCGTTCTCCAGAGAAACAGAAAGATAAGATAGATAGATAGATAGATAGATAGATAGAAAGATAGCTAGCTAGTTAGATATCCTATTGTTTCTCTCTTTCTCTCTGTGTATATATATATCTTTAAATATCAAATACATAATATATATTTAATGTATAAACGTAATATATTATACAATATATATCATTAATACATTGGTAATTATTATATAACTATTGTTATATTGCTATATTGTCTTATCATGTTTAAATATATCAGTATATAATATATAATATATAAAGATATCTCAAATTAACATATATCTCTATATAAAGAATTAGATATTCATATATTACATTATGTAATATCAGTTACATAAATTATATTTATTAATATTAATGAAATAATCAATATTTTAATTGTATTAATAAGAAAATTAATAATGTAATATGTTAAGAGAGAGGGATTTATTTCAAGGAATTTGCTCCTGTAATTGTGGGGACTGGCAAGCATGAAACTTGCAGTGGAAATTCAAGTAAGGCTTGATGGTGCAGGCTTGAGTCCAAAGTCTGCCAGACAAGCTATCCGACTGGAAACACAGGTAGGATTTTCTGCTGCCGTCTTGAGGCAGAAGTCTTTCTTCTTCAAGAAATCTCAGTCTTTCCTCATAGAGCCTTCAAATAAGTGAACGAGGCCCACCCCCATTATGGAGGGTAATCTGCATAAAGTTTGCTGACTGTAAATGCTAATCACATCTGCAAATTCCTTCTCAGCAACATCTAGACTAGTGTTTGAGAAAACAACTGAGCTCCATAGCCTAGCCAAGTAGACATATAAAATTAATCATTGCAGTATATAAATAAGTTGTCATATTAACCCAACCAGTGGGAGTCCTCAGAAACAACCCAAAATTTCACACCTTCAGATTCCTATTGGACAGCCTGTACTGTCAGGGCTATGGAGAGACCTCTCAGGCAGACATTGGTGGCACCACAGCCCAGCCTGACAGAGCCACCTCTCCTTTCTCTCCTCCATTTCTGTCATTCTTCTGTAATTTTACACCTTCACTTCCCCTTTACTCCTCACTGCTGACTTACTGCCCTGTCCTCTTCTCTCTCACTAGTACCTTCTCTTCTGATTTCCAAAATCTAAAGACAGTGGTTTTATTCCCTATAACTGCCCCAAACAAATATCACTCAAGACAGTGATATTTGTATTTCTCTTGTAAGTGATCTCCTGAATTGTTCACTGCACACCCTGCCCCAGAGGCCACAGTGAGGAAGCTCCTACTTTGGACCTGCCTCGGCCCAAAGGTGGGGAAGACCCAACCCAGAGCTACCACGATCCCTCTGCCAGTCCTTTGGATTGGGGGAGGCTTACCCTGAGGCCTCAGACACTTCCCAAGGATTTGTGGCACAAATAGTTTCAAGGGAGTCAATTTACAGATGCTCAAACTTCATAGATTCTCTTCTAAGAAGGGTGCATTTGGCCCCAGGGCATTGCCTCTCCTGTTTCTTCTTTCCCAGATGTCCTCATTACCTTACACTTATCCTGAAACTTAGAAAAGAGATTCCTGTAGCAAAAGAGATTTGAGATAAGCAATATGGAAAGGGGAACTGGAGATAAATCTTTGCCAAATTTATCTTCTCAGTTTCCCAATCTTTCTCTGTCTCTCTTCCTCTTTCTCTCCTTTCCCACTTAGAATTTGAAATCATGATTCTGTTTTCAATTGAGGTATATTGTTTTACAACGTTGTGTTAGTTTCTGTCTACAGCAAAGTGATGCAGTTATATGTGTATATTACATGTATTCTTTTTCAGATTAGTTTCCATTACAGGTTTTTACAAGGTAGCAAATATAGTTCCCTGCACCATACAGTAGTGCAGTGGTACAGTACAGTATTTTATATACAGTAGTGTGTATCTGTTAATCCCAAACTCCTAATTTATCCCTTCCCCCCACCCTTTCCCCTTTGGTTTATTTTCTATGTCTGTGAGTCTCTTTCTGTTTTCTAAAGAAGTCCATTTGTACCATTTTCTTTTAGATTCCCTGGGACACATTTTAACATATGCATCTGAGTTTAACAATGAAGTCAGTCTTTTTCTGAAAATTAAGTTTGATTTGGTTGATTGGATAGTTAGCAGGACTGGCTTTGTCATTTAGATGAGATGGTAGGCAAATTCCATAATTTTAAAGAACTCAATATAAAATATTTCAGAAATTATATTCTTTGCAGCCACTAAACTTATCATAAAAATTGTAGACATTAACGTGAAAATGTAAAAGGAGATGCATATTTTTCTAAATTATTTTAGGGAAAACTCAAGTGGCAGGGTTCAAAGACCACTGCACCGAGTTTAATTTTCCACCATCTGCCCCCTCCACATACACCCACCCTTGGAAAAAGTCTCACCATTTCCCCAAAGTGCATGGCTTTTCATACCCTCTGCCTGGCAGAGCTATACAAACTGATGTATTTTCGATACTAAGCAAAAATATCCTGGCATCCCTTCAGGGTTAGTCACTGAGTTGTCAGAATGTTATCCTAAAGAAGACAGTTATAGCTCCATTATGTAGTGTTACTACTAAACTATTTCCATATTAACCAGTTCGTATCTTTACATCCCCAGTTTCTAGCATTGTATGAATAACTGATACCCAATACACGCCCATTTAAGGCTATCTATACTTTATCGAACATTATCCATACTTCTGACCATCACCAAAAACATTGCTCGTGTCTACTAATTACTTTTAAATTAAAATGTTGCACATTAACTTTTAAAAAATGTCTTTTTGCATGAAATCTTTTAAGCCCTAAAGCAAGTTAGAATGCTTGGCCAAGAGATGGCTAAATGATAACAGTGACTCACCTTGAAAATAATACCAAAACTTTGAGATAGGCAGGAATTTATGTAAGCAGGAAATTCATCATCCTCTCTAAATAAACCTTAACCTTAAGATTTTTCATTGGATTTTATGAAAAGAATCTGTAGCATAAGAGGCCCTTCAGTGACTTGAAAGAAACATTTTTGTATTAATTTCTTAAAAACACAGGATGGAGCACTGCACGCTCAGACAATGCTAAGCCCAGCAACAAGACTCTGAAAGTTGTTTTGAGAGATGCAGTTCCTGGATTTTATTATACATTCTCTGACCTTTCTGTTAGCTACTTGCCATTGAATGTATTAGTGAGGACACTCTGATTGCAGGGGAAGAAAGCAGCTCAAGCACCTTAATCGAAATAAAGAACTTAGTGTAACAATGCACATGTCTTCCAGAGCACAAGGGTGGGAATAAAGAGATCAGACCTCAGGAAGGCCTGGACCCGGCAGTGTTCTTCATCGCCTCTCATCTCTGCTGCTTTTTGCTTCACTCTTGGTGGTTCTGTCTCTGAAAACACACTTCCTTTGCTCTCTGTCTATATAACAAAAAGGCGTTGACTAGAGAATGGGTGTTTGTTACTCATTACGTCCCCAGACCCGTGGGGAGGCTGTATCTTCGTTTTTGCGTCTCCGTATTCCGTATTCCAAAGGGTCACCCTCTCATTAGCCCACTTGGGTCAAGATCCCATTTCTGGTCAAATCAACTGTGGGTGAGCTGTGGGGCAGGATCAATAGTGCAAACATGGCTGCTGTGGGGGGGGGGTGTCATCATGAAAGGTCTCTGAAAGGTATCCACTACACCTGTCCCCATGGTCCAAAATCCACCAAATTTTTACTCATGACACTTTAGAGGAAGCAACAAATGTAGCAGCCTTCTAGAGCTGTTTGCGGCTCGTACAAAGTAAATATGACAATCCAGCCTACACCTAGAAATCTAGATTAAAGGATACAAATAAATAGTGGACTATTGGGGCTTCCCTGGTGGCGCAGTGGTTGAGAGTCCACCTGCCGATGCAGGGGACACGGGTTCGTGCCCCGGTCTGGGAAGATCCCACATGCCGCGGAGAGGCTGGGCCCGTGAGCCATGGCCGCTGAGACTGCGCGTCCGGAGCCTGTGCTCCGCAACGGGAGAGGCCACAACGGTGAGAGGCCCACGTACCCCCCCCCCCAAAAAAAAAAAAAAAAAAGATTGTTGTTTATATTTCTGATAAGAAAGAAGGTTTTTAGGATCCCAAAAGCTATACCAGCTGCCCATGGGGATTACAGATGTTCTTGTTTGAGATTTATGAATAAGTGGCCCTGACTTCCAAATAAAATATCTATCTCTATAATATTATTCTTTCTCCCAGACCCTTTCCCACTGCTGACACCCTGTATGATAATGTGGCTCTTTGGAGGCAGAAGTTTTACTTCTCTTCCAGTGTGAGATCCTGGCATAGACCTAACCTGGGCCCAGCGATGGGCATTTATTCTTAGTCAAAATCAAAACCTTACTTACTCTATGCCTCAAGGCATTCAGCTGCTCTTGCAGCTAGAATGTCACCAGTGAGCCTGTCCTTGGTCCCTGAAATGAATACTTAGTCTTGGCAAACTGGAATTCCACTAGCGGCAATGACCAAGGTCATCTCGTAACGCTTGCGAACCTTTGCTCTCTCCATATGTGCATTTGCCCTCAAGAAGTACAGCTGTTAAGATCCACGAATCGAACTCCTCAGTCTCAGTCCTTTGTGCAAACATTGGCCATGCTCCGCCAAACCCTGCTAAATGTTTACTTTGAGCTAGAAAAGCCAAATGGAGAGCAGGGTTTTGAAATCTTCCCCTTACAAATGGGATTGGACCATGTGTGATAATGATGATTTCTCCTCTTCCTCCTCCTTCTTTTTCTTCTCTCTTTTTTTTTTCAATAAGAATCTTATGCAGCCTGTTCTTTTATACTTTTCCCTTCATCCTCACCTTTGTTTGTTTGTTTTATCCTGAAATGGTAGAACAGGCCCATAAAAGAGGCCTCAAAGGAAAAAGAGTTTTGTCCCAAACTGGTCACATCTCTGCTCCTCTCGGAAGAGTCCCATTCCCTACCCTGTGGCCGGGAATTTCGTGAAGTCAGAGCTCCTCTTATTCACAGTGGAGTGAGTAGTGCACCGGGGCAAGCCTTGGCATACCACGTAGAGGTGATATATTCTGGGGAGCCAGCAATTCAGATGGATGAAGAGGACTGCACAGGGAAGGTAGCAATCGTATAAAGACTTGAAGGATGGAGAAGCCAGGCAGAGATGAAGAAAGAGGGTTCCTGAAAATAGAATGTGGAAACTTATGGTTTTCAAATTGACTGACATAGCTATAGAATGGGGGTGGGAGAACTAATTAGATTACACTTAGAAGAGTATACGGTAGACAGGTGGTTAAAAGTTTTGAATGCCTATTTTAAGGAGATTTCAACTTATTTTTTAAAATTGGGCTAAGTGCTGGCTATCTTCTGTCTGTCCCCCCAAGTCCACCCCCTACACTTCTTCACCAAACAGGATGAAGAGGGTAGAAGGTGGATCTGGAGACCTGACCTCTATGCACTGCATTAACGGGCTGAATTTATATTCATCTGAATTCATATGTTTGGCCAAAGTGGAGCACCTTGAGGGAGGAAAGAGAGACGGGGCTGGGTATTCATAACCCTGGCTCCTGTCTGCAGCATGGTTCCAGCTGACTGCTGGCAGTGACAGGTCCATGAGGAGCCCCTATGCATTCCACAGCTGTACCCTTCTCAGTCTGCCTCCTTCCAGGCTAGGGTGGTAACAGGCATGATGTCATTGGCCCAGCCTACTGCACCATTGCTACTGGTTTCTTTATATCCCGGCCAAACCTTTGCAAACTGTCCCTTGATCAAACACTCCTCAGATTTCCTGGTTTGAGTATGTCGGCTATTTCCTGCTAGGGCCTTAACTGATGCAAGCCAGGGAAGTGTTTTAAGAATGGAAGAAGAATGACAAGGTCATATCTGTGGTTAAAGAGAGAATGCAGACCATGAGAACAGGTGAGGAAAAGATTAAGAAGCGACCTGCCGTCTAGAGGACAGAAGCCTGTTTGACAGGTTAGACGAGAGACAGTGAGACGTTGAACTTGAGCAGCGGTGACTGACCCAACATAGGACGTGAGGAAAAAACAGGGGTCAAAGTTGACCCGAGGATGTTATATCTAGGCAGCTGCACAGTTGGTAATGCCACTAACAGAAATCCAAAAATCCAGGAAGAAAAACAGGCTGGGCAACAGGGAAGAAAACTATTTTGATATTCTGTATTTTCTTATAAAATGAGGAAGTTGAACTAAATTTTTCCCAAATGTCTGTCATGTATATAGGCCACCTCCACAATTTAGGGCATGACTACATATTATGTTTACTATTCTTTTTATTTATTTACTTATCTTTAAATAGACTTTAAAGTTTGGTCTTTTGGGCCCTGAGTATTCCCTGGTTGTGATGTAACTGCATTAAGCCTTTCAGCTATTAGGGTGCCTTTTATCTGACTGAGTAGTATCCTACCTTTATTTATTTATTTTTTGTGTGTGGTACACGGGCCTCTCACTGCCGTGGCCTCTCCCGTTGTGGAGCACAGGCTCCGGAAGTGCAGGCCCAGCGGCCGTGGCTCACAAGACCAGCCGCTCCGCGGCATGGGGGATCTTCCCGGACCGGGGCACGAACCCGTGTCCCCTGCATCGGCAGGCAGACTCTCAACCACTGCGCCACCAGGGAAGCCCCTACCTTTATCTTTGCATTACAATTCCCTGAGAGAGTTAATGCCTATTTTTAAAATTTTTTAAAGTATCTAACTTACGATATTAAACCAGGCACTTGGCAAATCTTTCTGTATGGTGGTCTTGACCACGCAGCTGACTGATGGTTAAAAACAGCGATATCTGGGACTCAGTTATAATTCTATCCACTGATAAAATCTCTGGGAAGCAGAGACATCAGTGTCTGTTTACTCTGCTCCTTGCCTAACACACAGTGTGCATTTCATAAGTAACATGTAGGGCAGATGAAAAATAGGATGGCTAGGATCTGTAGATTTGCAGTAATACATCAAGTCTTGGAATTCAGGCTCTATGGGCTGATTATGCCCAAGACATTGAATGCGTGATGCCATCTGCCATCTTTCCAGACTCTAATGGCCAAGAAGAACTTGTTGGTCAAAGGAAGATAGAACAAATTTTCAGAAATGCTAGGTTTACTTCTTCCTTTGCCATAAGAATAAAACCTAAAAAGGGAAAACTTTCACAAAGGCTAACCACAGAAGTTGTGTCATCTGCGAATTTTCCCAGGTCATGTTGGACAAAAAGTAAGCACTCCTACCTCTGAGCTTCCAAAGCGCTTTGTTCTCAGCCTTGTTTTTCCCTTGTCACATTGACTTTTGGTTTGAGATATCCCATAACAGATTGTGAGCCTCTTAGTGGTAGGGTCCTTGTCCTATTTATATTGATATTCCTTAGAAATTCATCGTAGTAAATATCTGTTAAATCAAACGTCTCAGCCTGTTTCCAGTAGGATGGTTGAGCCCAAATGAACATTTTATATTCCAAGAAATATTTTACTTGGCCTCAATGCTCCAGGATTTATTCCTACTATAAAACTCACAGATGACTCTTAAAGTTAGGATATCATTGTTCGGTATTCTTGAAGAATTTCAGCCTAACTCGATTGACCTTCGTGCCATTCTATAGAAGCTGAAAGCAAATAAAGGAATTCCAAATGAGCCCTACCTGTATGACCCTTAGCAAAATCATTATCGGGGTCCATGATGGGCTACAAAATCAGCCCATAGTCAGAAGCTTACATCCTAGAATATTCATGAAGGACATTAGAGAATACCAAAAACCTACAAGTATGAACATTCATAATGTATGGAAGAAACTGAGCATCAAAACACCTGGGCATGTCAGGGAGGCAGGAAATTCAATTTACTTTAAAAAGTGATGATATTCACTCCTCTCAATATCGTCCTCACACTGTACCATTTAATTTGAATATCTGTGTGTGTGACAGATTTCACCCTGGCATCTGACAATCTAATCTAGTCAATCTAACTGGTAATCTAATTACCAGTTTTATTTATAAGGATATTATTACTCTCATTCTACTTTCTTTCATGAGTACATAGATTAACTCTTAAAGTAATATTCATATTTATCAAATGAACAAAATTAGAAATTTCACATGAATTTCAAAATGATTTGCTGTTTTTACTAAATAAGTAGTAGCTCTTTAAATAACCAGTTCCCTGGTCGTTTATGATATTATTTGACTATGCGAAATCAGCTTACATGCGATGTGTCAGGAATATAAGTCTGGAATAACGCAAGCTTCGTTGGTGTGTACGTGTGTGTGTTGTCACTGCAAACTCTCCCAAGTTGTTTCAAATCTATTGTCATTGGATACAGACTCCAAATAGTCTAAGAAATAAATTCTGTGTAAAAACTATAAAGAGCACTTTACTGTATAATAGCCCCATATTCTAATTACGTGATCTGAAGATAGCTATTTTGCCATTTTAATACAGGTGACTGTTTGGCAGAAATAGTCCCCAGGGCAGGATTCAAGGTCCTTTTCAGCGTCTTCTCTCTGTTCACTATAAATCTTACATTAGCAGGAAGACAGCATTTCAGTCCTGAAATATTTCAATGTTGCATGTGTTTCCTCATATCCACGCAATCAGAGTAGAAGAATGTGTTGTAGGAAATCAGAGTTGGCTCCTTGAAAGAGGTAACCTGTTTAAATGAGGAAGGACAGGAGACAGTAAAGAAAAGTGAGGTGTGTGCTGTTAGCAAATCATTTAGCTCTGCTATGGCATGTAGCAAATACATTTAGTTCCTTTTGCTGGAGAATCAGAATTCTAAACGTTGTTCTTTATTAATGTTACTAGAGGGTAGGGAATTTCAAAGAGGCGAAGATGGGATCAGCTTCATAATTTTTCTTCACTAACTGCTTTGCCGTCCTCCTGACAGACTCTTTTCTGCTTTCAAATTATGTTTCACACAATTTCTCCTTAAAAGCATCCTTAGGGACACTCTTACAAGTTCAACAATCTGTTTACTGTGTTGGAATTTCTAGTTCACTAATGAATCAAAGGACAGAATGACAAGAGAACTTGAAAGACCAGCTTATTTTTGTCTTTGTAAAAAGAAACACATATATCAGAAACTCTCAGCGATTCATTTATGTACTTGTTGGCAAACATTTATTAAGCATCTGTTATGTGCTGGGCACTGTGCTAGTCGCTGGGAATAGAGAAGTAAATGATAATTTACACTCTGGTGGAGACAGCATATAGAAAAGCAAATAATGTCAATTCTTCAACAAGCATATATGAAACACATGCAGTTGCTTCCTACAA
This sequence comes from Delphinapterus leucas, assembly GCF_059928025.1. Lineage (NCBI taxonomy): Eukaryota > Metazoa > Chordata > Mammalia > Artiodactyla > Monodontidae > Delphinapterus > Delphinapterus leucas. The sequence goes on along the minus strand of NC_143130.1, from coordinate 15,260,516 downwards.
AGGTCTGGAGAAACACAGGTAAAAGAGAGGCCAAGTCTCTTTCAAAGGTGTAAATAATATGGTGGGGAAATTGAAGAAGGATTTAGTGAGTATACGCTGCGTCACTCAAGTCTGAATTCATGGATTGAAATCCCCAAGATGAAAATGAGGAAGAGCAGACAGAACAGCTTGTGTCAAAGCACAAGCTATAATGGAGAATGGTGTGGTTAGTGTGAATAAAACACAGGTCAGTAAGGAAAAACGATAGGAAATTTACTGAGAAACAACAGGGATAGACTATTGTTAAGAAATCTACATAGAATGCGAATCATGTGCTTGTGTACTTATAATTTCTCTTTATGTTTTAAAAATAAGTTGTTCTAAAATAACTACAAGCAAATGCAATTTTATTGCTTTTTTCAAATTTTAAGTATTATAAGCTGAACTAATTCAGAGACCCAAGAGAGTTTTAAGTAAATGTATTAATAAATCCAAAATAGGGTATATTTAAAGGAATTTGTAGGTATTTGTAAGTCATAATGAAATAAGTAAGTCTTTCTAGATAGATTGTCATATCGTGTTGTCAACTTTAGATTGTCTAAAATGATTTAGAAAGAAGCAAGTTGCTAGGTGATTGCTGAGGGAAATCATGAAGACTGATAATTAACTTCAACATTGCAATCAGTTTCAATCAAACAGATTATGTGTCTATGGGAATTCAATAAGCAAATTAGAGGGAGTTTTCATATAGAGCAATTTACATGAAAAAGTATTTCATTCTGATTGAAGAAAGTTATATAGTACTTGGCCCTTTCCAACTGTGGGACTTTGAGGTATCAACACTCATTCAAAGAGAAAGGAAGAGGAAATATTTTCAGAAGAGGTAGCTAGCAAAATGTTAGCCAGGCAAATGTGTATTTACTCAAATTTGAACACCCAGTGTTAGTAGAACAGAGCCAGCAAAACTATGTGTGATGAAGGACCAGCTGTGTTTTGCTTCGTTTTGTTTTCAATCCATCACATACCAATGCTTTTGTAAGAAGTATTGGAAAAGTGAAATTAAAAGACACACAAAATACTAGTCTAAATTTCTTATTCCGAGCCTCAACAGACATAAATTTACTCTGTCAAATAGCTACAAACATTTCTAAACACCTGTCCTCAATCTTTGTATTTATCTCATCACGGAACGATAAACAGAATAAGACCATAACCGTACATAAATCACACTCTGAGTAGCTCTGCAGTAGAGTACATGGCACATATTTGGGACTCAAGTAACGTTTCTGAGATAAACTGGAAAATAAAGATTTTATCTCTGCCCATAGGAAGTTAACATTCAAGTGGGAGAGACATGAATGTAAATAGATAAAAGGAACTAAGTTCATTTTTCTAGGCAGATTCTTACATAGCGTTGTCAACTTTAAATTGTCAAAAGATTTAGAAAGAAGCCAGTCGCTAGGTGATTACTAGGGAAAATCACAAAGACTGATAATTAACTTCAATACTGCAATCGGTTTTTAAGCAAAGAGATTACGTGTCTAAGGGAATTCAATAAGGAAATTAGAGTGAGTTTTCATATGGAGCAATTTACAGGGAAAAATATTTCATTCCAATTAACAAAAATACCATATATCGTGATAGTAAAATGCACACTGCACCGTGGAGTACAAAGAAGAGAAACGGTTTACCTGGCTCCAGAGCTGGCAAAGGCTCTGGCCAATGAGGAGGGTATTTAAGAGCAAAAACAGGTATTATGACCTACTTAAAACCCCTAAAAAGTGCAGCAGGGATGGCAGGAAGACGTTGAGAAGAAATGCTAAAGAGAGAGGAGGCAGGAAAGATTGCGGTAGGGATCTTACCTTTCAGGCAAATGATTTACAAGGAGCCAGGGCAGGGTGGGGGCGAGGAGCTCTTGCAGGGGAAACACCTCATGATCTTTTCCAAATTGTAAAATCACCACCCCACTCCCAAGATTCTGATACACAGCAGCCTAATGAATAGAATTTGGAAAGTACAGCAAAGTGCCAGAAAAGAATTAAAAATGACATTGAATGTCACCACCCAGAGATAGAGACTGTTACCATTTTGATGTGTCTTCTTCCAAACTTTTATCAATGTGCACACATGTGCGTGCACCTTTCACCTTGAGAGTCTGTGTTCTACTGTACATCCGGTTCATGTCAGGTGGTTGTGAATGTGCTAGAAGTCGGTGGAGACTGCCCTCCCATTGGCAACATGGGGTCTCCTTAGGGTTAAGCTACAGGAACCTGGGTCAGCTTTATTCATACTAATTGCTTCCATGTTCCTGGGCATGTTCCCATGTAAGCACTCTGCCACAGCAAGATCGTATTAAACAGTGACATGTTTTGTGGTTAGTGATATTTATTTCCTGCCTCAAAAGAGTAGGAGAAAAATATGGCAGCTGCTGTATCATGTGAATGAGTTTAGCAAACTTTGGTGTCCCAGTGGTTTGGTTCTGTGACCCCAGATGATTAATCCTTTCCTCTCCCTTTTGGGGCATTTCTGGTTATATTTCCAAACCCAATTCTTTCTGAACTTTTTCACCCAAAACATCTGGTTCAGCTTCTTCCTTAAAGACTGGGAAATGAAAACTTGAGCTCATGGACATCCCCCCTAAATTATCCCTGCTTTTTCAAATTGACTTGCTTCTTTTCTTTCTTTCTGTCCCGTGTTACAGGTTGTTTGTTGTAATTCTTTTTTTTTTTTAAATGTCATCATCTTGCCAAAGATAGAGACCATTATATAGGTGAATATTTTTGTTTACTACTCCTCATGATGTCTTCCCTTTTTTCTTTAGCGGTGGTCAGGTAATACAGTATTTTACAGGAGTATACATTCAGTGAGAAAAGGATGGTTTATAGACTCAGTTTATTCTTTCTTATAATGCTTTATGATGTGCAATTTTATTCTATCTATAGATTCTTTTTTTAACTGTCCTTTTTATTTTAAACTTTTAATTTAATTATAAGTGACACACAGTATTATATAAGTGTCAGGTGTAAAACACACCTGTTTTGATAATTTTACACATTAAAATATGATCTCCACAATACGCCTAGTTACCACCTGTCACCATTCAAAGTGAGTATAATAGTCTTTTTTCTTCTTTTTTAACATCTTTACTGGAGTATAATTGCTTTACAATGTTATGTTTGTTTCTGCTGTTTAACAAAGTGAATCAGCTATATGCATACGTATAGCCCTATATCCACTCCCTCTTACATCTCCCTCCCACCCTCCCTATCCCACCCCTCTAGGTGGTCACAAAGCACCGAGCTGATCTCTCTGTGCTATGCAGCTGCTTCCCAATAGCTCTCTATTTTACATTTGGTAGTGTTTATTTGTCAGTGCTACTCTCTTACTTCATCCCAGCTTACACTTACCCCTCCCTGTGTCCTTAAGTCCATTCTCTACGTCTGCGTCTTTATTCCTGTCCTGCCTCTATGATCTTCAGAACCATTTTTTTTTTTTAGGTTCCATATATATGTGTTAGCATATGGTATTTGTGTTTCTCTTTCTGACTTACTTCACTCTGTATGACAGACTCTAGGTCCATCCACCTCACTAAAAATAACTCAATTTTGTTTCTTTTTATGGCTGAGTAATATTCCATTGTATATATGTGCCACATCTTCTTTATCCATTCATCTGTCGATGAACATTTAGGTTGCTTCCATGTCCTGGCTATTGTAAATAGTGCTTCAATGAACGTTGTGATACATGTCTCTTTTTGAAGTATGGTTTTCTCAGGGTATATGCCCAGTAGTGGGATTGCTGTGTCGTATGGTAGTTCTATTTTTAGTTTTTTATGGAACCTCCATACTGTTCTCCATAGTGGCTGTATCAATTTACATTCCCACCAACAGTGCAATAGAGTTCCCTTTTCTCCACACCCTCTTCAGCATTTATTGTTTGTAGACTTTTTGATGATGACCATTCTGGCCAGTGTGAGGTGATACCTCACTGTAGTTTTGATTTGCATTTCTCTAATGGTTAGTGATGTTGAGCATCCTTTCATGTGTTTGTTGGCAATCTGTATCTTCTTTGGAGAAATGACTATTTAGGTCTTCCACCCGTTTTTGGATTGGGTTGCTTGTTTTTTTGATATTGAGCTGCATGAGCTGCTTGTATATTTTGGAGATTAATCCTTTGTCAGTTGCAAATATTTTCTCCCATTTTGAGGGTTGTCTTTTCGCCTTGTTTATGGTTTCCTTTGCTGTGCAAAAGATTTGAAGTTTCATTAGCTCCCATTCGTTTATTTTTGTTTTTATTTCCATTTCTCTAGGAGGTGGGTCAAAAAGGATCTTGTTGTGATTTATGTCATACGGTGTTCTGCCTATGTTTTCCTCTATGAGTTTTATAGTGTCTGGCCTTACATTTAGCTTTTTAATCGATTTTGAGTTTGTTTTTGTGTATGGTGTTAGGAAGTGTTCTAATTTCATTCTTTTACATGTACCTGTCCAGTTTTCCCAGCACCACTTATTGAAGAGGATGTCTTTTCTCCATTGTATATTCTTGCCTCCTTTATCAAAGATAAGGTGACCATATGTGCATGGGTTTATCTCTGGGCTTTCTATCCTATTCCATTGATCTATACTTCTGTTTTTGTGCCAGTACCATACTGTCTTGATTACATAGCTTTGTAGTATAGTCTGAAGTCAGGGAGCCTGATTCCTCCAGCTCTGTTTTTCTTTCTCAAGATTGCTTTGGCTATTTGGGGTCTTTTGTGTTTCCATACAAATTGTAAAATATTTTGTTCTAGTTCTGTGAAAATTGCCATTGGTAGTTTGATAGGGATTGCATTGAATCTGTAGATTTCTTTTGGTAGTATAGTCATTTTCACAATGTTGATTCTTCCAGTCCAAGAACATGGTATATCCCTCCATCTGTTTGTGTCATCTTTAATTTCTTTCATCAGTGTCTTATAGTTTTCTGCATACAGGTCTTTTGTCTCCTTAGGTAGGTTTATTCTAGGTGTTTTATTCTTTTTGTTGCAGTGGTAAATGGGAGTGTTTCCTTAATTTCTCTTTCAGATTTTTTGTCGTTAGTGTTTAGGAATGCAAGAGCTTTCTGTGCATTAATTTTGTATGCTGCTACTTTACCAAATTCATTGATTAGCTCTAGTAGTTTTCTGGTAGCATCTTTAGGATTCTCTATGTAAAGTATCATGTCATCTGCAAACAGTGACAGTTTTACTATCTATAGATTCTTATAACAGATTTAATGTGCCACACTGTAATTACACACTACAAATTGTAATCTTGGCTCTGGCTTTTTTATGATAAACACAACCATATTAAAATGCCCCTCATTGGAATTCCCTGGCCGTCCAGTCATTAGCTCTCCTTCCTCTTACTGCCAAGGGCTGGGTTCCATCCCTGGTCGAGGAAGTAAGACCCAACATGCTGCACAGTGCAGCCAAAATAAAATGTTCCCCAAATCTAATTCTCTAACACACTGTTGGGCTTCAAGTGTTCCATTTAATCCCTCCCACTTCTTGCTACCACCCTCTCCTAGATAGTTTTACTGAGACACATTTTGGCATAGTCTCAGTCTGATATTTTGAAAGATATTTGTTGAAACAACCTCGTGAAACCCATTGCTGGTCTTCCTAAAATAATGTGGACACTTGTTACCTTGTTAGCCTAGAGTATAGTGACAGGATGCACACCATAAGTCTTCTCTCCTGAGTTGGTAAAGATGTGCTTCTGAGCAACTGTTTTTTTCTTGTTTGTTTGTTTTTTGAAAGTGTGACCTATGTGATTGATTCTTTTGTCCTGCTTAAATTTGAATTGGAGAATCTTAAAGTCAAATTTGTATCCTACATTAAGTAAGTAAATAGACTCTCACCATACCCATGTCATATACTGTCCCCATCTCTTTCCCTCTGGCTCAACTCTATTTTCCAGTTCTAAGAATCCATTTCTCCACTTCCTATCTGTTTCTCATTTGTCTTTTTTTTTTTTTATTTTTTTATTTTTGGCTGTATTGCTTCTTCATTGCTGCGTGTGGGCTTTCTCTAATTGCAGCAAGTGGGGGCTGCTCTTCGGTTGCGGTACCCAGGCTTCTTATTGCAGTGGCTTCTCTTGTTGCAGAGCACGGGCTCTAGAATGCAGGCTCAGTAGTTGTGGTGCAAAGGCTTAGTTGCTCCGCAGCATGTAGGATCTTCCCAGACCAGGGCTCGAACCCATGTCCCCTGCATTGGCAGGCGGATTCTTAACCACTGCATCACCAGGGAAGTCACTTTTCATTTGGCTTATATTCTTCTATTATGCTTATCTTTGCAAACTGCCATAAAGTTGCTCTCATTACAAAAAGGACAAAGTAGTGTCTAAATTAAAAAATGTGTGATACCTCTTCTTAAAAACGGTCTATTCAGACAGGCTAAAATTTGAATTAGAAACAGTCAGAGACCAGGTGTAAAATAAAACTTGTCTAAGGTTTTGAGAAAAGAAAGATGATGTATGTGAATCATGTGGCACCAATAATTGCACAGGAAATGCAGTGCACCAATCTTCTCCTATTACTACAAGTTAAAAATGAACAAACCAAAAAAAAAAAAAACCTTCATTTTTATAGGTTCTAAGATCAGGAAGCAAAAATAAGAGCATTACTCATTAATTTTTATAATGAGGCAGAGAAAAAAAAATTATTAGTACCCTAAGAAACAAACATTTCTAAAAAGATCTCTTCTTGACAGAAATACGTTTAATGAACATTAAAAATAGATATGAGTAAAAGTGGGGACCAGAAATATTTTATTTTTGTTAGGATTTTATAATGTATTTTCCCTTTATCTGAAAGATTAGCACACTCAGAAAGACTTCATAGAAAGTCTTAGGACTGGAAACATTTGGAAAAACCTAATTAAAGAGTTTAAGATGACATAGGTGGAAATGAGTAGAGTAGAATTGAGATTTACTTATCTGAGACACTCCAGATTCACCATTAATCTGGCTAAGCAAAATTTAATATAATAGGCATGACTCCCAGAATAAATGAATTCCATTTCCACCAGTGAAATGATTGTATTTCATAATTTAGATGGGCCCTTTTTTTAAAAAATATGTCACATGTACTTTTATGGTTAGAAAACATTTTTCCCCAGCAATAACAAATCAAATACTTCATAGCCTGAAAACTCACATCAACCCCTGATATTTATACATAGATATTTCATACCTCTTATTTTTCAGAGAATATGAGTTATAAGGGACACAGACCTTTATTTTTCAAATATTGTAAAATGATTTATTTGTACCAAATTAATTTTTCTCCAGTTCCCATGTAATGAAATAGATAGAAGGACCATCCCTATTTTCTTATACTCTACTCATCTTCAGGAAAGGCCCCAGGCTGCTCCTCTGAGCTGGCACTTAACCAGCTGAAAAAAATTAAAAAAAAAATGAAAGAGACAGAGGTCAAAAGTAGGCTCCTGGCCCACTTAAAGTCTTGGGCTCAGTGGAACAGAAATCTAAATACAAATGTGACTCCATGGTAACAGTAGTAAAAATGAATGTCTTTTCTCTCAGGGTATTGATGAAGTATATTGCTGGGAGTAGGCATGGAATAACAGAATAGAGATCTGGTTAGTGGCTTTTTTTCCATCATTAAGCCTTCAGACTATGTGCATTCATTAAGTTATTCTTTCTATAAACATTCAGTTGATTCCTGCCACACTAGGTACTATATTAGGTGCTGAGATAGAGAGAAGAGTAAACCAGACAAGGTCCTTATCCTCCAGAGGACTTATAATCTAGTGGGGGAAGAACCTCATTTGCTCCATCTGTAAAAAAGGCATAAACAAGATGATTGCAAAGGTCCTTGCTAGCTCTAAGTAAATAAATTTATTTTAAAAAATTAAAAGTACTACAGTGAGTATTATTACTAATTTTGCCACTTCCTTATTTTTTTTCCTTTATCCCAATGTCCTTTGATTGGTCCCAAGTTTGGGGGTCAGGAGAAACAAGTAGGAAGTTTAAAAGAAGATATAAATGACCAAAGGAGAGAATAAGAAAAGAAGGTAAAAGAATAGCACTGGACAGTTAGTGGGCATCTACTTGTGGTCGGCATTTTATAAATGTAATTTAATCTAAGAGACAGAAATCTAGCAAGCTGCCACCCTCCAAAAGAAATTCTAGAGGCAGGAACAAATAATGATCAACTTTGTAAGTATAGGACCTAACACAATGTTTGTTAGATAATATGTGTCCTAGAAATGTTGGATAAATTTAAACAAACATGAAAGATGATAAATAACATAATCAGCATTCTAACATTTCACCACCTTAAGGAGTGAGTCACCACATTATAGACATCATTTTCCTTCAGGCCCTTAACTCAGGACAGTTATTTCTTGGATCTTAGAATGTTCTTCAGCATTTAGAAACAAATATAGAAATCATTTCTTTAATGGAAGCATGAGAGCAAATTCCTCCACACACACATGCACAGCAAATATCTTTTGGTAAATAAATTATCGTGTTTATCTCTGCAAATCACCTAGATAGCTGCATTAGGATTGCCCAATTTCAGGAAGTGTTGTTCTCCATACTTTTTAGTAGACAGGTTTTTACAGTAGAGTTTTATAATGCCATCCACCTGGGTGTAACAGGAATCATCATGCATGGCCATCTCAAATGGCATTCCACCTTTTATAATTTGTGCTAAAGTTTCGAGCTCATCTGAACATTTTCTAAGCCTATTTTTTTTTTTTTTTTTGCGGTACGCGGGCCTCTCACTGTTGTGGCCTCTCCCGTTGCCGGAGCACAGGCTCCGGACGTGCAGGCTCAGCGGCCATGGCTCATGGGCCCAGCCGCTCCGCGGCATGTGGGATCTTCCCGGACCGGGGCACGAACCCGAGTCCCCTGCATCGGCAGGCCAACTCTCAATCACTGCGCCACCAGGGAAGCCCTTCTAAGCCTATTTTTAAATATGAATACATTGTGACAGATTTACTCCCATGAGATGGTAGTGGGGACTACTACTAGGTGTTTGGTGGATTTGACTAAAAAGTGTGAGTAGTTTCTCAGACACACGAAATGACATACCAGTAAATTGAAGAAAAACATGTCTGTTCTTAACAGAAAGAAAGTAAACCACTGATTGATAACCAAAAACAACAATTAATTTAGTAAATAAAAATAATTAATAAGACACACTCAGTAAGACAAATTATAAAAGTTGATTAAAATTATTAATTAATAAACTTACAATATGTGTAAATTGATGTTTATTTTGAAGTATAGACTTGTCAACGAAAACAATTCAGGCATTGTCTTGTCATTCTTTCCTTGTAACCCTCCTGATAGCCATTCTTCAACATGCAGGGTGACACCTATGCTCACTGTCACCTTGTTTTTCTTTCAACCTAGATAAAGGTTTATTCACTTATCCAGTCTAAAGGTTTCACATTAAGTGACAATCAGACTCTACCCAAAACTGTCCAAACGTTGCCATAATAATTTGCCTCATATGCTAGCATTACAATTTTGTTTTATATTAATGAAGGTTTTATAGTTCCACTAAGCTAGAGATAAATGTGTTTACCAATAAGAAACCTTAACCAGAGCAATTAGACAAGAAAAAGACAAAAAAAGCCATCCAAATTAGAAAGGAATAAATAAATCTATTACAAATGACATGATCATGTATATACAGAAAATCCCAAAGAATCCACCAAAAAGCTACTAGAGCTAATAAATGAATTCAGCAAAGTTGCAATATACAAAATCAACACACAAAAATCAGGTGTGCTCCTAAATACCAGCAATAAACAATCAGAAAAAAAAAATTAAGAATGCAATCACTTTTGAGAATAGCATCTAAAAGGATAAAAACCTGGGAATAAATTTAACCAGAGAGGTGAAAGGTTTCTACACTTAAAATTACAAAGCATTACTGAAAAAAATTAAAGAAAACCTAAATAATGGAAAGACATTTCGAGTTTATGGATAGGAAGACAATATTGTCACGATGTCAGTACTGCCCAAAGCAATCTACAGATTCAACACAGTGCCTATTAAAACTCCAACAGCCTTTTTTGCAGAAATGGAAAATTGATCCTCAAATTCATATGGAATTTCAAGGGCACCAAAAAGTCAAAGCAGTCTTGTAAAAGGATCACGTTGGAGGGCTCACACTTCCTGATTTCAAAACTTACCACAAAGCCACAGCAAACAAAACAATATGGTATTGGCATATGAATATACATAGAGACTAATGGGTTATAATTAAGAATCCAAATATAAACCCATACATCTATGACCAGTTGATTTTTGACAAGTCCATTCAATAAGGAAAGAACAGTCTCTTCAATAGGTGTTGCTGGGACAACTGGATTTCTACACGCAAAAGAATGAAATTGGACCCCTACCTCATACCACACACAAAAATTAACTCAAAACAGATCAAAGACTTCAATATAAGAGCTAAAACCATAAAACATTTAGAAGAAATCATAGGAGTAAATCTTCATAACCTGGGATTTGGCAATGCATTCTTATATATGACACCAAAAGTATAAGAAACAAAAGAAAAAAATAAATAAATTGGACTTCATCAAAAACTTTCATGCATCAAAGGGTATTAAGAAAGTGAAAAAGCCTACAGAATGGGAAAATTTGAAATCATATATATGATAAGAGTTTAATATACAGAATATATAAAAACTCCTACAACTCATCAAATCGACCGACAACCCAATTTAAAAAAAGAAGCATACCTGAACAGACATTTCTTCAAAGAAGATATACAAATGGCCAATAACCATATGAAAAGATGCTCAACATCATTAGTCATTAGGGAAATGTGAGTCAAATCTATAATTAGATACCACTTCCCACCTTTTGGGATGGCGATAATAGTAATAATAAAATAGAAAATAGCAAGCATTGGTGAAATAGAAATCTGCATATACATTATTTGTGGAAATGTAAAATGGTACAACAGCTATGGAAGACAGTTCGGTGCCACCTCATAACCTAAAACAGAATTACCATATGACCCAGCAATTCCATTCCTAGTTATATACCCAAAGGAGTTGAAATGGGGCCCAGATACTTATACGCCAATGTTCAAAGCAGCATTATTCACAATAGTCAAAAGGTCGAAACATCTCAAGTGTCCATCATCAGATGAATGAATAAACAAAATGTGGCATACGCATACAATGGAATACTATCCAGCCATAAAAATTATTGAAGTTCTTATACATGCTACAATACGGATTAACCTTGAAAACATTATGCGAAGTGAAATAAGTCAGACAAAAGGATAAATATTGTATCATTCCACTCACATGAAGTACCTAGACTAGGTAAATTCATAGAGACATAAAGTAAGTTAGAGGTTACCGGGGGCTGGAGGAAGAGGAGAACAGTTTTTATTGTTTAATGGCTATAGAATTTCCATTTCTACTGATGAGAATGTTTTAGAAATAGGTAATGGTAATGGTTGCACAACACTGTGAATGCTGCTGAATTGTACACTTTTAAAAAGTGGGTAAAATGGCAAATTTTGTTATATATATTTTACAAAGTTTTTTAAATTAATAAAATTCATTTTATTAAAAAACTTTGAATTATATTCTTTAAATGCGTGAAGTGTATGGTGTGTGAAAGTCATGTTTACTGGATGCAACATAGATGAAGTTTTGTTTTGTTTTTCTTCATTGCCCATCTACAGTGATCTCAGATATCTATTGTAAATACTTTCATGTTTTTAATCAACACTAAAACAATTTTGTTAGTTAATAAGCTATGAAGTCAATTCCTTTAGAGGTGTTCATATGCTCACTAAATTTAAATTGGAAACTTGCATCAGAAACATTTTCTCTGTTTAGCCCCCTCACAATGCCACCCTATACAGTGCCTGCACATATTGGATGTAGCCAGAGCTTAATAATAATTTAAGTGAATTCATCACAAGTTAGGGGAGGAAAACTCATGTGATCCATGCAGCTTCCTTTCCTCTACTCTAAGCTTCTAAGTCAATGTCTTGCTGATTCCTAGAGGTCGCTCCATTCTTTGAAACCTCAGCTCTTAAAGAGCTGTCTGCTCAATGACAGATACAGCAAGTTAAACAAGCATTTTTTATCCTAATGCAGACTATCATTGCACCATGCAGTGTTAGAAGTGGCAGAAAACTTCATAGTCAAACATTTTGTTTTCCTCATATCAGGATCCATCATTTTAAGTAAAATTGTGCTTTACTTAAACAAATTACGCTTGAATGTATATAATTGATGAAGGTAGAAGATTATATCATAGAACTTGAAATGGTAAATATATGGAGTTGACATTTAAAATTTTTCTTAATGGAAGTATCTATGGGCAGTGGGTAATATTTTACCTTTTAAATAGGAAAGACATTAAGAATTCAGAGATTTCCAGTGTTGGGAGACATACACTTGATCTGGGAAAAATAAAAGTTTGAGATTACTAATAAACATAAGTTGAAGTAAACAAATTTGCTCACCTTCCACTACTCATACTGTGACCCTTTCTTGTTTTATTACAACTCCATATCCTGACACTTATGTATCACCCTTCTTTCTTTACAGTCACCCAATCCCCAAAGGCTGGCCACTTTATTTTAATAGAAAATTATTTAAGACTGAAAATCCTTCAGAAGAAAAGTAGCTTCAATAGCTGAATTAATAGGGTTGGAAAATTGATCAATTTACTTGATTTCTGCCTGCCAATATTGGTTTAGGTCATCTGGGGTCTCAGCAGTTCAAAGCCAAAAATAAGCACCTCATATCAAAATCTTTTGTGTTGCATCTACCTCAGTTCTACCCAACTGACAGCCGAGCCTGTCCCTCCAGTTCCTGGTTGCCTGCCCAGCCTTTGGACCATCTGTCCTGTCTAGTCTTTATGGTTTGGGTTTCCTCCTGTTTCCTGATTTCATGCCTGATTTCAGCCAAAAATAATTTTTCTGAGCTGTCGGTGTTTGGGGCTGTCCCATCTTTACCTAGTGCCTAATTTCCATTTTGTTCTAATCCTCCCTCCCTGCATGTTGTTTCTCCTGTACCAGCCTTTGCTTTCACATTTTGACATATTTCGAAACACCACTTCACTTCCCACCCAGTCTGTTTTGCGAGCAGCACTGTCTAGGCTCTTGCTCTAACTATGCCAATTATTGAGCTTACTGCTCTGAGAACTTAACTTCGACTAGTCTTGGAGAGAGAAAAGGCAAAGAATCAAGCACCACTCATTCAATTTAATTAGAGCAACTCATAAGTTTTCAATTAGTGGTTAAGGAATTAACTTGTTGCCTCACCGTTTAAGAGTATATCTGTGATTTTTTTTTTCACAAAATAACTCACAAAAATGGCTGCTGTGGCCCTCTTCATCAATAACCAAAACGTAGATGCAACGAAGGTGAACTGGTTAAGCTATTGAATATTGAAGCCAATTACATAGAAAGAGCGGAGGTCAGGAAGCTTAGAAGACACTGAATCCACAGGAAGAATGTATTGTCAGTCAAACACAATTACCCTGATTATGCTATTGCGCTCATTAACACTGTTATTTTTTAGAAGAGGACCATGTGGTTTGGTAGATGAAATAAGAGTTCATACCTCTGACAGTTTCTTTTCAAAGAGTAAATCAGTAAGACTTACTCTTTATTTTCTTTTCTTTTCGGATTTAAGGGTACATTATTGACAAACATTTATTGTCATTATACTCTGATTGGGCAAAAATAGTCATGCATTATATATTGTTTCTTCCTGGTTGCCTCCTCAAGACACTGGCAATCATCCTGGAATCGGTCTTCCATTCTCCACTATGTGTATGTGTATATGTGTGTGTATGTGTATGTGTGTGTGTGTGTGTGTGTGTGTGTGCGTGCATATTGGGGATTTTCCTTATATCTTCAATAGGGTGTATTTAGTTATCTGGTTATATTTAGTTTTTTCCTGTGATGAGCATTTTTTCTTCATCAGTTGTGACCAGCTATACCAGGGCTACTTGTCTTCCGATAAGTCTATTGACTCTTAAGTAACTGAAGTATAAAAAGGAAATGATCATTTAGGAGCTCAGTTAATCAGAGTAAATTATGCAGATCTAGACCAGTATGTCAGATTACCAAGGACATGCCTCTTTATGATCCATGAAAGGAAATAGTAACATAAATTTCTCTTCAAAGTGCTCATATTTAAATTTGCTGTTTAAAATGTTAAATGCTATGACAGGCACTACATACAAATCTTTATGACAGACACTGTCATGGAAAATAGTCCTCAGGATGTGGTGGGTTTGGCAACTCTTGAAGTCGATGGGACTTCAAGGTGGCCTTTCCTTATAACCAATTCAACTTTATATAACATTGTTCTTTCTAATCTTGTACACCTTGGTATTATTTGAATAATATTTAAGCAATCAATTTTAAGAACAACTTTTTGTATGTGCTTGGGTTTTTTTGGATTTAAATATTCAGAGGTCAAATTACATTTGCTTTCAAGAATGTGTTTGCCTTGGTATCCTGCAAAAAAGTCTTTACTTATGGAAATACATTCATAAAAATAAGTACACTGGCTAGATAATGTGTCTCCCAAAGATTTCTATCAGATAATAGCCTGAAAATGTCGTGTGGTGCATTTTAATACTCACTTTTCTTTTTGTGGCCCTGGGTGCTTTAAGGAAAACTAAAAGAAGTGTTAACTGTGCATTTGTTAATCCAATTTATGGGAACTGGAGCAACCCAGAGAAAACAGAGGTAAGTGGTAATGAACTGTATTGTTTCAGAACGGGGAACAAGCCTGCACACGTGCACACATACAGACACACACACACACATACACACACACACAGTGTTGTCTGGACATGTTCCCATATCATGGTTAAAAGATGTGTTTTCGTGGAATTATTTCTCCACTAAAGAGATGGGATGGGAAGGAGTTTCAGTCTCTCTAAATATGCAATGAGAATTTTCCATTTCAGGATGGTTTCAATCTGCTTGTAGAATCAGTTCACTGTTAAATGGCTTTGTGGTCACTGTTCATACCCAAATAGAGCTGACAAATCTGGAAAATATCAGTTTAACCCACAAAGAATTAGTCATCTACTCACAGTAACTCTTCATTGACTGTTCTTCATATTTTATTCCCAAACACAAAAGGGAGAATAGCGTTCTATGCTCTCTTTCAATTCATGTGTGGGCTGTGAGGATCGTTACCTGATAACTTAGAAAGAGAAAGGAGAAAGTAAAGTGTGTTACATCTTTCTTGGCCTTTTTTTAGGGCTACTCCTTATCAGTGCAATATGAAGTAGGCTAGAGAGAAAATGGCAAGTATAATAAAATCTCTCTCGCCCCTTTCTTAAATAGGTAATATGAGCATCCATCTGGGTATAAAGCAGGATTAGCCATAACACATCACTTCTTCTGTGTGAAAGCTTCCTTACATCTGATTTTAGAAATATTGTATCAAATTCATTCTCTTGTGAAAGTGAGCACGTAGAAAACCAACTTTCATTTTCTCCTATTATTTTTTTAATGAAAATCCTCCATAAAACAGTTGTTACTGTTGCTGAAACCGAGTAGCAAAGGTTTCAGATCAGGTGGTTTCTAGTATTTTTGAGTGATGTGGTTGAAGTCTAACACAACGCTTGACTTTTTTATTTCTGTTACCTGGTAAGTTAAAAAGAGGAAAGGAGAAATTAAGGGCATTGCGTCTTCAATAATGATGTCATATACACTTTTAGTATTGTTTTGTTAGGAATGAAAGGAAGAAGTAAGATATTTCCCAGAACACAAAATTAATTTGGATGATTTGCCAAGTCAGTCAAGTCATAGAATAAAAATGAAAATGTAGCCCTACTTAATGGATAATAAACAAATAAATAACTGAATATTTAAGAAACAAAATGTAATACATCTTCTTGACAAAGTAGGAAGGTGTAATATAAACTTATTTTCATTTTTACTAAAGAAAAGAAAACAATCTTTAGTTTAGTTTAACTTTTAGTATCTGAAAGTTACAAATGATGTAAGGAATTAAAATGTGTTTTAAATTTGACATTTTTATATTTATCATTCCTCTTTCATGTTTTTTTCTTTCGATTAAGAATGGCTAAGGAAGAAATCCTGTCATAGCTCTAGACTTTTGTTGCTATTTTGATTTCTGTTGTTTCAGAAACAAATGACTTTGTATTAGTTAAACTAAGTGCACCTTCCCTGACATTGTAACAGAGAAATAGACTTCCCCGAAAATACTCTTCTGAACATTCTTAGAGAAAATTCTCATATTCTGATATAGAAATTGAGAGAATAGTATAGTGAAAACCACATACCCATCAGCCAACGTCAACAATTATCAACCCGTGCTCATTCTTGTTTCACCTCTACTGCCACCTATTTCCTTCACCCACCAGAATGGTGGTGATATTTTTTTAAATAGACTTAATTTTCTTTAGAGCAGTTTTAGGTTCAGGGCAGAACCTAAAACTTTCCATATACTCCCTGCCCCCACCCATGCATAGCCTCCCCCATTATCAACATCCACCACCAGAGGGGTAGATTTCTTACAATTGATGAACCTACACTGGTATGTCATTATCACCCAGAGTCCATAGTTTACATTATGGCTCACTCTTGGTGTCAACCAGAGTGTTTTTAAGCAAATTCCAGATATCATTTAATTTTACCTGTACAGACTTCAGTTGTACAGGATAAGAACATAAAAAATATATAACCACAGTAACACGCTTAAACATTTAATAATAATTCCTTGACACAATCAAATATTCAATCAGTGTTCAACCTACCCCAATTGTCTCATAAGTAAGTAGGGGGTTTTGTACTTTGTTATTGTTGCTATATTTTTAAAATCATGATCCATATGAGGTATATGCATCCAAATTGGTAGACATGTCTCTTAAGTCTCTAAATCTCTAGGTTTCATTTTCTCTCTCTTATTTCCACCTTGCAGTTTATTTGTTGAAGAAATGAGGTTGTTTGTCCTATACAACTTTCCATGTTTTAGATTTTCTAATATATACTGCAAAATATAATTCTCTGAGCTGAAAGCTGTTGGTTGTTATCTTTTAAAAATTTTTTGTTTTGTTTTGTTTAACTTAACTATACTCAAAACAGCAGACTTAGAGAAACCAGCACCATAGAAAGAAGCAGTCAAGATCCTGGCCACTACATTCCCCCATCCCACCAGAGATGAGGATGAGGCAGTGACTCCTATGCCACTAGAGGACGCTGGGCATACACCAAGATTAGGCCTGTGTCAGTGGTTCAGGCAGTGTGGACTGGAGGTGCTGAAGTAGGAGCTGGTGATGCTCTAGTTATTACTGCAATGAAAATCCATTAAAAATTCACCTCAATCTGCATGATCTGGAAAGAAGTCTCTTATTTTAACGCCTAAAATCATAACTTTTTTCAATGTGTTTTTCTTTAGAGTTCTATGTACTCCTTCTCAAATCCATTATATGACACAACATCAGGAAGCCTGGAGACTGAATCTAATCATCTCAAATAGTACCATCAAGATCAAGTATGCTTGGGACTTCCCTGGTGGTCCAGTGGTTACGACTCTGAGCTTCCATTGCAGGGGGCGCGGGTTTGATCCCTGGTTGGGGAACCAAGATCCCACGTGCTGCATGGTTTGGCAAGAAAAATGAAAACCAACCAACCAGCCAACAAACAAAAAAAAGATCAAGTATGATCTTGTATTCCAGTCCGTGAAATCTGATAGAAACTCATGCAATAGTAAAAATAGGAGGGATTCAGAATACTACTCTAATTATTACATTTACAAATAAATTTTCTTATGGAATATATTGAATGTTTTCATGGAATCTCAATCAGAACCTTATCTTCATTATACATATGAATATTTTGATAAAATGTTCCACTTAAGTTTCTTGTTTTCCTTTCATTCTTTTAAAGGATGAATCAAATTGTTTCAGATCCTGAATACAAAGAAGTTTTAAAATGCTTACTTAGATGCCATTGACCTTAGAAACAAAGTTGAACTGACTTAGTATACAAACTAACTAGCAGGAATGGGTGGACAAATCATAGTAATCCTAACAACATAACCATGAGTAAAATTTATTTCTTCATTTTGGAAAAAATGTGATAAATTATCCTAAACTTCCTTTCATTCAAATAATCATTTAACATCTATCTTTACATAGATATAAAAATATTGCTAAAATACATGTCAAGAAGCTTTGTTGTTCTGAACGTAATAGAGAGCCCAGAAATAAACCCACACACTTATGGTCAATTAATCAACAACAAAGGAAGCAAAAATATACAATGAAGAAAAGACATTCTCTTCAGTAAGTGGTTCTGGGAAAACTGGACAGCTACATGTAAAAGAATGGAGTTAGAGAAAAAAATAAACTCAAAATGGATTAAAGAACTAAATGTAAGACCTGAAACCATAAAATTTCTAGAAGAAAATGTAGGCAGAGCACTCTGCATAAACTGTAGCAATATTTTTTGGATCTATCTCCTAAGGCAAAAGGAACAAAAAGCAAAAGTAAACAAATGGGTCCTAATTAAACTTAACTTTTGCACAGCAAAGGAAACCATTCACACAATGAAAAGACAACTTACTGAATGGGAAAAAATATTTTCAAATGACATGACCAATAAGGGGTTAATATCCATATCCAAAATATATAAACAGCTCATACCACTCAATATCAAAAAAATAAATAACCCAATTAAAAAATGGGCAGAAGACCTGAATAGACATTTTTCCAAAGAAGATATACAGATGGCCAACAGGCACATGAAAGGATGCTCAACATCACTAATCATTAGAGAAATGCAAAGCAAAACCACAATGAGGTATCACCTCATGCGGGTCAGAATGACCATCATCAAAAAATCTACAAACAATAAATGCTGGAGAGGGTGTGGAGAAACAGGAGCCCTCTTGCATGTTTGTGGGAATGTAAATTGATACAGCCACTATGGAGAACAGTATGGAAGTTCCTTAAAAAACTAAAAATAGAACTACCATATGACCCAGCAATACCACTACTGGGCATATACTCTGAGAAAACCATAATTCAAAAAGAGACATGTACACAATATTCATTGCAGCACTATTTGCAATAGCCAGGACTGGAAGCAACCTAAGTGTCCATCGACAGATGAATGGATAAAGAAGATGTGGCACATACATACAATGGAAAATTACTCAGCCATAAAAAGGAACGAAACTGAGTTATTTGTAGTGAGGTGCATGGACCTAGAGTCTGTGATACAGAGTGAAGTAAGTCAGAAAGAGAAAAACAAATACTGCATGCTAACACATATATATGGAATCTAAAAAAAAAAGGTTCTGATGAGCCTAAGGGCAGGACAGGAATAAAGACTCAGACGTAGAGAATGGACTTGAGGACACAGGGAGGGGGTAGGGTAAGCTGGGACGAAGTGAGAGAGTAGCAGCATTGATGTATATACACTACCAAATGTAAAATAGATAGCTAGTGGGAAGGGGTGTGATAGGGAGGGTGGGAGCGAGATGCAAGAAGGAGGGGATATGGGGATATATGTATACATATAGTTGATTCACTTTGTTATACAACAGAAACTAACACAACACTGTAAAGCAATTATACTCCAATAAATTTGTTAAAAACTAAACAAATATAATCAAGATCTTTGCCTAACTTCTTAAAGAAGCAGTGAATTAAAATTCAGGTATGGTTTTAGTAAAGACCTCAAAGCTAATGCATGAAAAATGTGGAGAAGGTGCAAAAGAGATAATAATAATGATTATCCAACTTAAATTGACTTGTTTCATAGGAATATTGAGGGAATTCATAACATATGTAACTTCTGATTGAGACTAATGACAGAAAATCTACAGAGCCTAAAAATTAAGATACTCTTAAAAGTGTTCAAAATTTTCTTCGGGAGCAAGTTAAATGTGCTCTAAAATATTTAAGTCAAATATATGTGAGGTCTTATAAATATATACGGCAATTCTATGAAACTAAAAGAATAAAATTGATTTTTCTTATCCAATAAGTAGAAGAGGTAGATGCTTATGTTGTTTTCATAATTTAATGTAAGATTTAGAAAAAATTTATTTTTATTTGCATATTTCTCCTCTGAAAACTTTTTGATATAAGTCCAAATTTGCACCATTGTGATTTTTAAAATAGGCAAAGGAAGAAGAAAAATAGAGGAAGGGACAACAGGAAGTATACAGAGTCCACAAATTATATAACTCAGCTTTAAATCATAAAAACATCTCAGATTTCACAGTTGACAGAGAATCTATTGAAAACAATTTTTTTTTTTAAGCTCTTGGATGTCAGGAGAACAGATACTAATGAGTAGTGCTGACAGATTCTTAGGACTTTGAGTGCACAAATATTTAAGACAATATCTTATTGCTAACTGGATTCACGTGACCAACCTGCTCTTTCCCAAAATATACTTTAAGCATATTAATAACAATAGCAACATTAATAACAAGCTAATAAGTACTAATTATCTGCCAAATACTTTTCTAAGTAGTTTATGTGTTTTAACTCACATAGGTGGAAATAATGTGCTGTATATTATGTTAGCCACATGTGGATATTTAATATGAAATTTAAATTAGCTAAAATTAAATAAAATTTTAAAGTGCATTTCTTTAGTTGTACTAGCCACATTCCAAGTGCTCAGTAACCACATGTGGCTTGTGGCCACTGTATTGCACAACACAGAGAACATTTCCATCATCACATAAAGTTTTCTCTGAGCACTGGCTTAGAACAATATTGAAATATTTTCCTGTGAATAGCACAGCAGTAATCTCTATAAATCTAATAAGCACTAAAAATATTTCCCAGTATGTATATTTTAACTAGAATCAGCCAAATTTTAGCATAGTAATGTTATAAATAAGACAAATCATGTTTAGCTGTAAGCAAACTAGCAAACATATGTGATAAAGAAGCATATTTTAATAGTGCTTTCTTGGCATATAAATATAACATATCATTCTGTTATACCCATATCATCTTTGCCTACTTTTTTCTACATTTAGATGGCATTTTGAAAGAATTGTGTAAAAATTTGCTTTTCCCTTTTCATCTTCATGGCTGTCAATCATTTTTCACATTTATCACACCAAGAACTGAAGAATCATGACTCCTTTAAATAATAACCGCCTTGTATTCTGCATTTAAGGGCATGTACTTTAGGTAAACCAACTACTATATTCATGACAATGTCTTTCGCAATAAGTAGTCTTAAACTTTATTCTTAAAAATAAAAACCAGGGAACGTCCATAAAAGGACTCTGAATTTTTTTCCAAAAAGCCTTTTAAAAAATAAGATTTCAAGTATATATTTCACTGTCTGAACAATGACAGCTTTGTGAGTCTTAGAAGTAGTTATTCTGCTTTTCTTTGTATCAACTTGCAGAATGCTTGGGATTTCTTTGCTATTGTATCTAGAAAATCAGTTCAAGGGTTAATGTCTAAAATAAGTAATCATCAAATTCAAGACCTTGCTCTTTAAATAATTAGAAGTGAAAAGACACCACTTTCTACAAGCACCCACTTTGTGAAATTTCAGTGAAACTGGTTGCATGCCATATCTTGAATTAAAGAACTCATTAACTATGAATCAAAGTATGCATGCAAATAAATAAAAGAATGAATGAATGACTATGATACTTAAAGATCCACTTAAAAATTCACACTGATACATGTCATTAAACATTCTGAGAGAGTAAAGAACACATTCTCTTCTCTAGAATGTGGAAGCAATAATAAAGAGCTTTTTATTCTTCTAATTTTTAAAATGTTTATTTATTTAGGCCTGGTTCTTGCCCCTTTCAAGACAACTTCCTCAGAGTTTTATAATATTTTCCCAGAGTTGTGTTACTAAGAAATCAGCTGAGGAAATTAGCATAATTATCTGCAGTCAGTATATAATTTGGGGCCAATAAAAGAAATGCCAGCATAAGAGATCAGGAATAAGAAACCTTGTTTCTCTATCAAGCTTTTTACTTTATTTTTTAAATAACAGACAATTAGTCTATCACTAACCATAAACTAATGGCTAAAGAAAAAAATTAGTCACTGTGGGATAACTATATTGTCATTAATTTGTTCAACAAATATCTGTAAAGAAATATTTACAGTGAAAGAAGTGAGACAAGGCAGTGAGACAGTGAGAGGAGAGGTAAGTAACAAACACTCTATATAATGTGGATTCATCCCATCTGGGACTTCTATCCTCCCCTCGATGCTGATCTCATAACTCTTCTCTACATTGTTAGCACCCAAGTTTCTTCAAATATCTAAGGTAAGAAATTAATAAAATAGAAAACATATAAAATGAAGTGGATCAATAAAACTGTGTTGTTTCTTTAAAAAGAGTAATAACCCCCTGATGAAACTTTGGGGAAATAAAGCATAAAATGAAAAAGCTCTTAGGAAAGAAATCAAAGAAAAAAGATAATGTACAAATAGCAAATGTCAGAAATGGAAATGATAAAATCATTACAGATCCTAGAAATAAGAGGGTAATGACAGTATTGTAAAAAAAAGACAAAAGAACTTTACAACCAAAAATATAAAAATATCAAACTCTAGAGGAAATAAACAAATTCCTGGAAAATTACAAATTTCTAAAACAAACTTAAGAAATAGAAGACCTAAGTAATCCTATACCAGTTAAAGTAATTGATCCATACTTAATCTTCCTTCAGAAACTCTAGGTTCATAAGATTCACTAGCAAATATTATAATACTTTAAAAAAATAAATAGAGCTTCCCTGGTGGCGCAGCGGTTGAGAGTCCGCCTGCTGATGCAGGGGACGTGGGTTCGTGCCCCAGTCCAGGAAGATCCCACGTGCCGTGGAGCGCCTGGGCCCGTGAGCCTTGGCAACTGGGCCTGCGCGTCCAGAGCCTGTGCTCCGCAACGGGAGAGGCCACAACGGTGAGAGGCCCACGTACCGCAAAAAAAAAAAAAAGTAAATAATGCCAGACATATAAACACTTCAAGAGAACAGGAAAAGAGATAATGCTTCCTAACACATTTTATGAGGACAGCAAAATTTCGATACAAGCTCTGACAAAGACATCACAATAAAGGAAAATTTTAGGTCAATGTTACTCATAAAAACAGATGTGAAGTACTAAATGTATATTTTTTATTATGAATATATTACTGTTTTCATATTTATTCCACAAATCTAAGTTTAACTTTAAAAATCAATCATTAACAGAATGAGAAAAAAAGCACATGATCATTTTAATATATGCATAAAAAGCATTTGGTCACTACAACATCTGTTCATAATAAAAAATACCTTAGAAGACTAAAAAGAGAATTTTCCTCATGTGATAAAAAGTGGCTACAAAAATACTCACAACTATACTTAATGGTGGAATGTTGATTTCAATTTGGTATTAGGAATGAGCCAAGAATGGCCACTAATACCACTTCTTTTAAAATATTTGAACTTTTTACTGGTGATCCTAGTGAGAAAATAAGACATAAAAAAAGAAAAAATATATATATAAGTATTGGAAAAGAAAAAATACATTGTCATTATAGATAGTATAACAAGTTTGTTAGATACAAGAATAATATATAATGCTCAATTGAATATATATCTTGAAGAAACATAAAACAAATTATTTTAAATGAAACTATCGTAATAAATTTAAAATAAATACATTGGAATAATAAATCTTACAAAAGACATATATGGCCTAAAATATTGAGATATTAAAATAGGCCTATAAATAGATACAATATTTGATTTTTCCAAATTAATCTGTAAAGTCAATAAAATCCCCATCAAATTCCTGTCAGATGGTTAAGACCTGAGAAGCTGGCTCAAATTTATATGGAAACACAGTGGGCCAAATTTAGCCAGGAAACTCTGAAAGAATATGGTCTGAGGAGTTCTTTACTGTATATCATATACAAAGTTAGAATAATTAGTGCATTGTGGTGTTGGCATAAAGATAACCAAATTGACCAATGACACAGAATAGAGATCCCAGAAACAAATACTATATACATGGGTACCTGACTTACCCATGTGGCATTGTGGAACAGTGCAAAAAGGAGGACATTTTCAATGATAAGCTCAAACTTCTGTTTCAATTTAGAAAAATAAGGGCAATCTGACTCCCACTATAAACTTTACATGAAAATCATCTCTAGGTGGATTTTACTGTATATGTAAAGGTAAAAGGCACAACAATTAACCTCCCAGACTGACCTAGAATATAGAAAAATGTGATTATTATCTCCAAGAAGGGAAGGACTTCTTAACCAAAAAATTAACCATAATTAACAATCAATAAATTGGATGACATTATATTTAGAAACTTCTGCTCAACAAAATTGAGACAGTGAAGAATGAAACACAACGTGTGAGAAGTTATTTGCAACCTATAAGCCCAAAAAAGAACTTATATGTCTAATATGTTTTAAAACATTATAAATCAAAAAAGAAAAGAAAAAGAAAAATTGACAAGCCACTTGAATAGGAAATCTACAAAAGAAGATGAGTCAATAAACATATGAATAAATCCTTAACCTTAAAAGTCATCAGGCAAATCCAAACTAAATGTGCCAGTAGGTAACACTAGATGTTAGGCTAATATATATTGCTATATGCAAGATAGAATGACTGAAATTTTAAAAGACTGACAATACCAAATGTTGCTGTTGCGGACTGAATATCTGTGCCCCTCTCCTGCAATTTAGTATGAGGTCATGAGTGTGGGGCCCTCATGATGGGATTAGTGACTTTTTAAGACAAGAAACCTGAGAGCTTGCCGGCTGTCTCTCCTCCCTTAAGCATACAAAGAAGAGATCATGTGAGCACGAAGTAAAATGGTGGCTGCCTACAAGCTAAGAGACGAGGCCTCAGAATGAAACCTGCCTTGCTGGCACCTTGATCTTGGACTACTCAGCTTTCAGAAATGTAAGAAATAAATCTTTATCGTTTAAGCCACCCAGTCTATGGTATTTCGTTATGACAGCCTGAGTTAACTAAGACAGTGAGCAAATACCAAGGATGCTGCCTATACAAAGTATACAATGACAAGGAAATGAAGCAACTGAACCCTTCATACTTGCTGGGGATGGTGTAAATTTGTTTGTAATTATCTACTAAGGCTGAGCATATGCATACCCCATAACCCAGCAATTCACCCTCTTCAGGAATTGCATACATATGTGAATCCAATAAATATATGCATCCAATAAAATGTGCAATCAACAAAATTGCATACATATGTGCATTAAGAAATGATGATTCTTGCATTATTTGTAATAGGGAAAATTCCAAATATCTGTCCATTGTATATACATATATTAAATAAAGTGTAGCCTATTAATAAGCTAGAAAAATATATAACAATGAAAGTGAACAAACTATAGGTATTTGCAACAACAGTGATGAATCACACAAGCATAATGTTGAGTAAAATAGGGTAGATGCAAAAATATCATACATATTAGGAACAGTATTTAGGTGTGAAAGTCCAGAAGGTAAAACCGTGAAAGAAAACATGAAAGGAGATATGCAATATTGGCAATGCCCTACTCTTTTTGACTTAGGTGCTGTAACACAAGTATGATCTTTGTGATAATTCATGAACTATGCATTTTTAAATGTTTTTGAGATATAATTCATATACCATAAAATTTACTATTTTAAATCGTAAAATTCAAAGGTCTTTAGTATATTCAACTACTATGCATTCATCATCGTTCACTAATTCCAGAATATTTCTATCACCACCCCCTCAAAAGAAATTTTATGCTTTTTAGCAGTCATTCCCAATTCCCAGCTCCTCAAATCCCCTGGCAGTCACTTATCTACTTTCAGTCTCTGGAGATTTGACCTGGATACTTAATAGAAATGGAATCATACAATATGTGACTTTTTTATGTCTGACTTCTTTCATGTAGAATAATGTTTTCAAGATTATCCATCATGTAGCATGTATAAGTACTTCATTACTTTTCATTTTTGAATTATATTCCATTGAATGGATATACCACATTTTTAAAATCTATTCCTCAATTGATGGACATCAGGATTGTTTCCACTTTTTGGCTTTTCTGAGTAGAACTGCTATGAACATTCATGGACAAGTTTTTATGTGAACATATGATTTCAGCTCTCTTTTGTATATACCAAAGAGTGAGATTGTGGATCATAAATTAACTCTATGTTTACTTTTTCAGGTACAGCCAAACTGTTTTCTATAATTGCTGCATCATTTTACACTGCTACCAGCAATGTTTAGGGTCCCAGTATCTCCACATTTTCACCAAGATTTGTTATTGTCCATATATTTTTTATACCTACCCTAGTTTTTATGAAGAGGTATCTTATGGTTTTGATTTGGATTTCCTTAATAACTAATAATGTTGGGCATCTTTTTAGGTGCTTACTGGCCATTGTATATCTTCTTTTTTTTTTTTTTTCTCCTCTGGTTGTTTGTGACCTAGGTGAAATAAGTCAGAGAAAGACAAATACTGTATGATCTCACTTATATGTGGAATCTAAAAACAAAATAAAACAAAACAAAAATGAACTTATAGATACAGAGAACAGTTTGATGGTTGCCAGAGGCTGGGGTGGGAGGTAGGGGAAATAGGTAAAAGTGGTCAAAAGGCACAAACTTCCAGTTATAAGTAAGTTCTGAGGATATAATGTACAGCATGGTGAGTATAGTTAATAACACTGTATTGCATATTTGAAAGGTGCTAAGAGAGTAGATCTTAAAAGTTCTCATCACAAGAAAAAAACCTAACTGTATGTGGTGACAGATGCTAACTAAACTTATTGTGGTTAGCATTTCACAGTATACACATACAGCAAATCATTATGTAATACACTTTAATACAATGTCTTATGTCAATTATATTTTAATAAAAGTGTAAAAAAATATAATTATTATAAAAAAGTAATTTGTATTAGTGAATTTGAAAACCTGGATAAAATTAATAATTTTCTAGGGAAATGCCAATTATAAAAATTGATTCAAGAGATCACAAATAGCAAATAGCAAAGAAAAATATAATTTTGACTCATGTTAGTTATAAAAATTGATACCAAAGTCCTGGATTAAATTTTACCAACTCTCAGGCAGGCTAATTGATTTTTTTCTGATGGGAATTAGTCTATTAAGCAATATCCCTGTGTCTTGCTTAAGTTAGTCAGGGTAAGTTTCTGTTGCTAACAACCAAAGAAAACCAACTGAAGCATAAATTGGGGCTTGCCTTAGTCAGCTTGAGCTGCTGTAACAAAAAATATTTTAGACTGGGTGGCTTAAACAACAAAAATTTATTTCTTACAGTTCTAGAGTCTGGGAAGTCCAAGATCAAGGTGCCAGCAATGTAGGTTTCATTCTGAGGTCTCTTCTCTTGGATTATAGGCAGCTGCCTTCTGTGTGCTCACACAACCTCTTCCTTGTGTTAGGGCAGAGACAAGGAGAAATAAACGCTTCTTGTGCCTCTTCTTTTCCAGGCATTAATCCTATCATGAGGCCCCACCCTCATGACCTCATCTTAACCTAATTACTTTCGCAAAGCCTTATCTCCAAATACCATCACATTATGGTTAGTGCTTTGACATGTGAATTTTGGAGAAGACAAACTTTCAGTCCATAACAGTGCTGTTACGTGGGACCCGCAATGGTTTTTTGTTACATTTTTCATAGATCATAGGTGTGGGAAACATATTAAGAATTGGCTGAGAAAATAATAGAATAAGAATGTAAAGTTCAGGTCTTAATTTAGACAGTGACCTGTGATTGCAGAGCAAGAATGGATTACAAAATCTATCCCTTCAGCTTTCTAGTAATTCCTTCATTCCTTTTTACAGATACATTCTGTATATTATCCATTATTAGGGATTAATCATATCAATGAAAAATTGTTTTAATAAAAATATCATTAAAGTAATATAAAAATTATTTTTATAGATTTTCAGAAAGCATTCTGTGATATGAGATCAGACTGTAAGAGCAGGATGGTTAACTTTTAGAAACTTCAGTTTTAGAAACTTTTAAAAATGAAAACTCATAGAAAGTTAATTAACACTGAGTGAAATTTTTGAAATTCTTTAAAATAAATCATGAAGAATCACAAAAAATATTTATTTGCCAAATTTTTCATAGATTTGATCTAGTAGAACACAAGTCCTCTTAACTTTGCCAAATTGTATTTGTTCCCAATGAACACAATTCCACTTAACTCTGACTTTCCTAATAAACATTTCATGTTGAAGATTAGGAAATATATTATTACTCAGAAATCAATTTACACGGCCTTACTTTTATTTTAGATGTAAATATTTTAAGTACTGAATTGTATTAAACTTGGAAACAAGATAAATAAAATAAAGGTCTCAATATTATTCATTATTAATCTTCGTATGGCAACAATTTTCAAGAAGTGGAGGGTATTTAGTGCTAAATTAAAGCAGACTTATGATAGAACTCGACATTATAATGGCATTAGTATCAAGGATGATAATAATTTATGTGTGTCCACAATTTAGTAATGATTTCCCAGTGTACTAAGTAGGAAATGTATTCATTTAAATGAGATTAATTCTGTCCAGGTAGGTAAGTAGCATACTCAGGCCCATGAATAATTCTATCCTGTGTCTGTACATAAGTGTTACATTGTATGGAGAGAAAGGAAACGTCCTCACATCCAGACAACATGCAATTCAATAGGGAGATTTGCAATGATGGAGCAAACAAACTATTGATGCAAGTTAGGCTCTTAAGAACAATGTAGAGATAGAGGTAGATGTAGATAGCTATAGATACAAATACAGATGGGTGTATATAGATGTGTGTGTGTGTGTGTGTATATATATATAGAGAGAGAGAGAGAGAGAGGTCATATCATTCTGGTTTGTGTCAAATCATAAGATTGAGGCCTTAATCCTTTCTTTTGCTACCTTCTCTACTTTATCCAAGTCTAAGACAACTTTTCCATGGCCATCATGGAAAGAAGTCACCTCTCCACACCTGCCCAGCTGAGCCAAGACAGGGAGTGTTTCTAGTGGTCAAATTCTTAGTGACCTCCTCTAAGGTCACTAAGGTCCTCTAAGGTCCTCTAAGGTGGTGACCTCCTCTCTGTCTGCACAGTTCTTGGGTTCAGGGGGCTCTGTTCCTCAAGAAAACCCACTGCAACAGACTGAAGGCAGATCTTCCCCTCCGTGTAAAAAACATTAGGGAACTTACAGAGAAGCTATAAACTTAAAATCGGTTGACTTACATTTTTAATAATGTGCGTATCAGAAAATTTATGGGTTTTATGTAGTGCCTATAAAACTATAAAAACCCCCCTAGTTTTTAATAAATTTTTACATCTTTCTACAAAACGAATCCCCTGGGAAATATTTATTAGAAAAAGACTTTGGAATTTCACTTTTTGAAGCACATTCCATGAAGTACAGCATAATCAGACATATTATATTGTAAAATTAAGTAGAGTAAAGTATTGAACATTACCAATTAAAATTATAAATGTTAGCAGGAGAAAATGGTGTGAAGTATCCAGTGCCCTAAGTATAAAGACAAGACAAATTATGCCTGTGCCAGGTAGGATTTTCATGATCTAGAGATTTCTGGAAACGAATTTCAAGACTCTCAAGAGTGCTAGACATTTTGCTCTATTAGGATACCTATTTGGCAGATACCCATTTGCAGCTCCCTGAAGCATTTGCATTTCTCCATACTTAAGGTGCTTGCCAGATATAAATATGAAAATAGATCATTTCTAATTCAAAGGAGTGCCAGTTCCATGCTTGGCATTATACATTCCAATGCTTGGTCATTTAGCATTGCCACCGCAATTAAAACCAATTCTTTGAAACTGGATTACTCATTTGATGTGCCTTACATTAACCGCAGCACCACCTACCATACTGAAAATACACGTCCAAAAGAGAGAGGATATCTTTCCCAGGAAAGCCTGCCTCAGAATGATTATTTCTAGCTGATGTTACAGAAGAAGCTTCGACAATAGGCACATATCAATTCCGCACAATTCAGCTTGTCCTTCTATGATTGATGTATAATGGTTACTATTGTAGCCGTTCCAAACGCTCTTGTTCCTCTTCGTCACTCTCTATCATACCATGACTTGAAAGACAATGAGCATGATGCTGCTTTTGAAAAGCTTTGATCTACTGCAGCATCTAGAAGCAGAACTGAAAAAAAAGAAAGGGGGATGGGAATTTCAGAAAACTAGCCCAGTGGCTGCTCGTTCTGATGCAGAGCACAAACCATTAGCAACCCAAAGATTAGAATGAATATAGTTCAATTAATGCAAGAAAACGGCCAGTGCTTGATGTGTTTCTGTCAATCATATTACAGCAATAACTATAATTTGGAAGTTGGAAAAATAGGAAGGCTTATATTAGGATTAAAAGCTTAAGTTTTTGTTTTGTTTTGTTTTGTTGGACTGAAATGTGTTTTATGGCAACTGAAAATACAAATATTCTATTTCCCCTATGCTTTTGGATCCAAAATATCAGCATAAATGAAAATGAAGTAAAACGTATTAGGAACAAATAAACAATGTTATTTCCAATAAAAGCTCTACATTTAAAATTCCTCTTATTGCCTTGGGCTCTTCACACTGTCTGGTATATTTTGAAACATGATACCCTGGAAGGTGATTTTATAATGCAAGTTTATTATTTTTCCTACCATGGTAAGGAATAGAAAGTGGAATATTTCATCTTATTGTTTGTTGCTTAGAAAAAAATACTTTTAAACTTCCTCTACTGTGTTCCATAGTGCTGAAAGTATATATAGAACAAAGTATTGTCTACCTTGTCCTTGTCTTTACTATATTAATCCCAGTTATTTTATATTTGTATTTGTAAAGAGAAAAAAGATAAAGTTTACTGACTTTAGGATTAAACACTTAAAATATATTTGTTCTTTCAATTTATAGCAAATGCTTTATAAAAAGAGAGTATCAGTATTCATTAATTAAAAAGATTTTTTAAAAGTATAGCACTTTTTATTCTAGAGATTTCCTGTATTATATAGGTAAATTATTATATTATTTTTGTGATCACTGTAGAGTTTAGAATACGTACGTCAACCTTGAAATATAATATCATGTATAGTGTAAGAACCCTACAATAGTATTTATTCTTTCATTCCTTCCCTCTTAATCCTATATGCTGTTTTTGTCATAATTTTTACATCTATATATGTCAAAACTACACAATGCACTGTTAATTCTTCTGCATTATCTTTTAAAGCAACTAAAATTATGAAAAAAAACTACTGTAAATTACCATTATTTTTACCCTTTCCACTCCACTATTTCTCTAGGTAGGTATCAATTTCCATCCGATATCATATTTCTCTGTCTAAATAACTTTCTATAACATTCCTTTTAACACAGGCCTGATGGTCATAAGTTCTCTCAGCTTTTGATTCCCTGAAAAAGTCTCTATTTTGCATTCACTTTTTTAACGATATTTTTGCTGAGTATGAAAGTCTGTGTTGAGAGATTTTTCTATCATTACTTTGAAGAAGAGTGAAGAAGATGCCATTCCATATTCTTCTAGGCTGTATAGAGTGGTGACATTATTGTCTTTGTTCCTCTCTATGTAATGTATTTTTTTATTTGCTTTTTCTGTTTGCTTTCCAGATTTTTCCTTTTTTTTTTTTACATCTTTATTGGAGTATAATGGCTTTACAATGGTGTGTTAGTTTCTACTTTATAACAAAGTGAATCAGTTATACATATACATATGTTCCCATATCTCTTCCCTCTTGAGTCTCCCTCCCTCCCACCCTCCCTATCCCACCCCTCTAGGTGGTCACAAAGCACCGAGCTGATCTCCCTCTGCTATGTGGCTGCTTCCAACTAGCTATCTATTTTACGTTTGATAGTGTATATATGTCCATGCCACCCTCTCACTGTGTCACAGCTTACCCTTCCCCCTCCCCATATCCTCAAGTCCATTCTCTAGTAGGTCTGTGTCTTTATTCCTGTCTTACCCCTAGGTTCTTCATGACATTTTTTTTCTTAAATTCCATATATATGTGTTAGCATATGGTATTTATCTTTCTCTTTGTGACTTACTTCACTCTGTATGACAGACTCTAGGTCCATCCACCTCATTACAAATAGCTCAATTTCGTTTCTTTTTATGGTTGAGTAATATTCCATCGTATATATGTGCCATATCTTCTTTATCCATTCAGCCAATGATGGACACTTAGGTTGTTTCTATCTCCTGGCTATTGTAAATAGAGCTGCAATGAATATTTTGGTACATGACTCTTTTTGAATTATGGTTTTCTCAGGGTATATGCCTGGTAGTGGGATAGCTGGGTCATATGGTAGTTC
Organism: Delphinapterus leucas; assembly: GCF_059928025.1. NCBI lineage: Eukaryota > Metazoa > Chordata > Mammalia > Artiodactyla > Monodontidae > Delphinapterus > Delphinapterus leucas. Next base: position 15,228,152 of record NC_143130.1, on the reverse strand, counting down.
TATTTGTAGTTTTTTAAGAAACTTCCATACTGATCTCCATAGTGGCTGTACCAATTCACATTCCCACCAGCAGTGCAAGAGTGTTCCCTTTTTTTGATGTGTTCTAGATTTTTTGATGATGGCCATTCTGACTGGTGTGAGATGATATCTCATTGTAGTTTTGATTTGCATTTCTCTAATGATTAATGATGCTGAGCATTCTTTCATGTGTTTGTTGGCAGTCTGTATATCTTCTTTGGAGAAATATCTATTTAGGTCTTCTGCCCATTTTTGGATTGGGTTGTTTGTTTTTTTTGTTATTGAGCTGCATGAGCTGCTTGTAAATTTTGGAGATTAATCCTTTGTCAGTTGCTTCATTTGCAAATACTTTCTCCCATTCTGAGGGTTCTCTTTTGGTCTTGTATATGGTTTCCTTTGCTATGCAAAAGCTTTGAAGTTTCATTAGGTCCCATTTATTATTTTTGATTTTATTTCCATTTCTCTAGGAGGTAGGTCAAAAAGGATCTTGCTGTGATTTATGTCATAGAGTGTTCTGCCTATGTTTTCCTCTAAGAGTTTGATAGTTTCTGGCCTTAAATTTAGGTCTTTAATCCATTTTGAGTTTGTTTTTGTGTATGGTGTTAGGAAGTGTTCTAATTTCATTCTTTTACATGTACCTGTCCAGTTTTCCCAGCACCAGTTATTGAAGAGGCTGTCCTTTCTCCACTGTACACTCCTGCCTCCTTTACCAAAGATAAGGTGACCATATGTGCGTGGGATTATCTCTGGGCTTTCTATCTTGTTACATTGATCTATCTTTCTGTTTTTGTGCCAGTACCATACTGTCTTAATTACTGTAGCTTTGTAGTATGGTCTGAAGTTAGGGAGCCTGATTCCTCCAGCTCCATTTTTCGTTCTCAAGATTGCTTTGGCTATTCGGGGTCTTTTGTGTTTCCATACAAATTGTGAAATTTTTTGTTCTAGTTCTGTGAAAAATACCAGTGGTAGTTTGACAGGGATTGCATTGAATCTGTAGATTGCTTTGGGTAGTAGAGTCATTTTCACAATGTTGATTCTTCCAATCCAAGAACATGGTATATCTCTCCATCTATTTGTATCATCTTTAATTTCTTTCATCAGTGTCTTATAATTTTCTGCATACAGGTCTTTTGCCTCCTTACGTAGGTTTATTCCTAGATATTTTATTCTTTTTGTTGCAATGGTAAATGGGAGTGTTTTCTGGATTTCACTTTCAGATATTTCATCATTAGTGTATAGGAATGCCAGAGATTTCTGTGCATTAATTTTGTATCCTGCAACTTTACCAAATTCATTGATTAGCTCTAGTAGTTTTGTGGTAGCATCTTTAGGATTCTCTATGTACAGTATCATGTCATCTGCAAACAGTGACAGCTTTACTTCTTCTTTTCCGATTTGGATTCCTTTTATTTCTTTTTCTTCTCTGACTGCTGTGGCTAAAACTTCCAAAACTATGTTGAATAACAGTGGTGAGAGTGGGCAACCTTGTCTTGTTCCTGATCTTAGTGGAAATGCTTTCAGTTTTTCACCAGTGAGGACGATGTTGGCTGTGGGTTTGTCATATATGGCCGTTATTACGTTGAGGAAAGTTCCCTCTATGCCTACTTTCTGCAGGGTTTTTATCATAAATGGGTGTTGAATTTTGTCAAAAGCTTTCTCTGCATCTATTGAGATGATCATATGATTTTTCTCCTTCAATTTGTTAATATGGTGTATCACGTTGATTGATTTGTGTATATTGAAGAATCCTTGCATTCCTGGAATAAACCCCACTTGATCATGATGTATGATGCTTTTAATGTGCTGTTGGATTCTGCTTACTAGTATTTTGTTGAAGATTTTTGCATCTATGTTCATCAGTGATATTGGCCTGTAGTTTTCTTTCTTTGTGACATCCTTGTCTGGTTTTGGTATCAGGGTGATGGTGGCCTCGTAGAATGAGTTTGGGAGTGTTCTTCCCTCTGCTGTATTTTGGAAGAGTTTGAGAAGGATAGGTGTTAGCTCTTCTCTAAATGTTTGATAGAATTCGCCTGTGAAGGCATCTGGTCCTGGACTTTTGTTTGTTGGAAGATTTTTAATCACAGTTTCAATTTCAGTGCTTGTGATTGGTCTTTTCATATTTTCTATTTCTTCCTGATTCAGTCTTGGCAGGTTGTGCATTTCTAAGAATTTGTCCATTTCTTCCAGGTTGTCCATTTGATTGGCATAGAGTTGCTTGTAGTAATCTCTCATGATCTTTTGTATTTCTGCACTGTCAGTTGTTACTTCTCCTTTTTCATTTCTAATTCTATTGATTTGAGTCTTCTCCCTTTTTTTCTTGATGAGTCTGGCTAATTGTTTATCAATTTTGTTTATCTTCTCAAAGAACCAGCTTTTAGTTTTATTGATCTTTGCTATCATTTCCTTCATTTCTTTTTCATTTATTTCTGATCTGATATTTATGATTTCTTTCCTTCTGCTAACTTTGGGGGTTTTTTTGTTCTTATTTCTCTAATTGCTTTAGGTGCAAGGTTAGGTTGTTTTTTCGAGATGTTTTCTGTTTCTTAAGGTAGGATTGTATTGCTATAAACTTCCCTCTTAGAACTGCTTTTGCTGCATCCCATAGATTTTGGGTCGTCGTGTCTCCATTGTCATTTGTTTCTAGGTATTTTTTGATTTCCTCTTTGATTTCTTCAGGATCACTTCATTCCTGTAATTGATATCTAATCTCATAACGTTGTGGTCAGAAAAGATACTTGATACAATTTCAATTTTCTTAAATTTACCAAGGCTTGATTTGTGACCCAAGATATGATCTATCCTGGAGAATGTTCCATGAGCAGTTGAGAAAAATGTGTATTCTGTTGTTTTTGGATGGGATGTCCTATAAATATCAATTAAGTCCATCTTGTTTAATGTATCATTTAAAGCTTGTGTTTCCTTATTTATTTTCATTTTGGATGATCTGTCCATTGGTGAAAGTGGGGTGTTAAACTCCCCTACTATGAATGTGTTACTGTCAATTTCCCCTTTTATGGCTCTTAGTATTTGCCTTTTGTATTGAGGTGCTCCTATGTTGGGTACATAAATATTTACAATTGTTATATCTTCTTCTTGGATCGATCCCTTGATCATTATGTAGTGTCCTTCTTTGTCTCTTCTAATAGTCTTTATTTTAAAGTCCATTTTTTCTGATATGAGAATTGCTACTCCAGCTTTCTTTTGGTTTCCATTTGCATGAAATATCTTTTTCCATCCCCTTACTTGCAGTCTGTATGTGTCTCTAGGTCTGAAGTGGGTCTCTTGTAGACAGCAAATATATGGGTCTTGTTTTTGTATTCATTCAGCCAATCTGTGTCTTTTGGTGGGAGCATTTAGTCCATTTACATTTAAGGTAATTATCGATATGTATGTTCCTATTACCATTTTCTTAATTGTTTTGGATTTGTTATTGTAGGTCTTTTCCTGCTCTTGTGTTTCTTGCCTAGAGAAGTTCCTTTAGCATTTGTTGTAAAGCTGGTTTGGTGGTGCTGAACTCTCTCAGCTTTTGCTTGTCTGTAAAGGTTTTAATTTCTCCATCAAATCTGAATGAGATCCTTGCTGGGTAGAGTAATCTTGGTTGCAGGTTTTTCTCCTTCATCACTTTCAATATGTCCTGCCAGTCCCTTCTGGCTTGCAGAGTTTCTGCTGAAAGATCAGCTGTTAACCTTATGGGGATTCCCTTGTGTGTTATTTGTTGTTTTTCCCTTGCTGCCTTTAATATGTTTTCTTTGTATTTAATTTTTGACAGTTTGATTAATATGTGCCTTGGCGTATTTCTCCTTGGATTTATCCTATATGGGACTCTCTGTGCTTCCCGGACTTGATTAACTATTTCCTTTCCCATATTAGGGAAGTTTTCAACTATAATCTCTTCAAATATTTTCTCCGTCCCTTTGTTTTTCTCTCCTTCTTCTGGAACCCCTATAATTCAAATGTTGGTGCGTTTAATGTTGTCCCAGAGGTCTCTGAGACTGTCCTCAGTTCTTTTCATTCTTTTTTCTTTATTCTGCTCTGCAGTAGTTATTTCCACTATTTTATCTTCCAGGTCACTTATCCGTTCTTCTGCCTCAGTTATTCTGCTATTGATCCCATCTAGAGTATTTTAAATTTCATTTATTGTGTTGCTCATTGTTGTTTGTTTCATCTTTAGTTCTTCTAGGTCCTTGTTTCTTACATTTTGTCTATTCTGTTTCCAAGATTTTGGATCATCTTTACTATCATTATTCTGAATTCTTTTTCAGGTAGACTGCCTATTTCCTCTTCGTTTGTTAGGTCTGGTTGGTTTTTATCTTGCTCCTTCATCTTCTGTGTGTTTTTCTGTCTTCTCATTTTGCTTATCTTACTGTGTTTGGGGTCTCCTTTTTGCAGGCTGCTGGTTCGTAGTTCCCATTGTTTTTGGTGTCTGTCCCAGTGGCTAAAATTGTTTCAGTGGGTTGTGTAGGCTTCCTGGTGGAGGGGATTAGTGCCTGTGTTCTGGCGGATGAGGCTGGATCTTGTCTTTCTGGTGGGCAGGTCCACGTCTGGTGGTGTGTTTTGGGGTGTCTGTGGACATATTATGATTTTAGGCAGCCTCTCTGCTAATGGGTGGTGTTGTGTTCCTGCCTTACTAGTTGTTTGGCATAGGATGTCCAGCACTGTAGCTTGCTGGTTGTTGAGTGAAGCTGGGTGCTGGTGTTGAGATGTAGATCTCTGGGAGATTTTCACCGTTTGATATTATGTGGAGCTGGGAGGTCTCCTGTGGACCAGTGTCCTGAAGTTGGCTCTCCCACCTCAGAGGCACAGCACTGACTCCTGCCTGCAGCACCAAGATCCTTTCATCCACACGGCTCAGAATAAAAGGGAGAAAAAGTAGAAAGAAAGAAAGAAAGAAGGAAGGAAGGAAGGAAAGAAAGAAGATAAAAGAAAGTAAGATAAAATAAAATAAAGTTATGAAAATAAAAAATAATTATTAAAAACAATTTTTTTAAGAAAAAAACAAAACAAAAAAACGGATAGAACCCTAGGACAAATGGTGAAAGCAAAGCTATATGGACAAAATCTCACACAGAAGCATACACATGTACACTCACAAAAAGAGGAAAAGGGGAAAAAATCATAAATCTTGCTCTCAAAGTCCACCTCCTCATTTAGGATGATTCGTTGTCTATTCATGTATTGCACAGATGCAGGGTACATCAAGTTGAATGTGGAGCTTTAATCCGCTGCTTCTGAGGCTGCTGGGAGAGATTTCCCTTTCTCTTCTTTGTTCTCACAGCTCCCAGGGGCTCAGCTTTGGTTTTGGCCCCGCCTCTGCCTGTAGGTCGCCCGGAGGTCGTCTGTTCTTCGCTCAGACAGGACGGGGTTAAAGGAGCAGCTGCTTAGAGGACTCTGGCTCACTCAGGCCGGGTGGATGGAGGGGTGCGGATGCGGGGCGAGCCTGCAGCGGCAGAGGCTGGCAGGACGTTACACCAGCCTGTGGCGTTCTCCCAGGGAAGTTGTCCCTGGATCCCAGGACCCTGGCAGTGGCGGGCTGCACAGGCTCCCCGGAAGGGGGGTGTGGATAGTGACCTGTGCTCACACACTGGCTTCTTGGTGGTGGCAGCAGCAGCCTTAGTGTCTCATGCCCGTCTCTGGGGTCCGCGCTGTTAGCCGCAGCTCGCGCCCGTCTCTGGAGCTCCTTTAAGCAGCGTTCTGAATCCCGTCTCCTCACGCACCAGGAAACAAAGAGGGAAGAAAAAGTCTCTTGCCTCTTCAGCAGCTCCAGACTTTTCCCGGGACTCCCTCCCAGCTAGCCGTGGTGCACTAGCCCGCTTCAGGCTGTGTTCACACCGCCAACACCAGTCCTCTCCCTGAGCTCTGACTGAAGCCCGAGTCTCAGCTCCCAGCCCCGCCCACCCCAGCGGGTGAGCAGAAAAGCCTCGGGCTGGTGAGTGCCGGTCGGCACTGATCCTCTGTGCAAGAATCTCTCTGCTTTGCCCTCCGCACCCCTGTTGTTGTGTTCTCCTCGGCGGCTCCGAAGCTTTCCCCCTCCGCCACCCGCAGTCTCCACCCGCGAAGGGGCTTCCTAGTGTGTGGAAACTTTTCCTCCTTCACAGCTCCCTCCCACTGGTGCAGGTCCCGTCCGTATTCTTTTGTCTCTGTTTATTCTTTTTTCTTTTGCCCTACCCAGGTACGTGGGGAGTTTCTTGCCTTTTGGGAGGTCTGAGGTCTTCTGCCAGCGTTCAGTAGGTGTTCTTTAGGAGTTGTTCCACGTGTAGATGTATTTCTGGTGTATCTGTGGGGAGGAAGGTGATCTCCGCGTCTTACTCTTCCGGAATCTTCCTGATTCCCCCCCGATTTTTCTTTTTATCGTTGAGTTTTAGCTGTTTGACTCTAATGTGTGTGGGTGTGTTTTGGGGAATTTATCCTTTTAGAGATTCTTTGGGATTCATGGATATGTGGCTTTTTTTTCATAAATTTTGAAAAAATTTCTGGCCATTATCTCTTCGTTCTCTTATTCTATCTCATTCTTTCTCTCTTGTTTCAAGATTCAAATTTCATGTATGTTAGGCCATTTGATATTGTCCTGAAGTTCTTGGGTGCTCTGTTCTGTTGTGAGTTATTTTTTCCCCCCAGTTTTTATCTCTGAGTTTCTCTTTCGATAATTTCTATTGATGTACCTGCAAATTTAGTTTTCTCAGCTGTGTTTGGTCTGCTGATGATACCATTAAAGGAATTCTCCATCTCTGACATTGTATGCTTTATTTTTAGTATTCTCATTTGAGATTTAAAATAGTTTCTTTCAGCCTGCTGAATCTTGCATCTGTTCATACATGTTATCAACTTTTTCGGCAAGATTTATACTAATTATAGTTATTTTAAATTCTCTTATTAGATTATTGTAACATCTTGGTCATTTTGAAATTGGATCTTCTGATTACCTCGATTATGGATTGGCTTTTCTTGCCTGATAATTTTGCATTGAATGCTGGATATCATATGTAGAATAGCAGAGACTAAAGGGAATAGTATTTATGCCTGAAAATGAGCATACCTCTTCTTTTGTCATGCTTCTATTGTGTGGGGTTGTTATTCTAATCAGGACTTGGCTTGTTTTGGGTTTTGTTGCTGGTCTCCTAACCTTTTCCCACAGACTTCAAACACATATAGCAGTTGGTTATCATTACCTCATACTTAGAATGGGAACAAAGGTGCCAGAAGTTCTTTCTCCGTATTCTTGGTCCACCTTCATGGTTAACAATATCGGCATGATTTACCAATATCTTCTGCCATCTTGGCGGTTGTCTTTTTCACTTTCTAGATGGTGCCCTTAGAAGCACAAAAGTTTTAATTTTCATGAAGTTCAATTTATTTATTTTTTGTCTTGTTGCTCCTGCTTTTGGAGCAGTTATATCTGAGAATCCACTGCCAAATCCAAGGTCATTAACATTACCTCTATGTTTTCTTCTAAGACTTTTATAGCTTTAGCTTTTACATTTAGACTAATCTATTTTGTGTAAATTATTGTATATGGTGTGAGGAAGGGGAACAAATTCATTCTTTTGCAAATGGATATCCAGTTGTCTTAGCCATTTTTATTGAAAAGGTGATTGTTTTCTCATTGAATGGTGTTGGCACCCTTGTTGAAAAGTAGTTGACCATATATAGGTTTATAAACCTATAAATCATAGGTTTATATCTGAACTCTGAATTCTATTCTACTGATCTATATGTCTATCCTTGGTCCAATACCACACTCTGTTGGTTACTCAAACTTTGCAGTAACTTCTGAAATAGGGAAGTATGCATCTTCTAACTTTGGTATTCTGTTTCAAAATTATTTTGGCTATTCTGGGTGACTTGAAATTCCATATGAATTTTGGAGTCAGCTTGTTAATTTCTATAAAGAAGTCAGCTGCAATTTTTATGAGGATTGTGTTGCATCTGTAGATAAGTTTGGGAAGTATTGCCATCATAAAATATTAAGTATTCTGATCCATGAACAAGGAAGTTTTCCAATTATTACATCTTCTTTATTTTACTATTGCTTTGTAATTTTCAGAGTATAAGATTTATATTTCTTTTATTAAATTCCTTCCTAAGTATTTAATTCTTTCTGACACTATCATAAAATGATTTTTAAAATTTCATTTTTGGATTGTTCATTGCAAGTCAATATAAATAAAATTGATGTTCATATATTGATAATGTATCCTGCAAACTTAACTGAACTTGTTTATTCTAATTGTTTCTTTCAGCTCACTTGTTTGTCTCGTTATTTATTAGTTCTAATTCTTTTTAGTGAATTCATTAGGATTTTCTATACATAAGGTTATGTCATCTACAAATAGAGATAGTTTTACTTCTTCCTCTCCAATCTGGATGACTTTTATTTCTTTTGCCTGCCTAGTTGCCCTTACTAAAACCTCCAGTACAATGTTGAATAGAAACAGTGAGGAAGGATATCTTTATGTTTTTCTGATCTTAGGGGATATCCAGCTTTTTATCAGTAACTATGATATTAGCTGTGATTTTTCAATAGATGCCCTTTGTCAAGTTGAGAATGATCCCTTCTATTCCTAACTTGTTGAGTGTCTTTATTATCAAAAGGTATTAGATCCTGTCAAATGCATTTCTGGCACCTAATGAGATGACTATGTGACTTTTATTTTTTCCTACATTGATGTAATGTATTATTTTCAAATGTTGAACCTGCCTTGCATTCCTGGGATAAATCCCATTTGGTCATGGTGTATAATTCATTTTTTATGTTGCTGGATTCGGTTTACTAGTATTTTGTTGAGGGTTTTTGAACCTATGTTCATAAGAGATACTGGTCTGTATTTTTCTTTTCTTATAATGTTTTTGTCTGATTTTGATATCAGGGTAATACTGAACTCATACAAAGAGTTGGGAAGTGTTTTCTCCTCTTCTAATTTTTAGAAGAATTTGTGAATAACTGTTTTCCATTTTTCTTTAAATGTATGGTAGAATTTAGTGGCAAAGGCATCTGAGTCTGGACTTTTTTGTGTGTGTGTGTGGTACACGGGCCTCTCACTGTTGCGGCCTCTCCCGTTGCGGAGCCCAGGCTCCAGATGCACAGGCTCAGCAGCCACGGCTCACGGGCGCAGCCGCTCCGTGGCATGTGGGATCTTCCCGGACCGGGGCACGAACCCGTGTCCCCTGCATCAGCAGGTGGACTCTCAACCACTGCGCCACCGGGGAAGCCCTGAGTCTGGGCTTTTTTGTTGGATTTTAAAATAAACTATTTCCTCAGTCTCTTTATGTTATAGTGTCCAGTCAGATTGCCTTTTATTTTCTGGAGTGAATTTCAATAGTTCATACATTTTAAAAATATTGTCCATTTCATCTAAATTATCTAATTTGTTGGCATACAAGTGTATATAGTATTCTCTTTAAATCCTTTTTATTTCTATAAGACAATAGTAATGTCTCCTCTTTCATTTCTGATTCTAGTCACTTGAGTCTTCTCTCTTTTTTTCTTGGTCAATCTAGCTAAAGATTTGTCAAGTTTATTGATCTTTTCAAAGAACCAGCTTTTGGTTTTCATTGATTATTCTCTATTGTCTGTCTATTCCCTATTTCATTCATTTCTGCTCTATTCTTTATTATTTCTGCTTGCTTTTGGTTTAGTTTGCTTTTCTTTTTCAGTGTCTAAAGGGGAAAGTTTAGGCTATTGATTTGCAGTCTTTCTTCCTATTATAGGCATTTACTACTATAAATTTACCTCTAAGCACTGCTTTAGTCTCATCCAATAAGTTTCAGTACATTGTCTTCATTTTTATGTATATCAGAATATGTTCTTATTTCCTTTTTGATTTCTTCTCTGACCCATTGTTTATTTAGGAGTGTGTTGTTTAATTTCCAAATATTTATGAGTCCCCCAATTTTTCCTGCTACTGATTTCTAATTTCAGTCCATGTGGCCAAAGAACATACTTTGTATAATTTCTGTTTTTTTAAAGTTATTGAGGTTTGTTTTATAGCCTAGTATATGTTCTATCCTGGAGAACTGTTCACGTACACTTGAGAAGAATGTATATTCTGTGTTATTTGGGAGTGTTCTATAAATGTCTGTTAGGTCTAGTTGGTCTATAGCGTGGTTCAAATTTTTTGTTTATTTGCTGATCTTCTGTCTAGTTTTTCTATCCATTATTTAAAATCAGATATTCAAGTTTCAGATGATTATTGTTGAATTGCCTATTTCTCCCTTAATTTCTGTCCGTATTGCTTCATGTATTTTAGTGGTGTCATTGAGTGCATATATAATCATTATACGTTCCTGATGGATTGACCCTTTCATCTGTATAAAACATCCCTCTTTATCTCTAGTATCATCTTTTATTTTAAAGTCTATTATGCTTGATATCAGTATAGCCACTCCACCTTTTTTGTGGTTGCTGTTTGTTTGACACAACTTTTTTATCTTTTTTCTTTCAATATGTTTGCATTTTTGAAAGTTCACTGTGGCAGTTTTTAAAATCAAATCTGAAAATGCCTACCTTTTAATTGGAGAGTTTAATTCATTTGCATTTAATGTAATTACTAGTATGATAGATTTACATCTGCCATTTTTGTTTGCTTTTTATATATCTCACCTTTTTTCTTCTTCTATTCCTCCTTTATGACTTTTTAAACATTAAGTGAATATTTTCAAATGTAGCAATTTTAAGTTCTCTAATGATTTTTTTTTCACTACATTTTTTAGTTGGTTGTTTTTCTAGCAGTTGCTCAGGGCTCACCATATATATCTAAATATTACTCCTATATAGCTCTGTTCTCTTTCCCTTTTTTGAGGTACTATTTTTATACTTATTATATCTGTTAATATTACAGACCCAACAATACATTGCTACAATTATTACTCTACAAACTAGTCATTTCCTTAGCCCAAAACACTGTTTCTCCCACTCACCTCCTTTGTGCTGTTATTGGCACATTTCTTTACTTTATAAGCCCAAGATTACATTATGCACATATTTTATACAATTGCTTTTGAAATCATTTACGATAAGAGAAAATATATGTATATCTATTGCCTTTTACAACTACATACTTATGTTCTCTGGTACTCTTTGTTTTTTCTCATGTATTCAAATTACCACCTAGAATCACTGGCTTTTGGGTTGAAGAAGTACCTTTAGTATTTCTTAGAAGGTAGGTTTACCAGAAACAGATCCTCTCAGTTTTTGTTTATTTGGTAAAGTCTTTATTTGGACTTCATTTTTGAAAGACAGTTTTTCTGGATATAGGATTCTTGGTTGACAGTTTTTTTCTTTGAGTACTTTGAATATGTTATGCCATTGCACTTTGGTCTCCCTTGTTTCTACCATAAAGTCTGTTTTTAATCTCATTGGGGTTCCTTTTTAAGTAGCAAGTAGTTTTTCTCTTGCTACTTTCAAGATTTTCTCCTCATCTTCAACTTTCATCATTTTTATTATGACATGTCTGTTTGTGGCTCTCTTTGGGTTTATCCTTCTTGGTGTTCACTGACCTTCTTAAATGTGTATAATATTGTTTTTCAATAAAGTTGGGGAGTTTTCTTCCATTATTATTAATTTTTTTTGCATATATTTTTCTGCTCCTTTCTCTCTCTCGTCTCATTCTGGTACTTCCACTACATGTTTGTTGGTATACTTAATAGCCTCCCACATTTCTCTGATGCTTTCATCATTTTTCTTCATTTGTTTCTTGTTCTTCAGCTTGCATAAATTTTATTGACCTATATTCTAGTTTCCTTATTCTTTCTTCTGCCAGTTGAGCAAATCTAATATTGAGCCCCTCCAGTGAATGTTCTAATTACTGTACTTTGCAATTTCATAATTTCCATTTGCTTTTTTTAATAATTGCTATCTCTATTTTTATTATATATTTTATGTGGCATACCTTGTTTTACTTCTTTAATCATGGTTTCATTTAGTTCTGTGAACATGTTCGTAATGGCTACTTTATAGTCTTTTTCTGATATATTTGATATTTGATCTCTCTCATATGCAATTTCTGTTACCTGAATATTTTTCCAGTGTATGGGTTATATTTTTCTGTTTCTTTACGTCTCACAATTTTTTTTGTTGGAAAGTGGACATTTTATATAATATATTGTAGCAACTTTCAGTACTACCTCATTATTATTATTTGTTTATTTGTCTAGTAACTGATTGGTTCATTTCACTGAAGTTGATTTCCCCCCGCCTTCAGTGTCAGCCTCTGATGTTGTTCCTCAGGGTGGTATAACTTTGGGTATGCCCACAACACACTGGGATGACAGTGGCACTGGTACGATTCTTTTCATCTCTTTTCCCTGACTACCCCTAACTATTAAACTATTACTAATTACCAGCTGAATGCTCTATCATTTTAAAATAATGCCTTGGGGCATTATTAAACCAATCTAATAAAATATGGACCCTTTGAAGCACTAGTTTCTGATATGAACAGCTGGGTTTTTGTTCTGAAACCAGGAGGACTCAACCCAGCTGTATTATTCCCTACTTCTCGCCTTCAAATTATCTGACCTACAGTTTAGCCTGAAGCTGGAATCTTCTCCCAATTGCCTTCACCACACCGGCACTTTTTTTGAGAGTGCATTTAGGCTAGAATTTCTTCACTCTGTTGCAAATGAAGGCAATTCCTTGGAAATAAATTAGTAATGATTTGGTTTTTTTGGCCTGTTTCTCCCCCCAGGCAAAATCTCTGAGCCAATGTTCTGGAGTTAGGGCTGGGGACAATTGCAATCTTCTGAATGACATCCTGCTCTAGAAACCCAGCGTTCAGTGGGTGGGGTCCTCTTGCCTTCCTCTTCTAGTGTGAAACCACCACTTTGTCAGGGCAAGAGAGATCAGAGCCCCATTTAAGCATGCTGCACCAAGGTAGAGTCTCTGTTCCATGAATGGGGCTGGACAGAAGAAGATAGAGAACTTAAAGACTTAATAAAGGTGATAGGAAGAGCTAAGTCTGAAGAATGAAAAAGAGTATTTAAAGCAAGAAGAACTGGGAAAGTACAGTAAGGTAAAAGCCAGAACAAAAGTGCAGAAATAGAAAAACACTGTATAATTTCTAGGAGAGTGGAATGAGTGTGAGGCATGAAATACACGATACAGAGGCAGGAAATAAGACCATAAACATAAGTCAAGGCAAATTAATAAAGGACATTGTGTCTTGATAAGGAGTTTGGATTCTAGCCTATATCGGCCAGAATACCCATGGTGGTTATTTTAGCAAGGAAGTGGCATAACCACACTTTTTCGAAAATTATTATTTTAGGAAAATAACTCTGGTTTCAGTGTGGTAGATGGTTTGGGTAGGGCAGTGAGACCAATGTAAAAGCTGTCATATGTACCAACAATTATTTGGATTTGGAGTAAAAACATGGCTCTGTAGATAGAAAATTTTTAAGATTCACTTCTATGGTATAATTGGCAAGTTCATGATTATTAGGCTACAGTAGGTTAGGGAAACGAAGGAATGTAAAATGACCCTTGGCTTCTGACTTGGGAAGCTAAGTAGATATTGATATAATTAACTAAATTAGGAATGCAAGAGAAAGAAACTGATCTGGGAAAGAAAATAATGAGTTTAGATTTAAACATGTTAAATTTGAGTAACCTAGACATCCCAGTGAAGAGTCTAATAAACAGTAGGTAATATGGGTCTCCAGCTCCAGGACAATGTGAAGATGAAAACAGAAAATTTACATACTGGTTTTCTTAAACAAGTTATTTAAATTTCATTTTTAGAAAGCAGATAATACTAGTTACCTCATAAAGTTTGTAGTGGGCAATTAAATGAGATATACACAGTGCCTCAATAAATGATAGCTCTGTTGCTATTTAGTTTTGAAGTTATTTGGATTAACAGAAATGAATTAAATCATCCAGAGGGAGTACATAATGTATTCGAAGTTAAGTCCAAAGAAGTGTTTCAAGGTACATCTTTTATGGGTTAGTAAAATACTTCAACTTCAGGTTAAGTTTGATACTTTGGATAGCAGATCAAGAGAAAATCTAGAGCTTAAAAGTTGTGTAATTTTACACTTTTCAAAGTGCCTTCCCGTGTGGTATCAAACTCAAAAAAGTCATCCTTTGAAGCAGATATTATCATCTCAACTTTATAAGGCTTATGACTTACCTGCCTAAGATCAGCCACAAAGAATAGTTATGAAACTGATCTTGCAAGCCTGGCTTCTGACTCTCCGCCTACATCTCTCCCACATCAAATCTGCCACTCAGTGGCTCAACATTCATCCTCTTACTGTGGAACTTGCCCTGGACCTCAATAAAATAGCTCTGTGAAATACTGTATTTGGAAGGCAGCCCTGATAAACAAGCTTTTTGATCTTGAAAGCACATCAGTAGTTTATCACCCCTGTTAAGAAAAGAAATCTCCAAGAGGGAGACAAAGGTTCATAAACTACAACCAAATTAAGCTGTCAAGTGCACAATTCAATTAAATATTTTGGAGATATAGGTGATGTTGATTTTTTTCAGAGTCAGTGTTGAAATTCTGATGCTGTTACGGCATTAAATCAATCAAAATTTTAAAAGGTTACTGTTATCTCTAAAAATTTAGCCATACATATTCAGTGCTGTCTTGAATAATAGTTACCCTTGGGCTTCCCTGGTGGCCCAGTGGTTGAGAGTCCGCCTGCCGATGCAGCGGACACGGGTTCGTGCCCCAGTCCGGGAAGATCCCACATGTCGCGGAGTGGCTAGGCCCGTGAGCCATGGCCACTGAGCCTGCACGTCCAGAGCATGTGCTTCGCGACGGGAGAGGCCACAACAGTGAGAGGCCTGTGTACCGCAAAAAAAAAAAAAAAAAAAAGGTACCCTTACAGAAAAACACACATCTTGTTAACTCTATGCCATATGATAAAGTTTAAAATGAAGCAAAAAAAAGAAAAAAATGCTATAAGACTTTTTGTTTTTACCCTTTTATCCGTTCAACACTAAATTTTTTTCTTAGGTTTAAAAGATAGGTACTCCTGTTATATGAAGAAAGTTAAGCACAGGAACAGTATTTTGTTACCAAGTATATGATACGACATTTCTTGAAAACCTACTCCTTTAGTGGCATTATTCGTTACCATGTGAACAGTCAGTTTCATCATCTGTAAAATGCAGTTTATGTTTTACATGAATTAATAGTGGCATTTGGCAGTTTCCTGTCTCTCAGGAACCTCAACTGCTAATTTTGCTATTATAAGAACAATTTCTCCTCAAGCTCGTTTCTTTTTCACTCTCATCTTCCGTGGTACAGGATGATGGGATCTTAATTCTGTCAGGCACATAACAGCTCCAATCCATGGAAAATAACAGCAATAGATCTGAGATTCATCTAAAAGGTATAATTATGCATTAAATGATCCAGTTTATGTTGGACATCTGCAGCATATCATTGTAATTAATCAAGAATGGGTAAGTGTAAAAATAGTAAGTATGAGGATAAGCATGCTCTGTCTCTTGGTTTTTTTTTCCCTTCCACTAAAAGAGAAAACAAACCTCCTGGAAGTATCAATAAATTAAGAAAAGTTTTATATAAAATAAAAGCTTGAGTCTTCAGAGTTGTCATAAAAATAACCTTCAGGAAAATTGATTCTAGCTAAAACCTTTGTTGATAGGTCCAAAATGGAAAGAGGAAAGAGGAAAAAAAATTATGATGGATAGAAGAAACAGAAAAAGAAAATGGAGGCAAAGAGCATTTGGGGGAAATTTCAGGCTAGCTGTCATCCTTTGAGGAAAAGTTAAATGGTCAAATATGATTCTAACATTCTGTGTCTACCCAGTCCTAGGAAAAACTATTAGGTTTTCAAAAAGATATGGGGAAAACACTCCAATATAAATCCGAAGATTATGTGCATTTTATGATAAGCATACTTGGTCCCCCCCAAAAAAGTATAATTGTAACGGTAGAATTTCAGATGCTCTGACATCTCCACAGAAAAGGAATTTAAATCAGTAAACAACTATGGGACCTACCTGCGCTGTTCCTGATACTGGGAATACAGAGATGAGTAATTCCTGGTCCCTGAATCCAGGCAGTATGTTAAAGCACACCAACCAACCAACAAACCAGCAAACAATCAAAAACTATAATAAACTACTAATAATATGAACAAATTATCATCAGGGCATAGAGAAACAAGTGCTTAGCTCTTTAGCCTAGAGGAAGCAGAAATGCAGAATAATAAACAGCCTCTCAAAAAGTGGCACTTAAACTGGCATTTGACAGTTGAATAGTTGTCTCCAGGTAGGCCTGGGGAAGAGGTTCTCTGTAAATTCTAGATACTCTTTGAAGTACTTAATGTCATATCAAACACTTTTAAAATGTGACCATATCAGACACTAAAGTGTGCTTTATAATTTATACATAATCATATGAGTCGGATTGTATTTGAAGATGCTGTAAGGCCACACTGTAGACAACAAATGAAATGTTTATTAATTCAATTTTGTGATGATTTTTTCTTATATTTAGTATATTTTTCCCATTGACATTTTCTCAGACTCTTGGGAAACGCATAGTCTCCAAGCACTGTTCCTGTGGCGCCTAATGGAAAATGATGCCTAAGGAGAAGGCATACAAGCCACAGGATTCAGTTTGAACAGAGGCTCTGGAAAGATGTATATTTGAGTCGGAAAGCCTCTCCAATAGTAAGATCACTGATTAACCCTTTATACATGAACTCATTTCCACACTTGGAGAAGCCATTCTCTCTACCCTGTGGTCAGATGTCATCAGCAAAGTGCATCAGTAAGGGTTCACTCTGAGAATTTATTTTCCTATTGACTCTGTGATTGTGGATGAGCCCCTTAGCCTCCTGAGCCTTTTTTCCCCATTCATCAAATAAAGATAGTACTATAGCACTATAAATGTGATGTATTTGAAGTTTCATATGGAAGACTTTCTAGAGATGTGAGGCATTATAGCAGGCACAATAACCAACCCAGTGCTTTTTATCTAGCACTCTTCTTCGACCTTAGAAATGGCAAAAGTTCTTAAAATATTTTCTTCACTAGCAAAACAATATGTAATAAGATGATGAAAAGGACTCTTCTTTAAGAAAGCATTGAAACAGAGCTTTTCTAAAACAGAAAACACTTGAAAAATGTTGATTTTTGTGAATTGTCATATGCAAAATCATGCCTGACTGATGTATGGATGCTCTTGACTTTGAACACTTTTTTTCCCCAGCAAGGTCTCCTTTTATTCATTGGGGTGGGTTTTTGAAATGCGGTGCAATTTACAGCCGAAGGTGTCAGGAAAGCAAGCCTGCGGTGCAGAGAAGCGCAAGAGGCTTGTATAACTTCCCCGCCTGATGGGCACCCTCATCTCACCTGTGGCCACACCTGCTGGCCTGGAAGGGGCCAAGTGGACCTTAGAATGAGATCTGGGTACCTGCTCCGTCGGAAGCTCACGACCACGTCCATCTGCCCTCCTTATGTACAACGGTGCGCAAAAATATCTGAAAATATCTTCACACAAGGTCACAAAATAGGCTCTGCTTGGCATCGTTTGGCCTAAGAAGCGTTCTAGCCACGCAGGAAGGGTCATGCAGTTTCCGTCCTTCCAAACGCCGGGGCATCACCAGCTGCCTCTGCACCTGCCAGTCCGGCCTTCTCACGGCGTCTCCTCCGCTGCCTTCTTCAGGAGTCCAGACGCCAGCGAGCTGAGCTGGGTACCTCGAAGCCATGCATATCCGGGCTCATCAGCGCACTTTCTCCACTCGGAGCACAGCTGGGCTTGGCAGCGGAAGGAG
This sequence comes from Delphinapterus leucas, assembly GCF_059928025.1. Lineage (NCBI taxonomy): Eukaryota > Metazoa > Chordata > Mammalia > Artiodactyla > Monodontidae > Delphinapterus > Delphinapterus leucas. The sequence goes on along the minus strand of NC_143130.1, from coordinate 15,210,380 downwards.
ACTGGCGTCAGAGGCTGCAAGCGGCGTCAGAGGCTGCAAGCGGCGTCAGAGGCTGCAAGCGGCGTCAGAGGCTGCAAGCGGCGTCAGAGGCTGCAAGCGGCGAAGAGCGCCAGGGTGAGGCGTGAGCCCCTGGCCTCGAGGCGGAGGTGGAGCCGGAAGTAGCCCGCGCCCCGCGTCCGCCCTGCCAGCCAAGATGGCGGCCAGCGGCATAAAGAGCTGGAAGTGTTCCTGGTCGCAGCAGAGCTTCTTTGTGCGAGGCCCTGGGGCCTTCAAACCGTCTGTGAGGGGCTGGGCCACTTCTCCGCCACAAACACCGTGTGGCAGAGCTCCAGTAGCTGGTGGTGGACGAGGAGAACCACCTTTCTGAACAGCTCTCGTGCACTGGGCCCAGTGGGCCGGTGCAGCCTGCGGAAACCGCAAGCTCTCTCCCTTCGCTCCGTCCCGGCAGAGCCGTAGAAGGGCCCGTCTCTTGGCGCGTCCAAGGCCTGGATGCCGGTTGAGAGGAGCAGGCCACCCCTTGAAGTCACCTGCGCGTACTGGGGTGGCCTGAGGCTCTTGGCCTTCAGTACCATGGAAAAGGCAGGGCTGCCGGAGCAGTCGCTCTTCCTCATGGACGCAGGGACCCTCGTGTCTTCAAAGCCTGACGCCCATGGTCCTAGGAGCCTGAGCCGTGGCCGGTTGCCCACGCACGTCCCTCTTCTCCTCCAGGTCCCCTCTGGCTGCGACGAGTCCGTAGCACCGCACCGGCTCCTCCACCTGCGTCCAGACACCGGTTAAGTATCCAAAGCGGTAAGTTATTGCGATACATTGAGCTAATGCAGCAGCCTTCATAGTTGAAGCTGTGAGGCATTGGGTTGGTGCTCTTTGCTTAAAGGGTGATGGCCCTAGGGTTGAGGTGTTTCCCGTGGGGAAAGATGGCCGATGTTGTTAACGTGGCAGATTAGTGAATATTTAAAAACATGATAAGAACAAATTTTAAAAATGCATATGCTAAATATTTTATGGAAGAAGTCCGCAATTGAAGTTTCATGTCTAATTTACACAGATTTAACCAGCAACTTGTGCTACGTGTTACAACTCTTACATAGTTCCATTCTAATAATCCTACAGAGATTGGAGAACAATTTCTTTTAAATTTACAGTTATGTTGTTATTGTTGCTGTTATTAGGTATTATTGATTGATTGACTGCTTGATTGATTGTTAAGGGTCTATACTTATGTGCTTCAAAGACCAAAAAGCATTTGAAAGATAAACAGTGAGAAGCCCTCTCCTGTCTCTGTCCCCCATTTGCCAGGTCTGCACCCCTCTCTCCCATGTCCCCAGACCCCCCACTCCACCCCCTCCTTCCACACACACACACACACACAAGTAGGCACCATTATTAATGCTGACCTTAAACACCTTGGTTAAATAATTAGAATTTAAACATTTAGTCACTTGTAGGAGAAAACTAGTGGACATTTTTGTCAATTGAGAGAATATAATTATAGAAGAAAAGTCCTTGAGAAGCGAGGAAGGAAAGGGATGTAGGGAACAAGCAGGACCATGCCTCCATTAGAATCTATTTCCTTTAACAAATTCTTCCCTGAGAAGGAGCTGTTGCAGTTAGCCTTGTGTGTGCCTGCAGCTGTAGTTTTTGTTTTTTCAAGGAAAATCCGAAAACACTGAAAATTGATGGGATTGGGTTATGCCTTGCGAAATTCATGATACAAAATTTTCTCACAGGATGTAATGTCAGAATTCTCTCACCACCTTTTTCTTTTGTAGATGAGGGAAAAGGAGCTCATAGATATCTATGAGACTTTTGTTCGTTTCCTTCTAATCAGTGGATATTTTGAAACAGTTGTATGATAAGTTTGGTCACTTCTATAAACTAGGAATAATCAACATAATTTAAATATTCTGCATTGGCAAGTATAAAAATGTATTTGTGTAGTGTAGTTAACTGTTATGTATCAAGACAGATTCAATATTAGTAAGTCAAGGTAAAAAATATTTTTAGGTTTCTTTGGGATAAAGTACATATAAATTGCAACATTCTTCAGTTATCAGAAAGACCTATTTAAATTTTTTTATTGACTGAGCTATTCTTCGTTTCAAAACCAGTGGGTTTTTTGTTTTTGTTGTTGAAGTATAGTTGATTTACAATGTTGTGTTAGTTTCTGGTGTACAGTGAAGTGATTCAGATATATATAGATATGTATCTGAATATATATATGTATTCTTTTTCATCTTCTTTTCCATTATGGTTTATTACAGGATATTGAATATAGTTCCTTGTGGTATACAGTAGGACACTGTTGTTTATCTATTTTATATATAGTAGTTTGTATTTGCTAATCTCATACTCCTAATTTATCCCTCCCCCACCCCCTTTTCCCTTTCGTAACCATAAATTTGTTTTCTGAGTCTGTTTCTGTTTCAAGAATAAGTTCATTTTTGAGAATAAGTTCATTTGTGTCATATTTTAGATTCCACATGTAAGTGATATCATACGGTATTTGTCTTTCTCTTTCTGACTTACTTCACTTAGTATGATAATCTCTAGATCCATCCATGTTGCTGCAAATGGCATTATTTCATTCTCTTTTATGGCCGAGTAGTATTCCATTGTGTATATATACCAAATCTTCTTTATGCATTCATCTGCTGATGGACATTTAGGTTGCTTCCATGTCTTGCCTATTGTAAATAGTGCTGCTATGAACATTGGGGTGAATGTATCTTTTCAAATTAGTTTTTTTTATCTTTTGCGGATATATGCCCAGGAGTGGGATTGCAGGATCATATGGTAGCTCTAATTTTAGTTTTTTAAGGAACCTCTCTACTGTTTTCCATAGTGGCTGCACCAGGTTACATTCCCACCAACAGTGTAGGAGGATCCCCTTTTCTCCACACCCTCTCCAGCATTTCAAACCAGTGTTTCTTTTTTTAATTGTTATTTATTTATTGAGATGTATAATGACATGAACCAGATGGATACACAGAAATAATTAACTTTCATCAAATTTTGGCACATGTGAATGAGGAGATATGCCTTGAAATTTGAGAAGGCAGAAACTTTATGAAATATCACTTCAAAGTTTGCATCATAAAAGAGGAAATAGATTCAAAAAATAAACATATTCTTACAGAGCCATTATGTCCCACAAGTGAAAATTATATATGTGTAGGAACATAAATATCCAAGGTCTATTACGTATAAGGTCATTTCTCTCTTTTAGAGACCTCCCCTAGAGGAAATGCAAGAGGTCAGATTCAGAGCACCATGTTTTGTTATGTACACCTTATTTTATTTTGTTGAAGTATAGTTGGTATAGTTGATATACAGTGTTCATTGCTGCTGTGCAGCAAAGTGACTTAGTTGTACATACATACATTTTTCTTCATATTCTTTTCCATTATGGTTTATCACAGGATGTTGAATATAGTTCCCTGTGGTATAAAGTAGGACCTTGTTGTTTAATGCATTTTATATATATTAGTTTGCATCTGCTAATCCCAAATTTCCAATCCATCCCTCTCCCACCCCTTCCCCCTTGGCAACCACTAGTCTATTCTCTATGTCCCTGACTCTGTTTCTGTTTCATAGATAGGTTCATTTGTGTCATATTTTAGATTCCACATATAAGTGATATCATATGGTATTTGTCTTTCTCTTTCTGACTGACTTCACATAGTATGATAATCTCTAGATCCATCCATGTTGCTGCAGATGGCATTATTTCATTCTTTTTTATGGCTGAGTAGTATTTCATTGTATATGTGTATATACCACATCTTCTTTATCCATTCATCTGTTGATGGACATTTAGGTTGTTTCCCTATCTTGGCTATTGTGAATAGTACTGCTGTGAACATAGGGGTGCGTGTATCTTTTTGAACTGCAGTTTTGTCTGTATATATGCCCAGGAGTGGGATTGCTGGATCATATGGTAATTCTATTTTTAGTTTTCTCAGGAATGTCCATACTGTTTTCCACAGTAGCTGCACCAGCTACATTCCTGCTAGCAGTGCAGGAATGTTCCCTTTTCTCCACACCCACTTCAGCATTTCAAATCAGTGTTTCTTATTCCAGCCAGAACGCATTTATTGTTCGTATCTGACCCAGCTCCTACTGTGGAGCCTAGCACGTAGTAGGTGCCAAATGAACATTTGTTGATTGGCAGACTAATAATATTTTACAAAATTATTATTAGTTATTTTTCATTTGATATTGAGTATTGTCCAGTACTTTAAGGTGGTTTATTAATATATAAAGCTAGCATTTTTATACTGTATGAAAAAATGCAAATTGGAAAATGTTATGAAAGCTGATTTTTCAGTTTTATATTCTATTAAATACATACTACACTTAGAAAATTACAAAAATAAACAATAGCATTGCTAGAATGATTTTATCCCACAGAGCACTGCATGTTTCTTAGTTTGAGATTTTTCATACAAAAGAAAAGTGGAGAATGGATGAATCATAGTCAAACTGCAATACATTTCCCCAAACCTACCTTGTGCTAACTCTCAATAAAACTTCCTTTTCATGTTATCACATCCAGTCTTTACCACCCACAAATGCTCTGCCAAGTTGCTGATAGAACTCCCTATCCTGTCTTCGTGGCCGTCCAGTGCCTACTCTGTCTTCAGTATCCAGGTGAGGTCCTCCCTCCTCCTGGAAGCCTTCCCTGCAACACTCAGCCTGCAGTGAACTCTTTCCTCTGAACTCGTATAGGAGCAGTAACACTCGTCACACACTTAACATTCTTTGTATTTTTACATTATTGGCTAAATTTCCTGTGTATATGTTTGACCATTCTAGTTAGGCTGATTTTAAGGGTAGATACAACCACAGAGGTGTGACAATTCGGTCCTGTTGTAAGAAACTGAAGCCCACCAGGAGGCATTAAGCAAATGGCCCAAGTTCATAGCTTTACTGCATACCTAGACAGTACAGGTTTTGCATGCCTTTGTGCCCACATCAATGCTAAGCATGGTGCCTGGTATATAATACATTTTGAGTTTTTTGTTGTTGTTTTGTTGTAAACTTGATGTAGAACATCCGTCCCACTACAGATTTTAAGAATATTTGCTCAGTGATTTGGTAGATGTTTGTGTGAATGTGCTTTCATATGGTGAACAAATACTTGTTTTATTCAAGGCTGTTTGACAACAGTCTATTCACATATTTGACAGTTTCACCACAACAGACTCCTCTGGCTAAACAAGTTCTGTGTTGATACAGACAGAAAAGGGGTGGGGTGGGGGGGGAAGCTTAGAAAATTGAGTTAATTTACAATTTGTAAAGAAAGATAAAGGTGTATTATTTTTACCCCATGCCTACCCTCTCAACCCCACTCAGGAAAAAGCTGGATATATGTGTGTGTGTGTGTATGTATATGTGTGTATATACATATATATATATATTCAAAACTGTGACATGGATCAGTGCCTACAAAAGAACCTGGAAGTATATGGGAAGCAGGGAGGAGGAGGAGGGGGTCCTGGCAAAGAAGAGTTCATTGTTGTACAATGAGGTCATTTATTTGAATCTGTATCCAAAAAGGTGTTTCCTTTTAAATATTCACGAGATGTTCTGTCATTATGAGCCCAAAGGGGAGACCTTTATCAGATGCTGGGTGAGAACCAGGACTTCCGCCCCTCACCTTCCGTTGGTTGTGAGTCCTTTCGGTAACATATAACCAAGGAGAGTATTGTGTCCTAAGCGCTTGAAAACAAATCACCCCAATTCCCTGTTTTCATTACCTTTAGTCAAAGTCAAACTTCATTAAGTCTGCACACCTTGCAGTTTCCCTCTTGAGGCGGTATTTTTCCCTACCATGAGTCCTTACCCTGAAATCTTTGGCAGAAGTTGCATAGTAGAGTCAGAAACTCAAGCAGTTAGTGAGGTTGGCCTTACGTCCCTTAGCTACCCATGAAAGGCTTGAGGCATCTGCCATCACCTAGGGGTAGGGGGTGGGGAGTTGCTCACAGAGGGGATGGCGTAAGTTTGACAAAATATTGTTAAAACTCCTTAAAGTTGTTAGTGGGAAGCAAGACTGACTATGTGGCCAGGTTGTCCTCCACTGGCCTCACCTGGGTCCTCTGTCCCATTGCTCACTCATCGTCATACATCTCTCACACCACCTGGCCTCAAGGTGTTACCTCTCAGCCTCACAGTGTTCTTCTCTCCTTTTATGTGGATAGTGGTTAGAGACGTCTCACTGAGGTTTCCTATATCTTTTCCCACTGTGCACAAGAAAGAGTTGGGATGGCCTTACTGCTAGTAGAATATCTCCTTTAAAGACCAGGAAATCATGGGGAAGACCTTTCTGGATACTGATTCTTTCTTCCGCACTCAGCCCCCACAGCAGCCCTGGTTTCCAGGATGTGTTTTGATTTCTTGAATCTATTTAATTATGACTGACTGTCTTTCCTTCTTAGAACAAAGTTCATAAGTCCTTGAGCTGTTCCTGCTCTTTGGGTTACACAGTAATAGTAATGAAAATAATGATGGTAGTTAACACTTATTGAGGACTTTCTAGGTGCTAGATAACATGTATTAACTCATTAACCCCTGTATTAGGGTTCTCCAGGTATATATCTCCTATTGGTTTTGTTTCATATTATGAGGAATTTGATCGTGCAATTATGATCGCTAAGAAGTCCCCATGATTTGCTGTCTGCAAGCTAGAGACCCAGACCCAGTGTGAAGACCTGAGAAATAGGGCCACTGATGGTATAAATCCCAGTTCAAGGCCAGAAGAAATGTGATGTCCCAGCTAGAGTAGCGAGGCAGTGGAAGATGAATTCCCCCATCCTTCTCCTTTTGTTCTATTCAGGCCCTCAGTGGGTTGGATGATGCCCACCCCTGTTGGGGAGGACCATCTACTTTACTGAGTCTGCCAATCCAAATGCTAATCTCATCCCGAGATATCCTCACAGCATACCCAGAAATAATGTTTAATCTTGGCACCCTGTGGCAAATCAAGTTGACACACAAACCATCACAATCCCTATAGATCTCTGAGGTAGATAACATTATTTCCTCTTCACAGTTACTGGTTTTGCAGGCCAGAGTGGTTGAACAACTGGCCCAAAGTCATAGCTTATAAATGGTGGAGGCAGAATTCATACTCAGTCTGGCTCTAGAACTTGTGTTCTGAACTGTGAGGCTTAGTTGCCTCTCGAGATGTGTGTTCCATTATAATACTGACAATGATAAATGGCAATATAGATACCCATCAATAGGACATGTGCTTTGAGCTGTTTTTCAGTGAGTTTAATGGTTGCACTGAGCTAAATCCTTTACAATCCTGGTTCCTCTGAATAGGAGCATACTCATGGAGGTGGCTACCTGGAGCTGGAAGAGTGGTCTGTAGCTATGGAGCATTTGGGATTTTGTTGTTGTTGTTATTGCTGTTAAACCTCAGGCGATTATTTATTAATAGCCTCTTTAGGATGTTTGAATGTTTATAGAGTATTGTTGCAGTCTGAGTCTGCTTCAAAGTATAATTGAAGGTTCAGATGATTTCCTTCCTTCTCAACCTTGTCATAATGAAGAGTATCCACTCTTCACCTGCAAATAGAAAACCTGAAATTTAATTGTTATTTATTACAGGAAAGGAGAACATAAAAGTGCAAATTTGTTTTTTTTCCTTTTCCCTTTGAAATCCATCTCCTTTCTTTACTGTGGAGACAAAAGATTAGAGAACTCTTTTTTTCATGTGCAATACTTCCTGTCCTTAATATTTCATAAATTTGAAATGTCCTGAATTTTTATGGCTCAGTAGTTCTTAAGTGTTTTTCTGTTTATTTTTCTGAGAGCATTTAGAAGGAAATATTTTAACTCTCCATTTGTTATGTTGTAACAGTTCCTAAGCATTCCAATTTATTCATTAGAACCTCTTGTTAGTGTGAAGCTGGAAGCCTTATTATTTTAGGAACATTTTTAAGCTTGCTTATTTTTCTCTCCTGGCACCTTCTAAAACTTCCAGAGCTAACTTTAACATTGCATTCCTGAAATTCAGTGAAAGTCATTTAGGACTTATCCCCACTAGAAGCCAATTTAGTGACCAGATGTACGTTTTCATTCCCATTACCTAATTTATTTGTAATCGTCAGGGAAAAAGATAATGTGAATAAGAAGATTTCCTGGGAATTCTCTGGTGGGCCAGTGGTTAGGACTCTGTACCTCCACTGCAGGAGCATGGGTTCCATCCCTGGTCGGGGGACTAAGATTCTGCAAGCTGTGTGGTGTGGCCAAAAAAAAAATTCCAGAAATTATTAATTTACTAATTTTAAATATTTAAAAATTTAAAAAGTATAAAAGTGTATATGGTTAACAAACATTTCCTTGCTTTCAAAAGGATCTGTGAAGCATAAGCAAACCACTTTTGGTTTCTTGGTTTCAGTAGAGATATATTATGGAGTGCTGAAGTAATATAACAGCTATGATCTCATTTATAAGGCTTCTTCCTCTCGTCTTAAATTCAACAAAACTTAGTCAACAAACATTTAATGCAAACCTATAATAGTTAACCCTATTCTCAGTTGCTAAGATTGCAGAAATGAATAAGACCACCTATGTAAACAGCACTCAGATCAAAATAAAATGTTACCAGCCCTCCAGAAACCTCCCTCATAGTTTCTCATGATTCTCCCAATCATTACTCCTCCCTTCTTCTCGAAGGTTAACTACTCTTTTTATGTCTCACACCATATGTGTTATTGTACTTTTTAAAAATGAATAGTAAGTATGTATTCTCTTGTGTCTTGCTTTTTGTTCAACATTGATTTTGTGAAACTCATTCATTTTGTTGCATTTTACTACAGTTTTCATTATTGTCAAGTATTGGCTCTATGGGTATTCTGAAAATTATCCATTCTACTGTTCATGGACAGTTTGGTCTGTTTCTAGTTTGGACAGTTTGGAGTTGTATGAATAATGTTGCTATGAACATTCTTGGACATGCCTCTGGGTAAACAATGCATATATATGCATTTTTGCTAGGTATGTACCTAAGAATGGAAACATGCATGAGGATATATGAATGCTTACCTTTAATACAAACTGCCAATGAATTTTCCAAAGTTTCTGTATCAATTTATTATTCCACCAGCATGACAGATTCTTTTGTTCCAGATCTTTTCCAACATTTGGAATTGTCACTTTTAAATTGCAGTCATTCTATTGTGTACCTCATGTGGTTTTTACTTGCATATTCCTCCTGTTTAATCATGTCAAGACCTTTTCTTATAATTTTTGGTCATTTAGTTAAACTCTTGTGAAATTCTTAATCAGATTTCTTGCTAATTTTTCTATTGGTTGTCAAACTTGTCAGTTTGTAAAAATTATTTGAATATTCTTCATTACAAACTCATTGTTGGATATACCTGTTGCATATACTTTCTCCACTCTCTTATGCTCTTAGTAATCTTTTGATGAACAAAAATCTCTAGTTTTAATGTGATCCTCTTTCTTTTTTATGGCAAGTTTTGCCTCTAATTTAAGAAATACATTTGTACTCTGATGTCATGAAGATTTTTGATGTTACCTTCTAGATCCTTGATTGTTTTAACTTTTACATTTAGTTCTCAAACCCACCATTCTATTTTTTGTGAGCTGGGTTAGGTAGGAGCTAAGTTTCATTTGTATTCTCCAATTGGCCTGCACATTTATTGACAAAACCATCTTATTCCCACAGCACTGCACTGTTACTTTTATCATCAGTTACTGAATTGTGGCTTCATGTAACAGCATTGATAAACCTCAGAAAAATACAATTAAGCCAAAAAAATGAAGTTGCAGAATAACATAAAGACTGAATTCATTTAAACATAGTAAAACTTGCTATGAACACATTATAAATAGTAACTTTTGGGGGGGGCCACAGCTTTAATGAAGCTATTAAGTGAAGGTAGTAATAACACTTGGGAAAGGGGTTAACTCTTAGCAAGGAGGGGAAAGGCTAGTATAAGGGGCTCAGAGGCGACTTGAAAGGCATTTGTAAGTGTTCATTTCGTTATGATTATTTTCATATATTACAAATACTTAATATTTTTGTATCTATTCAGTTTTTAAGAAAAATTTAAATGGTGATTGGCAAATTACCCAAGGGCAACCAAACAGTTTTAGTTTCAGCTTGTCCCTCTTTAACACCTCTTCATTATCTACCGTTTAGGATTCTCCTTAGTTTCTTGTAGCTTAGCTACCTATTTAAGAAGGTGTTTGTTGTACTTTGTCCAGTATTTCTGAGTTTTCTGTTGGGAGGCTTTCCAGGATATGTATTTTTCCACATTGCAGGAAACTAAAGCCCTCCCATGTACTCTTTCTACATTGAATTCAATTCTCTACTGAATGCATTCAGTACAATTGACAACTCCCTATATCTTAGTATATTTTCCTTCCTTTGCATCTATGAAACCACAGTCTTTGAATTTTCTTACTACCTCACTGGACTCCTTTTCTCAGCCTTATTCTCTAGCTCCTTCTCTTGTGCAGATACCTAAATCTGGGTGTCCTAGGGTTCAGGACTGGGCCCTTTTCTATCTATTTTTCTATCTATATAACCTTTATCAGTCCCATAGCTTTAACTCAACAGTAGCTCCCAGATGTATATCTCCAGTGCTGGTCTCTCATTTTAGGACAAGATTTCTATATTCAGTTGTTTATTTGACATGTCCATTTGGATGTCTAATAGACACCTCAACTTAGTGTTTCAGAAATATTTCTTCATTTTTCACCCCTCTCCTCAAGCCAGTTGGTATCAGTGGAGATTGAATTCAGCTGCAAATAAAAGAAGCAAATAAAAGAAACTATCAATAAAATGACTTTAAAATATAATTTTTTTCTCTTTTTCATATGAGAGGGCTGAAGGTCTTTCAAAGCTGTTATGAAGCCTCCTTGGTCATCAGGTTTCTTTTTATGTTTCTGAGTCACACTGTCTTGGCAGGTGCCTCTATCTTTCAAATCATTTCAGTATCCATAGTGGTCTTGGGACACCACCATCATGTTCAGGTTTCAGGAGGAAGATGGGAAAGATAAAAGAGTGAAAAGGGAACATCACTTAGCTTGAAATAAACTTTCCAGAAATCTCACATGTTATTTCCAATTATATTTTGTTGGCCAGACCCAGCCAATGGGCACACACCTAGCTGCAAGGAAAAGAAGGCAAAAATAGTTTTAGCTGGACCCATTTCCATCTTTAATATAAACTCTGAATGTTGTTACCAAAGAAGGAGGAGAGAAGTGGAACTGTGTGGCAGGTAGAGGGATCTTCCACACTATTTCTTCTTCCGTTCTTGCCATCTAAGTAAACAGAACTATTGTCTACCTAGTGATTCAGATAAAAATCCTAGGGTCATTCTTGATTCCTCCCCACATCTAATCTATCAGCCAGTCTTCTTAGTTTTGTTTCCAAAGTACATCTTGAACCTATCACCTTCTCTCCCTTTCCTCTGCTACCCCTTTAATATAAGCCATCATCATCTCCTGGGTAGATGTATTATTGCAGTGAACTCCCTATCAGGTCTCTTTTCTTCAGTTTTCATCACCCATTCTCTTTACAGCAACCAGTGTGCCAGTGTGGTTTGCTTTGGTTTTGCCTTTGTTTTTTTGCTTTTTCTTCAATAAAGCCTCATCGGCTTCCTACATAACAGTTTTCAGTGGCTTCCTATGTACATAAAGACTCAGCTTCTTAACAGTGGCCTGCATGAGCACCTGCATGTACCATCTCACCCTTTGCTTACCTTTTCCAGCAACAAAAGCTTCATGCATATCAAGTTCTTGCCATTTCAGAACTTTTGTGCCACAGCATGCTCCTTCCAGCAGTTTTGAATTTTGTTTGTTGTCTGTCACTGGAACATAGGCTCTGTAAAGTCAGGAGGAGCTTGTCAGAACTTTTCAGCCATGTTACCCACACCTGGAGCAAGACCTACCTAAGTCCTGGTGGTGTTCAATATTGTTGAATGAACAACTATGTCTTATTTGTGAGGCTATATGAAAATTTTATTTCTTATTATGGCTTATACTATATTCTAGATATTCTGAATATTCCACAACAAACATGAATTCCTTTTGAATGTTAAAACGGTTTATTTTAGTGACATTAAATAATTTATAGTGTATAATTTCTAATGTATAATTATTAAGTCTGAAGTTAACTAATTATTAGTTAAACTTACTAATACTTTAGAGCAGCACTTATAATATGTAAGATGTGGGCTAGGAACATCAGGTAATGAACAAATCAGGCACTTGTAACCTCGAGAAGCTTACAATTCAGAAATGGAAACTAAGAAATAAGCAATTTATATTCTAAACCACACTTCAGCAAGTACTAACAAAGATACATAAATCAGATGTGAGTTATTACTATATATTGCCCCACCCCCAACTGGTGCAGGTAGCATACCTGTACTGTATAAACATGGCCTCTCATGCAGCTGTTATATAGACAAATTCAAGTTGTTGCTTGTTCTTACAGCAAAAAGTTTCTTCCATACTGATTCACATTTTTATTACTTATTCCAAAAGCAAAACAAAAAGAACAAGAAACAAAACAAATAATAAAAAGTACCACTCCCTGAAGCAAGTTTCTGAGTGTACTTGACATTGCTATGCAGGTATTAGGAAAGTTCTTTTTCAGGACTTGGCCTACCTTAGAGATGCTACTTAGCTTACTTCAGAAAAACTGAGCAGTGTACTCTGAGTGTGCTGATTAATCTGCTTTTTTATTGGATAACAGCCTCAGGGAAAGGCACCATTAGAAAATCAAAGCAGAAAAACTTTAACGCCTCCAAAGAGCTCTAGAGATAAGGTATAAGTGAATTAAAAAAGGAAATATTAATAACCTTAGTTTAGCTTAAAGAATAAATGCCTCATGACATTAAGAGATGTTCAGTAAGCTGTTTATAAGAACTAAGACTAATATATAGCAAGCATTGTAAAATATAGTAATGTTATGGTGCTGTTTAAAGTTCAGTTTGATGATTCCTTTATCTTTTATTTTCCTAATTCTTGAGGTATTCATAGGTATAGTTTTATTAATATGAGGCATCCTCAGAATTCTAAATATAAACTACTTAATAATTATTATTACTATTATAGATACCATTTATTGTGCAGTGTACTCTGCAAAGATTGAGAGATTTAATGTTATTTTTCCTATATTCTTTTAAAGCCTAAACATGGCTGGGTTCATCTTAAGTATTTAATACATATTTGTTTATTTTACTATAATGTTGAGAAAACACTGTATTGGGAATTATAAATAAAATATTACTCTTAACTCTGTCACTTGCTAAATGGAATACCTTGGCTGGTTTTTCATAGACTACATAATTGCTAAGGTTTCCCCTAGCTGTAAATCCTATAGTTTTCTTTCTTTCTCTCCTAGCTTCCTTTTCTCTCTTGTTCTGTCTCATTCTTTCTCTGTCTTTCTGTATCTTCCTTTCTTTTTCCCTTCCTTCCTTCCTTTTTGGGTCAATGAATACACTTTCCCAGTTTTAGGTGTAGTCATCAACAAGCGTTTGTTGAATGCCTACTGATAAAATACCAGCTGTTGTTCCACTTACTGGAATTCTGCAGTTAAGATAAGAACAGTCAATGAACAACCGGAGTCTTTGCATTCTCATGGAGTTCAGAGTTTGTCTTCCTCGAGGGAAGACTCTGCCTGATTCATTCATATGTTCTTCCATGGTGTATAGAAGAGAGCATTTACTCTGTTGATGCTTTAAGGGAAAAGCTAATGAATGTAGAACAGAAAGAAAGAGTGAAATGAACTTTTGACCCCTTCAGGTTTGAAAAGGCAATTCTGTCCTTGATGAAGTGTAATTAAGGAAACACTGGATGGCTTCAGAGTTTGAACCAAGGAGACAAAAACATAGGTAATTAAAGGCATTTCTGTTCATGTGTTCATCTTCCATAGCAGTTTAATTTTCACAAACTATCCACCAGTGTCCCTAAAAACCCTTCACTACTCGGAATTTAGGCCTTTATGATTAGCTGACAGACATTTCAAGCTGTCACAAAAAAGGAACTCTTTCAGGCTGTAGTTCAATTTCAGTAACATCACCATTTATGTGTACTAGTTTTTGTAATTATTTTAATATCCTACTACATTTTGTCTTTATCCTTTTATGAAAAATATGAAAACTGGAAAACAACTCAGAGGGCAAGAAGTATGACTTAAAAGCCTACTCCATTTTAAATAACATTGGAAAATGTTTGAAAAAATTATATTGTAACCAGATTCTCACTAGATTTAAGCAAGTATACTATGCATTTGACTGTCAAATTAAAACAAAAAACCAAATTTAAGAACGTGTATGGAATGTTGGAATTTCATCATTGACGATTAGGTCTAACAAAAAAAGATAGCTTTTTTATTCTTCAGACTCTAAGAGAAACTTCCTGTATTTGCCTAATATTTGACTGCTATACATGAGACTTTAACACGTTATCAGAAATGCATTAAGTGTTAAAGTGTACCCACAAATGGGGGTGTCTGGTAGCCAGTTGGTGGTGGTTTTCCCACTCCTCACCAAAAGCATCCTTCCCCTTCATTTCTCCTTTTCTTTCTCTTTTCTTCTTCTATCACCTTTATTGTTCCTATGTGCATTTTCTCTGCTTCTGCGTTAGGCCTGTTAGTGACACTTAAAGGGACCTGCAAGCATTGCAGACCTCATGATAGAGCTAGAGAAGCTAGAATGGGTTGACTATGAATTTTAAATATTTGGAATTTTTGGCACCTGTGGACTTTTCCTCTTTTTTTAAAATAATGTTTCTTGAGAGTTTGAGGAGACTCGTTAACCTTAGAAATGCTTGACTGGCACAGCATGGCTTAGTGGAAAACGTGTATGTGTACGAACACTGGATTAAAAGCTTGGCTCTATCATTAATTAGCTACATAACCCTGAACTAGTTACTTACATACTTAGAAAGTCAGTTTTTTCATTTATAAAATGTGTATTAAAATATTGATCACTTGATATTATTGTGAAGATTAGGTATAGACATATATAGTATATATAGTAGACATTCAATAAATGGTGTTATTGTCATGAGGATTAATTACAGTAATTATTTGTTCTAGTATATTGGAGTAAATTACTTTTATATTTAAAACATGGATACAATTTAATGAAAGATACCACATTCACATTAAATTCACATTAAATGTCCACAATAAAATGGACAACCTGGAAGAAATGGACAAACTCTTAGAAAGGTACAATCTCCCAAGACTGAACCAGGATGAAATAGAAAATATGAACAGACCAATCACAAGTATTGAAATTGTGATTTAAAAACTCCCAACAAACTAAAGTCCAGGACCAGATGGCTTCACAGGCAAATTCTATCAAACATTTAGAGAAGAGTTAACACCTATACTTCTGAAACCATTCCCAAAAAATCTGCAGAGGGAGGAACATTCCCAAATTCATTCTATGAGGCTACCATCATTCTGGTACCAAAGCCAAACAAAGATACCACACAAAAAAATTACAGGCTGAGATTACTGATGAATATAGACGAAAAAATCCTCAACAAAATACCAGCAAACCTAATCTAACAATGCATTGAAAGGATAATACACCATGAACACATAGGATTTTTCCCATGGACACAAGGATTTTTCAATATCCACAAATCAGTGTGATACACCACATCAACAAACTGAAGAATAAAAACCATATGATTGTATCAATAGATGCAGAAAAAAGGCTTTTGACAAAATTCCACGGCCATTTATGATAAAAACTCCCCAGAAAGTGGGCATAGAGGGAACATACCTCAACATAATAAGGGCCATATATGATAAACCTACAGCTAACATCATACTCAGCAGTGAAAAGCTGAAAGCGTTTCCTCTAACATCAGGAAAAAGACAAGGATGTCCACTCTCACTCTTATTCAACATAGTTTTGGAAGTCCTATCTATGTCAGTCAGAGAAGAAAAAGAATTACAAGGAATCAAAATTGGAAAAGAAGTAAAACTGTCACTGTTTGCAGATGACATGACATTATACATAAAAAATCCTAAAGATGCTACCAGAAAACTACTAGAGCTCATCAATGAATTTGGTAAATTTGCAGGATACAAAATTAATACATAGAAATCTGTTGCATTTTTGTACATTAACAATGAAAGATCAGAAAGAGAAATTAAAGAAACAATCTCCTTTACCATTGCATCAAAAAGAATAAAATATCTAGGAATAAACCTACCTAAGGAGGTAAAAGACCTATACATCGAAAACTATAAGATACTAATGAAAGAAATCAAAGATGACAGAAACAGATGGAAAGATATAGCATGTTTGATTAGAAGAATCAATATTGTCAAAATAACTATACTTTCCAAGGCAATCTACAGGTTCAACGCAATCCCTATCAAATTACCAATGGAATTTTTCACAGAACTGGAACAAAAAATATTAAAATTTGTATGGAGAAACAAAAGACCCCAAATAGCCAAAGCGATCTTGAGAAAGAAAAATGGAGCTAGAGGAATCAGGCTCCCTGACTTCAGACTATACTACAAAGCTACATTCATCAAAATAGTATGGTACTGTCACAGAAACAGAAATAGAGATCAATGGAACAGGATAGAAAACCCAGAAATAAACCCAAGCACCTGTAGTCAATTAATTTATGACAAATGAGGCAACACTATACAATGGAGAAAAGACAGTCTCTGCAATAAATGGTGCTGGGAAAACTGGACAGCTACATGTAAAAGAATGAAATTAGAACATTCTTTAATACCATACACAAAAATAAACTCAAAGAGGGTTAAAGACCTAACTGTAAGACCTGACACTCTAAAAATCTTATAGTAGGGCTTCCCTAGTGGCGCAGTGGTTGAGAGTCTGCCTGCCGATGCAGGGGACACGGGTTCATGCCCTGGTCCAGGAAGATCCCACGTGCTATGGAGCGGCTGGGCCCGTGAGCCATGGCTGCTGAGCCTGCGCGTCCGGAGCCTGTGCTCCGCAACAGGAGAGGCCACAACAGTGAGAGGCCTGCGTACCGCAAAAATAATAATAATAATAAAAATAAAATAAAATAAAAAAATAAATAAAAATCTTGTAAGAAAACAGAGGCATAACGCTCTTTGATATAAATCTCAGGAATACGTTTTTTGATCTGTCTCCTAGAGTAGTGGAAATAAAAACAAAAATAAACAAATGGGACCTAAGTAAACTCAAAAGCTTTAGCACCGCAAAGGAAACCATAGAAAGACAGCCCACAGGATGGGAGAACATACTTGCAAGTGAAGCAACTGACAAGGGATTATTCTCCAAAATCTACAAACAGCTCGTGTAGCTCAACATCGTAAAAACAGACAAACCAATCAAAAAATGGGCAGAAGATCTAAATAGATGTTTCTCCAAAAAAGGCAAAAAGGATGCTCAGCATTACTAATAATTAGAGAAATGCAAATCAAAGTACAATGAGATATCACCTCACACCAGTCAGAATGGCCATCATCTAAAAGTCTACAAACAATAAATGCTGGAGAAGGTGTGGAGAAAAGGGAGCCCTCCTACACTGTTGGTGGGAATGTAAATTGGTACAGCCCCTATGGAGAACAGTATCAACATTCCTTAAAAAACTAAAAGAGCTATGATATTATCCAGGAGTCCCACTCCTGGGCATATATTCAGAGCAAACCATGGTTTGAAATGATTCATGCACCCCAGTATTCACTGCAGCTCTATGTACAATAGCCAAGACATGGAAGCAACCTAAATGTCTTACAGATGAATGGATAAAGAAGATGTGGTACGTATATACAGTGAATTAATACTCAGCCATTAAAAAGAATGAAATAATGCCATTTGCAGCAATGTGGATGGGCCTGGAGATTATCATATTAAGTGAAATATGTCAGAGAAAGGTACACATCGTATGATATCACTTATATGTGGAATCTAAAATATGACACAAATAAACCTATCTATGAAACAGACTCACAGACTTAGAAAACAAACTTATGTTTACCAAAGGGGAAAGGTGGGGGTGGGGACAAATAAATTGGGAGTTTGTGATTGACATGTACACACTACTATATTTAAAACAGATAACCAGCAAGGGCCTACTATATAGCTCAGGGAACTCTGCTCAATATTCTGTAATAACCTAAATGAGAAACAAATTTTTAAAAGAACAGATACATGTATATGTATAAATGAATCACTTCACTATTCAGCTAACACAATGTTGTTAATCAACTATAATATAAAATAAATTTTTTTAAAAAATTAAAATAAAAATTTACAAAAAAAGAAACACAAGCATAATACAAAAGAATACCATCAAACCGTAAAAGGAAAAACAAAAGGAATAAACACAGAAGAATTATAGAATCAACTGGAAAAGAAGGTTTAAAATGGCAACAACTACGTACTTATCAATAATTTAAATGTCGGTATACTAAATGCTCTGATTAAAAGACACAGAGTGGTAGAATGGATAATAAAAGA
Source organism: Delphinapterus leucas (assembly GCF_059928025.1). Lineage (NCBI taxonomy): Eukaryota > Metazoa > Chordata > Mammalia > Artiodactyla > Monodontidae > Delphinapterus > Delphinapterus leucas. The sequence continues at coordinate 15,191,895 of NC_143130.1, read as the reverse complement.
AGAACGTACAGCATGCTGCCTACAAGAAACTCGCTTTAGGGCAAAGACACACATAGATTGAAAGTGAGAAGATGAAAAAAGTATTTCATGCAAATGGAGATGGCGAGAAAGATGGTTTAGTGATACTTATATCAGATAAAATAGACTTTAAAACAACACCTATAAACAAAGACAAAGAAGTCCACTATATAATGATAAAGGAATCAATACAAGAAGAGAACAGTACACTTGTTAACATATATGCACCCAACATAAGAGGACTTAAATATATAAAACAAATGCTGATCAAAGGGAGAGGTTGACAGGAATACAATAATAGTAGGAAACTTTAATGCCCCACTGACACCAATGGACAGATCTTCTAGTCAGAAAACCAATAATGCAAAAGAGATCCTAAATGACACAGTAGAACGGTTGGACTTAATTGATATCTACAAGACACTACATCCAAAAAAAATACATTCTTTTCAAGCACGCATAGAACATTCTCTAGTATAGACCACACACTGGGGGACAAAACAAGCCTCAATATATTTAGGATAGAAATTATTTCAAATATCCTTTCTGATCACAATGGTATGAAATTAGAAATCAGACACAGAAATAAAAATGAGAAAAAACAATCAAATGGAGACAAAACCACATGCTACTAAAAAACCAGTGGGTCAATGATGAAGTCAAAGAGGAAATCAGAAAATACCTCTAGAAGAACGACAATGAATACACAACCTTACAACATCTATGGAATGCAGCAAAAGCAGTTCTAAGAAGGAAGTTCACAGCAATACAGATATTTCTCAAGAGAAAAAAATCTCAAATTTTTCCTACCACCTAAAGGAATTATGAAAAGAACAAAACCCAAAGTAAGCAGGAGGAAGGAAGTAAAGATCAAAGAGGAAATAAATAGATATTAAAAAGAAATAGAAAAGATCAATAAGATGAAGAGCTTTTTTTTTTTTTTTTTTTTTTTTGCGGTACACAGGCCTCTCACTGTTGTGGCCTCTCCCGTTGTGGAGCACAGGCTCTGGACGCGCAGGCTCAGCGGCCATGGCTCACAGGCCCAGCTGCTCCACGTCATGTGGGATCTTCCCGGACCGGGGCACGAACTCACGTCCCCTGCATCAGCAGGCGGACTCTCAACCACTGCGCCACCAGGGGAGCCCCAGAGCTGGTTTTTTGAAACAAAATCAACAAACCTCTAGCCAAGCTCACCAAGAAGGAAAGAGAGAGGACCCAAATAAACAAAATAAGAAATTAAAGAGGAGAAATAACAACCAATATCACAGAAATACTAAAAATCATAAGATAATACCATGAACAATTACACGCCAACAAATTGGAGTACCTAGAAGAAACAGAGAAGTTTCTAGAAACATATAGCCTGCCAAAATTGAGTCAAGAAGAAACAATAATTTGAACAGACTGGTCACTAATAGTGAAATAGAACCTGTAATTAAAAAAAAAAAACAAAAAACTCCCCACAAACGAAAGTCCAGAACTGTGTGGCTTCACTGGGGAATTCTATCAAAGATACAAAGAAGAACTTATAGCTATCTGTCTCAAACTATTTCAAAAAGCTGAAGCAGAGGGAACACTCCTAAAGTCACCATATGAAGCCACCATCACCCTGATACCAAAACCAAAGACACTACAAAAAAGAAAATTACAGTCCAACATATTTGATGAATAAAGAAGCAAAAATCCTCAACAAAATTTTAGCAGACTTACTCCAACAATACATAAAACGAATTATACACCATGGTGAAGTTGGATTCATTACAGGGTTGCAAGGATGTTTCAGCATACATAAATCAATTGATGTGGTACACCACATTAACAAGAAAAGACAAAAACCACATGATCATATGAATAGTTGTGGAAAAAGCATTTGATAACGTTCAATATCCATTCAAGATAAAAACTCCCACTGAAGTGGTAACATATCTCAACATAATAAAAGCCATTTATGAAAAACTCACAGCCAGCATAATACTCAAGGGTGAAAAGCTGAAAGCCTTCCCACTAAATTCTGGAACAAGATAAGGATGCCCACTGTCACCACTTCTATTCAACACAGTATTGGCATTCTTAGCCACAGCAAGCACACAAGAAATTAAAGGTATCCAAGTTGAGAGGAGAGAGATAAAATTGTCATTATATACAGATGACATGGTACTCTGTATAGAAAACCCTAAAGATTTCACACAAAACTATTAGAACTAATAAATGAATTCAGCAAGGTAGCAGGGCACAAGATTAATATTCAGAAATCATGCATTTCTTTATACTAACAAATATTAGAAAGTAAAAAATATATATACCGTTTAAAATTGCATCAAAAAAATAAAATACCAGGCTTCCCTGGTGGTGCACTGGTTGAGAGTCCACCTGCCAATGCAGGGGACACGGGTTCATGCCCTGGTCCAGGAAGATCCCACATGCTGCGGAGCGGCTGGGCCCATGAACCATGGCCACTGAGCCTGCACGTCCAGAGCCTGCGCTCTGCAACGGGAGAGGCCACAACAGTGAGAGGCCCACGTACCGCAAAAAAAAAAAAACAAAAAAACAAAAACCAGGAATAAATCTAACAAAGGAGGTTAGAGACCTCTATGATGAGAACTATAAAACACTGATAAAGGTAACTGAAGGTGATTCAAAGAAATGGGAAGATAGCTCATGCTCTTTGATTAGAAGTATTAATATTGTTAAATTGGTCATACTATCAAAAGCAGTCTTCAAATTTAATGTGATCTCTGTCAAACTACCTGTGACATTTTTCATAGAACTACAAAAAATAATTCCAAAATTTATATGGAATCACAAAAGACCCATAACTGCCAAAGCAACCCTGAGGAAAAAGAACAAAGCTAGAGGCATTACCCTCCCAGACTTCAGACAATACTGCAAAGCTACAGTGATCAGAACAGCATCATATTGGCACAAAACCAGACATATAGATCAATGGAACAGAATAGAGAGCTCAGAAATAAACCCAGACAACTATGGTCCATTAATCTTAAACAAAGGAGACAAAAGTATACAATGAAGAAAAGACAGTGTCTTCAGCAAGTGGACTGCAAAAGCTGAACAGCCTCATGTACATCAATGAAATTAGAACACTCCCTCCCACTATATACAAAAATAAATGTAAAGTGGTGTATAGACTTAAAAGTAAGACATGACACCATAAAACTCTTAGAAGAGAACATAGGCAAAACATTCTCTGACATAAATTGTAGCAATATTTTCTTAGATCACTCTCCCAAGGCAAAAGAAATAAAAGCAAAAATGGAACCTAATCAAACTTAAAAGCTTTTTCACAATTGACATATATACACTACCAAATGTAAAATAGATAGCCAGTGGGAAGCAACTGTGTGGCACAGGGAGATCAGCTCAGTGCTTTGCAACCACCTAGAGGGGTGGGATAAGGAGGGTGGGAGGGAGATGCAAGAGGGAGGGTATATGGGGATATACATATGCATATAGCTGATTCACTTTTTTATACAGCAGAAACTAACAACACTGTAAAGCAATTATACTCCAATAAGGATCTTAAAAAAAAAAAAAAAGCTTTTGCACAGCAAAGGAAGCCATCAACAAAACAAAGAGAAAACCTATGGATTAGTTGAAAGTATTTTCAAATGATACAAACAACAGGTGTTAATTTCCAAAATATACAAGCAGCTCATACAACTTTATATGAAAGAAACAAACAACCCAATCAAACAATGGGCATAACACCTAAATAGACATTTGTGTAAAGAAGACATACAGATGGCCAACAGGCACATGAAAAGATGCTCAACATTGGTAATTATTAGATAAGTGAAAATCAAAACCATAATGAGGTATTATCTCACACTGGTCAGAATAACTATCATCAAAAAGTCTACAAATAATAAATAATGGAGAGGGTGTGGAGAAAAGGAAACCTTCCTACACTGTTGGTAGGAATGTAAATTGGTGCAACCACTATGGAAAACAGTATGGTCGTTGCTTAAAAACTAATAATAGAGCTACCATATGATACAGCAATCTCACTCCTGGGCATATATCCAGAAAAGATGAAAACTCCAAGTAAGAAAGATACATGCACCGCATGTTCATAGCACTATTTACAGTAACCAAGACATGGAAGCGACATAAGTGCCCATCAAGAGACGCATGGATAAAGAAGATGTGGTATGTATACTCAATGGAATACTACTTAGCCATGAAAAAAATAAAATAATGCCATTTGCAGCAATATGGATGGACCTATAGAATATCCTGCTAAATGAAGTCAGTCAGAGAAAGGTAATTATGTGATATCACTTATATGTGAATAAAAAAAAACCAATACAAATTAATCTATTTACAAAATAGAAACAGACTCACAGATACAGAAAACAAAATTAGAGTTACCAAAGGGGAAAGGGGAGGTGGGAGGGATAAATTATGAGTATGGGATTAACAGATGTACACTACTATATGTAAAATAGATATGCAACAAGGATTTACTGTATAACAAGGAACAATATTCAGTATCTTACAATAAACCTATAATAGAAAACAATTTGAAAAAATTATATATAACTGAATCACTTAGCTGTACACCTGAAACTAACACAATATTGTAAATCAAGTATACTTTAATTTTTTTAAAACCCTTATTTTTTTTAAAGCTAAAAGCACAATTGGCTTTCTCCCCAAATTTTTATCTGATCCTTAATAAAGTGTTAATCCCTAAATTTTCAACAATGAGAATCTTGGGTATTGGTGACAGATACTAAAATAAGACAGTGAGTAAGTTAATCAAAAAATCTACAAGCAGTAAGTGTTGGGGGCTTCTCTGGTGGTGCAGTAGTTGAGAGTCCGCCTGCCGATGCAGGGGACATGGGTTCGTGCCCCGGTCCAGGAAGATCCCACATGCCGTGGAGCGGCTGGGCCCGTGAGCCATGGCCGCTGAGCCTGAGTGTCCAGAGCCTGTGCTCCACAACAGGAGAGGCCACAACAGTGAGAGGCCCGTGTACTGCAAAAAAAAAAAAAAAAAAAAAAAAGTGTTGGAAAGGGTGTGGAGAAAAGGGAACCCTCCTACACTGTTGGTGGGAATGAAAATTGATATAGCCACTATGGAGAACAGTGTGGGGGTTCCTTAAAAAACTAAAAATAGAACCACCATATGACCCAGCAGTCCCACTCCTGGGTATATATCCAGAGAAAAGCATAATTCAAAAAGATACATGCACCCCAGTGTTCATTGCAGCACTATTTACAATAGCCAGGACATGGAAGCAACCTAAATGTCCATTAACAGGGGAATGGATAAATAAGATGTGGTACATATCTACAATGGAATATTACTTAGCCATAAAAAAGAATAAAATAATGCCATTTTCAGCAACATGGATGGACCAAGAGATTGTCATACTGAGTGAAGTAAGTCAGACACAGAAAGACAAATATCATATGATATTGCTTATATGTGGAATCTAAAAAAAAAGGGTATAAATGTATTTATTTACAGGATAGGAGTCATGGATGTAGAAAACAAACTAATGGTTACCAAGGGATAAGGTGGGGGAGGGACAAATTGGGAGACTGGGACTGACACATAAACACTACTACATGTAAAATAGATAACTAGTAAGGACCTACTGTATAGCCCAGGGAACTCTACTCAATACTCTGCAATGGCCTATATGGGAAAAGAACCTTTAAAAAAAAAAAGGGTTTATGTAAAACATTCATTTTTCTGTATAACAGAAATTAACACAACATTGTGAATCAACTGTACTCCAATAAAAATTTTTTTAAATATTAAAAAATTTTTAAAAATGGAAATATAAAAGAAAAAGTTAATTGTTAAAGTAGATCTTTATTTAAAAAAATGTAATGAACAAGATTTATAGATTTTCTTATAACACAGATACCAAAATGGTACTAAGTCATGACTATCCTCATTATCTTTAGTTAGTGAAACAAGAAAACTCCCAAGAATGAGAGAAATTCAGAGAACTTACACCTGAAAATGAAGCAACAATCAGTGCTGAATGTCTGTTTCTTTTCACTTATCTAACACTGTAAAGGCCTTTAAATAATTCCAGGGAGCACACAGAGTAGCCATTAAAACTATCAAAAACCAACAGCCAAGAGAAGAACGTGAATCATTTTGTTTCTTTAATATACTTATTGCTTTTAATACGTTTCCTTTCTTCCTCCACAAATCATTTTTTCCTCCTCTATCCTATATAGTAACTTCTTTTGTCAGAATCTCAAAACTCTTCATTTCACTCTTTTTATCCTCCCTCATGATTCTTTTCATTTGTAGTCTGTTGACTGTATGCTGTAAGATATAAGGACAACTTATGAATGTGCTGAGCTTAGTACCAACATAATTAAACAAAAAAATATATGAGTTCTGAAAAGCAAATCATGGGCATGGAACTGTTGGGTCTTTTCGTTTTTGGCTGCATTGGGGGTCTTTGTTGCTGTGCGCAGGCTTTCTCTAGTTGTGGTGAGTGGGGACTACTCTTCGTTGTGGTGCACAGGCTTCTCATTGTGGTGGCTTCTCTTGTTGTGGAACACGGGCTGTAGGTGTGCACGTTTCAGTAGTTGTGGTGCATGGGCTTAGTTGCTCTGTGGCATGTGGGATTTTCCCAGACCCCAACAGGGAAGCCCCCTGTTGGTCTTTTGAAAAGCAATGTGCATGTAGAATAAAGTTCACATTCTCTGCTAGGGTTTCTGTCATAAAGGTGATGGGTTAGGTCTTCAGTAATGGATAGGATAAGAAATGAAGATGTAATAAGGAGTTGGCTGTATATTTTGGGTAAAGTTAATGACATGAGCAAATAGAGACAGAAAGAATACAGGTTTTAGCACACAGAGTAAGTCATCGACTTTCAAGGCTACTGAAAGAAGAGGTAAAAAGTTGGACAATACGGAGGATAGCTTTGAATGATATTCCAAGGAGGCTGAACCCTAGTGAAGCTTTCTGAGAGTGAAAGAGCATAACATCTCAAAGAAATTATTCTGGCAACTGAGTGAATAAGAAGCAATGTAGACAGAAGTGTGGTTTACTAGTAATTATAAAAAATCCAGACCCAATACACTACTTAATAATGAAGTGATCACTGAAGAAATCAAAGAGGAAATCAAAAAATACCTAGAAACAAATGATAATGGAGACATGACGACCCAAAACCTATGGGATGCAGCAAAAGCAGTTCTAAGAGGGAAGTTTATAGCAATACAAGCCCACCTTAAGAAACAGGAAACATCTCGAATAAACAACATAACCTTGCACCTAAAGCAATTAGAGAAAGAAGAACAAAAAACCCCCAAAGTTAGCAGAAGGAAAGAAATCATAAATATCAGATCAGAAATAAATGAAAAAGAAATGACAGAAACAATAGCAAAGATCAATAAAACTAAAAGCTGGTTCTTTGAGAAGATAAACAAAATAGATAAACCATTAGCCAGACTCATCAAGAAAAAAAGGGAGAAAACTCAAATCAGTAGAATTAGAAATGAAAAAGGAGAAGTAACAACTGACACTGCAGAAATACAACAGATCATAAGAGATTACTACAAGCAACTCTATGCCAATAAAATGGACAACCTGGAAGAAATGGACAAATTCTTAGAAATGCACAACCTGCCAAGACTGAATCAGGAAGAAGTAGAAAATATGAACAGACCAATCACAAGCACTGAAATTGAAACCGTGATTAAAAATCTTCCAACAAACAAAAGCTCAGGACCAGATGGCTTCACAGGCAAATTCTATCAAACATTTAGAGAAGAGCTAACACCTATCCTTCTCAAACTCTTCCAGAATATAGCAGAGGGAGGAACACTCCCAAATTCATTCCACAAGGCCACCATCACCTTGATACGAAAACCAGAAAAGGATGTCACAAAGAAAGAAAACTACAGGTCAATATCACTGATGAACATAGATGCAAAAATCCTCAACAAAATACTAGCAAACAGAATCCAACAGCACATTAAAAGGATCATACAGGGCTTCCCTGGTGGCGCAGTGGTTGAGAGTCCGCCTGCCAATGCAGGGGACATGGGTTCATGCCCCAGTCCAGGAGGATACCACATGCCGCGGACCGGCTGGGCCCGTGAGCCATGGCTGCTGAACCTGTGCATCCGGAGCCTGTGCAATGGGAGAGGCCACAACAGTGAGAGGCCTGCGTACCGCAAAAAAAAAAAAAAAAAATTATCATACACCATGATCAAGTGGGGTTTATTCCAGGAATGCAAGGATTCTTCAATATACACAAATCAATCAACGTGATAAACCATATTAACAAATTGAAAGAGAAAAACCATATGATCATCTCAGTAGATGCAGAGAAAGCTTTTGACAAAATTCAACACCCATTTATGATAAAAACCCTGCAGAAAGTAGGCATAGAGGGAACTTTCCTCAACATAATAAAGGCCATATATGACAAACCCACAGCCAATATCATCCTCAGTGGTGAAAAACTGAAAGCATTTCCACTAAGATCAGGAACAAGACAAGGTTGCCCACTCTCACCACTCTTATTCAATATAGTTTTGGAAGTTTTAGCTACAGCAATCAGAGAAGAAAAAGAAATAAAAGGAATCCAAATCGGAAAAGAAGAAGTAAAGCTGTCACTGTTTGCAGATGACATGATACTGTACATAGAGAATCCTAAAGATGCTACCACAAAACTACTAGAGCTAATCAATGAATTTGGTAAAGTTGCAGGATACAAAATTAATGCACGGAAATCTCTGGCATTCCTATACACTAATGATGAAAAATCTGAACGTGAAATCAAGAAAACACTCCCATTTACCACTGCAACAAAAAGAATAAAATATCTAGGAATAAACCTACCTAAGGAGACAAAAGACCTGTATGCAGAAAATTATAAGACACTGATGAAAGAAATTAAAGATGATACAAATAGATGGAGAGATATACCACGTTCTTGGATTAGAAGAATCAACATTGTGAAAATGACTCTACTACCCAAAGCAATCTAGAGATTCAATGCAATCCCTATCAAACTACCACTGGCATTTTTCACAGAACTAGAAGAAAAAATTTGTATGGAAACACAAAAGACCCCGAATAGCCAAAGTAATCTTGAGAACAAAAAACGGAGCTGGAGGAATCAGGCTCCCTGACTTCAGACTATACTACAAAGCTACAGTAATTAAGACAGTATGGTACTGGCACAAAAACAGAAAGATAGATCAATGGAACAGGATAGAAAGCCCAGAGATAAACCCATGCACATATGGTCACCTTATTTTTGATAAAGGAGGCAGGAATGTACAGTGGAGAAAGGACAGCCTCTTCAATAAGTGGTGCTGGGAAAACTGGACAGGTACATGTAAAAGTATGAGATTAGATCACTCACTAACACCATACACAAAAATAAGCTCAAAATGGATTAAAGACCTAAATGTAAGGCCGGAAACTATCAAACTCTTAGAGGAAAACATAGGCAGAACACTCTATGACATAAATCACAGCAAGATCCTTTTTGACCCACCTCCTAGAGAAATGGAAATAAAAGCAAAAGTAAACAAATGGGACCTAATGAAACTTCAAAGCTTTTGCACAGCAAAGGAAACCATAAACAAGACCAAAAGACAACCCTCAGAATGGGAGAAAATATTTGCAAATGAAGCAACTGACAAAGGATTAATTTCCAAAATTTACAAGCAGCTCATGCAGCTCAATAACAAAAAAAACAAACAACCCAATCCAAAAATGGGCAGAAGACCTAAATAGACACTTCTCCAAAGAAGATATACAGACTGCGAACAAACACATGAAAGAATGCTCAACATCATTAATCATTAGAGAAGTGCAAATCAAAACTACAATGAGATATCATCTCACACCAGCCAGAATGGCCATCATCAGAAAATCTAGAAACAATAAATGCTGGAGAGGGTGTGGAGAAAAGGGAACACTCCTGCACTGCTGGTGGGAATGTGAATTGGTACAGCCACTATGGAGAACAGTATGGAGGTTCCTTAAAAATCTACAAATAGAACTACCATATGACCTAGCAATCCCACTACTGGGCATATACCCTGAGAAAACCACAATTCAAAAAGAGTCATGTCCCAGAATGTTCATTGCAGCTCTATTTACAATAGCCAGGAGATGGAGACAACCTAAGTGCCCATCATTGGATGAATGGATAAAGAAGATGTGGCACATATATACAATGGAATATTACTCAGCCATAAAAAGAAACGAAATTGAGCTATTTGTAATGAGGTGGATAGACCTAGAGTCTGGCATACAGAGTGAAGTAAGTCACAAAGAGAAAGACAAATACCGTATGCTAACACATATATATGGAATTTAAGAAAAAAAAATTTCCTGAAGAACCTAGGGGTAAGACAGGAATAAAGACACAGACCTACTGGATAACGGAGTTGAGGATATGGGGAGGGGGAAGGGTGAGCTGTGACAAAGCGCGAGAGAGGCATGGACATATACACACTACCAAACGTAAGGTAGATAGCTAGTGGGAATCAGCCGCATAGCACAGGGATATCAGCTCAGTGCTTTGTGACCGCCTGGAGGGCTGGGATAGGGAGGGTGGGAGGGAGGGAGACACAAGAGTGAAGAGATATGGGAACATATGTATATGTATAACTGATTCACTTTGTTATAAAGCAGAAAGTAACACAGCATTGTAAAGCAATTATACCCCAATAAAGATGTTAAAAAAAAATCCAGGCCCAAGATTGTAAGTGCCTGAAATATGAAATTTTTAAATTGGGGAACAAAATAGAGGTAGAATGGAAACAAGAAGAAATAAAATATATGAGGTCGGAAACACAAAAACTTCTCAAACTAGGGCCTCATCGAATGGTACTGGTGTTAATAGAAATAGTGAAGTCAGAAGGAGCAGTTAGGGGTGAGGAAAGGGAGATAAGTACAGTGTGAGGTGTACTGATGTTGAGATATCAACAGAATAACCAGGTAGAACTGTAGATCTTGGGAGAATTATGGTAAAAAGGTGATCTAAACGTATTTTCCTATGTGGTGAACAAGAGTTAGAGCCAGTGTGGTTTTTTCTTCATTGTGAAAATCACAGTAACGGTGACGGTGAGGCAAGAAATAAGCGGGGGTATTGATATCCAACTTAAAAAGTTAAGCAAAGAGTTAACATTAAGCTACGAAATTCTTAACACTAGAGGGAGAAGGATTTGTGAATACCTTTAACTTAAAACATTTGTATTCTCACATAGGAAAACAATAGACATTTGGGGTATCCTTAAAACAAGGCCAGCTCAAAATTGGCACTCAATAAATATTTGTTGAGTAAATGCATATCCATGATTTTTTAAAGTCTATTTGTTGATGGAAGGGGAGAAAACAGAACTTCATGGCCCCCATTTTCTTTTTTTAATTGTGGTAAAATATACATAATATAAAAGTTACCACTTTATCTTAAATGTACAATTCAGTGGCATTAATTATGGTCACTGTGTTGTGCAATCATCACTATTTCCATAACATTTTCATCACCCAAAACAAACTCTGTACTGACCACTTAACTCCCCATTTTCTCCTCTGCAGCCCCTGGTCACCTCTAATCTACCTCCATTTCTATAGATTTACCTATTCTGGACATTTCATATCAATGGAATCATACAACCAAATAAATTTTTTTAAATAGTGTTAGGAACACTTAACATGACTCTATCTTCTTAACAGATTTCAAGTGTACAGTACATTATTGTTGACCATAGGAACAATGTTTTACAGCAGATTTCTATAGCTTATTCATCTTATTACTTAACTGAAACTTTACTCCTGTTGGCTAATATCTCCCCATTTCTCCATTCCCCGAACCCCTGGTAACCACCATTCTAGTCTTTGGTTTTATGAGTTGGACTGTTTCAGAGAATCATGCAATACTTGTCTTTATGTGTCACATGGCCTGCTATTTTCTAAGGAGAGGTAATATGGAAGAAAAAGTGGGGGAGAGAACACTTTAGTTACACTTAAGCTGAGGAGACTTATATAAGCACTTAATATATTTTATCTCCAGTTGCTTTAGAGTTTACAACATGCCACCAGATTGTCATTTTTACAACCTCTCTGTGAGGTTGGGCAGGAATCACTATGTGCATATCAAAGATGAAGTGATGCTCCGAGGTACTGGGCAGCTTGCTCTGAACATATGTTACAATTAGATCTTTTGGTTGAAACTAGAAACAGAAGAAAGGAACACACATACACATTACTATCAGCTATTTAGAGGTATTAGTAAATACTTCTTCAAAAGTATGTGGAGTTTAACATTTCTGTCTTCAAGCAAGACACAGTTTTCATGTAAACCTTTAAAATATTGCTACATAAAAAAGTATAAATTTACTCAATCAGTAGTTAATTGTACTGTAATAACATTTGTGTTATTGAGTTGGGAGTATAACCAGAAGTTATCTACACCTGAAAATACTAAAATTGTAGTTGATGATGAAGCGAGCTAGACTTTACTAACATTTCAAAAATATAAATAAATGTCTTTCCAGATCTTATTTTTATGAAGTCCTCCAAATAATGAAAAAAATTAGTAGATTGTTACAGAGCAAAAAATCATAAAATAATGGATGCCTTTTGAAATATTACATCATTTTCAAATGGTTGATTAGCCTTTGAGGAGAAATTGGACTTGCATATACTTTTCTCACAAAATGTGAAGGAAAGTCTTGGTGAATGTTTTAAAACACCAAAAGGACATGATTGGTCATGGTACCCATATAGTTGAAATTTTAAAAATACTGTGTTTTAAAATGTTTACAGTTGTTGGGACTTCCCTGGTGGTCCAGTGGCTAAGGCTCCACACTCCCAATTCAGGGAGGCCAGGTTTGATCCCTGGTGAGGGAACTATATCCCACATGCTGCAACTTAGAGTTTGCATGCCACAGCTAAAGTTCCCGCGTGCTGCAACTAAAGATCCCACTTGCCACAACTAAAGATTCTGCATGCCACAACTAAAGATCCCACACATGGCAACGAAGATCCCATGTGTTGCAACTAAGACCTGGCGCAGCCAAATAAATAAATATACTTTTTTAATGTTTACACTTGTAAATTGCAATAAAATATTCATTGTAATAGAAAAAAGTAAAATGGTGTGGGATAGTACATTAAATTATCTAGTTAATCTTATCTTTGGGAAGCCTGATAATCGAGGTCAGAAAGTTCCATATCAACCATTTGGCGTGTTTTGACCCTGAATTCTCTGATTAAAAAAAAAAGTTTGGGATGATGCAGCATCAGCATGTTTATTCTAAAATTTAAGAGTAGGGGCTTCCCTGGTGGTGCAGTGGTTGAGAGTCCGCCTGCTGATGCAGGGGACACAGGTTCGTGCCCCAGTCCGGGAAGATCTCACATGCCGCGGAGCGGCTGGGCCCGTGAGCCATGGCCGCTGAGCCTGCGTGTCCGGAGCCTGTGCTCCGCAACGGGAGAGGCCACAAGAGTGAGAGGCCCGCGTACCGCAAAATAAATAAATTAATAAAATAAATAAAATTTAAGAGTATTTTATACATAGAAAGAAAATGGTAAAGTGTAAAGGAAAGATTAAAAGTTTTGCTTACAAATAACTGATTCCCCTGCTTTGCTTAATTTCTGAAGATAGTAGTGTGGTGTCCTGCAAAATAAATTGAAAAATCTCAGCCAGAACTCTCCTGATAGGGCTTCCTTGGTGGTGCAGTGGTTAAGAATCCGCCTGCCAGTGCAGGGGATACGGATTCGAGCCCTGGGCCGGGAAGATCCCACATGCCGTGGAGCAACTAAGCCTGTGTGCCACAACTACTGAGCCTGTGCTCTAGAGCCCATGAGCCACAACTACTGAGCCTGCATGCCACAACTACTGAAGCCCGTGTACCTAGAGCCCGTGCTCCACAACAGGAGAGGCCACCACAATGAGAGGCCCACACACTGCAACGAAGAGTAGCCCCCCCTCACTGCAACTAGAGAAAGTCTGCATGCAGCAACGAAGACCCAACACAGCCAAAAATAAAATAAAATAAACAAAAAAAACTCTCCTGATAATTGTGTCAGCATTCCATGTAACATACTAAAGGATGCATTTAAGACAAAGGTTTATACTCAGTGCAGCTTAAAAATGACAGTCAACAAGAAAATAATTTTTGAAAAAGGCTAATTAGTTTTGAGTTAGTTCTATCTGAATATGTGCATATATGTTATATGTATATTTGTAAAATGATAGAATGTTTAAAGAGACATTCTAATTTCCCACTGGTTTATTCTGTGACCCTTAAAACAAATTCCCATGTTTTGTTTTGTTTTTCGGCACCCACAATTAACAACTACATCCATTTGAATTAATTTCCCAAACATCAGTGAAACAATACCCAGTAATTGGGACAGAAGTATAGGAGTGGTAAGGATGGGGATGATGTGTAAAGAAATCAAGACTAATTAATAATTTCCAGTCTTACTACTTCTCATCTAGTGTTTTCTTCTGTCTCATCAACATGGGGACTTGGGTGTAGTAGATTTTGGTAGACTAGAGAACTTGAAAGCAAGTTCCAATAAAGGAGATACTCCGTCAAATTTACTGATATTATCTTAGTACCTAGGATGTAACTTGGCACATAGTAGGATCTTATTAGTCACTTGTTCATTAGCTATTTTTTTGAGTGATTTCTATTTGCCATGCATTTTTCAAGAAGTGAAAATATATCATTAAGCAAAACATGTAAGATTCCTTGTCCTTTGGAATCTATATTTCAGTAGGGGGTGAGAAAATACAAGCATAATTAACAAAGCATTTAGAATACTAAAAGGTGATATGCTATGTAAAATTAACGAGGCTGAGTAAGAAGAATTTGGAACATAGAAATGATGGAACAGTTGAGATTTTAAATGGAGTGCATAAGGTAGGGCTCAATGAGGTGATATATGAGCAAAGACTTGAATAAATGTGGATATGAGACACGTGAGTATCTGGGAGAAGACTATTCCAGGCAGAGGTAACTGCAAGTGAAAAGGTCCTGAGGTGGTAACACGACTAGCGTTATGAAGGAACATTAAGAGGCCAGCGTAGCATACAGTCTGATTTATGTTTTGAACACATCACTCTGGTTGCTGTGCTGAGAGTAGATGGGGGCAAGGATAGAAGTAGGGAGGCCTGTGACAAGACTATGGAAATTAACCAGGTAAGAAATGATAGTGGTTTAGATCAGACTGTGAAAGCAGTGAGAAGTATGCCTATCTACCCATTCATTTTACAAATCATAATTGATGGTGTTTTGTGTCAGGCATTATTCTCTTTTTTTTTTTTGGCCATGCTGTGCAGCTTGTGGGATCTCAGTTCTTGGACCAGTGATGTAACCTGGGCCACAAAAGCCCGGAATCCTAACCACTAGGCTACCAAGGAACTCCCCACTTCTGAACACTTTAAATATTCATATGCCTTTATTTGCTTAAGTAATGTGGTAGCTGGATAATGGTCCCTCAAAGATGTCTATATCCCAGTCCCTAGACCTGTGACTATGTTACTTTATATGGTAAAAGAGACCTTGCAGATGTGATTAATTTAATCATGTGGGGATGAGTAAATTCCACTGGATTATTCTGGAGGGTATGGTGTGATCACAGGGGTCTTTAAAAGAGGGTGTCAGAGGGTCAGAGTCAGTGGTAGAAAGATGTGAAGATGGAAACAAAAGGTTGGAGTGACGTGAGGAAAAAGCCAAGAACCACTGAATGTAGAAACCTCCACAAGCTGAAAAATGCAAGGAAAAACAATCTCCCAGAAGAAATACATCTCTACCAACATCTTGATTTTTCACATTTAGACCCATTTTAGATTTCTGACCTCCACAACTGTAAGATAATAAATTTGTTTTGTTTTCAGACACTAAGTTTGTGGTCATTTCTTACAGCAGCAATAAGAAACTAATAGGGAACATAAGATGTCCAAATAAATATATAACAATCACATGACTACTATAATTTATTTAACCATTCCTATATTGTTCAAATTTTAGATTGTTGCCAGTTTTTTCTTGTTATAAATAATGCTGAAGAGAATATCCTTATGGATAAATCTTGGAACGCACTTCTGATAATTTTCATAGGTTTGGATATGGAATGACTGCTGTAGTGATTACTGTCAATGTACTTTAAAATATAAAAATCAGAGACTGCATTCACACACCAAGATTTACTTTATTAACACCAGTGTTTTATGTAATAAAATAAATAAAATACAATTGGTAGAGGTTAAGTACCCTTTAATCTCCTTTGCCATCCTGCTTCCCCAGCCCTATATCTTCCAAGACAAAGACTGACAAATAGGGAATGACTCACGAACATGTGAACCCTCATTGCACTTTAGCTGTGTTAATCTTCTCTGTGCTGTTCCAATTTTAGTATACATATTGACCAAGCAAGCACCAGAGTATACTTTTAATCTTAAAAAAAAATTTGAGACATAACCAAGGTTGTAAGTTATTCTTTGTTTATGTCAACAACACAGACTAAAAAAATATGAATCTTCATAGAAAGGAAAAGTCAAATACAAGCATTAAGAGAAAGGATAATACATAACAATTTATTCAAAAGGAATAGAATACACAGTCTTCGAGTGCACATGGAACATTCTCCAGGGTAGATCATATATTAGGCAACAAAACAAGTCTTAACAAATTTAAGAATACTGAAATCACATCAGCCAGGAGATCTGACCAAGATGGCAGAGTAGAAAGACCTTAAGCTCACTTCCTCTCACAAACACCAAAATCACAACTATCTTCAGAATAACCATCAATGAAAAAGACCGGAACCTACCATAGGAGACCTGCCACTAAAGACATAAAGAAGGAACCACAATGAGCCATGTAGGAGAGGCAGACTTCTGATATAGTCAAGTTCATACCCCTGGGGCAGGGGTGACCCACAAACTGGTGAATAATTATACTGCAGAATTTCTTCCACAGTAGTGAGAGTCTTGAGCCCCATGTCAGGCTCCCCAACCCCAGAGGTCCTGCACTGGAAAGACATGAACCCAGAGCATTTGGCTCTGAAGACCAGTGGGCTTCTTTCCAGAGCCCCACAAGACTGGAGAAATAGAGTCTTCTCTCTTAAAGAGCACACACAAAATCTCACATGCTGACACCCAAGAGCAAAAGCAGTAATTTGATAGTAACATGGGCCAGAGCTGCCTGCTGATCTTGCAGAGTCTCCTGGAGAGATGGGGGTTGGTTGCAGCTCACCCTGGGGACTTAGACACTGGAGGCATCCATTATTGAGAGCTTCTACTGTGTGGATGCTGGTGCTGGCAGGTACCATTGTGGAATCCTCCCTTTAGCTCATTAGTACCAAGACCTGGACCCACCCAATAGCCTATAGGCACCACTGCTGGGGTGCCTTAGGCCAGGCTACTAACTGGGTGGGCACAGCCTCAGGCCAAGCGACTAGTAGATAGGCTGCCTAAAGATCTGAGCCCCTTGCTACCTCTAGACAGGCCTCTAGACACAGCTCTGCCCAACAGAGGTCTCAGGACCCAACTTCACCCACCAATGGGAAGACACCAGCCTCAGAAACCCCTGGGCCCCTGCCCTCCACTCCAGGAAGCCTGCTGTAGGCTCTGAACCAGCCTCACCCATTGGGGGTAGACACCAGATTCGAGGGAACGATAATCTTGCATCCTGGGAACTCAGTCTGTCCAGATGCTGTTCTGAGATCAGCTGAGCCCTCGCCCTGCCCACGAGAAGGCCAGCAGATGCTTCAGGACACCCCAGACTCTGTACCCAACTGTGTCAGGAAACTTGCTCCCCCCACCCCACCCAGCAGTGACCTGACACCAGCTTTGAAGTCCCTGGGTTCTGCAGTCAGACTCCAGGACCCACCTCTCCCTGCCAGTAGTCCAGCACTAAGCCCAGAACATAACTTCACCCACCAGTGAGCAGAGAACAGTCCCGGGGTCCTCTGGATCCTGACTCTGCCCTCCGGTAAGCCAACATAAGTCCCAGGGCCCCTGGGGTTCCCTAGTTAGCTGCAATGTCACCTAGTCCTGCCAACCAGAAGATGGCAGCCTCTGCAAAAGGCAGGGCCTGGCAACCAACCAGATCGGGGGCCAAACAGACCTGCCAGATTACCCACACACTCAGCCCACCACAACAGAAGGACCCATGGAGCCCTCATAGGGGTAATCCCTAGAGCATATAGCTTGGGTGGCGAGAGGGGTGTGCTCTGCAGGGACACACATGATGTTTCCTACAAAAGGCCACTTCTCCAAGGTTAGGAAACATAACCTACAGGATACATAAAAATAATAGCAACTTAGTCAAAATGAGGCTACACAGGAATATATTCCAGACAAAGGAACAAGATAAAACCCTAGAAGAAAAACTAAGTGAAGTGGAGACAGGCAGTCTACCAAAGAAGGAGTTTAGGTTAGTGATCATAAAGATGATCAAAGAACTTGGGAGAAGAATGGATGCACAGAGAGAAGTTTTTAACAAAGAGTTAGAAAATATAAAGAACAACCAACCAGAGAGCTAGAATACAATCAGTAAAATAAAAGATACACTAGAAGGAATCAGCAGTAGATAAGTGAAACAGAGAAAGCTAGAAGACAGAGTAGTGGAAATCAGTGATGCTGAACAGAAGAAAAAAAAGGATTGAGGACAGTTAAAGAGCTGTTTGGGACGACACCAAGTGCAGTAATACATTATAGTGGTCCCAAAAGGAGAAGGGTTGGAGGGGGGGGCTGAGAACATAATTGAAGACATAGTAGCTAGAAACTTCCCTTAACTGGGAAAAGAAGCAGTCATCCAAGTCCAGGAAGCACAGAGAGTTTCATAAAGTATTAACCCAAAGAAGAACACACCAAGACACACTATAATTAAAATGACAAAAAATTAAAGATAAAGGGAGAATGTTAAAAGCAGCAAGGGAAAAGCAACAAATAACATACAAGGGACTCCCATAAAGTTATCAGCTGACTTTTCAGCAGAAACCGTGCAGGCCAGAAGGGAGTGGCATGATATATTTAAAGCGATGAAATAGAAAAGCCTACAACCAAGAATACCCTACCCAGCAAGGCTCTCATTCAGACTGAAGGACAAATCAAAAGCTTTACAGGCAAGTAAAACCTAAAAGACTTCAAACCACCAAACAAGCTTCACAACAAATGTTAAAGAAACCTCTCTAAGGGAAAAAAAAAAGGAGACTTGATCCTCCCCCAAGGGTTAACATGGGAGTTAAAGAGACCTTCTGCTGCATAAAGCAGGTTCGACCCGGAAACAAAATCTTTTAAAAAATTACACTCTGCAGGGGCGGGACGAGTTGATGTGTCGGGAAGACTGGATGGCTTCACAGGTTGCTAAGCGACGTGGCAGGAGAGCACACTCATACACGGGCTGCTGTGGTGTACCTGAGGGATCCGTTCAGGCAGCTCTTAGGTTGAGGGGACCTAGTCAGCATGCCACATTCTCCTGGGTCTTTATTCCTTAGCCAGGGGACCCTTGCCGTGGTAGTATCCAGTGACAAGGTGAGGGGTTTGCAGGGACAACCTCTCAGAGGTGGCCAGAGGTCATGCATCTTCCCCACTCTGGAGGCAGGATCAGAGGTGGAGAAAAGATGGCAGAGTAGAAGGACAACCATTGACAAAAGAAAGCTGGAACCTACTAAAAAAGATATTCTACATCCAAAAACAGGGGAAGCCACAGTGAGACGGTAGGAGGGGCACAATTGTGATAAAATCAAATGCCATATCTGCTGGATGGGCAACACACAAACTGGAAAATAATTATATCACAGAAGTCCTTCACAGGAGTGAAAGTTTTGAGCACGACATCAGGCTCCCTGGCCTGGAATTCAGCACAACCAGATCAGCTTTGCAACAAATGCTAAAGGAACTTATCTAGGTGGAAAAGAAAAGGCCACAAATAGAAACAAGAAAATTACTAATGGAAAAGGCAAAATTTACAGTAAAGATAGGAAATTATCCCCACACAAATGTGATATGAAAACCAGCAATCCGGGGCTTCCCTGGTGGCGCAGTGGTTGAGAGTCTGTCTGCCGATGCAGGGGACACAGGTTCGTGCCCCGGTCCGGGAGGATCCCATATGCCGCGGACGGCTGGGCCCGTGAGTCATGGCCGCTGAGCCTGCACATCCGGAGCCTGTGCTCTGCAACGGGAGAGGCCCGCGTAGCGCAAAGAAAAAAAAAAAACCCAAAACCCAGCAATCCTGAGGAGAGTACAAATGCAGGATATTGGAAGTGCATTTGAAATTAAAAGGCCAACAACTTAAAACAACCTTGTGTATATATATATATATATATATATATATATATAGACTATTATATCAAAATCTCATGGTAACTGCAAACTAAAAATCTACACTAGATACACACACACACACACACACACACACACACAAAAGAAAAAGGAATCCAGGGCTTCCCTGGTGGCGCAGTGGTTGAGAGTCCACCTGCCGATTCAGAGGATGCGGGTTTGTGCCCTGGTCCAGGAAGATCTCAAATGCCACGGAGCGGCTGGGCCCATGAGCCATGGCCACTGAGCCTGTGCGTCCGGAGCCTGTGCTCCGCAATGGGAGAGGCCACAGCAGTGAGAGGCCTATGTAATGCAAAAAAAAAAAAAAAAAAAAAGACAAAGTGGGTGAAGAGGGAATGTGCCTCAACATTAATAAAGACCATATATGACAAGCCCACAGCTAACATCATACTCAGTGGGAAATGCTAACCACAATTCCTCTAAGATCAGGAACAAGACTAGTATGCCCACTTTTGCCACTTTTATTCAACATAATATTGGTAGTCCTAGCCACAGCAATTAGACAAGAAATAAAAGGCATCCAAATTGGGAAGGAAGGAGTAAAACTATGCAGATGATATAGTACTATATAACCCAAATCCTAAGGAGTCCACCTAAAATCTGGTAAAGGATTTCACTAAGGCTACAGGATGAAAAATCAACATACAGAAATCTATTGTATTTCTGTATGCTAATAACAGAAAGAGACTGCTATCAGAAAGAGAAATTAAGAAAACAGTCTGATTTACCATTTCATAATATAAATAAGATACCTATGAATAAACTTTACCAAGGCAGTGAAAGACCTATAGACTGAAAACTTGTAAGACATTGACAAAAGAAACTGAAGAAGAAACATTAAGTAGATATTTTGTGCTTGTGGATTGGAAGAATTAATATTGTTAAAATATCCATACTACCCAAAGCAATCAACAGATTCAGTACAGTCCCTATTAAAATTCCTATGGCATTTTTCATAGAAATAGAAAAAACAATTCTCTAATTTGTATGGAACCACAAAAGGTCCTGAAGAGCCAAAGCAGTCTTTACAAAGAAGAAGAGGGATTGTGATCCCTGATTTCAAACTGTGTTACAGCTGGAGGCATTGTGCTCCCTGATTTCAAACTGTATTACAAAGCTATGGTAATCAGAACAGTATGCTTTTGGCATACAAACAGACATATTGATCAGTGGAACAGAATAGAAAGCTCATGAAATAAACCCACATGTATATCGTCAATTAACTTATGACAAATTACCAGAGAATATACAATGGGGAAAATACAGTCTCTTTAATAAATGGTTTTGGAAAGACTGTACAGTCACATGTAAAAGAATGAAATTGGACCACTATCTTACACCACACACAAAAATTAAATGGATTGAACGTATGACCTGAAACCAAACTTTTAGAAGGAAATATAGGCAGTAAGCTCATTAACATCAATCTTGGCAGTCATTTTCTGGATTTGATATTAACAGATATAATAAGTTGGAGTACATCAAACAAAAGCTATCACATAGCAAAGAAACCCTCAAGAGATGAAAAGATAACCTGTGGAATGGGAGAAAATATTTTCAAATCATGTCAAATAAAGGGTTAATATCCAAACTATATAAATAACTTACACAACTCAAGAGCAAAAAATACCCCAAACAATTCAGTTAAAAATGGGCAGAGGATCTGAATAGACATTTTTCCAAAGAAGACATACAGATGTCCAACAGATACATGAAAAGATGTTCAACATCACTAATCAGGGAAATGCAGATCAACACGGCAATGATATAACTGCACACTTGTTAGAATGGTTATTATCAAATAGAGAAAAAATAACAAGTGTTGGCAAGGATATAGAGAAAAGGGAACCCCTGTGCACTGTTGGTAGGAATGTAAATTGGTACAGCCTCTATGGAAAACAGTATGGAGGTTCCTGAAAAAAATAAAAACAGAACTAGCATATGATCCAGAAACTCCATCTCTGAATCTTTATCCAAAGAAAATGAAGCACTAACTCAAAAAGATACATGCACCCCCATGTTCATTACAGCATTAATTACAGTAGCCAAAATATAGGAAACGTATGTGTCCATTGATATATGAAAGGATAAAGAAAAATACACACACACACACAGGAATGTTATTCAGCCATAAAAAAGAATGAAATCTTGATGTTTGCGACAACATGCATGGATATTGAGAGCATTATGCTAAGTGCGATAAGTCAGATCAGACAGAGAAAGCCAAATACCATAGGATTTCACTTATATGTAGAATCTAAAAAAAAAATCAACTAGCCAAGTTCATAAATACAGATAACATGTTTGTGGTTGCCATAGGCAGAGGGTCACGGTTGGGTAAAATGGATGAAGGGAATCAAAAAATACAAACTTCCAGTTAAAAGTAAATAAGATATGGTGATGTAATGTACAGCATGGTAACTGTACTTATTAATATCGTTTTGCATTATTCGAAAGTCGGTAGGAGAGCAAATCTTAAAAATTCTTGGGACCTTCAAGATGGCGGAGGAGTGAGACATGGAGATCACCTTCCTCCCCACAAATACATCAGAAATACATCTGCATGTGGAACAACTCCTACAGAACACCTACTGAATGCTGGCAGAAGACCTCAGACCTCCTAAAAGGCAAGAAACTCCCTACGTACCTGGGTAGGGCAAAAGAAAAAGGAAAAAACAGAGACGAAAGAATAGGGATGGGACCTGTACCAATGGGAGGGAGCTGTGAAGGAGGAAAGGTTTCCACACACTAGGAAGCCCCTTCACTGGCAGAGACGGGGGTAGTGGTGGGAAGTTTTGGAGCCACGGAGGAGAGCACAACAACAGAGATGCAGAGGGCAAAGTGGAGAGATTCCCGCACAGAGGACTGGTGCCGACCAGCACTCACCAGCCCGAGAGGCTTGTCTGGTCACCTGCGAGGGAAGGTGGGGGCTGGGAGCTGAGGCTCAAGCTTCGGAGGTCAGAACCCAGGGAGAGAACCCCACCCATTAGCAGAGAGGCTGCCTAAAATCATAATAAGGTCACAGACACCCCAAAACACACCACTGGACGTGGTCCTGCCCACCAGAAAGACAAGATCCAGCCTCATCCCCCAGAACACAGGCACCAGTCCCCTCCACCAGGAAGCCTACACAACCCCTTGAACCAACCTTTCCCACTGGGGGCAGACACCAAAAACAATGGGAACTACGAACCTGCAGCCTGTGAAAAGGAAACCCCAAACAAGGAAAGTTAAGCAAAATGAGAAGACAGAGAAGAAACACACAGCAGAGGAAGGAGCAAGGTAAAAACCCACCAGACGAAACAAATGAAGAGGAAATAGGCAGTCTACCTGAAAAAGAATTCAGAGTACTGATAGTAAAGATGATCCAAAATCTTGGAAATAGAATGGAGAAAATACACGAAACGTTTAACAAGGACCTAGAAGAACGAAAGAGCAAACGAACAATGATGAACAACACAATAAATGAAACTTAAAATTCTGTAGAAGGAATCAATAGCAGAATAACTGAGGCAGAAGAACGGATAAGTGACCTGGAAGATAAAATAGGGGAAATAACTACTGCAGAGCAGAATAAAGAAAAAAGAATGAAAAGAATTGAGGGCAGTCTCAGAGACCTCTGGGACAATATTAAACGCACCAACATTCGAATTTAGGGGTCTCAGAAGAAGAGAAAAAGACAAGGACTGAGAAAATATTTGAACAGATTATAGTTGAAAACTTCCCTAATATGAGAAAGGAAATAGCTAATAGCTAATCAAGTCCAGGAAACACAGAGAGTCCTATACAGGATAAATCCAAGGAGAAACATGCCAAGACACATATTAATCAAACTATCAAAAATTAAATACAAAGAAAAAATATTAAAAGCAGCAAGGGAAAAACAACAAATAACACACAAGGGAATCCCCATAAGGTTAACAGCTGATCTTTCATCAGAAACACTGCAAGCCAGAAGGGAGTGGAAGGACATATTTAAAGTGATGAAAGGGAAAAATCTACAATCAAGTTTACTCTACCCAGCAAGGATCTCATACAGGTTCGATGGAAAAATCAAAAGGTTTACAGACAAGCAAAAGCTAAGAGAATTCAGCACCACCAAACCAGCTTTACAACAAATGCTAAAGGAACTTCTCTAGGCAGGAAACACAAGAGTAGGAAAAGACCTACAATAACAAACCCAAAACAATTAAGAAAATGGTAATAGAAACATACATATCAATAATTACCTTAAATGTGAATGGATTAACGCTCCAACCAAAAGACACAGGCTCACTGAGTGGATACAAAAACATGACCCATATATATGCTGTCTACAAAAGACCCACTTCAGACCCAGGGACACATACAGACTGAAAGTGAGGGGATGGAAAAAGAGATACCATGCAAATGGAAATCAAAAGAAAGCTGGAGTAGCAATTCTCATATCAGACAAAAGAGACTTTAAAATAAAGACTATTATAAGAGACAAAGAAGGACACTACAAAAAAAAAAAAAAAAAAAGAAGGACACTACATAATGAGCAAGGGATCAATCCAAGAAGAATATATAACAATTGTAAATATTTATGCACCCAACATAGGAGCACCTCAATACATAAGGCAAATGCTAACAGCCGTAAAAGGGGAAATCAACAGTAACACAATCATAGTAGGGGCCTTTAACACCCCACTTTCACCAATGGACAGATCATCCAAAACGAAAATAAATAAGGAAACACAAGCTTTCAATGATACATTAAACAAGATGGACTTAATTGATATTTATAGGACATTCCTTTCAAAAACAGCAGATTACACTTTCTTCTAAAGTGCTCATGGAACATTCCCCAGGATAGATCATATCTTGGGTCACAAATCAAGGCTTGCTAAATTTAAGAAAATGGAAATTGTATGAAGTATCTTTGCCAACCACAATGCTATGAGACTAGATATCAATTGTAGGAAAAAATCTGTAAAAAAAAATACAAATACATGGTGGCTAAACAATACACTACTAAATAACCAAGAGATCAGTGAAGAAATCAAAGAGGAAAGCAGAAAATACCTAGAAACAAATGACAATGGAAACACGACGACCCAAAACCTATGGGATGCAGCAAAAGCAGTTCTAAGAGGGAAATTTATAGCAATACAATCCTACCTCAAGAAACAAGAAACATCTCAAATAAACAACCTAACCTTACACCTAAAGCAATTAGAGAAAGAAGAACAAGAAAAACCCAAAGTTAAAAGGAAAGAAATCATAAAGGTTAGAAGTAAATGAAAAAGAAATGAAGAAAACAGTAGCAAAGTTCAATAAAACTAAAAGCTGGTTCTTTGAGAAGATAAACAAAATTGATAAACCATTAGCCAGACTCATCAAGAAGAAAAGGGAGAAGACTGAAATCAACAGAATTAGAAATGAAAAAGGAGAAGTCACAATTGACACTGCAGAAATACAAAGGATCATGAGAGATTACTACAAGTAACTCTATGCCAATAAAATGGACAATCTGGAAGAAATGGATAAATTCCTAGAAAAGCACAATCTTCCAAGACTGAACCATGAAGAAATAGAAAATATAAGCAGACCAATCACAAGCACAGAAATTGAGACTGTGATTAAAAATCTTCTAACAAAGGAAAGCCCAGGACCAGATGGCTTCACAGGTGAATTCTATCAAACATTTAGAGAAGAGCTAACACCTATTCTTCTCAAACTCTTCCGAAATATTGCAGAGAGAACACTCCCAAAGTCAGTCTACGAGGCCACCATCACCCTGATACCAAAACCAGACAAGGATGTCACAAAGAAAGAAAACTACAGGCCAATATCACTGATGAACATAGATGCAAAAATCTTCAACAAAATACTAGTAAGCAGAATCCAACAGCACATTAAAAGGATCATACACCATGATCAAGTGGGGTTTATTCCAGGAATGCAAGGATTCTTCAATATACACAAATCAATCAACGTGATACACCATATTAACAAATTGAAGGAGAAAAATCATATGATCATCTCAATAGATGCAGAAAAAGCTTTTGACAAAATTCAACACCCATTTATGATAAAAACCCTGCAGAAAGTAGGCATAGAAGGAACTTTTCTCAACGTAATAACGGCCATATATGACAAACCCACAGCCAACATCGTCCTCACTGGTGAAAAACTGAAAGCATTTCCACTAAGATCAGGAACAAGACAAGGTTGCCCACTCTCACCACTATTATTCAACATAGTTTTGGAAGTTTTAGCCACAGCAGTCAGAGAAGAAAAAGAAATAAAAGGAATCCAAACTGGAAAAGAAGTAAAGCTGTCACTGCAGATAATATGATACTATACGTAGAGAATCCTAAAGATGCTACCAGAAAACTACTAGAGCTAATCAAAGAATTTGGTAAAGTAGCAGAATACAAAATTCATGCACAGAAATCTCTGGCATTCCTATACACCAATGATGAAAAATCTGAAAGGGAAATGAAGGAAATACTCCCATTTAACATTGCAACAAAAAGAATAAAATATCTAGGAATAAACCTACCTAAGGAGACAAAAGACCTGTATGCAGAAAACTATAAGACATCGATGAAAGAAATTAAAGATGATACAAACAGATGGAGAGATATACCATGTTCTTGAATTGGAAGAATCAACATTGCGAAAATAACTATACTACCCAAAGCAACCTACAGATTCAGTGCAATCCTTATCAAACTACCAATAGCATTTTTCACAGAACTAGAACAAAAGAATTTCACAATTTGTATAGAAACACAAAAGACACCAAATAGCCAAAGCAATCTTGAGAATGAAAAACAGAGCTGGAGGAATCAGGCTCCCTGACTTCAGACTATACTACAATGCTACAGTAATCAAGACAGTATGGTACTAGCACAAAATCAGAAATATAGATCAATGGAACAGGATAGAAAGCCCAGAGATAATCCCATGCACATATGGTCACCTTATCTTTGATAAAGGAGACAAGAATATACAATGGAGAAAAGACATTCTCTTCCATAAGTGGTGCTGGGAAAACTGAACAGGTACATGTAAAAGAATGAAGTTAGAACACTCCCTAACACCATATACAAAAATAAACTCAAAATATATTAAAGACCTAAGTGTAAGGCCAGACACTATAAAACTCTTAGAGGAAAACACAGACAAAAGACTGTATGGCATAAATCACAACAAGATCCTTTTTGACCCACCTCCTAGAGAAATGGAAATAAAAACAAAAGTAAACAAATGGGACCTAATGAAACTTCAAAGTTTTTGCATAGTAAAGGAAACCATAAACAAGGCGAAAAGACATCCCTCGGAATGGGAGAAAATATTTGCAAATGAAGCAAGTGACAAAGGACTAATCTCCAAAATTTACAAGCAGCTCATGCAGCTCAATATCAAAACAAACAACCCAATCCAAAAATGGGCAGAAGACCTAAATACACATTTCTCCAAAGAAGATATACAGACAGCCAACAAACATATGAAAGAATGCTTAACCTCACTAATCATTAGAGAAATGCAAATCAAAACTACAATGAGGTATCCCCTCATAACATTCAGACTGGCCATCATCACAAAATCTAAAAACAATAAATGCTGGAGGGGGTGTGGAGAAAAGGGAACCCTCCTGCACGGTTGGTGGGAATGTAAATTGATACAGCCACTATGGAGAACAGTATGGAGGTTCCTTAAAAAACTAAAAATAGAACTACCGTACGACCCAGCAATCCCACTATTAGGCATATACTGAGAAAACCATAATTTAAAAAGAGTCATGTACCACAGTGTTCATTGCAGCTCTATTTACAATAGTCAGGACTTGGAAGCAACCTAAGTGTCTACTGACAGATGAATGCATAAAGAAGATGTGGCACATATATACAATGGAATATTACTCAGCCATAAAAAGAAACAAAATTGAGTTATTTTTATTGAGGTGGATGGACCTAGAGTGTTTCATATGGAATGAAGTAAATCAGAAAGAAAAACAAATACCATATGCTAACATATATATATGGAATCTAAAAATTAAAAAACAAAGATGGTTCTGATGAGCCTAAGGGCAGGACAGGAATAAAGATGCAGACGTAGAGAATGGACTTGAGGACACGGGGAGGGGGAAGAGTAAGCTGGGACGAAGTGAGAGAGTGGCATGGACATATATACGCTACCAAATGTAAAAGAGATAGCTAGTGGGAAGCAGCCACATAGCACAGGGAGATCAGCTCGGTGCTTTGTGACCACCTAGAAGGGTGAGATAGGGAGGGTGGGAGGGAGACACAAGAGGGAGGAGATATGGGGATATATGTATGTGTATAGCTGATTCACTTTGTTATAAAGTAGAAACACACCATTGTAAAGCAATTGTACTCCAATAAAGATGTTTAAAAAAAATTCTTTTCAAAAAAAAAAAATCTATGTATGGTGATGGATATTAACTAGAGTTTTTTGTGGTGATCATTTCACAATCTATGCAAATAATTGAATCATCCTGTCATCCAACTGAAATTAATATAATGTATGTAAATTATACCTCAATTAAAAATACATTTAAAAAGAATCATGAAGGTGGAGTTAATGAACTGATTATAGTTTTTTCTACATATGCATTTATTTTATCTCACAAACTGTTAAACATATGGAATCTCCAAATTATGCACTCACAAGCCATTTCTAGTTTTGTCACCATTTCCAAATTATCTAGATTGACCCATGTCGTGAAATGGAAAGAAAAGGGTATTGTTTCTTTTACTGTAATTCTGCTGTTTTACTAGAGTGTCACAGTGGCAACTTTCCAATCTAGTTTTGAGAATAGATCCCTTTGTCAAGCTTGGTCATAATTTGGGCATATCCTCTACTTAAACAGAACATAACTCAGTTATGAGTATAAAGATTCATTCCTGTTTGTAGGATATCAAAAATCCAGAAGTTTGACATAATAGACTCACCGAATAAAAACTTTCAACTATAAAATTTTGTCAAGGTCTGTAACTTTTTAATACCTTTTACATTCTAATTTGCATATATGACACTATCAGTTTTCATTGAAACAGTCATTTTGATTTTTTTGGAAGCACAATTGTTTTACTCTGGGCAATCCTAATATTTCCACACAAATTTTTAGATAATATAATTTATGTAAGAACCACAAGGTATAAATTATTGCCATTGAAAAGGCAGTAATTTTGAATTCCTGTAATGTATTTTAGATAAGCAAAAGTCTGTAAGGCTAAACAGTAGTATTTGTGCAATGCTAGAAACAGAATGTTTTCTTACATCTCACAAGAAAACTTGTACTATCTTCTCAGATAAAGCTACAAACATGGTTTATTAATTTCAATAATTTTTGTGTAGAAATGAGCAATAAATAGATGTCTGTCTGTAGAATACACACACAATGAGAGGTTGTATTGGTAATTAAAGGGCTAATTTTCCCAGATAGAAATTCTCTTTAAAATAGTAAAAACGTGAAAAATGAACTGCCCCATATATTTTAAACTTATTCTGATCAATGAAACAAGGAGAGGAGTTATCACAAATCTCTCTAAAAGGCCCTGTAAGTGCAACTTGTTTTAGAATCAAAAGGATTTAAGCTCTGATTATTAACTCATAACCAAGGAGGAACTATTTAATGAGACGGGCTTGTCCTCAACTTGACTACTACTTTTAAATTTTTTTTTTTTTTTTGGTACGCAGGCCTCTCTCTGTTGGGGCCTCTCCCGTTGCGGAGCACAAGCTCCGGACGCGCAGGCTCAGCGGCCATGGCTCACGGGCCCAGCTGCTCCGCGGCATGTGGAATCTTCCCGGACCAGGGCACGAACCCGTGTCCCCTGCATCGGCAGGCGGACTCTCAACCACTGCGCCACCAGGGAAGCCCTCTAAATTCTGAATTACAACCTCATTATGTAAACTGATTTAATCATAGAGGAATGTGCTTTATAATTTTTAATTAATACATCTTACTTTCTAATCTCATAAAACTGCAGAAATTTACATGTTAGAGAAGACTTTTTAAAAAAACATGTATTGGGGCTTCCCTGGTGGCGCAGTGATTGAGAGTCCGCCTGCCGATGCAGGGGCCACGGGTTCGTGCCCCGGTCCGGGAAGATCCCACATGCTGTGGAGCGGCTGGGCCTGTGAGCCATGGCCGCTGGGCCTGCGTGTCCGGAGCCTGTGCTCCGCAACGGGAGAGGCCACAACAAAGAGAGGCCTGCGTACCGCAAAAAAAAAAAAAAAAAAAAAAAAGCATGTATTATTTTGTAGAGGTTTACTTCCTTTTAATTTTGCTGTCACCATGAAAAATTGAGAGATAGTAAAAATAAAATGCATTTATACATACATGTATGATGAAACGTCTCTGTCATTCCTGTACTCTAGGACAGTGTTCTCAAAGTATGGTGTTAGGATGACTTGAGCCGTTTAATCACCTAAATCTGTTTCCCACGTTCCACCCCAACTCAGACTCATTGAGTGAGAATCACCAGGCAGGGGTGTGGATCAGAAATGCATACAAAACAAGCATAGTTGGTGATCCTGATGGAGCTAGTTCAAGGAGTGGCCCTGCTTTAGGGGCTATTGTCACATCTAAGATGTGTTCTATCCAGCTTCTTTAAAGTACACTTTAATGTCAGATATGCACATCTATTGTATATTTTGTGAGACTTCTTTTTAAATTGATGATTGGTAATTTGTGGGACTTCCCATAATGATGGCAATAATTATGGATTTTTAAATATCACTAAGTCTAATTCTTGCTTTGATAGTAGCCCAAAGTTACTCAAATGTTGATTTGAACACACACTTGAGTGACAACACTGGATTAGTCATTATACAACACTAATATTTTCTGCTTCATTTCATGTCCTCCATAACATAAAAATCTCACTTCTCATGAAGATTGTTAACACCCCTGCCAGTGTGTGCCCTCTGCACCTCAGCTCCAGTTAAGGATCATGAACTTTTTTATATTCCCATTAGCTGAGAAGATGTTATTTTTTGTAGTTTGTGTTTTAACAGGTAGACTTTTGTTTCCCACATACAAAACTATAACATCAATTTTTTCTACACAGCCTCCGTTTCCCCAAACATCCCTCACAGCCCTGCAAGAAATATGAACACGCTCATTCTGTTGAGAATCACATTTCTGTTAAGTACCATCATGTTTCAAATGAAAGTTCAGATACTGATTCAGGTTGCCATTATTAATCTATGACCCAACTTAACAGCTTTACAAGATTGACTCCACAAGTCATGAGGCTAGTTCATGATGCTAGGACTCTGGGTTATCACTTGAAATGAAGAAAGATCATCACGTGGTTGTTAACTCCATGACTGTCATTTGATGATGATTTCTCTATCTTTCTGTCCTCTCTCTGGAATCATTCTTTGGTGGTGTCTATTTCTGCACAAAATGGAAAGTTTAATTGGTCTTTTCAGGATCAATGCAAAACATTTTGTAGCTCATTAAAGAAAAAGTAGCTAATGATCATCTAAATCTAATACATTAGAAAACTCGTACTTCTAGGTGTCACCGGATTTAGGGTTTATGGAATATTTTCAAGCTATATATTGACAATATAGGGGTAAGATTTCTTCTTTGGAGAAGATGCTCATTTAATTGAAGGTCCCAAGTAGATATAGAAATCCAGAGACATGAAAAGCATGAAGGATAAGAAATAGAAAAATGAACTGAAACTAAAATGCTATTAGAAAATTTAATATAAGAAAGTAACAGTAATATTTTCAAAGTGACATATTGGGAAGAGAAAGTAGCAAATAGCTAAAACTACTGAGGCAGTACCAAAAAGTCAATAAGGAGAAAAATCTTCCTAAAAATGATGGATGATTTAATCAGGACAACTAGAATTAAATCAGGAGAGAATGCACACAGGTAGTAAAATATGTCAGACCAAATTCTGTAGAGCTAGGAAAAAATGGATTATTGGATTCTTTAATAATAAATGAAATTCTCTAAGTATCAAAAGAAACTAATAGACTTTTCCAGTTATGTACAAAAGGCATTCATTAACAATAGCACATTAGCATTTATTAAAGTTTTTTTGATGTTCTAGAAGATTCTAAAGCATTCATTTGCTTTTTAATACAAATTATCCTGTGATTTCTGTCATTTTAAGTGGGTCACAGAATACCTAAATTTGAATGTTCCTTCACTTTTCTGCAGAATTTCAATAAATATTGTGTATTTCAATGAATCAACCACAATTAAATACTGATGTTCTACCACAAAAGTACAATGGCAACAAAATTATATATATCTGAAAGTTCCTTACTCTGGCAAACTCAACAGGCATATGCAGGAAATCTAAAAGTGGACAGTATGACTTGAAGATTACTTTAGTTGCTCTTGTAGTTTATGTCTTATTATTAGCAACACAATATTATCCCATGTATTTCCATGTTATGTCCTTTGCACTTTAATTAATAGGATATTTTTAGGTATGCATTTAATATGTAATAATGATTATGTTTCTTTCGACAATCTTTTTTGAAATAAATACTTTCAGTATTATGAACTAAAGTTAGACTGTCCTGGCAACTTATTGTGATATGTTATAAGGAATGTTAATACCATAATATGTTTGCTATAGGAATATTTGTTTGAGGGTTAAAATTTTAAATGGCAGAGTTGGTCCTTTGTAACACGGGATATTTGCATCTTCCTCTCTTTAAAGATGCTGGCTAGAGCCACTTGGTTTTAAAACATTGTGAAAGGAGTCATATCCAACTTGACCATACCATTTCCATCAACTCTTTGAAAGCTACTTTAAACTTCATTTCCATTAAAATGAGGATTGCTCATCAGATTACTCTGAACTAGCTTCCTATGTATTTGTCTACTGATCCCTCTAATATAATAGAACTTTTACAGTATTTAACAAGCAACAAAAATAGTCTTTAAAAATTTGAGTCCAGATCTGCCGAGGGTTCATGTGAAGTGAATATGATCTCCTGAATTTTGGGTTTATTCTGACCAAAAAAGGGGCACAGTTAAGAATCCCTCAGATGACTGTGGTTGACATTAGCCTGTTTATGTGTGCGTGTGGAAACTTGCTGGAGCCATCAAGTTTCATTTGACTGTACAGCTGAGTTTTCACCACACCCTTTCACTTCTCAAGCTTTTGCATCACACTGCGTGAGCAATCCTGCCTCTTGTATATGTTGATTTTAATCATCCACATCCCATGTGAGGGTTGGACTTCATTCCTTGTGTTGTACTTGTGGTAACCTATTAACTTTTCTCAAATTTAAATAGTACATTATCTGTAATTGTGTTATTAATTTTTCCTCCTAGCAGTAATGTGTTTAGAGTTGATTCACTATACGGTATTTTCTTATTGGAGAAGAAAAAAGAAACTAGAAATGAAAATACAATTTCTAGTTAGAAAAGAAAAGTAATATTTAAGGAGGCAAAGGAGACCTTAAGGGGCAAGCCAGATTTCCAGGGAAATTCTGAAACAAGTGACAGCGAAGCCCATGTTAGAATAAAGGCTAAAAGTAGACTAACAGGATACAAAACATGCTTATTGCAAACAACCAGTGCCATAAAAATCAGTGCCATAAAGGACATATTACCTTCGGTATGTGTTATGAATCTTAATGTGAATAGATTTTCATACAGTATATTAACATGAAAAAAAAATCAGGTAAAAGTTAAATTTCATGCAGCATTTGGGGGGTTCTTTTTGGGGTTTTTTTTGCGGTACACGGGCCTCTCTCACTGTTGTGGCCTCTCCCGTTGCGGAGCACAGGCTCTGGACGCGCAGGCTTAGCGGCCATGGCTCACGGGCCCAGCCGCTCCGCAGCATGTGGGATCTTCCCGGACCGGGGCACGAACCCGTGTCCCCTGCATCGGCAGGTGGACCCTAAACCACTGCGCCACCAGGGAAGCCCAGTATACCACAGTTTTTTACAAAAGGAGGTTAGAGACCTTGAAACATTTGGGAGTCCATTTGGGATCTTAGTGTCACTTCAGGGACACGGTGAAATCGGTGAAATCGAGCTAGAAAGGATGTTGAGAAGCACAAAATAGTGGGCTAAGATCAATATCAATTAGCAGTAAAATAGTTGTTATCTAATGTAATTGATCATTTTAATGACTCATTTTAGTCAACATTTGCATATGAAGACATTTAAGGAAAATTCTACTTTTAAGAAATACAGAATATTATACTGCATTCTTTCTGTTTACTTGTTAAGACTGAACAGACATGAATCAGTTGAAACAGATTTGTTTACAAAGAACTTCAGAAAAAGACAAGTGAGAAAATAAGTTCAGTCGAATTATATGCTGAGATTCCTAACAAGTCAACTTACATGTACGTTGTTTATTTCTATTTTAAAGATTAAAAGTGAATAACTCGTTAGTTAAAAATTATACAAAGGGGCACCGAGGAATAGATGACAAAGCTGTTTTAGGTAGGAGCAAGCTTCATGAGGTTAATGAGTTTAAATATATGAATATTTTATGCTGACATGTTAAATTTTTAAAAGTGAAGTGTGTTAAAAGTGAGAGAACCAGTATATTTTGTAAGTCTCTTAAACTTCTTAAAATATACAAATGTTACTGTTCTCTTCTACATTTTCAAAGAATTAGATATTTTAAACTTTACATATTTTTCTTCCTGTGATTCTCTAATTCTTTCAGATTTATTACCCTCCTAATCCCCAAAGTTTTCAGACTGTTTTTAAAAAAGCAGGGGTGGATGTCAGCAAAAATAGTAGAGGAAGGACCTCTGAACATTTGTTCTTCCATAAAAGCAATTGGCAAAGTTATCAGAAAAATCTTTTCAGAATTCTGGAAATTAAACAAAGGCTTGCAGCAACCCAAGGAGTATTAATGCAAGAAAAATGGTTGACTCTCAAGAACAGTGAGCTTTTGGGCATTTTATCATGTTCTAGCCCTATGCTGCTCTCCAGCTCAGTTGTAGCTGTAATAGGTAACATTCTGCATTCCCGGTGCAGAATGGCATCTACAGTAGTGAGCGAGTAGAACTGGATCTCTTTCAAAGCCTTATTTCCAAAGTATGGTCATTATTTTACCTGTCTGAAGGGTCCCTGGAAGACCCACTTTCAAGGCTGACTTGGAACACACCCTATACTAAAAGCCTTCTTCCTTACGTTGCAGTGAAAACAATTAGTCAAGTGCTTTATCTTTGCAGCTGCCTGGGAAGATTGATAACTATTGGGGAACACAGATTAACCAGAAATCTTAAGGAAAACCTGAAGAATGAGATGCCTATAGTGGCTCTTCAAAACTCGGACATATATTGCTGGGAATCTAGAAGGCCACATGCGTGTGTAGAGCTATGTGCCTGCTGAGGAAAGACCTTAGAAGACTACAGTGCCTCATCTTTGGCTGACCATAAGGCCATGGTCAGCAGAAAGTGGGAACTTACAGTGGAGGTGAAAATCTGGCTGAATGTTGAAAGCATACAACATACACACAAGCCCCTCAGCAAAGACAGAAAATTCGGTTCCAGTCCTTTAAGGAAACCTAATCAGCAACTGCGAGGCCAACCAAGTAGAGACTTAAGTGGCCACATGTGACAAAGAATACAGATTTCACATTAGTACAGGAAAACCACTAAACAAACAGCAGTGGCTATAGAAAACAGCAACAACAAACCCTGGGTAGAGGATATCATCTGATTTACAGAGTTGTCACATTATTTGAAATGTTCAGTTTGCAAAAAAAGAAGTTTGCCAAGAAGCAGAAAAGAATAGCCCACGCATGGGGAAAAAGCAATCAATAGAAACAATCAGAGGAAGTGCAGATGTTTCACTAGATGAAAACAAAACTTCAAATCAGCTGTTTTAAGTAATGTTCAAAAGAGCTAAAGGAAACTGCCCAAATGAGTTTTTATGAATTATGAAATGGTATCTCAAATAGAAAATGTCGATTAGGAAATAGAAATTATAAAAAGGAACCAAATAAAAATTCTGGAGTTGAAAAGTATAATAACCGCTTGAAAAATTTACTAGATGGGTTCACCAAACAATTCTCAGTAAATTTTAAAATATTGAAATCTTTTTCTGAACACAGTGGTATGAATCACTAATTAGTGATCAAGATAGCTTTCCACAAAGAATAACCCAGATCCAAATGACTTCACTGGCAAGTTCTACCAAATGTTTAAAGAATACGGATTCTTCAAATTGTTCAAAAAAAATAGAAGAGGGAATACTTCCTAACTTAATGAGGCTAGTTTTATCCCGATACCAAAATTAGACAAAAGACAATATCACAAGAAATACAGATCAGTATCTCTTAGCAGTATGGTTGCTATAATTCTCCAAAAATATTAGAAAATTGAATTCAGAAGCTTAGTAAAAGGAGTATATCCCATTACCAAGTGGAATTTATATCATGACCGCAAGGTTTGTTCATCAATATACTATACCAATAGAATAAAGGGAAAAATGCACACTCATATTGGTAGATGTAGAAAAAGGAATTTGACCCAACATCCCTTCATGATAAAAAAAACACTCAATCCAGGAACAGAAGGTACCTTGCTCAACCTGATAAAGGGCATCAATGATAAACTGACAACTAACATTACACTTAATGATGAAAGAACTAAAGCTTTCCCTCTAAGAACAAGACAAGACAAGACATCCACTCTCAACACTTCTATTCAACATTGTACTAGAGGTTCTAGTCAGGGTAATCAGACAAAAAAAAAAAAAAAAAAAGGCCAGTCATATTCAAAATAAAGATGTTGAACTATATTTGCAGATAACGTGATCTTACGTATAGAAAACTATAGAACCCATACATATTAAGAAACTATTAGAATTAATGAGTTCAGCAAGGTTGCAGAATACATGACTAATAAGCAAAAAATCATTTGTGTTTCTCTATACCAGTTGTTACTGGCTGAATTGTATGCCCTCCAAATTCATATGTTGAAGCCCTAATAAATAGTACCTCAGAATGTTACTGTTATTTGGAGATCAGTTCTTTAAAGAGGATATATTAAAGTGAGGCTGTTAGTGTAGGCACTAATCCAATCTGATTGGTGTCCTTAATAAGAGAAAATTTGGACATAAAGAGAGACTTCAGGGATGCACTCACAGAGAGCCAAGTTTATGTGAGGACACTTAGAGAAGGTAGCTATACGCAAACCAAGGAGAGAGGCCTCAGAAGAAACCAAACCTGCTGACACTTTGATCAGTTTCCAAAACTAAGAAAATTTGTTTTTTAAGCTACTCAGCATGTGATATTGTTTTGGCAGCCACAGCAAATTAATATGCTAGCCATGAACAATTCAGAAGTGAAATTTAAAAATTCCACTTATAATAGCATAAAAAACACTTAGGAATATATGTAACAAAAGTAGTACAAGGATAGTACACTGAAAACTACCATTTTGAAAGAAATTAAAGACCTAGATAAATGGAAAGACATTGCATTTAAATGGATTGCAAGGTTTTCAAGATTTCTTATTGTTAAGATGGCAGAAGTCTCCAAGTTAATCTACAGAGTAAATTTAATCCCTGTCAAAATTCCAACTACTATTTTTGCCCAGTAACCAAAATAGCTTGCTACTGGCACTAGGATACACATATAGATCAATGTGATAGAATTAAGAGCCCAGATATAAACCAGTCTATGGCCAATTGATTTTCAACAATGATGCGAAGTTCATTCAATGAGAAAATAATTTTGTCCACAATGGCTGAGACAACTGCATATCCACATACAGAAGAATAATTTTGGTCCCCTTCCTCACACTGAATACAAATATTTAAACAAGATGAATTGGAAACCTAAAAAAATTTAAGAGCTAAAACTATAAAACTCTTAGAAGAAAACAGGGGTGTAAATCTTTGTGACCTTAAATTAGGCACGGGTTTCTTATATATGGTACCTAAAGCAGAAACAAAGAAATATATTTAAATTGTATTTAATCAGAATTTTTAAAAGATGTGCATGAAAAGACTACCAAGAAAGTAAAAAGGCAATGCATACAATGGCAGAAAATGTTTGCAATTCATATATCTGACAAGAGCTAGTGTTCAGAATATATGAACATTTATATCTCAATAATGAAAAAAACAACCCAGTTAAAAAGGAGCAAAGGGGGCTACCCTGGTGGCGCAGTGGTTGAGAGTCTGCCTGCCGATGCAGGGGACACGGGTTCGTGCCCCGGTCTGGGAAGATCCCACATGCCGCGGATTGGCTGCGCCCGTGAGCCATGGCCGCTGAGCCTGCGCGTCCAGAGCCTGTGCTCCGCAACGGGAGAGGCCACAACAGTGAGAGGCCCGCGTACCGCAAAAAAAAAACAAAAAACAAAGGGAGCAGAGGGTTTGGATAGGCAGTTCTCCAGAGAAGATACACAAATGCCCAGTAAGCACCTGAAAAGATGTTCAATATCAATAGTCAGGAGGGAAATATAAATCAAAACCACAATGTGATACCACTTCACACCAACCAGGATAGCTATAATTTTTTTAAAATGGGAAATAACAAATGTCAGTGAAGATGAGAAGAAATTGGGCCCCTCATACATTGCCAAGAATGCAAAAAAGGTGTAGCCATTATGGAAGACAGTTTGTCATTTCCTCACAGAGTTAAAGAGTCACTGTATCATCCATGTATCCACATATATTGTGCAAGTTGTACATGATGTTCATAGCATCATTATTCATAATAGCCCCAATGTGGGAACAACTCAAATGTCCATCAACTGCTGAATATATAAAATGTAGTGTATATCCATTCAATGGAATATTATTCGGCAATAAAAAGGAATACAGTACTGATACATGCTACAGCATGGATGAACCTTGAAAACATGGTAAATGAAAGAAGTCAGACCCAAAGTCACATGTCATATGATTCTTTTCATGTGAGGGATCCAGAATAGGCAAATCCATAGAGACAGAAAGTAGATTAGTGGTTGCCAGAGTCTGCAGGGGAGGGGAATGGGGAGTAACTGCTAATGGGTGTGAGGTATTTTGGGGTGATGAAAATGGTTCTGGAATTAGATGGTCCTATGAGTATACTAAAATCCACTGAATTGTATGCTTTAAACGAGTCTAGGGCTATGTCAATTATATATCAATAAAAAATTCATATGGTGAAGAGGAAGAAGAGGAAATCTAGAGAAAAAGAAAAGATGAATGCAAGGTGAGGGAAGGAAATGCAGTAGAAGCCATCAGGGTTGAATATTAGTCATGTGGTGACATGTGGTGCAGAGCACTTCAGCAGTTAACACAAGGCCCATGATCTGTGCTAGGAATAATAGCCTCCACTAGGGGCTCTGCAGAAGCACAGCTTCTGTGAAACCTATTTCCTGTGGTTCAGACTTTTTTTTTTTTTTTGCGGTACGCGGGCCTCTCACTGTTGTGGCCTCTCCCGTTGCGGAGCACAGGCTCCGGACGCGTAGGCCCAGCAGCCACGGCTCACGGGCCCAGCCGCTCCGCAGCATGTGGGATCTTCCTGGACCGGGGCACGAACCCGTGTCCCCTGCATCGGCAGGCAGACTCTCAACCACTGCGCCACCAGGGAAGCCCGGTTCAGACATTTTTTCATCAGTTCAGAAAAATCTCGGTTGACAATGTCCACAGCAACCAGCATTTTCAGAACTTTTCTGAGTGTTCCATATTAGGTATTGTGCAGCATATTCCTTAATACATTTCATTTATTAATTCACTAAGTGCTTGCTGAGTACTTGCCTATTTTCCTTTTTAGCAAAATGCAGGAGTTGAATTTATCTTTGAGTATAATTGAGGAATAAGGTCTGTTTGTAGTATACATCGTTGCTACATGAAAAGAAATGTCAGGTAATGCCCTTACCCTTTTTAGGTGTTGCTAGGCTGCACCCTGTAGGCCTGTACACCTTGTAGTTGCCCAGCCCCGAGACTGAAGAAAGAGCCTGAAAATGGCAACGAGAACGATATTGGATAGGGGATCTTGCACGTCTGAAACAAAGGGTCCTGGAGCAATACCCCACCGTGTACAGCAGACAGGAAAGGGCAGCCATCTTCACTACTCAGGGAAGGAGGAGGCTACCATTTATAGGGGGAATTGACGTCAGGTTTGTTCATCAGTTACCAGGGAAACCAGCAGCCTGGGCATGTCCTTTATAGCCCCTCAGGTTAATGAGCATCACAAGGGCAGATGTTTCTCTTTAATAAACTAGCAGGCGGAGCTTTCTGGCCTAAGGATTAGAACAATCACTAGCTGGGGGAGAGGGCAAGCAAGTTCGTATAAGTAGAGTGTAGGTGAAGTAGGGACTGGTCGACGAGGGGGATGGAGAAAAAGCAAGAGAACAGCCATCTTGAGTGGCTTGAGCATGCACTCCACCCTACATACCCCACACCACCTTTACCGTCTTGGTCCACCCCCTTCCACAGTATACCTAGGTCAGGTGTGTAGAGGTGCACTGCAACCAAATACCACAGAGACAACACAGAGTCTAAGCGGTGGGCAAACTTTGGAGCCAGTCACTTACTGGCTCAATTTTTCATGGACGTCCACAGGAGGACGACAACGGCATGTTGCCATAGACCCTGCAATCAAATTCATTTGGCAGTGAGGCCATCGTTGTTACCTAGCCCACTAACAGATTCCCTCCACTTAGATGAGAGATGAAATGTAAGGTATTTAACAGGCACAATACAGGGATCATGACCATTAAGCAAAATACAAGCAGTAACAGCATTCTGAGATAATACCGTACCTACCTGTGGTTTTTGTCGTGGCCTGCAGTGCCACACCACCTGTCCACACCCAGTCTGCACAGTTGATGTCAAATACTGGAGAGGCGGAGTAACAGACCACAGGTTAAAATAATGGTGCTTTTCTGCATTATGGGGCCCGGATTAATTACCTTAGTAGTCTTAGGTGGGGCCGGGTAGAAGACAGGTGAGATCTGTAAGTCCCTAATTCTATTCCCCACACAGGGCGGCAAACCCAAACTACTGAGGACTTACTTGCCAGTCCCAGGGCGATTTTATAATGTGTTTCTCGGGGGGTAGATTCTGTGGCAAGGACAAAAGTGAGTCATTGTCCTGACCTATAATCGGCAGCGGTCCTTTGGTGGTCACCAGTTGAACTCAGATGGTGTTGACTAGTTGTTTCTGGATTAACCTGGCATAGGCACTGGGATGATTGCTCCTGGAATGTTTGGTTATAGATTTCACATCTCAATTGTTAAGTAGTCCTTTCATCCTTTCAGTTAGCCCAGCAGCAGTGGAGTTGTAGGGCAGGTGGAAATACCAGCATATGTCATTTTTAGAGGCCCATTCCTGAACTTTTTGGTGGGTAAAGTGGGTTCCTTGGTCACTATCAATGTCGATGGGAGTCCTGTATGTCATGCACAGCTCTCCTAGACCCTGAATAGTGGGTTTTTGCATTGCTCGATGACTTACGTAGGCCTTTTATAATGTTTTCCACCTGCTGTAATGCATTGTAGACTGCGTATAGCTGTTCGCTCACACTGTATCGTTGCTCTGACCGTGGCCATAGCTATGACCAAAATAGGTTAGTCTTATCTTTTTGCCATTGTCACAGGCCCCAGCCAAACCTGGGTAACTGGCCATGTCTAATTTACAAGCCTGTTCCTGAGTTATTATCCCTAAAGCCTGTGTCTGTAATTGTTTAGGGGCAGTGGGTCAGGGGTATGCCTGTATTTTGTAGATAATCCAGGTCCTTGTGTTCTGTCTGTATTCACCAGCCATCCCTGTGCAGCCAAGATGAACCACGAGCACGGGGCTGCTACTCTTAAACTTGAAAGAGACTCTGAGGTTAATAGGCTATTATCAACATAAATGGAAGAGAAATATATCTCTCATG
This sequence comes from Delphinapterus leucas, assembly GCF_059928025.1. Lineage (NCBI taxonomy): Eukaryota > Metazoa > Chordata > Mammalia > Artiodactyla > Monodontidae > Delphinapterus > Delphinapterus leucas. Next base: position 15,149,727 of record NC_143130.1, on the reverse strand, counting down.
GTAGACAGCTGCCACGGGGCACGTCCACACTAGTGGATGGCCACCTCGGGATTACCTCTCACAACTCTGGGGCCCCACATGCTAGTGGACAGCCACCCCAGGACTAACTCCACAAGTGTCCATTCCCTGTTCTTACTTCCCAAATCTCAGTGCTCGTGGGAGTTTCCCTGGTGCCCTGAGTTGCTCACCAACTGTTGTGCTGCACTCTGCAGGCTGCAAGCCTTGTATTGTAGCTGCACAGCCTGGACACTGAAGAAAGAGCCTTGAGACAGTGACAGAGATCAGTAATATTGGATAGGGGATCTTACCTGTCTGAAATAGAGGGTCCCGGTGCAATGCCCCACGCGTACAGCAGACAAGCCACAGCAGCCATCTTTACTGCTTGGGGAAGAAGGAGGCTTCCATTTATAGGGGGAATTGATGTCAGGTTGGCTCATCAGTTACCAGGGAAACCAGCTGGGGCGTGTCCCTCACAGCCCCTCAGGTTAACAACCATCATGAGGGCAGATGTTTCCCTTTAATAAAATAGCAGGTGGAGCCAAAGGATTAGAACAATCACTAGCTGGGTGGGGGGCAAGTACTGTTCACCTGAGTAGGTGAAGCAGGGACTGGTTGAGCGGGGATGTACAAAGAGCCAGAGGAGAGCCATACTGAGCGGCCTGATCATACAGGAGTGTACAGTTCCATGTTAAGAATTTGTTTTTACTATTTTGAGCTGCACATTTTTTGTACTTTGCTATTTACCGGTCAAAAAAACTTTAGCTTATTAAGATTCACAAAGAAGACAGTATAAACATGTATGCTATTTTAATGCAATATGTTATTTCATTAGGAAAGAGGCAAATATAATTATATTTTAATTTCATCTAAATAGTAAATGCACTATTGATATGAGGATAAAAGGCATTAAGTATTCTTGCATGCTAAATGTCCCTGTAAACAGAGTGATATTAGCTGTTATGTAATTTTTTTTAATGCTTATTTCATTCAAAACACTCTATTCATAAAATTTTTACTTAAGATTATGAAAGAGCAAAAGGCTGAAATATCCATCAATAGTATAATGAAATCTTGGTTGATTCTGAAAGCAGAAGTCAGCCAAGATGAGGGAATGAGTCTTGTAATTGAGTACCAGAGGTAAAAAAAAAATAGCCCTATTAAATGAGGAAGAGGAAATGCCTTAGACCTAGAGGAAAAGGTCATAATATTAGATTAGGACTGAATAAAAGCGGTCCACTACTAGCAATTTCCCTTTACTTGACAGCAATTATAGAAAGTTTTAACAAATTCTATTAAAATGGACAAAAACTATTTCCTAAAATAATAATAGATTACAGTAAATACTAAGTACTCCACAGCCTGTATTACATCTCAGTTTTTTCAAAATGAGCATGATGGTTTCTTGAGTATCCTGTTAGCCAAGTTTCAATTTGGGAGAGATGATAGAGTTGGAGGTGGGATGAGATGGGTAATTGTAATTACCTTTATGCAGGTAGTATTGCACTTGGAATGTGTAGAAATGCCTTTGAAGGTTGGTGTAGATAAGGGGTTGCGAACAGGTTTGAAATCTGTGCAGACTTTAGCTCAGGTGCTAATGTCAGCCCAAAATTCTCTGTTGGTGAAAATGATTCTGATATACAATCTTAAGATAGTAAAGGAGGGTGTTCAGTGAATTCCAGACCTTTGTCATGGACAAGGAACTCAAGTGCTGCTCCTTTGTGATTCCTGATTCATTTGTTCCTTGAGAGGTTAGCTAAAATTAACCCAGTGAGTAAAAAACAAACAAAAAGCCCCCAGCGATTCAGTTCTTACAACTATAGTAAATAGAAACAAAGCTCACTCATTATAACTCTTCTCTTTAGTCAGATGGAAGATGAAACTTTTTCCACAGAGACATCTTAATTTCTCTCCATGAAAGTGAAATAGATTATTCTGTGGTGAAACATATATGGCAAACTTAGATCATTTAGGCCACAAAGTATACTACTTTTAATTAGCCAGGATTTTATATGAGTAATGAACCTTCCATTTCACTCTGAACATACCATCCTACATACATTTTAGTTGTTACTTGCTGTAATGTAAAGGAAAAATCATTTTTTTTTTACAAATAATTACTGGCTGACATTTAAGGCAATGTACCAAAGCCTAACTTTATTTTGTTCTTTCTTACTTAGTTCTGAGCACTAAATCATCGTGCATGATTGATTCTTGCTTACCTGCATCTTCTCCCATACTAAAGTATTTTCTATGTGGACAGCTCTTCAGAATAAGATTAAGATATGAGTAAAATGAAACAGGACCAGTGAGAGAGACAAAATACATAAAAGCCTCTTCAGACTTACTCTGAATTACCACTTGACTCCCTTTCAATTTTTGGCATCAAATTTCCACTTGAGGTATAAAGCTTCAATGAGGAGGGCAAAGCATTGCTGACAACAAACAAGAAAATAAGCACTGCTAATTTGCACATATAATAATAAAGGAAAAAAGAAAGAAAATGATACCAGGGAGAGGCAGGGACTTGTTTCTTCTCAGAGAAACAGGAAACACCCGTTTTTCTACTGTGAAAGGGGAGGTAAATATTCCAGACCAAAGAAGAGATGCTTTCTTGAAATGGCTCCTCCCGGGTCCCCGTAATTTTGCATATAAATGGGAAATGGAGCTGTACTGAACGTTTTAGGAAGCTTTCTGCAAGGATTCGTGAAGTAAGTGAGGTCAGTAGGGATACAGACAAAAAAAATCGACGTTAATTAAATCACAATAAGATTTTGATAGGAAGATTCATTTTTCCAACTTACTGTTAAATAGATAAGTATCTCAGGTACTCAACTTTGGATGTAATGTTACATAGAACTTAACTCTTGGTTAGGCATAAGTAAAAGAACCAGGTTTTCTAAGTAAGGTGAGGAGGGAGAAATCAACTGGTTGGGGAAAAGCTCAGGAGAGAGAAAGTAGCATTAAAAAGTGTGTATCCATGACGAGTTTATATATTCCAAAATCAATAGCAAATTGAATATTGGATTGAGGAAAACATGCTACACTTCCTGTTTCTCTTCTGCTCAACAGCTAAGGAACCATGAGAAAGGCATTCTTTCGGCATCAAATTGGCAAGAGTAGTTTGATTATCTGGATCCACTTCCAGTGGGTATTGAGACAAAATTAAGGTGGTATTGATGGCACCCATAAATTTTTTAGAGCATGGAAAAGACTGCACAAGAATAGACTAACAGGACATTTTGCTCTTAGAACACTGAAGCAGATTCTCCAATTGATTTAGGACACCCTCTCTCTTCCTTTCCCTCTCTTCTCTTTAATTTAAGAAGCATAAAGTCATGTACTTTGTGCCAGGCACTGTTCTCAATTCTTTAATTATTCAGTGTTAACTCATTTAATCCAATACAACAACCTTATAAGGGCATAACTACAATTCTCCCCTGATGGATGGGGAACTGAGGCACTAATAAGAATATTGCTCAAAGCCATATAGCTATTTCGTGGGGGAGGTGGAATTCTAGCCCAGTCTGGTTCTAGAAGCTGTACTTTTTTAACCAATATGCTGTTTTCCTTCCTTTTTTTTTATTTACCCCTTTAAAATAAGGTTAACTCTGCGAAATAAGGTGCAAACTTACTGAAAGGGCTGGAAAGGGTTAACGCTGAAGCACTTCCGCGAGCTGAAAAAACAAAAACAAACCAGCCAGCGAAAGCCTGTTAAAGCCCCCGTAGGAAATTCAGTGGGCCTCCTGTTTCCTTAAACTCTCGCTTTCGCTCCCGCTGACACTTTACAAAGCCGCAGCGGCGGGTCCAAGCTGCCGCGCGCCACCTTCCTCCACCCGCCCGGCGGGCCGGGGGTCCGAAGGGGCTTCGCAGGGTCAGTAAGCGAATACGGGCTCAGGTTTGCTTTCTTCACACCCCAGCCGCCGCCGCACACGCCCTCCCGGGAATGGCGAACTGTAATTAACCCTGTAGCGCCCAGGAAGACCCCACCGGCGGCGAGCGCCCGCAGGGTCGGCCGCTGGGCCGCGATTCCCCGCAGGCGGGCGCGAAGGCGGCCCAGGGCCAGGTGGGTGCGGGCACCGCTGGCCCGACCGCCAGGGGTGCGAGCCGGGTGCGGGCATGGCGCCCGGGCAGCGCAGAGGTGCCGTCCGGCGCTCCCCTCCTAGCTTGGCTTTCTCGCCTCCTCTCCCGGCGCGCCAGGCCGCCGGCTGCCGGGGGGCACGCCGGGCCGGAGTTGCCCTCTCACTCCCCCTTGCCTTGCTCCCCGGGTTTAATCTCTCGGCGACTCCTCTGCCAGCCCCGAGGAAAGTGCAGCCATTGGACAGGTCGGTGCTAGCTGCCGGTTTCGGGGAGGAAGGTGGGAGACGCCTGGAGGAGCAAGGGGGAGGGAAGCGGGGGGGTGGAATGCAGCGGCAGATCTGGCAAATTGCGAGCTGCCTTCCCTCCCCAAAGTGTGGAGCTGGAGTGCGGGGGAGCGCGGCGGCGGCGGCGCCTCCTCCGCCACCAAACTCCGGGGCTCGGCGGGGCTTGGGGCCACCTCCTCCTTAGCCAGGAGGAACCCTCTCCCGATAGGTTTCAGCCTGACTTTTCCCTCCCCATTTCTTTCTTCTTCCTCTCTCTCTCTCTTTTTTTCCCCAATACATTTTTCCTGCCTTCGGACCTCAGACTGCTGCAGCCCGAGCCTTCCTGGGGCTCAGCTCTGGGGCTGCTCATCCCTCCGGCTGCGAGCAAGGACGCGCGCCCAGCGTCGGGGCGAAGAAAAGAAGAAAAACTTGTCGGAGGGGTTTCGCCATCCCACAGTAACCCCCTTCCCGCAAACCCAAACCTTCCGCGGGGGCCACCCTAGGACTGGGGAAAGTTCCTTCCGAGCCGACAGCCCTCTTGGATTTGGACAGGCACCCGCGCTGGCTGAGGAATTAGATCTGTTTTGAACCCAGTGGAGCGCATCGCGGGGGCTCGGAAGTCACCGTCTACGGGCACCGGGGTGGCGCTGCTTGTGCGGAAGGGAGAGTTTGCCAGCCCCAGCTCAAGTGGCCTTTCGTCTCCGCAATTGTTGTGTGTCTGGGGTGAGGGCTGCGAGTGTCGTGGCAAGTTGTGAAGAGAGACCTGGAGGTCCGGAGAGGACTGCGCTCCCCTCGCTCTCCCTTCTTCCTCTTCCCGGCTCCCGGGTGTGAAGTCCCAGAGAAATTTACAAAGGCCTCTGCATCCCGCCGAGACCAGTCCTCAGCGTTCGGCCCCGTTGTTCCCATTCCCAGCGGGAGCCCCGGGGCACAGGGTGCCGGAGAAGTACTGGCGGGGAAGGGGAGGGAGGTCGCGGCAGCGGCATGGCGAGGTTCCCGAGGGCCGACCTGGCTGCTGCAGGAGTTGTGTTACTTTGCCACTTTTTAATGGACCGGTTTCAGTTTTCTGAAGGGAAGCCTGGAAACCAAGTCAATGGTAAGATCCACTTTCGCTTCTTGCTTTTGTGCCCAGCTGAAGACCTCTCTGGCACCCCGTTGTTAACCCACTCCCTCCCCACCTATGCCCTTGGCAAAGCTATTGCAATTGCATTTCGACTAAACTTGGGCTTCTCAAATGGGCAGAAGAATGTTGGCTGGATGAGTAGGGTGGTAGGGACTGGGGGTTATCTTAAGGATTTACCGCTTGCTTCACCTGAGCGGCTGGCAGGGAGTGGTACTGACTCCCCGGACGCGCCCAGAGAGGGCTCTGGGGTTAGAGCAAACCTTACGCTGATACCTCGCCCAGGAGCTGGCAGCCTGGGCTGTGTCCTCCCCGGCCCCTCCTCCTTCTCTGCTGCTGGGGTAAACTAAGGGAGTGCGCGAAGGGGGCGGTAGGGGGTGGACGTGGTGGCAGCCGGGGATTGCAGAGCTCCCCTCTGCTGGAGAAAATTCCCTGGGGCCGCACCTTCCTCCCCCCAGGCGATCCCCACCTCTGCTCCCTCTTGCTGTCTGGGGCTGAGCGGGCGCTGGAAGTGGGGCGGGGTGGGTGCGGCGGGACGCAGAGGAAGGAAGGAGGTGGCAGAGGTGGGGCGGGCGCCCCTCTGGAGACCAACCACTGGCCCCATTGTCCTCCGCCGGCCGGCTTCGCAGACAGGCCTGAACGTGCAGGGCCTCCTCCGAGTGGCCTGATATTGCCCCCACGCGGAGCCCCGGCCCCGCACGTTCCCAGGGGTGGCTGCTCCAGCCAGGTGCGCGTCCCTCCGGAGCCGCGCCCCGCGGGGCGAGCGCGGAGCCGGCGACGCCGCCCTGGGCGCGCCGGCTCCTCCTGGCGAGGCGCTGCTGAGCCGGAGGTCCAGCTGCCTTCCGCACCCTGCCCACTGTGAACCGGGCGCCTGCTCCCCATTTCTGCCCCCTGGGAAGAAATGGATAGACTTCGAGAGGAGGTGAATGAGCAAAGACACAGGGAAAAGAAAAAGGAAATAAAACCTTGCTGATGAGGCTAATCAAGGTTTTGTTTTGTTCTGTTTTAATCCTGAGGAGGGGAAACGGTAAGTGGTTCCTCAGGAAGTCTACTGGCGTCCGCAAATGTCAAACCTGCCAGTCGCAGATGGAAGGCTAGGGAGAGCACCTGGGGATTCCAGGTGGGGTGAATCTTGAAGGGAAGTCCTTGAATGAAATGTTACCGAGCTGAGACAGCCGAAACACTGTGTCTGCCCCTGGTGTAAATTCTTATGGAGAAAGCACAGATTCTGACTCTGCTCCAATTTATGATTGGAGGGTGTGTGTGTGTGTGTGTGTGTGTTGGGGGACGGGGGGAGGGCAACAAGATGACAACACTTTTAAAGCTGTGAATAAAACGCAAGTTTCCTGGATGTTGATTTGTCTTTATCGCATATAATGTGTTCTGCATAGATGGACATAGGTTGTTCTTGACTAGGTATTATATGTATCAATAGATCATACCTTCTGTGTATTTCTCTGCTACATTTCATTGGTAAACAAAAAGACTTTTACTCGTCTGGAAAGCTGCACATTTATTTTAAGAAGTGCAACAGTAGTTTTCATGGGCATCTTCATGAAATAAATAATTGCTTAAAGAAAGCAATTTACTTCTTTCCAAAGGAGGTTAGAGAGGTGCGTGTGCCAAAAATTCATCCCAAGTTGTTTATTTGAAAACCTCTTCGGCACTGGGAGTAAATAATGCATTTACAGTAAAAAAATAAAAGGTCAGCAAATGTTTATTTTTTTCCTGAACTTTTTTCATTAATAATATGTTACTGAGAAAAGAACAATGCATACAATAAGTTTACTATTCTGAGTTCTCAAATTGAGGATAAAATTTACTCCACTCTAAAACTGAACAGATAGTTAAAAGCCTTTGATTTGGGGAATATGAAATACGTAAATTGTTCAACATAGAGCTGCAGGTATTATAAACCAGTATTTCTGGTGGAAAACTACTCTAGAAGCCCACATCTTTACAGGATTGAGTAAAAAAGGAATAGTTTTATACTTCTCAGCAAATTTTTTGAGATTTATTACAAAATGAAGTAACTTCTTTCCTGGTTATCAGTCTGCATTCATTTTATTAAATAATCTTGGAATTAAATGGTTAGGCTACTGTAATACCTAAAATACAGCAATGAAATGGAAGAAAAAATATAGTTTCCTTTGTAAAATAGTCTAGCTAAAAAGTTCAATACAGGAAAATTTTTAAAAGTCCGACAGGCTTGGAATTCGGCATGTAGCAATCAGGATTTTTTTACAGACATTTTGGCGGGGGTTGGGGGCAGGGGAGTCTGATTTCATAAAGGACATTTTTTATGCATTCCTTTAGAAATGCTGCAGTTGATTTTGTTGCCACCAGAGGGCAGAGAAACCACTAATTTCCTTCCCATTCTCTCCCAAACCTGAGATGAGTGATCCTCAGTATTTTCTTTCCTATGTGCAGTATTTTTTGATATTTCAACTTAACATTCATAAATGAGTGGCAATTTAAAACAATGAGAGTTTATTATATTTCCCATTTTCGTTGAAATTAAATATCCATTTAATATTTATATAATACTGCCTACATGTAGACTTACACCTTGAATACATTCGTGTGGTGTGATAAGTACAGTGGAAAACCCCACGTACTCTCTTTCGCATCACTGTTGGCAATTATTAACACGTTGTGGAATTTTCAAGAATATACTTTAAAAAAAAAAAAGAATATACTTTAAAATTATCTCTCTTGTGATTAAAAGTTCATTATATAGTGAATTTTCTTTTAGGATTGAATGTATTCTATGTATATCTGAAAAGTATTTGCCCACACTAAATAGTATACCTCAACCAATGTTTAGAGAAAAATAAGCTTAGAATAATGTTAAATTTTATAAATCTCAAATCATTTCCATATTGTTATACATTCATCTTTATATCCTGAACTGATTGAAAAACAGTTTAGTAACAATGTCAAAGGAGAAAGATGCAGTCATATCTTGTAGAATTCTAAAGTTTAAATCAGGAAAAAAGGCCTAAAATATGTAGTTATATTTTGGCCTGATTATTGCTCTTAAATGTGATTTAATGCAACAAGGAAGTTCGTTACCACTATAGGGAGAGCAATAATAGTTTAGGACCCCAAGGAATTTTCACTTTTTAAACTTTCTAATATTGCCGTGTTCTAGAAACAAGTAGTTTATTTTTAGCAGATCGTTTACATTTAGTTGTTTTTCTAGTTGGATATTTTCCTATTATTTTCTGCTTTCATTAGAGTTAAAAAACTTAGTTTGAAATATTACTAATTTGTGGAGTTTGCTATAAGAGTATCTCTGTTGAGACATACTGTCACTAGTACAAAATTTCTAACTATATGCAGACATACCTGGAGCAAAGGATTAAGACAGAGGGTTAATTCAAGCAAATATCTCTATAAAATGGACATGGGTCAGATTATTAGAAAATCACAGGTTTTTTAAAATCAATGACTCTTGACTGCATACAGAAATTTTTGAAATATAAAAATGTGAGAGTCTCTTTCCTTTAGAGGATAGATAGAAGTTGAAGCCTGAGGTTGGGTAAGTTTGGAATGAGACATAACTGTGATCTAGAACACTTAATTCAGAAATAAGCCTTGAAATTCATGGATGTTTGCAGAGAGATTTGGGATTATTACAATTAGGACAATTTCTGCATTTCTTAAGTTTGATCTTTGGAAACAGGTTCTTACCAAGGAGAATGTGCCTGAGTAAAACTTAGGAATGGAAAATACTAATTTCCTCCCCACAGATTTCATCTCTGCAAGAATCACACACTTTCATGCAGAGATGTAGATACTATGGATTCTTTTCAATAGTTTTGGTTTCAGTTTTTTGCTTCCTAAAAGGTATCTCCTATTGTAGAAACAGTATATTTATGAAGATGAATGGTCTCATGGTCAACTGTGACCATGAGATCTAAAGTCTTGAGTTGGTTCCCCACTACATTCAGTAGTCTCTTCACCATGGCCATTACCGTGAGGCCTCAGACTGCTTTCCCACCTCACCCTCCCCTGCATGTCTTTAACAGTCTAGCCAAATGAGGCTTCTTGATGTTCCCAGAGTGTGTACCAGGCGCTACCACCTCCATGCCATGCCTCCTGCCCTTCCTTCCCTAACCCATCTCCACCCATCCACCTTCTACTTTTTCTTACAGACTTATCTCCAGTGACACCATTCACAAAAGGATGAGGTGTCTCAGAGCCCTCCGAGAACTCTAGGCCTTTTTTAAGGCACTGGTTTGACTCTGCTTGGTATCGTAGGAGTTTGTTTCCTTCTCATTTCGGCATCTCTTTTTCATATATTCTTTTAGACCATATCAGGCTCTGCTGTCATTCACTTGTGAATCCCCTGTGGCATCTACCACACAGGCATGCAATAAATAGTTGTCGCACTGACTGAACCGACTGGAATTACAGTGCAAGCTGGACTGTTGACTAGACTGTCACCTTGGGAGACTTTCATACTTCTTGCACTATTTATGACTCTCTTCCATAAGTAAGATGGCAATGAAAATACAGTGGGCTTCAGAGAACAATAGTTTAAAATGAGAGAATAGGATCTAGAGGTCTGTCATAATGGTTCTGCTGTGTGATATTTACCTTAAACCTTCTGTTAATAGAACTTTCAAAAAGTTCATTCCGCCATTCTGCTATACTTCCGGTTTCTGACTGTATTTTCAGAAACCAGACGTACTTAATCTAATACCTTAAAGTACAGTGTGTGTATGTATATGTGTGTATGTTCACATAATATGTATATATAGTGGTGGTGCTCTATTTTCAGTGGAGACGAACCCTATTAAATAAGTTTAGTTCTTTGTGAAATTACTTTTGAACTGAATTGTGCTTAGGCCTCATGCCATTAACCTACACTGAAGATGGCTTTAAAAATATAAGTCTCCTAAAACTTGTTATGGTGGCTGTTATTGGGGGAGGTGGTATGGTGCAATGCATTGCACAGTATCTGCTCCCCAAGTAACAGAGAGAGACAGACAGACACAGAGAGAAAGATCTTGTGTCTTAATAACAGATATAGTTGGTCTTCTTCTGCACTGGTTTGTTTGCATCTTCTGGACATTATAAATAGTGACCAGAAACATTACTTTTAAAACATGTGGTTTTTTGAAAGCTCAGAGCATAATTTGTGGCCCACACCCAACAAGTATATAAACCTCTGGCCTGCATTTTTTGTACTGGTTTACCTGGGTCTTCATCTTATCTCTCCTACTCTCATTTAGCTTTCTCCAGCTTTTGTCCCTTAAAATCTTGTATTTGTTGTAGAGATGGGAAATAAGTAAATAAAAAGCAGTCACCATAATACCTAAGGTTGTATATTACAAAGTTGCTTTTCTGCTTTCTTTTAATCTGACTAACTCCAGTCCTTTGCCTTCATTCTGAGCACATATTTATATTTTGCAAAGCTTTATCTCTTCCCAGTATTCCACTCTGAGAAGTCTTTCTTCTTCACTGAGGTTCACACAGGATGTCTTCCCTCACTATCCTCCAGACAATGATTCTGTTCAACTGAGGAAGTTGCTGCAGAGTGACAGACTAAGTAGTAATGCTTTTACTAAGACAGTTTCTCCCACAATTTATTGTGTCATATATTGCCTGGCCAAATGAACAGAATAATATCTGAGGAGAGAATAGAATATAAAGTATTCTACATTGTATTGTAACCAGACTTTGAACCCATTGCATATTTTTTCTTTGGCTTGTTTTTATTTTGCCCTCTTTAATTAAAAAGGTGGTAAGATATGGATTGATGGTACAGATATGAGTATTTAAATAGAATTAGAGGTCTTGTCAGGAGCCTGTTAAAAACTGTAGATCTGAACATGGGGTCAGAAACTGTGTGACCTTCCTTGAAATACAGACTTATAATCCCTTCCTCCAGAGGCCAGCCAAACACATCTAAGCAATAGTAACTCTCCTTTCCCTTCCAAATTAAAATCAGCTGTCCTCACTGTTTCTCCCTCAGGCGTTATAGTAGAAAGTGGCCAGTGATTTTGTCAAGAGAGGGTCATAGAGGCAGGGATGCAGAATGACTTCATTTTACTTTTCTGGAATCTTATGACTTAGTTCCCCCCTCTTCCTCCACCTATTATTTTTCACTCATTAACTGGAAAATTTCCCTAGAATACATATTACTCAAGGTCTCATCCTGCTTAGCTGATTGAGGCTATGAGACTATATAGAGAGACTAATGAGAAATTGCCCTGCAGATAAACTGCATAAGAATCAGAATATTTAAAAGCCAATTTTCTACATATTCTACATTTTCTACATATTCAGTTTTCTACATTTTCTACATATTGGAGTGTTCAGTGATAGGAGAAGTCTACATAAAACTGATAAATTCTCTCTCAGCTTGCTGCTTGGTAGGTACACCCTGGTTTATTTAGATGAGCATAATGTGTTCTTTGGTCCAGTTGGAATATGGAGCATTCAACATGCAATGATGTTTTTTAGATAGTAATAATATCCTCTGTGTTTATATGTATCTGTTTGTAGCAGTAGCTCCCAACTTTTTCTCTCTGAAACCGTAATTTGGACCCAATAAAATATTTATTTCCCTAAACCCTAAAAGGGAAGTAAGAGAGGCAGAATTTATCATTTTGCAATGTGGAGTTCATAAGTAATAATGATTTTCAAGATGTAAAGTAGTCCTGTAGGTGCATTTAGGGTATAGCTCATGCTAAGTCTGTATACATTAACATACATATTTGTGTAATTCTCTCCAAGATACAACTTAGACTGCAGCTACCACTGACCCCATGAACCTGATTATTCAATTGGTATATTTTTGTTTGTTTGTTTAAAAGAGCCCATTGACCTTACTGCAGGCATAGCAGTATCTGACTTCTTTTGGTTGCCCCCTCCCCTTCTCCCTTTGTTATCCATTTCCTTCAATACATTGAAAAAGGATCTATGAAGAAATTACATCAGTGTAATCTGCGTTGCAAAATATTCATGAAAAAGTATATACGAAGTAATTTTTGCTATACTAACTCATATTTTAAGTGCACATGGGTTCCTGACATTTAAATGAATCCTGTTCTGAACTTTTGATTAAAAAAACCTCTCAATTATTTTGCTAGGCTATAGTTTTATGTTTAAAATTAGCTATAGTGACTACATATGCATACTTCTTTCAAGAATTATATCATCTGATATTAGCTATTTATTTATATTAAGTGAAGTATAGTTGACTGATATTAGCTATTTTAATTGTGACTTTTTAGTATTTATATTTCCTGGGAATATACACCTATAATTACTTTTTTTTTTTTTTTTTGGTAATTTAGTCCTTTTAGTAGACAATCAACTTGTCCTAACTTTATGTCACTAATTGCTAGTCTACATATTTTAAATCTATTTTAGTTTCAATTATTTACAATTTTCTGTATTCCAAGAAACAAGAATTGAACTAAAAGGCATATTGCTGTGTATTTGCATTTTTGTTCTTTGGTTCTTGTTTGTTTGGAGAGGGAATAGAGAAGGTCATTTGAGTTTTTGTCACACGACAAAAGTTTAAAGAATATTTTAACACCTATTTGAAGGCTCTGAATGCCCCATAAAAATAAAGTTGACTTGTGAGGTTAAAAAAATGCCATTTCACATTTTAGTTTGAAAGTGTTCTTGCTGTATTATAAAGATGTTGCTCAATGTTTTATTTTCATATGCTGATATAACATCGTAGGATATTGTATATCTTGCATAATATATCTTATCTGTTTTATAATTTGAATTTTAAAATTTTGCATAGTTTTCTAAATGCTTTATTCTTTTATTCAAATTAAATGGATTTTATGAAAGCTTTTAGTTTGACATGAAGTATGTGTAAAAATATTTCCTGTATCAGAATATTATAGTAATATTTGTAAATATGGCAAGACTTGCAAAATATTTATAAATATGTTGTGAAACAATTTTGATTGAGGCTAAATTGTCACTTATTATTTTGTACACATGTATTACATGTAATTGTGTTGCTCTTAATTTTCCCAGTCGATTTATCCCACAACTGATTTATCCAGTCTTCCAGTTATTTTTCCACAATTGGTTTATCCAAGTCTTCCATCAACAAAAAAATCAGTACTTTTTTTTTTAATGGAATAGTGGCATGTTATTTTTACTCCCGTTTTATTGAGATATAATTGATATATAACAAAGTGTAAGTTTAAGGTGTATAGCATAATGAGTTGACTTCCATACATCATGAAATGATGACCACGGTAAGTTTGGAGAACATCCATCATCTCATATAGATACAAGATAAAAGACAAAGAAAAAAACTTTTTCCTTGTGATGAGAACTCATGATTTACTCTCTTAAGAACTTTCACATATAATGCACAGTAACGTTAATTACGTTTATCATGTTGTATATTACATCCCTACTACTTATTTATCTTACAACTGGAATTTGTACCTTTTAACCACCTTTGTCACCATACAAAGATGTTACATTATTATTGACTATATTCCCCAAACTGTACATTTCATCCCTGTGACTCATTCATTTTGTTTACTGGAAGTTTGTACCTCTTAATTTCCCTCGCCTGTCAGTGCTGTTTTGAACATTGGTGCTGTAAATATCCTTGCATGCATCTCTTCATGTTCATATGTGGGACTTCTATTTAGAGGTAGAATTCATAGGTTATTGGGGCTGTGAATGTTCTGCTTTAAAATATAAAACCTGGGATAAGCCCTGGTAGATCTTCCGAGATAAAGTACTTCAAAGATAAAGGCGTGTGGGACCCTGATAATTATCCCTGTGCAGATATCACAGTCTTAATTACTTTAGCTTATAACAAGTCTTTATGTCTGGTGGGACAAAGCTGTCCTCCTTCTTCTTGATCTTCAGAAGTGTCTTGGCTATTCTACAAGGCTCTTTGCTTTTCCATACCTATTTTAGAATAAACTTTTCAGGTTTCGCTAAAAACTCTGTTGAACTTTTGATTGAAATCACATTATATCTCAGGGTCATTTGGTAAAGATTTCAATTTCTAAACAACTTGGAGATCATGTAATTTCTTTTCTACAACATCTAAAAGCCAGAACAAGTACCACTGCGCTTCATAACAAATTGTTAATAGCGGTTTTTTGGCAAGTGACCTTTTTTCGTTGAAATGATGTTGAGTGCTAGTGCTGTTTTCCTGATCACATCATGATACTAACCATACATCTAATTGTTTCTTAGGCAATACGAGGGGAAAACGATAGGTTAATTAAAATGAACAACTCAACTAAGGAAAAGTATGTTAATTCCTAACTTCTTAGAAACTACCATAAATGACAGGTGGTTGCCAGGTAAATAAACATGGAACTGACAGTTTTACAGGGTCATTCTAGTAACCTATCTCTGGACCAGCATAGCAGTACCAAGCAAGACTTTAAATTTGCTGCTTCATAAGAATCAGCTCTGATGAGAATGGTGAAATCCTCTGGATTTAGGATTCTCCTTCGTGTTTGCTCTTTAGCTAATTAATATCAATTCCATGGCCGATCTACATTGAACGAGAGTACACTTTACAAATTGCTACCATTTAAAGGTAATAGATTTATGATTTTATTTAGACTGTAGGCATTTATAAATTAAAGGTTTGTAATTTGCTTGATTTGAAATTCCTAACTTCATCTCCGTCTCAGCACAGTTTATAAGTGGCCATTGCTCTGAACTCATGCATACTGATTTGGATAGTTTTTAATCAGGAGTAAACGGACAAGCCAGGCAGGCTGTTTCATTTCTTTGTTATTTAACCTTCATTATCTTTTTTAACATCTGTGTTCATTTCAGATATTTTTAAAAACAAGCATGATTCAAAGTCATTTGCAGGTGATAGTCTCATTGTCTGGACATTGCAAAACAGCTTCACGCAGGAAGCCAGATTTGTGCAATCTCAGTTTTGCCAAGCTGTTTTTAGAAGAGCCGTCTGTAAAATAGGCACAGCCAATAAGAAGTTGATTTTTCTGAAACCAAGCACTGATGTCTGACTTGAGACTGCCTTTCTGTATCCCCAGTTCCCTTATCCTCGCTCTGGCAGGCACCATAATTTCTAGCCTAGTTCATTTCAACAGCTTCCCACCTTCCCTCCAACATAGTCCTGCTGGAATCCCTTCTTCATTCCATGGCCTGAAAGATCTTTCTGAAATGAAGATCTGTGTCACTCCTCTGCTGAAAATACCTTCCTGTCTTCCTAAGGGTCTCGCCCTAGAGGTCAAAGCCCTCAGTAATCTGGTCCTGGCTTACCTGTCCAGGTTCAAATGCATCACTTCCTCCGTTATACTCTCCCAAGTTTCCCATACTCTCTTTCCCCGAGAAACTGCACATGCCATTCCCTCTTCTTGGAGCACCCTTTCCTCCTCTTCTTGGCTATTTGTCCTTCAGGTCTCAGCTTCATCTTGATTTTCAGCATTATTGAATCATTTCTCAGTGTTTCTCTGCCAGGTCTATGTCTGGGATGAGTACCTTGCCAAAGTGCACTCTACACCTCCTCATCCTGTCACTTATCATCAGTGGTGTAACAGCCCTGCCTGCACTGGACTGTGAGCTGCCCAGGACAATAGGCTGTATGGGACTGATCACCACTGCATCGCTAGCTCCAAATACAGGAAGCCCTCTTTGAAAATTCGTAGAATGGAGGAATCTGGTCAGTGTTCCACTTGGTATGATGGTACTACGTTTGTTCAGATTTATCACTCAGGCAAAGAGTTTTGTTTGTACCTTATTTCTACATATTTCTTTGGGCAGAATTTCTCAGTCATAATTTCTTTAACATGATACCTGAGATTTAAATGCCCATGATTAAAATGTGTAGAGAAACCAGAGATTGAGTGACTTCAGAGTAAGGGAATTTGTCACATGCATTTGTGAAGAACTGAGAATTCATTTACAAATGGTGGTTTAAGAATGATCGAGTCACACAGTAAGCTGGGAAGGACAGAGAAAGGGATACTTTAATGATTTATAATCCAGAAACTTGAATTGTCTGATAAAGTATTAAAATACATTCATTTGTTTCCTTGGAGAGAATTCCATAGTTACAAAAAAAGATGTATGGATAAACAATGAATGAAATAGAAATTAGAGACTGAACTATGAAATTTGCATGAACAGCTTTCCAGGTATTTCAAAGCTAAAGATGCAAACTGGGAAATGTTCCCTGAAATTAGATACTTAAAAGAGTTCCAGATACAAACCACTGGGCGGCCTTTGAAACATTTTTTCAGCGAAAGAGTCTTAAAGGTCTCTTAATACTGCATACATCATAGCTTTTGTCAGGTCATTAATCTGTACCCAGAATGTGAGTTAACCCATTGATGTGAGTTAAGTCTTTCTGAGGTCTTGAACATGACCTACTTGCTGAAGTTTTCGTCAGAATTTTTCATATACTCAACGACTTGTATTTGTTACTCTCCAAGTACATTTTTCTCACCTTGACTTTTTATTTATTGCTTCTCTAGAAACGCTCTCCCAAGCTCTTCCTATATTCCACACTAATTTTATGGAGTGAGCATCTAATAGTGTCATCTGCTCAGTATCTCTTACCCCCTTCTTCTGGTAACAGTACCTTCTCATTATTTGGGAATGTTCAGTCTTTCAGAAACAGCACCTCACCATCATTTAGGAATGTCATCTGTCTGACTCTATGTTGTTCACCTGGGCCTTTTATCATAATGTCTTGCTTCTCCAGACAGTTCAGCATGTGTCCCAAAGGTGGATACTCATAATAACCTTTCATCTTGGACCTCAGGCCAATTAATTCTTGCCTAAATGTTATCTACACATTTTAGAAGAGAGAGGGTCTTTTTAAAAAAATTATTCTGGGGGTTGCTGCGTTGGGAAGATATACATCTAAATCCATCTATAGATAGACTTTCTGATAGCATAAATCAGAAAATTACTGCTTTTAGTTGAGATGTATTACTTGCCACTGAAAGAGTCTTGTTTTCAATTATATTGTCACAGTTTTCAATTATATTGTTGTGTGAATAATTATTTGATTGAGGACTATTTCTCCTACTAGATTGTAAACTCTGTGAGTGTAGGAACCCCGTTTGTTGTACTTTTTTGTTTTCTTAGCACTTTTCAGAGTGTTTGGAATACAGAAGGTACTCGATAAGTATTTGTTAAATGAAATTTTTGAGTAAGTTCATTTGGGAGGTGTCCTCTCAGTGACCGTTGAAATAATTCAGTGCTTAGACATTAGGTGAGATTTATCAGATGAGTCAAAAGTTGCGACTGCAATCAATTTTTCCCTGTTGGTTTTCTTAAGTAATTTTTTGTCCCTTTCTCATTTTACAAATTAAATTCTTTTACCTAGGTCTTATTTTTCTACTCTTTCTTCATGTTTAATTTGGTGTCTTCCTTTTATTTTCCCTGCAGTTCCTATTATTTTATTTTTCTTATGGATCTAGATATACATTCCAGGAAGTAGAAAGGAGAAAACCTTAACACGTCATAGCTTTTGTCAGCCCATTAATCTGTACCCAGGATTAAGAGGCAAAAAAGTGTTAAGCAGAAAATAGTTGATCCATAGCCAGTGCTTATGCATTTTATTTTTATTTTTTTAAAAATTTATTTATTTATGGCTGCGTTGGGTCTTCATTGCTGCATGCGGGCTTTCTCTAGTTGAGACAAGCGGGGGCTACTCTTTGTTGCGGTGCGCGGGCTTTTCATTGCGATGGCTTCTCTTGTTGCGGAGCACAGTCTCTAGGCACGCGGGCTCAGTAGTTGTGGCTCGCGGGCTCTAGAGTGCAGATTCACTAGTTGTGGCGCGCAGGCTTAGTTGCTCCACAGCATGTGGGATCTTCCCGGACCAGGGATTGAACCTGCGTCCCCTGCATTGGCAGGCGGATTCTTAACCACTGTGCCACCAGGGAAGTCCCATTTTATTTACTTAATACTTTTTTATTGGGATTTTCCAGATCATTAAAAATTTAAGAAGAAAACAAGAATGGTAAGATTATATTTCAGCATAACACCGAGCACATAGTAGCTTCTCAATTTAAACTTGGTTGACTTACTTATTGAATAAAGGCCCCCAAAGTCTGTTTTACTTCTAATTTTAAAATTCATTGACTCATTCCTCTATCTATTCACTTATTCAATAAGTAATCAATTTTTTAAAAAGTGAATGGAGGAATAAATCGATGTCTTTATTAGAAGTGAAATAGGCTTGTGTAGGTTAATTGGAAACCTAGCCATTCTATCTCACATTCTTACCCGTAAGTTGGGGACTGCCATATGTTACACATTTATGTGTGATGCATGCTTAAAATATATGACATTTCCATGATATGATTGAAATCCATTTATAAAGCTCTGTTCGCCTAGTAGTTTTCATATTAGTTCAGCTGTTCCTCCAATGGGATAATTTTAGTTGGAAGATATTTTTGTCAAATCAGTTTAATTTCATAATTCACTGTTTTAGATAAAAGTAAAAAACGGTTTCTATGCTTAAGTGATGTGATCTACAGGGAAACACGGACGCGGACACAGCATGAGTCTAGTAGGAGAACTACGGCAAGGGTCTGGCAGGGGTGGGCTTGGGGGAAGGCTCTCTCAGGGAGACAGCATTTGATTGCCTTACGGTTGTTAAAGGAAGCTTCTGATGCCAGACAGCCGTGGCTTGGGTCCAAACCTTGGCTCACCGTTCACCAGTTGAGTGACCTTGTACGAAAATATTAACTCCTGGAGCCTCCGTTTCTTCATCTGTAATAAGGGAGCAGAATGACTTATCTGCAGTGACAAATTTCTGTTCTCTGCAGGTTTGGTGGGGTCGCCACAGAAATATAAGGAAGTGTGGAAGCAGTAGGTTGAGGGAAGACTGTAAACAAGGGGAAAAAAGTAGGGCAGAGCCAGGGAAGGAGTTCTCCGCAGAATGGTGAGCAGACTGAGGAGGCTTTCAGCACTAATTTAAGATACTAACTACCGAGGTACCCGTGTTTCCAACTGCCTGAGATAAAACCATGTCATCTTTGGTACAGTAATAATCACACACAGTGGTACTGTTGCAGGTGTAGGAAGAATTAAGGCCAGTTAGCACTTTTGATGGCCACGTGAGCATCAGATGGCATGTAGAGGCCCCTCCAACGGGCTTCGACTTGCAGGAGTAGGTCCTGGAATACAAAGCACTGCTCTTTTTCTCAGTCCTCCCTTTCACTCAGCCGTAGCCTAGGGGAGGCTTTGGATTTGAATAACATTATTCCAATAAAACGTACATTAAAAGAACACTCAAAGAATTTATTTTTAACAAACTCATGTTGTGTAAAGTGAGATGAAGCTCCCAGAAACAGTTTTCTTTTCTCGGCCTGGGCCGAGGACCCGAAATAAAATTCTACTGTGTCATCTACTTTGAAGCAAGAAAATAATTCTTTGACCTTATTAACATACTTGCTTCTAGGGATAAATAAACTGCTGTATAAGATCACACAACTCCCTTGGATGAGTGACCAGTTAACTTTTTTGGATTGCGACGTTCTATTTATGAAGAGACCCAAAATGCTACGTGTGTCTTAGTGAATTTATCTGAAAAGGTAAGCAATATATGTGTAAGAGCCTGACAGCTATCCTAAGATTTCATCAGTGAATGGAAGATAAGAAATGTCAAAATAAGAAATGAATAAAAGCCTTTAAATATTCAGAGTTCCCTGAGCAGTTCCTATTTAGCATTTTTCCACAGAACTACATGGAGGCCTTTGGTGTTTTTGTCAGGACAGCCCTACATACATGGGCGGAAGAAGTGGACACACTCATGGTGCTATTTGAGAGCCATGGAACAACTCCTTGTTCCTATACTACTGTCGCCTACACTAGTGTGTCAGTGGCCGTTGACTTTAGAGAGTCATGTTTTGGGTTGAGGTCATGTGTCTTGGAAACTATCAGTATTAAAAGGAGGAGCAATGGTCACCGACGGCCTTTCTGTTTGAAACCTTGTGGAACAGAGGTGGTAAAGAGACAGAGTGTCCAGGTTCAAACAGACCAGACAGGCAGGCCCCTGGTTAGACCAACAACAGCAAGAAGTCACTAAGAGTGTGTGTGGGCATGTGCATGCCAGTGTGTGTGTGTGTGTCTGTGTGTGTATGTGAAGGTGTAGGGGTTACAGAGGCAGAGGAACAGGAATGCCAAAGGAGGCCTGAGAGAGAATTGCTAAAGAGAGGTGGGTGGGCTCTGAGGACCAAACCAATATATGATGTCTCTGTGCATGTGTAGGGCATAGTGCTTAGGGTACCATTTTAATACATGTCTGCTGTTACAGTGTTCGCTCATATAATCAAAAGTGAATACAGTTTTTCAAGATACCCAGATTACACAGTTGGATTAGCCTAGAAACTGGAAGAAACTGGCTTAATTATATTGATTAATAGGAACAAGGAGTTGTTCCATCACTCTCAAACAACACCATTAGTGTGTCTTATATTACGCATTACATTGAAATTAATATGCCATGAAGTTGGTGTTGATGAAGTTTAGTTCGCAGAATTATTTATTCATTTAGCAAACATTTGCTAGATGTATTCTATGTGCCAAGCATTGTGCTGTAAAGAGATAAAAAATATAGTCCTTGCCATGTAGGGGTTACAGTGCATTATTCAAAATAGGAAGTTAAAGAGGTAATTCTCAGAAAATGTGGGGTGAGAGAAAGAGGGAGGCCCGAGGGGGAGAGGAGAAATGTGCTATGGATGAGAAAAAAAAGGACTATAGGATTTAGATTAAAGGGTCAGGGAAGGCTTCCTGGAGGAGCTGTTTCAGTCTTGCTTTGAAGTGAGAGTGAGATTTAGGAGACTGGAGAAGATAGAAATACACTCCAAACAGAGAGAATAGCCTGGAGGCAGGAAACAGCATGTTCTCTGGGAACTGCCGTGGCCTGTGGGGAGAGACCGTTGAAAGACCAAGAAAGGCCTCCTCAACCATAGAAGGGTGTTGAACTCTTTCCTAAAGGTTACAGCTGGCCAGTGACAGATTTTTGTCAGCTGAGTGACAAACTCAGGTGGGCCTCTTAGGAAGGTCTCTCTAGTATTGGTATGGAGAGCAGATAGGAAGGAACAGACCTGGAGACAGACCAGATTTAGAAACTACTGGATTAATAAGGATGAGAAGTGGTGAAGGCTTCCAGCAACAGGAGAAAGTCTAAGATAATTCCCAAATTCCCCAGGTGCTTTGGGGGATGGAAAGATGAGTTCAGCTTTAGGCTTGTGGAGTATTGAGATGGTTATGGGGCATCCCAGGGGAGATACCAACTCTGCCAGGTGGTGGTCTTGGACGAGATTGAGATGTTGAATCATCAATATATAAGTGATTGTGGAAACCAGCCAAGGAGCGTGAAAAGACGGAGAAGAGCAGAGGGTCAAGGTCAGGATCCTAGAGAGGTGGTTTCGGAAGGGTGTCTGGAGGAAGGCGTCCAGGAGGGAGAATGAGGAGAAGGTACCTGGAGAGGGAGGCTGATCTGCTGGAGGAAAAGCAGGTCATTAGAATTGGCAAGGAAGGGCATCTGGGAATTTAGTAAGACTAAAAATTTATCTGGAGTGGATGAATGAGGGCTTGCTTTTGCCAGATTTCATAAGATAAGTGATGAAAATATGAGAAGGTAGTAACGTGGATGAAACTGCAGTCTTTAAAAAAAGCATGCCTGGGAAAGAATTGATGGAGAGGAAGCAGCCAGAGGGGAACCTAGTGGCAAGAGAGGGTTTTGCCAGAATGGGAGATTTGAACCTGCTTATAGGTGTGGAGAAGCAGCCAGTAGAGAGCTAGGCAGATTGAGAATGTAACTGTGCTATAAATATGGTAAACTATGTTACAAGTGTTGTCTCTGGGAAGATGATCACAGCTCTCCCAAAATGTAGCTTGACTCACGGAATCCTTTATTATATCACATGTAAGAAAATTGCTGTGGCATCTAATAAAAATTTAATTAAGGCTTGAGTGATTTCACATTTATGTAACCTGAAGTCATCAAATCCATGAAACCTCTGAAATAAAATAAAGTTTGTTGGAAAGAGAATTTTATCTTAAGAAGTAGCAGGAGGAAAAATGAATGTTTCATTTATTTTATCAGTTTAGCCTGGGCTACAAAATGTTTGTAACATGATAACGAGGTAAATTACGTTAGAAAAAAGGACATTTAAAATAACTTGTTTAGTTTTCATGAACTTTTGATTTTAAGCCAACATCACACCCTGAAGGAAAAGGGAGTAATGACTTCATTGTTCTTTACCAATAGGTAGACCAGGAATTAAAATAATAAACTAAGGAAAGAGAGTTGTTTTTCCTTGCTGTAGTTCATTTTTATGGCTGCTTTCGAGATGAATATTTATGGTGATTAAAAAAGTGCCTGGCATATAGTAGGTACTCAGTAAATAATTGTGAACTATGAGTTTTCTAAACTTTATTTGTATTTAAGCAACCAAGGAAATAAGATCAAAATATTTTTTCATAAAAACTTTGGAGCTCTCTTCTCACTAAGAAATGGTGAACTCATAAAGAGGTATTTATTTTCTCCCAATATTGCCTTCAAAGCAAGTTAGAGTTTTATCAACAGTTGTTTTATAAAATTGTTAGAAGACTTTAAAAGGACTGATTGTTATCATCTGTAACATGATACCCGGCAAGACATTCCTGACCAGCTTGAAGTTATAAAAATAAATAAATAAACTATCGACCTTATGCAAGTTTGAAATTAAAAACAGGAATAAAGTTAAAACCAATAAAACCTTCTTAGCTGTAGGTTATCTTTCAGGAAAGATTATAAATTTGTTTCTCTTAGTAATTGGAACATTGCTCCATGCCTTCAGTGTGTGTATGTGTGTGTGGGGGAAGGGACAGGGGAAATGAGTGAATGGGGAAGAAGGTGAAAGATGAAAAATGACATGGCTTAGGTTGGGTTCTGATAATTTAATGGTATTTGTGGATATACCATAAGGTAGTTACTTAGTAGACCAAAACAACAAAATGCAAAATTAGTGAATTTGTTTCATAAGACATGCAGAAATGCTAATGGGATTATAAATGTGCCTCCATCTACAATGATCCTTCAGCTTGTAACTGAACTTGTTAGGTCATTTATCATTGTTCATCTATATAAGTGGCTTTGTCATATGCTTTCCTGTAAATCAGAAACACATGTCTCTCCTTTTTGTTTTTTTAAAATTTCTTGTTCACTTAAAACTCTTTAATATTTAACCTGACAAGATATTAGTAAAAAGTCACCAGCATAAAACCATTTAGTCTTTCTATCACTTGTATTTTGGTAAAACAAGAAGAAAAAAATAGTTATAATTCAGTGAATTTATGTCACTTTTTCTTAGTAAAACTTCCAGGCTCTAAATGCCCACTTGCGTGTCTAGAATAGGTGATGTAATGCTTTGTTAATCTATAAAATAATTAAAACAGCACAAATTTTTGATATTTTACGTATTTTTTTGTTAACTTTGGCTCTGTAGTGTTTTCTAACATGTAATAATAAATACAGCATTTTAAATTTGTAATCAAGTATAGTTAAGTCCAAATAAAAAAGACAAATCAGCTTGTTAGCCTCCTTAACTTAATGGAGGTTTTGAAACAGTTTTGAGAAGTGTAAGCTCAAATGACCTTAAGTCAATTATTTAATCCTATAGAGCAAAGATTGAAATATTAGACTGATATAAAACAACTCAACTCGCAGCTTCCATCACTACCAGAGGGTCCTCTGTGAGGTCTTGTCACAGTCCCTTGTCCTTTTTCTGAGTTCCTGCATGTATTGGGCGCACCTGTTAATCTGCTGATCAGTTGTACATTTCACTTAATAATTGCTGCCTAAGTCTTGTTTCTCGGGCGTTTGCTCACCATTTTGCAAGGAGGGACGCAGGCATCCAGCCGAGTCAGTACTTGTGAACTGATTTACTTTTCCCTAACCCTGGAGGTTAAGGGACTCTATATTCTTCCGTTTTCAACAATAGCAGTTTGGAAAGAGTGAACTGCAGAGCTGACTTTTGGTTTGTCTGCTGCTGGTTCTTTCTCCTGTTCTGCCTGTGGGCACTCCTGTAGTGGGCAGAAGGGTCCCCTCCCACCACGTGCTGGGTCTGGGTCACAAGTGGAACCCATGAGTGGTGCTGATGGGTAGCCGGGATGAGGGAGTCAGATATGGATCTCAACTCAGCCCCACCATTTCTTGGGCTGTCAATTGAGCACCAGCATCATTGTTCTTCTTAGTTTCTTTCAATAATGCACCAAAGGGTTATTGGAAGATTTAAACGAATAATGTATGCAGACCACTAGCTTTTTTTAAAAGACTACTAGCTTTTGATATAACCCACAACTACAATAATAATAACAACAATAATAGCATCTAATTTAATAAAGTTAGGACTCTTATCAGCAAATGAAATCTAGCTTGTCTCTGCCTTTCTAATCAGACTTCCTCTGCTTGCCTGGTCCACATGGCAGGACACACAGTGAGTCTCATCTTCAGGCCTCAGCCACTGTGGACCACTCCGGAAGGGCTTAGCCTGATATATTCCCAGTCTGGAGTTTAAAAGTCCTGTCAAAGGACTTCCTCGACCACCTCAGGGCCATGGCACTGTGGCCAGGAGGCCGGGTTCCATTAAACTTTACCTTTGTATAATATGAATGAAATCACGGCGCTCCCTTGTTTAAAGCCTTCCAATGACTTTCCATTGAAGTAAGTGTACAATCCAGTCTCTTTCCCATGGCCCACAAGGCCCTGTGTGAGCAACACACCCCAAGCCCCGCTCCGCCTACCTGTTTGATCTCGTCACAAACCACAGTGTTTATTATTCACTTCCTCTCATGCAGGATATGCTTCCCATGCAGATCCTCCTGTTTCCTTTTTGTTACTCAGGTCTCAGTTCACATGTCATCTTTTAATAGTGGTCTTGCAGACCACCCAGCAGACAGTGGCCACTCTCTGAAATTACCTTTTTATTTTTCCTCCATTAAAACATTTGTTTCTTTATCTTTTCCACATAATGTTCTCTCTGTTGCCATTAGATGGCAGGGACCTAGTCCACTGTTCGTTGCTGGATCCTTAGCTCAGGGCTTGGCACACTGCGGGTTCTCAACCACTTTTCATTTTAGGAATGATCTCTCTTCTTGCAACGCAGATGGAGCCAGACTGGGATTAGGGGCAGCTCCATTTCCGGAAGGAGAAGAGAGGATGGTTTGGGTAGGCAAACCAAAGGGCCACTACACACTTACGTGGCACTTTAACCCTAAGAAGAATTTTGCCATATAATATTTCATTTAATCTTCACACCCACATCAATATTTTCCCCCAGATTTTAAAATTGTGGTAAAATACACATGACATAAAATTTACCATCTTAACCATTTTAAGTGTACAGCCCAGTGGTATTAAACACATTTATAATGTGATCACCACCATCCATCTCCGTAATTCCTTTCATCTTGTTAAACTGAAACTCTGTACCCATTAAACATTAACTACTGATTTTCCACCCCCAGACTCTGGCAACCACCATTCTACTCTCCGTCTCTATGGTTCTGACTATCCTGAGTACTTCATATAAGTGGAATTATACAGATTCGTCTCTATCTTTTGTGACAGGCTTATTTCACTTAGCATGACTTCCTCAAGGCTCATTTGTACTGTAGCATGTGTCAGAATTCCCTTCCTTTTTAATGCTGAATAATATTCTATCATATAAAATTCCTATTTTGCATATCCATTCATCCATTGATGGACATTTGGGATACTTCCATGTTTTAGCTATTGTGAATAAATGCTACTATGAACTTCTTCTCAATAAGGGAATAGAAGGTCCAGGAGATGAAGAGACTTGTCTAAGATGACACAGATAGTGAGAATAGGTAATGAAACTATGATACCAAAGTTCAAACTTGGTCTTCTTTCTGCTGTGCCACGGACAATTATTAGTGAACTTTCTCTCTAACCTGTTCCAATTATTTGTATAAATTTGTGTTCTTGATCATAGTCGAGAAATTATAATTTTCTTGATTTCATATATCCTTAGGTGAACTTTATCTAATTTTTACTATATTAGTATTATAAAACCAATAGCTTATACCATTTACTATATAACCTTTTACTCAGGAGCATAGATATTTTTTGTTCCAAGTAAGCCTTTTCCAATAAAGAGGTTTACTTATGACATCAATTAAGATTATTATTCACTAAGGATACTGATTGTCTTTGGCTTAGTATTTTTAAAAATTGGTAAAAACGTATTTATCTTTTATGTGCATTTTTTACACTGTAAATTTACTCGTTTCCTTCAGTGATTCTTCATATCCAGAATGGAGAGCAAAATGCAGATGACTATAGAAAATACAAAAGCCTTCAATTACTCTAGGAGGTTTTTTTTTTTTTAACCGTTAACTACATAATTCAGCTATATACATGCTGCATTTAACGCTGGTGACAAAATTTTGTTATCATTCTGTTTTGGATTTCCAGTGTTAAGATGTATACAATCACAGCTTGTTCAAATAGCTCCATTTGAATTATACTTAATTGGAATTTATATTCACAGTCATTTTGTAATTGGGATCCTAGGATAAGTTAATATGATACAATTGCTGATTTTTACAATCTGTTCGTTGATTAGAAAAGTAGTGACAAATGCAAACTGGATTGTGGAGATCACTAGTGAATTCTGATGACTCTTGATGTTGTAAATTTAAGCTAAATCTCCTCATAACCAGTGCTTAAGATCTGCTCCCTTCAACTTAGAAACAAAGTAGAATAGTCTAGGCTCAGCTCACAGGAGCCTGAAAGATCTGGCCTGCATTTAATTCCCAGTCCCATAATTTACTAATCCTGTGATTTTGGTAACATTGCTTCACCCTCAGTTCCTTGGTTTTCTCATCTGTAAAATTGCAGTGATAATGCTCACCTCAAGATATTTGTGAAGATTAAAATTTAAAGTATGGAACATCCTTAGAACCCAGTCTGGGGGAAAGAAAGTTGCCACAAATGGTAGGTGTTACAGATATTCACGTAAATTAGTGTGCTCTTCTGAATGTAGACTTTGGACATATATCCATTTACTTTTTTGTCACAAGTTAAGGTTAAGTATGTATTAGTATTTTATGATAACAGCTTGAACCAGTCTGCTTCCATTTGCTTAAAAATAGTGATTCAGATCTTCAAAAAGTCTAAAATTTCATAGGGTTTGAGTAGATCAGGCAGTAGAGTTTTTTCAAAATGATTCCTGTTAGAGAGAAATAACTGAAAACAAACGCAGGAAGTTGAGATGACTTTCAGAGGTCCCAACACTAGTCATAGAGGCAGGATCAGACCTAGAATATTCTTTCTATTATATAGTTATTAAGCTAAATTTAACACTATAACTTAGCAAGTTCACAGGTCTAAGACCGAGTTCCCTGAATAGTTAACTTTGATAATAAAGATAAACACAATTTATTGACAAATTGCACTTCATTATACCTTGAGCAACAATATATACATTTTATTCCTTGCTCTTTCATAAAGGACCTTATCATTTATATGGCATCATAAAATTATTGAAAATAAATTACTTTGAGAAAGAGTTTCCCTATCCTCATAATATACCATATATCACATGTATAATATCATATGGCTGAAAAGAATTTTGTGAGGAGCACATATAATTGGTATACAATTTCATTTTTATTTTGGTGAAGCACTGAGCATTACTTATTAGATATATGACATCCATGTCATCGCTATTATCAAAGAACTGATTATGACAGGGAAACAGATGTCAGAAAGCAATTACACTAATAACAACGTGATTACTGCCACCAGTTTAATTGTAGAAACCTGCCTGGAATTCTTACAAAGCAAATAATTTTCCTCAGCTGCATAGAATAGGCACTGATCTCTTTCCCTTTCCCCTCACAATTTAAAAGAAAATGTGCATTAAACCATTTTTGATTAGATGTACCAAATAATAACATCAGCTATCGAATCCTTCTCTAAATATCAGATCTTTTTCAAAGTAATTTAATTATTTTCCAAAGCATACTTTCACAGATGGTGGGGTTTTTTGTTGTTTTTGTTTTTTTAATGGTTTGTTTGTATTTATTTGACCACGATTACAGTTTTTGTGTGCATTATGACAGAATATGTCATGCTCATTCTTTATTTTCTAGCTTACGTAAGTTTCTACCTTGTTTCTCAGTATTGTCTCTTTTTGTTTTTTTACCTTTTCTCACTAAATTACAGTATTTTAATATTTTGTGCTTTTCCTTATTTCTTCCAAGTTATAAAAGCAATCCCTACTATAGATATTTTAGAAAATACAAAGCAGTACACAGAGGAAGAACCTTGCCCATTACTCAGTGGTCCAAAATGACCAATATTAGAATTTGTGTTTCTTTCTGTTTTTCGTTTTTTTTTTTTAAAAATCCTTATGTATCTATCCATCTATTCTGGCTCCACGACTTACTAACTGTAGACTCAGACAGTTAGACCTCTGTGCTTTACTTTTCTCATTTATAAAATGGGAATAATAACAACCCCTACCTCATAGGATGACTTTGAGGATTAAATGAATTAATTCACGTAAAGTGATTAGCAGAGGGCCTGGCACATAATAAACTCTCAACAAATGCTAGTGATTTGTATTCCACATTGCTTATTTATATCTTATTTGCCTGTACTGTTAGTGTATACATTATAAGAGAGAAACAAGATAGAAATGAAAAGGAACAAGACACCCTAATGGATGGTCTGCCATGCTCCACATTGGAGACCACTTGGGGTAGGACATTGAAAATTTTCAGGGAGGATAAATGATAATATTTACAGATATCTTCAGATGCTACATTTACTTTGAAATTTCAGATTTGGGGTAGGACTCCACGAAGTTATTTTGAAAATTTGGTACTAAGTGTAATATATGTCTTCTTACTGAAAGAAGATGGGATTTAAGGGCATCTTATGAGGCTTTAGTTTGAAGCCTCTAAAATAACCACGGGCATATAGCAGCAGGTTTAAACGCTGGGATTATTTTTCAGAGTGCAGCTAAATTCACCCATATCCCACCCCTGCTCCTTCATAAAAGTTCCCTGACAGTTGCAGCCCCCAATATCCTTGCTCTCTCGATTTCTCTTTTGTTCTACCTACTTGAACTTTGACCATTTAACTGCCTCATTTTTCCACCTGTGTACATCACAGCATAATATATTTAATAAATAACATGCAGGCTGACTTCAAATGTACTGAAATCTAGAGCTTAGAGATGACCTTCAAAACCCAAGTTGTTAGAAGCTCTTCTCTAGGTTGAGCAAGGTGAATTTGAAGGTAGCTTAATATGTTACAAATTTAAAAGAAGGCCATAGATTGAAACTTTCAAACAGGCTTTTTTTAAAAAAATTTTTATTTATTTATGGCTGTGTTGGGTCTTCGTTTCTGTGTGAGGGCCTTCTCTAGTTGCAGCAAGTGGGGGCCACTCTTCATCGCGGTGCGCGGGCCTCTCACTATCGTGGCCTCTCGTTGCGGAGCACAGGCTCCAGACATGCAGGCTCAGTAATTGTGGCTCATGGGCCCAGTTGCTCCGTGGCATGTGGGATCTTCCCAGACCAGGGCTCGAACCTGTCTCCCCTGCATTGGCAGGCAGATTCTCAACCACTGCGCCACCAGGGAAGCCCTCAAATAGGCTTTTAATGGATATCTTTTCAAAGTTGTGCATTCTTAGTAATGTATACCATAAGCAGTGCCCTTTCTTCTTTGTTTCATAAAGTCTTTCCATCCTCTATCATGTTTATATTACCTGATACAATGTAAATAAATCTGAAGAAGTAATTTTTCCAAAGCAGTGCAGAGCTGGGGTATAAGTATATTGAGTTGTTATTAGAGAGAGAATTTCCCCAAGTAGCTTGACTTAAAAAAAGTTTTTATTCTGTATGGTATATGCTCCTTCTTAGTAATGCTTTTTACTTATGACACTGTTTTTCTGTAAAACTCACTGAACTTTTAATGTCCATATAGTTATGTATTATTTCTGCCATGGTTTGAGGGTTTTGATTTCCCACCAATGTTGTTTTAAATCATAATAGCACAATTAACTTATTTATGAATATTGTTTGAAAATGAAATGTTCGTGTGGTAAATATGGGGGGCTGCTGCATTTTCGAGGATGAAAGTTGCATTTAAATAATTTTTTTTATGTTTCACAAATTAAAACTAATGTTTTAAATTGATAGTTATTCAATACTTTATCCTCATTCTCTATATTTGCAAAATTTCTTCTGAATTTCAAAGAGTCAACTGCTGTTATGTCCAGAATGTCTCCATAAGAACTCCATCCATGGGTACTGCTAAGGACTTATTAAGATATTTTCTAGGAGAGAAAAAGTTAGAAAACCAAGAAGTGGGAAACATAGGGGAAAAAGTAAATAAAGAACAGATAAGGCAGAAAGACAACAGATTTGTATACACAGAAGACAGAGGTCCCAACATAAATTGCCTCAGTTTCTCTCTTCTAGAGTATTTTACATGATTGTGAAGAGCAAAAGCACAATTTAGGAATACATCTGATTCTTGGTGAAACAGGATTAACATCGTAGCTTATTTTGTAAATTTATTCTTGAACCAATGTTTTCTACGGCTGTGGATAGAGACTTTCAGTCAAAATTACTAACTAACAAAACTACTAACATCTTGACTTAGAAGGTGAGAGAGGAAAGGGGAATTAAACTATTTTCATGGGTGCTCGCTGAAGTCTATGCATGCCTGGCTTTGCCTAACTCAGTCAAATGACCAACTACTAACTACCAACACTCACAAAGGTTATAGAAATGTGGGATTTTCTATGCTGTTTTAAGGTCATGTACAATGTCATTTATTATCTCCAAAATTCAGAGTTCTGGACATTGGAATTAGGAATATAAGCTTAGATGTGTTTTCTTTCCGTATTTTCAGAATCTAAGTATGCCAGGAAATGTCTCGCTTTGGTTTCTTCTGGTTATTTATCTCTTATGTGTGATAGGTACTTACTGGGACATAATGCAAGTTCTTTCTTAGCAAGGTGACTGGTCCTAGACATGCTTCCCTTGGTGAGCCTTGCACTCTCAGCCTGGGGAGCAAGTTCCTTAACCCCTCTGTTTTTCACGTTCCCTGTCTATATAAGAAGGCCCTTGCACCAGTTCCGACTCTCTCACCAGGGATGCCATAGCACAAGGCTCTCACAGGTGTCTAACAAATTGTAATAACTGCGTAGGATTTATTTTTTGCCACACCTTTGGAGAGGCAATTATGGTGACTTCTTGTCAGATGAAATGTTAAGCCAAGCTGTGAAGAGTAGGGGCAATTTATTGTAAGCAGGCGGGGAAGTGTAATTTTAAGCCCTTGCCAAGAGGAGAACAGGCGTTGTTGGAACCTGTGGGAACTCTTCTGCTTGTCAATCAGAGAGCCAAGCCCTCAGGAGAACTGACAGTAAACAGTTCTCCTCAGTAAGTAACATGAGGTTGGGAGTGGCCAAATCGATAGGACTCCATCTACGAAGCCCATTTATTTAATTCCTTCAAGTCAATTCTCTTATTTCCAAAAGATTCTGACCACGCCCCAAATTTACCAAGCTGCACTAGATTTTATGAGTCAGACCTCTCGCTTCTTGCTGGGTACCTCCAGTGTAGTCATGGCAACCGCCCTAACAAGTAAGTATAAACCTGGTGCTTGTGCCGAAGGTGAGTAATTTGGATCTGGGTAGTGGCAGGAAAGCTATTTTTAGGGCAGGAGGAGGAGAAATGGAAAGGAAAAAGCATTAATTATCTTTCTTCTTTATTTTCTTGTGACCCAATAGAAGATGAGAGGGCAAAGGGGAAATGGAGGCTTTGTGAAGTGGTTGAACCTAGAGCAAGGGCAAAAAGAAAGTTAAGTGTTACTGAATCAGCTTCTGCTTTTGGAGGACAGTGCTAGGGATATGAAACACTCTATTCATCTTTTCTTCATATATAATAGTTCTCTTTATAGGAGTAAACCTTACGGGGAACAGTTTTTGTCCACATAAATATAATTGAGGTTTTCGGTTGGGTCCATAATAAGCCCTGAATGGCAGGCTTCCTTTATCTCCCCAAACTTTTTCAGACGGTCTAAAATCAGTTAGTCTTCAGGGAACCAATGTCAAAATACACTATGTGGGGAAGAGGGAAGAGGAGAGAAAATTCTCTGAGGCAACACCCTCAGGTACAGCACTGACTTGGTATCAGGTGGCCATTTGAAAAGTGTGACAAGCCTCCCCACAAAAAGAATTTATTGGTCATTTTGTTCCATTCTAGTTCAAGCCCTTACTGAAAATAATAAAATGTTTTATAGCTTCTTGTACCAAATATTTGAATATGCATGCTTTCTCTTTGGCCCAAGGGTAGAGTTCAGATTATTTCAAATAGCAGATTTTCATATGTGGCAAAAATATATTCTAAGTAACCCTTATAAACATACGGAGCACACATCCCAGAAATGCAGAAGTACCGCTTTGGTCTTTGTGCAGATCTATAGAACACATGTGGAGAATCACCCATACAAGTCTTTTTCTCAGGTGAAAAATGCCTGCCTGGTATACATTGTCTTAACTCAGTGGTTCTCAAAGTGGGGAGTATCACCATCACCTGAGAACTTACTGGAAGTGCAGAGTCTCAGTTTTCCCCCCAGGTCTCTTGGGTCAGAAACTCTAGGGTGGAGCCCAGCAAACTGTGGTTTAACAAGCCCTCCAGGAGATTCTGATATACACTGAATTATGAGAATCACTGCCTAAACCGATCTTTCCTTTAGGAACCCCACTCTCATTTCCTAAGAGTCCCAAACTCAGTTTGTTTCAGCCCAGCACTAACCATAGCTAACATACTGTGTGCTCTAAATTGTATCATAGACTTGCCAAGTCCTTTACATGTATTATCATGTTCTCAGAACAACCCTGTAAACACAGAGTCTATAATTAGCTTCATTTTAATGATGAAGTAGTGGATGCTTATGGAGAGAAACTTTCCCGAGGTTACACAGTTAGTGAATAGCAGGGGCTGGGATCCTGACTGTTTAACACCTAAATCTATGTACCTAACCGACAGAACTATATCTCTGATATATTTATTGAATGCAAAGCAGTTGAACACTTGGGTTAGAATAAAATTGTCGCAGACCCAGTGGGATCCTATTTTATGTTGGAAATTGATCCATCTTCGCTGACTTCCTCTGCACATACTGTTTCACCTAGAAAATATTGCTTTCCTTCTCCCTTAATCTAGTTCCGTGGCTGCTGTTAAAATCAGACTCAAGACGTACCTAACTCCTGGAAGCGATCCCAGATTTTCTCTGTGGTGTGAATCATTTGTTTGGGCATTTGCTCTCAGTTTTTGTGGTCTCCCGTTCCTGCAGGTTGGTGGGTTTGCACTGTTCGCATGCCTCCTACTTGAAATCCACTCTAATGAATTGCAAATTCTTCCAAGAGAGGAACTACCTCTTTTACTGGTGACTTCTCTCTGTTTCCCAGCAGGCTTCTGTACCTGGTAGGCTTCTAGCAAGGCTTGTTGAATAACAAGGATGTTTATAATATCTCTTACTTGTCCTTGAACACAGTTTTAGGTTGGGTAAAGGGGGAGCCCACCTGAATGAAACATTGGAGGGAAATAGCTGAAATGAGTTAGAAGTGCTTGGTAAAATTACCAAAGGTAGAATTTTAACTTGAATTTCCAGACATCTTCAGTGCAGATTAAGAAGAATTTCAAATGTTTCCACGAAGTACCCACTAGTATTGCTGTAGTCCTTCCTTTCACCGTTGCACCCACAGGCTGTTCTTTTTGGCTGCACTTAAATTTACTGAAATGATTGTTTGCCTCAAAGGGTTTTGAATGAGAGGATGGCAGATTTTTTAATGAAGTCGCTTTCCATCCCATGAACAGAAGCTTTCAGAAAAGACAGTTTCACTTCATTGTTATAGTCTTAAGTAATGGTACAAAAGTTTTAAACTTTAAGTGGTAATTAAGGTTTTTATCATATGAAGAAGGAATTCCTACTAATGCCTTATTAATATCTCATCACATATATTTATGCAGTTTCTCATTTCTTTATGATCCTTAGATGTCCATGCATTTTTGTTTAAATATAGTGATTTGTGGAATTTATGTTTTTCAACCCATGTACACATATGTATAGTATTTAAAATGAAAAAAGTCTTTTATTACAAAAGAAACATGTTTATCTTAGATAAAGGAAATAAACAAATAAAAACACAATAAAATAATCCAAATGCATTTTTCTGTCCCATGTGGTAAACTTATTGATTTATATTATAAATTAGCTTACATGTATACAAACAAGTTCTCTCTCTCTCGTACACACAAACACAGAGTCATAAAGGGTTTTTAATGAAAACCTAATTCTACAAAATGAAGTCTGATATAATATGTTACATGTTATATGTGTTATCCTATTCCAATGGGTGGGATAGATTACTGTGAAGTTTCAGGAATCTGAAGTGAAATATGCACCTAATAGTAGGAGAAAGTACAGGAGAAGATAGTTCTGTAGATTTCTTCCTTAAGGGGAGGACTGCTTTGCCTGTGGAATGGGCACTGGGGACAGGCCAGGCAGAGCAGTCTTTGGGGGTATCAAACATAGTTCTCTAAGTTACACCCTCTCCCTAAATTATGTTAGTGCAATTTGGTAACCTAAGGTAGTATTGCCACCCCACTTCAGCAGCTTTCATCAGTTACTTTTTTTTTTGCAACTTCTAGACAGAGCAGGAAGGAGGATGTGCTTAGTGCTAAGCTCACTGCCTAGCTTCATGGGCACTAACTGCTTTCCTTGTCAATTTTCTTGCTCTGTGTGGTTAAATTAGAAATATCCCTGTCTTACCTAGAAGAAAACTGCACCTGCCTAGCTGACAGATTTCTCAGACGCACACACACTATTGGAATAAGGAAAAATTGAATATGTAATTTTCAGTACATAACACTAATTTTATCCTTTAGTAAAAGTCTCCCTACTTTAAAATTTTCAGTGAGAAGTCAGCTGAGTTGTTTATAGATGCTATGTCCTCAAAC
The DNA here is from genome assembly GCF_059928025.1 of Delphinapterus leucas. Taxonomy (NCBI): domain Eukaryota; kingdom Metazoa; phylum Chordata; class Mammalia; order Artiodactyla; family Monodontidae; genus Delphinapterus; species Delphinapterus leucas. The sequence goes on along the minus strand of NC_143130.1, from coordinate 15,114,255 downwards.
CTTTGAACCTCTACTCTTTTATGGGGTATTATAATTAAATGGCAAAGTACAAAGCAAATTTGCTTAAAAGATTAATGTCTCATGGATGCTTAATCATGAAAGACCCATCTAATCAGTTCCTACAAGACCCCTAGTTACACACCCCATCCTGAGAGATTCAAAAGCAAATAATCTGCATTTGAATTACTATCTGTTAAATTCTTTATAAGGGCCACCAAAATATGGATTTTAAATAAAATATCCTATATACCCACTTTAGGAAAGACATGAATTTTAATGAATTTTCTAATAGCTGATAAAAAAAGCAGATTATGGCTTAACTCAGAATTCTCGACTGAATGACAAGCCTAGACCCTAGAGCTAAATGAAAAGTGGATGCTTCCCTGAAGCTCACAGTGCTTTCTGTTGGATCTAGAGGAGGGATATCTTGTTCTGGGATAGCAGACCCTCTATATCATTCAATTTGGTTTAACAAACATTTGATGAGTGCTTACAATATATGAAGCATTCATGTATGTAACCCCAGAAGACTCAAAGAATAATAAGACCTATTTCTTGCTTTTGCAAGTTTTTAAAAATAAAGGATTTCATAATAAATGGACAAAGATAGACATATAAACAAAATATTTTATGACGCTGATAAAGGTTATAAAAAGTGGTATTTTTACAGTGCTGTGTTTTGGGACATCAGTGGAGAGCAATTATCCTTGCCAGGGATGGTCATATTCCAAACAAAGGACTGGTTTTCTCTTGCTTCCTTGTCATCCATTAAGAATCATGTAACATCACAGCCTAAGGCCTTTCCTGTAATAATAGCTCAACACACACGTTGCTCAGCCAACCTGAATTAAAGTGTTTCTAATTCTTGGAATTTTTAGGTTTTTTTTAGAAGTCGCCACACTTACAATTTGTACTGCTTAAAGAGGTCCCACTTCCTGCCACCCAAGCCTCCTAACATGTCTTGGTGCCCCAATTGTCCCTTTCCTCAGTTATCACTCATGAGTGTGAGAAGCAGTCTTCGGTGGTGCCCGTAACCAAGAGAAAAAGCGTGTTTCCATTTAGCTTTTTTCTCTTATTGGAGAAGCTAAGCTGGTCAGACATGGGCGAGACAGCAGACGGTGAGCACAGTAGCGATACACCAGGGGTGATTTTAGTGACAGAATAACCTGACATTTAAATTTAGATACAAGAGGAAGGATTGAATCAGGCTATAAAAAGTTCACCTGGATTCTTGTTACTCAAAGTGCGGTCCATGAATCGAGAGCATCAGGCTCACTTGAGAGATTTTTAGAAATTTGAAATCTCCCCAGACCGACTAAACCAGAATCTGCATTGTAAAAATATTCCCACGTGGTTCTTTCATACATTAAACTTTAAGAAGGTCTAGAGAGCCAGTGAAAAAGAGGATGAATCACTGAAAAGTAAGAAATACAAATGGATTCAAGAAACAAAAGTTTTTCAGCCATGGTGATACTGTTAAATTTCATAGTCCATCTAATGTTCCTGGACTATAGAAATTACAATATGCAAGTGATGGAGAATCCAGACCTCAAAACACATATTCAGTAAATTGGACAATATGTGTACCCTCCAGATAATGAAAATCTGTGGTTTTATGAGGGAGTTTATTATTTTGTTTCGTCTATAGAATGATACATATCACAAGGCCCTTCTGAGGTGAGTAAATTACCACGAGTCGATTACTAAGCAAACGAATCTGATTGTTAAGAATATCTTTTTGTCTCGTCTTGTGGTAGTTTCTGACTCAGTCATGTTCTTAGGCCGGCACAATAAAGCAAACAACGTAATCATCGCCAGGCTGAAAGTGAAAACACGTTTTACTGATTTTACAGACGTGGACTAATCAGAGCAATTTGAATCTTGGGCACAATTCAAGAAAGCCATTTATTTAACTACTCTGTGATGTGTGTGTGCTTTCAAATGCTCCATAAAGGCTACAGATATAGAAAAGACAGATGACAAAAGTTACAATTTAGAGTCTAAAGGATTGGACAAGGTATCCAGTGCAGAGCCCTTTGTTATCTGAACTCGAAGAACTTTTGTTCTTAGGTTATTTGTCATGTTCATTAGAAGCAATACTGGTTATACCTATACTGTTTAATTAATAAGAACTGCAGAGAATGTGGACATTGTGTAATTAGATTTTACTACTTTGTTGTAACAACTTTACCTCCTTCTGTTTCTCCTTCTATTCCTTTCCCTCTTCCCTATTTCTTTTTAGCTTCTGTCTTAATGCGAGCTTGAGGCAATATGTTGTTACTGCTTTTTTGAGGGATGTGCAATCCCTGGAAAGCAAGTGTGGAGGCAAAGGAAGGTGAGGAATGAAAGCAGACAGGCCAATAAAAAGTGTAGTTGAAATGACCGCAATTTCACAAGAAAACATAGCTGGATGCCTGGTCCCACAAGTTGTGCCTGAGAGGTTGTCTGAAACTATAACATCTTGGAACAGATTTTTATCTGGATCAATTTGTTTCCTGGCTTCTCCCATCTTTTGTTTCTCTTTGATCAAAACTTACCCTAAAGGGCTTTGACTCTTCTGCATTCCGCCCCTCCTGGAAGCCTCCGCAGGAGCCAGCATCTCCTTGGGTCTGGTTGGGTCAGACCTACACACTGGAGATGTTGTTGCTCCAGCTATGGTGGGTGCAGTGGGATCCACAAGGAAGCCTGGCCCTAGATCCCTTGGAGGCTGAGTCCATCTGGGACGATAGAAATCAAGGCCACTCCAGCAACAGCTGGTGCTTTACACCAGTGGACTGGCAAGAATCCCTGAGGAAGCTCTGGCCTGAATCAAGGCAAGTAGCTGAGACTTGGGAGGCAAGTGGGCTGAGCAGATCTGGGACATCACGTAAACTGTGTTCTGTACAGCCTGTATATCACTGACTAAAATGATAGCATCTTAAAAGGAAATACCCATTTGTCTTTCCACAACAAACTGGCCTAAAATACAATGGCCAAAAGGCTTAGATATGTTATTTTTAATATAAATGAGTGGCTGTCAACCCAGGGTGATTTTGCCTCCCAGGGGACCTATGGCAATGTCTAAAGACATTTTGTATTGTCACCACTTGAGAGGGTGCTACTGGCATCTAGTGGGTGGAGGCCAGGGATGCTGCTAAACATCCTGGCATACGCAGGACCACTCCCACCCCCCCAAATAATTATCCATCCAGAATGTCTTGGGAGAAATGTTGATGTAGGCAAAGGACCTAGTTTTTTATTATAGGGTTAATTTAATATTTTCCTAAGCAATTGAAGTAAAAATCTCAGTTCCTGTCCATTGGACACTGGCTGGGAACTCTAGCTTAGTCGGGCCTTCTAAGAAGCTCCAGTGCCTTTGGGCTCAGCCCACGCCCAGGGCTAGAGGGGCCCCAGAAGCTCCAGGGGGAGCTTCTGGAGAGTAGCAGGGACAAATTTTCACCTGTTTAAAAATGTATGCTTAGCCATCTACACAGTGAAGAGAGGTTAAACTTTGAACTTTTCTTCCTTCTCCTCTGTTGTGCATTTTTATGACCACTGTTTGAGACCAAGAATTTGGACTAGATTCTTTAAGTCTCTATAGTTCTGGTAGTTGATGGCATAAGCATACATCTGTGAGCCTAATCACCATTTATAATAGCTTTCCACTGGGGAAAAAGAACGTATTATGTTACAAACATACATATAATTCAAATACTACCCATGAGACATAAATTGAGGCCTTGGGGGCATTAGTTATAATTAGTCTAGCATTCATTTAAAATATTTTTATATATCACAATTTGAAGAAATTTCCCACAGTTTATAGAATCACTTTTGTTATTACTATAAATAGATTATAATGGAACTAAAATGTAAACTCCATAAAAGCAGGGATCTTGGTTTTATTTATGAATGTATCCAATAAGCTTTAAATTGTGCCTGGTTCATATAGTAAATATTTGTTGAATATAATTTTCCATCTGTAGTAGTAAAAATGATGTTTCTGAGAGGAATATACAAATACACAAGTAATTAAAACTCAAATACCATTTTTACCCTGTCTGAGGTAACTAATATAACAGACTCATCAGGCCCATGAAAAGTCTGGTGTCATTTCAAATTATTATCAACTATTGGCCTTTGAAGTTCTTGGAACAAATATTCTTTTTTTTTTTTTTAAATAAATTTATTTATTTATTTATTTTTGGCTGCGTTGGGTCTTCGTTGCTGCGCGTGGGCTTTCTCTAGTTGTGGCGAGCAGGGTCTACTCTTTGTTGCGGTGCGCAGGCTTCTCATTGTGGTGGCTTCTCTTGTTGCGGAGCATTGGCTCTAGGTGTGTGGGCTTCAGTAGTTGTGGCACGTGGGCTCATTAGTTGTGGCGCACGGGCTTAGTTGCTCAGCGACATGTGGGATCTTTGCAGACCAGGGCTCGAAACTGTGTCCCCTGCATTGGCAGGCGGATTCTTAACCACTGCACCACCAGGGAAGTCCCTCTTTTTTTAAGAATTTTTAAAATTTTATTTTATATTTTATTTTTACCTTTTTTGGGGCTGTGTTAGGTCTTCGTTGCTATGCGCGGACTTTCTCTAGTTGTGGCAAGTGGGGGCTTCTCTTCATTGCAGTGCGCAGGCTTCTTTTTTTTAAATTAATTTATTTACTTATTTATTTTGGGCTGTGTTAGGTCTTTGTTGCTGCACGCGGGCTTTCTCTAGTTGCGGCGAGCGGGGGCTACTCTTCCTTGCAGTGCTCAGGCTTCTCGCTGCGGTGGCATCTCCCATTGCGGAGCATGGGCTCTAGGTCCGCGGGCTTCAGTAGTTGTGGCACGCGGACTCAGTAGTTGTGGCTCACTGGCTCTAGAGCACAGGCTCGATAGTTGTGGCGCATGGGCTTAGCTGCTCTGTGGCACGTGGGATCCTTCTGGACCAGGGCTGGAACCTGTGTCCCCTGCATTGGCAGGCGGACTCTTAACCACTGCCCCACCAGGGAAGTCTGAAATGAATATCCTTTACTCATTCTCCTTAGATATTTATATTTATGGAATCAAGCAGACCTTGATCTGAATCCTGGTTCTGCCTCATACAGCTATGTAACTTTAAGAAATTTACTTGAACTTTCTAAGCCATAGTTTCCTCTTTTGCAAAACGCACAGTATTAAGTGAGTTAATGGAATGGGCTTGGTTTAGTGCCTATAATAAACCAACTACTCAAAAATGTTGCTACTGTTAATATTGTGTGCTGCTTAAAAGTTGGACATATCAGGTTTTATTATTTGAAGGTATTTTGTCAACTTACTATATTTGCTACTAGTAGCACAGTCTTGTATTTTTGTGAACTATATATTTTTCACAAGTGTTACACATGCTTTGGCTGATTTTTTTTTTCTTTTTTTTAGCAGAAAGACATCTTTTTTAACTCTTTTAACCAGAATCTTACTTTGGGGTCTTTAGACTTTAGCATGAGAAAATTATACTAAAAATAATATGGTTTTTATTAAAGACACCTAATAATTGAAGCTTTTACACACACACACACACACACACACACACACCACGTGTCAACATTTCCTCATAGTGAAACGAGGTTTGACAAACATCGTTGTCTGCCAATCTGATGATCTGTGATAAACTTGGAACCAGAGCTGGGCATTGAAAACTTTGTCCAAAACATTCATATGGAGTTCAAGAACCATTGGTCAGTCACTGAAAGCTCAGTGAGAACTGGAGCTTTGCGTGATTTTAATGCTCATTTCATCTCTTTACATCCTTGTCTCTCTGCTCTGGCATTTCACTCTTTGTCTGCTTTCCTCCCATCCAACATGAACTGTTTCCAGGCACACATGAAAAAGGGAAATAAAAGCAGTGTGTGTAGGGCTTCCCTGGTGGCGCAGTGGTTGAGAGTCTGCCTGCCGATGCAGGGGACACGGGTTCGTGCCCCGGGCCGGGAAGATCCCACATGCCGCGGAGCAACTGGGCCCGTGAGCCATGGCCGCTGAGCCTTTGTGTCCGGAGCCTGTGCTCCGCAACAGGAGAAACCACAACAGTGAGAGGCCCACGTACTGAAAAAAAAAACAAACAAACAGTGTGTACTGAAATTCTGACAGTTTTGAAATTTTTAAATTTATTTTCCCCTACTTCTTATTTCACCATTATTCTTAAATATGTTGTTTAATAGCATCCTTCAAGATATATTACACCATCATAGTGATGAAGGTAAAGAAAACAATGATTACTGAAATCAATTCCTCATTGAAAATTATCAGCGAAAGTAGACATACAAAATAACTGGGACTGTACAAATTGAATTTCTACTGTGGCTAACATTTTTTAAAACATAATTTATTAAGCATTTACTATATGCCACACACTAAGGCATGCATTTTACATGGATTATTTCATTAAACTCTCACAACAAGCTATAAATTACCTAATTTACAATTGAGGGAACTAAAGAATTCAAACATTAAGTTACTTGCCCAGAGTCCTACAACTAGCAAGTTACAGAGCCACGCAGACCAGAAGAGGGAATCATTTTATTTCAATTTTCCACAGTGTAATTAAAATTATACAATTCATGTATTTCAGTTACAGGAGAAAACAGAGATTGGCTAGAACTAAATCTGTCTCTCAACTTTAGTATCATAACCTACCCACTTTTTAAAGCCTGTATTAATAGTAAAAGTTCCAATCAATTTAAGGACTCAGATAATTCATGCTCCTAATTAGAACTTAAAATAGGAATTAATCACTCATTTTTGTGTCCTTTTTTTGGCTAAGAATCATTCACTTACTTAAATATTCTTCTCAACACTTTAGAAGATATCTGGAAATGATACAAAGGGGCAGTTATCATTTCCTTTAGTGTTTAATAGGGAATAATCTTCTCTAGTGGCAACTGTCTGAAAGTTTCCTTTCAGACCGTTGTTTTTCTAATTTGTAAAGTTTTTATACACGGCTGGAGACATGTTGTATCACAATTCAGCCTTCACACAGGAAATCTACATCAGAGATGTTGTACTTTATTTTTATTTTATTTTTATTTTTATTTTTACATTTATTTTTGGCTGCATTGGGTCTTCGTTGCTGCACACAGGCTTTTCTCTTCCTTGCGGTGCACGGGCTTCTCATTGCAGTGGCTTCTCTTGTTGCGGAGCACGGGCTCTAGGCGCGCGGGCTTCCGTAGCTGTGGCACGGGGGCTCAGTAGTTGTGGCGCATGGGCCTAGTTGCTCCATGGCATGTGGGGTCCTCCCGGACCAGGGCCCGAACCCGCGTCCCCTGCACTGGCAGGCAGACTCTCAACCACTGCACCACCAGGGAAGCCCCCTTTTTTAAAATTTTTTTTTATTTTTAATTTTTTTTTTTGTACTTTAAATATATGCCTCTTCTCCATTCCTTTCAAGGGCTGGGCAAGCATAAGTTCTAAAGAATTATGTAGGCCAAACAATACCCACAGAAATAGATGTACAAAAGTAGTGTTTACCCAATTTGTAATGAATCAATGAACCCATGGCCAATGGGTTATTATTAGAATATTTTAAATTGCCTATTTTTCCTCCAGAATTCAGAGTTTAAAATATTTTAAATATATTTGTTGGGGAGGTGTCAGCTGTTGAAGGGCATTTCCTCATTGGACTTGTCTGTTCTTTGACTTACTTAAACGTGGCCTCAAAATTATAAAATATTACTTCCCCTCCTTCTGTTTGCCCTTATTACTATTGCTTTGGGAGCAACATGCAGACACACGGTCAACCAGCCAGCTGGCCTCTTGGAGGAATCGATGCAGAGGTGGAGAAAGACGGGAGATAGGAACAACAAGAACAGTTTCGAGGTGCTGATTTCTGAGGGCGAATTTTCAAGCAGAAAGCTCCCTAGTGGTGGCTTTGGTCCCCTAAGTTGTCTTCCTTTGCCACTCCTCCCGTGGTATGTCATCTGCCAGCAACCTGTACCGTTCAGTTCATCTGTTGTCTCCCACTGAACTATAAGCTCCTGAGGGTGGACCATGTACTTCCTTTTTCAAAGTGAAATCCACGATACTTGATGCATTGTCAAGCAAAAACAGATTCTCAGTAAATACTTGTTGAATACGTGAAAGAACGATTTTTCGAAACCACTCTCATTTTAACTTTAGGACTGCAGTTACGTTCCATCAAATCAGTCATTCATTTGAATTAGCAACCATGATCCTGTAAAAATATAAGCATTTTTGATAAGATCAGGGGCTCTCAGATTAATGGGAATGACTTAATTTAGGTGTCCCTCTTGTCAACATCTAATTAGAATTAGCTTCACTGAAGAAACGTGAGTTTAAATTGAGGGTGGAGGGTACAGGGGAGAGTTTGGAAAGAAGGAAAGTCAATAGTTTGGGGGATAGAGTATACTTTGGGTTGTAGAGTGGTCCACTGGGAGAAGAGGGAACAAAAGGCATCACAATGGCAATAGAAGCCACTGGAGGGAAGAGAGATGGGTAAATAGAAGTCTAAAGGATGCAGGAGAAAAGGCAAGGGTGCCCAGGAATTAGCTTCAAATCTTTCTCTTCCTTTCCTTGCTAAAAATTTTCTTATTCCCAAGGCTCATATTTCAGGCCATACCATTAGTATTATATTTCAGACATATTGTGGGTGAAACAAGTTGTAGTGGGTTGATCCAGGGGCCTATTACCATTTGTTAAAGTCTCCTATGGGGAAAAGGCAAGGGTAACATTTTAGAATTTTGAGAAATCTTAGAAATCTTCCAACTCAATGGGTTTTTAACTTAGATTCAGAAACCTTTTTTAAAAAGGAAATCTTACTCTGAGGTGAGATGTGTCACACAGATGCAAGTTGGGGTGATCACCCTACCCACTCAGCACTTCTTCCTTTTCTCCCTTTCCTCCAAGGTGGTCTGGCCTCTGCGAAGAGGTTGGGCTTGGGCTTTGCAGTGCAGTTTGCAGTCAGTGATCTAAACACTTATGCTTGTTTACTGGTGAAGGAAATCCAGTGACATTTAGAAACTTGGCAAAATGAATTAAGAGCAGGCCAAATCTGGTCACCAGTGCTACGCGCTTGCCGTGCCACCAAGATTCTCTGGCAGTAACAGCATCTGGCAGAGTGTCTGACACAGAAAAGAAAATAAATAGAGGTTGTGCAATGAGTGAAAAAAGTGAATGAATGTGCTCTGAACTCGAGATTAAATGGGTATCCAAGTATGTGGTGTTCTGACTCTTTTTGAAAATTGTTTGAGAATCGCCTGTACTCGGGAAACAAACAGAGAACTGATCAAAAGTGGTGTTTCATCATTTTCTGAGGACACCTTTCTCTCTAGTCAAGATCTCTCCTTCCACTGTGAGAAACTCTCCTTCCCTGAGGGTAGGGAGCATGCCTGTTTCGTTCACCATCAATACCTACTAGGCCCAGTGCCTAACAGTGTGTGGGACAAACCAGATGCTCAGCACATATTTGTTGAACACACTGTTTACTAGATCCCTCCATATGTATGACAACTGAGTAATGAATGTACTTGAAACTAAACCCATTTCCTTCAGTGTTTCTGGTATCGGTTAAAGGCATCATTATGTACACACTCTTCATTGCTGGAATAAATCTGAGAGTCAGTTTTATCTAATCTCCTTTGCTTCCCTCCTGTGACCACACGATTGTCAAAGTCTGATAATTTTACCGTCTATGTATTTCTTAAATTTTTCCAATTCTTTCTGGCCCCTACGTTACCCCCGAAGCGTACTACTTTAGTATTTCTTTTCTGGACCACTTGTTTTTACAGTAGCCCTTTACCAGCTCTGCTTCTCTCTGTTAGTGTCTTCTTGCTTCCTTCCTCTTCTTGCCTGATTGGTCTTTTCAAAAGCGAAATCTCACTTTGCCACCTCCTTGCTTAAAACATTAATGTCTCCCTAGTCACTAAGAGATTGTCTGAACCCCTTAATTAGCACAGCATTCAACTAACCTTTTTAGCCTCATTTCATGCCACTCTGTTTTCAGCTTCCCCTTAATTACCTGCATTTACTTAATGTACTGTCCTGTCTCATATGCATTCCCTGTTCGTTTAGTCTGTGGTGCCCTTCTGCCCCTCTTTTTAGCTTTCCAATTTCTTACTCATCTTTTAAGCCTCAGTTCAAATCTCCAATTTTTGACCTTTCCTACAGCTCTCCTGACCCCCAGCTCCACCTCAGTTAGAGTTGGAGCACATCTTTTATAACTCTTCTGAATTCTACGATAATTAGCTTCATGCTAGTGTCTCTATTGGACTATGCCCTTGGTGGCAAAGAAGCTTTCTTACTTACCTGGAAGCTATATCAAGAGTCTGTTCTTTCAGACAGAGAAGGTTTTATTTGTGGATTACTCATATTGATTAGTAAGTGATGTTCATGTAAAACTTCTAGGGAAATGCTAGAGTCTTCAACTCTAAATATAGGAGATACAGATCTTCCTTGACTTACAATGGGGTTATGTCCCATCGTAAGTTGAAAATATCATTAAATCGAAAGTGCATTTAATACATCTAACCCACTGACCATCATAGCTTAGCCTAAACTGCCTTAAACGTGCTCAGAACACCTACATTAGCATATAGTTGGGCAAAATCATCTCAGAGCCTGTTTTATACTAAAGTGTTGAATATCTCATCTAATTTATTGAATGCTGTACTGAAAGTGAAAAAAGCAAAATGGTTGTTTGGGTCCAGAATGGTTGTAAGTGTATCAGTTGTCCACCTTTCTGATCACGTGACTCACTGGGAGCTGCAGCTCACAACTTCTGCCCAGCATGATGAGAGGGTATCATGCAGTATATCGCTAGCCCAGGAAAAGATAAAACTTCAAAATTAGAAGTACAGTTTATACTAAATGCGTATTGCTTTTGCACCATCATAAAGTCAAAGAATCATAAGTTGAAACATTATAAGTTGGGGACTCTCAGTATATGAAATGATGACATTTAAAGATACTCAGGTCTAAATATGGGAAATGATATTAAAGATGTTCCAAATGTGTATTTCTTCATAGAACTTATAGTGGCAAGATGTTAATAATGACTGTAATAATTAATACATAGCATAGTCTGACTTAAGGACATTTAAACAAAAGTGTTACAATTCAACTAGTTTTGATTAAATAGCTTTAATTATTTGTCTTCTCTACAAAGCTTGGGATACTCTTTTGCCTAGTACTTACATGGTATTTATCTAGTATTTTAAATAGTAATTATATATAAATACATAATGTGTATAAATAGTTTAGATTTAGATATTTATATATAATTATAAAGTGTAGTAATATATAGTATTTGTGGAGTGTCCAGCTCAGATGTAGTGCTTTTGGGTAAAATATGAGATTATGTAAGTAACGCCATTCAATCCAGAGCAAAGATTTTCTGCAGCCAATATTAGCTGAGTCATATTATTTATTAAATGTTTACTGTTTTCCAGACAATGGAAATTCAGTGGTTAACTAAAGAGTTGCAATAGAGATAGAAATAGAATCATGGGAAGGGAGAACAAAGGGTTCTTTTCTCTTTATTTGGGTCTTCTTCAAGTTTAAGGATTTGAATTGGCTCATTAGTCATGAATGAGAAAGTTTACTTGCTTTATGTATTGCTATTAAAGGCTTTTATAATACCTACAGTACACAACACCTACCCTACAGCAACTCATTTTTCTTTTTTTTTTTAAACACTGAACTTTCCAGTCAGGGAAAATAGAAGCAAACTGTGTAAGATCTATTTACACCCTGCCAAGAGTTAGCCAAGCTTCTTAGACTTACTGCATCCGTTTTCTTTTAATTGCCGTTAGTCCCTGGGGCCCTGGTCTCTTATTCCTTCAGAATCTAGAAGTGAGAGATGTGAGCTGTCTGGCGCCCCAACTCTATTTAAATCTTCTTTGAGGAACAGCAGAAGTAGGTTGTGAAGAGCTTCCTATAATCCACTGGAGTGGTTCCTGTTTTACACGAACTCTTTTCTAGTTTTCTTTTTAAGTAACATGAGCAAAGTAACAAATGGAAGCCTTTTTTTTTTTTTCCACTTGTGTTTTTAGAGGATAAGAGGAGGTGATTTTGATCTTTACAATCTAAAAATGAACTCACCTTTCTAATATTTGAGTCTTCATGTCGTATTTCAATTTTTAACGGCCTATGAGATGCTAAGGATGTGAATGTTATGCTGTTATGTTTTGGGCCCTTTCTTCCCTGCAGTTTTGTTTAGGTGAATCTTGGATCTTGAGTAGATGTTCTTGCAGAAGTTGTGCTGACAAAGACATCTGTGCAGATCCCAGTTCAAAACAATATTTTAGTTTTGGGAATTGTTCTGAAAGAGCTTCCAGCTGACATTACATTACAGAAGTGTTTGCAGGGCTGGTACACTGCATGTAGCATTTTACATTTGCCACGTATGAACTGACAGCTGGGCTGCTTAGAAATTGTATTTAATGCTGTGAGGAGCAGCATATCAGGCAGGACATCCTAGGGTACAGATGAGCATCACTGCCCCACCCAAAAGCCCTGGATTTGTCCTGCAGCAGTTCCTTGTTTGTATGCTATTTTGTACAGATGACTCCAAGAATGGAATTATTGTTTTCATGTTTTTCTTCAAAGGATGAATGAGTTAATGATTCAGTACCTGAAGGGAACAAGAAATATATCCCTTGGTTTAATTCAATATCATTTTTTTACATATTGCTGTTATGTCTCTCTGCAAAGCATTGCTATTTCAAAATTTTTAAGAGAATAGAGTCCAAGGGTTTCTATAGGTTTTATATTAAAAACAAGTAAGCATGTTTTATTTTGGTTTGAGATAATTGGCTATATATTAGCTAAGAGAGAAAGCAAAAACTGTTATTTTTGGAGAAGGTATAAACCAAACATACTTTTCAAAATGTTATTTAAATATCAGAGGAAGAGAATATTGGGCCTGCTAGATATGTGATTTAAATATGATAATTCATGAAATATATGTTGGAGCTCTGACCAATTCAAATTAATTATTCACACACAAATGATACCAACACATTATTTTCTTAAGAGAGTGACCAAAACGAATGAATGGAAGCAAAATGCCATTTGTGATAAATCAGGGAAGATTTTTTAGATTTGAATATGAGAAGGTATGCTTCCATGCTTATTAATCATATCTTTGTTTTTAGGGCTGAAATAGGCACCTATCTGACACACAATCTTAGGTAAAATCTGAAAATAGCACTTACAAAACCTTCTGAGTATCCTGATTTTGATTGGATTTTGTTTACTGATTTAAATGTATCTTCTTTAAGAGCATTTGAAGTAAATATCCCCACATATATTTTAGTTGCTATAATTTACTGTAAAGTTTTATTATTTATGGATATTTTATATGTTTAATTGATTTGATATATTATTTTTAATTTAGTAATAATTATAAATTCTGTCATATGGCTTTGTGTTTAACATCCTCTTGACTAGTAATGTGGCTTGTGCTCAGAATTAGATGTCCTCATTTTCTTTGCCTTATATTTTAGTGGGAAATTATATTACAACTAAATTTGGTAGGCCAGACCAATAACGTTTCCCCCAAAAGGCAAAGTTCTATTTTTGCTTTAACATTCGTATAAAATATAGGCCAAATGCCATTTTTTTCTTTCTGAAACTATCTAAAGTATAAATAATTTGAAAATCAAAAAATAGGATAATTTTAAGGAGTGCTTTTTATCAAAGAAATGTGCCTTTCTGCTAATGCTAAACATAATAGTGAAAGTGCTGATGAGATGTTGATATTTAGAAAAGTGGGAAAATGGACTTTGGATGAGAATTAACTAATTTATACTTGCAATGGTTATTCACTGGCAACTATTATATGCATGGTGCTAGGCAATGAAGGTGCAGTGATGAATAGGATACAAACCCTTCAAAGAGAGTACAGAGAAGCAGATTAGATAAATATGTAAAATATTCTCAGGAGGGTAGGAAAAGAACTCAGGAAGGAATTCACATTTGGTCTGTAGTCACATATGAGAGACACCTAGTGTAGGTTTGAAGGGTGAGTCAAGAGGGACTTCCTGGAGACGGTGACACCACTCCTGAGTTCAGAAGGGTAAGTGAGAGTTGGGGAAGACAGGAGGACAGGTATTCCTGGCAGTGAGGGTCAGTTTAATCAATGCCCTATGGAGACAGAGAGGATGACGCTTGGAAAAAAGGCCACAGTTCAGCGTGGCTGGAGGAGATTGTAGAAGAAGGAATAGAGAGGTGCGACTGATTTTTCTTTAGGTGTTTTACCAGCAAAGGATTTGTTTTTAGATAGTCTGTCAGTGTTGTATTCCACATAGATGCAGTGTTGATTAAAAAGGGGGAAAGTCGATCTAGTTATGGGAGCCATTGTTCCTCTGAAAGTTGGAACAGCTCTGGAAACCTCAAGGGCTCTTTACCTGTGGTCAAAGTTAAATCTGTGCAATGGCAGGATTCTCTCCTGGGTACTCTGCACCATAGGGACCTTGTTTACACTCCGGGTTAAATTCTTTTGCTTTCTTCTGCACATAAGAATTCAGAAGGCTGGTGGAAAAACTTAGCTCTTTTTCATTCTTATGAAATGTATTTTCCCAGAGGTAGAATCGAGCTGTGCTTCACTTTGCAAGTTTAGAAAAAAGCTTTTATATGCTCTGAAGGTCCTGCCTTCTCATTATTGGAATGAATGGACCAAAAGATATCCTCTTTGGCTTTGTGTTTTTAAGACTTTCTTACATCATTATCATTTACTTTGCTACTTCCCTACCGTTTATCATCCCAAAATACAATAAGGAGGGAAAAAAACCTGTAAAATACCTCCAAGTACCTGAATATCCCCATGGAAGCTGGAACTGAAGATTGTTACTTTCTGTTTCAGCCTTGGTCATCTCAGGAAGCTCTATAAAGAACTGAAACTTTAAAAAAAAATGGAACATTTAGAAAGAACAAACCGTTGTGGCAGTAGTAAGGATAAGGTGGGTTTTCACAGTTGCTTAACACATCTTTTTTAAGCCGTCTCTCAGGAAATGCACAGCTTTAACCTCCAGCTGCTGGACACATGGATGAATACCTACACATTGATGCCCTTACACCCTCCTCCCTCCATTTCCTAGCAGGCATCCAGCGTGTATTACTGCCCTGCTGGTTATTGTTATTTCAATCATACCAAAGATGCTTACACTCTCCTGTCAGCTCCACGAATCACACCTTCATCCTTGTTTATACTTTACTGCCAGTGAGAAAAAGGATTATTGGAATGGACTCACTGTAAAAAGCATCTTGCTGAGCTTTGTAGTTTTCTTGGCTCTTAGGTGATTAAAATAAAAGGATGGGCTTTCCTGGTGGCGCAGTGGTTGAGAGTCCGCCTGCCAATGCAGGGGACACGGGTTCGTGCCCCGGTCCGGGAGGATCCCACATGCCGCGGAGCAGCTGGGCCCGTGAGCCATGGCCGCTGAGCCTGCGCGTCAAAAAGAGGAAATTGAGGTGAAATTTCCTGGATAAACTGGGTAGGATGATAATCATATGTGGTCTCTGGGTATTCTAAAATGTGGGAATAATGACCAGGGTGGAGGTAATTCTCTAGTTCCATCTAAGAAAATCCAAGGAAAAAGAATATAGTTAGTATCTATAAATCTATCTTTGAAAACCCAAAAGGAGTGACCATATGAAATTTGGTTGATTGTTGCCAATATTAGTAAACAGAATTCTCATGAAATCTATAAACAGCATTAAAAACTAATAGAAGGTCTCAGCTAGCTTTAAACTTATCATCTGTAAGTTTGCAACATTTAGAAATTAAAACTGTTATTCAGGGTTTTAGAATCTGTTCAAGTATAATTGTTGTTTTTATACATAGATTGGAAAATCTTATTCAAATTGTATTCATGTGCATAAGAATAAAGGAGATTACGGTACTGAGGATTTCCTCAAATTTTTTTCAAAACTTTTGACACATTCTCAAAAATAAAAACCAGTGTTTTAAACACACCGTGCAGGATCTGAATTTAATGTAGTCTATCCATTTTCTGACTATAAAATTTGCTAGATAGCACTATTAAAAGGAAACATGCAACCATCATTTTTTATTCTTATTTAGTTAAACAATTGTTCAGTTAATAGAAAAAAATCTGTTGATTTTTGAAAAAGAATCCCTTTTACTTACTGAAACACCTTTGTTATCCTAAAAATAAGTTTTGTAGTATTTTTATTTATTTTATCAGCCTACATTTTTTTTTAACCTTTGCACTATTCTTCTTCAAATATTATTTCAAAGCATAGCGATTGTTTAGGAACCACCAGGGTGAAGCATATTTGTGGTTAATTCAAAAGTTTTAATGAGAAGCTGCACATCTTAGGTTAAAACATTAAGATATTTTTGTTTCTACCGATTTTTTTCCTGTCAACACTTGATTATACCCTTTGATAATTTTTAGTTATATAAATGCTAGCATCTTCTACCTTATCCTATAGATTATTACAAATAGATTAGAATAAATTCATACAGGCATTTTGAGTCAGAGAACTCAAGGCTCAAGATTTGGTTATGCCCCTTTCTACCTTTAGTAATTGTGAAAGTTAATTTAATTTCTCTAAACCTTCTTTCTCTAAACATTCTTCTCATTTGTGTAAAATATTAATTATTATATCACAGAATTCTTGAGAGGATTAAATGAGAGTAAACAATATAGTTAGTTATTATTACTTTTTAATGTTTAATATTAAGTTTAAATGTTTAATATTTTATTACTTTTATTGTATAGTAGTGTTTGATTATTTCTATTTAATTATCTATAATGTTTAATTTTTACTTCATTTAATATAATAACAATGCATTATATTTCTGAACATCCTGATTATGCTAGAAACATGTCTATATTCTTGTTCAGAAAACAAGTGAAAATATATTTTAAAATTCATGATGGAGGAATATGCAAAAATGCAGTGACCATCAAAACATTTAGTAAGCCGTAGTGAGTATGCCATTTAGTATTGTTTTATAAAAGCATTCCTGGTGGTTTTGGGCATCTCTTGAAACATCAGGTGATCAAAGGTAAGTGAAATGCACATGATTTTAAAGTAAAGGTGATTTCTGGTGAGACATTACCACCAGAGGAATGATGAGAGAAAAGCCAGGAGGCTCATTAAGAGAGAGTGAGGATTGCTTGACAAGTTTTTGCACAAATGTGGCGAATGAAACAAATCTGGGGTCTTATTCCAAATGCCTGTTAGGAAATTATTTACATTAATGAGATGCTACGGAAAATCTCTAAAATTAAGAAAAGATAGGAAGGAGAAGAAATGCGCTTCATAAGGAAAAAGTTGAAACTACTAGAGCATTTCAGTAAAATTGAAAGTGGAAAACATGGATCTGTTATTTACCTCTAACTATGAGTGAAGGTGATAAATTAACTAAAGTATTGTATGTAAAATACCTAGGTCATTTCCTGGCGTTAATAAGTACTCAGCGAAGATTAGCTACGTTACTGCTACTCCTACTCCTGTTTCAGCTTCTACTTCTGCCAAACTGGTTTAGTGTTAGGCTCAGATGAGGAGGGAAAATCTGTCCTGTATAATTTATTGACTGCTTGCTGTGTACTAGAGTCTGCGTTAAATGCTTTTTATGCACCATCTCATGTAATATACACAGTAGCCCTGTGAGGTCGGGTCTATTATTGTCTCCTTTGTGTAGATGAACAAACTGAGGCTTAGTCTGAGTTGCCCAAGATGAGAACTGGTATTTGCACCCAGTCAGCCTGGCTACGAATCACCATTGGGGTCCGACTTCATGCTTTCTCACAGCGAGGGATTTCAAATGAGAGAGACGGCAGGTCTGTTTTATTCACTCCTGTATCTGTGGGGCTTAGATGCATGCCCGGTACATATTAGGCATTTAATAAATATTTGTTGAACGAATGAAAAGTACCTTTTCAGGGATAATTAGGCTGAAACGCTCATTTAGAATAATGGGCGGGTTCTTTTTCTTTAGAAGGAGCTGGTGGTTTCTTTTGAGAAAATCAGGAATTTCTGGGACCATAAGCCATGAAATAGTCCAGAAAATGAACAACGGCATCTGCGAAGGCAGCTCAGATGAAGTAGAGGAAAAATTGCAGAATATGGCCAAGGCAACTTCACCCCTGAGGTAAAGTTCAATCCTTTAATGCTGAGCTCCCAGATATCAACAAAATACTGAGAGCAGGTTTGGGGTGGTCACAAAATATCACTAACTGGACAGTGGTGACAGCCCTATTCGAGGATGGAATAGGCCAGAGGAACATCTAAACCTGGCAGGAATGGAATCAGGACAGGGAACTCGTGGCTTCCTAAAGAGAATCAGCCCAGCAGAGGGGTATCAGTCTTTAGTTCTTTTGTCATAAGAACACCCTGTACTTATTTCTGTGTTTTTGTAGTTTTGCCCTTAAATGCCTAGTAAAGTTCTCTAAAAAATTTCGACATTGGCTTAGCTCAACTAAGTAGAGAAGCGTCTCAGCCACACCTAGACAGATGTGGTCTGGAGCATTGGAATGCTCCAGAGGGAGGGGGCAGCAGCTGTTGAGTTGGGAAATAGGGTGGAGGGAGGGGCTGCAGGGCAGAGACTTACGAACAAGGTGGGGGTAGTTGAGGTTGGGTAAATGTCCATGATCTCCCTCTAGGGTGTTCTCCAGCCATGAGGCTCTGTGGTCATGGGACATAGATTTTTTTCTGGGCTAAGTCAACCCAAATGTAGAAAACTTCATTTTCTTGTACCCTGAGAAATGCTTTCAAAGTTTCTCTGGGTCTACTTGAAGGTCACCAGTATACGGGAAAGAGCCTGGGACTGTTTTGTTAACTCCCCCTTTCCACATGTCTAATCTTTATGCTGATTCAAATGATTGCACAAACTCCTCACAGAACACTTTGGCTGTTTACATGACACCAAAGAATTGTTTTGACAGAAAACCTCCTAATATAGCAAAAGGGTTGTTACTGGTTCAAAACAAGGGTGTTCGTGCAGTGTTATCATGTGTGCCAAAGTGCACCGTAGTTCAGTGCTGATGTTTGCCCATGGAGTTCCCAGGGTTCGTTGCTGCAGTGATTAGGATGGCGTGAGCCAGAGACGTGTTGGGAACAGTAAAGCTTTGCTCTGTGTAAAGTTGCTGATTCTATGCTTATTGTATTACACATCTAGCAGAGTTGTATGCTTGTTTGTTTTCTCTTTTGTAGAAAATCTTTCTAAACTTAGAGGTAATGTGGGTCTAACACTGCTTCCCACTAGTGGAGAATCACTTCTTTAATCCAATGTTTTTCAATACTTGCAGTGATTCTGGAATTGATCAAAAAAGTTTATTTTAAAAAATTCATAAACAATGTTTAAACTTTGCTCTGTCATTGAACATTACAAGGAATTCCGTTTCATTTTTTGGTATTATAAAGATCTATTTCCACTGCAAAACGGGATTAGGTGGGTGTGTGGGGACCATGTGGTATTTTTACTGCCTTAAATGGTCTGGAGTGAGGAAAAGTTTTGAGAGTCGATTCTTGGAACCAATTTGTAGTTCTTATGAGGATATATGATAAAAGATCTGTGAGGGTTTTTCTTTTTTAAATCATGGAACCAGGTATCCATATTCTTCAAATTTCGGACCTGCATGTTGGTAGCCAAGGATAAGGCAGTGAAGGAGAGAGCAAGTGGTAGGACAAATGTATACAACTTTTCTTACTGAAGGTAAGCTTAACCCAATAAACAGCTGGTTTGCAGAGTTCAACACACTTATGATTGCAGGTGGTTATCTCTGCTTACTGCAGCCAGTGAAATCAGTGAAAAGAGTGGTCCTACCAATGGGTCTGAAGAATGAGTGGCATTTTCTGGGACAGTGACAGAAAAATGGCGTGAAGTGGAAAGCATGGGGAGTATTGAAGATAAAGTCTTTTCTTCTGTTTAGAAACAATTTATATTAGGCAAACACAGAAGAAATTTCTTTGAACTTTCGATCTCCTCTTACTGGTTAGTATCGAGGGAGGCAACTTACTTTTTCTGAAATTTCAGAAATTTCAACAGGGACACATCATCAATAATCTCTCTTTCCTGCCCTACTTGTTTCCACAACCTCGGTTGTTGACTCTTGAGCCTGTTTGATACAAAAGACTTTGTAGCATGTAGAAATGGCAGGCAGTGGACTCCCTGCCCTCAGAGAGCTGTACATCTAAGAGGGATAAGACAGACACATATCAAAACACTCAAAACACAGGGTGCAGCATGCTCAGTGCTAGAGGACAGGTGTGCATTGCTGAGGCGCGCAGGGAGCCAGGTGCAGAAAGGGGGCTTGCTGTTTGGGAGCTGGGGCAAGACGAGGCAAAGGCTCCCTGAAAGAAATACCACTTGAACTTGGCAAGGAAGGGCGGATGTGATGTTGTTAGCAGGCACAGATGGAGGCAGAGCATGTTTCAGGCAAAGGGATTGCATGGCCAGAGAAGCGGAGTGCTTGTCCTGGGGAGTGGGGAAGGCCGGCTCCAGGGCGACTGAGGTTAGGGGATTTGTCAGAGGTGAGGCTGGGCTTGTTCATCCGCACTGTTCTTGGAGGTTCTTGAGCCAGGCTGAGGAATTTAAACTTTATGCGATCTAGGAGAGTAATTGTCAGAAATGTTGGGGAGGGAATCTCTCCAAGGGGTAGGTGATTATTCTAAATGACTTCTCTGACACCTTCTAACAGTATCACCCTCTTGAGTCAATCATATTGTTCTAATGAAACATTTCAGATTGAAGGTCCAAAAATTATATCAAGCCAAAGCGGTTCCCAGGTGCTTCATATTATACGCTCAGCCATGTGCTTCTGTGGGATTTAACAAGGAAAGTGGTGTAAAAGGCAGAGAATTGCCATGTTTGTTTTTCAGTTAACTTTAGAAGATGTAGCAGTGGTGGAAAATAAATAGGAAAGAATGCTGAGTGTAGTCAATGGCTCTTGTTCAGTTTCACTCATTAATTGTGTCATGAAGAATAAATAACCAAAAGTTGAACTTAATATCATGGAGGTAAAAGAATAATGTGTGTGTGTGTGTGTGTGTGTGTGTGTGTATGTGTGTTTTAAGAAAGAATAAGCTGAGAAACTAAAAAGGGATAATGTTAGTTTTTAGAAATATTTTAATTGGTAAATTTAAAAAACAAGTTAAGTTTAAGCCAGCTAACAACATTGGTAATTAATAGTCATAGGGGCAATAAAACATCCAAAATTTGTCAAGGAAATGAAGAATAAGTGCAATATAAATAAAGATACTCTGTAGTGTGAGTGTGTGTGTATGTGTGTGTGTGAGAGAGTGTGCATGTGTGCACAAATTAATCTCTGTTCAGTCTCTTCCCAGAATGCTCAGCTGAGTGTGTAAATAGGATTTAGAGTTCTTGCTGTGAATTTGTGTCTTACAGTGGAGATGGAAATATAAGTTAATGAGTTCAACTTTTCTAAGAAATCAACAGCAAAATTTCTGTTTCCTTTAACTCTATAATTTCCTTCAAGATAAAATAAAATTCGAGTTTGTCTGAGAATCAGAGAAGTGAGCGATTTTTGTCATCTCTCTCCCGTTCGATGTTGTATGAAATACGGAGCATTTTAATTAAGAGGGAAAAGCTCAGCGTGTTGATTTTCTTGATATATGCAGAAACACTCAATTCAAATTTACTCCTGAAATTTTAGGTAACCTTTGCCTTTTGACAACAACAACAAAATCTTAGCATTTACTTGGAGTTTTTCTTCCGATGAACTCCACAAAGTTAGATGATAATCAGCGGTGGGGATTATGAGTCCAAGCGCCGGTCCATAGTTGATCCTTCTCCACTTCTTATTTTCAAGTCTTATTTGCACTATGGTTGTGGGAGAGTGGAAAAGGAACCAGAAGGGAAAATAACATAGGTTAGGAGGGAGGGATTTAGGATTACAGAGTAAGAGATCTTTTCCATTTGTGGCAAAATGAGTTTTGCTAACTTTAGAAGATATTTTGAAACCAATAAGAAAAACTTGTGCTCAAGATTTGAAAATCTTCATAGAAACTAGATATCTTCCCCAGCTTGACTGTGGCGAAATGTATACAAAACTGTGATGTCTAGTTTCTCAACCAACGTTGTGCTGTGGGGTCTAGTTTCCTCTCTAAAAGGAAAAGATTTTTAAAAACAATTCTTGAAGAGGAACCAAAGCATCAGTAAATCTGAATAGTTATGACAGAATAACTCCTGAGTGTGTCTATTTATAGGAACCACATATATCAGGGTTTTTTTTCCATTTAATTTCACAGTGTTTCTCAGATTCTTGATCACGACATCTCTTGAAATTCGGATTTTTCATCAGTGATATTACATTACAGGTGCTTAAAAAATCTCATACAAAACATATTTCATCTTTTCATAATTAAATTAGTATTAGCCATAGGTTGTCAAATTGAGAGAAATCTAGAAAACAGGTGATTTTCTTTAAAATGCAAATTCAGTCAAGGATGTGAAGATGACCTCAAAAGTTGTTTGAGTCCTACTGAATATAAGAAGATTGAATTCTGCGGAGATAAAACGACATTAGCAACATTGTGATTAAAACTCTTTAATTTGGGCTTCCCTGGTGGCGCAGTGGTTGAGAGTCCGCCTGCCAATGCAGGGGACACGGGTTCGTGCCCCGGTCAGGGAAGATCCCACATGCCGTGGAGCGGCTGGGCCCGTGAGCCATGGCCGCTGAGCCTGCACGTCCGGAGCCTGTGCTCCGCAACGGGAGAGGCCACAACAGTGAGAGGCCCGCGTACCACAAAAAAAAACAAACAAAAAAACTCTTTAATTTGTATGACTAAAATAAGGAAGAGAGAGAGACAGAGATTAAATGACTTCTCCAATGCATACAGATAGTAGTGTCAGAACTGGGACTGTATCAAGCTTTCCTGGGTTACCATTATTTCTATTACATTGTATTCAAATCCAACTCTATAATTTGCTTTTTGCCCATGAAATTCATTCTCTGTTTCTTCCAGAGTAAAACAATTTTGAGTTGGGCATATGACTACCTAACTAGTAGTGATATTTTTCTTACCCACCTATGCATCCAGGTATGACCATGTGAGTAGGTTTTTGCCAATCATAGAAATGATGTTTGCAGTGCCTGCATCATTGCCTAGAATATTGCTTCCTCTCCATGGGGGCTGGAATGGAGATCTGGTGACCCAGCTTCAACTAGGAATTCAAGGACAAGGCCATAGCAGAGCAATAAAGTCGAAGGGAGCTGGGTGACTGCATGACTTTTTGGAGCAAAGCCACTCTCTGACCCATAACTGTTGCCTACCTCTATTACAGTGGTTAAAATATATTCTATAAAGCATTAGCATGTTTTCCTTTCTCTTCCTTGGGTTAGCATCAGTGGAAGAATGTATGCCACTTAACATAATGCCACCAAACACCTTGGGGTGGGAGGAGCTTAAAGCAGCCTCAGTAACATTGCTGTAGCAGATACTACCTAAATCAACCTTGCCTTTTTGGCACGATGCATCGGAGAATATGGGTAGTGAAGATATTTAGAGTGGGGTCGAGCAAGAAAGAATTTGGCAAAGGGTTAAAAGTAAGTTAGAATTACTGCTTAATGAGTTATAAATGCATTTCTTACAAAATATTGACTATAAGATATGTAAGTATAAATATTTGGAAAATATCACCTAAGCATCACTTATAGTTTACATCATTATCATTCATGGTCCTATCTCACATCAAAACAGAAGACTGGAATTATATTATTTCCCCAGTTTAAAAATGTTTTTGAATTTTTATTTACATCTTAAAGAATTTTTGAAAATATACATTTATAATATTTAACTTTATAAATGCTCTTTCTGGGCTTCCCTGGTGGCACAGTGGTTAAGAATCCGCCTACCAATGCAGGGCACATGGGTTCGAGCCCTGGTTCGGGAAGGTCCCACATGACGCGGAGCAGCTAAGCCCGTGGGCCACAACTATTGAGCCTGCGCTCTGGAGCCCACGGGCCACAATTTCTGAAGCCCGCGTGCCCAGAGCCTGTGCTCTGCAACAAGAGAAGCCACCGCAATGAGAAGCCCGCGCACTGCAACAAAGAGTAGCACCCGCTCACCGCAACTAGAGAAAGCCCGCGTGCAGCAACGAAGACCCAACACAGCCATAAATAAATAAATAAATAAATACTCTTTCCCGCCTCTTAGATTTTAAAATAAATATATATATATTTTAAAAGGGCATAAACATTTAAAAAACTTTGCAAATTGCCCATTGCATCAATAAATGCTGGCTTGAGTCGAGTTTAAGTAGAATACTTTTTCTGGGAATGATAGAATTCCCAAAGAAAATCTTTGGATAACTATAGTGCTCAATTCTAGGCAAACTCCTTTAACGTGCTCATAGACGTTTGGATAATTTAATCCTTCAGTGAGCTGTCCTTACCCCCAATAGTTAATTAAAGCTAAAATGGTTGAAAGTCTTTCTGATTTATTAATTGCACTGCATACTTTTCACAGCTCAATTTGTTTTTATTGCCAAAGCAAATTATTTTGTCTTTTTTCTGCTAATGTTTTTCAGTTTCAAATCACCCTGTCATCTTCCACACATTAGAGAGGACTATAAGATGAACTCTGGCCTTTTCTGGGTCTCATGCTATTTTGAAATGGCTCTCAATAGGCGTTTTGATTTTCTCTCAGAATTGACAGCAAACTTCAGTCACAGCATGGGGAGACTAAACAGAGGGTTTCTTCCCAACACATGTAGAGGATGTTTCCTTTTTATCGTATTGTCTAATTCTAAACTTCCTTAGTTTTTATTGATGCCACTGCCTTAGGCCTGCTGACTGGTCTTTAAAGTCAGGGAGCTATTCTTATCTCTGCTACTAGTATTAGCCAGTGAATCACTGCAAAATCTGGGGATCCAAATTTCTTAGGCACCTGTAATGAAAAAAAGTAAGATCCCTTCATTTAGGGGATTAAAGCAATAAGACGACAGCTAATTAGAATTCTGAGAGTTACAACTTTTCAGAACACCATTAAGAATAAAATGCAAAGTATAGGCATGATTATACTTGAAATTTTTAGGCTGTCGTTAGCATTGATGACCTATAAAATATTGTGTGGGTATCATAATGCTGGGCTTATAGAATGCATTCAGCTGAGGTTTGGTGATTAATAGGCAATTTCTTATTTATCTAGAATATTTAGATGCCATTTTGTATGAATTCAGGCAGTCCATGAGTTTTGTATCTCTATGTGTGAATATACATATATCAAATTATTCTAATTATTAAATTTTAAATGCCCATTATATGCTGGGACATTTTGCCAGGTGCTTGCATTTTAACAAATATAGATGTTTAGTGATTTATATACAAAACATGTTACTGTTTGAAACTTTCTTTTTCCATTCAGCTATTTTAGCATTGTGTAGGGTAAGTCTGTTAGGTACTTGGAAAAAAAAAAAACGCGGCTGCAATGAAAGTAGTTTAGACACCATGTTATTTACAAGCACCAAAGGACTTACTCTATTTTGAGCAAAGCATGGTCTTTTGCCTTAAAGAGAATATAACCAAATTATGGGTTTATTGAATTACTTATGCCTTATCTACCTTCCAAAAGATATTTAGGGCAGAGCGGTCACATTGGTCTATGGATGCAGGTGAGGGAGAGGATAAAGGATAGAAGGATAAAAGGTGGAACAAATAGAATTGGACACAGAGTAAGTAAGCAAACACTTTAGAAGCTGAAGTGTACTCTAGAAATACGAAGGTTGAAGCCACCACATCTGGTCAGAGAAATTACAGCATCTTCATGGTTGAGAAGCCAAGTGAAGGATCACCCTGGAAGGATATCTTTCTCCCAGGAAGAGATGGCACATGGAATCAGTAGAAGTGTAAAAAAAAAGTGCTGGGCTTCCCTGGTGGCGCAGTGGTTGAGAGTCTGCCTGCCGATGCAGGGCACACGGGTTCGTGCCCCGGTCGGGGAAGATCCCACATGCCGTGGAGCAGCTGGGCCTGTGAGCCATGGCCGCTGAGCCTGTGCATCCGGAACCTGTGCTCTGCAACGGGAGAGGCCACAACAGTGAGAGGCCCGCGTACCACAAAAAAAAAAAAAGAAAAAGTGCTAATGCTGTTAAGTGCAGTCAGCATGCAGTGCCTATTTTGTGGGAAGGGAAAACATTATCAAAGGTATAGTTCTGGGAAATTGTGATGTGTATTTGACAAATAAGAGTTAGTTTAGGATCGTGGACTGTAGTGTAGACATAGGGGTGGGATGAGGGACTCTGAGGCCATGAGCTGCTCCACGGCCGTATTGTAGAAGGCCTTGCACTTCCAGCTGAGGAGGTTATAATTACTTCAGTAGGCAGTGAGAATCCACTGAAGGCATAAGATTAGAAACATGCAGTAAAAGTGCATTTGGAAGGATTAATTTAGCTGTGTTCTCTAAGATGGGTTGAAGTATGAAGGAAGTGAAAGTGGGTCACCAGTTTGGAACTTACTGTGGGTAATACAGGTAACAAGTAGATAATGCAAGATTGTGGCTGACCTACCTCTGATTTTCATTGCCAGTAAGTTGATTTAGTAAACTTGACCATAATGAATATTTAGAAACCCTTAATCTAGGGGCTTTTTATGTCCTTCTGTTGTGCACTTGAAAAATAAAAATCTTCTTATAGGGAGTTTTGAAACAAATTTTCAGTTGCTTTGATTCATGTGGACTGAAGTTATTCTGGAATAGCAGAATCATTCTGCTTAAGAACCCACAGCATGAGATAATGCTTTAGACCGTGCTTAAGGATAAAATGTGTAGGCACGGTTTAAAAACATTAAAAGCCCAATGTGATAATCAGTTCTTTAAAGCTTGGGTGATCACTTTTTGAAGTATGTTAACGAATTATTTTTTGGTATTCTGTGGTATCTATTACACGGCCAACTTGAATACTGTTTTTTTATTATTATTATTTTCTATTTTAAATCAGTGAGAAAAGTACTCTTGATTATATTTACTCTTAAAAACACATTATTAATATTAGTAATGTCACATGCAGTGTGTTAGGCAGAGGGCTATTTTGGAATTCTCTATGAAATAAAGCATCCAAAGCTTTTTATGAATTGTCTATCTTCTTTCAACTTCTTCTATCTTGACTTTCATTCTCTGTGTAGACCTTATGCCTCAGGCAACTCATACTATATTTGTACTTTAATGCTTCTCCCTTGTTTCAAGCTGTTGTTACCCCTGGAGTGTTCTTTTTTTTTTTCTCTCTCTCAATTTCTGCTTCTTTAAGTACCATTTAAAATACTATAGAAGTCAGCAAAATAATTTTTTAAATAACCTCATATATTTATATCAATAGTTCTTAAGAATTGTTTAAACATTTTCATATCAATTATCGCATTTGAATTTTTATAATAAAAGATTCCAAATATTATGTTTACACAAGAGTAATTTAAAATGAAGTTGTGCTCAAATGAGCTTTGAACCTGCTTAAGTCTTCGAATGAATTAGGGGTTTTTTCTAGTATCTTAGATACCTCCCATTTCTCCTGCCTCTGAACTTTAGGTATAAGATGTAAATTTCTTTTAAGAATGGAGTCTTTCACTTTCTCCCCCAATGTCTCCTTTACATTGTGAGCCTTTTAATGCCTACAGCTTAGACTAATTACAAAAATAGTTTGATTGAATTAGTAACTGTGAGGTAACTTTACAATTTGGTGAAATAGCTACTATATTTACTGATTGATATCAACTATATGGTGGCAGATGACTGAGTTTCTAACAGAGTTTTTCTACTTTTCCACAACTTGTTTTAACATCCCATATACAAAGTCTTACAAAGCTGCTCTCAGTTGCTTGATAAGGTGGATGTGACAACAAAACCCTTAAAGATCCATTACAGTATTGGTAAATGAAAAAGGTTAAAGAACTACAGTAGTTGATTAAAGGGCTAAATGAAATTATTTATAAATTTCTCAATTATTGAAACTGCCAATGGTGTAGATAACTTCACTAGTGTGGTGTTGCAGAAGGCATTGTAATTAGCAGTTTTAAGTTATTGTGTCATTATATTTCATATATTTGATATATCTTATTATTATACAGAGCCTATATTTAAATATTTACATTTTACAAATTATCAATGTTGTCTTTCTGGTTAGGCTGAAAAACTCCCCAGCTTAACTTAATGTTCCAGTTACTTCTTCAAATAATTATCTTATGCTGGTAGACATTTATTTTGGCAAGGTTTTGACTGCTGGTTCCAGTTCAAGTTCACGTATTAAAATTCAACATGTTTTCATTAAAGTTGATATTGAGTAATTTCTAAGTGCCTGCTTAAGTGACTAGCAGACTTTTCTTTTGATGGATTCTTCATTGTGGAACTCTGGCTGGTACTGAGGCAATTTGAATGTTTATAATAAAATTTGGGGTAATACAAATTCAGAGTTGCTTGCTTTTCATCACAAGATCTTAAAAATTTCATTTACATTTATTTTTGCTACAACTTCACGCACACATGAAACATTATTCTACAGTAGGGATGTTCCCCTGAATATAACAATAAAGACTAAGGGATCAGAGAATTTGCATTCTTTAATTAAAGAGAACAAGAAACGCAGAAGGTCAGTATTAGGAGGTCAACAAAATGTTTAGGCTAATAATAGAAAGATGGAGGAAGAGGTTAGGCAGGCTTTGGAGAAATCAGATAGTCAACCAGCAGATCCAGGACTAAAACTCAGTTCTGTCTGACTCCAAAGTCAGGCAGTTCTTTTCCTGCTGTCCTGCTTCCGTAAATAGATGTCGTGAAGCCGTGTGGTAGAGCTAAGTCAGTGAATCAGATATAATAGTGTGAAAGGCTTGTAAAACCAAATATTAAATTCTGCCCTTGGATTCAAAGATAAAACTGTGATTGAATGGATGAGATGTGGATAAACAGTAGCATACGTTAAAAACATTTGCTTAATGTAAGTTCAGTATTAGCCAACACTCTGACAAGGCGAGCTGAGACCCCTTGACCAGCATTAAAAGAAGCACAAAATTAAGAACAAATAAGATGAGAGCCCCATTTTATATTGGTTGCCTGTGCTTGAGTCCTGGTTTCTCTGTTCATCTTACGCTTCAAGGGAACTAAAATTTATTAAGGAAAAAAAAAAGCAGTTGATAGTTAAAATGCTTGGCTTATAAGGAATGATGAAAAGAATGGAAGGTGTTTAGCAGTTATGAGAAAGCCTGGCTGGTGGTGATAGATGTCATCAAAACTTGATCTTCTTGTTTTCAATGAATAGATGTATTTTGTTCAGATTTAAAATCCATAGCATGACACTCAAAACTGAAAATTATCATTTCTGCCTCTTTTACTTCTGTGTAACTTACTCTATGTCCTACATGGTGTATAACAGTTTACCTCAAAGGGCTGGTCATTTACCATGAAGAGGAAGAAAAGAATGCTGAGAACTCACTTACGCCCCCTATTTTTTTTTCCTGGAATATTGCAATACTTTAAATAGTACTCTCTAGGATCAATATTTTGGCCTCTCTTTTCCTGCAATTTCTTTCTTTCTTTAAAAAAATTTTTTTTTCAGACTTGAAAGCAATCACAGGGATCAAGAGAGGAAAGTGAAAATTAAAATTCAGCTCAATCATCTGGCCTCAAATTCTATGTGTCTCAGTCATCCAGCTTTTCCCCCTCAAACATGTCAGCGCTAAAGAAGCTCATCTTTATTTAGATCAGTGATGCTCAAATGTTTGATTCTATCTCAGGATCCCTTGAAACTTTAAAAAATTCTAGTAATTTGTTTTTTGTGAGTTATATGTCTCTATATTTACATTAGAAATTAAAAGTGAATTAAAAATATTTACCTAATAATTCATTTTAAAATAACAAACTCACTCCATGTTTACATAAATGCCATTTTAATGAAAAAATACTATATTCCTGAAAACAAAACACTTAGTAAGAAGAGTGGCAATATATTTTCCATTTTTGTAAATTTCTCCAATTCAGCTTAACAGAAGATGGCTAGATTCGTCCATCTGCTTTAGCATTCAGTCTCGTATGCTATTACACATCATATAACCCCTAGAAAATTCCACCTTAGACTTATGATAGAATGAGAGTGAAAAAGACAATTCCTTTCGACCCTTGAACAACACAGATTTGAACTGCACAGGTCCACTTATATGCGGATTTTATAAAATAAATATATTGGAAAAAAATTGGGAGATTTTTTTTTTTTTTGCTGTACGCGGGCCTCTCACTGCTGTGGCCTCTCCCGTTGCGGAGCACAGGCTCCGGACGCGCAGGCCCAGCGGCCATGGCTCACGGACCCAGCTGCTCCGCGGCACGTGGGATCCTCCCGGACCGGGGCACGAACCCGTGTCCCCTGCATCAGCAGGCAGACTCTCAACCACTGCGCCACCAGGGAAGCCCCTGGAGATTTTTGACAATTTGAAAAAACTCACATATTAATCATACAACCTGGAAATATTGGAAAAATTAAGTATGTCATAAATGCATAAAATATATGTACATATACATATAAGATACAATATATGTGTTAATTGGTTATTTGTGTTATCAGTAAGGCTTCCCGTCAACAGTAGGCTAATCCTAGTTAAGTTTCTGAGGAGTCGAAAGTTATATGAGGATTTTCAACTGAGTGGGGGTCATCACCTCTAACCTTCATGTTCAAGGGTCAACTGTAATGTCTCAGCAGTATTATGAAAATAGTTTTGACCTCCTGGCCCCCTGAAAAGGTCTCAGGGACACCTATGGGTCCACAGAACACACTACTTTGAAGAGAACTAGATATTATATGTATATTTTTTCATCTTTTAATTATCTCTTTGGTAGTTACAGATAATGTGTTCATTGTAGTCTGGATCACTGACAGTCAGTGATACTCTTCTCATCAGAGAAGCTAGTGATCAAAACTTGGATTTATCTGAGCAAGAGTTTGGCTCAAGAGTGAGGAGGCTAAATAAAAATGTGTGTGTGTGTGTGTGCACACACATGTGTGCTTACAGGTATACACTTTACATGTAAAACATGAATGTGTTCCTTGTTAACCAATGGAGAATGCAGTAATACAGACCACTCAAAAAAAAAATAGCAATGGTATCAAAGACAGTATTTGCCCCTGTCTTAGATGTTAAAATGTTAAAGACTTAGGTTATTTGACACAAAAGTAAAAATAAAATAGATTATTGCTTGAAATAGGATGGACAGCTTTTTATAATTACATAGACAACATCAGCAGGATGTAAGTCATTTAAAGATGACATTAGTGCTGAGCCAACCAAAAAAGGGAAGAAAACAAGATTTTGAATGACTTCTGCACAGCCCACGTTCTGTCATGTGTAATTGTTTAATTGCACTTTGAGGTGCAGTCCTAGGGAGAATAATACATATTATTCTGCTTCTGCCAGTGCAAGGTGCTTTGGTGTCCACCTGTGGGAAAGTATGAATGGATTTGCTATAATTAAAGCATTTGCCATTGAAAGAGCTTTCCCCTCATACTTTTATTTTACTTGAGATTTAAAACATAAACTAGCAGACTGAGTTGTCAGCTTCGCCAAGAGAATGATAAGCAAATATTGTTTAGTAAATATTTATCTGACCAAGGGTGATAACGAATTTTACTCCCTGAGAACTCTGGGAGTATTAAAATTATTGGGAAATCATTCACCTGTATCTAGGATTTGACATAACTTACAGATTTTATTTTTCAGGACAAGTCCTTTTTATTTATTTATTTATTTTGTTTATTGATCAATTTTGTTTATTGATCTCCAGCAAACTGTTGGGCAGCCTTCAAAATAATGATTTAAAAAATGAACAGGAGTGGATTACCTACAGCAGAGTGCCGTGGACTGGGGTGAATTAGACCTATTATTAGATTGATATCTAAGGGAGGGAGAGGTAGCCTGAGGAGACTAGGAGAAGAGCAGGCTGGGTGACAGTATTATAACTAGAGCATCGCAGTGGGTCACAGGCAAACAGTCCCCATCAGGGAAGTGCAGTACAGGTGAGGGACACATCACATCAGGCAGATGGAACAGAGATACAGACAGTATTGGAACAGACCATTCTGCATTGATGCAGATGGCCAGTCGACGGGCTTCTGAGAAGTGTGTCAGACAACGGGGGTTTTGGGTAGGTCTGGCCATACCTGGGTAGATGGGGAGGGGTAGTAAAATCAATGAAAAGCTCAATTACTAAAAATACCATTAAAGAGGGACACCTGCTACAAATCAGGCAAGATCCTGTACCACCTGAGTATGTAGAACAAGAGTGGTGGTTTTCATGGTGCCAAATGGCATTCTTTGGAGCTATCTCCAAAGGAATTTTGGCTCTTACGAGTGTTAATGAAATACTTTGGAGTAATTTGATATAAATCTTTCTTTTTTGAGTTTAGCCCATGGTTTGATCTTACATTCTGCAGAAGTTAGTTGAAAAACTACCATCTACCTCTGGGAAACATTTTTATGATAATATAATAAAGCCTGAACTTTGACTCATTGCTTTTTCAGAAGATGGTTCAGTGCTAGTGTTCATTATTCTTCTATGTTAGGACTTATTTATAAAATGCTTGAGAACCATTTGAAATTTTTTGGAAATGGTAGACCCCCTCTTTTTTTGGTATGCTCTTTACATTCATATGGTGACAGGCTCTTTTGATTCTTTTCATTGCCACTTACCTTTATTTCTCTTAATGCCCATGACACTCCTGTTATTAATTGTACACTTAGGGTCATGCATTAACTCATTCAAGCCACTTGGGCTCCTCCAAATATACTGGTGTTCGATTCATTAAATGACACGTTAATTGTTTTCAAACCACTAGGGCCTCATTTAATAACTTGCTGAAGCCTGCAATTAAATGGTGTCCCAGTGCCCTCAAAATGTATCCTCATTTAATGACTCAGGCGCTCTTGAAAAGGGAATTTACTAAGTGACTACAATTGTGCCAGAGTTGTGAACTGAGTTACTTTTCTGGGTTCCTTTTTTATCCTTTATCTGTGGCCCTTCCAATGTCTTGCTGAGGTACCAACTGCAAATATACATTAATGTCACTAAAAGCTTGTAATTTTGCAATTTCAAGACCTAACACATTTCTCAACCTTAATTTTAGACATCTCTAGGCTGGAAAACCATAGACCAAGACAGATCTTATACCTTGTGCTCTGAGGTGGGCTCCATCATAGTGTCAGCAGGTAACCCATATAATGAAAAGTGCTATGTATAGGCACTGGGCTAAGTCTTTAGCTCCATTTTCTCATTGAATTCTCCAAAACTATGGGTTGTAGGTCTTTATATTCACCTAGATTTTACAGATGAAGCAATTGAAGCTAGAGTAGTCCCAGAAAAGCAAGTGGTAGAGCTGGAATCCTAACAGAGCCAATAGCCATTCCATCTCCACATTTCAGGGGCCTCTGTCGTTCATTCCTTAGTGCATTCATTCATTCATTCATTCCCCCTACAATTACTAATGCTCACTCTGTGACAGATTGACAGCTTACAGGGACTCTATTATTCCAGATTTTGGGGTAACTCTGAGCTTCATCTAATGCCTTTAAACTTTATAGTCATGATGGAGCACTGTTTTTTAAATCAAGGATGGATGAGTCCCACTTTTAAAACTCAATTATGCATAAGCATATAGCATATGTTTACTTAATAAAGTTTAATGTTCTTGTACCTGTGAAACATAGATGTATATGTATATATACATAACGAATATGAGTGTATCTCTCATTTATGCTGATAATCTCCAACATATATGTGCCCTGTGTGTAGAAGTCTAAAAGACATGTAACCTCTGGAAATATTCTGCTCTGGGCCGTTCAGTTCCCCCCACCCCCCTCGCTGCTTTACTTTAGGCTTCCTTCCTTTCTGACTTTCCCACTATTTCTTTGGCAGCTGTAGGTTCAACCATTGCCCTTACTTCTTTCTCACTATTCTGCCATGCCTTCTTCTGCCCTGCCATTCTCTACACCTTCAATGGTTTCTCTCTCAAATGTTTCTCTGTCTCCGAGCCACCAGAAAATATAACTACACAGCTAAAGCACTGAGAAGATAATACAATATGCCCTATTCTCCTTTATAAAAAATATTGGGTAGTTAGTATTTCTCTTCCCTTTGTGGTAATACAGAAATGCAATATTATAGTGGTTTGTGGGTCACTCGCTCTGGATCAAAGTTTGTTATTTCTCAGCTTTCAGTTTCTCTTGTCCTGACTTAAAGTATACTCGCACCTGGTTCTTCACCCCCTTCTTCCTGCAGTTCTCATCCCCCCTTTCTAATTTCTCCTGTTTCCCTTCCACAATCTCCTGTAATTACTGTTCACATCTGTTAAATTGCCTTATAGGCTTTTGAACAGCATAGCCACAGAGTCTAAGGTGGGAAATTGTATTTTCTGAGCTCTGCTCCCTACTCCTCAAGTGCCTACTGCTTTGTTAAATGAAAACCACAGGGTCCCCACCTCTTCTTCCTGCTTAAAAGCTCCCTGCATCTTCCCTACATAGAAATTAGGCCTAATTTTAGACCCGCTGCCTTTGGAGGCTGGTCACCTCTGGGATGATTTTAAAGCCAAGTGTGATTAAGGAAATCTCTCTTTCACTTCTAGACTAATTCTATTTAGCTATTCCATTTAGTTATAACTCGTTTTTGAAGTAAAATTCAAGTCCAGTAACCCAAAGAATTGGTTTTACTTTCAAAATCTGAACAGAGTAAACACCAAATGATATTACATGGGAAACTGCTTCCTTGATTTCAAAAAAATTTGGATTTTCATTTTCACAGGATAAGTTAAGAGATCCTTACTAAAACAAAGGTATCATAGCTTTATTCTCTTGTTAGATTGTCCTCTTTTAACCAATTTGCTTGTTTACGGGGAAAAAACTCATGCAAAGAGATACTTCCTTGTTTTAGAGGAAAACAAGGAATTTTAGAAATACAGAATGTTAATACTTCAGTGCAAAGAAATTTCAAGCTACATTAATATTTACTATATAAGAGTCATATGGGGCTTCCTTGGCGGCGCAGTGGTTGAGAGTCCACCTGCCGATGCAGGGGACGCGGGTTCGTGCCCCAGTCTGGGAAGATCCCACATGCGGCGGAGCGGCTGGGCCTGTGAGCCATGGCCGCTGAGCCTGCGCGTCCGGAGTCTGTGCTCCGCAACGGGAGAGGCCACAACAGTGAGAGGCCCAGGTACCGCAAAAAAAAAAAAAAAAAGAGTCATATGCACCTGATACTTAGTAGGTACTTGATAAATATTTATTAAACAATAATAATAGCTAATACTTAAATATTTCTTTTATGTGCCAGCCACTGTCCAAAGATTCTTAGTTAATTCTCACAACCACTTAAAGAGGTATGTTCTGTTATTGTTCCTGAGTTACAGATGTAGCTCTGGGGTACTCTGAGGCTAAATGATTTAAACTTGTTCAAGGTCTCTCAACCAGTAAGGAGTTGAGATGGGATTCAAACCCAGACAGTCTGGTTCCCAAGGCTTGCTCCTGCCCCACTGTGTACACTGCCCTCCAAGGTAGATAAAGACAAGGCTTTCACATGACATTGTACACCAAAGGTGCTTGTTGAAGTAATTCTACTCATGAAAATTTCAGACGTAAACTTACAACTGTGACTGCAGTCAGAATCGCTGGATATTATGTACATAATCAGTCATATACAGGAATATCAGTTGCTAAGATTTTGTAACTCAGACTAGTCCTATTACTTCATCTTTGGTCCTAAAAGCTCAATCCTTTGGTCAGAATTTTATTTAAAGGAAAAGATAGCTTCTATAAATAAAGATTGACTTCTTATACTTTGAAATTCCTTCCACTCTCTCCCCCAACCTGCCTCCACATTTGATGGTCACTTCATGCAGCAATAAATTTTGATGTTCTCTGGTGTGCCGATACAGCAATAAGTCTCAGTATGGATTTGTTTATCTCCAAATAAAACCCTTGGTGTACAGAACAAACTAAGGCCCAAGCCAGACAGCAGGAGGAGACTTTCTTCCTGACTATGCCTTAGTTGCAATGCCCTTTGCCACTACAGTGATTCACCATTGCCATTACAAGGAGTAGGTTCATCCAAGGCAGGTCAATTCTGTGGCTGTTTAGGATCTGGGTTTATTTTAACTTACATCCTCAGGGGCTGGCTCCAACTTTCATCGGTAGGGCTGACATACATAATCATATTTTACTAATCAGTTTATACGGGCCACCAGGGGACTCCTAGGTGTGGGGAATTGATTTGATGCGGGACCTACAATGGTTATGGCTATGACAAACACCTGCTTTGCTAGGAGTTTGGTGTTTGATGAAAATTGCATATGTATCCGTATAAAAGTTTATTGTTATTCTGAATATTAAGCCCTACTGCATATTTCCAAGGCTGAACATACGTCAGAAGTGTCTAACATTTGTCATGTTTGTTGCAGGAAGCATTAAGTAACGTTTGGAGGAAAAAAAGTACCATATTCTGTTACTTCATCAGTTGAGATAGCTGAGAGCTTATAATAAAGTGATTTGTGAGCTACTTAATTTTTACATAATGACTACTAATCCTCAAAGTCCCAAATGCCTTGAGAAAGTCATATAATATAAATAAATTGAGGGAAGTACTGCTTTAGTCAAGAATGGCCGTAAAATCCATCTGAATATTCTAAGGCTTGTTTTAAACCCGGTGGAAGTTCTGTGCCAAAAGATGTGTCTATGTCCAACATAATAATGGCTTCCTTTGCAAAGAAGCAATCCTTCTGAAATAAGGGCAGTGCTTTAGAAGTGTGTATAATAAACGGTTGAAAATAATCTTAGAGACAAAACCCAAGTAAGTGAAATTTTATGATTAATAAAACAATCCTCCAAGGTCTTTTTACCATTCCATCAGCATGTCACAAGAGCAGATGGCAGCTGGGGGCTGATCAACTAGTAACACAGCCTTTCTCAGAAATGTTTCCTTTCTTGAAGCCTCATAAGTGAACTTTGAAGAGGAAACTTTAATATTCATGAATAGGATTTAGTAAATGACTTGAATGGCTGGGGAGTCAATCATGCTAACAGTGAACCCACTCCAGTGCCCAGGGGTTGGACCTGAAGGGGTTCCATTCCTGAAAGTGGGATAAAGTCAAAGAAACACACTGGTCCCAAGATCCCAGAGGGAGTCAAAGCCCAATCTTTAGAAGGAAAAACTAGCCGGGGCACAGCTACAGAGGCCGGAGGTGCAGTGGGAACTGGGACTGTGAGAAATCTTCTGGAGGAAGATAAAGGTAGATCTTAATGAGAAAAGAAATTTCCAAGGTGTCCCTGCAGTTTAAAATCCTAGGAATCCCTGGGAAACCCAAGGGTTGGTACTTTCCATTTTCTATCACAATCCTAAGGAGTTAATTTGTTCCCCTAAGTTTTCCATAGCATAGTGTAACAGCCTCCTGTGGGTCATAGAGATTCATTTGAATTAACCACTTTCCAGTTTCTGCAATTCATATGTGCCTTAGAGGGCAAAGTGAGGTGAGGAGGGTATCCATTTGTTCGTATCTCCTTGTAGATCCTCTTCATTGGATTACTTTCCTTAGCAACTAGAGGAGGTCATGAGCCTGGGGAATCATGGTCGTCTGTAGGAGGACAATGGTAGATCTCCTTCTGCAGCTGAGCACAGGACTTGTCTTGTTTAGAGATCCTCTATACTCCAGAATGGTATGAGAATACTATTTCTTTTTGTCACATCTCTTCCGTGACTCTCTTCTTTAGTATTATCAAGAGAAAATGTGCAAAGTGCTTTAGGGAACAGAAAATATAATCTATGCTTCCTATTGTATTTAAAAATTTTTAACACGTTTATTTTTTAAGAATAGGCATAGTGGGAGATTTTTTAGCGGTCATCCAGCCCATTATCAGTTTAGCAGGTGAAAGCACCGTTACCTTGAGAAATTAAATGATTGGTTAAGTCACACAGCTAGTTAGTAGCAGAGCTAGGAATAGATGTTAGGTCTCCCTAATTGGAACATGTATGATTATATATGATAAATCTTCATATATAATAATACATATGCAACAGGTAATTCATTATTAAATAATATATAATGTCATAATATGATTTTCAAGTAGAATAGCTAGCTGAGAGCTTTGTTTTTGCAAAATCAGAAATTATGCTGTCAACTACCATGCATTTCCTCTTCTGTAGTCAGCGAAACTGAAGAATACCCTCCTCCTGTAACATCAACTCATTAAAAAAATATTTTATCTTTACTACCAAAGAAGAACACTACATAATGATCTAGGGATCAATCCAAGAAGAAGATATCTTTACTACCATACCCTGAAGTTCTATTTATGATTCATTTTTAGATATAAAAATAAGTAACATTACTTTCATATTTCAGATGACTTGAAGCTTAGCCTTGAATCATTCACTCAATAAATACTAAGAATAGGGAAGACAGTTCAAACTTGACATCAAAGAAATTATCACCTTTAGTTCTGGCTATGTATATGTAACCACTTCTCTTGCTCACTTAAGAGTTTTACCGCTGTATCATATCTGGAACTATTGAAACAGGTCTTAATCTTAATTTATAATCTTGCAAGCACAACTGGTAGAAAATTAATAGCAACAATAAAATTTAGCTTTAATTAAAAACATCAACTAAAACTGACTTTAGATTAGTCTGGCATGCACAACCAGTAGCAAATTAACAGCAACAACAAAAGTCAAGTTTAACAGCAACAAGAGAAACTGACTTTAATTTAGGGATTAGTAACCATAGCCTGCAAACCTACATCCCCTCTTTTCTTTGCCTCTGTAGTCCTGACTCTTGCCTGGAACAACAGAAGATGAGGAAGTTTCCTTATCAGTCTAGGCCCAGGGCTGTCCCACAGTCAGATCACCGCAATTATCAAACCCCAAGTATTTGCTGTTTGCCATTTAACCTAGAACAGTTCGCTGCACACAGCAGGTATTCATTAAGCGTGTTAAAGCATGAATGATTGAGATAAATAAGTATATACTTAGCAACTGTAGTATAGCCACTAGGCTAGGTTCCGTATACAAAGTCATTGCCCTCAGGAGTTTTACCCTCTTAGCATCTTGTCTGGTGCTACAAAACCAAGAAAACTCAAAAGATAACCCATTAACCACATGCAGAATTCACTTAGACTTTGCAAGGAGGAAGGGAACTTGGATTTTTCTCTTGCTGTCTCCTCCTACTGACCTTCCCTCTCGCATTTGCTTTTCCTTTTCATCACAGAGAATCATCCCCAGTCTCCTCCGAGACCTCTCATACCAGTTGTTTCTCTGCAGTTTGCTCTTAAAGTTGTTTCTCATGTTTTTTTGCATTACCTTGTGGAAGATTTGCATACTTCATTGATACATTAAATACTTAAGGGACAAGAATAAGTAAGCATGATGTCCACTTTCCTTTCCAAGCAGATACTTTATATAGATCAAACCACCTGCTTGCCCTCCATCTGCTGCTGGATCTGGTGGCGATCTGGCAGTAAACATCTGGCCTTTAAAGTACCAACTGCTGCTTAATTAAAACATCATTTGTACAAAATTATTGCAGGAATTTTGATTGTACCTATTAATATGAGAATAAATACTCATGAACCATATCAAGCAGCTTCGAAAAGAACCTTGTAAGCCCAGGTCACCACAATCAAAGTATAGAAAGGAGCAATGCTGTGCTAGTAGGTGTAGCTAGATAAATAGATTTGGTCTGAAAGTATCACTAAACTCTTATTATTGGGGAAAGAAGTCAAATTTTTAAAAATCTACCAAAATTAAACGTCACATAGTTGCCAAAGGTGAGAAGGTGGTAGGATCCTGAGTTAGTTCTGTAAGAACACAATGTGTGTTGAGTATTTTAGATTTCTTTAAAACCTGCATTCATGATATAAAATAGCTTAATAAACTTACAGTATTTTTATTAAAATCTCTGCCTCACCTGTTCTGATTTTATTTTAATTTCAAATCTTTATATTTCTTGGACCAAGAACTTCTGATTATTCAACTTTTTGTCATATTATCTTAGATGGTTAGAGCATGATTTTATTCAAAATCTTGTAGATACATCATGATGGGGAAAAAAAGATATAGACATAAATTAGGAAATATGTCACACTTCCTGGGGATTTGAATTTGGCCACAATAAAATTGTTTTTCTCTGTCCTACTGATTGTTTCCAAAGGCCATAGCAAATATGATTTCATTTGCCTACTTAATTTAAATATCTGTATCATTGAATGAAGGGCTTGAAAAGCAACGAGGTTGAAATACAGTAGATGCAAATGAGAATTAGAGAAAATATGCGGAACAAAAGGTCAAGTTAGGAAGTGGTACTTTGGAATGATAATAATATATATAAGCTACATATTTCTTAACAATCATTTAGTCGAAATTTTGGTTCTGACCTTCCTGATGACTAAAGCCAGAAGGGAAACAAGCAGTTAATGTGATTCACAGTTGTCCCCAAGGAAAATGCATGCCATTTCTTTAAAAGAAACAAAAACTTCTCTTAGATAAGAAGAAAAACGTTAAGCACCATGTCTTCAGATAAAATCCTCTACAACGTCCCCATAGTTTTGGAGATAATGGGCACTTCAGGGCTTCCTATGTTAGAGTGGTTCAGATTAAGCCAAGGACATATGCCATTAGGAAAAAGATTTTAAAAATTAGGTAAGTAAGAATCCTAGATTTGAGGTAACATCTTTGAAATCTATAGACAAACTCTTAGGAAATTAGACCCTCTCAAATCTCCACTCCAACTGATACCGTGTGGCATAGGAACATCCTACTGTCAGGAATATTGGCCAGTCTTTTATTTTTCTCCTTCTTTTGCTTTATTGGGATATAATTGACAATGTTATTGTACAGTGTGTTGATTGGATGTGCTTATATATTATGAAATGATACCACCATAGTGTTAGTGAACACCTCCATCAAATCACATAATTACCATTTCTTTTTTTTGTGTGGTGAGAACATTCAAGATCTACTCTCTTTGTAACTTTGAAGTATATAATACAGATTTATTAATTATAGTCACCATGCTGTACGTTAGATCTATAGAACTTACTCATTTTATAATTGGAAGTTTATATCTCTTGACCAATATCTCTCCATTTCACCCACCCTCAGCTCCTGGTAACCATCATTTTACCTTTTTTCTGAGTTTGGCTTTTTTAGATTCCACAGGTAAATAATATACAATATTCACCTTTCTCTGACTTATTTCACTTAGTGTATTGCCCTAAAGCTCCGTTCATGTTGTCACAAATGGCAGGATTTCCTTTTTTCTGATGGCTGAATAGTATTCCGTTGTGTGTGTGTGTGTGTATATATATATATATATATATATACACATATATACACATACCACATCTTCTTTATCCATTCATCTATTGATGGACACTTAGATTGTTTCCATATCTTGGTGCTGCAATAAACATGGGAATGCAGATATCTCTTCAATATTCTGTTCTCATTTCCTTCATATATATACCTAGAAGTGGAATTGCTGGATCATATGGTAGTTCTGTTTTTAAGGAACCTCCATACCGGCTGCACCAATATACATACATTCCCACCAAAAATGCACAGGGTTCCCTTTTCTCTACATCCTTGCCAACGCTTGCTATCTCTTGTCTTTTTGACAATAGCCATTTTAACATATATGGAGCAAAATAAAGCAGGGAAAGGGACTAAAGTGTGTGTGTGTGTGTGTGTGTGTGTGTGTGTGTGTTTTAAATGTAGATTTTATTATTACTCATATAGATATAGTGAGGCCAACAGGTTAAGAGTCAATTATCATTGAAAACATAGTTTGTTATATTATTAAACAAAGGGCCAAGGGAAGGCCTGAGCAAGAGCCTTCATTGTGGTTTCCAGGGAAAAGCATGGGCGAGGCAGGGTAACAGGCTTAGAACTGTCAAGCTCAAATGAGTTCCACAGGCCATAGGTGTTGGGACAGTCCCTGGGTATCTGGTATGTGGCCCTGGGGTGATTAAGGCAAGTGGCTAGAGTCCCTGAGTGTGAGAGCTCTACAGAGGAAGTGGTTGACAGTGTGAGCTCTGGATCAGTTAGTCTGCATATGAAAGCTATACTCACAGGCAGTGGTTTCCTACTTCTAGGAATGGCTAACCCTGAGAGGGGCAGTCCCTCCAGGTTCAGCAGGGCTCCAGAGGTCAAAGCATCAAAAATGCAGAAAATAAAAGGTGTGCTTAACACAATGTGTGTGTGAGTGTTGCTGCTGTTTTAAATAAGGTGGTCAGAGAAGGTTTCACACACAAAATGACATTTGGGCCCAAACTAATAGGAAACTAGAGAATGAGCCATGGAGATGTCTCAGTTCCAGGCAGACAGAATAGTATATGCAAATGTCTTGAGGCAGGGGCATGCATGGTGTCTTAAGGGAATAATACAGAGACCTGTGTGTCTGGAGCAGAATCAGTGAATGGAACAGTCAGAGACGAAGTCAGAGATCTAGGGAAAAGGGGGAAATCACATGCGCCTGGTGGACACTGCCAGGACTTGGGCATTTGTTCTGTGTGGAGTGGGACCACTGGAGTGCTTTGAGCAGAGAAGCAACATGGTCTGGCTCACACTTTAGTAAGATCATTCTGGCTGCTGTGCTGAGAATAAACTACAGTGGGGATAAGGTGGCAGCTGGGGGCCTGAGTTAAGGGGCTATCGCGACAATCCAGGCAGGAGATATGGTGACTTGGGCCCAACGGGTACCATTGAAGGTTGCGAAACTTGATCAGATTCTGGATCTGTTTTGAAGGTAGAGCCAGTATGGTTTTCTGAAGATTAGATGAAAGGTGAGAAATCAGAGCCAGATAAAAACAGGCTACTATTAGTCTATTTGCACCTTTGTATGAAAAAGAAAAAGATACTCCCTCTTGGACATCACAGCCGTGGAGATCGTAGTTGGATGGCAAGTGCATGAGTTGGATTTGAATCCCTCACTTGAGCTTCTTAGCCAGGTATACTTGGCAGTGCACAAACTGCACAGTCATGTGTGGTAGCCTGTCTGTCACCTATTAGAGGATCCACATATTTTCTTTCCTTTCCTCTGCCCGCCCCCACCATTAAGGGAGCATGCATTCAACTCATGAATAATCAAAGTTGGTTCAACCTCAAAGAGATGGCAACGTAACCACTAGAAAAAGTTTACTGTAGCCTGTGAACCTTTTTTCCCATGGAAATGTGTTTATTAAATTTGCTTTTGATTTTCAAGAACTAGAATTTTATTTTCATGGGAGCTGGGAGCCTGAAGTTCTGGTGCTAAATGGTAGTGGTAACTCCACATTACCATTTACATTTCCATTCTAGTTCCAATGAATACTTAAAAAATAACGGAAGTTTTATCCATCTGTGTCCTATTACCCAGAGGCCATCTTTGACCATTCCGTTGTTTTCTTCAAGACATTTCCTTGTTTATGATGTCCTCACCATCTCCCTGTGGAGAATCAACAGGATAGCAATGGAATGTGGAGAGGGATGGTGTTCTGGGAATAAAATTATGAAATGGCAACCTGAAAATGGATGACGTAGGTGATTTGCAAAACAACAGCAAAATAACCACACCTAGGGAATAACATATAAATAAAATTAGTGAGGTCATGGAATGTTAAAGCACTAGACCATAGTAGCATACCTAACTATATTAGCTTTCCTGAAGTGAAAGATTAGGATTACGCTGAGACACTGACATTTTCAGTGGAAAATAGGTGATCAGTTTACCCCAATGCTCTTCAAAGTTTTTTCTTGTATATTCCTTACAAGAATTTGGAAACTTACTTATATCTTCTGTCACTTTAAACTTGAGACCTAAAATATTTCATGATAAGTTTCAATTGCTACCATTGCTAAAGAAGTAATTTCTGGCTATAAAAATGAATCCACTGTGAGAAAGGAAACACCATAACAATCTGTAATTCACCATTATTTACTTTTTAAAAAGTGAGATCTTAAAAGTCAGAATTTTATATTGTTCTTTTTACCCTTAAAACCATATTTCTATTGTAATTCCCCCACAGAAGTTTTCCCAACATAGTGTGTTTTATTCTTGAAAACCTTTTACTGATCAATTTATTTTAATTTTTGCAATACAACGTTTAAAACAGTTTTCTGTGACCATAATTCTCAATATATTCTCAATATATTGAATTATTTCTCTGTATTGAATTATCATTATAATTTTAGACTTGCCTGATTGATCAAAATGTCATAAGTATATTATATATTATGATAAATAGTTATTAAACATAAAAAGCAAAACTATTATTGAAAATGTACATTGAAATATATCTCTAAAAGAGATGGATGGAGATGGGTGTTGGTGGGTGTTGGTGGGTGTTGGTGGGTGGGTGTACTTGTAACCTGAAAGAAGGTTACAAGTACAAATCTACTGAACCTGCAGGAAAATATACACATAAATGTACAGTTTACTAATTCTTTCATGCCCTTGTCCCTGAGGTTCTCTGTTGTCAAGGGGGTCTCTGTTGTCAAAGATGTTGCCATTCCACAATGATGACTACAAAGATTGCAACATCACTCTGTACCCCTCGGGCCCTGTGAGTGTGAGTGTGGCTGGTTAGCAGGGACACAGACACTGATTTTATGTTCTTCACAAAATATTTCCTTTAAAAGATGGGATTAGAATTCCAGGGTCAGGGGGAGGGATAAATTAGGAGTGTGGGATTAACAGATACACACTACCATATATATTTAAAATAGATAAGCAACAAATATTTGCTGTATAGCACAGGGAACTATTTCAGGGTCTTGTAATAACCTATAATGGAAAAGAATCGAATAATAATAATATAGATATACATGTATATATGTATAACCCAATCACTTTGCTGTATACCTGAAACTAACACAATATTGTAAATCAACTATACTTCAATTAAAAAAAGAG
This sequence comes from Delphinapterus leucas, assembly GCF_059928025.1. NCBI lineage: Eukaryota > Metazoa > Chordata > Mammalia > Artiodactyla > Monodontidae > Delphinapterus > Delphinapterus leucas. Next base: position 15,069,433 of record NC_143130.1, on the reverse strand, counting down.
AGAGAATTCCAGGGTCCTAACTATAAATGGCACCATAATATGACATCCTAATGAGTCCTCTAGAAGTACATAGAGTATAAATCACATTTCATAGCACTTAGAACATCTGAGTTTCAGGAACTCTTAGAATAGCACCTAGCTTACAGTCAGTCTGGTAGAAGGATCTGTCATCATCATCATTTTTGTAATGCCTTATACCTGTCTATTCTCTCAGCCATTCGAGAGCAAGCTTCCCAAAGCAGGGATCATGATTTATTCTTCTTGATATCTCTAGTGTATTGAATACTGCTTGACCCCATAAGTGTTTATTAATAAATGAGTAACTGGGCCTTTCTCACCTTCTGAGATGGCCCACACTCTGTTTGTGGAGTGTGTTTCTCTCTAAATAAATCCACTTCTTATCTATCACTTTGTCTCTCACTGAATTCTTTCTTTGATGAGACATCAAGAAGCTGAGCTTCATTAAGTCCTGAAACCAGGTGCCTTTTTATAGTTTCCTGTTCCTTTTTTTTTTTTTTTTCTCCGATCAGAAGTGAGCTTTCTCGGGCTTCCCTGGTGGCACAGTGGTTAAGAATCCGCCTGCCAATGCAGGGGACACGGGTTCGAGCCCTGATCCGGGAAGATCCCACATGCCGTGGAGCAACTAAGCCCATGCGCCACAAGTACTGAGCCTGCGCTTTAGAGCCTGCGAGCCACAGCTACTGAAGCCTGTGAGCCACAGCTACTGAAGCCTGTGAGCCACAGCTACTGAGCCAGTGAGCCACAACTACTGAAGCCCGCATGCCTAGAGCCCGTGCTCCGCAACAAGAGAAGCCACCGCAATGAAAAGCCCGCATACCACAACAAAGAGTAGTCCCCGCTCACCACAACTAGAGAAAGCCTGTGCGCGGCAACAAAGACCCAACATAGGCAAAAATAAATAAATAAAATAAATAAATTCAAAAAAAAGAAGTGAGCTTTCTCCAGGAATTTTTTTTTAATACCTCTACCCCAGCTATTAAAACAACAACAACAATATAGTAGGCATAATTGTTTTATAGCCTGGGTCTCATAATTCAGACATCGGAAATCTGTGAAAGTCTTTTTATGTTGTCTGTTTGTTCTGTTGTTTTAAAAGGTTCTTGCTCATGGTGCCTTGCTTGTGTGCTTGATTATATTTGACTGTGTGCTGCTCACCATTTGAAAAATTATATGTGGGATCCCTTGTGGTCTAGGATGGAGGTAGTTTCCTCTAGGGAGAATATACACTTGATTTTGCCAGGTGCTCAAAGCATTGACAACTTGGAACCATTTAAAAGTAAATTCGGGGGTGGGGAGAGGGATAAATTAGGAACTTGGGATTAACATATACGCACTACTATATGTAAATAGATAAACAACAAGGGCCTACTGTATAGCACAGGGAACTGAACCCAATATTTTGTAATAACCTATATGGGAAAAGAATCTGAAAAAGAATAGATATATGTGCATGAATATATATAAAACTGAGTCACTTTGCTGTACGCCTAAAAGTAACACAACATTGTAAATCAACTATACTTCAATAAATAAATTTAAAAAAATAAAAATAAATGAGTAACTGAATACATAAATGAATGAAAGAATGAATGAATAATCAAATAATTGAGAGCGAGTAAATCAGAGCAAATAAATTTGTTGGTCATATTCTCTTCTCCCTGGTCATCTGATCATTCCTCTAATCTCTTGCCAGGTTGCTGTCAACTTTGATTTGTGACTTTGGTAAAATATATGCCGGCTTCTACAAGCTTTATTCATCTTTTTCTTCTTGCTAACTTGAGTTTGGATTCTATAATGCTGAGGTGGTAAGACTCCAGGATTCACTTTATTTTTTCTATGAACCAGAAGTAAAGACTAGTTTAGGCTAGATAAAAACAAATCTAAACAAAGAAATGAAATTAGCTTCATGATCTTGTGTGTGTGTGTTTGTGTGTGTGTGTGTGTGTAAAATTCTGCCACACGATAGTTACCAACATTTCTGAGATTTTGATTCAGGGATTGTTAGCCTTGCTGAGGCTAGTACCTTATTCATAGGTCCAGCCCAGAGCTTCAGTTCTTATCCATAGAATCTGGGTTATTGTGCAGTTACTCACACCGTGCAAATTCTTGAGAGGTTGACCTACAAAATAGAATGCTAATAGTTACATTACACACACCATAGGAACAGTCATAAAGGTTGCTTTGTTAGTGTATTCCTTCCTTGAAGGGAACTTTATATGGTGGTAAAATTATAATAGAAAAATTGCTTAATGATCAAAACTAAGACAAATTAAATTAGCTGATCTTAATAATAGCAATGCTCAAGGGCTTCCCTGGTGGCGCAGTGGTTGAGAGTCCGCCTGCCGATGCAGGGGACGCAGGTTCGTGCCCCGATCCGGGAAGATCCCACATGCCGCGGAGCGGCTGGGCCGGTAAGCCATGGCCGCTGAGCCTGCGCATCCGGAGCCTGTGCTCCGCAACGGGAGAGGCCACAACAGTGAGAGGCCCGCTTACCACAAAAAAAAAATAATAATAATAATAGCAATGCTCAACAAAGAAGGGTAAGACTATCTTCCTCACTGTAGGAATAGAGCTTTCAGTGTCCTCTCTCTTGAACACCCTCTTCCCTGGGAATGTAGGAAAAACTATGGTCAATATCCTGAGGTAGTCTTAAAAGACTTTTGTGAGGAATAAATGAGATAATATATGTAAGATATATCTCCAGGTAGTTAGTAGTTACTCTGAATCAGCATTCTTCACATTGGGGTTATGTGCACCTCTGATGGAACACAAATGCTTGCCATCTTGGTCCTGAACTTCAATACTTATTATTCTTTATAACTGATCCCTTTTACTCATCAGAATCTTACTATAATGCATTTCTTAAATGCATTAAATCTTTTAATGCATTTAAATCTTCCTAAGCACCAAGCAAAGGACATTTCCAAAGTGTTAGAAGAGCTTCTATAATCAGAACCTCTGTAACCAGTGAGATTTTTGATCATTCTGAATAGTAGTAAAAATTGAAATTGTGTCCGCTGAATGCAATAAAGCTTTAAAGATTACCTTTCTACATCTATTTCACTTCTGTGCATTTTAAGATATACATTCTCAACACCATTCTTATTTAACTTCAAATACACGATGCCTCTTTTTAACTCTAAACATTTTTCTAAAATTTGCTCTGGCATAATTTAAAATAAGACCTTTTTACCTGTCTCATTCAAATTCTCTAAGGTTATTGTTTTGCCCTAGAAAATTTCCCAAATATCTTATCCTATATTTGAGTCAATTTCCTCGTGATAGTAAAAAGTATCATGTTAGCCTCAGTAAAACCTTTGTTAAATACCCAAAGCATTGGGAAGTGTTAGATTTATGGATTCACAGTTTGAGGATGGGGGATCTTTGAAGTCATCTCCTTTCACCTTATAGTTAGAAGATCAGAGACATAGAGAAGTTAAATGACATCCCCATTGAAGCCAGGATGGTCCATGTGGCTAAGGTAGAATCCTGTTCTCTTGCCTCTAGTTCAGAGCTTTTCCTACCACGCCAAGAAACATATGATCTTTTTCTATTTTCAGTTCATTAAAGAACAAAGGTGTTTTATCAGTGAGGTATATTACACTGTATTTGGGGTTACAGATCAGTATTTAAAGCAATTTCATGCAAATACAGGTAGTGAATAGATAGATACATAATAGTTCAGATGTATGTTCTGTGTAAGCAAATTCTGTTTCTCCAGCTTTGAAATTTGTCTGCTGCATCTCAAAATATTTCCCTGAAGCTATTTCCATTTTTTAATAATCTCCACTCTATCTTAGTTTATTACTCATGTCATTTTTCTCTGACTTACATTTTTCTCAAACTGATTCCACATGTTACTTTCAATCACAGCATCTCAAGACTTTGGATGAATGGCCCTGAAACATTTCCCTTGCTTGGCATTCTGCAAGGATTTCAGTGTGAGTGTACAGAGGCAGTAGAGCTGAGATGCAGAATGCTTTTTCTTCATTTTGCCTGTCCTTCCATAAACCAGTTGAGATTTAAAAACAAACACACAAACACTTATTTTATTCTTTGTCTGTAAATGTAGACTTTTACAAACTCATCTTGAAGTCAGATTACTCAAACGGGCAGAAATCAATCTGAATTTTTTCTTTTGAACTTTCTAGTAAGTTGTCTAACCTTAGCTGGAATTTTGCTATACCATGAAGAGAATGGGACTTTGGGAGGTGAATATAAAAACTATTTATCAAACGTCTCTGATGTTGGGAATTCCCTGGTAGTCCAGTGGTTAGGACTCTGTGCTTCCACTGCAGGGGGCCCAGGTTCGATCCTTGGTCAGGGAACTAAGGTCCTACATGCCGCACAGCATGGCCAAAAATTTTAAAAATTAAAAAAAAAGAAACATCTCTGATGCATGTAAGTAAAGTGCTAATTATTGCCTTAATCACCTTATGATACAGTTTACTTTAATATCATAACTTTTTTTTTCAGAGTCAAATTCAGTGGCCATGGTCAACAGGAGCAAAGATATTAGTAACATCTTGATAAAACAGATATTGGTAACAATTATTTTCCTTGCTCCTCTTAAAGGTCTATATTCTATTTATTTTTAAAACAAATATATTTAACATTTAACACCATTTTTAAACTGCCACAAATTATTTTAGAAGTTAGTGGTATATAAAGTCTAAGAACATGGAAATAGAGACATGACAGTGGTTAAATATGAAAAAAATAAATGCATGAACTAGTTAGCTTGATATCTAGCTAGACAGTGAGTTTTCCTTCTGATAAACATCTAGTGCTCTAATTATATTTTAAAAATTACTAGCTCTTCTAACTGTGTATAGTCGAGAAAACCAGGAACTGGAGCTATTTTAATCTGGAACTGTTTCCTAAGGCGGTTTAATTATCTAAAATGCAGCTTTAAAGACTGTTTTCTTCAGCTTTGACCTGAGAGAGCTTGATGTTTAATAAGCTCTGTTGTCCGAGATCTCCCATTTTCAGAGTATCTAAATGTTTTTGAATGCAACAACGTACAACAAGTTAAAGTCCCATAAAAAGCCTGTGAACATCAGTTTTTTTCTATTAATAAAGTATAATTTCAAGCTTAATATTAGGTTATTTGAAATTTTATATTTTGATTCATTTATTTTCAATTATTCATTTAGCAACCCATTTGGCAGCTAAGTCATTTCCTAAAATTAAGCTAAAATTTAATTAGTATAAATTTGTAAATCACTTTGCTTCGTTCTATTCTTTTAATCAATTATGATGGATGAAAATAATAGTACCTACTATTTGGGCTGCTGTGCTGTCATCTCTCAATAGCAAGCGGTAGTATACCTTTTGTGGGGGAATACATTTGTTTTTTTTTTCTTTTTCATCTTCTTTTTACTCTTTTCTAGTGTCTTTTGGGATGTTAAATTCTGGCCTAGACTATTAAGTCTGAAAATAGAAAAGTTAATTTCTTCTGAAGCTTATTTTAATTCTACTGGAATCACATGAGTTAGAGTAGTTAAATCCCATATATCTACTCACGCTCACACAGTGATGAGGATTATGCTTAAAAGGAAAAAAGCCTCCATTCCCCACCAGATAGGAAGATGTAAAGTACACACAGAAACTTAAAAGAAAAATAGAAAGAAAGAGGGAGAGAGAGAGAGAGAGAGAGAGAGAAAAAGGAAGGAAAGAAAGAAAAAAAAAAGAAAGAAAGAAAGAAAGAAAGAAAGAAAGAAAGAAAGAGGGAGGGAGGAAGGAAGGAGGGAGGGAGGGAGGGAGGAAGGAAACATTAAATGGGATTACTTGAATAACAATTTTTTGTTCTTTCTTTTTTGCAATTCTTGTTTTGTGGAATATTAACTAATAATTGCATGATCTAATTTATATCTCTTAATCTTTACCTTTCCTTCTTATTTTAAGTCCGAAAAGAAGACGCAGGTGAAAATATGTAAGGATCTGGGTTCCACTGCATTACCATATGTAATTATTATATTCTGTGTCAACAGATCTTCCATGGACTCACCCATCATTACATAATGGTTCCTAAAATTAATTGGAATCTATATTTCCAAGATCTTTATCAATATACCAGCACATTTTTTTCCTTACAGCCAAACACTGTGCTCTGCAAATAAAACTCATGACCGTTTATGAGAAAGAAATGATATGTCAAAAGTTGAAAAGTCAAGGTTACTTTGAAGATTTCTTGTGTCCATTTTCAGCTTTCAGGCCAAAGCATTAATAGGGTAGTAGAGGGGAAAACAAATACAAACAATAGCTTGGTACTTTTATGTAATGACCTCATTTATACCTTTGAACAACCCAGGACACAGGCATTGTTATTATCATATTTTTTGATATGGGAACACTGAATCTTAGAGAAACTTACAGAAAACTAAAGCCCAAGGTCACCAGTATTAAGTGTAGTAGTCAAGGTCCATCCCCATATCCTTTTGCTTGAAATCATACACTCTTCTATTCTTCTTGGTGCATTGACACTTTTATCATTATGTAATGTTCCTTTCCATCCCCAGTAACTTTCTTTGGTCTGAAATCTACTTTATGTTATACCTTTCTTTTGATTGGTATTTTCATGGTGCATCTTTACTTTCATCCTACCTATATCATTATATTAGAAATGAGTTTCTTATAGACACCATATAGTTGGGGCATTTTTTAAATCCACTCTGCCAATCTCTGTCCTTTAATTGACATATTTAGAACACTCATATTTAATGAAATTATTGTTAGTATGTTAGGTGTTTAACTTGTCTTCTTTATGTTGAGAACCACATTGGAAAAATATTATAATTTTGCTTTCAGACATCTAACAGAATTTTAAAAACTCAGGGGAAGGTGAGTAGTATATTTTATTTACCCATATACTTACCTATTCCTTTGACCTCTCTTTGCTCTGATGTTCCAAGTTTTCTTCTGTTGTCATTCCCTCTCTACTGGAATAACTTTCATCAGTTCTTTTAAGATAGATCAATGAGTCATGCTTTGCCTAGAAAGATCCCCAGAAAGTCTGCCTTCTTGTCTCTGCCTTTTAGAGTTTTCTGCTGCTCGTTTTATTTATTTTAAACAGGGTTTTATGTGTGAAAAGAGGGAGATGTGCTTACTCCATACTTCCAGAACTGAAGTCCCCCCACCCCGTACCCATTTAATTAAAGCATGCTAACATCAGAAAACATGCATAGGAACAGAGCTCACTTTCCCCTTTTCTCTGTCTCAGAGTCTAGGGTCTAACAGCCAGCTGTTCCTTAAGTGTTTCCCTCTTTCACACCATGCGTAGTACAGAGTGCATCTGACTTGTAAATGCTCTGTGGGTAAGAATGTCGTGAGCTCTATCAAAGTAGATAAAATGCTGATGGAGAAATTATGTGGAAGAAAGTTTTCCTTTGTTTTCTTAAAATACGTATGGATGGGTGAGAACTGAAGCTGGGAAAACACTCAGGTAAATCTTACAACAGTAACAGCTGACCATTATTTACAGGCACTGTGCTAAGCTTTTCAGTATTTTAAACCTGGTAGTGCTCTATGAAGTGACGATTATTCTTATTTCCATTTAACAGACTTGGAAATTGAGGCTCAGAGACAAGTCTCACAGAGCTACATAGTGGTAGCGCTGCCATGAACTCAAAGTTCCCCTCAAATACCAGTGTGTTAGAAATAAATATATGAAGTACCTGGCATACATTTGATGTTCCAACATAGAAGTTACAGTCATAGTTATGATTTTTTATAGTTGAAAGAATCATTTGATCTGAGTATATTCCTGATTCTGCAGCAGTAAAACTCAAGAGCAGAACACAGGGAAATTTTATAGCTGCAGTGGTTAAATAAAGCCATTGAAAAACGGTGATATTTAGCAATAATAAATGTATTGCCAAAAGAGTTTGAAGACATTTCTTCTTTATAAAAGGCTCACTTGCAGGAGTGACTTGACTGATTTTCAGCATTTAAGTTGGAAGGTTGGTATTTAAATTGTCTCAACTCTCTTCTTAAAAAATTGTGGAGTTTGTTCAGTCAGGGCTTGACTTACTTCTCACTCCTGCTTTTGTTCCAGCCATGGCATTTGAGCAAGGGCACTTTCACAGAACCTGAGCATTGCTCTGAATATGGCAACAGAAGCAGCGTGGAACTGGGGTTCATACACTACTGTAGCATAACGAAGGATCTTTTATGTCCTTGGTGGGTTGCAGTCTAAGTTCTGCCAGGCCTTCTTATAAACTAAAGTGTATTTACATGATAGTTTAGATTCACCCTGAAGTTAATCATCAAAAACATTACAGAAACTTAAATCATGCTTCATGCTCATCCAATCCTATGAGTCTCCTTTGACTTTTGGACATAAATCCTCCCAGATGGTTTTGCAGCTCTTTAAAATGTCTGACTCAGTTAAGCCCCCATCCTTTTAGCAATGAGAAGTGAATGCAGTTTCTAGCTGTTAAATGCACATGTTCAATCTGAATTTCAATAACTGTCCTTTTAAGCTCAGGCTGTTTGTGCTTTCTCACATCTGTAAGAAAGGGATTCAGACAGTTTGGGTCTCTTATTAGAGACCTTTAATTCTCCAAAGTCCCTGATCTGTGTCAACAGCTGAGTAAACTTCTTAATGGGTATTTAAAACCTACTCATCTGAATGCATTACAATAAAATAAATTAAATGCCTATATTCTGCGTCAGCTTCCTCTGAATAGCTCATAAACTGGAGAACTGGGTAACAAAGAAAACACACATAGTTTTCCCCTCAGATTAAAGCAGTGAACCTGATTTGCAAAGTTCACAGCACATACCCTCCTGGTGAATGATGCAAAGTTGGGCACACCATATTTCTCCTTGGGCTTGAATGAACTAGTGAAATTTTTCCTCCCTTTCCCTGCAGGTGCCCCATCACTGGAGTCAGCCTTTTTGGATTTCAATCTATGAATTGAGTTCTTGCACTCCATTTCAGCCATTGGTTAATTTGTGTATTGTAACTACATAAATACCATCTTCTTGCCAGAAATGTTAAGCAGGTCAAACCCTGAGTTTAGATTGCTATACTAGGTAATGCCACTTTCATCTAGTCCTTCATTTTACAAGAGAGGAGATTAGGCTGTGAGAGATCAAAAAAGCTTTGCTTTAAGACATACAGCTGGTTGCTGGCAGAACCAGGAAGTTCCACCCTTGTCTCTTAGAATAGAATGTAATTACCCTGGGTTGCACTAGTTGAAAAAAAGCTTTGCAGGAGAGATGGAGCTTCCAATAAGCCTAGGTAATGAGAAGCACGTGAGTAAGTAGAGTTCAGCATCCCCACAGTTTCTGTAGTAGGAAAATCTGTGAAAGGAAGTCCATGAAAATGATGAGAAACAGAGATGGGCCTAGAAGACCATGAGCATATGCTGATATTTTCTAACATCAAGTACATTAAACACAAGCTGAGCAAATTGATGCAGCTATTTTTTAATTAAACAAAGTTTGAACTTAATACATGTTTGAAAACAACAAAAAATAGAGGCTTGCCTTGGCCTGGGTAGGGATTGGGAAGTTTGAAAATTGGGGTAAAGCGCATATTAGAGAAAAGTAATAAATTAACGCAGTCATTGCTTTTCTGTACTCTAGCATTGACACTCCTGCAGGGTGAGTACAGAGTAAATTCATCCTTATATTCTCTTCTTACCTCAAACAACAAATACAGCTTTCTTAAAGGGCATGTGTAAGGATGACTTCCTTTTCAGTGGCAGGTAACAGACTGCTAAGTATTTCTAAATCATTAAGAAGTTATTGCATCATGTATGGGGTACAAATGGAGTTGCAGGACATACAGAACACCATGAACTCAAGTATAACTATGCATTACTGTATAAGAGTCCTTCTCACAGGAAACAATCTGGACAGTTACTGAACACATCTGATGTATTAGTGCACACCGTGTGAAGTGCAGTATCAATCACATAAACATAAAATAAACTTAGTGCATTTGTAAATATGGGGTATTTATTGTATTCCGCTGTGGCTATAAATTATGGAGAAATGTCCATGGAAGAGGGTCTCACTCTCTGTAAGAGACTTCTGCTTATTCCTAATAGTGTGTTGTTTGAAAATGGCTTTTCAGTCAATGCACTATGTAGGATTCTTACCCAAAAAAAGTGAAAATAAAAATTGGTATATTAGACCCTTCAGCTTTAATTGCTATTACGTGTGCACTTACAGTGTGGTGCTCATTTTCCTTTGCACAAAAACCTTATTTTAAAAAGGACAGTCTTTTGCAGGTAGGCACTTGCTGAAAGGAATGCAGCTTGCTGGCAGAGAATATTCTAAACTTCCAATCTCATTGGGAGCCTGCTGTAAAAAACATCTGCAGCTTGGAAGATTTGGAGACAGCTAATAACAGTGACTATAATTAATAGCTAATTGTTTTAAGGAAAGCAATTAACAAATTGAGCTGATACTTAATCTACCCAATTAAAAAACCAGAAGCGAAAAGAATTCAGAAAAAGGCAGCAATGTCTATTGTATCCGTGATTATTTCTTGTGGAGATGGTTGGTTTTACACATTTTCTTTTGAAATATACCTGTAGCTGATGGTGGTGATTTTGACCCCTAAGACCTAGTTTATTTTACCTTGCTTTTGTGCCGTTTGTTACTTAAACCTGCACTTTTGTTATTGTGTTTTTAAACTCTATCTGGTACTTCATTCTAGACACCATATTTTAATACTGACATTTAACATACTGCACATGGGCAACTACGGTGGTGAGGTCCATGATTGTAAAAAGTAGCAATATTTAGTCTAATGCAGAAGAAAGATAAGGCAAAGACATCCTAAACTACCTTCCAGTATTTGTAAGGCTTTGTTTTCAAAACCAGAGATACATTGTATTGCATAGTTCCAGAAAGTTGATTCAGGACCAGTGGATTAAAAGAAAATCAATTGCCACTTTTATCCACCCCGGACACACACCCAAATAATTTTATAACAATAACGTTCCCCCATAGTAATACATGACTGGAGCTGATGGCTGCTACCACTTTACCACTTTTAGAGGCTGTCTGAGTCCACTTGAGCTGCTGTAACAAATATACCGTAAATTATTGGCTTAAACAGCGAACATTTATTTCCCACAGTTCTGGAGGTTGGGAAGTCCAAGTTTAAGGTGCCGGCAGATTTAGTGTCTGGTGAGGCCCTGCTCACTCGTTCACAGGGGGCTGTCTTCTTGTGTCCCCACTTTACAGAAACAGAGCTAACTAGCTCTCTGGCCTCTTCTTGTAGGGGCACTAATCCCATTCATGAAGGCTTCACCCTCATGACTTAATTACCTCCCAAAGGCCCCATTTCCAAATACCATCACGTTGGGATTAGGATTTCGACATATGAATTTTGGGGGACACAAACATTCAGTCCACAGCAAGTAGAAAAAATATCTCTTGTTCTCTCCACCCCTTGCTGATTCCCAACATTGAGACCCAACACCCATAGGTGTTCATCATGGTGCCTGTATCTAGGTTTCATTACACATGGCAATCTACACTTGTTAATGGTACTTGTTAAATCCCTAGACATTTGAGTTTTGTCTCCTGACCTCTGAGGTCTTTTCTGGTACCCATCATTGTGATACTTAATTGTTTAAAATGACTGGCTATAGTCTATTCATCATTTTTATTCTGTTTAAGTGAGCATTTTACTCCAGTTTGTATGATTTTTTAAAAAAAAACAGAACTTTTCAGTTTCATAATTTAAAAAACATAATTTGTGATGTAGCCTTTTACAAAATCATCTTAATTATCATGAGCTAAAATTGATGAAATAATTTCACACTGTATCAGTAAGAGACAGACAATCAAGCGCAGAGTACTGCTCTTTTGTAGATATTTCAGAGGGGCAGTTTCATCTCTGTTGACCATTCTCCTCATAACTAAATACTGAGACCCTTCCTCCCTCTGGGTGGCCATGACACTGACCCAGGGATTTGGAGAGGATTCCAAGAAGACGTGATTCTGAGATGGTTAATTGACTTAAGCCATGCATCATATGCAACTGGACAAAAACAAAGCATAGCATGTCAATTGTAGCTTCATTTTTTCCTCACTGAAGTCAATTATGCTTGTTATTTTCCTCTCTTCTTTAAGGTTCTGGCTCTAGCTGAATGGGGTCACTGGGGCTAGACAGGGCTGCTGTATAACCATTGGGAGGTCTGTGCTCTGTACAGAAGCATTGGCCAAGGTAGGTGAGGGGCTGGACCCCAGCTTGCATTCTGGGGCCAGTTGGACAACTGTGCCTAAGTGCCAAATGCAGGGACACTCGATTCTAATGTACATGAAGGCACTCTCCAGGCCAACAGTGGCCGTGGAGCCACTTGTGCCTCTGCTTACCCACTGTGAATTGAGGGACAGTTTGCCAGTGTGGTTAAAAGCTTATCATAACTTATCCTTTATGGGGCTGTTCCTTGAGTGTAGGATTACATGTGTGGGTTGGAGTGGAGGGTAATTAGACACAAACCAATGCTGTTTACTTGATGTTTTTAAAAAACCCTTGTCCTGGGGATCAGTAGGAAAGACCTGTTGCTGGTAGGAAGTCTTTCTTCTACTAGTCATTATTCAGGTTGACTTGAGTACTTACTTTGGATTGGTCCTACTGCTTCTCCTTTATGGCTTAATTGGCTGGGATGAGCCTTACTTAGGAAGAGGGAATAAACCATTGACACTTTAGAGAGCATATCCGAGACTCAGTGATTTGAATGGCAAAACATGGCTCAGTGATTCTAAAACTGCAACATGTTTGTTTGTTTGTTTTTGCGGTACGCGGGCCTCTCACTGCTGTGGCCTCTCCCGTTGCGGAGCACAGGCTCCGGACGCGCAGGCTCAGCGGCCATGGCTTACGGGCCTAGCCGCTCCGTGGCATGTGGGATCTTCCCAGACCGGGGCACGAACCCGTGTCCCCTGCATCGGCAGGCGGACTTTCAACCACTGAGCCACCAGGGAAGCCCTGCAACATGTTTTTAAAGCTCCTAAAATTGGTCTAAAGTGCCAGAAATTCCCACTTTGGAGTGCCTTCAAGGCAATGAAAGCTCAGACACTGACTCATCGAACTGTTTCCTTATTAACAGATGTGGTACCAAACATTTTTGAGGGCTGAAAAAATGAGTGAGCTGTTGTTCAAACCCCATGAGCCTCTTAACTACAAAGCTCTCTTAACTTCTTAATTTTGAGACTTTTGGGATTTCAAAGGAAATCTGATCATTATATATACATACTAGTTTTTGTTGTTGTTGTTTATTCTTAACTCATCCAAATGCTATTTGGCCAAGGATGCTCATGATATTTGAGAAATCTTTTGAGTCATTTTATAAACTGTTTGGTGCTCTATTTCTTTAAGCCAGGAAGTTGCAACTGCCAGGATTAAGCAGAAAATATGTTGTTGAGTTTTAACTTTATTTAGAAGAATGAGGTCTCATGTATTTGTGAACAGATTTATTTCACTGACTATCCACCCCAAATATCACATAACAGTTGAAATTTCTCTTAGTATTAGATATGCTGTCAGAAAAGTCTTGCCTAATTAGAACAATGGCTATCCAAATCATTTTAACAAAATATAAATACATTTATATTCAACACAATAGAAGAGTTTATGGAAGAGTTCCACCAGAGTAAAAACTCAATCCAAGGATTTATATAATCTTTCTTTGTGCTGTCATGTTCTTCTGAGGGCTTGGTATTGTTGTACATACTTATTAAACTGAATACTTCTTATTCAAAGTAGGCAGAAAAAAATATTTTACCCAAGTGTTACACTGAGGCAAGTAAAGATAACTTTTAAAAACTTCGTGACAGTCAATAGAAGATGGGGGTGGGGGGAAGAGAACTGAACAAGCCTTATCTTTGCTTCCACTTGAAAAGGTTGATTGACTTTTTATTCTAGCAAAATCTGAGATGTGAATGCTGCTCTATTTTTGTATAAAATAAGGTTGATAATCTTCAGCTGATTCCCCCCATTGTTAGTTATTAGTACATAATTTATCCATTTCCCTCAAATTTCATATACAGGCTAGCAATTATGTTGACAGTCCTGATAAGTGGAGGCCCCTGATTCCTTAGCAAGGTTATATAACATTGGCCCATAATATCCGTATCCATTCATAGGTGAAAACATTGAAACAGAAGTAGAAAATGATTTCTCTGAGTAGTGAAAGAATTAATATGGTTCTGAATAAAACTTTTTGAAACAAGGCTTTTAATCCCCAGACCTGTATTTAACCCTCAGGGATCTGTGTAAATCATTTGGAGGAGCTCTGAAAAGATGACTGAACACTTGTGTCCACGTTACTTTTTCTCTACCGAGGAATAGATTTCGGTAAAGACATTCAACTTCTTGACGGTTCAATTCCTGCATTTAGAGCATAGATATTGGTGCCTGCGAGTTCTCTTGCAATTCAGGTGAAGAGTTAGCACTAGTAAAACCTACTCTACTTTCCAGACGGCAGATGTAGTCTCCCAGGACCCATTTTATTACCATCCATAGGTATACCATAATGGCTTGTTCCATATGACAGCGAAGTTGTGTTTCTTATGTATTACCTCTACATGCTCTTGGGGAGGTTGACAGAAAATGGATGCAAAATCAGGGCGAAGTTAAAGGTCTGCAAACTGCAACTGCAGAGAATATAAATTTGTGGGCCTGCTCCAGGCAGTACAGTTAACTCACTTAACTTCCAGCTGTGACACCAGTGAGCTGTATTTAACATCAAAGCACCAGAGAAGGTCACCCAGGTCCCACAGGAAAGTCTGTCAAACTTATTGCAGCTCAGCTGGAATCCTGAGGAAGATGAAGGCATGGAGAGCTAAGTAGCCTCTGCCCACTGGTGGTACATTGTAGCGCTCAGGCAATTCTGTTTGGAATGGGCCTTGTGTGTGGACAGTCTGAGAGGTATAATAACAGACTTGCAAAACAGTAAGGAAGTTGCTAGGAGTGATCATTCATTTCAGTGTATTCAGTGACCAGAAGAGCATGTGGAAGTGTTGGTCTGTTTTGTTGTTGCTGTTGTTTTTAAGCAAACGACATCTGCATCAGCCTCCTTGAAAATAAGGACAATATCTGGGTATTTAATCATGGAGTTTTATGCCAAATTATATTCTACTTAACTAACCTGCACTTTGCACAGACTTTTCCCCTCTTGGAGTGAGAGATTGCGATGGGGCCGTAGTTGAAATCACAGACTGATGAGTTGATTTTTCTGTTCAGGATCTGCCCACTCCAAAACAGGCTTTCATCAGCCTCTGTAGGATGGTACTCAGGTGAGGAATGACATTCATTGAGTTGGATTTGCCTGCTGTTTTCCACACAGTGAAATGAGAAAACATGCAGCCTGCAGGGTTTTGGGGTGACTGTTTTGTGCCAGAGTTTATCAGCTAAGCAGTACGCTCATTATACCTATCCGCTGAAATCAGAAGAGTTCCCACGTATGGATGTTTAGTGCATGCACATGGGTGCATTAAGCAGAACAAGTGAACCACAAGGCCAGGCAGAGTTGGTTATTTTCCCTTATTTTTCAATATAGGACACATAGGAGTAAATATAGAAATTTTGGAGCATAAAGGAGGTGACACAGAATACAATTCTACCGGCCAGGCTTGTACTGGAAGTGAATTTAGAGAAGCAAAATTGCCAGTTACTCACACATTAGTCTCCATAGATTATGCATCTGTGACTTTATACCAATCCCACGGAAGCAAATAAAAGCAAGAAGAACAATTGTTGTCCCAGCTCTTTCCATCTCTTTCTTCATCCTCATTTCTACTGCCTGAGTCCCAGGTACATTTCCCCTCTCTGACCTTATTCGACTGCCCTCCAACTCACCATAAAACTGATGTTCCTGACAAAATCTACTCTTTCATTCATTCATCCAATTTAGTTTGAGTGTTTAACACATTCCAGGTGCTCTGCTAGAATTCTGAGAATAAAAAAGATTTAAGAAAAGATAAACCTCACCTTGAGAAACTAGTACACAAGGCACTAAGGTGCAGTGAAACATGATAGGTTATGAACCACATGCCTTGGACACACTATGGGCAGGTGGGGATGACACCACCTAGAATAGCTAGGGAGGGCTTCCCAGAGGAATTTGACTTGGCTTTCAAAGGATGACATTGTATTTTTCTTTCTTTTTTTTTTTTTTAACCTCTTTATTGGGGGTATAATTGCTTTACAATAGTGTGTTAGTTTCTGCTTTATAACAAAGGAAATAAGTTATACATATATATATATGTTCCCATATCTCTTCTCTCTTGCGTCTCCCTCCCTCCCACCCTCCCTATCCCACCCCTCCAGGCGGTCACAAAGCACCGAGCTGATCTCCCTGTGCTATGCGGCTGCTTCCCACTAGCTATCTGCTTTACATTTGGTAGTGTATATATATATATGTTCATGCCACTCTCTCACTTTGTCACCGCTTACCCTTCCCCCTCCCCATATCCTCAAGTCCATTCTCTAGTAGGTCTCTCTCTTTATTCCTGTCTTACCCCTAGGTTCTTCATGACGTTTTTTGTTTTCTTAAATTCCATATGTATGTGTTAGCATACGGTATTTGTCTTTCTCTTTCTGACTTACTTCACTCTGTATGACAGACTCTAGATCTATCCACCTCATTACAAATAGCTCAATTTCGTTTCTTTTTATGGCTGAGTAATATTCCATTGTATATATGTGCCACATCTTCTTTATCCATTCATCCGATGATGGGCACTTAGGTTGTTTCCATCTCTGGGCTATTGTAAATAGAGCTGCAATGAACATTTTGGTACATGACTCTTTTTGAATTATGGTTTTTCTCAGGGTATATGCCCAGTAGTGGGATTGCTGGTCATATGGTAGTTCTAGAGATTGTATTTTTCTGATGGAGGCAGAATAAAGGGCAATTCAGGTAAAGAGACAAATTTACAATAGCAGGGAGTCATGAAAAGGTGTAATATCTTCCTAGAATAATAATAAATTCAATGACACTAAATATTAAGTTCATGATAGGTGGTGAAGGACTTGAAGTCTGGGGGGAGGATGTAGGGACAAGCTTATGATGGGCATTGTACACCATTTTATAAGATTTTAGCTTTAGATAGCTGGAAATGAATGAGTACCTCAATGTAATTAAGGCTTTTACAGAAATAACATTTTTTAATGCAAACAATCCATGTTTATTACAAAATTTAGAAAAACAGGTAAGTGAGCAGAAGAAAATAAAGAACACTCACATCCCTCTGACTGTGTGGAGACACCTGGGAGTCCATCTGATGGTGAAGTGTGTCAGGGGTGGGGCTTAGTTCAGCTGAGCTTGCTGTGACAGACAGGGAGACGGGAGAACAGTCTAGGCTTGGTGGGTTTTACGGTAGAGAGGACCCTTGTCCTCTCTTCCATCGAAGAGTGATCCAGAAAGGAGATAAAGGCTTTTTATCCTTTAATAATGGACCCATTCTCAAGAGGGTGTCAGTTTTCTACCAGAAAACTCGGGGCTTGAGCCCTTGATATATATCCAGCTCTCAGATTTCTATCTTGGGAGAGTTAGCCTAAGCCTGAAGTGGTTCTAGAAATGCCTTTTGTACATAGAATTATATGGTTCTTTTTCAGCAACATGAAAGGTTAACTAGACTGTCAAGGGAATCTATTTTTCTTTGTGGAAATTTGTTCTCACCTTTAAACAACTGACTGATACATTTTTAAACAGTAATCTTTTAAAAATCATGTTCTAAAGTTTCCCTAAGTCTGTTTCCTTCTGACTTTGAAGCTATTTGTACACAAATATAGACTTGAGATCAGCTTTTCTTCTCTCGGGGCAGAATCAGAGTATAAGCAATGGCTAGCACAAAGCTATGGGTCAGGAGGGGAAAAAAAAAAGGCAAATCTGCTTTTTCATCCAGGCACTCTGAAATATAGCCACTGAAACTGCCAGTTGGTTCCATGTCCTGAGAAAAGGGAAGAGAGAATAGTTTCCTTTGCAACTTGGTGTTAGTGTTCTCCAGATGCATTTCATTCTCTGGGATAGTCATGTTTAGTTGCTTTGTAGCTAGGACTGTTCCAGCAATTGTTATTCGGAAATTGCTATAGCGCTGAGTTTTCTTGGGTGGTTGTTCTGCTGAGAGATTCCAGAAGGAAAGTTTCTCCAGTGTCCTGGGGAATGGGTCCTTCAAACATCAGTTCATGTTCTTGAAAGAGCACATTCCACGCTCTCATTTCCATTCTCATTTCTTCCTTTTATTTTTTCCCCCTAGGATTTCATTCCCAGCACATTTTTTTTCTTTGTGGGTTTTTTTGGTACATTTTAAGTTCCCCAAATTCCCTAATACCATTTAAATATGAGGTATTCTTTCTAGGCCCAAATTCTAAAATTCCATTTTGGGAGATTATTTCATTAAGAAGCTGACTGAAATCAGTTTTTTAAATGGGGATGATATATCTCAGTCGGAAATGGAACTTTAGGAGCAAACATTTACTGGTTTAAAGAAGGAAAGAAACTTTCTTTTTTTAAAAAAAAAAAAACAGCTGGGATGTTTTTTTCCACTTGAGCTCTCTGCAGACCACAAAGAAGGTTTTAACTCTGTGATCTTAGCATAATTCATGGTTGTCAAGAGGACTATTTGCTGACTTAGAGGATATGTTGACTCTTATCAATGAAATGCAATGAGGCTGATATTTATACTCAGATTTTTAAAATTTCAAGCACACTGGACTTGTTCCAAATACATAGTAAGACTGAAAGAAAAACAGCCGTTCCATGATAAGCAGAGGCGCACACTGATTCTGTAAAATGTGTCAGCTACATTTGGGAAGATTGCTCAACAAGCGAAGACAGATTTTACAAAGAAAAAGAACAGGTGGTCCAGGTGTCGCAAGATGGGAGAGGAAGCACCAAGAACTCGGGGGTCAAGAACTCGGGGAAAGAAACCTTGCCTGGTCGTCAGATGACCTTGTTTGTGTTGACTCAGTGTAGGAAAAGGGGTCTCAGTGATCCCATTCCCCCTGTGAGTTGAACTCGCGCTCTTCGGAAGCCATGAGGATGCGCCAGCTGGTACATTCCTCTCCTCTCCAGCATCCACCGCCGCCTGCCTCCCTCCTGCTCTCATCTCTGAATGTGGTGAGCAGACCCTGATTTGCCTAAGGCACCAGGCTGTGAGCCAAGCTGGTTTTAACGACTGTCCTGAAGCTTCAGCCAAACAGCCGTTTTACAGGTGCACATTGGTGGGCAATTCACAGTGAATGTATTATTTAAAAGGTGCACATAAATCATTTAAAAATGTATTTTAAATGTTCGTTCTGGTGGGCTTTCTCATTAAAGGAACCCTACAGCAAATCTTTTTTGAAAGGAGAAGGAACTCTTTGATGTCAGTTAACTATCAGGACCACCTAGGTTTGGCCTCCTACACATTTGGATTGAAAGTGGGGTACAGCTATATCTTCAGGCCGTTGCCCTCTGCAGGGTCCAAATTGAACTTCACCAGCTCCCTTATCGATTTCGTTGCTGCAGGCCTCACAGGAGGGTCAGACGGTTTGGTGGCAGGAGAAGGTCCACTGTCTATAATACCTCTGACTCTCTTTTCCTGCCATACAGGGTCCTTACAGGTTTTCCTGCAAGTTCCCCATACCTGTGACTGAACCTTGAAAACCCACACACTCGTATAAATAAAATGACGGGATCTTCAAGGACAACAAATTTGGGGAATGTAACTGTGTTTCGTTTCGAAACAGGAAATACCTTCTAATTTGGGAAGTTTGGGTATGTGTGTGTATTTAAATTAAATAATGAAATCTAATAAAAACTTCCTGCCTGAAGGACTTGCATGTCTGTACAAATAGATTTTTGATACCGTGCATCACATGCTGTTCAAATAACCTACCCGTCCCAGTGGGTCTCTGGTCAACATTCCTTCCTGCTTCATTGTGTCATGGAATGTAGTTTTTGCAGTTTAATTACAAATTTGACAAAGTAACAGATACCAGCTTAATTGCTGGTATTATTCTTACTCCTGATTTACTTATTTTCTTGGTTTTTCCAAAGGTCTAATTTTTCTGCTTATTTTCTCTCCTCTTGTTTTTCTTCCCAATCCCTCTATTTTCTTTTCTCTCTGTACAATATGCATCTTCCCTGTTCTTGATATTGTCTTACCTTCTAGCGTTCCTTTCTATGCCAAGATCATGCGATCAGCCAACTGGAGTTATCAGAGAGGCTCTTCAGACAAGGTTCCAAATCTCTTTCAACAGATATTAAAATACACATGCACTTTCAAAGACTTTTCAACTTCTTTCATTTATTTTTGTTTGGCACACTACATGGCCTTTCCTGATTTCCTTTTATTTTTGATTTTCTGCTTTAGGATTATGTTTTCTTGTGCACAGTGAGACACCAACCACATGTGTAGTCAATTGAAGGAGTACAAAAGATAGCTTTCCACATGAGATGACGTTTAAATAAATTGTAATCTTTTGACAGATTGCTCTCATATCTCACACTGGAGGTTTTAGTTGTGAAGCCCAAAGTCAGAATGTTATGGGAATAAAAAACGCCTTCCTTCTGAGCATGTTTGAGTACCATCCTTTCCAAACCAAACATTCTCCTGAACTCACTGTGCTCCGCTTAGATAATCCATCACATGTGAGATACGCAGAATCGAGTCCATGACCTTGGGTCAAGTCGAAAGTGATTTGGAGAGGTTTTGGCACGTTCAGTTACCTTTCACCTTTGTCCCTTTATCTAGGATACCCTTACTGCCACATCAATAGATAATATTTTGCTAGGTAACATTTTGACAGCAGACTAGAGGAAGAAAATCAGCGTAAACCAAACAAGAGTGGTAATGAACACGCACCTTTGTTAGCTAGGCCTGATCAGACTTCTGGCTAGGCTACTTGATATCTGGGGGATCTTAGCCAAGTGATTTAACCCATGTCAAGGCCAAGTTCTTCTTCAGCAAAAGGGACTTGGTACCTTCTGCATATAGTTGCTATACACTTGGTTGATAGTAGGTGCTCACGCTGTGAGCTTTCCTATTATGATAATGGCATCGGTCACCTTAATGGAAAGCAAAGATATACCTAATTCACACTCATGACCTGACTCTGTTTCAATCCTGCACTCAAGTTCAGTTATAATTTGCTAGGATGTGTTGCTGGCAAAAGAAGCACAATTTCTTCTTCTCTTTCCATGTCTGGTATGGTAGGCACAAAAGAAAAATGTGGTGTACTGATTTATCAGTGTTTTCTGTCCAACGCAGTGTGTAATTGGTTGCTTTCTACACTGTTTTTTCAGGGGCTCTCAGAGTTGACATAAGAGCCACCTAACCATATATAATTTGGGGATCTTCATACAGACCTAAGTGATATTCTACTCCTTTTGTGATTCACTTACTAAAGTGAAGCAGACCTTTCAGTGGTTTCTTTTTAAAAAAAAAATATCCAAAGAAATCGTCTCTCATATATCTGAGGAGGTATGTTGACGCTTTTTTTCTTCATATCAGACAAAGTAGACTTTATATATTTTTTAAACTTTTAATTTTACATTGGAGTATAGCTGATTAACAAAGCTGTGATAGTTTCAGGCCCACAGCAAAGTGACTCAGCCATACATGTACATGTATCCATTCTCCCCGAAACTCCCCTCCCGCCCAGGCTGCCACAATACAGAGGTATGTCGACTCTTAAAGCCAAGAGTATTTCAGCATCAGTGCTTGCCTCACTAAGGCCCCAGGGCTGCTCCTTTTCCAGAAAGAGGAAATTGGCTCCCACTGAAGATTTAAGTAGAAAAATTTTTTAAATCATGATTATGCTAAACAAATCACTCTGAGGGCTTTTAGCCTCTTCTCATCTTCAACACACACTTCTTTTTTTTTTTTGCGGTACGCGGGCCTCTCACTGTTGTGGCCTCTCCCGTTGCGGAGCACAGGCTCCGGACGCGCAGGCTCAGCGGCCATGGCTCACGGGCCCAGCCGCTCCGCGGCACGTGGGATCCTCCCGGACCGGGGCACGAACCCGTGTCCCCTGCATCGGCAGGCGGACTCTCAACCACTGCGCCACCAGGGAAGCCCCAACACACACTTCTTTGTGGTTTGGGCTGGCCTTGGCGTTCACGGGTGGTAGAGGCTGACAGTGGGAACCTAAGGTCCTTTGACAATCCGCAGGGCTTCCACACAGGCTTCACAGGCACCCCGTCCTCCTGCACATCAGCATCAGGTACCAGGCTGGCCAGCTGCTAAAGCCAGAGTGCACTCTGCCCTGACAGCTGACAGGTGGTGTGGCCTGGAGCTGGAGGAATATCCTCTCCAGTCTGGAAAATGGCCAAGCTGGCACCTGGCAGGTGGAAGAACCCAAGGCAGCGTGAGTTATGACTCCTCTCATTTCATCTCAGAGGGAAATACAGAACCTACGCGTCGGGCAGAGGAGGTGCACGTGTTCAGGAAGCACACGTGGGAGCCCAGGTTTGGCGCTGGCTGCTCCTCTGGCCCCAGTGCACACATCTGGGCTGTTGCTACAGATGATGGGCAGCAGCCAGGCGTGTCTTTGTCTTAGGCCAGTCACCTGACAGAATGTTAAAATTGATACGATTGACCTGCCTCCCACTTTCCTGAGTCCTGTTCATGATAATCACAGCAGTGAAGAGTCACTCCCCAAGGATGTGCGCTGAGCCCGTAAACAGCCTTTTAATGTCAAAGCCATTCAAAGGAATTCGCATTCTGAAAGCACATTTTATGCCGCAGAGCGGCTGGGCCCGTGAGCCATGGCCGCTGAGCTTGCGCGTCTGGAGCCTGTGCTCCGCAACGGGAGAGGCCACAACAGTGAGAGGCCCGTGTACCCCCGCTAAAAAAAAAAAAAAAAAAAAATGAAAGCACATTTTAGAACAGTGGAGACAGAACCAAGAAAACTCTGCCAAGGGCAGTAGAGATGGGACAAGATTAATACAAACCATCAGAAGGAAAGTTTTGGCAAGAATAACACCCAGTAGATAGATGTTGTTACTGCTATTATGGATACATATAGAATTCATCAGGATTTGTTGTAAATCAAACAGACAAATATGTCTTAATTCTATTCTGATATAAAAAAAGGAAAAGTTTAAATCACTGATGAACAGAATTTTACAATCTTCTCTCAGAACATCTTGCTCTTTTTTTAAAAAACATTTTTATGTATTAAAGTATAATCTGTGTATAAAAAATACACATATTCTAATTGTAAGCATGATACCTTCTTACTGTGTAACCAGCACCCTGATGAAAAAATAGAACATTCCCGGTACCCCAGAAGTCCCGCATCCTCTTTTCTGATCACTCTCCTCCAGCTCACCTCTCTTGAGTTCTCCCCTATTCTGACTTCTAATAGCATAAATTGGTTTTGCCTGTTTTACACTTATATCAGGGGTTGGCAAATATTTTCTGTAATAGTCCAGTTAATAAATATTTTAGGCTTTGGAGGTCATCAAGTCTCCATTGCAACTATGCAACTCTGCCATTGCAATGTGAAAGTAGCCACAGGCAGTCCATAAACATTTGGGCGTGGCCGTGTTCCAATAAAGCTTTATTTACAAAAACAGAGGTTGACTGGATTTGGCCTGCGGTTGCTCTTTGCCAGCCTCTGCTTTATATAATGCCTGCCAATATGTTTGTCAGATCAATCCAGTAGTTCACTGGGGCCGGCTCACACCGGCTCCTTGAGGACCAGTTATGCATATCTCTTCCCAGCTCAGCAATCAGTGACTTCAGTGGAATCTTTACACCATGGAAATTGGCAAATGCTACAAACCATACCTTCCCTCACTCCCCATTTGCTTTGGAATGGGACAGAATTGGGTCTCAGGGACAATTCACTTGATGTCTCCTAGCCTCTATTTCTTCATCTGTAATGGGAATGCGGAAACGTCCAGAGATAATGTATATAACATGCTTAGCAGGGTGGCTATTACCTGTTCCATTCCAACACAGTGATCATATTCTAGAATATTTCCAGATATTAGCAGATACTGAGGGTTCATCTTAGCACTTTTTATCTTCTAATTTTGGATCTTTGATGTTCTTATTGACATTGGAAATGTCTCTGGCATTTGCTCCCCACTCTCCAGTTACATTGATACTTACACCTGACTCAACTTTTTATACCTAGAATTGGCCTAACGTCTCTGGTCCTCTGCACCTTTAGTCCATCCTCCACAACTGTCATTAGGTTTGTCTTTTCCAGAGTGTGACATAAATCTGTTTTTGGGGCAAGTTAATGGTTCCCAGTATCCAGAAATTAAGCATCATCCCTTTTACCAAGTCATGTATTGTCCCAGTCCCACATCTTCATTATCCTCTCCAGACCTTCTGCCTGCTCCATCCTGTTCTCAGACTATGCCAGGGCCTCTGGTCATGCTGATGCATCTCCCCATCAATTCCACCTAATCCGTAAGGGCCAGTTTCCATGTTTCACTCTCCACTCTTTTCTAACCCCTGCCTCCTACCTCACCCTCAGCAGAATGAATTGTTCCCTTATCTGTGTCCCCACGGTTATTTGAGCCTAACATTTGTTATAACACATATCACGTTATGTTACCATCAGTTGTTTGTGTATGTCTCTCCTATTAAGTTGTGAGTTTCATGAAGACAGAGGTTTCTTAATATCGTCTCACCATAACTCTGCTGGGATACCAATAGAGTGCTGGAATGTAAGTCAGGAAAACAGGGAAACCCAAGAAGATAATAATGCGGGTTTATTGTCACATCCCGTAGGAGGACCTGCCATCCCTGGGTAGGCTCATCTAAATAGGATTTCTCTCTGGATGAGTAAGGGCTCCTGGTCAAATTGACATCTGAGAAAGAGGCAGTGACTAGTCCTTGGTAACTGTTCCATCTGCAGAACACCTTTGGGAGAGTGTTTAACCCACTTATGTGGTGTGGCATTGGCTTTGTGGGACACCAATTGTAATTGTGGCTTTCGGCACAGTGTAAGCAGAGTAGCTAACACATTTCCTTCAGCCCTGAATGCCTTTTACATTTGACTTCTCAGTGGTTATAAAAACTCAAAATCTCTGTTTGTGTGGTGGCATTACTAGCCTTCCTGATTTGCAACATTGCAATGCATTATGTGTAGCAAATGTTGCTTATCTTATGTTGCCATATGCCAGTAGCAGGATGGGGAAGCTTGAGGCTCTAACTCAGGCAAAAGTATGAAATTGTTCTTAGGGCAGGAGTCTGATCTCTCACAAGCAAGAGTTTCAGTTACCTGGTACTACAGGAAGATAAAGTTGGAAAGATAGTGAGATCAAGTTGTGGATGACCTTGAAATACAACTTCAGAGATGGGCCTGTGCTGGGTAGGCAACCAGACGTCACCGAAGGTTGATTCTCAGGAAAGTTTTGTAACAGAGTCGGGTCATGGGAAGATTCAACCGGCAGTTGTTTGCAGAATAAGTTGGAGTAGGAAAAAACAAAATCGAGACATCCTGTGAGAAGTCTGTTGCAATAGTCCGGTATTGTAAGTAATGGTGTACTTCCAGGAAGTAATGATGTTTCTAACTGGGGCAGTGGCAACAAGATTTTATATATATATAAGAATTGGCTCCCAAGGTTGTAGAGGCTCAGAGGTCCTATGACCTGCCCTTTGTAAGCTGGAGAACCGGGAAATCCAGTGGTATAATTTAGTCTGAGTCTGAACGCTCAAGAAATCAGGAGCTCCAAGGTCTGAAGGAAGAAGGTGGAAAGAGAGAGGGAGAGGGAATTCACCTTTCCTTCACCTTTTTGTTCTATTTGGACCCTCCACGGATTGGATGATGCCTACCCACATTGGTGAGGGCAGATCTTCTTTCTTTACTCAGTCTAGTGATTCAAATGCTTAATCTCTTCCAGAATGGCACTGACGGGCACACCCCAAAATAATGTTTTACCAGGTATCTGGGCATCCCTTAGCCCAATCAAGCTGACACATATAATTAGCCATCACAAGTGGGAGACAGGAGAGAATGGATATGAAAAATATAACCAAGATAGACTTTTCTGAACTTCAGAGTCAGTTGTGTATAAGTGGCGAAGAAGAAATACTCCTGGAATCAAAGAATAGAATCAAAAAAAGATTGCAAGGTTTCCTGCTCTGGTGGCTGAGAAGGTTGAAATGAACTAAAGATAATACATGATAAAGAGGTGCAAATTTGTTGAATAATGCAAATTAAGCAATTAACACATTTGACTGTCCCCTCTGGGATATCTGTGTTGGAAACTTTATAAATTATTGAGATGAAACAGCCATTTCTCAGCTGAGATGCAATAGAACTTTAACAGTATAAAGCAACATTGGCAGTAGACCTGGGATACAGGTTAGGGTTGAAGGGATAGATTATGTCCAGAAGGGAAGGATCATCTAGAGAAAGTATTATTTTAAAACAAGGAACCTCAGGGAGTTATGTCTGTCAATAAAGGTCAACCCCGGGTCAGCGTTTCTCGATGATGGTTTAAATTTCATCAGATTAGCATATAGGACGTGGTTTTTCTAAGATGACAAGAAAATGTATTGCAGCTCCAGAATTTATCTAGTGACACTGTTAAACTTCCATTTCCTACTTGCATGTGAGATTTTATAATTGTGAAAGCTCATAAAAAGTTAGGTTTAAAGGGGCTAAATTTTTCTGCTCTCCTTTTTTTTTTCTTTAGAAAAATGTTACATGATGATGTGTGAGAAGGAGAAAACAATACAGTAGCTGAAAAAGATGTAATATTTATAGATTCTACTAAAACATTCTGTTGGGCAAAATGTGGCAGAAATGGCAGAAAATGTGGATGTTTTTGAGCTATGAGAAGGGAATTTTATTTTTCCAACTATAACTTCTAAAATCTGAAAGATGCTTATTTGGACTTGGGGACGTCAAAGCAAGGAGAGAATTATACTGACGTAGTTGACGTTTTGTATAATTTAAACGTGTGGAAAAAGGAAAGAGTGCCTGTGTTGGTTGGGTCTCCTCCTTCATCCCCTGTTCTCTCCCCAGTAATTGCCTTTTTTAAGAGTAGAGAAATTAAATTGGTTCTCAGGATTGCTTGGCTTTTTTTGATTCTCTGATTAACTTCGCTGCATTTCATCATCTGTAGAGATAGGATAATAATATCTCTAATCAAGATTTATGAAGTACCTTGAGTTCTTTGAAATATGGGGAAAAATCATTATTGCCTCCTTGAATAAGAAATAAAAAATACACCCCAACCACCTTAAAGCTTAATAAAAGAATTTGAGACATTTTGGTACTTTTGAGATTTAACAAAAATTTATGAGGCAGTATGATTAAATACTCTATAGAAAGGAATTCTGTCAAAGAGCAGTTGTTAATAACTTTTCAAATTCTCAAATTATATATGTTGAATATTTCTAATCTGAGATCTATCTGGGACACGGGGTGGTTTAACACTTTAAAAATTATTTTGTGGATTCAGGATCTGGTATCACACTATGAAACAGAGTGCTAGAATCATTTACTTCTAGACCTAAAGAATTTCAGAGCAAGAAATTCAATGCTCTAATTTTACAGGTAAATAAACTAATAAAAGCAGAAATCAAATAGGATTTGATCAGACTGACAAAGCTCTGCAGTGGTAGAACAGGGCTCTTGATCCCTAATAGAATTCCTTATGCCCCTGTTTTATTTTACTTCAAGAATAAATGCTCCTGATTCCTAGATATGGGAGCTTTCAGAGACACTGCCCAGAGAATATGTTTCAAAGTAATTGGATTTATAAAAGAGCACTACACGTGTCTGCTCTGTATTCTCCCTTTGTAGAGTTAATGTGTCCCTACCAGGTGCTACCTGTGTGCTGTGATGATCAACCCCAGTATCTGCCCCTGAACTGTAGCAGTGGGCACCGCTGGGCCAGTTTGTAGGGGGTGGGCCTGCCCTAGCTACTTCACAGACCACATGCGGGCCCCTGAACGAGGGTGGGCCTGTCAGAGTCACTCCCCCTGGAATTGGGAACTGTGACAGAAAGTTAATGTCATATTATTGGGCTGTCCCAGTGAATGCTGGTGCCAACTGGTGGCATCTTATAGCTCTGGGAGCAGAGGAAGCTGTCCGTGGACAGCAAGAAAATTGTAGGTGGAGAATTTTGCTGGGGCCTGACTGGCTTCCCAGTTCTGGGTTCTAGTCATTCCAGAGAACAAACTGTAGCGGGTTACCTCGTAGCACACTACTGAATCTTTATTAGAAATTCCTTTTTTATCTTTTGAAAATCTTCCCTAAAGCCAGGTCAAATGGAAGCCTTACCTGAGAAGAAATGATGCCTAACCCATGCTTATCCTTTTAAGCATCTTTAGGGGAGAAAGAAGAATGCCTTTTGTGACTATGAAAATTGCAAAGAGCTTTATATTTCGCTCATGGAAATGCACATGGGCAGCCAGGGTTCATCTTCCTTGGATCCTCTTTTGTTTTTCATTGTCCCTCCCACCCCCTCCACTCCATCCTTTGGATTCCACTCACATTTACTGAGTTCCCATTACGTGCCATGTACTTGGTTCACACAGGTCTTCTTATTTCCTTTCAACCAAATATATATTTTTATCTTTCATGAGATGTGGTACACTTGTTCTTCAATCACGCCTTTTTTGGGATTGTGTTTGTTTCTAGCCTTTGAAATTTGGAAAATTAAGAACTTTGGTTTTAGAGTAGAGTTTCCACAGTGATTGAAGAGTTGGGCACAAAAAACAAAAGGCCCTGGTGTTATTTATCTTGAACTAAAGGGAAGATTTAATAACTAGCCACAGTTGCTATTTTGTAAAGATGGTAGTAATTTTGCAACCGTTCTCTATCTTTTCCAAAGGCCAGAGAAAGAATAAATGGACTTAAACTGAAATATTGGAAAAGCTATTGAAAAGAAATGCTATTGAGAAGAAAAGATTGTCCAGATGGTAAAAGCTGTTGCATATCATGTGGTATGCCGAGTAGCATTATACAACACCTTCTGCTGTGCCTTAAAAAGCAAGATTTTCGCCTGTCTGATATTTTGTAGTTGCTTTCCCTAATAATTCTGAGTACTACTCTCTTACGGAGGTTGCATTAGAAGATTTCATAGATTTCCCGTATGTTAGGCAAATTTTGTAAGTTTTTATGTACTGCTTTACATGACTCAAAACATTTTTCATTAAACCTAATTGGGTTCTCCAAAAATACTGTAAAGTCTAATCTTTATTTTTTCAGATCCAGTTCAAAGGATATTATATAGTTTCATTTTCAGTTGAATAAATAATAATTAAAATATTTATAGGGGGAATGTCAAGGCAACCAGTGCTTATTTGTAATAACAAGGAGATGCTTACTATGAATAATGATGTCTCCAGTTTGTTCAAAATCAGTATTTTAGCCATTAATTATCTCTCCACCTTTAAAAAGCCTCTTTTTTTCATGCTCTTACTTACGGATGCTATAATGGTTTTGAATTTGGCTTCCTTTCCATCTCTATGTATTTGATAGTACAATTGCTAAAAATCAGGGTATAGCTTGAGAGCTTTCAGGAAGAGGAGGAAGCAGCAGCCAGAGAACACAGTCCCCCCACAATTATATATTTAGCCACTGAATAATCCAGATTTAACACTGCTTGGCTGCTTGTTTATTTAATGGGACATTTTCCCTTGCTTACAGGTGTTTTGTAGCAATAGGATATTTTTTGATGTAAGTGTATATCTTTATGCTAATTGCTGCTGAATTTAAGCATTTTTCTATTGTGCTGTACAGTCTCTTTAGGTCTTAGAAAATATTCTTAGCTTCTAATACTAGAAGAGTTATCTGCCTTTGCTGCCTTTCTTTCAGAAACAAGACAGACAGCAGAGACCTCACTTTTGCTCTCTGCCAAAGTGAAAGTATTTTAACGCAGCAGCCATCGTACAAGATCTATTTCATATAGTAGTTGAGCACATAAGCATTGCCATATGCTATTGGCCTAGCTTTGCTGGTCAAGATCTATTGAAGCAAAAAATTGCTGTACTTTGTAAAATATTAGACCAAACAAAGCTCCCTGTGCCACTGGGCTTTCTTTCTATTCTTTGCTGAGTATCTTCCCCTCTCCCTGTACAGTACCAGCCATCCGAAGAAATTCTTAAAATAGGAAGAGTATTATCTTGTCCTTTTAGACCTATTAAATCCAATCGACCCATCCTAAGAAAATGAGGTATTCCAGGGACTTGTTTACTTGGAAGAGCAGGTAGTAATAAAGGTGATATATGTTTCTTTATGGAGGAGATAGACTTGCGTTGTGCATTGCTCATTGGAAAGATCATTTGCCACATTTGATAGAATGCAGCCTTTGCACCATTAAAATGGCTGGCTATTAACTCTTGCCACTTTCCTCTAAAAAAGCTGTGGGCTATTTTCAACTTTCCGGCAGGTGTTATGCAGAAGTAGCTACACGGTAAATTTGATAATGATTTGAAGGATTTTAGATGACAATTATAAGATAAATATCTCTAACGTACTCATAAATCTGGAAAATCAGTCTGATATGCTTTCTAGGAGGTGTAGCATTTCTCTTTTTTCCAGTTAAAATTGATTTAGAGGGATTTTCTTATAGCCTGGTAATAATAAATATTCTCTAGAGAAATAGAAAAATGATGCTGTAGTTCCATTGAGAAGCCATCGCATCTCATTGGCTTATGTATTTTAAAGAGATGGAAATAAGGTCCAGAATAAGAATCTGGTTTTTTTCTCCAACTTCTGATATGAAAACCTTTAGAATATATATTAATTCGCATGGATATGCCACATATTTTATATTTGAAATATGTATTTCTTTACTTGTTAACTTCTGTGTTTGGTAATTTTTCATGGAAACAAACATTTGGATTGTCACACAGCGTAGTGAACTTTATATTAATATTGCTATTCAAATACAGGAATACTTGTGGTCTTGTTTGTCCTTTTAAGGCTTCCTCTGCCAGCCTGCTAATTGTACTGAGAGGTTCATTACTGAGGAGGCTGTCTTTCTGCCAGTGTCCATGTGGCCAGCAAGAGAATTTGATGAAACTATTTTAAAAATCTTGCTGTGTTTGTAGCAGAGCGAAGTCATGAGGCCGTGCTGGTGATTAGGCATTATCCCCATCCTGTAAACCTTCTGTTTGTTTGGAAGTGGCAACAGTCATGCCATGTTGCCATGTTGGCAACAGTCACCGGCCATCAGCCTTGCCAAGGCCATGCTGGCCTGGATTCAGTTATCTTGGCCTTGGTCTCTTACTCTTCCCTATGCAGCCCTGATGGAACTGGGGGATAGCTTTTAGCCTTGTGGTACTAGTGAAATCCTTGGCTGTGAGCAGTTTGGATGTGACTTGAATTGTCTTCAGGTTCATCTGACCTGCAAGGGACTCCACAGTCTTTCTGTGTTATCTTGCCTGTGCTTCCTAAGTACACTCAGATGCTTCGAGTAAATTCAATTGCCTCTTGTTATTGGTGAATGAACTGAGTCTTGCTGAGCGAAAGAAGCCCATGTCTAACCCCAACAAACTACTTTCAGTTGGTGTGACAGACCCTACAATTCACTCCAATCAGATATGAAAGATTTATATTATGCTATACGCTGTTGAGCTGAAAAAGAATTCCAGAGGACTGGAAATGTATCTTCACACCAGCTTCCAAAATCCCTTGTTACAGTTTTGGACAAGACCACATAAGAGAACAGTCATTGATATTGGACCTAATACTGTGTGCTGCTCAAATTTACCCCACCCATTGATTAAGGATGAGAATGGCTTAGGCAGGATGCTTTCAATGTTGAAAAGATTCTCAAGATCATCATAAATTGGTCATGGTATGTTAGAGAATTTTCTCAAGGCAGCTCAGCTGAATCCCCTGCCTCCAGTCATCTTGTCCTTTCATTAATTCTACACACCACTGCCTGAGTGAGTTAACTTCTAAAATGTGGCTCTAATGACGTGGGAGGAGAAGTGGAGGAGCACCTGATTGCTTACCCAAAACCCTAGATTCGTGAGTATTCCGTGAGCTCCATAACCTTCCTTTCCAGCTTCAGCTTCCACTCTATCCCTTTGCTCTAACCAAATTTAATATCCTGTTTGCGGTAGGCAAAATAATGCCTCTCCCAAGGTGTCCACATCCTCTGCCCCAGAACCTGTGACTCTGTGATGGCATATGGCTAAGGAGAAGTAAGTAAGTTTGCAGAAGGAATTAAGTTTGCTAATCAGCCGCTTTGAGATGGGAAGATTATCCTGGATTAATAGGATGCGCCCAGTGTAATCTCGAGGATTCTCATAAGTGAGGGAGGCGGGAGACTGAGAGTCAAGAGAGATTCGATGATGCTAGTTAGACTGCTGGCTTTGAAGATGCGGGTCATGAGGCAAGGAATGAAAGTGATGTGACCTCCAGATGCTGGGAAGGACAGAGAAACAAATTATCCCCAAGAGCCTCCAGAAGGAATGCAGCCCTGGGAAAATCTTGATTTTCAGCCCAGTGGGACCATTTTGAATTTCTAACCTCCACAACGGTATGAGAATAAATTTGTGCTGTTTCAGCTCCTAAATTTATGCTAATTGGTTGCAACAGCAAAACGAAACTAATACAGTGTTGTAGAGTGCAGTAGTTATGAAAACAGAGTCTGAACCCAGACTACCAGGCTTGAATCCTGACCCTAACATGAGCTCTGTGTCCCTGGGCAAGTTTCGTGGAGTTTTCTACACGTTGGCTTTCTTCCCCTACTCACTGAAGCTTCAGTGATAGATAACTGCTTTCTCCAAAGAACATCTTGTGCTTTACTGTTACCATACTTTGCTAATGTTATGCCCATAATTCTTCTTGGGAAAAATGGACCTATCCTATTGAATCCTGCGCTAATGTTCTCTCCTCCCTGAAAATTTTCTGTGATCCCATCAGGGTAATTTATGTCTCTTTTTTTTCTTGGTGCAACTCTAGTGTTTTGCTTTTTATCAAGTTACAAGTTTTGCTGTAGTCAAGTGTTGTATTTACTTTATTATCACTATTAATATTAAAAATGCCTTAAAAATATGGGCAAGTTTTGTTCACATTTAAATCTCCCACCCATAAGGATCTAGAAAAGTACACTACTTATTAAATATGTCCCTAAATCTTTGTGGAATCAGTGAACTTAACTATTGACATAAGTCTTATAAAATTAAGGGTCCAATAAGATATTTTATGTTGGAGGCTGTGTTGCCCATTTTAATAACTAAATGAGATCATGTCCCCGTGACATCCTTTAAAATATTAAAGGATGAAATGGTTAAATAAGTTTCTTCAAGGCCTTCCTGTGAAATGAGTTTTTAAGTTCACAACTGATAATTTTTAATACATTTTGTCATAAAATTAGCACCCAAAGGTATCCTTTGCAGGGTTCAAATACTCATATTTTTATCAGAGCCTAGAGTGAGGATAAAAATTGATAGAGATGTGTTCCCTTTCTTATTACCCCAGCCCTCTGCTGACGCCCGATCTCAAATTCTAATGAAGGGAAAATGGAGAAAATAAACAAGGGTCTTAACGCAAACAAGTAGAGAATGACATTGCAGAATGATTTTCTCTGTCTCAGGAGTAATACAGAGAATGCATTGCCCTCAATTAAGAATGATTTTGATATTCTATTCTACTTCAAACACTGTGGCCAATGGTTCCTAGATCACTTCTCCATTTATGGCCGGAAGTTTTCTCTATAAATTATGCTTTGATAGTTTCAATGGAAAATTGTGGTTGGGATCAGAAAACTCTGTCATTGTGTGGTAGTTCAATTAATTCTCTGAGTTCTGGAGGAAAAGAGAGCTTAATGTGGGTTCCAGCTTTGTCACTGGGGACTGTTGTGGCTTTGAGCCATGTTCCGCCTTCTTGTGTAAAGACTTCTCTTTTCTTGTGTAAAGCTGTTAATAATAAAAGAATCGGCCTTAAAAATGATACTTATTACTATTTCAGAAACTCTGCTTTGTATATCTTTTATATTTTTAAAGAATAAAGTGTTGTGTTATTTAGTAAGTAAATTATAACACATACATTATATATTTACGTTGTAAAGCTACTTAATGTACAGAATATATGCTCCTTTATTCATTCGCGAGGAGTCTGAATTTGTGCAGGAGCACTCTACATGTCAAACCACTAATTCTTTGCGTGTTTGAAGGCTAGTTGAAAATTTGACCTTTAATAGTTAAGTGGGAAGAAATTTTGATATGCAGAAATGAAAGAATTAACAGCTATTCTGACGTGATCATTTTTCCAGTGCTTGTCAGAGCATAGGTATCTGAATATCTCCTGGGAGTACATGAGGTTAGATGCAGCGAAAAACTAAAACAATTAATAGGAACAGTAGGGGGTAAATCAGAGATGCACCTTTAACCTCAGTTGAAATGTGGTGAATGAGATTGACATTTCAGAGTACTGTTAGGGGGCTAAAACAATAGGAGTGGTGCTTATATTAGGATGTAAAAAGAATATTCATTTCTCAATATGTACTGATTTTTGTGTGCCTAATAGAAAATTACAATTTAATTTGATAATGGAGACTTTTCTATCAGTGGGTCTACATACACGTTAGACTACTAAATAGAAACTTAATAATAGATACACCACTTTCTACAGTTATATAACACGTGTTAAATGAAAGGGTAGTTAACATATGTATTTATGTATGCGTGTATATATATGTCCTGTTGGTCATAACCTAATAATATATATTTTTTAAAACTGAGTCATAGAAGACATATCGATAATATTAACCATGTTCAATAGGCAGAACCATTATTATAGCCCAACTTTTGGGAACCAAACTGAGTTATTGAAGGAGAAACTCTCTTTAAGGTGGCATTTTCTCCCTCCCTTCATTAGTTCTTTCCTTCCTTTCTATGACATATTTGTTGAATGCCTCCTATATGTTAGGCAGTGGGGAAGAACAGTGATCAAAACAGGCAAAACTTCTCACCCTCATGCAGTTTACCTTGTAAGATAATAAATTAGAAAAATAAGCGAGATAATAAACATGACAAATAGTATGTCAGGGAGTGATATGTTGAGTTGGGGAACAAGTAAAGTAGGGGAGAGAAATTTGTACTCGGGGTAGAGGGTGGAAATTTTAGATAAAATGGCTAAGGAAAGTGACTTTTGAAGACCCGAGAAAAGAGCTCAGATGATGTGGGGAGGTTCATTCCAGAGAGAGAAAATGGCACATATAAAAGCTCCAGGGAGTGAAGTGGGCCCAGCCGGTTCAATGAACTCCAAGGAGCAAAAGCAAGAAGCCAGGAACCGTGGCTGGAGCAGGTGGATGAGGGAGACAGCAGCAGTGATAGTGATATGGGGAGGCTGGCATCAGATCTCGCGGGGTCCCCAAGTAAGCGCTTTTATAGTGAGGCTTTTACTTGGTGAGCCTGGAGCCTTTGGAGGATTTTGAGCAGAGGAGTGACATAATGACTGTTTTATTTTTGTTTGTTTCATAGATCCTTCTGGTGGCGTGTTGAGAATAGATTAATGAGAGGCAAAGTTTAAAACTGAGAGACCACTTGGGAGGCTTACTGCTATAGTTTCGAATTTAAGCTTAAAGATAAGAAAAAACGCTGAGTTGAACTGAAAAATGGTTAGACGGCAAAGGCCAGATTTCTAAAGCCTTTTGTCTGGATATTAGTAATATCTTGAACTTAATCTCTTATACTCAGAAAACTACAATCCTATGCGTCCCCGTAAACAACCTTGATCTGAACTTATGGAACTCATTTTTGTGTATTCGGTCTTCACTTATTCAGATACGCCAAAACTGGAAAATTGGGTGTAACACCATTCTGACATTTTTGTTATGAATCTGGAAAACGGAATGGTGTCTCTCCTAAAGCTAATGAATAAATACTTTTGAAAATAATTGAAAACACCGCACAAACCTAAGACATAGTTGTCATGGCATACTGACAGTAAAGTCTCTATTGGAACACCACACACCAGTGGTTTGTAAAAGATTTTATTATATCCAGACTATAAAATGGTTGCTTCAATACTGAATATATATGAGCGTATACTGAATATATACTGAGTATGTGAACTTGCACCTTGGTTTGGTGGTTTTTAGCTAAACAATCTTGACCTGCGTTGTAGACTAATTCATGTTCAGAGTCACCTGGATTCATTAAAAGCAAAACTCATAACTCTGTAACTAGTTCCTTTGAAAAATCCCTTTCAGAGCAAAGTATTAGTGCTTGGCTTATATTAAAAGCTCCATAAATACTTGTTGAGAGAATGATTCTTTAACAAGACTTTTAGTCTTTACAGCAAAATAAGAGTCTTTACCTGCATATTTCTGCCCTTTTAAAATAAGCTCTCTCATGATTTCTCAGAAACTTAACACAACTTACAATGATAACTTCTTATGGATTTAAGATGTTAGTCTACTGAATTTGCTGATGCATGACACTTTACCCGGCAAACAAATGCTTCAGAGGTCACAATTTAGTATTTACTTAATATTTGTTTTCTGCAAATTTAGAAATTAATGAACTTGGCTGATTTAATTCTGTATGAGAGATGAGTGGTAATAATTTATGTTCCTTCTACTCTCCACTATTGTTAAACTGAAATTGAAAAGGAACAAAAACGAATTCTTACAGATTTATCCAATTCAGATAACTTTGGAGTCAGTACTGAATTTTACTTCCTTGGATTTTTTTCTCCATTAAAATACCCCAATGAAAGAGGAAATTGACTATAATTAAGGAAGTCGAGCTGACACACTTAAGAAATCTGAATATAAGGTCTGACTAATAAGCTAGAGTTTTCTTTGAAGATTCATATCTTATTTTAAAATACATGTGATTTTTAATTCTAGTCAATAATGTGTTTTTTGATATTTAAAAAATGTCCTTGATGTCCTTGACAAAAATCATACTCTAGGTTGCTCTTATGACTTCAAGTAACCTCTTCCTCATAGTCACATTTCTGCCGGGCATTGTAGAATAGTTTGTTTGATATTCTCTTTAATATCAGATTCTGATTCAAATAGAAGAATTTCCAAGTTACAAATGGACGTATCTGAAAACTTGAGTGTCCAGAAGGTCTCTCTTGGCCTGCATGGGTACTTAACAGCAGCCGTTGTTTGGACCCTAAAGTGAGTTATTTATTAAGTCAGCCTTTCCACCAGCTGACTGGCTGCTAATTTCTCAGGAAATAACACTGATTTTTTATGACCCTCACATAAGTAATGATAGTCAACCACCTCAATTCATTCAACTTTTATTGAATACAGTGTGGGTTCTCCCACAGGCTCTCAAAACCAAACCAAAAGTTATTCAGCTAAAATTAAAGTCTTTGGCTGTATGAAACTAATAGGAGTTGAAATGCAGGAAGTTCCCATTAGCAGTCAAGACCTACAGACAATTCCTGACTTAACCAGAGCATTGCCTCCATGTTTGGTTCAGAGAATACACAGGGAAATGTTGAATTTATGTCATTTTGTTATGGTTGTTTGAGTTGAAAGGACCTGCATGGGTGTGTACCTGTTAGAAAAGCATCAATCTTGGAAACATATTGAGCTGTCAGTAAATTCTGTAGAGAAATTGGCTAGTTGTCACTTTCTTCAAGTTTTCCAGAACAAGACTGAGACATAGGGACATATTTTAAACAGGTTAACTTGTTCTTGTCTGGCCTAATAGTAGTGGGTCAAAGGGCATTTTGTTTGTTTGTTTGTTTTGTTTGTTTTGAATCTTATCTATTTTTACTTGATTTTACATGTGTAACTCAGCATTCTGTAGTTTCTGTACATTTTTTAGAATCGAGAATTCCAGATGTTGTAGTCATCATTTTTAGACCTTATTTATACTACTAGTTAATTTTTCAGTGTGAATTTCCTATAGTATTTGGGAAAAGAGTAGGTGATTTTAATAGGAATTATGCATAAGAAACTGATATGTCAAATGCAATCTTTATGCATTATTCATTTAACTGATTCAGCACATATTTATTGAGCATCTACTATATGTCAGGCACATAATACTAGGCATTTACTATCCAGCAGTGGAATAGACACTCAAGGTTTCTGCTTTATTAGGCTTGTGTTCTAGTAGGAGATAGAGGTAAACAAGCGGAGAAGTAAACCAGATATTATCAAATTGTTAAAATTCTCTGAAGGAAATCGACAAGGGTTAAGTGTCAGAGCTGTCATCGGGGAGATCGCCATTCAATATGGTGGTCTGGGAAGGTTCCTCTAGGGAAGAACAGTAGAGCCCAAACCTGACAATATGAAAGATCCAGCTAGAGCTAGGAGAAGAGGATCCCAGACCAGAAGCAACTGCACGGGTAGAAAGGGAATTTTAGGGAGATAGCAGTGAGAATAGAGTGATCATTGAGCTTGTTGTGGAAGCTCAGGCCCAGATGATGGTGATTTGGGCAAGGGCTGTGGAGCGGGGAGGGAGAAGAGTAGAGGCATTTGAGATTCTGTCTGGGGGTAGAACCAATAGAACTTACTGAAACATTCAATGTGTGTGCTTGTGAGTGTGCCTGTGCATGTGTGAGTGTGAGAGTGCGTGCACCCTGTATAGTGAAGGGTGGAGGATGTGTAGAGAAATGCAGGATGAGGCAGCAGGAGAAATCAAGGGTCACTTCTATTTTTTGGTTTGAACAATAAAACAGAGGAATAGGTCTATCAAAAATACCAATCTTATTTACAATTTGGAAGAAAGTTCAAACTTAGAGCAGTTCTAAAAAGTGTTAGCATTAAAATGGATTCTTCTGGATTTGGTTTAAAATGGAAAAATTGGAAGGGGAAAGGTATTTCAGAGTTCAATTTCAGAGCCATCAATCTGTATCTTTCTTGAACACTAAAATTATTTTTCTTAAAGGGGTTTATGATCATCATGCTCTCAATGATCTCTAGGAACGATTTAAAAATTTTTTATTATAAATCGTCCTTGATATAGAATGAAAAGAAAGTGGCCTATTTATTTTCTTTTAAATATGACAGTGAATATTTTGTCTCATTGATGAAATGATGTTCTTCCAAGCCTTGGTGATTGTCTTTGATTTCAAAGAGTCCAGAAAAGAAAGGGACAGCTGATAACTTTGGGAAGCGTGAGAGGGGTGATGGAAGTGTGCATTTAAATCATGTTAAAAGCTTGACTGGAGTCGTTAGAAGTTTAGTAATTTATAGCAAGTGATATACATCCAGCTGAATCTGATGAAAAGTAGACAGGCTAGGTAGGCATTGGAACAGGCAGAGATTATGAGAATAATGATGTAGAAAAAAAGCACAATTGACTTAGTTAAGCAAAATATATGGGCTTATCTTTTAAAGCAATTTCTTGGAAGTTAGTTATTAAAAAGTAGACCAAGCCTTGCATATTGACTGATATTCTCTATCAGCCCATTTCACACTATTTCCAGGGGTTAAAATTTGGTACACATTTATCCTGTATTATGTTCTTACTAACATTTTGAATGAAAATTTCCTCTAAGCCAATCTTTAGCAATAGGCAGCTAAAGTAATTGTACATGCCATGTGAAGGAAAAACCCAGGAGCGAGCATCTAGCATCCTATATCCATTCAGGTGTTTCACATGATTTGCATTTTGTAGAATGGAATAATTTATTATCTACAGCTGACATTTGATTTTTGCTCATCCATATGTATCCTCTTCGGTCTATGTAGGACTTCATTAGAGAGAACGAAAATATAGTATAAGCTTTCATTTCAATTTCCACAGTATAACTTCATTTACTTGAATTTATTTTATATTTAATTTAAATAAATGAATTTAGAATGACTAGAAAACTATTACCTGGGGATCCTCAAGTAATTTACTTATTGATTTCTCTAACTTATTATGCTATTTAATACAGATTGCTCTCATAGTGAACAAATAGACATAAAGTTATAAACTGTTTATGTTGAAAAACAGATATAAGTTTGAAAAACATGTTTCTGTCATAACTTAAGCAGTCAGAAAATTCTCAGGATGCCTTTTGGTCTGCTTAAGGGCTAGGTCACTTAAGGGATACCTTAAGAGGCTCTCCTGCTCTCCATCCCTGTCCTATACACCTCCTTCAGGACACTTCCCCTAAAGCAGATGTGTGATTTGTTATTGCTCAAAAATCTCTAACAAGCCCAGATGGGGCTATAAGTGGGCCTTCTCCATACTAATTTTCTCTAATTGCTTCTCATTCTGTCCTTTCTTGATTTCCTATCAAACTGAACTACAGTTGACCCTTGAACAACATGGGCTTAAACAGCACGGGTTCCCTTGTATGTGGATTTTTTTCACTAGTAAATACTGCAGTATTACATGATCAGTGGTTGGTTGAATCCATGGATGCAGACCCACAGTATGGAGAAACCACACAGAGGGAGAACAGGCTATAAATGACAGGAGGATTTTCCACTGTGTGGAGGGTAGGCGCCCGTAATCCCACAAGGGTCAACTGTACTTCCCCCCAAAAAACATTCCCTACCCCATCCCCAGGAAATTCATAGATCCTACCCAGCTTATAGTACACACCTTGCTTCTCCCACCCCTGGGGTCCAGGGTTAGAGAGAGGAAAAAAAGTGGAATTTTAAGTCTGACATACTCTGGTCTGAGGGCTGCTTTGAGGTTGAGTAAAACGTTAACTCTTTTAGTCTTCGTTTCATCATCTGTAAATGGTAATACAACACGTACAATTGTTTGGGGAACTAAATGAGATAAAATTTGTAAAACACATACACGATGCCTAGTATACACTGGGTGTATACCTGGTATACTGGTATGCCTGGATGCTGCTTAAAGAAAATCACTTCCCTTGCTCTTTTTGAAAATTGTTTCCATCTGTTTTCTCTTTGCTATACTGGAAATAATCTCTCCTCCTTTGACCTGTCATAGCATTCATTTAAATCTTTTCGTATTCTTACAGTTTTCTATTAGAATAATCATTGGGCATGTCATCTCTACTGGCTATAAATTCCTTGAAGCTATAAATGCCTTATTTGTTTCTGTAATCTCCACAGCACCAAAAAAAAAATTTTTTTTTTAATCCCTTTAACATGAAAATGATTATTTACTGACTGGAAAGATAAGTGAATGAATGACAGCCACCACCCTCGGGGGGCTCTAAGCACTTGAAGAAATGTTCCTAAAAAGAATGCAGACTCTCACATTAATAATTTTTACATTGACTATGTGTTAAAATGAGAACATTTTGGATATACTATGACTAATAAGATATATTATTAAAAAATAATTTACCCCGTTTCTTTTAGCTTTAAATGTATGTTTTAGAAAATGTATAGTTGCATATGTGGCTCCCATTTTATTTCTATTATTTTATTTCTATATCTATGTCTTCTGGAATCTGTGTCAACATTGCTCATTGAAGACATCAGCTCTCAAAGAAACCCACTGACTTGAGAATTTACTCAAGTTGATTGATAATAGTCAGTAAGCTTAATACCTAGATTTATGAGTAAATGGGTAGATGAACAAATGTATGGATGGAAGGACAAAAAGAGGTGGAATAAAAGATCAATGACAGCACAGGTTGTGTTTGTCTCACACTTATATATTCCCCTTATCTAGCACATTCTCTGTCAATTCAGAGTCCTTTATATGCATGTCCTACATACCAGAATTACCTCAAATTTTTGATTGGTTTAGTCCTAGTGTATAGAACTACCTTAATTCTGAAACGTCTCTCTGAGATAGAAGACTTCATGCAATGGGGAAACAGTGGATTCCAGTAAAGGGAATTGAGAAATTTACTGGGGTGTGCCTTGCCCCATATGCAGAAGGATGACTTTCTGACTATTCTTGATAGGACTCACTGCTCCTATTTGCCTGTAAAATTGATTGATAGTTTGCTAAACTATGTTTCCAGGTGATTAAGTTAAATTAGCCAATCAGCAGTTCCTAGGTCCCTTCTCTCTTAAAGGACTTGATGTATCTTCCATAAATTCTCAAAAATAAAACCAATCAAAACAAAAATGTATTCTGCGTGGCTCCTGCTTGCCCTACATTATATGCCACTAAGCCTTCCTAGTGTGAATATATTCTTTAATTTTAAGTATCCTTCAGCAGTTTTCTTCCCGACTCTTGTCTTCTCTCATCAGTAATGAACTCTTTTCTGCTGTGGAAATGCCCCCTCTCTAATAAGGCCAAGTCACATTGCTGTGAAAGGGTAAAAGATTACATTCTCCCTTCTCTCCATCACACTTGTTTGGAAGATAAATGGAGTATGTAAGTCTCCTGGGTTGTCTTTCAAACCCAGAATTTTATTCTGAGAATATTTTGATAACAGAACTCAGAGTAAACACTAAGGGAAAGTGTACATTTGAAAATTACTCAAAATCCAGGGACTCTACAATCATGAATATGATAAAAAAGAGTTACAGGATATTTAACGAAAGCACCTTTTCAAGTGCGTGCATGCTACAGATGACGACACTTCAGGGTAAGGCCAAGATTCTGTCTCCGTAGCACATTTTGAGGATATCTAGAGTGACATATGATTTCATTAGAACTCATATTTTTGTTATAAGTTTACACAGTTACCCCTATTTTATAGTGCAGATGGTGAAAACTTAAGAAATATTAGCAATTAAGAGGTGCTACTGGGAACCTCTCTTTAATTAGAGAGTAATTTTAGATACCTACTCTTTGGACACTTGCACAATTTGTTAAATGTCATCATAAATGTCTCCTGTTTCTTATAAGGAACTCAATTTATGAAAATGAACAATTTGGAAACTTTACAGATCGTGACAAAGATATATATGCTTATTTGAAAACGGGGGCTTAAGGAGTTTGCAAGCAATCTCATACCAATTTAGTTCTAATTCCAGTCTTCAAAGTAGGAGGGTGTGGAAATTAATTTTAGAGCAGATAGAGTATTCTACTGATGTATGTCACATTTTAAAAGGTATATTGATCTCTTTACAGTTTTTTGTTGACTATAGACATGGTAAAAGCTCATTGTAAGAACGTGAAATATAGAAAGTTTAACACATACAAATAAAAAGACTTGTGTATTTGATAGGCAGAGGTAGCCACTTTTAATATTTTCATACACAAATTTCCAACAGCTTTTCATTCTTATATACATTTAGATTATATAATTTTACAAAAAATGCATCAATTGCATAAGTTTTGATTCAATAATATGCTGGAAATATCTTCTTTCCCTGTTAACACGGAATTACCACTTTTATGGCAGCAGTGTTACATGACCTTATTGCATCATAATATATGTAACCAGACCCCTAATGATGGACATGTAGATTGTTTCCCAATTTTTCATTTAAATGACACTGAGATGAAGCTACTTGTGTGCTCATCTTTGTGCACTGATCTGATGGGCTCTTTAATAAAAATTCTACATATGACCTTGGTGGAACAAGGGTATACAGATATTAATATGTGTTGCCAAACTGTCTTCAAAAACGTTGTACCAATTTATATTCTGTTTTCATATTCCCTAGCAATACAAATCTAATTTTTGCAATGGAAGTTATTGGGACAATGAGGTTTCTTTTTTAGAGTTTGAGTTGTATGTAATATTGGTACCTATTTTGTATATTAGGTGATACTAAAAAGGCTAGCGGATA
Source organism: Delphinapterus leucas (assembly GCF_059928025.1). Taxonomy (NCBI): domain Eukaryota; kingdom Metazoa; phylum Chordata; class Mammalia; order Artiodactyla; family Monodontidae; genus Delphinapterus; species Delphinapterus leucas. The sequence continues at coordinate 15,025,919 of NC_143130.1, read as the reverse complement.
TGCATACTCTTTGCTGATTGTGATTTCCTGGTGATCAAATACTTAGACTGTTCCATTGAGCTTTTCTGACTTAGATCTGCATATTCTTGTGAGCTCAGCTCTTCACTAGAGGCCTAACTTGTTTTACATTAGATCTAACATCTTCTTGGATTAACACATGTTCTTAAATGAAAATTATTGTTTCCGTGTACATTGCTGCTATTTCACATAGAGAAGACCAGTTGAAGTTAATCATCTATTTATCATCTCAGAGTTTAATCAAGCTTGATTTTATAGCGATAAGGTTCCTGTTGTACAATTACTGTCTAAGACAGACACAAATGACTAATTTCATGGCTTTGTTTATACATATCCTGATGTGGAGAGTGAATGTTTGACCCCTCTCTGAACGAGGGTGAAGTTCTTGGTCACTCTCTTTGTGCTTGATTCAATAATTGATAAAACCTACAGACCTGAAATAAATCATTATAACCTATTAACTGCAGTGTCCTATGACATCTAAACACATACGCTAGAACTGAAAAACCAACATCTTTGGCTGTTCAGTAAAGTGCATGATAAAACCAAGTATCTCTGTAACCAGTTCTGTCTTCCTAAAATTAATTGGAATTGCCTATGAAATATAATTGGCCAGGGCATTTAGGATTTAGTACATCTTCTCCAAGGCTGTAGTGGAGCCCAATACTTGAAATCCATTCCACAGCCGCCTTTGTTGTTCTTCTTGTTCAGAATTAATTTGGAGAAAGGGAGGTGTTTGTTTGTTTGTTTTTTAATGAGGTACAAGGAGAGAATAGATCATCTCAAAAAATTGTGTTTAATTCTAGACTAGATAAGCATCATGTAAGTTTTTTTTGTTATTGTTGTTTTTTTCAAATTAAGCTCCCAAACCGGCCTAGACCTTGTTCCCATGGAAGTAAGTGGAGTAGTTCGCCAGACTGTCAAGGCACGTCATCTTGTGGTCAACAGAGGAAATTTTGAGTCCTGAGCAGCTGCTGTGCAGACCATTGAACCCATTTCTGTGGCCTGTTGTAGACAGGCTTCAGAATGAAGTGGAAATGGACAGCAAAGTAGTTACTCTTCTTTTCGATATCTGAAGAGAGGGAAGAAATGAACCTAAATTTGGACCTTTGCTGTCGTCCCGTTGAATGCTTATATTACAAATGAAGAAATTAGTCCTAAGATGTCACGCAATTTAAGGATTACCATCTCTTCCATAAAAGCCATTCAACTCTCCATCCAATGAACCCTTTTTATCTTACAAAATGATTGAATGGTTTTTAAAAACGGGGTAATAAGGAGACGTGGAATGATAATCTTCGTGTTGCTGAGAAACACATTTCTAATAAAAAAAGGAAAATGAAATCAAAGATCTCATTACTAGAAATAACTGAATGGAAGTCTTATTCAAATTTACCTTTTGATAATAAGCTACTAAAGAACAATTCACCACTGAGAGGAAAGCAACTGGCATTAGAGGGATATCTTTATAGTCATGAGTTTATATGGTTCCTTTCTTAGCAAGGACCTTGTCCAGGTTTTCATTAAATATTGAAATTGAGAATTCGTATCTTAATTTACAAAACTTGAAGAAGTTTGTACCCTTGGTACTTAAATTAAATTTAGAAATATTCATATCTGAATATACTACACTGTAGAGTGAATCACAAAGGCCTTTACTTAAATCATTCATTCGAAACCTGGAATCTATGTATCTCTTTTAACATCCTCTCCTTAGGGATGCCGGATTTCTTTAGAATGTAAGATATCCAGTAAACCAAATAGAACCTTAAGGACCTGCATGTCTTGAAGATCTAGGAATATAGCTATTGCCAGGATTTCTGAAAATTTCTAGGACATTTTCTGTGTCTCTAGCTTTTAGACTTCTACTTCTTGCGTATCTTCTCTGTACTGTGCTGTGTGGCATAGATGTGAAAATCAGCACCATCTCTGAGCCCCCACAAAGACCACTTACACAAAACAGAATGATTTTCCTACCGTTTGTTATGGAAGGGGAATTTGGAGGAGGGATTTATACGGTAGCAACAAAAGCTGGCAAAATGGAACAGAGTTTATCTCTGCTTTTACAGTGTCTTTTGGGCACTCCAACTTCATAGTATTTGTGAGGGTGGAGCCTCATGTTCTTGCTAGCTCCTCTTTCCTTTCCTCCCTATTCTCTCCTCCGGTCTTTTCTGTTCTTCTCTTCTCCATGAAGGTAGAACACTCCGCTGCTGATACTCTGAAATTGAATGGTATCCAATTCCTGTGAACTTGCACTCATACCGTCAAAATCTTGTTGAGAAATTTTTCCAAGCCAAGACAGTTCCCTTCCGCCCTTCAACCAAGGAATTGTGGTGCCAGAGTACACATTTTTTTCCCCCACCACATTACAGTAAAAAATTTATAATAAACTATGACAGCCCCACAAGGTCTGTTTGCAGAGGCCATGAACAACTTATTACACCTCAACTGCCATTATGCATAGTCAGTTGGAGTACAAATCATCAATGTACATAGCTCACTGACCCTGGAGACTAAAGAATATAAAATCTATGAAGGTTTAAGTGTGCCAGTTATTTTAGTGCCTTAGAAAGCAGAGCAGCAGTGAGTTACTTGCCTTGAGCTGTGATATCTCATCTTAAATTGTACATCTGTATTACCAGGAAGCTCTGGAAGCTGCTCATTATGACTGTACAGCATGGCATTGTGTTTGAATTCACTTCGCTGTTGTTAGCAATGGACGTCATTGGGACAATGACAATATTTGTTTTTACGACAATATTCTGCAGGGTTTATGGATAGTACCTCTACACTTGCTTGCACACTGATGAAGAACCTCAAGTAGAATGATTACTTTGTTGGAGTCATGGATGTGGATATAACTCAATAGCAGCAATGTATATGCGCAGACTCATTATTTTCAAGATCTGAATACAAGCCATTGATTTTCACTGAATGCATCAACAGAGATCATAGAAATCTAACCAAATAGGATAGTGATGCATTGATGTTCAATGTTAGGTCACAAATGGACTGGAATGGAGCTCTAAGCACATTTAAATATGTGTAACTTGAAAACCCCTTGTTCTTACCTTCCATTAAGTTTCTGATGCATGTGCAACCTTAAAGAAGCCTTGTGAGAGAAGAAATATTAGCAAAATCTCATATACTAGAAGTGACAGAAATTGCACTAAGACCAGAAGCACAAAAGAAAGTTCAGCAGGAATCCTTGTCTTATGATATGATCAGCAGTCATGTCATGGGATGAGCCAGGTTAACTTCCATCAAGTTACGGAGGGTATCAAAGCCAACTCTGTTAATGCGGGTATCATCTAAATGAGTCAAATGGCATTGATGTGCCAAGATGTTTGGGTGGCACATTAAACAGAAAGGGGTCGTGGAGGAATGTTTGCTCAGGGAAGCATTTCAGTGACCTGTAAAAGGAGTCAATTTGGTTGGCCTCATCAGAATCTGCCTTGATTTCTGAACTGAAGCTGGATTGCTTTGCAGTGATGCCTTTACCATGCTAGAAAGCCCCTCAGAATGATGATACTTTGTCTTTTGTATCATGCCCTTGCTGAGAAGCAATTTCCTACAACCTTAAAGGATCCATTTTCTACTGTGGCGATTGCTGTGTATACTTGAACAGAGAACTTGCTCTGATTGTAACCTCTCCTGTACCTTTCTCCAAAGCAATTGATACTGAACACATTTTTTTAAGAGTGGAAATGAGGTGACTTTTGTTGACTAGATACTTATTTGTATGTTTAAATATGGAAAGAAATAAAATCAGGTTTTTTTTCCCTGCCATAACACTGAAATTTAGTAAACATTTTTGTATTGGAAAGACTTATTTCAAGAAATAAAAGAATGAGCATTGCAAGTCAAATTGTATTGGATTTAGAGCACTTGGGTGTTTTCATGCCTGACCATTTTTCCCTGGAGAGCCGACAGTGAAGAGGAATAGATTCTGGATCATTTGTTTGAAACAGGAGTCTATCTACAATAGTAAGATGATAAAATGTGATCAAAATGAATTTTGAGGTAGGAACCCAAACTGAATTTCACTAAAGGCAACGAAGCTTGAGGACTTTTGATGTATTCAGTTAGCGTCGTTTCTTTAACTGATAAAGAGAAAAGGAAGGCTGTTCTTTCAGGAAGTATTTACTGACCCTGACCACGGGCAGACACTGTGGAAGATAATAATGATACAGGAGTAACCAGGGTACACGTAATCTGTGCCCTCACATGTGCTGCCTGTCAGTCCATTTTTGTGTGAATTAGAATTTACCTGGTTTATCTTTTACATCTAAACCAGTGGCTCTCAAATTTTATTGAGATCAGAATCATCTCCAGGGCTTTTCAAACCACAGATCACTGGACTCCACCCTATTTCCTTTTCTTTTTTAAAAAATAGTTTATTTATTTTTCCAACTTTACTGAGGTATAATTGACGAATAAAATAAGGTATTTAAAGTTTACGTCGTGGTACTTGATATACATGTACTTTGTGAAAGGATTCCCTCTATCAAGTTAATTAACACATCCATCACCTCTCATGTTTACCTGTTTTTTTTTTTGGTAATAACATTTAAGTTCTACTCTCTTAGCAAATTTCAATTATACAGTACAGTGTTGTCAGTTATAGTTTGATTCAGTAGGTCTAGGCTGAGGCCCAAAATTTGCATATCTAACTGGTGTCCAGGTGACGCTGCTCATCTGGAATCACACTGTAAGACCCGCTGCTCTAAATAAAGGTCAGACACTGCTTAAACGTGAGTGATGACAGGTGTGACTATTAATCAAGCGTTCCTCTACCTCAGTGAATAATGCTATAGCAGAAGAGTCACAGTTCCAGTCAACTTGGAAAAGCGTGTTATGCTTTTGTGCACCCAATGTCACTGTGAAATGAAAATAAAACGCCTTTAAATTTTAAAGTATGTTTTTTATAGTATATCTTCCGTTTAAAGAGCTCACCAAATTCGGCAGTTTTTGATAACGTCCAAAAATATTTTTTGGTGAACAAAAGGCGCACATGCTATAGATTAAGAACCACAGATTGAAATATTTAAGAGCTATATAGCATCTAATTTATCTAATTGATGCTGATGAACTGTTAGTAAGCATTTGATTATATGAAATTCATATTTTAGGGGATCCATTTTGTCTGTGTCATTTGCACTGAAGTGTCTGCAGCCATCTTTACCTATGGATTGTTTTTAATTTCTCTCTCCTGATTGTTTAATGGATTATGGCTCAGAGCCCTCCCCTCACTTTCTCTGGGAGACTCCTTTGTTCTGGTTCTTCTGTACTCTGTCTTCGTAACTCACTTTATACAGCAGGCTTACAGTATTTCAGAAATAAACTTTAGAGGGCAGATATTCCAAAGCATACTCCTTTCACCTGAAATCAGAAGTGACACACTCCGTTGCATCCTGCAAGGGTATGATCACTTTTCATTACTGTTATTTTCATCTGACATTTGATGTACTCAAGGATACAGATTTCAGGGGACATGATGGGAAATATCTGAAGAGCCCTTTTGATTATCACTGATTAGAGCCAACCTTCTTTAGGTTTTAGGTCATGTCTGTAGTCAGAAAATGAGTTTGATCTCTGGTTCTTTGGGAAGAAAGCAGTAATTTTTCACCTTCTGCAAACATCTCTAAATAGACGCCTGTAAATGCAAAAATTGTTAATTCATTATTGGGAATATGGCAACTAGGAAAACTTCATTGCCAAAATAATATCATTAGTTATAAGCAGCGGTGTGCCAGTGAATGTTTAACAACCGGCTCTTTGAGGAAAGAAAATAGGCCTGATTTGCCAGTTGCGTTGGTATAGATACACCCACCATGACCAATTTTAAGCTACCAACCAGACATCACTGAAAATGGAGTTGGCAAGAGATGTGCACCGTTGACTCCTGGAAGCTGGCTTCACACCCTGAGAAGCTTTACAGCTTTATTGTTTGTTTGTTTGTTTTCAGGTGAGTGAGCATAGCAACAGGAAGGAAGAGGACCCTCAGGTTTTCAATATCAGTCCTTTATGTGAGCAAAAAGAAGATTCAGGGCGGACTTTTTCCAACCTACTAGCTTCCTACTTCAACGTAATGTATTAGAAGGCGTTCCGTCTTTCATCCCTGTAGAAATAACTCAGAAACTCAAAAGGAGCAATACAGTAAAAGCAGTTGAAACATCACTAAAGGGAAAAGGAATAAACATGCAGCCTCCTAGCAATATCTTTGTAGTAATGCCTCTGAGCTGTGGGTTGTGTGCTAGGCACTTCCGCTGGCACAGTAACTTACACCATTATTTACCTGCTTGTCTCTCTGTCCCACTAGACCCTGAGATCCTTGAGGGCAGGCACCATTTTTTTTTTTTATCGCCAAACCTTAGCAAAGTGCTTGGTTAACAGTGGGTGCTTGTATGGGTTCTGTGCCTCCACAGAGGGCAACTCTGAAGGGCCATTTTAGTCCAGAGCTCCTCCTGGGGTCAGCCCAGGCCTCTGTTGTAACTGCATTACAATTGAATTTTTCTCTCTGCTTAATCCTACTTCCCTTAACAAGCTGATAGCATGCTACAACAGACCTCTTGCATGCAAATCTCCAGTTCAAAGACAATCTTTAATATATGGGATTTTGAATATTGTATAATGAAATATTTGGAAATTTGGCCAATTTCTACAGCAGCGCACTTCAGAGCAACATTAAATAATTTGCATTTATTCAGAAACAATGAGCATCATTTTGCTTGAGGGTGCTATTAAACTAGATGATCCATTAGCCTCTTTAACTTCTTAAAAATTTCCCTGCCACTGTACATTAAAATGACCTGACTTAGCTGTGATTACTGCAGCAGAGTCTCGAGACAGACTGTAAGCTCTTTTGAGAAGGCGTTCTACCACAATCAGAAAGTCTCTCAGATAGTTCTGTGAAATTGGCATGGACTATTGGCCAACTTTGTTTTGATACTTTTATTGAACATGGAAATATGTGCCTTTGGTCTCGTAGTCAGGCATATTGAAATGACCTTTCTATCACCTTAATTCCTTAGAATCACCTGGGATTCCTTAGGACAGTCAATTCCCACAAGTCCTGTGTATCACATGGCTAAGAGAACATGACATCTGTGTCTGGAATAATAAAGCTATATCTATGGCACCAGTAAATCCCCTGGCTTAGGTGAAGCAGAGGCAGTGAGGAAGCCTGTGACAGTGTGCTTGGACTACACAGATCCTCAAGAGTACAGTAGATTTCTCTGCAAAACATCTTTCTTTCCCCCCCCTTTTTTGTTACACGATTAAATAACAGTGTCTAAATGTATGAATCTCATGTATGAGGATGATTAACTTCAAATTCTTCAGCATGCCCCAGAATGGCTATTATTAACCCTGGGCTTGCGTGTCCTAGTTTTAGAATGAAGTTCCTACTTAATTATATCCCAGTAGTCCTCAAATGGATTTACAATGTCCTTCTTACTAAAAGGATCCCATTCTCAATTCTAGAAAATGCTTCTTTTAGCTATCAGTTAAATGGGACAAGTAAACCTTCAACAACTCTCGTGAATTAGGGAAAAGTGGGATGGGCTATTATAATCACATTTGTGATCACCATGATTACAAATCAGAGAAATATATAATTGTAGAACTGCAGGTACTAAAAAACACCACAAACATTGAACCAGAGCTATATGACTATCTCGCTCTCTGTATGTATACTGATAGATAGGTCTATATAGCTGTATGATATTGATATTGAAATAGATAATATTATAATTCAGGTTACCTTTTTAAATGGTGCCACTGTAAATCTAGAAGTGAAATGTCAGTAATTATTTAGCATATACATTTTTATCTTTTTGGGTAGACAAACAGAAGAAGATATCAGACTTATTCTGTTTGATGTGTATGTGTTACATTTACACTCAAATAGGAGAAATATGAGCTTATTTTATTACATTCTCTTGTCTCATGAACATAGCATACAGTTTTGCATTCTATTACCAGTCAACTGTCCTTTCCCTCCCCTTCCCTTCCCTTTGTCTTTTTTAATATGACTGAACAAGAGCAAAACTTCAGCACTCAAGTCCAGCCACTGAGACTTTCCCAACTGTGCTGAAGCCCATAATTAGTGAGGCCTCCTTGAGAAGAGAACAATCACTATGGACATTTTGTCCAATGTAGGCCAGCCTGGAATGTGGAGGCAGGATAAATACTGGGGGGAAATGGCTCTGAGGGCCTAGCAATGCAACTTGGCAGCTGATGCTGGGGTCGCTGTATCCACAGCCACATTTTGGAGCTCTGAATGGCCCATCCAGACATAAATCCAGCCTGTCTTCATCAGTGCTAACAGATGGCAACCTCATGGCAAGACTTGTTTTATGGTGCCAATTTTATATGCACTTGGAACACCCAAGCTTGTGTAAAATGTGACCATCATGACACCATCATATTCCTTACCTCTAAAAAGCAAAAACTTTTTTAGTACAATGTTTAGAGCATGACGTTTTCCTTTTAATTGCTTATTCTTAAGTTTTGTTGATGTAACAAAATCATAAATGAGCTTGTCAAGCAAAAACTAGTCAGCAACATAGGGAACCTATATGATGAGTTGATCAAGAAGCCCACATTGGGCTAGGTTTTCAAAAGATATGTACCAGAAGATATCAAAGACAAGTGAAAAGAAAGGATTTTAACTGAATTATGTGTGGATGAACTCAAAAAAATATGGGAGTTTGAAAAGACAAAGAAGTAAGTGAACAAAACAGGCTCAAAACACTGTATTATTTGGGCTTAGATCTAGGAAAACCACTTAATTTATCTCCTGCTTCATTCCTTACTGTTAAGAAATACTATATTTAAACTAGAAAAGGTAGAATAAGATGAAACATCTATAACAAAAATAATAATAATTTAAAAAAACATGTTAAGAAGGAATAAAATATGTTAAAACCATACTTAACTGCTTACAATTAGTTCAAGATTCCAGATACAAATGAGTGACATTTCAGTGCACTGAAAATCATTGCAGATAACACCTTACTCATTTGTGCCTGGAATCTTGAACTAATTTTGAGCGGTTAGGTGGTACATTTTTGATGCTACAGCTCAAAGAAAAGGAAGACCTTGCTTGCTTTCTGTTTTTTTTTTTTTTTTTTTTTTTTTTTTTTTTTTTTGCGGTACGCGGGCTTCTCACTGTTGTGGCCTCTCCCGTTGCGGAGCACAGGCTCCGGACGCGCAGGCTCAGCGGCCATGGCTCACGGGCCTAGCCGCTCTGCGGCATGTGGAATCTTCCCGGACCGGGGCACGAACCCGCGTCCCCCGCATCGGCAGGTGGACTCTCAACCACTGCGCCACCAGGGAAGCCCTGCTTTCTGGTTTTAAAGTGGAAAAAACCCCAAACAATGGTAAAAAAAAAATGGAGACTGATGCATCAAAAGTGAATGTACTAGTGGGCTATATTGACAGGTTCGTTTCCAGAAAAATCAGACTGTATCCCAGTTAAGATTGTTATTTAGTATTGTGTGCATTTTTAGAGAAAGGTTTTACACTGGCATTGATGGAATGGGTTTGATTTATAACAATAACATTATGAAGAAAAGGGCACAAGTTTTATGTGAATTAGCTGAAAGAACTTGGAATATTTAGCCTAGAAAAGACTTGAGGAGAAAGAGCAATTTCACGTATTTGAAAGGCTGTCATATAGATAGCGGTAGAGGCTTCATTTACATCATTCCAGTGGGCAGAAGAGCAGTCAGCAAGTTGCAGTTATAAGTAAACAGGTCTCCACTCAAAGTAAGGAAGGGTCTTGTAAGATTGCCAGCTCTTTAAAGTAGAAATGGACTGCTTTGGGAGATAGTAAGCATGTTCAAAGGGAAGGTGAAATCAATCTTTCAGGTTTACGGTGGAAGGAATTTCCTGCGTTACATGAGAGATTAAGTACAATGACCTCATATCTCCTCTGCTTCTAAAATTCTATATTTGGTTTGGGTAAAAATGTCACTCAGAATTTATTCAACAACTATGTTAGGTTGTAACATTTCAATAATGCAGTTCATTTCGGGCATTTTATTTTCAGATATTATCAATAGTGGCAGAATACAGGGGGAAAGCTAAAATAAAACGTCCCTCAGTAATGTAGATGGGATCCTGTAAAAACTATTGATTAAGCATCACTATCATTGCAACAGATGGCACGACCCACTGTTAGACCAGTAAGTTTTGTCAGGGCGATGCTGCCAATCCAAAAATTGAAAACAGGTGGCAAAAGTTCCCTGGGGCACTTGGCATCTGTAAATAATCAGTTACTGTAAAAGCCCTGGTCAGACACAAATTAGCTTAATTGCTGATGACATTTTTAATAGCTTAAGGACCTCACAGCTTTATTTAATTAGAATTGTAATGTACCATATACATATATAGCTGATCACCGTTGACAAGTGTTTGGTTCTCTTCTACTTTGTTAGCCTAAGTTACAATATCCCAGACATTTTATTTCTGTAACGCAAGGGGATCATAAACACACAATGGAAGGCAAGATGCACTTATCTGTCTACTCTGCTCCAGTGTTTCTCTGTTGCATTTTCTCTGGTTCTTCCATTCATCCATAACCAACCCTTAAGGAGAAATCAAATACATCTGTACTTGGTTTCTGTTCAGTGGAAATTAAATCCCACAAAAACCAAACTGAGGTTTGAACTGAATATGCTCATTTTAAAAGTATGTTACTAGCCTTTCTGACATTATATTCCACTGCCCTCTTGCCCTTGCCCAATGGATATGGAAGTGAATTAAAGTTTATTCATAGGGGAATTGATAGATAAGGGACAGATGAAGAATTAAACTGCTAACATTGTCCAAAATCGGTACTTTCCAAGTTTTGGGTCTTGTACTTCAAAGCTTCTTTGGAAAATGTGGTGGAGAGTGAGAATTCAGTGGAAAGTCCAGGCTATTCAGTTTGGAGAAAAATGAGTAGCTTGGAGTCCTTTAAGCATGTCATGGGAACATTTCTGTAGATTCTTTTATGCCATTTGCCAGTATTTCCGTTAATATGGTAAGATAATTTTTCTTCTCATCATACTCTGGGTAACTCATCAGAAAAGCATTTGCTTTGTTGAAGCAGTAAGGTACTGTACTTATAACAATTGAGACTGGCTATAAAATAGGATACAAATATATATAAGGGAAAACAACATAATGATTTAAAATACTCTTCTTTTGAAAAAATAAATACCATTTGAAGTCAAAGGACAATATACTGCACATGATTCAGACAGAAGTCTATTTCCCTGTACATTTTCTGTTTTCTCCATAGTATATGGAGAACTATAAGGCAGAAGTCTCCTTCACAAAGTGGCTAAATTTGTAGTCTAAGTGAAGAAGTAGTCAATCGACTTGGTGAAGTTTAAATCTTATTCCTATAGTTGTGCGTTAGCCTGTGTCCCCCAGCATCTCCCCCACCATAGGAGAAATTTTATTTTCACAGGTTGCATTGTTTCTTAGTAGGCCTTGATTTATCATCTAAAATGAAGAAAGCATTTTGCATTATTGGCTTTCATCAAGCCCTTGCTTTGTATTTTATTGGTTTATTCAGGTAATGAACGGTTGACTTATTTCTCGGGAACAACTTTTTGCCGATGACAATCCTCATACCTTTTATGCATCAACTATGTAACTAATCAGAGGCCTGGTTCCTGTTAAAATTTAGGAATGATAAGCTGCTTGGCAGACTACAGTGACATTTTCAAGACTGTTCATATGAGAGAGATAGAATCAAGCAATAGACAGTGAACGCCTTTGTGTTGTGTATAACTGTAATGTGAACTTAAGCCTTCTGTTTACAATGAAAGCTCTGTTGGATTACCTCACATAATCCCTCAGATTTCATAGCAGTTGCTGACTGTGAAGCACATGTAGTAACCTCCTCTACATCCTATGAAGACATTACCTTGGCTTATTCTTTTTATATAGAAGACAGTTATTGCATTTTTCAAATGGTTACATTGTGCAAACATAAGACATATTTTAGATTCTGTTGTCTGTGAGATACTCAAATCCTCTGGTATGGCTTTGTAGCCCCCAGGAATACCACCGTGATTTAGGAAGGGATTTTTGGGGAATAAGATGCAACATGCAGCCACCTCCAAAAACTAGGGTGGTGAAAAAGTGATAGAGGACAAGCCTGGTATGTCCCTGAGTAGTCCTGAAAAAGTCCCAAGGAATCTAGACTAAACATGTTCTACCATGGGAGGCTGTCCCTGAGCTTCATTCCAACGTCACAGAAGAATTTGTCAGAAGTTGGCTTGGACCTAAAAAGTGTAAAATCCCTTGGATGTGTTGGGATTAAATTATGCAGCTGTTACCAGTGTCTTCAAGTTCTGCACTGCTCCTTTCTCTCTGCCTTGCTAAGATTTTTGAGTTTACATATGATTTTAAAATATATATGGTTAATTCAAAAAGAAAAATGCACCCCAGTGTTCATTGCAGCACTATTTACAATAGCCAGGTCATGGAAGCAACCTAAATGCCCATCGACAGATGAATGGATAAAGAAGATGTGGTACATATATACAATGGAATATTACTCGGCCATAAAAAGGAACGTAATTGGGTCATTTGTAGAGATATGGATGGACCTAGAGTCTGTCATACAGAGTGAAATAAGTCAGAAAGAGAAAAACAAATATCGTATATTAACACGTATATGTGGAATCTAGAATAATGGTACAGATGAACCTGTTTGCAAGGCAGAAATAGAGACACAGATGTAGAGAACAAACGTATGGACACCAAGGGGGGAAAGCGGGGGTGGGGGGTAGTGGTGGTGGTGGGATGAATTGGGAGATTGGGATTGACATGTCTACACTAATATGCATAAAGTAGATAACTAATAAGAACCTGCTGTATAAAAAAAGTAAAATAAAATAAAATTCAAAATATATATATATGGTTAATTTATAGCATAGCCAATTTGTGATTATTTTGTAGATTTTGAGGTTGCTAAATTATGCCGATTTATTGTTTCTTTTTGCATTCTGCTGTTTACCTTTTAATTATTTCTGTTTTTCAAGAAGCTGTTAGAGAGTGAAAGAAGTGAATAAACCAATATTTTAATATGCTAATCATTACATGATCAATGAATTGTTTTAAGAGGTGAAAATCAGGCTTCCCTGGTGGCGCAGTGGTTGAAGAGTCCGCCTGCCGATGCAGGGGACACGGGTTCGAGCCCCGGTCTGGGAGGATCCCACATGCCGCGGAGCGGCTGGGCCCGTGAGCCATGGCCGCTGAGCCTGCGCGTCCGGAGCCTGTGCTCCACAGCGGGAGAGGCCACAACAATGAGAGGCCCGTGTACCGCAAAAAAAAAAAAAAAAAAGTGAAAATCATTGGCTAAAAGCAAACGAAAACCCTGTATATTTGGGTCCATCACACAATCTCAGTTCCCTGTTATCATAAATACGTGGAAAAGTACTATAGGCTAGTTAATGTTTCAACTTTGACAGTCAAGGTTGCTATGCCCTAAATCAGAGCTAAAGAGTAAATAAAAGGCCTGGGAAGAGGAGGCTGTATTCTGAGGTTAGAGAGGCAAGTTGCGTAGCCTAGTGAGTTGGCAGCCTGCAAAGCGGTTGTGTGCAAGGGTAAAGATTGCTGTGCTCAAAATTCTAGGATTAAGGAAAATGAACAGTGCCTGGGCAGAAGAACGCATTTGGGCTTTTCTACATTTAATAGTTTATTAGGTAACTGTGTGTTGTCCTAGACTTCTGCTTGGCATGTGTTTTTCTCATTTATTCGTCTCTCAGCAAACATTTATTAAACCCTTTTAATGCAGCACTGCCGGATACTAGGATCATAGAGAGAAAAGATGGGATTACCTGTGATATGTCAGCATATGTTAATTGCCATGACAAGGTGGAGAAAGGTCTTGTGCGTGTGAAATCAAGCAGGGCACCATGATCTGTGGCTTAACAGTGCGGATGGGGGGAGGCCTTCTAAGAACAGGACATGGCACGAGCTAGGCATAGAGGTAGGAATGTCTAAGGATTATTTGGCAGCGGAGGAGCAGTTTATTTTAGCCAGAAGGTTTGTAGAGTGGGGTGGGACATCATTTGGAATGGGCATTTTTTTTTTTAAATCAGATTAATAGGTCCAGCCTTTATCCTGTGGACAAGTAAGAGCCAGCAGAAGTTTTTGAACTGGTCGTCTGAGCCTATCTAGATGTATCTAGCAACAGTGAGCAAGGGAGACTGGAATGAGGAGAGCATGGATACAGGGGCACGGTTAAGCTATTAGGATACAGAAGAAATATAACAAGCCTGAGCTATGGCATTAAAGTTGAAATTAAAAGGAAGTGGCATTTAATTGATCAGTTGCAGGATTTTGAGCTAATTAATGTCCTCTAGGTACATTTTTTGCACCGGTGAGAAAAATACGTTTAAAATATCCTACTCCCTGTCTACCTGGAATGGATAGTCAGAATTAAGAAAAATACTGAAAATGTTAGAGAAATTTGTATTTTTGCTAAAGGAGAAACCATAAGATTTCATTAACTCTCCTAGGATGGGGGCAACTCTATCAATTCATGGGTAAAAATTTAAATCAAGCTTAGAGTCCTTAATTTTGAATTTTAGCTATATAATTCTTAATAAGCTGTAACCAGTCAATTTCTACATTTTTTGTGAAAGTTTTGTCATTTGCAATTGTTGCAGATATTTCAGTTGTCTAACATCCTCTAGGATTTGAGAATAGGTATGACCCTTTCTAGTGGGAATTCAGGCCATTATTACCGTACTGCCAATGCAAACTTAATGGATTCAGTAGGCAAAAAAGACTATTGCTTAAGGATATTTTGGCCTCTCAATTTTTAATTAGAAATTTCTGATTTCTACTTAGAGCCTAAAACTAGCAAGTAGAAACATATGACAGAGTTGCTTTTGTGGAGCCTATGGAGTCAAAAGCATAGGATTCAGGTTTACCTTTAGAGAAACACCGGTTTTGCTGGTACAGTATAAAGTTATAATAATGGAGTTTTCCCTCTGATGATAAATTACCAGTCTGAGAGGAAGTGGGTAGGAAATGGTGGCCCATCAGCCAGAAAGTCCCAAGAACAGCCATTAGTAAGCACTCTTTGGTTGAATACCCATCATTATGGGGACTGGGCTCCCTGGGAGAGCACCGCCTGCCTCCATCTGACATGCGGAATAGTAAGTAAGAATGAATGAAGGGGTGTGAAAAACTTCCAAAAACAGACTGAAGAAGTCTTCATTTTGGATAAAGAATAAATAACTGAAATTAGAACATTTCATGTTTTCAAGGGAGTTTTATAAGTGAAACTAAAGAATCATCATAGTTACTGTGATTAACTTGTAAAAAGTAAGATGCACAACTTTTATGTATAATATTTTAAACATTAGAATAGTTAATATTTTTAAAATATGTTAATTTTTGAGAGCCTAACTAGGAGGAAAGCAAGATTGATAGAGTACATCAACGGTGTGCCTTTTGAAGTTATTTCTGAAGTTGGAGAATGGTTCAAATGTCTGTCTAGATGATGATACTGTTCCTTTAAGAGAACTTCTTATGTCACATTTCCATCAGGGAGTAGGTAAGTGGCCAATTTCTCATGTAGTTCCACAATCCTCAACAAAATCTACTTATTACTGAATCTTCATTGCACCACGAGATGTAAACTGTTAGTTCCCCAACCAGCTGGTGGTTTTTGTGGCTCTGGTAGGGCTGTCAGCCAGTCTGTGGGCTGAAATGTTGGCGATGAAGCAACATTAACATGGAAACATGAAGTCGTTTAAAGGCCATACTTCAAATGCTGATGGTGGCTGGACCCTTCTTGGCACTGAGAAAGAAAGGAAAAATAAATTTCTTAGTGCTTACTGTGTCAGTAAATGAAGTCAAGAGTTAGACTGGATGTGGGCAGAAAAACTTTCACAAGGAATGTAGGGAAGAAACAGATGAGTATACGATTAGGAGACTTAATTTCCAAATCTTATGGTCTTCTAGTTAGCAGTAAATGTCATATAAATGTCTCTTAGCAACTTGTAAACTCCATGGGGACAGAGACTGGGTCTAGTTTTGCTCCCTATTTTACCCCAGAGAACTAGTTAGCACTCAATAGATTTTTGTGAAATGAATGAGTGAACAATTACTAAACTTTTATGACTGTGATTATGTTTAATAACATAGTTATGCCAGTTTAAATAATGAAACAATGAAATGCTCTGGTCTGAAAGGCAACTTATTGAGGGACCAGGAAAAAGGTCATAATTCTGAGTCTCTCAGGTTCTTCATGATTAAAATGAGTGTGTTAGATTAATTCATTGTTATTCTTTCCATTTGCATAGAAAGTCGTGTGGACACAGAGTTTAAGGAGTTGAATAACCATCATCAGCCACATACACAGCTCTGTCATTTCCCACTTTACAGAGGCAGCTGTTTTCACTTCTTTTTAACTGTTCCTCTTGATATTTATTGACACATATCTAAATAATATACTTATAGTGCTAGCTTTGGTATTCCAATTTTACTATCTCATAAGACACTATGCAAGATGAGATTTTAGCTCTTTATATTAACCCCAGTCCCCTATCACACACCATCCTTCCAACTTCTCAATATTAACATTACTAGGACTGTGAAAGCACTTTCTGGAGCTGAGATATGTCATGTATTAGGAGTCCCTTCATCTCTCTTTTGAGTTGGAGCTCTAGTTTCATAAGGTCTTTGTCTTATTTTTCTTTGATTTAATGTCTGATTTTAGTACAGGATACCTCCCAGTAGTTTCCTGAAAAAGAATGCTTGAGAGAGAGATTTTTGAGACATTGCCTATCTTAAGTGTTCTACTTTCATGCAAAATTGACTGCATATAGAATTTTTAAGTTGGAATTCATTTTCCTTCACAATTTCAAAGGTTTTGTTTTGTTTGTTTTGTTTTGTCTTCTAGTTTCCTGTGATATTGTTGAGAAGTCTTAAGTCATTTTCACCTTTTGGTCTGTGATCTGTTTTCTCTCTCTCTCTCAACATATTTTGGTTCTCATATCCACAGTGTTCAGAAATTTCATGATGATGTGCCAGGTGTGTGTATATTCACTTCCATTGCAGGAAACCTAGTGGTTTCTATCAGTCTGGAAACTCATCAATTCTGGGAAATTTCCTTTGCAGATTAATGTTTTTCTCTTCTTCATTTTATCTGTCTTGTTTTTTGTTTTTCTTTCTGGAGTTCCTCTTATTGAGATTTGGGTTAGGGTTAGGGTGAGGCCTTCTAGAATAATATTCTCTCTCTTTTTCCATTTTGTTGCTTCTTATTTTTCCATCTATTTTTTAAAATTTTGCTCAATTTTTTCTCTCAAAGTTCTCTTCTAAGCCTCCTTTTATCTCTAATATTCCTTTGATATTCCTAATATCAAAGATTTAATTTCTAAGAGTTCTTTTTCCCTTTTTTTGTTAAAATAAAATCATGTTATTTCATGAAAGAAATATAGTCTCTGATATTTCTGAGAATAGTTATGATAGTGTTTATCTCATTGCAGAGTATCTCTTCCCTTCAAATTGTCTTTATCTGTTTGGTCTCACTCTTTTATATTAGAGACATTCCTCAGATGTCCAGAAGTCCTTGGCTGTTTGCTCATAAGTATAGAATGGGATAAAAGCTAACTGGCATTCACTCTGGGTTGATCTGGCTGGGCCTTTTTGTTGAGAAGTCCCAATATTAGTCTCTATCAGTCTTTTATGCTGGTCAGATTCTAGGACTTGCTACCATGACCAATAGCATTCACAACACTTGTAAGCTTGTCAGATGTAGAACCTCTAACTGCCACTCCAAAGCTTCTGATCAGAATCTACTTTTTATTAAGATCCCATGGAAAGCAAACTCTTCATTTACCTGGAGTTCCTCAAGCAGACATCAGCATCCTAGGAGGCCAGTGAAGGATGGGGCAGAGAGCAGGCATTTCCACATTTAGATGATAACCTTTTAAGTAATCTCCTGATTACAGGGCAGTGTTCCTGATTTCATCACTGCTTGATGTCCTAGTCTGTTTGGGCTGCCATAACAAAATACCATAGACTGGGTGGCTTAAATAACAAACATTTATTTCTCACAATTTTGGAGGCTGGAAAGTCCAAGATCAAGATGCCAACAGACTCAGCATCTGATGAGATCTCACGTCCTGGTTTGCAGATGGCCACCTTCTTGCTGTTTCCTCTCATGGGGGAAAGAGAAATCTTGTGTCTCTTTCTCTCTTTATAAGGGCAGTAATCTCATTTATAAAGGCCCCAGCCTCATGTTCCATTCTAGCCCTAATTACATCCCAAAGGCCCTACCTCCAAATAATATCATGGTAGAAACTAGGGCTTTAGCATATGAACCCTGGGGGAACATAAACATTTAGTCCCTAGTACCTGGTGTCACTTCTATTTTACCCTTTCTAGATAATAAGCCTCCAGCTTTTTGCTAAGGTGAGCAGGTCATCTAATGGTCTAGCTTCATCTTAATCCTCCCCAGTTTTCTGCCCCACATCTGCCCCTGCTTCCTGATGTAGTTGATAGAACCAAATTCAGAGCAAATCAGCCTTCTATTTTTCTGACAGCTAAAATTTTGTAGTTCTCTCTTTCTCTTCCATTTTATTTGTTTTATGGGTTTTAGTTTTTAAAGATTCCTACAGTCTGATTTTAGTAGGTTTTAAAGTAAGAGCAGAAGCAAATATGTAGATGTAGTTCACCACTTTTAACCAAAGTACACTAATTAATTTTTAAATTCCTCTGACTCTCAAATTTTATGTTTCAATTTCTCCATTATCTTTATAGAATAAATATATCTTATTTATTTATACACTTACTTGCTTCTTTATAATTTGTCTTTACCAAGTGTTCAAAAAATCTGAGTTCTACCATTTATGGTTACTTTGTATGAGCAACAAACAGTCCTGTGTTAAAAAGGATTTATTTGCATAGAAGTTTTCTACATATCCTTTTTTTGAAAAACAACTTCATGTCCATAAAAGGAAATTCTGTTGCTCAAGTTTTAATTGCAACCTAGTTCTGAGGTTAAAGTAAATTAGCACCATCAGAATTCAGTGTTAAGTCTAGGGGTGTAGAGTTTTAGAACCACAACAACATTATGTGTGTTTTATTTCTAGTTTCATTCTTCAGTAATTACTTGGCATTTGAACAAGATTATAAATAAAGTGCTATCAACCAATCATAATTCCATGTAAGACCAAGCACTTTAAAAATTTTAATTATCACTGGACCTGCCACTTGGTGAGTAATATTGCAAATTGGAGGCTTAGAAGGCAAATGCGTTATCACAATGGCAGGTTACTGACCACTCTGCAAAGTACTGGTTACAAGATAAGTTCTCACAATTATTGTTTCTTATATCTATGGAAATGACTGAGTAAGAACTTGGTGACAGTGACTTTTACTTACTAACATTTTCTCATGTATGTATGTGTAAGTATGAATGTGTGTATGCAGGTGGAACAGGAACCACATGAAATGCTTCTTGACAAAAGTTCTCTAAGTTGCCAAGCCTCCAGTTTGGAGATTCTTGGTACACTTTAACATAGTAATGACTATGAGTCATTCAGCCTTAAAATAACTTGCACTTGGTTTCACCAAACCTTCCTGAACTTTATGCTGCAGAACATTGGTTTGTTTGGGTTTTTTGTTTTTGTTTTGTTTGGTTTTTTGTTGTTGTTGTTTTCTTTCATTTTGTTTTTGTTTTTGCATAGCACTTTAAGTACTGCTCCCATTGGAACAGGAAGGTGGGTGGTAAAATCGATTTCATGGTACCTCTGTACAAGACCAACTTTGTGTCTCCTGAGCCTCCTTCAGTATTTAACACATACTCGATAAATAGTTTCAAAATAATCTGAGCCAACTTGGATAAACTACTTTTTTATTGATCCTTTTTTTGTTTTTTGTTTTGTTTTGTTTTTTGCGGTACGCAGGCCTCTCACTGTTGTGGCCTCTCCCGTTGCGGAGCACAGGCTCTGGACGCACAGGCTCAGCGGCCATGGCTCACGGGCCCAGCCGCTCCGTGGCATGTGGGATCTTCCCGGACCGGGGCACGAACCCGTGTCCCCTGCATCGGCAGGTGGACTCTCAACCACTGTGCCACCAGGGAAGCCCTATTGATACTTTTTAAGCAAGTTCTTCAATAATCCCTTGAGTTGCTATGAGGTTTTTCCTTCCCTGCTTTAGATTCTCTGAAGGTTCCACTGATCCAGTTTGCCTTACAGCAAGGGGCTAGTTAAGTTCCTGTGCATGTAACAATGGGAGCTGCCTCTACACCACCTCCTAAAATAAACTGTGCCTCTGACATATTCACAGTGGAGAAACGGCTAAGCCTAGACAATCCAGATTGAGCCAAGAACTTGGTAGTTGCTTCTATTTCCAATCGAATCTTTATCATTAAAAATCTCTTTAAAAAATGGCTCCTTTTGTTAGTAAATGTCATATATGCTGGGTGTATTTGAAGTAATATCAAAGTATCTTATGTGTTATTAAAATTCTCTTTGATGATTTTGTAGTGCCTCAGGCTTCTTATTTCAATTATTTTTTGCTAAACTGTGAACATACAAGATGTAGAAGAGATGAGAATGAATGTCAATTTGATAACGCCTTTGCATTTTTAAATAACAAAATGATTATGTTTTCTTTTATATCTATTTTTTGCTTAAATGAATGGATCTTTGTACTGGGTATATGTAGCTGAAGATTGTAGTGTATTGACATATTTTGTCAAGTTGTATTTGGGAAGGAGCCTTATACTCTCGTATGTCCTTCACAAAAACTACTTAAATACCAAACACACAGTAAAGCCTAGCGTCCTACTCTGCTCAGGCTGCTGTAACAAAATACTATACACTGAGGGGTTTAAACAACAGAAATTTTTTTTTCCTCACGGTTCTTGAGGCTAGAAATCCAAGTTGCTGACAAATTCAGTTTCTGAGGAAGAGCTCTTTCCTCCAATGTCTCTTCTTATAATGACCCTAATCCTGTTAGATCAGGGCTCACTCTTATGACCTCATTTAACCTTAATTACTTCCTCAGAGGCCCAATCTGCAAATACAGCCATACTCAGGGTTAGGGCTTCAACATGTGAATTTTGGAGGGACACAAACAGTCAGTCTATAACATCTGGTTTTATAAAATTTATTGTATTTATCATTTTTAGTTGGTCTTGATTAATTTATTAAGGCTTACATTCTTTCAAAGAAAACACTAAATCAGTTTTCTTGATTTTCAAATATTGAAGTAACATTGCTTTATAACATTATGTAAGTTTCATGTGTATAACATATTTCTACTTCTGTATACACTGCAGTGTGTTCGCCACCAAAAATTAAGTTTCCATTCATCACCATACAATTGGCCTCCTTTATCCATCTCACCTTCCCCCTTATTTTCTTGATTTTAATACGGAGGATGGGCACTGAATGATTTTGGTAGCAATGAACATTATATGAAGTATAAGAAAGAAAACTGTGCCAACACTGATTCTCAACTGTGTTTGGCTCAATTATTGAGACATATGATTGGCCTTTAATCAAATCAATAGTACTATATGTTTGGGGGGGGTTTAATTTAATTTTAAGCTTTTTTAGTTTATTTAAGAAGCAATGCATTTTGAACAATTTAGTGTTTGCTTTTTCTAATCTCTGTTTCACAGTAATTGGCTTGAAGAAACTGAGGCACAGAGGGAGGAGATGCATGAGTCCTGATACATTAGTCTGCTGTACATGCTTTTTTCTTTTGGAAGTTTATGTAATTTGAGGTGCAATCGAGACTTGAGTCTCATTCAGTTGGAGATGATTTAATAGGTGAAATTATTCTAAATCTGATGTAGTGGAGAGTTCTAGCAGAAGGAGAGATCTGGGACTCTCCTCTTTTAGTAAGCTTACTACTCAGAACCTGGAAGCATCTTTGCACAAGCTAATGGGTTGATGTGGGCGTCAAAAAATAACTGAAAGGCAAACTGGTGGGTGTCAGTTTTATTTCTCACGGTGGCTAATTCAGCATGGGTCTTTTTACCTGCTTACAGCTAACTCATTGTACATAGTATCTGTCCATCTAAACACAAAAATTTGAAGTTACATAACCAATAAAGTAATGGATTGTTTCAAATTAGCATGACATTGATCCTAAGGGCCCACTGCAGAATGAGATTAAAGTAGCTCTTCAGGCCTTTCTGGAGATGAAACGCAAGCCTTGATTGTTTATAAAGCCCTCCTATAATAATTAACCATCCATAAATTAATGACCCTCCTTCTCTTTGAGCTGGGTCAGTTAGATGGGATAATACATGGAAAAGCCCCTGCAGTCCTTTGACAAAGAGTAAGACAGAAGTCAGAGGCAGTGTTATCATTAGTCCAAAATGCATAGTCTTCTCGACTGACTTCTGTCTCTGCAGATTATGCTTCAATTTGACTTTTTGATACAAATAACAAGGACTTTTCCCCCAACAGAGTATATGCATTCATTTTTCTAAAACTGGATTTTTGTGAAATGTTCTTAAAATCAGGGAGTCACCTAAGATAGTATTTTAGAATCTTTTTCCTTGAGGAAGAAATAACAACACTTCACATGACTAGTTTTAATCCTGGAGTTCCTGGTTGGTCTCTTGCGGCTGATTTGCTATGGATTCAGTCAGAATCATCCCTGCATTCTGTTAGCCCTTTACAAGCCTAATATTTCAGTATCCTCGTTCAGTCATGACCTTCACAATCATTTTTCTTCTTGAATATCATAAGACTCATGGCTTATTTCAGCTATGGGACAGCAGCTCTTTGCAACAAGCAAAAATAATACCTGATTTTATTTCTTTGATTCCTTGTTAGGAGAGCAAAGTTAATCTGTATGTTTTTATAAAAGATTTGTAATACCGTTAAATCATTTAAAAATGGAAAACATGGTCACTGGCTGAATTTTTATGGGCAACAGCAAGAGATTTTTTTAAATCGACTATTTTTTAGAGCATTTTTAGGTTCACAGCAAAACTGGGCAGAAGGCACAAAGATTCCCATTTATTCTGTGCTCCCACACATGCACAACCTACCCCACTATCAACATCTCTCACCACAGCCGCATAATTTTTACAATCTATGAACCTACGTTGACACATCATTATCATCCGAAGTATGTAGTTTACATTCAGATCCACTCTTAATGTTGTACATTCTGTGGTTTGGGACAAATGTATAAAGACATGTATCCCTCATTATAACATCAAAGAAAGTAGTTTCTTTGTCCTAAAAATCCCCTGTGCTCTACCCATTCATCTCTCCTTATCCCTAACCCCTGGTAACCACTGATCTTTTTACTGTCTCCATAGTTTTGCCTTTTCCAGAATGTCAAATAGTTGAAATCACAGTATGCAGCCTTTTCATATTGGCTTCTTTTACTTTATAATATTCACTTAAGTTTTTCCCATGTCTTTTCAGGGCTTGATAGCTCATTTATTTTTAGTGCTGAATAATATTTCATCGTCTGGATGTACCACCATTAATTTATCTATTCACCTACTGAAGGACATCTTGGGTTTTTTTTTGTTTTTTGTTTTTTGAGATGCCTATTCAGCATCTAGTTGGAAGGTTTTGCATTAAAAAAAAAAAACCATAAAAAGCAGCTTCTTTGTTAGTGGTACTGGATGCAAAACAGAGGATTGTAAGGAAATAATGTAACCTTCATTCTACATGGACATCATTTGTATAGCTGAGGGGACAGTGAATCATTATAGAATATTATTATGATCAATAACATTATTGAACAAAGAGCAGCAGATCTGCAAAGTCAATTTATCTCTGAGCAGTAACTCTGCTAAAATTTAAATATATTATCATAAAAGTTCATATGAGCACATGCTTCTTAAATTTCATTTGTATGTGCTTTAGTATATTTTTTAAATCTAAAATTATTCATATCACATTTAGTAGATATAAGTCCTCTTCTGAGCAGCATATCTCTTCAGGTAACCCCAACTTAATGAGCAATAAGAAAATTCTAAATCTTGACTCTTCACTGAGTGAATCAGTTGATACAAGTATCAGTAGTAGCTTTAATAGCAATCAGTGGGTAATTGCTTAATTCCATCCTTTTTTCTAAATGAATCTAGCTAAACCGGGAAAGAAGACATACCATTTACCTTGTGAAAAACAAAAAGAGAGGAAAGAAACAGTTTTCTTCAATTCCATGATAGTGCCTTTCATAATTCAAGGGCTATTGTGAAAAATAAAGTAGATAATAGTTTAGAAAGCACTTTTCAAAGTGGTGTAGGCAGATAAGGAGTTAAATAAGGTTCTAAATATTGGAAGAAGTCTTTTCCATGTCAATAAAGTCAGAACCAATATCCACAGACTATTTTATGTTTTCTTTCATATTCCTCCATATTCCATAACTTTGGAAGTTGCCTCAAAAGTGTAAACATATGACCTTTAATTCCAGAGACACAGAGAAAATATAATTCTTCAGTGTTTTACTATGGCAAGTATAGTTCTCTAATCTACCTGCCAAAGAATCCCCTGTGGCCTTTGTAGAGGGAGTGGACTTTAGGAATCTTCAGGAACCCTGTGATTCTGATGCATTCTACAGTTTGATAAACTAGTTTGAGTGGGGTTTTGTTGTTAGTTTTAGGAAAAATGTAGTAATTTATTAAAGTTTAACCTGTAGGCCTGTTGATTTTATAACAGCTACTCTTAATTTCCCCTTTCATATTTACTCTTGTAGAATGAAATTGTACTTCTGCCTTTTTTTTTTTTGAGATTATGTTGTTTACTCATTCTTCCCACAAAAATTTATTGAGCATCTACTAGAACTGTAAAGGTTTCTTATCTGTCCAGGAAAACAACTTCATTACCATTTGCATTCCTAAGTTGTTTGGGCAATAAATACATTTAAAATGATCTTTGGTTAGACCTTTGGTAGAAATGTGGACTTTGGACACAGTCTCTGCTTGTGAATGATAAGCCACCCTAAATTTTGAGGTGTTCCCCACCCCCCATATTGCCTTTGCTTTTATTTTAAGCCAAAATTGCTTTCCTTTCTACCTATTGGGATATTAAATGAAGAAAGACAGGGGCAGAACAAATCATGTCCTTTTACTCCTCCATGCCACACCTTGATACATGGAATTTAAATGAATATTCTACTATGATGGATATCATTATAATGGATTATGGTGAAGACTAGTTTTTTCCTATCCTCACTTGCTGATGATGTTACATGTAGAAAATTCACAGTCAGATATTTCATGTGTCTTATTAAATACTTGAAATGGAGAATTAATGATCCTTGACATTTAAATTGTTAGTCACCTGTCAGCTTAATTACTTATTTTACTTTCCACGGTCCACTCTTTATGCTAACCAACAACTCATGGGAATTGGTCAATCCCTTATTGAGTGAACACGTTAGTCTTTCTATATGATAGCTGAACACCTTTGGAATAGAAGCATTTTCTTTTTTACTGTTATCAGTGAGCCTAAAGTGATGAAAACATCTTACACTCCTACAAACCATTCTGAAAAGAATAGTGGAGGTGATCTTTTGAAAACACGTGTCAGATCACACCCTTTCCTGGTTAAACCCTTCCACTGACTTTCCAACTGTCTCAGAGTGAAACCCAACTTCCTCATGCTCTGCAAGGGCCCTGAGGGATCTGGTGCCTCCTCTCCTCCCCAGCCTACTCTTAAGCCCCCTGCCCAGGCTCCTTCTACTCCAGACACAGTGGTCCTCCTTCAACTTCTCCAGTAGAAGACCCCTTCCTGCCTGTGCCACAGCTCTGGCTGCTTCTTCTGCATACTGCTGGGCAGCCTTTGGAAAGTTTGAAGCTGGCAAGTAACATGATCTGATTTATGCGAATGAATGAATCTACAAAGAGTTGAGAAGAAAGCATTTCTTTTCTTAAACAGGAACCGAGATAGGCATTTTGCAGAGTGCTTTGAAATGTTTCAAATGTCTGATATTGGTAAATGTATTGTGGACTGCCATGAGGTCTTTCTAATTGTACCCACCATGAGTTTAAATACGGTAGAGTTAAGATTAGCATTCTCAGAGCAGACCTGAATCTAAGCTTAGAAACAGAAATTTACATATAAATAGAAATTTAAATCAGTTTTCTAACCAGGTATTTTTGAAAATCCAATAACAGGTTAACAAATTTAAGGTTTATACAAACACACAGAATATTTTTGACTTAATTTTAATTAAACTTCATGAAGTATTTGATGGATAACAAAGAAAGGAAGAAAGCATTCTCTTGGCATTCTAAATAGCATTGAAGGATATTGATGGCTTTAAAAAAATGATCCCAGACTGCTTGTCTGTTACCCAGCCAAGTAATTCATAACAAAAGGCAGGTTAAAACACTTCACTAGAGCAGTGTGTTGTGAGATGTGAGACATTGCATAAAGTTAAAGTGAGAACAAGCTGCTGTGTTTTCTTCTCTTTTTTCACATGCCATTCTTTATAAGCAGTACATTTAAAAGTTTGCCTCAGAGCATTTTGCATTTTCCTCTGGGGAAATGTGAAAGAAAATTATCTGTGTAGAATAAAAACATGTTAATTTGTGTTAATTTATTCTACTAGAGATGCAGGAGGCTTATGTTTGAGTGGGACTGGAGTTCAGTTCAAATCGTGATTTCTGCTTATGAACATTGGAAGTGCTCATGGCCAGTTATCACCAATTTTTGAGATGTGAATTGGTTAGGGGTGAAAATATACATATATACATTTAATTTATTGATGTCTCTCTTTCCCAGTGTTCTTTTTTCAAGTACTGCCATTCTTAAGTTTAATTAATTAAACTATAAATGGAGTAGAACCGTTACCCAGCTTTCAACATGGCGTAAAAGGACAACTGAGGTTCATTCCATTTGTCTGGAGAGGATAGAAAGAGGACCCAGGTCCAGACACAGGGCAAACCACAGCAGGTCATACCTTCATAGAATCACCACATGGCAGACCAGCTGCTTAATTCCAATGGAATTCTCTCCACCCTAACCAACTCCAGAAATTATTTTTACCCATCTTTACCACCATTCTTCTAAATACCTATAATTAAAACCTCTTTTAATGTGCTGTTGGATTCTGTTTGCTAGTATTTTGTTGAGGATTTTTGCATCTATGTTCATCAGTGATATTGGCCTGTAGTTTTCTTTCTTTGTGACATCCTTGTCTGGTTTTGGTATCAGTGATGGTGGCCTCGTAGAATGAGTTTGGGAGTGTTCCTCCCTCTGCTATATTCTGGAAGAGTTTGAGAAGGATAGGTGTTAGCTCTCTAAATGTGTGATAGAATTCGCCTGTGAAGCCATCTGGTCCTGGGCTTTTGTTTGTTGGAAGATTTTTAATTACAGTTTCAATTCCAGTGCTTGTGATTGGTCTGTTCATATTTTCTATTTCTTCCTGGTTCAGTCTTGGAAGGTTGTGCATTTCTAAGAATTTTTCCATTTATTCCAGGTTGTCCATTTTATTGGTGTACCGTTGCTTGTAATAATCTCTCATGATCCTTTGTATTTCTGCAGTGTCAGTTGTTACTTCTCCTTTTTCATTTCTAATTCTATTGATTTGAGTCTTCTCCCTTTTTTTCTTGATGAGTCTGGCTAATGGTTTATCAATTTTGTTTACCTTCTCAAAGAACCAGCTTTTAGTTTTATTGATCTTTGCTATCATTTCCTTCATTTCTTTTTCATTTATTTCTGATCTGATTTTTATGATTTCTTTCCTTCTGCTAACTTTGGGTTTTTTTTGTTCTTCTTTCTCTAATTGCTTTAGGTGCAAGGTTAGGTTGTTTATTCGAGATGTTTCCTGTTTTTTAAGGTAGGATTGTATTGCTATAAACTTCCCTCTTAGAACTGCTTTTGCTGCATCCCATAGATTTTGGGTCGTCGTGTCTCCATTGTCATTTGTTTCTAGGTATTTTTTAATTTCCTCTTTGATTTCTTCAGTGATCACTTCGTTATTAAGTAGTGTATTGTTTAGCCTCCATGTGTTTGTATTTTTTACAGATCTTTTCCTGTAATTGATATCTAGTCTCATAGCGTTGTGGTCAGAAAAGATACTTGATACAATTTCAATTTTCTTAAATTTACCAAGGCTTGATTTGTGACCCAAGATAATGATCTATCCTGGAGAATGTTCCATGAGCACTTGATAAAAATGTGTATTCTGTTGTTTTTGGATGGAATGTCCTATAAATATCAATTAAGTCCATCTTGTTTAATGTATCATTTAAAGCTTGTGTTTCCTTATTTATTTCATTTTAGATGATCTGTCCATTGGTGAAAGAGGGGTGTTAAAATCCCCTACTATGAATGTGTTACTGTCGATTTCCCCTTTTATAGCTGTTAGTATTTGCCTTATGTATTGAGGTGCTCCTATGTTGGGTGCATAAATATTTACAATTGTTATATCTTCTTCTTGGATTGATCCCTTGATCATTATGTAGTGTCCTTCTTTGTCTCTTCTAATAGTTTTTATTTTAAAGTCTATTTTGTCTGATATGAGTATTGCTACTCCAGCTTTCTTTTGGTTTTCATTTGCATGAAATATCTTTTTCCATCCCCTTACTTTCAGTCTGTATGTGTCTCTAGGTCTGAAGTGGGTCTCTTGTAGACAGCAAATATATGGGTCTTGCTTTTGTATCCATTCAGCCAATCTATGTCTTTTGGTGGGAGCATTTAGTCCATTTACATTTAAGGTAATTATCGATATGTATGTTCCTATTCCCATTTTCTTAATTGCTTTGGGTTCGTTATTGTAGGTCTTTTCCTTCTCTTGTGTTTCTTGCCTAGAGAAGTTCCTTTAGCAGTTGTTGTAGAGCTGGTTTGGTGGTGCTGAACTCTCTCAGCTTTTGCTTGTCTGTAAAGGTTTTAATTTCTCCATCAAATCTGAATGAGATCCTTGCTGGGTAGAGTAATCTTGGTTGCAGGTTTTTCTCCTTCATCACTTTCATTATGTCCTGCCAGTCCCTTCTGGCTTGCAGAGTTTCTGCTGAAAGATCAGCTGTTAACCTTATGGGGATTCCCTTGTGTGTTATTTGTTGTTTTTCCCTTGCTGCTTTTAATGTTTTCTTTGTATTTAATTTTTGACAGTTTGATTAATATGTGTCTTGGCATATTTCTCCTTGGATTTATCCTGTATGGGACTCTCTGTGCTTCCTGGACTTGATTAACTATTTCCTTTCCCATATTAGAGAAGTTTTCAACTATAATCTCTTCAAATATTTTCTCAGTCCCTTTCTTTTTCTCTTCTTCTTCTGGAACCCCTATAATTCGAATGTTGGTGCATTTAATGTTGTCCCAGAGGTCTCTGAGACTGTCCTCAGTTTTTTTCATTCTTTTTTCTTTATTCTGCTCTGCAGTAGTTATTTCCACTATTTTATCTTCCAGGTCACTTATCCGTTCTTCTGCCTCAGTTATTCTGCTATTGATCCCATCTAGAGTATTTTAAATTTCATTTATTGTGTTGCTCATCGTTGTTTGTTTCATCTTTAGTTCTTCTAGGTCATGGTTAAATGTTTCTTGCATCTTGTCCATTCTATTTCCAAGATTTTGGATCATCTTTACTGTCATTATTCTGAATTCTTTTTCAGGTAGACTGCCTATTTCCTCTTCATTTGTTAGGTCTGGCGGGTTTTTATCTTGCTCCTTCATCTGCTGTGTGTTTTTCTGTCTTCTCATTTTGCTTATCTTACTGTGTGTGGGGTCTCCTTTTTGCAGGCTGCAGGTTCGTAGTTCCCGTTGTTTTTGGTGTCTGTCCCTAGTGGCTAAGGTTGGTTCAGTGGGTTGTGTAGGCTTCCTGGTGGAGGGGACTAGTGCCTGTGTTCTGGCAGATGAGGCTGGATCTTGTCTTTCTGGTGGGCAGGTCCACGTCTGGTGGTGTGTTTTGGGGTGTCTGTGGACTTATGATTTTAGGCAGCCTCTCTGCTAATGGGTGGGGCTGTGTTCCTGCCTTGCTAGTTGTTTGGCATAGGATGTCCAGCACTGTAGCTTGCTGGTCGTTGAGTGAAGCTGGGTGCTGGTGTTGAGATGGAGATCTCTGGGAGATTTTCACTGTTTGATATTATGTGGAGCTGGGAGGTCCCTTGTGGACCAGTGTCCTGAAGTTGGCTCTCCCACCTCAGAGGCACAGCACTGACTCCTGGCTGCAGCACCAAGAGCCTTTCATCCACACGGTTCAGAGTCCTCAATTTGGGATGATTCGTTGTCTATTCATGTATTCCACAGATGCAGGTACATCAAGTTGATTGTGGAGCTTTAATCCGCTGCTTCTGTGGCTGCTGGGAGAGATTTCCCTTTCTCTTCTTTGTTCTCACAGCTCCCAGGGCCTCAACTTTGGATTTGGCCCCGCCTCTGCCCGTAGGTCGCTGGAGGGCATCTGTTCTTCGCTCAGACAGGACGGGGTTAAAGGAGCCGCTGATTCGGGGGCTCTGGCTCACTTAGGGCGGGGGGAGGGAGAAGCACGGAGTGCGGGGCGGGCCTGCGGCGGCAGAGGCCGGCGTGACGTTGCACCAGCCTGAGGCACGCCGTGCGTTCTCCCGGGTGAGTTGTCCCTGGATCCTGGGACCCTGGCAGTGGCGGGCTGCACAGGCTCCCCGGAAGGGGGGTGTGGATAGTGACCTGTGCTCGCACACAGGCTTCTTGGTGGCGGCAGAAGCAGCCTTAGCGTCTCATGCCCGTCTGTGGGGTCGGTGCTTTTAGCCGCGGCTCGCGCCCGTCTCTGGAGCTCCTTTAAGCAGCGCTCTTAATCCCCTCTCCTCGCACACCAGGAAACAAAGAGGGAAGAAAATGTCTCTTGCCTCCTCGGCAGCTCCAGACTTTTCCCCGGACTCCCTCCCGGCCAGCCGTGGCGCACTAGCCCCTTCAGGCTGTGTTCACGCCGCCAACGCTAGTCCTCTCCCTGCGCTCCGACCGAAGCCCGAGCCTCAGCTCGCAGCCCCGCCCGCCCCGGCGGGGGAGCAGACAAGCCTCTCGGGCTGGTGAGTGCCGGTCGGCCCTGATCCTCTGTGCGGGAATCTCCCCGCCTTGCCCTCCGCACCCCTGTTGCTGTGCTCTCCTCTGCGGCTCCAAAGCTTCCCGCCTCTGCCCTGCAGTCTCCACCCGCGAAGGGGCTCTTAGTGTGTGGAAACTTCTCCTTCACAGCTCCCTCCCACTGGTGCAGGTACCGTCCCTATCCTTTTGTCTCTGTTTATTCTTTTTTCTTTTGCCCTACCCAGGTACGTGGGGGAGTTTCTTGCCTTTTGGGAGGTCTGAGGTCTTCCATCAGCGTTCAGTAGGTGTTCTGTAGGAGTTGTTCCACGTGTAGATGTATTTCTGGTGTATCTGTGGGGAGGAAGGTGATCTCCGCGTCTTACTCTTCCACCATCTTCCCGGAAGCCTCGATGCTATTTGTTTTATTTTTAGTTTTTGTTAACAAAATAGAAGAGTTCAGCATTATAACTTCCATTTCACATCCTATTACATTTCCCCTACTCTATCTTGTTTAAACTTTAGGCTCTTTTCACCAAATAATGACACTTTTTCTCCTTGTGGCCTTTTTTTTTTTAATTTATTGGAGTATAGTTAATTTACAGTGTTGTGTTTCCTTGTGGCCTTTTTTAATGATGAATAAGTTTAGTGTTTTGTCCTTGATTTGGAGCCGGATTCACCATGGATGTACCTGCTTTTGGGTTATCTGTCGTATGAGACTGCTTTTCATTTGTTGGGATTTTGAAGATTCATTGATTTTGAAAGGCTTTGAACGTCTGATACCTAGGGAAATACAGAACTGGAGAATACCTGGTATGCATAGCTTCTAGAAAAGATGAGGACATTCAATAATATATAAGAATTTGGACCCTCCCTGGGTTATAACCAATGACTTCCTACTATTTTTTCATGAATTGTGTTCATTCATTCATCAAATATTAAATAATTGTTTATATGTACCAGACCCTATTCTATGGAGTTAAAGTATAAAGACATATAAAATATAGTCCCTTGAAGTACAAATATAATAATCTATAAATAATAGGAATACAGAAAAAGGAGCAAATCTAAGCAATGGACCTATTCGGGGGGATCATTTTTTGTGTGTTACAATATACATAACATAAATTTACCATTTTAACAAATTTTTAACTATGCAATTCAGTGGTATTAACTACATTCACCATGCTTTGCTGTCATCACCACTCTCAATCACCAGGACATTTTCTTCATCCCAAACTGTACTTATTAAACAATAACTTCTCATTATTCTGTCTTTCCAGTATCTGGTAACCTCTACTCTACTTTCTGTCTCTAATGTTTTGACTACTCTAGGTACTTCAGATAAGTGGAATTACACAATATTTGTCCTTTTGTGTCTGGCCTATTTCAGTTAGCACACTCTTCAAGCTTCATCCAAGTTGTATTATAATCAGATTTACATTCTTTTTATGGCTGAATAATATTTTATTTTATATATATTTGTGTGTATACATATATATGCACACCCACCCCACATTTTGTTTATCCACTCACCTGTTGATAAACACTTGCATTGTTTCTGCCTTTTGGGTAGTATGAGTAATACTGCTATGAACATTGGTGTAAAAGTATCTGTTTGAGTAGGGGGTTGCTTTTTTATTTGGAAATAAATTGGAATTTAAGAAGAAATGCAAGAATAATACAGATAACTCTTGCATGTGTTTCACCAGATTCAAAGTTTTAACATTGTGTCTAGTTTGCTTTATCATTTGTGCTATCATCTATACATATTTTTCTTAACCATTTAAAAATTATAGAAATCATATCTAAACTTTCTCCTCAAAATCAAATGATCCTCATACTACTGTTACCTACAATACATAAGAATTGACTGAAGGTAATATTTAAGAGTTATGTCTGAACTATCAAAAATGAATATTTACCTCATAGTGAATTTTAGGACTAGAATACTTTAACCCATACCACAGAGATATAGAAAAGGAAATATGTAGTATATGACATCATCTCCAAATTGTATAATTTGGCAAGGATTAAATATGTTAATATTCTTGCTGTTCAGTGCTGAATTCAAATGTTGTATTGTTTTCAATTTTGTTATTTTCTGAGCCAACATTTTAGCCCCTTAGATAAGTTCTAAAATGTTTGTATTGGCAAATTTTCAAATTACTTTTAGCTTATTAATGCCATATTAATGCCATATTTACATTAATGCCATATTGGCAATATAAAACTAGTTTACTATAGTTTACTCTGGGTATGAATGATTAAACAACAAAAAATGCCTAGGAGGTGCTTAACGGAATTTGGATTTTAAAAAAAATGAATGTTCATAAAGTATGCTTTTAAACTTACCATGCAGAAGGTAGTATGCTATTATTTTATCCCATAGGCTAATACAGGTGATGATATGGATCAAAGAAAATATTTGACTTGCACTTCAATAAGGACTTTGCCTGTTAAACAGTTGACTCTTGAATAACTCAAGGGGTTGGGGCATCCCCCCTATCCCCTACCCGCCTCCAGTCAATCCCCATGTAACTTTACAGAAGCCCCTTGGTATGTGCAGTTCTGTATCTGTAGATTCAACCAACCACATTGGATCCTGTAGTACTGTTGTAAGAATTTAGCATGTATAAGTAGACCCATGCAGCTCAAACCCGTGTTGTTCAAAAGTCAACTGTACTTCTTTTTGTATGTAAGACAGTTTCTCCAGAAGTGTCACAGTCAGACAGAGGTAGCTGTTTTTTCATAGCAGCTGGAGAGATAATCAATAAAATATTTGAACAGGGGTCTTCTGAAGGGGCAGAAGCATTCTCCCCACTTTTAGGAAATATGTTTCCCAGTAGTAGTATATGCTGAAAATAAAGAAGTAGAGAACTACGTTTGTTGAGTTTTATCTGCAAACATAATCCTTGCATCTTTCCTTACGTTATAACTGTGCAAAGGCAACTAAACAACATAATACTCTCATCTATTAGGGAAATACGTGTTGACTCAATAAATTGTTTTCAGCAGATTTATATAATAAATGATTTTCTGAAAATTGTTTATAAATAGAGTTTTTATTAAGCCAAACAATCCTTTAAATTTAAAAAATGAGTTACCTATTCCACAAAAGGGGTTTGAATAGGATAATCAAAATAAGAAACAAGAAATGGAACTAGCATAAAAAAGTGTTGACTCACTAGGAATCAAAAATGTAAATTAAACTAGCGAGAGTCCGTTTTTCATTGAACAAATAGGTGAAAAAATTTTTTGAAAGACACCATTAAGTGATTGATGAAAATATGGGCTACCCATCTTCATGTTCTGCTGGTTATTTTGTAGACTGATGCAGTTTGAGTGCAACAGAGTAGAGATTCCTCTTGCATAAATTGTTCCTGAAAAAGAATTGAGGCTGCTCACAAAAAATTAGCCTCTAGAATGAACTTAAAAGTTCAACAATTGACGATTAATTAGTTTATGATATATACTATTTGTTTATTAAATGCAGTATATAGTCAATTACATGGAAAGATATTTATTGTGTAGTGCTGAAATAAACGAATTATACACATACAGACACACACATACATACACACAACTACTTTTTTGTATGCAGACATGTGCAGACATTCAAAGAAATACCTAGAAAGGATATTCACTAAGGTGATAACTCTGCCCCCTGCACCTAGGACAGAATAATGGACATTTACATTTTTCCCCTATTTTCTTTTTAACGAGTTAATTTTCAAAGTTTTCATATTAGAAGAAAGATAATACAACTGACCTTTGAATAACGTGAGTTTGAATTGCGTGGGTCCGCTTACATGTGGATTGTTTTCGATAGTAAATACTACCGTACTGCTCTACCTGAGGCTGGTTGTATCCGCAGATGGGGAAGCGTGGCTGCAGAGAAACCGTGGATAGGGAGGGTTCCAAGTCATACTCAGATTTTAGACCCCCACCTTGTTCAAGGGTCAACTGTACTTAAGTTAAAAATGTTTAAAGCCCTTTAGGTTATTCACTCTTTTATATTGATAATGATTTTTTTGATAAAACGGAGAGATGCTTACTATAAGGAAATGTGTAAAGTCCATCATGTATAGACTTTTTGAACTGGAGCATCTTAAATCCATGTTCCTCAGATATTGCTTATTTGTAAAATAATGGAAATAATTCCTGTCTTAGTATTGTCCAGAGCATTAGTAAATATGTAAAATATAAGTTTTGGCAATAACCTGGCAAGCTGCAGTTGCCCAGTAATGAAAGTCCTGGATTTTTAATTATTTTATGAAATTCAGATATTTTTCCGGGCCATGTAGGCACACTCATAGAAGGGAGGTTTTTGATAAATGTATATTGTAATAAGTACTTAAAGCAGAGACTTTTTCAATTTATCTGGAATTTGTTTTTTTGACAAAAAAAATTTATGAAAAGGTAATTAAAGGATAAATGAAGAATGAAGCAATTGGATTCTAAAAGTTTCAGAGTTCTACTAATCTATACATGGTTGAAAGGATACTTTGGATTTCCATCTCACTTTGGTGGCTTAATCCTTACCTGTTATTTTGTATATTTCAGGAATACATCACAGAAATTAAAATCTAACTTTAGTCCAGTTTTTACTGTGTTAATTTCTTTTTTAATGTAATTTTGTTGATTGTGGTTTATTTACAATGTTAGTTAAATTGTGTAATCAGCATAAATGTATGCAATCAGGCAGTTTAATTAGGGAATGTTATTTAAGAAATTAACTACAGAATTCAGATATTCATAACATTTTAGAAATTCTTGGGAACTTTTATTTTAAAACTGCTATTTGAATGGTGGTTGATAGGCAAATTTAAGTATTTCTCTTTTCCAAAAAAGTGAAAAAAATATTGTAAATTCAGTGGAGTAAAATATAGTATTAAAAGTACAATACAGTTTGTAAAGACACCAAAATTTCTTAACTAAATTTACACTGATATTCCACTTTCTATTTCTCATCATTTTCCCAATTTTTTTTTTTTTTTTTTTTTTTTGCGGTACGCGGGCCTCTCACTGTTGTGGCCTCTCCCTACCAATATTAGGACGCGCAGGCTCAGCGGCCATGGCTCACGGGCCCAGCCGCTCCGCAGCATGTGGGATCTTCCGGGACTGGGGCACGAACCCGTGTCCCCTGCATCGGCAGGCGGACTGTCAACCACTGCGCCATCAGGGAAACCCCGTTTTCCCAATTTTTGACTTAAAGTTTCCCATTCTTATGAAAGAAACTATTTGGAACATGGTTTGTTTCTCTTTTTTTTAACTCAAAATCAAATGATTTTATTTAGAGAAATATTTTTTTCTGTGTCAAGGTATTTCACCCCTAATACTATCTTGAGTTAGTCTTAAGGGGAACTGTGCAAGTAAATGAATCATGCAAGTTGTCAGCTAGGAAATACTCAAGAGCTTCTTAATGAAGTGAGCACATCTTTGTATATAAAGTATTTCTTATTTAAATGTAAATAACAACGTCTCAGTTTTGTTTAAAGAATTATATGCTTTTTGCTGTTACTAATATATTATTTATGAATCCTTGCTTCACAATACCTTTGATATTCAGAAACATCTTTCCTGTGATTTTTTTCATAGAGCTTTTTTTTGTAAAGTTATTTGGAGATATCAAAGCTGAGTAGTTTTGCCCATTGCTTTGTTGTTCTAAGATCGTGTGAAGACATATTGCATTAAATGTATGAATCAAATGTAAGAAGTAGAATAACTTGGGGGAAAATCACTTTGTTTTGCTGTATTAATCTCTGTGAACATTTTAAAGGACTTTGAAGTTAGAATGTTGTAACACAGATCTTTTACTTGATGAAAAGGGTGATAAAAAATATAGGAAATTGCACAGAAATTGGTAGGGCCGCTTCTAATTTTCTCAAGAAATAACCCAACATAACTAAGTATATAAGGCTAAGAATTTTAAGCCGAAAACTGAGATTGTCTTAAGCAAGAGCAGCCATGATGGAAAACGCCATGTCACCACCCCAACTATATCATGACGTAGCTTAAGGAAACAGACTGTACAGCCTGGGCAGTTTTAGTGAACGTTTATTATAATAACAGAAAGGAGCACAAAGATGAATAAAGACATGACACCTCCCCTGGCTAAGTTCATGGTAGTTTGTGAAGGAATGGCATTTAATCAATAATTACACTATAATGAGAAGAACACAGCAATGGGTTTGATTAAAGTTTTATGAGTTCCCATTAAAATAACTCTGCCTAGGAAAATTATCTATTGGTGATGATGAAAGCCTTCACCAAGTCAGACTATTTGAACTTGACTTTCAAACAGTAGAGACTTGGGGCTTTTTTCCTTTGCTATAGAAGTAACACATTGTAGAAAATGTGTAAAATAAAGATATGTCCAAAGAACAAACCGAATAAAACTGGTTGCTTCCAACTTGCATGACACAGAGAAAACCACTAGTAATACTGTAATGTATTTCTTTCTCTTCTTAAATTTTGTGTATATGTATGTTTTTCCTTTTACCCAATTCAAATAATACTATATACAGTTTTTTATACTTATTCATAAATCTTTTTGCACATCTAAGAATATTTCCACAGTATCAAATCCTAGAAGACTTTTACTACTGATTGAAAATATGCACATATGAAATTATGATTAAAATTGGAATCTCCCTACCAATATTAGAGGGTACAATACTCTCTAATAATAGCTTCAAGAAATTAGTCTATCAAATATCGACAAGTACAATTTTACAATAAATCTTTGTGAATGTAGTATATGAAAGAATTGTAATTTATTGTATTTCTCTGACTTCTTAAAATGTTAAGTATTTTAATATATTTATTAGTATTTATATTTTCTTTGCTATGAATTATCTGTTTATGGCATTTGCTCATTTTTTAAATTTGAGGACTAATCTTTTAAAAAATTTATTATGTAGGATATGTACTTGCATATATTAAGATAAACTATATACAATTGCCATTTTATAGATCAAAAATTGAACAGATATACATAGTATTAATTGCTATTGACATTTTTCCTGCTGGCCTTTTAAATTTATATAAAACTGAAATAGGATTGTTTTAATTTTCTGCTTAGCATTCTTTAATGGCTTTCCTTTGTGTTTGTGTGGTGCTCAGAGTTGAGCATCTTAAGCCTATATTTTGTTAACCCTGCATTATCAACCCTGGCAACAGCAGGAAGCCCAAAAATACAGAGTTTGTGGCTGTATTTTTCACCTTTAACCAGGAATGATATTCAACAGTTAACAGCTAATATTATCTGTTTAGTCATAATGGGAACAGATCAGGCCATAGGGCTGAGGCCAGATCTAGAGACCTTGTCAAACCAGGTGTTTATCCCTTAGTTGTTGGATTATATGAATGGCATTGCTCATTATTTTGGGGGGGAAGTAAGGAGTGTGGATGCAGTTAATCTGATAATTTGTTTAGATTGTACTTCAGAATCACATTTCAGAAAAATACTTCTGGTTTTGATTCTAAGCATGTGATGTGTCTTCTACTAACTAAAGTCATCTTCTCATAAAGAAACAGGCCCAGAGTAG
Source organism: Delphinapterus leucas (assembly GCF_059928025.1). Lineage (NCBI taxonomy): Eukaryota > Metazoa > Chordata > Mammalia > Artiodactyla > Monodontidae > Delphinapterus > Delphinapterus leucas. The sequence goes on along the minus strand of NC_143130.1, from coordinate 14,987,395 downwards.
TTGACTGAATTGCCTGAGGCTACGCAGCTATAGCCTTAGGACCATAACCTTCTAAAACATTAAACGGTAGAGATAATTTTGTGATGAGGAAATTATAGGTGTTACTGGCTGCTTATCCAATTCCACACAAATCTCTGGAGGGCATTTAACCTGTAGAAATTTGGGGCTGTTTTGATAATGGTATGATTTATATGATTTAAATCAGATAAAAGTTAAACAACATAATCTGATAGAAATACATGTGTTGTCTGTCATCTGTGGTCATTGGCTAAGTCAGCCTGGGCTCAGCATTGGGCCATTATGGATCTGACCCCACAAACTGAATATGGTCTGATTACAATATACAGTGAGATTGAGTCTATCAGACATCTGGCAGCCATAATCTAATAGAAGGCCCTCAGTGATTTGGGCCCTAGGCATTTGGACATCATCTTTGACATGGGGCACCATTATAACCATTGATTCCATCTGGCCTGTTCTGGCTCAGAAGACTAAATTTTCCTTAGAGGCTGTTGGCCATGACTGGTCCTTGTTTACAGAATTTTCCATTTCCCTTGGCTGTCAGAGTCACTCTTTTCATGCACTGGACTTAGCTTTTAGTGCAGAGCCCTTATTTTAAAGTCAGCCATTCTGAATACAGGAAACAAGGGTAGTTGAGGATGGCTAATGATAAAGAGAAATGTTAAGGTATTTTACCAAATAGTTTCACTTTTTTATTGAGCTATGGAGACTCTAAAGTTCATGATACATGGATTTTCACAAATTAAATAGTAAATCTGAAAACAAATGTAGAATACTTAATACATGATCCCAAATAGCCTAAAATATGTTAACAAGATATTTAGCTAGCAAGTAGGTGGTAGATTTTATAAGCTGGGAGGGACTATAAAAGCTATGTAAAGCTGCCCCCTCTTATTTCACACACAGCAGGAGGTCACATACCTAAAAATTACATGTGCTTTCTGGGTTCATGATGCTATGTTTTCTGCAGAAAATCCTAAGAACCTTATTAAAAGACTCAGATTTAATTAAATGCTATTTTCACTGTTTGTAGATTATTTGTAGACTATGGCTAACATGGAAATAAGTTTATTCTCCAAATCTGACAGATTTATCTGAAAAATCAGTGGATGGCCTGAGTTCTCTGACAATCATCTTTTATTATAAAACAGGAGATTGTCGTCATGGTAAAACAAATGCTTGAGTCTACTTGAAGGAATTCAGTTTTTCTTTTAAATTTCTACTAGACAGTTAATAGAAAATGCCCAATTAACAAGATTAATTATTTATTTTAAAGTACTTCCCAACATTTCAAGATATAATTAAAAAATATAATCAATATTAATGTGCTATTATTTTCTGCTATGTTTTTACATTGGCTGTGTTTCGTTTCCTCGCATTGGCAGTCAGCTTGATGGGGTATTTTATTCCTTATTTGTTTTCACATGCTGGATTATTTACATATTTTTGCCGTTTTAAATAGCGCATTCTGTCTTATTTATTTTTCTTTTAGATTGTCTCTTTGTGTCGTATCATTAGGCTTTCTGATACATTGCTAATTTGATCCCTGAAAGATTAATCATAGGTAGATTAGATGACAGTCAAAACCAAGCCTACGGATCAAGCTCTGGTTACCTTCCTAGTGTATCACTTACCATATCATATACATCAGTTTCCTCATATGTAAAGTGGGGTTAATAATAGTATTGATACATATGCCAAATACATTAATGTTTGCAAATGTTTAGAACAGTGCCTGACATTCTACCAACCCTAAGTGAAGGTTAGTTATTATTAGTAATTTACTATTACTAACCCATTATTAGAAGCAATGCATGGAACACTTCTGCTTTATAACTGTTAACACAATTTTATTCTTTCTCTTTATTTTTAATATTTTAGTAAATATGCAACAATACCTTAAAATTGTCTTAAATATTAACATTTGCTCATAAGGCTAATCATGTTTTCCATAGGATAATTAACCACTTTATATATAAAATTAAAATGTCTGCTTATTATTTTATTTAATAGTAAGATTAGAAAACTGTTACAATTTTAACGTGTAACTGGTTTTGTGCATAGTTTGGATTGAGTGTTTGGTTACATTTTCCCATTCTCTTTCATTTCCTGTGTACTTTTTCTTGAACTGGCTAATGTTCTTCACCAGAAAAACACTGTACAGTGAGCAAGAGCCCTGCAATGACTCAGAAGTCAGAGAAGGGGAAGGGCGGAGAGTAAGGGGTATGCAGGCCACTTATATCTCGGCCTTAGGCCTTTATGATTCTCCTGCTCTGCGCCTCAGAGCCTGGACTCTTATGCTTCAAACTTCTAGAGTAGCCCTCCACTTGTTTTCCACTTTTCACTTAAAATGTCCTTGTTTTCAACTACTTCATAGCTTTTCAGTCTCACTGGCCATGCCCACATTCTTCAAAGACATGTGTTCTGTTTCTTACTGAGTTCATGAACCGGAAAGAACTGCAACCACGAGTGTTGCTGAACATCACCCAACTGGCCAGTGAGCTCTTGTTGAGTCAAACTCATATCCGATAAGGAGAAGCTGTTATAGATTTGTTTTCCCATAGTTTTTGCCGTCTTCCATCCTTTTATCTGACTGAGCAAGAAACATGGTTAAAATCTTAAGAAGCTGGACAGCAGATCGCATACATAATCCTTTAAGATGCTGTCTCAGATGAACGGCAACCTGGCCAGTCATTTGTTTACTCATTCATTCATTTGCTTTTCAGAAAACTTTGGATATTTATTATATTTCAATATCCATGTTTGTACTGATGGGACAAAAAATATAAATAAGATAGCAGTCCTGTTCTGAAACATCTCTGTGTCAGGAGTCTCCAAGGCCGCCCTCAGGTTTGGTCATATGATAGGAGGAATCATAAGACTCAGCTGTGATTTGTTACAGCAAAAGGATACAAAGCAAAATTCATAAAAGGAAAAGGCACTTGGGGCATTTTTAATGTCTGGGGAAAGCAGGGCAGGTTTCCAAGAGTGCTCTCCAGTGGGAGCGCAGAGGAAGCATTTACTTCCACCAGCAACCCGTTGTGACAACACATGTGAAATGCTGTCAACCAGGGAAGTTCATTAGAAACTCAGTGCCCAAGGTTTTTATTGGGAACTGTTCACATAACCACCTTCTATCTACCGTGTACCAAAATTCCAGACTCCCAAAAGGAAGGCAGGTTGTCAGCGTAAACAGTATTCTTTGCCCAGGCAGTATAGCCACAGTGAGCCACTGTTATCTGTTAGGGGATGGTGGGAACCCTCCCCAAATCTTAGTTCCCAGGCACCAGCCAAGGGCCAACCTTGCAAACAAGATTTTCTAAGGATAGCAGTCTCAGGCCTGCTGTGTTAACTCTTTTCTGCACAATCTCACACTGAAGTGGGGATTGTTGGAAGAGTGTTTAAAGAGTCAGGTGAAAAGGGTTATTGGATTACAGAAGAAAACTCAATTAGCCCTGCCTGGAGGAGTAAAGGGAGGCTCCATTTACCGAGACGATATTTGAACTGGATCTTGAAGGAGTTGTGAGATTTCCCAAAGCCCTGGAGTGAGGAAGGGCTTTCCGCCATGCAAAGGTATTCACTGCAGGTAAAGAGATGATTGAGAAATGCTGTGTGGTGGGAGCATAGAGCATGATGGGGGAGGCAGAGACAGGGAAGAGTGGTTAGAACAAGAGCATGAGGTGTTTTATAGTTTTGTTGGGTGGTAAGGAGCCTTAGAGGTTTCAATCAGAAAAGAGAAGTGAGTAAATCTGAAAGGTATCTCTGATGGCAGATGGAGAAAAGGTTGGAGAAGGTAGAGTTTGAAGAAAGTAACACCAGGTAGGAGGCAAGAGATGGTGAAGACATGACCTGTGGTAGGGCTAGAGCACGGGGCAGTGGTCCTCAACCAGGGGGACACAAAGAATCATGTGGGAAGCTTAACAAGAAAATGATGTCCAGGTCCCCCTCAAACCCGTTAATGTCTCTCGACAAAACATTCTGTCTGCTTTCTCTTCTGTAGTTACCTTACTCTGTAATGCTATCAGTCAAAACCTCCAAGTCCACTACATAGACAGTTCATTATTGGACAGAACCAAGAATATAACCATTTGTATGGAATTTCCTCTTCATTTCCGTAATAAACTGAGATGTGAAGCCATATGGCAGTCTACCTTAGCTGAATAATTTTATCTATTGTCAGATGAATCTAGCCAGTAAATCTGTTTGCAGTAAAAAATCTTAACGTTTTTGCAGAGGATCCACAAGAATGATTTGGTTCATTTGTGAAGTGCAGACCAAAGTGCATGTCAAAAGGTGCAGTCATAATGGATCCTCATTACACAAGATGCATGTCAATTTATGTGGTTACTCCTTGGTCATTCGACATATATTGTATGTACGGCTTGTATGCAAGACTCAAGAAATACAGTTAAAGATGCATTCAACTATTAGCTAAATGTAAGGTATTTAAATAAAATCATTAGGATAAGACACAAATATAAACACATCCAACCCAGAACAGCTTTCTTCCCTTTTGTTTTTATTTTAAATGATTTTATTTTATAGTAGATGATAGCACAAAAGAGACTTGCAAGGTTTGCAAATAATAATATGAAGATGTATGTGAGTTTCTTATTTTACTCTCAGATTAACTAGACATTATTGGGTTTCATAATGATGGTCTATTTGAAATGTAATGAAATACCTTCTTCAGTAATACTTTATCTGCTATTTTTATCAAATAAAGTATCTCAAGGATGTGTTAAGGTCAATTTATATATTAAATATACAAAAATATGTCTTTTTGCTTTCTCTCCTTATATCCAAATGGAAGTCCTTAGATATATTTAATGTTTCCATGAGCTATGTGATTAACAACTATAGCAAAACATGTTGGCGAAAATTCTCTTTGACGGTTTTCCATCAGTGGTTTAATTAACACACAGTGGACAGAAAGCAGACAGTCTGTGCAACCAGACTATTAAGATCCCTCCTATTGCTTTTGTTTTCACTACTGCTGGGAAGGGAAAAATTATATTACATATATCCCTTCATCTTTCTTCTGATTTGTTTTGGTGGTGATTTAAAGGATAATTTGAAATATTTTTGTGAGTTAGAAAGCCCATGAAGTGCATAGGAGTAATTTACAATGTAGATAACAAGGCTTTGGTTTTGCCAGTTTTTCTCAGTCTTTATTTCTGGAAACATCCATTTTTGACTTGTTTTATCTTCTCTAAAAATCATTCTGAAATGGGTTAAAAATCGAAGCCAATTTCATACTTTAGTCTTGATGAACCATGTACTACTGAATTATGAGCAAATAGGAATGTTTCCTCTATGCATGATTGGGTCGTCTTGCTTATTCATAACCTAACCGGAGAACAAGAATTAGGTATAAAATAGCAACCCAAAGAAAATTCACAGAGGCTAGGCACTAAAGCTCACAAACTTTCACATTGGAAAACCCTCAGTTCCTTCCATAGATTTTGTTTACTCTTTACAGTCAGAGCCAGCAAGTGATTGAGTAATCAGTTTACAAAGTTTACTGTAGTAAATTCTAGAAGGAGCAAACATGTCCATCAGGGAGACAAACTAATCAACGGCTGTAATAGCAATTAATACAACAGTAAAGCAAGCAAAAAAAAAATCATAAAACACTGCCAGAAAGTGAAAAACAAACACCAAAACCCACAGCTGTCTGGGGACTTACCCTTGTAAATGCTGGAGGAAGCATTTATGCTTGTTTTATACAGGAGGCCTACCTGTCTGTTAAATTCACCTTCCCCAATAATCTAGCTAAAAATGAGTTGGAATGTTCATCACAAAAACAAGAGTTTGATACACTAATCAGACTTCCCAAATTTCAACTTAAGTGGTGTTAAAAGATAAACTGAGGCATATTCAACATTTTAAGAGTTTACCTGACTGAAAATCAATTTCAGTGGGGCAGCACAAACCAGAAGTGGTTAGGAACACTCCAAGAACCCCAACGAGGGGAGAGATTTTATGGAGAAAAGGCAGAAGAAAACAAGGAAATTATTTGATTGGCTGTAGCTTAAGTGTTTGCCTGATTCAGAAAAGTCTAGGTGTAAGTTTGTGACTGGTTGTTCTTAGGTTTTTTTTGTTTGTTTTTTTTTCGGTACGCGGGCCTCTCACTGTTGTGGCGCACAGGCTCCGGACGCGCAGGCTCAGCGGCCATGGCTCACGGGCCCAGCCGCTCCGCAACATGTGGGATCCTCCTGGACCGGGGCATGAACCCGCGTCCCCTGCACCGGTAGGCGGACTCTCAACCGCTGCGCCCCCAGGAAAGCCCTGTTCTTAGGTTTTGATTTCTTAACCTTGAGGCAGCTGCAGGCTCAGGTTTGGGTTTACTTACGTAGGCTGCTAAGGTTTTAGAGCCACCTCAGTCTGATGGCCTCCTTGTTTCATTAGTTTAGCAGTGGGGAGTATGGACTTTATCCTCCCTAAGTTTTGAAGCTCCTTCTTAGGGTAAGAAGGCAGGGAGAAAATGAGAAAGAGCAATCAAAGATGAGAACTAGACTTCCTCTGCAGACAGCTCCTCCAGTGTTAGTTGTTTCGTCTACTCTGTGCTCTGTGCCAGGGCCACAGGGGCTAGTGTTATGTTACTGGCCTAACAGCCATCATGAAAAGTACTATGTTTTGTCCTGTGTTATAAAAATCTAAAAGGATAATGGTAAAATTAATATCAGGCAATTAATATCCAATGATAACATCTATTTTAAAGAAACCAACAGTTGAAGATTTTAATAAAGACTACTTCTTTGGAGATTTTGGTGTGTTTTTTTTTCTGATTTACATTATAAAGAACTGAGAAACCTCTGGCTGGAGACTTTCCCTTTCTGTGATTTGTTTAAAATAATATTTTTATATCTAGGACTGTTTAATCCATTGACTACATGATATTTGCTATCTTTCTTATCTGCACAGACATTCTAGTAAGGATCCTATAGATTTTCAGTTGTTCCTACATGATTGTTTGTATTCAGATAGCCACCACCCCTAGTGCAAGGTGAATGCACAGCTCTAAAGTTTAATCTGAGTGTTGTGCTACGAGGCCTTATCTGGTTGTTATAAAACTTTATTGTATACTTTTGTTGTAAGCTGCCTCATATATTTTTGGTAATGAGGCAGGATATCTAAATAAAGCAAATAAAATTGCTTTATGTAGCTTTGCCTAGAATCATAAGTCTTAGAACCTGGCACATACTCAGGAAAAACTGTCTGCTTTTGCAGGTAAGATATTTTCATTTCCATTTGAAATATAGGGTAACTAAAGCACAGAGAGTTTTGTAAATCATGCAATATCCCCTATTCAGCAAACCTAACAGAAAGAATTCTACCCCAGGTCTCCTGAATCCTTGTACAGTATTTCTTCCGTACTTAATTGTGCCTGGTCCTATCATTTTTGCTCCAGAGAGACTGTCTACAATTTATTCATTCATTTGGTCAGTCAACAAACATTTATTGAGTATTATTCAATGTCCAGTGGGGACAACACCTTAAAAAAGAAAAATTTTCGGGCCTTCCCTGGTGGTGCAGTGGTTAAGAATCTGCCAGCCAGTGCAAGGGACACGGGTTTGAGCACTGGTCTGGGAAGATCCCACACGCTGCAGAGCAACTAAGCCCGTGCACCACAACTACTGAGTCTGCACCCCAGAGCCACAACTGTTGAGCTCGCATGCCACAACTACTGAAGCCTGCATGCCTAGAGCCCGTGTTCCACAACAAGAGAAGCCATCGCAATGAGAAGCCCGCGCACCGCAACGAAGACCCAATGCAGCCAAAAATAAATAAATTTATAACAAACAAACAGAAAAGAAATATTTTCTGTAAAATACTCATTAGACATACATATTGAACATTTACTGTGTGGAAGGTGGGAGGGGACCATGATAAACCCTCTATGTACCTGGGTTTTTTCCTAGCCTACAACTAGCTATTCTGTGAATTGAGCACAGTGCTACATTTTCTGGCTCTAGGGTTCCTTTCTGTGGAATTTTTAGCCATTTCCATCTCCATGACTCTTTTAAGCTCTAATATTCTACAAGCCCATGGAAAAGTCTAGATTGCCAACACTGTGGTAGTGCATCACTCTAGACTGTATCCAATAAGGCTTTAGGCAGTGGCAGATCATTTAAATCCACAGTGAAATCAAAGAATAGCCCCTCTAGAAGAATGATTAGCATCTTTCTGAGTTCAGAGGGAGGTATTTTAGACCATTTGCATGTGATTAGTAGTGGAAGCCTTAACTTGGTTATTAGAGTTCTAAGTAACTGATTTAATGGTATTATAAGCTTCATTAAATACATTTTTGTTTCTTGGAACGTTCTTGTATTGATGGGAACCTCACAGCTGTAATTAAATCACTGCTCTCTTAGCGCTTTTTGAACCCATATCCTGCCAGTTATAAAGCCTGTCAATTCGTATCTTTTGGTAATAGTTGCCTAGAGGAGAACTGTTCTTGGTCAGACACTGAATTTCCCATACTTGTGGAACACCTTCCCCTGCTGACCCACTGAAATGAAAGACTAGGAGTAATGATTAAATCTAATTTTCCCTCCTGTAGTAGCAGAATGAGCTGGGTCAGCAAGGTCAGTCCCTGCAGATGGCTTTAAAATACCCTTGTGATTTGATCTCCTTGCCTTCCCATCCATTTCTCTAAGTGCCTATCACTGTCATCCTTTACCACCCTGACAAGATTCCAAGGTGAGAACAGCTCAAATGAGCAAGAGCGTTTGTGATGCCTCCCGAGGACGTGGCTTATTAAATGAGTTCAGCAATGAACCAAGTCTGACTTGTGAGCTACAAGGCAGGTTAGCACGTTTGCACAAAGGCCATTCCATGTATTATTTAACCCATTCAAATGCTCTGTTTTCTCTCTGCTACCCAGCATAACTCACATGAAATAATATAAACTCACAAGTTATTAATGTCTGATTCGTATTTTCAGATGTGCTGGGAATCATTTAGTTTCATTCCTTTGTTTGGATTGTAGTTTGTTTTCTCAGAACAACTAGAGAATGTTTATGAAGGGTGTGTGTGAAGGACGGGCAAGGAAGGGAATAAAAGTGCATTACTTTAGGGCTGCACAACTGTTTTAGGGACTCTGCTGGATGTGCACATTAACCATTGTCACGACTTATCACAGTGTGTCCTAAAATTGCATTCTACTCGGAGATATTCATACCAACTCAAAAATATTACAGTTAAACAGATTTCACTGTTATGAGTTAGTTTCCTCTTCTTATGACTAGCAGAATATTTTTCTTCTCTATTAGAAAGCATGCAAATGATGCATAACAGGTGGTAAATCGTTTTTTTTTTTTTTCAAACAGATTGGCACTATCAGGTTGCTCAGGCCTTCCCACAAACAGAAGAGGAGGTGGAGGTGGATTCCCATGCATTCAGCCACCGGTGGAAAAGGCACTTGGATTCTCTCAAGGCGGTAGACTCAAACCGAGCCAGCCTGGGCCAAGACTCCCCAGAGCCCAGAGGATTCACGGACCTGCTCCTGGACGACGGGCAGGACAACACCACCCAGATTGAGGTAGGTCAATGATCTGGGTAATTGAAATGGATTAATAAGTATATTTCTTACGAGGCACCCAACTTCCACATATGTATCAATATTTATAAGCTGTCCCTTTGGCTCAATCTGGAACTTATGGACTTTTTTGTAGAGGATCAATTTAATTCATTAATAAATAATTAATTTGTTAATATTCAGGAATTCAATAAGTAATTATAATTATGTTACATAAATAAAATAAATAATAGCTAAGCCATTTAATCACCCACAAATGCACTTACTCAGGAAACAGACAAACATGGGGTTGCTGTGATGACGTCAGTGAGGAGACACAAAGGGAAATACAGTCCACCTCCTGCCTGCAAGGAGATGATTGTGTAACAGGGTCAGAAAGTCTAAACGCCGTAACCAACTCATCCCTATGCCGTGTGATATGCGCAAAAGTATACGCCAGTGTGGCGTAGAGGAGGGGATGATTATCTGCTTGGGATTAGGGGATGGGCTGTTGTCAAAGAGGCCTAGGAGTGGGCACTTAGGCTCGGGCTCGGCAGATTGAGAGGAGCTCACCAGGTTGATAATTTGTCGATGGTAAAAGAGAAGATTGCTGGCAGAACGAATTACATCTGCAAAGGCTGAGTCTTAGAACGGCATGGCATTATGAGGAGTCTTGCATGGTGACCAACTGTCCCAGTTTACCTGGGACTGAGGGGTTTCCTGGGATGTAGAACTTTCAGTGCCTAAAATGGGGCAGTTCTGGGCAAACTGATGGTTGGTCACTCTATTACTTTACATAATTCTTTGTGATAATTGGAGCCACAAATTGGAAAGAGAAGGACGGTTGGAGGTGGGTTTGGCGAGTAGGGAAGGCTGCTGAAGGCACATTCTAGGCAGATTTTGGGGTTGCCCAGAAGCCTCAAGGGTGGTATTGCATTGCTTAAGTTTCCATAGCCTTAGCATTGCAAATCCTAAAATATGATCTTGTTAGTATACTAGATATAACAGACACAAACAAGTGAATCTTATGGAACTAAGCAAAAACCATTCAAATGAGAACAGAAGCTATTTATTCAGTTTGTTGTAGCAATGGAGTGAGCCTCTATCACTTGCCTTTGGCAGAGACTCAAAAGCAGGCAGGGGAGTGGGAAAGTTTTTCCATTAAAAAAAGAGAAGGCTCCAGGTGTGCTCTGATTAGAGGTTGTTGGCACGGAGAAGCTGGAGGTAGGCTGATCAGAAGCCGAGCATCTCATGTGATTGGGGAACATACATGGCTTTCTGTGGTTGGTCCAGAGTTGGGCATAGGGACAAAAAATAGAGAAACCATCAGTTTTTAATCAAGTCCTGCCCCTTCTGGGCCGATGGCTGCCAGGATTGTGTTTTGGCTCCCTGGACTGGTTGCTCTAGAGGTTGGGGTCAGAGTTCTGTTGTTATCCATGGTCTGGACATTGTCCGTTTGTATATTCTCTCAATCTGAAGGTTTAGTTCCTACTATGTCCCAGCTAACACGTTACTATTTTAAAGAACCAGGCAGCATTCTTTTTACTGCCCTGAAATACTCATTATTTAGGAAAAGAACTCAACTTCATGAAACAGGTATGACATAGTTCTGCAGATGGTATCAAAGCATCATTTTGTTCCCTCATGGTGAGAGGAATCTTCAGAAATGAAGCACAGGCCATTGGGATTCTCTTTATTTGAGAGCCCGAAGATTTTCAAAACCCCTCTCCATCGCCTTAGTTAGTTTGTGACTCTGGTGGTCCCTGACTGCCCCCGTCAGGCCCTTAACAGACAACAGAGGATGTGCCAGGAGCAGAAGTCATATAATATCTGTAAGAGGCTCTTCTGACTCCTGCAGAGTACCTGCTATTTTGGCAACAATGTCGTGGTAACAACTCAGGGTAGGCAACACAGTTCCTCCCTGGGCTGCTCTTGAGCCAGGGTGCAGCATAAAGAAAGGAGAGCTGAACAGAAGCAGAGATGTTTCCTCTTTGCCCAGAACTAGTAACCTATTGAGATTAAAGGGAGAGAGCACAGACTCCTAGAACTCTGTGATCTCCGTGCAGGATGCTGAATTTTTCTAATCATTTGTAAAATAGAAAATCCTTTTGCTCAGGGATATATTAACACTCCCCAAAGTATCAGTACAATTCTAGTTGTTAGTATAGCCATGATTTTGTTATTCAGCCAGTTTTTCTCTTTTTCTTCGGGAGACCATGTAATGTCAGAGATTTTGAATCAGTAAAAAGGAGGAAGGATGATGCAGGGAGCTATTCACTGAGCACTCACTTGGTGCTAAGACCTGCCAGGTGCTGTATGGTCATCATCTTATCTGGTCCCTACATCAGCCTGCTGAGATATGCATCCCCAGTTTCACTGGCTAATCTCAGTGATTAACATGAGGGTACTTTCAGTTTTAGGTTGAGTATTTTTCCTAAGGTCTCTCATTAATGAGTAAAGGGCTGGCATTCAAACCCAGGACTGCCCAGCTCTCAAGATTTAGCCTTACTACTTGGCTTTGCTTCCTCTAATAGAAGGAAAAATAAATGGCTGTTTGATTATGTAATGATTTTGGATAACTGTAGCACCTGAATATCGATAGAGTAACTTCAGGGTTTCAGTCTGGCTGAAAGGGGACTCGTCTTGAAGCTAGATTTCATAACAAGAGGACTGCTTTTATTTTGAGTTTATTTTTATGGGGTACTGGGGATTGATGGAGATTATTGGGGATCTAAAGTCCCATAAGTCACCCCTCAGCACCACCACTAGTTCTGGAAGCAAAAGCCTACATCAGAAACTTCTCTGTAAAGTTTACTTATCCTGGCCCTTGAAATAGTATTTTTGAAAACTGTTGCGTCTCTTTTGGGGAAAATACTTTTGCCCGATTGAGTTAAATGGAAATAAGAAAGAAAGGAAGCAAATGGTTATAGAGTGATTGCTCTGTGCTGGGCATCGTGACAAGACCTTTCTTATGTTTTAGGAATAGCATTTTGATTTATGTTGCTTAATATAAGCAATGAGCATGAACGACTGTGTATGCTTTTGCCTTTTAGAAGCTTCCAGAGTCGATGTCAGGAATCAGAATTATTTGGCCTGAGAGCCCTGATTGTAGCAGTGGCTGTTAAAATAATTTGTATCCCAGTGAGACTTAAACCGCCCAGAATGGCATTCCTGTGCATGTTCTCCCCAACGTCTGCCATTGTCTAGACTTTGTATCCCACTTTCACTGAACAAAGACAAAAACAAAAGACAATAGCATATTTACTATTTTGGCACAAATTCACTCTGAAATAAACAAAAGCTGTTATTTTCTTAACTTGGTACTTGACAGTATTTTTCCTGGCTCTGCACAAGAACAGATAATGGAGGGACTGTAAAACTTAGTATCCCAGTTAAAGAATCTTCCAATTGAAGTTTCATTGCTGTTGTCATTGTTTTCTTTTTTTCATATTCTTTTCGTGAAGCTATAAAGATGTTTTGAAACAGTTTGTATTTCCTGATGAATAAGTGGGGACTCAACATTTGGCAAGTGCCACTGTCGATCTGCATTTTATTTTACATGAGACCTTTATTCTTGTACCTCCTCTGTTCATGTGGATGTATAACCACTTGGGCAAGTCAAAAGAAGAGTACTGGGCTTCCCTGGTGGCGCAGTGGTTGAGAGTCCAAGAGTCCGCCTGCCGATGCAGGGGACATGGGTTCGTGCCCCGGTCCGGGAAGATCCCACATGCCGCAGAGCGGCTGGGCCCGTGAGCCATGGCCACTGAGCCTGCGCGTCCGGAGCCTGTGCTCCACAACGGGAGAGACCACAACAGTGAGAGGCCCACGTACCGCAAAAAAAAAAAAAAAAAAGAAGAGTACTTCCCCCTGATTAGTAGGTATTAAAAGCAGTCACTAGCATGCTTTTTGTAATTACTTTGGGAATATAAGGGCTTCAGGGACTTTCAGGTTAGATTGAATTCCATTCATGACTTGGCCATGCTTGAGCAGCCTTCAGTGAATTCCATGACCGCAGGGACACATGCATGGACGAGCAGCACGTGGATCTCCACCTCGCTGCTGGCTGCCCTTCCGTCTTCTAGGGTGGAGCTCTTGCAGCCTCAAGGGCGCCCTATGGGATGGAGAGGGACTGAGCAGTGTTTGGTGAGAATTATTCGTCTTCATAAAGCTCAGTTTCCTCAGCTTATTCCTGTGTAATGCTGTTGGTAACTTACAGTTCTTCACTTTACAGAAATCAGTCCTTTCTAACACATGGAACCAAATGTGTGTTTTTTTCCCACTTTTTCACATGCAGCATTTGGAACTTCATATTCCCTCTCTTGGGACAATGAAAATGTTTCTGAAAAGGATTGTCAAGTGTGATTTTTATTTTTTTGGCTTCGATTCAAAAGTACCTGGATAACTTGAAGAAGGGAAGATGAAAAATAAGGTTTATGGATCATATAAGTGTAGCTCCATGATCCAAACTGACTCAGACGTTGTGAGCTAGACCAGCACCTCTCCGGTGATGCAGATGCGGCTAAACTACAGGCGACACTTTGCATTGCAAGGAGTTAGAGCACAGAGCAGATTTAGCTCTTAGTTTTGAGGATATAGATTTCTGAAAAATCTTAGATTAAATTGCAGTGCCTACCAACAACATATCTTGTGGATTTCTCATTCTTGTACCAAATAAAACTTGCAGGCATATCTAACAATTTTATCACCTATGATCGCATTAAAGTTCATATCTGAGGAAAGTACAGTGGAAAATGGTTAGCAAATATGTGCAATAGAAGTAGCTAAAAGCTACAGGTCCACTGTGTTTCCACTTAAATGCACATGTAAAAACTCTTTTTTTGATCGTCTGCTGTGGCACACTGCCAGTTGTATCTGTATCATATTGTCACAAATTCTATAATATATTTCTTTAAAAAGCTACCAATTGCCAATTGCCGCACACAGGTTATTGTGTGTGTTCTAATATTTTATTGCAGTTCATAACTAGGTATTCTATTTGACAGGAAAGAAGTCACTGGAAAATCCTTCATCTAAAAGAGAATGCTGTTACTTTGAGATATTTTACAAAGCAAAGGCAAATTTCATAATGTCCCATGTGGGCATAATCTCCATGGTATGTTTGCAGTACAGAGAATACATCAGAATATTCTTAGATAATGAAATCCTACTGCTCATGTGTCTCAAGCGTAGATATGCTTCCTCAGTTTCAGAGATCTGACGATAACAGTACTGAATATAAATGTAGGGTAGTAATAAGACACATCATCCCATTTCACAGAAATAATGAAAATTTGCAGAATACTGCTGTGCTGATTCTTTCTTCAGGCCACTGTTTTGCTCAGTGAACTCATGGAAGACAGTACTTACAGATGAGAAGAATGTGCTAATGCAGATTTGTGACATTTTTCAAAAGAAAGAAAAGTACCACCTGATACTGAACAGTTCTTTTACTATATTTTTTATGAATGTAAAAGCTGGTGTAGATTTTTTTAATGAAGCATTTCCATCTTAGGGGAATCTTAAACTTTCAGAGGCATCCATCTGTGGTTGCAGAAGCAGAGAGCTGTGCAAAGGGAAGACTCAGATAATCCTGAGGAAACACACTTATTTAACTCGAATGAATTGAAATTTCCTAAATGCATGTAAGTGTCAGATTGCCTTCCACAAAAGATGAGAAGGAAAGCATTGTGAGAGCATGTGATTAAAAAGGAGCAGAAATACTGCATAAGTTAATCAGCACCCAGAGGAAGACCCTTATTCTGTAGAGAGCCAGGATTAATGAAGAGAGACAAGGTGTCATCTGAACCACATCATGGAGAGAGAGTTAGACGGTAGCCAGGTATCAAGGTATTTCTAGCCAGAGAGTTTTGCACTGGTAAGCGGGGAAAGACTTTTAAACTCCGTTATGCTATGTGTCTTAGTCCATTCAGGCTGCTATAACAAAAATACCATAGACTGGGTGGCTTAAACAGCAAATTTATTTCTCACAGTTCTGTAGGCTGGGAGTCCAAAATCAAAGAGCTGGCAGATTTGGTGTCTGATGAGACCCCACTTTCTGGTTCGTAGGGGGCTGTCTTTCTGCTGTGTCCTCCCATGGCTAAAGGAGCTAGAAAGCTCTCTAGGGATCTCATTTGTAAGGACACTAACCCCACTGATGAAGGCTCTACCCTCATAACCTAATCACTTTCTAAAGGTCCCACCTCCTAAGTACCATCACATTGGGGGGTTAGGTATCAACATGTGAATTTTTGAGAGACACAAATGTTCAGTTCCTAATGCTATGCTAAGGTGTTTGGGATTTATCAGGAAGGAACTTGGAAGCTATTGAATATTTTAAATAGAGAAAGGCAAGATTGTATTGGTGCCCCAAAAATGAGTGAGGAGTGGATCTGAAAGCCCAAATCTAAGGGGTGGGAAGATGAAATAAATTTAGATGAGAATTATTGTGAGCTGAAATGAGACAGTAGTTAGAGGAATGCTATTGATGAGCATATGAATTTCAGGAATATTTAGATTTCTAATCGATAACTTACATTAACCACGATGACTGAAGTTTTACCCAAACTTCTGGTGCTTGCTTGATTCCGAGGGTCAATTGCAGATCCTGGTCATTTCCTTCCCTGGCAGTGTGGCCTGCTACAACCTTGACAAGCACCCATCTCACATGGGTTGGGAATTGGCCTCATCTCTTCAACTCTGTATTGCCAAAGGTTGTATGTGAACTGACAACAAAATCTGTTTCAACTTCTTTTGTTTTGGAAACTGGAAAAACACAGTTTCAAACTTATGATTTAATCCCATCCATTTGCTTTTAGAATATTGATGATGACTTTTAGTTTTCAAAGAAGAAAATCCACTGAAAATAGTAAATCAGGCAGAAATTATCTGCAATTATTGCTCACCCTCTAAAAAGATAATGAGGATTAAAATAGAGTATCATATATCTTGCTCAATTATAGATTATTCTTAGCTTGACATGTCAGCTCGTTATTGGAACAAAAATGAAAAAAGATCCATAACTGTACTTCAGAGAGTTCCATAAAGAATAACTGAATTATCTCTATGATGCTTCACTGTTAGTTAATTGAATTTACTTACGGTAAGAGCATGGAAATAGTCTTCGGAATGATAAATACAGGTTGTAAAATTATTAAGTGTGTTAGTCATATAATTTATTTTTAGAACAAGAATTATATTTTAGAATAATATTCTTGCATTTTCCATATACGAAGAGAAATATCATATGAAATATCATATAATGTAATATTCTTACATTCTCCATATACAAAGAGAGGTCCTCCCCTCACCAGGACCCTGAGATTAATTATAAGAATCTGGCATTGAGTTTTTCCTACCTCAGTTTCCTAGCCATTCATGAGGACTGTGTCATGTCCTCTGCCTTTCTTTGCATTAATTAGGGCAGTGATAAGGAACTTCTAATGTAAGGAACTCCAGGTTAACCAGTAGAATTTCTACTTTGTCATCTTGCAATCTTATTTTTCTTCTTTCTCCAGTCTAACTTCCAACAGGACATTTAAAATACACTTTCATGAAAATTATTATTTTCATTATCAAAATTATAGTACTGTTTAGTGTAATAGGTCTAGATCTTTATCTAATTGATTTTTTAAAATCCTGCTGAAGAATCAGGCTAATTGTTTGCTATTCCAGAATGTGTCCAGTCTTTGCACATTGAGGAAAGGGCTCAGGGTGAAGGATGGGCTGGAACTCAGGAGCAAAAAAGCCAGCAGGTGCTCGAGTCCTCTGTTCTCCTGGCAGCTCATGGATGTGTCCCCCAGTGGACAGTGGTCCAGGCAGGGCTGTGTCCTGTTTGCTTCTCCTCTTTATTGGACAAGTCTGAGAGGAGCATTGCACAGGGGAAATACATACCCAAGGTCAAGCACCAAGCAGCCCAGGCTGACCTGCCGGCAGTTTAGGAAGTGCCAGCACTTGGGTTGGGGGTGCCAGGTTCCATGGAATGTTGAGCTCAGTCTCAGTCTTCTCCTTTCTAGGTGCATAGCTTATCTTCTCAGCTATCTAGCTTCTGGGCAACAGAGAGATAGTTTTGGGGGTCATTCACTGGACAATCCCGTTCTATACTAATGGATTATGTCTTAAGGACTAGTCTTTTTTTTTTTTGCGGTACGTGGGCCTCTCACAGTTGTGGCCTCTCCCGTTGTGGAGCACAGACTCCAGACGCGCAGGCTCAGCGGCCATGGCTCACGGGCCCAGCCGCTCTGCAGCATGTGGGATCTTCTCGGACCGGGGCACGAACCCGTGTCCCCTGCATCGGCAGGTGGACTCTCAACCACTGCACCACCAGGGAAGCCCAAGGACTAGTCTTTTATGTGATATTTTCAGAATCAGAAACAGAATAATAAAGTGATTGTAGCTCAAAGACTAAATAAGTCTGAGTTGGTACAGTCATGCCAATAGTATGATTTTTATTACTACATCTGGAGAAGTGTCGGGGCCACTCCTTATTCCCGTGAAGGTTTGTCGCATAATGAATCTGCCAGCCCCTATGATGTGAACTTACTTAATTTTAGGAATACTAACACCAACTGAGTGCACTAAATCACACCAAGTCGTTGCCGTTTATTTTATCTAACAAATTAATGTGCACTCTACAACTCAGTACCAATGTTTTGGAAAAATAAAGACTAGGACTCTGGTAAACAATGATTATCTGTAATTTTGTGTGGCACCCAGAAGTTTCTATGGACCTTTGTCAAAGATGTCTCATGTGTCTTTGCCAAATACTGTGACTTCTATGGAAACATTATTAGCTCTACACATAGGTGGGCCATTACATATATAGGAGGTGTTTAAAAATTCCTGATGATTTAAACTTACAGTATGAAAAAAGTATATTTTTATTCTTAAGCAATGATGTATAATATATTTTGCTAAGTGTTCAGGGGACTTTTATCTCATCTTATATTTCCGAAGCAGTTTTAAGGTAGATAAGGTCTCTTTATAACAAAGCATGCATATGCATATTCATATTCTTTGCTTTTGCATTTGTGATAAATTTGCTAATGTGCCACCCTGTACTCTATTAAGGAAGGTATCAAATAGCCAAAGGTCCTTTTGAGGAGGGGTGGCTAACATTCGGAATGAACAGAGACAGCCTTAATTTTCTTTTTGTGTATGCCTGAAAGAAAACCTTTCTGTTCATGTCCCAGCGATGCATAGATGTCTGAATCTGTCTAGAAACAAGAGAAGAATTGAACTTTGCAGCCCTTGGGAACAGTTGTTTTGAGCTATTTTCTGTATGGTATTTCAAGCCTGAGCTATTAAATTGAAATAATAGTGTGGAATCCATGGCACTGAATTGAATGAATGGATTAAATACTGCTGAAACTATTTCTCTTTTACAAGTAATTTCTAGCTCTTTTTGTAAACTTCATATATTTATACAATCTTTAGCTTAAAAAGCAAAGCTATGGAGAACACTAACATTCACCTTTTAGACAATATCTCTATCAATCATCTATCCATCTATATTATTTTGCATTCACAGTGCAGATCCAACTTGTCACCAAAGGAATTTGAAACGAAAACTTGCAAAGCAAATTTCTTACTGTTGAAGTTAAACATTTCATTTAGTCACAGCACCTTTTATTAAAGAAGCCTTTTAGGTAAATACTTCCAAAACTAAAAATATTTCGTCTTGTGATAGGATTTTCCACTTAAATATAACACTGCCTAACTTTTTAAGGTTTCATGAATTCTATTCTGGAAATTTTTATAATTTTCAAAGATGAATGTCATGATTTATGATTGTCAGATTTTTTTCTCTAAGGACCGTTTAGGTTATAATATTGTCCAATTTTCTTAGGTTATAGTGCTTTGCACAGTGTTCATATTTGAATGCAAATCTTTACTTGTTCTGTCAATAGAGCAGAAGGTGATTTAAAATTTCATTTTCGAAAATGTTTACAGGGAACACTAACAAACCTTTCCAAGAAACTCAAAACAGTTAATTTGTTCGTTGTAAATAGTGTTGTAGAATGATCTGTTATCTTAAAAATCAAGTATAAACAATCAGTTTTCTCGTTCTTAAATACCAACTGAACAAAGAATGACTTGTCATCTTTCTCTGTCCATTGAGGAATCAGATATCTCTTTATTATTTTTAAAGTGAATGGGATTAATCTTTACCAGAACAGAAGCATGTCATATTCAGATGGGAAGGGTGCAATTCAAACTGTAAGAAAACAACTTTATGAATAAATACAGAAATGTGCCAGGCCAAAATAATAAGTATTCATTAGAAATTTTTCTCACGTCACTAATTGGACCTAGTGATAAAAAACTATCTTCTAAAAGTAAACAAAAATTTTAGACAAATCTTTGTATTTTCACTGTCCCTTAAAAACTCTGTGGAAAGTAATATTTTCCACCATAAACCTAAGGAAATAAAATAATCAGTACATTCAAAAGCCCCCCTTCTTTGCCCCTGCCAACAGCCCATCCAACGTGGCTCTATTTAGGCAGAAGACTTTAGAAAGAAAGCAGCTGCAGTTCAATTACTTACTGGTCCACAAAGAATTTAAATAGAAATCAAAATCACTTTTGCCATGACGGTTAAAATGTTATTTTGCCTCATCGAAGAGGTTTGCTATGGTCTGAGCATATTTCAAATGTATATGACATGCTTTATTCAGGCAGTTTAGTCACTGAACAATCATAACTGCCACTTCAAGGATTTTTTTTTTAATTTTGCTTTGTAAAGGTGTAT
Organism: Delphinapterus leucas; assembly: GCF_059928025.1. Classification (NCBI taxonomy): domain Eukaryota; kingdom Metazoa; phylum Chordata; class Mammalia; order Artiodactyla; family Monodontidae; genus Delphinapterus; species Delphinapterus leucas. Next base: position 14,967,104 of record NC_143130.1, on the reverse strand, counting down.
TTCTTACTTTGTTATTAAAAGGAGAATGGTTGACATTTTCTGCATTTAAATCATTTGCATAAAAGGACAAAAGAAAAAAAACTCTACGTTTTTATCTCCTTAAGAAAAATGTTTAAACATCTTCAAAGGGCATTTTTTTTTTCCAGCTGGTGATCACTTGTGAATGCAAATTAGAGTAAGGGGTAAATGACTGTGAGACTGTTCCTCCTGATTGTCTATTGACTTTTTAAGTGCTGGTAATAAAGAATCTGGTAAGAGAAAATGATTTCCAACTTTGAAACAGTCCCTGAAACAAAGCGAGGAGCGGGTTGACAGAACAGAAGCAGAATCTGGGACAAACATTAATTTTCTCACTTTGTCCCTTTTTTTTCTAGCAGTGCTTTCCACCAGTGATCTGCCATCTGCCCAGTAGCCTCCATACCAATGTATCATTGTCTTCCTTTGGGCTGCAGTTGCAAAATTAAAAACCAAAGAACTTGGCATTGTAGGTGGTGGTTTTAAAAATCTTTATGTGTAGGCAAGGTTGCTATAAACTATAGATATTTTTCAAAGCCTATAAGTAGAAATTTTAGTGATTTGTAAATGTATGTGTGTGCATGTTCTGTGTGTGTGTGTGCGCACATACATGTGTGTACGTTATTCCTAATCACTGTAAATAAAAATTACCTCAGTGGGGGAAAATAAACGGTGGCTGGATAGCCCCTTTTACCTTACACTTAGGCACTTATCTCTCTGAGCAAAAACCAGTATTTTTTTTTTCATGGAGGCAGTAAAAATTAAACAGCTACCTGGAGGACTGGCCAAGACTCTCTTGCTTCAGTGAATGCCTTAAGCTTTAAATATGTTCTTTAGATTATTGTTCTGGAAGGTAAGGATGAGACACAATGAAGGAAATCAAATCATAATGGATTTTTTGAAATAATGAGGATCGAGGGAATTGCCTGGTGGTCGATTGGTTAGGATTTCTTGCTTCCACTGCAGGGGGCACGGGTTTGATCCCTGGTCGGGGAACTAAGATCCTGCAAGCTGCTCGGCGCTGCCAAAAGAAAAAAAAGAGGATCAGACATTATGAAAACTGGAAAGGAGATGTGACCGTGGACCCAAGATTATGGGGCAGCTCAAATGAGATTCCCCAATTCTCTCTTCCTTAACTGTTCCCTTTTCAGCACATGCCCACAAAACCCTTGTTCACCCGGCTCTGTTTCAGTCTCGGTGGCCCCTCTTCTCCCTTACGGGCAAATTTGCCCTTTCTCTCCACCAAGTCTCTCTTGACTAGAAGCTCGTGTTACCACTAACAACTTGTGTAGCCTGAAATCATTATCCTGTGTCTCCATTCCTACAAGGCCACGCGAGAAATTTCTCTTCTAGAATAAGTGAAAGGGCCTCTCTATTTAAAGCAGGGTTTGGCAAGTGAAACTCCATGGATATCGCTACAAACCATATTGCCAAGAAATGACCAGACTATTTCAAAAGACCCAGTCTAGGGAAATCTAACTCAGATTACAGCCTCCATGAGGGATGAAACAGTGCTGGATCTTTTGTTGATGTTCATAAAGCATTCATGGATTTGAAGTAAAATTTTTTGGATGCAGGGAGAATAGTATTTAACTGAGGGTTAGACGTGAAACCCAGGAAGCATAGGGAGACTTGACTTCCTTTTTGACCAAGAAAACCAAGATTCACTTGTGGCTAGGACTGTAAGTAAAATGGAATGTGGCAAGGACTAGAGCTAGATTACCAACAAAAGCCTGATGTTTTTGTTGGCTGTTTCCACATTCAAATGAGTAGTGACGTCGGGTATGTGATTATAGCTTGTCCACTGGGATTCTTTGTACGGCAGTAAATTTGTCTTCACACTCAAATGACCTGAATACCATTTTCTGCTGCAAAAGAAGAGATGAAGGATGAAGGAAGGTAAGGTGGTTACCGAGAAAGTGTCCCATTGTCATGGTGTAGAAACCCTTTTCCTCGGGTGCAGGAACAGTGATGCCTCTTCAGTGCCTATCTTGAAACCGGGCTTGTTTCCACTGGAGTCCCCTCTCTACTTGTGCTGATTGAAGCTCATGCTCCTGCGCAAATTTGCACCCCTACCCCCTCTAAACTGTATTTTTGAAGAGTTACATTTGAAACTGTCACATACAAAATAGTAGTAAGGGGCTTCCCTGGTGGCGCAGTGGTTGAGAGTCCACCTGCCGATGCAGGGGACGCGGGTTCGTGCCCCGGTCCGGGAAGATCCCACATGCCGCTTAGCGGCTGGGCCCGTGAGCCATGGCCAATGGGCCTGCGCGTCCGGAGCCTGTGCTCCGCGACAGGAGAGGCCACAACAGTGAGAGGCCCGTGTACTGCCAAAACAACCAAAAATAGTAGAAAGAGGCGGCAGCAGCGCTGGCGGCAACAACGCTGGTGTCAGCAGCGTGACTCTTTGTAGCCTTCTGGTGCAGAGCCGTGAACCCACCACACTTTGCAAAGGCAAGCGTGCACCTGCAGGAAAAGTATCCCCTTGACTTTAGTAAGCTGCTGCCGCTGCTGCTCTTACTTCAGTCACTTTGCTTCTGCTGGGGCTGGTTTTATCCACTTCGCTGCCTTTCTTTCTGCTTCCCCTCTCAGGCAACCATAAATTGAAATGCCGCAAAAGCACACATACCTGGAGACAGAGGCAAAGAGACAGACAGAGAACAAAGAAGCACCTTACTGAGTTCTGTCCCTTCCAGTGATGATAGAAAACCTGAAACCACTGCTGTGACTCTTAAGCCACCTGCCTTGGGTGCTAATTGGGCTTTCTCAGGTGACAGCAGGCATTATAGTGCTTCTAGATGAGCAGGGGCCGTTGGGCATTTGGTAGAAAAGAGGCGGGGGGTAAGGCTCATCAAAACACTGGACCCTTCCAGGGTTGTGCACCCACTTACTCCTTTATGAATCATCCATGGCTCCAGGCTTCCTTTAATAGAGTAATCCATGCGTTAACCTCCTGGGATTATTATTCGGGAATCAGGAGAGACCTATTTCCAAGTTCCCCTGTGATGTGATCAAGCTGGAATCTCTCTCCCCATTTTCTTGATGGATTATATATCTGCCTACTTCTAGCATGAAGTAATTGAATTCCGTTTTTTAAAATGGCTGTGTTAACAACTCTTTTGGATTGATTACTCCCTTTCGCTTTACATAGGCTTTCTCCAAACCGAATTCCATGAAGTACATTAGGTTTCCCCTTTCTAAATTACTAGCGCAGTCCAAATTTGTTGTCTTGACATTTTACTACAGTTGCCTTGATTGGGTTCTGAGTGATCTGAAACTCTTCAGTCCCATATTTAAAGACAATCATTGGATTTACATTTGGTTGGTAAATTTGAGCCCTTGGGGTCATGGTGACAATAGTCCAAAAAACTTTAAAAAAAAAGATATCATCACATGAGGCATGATTTACTGCAAGGGAATTTCTTCCTAGATATAGGGGAATGATGGGGCATGGGGACCATGGCAGCTGCTCCCCAGCTGCAGCAGAGTGGGGCCATATGGGAATTTGGGCATATGATGCCACATCTCCTAGTTTCTCAAGAGAAATCCAAACACTTAAAAGTTGTTTGTTCATTCTTTTTTTTTTTTTTCCTTAATCACATGTGGACCAACACAGTGATGGTAAAATAAAATGTCCATAGGTTCATGTATCTAATGGCCACCTGGCCACCAGATGCTATTGCTACTATATACAAAACAAACAACTAATTACATTCTTAATTAATATAAACTTACTAGGTCATCTTCCAAAGGGCCATCTTATTTCCAAGTTCTGAGGGGCACCTCACTGTTGCCTTCATGTCTACCCCAGAGGAAGCATACTATGTGTTGAGTTGAATTCAGTCAAATATAATCTGATTCTTGGAGATATTCTCTTCTGTCCTCCTTTTCTTCTGTACTTATTTTATGTAAGTACAGTCCTGGTGGACTACTTCCTATTACATCTCTTGTAAACGTGATATTGAAAACAAGAAGTGAAACATGGTTTTAAAGGTCTCACCTTCACTAGTTATTTTGAAGAATGTTTCTAAGATTATTTTCTGTTCTTCTGAAATATTACAGTGTATGAAATTGGAGTCATGGGAAACATACTCTTCGGTTATGATTGATTCAATATTCCAAGTTTTCAAAAGTATTTAGACATAATGAGAAAAACTTTTATATATTCAATTAATTACATATAAATATTGTAATTTAAACAATGACATTTCTTCAAGTAATCATCTTCTTTTGTTTTTCCTGGAAGACTAGAACATTTTAGACTTACCAGTGAGATGAATTTAGAAAGTCAAAGTGATTTGAAACATTGGCAATACATTCAACTGTTAATAAGACAGAAGTGTGCTCTGGTCTATATCTATAACTAGCTTGCTAAAAAATTAAATAAAAAATGGATTAAACTGTATGATCATTCAGTAGCATTACATATGTATCAAATAACCACAGCATTTCTAATTTGCAGATAGATTTGAAGGATAAAGAGAAAGAAAATCAAATAACTGGGGGAGGGGGGACTTTTAGTGTGAGACTTTGCATTTCTTTTCAATTTTGTAGCAGTTGCAACAGGTATAAGTGGTATCTTGCACAAAACACTTTAGAGGTATGATGAAGTAGCTGGGTTCAGCTTACATTATTGGCAGAGCCAGGATAAGGACTCTCATCCCCTGTTTCTGGCTCCTGATGCCAGCCAACCCTTCCCCATGCACCACCATGCTGCAGCTCTTTCTCTTGATCCCTGGTAACTGATACCTGGTGCTATGAACTGAATTGTACCCCCTCCCCCAAGTCGTATGTTGAAGCCCTAATCCCCAGTCTGACTGTATTTGAAGATAGGGCTGTTAGGAGGTAATTAAGGTTAAATGAATTCATAAGGGTGGGGTCCTAATCTGATAAAATTGGTGGTCTTATGAGAAGAGCAAGAGGGACAGAGCTCTTTCTCCACGTGTACATATTGAGGAAAGGCAAGGCGGTGTGAGAACACAGTGAGAAGGCTGCTGTTTGCAAGTCAGGAAGAGGGTTCTAACCAGTATATGCCCAGACTGGCACCCTAATCTCAGACTTCCAGGCTCCAGAAGTCTGAGAAATAAATTTCTGTTTAAGCCATTCAGTCTATGGTATTTCATCACGGCAGCCTGTGTGGACTAAGATACCTGGGAGGTGTGGAGAGACAATTTACTACGTGACATTTTCTAAAAAGGGTCCTTATGAAGTTTCCAACACTTGAACACCTAACCTTCCAATCCGAACTTAGCTACTCTCTTCTTGATGAGAATCCTCTTCTTCCTCCATCATGTGACTGGCTGCATGGATCCCCACAATAGAAGTCTCATATTGTATGTTCTTTCCACCCATTTCCTAATGGCATATTTCCTAGTGAACCCATGATAGCTCATCACTTCAGGAAAAGTAGCCACTTCAGTTTACCAGAGTGTACACTTTCTCTGTCTTTATCCATATGGACTCCCTGTTTGTGGTGCTGGAGAAATTCCTTAACCTCTTTTTTATATTCATGTTCATGGTCTATTATTTGTAAACAGTATTTCCTTAATGGTCTAAAAGCTTTGGCCATAGTGTCTTGGAAACTGAATTGTATAGCTATATTCTTCAGATTTTGTGCATGTGGTTAGAATCACTCACAATTGCATACATCCTTCAGTACTCATTAATGTCTGATGAGACAATTAAACATCAATTAATGATACTTTTCTTCTTGTATACCAGGTAGCCTTGTTTAGAATGAGACGTCATATAAGGTAAATAGTGACCTAAGAGCTCTGACCCAAATGAATGAGTACATGCCAGAGACAGAATGTAGAAGGGAAAGTTGGTGAAGAAGACAAAAAAATAATCTAGGTCTTTTCTGGAAAATTCAGATTGATCTCAGGTTATTTCTTACCCAAATAGCAAATTGTTTATCTAGTCACCAATTACCTCAGGAAGTAGTTTTAAATATAGCTAAACTAAATATAGTTGAAATATGGTTAAAGATAGTCAAAATAATCTGAGATATTATAAAATGCATTTCTTACCCAAATACATGAAACTTATCCATAACATCCCCAACAGCCTTTGCTCAAAGTCTTCTAATGGGAATTTATCCTTTTTTAAGAGAGAAAATTTTGTTTTTGACATCTTAATTTATTAAACTGTTTTCTCATCCTTGCCTGAATATTTCATCCCCAGAACATTCACAGATGAATCGTCCTTCTGACCTTTGGGCAAAGTCAATCCAGTTCCTCTTTGTCATGCAGTGGACTCTTCCCCATTCATTTCTCACATGACTTGACCTACAAGACCTCAACCATTTAGATCTTTCTCCTCTAGCCACATTTTATTTCATTTGTTATTAAAATGCTGAACTCACAGTTGTACGCAGCAGGAATTTGTCATAAAGCTGTTATGTAGCAGACTAGCAGCTGTCCCTCAACTTACTATTGGGAAAATAGTATAAACTTTTTTAGACTTTATAGATGTATTTATAAATTGGTCAGGGAGAGACTGGCCTAGGAAGAACCTGGAGCCTGAGGCTCAAGTCCAAGCCCGGAGATCTTTGAAAGCCCTTTAAGGGAGTTTGCATTTCTCTGGGGCCCAATGCACTTCCTGGGTATTATTTGTACTAGGAACAGCTTGATCCCAGAGGACCCTCAGAGGCTGCTTCCTGGAAAAAGGATTAGAAGATCAATAATATGTAAATAAACTCTGCCACCCACATCCCTGCTCTGAGGAGGTCACTGCGGGCTCTCTGTGCCTGCACAATAGCCCTTCAGCCACTCAGAAGCAGCAGAGTGACCTTAGGGGTTCTTTAGAGCCCTGTACCAAGAAACAAATGTAAAGCACATGCAAATACTCTTGCTAGATTCATTATTGTCGCTTCCAGGGGAAGTGGGAGGGAGTTCGGCTTTGAAGATGGAAACCATGCAGCTTTCCTAGAGTCCTTGTGAGTACCTTATACTTTGTCGGAGTATGAGAAATTCTCTAGGCTTTAGCTCAGCAGTTTTACGACCAATATTTTCGAGTCTTTAAAGATGTTCTAATCTACCTCCGAAGAGGAAGGGAAAAAGCGCTGTAGCAGTGGCCTCTGGAAGTCAGATATCATAAAACCAAAATGGAAAAGAAAAGACTCAATGTTTTCATTCTTTTGCAAATTAATGGCACTTAAAAATATGCATTATCTACAAACCCTATCTTTTCAGAAAAAGAAAGCATTAACAAGAAATAGAACATGATATTAGAGTAAATGATAGGTGAATAACCAAATGTATCTTTTTAAAAAATTCATCAAGTTATCTTTGTCTTTTTCACATTTTATTCTTTGAGAACCACTGTATTATGAATTCTTTACTGTGGATCTAACATTTTTGTCTCTATCATAAATGCTTTGAAAAGTATGCAAACAGATTACTTTTAGGTAGCCATTTTCCAAAACTCCTCTATTTAAAAGATTAACCAGCTAATGATTTTATTGCTTAATAAAATATTCTGGGGGAACCAATCACTTTCCGTTTTCAAGGCAATCTGTTGGTTTTTCTTCCTCGGCTTTAAAAATTAGGCCTGTTATTCCTCTATATGTTTTGCAAACCATTGTTGGCATTTTTTGCGACAAAAACCTCTAGGCCATCATGAGTTATGTAAAGTCTTCACTACATCAGGGGACCAAATTTGTATTGGATTTGGGGAACTATGCCCTGCATAGTAGACTGCTTACTTATAAGTCATCAAGTCAACAAAGCCTAATGCAAAGACCTGGATTCAACTTTGGATTTTGTACTAGTTGTAACAGAACACCGATGTGTTGTTTGTTCACACCTCTTCTCACTAGTCTGATTCATTGGAATGTTTATTACATTCTTTGCTCTCTGAGTGAACCTAAGAATTTTTTTCCCAGTCTCTTTCTCCACTGTCTCCTTAGTCTCTGGAATAATCATGTTCCGTCCAGAGTAAAACCCAAAGATAACTTTGACATAAGCTCTCTTCATTTTTTTAACCCAGGCTGTTTTTTAATGTTTTAACCATTAAGCAGTATGTTCTGAATTTTATCTACAAATTAACTGAATTCAAAATATTAACTGGTGATTATTTCTAAGCAACGTTTATGCACAGTGTAGATCAGTGAAGAGAACTGCTTGGATATCTAAGCCCAGGCAGAGGAAATCCATGAGCATATGGAAATTCTCTACTTATAGAAGTATCTGATATATGTAGACTTATAATGTAAGAACATTCAAGTAAGAGTTCCTGTCCTGGTTTCTTTTGAACTTTTCATTTGAGATACAAAAGTAAATCAAGTGGCCCTAGGGTTTGTTATTAATACAATCACTTAATGCCTGTGTCTCCCACTAGACTGTAAACAACATAAATGCAGGAACTGTGTCAGTTTTGTTTACTATATACTTTTTAAAACAAAAGTCTCCTGAATAAATGTTTTTAATGTCCTAATATCAAAGGGAAAGATATTTAATCTAAAAAGGCAGCTGGTTGATATTTGAGGCAAGCACCTAGGAACAGAAGAAGGCTGCTTCTCTGTGAGTGTCCACCCAAGGCCCTCAAATGCCAAAGACAAGAGAGAACTGGTCACTTCAGTCACGTGTCTAATCTTGTCAAAGAAAAGAAAAAATTAAGTAAAGTGTATCATTTCAGGAAAATGGCTCAATTTGTGTTTTTTGTGTGGATCAGGTATAATGCTTAAAAATGCATAATGTTAAACTTCCATAGCTAAATCTAACCTCTTTCCACCGCGTGCTACTGACAATTAGTATTGTGTTTGGTATAGTCACGTTCAGTTTACCACTGCTTTATTATCTGCACTGCGTGTTTATGCAAAGCCTGATGATTATGCTTGCAGACTGACTAATGGTCTTTAAAACTGTGTTGATATCTCAAAGTGATTGATGCAGCACATTCATCGCATTTTTGAAGCTGCTTTATCTTTATACTTGTTTCAAAGCTAGTATACCAGGTTTGGGGGGGCAGGGGGAGGGGGACGATGACACATAAAATTGTATGTCAAATGAGTGCATCCAAAACCATGATATGAGGATTCCAAATTTATACTATTTGGGACATGTACAGATGCAACCTATGAAACATTCAGAAATTCTCCAGATCGCATATCCATTAAGGAATAGAAATCTGGACTCAGCCTTCTTTATTGCGATCGTCAACACCGGAACTTTAAGGATCATCATTTCCAGAACAGATGAAAGGCTATTTATTATTCCTGCAGTTCTCTGGAATGTAAACCTTACTGTGTGTGCTTTGGAAAGTACTAAGCTCAACATTTTTTTTTTTTTTTTTGCGATACGCGGGCCTCTCACCGCTGTGGCCTCTCCCATCGCGGAGCACAGGCTCCGGACGCGCAGGCCCAGCGGCCATGGCCCACAGGCCCAGCCACTCCGCGGCATGCGGGATGTTCCCGGACTGGGGCACGAACCCGCGTCCCCTGCACCGGCAGGCAGACTCTCAACCACTGCGCCACCAGGGAAGCCCAGCTCAACATTTTAAAAAGTGAAATTCTTAAATTTTGGTAAACTATCTAAGAATAAGTGGAATTTTTTAATATATTTCTAAAGTCTTGGTTTTGGCATGATCATATAGATATAGAACATGTTCAGTTACAAATTGGAAATTTCAGCTAATAGGTGATGTTTCCCAGATGTGTCTGCACGTTGGGATCACACTGCACCCAGCCCGGATTCTGATTTAACTGGTCTGGAGTATGATCTGGGCTGTGAAATTTATAAAAGATCTCCAATTGATTCTAATGTGCAGACAAGTTTGGGAACCACTGCTACAGTTCAAGGGCATTCATTAGCTCATGGCATTGTCCTCCATTGAGTGCTTATTCGAGTACTCAGTGAGAGAAAGATAGAAATACAGGTGTTACTTGAATATGGGAGGGCTTCTCAATTAACATCTGGTTACTCCTAAGGCCTTGTTCTGTGACCATTGGTATGCACTGTATCTGGAAACCAGTGATACTTATTTTCCTATATTTGTTTGTTAGCATTTATAATGACATGTAGATATGCTAAGTTCCACTTTAAAATGTTAACTGGCATAGCTACTTTCAACCATCCAGGCTGTCCAGTTATCCTTATTAAATGCTGCAGGGTCATTTTTGAGTGTTCTTCTCCCTCTTAAATACTGGCAAGCAAGTCTTTTGGATTCTTCAGTCTTTCTCACAACAGCATCTTCCCTTTTGTTTTCCCTCTTAGTAACCTGGTTAAGCTGTTAGGATTTTGTTCTTGATTCTTTTATTCTTTTCAAAATAATAATTAATTAATTTTTATTCTTTTACTCTTTGTTCTTATTATAGCTTCCAAACCAGTGTATGATTCTAATCACTCCCTTCTCCAGTCCATCCTATTTTCTAGATTGTTCCGTCTAAGTCTACACTTAATCCATTACTTCCAAGGCTCTCATTTTACACAGAATCAAATTCAGACTTTCCAGATTGATGTTCAAAGGTTTGTGCAATCAAAATTCTACATATCTAACTGCACTCACTTCACATTACTCCCCTGTATGTGTCTGTTGTTCTAGTTATTTTCTGTAATCTTATTAGAATTTTCCTGCTCATTCCTCTGGGTTCAGACCAGTCCCTCTGAGCAAAATCGCCCTCTCAATTCATTCCTCAAGGCCCCAGATTAAATATCATGACTTCTATGAGCCCTATATTTTATCACTAAAACTGAATGAGATTTTTTCCTCCTGAGGAGGCTTATAAAACTGAAGCTGCCATTAGTACAGCCTTTATCTTATGCTGGTCTGGAGTAGAGAGATTTGAGTACCTGCACTATGTCACTCTGTTGCAGGTTTCTGGAGAGCAAGGACTATATCATAAACATCTTTTGCCCTTCACAGCCATCAGCTGAAGACCTCCACATACATAATCAGTGCATCATAAATACTTGTTAGCTTGTATGAGTGACATCTGAAAGAAATGGTTGTAAATAAATAGGCTGTTTTATAGCATCTTCCTACATTAGACTACGTTCACTTGAATATTTGACCTCCAGGCATTTTTCTTACACTTTCCAGCTAGTTCTTAGGAAAATGAGAAGCTCATAACATTGATTTTCCCTTGTGTGATTTTGTAGGACAGAAGCAAAAATGGAAAGCATGCTTCTCAGGCTGCACTGAAATAAAATCTCTCCTAAGCTATCTTGTAATTTTATTGCAAGATATAAATACCAGCTTTATAGATCTGAGAGGGAATCTTTCTTCAAAGTCAGCAAAACCATATTATGAAAATATTTGTTTGAATCTAGAATTAGTAACTTTACAACAAAACTTCAACACATAGTGCTTTTCTTTTTGCTTCTTTATTTTTAATGGCTCATGAAACTGTTGCAGCCTCTCTCCCTTTGTTCTGCCCTTGTTTGACCTGTACATCAGCTACCTAAAGTTAAGTGAGTTGTCAACAAGATTTTCCTTCTTCTAATATGTGGCCCTGGAAGAATTTATCATTTGAAATGGGCTTTTAAAATTCTTATTTAGAAAACAATGGGAAGATGTACATTGTTAAAAGTACCTCTATGCTAAATGAAAGCAACTACAGATTTTTTTTTTAATTGAATCTACCCACAGGTATTGTCAAAATGGTCTCTCAACTGAAGTGGAAATGATACAGTATCTCCTAGAGGGATCAAAGTAACTGTTTATTTATACTTAGCAAAACAGCTCAACCACTCAGGCATAGAAAATTTGCATGGCATGATGGGTTAAAAATGGCCCCAAATTCCTACAGTTTATCCCATAAAGAGGTAGGATCTATCTTCTCACCTCTTGAACCCAGGACATGCTTTGTAACTTGTTCTGATCAAATGATGGGATGGAAGTCACATTAAGCACCTTCTAAGCAACGCCTCCAGACACTTGCAGCTTCCGCTCTTACTTGCTTGGATTCTATCAGCTTGGGAATAAGCCCAATCTGGTCTCCTTGGGAATGAGATGTCACAATGAGAGAGAGAGACCCTAAACATGTGGCCAAGTCCATGTGGAACCAGCCAGTCCCCAGCCGACATGAGAAGTGGCCACAAACCATCAGTGATCCCAACTGACGCCATGTAGGACAGAAGCAATGCCCAGCTGCACCCGGTCCTAAACAAATGAATGGTTGTTTCAGGCCACCAAGTTTGGGAGTTGTTTGTTTCCCAGCAATAACCACTGATAGAGGTGGCATGAGGGGTTTTGTAATAGGGCATGGAAATTTCAAGAATAATAAACTGAATAGTGAATAAAATATATTTATAAATAAATTGGATTGGTTTGTGTGTGAGTTTTTACTTCTTCCTTGCTGTTAAGAAGAATCTACCGCTGTAACATCTTTCTAGGAGGTAATAAAGCCGAAGTAATAAATAGCTTGAAAAATATAAAGAAGGTCTAAAACTTACAAATCTATATATTAAGTATCTATCACGTACCAATGTTTACTATCTAGAATACAGCAGTGAACCCAATAGAGGGAGAGATATTTTAAACGGGGAGCAGGGGGAGGCAATAATTTTTTTTGAAGTCCAGTGATAAAAGTTACAAAGGAAATTAAGGCAGACTAAGAAATAAAGCATGACAGAATAGGGGAGGATCATTCCAGGTGCATAAAAGAGCAGGTGAACAGTATGGTGTCAGGGCACATAGCGTACTCGTGCGACACCAGGAGAGCTAGTAGGGCTGGTGTGGCGTGTGACGAAATGGAAGGGGTGGCTGTGTCAAGCCCCGTGTTTGTGGGAACAGTAACAGTTACCTTTGAAATGAGATTGACCAGTTCATAGGGGGGAATTACCCAACTTTTCCACAAATGTTGGTTGTGTGAAAATTGTCAACTGAGTTATAATTTTTAGAAGTTGCTCCAGAGTAAAATTTTCCATAATTCTTGTAAAATTATAAATATCTCAATTTTTTTTCTAAGAGATAGGCCAAGATATAGAACTGTATGGATTTTCAAAAAGCCCTCCTATATTAGAAAGCTTGAATGGCAATTTTGATTAGCACTAGAGAATGACATGAATTTTCAAAGGCAATAAATCTAGGGCTTTCTTACAAATCCAAACTTAAAAAAGGAACTATCTGTATGTGCTATGGACTGAATTCTGTCTTCCCTAAACCCATATGTTGAAGCCCTAACCCCCATGTGGTTATATTTGGAGATAGGGCCTTTAGGAGGTAATTAAGATTTAATGAGGTTGTAAGGGTGGGGCCCTATGGGATTGGTATCCTTATAAGAGGAGGGGAAGACACTAAAGAACTTTCTCTTGGCCCTTTGAGGACACCATCTACAAGCCAGGAAGAGAGCTTTCACAGAAACCAAATCTGCCAGAACCTTGATCTTAGGCTTTCCAGACTGTGAGAAATAAATTTTTGTTTTTTAAGCCACTCAGTCTCTGGTCTTTTGTTATGGCAGCCTGAGCAGACTAAGACAGTATGTTTATAGTGTCCGAGTTCCTGCCCCATCATGAATGCTACATCTAAAATAGAAATGTCCATATAAATTATGGTTGTCTTTTTTGATTATCAGAATGTTTTGTGGTCCCTCACACCATTGTTGTTTCTTTCTAGCTGATTGGAAAAATACACCAAGAATTATAGAGAAATTCAGTGACTGTAAAATGATCACACATTTTACGCATCACAATATGTTGTACATTTGAAAAATAATGCACACAAATACAACACCTGTGATTTTTTTAGTTTGCACAGATAACGCATAGTGTTCCCAGGGATTCGTACACTCCCTGCAACAAGTGTGTTAATTTGCCTCCAGTCTTGGGGCCAATCTACGACTTACCAACAAGGATGATTAAGTACTATTGAAATGGTACTATGCTATACAGTTACTATAACTAGCTAGCTGTGTTGGCTCTTCAAACTGCACACTTATATTTCTTTTGGTGGGTATCACTTAAACAATGCAGAGTCTTCTGACTCACTCACCCCAGCAGTTTCTTCCCATTCGCCTGTGGCTTTAGAATCTCAGAACCTTAGCTGAAAGGAATTTTAAGAGACACCTAGTTGAATTCCTTATATAAAGTCCAAAACGTACAGTGACTATTTAGAGGCAGAAGCTGTACTTCAACCCAAATATCCTTTGAGCTATGTTATTGTAATGCTAATTTTGAGCTTTTTAATAGAAATTTCATACATATTTTTAAACTTTTTTCATGCATGCATTTTTTCCCTAGGTTTTTGGAGCCTTCAGAGATCCCTTGTAAGTTGGCAGTGCACCTCTTTAGCAACCACTGTATGATTGGCCATCGCTTGCTTGTATTTGTAAAAGATAAATTGAGACGTTAATTCACTCAAAACTGCCCAGATTCTCTCTCTGGCCTGTGCTTTTTCACCACTCTAAAACTGGAAATACTCTCGCAGGTTTATTCGTGAAAAGGTTAAAAGTTTCTACCAGGAGCAAATTAAAGTATACTGGATAAAATATATCCAGGTAGAAAATACTATTTGTTTCATTTAATAAATGAATCAACACAAACACATACCAACACATTCCAAAATGCCTGGAGATGTAGGCAATCACTTAATTGAATTAGAGAGCTTTGATTTTGTCATTATTTTGAAAGATCATAAACGTGTTATGCTTCCTTGGCCATACAATTTACCTCTCTCTGCATAGCATGAGAGATGATCTCATCTAAGAGAAACAGTTACTGGGAAAATGAAAACTGTTTTATGATGGAAATATTGCTGGAATCCCATATTTTATATGTCACATAGTAATCTGACCTCATGATAAATTCACCCACACACTCACACACACACACACACACACACACACAAATTAATCCTACATTCTTGGGTGTCACTTAACTAAATTCTTGTGAAGAACTGATAAAATAAATAATACCGGGCTTCCCTGGTGGCGCAGTGGTTGAGAGTCCGCCTGCCGATGCAGGGGACACGGGTTCGTGCCCCGGTCTGGGAAGATCCCACATGCCGCGGAGCGGCTAGGCCCGTGAGCCATGGCCACTGAGGCTGCGTATCCGGAGCCTGTGCTTCACAATGGGAGAGGCCACAACAGTGAGAGGCCCGCGTACCGCAAAAAAAAAATAAAATAAAAAAATAAATAATACCTACCAAAGAGTCATGGACAAGATATTGCTAGGGGGATAGACCATGCTGCAAATAGATCAAGTAGGTAAAACTCCTCAAAGAAATAGCAGAGGCATCTGTGAGAAACTGAAGATACGTAAAAGATATGCATAATGAGAATTGGCGCAGTAATCTGATATAATCAACAGGAGATAGAGGAACTGATTTTAATTCTTCTGACACCATAACAGTAAATTTAATTGTATCCCATGTAATTGTTCTGAGTGTCTGAAGAGGG
Source organism: Delphinapterus leucas (assembly GCF_059928025.1). Lineage (NCBI taxonomy): Eukaryota > Metazoa > Chordata > Mammalia > Artiodactyla > Monodontidae > Delphinapterus > Delphinapterus leucas. Next base: position 14,951,752 of record NC_143130.1, on the reverse strand, counting down.
TATTGCTGTAGTACTTGCTGATGTATATTGAAGGCTATTTGAAGATAATATGTAATTGCTCCTATCGTGCTGAAATTGTGTGGGACTAATTTAATAATCCTTTATATTCTGTTCATATGCTTTTCAAACGTGCTTAAATATGTTGGTCGAATTTCATTTTTCGGTAACCCAGTGAAAGAAAGCTAAATACTCTCATTGGCTTTTTATTAACAGAGACACTCATATGACCTATCTTCCACATTCCCTGTAGGTCACTTCCTTCTAATGCAGTTGAGAAAAGTATTGCCAGCTCACTCTTTTTCTCCTTTTGTTATTTGATCATGTCCTTTGGTTTCTTATATCAACATGATTTTTTTAGATCACTATTTTTTAACTCTTTGTTTTTGAGTAGTTTTATATATACAAGTAATATTTTTAAATAGCTTTACCTTTAATTGTACTATATGGCCCTTGTGAAATCATTTATATAAGAATGTAACATATTTGGTTACATTACATTACATTATATTATGTATATTAATACCTGGCAAGAACCATTCAAATTATAATATTTCTTTATTTATTATAAAACTATCTTTGAAAGGTAACTGATTGATTAAATGCTAAATAACTTTACCTGAGAACTTTGACTATGTTTTATATATCCATATATTTCAAATGACTAACACAGTGATGTTCATACAATATATTCTTGATTTTTTTAAAAAAATTCTTAATGAAATGAATTTAGAGTTCAAATGCTATTACTACATAGGCTATGTGAGGCATCCATAAGAATTATTCAACATAAAATCAACTTAACACCCATGATAGAAGAAAAGACAACCTTTGGGTTAGAAATTGTGTAAACTGATTGTTGCAGAATGGTTAGGCTACAGTTACAAAGACTTTTTCTCTGTGTTTTTGGTGTATGTCCTCTGTTTACAGCTGTACATTTCCAGACATGTTTGAAAAGCATGGATTTATGGGATTTATAGCTACCTATTGTGCCATCTACTTTCAGTAACAGTTGGTTTCCTAAATGAATTGGCAAGTAGGCATATCACAGTGTTTTGTTTTATTTTTTATGATGTTATAAATAGTTTGCAAGAAAAAAAAAAGAAAGAAGAGTTTGCTTCTGAGCAGAATAGGAAAATCTTTATGCCTGAAGTGGCTTTTGGCAAAGCTTTAAGAACCATTACTCCTATAAAGGACAAGATATGGTTTGAATAATTTAGTAGTGCTAAGATGTCATATTTTTGAGACATCTATTTTATGGCTTTCCTGAATAACTGAGCCAAACACCTCTCCCAGGAATTTAACAACTTTTGTCTTTAAATTCCTAGGTAAATAATAAATTGTCTTCCTCTTTGAATAAAAGTTGCCATGACAACTTGGCAAGCTTGGGCTATAGAAGTCAAACACCAAGAAGTCAAAAAGCTTTAACTGTCAGTATTTTCAAAGATTTTATGTTGTTTTGAGAAGCTCTGATTTAAGTGAAAATGAAGGTGTATGTTCACATAGCCATATCAGTAATTGTAATTACTGATTACTGATAAAAAAAATGTATATTTTTGCAGCGAATCCATTGTTTAGCATAACAATACTCTTATTCTTTATGTTAACTTCAAGACTGTGTCTTGATTAATTACAGGGATTTAGGGGTTAAGGGAAATACCAAAGTCATTTTAGATATGTTGATTGCAACAATTATACTGAGCTCTATACTGAAAGTTTGTGATATTAAAGAAAATATCTATCTGGCAATTGTATAAGAATTTGGCAGCATCGTAAAACCTATTACATAATTCATCTCAAGATTACATCTCTGACCTCAGTGTTGCTGAACTCTTTATAAAAATACTAGCAATAGGGAAAAAAGATTAAATTTTTAATTTAAACTCATTGAACATTTTCTTCAAAACCACCCTTTTGTACCATTCACTGAAAAATCAAATGAATCATTGTTGTTTGTTATTCAGACTTGATGATTTCTGGCAGGTTAAATACAAGTTTTCATTCCTTCTGTGTGATTTGCTAGACTACCAGATGGGAATAGGAGATGTTTGTTATCTAGATCTATAAATCTGCAGATAAGGTTGTCTTATTCAATATTGCTGAAGTCTCTTTTTGTGAAAGTTAAGGAAACTTGTTTGTCAGTTAGGGTTCTTTTGGTTGATAATAACTCAACTCAAGGTGTTTTAACAATAGAAGAGATTTAATGGTTCATCTAAGTGGTTGAACAAGCCCAGGAGTTGGTGCACTTAGATATACTTGGTCAGGGATGTGGCTTTTTCTTTGCATTGCTTATGGTTCTGTCCTTATCTATGTTTGCTTTATCTTCAGGCAGGATTCCCTCTTGGTAGCAAATGGTGGCAGTAGTTCCAAGTCTCATATTTACACATCTCAGCAATCAGAATCAGGGAAATTATCTCCTCTCTACCTAATCTCCAAGATGTCTCACTATTTGGTCCTTCTTAGGTTATGTGCTCATCATGCCCACCAACCATTGTTGCCAGTGGAGTGACACCTGTAGAATGGCTTGTGCCCAGTGTCAAGGAGGGTACTTACCACTGAAAGCTTCCAATGGCGAAGCACCAGACAATGAGAAGGAGTTGAAGGCACAACCACAATGCTTGTTACTCTCCTAGAACCCAAGCAATCAGTGTCGTCAGGTTCTGGAAGGGAGGGCTGGAAAATCATTAGGATAGAAGCTCTCTTGAGTTTCATAGAATCTTATTCCTACTCCTTTTTTTGTATCTCCTTTTTTCTTTTTTCTCTGCAGAACTTTCTTATCTTTCATCGTGGGTATACTTGTAATTTGTACATGATACCTAGAGTTTAATTGGAGATATGGGATTTTTTTTTTTAATTTACTGTTAACATTTAATCAACATCTTTTCTCAAGATGTACATTTGGAGTCATATTTTTTCTTTTATTCATGAAGCAAAATCTATTTAGAATATTGCTTAGAATATTCCTTTCCTTCATGTAGTCTCATGTGTATGTATGTATATATATTATATATATAATATATATATAATATATATGTATATGATGACTTGTGAAAAGGTACATGGTATTCTTATTTTGACTGGATTTCAAGAATAATTATATTTTATTTAATTAGCACTTAAGTAATAAATGCATTAGACGAAATTCCATCCAAAAATTTATTATTCAAATCATAGACCCTCTATTCACTAAACATTAATCTTACATATACCTGAATATTTTTAAATGCATTCTGTTTAGTGACTTCTCAAACTGATAAGCACATTTACATTTCATGATAAAACAAACAACAAAAAAACTAATTGTGATTCAAATTAGTCAAGAATCATGTGATTTTTCTAGGTGTTCCTCAGCAAAATTGCTTTTTAAAACATTTAAATCTCTTCATTGAGTGAGAAACCTGAAAAATAAAGGTTTTGTGACAGGTACCATGTTGTCATCAATAATGAGAATTTAAATAAAAGTAGAATTTAACAACCCAAATTATAGGGGAAAGATGTATTATCTCAAATTTCTAGGACCATTAAATGAAAGCAGCGCCTAATATAACCCTAGTTTAAAAGGAGAAGTTTGAATTTGTTGTCACTCAATAGTAATTACAGTTCAGGCTTTCAGAAAATACTAGTTCCAAAAGTGACATTTTTTGTTTGGGCAGCAGCAATCAGAGAGAGCCCGAACATTACTGTTTTAGAAAAGACTATTGTACGCAGATTGTTCATTTGCCTTTAAGTTTTGTCTGTATAACAGTTTATTTTAAAGAGGCTTATTACTTTTATATTTTTAAAATCTAATTCATTTTCTTTAGAGGTTATTTAACTCATTTGGCTATTTTGAAGAATACTAACACTTCTAATTTCAATAGTCATTTTTGTTTGTTCTTTTATGAATTTTAGGAACACCTTTGTTCTTGTTTTTCTTTTGAGGGCTTTTTTCTTCTTTTTAATGAAACTCTGTGTAACTCTAAATTATATAAGTTTGATATATAATGATTTAAATGCTTCACGTAAAAAGGGGGTCAGAAGGAAGAAAAAACATTTTTTGATCCTAGGACAATTAAAGGTATTACAAAAATGTAACTCATGTGAAAAAACATCCATTAAATGTTGCACTCTGAATTCACCTGAAAAAGAAAAAAAATGCTACAAGTAGATTCGTCTTAGAGGTATTATTTTAAATAGCAGTCAGTATCAACACAAAGCTTATAACAAGAACCATGTATGATTACCTCTATCTTTGCTTGACACACTCTCATTTTTAGGATAAAAGAAAATATTTATACAACTCTAGGGAAAAAGCAAAATAAACTGATAAAATGGAGAAATTTCAAGAAGCCATAGTCAAAAGTAAAATATACTTTTTTACCTTCTAAAATAGAAATTAGAGTGCTTTAGGCAAATTTAGCTAATACTGAGTAGTCACTGAAAAAAATGAATGCTTCTCTTTTTTTCCTACCTTTATTGAGATATAATTGATATGTAACGTTGTGTAAGTTTAAGGAGTACAACACGTTGATTTGATACACTTACATACTGTAAAAGCTAGCCACCATAGCATCAGTTAACATCTCCATCATGTCACATTATTATCATTTCATTTTTGTGGTGAGAACATTTAAGATCTATAATCTTAACCTTAGATTCCCCAGAACTTAATCGTCTTATAACTGGAAGTGTGTACCTTTTGACCAACATCTCCCCATTTCACCCCCTTCCAGCCCCTGGTCACCACCATTCTAATCTGTTTCCGTGAGTTTGGCTTTTTTAGATTCCACACATAAGGGATGTCACTCGGTATTTATCTTTCTCTGACTTATTTTACTTAGCACAACACCCTCAAGGTCCATCTGTACTGTCCGTGTCCTTCATGTGCATTATTCTTTATTATTATAGGAGGACACAGATCATAATTACTATATATCTCGGATATATGGTCCATCTGATTCTGCCAGCCGGGATTTGTGGGTGAACATAGACCAAATGGAAAAGGACAAAGTGAAGATTCATGGAATACTGTCCAATACTCATCGACAAGCTGCAGTAAGTGCTTTGACATTTTGAGTTTCTTTTTCTTCTTCTGTAAAAAAAAAATTTGCTTTAATTGACATATTAACATTGTTGTGATCACTTTTCAAGTATATTAGTTCTGCAATTGCAGTTTAGATTAATAATTCATGTAAGATGTTATAGAAAATGATAAAGAATTATTTTGAGAAGCCACCATTAATTTAACCATTAATTAATTAATTAACCATTAATTTCTCCAGTAAGTATGATAAGTTGCATATTCAATTTAAAGTTGTGATTTATCTTGGATGACTTTCAGTTTCCATGTAATTAGAGAACATGCATGTAATCCATGCATTTAGAGAACATTTTTTAAAAATTATATTAATTTGCTATCTTCCATTCTACAAGAGTTTATTACCGTTGGTCTGAAAAAGATTTAACCAGAAACATTCACAATTCAGATAACACATGTAGACCAAATTATGGATTTATGTGAAGAAATTTAATATAAAAGAAAATAATTATGTGAATAAATTTAATATAAAGAAAATAATTAAATCTAGAAGACACCAAACATATTTTAAGTCTGAGCTTAAATCATTTACCTGTGGTGGTTCCTTAAACAAACAATTTAACTATTCTGAGGCACAGTTTCTGAATCTATATAGGGGGGATGACAGGAGATATGAATACAAACCTCACTTAGCTTACATGGTCACTGATACCTTGTTCTGTGTGTCAGGTTGAATGCTTTCATGGATTAGCTTTTTCAATCTTCACAACAATTCTATGATTTAAATATTATAACCACCTAGGTATTGAAGATAAGAGAACTTAATCTTGGAAAAATCAGCCTAAGGGTCTCCTGCTAGTAAGTTCTGTGACTCAGGCGTTAACCTAGGCAGTCAATTCCCCATTCAAAATGCATGTGTAAAAGTTATCACACTTGGTTCACAGAATGTTCTTTGATAATCACTTTATCAAAGATGATGCCTGATTTAACATTTTAAAAGTTATTTGGTTTTGTTGCCATGGATTATAGTGGTGATCTTACTATCAGTGAAGCCATGTCTTGTTCAGTTTATCATGACATAAAGAGAAAACAAAATAACTTTAACATTTCAAGGGCTATTGCCATTATTGATACAAAGATAGAACTAATAGAGTAATGGCCAATCTGATTTAAAGAGGCATTGATTCGATAAATTTAAAATATCAAAAATTCTGGCCAACAGCCTTCATTGTATATATGTAGATGTTCCTATGTCAGGAGATTGACTTCTAACAGTTAAAATGGAAATTAATTATAATTCACCGTGATGATTCATTGAGGCTGAGAAGCAAACGAAGCAGCCACCTCCCCTTGATGAATTCCATCATCCCTTTTCTTTTCCATATTCAAGCAGTCTCAGAGAAGATGACAGATTCAGAAATGATTCACTGTCTGGCTTAGAACAGATCTTCAAAAGAAGAGAAAATGAGAAAGATTAGATTAGGACCATGTTTTTTCAGGAATATATTGCATTTGACAATCTTCCCACTGTATTGCAGTCCCTAATAGTGTAAAATATACTTTGTAAGAGTTTGAACGTTTGTGTATCCACATTGAGATTCCATGAAGTGGCCAAGTTCTGGTGTCGGCCACTGTGGGTGATATCTGTAAGCAGAGAAAGAAGTTCATCAGTTAAAATATTAGCTGATTTCTTCTTACACTTGCTCTTGTGCTCTCCCAAAGGGGAGGCAGTTCATGTGTCCTGCCTTTCCTCAAAGAAGATTGGTTTCTCTTTGGAATAGGGGTTGCTTGGCTGCCTTGTAACAGCTCTCTGATAGTCTCAAGAAATATTATGATGATATAAAGATCCATTTTTTTATAATTGTGATTTTGAGAGTGACACTGTTTGTTGCTTTCAACACCAAAGGTTGGCTTAAACACAAATGGAAAGACTTGAGCTTGTAACTTATCTGGTGCTCCATGCATTGATTTTTAAATATATATCACTGATTTTAGCTACTCTGCACTGGTTTTCCATGAGAATCTAAGCCATTGTCAAGTATTTCTTAGTGTTAGAAATTGGTCCTGTACCCACATTCTCTATCATCACCAACAGAACATACATACACACACACACACACACAAGCGCTCACAGGTACACAATTTCCATTTACAACAATAGAATTGATAATATTACTTAGTTACTTATTTTTGGAAAAATTTGCCACTTAGACTCCTTCATTTAAGGAGTTTTATACCTTGGAACTTATAAATTTACTTAGTGGAATATTTTATAAAAATTTTGTACATTCTTTCATAAGTATGATTGTTGAATATTAGTTTGAAGATTTCCAAATTGTAGAGAGTGATCCATTTTTTAATATTTCTTCCATTGGCCTCCCCATCTTTCCAATCCTGCCTTGTTCTGTTGGCTCCATTTCTATTATGCCACCCTTGGAGTAGAAACAGGTTTTAGAGGTGATGACAGAATTGTAGTGTTAAGGTATTGTTATGGCCAGGGGCTCAACGATGCCCATATACACCCTCTTCCTCCTGGCCCTCTCCACACACACAGCATAGGCACCCAGCCACAGCTACCCTCCCCCCTGTGATGACTACTGAGAGGCTTAACCACAAGGGATAATGGCAAACGGGAAACAATGATTCACTTCACTGATTAGGTTCCCTGAAATCATAATCATCAAAATCCTTGATGCAAAGCTCTCTGGTAGTTTGGCTGGAAACAGGATTTAACTTTAAGCCCGAAGGGAAGAGGGGGGTTTCTTAAATCTTACCACCAACTGATGTAATTTGCATACCCAAGGGCATCCTTTCTGTCAACAAATTAGACAAAAAAGAGAATAGAAAGATATAGCCTAGGATAAGACTCAGGGGGCAGTTGGTTAACAACCCAGACCTGGGCAAACAGGAAAGGAAGTGAGAAAGCTGAAGATTGGATTTCCTGAAGATATAGTTTCCCTCCCCTTTCCCAGCTGAATGGGTCAGAGGAAGATATGGGAGTGTCTGACCTGGAAACATAATTTTTTAAAGAAATATTTTCCCCTTCACCACCTTCATTTGTAAATGTGGTCCAAACAGTATTTTGGAATCTTAGATTAATTTTCTAGAAAAGGAGGAATGTGGAAATAGAGTAAGAGTTTTCCCTTTTCTCCCATCCACAATAATAATACTGTGAGAGCAGAGCAAAACTTAGTCATTTAATTCACATGCCGAAACACACTGATTTCTCTTTCCTTTTATAATGTAAAGTAAAATGATTAGTATTTATATTATACACACACACACACACACACACACACACACGTATATGGTCATTTGATTACATGTTCCTTCAGATCTCCCCGTTGTCCTTTTTGTTTAAATCTTTCCATTGTTCTTTTTAGTTTAAATAACATTTCTTAAATCATATTTGCAGTAAAAACAGATGTTAAAACCTAGTTTTACAGTTGGACACATTAAAGGAAGGAGCATGTCTTCATAGATAAAGAAAAGTGAAAATTTTGTATGATTCCTTATCATATGACAAGCAAAGAGCCAAGCCCCTTACATTCAAATACTGGTACTTATTTGGGTTTTTTTGTTCCTTATTCAAAGTTATCAGGTTGCAGATCTAGAAGTTTCTAACTAGAAACCTAGGAACCAGTCCAGACTTATTTTTCCTTCTATGAGGACCTTCAAATGCCACAATTTTGAGATTTTCTTATGTACTGTTAGATCCATATATTTTAGTTTATTGCTGGACACACAGTTTGATTCAACAACCAGACAAATTAGAATTATTTTGTCTTTTGAAACCACAGTTTATGAAATTCTTATTCACAACTTCTGGAGAAGTACCTCTGTCCCAGTAGAAGGAGTCTGGGGTTATAGAAGTTGTGAGACCTTGGCTCCAAAACTCATTTTCTCAGATTCTGGCCTCTTGGAGCTCAATTTTATAACCTGGAACGAAGGGAAAAATGCCTGCCTTGACAACCTTCCGGTGCTACTTCAAGAATAAAAATGGGGCTTCCCTGGTCCGCCTGCCAATGCAGGGACACGGGTTTGAGCCCTGGTCTGGGAAGATCCCACATGCTGCGGAGCAACTAAGCCTGTGCACCACAACTACTGAGCCCATGCACCACAACTACTGAAGCCCGCACGCCTAGAGCCCGTGCTCTGCAACAAGAGAAGCCACCTCAATGAGAAGCCCACGCAGCACAACGAAGAGTAGCCCCCGGGCTTCCCTGGTGGCGCAGTGGTTAAGAATCCACCTGCCAATGCAGGGGACGTGGGTTCGAGCCCTGGTCCGGGAAGATCCCACATGCCGCGGAGCAGCTAAGCCCGTGCGCCACAACTACTGAGCCTGTGCTCTAGACCCCGCGAGCCACAACTACTGAGCCCACGTGCCACAACTATTGAAGCCTGTGTGCCTAGAGCCCGCAACAAGAGAAGCCACCACATTGAGAGGGCCACACACCACAACGAAGAGTAGCCCCCGCTCGCCACAACCAGAGAAAGCCCGCGTGCAGCAACGAAGAACCAACACAGCCAAAAATAAATAAATACATACATTTATTAAAAAAAAAAAAGAGTAGCCCCCGCTCACCGCAAATAGAGAAAGCCCGCACACAGCAACGAAGACCCAAAGCAGCCAAAAATAAATAAATCTTAAATAAAGAAAAAGAATAAAAATGAGATATGAAAGGATGCTGAAAATAACAATGAGGTAGTAAGGCATTGTTTTTTGAGAGTCCTAATAAAAAATAATAACCCCCAAGTAAGTTAATTCCTAAGTAATCTCTAAGAGTCTCTTTCTACAGATATATATCTATGTATCTGTATAATATCTCTATATAATTTTCTGCCAAGAAATTGCCAGTCTGCTTTTTGCCAGACATAAACATACCCTGACTTTAAAAAAAAAATTTTTTTTTAAATTATCTTTCTATATGTTAGTAAGAAGATTGATTCTTTGTATAAGAAACACTAGCAAAATGAAGTGCTGCTCTCCTATGTCTCCGTCATAGAGCAGGTAAGGTTTTTGATGAAACTGGTATAGTTTTTGATGGTGGACTGTTTTAAAATTTAAAAATTGGACTGTTGTCTGTGGGGATCCTCAGACTACTCAAATAGATACAGAAAACTTCATTAAACAAAAATTAGGCTTTCTGGAGGTATTTTCTTTTTTCCAAGGAAAATAGCATCATTTTGACTAGCATTTCCATTGCTCTTACATTTCCATAATGTTGGTGTTGGGAGAGCTATATCTGGATGCCTGTGGTGACTTTAGTCAACTGTTTTCTCATATTGCACCATTTCATTTTTTCCGCGCATCAGAAAATCTGTTGATAAGTGCTTATTTTTCTAAACGATTAACTCAAAAGGCAATTTAATTTGCTATCTCTATTAGGCTATTATCTAGACCACATATTTTTGCCTGAGTCCTGTTTGCAGTGTCTAACAATAAGTTGCTTTTATTTATTTTTATTTTTGACTGGTTGAATAAACTTGCTGCATTCTGTCTTGTGAGTTGTTTCATTTCAAGTAAGACATACACAGTTCATCAACCTGGCCTCACTTGTCTTCATATACGGGATTTTCCTCTAGTTTAATAACAGACTGGGATGAGTTGTGTCTGCATATGCCTACCTTAATTTTGGTTTAATTAATTCATTTTACTATTATTATCATACTGAAATCATTTATCAACTTTGAGAATATCTGTCCTGAAGAAAGTATTATTTGAGGGCCTTTTATGGAAAAGAAAGGCCTTCTTTTGTTCCATTCCATAACATCAATATGAGCTCAGAGTAACTGAGCTCCTCTGCATGCCAGGCATGTAAGCTGGTCCACTTCCCTCAAAGTGGACAAGTAAGGATGTAGTCCCTCTTCCACCGATGGCATTAATGACACAGGTTGAACATTCCCATCTAATATTTTAGACATGGAAGGGACTTTGGAAATTCTTGAAGATAGTGGCCTTGTGAAGTACAGTGTTCAATTTTTATGCAGATTACAAACCTTAGTTTTCCAAAGCAAGAACATACCTTCTTTTTAAAAATCATGCTTGAATTCATCATATTTCAGTTCAATTTAATCTCATTTCTCCAATATTGTGTCTTTAGTAGAGGACAGGCACCATTCTTTATATAAAGTTAGAGTCATAGGAAGTAATCATACATTCTCTGTTACCAATGATGGCTGTAAAAAAATCCTAGATAGATAAATATCTACTTGGCTTCTTTTTTTTTTTTTTTTTTTGGCTGCTTTGGGTCTTTGTTACTGTGCACTTGCACGGGTTTTCCCTAGTTGTGGTGAGCAGCTATTCTTCGTTGCCGGTACGCGCGGGCTTCTCATTGCCGTGGCTACTGTTGTTGCAGAGCACGGGCTCTAAGCGCAGGGGCTTCAGTAGTTGTGGTGCACGGGCTTAGTTGCCCTGCGACATGTGGGATCTTCCTGGACCAGATATCGAACCCGTGTCCCCTGCATTGGCAGGTGGATTCTTAACCACTGTACCACCAGGGAAGTCCTCTACTCCTCTTTTTAAAGTCACAAGTGAGATGAATACTTAAGGTTTCTGTGAAACTCTCTTGGAAGGTTTCACATTAATCTTTTATAATTGTAACAGCTGCGAAAAAGGGACCCTGAAGCCAGGCAGCCATATCTCAGGTGGAATGAATAAATCCATTTACTCCTGTCTTTCATCCTAGATTCTCTTCTCAGACCTGTTTTTAATCATCCTTTCCGAGATCTCTCTAGGACCCCAAGAAGACTTAACAAGGGTTAATTTTAGATAACATGAGTGTAAAACATATTCTCGTCCCGAAGTTATTAAATGATAAAGCTTTCACAGGACTCTTCTGCAAGGAAAATGCTTCGTAGCACAGAAAAATTAGCAAACTATAGATGGACTATAATGTTCCTTAAGAGTAAATATAACTAAAAGCAAGTAGGTATAATTCTTGTGAAAAATCTTAAATTGTAGAAGATGAAAGACTTAAGACATTTTGGAATTGAGATTTCCTGAACAAGCTAGCATTTTAGTATCTTTTAAAAATATATTTTATACCTATTTTCAATATCTCTCTTTTTGTCTGTTTCTTCTTTACTAAATTACAGCCTGTGACTTAGGTGGTGGATGATTCCTCTAGGCAAAATAGTCAAGGTCTCACATGCTTTGTTTACAAATTGCCTTCCCATCAGAACTTCTGTGCAGCCCCAGAAAGTAGGTGTCTCATCCTTTTTTCACTGAAGGTGCTCTGTTCCACTCCAGTGGGACCAGAAGTAGAACACTTTTAGCCACTCTCAATTAATGATAAATTGCCAGGAATTTCTTGTTATGCAGCCACTCTCTGAGAAGAAATGCGAAGTAAGTTTTGCTCCTGATAGATAGGCTGAGTTTAGGCACCCGAGCCCTGATCCCTGCAGAGCAAACTGTAGATACGGGTAGGGTGGATAAAGGAGCAGCTCTTGGAAGCTGTGTTCAGAGGCATCAATTTACTTAGCTTTTGAAAAATCCAAAAATTGCCAACTGTGGCAGAACGTTAAAAGCTGGTGAATCTGCATAAATGATGCAGGGGGCTCTTTGGATTATTCTTGTAACTTTAATTTGAAATTATTTCCAAGTAAAAAGTTAAAAAAAATAATAATAAAAGAGGAGATGTTAGCAGAGGAGGTTGAAGAGTTAAAATTGGACCTGGCCTAAATTTTGATTTCAACCTGTAGTCAAGTTTTGAATGATTTAATCATCCTTCCCAGGAGCTCTGCCAGCACTGAATTCCAAATCTTAACACATTGTTACCAAGCAAGGACTCCCTGCCTGATGTGCATAGAAGCCAATACTGTGACACCTTTGTTTGAGAAAGGAAACAGCTTTATTGCAGGTTGAATGGCTGGGAGGCAGGCAGGGCTTAAATCTGTCTCAGATCCAAGTTTGGGGCGAAATTTAAGGGGTTAGGGGAATTTCAAACTTGGAAGCTGGTTGCCTAGTCTCAAGTTACTTGTGCTGCTGGGAACTGGATTTTCCTTATTGAAGGAATTCTCACTTCATAAAGGGCACCAGTGGGAAGCATTTCTATTCTTTGAGTTCTGTAGACTGAAGAGTCTAAGTTCCAGGGTCAGCTTGGAGGCCTGGGTTCCTGTCTTGCACGTGCGCACTGCTGCCTCTGTAAAATAACTCCAGGTTTGATTAATCAACAACCTGATTGAAGGGAGCAAAACCAATTTCAGCTGGTCAATGTTTTACCTGCTGTTTCAATGTCAGTTGAGGGGCACCTTGATATAGTGTTTAAGCATGTGGACTTAGAAACAGGCTGCCTGGATGTGAGTCCCCGCTTTTGCCAGCTATAAGCTGGGTGACTTGAAGTCTGTTGTTTACTGTCTGTTAATCACTTTCCTCAGCTGTAAAATGGGGATGACAATGGTACCTACTTTCTAAGGTTGTTACCAGAATGGAATGATTTAACATTTGTACAATGTTGAAACCCTGGCTACTACAGCTCTATTGATGTCTGTTAAGATCGATACTAACCATCGTCATGTGAGCATTTTAACTTTAAAACAGTCATTTTCCAGTGACAGGAAAGAAGGGAGGACAGATTATAATCAACCAAGGCAAGGGAGGACATTTTCAAACTGTCAAGGATGAACTCATAGGAATACTTTTCCTGCCCTGTCCAAGTCCCTGGTCAAGGAAGTAACCAGTGTCATTGCCCTCAGGTGTACTGGGGCTGCAAAGAGGTTTTGCAAATCATTGCTTTAAAGGTGCTGGGCTAGGAGGTACCTCTATCCTTTACTTCCTTAAATGGAAAATTTCAGGTCAGTTGAGTGCTAACAGATGAAGTGAGATGATGTTGTCCGGAATCAAGTCTATTTATCCTTTTAACCCATTTCACTCTTGTCAAAGCTTCCTTACAGCACTGTTTTAGAGTTTCAAAGACCATTTATATGACATAAAGCCTTGACCACTCCAAGTGGGATTCCTGGGGCAGTCTCAGTAGCTCTGGGAGCTTGTTAGAAATGCAGAATTTTAGCTCCCTTCCCCCCCACACCTACTGAATCAGAATCTATTTTAAACAAGAACCCTAAGTGATTGCCCTGCACACTCAGGTTTGAGAAGCCTGGTAGAATCACTGCCTTGTTCCTAGAGCAGCATGAAAAATTCAGAACTGACGTCTGGTTCTCCCCTTCCCCTACCTGCCCTCCCAGGGCTTCTTTATAAAATCCTGTTTTACTTTCTGTGCCCCTGAACAGACTTATGTTCTGCACTCCGCCTGAATGGTAAATAGTCACATTAATTTGAATGATTCTCAAAACATGCAAGTATAGGCAAGCTACTGTAAGCCAAGTGTTTCTGGGAACCGTGCAATGGGAGAGCTCAAAAGATATGATGATAATTCACTTAATCTCAAGTTCATATGAGCAAGCATCAGGTAACTGCAAAATGTTTACATTTTGTTTTCTAATTTACCTGTAGTCCCACGCAGAGTGTCATTCAATATGTGGGGTTAATTAAGTTCTCAGTTCTGTTATGAAAAAAGTGCTGAAGCAGTTAGAATTTCTAACTCAGAAAATCAATTCAGTTGATGGGCTTTATTTCTAAAAGGAGCCACTCCCTTCCCTGTATATTTGCATATTGATTAGTCCCTTTCCATGGACATTTTGATATTTTAATTAGGTTTCCGGTGTTTAAAGTCACTGGATTAAAGACCCATGTCCTGTTCACTCCTCTCGGGAGGGTGAGAGTTTGTTTAAAATTGCATTTTGTAAAAATCCTACGTGGTGAAACTGTTTCAAGTCATCCTGCCCTGCAGTTATTTTATTTCTGGAATATACTCTGCTCTTTTATGGCCTAGAAGCAGGATCTTACTTTAGGGTATACAAAAGAAGCTTGCACTTCTGTCAACCACATGGAAATGCCTCTGCATAGTACATTTTCTCTCTTTAGTAGTTGCTTGTTGTGGAAACTTACTGATTTAAATCTTTCTATCTGTATCTACATACATATACATATATACACTCATATTTCTATCATTCTACTATCTTTCAGTTTATGTTACTTTTATAAGTGAATATATTTGTTAAATAGGTGAATAACCAGTGAAAGGCCATTACCATTGACAACTGTAAAAAAATAAATAAATCAGTGTTCTGTAAGTTTAGAGAATAGGCCCTTAGATCTATCCTTGGAGGATAAGAAATGGAAGCATCTGATCCTCAAATGTGCAAAAAAGAGTAGTTCAGGCTGTACCCATTATCTGGTGAGAAGGGACCCACCGCGTTACCATCAGACCTCAGTGGTGAGCAGCTCACTACAGCTCCACCCAGCATGGCACTAGTCCCTGTGATTCGGTGCATTTCATCTGAGAAGACTGCTCTGTACCTTCCTCAGATTTTTGTGTGTGTGGCTTTTGCCTCAGGCACCTGGCAGCTTTCTAGCTATTTTCATTGTTATTAAACTTTAAAGAAAATTAAGTTATGTCTACTGAGAACAAAAATATGAGTCACTGACAATGTTAAGAGTATCAGGTGGAAAAACACAGCTATAGAAAGTCTGTTAATAGGTAGGAAAAGGATCACCTAGTGTAAAAGAAGGGAGATAGAATGATATCGTGGTCAAGACTCAGGAGTTTTGGAGTCAAGCATATTGGATTGAAATCCTGGCTCTACTACTACTGGTGGTTTGAACTTATTACTTGTCCTTCTAGAGTTTTGTTTTGGAATACTTTCAGGCTTATAAATAAACTTGGAAAAATTATTGAAAGTGTTCCCATACAGCTTTTACTGTGCTTCCCCAAATATTAACACTTTACATACTCATGGTACAATCATCAATACCAAGAAGTTAATGTTGGTGTGATACTCTTAATGAATCTACAGGCCTTATTCACATTTTGTGAATTGTCCCCAAACCATCTTTTTTCCTATCCAGAATCCAATCTAGGACCTACATTGCATTTATTTGTCAAATCTAGTCTCGTCTCCTCCAGCCTATGACAGGTTCTCCATCTTTCTTTATCTTTCATGAACTTGACATTTTGAAGAGTCTTTGCCAGCTATTTTGTACAATGATCCTGATTTGGGGTTTGTCTACTGCTTCTTCATGATTAAACACAGGTATCTATTTTTGGCAAGAATACTAGGGGAATGATATTTTGTCCTTCATCATGCATCACACCAGGAGGTACGTGATGTCAATGTGACTGGTGATGTTAACTTTGATCACCTGCTTAAGGTGATATCTGCCAGATTTTGTTTCTTCACTGTAAACTTACTATTTTTCCTTTGGTAATTATCTAGTATCTTTTGGGAAGATACTTTGTGCATATCAACATCCTGTTTCTTGTCATACTTTCACCTAATTTTAGCATTCATACTTGCTAAATGCAGGCAAAATACTTAGCATAATGTCTGATATATTAAATGCTAATTTCATTCTCCTAACACCAGTAAATACAGTAGTTATGATTATTTCAATATAACAAAGCTGAAAACATCATAACGTTGCTGAGGAACGTAATGTCTAATTGTCATATGATTCTATTAGAAAAGGAATATGCCTGCATTGATATTAGAAACAACATATGTCAGATCATTTCCATCTACTTATTAGGAGTCAAACAGGGAGCTGTTTTTATTTAGGAAATGAGTTTTAAGGAACTACTGCTATGCTAGACGCCTTCAGGTACATAATATAATATTGACTCAGTGCTTATGAAGGTCCGGGTGTCATTTGGTCGTTTGATCCTTAAAATAACCCTTTGAAGAAATGTATTGACTACAGATGAGCAAACTGTGCCTTAAAGAGGTTAAATGATTTACGAAATCACACAGCTACAAAGGACCAAAGCTGGCATGTAATTTCAAGTCTGTCTGACTCTAAAACCATGCTAGATCATTCAAAAATTAGAAAAGAATCTTTGAAAATTTAAAAATAAAGTTCCGTCTATTTCCACTAAAAGAAGATTTTAAAATTTGTGTCTGTGGTTAACAAAGGACTGCAGTAATCTGTTCTAAGCATTTATAGGTGAATGAATTTTATGTGGACCTTATTCAGGTTCAAGAATGTTTTGTACATTATGGAAGAATATGTCACATCCCAATTAGGAAATTAAATTTATTCATAGTTATATACAAAAATTATCTAATAAGGATTATTCAATCATTTTTATTTATTAGGGATATAAATATTACTGGAAATAAGATAATTTATTCAGGTATTTCGATGAAAGCCAGTATCACTAGAAATATCTATGTAAATAAAACAAAAAGTATCTTTTCTTAAAATTTTCATTTCCTCTCAAAGTTAATATTTGACATAAATAAACTGACTTCGTCTAACTTTTGAAATTGTCTTTGGAAAAAACAACACAAATCTCACTTTGTCAGTCATCATCATCACCATCATCATCCCACCGACGTGACAGCTTCAAGATAGAAGCATGTGCCCTGCAAACATGAGATGACTTGAATGATTAAAAATAGAATGTCAGGGCTTCCCTGGTGGCGCAGTGGTTGAGAGTCCACCTGCCTATGCAGGGGACACGGGTTCGTGCCCCGGTCTGGGAGGATCCCACATGCCGCGGAGCGGCTGGGCCCGTGAGCCATGGCCGCTGAGCCTGCGCGTCCGGAGCCTGTGCTCCGCAACGGGAGAGGCCGCAACAGTGAGAGGCCCGCGTACCGCAAAAACAAACAAACAAACAAAATAGAATATTAAAATATATGTATAGAAATTGATGATTAATCCATGAATTTATTCTTAAATAAATGGATACTGCCCATATTCTCTGGACCCTTTGCTGTCATGAACTCAAGAGATCAGCAGTTCCTAAAAGAGTAGTTACTACTAATTTTTTTCCCACAAGCTGCTTTCATCAAGACTATACTTTATAAAGATGAAATCAAGGCTGGGGGAACCAGAAAAGTATAACCTTATTACTGTAAATAAGAAGCTGTCTTAAAACAAAAGGCAGTTTTTATTAATGACCTTTTAAATGGCTTTTAGGATTATAAATGTGCCCACTCCAGATTCTTAACCTAATAGTTTCTGTCTTCAAGGTCTTACAAGCATTGACTAATTAATTTATCTTTGTAATACCACTGAGAAATAGGCAAACAAGTAAACCTGGAATAGTGTTTACATAGGTTTATAATTCTTGTGTTATTAAGAAAGAATTAGCAGAGATCATAATAATTAGTCAGAAGCCAGATGGCGATAGGCATAAGAAAAATATGTAAAAGAGGCAGTAAGAGGTGGGGACACACTTAGAGATCTCTGAGTATGGCCCTAATTGCCTCTGATAGTCTGTTCCCAGCAGTGGTTCCGCGGGGCATAGCTGTGAGGGAGCATGATGTGGTTTTAAAAGTCACAGTCATACATGGCTGTACCTGCCATAAATTTGCAACAGACCACCTAGAACCTATCTATATGCTTCTGCAAACTTTTCAAAGCATGCTTCATAAATTTCTTCTCCCCCCTGTGATACTTCCTATGCTTGTCTCAAAATTATGATACCCCTCCTTTCTGCAGAGGGTAAGGAATTAGCAAATTCAATTGATTTTATTTATGCCACACATGCTTGTTAAAATTTCACTTCTGAGTTTTCATTTTATATTTCGCCCTGTTAATTAATTTATTGTGCCTTCACATGACAATTTTCCGAAATGCTTCTTCCTTTTACATTAGATATTTCTTATGGGATGAGATCCAAGATAGGAAAACATTCATTTCTGTCATGTACATCAATTAAGTCAACTAAATTTCAAAATTACGTTTCTTTTTTTGTTTACAGTGGCTTTTTGTGACAATGTCCAGGGTTCTGTTAGCCTTTTTGATTTCAGAAGGGTCCTTTGTGGCATTTATAATTTGGGGTTTTTTTTTAATTATATAGTTAAAGGATATGTAATTAATTAGTGACACAGCAAGCCTTCTCACACCTAACCAAAATAGCTCTTCTTCCTGTATTCATCAATTCAGTTGGTGGATTATGGTCCACCAGTCACCCAGCTAGAAACCTGTCCTACATTCTAGACAGCTCTTCCCCGCTCCCAGCTTTTATGTACAATTAATCACGATCCTTCCAGTTTTACTTTCTACATATATTTTCACAATCCCTTCCACTCCCATGCCTTCAGGTCTCATCTGGCTAGCTTCTGGTGATTCCTTTTAAAGAGTTTCAATGCCATCTCCTCTGGGTTAGGTGTTCTCTCTGGGTCCTTACTCTGACCCTGCCTGGTCCTACTTGTTTATCCTTCCATGTTGCTCTCCTGCACCATCTTCTGAACTCCTTGAAGGAAGAAACTGGGTGGGACTTACTGTATGATGCTCAGACCCTGATTAAGTGCCCGGTACATATAAGGTGTTGAATAAATGATTTCTGACTGCATGAATGAATGAATGAACAAATAAAACTTTCCTTTAGCTCCCCGCCCATGCCTGTTTTATATACCATACTGAGATAAAATAATGATCCAATTACCCAGAGGGTAATTATACTGAATATATAATAAATTAGCTTAAAGCCCTTCATGAAATTCTAGTGCTTAATGATTTTTATGTTTCAGTAGTTTGTGTGTGTGTGTGTGTGTGTGTTTGAGTGTGTGTGTGTGTGTCTGTGTTTGTATGTGTTTTAAGGAGGGATGATAATTTTCAAAAATTTGCCTTTAAGTGTGACACTTCTTATCACTTTATTTTCAATAGCTCAGTAATTAAGAGCGTTGCCTTTGTTGTCTTTCAAATCTGGGTTTAAATTTTGGTTTCCCACTGGGGCCATTCTTAACCACCCTGATGCTGAGTTTCATTCTGAAGCAGTTAAAATCTGAACCCCATGTGGTTGTTTCACGTGTGCATGTATATAGAGAGAATGCTAGGTGAGATACAGTAGGAAGTCTAACTTGGGCTAAGAAGTCACGGTAGGACTCTGAGGATGTGACACTTCGCGGTGCCTCTTGATGCTTTGCCCCATATCCCTTCTGCCTCCCTGAGTTCACTTGAAGCTGTGGGAGGCAGCTTCTAATATACTAGCAACTCCTCAGATCAAGTGCTGTGGCTCTTCTTTCTGCCTGAGGGTAAGCAAGGGTAATCCTGGGGAAGGGGGGATTCATCTGTGCACAGGAGCACCTTTGATCGACAGGAGATAGAAGTTGATGGATAAGTAGCCCAGCCTCCTAACCTCCAATGAGATGATTCTGAGGCATATTTTGCCCCCACTCTTTCTCAGAAGGTCTCCAAGGGGAGACCTGGCTATAGTGGTAACACATCCAATAGCTGTTACTAGTTTTTCTCTTTTCCTTGTCTCACTTTTCCCACCTCCTTTAGCAAATGCTTCCTAGGATCACCTTCCAAACAAATTATCTACTCCAAGTCAGGTTTGGAGTACCAACCAAACTAAGCCAAGGCTTAAAGAACATGGGAGCCATGACCAGCCAAGGTTGAGAGACCATTACAGTCAGAAGAGACATCATGTTGAAGTACCAGAGCCCAGGGTTAAGGGTGGCAGTTTCAAGGAACTAAAAGTTATTCTAGAAGGCTGGCCTGAACAGAAAATATGAAGGGAGAATCTTAAGGTAGGAGAGACCAGTTAGTGGTGGGTCTTAGAACTCGTTTTCACTATTTTGGCATGATTCCAGGGTCAATGGGATTCTAGATTGAATGATTTGAAGTGGGGGGGGGCGGTGATATGCTAGACAGTATGGAGAATGAATTCCAGGGAAAATGGAGCCAAGACACCTGTGAGCAAGTTATTACGATAAGAGTGATCTATGCTGGGCTTCCCTGGTGGCGCAGTGGTTGGGGGTCTGCCTGCCGATGCAGGGTACTTGGGTTCGTGCCCCGGTCTGGGAGGATCCCACGTGCTGCGGAGCGGCTGGGCCCGTGAGCCATGGAGGCTGGGCCTGTGCGTCCGGAGCCTGTGCTCCACAACGGGAGAGGCCACGGCAGTGAGAGGCCCGCGTACCGCAAAAAAAAAAAAAAAAAAGAAAAGTGATCTATACTTGGGGAAGGGTGTTAGTAGTACCTGGAGAGAAATGGGTAGATTTCACAACTATTGAGAAGGTAACACCTTTCTAAATTGTCATTGCCATTATTAGTGTGAAGCAGGCCATGGTGATAACTAAGGTATCTGGTCATTTAAACAGGGAAACATTTCAGTCATTGATGTTGTGCTTCAGGATAATATATCAGCAATTTTTCCTTGAGAACTTATTTACTTCTCAAAAACAGTCTTTAACTTATATATTTGTTTATCTCAATTTTATTCTAAAATATTTAAACATTTGTTGTGGCTGAGAAATTGTCATATTCCTCTGGCTCATCTTTGATATGTTAGTGATAGAAGTTTAAACCAAACTCTTATTCTGGAAGTGAGAATGCCAAAGGGCTGTAAATTTTACTGATTTGCACATGAGCGTGGAAATAAATTAGAATGATGGAGAACAGTGTACTACAGCAAATGCCTTTATAAAATTATGTCTGACCTTTTCTTTGCAATATATGATTTTGCTACTGAAGCTTTTATGTTAGGGTTATTAGTAACCACTCATTTCAGTTAGTGCAGTGAAAATATATTTTGTTGTTCCCATTAGTCAGCATAAAATAAAAATGAAGATAAACCCTTTCTGAAGATGCAGCTTTCATTAAAAAGGAAAGAAAAAAAACCTAATTGAAAGTCACTGTAAATTTTGAATGATTAATATCATGCCAAATAAGTCATTAGAAATCTCTGATGGATATAAAAAAACAATCATTTGTACAATTGGAAAGAGCTAAATTTAATCTAGCTATATATAATTCTCTATTATTTTAAATTTGTATATTGGGAGAGATATAGAAATTGTTGAATTTTAACATAATAACCTTTTACTATAGGTGGTTTGTACATGCTATTAGGCTCTAAATCAGCCAATTAATTTCCCTATGGATCCTTTTATTTCAGCTAACCACCTTTGTTATAGCTCCCTGTTTTTCTTGTTTCTTGCCTAATAATAATATATCTGGTTCATATCATTTCAAACATACACAAAATCTAGGGTTTCTTTTTCTTTGTTTTGCTTTGTTGTGTCTTGTTTTTATCTTACTATCTATCTATCTATATAAAGATATATATAAAGATATATTATAAATATATATATCCAAAGCTTCAGATCCCTTTTTAGAAAAAAGAGGGGCAAAATTTATGAACTTTCTAAGTCTCTCCAGTTTTCCTCTATACAAAGTAAAAGTAGCTTTCTAGTAACCAGAATTTTTTATTCTTTGATTCTGTGCTTTTAAAAGTGGACATAAAACGGTTGACCCTTGAACAACACTGGGGGTTAGGGCTGCCAGTCCCCGCACATTTGAAAATCCACACACTGGTATCTCTGCCTCAAAAATAAGGAAATTGACAAATGACTCACCCAAGGGCTGGATAGAATCAGGACTCAGACCCTAGTTCTTTTGATTTCATATATTGTGATCTCTAATCAAAGTTTTCTCAACACTTTGATAATTTAAAGATCTGTAAAATGAAAACACAGATACTATATTTATTGGAAAAAAAGTGCCTCATAAGTGTAACTGGCCAACGCAGTTCAAACTCTTGTTGTTTAGGGGTCATCTGTATACTGAATCTGGGGAGTTTATCGTATCTTAAAAATAAAAATATCTGCAGCTCTAGATCTGTAGGTGCAAAATATCTTGTTCCGTAAAATTACCTTTTGTTCTGGGATGTACAGAAGATAAATTGAATATATAATTTTGTAAAATAAATATATATATTTTTAAATTCAGTGAAACTTGACAGATAACATGCTCTACTATTTTGGAGAAGATTAATCAAACTAAAAAGAACCCTAAGATTATTCTGATGGCTGACCTACTTTGTAGTGGACAACTGAGAGGCAGTGGTGATGTTAAAGAGAATAGCTTGATTCAGAGTTGAAACTTCTAGATTCCCCTTGTAACTGAAGAACAGATCAACAGACCACAACAGCAAAACTTTATTCTTTTCACATACTTTAAACATTTAATTACCAGGGGAAAAAATCTTTCTTTCCATCCAAGATTCAGGTTCTAATAGTCAACTACAATAATAGTGGTGCAAAGTAGAAGCATCATTTTTTTTAGGTAGAAGACTCTTCATTTTACATTTACTATTATGCACATTATTGATTTTCTTTTCTGGTTGTTGTTCCTTGCAGAGAGTGAATCTGTCCTTCGATTTTCCATTTTATGGCCATTTCCTACGTGAAATCACTGTGGCAACTGGGGGTAAGTGGTTTTCTACCCATTCACTCTAAATTATCTACAGTTTCACTACAGTTACTATCTTTAATTTACTCCATATTTCAAAAGGGACATTTATTGGGAAAACCATTGTCTTATATCACAAAGTCATGGGTATAAATAAAACCTAAGAAAGAATATAGCTATTGGGAAAACTTTTCTGCAGAAAAAAATGTAGTTATAATAATTTTCAGCTTAGATTCATCTCTGCTTTCTTTCCAAGTTTTATTTCATTTTTGATAATATGGAAAATGATTTCCGTGCTTTCACTGCATGAAAGCGAACAGAGCTTAGAAAGAAAAGGTGCTTAAGAAAGCTGTGGAAGTATTTTCATTTTCTTTTAATTTATATAGTCGATCGATATAAATTTATTTATATATCAATATATACATTCACATTCAAAACCACATTATATTAACTTTAGTTATTTGGTTGGGTTTTTTTTCCCCCCTTTTTATGCCACCTAAGTTGACTGACAACTCATTTGAGTTTAAAAAATAAACACTGAAATTCAGTTTGAATTCTCTTCATTTTATTTTTCTCCACAAACTTTGGAGGTTAGTTTAGAGATTAGCAATAGCCTAGAAAGGCAATTATCATTTTTTATAGTATATCCCAGGAGTGAGAAAAATTTAATCCTTGATTGCTACTAGCAGAAATAAGCAAAATGCCAGAGAATATCACTGCTTGCCTAACATGGAGTGATAGAGAAAGTAGAAGAATGAGAGAAAAACATAAAAATGGAAGAGTAAGTAAAGAAGCAAGTTAAAAGAAATCCATAGATGTGATGAAAAGTCTGTGGATGGCCCAAGCCCAAAGCACCACAGATCAGAGTCCCTTTCCTTCACTGGGTTTTATTATTGGTCTTCTGCTTGGTATGGGAACCATGTTGGTTGCTATTACCATATTTCAGTATAAGACTTAGAAGATATGTAGGATTCAGAAGAAGATTTGTAATCAGAAATACCAATAAGCAAATAAAAGTTCTGAGTACCATCTCTGAACACTGGTAAATAAAGCTACCTCTGCCTTAGGATTCTGTAGCCTAGGGGACTATTAGACAAAGTGAAGCAGAATGTGGGAGTTCCTTAAAAAATACAAATGATGATATTTGTATTTTGAAAACATCTTATTTGTAGATATTTGTAAACATCTGTGAGAATCCTTTAAGACTTTATAGAGAAATTATTACTTAAGATATTTCTTGAAGGAAGTTATAATTTCTGTGATTATGTAGGGAAGGAAGAGTAGGTCACAGAGAAGAATATCTTGAATGAATACAGAAGAGGAAATTGGTGGAATATGTTTGAGATAGTAAATAATTGAGTTTGAATGAAGCTGGGTGTAGCTTTACAAAAAATATTAAGATGTGAAAAGTAGTTTGGGACAATTTTATAACTGCCTCAAGAGTCAATTTGAGTCAATCGTCCTTAATTAGATAAGTAATAAATGTAAGAAGCTGAACCAAGATATTTTGTAATGCTTTAAAGTATAAAAAACTGAAGTTAGTACACATAATAGGAAGAATACTGCAGTAGTTTGTGTGACAAATATTGAGGGCCTTGCTGATTCTGAGGCTTCAAAGGAAGGGAGAGAAATGATGCTATTAGCAAAATTTACAACTCTAAGCAGAAGAGCTGGTTTTAGGGAAAAACGATGGCTTCAGTTCAGAAACTATTACATTTTGTGTAAAAAAAGGACTATATATAAGTAAAATTTACACAAGAGCCATGTCTTTATGAGCTCACCATGTATTTTTGTGCTAGTATAGTGCCAGGCATTTAATAGACATTTTAATTAATGTGTTGAAAGACTGAATGGAAAGAAGAAAGGTAAATTGAAAGATTGCCCCTATAAGCCATGGATTACCTCACATCCGCTCACATCTTTAAAGTATGATATGAGCATGGTTATCTTATAATATGAATATTAGGCATGTTTTCTGACACTTAGGTTACCGGTGTTCCACTGAATTTTTAAAAGTGAATTATTAATCACATTTGTTCAAAATCTGTACACACAGTGGTGAAAATATGGGCAGCTTTGCATTTTCTGTTTCTCAAATCATTTTATGTTTAAAAGTCTTGTCAGTGATTCAGCCAATATGAAGTAAGATTTCCCTTAGCTGAGTTGGTAGGAAAAAACCCAAACAGATGACTGTATCATGTTTACTGCTTCAAAGTACCATTTTTCTTTGAAAAGATCCTCAAAGTAAGCGAAAAATCTGGTGTCTTGAATGATCTCTGTCTTCTTTGAAGAAGACACTAATGTAAAGAAACCTTTTTTTTTTTTGCTTAAGAAATGCTAGTATGGCACTTGCATATATAAATCTATACCCTGTTTAGAGAGGCACAACTGAGATAATTTAGACATTGACCCGGGTTTCTCCAAAATGGAACCAGAATCTCCTGTAAAAGTTTTCAGCTAAATAAATAGCTTGTCTACACTTCCATTGTTTATTTATTCAGTCAGTATTGGTTGAGCCCCTACTGTGTGAAAGACACAGTACATGATACTTTGGTTTGTACAGAGAAGAATAAACTGTTGTTCCTCCAGGAGCTTAGAATCTAAGAGGAAGGAGTATATGACTAAGCAATGAGACAAGGTTGACTGTGAGTATTGGAGGAGTAGAAAGTTGCTCCAAGAGGAGATCATTCTTATTGGGTGAATCAAGAACAGGTTTGTGGGGGCTTCCCTGGTGGCGCAGTGGTTGAGAGTCTGCCTGCCGATGCAGGGGACACGGGTTCGTGCCCCGGTCCGGGAGGATCCCACATGCCGCGGAGCGGCTGGGCCCGTGAGCCATGGCCACTGAGCCTGAGCGTCCGGAGCCTGTGCTCCGCAGCGGGAGAGGCCACAACAGTGAGAGACCCGCGTACGCAAAAAAAAAAAGAACAGGTTTGTGAAAGAGCTAACATTTGCCGTTGGCCTTAAAGGACGGTGGAATTTTAGCAGGCAAAGAAGCAGGTTGAAAAGAGGTGAAGAGGGAAGGGTCATTCTAGACAAGGGGATGCTGAGCTAAGTGACAGTGCTGAGCCCATACTGAGCATATTTGGAGGTCTGTCAAGTAAATCTGTTTATCTTAAATGGAGACTCAGAGTAAGAGTCTGGTGAAGGGGAGATGGGAAGAGTGATGTAAAATACTTTGAACTTTAGACACTTGGATGATATCCAGTAAGTATTGGGTTTTTTTGAGTAAAGAACAGATCTGGCCTAATCTGGCAGTGGAGGACAGGGTAAGGTTAGGCAGTTAAAGTCAAAGAAAGAAGCAAGGTTTTCAATACTTCTACATAGATTATAGTGCCTGAAGCCAGTGAAGGGCACATCATTTGAGTTGTCTGATCATTGTGTTTGCAAAGGTTTTCAGCCAAAAGGATTCATTAGGACACAGGTGAGTAAAGCTAAGAACAGCTTGGAAGAGGACTTCTGAATCATAGATTTTCAACAGATAAACCTACCTGACAAATGTTCATCATCTTACAAATCTTGAAAAAGTTATTAACCATGAAAGGCTTGGAAGAAAAATGGAAACCAGAAGTCAGATTAAATAAAATTGACTGAAGGCCATTGCAAATAGACCAGGGACTGGGATTTTTAAGTAGGAACACATTGGTTTCTATGAAACTGAAATGAACAGAGATATTCTATTGACTGTCAGTTCTCTTTGAATGTGTCTGCAAATTCCTCTTGAACCTGTTTCTACGTTGGATTTAAGATAAAGAAAGTGAAATGTTAAAGCGCACATTTTAAATCACAATTCCCTTCATTCCTACCTCACTGCTTCTGCATTTCCCATGCCTCCTTAAAATCTCTCTCTCTCCACATAGACACTAATTTTGACTAAAATGAACTTAGACAATGTCTTGTGTTATTGCTAGGATCAATACCATTTCAAAACAGAGAGTAGCTTAAAAATACAGATATATGCATAATTTACTGTGACCCATCGTTGTGTGTGTATGTATAATATATATACATATATATTTCATTGTGAGTAAAATTAAGTTTCTAGTTAAAATGTAAATAAAAATCAAATATCCGGCCATTTATTTATAAACTGCAAAAATGAATCTTTGCTTATTAAGCATTTTAATTTTCAAAAGCTTCAGTCATCCATACAAGTAATGTACACGATGAATTGGAAATACCGTCTTATTTTTTGGTTCGCTGGCAGCAGAATCTGAAAGCCTTCTTTCATCTTTCTATTTAAAAAATACGTCAGAATACAAATATTCCAGGCATTATAAAACTAGTCCTCCGTGCATTTTGTACAGATACTTCCATTAAACGTACCACTAAGTTGTGTTTTTTGCATATCACACTGCCTTTTATTACCTTTCCATATAAATACTTTGATTCTTTTTAAATTTTAGGCTGCTAAAGTAATCTTTTAAAAGCTTCAAAAAGTAGATTTATGTGTGAGGACTTGATTTTTTAATTCTTGCAACCATCACTAGTAATAATATTTTTCTCATGAGTCCATCAGGGGCACTACGTATAACTAAGATGAGAGGAAAATGGGAGGTGGGAGAGGGTGGTAAATGATGCCTGTTAAAATGGGAGAGAGAAAAGTTGACATTATCCAGATAATTCTGGCCCTCAAATTTTAAGTATATAGACAGATGGTGATTCAAAATTAAACTAGTGTGTGGAATTGCAAGCAAGTTTCACATGAGATTAGGAATCAAAGATGATGTGAATTAAAAGGATAATAATGAACAGGTATTGCTTAACCTTGGTTATGTGAAGGATTTGCCCTCCTTTCCTTTCTACGTGAATTTCTAGTTGGAGATTCAGATTTTTTTGTCAGGATATGAAAAGTTTTATTGAGAAGCCTACTTCACACACATCTTTTCTTTTTCCAGTTTGATATAATTGACATACAGCAC
Organism: Delphinapterus leucas; assembly: GCF_059928025.1. NCBI lineage: Eukaryota > Metazoa > Chordata > Mammalia > Artiodactyla > Monodontidae > Delphinapterus > Delphinapterus leucas. The sequence continues at coordinate 14,923,614 of NC_143130.1, read as the reverse complement.
TCTATAAGATGTCAATTTTAGTTCTATTTTATTTTGTTTGCCCCATGAAAACTAATAAAATGTAAAATGTTCACTAAGTAATCAGTGTTTAATATCTGAAAAATTAATACATGGCACTAAAAACGGTCAAACATACAAAAGTAAATATATACAGCCGGCCCTCCATATCCGTGGGTACCATGTCCAGGGATTCAACCAACTGCGGATTAAAAATATTTGAAAAAAAAATTTTTGGAAACTTCCAAGAAGCAAAACTTGAATTTGCTGTGAGCTGGCAACTGTACATAGTATTTACATTGTATTCACAACTATTTACATATCATTTACATTGTATTAAGTATTATACAACCTAGAGTTAATTTAAAGTATGTGGGAGGATATGTGTAGGTTATGTGCAAATACTACACCATGTTATATAAGGGACTTGAGCATCCAGGGGTTTTGGTATGGGGGTAGGGGGTGTGTCCTGGAGACTGAGGAACAACTGTGTCTCCTTTCTTCCCATGCCTCCTAGTCTACTAGTACTCCTCTCAAGGGAAAAAAAAGTTACTCTTTGAGCTATGGTATCTTAAATTCAAATTTAGACTAATTTCCTATATCTTGTCAATAATCACTTGTTTCCCCCCCCACCTTTAAGTTGCCAATAAAAGAGGTTAAAAAATACTGCATACTATTTTGATTGGGTTTTGAGGAAGTATATTACCAAATCTTTCAGCTTCATTTTTATTTTTGCTTTCAAATAGCAATATTTTAATTGTGGTCCCAAATAATATTTCATGCTTTTTAGAGGTACGTGATTAATAACAGTTATAAAAGGCTTTTTAACAGCAGAAGAGAGTTAGTTATTACTCATGATGAATGATTTATAAATACCAACCCCACCGTCTTTCAAGTATATAACCTCATATAACAGAACTTGATTGCTTCCATTAACCTTCTGAATCTAGTGAAAAGGTAAATGGAATTATTTTGTATTATTATTATCATTATATTATTGTATGTATCTGGAGATCTGATACATGAAGGGAAGTACTGAAGGGATAGATGCTGGACAAAAGTAAATCCATTCCAACTTGGTTCACTAATTTAAAGTAACAAACTCAAGTCTCAAAGATTCCTGGAGAGAAAGTTAAGTTATGTGATGTCTGCTTTGCTATGTCTATGTCTGAGTGATTCTCTGGATATACGTCCTGAAAGTTCATCTCACCTGTCCTCCTTGATAATTTACTCCCCCAAACTGTCTAGTGTCCCACAGTAGATTCAGCAGATTCACCAGCATTACTACATTTCCCTGTGGCTTTATGAATTGTGTATTCCACAAGCCCTTTTATTTCTCCTGTGTAGCGACATGTCATATTTCATCAGCACTGGGTCCTTGGGATTGGGGGTGAAGTGTAGCTGGAGATTAGAGCAACAGGAGACCCAGAGAGGGGCCACCCAGGAGATAGACTTGAGTCAATATGAAAAATAGCAGAGGCAGAAATGTGGGTAGAAAGGAGGACAATTATAGAAAAACAAAAAAGAGAGGATCATTGGTACACGGTGGATAAGTCATGATTAGTGACAGGACTGGGGGAATGCTGATCCATCAAAATAAGAGTCTGGGTAAAAAACACATCCTCCAGGCTCAGCCCCTTCCATCACCATCACAACCACAGAGGAGTGTACCGATCACTCCTCTGGAAAGCACAGTTTAGCCTTTTGTGGATCCAGGCTTTGTTTGAAACATTTGCGTATACTTAGCTTTCCTCCTTTCCTAGTCACTGCATCAATAATTCAGATAAATAACAGTATCACATAGATGCTCAAATACATCACCCAATTGAAAACAAAAGGAGTCTAGGTGACGCTAGTAAAGTAACAAAGTACAGCAACTGTTCTAACATTGTCCAATCCTGGAAAGGGGAGAAAGATACTAAGTGAGGCAGGATTGACTTTGGACTCTGGACATTTCAGGAATAAGTTCAAAAGAGTTCTATTCCTACAGAAGCCAGGAAATGAAATTCATTTTCTCCGAGAAGCAGGCTGGTTTCTAGATTAAGATAAGTAGCCTCTTGAATCAGAATGTGGGTCTTCATAAGTAACACCAGTCATAGCTATTGTGATCTTCAGTAAATTACTTAATCTCTCCCACCTCAGTTTCCCAATCTGTAAAATAGCATAATGAAAGTTCCTAGTTCATAAGGATTTTTGTCAAGAGTTAACGAAGTAATATGTGTTATTAATACCTATTTCATAGAAAATGCTATAAAACAGCATATATTATTATTACTCTCCTTTTTTATATGTATTTTTTTTCTCTTTTATTCCTTTTCAAAATACATTTTCTGTAAAGCTGTGCTTGCTTGTTAGTTTGTCTGTTGTTTCCTTTGATGGCATGATCCATAGCTCAGGGGGTGTTTAGGGACTTAATTCTTCATTATCACCTTTTAAAGTCTGGCTCATCCATTCATGACTGGGAGGTATAAGAGTGTTTAGATGACCTGAGATATCCTCTTTCTCAGCATCTCTAAGTACACTGCAGAATCTCCTCTAAAGGCCTCCCAATGCTGTGACTGTATCTGAAAGTCTTACAAAGTTTAGCAATTTTGTTAACACATGGCAGAAGAATCTTGAAATGTTTCTCTAATTGTGATATTATAGGTCATAACTGGGTAACAGGCATTATTATAGTCAGCAGGTCATGCATATCTTTATGCTTCTTATTCTACCCTTTGTAGAACAAGAACTTTAAGGACAAGTCATCAAAGCATAAAGTTAGTTATGGGTAAAATGATGGGGATGGGGATGGACGTTCCCCTGGTGCCTCTAGGTTGCCTTTCATAGACTAAGGTTCGATTAATTGCTAATAATTCAACTTGAAAATGTATTGAAGACCCAATCCTAAAGGAAAAATTAAATATTTGTTTAGTTAAATTTATATGTGATGTTTTGCCTTTGAATTAGGAGACGGATTTCTTTATGTGCACCTGTTATGTCAATGCTAACCTTTATTATCAGGATCTTTCCCTATTTTTTTTTTTTTTAATACATCACAGAAAACTAGTAGGTATAATACGGAAGCAACTCAAAATTGTGTTCTGACTTCAACTGATACAGCTCTGGAGCTGAGACATATTATTAAAAAGAATAGGTCTAAATAAATATTTTGTTGGCTATTTCTTTTTAAAATTTTTTTATTTTTATAAATAAATAAATTTATTTATTTATTTTTGGCTGAGTTGGGTCTTCATTGCTGCGCGTGGGCTTTCTCTAGCTGCGGCAAGCGGGGGCTACGCTTCGCTGCAGTGCTCGGGCTTCTCATTTCGGTGGCTTCTCTTGTTGTGGAGCACAGGCTCTAGGCGTGCGGGCTTCAGTAGTTGTGGCTCACGGGCTCAGTAGTTGTGCCTCACGGGCTCAGTAGCTGTGGCTCACGGGCTCTAGAGGGCAGGCTCAGTAGTTGTGGCACCCGGGCTTAGTTGCTTCACAGCATGTGGGATCTTCCCAGACCAGGGCTCAAACCCGTGTACCCTGCATTGGCAGGTGGGTTCTTAACCGCTGTGCCACCAGGGAAGTCCCTTGTTGGCTGTTTCTAATAGGATTATGGTGGATTTAGATTACCTTGTTGATCTGACTAGCCTGAAGGCTACAGAGAGATTTTCATTTTATCTGCTGGAATTATTGTTCAAATGAGAGGTTTCTGCTGAAGGCAAAGAAAATGGGGGGAAAAAACCTTTTTAATTGTTTTATTATCAATTTCCACAGCTCCTTTAAAAAACAAGCATCTTTTAGTTAATAGCGTGTAGAGAAAATCAATAGTACTTTTAGATTACTCCAGGAAAATAGAAAGAGTAAAAGAATTTGGAACAATTAGATTTTGCAAATAAATAAATAAATAAGTAAAAATAAACCAAAACTGTATAAGTGATAAAAATGAAATGTCTTTTAATTTTTAAAAATTGTGGTAAACATACATAGCAAAAGATTTACCATACTATTTATGAAGTTTAGTCATTGAGCTCAGCTCTGAATAATTTTTTTTCTCCTGTTATTCTTTTTAAATGGTAATCTCTTTAGATAACTTATCAGTTTCCTCCAAAATGCCTTCAAAAGGCAACTTTTTCCCAGAACTTTATGCCAGTACATTCTTGTAAGCAGAGTTTACTGTTCTTAGTAGGTGGCAGAGAGAAAAAATATTCATTAGAGAAATATTTGTGAAGGTCACAGCCCAAAGACACAGGCCCACTAAAGGCTGAGAAACTTCTAAAATTGAAACACAGAGAGAAAAAAGAATGGAAACAAAAATAGAACACCCAAGAACTATGGGATAATAATAAAAGATGTAACATACACATAATTGGAATATCAGCAGAGAGAAAAGAACAGAGCAGAAGAAATATTTGAAATAATAATGGCTAAGAACTTCCCAAAATTAATGACAGACACCAAACCAGAAAGCTCAGAGAACACCAACCAGGCAAAAAGCACAACTGGACATACCAGTTTCAAACTGCAAAAAAAAACAAAGGCAAAGAGAAATTCTTGAAAGAAGTCAGAGAAAACCACACCTTACTACAAAATACCCAACCAGTGCTCCTTGAAACTGTCAAGGTCACCAAACAAGAAAAGTCTGAGAAACTGTCACAGCCAAGAGGAGCCTCGGGAGACATGGTAACTAAATATGATGTGAAGTCCTGGATGGGATCCTGGAGTATAAAAAGGACATTATGTAAAAGTTAGGGAAATCTGAATAAGGTTACTTAATAATGCAGGTAATAATTATGTATCAACATCATTTCATTAATTTTGACCAAGATATGGTCATACTAATGACCTACTAATGTAAAGTGTTAATAGTATGAGAAACCAAGTGTGGGATATATGGAAAGACTCTGCACTATCTTTGCAACTTTTCTCTGAATCTAAACCTATTTATAGTAAAAAAATTTATTTAAAAAAAAGGAAACATAAGTGGCTGCTAAATATATGGAACAATGTATAATCATACTCCTAATAAGAGAAATGCAAATTAAAACAACAATGAGATATTATTTCTACTTGTGATTTATAAAGATTTTTATAAATCAAGTTTTATAAAGCAATAATTTTTCTAGGGTATGGAGAAAAATGTAGTCTATTAGTTATAATCTATTAAAATATAAAATATATAACCATTATTTCTGCTTCTAAAAATGTACCCAGTAGGTACACTCACATGGGTGTGAACTAATGTATAAGACTATCCATTGCTAAAGACTGAAAACAACCTGAATATCTGTCAGTAAGGATGTTCAAGTTGTGGACAGATAAAATAAATTATCATGCACTCACAGAGTGGAATTCCACGTACCCTTAAGCAGAATGAATAGCTCCAAGCATCTAGTGAAAAAAGCAAGGTGCAGAACAGTGTTACATACATATATGTGTGCATGTTTATATTTATATTTAATAAATATAAACATGCACACGTATATGTATGTGACCGATATATCTAAACATGTATAAACTAACTCTGAAATAATTTGAAATAAACATACATATGCTTTCAAGTGCATAGAGAAATCACTGGAAAGATATACAACACACTATTTGTTACCCTTAAAGAGGAGAATTGATGGCTTGCTGGAGATCAGGAATAAGGAGACATAAATTTGACAGTCATCTCTGCATTTCAAATTATTACTTTGTTAATGTATTATCCTTTCAAACACTATTAGTATTTAGCGTTCTTATTGGTAAGAATTGATAGGGAATAAATTCCTGAAGTGCATATGTTTGTTTTCATTTTGTATAATTTTATGATAGATACTTATTTCAAAAAGTGAAAATTCAAGAGTATAAAATATAAATCTTGTTTCATAATTATTTTTTATTTCCAAATTTCTTATGATTTAGAGTTTCAGGTAGTAAAATTTGTTTGTGAAATTGCCATTTTTATTGAGTGTTCATTTAAATCGTTTATTGAAGGGTTTATCCATATATCTAAAGTTCCTGAGGATAAACCTGAATTAACATCAAACTGCTGAATGTGACATTGTAAGAAGGTCAGAAAAAAGATTTGGGTGATTCTTGGTTTAAATGTATCAGCCATATTAAGAAGGGTAGATATCCCCATCTAATTAATCAACACGTATTTTTATGTTAAGTTAGAAACCAAGAACAAATTCCTGAGTATTTTCTAAGGAGAAATAGGAAAATGTAAGTGTTTGTATCTGTGAACTGAATAGCTGTGTCTCTCCCCAAGTTCATATGTTGAAGCCCTAACCCCCTGTGTGAGTGTATGTGGACATGAGGCCTCTAAGGAAGTAATTAAGGTTAAATGAGGTCATAAGGGAGGGGCCCTGATTCAATAGGATTGGTGTCCTTATAAGAAGAGACTCCAGTGAGCTCACTCTCACCCTGTTTGAACTCAGAGGAAAGGCCATGTGAGGACTTAGCAAGAAGGTGGCCACGTCTGTAAGCCAGGAAAAGAGTCCTCAACACAAACCAAACCTTGCCGGAACCTTGATCTTGGACTTTCCAGCCTCAAGAACTGTGAGAAAATAAATTTCTGTTGTTTAAACCACCCACCTATGATATTCAGTTATGGGAGCCTGAGTCTGCTAATACAGACGTCCAAGGAACTTAATGACTTTGGGCTTTAAACTAGGCAGGAGTCAAACTCCAGAAGTATAGATTTTCTGGACCAAAGTGATACTTAAGTTCTTGGCAATGTCCTGATTCTGAGTAACCTGTCTCTTGGCCAAGCTATAAGGAGCAGAGCCAGCCTCTGAGAAGCAGAAGCTTGGCTGGGTTTCAGGGCTGGCCACAGCACGGTGGAGAATGAGAAGGGCAGTAATACTTTCCTGAAGCCAAAGCAGAGAATCATTCAGAATAACCAAGACACCCTGTGGAAGGTGGGTAGATCGCTCCTTAGTGAAGGGGTAAGGTCCAGGGACTAGTGCAGGCCAGAAGGGAAGAATTCCAGACCACAGGATTCCTCCAGAAGGACAGGTATATTGGACAACAGACAGCTGTGAGCTGCCCTCAGTGGATATACTGTTGGACAGAAGGAAAGAATGGCCTGATGGGGCAGCCCACAGATACCCCAGTCGAGTATGTGGTCGAGAATGTATAGAATGAAGGATTTCGGGACCAGCCACCAGAGGCGCTCATGAAGGTGGTGATGGAGGTGAGGCATTATGTTAGCTCTTTGTCTGTACAAATATCTGTATTGAGAAATCTGTGTCTTTTTAATATGGTCCAGGTGGCTTCTGTATTTCAGTGTATTCCTTGTGTAATAAATAACCTGTCTGTTCTATATACATATAGAATATATAAATTACTTGCCTTTTCTTTTTTTTTTTTTTGGCTGTGCCACATGGCATGCAGGATCTCAGTTCCCTGACCAGGGATCGAACCCGTACCCCCCGCATTGGAAGCGTGGGGTCTTAACCACTGGACCACCAGGGAAGTCCCTACTTGCCTTTCAATACACGTATAGATGGTACACCGCTCAGGTCAAGGACACAAGCATGCATTTCTTTTTCCTCTAGCGGTGATGGGTTGTTATTGCACTGGTTGAACCTATGGCATTTCTCCTGTGGTTTGGCACCATTAGTACTAGGCTCTCACCTACTGGAGGTGGGGGAGGTAGGGGTGGAGCTGCTATTCAATTCAGTTTAAAAAATCTTATTTTCATAGACTAAACTGCAACTGTGTTTTTCAACACTTCATGCTTAGCAGGTGGCTGCCATGGAACTGATAAAATGTTAGAATGAATAACAGGTTCTGCCTCAGTATTACCTGGAGTGCTTTTCAAAAATGTGGATATCTGGGTCCCACACCAGACTTGTGTACAGCAGCTGCTCTAGAACTTCTGCATTCGAGGGGCAAGTGGTCAGGGACCTGGTTAGGAGATGAGGGCGAGGGAGGGATGAACCTATAAAAATGGTCTTTAAGCTGAGTTTACATAGTGTGCACACTCTTTTTTGCATAGATTCTGCTTCATTTTAATAGAAAAATTTTCTAACGTTTCATATTCAAAGTGCATGTAAGATTTGTATTTTTAATTAATTATTACTATTTTATTTGGGGAGATATCAGAAAGCTGATGTGGATAATGGGAGTAAAGACTCCATTCCAAACCAACTCTAGACACTGCCACCCTCTTAATTGGACTTCCTGGCATCAGGACCCAGGAATCTGATTTCCAACAATTCCCCAGGTGATCCTCATGTTTATTATGCTTGCTAATGGGACAAAACACATTTTAAGAAACACAGCACTTTTATATAACATCTGATCAGTGGAGACGGTAGTAAAAACGAACTTATAAAAATCTTTCTGCTTACACCATCAAGAAAGCTATTAGGGCTTCCCTGGTGGCGCAGTGGTTGAGAGTCCGCCTGCTGATGCAGGGGACACGGGTTCGTGCCCAGGTCCGGGAAGATCCCACATGCCGCGGAGCGGCTGGGCCCGTGAGCCATGGCCGCTGAGCCTGTGCGTCCAGAGCCTGTGCTCCGCAACGGGAAAGGCCGCAGCAGTGAGAGGCCCGCGTACCGCAAAAAAAAAAAAAAAAAAAAGAAAGCTATTAGAGTTTTCAGGCATAAATTCAACTACAGCTGCCTATAAACCATAAAAGGAAAAAAAGTCGCTGCTCATCCCTAGATAGCGGATCTAATTACTTTCTTGTAAGAGTTTGCTTGACAGGTCAGCACAGGATTGTCCTTACAAGGCTCAATGTCACCTCTGCTTTGTGTCTGTCTTCCAGAGTTTTTCACTAGGGATGTGTACTTGTTATTTTCACTTTTTTGTTGTCTGGCAGTATTTAAAGACAGTTTGTGACTGATGTCTTTCATTTACTTTTCCCTAAAACTGTGTTCTAAGCAAAAATATGGTTTATCCCCTCCTGCCCCTTTCTTTGTTATGCTGTTTTCTTTAGGTCATAAGGGCATTCTGTATATTCATATCAGCATTTCCACAACACAAAGCGTAGTTGACAGTCTCCTCTTAGCTTAACATTATAGTCCTGTGCCATGCAGGTGAGAAGTCAAAAGGGGGATAGAAGAGAAGGATTTTATTTTTTCCCTTCGGTGATTCAATAAGACAGTATCTGTAACAACCACCTCGGTCAAATAACCCATTCTCTAATCTCCAAAATATACAGGCAGTTCATGTAGCTCAATATAAAAAAAACAAACCCAATCCAAAAATGGGCGGAAGACCTAGATAGACATTTCTTCAAAGAAGATATACAGACTGCCAACAAACACATGAAAGGATGCTCAACATCACTAATTATTAGAGAAATGCAAGTCAATACCTCAATGAGGTATCACCTCACTCCAGTTAGAATGGCCATCATCAAAAAATCTACAAACAATAAATGCCGGAGAGGGTGTGGAGAAAAGGGAACCCTCTTGCACTGTTGGTGGGAATGTAAATTGACACAGCCACTATGGAGAACAGTATAGAGGTTCCTTAAAAAACTAAAAACAGAACTACCATTCGACCCAGCAGTCCCACTACTGGGCATATACCCTGAGAAAACCATAATTCAAAAAGAGTCATGTACCACAATGTTCATTGCAGCTCTGTTTACAATAGCCAGGGCATGGAAGCAACCTAAGTGTCCATCGACAGATGAATGGATAAAGAAGATGGGGCACATTTATACAATGGAATATTACTCAGCCATAAAAAGAAATGAAACTGAGTTATTTGTAGTGAGGTGGATAGACCTAGAGTCTGTCATACATAGTGAAGTAAGTCAGAAAGAGAAAAACAAATACCGTATGCTAACACATATATATGGAATTTTTAAAAAAATGGTTCTGATGAACCTAGGGGCAGGATGGGAATAAAGACGCAGACGTAGAGAATGGACTTGAGGACACAGGGAGGGGGAAGGGGAAGCTGGGACAAAGTGAGAGAGTAGCACTGACATATAGACAATACCAAATGTAAAATAGATAGCTAGTGGGAAGCAGTCGCATAGCACAGGGAGATCAGCTCGGTGCTTTGTGACCACCTAGAAGGCTGGGATAGAGAGGGTGGGAGGGAGGCTTAAGAGGGAGTGGATATGGGGATGTATGTATGCATATAGCTGATTCACTTTGTTATACAGCAGAAACTAACACAACACTGTAAAGCAATTATACTCCAATAAAGATGTAAAGAAAACAAAAAACAAAATACCAAGTAACCCATTCTCAAAGTGAACAACATTTGTAGTAGCTTCTTGAAAAATCAAGCCTGCGGGTACAACAGAGCACTTAACTTCAGAGAAGTGACGTAAACACCAGCCTGAACAAATGCTGTGCCACTTCTGCTCAGCTTACATTAAAAGCAATGCCTTTTCTAAGATTAAAGTCTTTTACACAAAAGCCTTTTGTATCATAAATGGAAGGGAAAAGGATGTATTAAAAAATTACTTTAAAATTCTCAAGGATAAAGAGTAAATTCATAATTAAAAAGTTTTCACAAGTTCCCAGTTTTGAAAAGGCAGAATTCAAAACAAAAATGTCCCAAAAATGCCATTTTGCAGTCTTGATTTTGCGACATATCAATCTATTCTGGGTTGTTTGTTCGAATGCACATGGCCCCAGCCTTTCCTGTGAGAGTCAAACTTGCCACCTCTAGGCTCATGCAGGCCAGCATGGACCCCAGTGTTGTATCTGGAACCGCATATCAGGTTTGTCAGTTCCACTCCCATTGCCTAGGTTTTGGCTTGAAGAGGTTTGTGTGCTGTTCAGCTTGAAGATACTGAGAATCTACCTGTTACTCGGAGAAATATTTAAGACAGTTTATTAACATTGACCGCTTAGGATGAAATTGTTCGGCTTACTGAATAATTTTTTTTTAATTTGCCAAGTTGTCCATTTTCATATAGTTAAGCACAATCCATCACCTTCATTCCATTTGCCTTACACACAGAGTAGCTTCAAGCCAATAAATATCAATGTGGTCCAGTGAGATATTTGTTTGTTCAGCTATATATGTCAAATCATGAGCAATCTTAAAACCGCTGGGACCTTCTAACCTTAAGTGATATTTCTTCCTCCAGTAGATGCAGTTTGAGTATTTAGACCTCGACATTTTGGCAGTCCTGATGAAAAGCTATCCCTGATGAAAAGCCACTTGGTAGCAATGAAAAAGTAATTTCTTACCCTGATGAACTTGATAGTTTAAAACTAGGGGCAATATGTTAGAGGTTGTTTTAAAAGAAAAAAATAAGCAAGGCTACATACATCTGGAAGCAGCATTTCTGTTGGTGGACTATAGTTTCTACATCCTGTATTCATTTCATTAGAATCTTTTTATTAATGATTTCTCTACTACTTCTGACATATCCTTAAACCTTCCCAGTGTTTTAATCAAGGATATGTTGGTTCTGGCATTTGGTCACAACAACCTTCCTGTGCTTTAACGCAAATGCTAATGAAATGCATGTCAGCCTGTACAGAATGAAAGGAATGGAGTATATAAATCCCCATAGTACAGAGTCATTATTCCTTTCTCTTTTTTCATAAAATCAGAATTGTCTAAACAGCAATGGGTCAAAGAGTGGAAATTTGAATACTTTATAGCGCTAGGGACCTAGGCGGCCTGGAGGTGTTTCAAATCTACTTTAACTATGTTTCTGACAAGTGGTCCCTAAGTGTAGATTAAGGATTTCTCCTAATGCTGCACTTTCTTTGCCAATGCTTACTTTACATAGCTGCAATGACGGAGCTAAATGTTTCCAACATGTATTAAATTAATTTTTAGTGAAAAACCCGAAGGCAAATGAGAATTTATAGCCTTGCGTTTAAGAAGAAAGAATTATGAGTGAATGAGATATTTTTCTGTGTTGGAAAGAAGTTTTGAGGTTCAACATTTTAGTGAACCTATTGTTAGTTTTAGAGTCAGCTATTTACAAGTCACAATGCTGGGCACTATTGATGAAATGAACCAAAAGGCATTTATCTTGGTGCCCAAGAGAGGTAGAGATACAATATACCTGTATAGGTGTACAATTATATACCTATAGTAGACCGTTCATATTTACCACTGGTAGATAGCAGAGTGGGTTGGTTAAAGGTGCAAGCTGTAGAGTAATATGGCCTTGGTTCAAACCCTGCATCTGCAATTCATATTTTTTGCCTTCGTTTGCTTAGTTTTTTTTAATCTGTAAATTGGGTATTTCAGTAGCCCCTACCATACAAATTGCTGTGAGAATTAATGATTACAATACATATAAAGTGCATGGAACAGTCCTTGGCAAATGCTAAACACTGAATAAAGATGAGAAACTTTTTATATTCACTAAGGGATATATCTGTTCCATGATTTAAGGATATTACTACAGCATATAGTTTTCCCCACAATTGTATTTGACCTTTTCTAGTGAACAGAGCTGCTGGGGCACAAGCTGGGCTTACAGCTAGTTCGGAGACTCCTTCCAGTATGTCCTCCCCACAGTGGGTAATTCAATCAGTGCCATAAATAATGCATGTCATGGTCGTTTAGAACCACTCACAAACAGTCAAAATAGGAAATGTTAAATTCAAAGACCTGCTGTTAAATTTACATACATACATGCACACACACACACACACACATTCATATGCATGTCATACATTGTAGAGATATTACCAAAGGCTTTGGAAGCCCAGATAAAAACAAATTAATTTCTGCTTCATGCATCATGAATAGATTTATGGAGAAAGTAGCATTTGACTTGAGTCTTGAAGCAAGAGTAGGATTTTGATAGGCTGAGAAGGTGAGGGAGGGAGTTGCAGGCAGAGGAAGTAGAAGGTGTACAGATGAACAGTTTACAGCACAGGTGGAGAGTGGTGAGTGGTCCAGTGACTTGTGCATGAGACGTGGAGATATTTACTAAGTGATAAGGTCAAGGAATAGGTTAGAGACATTATGTAAAAGTCCTTGATATTAGAAGGTTGAACTTAATTTAAGAACCAGTAAGGTGGGATGGTTGAAGTTTCTGTGGAGGAGATTACTATGGTTGTTTCTTTGTTTCCATTGTGAGAGATGGATGGAAAGAGGGTCTTGGTCATCATTTCCATTATGTGGTTAAAGTTGGGCCAAGACAGAAGACTGCAGAGCAGATTGAGAGGGGTGATAGTTCACTGACAGAACTCTTATACGTGGTAGTTAATTGAGAGTGAAAGAGAGCCCACGAGAGAATAACAATGAACTGATACAAGAAACACAGGTAAATAGCACTCAGGCATTTAGTGATAGTCCCACCTTTATTGTCACATGGGCTCCATCTTGTTTGGGTAAACAGGAAAATGGGCATTGGAGTCTATATCCATTGTGTGTGTGTGTGTTTTCAAAACCATTTTGCAGTAGGGTAACAAAGAAGGAAAATCTCACAGTTCCCCTGACCTGCACACCCTGGTAAATCCTGTGTAGTGGCATTGCCTTGGGCACAGCTGAGTGTCAGAGAAGTTGGCTCACCACAAATGAAGCTGAGCCTTACCACTGGCTGACCTAAGTGTTGGGTGCATGGTGCCCACGGTGGTTCATATCACAACTTTTTTTTTTTTTGGAAGATGGCAGGAGAATCAAACAGTAAATAGGGGGAAATGCCCATATGTATTCTGGGATACTGAGTTATTTTTTAAAGTTCAAGCATGATTTCCACCAAAATCAAGTAACAGGAACTATTTTCCACAGAAAATAAAGGAAAAGGCAAAACTGACATCATTCTTAGGTTTATTAACAAAATCTGAAATGGCAACAGAGGGTCAGGAAACTATAAACTCTAAGCAGGAAGTAACCCTGGTCAGGAGCAGAATGAATGAATTAGGTGGAAGGGAAATGTGGAGGAAGATGGGCTATGTAGTTCTGCTTGCATGCCCTGGAGACAATAACATGCTTATATTTAACTTTGCTTTGCTGTCTATATACATTCTGCTCACTGGTTCAGCCTCCCTTATTTCGTGCTATATAAATGTAGTATTTAAGCTACAGTTGTTGCCTTACATAGAGTTATTTAAAGTTAAAAAGCTTCAGAGAAAGTTCTGAAACTCTGAAGTTGTAGATGTTTCCTGTGCATAATATATGTGAGTACTCCATAAACACTGCATACAGCTGCACATTAAAAACAAAATGACTTTGGTGTAAACTATCATTACTTACCTATTTTATGGAAAGCCCCAGAAAATAATTCCCCTATATCCTAAAAGCAAATGTTATCACATGTTAATAGTAGCTAAAAGTATACTTTTAAACAATATTAGTAGTATCATGAGTAAGGTATCCATTTGCATAATCTCTGATATTAAAGATTTTTTTCCTAGAATATCCAATCAAATGTCTGATGAATAAAACTTCAGACAGTATTCTGAGGTAATAGGTAATAAATTATTTTGCTACCTGGGTTGCACTTAGGGTGAAGATAGCCTTGTGAACTTGATCATTGCCAGCTCCCCCATGATTTAAAACATCACTGTGCAGATATATCCAGCCCAGAACTTTCTGGGGATTCTGATGTATATATATCACCAGCATTTGGAGCAGCTCTGTGTTGAGGCCCCGTCCCAAAGGCAACACTGAATTCAACATCCCACTCCCCACTCCCACTGCCAGGGTACCCTTACCCCAGTGTTGGGAACCCCAGCCGCTGCCTTGTCCAGACCTGAAGTCTTCCTGTCGTTCTTGACTTCACTCTTCTCACCAGTTCTTGTCGTGTTACCGTCTTGAACAATTGTACTTTTTTTTTTTTTTTTGCGGTACGCGGGCCTCTCACTGTTGTGGCCTCTCCCGTTGCGGAGCACAGGCTCCGGACGCGCAGGCTCAGCGGCCATGGCTCACGGGCCCAGCCGCTCCGCGGCACGTGGGATCCTCCCGGACCGGGGCTCGAGCCCGTGTCCCCTGCATTGGCAGGCGGACTCCCGACCACTGCGCCACCAGGGAAGCCCAACAATTGTACTTTTTAATCTTTCTCTAATGTAACAACTTTTCTACATACTTTCTGTCTTCATGTCTTCCCTGTTGCCCTCCCTCCTGGATAACTCATGTACCCTCCTAGGTTATTATTATTCTTCTCTTCCTGCCCCTCCAGACTTTTCTCCCTAGAACAAAATACTCTTTTGCAGGTGAGGCACATCCTTTGTGCTTCAGCAGGAATTCCATGAATTGTGGGCTGTTCATGTTTTCAACTTTTTAGCTTATCCAAATAGCCCTTCTGCACTGAGTTTCAGCCGTATCTAAATACTTCCAGGTTCCAGTGACCTGATCCCCTCGTCCAGGCCTTTTCACACACTCCTGCTTCCCACATTCCTTACCTGCATTATCCCTGCCAGGCCTTTGGGTCTCAGTTGATGCACTTCTTCACAGAAGCCATGCCTGGCCCCCAAGACTGATATAGGTGTTCCCCCACCTATGCAAATGTATTGGTATATGTGTTGGGGAAAAGAGTCAGGAAAAAAGTGTTCATTGATGAATATAAAATCATTACAAGCACTGAACAAACAGCATGCTCTCTCCTAAAGGCAGAATCTGAATGTTTGTTTCCTACATGAATAAAAGCAAAATTAATTCCCTTTTTAGATTTATCTGAATAAGATTTTTAGAAGACCAATTTTGCAGGTTTTCCATTTGTCTGGTTTTCAGCCTACATAGTCATTTCTAGCTGGTAATCTGCAGATTGCTTTCTTGTTGTGCTTTGGGAATGTAGTTCTGATGGGCCCACTGAGAGAGATCAGTGCTTTGAATTGATCCCAGAGCATTTGTCTCCTGTGAATAAGTAATTTAGAGTTGGGAGCATACTTCACACAGCCAAAGTTAAGAGACATCTTATTTCACCAAAAAATAGGTCATTTGACTCAGGAGACTCTGAGAGTGTATTTAAGGTAATTACGTGGAGCAGGTGGTCTTCACAGCTAGTGCTGACTTTGATGAAAGAGAGATCATAGTCTGAAAATAGCCCATGTCGTGTTGAGTTCTGGAGGGAAAAAAGGAAAAATTTAATAACTGGCTTTGAAGTGAATACCAATATTCTGTCATCCCTCACTTATTTTCCATGGCAGGTTAAAGATACTATTACTATTTTAACCTTGTTTCTGTAGGAAAATTGAGAGCACTGCTCTTTTCCCATTTCCTTAATTTCTTCCTTAAAAACTTGTCCCAATTATAGCTTTTGGATTTAGCATGAATCTATTTGTTTTTGCTCACAGATTTCTTTTTCCAAACTAAAGGCTATGATTGAATAGAAAAAAAATGCAAAAATAAAGCTAGCAGGGTATCAGTTATTTAGCCTTTGCAGCCAATTCCAGCTTTGAAAATGCCCAGGCAATTTCTGTAGCCGTCAGTGGAATTGATTATAGATGCCTGTGGATCATATAAAGATTTGTTTAAATTTGGGGGCAGTACCTTGATGAAAATATATCTTTGAAATGGAAATATGGGAAGAATTAATTCTTTATTTTACAAATTATTTTATTTTAAAAATAATATTCTTCTAAAAGTAATAAATACAAGATTTTGAAAGTAATGTTATATTACTTGGTTTCTGTCTCTCTGTCTCTGTCTCTATCTCTCTACATATATATAGTCTATGTGACAGACATAAAATGTCAGTTTTTTATATGTATTAGTTTCCTTTGACTGCTGTAACAAATCTCCACAAACCAGGTGGCTTAAAACAGCCGGAATGTATTATCTCACAGTTTGGAGGCCAGAAGTTAGAAACTAGTATCACTAGGCTGAAATCATTGTTGGCAGGGTTGCACTCCCTCTGTAGGCTCTAGAGGGGAATATGTTACTTGCCTCTTCCAGTCTGAATCTCTTCAATACCAATGTCTTCTCATTTCTCTCCGCTCTATCCTCACGTCATCTTCTCCCCTGTGTGCATGCACATGTGTGTCTAATCTCCTAGTGCCTCCTTGTTTTAAGGATACATGTGATTTCATTAGGGCCCATCCAGATAATCCAGGATGATCCTTAATACCCAAGGATCTGCAAAGACCTTCTTTTGCCAAATTAGATAACATTCAGATGTTCCAGGGCTTGGATCTCTTTGGGGGGGGGGTGGTGGCATTTTTTAGCCTAAGACACTGTTAAATACACGTTCCCACTTTCTTCCCTCCTAATAGAATCCTGATTTTGTTCAAGGTTCAATATTCTTGTAAGATATTGTCATTGACTTATGATGAATCTAAACCACATATGGCAGTCTCTCTCTACCTGCTGTGTGGCTGTGGATGCCCCTGTAATCCAGTTCTGGCTAGTGAGATGTAAAAAAATAAAAAATCAGTCTGGGTGTTAGTTTTCAGAAGGGGGTTTCAGTAAAGAATCTAAATGGAACAGGCATGACTAACACTATTTCTGGTCCCATTTTCTACCTTGAAATCAGATATGATTCCCTGTTACTAAGGTAAAATTTGTCATCATGAGGCAAAAAGCCTTTAAGGGGAAAATAAGCAACAAAGCTAAAGATGGGAGAACTGAAAGAAGGTCATTATTCAGCAGCTGAAATAATGCCAACAAGTTCCCATTCCAGACTTCTTGCTATCTAAAAATGTAAAATAAAAAAATAAGTTAAATTAACCAATATATGTTTAAACCAGTTAGTCAGATTTTCAGTTACTGCAGCCAAAAGCATTCCTAACTGATACACTCTAAAATATTTAGAAAATACTGAAGGGCAGAAAAAAGGAAAAAGAAATCACTATTAATATCAGCACCCAGGAATTATCAGTGTTAACATTTTGTAGTATATTCTTCCAGCCATACAAAAGGGGTCTTGCAGAACTGTTTCAGAAATTGTTCTTTTTAGTCTAATTATGTTAAGACCATTTTCTCATGTCGTTAAATACTAATTTGCAAAACTAATATCTTCATGACGGTCCATCATTTTGATAAACCATAATTAAATAATCTTTATAGAACTTCTATTTAAAAATTAAGAATTGAATATTTTTAGTACTTTCCTTTCCAGTCTATTTCCCACATACCCTCAAAAGAATGTTTCAAGATTTGTTTTTCACTGTTGTTGTTGTTTAGTGTTTCTTTGTTTAGCAATAAAATGAACATGAACAGCAAAATGGAAAAAAAAAGTGCTAAGTTGTGTGAGCGAGGGCCTCTGAGCCATAAGAAAATTATATTTTTGTTTTCACAGTATTCCATCTCCCCCTTGAGAAATATGACAGAAAGTTCTGGGAGGATAAAATCTAGTTAGGGTTGACTGAGGGAGTGATTATATTGGTAAGGAGATTCTCTTAATTATGTTTGTTAGGAATCTTATAATTTGTTTTACTATTTTATTTTAGTAATACATTCTCAAAACAGCTTTTATGTAAAATAGCTTTTATGTAAAAGGTAACAGTATAATTGTGATATAACAAGCCTTAAAATATAAAATCAATATGCAATATAGATGCAAAATAAAAACAAAATATTTCCTCTTACAGTCAGAAAATGAATCCATTGAAAATATGAATCTAACAACTTATTCTCTGTCACAAAATTTGTAGGAGGAAACTGAGCCAGTAGCTTCCAGAAAACAAACAAACTTTGTTTCTTTCTTGTTTCTGGAAATAAGTACCCCATAAGGGCACAATGAGTAAGAGAATCTCGTTCTAGCAAATGCTGACTCTCCATGGAAGTATTCCCGACTGTGGAAAACCATAAGTGGTGAGGGAAAGTGTTGAAGGGTTTCTGGATAAAGCAATGATTCATGTAAAGAAAATCTAATACTGTTCCTTCTCATTAAGACCAAGTTACCAAATGCTTAGTTTCAATGTAGGAGTTTGTGATGATGTTTTCATAAATTTGTAATTCCCCTTGTGTTTCCGTTTGTAATTCCATATAGACACGGGTGGAGGGGTGATAGTGAAAAGAAATAGTAGGTTTCCATAGCAACAGAACAGAAAATCCATAACATCGAGGTGATGTGATATAAACCATTTCTTCCTCCAAGGTGCAGGGTGGAAATACAATAAACATGGCAGAGTTATCACCCAAGTGCAGACACGCTGTGTAGTTCAGAAGGCATTCGATGTAATTGAGAGTTGACTGTAATTCAGTTCCTCAGGTCATGTCATTCCTGTTGCTCTTCTCTCCTCCCCCTAGTATGTAATTTAAGGTAAAATTTCCTTGGCCCACAGTGTGAGTGATAACCACTTAGCAACACAAGTGACAGAAAGGAAAGAGAGGGCAGTCTTTTGCTCAGTTAAATAATTTTACCAATTATTTGGTGCATTTTACATTTTGATTTGTGGTTCAATCGGTTCATCTCAAAAATATTCATCACTAAAGCACAGTTTTTGCTGGGCACTCATCTAAATTGATATAAAAATTGTGTGTTATGTATTAGCAGCCCAGATCATATCCACAGGAGTTGAAAGAAAAAAAGTCTAAACAACAAACTGTGAGTTGTGTTGGCAGTTACATGGTAATCACCATATTATCTTTTGTTGTCCTCACTTGCAAGTTTAGTAATTCAGTTTAAACTTGTTATCACTAAAATGTCAAGGCTTATAAAAAGAAACGAAATTGAGTTATTTGTAGTGAGGTGGATGGACCTAGAGCCTGTCATACAGAGTGAAGTAAGTCAGAAAGAGAAAAACAAATGCCGTACGCTAACGCATATATATGGAATCTAAAAAAAAATGATTCTGATGCCCCTAGGGGCAGGACAGGAATAAAGACGCAGACATAGAGAATGGACTTGAGGACACGGAGAGGAGGAAGGGTAAGCTGGGACAAAGTGAGAGAGTGGCATGGACATATATACACTGCCAAATGTAAAATAGATAGCTAGTGGGAAGCAGCTGCATAGCACAGGGAGATCAGCTCGGTGCTTTGTGACCACCTAGAGGAGTAGGATGGGGGGGTGGGAGGGAGGAGATATGGGGATATATGTATATGTACAGCTGATTCACTTTGTTATAAAGCAGAAACTAACACACTATTGTAAAGCAGTTATACTCCAATAAAGATGTTTAAATAAATAAATAAATAAGTTCAAGGAACTAAAGGAAAAAACAAAAAAAGATGTCAAGGCTTTCATTGGCCAGCGGCTGCAATTCATCTATTTCAAAATTTCTTCTCTGAAGAGTGATGAAAATAAGTCACAAAGAAAAGGTATGATTACAGATAAAGTAATTAATAGCATCTGGTTTGGGGACACAGTGACTTCTGAAAATGGTGTGTGGCGATAATATAGTATTTTTAACAATCTCAGAGGGTGGGGTGATATTGATCTACTCATCCACACTCTTCCAAAGCATAGCGAACGTGATGGCTCTCGTTTCAGTTCAGTGAAGGTTTGTGTGAATTCTAAGTCAAGAAAGGGAAATTGAATTTTAAGCCTAAATAAAACACACTCTTGCCAACCATCGTCAATCATGTTATTCTTTAGAGTTAGACCCTTGAGGAATCTACACTCAGCACCAGTCCTTTCTTTCCTGGCCTCTTGATGTTTCCACTTCCTTCTCTTCAGCTTTCATGCACTTCATATCTTGCAAATCATGAACATTTTTGGTTCACTCCATTTTCTTCTTTAGTTACTATGCTTTTCTTCTACTAAAAATGTCTTTGATTGATACCTTTATTGAAAAGTTCTTAATGCTCATACTCT
Organism: Delphinapterus leucas; assembly: GCF_059928025.1. Taxonomy (NCBI): domain Eukaryota; kingdom Metazoa; phylum Chordata; class Mammalia; order Artiodactyla; family Monodontidae; genus Delphinapterus; species Delphinapterus leucas. The sequence continues at coordinate 14,903,060 of NC_143130.1, read as the reverse complement.
GCCTTTCTAGGCTTATTAAAAATCAACCTACTAAAGTCATGCCCAGCACCTTCACAAATCTAAGGGCAGATGACAGACCTTCATTCTCCTTGACCTTTTAGTGGCATTAGGCTTTGCTGGTCATCAGTTCCTGATGAAATATTGTCTCCCCTTGGATTCTATTAAGTAACAATAGCTTGGTGGGTTTTTTTTCTAGTTGAAGTATGGTTGATTTACAATGTATTAGTTTCAGGTGTACCACAAAGTGATTCAGATATATATTCTTTTTCTTTTTTAACCAACCTTTCTAACAGATCCTTGTGTGTCTCATTTTATTGCTGCTCCTTCTGCCATTTTGTGTACATAGCATGCCCCAAACTGTGACTCAGCTTCTCATCTTTTACTTTCGTATTTCAAAAGCTTTTCATCTTCCATACACCCAGATCTGCACTCTACATCCTATATTGTTATTCCACCTAAATGTCGTCCTACATCTGTTTGTTATCTTGATTTGGATAACTCAGTGTTTCCTAAAATGCAGTACATTTGGATGAGTATCATCACATCTCTGAAAGTAATTGAACACGCCTCCCTAACTTTCCTATTTATCTTTGTAACACAGCCCTTATCCCAAGATACAATCATTACTTATTCCTATTCTCCTTTAATCCATAAATCGAATCACTCTTTTATGCTTATTAAATGGGTTGTGCATCTGTCCTGTTCCACTGCCATCAATGGAAGTTTTCTGGATATATTTTGAAGGTATTACTGATAATACTTGCTCATGAATTGGGTAAGGGGTATGAGAAAAAGAGAAAGTCTAAGGTGACATCAAGGGTTTTAGCTTGCACAACTGAATGAATGGCAGTGTTATTTATTATGGTGTAGAACATGGGAAGAGCAGGATTGAGGGGTGGGGGGGGAGTCCATTTTCAGCCTGCTAAGTTTGAGATTCCTAGAAAACATTCAAATGGAGATGTCAAAAAAACTTTTAAGATTTCTGAGTCCACTATTTAGGGGAGAAGTGGGGATTGGAGTTTTAAATTTAGGAGTAATCAGTTTCTAAAGACACAGGACAAGTTGAGAGTGCCTAGGGATTGAGTGTAGGTAAACAGAGAAGGGTCCTAGACTCAGCCCTGGAGCACACCGGTATCTACAAGGTAAGAAGGAGGGAGAATGCTTTCAAAAGACAGAGAAACAGCAATCGGCAAGGTAGGAAGAAAACCAAGAGTGTAGTGTCACTGAAGACATTTGAAAATAGGTTTCAGGAAGAGCATAATCAACTGTGTGGAATGCTCCTGAGAATCTGAGTAAGGTGAGGGCTGAAAAGTCACAGTCAGGGCCAGGTTATCTACTACCTACAGGTGCCTCTGGCTCATCATACTTGTAGGAGCTCACAGAATGTTTTCATTTTAATTTCTTTGAAAATCAGAAATAAAAAATGAACATAATAACAATGAATCCAGCCTGTATTATATTTGTCTTTATAGCAATGCACATAAATTATAATTTTTAATACTTTTTATGAAAAAAGGTCCCTCAAAGGTCTTACTGTGGCCCTGCTGAGCATTGGATGGGCAGTGTGGGATTCCCTGCTCACCTTGGTAAGAACAGCTTGGAAGGAGTCCTGGGAACAGAAACCTGATAGGTGTGGGTTCAGGGGAGAGTTGGAGGGGGAATGGAATGTGGTGACAGGAGACTGCATTTTTAACAAATCTGTAAATGAATTCTGTACGGAAGTGCTGAAAAACAGGATCCTAGCTGTAAAAGAAGTGGAGCCAAAGGAAGTTTTTGTTTTATTTTGTGTGAAGTGAAGCCAAGGGAGGTGTGTGTGTGTGCGTCTGTCTGTGTGTGTTTGGGGAAACTAGGAAGACATATCTTTTAGGAGATACAATTGGAGAAGCAGAGTCCTTCAGAGTAGAGGGTCGTGGGAAGGGTACCCAGAGGGAGGAGCCAGCCTTAGATTGGAGGCCGTTCTTCCCGTGGCTTCTGTTTCAACAGTGAAATAAAAAATAAAATCATCAGCTGAAAGTGAGGAGGTCTTGGAGTGTGGGGGAGGTTTGAGGAGAGAACAAACTACACATCGTCACTTTTATATTGAGAGAATGGATTGTCTAGGGAAATGTGAGAAGATTGCTGAGGGAGAGAGAATGTAAGAAAATTGAAAATGTTAACGACCGTATTTATCTCTGGGTAGTAGAGTCAAATTTGATTTTTATTTTACTTTTTATTGGGTTGGCCAAAAATTTCATTTGGGTTGTTCCATAACATCTTACGGAAAAACCCAAACGAACTTTTTGGCCAACCCAATATAATTTTTGTTTTCAAACTTTTTACATGGAAGTACTTTTGGTGCTTTATAAAGCTATTAAAAATAACTTTTAATAACCCCAACAGTCTTCCTGTCCTTTATATATTGCCTTGGTTCTTATTTTCTACAGGAATTTTTCCTGGACCAAATCCAGCTCCTTGTTAAAATTCCACTAAGACTTAATAATCTCCAGTGTGTGATGGTATTCTTTTATATATATTGTTACGTTATTTTAACTGCTTTCTGTATGAATATATTGTTTTCCTAATAAAATTACGAAATCTTTACTGCCAGCAACTAGGTCCCATATAGGCCTTTCTTGGTTTGAATGCATCAGTGCACACAAATGTCGTAGATGCGGATCTTCTTTGTTGACACGTGGGTTTTCTCTCGCCTTCTGTGGCAGAGCCTGCTCTCTCCTTGCAGGCCATGTAATCCCCAACCTGTCCTGAACCAGATACATCCCTTCCTCCCAGCACCCTTCCAAACGCATCTCAGTTTTTATTGAGGCCATGAGCTCTCTACCTGCAGAACAGACCATGAGGAGGGTGGGCAAGGAGAGGGTGTGAGAGAACCCTGTCCCCTCACCTTCTTACCTCCATTCCTCACCTCCTCCCCCACGGTACTCCCTAACGTGTTCTAGTGTCCGTGGGTAGCAGGAAAGACAGAGGGCTTATTCTCCTGTGTCAGCATCCCTGCCTACGGCCACAGTGCTCGAATTTGCTCAGTGGTGTCCCTCAAGATGGTTCTTCGAGACAAATGGCTCCTCTCTGCCCCCTCACCAAGCTCCTTGCTGACCATGTGGAGGTGGACTCTGTGTGGAGCAAGGACTGGGCAGTGGTGGGATGGAGGTGGAGAGACAGCTTGGGAGTTTTATTTGGAGTTACTCCTACCTTCACGTTGGTGGCCCAGCGATGCTGACCTCCTTTTAGTCTTCAAAGGAACCATGCTCCTTAACATCTCAAGGCCGTGCATACCTGTTTCCTCTGTCTGGAACTCTCCGTCACCATTACGTCACCAACCCGTGCTTAATTCCTAAGCACCCTTCAACTCTTAGTCATTCAGGGCACTCACCTAACTGTCCACTATATACTATGCTAAATACTATATAGTAAATTCCATATAGCGTATGCTGTGTGCTACATGCTATATGCTATGTACTATGTTATGCATACTATATTCTATACACTATATACTGTGTACTATAAACTATATACTGCATACTGTATATTTTCTTCATAGCATAGTATTTATCACTACTCCTTAGTATATATTAATGTTTCTGGTTGTTCATTTAAATATTTTTCCCCAATAAAAAGATTTACTAGGCTAGAAACCATGTCTTTGTTGTTTCCCATTATATACCCAGTGCCTCCATAAATGCTTTTCAAAGGTTGAATAATGAACTGTGATCTTCAGGAAGAGATGAATTTTGAGATTTCTGAAAGGAAGATATATGGATTGATGGAAAATTGAAGAAGGGAATAATAGCTTGGGCAAACATGAAGGCAGAAATAAGCTTCTAACAAGTGACAAGTAAATTTCTGTTTGTTTGTTTGTTTTTTCGTTTTAATGAATCATAAGATTAAGTCTACCTTTATGAGACATTGTCCTCAGAACAGTGATTTGCAGTGGCCTTACTTCACTGTCACAGTCAAGGTTCTAAAACTGTTCTGGGAGAGTTATTATGCAAAGGTGACTTTCAAAAGTCTTCCTGATGAATAGATGCCAATGCAGAAAAAGATTTATTCAGTTTAGGTTGTTTTGAACGTTAGAGTTTATTCAGTTTATGGTATTTTGGCTTTTGTTGTTTGGATTCATATCCTCAGAATGAAAATTATTTCAAGATATGTACCTCTTAGAAGTAAGGAGGTACATATTTACCTAAAAGAAAATTTCACAAAACAATATGAACAAAAGAAGGAAAAAGGAAAATTCTACAAATTAATCTGGAAAATTACTCCTAAGGAAGTTATCTTTAATAATTCTTTTAGATTAACCTTTGTACTAGATTTTATAACAGTTCCAGGTACAAGTTAAATACTTTGCAGTTCTCTCTATCAGACTTCCTGGATTCCTATTTCCCTATATATCTTACTCAGACTTTGAAAGAAATCTTCAATACATATTTAGAAATTCCCTGAAGAAAAACTTCATCTTCCATTTGCTTCATCTATTTGCTCAAGGAATTTAATTCAGAATCTTGTATCATAATCAAAGGGAGGGCATAATTCAGGGAATAGACGAATCTCTTTAGGACAAAAGCTGATTGTTAAACAAGATGCTCTAGTAGATCTTTCTCTAAATGGACAGATTATGTCTTGTTACCAGTAACTACTGAATGGAAAATTAGTCAGTACTGCAGGTCAGCAGGTCAACATTAGCAGTGACTCTTCCTGGATCTTCCTGCTCTGCCCTTTTCACTCTACTATGGTATCTCTCAAGTTGTGTTTGTAGGGCTTAGCAATAGTCAGCAATTTAAAAAACATTGTATCCCTGCTCAAATAAGTATAGAGAGTACCACATACCAAAATTCCCTCTTGGAAATGTACGTTAGATTGAAAACTCTAAGGCATCCTATAATTTTTAGGAAATATTGTCCTAGGCTGAACTAATAAAGCATTAGGGGAAAAAAATCAAGGCACAGAAAACAGATATAATAGCAGTCTTAAGTTTCTCTCATCCTCTCTCCAATGCCCTGTGCACAGTAGATATTGAATAAATATTCAATATTAATGAGGGAAAGGTGAAAGATGGTAGTGGCAATTAGGAAGAAATTCTGTGCATGGTAGGTCAGGTAAAATCATATAGAAGCAAAAAAGGACTGATGCCAGTTCATCAGTATTTGAAAAGGATGGATAGAGGCTATTATCAATATTTAAACTGAAGGAAATCTCATCATCACCTCTTTCTAATAGAGTTTATGTCATTTGCTATCTTTCCAAATTCCCATTCATCCCCAATCTTCTAATTTTTTTGCCTTTTGCATTTGCCAAGTATATGACTTGCCCCAATTTTTGAAAATTTCTTATTTTATATTGTTATTTTAAAATCACCTTATTGAGGTACAATGGACATACAAAAGGCTGTAGATATTTAATGTATACTACTTGATCAGTTTGGAGATAAATATTCACCCATGAAACCATCACCACAATCAAATCTATAGAATAAATCCATCACCTCCCAAAGTTTCTTCCCACCTGATTGATTAATTTTTATATTGATTTTTCTTTTGTGGTAAGAGATTATCCTCCTAATAAAATTAGAAGTATACAGTACAGTATTTTTAACTATAAGGCCCTATGTTGTACAGTAGATCTCCAGAACACATTTTGGTTTTTTAGAATTATTCAATGCATAACAAGTTTGTGAAGGATGCAAAGTTTACATCACAAATGGATTTTAAAAAAGAAATAAAAATTACTTTTTTTAAAATGTTGTGATGCAATTAAGAGAAAGGTATATGGATTGAAGAATTCCTTTGTTTATGTATAAAATAAAGGATGAAAAAATCAGATCAGAACTGAGATCAACAAATGTCTTGATCATTTTTCTGAAGGAGAAAAAGAAAAACTTGAACCTTTTCTAATTGTGGGACAATGCATTGCCTAGTTTTAAAAAATGATAAGGAATCCCATCCATTATGATTTGAAATGCTGACCCATAACTCAGGGAGGTTTTATATTTACAGTTCTTTGATTTTGCAAAATAGAATATCACATTTTCCCAAATTTCTGCTTATACCATTTAACCTTAATATTATATTTTCACCCCCCTGTTTCCAGGATGTATTTAGCAATAGCTATTGAGTTTGGGGCTTTGTCTCAATGACATAATATGTCATCATTTTTTATAATGCATTATTTTTATGACACCATGTTGCTGTCTCCAATGGGTATTACTGTCATGTAGTGATTTTAAATGTTTCCATACAAATTGGCAACTTGAGCATATTAGATACTGTTACTCCTTGAGTAGAAAAGCAGCTTCTCTCTTAACTTGGTATATTAAATTGTGTTTCCAGTGATGCACTGAAAACATTAAAAACTCATTATAGCAGAATCTTTCTCCTTCTAGGGCATTCTGCTCTAGTGTTTGTAAGCTTAGCTCTAAAGAATTAGATCAGTTTGATTATTTTATCTGAGAAAACATGTTCTTGTCTAAAGGTTTCTCTTTTTTAATGATGATTGTAATCAGCAATTTTCTACTTTAAAATGGTCTTTCTAATATTTTGTTTCAGATGGAAGAGAATTATAAGATCATCTCAGTGGAGAATAGATGTATTTTAAGAATACCACCATAATTAGGAAATGACCCTTAGAGTAATAAATCTTTAGAATTGAAAAGACATTTAACTAGTCACTGTAAACCCAAAGCACAGAAAGTAAGCTCCCAGAGGGTAAGACCCTCTCTATCTTTTCAGTGCTATCTTCAGCCTCCCCAAACAACATCTGGCCTGAGTCAGCCCTCAGATTGATAAATACAGGAATAAATGAAATACGTAAAGCACAGTTCTCTATCCAAGGAGATGTAGTAAATGCTGAGTCTGATCTTTCCTTTCTTCAAAGGGAAATTAATATGACTAACAAAAGAAACAAGAAACAAAAAAATATGTATAAGCAACAAAAATATTCTCCATATCATGGGAGAGTTGAAAGGTGACAGGAAAGTTCAAAGGAATGCAAGACATCCGCCTGGTAGGGATGGAAATGGTTCAGGAAGAAGATAAAGCTGGAGAAGAAGGTGCGATTTTGACAGGGATAGTTCACTGGGGAAGCAGAAATAGAGATGAGAGCATGCAGAAAGGAACTAAAAAAAGGATGAAGGGTAAAGGCCTGACCTTGCCTATCCTGGGGAGAAAACTGGATCGATAAATTAGTGCTGGTTCAAAGAGGGCATTAAATGACAGACCATGCCACTTAGAGCTGTTTTATTATCACCTTTCACCATAAATTTGTTCTCTTTCCTGTGATCTTTATCATAAGTAGTAAGAAGGAATGCTCTCATTAGAAATTTTCTCTCTGTCTCACTGGTAGCATTTATATTGTAGACACGCCCTCTTTTGAAATCATCACCTCTTTGGATTTCTGTGATGCTCTTTCCCAGCTTCTTCCCTCTTTCTCTGGCCTCCTCCGGCTCTTTCCATGCTCACTCTCTCCATCATGAAGGGTGGCTTCAGCATCCCTGTCCTCTGGTCTGCCTTTGCATACTCATCACTGTGATATTCAGTCTCTTGTCCTGCCTCCACTCTGCTCCTCCAGGTGGCCAACCCCTGAGAACTTCATCATCTCCCCTCCTAAACCTTGCTCCCTATTTCATCAATCTTTCTATTTTTCATCCAGTTGTGCAGGATTTACATTTTAAAATTAACTTTGTTTTTTTTTTTCCCTTTTTGATCATCTCTACTCCTTTTTTTCCCCTCATAGACTCTGTTTGACCCATCCTTCCTTTCCATTCTCACTGCCAACAGTTAGGTCACCTCACACCTGGATTATTCTAATCACCTCTGGCTCCTCACTGGGATTCTTGTTTACCATTACTCCCTCAACAGGGAGTATAATTCTACCAAACTAAAGTATATTTTTATTACCCTCCCTTTTGCTTAGTTTCACAATAGAAATCAGCCAACATTTATAGAGAACACATTATATACTACACAGAGGAGTAGGCAGAGGGGGTTACAATAATAAATGCATTCCCTGATATACAGGGATATTCAGTTTAGTGTGGGTGACAGACTTGTAAACCTAAGTTACTCACAATGAAATAAGTAATAAAATGCCTTAAAATTCCTTCTATCATTTCCTATTACTTTGAGATAACCTTGTTTACTTTAACCTTGATGGTAAATTCTTCACGCCATTTTAAAATAAATTCATTACTCTATTACTTAAAAAACTGAATTGTTTTTTAATCTACACCAGCAACTACGGTTATGATGTTTTATAATTTGCAATATAAGTAAATCTTTTAATCCAGAGTTAGATTTTTGAAAACAATTGTCTTGAGATTCAGAGAAGATATACTTCACTTGGACTGTAGATGTTCTCCAAGCAAAATGTACATACTTATAAACTAACATTTGGTTTTGTTTAGTTCAAAAGCTAAACCAAAAATGTCAAAGTGAAATGTTTGTTTTGCCAATAAACGTTATAAAAAATTACACTGTACTCATTGCAGGGAAGAGATATTTACTCCATTTTTAAATTGGTTAAGAATGACCAAATATTGGTGCTCTCAGCTTAAAGTAGACTGTTAAAATTATAAGGTGTTTTATGTAAGCCCCATGGTAACCACAAAAATAATACATGTAGAAGATATATGAGAGAGAGAGGAAGGAAACAAAGCATACCATTACTAAATTACCAATGAAATACAAAGTAAAATAGCAAGAGAATAAAAGATGGACAAAAGAGCTACTACAAGACAGAAAACAAGTGACAAAATGACAATAGTAAGTCCTTCTTTATCAATAATTACTTTAAATATAAATGGGTTAAACTCCTCAATCAAAAGACTTAGAGTAGCTGAATGGATAAAAAAATATATATATCCAACCATCTGCTGTCACTTTAGATTTAAGGACACATACAGACTCAGAGTGAAGGTATGAAAAAACATATTGTATGCAAATGGTAACCAAAAGAGAACAGGGGTTGCTATACTTATATCACATAAAATAGACTTTAAGTCAAAAACTGTCACAAAAGACAAAATACATTATATTATGATAAAAGAGTTAATTCATCAGGAAGCTGTAACAGTTATATGTGCACCCAACATCAGAGCACCTACATATATAAAGCAAACATTGGCAAACTGAAGGGAGAAGTAGATGGGAATACAATAACAGTATGAGACTGCAATATTTTACTTTCAATAATGGAAACAACTTCCAGACAGAAATCAATAAGGAAAACTTAAACAACACTATAGGCCAAAGGAACCTAACATTTCATACAGAACATCCCACCCAGCAGCAGCAGAGTACACATTCTTCTCAAGTGCACATGGAACATTCTCTAGGAGTGATCATATATTAGGCCACAAAACAAGTCTTAATATATCTTAAAAGATTGAAATCATATCAAGCATATTTTCCAACCACAGTGGTATGAAATTAAAGATTAATAGCAAAGGAAAACTGGAAAATTCACAAATATGTGGAAATTAAACAACACACCCTTGAACAACCAATGGGTCAAACAAGAAACCAAAAGGATATTAGATGATATATTGAGACAAATCAAAAAACCACAATATACCAAAATTTATGTGATGCAGCAGAAGTACTAAGAGGGAATTTTATAGCCGTAAATGCCTACATTAAAAAAGAAGAAAGTTCTCAAGTAACCTAAGAGATGGTTTTTGAAAAGATTAGCAAAAATGACAAACCATTAGACTAACTAAGAAAAAAGAAATGACTCAAATAAAATCAGAAATGAAAGAGGAGACATTACAAGTTATATCACAGAAATATAAAGGATCACAAGAAATTACTGTGAACAATTATCCACCAACAAATTGGATAACCTAGAAGAAATGGATAAACCCCTAGAAACATAAAACCTAGAAAGACTGAATCCTTAAGAAGTAGAAAATCTGAGCACATCTGTAATTTGTAAGAAAATTGAATCAGTAATCAAAAAACTTCCGACAAGGAAAGCCCATGACCATATGGCTTAATGGCTGAAGTGTACCAAAGACTTAAGAATTAACACCAATCCTTCTCAATCTCTTCCAAAAAAATAGAAGAAGAGGGAGTACTTCCAAGCTTATTTTATGAGGCCAGCATTACTGTGATACCAAAGCCAAAGACATTACAAGAAAAGAAAACTACAGACCACTATCCCTGATAAACATAAATGCAAAAATTCTCAACAAAATACAAGCAAACCAAATTCAACAACACATTGAAAGGATCATTAAACCATTACCAAGTGGGATTTATCCATGGGATGGGATTGAAGGATGGTTCAACATATGAAAATCAGTTAATGTGATACACCATATTTCCTAGCAAGAGCAATTAGGCAAGAAAATGAAATAAAAGGTGTCCAAATTGGAAAGGAAGAAGTAAAATTATCTCTGTTTGAGGATGACATGATTTTATACTTTGAAAACCTTAAGGACCTCACACACCAGAAAAAACCTGTTAAAACTAATAAACGAGTTGAGTAATGTTGCAGAATATAAAGTCATTATGCAAAAATTAATTGTGTTTCTATACACTAACAACAAACTATCTGAGAAGAAAATCAGGGAAGAATCCCATTTACAACAGCATGAAAAGAGAAAAAATACATAGGAATGGATTTAATCAAAGAGATGAAAGACTTGCACACTGAAAACTACACAACATTGATGAAAGAAATTGAAGAAGATTGAAATAAATGGGAAAACATCATGTGTTCATGGGTTGGAAGACAATATTTTTTAAATGTCTATACTCCCCAAAGCAACCTACAAATTCAATGCAGTCTCTACCAAAATGCTAATTGCATTTTTCACAGAAATACAAAAAAAAAATCTTAAAATTCATATGAAGTCACAAAAGGTTCTGAGTAGTCAAAATAATCTTGATAAAAAACACAAAGATGGAGGTACCCCACTTCTTTTTCTTTCCTAAAGGTGTATTTTTTTTCAAAGTGGGGTTCTTTTTGTTTGTTTTGTTTTGTTTTGATGGTTTCTAGCCTTTTTTTTTTTAAGACTATTTATTTATTTTTAGCTGCATGGCATGTGGGATCTTAGTGCCCCAACCAGGGATTGAACCCATGCATTGGAAGGGCAGAGACTTAACCACTGGACCACTAGGGAAGTCCCAGTATTACACTTCCTAATTTCAAAATATATTACAACACAGTAATTAAAACAGTATGGTACTGGCATAAAGATAGACTGTATACCAACGGAATGGAACAGAAAGGCCAGAAATAAATCCATGAATATAATACGGTCAACTGATCTTCAACAAGGGTGCCAAGAATACACAATGGGGAAAGAATTGACTCTTCAACAAATGGTGTTGGGAAAAGTGAATATCCACATGCCAAAGAATGAAATCGAACCTTTATCTTACATCATACACAAAAATCAATTCAAAATGAATTAAAGACTTTAACATAAGACCTGAACCTGTAAAACTCCTAGAAGAACACATAGGGAGAAAGCTTTTTGACATTGAACTGGGCAATGATTTCTTGGATTTGACACCAAGAGCAAAGGTACAAAGCAAAATAAACAAATTGGACTACATCAAACTAAAAAGCTCTGCACAGCAAAGGAAGCCATCATTAAAATGAAAAGGTCAACCTACGGAATGGAAGAAAATATTTGCAAACCATATATCTGATAAGGGGTTAATATCCAAAATACATAAGGAATTCCTACAACTCAATAGCAAAATAATGAATAACCCAGTTAAAAAATGGGGAAAAGGCTTTGATAGATATTTCTCCAAAGAAGACATACAAATGACCAACGTTTGTTTTCATCTGGTGAAAGGATGCTCATCAGAGCTAATCATCAGGAAAATGCAAATCAAAATCACAATGAGATATCACTTCACACCTGTTAGGATGGCTGTTGTATAAAAAAATATAGAGATAACAAGTGTTGGGACTTCCCTCGTGGCGCAGTGGTTAAGAATCCTCCTGCCAGTGCAGGGGACACAGGTTCGATCCCTGGTCCAGGAAGATGCCACATGCTGTGGAGCAACAAAGCCTGTGCACCACAACTACTGAGCCCGCCTTCTAGAGCCCGCGAGCCACAACCACTGAAGCCCGTACACTTAGAGCCTGTGCTCCACAACAGGAGAAGCCACTGCAGTGAGAAGCCAGCACACTGCAAGGAAGAGTAGCCCCCCCTTGCTACAACTAAAGAAAGCCCACGTGTGGCAACGAAGACCCAAAGCAACCAAAAATAAATTTTAAAAAAAAATTTTTAAGTAATAATAAAAAAAATTTTTAAGTGTGTCTTTAAAAAAAAAGGTAACAAGTGTTGGCCAGTATGTGGTGAAATTGGAACACTTGTTCACAATTGGTGAGACTGTAACATTGTGCAGCTGCTATGAAGAACAGTATGGAGGTTCAAAATATTAAAAACAGAACTACCATATGATCCAGCAATCTCACCTCTGGGTCTTTACCCAAAAGAATTGAAAGTAGAATCTTGAAGAGATATTTGCACTGCCATGTTCATTGCAGCATTATTAACAAAGCCAAGATGTAGAAGCAACCTAAATGTCCATCAACAGATGAGCGGATAAAGAAAATATATACATATGATAGAATATTGGTCAGCCTGACCAAAGAGGGAGATCTTGCCTTATGCAGCCACATGGATGAACTTTGAGGACTTTATGCTAGATGAGATAAATTAGTCACAAAAGGACAAACACTGCAGGATTCCACACTTATAGGATAAAATAGTCACACTCACAGAAGCAGTGAGTAGAATGGTGGTTGCCAGAGGCTATGGGGAAATGAGAAGCTGCTGTTCAATGGGTATAAAGTTTCAGTTATGCGAGATGGATGAGTTCTAGAGATCCGCTGTACAGCATTGTGCTCACAGTTAACAACACTGCACTGTGCACTTCAGCAATTAAGAGGGTAGATCTCACGTCAAGTGTCCTTACCACAATTAAAAAAGATGGGTGAATAACCAAATATTTCGTGTAAACTTTGCATGAGATCTCAGAGTGTCAATCTCAGGGTTACCCTTTCTCATAACAAAGTTACTTTTCCCAGAGGGCAAATATTCTGAGAAACATTTGATATCCAGAAAGTTCACAGGTCCTAATGTACACCTTCTAATGTTTTCTAACACTCTTTGAAACATTTTGATTAGCACTTGAATTTTATTTGATAGTCTCTCCCTGAGTCTCAGTTACTGAACAACAGAGAGATGTAAACTTAAGTTGTTCACTTGTGAAAATTTGTTTAAAGTTCTAATTCCCTTTTAGTACTCAGTCTCACCCTAACCTGACTTTAGCTTTTAAGCAGCTCCTTCTCCTCACTGAATAGTCTTTGTTACTTTTTTCCTAGAAAAGAACTCCTCCCCTGCATTTCAGCTCCATGTTTTTTTCTCCATTACCCTCTGATTCAGTGGTGAAATATCCAGTGGGAATCTTTACTGACCATTTTACTTTTTTTAGTCTGTCTCTATCTGTATTAGGTTGGGAACCCTCAGAACAAGACTTCTGTTCGAGCATATTTATAACATTTATACAGTTATGTTTTATAGATTTTTAAGTGCACTGATTTTATTGCTTTGCATTTATTTAAGATTATGTCAATATTTTATGCTGCCTTAGTTTATTCCAAAGAGAGGTCTGCATGAAAGTTGGAAAGAAAATCTTTATCATGAAACATATTTGCTATACCTCTTTATATAATACTTGTGAAATACTAATGTTGCAGACAAGTACGTTGTCAGCAAGAAAGTAAATGCATTTGTCAGATATACTAGGCTCTACTTAAGGTTTCCTTTAGACCACAGAAGATGACAAGTCAAAGAGCAGTAAGTGACCCTTGAAGTGATTTTTTCAGTTCCCTGAAGAGTAGTTTATCTGTGTGTGTCATGCATCCTCACCTTATCTGAGGCAGACACACAAATCCACTTTCATGGTTAAATTAGCAGGTAATCCCTCCCGTTTGTAGGCCTTGAAACGGTACTTATCCGTCCAAGGATCTGATTATACCGGATCCCCAAACTTTCTGCTTCGGTGCACAAGGGTTTAATTCCAAGACAACTGACTCAACAGGGAAGCTTCAGTGATGGAAAACCACCGTATAACCCCTTTGGTTGTGATACCTAAGGTTACGTATGAGTGACAGAAATTGGATTAAGCTGTTTGTACACTTTTATTCTGAAACCACCCTTTCAGCCCAGATTTAGCTTTTTCTCCACCAGTTTCCTCATCTTAGTAAATGGCACCATCATCTTCCAGTTGATTCCTTCCTCAGCTCTCTCACCTTATATCCAATAAGCCATCTGGACATTGATTCTACTTCTGAAAGAAGTCTGATGTGTCTGCTTCTCTCCACCTCCCTCTTAGTTTAAGCCCATTCCTTCTGTCCGTGGATTATTGAAATAGTGAACTGTTCACCCTATTTCAAGTATGGTTCCCCCTTACTCATTGTCTATACTCTGCCTGAATGAACTTTAAATTTTTTTTGAAATATTTCAGCTGTACAAAAAATATGAATAATACAGAAAACATGTGTGTACTCAATACAGATTGAAGGGGGTAAAATAGACAGTTGAATTTTGCTATGTACCCTTCTCCATGTGTTCTTCACTCTTTCTCTGGAAATAAACACTCGCCTGAATGCGGTGTTTATCAGAATGATTTTCCAGTAAAGCAGATCTGGTCATGTTAAGTCTCCGCTTCAACCTTTCAGTGTGTTCCTGTAGCCTTTGAAAAAAAGGTCCCCAAACCTTTGCCACGGCTGGCACAGCCTCCCAGAGACTGACCCCTGGCTGTTGCTCTCCAACCGCATCATACACACACCATTCTCTGTGCAGTCCAGAGAACGTCCTCTCCCTGCTGTAACCTCAGTGCCTAGTGTAATCCCTCAAACATACCAAGCACTCAACCATTGCTTGCGGACTGGATGCGGACATGAATGACTGCATACTGTGTTGAGACACAGACATGAACAAGTCATGGCCCCCGTCCTCTAGAGTCTGTAACAGGTGATAAGGAGGAGAGAGGCCAGGGGATGGATATGAAAATAAACAATTGTAACTCAGTGTGATAAGACCTATAATAGAAGTAGGATGAGCATAGGGCTGGAACACGAAGGGTGTGATCAGATCTTCTGGAGTTGGAGAGGATAAAAGAAGGCTTCACACAAGAAGAGACGTTTAAATTGAAGCTTAAAAAATGAATAAGATTTTTCAGGGCACAGAAGGAGGAAAGCGTATTTCAGGCAGAAAAAGTAGCATGTGAAAGCGCATAAAACCCATGGCGCCCACAGAAAGCTGTGAGTAACTGAAGTCCAGGGTGCGTGTGGAGGAGAGGTGGGAGATAAAGTCGAAGAGCCAGGCAGTGACCAAAGCATGGAGGGCTTTATTTGTCAGGTGGTGGCATTCGGAGATTGAACAATTCTCATTCTTGAAAACCAATTTATTACTTATATGCAAGAGAGTCTGCCAAGCCAAGCAGCACGTATACAGAGATGAGTGCATTGACCCAATATCCTTAAAGGCTTAGCTAACAAGGGATAAAACAAATCCACAATGCAATTTTTTTTTTAACCACTTTCTCCTCAAATATAAGGTTTTCTGAAATGGCTATATCTAATGAAATTGGGGTTGTGTATACTCTTTGTAAAGTCACTGGGTAGCAGCCATAAACCAGAGGGGCCTCCATGTCACTCTGACACCTGCAGTAAGACTGTGTTGTAGTATCAAGTCTTGAAAAACCTCCAGCATTGCAGAGCCTACAGAGGATGACAGTGGCCACCTGAGGGAGAGTGGTGACCCACGTTCATGCGATTTCAGCCTCCACCTTTTGCAGGATGGTACAGGTTTAGTTGGGGACCTGTGCTGACCCACTACCAAAGGTCAGCAGTGAGTAGACGCTCACTGGAGTGATTTCAGCCCTTTGTTGGTAGCAACAGGAGAGAACCATTTTTTTAGCTTAAGGAGGGTCATCTTCCTCAAATAACATAAATACTCCTGAGAGGGGATAAAGATTATATGCCATTCACACTGTAGTAGATAATAATTCATCAATAATAATAATATAATTCATCATAATAATTCAGATTCTTCCTGAGAGAAGATTTAAATAGGAAGGAGAGAGCTGACGGTCATTATGTACCTGAGTAGGGTTTCTGACAATGACAATGTTAAAGCCTGAACAATGAACTCTAATAAATTTTGCCTATTTCTCCCCAGGCCTCCCATATCCCAAATTTGTAGAAAGGTTAAAACATCATTCATTTTAATTTTAATACATTTAAAGAGGTATTACTTTAAAACTGGTGTCTCATTGAATATAGGCTTGCCCTGGTTTTGTTGAACTTTGGGCACATATGCGAGGTGCCCTATTATGGCTGGGTTATGTCATCGAGGCCAGATTCACCTGCAGCCACTTTGACTGCTCCATTCACACACTGACCAGGACCTGTGGATAGATGTCCAGGGAAAGAATTCTTCCCAGCATGGCGAACCTTTTCATTCTCTGCCTTAGCAGACATAAAAGTGAAATAAAAGAAAATTCATCCCTTCAGTTCTGATCAGTCTGAATCAGTTACACAAAAGCACATTTGAGATACGAGCTTTTGCTGCTCTTCCACAAAAGCTACATGTTAGAGAACCAGGTTATCAATTACAGAATAGCTTCCACGCCTTCCCGTGGTCCCCTTTGAGAAGTGCCTCTTTCAACCTAAGAAGATGATAGCTTTGCTTCCCCAGCCTTTTTGGCAGATGTGAATGTAAAGGGGTTGAAAAAAAATACAAGAATCTCTTTCATTTTCCTTGGGATGCAATAAAATGTTGCCACTAAACATGGAAGGTCCTTTTCTACTGCTCATACCAGTTAACCTAAGACCTGGTGTAGCATTATTCATTCACTCTGGGTGGTCCCAGAGTTGTGGTTCTATTGTTTGCCATTTTTTTGCTACATACCCATTTCTCTCTGTTTCCAGTAAGTATTACTCTGGTCAAAGGTCGAGTAAAATGAGAAGTAAATAGCCACTTTTGCCAGTAACATTTCCTACTGCTTTCCTTTGGTTGGATAGTCAGATGTTAAGTATAATTGAAGTAAAATGTTGAGAAGGAAGTAGAAAAATAAGATCTCATTAAAGTAGCAAGAAAAGTAACATTTTCAGATATCTAAGGATTGATGGCTTTGATTCTATTTGTCTGAGGTATGTATGAAGTAAGAAGAGGTAAAATACAGTCACATATAAAAACAAATAGAGGGCTTCCCTGGTGGCGCAGTGGTTGAGAGTCCGCCTGCCAATGCAGAGGACACGGGTTCATGCCCCGGTCCAGGAAGATCCCACATGCCGCAGAGTGGCTAGGCCCGTGAGCCATGGCCGCTGTGCCTGCGTGTCTGGAGCCTGTGCTCTGCAACGGGAGAGGCCATAGCAGTGAGAAGCCCGTGTACCACAAAAACAAAACAAAACAAACAAAAGAAAAACAAATAGAAATTGGTTGAACATCACAAAATATCCATAGTTGAATGTGTATGAATGCTTGAATACATACTTAAGAATTTTAGAATCTAAGCAGTTTTTGCAGTGACTCCCAAGGTCAAGGAAAATGCTTTATCGGCATTTTGATCCAAATAAATATATTCCGTCAAATTTTTTCACAGTAAGATTATAGGAAGTAGAATCTCTAACATTTGAATTAGGATCTAGTTTGTGAAATAAATGGTAATTCTAACCAAATTCTACTCTTTTTTGCCTCAATGACCATATCCTGAATGAATACGAGTAGTTCTGTATAGTAACTCTCTCTGGAAGAATATATATCCTAATAAACTCTCCCCTAGCCAACACTAGAAGAGATGACCCTGAATAAACGAATCTGATTTCTTTTGGTTGTTTATTTTTTCATTTTGTGTGAGGGAAAGAGTTGGGAGAGAAATATTGGAATTATTATAGATGTGAAAAGGTCTTAGGGCTCCTTTTAATCTCTCACTGCTCTCAGTAATTACAGTGTTTCCTAAAATAGAGTTGATAAATTTTATGTAAGAGTACATTATATCTGTGAAAATAAATGCATTTTTAAAAAGCTCGATCCAGTGGGTGTTAACTAAGATATTGATGGGCTTGTGCAACGGGATCAGCAAAATGGGTAAAATCATGCTTAAAATGCTTTCAAAAGAAGTAAGCTGATTGGATTTTATTGTGCTTCAGATTTTAAGATACTCTGTTTTGTATTGATTTACAAAATCTATGTACTCTAAGATGCTCTCTCTCTATATATATGTATGTACATATAATATATGTGTGCATATACATATGTGTGTATATATGGGTGTGTACACACACAATACACACACATATGTATATAAAAACAAAGCCAAATATGTTATAAATTCCTTTCTTTTCTTGAATAGAGTTTTTCTTTCAGCATCTAGTGTTTTGGGTGTTCAAATTATAGTGCACATTGAAAGTACAAAGCACAAAGTGTGTAATGTGAATATACAATTGGGCCAATGCTCTTCTGTTATGGCAATTTTGTCCCTCTCACTGAGCACTCATCTCCTTACAGGACCGAACTACTAAAACATATGAGAAAATAGAGTTAGGATCACAACTCTGAGAGTGTAAAAAGGGCACATGTCTCAAGGAGATTGAAAATATCACAGAAGTTTGATCCTGAGCACAGGACTGCAGCAATCAAGAGCACAGGAGGAGAGAAATCAGTGCAACTGCAGAGGGAGCCGCCACAGAGCTCTGATTTTAAAAGGACGTCAGAGCAATGCAGATGCTTGATATATACGTGCTGAATGGTGGAATTGCAGCTACATTTGTAGAGTCCTTTTTCACCAATTAATGCACACAGCAATGTTGTTTAAAAGGCAGTTAATTTTAGCCTAATTTTACAAAAGAAATTGCAACTCAGTGAGAGTAAGTGGTGACAGGAGATCGGATGGTGCAGCTTGTAAAACATGAAAAAGTCAAATCTGAGCCTTTCCATTACACTTTGCCTTTTCATGGAGAGAAATGCATATATATATATATATATATATGTATATACATACACAATATGTTTATTACATATTATATATATATATATATACACACACACTATACTTACACACAACCTGTTTACATATGATCTATATATCCATCTGAAACAGTATATAAGACACTAGATTGGATGTATAAGCTCATGGCTAAGGTGTTAAAACCCAAGCCCATTGAGACATTTGGGATATTTCAGTTAAGCTGGAGAAAAAAGGAAGGAACAGGCGTTCGGTTTGGGACTGGTGGTGCAAGGCAGATGGCCATCTTTGAGAAGCAAAGCCCTTCTTTCTGGTAGCTCCTTTCCAGTCTAGATGAACGGTATTTCTCTTGCACTGAAAAGGGCAGGACAGTGAGGGGACTGTCAGTCCGTTCAAGACACCTCATGACTCGGATGGATTCTGCTAAAACTTGGGGATGAGATTTCTCTCTCTCCTAGGATGTGTAAACAATAATGGAAAATGAAAACATTTCTGGAGGAATAAAGGTGGAAAAGTGTAGTCATCTTTTAAAAAATATAGAATAAAATTGGTTTTGGAAACTAGAGGCTAGATAGACTGAAATTCTAGGCAAGAATCCAAATGAGGTTTTCTCCCGCTATGTGTTTACTTTAAATTTACCCGATTTATAAAGTAGGACATGCAGTACTACAGAGTAGTCAATAAATACAGTGAGGTCTGGTGACGTAGAGCCTACCTGAAGGTGGCCTCTCATTGCATTTAGTCATCTTCCTTCCAGGGCTGTTTCCAGACATTTAAAAATGGATTTCAATGAGAGTTTTTAAGTCCTTGGAAAAGGAAGGGACAGTTTTCCTTGTTCCTCATGGTAGTGGGGAGCCCTGGAGATGGAATGAAAGCCAAGCAAGGCATGAGCTCCTCTCTCTAGAGCAGGACAGAGCCTGGATGGAAGCCCAGCTGATAACCTAGAGATGTCCTAGGTGGTTTCCCGAAGGGTTTATTTAGGTTCCGGTAAATGGGCAGAAATTCCAGGGGAGCCGATATTTATAGGTCAGGAAATAAAAGTGGTTGTCTTCTAGAAAAACTGCACACAAGGAGCAAGGTTCAAGGTACTAGGTGGGATTTGAGATAAAGGCTTTGCAAACACAGGACAGCATACCCCAAACCAAGCAGACTTCAGGTATAGGGACTAACTCCCAACTATAATTTGGCTGCTACATGTAAGTCCAGCATTTGACAACAGGATCCCTGAATCCTCAGTCTAGGGCCATAAGTCATTCAAAGCAACCCTCCCCTTCTCCCCCTTGCAAGAGTAAGGCTTTCAAAATATAGTACCTGGATCCATCTGGACAGAGGGGATGGACTTGATTTTCAGGTAAAAAGGAGCAATGCAGTGCCTCCATGAAAAGCATGTAGGTCATGCACTACCCAACTCCTGGGGGTGCCATTCACTGTCTGCAGCGTGAAAGGACCCCTCTCTGGAAATCCCAGATAATCAGAAGCCTTTAGAACAGAGGGAAGAGGGGAACTGTTGACCATAACAACTGAGAATTAACATGAGCTAAGAACATGTTACATTATTTATTTGAATAAGATGGAGAAGAAAGAAGTTGCATCTTATAAGAAATAAGATGGAGAAGGCAAGAACTACAGGCAACAATTTTGTTAATAGTTAAAAATGAAAATGAAAGAAGTTATGGATTTTTGTCTCTCTTCCTTTCCTCACCTACATAATTCTGGCTCCTGTCCTTTCCTTCTGGAGTTGGAGAGAGGCACTTTATATCATCAACATAAATTTTATATTGGTAATTTCATGACCATAATTTGCAGCCAATAACCAAGTTGTCACTGGTTGCTTTTTTCCCCCAGAGGGTGACTGTTGTGATTTGTAGTCCCCATTGTGGTCTTAAGCCAATAGGATAAAGGAGTCTATGCGATGTGATATATTTTGACATATATAAGTTTTCAATGTATAAAATATGACTGACACCTTGACACCTGGTTGGAATTGTAAAGGAAAGGTATTTGGTGATTGACAAGAGTATAGGTTGCTTCCTAGGAGCCCGTGGTTAGCAAGTTCACATGAACTTCAGAAATGCTTCTGTTTTTTTCTTTAACGTCTAAGTTGCATGTACACACCAACATCCTCACAGTGAACTATGTGGTCTACTAGCAACAGTTTTGTCCAGAGGAAGCCTGTTACGTGAAACCCGTCATTCATTGTACAGTTGCAGCTGGCAGGCAGTTAGCTACCAGATAACTTGCCACAACTTTTAATTTTGAAGTTAGCAGTTGCTGCCACATGTGGTTGTGTTTAAAAGGCTAACTGAACTACAAACAAGTATTTGTCTGAAAGGGGCTAGTTTATAGCACGTGATAATGTACTGTGATTCGTAAAATGGCATTTGTGCAAAATGTAAGTTGAATTATGCTCAAACTGCATTTGTTTGCTTCAAGCAAGTTGTCCACCACAAACACAGAGCAACTGATAAAACAATAACCACAAACAACACCCAGTTAAACAACTCAGTTCTTCATGCCTAGAGATGGGACAGGTCATATATAAGGTTACGGAAGCATCAGTGTGAGGAATCTGTTCTCCAAATCTTCGTGGATAAAAGACCATAAATTTCAGGTCTATTTGATTAATGTGTAGGGGTCATGGTACACGTGTCACAAAGGTGGCAACAGTTGCATACACCGTTGTCATTTGTACTCTAAAGGCAGCATTTAAATATAAGTGTTCACTGCCCTACAGGCTTACCCATCAGATCCAACCTTTCCTCTGGGGTCAAAAATATCAACTGAAAGATGATGAAGTAGAATATTTTATGTAGCTCTTCACACATTAAAGTTTCACAGAATGTCTCACAGGAAATTATAGCCTTTTCGTGCTTCCTTCATAACTGTGACACTTTCAATTAAATGAAACAACCATTTGCAACCAATAGGAGGTTGATATTTTTACAAGGTGCTATTCCATCAGAATGTAAGGAAACATATATCTACATAAGTGTAGAACTTTGGACATCAAGGCTGTTTTATTACCTGTTGTCTTGTAGTTAGGTTCAATGGTACACCTTAACCCAAATTGGAATAATGCCACGAAACACGTATCATATCATTTGAGTCTGAAGCACAATTTTGATGTTATATAAACATCCTAGTGCAGGTCTAATCAACTGTTAGTCATTAGGCAGAAAAGGCTTCAAGGGGTGAAAAATAGAATTTAATTGATTTTTTTCCTGCAAATTTTTTGTTTTAAACATTATCTTTGAGTGTTTTTAACGTATTGACTCATTCAGCCATCATAACAACCCAATGATGTAGATATTACTCCTCCATTTAACAGATTAGGGAACTGAGCCACAGAGAGGTCGGGAACTTATGTCACACAGCTAGGAAATAATTGGATTTCACCGTCAAATATATTCCCTAATCATATGTCATTCACCTACCAACTTGAGAGTCACTTGGTGGCTTTTGATGGAGGAATCTATTTTAACTCTATTTGTACAATTTGCAGTTAATAAAAGCAGTACAATAAAAGTAGCAGGATTTAAGGTGACTGCCGCTCTGCTCCAAGGTAGAGGTAGTGGAGCTTTCACAGAGAGGGCAGGTCTTTTCCTCCTCAAACTCCTTGTTTAAGTATGAAATCCAGTGAGGGAGAGTATATAGTGCTGGACACATAATGAATTCTAAAGTATGTTGTGAGGAGGTCATAAAATTTGGAATCAGAAGACCAATTCTAGCCATGTGGCTTTAAGCAAATTACCCAGCCTCATTACATGCTTCACTTAATAAATAGAAATAATAATAATTCCTTTCAAAGTTATTATAAGGATACAGTGAAGAAACTGTATGAAAATAATGTAATTGGTAAAGTGGTATACAGATATTGGTTAATTTCACAATGATCACAATAATATTTGTAGTTAGTAAATATATAATTGTGGTTAATAGATATATAATGATTGGGCAAGGGTCATTCATGCCAGGACTTACAATGATAGAATCCTCAAATGACTTGATGAGGTTTACAGATTTAAAACTGGACTATTCAAGTGACTAGAGACCATCTACAGAAACAGCCCAAGGAGATCCTTCAGTTGCAAGAGCAAAGCCATCAATTTCAGCTGAGCTCAGAACTTGACTTTAGGTTTACTCATGAAGGCAAGAGAAATGCAGTGTGTAGCTATCACTTGAAATTCAAAAAACAAAATACATTTGCTTCTCTAATTTGGATCTTTTAAGTGGAGGTATCTTTCTGAATTACCTGGGTAATAACCACTTTTCTACACATCTTATGGCTAGGTAGGTGAGTGCTATTTAAATTAGAAGCACATAGTAAGTAAAAGACATTTTGTGATTAGCTCTTCAAATGGCTACAACCAAGTTTGAAAAAAACAGTAAATATATGTTGCCTAAATTGAAAAATGAAATATTTTTTCTGTACAACTGGACATGCCCAAGACAACTAAAGAAAAGAGACAAATGTCTAAGCGGGGTATTGGTAGCTATGAATTCCTTTGAAGATTTGGAAAAGATTTATTCCATTAAAGGGCTCTTTACTTTGCATAGCTGGCTCTTATTCAACACCTATTACACTTCCCTCCCTGCTCTCAGCAGGCCTGTAAGGTTTCTCTCCACTCAGTTATGAATCACTGCTGAAATGATATTTTTAAAACCTAGGAATGTAAGGGTAACTCAGGAGAGCCCATCGCTACAATCAAGCATTTCACTTCATAGTCACTACGAGCTAACCTAAGATAATGAAGGAATTGGGTTTCAGTTCCCAAGTAAACAAGAAGTATTCTCTGAATTAGCAAAACTAAACTCATTTTGTGGCGTAGTGGAGTTCTTGTATCCTTGGCTTGTTTTTCACGTTAGTCTTGGTGGTGGTGGTAGTAATAGTGGTAGAAGATTAATAGTAGAGGCAGACTTCCTTGTTAGTAGTAGTTGTAGCAGCTATAATACTCATAGGACTAGCACTTATAATTTATATTAATGTTATAATAATAGAAGAATCGAGAGTTGTAATTATAACTTTTACACATTAGCAAATTCTTCCATCATTCTACTTAGTTCGTTGGGAGTAATTTGAGACTTCACCTTTAAACTTTGGGAAATTGTAGTTCTAGAAAACTTCCTCCTGATGGGGCGAAGCGGCAGGTAATGATTCTCATGATCTGAAAGACTGAGTTACATACAATAGAGTGGAAAAATAATGTTTTGCCAAATCTAAAAATAAATATAAATCTTATTTATTTTAAAAACTAATAGTAATAATTAAGTATCTGAAATCATTAATGGCTCCGCATTTTTCAATTCTGTTTTTCTAGGAATTGCTGCCGCATTTCTTACAGAGTTGTTTTGGTGAATGAATTCTGTATTGATTTAAAATTATCTTACTGCCTTGAACTACTGCCCTCTTTATTCTTTAAATAAATCAGTTTCTCTTATTAATACATGGAGAATTTAAAGTAAGGGAATAAACTATCCAGAGCTACTGTCCCTGAAAGAACACTTTCAGAGTATAATTCAATTTTTTCTGTAAAAGATCATATTTATAGAATTTTTGTATTCATTTTAATGGTGAAATTAATGGTGAATATAAAAGCATGCTGATGAGGATAGGAGAAAAGAAGTAAATCATAGACCCTGAAAAATAGTCACGCTTCATCTTTATAATTTTAAGGATGTGATGTTGGACTTTGAACGTTGAGAGCGTGGCTCTGAAAATTACAGGGAAATCAAATAAAAGCAATGACTCTTCCACCCTATCATATCTTTTAGTACACTTGAGCTACATGAAAAGGCAAATGTACAAAGTTCTGCTCAAGACATAGGGAATTTATTTTGAAAGATATTTTTTGGCAAATGAGAAACAAAGAGTAATGGATGATTAAAACATGCTAAAGATTTTACCAGTTTAAGCATCATTTTTAAAGGTGAATAGCTATGATTCAATTATGCCTTTGATGAAAAATAAAAAAGAAAGTCAAAGGGGCCTCCCTGGTGGCGCAGTGGTTGAGAGTCCGCCTGCCCATGCAGGGGACACGGGTTCGTGCCCCGGTCCGGGAAGATCCCACATGCCGCGGAGCGGCTAGGCCACTGAGCCTGCGCGTCCAGAGCCTGTGCTCCACAACGGAAGAGGCCACAACAGTGAGAGGCCCGCGTACCGCAAAAAAAACAGGAAGTCAAAGGAAAGACAACATTGCTGGAAAGACAGAAATTGATTTCAAAGTAAATGACTACAGATTTAATTCTCCAATAACTTATCTAGAAATTACAGTTGAGAATTTAAAACAATAAAGGCCATGATACGCCAATGAAAGCTTTATTCAGACCATGAAGTGAGATAAAAGTTTTACAGTTTTAGAAGTTTAAATTCTACATAATTTTGTGGTTTTAAAAAATGTCCCACTTTTTAAATTAATTCTAATGGAAATAGAAAAATGATCTATAGTAACCCCAGATATGTAGTTAACTTACGATTGCCTAAACATTACAATTGCATTGTCACAAATAACTTGCTTTGGATTTTATTTTGTAATAATGTATGTGTGTATGTGTGCATTTTTTATGTTCTTAATTGTGCACTTCCTAGGTTAATATGAAAAATTAGTTGGTATTCCCTGAGCTGACTCTCCTTTTAGGCAGCTAAAGACCTTGGAGGCAAGAAGCCAGTATAGGATTAACAATTTGTCATGGATAATCCACAAAGTAAATAAACCCAGTGTGAATAATTGAAAGTGGGTAGGGTTGTAACATGGGAGGTATTGAAAGTTAATTCAAGACTGAAGTTCTCCATAGTAAATTCGCTCTCCTTATCCAACAGCTAGAATAGGCTGGCATTGATAACTCTCTAAATAGAGAGGCATTTGTGCATTATCAATGTTTTACCATCTTATCTGAAAACATATAGTCTACCTCCTTGACACAGTGCTACTTGAGCAATCTGAGAAATGTGAAGTTTTTCCATGAGTGTTTAGCCTCCTTTCAACTTTGAAAAGATGGTCCAAAACATTTTCTTCATTTTAGTATTAAAGATACACATGTGTGATTTCTAAAATGTCCTAAACTGAGATTAAGAAAGGCAATTCAACATCATGAAAATACATTCATTTGTAAGCTGGACTTGCCTGTTTGACTAGCGTTTAAGATAACAAGGGATTACTAAAGGCAAATTTAATGTTTGAATTACTTATAGTACTATAGTAGCCTCTTCAGCCTAATAATCTCTTCCAGGTAATAGTCACTTTCCTGCAATTAAAGTTGTACATACTATAGATTTCTGATTTACCAGTCTGCAAGGTGCTACCAAATCATATGGGAATTTGTCACCTAATCCAGACTCAGCTATTGCTGATCAGACATTAAGACATAAATTATGTTTCTTTTTTTTAGCTACCATGATATTTTATTTTTGAAATGTGACTGAAGGTGAGTTGGGATGTTTTAATTAAAATTTTCTGGACTTTTTCTTAACATATTTATTATTTTTCTAATTATAGGTTTCATATACACTGGAGAAGTTGTACATCGAATGCTAACAGCCACACAGTACATAGCACCTTTAATGGCAAATTTTGATCCCAGTGTATCCAGAAATTCAACGGTCAGATATTTTGATAATGGTATGTATTGGTTAGCCTATTTTTTACTAAATGTATACTTATAAACATTGATCATCAGATTCATATTAATATTTTAGTAACCTTGGGTTTTTTGGGGGTAGACTGGAATTTTAAACTGCTTGATATAAATGCCCCGAGATGACAAATGTTACACTGCAGCTGTTAATACTGTTAATATGTGGAGTAAAGTATGTGGTTAAATGTCACTCGTTTATTCATTTGTTCATTCAACAAATGTTTATTAACATGTATTGGGCACTATAATATATGAGTTGCTGTAAACGACGCCTCAAACAAAGCAAATACATTTATTTTATGCTAGTTGCAATACGTCCCTCCTATTAAAAAAAACAAAGGATAATTTGTTAGTTTTGATCTTCAGATAGAGGCAAGTGGCATAATATATTGATATTAAATTTCCAAAACTTTTGAATAATATGTACAATAAGATGAACACACCTTTTAAAAATCTAGGATTGTGGGTAATTAAAATCACTCAAGAAAAAGGTTTTCCTGACTTTGAAATATGAAATAGAGTAACTGACAACAATCTATCCCTACTATTTCTTTGTGGGGCATATAAAATAGTCAGAAAAGACCTAGAATATGTCGCTAAGTACCATTCAAATCTAAGTAAGAAATGTAACGTCCTAAAGACATAAATGAATTTTCATGTCTGCATCTTATTGAAAGCTGTAACTTTAGTAGAAAACGAAATTATAGGAAAAGAAGAGTAGTTTTGGAAACTTAAAGATAGAAATTTCTGTTCTCTTTATAATACAAAAATAGTATTTATTTGCCCAAATGACAATTTTATCTTTTAAAATAATGAAAGCATGTGGCCTGAACAGAGTTATTTCTTCTCTTGTCTTGCCTTAATGAGCAAGGAAGAAAATTACTATGGGGTAGCATAGACTTACTCGTGACCATGGCTTTCAGAAAATGACATCATTTTGCTGAAAGAGATCTGACCAGTGTGATAAAGCCACTTTACAGGTCAAAATAGCAAAAGAGGAAGAAAACTAAACATACTTAGATGTACACTTTGAGAAATGCATTTCAAACAATTTGAATAACACCAAAGTGTGATCCTTACACTTACAATATGAAGTAATACTAAATGTTAGCCATAATAATTATTTCCTTCTATTATTTTAAGAACTGTTATACTCTGTCCTCCCACTTAAAAAAACTGAGGTACCAAGGCCCAAAGATGTACAAGTAGATTTTAAGTATACTTTAGACAGAGCTACAGTGAGCAGCTTATCTGAAGCTTATCCCCTGACCTACTAGACAGAATGAATCTACCCTAAGTAAATAAGAAAGTTGAGTATTTTCCAAGCTTTGTCACTTACTAGGTGATGTTGGGAACATTTACTCATGGGCACAAGCTTCTGATGACCAAGTTTTTAGACTGTTAGCATCAAAATCATAAAGCAGGGGCTTCCCTGGTGGCGCAGTGGTTGGGAGTCCGCCTGCCAATGCAGGGGACACGGGTTCGTGCCCCGATCCGGGAGGATCCCACATGCCATGGAGCAGCTGGACCTATGAGCCATGGCCGCTGAGCCTGTGCATCCGGAGCCTGTGCTCCGCAACGGGAGAGGCCACACAACAGTGAGAGGCCCGCGTACTGGAAAAAAAAAAAAAAAAAAAAAATCGTAAAGCATATTAAGCCTATTTCCCCATATGCTCTCTCACACACCCATGTACCTAGGTAGCTCAATATTTAAATTTTACTTTTATTTAAATGATTTTTAAAAATTAATGTATGCCACTTCAACTGGATTCTAAATTCTTTAAAAACTAGGACTGTGACTATTTATAAGAAATTATTTTCTCTTCAATACCTGGCACAAGAACTCAATACACAGTCGGTCCTCAATAATTAATTATTCAATGAATGAATACATGAAAAAAATTAGGTATGTAAGATGATTTTTAATTCTGAGAGTGGTGACGGTACAAATACTCAAGAATTACTGTATTTTACTTTATTGAAATATCTTCTGTGTGATAACCAATGGGAATATTGCATTCTTACAATATAATAATAAAAGCTAGTAACTGCCTGTGTTTTATTAAATGATTGAAGCACTTTTCAGTATTGTAAGGATCTTCACAAAGTCCTTTTATACCATAGCAACTTACTGAAATATTTCCAACTTTGATTGGTTAGGATCATTGAAGGAATGCTTAAGGATGGGAAACTCAACATTTTAGGAAAGCAAAAACTTCTCTAGAGGAGACAGCAGTTTAGAACATTTCTTCTAAGATAATATTTCTGTAAGCATTAAAGCACTAGACTTTAAAAATCAGACGATGCTTCCAAATATTATAGCCAGCCTAGAAGTCTGAGTCACAGAATATTAATGCACAAAAACTAGAGAAATTGTAAAACTAAACCTTTTATTAGAAAAATAATTTGGTGGCTCATAAATAGCAAATAGAAAGCGTAAGTCTTGCAGTGATCAGAAGCCTAATCAAGCACAGAATCAGAAAATTGGGAGTTAGTAGTGACCTTAAATGCCCCTAGATCAACCTACCTGCCTGTTTTTATTTTGGAGATTAAGAAATTGGCATCCATTACTGATTAGACAGTTTGATCACCCTAGGGATACTAAGTTGCAACTGCTCAGTTCCATTAAGCACATAGGATGGTACAGCAGCTCATGTGGTCTGTTATATGAGCTTAAATTACAACTTCAGATCTGCCAGGAAGAACTTTACCATTAGATTTTGTGCCCATCATCAGAAAAACAGTGTAAGATTGTCAGTCATAAGCCAAGAGATGCACCACACTAACCCAGCTCTTTGGTGAATTCCAAGGTTTGCTCTTGGCAGATTATTCTCCTACATCATAGCTGATGACCAAAGAAAGTGTCTTTTTGGTTCACTTACCTAATTACTTCCTATATTAGGTACTACCTAGGAAGCAATATGTGAGTAAGGCGCTGCTTAGAGAAATACAAGATCGTATCTCTAAAAGCCACTCTCACTAACCTGCAGACCATAAAGTTTTAGATTCAGCAACTTGTAATAAAAGGTAAAATTTGATATATTGATTATTCAATAAAACAAGGTAGAGACATGTAATTAATTTTAAAATTTAATGATAACATTTACACTCAACTAATCTTACTAGTAGAACCATTTAAATTAAATGCTGGGGGAGCTGTGCTACTACATAATATAAAACATATTTGCACAATTAGTGTTATTTTTTAAAAGTCTGCTACTAACAATGTATTGAAAATATCGTCACCAGAATTTGCATTAAAAACATTTAATTACTCAATTTAGGTAGACCTCTCTTGTGCACAAAGAATTTGAGGAAACTATATATTTTTTGATTGATTGCAGAAATCCCTAGAAGGCAAGAATTATTCCTCCCATGTTGTAGAAGAAACAGGTTCAAGCAGGTTAATTGTGTCCAAGGTCACACACAAAGTATTAGAGGCAGCACACAAGTCTAGCTCATCTGCCCTCCATTTCAGTGTTTCCTCTGCACCGTCAAAGTGTCTATTAGAAATTAGTGAGTAAGAAGGAGACTAGAGCTTGAGAGTTGTGAACACATGTGAAAGAAAAGAAGTGGTTGTTAGGAGGAATTTCATGATCAGAAAACCCTTTTACTTCTATGATTATGGGAAGTTTCCTGGCTATTATTGTCCTCTTGCCTTTTCCAGTTTTTAGAAAAATGGTTGTATAGATACAGAGATGCCCATGGAAGGAAGAGACCTGGGTTTTCACTTACAACAGGGGTATGTCTTGGGTGCTGCTTATAACTAAAAGTACCAAGGTAAAAGTTAAAAAAAAAAAAATGTTTTTTACTTCTAAAGTTTTACCTCAAGGAAATAAATAGATTTCTATATTTAAAGGGTATAGTGTGATAATTTGATATATATATATATATATATATATATATACATTGTGAAAGAATTTCCACCATCAAGTTAATTAATATTTTCATCACCTCACATATGTACCTTTTTTCTTTTCGGGTGGGAACATTTAAGTTTTATTCTCAGTAAATTTCAATTATATTGTACAGTGTTAGAAACTGTAGTCACCATGTCATACATTAGATCCTCAGACCTTATTCATTATATAAATGAAAGTTGGTATCCTTTTGTCAGCATCCCTTTATTTCCCCCAGACCCTAGTCCCTGGCAGCCGACATTCTAAAATCTGTTTCTTTGAGGTCGACTGTCTTTGTTTTGTTTTGTTTTTAGATTTCACATGTATGTGATACCATGCAGTTTTTCTCTTTCTCTATTTGGCTTATTTCACTTAGCTTAATGCCCTCCAGATACATCCATGTTGTCACAAAGGCAGGATTTCATTCTTTTGGGGGCTGAATAATATTCCATTGTGTATATATACCACATATTCTTTATCCATTCATCCATAAATGAACACTTAAGTTGTTTTCATACTTTGGCTGCTTTAAATAATGCTTCAATGAACAAGAGAGTATAGATATCTCTCTAAGGAAGTCATTTTGTTTCCTTTGGTATACACCCAGTAGTGGGATTCCTGGATCATATGGTAGTTTTCTATTTTTAATTTCTTGAGGAAATTCCATACTGTTTTGCACAGTGTCTGTTCCAGTTACGTTTCCACCAACAGACTATAAGGGTTCTGTTTTCTCTGCATCCTTTCCAGGATTTGTTACCTCTTGTCCTTTTGATAATAGACATCTTAACAGGTGTGAGGTGATGTCTCGTTGTGCTTTTGATTTGTATTTTCTGATGATTAGTGATACTGAGCACATTTTCATGAACCTCTTGGCCATTTATATGTCTTATTTGGAAAAATGGCTGTTTAGGTCCTTTGCCCATATTTTAATTAGGTTATTTGTTTTCTTGCTATTGAGTTGTGTGAGTTCTTTATTTATTTTGGATAGAATCCCTTATTAGATACATGGTTTGCAAATATTTTCTCCTATTCCATAGGCTCCCTTTTCACTTTGTTGATGGTTTCTTTTGCTGTGCAGAATATTTTTAGTTTGATGTAGTCCAACTTGTTTATTTTTGCTTTTGGTGTTAAATACAAAATAAAAAATATGATTACTAAGACCTATGTCAAGGAGCTTACCCTCTATGTTTTCTTCTAGGAGTTTTACATTTCAGGTATAACATTCAAGTCTTTAATCCATTTTGAGTTTATTTTTGTGTATGGTATATTCTTTTGCATGTGGCTATCCAGTTTTCCCAGCACAGTTATCCCGTTTGTTGAGAAACAGTTCTTCTGCATTGTATATTCTTGGCTCCATTATTGAAAATGAATTGACTGTATAAGCATGGATTTATTTCTGGGATCTGTACTCTGTTCCATTGATCTATGTGTCTTTTTTCCTTAATCCCAAAGCCATACTGTTTTGGTTACTATAGCTTTGTAACATACTTTGAAATCAGAAAGTATAATGCCTCCAGCTTTGTTCTTCTTTCTCAAGATTGCTTGGCTATTTGGAGTCTTTTGTGGTTCCATACAAATTTTAGGGTTTTTTTCATTTCTGTGAAAAATGCTATTGTAATTTTGATAGGGATTGCATTGAATCTGTAGATTGTTTTGGGTAGCATCGAAAATTTAACAATATTAATTCTTCCAATCTAAGAACATGTAATATCATTCCATTTATTTGTGCCTTGTTCAGTTTCTTTCATCATTGTCTTACAGTTTTCAGTATACAGGGCTTTCACCCCTTTAGTTAAATTTATTCCTAGGTATTTTCTTGATGCAATTGTAAATGGGATTGTTTTCTTAATTTCCCTTTCTGATAGTCTGTTATTAGCACATAGAAACACAACACATTTCTGTATATTGATTTTGAATCCTGCAACCTTACTGAATTCATTTATTAGTTCTAACAGTTTTTTTGGAGTCTTTAGGGTTTTCTGTATACAATACAGGCATCTGTAAATAGTGACAGTTTTACTTCTTCCTTTCCAGTTTGTATGCCTTTTATTTCTTTTTCTTGCCTAATTGCTCTGGCTAGGATTTCCAGTATTATGTTGAATAAAAATGGTGAGAGTGGGTGTCCTTGTCTTTTTCCTGATCTTAGAGGAGAAGCTTTCTGCTTAGTATCTTGTTAGCCTTGAGTATGATGTTAGCTATGGGCTTGTCATTTATGGACTTTATTTTGTTGAGATGCATTCTACCTATATCTGATTTAAGAGTTTTTATCATGAGAGGATGTTGAATTTTGTCAGATGCTTTTTCTGCATCTATTGAGATCATCATATGATTTTTATCCTTCATTTTGTTAATGTGGCATATCACATTGATTGATTTGTGCATGTTGAATCATCCTTGCATCTCAGGAATAAATCCAGCTTGATCATGGTATATGATCTTTTTGATGTACTGTTGAATATGGTTTGCTAAGATTTTGTTGAGTATTTTTGCATCTATGTTCATTGGCTATATTGGTCTGTAAGTTTTTTTTCTTGTAGTGTCCTCATTTGGCTTTGGTATCAGGGTAATGCTGGCCTTGAAAAATGAGTTTGGAAGTGTTCTCTCTTCTCTATTTTGGAAGACTTTGATAAGAATTGGTATTAATTCTTCTTTAACTGTTTCATAAAGTTCCCCAGTGAAGCCATCTGGTCCTGGATTTTTCTTTGTCAGAACTTTTATAATTACTGATTCTATCTCCTTACTAGTAATTGGTCTGTTCAGATTTTCTGTTTCTTTGTGATTCAATCTTGATTGATGGTATGTTTCTAGGAATTTATCCATATGTCCTAGGTTGTCCAATTTGTTGGCATATGATTGTTCATAGTACAATAGTTTCTTATGGTCCTTTGTTTTCTGTGTTATCAGTTGTAGTGTCTCCTCTTTCATTTCTGATTTTATTTATACTTTCTCTTTTTTCTTAGTCTAGCCAAAGTTTTGTCAAATATTTTATCTTAAGAAAGCTCTTAGTTTCAATGATCTTTTCTATCATTCTAGTGATATCTATCTAATGGATCTTTTTAGTCTCCATTTCTTTTATTTCCATTCTGATCTTTGATATTTCCTTCTTCTGCTAACTTTGGGCTTGGTTTGTTCTTCTTTTTTAGTTCCTTGATGTGTAAGGTTAGGTTGTTTTTTGAGATCTTTCTTTTTTCTTCATGTAGGCATTTATCTCTATAAATTTCCTCTTAGAATTGCCTCTGCTGAATCCCTTAAGTTTTATGTTTTGTTTCCATTTTCATTTATCTCAAGATATTTTAGATTTCCCTTTTGATTTCTTCTTTGGCCCACTGGTTTTTCAGGAGGATATTTTTTAATCTCCATGTATTTGTGAATTTTCCAGTTTTCCTTCTGCTGTTAATTTGTAGTTTTATACCATTTTGGTCAGAAAAGATGCCTCATATGAATTCAGGCCTCTTAAAATTGTTAAGACTTGTCTTGTGGCCTAAAAAAATTATCCTGGAGAATGTCTTATGTGCACTTCAGTAAAATGTGCATTCTGCTGCTGTTTGATGAAATGTTCTATGTATTTCTTTTTTTTTTTCAAGTGTATTTTATTTATTTATTTTTTAACATCTTTATTGGGGTATAATTGCTTTACAATGGTGTGTTAGTTTCTGCTTTATAACAAAGTGAATCAGTTATACATATACATATGTTCCCATATCTCTTCCCTCTTGTGTCTCCCTGTTCTATGTATTTCTGTAAGGTTCACCTGCTCTAATATGTAGTTTAAGTCCAATGTTTCCTTATTGATTTTCTGTCTGAATGATCTATCCATTGTTGAAAGTGAGATATGAAGTTCCCTATTTTTATTGTATTGCTGTCTCTTTCTGCCTTTAGATCTGTTAATATTTGCTTTATATATTTAGGTATTATGATTGGATACATAAATATTTATAAACATTTACAATTGTTAATATCCTCTTGATGAATTGACCTCTTTATTATTGAATAATGATCTTTCTTTTGTCTCTTGTTACAAGTTTTGGCTTAAAAGTCTACTTTTCTGGCATAAGTATACCTACCTCTGTTTTCTTTTGGTTTCCATTTGCATGGAAAATCTTTTTCCATACCTTTACTTTTAATCTACGTGTGTTCTTAAAACTGAAGTGAGTGTCTGTGGGCAGCATATAGTTAAGTCTTTTTCTTAAACTCTTAACCCAGTCTGTGTCTTTTGATTGGAGAATTTAGTCCATCTACATTTAAAGTAACTATTGATAGGTATGGTTTACTGTTGCCATTTTGGTAGCTGTTTTCTGGCTGTTTTGTAATTCCTTTGTTCCTTTCTTTTTCTCACTCTCCTTTGTGATTTGATTTTCTGTAGTGATACGCTTCAATTCATTGTATTTATCTTCTGTGTGTAAGTATTTGATCTGTGGTTACTATGAGACTTACATAAAACATCTTATACAATCAATTTTAAGCTGATAACAACTAACTTCAAACTCATACAGAAGCTCTACATTTTTACACCTTCCACCATATTTTATGTTTTTGATATCACAATTGATAACTTTTTATATTGCATATCCACTAACAAACTATTGTAGTTATAGTTATTTTTAAAACTTTTGTCTTTTAACCTTTATACTAGAGTTATAAGTGATTTTTCCACCACCGTTATGAGTATTCTGAATTTAACTATATATTTACCTTTACCAGTGAGTTTTTCTTTTATATATATAATTCTTGTTACTTACTAGCATTCTTTCATTTTAGCTTGAAGAACTCCCTTTAACATTTCTTATAAGTCTGGTCTAGTGGTAAAGATCTTTTTCAGCTTTTGTTTGTCTGGAAATTTCTT
The DNA here is from genome assembly GCF_059928025.1 of Delphinapterus leucas. NCBI lineage: Eukaryota > Metazoa > Chordata > Mammalia > Artiodactyla > Monodontidae > Delphinapterus > Delphinapterus leucas. The sequence goes on along the minus strand of NC_143130.1, from coordinate 14,867,694 downwards.
TATCTCTCCTTTAATTCTGAAGAACAACTTTGCTTAATAAAGTACTCTTGGTTAGCAGGTTTTTTCTTTCAGCACTTCGAATACCTCACCCCACTCTCTCTTGCCTGCAAGGTTTCTGCAGAAAAATCTACTAACAGTCTTTAAAATTTTCCTTGTAAATAACAAATTGCTTTTCTCTTCTTGCTTTTAAGATTCTTTCCTTGTTGTTAACTTCTGTTAATTTGATTATAATGTGTTTCAGTGTAAATCCCTTATGATTCATCTTTTTTGGTATTTTTGAGCTTTCTGGATCTGGATGTCTGTTTTTTTTCCCCAGGTTAAGGAAGTTTTCAGCCATTAGTTCTTTGAATAATCATTTTATTTTTAATTTATTTTTGGCTGCGTTGGGTCTTCATTGCTGCACGCAAGCTTTCTCTAGTTGCGGCGAGCGGGGCTACTCTTCGTTGTGGTGGGCGGGCTTCTCACTGAGGTGGCTTCTCTTGTTGCAGAGCACAGGCTCTAGGCATGTGGGCTTCAGTAGTTGTGGCACATGGGCTCAGTAGTTGTGGTTTGCAGGCTCCAGAACACAGCCTCAGTAGTTGTGGTGCATGGGCTTAGTTGCTCTGAGGCATGTGGGATCTTCCCAGACCAGGGCTCGAACCCGTGTCCCCTGCATTGGCAGACAGATTCTTAACCACTGCATCACCTGGGAAGTCCTCTCTGAATAATCCTTCTGCCCCTTTCTCTCTCTCTTCTCATTTTGAAATCCCTATAATGTGAATATTCGTCTACTTGATGGTGTCCCATATGTCCCTTAAGCTATCTTCACTCTTTTTCATTCTTTTTGTTCTGTCTCTGCTCCTCTAATTGGATCAGTTCCGCTGATATGTTTTCAAGTGCATTGATCTTTTCTTTTACTTGATACAGTCTGTTGTTGAACCCCTCTATTAAAACTTCCAGTCAATTATTGTATTCTTCAGTACTATGATTTCTATTTAGTACTTCTTATACTTTCTGTCTCTTCATTGAAATTCTCACTTTGTTCATGCATTGTTCTCCTGACCTCAGTGAGCATCTTTTTTTTGTTGTTTTTTGGCTGCACTGTGTGGCATACTGGATCTTGGTCCCCCAACCAGGGATCAAACCTGTGGCCCCTGAAATGGAAACACAGAATCTTCTCCACTGGACTGCCAGGGAAGTCCAGTGAGCATACTTATGACTGTTATTTTGAACTCATTTGGGTAAATCACTTACTTCTGTTTCATTAAGATCAGTTTCTAGAGATTTATCTTGTTTCTTGTTTGGAACATATTCCCCTGTTTCTTCATTTTTCTTTACTCACTGTTAGTTTTTGTACATCAGATAAATAGCTACCTCTTTCAGTCTTGTCAGAGTGGTTTTCTGTACAACATGAACTTCATCAGTCAGCTTAGCTCAAGCTCCTGGTTGTCTTTCAAACCTTTGTGATTGTTCAAGGCACCATCTTTGTTCTCAGTGGCATCCAGTAGTTTTGGGTGTGCCAAGAGCAATCAGTTTCCCAAAGGGGAAGATCGCGGTCAGCACCTAGATTTGTTGGCAGTCCCTCAGGCAGCAGCATACTGGAAAAGTATGCAGTCAAATCCTCTCCAGGGATAAACTGGGAGACAGGTATTTTGTCTGCTCCCTCTCTACTGAGCCTTGAGGGGATAGCCAATGCAAGTGATGCAAGTGCTCACAGGTGTGCCTGTTAACAACTGCTTCTTTGTGTGCTACAGTCCTGTGGGACTCATGAATGCAAACCCCATTGTCTCTCAGAGCAAGATGACCTGGGGGCCTGTCCTCAGGTGGCAGCCACAAAAGCTGGGTGCCAGGCATGTGTGCAAGCTCCTTCCAGAGAGATGCTGGTGACTTGGTTTTATCCTTGGACTGAACCAAAGGAACAAGGTAGGGGAAGTACCCACTGGCTCTTTTGGGCTCCAGAGGATCACAGTAAGCACCTAGATGTGTGCACTTTCATTATGGGTATTTTCTCAGTTGCCTCATGTATAGCAGTCACTCAGCTAATCTTGGATTTCTCTCAAAGGAAATTGCTCCTTGTGTAGCTGTACATTCAGTGTATCCATGGGAAGAGGGGAAGTCAGGAGCCTCCTATGCTGCCATCTTGGTCAAAAGATCTCAGCATTAAGTTATACTCAAAAACACAGTAATGACCGTGTTCTGGTCTACTCCAATCACCTGGTACAGGAATGAACTCAGGAAGTCAAACAGAAGAAACGTATAGGGCAAGTTACATGGGAAAGGGTATGGAGCATACATGCCCTCTCTGGGCACTCTACTCTCCTAGCATCTCCACATCTTCACTAACCCAAAAGCTCTCTGTCATGCAATATTGATTTTTTTTCTTTTTAATCATATACTTACTGACCTGGGAGATAAGTTATGCTCTCTTAGTTCTGTGAGTTTCATTTCTGTACATCATTTTTTGGCAACAAGACTTTTTAAAAGATTAGAAAATCCAATACTTAGAGCTAAGCAAACATCTTAGCTGCTCATTTGTTTTCTTAAAAAAATAAAAAAGAATAAACAGTGTCAGTTAATGAAATTAGAACACTCCCTAACACGATACACAAAAATAAACTCAGAATGGATTAAAGACCTAAAAGTAAGACCGGAAACTATGAAACTCTCAGAAGAAAACATAGGAAGAATGCTCTTTGACATAAATCACAGCAAGATCTTTTTTGACCTGCCTTCGAGAGTAGGAAATAAAAACAAAAATAAACAAATGGGACCTAATGAAACTTAAAAGCTTCCGCACAGCAAAGCAAACCATAAACAAGATGAAAAGACAACTCTCAGAATGGGAGAAAATAATTGCAAACGAATCAACAGACAAAGGATTAATCTCCAAAATATACAAACAGCTCATGCAGATCAATATTAAAAAAAAAAAACAACCCAATCAAAAAATGGGCAGAAGACCTAAATAGACATTTCTCCAAAGAAGATATACAGATGGCCAACAAACACATGAAAAGATGCTCAACATCACTAATCATTAGAGAAATGCAAATCAAAACTACAATGAGGTAACACCTCATACCAGTCAGAATGGCCATCATCAAAAAATCTACAAACAATAAATGGCTGGAGAAGGTGTGGAGAAAAGAGAACCCTTTTGCACTGTTGGTGGGAATGTAAATTGATACAGCCACTATGGAGAACAGTATGGAGGTTCCTTAAAGAACTAAAAATAGAATTACCATATGACCCAGCAATCCCACTACTGGGCATATACCCAGAGAAAACCATAACTCAAAAAGACACATGCACCCCAATGTTCATTGCAGCACTATTTACAATAGCCAGGTCATGGAAGCAACCTAAATGCCTATTGACAGACGAATGGATAAAGAAGATGTGGTGCATATATACAATGGAATATTAGCCATAAAAAAGAACAAAATTGGGTCATTTATAGAGACATGGATGGACCTAAAGACTGTCATACAGAGTGAAGTAAGTCACAAAGAGAAAACATGTATCGTATATTAACGCATATATGTAGAATCTAGAAAAATGGTACAGATGAACCTGTTTGCAAGGCAGAAATAGAGACACAGATGTAGAGAACAAACGTATGGACACCAAAGGGGGGAAAGAGGGGTGGTGGGATGAGTTGGGAGATTGGGATTGACATATACACTAACTAATACATATAAAATAGGTAACTAATGAGAACCTGCTGTATAGCACAGGGAACTCCACTTTGCTGTACAGTAGAAACTAACACAATGTTGTAAAACAACTATATGTACCCCAGTAAAATAAATAAATAAATATAAATAAAACCTAAAAGAGAAACACTGATGAAAACAAAATATATATTCTCATTGGTGGCTATTAAACTGTGTTTCAATTACTGTTTCATGTTAATACTTTTATAATAAACACTGGCAGGTTGACTCATCAGAATATGATACATAGCACTGAAGATTCATCCCAGTGTACTTAAAGGGGCTTCAGAAATGTTAGCCTGAGGCCCTATAAGCTACCTTGCAACCTTTTAGAAGCAGTACAACAAAGGAATGCAGACATTGTGAATTAAAGAGGAAAATTCCCATGAGTGTTAAAGAAATTTCTTTAGCATATGGAAGTGTATAATTCTAAGTACGAAATAGACATTTTCAAGTCTGATTCTAGCTTCCCTGAATGTGTTCCTTTCTCTCTCAGCATTTGTCAAATGTATTTGAAGTTCATTCAAGCCACTTGGGTTGCATTTTGAAAGTGGCTCATGGAAATTTAAGCAGACAGTATCCATTAACATTAATGGACTTCCTCAGGCAAAATTCCCCCATACTGGGCTCAATATTAACCTCAGTATGAGGTTAGATTTTACCAAATATTTAGAGAATACTCAATTCTTTAAAAGTATCCAAAATGCTATGTCAGTAACAGAAATCCAGTTAACTATGTAAAATTCAAGCAGCACAGCCCCTAGATGTGAAGGTTAGATCCATGATTTGTGAAGATTCCCACCAGAATTGATTGATACATTTTTCTCACTGCATTTCTTTTGTTCCAATGGGGTTTATAGGCACAGCGCTTGTTGTCCAGTGGGACCACGTACATCTCCAGGATAATTACAACCTGGGAAGCTTCACATTCCAAGCAACCCTCCTCATGGATGGACGCATCATCTTCGGATATAAGGAAGTAAGTAATGTACTGATAATCTCCTTCCCTATTGACTTGACCTCTCTATCTTTTCCTCCAAGTGTCAAGAAAAGGACATTTTACAGTCATGAACCTCAGATCATTTTCTCACCTCTTGGTTTCTTTTGCTTTATTGAAAAAAATACAATTTTTAAAATCTACCGAGGAGCACTAATTGTTAATTCTTTGGGTTTTGTTTTATTTTGCATTCTGATATCCTTGGCATTCTGACCCATGAGTTTCAAAAAATTATTAAATAATTATATTCTTGTGGTAGTATAATGAAATACCTCTAAGAAAAAATATTTCCAATTTGGAAGGATTTTCATCTAAATCTGATTACTTATATTTATACTATTTATTTGTTTTTGCCTTGTCAACTTCTTTGACATTTTTTGGCTATAATTTCAAAAGTGTTAATAGACATGAAGTCTTGTGTGGCTCAATGACCCAATACTGAAAGTATTCCACGACAGCTGAGTCCACAATCCCTTTGGCCAATGTTTATTGCCACCTGATAGGAAAGATTAATTAGAGATCAAAGTGACAGAATAAAGAAATTTAAACTTAGTTTGTTTCATTTTACCAAATTGACAGGGAATGGAAATTGACTAAATTGTAGCCTTTAATTTACAGAACGTCTAAATTAGAATAATAGCATGTTTGGCTTAAAACTCTATTGACAGTGTAATTAAGGTCTATTAGACAACCTAAACTTTGGGGGAAGAAAATAAAGAATATAAGAATAATATATCAGATGTGATGTTTTAGGCAGTCAGTAGTCACAATGTGAATTGATAATGGGCATTATTAACCCATGGATTAATGGGTATTTATAATACAGACTCAACATCTTATTTTCAATTGAAGGGTTATTTTTCCCTTGGGAAATGAATCCCTGCCTATTAAAAAGATGCTGACAATTTAAAAAGGATTCACTTTGGTCATGTCTTCTGAAATCTATCTTTTCTATAAAGTGAGGGATGGTTGTATTTCAACTCAATAGGCCAACTTTTGGAAATCTCATAACCATGTTATATGTTTCCACTCTTTTGAAGAATTCTTCCGTGTGGAATTAATCATTTACTTGGGGCAATAGTATACACAGAATATAATGTAAGATCCGTTCTGCTTGGTGCTTCCTTATCCAGAGCTATGTTTTGGTATCATAGCCCACCATATCCTTATATCACACTCCCTGGAAGCTGAGACAATATTGCTCAAAGGAACTCATTCTAGTTTTCATTATAATCTAGTGTATTGCTGGGACTGCAGAATGATGTTATGGAATATTATTTTCAACATTTTAACCAACAGTGGTAAAATTTCTGGAAAGAGGCAGAGTCAGTAAGTCTAGAATCTAAAATCTCACTAATTGTAGGCTTTGTCAAAACAGAGGTTTGTGTTCTTATTGTGGTCTCTCTCACTAGTCTTTATTATCAAAATTGTCATCTTTATTTATACTGTTCTCAATGGGTGTCTCACATTGCAGAGTCACAGTTTATTTTTCCTACTCTCTCTTTGTAGTGAGGTTGGTATTTTTAAAATGTCCTTTTCTTTTCTTTATTTAATCAAAGAGAAATTTTCCATTATGGTTTTCCTGTTTTGTCATGAGAATATTAAGCTGACAGGCGATTTTAACACTTTCTTAATATTTCCAGACTATCAGTCCTTCTGAATTTAGAGTTCTAAAGAAATCATACTTTATTATTTGCCTCTCTGTCCTGGTTAAAAAATGGTTACTTATTTCCTATTCTACCTCTTTGCTTCCTGATAACTGTCATGTATTTTATTTTGCTGAGGCAAATTTCTATTTGTAAAATTTGCCACAATAAGGATCCCCATGCATTTGAGGTGAGAGCTAGGTGCTCCTGGCCTTTCTAGAAAAATATTTATAATTTCAATTACATAAGTATTATGTAATTGATGTATTATCATTACATAATGTATTATCCTTGACAAAGTGCTTTCACATACGTTATAGTTTTCAATTCTTCAATAGTAACTTATATTCTTAATATTCTTAGCCTTTTACAAAGGCACTGGCACATAAAAGGTGTTTAATAAATGTGTGTGGCTTAATTATGGAGTTAGATCATACACAATTTATCTTTATTTTATCTTTATCTTTATTTATTTTATAGCTAAGCAGACAATCAGAAAGGTTAAATGACATGCTTGAGTTTACAGAGCTAGTTAAGGACAAATCCAGAACAAAAAACCTTAATGTGGTGACCCCAAAATACCTCAACATTTTTTTCTTTCCCAAAGGAGATTATGTAAAACAAGTCACAGATCTATTTCTCATTTGTGTTTTTCCAATACATATTTGTTACTGTTTGGTGTTTAGTAATCTTTTTATATCACTCCCGTATATTACACAATTACAGTCCCATAAAGTCAGGAGAAGTATTCCTAATTAAGCTATAGAGCTAATGAAATTGTAAGAACCTAAGAATATAAGGAGTATAATTTTGTATTCCTATTCAGATTAAATATACCGAAGCAAAGTTATAGGTCGGAAGGTAAGTGCAGTTCTTACTCTAATTAGTTGCTTTTAACTGATTAATGCCAGCTTTGTTTTATTTTATTATATTTTACATGAGTGAGAAGAAAAATTCTGATTTATTCAGAAACTACTAATAATTTTACTCAACATGGAAGAAAATTAGTATTTCATTGAATAAATTTTTGACACAAATTTCACTTTTATTACCCTCAAATGATTTATTCCAGTAGTTAATTATGTTTCTCTTAGTAACTCTTTTTTTTTTTTTTTTTTTTTTTTTTTGCGGTATGCGGGCCTCTCACCGTTGTGGCCTCTCCCGTTGCGGAGCACAGGCTCCGGACGCGCAGGCTCAGCGGCCATGGCTCACGGGCCCAGCCGCTCCGCAGCATGTGGGATCTTCCCAGACCGGGGCACAAACCCGCGTCCCCTGCATCAGCAGACAGACTCTCAACCACTGCACCACCAGGGAAGCCCCTCTCTTAGTAACTGTTAATGTGCCAACTGCCCATACTAACCACTCAGATGACCTCCAGTTCTGTCATGTTCCGTATGTAGTCATGTCTCCAGCAGCATAATTTTTCACAGTGCAGACTGTGATAAATAATGATCAGTAAATTAGGAAATACATTTGTACTTATAACAATCTTAATGAGATTGAGATAGGGCAGTTACTACTGCTGTTTGAAATAAGAGTAAATACAGATTTGTTCAAAGAATTTAATGATCCTTCACAAAGTCAGAGTGTTCTCCTAACCATACTGGTGAGAGAAGTAGTGGGGACACAGATTCCTTTAAATAATTAAGTTACCTCTCCCAAGTTTATAGCTCTTTATTATTCAACCAAAGATTTGAAATTATGTTTTAAGTTATAGGCCCTTATTGCTACACAGCTGTTTATTTTAGTTAATTTCAAAGATACAGTTTACTTAGGATGGAAGTCAAAACACAAAAAACATATTGTTTTTTTCAAAAGTTTCCTCTCAAATTATCAACCATTCACTTTAATGCATTTTTCAGTTTCAGGGTATCCATTTGTTTCTTTTGCATAGATTTAATTACCTAATGAAATTAACCATCTTGTCATCTATATTCTTAAATATATTAATAACAGTTCTTTTAAAGTTTATAGCTAACTCTAATATCTAGATTTCCTATGGGTCTGTTTCTATCATCTCTTTTTTACTTTGTTTCTTTTTCTGTAGATTTTCATTCACTGGTCATGTCTCCTTGCATGTTAGGTAATTTTTGATCAAATGTTGGGCATTGTTTACAAAATAGTAAAGAGATGCTTTGAGGTTGTGGATGATATTTTCTTCTTCGAGGAAGGGTTTACTCTTTTTGTTAGGCAGTTAGGAGGGAACAGATTACTTACTACTGAGCAGGACTAAGCTCATTCACAGTTGAGCATTGGCCCTTATAAAAACTGGTATATTTCTGGTTAGCCCTTCTTAGAATGTAGTCCTTCAGGAATCTCCCCATAACGCCTGGGTAATTACTATGGACCTTTTGCCTTAGTGCTCCTGAACTCTGTGTTTTCCACAACTCCATGAGACTGCCTGAAGTTCTGTTCAAATTTTCTGTCTCTAAATCTGGCCCATTAATTGTCAAATGCCTTGAAGGGAAAGCAGTGTTGGTTTCACCTCTGTGATTTCCTTTCTTTGGAATCTTGGCTTTTCAGGTCCTTGTTCTTTGACAGCCACCTGATGCCTTCAACAGATGCTTTTCATATGTTTTTTATCTTTCCTGCTTGGTCTCAGTAGTAGAAATGATGGCCTTATACAAGTTTGTCTGCCATAACCAGAAGCCCCATTCATTTTTAAAAGCAACCTCCAAATTTGTAAAATCTAACATTTATTGAGCTCTTCATATATGCTAGGCAGTGACCGACATGCTTAAAATTTGTCTCATATTATTCTCACAAAAACTAAGAGGTTGTCACTTTTATCATTTACAGAGAAGGAACCCAAAACACCCAGAGAGGTTAAGTAACTTTCCCAAAATTATGAAACAAAGATTCATCCAAGGGAATATGACTCCAGAGCCCATAGGCCCAACCACTGTACCTTAGTGCCTCCCTACAAGCTTCCTTTTCAAGAAATGGCTGTATTGCTTTATTCACTTTGATATCCCTGACAGTCTTTCCTGGTTAGTCATTATTGTAGTGTAACTCAGCCACTTGAGAGCACAGGTAAGAATGGTTTGCCTTTCCACAGCACTTATTTTATTAATTTTTTTTAAAAAGTGAAAAGAAGTTGTGCATAAGTAAAAATAATAGTAAAAACATATGTCCTTTCTTAGATAAATGGAATTTGGAAAAATCAAATTCCCGTTTCCTATTCTGTTAATAAAAATAACTAGCTGTCATCCTAGAAACCAGATTCTTTATATTATTTTAAGTTACCATTGAATAGTGATGATTGTTTGCTTATTACAATATAGACCTGAAATTCTTGGTCTCTTGATCATGTAACAAGGAAACTACCTTTTCACAAGAAAGATGTGATTCCAAACACATTAGAGACTTGGAATCAAATTTCTTATATTTCTTGATGCTGCCTATCCTAGTATACTATCATATATTAAAAGTTGCATTTCCTCTGACTTGTTTCATCTCTCTTCTCCTATTATATTTTGAATTTATTGTTACTTTAGATACAGACTCAGGAAGGATGTGATTCATTTTGTGTCTATTGGAAATTTGATTAATTGTTTTCACCAGTTCATGGGAGGTACAGAGTGGTCATCAGTTTGAGACAATACAATTAAAAAGTTACGTAATCCTTCTACATGGCCACAGGGGAACTCATAGAGAATACATATCTCACCTGAGAGTCAGCCCACTTTATCCATTTTCTTGGTTGATTACCTTACAATCTCCTTCAGCAGCAAATTTTAGAGGAGGTCTGTATAGAGGAACTTTATTGTTTATTAAGTAAAATTACTTTTTAATTACTTCTACCATTTAATCCTAATGTTCCTTAGTGTAACATTTACTGTTTCTGTGGAAGAATGCATAGTTAATAAATCACCATTGCCAATTGGTTGTAGGTTTAACTGTCACCCTAAATGCATTTTTAAAATTTATTTGAAGACTGTTTCTCTTGTTTAAACTGTAATGATCCTTCATTCATGGTAATCATCCTGAAAGCGTTAAAAGATGAACACTTGCTGAACTTGTAAAATTTATAGAAAAAAATAATTCAAGGGAGTAAGAGAAAACCAAAAAGAACTGAACAGTGAAACAACTGACATTTAGATATGAAGTGATTTGCCTTTATGGCTATTGCTGTATATGTGAGAATGTTTAACATGTGTTAAAATAATATATATGCATCCAAGAAACTATATATATATATATGAAATTTAAATAAAATTTATTTAACAAATGTATAAGATTGAGAAAACCCAGATGACATGAAATGCTAATTATAAACTCTCAAGAAATAATTCCATAACTGAGAACATGTCTCTGCAGAGGAAAGCAAAGCAAAATGGCTCTTTAATAAATTAAGTAAATGTCTCTCAAATTGTGTGTTTTCTAAATTGAGCATTTCCCAGAATGTGCTTTTCCCAATGCCTATTAGCAATGAAAGGCTCTGAGAAGAACAGCCACAAAGGTAAATTAACTTCATTTAACCCAGAGCTGATCAAACTTTTTTGACCTGGGAATGCATTTTTCATGGAACATCTATTACCACCACCCAGGAAGGTGTGGGGAATGTTGAATTAAAAAAACAATTCATGTGGTGCAGCCACTATGGAGAACAATATGGAGGTTCCTCAAAAAACTAAAAATAGGGCTTCCCTGGTGGCGCAGCGGTTGAGAGTCTGCCTGCCGAGGCAGGGGACAAGGGTTCGTGCCCCGGTCCGGGAAGATCCCACATGCCGCGGAGCGGCTGGGCCCGTGAGCCATGGCCACTGAGCCTGCGCGTCCGGAGCCTGTGCTCCGCAACGGGAGGGGCCGCAACAGTGAGAGGCCTGCGTATCACAAAAAAAAAAAAAAAAAACTAAAAATAGGGGCTTCCCTGGTGGCGCAGTGGTTGGGGGTCTGCCTGCCGATGCAGGGGACGCGGGTTCGTGCCCCGGTCCAGGAGGATCCCGCGTGCCGCAGAGCGGCTGGGCCCGTGAGCCATGGCCGCTGAGCCTGCGTGTCCGGAGCCTGTGCTCCTCAGTGGGAGAGGCCGCAGCAGTGAGAGGCCCGCGTACTGCAAAGGAAAAAAAAAAAAAAAAACTAAAAATAGAGTTGCCATTTGATCCAGCAATCCCACTCCTGAACATATATCCAAACAAAACTATAATTCAAAAAGATATATGCACCCTTATGTTTATTGCAGCACTATTTACAATAGCCAAGACATGAAAGCAACCTAAATGTCCATCAGCAGATGAATGGATAAAGAAGATGTGGTACATGTATACAATGGAATACTACTCAGCCATAAAAAAGAATGAAATAATGCCATTTGCAGCAACATGGATGCAACTAGAGATTATCATACTAAGTAAAGTAAGTCAGACAGAGAAAGACAAATACCATATGATGTCACTTACATGTGGAATCTAAAGTATGACACAAATGAACTTATCAACAAATCAGAAACAGACTCACAGACATAGAGAACAGACTTGTGGTTGCCAAGGGGGAGGGTGTGTGGGGGAGGGAAAGATTGGGAGTTTGGGATTAGCAGGTCTAAACTATTATGTATAGAATGGATAAACAACAAGATCCTACTGTGTGGCGCAGGGAGCTATATTCAGTATCCTGTGATAGGCTGTGATGGAGGGGAGTGTGAGAAAGAATATATGTGTGTATAGCGGAATCACTTAGCTGTACAGCCAGGATTAGCATGGCATTGTGAATCAACTACACTTCAATAAAATTTTTTTAAAAAAAGAAAGAATTCTCAAAAAAATGTAGACACAGATGATTTTATATCTTAGCACTTCCCTGTATTTTAAGTACATAAAGTATAAAGTTGTATCTACGTGGCTTTATTTAGGATCTAACTCATTTGCATTTGCACTTTTTTGTTATCTTACATATTAAACTCCCAACATTTTAATTTTCTTTTATTTCCCATAGTGTAAGAATATGATAAATTGAACCCGTTCTCCCTTTATAATGTTGTGAGTGAAAATAAATAAATAAAGTAGCAAGGAAGCAAGATCAATAATCTAGAAGAAATAATTGTAGAAACAGAAATCTTGTTCTAATGCTGGCCCTGCCCCTAGCAGGTTATGTTGTCCTTGGACAAGGTATTTGATCTTCCTGGGTACGTTTTCTCCTTCCAAGCCCCACTTCCATTTAAGCTTTGTGGTGATGTGGAGAGGTTTGTTCTACACGATGCTCCTGCCGGTATAGACCATATCCAGTCCCTGCTCTGAGGATTCCAGGATCAAAGAGCTAATTTATCCCTAAGGCAAAAGGCCTCGTACTTTCCCCATGTCTCCCCAAACCCAGGGTGCAGTTTCCTAATCCCGTTCCTCTTCCCAGCCGTGTTTAGGCAAGTTCCCTTTTGTAGCCATAGTCGCAGATAAAGTCCCCATTATGGTTTTGACTGTCTTGAGCCACGTTGCACAGGCTTCTTCAGGGGGCTCCCGCCTCACTATATTCTTTTATATGATGCTCCCACTCTAGTTTGTCAGTTCAGTACTGGGCAGTCCCTATATTAAAAGAGGGAGCTATTTTTACTTACCAACTTCATGCTGTTGTCTCCTTCCAGATTTTCTATGGGGTACGATTGTGGAGATGGGGGTAAGAGGAATGTTAGATTATATCTTTAACGTATGGCTCGCCTTTGCTTTCATGCCATCAAGTAAGTGCATTGCTCAATACCTGGCATATGAAAAGAGTTCAGAATCTAAAAGCTAGAAAGGGATTCAAATAATCGTGCGAAATGTTAACGATATTCAGGGAAGCAAATGGATGTTTTTATAATGTCAAATTTAACTGAAAGCGCTTCTATTCAAATGTAGTTTTCAGACAACTAAGCACTAATACTCAGGGCTTTATGCGTTGCTTTGAGCATGACTTTTTAAAACTGGACGCCCTACTGAGTAAGGAGAAGCCTGATCAGACATTTAAGGGAGATAAGGTAGGAACTTAAGGGTTAAGTGAAGGTAAGAGTGGTTAAAATTTTAAGCTTTGGGGTTTTTTTAATGTATATATATTAAGCTATTAGACATCACATTGCTGATTAGCGAGTTAACAAAAATGAGTTTAGACTAATTCTTCTCCAGTTGCGTCTGATAGGCATATGATTCATACTTGGGAGCACATACTCTGCAATCAAACCCTTGCTGACATGCTGCGCTGCCTATTAGATAGATAGCCGGGCCATAACGGAAACGAATGAATGTTTTGGCAAGGTTTGCAGGGCAGAACAGAGAGAAAAATAAAATTCTATTCCCTGCGACTCAAGCAGCATGCTGTTATCCCCTTAACTGTTTTAGAGACAGACGTTCATGTTTTCGGTATTGTGTCAGGCCCTTGTGTGCTGGAGAATACCACAGCACGGAAAAGAGAACAACTTTTGTATTTGAATCTTCCTCCAAAGGCCAGTGTGCTCTGCCCTACCTTTACTGACTCCTAATATCATTTCCTACATTAATTTTGTCTAGTTATTCCAACTCTTTTCTGTCGCTATACTTCATTTGCTTACTGTATCATTTATAGAAAAAAATTATACTTACTTAAATAACAAACTTATCTGTGTCTTGTGAAATGGAAGGAAAATTAAAACACCTTAAAGAAAAGAGTTTATAAATGCTTATGTAAGCTGAAATGGAAGCATATTTTAACTGGCGTTAATGCTCCTTTTCTATATCTATCCTGTGGAATGAATCTAATTGTAAAACTCATTCTCAGAAATTTATGATTCATTACAAATCATACAGAGGCCGAGTGAAGATTTAGCTTTGCTTTAATTATAAAAAGGCAAGTATTATAGGCATTTGAAAATAATGAACTACATTTTTTTTTAAAGCTTGTGTAGTTCAGAGTTTGTATTATTTCAGATTGGCTTCCTGACATCCCCAGGAACTAACTTAGGAGACATTTTAAGGATGAATATAAATTTGTAGATAGGATAAAGGGTAGCTTCCATAAGCAGAGCTTTCAGAGTTTTTGTACTTGGGCATCATCCTTCATCCCTGCTTCTCTGACTTGGGTACTTATCCAATACAGAGTCCTTTATAGACTAGGGGACTGTGACACTATGACAGATCCTTTCTTGCACATTTTTGGCTCTGATTCTAGATAGTTTATTTATATACATACACACAATTGCTTTGTTGATGTTAGTCAAAAAATAGTTCATGTTAAATGTGGTTTTAGCAGTGCTCCTGATTCAGCCTAACAAACGGCCTGTCATTATAAACTGTCGTGGGAACCTGCAGTCTGGCTCACAGAGAGCTCACACAGCCCAGTTACTTGGCTGCAGTAAGTGTGAGTGGATGAACCATCCTTACGCTGAACAACCCCACGCCTTTGAGGTTTTGAGGTAAAAAGATAACAGCCCAAGAAGGCAAAGTGAAAAAGATAGGACAGTATCAGGTGGAGAGAGGCAGACATGTTCTTGAAAGAAATCTAAGAGAAAGCCTGGACTTTGCCTTGTTAATCTTTTGCCAAATTAAGCATTTAATTCAATTGGCCAAAGTGTTTTTTTTTCTAAACCTGATATGTAATCATTTTATCAAAGGTTTGGGTGGCTTCTAGGAAAATGTAGGGAATCAAAAGCTTCTTGTACATTTTCATGTTAATATTTAATCAGGATAAAATACCAGAGTTTTAGAAATTCTATGCTTTTATTCATGAACTCTATAAAATTTGGAAGAAAAGCATTTGAGGCCAGTGGTATTGCCATCATCCTTTTCCACTGCTTCCTGCCCTGGTCTCCTCCATCTCTGGATGCTTCAGTACACACCATCCTCATAGCCAGCAATGGAAATGAACCCTGAAGGTGTGCAACAACATGCTGGCTCCGATGAAAAGCTCAACTCCATTTTTCCTGCTATTAAGACCAAAAGTCTTGGTGACACTGTTGACTCTCTTCTTTTTCTCACTCTCCTTAAATCCATGGCGTATTCGTCCAGAATCATCTTCCTGTCGCTCCAGCTCTTATACTTATCACTTATCTAGTGTACTCCAAGCCACCCATTTCTCATCTGCAAAATGGTGATACCCTTCTAACTAGTTTCTCTGTCTCCCTTTTCCCCCTCCAGTCCAGATTACACATCAGTTACTGTGATCTTTTTCAGATGTAAGGGGATGTCCTTCCTCTGTTCAAGACGGTTTAACCCTTCCCCATACAACTTGGAATAAAATCCAGAGTCATTGCCGTGGCTGGCAGGGAATACATGCTCCCTCTGATCTGTCGTCACTGCGTCCCATCTCCTTCAGCACTCTTACTTACTCCCTCTGCTCCAGTGATAACCTTTTATTTCCTAAAAGACAGCAAAAGCAATTCAAACAAGGCCTTTGCATGTACTGGTCTCTCTACAGAGCTGTTCCCCAAATCTCCATATGGCAGGTTCTCCTACTACAGAAAAGTCACATTATCACAGAAACCTTCTGTGACTCCTTCTCTTAAAGAGGCCCCCATCCCTCGCTGTATCTTCCCCATGATTTCATTTCCTCCTTGGCACTTACCACCTCCTGGCATACTGTATTTTTTATGTTCACTTGTCTTCGTGTCAGTCTCTACTCTCTAGAATGTAAGCTCTATGAGAGCAGGGGCTTTTTTGTTTTCTCCTGCAATTCCAGTGCCTACAATAATACAGAGAAAATGTTCAATTAATATCTGATAAATATTATGAATGAATTCACCCTTATAATTTTTTTGGATCATTATTAACAATGTACTTGGTGAAGCTTGGGAAAATCTAGATCATTCAGTAGAATTAAATCATTGAATTTGAGGTTTGAAAGAGTCCTTACAGGTCATCTACTGTCTTCCTAGAGGGTTGGCCAATTTACAATAAGATTATTTTCAGTGGACAAAAAACTCTCTACATTGTTAGGTTACCCATTTTGATTTTGCATGGATTTACCTTAAGTTAAATGAATCTAAATCTGGGTAAATTATACACCTTGGTCTTCATTTTTGGAATCCACAGGGAAAAGAATAAACTAGAAAATAAAAAGATACAGAAGAGTGAAAAAAAAGATGCAGAAAATGCATCTTTTTAATGGACCTTTCCAATATTTCAAGTTTAATTGTACCTAAAGAGATATTTATCTGATTCCCAGAAACCTAGGAGGAAGAATGCTACTTCATTTTCTATAGAGACACCCAGAGACGTTTGTATTGGCTATTAGAGCTTTAGTAGAGAATGCATTGGTTAGTATTGCTATGTAACAAATCACCCCAAAATGTAGTGGCCTAAACAACTCTATTTCTTATTTCTCACGAGGTATAAGACTCTGCTGATCTCAGCTGGGCTCACTCATGTGTCAGTTGTTAGCTGGTGGATTGGCTAGGGGCTAGTTGTTCAACGATGACCTCTGCTAGAAAGAAAACATTCCTCCACATGTCTCTCATAGATCTTCAGCAGGGTATATTCTCATGGCAGTGGCAGAAGTCCCAGAAAGGAGGTGGAAATGTACAAGCACCTTTTCAAGCCTCTCTTCTGCTTCAAGTTTGCTGTTGTCTTCTTTTGCCATATTACTGAGGCAGAGGCAGAATGGCAGAGGACCACCAAGTGAGACGGCAGAGTGTGGATAAAAAGAGACCATGGACTGAGGCCATTAGTGCAGTCAATGTACCACAGATCAAATGCACAGGAGGAGAGAGTTTGACTTAGAGATAAAATATAAAGGAAGGGAGTGAAAAGAAGAAAAGAGATGGAGAAAACAAAATAAAAATAAAAGATGGCTAGATAAGGGAAGAGATAAAGAGAGATAGAAGAGTTGGGGTAGATAGTGTGAAGAGAAGAGAAGCTAGGATGTCTGCAGATCCAAGACATGTGACCTGAAAAACAAGCTCTCATATGATAATGTAATATTCATAACAATATAATAGAATTTTCCAGTTGACAACAATATAAACTCAAGCTCTGCTTTGAGTATGGGAAAGAAGAAGTACAATTAATTACCACAGAATTATCTGGTAAAATATTTCCTACCTTGCAGGGGAAAACTGCAGTCATAGATGTTGTAAGAATGAAAGCAAGTAACAAATCCAGTAGCAAAGCTTTCGTACTTACTCCTAAGCAGGCATCTACTAATGATGCTGTTTAAAAATTATGAGCTTGTCTTATTAGGATATACAAAATATAACTTGAATTGGAAATTTTTTCTGTGGCTTTCTATCCCTTTGCCTTTTCTTCTTTCACTGTAAGTCTGTCTTAAATATAAATTGCACTTATATTAGCATTCTTCAACATGGAGTATAAACTGGGTAATAATATAATGTACCCTAAGAAAAGGGATTACATACATTGATACTGAGTATGGCTTAGCAATTACCATAAATAAATTATATCAGAGTTTCATTTAGTAAATGAACTTTTAGGGACAAAAATCTTGGTTTTCCTTCTTTTTTTAAAATTTACTTATTTTGTTTATTTATTTTTGGCTGCGTTGGGTCTTTGTTGCTGCGCCCAGGCTTTCTCTAGTTGCGGAGAGTGGGGACTACTCGTTGCGGTGCGCGGGCTTCTCATTGCGGTGGCTTCTCTTGTTGCGGAGCATGGGCTGTAGGCACACAGGCTTCAGTAGTTGTGGTGCGTGGGCTCAGTAGTTGTGGCTCGCAGGCTCTAGAGTGCAGGCTTAGTAGTTGTGGCACATGGGCTTAGTTGCTCTGCAACATGTGGGATCTTCCTGGGCCAGGGATCGAACCTGTGTCCCCTGCATTGGCAGGCAGATTCTTAACCACTGCAACACCAGGGAAGTCCCCTATTTTCCTTCTTTTTTATTGCCACGCTGTTTATTATGGCTTATACAACCATGTCTGATGTAATATGATCTTTAATGAATTACCCACAGATGGCCCACAATCTGCTTATTCTACTTAAAAGATTTGTTCGTGCATTTATCCTTCCATATTGTTTCTTGTCCCTTTATGTATTGAAGATGTTTTCATCCCCATTTTCATTTCTATAAAACTGGTAGTAAAGATAGTAATCATACCTCCAATGATTCTTTTCTAAATCTAGAAAAAGCAGCTCCAAGGGTTTGTCTCATTTATAACTGTTGTATCATGTTTAATATAGTCTCAGTGTGTCCTAATTTTTTAAAACTGTACACATTATAAATGTCTATAATATGCAGATTTGGGCTCTATTGAGGTTTAAATTTAGGAAATATGACCTTGAACTGACCCATAATAATTCATAAGTTTTCCATATGAGTTTTAACCAGAATAGTGAAGTTCATCCATTAAGAAACAATTGCCAAATTTCGCTATATATTAATCAACGATGATATTGTTACATATATATTTATATATATTTAGGAATGCACTTATTATCTTTCTCTAGATTTTATATCTATAAGGCCACTTGTAAACAAGGGTTTTTTAAAACTATGAAAATGAATATATAATAGAGTCTTTGGGGAAAACAAATAGTACAAAAAGAATCTCTATCTCTGTAATGATAGTCCGCACTACGTGCATTCATGGTGTGCCTGTATGTGTGAGAAGTTTTCAGTATTCAGCATCAGTTAGATTCTCTGAGAATCTGTTACTTTCATCATCAAGTAGCCCTGTCTGTAGGACCAGGAACTCTCTTGTCACTTTAACCCATCTAATAGCACTAAACAGATGTTATTTTTAGGTATTGTATGTTTTTCTTCTCTAATGTTTCCTGCTCTCTCTCTTCCTTCATCTCCATAATCAAATTTTATCCATTAAACAAGATGGTCGCATTCCCCACACCTACCCCAAATGAAATTCAAATCTAACTCACAGCAATCTGCTTTTTCTTTTCCAGATTCCTGTCTTGGTCACACAGATAAGTTCGACCAATCACCCAGTGAAAGTGGGGCTGTCAGATGCATTTGTCGTTGTCCACAGGATCCAACAAATTCCCAGTATGTAGAAGAAGGGTAATGGCAGAGTCTGAGCCTGCTGTGGGGTAAATTTAAAGGAGATTGATCTAGGGCAGATGTGACTCTTTGAACAATCGAATCACTTAGCTAATTGCTGCTTGTTAATTATATTGTTTGGCTTGTAAGTCTTTTTGGCATTTGCTATCTCTCTGTTAGTGTTGAACTAATAATTTAGGTGAAGTGAAGTTAAATAGCCAAGCCAAGAGAATTTGGATTCTTTGGAATAGTTAGCTTGGTTGTGCAGATATATTTCTTTTATTAATAGGAAGAGGAACATAAAAGAGTGACAGATCATTTGATTGATAGATGTATGATTGTTTATTTCATTTAAATAAATTTATCAGCAAAAGAACAGCCTTGTACCGTTTCATGTTTAACATGTTTGTATAAAACTGTTTGAGAGTCTAAAGGAAGATTTTCAAAAAGTATAAACTGAGGTTAAAAAAATCTTGATGGAGCCATACCTACCACACAATATATTTTATTTTCTTTGTTTAAATCATTTTTGCCTATCTAATCTAGTTTACATTTGTAGAATAAAAACATATATGTTACTTTGGGCATCTGTTCCTTGTATTAGAAATCCAAATTGTAACTGCTGATCATGTAAATAGCCCTCTTTTGAAAGCTTCTGTTTTTTAAAACCTCCTTCTAGT
Organism: Delphinapterus leucas; assembly: GCF_059928025.1. Taxonomy (NCBI): domain Eukaryota; kingdom Metazoa; phylum Chordata; class Mammalia; order Artiodactyla; family Monodontidae; genus Delphinapterus; species Delphinapterus leucas. Next base: position 14,847,806 of record NC_143130.1, on the reverse strand, counting down.
TCAAGAACAGCCCTGAGGGTTGCTTGGGTATGTTAGTACCACAGGTGACTGTTTGTGTCCCAGATGTACTTATGTAAAGCAAGAGGTTATGATACATCTCAAGATTAGATCATTCCTTTCCCTTTTGCTCAAAGTTCTTGAGCAAAATTCTTTATTTCATTATAGTGGTAGACTTAATTTATCACATGCATATGCTGTTTGGTCTTGACTTGAACTAATTCTGTTTATGTCACCTCAAATATAGAAAGTAAATGACGTGGAAATCAGACTTTTCAGAGCAGAGGATTGGCTGGAAACATTATAGGGGTTATCTTACAATTACGGTTTAGAATGACATTCATATGTGGCAGTTCTGTTTGGTGAAGACCGTGAATCTTCCATGGCTGTTTCTCCTTATTAGCTGAGAATTTGCGGGAGGTAATATTCCAGCCACCTGTTAAATCAAGGCAGATTTTCCAGAAACAAACCTGTACTGTGAACAAAGCAGAGATATATCCTTATGTGTAGGCAACATAAAGACATCCTGACAGAACTCTTAGTCAAGAGGCTGAACCCTGGGAGAGGCCAAGTTGACTTCTGTGTGAGGAGGAATGTTCTCACATTCTTCCTTTCAGAGGAGTTAGTCAAGCATGACCTGAGTCAATTACTGCACAAGTAAAAGAATTGCTAGTTTTAGTTTATTTGTGGCTTCTTTCATCCCAGAAAGAATTTTATTTGCAGCTTCCTCAGAAGGCATCTTGGCCCACATTGACGTGCTGATATATTATTGTTTAGAGAAAAAGACCCACCAACGTACAAAAAAAATTTTTTTACAAATGTATTGTAATATTCAAGTGTTGTGTCAGAACTGAGACATGATAAAATTGTACTCAGACTTCAGAGTCCCAAAATGCAATTTTGCACCCCTTGTTATATTGTAACAGGGTGACCATTATGTTTAGAGGGGAAAATATCCTTCTCAAATATAAATTTCACTGAATAAGTTGGCAAAATTAATATGAATTTTGAGAACAAATTATGTCTAAAGTTTGGGAGTCAGCATTAATCTAAAGAAAGTACTCAAGCTTTGAGTTCAGGGAGAAGCTTCTCACAGGCAGGCTATGTGATGGAGTGACATTTACATTTCCTGTTGACCTCACTGTCACCTTGAGAAAATTTGCCAGGAAGGAATGGAAGTCCTGAGTTTCTAATCTACTCATCCCTGCCATTAGATGGGACTGTATTTCAGCAAGAACACTGGAATTGATGTGTTCTACTTAAAAATCTTTGGGGGAACAGAAAAATTTTAATCTCCTTAAAAACCTGTTCCCACATTTATCAGGTGTAACAGTATCTGTTACAGGAGGTTCTGTATAATAGGAAAGATATGGTTGCATGGCTGCATTGTATTCTCAGCTGGAAAAAAAAAAAAGCATACTTGTTTACTTCAGACATTAGGCTAACCCAAGAATATCGTAATACAAGTTATACAAGTATCATTTTTTCCTGAGAAATCAGATGATTCCTAGAGATCAGTGTGTTACTTACTTGTACAATTAGAATTTAGATAAATATTTAAGTCCTTTTCAAGATTCTGTTCCCTTTTTTAATAGCCTTCATTATTAGGAGTCATCCTCATAGGGAATTTAAATCTTTCATCTCTGTTACCCCTTTTTCTTCTCCTGAGTGAATTTAGGGAAAAACTGATCATTATCCTAAGTAATGGGCGGCTTGCTTTCTTCTATATTCCAAGGTGCATTATTACACAGGACCTTGTTCTCATAAGATCAATTTTCTGTTCTTTAAATCATTTTGGTTACATGGGTTATAGAACCTAGATCCTTTGCTTAATCTAGCCATGACAACATGGGAAAGTGAGCCACAACGTTGAGAGTAATTTTTCCCAGTGGGACCACAATAGTATACCATTCTTATCAGATTTGGTGAAGGTTTGGTAGAGCATTCAAAAAGCTTTAAGGCAAATTGAATTTGTTTATTAGGAAGATTCCTCCCCGCCATCATAACATCAACAACAAAAAAATTGTTTTTCAGTTTTTAAAGGCTTCCAAATAATAAATGTTTTCCATGTAACTTTCAGGCATAGTTTATTAAAATAGCCTTTACCTTTCAAAAAAGATTAGGTGATCTGATAGTTTAAAATATCAAAGGGAATTTAGGCATTGTTAGTAAATCAGTAAATAGTTCTGAAGTTACAAGGGGATTCCTTTGCTCCTTCAAAAAAATGAAAAATGTCTATGGTGAAATTAACCCTTATATTAAATAAAGAAAAAGAAAAACTAGTTAAAAATCCAGAATGTATAAGGGAAATTGTAATGTGAATACTGGTCATGAGACCTTGAACATATTATTTAATTTCTATAACTTTCTTTATATGCAAAATGACCATCTTAGTACCTAAGATACAATATGTGTATAGCATGTGGTGCCTGGCACAAAGTAACACTGTATTTATATTTACTTGTATTGCTTATCCATCGGCGTCCACACTGTTACTTTAAAAAGACAGTGATGCTGACTGAGGTGTCCACACCCAGGCCCAGTGCCCATGAGAGTTAGGCCACGGGATTTCCACTCAAGGACACCTTGACACTCTCTGAAACTCATTCTTTCTGACCATGACAGCATTTGTTTCTTAACATATTGTTGTGTCTGTCTGTCCATGTGTATGTATATCTCTGCATCACCTTCTGTTTTTCATAAACTATTTTGTAGAACTTTAGAAACAGAAAAAAAAAAGTATAGAGATCATCCAATTCAATCTCCACAGGTACAGATGTGAAAAACAGGTCTACATACAATGACCTTGTTTATTCATTACAGAAATACGAGTGTAAAAACATACTTGGGATTATAAGCATAGTCCAGATTAATTCAGAGGAATTGGTAAAATAACAGAAAACTCAAAGAAGGAAATTAAATTGCCTGTAAACCTACTACAGAGAGATAACAATCAATGTTTTCATATCTCTGCATCCAATCTTTTGTTTATAGTGTATACACACACAAACACACACACAGGGTAAGAAAATTGGCATTATCCTATACATATTTTTGCCACCTGTTTTTCTTATAATATATACAACACGTTTTTCTTACACTGCTAAATACCTGTGTAAATGTGGTCGTTAATAGCTGCAACAAATTCCTTTGTTTCATAATTTGTGTAATCTGTTTTCAGCACTGGTTTGTCATGTAGGTTGCTTTTCATATTAATTGTCAGTAAAACAGCAGTGCTAAACATCCTTGCTTTTGAATTTTTACTCATATCTAATCCATAAAAAATGAATATGTAACCATGGAATGTTAATGAATTTTTATGTATTTTGACAGATTGCTTTCTGTAAGGGTTGTACCAATCTACTCCCCCACCAGCATCATATCAGATATCCCATTTCCCCAAATGCTCTCAGACACTACTATCATTTTTTAAACTTCGCAAATTTGATAAGCAGAACGTGATATTTCATTGTTACTCTAATATTCTTTTGATTACCAGAAAGTTCTAACATTGTCATATATTCATAGGTCATGTATAATTGCCATAATTTCTTGTTAAGTAGCTCTGCTAAGTAATTCTTTCTCAGCCTCAGCTCATGACCCTCCATATTTTTTTCTGCAGTGTGCAGAGGCCTTCCTGGGTAAACCTACAGTGCTCTCTAGTACTGTTCTACTTGTTTGTTTCTCTCTCCTCCGGTTTAACGTTTTGAATTTTGATCTTAATCTCCACAGTGCTGACCTTCCCCATCATCCCTCACCTTTTTCTCCACCCTCTGAGCTTAATGAGCATAACATTTCCAGCAAGAAACCCAGAAAATCCATTCATGCCTCCATGGTCCGTTTATTTGGAAACTTAAGTCTATGTCATTTCAGTAATGTGAAAGTTACTTTAACACACACACGCAGAATTCTTGTACTAGAAACTAATCTGGCAAGCAGCTGACCTAACTTGAAACGGTTCTACTACAAGTTATGATAATGGCAATTTCTGAATCCCTTAGAATACTCCACTTTTTTCTTCTCACCAGCATGCATTATCTGGTTCTTTCTTAACACCAGTCCCTTTCTCATCAGCATCTTCTGTTTTAAATTTATTGACATTGTGTATGCTACAGTGTGCCTTTGCTTTTTGGTGATTATTATTCACAGCTCAATAAGAAACATTAGCATTTTCAAAAATAAAACTGACAACTAATTTGGAGAGAAAACATATTTTAAAAATACTTAGAGATTTAGGGAACTCTTTGAGGAACATTGTATATAGTTTGCCATACACGGTCTCTTTATGAGCTTACAGACCAGTCAGCAATTTCTCAAAGAACTTGATCAAAATTATGTTCACAGACTGAAAAGAAAAAAATAACTTTAAGAAACAGAGATGCACTTTTATTACGCAAAATGTCTTAAGCGTTAATTCTCAAAAACATAGTAGTATAGACTAGTACTGTCCAATAGAACTTTCTGTGCTGATGAAATGTTTTAAATCTGAATTGTCCAATACGGACTTACTAGCTACATGTGACTACTATGCACTTAAAATGTGGTAGTGAAACTGGGGTATTGAATTTTTAATTGGATTCAATTAATTTTAAGAGTTATGTATGACTAATGGTCACCATACTGAACAGGGTGACAGTGGACCCTATACACATGTTTAAATAGAACATTAAATTTCAAGTATAATATTTACATTAACCTACTTTTTACTTCTTCTTTGCCTTCTGAAAGGCCTTAGAATTTTAGATATTATTCAGTGATACATTTTCAAATTTAAGCATTTCACTTTAATTGATTTTGCCCATAAAAAAATTGTAATTTTGGATTCAGTGGTAGGACACATCCATTAGAATTACTTAGCAACTAAAATAAAAGAACATGTTGACAAACTATGGAAGAAACAAATAGTCTTGGAAAAACATGACTTTTTTTTTCTTAACAATTTATACACCCCAATTAAAGCTCTTTCAGAAGAACTGAGCCTCACCTGTTATTTTCAAAGTTATCAGGGTCTTTTCATTCATTTAAGGACGGATCGCTCTACAAATCCTTCAAGAAATTGTGTCATCTTACCTTGTGTTCCTCAAAATGGAAAACACTTCAAACTTATTCATTTTACAGAAGATAAAATTGCTTCTCTTTACCACACAGCTTCATTAGGTGCTTCTGTTGTCAAGTACACACTAGCTCACTCGAGGCTGAACAAAAGGAAGAAGAAATAGAAATCATGACATTTTCCCCATAAAGTATCCTCTCACAAAACTCTTCCAAGATAGATAGCATTATGCAAAGTGATATTTTATTGCTTTAATACATACATTTCTAACATACCCTATTTGCTTGACCTTGATTTTTCAAAAGAAGCAAAAATTTAAGAATTTTCTGGATGTTATAAATCACTGATTAATTTTGACATATTTGAGAATTTTTTTTAGAATTTCTATGAACACAAAAGAATAATGAGAGGAAAATATGAGAGGTTCAGATTAGCACCTCATGGTCACTAAATTTTATGTTGCCTTTTCCAATGCTGAATTATATTATTTTTTAATAGAACTACAGGGAGAATTTTTTTTTTTTTTTTTTTTTTTTTGCCACACTACACGGCACGCAGGATCTTAGTTACCTGACCAGGGATCGAACCTGTGCCCCCTGCAGTGGAAGCTCAGAGTCTTAACAACTGGACCTCCAGGGAAGTCCCAAGAATTTTTAAATGTTTCAGGCAAAAGCATCTTCTATTTGTAGATGCTTTATTTCACAACTGCAACTAGCTAATTCTGGTAATGCATTGCATTTTCGTGTGGGAAGCTTATAACTTCTATAATAGTGCACTTTTTCTCTCAAGAGTCTCTTTTTTCCTGAGTCTTTATTCTGGGAATGAACTTGTAGTTGTGCAATACATGCTATTTACATTAAAGAGTACTCAGTAAATGGTGCTGTGTGCTGGGCTCAGTGGAAACTAGTAAAGAAAATAAGAAATAATCATTTGGGACCAGTCATTAAGCATTGACAACACATAAATAAGGAAATGTTAGCTAATCATTTACTTGACAATCCAGACAAAATATTAAAATATTTATATAAAGAATCAGACAATTGAGGAAATTACTCATACATTCTCTGTGTGAATGTTAATTTTCAAGACAGACAAATAAACTAGATCATGGCTAATCATGCCACAGGGTACTCATTAAACTGTTTTCATTTGAACTAGAGTGGATATTGATTGGAGAGGATTCCTGGTGTTTCCATACAATCACTCTGTCCCTCCTGCTGATTGCTTAAAATGTCTAAAAACATGCAATTCAATAGTTACACTTTGAATCATATCACCTTAAGATTTTGATTGCTGAATTTTATTCTCTATGTGTTAGCTGCTCAGAGATTTATTTCATTTCATTTGTTAAAAAATTTTAAAAGCCCCTAATGGTTATTATAGTTGATCTTGGTTTTGTAAAGATGTAATAAAACAGTTGAAGCTGTATCACCACAGCTAAGGTACTGAATGTTTGGTTCACCATTATTTTGGCTAACTTTCTAAAAAAGACACATGGGCTAAATACATTTCTGGAATCAAATGAAAGCTTCTAGTATTGGCAGGAGCTACCAGTAAATACATTCCTAATTACTTGTTTTTGACAGGTAGATGTATGATACACAACAGAAATGACCATTTGGAAGCTGTCATTAATTGGCAGGTCATCAAACAAAACACGTTCTCATTAATTTTGGTTTTATTAAATTCATCTCCTCCCAATAGTTGGAGTTATCTGAGCAGGTGATAGAACTAGCATGGCAAAAATGTCACTGCTTCCCTTTACCCCATTTGCATGATCAATAATTAAACTCCCAGAGGCTTCATGGTCATGTCCATAGTTTGAACTTTTCAAAGTGTAGTATGAAGTTAAAAGAAAACTGGTATTTTAAGCACCTACTAATATGATACTGTGCAAACTTTAGTATGAAGAAGACTCAGAAACCCCCATCACAGTGATCTCATGGCAAGTCTATATTGTTTATTTATTTCCAAAACCTAAATTGTTTAGCAAAATGCATAGGAAAGCTTACGTGTTCTCTTTAGACAAAGGCAGAAACTGAGTAATAGTTTCAAATGCCTTAAAAGTTAAAAAAAGAAAAGACATTATTCATGTACCTCAAGAAACCTTACTAAATATCATGAAATTTCTCTAATGTTGGATAAAGTTTGCACTTTGAAAATTATATATGCATCTTTCACTTATACAAAAAAGATGTGAATTGGATTAACATTTTTAATCAGTGTTTCCCAATCTGAGAAACCTGAAGATGTATTCAGTGAAGCATTCCTAGCATTCTAGAAGCATTCCTTGCCTCCAAAGAGTTCATTTTGGACCCCTTCCCGTCTTCCTCTTCTGCAGTAGAATTTCATTGTGAATAATCAGAAATGGGTGAAAGAATATGAGTGGAGAGAAACAGATATGTGTAGGTTGTGAGTAAATGTTTGACTTTCCTCCTGGATGTGTAGGTATCTACATTTCCTGAACACTGTTACTAAAAGAGAGCTTGCTGTCTTCTGGGCACCACACTCCTGTTTTATGTCCTAGAGGAGATCATTGTTGGTCTATTTACTTTAATCAAAATTTAACCTTCCCTAATATAAGACGGGAAACAAATTCCTAGAAGCCTGATTTCAGGGCCTAGATCTATAGAAATTAGATCAGTACATGCAGCATATAACCAGTGTGATCTATGGTTGCCATATTGATGTTAGACAAAAATTATATCTGACATTTATTGAACTTACAATGTGAAAGGGATTATTCTAAGCAACTTTCATTTACTATCTCATTTTAATTCTCAAAACAGATCTGTGATAGAGGTACTATTATCTCTATTTTATAGGCGAGGAAAGTGAAGTACAGAAAGACTAACAAAAGAGCCAAAGTTCATGCAGATACCAAGTAGCAAGCCTGGGACTTGAACCAGACTTTTCAAATACATGCATTATTAACCACTATGACATATGACTTCCCCAAGTTGGATACTATGATATTTTAAAAATAATTTATAGCTTCCCAAATAATTCCTGGTAGATATAATAGTATTCAGGAAATGCATTCCTGTCGTTATAAGCATTCCAAGAGCTAAGTAAAATACCAATAATATCAATTTTCCATTTCCATTTACCTAACTCAAGCAAGCTAATATAGTATAAGGCTCAGGTCTTTTTTCAAAAGTAGATTTTAAGTATATATCATCAACGTCTTTTTTTGTTATAAAATACATTTGCTTGTATTTATCTGATTTTTACTTATTAAATTTTTTGTCAAAGTCTCTATCTAACCTATTCCTCAGGAACACCACTGGATTTGCTGATGAATTATTATAAATTCCTGCATGCAATATAAGTGCTAATTATTAACCTTCCTTGGATATGACACTGTACATTTAATAGCAATACTGATTTTTTAATGATTTAATTTCTGTCTTCAAGTTTATTAAAGAAACTTATTCTAAACCTTTAAAGCAATCAGACTCTTATTCTAGCTAAACCAGCTTTACTTAGACTGAAAAATTTTTAGTTGCTACCCATTCCTAAAGGACTCACTTTAGTTTTAGCTTCAGAGAAGTGGGGTCATCTTACCTTCTTGATTTCATATGTCAAAATCTTTCAAAATTTATAAATCTATGAAGAAAATGTCTTAAGTATATTCTGAATGACAGTGGGTTTGAGCCCTGCTAATGAAGTGAGAAATTTGAGACTCTAATCAACATTTTCAGCTTCCTTGATGAAAATGCTGCTGGGTACAAGAATTTCAGATTTTGATAATCAACCTTTTTATAGGGTTTGATTATTTTAAATTTTTATTTTAAAACCCCATCAGGTGAAACGCTTATAATTCTACATTCATTATTAAAATGTAGTTGTTTTATAAGTGAAGAAATGTTGAAAGTGGATTTTTTTTCTACTCTCCATGCTGTTTCTTGTTTTTACAGATGTTCGAAGAAGAACAATTTATGAATACCACCGAGTAGAACTACAAATGTCAAAAATCACCAATATTTCAGCTGTGGAGATGACCCCATTGCCTAGTAAGTTAACATGTAAACATAGCTAGGTGGGAAAAATGATTTGCAATTTGTATGATCTGATCTTTTTATGCATGGGTCTTTTGATCCTGCGTGTATATGGGGATGCGCGGGTGATGTTAATTTTGGCAGAGCAGCCTTTTTTTTCTCTCTCTCCCTCCATGCTGCCAATTAGTCTTGATGCATCCATTCTCTCCTGTTTCCTAGCATGTCTCCAGTTTAATGGTTGTGGCCCCTGTGTATCCTCTCAGATTGGCTTCAACTGCAGTTGGTGCAGTAAACTTCAAAGGTAAAAGACAGTAATGCAAAATATTTTTAAACTTTATGAAGATTTGTTCTACTCTTCCATTGAATTTTGAATGTGTCAGGTGTGTTGACTGGATATACATGAACAAATGTACATGTGTTAAACAAAACACCAAAATGCAAAAAATGCTCAGACATGGGAATTGTAGTATTTTCCTTTGATTGCCCAAAGTGACCATGAACCTTTGTAGTCCATAAGATAATTATCTGACATATATTTATAATTGCTGTGGGGCTTAAGATAGATGATGATTGTGATTGATGAATCTGTAAATTGCAGCTGTTGGTCCGTATTCTTCAGAAATCATGGTATGACATATCTTCACAATAACAAGGATGGTTAATGCATAGTCACATTAACACTCTTAGCAAATTCCTATAAATATCTCAAAGGTTACTAACCTAGATTAGAGGTGTAGCCTGAGGCTGAGGAATACAGGGACACTAACAGGACTCTACATAAATAGAACGTGCGGTTTGGGCCTGGGTTGTAAATAACTGACTTTGAAACTTACGCTGCATCACTTGGTTGTGTCCAAGAGGTCTACTGATTTTCATGAATGGCAAAGAGAGTTTTTCGGAGACTGAACGCTCATTTGTTGGAAATGCAGAGTGAAGACGTCTAAATGTGTTTTATTTACTCAACCATTTTGTGTAGCAGTTATGTCCCGAGTGCTGGGAAAGCAGCAGTGATTAATATAGATGTGGTCCCTGCCCACCATGGAGCTTCCAGCCTGTCCGGAATAAGTCCCCTCTCACCTGCAGAGTCTATGAAAAATCTGCTTCTTCCTCCAGGAGAACTGAGTCTTCAAGTTTGTGCACGTTCCAGCAGAGCTTTCTGTTGTATGAGAAGCCGGTGTCTTATCATCTTGCTGCAGCCTTTGCTGTAAAGATAGGGACATGTTCAGGACTACTTTAAAAGTTATTGAAGTATAAAGAATAGAATGCCAATTCCTTGATAACAAGCTATGGGAAGCATGTGTGACTTGCTAACTTTGGGACAGCCACTACAGTATTTCAGATAGAGCAATATTATTTACTATAACCGCTGTTTTATTTTCAATTTAACATGTTCCAATAATTTCCTTTGTGCAACGAATTTCAAATAATGAAAAAGCAAGCAGGCGATCACCATTCTTAAAAGTAGATTTTTAACTTGGCTATATCTCCAGAGTGGGAAGAACTGCTATAAAATTAAGGATTTGTAGTCATTTATATTCAAATACTGCTGGTATGCCACAAATTATAAGCATATCAGAAGTTAGTCAAAATCTGTTTAGATAATGACCAAGATGAATCTAAAGAGATGGCATTTTAATAGGTATATTTTAGTAACACTGATCTGAGACATGAAAAAAGCCCAAAAGAATTAAGTAAAAGGTCCTGGTTTGGGGTACGTATCTAATTGAAGTTCCAGTTCAGTGGTCAACTCCTCTGAGAACGTTCCCTAAACCATGAGTCTGTGTGAGGCACCCAGCCCCTGTGGTTCTCGGCATCCTGCGCCAACCTCCATAATTTGCATTTAGCTCAAGGCTTACGGACATTTGTCACTTGTCTGTCTCCTCTGCTAGGCTCCGGGTTTATTAAAGGTGAATTGTCCTTACATCTCCACAGCCTAAGAATGTACCTAATACTGCAGAAAAATGAACGAGTGAATGAATGATGGCTAGGTTCCAAAGGAAGAAATCATGATTTGACTTGTCTGGGAATGAAGGATCTCCCAGGATGAGGGACTTTCAGAGTTGAAACCAGGAAAGTTGAGGGAAAACCAGGACGAGTTAGCTACCCCAGCTAGAGTACTATTCAGACAATCTCGACTGAAACAATGTCATTATAAATGAAGGTTTGGGACACTAGTCTAGAACCCTACCTTCTACTAACCATTTCATTATTTTCAAAAAAATTTTTTGGTGGAAATATATGTTTAAAGCTCCAGACAAGCAATTCTGACAATTGAAACACATCCACAAGTTGTGCAAAATGCTTTATACTGTCAATGCTCCCATTTTATTGAGAGTTTTCTCTGCAAGACATTGTTCCAGGAATTTTCAAAAATATTTAATTCACATAACATTTTTATAGAGGAGGAAACTGAGGCTTCAGTTATTTGTGCAGGGTTTCAGAGCTCTTAAGTGATAAGTTTGGAATTGAAACTCTTATCTGTGTGCTTTCCTGGCCTGCCTTTTCGATGCCTCACACCCACCAGGCTGCAGGTGCACTAAGCAACTTAATCTTAACTGCTTCCTGAAAAACAGCAGACATACTACTGAAAAAATAAATATTTCTATAATTGTGGGTGCAAGAAAATTGCATGGTTTTGAAATTGGCGTAAAAAGCATGTAGAAGAGAATCAAGCAAAGCATAAGACTTTTGTATATTACTGAAAGCATAGGTTGTTTTTAAGATTAATGGAAAAAAGAAAGGTGGTGATGCATATGAATGAGGACAGAATTTATCAAAGAACACTATGAAGAAAAACTTCGAATTTTCTGCCTGTTACCATTTGGTGTTTTGTTGCATACCAAACACTGGTTTAAAATCTTGGATTTATTTTTAATTCTTCAGCAACCCAGTTATATACATATCAAAACCTGATTAATTAATTGCTTTAACTATGGCTCGTTGCACTTTTGTTCAACTTAATTTCCCCACTGCATTTTATTAATTTCTCCTTAGGCCTATGAGCCATCAAAACTTTGCTTTTGCTGCCCAGAAGCATTTCCCCAGACTTTAGAGCTTTTATCGACAAATTCAATAAAACAAGAGACGTCTTATCCTAAGCAGTGTAAAAATTGCCTCTCAGATTGTTTTCTTCCATCCTTCTTACCTTCTCCTTTGTGCTTTCTTATCCCTGAATGATAATCAGTTGGTGGTGATTATTGAATTCTCAAGCTGGGCTTCCTCTAGAAAGATAAGATAATTTTAATTGGTTTGTTTATTTCCTTTAATTCTCAGTTTTCAGCAAGCCAAAACTGAGGCACAATATTTGTAATGGCTTATCCAAGGTCTAAAGGAATTTGAGTTATAGGAACATGTAATGAGATCCATGATCAAGAGTGTTTTCTTGGGACAGGTGGTCATTACTTCTAGGTAAGAGTGCTTTTGTTTCTTCACTGAAAGCTGAGAGGACCTGAATCAACCACACCTTTTATCTTCAGTCATTCAACAAAATTTTTTTAGTATCTCTGTGTTCAAGTTACTATCCTGGATTGTGAATTCAGTGGTGAAGGAAAGAGAGAAAATCACTTCCCTCATAGAGCTTACATGTTTAGTATGGGGAGATAGAGTTTAAGCAAATAGATATGCAGGAAATAAAGTTAGCAGTGGTGAGTGCTACGGCAAAAGAAAGAAATCGAACATTATAAGGGAAAATATAGCAAAATCGATAGGAATAACAGGAGTTTACTTGTTGGTTTCATGCTAGACAACCTTGTCTTTTTGAAGAGACCTTGGTTTCATCAGCCATCACCCTCCAAAAGTTTATTTTTTAATTGAAAATATGTTTTGGCTCTTAAAACATTCATTCACTCATTCATTTACTTAAAAATTTATTGAATACCTTCCACATTTATCTGAACAGCAAGCACTAGCCTAAGCACAGAAGTAGTTAGAACAATAACCAGGCATTAATCAAAGCCAGAGTTCTCAGGGAGCTGAGTTTAGCATGTTAAGCTGGAAAATAAATGAATTGATAATTAAACAAAAAAGACAGTTGATGATGAATGATCTGTTGAGCTTGGAGAGCCAGTAGTTGCTCTGATCTGAGTGGCCAGAAAAGGCTTCTTGGGAAAAGGGACGGTTAAACTTAGATCTGAACAACCGGGAACCAGCTACACCAAAGTGAAAGCAAAGAGCATTTCAATGCGAGACAGATTACTTAGTGGATTCGAAGTGAAGGAAAAGGGAACTATATGAATCCAGGATACTTCTTAAATTTTTGTTTGGGCAATTTGGTGGATGCTGGCACTTGTCTTTTGAGATAGGTAAGATGACATACGAAATAGAGACTAGGGTGGGAAAAATAAAGAGTTTCACTGGGGACTAGTTCAGTTTGAGATGCCTATCAGACTTCCAAGTGGAAATGCTGTATAGGTGGGGATATATGAGCCACATATTCCAGGAAAAGGTTATGGCCAGAAGTTCAGATTGGAGAGTCATTATCATATAGATAGTGTTTAAATTCAGTGGACTGAATGAGATCAGCTGTGGAGAAAGTGTAAATTGAAAATAGAAGAGATCCCAGGAAGCAGCCTATGGCATGGCATAATGAGGTATGATGCTAGTTTTCCATTACATACAATTATTTTAAAGTATTTGTATACATGTATGTTTCTGTAGACAGAGAATACCTCGGAAAAGATACATAAGAGACTGATAACAATATTTGTCTCTAGGGAAACGATTGTGAACAGGGACAGGCAGGAGAATGAGTATTACTATTCATTACGTACTCTTTCCTATGATTTGAATTTTGCCACATGGAGTTGAAGACAAAGGAGGAATCAACAAAGGGGACATAAAAGAACATAAGTTATTTCAAGGGTAGAAACACAGTCTTAGTCTTACTCATTTTAGTAAGCACCCAACACAGCACCTGACCTAATACAGGGCTCCAACACAGACAGCTTGGACTGAACCATCCAATAATTGAGGCCAGAAATTTCCACTTTCCTGAGAATTCTAATGGCTCACTTTGGCTGTTACTCTCCATTGACTTTGTCAGTGTCAACCAAACGGCTATAGAAAGAATTAAGCTGATGCCTGATGTTGACATTAAATGATGTCAACATTTGTCATTAAGCATGTTGAACACTGGGGAGTCAGTCTCTTGGTGCCTCATTTTAAAAGAGTTTTCCACCATATATTTACCTAGTTCCAATCAAAGTCATAAGACTGGTACTGGTAAAAATTTGGGAATAAATGTAGTGTATGATTCCACCCATCAAAAGAATAAATAGAATAGGCAGACCTCTACTAATGGTAAAGACATGGATCTACAGAAGAGTACTATAACATATTTACTTTAAAAATATGAGATGAGGGAGAGGTGTTTCTGAACAACTGCTCTTATTTTTTTTAACCTGTTATTTCTATTGCATCTCCCTGAGCATCCTCTGGCACTGCCTGTTATTTGCCACTGAATGAATTGGATTTCTTTGCAGTAGCAAGAAGAGAAATAGAAAGAAAGTATCACATGCAATATATTTCAAAATTTTTGAAAATACATTAAGTCAGAAATATTGGCTAATAATTCATTAACAATATGAAATGTATTATCAACCTAAATTAATTAAGGATATAAAGGCACAGCTAATTTTTTTAACATCTTTATTGGAGTATAATTGCTTTACAATGATGTGTTAGTTTCTGCTTTATAACAAAGTGAATCAGTTATACATATACATATGTTCCCATATCTCTTCCCTCTTGCGCCTCCCTCCCTCCCACCCTCCCTATCCCACCCCTCTAGGTGGTCACAAAGCACCGAGCTGATCTCCCTGTGCCATGCGGCTGCTTCCCACTAGCTATCTATTTTATGTTTGGTAGTGTATATATGTCCATGCCACTCTCTCACTTTGTCACAGCTTACCCTTCCCCCACCCCATATCCTCAAGGCGCAGCTAATTTTTAAAAGAGAATGTGCTTATATTATTATATTCTCACTTAGCCTACAGAAATTAAACTACCTAAGTTTGGGAGAAAAAAGAGAGTTGGAGAGAACAAATTTAAGTAGTGCAGTTGATCCAACCTTTCCCCAATCAGTAATCTTATGCTTCTGAAAAACAGCACCCAAGTGACTGGAATATATCTTTCTCCTTTGGTCTTGATCCTCTATACCCCTTAACATGGGAACATTTGCAGCATTGAGCGTGACTCTAGTGTTTAAAGAAACAGTGGGTATTTTTCATATCACGTGGTCTGGAAAGCAAGCCAACAACTTCATCAACAAAAACCCCACACCCCACAGTCCATTCTGACATTGGAGGAAGAACTGGTTTTATTAAGGGACAGAGTATCAGGCTCCTGAGAGGGCTGTACTAAGGGAATTCCAAGCATATTTTGACTGAGTATGATTTTTACCTACTTACCCACCTCAATATCTAGCCCTGAAGTAAGGTGCAACTCCACTGAAATCCTGAGAAGGCCATCCAAAGCCATATAAAGTTGGTCTGATTTAACAGTAAGACTTAATTTAGTCCAAGATTTTAAGATTGAAAGAGAGGATCCAGAACCTACAACTGTTGAGTGACAAGCCATATATGGTTTAATAAATTCACATTTGAAGCTACTTGTAAATTATACATTTATATGATTCTTTCACATAAGGAAACTTGTTAGCTTTGGTGATAAGGTGTGGAGTCCAGACCTAATAATCAAATAGAAGCCATTTGAGAAATCTAGGAGCCCTGATCCAAAAATAATTATAACCTTAGGCTTATTTCAGTGGATTGGGGTAAAATAAAGTTCTGCTTGGAAATGCACCTAATTTCAGATGGACATTTAGAACTCACCAAGCTCTAAGAATTTTAAATAAACTTTTATTGATCTATGTTCCAACGTGCTGACTTTCAAGTTGAAATCACCTCCATCTGCTTATCAGATTTACAGATTATTAATATTTTGATTGCTGAAAATGTTACTGTTTTCAGTATATAAATTGAATGTCAGGTTTAAATACAAAATATGAACAAAATCTACTTTTGTCTTTGGTAGAAAATATGTCCTTGCTGAACTATCAGATCCAACAAAATTATTTAATTGAAGAAAAATTAATTGGAATGCTTTGTTACCACTCCGCCTAGTCATGATAGACAGGAAGAAGACAATTGCTGTCATTTCTTATTGAAGGCATCAAGGAGATATTAGACTTTAATTATATACACTCAGCAATAGTGGGTAAATTGCCCATAGATCTGAAACTGGTGGCCACCTGGACTTCCTGTGTCAGGGAGTACTAGCCAGCCAAGGTTCAAGAGGGGCGCAGAATGGAAGAAGCATTCCTGAGTTGTTCAAAAGGAATCAAAATTCCCCAGAATTGAAACTAAAGAGGGGGCCATGTTTTGTTGTCTGAGGTAGATTAGACTGGATGTCTGAATGCCTAGTGGCATGGCCAACAATTAACTGACTAATCTTGGACAAATCAATAAAGCTCTTTGACTGTATATGCTAAAACGTGAAATCCATACGTCATCAAGATATATTTGCTTCTTATGTTCTTTACATCTGAGTGGCCATAAGTTCGGTAGTTCTCACATATTAGTACAGTGAAGAATTGCTACTGAATCTTGTTAAAATGCAGATGTCTCTGAAACCCTCCAAGGGAGTCACATTCAGTAGGTCCAGAGTGGAGCCCAGAGATTTAACTTTTTAACAAACCTCCTTAGGGGATCCTGGGGCAATCTGAGGCGGGCACAGTGGAAATGCTGCTCTTGCAACGTGTGGGCTGAAAGTTCTGTAAGCCTGCAGTGCTTAGGCCAAAATTGTGTGGAAACATTTATTCTTAATTTGGAATAGAGAAATACTACCCAAAAAAAGTTCTGAAGATAAAAATATTTGTTGTTAAAATCTATCAGGAGTGAATGAAATAGATCATGATAAAAGAAAGCAAGAAATTTTCGGATAAGTATAGCATATAAAATAAATAAATCAGATGATGTTGGAACATTGTTAGCTAGTTAAACTTGTTGGAACATCTTTGATTTCTGAATTTTTATTAAAATACTCCTACCACAGTAGAAATTCACTGTTCTAAAGGGGCTGAGGTGCTTCTAGAAATATCATACAGCCAAGATAATTGTTTTTGACGTGCAATGCTTATAAGTGGTGAATTGAATTTGGAACTTATTTTAGTGCTAGGCCCTTTATAATCCTTCAAATTTAGATAAAGAATCTTAGTATTTCTCTTAATTAGCTTATCCTGAAATATAACATAAACACATTTGACTTTTAAGAATACAGAGTTAAAGTCCATCTTTATTTCCTTCTGAGCATTCCAAGCCCAGCTTTAACAAATGTACGAATTTGTGTGTGTGAATTAATGATAATAGCATAATGAGGTGTGATGCTATTTTATCCATTACCTAAAAGCATTTGGAAGTATATTCCAATATAGAGAATACTCTTGAAAAGATACATAAGATACGAGTAGCAGCTAGCTCCACCTTTGGGGAAACTGCCATGAATTGGAAATTGACACAAAGAGAGAATATCATTTCATCAGATTCCCTTTTATAGAGTTTGAATTTTCACCATATGTACATATTACCTACACTGAATCAATCAATAAACAAACATATATTCCTAAAAGAAAGGAAGTATATGTTAAAGTGTATTAGGAAAATTTGGATACTCTTTCAGAAAATTCTAAAGTTAAAGAACCTTTCAGGAGCAGAAATTTATCAATGCTGAACGTGTGGGCTATGTTTCTTTCCCCTGAAGAGATGGCATTAGGTTTATTAGCCTCTTGGATATAAAATGCGTGTAATTCTTTACTTTTTTTGAAAAAAAAAAAAAGGTACTGAACTGTGTTATTTTTATCTATCGATCGATCTATCTATCATCTATTTTGCATTTTGGTCTCTGTCTCCTTTTTGCCACTGGCCATCTGCCAGTCTCTACGGACGGCTATGAATACAGAATGGAAACCAGCTTTCTTTTTTCCAAACTCTAAAGCAACAGGTAGGTCTTGAGCCAAGTCTCCTGGTAACCAAGGCCCCCCTGAAATATCAAGGCATATTTAAAGTCATCTTTGATTTTCCAGTCAGTGAATGCTGTGTTTGCATTCCATCTGAGCACCATTTGGCAAACTAGAGATAAGAGCTGTAGAATTATTTAGCATTACATCTCTTTATAGCTGCTTTTTCAAGATCATCCAGGTGATTTTAAAATTTTGCTTAGGTGTTAACCAACTCTGGTGGCTGCATTTTACTTGGTTGTAATTTAGAAAACTAAACTTCAACAAATGCAATCTAGCAAACGTATATGGAGTAGCAAAAATGGAGCATTTTAGTGCTAAATTACATATTCCATTCCCTTAGCTGGCTTGTACTAATGCACTAATGAGTTCCCCTGGAAATAATTAAAATTTAATTGTCCAAGAATGAAATTGAATTTCTCAATTTAAAAACAGTAGGTGCTAAATTACTATGGAAAAAAATATGATCCTTAAAAGACAAGGAAATCAAAATTTAAAAGCAAAAGCCAAAGTTCACAGTTGGCTTCCCTTTAAACGAAATTGACATGACTATTGAGTAGGAGGTGAACCTCAGATTAACAGTCTTATAATGAAAATTCTGATATTGTGGTAAGAAGAAAACATTTAATGAAAGTAGTTTGGTTTAATTATTTGTTTTGCTGAAAATCTAATGTCAAGATATAGAAAAACATTCAAAATTCAGTATATTCCTACTTAAGCCAGCTCTTTCAACACTTATATAGCAAAATGATAAAAAATGTCATTGGGATAAGTTCTTATTTTTTGCTTTCTGCTAAAATCTGTCTCTGAGAAAAGCTGAAATATGATTGTTTCATATGTCTTGATATGAACATACTACTAAAGATTTTTATGAAATGTTCTAAATGCTAAAGAATTTATTCTCTCTCAAGTTTTGAGTCAGAGATATAATCTTGTCCTACCCAGAGTTTTGAGGGAAATTTTATGGTAGGAATTTTGCCATTCATGGAAAAGTTCAGGAAATGCAGTAATTCAGCAATGCATGCAACAATCCTGTTGTTTCTTTAGCTCTAAGAACATCTAAATAGTGTTATTCTAGAGATGTATCTTTTTATATGATTGTAGGGCAATCTGACCAAGCTAGTATACTTTATTAGGGAAAACAAAGAAGAAGATATTTCAAGATAAAAATGATTTATTGGTTGAACAAAGACTAGCATTCAAATTTTCCTTTTCTGGATCATTATAATATGGGTTGGCTGATTCCGGATTAGTGATGCTCATTTTTTTCTCCTTCCTAGAGGGCCACTTTTTCTTTCTCCCAGCTCTAGAATTTTCCCTTCAATGACAATTCATAGTCAAGGGGGAGCAATTCTCTCCATGTATCATGATCTTGTCTGCATTAATTTCTAATGATAGACTCTCCTAAAAATACACAGATTTTATATTCCTAAAATAATGTCTTCGACCACTAGAGCAGACCTCTGCATTGACCTTTGCTCTGATCAAAATTAATCTCTCTCTCCTCTGCACTCTGTTAGCACACAAGTTTATTTTATCTTTGCCCAGATCTCCTGCTGCTGCTACTGCTGCTAAATTGCATGCTCTTTGAAAGAAAGGACAAGGGGGTTGTTTGAAGGGTAAGCATGCCTCACCTTTGGAGATGCTTAACATAATTATAGTACCTACCTTTTATTCTATACTTACCATGTGCCAGGCATCACAGGAAAGCCTTTACTTCCACTAAAGTCTTTTAATTCTATTATCTCATTCAATCTTTGCAGTCACATTAAGAGGTAAGTGTTAAGATCCCTGTTTCACAGATTAAGTAAATGAGAATTAGGAAGGTTGAGAACCTTAGCCAAGGGCCGAAACTAGGAAACAGTGGAGCCAGGATTTAAAATAAAAATTGGGGGGCGTGAACACAGCCTGAAGGGGGCGAGTGCACCACAGCTAGCCGAAGGGAGTCAGGGAAAAAGCCTGGAACTGCCTGAGAGGCAAGAGACCATTGTTTTGGGGTGCATGAGGAGAGGGGATTCACAGCACTGCCTAAACGAGCTCCAGAGATGGGTGTGAGCCAGGGCTATCAGCAAGGACCCCAGAGACGGGCATGAGACACTAAGGCTGCTGCTGCAGCCACCAAGAGGCCTGTATGCAAACACAGGTCACTATCCACACCTTCCCCCCCGAGAGCCTGTGCAGCCTGCCACCGCCAGGGTCCCATGATCCAGGGACAACTTCCCCGAGAGAACACACGGTGCGCCTCAGGCTGGTGCAACGTCCCGCTGGCCTCTGTCGCACAGGATCGTCCCGCATCCTACCCCTCCCTCCCCTGGCCTGAGTGAGCCAGAGCCCCCGGATCAGCGTCTCCTTTAACCCCGTCCTCTCTGAGCGAAGAACAGATGCCCTCCGGCGACCTACACGCAGAGGCGGGGCCAAATCCAAAGCTGAACCCCAGGAGCTGTGCGAACAAAGAAGAGAAAGGGAAATCTCTCCCAGCAACATCAGGAGCAGCAGATTAAATCTCCACAATCAACTTGATGTACCCTGCATCTGTGGAATACATGAACAGACAACGAATCATGCCAAAATTGAGACTGTGGAATTTGGGAGCAACTGTAGACTTGGGGGTTGCTTTCTGCATCTAATTTGTTTCTGGTTTTATGTTTATCTTAGTTTAGTATTTAGAGCTCATTATCATTGGTAGATTTGTTTATTGATTTGTTTGCTCTCTTCCTTTTTATATATATATATATTTTTTCCTTTTTCTCTTTTTGTGAGTGTGTATGTGTATGCTTCTTTGTGTGATTTTGTCTGTATAGCTTTGCTTTTACCATTTGTCCTAAGGTTCTGTCTGTCCATTTTTTTTTCTTTTCTTTTTTTTTTTGGTATAGCTTTTAGCGCTTGTTATCATTGGTGGATTTGTCTTCAGGTTTTGTTACTCTCTTCTTTCTTTTTTTATTACTTTCTAATTAAAAATTTTTTTTATTTTAATAACTTTATTTTATTTTACTTTATTTTTTCTTTCTTTCTTTTTTTTTTCTCTCTTTTCTTCTGAGCCATGTGGCTGACAGGATCTTGGTGCTCCGGCCAGGTGTCAGGCCTGAGGCTCTGAGGTGGGAGAGCCAGGTACAGGACATTGGTCCACCAGAGACCTCCCAGCTCCATGTAATATCAAATAGCGAAAGCTCTCCAAGGGATCTCCATCTCAATGCTAAGACCCAGCTCCACTCAACAACCAGCAAGCTACAGTGCTGGACACCCTATGACAAACAACTAGCAAGACAGGAATAAAAACCCACCCATTAGCAGAGAGGTGGCCTAAAATCATAATAAGGTCACAGACACCCCCAAACACACTACAAGACGTGGTCCTGCCCACCAGAAAGACAAGATCCAGCCTCATCCACTAGAACACAGGCACCAGCCCCCTCCACCAGGAAGCCTACACAACCCTTTCAACCAGCCTCACCCACTGGGGGAAGACACCAAAAACAATGGGAACTACGAACCTGCAGCCTGTGAAAAGGAGACCCCAAACACAGTAAGTTAGGCAAAATGAGAAGACAGAGAAATACACAGCAGATGTAGGAGCAAGGTAGAAACCCACCAGACCAAACACATGAAAAGGAAATAGGCAGTCTACCTGAAAAAGAATTCAGAATAATGATAGTAAAGATGATCCAAAATCTTGGAAATAGAATGGAGAAAATACAAGAAACGTTTAACAAGGATGTAGAAGAACTAAAGAACAAACAAACAATGAAGAACAACACAATAAATGAAATTAAAAATTCTGTAGAAGGAATCAATAGTGGAATAACTGAGGCAGAAGAACGGATAAGTGACCTGGAAGATAAAATAGTGGAAATAACTACCACAGAGCAGAATAAAGAAAAAAGAATGAAAAGAATTGAGAACACTCTCAGAGACCTCTGGGACAACATTAAATGCGCCAGCATTTTAATTATAGGGGTCCCAGAAGAAGAAGAGAAAAAGAAAGGGACTGAGAAAATGTTTAAAGAGATTATAGTTGAAAACTTCCCAAACATGGAAAAAGAAATAGTCAATCAAGTCCAGGAAATGCAGAGTGTCCCATATAGGATAAATCCAAGGAGAAACATGCCAAGACACATACTAATCAAACTATCAAAAATTAAATTCAAAGACAAAATATTAAAAGCAGCAAGGGAAAAGGAAAAAATTACATACAAGGGAATCCCCATAGGTTAGCAGCTGATGTTTCAGCAGAAACTCTGCCAGTCAAAAGGGAGTGACAGGACATATTTAAAGTAATGAAAGGGAAAAACCTACAACCAAGATTACTTTACCAAGCAAAGATCTCATTCAGATTCGACAGAGAAATTAAACCCTTTACAGACAAGCAAAAGCTAAGAGAATTCAGCACCACCAAACCAGCTTTACAACAAATGCTAAAGGAACTTCTCTAGGCAGGAAACACAAGAGAAGGAAAAGACCTACAATAACAAACCCAAAACGGTTAAGAAAATTGTAATAGGAGCATACATATTGATAATTACCTTAAATATAAACGGATTAAATGCCCCAACCAAAAGACATAGACTGGCTGAATGGATACACAAATAAGACCCATATATACGCTGTCTACAAGAGACCCATTTCAGACCTAGGGACACATACAGACTGAAAGTGAGGGGATGGAAAAAGATATTCCATGCAAATGGAAATCAAAAGAAAGCTGGAGTAGCAAATCTCGTATCAGACAAAATAGACTTTAAAATAAAGACTATTACAAGAGATAAAAAAGGACACTACATAATGATCAAGGGATCAACCCAAGAAGAAGATATAACAAGTGTAAATGTTTATGCACCCAACATAGGAGCACCTCAATACATAAGGCAAATGCTAACAGCCATAAAAGGAAAAATCAACAGTAACACAATAATAGTAGGGGACTTTAACACCCCATTTTCACCAATGGACAGATCAACCAAAATAAAAATAAATAAGGAAACAGAAGCTTTAAATGACACAATAGACCAAATAGATTTAATTGATATTTATAGGACATTCCATCCAAAAACAGCAGATTACTCTTTCTTCTCAAGTGCTCATGGAACATTCTCCAGGATACATCATATCCTGGGTCACAAATCAAGCCTTGGTAAATTTAAGAAAATTGAAATCATATCAAGTATCTTTTCCAACCACAACTCTCTGAGACTAGATATCATGTACAGGAAAAAAACTGTAAAAACTACAAACACATGGAGGCTAAACAATACACTACTAAATAACCAAGAGATCACTGAAGAAATCAAAGAGGAAATCAAAAAATACCTACAAACAAATGACAATGAAAACACGATGACCCTAAACCTGTGGGATGCAGGAAAAGCAGTTCTAAGAGGGAAGTTTATAGCAATACAATCCTACCTCAAGAAACAAGAAACATCTCAAATAAACACCTAAAGCAATTAGAGAAAGAAGAACAAAAAAACCCCAAAGTTAGCAGAAGGAAAGAAATCATAAAGATCAGATCAGAAATAAATAAAAAGAAATCAAGGAAATGATAGCAAAGATCAATAAAACTAAAAGCTGGTTCTTTGAGAAGATAAACAAAATTGATAAACCACTAAGCAGACTCACCAAGAAAAAAAAGGAGAAGACTCAAATCAATACAATTGAAATTCTATTGGAAACAAAACTATAGACCAATATCACTGATGAACATAGATGCAAAAATCCTCAACAAAATACTAGCAAACAGAATCCAACAGCACATTAAAAGGATCATACACCATGATCAAGTGGGGCATATCCCAGGAATGCAAGGATTCTTCCATATACACAAATCAATCAATGTGATAAACCATACTAACAAACTGAAGGAGAAAAACCATATGATCATCTCAATAGATGCAGAAAAAGCTTTCGACAAAATTCAACACCCATTTATGATAAAAAACCCTGCAGAAAGTAGGCATAGAGGGAATTTACCTCAACATAATAAAGGCAATGTATGACAAACCCACAGCCAACATCGTTCTCAATGGTGAAGAACTGAAATCATTTCCACTAAGATCAGGAACAAAACAAGGTTTCCTACTCTTACCACTATTTTTCAACATAGTTTTGGAAGTTTTGGCCACAGCAATCAGAGAAGAAAAAGAAGTAAAAGGAATCCAAATCAGAAAAGCAGAAGTAAAGCTGGCACTGTTTGCACATGACATGATACTATACATAGAGAATCCTAAAGATGCTACCAGAAAACTACTAGAGCTATTCAATGAATTTGGTAAAGTTGCAGGATACAAAATTAATGTACAGAAATCTCTTGCATTCCTATACACCAATGATGAAAAATCGGAAAGAGAAATTAAGGAAACACTCCCATTTACCATTACAACAAAAGGAATAAAATACCTAGGAATAAACCTACCTAAGGAGACAAAAGACCTGTATGCAGAAAACTGTAAGACAGTGATGAAAGAAATTAAAGATGATACAAACAGGTGGAGAGATATACCATGTTCTTGGATTGGAAGAATCAACATTATGAAAATGTCTGTACTACCCAAAGCAATCTACAGATTCAGTGCAATCCCTATCAAAGTATGACTGTCATTTTTCACAGAACTAGAACAAAAAATTTCACAATTTGTATGGAAACAAAAAAGATCCCGAATAGCCAAAGCAATCTTGAGAAAGAAAAATTGAACTGGAGGAATCAGGCTCCTGGACTTCAGACTCTACTACAAACCTACAGTAATCAAGGCAGCATGATACTGGCACAAAAACAGAAATATATATCAGTGGAACAGGATAGAAAGCCCAGAGATAAACCCACACACATATGGTCATCTTACCTTTGATAAAGGAGGCAAGAATATACAATGGAGAAAAGACAGTCTCTTCAATAAGTGTTGCTGGGAGAACTGGACAGCTACGTGTAAAAGAATGAAATTAGAACACTCCCTAACACCATACACAAAAATAAACTCAAATGGATTAGAGACCAAGATGTAAGGCCATGCACTATAAAACTCTTAGAGAAAAGATAGGCAGAACACTCCATGATATAAATCACAGCAAGATCCTTTTTGACCCACCTCCTAGAGAAATGGAAAAAAAAAATAAACAAATGGGACCTAATGAAGCTTAAAAGCTTTTGCACAGCAAAGGAAACTATAAACAAGGTGAAAAGACAATGCTCAGAATGGGAGAAAGTATTTGCAAACAAAGCAACTGACAAAGAATTAATCTCCAAAATTTACAAGCAGCTCATGCAGCTCAATATCAAGAAACAAACAACCCAATCCAAAAATGGGCAGAAGACCTAAATAGACATTTCTCCAAAGAAGATATACAGACTTCCAACAAACACATGAAAGAATGCTCAACATCATTAATCATTAGAGAAATGCAAATCAAAACTACAATGAGGTATCACCTCACACTGGTCAGAATGGCCATCATCAAAAAATCTACAAACAATAGATGCTGGAGAGGGTGTGGAGAAAAGGGTACCTTCTTGCTCTGTTGGTGGGAATGTAAATTGATACAGTCACTATGGAGAATAGTATGGAGGTTCCTTAAAAATCTAAAAATAGAACTACCATACGACCCAGCAATCCACTCCTGGGCATATACCCTGAGAAAACCATAATTCAAAAAGAGTCATGTACCGCAATGTTCATTGCAGCTCTATTTACAACAGCCAGGACATGGAAGCAACCTAAATGTCCATCAGCGGATGGATGGATAAAGAAGATGTGGCACATATATTACTCAGCCATAAAAAGAAACGGAACTGAGTTATTTGTAGTGAGGTGGATGGACCTAGTGACTGTCATACAGAGTGAAGTAAGTCAGAAAGAGAAAAATAAATACCATATGCTAACACATATATCTGTAATCTAAAAAAAAAAAAAAAAAAATGTTCTGAAGAACCTAGGGGCAGGACAGGAATAAAGACTCAGACGTAGAGAATGGACTTGAGGACACGGGGAGGGGGAAGGGTAAGCTGGGACGAAGTGAGAGAGTGGCATGGACGTATATACACTACCAAATGTAAAATAGATAGCTAGTGGGAAGGAGCCGCATAGCACAGGGAGATCAGCTCGGTGCTTTGTGTCCACCTAGAGGGGTGGGATAGGGAGGGTGGGAGGGAGACACAAGAGGGAGGGGATATGGGGATATATGTATATGTATAGCTGACTCACTTTGTTATAAAGCAGAAACTAACACACCATTGTAAAGCAATTATTCTCCAAAAAAGATGTTAAAAAAATAAAATAAAAATTTTTGAAGGATAGGTGGTTGTAGAGATGAAGGGAAAAATAAATGCTAGGGTTGGAATTTCTCTATTAGGCTTCTATGCCTACTCTTAGCTCATGTGGTCTTGCTAAGAATGTTCATGCACTGGATGAGCAATCCAAAGCAGATGTCCCTCCCCTTGCCTACTTTAGGGGTTTTTTTAGCATATTTACACTAACCTCTACTGAAAACTTATCTGAATGATTTGTTTTAAAAGATACATATAAAGTTTTGTTTAATAATAATCGAGGTTATATTCGTGCAAAGTGCATAACTGGCAAGCTAGAGTCCTCATGAAAAAAGTGAAAACTGTGAATTGGAGAAAGTAATAAAAATAGCACATAGGTAGAATTCTCAAGGGAAAAAAAGACTTGTGAATTATCTGTTAAGATTTCATGCGGCAAAAATGGCATATAAAGAGTTTATTTCAGGGGCTTCCCTGGTGGCGCAGTGGTTGAGAGTCCCCCTGCCAATGCAGGGGACACGGGATCGTGCCCCGGTCCGGGAAGATCCCACATGCCGCAGAGCGGCTGGGCCCGTGAGCCATGGCCGCTGAGCCTGCGCGTCCGGAGCCTGTGCTCCGCAACAGGAGAGGCCACAACAGTGAGAGGCCCGCGTACCGCAAAAAAAAAAAGAAGAGTTTATTTCATATCGGAGAGTTAGTCCTGTATTGCTTTTTGCCTGTGTTTTCTACTCATATATCAGAAGATGGAGCTGAAATGGACCTATATTCTCAGTCTATGACAAAAGAGAATAATCCTTTATGTCATATTTCAGAGGAAGGGGCATAAAATACCTCAGAGACTTAAATTTTTGTATGCAAGCATAAACCTAGATTGTCTAAAATAAAGTGAACATGGTAGGAGATAAATATACTAGAAAACTTGACTAGAAAGACTTACGGAAGTTGAGCACAGAATTTGTAACTAGAAATGTCTGTGAAGTATAAGGATCAGATTCATGCCCTAAATGCCATATGCCCAGTTTTCTCACCACAGGTCTGCTTTAGGCCTATGGTCCCTATGCCCTATTTCTTTCTCTCTCAAAAGTGTAGTGGTTCGCCCTATAAGTTAATTATATGGTCACCCTACCTAACACCATTATGGAAATCCTTCCTACTGTCTAAGTTTTAACTGCATTTGTGTGTTCAGGATCTAAGGCATAGCTAGAATTCCTAGGTTAAGTTCAATTATTCTCCATAAAGGAATTCCTCTGACAGAGATCACAAGAGCCACAGGCCTGAAGTATTTACTATCTGGCCATTTACAGGAAAAGTTTGCCAGACAAATGGAAAACATATAACAAATATGTTGATTAATCAGAAGAAAAAGTAAAATATGTATTCACAATTAATTATTTTGGAAGAAAATATTGACTGTCTGGTTTTGAAGGGTTTAATGAAGTAAACAGTGACACTGGGATAAATGAGGTGATTCTAATAGTTACCACCTAAGGAAATGACAAACAGCAAATGAAGGACCAGGTCAAATGAATATAATAGTGTTTGAAAATGAATAATAAAGAAGATTTTGAGAATGTTGAATTAATGGGTCTTCTGAACTATCAACATGAAGATTCAGGTCTAGATATCCATTCTCCTTATGCTTATATAGCTTTTGCTATAAATATTTTTTTCGATCTGGGTTAAAGGGGTGCTCTGGAATACTAAGTCAGTTTCATTAAAAGCAAATCTGAAGAAGAATCTACACATCCAAGAATGCTTCTGTAAACATAAGGTGACACTAACTGTATTTTATGAAGCAGAAAATTGCTTCACAGCCAAATTCTTAAAATCCTTTTTGCTGCCTTTAATAGGACATAGAACATTTGTACACATGAGCTGCATAAAACTCTAATAGAATTAGCATTTAGTAATTTGATATTTTATATGCCTGACAAATCTGATATAGAATAAAGGAAGGAAGCAGAACACTCTTTTATGACCAGAATCATTTCTTTTTTTTTTTTTTTTTTTGTGGTATGTGGGCCTATCACTGTTGTGGCCTCTCTCGTTGTGGAGCACAGGCTCTGGACGCGCAGGCTCAGCCGCCATGGCTCACGGGCCCAGCCGCTCCGCGGCATGTGGGATCCTCCCGGACCGGGGCACGAACCCGTGTCCCCTGCATCGGCAGGCGGACTCTCAACCACTGCGCCACCAGGAAAGCCCCAGAATCATTTCTTAAAGTGGAAAGAATTTACTAATACATTGTTGGTAATCTACATAAGGACCTGGGCTTGGTATAGTCTTAGAAACAGACCCTTGCAGGTGAGTTCACAGATTTATAATGAAGAAAAAATAATAAAAATTTTAAAAGAAATCAAAGCTTTATGTATACTAAAAGCCACTACAAAATTATACTTATTATTTTTTTAAGCATTGATATTACAATCTAGACTTCAAGTGGCAAATTGAACTCAAATGTAGACAGATAGATAGATAGATAGGGATATATTTCAAAATACTTAAACATGCAGTTTTAAAATAATAAGGAAATCATCTTATATAACATTGCAGCAAATTCTAGAAATCTTGGAAGTGTTTCCACTGAAATCAGTTTACTTCTACTTGGAATAATCACTCTTAAGACTTTAGAAGATAAAGCTGAGTTTCCCGTGAGCCTAAGATATGCAAGGAGAAATATGTCCCTTGAGCAAATAAATTGATGAAATGGAGCAATGACTCTTTTCAAGTTTGAATGATTAATGTAAACAAATATGGACTGCCACACATGTATGAGAGATACTCTAATTTAACCTGGATCTTAGAAAAGTTATCTCACAAGTATAATATCTCTTGAAGGAAATAGAAGTGCACTATCAAAAATCATTAAGCAAATATCTTTTAAAAGACAGTATTCTGCTGGTCATTATGGGATTCACTCAGGTATTATTGTCTGGTATTAAAATGCCTTAAATTACATCTTCTAGGGACATACAGAGAGAAAAAGTTGCTTCTCGGAGTGCCCTGTCAAAGTTATATTACCATATTTTAAATGAGCTCATAGTACTTGTCTAAAAGATTTAATTACATTGTAAAATATAATGATAACAAGCCTAGATTAATTAATGGGATGAGGTATACAAATGATTTAATAAAATGGTTTTCAAACTTTTTCTTCTTAAGCAGGAGAAACATTTTTGAAAAGCAGAAACTTCAGATACAAAACAGATAAAATTATATCTTATAGCGGGTTCATAGCCAGGCCCTCCCATCTCCTCGTCACTCACTACAGCAGTCATTGAAGGCCTCTGCCAAACTAAACCCTGAACTCTGGACAGAGCTTAAAAGTCCGTGATTAATACAGGTTTTCCTAGTTTAAAATACTAATCTTCCCATTTCACCCATTCTTTCTACAGATCATTTGCGAGGACCCAAATGCACTGTGATTAGAAACACTTTATCTCTTAAGGAATGGTGGCAGAGGCAGAGAGGAGGGGGAGAGAGAGATTGATTTGTCTGGGACGGTTTATTGGTTCCTGTTCCTGGAGAGATGATGACAGATGTCACTTTTATTCCCTTATAGTACTTTCCCAAATGGTAAACGAGGATAAAGAAAAGTTCATCCTATGTTTCTCTGAGAAACTAGAAATACCATCTTATCTGTTTCTCTATAAATCTCAGCATTCCAAGTAAAATTCTGAAACTTTTTATAGTTAAAAAAAAATTAAATTGGGATATAGACCTTTCTTTGATGAGATAGATAATCATCTCCTCGAAGGGATTTCTGGTTCCTTACCCAAGCCCGACTTTGCTATCTTGGCAGAACAGAGGTGAGTTGATTCATGCAACATTGATGTTCCTGTGGAAGACAGACAGCTCTGAAAGACCAGGAGCCATTAATCTCTGAGCACCATGGAATAAAAATTTACTGGCAGAAGGATAGCATTTTACAGAGGCATGGCACACCTAAACCTGCAAGACTTTATGTTCCTTTTCTGGAGCCAACAGCAAAGTAAAAGTCACTGCTCTTTCTGTCCACTTCTATGCATTTGAAAGTGCCATTTAAGTATAATATTTGGTCTGAAATCAAGAAGTTTTAAGAAAGGGTGTCAAAAATCAGAATCCGGAAATGTCCAGGGGTTTTATTTATATAAGTGGGTGTTTGTTTCAGTGGCTCACAGCCATGAGGAAGAATTTTTTTTTTCTTTCCCTGAGGACTCAACTCTCACTTCTGTTCTACCAAAATAGCAAAGTTGAATGCTGGGCAAGGAATTTTTAGATTCTGGAAGAATTCATTCATCAAAAAGAAAAGATTTCTCCTCTTTGTTTTATATACCTAACTTTTGTGGCTAAAGAAGCTGGGTCAGTACTTGAAGGATATTTTATAGATTTTCAGTTATATCAATAACTGGTAAGGTTACAATATGTTTTTTTCCCAATAGGCATTTTTCGACCTGTGCTAGGTGCTGTGGATGGTAAGAAAGCATAAAATAACATATTTATTGAGCACTCACTATGTCAGACACTGGAAGGGTACTTCATCTATATTACCTCATTTAATCCTCACCCAGTGAAGGTAGATTTTACAATCTCCAATTTACAGAAACTGAATCTCCAACAATAACTCACCATAGATCTCACCCCGTAATCTCCAGTAATAACTTGGAGGTGGATCACATCGATCAATGGCAGAGTCAAGACCTGAACCTAATTTTATGTTTGCAATTCTGAAGCTTATACTCTTTCCACTAAATAATTCAGCCTCAATTTTTTGCAGTAGTCAAATGGGAATAAATGTAAGGAATACTGCCAGATTTGGGTGAGAATTACATGACTGACAGTTATTGAACACATATCAACTACTACATGATCGAATGACGTCAGTAACCTCCACTTCCTTCCTTTTCTTTTCCTCATTATACCCATAGTAAGTGAGATGATGTTTTGTTTTGTTTTTCGCTGGCAGTGCCCCAATAGCATGTTGAAATTATTAATCAAGTTAATTATTCATTTAAGTCTAGAGACTCCATTGCTCTTGGTGCCCGAATTCAGAAAGGGAGTTGAGTGTGGCAAGCGGAGTTCTCTTTTCTAATGTGACACAATGTGCTGTGCTCCCAGATTCTTCAGAATGTGCTAGAATGCTGCCCAAATACAGGACTCCAGAAGTTGCACACTTAGGTGGGAAAAGACCATTGTTTTTTAAATGGAATACTCACTTTACACAAATATTCTAAAAGCTACAAAAATGATTAATTTTGCTGTTAGGAATAATTACCAATAAATATAATCTTCCTTTTTCTAAGATAAAAACTATGTAACATCTTATTCATGTGTATATAATTTGAAGAAACAAAATGAACTATCTATTTAATTGTAATAGTCTGCCTTCAATTACCATACCTCAGCCTCAGATTACCATATATGTTCTTTGAAGAATTATGGTGTTTCTAAAGGAGTTGAAATCTTTCATAAATAAGAAGCCAAACTGTTAAAATGTGTTCGCAGCCAGATTCTGGCAAGTTGCCAAAGCCATATTTAAGATCAGTCAGTGAAGGAATATTTTATTCATACGGTTGGGATAACAAGTTTGATTTTAAATGGTAATAGCCTTTGGTAAACTGAAGACTTTGTATTCATCTCTAATTGTATAACTTTTAACATATAGTAAATGTTCTATTCTCAAGCTGGGCACTGTAATCTTGATTGGAGGTTGCACTTGGGAGAAGGATAATCCTCCATGAGGGGACCCTTCCCTGGGAGCACAGCCTGGGTTAAGTCTCATAGAAGAGGTGAGTCAGATGGAATGGTAAAAGGGGCTTCAATAAAACAGAAGGCAAGCAAACTAAGTATGTTAGAAATTTGAAAAGGAGTTGGTAGAAAGCAAATGAAAATGCTGAGTCTTTGTTGTTGTTTGTGTCTCAGTTTCACCTAAGCCCCAGCGGCTACCCTCTTCTGGAAATCCTAGAGCAGATCATTTCTTAAGCTGACTATATTGACAGATGGCTCAATGACCAGAGATGTCTGGTTTCGTCTGGTGAGATATATACGAATCCCAGTGTCTCAAAAAGCGGAATACCTGCAATTTTTGTCTTTTTAGTAGCTTATGATTTCCACCCTACTCAAAAAGTTTACCCACTTATCTCTGAACATTAAACCCTAAGGTATCCTTTGGGTTCTGGCTGACTTTGTCATTGTAGTATTGAAGTCATTAGCTTTTCAGCTTTCCAACATCATAACAAATATTACTTCATATCTCTAATGAGGGTTGTTATAAGTCTTAGCAGTTCAGTAATTCTTCTAAAGTCTGCTGTGGCTGCCTTGTTTTTGCCACTTAATCAAGCTATGAGTTGACTTATTTTACTTTACATTCATACAAGGAAGATGAGAGGCAGGAAGCTGTTAATGATTTGATTATTTTGCCAAAGCTTCACTTTCTTGGGTTCTAACTGTACAGTACGATGCTGATTAGAAGTAGTGAGAGTAGCCATTTTGTCTCGTTTCAAATTTTAGGAGAAAAACATTCAGTCTTTCATCGTTATGTAGGATGTTAGCTGTAGATTATTCATAGAGATATTGCATTATAGTTAACAAAGTCAAACTAATTAAAACATGGCCAAAAAATGAATTTACTCCATGAATACAAACATGGTTTGGTTTAAAGAAATCTATTAATGCCATTTATAGCACTGGTATTGAAAATCATTTAGTCATCTTGATAGATGGGAATATATTTAATAAAATCCAACATTTTTTTCCAAGTAAAAATGTTAGCAGACTGAAATCGAAATATGCATATTAACATGATAACAAATATTATTTCAAACAGTGGAAAAAATATACTAAACATTAATGCCCCAGAGACATTCCCATTAAAATAAGGAAGAAGGCATGGGTGTGATTCCCACTATTATGTACCAGAATTCTATAACTCTGGTTAACACACAGAGAAAAGAAACAAATAAGAGACATGACTATTGGAAAGGAGAAGCAAAGTTATTATTTGTAAGTAAAGGAATCAGATACAAAATACACAGAAGTCAATAGCTTTCCATGTCAGAAATAACCATTTAGAAAATGCAATGGTTAAAGCTCCTTAACAGTAGCAAAAATAGATAAAATAGTTACTAACAAACGTAATGATGTGTAGGTTCCGTGTAAAGAAAATAATGAAAGTTTGATGAGGCACCTGAATAAACATTTTAATGGATGGAAAGCTAGAATATATTAAGATGTCAATTATTTCCACATCAATTCCATCAATAACATTATTATTTGGACATCAGACTATAATTATAAAAATCACAGAGAAGAATAAAGAGTGAGACAACTCAAGAAAAAATTGTAAAATAGGTTCATTGAAGGCAGACTTAAACTAAGTTTAGATAAATCATTAGATAAAACTGTAATAATGAAATCATTATAGGAATTGTACAAGGCCATCGATGGAAGATTATACAATTTCAGAAATAGACCTTAGCATATGAGTTTATTATGTGATTAAACATGCAATTCCAAACGATGGATAAAGATCTCTTATTCAAGGATGGCTAAGAGATCCTGGGACTCTTAGCCATCAATCTGAATAAAATTTGTCTCTTTAGATTTGGTTATAGCATCATGCCATATACCACAATAAATTTAGAGTAGATTAAAGAATTGAAAGCAAAGGATGAAATAATGAACTAACTAGGAGAGATTATGCCAAATTTTACTTAATGCCAATGTAACGGAGGCCTCTCTGAGCAAAAGGCAAAGAAAGGAATCTTGAAGAAAATGTTGAAAAACTTCAGTGTAAAGATACAAACCACTGTATGGCAAAAAAAAAAAATCATTTTGAATTGAATGGCAAATTACAGACAGCTGATATATTTAACAGAAATTTAATGCCTTATTTTATAGACACACTATAAAAAAAGAATAGCCCAAGTGAATAAAATGAGTGAAAGAAATGAATATACACTCAAAGATATAGACAGACATACAAATTATCAATAAACATGGTTTAACATTTCACCTCACCTGTAATAAAGAAATGCTAATTAAAGCATGACTGTCACTTTTAATCCATCAAGTTGCAAAAAGAATGGTGGTATGTATTTTTATAAGGGTTAAAATAACATACGTGTGCTCATATAAAAGTTGAATAATTTTTTCCAGTTTTATTGAGAAATAATAGACATACATCACCAAATAATTTTAAGGCTTCCAGCATGATAGTTTGATTTACATATATTGTGAAATGTTTACCACAGTAGGTTAAGCTAACATCCATCTTCTCATATAGATACAAAAAAAGGAAAGAAAAAAAGGAAAAAAATTTTCTTTTATGATAGCTCACAGAATTTACTCTTTTAACAACTTTCCTATATAGCATGCAATAAAATTTTTATCAAGCCATATAATGAAGTATATGCTGTCATTAAAAATTAACTCTGTAGGATATTTATGGACATGGAAAAATGCCCAGATTATCATATTAACTGTAGAAAAGTGTTATCACATGTTATGATTCCAATTTGATTAATACATAAGTATATATAATTATATGTTAAATAAAGATTGGTTGGAAAATAAAACTTACAATATCTTAGCGTTGGGATATTACCTACTTTAATTTCTGTTTTTATACTTTTCTGTAATTTTCTATTAAAATGATTGTTTTACAAACCAGGCAATACTATTTAAAGCATACATATGATTAAAATTTTAAACTATTAGGATAGTATTATTCAAACTGAGGGTTGCAATTCAGGAGGGTCATGCTATCAATTACCCAGTGGGTTGCAACCAGCATTTTTGTTAATGAAATAGAATGGAATACAAATAACTCTGTGCTTTATTTGTACGTTTAGAGAAAAAAAAAGAAACATCACAATAAATATTTAGTTTCAGCATACACAAACACACAACCATACACACATAACCAGATATATAAATGTCTAAACACTTGATGTTAACTGTATTTCTTGATATGGTTTATTTCAAAAAGTTTGAGAAACTACATTGGAGTAATCTGGTTTTTGATAGAATTGGAAGATTTCTGAAATTGCATACTTCATATTGCTAATGCAGTCACATCCCCTTCATGCAGGTGAATCAGCACAAAGCTGGAAGTCATTGAGGAATTCAGATTTAACTATTTCATCTACTGCTGGTTTTTAAAAAATAACAACCACAATGTCCAAACATCAGGCTTAAACTTGTAAATACAGAGATTATATGATGCTCTGTAATGAAGGATTATTTAAGTCAATACACAGCCAACCTTACATCATTTAAAATTCCCTGAGCCATATTTCAGTATTCACTAGCAGCACGTAAAAGTTAGGTAGAACAAAGATAACAATTGAATTTTACTGTGAGATTAGTATTGCAACAAGTCAGTCCAAGTCTTTTGAATCAAATAGCTTTTAACTGTTTCCATATGGGTGAATACTTCATTCTCTTGCCCCTTCTAAGTAGTATTTTAAGAAACTTTTTAATGTAAGTATAAAATAAGTACTCAGATATCTAATAATCTGGGTAGAGTCAGCATCTCCCTGATTAAAACATGCTGAAAGTTCACAGCGCCAGCCCATTACTAATTATTTGGCCCTAAAATGAGTTTACTGGATTGTCCAGTGTATAACTGACTGTTTTTATGCATCACTATTTCATGGCATATCTAAGTCTACTTTTATATGTCCTTCATTCCCTTAAAGTATTAACAGTGCATAAATGAGGATATTTTGCCAACATCAGTAATGCCTTTTAATCATAATGATTTTTGAAAAGATCAGCTTATTTCCACATAAGCCTAAATAATGTAGCTTCATTCCCAGCATCAATTCTTTCCTACCTTACACATTCCAAAACTGAAAACAGACTTGTAATCAGGAGGTGACACTCAGAGGAAGAAAGAACTCCAGCATGGAAAGCCAATTACAAAAATTTTTTTTCCGTTTTGAAAATATTTTTCATTGAAAGATAAGGGAAATAAAAACCAAAAAGTTAAAAAAAAATCTTTTTAACCAATAGTTTGGAAGGAAAGAGGAATAAGATGTGAATTTTTTTAATGAGATAAAAGAATTGGAAGGATAAAAGACCCTG
This sequence comes from Delphinapterus leucas, assembly GCF_059928025.1. Lineage (NCBI taxonomy): Eukaryota > Metazoa > Chordata > Mammalia > Artiodactyla > Monodontidae > Delphinapterus > Delphinapterus leucas. The sequence goes on along the minus strand of NC_143130.1, from coordinate 14,811,429 downwards.
GTGTTATACTTTTAAAGACATATTAGGGCTGCTCTAGATTCTAGAAATCTAAAGAAAATTAAGCCTTTATTTTATAAAACCTGCAGCTCTGCAAGATGCCACAGCTGTAAAATGACAAGGTTCTGGATATCAGATATCAGATGATTTGACCCCAGTTTTCCATCCAAAACTCATCTCCAAAGCAAAGTTCCTGCATTCTGCAGATAACTGTTCTTGTTGGCATTGGATTATGATTCTGAGCTACAACTAATATCAAGAGCTTTTATTAAAAGAAAACATGCTGCATACCCTTGCATATTATAATGATGTGAAATTTCATAATTTGTCCTATAGTAGTGTCTCTGTAATAGATTACTGTGTGCTTAAATTCACCTGTCATTCCCAGAGCTCTTTGTACTGAGTGGCTCAGACATGAAAATTCTGAAAAACTTTAAGCTCAAGTTTCTTGATTTTAGGAGAAGTGTTTTTAGCAGTAAAATCATCCATCTCATGCCTGAGGCCAATTAGGAACAAGCATGCCCCATATGGGAAATGAGATATGATTTTTTTTCTAATATTCTATTGATAATAATGATGATTGTAATCAGCATTGTAAATTTTATGACCTACCTTTCCAATGAAATTTTTTCAGTATTTCAAAACAAATTGATTTTGCCATATCTTACGCTCCAGACTCATGGTAAGATAAATGTTATTAGTTAGTTATAATCACAGATGTTTATCATTATACTTGTTTCTCTTCTAAAATACTTCATTTTTTAAGCATTTTCCATTTTTTTGATGCTGGAGGATCATTTTTCACACTTTTGCAGACCATGGCAAGAAAACTTACTAAATATGCAATTGATTTTTCCATTAAGATAGCATGCCAATAAGTACACCCAAGGCTGCAAGGACCATTTAAATCATCAGACACTTTGATGAGGTATTCTAGTCTTCAGAATTTTAAAGATCTTTATTTTTAGGTCAGGAAACTACAGCAAGTGGGCCAAATTGGACCCACTTCCTGGCTTTGTAAATAAAGTTTTATTGAAACAGCCACACCCATTTTTTTATGCATTTGTCTGTGGCTGCTTTTGAGCTACAACCGCAGAGGTGAGCAGTTAGGACAGAAACTATATAGCCTACAAAGTCTAAAGTATTTACTACCTTGTTCTTTACAAAAAACATGCTGACCCCCGATCTCCAAACTAATTCCTAACTGGGTCTCGGGATTCTGTGAAGTTTTTCTCCTAAATTTTCTTTTGTAGATGTTTCATCTCACTGGTGAAATGACACATGTTCAATTGTGTAGAAAGACATGGACTTCATTTTTAATCCTTGTGTATGTATTTTAACATTTACTCTATTTTCTTCATCTGTATATATTACCTTTGCAAAATAAGTTTTATTTCTAAAACCCTTTCCACAAAACAGGTAAGTTAGAGATGTGACAAGATTTATGCTTTAATCTCATGATTGGATAGACGCTGCGAGCTAGGAGAATTCTTTTCTAGGCTGCCTTATTAAATGGGGTTCACTTAATATGGCTCCTGAGGGCTTTGAAATCAACATCCCATTGAAACTGAGTGGAAAATAATACAATTAACTGGAAGTAGAGCTCTCTAATGATTCATTTTGGAATTAGGTAATAGTGAGAAGAAGGGAATAACTTGAAAATAAAAACATTGGAAATCTATTGTAGTTAGGAGCTCAGACTGTCAAAATCAATTCTTAAGGAATATTTACAAAACCACATAACCTCTATCTATAAATATTGAATAAAGATGTGCTCCATATTTGAAAGCAACTTAGATTTTCACTCACAAGATTCTGTAATACTAATTCCCAAATATGATGATAAGGGACTTTAAGTGTAAAACACATTTCACATTAACATGGGACACAGCATTAATTCCTAAACATTTTCTATATCCTATCTATACAGTTGAAGTCCTACTTACTCATTTTCAACAGTTGTCAACCTTGCTACATACATGCTACAAAGACATTCCTGAGGTATTAAAAACAGCTGATATTTACTAAATGTTGACTATACAACAGTCTACTTTTAATCCTTACCTAACCTCCCTTACCTCGTTTTATAGATGAGGAAACCAGCTTAGATAGGAAAAATAACTTGCCTAAGATCGCATACGTATTTGGTGCCCAAGCCAAAATTGTAACTCAAGCAGTTTCAACCCAGAATCTTCATTTGAACCATGTTCCCTCCAAAGTCTTGTGAGTACAAGAAGCTTGAAAGCAACCAAGTAATAATAAACACCAGCACTTGGTATTGAGAGGCATTGAAAAAGGTGTGCTAACTCTTCTGGGTGAGAGGAAAAGGAAATGCTGCTGGGAGGAGGTAAGTCTTGAGTTGAATTGGGTTTACTAATTGGAGACAAGGAAGGTATTCCAGACATATGTAATAGCGTGTTCAAAGGCAGAGACTGGAAGAGTACACTTTCAGGGAGGTGTAATAAATAAGGCGCAGGAGATGGGCTGGCGTAGTGTGAAGGGGCCTGCAGTATTGCCATAGCTTACAGGAAGTCAGTGGTTTTCCCATTTCAGTGTGGTGAGGATCACCTGGGGCACCTGTTTACAGTGAAAATTACTGGGCCCAAGTTGTGGGAGAATCTTATCCAGTTAGATCCAGGAATTTGTATTTCAGCAGGAACACCAGGTGATTCCAGGTCAGGAGAGCCTCTCTGAGAACACTGGAAATCAACATTCTGGAGTATGACATGGTTAATGTCGTGATGTTATAGAAAAACGACACAGCAGCTCAGTGGAGAGAGGAAGGTGTTCTCAAAAGCGATTTTTTTATTTATTTAGAATTCAGAAATAATAGAAAGGTAGCTTTTCTTAATGATTTATACAACACACGCACACACACACTTTCATTTATAATAGGTTTTCGATGTTATTTAAACTACTGGGTTATAAAATAAAATGCTGAAAAGTCAGGGTTCTGTTGTGTTAACTTTTTAAGGCGCCGTAAGGTACAAAAATATATGAATTTTTCAAACCAAACCTTATTTGTGTTTTGCCATTCTCAATCCTTCCCACCCTAACAGTTAGTAAGCTGCAGTGTGAATAAATAAATGAATGGATTAGTTAATTGAATTACATATTTTCAGTAGAACCTAATTTCACACACTATAATTGAGAGATTATTTAATAACTCAAGCAAACTGCAGTGTTTCTGTACTTTTCTCTGGGATTAATGTAATAATTTAAGGGACTAATTACTTAAGATAAAATTGACTCATAAATTTAAGATTTGGTACTGTCTTGTTATAAGCTAAAAGTTGCTATTTCCCACTGGCTTTGAATACATCTAGAATGGAGTAAGTAAAGACAAACTGCATTTTAAAAATTATCTGTTGCATTTAATAACTTGTCAGATGGCTCCCAAAATATATTCTTTGTAGAAAATCGATATATTCCCATCTTGCAGAAGAGAATGTCAGTATACTTTTCAATATTTAAGTAAACTTGAAGGGAAGAAAAAGAAAAAAGAGGCAACAGCCGTCTAATTCATCTGGAATTGGACTCTAAACGGCAGAATCTCTTTGGGTAACCAGAGATAGCCTTGACCAACTGGGGACTCTCAAACTCGGGGATGCCAGATCACACACTGATGTTTATTCCACACTTAAGCTTGTTCAACACAGATGGTAGGTATAAAATAGCTGAGCTCTAACAGATCATGTCCGGGCAGAATGATAAATATGGTCTTTTTTGTTGACAGTCGAGCTGTTTTCACATTCCACTTGAATTAAATTGTGCTCATTCATGCCATGGTACCTGATCTCTGGCAGGGATTCTTATAAAAAATCATCGTGTAGATTCATTGCAAAACAAGTGAAAAAAAAGTTGTAAAGTAGCACTCTAAGAAAAATAAGACTAAAGTTGAACAGCCTATAAGAAACTATGACCAAAAGCCTCCGTTTATTTTGAAAAAAAGATAAATATCTATTTAGATTGATATTTATTCATACGGATTCATATATATTATATATAAGTATATATATATATTAAAATTCAGGGGCAGTGCAAATCCTTAATTTTCATAAACTGGTAAAAATATTTAAAGTTTCTAATGAAAAAGAAATCATATGTCAGATATACTAGGTATGATCAAATATAACACTGGCCCTAACTTTAAAATGTTCACAATCAAGTTTGGTAAATAAGACATAAAGCCATGAAATTTTATGTAAACGAGAAAAGTTAAATAGTAAAGTGAGAGATGATCACAGCTATGATGAAGCTTTATCCGAATGGGCTCTGGGTAGTAATTTCTGGGTCTTGAAAAGTGAATGAACTGTAGCTGGCTAGGTGGGGGGGGCAGAAAATGATTTGAGTCAAGAAAGAGTGGGAGTGAGCAAAATCTCATCAACCCAGTGCTTGCTGAATTTGACCTTTTAGACATGACCTAATCGTAGCGCTGGTAGCGATCCACAGGAACACACTCAACTTCACTGATTCACTACAAGGACTCACAGAACTCAGCAAAGCTGTTATGCTCAAGGTTGCCATTTATTACAGCAAAGGGATACAGAATAAAATCAGCAACGGGAAGGAACGTAGGGCAGAGTCCAGCAGTGACCAGGCACGGCTTCCGGTCATCCTCCCACAGTGGAGTTGGCCCATAATTCTCCCAGCAACTGTTTGTGAAGACACACACCAAGTATTGCCACTCAAGGAAGCTTATCCAGGCTCATCACCGTCCAGGATTTTTACTGAGGGCCATCACGTAGGTACGAAATTCTGCATGACTAACTTTATCTCTCATCTCCAGTGCCCCCAGGGGTCAAACTGATGCAACGTGGCCCAGGGCTCCAGGCGAATAAAAACAGACATTCACCATAAATCATATTGTTAGTATGATCTAACATAGCCCAAGACCCAAGATATACAAAGACACTTTTATCAGGCAGGATATTCCAGGGGATTAGAAGTGATCTCCCAGGAGCTGGGCAAGGGCCAGTTCTTTCTTTGGAATGTGTGGGTTTGAACACCCCAAACCCGCTGAGTTGCTAAGCTTTTACTGCACAATAGGGAAAGAGTCTGTGTGACTGCAGGTCTTAAATTTTAAAATTTAACTAAAACAAAGAAAAAGATATGAAAAATACCTGCAAAAGATTTTATCCACACGTTGTGATGATGAAAAATACATATGTATGAGGAAAAGAAAAACCAACTTCATAGAATAGCTACTGTCTCACCTTTGCGTGGGCATCCAGGTGTTCTGCCCGGTGCAGTGAGCCTCAGTGGCCTGATTTGTTGCCACATGCAACCATAACAGTACGATTACCTAAGGAGTAGGCCGTTACGCAGACCTCCGTAAATGCTTCTCCACCGCTCCAGCTAACAGTTCTATAGAAGAAAGGTTATGTTGTGCAGATTTTAGAATTAACTACTTACCGATCTTTTTCTTTTAATTTCTACCCCCACTCTGCACCCCATACTTTCTTTTCTGATCTGCAACGTGGCCTTCTCTGAAGATGTTCCAGTGGATTTGATCGCCATCGGCAGGACTGGGTGGACAGCGGATGCCCTGAAGAGGTACACATGTGCTTTATTATGACAAGATTGTTGGGAACAAGCTGTCATGTATTGTTGCTGCAACTTAATGAAAATGGTATCTAATTTAATAAAAAGGGCCATCAGTTACTGAGCCCTTATATGTACCAGATGTTGAGTTTAACTCGACATGTATTATCTCAATTTATTCTCATACCCATCCTATGAGGTCAGAGCTGTTATTGCCTCCATAGGACCAAGAGGAGAAGAGGGAAGGGTGAGGGGAGATGTTGGGGAAGGGGGTGGAGAGAGAGTGTCTGGAATTAGGTGTGTGACTCAGCAATAGTAGAACCAGGACTTAAGTCTCTGTGAGCAAAGGGCAGTTCTCTTAAACATTTGCTGCTTTTTGAGATCTAGGAAGCCATTGTTCATCTTTTTCGCTCAAATAACAAAATCATTGGAATGGGGGGAAAGATTGATTGCAGCAAATTGGCATGATAGAAGAAGGTAGACATGGTCTAACATAGAAACAGTTAAGTCCCAGGCAGACATGATGGAGACAATGATGCAAAGAAGTGATTCAAGCAAGTAAATAAAATTGTAGAATGGATTTTAACCTATTTACAATTTTTTAGTGAATTGCATTTACATTGTCATTTCAGAGTCACATAAAAATATCCTATAAAATTCAGAAAGAAAAGTATTTGTTTCTTCTCCCTTTGTTAAGTTTTAGGGTTTGAATTTTGAATAAAAACCATTATAACTTTTCTCATTTAGTAAAGCAAACCATGGCAAAGAGCTATTTTCAGAACTCTTAGGCAATCCTAGTTACTAGAGCCTTTATTTTTAATTTAGTTTTTATTTATGATGCCTCATAACTATCTTGAAAAATACATCTTTCAGGATATTCTTGAACATTAAGTACAGTATTGCCAACGCAGCTTTAATCAACTTTTTGACAGTTGTTTGGGGGGAATTACAGTGATAATTTATGTATTTCATGTCACTTATTTAACAACAGTAGTTCAAAAAGAAAATATATTGATAGAGTCATAGCTGTGTTTTCAGGTTGATGTTTCTTTCTTGTAATCACAGTTACCTCAGTTAAAAATGTTGAAATTGAATACCTGTGTAAAGATCAAGAGGGTGATTCAGACATCATCATTTTCTTGCTTTACTGTGGGCCCACCATGAAACATAAGCTATAGAGAAGAATCCGTCATATTCTAAGACCTCCTAAAGATATTTGTGGGGAAATTAATCGTGTCCTATGGCCTGTGCTAAGCACTAAAATTACAAAGAATTTTTTAAAAAATTACCCTCTCTTCCTAAGGAGCTCAGTATCTAGTACATTCTATAATATTCAATGTTTCCTTTTTATTCTGTAAGTAAATCGTCAACATTACTTGCTTTATGGTGAGCAATTGTATCCTTCTGTTACAGGTAACTAAACATGGTCACCAAGTCCAGTCCATTTTCAGTGCCCAAAACCAGTGTTAAATTTTCCTTCTGATCTTGTGAGATGAATTTATTCAATAAGCGCAAATCCTAATATGAGCGTTTATCGTGTACTGCTCTAAGCACTGCTAATGTAAAAGTGTGAGAAATGTGTATAGCAGGGGAGACAGACACTTAACAAAGGACAGCACTTAGAAAACCACTCAGGCAAAGAACTCTAAGTGCACGGTCTTGTTAAGTAGGACAAGGGAACATTTGCTTGGGGAGATGATATTTAACATGACTTCTGAAGGGTAACTGAAGGTATGAAGAGTGGTGAGAGATGAGACTGGTGAGGTAAACAGGGCCCTAAATGTAACATTGAAGGAGTTTGGGCCTTATCTTAAAGGCAAGAGAAAGCTATCTGGAGGGTTTTAATGAAGGGGGTGACATGATCCAAATGACTTTTTGGAAGAATGGATACATTGTATATTACACTGTCTTAATTACTATAGCTTCATAAGAAATATTGTTTATAGAACAAACCTCTTTACTTTTTCATCTTCACAAGCGTTTTCACAACTTTGGGGCTTTTGTTCTTCATATAAATTTTAGACTCAACTTACAAGATCTGTAATCAATCAATCAGTCAATCAATCTTGTCAATATTCTTACTGAATTTACATTGGATTGTGAATTATATCACATTTCTGAATTATGGAAATTTTATTTTTTACTTTATTTTTAAATTTTTATTATTATTTTTTAATAGATCTTTATTGGAGTATAATTGCTTCACAATACTGTGTTAGTTTCTGTTGTACAACAAAGTGAATCAGCCATATGCACACATATATCTCCATATCCCCTCCCTCTTGAGCCTCACCGAGCTGATTTCCCTGGGCTATGCTGCTGCTTCCCACTAGCTATCTATTTTCCATTTGGTAGTGTGTATATGTCCATGCCACTCTCTCACTTCGTCCCAGCTTCCCCCTCCCACCCCATGTCCTCAAGTCTATTCTCTATGTCTACGTCTTTATTCTTGCCCTGCCACTAGGTTCATCAGTACCATTTTTTTTTTTTAGATTCCATATATATGCGTTAATGGTATTTGTTTTTCTCTTTCTGACTTACTTCAGTCTGTATGAAAGACTCTGGGTCCACCCACCTCACTACAAATAACTCAGTTTCGTTCCTTTTTAAGGCTGAGTAATATTCCATTGTATCTATGTGCCACATCTTCTTTATCCATTCATCTGTCAAAGGACACTTAGGTTGCTTCCATGTCCTAGCTATTGTAAATAGTGCTGCAATGAACATTGTGGTACATGACTCTTTTTGAATTATGGTTTTCTCAGGGTATATGCCCAGTAGTGGGATGGCTGGGTCATATGGTAGTTCTATTTTTAGTTTTTTAAGGAACCTCCATACTGTTCTCCATAGTGGTTGCATCAATTTACATTCCCACCAACAGTGCAGGAGGGTTCCCTTTTCACCACACCCTTACCAGCATTTATTGTTTCTAGATTTTTTGATAATGGCCATTCTGAGTTTTGATTTGCATTTCTCCAATAATTAGTGATGTTGAGCATCTTTTCATGTGCCTCTTGGCCATCTATATGTCTTCTTTGGTGAAATGTCTATTTAGGTCTTCTGCCCATTTTTTAATTGGATTGTTTGGTTTTTTGGTACTGAGCCCCATGAGTTGCTTGTATATTTTGGAGATTAATCCTTTGTCTGTTGTTTCATTTGCAAATATTTTCTCCCATTCTGAGGGTTGTCTTTTCATCTTGTTTATGGTTTCCTTTGCTGTGCAAAAGCTTTTAAGTTTCATTAGGTCCCATTTGTTTATTTTTGTTTTTATTTTCATTACTCTAGGAGGTGGGTCAAAAAAGATCTTGCTGTGGTTTATGTCAAAGAGTGTTTTTCCTATGTTTTCCTCTAAGAGTTTTATAGTGTCTGGTCTTACATTTAGGTCTTTAATCCATTTGGAGTTTATTTTTGTGTAAGGTGTTAGGGAGTGTTCTAATTTCATTCTTTTACATGTAGCTGTCCAGTTTTCCCAGCACCACTTATTGAAGAGGCTGTCTTTTCTCCATTTTAAATTTCATCTTTTTATTATTGATTTCTTACCTAATTGAATTGTCAGAGGTCACATTCTATATGATACTGATTCTTTAAAATTGGTTGGAACTTTTAATGGAATAGCGAATGAGTAATTTGTACAAGTGATCTTCATGTGCTCAATAAGGATGTGTGTCTTCTTATTGCTTGGGTATGAAGTTTGATAAATGGGTTCTAGGTATTTCCACCATAAGCTTCTTTACCATACACATCTTTGCCACAGGCATTTTTGCTGCATAAGTAATTGGCCATAAGACAATTTTGCCGTAAAAGATAAAACAACAAAAAATAAAAGAGAGACGTTAGAAAGGACATACTGAAACATGAAAAATGAGTAACAAAATTAAAAAGACTTTATTGCAAAATACAAAATATCTGAATACATTCAACGTGCGTGTAGACTCATGACAATACTGTGCAAATAACTGACTTTATTCTGTGGGTTGTACCTAAGCACTTGCCTTCCAAGTCTTTTGTTCATCATATTACATTCTTTTGTTGTTTATTGATTTGTCTCCTTGTTCAGCATCCCAATTTTCACTAAAATGTCTTCCTTCTTTAAGAAAGGTATTAATTTCCAAATACTGGGAAGCATGTTTATAACTGAGCTTTGTACTGTGTTGTGAAAGCCTCTGCACTGTTGTTTGTTCTTAGCATTTTGTCACATGTCCATTGACAGACATTACAAAGTTCTGTGGGAAACATGGTTTCACTTCTGTGCCTTCAGGGCCCTCGGCCTCTTCCTCCTCCCATGTAGTGTGTTTCAAAAAAAGAAATCAACTCTTGGGGCAGATCATCACCATCTGTCATGATTTTTGTATTGTGTATATCAAACCAAACCATCAGCCAAGTATTTTATCTTTTATGGCAAAGTTGCCTTACAGCCAATTAGTTATGTGGCAAAAATATTTTCAGCAAAAATGCATGTGACAAAGATATTTACAGCAAAGAAGATTATGGTGAAAATTCCGGACATGTGATAAATATACTATTCAGTCAGACTGTCTTCATTCTCTTTATTTTTACCTTCTGAGCTCTTTGGAGAATAGGACCTTCTCATCATTTCATTGTATCTTGTAACCTCTCCTTTATATCATCTATTTTCTTATTTCTCTATGCTGTATCCTGGGGGATTCCTTCAGATCTATTTGCCAGTTTATTAATTCTCTCTTCCTTTTGTTTAATCTGCTGTCGAACCTGTCCATTAAGGTAGTAATTCCACAAATATATTTTTCATTTCTAAAATTTAAATCTTTATTAAATCTGTGGGCCTCTCACTGCTGTGGCCCCTCCCGTTGTGGAGCACAGGTTCCGGACGCGCAGGCTCAGTGGCCATGGCTCACGGGCCCAGCCGCTCCGCGGCATGTGGGATCCTCCCGGACCGGGGCATGAACCCGTGTCCCCTGCATCGGCAGGCGGACTCTCAACCACTGTGCCACCAGGGAAGCCCCGCCAAGTCATTTTTATAGTCTGTGATACTAGTTCATTTTTAAATTTTACTTTTCATTTCTTTAAATATTTCATATATAATTTTTATATATTCCATATTTGATGCCCCTACTATGTAAAAGGTTTTGGTAGTCTAATTATGTTGTTCTTTGTTTTTGCTGGCTCTTTGTCAGACTACTCTTTCTCTTTCTGTGTTTCTCGGTCCTTTAATTAGAAGTGCATTTGTTTGATCTTATTCCATGGGAATCCCTAGAATGTAAATAGGTGATGGTTTCACCAAAGAAGTTTTGATGATGGGAACCTGAGGGCTTTTAGGGGACGCCATGTGTTCCTGCCTTAATATGGGGAGGAGAGGTTTGGATTTATCTCCCTCATCTACTGCTGGTAGAAGGCTTGATCTCCTTAGGGCATAATTAATTTTTGACATTTTTACCCTCGGCGCAAACCGTGTGTTTTTACTTTGCCTAATGTATATTGTTCCTACTTTCTTTATAGCACACAGCTTTTGCTTTATTCTGTTTTGTGGGAGAGGCAAAAGAAAGGCCCCCTCAGAGATTTTCTTTACTTCCCGAAAATCCTAGTAATGCTTTAAAATTCGTGTTTTATCCAGAATCCACTTGTATTGTGACAGGAGGACCGTTTAAGGTCTGTGGTCTGCCTTTACTGCCATAAGCAAAACAAGTTCGGGACTTTAGCTTAAACATTACAGTGATTGATAATAATGTTTTTGAGAATAGAACCACAGGAGGAGAATAATGTGTGACAAGTTCCATCTTAGACTTACTGAGCCTGAGATGTCTGTGATATCCACATGCATGTAAGCCAATAGATAAATATTTGGGCCTAAAATTCAAGAGAAGAATGTAGACTGAAGATAGAGATTTATGCATAATTAACATAAAGATGTTAATTGAAATCATAGGTATGGAGGAGATTGCTAGTGACGGTGCATATAGAGAAAAGACAGGCCAGGAAAGATGCATAAGAACCACCAACACTTAAGGGACAGAAAGAAATGGAGATGGAGTTGTTAGACAGGTATCAGAAAACGGATGAGTGTGTGTCACAGAATCCAAGATTAGAAAGTGGACAGACTGTGCCTAATGCTAATGAGGTAGCAAGAGTGTACATGGAAGATTTAGTAGATAAGGAGATATTTTAAAACATTGGTATGAGAGTTTCAATTAAGTTGGATTGGGTAAAAACAAGTTTGTGGGAGTCTGAGAAGCCCTAGGCTGATCAGTCTTTCTGGAATTCTGACTGGATGGAAGGAAAAGTAGGATGATGTTGGGGTGCATGTGGAGAAGAATGAAGACAGAGTTTTTAAAATAAGATTGGACATGCTTGAGTATGTTTAAGTGCTGCCGATAACAAGGCAGGAGGGAATTAGAGATGAAATATTGAAGAGCAAGGAGGGGGTCAGATGAGCAGGTTCACAATACCTGAGAAGGTGGGCTGAGCTGGGCCAGAGTAGAGATTGAGAGAACAGCTGTATACCATAGACCGCATCCATCCTAACAGGAGGAAGGACAGGTCAGTTCAGGTTCAAGTAAGGATGGTGATTTGTAAATAAATTTAAAGAATTCTTGCTGATGACTCTTATCAAAGAAATAAAAAGTGAGCCCAAGGATAAAATTGGTAGAGGCATTATGGGATGGCAGTTCTAAGTAGAGTGGAGAGGGTTTGAAATTGATACTGAGCATAATTTGAGAGGAGATTAGCAAAGCAGGGCAGTATTGCCAGGCAGCACAGAAGGCCCCCGCTGGGCATGCAGGAAGTAAGTTTGTGGAGCTCCCAGTGGGAGGCTATAGGATTGTTCTCCAGCTCAGGCATGGAAAAGGCAGAGTTTTTACTATATTCAGTACTGCAGATTTTCTAAGAAGGTGTTGTGGAAAAAAGAAAAAGGCAACATGCTTAAAGGTACTGAAAAGAGAGGTTGAAGTGATGGAAAAAAGAAGACTAATGGGAGAAAATCATTGTGCTTGGGCTTTCTACATAATCACAGGATAAGAAGTATGTGAGTGAACAGCTACATGGATAGACTGAAAATAGGATAACTGAATTTATGATTTCAGAACTAAAGCATTCCCAGCCACAGGGAAGGTCCAGGGTATGAGGATGATAACAAAAGTGGAGTCAAGCAAGAGATCATGAGATCACTGAGCTGAGAAGATGCAGGAACTAAAGTTTGGGGAATTGAATGGGCCGCTAGGATGTTGAAGGAGGGAATAAGCTGTATCATATTTACTTAGTGACAAGGAAGCCATCTTTGGAGCTCTTCCTGAGCCAGCAGTATGGTGAATTGTACTTCACTAATGACAAGAGAAGTTTAAGAAAGGTGTTTATTCAATAATAATTTTCAAATGTGGGTAAGTACCATCCATGTACAGAATAGATATCTTCTACTCAAGGCCCACCAGAGGGATGGAGCCCTTTGAAGCACAAAGAGGTAGGGAGAAACGCCAACTTCTAAACCATGAAAGTTTGCATGTTGGAGATTGTTACTGGTAAACGTCATATTATTTATTCTTGTGGGCTATAAATGAACAATACAATATGCACCTTTTCCTCATGTAGCTCTGCTAAGGAGAAGATAGACTAAGTGATTACCTGAGTGCTGTTCAATCCTTTGCTTGGGTGGTTTTGAATATTTCATAAAGGAAAAACAAAATTTTAATTTTAAATATCCATTCATCCTGTGGTGGATTATTTTTCAAACAATAAAGTAGTATGGAGCAGTTACCACATTTTTAAAATTTAACATTACCAATTTCATGCGAATGGAATACATTCTCTCTTCACACACGTAAGCATGTTTTAAACCTTATCTTTATGCACATGTTTTTCTTCTAGTGTGAACGTTTCCCATCATGTCTTTTATAAATATACTGACATAAAATTTAGGTTAAGATAAACAGTAATATGAAAGGTTAACAGCAGAAATGGTGGAATCCAAATATCTAAAGATGGAAATGCTTTCTAACATTCAATTGTTTTCTCTTGTCTATTTTATATACTTTATACGTTAGTAAAATCTATAACTATAGTCCTGTACAAAAATAATGCATTCCTCATCTTTATTTGAGAGGCTTTTGTGCTTTACAGCCCAACTTCTTTGATATAATTTTAAAATATATGTATGATCACTCAAATTGTCTTCCCCTTTGTTTCTCTTATCAGTCAAAAGAGAAGCTCTGTGACACCACAGAGCCAGTGGAACGTTCTACTCAAACCACCACCATACGAGCAACGAGCACACAATTCAGGGTCCTGACGACCACCAGAAGAGCAGCAACACCCCGGCTGCCCACCAGCCTGCCCACAGAAGGTGCCCTGGAGATACTTTTGCTTTATTACTGAAGGAGGGAAAACTCACTGTGTTGACATGCACTGGAGAAGCTCTCCAGGGAGAAAGTTATTCTTTGGCAAACTGGATTTCGTAGGGATGTCTAAAAGGGAAAAGACAAAATTATTATGGAATAAAAATATGTGCTGGGTTCTTGTTAATGTATGGATGCCTTTTATTGAGATGTAGTCTTTCAGAGTGATCCTGGCTACTAGTCCTCCTTAGAAAAGAAATAAAGACTTCCTTTCATATTGCTAAACTTTGTAATAACGGCAATCAACATTTTAGTCACAGGATAGAAAGGCAAAATGCACAGAAAATGTCCATTGATTTTGGATTCTGAACACTAGGTAATCCTACTTATATGCAATTCTATTAATATTTGCCTGGATACAGTCAATAAAATATGCTGGTCTATAACCTGTAGAGAGGCACTGTGTATGACACAGAAATTGTACTTGAAAAACATTTCCTTTACCAGGAAAGGCAAAAATACTAAAGAACATTAATGCATGAGCACAACTCATTGGGGGAAGAAGGTATATTGGCCTAAATTTGTTAACCATCGATTCTGAAAGGTACCACTAGGGAGAAATGTGAGACCGCTTGGCCAAGAGTAAGCTTTAAGGGGGAAAACATGGTCTTATTTGTTTACTTTCATAAACCTTGCTTTCATTTAAGTAAGATATTAAATTAAACTTGAATCTTTTCATTGAAATTTAATTGGATATTAAAAGTTAACTGGAATAAAGTGATAAAGTGAGGTGGAGGATAGCTAGCTGCTAAATTATTTTATTGCTTTTAAAACCAATGTTATATTTTAATCCATCTTATTGTGGGTTGTTATATAGCCTGAGAAAAGTATTTTTGTAATTTGAATCCTGTCCTTTAGAATGAAATATACCACTGAAATATAAAAAAGCACATTGTACATTTTGTTCACATAGGACAAGATCTTTTCGTATATGATTTTGGTCATATTTGTTAGCAATAAGTAAGCATTTAACTTTTGAGGTTGAATTTGTAAATACAGACGAATATTTACTATTTCAATTAACTTGGAATTTTCTTGATTTTGATTTTTAAAATAAAGACTGTAGAGTCTAATTACAATAAGTCATTTTAGAAAATTAAAATAAATGTATTTTAAGTTAAAATTACAACAGTGTACTTTTCTCACAGCTCTTAAGAGTCATATAATAATTTACTGAAGTCTCCATCTTGCAATCTCAGTAAGAAAGTTTAGTATTACATCATATAACCTGCGACCTGCTCTCACTGCCATAGAAATTTACTCAGTAAAATATCAAAAGCTATTCCTGTTATAGTTAAGGCATTAGTAGACAATTACTGGTCTTAAGATTTGTGCACCTTAAAATTTTTTCTGTTATAACTTTGACTTTTCTCTTCCAGATGATACCAAGATAGCTCTACATCTAAAAGATAATGGAGGTAGGAACTGATTTTTTTCTTTTATAAAACTTTTAGATACTAATCTATTTCATCTATTTAAATATGGAAGGGACTTGTGGACTTCTAAATATAGAGTAAGGTTATATTTCTTTCCCTGTTGGCATGTAACATAGGAAGAATTCAGCAGTTGGCTTGAAAAGTCAAATTGTTTGAATAGTGGAATGAAATTCTAATCTTTGTATTTGCCTGTAAAACTACAAACACCAATGACCAATTATAAAGTGAAAATTTATCCACACACCTTGCTGTGCCTTGTCGCTGTCGTCCTAGGTTTATTAGTTGCACATGTGACTATCAAGGCTTTGAAAGATATTGACTAAAAATTTAAAAATAGTTCTTTTCCTATTAAATTATGTTACTTCATATTTATATGTGCGGCTCTATCATAGAATGCTGGATTTCATAAAAGAGATGTGTTATTAGTAATTGTTTATTCAGCTCAGGAAGGGGGTTTCCTCTTCTTAGCAGCACCTCTTACGTAAACGTGGGTACACTGTGATACTGACCTAGACACAATTTCACTTTTGCAGCCCCAGATGAATTCCTAAGTCAGAATCCAATATATACATTGTTAGGGATGTTTTTCTCTATAACTGTAGAGAATAGTTCCTAAATTACTCAGTCTAGGTCAAGTAACAATTACTTCTGTGTTTTCTTAGGTTACTATATATCTATATCTTTAGATCAGTCCACTTAAAAGAGAAGCTGCTTAGCCTCTTCATATATATCATTATTACATCGTTTGTCCCTTGTCTTGCTTCTGTAGCAAAGTGTTTTATTTCATTAATTTCTTATTCATTATTGTATTAATGCAGTAAGTGGATAGCTTAACAGATGACCATTTGCCACATATACACGCTAGAAATAAAACCTTGGTGCTTGAAGGGACTTTAGCAATCCCCTAGTTCAAAATTTCTCAGAGGAGGATGTTAGTGAACCTAAGTCTTCATGTTGGGGTTACCTCATTTTGAGAGAGGGTATATAGTATGAGATGAATGAAATGGAGGAGGGGTACCCAGAGGCTTCTGTTGTATTTGTTACATTTAATTCTTAACATGGGTAGTGGTTACATGTGTGTTTGTTATATTATTCTCCTGCTGTCTTTTCTTTTTTTTTCTTTAATATGACTAAAATATTCCATAATGCTAACAGAAAGAACAAAGGATTCATGTGATCAAATAGGTATGAGATACTCTGGGTGCAAGAAAATGAAAGAGATTTATTTTCTGGAAAACTGTTTAAAACTTTTACTGTTCGTTCGTGAATTCATTCATTTATTCCTGCCTAGTGCCTGCTAATTGCAAGGGATTGTTACATGCTTGCTGCTATGGTAGTGAAAAAGGTTTAGACAAATTCCCTGCTTTCAGAGAGCGTAGGTTCTAAAGAAATTTCAAGATGGTAATAAAGATTTAGTACCTGGCATTTCTCTGCTATTTGGTCATAAAAACTTTTTACAAATAGCATCTCAATGACTTAATGTTTTGTGGAATACATTTTGCAAAATAGTTTTCTAGAATATTACCAACTAGCTCAAGGAAAATCCCTAGTTTTGTTTAATGCAGCAAGGAATCATAAAACTTAGAAGATTTTCTTAACGCAATGCATTAAAACTATATTATGATGCTGAGACATCAAGTTAAGTAAATTCCAAGATTGAAATGGAGGACGTTTCCTCTTTTCTGTCATACTAGAAAAGTTGACTGTTGGATTTTCAGGTGATATTTAGATCATTAATATGCATCAGGTACCCATCAGAATTCCAAACTATCACAATAAGACTTAAACATGTCTATACATTGGAACTCTTTTCACAGCTAGGTTTGTTTATAAAGCACTTTTCCTAAAAGTGCAGTTAGAGCAGACCAACCTGACCAGTGTTAAGACAAATGTTCCTGCCAAAGAGTACTTAAGGGATATCACACATTACTTTTTACAGCGACTTTATTAAGATAACCTGCTGTCATTGCTTTTTATTTTATGGAATATGGAGATGTAGGAAGGATTGCCAATTTAAATCCAACTTCGTTCGTTAATTAAAACGAATTCCGTTGAAAACAGAATTCAGCATCGTTCTCCTCCTCCCCCCTCCAGCTTAACATTTTTGCAAGATTGAGGTAATAATGAAAAAGGATGCCTAATTTAAATGTTTTCTCACATTTATTGAGAATTCTTTTCAATGCAAGCTAAGACATTTTTATAAATTGCTATGTATTCAAAGAAATTCAGCACATTTTCTTTCTCGATTTAATTGGCTGTTCTTAAAACCATTTTAATTTAGAGGTCTGTATTTTCTAGAAAAGAGGGTGACATTTTTCAAAGCAGTCAATGTGTAGCTAGACTCTGCCTTTACATACATCATCTTCTTTAGATATTGGATTACCTTGGCTCTGAGTCTTCCTGGGATATTTCTTTGAGTTAAAGTAGTTGATTTTCTTAGTGGAATCCATAGCTGACATGATTATATATTCACTTTCCAGGAGATTTTCCTTCATCTTTGATATGAAAACATAAAATACTTCTGTGCAGCTGGACACCAAAGAAACACGACAGGGATTCTCATTCACAGGACGCAAACTGAGTTCCAGTCTGCTAAATCACTCTTGATAAATCTCAGTTGTGCATTGTGTTTCCTGCTACATTTAGATTAGGTCTAGGTAGAGCCTCTGCAAATTTCAAGCTAGTTGTTTGATTGGAGAAATTTTATTAGCCTTCAGAGTTGAGTGAAAATTCTAGGCTCTGTAAATAGTTTGGAGAAAAGAAACTGAAAAAATCTAAAAAAAGAGAATGATTCCTAAGGAGTGCAGGTCCCCTTAGTAAGATATAGCATTGATTTACCATGGTAAATGGCTGAATACAAAAACTCAGCAGAACTAATATAAAGATAGCATTTTATCTCCAACTGAAATATTCCTACTCACATGTTTATAATATTAAGTTTCGAGTAATACAGATGTCTAATTAAGTATCATTTCTGCTCCCTTATTTATGTGAAGGACTGGAAAGGAGGAGGAGGAAGTAGGAGGAAGAAATGAAGGAGGAGAAGGAGGGGGGGAGGAGGGGGGAAGAAAGGAGAAAAGAAGATGAAAGACACTCTTTCCTATGTTCCAAGCACAGTTCCAAATGCTGTACGTATATTAACTCATTTAATTCACACAATACCCCTGTAATTGGTCCTATTTGTATTTCCATTTTATAGCTGAGGAAACGAAGGTACAGAAAAGTAAGTTTACCTGGCTGGTACGTGGCAGAGCTGGGATGTGAATTTATTTAGTCTGGATGTGTATCCCAGGTCCTTGGCGGCCTCACAGCATGGCTGCTCCCTTGCAGTTGAGGCCTCTTAGAAGCTTTACAGGGGAGATGCGGCTGTAAGGAGTTTTACTCACACCTACTATAACTGATTATACTTAGAAGTATTTGGAAATGAAATTTCCTCTTCCCGTGTAATGATGCATTAGTTTCCATTTTAACCTTTCTTTGAAAAACAGTGCATTCATTCTCCTGTGTCATTGAGTCGTGTCTGAAGCACTGGGATGTGTTCTGCAAACTACAGGGCTACTCTGTGTTTATGATCAAAAACTAAATTCTTTCAACCTTCTATGTTTCTCGAGAAATTCAGGTTTAATTCTCCATTAAGGGGTTCCTAGAAAGTATTCTTTAAATATATGTATTTCTGTGGATAATGGTTATAAGCACTTAAAACTACACCTTCCTTGGGTTTTCAAATTCTGGCAAAAGCTTTTTTAAGAGTCGCATTTTTAAGGAATTACCTAGCTATATATTTTAGCGGTACAGCTATTGAATGCCTTCTTTGGCATTTAATTAGTTGCTTCCAAATGACCCTTACCAACTAAATAGAAATGTAAATGTCTTCAAGATGCAAACTGGATAAAAGTATATTTAGGGCTGGCTGAAAAAGGTTTGCAAGTTGAATCAATGGCAAAGCCTTTTAATTGAGAAATGAAATCCTCAACCAGATTCAGCTCAATTTAGCAAATTGAGTTGTACCATTCTGCTGCACTGCAGATGTTAAAATTATTTCAAGCTCTAAAATCCTGTGATTGATTTTATTATTTAAAATTTGTTGACTGAGATGTATCAGAGTACCAAAAACTGCATTCTCTCTTGGTTCCTCTGAAGGCTCTTTCCTTTGATAAAATTAAGTTTCTTTTAAAAATATATTTGAATGTAAGTTCTTAATTGCTAATGATATTTAAAGTATTGACACTCCAGACAGAATTGTTGTGTCATGCAGGTGGCACTGTGTTTGTCATTTCTTCTTATTGCTAGGAAGTCTACTAAACTTGGATTCTGAAAGGCTGCGTGCTTGAGTCGGAAGTTGGGGTTTTCATCGAAGGGATGCTGAAATAACTACGTTAAGCAGTTTGCAGAACATGATTAAGTTAATTCTGGGGTAAAATCTGCAAAGGGATTGATTTCAAAGAGCTAATACAGAAATACTTTGAATGAACTACAGAATGGCGTAAATTCTGATGCTGTTGTATTTAGATTTCTATTTCTGAACATATAAGACTTTTCATCCAAAGATAAAATGTTAGAACATTATTCTGACTTATTCACTAGACTACCTCTAAGGTTGTATTTTTTTACCTAGTCTGTAGCAACTGATCAAGTGTCTAGTGTTTCATTTATCATTCAGTCAAATTATTTTTTGACTTTAATACATAAGTCATTAAAGTAACATATCTTTCACTTGTTTCCCTACCTTCCCTTGCTATTTTTTTTTCATCTACTTCTTTCCCATAGATCACAGTCTTGTAAGCAAAGGGAAACTGTTATTACCTTTTGACTGACTATTGAATATCTATCACTTTCTGTTTCTAAAACTGTAAAGTATCTTGGCATTTGGTTTTATCTTTTGCTCTGTTTGGCTACTTTTCATGATAGCACTAACTCTGTAATAAAGTGTATATGTGCCATAATAGTGAAAATTTCTTATATTTCAGAATATTATTTTGAATGTTCCCTAGGATTAAGAATTTCTCTCCTAAAATTTTGTCCGGAGTAGTGGTTTTCAACTTTACATGTACATGGGAATCATCCAGTTATCCTCATCTAATTTTATTATTCTGGCTCATAAAACCCCAGTGCTCAGACTGTTCTCCATACCACTTAAATCTCAGCCTAGGGAGCTGGGACCCAGGCATCAATACTTTTTAAACCCTCAGGTGATTCCCACGTAAAGTTCAGTTGAGAACGAATGGTCTGATGCAATTCTTCATAAATATTAAAAAGCATCGGAATCACTGGAGGAAGAGAGAGTCTTGTTAAAATGCATTTTCTGCTTTAGTAGTTCCAGGGTGGAGCCCAAATCTTTGCAGTGGCTTTCTAACAAATTCTCAGATAATGCAGGAACCACCAGTTCACAGACCACACTGAGTGTCAAGAATTGCGTGAATTCTTGATTTCTTTCTGCCAGAATCCCCCAAATAAGAATGACATTTCTTACACTGAATCCACCCGTTGTTCCTTACCTTTACCTCATGACTCCTCTAAAGCAACACTTTAATTGGTGACAACAAGAAATTACCCCTGTCTACACATCGAGAATGTGTCTTGCTCAGCAGAGGCAAGGGACCCAGCAGCATTACGTTTGTTATAGCTCAATTTTAGTATAGTATGTGAAAATTAGTCCATTTTAGCAGTTACAAATTTATTTATGTTAGTAAAAGTTACATTTTCTTTACTTTGTTGAACCATATGAAATTGCTTAATTTTTTTTTTAGCATTTTTGACCCACAAAAATTTTAATTTCATTGTTCAACCCAATTGTTTAAAAAAAATTGTTATCCAGGATAGGAAAAGCGAAAGAAAAATCACATTGGAATATACATTTTCTCCTTTATTAGGATTTGTAGAGTTTATGCTGCTGATAGAACAAAATGATGTAGCAGAACCTCTCAAGAAATACACACACATGGCTTCCAAGAAGCAGCTCTAAATACACTTTCCATTTGCCATCAGCAGAATGTTTTACTACATCCTCTCATTGATCAATTCCTACCTTTCTTTCTGTGCTTGTCTCCTATATAATTTTCTGTCGTCTCTCTTCTTGTCAGAAACCTGTGCTTGGGGATCTCCTGTTGGAGGAAAAAGATTTCCATATACCATTAGATTTGGAACCTGAGATTTATGAGGGGCCCCAGGAGCAGTTTTTGTGTGACCCAATATTTCTTGTGACCCTTCCTAGGGTAGTCAACATGTATAAAGTTATTATTGTAGTTTTTTTTAGTATGAAATACCTAGTGATCATGCTACTTATGCTACTAAAATAATGTGTATGTCACTAGAAAATTAGATTAACTTTCATGTTGATTTGGCTTGACTTGATTTGATTTATTCAAGAAACATTTCTTAAACTACTATGCAATATGCCCATTAGTAGGAGATGGAGATACACAGATAAACAAGGGCTGTACATACTCTGAGGAAGCAGGTAGTCTAGTGGGACGAGATAGAGTAGTAAATCAATAACTAAGTATAGTGTGGAAAGTGCAAAGATAGATTAAGGAAAAACCATGAGGGCAGAGAAAAGGCACCTAAATAAAGCTGGAATTATGGGAAAGCTTCCCAGAAGAGATGATGCTTGATCCGAGTTTTGAAGTGTGGTTAAGATGTGTATAGAAAAGGGACAGAAGAATGACATTTCAGCAGAGGGATCAGCAAAGACAGAGGCTCAGTAGCATGAAACATCAAAATCTATTTAGCTAACTCTAGAGTTGCCACAGTTTATTTGGTTAGGGTAAAGATATACACAAGTAGTGATGGATGGTGAGGTTGAAAGACAAGTAGGGGCTTCAGGGCTTATAGCCTTTAATGTTTAATGTTAGGCAAGGGAGTTTAAACTTTATCCTGAAGATACTGGGAGCCATTGACATCATTTAGACAAAGGAGTGTCATGAAAAGTTTTCCATGTTTAGCAGGTCATTCTTGAGGGATCGTGGGGAACAGATGGGAAAGGAGTGAGACTGAGACCAAGAAAACTAGTTAAGAAACTATACTAGTAATTCATAGAAGAAACAGTGAGAGGCTAAACTAAAGTAGTGGTTAATAATGTAAATAAAGGAGAGAGAATGGACAGGAGAAATATATTTAATGAGTAGAAGCTACCTAACTAATATCTGATTGGATGTGTGATTTATGTGATAGGATAGTGACTGAAATGGCTCCCAGGACTTGGGTTTAATTATATGGTGGATGATGGTGCTGTTAAGAGGGAAAACAGGAAGAGGAACAGGTTTTTAGGAGAGGCAAGGATTTAATTTGAGCATACTGACTTTGCAGTATCTGTGGGACATCCAAATGAAGATGTCCAGTAGGCATTTTTCTATGCAAATCTGAAACTCACTTGAGAAATACAAGCAAATGATATAAGTTTGGGCATCATCAGCATATAAATGATAGTTGAAGTTGTCAGAGTGAATGAGATTACAAAAGAATAACATATAAGTGAAGAGAGAAGAGGACTAAGGAGGGAACACAGCATTTGAGATTTTGTGAAGGAAACTGAAAACAGAGTAAAAGAGACAGCAGGAAAATCAGAAGAGTTTGGTATCACAGAAAACAAAGAAGAAAATTTCAAGGAGGGAGTAGAGAACAATGTCAATGCCGCAGACAAGACAAGTTAAAAAAAAAAAAAAAAACAGAAAAGTGACCATTAGATTAGGTAGCTTGTTGATATTTGTTGACCTTGACCTGGCAGTTCTACAGTCCACAGCTGCACAATCCCCAGACAGAATTTGAGAAGTTGATGGGAAATAAGGAAGTTGAAGTCAAACAGGACATGCTGCTACTTAAAAGAAGCTTGGTGAGAAGGGAAGTAGAGATTTCTGTTGTTTTATTTTAGGAGCATATTTACATGTTAGAGGTGTTGAGGAGAAAAAAGACATGAAAATAAGGAGTTGAGAGATGACTGAGAAAGAACTGATATATGTGCAAGTGGGGGCGGGTCAGTCCACATTAATGAAATGAGCCAGGTGAGAGGGAGAAATTGAGAGAGTTAATCTGAGCTTGCTAGTTTCTCAGTATAATAGGAGACAAAGCAATGGGGCAAGAGTGAGTGGGAGAGGTCAGAGTACGGTGTCCAGGAGTTGAAAGGACTCATAAAACATTTCTGAGGGGAATGGAAAAGGGAGCCTCCTATTAATGTATAAAGGGCATGCCAGTATGTATTTGGAGCCTGCTGACCTTGGTGACCATCCTTGGCATTTTATGACATCAACACTAAGTGTTTTCATGTGAGCTTAAATCAATGCTTATGGCTCATGTAGTAAGCTGAACCAGTTTAAGCAAGCAAAAAAAAATTTTTTTTGTGAGAGAAAAGATATGCTATTTTTTAAAAGGCATAAAGCTTTAAAGACAGTATTTTAATCCATTAGATGGTAAATTTAGTTTAGTATTTTCAACAGCTAGGTTCTCAGTGGCTTACTGTTCCATTAAGACTAATTGTTGCTTTAATTTTATTCTGCAGTGTTCAAGTAATACCATGCAAGATTTAAAATGTATCTTGGGTAACAAGGACAGGCACTAATTATTTAACACTAATTCATAACAGTACTATAAGCTACTGTGACCAAATGTTATTATTTCAGTTACAGTAATGAATTAACAACTTACTGGATAAAATTTCAACCATAAGTGATTTTAACACGTGTTAACATTATGCTCAGCAACTACTAAAGAAAAAATGTTTAAGTGTAGAGCTAAATTTAAATGGAATTCTAAGAAATATTTGTTTAACCTAAAGAAGGCAAGAGAAGAGGAAAAAATTGACCACGTAATGGATGAATTCAAAGGAAACAAATAGCAAAATGGCAGACCAAATTCAGCCATACCAATAATTATATTAAATATAAAGAGAATAAACACTCCAATTAAAAACATCGATTATCAGACTGACTTTTTAAAAATAAGATCCAATTATATACTGTTTATAAGAGATGTAAAATGATTTTAAGGTAAAAGATTTTGAGGTAAGACAATAGAAAAATATATATCCTGCAAATGTAACCATAGGAAAAGTTGAGTGGCTACTAAATATCAGACTAAGTAGACTTAAAGACAAGGAGTAGCAACAGAGGTAAAGAGGAACATATCAAATGATAAAAGGGTCATACATCAGGAAGAAGTTATAATTTTTTTTGATGTAGACCATTTTTTTTAATTTTATTTATTTTTTTATACAGCAGGTTCTTATTGGTCATCAATTTTATACACATCAGTGTATACATGTCAATTCCAGTCGCCCAATCCATCACACCACCATCTGCACCCCCCACTGCTTTCCCCTCTGGGTGTCCATACATTTGTTCTCTACATCTGTGTCTCAACTTCTGCCCTGCAAACCGGTTCATCTGTACCATTTTTCTAGGTTCCACATACATGCATTAGTATACGATATTTGCTTTTCTCTTTCTGACTTACTTCACTCTGTATGACAGTCTCTAGATCCATCCACATCTCAATAAATGACCAAATTTCGTTCCTTTTTATGGCTGAGTAATATTCCATTGTATCTATGTGCCACATCTTCTTTATCCATTCATCTGTTGATGGGCATTTAGGTTGCTTCCATGACCTGGCTATTGTAAATAGTGCTACAATGAACATTGGGGTGCATGTGTCTTTTTGAATTATGGTTTTCTCTGGGTATATGCCCAGTAGTGGGATTGCTGGGTCATATGGTAGTTCTATTTTTAGTTGTTTAAGGAACCTCCATACTGTTCTCCATAGTGGCTGTATCAATTTACATCCCCACCAACAGTGCAAGAGGGTTCCCTTTTCTCCACACCCTCTCCAGCATTTGTTGTTTGTAGATTTTCTGATGATGCCCATTCTAACCGGTGTGAGGTGATACCTCATTGTGGTCTTGATTTGCATTTCTCTAATAATTAGTGGCGCTGAGCAGATTTTCATGTGCCTCTTGGCCATCTGTATGTCTTCTTTGGAGAAATGTCTATTTAGGTCTTCTGCCCATTTTTGGATTGCATCGTTTGCTTCTTTAATATTGTGCTGCGTGAGCTGTTCATACATTTTGGAGATGAAATGAATCTACAGTAGGAAGCACAGTGGTTGCGGGAAGGGAACTTTCTGAAGGCATGGAGATGTTCTGTATCTTGGTTTGGCTGATGATTACTTTGGTATATAAAAATTATCAAAGTTTATCGATTTGTACACTTAAGATCTGTGCATTTCAAGGATGCAAATTTTAGTGAAAAAAAAAGACAGAAAAAAGAGAAATTTTGATGCCCTTCTCATAAACGAGATAGTTTTTTTTTTAATTCTTGTGAAGAAATTTTTCCAAGCTTCTTAAAATTCTTAATGAAAGAGAGTAAAAAGTCTTATCCTTAGCAAATGAGCTTCTCTAATTAGTAGCATAAAATTTAACGCTCTGATTACTTGATTCATGTTTTGCTTTAAGTTATTCTTAAAATCTTCCCATGTAATTGCTAATAATGATAAAATTATCTAGCAATTATTGGGCTGTTAGTATACACCAGGCACTCTTCTAAGGGCTTTGCATGTTTCTCTCATTAATCCTTAGAGTACCCTATGAAGAAAGTAGTACTATAATCCCATTTTACGCATGAAGTATCTTACACATGAAATATCAGAAGCACGGGATTTAAGTAATCTGTCTGGGATCACATGTCTGTAAGGGATATAGCTGGGCTCTACCACCAAACACTCTGCTGTCAGAGCACATGCTGCTCCCCATTGCCATCCTGTCCTACAACCTGGGAGGGCTGCTCCAGATGTGGCACTGAACCCGGAGGAAGAGTCCTCTTCACCCTGTACCTGTCAAAGCAGAAAGACAGACGCGTGTCCAAACCACGTAGCTAATGTGGAGCCTTAGTACCTGCACTCCTCTTAATCATGGCTCTACTACCAGATCAGTATGAGACATTCTTGAAATTATTCATAACAATGGGATCCTTTCTCTCACTGAAGCTTAAGTGCATGTTGAATGAAAGCAAGGACATTATGTAGCCATTTGTCTGCCATTCTCCCTCTGTTAAAGCGGTCCACGATCTCAGCAAACACAAGCAGTGCCAACTGCCAGTTCATAGTGAGAATGAGCCTTACGGGTCCTCTGATCCCATCCCCCAACACTTTGAGACCCAAACCCTTGCAACTATAAGAGTCATAGGAGTGCTGCATACCCACGGTGTGGGACCATTTTACAAAACTGATTTGATGGAAAAGATTAGGCTGAGATGAGTGCTCACCTGCTGGAGTAACCATATCCTATCCCACATTCAAAGAGTGGAACTTTAGATGCCAGGAAACTTGATATTCCAGGACCTAAGGGGCAGACAGTTGTGGTAAACACAATTTTACAGCATCCTTCCTCCCAAGCAGGCTAGCTGACTCTGTCCCCATTAGAGGCATTATCTGAGCCATGTTGTGACAGTACTGATGCTAAACAATAAACTATAAATACCCTGCAAAACTGGTCCTCAGAGCTTCAGTTTCTTCTTTCTACTCTTGCTATACATGCACATTTTATTAGTTCTGGTAACCCAAGTTTTTTTCCCAGTTTCCGATTCTGTCTTTTTGAGATACATGGCACATTCATCTAGTCCTGCCTGGGAGATTCCATACATCAAACTACAACAAATAACAAAAGGATTGTGCGGTTGTTAAGAGCATCAAGGACTAAGTTTCAATCCTGAGGTCCCCACAAGGGCCAAACTGTTGTCTCCAGCAACTAAATTAATCCATGCTTTCTTAGGAAGCACAAAGGTTCTCGTTAATTTTAAGCACAAACGCAGGTGTGAAAGACCTTGAGATTGGTTTAATATTCAGCAGTTTTCAGAAGAAGTTGCCTATAGATAATCACAGAAAGGTTGATTTTATTTAGACAGCCTACTGAATCACAGCAGCTTGGCTTTTGTTTTTCAGATAGTGGCTGCAGGTTCTTTGTAGCATGGCCATGTCCCAGCTGCCGCTGGGCTCTGGGAAGAGACAGTTAAACTCATAAGGACCTTGGTGGCCTGTTTTCCTACAGAGGGGTATACAGTGCAGGTGCATGGAGATTGAACCTGATCTTTCCACTGGAAAAACTATTCTCTGAGACATCCTTGCTTTCGTCCAGCATGCACTTAAGCTTCAGTCAGAGAACGGATTCCCATTTCCATGAATAATGTCAAGAAGGCCTCATATTGACTTGGTAGCACAGCCATGATTAAAAGGAGTGGCAATAGTAAGGGTTCATATTAGCTAAGTGGTTTGGACACACATCTGGCTTTCCACACTGATGGGAGCAAGGTGAAAAGGTTCTTTCTCTATGTTCAGAAAAAGTGATGGATTTGATAGGGAAGCAAACATTCATTGTGATATTCATATGTTTGTATAGAAGTGACCTCTTTTAATATAACTGACTTCATTCTAATGGACAGGGTTAAATGGCATGAAGAGTCACTCTATTCTGTACCCCCAGATCTTGAAAGTACGTTGTCAACCTCATTTTTTTGGTATCCCATAGTAACTGTGAATATATTTTTAATATATGTGTTTAATATATGTTTAATATTTATGGGTAATTTAAGTACTAAGATTTCTGTGGATTATTTTGTAGAAGTAGAGATACATTTTATCATTAAAAAATAATTTTTAAATGAAGAAACAAGACAACTTGTTATAGAAAGCTGATGTTAGGGAAACTTTACAAGTTAGATCTTATAAAGATCTTGGTTGCTGAAAATATTAGAGACATAGGTTGATTATTACAAAAAAGCACATAAATAAGAAATGAAAAACTATAATGGATTATTACAAGGATTTATTTTTGGTATTACAGTAGGTATAAATATGGTAAATCTCCTCTTTTAGATGCTCACACATACACATGCACAAAAGCACCAATCACATAACAAGGCTGGAAGCAGGCTGGGTGGTGACTCCTATCCCAAATCCCTCATTTTGATGGAATCAAGCATTTCTTTTAATATGATTTCACGGAAATTTTATTTAGCTTTATTTTTCTAAGATAAAAGGTAACAGATTCTTGTTTAAAAAGGATTGTCACAACCTAAGCTCTTTTAAGCCAGAATGTTTTATATGTTTCCCTGAATGAAATTTCACAGCTGCCCTGTAGTAGCACAGGCTGCAGAAGAGAAGCTGGGTCAGCTGCCCTGCCAGATATTGTTCTCACCACACATAACTCACTTAGCTGCGTTTTGTGCACCCATTTTAATACCTTTTCGCAGTACTTACCCAAATTCCTCCTATGGAGATGTCATAAAGTGAATTATGAATGTATTGACACAGTGATTCGTATTGTGGATTAGGTATGGGTTGCATAATAGTTTCAAGGACCTCTAATACCCAAATAATATTGACAGATTGGTAAGCATCCAAAAAATAGGAACACCGTGGTTATAAAATGAAAGAACTAAGAGAATTATGAAAAATGAGAAAATACATAAAACACCAGGGGAAACTCTGAATGAAGCCAAGGTCATGTTCATGTCTATATCATATCTATAGAAAGTTAAAAGAGCTATGAGACTTATTATATGAGCTACAAAATGAGATCAGTTGCAAGGGAAACTTCCAAAGGAAAAGTCAATTTAGTTAAAATTTTTATTTTTACTTGATTTTCTTCTGTTACATTCGTTAGCTCATAAATGGGTTCAGTAATATTCCACAGGGAAAGTCATGTGTTTTTAATCCAAAAGTGGAACAGTAACATTTTAAGCATTTTGTAGTTTAACTTCATTCTGAAGTGTTAAAAAAGAACATTTGACATCAACCGTATAAGATTTATGAATTTTGAACAAATTTGTGTAAGACTTTGTCCAAAGCCTCTTGGTCCCCCAAAAGACATTAATACATTGTGGAATTTATGGGCTGTAGTGTTTCTTTTTAAAGCCAGGAGAAGAGTTAGATTTAGAAATAACACTTTAGAGTGAATAAAATTTCAGACAAGGAGTATTTCTATTTTAGTTTTACTTTATTGCTGGACTTTAATTATCAGCAAGATTTAAAAGTGGGTACAGACCATTTTAGCAATGTATTAAAATCTCTAACATATTAAAGGATTGTACTTCTAAATACAGAATATCAATGCTACATGCATGTAAATACTGAAAAAAAATCAGTCATAGAAAAAGCAAGGAGACATAGAGGTTTAAAATTAAATGCTACACTTTGAAGAAACAAAAGGTCAAATTTTTTTTCCTTCTTTCCTCCTATCTACTTTATTCTTTCTTTCATTTTGTCTCTTATCAATAATTCATAAGCTTTTCTTGAAATGAAGAAAATTAAACACATTTACATGAGGTCCTGAATATTTTCAATATGTGCTTAATACCTTTTAAAAATCTGTTATCTTTGCTATCATGGTAGGTAAAACTCACCCAAAGATAGCGAATGCTTTGATAGCTTTGACAATTCTCAACAGTCCTGTCTGTGTCTAAATATTGATCTGCGTTTTATAATGTACTAAGGAGTTAGGAACTCATAAGAATTGATAGGTCACTCAGTGGCTCAGATGAGAGTATATTATCTTTGATACTATTGATTTTCTGTGCTTCATTTATGTTTTAAAGTATGTCTACAACATAGTAGAAAAAAAGGTCTTGATTTGGTAGGCTTTTCAAATATATTTATATACTTCCTTTTCGGGGCCTTGAGGCTCTATTTGAGGATGTCTTATTGTGTTTTATCATTAATTCATCTTATTTGAATACACATCGTAAAGGTAAAAAAGCTAAAGATTTGAATTGTCCTCTAAGCAACACTGCGTGTGTGAGGATAATTCTTTGGCTTTTGTTCACTTTTGGACATAAATGAAAGAGCATAAGATATTTCTAAGAATAGAATTAGAGTTTGGTTTTCAGACTAGATTCCTTCTGACCTCTGAATATTCCCCCAACTCCTATGGACTCTGACAAGCTTCAGAAGTTTGTACCTGAAACAGGTTCAGAGTCTTCTTTGACCCACTTCTATCTGCCAGTTTCCAGGAACAATCAGTCGAGCCCCGGGAATGAATGTCGCCAAAGTTGACATCGTTGTTTATTGTCTTTTCTGAAGGAACAAAATCAATTTATTTGAGCAGTCTGCCCTTGAGGTGAATGAACTAAACTTCAAATATGGAAATTACTAGCACTTGCTTAAAGATTTTAAATTTCAATTTTGTGTTTGAGGTGCTCATTTTTAACACAAAGGATTCTCTGCAATCTGTTTGCAGGTCCCCGTAAGTGTGCAAAACCTATACCATTTAATTGAATAGTGGTATTAAACTGGAAACCAAATAGTGAAAGAATTTAAAATCAGAGCACATCAATAGGGTGTTCACTTCAACTCCAGACTCAATGTCCCTTAATATGCCATCATAATACCTGTTAATGGAGAGACCAGCTAGAATAGAGATGCAGAAAACTTGGCTAAATAATATGAGAACAGAAAAATATGTTCTCCAGAAATATGTGTGTAATTTTTGCCACTTCATTTAGATGGTTATTCTGAAGCGTTTAAAAATAGCACTGGCTTGGGACACCAGGATAACCCTGTAATATCTTGGAATTGAATTTGCTACATTTCTCCTTAAGTGTTTTTCTCTAATTAAGACACATAAAGTCATGTGCACATTCATAGATTCCTACATATTTACGTTGTCGACTGGTTAGTAACATTTTGAAAATCCATGAAGATTGTTTATTTTATTAAACTCATCATCATCCAAAAACGTTATAAAATGCTAATTGGCTAGTAACAAACTACATTCTGTACAGGTTTCATTAGCTATGAGAGGGTGTCTTAACATCTACACCAGTACTGTAAAGGAGAATTTGTAAAGGGAGATTTCATAAGTAGCCATTATTAGAAATATAAATAAGTAATAATTATGAAAGTAAGCATTTATGCCTAAATAAAAGGAATGAGTAGATTTCAAGGTATAAATGCAATTACGATTTTTTACTCTAAAGACTGGCAACCTGTGTCCTGCAAGTCAAAGATAGTTTTACTGACGAGAACTCTTATTGAATGAAACATGTCCCTGGCTCTCCTCTTCCTTCCTGAGAAGGACTGTCCCTTGCCTGCTGCCTCCTCAACAGGTTCTGGGTCTCTGGCCCACTTGGGAAGTGACAGCCCAAGGTCAAGTCATAAGTGTCTTTCCCTTTCCTTTCCCATCCTCACACACACACAAAAAATGAGACTGAACTTGGGCATGTTGCTTGTAAAAGACTGTTAATCCCAGAAATAGAACCCGATGCTTTTTGGATGAATGGATGGATGGATGGATAGATGAAGGGAAGGAGGGATAGAGGGATGGAATTATATATGAGATTTGAAGAACCATTCAAGGCTTCCTTTTGTGACTCAAGTAGATATTTTTGCCACATTTTCCCCAAAGCAACCTTTTAAATTAATCCTATTTTCCCGTGAACGTAATCTGTCACACTCTTATAAAAATGAGAAAATAGCCAAGAGCACAAAGTGCAGTAATACAAGCATACTTAAGAATGAAGCCAAACTCTTAAAAGTAACAAATGTTCAGGGCAGAAACATAGTTTATGTGGTGTCATGAATCTGACAGTATAATTTGCCTCATATAAAATACAATAACATAATAGCTACATTAATTAAGTACTTATTACATGCCAGGTACTCTCCTATGTACTTAATATGTATTAAATGTTTGATTTTCACAGCAACCCTATGGAGTAGTCATTGTTATTGACCATGTGGTAGAGATAAACTAACCGAAGACTAGACGGATTAAGTAATTTATTATAAACTCATTTGATCTTTATTGGAGAAGTAGTTATTCCACTATCTGTAACCCATTTTCAACAGCCTTTCTTTTTCTGTTTCTTTTATTTCCCTTTTTTCCCTCTCCCTCCTTCCCTCCACCAAACATGGGTTTAAGTACATATGATGTCAGACATTGACACCCTCCTTGTCCCAGAGAAGTGACAAGACACACAGCCTCTGTCCCTTTGCAGGCACAATGTTAATTCCTTAATCATATTTAAGTTGATTTATCTTGACCTGAAATTACCAGGTTCTTTTCAGACTTCTTTACCAGAAGAACTCACAAGAAATAAGAGGAAATAGCAGTACATACAGTTCAGTGTTAATTGAGAAATTATTGATCACAGATTCAGAGTGCAGACTCTGAGGGCAGACTGCTCGTGTTTGAGTCCCAGTCCATCTTAATAGCTTTACAACCTTGGCACGTTTCCTAATTTCGCTATGCCTTAGTCTTCTCATCTATGAAATGGGAATGATAATAATGCCTATCTCTTATGGTCATTAATTTGATACTTGTAAAACAATACAAATATGCCTGGCAAATTGTAAATGAATTGTTTATATTTTTATTGCAATAAAATACACATAACATAAAATTTACCACCTTAATCATTTTTAAGTGTACAATTCAATGATATTAAATGCATTCATACTGTTGTGCAACCATCACCACCGTCCATCTCCATAGCTCTTTTCATCTTGTAAACCTGAAACTGTATACCCATTAAACCAAAACTCCTCGTTCTCTCCTCCCTCCCCCCAGTCCCTGGCAGCCACCATTCTACTTTCTGTCTCTATAGTTTTGACTACTCTAATCATAAGTGGAAACATACGGTATTTGTCCTTTTGTGACTGGCTTATTTCACTTAGCACAAAGTTCATCCATGTTGTAACATATGTAAGAATTTCCTTTCTTTTTAAGGCTAAAACACACTCAATTTTATGTTTATGTGACACTTTGCTTATCCATTCATCTGTTGATGGACATTGGGTTGCTTCCATGTTTTAGCTATTGTAAATAATGCTGCTAAGACAGATGTACAAATGTCTCTTCAAGATTCTGCTTTCAATTCTTTTGAGTATATACCACAAAGTGGAGTTGTTGGATCATATGGTAATTTTGTTTTTGATTGAGGAGCACCCTACTGTTTCCCATAGTGACCACATTATTTTCCATTCCCACCAAGAGCGCACAAGGGTTCCAATTTCTCCACAACCTCACCAACATTAGTTATTTTCTATTTTGTTGATCATAGCCATCCTAATAACTGTGAGGAGGTATCTCATTGTGGTTTTGATTTACATGTCCCTAATGGTCGCTGATGTTGAATATCTTTTCATGTGTTTAATGGCTATTTGTGTATCTTCTTTGGATAAGTGTCTATTCAGGTCCTTTGCCCATTTTTGAATCAGGTTGTTTGCTTTCTGTTGTTGAATTTTAGGAGTTCTTTATATATTCTGGATATTGTGTGGGCTACCTTTTTAGTCTGGTGATATTTTTCTGATGCACAAAATATTCTGATTTTCATGAACTCTAAAATGTCTATTTTTTCTTTTGTTGCCCGTGCCTTTGAGGTCATAGCCAAGAACTCACTGCCAAATCCAATGTCCTGAAGCTTTTGCCCTATATCTTCGTTAAGAGTTTTATAGTTTTATGTCTTGCATTTATGTCTTTGATTCATTTTGAGTTAAATTTTGTTTATGGTGTTAGGTAAGAGTCCAGCTTCATTCTTTTGCATGCGGACATCCTGTTTTCCCAGCACTGTTTGTTGAAAAGACTGTCCTTTCCTTATTGAATGGTCTTCGCATCATTGTCAAAAATAATTTTCCATTTATGCTACAGTTTATTTCTGGGCTGTCTATTCTATTCCGTTGGTCTATATGTCTGTCTTTATGCCATTACATATGCTTCTGATTACTGTAACTTTGTAGTAAGTATTAAAATCAGGAAAGGTGAGTTCTCTAGCTTTGTTCTTCTCTTTCAAGGTTGTCTTGGCTATTCAGGGTCCCTTGAGATTCCATATGAATTTTGAGAAGGGTTTTTCTGTTTCTGCAAAAAACATCATTAGGATTTTTATAGAGATTATATTGAATCTGTAGATAACTTTGGGTAGTATTGACATCTCAACAATATTAAGTGTTCTAATCCATGAACATGAGATGTGTTTTCATTTATTTATGTCTTCTTTAATTTCTTTCAGCAATGTTTTATGAACAAGACTTTCACCTCCTTAGTTAATTCCTAAGTATTTTATTCTTTTTGATGTTATTATAAATAGAATTGTTTTTGTAATTTCTTTTTTTATTGTTCAGTGTTACAATATAGAAATGCAACTGCTTTTTGTACGTTGACTTTGTATCCTGCTACATACATTGTTGATGAATTCATTTATCAGCTCCAACAGTTTGTCTTGGGAATATTTAGGTGTGTATATATATATATATATATATATATATATATATACATATACACACACACACACACATATATATATACACACACACATATATATATAAATAATCATTTCATCTGCAGAGATCAATTTACTTCTTTCTAATTTGGATGCCTTTTATTTATTTTTCTTGCCTAATTGCTCTGGCTAGAATTTCCAATACTGTGTTGAATAGAAGTAGCAACTGTGGGCATACTTGTCTTGTTCCTGATTTTAGAGGAAAAGCTTTTAGCTTTCACAGTTGAATATGATAGCTGTAAGTTTTTTGTGTACGGTTTTTATTTTGTCAAGGTGTTCTCCTTCCTTTCCTAGATGTTGAATGTTTTCATCACGAAAGGCTGCTGAATCTTGTCGAATTCTTTTTCTGTATCAATTGAGATGATTACATGTTTTTTCACCCTGCAGGACTCCCTTAAGCATTTCTTGCAGAACGAGCCTGGTGGTAACCGACTCCCTCAGCTTTTCTCTGAGAATATCTTAATTTCTCCCTCACTTTTGAAGGAAACTTTTGCCAGATTTTGGATTCCTGGTTGACAGGTACTTTTCAGCACTTTGAATATATCAGCCCACTGCCTTCTGTCTTCCAAAGTTCCTGTTGAGAAATCTGCTCATATTCTTATTGAGGATCCCTTGTATGTGATGAGTTGCTTCTCTCTTGCAGCTTTCAAGATTCTCTCTTTGCCTTTGTCTTTCAAAAGTTTGATTATAATTTATCTCCATGTTGGTCTCCTTCATTTCATCTTACCTGAAGTTCCTTGAGCTTCTTGGATGTTTATATCAAATTTGGGAGGTTTGGATCCCATCAGACTGGGAAGTTTTCAGCCATTATTTCATCAAATATTCTCTGTCCCTTTCTCTGTCTTCTTCTTCTTGGAATTCCATGATACAAATACCGATCCACTTGATGGTGTCCCACAGGTCTTTTAGGCCCTGTTCACTTTTCTTCAATCTCTCTTCTTTCTGTTCCTCAGACTTGAGCATTTCCATTGTCTTATTTTTAAGTTAATTGATTCTCTTTTCTGCCTGCTCAAGTCTGCCTTTGAATGCTCTACTGAATTTTCAATTTCAGTCATTATATTTTTCAGCTTCAGAATTTCTCTTTGGTTTCTTTTTAGGTTTTCTATCTCTTTATGGATATTTCCATTTTGTTCATACATTGTTTTCTTGACTTTCTCTACCTCTTTCTTTAGTTCTTCAAGTATCTTTAAGACAGTTGCTTTAAAGTGCTTGTCTAATAGATCGTCCGTCAGGTGTTTTACAGGGACAGTTTTTGTTGATTAATTTTTTCCCTTTGAAAGAGCCATACTTTCCTGTTTCTTTGTATGCCTTGTGAAATATTTTTCAAAACTGGACGTTTGAATCTCATTAAGTTGTGACTCTGGAAATCACATTCTCCCCCTTCCCCAGAGTTTGCTGCTTTTTGTTATCATATTTATTTAAATTATTTACTAGTTTATTGGTTTTGTAGGCTGTCTCTGTGCTGAGGTGTAATCTTGAGGTCTTTTAGAGTCTTTTCTGAGCTTTTCCCTAGCCACGCACAGCCATGTTCTAATTTTCCCCACATGTGCATTTGATTTTGAATGTCCTAGTCTTTCATATCTGGCTCCCAAAAGTGGGAAAAGAGAAAAATAAAGGGAGGTGGGATGAAAAGGGTACTGGTTCTTTAAATCTCTTGGATGTTACTTTAGATCCAGGGAGAAAGGCTTACAACAATGGCAGAAGGTGCAAAACCAATGGCTGCATCTTTGTCTGCCCCTCAGTGACGAGAAGCACCAATCAATCAGTGATCAGAACACACTCCCAATGTTTTCAGGACAGGGTACATTTTGCCTACTGCGGTTCCTGCAGGCTGCTTCAGAAACAGGTGTGTAGTTGACTGCCACATGGCTAATGGGCAGAGGATGCATAGCTACTTCTGGACTAAGTGCTGAAACTGACTGAAATTAACCACAGCTTGCAGTCTGAGCCTTCTCCCTAGAAGTTGCAAGCCTTCCATAGAGTCCAGAGTTCCAAAACAGTTGTCAGACAGATTCTGCCAGTGCAATTGTTTTCTATGTGGGAAGACAGATTCCTGATAGTTCCTACTCTGCCATGTTCCCAGAATCTTCTCTGTAAATGAACTTTTACATAATGAATTACTCTTTAAATTTTACATTCTTTAACTAATGAATTTCTGTTATGTAAGGGAAACCTTTAGGAATTTGAGCTTCATTAGATTTGGAGAAGGATTACTGAATACCAACTATGGGTCTCAGGCAAAGAATAAACAAATAGCAACAAAACTTTAAAGGATGTATAAGAAGAATTGGGAGGTCATATTTCTTTGCTCTATTTGAAATTCTGTTATTTTGTATTTACCACACATTCTGATAGGCAGTCACGTTCGTTATTTTCTATTAATGAAAATTATAATAAAAGAATTAAATCAGTGCTTATTAAATGAGGTTTAATAGACCAAAAAGCTGTTTAAAACATAGATGCAAAGGTTGGAAATAACAAAGATGTAAATTGGTAATGAAAGGATTAGGAATCACTGTTCTAGAACTTCTATGAGTCTTAAAGACTTTTCTAATGATTCAAAAATACCAATCATATTATGTACTAAGATACAGTTACCTGCTGCACATAATTTAAGAAGGTCTCCTCTAAATGCCTGAGTAGACATCAAATATTGCATAATTTTAGAACAAGAGAAGACTTTAGAGATTAGTTTCATTTGGCTGATTGACTTTGCCTTTAGAAATTTAATTTCTCCATTTTCCTAACTCTGAAAATGGATATTACAGTGGAGAGCATCTCAGTAAAAGTTAGAGAAAATGATACTGACATGTGGCATAGTGGAATATTTTCATGTGCTGTGTGTTCCCTTTAGATAGTGATAAACTATTTGAGGGTCATTTAGCATCCATCTGTTACACTTTTATAGAGCATTTCAGTTTCAAACAGATTTGGAAAATTATCCTTTGAACTCATGCACAGACTTTCTGAAAATGCCTGTGTAGCCCACCAAAATATGTCTGATACTCTTCCATTTAAATTTTCCAAAAGAAAATGAGAGAGGAGATTTCAAAAAGTGATCAATTTTTCCATAGGTAAGAGTGCCAGTGGTTTAATGAGAAAAATCAAAGTTAAATTTATTATATAGTTAGTTTTAGATTTTCCACAGAACTTTTAGAATAAAGGCTATTAATTTTGCCTTATTTAACAGAATAAAGATGAACTATAAATTAAAACACAATTATAAATGTGTTTTTAATCATTAATAGTATGGATTTTTCATTTGCCCAAATAAAGAGCATCTAACTTCTAAAATTGGTGTTATGGAAAAGAAAAGGATAGTTGTACCGAAAGTGAAAAAAAAAATCCACTGGTACTTTATTAAGAATATAAATATTCCCTCCAATGAAAACGCAGACCTACACGTGCACACGTGAATGTCCTGACAGCTGTGCTGTTCTTCCAGCCTCTACAGATGACAGTGCTGCCGAGAAGAAAGGGGGAACCCTTCACGCCGGCCTCATCGTTGGAATTCTCATCCTCGTCCTCATTATAGCTGCAGCCATTCTTGTGACAGTCTATATGTATCACCATCCGACCTCAGCAGCCAGCATCTTCTTTATTGAGGTAAGTGTCAAGTAGAGTACATGGAAACCATGCTAGCTGATGAACTCCAGCCATCTGCTGACGCCACCTGCATTTAATATTTAGCACATGATTTCTCCACTTCGCAGTTGTGAGCTGGCTGATGTCACACGTGCACGCATGCGTGTGCACGTACCTATTGATAGATGGATTTCACGTGATGAGCCCAGTTACCTTACCTCAGGAGCTTTTAAAGAAATAAGCCATCTCGCCTTTTACAGATCGAAAATAGAAACCATATTTTTTGTCTTAGAAACCATATTTTTTGTCTTATTGTACCAAGTATGTTAAGCAGCTGCTCTTCGATCCTGGAAGGAAATGAAGCGTATGCTGGAGGCTAAAGGATTTAGCTTAAATCAACTAATCGCTATAACAGTAATTGAGTATTGGCCAGATTCATAATACAATATGGTGACCCTGCTCTTAAAACGCTCACAAACTATTTAGGAAAAATACACATTTCCCTACAAAATAGCAGCTATAACAATAAGATTATGGTATGTGCCATCACCATTTCGTGTGGTGTGTGTATATTTATACATGTACATATAAATGCACATGCATACACACGCACTCGTTCAAACACAAAGAGAGCACTGTGCCGAATCAGTGTTGTTTTCATGTACAGAAAGTAGAGTTAGTGCCAGTGCCCAAGAGCAGTGAGGTAGGAGGACCAGCGGCTGTGTACAAAGGGCCAGAGCCAAGCCCTGATGTCCAGAAGGCCAGAGACTGGGAAGCCTGGGGGCCACAGGATAAGGTCAGTGTGACCAAGTCACCTTCTATCCTCCAGACAACTGGGCTTCCTGGGCCTCGTGTGTGCATAGCTTTCACCCCAACATCTTAATGGAGCCACTGCTCTTCAACACAACATAAATACTAGAGCAATGAAGGAAATCTTCTCCCTTGGAGCTTCAAACTTGTAAACTTTAGGTCTTCTCCAGTTCACTGGGTGATGTACAGTGGGCAGCTTTGTTCACGTGTTGAGTAAGAAATTATAACGACCTTTAAACTACAAAGTTACCTTTAACCTCTATAACAGGGGGAAGTGAATGCAAATCAATTAAGTAATTGCTTAGAAGTCCTCTATGGCTCTCAACTGTCTGTGGAGTAAAGTGCAGTCTCCTTAGTTCTCCTTCAAGGCCTTGGCTATTTGAATCTTGTCTATCATTTCAATTTTTATCCCATAGCTTCTTAACCTGGAGTTCAGTACCATCAAATTCACTCTATTCTCTTCTCCATACACACCCCCAATTCCCCATGTCACCAAGACATTACTCATTCTGTTCCTTCCACCAAAAAAGTCCTCCCCTTCCATCTGAATTCTTGAATTCTGTATCCAAGTAGCCTTCAATACCATGTACCCTGTAAGCTTCCCCGGACCATCTCTCTGCCAGGACAGCTGGACATAATCTCTCTTTCCTCTGAAATTCTATCCATAGTAATAACATCTATATCTTTCTCTGGCATTTACCTTTCTGTTTTCCATTAGAGTTAAATATGTATGTGATTTATTCCGCCCTACAGACTTATGAATTCCTCGAGATTTGGATTAAATAACTTAAGCCTTTCAAATAAGAGGTATTCTATCAGTATTTTCTGGAAAGAAAAAGATAATAAATATCCTAGGACATTTAAAACTTCCACTAAATTTTCACACATGAAGTCTTCCAAAAATGTCATTCTCATTTAAAGTCATAATAATCGAGAAATTATCAGGCATTGCATTTAGTTGGAAAGCTCTTATTAAGTTTTGTTAATGTGCTTAATTTTCATGCAAGAAAGCAGAAAACTTTCCCGAGGTCATGAATGCATTGCTCCAAGATCTGACAAGTGACAAGCTGTAAAGCTTCAGTGACTAACCAGACATCAGGCTGCTGCTGTAACCCTCACAGGTTTAAGCCTGTTTATACACTATGAAGTTTATTTTCTGACATTGTGAAATATCTGATGGTGATGGTATTAGTGCAAATTGCACAGTGCAAAGGACCTAGTTCACACCGATTCACCGCAATCCTTGTATGACTACAAAGTAAGACTGTAGAATAGTGAAAGTATTGCCGGGAGCGGGAGGGCATTAATCTTAGAGATAATTTAATTCTACACCCTTATAACACGAAGGAAGAAACTGAGGTTCAGAGTGGTGGAATGGCTTCTCCAAGGTCGAAGAGCCACACTTCTGGGAAGAACTCTCGTGTTTCAACACTCAAGTGAAGCAGAATCATTCTGCAGATTCCCAGATTCTCTGTCAATTGCCAATAATTCTGCCTAAATCACTAACTCTTTGACACCCTCTGTCCTCAAGCAGCTCACAGTGGCTGCTTGGCAGATGATTTTTGAAGATAATAATCATAATTTTACTATTATTAAAGCTGACCCATGTTTTCAAAATCGAACGCATATCCATGATGACTGCACAGTGACTGACATGCCAGACCTATGAATTCAAACGTTTGAAAACTAATTAAATTAAAGTTATTGGGAGCTTCCCTGGTGGCGCAGTGGTTGAGAGTCCGCCTGCTGATGCAGGGGACACAGGTTCGTGCCCCGGTCCGGGAGGATCCCACATGCCGCAGAGCAGCTGGGCCCGTGAGCCATGGCCGCTGAGCCTGCGCGTCCGGAGCCTGTGCTCCGCAACGGGAGACGCCACAACAGTGAGAGGCCCACGTATTGCAAAAAAAAAAAAAAAAAAAAAGTAGATAGCAGCATAATATAGAACATGAAAATCAACTTGGATGATATTGGTAAACTCAATCTCCTTATGCACCAATAACTCTAATTTTTTTTTTTTTTTTTTTTTTGCGGTACACGGGCCTCTCACTGTTGTGGCCTCTCCCGTTGCGGAGCACAGGCTCCGGACGCACAGGCTAAGCGGCCATGGCTCACGGGCCCAGCCGCTCCGCGGCACGTGGGATCTTCCCAGACCAGGGCACGAACCCGTGTCCCCTGCATCAGCAGGAGGACTCTCAACCACTGCGCCACCAGAGAAGCCCTGCTATCTACTTTTTAAATGAATTTGATGTGCTTTTTCCCATTAGGAAAGCAGTACCTGTTCCTTATTTTAAAAAATTGTGGAAACGTAAAAGCAAAAAGTAAAATCGCTTATAGTCCCAATAAGCAGAAATAATCACAATAACTATTTTAATTTATTTTCTTCTGGAATTCTCATATGCATAATTTGATGTTTGCCCATTTAGTATAATTGTGATTTCACTGAAATGCAAATTTAT
Source organism: Delphinapterus leucas (assembly GCF_059928025.1). Classification (NCBI taxonomy): domain Eukaryota; kingdom Metazoa; phylum Chordata; class Mammalia; order Artiodactyla; family Monodontidae; genus Delphinapterus; species Delphinapterus leucas. Next base: position 14,769,985 of record NC_143130.1, on the reverse strand, counting down.
ATTCTTTATTTTTCTTTTTTTTTAGGTCCCATTTGTTTGTTTTTATTTCCATTTCTCTAGGTGGATCAAAAAAGATCTTCCTGTGATTTATGTCAAAGAGTGTTCCTCCTATGTTTTCCTCTAAGAGTTTTATAGTGCCCAGTGTTACATTTAAGTCTGTAATCCATTTTGAGTTTATTTTTGTGTATTGTGTTAGGGAGTGTTCTAATTTCATTCTTTTACATGTAGCTGTCCAGTTTTCCCAGCACCACTTATTGAAGAGACTGTCTTTTCTCCATTGTATATCCTTGCCTCCTTTGTCATAGATTAGTTGACCATAGGTGCGTGGGTTTATCTCTGGGCTTTCTATCCCGTTCCATTGATCTATATTTCTGTTTTTGTGTCAGTACCATATTGTCTTGATTGCTGTAGCTTTGTAGTATAGTCTGAAGTCAGAGAGTCTGATTCTTCCAGCTCCATTTTTTCCCTGAAGACTGCTTTGACTATTCAGGGTCTTTTGTGTCTCCATACAAATTTTAAGATTTTTTTGCTCTAGTTCTGTAAAAAATCCCATTGGTAATTTGATAGGGATTGCATTGAATCTGTAGATTGCTTTGGGTAGTATAGTCATTTTCACAATTTTGATTCTTCCAATCCAAGAACATGGTATATATATCTTTCCATCTGTTGGTATCATCTTTAATTTCTTTCATCAGTGTCTTATAGTTTTCTGCATACAGGTCTTTTGTCTCCCTAGGTAGGTTTATTCCTAGGCATTTTATTCTTTTTGTTGCAATGGTAAATGGGAGTGTTTCCTTAATTTCTCTTTCAGATTTTTCATCATTAATGTATAGGAATGCAAGAGATTTCTGCGCATTAATTTTGTATCCTGCAACTTTACCAAATTCATTGATTAGCTCTAGTAGTTTTCTGGTGGCATCTTTAGGATTCTCTATGTATAGTATCATGTCATCTGCAAACAGTGACACTTTTACTTCTTCTTTTCCAATTTGTATTCCTTTTATTTCTTTTTCTTCTCTGATTGCCGTGGCTAGGTCTTCCAAAACTATGTTGAATAATAGTGGTGAGAGTGGGCAACCTTGTCTTGTTCCTGATCTTAGAGGAAATGCTTTCAGTTTTTCACCATTGAGAATGATGTTTGCTGTGGGTTTGTGGTATATGGCCTTTTTTATATTGAGGTAGGTTCCCTCTATGCCCACTTTCTGGAGAGTTTGTTGAATTTTGTCTAAAGTTTTTTCTGCAACTATTGAGATGATCATATGGTTTTTATTCTTCAATTTGTTAATATGATGTATCACATTGATTGATTTGCATATATTGAAGAATCCTTGCATCCCTGGGATAAATCCCACTTGATCATGGTGTATGATCCTTTTAATGTGTTGTTGGATTCTGTTTGCTAGTATTTTGTTGAGGATTTTTGCATCTATATTCATAAATGATTTTGGTCTGTAATTTTCTTTTTTTGTAGTATCTTTGTCTGGTTTTGGTATGAGGGTGATGGTGCCCTCATAGAATGAGTTTGGGAGTCTTCCTTCCTCTGCAATTTTTTGGAAGATTTTGAGAAGGATGGGTGTTAACTCTTCTCTAAATGTTTGATAGAATTCACCTGTGAAGCCATCTGGTCCTGGACTTTTGTTTGTTGGAAGATTTTTAATCACAGTTTCAATTTCATTACTTGTGATTGGTCTGCTCATATTTTCTGTTTCTTCCTGGTTCAGTCTTGGAAGGTTATACCTTTCTAAGAATTTGTCCATTTCTTCCAGGTTGTCCATTTTATTGGCATAGAGTTGCTTGTAGTAGTCTCTTAGGATGCTTTGTATTTCTGCAGTGTCTGTTGTACCTTCTCCTTTTTCATTTCTAATTTTATTGATTTGAGTCCTCTCCATCTTTTACTTGATGAGTCTGGCCAATGGTTTATCAATTTTGGTTATCTTCTCAAAGAACCAGCTTTTAGTTTTATTGATCTTTGCTATTGTTTTCTTGGTTTCTATTTCATTTATTTCTGCTCTGATCTTTATGATTTCTTTCCTTCTGCTAGCTTTGGGTTTTGTTTGTTCTTCTTTCTCTAGTTCCTTTAGGTGTAAGGTTAGATTGTTTACTTGAGATTTTTCTTGTTTCTTGAGATAGGCTTGTATAGCTATAAACTTCCCTCTTAGAACTGCTTTTACTGCATCCCATAGGTTTTCGGTTGTCGTGTTTTCATTGTCATTTGTCTCTAGGTATTTTTTGATTTCCTCTTTGATTTCTTCCGTGATCTCTTGGTTATTTAGTAACATAGTGTTTAGCCTCCATGTGTTTGTGTTTTTTACGTTTTTTTCCCTGTAATTCATTTCTAATCTCATAGCGTTGTGGTCACAAAAGATGCTTGATGTGATTTCGATTTTCTTAAATATACTGAGGCTTGATTTGTGACCCAAGATGTGATCTATCCTGGATAATGTTCCATGTGCACTTGAGAAGAAAGTGTAATCTGCTGTTTCTGGATGGAATGTCCTATAAATATCAATTAAATCTATCTGGTCTACTGGGTCATTTAAAGCTTGTATTTCCTTATTAATTTTCTGTTTGGATGATCTGTCCATTGGTCTAAGTGAGGTGTTAAAGTCCCCACTATTATTGTGTTACTGTTGATTTCCTCCTCTTTTATAGCTGTTAGCAGTTGCCATATGTATAGAGGTGCTCCTATGTTGGGTGCATATATATTTATAATTGTTATATCTTCTTGGATTGATCCCCTGATCATTATGTAGTGTCCCTTGTCTCTTGTAGCATTCTTTATTTTAAAGTCTATTTTTCTGATATGAGTTCTGCTACTCCAGCTTTCTTTTGATTTCCATTTAAATGGAATATCTTTTTCCATCCCCTCACTTTCAGTCTGTATGTGTCCCTAGGTCTGAAATGGGTCTCTTGTAGACAGCATATATATGGGTCTTGTTTTTGTATCTATTCAGCGAGCCTGTGTCTTTTGGTTGGAGCATTTAATCCATTCATGTTTAGGGTAATTATCGATATGTATGTTCCTATTACCGTTTTCTTAATTGTTATGGGTTTGTTTTTGTAGGTCCTTTTCTTCCCTTGTGTTTCCCACTTAGAGAAGTTCCTTTAGCATATGTTGTAAAGCTGGTTTGGTGGTGCTGAATTCTCTTACCTTTTGCTTGTCTGTAAAGCTTTTGATTTCTCCATTGAATCTGAATGAGTTCCTTGCCAGACAGAGTAATCTTGGTTGTAGGTTCTTCCCTTGCATCACTTTAAATATATCATGCCACTCCCTTCTGGCTTGTAGAGTTTCTTCTGAGAAATCAGCTGTTAACCTTATGGGAGTTCTCTTGTATGTTATTTGTTGTTTTTCCCTTGTTGCTTTCAATAATTTTTCTTTGTCTTTAATTTTTGTCAATTTGATTACTATGTGTCTCAGTGTGTTTTGCCATGGTTTTATCCTGCCTGGGACCCTCTGTGCTTCTTGGACTTGGGTGGCTATTTCCTTTCCCATGTTAGGGAAGTTTTCGACTATAATCTCTTCAGATATTTTCTCGGGTCCTTTCTCTCTCTCTTCTCCCTCTGGGACCCCTATAATGCAAATGTTGTTGCATTTTATGTTGTCCCAGAGGTCTCTTAGGCTGTCTTCATTTCTTTTCAGTCTTTTTTCTTTATTCTGTTCCGTGGCAGTGAATTCCACCATTCTGTCTTCCAGGTCACTTATCCATTCTTCTGCCTCAGTTATTCTGCTATTGATTCCTTCTAGTGTATTTTTCATTTCAGTTATTGTATTGTTCATCTCTGTTTGTTCTTTAATTCTTCTAGGTGTTTGTTCTCTGATTCTTCTAGGTCTTTGTTAAACATTTGTTACATCTACTCGATCTTTGCCTCCATTCTTTTTCCTAGGTCCTGGATCATCTTCACTATCATTATTCTGAATTCTTTTTTTGGACGGTTGCCTATCTCCGCTTCATTTAGTTGTTTTTCTGGGGTTTTATCTTGTTCCTTCATCTGGTACATAGCCCTCTGCCTTTTCATCTTGTCTATCTTTCTGTGAATGTGGTTTTTGTTTGACAGGCTGCAGGATTGTAGTTTTCTTGCTTCTGCTCTCTGCCCTCTGGTGGATGAAGCTATCTAAGAGGCTTGTGCAAGTTTCCTGATAATCTTTATTTTTCAAATAACATTTTTTTCTTTTATTATATACTCTTTGTAAACATCATTCTGATGGTTGTATGCTATTCCATTCAACATTCATTCAGTAGCTTTACATTGATTGTCTCTTATGCTGTCAAGTGGTATTCAGAAAGCACTGAGGGCCTAACGTTGCTAACATTGCCTTGAAGTAAAAAAGAACCTTATTTCACGCAGTTTGACTACTTGTTAGTTTTCTATTGCTCTGTAACAAATTACTACAAACCTGATAACCTAAACTAGTACACACTTACTGTCTTACAGTTCTAGAGGTCAGAAATCCAAACTTAGTGTCTTTGCGCTAAAGTCAAGGTGTTGGCAGAACTGGTTCCTTCTGTAGGCTTCAGGAAGAATAATTTCCTTGCCATTTTCAATTGTTAGAGGCTGCATGCGTTTCGTGGCTCCTGGCCCCTTCTTCTCATCATTCCAACCTCTGCTTCTATCATCAGATCTTCTACTAATTCTGACCCCTGCCTCCTTCTTATAAGGCCCATTGTGATCCAGGATCTCCCCATGTCATGGTCCTTAATTTAATCACATCTACAAAGTCTTTCACGTATATGGTGGTTGACAGGTTTTTGCAATTAGGACATGGACATCTTTGGGAGGCCATTATTCTGCCTACCACAGGCTGAATCAAATGTGAGATGCATCACACACTCCCCATTAAACTGTGACATGCCCTTGACCTTAAGACACATCCCAATTTCCATGATATTAAAATGTGACCCAGTGTGTATCTTTGTGTATTTCACCACAAAATCCAGACTGCATTAAACACTTGTAGGAATTAGTTTCTGTGCTGTGCTAGACACAGTGCATACTGTGATGAATTTTAATGACTTGGCCCTCCAGTGGATAGACTGCAGTTCATGCAGCCAGTCTTGTATTGTGGAGCACTGGGGTTCTTACCATTTTTTGCTGTTATAATTGGCCCCATTATGAACATAGTAATGGTAACAGCGAACATTTATTAAATTCACTGGGAGAAGTGATTTACACTTATTACCTCCTTTAATCCTCACAAAGACCCTATGAGGTACTAAAATTATCTCCATGTCATAGATGAGGAAGATGAGGCACAGAATTTAAGCAGCTTGCTCAATATCATGCATTTAGTCAGTGGTGGAGTAAGGATATCCAGCCCAGGCTCTCCAGAGATCATACACTTAACCTCTAGGCCATGCTGCCTCTCTGTGTGTGAAAGGGTCTTGCTTCATGCACTGCATGTTACAGTGTAGGAGGATGTGTAGCTAAGGGCATACATATGTCCTTAGAACAGATTCCCCAAAGTAGAATCAAACGAAAGAAATAAATAGTTTAAAAGCACTTAACAAATATTGCCAAAATCATTGCCCAAAGATGTACACCAATTTATGTAGCTGTCATTGCTATTGTCTTTTTTTAGCGAAGATAATAATGACAGTACCTATTATCTGTTTTGTTCTTGCAGAAAATATACACCAGTTATTATATGTTTCGTGGACACAAACACTCTTCCTCGTACATTACCTGGGCTTTAGCTTTTAAACTTCTTGTTTATAGAAAGAGAATAGGATAAAATGGGGATTAAATTCTAGAAATTCATTGTTATATGGAATGCCAAGTGAATGTGACTCAAGGCAATAAAACGATTAAAATCAAGAGAAAAGTAGATGAAAATCAGGAGGCCTTGATGATAAAGCAAACCTGTCACTCCATATATTGTATAATTAAACAATAATTGAGTTGACTGTTTACACCTCATGTCTTCATACAGAGGATCTGGGCCACCAAGAGTTCCATTCTCCTGAGACAGTCTTTACTCATCTGGCAGAATGGTCTATTTTTCAAAAACTTATCTTCTGTATTCCTCCACCACCCTCTTCAGGTCTTAAACTGAGCATTTTCTTTCTTTTGACTTTTTACTATATGGATTTCATTTTGTGTTTACCTGTCTGGCTTCTCTCAGTAATTTTCAAAAAGACACTTGATTTTGACCAAAACCCATCTCGTTATACATGAATGAATAACATGCTTAAAAATCTTTTTTAAAATCAGGTTCACTGTCTTGAAATAAAATAGCAGAGAACAAATATTCAAATAAGCGTGTTTTTCTTAATTTTTAATAGATTTTGATGAAACTACTATCTCTCTGGAAGAATTAAATATGCCTTTGGTTCTACATCAAATTTAATGTTTGCTGAACATTCCTAAGCATAGATTCTGTGATTTATAATAAATTTTTATTGCATGAATATGGGCTACAGACATAAATGTTTGCATTGTTGAATACTATCACTATTTAAGATTTTTAAATAAGATACAGAAAATGTAATCTAATCGAAGGCCAAGAAAGTAATAGTATAAAGTGGTAACCATATTAAAAAAACAATCCCATGAAAGGATTCTATGTAGACCATAAACAAAGTAATTTCAATTAACAATCTTAATAAAAGAAGTCATGATGAACACTGTGCTTAATTTTCTTTAGTATTCTAAACAATGGCTGATATTTAGACATTTATGTGCAGATGTGACTGTTCTATATTAATAAAAATGAAGAGAAACAGTAAAACTGTGATGATAAAGATGATCAATACCTTGGCAAAATAGATTCTATGAGTAAAATATTAGCTTTTTTGATAATAGAAAAGCAAAAACTAAGAATACCCTATCCTGCTGCTGATGCTGTAGGGCACTATTGAAAATGTCCTCAGAGAGAAAGAAATCAGTAGAAAGGACTCATTTAAAGATGGTAGAGAATTATAGGAACAAGGCCCTTCATGTTTCAGGAGAGTACTAAGACAAGGCAATGGTAATGGAGTTTGTCTCTGAGTAGGTTATAATTTTTACTCTGAGGATTGGAGAAAGGACAGGGACAGAGCTGTGCTGTCAGTGTGGCAACCACTAGCCCTGTGTTGCTGTTGAGCACTTGGAATGTGGCTAGTCTGGAATAAGGTGCATGTAAAATACACACCAGTTTTTGAAGTTTGAGTACAAAAATAGAATGTATGATAACATTAATAATTTTATATTAATTACATGTTGAAATGAAAATATCTTGGGTATAATGGCTTAAATAAAATATATTATTAAAATTAATTTCACTTACTTTCACTTTTTAATGTGGCTACTAGACACTTCTAAAATTATATTGATGGCTCACACTCTATTTCTACTGGACAATGCTGGTTTATAGAGAAAACCTTGCGGAGAAGAGGGGGTTAAACAGAAAATCTGATTCACTCCATATTTTTTAAAAGTAGAAAACCAGGTGATTTTCAGCACAAGGGAGAAGTTAGATGCTTCTAACTTCTTCAGGAGAGAAGCTTCAGGAGAGAGATGGCTGACAAAGCTATCTGATATGTTGACCATTCATTCATTCATCTATTTGAATTTGTTGAGCCCCTATTATGTGCCAGGTACCCAAGACACAGAGATAAACAAAATGGACAAGAAACCATCCTTGCTGTCATGCAGCTTCCATACTAGTGAGGAGAGAGAGAAGATAGATATATTTTAAGCTAGGTATGGATTTCAAGTTGAATGTTTAGTTATAAAAGAGACAGTCCTCATAAAATGCTTAGAGAAAATGTTAACCTTTTTTGAGCAGTAAGATATTATTAGTCAGATAATGAAGGATATAAGAGTTTATGATGATCTTTGTTCCTGAACTTCAAATTTGGTAATAATCAGTTCTGGGTAGATACTTATAATACACACACATGCATAAGTAAATAAGACTGCTCTCCAAAACAGTTAATTTTCCTGAAGGACAAAACAGTCTCACCATTCTTAAATTGTGCATACTAATTTGAACTTGAAGTCACACGATGGTTTTCACAGTAAAACCTGGACGTAAATGTCTAAATACGGGCTTCCTTGGTGGCGCAGTTGTTGGGAGTCCGCCTGCCGATGCGGGGGACGCGGGTTCGTGCCCCGGTCCGGGAGGATCCCGCGTGCCGCGGAGCGGCTGGGCCCGTGAGCCATGGCCGCTGAGCCTGCGCGTCTGGAGCCTGTGTTCCGCGGCGGGAGAGGCCGCAGCGGTGAGAGGCCCGCGTACCACAAAAAAAAAAAAAAAAAAAAGTCTAAATACCAGTCACTGTTCATATCATGCCTTAAAATTCTTATTATTTGTAGGGGACCAAAATATCTACCTTTAGTGGAAGTTCCCAGTATCTTTTATCCTCAAACTCATAGGATGTTGAAACAAAAAGAAACATCAGCATGCATGCAACCCAGGGATTTTGTAACTTTTTCAAAATAAAGTGTATGAATTCCCTCCAGTATCTACCTTACCTACATCTCCTTGCGGGTTTATGTTTTGTCTTAAAAACTTGTGGGAATTTTGCATTATACTCTATAATATAGACACATTTGTTTAATGTAAATTTTTAAAAAATGATTCTGCCCCCCACCCTTCAACCAAAGATAACATTTCAAAAGATGAGTCTTCTTTCTTCTGCAACTTTGAGCATCCCTGGCACCCCGTTGCACAGCCCTAGGTACTATAAAATCCAGAAAAATCCAAACCAGCAGAGCCCTCTGTTCCTGGAACCTAAGTGGGAAGTGTCCTTTCTCCCTCTTTGTTGGAGGCAAGTCCAATGTAGAGACAGAAACCCAGGATGGTGAAACAGTTCTCCTGGGGCATGTCAAAGCTGGTTTCAGAGCCAGTACTTGAACTCAGGACTCTTCCTGGCCTGTAGGCTGCGCTACCACAGCAGAGGCATAACCACAGACTTCTGAGCAATTTGTCACTCAAGGGATTCCTCACCCCAAGAAGTATTTGGGAATAACAAGGACCCATGGAGAATATGATTAAAGGAAGACGGGCAGCTGTGACCCTCAGCTTTTCCTGGCAGTCAGTAGTGGTGCCAGGAAAGAAGCCAGAGGAAAGGAGCCAGGCAAGGACTCAGAGGCTGGTGCTGGGGAGGAAAAGTGTTTGCTCAAAGTCTGGCGTCTGGCTTTGCAGCTGCCTAATGAGCAGCACTTGGGAGGCAGGAAGACATGGCCCGTTGGCGGCCTGCGCCATAGACAGAGAATTCGTTTCAGAGACCAAAGGATCCTTTTATCTTGAAGTCACAGGTTTTTTTCATAACTGAGTTTTCCCTTAAGGCATTCCTTAGTCTTATTTCAGTCTTAAAGAAAACTCAAGGAAAAAATGATTCATTGAAACAAAATATTTATTTCTATTTCTTAGAGGAGGCAAAAGCTGGCATTCACTTTTGGTGAACTGCTGTGAAGAAGGAAAGTTTAGGCAAAACCTAGCTGAAATGGTTTGACACCCTCGTTAAAGAAGCTGTTTTATTAGATGGAAGGTTTCCAGAAATCTAGCAATATATAGGGGAAAAAAGGTGAAAATGGTTTGCATATTTTTAAAGACACTCTTTGTGTATCTGTTCTAAGATGCTAGAATCTTATTCATGTGCATCATTGAATGTTTTTGAGACATCATTTCAAGTTTATGGTGATTCCCTTATTTACACAGTTACCAAAATAAGGTTTCTTTTATAGGTATCGTCTTTAAGTTACTCTTCTGCATACCATGTTTTAAGTTAAATTCCTAAAACTAAAATATTTTCTTCCCTTCATCAGGGAGAATTATTAAAAATAGTGAATAAACTATTTAATATTTCACTGAGCTCTCTGCTCTAATTGCTTCTTAATTACCATTCCTTAACTTATTATTTTTCATAGTGCATAAAGCCATGAAATAAATTTTATATATATTCCTATTATATTTATATCATGCATATTTATATATGTGTGTTTTATGTATATTTATATGTGTATAATATGTATACTTTATACATGTATATAAAATCTCCACAGGGAAGCCCTTAAGAGATGGAAGAATCAAATGAATAAATAAATAAAAACCCGCAGAGCTACAGTCCACTTGGGCGTCTGTAAACTTGAATTATGTCATTTTAAGTAGATGATGTAAGTTTTAGGTATTCCAATCTTTTCTTTCTGTAGTCTCTTTAAAAAGAAGACTGCTCTACTTATAGTACCAACTGTTGAGTAATTTCTTCCTTGTGATTTTGGTAACTTTTTTGTTAAAATAAATACTCAAGTCTGTCTATTTGTGGAGACAGATAATAGAAACTTTAATTTTAGCAATAATTATTGCATTGCAATAATAATAAATTTATTCAATTATAGATTATTTTTCCACCAATTCCACATAGTATAATTTTTTCTGACAGAAATACAAAACAACTAAACTAAATAATTTGATTATCATGACATGCTTTGGTTTATAAATAAATACTAGAATTATTTGTGATTGTAAGAAAATTGAAATTTTAAAATTTGAGTTTAGAAGATTCAAAATTCAGAATCTAGAGAACAGAAATATAAAGAAATGTATTTTAAATGATAGAAGTAATCATACTCTTTGTAATTCCATTAGAAATGATTAGGCAAAAGTACTTTTAATTTGCAAGTGGATTAAGATTATTTTGCTCTATTTTCTTGAGGTGATGCTGTCATGAAAACTTTCTTAATATAAACAAAATAATTTTCAATTCAAAATTAAAACAACTTTTCTTACATCATATAGTAAGGGAATATAGAGTCAGAATTATTCTGTTTCTACTTTCAGCTAATTACAATATTTATATTTTAATGAGAAAGCCATTCATCTGTTCAAAAAAACTTTTTTGTGAACACTGACTCTGGGACCAGTGTTATCCTTGGCAAAATCTTTAAAAGGAGAAATGATATTTGTTCTGTTAAAAGGAGAAAACTTTTTTTTCTATAAAAAGGAAATAGATTTATGATAATTATTCTAAATCTCAGTGCAATGTAAAGTTCTAGGATTGTAGTAAGGGATAATCTTCTTTTAATTGTATATCAGGGTCTTTTTGTTTTCTATCTGAATTTATGTCACATATCTTAGTTTTTCAAGTTTTCCTTGCCATTGACCTTGAAATATCTGTGATTCAGTATCTGGTACTTGGGCTTGCATCTTGAATATGTACAAGTTTAATGTGGAGAAAATTTGATGTAGTGTGAGGATAAAAAACATTGAATTTTAGTGAAAAGCAATCTCAAAATTTGTAATTTATAATATATGGCTCTCAATTTTAAAATGTGTCATATGTTTCATGAAGAGTAGGAAGGCATCTCACCAAAAGTGATGTGTACCCCTACAGTGGAGGAACGTACCCAACCTTAAATGTGTTTAGAGGAGAATGATTATTACGGGCTTCTGACTCATGCCTGGAATATGAATGAAAGGAGAAGTTCTAGCTGAGAAAAGTCTAGGAGGAGGAGCATGGTAGCTCCCACCACTGTTGATAGGCTATCCCATGAACAAGGTGTCTAACTTCTTCTGGATGGATCTCAAGGATGGTTATGAGGGTCTCTGGGGAGAAGCTATGAAGATAGGAATATGAGCTAAATATAGACTTTCTAATAATCAGAGGTACCCAGAGATGGTACTCAGAGGCTCTGGGGTGATGAGCTTTTCATCACCAGAGGTCCTTAAGCATTCAAGAAGGCCCCTTATTCAGGACTTCATAGAGTGTATTTAAGCATTATATATGTGTATGCACTCGAATGAATTTAAGGTTTGTTCTATCCCTGTAAATCTTGAATATTCTGGTGCTCCCTCCACCCACAAAGTCGTATATGTTTCAGAAAAATACAAAAATGGCAAAGTAAACTAGAAAGCATGATTATGTGTTTGCTCACACAATCTCCCAGTTTTTGAAGACACCTTAATTTTTCATAACCCAAAGTGAAAAAGTGAAACTCATGCCCACACAACAAGACTACAAGGAAAACTATAGTTCTCCTATCCAGAGAATATAGTTAGTTGTGAGGTAACACTCTGAGGGGGAGGGGACCCACCAACTCTTCACCTTTTAAGGAAGTTGGTAGATTTCATCTTCATGTTGCTGCAGGACAGGCAAGGCTCCAGTTTGTCTTTAGTTAAAGGTCTGCATAAAAACAAAGGAATTTATCAGGAAAGTAACAACCGGTACAAAGTGCCTTAAATAAATCTTTCCCAGTAAGGGTTACTTGAAATAGAATAAAGTAACATAGAGCCAGAAATACAAAGTGCTGTTTTGCTTTCTCCCATGGTCCTCTCAGCAAATGAATTTCTTAAGTTTTAGGAAGAGGTGAGGTTGACAAGTAAGTATGTATGATTTCCTTAAATAGGTAGGAGAAGCAAAGCATACTTGGCACTTTGCACTTAGAAATAAACTCGTTTGTGGTTTTCTTTCTATCTCCATCTTTTTCTCCCTTTCTCTTAAGATTTAAACTATTCTGAGAGCTTTTGGTGTAACATGTAAGCTCCAGCCACTTAAAATCACTTCTGCTACTCTGTTTCCTTCCCTCACACTGCAAAGAAGCCTTAGGGAATTTTTTAATATTCTCATTCAAAAATTTTTTCTGAAATTTAGGTTGGCATTTTTCCCATTCCTATTTTATTTCAAGCTGTGATCATTAACATCTTCACATTATAATCACTGCTAATGGGCAAAGTACTTTTTTATTCTCACCCTTCTCTTAACTATAGAAAACACAGATTTCATTCACATTGAAACTCCCATGTGCAGTAAATGATGCAGCTGAGTCACATTCCAGGCAGGTGCAAATCTGTTTCCCTGACGTAGAACAGACTGTAGGTCCCCAATCTCGATCAGGAGGAGGTAAGAGGAGAGCGCAGCTACTTAGTTATCTTCCCTCCATGAATCTCCACTTAAGACAATATATCATCCCTTATTGACCTCCAAGTAGTAAAGAGACAGATAAATATCTGCCTTGCCTTCTTGCCTTTATGAGCCTAATATATGTGAATATATATACATATTCAGTCATTCATTTACCTCAGCACATAGTAGGACAATTGCCTGTTTTATTTATTTGTCAATGAAAAGTAGGTATAAGACTAAAGTATTCTCAGTGATATTTTCATTCAAATCAATTTTGTGAAAGACTTTATAGTAATAAATGATGTGATTTAACAGTAAATGAGGAAAAAAAGTCCTTTAAATATCAAAAGATAGTACTAATGGAAGTTTCTAGGAAGTTGCTAGTGGTGGTAGCAGCATAAATGTCTTGCTTCCAAAATATCCAGATAAAAACAGACAGAACAACTGGATATAAAAGTCAAAACCTTGTGGGCAGCATTTACAACAAAACCAGCTGACAGCTTATGTCCAAAGTATAAATATGAACCCTCAAATACAGCAGATAATAACAAGCCACCGATATCCACAAGACCTGAATGTTGTCCATATCTGTGTGCAAGAAAGCAAAGGGTAGCAACAAGGTGTCCAACAGGCATGAAAACAGGAGAACCACAAAATAGCCAATAGGCATTGACTAGAAAATACAGCAGGCTAATGTGAGAACAGCAGCAAGAAATGGGAAGGGCAAGTGCCAACCCCGGTTGCAGGTGAGTGCACAGGCCCTATGTATAAATTTCTGAAGGAGCTAGAGTGGTTCGGTTTGAAGAATTCTCAAAATTGACCTGCCAGGGCCATCTTCCATGACAGTGCCCGCGCTAGGACAAAACCCTGGGAGTGGATTCAGAATTGAGTAGGATAGAGACAGCAGAAATTTTAAAAGCAGGGGTCAGGGGAGGTTCTTTTAAAGTTATACAGGGAAACAGAGTCAGGAAATATCAGAGAGCAAGCCATCATATGTTTTTAATACAATTGAAGAACAACAGAAGAGAGAACTCTGAAACTATTGATGTTACTTCAGCCAGTCCTCTTTCTGAAAGTTCAGAGAAACCAAATGTGAATAAAAATAAGCAGAAGAAAAATATGGAGGTGAAATCCCTGCTATTACTACAATTTAAATAGAATAAAAAGCAGAATTATGGGATTGGCCAAAAAGTTCATCCAGTTTTTTCCATAAGATGTTCGGAAAAACCCCAGTGAACTTTTTGGCCAACCCATTATATCCCTACAGTCAGTGAAAGCATATCAGAAAGACATGCCTTTAAAAATCTACTGAAAACTCTAAAGTACTATTTCAAAACTAGCTAAAAAGCATTAAGAAAATGATGTATAACATTAAAGAACAACTCAAATTGGCATTATATAAACTAAAAAATGTGGTGAACATCCTTAAGAATTAGAAATGAAAGAAAAAATCAGAAATAAAAGAAAAAAATCATTTTGGAAATGAGGAAAAAACTAGAATAAGAGAAGAGCAAATAAACACAATTTTTGTGACCTAGGAGAAATAAAAGGTTAAAAGAAAGAAAAGTTTAAAATTGAAAAGAACTAAAGAAGGAGATAAAAAAGATTTGAGAGATAATGACAAATATTGAAGATTTACAAAGACCCAACATGTGGATAATAGGAATCCCTAAAGAGGAAAACCAAAGCAATAAATAAGTAAACACAAAATGTAAAAATTATATAAACTATGATTTTTTTTACAAAGTTCCTGCAACTTACAAAAAAAATCTAAATATTGAAAGAAGACAGTGTGTACCTGAGATTATTGACCCAAAGCAAAACCAATTGGTTAACAAAATTTATTTTACTAAAATCACAGGATGATTTTTTTAAAGAAAGAAAGAAAATCCTTTGTGCACTTAGACAAATGGAGCACCTGACTTTTAAGGGAATATGAATTAGATAATCATCAACTTTTTGACAGCAATTTTTTAAGCCATAGGAAAATGGGGTAACAATATTAAAGGAAAGGAAATGTAAGCCAAGGTTTTATATCCAGCAAAACTAATTTTCAAGTATAAAGGGCACAGTAAACTATTATTAACAAACAAGAGTCTGGCAATGCTGTTTTCATGAGCTTTTCCTGAGAAATCTATTAGAGAAGAGCTTCAAATAAACAAAGTGACAAAAGAGATATCAAACAAGAACTTGTGAACTCAGTTGGCACCACTCAGAAACTTCTGTACACTTTCCCCATATGACTGTCCTTTGTACATTTGAAGGTGGCTATTGCTGGAATATGTATCTCATGTTTCAGCTTCCTTTACCTGACAACAAACACTTTGGAATTGTTTAGAAAATGTTCACAATATTTTTTCTATATGTTACTCCATTTATATTTTTAAATGCAATTGCTAATTTAACAACTAATATTATATGTCAAGTATACTTTAATTTAAAAAGCAAATGCAGCTGCTAATTTATACATGCATGTTTTAATTTATATAATAATTATACATTATGTATATTCATGAT
The DNA here is from genome assembly GCF_059928025.1 of Delphinapterus leucas. Lineage (NCBI taxonomy): Eukaryota > Metazoa > Chordata > Mammalia > Artiodactyla > Monodontidae > Delphinapterus > Delphinapterus leucas. The sequence continues at coordinate 14,754,647 of NC_143130.1, read as the reverse complement.
AATGTGCATAATTTATATATGCACATTCTAATCTCCCGTTCACTGAGTGTTAAAATAATAATGTTACAAGTAGTAATATATCATTTATTATTGCTTTTGATCTGGCATATACTGTATTAAGTGTTTTATATTTGTAAATCTCTGGGCCACATATAAGCCACTAAAAAGAGGTAAATTTGAATAACACAGATGGCTAACTGTTCAGCATAATTTGTGTTCCCAGTTCCATAGTAGAGATTTGTGACTGGTGAGTAATTATGCAACTTAAGATTACATTTCCCAGGTTCTCTTGCATCTGAATGTGGCCATATGACTACTGATCACTAACAGTAAGTGATGTGTGCCACTTTTAAGTCAAGGCTTTCAGAATTGGATGTGTCTTTTACACACCTTACGTCCTCTTCCATCAACTGGATACACAGTCCAAGAGACTGGAGAAGCCAAGTTGAAAAAAGCCTGATCCATGCATGGAAGGAAGTTGCCTGCCTATAGGAACACTTGTCTTGGACTATTATGTGAACAAGAAATAAACTTCAATTTATTAAGCCATTGAAAAACTTAAAAGAAGGATTATTAATAGAGAAAATAGTTACCATCTAGTGGATGTAAAGCCACTTAATAAATTCATTAAGATAATGAAATATCAGGGAAAACCATTGGGCTGGGTATGTTTTGACAAACAACATAATTGCATTAGAATTTGTTTAGAAAGAGAAGTATATAAAAAAGGAACCAGATGGACTAAAAACCACTGACGATGTTGAACAAATTCAAGTCGAAAGAAAACCAAGGCGATAAATATATTGATAGTGACAAATCCAAATGTAAAAGAAATGAAATTATTGGAGAAAAAAACTATAATAACATAAAGTTATACAAGTCATATATTGTCTATAAAAATTACAGGAGTACAGAAGAGGAAGAGTAAAATATATTTAAAAAAACTAAACAATTATGTTTTTGAACTTAAATTTTTATTTACCAACTGTAAAATCTATTTAGCAGAATATATTTAGTGTAATTGGAAAAACTGAGTATATATCTATTTTTTTAATGAAATGATTTATGATATTTCAGTGGGACAAATAAGTAACCAGAGGTTATGAGACTTGAAATAATTTTCTATTAACTCTGGTTAGCAGGTGGAACTGACTGATCAGTTCTTTCAAGGGACTGTCTTTGAAACAAAATCAGAAAGACTTCCCTCATTGTATTATTTTAGTTTACTTCTGAGTGAACTTTAATAACCATATAGTAGCTCCAGGGGACAGCACATCTGTCTCATTCATTGTTTTTATCCCCAGGACAAGCACAATACTTATAAATATTTGCTGAATAAATAGTCTTATCTAAAATAATCCAAGTAGAACTTCAATAAACAGAATCATGAAATGATAGAAAGTTGAAGACAGCAGGAAAGTTAAGGCAAAAATCAAATGCAGTGGTTCACAACTTTTGCATTACATGTCTCACCTAAAGAGAAATTAGACTTCATTTCCCTGAATAAACATTTGTATACTTGGAAATATAAATAACTCTTGAATTTGCAGCACTGATGTTTTAAGATGATGTAGTAAGATATTTTTAATGTAAATCTTACTGGTATATTTTAGTTGAGTGATTCACCGTGTGTTTTAAATGCATACAACTAATGTGTGGATAACCTCCCATGAGATGGGAAGTGATTTGCCTGAGGCCTTAGTGCGTGACAGTAACAGAGGCAGGAACCAGTTAAATGCAGTAGAAAGAGTGCAGTGCAAAGAGGACAGACCTTGCATAAATTCTAGCTTTTAATTTATTAACTTTGTGACTTTTGGTCAATTCCTTAACCTCTCATGTAATCCAACCAGGAATTAAAACCAAATTTGCTGACTCCCAACTGCCTTCATCAGCATAGTGTTAAAAGCACCTATTTTTTTAAAAGATGGTCATTAGTCTTAGCCAAAAATTATGTAGATACCAAAATTTATTAGAGGTATTCATCTTTTTCCCATTCCTTCCTTGTATTTATTGGAGAGGTTCATTTATTTCCCATACCTACCCTCCTTTCTTATGCGAATGTTGGTGAGTTACCCAAATGATAAAAAGGAAGGGAAAAAGTGATTTAGAGTGATCTAAATAATTCACAAACCATTTTCTCAACCCCTGGATATAATACCATTGATTGTGCAATAAAAAGAGTCATTTTTATAGGCTCTAGTTGGTCTATCTCAGACATCTTGATTTTTTTATTTCTTTCTTTCATTTTAAAAATGCTGTGAACGTTGCAGTTACTTCCAGGACTGTAACCTGGCTCACATAGTATCATTCCAATGGTTTTCATTACTTCTTTATCACAGGATGCATGTCTTGCACTTTCAGCTAAGCTTTTGTGGAAATTACAGGAATCTTTGTAAAGGATAGTAATGAACATCATTGGAGGCTCTAAGTAAGGAACGATTAAACACTGATATTAGTCAGTTATAACACTATATGAAAACAGTTATGAATGCGTCTGTAATATCCCTTCAATTGATCTCGTACAGCAGATATTCCTTAACATTTATTTTTCTGCCATACATATTGTTCCCCTTTTGATTTTTTTATTGAAGTATAGTTGATACACAGCATTATATTAATTTCAGTGGTACAACACAGTGATTCAATTTTTTATGGGTAGGATCATCATTATTTTTTATTTCAATTTCTCAATTGACTTGAAAAGAGTTAGTGTGTATCCAAAATTCCAAAATAAATAGATCGAGTTTCTCAAATTTAAAAGAGATATACTATTTATGCATATCTATTTTTCTATGGTAACTTAAATAGGTAAAAAGTTTGCTATCTGCCTTTTAAAATGTTTCTAAACCTTTTAATTGTATTTAAACATATACAAATTAAACACGTCCTGAAATACCAGTCGAATATTACAGATCTATTTTTGTCCTGGCTTGATTGATAAACATTACACTAAATTGTCCCATGAATAGTGCCCAGCCTTGGATTTGATGGCATAAAGCATTCAATTGGGTTGTTTCCTAATCTTGTGATTAAATGTAGATTAAAGCATGCAATCCCTTTAGGGCAGGAAATAACTCATGACCTGCCACTCCTAAGGTCACGGCTGATTAGAGTTTAACTTGCCACTTTTCTTTCACCTCACTGAGAAGCACAGTGATGCTCCAGATACAAGTTACTTTATGAGAACAGCCTCTTCGGGACCACAGCCAGTCCTATTGTTGTACAGATCAACACTAACTCACATTCGACTTTTATGAGAACATTTATGGGCAGGGCAGCATTATCTTGTCTTTTAACCAAGTCACTGGGCACCAGTGACCTGGCCTGTTTTCACACTCAACTGCGAATTACTTTTCCACAGCGTAAATTGCCTGTCTAATAGCAAATTATTACTCTATTTTAGTAGACGACAGCCACTCATGGCAGTGTGGTTCAAAAAATCAAAAGATACTGCCAAATGCATTATCAACATAATATTATAAGCTAATACCAAAGAAGCCTGGAAACTTCTCAGCTCATATCATGGAAAATCAGTCAAAACTGAAACTCCCATTTGTGAAATGCAATCTGGTAGATGTTCTTAATATCGCAGAGTTACAACTAGGGGAAACATATAACCCAGTTTATGTCTGTTGTCTGATGTAAGTCGTTACTAGTTCTCCCATTCGCTCTCAGAGTGTCCTAATTTGGACGATGTCATATGGTCACCCTGTGTATAATATTTGCCAGCTTATTATATAGGTGGAATCATAGAACATAAAAACTTTAAAGACCAAATAGCCACATAGGAATTTAGTAATAATACAAGGAACATCAACGGTATGTTCCATGCTGAATAGTTCAGGCAAGCACTGCAAAATTCTTAGGAAAGAGAGGGAGATGAATCAGGGGGAATTTCATTAAAGAGGCAGTATTTGAGCAGAGTCTCAAAAGAGTGCCAGGCTGTGCCTAAGCAAAGAGGAAGGGGAGACGCCATTCACATGGATGAGGGGTATGTTATGATTTTACAAAAGCATTAAATCAAGAAGGGGCAAGACGGATTGATTTATTCAACTGTATATTGGTATCTACAGACAAGTACCGGGAGTAGCTTTAATGTGGATGGAGGTTACATGTGACAGGCTTTGAAGAACTAACTACAAAATCTGGGCTTCCTTCTATGGGCAGTGAGCATCAGTGATGTAATAAAGGAGTAGAAGTTGAAAACGGCGTTGGGGAAGGGGGCTGGAGACAGCTGGAGAAGAGAGAAAAGACCTGCAGAGGAGAGCTAGAAGGCTGTCTCGGTAGTTCATGTGTGAGATGAGAGCTGCGAGCTGAATTAGGGTATTAATAGAAGGAATGGAATGGGGCTACTTCAAGAGCCATGTGAAGGCAGAAGGTAGAATTTAGCCATTTTCATTTGCTTAAAGCTTTGTGTCTGAAAGTGCTTTCAATTAATTATCTTTGATTCTCAATGAGGTCCGTAAATGTAGGCATTTGTTATATCCCTGTTTTACAGAGAAAGTAACTGAGAGTCCAAGAAATTAAGCAATTCCAAAACTCCTATAGCTAATTTATGGTAAAGGTGGGGAGAGTATCCTGATTCTTTGAATCGAATGTGTGGGGTGAAGAGAAAGAAGTAAAGATAATTCCAAAGTACGAAAGCTGAGACACGGGGAAATTAAATTTTCTAGCCACAGAATTAGAAACATAAGAGGACAAAGTTAGTTTAGGAAAGAAAGTGATGGGGGTGGATTTTAAGCATGTTTGGTTTGAGCTGATGGTCAAATCACAATTGGGCCTCTTCAAAAAAGCAACTGAAGGGCTTCCCTGGTGGCGCAGCGGTTGAGAGTCCGCCTGCCGATGCAGGTGACACGGGTTCGTGCCCCGGTCTGGGAAGATCCCACATGCCGCAGAGTGGCTGGGCCCGTGAGCCATGGCCGCTGAGCCTGCGCGTCCGGAGCCTGTGCTCCACAACGGGAGAGGCCGCGACGGTGAGAGGCCCGCGTACCACAAAAAAAAAGCAACTGAAGATAAGGAATGGATTAAGATAAAGCAGTCGAGTGAGAAAATGTGCAAGTTACGATAGTGAGAATTGAACCCCAAGAGAATAAAGAATGCTACGGGGAAGAGAGATCAGAGAGCTCGTGGCTCCCTTAGGACATGTTAAAATTTAGCATTCATAAACCGGGGAAGGAGACAAGTGTGAAAGGTAAAAGAAAAAAAAAAGAAAAGGCATAACAAAAGAAAAAAACCCAAGATGCAAGAAAATATACCGTCAAGGGAAAGTATCAAAAATGAAGAGTAGGCAGCAGTATAAAGGGCTCTAGAGACACCAAAGAATTAGAAGAGAAGAAAGGTGCTAACTTGACAAAGAGAGTATTTGTCACCCGTGAGGACACAGCTTCAAGGTAAGGAGCAGACGTCAGATTTAAGGGGGTAAAACTGGTGGCTTAATGTGAGGGCAGTGGGTCCAGTCAGACATTCAAGAGAGATTTAGTAATGAGGCTACAAAACACATCAAGTAAAGGTGGGTTTTGGTTTTCTGATGTTGAGTATAGGCATAAGGTAAAGAAAAACACGGATTTTTTTTTTTAAGATGCCTGGGAAGGAGGGAAGGATGAAGTAGAGACAGGATTGAGTAGGAAATGCAATTAACTATGCAAGGAGGAAGACTATCTTTTTATTTCAGGTAGGAAGAAAGGATGAGTAGATATGAAGGCTTTAGAGAAGAGAGAGGGGAAAGGGTTAGCACCTTAATGGCTTCATCTTCTCAGTAAAAATGGGTGATGAAATACGAGATTGAGAGAGGACAGCACGGATTGGGATTGGATGGAGTCTGGGTGTATCATGAGGATTTAACAAAAGAAGAGTGAATGAATCAATGAGTTCCCAATTGAAAGAGTGGGATTCTGATCTCAGGTGGCCTCGGCCCGCAGCTGCTTGAAGCAGGGTTTCAGTTCCTGGCCAGTGATTGAGGTCGGGTCGCGGCAGTGAGATACCGAATCCTAGCCACTAGACTAGTGGTCAGTGACAAGGCCCTGGCCCTTTGGCTTTGCAGAAAAGAATTCCCACAAGGACGGAAAGTAGTGAAACAAAGTGTTTATTAGGAGGAAAAGAGTACATGTGGATAGACACATGGGGGGGACTCAGAGAGAGAGTCGTGCTCTCGTGGTAGTTTGAATCACTTATATGGGGCATTTCTTCCAGGTTTCCTTTGGCCAATCACTTTGCTTTGCCTGGTTCTGAGTCCGTATTTGGTACATCTCAGGATTCTCCCATGTGTGCACGTGCATCTCTTAGCCAAGATGGATTCCAGCAAAGAGGCCTATGGATAAATTGACATTACGCCCCTTTTGACCTCCAAGGAGGTTTCTAGTTGGGAAGGTCTCCTTGACTTCCAGAATGAGAAATATGTGGTCTCTTGTCTTTTATCTGGGCAGGGCTCAGCCTCTCCAATTTTCCTGCTATCATTGAGTTTCTGTCCAAAGGGGACGAACTCCATTTGCTCAACCTGGGGCCCATCTATCTCCTGCCTCAATTCTTTGGGGCTGGGTTAACATGAATATGTAACTTTTTTCTGCAGTAGTTGTGACAGCTTAGGGTCTGGAATAGGAAAATGTAGGAGATGAGGATTTAAGGTAAGGATGAGAGAACTTAATTTAAAGGAATTAGAGGTAGTGCAGTGCCATGAGATGGCCAGGCCTTGGAGGTGGGTGTTTTGAGATAAGATAGAATGAGCAATATAGAAGAGATAAAAGTGGATATTTTCAAAAGGACTGAGGAGGAATCCTGAAGAAGAGAATGTTGAAGTTATTAAAGTTGCTGGAGGGGATAAAGTAGAGGAGAAGAACAAAGCGCAAAAAACCAGTGGCAAGCAGCCTGCAGTCTGCACTGAGAGTTTCATTCTGTCCACTATCTTCATGTTCAGTCTTCTCATGAAACCATCTCTGATGACTCAAATCCAAAAGAAGAGCTCTTTCCTCCAAACTCATAAAATTTACTTTTAAATACTTTCAGCACATACTTGACCTTATACTGAGTAATCAAATCCCTTGTCTGCATTTTTAGCTTCAAGCGTATTCAAGCTTTTGTATGCAAATACCTTATTTTCCCTTAATATACTTTAAATGCCTTAAGTTTAGTGTTGTGTTTTACATATAGGTGCTTAAATAGAAATTTTATTGGCTGACTGAATGCAGTTATATCCACATGAATGCGCTAATAGTCACTATTAACCAGTCATTCTTATTTGGGGCAACAAAATGCCCAATAATGGGTTGAAGTCAAAAGAGGAAAAAAGTCTCGGTGTGCTGAGTCTCTCACGGGGCATAAACTGTAGAAGATCTATGCAAGCCTATACGAACACGCGTGAATCTCCTTGTGCATCACACTTTGCTAGACATGGTAGATCAATGCGGAACCAAGGGCAGGGCTTTGAGAGCAATCTGCCCCAGGTGCAGGTCATGAGGGGGCGCATTGTCTATAGAGAATGGTATAATTACAATAGAACTAACTTAAAAAGGTGAGATTTTTATTATCACTGTGTACCTGAAATTCTAAATTGTGTTAAAAACTTTTGCTGATCTAAGGTCTAAAGAGTTGATTCAGTCACTATTGAGCTTTACTAACATAGCATATATGTAACCTTCAACTGAGCACAGTTTTCTTACTTGTCCTTTGATGAATATTGTCTTCTACATGAAACTTAATTCAGAGAACTCCCAACTACACGCTTGGTGCCTCACAGCCGACTCAGCTGCATGCATTCATTTAGAGAATAAATGAATTCTTTTGAATCATGACTCCATCTGGAGTTCCTTGTACGTGTTCAGGATCAATGGGTCTCCAACCCACAGAGTACTACACGCATCTGTGTTAAAACAGTAGATTCAAAAGAAAGAACGATGGCACTATGGTTGTAAAGACAAAGAAAAAGAACTTGGGTTACTTCAATTCTATTATTGCAAAGTGCAGATCATTCTCTGAATCTGGTCCTCACTCATTCGGCAATATTCCCTCATCTGTCTTTTCCCCCTTTTTTCAAAAACACATTGTCATTTGCATCTTCCCTTTTTGTACAGTAATATTTGTTTTGTTTTTTATTTGTAATGTCTTTTGCTGGTGTGATTATATCTATGAAGTTCAAAACAGGAAGGTTTTCAGTGTCTGCTTCTTTTCTGGCCATTATTATTATTCATTTCCTTTTCTGATTATGACTGAAAATAATGTTGTCTTGCAGAGGAGGCAGATGTTACAAAAAGGATCTACTCCAGATGTCAGATATCTTCAGTACACCACTGCCACAGCTATTTCAGAGTTGAACAGATATGACCTTGACGCCAAGGACAGATACATATAGTACATGTATGCAACCACATAAACAACCACGTGTGCTAAAATGTGACGAGAGATGTAGCTAGAATATCAGGAAATGTCTCAGACAACACAGGAGAACGAAAAGTAACTTCTCATCTGTAGGTAGGAATCCAGAAATCTTTCTCGGAAATAATGTGAAATGGATAGTGTTTGTATAAGTAAAAATGATGAAGTAAGTGGCATTCCAGTTTAGGGGGGAACCACAGGCGAAGGCTCGGAGTAGGAGGGCATGGGATGTAGACATGGAAAGTGGCTCTCAACCCTCACTGTGCATCTGACTGACCCGAAGGACTTTTTTAAAAACTCCACCTGCCTGGGCCCCAGCGACAGATTCTAAATCAGTTGGCCAAGGTGGGCTTTGACTTCAATACTTTTTCTTTAATCTCCCCAAGTAATGTTATTTTTAGTCATGTCTGAAATCCACTGGGCTATTAAAAAAAAAATGGACATTAAGTGTTTGAGCTGTGTGATTGAAAGATCTTTCTTCCCGTATTAAAGAATTTGTACTTAATTTAGGAGCCAATAGAGAATCACTTTGATTTTATTTTTTAATTTTTATTTTATATTTGAAGTATAATTGATTAACCATGTTGTATTAGTTTCAGTTGTACAACAGAGTAATTCAGTTATACCTATACACGTATCTATGCTTTTTCAAATTCGTTTCATATTTAGGTTATTACAGAATACTGAGCAGAGTTCCCTGTGCTATACAGTAGGTCCTTGTTGGTTATCTATTTTCAATATAGCAGTGTACACATGTCAATCCCAAATTCCCGATCTGTCCCTCCCCCTTTAAGAATACTTTTGCTTTTGGAAAATTATGTGAGTAATATGATGATTTTGTTATTCCCAGTAAATAGCTGTTCTTCACATGCTTTGGGGAAATTTTCATCTTGGGCATGTATTAACTATGGTTGTGTTAACTAATTCTTCAGGATTATCCACTGCACAGTTCTAGAATGAAGGCAACAGACCACTGGCAAGTCGTAATTTTAGGTTGGAAAAGAGGCAACTGCAGGGCAGTAAAACAACTTCTACGTGAGGAAAAGCAACCAAAATAGGATGAGTAGAGAATGTGTAAAAAAAACACCCAGAAATAGAGTTACAGATGTAGAAAACAAACTTATGGTTACCAGGGTGTAAGGTAGGGGGAAGGGGTAAATTGGAAGATTGGGATTGACATATAAACACTAGTATATATAAAATAGGTAACTTATAAGGACCTACTGTATAGCACAGGGAACTCTGCTCAATACTCTGTAATGACCGATATGGGAAAAGAATCCAAAAAAGAGTGGATATATGTATATGTATAAATGACTCACTTTGCTGTACACCTGAAACTAACACAACACTGTAAATCAACTACACTCCAATAAAAATTTAAAAAAAAAAAAACACCCAGACTTTGCTTCACACAAGAATTATTGCTTAGAATTCTTGGCCACACCAAAAGATAGACAAATCCATTTGAGCTACTCTTTTTAAGAAAAAAGTGACCTACAATTCATGAAGCAAAGAGACACAGCCACAAACAGGAGTCATTTATTTTAATTAGATTGCAAGTTTGGCCAGGGCCCAGAGCCATTATATTGTGTTTTCCTATGGATAGGTTTGCCAAATCAAATACACGACACTTAGATAAATTTTAATTTCAAATAAACAATGAGTAATTTTTTAGCATAAATATGTCCCAGGAAATATAGTTTTAAAAAATTACTCATTGTTTATCTACCATTCAAATTTAACTGTTGTCCTGTAGATTTATTTGCTAAATCTGGCTAAATCTGGCAACCCAGATTTATAACTGAAAGTAACCTGTGTTGAAATAATATTCAACACAAAATAAGGAGATTAGAGAATAATTTGTATTTAGAAGTATGAAAAAGAGAAAAGATTCCCTTCCTCTGGACAGTCAAAAGTGATCAAAGCTAAATATGGAAAGGTTGACCCAGTTGTATGAACACGTCAATTTCCACAAAGATCCACTGGAGACTCAAGGAAAGTTAAAGTTCAAAATTTTTTCTTCCCCCCACTTTTAAAGAATGCTCCTGATTACAGAGACTGTAGAGAAGCATTTCCCTTGCAGTTCCAACTGACCAGTAGCATCAGCATCGCCTGGGACCTTGTTAGAAACACAGAGTCCCGGGCCTCTCCCCAGACCTGCTGAATCAGAATCTGCATTTTAACAAGATCCCTTGTGATTTGTCTGCAAGTGTGAGAAATGCAGATTTCATTCTATAGTTTCCAAAAACATGCTCTAGAAGGTATAGGATCCATAGGCCCCCCCAGGGCTCAGGGAGTGTGTGAGCAGGGTTTCCTCCATCACAGTGAAGAGAGACCTATACTCTGAGTGATCCTGTTTGGGCTTCCAGGTAAAATTTCATTGGAACAAAGGGTCTATGGCTTAATTTTTTTTTTTTAATTAAAAAAGAAAAGAAAATCTTGAGAAAACAATCATCCAGTTCATTTCATTTTCCAAATGGGGAAGCTAAGTAACAAAACATGGGACTGTGCCTGAGTCTTGTGCTGGGAAGTGACAGGACCGAGATGCTGTCCATGCCTCAGGATCCCAGCCTCTTTCCACTTCCTACTGTTTACTGAAGAAATACTAGAAATTTCAGAACAAGTGCTTGTCAAACGCCATCAGACACCACAGGTGTCTTCTAGCTGGGCCTTGAATTTCAAAATTAACCCCTTGTCTTTCACACTCACGCCTAGTAACTGCCTTTCAAGGGTTCATCTAACCCATAAAAAGCACTATCCACTTTGCTCTCCGAGCCTGAAGACAGGTCTCCAGCTGCAGTGTTGTTTACACTACTAACGGAGGGTACCCTGCAGGGTTGTTTGTGGATATTTCAGCTAATTATCTTGCCACAGACCATTGAGACAGATCTGGATGACTGTTCAATTAATAGTTCTGAAGGAGTAATTAGGGAGAATACCTGCTTTCACGGCCCACCCCAGTGCCAACATATCAGTGTGAACATTTACTTCTGAATTTGATTAATCGCATAAATAATTCTCAGAAATGAAATTAGAGATCACCCACGCATTACACCCAGTCCTGTTTTAAGGCATGACACCCTGAATCTCTGTAATGAATTAACATTACAGTCTGGTTCGAATTTTTCCATTTTCACCATAGATCCTGCTCTGTTAGCATGTGACCCTGTGCCCCCCCTCCATCAGTTTCTGTAACAATTTGAATTAGCCATTCTAAAAAGAACACAGATTTGGACATGTCTCAGCCTCAAGAAAAAAGTATTAAGTGCTGGGTTGTGACCTGTCCATCATACTTCATGGCAGAGCCAGACATGATGCCCGTTCTTTGTCCATCGGATAGATGTCTCATATTATAGCACCAACCTTAAAGATTGTTCTATGAGAACTAAACATTCAGTCATTCTGTGGAAGCCACAGAGCTGCCCCCTTTTTTCATTTATATAAGGAAATCTCTGAACAATTACAGATTGACCTAGGAAAACGACGTCAGGACTAATTTACATAGATTTCCTTTAAATTTAGGGATCCTAAAAGTTAGTGCAGGAAGGCAGGAGGGACAATGGTCAGGAGAACCACGACCCAGAGGAGCTTTTAAATAATTTTTCTCTCCGGTGTTCAAGTCCGTTATCTCAGGGAAGCAAGCATAAGGATCCTACAGTTTTAGAGGACAAATCCTCAGATATCATTTTACAGATAAGGAAACAAAGGCCCAGAGAAATCAAGTGATTTATTTTAGATCATATAATTTATCTGTGATATGTCAAAGCATTCTAGAAAGGAAGCAGAATTTTGGTAAATTTATTACTCTGTTTGGTATTTTTAGGGCTAGAATTGAGATATCAAGGAATTGTAAAAGAATGTAAAATCGGACCAAATGTTTAAAACCCCAGCTGTATGACATCTATTAGATTTCATTGTAAATTTTACCATATTATTATGGGAAATACCCTCTATTTTCATCTGGTCAAAAACTCTAGGAGTAAATATAAAATTTTCAGTTTTGCACAAATAGGAGTCTTGAATAATTTTGTAGTTGGATTATACCTATTCTATCTTGTTCATTTGTAGAATGCTTATTTGAGCCCTTTATTAAGTCTTACCTCAATGTATCCCTTTCCCCTGAAATGCTTTTTATCTCCCATGTGGAAACCATGTTTCATACCTTTCTTTGGTCATATTTCCTTCAACATGGCATCTAGCACCATGTTAGACATTTCAGGCGTTTTTAGTAAATAATTTGTGCATTCTCTTTGGCCCAATAATTTTATTCCCATCAGGTTAGCAGCAGAAGTATTCACTGTAACATTATTTATTTTATCAAAAAATCTGGAAAAAAAATCTCAAAATCAAATTGACTGTATAAATCATATTGAGTTATAAGTAGTTTGCTCTACAGACACTTAAAATAATTTTGTAGAGGGATAATTCATAAATTTTTTCGTGCTCTTAATTGGAAATAAAGGAGTCCATAAAACAGTATTTGCAATGATTTAATGTTTCTAGAAATGCATACAAGTGATGTACACTGATAGTTGAACCAAATTATGTGTGGGTGGTAGGATCTCTAGTGATTTTAAATCTTGTTGGGATATTTTTTTTTCTACAATGAGTAGTGGTAAATCAAAAGAAATTTTCTTTAAGGATATGCAGTTAATTCAGAAAATAAGTCTGTGCTGGGTTAACAGAGGAAGCTCCATTGTCCACTACTTCTGTACTTTCAATTTTGAGAACCTCTATGATGAGTTCACAAAGAACATGATAAACATTATCAATAATCCTTCAATCTTTTCACCTAAGAGAATTATTAACTTAGTCATTCTGACTTATTAACAGAACCCTGAAGTTGTTGGTAATGTTATAGTTTAAGATTGAAATAAAAATAGAGCCATGTTCACAAATTTCAGATAGGTTATACACAAACTACTGAATTTTAAGAACTAATTTCTACAGCGGGGAGAATTAACTTTGGACGTAGACAGATCTCATTTTAAATCTTGGACCTGCCATTTGCTAGCTTTTTAGGTTTGTGCGAAAGGTAAATGATTGAGTTGTACACATTAAATGAGATAGTGTATGTAAATTACCTACTAACTGCATGAAATACGGTTAAGAGCTTAATAAAATATAACTTTCACAAGCATCACCATCAACATTCTCATTAATGGTGCTCCTTTTTATTTTTTTTATTGGATAAATTTGAAGTTGTGTAAATTTAAGGCATACAGCATGTTACTTTGATACATTTGTATATTGTAATATGGTTGCTGTTGTAATGACATTTATTGCATTACATATAGTACAATATTATTTAATACCCATTACAAGCGTGTACCCTTAAATTCCATCAATCTTATCTCCCCACCGCCCGTTGCCTAGTAACCACTGTTTTACTTTTTGTTACTCTTTTAGGTTTGACTTTTTTAGATTCCACACATAAGTGATATCATACAGTACTTGTCTTTCTCTGACTTGTCTCGCTTAGTATAATGTGCTCAAGGTCCATCCATGTTGTCACGGATGACAGGATGTCCTCCTTTCTCATGGCAGAATAATATCCCACTGTGTATATCCCACTCTATATACCACCTCTTCTTTATCCTTTCATCCACTGATGGACATTCAGGTTGTTTCCATATCTTGGCTATTGTGAATAATGCTGCAGTAAACATGGGAGTGCATTTATCTCTTCAAACTCCTGTTTTCATTTCCTTTGGGTATATACCAGAAGTGGAATTGCTGGATCATCTATTTTTAACCTTTTGAGGGACTTCCCTATTGTTTTCCCTAGTGGTTGGACTAATCTACACTCCCACCTACAGTGTCTAAGGACTCCCTCCTGTTCCATCACATCCTCGCTAGCACCTGCTGTCTGTTGTCTTCTTGATGATAATCCGCACTCCTTTTTAATGGTCACCTGTAGCACAGTGTCTTTATGTGCTGAGTTGTAAATTTGTGCTGCTTCACAGGGCTGTACTTGCCCGCTGGACCCACAGGCCAGGTGGGCCTTGGAAGGTGGGACTTCAGAACAGACTTAGTGGTGCTGCTTCACTCAGAGAAAGACAGGGCAGCTGTGCCCTAAGAAGCCCAGTTGTGAAGTAACTGAAACCAGAGTGGGGGTTTTAAAGAGTGAGCCTATTGGCATTTTCCCGCAAACAGGAGTGACCATAAATTACAGGGTCCATCTCCCTAGGAACGATTATTATATTTCCATTGACGATGATTTTTAGTTCCAACAAAGACGCACTATTTTGCCCTTTAGCCCTCTCAGGTTTACCTTCTTCTCTTGGAAAGTAAAGATAATTCAGTTTCACTTGCATCATGGGACTTAATCAGCTAATAAATATAAAGCATTCTGACCACATAATGTTGTATAGACAGTACATAATATTATTAGTAGGCAGGATGCAATGACCGTGATTGGTATCTTTCCAGAAGGTAGAGCTAATAGTCATTCCTGCCTGATGTTACAGCCATTAATCATGACAGTGGGATGTAATTGGCAAATCTAGAAAGCTGCTAAATGCCTGTATATCTACACTGATATTTAACATTTTTCACATTGAAGTGCTTTAGATAGAAATAAACTTCCTTTAATATTTATCGTTTCATTTACTCCAAAATTGCAAGCACTCTGATAAATGGAGTAATAGTTTCTGGTGTCACTGTGGCCGCGAAATGCCTTTTAGTGTCTTCTGCTCCTGGAACTTAATAATTCATTTTAGCACTTCTATTTGTAAATCACAGAAGGTTTATTTGATGGACCCAGTGCTGGGGAGAAGTGTCAATACAAATAACCTGTGTTTTAGGACCAGTGTCTACATGTGAAATTATTTACATAGGTTTGAGGTTGTCTGCGCCCCCTGATGTTGGACTCAGTTTTCAGGGCACGACATCTGTTAATTTTCAAACACAAAAGTCACATCTACGGGAAGTCTTAGCTTAATATTAATGTGATCGATCTTTTAGTTTTTGTTTTGTTTTGTTTTGGGGGGAGGTTTTTTTTTTGCTAGGAAGTCCAGCACCAAATTTGAAGCACACTTCTAAGAACTGTGTAGAATTTTATGGCCTTAAGTTTTTGAGTGAATTAATAAGTGAAATGAAATGATATCATTATTAACTTCTAGAGAAGAGAAAGTGTCAGTGGCTATACATTAAGAAGACTTGTTTTTTATGACCGTTCACTTTTGCTTAGTTATATTTGGACACTTACGGAGTCTTTTAGACATAAATATGCATAAGGCATAAACCATGCCTTTGAGAAGCTCTCAGTCCTATGGGGGGAGGTATGGCCAAGGGACTGTCACCTGGGAGGCTCTGGTACTGCCATAATGGAGAGGGCTTTGAGCATGTATAATGCCAACCGTGGCAGTAATGAGATCATTTAATATGTTACTAAATTTAAATCAGAAGTTCATCTAAAATATTTGGCAAATATATTTTTCTTATGATATGACCATCGCCCTGGTGTTCACTATTTTACATTTCCTGTTTCAGAGACGCCCAAGCAGATGGCCTGCGATGAAGTTTCGAAGAGGTTCTGGCCATCCTGCCTATGCTGAGGTTGAACCAGTTGGAGAGAAAGAAGGTTTTATTGTATCAGAGCAGTGCTAAAATTTCTAGGACAGAACAGCACCAGTGCTGGCTTACAGGTGTTAAGACTAAAAATTTGCCTATACCTTTAAGACACACACACACACACACACACACACACACACACACACACACACACACACACACACACGAGCCCTAAGCTGCTGTAGTCAGAAGGAGATGAGATTTCTGGACAAGCCCAGCCCAGGAAGGGTTAAAAAAAAAAACCTAAAACTTATAGAGGATACCAATTACCACTGAACATAGAATTCCCTAGTGGAATGACTTCTGTAGTTCACTCAGCACATCTGTGGACTTGATCAGAAATATGACAAGATTACAATGCTGTTGGCTTAAGGTACAGGGTTGCAAAGGGATCAAGACAAAACATAATAAAGCTTTAGTTCACGAGGGATCTACACCTTGGTTCAAATATTCTTCTCCGATAACTGTGTTCCACAGCCTGAACCCATTCACTCAAAAGAGCAATGATGAATATTTCAGTTTGCTGAGAAAAGGAGCTGATGCAGGAGCAAAAACAAACACAAAATAAGAGGTTTTTCTGTCTTTTCACCAGACATGTGGCTAAAGGGTTTTGTTTTTCTGGTCTAGACCCACCTGTTCCAACAAGTTCATCACTTTACAGGATGAATCTTTTACCTGTCCTGGAGGTTCCGCCTCCGCCTCCGTCTTCCTTGTTCTGGTTGCCCACTCTATGAGCAGTGACAGAATCGCAGCCTTTTAGCTAAGTGTGAGAAAGGAGGGAGAGGCAAAGGAGGCTTCTGGTTCCCCTGCCTCAGAGTTAAACATCTGATTTGTTTTAAGAAGTATTGCCTCCACCGCCCACTGTGAAGTCCTACGAAGCCACAGTTGCTCTTGGCTGAAGGAAACAAAAGGAAACAATACGAAGAGTTCCTTAATCGTTTTTGAGGCAAAAAATGTTAAGGGATTCTAAACACGTGGGGTTTTTGTTTCCGCTTTTTACTTTTTGCCGTTTCAGTCCAAAAGGCCCATTTCATTGTCGATTCCAATCTAAGAAGCCATTCAAGGCAGCACATCCCTGGCGATATAAAGAAGGAAAGAACCCTGCTGAGTCATACAGCAATTTTCTTTAAAGCACATAGTAGTTACGTAAATATATATATAAATATATTTTTGTTTATAACTAACACAAGGCAGGCTCTTGTGACTCAGAGTGCATTTTGTCATCAAGACAAAACAAATGCGAGATGCATTACTGCATACTTCCATAGAGTTGTAAAATAATCCTTAATATTAGAATATTTTTATGTCACTTAGCAGAAGTGGTTCAATTAGTTGCAGTGCCCATCATTTTCCTGCCTATTTGATCTGCTCTCCCATTTATATCAACCCCTTCCCTCCCTGGTGAAATAAAGCAGATGCAAAAAGCTCCTTAGATGGATCTGTCATTTGCCCATAATCACAGTCCAGATTTTGAAACCTCCCCATGAATGAAGACAGGAAATTCATCCCTGGAGGAGGAAAGTGGTTAATATATATACTGAGCTCCTAAAGTTTAAATTCAGGTACTGTGTGTACAATTTCATCAACATCTCGACCCATGAAACTTACGTCTTGTGCCAAGAAGCTATTGGTTTCTGTAGGGTACCGTGTCCAACATTTGCAGATTCAGGTATCAAGAAGCAGAGATGTCTCGTAAGCAGCACTTTACTACCAACTTAGCATCTATACACATGTCTACATCGAATGACATCAGTCCACTGACAGAGTATCATATTTTATCATCACAATTGTCTGATGTAAACTCATGCCATTTTCCATCAAGTATATTTTGCTTTACATTTTTAAGTACCTGATGAGGGTGATAATTTTTTCCTAAACTGCTTAGATAATAATTGCAAAAAAATTGACAAGCAAGGTGATTGAAGGATGTGATGACAATCTCTCTGCTATAGCTACGTTCAGTTTATAGGAAATAACCCAACTTATTTCTTGTGGAGTAGGTTTGGTCAGTTAGCAATAACCAAATGACTTGCCAATGTAACTGGTGCAACGGGTACTCTACAAAGACATAAGGAACACATAGACGATTCCTTCTAGGATAAGATGATGCTTCTTTCACTGGCTTTTGTGTTAGGTGTGGCTTCCAATAGGAGATGATTGACAGTTATATAAGTCATGCATATATATATATATATATATATATCCAACTCCTTTTGCAATTCTTTGAAGTAGTAATGTTATCTTTATTTCTTTCTAAGCTCGTCTTCCATTTTCGATTCAAAAACATCGACAATTCTGTAAAATAACATAAACTCTAAATTGTTCAATGAACTAGAGCACCCAGTAACAGGGAAAACTTTTCAGAAGTAAAAAGGGCTGCTGAAGTGTGGAAAAACTTCCCAACCAAACCCAAAGTTAAAGGTTGTAAGAGGTTTCTGTTGTTTATGAATCTTTTAGTGGTAAGGAGAAAGGCTGGCTGAATCCCTTTTTTTCATGAAACTTTCATTCTGCTCTATATCTCTGGTTTGTTCTTTGTGCCCATTTACTGCAAAGGAAGAGCAGACATACACAAAGTTTCTGGAAAGTCAGAATGGACTCTGATGCTTTGGACTTTACATATATTATGTATTAGAAAGGGTGCATCTGTACATTACTTAATATATTATGAACATAGTAGAGAGAGAATAAAAATAATTTTACAAATTATGAATAGCAAAGGAACACATACAACGTTCTGGAGAAATAGATAAATGGTGCTACAGAGGAAGTCAGTTATTTCATCTTAATTATTTGTAAAAACATTTAGTGAATAGGTAAAGATACTAAGAGTCAAGAAAAATATCTTAAGCCAACACTTGACCACAGTGTTGGTTTGTTTATGACAGGTTTGGACTTCAAGATATACTAACAACTAGAAAACTAAAGATAAATAATAAAGTACAGTTTATCCCCCATTATTATTTTAGTTTGAGATACTTAGGGCAGTTGCTCATCTCTCTCACAGGGAGCTTCTAGAATGTGCTGTCCAATATTATACCCATTAGCCAAGTGTAGCGCTTTAAATTAATTAAAATTCAATAAAACTAAAAATTCAGTTCTTCAGTCACACTAGCCCTATTTCACGCACCCAGTAGTTACGTGTGGTTCGTGGCTACCATGTTGGACAACACAGAACTCTCCTGTCATTGCAGAAAATTCTGCTAACACTGCTGTAGAGGTCTTTCCTTTTAACACCCTCCCCTTGAAGAAAAGGAGGAGGAGAAGAAATAGATTTGATAGTTCCTGGGCCTATCTAAGCGTTTTTGCTCGCAGAGAGGAAGCGTAGAGTAATGAAAAGAATCCCAGCTGACGCAGCTTTGAGTCTCCACTATGTTATCTTGGGAAAATCACTTTAACCGCCATGAGTCTCAATTTGCAAGTTTGGAAAATAAAAATATTTTTGTCCTGTCTTCCTTGCAAGATTATTATTATGTAGATTGACTAAATGTATAGACTTTTAAAACTTTATGTCAACAGAACCCATGTAAAGCACATCTGTTGGTCCAGTACCAGCACAGATTTGTATTCCAAGGGAAAAAAGTCCATCAATCCTAAAAGCATTCAAAGACAGTCACATCAGTACAGTTCTTGAGAAAATGCCAAAGGAGAATCCACTCAAACCACACAGAACTGCTTAAATTCTTTTTTTCCCATATTAATATTTTCTCTTAATATTTCCTCTGCATGACATCAGCCTCAACTATCCCTCCTCTCCCACAACAAAGTCCCTGTGTGCACCCTTCCTCTGGCTCAGCTCTCTATTGTACAGAGCCACTGAGCCTCTCTAGTTTCTTCTGATTTCCCAGTTTTCTCTTCACAACAAAGGGAAGCTCAGGAGCTGACCAGCAGGCTTCTCTAGAAAAAAGTACCTCAAACAAATAATTTCAAATATGTGGTTTATCCCTATAACACAAATGTAAGGGGCTGTCACATTAAAATATAAAAATATGTGGAACTTAATTTTAAATGTAAAAATTTGCAAATGCACACTATATGAAAGGAATAAAATAAATTTAAATGTTGCTGATATGTAGATAATATATATTCTTAGATTAGTATGATTTATTAGTTTTGGCAAAAGATTCTTATGTTATTTCCTCATTCTGAGGGAGTATAAATTTGGTAATGCCCTTAGTGTCTATAGCCCAGGGCAAAAAAAAAAGTTTTGCTGGAACCCATGCCTTGGTTGAAGACACTTCTATGATAAGAAATTAATATTTAAGTAAGACTAACTGAAAAATAGATGCTATGGTTAAGGCTTCTTCCTCCTATGAAATGTTATTTTGCTTTGTATTTCTTCCAGCATTTTTTAGATATTTTATTATGATGTGTTTTATTAATTCCCAAAGATTGCTCTTGTTTTCACTTTCCCAGCCTCCAGCTTTTAACATCAACATCTATATGCCAGAATCACTGGAGGTCATCTAATCCGACCTCTTCATTTACAGATCAGAAAAATTGAGGCCCAGAGAGATATAGTAGTTTTCCCAGCGTCAGAACTGGGTCTTGAACTTAAAACTCCTGACTGGTTGTTTTTGTTCCAGTTCCCTTTGCCTACACCCCTTCATCAGCATTTAAGGCCAACCAAGCAGCGTAGATGGCACGCTCTACCTAAAAGCAAATTTTATTTGCTATACTGACTCTCTGTTCTGTCTTTGATAGAGAACATTGGACCAATACTCCTCCATCATGTGTGTGTCTTAGGAATGGTACCATTTTATAACAGCCAGTAATTTCAAGTTCTGGCTATTTCAGAGTCTTTATTTGGTTTTGCATGTCCCTTTCTTTCACTCCTACCTGTGGCCACCACCTAAGTTAGCAATACTACCTTGTGCCATATAAAATTGTACTGCCTTTGTTTCATTTCTTCCCAGATGTACCTGAAAACTAATAATCTTCATAGCAGGTTTTCTTACTACATTATCATAATTCATTTGAACCTAAGAAGCTTTTTTGAGCAAATATTATGAGGTCTGTGGCATGATGTATTAGATACTCCTACTTCCTTGTGTTTGTAGAGCACTTTACATTTTAGAGCACTTTGATTCATTTCTTTATCTGTTCATTCATTCAACCAGCCAATTCACTTAAATGTTTGTTGAGCACCTACCAGAACCAAGTTCCTGTGCTAGATCTTGTGATATACAGTGATAAATACAAACAATAAGAGATCAGGCATGTCCACTGATAATTGTAATATGGTAAAATCCTCAAACACAACTCTGCAAATTGATAGGATCACTATTACTCTATCCAATCTCCAGTTCCAATTTCTATTCTACTTAGATAGGGAACTCTCAAGTATTGGCCTGAGGAACGTTTCTGAAATATGATACATCACTGCCCAGGTCTGCTGTTTGCTGTGTTTCAAAGGATGTGTTAATTTCATTAATAAGAGGAACAGTTACTCATCCAAAATTGTCCCAGACCCTGGAGGACTTTGTAGGTCATTTAAATCCTTCCTGATCAGGTGTTATAACAGTTCACTATCTTACTCTAATATTTCTGTGTGGCTTTGTGAATTATCAGCATCATCGTTTCAAGGTCTTCCAGAAGCACCAGTAGATGAAAGAAACATTTGCACTTTAGGTGTGTGTGGTTGTTTGTCATTCATTAGACTGTCTCAGGTTTTCTCAGCCTCAGCACTGTTGACATTTTGGGCCCCCAAATTCTTGATGGGGGATGGGCTGGTGGGAGTGGTCCCTTGTATTGTAGGGCGTTTGGCAGCTTACGGGCTTCTGTTGACTACATGCCAGTAGCTCACATACACACACACGCCCCAGCTGTGAAAACGAAAGATGTCTCCAGACATTGCCAAATGTCCTCTGGGGTGAGATTGGGAAAACTACTGAATTATCTAATGAATAAAATATATCAGGAGGAAAAAAGAAATGTTTCTCTTTCTCTTGTCACTTAATCTTCATTATAGATAGGTTTTTTATTAATAATAAGACTTGACATCAGAAACTCTTTGAATTAGAAGGGACTATAAAAGTCACTAGTTCAACCACAACCCAACATCATCTTTATCTATTTCTCCATCTCTCAGTTTTACAAATGTATTGAGAAACCAGAAGATTGGTTATCTCTGGAACTTAGGGATCTACTTTCTCAGAGCGAGAGATAAGGCTGTCTTGTGTTTTTACTTTGCCCTGAAGTAGCTGCTGCAATGGTTTCTGCTTCAGTTGGGGACTTGGTGTCACAGAACTTCAGTATCTCAGAGGCTTGGAGGAGTTTTCTTTCGGTTATTTCACACGTCTACAGATCGTGCGCCATCATCCTGCTTTCAAAATGTGCATAGAAGTTGATGTTTGGTACAGCTAATTTTAAGTATATCTGCATGAGCTTTCTATTTCTTTTTTTTTTCTTGAGTTTTCTGTCTCTGATATTGATTTTTTATTACCCCTCTTTGGGAAAAAAATTTGACTGTCCCAAGTAATCAAAAGTTGGAAATGTCCAAATGTCTAAATATGTCAAGCCAAAGTTCCTGCTGATTTAATGTGCCTTATTTCAGCTTTCCTGTAATTTCCTATAAATAACCCTGTGTTTGTACTTGTCTCTGTGCTGCACCAATTGGAAAACTTGGTGAAGTTATAAAAGACAACCCCTTAAGAGTATCTTAGAAATAACAACAAACCCCCAACTGGAATACAGGTCTCCCTCTACTCCTTTGCTAAAAGACCAGCGCAGACTTTGGAAACGTTCTTAATTATTTGCTACAAGTTGCTAATATGCACACTCGACTAAAAGCCTTGATTAGGAAGTCCAAGGCTATAAAATATTGACAAGCACATCCAGAGTGACCTCTCCCAAGACCATCACAGAAATCAGAAAACTCCAACCGAGGAGATCCTCAAGTGTGTATATGAATTCCTTCTCTACCGCTGTCATACCAGACACTACGGTAACACTTAAGGCTTTGATTAAGTTGACCTTCCAATTTCAACCTAAATTGCAACGTATCTGCCTAATTACTGTCTGACATACCTTTTAAAGCATCCAGTTCCCACTGCTCTCACAATAATTATTGCAAAGCAGTAAGAGGATAATTGTTCAAGTAAAATCGCCTAAATTCTTGAATCGATTCTCCATAACAAAGTTATGGAACGCATCTCATCATTGGCTTTTCAGTGTTAATTCTTGTTAATTTCCAGATCACTATCCACACTGAAAGAGTCTATGTTACTTTAAATCCAGAATAAAAATCTGGAAAAAATTAATCCAAATCATATGCTGGTGCTCATCTTTTTCTAATTTCTAAGATCTATTAACATTTGAGAATTACTTTAATAAAAAAATGCCTCTCCTAATGGACTAAAGTAAAAAATTTTGCCTTGGCAGATAGCGACATATTCATGTTGATTCCAGTTGAAAAACCTCAGTGACTTCTCTCATTACCACTGGAGTATTGATTTTTAAAAAAAAAAAAAAAATTCTGTCTCTTCCCTAGCATTACAAATATATATATATATTCATGACCAAAATATCACTTACTAATCATGCAGCTGTGAGCCTTTTGTGCCTATCAAATAGATACATAGCATGAAACTAATTTTAGACGTTTGTTATGTGGGAAGAGGTATAGGAGTGGGTGGATGGGAATGCTTCATGGGAAAAGTAAAGATCGAAATATGCTATCAAGCAGAATTTTCAACTTCTTCAGAGCAACGTGCAAATAAATATTCAATGAAGACCACCTCGAATTTAAGTCGGCCGGACATTGAGACACGGGGGCACAGATCCCGTAAGTTATGCTGAGAAACATGTGACGTCCAGAAGGTAAAGGTGTCCCCATTTAAGCTAAAACTCAGCCATCATCCACCTGTACCTCTTCTAGGGCACCAATCCGAAAATCATTAAGGCTTTTGCTCTACGGAATTGGGTTACTTATGTGCAAGTAATGACCAAAAAGAGGCTTTTTGCTTATCCCCGTCTGACTTACAAGACATGACCATGTTCTTTGAATCCCTTATACCAGAGACCATGAGACAGCCAACCACACACAGGAAATAAAATACAATAAAAAATATAAATAATTCTCCTGAGGAAAAGATAAGAAAGGGTACTGTATTCTGTAGACCCAGAGCTAGATCTCTGTGAAGTTTAACCATCTTGGGACCCAGAGTCCATCCTATGGTCTAGACTTTGTGGTCATGCCTAAGCAACCATTTTAAAGCTAGTTTGAACAAAAATATACTCGAGTGTTATAGTTTTAGCAGGGAAATAAAAACTCATATGAAGTGTCTTCCACCAGGCTACTCTGAAAATACCATCAAGTGAAATCGGAGCTTCCCTTGCTGAAAAATGTTAAAATCATTTTAGGGAAATGAATTAAGTTTCTTTAGACACAAACACTTTGTGTTTATTAGAACTAAATCTCAGGGCCCTATCTGAGAAGGGGGAAGTCTTTTCATTGGTTGGTCAAAACAAATCTCTCATTTGCCTCATTTGAAGCATTTGGACAGTGCCTGGGAAGTACATTATTTTCAGGGGGAAAAAGAAACAGCCTTTTTTTTTTTTTGCATGCCAGCTGGGATCATGGGAACTTCCAGTGCCAGGAATTTACTACTGTTTCTGGTAATTCTGCCTGTAGTCATTTGAAACGTTGAAGGGTGAAAGGAGGAGAAGCCGGGCACCCAGAGGGCTGTCTGTGTTTCACGCCAGTTGGACCAGCGCAGAGAATATTTGTAAATGCATTTCGAAGTGGATATAATTGTAGCCTTTGTCAGAATCACAAAGCTCTCTGTGGAGCTGCTGAAAGAGAACACTGGGGGGAAAATCCGACCCTCTACACCCAGTCAGCCCCAAACAAAAGGAAAGACGGTGGGTGAGCCCATCACATTGCGAGTTTGTTTCTGTTTTCCACAGCCCTGGACTTCAAATCAAGGACATGTCTGCCAGGTGAAGGTTAATTTTGCTGAGTTTTTCCAAAACTTCATTTAATACTTGGAAAACTGAGCATTTTGAAGTTACTCCAGTCCTCCGGGCATCACTCCTATTTCCTTTGCCATGTCAATGAGACATCGGAGACCACATTTTTTCATGGTAAAATAATGTTCGCATACTTCATGATGACCTCATGCTTGACATACCTGAACCTGCAAATGTAAAAATGATTGTATCAGAATTTGCACTGATGGTGTCTGATAACAGAAGACCTTTACTGGAGTCCTCTGTTTAAGTTCAGTAATTCAGATGCTACATACTTCTGCAAGCTTCTTGATTATTTTCACTGTAAGATTAGTTATCTAAGTTTGAATGTATTTCCTTACAGTCTATTAATTTGCCATCTATCTTTTCCCTGGGGATCATTATGATTGCAATAATTCATTAAAGTTCTCCTCACACAGCTTCTTAAACCAAGTTTTTCTGCATTTCTTCTCCTTACAGTATGTGGGGAATCTTGTTTTGTTTTGGTTTTTTTCCTAGTAATAATTTTGTAAGAAAGCCAGTGTATCGACTGCCATGGTGACACAATTTATCTTTTAAGTTCTGGAAGCTGGTGGTGACCAAATGCTATGTGTGTTCTCTCTGTCAATTGCGATTTTCAGAATTAAATCATGTTTTCTTTCACTTTCGGTTGGAGTTAACACGTTTGGGATTTTTAGAAGGGAGAGAAGGGAGCAATTTGCGTAATACTGCTGTCATATTTGACTACATATTAAAAACAATAAATGATCATTTTGTTTTAATTTCTTAAACATGTTTATCCGTGTCTTTCAATGTATTTTTGTTTTCTTTCCACCATTAGCTTTTGAAACATTTTACCTATTGTGCAAGAAAATCTACCTGCAGTGTCCAGAGCCACAGGCTAATGACAGGGTAGAAAATCCTTTTGTTTCTAAATGTGCCCAAGTGTGGGACCGATACCAACTAGAGTGAACGATAGAAAACGGAGCACCTGGAATGTCACAGCCACTAGGTGGAGACTTGGTCTCCACTCACAACCCACAGAGCCCAAATGTGTCATTCTGGGCCAGACAGGTGGGCTCTGAGCTGCCAGTGAAAATCCTCATACCGGAATAAGTCAAGGGGCTGCAGTTCAGCTTCTGCCTCTGTCACTAGTCCTGGTTCGCGAACCTCCGTGACTTTCCAAATGAGTTGCTGAAGGTTCTCTCTTATTCCATCCCCTTTTCCCAAACTGGAAAGGATTGTACGTCTTTCTCAGCTAATTTAAGTAGAATGTCTGAACTGAGATGCTTTGAAGTCCAAATATTCTTTCCCTGTTTCTTGATCCACCACTCTCAGGCTATCCTTTTAACAGCTCCAAGTACCCACAGGCCTGAACCCGGGAACCAGGAAGCAAGTACCAGAGGGTGCCGGGAATCCCAGCCAGTGGCGCTGGTTGGGCAATTGCTCTGTGCAATTCAAGAGTGATTTTTTAAAATCTTACCTCTGTATGGATCTTTTGGACTGTGCTGATTAAACTTTGATATCACAGAGTAAATTCAGAACTGCGATTTTAAATGGTGCAAATTGTTTTATGATGCCCAAAGGGAAAAGTTATTAATGCAAATCATGCAACTTTCCCTAACAGTACAAAAACATTAGGGCCAGTGCTTTTAATGTGTACCATTTCTTTAATAATGCAGTGGAAATGTTAAGGAAAAAAAAGCTAATGACAATCATAAAACTTTTAAATTAGCTGTAGATCTATCTCCTATAAATTCAGGTCTTCTCCTCACAGGTCCTCTATTCCAAACCACTATTTTCAGAATCAGAGCCTTCTGACATGGAGTTAGGAATTTTTTCCCCCCTCAGTTTATTTTAACTAACATTCATTGAATGTCTATCCTGTGCTATGCAGTGTGCTTGACTCCAGGGCTCCACAAACAAAAAAGATAAAGTCCTTGTTTTCAATTAGCCTATAGTATAGTAGGGGAGACAAACGTTTAAACAAATATGGCAGGTCAAGGTTCATAGGCCAGAGGATAGAAATAGAGAGTACAGTGAAGTTACAGAGGAGGAGCGAGTCAGTTCTGTATGGAAAGGGTCAGGACAGCCTTCACGGAGCAAGGGATATTTGAACATGATCTTGGCAGGTGAGTAGGCCTTCAGCAGGGGACAACACAGGCAGCCCAAGGTTTGGGTGCTATGACCAAACGGACCGGCCAGGGTAGAGGAGCAAGGAGAGAAAGGCTGGAGAGTAAAGCCCTTGATAACATGCACAGGCCTTCAGGGTATGACTTCAGAGCAGTAGATGCACTTGAAAATTTTGCAGTAGAGGGGCCATGGAAACCACCCCGCTTTAGAAAGATGACCCAGTAGGCGAAGCAATGGATGAACTGCAGGGGAGACATAGCTGGACACCATTCTGGAGACAACTACTCATGTCTGGCTACTGTTCCATGACTACTATTTCTCCTTAGTTCTCAGATCGTGGCCTCCATTTAGTCAGTCCTCTACTAATAAAATCCAACGTTAACTAATTTGTTGTCTGGACCCATGCCAAGGTCCTAGCTGCGGTGGGACCCTTTGACCCCTTTTCTCTGCCGCAGAGGTCCTTTTTCTGCTTGGATTCGCACAGCCGATAACAAAACTGATACTGAGACTGGAACAGCACAAGCTTTATTCAATGGCCAAAGAGTGGAGAAGCTGGAACTTAGTTCACAAACCGACTTCTCAACCTGACCAGGGCTGAGACACCATATGTATAAGAGGGTCAAGGTAAAAGGGAAGGAATTGAGTAAAGAGAGGGAGGAATGAATATTCATGACTTATCCAAGAACAGGGGTGTAGCTGGGACTGGGAACCAAGGCAACACTCCATTTCAGGAGTCATAAATCTCTCAGAATGGGGAGAGGATAAGACCCACTTAGATGATGGAGAGAAAATGAGACTTGCAGAAAGAATGGGCTCTTCCGGCTGTTGTCATAGCAACCATCAACTGTCATGGCACAAGTGAGTGAGTCATTTAACATGCTAGTATATTACAGTGAGCATAGGATGAGTCTCAAGGTCTACTGGAGGTCAGGTTCACGAAGCCAACTGGCCTTGTGACTGGTTCTCACAAATGTAGAAGCACAGAAACCAACAACAGTTTTGTGATACTCCTTAGGCCTCCCATCTACATACAAGTCTAAATGTAGGGGGTTTATAGTTTTTGGAAATTTCAAAAATGTGTCAAAGAGAAAATCAATGAGAGTCCCATCGCGTTCGCAACTCGAGGCCATGTAGGAAGCCCAGCCTCCACCTAGTGAAGGGCCTATTCTTTTCTGTGAGTTGTTATCATTTTAAAGACACAGTGAAATGCACTTGGCCTCCCAGAGTAAATGCACTTCACAAATGCCAGCACCTCCTGATAAATGTTAATTGACCCCTTTCAAATGTGCATTCCTCTCATTGGCTGCAATAAACTTTACTCAGGGCTTTGAACTTCTCCCAGATATTCTCCTGACATTTTTTACGGTGAACTTTACAGACATTTTGGGGTTGCAGGGTAACACTGGGCTATTTTTCTCCCCAGACTTCTTTATACAATTGCAATTTAGATTTCCTCCCAAAAGGATTCACTGTGGCATGAGCCTTGATAGAATGTGAAGCAAATTTCTCCTGCTGCAGTTTGGCTGTAAGCCTGGAGGATGGGACGCATAAAGTATTCTAAATGCCATAGAACCTTGCATCTTATTTTGTTCTAGAATGTTTTAACTCTGCATCAGGATGACTTGAAGTGAGATCCTGGATAAGCAAAAAACGCATGGCCAAAAAGAGATATGCGACTTGCGAAAAATGAAGCATCCCTTTTGTAAAACGGTGTCGTTTCGAATTTACTTAGATGTCATTTTACTGAGGAAATGTATGTTGTTTGAAGAAGACCAGACCTCAGTGGGCTAAATGGTAGTAAAGCAAACAAGAAAGGAGCACGTGGTTAGAGACAAAAGTGAAAATGAGGGCATCAATATCACAGGAGACTCCCCAGTGGCAAGGATGGCAGATGGGAAGTGCATGGGGAGGAGGGGGCCGTGTGGATTTTCTATTGTTTTGCTTTATGCCCTGATATGAAGCTTTATTGAGGCACCAGGGTGGGAGTTCATTGACTTCAGACAGATTGCCACGGTCTTTTTGATTTCCTTGACAGAAAACGACAACTGATAACTGACCTGGCAGTCAAGGTGCAGAGACATTGAAAACATCAGTTCCTGCTAAAACAGGAAGGAAGGTCCACTGGTGATTGCTTTTTGCCCTTCTGATAAATGTCAGACCAGGATCCCCCTACGATCAAGGGCTCGCGGATGGGCATCTGCTCTCAAGTTTACATAGGTCAGTTTCCTGAGCTCATTTTTCTCTCTCTGCCAATAATATGAGCTATCAGGCCATCTGATACCTATGCACGTAGCAATCAAGGGGACAAACTCTGTAACATTGCCCAGCTGACCTCTCAAAGCCCAGATTTCTTCATCTATAAAACGACGCTTCAGATAGTACCTCCTTCCTAGGATTATTGTGACACATAAGCTAAAATATTTAGCTTTATGTTATATTCATAAGGCCCAATAAAATTATGCTACCACGTTGCCTATGAAAGATGTGTTGATTTGGGCACAAAAATGTTTTCTTTGTCCTTAAGATAAATTTAAGGCAAAGAAGCAGAGAGGAGCAATTAACTGCAAGAGCAGATTGGAAAACAAGCAGCTCGAACTGGAAACTGCACGGGAGGAAAGCTGCTTCCCTTAGACTCTTATTTCATTCTCTCTGCAAGTCTCATTTTTCTCTCTACCATCTACACTGATCTTAGCCTCTCCCCATTCTGACAGAGTTATCAGAGTGAAAAAGAGGGAGCTTTAAACCTTAGTGATGAAAAATTAACTTCAAAATTTTTAAAAATAATTTAATTAAATAAAAATTTAAACACAACACTAACACTATATGTTACTAACATTTGGTTATATAATTTAAAGAGATCCCTGCTCTTTTTTGACTTTATTCATTTGTTTATGATTTCACAGAAAAATCAAGTAAGCCTTCTGAGTGTTATTTTAATCCAGTTTGTCCACACAAAGACCACCACTGCTCAGGAAACAACTCGAAGCAGAGGTCTCTGTAATGTGACAGTAGGCTCACCCGGGTCCAGCAAACAAAACACATGCATCAGCAGATCCCCCAACTCAAGAAATGGATTTTCATTTGCTGTGTATTTTATTTTGAGGATTCAGTCAATGAATGTTTGCTGGTCATCTTCCAAAGCCAACTACTGTTTTATGTGCTGGAAATTCAATGAGTTATGTATTTCACAAATACTTATATACTGTTTTTCTTATGCCAGGCACTGATCTAAACACTTGACAGATATTAAATTATTGAATTCCCTTATATACCCCTCTTAGCAGCTGCCCTTTCTATCTCCATGTGCCATAGACTGAATGTTTTTATCCCCCCCAAACTTCGCAGGTTGAAACCTAATCCTCAGTGGGATGGTATTAAGAGGTGGGGGCTTTTGGAAGGGATTAGGTTGGAGGGTGGAGCCCTCATGAGTGGGATTAGTGCCCTTATGAAAGAGACTCCAGAAAGCTCTCACCCCTCCCGCCACGTGAGGTCACAGTGAGAAGATGTCTCTGAACCAGGAAGGGGTTTTCACCAGACACCCAATCTGCTAGAGCCTTCACCTTGAACTTTCCAGCCTCCAGACTATAATAAATAAATCTCTGTTGTTTATAAAACCACCCAGTCTATGGTATTTTGTCACAGCAACTTGCACAGACTAAGACCCCATGTCACAGAAGAGGGAGTGGAAGAAATCAGCAGTTGAGCAACTGGTCCACAGCTGCCCAGCAAGTGAGAAGCAGAGACCAGGCGCACACCCAGGGGCCGAGCTGCTGGTCACCACTCTGGGCTGCCTTTCAAGCAAAACATTGACCAAAACAACAGAAATCCCTTGCCCTTGTGTATTTATATTCTAATGGGGTGAGAAAGACAGTAAAACTTAACTAAATAATAACACACCATTGTAAAGCAATTATACTCCAATAAAGATGTTAAAAACAAATAAATAAATAATATCCATTAAAATAAGTTACAAAATAGATGCTCTGTAGAGAAATACAACAGAGAAGGGAACTCAGGAATCTTGGAGAAGAGGACTTCTAATTTTAAAGGGGCCATCAGGGAAGGTAACATGGAGTAACGACCTGAGAGTTTCCAAGGGAAGTGCAAGTACAAAGGCCACACAGAGGAAGCATCCCTGGCAGGTTCAAGAACAGCAAGGATGTCAGACTGACTGGTGCAGAGAGCTTAGAGGTAGAGTCACTGAAGGAGGTCAGAGAGAAAACAAGGCCAGGTGTGATCCCGGGTGAGATGGAAACCAATGGAGAGTCCTGAGCTGTCTGGTGACAAGACCTGACTATCAACTGGGAAGGATTACTCTGGCTTCTGGGTGGGATGGGGACGGGGTGGAAACAAGAAGAGCAGTCAGGAGGCAGATGCACTCTTCCAGGTGAGAGGCAACGTGGCTTGGATTCTTATGGATGCTCTATATGAGTTATTTTGTGACGGCGGACGTACGCAGGGATGCTGTGATGAATGGCTGGACTCGGTTGCTTATAGCTCTGAAGGAGAGAAGGCTGCCAGGCAGGGTCACACAGGCTTTGCACCTGCGGACAAGGCAACAGCAAGCTGGAGCTGTAGGGGACACAGCCTAAGTATGACACACAGGGTGGGGTTAGCTAGGTTTCCACGGGGGTCGCTGAGGATTAGCTAATTTGAAGAATCTGGGGGGCTTCAGAGCATGGGAGCTGTTGCTAGTTGTTGGGTACCTGGCCCTGGGGTGATTAGGGCAGGTGGATAGTGATCCCAAGTGTAACAGCCCAGTAAGGAAAGTGGTTGGGGTATGGATTGATCAGCTGCTTGAGAAGGGAACAGACCAGCCATTAGCCAGGGACTCAAAACTGGGTCATGAGAGCATTAAAAAGAGAAAAGAACTATATGACAGTGAAGCAATGAAGATGTTGAGAATTGGTCAGAATGTGGCTATATTTGAAGGGAGAGGCAATAGGGCTTGCTAATGGGTCCAGTATGGGATGTGAAAGAAAGAGCCTTCCCCAAGAAGTCCAGGTTTGAAACCTGAGTCTGCAGGAATGGAATTGCCATCCGAGAAGATAAGCAAGACTGAAAAATGAACAAGTTAGTAAGGAAACGTTAGAAGCTCAGTGTAGAACATCTTGTGTTTGAAATGTCTTTTTATTTTATTTTTATTAGACATCGAAGTGAAGATGTTGAACAGAAAATGGATTTATGGGTCTGAAGTTCAAGAGACACGTCTGGACTGAAGATATAAATTTGAGAGTGTTTAACATAAATACGGAATTTAAGGCCATGGGACCAATGAGATCATCCAAGAAGTGAATGTAGATAAAGAAAAAATGTGACCTAATGGATGACTCTTGGGACATTCCAACACGGAGAAGTCGAGGAGGAAAAAGAGCAAAGAAAACTGGGAAGAAACGGTGCAGCAGAAGAAAAAGCAGTGGAGTGGCGTCTATGGAGCCCCGGGAACAAAGTGTTGCACAGATATCAAAATGTTGAAAATCACCAGCAATCAAATATGCATATTAAAATGACAATACGACACCTTTTTGACTATACGATTAGGAAGTAGTTTAAAAACAGGCACTTCATATTGTCAAGAGAGCAGTGAAGTGGTTGTACAATTTTACACCCTAACTGGGAAAATAACAGGCTTGAACTTTCTGGAAAGCAATTGAATGTGATATAAGAGCAATTTCTTTACAACGTCTACATACTTAAATCCAGCTTTTCCTCTTCTAGGAATCCACCCTGAAGAAATAAGCAGAAACTGAGACAAAGTTTTATATTCACAGATGTTCTCTGCAGGGTTATTTATGTTAGCAAACAGCTGGGGAAAAAAATTACATTTTGAACAAGGAAAATTATTCAAAAAATTGTGAGCCCCAAATAAACTGGATAATGTAGCCCAGGAAAATGATGATTGAAAAGCATATTTAATGACATGTGAAAACCCTCATGATACTGCATTAATTGAGGAAAATAAGATAATGTCCTTTCTTTTAGTAACAGTAAAACTAGTAATTACCATTTACTGGGTACCTACTGTGTGTAAGGCAATGTGCTAATAATTCATATACATCGTTTTTTAATCCGAATAAGTAGGCATCAGGAGAAAGCAGAGGCTCAAAAAGTTAATTGACTATACCATATTTTATTTTTATTAAGCTAGCTGACTATACCATATTTTGATTGACTATTCCCTATTTTATTTGATTATGGTATAGTCAAAAATTAATAGATTATACCATTTTTTTGATTATTTTATTACATTATATTATATTTAATTATATTGTTTGGGAAGTGACCTCTTTCTCTCTCTC
This sequence comes from Delphinapterus leucas, assembly GCF_059928025.1. NCBI lineage: Eukaryota > Metazoa > Chordata > Mammalia > Artiodactyla > Monodontidae > Delphinapterus > Delphinapterus leucas. The sequence goes on along the minus strand of NC_143130.1, from coordinate 14,721,324 downwards.
TCTCTCTCTCACACACACACACACCCCCCACAGACACACAGAGGAAGATCTGATGGCCTGTCCTACAAGTTCCTATTCTCATATGAAAAGCTTCAGTTACCTATTGTACTACCGAATCCAGGCCAAACTTTGAGTTCATGAGTTTTTTCCAAAGAAAGATTCTGAAAACGACAACAAAATGAAGAACTAAGCACTGGTTTCCTCATTTATATAAAAGTCATTTTCTTATAATTTCTTAATTCTAACTACTCACTTAAAGATGACTTAAGAAGCCATCCCTAGCCCTGCCGGATCCTTTCTTACACCCTTGGTAGCTGAGTTGATTAATTGTGATATAAGAGGGTGAAGGAGTTAAACATTTTTGGAAAATTTATTTCAAAGAAGACCAGGGGGGCTTCCCTGGTGGCGCAGTGGTTGAGAGTCCGCCTGCCGATGCAGGGGACACGGGTTCGTGCCCCGGTCCGGGAGGATCCCACATGTCGCGGAGCGGCCGGGCCCGTGAGCCATGGCCACTGAGCCTGCGCGTCCGGAGCCTGTGCTCGGCAATGGGAGAGGCCACAACAGTGACAGGCCCGCGCGTACTGCAAAAAAAAAAAAAAGAAGAAGACCAGGGTTAATTTATGAACACAATCTTTCCTCCTTTTACTCTGTAACCCCTATTTTTCAAACGGACTCTTTAAGAGCTTCATCCCTTTTTTGAGCTCGCCTTGTGATAAAATCGGTTTATTTACGTCCTAACATATTCAATAATGCAGTTGATGGTGCATCTACTACACGCCTGGCACTCTGCTAGCTCCTGGGATGGTCGGAGGAAACACTTGGGAAGAACAGATTAAAACCCTTGCCATATCTCCTATTCCAGAGAACCTCACTGTCTCGAGGAGAAAGCGAGCATATCACACTGATGTGAAATACAACTGTCTTAAGGGCCGTAAATGGAGGAGAGTGTACCAAGAACTATAAGAGCAGCGTTTGAAAAAGAGGTGAGGAGGGATAGCCTCGCAGAGAAGATGGCATTGCCTGTGTCCCGGGAGTTAAAGAGAAGGAAGAAGCATCCCAAGCAGAGAACAACGGAATATAAAGCGAAGTCGAATCATGAAAGCCCCAGAATGGGCAGAGAGTAGCAGGTAGTTCAGTGGGGCTGGATTGGAGCTATATACAAAGTAGGGCCAAAATAGCTGGGTAAGAAGGTGATTAAACTCCTTTTTATGCCTGACAATCAGGAAACTACTAAAGCCATTTATATGGGGAAATATCACCAAAGTCCCATTTTATTTGAGTACCTGTGGCATCAGTATAGAAGCAGGTAGCACAGTAGAGCAGGTGACTTAGTGGTCAGGAGCACAGACAACCTGGGTCCAAGTCCTGCAGGCTGCGTGATTTCGCACAGTGCACCCGGCTTGGCGCACTCAACCCGACCCGGCTGGGACCTGACTTTATGCGGCGGACCTGGTCACTTAAGCGTATCCTAAACATTGCCTGTGACATGCTTGTCCTGGAGAGTCACAGTACGCACTCGCCGACGGTGTCATCTCTTTGCTCCCCACCCTCCGATGGCTTCTCTTCACAATCCAGCCGCTGCCCCTCCCCTCCCTCTCCTCCCCCTCCCCTCCCCCTCCCTCCCCTCCCCTCCCCTCCCCTCTATTCCTCTCACCTCACCTCTCCTCCCCTCCCCCTCCCCTCCCCCTCCCTCCCCTCCCCTCCCCTCTCCTCCCCTCCCCCTCCCTTCTCCTTCCCTTCCCCCTCTCCTCTCCTCCCCTCCCCTCCCCTCCCCCTCCCCCTCCCCTCCCCCTCCCTTCCCCTCCCTCCTCTTCCCCTTCCCCATATCCCCACGGCCCCACCCAGGCTCAGGCTCATAGTCTTTCAACAGAGTCCCTGTCCCATCTTCAGGAACGAGCGCTCTTTCCCCTCCTGCTTTCCTCCTCAACAGTCCCTCCCTGCAGGCAGGTCTCTGCTCAGATGGCCTTTCCTCCCAGCCCCTCCCTAACCCATTTCTCCAGAATATTTAGAACCTTCTCCCTTCTCTCTCTGATCCCTAGCCCCTGTTTTCCTTCATGGCCCTACAGCTACCTGACATGTTTTTACGTTATTTTGTGTCTCACTCTTAGTCTCCCCAAGAGAATTGAAGAGCTGTGAGGGAAGAGATTCATTTCTCTCTCTGCTCAGTGCCTACAAGTGGTCCCAGCAACAGGAAGTGTTCAATAAATATTTTGTTGAATTAATTAAAATGGAAGAACGAATGGATGTACTGCTTGGCTTTCACTGGGTGGGCTGCTGTCTGCTGTAGAGGCGTCACCCCTGGCTGGGACAGGAAGGACATTTGTGGGGCCCCTGAGCAGAGGCCACAGGGGAGAGCTACTCCAAGGGAGGCTGGGGCCAGAGGAGGGAGCAGCTCTGTGAGCCATGATCCTCATAGCCCTGGGCACTGCCGGTGTCCCTCGTGAAGGCCTTTTTCCCTGACACACTTAGGTCTAAATGACTTTGCCAGGCTGCTAACAGTACCCAGACATGTGCTTGGGGATGGTCGGCTTTGTCCTGGATGTGACGTGCAGCCACTGACCCTGGTCTTCCTGACTCTGGCAAGCTCTGAATCTCCCACCCTTACCCACCACCCAGCCAAGGGCATCTCATTCTAGGTTGGTGGAAAGTTTTCCTAGTGTTCTGGCCAATATTCTTTGGCTATCTACAATCAGCAATGCTGTCCTTTTTATCTCAGTGTGAAATCATCTAAACGTCCGTCCCAGTGCTTAGGCTTCTGCAAGAAAAAAGTTGGAGTGGGAAGCATCTTACTTCTCAACTATAGTTTTCTGCTTTGCCACATCTGTGACATGAGGTAATAGGCGTAGAGCAGACCATATGGTGACTGAGGGGAAAGCAAAAAGGCAAACAGCAGGAAGAAAAAAGAGAGATAAATTCATAAAATATACATACATTATTAGCTTGGTCAGATGTTCACCTCTCTCCTGTTAAGATACAGCCAGAAAAAATTTATGTGGTTTGTGCCCCTGAGTTTCCAAAGAAAGGGAGGAATGGGACACTTTTAACTAAATAAGTGTAAATACCAAATTTAGTATCAAATATCAAAGCCTCACAGTTCTGTATAGCTAATGTTTTTCTTATAAAAACATTTTCCTGGAGTTATACGGTTTTATGGAAAATGTGCCTCTACTCATTCTTGATGTATAAGCATCCCATTCCAAAGTATTTCTTATAGGGAAAAATTTTCCAATAAAGTGAACATTCTAGAACACTGTAGTTTTCTCTCTCTCTTTTTTTAATCTTTGGGGTTTCTTGTTGCTGTTGTTGATTTATTTATTTTGTTTTGTTTTTTACCATTTTCTTAGGAATACCTTAAAAGCTGATATGATAACACCAGCTCTGTTGGAGAAAAATTGCAGTTCAATCCAATCACACTTTAAGTGCACCGTACTTCATCTTACATAAAAATAAAACAAGTAAAAACCTCACTGAATTATTTTTAGTTTTAAAGAGATAAATAAAGAGTGCACAGAAAAACATATATTTAACTCACTTATTTAGGAATAGTTGGAAATATATTTGGGCACTGTCATTAACAACCACATTTGAATGAAACCAAAGACACAAAACACAAATTAGTTATAAAGTTACTTTATTTGCTTAGAGAAGGATGTTGGCATTTTGTCATCAAGGTTTGGAGGAATAACAAAGGCTAGAGGCACTGATCATTACTCTATTTTTCTGCCTCTATGTTCAGCTTAGGTTATCTTAAATCAAGCAAGCCCTGTAGTTCAGAGATGCCGTCATATTTTACAGCATATAGCCAAGGTGGCCATAAAAGAATATTTGATTACATTTAAACTGTATGTGCCTTTTTCTTTAACTTTCTGAAAAATGTAGTGAGTAGAGTATGTTTATTTCCAAAGTGTGATTTTAGGCTTCAGCGTAAAATTCCCAACTAACGAATTAGAAGGTTCTTTTTACAAAGACAGGGGGTGCTTCTAGAACAAGCAGCATTGCTTTGTCAAGTGGTGGGAGGGTTTCGGAGGGAAGAGGCCTGAGGTGATTGAGTGGGTCTGAGTAGGCCGATGGATGCCATCTGGAGAAGGTTGGAACCCAGGCTGTATGTTAATGCAAACACCTTCAGCGAAACGGTGGGCTTGGCTGTCTTGGAAATGGTTTGTGATCTAATTTGAGATTGTCGTTTATGATCCCAACATCTAGTTTATTTCATCCTGGCCGATAGCATAAATAGTTGTAACTGGTAGATAGGAAAATCCAGTAGCTAGGATGAGCTACCTAGATACAACGTAGCACATTGGTTTTATTAATCAAATCCAAAGACAGTCCATCATTCTCAGGTTAAAGCTTTGCTTGTGTACTGACTACCTAGCACTGTTGGGAGAAAAACCCCAGCACTATTACTGGCATAGAGCAGCTGTTCAATAAATGTAAATTTCCTTCCCCATTGAAATCAATGAATTCGTGAATTATGGAGAAAATTAGTCCCATAGCTCTGTTCCCATCTGTTACAAAAAAGTGGGTTCTGCAGTCAAATAAGTACAGGGAATTACAGAGTCCTAGGGCCAGGCTCCTTCTTGCAGCTTGAAACTGCCTATTAGCTTGTGCAAGGGGTTCAAAGGAGAGTCTAGGGACCGGTATCAGCTCTTTCTTCCTTAGCTGTGAGACCTTGGGTTATGTACTTAACTTCTCTGTTTTCTTATAGGTGAAATGAAGAGGTCTTCTACCTCATATGATTAATATGTTAATATTCATAAAGCGCTTACAAAAGTGTCTGACACATAATAAGCACTAAATAATATTTATTAAATAATTAAGATCTTTGAAAAATTCTTCAGGAAAAAATTTAACCTAGAGTTTCCCAAACTTTGACCATGGAAACCCCTGCCCCACCTAACTCCATCCCACTCCTTCTTTTTCCTTTCCCAAAATAACTTTCTCTGGGAAAACCATGCTTCAAAACATTTTCTTAGAAAATCTGTGGTAGAGAGAAGTTCATTGAATCCACTTTCTTAACAAAGGATTAAAAAGAAAAGATTTAAAAGGGATCACCAGTGTGCATCTCGATCATAATTCTAAAAGCCTCTGAAATCAAAAGAGACACTTCTAGAATATGCCAAGGGAAAAGAGTTCCTACTTAAGGAAACTCATGTAATGCTGTTGATTCTCATCTTGTGTTTACTGAGGGGAATCATAATAATTACATTTAGCACGTGCTGAGTGCTGTGTATACCAGGCATTCACCTGTGTTTAGACGCTATTTCTAGATCCTAGCAACAATCCGAAGGAGTAAACATTATGGTTCACTCCCTTTTCATAGATACTGAGGTTTAGTGGGTCAAAGTTTCTGTGTTTCTTGCCTAAAGTCACCCAGGTAGAAACTGGTAGAGCCAGAAATACAAACCCAAGAATTCAGAGCCCATGTTGATACCCAGGGGTTCTTAGGCATCTTCAGTGTGCAAATTACTTCTCCCCTCACTGCACCTTCTTCCATCAGGAAGGGACTCAGGGACCCCAAAATTGTCCTTCATGGGGTTTAACTTGTCCATCTGGGACAAAAAGAGACAGGAGCTATTTTCATTCTCAATTATTGACAAAAGTCTGAAACATTAGACAATTAAGCAGAATACATCATTGTGTTCTTCATCTCTTCCCCTCAGAGACTGACATTTTCACACACCCAGTCAATGGAGGAGACAGGACCCTAACTTCCATGTTATTCTTTCTAGTAGAGGGCATCTTACTGCTACTGCCAGAACTTTGAGTTTCAGTGAAATCTGCCTTTGTTGTTCTTTGTAAATGATGACATTTAACAAATGCTACTGGTTGGTTTGCTTTGTTTCACTGTTCATACAGAAATATGTTGCAGAGGTCTCAAACACTGGTGATGTATGCCTGTCTTGTTTCCGCGTGGCCGGCCATGCTGACAGGACACACACGAGCACATGGAGAGACTGAGTGACACCCAGCTCCAGGGACCATGTGTCTTGCTTTACTTTTGCACCATCTGGGCACCACCACTTTCAAGGAAGATTCTAAACGAGGCTTTTTGGAAAAGAACAAAGTAGATTTTTGTAGCTGTTATTGTTGAAAACCAATTCAGTACATACAATGGCTTGAAACTAGTGAAAAATCAACCCAACTGGGAACATTTTCTTTTGTGTGTGGCAAATTCAGCAGATGGACTAACTTTTTAAAAAAAACAGGATGCTCTCAGATCTCAGAGAAAATTGTACCTTCTAGAAGAAAATCTATAATACGTATTTACATATTGAAATACAATCAAGTTTTTTATTTCCAACCTGTTGAGATTAAACATATCCATCTTGGCCATATTATCTCTATGTAAATATCAGTATCATTAAAGAAAACACGGAACTGGACAGAAGTTAAAGCAGTGAAAGCAGATTTTTTTCAGGACGATTGCAAAAGGGGAAAAGAGACCTCGTTACAGAACCAGGCTCAACTCCAAATACAGCAGGGATAAGTGGGGATTTACAGCCAAGGAGCGGAGTGGGGGTCAGTGGGTGGAGAATTACTAACAGGAAACACCAGAGGTAAGGAATATTCTGGCTAAAACCAGCTGAAGACAGGCCTGGGGGGGATGGTGGAGGATGAAGAAATCAATTAGCTATTGATGGGTGATAAGAAAAGAAGGTTGGAAAATTTTTACTAAATTGAATTAGCATGGTTCTTGCTAAAACGAGATTTTACAAAGACGCACACACATGGCCCTAGGAAAAGGTGATGGAGCTCGATTTAAATTTAGTCAAGCAAAGAATATTTGTTAGTATCATTCCTGGGGTTTTGAGTCAGTATTATTCTCTTCAACAGCCATTGCATGTGTGCCTGCATGTAGATACCACACACACAAATCAAACACCCAACATACTTCTACTCTTAAATATTTAGCGAAATCCACGTCAGCTTGAAGAAAGCACCATTGTCCACCGATGGTCAGGAACACAGGTAGCAGCTGACTAGATCAGGCCCTCAAATCATCGCAACCTGAACTTCAGGAAGAAATGTCACTGTGTGTGCTTGCTATTGGGCATATATATAGTCTTTTTTTAGAGACACTTGGTAATAAGTAAAGTTACGAATATGCCACACATCAGACACGTGGTATCAGTACCCTGTTCAAAAAACCTACAAACCAAGGCAAGAAATAGCAGGAGTTTGAACAGCTGGTTCTGGTTCCCTCCTTCCTAAATTCACACCTTTCCTCTCCCCCGGGGGCCTGGATCCTCACTCAGGCCCAGGATGCTCGCTACCATCACACCTCACCACTGGAAAGGTGCTGCCCTCTGGGGACACGCAGGTTTTTCCCCAAGGCTGTTCTGTAGACTGCTAGAGTCAGAATCCTGGAGCAAGCCCGTTGAAAATGAAAATCCTGAGCTCCACCCCAGGCCTATTGAATCTCAGTAACTATAGGGGAGTCCTAGAATCTGGATGCATAATTTACAAACAAAACTTTCAGAACCACAAATATTCACAAAAAATATAAGGGGAAAATGAGATTAAAAACAGAAAGAATGAGGTTTCTAGATAAGATGTCCGTACAATTTATACTTTTAAGGATGAAAAAAGGCACTATTTCTTATAGATATTTCACACCCACCTAATTTTCCCACCTATAATTTTCCCTTATTTCCCTCTGATCCCCTAATTGCAGCCGCTACTTTGTACCTGTTGAAGCAAATGGCGGGGTCTGTGGCACATTTGGCCGGCGCACCAAGTGGCCATCATGGGTGGTACCACGGAGTGCTTCTCCCACGACCGCCGGACGTTAAGAATCGGGGGATCGGGGGCTGCGTCTGAGTATACATGATGTTACCAGCAAACCCTGGGCATGTTTTCCTTGAAAGGGAGGTATAAGTTACCTAGAAGGAGTCAGGGAAAGGGAGACAGGTCACCAATGATGATCTTTTAGGTGTGATCACATTATCCCAAACAGATGCTAAACCAGACAGGATGCCAGGTCAAGGGACAAACCAGGACTGTCACAAGCAAACAGGGGCCTATGGTCACCTTATCTATAGAGCATCCATCTTATGCAATATTAACCAAAGATAAGATCCAGATTGGCTTGGCTGCCATGCTCATGCCGTACTCTAAAAGGTCATTTTCTTTATCTTCCTAAATCACTGTTTTCATCCTTGAGGATCTCCCCTTTCCCTATGGATGGCTCACCACAGCCAGGCCTGCTGATGGTTCAGTAGGGATGGAACAGATTACACTTTCCTTCCTTATGGAAATGGAGGAGATAAATGTTAGAGGGATAAACACACAGGTAAATAAATATAAGTGAACACTGTGATAAGTGCTAAGAGGAAACTAGATGTGATAAAAAATGGAAAGAAGGCTATGAGTGCGCTGGCCGAGGTGGGGAAGGGAAAGGAAACAGAGGCAGCTTGCAGTGTGCCCCCAATCCTCTAAGAGGAAATCATGGTTTAACCAAATAACCCATTGAAAAAACAATAACTTAAGTGACATTTTTCTCGCTGAGGAAGCACCCCCAGAGGACAGAAGCTCTTTCCTACCTACTGGCCGCCACAATACCCTGGGCCGGGTGATCTGCCTGGACTTTGGCCCCTGACACAGAAGGAAGCCTTGTTCGGAGATCAGGCAGGAAGGAAACCAACAGCTATGAAGTGATGTGGCCTAGTAGGCCTAGGTTGTTAGAGAGGAAAGGTCAATACAGGAAAAGTGAGTCGTTTGAATACTGCTCTTCTGCTTACTAGCTGTGTGACCTCAGGCAAATTCTTTAAATTTTACAGTTTCTTCATCCATACAATGAAGGTAATAATAGTTCTTACCTGCTGGGGTTTTGTGAGAATAAAATGAGTGAATGTGGGTTAACTGCATAGAACAATGCCTGGCACATAGCAGGTGCTCAATAAATACTTTTAAAGTATATATTCTACCTATATATTATTTTAAAAGTATTGAAGGGGTTCAAAACATGCCATCCTAAAATATTGCCACTTCTGCATGTGGATTATTTTGAGTGGAAGGCACTTGAGAAACTGTAGATGCAGGAAAGGCTCTCTGCCCTCCTCCTTTCTATCTAAAAGCAGGTCGTAAGATTTCCCATGAAAAATCTGGCCTCCTGACACCAGGAAAAAACATCATCACTGGAGATTGTGAGCTGAACACCCAAATGGATCTGCACAAACAAACCAACGAAAACAACCCTCATCTTCCATTCATTTCCCCCATATATTTCCTGGTCACTATCCCACAATTGGCTGCCCCCAAACAAGTCCCTTTGTCTTGTCCCATCTCCACAATTTGTTGTTGTTTTTGAAAATGATGTGTAATCTTTAGGGCCTAAATCGCTTCTTTGCATCTTCATTTTCCTTATCAAGACCCCTGTGTGCATGTAAGAATATTAAATAAAACTTACATCCTTTTCTCCTGTTAATTTGCCTTATGTTAGTTTAATTTTCAGGCCCAGGCACAAAACCTAAGAGGGTAGAAGTATTTCCTCCCCAAATTTTATGTAACAGCACTCTGTACTAGTTAGTAAATAACCTAATCAGACCACCTTACTTGATTATATTGAATGTGAGAAACACATAACAGGCTCAGACAGTAGAGTAGCACAGAAGCCAAGACACACCTTGGCTTGAGAAAGCAGGGAATAAAAGCCATGAGTAAGCAGAAGCCATAAGGCATGGAAAAGGAAAGTAAGCTCTCAGTAGTGGCAGTGGAGGCAGAGAGAATGAAACCTAAGAGCCAGGTTAGTAAATCCGTGTCAGCATGCCAGCATTAGTGCTTTATTCTGAAAATTGTTCCAGTTCTTCCATGAGCACTTATTATGCTCCTGGATTCCCATCTGTTTATGCCATGCTCAGTGAGTACCCCGTCATGGTGGCCAAGTGGCTGCCAACAGCTCTAGGCTTGCATTCCCACACCTTCACAGCACATAGAAAAGGATAACACCTCTTTCTCTCAACAGACCCTGCCATTGTCCAAAGACTGCTTCACACTGGTTCTGACTGGGACCCTTGCCCACCGCTGAACTAATCACTGTGGCTGGGAGGATGGGGTATTCCAGTTAGCCAGGCATGAGTCACTTGTACATCTCTATGGCTCAGGCTGATATCAATAATTCCCCAACCACGTGGGGATTGAGACGGATGGTAGGATGTCTCCCCCAAAGAGATTAGCCACAAAAACAAAAATCTCTACCGCAGTTGACAGGGCTCAAGAAGACCCGGGCAGAGTTGAAATAAACTTTTCTTGAAATGAAGGGGCATGATCTGCAGTCCTGAGGGGCACAGGGAGCCTCTGAGCTCCTCCCACATAGCTTCTCAGAGACACATAATTCAAGGCAGAAGCTGGACCCATTGACTCTGCAGGTCACCTCCACTCACGTCCACCACCAAAAGCCAGTCCACTCTTTATCGAGGGTGCTGCCTTAGTGGGAAGGGTTTACTTAGAAGCTTTGGCCACAGTGCTTGTGGATAAGTATTATGTAGAAAGAAAGTGGCATTACACCTTAATGTGTATATTTTACACTGGACAAATCTGACCCAGTATTAATTTCCATCATCATTTCTGAAAGTCCTGGGGAAATTTATTTAATGAGGGATCTTATATGATCATCTTAGTAAACCCTCCTTAAACAGCTATAAACTTCCTAGCAGCAAGGGGCATGACTTTTACTGTTCAAGAGGAGATGATGTCTGAGAGCCCCAGGCTCTGAAAAGAAATGCAGCATAAGATCCCTCAAAAAAAAAAAAAAAAAACTTTCCTGTTTTGTGAGTTGAGCTCTTTGCTGTTTAGGAGGGAAGGCATACCAAATTCAAATATATTCAGAGTCAGAAAATTAGAATACAGAATGCCAGGTGGAAACGCTTTCAAAAACTGAAGAAGAAATCAAATAAAGATAGGTTGGAAAATACTTTTTCACAAAACTCCAGGTCACTCTTGTTTCTCCATTAGCGCCAGCCTTGCTAGGGAGCAAGAATCCAGCTTCCTGTTTTTCAAATTCTATGAAGAATCCACCGCTTCAAGCTTTCCCAACCCTTGTTAAGTTTTGAAAGGATAGAAAGTAGCCATAATCATTTATAGACCTACATCCAAATATCAATGTATTGTACTTTAAAACTTGCGTGTCTGGGCTGAAAAAGGTAATGTGATGTTTACCAAGATTTAGGAATCTACTCACTCCATTAATAATACAAGTTGTGCTCTTCATTTCATCTCTATCACCAAATCAGGGACTATGATAATAGAATTTCTAGGGTTTGTGTCCTTTGGGTCACAGAAGCGGAGGTGAAGTATAGATTGTTATCGCCACAGCAAGAATACAAATGATTCTGCGCTCCCAACTAAGAATAGATCTTTAAAAGCCAAGATGAGAAAAAAGAAAAAAATTCATACACCCACACACCTTCAAGATCTTTTCTTATATTCCCAGGCTGGGTTTACTCTTTCTACACACCTTTTGCAAGGTGCCAAATGCTTCAGTTTCAGCCATTACTATTATCTCCCAGCTGCTTTTTTATTTACGAATCCATTTTCTTTCCTTTGTCTAACGGAAGTAACACCCGCGCAGTATCTGCCGCCTTTGGGGCTGTGTCTTTCACGTATGTCTGCCGCAGGGTTTATTTTATCCTGTGTCTCATCAACTTGCTCTAAACTTTCTGTTTTCTTGGGAAGCACCACATCCGTATCTCTGTTCACCTTTCCAGCTTTTCCCGCAGGGAATTAAGAGACGATCACTCAGTCCTGTAAAGTAATTTTGGGAGCTTACAACTATTGCAATGAAAATTCTAGTGATCTTAACTGGGCTTTCAGCTTTCTTAGGAAGACGTAAGCATTCCCTTTCTTTTTTTTTTTGAAAGGGGGAAATATGACTGTTTCTCTTCCAGTCAGCAATGCTTTCTTTGTTGAGTATTTTTCTGTTTTCCAAGAGGAAAAATGTAATTCCCAAACCTTAAACTTATATGGACCATCAAATGCTGAGTCTTGCCATAGGCGTTTTGCTAAAGCCCCTTCCCAACTAAAAATTGGAAAGGGACACGTGAGTGTCTGAAGGGAGTAGGCAGGTGTCTCCACTAAAGAGATCAAAAGATGGATACATGGCAGCCTCGAGAGCATCCTCTGCAGAGCGGCTAGGATGACGTGACAAAGCAAAGTTTAAATATGCTGGAGCTATTCCTGAAAATAATTAAATGTCCCACAAATATGTGCTCGGGAATGCATATGCTGCCAGTGAATAGCTAGATCTGTCCACCAAAGGACAGTAGGGACAGCTACTGTAAGGCAATCGTAGATTTAAAGGTGTAGAGATTGAAAATGACAGTCCCTGTCTGCTTTGGGAAGTAATTCAAAGAAATCTAGGCAGACTTTCCTCATCCATCTTTTTACCCATTTCAAAAGGTTACTTCCTTTTGAAGTGAATTTTCACCTCCTCAGAATTCCTTCTGATGTGCCCTTTCTCTGCCATATCCCCACCACCACTTCCTTCCTCACTACTCCCCCCGCCCCCCCACAAAGTCTTACTTCTACCTCCGAGCTACCTGGTGGATTCATAATACTAATCCTGCTGACCTTTTCTTTCCCATTCCTTGATATGTGAGACTTTTGCCCATAACCTCCTCCTCCTGGGGTCCTTCCATCCTTCTCTCAGTGGCCCCAAGAGATGGTACTTTCTCTCTTTCACTGGTCTTGCCTCTTTGGTGGTTTTCCCACATCCCTTGTTCTCACACAACTCACACCAGACTACTTCCCTCTGAAATCTCAGCCAGGCTATTGGCTTCAACCCCTAAAAGAAAAAAATGCCCATATTTGTATCCAAGCTCACTCTCTCTCCCAGGCTTCAGTCTTTCCCTCTCCCTGCATCCGTGGAAGATGCTTTTAACTCCCGCTTACTCCTAAGCCATTTTCCTCTCTGCACATCCTAACTTCTGGCAATGGCGGCACCCAAATCCACAAAATTATTCCTGTTAAGCTCTTATGGTTCTTGTCCTCTTTCTTTTCTTGATTTGTCTTCACCAAGGTCTTTTTTTCCCCTACATTCAACCTACTGCAGTCATCTTTCAGTTGGCTCCAGTGCCTTCATTCTCTCTCCATCATTTATCTGAGCCAACACACTCTAAAGGCTGGACGTCAAAGAAGACCGAGACGGGATACCTTCTCTGAAGAAGCTTTCAGTCACATTCAGGAGTCAGGCAAACGTCTCCAAGAAAGGTGGACTTGGAAGGAGGTTTGAAATGACACATTTAAGACGGATATGAAGCAAAATGAGAAGAAATGATATACTTAAAGCTTGGAGGCTTTGGGGTACCTGTACAAGTTCTTTATGCCTGGAGTAGAGGGTGCGTCTCAGAACACAGTGGCAGAGGAAGCCAGAGAGCAGGCTGTGTTGTTAGAGTCCCAGGTGGAAGAGTCAGGCATTCAAAAGGCTTTAGGTGAGTGGAGTTTAACAAGGGAACTAGATAAGTGAAAAGGACGGGGCTATGTGGAGATCTAACAAGGGTAGGAAGCCATTAACACCCGCGGCCAGGAGGAGCCAGGGCAAGGGGGAAGGGAGCGATGTTACTGGAACTCAGGGTGAGTGGCAGCTGAATGTAGAAGAACTGCCACCACATCCAGGCAGGAAGCGGCACAGTGAGGAATAAGGAAGGCAACTCCTCTCTTGTCCCCGATCTGCTCTCACCAGTGCTTCTTCTTAGACACAACCAGCCGGAACCTGGAGAGCAAGGAAGCCTGAAGTCTCCCTGAACACACAGCCCCGGGGGGAGGGGGATGCATATGGGTGGGGCGCAAGCATAGGTATTTCTGGGTAGATGATTCTGTGGTTTGGGCATTGTGATTTGTAATGATTGCTGCTTAAAATCTGTACTGGATGCATTTCTTTTCATGTTCTGACACCTTTATCCTATTTAAGAAGAATTGCTAAAACGAATCACACTATGATGAATTTCACCTCAACATAATATTTAAATTTACTTTAAGAACATGTTTTAATTTATGAGATCATTCCCTTAGGACATATGTTCCTGTTCCTTTCGTGTTATATCAATGTATGTTCCTTTACAGTTATATCAATTTTACCAGCAATAGTTTCTAATTTTCCATGCCATTATTTGGCTTAAATTTTATATTTTGGTGTGTTGCAGTAGAAATTCCTGCTAAACACTTTCTTTTCCTGATGTCAGCCCCAAACCATCCACTTTCCTCTATGGCATAAAGTACGTGAAAGTGGGGAGCAAAATCGAAGTGAGAAGAGTTGTCTCATTTGATAAATGGAGTCAATGTGAACAGAATTCGATCTGTTTGACAAATGGGTCTAATTTAACTGGTGCCTGAGTCTGGAGGATTTCTCCACTTGGTAATACCCTTAGTGTTTTCAGGCTTTCTTGCCTCAGTATGTAGAAAAGAATCCAGAAGGTGACTCCTGACCTTTCCGTGGAACTTTCCCCAAGATTTCAATGAATAATGAGATACTGTGTTTTGTCTAACAAATTGACAGATGTGTTAAAATTAGCATGTTGATGTTTCAGAGATTTGCAGGGATAAGGGGGGGGGAGGAGGGTCGGGGGATGGGTCACATACCAAAGGGCTTAGAATGGAGTCAGATTTCTCAACAGCCACCCCCAAAGATAGAAGAGAATGGAAAATTACCTTCAAAATGAATCAGGAATGATTTACAACCTAGAATTCTATTTCCAGTCAAATAACAAGTGTGAGTGTCGGACTAGACATTTTCAGACATGCCAGTTCTCCAAGCAGTGGATTCCCTATGGATCCCTTTTCAGGTTTTTGGAAGAGATGTTGCAACAAAATGAGGAAGTAAAAAAGAGAGAGAGAGAGAGAGCCACAGGAGCATGGGAGAAGGGAGAGGGAGATACAGAAAAGAAGGAAAAGAATTACCATGAAAAGGTTAAAAAAAAACTGTGCAGAAAGCTAAGGGTGCACGCAATCCAGACTGGAAAAAGAGGCATGAACAATCTTGGAGGTATGTCTGCAGGGTTAAAACACTAATAATGATAATAATAATAGGAATTGACTTATGACCTGATATGTCCCATTGTGTGAGAGGTGGCTACTCTTATACAATCGATTTCAGAAAATTAATACAAAGAGAAATTAACCAACTCATATCTGGCTAGAATAACATTGATATAAGGAATACACAAGGACAAAAATATCATAGATTAACATCAGCTAGGAATATAGTTGCAAAATTTTGATAGAACATACAAGTGAATAAATCAAACAAAATATTAAAAATAGCATGACCAATTAACATGTATTCCAGAAAAAAATTTATATGCTTTTTTTCAAATAAATTTATTAATTTATTTTTGGCTGCGTTGCATCTTCATTGCTGCGCGTGGGCTTTCTCTAGTTGCGGCGAGCAGGGGCTCCTCTTCGTTGCGGTGCGCGGGCTTCTCATTGCGGCGGCTTCTCCTGTTGCGGAGCATGGGCTCTAGGTGCGCGGGCTTCAGTAGTTGTGGCTCGCGGGCTTTAGAGAGCAGGCTCAGTAGTTGCGGCGCATGGGCTTAGTTGCTCCGCGGCATGTGGGATCTTCCCGGACGAGGGCTCAAACCCATGTCCCCTGCACTGGCAGGCGGATTCTTAACCACTGCGCCACCAGGGAAGTCCCTTATGTGCTTTTTATTAAGGTAATATAGCCAGTTTAAACGGCAAAGGGAAATGATGGACTTTCTTAATATCATAACTTAGTTTTGTTTATTGGTTTGTTTTAAACGGCTGAGCTGGGGCCCATATACCGTTAATGGGCAAGTCCCACCCCCACCTCCCCACACCAGGACCTTTTTTCATCTGTTTCCATTTGTTTGTACATCTAAGTGTTTTTTGAAGAAACTGGGAGAAGAAAGAAAAAGCTGATGTGAAACGGAGAAGGATGAAGTGACCGTCGTGGTGTAATGTTTGCCCCTTCCCGTCCTTTGGACTAGGCTCGTGCTTCTTTTTATAGCAGAGAGACACAGCCAGGAGAAAAAGACATCTGGTCACAAGAGAAATTCTTTTTTTCAAGGGAGCAATATTTAATTAGGCTTCACTCTAGCCTGGGAGAAAGAGCAATCAGCACACACACACCTGTCTGCGCAAACAGCCTTACGATTTCCCACCCAGCTTCCTCAGCACCAGAGTCTTGGAAGGAAAGCAATGGCCTTCAACAGTGGATCCACATGTCGTTGTCACCGGAAAGTAAGTGTTCTGCTATGACTTAGTAAACTGTCAGTTTCATTTTTTAGGTTCCATGGAGGTTTACAGCTGGGAGTGGTTCAGAAGAGATTCCCTAGCTAATGAAATATTTGAGATGCCTTGGAGAGAGGTTACATTTGGACAGGCAGAGATGGAATGACTTTCTGGAAAAGAGGAAATAATACAAGAAAAGGCACTGAGGGGGATTAGACAGGCTGTCCTTTAAAGAAGGAGTATGGTCTAGCCCAGCTGGAATAAAGATCCGGAGACAAAGGGTCTTTATGGAGATAAAGACCTGGCTGGTAAGGGTTTGAGATCGCCATTCAAGCATGTGCAAATTGTTATGCTGACAATAGATAGTCACTCTTGTTTTACGAGGAAGGAAATTACATAAAAGAGTGTAGCCGAAAAGTACTAATACTAAAGGCTGTTTCATAATCCAAGTGAAAAGAAATGAAGAGAGACCCGTAAGGATGCTGAATGTGGGAAGAGAAGGGGCAGTTGTGATGCCATTATCAGGACCATTTAAGTCGGGAGGAGATGGATGGAGATCCTGGTGAGTCATAAATGGGAAGAGGTCTAGCAGGCATGTGGGACATGAACCTGCAGGTGAGGGGAAAGAGGGGGAGGCAGACCGGTAGAGACGGAGGCTGGGGAGTTATTGATCCACACGTGGGGTTTTCTGCAGCTCAGTGCCAGGAGCCCTTCTCAGACCCAGGCTGATACTTCATTTCTGCTCTGTGGCGTCACCAAGCTCTTGGCCTCAGTTCCTCAGTCCTCCGGCAGAGAACACACTTTCTTCCACACACGTTTTCTTTCCCCCTCATACGGTCTATCCCCACTCTGTAGCCTACTGAGGAGTAGAACCCAGTCCCCACACATACTCGCTTCTTTCCTCTGGGCTCTGGTTTTAAGATTTTCTTTCTAATTTTTGCAGGGAAGCAGACAGCCAACTGGGACTCAAAGTTCTCTGGGTTCTTACAGTGGGGATCCCTGGTCTATAGTTTCTGACATCCTCTGAAAAGGTCAACAGGACGCTTCCATGAGCCCTCAGCTCCACCCCTCCTTTCCTGAGTTTTGGCTTACGATACCCTCTTCCTCCCAGCGGCCCCAGTAAAGGCTGGAACCCCTCATTTTGGCCTCCAGGTGAAACCTGGGCTGCAGGTGTTGGCAACTGGAAACTCTCCAGACTATATCTCCTGTCTAAGAACTGGTGTCCTCCTGTAGAAAGCGGCCCCCCACTCCCACACCAGCCTCACCCATCATGGCCTTTCCCACAGAAGCAAGCGGCCTCTTCCAGTAAGAGTCTACACATTTTATTTCTGAATCCCCCAAATTTCCAAAGTGAGAACTTCTCATTGTAGAACACAGAATTGCTGGAATTAAAACCACTTTCTTTACTCAAAATCCTGCTGTAGAATAGCTATACCCTGCAACCTAACTCAGAAAACAGAGCTGTGTTTCAGTATTTCCCCCTGTGAAATTATTGTTGGGCTACTATTCCTGCTACTAAGGTAAAGAAATAGCCACAGTGCTATAGAGAATTCAGATACAGTTCTTTTCCGTCTTTACAGGATGAAGGCCTAAGATGAACCACATCTATCTACAAAATCTCTTAAACATGGTGTTCGTCTGTGGTTCTCCCAATGACAACCACACCATTTCCTGAACATTCACAGTGCTAACTCAGTGCAGATTCTTCAGACTTTAGAAAAATGTGGATGGGTGGAAGAAAACAAAAGTAGCCAGAATTTTTTGTGTTTTTGCTATTTTTTCTCTCCACTCACATACTGTATTGCTTTAAACTGGTCTATTACACTGTATCTTGAGATACTAAGCATAAAAAGTTTCCTTAGATATATTCATTCATATCTGTGACATTTCATCTGTTTCCAGTACAACACGTGGGTAAGTAAGATGCAGTGACTGTCAAGACTAATAGGTTTGTCTTCTGCTAAAATGAATAATTTAATAGGCTCCCTTATGAAGGGTGAATTATAAAGCAGGTATTTATGCAGGGATGCACATTTTGTGTGTTTTCTTCAACATTTAAACTCATTGGATATGCTGGGCTTGTACTTTGTAGGAAAGTTTTAAAGGTTGTCAGAAATGAGAGGTGAAGGGAAGTTGAGGTTTTATCAACACCCTGGCATTATGGACACGAGGCTGAAACACACAAGGCATCTGAGTCTAAATGAACTGAGAATTGGCCGTGGAGTTAATCCAAAGTTAATCCAAGGACCTTCTGCATGTGTGATTTGGGCACTCACAGACCTGAGTCTTGATGTGCAGGCCTGTAAAACTGGACCCCACCCAGAGGGTCATTTTGAGTCTCAAATGAAATAATGAAAAAGACAGACTTTTTTGTAACCTGTAACATACTGTGGAAAAGTAAGGTCATTCTACCATGGGGTCAGGATTTCACTTTGGTTCTCTTACCTCTGAATACACAAGCAGGCGTGGTTCTCTGGGTCCCTGATTGACAGCAATGCCAAATAGGCAAGTCACGATGTAGAGGTTCAGCTATTTTGCAATCATCCATGGAATTAAAAAGAAATACTACAGTGTGGGGTGACACCCAGATGGTGCCTGCAGCACCCAGGCACTCCCTTCCCCATCTACTGTGAGTGTAGCAGCTGGCAGCTCACAGCTGAGTCCTCTCCAGGAATTGCCCACATCAGCAGGAGACTGGCTTCCCTAGAGCAGCCTGCTTCTAAAGATCGCCGGTGTGCCCGCGTAAAGGCCCCGCCCCTTGCCTCCTCTGGGGATAACCTGGAAGAGTCTTTCAGTTGGAGGACTCTGTGGGGTCAGTGGCGGCCCGTTTTGCAGGGGCATCATCACAATTCATACTCTCCCCGTCCCCTTCCCCTCCATCCCCTTGTGAGGACTGTTCCCAGGTGCACTGCCTAAAAAAGACTCCTGCTTGTAAATCTCCATCTCAGGAACTGGTGTCTTTTCAAAGCTCTCCACGTAATTCGGATATCCATCAGGGCTGGAAAGGGAAGTTTAACCTTTCCAAGCCCCAGTTTGTTCATCTGACAATTGGAATAATAACTCCTTTAGAGAGTTTTGTTAGGAGAGATTTATAATGTGATAACACAATAGCCACAACATTGTAGATGCTCAGTGACTGTTGGTTGTGGTTTTCTTTGTAGCCAATCCCGCAGAACAAAGTTTACAATCCTGTGTGATTGGGCCTGCCTTAGGTAGGTGTGCTCTAATTAGATCTCCAGACAAAGACAATAATATTTAATTCTAGAAAGGTGTAAGAGTAATTTATTTGGGTATCAGATACCAAACAAGAGTTAGTGAGAAGGCTATTGCATGAACTGAAGGAAACACGATGTTTGCTATAGAGAGATTTTTGTAAGGAAAGAACTCATACCCACCAAGTTTATTGTTGAATATTGTTTGAAAAAATGATGACTAAAGTTTATAGCTGACATGAGAGCATAATATATTTGGTGCGTGTTGGCTCAAGTCTCAGGGATAATTAAAAGATCAAAAAGAGTAACTAGGAAGGTAAAGTAGAAACTTTGGGGAGAACTCGTATTTGCTCTTCGTGTAATTTTAAAAATTGCCATTATTTTATAGGAAATGGTGACCAGCTTTTCTCATCTAGAAGAGGAGAAAACTATCTAAATCTCTTGGATTTCATTTGGGAGGTGGGAGTTGTGTGGAAAGGCACACAACTCTTAAAATTTTTCATTTTCCTGCTTAGGTACTTTTTAAAAAAGGGTCAAGGTACCCTTACCTTCTGTACAAAAAGATACTCATCACAAGAATCTGTTGAATTATCCAAAGAAAAGTCATTTCTGCATCTTAAGTAGGATTGGATGGGACAGGATACTGTCAGGATTAATAAAGAATAATCATGCAACTCGTCCCCCAGTAATCCAGATTGGTTTAAGAGCTTTAAGTTGCTTAATTCAGAATTTTTTCCCCTCAAGAATTTATAAATGATTATCAGACTTTGATCAGAGCAAAACTCAGCTATAAGAACTAGGTTGTTTGCACTAAGGTTTGTCACTAATTTAAAAAGAAAATCAGATAAACTAGCTAATTTTCATATGATTTCCCACTTGTATTTACCAGTTGTAACTCAGTCTCCTAGATCTTTGCAACTCGTAGCAACAAAATAAGATCACAGTTAATATCTTTTGTAACTCTTTTTAAAAATTTAAAATACTTCAGATATATAGGTAAGTATATAGACAGGCTGATTTAATGAAGGCTTTTATACATGACACCTTATTTTATAAATTCTTGATAATTTTACCACATTTATCTCAGATTATTTTAAGCAATAAAATATTATGAGGTATTTGAAAACCCTCTCTACATCCCACTATAATCCCATTCTGTCTTCCCTTCTATTATCCTGGATTTGCATTTATCATTACAGTAATTATTTTTACAATTTTCATATATATATGCAAATAATGATTGAAAAATATAGTATTTTTTCATATAAATATCACATTTCAACATGCTTTTTCTGGTTAAATATTAAGTTTTTAAGATTTATCTAAAGTGAGATGTGTAAATTTAATTCATTCGTTTACCCGCTATACAGTATTTCTTTATATGATAGATAACAATGTATTCATCCACAGTCCTGTCTTTGATAAGCTAGTAGCTATTTCTAATTTTTCTCTATTATAAAGATCTACTGTGCCCTGGATGAGGGCTTCTCTGTGGTCTATACCAAAAGTGAAACAGTTGGGTCCCAGGGCCACAAACACCTTCAGTTTCACTCAGTATTTCTAATTTGCTCTTGACAGTGGTTTATAATGTTGCATTCTCTCCAGTGCTGTACAAGAATTCCAGTTCCTCACAATCTGATCCTCACTTAGTATTACAGATTTTTAAACTCTGCTAATCTGGTGATAATAAAATTCTCCTTCCTTCCCTTCTGACTATCAGTGCTAAAGGTTCTTTCCTATGTGAGTGAATTGTAGGGTCCTGAAATTTTCACATTTTGAGTGTACCTCATAACAGAAGTAAAAGTCAAGGGGCTTCCCTGGTGGCGCAGTGGTTGAGAGTCCGCCTGCCGATGCAGGGGATGCGGGTTCGTGCCCTGGTCCGGGAGGATCCCACATGCTGCGCGCGGAGCTGCTGGGCCTGTTAGCTATGGCCGCTGGGCCTGCGCGTCCGGAGCCTGTGCTCCGCAGCGGGAGAGGCCACAGCGGCGAGAGGCCTGCGTAGCGCAAAAAAAAAACAAAAAACAAACAAACAAAAAAAAGTCAAGTCCCCTTTCTTTTAAATTCCATCATGAACTCCATTTTTTTTTTCTTTTTGTCAATTGTAGTTTAATTTCTAACTAGTACAGATTTGCCAGATACAATGAGTTCAAACCTTAGTTCCATCAATTATTAGTTGTGTTACCTTGGGCGGGTCACCTCAACTTCTCTTTGCCACATTTTCTTTGATTATAAAGTGTAACCTTCGTAATCTTTGTGGTCCCTCTGCCTTAACATCCTATGTGTCATGATTTTCCACACTGGTGGTATTCTCTTGTACATTTTGTTTCCAGTTTTATTGCAATATAATTGGCTAAAACATTGTGTTACTTTAACCCATACATCATAATGATTTGATATATGTAGATATTGCAAAAAGATCACCACAATAAGTTAACAGCCATCACCTCACATAGTTACGTTTTTTTTCTCCCTGTGTTAGGAACTTCCATGATCTACTCTCTCAGCAACTCCATAATTACTTTAAATGGATGAGTGGCTTGGATTCCAGGTTTCCAAAGATAGATGCTCAAATCCCAGTGCATTAGCCTGAAAGGTTTCCTCTCCTCACTAATGTGTGGACACAGACACAGGGGCTCTGAGGGAGGAAAATGGTGCCTGGAACCCTTGAGCTAAGTAATGTCTGGGAAGTGCTCCATCATTCTGAACTCAGCAGTGGGAACAATATCCCGGGAGCATGTGATTTGAAGGAGGAGCTTGGAATCCTGCTGCTCAACCTTAGACTTCTACTTTATAATCCAGGACTCTTCCTTGAAGACAGAGCAGCACATTATCAGTGAGAAGATGGAAAGCATCATGGTTGCAGGTGCCTACTTTATCATTAAAGTAGGTTCACAGTCTAGTTTTCGTCACATACTCCGTATGTTACCAAAACTCTTTGAGATTTAGTTTCTTAGTCAGTATAATATATTTACTATTAAAACAATGTTTATTTTAGTCTGGCAATAATACTTACTTCATAGGCTTATTGAAATGTTTAAACAAAAGGTGTTTAAACCCCTTGGCATAGATTCAAACATGTCATAGTACTTACTATTACCTCTATTTATAGTATATATTATTTAATTACTGTTGACGTGTTTCTTTTACTCACTACACGGGGAGTGCCTTAAATACAGAACATTTGTCCTGCTCTACTGTCCCTTCGGGGTCAAGTTTAAAGACCATACATAGTAGACACTCAGAAATGTTTTGCATTAATAATCAAGGTGGCACTTTAGGAATATTAATCTAGTGGAGTCACATGATAGATCCGAAAGTAGAAAGCCTAAGAGATTGGCTAAGACAGTGGCCCCCAACATTTTTGGCACCAGCGACCAGTTCCGTGGAAGACAATTTTTCTACTGACTGGGGGAGGAGGGGGCCGGGGAGGATGGTTTCAGGATGATTCAAGCACATTACATTTATTGTGCAGTTTATTTCTATTATTATTACATTGTAATATATAATGAAATAATTATACAAGTCACCATAATGCTGACAGGAGGTGGAGCTCAGGCGGTAATGTGAGCGACAGGGAGTGGCTGTAAATACAGATGAAGCTTCGCTCGCCCGCTGCTCACCTTCTGCTGTGAAGCCCAGTTCCTAATGGGGACCAGGTTGGGGACCCCTGGGCTACAAAATCTTTACAATACGAGGAAATTTAATGGGAATGTGTGATCAGAAATGACGATAAGGATAAATAGGGGTTAAAGACTTAACCTTGGTCTCTGAGGGAGCCAGTTTCTGTCTAAAGGGTGCCGTGTTTTCCTGGTAGAGCCCTGGATTTGGTCTTTGCTCAAAAGCCGCTTTACTTTGAGAATTTTTTCCTGGGTGAGAATGGGGATGAGGACAGTTTACTTTTGAACACAAAAGTCCTGGTTTCTTTATGTTTCCCCTAAATTCAGGTTGAAATTTAACAGCACTTTTCAAAGCTCCTTTCTCTCTTTGCATATGTTATCATATGTAGATAAAAGAAACTAGCTAGATCTTTGAACATTCTGTCTGGAAATCTCCTTATCTGGATCCACAGGTTCATTAGATACATGTTCTATTTTCCACATTCTGCAGGTGACAGTTTTTCTTTTCTTTTCCCTACGACGTAATACAGGTCATCGTTTCTCCAGCATTTTCCTCACTGTCCTTCAAGTCCTCCCAACTGTCTCCTGAGGCACTTCCAGCTTCCACCTGCTACCTGGTCCCAACACTGATACTACATGTTTTAGTATTTGGTTATGGCTGCATCCTGCCTGGTAACAAATTCTGTTCCAGATAGGCTGCAAGTACACCAAGAGATAGACTATGGGAACTGCCAGCCTCTTAAAGTCCAGACCCAGAAACCTTGCAACATCACTCGGATCAAGCTTCCCCAGATAGAAGGGGTTTCCATAGCTGCCACCTCTCTATGGGAGTGGTGTCAAATAAATGGGAGACATCTTTAATCTATCACAGATGGGGAAGGATGAAGGGGGAGCAGGTTTGAAGATGAAAGTTCAATTCAGCGTCTGAAATTGAGAGAGACAAGTTAATATTTCAAATAGATGCAGGAACATGGATGGACCTAGAGATTATTATAATAAGTGAAGGCAGACAGAAAAAGACAAATATTACATGATATCAATTATATGTGGAATCTAAAAAATGCACTTATTTACAAAACAGAAGCAGATGCACAGACATAGAAAACAAACTTATGGTTACCAAAGGGGAAGGAGGGGAGGGCTAAATTGGGAGATTGGGATTGACATATACACACTACTGTATATAAAATAGATAAACAACAAGGATTTACTGTATAGCACAGGGAACTATATTCACTGTCTTGTAATAAACAATAATGGAAAAAATGTTTTAAAGGATATGGGTATATACGTATATGTAATGTATAACTGAATCACTTTGCTGTACACCTGAATCTAACCCAATATTGTAAATTGACTATACTTTAATTAAAAAAAAATTTCAAATAGACACTTGGATATGACTGTGGACCCCCAAACAGAGCTCTGAGCTTGGTTGATAAATCTGGGAGCTATGAAAATGAAGAGTATTACCCCCAAAGAGAGTGTGAAGCAAGAAGAGGAGAAGGCTCAACGCTAACGACCGAGAAACTCCAGGTGAGGCAGTTCACGATATAGGAGAGGGAGACTGCGCCGAAGGACAGGAAGGAAACCAGGCCAGTGTGGAGTTTACAGAAAGAAGCCAGAGAAGAGAACAAGTGAAGAAAGCAAGAGTGCTCAAAGGATGTGTGTGCTCTTCCTCATCAGGCACCCCTCCAGCTCCACTGAATGGACCACATTCTAGAACAAAAAACAACAACATACTCTCCTACTGGGTTAAAATTACCAGCAGGGTTTCAGCCAGACTCTGAAATTTGCTTTTGTGCAAGTCAGAAAATATTTAAATAATGTGAATTTCCAAGGGGAGAAAATTTAAAAACCGAATAAACTTGACAGCCATGACACTTAGAGGCCGAGCAGAATATATTCGTAATAGGAACGATATGAGGTCCAAGAGAAAAAGAGCATAAAACCAACAGCGTGTCTGCAAACTGTCCCTGTACACAAGAATCAGACATTTTGCCATTTCACCCACTTTTTTTGTTTGTTTGTTTGGTTGGGTTTTTTTGCGGTACGCGGGCCTCTCACTGTCGTGGCCTCTCCCGTTGCGGAGTACAGGCTCCGGACGTGCAGGCTCAGCAGCCATGGCTCACGGGCCCAGCCACTCTGCGGCATGTGGGATCTTCCCAGACCGGGGCACGAACCCGTGTCACCTGCATCGGCAGGCGGACTCTCAACCACTGCGCCACCAGGGAAGCCCACCCACTTGTTTTTAAGGAGAAGGACAGTCTTCTGGGAAAATTAAGAAGATATGGTATATCTTCTCACTAAGTATAGATCATGTAAGAATGCTGTTGACAAGTAGAAATTTCCTTTCTACTTCACGAAAGTGATTTTTGTAAACGATGGCCACCTGGTTGGTATTGCAGGACAAGTACAAGCTGGCTTGCACTTATTAGAAGTGAACACTGCAATTTGTTTAAAATATTCTTCCATCCTAGGACAACTTATTCATCCTCAGACCAGCTCTTGTCCACTCGGGATGTCAGGATTTCACGTCACCTCCTCCCTGGTCTCCTCTCTTTCAATGGACACAAAGCACCAAACATAAAACAAGAACATCTACAGTCTTTGCCCTTTAAGAGGCCCTGGAACCCTCTCTATGGATGGTTGCAGGCTATGGAAGGAAATTATAATACACGACATGAACTGTTTCATCAACGTCCTTGGGGGCGTGAGGGTTCATCTCTTGTGGGGAGGTAACCATAAAGCCACTTTTATATGGATATTTCCAAATTCCCGAAGCTCTGGAGAAAATGCCATCAACATAAAATCCTCCATGTTTAATATAAAAAGCCAACCCAAAACTTTGCTGTCATACCTGTCAGCGCAGGTGTCACTTCCTTCAGGTTGGTTGTCTCTGAAATATCCTAAGAAGGATTGTAAAGTCCTGAGAGCAATTAAGTATAAAAATGCAGAGGAAATGGCTAAAAGTATTCAGAGAGAGGTGAAATGTAAAAGATTCTAGGAAGGTGCTGGGAAACTGCACAAGTTTTTCCACAAGCTTGATTTGAATTTTGGAAAAATCTTCTAGCTGCCCAGAGTTTATGCAAATCCAAGTTCTGAATGTTTTTGAAGTCTACCCTATTAATTGTAATATATAATGGAAAAAACTAATTATCTTGGAACTGTGCAGCTGCATGCAACCTTCAGATTAATATCAGAGTTCAAAGACAGAAGCAGATGTGTAAAGCAGAAGTGATGCCAGATATGTACTTTGGAGCATTCGGAAATATTTGGTTTGATGAAAGAGTCTTATTCAATAATAATTTTCCATCTCTCAACCATGGCGATGGGATTAATATATATCAGTCTGTCAAATAGGTTGCTGTTTTCCATCGTATTTGTTATTTTTCCATTTGGGGCTTAATAGACAGGAAATTGCAGCTTTTTCGGAGCTTGTGTAGATTTTGTAAATCCCAAGTGGAAGATACTCAGAAAAACAAATCCAAATAAGGTACCTCTGCTATTGTCAATTGAGATTTATTATTCTCCTTTTAGCAGAACTGAGAATCACGCTACACAATTCAATTTGCTGGAATTTGTCTGCTAATTTTTCAGCTAAATAGCTGAGATTTGGACACAAATTTTTAAGACAGCAAATGTTTGTTGGCATCGTGCTTTAAGCAACTTTTCTAAATGCCTTGGGAAGCCAGCCCAGATTTGGGGGGCTTGGAAAAGCCCAAAGTCAAAGATGCTGAATAACCACAGTGACTCTGAAAGAGGCCTAGCTTTTTGACACTGGCTTATCTTTACTGAAATCCAGCCTTTGATCAGAAGAGTATAAAACTATTTCACTTGGAAATGACTTAGTTAAAACTGTCCACAGCAAAGATGACTGGAAGAAAATACAGCAAAATGTAAAGAGTTGTCATGTGTGGGTGGGAGGACTATGTGTGTCTTTCGATTCTTCTTCCAATTTTTCTTCCTTTTTCTAAATTTTCTGCAATGGGAATGGAATGGTGTTTAATGGAGATAAAACTAAGTATTTTTAAATGTTCTAATTAAAGGTTACCTCACATCTAACAGGTTGCCAGCTCCTTTATAAAGTGAACACATTAGCTTAATAAGTGGCTAGAATTTATAAGTGAATTTTTAAATTCTCTAGTCCTCCTGGAAATGTATATTTATTGATAGAGAACAGGGAAACCTACGTCCCCTGACCTCCAGTATTTGTGGAGTATGAGCTTTCTCTATTTTCATATACCAATCAATAATATTATTTTTTTTCTTTATCTTACAACCTGAAAACATGGTACAGAGTTAGTGACTTGTTTCCCTTAACAAGAATCAACCATCACTACGTCTTGGCAGATTAAGATACCAAATTGTAGGGTAATGAATTATGAAGGGTTAGATCCAGGACAGTCATCAGGGGAGAGGCAAGGCTGATCTTCCTGGACTCAGTCTAATCCAGATGTCACCACCATAGAATGAGCCAGTGGAGGAGACACGAGAGAAGATACAAACTCTAGTCTGGAAAAGCAGCGTCCACTATCAATAGCAGAAGTGAGGGAAAGGAGAACGGATCCTCAGTAACTCTGCAACCAAAAGCCGAAATAATGGGCCAACTTCTGGACTTTCTCCCTGGTACAAAGGACGGTGTGACTGCAGAGGCTCAGTGCCTGTATCTGCTGCCACTGCGTCAACAAGTGCTGAGAAAACAATGCCTGGTCGTTGATCCATCTGCCATATTTGGAAGCCCCTCCTCTATGCTGTGCTAAATGTTTCACATTCCTTATCTCATTTAGGACTCACAGCTCTACAGCAGGTGCTGTAATCCTGCTTTTCCAGGGAAACCTGAAGCTCAGGGTGGTAAACAAACTTCTCAAGATCACACACCTAGGAAATGGCAGAGCTGGAGTCTGAACCCAAGTTTGTATAACTTCAAAGCCAGTTCCCTTCAGTGTTATGATGCATTTCTCCTAACATCAGTTTCACATAGTGACATGTCTGACTCTCAGCAACTTCATAACATCATCACGTGGGTTCTCACAGCAGCACTGTGATGTAGGCGAAGGTATCACTTCTCTCCTAGACATAAAACACAATGAGCAGAGGGATAGAGTGCCTCGTTCAAGGCCACAAACCTAGAAACAGCAGAAATGGGGCACCAGCCTAAGATTCTGGTCTTTTCTTTTCCTTTTAGTCCATAACGCATAGTCTGCGATTTCTCATTTCACCAGTAAAATGTCTTTGTGTAGCAGTGAAAGCCATACGTTTTCTACCAACTGAACAGGAAGAATAACAACCCAGGCAGAACATAGGATGTTAATAATCTTGCCAGGACTTGGGATTAACCTCTCCCTCTAAAAGAGACAAAATATACAAACTCTGACTAGCATAATGAGTTAGATTTGCATCTTATCCTGAGTATGGATTTCATTAGTTACTTCATCTATGGCTTTTCTATGAAAATCTGGAGCCTGTATTTTATGAGCAACAAAGTCCTGTTAGATGCCTGTGATGAATTCCTTTTTAGCTTTAAATACCACCATCGGGATGACAGAAGTCCTATTCAATGATTAACTGCAACCTATTTTCTACATGTTTGAACCCAAGTACTTTTTAATTGGATGCTCTCTCCTTCAGACCTGCTTTGAAGTTCTCCATTGACCAGTTATTGCCACAATAAGGCTGGAAAACAACCCCTCCAGAAACAGGGTGGCTTATAGCAACATGCTGTTATTCTCAGGCTCTGAAATCTGCAGATTGGCTGTGGCTCTGTGGCTCCAGGGTGGGCTCGGCTGGGCAGCTCTGCTTTCGACTGTGGCTTGGCTGATCTGGGTACCAGGTCAGTCTCCAAGGGTTAGGTTCAGATCTATACCGTGTAGGTTTACTCTGGAGACAAGGCTAGAGGGGCAGCTGATCCTGAAATTCAGAAGGCCCTCCAGAGAGCAGTTAAGCCATGTCTGAATGTGTCAAATGTTACCAGGATGGGTCTGTAAGGATTCCTGGGAGGCTTGGGTTTTGAAATATAAAAATGCCTATAGGGCTTTCCTGGTGGCGCAGTGGTTGAGAGTCCGCCTGCCGATGCAGGGGACACGGGTTCGTGCCCCGGTCTGGGAAGATCCCACATGCCGCGGAGCGGCTGGGCCCGTGAGCCATGGCCGCTGAGCCTGCGCGTCCGGAGCCTGTGCTCCGCAACGGGAGAGGCCACAACAGTGAGAGAGGCCCACATACCGCGGGAAAAAAAAAAAAAAAAAAGCCTGTAATAGTGCCTTGACCACATCATCCTTTTGATGGGGGCAGTTGGGGAGATGCAATATCCCCACAGCCATAAAGTGCCCCTCCACTATCTCCAAGCTACAGCACACTTTTGGACTATGGGATGGAATAGCTACATAACACAGAGCTAAACAACAAATAGGTTCGGGTGATAAAGTATAATATACATGGTTACATCAAACCTAGAGCTGAACCTAGGCTTATGACAAATATCAAAACAGCAAGTGAGGGCTTCCCTGGTGGCGCAGTGGTTGAGAGTCCACCTGCCGATGCGGGGACACGGGTTCGTGCCCCGGTCTGGGAAGATCCCACACGCCGCGGAGCGGCTGGGCCCGTGAGCCATAGCCGCTGAGCCTGCGCGTCCGGAGCCTGTGCTCCGCAGCGGGAGAGGCCGCAACGGTGAGAGACCCGCGTACCGCAAAACAAACAAACAAACAAACAAACGAAACACAGTAAGTGAAAAGGACTACACTCTCCTTTTTTGCCCTAAAATTTTAATTTCCGGGGAAGGAGTCATGAGCATCTGAGGCATCCATAGACAGAAAAATTTAATGAATAAAATATTGTCAACTTGGTTCCCTATTTCCAAACTGATTAGAATGGCAGAGACAAAAATGATTGTTAGTGATTTTTTCCCCCACATTGCAATACCCTGCTGTGATTATGTTTTATTTTGCATAATGAAAGGATAGCACCTACTCAAGTGGCCTAAGTTTACACTTGCATGTTTCAAATATCGGCATTCATAATTTATGGTCAGCTGATTTATACTACTTCATTTGAGTAGACAGAAAATGCTTCTCATTAAAAATAAATTCCTAACACATGAAAATTTTATCTTTTATTTTTCCATGTTGAGTTTTTCATAGTCATTGGATAAATGTTGCTGCAAAATCTAATTTTAAATTCTGATACATTTTTATGTCCTTATATTAAATTCTGAACACATATCCTATGTCTGGGAATGCTATGACATAAAAAGCTGAAACACAAAGTGAAGCTATTGCAGATGTCTAACAAGAGAACACGGACATACAAATACCCTTGTAAATCTCAGTAAATTATAATTCAGTTTTGCTCCAGATTTAAAAACCTTGCTTGTTGGTTTGAGTGGGGGTATACTTGCCCCACTTAGCACTGTCCACTTCCCATGAAAAGCAATCCTGTTATCTATCTTCTTTGACCCCTTTGGATGCACAGCTGTGGTGGAGCCACTATTCCAATTTTGTGCCCTGAGACAATGCTTCCTTCTGCACTTTCTCAGTTTATCCCACATACACCATGGACATGCAACCCAAGGCTTTACAACATCCCCTGGCTTCCAGGAAGATATAGACTGACCTGGGTTTAGCCATCCCAGGAAGGTTCTGGTTTGCTGGGAGGGGATTCTAAGAGTCGGGACATCATCACAGATACTGGCCAAGCAGAGCTGTTGGCTTTAATTGTCACTTTCAATCAGATCACCTTTAATTTTATGTGTCTTTATATGAGAGTTCCATATACCAACTCATTTGAAAACAAGGTTCTCCCTTTCTTAAGTTCCTTATAAGCACTGTCTTATAACCAGCTCAGAAAATAGGAGGCAATAACAACATTCTCTGATGTGCTTTTCATTGAGTCCTAGGAAAGCTTACTTTCCACATCTATCTGTATATAAATATGCAGATAGGGTGCTCAGTGACCTGCTAGCAGTCACTCAGTTTGTGTCCTTCTTGAGTCAAAATTTTTAACTGCAGAAATTTTGTAAGAGGCAAACTGGTGATTGAGGAGATCACATCATTTCATCTATTAGTGTCTGCCCATAAGCTCACCCTGCAATCTTCCATGCACTTTTGATAAGCACCAAGAGAACAGCATTGCCACCAATGCTGATGGGTATCTCACAGGTATAGGGAAAGATTCTGCAAATGCCTTTTCTTCCTATTTACACCTTTATGAGCCTTTATACAATTTTAGTAGGCATTTATTTGTATACGTTTATGGTGTCCAAGAACATGCTTAATCATTGTTCTTTAATATTCTCTGTAAAAGGAAAGCCTCCTCTGTTGTAGCACACAGAGGAAAGTGATAAGTAAAAGTACCTTCTATCCCTGGAGACCTTGATGTCTCAAAGAGCTTTTATGTTGATTAATTCACGTAATATTCACAAACACTTTGGCATGAATATACTACTACTAAAGCAAAGGACATTGTGAAAAGTACTGGTTTTAAAGCAGATGACTCCAAGAATCACCTGTTCTCTCTTTTAACCATCAGCTGGTTAGTTATCTTCATCACAGGCCAGCCTGGTTCCAACTGCCCGACTGTGAGGTTAGCCATGGGGTCTCTGACCATTTGTCTTTTGTTCTTCTTGAGAAGATTTTTTTTTTTAAGGCAGATAAAGGCTTGTTTTTTATTGAATGAGTGGTCTATCTAATTGCCAAGGCCACTATGTACAGAGAAGAGAGGGAGAACTTTATTTCTTGGTCTCTTCCTCCTTGGACAGAGTCTTGATGATTTCTTCCTTCTTGGCCTGGAGCCGGTCTTCATGGTCCTTGCGGGCTTCCTTGGTCTTAGACCCGCGGGCCTCAGCCTAGTCCACCAGAAGCTTCTCACAAGCCTTGTGTGCCTTCAGCTTGTGGATATGTTCCATGAGAATCCACTTGTTTTTGAACACGTTACCCTTCACTTTCAGGTAAAGGCTGTGATACCTGTGCTGGTCAATCTTCTTAGATTCACGGTATCTTCTGAGCAGCCGGCAGCCAGGTTAACTTTTAGGGCATTAGAGCACTGGCAGTACCCTTTTGCTTACCTATGTCCATATGCCTGCCCTTCCTGTGGGCCAAGATGCTTTTCCGGCATCAGGCCTGGGAATGGACCATCACAGGCTTCCCGATGATGAGCCCATCTTTGATCAGTTTCCGGATCTGCTGGCGGGAGTTGGCATTGGTGATTTCCTTAGTCTCATGGGGTCCAACCAGACCTTCTTTTTGCCACAGAGGAGGACACTGGAGGCAAGCCTCTTCTGAAGCCTGAGCATACTCATGGCTGCAGCCGCAGTGGTGAAAGGCGAGAAGATTTTAGATAAGTTGGGAATCAAATAAAATGCCATTTCTTTTACTAATTGTCCTTCATGTAAGTTGAAGTTGCCATAACTGAATTGGCTGAATCTCTAAATCCCCCTGTGACCTTTTATCTGCTCTTTAAAGTTGGTTCTGTAGTTTAGTTTTTAAAGAGGTATTATCAGTTATTGAGCCCTTACCGCTCACCCTTGAGGTCTCAGCTTAAGTATCACTTTCCCACAAAACATTCCCAAACTATCCTGCCTACGTTTGGTCACCTGGTAATATGCACACGCAGAGCACTGCAAATTTCTTTTAATCTATATCCTGCAGCTTTAATGACCTATTTCTTTCTTCTTTAATAAACTGTAACTACCAGGACGGTGGAGAATGCCTCGTTCACTAGCCCCAGCCTCAGGCCTAATGTAACAGCCAGTGCATGCAGATCCAATATAAATTTGGATAAATGTGAATAAATGCAGGGCAGCACGGTAGCCACTGAGGATGCCAAGCTCTAGAAGCACCTCAGGGAGTTCATTGTCTAGTCAGGCATGCAGGATGGATGAATATAAACACAAACAATACGAAGATAAAATAAGGAATAATCAAATGCTTTTTTAAAAAAGCTATAATTTCAGTGAGGTTTACACGGATTTAGGGGAGCGAGGATTGTGGCTCGGGGTGACAAAGCAATGAAGGGATGAAGCAACTTAGCTCCATGGAGAGGGAGTCACCTTGGCCATGGTGAGTCATGCATAATGGACTCTAGGGACACATCTGTACCTTTTCATTTTATTCCACAGGATACGTAATATCCTATTCTCTCTCTCATTCTCTTTTTAAAATTCTTTTTTAACCAGCTGTAGTAATTCCAAAAGCAAACCCTTTGGGAACATTTAACGTTTAACATGATGATATGTAGAGGTAAAAAATGAGAAGGGAAGGAGTCCATTTTTGTAACTGTGAACAAGGCATAAGAAGGACAATGGTAACTGCATAGGGGAGGAAAATCTTCCTTCTGCCCTCTTAGGTTCTGTGGCTGGGCCTAAGAATTAAACTGGCATAAGATAGATTAACAGGAAAAAGCCTACAGGTGTTATTTAATACAGCCCACCCTTAAACAAAGCAGGTCTGAACTGCACAGCTCCAACTATATGAGGATTTTTTTCTTTATTTCCTACTCTTTTTTTAAACATCTTTATTGGAGTATAATTGCTTTACAATGATGTGTTAGTTTCTGCTTTATAACAAATTGAATCAGCTACACATATACATATGTCCCCATATCTCTTCCCTCTTGCATCTCCCTCCCTCCCACCCTCCCTATCCCACCCCTCTAGGTGGTCACAAAGCACTGAACTGATCTCCCTGTGCTACGCGGCTGCTTCCCACTAGCTATTTATTTTATGTTTGGTAGTGTATATATGTCCATGCCATTCTCTCACTTTGTCACAGCTTACCCTTCCCACTCCCCATATCCTCAAGTCCATTCTCTAGTAGGTCTGCATCTTTATTCGCATCTTGCCCCTAGGTTCTTCATGACCTTTTTTTTTAAGATTCCATGTATATGTGTTAGCATATGGTATTTGTTTTTCTCTTTCTGACTTACTTCACTCTGTATGACAGTCTCTAGGTCCATCCACCTCACTACATATAACCCAGCTTCATTCCTTTTTATGGCTGAGTAATATTCCATTGTATATATGTGCCACATCTTCTTTATCCATTCATCTGTTGAGGGACACTTAGGTTGCTTCCATGTCCTGGCTATTGTAAATAGAGCTGCAGTGAACATTGTGGTACATGACTCTTTTTGAATTATGGTTTTCTCAGGGTATATGCCCAGTAGTGGGATTGCTGGGTCATATGGTAGTTCTATTTTTAGTTGTTTAAGGAACCTCCATACTGGCTGTATCAATTTACATTCCCACCAACAGTGCGAGAGGGTTCCTTTTTCTCCATACCCTCTCCAGCATTTATTGTTTGTAGATTTTTTGATGATGGCCATTCTGACTGGTGTGAGGTGATGCCTCATTGCAGTTTTGTTTGCATTTCTCTAATGATTAATGATGTTGAGCATTCTTTCATGTGTCTGTTGGCAATGTGTATATCTTCTTTGGAGAAATGTCTATTTAGGTGTTCTGCCCGTTTTTGGACTGGGTTGTTTGTGTTTTAGATATTGAGCTGCATGAGCTGCTTGTAAATTTTGGAGATTAATCCTTGTCCGTTGCTTCATTTGAAAATATTTTCTCCCATTCTGAGGGTTGTCTTTTCATCTTGTTTATGGTTTCCTTTGCTGTGCAAAAGCCTTTAATTTTCATTAGGCCTCATTTGTTTATTTTTGTTTTTATTTCCATTTTTCTAGGAGGTAGGTCAAAAAGGATCTTGCTGTGATTTATGTCATAGAGTGTTCTGCCTATGTTTTCCTCTAAGAGTTTGATGGTGTCTGGCCTACATTTACGTCTTTAATCCATTTTGAGTTTATTTTTGTGCATGGTGTTAAGGAGTGCTCTAATTTCATTCTTTTACATGTAGCTGTCCAGTTTTCCCAGCACCACTTATTGAAGAGGCTGTCTTTTCTCCACTGTATATTCTTGCCTCCTTTATCAAAGATAAGATGACCATATGTGCGTGGGTTTATCTCTGGGCTTTCTCTCCTGTTCCATTTATCTATATTTCTGTTTTTGTGCCAGTACCATACTGTCTTGATTACTGTAGCTTTGTAGTATAGACTGAAGTCTGGGAGCCTGATTCCTCCAGCTCCATTTTTCTTTCTCAAGATTGATTTGGCTATTTGGGGTCTTTTGTGTTTCCATACAAATTGTGAAATTTTTTGTTCTAGTTCTGTGAAAAATGACAGTGGTTGTTTGATAGGGATCGCATTGAATCTATAGATTGCTTTGGGTAGTAGAGCCATTTTCACAATGTTGATTCTTCCAATCCAAGAACATGGTATATCTCTCCATCTATTTGTATTATCTTTAATTTCTTTCATCAGTGTCTTATAATTTTTTGCATACAGGTCTTTTGTCTCATTAGGTAGGTTTATTCCTAGGTATTTTATTCTTTTTTTTCAATGGTAAATGGGAGTGTTTCCTTAATTTCTCTTTCAGATTTTCATCAGTAGCATATAGGAATTCCAGAGATTTCTGTGCATTAATCTTGTATCCTGCAACTTTACCAAATTCATTGATTAGCTCTAGTAGTTTTCTGGTAGCATCTTTAGGATTCTCTATGTATAGTATCATGTCATCTACAAACAGTGACAGCTTTACTTCTTCTTTTCTGATTTGAATTCCTTTTATTTCCTTTTCTTCTCTGATTGCTGTGGCTAAAACTTCCAAAACTATGTTGAATAATAGTGATGAGAGTAGGCAACCTTGTCTTGTTCTTGATGTTAGTGGAAATGGATTCAGTTTTTCACCACTGAGGACGATGTTGGCTGTGGGTTTGTCATATATGGCCTTTATTATGTTGAGGAAAGTTCCCTCTATGCCTACTTTCTGGAGGGTTTTTATCATAAATAGGTGCTGAATTTTGTCAAAAGCTTTCTCTGCATCTACTGAGATGATCATATGGCTCCGAAACCCGAGCCTCAGCTCCCAGCCCCGCCCACCCCGGCGGGTGAGCAGACAAGCCTCTCGGGCTGGTGAGTGCTGGTCGGCACTGATCCTCTGTGCGGGAATCTCTGCGCTTTGCCCTCCACACCCCTGTTGCTGTGCTCTCCTCCACGGCTCCAAAGCTTCCCCCCTCCGCCACCCGCAGTCTCCACCCACGAAGGGGCTTCCTAGTGTGTGGAAACTTTCCTCCTTCACAGCTCCCTCCTGCTGGTGCAGGTCCCGTCCCTATCCTTTTGTCTCTGTTTTTTCTTTTTTCTTTTCCCTACCCAGGTGCGTGGGGGGTTTCTTGCCTTTTGGGAGGTCTGAGGTCTTCTGCCAGCGTTCAGTAGCTGTTCTGTAGGAGCTTTTCCACGTGTAGATGTATTTCTGATGTATCTGTGGGGAGGAAGGTGATCTCTGCCTCCTACTCGTCCGCCATCTTGAAGCTCCTTGAGGAGTTTTTTCAATAGTAGATATGACTACAGGTCCTGCCGGTGGTTGGATCTGCAGATGTGGAACTGCTGATATGGAGGGTGGACTGTAAGTTTTTTTTGTTTTTTGGTTTTTTTCGTTCTTTTTTTTTTGGCTGAGCCGCACAATCTGAGGCATGTGGGCTCTTAGTTCCCTGGCCGGGGATTGAACCCATGCCCCCTGAAATGGGAGCAAGGAGTCCTAACCACTGGCCCACCAGGGAATTCAGGTGGACTGTAAGTTATCAGAGGACTTGGAACTGTATGGAGGGCAGCACCCCTAACCCCTGTGTTGTTCAAGGGTCAGCTGTATTTTTATGTGCATACTGAGTCTTCATAAGGACAATGAAGATCTGAAGAAGCAGGTAGGACCAAGAGCTTATACACATTTTAAACAAAGAAAGAATACATTTGTAAAGTGACAAGACAAAGAGGCTTGAGCTGGGCAGTGGATTGTGGGATAGTGACCAGGAAATATATGAGGGAAACGAATGGAAGATCAGTGTTGTTTAGGTTGGTTTGTTTGGGGATGACTCCCAGTCTCTAGTGATAAGAAAGTTCTTCTCTTCCTGGTACCGGAGGGCCCATTTCTCACGGGAAATCTTATGAGCTGTTTTTAGGGAGAAAGGAGGAGGGCAGAGAGCCCTTCCTGCGTCTGCCGTTTCTCAATTGCCTTTGGCTCAAAATAATCAATATACCAAAGCGTTTTGGTGTGGCATATTCTGAACCCCTTCGATGGGAAGGAAGAAACGAGGACAAGACCATGAGGACCTGATGCCGGATTAGATGGAGAAGGCAAAGAGAGGGAAGTGTCTTAGAGAACGCCCAGAATTTGAAGAGATGTGAAGAATAGCAGGGAATGGGGGTGGTGGGGGGTTGGCGGGGAAGGTTGGATACTTTGTTTGAAGTCAGCAGCACGGCCCAGCTAGGAGAAACAGCGTGCATACCATGTGATCTTGAAGCTCTGTTTGGCTGGAGGACAACAGCATAGAGATGGTTTGCCAGCCTGGAGAACTTAGAGAGTCTTTAATTGGAGAAGAAAAATATTAATGTACTGGCTTTGCTTGTCAATCTAAAAGACAATAATGAAAATAGTTCTCTCATGGAGACCCAAGAAGTGATACTGATCTTTCTGGTTCAAAATTTGCACACACCATCAGTGACTTCTAATCTTCATAAAAAATCAGAAATATGAATATAGCTTAATACTTTGACCTTATTCATTACTGCCAACTTCAGATGTTAAAGGCAAAAATCCAATGATAAACATGATGAATGTTTAAACCAAGCAGATCACCAAGGCCAGTGTAATGACAGAATACACACACAAGTTCCATGCCATCATTTACTGTAAAGGATGGATTACTTATAAGGAGTGAACGTTTGTAGCATGAACTACTCTGCACGAAAGAAACACTGGCTTTGGTTTCTAGAACTGAAGATCTAAGTGTGCAGAAAGTACACCAGAATAACTGCAGTGTCAGGACTGTAAAAAGAGTTCTGCAGCTTTTCCCAAAGGTGTTGCCTTCGAGTCATCTGGGATGCAGTGTTGTAGTTGTTGCGTGGGTTTGTACTTGGATAGGTTACGGATTCTTCAAGAAATTAACAGATAGTCAGCAACTACAGGGCCAGCTATTAAATTACACCAATTTTTATTGCTGAAAAGTTGACCCTTCTGTGAATATGCCAGAAGCAATGATGAGACTGCAGGTCAAAAACCGGTCTGTCAAGTCCTACCTCATGAGGCTCCCATCAGACTTTTGCATATTCTCTGCAGCCTACCCTCATCCAACACAGGAAGCCCTCCTGACACTTGATGGTAGGTGTTGGGAGCCATATTGAGAAAGCCAAGAGTGTGACCAGATGGTAGCTCTTTCTTGGACTTCTTCCAAGATTTAGTTTTTTCTATGAAGCTGAGGGAATTGGGCAAGTCTGCCAAGCACATGGCCTTTTTTGTCCTTTCATTATATGAGGAAGCCCTGGCTAGTCTTTTGGCAGCTGGGAATTTGGCAGGCTGGCAATCTTGGCAATGCCATGTAGCTCACAGACTCAGGGGCCCTTCAGATTACAAAGCAATTCTTGCAGTTTGCAAAATTCCTAGATGAAAGGGGGAAAGAAAAAAAAAAAAAGAAATCATCTATCTCACGCACCTAAAGACATTCTGGAAATGTGACCAGCTATGCCAAAATTGAGAGAGAGAAAGACTGTATTTAACAAACCTTTCCAATAGAAGCCTTATTTTGAAAGTTTTTAATGCATAAATTATGATTGGGCATTACAGAATGCCATCTGTGTATTGATTTCCATACATTTCCCAGAATCAGCTCAGGCTCCAGGCATTTCATAGTGAGGGTACACACTTGTGATTTTGTAATTATTATTAGTTCCATATTTTAAGGAAAGGATAACAAGGGCACCAGAGGGTTACATGCTTCCACCCTCCAATCTTTAACTTTTTTTTAAGAAAAACAGCTGTATTGAGATACAACTCATATGCCATATAACTCACCCATTTAAAATGTACAATCATGGTTTTTACTATATTAAATTATTAATTTAGTTAAACTGTAGTAAGATATATGTAACATAATTTGCCATTTTGACTCTTTATAAATGCACAATTCAGTGCCATTAATTACATTCACAGTGTTGTACAAACATCATCATTATCCATTTCCAAAACATTTTCATCACCCTGAATGGAAACTCTGTAACCAGCAAGCAAAACCTCCCCATCCGTGCCTCCGTACACACAAGCCTCTGGTAACCTATAATCTACTTTCTATATTTATGAATTTGACTATTCTAGATATTTAATATAAATGGAATTATGCAATATTTTCCCCTTTCTTTATGGCTTATTTCACTTAGCATAATGTTCTTCTGACTCATACATATTGTAGCATGTGCCAAGACTTCATTCCTTTTCATGGCTAAGTAATATTTCATTGCATGTATCTATCACATTTGTTTATCCATTCATCTGGTGATGGACACTTGGGGTCTTTCAACTTTTTGGCTATTGTGTTCAACTGACTTTTGTCAGTTGGATGACATTTCAATGGGGATTATGTGTCCCAGGTGCACTTAAGAATCAGTAGCACATACATTTCGAATATCTTTCAACTATAAATGCTCTAAAGACAGGCATCCCCTGATGGGCCTTCCAGTGTCCAGCACCGATGAAGATTGGTTGGAATGAATTGCATCTATATAAAATAAAGGGAAGATCGCTGAACATTTTTCTTAATATAATCTATTTGGAAAAAGGTAATGTGGTTCCCTTAAGCATAAATCATGCCTGATTAAATCAAAGAGACTTCTTGGAGGTGATACGTATTTATGTCGGAAAACAGACACAGAGAATATGGTTTGTTTAAACTTTCAAATTGTCTTGGAGAAAGTTTTACAGCAAGGCTATTAGGTTTTAAGGAAATCACCATAGAATTAGAAATAGGAGCCAACCGTTCAACTGTTATAGAAAACTGACATTTAATTTGATGAATATTTATTACAGGCTTAGTTAGGAACTATGGAAAACACAAAATAAGACATACTCTGCCAAATCCACGACCCAGCAGGAAAGGAAGTAAAAAGAATAAAATAAAATGTGTATGGCATAAAGGGTCACACTTGTATAAAAAAATGTAAACAATGGAATTCCTTAGAGAATCAGATCTAAGATCAGTCCTATTTTAAACATATTTTACATAAAGTGGTGGAGACCATATATGAGGAAATCCCCGGGTTTACATATGCCAATAAATTCTTCCGGGAAGGAAAGCCACAGATGAATTCATGCTTCGTTAATGAACAATAACAAGAAAAAATGACTAATACGGTCCAACTGAGCATTGAATAATAATAATATAATACAAATCCATCCTAAAAAAATGGATTTTAACTTATCAATGATGTTCCATCAAATGTGACCCAGAATAAGTGACTAAATGTTTTCCCCACACCAAAATTATTATATTGAACCCACATGATTTTAAAAAATGGCATAAGGCAATAATAGGAAGGTTATTCAGGAACAAGCCAGAAAACATCTCCTAACCTAATCATAGTCTTGGAACAGTCATACCTAGTCCTGGAATTAGATGTTCAAAATTATCGAATTATAGAATATATATAATCCTGCAGTTTCAAAAGGTCCATTTCATTGAAAACATCAACTTTATAAGATAATACAAATCTCACTACTAAAAGCACCAGAAATGTGTTTTTTATGGAAAAGCAACCCCTCGATTCACATTTTATGCAAGACATGAACAATACTGTGGTATGAAATATTAAAATATTTTGGTTAAAATTATGTTTAAAAAATGGATTTGAAAACTCAGAAAAAACACATCAAAATTAACAGAATGATCAGAAACAGCTGTTCAGCTTTTAGCAAATGTTATTTTCACTGTCAGCGGTTTCCAATGTATTTCCAGGTGGTAAAGTCTGAGTTACCTAATTATAGAAATAGTATAAAATAATATAAAAACATCGTTAAACTAAAAGAGTTTAAGACGTGTCAGAATACTCAACAAATGCCAAACTTTAAAAGTTTATGCTGCATAATAGTCAGTGATCTAAATTAACCATGGGGCTTGTTACACGCCAAGCTCTCCCTTTTTTTTCTGCTCACAAACACAAATTTAATAGACCTATTTGTAATGGGTAGAATATAATTGACCTGGAAAAGATCCAGAGATGACAAGTAAAATGATCAGAGTTGTGGTGAGGGATGTCAGGGAAGACAAATGAAAAAGTTTAGAATTGCAGTTGGAAAGGCAAAGACTAAGTGAGACTATTTTTGATGTTAAAAATTGCAAAAGGTGAAGATAGGGGAGGACATCAGCTAGTTCATCAGATCCTGGGATATTAGAGCAAGAAGGAAAGCTCTTCAGTCTTTAGGGAGGAAAGTTTAAGGTTAATATCAGGGTTATAACCCTTCACAGTGCAATGTGAGCTAGTGTTACAGTCTAACTGTGAAGAGAAAAGAAAATGATTTAAGTCAACTCAAAACTTAAAAGTTCTAATGTAAGAGGACAATTAGTAGATGGTAGGATTTTCCTAACCTTTATAGCAGATGACTGTGTAGTCAAACATATCCATCTTCCAGAAACACATCTCTGCTGAGCAGGATATAAACAATAACATAATCTGCTCTTTTGATTTTTTTTTTTTTTTTTGCCGTACGCGGGCCTCTCATTGTTGTGGCCTCTCCCGCTGCAGAGCACAGGCTCTGGACGCGCAGGCTCAGCGGCCATGGCTCACAGACCCAGCTGCTCCGCGGCATGTAGGATCCTCCCGGACCAGGGCACGAACCCGTGTCCCCTGCATTGGCAGGCGGACTCCCAACCACTGCGCCACCAGGGAAGACTTACTCTTTTGATTCTTAAACTCTTACGTTTAAGACAAGTTTTAGAGATGAGATCAGAGTGTGCTGTAATGAGAAATTAAGCAGAATCTATATTCTAAAAGGGTAGGGACTTTCTCTCTGAGAGCCTAGCTCCATGCCTGACAGTAGATTTTGAGCTACTGTGCAGAAAGCTAATACACGACATTCTCCTTATTCATTCACTCCAAGAGGTCAAGAAATCTACACATTTTAGAAAAACAATGGGGAGAAGATCTGAAACCACACAGATTCTGAAAATATAAATATATATGTGACATCACCACACTCAAAGTTGCTAGAAAAGAAAGTAATATTTTCAAGGGTTTTTTTTTTTTCTGGAAAACTATTAATGAATCTTACAATTTACATTTATTGTTAAAGAATTTATTGTTACAGTCATAATATTTATCTAATATTTCACAACTTTGCTTGCACGTGAAATGAGTTGGACTGTAAATCTAGCCTTTTCTCAGTTCTTCTTTTTTTCAAAATTAAAGCAAATCCAAGTTGAAGAGATGTGGTCTCAGTCAAAATAGGCTAATGTGTCTTTGTCTTTGGCAAAACAGATACTAGCTCATATATAATCTGGATCAGGAGTCACCTGGTTTCATGAAAGTTCCAATAATTGCATCTAAAAAACAGGGGAAATAAGCCAGGATTTTATCAGGACAATAAACAAATTATATCAGTAAAATGAGGATAATTATTTACTTTATCAGGGTCACCTCTAATCCTAAAATATTCCAGCTGGAGCTAGAAGGATAAACAGACGTCTCCAGTAATTTAGTGATAAAATAATGGTTGACTTAATTCAATTCAGAAACTATTGCCCTTTATCTGCTTAGGAACAGATGCACTAGGTGCTTCCAATTATGAAACTAGGATCAGAATTCACTCTCCCTCCAGTAAGAAAATTTAAAAGTAAAATCAGTGTCTCTCTTCTCTAGGTGCAGATATCTCTAGGTACTTTTTCTGGAAATAATGC
This sequence comes from Delphinapterus leucas, assembly GCF_059928025.1. Lineage (NCBI taxonomy): Eukaryota > Metazoa > Chordata > Mammalia > Artiodactyla > Monodontidae > Delphinapterus > Delphinapterus leucas. The sequence continues at coordinate 14,678,553 of NC_143130.1, read as the reverse complement.
ATTGGTGAAAAATGCTAAATATGCTTCAGTTGAAGTGCTGTATCAGAGAGCACCACCTCAAGATCCATTATTCAACAGTTTAACACCCGGATCATGTGGGAGCACCGTCTGCTCACTGGCCAATTGCTGGAAGCTTCCAGAAATCTACAATGACACAGGAAAAGAGCTCCATTTTTTTCCCCACAGAAATACAGTAGTTGATACATAAATGCTATGTCATCTGGAGAATTCTGTAAGGGAGCTAGGGACCGAGCTTAGGCTGCATAATAGGAGGACAAAAATCTTGATGAAAAAAAAGAAAAATAATCTTGAGGAAAATTTATTAAAGTCAAATCACCAAATTTCTGGAAGGTGGACCAGATGTCTAGAATTGAGTGTCTCTGTATGACTTGTGAGATTCTTTCCTTTTTCATCTGGATGGCCTGGCAGTGGGCGGACCAACATGTGTCTTAAATTGCACCTGCTCCTGAGAACACTCCTTATGTAAAGTTAAACTTTCCTATTTTCTCCTACAAATGATTTAACTATGTAAACTGGCTTGACTTCACCAACAAATTGTGGCTTTCATTAAGTTGTTTTAACTGCCTGTTTTTAACCCTACACAAAACCCACCATTTGATGGGCCTGAATTTTCACCTTCTGAATAGGCAAGTTGATTAAGCCAGTGCTTCTCAAAATTAAATTCTGATTCAGTGGGTCTGGTGTGGGCCTTGAAGGTTTGAATTTCTGACAAGCTCCCCAAACAGGCTGATGCTGGTGGTCTGAGGATCACACTTAGGATAGCAGAGTTAAGCAATTATTATTATTTAACCCATCAGTGATAACACTTGGGTGTATTCTGAAGATACTCTGACAGTGCCATTGAAATTCTACATTTTTATGTTCTGAAAATTGCCACATTTTCACTCAGGAACTGATTCTAAGTCTGCCTGGATCCTTCAGCATGGATTTCCTATCTTGAATTCACAAAATCAGACCACACTTTCTAAGGACCATGTATAAACCAAATAAGGTCACCCAAATATAGAGAAGTGCCTTTGAGTTAACACAAATCACTTTTTCTTTCAAGAAACTTTGCATATAAAGAGTGAAAGTTGTTTTCTACTTTCAAAAACTTCTTATCAAATGGAGAGAGAGTGAACCTTTGGAAAGGTGAAAAGATTTACCTTGGGTTTCTACAGATGAAGGGTTTCATTACTTTATCTGTGGAGTGTTGAGCTGCCTGGACTTTGAAATGAAATATCTACTGTTGCAAAAATTGATCTCAACTATTTCAGTTGTTCACAGGTAAGTTTCTAGCTGGAAAAGTTTGTGAAATGCTGCCTAGCTGGTTCGGGACATTGCCACAGGCTGTGGAAGGATTCAGGCAAACCCTTTAGAAGCATAAATAATGGTATAAAACATAATACATAATAGAATGTATTAACAAAGTAGGTTGAAAACATAAATAATTGAATAAATTAAACAAGTTGCTAAGCTAAAGTAAATTGTAGATTTCTCATGAAAAGATATTAATACATATTAGTTGAAATTCTAATCAAATAACAAATTTTAAGTAGAAAAACATGTAGGAAATAAAGGAAGATTGAAGAAACATAGGTGAGCATCAATCTCTGCAGAGATTCAAGTGGATTAAATATTGAAATCTCCAATCTTCTCTCACACTTAAATCCCCAAATTTTATGGTTATGATTTCTCTTACATTAAAATTCCAAAATTCTTAGTGTATAGACTACAGGAAGACAGAAATTGATAAACAGACAAAGTGAAAATAGTGGAAGCAATTAAATACACGTTACACTGGTTTCATAGGCTCTATTCAAAATTGAAAACCAATGTATTAAATGCAGATATTAAACGATCTGATTTTATTTAGGATAAAGTATTTCTATAAGTAGAAAAGCATTAATTTGTACCATTTAATAGCATAGTTATTTTTATTTTATTGAATTGGTTTATCAATTTGGAAGGCAAATAATGTGATGTATTTGTTTTGTTCATATCAATCAATATAGGTGAATGGATTCAATGAGTGATGGTGGCAAATAATATTCAGTAGTACAGAGATTTTAAAGTTGGAAAATATATACCAACATTCTCCACAACAACTTAAGAACTAGATTTTAAAGTTAAAATAAATATGGCTAGAGAATCTGCTCTCTGAACATAATGATACTGCTAATAGTATAATAGGTAGAGGAATAATAAGAGAAAAGTTATAATTTGGACAATAATAGAAAGAAAAGGTTAAAGATGGTAACAGACAGGATGGAGATAATCCCGAAGAGAGTACTAACTCATTACAAGCACACACACAACACCTTGGGTTTCATAACCCAAGGAAATACTTCTTTCTATTTAGATTTGGCAACAAGTGTACAAAGGAAGTGCCCTTAACACAGTGCATCCTTAAAAGGGTCCCTTCCACTGTAAAAACTGAAGCGGTAGCTATATTACGTAACAGGTTATGGGCAATGTTGTGCTTCATACTTTAAGATGTGTTTCTCCAAATGTTCACAGAACTTATTTTTGGTTGTTTTGGGCTTGGCTGATGGTTTAACTCAGGAAAAGATTTCCTTTGTTATGCCAAGATTCCATTTAGTGGAAATTTAGGATTATTCTTAATGCTGTGGCTACTGGGAAGAAGAGAATTTGTTTAATAATGATTTTGCTAACATTAAAAAGTTTTCAAAGCTCAACTGTGAAATTCAGCAAGACACGGGAAATATTTGCAGGGGACTCTGCATTAAATAATCACCTTGAAATACTTTTTTTATTCTTTTCAACCAGGTGGTGTTATCAACTATGGCCGCTCTTCTCCTCAGGGCCACTGACCCTGGCAACCATCTCTAACCTGATGTAGGGTTGCTTAGGTTAACAGGGCAACTACTCCTGACTCCTCTGGAGGGCTTCCTACTCTTTGGTCCTCTTCCAGGATCACATCTGTTTTAAAGAAACCACACTAAAATGACTTTACCGTGGCACGATTTCAATATTCCTAAGCTAATAAAGGCAACTTCTTGTTGATTCCCCTTGCTTGTCTATCTCATATCCTCTCCTTTATTCCTTCGTCGGCCTCTTCTATACCCCAAATATCTTTCTGCCTCTGCTTCTCTTATTTCAGTATCATAAAATTGACACAATTTAATGAAAAGCTTTCCCCACATTTTATCTACACTGAGGGTAGATGAAGCAAGACAGGCGCCTACAGAAGCATGCGCGTGACTCTTTAGGAACATATTTTTATTCCTGTTCTCCTTTCTTTCAACTTTTAGCTTCTAAAAAGTTTTAAGTGGTCACACACAAATGATTTCTCATTGAGGCCACCCTCTGGTTAATTATTTATTACTTTTTTTTATTGGACTATAGTTGATTTACAATAATTTTTTTTTTTTTTTTTTTTTGCGGTACGCGGGCCTCTCACCGCCGTGGCCTCTCCCGTCGCGGAGCACAGGCTCCGGACGCGCAGGCTCAGCGGCCATGGCTCACGGGCCCAGCCACTCCGCGGCATGCGGGATGCTCCCGGACAGGGGCACGAACCCGCGTCCCCTGCATCGGCAGGCGGACTCCCAACCACTGCGCCACCAGGGAAGCCCTACAATAATTATTTATTACTCTTGAAAGGATTTAATGAGTGCTGTGTTCCTGGCACAGTACCAGGAGCTGTAGGCATAGACATTGGGACCACACAGCCCTTGCCCTCAAGAGACTCACAGAATGATAGAGAAGACCAATATTTTCCCAACAAGTACCTGATGACTAGTATTAAAATGGAAAAGGGATAGAATTCTTCATTTGTGAAATTGTCCACTCATATATGAGATGTCCATTCATTCATTCATTTATTCATATATAGTGAATAGGAAAAATAAGGTCTCTGTCCTTGGGAGCTGGGAGCTGAAAAAGACTGCCCACACGTGCCTGCATGCCTGTGAACGCACATGCGTGTGCACACATACACGCGTGCACAGAACCTATACAGATACTGACTTGAGTTTTATTTTTAAAGGTCATGTTTGATTTTGCCATTGCACATGCAGTAGATAAGATTTGTGAATGCTGCTCCATGCTCTGTTGTGACTGTGTTCCTGACATCAAGCTCAATGTAAGCTCTGTATTTCCAATTTAAAATACTTTCCTGGTGAGGATTTTACTGACTACAGCTCTACCTGCAGCTGATCATCCAGGCAGGCAGGATACTCTTTGGAAAAAGTGTCCTGCAGTGTCAGCTATGCCCGGCGGGACACCAAAACTTGGCATTTAGCTATGTTTATGGAAACCCATGATCATGTTTGGTATAGGGATGTAGGCACAATATAGGCAAAAAGAAATCTCTGTGTGTGAGAGTTGTCAACAGAAATGGCTTGATGAGCTAACATGGTAAAGAAAATGTGTCAATATTTTCTCACGTTGATAAGCAGCTACTATTTTTTATTACTTTTTTTAAAATTTTGTATTTATTTTTGGCTGTGTTGGGTCTTCATTGCTGTGCACAGACTTTCTCTAGTTGCGGCAAGCGGGGGTTACTCTTCGTTACGGTGTGCGGGCTTCTCATTGCGGTGGCTTCTCTTGTTGCAGAGCACAGGCTCTAGGCGCACGGGCCTCAGTAGTTGTGTCACACGGGCTTCAGTAGTTGTGGCTCGCGGGCTCTACAGCGCAGGCTCAGTAGTTGTGGCACACGGGCTTAGTTGCTCCACAGCATGTGGGATCTTCCCGGACCAGGGCTCGAACCCGTGCCCCCTGCATTGGCAGGCAGATTCTTAACCAGTGCCCACCAGGGAAGTCCTGATAAATAGCTACTTTTGACTCCTGTCAAATTTACAGATTTCTTAGCTGTTTGGAATAAGTGAATCATTGATAGGGAATAAAAAATAAGCCTGGAAAGAGTTCATGTTCTCCTTGAACAAGGTAAGAAGGAGCCTTCAAAACTCACTTGTAGAACTAGGAAAAGCTCAACCCTTCTGAAAATGAGTTGCAAATGTCTTAGAAAAGGGTGTGTATGCTAATTTCCTGTTTCCATGGAGTAACAAAAGGAAGAGAAAAAAGGGAGGGTCTTATCAAGATAATAGGAGTGAAAAGAAGAAGAAATTTGAATCACAGGGACTAGAAAATAAAAAGAGAGTACCCAGTCAAAATTCCAGCAAGTTACTTTGTGGAAAGCAACAAACTGATTCTACGGTTTATACGGAAGGCCACAGAATAGCCAACACAATACTTAAGAAGAAGAACAAAATCAGAGGACTGCCACTACCCAATTTCAAGACTTACCATAAAGCTAGAGTAATCAAGGCAGTGCAGAATTGACAAAAGAATATGGACAAATAGATCAACGCAACAGATAGTGGGCCCAGAAACAGACTGACACAAATATAGTCAACTGAGCTTTCACAATGGAACAAAGGCAATTCAATGGAGAAAGAATAGTCTTTTCAACAAATGGCGCTGGAACAACCGGGCATCCACATGCAAAAAAAAAAAAAAGCAAAAAAGAAAACAAAACAAAGAAAACTAGACACAGACTTCATACCTTTCACAAAAATTAACTCAAAATGAATCATAGACATAAATGTAAAATGCAAAACTATAAAACTGGAAGAAAACATATGGGATAATCTAGGTGGTCTTGGGTTTAGTGATGACTTTTTAGATACAGCACCAAACCAAAAAATTGATTAAGTAGGACTTCATTAGAATTAAACACTTCTACCCTGGGAAAGACACTGTTAAGAGAATGGGAAGACAAGCCATAGAGTTGGAGAAAATATTTGAAATGCACATATCCAATAAGGACTTGTATCCAAAATATACAAAGAGGGTTTCCCTGGTGGTGCAGTGGTTGAGAGTCCGCCTGCCGATGCAGGGGACACGGGTTTGTGCCCTGGTCCGGGAAAATCCCACATGCCATGGAGCGGCTGGGCCCGTGAGCCATGGCCGCTGAGCCTGCATGTCTGGAGCCTGTGCTCCACAACGGGAGAGGCAGCAACAGTGAGAGGCCCGCGTACCACAAAACAAAACAAAACAAAACAAAAAACTATATATATATATATATATATATACAAAGAACTCTCACAAGTCCACAATAGAACCTTACCAAAGAAGATATACAGATGGAAATAAGCATATGAAAAGATGCTCAACATCATATTCATAAGGGCACTGTGAATTAAAACAACATTGAGAGACCACCACAAACCTATTAGAATGGTCAAAATCCAAAACACTGACAATGTCAAATACTTGTAAGAATATTAAGCAACAGGAACTTGCATTCATTGCTGGCGGGAATACAAAATGGTACAGCCTGTTTGGAAGACAATCTAGCAGGAGGGGGGGGTATCCTCTAATTTCTACTCAATTCTCTAATTTCTACTAAATTTTTCTGCAAACCTAAAACTACTCTAAAATATACAGTGTATAAATTTGTTTTAAAGAGATATTCCTGAAACAAAAGTCACATAAAAATACCAAAAAAGTAAAAAGAAAAACAGAAGCAAAAGCCTACCCTTTAGAAGAAATCATAGGACAAGACACTGAAAGTGAAGTAAAACTGCCAGTAGAATTTAAATGTTTTTCAATGGGTCTATGCTTTTTAAATGTAGAAACAGAAACAGCAAACCCAAGATAAAAATATCAGGGGGAGTCAATCTCACATTGCTTTCATAGCCAAATCCCATCAGGACCTCAAAATTACATGGCTATTCTCAGTATCCCAAAAATTCATTTGTCTGTTTTGGCATATGCAATATTCGTATTCAACTCTAGTTGATATTATAGTAATTAACAGTCTAGGAGATGGGCCAACCTAATTTAATTAAATTTTCTCAGGGAATCATCATCATACATTAATATTTAATGTATTACATGCTGCAAAATTAAAATAACAGAATCATAATTCCATGTCGTAGCGATTCCTGACATCTTCGTGAAATTTTAAAAAAAGTTATTTTCCCACTACATGGTATATTGGTAAATGAAAAGGGGAAATGATGTAGAATTGCAGGTTATTGTCTGAAGACTCAATAATAAACAGCTATTTATAGATATTGGCAAATGGCACAGTATTTAAGCAGCCAAATATACCCGCCCTGTGAATGAGTATAACGCCAAAGAGGAAAATTGGGTTGGCCCTGAAAGCCAAGAAGTACTATAGTTACTGTTTTGGTTTTGGAGCGTTCCTTGGGCATTTGTCGCTATGATTTAGAGTGGTATTCGCTTTTGGCAGTTAAATACTCTCTTTTTAAAGGCTTGATTGTTACTTGATTATTATTTATGATGATGTCTTTTCTGTCTGTTAAGATGGATTTTTTTCTAAGTTAGACTGTGGATGGTGTAAATTGACTCTCAAGTAAAATTGTAGCATCAAATTTGTCCTCCATCTTTGGGACCAAACACGAATACTTTGTACTTCAAAAGACAGCAGTGGCAGCAAACTGGAGTATGTGGAGTATGTGACAGCAACCATTTTTCCTGGATTTCACATATCTGAGAACCTTTCTTTCTACCATGCAATAGACAAAATAAAATGTCACCATGTTCCTGAGCCTATAGGACACAGACATTCTGTCATAGTTTCACTGAGTAATCAATGCCATTTGCTGTGAACGTCTCCACCTGCTCATTACAGTGCAGAAGGAGAGCTATTAAACCCTCTGGTCTCTTTTATAAGGGCAATAATCCCGTTATGAGGGTCCACCGTCATGATCTAATTACCTCCCAAAGGCCCCACCTCCAAATACCATCACATTGGAGATTAGATTTTTAACATGAATTCGGGAAGGACTCAGTCATTCAGTTCCTAACATCATCTTTACCAACAGAATGCCTAAACTAAAAAAGACTGACAATACCAAGTGTTGGCAATGATGTGGAGAAACTGCAACTCTCTTACATCGCTGTTGGGATATCTAAAACGGTACAGTCACTCTGGAAAAGAGTTTAGGAGGTTTTTTTTTACAGGTACATGATCACTTACCATATGACCCTGCAACATTCTTAAATATCTGCCTATATTAGTTTTATAGGGCTTCCATAACAAATTACCATAAACTTTGTGGCTTAAAATAACAGAAATTTTTTCTCTTACGGTGCTGGAATCCAGAAGTCCAAAATCAAGGCGATGGTAGAGCAATGATCTGGGTGAAGAGTCTGGTGTGGAGGGGAGAATCCTTCCTTGCCTCTTCCAGCTTCTGGGGCTCCAAACATTCCTTGGCTTGTGGCAGCATCACTCCAATCTCTGCCTCTGTTTTCACACCATCTTCTCCTTTTTATCTGTGTCTTCTCCTTTTCTGTCTCTTATAAGGACACAGTCATCAGATTAAGGGCCAACCCAGATAATCCAAGATAAAGGCAGTGTTCCAACTGGATTAAGGCCACTTAAGGTCTAGTGCCCAGAACTCGAACAATGTCACTTCCACCACATAAGGGGAATAGCTCCTCTTAAGGGAAGGAGTTGCCAAATATCATTGCCATGTTTTTCAATCATATTTTGTCCTCTGGTCACAATTACATTTTTCCCACATGCAAACTCACCGTCTCTCTCAAAAGTTTCATCCCATTAGAGTTTCAGACTCAGTATCAAGTTCAGAAAATTATCATTTAAATCATATCTAGAAGCAGATGCTGCTTTTAGGTGTAGACAGGTCAAAAAAAGTGACAGGTTTCTCATATCACTCCTCTCCCTCAAATCCTTTGATGTTTTCCCATTGCCCTGAAAATAAAATCCAAACTTCCAGTAATGTCCTATGCAACCCCAACTCCTATCCTATTTCTGCCCCTCACTCACCACTCCAGACACACAGCCAGAGTCTTCCTCACCACAGAGCCTTTACGGGACCCTTTCATCTGCATGGAGCCCTATTCCCCAGGTCTTCCCAGGACTTCTGAGCATCTGTGTCTCAGCCCAAACGTCAATGAGGCCAGCCCCATCCCTCCTTTCCCCACTCCCAGTCTTACTATATTCAATGTTCCTCTTTCCTTTTCTTCATGTTATTTATAACTATCTGAAATTATTTCTTATTTTCAGCTTTTCATTGTGTTGCTTCTCCTGCTACTGCAAGAATGCAAGTTCGATAAACACATATGCCTTCTTTCTTTTATTAACCACTGTCTACCAAAACTTAGAGCACAACCGGATAGACACTCAATGCACTACGGAAGCAATATTGCTCTGTTATTAACGGAATAAAAGTTTAAGACTAGCCTGACCTTTTCTGTAGCTAATTCCATAGAAAGGTTTTCTCAACCGAACCTTGCATGCATTTATTCAAATACTTGGTGTTTCAACGTTACCGAGATGCAATTTACACATTATACAACTGACGCATTTAAAGTGTATAATTCAGTGTTTTTCAGTATATTTAGAGTTCTGCATCCGTCACCCCAAAGAACATTTTCATCACACACAAAAGAAACCCTATATCTATTAGCAAGCACTCCTCATTCTTATCCCCTTCCCCTAGGCAACCACTAATCTCCTCTCTGTCTCTATTGATTTATCTATTTTGGACATTTCATACAAACAGATTCATACATGTATTTTTTTTTGGCTGGCTTCTTTCACTTAACAGATTGTCCTCAAAGTTCATCTGTATCATAGCATGTATCAGCACTTTATTTCTTTTCATTGTTGAATAATACTCTATTATATGCATGTACCATATTTTGTTTATCCATTCATCAGTTTATGGACATTTGGGTTGTTTCCAATTTTGGTTATTTTGAATTGTTATGAATTATTATTACTATTTTGAATATTATTTTAATATTATTATTTTGAATGATTTTTAATCTAATTATTTATTTTGGTTATTATGAATAATACTGCTATATTTATTTACAGGTTTTTGTGTGGACATATGTTTTCATTTCTCTTGGGTATATATACCTAAAAGTGGGATTGTTGGGTCGTAATGGTAACTCTATGCTTTACATTTTGAAGAATGGCCAACCTGGATTTCTAAAGATCCTTCACCCTTTTACACCCTCACCTGCCATGTATGAGAGTTTCAATTTCTCCGCATCCTCACCAACACTTGCTATTTTCTGTCTTTTTGATTATAGCCATCCTAGTCTGTGTGTAGTGGTAGCTTATCGTGGTTTTGATTTGCATTTTCTTAATGACTAATGATATTGAATATCTTTCCATGTGTCTGTTAACCATTTTTTCATCTTGGAGCAATGTCTGTTCAGATCCTTTGCTTTTTTTTTTTTTGCGGTACGCGGGCCTCTCACTGTTGTGGCGTCTCCCGTTGCGGAGCACAGGCTCCGGACGCGCAGGCTCAGTGGCCATGGCTCACGGGCCCAGCCGCTCCGCGGCACGTGGGATCTTCCCGGACCGGGGCACGAACCCACGTCCCCTGCATTGGCAGGCGGACTCCCAACCACTGCGCCACCAGGGAAGCCCTCCTTTGCTTTTCTTACCTGGGTTATTTGTCCTTTTCATTATTGAGTTGTATAACTTTTTATATATTCAAAATGCAAGTTCCTTATCAGATACACGACTTGCAAGTATCTTCTTTTCTGTTGATCGTCTGTTCATGTTCTTGATGGTGTAGTTTGCAGCGCAACATTCCTTAGTTTTGGTGACGTTCACACTGATTTTTATTACAAGAATTTATCTTTATCAGTAAGATAGGCATATAGCATCCTAGAGGACATTAAATCTGTGTCATATAATGAGCACTACCTAGACGAGTTTACTTAGGGTGATGATTTTGATAAACAGTGAACATTTTTTTTCCAGGATAAATTCACTATAGAAAAACTTGGGGGAACAACTCTTATGTAGCTATCTGATATAGTCATATTTCAGCTACCCTTCTGAGAATTCACCAGAGCAATAAAACTTCTCTGGCCATTATAATACTAAAGCACTTACCGGATTTGTTTAGTACAATTAGCTTTAGTAGAATCAGCTTTAGTAGAATTAGCTTCACAAAAGGGAACTTTCAGGTTGGTTAAAATATGTGTTAATTAAAGAAGTTATGGTGTTGTGATGTTCCAAGGGACGGGGCTCATGCCTTCTTGTTCCTTCTAAAAATCTGCAGATAGAAAAGAAAGAAAGATAAGATTCACTAAGCTCATAAGTGTCAGATACTTTATAAGGCCTTTTACTACATGGTAAAATAATTCATAATAGAGTCATTCAAGAGAAGGTTGGCAGCCACAAATTATGACACGCCTTTGTTTCCCTTGTCCCTATAACATAAAAATGAAGAAGTCATTCAACTTGTCAAAGAAAATTTTGCTGAGTGCCTACTATGTGCCACGTATTGTACTAGATATTACAATTACAAATGTGATCTTATCCTCAAAAGGTGGTAGTTTGGGAAGGCTGAGGAGAAAGATGTAAACAAATAAATACAATGAAGTGTTACTGGCAAAAACAGTTATCTGCAGGACACAGAGATAAGAACAAAAGACAATACTAGCAAGTATTTAGGTGTTTTACATAGTTATTTCATTTTAATACACACAATAACCCTAAAAGTCAGATTTTTCATTTCCACTTCACAAACAAGAGATATAGGGATCAAGAAAGTTAAGGAACTTTCAAAAGGTCAAAACCAAGTCCTCCCGTTTTTTTTTCCAGTTTGTGAAGTAGCTTCTCAAAGACTCATTCTGCTTATCCCTTCAATCAGGCTAATCACACAGAGGCCAGCAATGGACAGACCTGGAAGCATCAGACATTCTGCCAGCTCATCTGTCCACCTGTATCTATTAATTATTATTATATTCTCAATATCACTCTTCTTCACATCTAGACTCACCCTGCTTCACTGTCAGACTACAAAAGTTATCAGGAATATCTACTAACTCTGGAGAATCTTTTACAAACAAAGCATTTTGGAGCCCTTATTTTGATCTGAAAATGATAATCTTTGTGGTAAATTGAATCATTGATCAAAATTCTTTACTCACAGGAATTCCCCTAGTGGTCCAGTGGTTAGGACTCTGCGCTTCCCCTGCAGGGGGCCCGGGTTTGATCCCCGGTCGGGGAACCAGGGTCCCACAGCCCCGCAGCGTGGCCAAAAAAAAAAAATTATTAAAAAAAAAATTCTTTACTCACACCCTCCCCTACTGTGATGCCTTATATATCTACAAACTTTGCCACATGCCTTTTCACTATTAACAGCTAAAGTGGGCAGAGTTTAGTGTCCAATCCCATTGACATTGGGTTTGGCCATTGACTTTATTTGAACAATGGAGTAAGAGCAAATATGATTATATGGCAATTCCAGCTGAGGCTGACAAGGTAATGGGTGTGTCCACATGAGAATGTCGTTCTGTCGTGAGCATCATGATAGTGATATGAAGAGGTTCTTTTGTAGCTGCTGCATCTTAAGCCTGAACCCCACAGTAAACTCCTTTGGACCAGACCAGAGCCCAGCCTGCACTGAGAAACCCAGCCCAACCCAGATCAGCTGAATCCCACCTGTTCCACAAATGCATGAGAAATAAATGCTTTTGGTTATATGCCACGGAGATTTTTGTGGTTATTATACACACCGAAAGAGCTATCAGAGACAGCCTCATTCTCTTGCTCATGGGGAATTTAGACTATGAGCATTCCAGATTTACTTACCCAATTTATAACTCCACGTGGCTGCATCAAACTTAATAGCTCAAAAATCACTTTGTTTTCCCCACTTAATGTATTCCCCTTTTAGTCTTCCCATCACAGTAAATGGCACCATTGTTTAGCTAAAAAGCCAAGTCATCCTTGACAATTCCACGTCACTGTTCACCACATCTCACCCATCAGCAGTTTTCCCACAAATATTCTGGAATTCATTCACTTCTCTCCTTGACCCCCTACAGTCTCTACTCTGCAACCGGAGCCATGTCTTCTCCTCACCAACACATACCATGAAGAGAAAGACAAACCACACATACACGTACACAAAGATATGCTACTTATCGAAGATTGGTATAAGGCTAGAACAGTGGTATCCAATAGAAATATAATGTGAACCACATATGCAATTTTAAATTTTCGAATAGTCACGTTCAAAAACATCAAAAGAAACAGACAAAAACTAATTAATGATATGTTTTATTTAATATATTAAAAATGTAATCATTTCAACAAGTAATTAGTATAAAACTTGGTAATAAGATAGCTTACATTTTTTTAATACTGGCTTCAAATTCAATTTTTATGTTAACACTTACAAAACATCTCAGTTTAGACAAGTCCCATTTCAAGTGCTCAACAGCACGTAACCACTAGAGTAAACAACACAGATCTAGAATATACGAATGCTTATAAATCAGTAAGAAACAGAAAACAGGCAAAAGACATGAACATGAAGATGAGTACGTTCAGCCTTCTTTTACTTTGTTCATGTTTATGGATAAAGTATATTTAAAGTGTTTTTCTGAGATCAGACTGAGACAGCACTGGGGGAAGGGGGATTTCTTGTCCTCTAAAAGGAGTAAAAATGGCTACAAAACTTGATTCTCCATAGTCATGATTTTATTTGTTATATAGAGATTAAACAGGCTGGCCACATTACCACTGAAGTTTCATGTTTAGTTCTATTATAATTTAATGGTTATCAATGTTCTTAAAATTCTAATTATTCAAGATAATTTTTATTCCAATAGCCAATTCATTCCTCTTAGGGAAAACTGAGCTCCTATGTGACAGAATCTTCACCATCAGCATGACATCCACCCCAAAATTAACGAGGGAAAGGAATAAACAATCATGAAGGTGTACAAATTTACATATTTTCCTAAAGCTACAGGAAAAGAAACTAAGCAACCAAGCAACTAATGAACCAACTTCTAGTTCATTGCCGACAGCATCCCCAACAAAAAGACATTTTCTTATGTCTTAAGAACATTCACCTTGTTAAGTCCATTTCTTTATATATACCTGAGAGTTCTGTCCTTTTAAAAGAACGATTATTGTAGCAATTCTACTAGATGGCTCATGAGAGTTCTGAAAAGGTTATCCCTTTCATAAATGCAACTATTAGACTTCCTGGAGTTCTTTGTTCATAGAGTTCCCGGTAAGCCTCTTCAGAGAAACAAAAGAATAAGGGAAATAATTATTGAGTCCCAAGAATAAAACTTTTGAAAATTTGGGGTGGGAAAATGACTCATTCTGGGGATGGAAGGGGCTAAACATTTGAGCCTCTCCTAGGGTGCAAGTTCATTATGAGCAGGAAGGAAGTGCCAATTCTGCATCTCAAGTGTCCTATGACCCTGACCATGAGATCTAGCATGGATTTTTTCAAGACAGGGAGTAAAATAAATAAAAACCATACCTGAAGAGTTGGTAAAACAATAAAACAATAAGAACTACAGCAACATTGAAAGGGGAAAAAAAGAACCTAGTAGAAGAAGGCCATGTTAACTATAGGCTAAAAAAGGAGTAATGACACCAGGGACGAATACTGGTGACCACACAGTAAGCCTGTGTGTGATGATAACCACTGGGTCCAAGCCACTCAAAGCCCCCAGTCTGGCCATTAGGATGGACGCTGCCATGGAAACCAAGAGGGGGCTACATCAGCCACCACAAGGGTGTAATAAAGAAACAGAAGAATTTTGGGTGAACCTCCCAGATTTTCCTGCCAAGGTAAGGGAAGTTGTTGAGTGACTTGAGAGCCCAAAGAATGCACTTTGTGGAAACACAGGGAGACAAAAGTTATCTTCCTTTCACTGGAGTCCTCATCCCCTCCCTGTGGTAACCTGGAGACTGTAGGCTCCAAGTCATTCTCATCTTACTTGTTCTGAGCATTGCAAAAGTTTTCAGTTTCCCATGAGCACTTTTTAAAAACCTACTTACCAATTTATGGGTTACTTATTTTGTGTGGTAGGTGATTTATAATGTGAAAAATCCCAACCAGTCTAGTTTATGACCAGGAAGATGGTTCTACTGAGCTTTGGAATTGCTGTGCCTGTTCTTTGAGCTATAATATATAGCTCAAGTATTTCTGGGATATTGCATCAGAATGCAAAATTTGAGCTGAAAGATAAAACAAGCAGGTTACTTTAAGTGGGGCCTTTTCAAACAATATTTCCCCATTTTCTTTCCTTATTTCTCAGTTTTCCTCTAGGCAGTTAAAAAGTAAAACACTACTTCAAAAGATACACATTTAAACTACATTGTAGCAGGCATGTAATTTGAATCTAAAGCACCCTAAATTACCTGTCCATTAGCAAAAACCAGATCTCATACTCCCCAAACTATTTTGTTTAATTGAAAGTGCTCAAAGAGCAACCCTTTATAAATATTCAAATTCAGTGACTTGAACTAATATAGCTCTATTTGACTATTCTGTCATGGGATGAAATTGAAAGTAATAAAGCTAATAAGTAAAAGTAATGAACTACCTCCACCTGGATTAATATAGATTAATGGATTAATCTACCTTGATTAATATGGAAAGCCAGTCTTAAAAATTTAAGCAAAACAAGCTATTTCTTTCCTTCTTGGTAGCAAAAATATTTTAAATTAAAAGTACATATTGGGGGCTTCCCTGGTGGCACAGTGGTTGAGAGTCCGCCTGCCGATGCAGGGGACACGGGTTCATACCCCGGTCCGGGAAGATCCCACATGCCGCGGAGCGGCTGGGCCCGTGAGCCATGGCCGCTGAGCCTGCGCGTCCGGAGCCTGTGCTCTGCAACGGGAGAGGCCGCAACAGTGAGAGGCCCGCGTAGGAAGCCAGGCCCAGACAACAGAGATTAGAATACTGCTCAAGGCATATATAGTTATTACCAATCTGTGAGAGTTTAATATTCATGTTTGATGAAAGTATGACAAATTTTTAAATGACCGGACTCTTCTGAAAGAAAAGAGCAAGAGAGAAAAAAATGTAGGAATCCTTGGCCTCTTATAACCACAAAGACATAAATGTAAAATGAGAGTAGTTTATTACTTTAGAGCCATGTATTATTTTCTTTATTCAAAGTATTTATGTACTTTGAAAATTTCTAAAATAATTTTACATGACCTCTGTTCCCATCGTTGTTGAAAGGAACAATTCATTATTTTATGCATTTATAATTAAAAGGATTAATTAAAGTAATAAATTATAAATAATAGCTGTTTGTTCTTTGAGAAAGACAGCAATTTTTCTTTTTTGGTAGCTTTTACAGCTCAAAACAAAGCTTCTGCTTTTATGATGCCATTAAATGTAATTGATATTCTTGATTTTTGCTATTACGTTTTATTTGTTTTTTTAAAAAAGAAATATCCATTTGTTCATATTAACACGTTTAGATAGTTCTCACAGTCCATATAAAAATTAGACACCATGTATTTTATATCAATCTACTCATAAAAATCCATTTGTACATTTTAAAATGCAAATCTAGCTATTATTTGTTGCTATAATGTAACATAAAAGCCAGAGAACATTTCAGGAAGTAAGGTAACTTTAAAACCCTAATTGTATAACTTCCATATGAATGTAATAAAATTCAAAATTAAATTTTCATCAGGATAAGTTATATGTATGAATATATATATATATATATATATAAAGTGCAAATTCTGTAAGTCTTTTCTGGCTGACAATGTCATGAAACAATGAAGTAAGAAATATATTCTTAGCACGAATTGTTATCTCAACCCACAGTACATGCCTTTACACACAGGGTATTGCTCAGCTGTGTGAATGAAGATAGAAAATAAATGTGTGCGTCATCTTTTCTCAGATGACACAATTCAGTTTACATAAAGGGCTCTCTAAGACGACTGTCAAATTACTTCCACTAAAAAAAGAAAATATCCACCTAACGCAGGACCCTCCATTTTCAATCACGATCAGACAACTAGACATTTTGAAACAACACTTACTGGGATTTGTATCTTCCAAAAGAAGTTCCTACTAAAAAAGAGACTATGCAACAACAAGTATCTCAGATGCTAATTGTTAAACTCACATCAAAGACATGAACTTTGAAAACCTTAGGTTATGTGCTGCAAAAGGTAGCAGAAGGAGCAGATACCGAAGGATTTGGGAAGTAGGCTTCATGTTGCAGAGCATGAAATGGTTGGGATGACGAATGCACTGGAATATACCTCATCCGTAACCAGTAAATATCTACTAAAAAAAAAAAATGTCATGACAGTCGTGATTGCAGAGGGCCATTTGCTAGGGTGTAAAATGCTATTAGTGGTTTACATCTGTTCTTCTATTAATGCAAAGGAAAAACAGCAACTACTTTAAGAGGATGAGAACCCAACTGCCTCCTGTCTCAACAGCAGAGATCACCATTTTGAGTACAAATGTACTTTGAACTCAACCATTTCTCAACAGACTTAGTTGTCTGATTCTCCCAAGCACCTGCAGGGGTTGAAATAGCATTAGATTTATAGTCAGAAACCATGGGTCCAAGTCCAGATGATGCCATGTCTCACTAAGTACTTTCATCTACATTATTTCACTTAATATTTGCAGTGATTTGATGTGGCAAACATTATCAATTCCATTTTTACAGGAGCATACAAGAGTTTGGAACATAAAGTTCCAAAACTAATAAGCTGCATAACTGGGCTGGAACACAGGTTACCTGATTTCTGGTTCAGTCAGAATTCTCCCATCGTCTCCACATGCCATTCATTCACTCCTTTGCAGTATCACTATTTGTAGTGGCTCCCTCATAGCTGAGCCATCCTTGTACTGTCCACATAGGAGTTGCTCATTAAACGTTTGTCCAATAAAGATTATATACTGAGCTACATGTATTAGGCACATGTCCCGTTACATGACATATAGTAGTGAACAAAGCAAAACCCAAATCTCATGGAATTCATATTATATATAGAGAGAGGGGAGGCATGAAGATTTAGGAACAAATCCTTACATATCAGAGGGTGATAAGGATCTGGAAGAAAAATGAAACTGGACCAAGGGAGAGAGGGATAGAGACGTACTATTGTAAATGAGGTGAGCAGAGAAAGCTTCTCCAAAACAGTAGCAGTAGGCAGAGGTCTGAGAGAAGTGGAGGAATGAGCCATTCAGAAATCTGGGGGTAAAGCAACCATACTCCAATAAAAATTAATTTAAAAAAAAAAGAAAGAAAGAAATCTGGGGGAAGAACATCCCAAGCAGGGGAAACAGCCCGTGCAAAGGCCCAGAGGCAGGGCTGTACTTGCTGTGATTGAGAGAAAGTGAGGGCACCTGTGTGGTTGGAACACGAGGAGGGAGCCAGGAGTGGCTGGAGATGAGGTCAGAGAGAAGGTTGGCTGGCGGGTCAGGGGGCACACGGTAGGGGAGGTGAGAATTTTGGATTTTACCCCTAGTGAGATGAGAAATTGACAAGAGTGACACAATTACACTTCAAAAAGATCCCCCTGGATCATGGAGAACTGTGAAGGGCAGGAGTGGGGAGAGCTGGGATTGGAGCTGGGAGTCTTCGGAGAAAGTCTGGAGAAGCAGCAGCTTTGATAAGGAGGCGGGGCTGCTGATGGAGGTGGTGAGAAGTGGTCTGATATCTTGGATTTGGGGACTATTTCTATTTGAGCCAGTAAAAGGGTTTCATGGGTCATTTTGGCTACTTATTAGTTCAGAAAGCAGAGATTACCCTTCAGAAGATGAGGAAAAGCTGGTTTAATTTTGGGGTGGTCTGTGGGTATACTTAGACTAGAAAAAGGAATTTCCCGGCACCCACAGCATCAGTACAGCCAAGCTAAGGCTCCTCATTAAATAGATACGAGGTCGGGCTTAAGGGGGTTGGCCAGCCAAGCTTATTAAAAACCTACTTGACCTATTGCACAATTTAATTAAGAATTGGATTCTTACTTGATGGACTCATGGCTTTTCCATAATATCATCTTAAAGGCGGGCAGGGAGGGGTAGCGTGGAATCGCCAGATACTTTAACTTTAAAATGGCTGAGACGAAAATGGAGACGCTTCATCTCTATGAAGAGAACTCTCCGACTATCATAAGTGATTTTATTTTTAATGCATAGAATCAGTGCCTTCCTTCCCAAGCAATTATCTAAGTAGATATAAATGTGCTTTGGAATTGTCTCATTTTCCAGACACCATTACTGTGACTTGGGTTCTGCCATCCTGAAGCCCAGAGTGCAATTATTTTTGATGGCTAGGACTATTTTTCAGGTGGGTTTCCTTTGAAAAAGAGGAGTTTTCCCCTAGGTTTCCACTTCAAGAAAATTAAATTGAATTGGATTTTCAGGTGCCATTAATTGATGGAACAGAGAGAACAGAAATCTGATGATTTGGCTCAAGGCTTTTTTTTTTTTTAAAGAAAAAGACTTCAGTGGGGAAAGCCTCCAGGCCTAAAATACCAGCCTTCTTGCTGCTTCCACAGCAATACCTGCAGTAAAGAAAAGAAACATGCTGGATCATTTCCCTAGAGGCTGCATGTTTTTAACTGCAGTTTCTATATTCCATATTTCAGAAGAAATCCCAGAGATAGTTTATTTATAGCAAAAGTACATTTAAGAGACACAAACACTGAACAATCTAGAAAAAAACTTTTAAGTATGTTTCACTTTTTTCCCCCCAATCTAAATTTTAATTTCTATTTTTTCTAATGATGACATAGAGAAAGCTTTATTTGACACCATTATGTGCCTTGTAGGCTGACTGGATAATTAAAAGGCTCTTCTTGTGGGCAATGATGTATTAGGTCAAGGGTGGGTTTTTCTAGATTGAAAAAAATGTGAGTGTTGTTAATTTCATTTTGGAAAATGTGCATTGAGATGCACATGTGTATCTAGAAAAGTTGTTATGATATACTAAGAATTTCTTGTCTGGAAGGATATCGACCCCCAGCTGGAAAGCCCAAAGACGAAGAGAGAAGGAGGTGATGGGAGAGCTGGTATCCAGAGCATGTGTTCACAGCAGGGGTGATATTGTCCCCAATGGGGTGAAAATTGGTTCTCAAGGGGCCAGAAAATATTAGGCATTACGATGGTTGGTGGCTTTCTGTGGCAGGCAGAATAACAACACCCTCCCCCAATCCTGGCCCCATCCCATCAAAGAAGTCCATGCCCTAATCCCTGGAAACTGTGCACATGTTATGCTCTGTGGCAAATGGGAATTAAAGTAGTAGGTGGAATTAAGTTTGCGAATTCGCTGACTTCAAAATGGGGAGGTTATGTTGGATTATCTCGGTGGGCCCCCTGTAATCACATGGGCCCTTAAAAGTGGAAGAGGCAGATAAGACAATGAAGAGAAGTCACAGATTCAACATTAGCTTTGAAGGTGGAGGACGGGGACCCCAGCAGAGGCATGTGGGTGGCCTTTAAAAGCTGGAAACAGATTCTCCCCTTGGTTTCCGTAAAGGAATGCAGCCCCTGCAGCCTCATCATTTTAACACAGTGAGTCACACTTCTATTCCTTCAGATGTATGATAACACATTTGTGTGTTTAAGCTGCTAAATTTGTGGTCATTTGTTATGGCAGCAACAGAAAACTAATAGACCACCCACCCCGCCCACGGGCCATAGTATATAAATAGATGTATAGTGTGTCTGTAGTACTGAAAGCCATCGGTGGGCAATTAGGGAAAATGTCTAAATAAGGGCAATAATGAAAAACTTCTGAGAAACATTGCCCTGGGAGGTGGAAAGCAGGCTCTTCTGCTTGTATTTCATAACAGGGGACATAATCAATGTTTGGATGAATAAATTTTATAGCATCAGGATCTGTTGCTTTCTCTGGAGAAGATCGGAAAATTAGCACAAATAGAGTTATTCCTATACATGAAGAACTAAGAAAATATTCTTCAGGGAAAAGGTGGAGGGAAACAAAATAGCTTACGTGAAATAGAAACCTGAAAAGCACTGACATGGAAGAATGCCTATATGTACATTCTTGATGGAAGAAAATATTTGAAAGTTTTTAGGCCAATATGTTAATAGTAGGTTCTCTGGGTGGTCGTTCTCTTTCTGTTTTGTTGCTGTTTGTTTCTTATGACTTTCCTACAAGAAAAGGAGGTTTTATGTTAGAGGAGGTTTTTACTATATGACAATAGTTGGTACCTAGATGGGGACAAAATTTTATAATAAATACATTTTTAAAATTCAGTTTGTATAAAATGATCAGATACATGGATATATTGTACAACACAGGGAATATAGCCAATATTTTATAGTAACTATAAATGGAGTATAGCCTTTAAAAATTGTGAATCACTATATTGTACACCTGTAACATATAATATTGTACATCAACTGTACTTCAATTCCAGTTTGAGTTGAGTCTTTATCTTTAAAAGTAGGACAAGAATTATAAAATAAATTTACTTCATCTTATATGTTGTTATTATTAATTTTATGCTGCAAATAAAACTATATTGTTAGAACTGTGTTCTTAGAGAGTATAGATTCTTGAAAATAAAAGTAGTGCTAATTTTGTTTTTTCTTTCTTTCTTGGACAAATTTATATGATTACTTGGAAGATCTTTCACTTCATGTCTAATAACTGTGGCATAACTAAACAGAGGGTCATGTTTGCAAAAATGTTTGAAGCCTTCATTAGTTTTCCCTAATCCTTCTATAATCAAATCATTCCCTTTTGAAACAACTATTCTGTGTTCATCTTTGTGCATTTTTTTCTCTTCCTCAGTCTCTCCCTCGGTTTAATTGGTAAATTGTGCCAGATCCTCATTTGTCAACGATGTGCCCTATAGTTGGAAGAGTTCACCAACATTTCTTTTCATCAAATTCATTACTCCCATATTTTTAAACAAGATTTTCAATTTCATTTTGCATTGGATAATTAGGTGTTTAAGAGTTAGGCATGGAGGAAAATTTGAGTGAGTGCTAATTTTATAATTTTTTAAAAAATATTTATTTATTTGGTTGTGTGGGGTCTTAGTTGAGGCAGGCGGGCTCCTTAGTTCTGGCTACAGGGCTTCTTAGTTGCGGCTCGCAGGCACCTTAGTTGTGGAATGTAGGCTCCTTAGTTGCTGCACACGGGCTCCTTAGTTGTGGCATGAGAACTCTTAGTTGCGGCATGCATGTGGGATCCAGTTCCCTGACCAGAGATGGAACCCGGGTTCCCTGCATTGGGAGCGTGAAGTCTTATCCACTGCGCCACCAGGGAAGTCCCTAATTTTATAATTGTTTAAACTCATTAGTTAATAATATTCTGATGACCTTTGTTTCTCTACATAACTTCAAACTGGCAAGAACTTAGATAATGAACATTTAGATAAGACCACCCTGCATGTGAATAATTTCGTAATATTTCATCACACACACATAAATGCACACATACTCTCTTATTTATATTCTGTATCTTATTTTCAAATACATGAGCGTAGAACTTTTGAGAAATCTGCTGCCATACTTTTAAGAGAGACCTCAAGGCCATTTTACCACCACAAAACACATAGCTCACAGGTTTTTAATGAGAATTTAGGTATACTATGTTAGTTTGATTTAACAACAAAAAAGGGACAAATGTGCGATGGTTTCAGCATAGTGTACAAATATACATCCTCATGGATAAGAAACTGAATATATATTGATGGCATCAACAACCAGCAGAGATTCTTTTGGCCTAGGTTCTGGGGACACATAGAACTTACAGCTCAATGGGTTAATGAAATTGCCCATCTCTATTACTGAAGTTTTCTCAAAATTCTTGTTTAGCCCATTGTCTTTAACAATCTCAGAAAATGAGTGTCTTTTCTAAAGAATTGAGGGTTTCCAGGGCAACACAGCCCCTCCAACCCACCCACCCCCGCCCCCAGTACTGGACATGTGTCCCTGGCCTTTGATGAGCATCTTGTGGTGGAGTCTTCACCCCTTGTCTCCAGCAGTGAGGCTTCACTCGATTTTGACATTCCCAAGAGCCGTTTTTCCAGCCCCCGTGTGTATTGTCTCAAAGCAAAGAACGTTAGAACTGAGAGTCTCCTGTTGAACATCGAGCTGTATGTCATCATTTCATGGATAAAGAAACAAAGTGCCTTGGGCACTACTGGTGGTACTGCTGACAGCAGAGCTCATTAGACATAAATGCTTCCAAGGGAAATTCCTCTGAGGAAGGAGGCTGTGAAGATGTGATCGTTCAAAACAATTCTTAATCCACACAAGGCAAATTCCCCCCAACCAGGGTACTCACATTGGTCGAAGGGGCAGAGCCCTGGAGGATGAATTGAAGAAGAAAATTTGCCAGGGCTTCAGAGGACTCCACATCCACCTAGCCCTCATCTGTAGGCTCTCCAAGATGCGCTGGAGTGCCCAGGTAGGTAAATGTTGTTGGAAGGTTGAGCACTTGTCTTAAGCAAGCAGGAACACCCTTCCAGATGGATCAGAGAGAGCCACAAGCTTTGGTCAGAACCAGAGTTACGACTGGCGCACGTGCGGCTTCGGGCACATTCCTCTCTATTCGCCCATAAACCAGGCCTTGCTGATCTGTGGGATACATTTCTGAGTAAAGCCATACCCCCCTCACATCCTCACACTTCTCCCTACAACACCCCTCCCTCCCTCCTGCACCAGATGACTGGGGCTCACCCCCTCCTAAAACCCTTTTCTATACATCCCTCTTCCATTCAATTTCACGTTCCCTATTTCCCTTAGGACACACATTTCAAGAGTCAAATCCTTCCAGAAACTTCTCTGGCTTATCTCAGAATGCTTACCACTTTACTCTGTTCTCCCAGCTTTTGGAGAAATACTTTTAGATAGATAGGTAGACAGACATATTAGATACGGCAATATAGATTTGGTTTCCTCTATTAGATTTTAATCTCCTAAAGCCCAAATAGCACATTTTCTTATTTCTTTTATATTCTCCTTATCCAGCTTTTTACACTCTGTTTCACCCCCCCCACTCCACACACACACACACACACACACACACATGTACACACACAACTCTTTGAACCACCTTCCTCAGCTCTGGCCCTGGATGAGCCTCTAATGTGTTATCGGGCTCCATTCTTGCTGACAGCATTCTGGGTCTATTACTTATGTTGTTGAACCCAAGTTTGTGTTCCCGATGCACAGTGAGGCCAAATAAAGCAAAACGTCAGAGTTTGGAGCAGAGAAAGGCTTATCGCAAGAGCCGTGCAAGGAGAATGGGCAGCTCGTGTTCAAAAGACCCAAACTCCCCGATGGGTTTCAGGGGAGAAGTTTTCATAGGCAAAATTTAGGGGGAGAGCTGCAGGGTGTGTGACCCTCCTCTGATTTGTTGGTGCTGATATAAGAGGGTGATGCTCTAGGAGTCTCAATCATCAGCCTTCTTTCTGGTTCCAACCAGTCTGGGGTCCACAGCTTGTGCTCAGCCTGAAGTTACCATCCTCCACCTGGGTGGGTGCCTTATTTCCTGCAGAAGATCTCAGAGAAATGTATCAAATTGATATGCACATGCCCCCATTGTTGTCTGACCCTCACCTGGCCTGAGTTTAAGGACATGCTCTATTTCCAGAGATTGGAAATCATGTTTCTTTATCATCTTTAAGACCTTGGATATCAGCTATGCTTTCTCTCACAGGGGATCTATATTGGGTTTATGTTTTCTGGAACATGAAATCCTCTATTCCCTAAAGCAAACGAAAAATACAGAAATTTTCACTGTCTATTCTCAAAGATCCTTTAAAAACCTATCTTCTCACTATTTATCTGACATCTGTTGCCTACACACATGCACTCCACATCCACTTTCACCAAACAGACCACCCTTACTCTGGTTCCTAAAACCAGAGTCCAAAATCTCTGTCCCTTCCCAGGAGCCAAGTCAGTGGCTTTCATCTTTCTCCCCCTGAATCTGGGGCTCCCTCCACAAGGGGCAGGAAGAGGAGAGAGCAGAGAACTGTGAAGTTTTTATTGTGTGTTTGAAATTGTCTTGGCCAAGGGCCCTACATGTGTTATCTCATTGAGGACACACAGTGCTCCGAGAAGGAGGTGTTGTCATGTCCATTTGGTAAAGTAGAAAACTGAGGCTCAGAGAGTTGGAGTGACTTGGCTCAGGTCACACAACCAAGATTCAAGTGGATCTGAACCCATGGAGCTGAGCTCAGCATTGCTCCCCAAAGGAACAGGATCCATTCATTGTGTGAGCTCACTGTTCCTCAGAGAATATGGTACAGGGAGGAAAACCCCATATTCAAGGCGAGGCCACCTTTGACCTAATAAACTTGGGGGTGACTAACTAAGATGCTCTTCAATGCCAACACAGGCTTGACTGTCATTAAGCTGAGCATTCTTAGAAGGATCATGTTATGTTCTTGTTTTCGCTGTGGTCCTTTAAAGAAGCTCTTTTTTTCCTGTGTCCATGTTTAATCTTACAGAGTCAGTCACTCCCTTGAGGGAAGTTAAGCTGATGGGGTGAGACTGAATGTGCCACCAATATTTCCAGTCATGACACCAAGGAAAAGACAGTCTTGACTGCCAAGACAATTAAAACAAATGCCTTGTCTGCCTCGGTCCAGATAGCAAGGCTGGTGCAGAGAATCTTCACCTCTGAGGGAGATGGAAAGTAGCCCGTGTGGTGACTGCCCCCAGCTCTGCAGGCTGGCATGAAGCAGAAGAAGTACTCCTTCCTACTGAAGAGATGCTGGACTATGATGTGGAAGCCTGCAGGGTCATGGCCAAGGTGACTGACTCTTGAGAGCTCTGGGGCTTTGGGTGAGTAACTTACTCTCCCTGAGTCTATACTCCCTTAGCTGCAAAACAGGAGATCTTGTACCTCCCTCATAGGCAAAAGAGTGGCTGACTTGGGAATAAAATGATTATTTTTTTCTTTTCATTTCTGGTCAACACTAGTGGTCTCGCCACATTGGCAAAATGAGTCCTATGCAACATAAAGATACAGAATGCCACCAAAGTGGCACAGAATCAGTTTGACAAAGCTCATATTAATAAAAGTATGAGAAAGATGCATTCCCATACACAGAATGCGGGAATGTATCCTCTGGGGAGGGTGACGGGGCATTATGCATTAAAATTAAAAATCCACTTACCTTTTGACTTTGCTCTTCTATAATTTTATTGTATAAGTGTAATGTGGTATGTATGTATGTGGGTGTTTGTGTTCTAAATGTCCAAAATAGGGGACTAATTTTTTAAATGTACAACATTCAAATAATGGGCATTGTACAACTATTTTAAAAAGGATGTATTGATATGAAATATTATCTAAAATGGATTAAATGAAAAAAAAGTTATTCAGTGTAATGTATAATGTCAACCCACTAATTAAGTATATATATTCACACATATTTATATACATTTTACATACACACAAGTATATATTTATTTATGTACAAAAGATCTGAAGGGATGCCCAATATAGCTGCTGCCTCTCAAGTCCTTGTATTTCAAGTGGATTGAAAATACTACTTAATGTCACGCCTGGCACAAGCCAGCTATAGTCAAATGATGTAGGAGTTGAGGGATACTTGATGAAGGAAATATATGGAAATTCACATATTTAAAGATTACGTAGAACTTGTATTAAGAAAGCCAGAATCATAATTCCCACTTCTTAGAGTTCCCCATAGTCCTGGATACCTGGGACCAATTAATTGCATACCAGGTGGTAATAGCTATAGCCTAAGTTTCCCAAAATGAAAAAGCAATACACTTAGGAGGCAGCTTCAGGGAAGTATGAGTAGTGGGAAACACTCAAAGCAGTGAGAAAACAGCACAATTGCTTCTCTCCTTCATTTATTTATCAGGGATAAGCTTTGCCTATAGAAAGTAAAGACAAAGTTTATTAATATTTTTGAACTTTTTATTTGACTTTTCAGTGAGAAAGAAGAAATATTGTACCTAAATCCTGGAGTTTATTATCCTGCAATTGTTTATGGCTTTTGTTACACCAAATTTCAGCAGTTGAAACGCATCTCAATATATTTTAAAGACGGCTTTACTTAGGTGACAGCTTATATAAGTTTTATTCCTGAATCGGCCCGCCTTATAGTGGAAAAATACAATTATTTAAATAGATCTCCTTATTTTGATTACAGTTTTGAAGGACTGAACATGAATGTGGGAGAAACTGGACTAGTTTAGCTGTGACGGGCTATGGAGCATGTACTTTTCTCTTGATGTTAAAAATGCTTTTGAAATATTTTGGAGGCACTGTGTGTGTGTGTGTGTGTGTGTGTGTGTGTGTGTATGATATCACTTCACACCACATGACAGTTGGCAAGGATGTGGAGAACTGGAACCTTCATACATTGCAGGTGGGACTGTAAATGGTGTGGTCAATTTTGGAACACAGTTTAGCAGTTTCTTAAAATGCTATACATACACTTACCATATGACCTGACAATTCCACTTCTATCTGTTTACCCAAGAGAAATAAAAACATATGTCCACCTAAAAACTTGTGCGCGAATGTTCATAGCAACATTATTCATAATAGCCAAAATGGGGGAAACAACCTAAATTTCCGTCATCTGGTGAATGGATGGTTATAACATTGTATATCTATCTTCACAATGGAATCCTATCCATCAATAATGAGGAATGAAGTACTGATACAGGCTGCAACGTGGATGAACCTGGAAACTTGATGTTAAGTGAAAGACACTAGTCAAAAAGACCACATATTGCATAAGCCCATGTATGTGAAATGTCCAGAAGAGGTAGGTAACTGTATAGAGACAGAAAATAGATTAGTGATTTCTCAGGGAGTGAGGCTGGGGGATAGGGGTCCAAATGGGGAGTGACTGCTAATTGGGACGTGGTTTCTTTTGGGGGTGATGAAAATGTTCTAACTCAGATTGTGGTGGTGGTGGTGAGGTCTATAAATTTACTAAACACCATGAAACTATACATGTCACAAGAATGAATTTTACGATATGGAAATAATACCTCAATAAAGCTGTTAATGAAGATGGGAAGGTTACCAGTGTGCAGGAGACACTAGCAAGAGGTCCAGACCATGGTCATTGGAGAGGTCTGGACTGGGTGTGTAACCAAAGAGCCTTGTGTAAAAAATTTTGCATACAAAGTCTTTATTTTAACAGGACATGAGTATAGAGGAACATGTAATCTTTAACCGGAAAACATTTCACTGCTGAGTTTTCTTTGAAATAATGTATCGCGGTGAGAGTGCGCTGTTGGAATGTTCACCTTGACAGGTTGCTCTTCAGATTACTTTTTCCCTCAGAACAAGTCGAGTTGTTTCCTTCTTCTTTTTTAAAACAACCATAAATAAATGGAAATTTTTGACATACTGTACAACACAGTTTGTTTTTTTTTCTTTAGAGACTGTGGGAAATGTTTTAGATTTTATTCCATGTGGAATTCACAAACAAACAAGAAACATAACAAGAAAAGCCTGTCCAGTCTTACCCACTCTTTTTAACTTTCTCTGAAAGCTGGCTAAGATACCAAATCTGATTCTCTTTTTATCTACCCAAGGGCAAGGATCCTCATTAGCAAGGAGAAAGCTTGCAGAGCTAAGAGGACTAAGTGAAGAATTCAAGGTCATCTCACCAGGGCATGAAATGCTCACAAGGTGCCGAGTTGGCAGTAAGAAGCCAAATGTCCATGGAGTGAAACGGAATACATTTCAGTGCTCAACTTTCACCCGCATTGATCCCTTTCCTAAAAGTTTTGTTAATGAATGATTACAGAACACCAGAATGTGGGCAGGGGAGGAGGGGAGAGTTGAATCTTTGTTTTAATCACAGTGATGGCAGAAATAGTGCTTTAGAAACCTTCACATCAGACTACTCGTTTCAATTCCAAAATAGCATTATTATCAACCTGATCATCCATTCCAATGGTCAAAGAACACCAGTGCACAAAGAACTCTTGGACGTTGGTTACCTTCTCAACTTTATTGAGGTACAATTTACATATCATAAAATTCACCTATTTTAAGTATAGGATTCAAAGACTTTTAGTAAATTTAGAGAGTTGTGCAACCATCACCACAATTCAATTTTCTCTACAGAGAACATGGTTAGAATCTGAAAAGCTGAAAGCAATTAAAGAAAGGACTTACAGAAGGTGAAACGACCTGTTAAGAGTAAGATATACTGAGTTCAAGAACTTTTTAATTTTTTTTTAAAAAATGATACCATTTATACCATTATACCAAATTATAACATTTAAAAATGTTATACCTTTGGGATTCCCCTGGTGGTCCAGTGGTTAAGACTTCACCTTCCAATGCAGGGGGTGCAGGTTTGATCCCTGGTCGGGAAGCTAAGATCCCACATGCATCACAGCCAAAAAACCAAAACATAAAACAGAAGCAATATTGTAACAAAGTCAATAAAGACTTAAAAAAAATGTTATACCTTTTAGGTATATGTTCCTTACTTCTTATTTTAAAATTGAGGCATACCGTTACTGCTATTTCAGGGATATTACCAGAAATAATGGTAAGCTATTCTGGTGCCATCTATGTTTGCTTCAAAATATAAAAATCCTTGATGCATGAATTCTCAAAACATTTAAAAAATTGAAGTGTTTGAATTCTGCCTTAAAAATAATTGAAAAAAAGAATAAACCCTTGAGAGGTATTCAGAGATTTGGCTGCTTTATTTGGCAATAATGTCTTCCTTTAAGGAAAATGAAAAACAGATTCATAGAAGTAATCAAACAGGGCTTCCCTGGTGGCGCAGTGGTTGAGAGTCCACCTGTCGATGCAGGGGACGCGGGTTCGTGCCCCGGTCCGGGAGGGTCCCACATGCCGCGGAGCGGCTGGGCCCGTGAGCCATGGCCGCTGGGCTTGCGCGTCCGGAGCCTGCGCTCCGCAGTGGGAGAGGTCACAGCGGTGAGAGGCCCGCGTACAGGAAAAAAAAAAAAGAAAGAAATAATCAAACAAAGTTGTGGTCCAAAATGATAATTATTCCCATAAAATGATAGTAAAGGAAGCTGTAATAAAGAAGAAAAAAACAGGTTCTGTTTTTCTTGATCTGTATTGACTGGGTGTGTAATGGAATGTGTGTTTCTCCCAAATTCTTTGGTTACCTGCTTCATTAAACAAAGAAGCTTACTTTTCTACTCTCACCCTCACAGGGCAAAAATGCATTCAATGAAGATATGGCAAGACCAGGTCTAGACAATAAGCACTGGGGTCCGCCGTAAACACAGTGCCTCCAGCTATAAACTCTGTGTAACTGACAATGATGCTCGATGCAGTCTTTGGGCCACCAAGGAAACCATCAAGACTTCTTCAATTCAAGGGTGTGTATGGTGGCCAAGAGAATTATAGAGTTATGGTCATATTCCAAGTAACTTTGGATAATTATTAAGTAATCCAAGGGCGTTTAGCCCTAAATTATTCTGTACATCATCTGACAACGATCAAATCACCTGGAAAATAGCAGTGTTCACCCGCATATAGTCTGAGTAGATAGTTTTATGCATTCATTCATTTACTCAGTCAGTCAACTGATATTCACTAAGTTTTTAATATAAGCCTCATGGAGTTTACATAGCATGAATCTTTTTATTTGGTCCAACATATGAAGGCCACAGAAAGAATTTCTTCTGAACAACTTTACTTTTCCCTGTAATGACAGCATTTAATAACTGTGAATGTGCCATCATCTTTACGTAAAGAAAATTCACTGAGTTACCCTACAGTTAATAGCAAAAGAAGTCTATCAATTACATTTAATCCAAATCTGACACTTTTTCTCCACTATCATTTTCCCCCAAAAGACATGTAATTATTTCAGTCAATTTCAAGCAGCCCTGACTTTTAGAATAGTTATTCTTTTCCAGGTGTTCACAGACGTGAGATTTATAGCAGGAGGTTGGGGAGAAAGAACTTTTGGTTCCCATCTAACTTTTCTGGACTTGGTAAGTGAAATGAAAAAAAGCAATTTGAACGATCCTAAGCAGGAAAACCGGAAATGAGGGGCTGAGATGTGTGGGGCAGAGTCTCTCGCTCCCTATATGGACTTTTATGGCAGAGCTGCTTTCCCCTGGCTTCAAAGGCACCTGGCCAGTCACCCACAGGCCCAGTTATGGCTATAAGGACACGGCATAAAGCTCACATGACACCAAAATACCAGACATATGCCTCTAGGTGACTGATAGGAGACAGAATCTCTCACATAAGCCTTAGTGAAACACTTCAGACTGGAATTTACATGCAGTCAGAGAAATGAAAGCAAGAGCGTGCAAATGCCCCATCCAAGGTCGCTGAGTAAGCCAGTGTGTAGGCCAAGTCCATCCGTCCTCAACTCACTATGTAAACTAGTAAATTCCACCGTCTGCATGGAAAGCCTCAGACTGAATTTCTGGGGAAATGTCATCTTTTTCAGACAGCGCTCTCTGTAGTTTTATAGAGATTTAAAAATCGTGTTACAGTATTTTTTTTATTGGGTTTTATGGTATTTTTGTAACTTATTCATAGCTCTGTATTTGAAAACACTTTGTGGATTTGGATTTCATGGATGAAAATATTTATATTCTTAATAATAAACACAATAGCAGACACATTTTGTTATACATTGTTCTTAGCTTTTACTGTAATGTGTATTGACAAAGGATATTAAGTGTACTCACATTTTTAGAAATCCATTATTTTTCTGTGTGAAGTTTCATGGAAATATAAACAAAATGCAGTTCCAAGTTAAACATGCTTCATTAATGACGGTAACATACTAACATTAAGGTCCAATTTTTGCTACTCAAGACACATCAAAGTGCTAAAACTGGCTCAAAATCAGAATAGGTGTTAAAAAATAAGCCCCTGATTTGATTCCTAGCAGCCTTTATTCTTTCCTAGGGCCATATGCTCCCCATGGAAAACATCAGCCCTATCGTGGCATTTGGGCATTATCTAGTGAAACGTGTCACTTCCAGATTCGGGGCAAAGGGTCAGGTTAGAAGCATTTTTCCTGTTTCCTATCCACCCTCCCATCTTCTCTCCTGCCCCTGGCAATGCTCACTCAATCCTGGAAAAAAACTTTCAAGGCAAACATACATTTCTGGAAGCCACGCTAAATAACAGCAATTCTGGGTTGAAAATTTCCACAGGTGATCTACTTTCTGCCCTCTCCCTCTCCCCTTCAGTATATGTGTTTCCAATATGCCTGGTGTGAAGTCCTCAAGACCAAGAATTAGAGGTCATAACAGCTCATTTGAAAGCCACCAATGAGAAGCAAGCCTCCATGTATCTCTCTGCATTCCTGTGATTTCACTAAATAATAGAAGAAGAAGCCCAGTACACAAAAGGACCAAAACGCCTATGGAAGCTCATTGTCAAGTTACTGTCTGGAGCATTCAAGTTGCTGTTGCTAATTAAAGTCACATTACTGAGACTAAGACTTACAGAGAAAAGAATTCTGAAAACAAGGTATCAGAGATATTTTGTTTAAAATGTACTGGACTCAGGGACTTCCCTGGTGGTCCCGTGGTAAAGAATCTGCCTTCCAATGCAAGGGATGTGGGTTCGATCCCTGGTTGGGAAAATAAGATCCCACATGCCACAGACAACTAAGCCCATGCGCCTCAACTAGAGAGCCCACATGCCGCAAACTACAGAGTCCACATGCTCTGGAGCCTGCGTGCCGCAACTAGAGAGAAGCCCGTCCCGCAACGAAGGAGCTTGCATGCCACAATGAAGTTCCCGCCTGTTGCAACTAAGACCCGACACAGCCAAAATAAATAAATAAATAAATATTAAAAGAAAATGTACTGGCCTCACACAGATAAGCTTTCTTCTTTCTTTCCTTCCTCCTTTCTTTCTTCTTTCCTTCTTTATTTCTTTCTTTTCTTCTTTGCTGCAAAGATGCAGCTATATTTATTGAGTACAATTGATTGCTCTAAAAGCTTGTTGGGGCTTCCCTGGTGGCACAGTGGTTAAGAATCCGCCTGCCAATGCAGGGGTCACGGGTTCGAGCCCTGGTCTGGGAAGATCCCACATGCTGCGGAGCAACTAAGCCCGTGCGCCACAATTACTGAACCTCTGCTCTAGAGCCCACAAGCCACAACTACTGAGCCCGCGTGCTGCAACTACTGAAGCCTGTGCGCCTAGAGCCTGTGCTCCACAGCAAGAGAAGCCACCGCAACGAGAAGCCTGTGTACCACAACTAGAGAAAGACTGCACACAGCAACAAAGACCCAACGCAGCCAAAAATAAAAATAAATAAATTTTAAATAAAAATTAAAAAATAAAAGCTTGTTGAATTAAAGTACAATAATGGGATGCACCAAATATATTCTCTCTAGCAGTAGATTACTGTGGATGCTCAAAATGTCTCAAATTTAAACAAGAGCAGGTCAGGACTTAAAATAAAACCCCTCTGAGTTTCAGAAATCAGAAGCAGAAGCTACAAGTTCCTTTAATAACAACCACTGTTCATTGTATCTGAATAATTAAGGATGAGAAGCTAAAATATAACCATGGACATTCATCTAAGACTGACGTGCTTGTGATACTGGTTTACAAATCCTTGTATCTTCGTTTTGTGACTAGCATCCTTTATGTCTTTTTTTTCCCCTGGAGAGGAAAATAGAGTTATTTTACAATGCCAAGGAAATGTGATGATAAACTGCTAAGACATTTGTATCCTTATTCAGTCTCACCCACTTGAGTGAGATGCAGAGTAATCTCAATGGATATAGTCATTATGTAAAGCTGAGAAGGAATTAAGCATCTAGGAATTTCAAAATATAGTGCAGATCAGTACAGACGGTCCATAAATTGTGATCCACTTCAGGGCACAATTGCTCATGGCCAATGACCAAGCATTAAATATGATTAATTCGCAGATTTTGATGACAACATCCGATAGAGGGAAATTATTGTCATTCCACTCATATTTTCCATGTTTCAATATTATTTCAATACTTCAAGATAGAAAATTATTACTAGAATAATGTAAAGATGTGAGATCAAAGGGGGAAAGGAATACTTTGGAATCTGTGGAGGTCACCACTGCTGTGGAAGACAGTTAAAATGTGTTTTATTAATATTCTTCATGCGCCAACACCAAATGAGAGAGGCACAAATGTAAAGTGGTACCATTTTGAAATGATCAGAGTGGGGCAACTGAGCATTGTAACAAAATTGTCCAAGGATGATTGGTTACTTTGATGCAGCATTATGCCCTAAGAGGTTGTAATATTGAGGACTACTTGACATTTTCATTTAGAATATCTTATGACTAAGATCCAAAAGAAGCCAATATAAGCTCTCTGTTGAATACTTACCTCTGTCTTATTGTGGGTATCTTGTAATCTACATCTCAGTAATTATGATCCCAATGTCTTTATAGCCTCACACTTCTGTGCTGTGAATACATCTATTAGAACTTAGATCATAACGAGGTATATTGTCCAGACTTATGCACAGAATAAAAATAGTAACTAGAAAACTCACAGCAAAAGGAGAGAATAATAATTAGTCTTTTAGCAAATTGGATTATTCTTATACATTTCCTTCCCCTTCTGTGAAAAACAATGGTCCCACAGTTTAAAAGAAATCTTTTAAACTGTGAAGCAGTTTAAATGAAGCACCCCAGTTCATTTCCAGCTTAATGGGAAGGGGACAAATTTATAGGGTAAGAAAATCAACCAACCCAAAAAACATCTTCAAGGCAACTAATTTATTAACAGTCCTCAAATATACAAAACTGAAAAAGTAAGAATAACTCTCTACATTATTGTTTCAAAGAGGGACACAGTGATGTAAATTTATGAAGACTTCTTTCTAGAAATATTACTTAAGCAAGCATCTTGTAAAGTAAATATTAGGTGATTGAGTACAGCATTTGAACAATATTTTAGTCCAGTCACACCTGAATTGATTATACTGGACAGTAAATAAATATTAATAGCAAAATTACCACATAAGTATCATGAACTTAATTCTTATCGTACTTCAATGAACAACACCGTATAAATGTTAGACTAAAGGAAGAAAATGATAATTGAATGTAACCGTTCTCCCAAGACTGGGTCCTTACTAATATGTAACTGTGGTTCTGTTACTTCCTGAAATGTTTCTTCCCATGATGCTGTGTGGTGAAAAGACTCATCACTGAGATTTCTACAGATGCCAGCAGGAAAGCAGCCCAAAACAAGGCTGCAGGGACTGATGTGAGAAATGTCTCCTTCAAATGGGATTTCCCAAATGACACGGCACCGGAAAAATTCCACTGGACTGTCTGAACTGGGAAATGGGTTCTGTGAACTATAATTATCAGAGTACGAACAAAGATGTTTCACGAAAATAGGTTTACTCATCTTAGGAGGAAAATAATCCTCTTTGCTTGACTCCAAGTATGGGATATTTCTCAGAGAGTAAGTTCTAATAGTGGTACTTGCTAACACAAAATACACCCTGACATGTAGAATGTTACTGCTTTAGAAAAAGAGAAAGAATTCAGAGAACACCTACAACTTCATACCTGTTACTTTCCTTTAACCCATGACTTCTCTTCTTGTATCAAACATTTAAAAGTTATGTATAACCTCTCCTATCCTGTGTCTTCTGAATAATCCATGATATCGCTTTCTGTGAATCTTCTCTTTTAAGTAGTGTTGGCTTACTACATTGTGGGACTTAATCATATTTGCATAGTTTCGTGAAAAGGTAATTAGCTACCCTATCAGTCTAGAACTCCAACATCCCAGAATATAGGAATTTGAAAGCATCAACAGGACACAAAGAGTTGATCATTTTCATAAATTTGAAAAATGTCCCTCCAACCTTCTCCTTGAAGTTAGGTGACAGAGACTGAGGTCTCTTTCAGAAGTCATAGCCCACAGTAACTCATTTCTGGATGACTCTATGTCTTACTTCTTTTGTGTCCTTCAACAGGCTAACATGAAGAAGACGGCAAGACATTTATTAGGTGTTGTTAATTTAGTTGTTAACCACATAAATCCTCCAAGTTCCTATTGGGGTAAAAATGTATTTTTTAAAAAAACAGCGTTTTTTAAAAAAACAGCAGTCACCAAGCTACGTATTTCATTTAATTTTCATAGGATTGCTATGAAATAGGTATTCTGATAATCACCATTTTACCGACAAAGATATTGAAGTTGAGAAATGGTAAAGACCTTGCCCTGGAGCAAAGAGCCAGCGAATAACAAAGGTGGGATTTGAAATTAGAGCGATCTAATTCATAACCTGTATTACAAACCCTGCCACCACAAGAATCTTAGTCTGCTATGTTATAATTTTTTTACTGTAGACTGTACAGGGTTGAACCGTATTACTACTACCAAAATTATATTTTCAGGGCGTTATTCTCAGTAAAATACTCTTTTAGGATTTCTGCTTCCAGATATACCCTTTCACCTGAAATAAAACAAACAAACAAAAAAGAAATCTAGACAAAACATGTTAAACAATAGCTTTAAGACACTGGATATCAGACGTGAAGAACAGTGTCCCTGAGATACAGGATATGAATGGGATGAGCTTACGGTTGCTGCATCTCACTGCGTGGAGTGGATGTCCAGACTGTAGTGCCGGGGAGAATGTTTTGCTCCTGGCTTGAAGAGACTGAGCTTGGAGTCTGAAGAGGTAAAGAAGGTAGAGTGCCAGGGAGAAAACTGTACAAACAAGAAGACTTAAAATCGGCAGAGGTTCCCCTTTGGAGATTTAGCAAAAGCATACACATTAGGAAGTGACCCAAGTCTAGAGAAAGAACCACTAAAAAGACTACAGGCAAGATTTCTCCGGACTTACATAGAGACGGAAATAGTACGCATACTCATGGGACACAAGGAAGAATATTCAGAAGCATCTTGAATAGCAATGGAACCAAATCAACCCCAGACTAAAAGCTGCTGTGGTCCCGCCTAAAAACTTCATTTACATGGTTTCTCACTTCTTTTTTGTCAACTTAGGGTTCCTTGTCTGAACCATGAGAAAGAATAAAATACAATGATGAATTGCCAAACATACAAATAATCAGTAAGTCTTATGCAGGTATGCTGGGACTTGACACTGATATCTGCTGCTAAGTTATGCCAGAGTTCTTGCGATATTCTCCGCCACACAGAAATCCAGTGCTTTAAGTGATTAATCCTCCTTTCCTATCAAGAAGATACTCAGAGGAAACTCTGAGAGATCCCCATTTTTGTAGAGATTTTAAAAAGTGCCAAAGGTCTATCATCTACTCTAGAAGAAATAATCTCTGAGAGGTTTTGCCAATAGATGAGTGTAATAAAATGAGCTGACATACCCTTTCTTTCAAATGTGGTCCCGCTTTCAAATGCATGCTGCTGTGTGCATCGTGAGCTGGCTGCCTGCAGTAGGCATGTGAGGTAGACCAAAACTGACGGCTTCAGACGGAGACAGACCCTTTAATTGTGGCTGTAACAGGACCTGAGAGACGGAAGACAATGGTATTGTTTAACTCAGAACTGGGACAATGTGGCAGAGCAGAAATGTAGAAAGAAGCTCTTCCACGTAACTTTTTTCTGGAATAAGGCAGGGCGTAAATAAATAGTAAAATTTTCCTCTGCCGTGTGCTAGGAAGATTATCCCATAACCCTCAGTTTCTCAGTGTGGTTTTTCTCTTTTGCTTTTCTCTTAGATTTTTGTATTTATATCCTAGAAGGTGTGTGCTTTGGTATATAGTTCTGAGATGAAATAAGGTCCTGGAAGCTCCTTAGCCCTTACTCTGCTCCCTGCACCACACACAGTATCTCTAGTGAGAGGCTCTATAGGGATATCGGCTCGGTGCTTTGTGACCGCCTGGAGGGGTGGGATAGGGAGGGTGGGAGGGAGGGAGACGCAAGAGAGAAGAGATATGGGAACATATGTATATGTATAACTGATTCACTTTGTTATAAAGCAGAAACTAACACACCATTGTAAAGCAATTATACCCCAATAAAGATGTTAAAAAAAAAGGAGTAGAAAGAAAGTTGAATACAAGATTCGCACAAGTATTCACCAACCATAATCTGCTGGTCACACATCCAATGTACACTCAAATTATGGATGGTTGCATGGTCACTCGGTAGAAAAACTGGACCCAACTTTGATAAGATAGCCCAGAACTCACTTCACAGAAACACAACACTTGAGAATCCAACCTGGGTTCCATGCTTTCCTCTTAAGGAAATACCAGAGGTACCAAGTGAAGGAGGAAACATTGTCCTGGCTTTGAACCTCTGCAACTGCTACAAGAGGGAGCCTGGTGTAATTGACACAAACGGGCAGCTCTATATCCTTTTGCCAATGAAAGTATCACTTTAAACAGTATTTCTTCAAAAGAAGGAAACCTGTCGTGTATTGCGGGGTCCCTTTGCCTTCGGTTTTACTTCGTGCTTTTAAAATGCCTATACTGTCTGGTATGTGAAATAAGAAGTGGTGAGTTAGGGGGTGTGTCAGGTGTCACAACCGCATCACCTGCATCTGCTCACCGATGTTACAAACACCACAGTTCCGCGTGGAGCTCCAGCATCACTTCCATCAGCGGGGCTAAAACCAGTAAGAGCACATCATGATTGATAATAAAGGTGATTCCACCCTTTATTGATTAAGGAAGGAAATATTTTTAAAATGTGGTATAACCAATACAATCATTGTTTTCACACCATTCTTGCAGCAATGTATAGATTGACTCTTTCAGGGTTTTCAACTTCCATGGCTTTCTTCACATGTTCATCCAGTTCTAGAAGATCTTGCCCACACGGACACTGCAGCAGATCATCTTGTACTTGGAGGTCCCTGGAATAGTTTTCTCTGCAGGATGCATGTAAATGATATTGCTTCTGTTGTCTTTAAAAATCCCAACTTCTTCGGGATTTTTATCTAACCAGTTCTCACCATATGACCAACTCAGCTCAACTGAATGGCTTTATGATAAGGCATCATGTAGCATTCCTTTCACAGGATAACACATATGAATGTCTGCCTAGAAACAGCAAAATTAGGGGAGCTGAACTTCTTAAGCATTTGGTATTGATTATCCATGTAATGACACTTGGGCAGACACGCACAGCCTGCTCTCTTGCGTTCTCCACATAGTTTAAAAATTCCTCATATATCTAAGCTCCTGTAACCTGAGATCTACAAGTCTGATTTCTAAATGAAACCTTTTCTGACAGTCTACTGCCATTCAAAGCTTTGGACATTTTTACCCTGAGGAATTTTATCTTGGGAGAAATGGGGCAGTGGAATATTGATGAAGCATACAAAGGTGCCTTCATGGAAATGAATTTCCTTTTGAGATATTCCAGAGGCACATCAAAAGGAAAGGCCAGGCACCTCTCATGGACTCAGTCAACTTTGAACCATTTCTCTTTCAGGGTGGCTGATACCAGATATTAACTTCACTGTTAGAAACAAACTTTTCATCATCCCATGTAGAATTTTATATTGTCACAAATAAAAGTGGTCACTGAGAAACATTTTACTTTTCTGGAATGAAAAATCATCTATCATTTTTTTTTTTTGATGTGGACCATTTTTAAAGTCATTATTGAATTTGTTACAAAATTGCTTCAGTTTTACGTTTTGATTTTTGTCTGCGAGGTACGTGGGATCCTAATTCCCCAACCAGGGAGCAAATCCACACCCCCTGCATTGGAAGGAGAAGTCTTAACAACTGGACCGCCAGGGAAGCCCCTATCATACTTTTTTAAAAGTAACAAGAAATAGAAAAATAATTACCCATAATTTTATTATCCAAAAGAAATTATTAATGACATTTAAGTATATTTTTCTAGTCTTTTTCCTATGAAATTTTAAAAGATTGAGATCATACAGCATGTACAATTTTGCATCATGCTGTCTTGCACATAACATTTTTTTTAGAAACAGATGAATTTTAATAATATTTTTATCTAACCCAATAAATCCATAATGTTATGTAAAATATTCCTGTTTCTTTGCAGCAACTTTTTTATTTAACATTTTTATTGGGGTATAATTGCTTTACAATGTTGTGTTAGTTTTTGCTATATAACAAAGTGAATCAGCTATATGTATACATATATCCCCATATCCCCTCCCTATTGCATCTCCCTCCCACACTCCCTATCCCATCCCTCTAGGTGGTCACAAGGCACTGAGCTGATCTCCCTGTGCTGTGTGGCTGCTTCCCACTAGCTATCTATTTTACATTTGGTAGTGTATGTATGTCCATGCCACTCTCTCACTTTGTCCCAGCTTACCCTTCCCCTTCCCCGTGTCCTCAAGTCCATTCTCTATGTCTGCATCTTTAATCCTGTCCTGCCCTTAGGTTCTTCAGAACCTTTCTTTTTTTTTTTTTTTTAGATTCCATGTATATGTGTTAGCATACAGTATTTGTTTTTCTCTGTCTGACTTACTTCACTCTGTATGACACACTCTAGGTCCAACCACCTCACTACAAATAACTCAATTTCATTTCTTTTTATGGCTGAGTAATATTCCATTGTATATATGTGCCCCATCTTCTTTATCCATTCATCTGTCGATGGACACATAGGTTGCTTCCATGTCATGGCTGTTGTAGATAGAGCTGCAATGAACATTGTGGTACATGACTCTTTTTGAATTATGGTTTTCTCAGGGTATATGCCCAGTCATGGGATTGCTGGGTCATAAAGTAGTTCTATTTTTAGTTTTTTAAGGAACTTCCATACTGTTCTCCATAGTGGCTGTATCAATTTACATTCCCACCAATAGTGCAAGAGGCTTCCCTTTTCTCCACACCCTCTCCAGCATTTATTGATTGTAGATTTTTTGATGATGGCCATTCTGACTGGTGTGAGGTGATACCTCATTGTAGTTTTGACTTGCAATTCTCTAATGATTAGTGATGTTGAGCATCCTTTCATGTGTTTGTTGCCAATCTGTATATCTTCTTTGGAGAAATGTCTATTTAGGTCTTCTGCCCATTTTTGGATTGGATTGTTTGTTTCTTTGATATTGAGCTGCATGAGCTGCTTGTATATTTTGGAGATAAATCCTTTGTCAGTTACTTCGTTTGCAAATATTTTCTCCCATTCTGAGGGTTGTCTTTTCATCATTTATGGTT
The DNA here is from genome assembly GCF_059928025.1 of Delphinapterus leucas. Classification (NCBI taxonomy): domain Eukaryota; kingdom Metazoa; phylum Chordata; class Mammalia; order Artiodactyla; family Monodontidae; genus Delphinapterus; species Delphinapterus leucas. Next base: position 14,637,689 of record NC_143130.1, on the reverse strand, counting down.
TCCTTTGCTGTGCAAAAGCTTTTAAGTTTCATTAGGTCCCATTTGTTTATTTTTGTTTTTATTTCCATTTCTCTAGGAGGTAGGTCAAAAAGGATCTTGCTGTCATTTATGTCATAGAGAGTTCTGCCTATGTTTTCCTCTAAGAGTTTTACAGTGCCTGGCCTTACATTTAGGTCTTTAATCCATTTTGAGTTTATTTTTGTGTACGGTGTTAAAGAGTGTTCTAACTTCATTCTTTTTTTTTTTTTTTTTTGGAGTACGCAGGCCTCTCACTGCTGTGGCCTCTCTCATTGCGGAGGACAGGCTCCAGATGTGCAGGCTTAGCGGCCATGGCTCACGGGCCCAGCCGCTCTGCGGCACGTGGGATCCTCCCAGACCGGGGAAAGAACCCGTGTCCCCTGCATCGGCAGGCAGACTCCCAACCACTGCACCACCAGGGAAGCCCTAAATTCATTCTTTTACATGTAGCTGTCCAGTTTCCCCAGCACCAATTATTGAAGAGGCTGTCTTTTCTCCATTGTATATTCTTGCCTCCTTTGTCAAAGATAAGGTGACCATATGTACATGGGTTTATCTCTGGGCTTTCTATCCTGCTCCATTGATCTATATTTCTATTTTTGTGCCAGTACCACACTGTCTTGATTACTGTAGCTTTGTAATATAATCTGAAGTCAAGGAGCCTGATTCCTCCAGCTCCGTTTTTCTTCCTCAAGATTGCTTTGGCTATTCAGAGTCTTTTGTGTTTCCATACAAATTGTGAAATTTTTTTGTTCTAGTTCTGTGAAAAATGCCTTTGGTTGTTTGATAGGGATTGCACTGAATCTGTAGATTGCTTTGGGTAGTACATTCATTTTCACAATATTGATTCTTCCAATCCAAGAACATGGTATATCTCTCCATCTGTTTGTATCATCTCTAATTTCTTTCATCAGTGTCTTATAATTTTCTGCATACACGTCTTTTGTCTCGTTAGGTAGGTTTATTCCTAGGTATTTTATTCTTTTTGTTGCAATGGTAAATGGGAGTGTTTCCTTGATTTCTCTTTCAGATTTTTCATCATTAGTATATAGGAATGCCAGGGATTTCTGTGCATTAATTTTGTATCCTGCTACTTTACCAAATTCATTGATTAGCTTACTAGTTTTCTGGTAGCATCTTTAGGATTCTCTATGTATAGTATCATGTCATCTGCAAACAGTGACAGCTTTACCTCTTCTTTTCCAATTTGGATTCCTTTTATTTCTTTTTCTTCTCTGATTGCTGTGGCTAAAACTTCCAAAACTATGTTGAATAAGAGTGGTGAGAGTAGGCAACCTTGTCTTGGTCCTGATCTTAGTGGAAATGGTTTCAGTTTTTCACCATTGAGAATGATGTTGGCTGTGGGTTTGTCATATATGGCCTTTATTATGTTGAGGTAAGTTCCCTCTATGCCCACTTTCTGGAGGGTTTTTATCATAAATGGGTGTTGAATTTTGTCGAAAGTTTTTTCGGCATTTATTGAGATGATCATATGGTTTTTATACTTCAGTTTGTTAATATGGTATATCACATTGATTGATTTGCGTATATTGAAGAATCCTTGCATTCCTGGGATAAGCCTCACTTGATCATGGTGTATGATCCTTTTAATGTGCTGTTGGATTCTGTTTGCTAGTATTTTGTTGAGGATTTTTGCATCTGTGTTCATCAATGATATTGGCCTGTAGTTTTCTTTCTTTGTCTGGTTTTGGTATCAGAGTGGTGGTGGCCTCGTAGAATGAGTTTGGGAGTGTTCCTCCCTCTGCTGTATTTTGGAAGAGTTTGAGGATAGGTGTTAGCTCTTCTCTAAATGTTTGATAGAATTTGCCTGTGAAGCCAGCTGATCCTAGGCTTTTGTTTGTTGGAAGATTTTGAATCACAGTCTCAATTTCAGTGTTTGTGATTAGTCTGTTTATATTTTCTATTTCTTCCTGGTTCAGTCTTGGAAGGTTGTGCTTTTCTAGGAATTTATCCATTTCTTCCAGGTTGTCCATTTTATTGGCATAGAGTTACTTGTAGTAATCTCTCATGATCCTTTGTAGTTCTGCAGTGTCAGTTGTTACTTCTCCTTTTTTATTTCTAATTCTGTTGATTTGAGTCTTTTTTTTTCTTGATGAGTCTGGCTAATGGTTTATCAGTTTTGTTTATCTTCTCAAAGAACCAGCTTTTAGTTTTATTGATCTTTGCTATCATTTCCTTCATTTCTTTTTCATTTATTTCTGATCTGATCTTTATGATTCCTTGCCTTCTGCCAACTTTGGGGGTTTTTTGTTCTTCTTTCTCTAATCGCTTTATGTGTAAGGTTAGGTTGTTTATTTGAGATTTTTCTTGTTTCTTGAGGTAGGATTGTATTGCCATAAATTTCCCTCTTAGAACTGCTTTTGCTGCATTCCATAGGTTTTGGGTCATCGTGTTTTCATTGTCATTTGTTTCTAGGTATTTTTTGATTTCCTCTTTGGTTTCTTCAGTGATCGCTTGTTTATTTAGTAGTGTATTTTTTAACCTCCATGTGTTTGTATTTTTTACAGTTTTTTTCCTGTAATTGATATCTAGTCTCATAGCATTGTTGCACATAACATTTTATGTGTTTCCCCATAGCATTAAAAAATCCTTAAAAGGACTCCATGTTATTCCATAAATGAATGCATTTTAATTCATTAATCACATTTCTATTGTTGGATATTTAAATTATTTATAATTTTCTCAATTATTAATAATCTTTAGTAAACATCTTTAGATGTAAAACCACGACAGATTCTCAAATTACCTCCTTATGCAATATAGATTTGTGAAATTTTAATTATGGAATTAAAGTTATGATCTTTAAAGTTCCTCACACATTTTGTCAAATTGCTTTTCAGAAAAAATTTCACCAATTTAAACTCCCTCAAGCTAGGTACGAGAATAAACACTGCATTTTCTGTCATTTATGTTAGGCTATCTCGTTTTTAAAAATTTTTGCTAAGTTGATGAGTGAAAATAACATCTATCCAAAAGATATCTGTCCTCTTAAAATTACTCTATGGTTTCAAAGCAATTCAGTAGAAGTTCCAACAGAATTTTTCAAGGCACTTGAGAAACGTATTCATAAATGTATACAGAAGAGTAAAGAGCAAAGGAGAACCTAAATATTTTAGAAAAAGAAAGATAACAACAGAGAATCCCTCTTTATTTGATATCTGCACTTGTTTTGAAGCTCGAGTAATTAAGACTATGTGGGAGCATGTGGAGATAGACAAATTGACCAGTATAACAAGCAGTATAGAAATAGACCTGTTAAAGTATAGAAATTTGACTCATGATGGTGATGCAGGGCAGATCGGGGGAAAAGAAGAAAATTTGCAGTAAATGGAGCTAGATACATAATTACACATACTAAAAAAATAGAATAGGATTCCATTTCTTCCGAAACACAAAAATAAATTCCAGATAGATTAGGAGTTAAGTGACAAATATAAAACTTTGAAGCTTTTAGTTTTACTGGCAAATGTCTTGTTGACCTTGAGAAGGGTATAGATTTTTCAAACAAGACTCAGAAAGTGTTAGCTAGACATAAGGCACTCATGAAAAAAGAATGATGAATCTAAATACATTAATATTAAAATCTTCTTTTCAATAAGATCTAATCATGTTACTTCGAGCAAGTGATTTAACTTCTCTGTGCCTCTGTTTGCTCATCTGTAGAATGGGATAATAACAATACCTATTTCATTGGGTCTTGCTCAGAATTAAGAGTTAACTCATGTGTATATGTATAACTGAATCACTTTGTTGTAAACCTGAAACTAACACATCACTGTTAATCAACTGTACTCCAATATAAAATAAAAAGTTTAAAAAAGTTTTTTAAAAAGTTAACTCATATAATACATTCAGAACAACGATCTGATATTTAGTAAGCACTCAATAATTATCAGCTCATTATTATTATCATATGAAAGGTTTTTATGTTTTGTATAATAAAATAATCTTTATTATTTTCTTTGTGATTTTATTGGTTGACCTTAAAATTTTCCTCATCTAGTTCCCATTGAGATATAAGACGCTCATGAAAAAATGCTTAATTTTTATGTACTGATTATTATTAATATATTTCACTTTTTCATGACGTAAAAGTTTATTTTTGTGCATGTTCTGAAAAACTGGGCCTAAACATTAAACTAATTGTCCAGGCATTATTTGTTTCATAATCCTTTTCTCTCACTGATTTATGAAGTCTACATGATAGAATATTAAATTTTGCCTCGATTTTGTATTAGTACCACATTAATTTACTCTTTTTAACTCTGTATTAACTAGTTGGAGTGAGTTCTTTTGGCAATATTATCAGGGAAACTTCTTATGTCTTTACATCATTTTCATATTTATGTGTCATAATTTTGATTCTTGAGGTTCCCTCATTTTTCCAAGCACTGTTTCCAAAGGCACCAAATAAAAGCTCCGGAAGTCATCTAGTCACGTAATTATAAAATCAGTTTCAATCCACATTAGTCATTCAGTTACAAGCAAGCCAAAGTCAGGTCTCTCTAGCATGAAAGGCAGTTGTAAAATATAATACTTGACAAGTTCAGTCTGGACCTTTTCTGCAAAAAGGCATCTTATTATTTTGCACAAAAATGAAAAACTTACATGATTGCTCGATATCGGTTTGTGAGATTTAAAATCATAACATAAGCCCCAAATCGTGAATGTACAAAAAACATTGAATCCCTGGTGCTCTTTTGGACCTAAGCTCACGACTGGAGACAAAAAGCCTGTGACTTCCTTCTAGGCAACAGTAATGCAGAACAATGACAGCAGACTTAAAATAAATATGCTTTGATGTGCCACATTCTTAGACATTTATTATAAGTTGCCGTTTACAGTCCGAAGAGTTTCAAGAAGGTTTCTGAGATAAATGAGAACAGACATGAAAGTCGCTGCTGTAAAATCCATACAGCTGAGATTTTTTTTTTTAAAAAGGCAATACATAGTTGGTCAAAATCTTTGGATGGTCTGATTAAAAAGCCGACCTGCCTAGAAACATAAGGAAGTGGAGTTAGCCTGGCAAAGCTGAGAAATGTGCAGGTGATGGGAGAAAAACACTTAAAATCATTAACGCTCTAGATGAATGAAAAAGAAAAAAAAAGAAAATCATTAACCTGAAGTGGTCAACCTGTGTTCTTTTTCTCCCTATATTTATTAAGTTTGGGGACATCTTGCTTCTGGGAAGTGTCATAATCCATTATAAGCACCTAAATAAAATAAGCACTTAAAAAAATGTCACTTACCTGGACTTGTTACAAAATGTCTCTGTTACAAGGAACTCACAATGTGATCCTTGCATGGTGTAGTAAGAATACACTGGATTAAAAATGAAGGAACCTGGTGTAACAGTCTCTGCCGCTGAATACTTGAGTCACTTAAGGAAAGTTATGTAACTTTTCTTGCCTTCATTATCCTCATGCTTAAAATCAAGGGTCTGAACTAGTTGCTGTCAATGTCACCGGGTTGATGAATGTGTAAAGTACTTAGGATATTGAAATGAAAACACTAGGAATTGTTATTTCCATCACTGAAATCTAAAATACTATTGTTCAGAGCCCTCTCAGCACCTCCAGGCACCCTCAGAAATCCAGCTTATTCTAATAGAACTATCCATTATTTTAAGTCCTTTGTGATCCTTGTCAACTCTTTGAAATCAGAATGGTTTGGGTCTTCTCAACATGGGCATGAATAAATCTTTTCTGCCCACACCAGACCTTGAAACACATTCTAGGGCAAGGGGAGGAAAATGGAGCTTCTTCTCAGGGGGACCCTAATATCTCTGAGACCTGTTAGTATGTTCTGTAGTTTTCCAGGAAAATCTCACCCATAACACTTCACTGTGCCTCCCATTGGCATTATCCCTCCATGCCGGGGCTAAAACCTAGCAGTTCGAAATCTTAGAATTTTCTTCATTTTCCATGAATCCTTTGTTTTAAATCTGTGTATTAAATTATTTCACACGAGACATTTTATTAGGTAAGAAAATGCAGATTGTCGATAGATAGATGATAGATCAATAGATAGGTAGATAGATAGATGATAGAAATTAACATGAACTAAAAGGAAGCCTGCCAGTATGACTTCCTCCCAATGAGTCTCAAATTTGGGTCTTGTTTTTATATAAACTCCTTAGAGGGACATGTTGATGTTTCCCTAATCTAGGAGAAGTAAGTGTGTAGATGTGTGGGAAGAGGAGGGGAAAATCTTAGGTGAGCAATCAGTACCCATCAGAATTTTTAAAATCCAATTTAATTTTGGTGGCTTAATTATTCCTGAGGTCTGGTGATTTTGACAACCTGCTGAAATACGTCAAATACAAGTGAGAGAGCTGAAGACAAGACCAAGTTTGAGACTTATAACTAGAAAATGATAGGACAGTAAGGGCAGAGGACACTGCCTGGAATCATTAAGAAACAGAAACGGTCCTTAACGAGGGCACCTTAGGGTAGAGGTGTAAACAGGTGCATTTTTCCCTGAATTCACCTTCGTTTCAGCTGCTCATTAAAATATTCCATTAACTAATCTTAGGTCTGTGAAGCAAAGAGGGGAAAAAACTTAAAGAAAGCTGTGGGGCAAACTTCCTGAGCCTCTTAAGGGTTTGCCAAGGGGTGGAGGTGGGCACGGGGGGAGGAATACTTTTTGCTAAATAAGAAAATTTTCCTTCCCAGTGAGCCAGTGGGAAACCTAAGCTGACTCACCAGCCTGCTGTTCAGCACTCCAGGCAAAATGACCAACCAAATTTGCAGCACTAGAGAATTTCATCAGTAAATGAAATGCTATGTAAGGGGTTAATGATTTATTTTTTTTTCTGGCTTGGAGCACAAAAGCAGTCCCGATCCTATCATAAATAAAATTGTTATTAGTGGAGTTTTAACTCAGTGAGGCTCACCAGGCTTTAGAGTATGTGGAATGTTAAAAATACACATTCTCTTTTACTTAATAACATTATTCTTGTGTGCTTTTCTTATAAAAGTATAGGTCCTTTGTGAAAAGTTTGGAAGATAAAGTGGGCTGTTCCACCATCACAGTAAGTAGTTGGGGAGCCCTGAACAGGGCTGGGCTCCAGGGCCCTCTCAGGGGCTCCGGTTCTTGGAGGGGCCTCCGGTTTGGAGACGTGAGCGGCAAACTCAGCTCCCTGAGCACCAGGCCAGGTCAATGTGCACTGTGGTTCTTGCTCAGAGGAGCTGGCTGGAGTCTATGCTGGAAGGTAAAGCACAAGGGTAGGGCTCTCGGTCTGTTTTTTCACTGAATTATTCCAAGGCACTAGGTACATGCTCAAATAATGTTTGCTGAAGGAATGACTGTCCTTAACTAAACTCAAAACAGACCAATTCCTGAAACCAAAATTCTAATGTTAAAAATTAGTAATACTTTGGGGCTTCCCTGGTGGCGCAGTGGTTGAGAGTCCGCCTGCTGATGCAGGGGACACAGGTTCGTGCCCCGGTCCGGGAAGATCCCACATGCCCGGAGCGGCTGGGCCCGTGAGCCATGGCCGCTGGGCCTGCACGTCCGGAGCCTGTGCTCCGCAACGGGAGAGGCCACAACAGTGAGAGGCCCATGTACCGCCAAAAAAAAAAAAAAAAAAAAATTAGTAATACTTTTACTTTATCATAAAATGCAGACACACACACAGAATGAATATATTCATTGCAGAAAATTAGGAAATAGAACTGAAAAGGTTTTTGAAAATCCATACCAAGAATCCCACTATGCAGACCTAACCACTATGGAACGTTTTAATATATGTGTGTATCGCATTCACACTTTTTCTATGCGTATGGATATATATTTTTAAAACTTAAAATTATGTGTTATACTGTGTTGCTACACTATAAAGTGATTGTTTTACTTGAAAGCACATAATTTCTAGCTTACCATGTGAAAATACTATTCACAGTTCTCATAATTATTTAAGGATAAATAAGATTTTGTTTAGGGGGCTATGCTAAAATGTATATAATTGATTCTCTTTGGTTGTATATTTACAGTGACAGAAACACTGCAATAAACACCCTTATAAAAAAACTCTTGGCATAGCTGAGTTATTCCTCTAAATGCATTCTTAAATTTGAAATTATTAAATCCATGGGAATGTACATTGTTGAGGCTTCTCAAAAAGAACGCATCAGTTTACAGTTCTGCAAGCCATGTATGATGGTGACTAAATCCTCGAGCACCAGATATAATCTCTTTTTTGTCACATCAATTGGCTAAAAATGGTTTGTTTTTTTTTTTTTTTTTTTTTTTTTTGCGGTACGCGGGCCTCTCACTGTTGTGGCCTCTCCCGTTGCGGAGCACAGGCTCCGGACGCGCAGGCTCAGCGGCCATGGCTCACGGGCCCAGCCGCTCCACGGCATGTGGGATCTTCCCGGACCGGGGCACGAACCCGTGTCCCCTGCATCGGCAGGCGGACTCTCAACCACTGCGCCACCAGGGAAGCCCTAAAAATGGTATTTTTTAAAAAAAATGTAAAATTAACATTAAAGTGACATCCATCATCATTTTTTATTAATTCATCAGCTTTCCTATGGGGATAAACTACCATTTAAATTTTGGGGCACTTTCCCCTCTGGACAAGGGCTGGATGCTTGCTGGTTTTTTTAGACTCTTTTTCTTTGATATTTTCTAATATCTTCTTAGTCCCTACATTATCTTCTCCAGATATGTTATTACACTGATAGCTACAGCTTTATATCATATTAAATTCAACATCAATTAGATTTAGATCTCGTGCTTCCAGTGTTTTTTTTTTTTTTTTTTAGTCTGGGAGGTTTTCTACCTTCTGAGGGGACATTTACAAATGTAACAATCTTATCTGTCATGTTCAATTAAATATTTAACTTTCAATGGGTAGCCTTATTTATCTGTGTTTCAAGTTTCTGAGAGAAATTCGTTACTGTTGCTGCTAAACGATCCGTGGTCTATGAATAGCGTGTCCCTGCATGGGGTACTGAAGACCCAGCAATAAATAGGACAGGCGTGTAACAGAACTGGACCACAGAACATCAGAACTGGAAAGGACATTAGAAATTTCCTAGTCACATTAAACAGAGAACATAAGACTCAAGAAGACACATTTCCAAAGCCTATGTCAACGTTTGTTTGCAGGCTGGATGTTAATTTAGGTTAAAATACAAGGGTGCACATAACAGCATAATACTTAGGAACTTACCCGGAGAATATTTTATGTTTAAAGCTGTGCTCCTTAAAGTGACGGCCACATATTTCCTGAAATGAATCACAAGAGGTATTTGCTAAAAAGGTAGACTCCTGTCCCCACACTAGGGTTGAATAAGAATCTCTGACTAAGCCAGAGACCAGCCTTACTAACAAATTCTGCAGATGATTTTTGGACAAAATCAAATTTGAGAGTCAATGCTTCAGCCAAAGGAAAACTGCCACCAGGAAAGTGTTACTTCACTTTCCTGAACTTTGGAGAGTGTCCAGTTGAAAGATGCTCTTTATTTCCTGAAGGAGAAGTAAAAATCCCTTAAAGAGGGGAAAGAGAACCAGAGATCAGAGAAGGATAACCAGAGACACCTGACTAACTCCCTGCTTGCATCCGACTCTAGCCAAAGAGGGTTTTCATTTGTAATGGGTCTGCCTTTGTTTTGGACATATACTAAGGAACTAACTATGAGAAGTGTAGAGAACCACCTGCATATTTTTTCCCTTATGGTCTATAGACTTCCTGAAGCAGATGTATGTCAAAGAATGTACTAAACAATGACATACTTTTCCTCAAACATCAGATGGATAGAAATATTGTTATAGGATGGAAAAATCTCTTCTTGGCCAGGATATGAGGATAAAAGAACTCTTGTACTTGGCTGGTGGAAGTGTTCATTGATGTAACCACCACAGAGATCAATTTGGCAGAATCTAGAAAAATTGAAAAGTTGCTCCCTGTGCCTTGGAAATTCCATGACCAGTGACATTTCTAGATAAACTCTACTTAACATACATGAGTAGACTTCACAGTAGGTGATGTTGAGTGAGGCACAGTGTGGTGCTTTACATGTAGCTCTTCTAACAATCACCCAAGAGACAGATGGGTTTTATTGTAGGTGAGTTCCTGCAAGGTTGAGTAGCATGATAAAGTCACGCGGCTAGCACACAGTCAGTATCCCACCCAGGCAGGCTGACTCCAGTGCCCTTGCTCGGAACCCCTAGTCTAGACTGCTTCCAACTGGTACTAAATTGTGTCCTCCCCAAAATCCATATGTCGAAGCCCTAACCCCAGTACACTTCACAATGAGACTATATTTAGACATAGGGTCTTTAAAGAGATAATTAAAGTTACACGATGTCGTATGGGTGGGCCCTAATCCAGTATGATTGGTGCCCTTATAAGGAAAAGGAGAGACACCAGGGATGCATGTGCACAAAGAAGGGGCCACCTGGGGACACAGAGAAGGCAGCCATCCCCAAGCCAAGGTGAGAGACTTCAGGAGAAACCAAACCTGCCAACACTTTTATTTTGGACTTTTAGCCTCTAGAACTGTGAGAAAATAAATTTGCTATTTAAGCCAACTAGCTATGGTATTTTGTTTGGTAGCCATACACATTAATACAGATACTACAAAAATGTACATAGTCACTTTATTAGTAATAACGAGCTATAAGAAACAAACTCAATAACCATCTACAGGAGGAGTAAGTAAAATGTGGTGTGTTGATGTGATGGAGCCCTGTAAATGTGGTAAAGAGAATGAGCTAGATCTTTATGAATTAATATGGATAGAGCTCAAAAACCATGTTAAGTGAAGAAAGGTGAAGAATGATATGTCAAGTATGAAGTCAGTTATGTGAATTTAAAACAGGCAAATACAACACACATACATAGATTGATATAAACACATGATGCAGTTTTCCCATATTGTGTGGCATTGCCCTGGGAGATAAGAAGGAAAGGCATCTGGGGGGTGGGTGGGAACAAACAGGAGGTGGAGCTTATCTGGCTTTATAGTAAAGTTTGCTAGATATATTGTTACCGAAAGTGGGGGTCCGGCTGCTCACTACTCAAATGCCAATAAAGAGGCAAGGTTGGTGGAAAGGAAAGTTTGCTTTATTTTGGAGGCCGGCAACGGTGGCGGGGTTTGGTGGGAGGAGGACGCCTGTCCAAAGCCCAACTCCTCCCCACTTTCAACCAGGGGACAAGAGCTTTTATAGATGGAGGGAGAGGGCTACATGCAGAAATAGCACAGTCACCTCTGACTGCCATCTTCACATTGGTCATGCGGTGGTCTGACCAGGGTCATCTTGATTGTTTTGGGTACAGTTAATCTTCAGTTCCAGGGTCAGTTTGTTCCCATTTCCTTGAGGCCAGTTCTTGGAATTGTGGCAGCGCATGTCATGGCTACAATCCGGTCATCATGTAGTTAACTTCTCCCACCTGGTGGGGCTTTCTATAAGCATCTATGAGACAGCTCACAGGATATGGCTCAGAATGTTATGTATAGCCCTTGAGGAGGAACTAAAGGTCCTTGGCTTTACTTAATGACTTAACAGTTATTATTTGGACTCATTTGTTTTCATTTGTTTCTGCATTTTCTCACTTCTCTGATTAAACTTATTCTTTGGCTAGCGTTTTTCCACAGACAATAGTCAGGCTGAGGACATGGGGGGCAGGGACCATAGGGTCCTGCTCCGTTTAAATATTAAGAATTTTAGAAGTCTTTAAACGTGTGTGAAATGTTAATACTTGTCATTCTGGGCAGTGGTTTTGTGAACATTCATTAATTATTCTTTGAGATGCTCTAGATTTTTTTATTTCTCAAAATCCAAATAGTCTTAGAAAGAGAAAAAGAATATTCTAATTGGTGTTAGATAAGAGTAGTCCAGACATTCCTGAGGAGACAGAAAACATACAGGTTTGGTTGTTGGCGTAGTCAGTGGCTTAAAATATGCAAGTGCTCAGAATAACGCCTGGTACATTCTTAGCCTTCACTATGTGTTTGCTCCTAGGATTATTATAACACATTTATCGTAGGATTAGAAATAATACATGAAAAATATGTGGTACTTAATTGGGATTTTATAAGCAACAGCTCTGCAGCCCTAATTAAGAGTATTGGACCATTTGAGAAAGACAGAGAGGAAAGTTGACTGTAAAACTAATACAAACCATCATGAATCAGAAAAGTCTGGAAGAATGCTCTTTCCCAGGCCTTAAACTATGCCCTCATCTTTTAATCAGGCTTCTCCAGATGTGTGGCATTAACTCTTCCTGTCCCCAAAGTTGCCTTTCAGACTTGAAAATGACATCAGTCTCTATAAAAAAAAAAGAGGTTCAAAGCCTCCAAATAAGAATGTAATAATACAAGCAGTCCATGTTCGATCCTTCTGGGAATTAGGTTGAGGTGCTGCAAGTTGCTGAAAGCTGATAAGTCTCTCTGAGAAGTAGTCATTTACAATGCCCCTGTGGCCTGGCAGAGTTAATGCAGCTTTCAGCAGCCCCTAATTATCTCCTGGAAGTAGTCTGAGCTCTGGGATAACTGGGCTTATTGAGAACACACAAAGAGGTGAGGGTACTAATTACCCCCAAAGAGCATTTTGGCTTCTTGTTGGTGTGGCTGAAATATATGCCAGACCTTACTCTGGCTTTCATCCGTGTGCCCTGCTGATCCAAAATTCAATCCCCAGATTTAAATGCATGGATCAATGGGAGATTAAAAGAAATCCAGACAGAAACACAGTTGGCGATTTCAAGTTCAAATAAAAATGAATTTATCCCCTTTCGCTCCAGCCCGTTCTACACACATTCTGCTAGTAACTTAAAAATGACACAACTAACATTTTGAAGCCCAGCTATTATCACATAAGGAGAACAGCAAAGTGGTTGAAACACAGGTCCTATTGCCAAGCTATCTGCTTTGGAGTCTGCATTTGAGCCCCTTGTCACGTGGCGGTGGACAATTTATGCAACTTCTCGATTCTTCAGTTTACTTATCAGAAACACAAGGATAGTAAAAGTAGCTTGTTCCTGGGACTGTCATGAGTCTTCATGAGTTAAGACGAATAAAGCACCTAGAACACTGCCTGGTGCGTAGTAAATGCTATACGAGTGTTAGCTTTTGTTATTACTATATAAACACATCTAAACATAAACATGGCAACAAAATTTGCAAATAACTGGTCCTATTGTCTATTTCCACTTCTGTCCAGCAACTCTGGCCTTCTGAGGCTTTTCAAGTTGAGTCCTGCTTGAGTACTTTTGCTATTGTCTATCTCTCTAACAGAACGTTCTCCCCCAAGACACTTCTGTGGTCTTCTCTCACATTTTATTCTAGTCTTCGCTCAAAAGTCACCTTCTCAGAGACAACCTTCCCGGCAACTCCGTTTAAAATAGCTCCATTTTAGCACCATATTTCCCTGCCTTGTCACTCTCTATCCCTTTTCTTTGCTTTATTTCTTTCATTGCTGTTTTCACTATATGAATTTTCTGTGTATGTTTATTGGTTTACTTCTGTTTCTCTCTCATATGGGAGAGGGCGGGTACTTGTTCTGTCTTGTTTATTGAGAAAGGGGTTTGCCTAGCACATAAATAATAAAAACTCTATTATGTGAAGGAATGAATAAATAAATGCTACCTAAATCCCTGGAATTTCCCTCGTTCCTATCCTTTTCTAAATCCAGTCGTTGTTCAGCTTTTCATTTTATTTTTCCAGTGTATTTTTTTCTCTTTCTTTCTTTATGTTTTGTTATGTTTAAGGCAAAGAACTTAAGTTTCTGATGCTTACAGCTAAAGAACTCCAGCTGACGGAGTTCAAATGCAAAAGTACTTTTAACATTGTTCTAATAAAAGCATCTCACAGCATTTCTGGCACATAAGTAGCACAAAATTTGTATGAGTTTGTATCCCTTTCTTTTCCCACTCCCTTCTAGCTAACCTCAGGGATGGCCGAAGTAGACTAGAAGATATATCCGATAGTCCCAGGCATATAGTAGGTGCTCAATAAACACTAGTTGAACATTCTATTGGAACTGAAAATGAGTACTGAAAACTGTCCCCGCCTCTAGAAAAACTATATTCCCCTGGCACAAGAGTTGGGACTTAGCAGATGGCTGAGAAACGCCATCCCCAACCTGGCATATGGGAGGATGTGGGTATAAATACTGCTTTTATCAAGAAAATATACCAACCTCCTCTTACTCCTCTGCCATGAATTAAGACATTTGAGCTGGGTCTTGAGGAAGGCATTTGCTTCATGGAAAAAGAGAGGACATCACGAGCAGAGGGAGGATGTCCTAGTTTCCTAGGTCTGCCTTACATAAGGCACTATCACTAACTCAGTGTCTTAAAACAATGGAAATGTATTCTTTTACAGTTCTGGAGACCAGAAATCTAAAATCAAGGTATTGGTAAGGTTGGTTCCTTCTGGAGGCTCTCAGGGAGAATCCACTCATTGTCTCTCTCCTGGCTTCTGATGGCATTTGGCAATCCTTGGTGTTCGTGGCTTATAGGTGCATTACTCTAGTCTCTCTCTCTATCTTCACACGGCCTTCTCCTTCTGTTTGCCTCTGCGTTTTGTCTCTTACAGGACACCCATCTGTGGATCTGGAGCCCACCCTAATCCAGAAAGATCTTAAGATCCTTATCTCCAAGGATACTTATTCCAAAGAAGGTCGAGGGAGTTCCCTGGAGGTCCAGTGGTTAAGACTTCACCTTCCAGTGCAGGGGGTGCAGGTTCAATCCCTGGTCAGGGAGCTAAGATCCCACATGACTTGTGGCCAAAAAACCAAAACATAAAACAGAAACAATATTGTAAAAAAATTCAATAAAGGCTTTAAAAATGGTCCACATCAAAAAAAAAAAAAAAAAGAATCTTAAAAGGTCAAATTCTGAGGTTCCAGGTGGAGCTATATTTGTGTGCTACAATTTAGAGGTCATATTGCAGCGCGTGAAGACATAAGGTGTCTGACACCATTGCAGAAGGTGAGACAATCCATCTAGCTGGGAGGGTCAGTGCTACATGGGCCAGTGGAGATGAGGCTGCGGTGGTGTTTGTTCCAGACTGGGAAGAATTTTGGCATTCTTCTGTAGGTAACAGGGACTCAGAGGAGAATTTTCAGCAAGAAAGTGATGCGCTCTGACTTCCTTGTGGGTTTGTGACTCTAGAAATAAAAATGAAGATGGACCAGAGTGAAGAGAAACTGATGGCATGAAGAGCAGTGGTTGCTGGGAGAATCCTGGACGAGGTCCCTGGCTTTGCGGGTAGTTCTGCTGGAAATAGGCAAAGCCCTACGGGTGGTATCATCTGAGCTGAGAATTTACTCCCACATCTGCTTTCAATTTTGTCTACCTTAGACCAGGGGTCCCCAACCCCTGGGCCATGGACCCGTAGCGGTCCACGGCCTGTTAGGAACCGGGCCACACAGCAGGAGGTGAGCGGCAGGCGAATGAGCGAAGCTTCATCTGCTGCTCCCCATCGCTCGCATTACCGCCTGAACCATCCCCGCCCCCCGATATGTGGAAAAATTGCCTGCCACAAAACCGGTCCCTGGTGCCAAAAAGGCTGGGAACCGCTGCCTGAGACACATCAACATATTCTAACTAAATCTAGAAAATAATAAAACCCTTTTGACTTTTTTTTTTTTTAATTCTTTTTGGCTGTGTTGGGTCTTCATTATAATGCACGGGCTTCTCATTGCAGTGGCTTCTCTTGTTGCGAAGCACGGGCTGTAGGTGCGCAGGCTCAGTAGTTGTGCCCTGCGGGCTCTAGAGCGCAGGCTCAGTAGCTGTGGCGCACGGGCTTAGTAGCTCCGTGGCATGTGGGATCTTCCCGGGCCACGGATCAAACCCATGTCCTCTGCATTGGCAGGCGGATTCTTAACCACTGTGCCACCATGGAAGCCCCCTTTTGACTTTAACTTAATGGGCAAATGCTAAACCAGTGACTGGAATTATATCTATTTAATTCTGACAGATCAAATGTTGAATAAGAGTATCCAATAGGTTAAACACTTAATATCAATTGATGTAAACGGTGAAATAAGTCGATGATTCCTGGGTCACTACCTTGTATGCGCTCTTCCCACTACAGGTCTGTGCCTTCTGATCAGCTGCTTATATGAACACATAATCAACAAGAGGTTCATGAAATGATTGCCTGGCCCCCTCCTTTATTACCAGCATAAATGCCTAGCATTTGCCAGCTGCATAATGAAACTTCCAGCTGCATTCAAATTATGACATTCGAATGCTTAAAATTTCATGTTGTCAAGAAACAGCAACATTATCAAAGGGAAATGAATATGATATAAATATATACTCACATTTAGAAAAATGTACAGCATTTCATTTCCATAATAATCACCAAGTTCTCTTGTTGAGAATCACATTTCATGTTAAGAAAAGCAGCTCTGTTTACTTAGAGATTTTTGCAAACCAGAGCCAGGGTGGTTTCAATTCTGGGAAAATACTTTAAATTATTTTCAGGGAACTGCTTTTCTAATTTCATTTCTAAGAAGCATGCTTTCTTATTAAAAGAAACGCTTTCTTGCTCCTCAGATCGTACATCTTTTAGAACATTAATTGCCCATCTTTTAGTTCATTATTTGTGCTTCATTTAGCTGCCTTAGTGACTTAAGAACACTTATGCAAAAACTTTCATAATGACTTCATAGTTGGGCTCTTTTATTTTCAAGCTTCCACAGAGTTCCAGTACCGTGTAACAAGAAAAAAATGTTCAGCTTGTCGCATTTTCATTATAAATTCTACATTTGGCAAATATTTACATGCATATGTGTCTACAGAGTTTTTTCCTTGAAACTTCTTTACCTTTTCTCCTTTAATGTTAACGTTCTTTTACTTTTAATTCTGAGTTTCGTGTCAGCTTCTCTAGTCAGGTTTCTTTTTTTTTTTTTTGCGTTACGCGGGCCTCTCACTGCTGTGGCCTCTCCCGTTGTGGAGCACAGGCTCCCGACGCGCAGGTTCAGCGGCCATGGCTCACGGGCCCAGCCGCTCCGTGGCATGTTCCCGGACCGGGGCACGAACCCGCGTCCCGTGCATCGGCAGGTGGACTCCCAACCACTGCACCACCAGGGAAGCCCTCAGGTGTCATTTTAGATGTAGATTAACAATAAATTTTTCATGAGGCTAGAAGATGCTCACAAAATCCATCAGTTCTGCTTTTTGATAGTGAAGCTCAGAAATGATAGTTAATTAACAACAGGTGTTTCTATTTCTTTTGGAAAAACCAAAATGTCCATGGATTGATGGATGTACCAGAAAACTATTAAAGTTCAGGACAGCGTTAACTTTAGGGGTTGGGGGATGGAATGGAAGGAGCATGGAGGAGCACATGGGGCTTCTAGGTGCTTCCTCTTGTTCTATCTCTTACAGTGGGTGAAAAACACAGGCATGCCTTGTTTCATTGCACTTCTCAGATATTGCATTTTTTACAAATTGAAGTTTTGTGGCAACCCTGCATCGACCAAGTCTATCAGTGCCGTTTTTTCAGCAGCATTTGCTCACTTCAAGTCTCTGTGTCACATTTTGGTAATTTTCACAATATTTCAAACTTTTTTATTATTACTATATTTGTTATGTTGATCAGTGATCTTTGATGTTACCATTGTTAATTGTTTTGGAATTTTTTTAACAATAAACTATTTTTAATTAAGGTGTGTATGGTTATTTTTAGACATAATGCTATTGCACACTTAATAGACTACAGTATCGTGTAAGCATAAATTTTACATACACTGGGGAACCAAAAAGTTCATGCGACCCGCTTTATTGTGATATTTGCTTTATTGTGGTGATCTGGAACCAAACCTGAAATATCTCTGAGTCAAATATAAATATGGCTGTATATATGTGTGTTTTATGCTTAATATTTAGACACTTCACATGTTTTAGAAATATGTATTTGAATGCATTCAATATTTAGTAAAGACAAAAAGAAGAACCCCTGTACCAGATGGGAAAATGTACAAGGTCCTTAACCTTATTTCTATCCACATCCTCTTTTTCTTTGTCCAAGTTTGTTTGGTTACTTTTCTTCTGTTACATTTAGTTCTTTGTTCTCTTCTTATACAAAGACCATCAATATATTATCTTGTTGGCATCTGCCATACAGATCAGTTATATGTGATCTCAAAAGTCAATACACATATAAAATTGAAATATTTCTGAGGCATACATTTGAAAAAGGCACCCACTTCGCTTGTGGGTGAACTTAGCCAACTGTTCAGCAGCCATTTCCAAGAGGTTTTGTTGTTCTTGATGCTTTGTTTCAAAGGCAGTGACACTCAGCGTCCTTTAGCGTTTAATGGAGTCAATTATGAGCTGCGGTTGCATTTATACATTTGGGAATGTACCTCCCGCTGCACTAATTGTTGAGAATTAAACCATTCCTGTATCTACACATCCTCCAGATTTTTAAAAATTCACCGTAGAGTATCCCACACTAAGCTGATGCCCCAGGCATTTTCACAGCCTCGCCATGGGCAGCAGCCTAGGATTTTACTTCCCCATCCAGAATCCTTGCTTTCTGGGCTCAGGGAGACACAATGGTTGAGCGAGCCCTGGGAGAATAGTGGTTAATCGCTGTTGTCCTCTGTCTAGTTGGTCTCACTTCCTTTGGGGCGACCTTTGAAGGGATGTACAATATGTCATTTATAAAACAGTTTCAAAAGAGGAAGTAAAAACCAAAATAGATGTTAATAACATCCCTGTCCTGGCAGCTGACACGATACGGCAGTTGCCAGCCATAATATGAGGTAATATTTTCATGGACAAACGTTGAGATGGGAGAACAAAGAGGGGATTGGGATGGAAGTTTCCTCTGCTCTTGGCCCCATAACAAAATAATGGTAACAGTGTTGACTGTCTCTGGGTTTGGCCCTGACCTTGGAGATTTATATGTGCTTAGAACAGGGCCTGACACAGGCATGGATTAATAAGGAGGCTCTACTGGTATTTTATTGAGGATGATACTGAGGAAACAGAGGGATTAAATAAATTGCTGAAGGTCGAGCCAGGATTGGAGATACAGGCAGCAAACCACTCTGTCTGCGGACCTCGTACTGCCTTCTTCGTTCCTCCATGGAAAGGGCAGACAGTGGGAACGAGCCAGGGCACACCAGAGGGCAACTCTCAGATGTTGACACTGTCTGGAAAAAAGCTCAGTCCTCACAGAACATGATCTGAAGCCCTAAACGGGAAAGATGAGACCAGAAGGAAAAGCTAGCGTTTAACTCTCCCTAGTCCTCATGTGCTGTATTTCCTAAAATATTAGACCTAGAACTTGAGTCAGACTCAATGTACATTTGATTCTTACCATGGTGAGGTCTCCTTACACTAAATTAATCAAGTGCCTTTCATTTTTACACAATGAAATTATTCCATTAGCATTAACACTGTCCACTGATGGAATATCCTGTATATGATTGTCTGAAGTTGTTTGATATTTTGTTATTTTTGATATTTTGTAGTTTGATATTTCTCACACAAACACAGATATTTCGGAGGAAATCATCAATCTTGAGTATCATGCTGCTTTATGCCTTGAGTCTCTTTCTCACTCTTATCCAGCTTTCATCTCCCTGGTTTAATCGTAGGGAGCATGTTGTGAATAATGCCATTTTCCTGTTCAAATCCTTTCAGAGATTCCCTATCACCTACAGGATTAAACTCACCCTCGTTATCCTGGTGGAGCTGATTTTCTCTCCAGACCAAAGGAAGAGTCAGTCTGCCCCACAGCTAGATCGAAGTCTCAACTCTCATGCACGGAGAAAACTTCTTGTAAGTTTTTCATGACTTTTTCCAGCTTCTATCAGCAAGGTCTCCAAAAATCTCAGAAAGCAAGCTCGAGGTCATGCATCCTATTAGTACCATCACTCAACACTTTCTTCACTGATCCAGATGTATCTTCAAGACTTTATCTACATGAATTCCGTCAGTGAGTTCTATACACAATCCCCTGGGCAGTACATCATTTGAAACTTTATTTGTGCTAGTTTCTCTGTTTGAAATTACCACCCACATTTTTTTTTTATAGGACTCATACCCATCATAGAGAGGTCAATTATCATGCATGTAGTTCCTCAATATTTTGGGACACCCCTTCTCTGATTGAGAGCAGCCTACGTTATGCATTCTGTTCCTAAAGTAGAAACTAATGGATCCTTCCAGATTTCTTTGCTGCCAGGGTGAAGACATGGGACCTAGGCTCTGCCACCCGAGCCTGGTTCTGAAGGACACGGCAGGAGCAGTTAGGTGAGCACGGCGCCCTCTCTTGGCAGCTGGGTGGTGGAGCCCGCGGGGTCCCCTGTGGCTGGGGGTCTGTTAGAGAGGCAGCCTCTCTGCGGCGTGTGGTTTAAGCAAAACCCTGAAGGATGAGAATGAGTGAAGCATGGGAAGAATCTGAAGAAGAGAATCCCAGGCGTGGGGAAGAGCAAATACCCAATTATGAGCTCTCAGCCAGAGAAGAAAGAGGAGACTTTGGAATCAACCCACGGGAAAATCACAGTGATGATTAAAGGCCCATAAATATGAGTCATAGACGAAGGAGAGTGACCAGCTAGCCTTCATCTCCCTCCCAGGAAAAGAGGAAATTAGAAAATAAAGGATTTCACCGAGCATATTTTCCTCTCTGAAGATAAATAACCCATGGGCACCCTCCATTAAGCTGACCTGATCCTGAGGAGTTCAGTCTGGTCTCAGGCTGGTCAGACACATCAGCTCTAGATTTCTGAAAACGTTCCAGTTCCTTAAATGGGAACCTTGGTAGAGCAAACCTTGGGGAGCGCAGCTTATGTTGGCAATATCTGAAGATTCGGGCAAACTACAAAATGCTAGGCCTTGGACATATAAAGTCCTGCGGGGTAAAATCAGCCTGTGCGTGCCTACCTTAGCATAGCCAGAATGGAAATGTCTGAATTCATTTATTTAAAATGGATAAACATACACCCCATGTGACCTGAGTATACTTGATAAATAAAACTGTAAGATATTAGTATAAATGTGATGATTTGATATATGCCTACTTTGTAAAAGAATTCCCCCACTGAGTTAATTAACACAGGCAAGCATTTGTCAATGCACCTTGGGTCAGAGGGATCCTGAGAAAAGTACTGGACATTTCCGTTCTGAAATCAGGAGAGGAGGAATAACATATAATGAGAACAAAGAGAATAAAATAGAAAAGGGTCTGAAATTTTATTGTTTTCAAGCTAACACAGTTTCATGAGACTCCTAGGTCAGAGATAAAGGTCATTATCGTTCACAGCACACAGACAGCGTGAGGTTCATGTTCATTTTGGCCCCCTTGCCCCCCAAGTTTTGCAGGGGCAGTGAGA
The DNA here is from genome assembly GCF_059928025.1 of Delphinapterus leucas. Classification (NCBI taxonomy): domain Eukaryota; kingdom Metazoa; phylum Chordata; class Mammalia; order Artiodactyla; family Monodontidae; genus Delphinapterus; species Delphinapterus leucas. Next base: position 14,616,335 of record NC_143130.1, on the reverse strand, counting down.
CAGATGCAGGTGTATGCCAGGCATCCAGTGGGTCTGTGTCCCAGCTGAGGATCCCCAAGATTAGAAAATGCCCAATCTTATAAAGAGGGTCTACAAGCAAACCTGCTTAACATTTGCCCCAGAGGGAGATATTATTTTATTATACTAGTCATGATACAAATCTGCCCTCTGACCCGGATGGAGATGCTCTTTCTAGTGTCCAAGGTGTCTGCTATACAAGCATCCTTCAGAAGGTAGTCTGGAACAAATACTATCACAGATACGTAAATGTTATCACAGATACGTAAATATTATCACAGACACCAGATACGTAATCGCTATGGAGAATTGCACCACAACACAGAGTATAAAAGATATAAGAAGGTGAAAGGAAGAGATACATGGATTAGGGAGAAGCAATGGAAATAAGATTTAATACAGGATATCTCTTTAGACTGTCATGTTACAGTACTAACTTTATTAGCGACTGTTCTATTTAGCTCAAGATAAGTCTTACTAGTAATGTGTCTCCCTTCATCTGAAATATGAGTGTGTTTTATACTTGTTAGCAAAGCTCTTTGAAGCGTTTTTCCCAGGGAGGGCTCAAGGAAAAGAGGGAAGTTATTGGAGATCATTTCCACCATGCTGGTTCCATTACTACAAATAGCAAATAAAAACATTAAAGTCTTTCACTTACCGCTACTCTCGCTACCCAGCGGGTGAAAATTCAGCGCTTATCACTGAAGAAGCATAATTCCCTCAGCAATAAGAACCTCCTTACTGCAGCTTCTCTTAATGAAGAGTGCGTACAACACCTTCCCCCATGAGACAACGGCTGAGCAGGGGCAGATGAACATCCTCCGTAAGTTCTAAACACAAGAACCAAAATGAAACTCTCAAGTAAAAACGCGTCTGCCCTCCCTCTGCCCTCCCCCCTCCTGCTGGACTATTTTAGCTTTCACTGATGTCTAACGATTCTCTTCTTGGTAGTACAGGACTCCCCTAAATGTCTCTCACATATAAAAGAATCTAAAAATCCTCCTAGCTACAAATCAAGAGCTATTGTTTTGGTCTTCTCTTCAGGGCAGCTGGTTTCTGAAGTCATAACGGCATCAGATATGGTGGAAATTAGGTGCACAAGGCTATGAGGAGAGCCTCCCGAACCAGTTTCACATTGTGGTCCTAGAGGCAAGAAGATGAGGCCTTGACTTATTCGAGTAGTGAATCCTTGGATGTTCTTTTTTTTTTTTTTGCGGTACGCAGGCCTCTCACTGCTGTGGTCTCTCCCGTTGCGGAGCACAGGCTCCGGACGCACAGGCTCCGGACGCGCAGGCTCAGCGGCCATGGCTCGCGGGCCCAGCTGCTCCGCGGCATGTGGGATCCTCCTGGACTGGGGCACGAACCCGTGTCCCCCGCATCGGCAGGCGGACTCCCAACGACTGCGCCACCAGGGAAGTCCTCTTGGATGTTCTTAAAGGTGCCAATCATGAATTAAACTTGGTAAAAATTATCTGGAGAACTTTGAAGAATGAAAAGGAACTGATGCTATATTGCCTTGAACACTACTATAACAAGAAAAAGGTTGGATTACATTTGATTGAAGACAGTTGGCATAAGTACCCTTAGAGCTATGAATTTTCATTTCAACCTACAGGCTTTAGATTACTTTTCAAGTCTCTACAACAGCCAACAGCTAGTTAACCACTTGGTTTGATATGTGTGTTTGTTTGTATGTTGGGAGCTGTTAGGAGGGAAGGACAAAAAGCTCTTTTGATCCACTGAAGAAAAAATAATTGAATTTGTGCTATTTGAAGTCAGTTTAAAGTGGTATCTTGATTCCTTCAATATGTATCTGCTTCAAAAATTGAACATTTTTACAAATATAAAAAGAGCTAATAAGGAGTTCCGTGAGTTGGACAGCAGAGTCACAGAAGTCACTGCTATTTCTCAACTAGAAAAGCTAGTTTTACTCAGACAAATCTGATTTGATTAAAATTCCCAGTGATTTGAAATTTTAAAACTACACAAATTAACGAAGTCTTTAATGTCAGCCTTAATTATTAGAAAATTATTAAGATTGAAAAAATCTTTCTGCACAGACTAATTCTTGCCATGGCTAATTCCTCGTTGTATGGAAAAAGCAAATGGAACCCAGGAGTTCTATTTTTTTTTTTTTGCTGTACGCGGGCCTCTCACTGTTGTGGCCTCTCCCGTTGCGGAGCACAGGCTCTGGACGCGCAGGCTCAGCAGCCATGGCTCACGGGCCTAGCCGCTCCGCGGCATGTGGGATCTTCCCGGACCGGGACACGAACCCGTGTCCCCTGCATCGGCAGGCGGACTCTCAACCACTGTGCCACCAGGGAAGCCCTTCATATTATTTTTAATAAAAATATCAAATTGGTCACACCGTTAATTTTAACTATTATTGGCCCCTAATGGAGAGGCCAAAATACCATGAACTCATTTTTTCCCTCTCCTTACAGAAGTATTTAAGGATCTTTCAGATCTCTCAACAGTTGAGGAATACAATGAAAATAATTTAGCAGTAAGGGGGAACTCTACCTGTATCTTTTAAGCAAATTATGGATTATCATTATTTTGTTCTTCTGAAAAAATCAAGAGGATAAGATTATGTCTAACTGATCAAACACAATTAATTAGGGGAGAAAAAAATATTTTTAACGTCAACAGACCAGGAGAACAATTTTAGTTCAAAGAGGTTAAAAAAAATCTTGCTGGGCTGATTCGTTCACACTGAATTTACTGTTTGTTAAATTGAATTAGCTCTACCCACCAGTGCTTACACAGTTTGCCTGAGTTGGAATTCCAGTTCTACCGTTCACTAGCTGGAACCTCTTGGTTATGTTCATTGTCCAAGTCTCAGGTTTTCTGTTCATAATAGTCATTATAGTAATTGATTTTTCCAATGTACTGGGTACTTTTCAAAGGGCTTTGTATGAGGTAGTTCATTTATTACTTATAACAACTCCATGAAGTAGGTACTACTATTATTACTCTTCTGATTTTTCAGATGAGGAAACAGAGACCCAGAGAGATTAAGTAGTTTGTCTGAGGTCCCAGCGCTACCATGTGGTAGAGCAAAGCTTTGAACGCAAGTAGGCTGCTCCTGGCTTCTGGTGACTGTGTTGAGGTCTCTGTCAGTACACTTCTCCAGCTTGTCAGGATTTCATGCAAAAATGCTGGTCAAGCACATAGCCCAGTGTTTGGCACGTATTAAGTTCTTAAAACCGTTACCTCAAACTGTCATCCACCCAGAGCTCCTAGGAATGACCACCAAGTCTCCACTTTAAATGAGTTTAGTTAAGTACTGCGTATTTAATGAATAACACGTACCTTAAGCTATTTAGATGTCTCCCAGTTTCCCCCGTGAAGTTCAATGTTTCTGGTACTGGTAACATCATTTTCTCAATCACTCAAACTTAATTTTTTAAATTGTCTATATAAATATATATTATATGTATATAAATCTTAGATATACATGTATAATAAAAACAGTAACACCGATACTCATGTACCTGCCACCCGGCTTAAGACAAAGAGCAATGCCAGTAACTTTGCACCCTCCACATACCTCTCTCTGATTGCACGCCTACCCTGGAGCACGGATGCTGCCTTGTAGGTCATGTTCCTCAGCGCTGACACATTGATATCATCTTTGGCCATTTCCTCCCCACTCGAAGACAATTGTTTTCAAATCTCATTTTTCTTCATTGAGAGATTTCACGCCCCATGCGAGTTTCCTGTTGCCGCTATTAAAAATTATCACCAACTTAGTGGTCTAAAACAACAAAAATTTATTTCCTGACAATTCTGACAGTTCAGAAATCTGGAATCGGTTTCACTGGCCATAAGTTAAGGTATCAGCAGGGCTGGTTCCTTCTGGAGGCTCTGACGGGAAAATCCAGTTCCCTGTGTTTTTTCAGCTTCTCGTGACCACCTGTGTTCCTTTGCTTATGGCCCCCCTCGCCCCCGTCTTCAGAAGACACCACCTCAATCCCTACCTTCAACCTCACATCACCTTCTTCTTTGACTCCTCACATCTCCCTCTTATAAGAATTGTTGTCCTGGATAATCCAGGATCCTCTCTCCTTCCCTTAATCACATCCATACGGTCCCTTTTGCCGTGTAAGGTAATGTTCACAGGGTCCAGGGATTAGAACATGGACACATTTCTTTTACTTCTTTGTTTAGTTGCTACTAGAGTCCTAAGGCAGACTGTTATTTTATTCTTCTAACACACTGTAATTACCTTCTGGTCAGTCTGCCCACTCAGAGGCGAGGCAAAGGTGGTATCAACAGGTATGTGTGGGCTTCCCTGGTGGCGCAGTGGTTGAGAGTCCACCTGCCGATGCAGGGGACACGGGTTCGTGCCCCGGTCTGGGAAGATCCCACATGCCGCGGAGCGGCTGGGCCCATGAGCCATGGCCGCTGAGCCTGCGCGTCCGGAGCCTGTGCTCCGCAACGGGAGAGGCCACAACAGTGAGAGGCCCACATACCGTGGAAAAAAAAAAAAAAGAGGTGTGTGTATCCTCAAGGCACCAACTTATGAGGGGCCATTAGATGCCAGAGAATGTTTCTATTCCAATTTTGTACTGACTTACTAACTTTCCATCTGCTGTGCATGGCATGCATAAAAGTGTCCCCAAGTTTTGCTTATGTATGTATTCATTTCTCGGCAAATATCAACCCTGAATGGGGGGAGAGGGCTGGAACGGAGTGTGTTGCTTCTGGGTACCATTTATCCTCAGGGCATCAGGAAACTTGCTGCCCTTGTTCTTCTCCATCATCAGTCCTGTATGGCAATACCAAACCCACTCTCTCAAAACATAGGACACCGACTTGTCAAAAAATAAAAATAAAGAACAAAATAGTCAACCGCTAACGTCACTGCTTACAGTCATGATTCTCAAACTTATTAAGTTGAAGAGTAACTGGAAGTCCTGTTACTTCACGGATGTCATAAATGGAAAAAATAAGGACTTTGGCCCCAGCTAGACCTGGGGTTAAATTCCGAAGCCCCACTTTCTTAGCTCCACACCCTTGGGCAGAATGCATGTCCTCTCTGAGGCTTTGTTCCCTAATCTTCAGCTTTTTATTGAGAGGATAAAATGAGATATTACATGGAAAACAGTTATCCCAGCACCTGGCACTTGGTAGGGGCTCAAAAATCTTAACTCCCTCCCTTTCCTTTGGTGAAAAACTGTGCTCTTTGCAGAAAATCGTGAAATATTCATCATTCAGGCTAGAGTAATATTTGTAGCAGACTCTGTGACTATGTAATACAAAAATATAAACTGTGAGGACAAGTTCTTAAGAAAAAAGCTATTACAGTAAACCCAATTAGCTAATTCTACATTTTGGGGTAAATAATCTTTTGCTATTTTTTCATCTGTTGACACTGACAAACATTTGCTAGCAGATGAGCTGTAGCAGTGGGTATCAAACATTTAAAGAAAATATTTTGGGGTCTTCCCTGGTGGCGCAGTGGTTGAGGGTCCGCCTGCTGATGTGGGGGACGCGGGTTCGTGCCCCGGTCCGGGAGGATCCCACATGCCACAGAGCAGCTGGGCCTGTGAGCCATGGCCGCTGGGCCTGTGCGTCCGGAGCCTGTGCTCTGCAGCAGGAGAGGCCACACAACAGTGAGAGGCCCACTTACTGCAAAAAAAAAAAGAAAATATTTTGGATAGAAAAATTGCCCCCCAAATTGGGGGAAGAATACTCATTCATTACATTTTCAGCAAACTGAAAAAATCTGACATTATTTGATTTTTAACCTCAGAACACCTTGGTACAAGTCACAAAATAAACATATTCCATGGAAGTGTGGTGTGAAGAAGCTATCAGATAAAATCCAAATTGCTTATGCTGACCTTGAAAATGCCCTCACTTTGGTCCCAACTTGTGTTTTCAAAGTTTTCTCCCTGGAAATCCTCTGTCTTATTCAGATTAGTCTGAAGGCCCCTGGCTAATTGTCTTTCTGCCCATCATTTCTGCCTGCTTCTCCCTTGCTTCCCCGTCAAGGTGACAAACTCAAACGCCACAGCTCCGGCAGGCCATGAAGAAATGCAGACCCAAAGTGACCAGGTCCTAAAATTTTTCAAGAGAAGCCAGAACTCTGGGATTTGCTGTAAACTTCCCCAATTTTTAAATATTTACAACTAATTAAAAATGTTTAAAAATTGGATGAGTCAGAGAAAACATACACACAGGCTAGATTGAACCCCAGTCTCTAATAAGCAGCTCTGATCTCTGCAAATCAGTAAGAAGCCGCTCAAGCGTCTCTCCTCAGAGGCAAGTCTGGAGAGAGTCCATCTCCGCATGAGCTCACCTACGTCTGATCCACCCTCTTGCACTTCCATCCCTTCCTCTCTTTAGCACTTATTTACAGGCTGGTTTAACTGCTGCTTAATATTTTTCCTTTTAAGTTCTTGGAGGACAGTAATCATACACAGAAAGGATTTTTGTCTTGTACTATTTTTCTTAAATCAGAACACACTGCTTTCGGTAAATGAATAAATTAGTCACATCAGAGCTTCTTTCCCAAATTCCACTGACATCATGGTCATTGTCTATTTATCTAATGAATTCTTTTTTTGTTTATTTTCACTTCCTCACACTTCTGGCTACTCAGCAGGAAGTCATTTAAAATTTTTCCACCTTTACCCCAACTCAAGGAGGGCACGATTAACAAATATAGATGAAAATATAGGAATTTAGACTTAAAGTTACTCTCCCCAGTCAGACTGGTGCGTGTTCTGTACACACTGGATGGACTTAGTTAGGGAAGAGACTCTGGGGGGTGCAATTGTTTGGGAGGCTTTCTCTGAGTTACTTATTTATAATCTGCCTTCAACACCTTATTTGGGTTATTGACACTTCCTGTTATGCCAGAAGAAACCTATACTCAATTATAATATCCAGAAGTTCTAAACTAAATCCATATTATTTATGTACCATGATGACGTATTGCTTGGATTTCATGTACCATAGATGGTTTCCATTTCTGTGGGAAGCTGAGAAACGTCTGTGTGTAGAAATAAAAAACTCTATTTCTATTTTGACTCATGCCCTTCCTTCCTTAACCATGTCCAATGCATCCTTTAAGTCTTTATAGCGTCCACCTAGTATCTGTCTATAGTTTAAACTGCTGCCCAAGTTGTAAAGCAAAGTGCTTCTTCTTTTTTAACAGCTCTGCGTTGTTTCAATTTATGGGAGAAGCAAGGCACAGTCAGAGGACATAAGTTTCATACAGGGTACTGCTTACTTGGGGCTGATAGCTTCTGGAGCCTCTGTCTTCTCACCTGTAAAATGAGAGTAGTTATACTTAGCTACTGAAGGCATTAGGAGAATTCAGAGATTTGTTAAAAGAACAGGCACAAAAAAATGGTAGCTATTATTCATTTTCCCTCCCTCTTCCCCTCCTTTCTACTTTTCTGAAGTGAGAAATCTACAGAGGATGGCCACCCTCTTTTCCAAAAGGATGTAGAATCTGGAGAAAAGCCTTTTTATTGATATGTGATGCCACACCCCACTTATAATTTCTCTCCATGGAGCTACTTCAAATATTGTTCAATATTTCTTTTATCTGTTTATTCATTCAAGAAATATTTGCTTCTCCTTAGAGACATTTGTATGAATAGAAGGAATAAGTGAAAGCTATAATGTAAATTGAGTCTACTAAACTTACAACATAGGTTTTATTACTTTTAGTGCACTGAATCATAATTTACTAACTAGAGTGATGATGTCAGAGTAAGTTTATTTTCTTCCCGAAATTGGCAAGCTTTAAATTCAGGAAAGAAGAAGACTTACTGGTTACAGGGTGCAAAAGCAATGAGGAAAGCTTTGTGTGGACTAATTTACCATGAGTTAACCATGAGCCAGCACTGAAGTCATTGGAAAAGGAAGTCAAATTTGATTAAAATGTAAATCACAGTACATAATCATATAGTGTTTTACCTTAAGACAGATACTTATAAAGTCAACACTTATTCAGTCGAGAATGAATTGAAGGCATTAAGCACCTTCAAGGAACTAAACATGAAGGAAACATCTTCAATTTAAAAAATCTAATGTTGTGTCCAGCTTGCGCAGTGATTCCTCAAGAGAAAATGTGGTCTAAAGGATGTCTTGTCTGACCAAGAAAAATGACAGGAGAAAACAAAGGAAATTTATAGGCTAGCCTAGAAGAGAGAAGGCTAAGGAATAAATAGTAGTTGACTTCAAAATAAAAAGGATTTCAATGAGAAAAGCAATGAAAGATTTTTAATTACTACTACCAGGTATAAACGATAAAATTGACCTAAAGACGAGAGATTTCTGAGGAAATAAAGGAAGAACTTCTGGAGAGGCACCAAATAAGGAGTTCTGAAGAAGGTTCCATAGTTTCTGTCCAGGAGGTCTCTGAGGAGAAGACCATTGGTCATTGTCAGAGACAGTTTTTCAACATTCATTCACATTGAAAGTATGTGACATATAATTATAAGGTTGAAAGGAAGCCCCAAAGAATCTTCCTATGGGATCCCTTCCAGACAAACGGTTCAAAGATCCCTGAAAATAGCTATTCACCGTCTATTTTAAAATCTTCAGAGAGATAGTTTACTCCCTGCCCACTGATAATATATCATACTGTCTTTTTTCTTTAAGCTACAATGTTTCTTGATGTATACCCTAAATTACTAGCCAGAAGAATACAACTGACCTCAACAGTTCTGGGTGCCCAGCTATTAAGGAAAGCCTGAAGTGTTAAAAACCAACTTAGGGATTGCGTTTGCAAGTCTGGTGGAATTTGGATTTCTTATTGGAGAATATAAGACCTCCAAACACCGATTTTCTAGTCTTTCCAGCTCATCTTTGATTAATCCCTCATGGTCCCCAGCCCAAACAGCTCATCCTTACAAAACATAATTTTTCTAGGTTTCAACAGGAGTTTGTTCATGCTTCTTTCCCAATTTGTGATTCACTCTCTTTCCTTCACAATCGATTAATACTTATTACATACCTCAAAACTCAAAACATTTTCTTCTAAATATTTTACCTTGATTCCCTGTCTTGTGACTATTTATGCATTGGTTGACTTTCTGTTTTTTTTTTAATATAATGATACATTTATTCAATAAATATAGGTTTGGGGACTATTTTCAAGACACTGAGGAAAAAGCTGTGAACGAAACAAATCAGTGAAGATTCTTGCCCTGGTGGAGCTTCCATCTGATGGAGAAGACAGACCATAAGCAATTAATGAATGCAATTAATGAATACTCAATAATAATAACAATGAAGCAGGAAAGAGGTGGCATTTGAGCAAACACCTGGAAGAAATCAGGGAGTGACTCATCTGAAAGTCCAGGTGAATCGTTTTCTGGGGAAGATCAAAGGTTAGGACCCAGGGGTGGGAACAAGGCTTGAGTAACAAGAAGACTGGTGTGGCTAGAGCCCAAATCCTACCTTGACCTACAAGGTCCCTGATTCCCTTGGCCTTCCTGTTTCCCACGGCTCCCCTTACTCTCTCTGACTTGGCTACTCTGGCCTCCTTACAACTTTTCAAACATGTTGAACATGGTCCAACCTCAAGGTCTCTGTACTTGTTTCTCCTTACACTTGGGACACTCTTCTACCAGACAGACATGAGTACGTAGGGATTTGTATATTGTCTGTCTCCCCAACTAGAATGCATTTCTAGCAGCCCCAGAACCCAGAACATTTCCAGCACACAGATGGGGCTCTGTAAATATCTGTTGGCTGTATGATCAATGTATGATCGTAAAGCCGGCAGGTCCTACCAGTCTCGAAACTTGAACCCTTTTATTGTATGTCAAAGTTTTAAACTTCTGAAATGATTCGAAAAGCTGATTGTCCTAACGACTTTCATGACTACCAAATTATTCAAATTTAGAAACTGTAAACTTCCTGGAAAGGGGCTGGTATAGAAATCCCAATGATCATAAAATGGAAGTTGTAATTCTCCAGGAAAATAAAGAAAGGAAGAAAACACAGGCAATTTTCAAGCTATTATTGTAGGTGACTGAGTCAATAAGAAAATGGTAGTGATACTGCAGGATCAAACCTCCACAAACACAATTAAATGAAATACTGGAAATATTTTTCAGCTTCTGCAGAGCACTTTTGAACCGCAGTTGAAGACTTTTATGAAAGCCTTGAAGTTCTTATTACGAATGCAGTTTCATTAGGACCTTAACACTGATTTATTCAATACGTTTTTTAAGAAAGACACTACTATTCCTCAAAAGAAAGAATGTAAACATAGATCTCTGGCAGAATGAAAAGTATGAAAGGCCATAATCACCAACTCACCAGGCAATCCAAGCAAAACCAGAAATAATCACAACCCAATTGAAATATTGGCAAGCTTTGGGGAGGGTAGGATTGGAAAGAGAAGAGAGAAAAGGGAATGGAAGCGACATTCGTAATCTAAAGGAAAACTATGCTAACAGGCTACTTATAGCAAAGAAATCTAGGTTCCTGGATTCTTCTAACATGATTTGGTATTTCCAGACATAATTATTTTTCTCTTAGGTCCTGCTGTGGACTGAATTGTGGCCCCCTAAAATTCATATGTTAAAGCCCTAGCCCTCAACGTGATGGTATTTATTTATTTTTTTAATTAATTTTTATTGGAGTACAGTTGATTTACAATGTTGTGTTAGTTTCTGCTGTACAGCAAAGTGAATCAGTTATACGTATACATATATCCACTCTTTTTTAGATTCTTTTCCCATATAAGTCATTGCAAATTATTGAATAGAGTTCCCTGTGCTATACAGTAAGTCATTATTAGTTATCTACTTTATATATAGTAGTGTGTATATGTTAATCCAATCTCCCAATTTATCTCTGCCCTCCCTTTCCCCGTTGGTAACCGTAAGTTTTTCTACACCTGTGACTCTATTTCTGTTTTGTAAATAAGTTCATTTGTACCATTTTAAAAGATTCTACATATAAGCAATCTCATATGATATTTATCTTTCTCTGTCTGACTTATTACACTCAGTGGACCTAGAGATTGTCATACTGAGTGAATGTGATGGTATTTAGAGAAGGGAGTTTTGGGGGATAATTAGGTTTAGATGAGGCCATGAGGGTGGGACCCTCATGATGGGATTAGTGTCCTTATAAGAAAAGACACCAGAGAGCTTGTTGTGTACCCCACTCCACTCATCTCTCTGTCTCTCCCTCTCCCTCTCCCTCTCCCTCTAGCATGTGAAGACATAGCAAGAGGGTGGCATTCTGCAAGCCTGGAAGAGTTCTCACCATAACCCAGCCATGACCACCCACCCCCTGACCTCAGACTTCCAGCCTTCAGAACTGTGAGAAAATTAATTTCTGGTGTTTAAGTCCCCCTGTCTACGGTATTATGTTATAACAGCCTGAGCTGACTAAGAAAATATGGGGAAAGTTCCAAACATACAGAAGGAATAACATCATATGTAACTGTATCTTTTTCTTCTTCAAAGAAGCACCTAAGTAGAGTGATGCTTACCTCCCTACACTGACAGATGGGAATTAGTTGGCAAACCTACATAACATACAGTTTTGTGGGTTCCAGCTTCTAATTGAAATTAAACACATACATACTTGCCAAAAGAAACTGAAGAGAATTTTTCAGTCACAAGCTGGATCAGTCTGTTCTAATTCTGATGAGTCCCAGTTACTGGCAGTAGTCTTTGAAAACAGCAATTTACAAAGAATGCAATAGTTGCACCTTTCCTGGTGTTATGGTATAATAGAAACATCAGAAATAATGTGTTTTGCTTATTCTTTCTTGCTGGCTTAGTACCTATTGTTGACAGATTCTCCCATTAGGAGAACAGCCATTTTTCTTATGAATTTAATGGCAACCTAAACTAATAAGGTAGGTGACATGTTAATGGATTTTCAGGACTGTGACTTGGGTCGAGTGGTTAAACCATTCAGAAAAGTGAAGCTTTCCCACAGGTTCCAGTCTTACCTTAATCTCCAATTATCTCCAGCCAGGGCAATTCAAGAAGATTCACCCTCCCAACAGGAAGATAATTAGGAAAAATCAGGTTGGGGGTAGTGGGGGGAGGGGGGGAGACAGCCTTGGGGATTATCATTTGCAAAGAATCGAAACTCATATTAACAAACTCAAGTTAAATAAGCATTTATTGTAAAGATGTGGGTAACCTCAAAGAATGGGAAAAAAAATACAGCTGAACCATCAGGGACCTCCTCTCTTCCTGCCCTGAAACATGGTTCTCCAGCTTTTCCTGTGCATCTTTTCCATTCTCCTTTGGGCAGATCTTTTTCCTCTTCCAACTCGTAGCTTTAATTCCCAATAATTTCAGATTTCATGTCTCCCAATTCTTTTCTTTTCTTTTTTTAAAATGAGACCATTTATTTATTTATTTATTTATTGGCTGCGTTGGGTCTTTGCTGCTGTGCATGGGCTTTCTCTAGTTGTGGTGAGCGGGGGCTATTCTTCTCTGCAGTACGAGGGCTTCTCATTGTGGTAGCTTCTCTTGTTGCAGAGCATGGGCTCTAGGCATGCGGGCTTCAGTAGCTGTGTCTCGTGGGCTCTAGAGCACAGTCTCAGTAGTTGTGGCACACGGGCTTAGTTGCTCCACGGCATGTGGGATCTTCCCAGACCAGGGCTCAAACCCATGTCCCCTGCATTGGCAGGTGGATTCTTAACCACTGTGCCACCAGGGAAGTCCTGGGACTTATTTTTAAAGCTCCTAGTCCCTATTGTTGCATCGGCCCAGCTCCTGACTGCTGTTCCATGAACTGTGCCCACATGCATCCCCTTCCACTCACACACATAGTTATTATGGGATAAACCTTTTCATAACCTGTAGTCATCTCTCCCTCCACCAGGTTCATTTGTCTTGAGGTGAACCGTTGACTTAAAATAGCCAATCAGGGTTTCTCTGGTGGCGCGGTGGTTGAGAGTCCGCCTGCCGATTCAAGGGACGTGGGTTCGTGCCCCGGTCTGGGAAGTTCCCACATGCCGCGGAGTGGCTGGGCCCGTGAGCCATGGCCACTGAGCCTGTGCGTCCGGAGCCTGTGCTCCGCAATGGGAGAGACCACAGCAGTGAGAGGCTCGCGTACCGCAAAAAAAAAAAAAAAAAAAAGCCAATCAGGTCATTCTCCTGGAATGTTAGAACTGGGACTAAGAAAAAGAAATTAAGAGTGTTTTTCTCTCTCTCTCTCTCTCTCTCTCTCCCTCCCTCCCTTCCTTTTTCTCTCTCTCCTTTACTCAGATAAAACTTTGGCTGGCTTTTCTGCATCTGTAGGATGAAGGGACACCAGTAAGCAAGTTCACCTGGGTGATGGATGAACTTGGTGGAGGCTGGCACTGGCAAGAGGGTGAGGCCCCCAGGGGAGGGGCTGCAGAGGGGAGTACCCTTCTGCAGGCTTTTTCTCCATGAACCCCATAGGTGCTCACAGAAAAGATTGGGAAAGTCTGCAAGTTGGCGATGAGGATGTCATGGGATCTGAGATGTAGAGAAAGCATATGAAGACAGAGAGTAAATAGATGTGCAGAGAGGACCAGAGAAACGCAGAGATCTGACCACTCCAGGTGCTAAAGGCCCATCACACCTTGGACACCATCAATCCCCAGAGTATTCTTTATTGCTGGAGTTACTTTGGGACAGGTCTCTTAAAATGAGCCAAAAATATCTCAACCTAAACCACTCTTCTGGTGATTTTGATACATAGAGAGTTTGAAACCATTCTCCTAATTACCATCTCACTGTTTCTTGACCATACAGTGATATCTGCAACCAGATAAAAAAACTAAAAGTTTTCAGCCCACTGTTCAGCAAAGTGGATTATAAATTCAATCCCCTGTTTAAACCATGAGAATTAAAAATAAGTTCATATCGTACTATTGTCATATGGAAACTGGCAACCTTTCCTTTCTTCTCTTCATTTCCTATTTTCCATTAAGATCCAAAGAGACATTTTAGAGAGAGAACAGGGGAACAGCCTGTGAGCCTTGGTATGAGCAAAGTTCCAGAAAGCATAATTTCCTGTGTTATCTTTTCTTACACTAACCTTGGCCCAGATAATGACTGAAGTGTCCATTCATCAAAACAAAATTATACTATCAAAGAAAAATACAATTATTTTGCTTTTTAATGAGAGGACTTGCATTTTCTGTCCTGGGAAACAGCTTCTGGAGTTAAATATTTCCCAAGATAATAAAGAACTTAAGATTAAAGCAATTTTAAGCAATTGTGTATATGATAAAACGGATGAAAATGTTCAGAGACTTGCCTAATTTGTACACAATCTTCTACAGATTGCAGGCTGGAGTAAATTTTTACTAATTAAGTTGGTAACCTATTACTCAAAGAAATGAAACTTGATTATAATAATTATTATTCATTTATTATGCAAAAACCTTCACATTGCCAAAGTGAAAAACCTTCTCAGGCAGTTAATAGCCACTCATTTCATACTCTGCTCATTCTGTATTTCCCACTGGAAATATATGTATGTTGCTTGGTAGACGCTGAAAGATGATAATGACCAACTGGGTTCTTTGGGGCCCTTTTAGAATTTACAGAAATATAATTTATCCTCTAAATTGACTGAACTAGGGATGGCATTATGGTGATCCTAAACAGATAAAAATGGAGACTATTTTCCTTTTAGGTCCCTCAACAGCTATTTAATTTAAAATGCATTGCATTTTGGTATTTAAATTAACTGACCGCTGCAAGAAATCACATATAATATTTTGTGGGTTTTTTTTTTTTTTTTTTTTTTTTTGCGGTACGCAGGCCTCCCACTGTTGTGGCCTCTCCCGTTGCAGAGCCCAGGCTCCGGATGCACAGGCTCAGCGGCCATGGCTCACGGGCCCAGCTGCTCCGCGGCATGTGGGATCTTCCCAGACCGGGGCACGAACCTGTGTCCCCTGCATCGGCAGGCGGACTCTCAACCACTGTGCCACCAGGGAAGCCCACATATAATATTTTGGAAGGTGATTGGTATTTACAAACAAATAGATCCTAAAGGACATAGAGTAGAGAAAGAAGAAAAGATTTCCACATAGTTTTTCGATTATTTATTTTTCTTCCTCCTTGAAACACAGGCCCAAGGTATGAGCTTCCCCTTTACCCTGACTAGTTCTATGGCCAAACAGACATTCTAATGAAAGGAAGCTGTCATCCCCAATGCGCTTTGCAGAACAAACAATATACTTCCTGTGACCACATTATGCACTGCCGCAGTCTCCTCCAATTTGGTGCGTTTGAGCCTGTAAGCCACAGGATTCAAAGTCACTGAGCAGTGGGGGGGGATAAATGAAATAATTGTCCACCAGTTGTTTTATTAAAGATCAGGCAGCTGGAGTAATCTCCAAGCAAATGTATCTATAGCCCCTGGGGATCGCTAAGATGAATGTTACAAACTCTTAACTTAAAGAAACACTCTTGGAGGAATACATTTCTTTAGTATTGACCAAAGCATCAATAATATATTTTGCTTCTCTTAACATGCAGGCTGCCTGGGGAAAGCAAAAGCAAATAAAAAATTCCCTACGAATAATAAAATCCAAAGGGAGGTCAACATTTCCATCCTCAGCAGGTTATTCCTGTGTGAACCCTCCTCTTTTCAATCAAGGATAATTTCACCAACAGCACAGCAGTCCTGCTAGTTCACAGAAGATGAATTCTGTGTTTTCGCAGTTTGATGATCGCAGACTCTGGTGGTGGAGTGATTTGGACGCTGATGTTACTTTTCTGCTATTTATTGTTGAAGGAGGAAAAATATTGCCTTGTGTTCTTTACAATGTGTAATGTTGAAGCAGAAAAATGATCAACACTTCACAATTTTTTCCCCATGAGTAGAGATTGATGATCAAGAATTAATATGAATAAATAGCAATTACATCTTGCTGGTGTCAGGAGAGGGGGAGACGTGCTCCTTGTCGACGGCTAATATATGAGCAGCCCCCCTAAACCCATCAAAATCCCTTAAAACAATAAAATAACACAGTAATCATCAAATATGTACCATATTGATAAGCCCCCAATGGTTTGAGATGCCTGTAGAGGGTCCCAAAATTGCCCTCTGACAACAATTTCATTGCACTGACTGCGAGAAATAAGTAGAAGAAAGCACACATGCAACTGCCCAGGTCACGACTTTTAAAATCCCCAAGGCTTGAACTCAAAGATAAAGCCAGTTCTGAGGTCTCCCTTTTCTCCTCACCCCCTTAACCACAGGGTATTTATAGTCAGCAAGAAACCAGCACTACGGTGCATTGGTAAAGAGTACGAACTCTGGCCAAACTGCCTTGGTTCATTAACTAACTGCAACTACTAACTAGCTGTGTGGTTTCCAGCAACACTCCCGCCTACTCTAGGACACAGTTTCCCCATCTGGAAAGTAATAATAAGTGCACCTGCCTCATGGCTCTGTCAGGAAGATTAAACGAGTTAACATTTATAAGATACTCAGGGTGGTAACAGACATCTTTGAAAGTATTTATTAAAACAAATGGATAAAAGCGCAAAGCAAAGCTGTACTAGGGGAAATGGTGATAGCCCCAGTTTCAGAATTACCCTGTATTGTGTGGAGGTGGGTCAGATTCAGGGAATTTTCAAATCAATCTAACCTACATAGTTAGACTTAGTCGTACTTTATGGGAGGTGAGGCAGGGGACAGCGCTGCATTGCTGGGCCGTCCTTTGCCCTCTTTTTTTTTTTTTTTTTGCGGTATGCCGGCCTCTCACTGCTGTGGCCTCTCCTGTTGCGGAGCACAGGCTCCGGACGCGCAGGCTCAGCGGCCATGGCTCCGTGGCATGTGGGATCTTCCCAGACCGGGGCACGAACCCGCGTCCCCTGCATCGGCAGGCGGACTCTCAACCACTGCACCACCAGGGAAGCCCAGTCGTACTTTTTAAGGCTATTTCTTGAGTGTCAAAGTCATCTGGTGCTTTGAGATTGCCTAACCAAAAGTTCTGTCCTGATGGTATTCTCTTAACCCACCGCTGCTCTGCTATCTAGTGTTCCAGGGTTTGCAGAACTTCCATACATTGATACTGAGTTTCAGGGATTTAATGGCAAATATATGAGTATGGTGGTGCCTTATTCAATACCTTCTTGAAGATAGGAAAGTTACAATAATGGAAAGGACATGAATTCAGAATCAAAATAAAACTGTGCGCTGACCCTTCTTTACTGGAAGCAAACTGGGTTTCAGTTTGCTTACATGTGAAACAAGAGGATGAGATTAAATTTGGAAATCTCAGCGTAAGGTTTCCTGATTCTGAAGTTTTGTGGGGTTTTGTTTTTTTTTTCCAAGTAGTCTGTGAGCCATTTTCAACTTTTTAAATAGCCTAAAGGAAAACCTGCATTCACTCAAGATAACACTGTGAGGGGTTTGTGGAAACTTTAGGTTTTATTACTCGGCTGGTTTCCTTTTTTTCCTATTGGCAGGAATTTTATCACCTTGGTGCAGTGACACTTGATGTCTTGTGCTGATGACAAGTTCTGAATAGCAATATAGATGTGTTTGGTAGTAAAAGATGGAAAAGCAATTTAAAGATTACTAAAGCAAATGGATTGCTTTTAGATAAAAATCTTTAAAAATAAGGAACCTAAAGGAGAAGAGAAATCATAAAAGGGATCTTTAGTAGTAGAGAGGTTGGGATTCGGAACTCTGTGAGGCCCCCCAAGACAACAAATACTAATATAAACTGGGAGCTGCATACCAAGAAGAATCTATCTACCAGAAAACAAATGAGAACCCATTTCTCAAGGGTAAGTTCTTGGGGTCCATGGGGCTTGACTCTTCTAGGCTGGATTCAAAGATTTCATCCATGGTGGATAATGTAGAGATGAAAATATTGACAAGAATAGAGAATAAGATGAAATACGCAAAACTTGGCTAAGAGAGTAACACATCCAATTCTGATTTTTTTTACTTTGTGAAGTCCCAATTATACTTGCCCCTAAATACAACAAAACAGAGAAGACTCCAATGAAAGAATATAATACTCAGAACTGAAAGAACACATCTTAGAGGTCAGAAGAAAACGTGAGAGAGGTTATTTGAAGTGAGATATGGCCAGCAGCAGTAATGGACTAACTTTTCCAAGTAAAAATACCTTTAATATAAACTGTTAGTGGATCAAATATACGAAATGGATGTTCATGATATAGTGGGAAGAATATCAATTTGGGAGTCAGGTTCCTGCAACATTTTCATTAACAGGTTACATGGTTTGCAGTGAAAAGAAGCTTTACTCATTCTTTTCAGCAAATATTTATTGATCCCTTGTTCCACAGCAGGCACAATTGGCTACTGTCCGATTTCTTTATCTGTGAAGAGAATGGAGTGGGCTAAACGATTTCTAAATGACTTCCAACCCTAAGAATCTTCATCTAAAATGTGAACTGATAGTAATTTCTTATCTTCTGTAACTCAGAACAGAATAGCAGTAGGGTATGATGAACTTACCAACAGTATCTCCAATTGTAGATTTTAATTGTGTACAAAGTTGACAAAGAAGAGAAAAAAATATAGAGCACAAATATTTAGATGATTTCGTTAAGTGATAGAAAGTATTTCTTGGAACAGTACTGTTTGAGGAATTTATGAGAGTACAGAATGCAGTATTGAGAGTTCCTTAAATCATTTCTATGTAGTTTTAAAATGTTCATTAATTGTAATTTGTGATAACACCAAAGTCTACATATGCTTAAGATATCAATGTATAATTATTTTATCTCAACGTGGAAATATTTTATGACTTTAAATGAATGCTTTTAGGAAATATTGCATCAATGTGTAAGTTAGTTTCTTTAGTGCCAATAGCACATATATACACGGGACTTCTTTGGTGGTAAGGTTAGAATGAGTGGATACATAGCATCGTGACAAGGGTACTGGACTAGACGTCCAGGGATCTGGGCTCTATTTCCGACGCTAGCACGTGATTTTAGACTCGTCACGTTTGTCCTCTAAGTGTCCTGATTTCCCCATTGATAAAATGAGGGCCTTAGACTCAATGGAGCCAGGATTTTGAAGGGAAACAATTCAAAATCCCATCCAGTTACTCAATCCAGCTTAAAGTCCAAAAGCTCCAAGTAGTAGTTAATCCTTTTAATCAGCTCTGGAAGTGACTCTATGTTGTCTGGTGACCTAGGACTTCAATGGACTGTTAGCTGCCTCCACTACCCGCTGCTCACCACCATGTTCAAAATTCAGTACTACGTTCAGGCTAGGATGCCAGGGACAAACTCTCCCATTTGCAAAAGGAAAGAATGGGTGATACGCAGATAGCAAAGAAGGTCCACAGCAAAGGACTCCTGCCAGCCAGGAGTTGTGTGCTGGCCCTATCATAGCAGTGCTGGAAATTTCTTGATTAAACTCTCATTCTTATGTTCTGAAAGGGTTCTTTATCTACCATGGCCAAGCTGAACTTGGGATTTGAGAGCGTGACCAAACAGAGAACACAGAGCTTTCTGCTAGTGCAAGTTTAGAATTTTTGGGGTGTTTTTAAACTCAATTTTTATTCCAGACTTCTCCTTTCTTGGCAATATTGTTTTTAAAAATTTGCTAGACTTTTTAACCTACTGTTGTATAGAAACATGCCAAATTTTCTTTTTAGATGTAATACTCCTGATTTTTTTTTCTTTGTGTTCCAGACCATGTTTCTCTCTATCCACTTAATGACACCTACCTGGGAGCAATCTGAGATAACAGGTGGAAAGTCCACTCCCTTCATCAGATGTTTGCTGAAAGCTGAGTCAAGTTCACTTGCGATGTCTTATTGGCCTTCGTCACTCACTAAGGCTCTTAATAATTTGTGTCTCTCCCATTTGCAACATAAGACTTCCAAATCTGCCACTGAAGGGGGAAAAGAGTAGATAATTGTGACTAGGAGGTTTTAAGGCCAGGTAGACATTATTCTCACATTTCCTTGACAAGATCTCCAGAACTGGAAAGGAGACTGAGTAATGGACTCTAGCTCAGTTTTGCCCAGTAGTTTCTGTAACAGTGCAAATATTGTTTCCACACTGTACAAAACTCTGGACATTTACCACATGTGGCCATGGAGCCCTTGAAATCTGGCTAGTACAACTGAAGAGTTGAATTTTTAATGTTATTTAATTATAAGTAATTTAAAATTAAATAGACACACGTGGGTAGCGGCAACCATATTGGCTAGTGCAGGTTCTTATTTTCCAGAGAAGAGATGAGTTTGGTGGGCAGCAAGTTAGTCTCTTCCCCAGCTGTGGGCACTTCCATCTGTGCTACTAAATAAGAGTAGAATGTCTCTGTATCGAGTATACTCCCTGTGTTGACTTCCAAACACTTTCCTATACAAAGCTAGGTCATCCCCACCCCCTTTATCCAAGCATACCGGTGCAAGCTGAGAAAAAACAATGCTCTCCTTCTGTCTACAGTGCATTGTTCTAAAAACCATACATGAGAAAATTATTCCTGTTCTATACATAGCAGCAGGAATTGAAAGTAATAAAAGGGACCTTATGCTGATCACAAAAGTTTCTGGTTTTACCTTTCCCCTGTTTCATGTATAAGGAACACGTTAATCTTCTCATTTTCGATTCCGAATGAGTTACACATAGGCTTCATTCAGTTGAAACTTTCTCATCTACAATATTTTGTGTGGGAGAATGTCATGAGAAGGTTACTGGCGCAGTGAAGTGTGTTAGCTATTCTCTAAAGAAAACTAAATCCTCAATCAAAATGCAAAGCCTCTATAGCCAAGTGTGTAACAATAATTTGGGGTAAGGAATTAACTGCAGAAATAAACTTTAAAATTTTTCAATTGCTTCCTTAGAGAAAGATACATTTGCATTTTATTAGTCATATTTTATATCTAAAAAATAAAATAAGCATCTTAATAAAGCTAGAAATCATCTCCAAAAATTAGATTTTAATTTTTTTTAATTTCCCATTTTTTCCAAATCTGTGCTACTGCACTCTCATATTGAATTTGTGATCATATATTTTTTTTTCAAAAAGAATTGTGCACTTGAAAAAAAGAGAGAATACATATCTTTCATGTGAGTTGGTTGTAGTATAAGATGAGTAGAATTTAGGCACCTTAGAGCAAATAAAGAAACATTGTATAAACTGCTCATGCAAGGCACACATACCCCTCAGCCCCATTAAAGTTCAAGATGCAATATTTTAGCATCCCATTAATACTTCAGTCACACAGTCTCCTTGGTATGCACAGGGAGTTGGTTCCAAAACCCGGCAGATCTGAAACTGCTCAAGTCCCTTATATAAGATGGCATAGTATTTGCATATAATGTATGTCTATCCTCCCTTACACTTTAAATCATCTCTAGATTACTTATTTAACTAAAACAATGTGAAAGTTATGTAACTAGTAGTAAATACAATGTAAATACTATATAAGTTACACCTCAGAGATATTGTGTGTTCTGTTCCAGACCACCGCAATAAAGCAAATATTACAATAAAGCAAGCCGCACGAATGTTTTGGTTTCCCAGCGCATAGAAAAGTTATGTTTACACTATACTGTGGTCTATTAAGGGTGCAATGGCATTATGTCTAAAACACTATGTACATGCTTTGATTAAAACATGCTCTATTTAAAAAATGCTGGGCTTCCCTGGTGGCACAGTGGTTGAGAGTCCGCCTGCTGATGCAGGGGACACGGGTTCGTACCCCGGTCTGGGAGGATCCCACATGCCACGGAGCGGCTGGGCCCGTGAGCCATGGCCGCTGAGCCTGCGTGTCCGGAGTCTGTGCTCCGCCACGGGAGAGGCCACAACAGTGAGAGGCCCACGTACCGCAAAAAAAAAAAAAAACAAAAAAAACCCACGACACTTCCTTTCCTCAACCATCCCTTCTGTAGATTTTTCAGTACCTTTGTATTCTTCTGCTTTAAACTAATCAAAACCTATTCACTTTAAAGGTTGGATGTGATGATACTGCAATCATCTGAAATGGTCTGAATTAGAATGTTAGGTCTTCTGCTAGCTATTTGTATTTTCAGTCCATCACCTGTTCCTGTACATAGTGAAACTCTTCTCTGATGAAGGAATTCCGAGTACAAGAAAAGATGCTGAAGAACATTTTAAGGTGGTCTTCAGGGGCTGCTAAAAGACACACAAAATTAGTGGTCAACAAGCACATCACACCTAAAGCTGGTCCTCTGAAAGAAAGTGAAAGTCTCATAGTAGCTGATTCCGTGCTTCAGGAAAAATGATGGCATCTGTGTTATCAATGTCTTTCATCTGTGAGGACTTCCTGAAGGCTTTCATAGGAAAAGTCTGCACCAACTAGCTTAAAACTAAACTGTGTGGATTTTTAAATTAGTTGTCAAGTCGTATAAAGCTAGAAACACAGTTGCTTCCTTCTCCCACTAAGCCCTATCTTCCAGCTTCATCCACAATTTGCTAAAAAGTCTTGTACTTTCCTTCTCCAGTTCCCTCTGCATGGGAGACAGAGTACCATGACTCTATATTTATAGCACATCTTTTTCCCAGAAACTTCTTGGAGATTTTCATCTAATGAATCCTCTTGTCATTACCCTGCGGTGGATGAAGACGGGAGTACAGATTTTTCTAAGACCAATTATCTGTTCAGGTTATTTATTAAATCACTTTATTTTCTCTTTAATTAGTTTACCTGAAACCTCCTGACAAACCAATTGCTATTTCAGAAAGTTTTAAAAATTACTTTAGTTATTTAATAATTTTTGTTATTTTAATAATTTAGTTAATAGCATTCATTCAATTTGAATGATGGCACTCATTCAATTTGCATATTCATTCAATTTTCTCTCTCCCTCTCTCTCTTTCTCTCTCTCTCTCTCTCTCTCTCACACACACACACACACACACACACACACACACACTCCAATGGTTGGCACTGAAGGTAAACAGTACATAAGTTACAGGCTCAGACCACAGGTAACAAACTCACAAATAACCACTCTTACACTAATGATGCAAGCTTCACCCCTAAGATGCTGTTGATATTTTTTTCAAGTTTCAGGAAGAAGAGATCGCTCTTTCTTAGACTGCGGTGACCATACAATTTATCATCCAAATACATACAGTTTTGAAAGTGAACAGAGGTACTGTTATCAATTATGCCTGGATCACAGACTCATTCTTTTTTCTGAGACACATCTTCACCCTACCTGAGCACCCCTTTGTACCCCATACGCAGCTCCAGCGCTTTACTGGGCATGCTGGTCTATATGCCCACCTCCCTCCTCCAAATTGTAAGTCTTGGGGGTCTTAGCTTACAATGCCTCTCCCCTCCCCCCCCCCTTCTGATGGTGGTTGTTTGGGGAGGAGGCGCCTGACGAGAGGTCTGATGGTGGATATGATGACACTTACGCTGTGTTAACCGGGAAGCCAGGCATCCTGTACAAAAAGCATGGCAGTCTGAGCCCCAGGCACTGGGTGAGACCCATTCTCAAGTCCAGGATCCAGACAATTCCTTCTACAAGACTCAGTTACAGGCAAGAGGCATGGTCCTTGATGCTCTAATGCTACAATTTAAAGTAAATTATAAAAATAGGAAGAAAATCAAAGCTATGTTCAAATCTAAGCCCAAAAACTCGTAATAACATTCCAAACTTGAGTTCACAAGCAGAATTATGACACCAAAACATCAGTATGACAATTTTTACTGCACTCCATCTTTCTTCTCTCCTCACTAACCTGTGACTCAAATCGCGGTCACATTAATAATCTAAGTTGCACTGACTCTAGCTCTTAAACTGCACAACACGCAAACTCTCCTCCTAATATTTCTCCAAGTATTTCTGGAGGTAACCGGAGTGTTTCATATGTGTTTAACAACAGTCCTTTTATATGTTTTCCCTCTCTTTGCCCACTGTTAATGTCCCTGCTGTTACAGTGACTGAGGTCAGTGCCTTGATGTCGCCACTGGTGCCATCGAATGGCACCCTCAGGTCTGTGCACCTTCAGGAAAACTGGCAGGACTGGCTGGACCTGGTGCAGTGAGGACTTGGAAGAACTCAGACTGGCTCTGACATGTCACTGCATTTCATGGAGTTGTGAGACGCTCCCCACCCAGCATCTAGAAAGGTTGCAATAAAATGGCAATTCTTGTTTTCTGAGACACTCTAATGAACGGAAAAGCAGGCCTTCTGGGAGTCAATCTATATGAGAACTTTTGGCTAAAAGAGACTGAAAAGAGGGGTGTTGTACACATTTGGGGAGGACATTTGTGAAATGGGAAGGATGGATGCCCCTCCCCCATCACCCTGTGCTGTGTGCAGCAAAGCTGGGATCTGGGGTCTCCCAGAGCCTCTAGTGTAGTGGGTCCCTTCTCCTAGGAGCTCAGAGCTCATTGAGAGAGTGACCGGGAGCCAGATATGTCGAGATGAAAATGTCAGCTTGACATTTACAAAAGCTGGGCTGAATCAGACAGACTCACCCACTCAGTGACAGGTCTTGCCTCTCAGCCACAGGCTCATTCAACTTGGGGAGCAGATCCCCAAACAAAAGGAGAGTGGAAGGGTCTGACTCGACCATGGCCTAGTTCACCTCTCAAGGTCAAGTAAATCACTCACCCGAAGGGGAATAGGGTGTGGGGCAAGGAGTTTCTCACTGATGGAAGTTCCTCCACAAACTCAAGGCAAGAGGAAAGGAGGTCCCGGCCAACCACTTTCCTGAGGACTTGGACGTTGGCCCCTGGAATCAGACGGGGAACACGTTTTCCCATTTCAATTTTCCTCCCGAGAAAATGTACAAATACCTTTCAAGGCCACAATCCACATCCACTTGAGATCAAAGCCCTTATTTTTAATCATTATGTTATACCGCTTCCCTGGAGTCCCTTATTAGAGGATTTCAATAAATGTTGACTAAAATCAAGATAATTATTCTCATTATCACCATTCTTCCAGTCATAAGTAAGTCTGGATTCCTAAGTACCTTTTATTAAAATTGCTTTTAAGAGTACTCAAGTCAGAATAACCCAAGAAACTTAATACATTCTTTTTGGAACATATTTCAAAACAAAAGTCGATATGGAAATCTCTTCAGCTCATTTTTCCCCCAAAGTAAGTAGGCTGGAGACATCCCTTTTCATCAGGCATGGTAGCACGTAGAGTCTGGAAGTTGAAAGCTATAAAAGCTGGTTGGTGTTTTGAAGAGGTAATATTAACTGGGTCAAATACTCAAGTGTGCTTATTATTTTTTTTTTTCAAATTTTTTTTTTTCTTTTGCGGTACGCGGACCTCTCACTGTTGTGGCCTCTCCCGTTGCGGAGCACAGGCTCCGGACGCGCAGGCTCAGCGGCCATGGCTCACGGGCCCAGCTGCTCCGCGGCATGTGGGATCTTCCCGGACCGGGGCACGAACCCGTGTCCCCTGCATCAGCAGGCGGACTCTCAACCACTGCGCCACCAGGGAAGCCCAAGTGTGCTTATTTTTAAAAATAAACCTTTACTGCATAAAGAAATCTGCACTTGATATGCAGAGTATGAGGCTTCCAGCTCCTCCACAACCTTTGCTGATCTTTTACATTTCCATAGTTGGGCAGGAGAAATGTAAGTCAGGATTAAGAATTATTTTATGAGCACATTTGTAGAACCCAGATTTAGCCAGAGGTCATGGGCTGATTTTTTTTTTCCACTCAGAATAGGATAAAATAGATTTACATTGGGATTTTACCTATTAACTTGCAGTTTTGTTTAATTTTGTTTATGTGAATATAGAAAGATAATATTCTGAAAAAGTGCATCAAATGGCCTTAAATTGTTTAAATGTAGTATATTACTTTCTGGACTCAAAACATAATTTTAATATAATAACAGGCTTTAATGAGGACAGAATCCATTAATTAAATAAATAAAAAATAGAGTGGTAGTAAAAGTGCCAGTATAGGTAAACTTACGCTGAAGCAGGTAGTAGCTGATTCTTAGACACAAGATAGACAATGAAATTACCACCTCAGCCCTGGAGCGAACAAAATTCAGGACAAATTTAGAGCAATTCAGTAGCTCCATTAAGGCATAATACTTCATATTCCTAATTAGCACCCTTTCCATTTCTCACAGAAGAAAACCAAAGTTCTTTCTGCTATAAATGGTCTCAATTTAGTATTCATTAGTTTATAAGCTAAAACTGAGCGCTCTGAGTTGTGTTGGTAAACATTTATGTTCATCAATTTCTTTCTTATTTGTTTAAATGGGTTTCTAATGGATTTTTTTTCTAAATGGGTGTCAGTTTTTTAAATTTTGTTTTTACTATTACTCAGAACAATATATTCAGATTTTGTTTTAAAAATCTACCCAACAGACTCTAATTGTTTGAAGTTCATTCTAGGAAATAAAAATGTGCTGAGATTTAAATAAAATTAATCTTTGTTAATGGGCTATTATCCAAACACAATGGTGGTTTATTTTCAAAGCTCACACTTGCTTCAAATGGGGTTTTCTCATTTATATCAGATTCCTGAGTCCTTCCAGCCATCCGTATGATTCATACAGTTATAAAGCAGATGGAAATGATTTTCCTGAAAGAAAGCTGGATAGGGTTCACTTATACAATTAGGCTCTCATTCTCAAAATAATTATATATCTTTCAGGCACTTCTACATAGTTTATAGTCAAATGGGAAAAAAATCAGCTATCCATTCCAGGTTGAAATCTCTTTTTAAAAAATGCTGTTTAGGGACTTCCCTGGTGTCACAGTGGTTAAGAATCCACTTGCCACTGCCCCTGAATTCCCAGCTGGATTTTCACCAAAGAACTCACACTGGAGAGACGTACTTTCAGTGCCCCACCTGCAAAAAAGCCTTTCTGTGAAGTTCAAACTTCGTGAAGCATCAGCGAATTCACACAGTAGAGAAACCCTGCAAGTGATAACTGTGGGAAGGGCTCTAGCGACTTCTCTGGACTGCGCTACCACAAAAAAAATCCACATGGGAGAGAAGCCCTATAAGTGCCCCATCTGTGAGAAGAGTTTTATTCAAAGATCCAACTTTAATAGGCACCAGAGGGTTCACACAGGCGAGAAACCCTATAAGCGCTCCCGCTGTGGAAAAAGTTTCAGCTGGAGCTCAAGCTTTGCCAGACAGCAAAGATCCCATTTGGGAAAGAAACCCTTTCAATAGCCAAGCTCTCTGAGTCCATGTCTGTCTCCCGGTCCATTTAAAAATACTTGGCGGGCTTCCCTGGTGGTGTAGTGGTTAAGAATCCACCTGCCAATGCAGGGCACCTGGTCTGAGCCCTGGTCCAGGAAGATGGGTTTGAGCCCTGGTCCAGGAAGATCCCACATGCCGCGGAGCAACTAAGCCCATGCGCCACAACTACTGAGCCTGCCCTCCAGAGCCCGTGAGCCACAACTACTGAGCCCATGTGCCACAACTACTGAAGCCCACGTGCCTAGAGCCTGTGCTCCGCAACAAGAGAAGCCACTGCGATGAGAGGCCCGCGCACCGCAACGAAGAGTAGTCCCTGCTCGCCGCAACTAGAGAAAACCCGTGCACAGCAACGAAGACCCAGCAAGCCAAAAATAAATAAATAAATAAATAAATAGATTTATTAAAAAAAAAAACACTTGGCTCCATCCAGAGAAATTGCATCTCTTAGAAAATATCCCTGTTCTCTCATTTTTTCACGGATTGGAGAGGAGAGACTGCAACATGGTTTTAGACGTGGAGGATATCTCAGCCCCTGGATTGAATTTCACACAGGCTGACTTTCTTGCTTCTGCACCAGGAGAAAGAAAAGTCTTCACCTTTCAGCTTGTCTCTTCTCTTGGACCCCTTGGGGAAAATGTGTCACTTGGAGGTCCCGTTTTAGGAGTGCTCTCTGGGAAGAGTTTAACTGGATTTGCCGCAGCTGCTACTGGGAAGAATCTTGGACCCGCCCTTTATAACTGTGTTCCTAGAGCAAGTCTTCTGTTCCAGAGGGGGGAGCGTAGAGGCCAGTGAGCTTAGTGTGGTCTTTGTCATAAAGGTGCAAAGCTAACTCCAAGCGTCCCTTGTTTTCAATAAACTTGGTGGTCGCTCCCCCCCCCCAAAAAAGACTTAAATATAAAAAGCAAATCTAGGGATTTCCCTGATGGCGCAGTAGTTAAGAATACGCCTGCCAATGCAGGGGACATGGGTTCGAGCCCTGGTCCGGGAAGATCCCACATGCCGCGAAGCTACTAAGCCCATGCGCCACAACTACTGAGCCCATGTGCCGCAACTACTGAAGGCTGCACACCTAGAGCCTGTGCTCCACAACAAGAGAAGCCACTTCAATGAGAAGCCCACGCACCACAACGAAGAGGAGGCCCTGCTCGCCACAAGTAGAGAAAGCCTGTGTGCAACAAGAAGACCCAGCAAGCCAAAAATAAAGAAGTAAATAAATAAATTTATATTAAAAATATGCTGTTTGGACAATGTGGTCAGCAGAATAGAGCCCACTCCCCCCCCCACCCGCCACCAAAGATGCCTGTGTCCTAATCCCTAGAAACTGTAAGTATGTTAGGTTACATGGCAAGGGGAATTAAGTTTGCCAATCTGCTGACCTTGAGATGGAGAAATTATCCTGGTGGGTTCAATGTAGTCACAAGGGTCTTTACAAACGTAAGAGGGGAGAAGTGTCAGAAAGAAATTTGAAGATGCTACGCGGCTTGTTTTGAAGTTGAGGGAAGGGACCATAAGCCATGCATGGATGCAGGAGGCTTCTAGAAATTGGAAAAGGCAAGGAAATAGATTCCAGAAGGAGTATGACCCTGCCAACACCTTGATTTTAGCCCATTGAGACCCAATTCAGACTTCTGACCTCCAGAACTGTAAGATAATGAATTTGACTTGTTTGAAGCCACTAAGTTTGTGATAACTTGTTACAGCAGTAGTAGGAAACTGATACATTAATATATGGTAGCATCTTGAGAGGTCCTCCAGAGCCTACTACCAGCATTAATTCAAACCTCTATCCTCTATTCAGTAATCATATTTTGGGCACCTGCCACGAGCCAGGCAGGGTTATCAAGAGAACCAGGAGTGGCTTCCCTGGTGGCACACTGGTTGAGAGTCCACCTGCCGATGCAGGGGACACGGGTTCGTGCCCCAGTCCGGGAGGATTCCACATGCCGCGGAGCGGCTAGGTCCGTAAGCCATGGCCGCTGAGCCTGCGCGTCCGGAGCGCATGCTCTGCAACGGGAGAGGCCACAGCAGCGAGAGGCCCGCGTACCGCATAAAAAAAAAGAGAACCAGGAATGTTGCTGCATCCTCTGAGAAGCTTGGAGTCCAGTGTTGGAAACAGACTCAAAAATGCGTAGACATAACAAGTGAAATAAATATTTTACAGATCACATTCACATGCTTTTAAAGAGCAAGTGCCTGTGTAACAACCTGGGCTTCCTAAATTTAAAACAAGTCATTTAGCCTCTTGGTCCACAATTTATCTGAATAGTGAGAACAATATGTTTCACCAAATATAGCTTCAGGAATAAAGACAATGCTCTAGACTGATTTGCTCAATCTGTGCCAATTACATCTCTAGATCTGACCAGCTTTGCTGACCAAGAGCTGGCACAGAGATTTCACCATTGGTGACCAGTGAGCTGAGTAAGAGTCACCAAGGCTCTAAGTCGGTGCTTTGTGGCACAGTTCCTTACTGTTTTTTTTTTTTTTTTTTATTTGCGGTACGTGGGCCTCTCACTGTTGTGGCCTCTCCCGTTGCGGAGCACAGGCTCCGGACGCGCAGGCTCAGCGGCCATGGCTCACGGGCCCAGCCGCTCCGCGGCATGTGGGATCTTCCTGGACCGGGGCACGAACCCGTGTCCCCCACATTGGCAGGCGGACTCTCAACCACTGCGCCACCAGGGAAGACCTCCTTACTGGTTTTTAACTGTAGGTAAAGCTGTAAAGTAAGCTAACATGCAGTGGTTCTGATTTGATATGTTACATCTTCAAAACACATTAAAAGTGACCAATACAGGTTTCGTACCAAAAAAATTAATTGATTACTGCAGGTAAAATATCAAACACTGTGATCCAGGGAAAAGGGAAGCTCTAGAAACAAATTTTATGTGGTTTAATCAAACCACATGGACAATCTTATCAGGCAGTTCAGATGCCAGACATTCCAGCTGTATCTATAAAAAAGGTTCCACCACAGAACAGAAGCAATTCAGAATTATGGTTCAATAAAACTAAACATGCATATTGAAAAGTGAAAATTTATAAGCTAATAATCATAACATTTCAAAATACATAACTGGGGGCAAAAAGGAAATTGAAGGTGTCACGCATCCAGAAAACAAATGACTAATGATGTGTCTTAGGAGAGTTAACTGGGTGATGATATGAGAATTTCAAGCAATAAGCAATCTTCTTAAAAGAACATCCAAGCCTTGGGGCTGAGTTTAGAAGAATTGTCTTCAACACCAATTAATACAATTTTCTGTTTCCTTTTTGCTATTGGTTCAGAAATTATGCTCACCAGATCACTCTAAGCTACCATTATTAATATACCTAAAAATGTGATCTTTTATAATTATAAGAATGCACCTAAATTTTTTTTAATTTTTAAATTTTTTTTTATTTAACACCTTTATTGGAGTATAACTGCTTTACAGTGTTGTGTTAGTTTCTGCTGTATAACAAAGTGAATCAGCTATATCAACCATATCCCCTCCCTCTTGCGTCTCCCTCCCTCCCACCCTCCTTATCCCACCCCTTTAGGCAGTCAAAAAGCACCGAGCTGATCTCCCTGTGCTATGTGGCTGCTTCCCACTAGCTATCTGTTTTACATGTGGTACTGTATATATGTCAATGCTACTCTCTCACTTTGTCTCAGTTTACCCTTCCCGCTCCCCGTGTCCTCAAGTCCATTCTGTACGTCTGTGTCTTTATTCCTGTCCTGCCCCTAGGTTCATCAGTATCATTTTTTTTTTTTTAGATTGCATATATATGTGTTAGCATACGGTATTTGTTTTTCTCTTTCTGACTTATTCACTCTGTATGACAGACTCTAGGTCCATCCACCTCACTGCAAATAATTCAGTTTTGTTTCTTTTTATGACTGAGTAATATTCCATTGTATATACATGCCACATCTTCTTTATCCAAAAGTGCTTTTCTCTTTTCAGTTGTGCAGTGACCCTAGAAATAATTTTCTATATGAAAAACTGTTTGCTTTCCCTAGAACTGAGTAAGTAAATTACTAAATAATGCATTTAATGTTTGTTAACTTCATGCTTTATTCTATCACTAATTCTTTGATAGAAATGTCAACTCCCAGATAGTCTTCCTTTTTTGATAGAATTTTTCTTGGTAAATAAACGGAAACAATAATTATATAATGATATTATATCAACAGAAAGCTAATGGTTTAAAGCAGAAAGCTTTGGCTTCAGATTATAGTGGCCAGCATCAAGGGTTACTTTTTAATCTCAAAAGTCCAGTGAGAATAGTAGGAATGTGACCAATGATTGGGCATTCTTCCTTTGACTTTGAGAGAAAGGAAGTAAATGAAACAGAGCTCACACCACTTTTCAGTTGTTCTAACTTAGCATTCAGAAGTCCTGAATAGCAGCCAGTGACATGAAAAACTTTTCAAGGGTATAGTCATTCAGAGGAAAAAATAATCATTTATCCTTCCACACTGGGGGAAGAGGGAAGGACGAAGGTTGGGGCACAGCAAATTTGGTTAGACAAATCAGGAATATGAGTGGAAAGGAACTGGCCTTTTAAATGTACTTTGTTCATTTTTTTGCCAAAAAGGTCACAAATCTTATTTGTGGTAAAAGAGTTAAATGACAAAATCTTTCAGAAACAGGAAAAATATAAGATGATCTTTGTAAATTATGCACCTTCATTTCAGTACCTGATATGATGGAAAGGACGAATGTCATTAAATACTGGAGGCATATACCTAGAAAAGGATAGAACAATGAAAAACAAGGCTCTTTCTGGAGGGGATATAACAACCCAATTTTCCTCTCTGCTAGACAGTGATAGCCCATGTGAAAAAATTGATGAATCAGCTGCCAAAAATTAGGAGAGCTTTGAGATCTTCCCCATTTGACGTTGTCAATAACAAAATCCAAAGATGTGATCAGATCATTATTGCCCAGAAGATTAAATTGCAGCGTGTTGCAAACCAAAGGATGAATCAGTGAACTAGCTGTTCCCCACGTCAGCAGGCAGGGAATTGCCTGGAGGGCTTGTTAAAATCCAGATCGCTGGGCCCTGCCCTAGAGTCTCCAATTCAGTAGGTTTGGAGTTGGACCTAAGGATTTGCCTTTCTATCAAGTTCCCAGATGATTCTGTTGCTCAGGTGATCACACTTTGAGAAGCACTGATCTGGAGAATCAGTGTGGTTCCTGGCAACTATAGATACTTTTTATATAGGTACGTTTACCAACTACCTATGTAAAAGCCTTGAGATAATCCTATGATTGCAGCTAAGGAATAATGTACCATGCCACGATGGCTCTCCTTTTCAAAAATCATTTCCTAATTTTTTTCCCTACAGTTTTCAATATGCAGCTTCTCTTTTCACCTATAGTGAATGGCATTAATGCCTCAAGTCTTCCAACTCCTCACATCCCCCTGTATCCATACATTTTACAGTTCCCTCTGGAAATCCCTCCTCGATTCTGGGTTGGGCTTGTGCCTTGCTTTGGTAAATAGGATGAGGAAGAAGGGACAGTGTGCCAGTTCCCAGACTAGAACTCAGGAGTCCTGGCATACTTCTGCTTACAGCATTGTGAGGAAGATAAGCCTGAGCTAGTCAGCCGGCCCCAGGAGAAGGATGAGAGACATGTGTGGCAGAGCTGCCTTAAATGAGCAGCTTGCCAACCTGGTCCAGAGCAGAGCTGTCAGCCAAACCACAGACCGGAAGGAGCTCAGCCACGATTAGCCACGCCCAGCTGAGAAGAGTCAAGCACCACTAGGTCAGCTGATCCCCAGTCAACCCCAAAATGGGTAAGTTCTACTAAAAAATGGTTATTTAAGCCATTGAGTTTTAGCTGATTTGTTTTGCAGTAATACTTAATACACGATCCCTAGACACTAAACACTCTGTTTTTCACCACTGGGCTGTAAGTGAACTGATCATATGATAAAAACGAGATTTCATTTTATCCTATCTTTGCTACCAGAATCTGCGGGAGAAAACGTTTCAATAATTTAATGTCATGCTTATTTTATCTCAGGTAACAGTAAATTTGTGATTGTGTAAAATGTTAGGAAATAAATTATTTGTGCAATTATTATTCCAAGATCTGAAATTCAGTCACATTGGCTTCTAGAATATGGAAATCCTCCAAATCATAGGCTTTGATAAGAATGGAAATAAATCCGTTAATACTTAGACATATTTTATAGCTTTGCTATTCTCTTTTAAACATTAAAGAGTTTCTTATTTTCGATAAAATAGCTACATTGTTCAGGATCCTGTAAGTTGAATACAGAAAGCTTAAAAAAAAATAAAACAGCTGAATGGCATACTTTTGATGGATGAGAGGATTATACTATTAATTTTGATAATGAAAATTTTAAGTAATGATTTCTCATGAGGCTACACAGCTAGTATTATCAATATTTTTCCTTCAACTATCTAATACACAGAAGCTCATTGTAGAATGACTTTTCATCAATAACTCACTGTAAATTTTTTAAAAATCAATTTTCTTTCCTCAAGACAAAAAATTTGTATGGTAAAAGAATTGAGGTAACCCATTTTCTCTCAATGTAATAAAGAGCTCAAAAGAAGCACATAAGAAATCAGAGAAAATCTCTTTGAAAAGTACCAGAGGGAAAATTTCTCTATATGTTGAGACTATTGATACCAATTGAAAACAACAGCTCTTTGTAAGAGACTAAAAATACCTACAATTTTAACGTACAATAAGATGTAAACCAGTCAAGTGATTTCTTTAAAATTCATTTCTGAAGAGTTGAATCAAACTAGTCTGCTTCATTCATTCTTCATTTACATTTGACTTTATAAAGCTTTCAATTCTCGGTTCTCAGCATCTAGGTATTGCTACTTCATAGAGGCCAAAATAACTGGTTGCTTATGCTATTTCTTAAGTTCTCCTGATAGGTTTTCAATGGACCTCTATTTTTCAGCAGCAAAAACAGATCACCGTAACCACTCCTCGTTTTTCCTGTTCCCTATCATATCCACCATGGTGAAGGCAACAGCATTTTCCTCGTATAATCTTGGCCAAGTCCTTTGAGGGGTAAGGGTCTGCCTTCACAAGGACATCGTGCAGATGGTGGTGTTTGCAATCAACATGCTTCATAGTTAATTTCATTTCTTTATCCACCCATTCATTTGGCAAATATTTAACTGAGGGCAATTACGTGTCAGATACTGTTTTAGGCTTTGAGATACAGTAGTGACTAAAACAAACTCCTTGCTCTCTCAGACAGACAAAAGTATGTATATAATATATCAGGAAGTGCTACAATAAAAAGGCAAATGAGGAAAATGGACAGTTACTTATTCCCTCTGAAGAACTCAAAAGGATTTCAGATATGTTTGCTAATTCTCTCAGTCATCATTTAAAATAGAATGCTGAAAACTTAGGATATACAAACAGAGCAGATTTTGTTAAATGAGTAAATGCCAAAAAGAAAAACTGTTCCCAGGAAACAAAAAATATACAAAACCCCTTCCACTGACATCTAGTTTTCTAGTGCCCCTGATTGTATCAACTGAAGTCAGAAGTGGATGTAGGCATTTTGGAAATGCAGTAAGAGTCACAATGTATGACCTCTCTTCAGGCACACATGTGAGACGATAGCATGAGAGTTTTTGAAAAAGAGAATTGTTTGGCTGTGTTTCATTATTCTTATCTTTTCCTTTGACATCTTTTTATATTAAAGTCTTCTGAACAAAAAGAAATAAAAGGAAAGAAAAAGAAAACGATTTTTCCAGTGACTCTTGCACTAAAGCAAAGATTCACTTTGTTATAAAGCAGAAACTAACACACCATTGTAAAGCAATTATACTCCAATACAGATGTTTTAAAAATAATAATAATAAAATTAAATTAAATTTAAAAAAAGGAGTTAAGATGAAATCAAGCCTTGTGGTGCCGGTCCTTGATTTAAAATAAAGCTTAAACACTTCAAAGTGAAGAACAAGATTAACACAGATTCCTCCCAGGAAGGAGTAGCCGTTCCTGCCTCAATATTCTTCAAAAAGCAACTCCAAAGTTCATTGATCTCAAGGAGGCCTGGACACCGGGCTGCAGTGCATGACTGCATCCCATGAAGCGGACACCAAAGAGTGGGAAGGTATAAGGAGCCTGCCCTCAGGCAGGCTGGCAACCTGTTCCGGGTTTCTACGTGATCCCCACGTGCAGGAGCTGCAACTGGTGTTCTGCCTCAACGTGAACACTCAAGCTCCAAGTTACAAGATCTCAAATCAA
Source organism: Delphinapterus leucas (assembly GCF_059928025.1). Classification (NCBI taxonomy): domain Eukaryota; kingdom Metazoa; phylum Chordata; class Mammalia; order Artiodactyla; family Monodontidae; genus Delphinapterus; species Delphinapterus leucas. Next base: position 14,580,954 of record NC_143130.1, on the reverse strand, counting down.
TGAACTTGAGAAACCACTTTAAATTGTCAATATATTATTAGGATAGTAATAGTATTTACTTCATAGGGTTATTAAAAGCATATAAAATGAGCCAATATTTTTGTAACATGCTTAAAGTCTAAGTGCCTGGTACATAGTCAGTGCTAACATGCTTGCTAAATAATGTCAGTAAATACATGAAGTAAATCTGTAGTGATGTTCAGAGAGTGGGGTCTGGCTACTCACTGCTCAAAAGTCAATAAAGAGGTAAAGTTGGTGGAAAGGAAAGTTTGGATGCCAGCAGTGGCGGTGTGGGGAGACACTCCTGTCCAAAGGCCGACTCCCCCCAACACTGACAACCAGTGGATGGAGGGAGGGTGCTACACGCAGAAACAGCACAGTCAGCTCTGAGAGTCATCTTTTTTTTTTAACATCTTTATTGGAGTATAATGGTTTTACAATGTTGTGTTAGTTTCTGCTCTATAACATAGTGAATCAGCTATACGCATACACATGTCCCCATATCCCCTCCCTCTTGCGTCTCCCTCCCACCCTCCCTATCCCACCCCTCTAGGTGGTCACAAAGCACCGAGCTGATCTCCCTGTGCTATGCGGCTGCTTCCCACTAGCTATCTATTGTACATGTGGTAGTGTCTATATGTCAACGCTACTCTCTCATTTTGTCCCAGCTTACCCTTCCCCCTCCCTGTGTCCTCAAGTCCATTCTCTACATCTGCGTCTTTATTCCTGTCCAGTCCCTAGGTTCATCAGAACCATTTTTTTTTTTTTAGATTCTATATATATGTGTCCGCATACGGTATTTGTTTTTCTCTTTCTGACTTACTTCACTCTGTATGACAGACTCTAGGTCCATCCACCTCACTACATATAACCCAGCTTCATTCCTTTTTATGACTGAGTAATATTCCATTGTCTGTATGTGCCACATCTTCTTTATCCATTCATCTGTCGATGGACACTTAGGTTGCTTCCATGTCCTGGCTATTGTAAATAGAGCTGCAATGAACATTGTGGTACATGTGACAGTCATCTTGAAATTGGTCATCGGAGATCTGATCAGCATCTTCTTGATTGTTTTAAGTACAGTTAATATTCAGTTCCAGGATCGGTTTGTTCACATTTCCTTGAGGCCAGTTCTTGGAATTGTGGCAGCTTATGTCACGGCTACAGCCTGGTCATCATATAGTTAACTTCTCCCACCTGGTGGGGCTTTCAGTATCTACAAGACAGCTCACAGGATATGGCTCAGAATATTATCTGTAGCCCTTGAGAAGGAACTAAAGGTCCTTGACTTTGCTTAGTGACTAAACTATTATTGTTTTGTCCTGTTTGACTGCTTTTGTTTCTGCATTTCCTCACTTCTCTGATTAAACTTATTGTTTGGCTAAAGTTTTTCCACAGATAAAAGGCAGCCTGAGGACATTGAGGCAGGGAGGACAGGACCATAGGGTCCTGCTCCGTTTCAGTAACAGTCCACTTTCTCTGGAAAATAAATGAAACATTACCTATGATACTTTCACCCAGTTTCTCCTGGTGGACACTATAGGTACTTTGTTGGATATCCTCACATCACTACAGCTCTGTTTTATTAATGTACCTACATCTACTGGGCTCCCATTTTGACGTAACACTGTGGTCACCAAAATGGAATCCATGCACTTTAGGGGGAGCAGATGACAATCTACTAATCTCCGTGAAGAAAATATTAGAACTTCTCTTGATATTTGTTTTTATCTTAAAGTAAGATAGAAATTATGCTTTCCTAATATTTATTACACAAACTGACAGGGGTAGGAAATGAATTTTAAATAAATATGTATTTATTGGGGACTCTTGCACAAAAATGTTTTACTGATGAAACCTTCTGAGAGTACAGATCATCTGTATGTTCTTCCCCATTTCAGGTGCAACGACAGAATATATATGTACATTTTTACTTAAAAAGCACAAAATATAGTGCAGGCTTTCTTAATGTGGAGTTCATGGATCCTTGGAGGATCCACAAATGGAATTCAGGAGATGTATGAGCCCATTGGAATTGCATAAAACATTTTATATGGCTGCCTATTTATGCATTTCACTGGGCTTTAATACAATTTTCAAAAAGCCAATGACTTCCCCAAAATTAGAGAGAAGAGGGAAACTTTTCAAAGTCCCGAAAGTCTATTTTAAGGCACATATGTAAATACCACCTCTCAATAAACACAATTTAACTACAGAATTGTTTCTAAAGAACTAAATCACTCCAGAGAAGTGATGTCACCATCATGGTGGCATAAGACGTCTTTTTTTTTTTTTTGGCCGCACTGCACGGCATGCAGGACCTTAGTTCCCGGATCAGGGATCAAACCTATGTCCCCTACAGTGGAAACTCAGAGTCCTAACCACTGGATCACCAGATAATTCCCAAGACATCCTCTTTTTTTGTCTCCTTTTTGTAGCAACTAATTAGGCATCCACAAACAAACATGCCTCTGTGGGAGTTGTGGGATCCAGCACCATAGGCTAAAAAACCCAGGACAAGTCTCACCCACCTGAGCATCCAGTAATAGGCAGACGCAACTTGGCGTAGGATGCAGAACCAGTGGAGCCAGAGAACCAGCCCCAAACCCTCACAACCATGGTCAGGGGAAACCTGAAGAGAGCTGATTTGAGCAGATACTTATGGATGAGAGAGAATTTGTAGAAGTCCAGCCTCCCTTAGGGGAGATTCCAGCATGTCACTGGAGCAAATATAAATATATATATTTATTTATTTATATAAAACTCATATATATATGAGTTTTTATGTAGTGGAGAGGGGAAGAGGAACTTGGTCCCTGCCACCCCTCCCCCAACATGACTCAGAGGAGGGCTGAACATTGGGAGGTGACGCCTCTCCTGGGGAAAAAGGAGAGTGATGTGTGAGCATCTACCCCAATTCTCTCCAATAGTACCCAGAGTACTGAGGTGGGACCTCCATGATTAGGGGGAAGGAGGAGATCAGGAAAGAGCCAGATAAGAACATAAAAGGCATTAAAAGAGAAGTGGTTCATGCTGACTGTGATCAGGAAGTCAGCAGTAACTTCACCCATGAGCCTTTGGAGGAACCTCATCCAAGGACCTCCCCACCAGGTCCACAGCTACCCATAAAGCCCCAAGTGCTAAACACAGACCTCCCCCCAGTCTGCAGCCAGCTCCTTATGAACACTTGGGAGTACAGCAGTGAATGTCAGTCAGGTAAATGAAGTGCTATCAGAAATATTTGCGGACAAGGGAAAAACCACAAACTTGAGCTACAGAGCCACCTTCTGGAAAACAAAAGAGAGGTCTCCAGCAGCCAGCCTGCTGAGCTGTAAGAACCAAAGAAGACATAAAAGCTTAAGAATTCTTCCAAGAAATGTAGAGCAGGTGTATTATACATACAAGGTTGGAGAAAACCCCAGATATAGCAGAACCAACAAACAGTATACCCCAGCTGCAGGTAACTAGTGAAGATTTGAGAAGGTGTCTGCTATTCCAGTGTGAAAGCAGCAATGTAAAACTACAAGGAAAAGGAAGACTCAAGGAAACAAATCAACACCAAAAGATAACAATAATCCTCCAATAAATGAGTGCAAAGGCACAGAATTTTGTTATCTAGCTGATAAAAAATTCAAAATAGCTGTTTTGAAGAAATTCAATGAGCTACAGGAAAACTCAGAAAGATAATTTAATAAAATAGGGAAAAAAATTCATGAACCAAATGAGAAATTTAATAAAGAAGTAGAAGTCATAGAAAAGAACCAAACAGAAATGCTGGAGCTGAAAAATTCAATGAATGAAATAAAAATGCAGTAGAGAGCATCTACAGCAGAGTAAATCAAGTGGAAGACAGAATAAGTAATCTAGAGGACAGGACTTTGAAATAACCCAATCAGGGGAACACAAAGAAAAAGAATGGAAGAAAGCTGAGAAAGCCTACATGACCTATAGGATTTCAGCAAACTTACAAATATTAAAATAATCGGGATTCCAGAAGAAGAAGAGAAAAATGGGGGGGGGGGGCGGGGGAAGAAAGTTTATTTGAAGAAATAATAGTGGAGAACTTCCTAAACCTGGGGAGAGACTTGGACATCCAAGTTCAGGAAGTTAACAGATCATCTTATTATCTCAATGTAAAAAGACCTTCTCCAAGACACATTACAATGAAACTGTCAAAAATCACAGACAAAGAGAGAATCCTAAAAGCAGCCAGAGGAAAAAAGGTGGTAATTTACAATGGAATCCCTATTAAGCTATCAGTGGATTTCTCAGCAGAAACCCTACAGGTCAGGAGAGAAGGAAATGACATATTCAAAGTGTCGAAAGAAAAAAAATTGGTACCCAAGAATGCTCTATCTGGCAAAGTTATCCTTCTCATATGAAGGAGAAATAAAGATTTTCCTAGACAAAAATAAAAATAAAAAAATAAAGTTGTTGGAGTTCATCATCACTAGACCTTCCTGCAAGAAATGCTGAAAAAAGTTCTTCAAGCTAGAATGAAATGATGCTAATCAGTGACATGAAAACACGCAAAAGTATATAACACACTGGTACCGGTAAATATAGGGAGATTTAGAAAACGCTAATCCCATAATGGGATTCTGTGTTAACCACTTAACTATAGTATAAAGGTTAAAGGAAAAGAGTACTTAAAATAACTATAGCTACTATGATTTGTTAATTGAAAACACAATATGAAAAGAGGTAAATTGTGACATCACAAATATAAAAAGGAAGGAGAAAAACCATGGAGTTCTTGTGTGGGATAGAAGTTAAGCTGCTGTCAGCTTGAAATGGATTGTTTCACCTGCGAGATGTTTCATGTAAACCCCATGGTAACCACAAAGCAAAAACCTAGAGCAGATTCACAAAAGATACAGAAAGGGGAAAGGGAGCATACCACATGGAAAATCACCAATTTGCAAGGTAGGTAAAAACAGAGGGAAAAAGAAACAACGGAAATACAAAACCACCAGGAGGCAAACAGTAAGATGGCATTAGTAAGTCTTTACATATCAGTAGTCATTCTAACTGTAAATGGATTGAATTCACCAATGAAAAGGCACAGAGTGGCCGATGGATGAAAAAAACAAGACCCAACTATAAGCTGCCTACAAGAGCCTCACTTCAGTTTTAAGGACACACAAAATCTCAGAGTGAAGGGATAAAAGAGGATATCCTTGCCAACATTTAGGCTTCAGCAATTTGTCAAAATTAGCATTGAAACGTTCTTACCAGTTTATAGCTCTAGCAGCTTCTGTTGCAGTTAAACTAATCTCAGCTGTGATTCTCTATATTCTCACATTTCTTCAGATTTGGGGGTGGTAATTTGCCCTACAATCTCAGTTGTTTGATGGATTCAAGAAAAGTCATTTATTTTCAGATTTGTCCAGCTTACTTCTTGTTGTGAGGACGGGATTGAAGACTTCTAAGCTCTTTACTTGTCAAGCTGGAAGTGGAACAGATGCTTTGCAAACCCCTGCTGGCCTGGAATCCTGAGAACCGGCTCCACTCAGCCCAGGCTGCGGCGTGCTGGTTACTCTGACTGCCGTCTCCTCAGCCTTCCCAGTCACAGCTCGGTCCTGGAATCATGCTACTGCAGAATGGCAAATGGAGGTGCTCGGAAAGGCTGTGCATTCTGCTCACTCACCCTCACCCCCAATTAGCCCAAAGAGAATTCCTCTCTACGGGGTTAGAGTCTCCAGCCCCTAGTCAGTGGGCAGAGCTTGTCTTAGGTACAATAACGAGGACAAATGTGCATTTCTGCCCTTCAACTTTCTTTTCAGTGACAGCGCCCAAGATGCTCACTGCTGTCATACTATTCGGGGTTCCCTCACGTTAAACACCTACATGGGCCAGCAGGTCAAATAATATTTGGGGCTCAGACTTCTATTAACAGAGTTTTAAAAAACCTCTGAGATAGAACTCTCCCAGTAGAAAAAAGAGGAAATAACATCAAAGATGTTTAAACTGGGCTTCCCTGGTGGCGCAGTGGTTGAGAGTCCGCCTGCCGATGCAGGGGACACGGGTTCGTGCCCCGGTCAGGGAAGATCCCACATGCCGCGGAGTGGCTGGGCCTGTGAGCCATGGCTGCTGAGCCTGCGCGTCCGGAGCCTGTGCTCCGCAACGGGAGAGGCCACAACAGTGAGAGGCCCCCGTACCGAAAAAAAAAAAAAAAAAAAAAAAAGATGTTTAAATTCAAGGTCACAAGCAAGGGGCATTTTAGCAAGTGTAAGACTGAGATCTTGGGTGTCAAGCTAACAGCAATTTTGTCAGTCCCATGAAGTATAAACATAAAGAATCTTAAGTGGGCTTCCCTGGTGGCACAGTGGTTGAGAGTCCGCCTGCCAATGCAGGGGATGCGGGTTCATGCCCCGGTTTGGGAAGATCCCACATGCCGCAGAGCGGCTGGGCCCGTAAGCCATGGCCGCTGAGCCTGCGCGTCCGGAGCCTGTGCTCCGCAACTGGAGAGGCCACAACAGTGAGAGGCCCGCGTACCGTCACCCCCGCCCCCCCAAAAAAAGAATCTTAAGTAATAGAACCTAACTAAGAGTTAAAACAACTGAAAAAAAATATTGAAATGTACACATGATTGTGTTAACTAAATGAATCACCCAGTGAGTAATAGCTATAAGAATTTGGAGGAAAGGGTAATTCCTTCAATCTGGGGGTGGTCGGTACCACTAGATAATCTTCCAACATCTTGCCAAGTCTCACTGCTAGCTCCTAGAAGAATACCAAGAATGCAAGAGAATTCCAGTGGGTGAAGGTAAGTTTGTAGCCCAGTTTTTATTATTCTTAATGTTCTCAAACAATTTCAGACAAACTGGATATGTCAGCTCCATAACTGAGTCCAGGTCTATATACACTAGAAGCGTCAGATGTGTGATGGAAACATCCATTCCATTCAGGTCTAGGTGGCAAGTGACAGGAGCAGTATATTTTGTTTCTGACAGCTGACCAGCCACATAACGCATTACGGAATTCAGAAGTCTCATGGTTTTATCTATAAAGCTGTGCTTGTGTTGGAGGTGTTCACAGTTCTTATATACTCATTTTCATTTGTGAGCTAGGTAGATTGATTCAGGGAACTATTTGGCAGAATCTGTTATAGAAATCTTAGACTATTTTGCCACTGAAGAAATGTCACCACACTGAAGTCTTTGAAAGACCCAGAGCTTTTGTTTATTACTTATTTTTTTAATTATATGACTATAAATTTTTATTTCTATCATTACAAGGTTGTGTTTGGTCCTTTACAGATATATGAATGATTCTCGTTCTGACTTTGGGGGAGGATCTCATTATCTTTATTCCTATGTTAAAATTGAGATTTGAACTTCTGATAGACCAGGGGAAATTTTATAGCTTTGATCTCTCAAGATCTGGTCCAAATGTTGCTTCATCTATGAAATGTTCTGTCTTTTGACTCTGGTAGCATTTTGCAGAAGCACTCCGTCAACGGTGAATGGATACTCTTGAACGTGTCACTTCTGATAATTTGATTAAATAGGACACAAGTATTTAGTCCTCCCGCACCTTAACCACACCCGACTGCAGTTAGCACAGAAGTGGGAGAAGCAGGGCTTCCCTGGTGGCGCAGTGGTTGGGAGTCCGCCTGCCGATGCAGGGGACACGAGTTCGTGCCCCGGTCTGGGAGGATCCCACGTGCCATGGAGCGGCTGGGCCCGTGGGCCATGGCCGCTGAGCCTGCGCGTCTGGGAGCCTGTGCTCCGCAACGGGAGAGGCCACAACAGTGAGAGGCCCGCGTACCGCAAAAAAAAAAAAAAAAAAAAAAGAAGTGGGAGAAGCAGAACTGGGGATGGGCTGCTGAGGCCGGCCAGTCAGGGGAGGGGGGTAGTGTGGATGGCATCGACACCCACTCCATGAATTCACGCTGGGGTCAGTGTGATGCTTTCGAAGCAGTGCATCCACACTTGATTTTACAGTTCCCTTTCTAATCTTCAGATTTTCCAAATTTCCCTGAGGGACCATCCTTCACTTTTATAATTGAACAAGGACCAGAAACACACATACTTTCACATAAAACAAAATCAAATTGTTAAGGAACAAACCTTTTAATATGGCGACCACTGTAAAGTCCTACCTGCCTCTATCATATCTTTTCCACTCTCTTAAACTTTTGTAGGTGCCATAACCAAATTAAGGATGAATTTTGAATGGGCAACACTTATTTGTTATATGTTTCTATTAGAATAATTGTTATAATATTTTGTAATCATAGTCTTGAAAACTATGTTGGGAAACCACCAAACTAGTACAATTAGTACAATTGAAACAGTGGAAGAGCAGAGTCATGCAAAGCAATATTTAATAAAAGTGTTAAGTTGATGGGTGACGGCAGTTAAGATTTTAAGACAAATCGTAGAAAGATTTATGATTTCCTCCCCTGGGGTTTCTTGGCATTTCTGCAGGTGTCTGAATGGGAATCGGAGCCTCTAGAACAAGCTTCCTAGGGTTTGGAGCTGAGCAGAGAGGCATGCCAAAGGGTGTTCACATGCATTGTTTTTATCAGCATGTAGCTTTTAAACCTGTGATATTAAACAAGGGGGGTGGGGAGGAACTTACTTGTTACCCAAGAAGACCAACATTTTAGTTCCTTGCCAAAATCAGGGGTGACTCCCTTATCTGAGCTAGGTATGGTTTTAAGATGAACATTTCAGCTACAAGATACAGAAAGCCAAAGTGATCCACCACCCTTCCCTTTATTCTTTGCCCAGTCCATCCTATACAACACACAGGCCACAGCCAAAGGTGTCTTCATGCTAAAAGTCGTAGTGCTGGAACTTTTGAGCTGGCCCGGCTCACTTGTCTTGGGGAACAAACCCATTGGGGGTTTGCCAAAAGGAGGGGGAGCAACCAGGTAATTACCATACCAAAATAGAAGCCTCTTTTATTACTTCCCTGGGACAGAAATATTGGGTAAGGGTAATATTCAATCATAATTACATTATTTCAATGGCAGAACCCCTGTATTCACCAATAGCAACATAAACAATCCTGGACAGAAGGATTTTTCTGCCAGACTTTTCTGAGTATTACATGTTTCACTATTTGCAATACATATGTAACTGTATTCTAGGAACACTGCATCTTGGTGTAAGTGATAGGCAAGAGCCACAATTTGCTAATCCTATTTCCACTAAGAAGGGGAAAGAAATCATCTGAAGTGTTGGAGAGATTCAAACTTATTGAAGGCAATTTTACTAAGGGTTCTCTGAGCTCCTACTACATCCCCATGGAGACAGATTTCAAATGCATATAAGTAGCAATTTACATCAGGTTGTCATTATTTGTTCCTGCATTCTTAGCCTTTCTCAGAGTTCTGTGATTTTTGTGCTGTCCTCATCAACTTGGATGCATAAAGTTAGCTATTCCCACAAATACAGTATCATTTCCTTCAGGAAATAGAAGTTCACTAACCCACCGACTATTGTGTCATTCTTATCTACTTTAAGATCTTCACTTCCTGAAAATTGAGGAATAGTTCCCTTACATCTCTTTTTCAATGTTATGCCCTTAATAGGTGAAAACACATACCGATTCATAACAATCTAAACCTTATCATGAGGGCAAAGTATACTTTCAAAACTTTATCCCAAAGCGCCAATAGAATAAAGAAAGGGGTGGGGGGAGGAGAGAATACTGTGGACTGAGAAGGTGGAGAAAGATTTCATGAAAGCAGTCAATCCTGAGATAAGCCACTTATGAAGAATAAGTGGTTAAGAACAAAGTTATCGTTCAAATGTTTTTTTATAACAGGTTGAATTTCTATGCCAGAAACCAGCTACCCTATTATGAATTAGATCCAAATATATGTTTGCCATTCTACACTGGCCTTTGAAAAATAGCAATGAACCTAAATAATACTGACTTTCTGGGAGAAGGAAAGAGATGCTACACTTGTTAAATCTGCAATCTAAAGTTTATACACACACGACTACCAAAGGATTTTCATATCCCATACTAATCCGGTAAATATTAAATTACTATATACTTGCCATAGTATGACTTTATGATGTTATGAGCTGCTGATTCATTCAGTTGCTTAGAAACAACAGACTTGTTCTAGTTTACAATTTTAGCTTTAGCCATTTTGAGCATATTAATTTTAGAGCTGTGCGTACTCACCTATGAAAGAGTTATTGTCTACCGCCCAGTATATTTATAGAAAATTCTCTTACTGTAACTTCCCAGTTGCTGACCAGGGTCAGACTCTAAACATTATTCAGCTTTTGTACTTAACTTCTCAAGTCCCCAGGAACACAGTATTCCAGTAACTGGGCTCTCTCACAGGGCAATTTAATTCCATCTTCTATTTAAAATACTTTCTCTCTTGACGTTTGAGTCTGGTGGTGCTGATGCATTTAAATAAAGTCTTCCAAAGGTTAAAAAAAAAATCTATCATTTTATAATGACTGTCTGTGTTCTAATTCTTTTACAAAGAATGCTAAAAGTATTTAGATACTACCACCAATTTAAAAACAGACTTTTAAACTCATTGAACTATCCATGGAATATAAGTTGCAAGGACAGATTCACCAAAGCTCTATCAGCACAAACAAACTAAAGATAAAAAGTGATCAATTATCCACTGAAATCAATCAGTGTGGCTTGACTAAGAAAAATCTCCTTGGTATGTAATTTGTTATGGACTATTACACGCTGTCTTCAATTGTCACATGTGAACAAATCTTACCTCCCAACAAGTTCACATTTCATGAGTATCAGGGCTATGTCCCATACCTCTTATAAAGCCCTGTTTCTACTTAACACACTCCTAATGACAGGACAGGTACTTAATAAATATTTATTGAATTAAATGGAATTGATTAAACTCAATTTACTGATTGAGTTAATTTACTGTTATTTTATACTGATAAATAACAGCAGATTTCGGAAACTGTAATATTAGCTTAGAAGAAAATCCCACTGATTTCTCCTATCACTCCCCACCCTACCCCACAACCCACTCTCAGTGCCATGGTAGCAATTCTACTTCTAGAATTCATTGACTGAGAAAATTCTATGTGTATATTCAGAAATCTCTTGCTGAGACACCAAGGCCGCCACGTACCCCTCTTCTTCCTGCCCATGGTCTGGTGAGAAGCACACATACTGGGAACTGCTGGGTTAATCTTAGGAGCGTATTTTAAGGGCAGATCAATAGAAGACAATAAATGAAGATTTCCAAGGTATCTTTCAACTATGTTGGGGAAATGTTTGGAAACTTGTAGAAGCAGGTGAACAGATGAGGGGATAAATTATTACAGAAATAGAAAATTATAAAAGCGATAGAAGACATCAGCCTGGGCTTTGCCAACTGCTGATAACTCTTCACAACTACCGGGAGAACTTCCCTGACTTACCTGCTGTAAGGTCTGCCCGCATACTTTGTTGTGATTTTCTGTGTCTCCCGTGTACCCTTTCATATTTTTATCTCCTCAAAATATTTTTTCTTGCTCACAATAAAAATCGCTGTCTTTTTCTGTGACTATTTAAATATTGCACATTCATGCAAAACTTGAACCTTATGGATAAGTATTTGGAGAAAAACAAACTTGCCTGAATTTCTATCACCTTGATATAAATCGATACCATGGTGGCCATGTGTTCATTGACCATTTGGATTTTCTCTTCCGTGGATTATTTATTCACGATCTTTGACTATTTTTACTGTCTTTTTCTTATCAGGTTGTAAACACTATTTGTGCGGTATTAACACTAATCGTTTCCGTCAGCTGTTCTGCAAATATTTGAAGTCATTTTGCAATATTAAAGTTTTTATGGTTGGAGTATTTGTATTTATACATTTTGTGTTTGGTATTTTTGACCTATAAAAGCTTTTATACACAGAGAGTTTAATGCATCCGTTCTTTCTTTTGTAGCTTCTGGGTCTCCCGTCACAGAAAGACAGGTTTTCTGCCACACTGTTGAGCTGAAGGCACCTGAGCGCCATTACGTTTGCACAGGAAACAGGAGAACTCAAAATCCGTCATGTTTCCCGGATGTGTTAATGCCTGATGTTCCCAAATGGTGATGTAAACCTGTGTCTAAAGTGGCAGGAAAGCCACAAAACCGGAGCTATGTCTCTACTGGCAGGATCCCACCTCCACGGAACATGTCACCAGCAACTGCACAATCCAGACACTCCAGGGACCAGGGAAAAACAGCACAAAGACATGCGCGGCTGCGTTTGTTCCGTAATCTCACCTCACTTCCGCTTCTTTTTGTGTTTCTAACTAGACCAGAACCCACCTGTCTCTTCATCCCCCACCACCTGGACATCTCCTAGGCAACTCCAACTTAAAAGGCTCCCAAAGCAAACTCTTGATTTCCCCCTCATCCCCCTAAACTTGCTCCACCCTCCAGTCTTCTTTATCTTAATAACTAGCAATTTTATTCATGCCGTTCCTCAGATCAAAAACCTTGAAGCCATCCTTTATCTCAGACCTCACAGCCAAACCATTGGCAAACCTTGCTGGCCCTTCCATCAAAACCGATTTTTAAATTTCAACTCTTCCCACCTCACTGCTGCTACCAGTCTAGTGGTGGAATTGGTTATACTTCTTAGAGAACTATATCTCTTTGCTTTTAACCATCACAATATACCACCTTCACACACACACACACACACACACACACACACTATAATCACAGAGAGGGTCTTCTCAAAATTATATTCTTTTTCACAGCTATTAAATATTACTAAAAAAGTAGAGGATGAAATGCATACCCAAAAAGGAAATATCTTTTCACTTTCAACTGCTTTTAATTTCGGGGGTGTCCATGTAGAAACTATGTAAATAATAGTTTTCTATTTTGAAAAGCCTTTTCCCTAGAAATAATAAGAATATGCCACTCAATGTAAATGTATAGATCATTAATTTAGGTTTGTACCTCCTTTATTGATCCTTAGACTCATTTTGAGATGTTTAAGGTGGCACACTTAGAGGGCATTTCTCTTCTTCTATATATGTGATATATAATATGTGTGAAAATATATTATTCTTGCCTATCATTTTGGTTACATCTACTAGCTTTATCAATGACCATAAACAATATAACCATCTGAAATAACTGGATCTTATGAAGTATCTTTTACTTGTACCGTTTAACACAGTTATTGTTTCTATATATTACATTTTTTATATATTTTTTGTCAGCTGCTTTGCTGCCAAAACTAGTTTTCCTTTTTTATTTCTCTATGATGAAGTAGTATATCAAGAAAAGATATATTTGACTGATAACCAAGAAGTTACCTAACTTAAGAAAAACTATACCAGAGGCTCACTACAATGCTGTCACCAAGGTCTAATAATGAGGGCCCTGGCCCAGAAAACAATGACTCTGATGAGGAACCACTGAGAATGACTCTGAACTTCAGGGAGCATTCATTGTATGAAGGCGGCTCCAGTGATTTTGATTGACTAGGGAAATATCTTACAATAATGCACTCTGGGGCTTCCCTGGTGGCGCAGTGGTTGAGAGTCCGCCTGCCGATGCAGGAGACATGGGTTCGTGCCCCGGTCTGGGAAGATCCCACATGCCTTGGAGCGGCTGGGCCCGTGAGCCATGGCCGCTGAGCCTGGCGTCCGGAGCCTGTGCTCCGCAACGGGAGAGGCCACCACAGTGAGAGGCCCGCGTACCGCAAAAAAAAAAAAAAAAAAAAAAAAGCCGCAAATAATGCACTCTGTATCCAAGCACACAGCTTTCATTATTTTATGAAGTAAAAAAACGCTTTTCTAAATACTCCGAATGGAATATAATTCTTCTCTTTCATTTATTTGAGTGGTAAATGACCGTACCTAAAAATCATAAGATTAAAATAGCAGCCCCTTCCTTTTATGTGCATTTCTATCTGAATGAAATCTGCCATACCTCAGGGCCTGTGTTCAGTGTGATATTTTCGTTCGGCCTCAGGCTGTAGCTAACACTCTGTGCTTCAAGAGTAAGATTCTGAAAGCATTTATTTTATTGTTTTTCAATTTCAATTCTATTTTGTATTCTTAGAAATATTTTCTAGAAGGAAAGAGGAAGAACGTCAAAGATTTTTTTTACTTGTGCTTCTCACTTACTATTTGATTTTCATAAGTAAGCCTCAAATGAGTTTATTTTCCTATTGAAAATCTCCCACTTCTGTAAGTCTTCCCTGTAAACAGTAAACAGGGGTAGAATGTACCAAGTAACCTAGCAACCATCCAAATTCCATCCACATCCCTGGCCTGTGCTCTGGTTCTACAGGAAAGAACCATTCAATCCAGCAATAGACAAGAAAGAGAGCCGAAATCTTCGTAACAAAGCTGGAGAATTAGTAGTGAGCAAAGCATTATGCAACAAAATGGTCTGGCTTTCTACAAGCATGCTGGGTTTTTTAATTCAGTATAGAGGACCAAGATTTTGGTTCAAGTAACTAGAAAAAGAAAGTTGCCATGTACTGAAGACAGAGCAAGTTTAAGGAATAGAGGGAATTAAAAGTTCAGTTTCTGACATGTTGAGTTCAAAACACATTAATATGGGTTTCCTGCACAAGGAGGACTGCAGTGGGCAGATGGTCAGAAGAGGGGAGAGACAAGTGGGGAGGAGGTAAAGGGACTGAGCCTTAAGGAGCGAGCACCAGCCCGGAGAGAGCTAACAGGGATGGACCGGCTAAGAAGAGGTCATCAGTAGGCAGCGGCAAGATAAAAGCCAAGTGAATTGAGTGTAAAAAGGAGAGAGTGGTTAACTGGGACTTCCCTGGTGGTCCAGTGGCTAAGACTTCACCTTCCGATGCAGGAGGTGCGGGTTCGATCCCTGGTCAGGGAGCTAAGATCCCACGTGCCTCGTGGCCAAAAAACTAAAACATAAAACAGAAGCAATATTGTAAACAAATTCAATAAAGACTTTAAAGAAATCGTCCACATCCAAAAAAATAGAAATGTTTAAAATTTTAAAAATAAAATAGAAAAGGAGAAAGTGATTATCTATGCCAAGCTCTGCTAATAGGCAGGCATGATGACCACAAAACGATGATTGGCAGCAGGGGAATCCCTGGGGACACGGACAAGAGTTCCTTCAGAGCAGTGATGGGGACAAAAGCCTGAAGGGAGTGCCTTCAAGGGAGACCGGAAGGGGGAAGAGAGCCCTTGCCTGGTTTCCCGGAAACCAGGTGATAACAGAATGGGGAGTGTCAATCTTGCACTGCCTTTAACTTTGTCATTTGGGCAAAATATTTAAAATTAAAATGCTAAACTGTATGATACTTGCCTTCCATTAGAACATTTTTCTACTCTATAATCCCTCAGCTTAAATATGCTTTTCCAAATTTGACGTTACCTTATATTTAAATTTTCCTGTTTCATTCTCTTGCGCTCTCTCTCTCTCTCTTTCCCTCCCTCCTCCTTTCTCTCTTTTTCGTGTCTCTTTTTCAGTAGCCAAGTAGAAGAAAACTATCAGCAGTATTAGTAAGTCTATCAGGAAATACGAGCTAATATTATGAACCAAAAAGACACAGGCAAAATGGAAAATTTTTAACTTCTGAAATGGAAACAATCATGGAATTTCTATTCAGGCTATTTTCTATAATGTTGTGAAAATAAATAGCCCTCTTTGCATTCAACATTATTTAACATTGTTATCTTTATTGATTTACTTTTTATTTGGCAGGTATGGAGGCAGGTAATATTTTTAAAATCAAAGACATGCCTATTTTATAGGATGACTTGAATGTCATTCACTGAATAATTTTATATTCATGAAGTGCTTTGAGTTCTTCAGGAAATCTGTTAAAACATGAATAAACAAAGAACTAGCTATTTCTTTCATTTGTTCCAAAATTGAGTAATGAAACTTCTTATTATGACTGAGGAATAAGTATTAAACATATCTCAGATTAAGACATGCCATGGGGCTTCCCTGGTGGCGCAGTGGTTGAGAGTCCGCCTGCCGATGCAGGGGACACGGGTTCGTGCCCCGGTGCGGAAGGATCCCACATGCCGCGGAGCGGCTGGGCCCGTGAGCCATGGCCGCTGAGCCTGCGCGTCCGGAGCCTCTGCTCCGCAACGGGAGAGGCCTGCGTACCGAAAAAAAAAAAAAAAAAGACATGCCACGATGCTAGCTTTTATGTCCCCCTTTCAGTGAAAAAATCCATGGAAACCCTCTGTAGGACCTTCAAATTCTTAAAAGCCATGCAAAATATAGATCCAGGCTGGAATCTAAGTTGGGTTCCCAACGCGTCGCTTGCGAACAAGCCAGGAGGTTGAGGAGTCTGCCCCTGGCCTCTGTGACTCCTTCCTTATCATGGAGCAGCTGCCATCTGAGCCCGAAATGATGGGATCCCATCAGGCTCCAGCGAGAGGCGCCCTTCGGGAAGCCGAGCCAAGAGCAGGGATGATGGGGCAGAACTCGCTTCCCATCAGCCTCAGGGCTTAGGAAGCAGAGAGACCAATCACCTGATCACAGCATTCGGTGCCCCTTCGAACCAGTGCTCTTTAGGATGTATTCATCTTTCCTTCAGACAAGATACAGAACATCCTGTCTTCTTCACTACCCTAAACAATTAGCTCTGACCACAGACAACACCTCACCCTGCAAAATAGAAGCCCTGAAATTATGGTCCCACCCTCCTTGAGAAGGTACTTTAGGAATGCCTCCATAACTAAAGCATGCCCCTCCCACATCCTTTTTTTGTTTTGTTTTGTTAGTAGATTTTAGATTTTTTAGATCTTAGGTTTACCAGAAAATTGAGCAAAGGTACAGAGTTTCCATATATCCCCTCTCTGTCTCCCTCCTCCCACAGTTCCTCCTATTATTAACATATTGCATTGATGTGGCCTATCTGTTATGACTGATGGACCAATATTGATTGATACATGATTATTAACTAAGGTCCATAGGTTACATTAGGGTTTACTTTTTGTGGTGCACCGTTCAATGGGTTTTCACAAATGCATAATGTCATGTATCCATCACTACAGTATCATACAGGTTGATTTAACTATCCTAGAAAATGGCCCTTCCTGTTCCTTTTGAAGTAGTTTATCCAAGTATCCCTTACAAAAGCCATTCATCTCATCACATCTTCAGTGATGTTTCATCACCCGGGAGGTGTTTTAACATCCCTTATAGTGAGTCAACTGTCTGGCTGGTCCACAGTAATCAGACACTGGCATGTGGGTGGTAAAATTGTCAGTTTCCACTTCAATCTTACCGAGATAGAATTTCAAAAATTACAGCTAGCAAATGAGAAGGTGACTATATATATATCCAGGCTTCATGCCTAAGATCAAACAGGGGCAAGAATGATGAAGTACAATAGCCATGAAGAGTTCCCAGCACACTAAATTCACAGGAACACTGAACACAAGACAAGAAAAGAGGCAACGCCATCATTAAGGCAGGGTTACGTTACAAATCAAATTCTGATTCCTTTTTACTAAGTTCTCTAGAAGGAGAGTGGGTCTCTTCCTGAAGCAAGTTCACATTTCCTTTCTTTGGAGGGAGGCTTAAGTTCCAATCGTTTGCTACAATTGTATTCAGGACATGAGTTTTCTAGCTGTAAGATGTGTGGCTCTAAATATAATGGAAAGGCAGATAGATCAGTAGTTCAAAGGGCACGAAGAGTTCTCCCAAATTATCTGAGCCTGGGGTACTCTGTCTTGCATTTTGAGCACCATGCTTATAGGAAAACTTAAGAAGAAAGACTGAGTTGAAACATTTGGGTCGGGAAAGATCAATAAAACTTTTCAGATCGATGCAAAATTATCACCACGGAGGAGAGACAGGGCAGTGACGTGGAAAAAGATGCCATTTAGAATCAGAGCTACATTCAAATCCAACCCCAGCTACTTAGTATCTGTGTGACCTTGCCTAGCTTACTAAATCTTAGGACCTCCAAATTTCATCTGTAAAATGAAGAAAATAATTATTTTGGTAATTAAGTTAGATCGACATTATAGAGTCCTGGTGGGTTAGAACAAAACTTTGAACTACTCTGTCTTTTTGTGGCATGTAGCCTATTAAGTAAGTTTATATTTTTTAATTGAAGTCCTTTTCTTTCTATTGAAAAAACTTCATCACGGTATTATATGTTTCATAGCACTCTATGATTTGTGTTGGCTGATTGTTCACTGTGGCTTGATGAAAAATGTCTTCACATTTTTAATTTGATTGAATTATTCTATTACTATGTATAGACAGTCTGCAGAGAAATAACAATTTGTCTCCCATCAGCAGTAATGAGTTTCACATCACAAACTTAAATTATCTGTTGAACTTCAAGAATGGTCTTTAAAACAAATGAGGATTGCATGAGTACAGTAACTTTTTCTTAGCCAACAAGATGGACGATTTAGAATAGATGATTATCCTTTTAGAGAAAAAGCAAGCAGCAAATTCCCATTTTAGCCAGGTTGACTTTCTTTAGGAAAGCAGGCTAGGAGCTTAACCTCACACTGACGCAGCCCTGAAGAGAAATGTGCCACCTGGCAAAGAAGTCTCCCCAAGGTACAGGTTAAGAATGGACAGGATCTTCTTGGAGCCAGCTTTTAAAATTAGTTTTTAGCCCCTTTGTCCTCATGGGAATTGTGGCTGAACCTGAATTTCCCGCCTCTACAATGAAGTTTGGGAAAAGATTAGGAGAACAACCAAGAGAACCTTCAGAGAAGACAAAACTTTTTCCTCAAGTAGTAATGAATGTTTCACATAAAACAAAGATAGTTAAGAGGAACATATTTATTACGAGTCATTGAGATCAAAACCTGTAAAATTCACTTTTAACAATTTATTTGGCTTCAATCAAAACACGTTTCGATTATTATTTCAAACTCTCTGGTGTTCATTTAGCTATCGCAGTACCGTTTGCCATTGATGACCCTCTGTGTAGGAAAACCCTAGTCCTTTCTCCTTTATTCACACACCTGTTACCACACTCGCAGCACATCTGACAATTTAACTCAATTCTGACGCTACCTACCTGGAGAGCGCATCACATCCCACCAGTTAAGGGCTCAGTCCCATGAGACACCCTCAACTTCAGATGCCAATCACGAGTACTAGGACCCCAGGTTACCGCAACTTCTGTCTGACTTGACTACAGGTCAGAAGTTCCTATGACCTCCTCCACTTTGGATCTGATTATTTGCTACAAGAGTTCAGAGAACTCACAGAGAAGAAACATAAGAAAACGTACGTTTACCAGTTTATTAAAGGAGACGATAAAGGATAAACTGCCAGGTGAAGAGATCCACAGGGTGAGGTCTGAGAGGGTCCTGAGCACGAGTTGGTGTCCCCATGGAGTTGGGGTGCATCATCCTCCCTGTTAATAGAACCTGAAAGCTCTCTGAACCCCCTACTACTGAGATTTTGATGGAAGTCATCACATAAGCATGATCATCATCGATTATTAACTCCATTCCCAGCTCCTCTCCCCTCCATGGGGAATGGAGAGTGAGGGGGAAAATTCCAAGCTTCGAATCATGGTTTGGTCTTTCCAGTGACCAGCCCCCGTCCAGGAGCCCAGCCAGGGTCACCTCATTAGAACAAACGACACTCCTATCACCCAGGAAGTTCCAAGGGCTTTAGGCTCCCCGTGTCAGGAACCTGAGTCAAAGACCAAATACTAGAATGACAGATGTCCTCATCACTCAGGAGTTGACAAGGGCTTCGGGAGCTCTGTGCAGGACCCGGGAGCAGAGACGGATGTATGTATCTCCTATCACCTCACAACCCCAAATCAAACATTTTTCGGCACAGAGACAAATGCTATCTGCAAACTAGGACATCACCAGAGTCTGCCCACAGGTACAGCTAATCAATTAGTTATGATTTTTAAATGGTATTCTTGTTTTTCCTAATCAAAAATTGTTTAATCAAAAACAATAGTTTTATTCTCATATTTCTCTCATTATTCTCTATTACTAATAAGTAATAGAAATATGAGAACTTGAACCAAATGGCTTTCATACTCAGGATATACAGATTAGACACCTGGTTTGAATGAACCCAGGTGTGAATACTGCTCTTCAGGACTCTCAGAAACCAGGGAATGGATGTGCAGATAACAATTCCCCATAATGCATATTTTACATTAATTCATAAAATATAATATGGAGCAGGTGTCAATGTGATATATTCATATGCAAGTATAAATATTATTATATGGTTGTTAACTGAAGCAGAGATTAACCTCAACATGCATTATCTCTAATTTTACCTTTATTCTGAGAGACTGAGAATAATTTCTGTACCTGCTTATGCTCAGGGGAAATCAAATCTATGCATTGAGATGTAAACAATCCAAACTCAGTAAGAGGAGGTTGGGGAGGGATTACACAAAGTCTAGTTTAAATACTGAAAACTGAAATAAATTTTTAGAAACCATCATTTATGATCCTTAATTTTTCCTTTCTTGTTGAATTTCGCAAGAGTTTGACGCTAAATGAATGTAAATTGACTCTTTTTATGCATTTATTTTATTACAGTTTTAGAGTATCTGTCCTAGATGGTGCTCTTCATTTTACATTTCCGATCCCTGGAGGCCAGGAGTTATGTCTGTTTAATTTGAATCTGTAGTACCTGAAATAATGTCACTTGATTGCAATTATAAAGCTGTGACGATGATGAGGCTCTGATGATGCTTTTCAGGAAAGGCTCAAGAAAATCCATCCCTCAAGTTTAAAACACAGTTTTGCTCAGACAATATATTATTAGCTCATAGAAACTGCAGCCACTTTTCAGAAAGGCCTGAAATCACTGTAAAAGTACAGACAACAGGAAGAGATACTAATGTATTCACTCCAGGTGGCTTTTAGGCAACACATTAATTCTTGAACATGAATATAAATAAATAATAAATAAAATGGAATTCATCCCAATCTATCATAGAACTTTTCTGACAACATAAAAGTCAACCAAATAAATCAGAATAATAGGATTTTGACAAAACAAGAAATTTATCTATTACCAGAGAAACATATTGGTCGCACAACTTATAAATTGCCAATGGGGGTTTTCCATCCATCACCAAGATTCCCATCTAATGACAGGGAAGTAATTACCATACCTCTACCATGTCATGCAGTCTTTTGATGTGTTAGGAAGTGAAACAATGAGGAGATGCAGCTCTTGGTGTGTGGACAACACCTGTGGGGTGGGTAGATTTTTTTTTCACTAATGGCATCTAAATTCTCTCATGAATAAGCATGGGATGTTTGTCTGTACTTATTCTATGGCCTCAAAAAAGACAGCAGAGAGGCTTTCCTGGAAGAGGCAGAATGTTTAATCTTGGACCTTCCTACAGTCTATCACAGCCCCTTCTCCACTAATAATTCCAAAAAAATATGTTATTTTAAAATAACAATGAATTGGAAACTCCAGATTCACTTCCAACTCACTGGGTCCCTTCAACTTAAAAACAGAATTTTCTCTAACCTGAAACCTGTAGGCATCTATTAGCTTTGAATTTGAATATTTGAATACATGAATTGGCAGCCTGTTCCCAAATTTTACATATTTATTATATATATATACATACACACATATGTATACATATGTGTATATACAGATACATAGAATATGTATATACCTACATATTATACATATGTATACAAGATAAACCCTGCCCAGAGCTGAAAGAGTAAAAATCAATTCAGAATGAAAAAGAAACAAGGGACTTTGCTGTTAGTCAGTCAGGGAGGACAGACATCTAAAGGCAGCTGTGTAATCAACAGGAAACATTTTTCCCAAGGTCATGCAGCAGCTGCAAAATGCCATAACAACCCTCCTCTTGAGCTATTACTGCTTTGTCCCCAGTGATGCCCTCAGTCCCCCTTTGCTGTAACTCATCTACTACAGGGGATACCCAATCGCTAAGCTTCTCTTGCCTCATGACAACATGTCATAATACCTAGTTCACCTTCATTTAACCACAAAATCCAGAACTGATCCCCACTGGATTCCACCGGACCCTTCTCAGAACCCTTCAGTGAGAACCCAAACTTTGTAAAACACTTGTCCTCTTGTCAAGCAGCATGCCTGGCTCTTCTGAAGGGCCCTCCCTTGCTGCAAGTCAATAAATCTGATTTTGTCCCTAGAGACTCATAACTCATCAGGCTACTGCAAGTGGGAGGTTTTACTGAGAATTGGCTGGGTCTCTCAATGCCGTAGACCACGATCCTAACTCCATAATAATGTGCATGTTCAAGATGCCTTGAATCTCATTTACTCCAGGCTTCTCTGTCCCCAGCTGTACGAGCTTTGGCATTGAAACAGGGGTCTGATGACCTTTGGCTTTTTCATGTCAGGCTTATTGTTTATCTGCCAAGATTTGGGGGTTATGAACCTGACTTTATCAGACTACAAGTTTGTTCCTGGTGGTCTAGGAAAAGAGACAGATAGATAGATGGATACATATACACATACATAAATGATAGGATTGTTTCTTCAATTCAAGGACAAATTCTTTTTGAGATTAAGGCATATTTTTCAATCACAGATTTAGATATTTAACCTTCTACTTTAATTTTAAATATTCAATTGTTTTTATTAACTTTTAATATAATAGATATATTTATTATGATGATTTTTTACAGTGAACACTCAATAATCACAAATGAATTAGAAAGGAGAATACATGTGTATGTCAGAAGGGCTATAAACAGAAAGAAGAAATAAAGAATTCAGGTAGTGGGTGTGTGAATCCCTCTTGGAAAAAATGTTTTGGATACTGTATCTTCTTCTGAGAATTCTTGATCACCTCCATAAAAATAATTTCACTGCCCTTGTATGATCATTTGAGTGAGTGGTACATCTTGGCCTCTCTATTCTCTAGATAACTGGTAACTTCCTTTTTTAATAATCAGACAAGATCTTTTTTTTTAATGAAACAGAGAAGACTTGGGTTGATTAACAGATTTTTTTTTCCCTCTCAAACCACAATTACCTAAGATCAGAACCCTCTGATAATTTGCGCTGCAATTTTAGGATTCAGTTTCATTCTACAACTGACTAAAACATGAAATGAGCGAAAATAAACGGAACTGAATGGAACTGAACTGACCTGAAATGAGATGCTGTGATTTCCAGTACACTTTATGCCTTAAGGACAGAACAGGTGCCTCACCCATCTTCCTCCCAGAGGTGCCAGCACCGTGACCAACCCACACAAGGCTCTCAGCTGCGTGACTGCTGGATTTCACTAACAGCAATCCATTCCTCTCCACATAATCCACTCTGCTTTTACCAGGGCTGAAAATATGCCGAGTTACACGTAGAGAGATCTATAAGCTAATTGCCAAAGCATACAACTTCATTCAAATATATTTGTTATTGCACTCAGATGTGAGAAAACAGTTTAGAAGACAAGCCAGAAAGGAAATGAACTTGAATTCTCAACACCAATTTTCTCCTGATTTACCTGGTTCTCCTTCTCTTCATCCCATCAACCATTTTTTCTCTTTCCATCCCCATCATTTTTCTAGTATTTGTTGAACGTTTACTACATGCCAGTCAACGTGCTAAGCACTTTTCCTGCATTATCATGCTTGATCTCCACCACGTGCATTATTACTAACATCATTTTACAGAGGAAGAAACAGACTTGCCCAAGCCCGTTCCTGATCAGTTTGTTTTTGTTTTTGTTTTTTGCTGTACGCGGGCCTCTCACTGCTGCGGCCTCTCCCATTGCAGAGCACAGGCTCCGGATGCGCAGGCTCAGCGGCCATGGCTCACGGGCCCAGCCGCTCCGCGGCATGTGGGATCTTCCCGGACCGGGGCACGAACCCGTGTCCCCTGCATCGGCAGACGGACTCTCAACCACTGCGCCACCAGGGAAGCCCTCCTGATCAGTTTTGAACCACATCCTAGTAATCTTTGATTCTCTGAGTCCACCTCCTCACACACTGCCGTGATGAGATATGGAGTAGAGGTGATGCTGCTAGCCCACAAACTAACCACTCATTTACAGGCAACTAAGCAGGAACTCTCAAGGAATCCAACCCACCAGGTAGCATGATTTCTCCCCGCTCCTCCGTTTTTCCTCCGTTCTCTAGTTCACCGCCTAAAAGCTCCCCCAGCACCTGATGCCAACCCCTGCCTCACCCCACTCCAACCCACCCTCTCTTTTATCTTGCTCCACCTAGCTCAGGACTGATTTAAAATTATATGAGAAAATTTACTTCATAATTCCAAAGACAAGAGTTAGTGCACTTGATAGTCTATAACAAGATCTAAAATTTAGTAATATCCCAAATCAGAATTGGATAAGGGAGAGTTTCAGTGTGACTTGCAAAAGCATTTCTTCAAATATTTGCAAAGACAGGACAGATTTTTATCAGTAACTTCCCTCCAGGTGTCTTGACAAACTTAAGCATGATCTATACAAATAAGCTAATAAATGTATTAAGGGTTTTTTCTTAGCTGTATAAACAACCTACATATAAAGTTACATGTGAGTGTTATGACATTTAAGGTTTTTTTTTTTTCCTATCTTTGTTGCTATTAACTGAGCACATTTCTACTTGTAAATCATCAGATAATGAATTTATATTTAGGAACAGAAAGTCATTTCCCTTGATAAGTATGCAGGTGTCAGTGTTCCAGAGCACCAAGTACCAGATGTAGACGCTGAACTGAACTTTCAGCTTCATGGAAGGATTCACATTTGGAGATGCTCTGGGATCACAAGGCTTTCCAAAGACTCAGTTTTCAAGATAACCGTTACCATTTTCACGCAGCAGAGCAGCAAATCATTCTTTCATTATAAATCTTTTTTGTTGGAAAACAATTTATTCGCTTGAATTCTAGGTAGGATGTTCACTTTAATGTTCTTCCTTTCCACTGAAATCCATTAAAAATAAATCCACAATTTTGGCAGATTAGCTAAAAGATTAATGTCAGACTTCTTAAGAAAATGACTTGGGCAAAATTCTGACTTTTTTTTTTTTTTTTGCGGTACGCTGGCCTCTCACTGTTGTGGCCTCTCCCGTTGCGGAGCACAGGCTCCGGACGCGCAGGCCCAGCGGCCATGGCTCACGGGCCCAGCCGCTCCGCGGCACGTGGGATCTTCCCAGACCGGGGCACGAAACCGTGTCCCCTGCATCGGCAGGCGGACTCTCAACCACTGCGCCACCAGGGAAGCCCCTGGGTTTTTGTTTTCATCAAAGTTATAAATGCACGTATTTGAAAGAGTCAAATAGTTCTTTTAAACATGTTAGGAAGAACGACAGAGTCCTGAAACCAGTCCCACACATATGTGTGCTTCCCAGTCCCTAATGGCAACCATTTTCAATTTATAGCTTTTGTATTATTGCTGTTTATAGTTACTTCCATCACTCTAAATAGCATATATTGCTCCTTTTTGGCATTTCTGTTTTTAAAATAATTTATAGGTTTCCCTCCATGGAAGATGAAGATTCAGGTCTCTTTCACTTTCCCTCAACCCAAGTGACCTCCAGAATCATCTCATACTAAGTTTGATTAGATTACTATCCAATACTTACCTATTATATTTATGTGAATGCTGGGCCATACATTAAGAAATTTTCCTTACTTGTTGCATGATATTTTTGTTTTGCCTGGAGTTATTGCCATATCTTTGTTTGCTTAGTTTTGTACATACTTTGGCCAATTTACCTGCAAATTTTAACTCCAGTGTCTAAACCTCCTCTCAGAAATCTTTTTTAAAAAATAAATTTATTTATTTTATTTATTTTTGGCTGTGTTGGGTCTTCATTGCTGCATGAGGGCTTTCTCTAGCTGCGGCAGGGGCGCGGGTTTCTCATTGTGGTGGCTTCTCTTGTTGCAGAGCACAGGCTCTAGGCGCGCAGTCTTCAGTAGTTGTGGCACACGGGTTCAGGAGTTGTCGCTCGCAGGCTCTAGAGTGCAGGCTCAGTAGTTGTGGCTCATAGGCTTAGCTGCTCTGCGGCATGTGGGATCTTCCCAGACCAGGCTCGAACCCATGTCCCCTGCATTGGCAGGTGGATTCTTAAGCACTGCGCCACCAGGGAAGCCCTCCTCTCAGAAATTTCAAGCATCTGAGGTACTTTTATCAAGTTCATCCCCTGGAAGACATCTTCTGACCTCTTCTGGTCTGGACAGGGCCATCTCCCCAGTTGGCTCTTTCTTAACCACCAGCATAAGGTTGGAATCCTGTGCCTGGATCCTGTGTCACCCTCATTGTTAGTTTAGTTCACTTTTTGATGGAGCATATTCTCAATAGCATCTTATAAAATCATGTGCGTGGGAAGCAAATTTTACAAAGCCTTCGTCTGAAAATATCTTTATTCTAGTTTGAAATTCTTTTCCCTTAGGGTATTTAAGGTATTACCCCTGACTCCTTGCTTCCAATATTGTTTTTGAGAAGTCTAAAGCCATTCTGATTCCTGATCCTTTGTATGAAACCCCATCTGGAAGATTTGGGGTACTTCTCTTTGCCCCAGCATCTGAAATTCACAGTTAAGTTTTTGGTGTGTTTCTATTTTCATAGATTATGTTGTACTCTCAATGGGCCCTTTTCATCTGCAAACTCGTATTCCACAATCCTGGGTAATTTCTCGAAATTCTTGCTGTGGTAATTTCTTCTCCCCTTTCTTTTTCTCTCCATTATTTGGATGTTAGAATTTATAGACTAAGTGTGTTTTCTCTTTCTCTCTTTTTCTCCTGTATCTCCTGTTGAATATTTCATTCCTATCATAGTCTTATTTCCTGGAGCTTTCTCTTTTGTTGTTGTTGGCTGATTGTTCTGTTTATACAGAATCTGTTTTTATTGCATGATATCTGCTCTTATCTTTCAGTTGTGTTTTTTTTTCTCCCTGTAAAATCTTGGTTTCTCTCAAATTGCTTTTCTCTGTGTGTTTGTTTTGTTCACTTTCTTTCTTATTAGAAGTTTTTCTCAGATGACTAGTGATCTTGAAGAGTTTACATTTAAAAAACAAAAACTGATTGGAAAATCCATGCACGCTGATGAGGTTTATCAACTGTGAACTGTGACCCTCATTGCTTGGGGATCTGCTGGACTTTTTTATTTGGAAACCCTGATAACAGTACTTTTTTTTTCATTGGTCTAGTCAGATTGCCAAGAGAAGACTCTTCCAATATCCTGCCTTGAGGCTAAAACCTTGACCCTCTGTTTGGGGAACCAAGGTGTCTCAAAACTCAGTATGTAAACTTTCACTTAATCCTTTTGTTTATAGAATGGTATCTCCACCCTCAGTTCTTCTTAAAGGCTTCCAACCCCAAACCATCTGTTTCATCCAGGGTCCTAGCATAAAACTGGTAGTAATTCAAATTAGGATAACTTTAAAATGGTTTAATAGAGGGACCCTTTACAAAGGCATGGGCAGTGTGGAAGTTGTAAAGAAACTGCCTGGAGAGTGCTGAACCTCTTGTAACCACATGTTACCCAAGGGACAAGGGAAGGGGAAGTTTCTAGAACCCAGAAGGAGAAAGTCCTGTAAAGAAACCAACTTCTGAGGAACGTGACCTTCAGTGGAGAGAGGAAGTCATCCAAAGGTGACCTCACAGGGAGAGAAGTTGGAGGATAAATGCTGTTACTTTCTGACAACCTCTGATTTCCTGTCAGGGTTCCCCATTGACCAAACCCAATAGGAAGCCAAAGGACAAGGATGTCCATTATTTAACCCATATGGGTCAGACTCCTAGAGCAGAAGAAGGGTGGAAAGGGTGGAGAGTGCATCCAGAGGGGCACGTGAGAGATATCCAGCACATCTCTAGAGAAGGACCTCAATATCAGGCTGGGGTGAGGAATACCAGCCCTCAAGCTCACGGAGGAGGGGAGAAATTCTGAGGGTCTAATTGCTTCTTAAACTGACTTCCCACCAATCCTCCTATTTTGGGTCATATTTTTTCAGCTTTATTGAGGTACAATTGGTAAATAAAGATTGTATATATTTAAAGTATATGATCTAATGTTTTGATATATGTAGACATTGTGAAATGATTACCACAATCAAGTTAATCAATGCCTCCATTGCCTCATATAGTTAGTTTTTTTGCATGTAGTGAGAATTTCAAGTATACAGTACAGTACTAATAACTATAATCACTATGCTTTACATTACATCCTGAGAACTTATTCCTCTTATAACTGAAAATTGTACATTTTGACCAACATATACCCATTTCCCCCTACACCAAAGGCCCTAGCAACCACATTCTGCTCTCTGCTCCTGTGAATTTGATGCTTTTAGATTCCACACATGAATTAAATCATACAGTATTTGTCTTTCTCTGGCTTATTTCACTTAGCATATTGTCCTCCAGATTCATTCATGTTGCCACAAATGGCAGGAGTCCCTTAATTTTACGGTTGAATAATATTCCATTGTACATATGCACCACATTTTCTTTATTCTTCCGCTGATGGACATTAGTTTGCTTTAATATCTTGGTTATTGTGAAAAATGCTATCTCATAAGATGAAGGAGGCAAGAGTATGAAATCTAAAGCCATATGGCTGGGCTTAAGAAAGTGTGCTGTGTAAATGACAGGCCCTAAAATATTAGGCCCAGAGAGCCCTTTATTACTTTACCTTTGTAGTAAGGAATTTACAGCCTCAAGTTACCACCAAACATTTTCAAAAATTAAGTTCTTGCTTGTACAGATTTGTGTCTCAAATCTTCACCAGATCCTTAAAAACCAAGGAGATTTTTAGCTGCTTTGCAAGGATTTAAGAAATATGGGGCAGCTTCTAAGCTGGAAGAGAAAGCAAACTGGTGGAGCCAAGGAGATTTTCTGGAAGGAATGTTCTGTGATGTTCTTCATCTGAAGCACTAAATAAAAAGTATGCATTCGGAGGTTTCTTTCAAGAAACACCTACTTAGTCTGGTAACTAAGCTGCCGAATTCCCTATAGATCATAATATTTACTCAATCTCCTCTATTTGTTTTTGTGCGAAGTATTATCCCATTGAATAGAAAGATGATCAGAGTCTGTACATTTTTTAAATGAAAATAAGTTAGATTTTAAAACAGCAAATGGCCAATTTTCATATTATAATGCCTATATGAAATAATAAGACCACCTAATATGATGTCATACATTGGGAGAAGTTCATCAATAGAGATTCTGGAAAGATCAAAATCTATTGAAAAATTATTTCAAAGAAATTTGCAATGAAATCAGTAAAGTGGGAATCAAACTACATGCCAGTTATCATTTATCAATTGGAGACTCATGAGGGCCATTAAATGCCCTCATTTATTTATAAAAGAAATGATTAAATAAAACCATTTGCACTAAACTATAGATTCTAATTAGGATAAAAGAGATACACAAGGTACCATTTCCTGAAGGGTCACTTTGCTGGGATCAAAAGGCTTAATGGAGAGTAGAAAGTGCAAACAGGATGAAAGAGCCCCTAAAAATATTGATCTAGCTTCAGAAAGGACTAGCACCATGGAAGACTAAGCCACAAATTGGAAGACATTCTAGTTCTGTCCTGCCAGAAAGGCAGGTATCCTGTCCAGCTTTTAAGCAAGAGAGCATTAATTCAAGCATTCAACAGAAAGGACAGGTCTGTCTCCGTCCTGTGAGGAATATCCCTGGCTTATAGTCTCTGCCTTCCAAAAATTTACAATCTAAAAATTAAAAAAAAAAAAAGATCAATGCTACAAGAGTTGAATATAAAACAACAGTTCAAGAGATATCACAAAGCAATGTGTGGCCACGTACAAAGCGTTTGCATAATTGTAATCTTCGCCTTTCTTTTGGGAAGGTATACATAAAATCCAGTTCTTCTTACAGTTAACTCAATGCCAACCTTTGCATTATTGTGCTTGCACTGCAACAAATATTAACTTATTAAGATATGAGATTCAGAATAGAACCAGACTCGGTAACACATATAATTCAATAAAAAGAAAGAAATCCCTTTGTCTCTGAGTCATAAAAGCCCTACAAAGGATTCATATTTCTTTTGGCAAGATGAATTTTCAGAAGGTTTAACAGGGAAGTACGAAACTGATTTTGATTAAAAACAACAAACATTTTAATGAAGTGATTAAGTGCTAATCACTGAGGAAATCGATGATGCGGCATTCCTGCAGGTTTGCCTAAGCACTTGGCTGCCTGGAGCCAGCAAGGAAAATCAGTCTCAACAGAGCCAAGCATCTGGGTTGATCCCTTCACCCTCAGCCCCCATCCGCTTCACCCCCAGGATTCCTCACTTTAGTGAGTAGCCTTTCCTCCTTACAACACCCTCATTCTCTTCCACACTTTCTCTCCACACCTCCTCCAAAGCTTCTCTCAGAACGAAGATCTCCCTGTGGCTGCATCCAATGAGCAATTCTCCGTCATCACACTTGACCTCCCAGCAGCCTTTATCACAGTGGACCACTTCCTCCTCTTTAATATACTCCCTTCAACTGACAACACCTCCACTTGGTTCATCCCCTACTTCACTGGTTCCTTTGCTAGTTCCTCCTCTTTTCCCTACTTCTGAATGTTGGATTGGCTCAGCCGTTGACCTCCTTCCTATTTCCATTCACGCTCTACATGACCTCATCCAGTGCCCGTGGTTCTAAACACCGTGCTTATGCCTCTTTCTAAGACTGTGTATCTCCAGCTCAAAATTTTTTCCGGAGCTCTAGACTTGAATATCCAACTGTCAACTTGAATATTCAAAGTGATTCCCTCACTTTGAAACTGAACTCCTGGTCTTCCCCATCTCACACTCAAATCAGTCTTCATCATCTCAGTCAGTGTAACTCCATCTTTCTAGCTTTTCAGGTCGAAAACCACTGTTCCCTAATCTATCGGGAAATCAAGAGGACTGTACTTTTAAATGAATCCAGAATCTCGCCACTCATTTCCACTTTCACTGCTACCTCTCTCAACCAAGCCACCATCGGCTCTCATCCAGATTATTGCAATAACCCCCAAACAGGCCTCCCTGCTTTACCTTTGCTGCCCTGTAATATATTCTCAGAGGAGCAGTCAGTCAGACTTTTAAACATGAGTCAGATCATGTCACTTCTCTGCCCAAACGACCCTGAAATGACTCCACATTTCATGCAGAATAACAGCCCTCCGCAAGGTCTTCAAGGCCCAACACAATCAGGTCTCCTAGTTACCTGTCTCGTTTCATCACCCAGCATTCTCTCTCCACCTCACTGGGCTGCAGCCTCGTGGCTTCCTTGCCCTTGATCTGTTTTCACCGTCAATGAGACCGATGCTAGTACCTCATTTAATAAAGGAAACTTTTCTGCCACCCACCCCTTAACTTTCCCTGTGGTTTTCCTTTTTCCACATTTCTCATCTTCTAACATACTTTAAAATGTACTTATTTATGTTCATTTTTACTTTTCTTCCAGGGAATCTCTGTCTGTTTTGCTCAGTGGTGTACCTCAGCACCTAAGACAGTGCTTGAAACAAGTCTGCACTTAATTAATACTTGAAAAAGAAATGAATAATGGGCTCAACCACTTCCCAGTGTCTCAGACCAAGTACTTTGGAATCATCCTCAATTCTTCACTTTCCCTAACACCTATCCAATCCATCAGAAAAAGCTTGTCATTCGTGGCGTTGACATATATCTAGGATTAAACCACTTCTCAACTTTCCCGCCATTGCTGGGATACCAGCCACCATCGCCTGTGGTCTGTACTGACCCAGTGACCTTCCATTTGGCTCCCTCACTTCCATCCTTGTTCCCCATTACAGTCCATCTTCCACATCACAGCCAGAGAGACTGGTAAAAACCTTCATCATCTGACGTCACTTGTCTCAAAATCTTTGGGTGATTCCCAGCACACTTAGAACCCAAATCCTAACCTGACTTTACGAGGCTCCTCTTGATTTGCACCCTATGTTCTAAATTTCTTTCTTTCCTCTCTCCACATCCTCACTCCACTCCAGCAACACTGACTTTCTAGAGGATCCTCAAATATGGCAAATTTAGTCCCACCTTAAGAGCCTTTGTACTTGTCCTTCCTCTGACTCTTCTTCCAGATTCCAGATTTCTCGTGTTTCACTCCCTCCTTTCACTGAAGTCTCCCCTTAAATGTTAGAGCCTCATCCAAAGAGGACATACAGATGGCCAGCAGGCACGTGAGTAGATGCTCAACATCACTAATTATTACAGAAATGCAAATCAAAACTACAATGAGGAACCACCTCACTCCTCACAGAATGGCCATCGTTAAAAAGTCTACAAATAACAAATGCTGGAGAGGGTGTGGAGAAAAGGGAACCCTCCTACACTGTTGGTGGGAATGTAAGTTGGTGCAGCCACTGTGAAAAACAGTATGGAGGTTCCTCAGAAAACTAAAAATAGAATTACCACATGATCCAGCAATCCCACTCCTTGGCATATATTCAGACAAAACTATAATTCAAAAAGATACATGTACCCCTACATTCACAGCAGCACTGTTCACAATAGCCAAGACATGGAAACAACCTAAATGTCCATCGACAGATGAATGGATAAAGAAGATGTGGTACGGATATACAATGGAATACTACTCAGCCATCAAAAAGAATGAAATAATGCCATTTGCAGCAACATGGATGCAACCAGAGATTATCATACTAAGTGAAGTAAGTCAGAAGGAGAAAGACAAATACCATATGATATCACTTATATGTGGAATCTAAAATATGGCACAAATGAACCTATCTACAAAAAAGAAACAGAGTCAGAGACATAGAGAACAGACTTGTGGTTGCCAAGGGGGAGGGGGGAGGGAGAGGGATGGACTGGGAGTTTGGGATTGGTAGATGCAAACTATTACATTTATAATGGATAAACAAGGTCCTAATGTATAGCACAGAGAACTATATTCAATATCCTGTGGTAAACCATAATGGAAAAAATATTAAAAAATAACGTATGTATGTGTATAACTGAGTCACTTTGCTGTACAGCAGAGATTAGCACAACACTGTAAATCAACTATACTTCAATAAAAAAAAATGTTAGAGCCTCAGAGTGTGCCCTGACCATCCTACATAAAAGAGTCCCTCCACCTACTTTCAATATTTCCCTTCTACCTGCTTTATTTTCCTTCATAATGTGCATTATATCTGGTAACATTATAATTTATATATATACTATACATTTATTTATTGACTTCTTCCTCCAAAATGTAATCCCCGTAAAACCAGGGACTTCATTCTACCCACTGCTCCATCTCTGGTGTGTAGAACAGTCCTGAGACATGGCAGCCACTCAACAAATATTTACTGAGTGAATGAGTGAATGAATTATCCAGAGACTTACTCTAATCCTTGAGCTGGATAAAATAACAAATGGAAATATATTCCAACCCATTCGTTTTTAATGTTAGTAAGTAACAAAACTAAATTCCATTCAATAGATTGGGCTTTGGTGACCAGAACAAAACATGAGGTCACTCGAAGCAACCCAAACCATTACATGGCTCCAAATTGCAGACAGGCATAATTTAAGTTTTAGGCATAAAAATTGCTACATCTTTTTGTGAAGATCTGTGACTTCTTTCTAAATGGAATAACTCTGCTCTGCAAAATTGAAATGGGTTTTATTCTCTCCTATTCAGCTATTATTTCATGTAGAAATTCAACTATGTAAGTGAATTGCTGAAACAAGAATGAATAATCCCAGAGCACGGCTTTGCTTGAGATTAGAGTCACAAATCATAATCGCCTGGATACAGTCCCATCATCCAGATGCTCGAACCAAAAGAATTCTCTCTGAGGTTTCTCCCACTACAAATTTTTGCATCACAGGCAATGCTTTGCTGAATATTTATGGCTAAAGTAGACAGACCCACTCCTAAACACTTAGTGAAATTTTATCTATAAAACTTCAATGTGTTATTTCCTGTAACTTTATCATCCATTGACTTAGGTCATAACCAGAAAAAACAGCGAGAAGAAGAAAAAAGTACAAGAAAAAACGGATAGTGACATATCAGATGATTGCTACTGTTGGTTTTATCCTATTTTGGATTTGAGTTTTGACTGTGCCGTCATAAATGTTGATTTCTGATAAAGATTCATCAAATGTTGACTTTCTTCCCTCAGGTTCTGTCTAAGTGCTAACCATGTGGAAATAATTACAAAGTGCCATTATCCATACATGAATTGTTTTATTAGCAGAACATAGAAACATCTTTGAGAATTGGCTAAAACCTCAAGGATGGTGTATGCAGTAATCCCTGAGCTATTTGCTAAATATTTGAGCAAACAGAGCATTGTTTATTTAGTTCTTGTCAGCTCCCATGGGCATTCTTGGAATGAGGTTGTAGGTTTTCTGTTTGGTTTTAAGGGAGGCCGCAACCAGAAAAGCATTAGCCTGAACCGGAGAAGCTACACAATCATTCTGTGCACAAAACCTTTCTCTAATTCCTCACCTGTGTCTAATGACTTCCCCAGTTCCACTGCTGTCTCATCATGATCTTTGCTTTTGCCAGTTCACCCTTTATGTGTGGGCACTGAATGATTAATTCTACCATCATTTTTTTTAACTGCTGGAGGCATGGCCTGTGCTGGCCTGGGGATTTGAAAGACTCTAAGGTCATGTGTTCCAGAGTAAAACGATCTTCGCACAGCTGGGCCCAAGAGGTCTCAGGCTTGTTTCTGATTTCTCCCTCCTACGTTTTCATCTGTAAACACCCACCTCCCAGTTCAAAATGTCAGAGGGAAATTTTTTTCTCCTATAGTTTCTCTTTCGGTCTTCCTTAACTCTACCCAAGACAATCAGAGCTTTCAGTGGCATGAACATTAAGGGTGGATGAACCTAAGAGGTTTTTTAATCCATCTCGCTTTCTAAAGCAGGATCACACCTTAATGATCTCTAGAGAATGACAGTTGGGTACCAAAAGCAATAGCAATAGCAATTTAAGACAGTCTCATCCTGAGCTATCCAACCTAATTTTTTTACAGTCTGGACCCGGCCTCTCTCAAGTCATGCTCATCAGGAAAAAAAGGCACAATGTTTTTTGTGAAAAAAATCCTTGAACAATATATTAAACAGCAATATTCCGTTGTATTGTCTTAACTCGTTATCATTTAAAATTTAAAGTATTCACTAAAAAAGAGTGGATATATGTACATATATATATAACTGATTCACTTTGCTATACACCTGAAACTAACACAACATTGTAAATCAACTATACTCCAATAAAAATTTTTAAAAAGACCTAAAAAAATTTTACTTTATTAAGAAAATTATTAAATAAAAAGTATTCACAAAAACACTAATTCAAAAAGATATATGCACCCCATGTTCATTGCAGCATTATTTACAATAGCCAAGATACGGAAACAACATAAGTACCCATCAATGGAAGAATGGATAAAGAAGATGTGATAGGGGCTTCCGGAAAGATGGTGGAAGGTGGACGAGTAAGACGCGGAGATCACCTTCCTCCCCACAGATACACCAGAAATACATCTACACGTGGAACAACTCCTACAGAACACCTACTGAACGCTGGCAGAAGACCTCAGACCTCCCAAAAGGCAAGAAACCCCCCACGTACCTGGGTAGGGCAAAAGAAAAAACAGAGACAAAAGAATAGAGACAGGACCTGCACCAGTGGGAGGGAGCTGTGAAGGACGAAAGGTTTCCACACAATAGGAAGCCCCTTCGCGGGCGGAGACTGCGGGTGGCGGAGGGGGGGAGCTACGGGGCCGCGGAGTAGAGCGCAGCAACAGGGGTGCGGAGGGCAAGGCGGGGAGATTCCCGCACAGAGGATCAGGGCCGACCGGCACTCACCAGCCCGAGAGGCTTGTCTGCTCCCCCGCCGGGGCGGGCGGGGCTGCGAGCTGAGGCTCGGGCTTCGGTCGGAGCGCAGGGAGAGGACTAGCGTTGGCGGCGTGAACACAGCCTGAAGGGGCTAGTGCGCCACGGCTGGCCGGGAGGGAGTCCGGGGAAAAGTCTGGAGCTGCCGAAGAGGCAAGAGACTTTTTCTTCCCTCTTTGTTTCCTGGTGCGTGAGGAGAGGGGATTCAGAGCGCTGCTTAAAGGAGCTCCAGAGACGGGCGCGAGCCGCGGCTAAAAGCGCGAACCCCACAGACGGGCATGAGATGCTAAGGCTGCTGCTGCCGCCCCCAAGAAGCCTGTGTACGAGCACAGGTCACTATCCACACCCCCCTTCCAGGAAGCCTGTGCAGCCTGCCACTGCCAGGGTCCCGGGATCCAGGGACAACTCACCCAGAAGAACGCAAGGCTTGCCTCAGGCTGGTGCCGGCCTCTGCTGCCACAGGCCCGCCCCGCCTCCGTGCCCCTCCCTCCCCCCCCGCTCCGCCTCCGTGCCCCTCCCTCCCCCCACCCCGCCTCCGTGCCCCTCCCTCCCCCCCACCCCGCCTCCGTGCCCCTCCCTCCCCCCCACCCTGAGTGAGCCAGAGCCCCCGAATCAGCTGCTCCTTTAACCCCGTCCTGTCTGAGCGAAGAACAGACGCCGTCTGGCAACCTACACGCAGAGGCGGGGCCAAATCCAAAGCTGAGACCCGGGAGCTGTGAGAACAAAGAAGAGAAAGGGAAATCTCTCCCAGTAGCCTCAGAAACAGCGCATTAAAACTCCACAATCAACTTGATGTACCTGCATCTGTGGAATACATGAATAGACAAGGAATGATCCCAAATTGAGGAGGTGGACTTTGAGAGCAAGATTTATGATTTTTTCCCCTTTTCCTCTTTTTGTGAGTGTGTATGTGTATGCTTCTGTGTGAGATTTTGTCTGTATAGCTTTGCTTCCACCATTTGTCCTAGGGTTCTATCTGTCCGTTTTGTTTGTTTGTTTTAAATTTTTTTTCTTTTTTTTCCTCTTAATAATTATTTTTTATTTTAATAACTTTATTATATTTTATCTTACTCTTTTTATTTTATCTTCTTTCTTTTTTTCCTTCCTTCCCTCCTTCCTTCCTTCCTTCCTCCCTCCCTCCCTCCTTTCTTTCTTTCTACTTCTACTAATTCTTAATTTCTACTTTTTCTCCCTTTTATTCTGAGCCGTGTGGATGAAAGGATCTTGGTGCTCCAGGCAGGAGTCAGTGCTGTGCCTCTGAGGTGGGAGAGCCAACTTCAAGACACTGGTCCACAAGAGACCTCCCAGCTCCACATAATATCAAATGGCAAAAATCTCCCAGAGATCACCATCTCAACACCAGCACCCAGCTTCACTCACTGACCAGCAAGGTACATTGCCGGACATCCTAGGCCAAACAACTAGCAAGATAGGAACACAACCCCACCCATTAGCAGAGAGGCTGCCTAAAATCATAATAAGTCCACAGACACCCGAAAACACACCACCAGGCATGGACCTGCCCACCAGAAAGACAAGATCCAGCCTCATCCACCAGAACACAGGCACTAGTCCCCTCCACCAGGAAGCCTACACAACCCACTGAACCAACCTTAGCCACTGGGGACAGACACCAAAAACAATGGGAACTACGAACCTGCAGCCTGCAAAAAGGAGACCCCAAACACAGTAAGATAAGCAAAATGAGAAGACAGAAAAACACACAGCAGATGAAGGAGCAAGATAAAAACCCACCAGACTTAACAAATGAAGAGGAAATAGGCAGTCTACATGAAAAAGAATTCAGAATAATGATAGTAAAGATGATCCAAAATCTTGGAAATACAACAGACAAAATGCAAGAAACATTTAACAAGGACCTATAAGAACCAAAGATGAAACAAACAACAATGAACAGCACAATAAATGAAATTAAAAATACTCTAGATGGGATCAATAGCAGAATAACTGAGGCAGAAGAACGAATAAGTGACCTGGAAGACAAAATAGTGGAATGAACTACTGCAGAGCAGAATAAAGAAAAAAGAATGAAAAGAACTGAGGACAGTCTCAGAGACCTCTGGGACAACATTAAATGCACCAACATTCGAATTATAGGGGTTCCAGAAGAAGGAGAGAAAAAGAAAGGGACTGAGAAAATATTTGAAGAGATTATAGTTGAAAACTTCCCTAATATGGGAAAGGAAATAGTTAATCAAGTCCAGGAAGCACAGAGAGTCCCATACAGGATAAATCCAAGGAGAAATACGCCAAGACACATATTAATCAAACTGTCAAAAATTAAATACAAAGAAAACATATTAAAGGCAGCAAGGGAAAAACAACAAATAACACACAAGGGAATCCCCATAAGGTTAACAGCTGATCTTTCAGCAGAAACTCTGCAAGCCAGAAGGGACTGGCAGGACATATTGAAAGTGATGAAGGAGAAAAACCTGCAACCAAGATTACTCTACCCAGCAAGGATCTCATTCAGATTTGATGGAGAAATTAAAACCTTTACAGACAAGCAAAAGCTGAGAGAGTTCAGCACCACCAAACCAGCTTTACAACAACTGCTAAAGGAACTTCTCTAGGCAAGAAACACAAGAGCAGGAAAAGACCTACAATAACAAATCCAAAACAATTAAGAAAATGGTAATAGGAACATACATATCGATAATTACCTTAAATGTAAATGGACTAAATGCTCCCACCAAAAGACACAGATTGGCTGAATGAATACAAAAACAAGACCCATATATTTGCTGTCTACAAGAGACCCACTTCAGACCTAGAGACACATACAGACTGCAAGTAAGGGGATGGAAAAAGATATTTCATGCAAATGGAAACCAAAAGAAAGCTGGAGTAGCAATTCTCATATCAGACAAAATAGACTTTAAAACAAAGACTATTAGAAGAGACAAAGAAGGACACTACATAATGATCAAGGGATCGATCCAAGAAGAAGATATAACAATTGTAAATATTTATGCACCCAACACAGGAGCACCTCAATACATAAGGCAAATACTAACAGCCATAAAAGGGAAATCGACAGTAACACATTAATAGTAGGGGACTTTAACACCCCACTTTCACCAATGGACAGAACATCTAAAATGAAAATAAATAAGGAAATACAAGCTTTAAATGATACA
Source organism: Delphinapterus leucas (assembly GCF_059928025.1). NCBI lineage: Eukaryota > Metazoa > Chordata > Mammalia > Artiodactyla > Monodontidae > Delphinapterus > Delphinapterus leucas. The sequence goes on along the minus strand of NC_143130.1, from coordinate 14,542,038 downwards.
TTAAACAAGATGGACTTAATTGATATTTATAGGACATCCCATCCAAAAACAACAGAATATACATTTTTCTCAACTGCTCATGGAACATTCTCCAGGATAGATCATATCTTGGGTCACAAATCAAGCCTTGGTAAATTTAAGAAAATTGAAATTGTATCAAGCATCTTTTCCGACAACAATGCTATGAGACTAGATATCAGTCACAGGAAAAGATCTGTAAAAAATACAAAAACATGGAGGCTAAACAATACACTACTTAATAACGAAGTGATCACTGAAGAAATCAAAGAGGAAATTAAAAAATACCTAGAAACAAATGACAATGGAGACACGACGACCCAAAACCTATGGGATGCAGCAAAAGCAGTTCTAAAAGGGAAGTTTATAGCAATACAATCCTACCTTAAAAAACAGGAAACATCTCGAATAAACAACCTAACCTTGCACCTAAAGCAATTAGAGAAAGAAGAACAAAAAACCCCCAAGTTAGCAGAAGGAAAGAAATCATAAAAATCAGATCAGAAATAAATGAAAAACAAATGAAGGAAACGATAGCAAAGATCAATAAAACTAAAAGCTGGTTCTTTGAGAAGATAAACAAAATTGATAAACCATTAGCCAGACTCATCAAGAAAAAAAGGGAGAAGACTCAAGTCAATAGAATTAGAAATGAAAAAGGAGAAGTAACAACTGACACTGCAGAAATACAAAAGATCATGAGAGATTACTACAAGCAACTCTACGCCAATAAAATGGACAACCTGGAAGAAATGGACAAATTCTTAGAAATGCACAACCTGCCAAGACTGAAGCAGGAAGAAATAGAAAATATGAACAGACCAATCACAAGCACTGAAATTGAAACTGTGATTAAAAATCTTCCAACGAACAAAAGCCCAGGACCAGATGGCTTCACAGGCAAATTCTATCAAACATTTAGAGAAGAGCTAACACCTATCCTTCTCCAACTCTTCCAAAATATAGCAGAGGGAGGAACACTCCCAAACTCATTCTACGAGGCCACCATCACCCTGATACCAAAACCAGACAAGGATGTCACAAAGAAAGAAAACTACAGGCCAATATCACTGATGAACATAGATGCAAAAATCCTCAACTAAATACTAGCAAACAGAATCCAACAGCACATTAAACGGATCACACACCATGATCAAGTGGGGTTTATTCCAGGAATGCAAGGATTCTTTAACATACGCAAATCAATCAACGTGATACACCATATTAACAAATTGAAGGAGAAAAACCATATGATCATCTGAGTAGATCAGAGAAAGCTTTTGACAAAATTCAACACCCATTTATGATAAAATCCCTGCAGAAAGTAGGCATAGAGGGAACTTTCATCAATGTAATAAAGGCCATATATGACAAACCCACAGCCAACATCATCCTCAATGGTGAAAAACTGAAAGCATTTCCACTAAGATCAGGAACAAGACAAGCTTGCTGACTCTCACCACTCTTATTCAATATAGTTTTGGAAGTTTTAGCCACAGCAATCAGAGAAGAAAAGGAAATAAAAGGAATCCAAATCGGAAAAAGGAAGTAAAGCTGTCACTGTTTGCAGATGACATGATACTATACATAGAGAATCCTAAAGATGCTACCAGAAAACTAGTAAGCTAATCAATGAATTTGATAAAGTAGCAGGATACAAAATTAATGCACAGAAGTCTCTGGCATTCCTATACACTAATGATGAAATATCTGAAAGTGAAATCAAGAAAACACTCCCATTTACCATTGCAACAAAAAGAATAAAATATCTAGGAATAAACCTACCTAAGGAGACAAAAGACCTGTATGCAGAAAACTATAAGACACTGATGAAAGAAATTAAAGATGATACAAATAGATGGAGAGATATACCATGTTCTTGGATTGGAAGAATCAACATTGTGAAAATGACTGTACTACCCAAAGCAATCTACAGATTCAATGCAATCCCTATCAAACTACCACTGGCATTTTTCACAGAACTAGAACAAAAAATTTCACAATTTGTATGGAAACACAAAAGATCCCGAATAGCCAAAGCAATCTTGAGAACGAAAAATGGAGCTGGAGGCATCAGGCTCCCTGACTTCAGACTATACTACAAAGCTACAGTAATCAAGACAGTATGGTACTGGCACAAAAACAGAAAGATAGATCAATGGAACAGGATAGAAAGCCCAGAGATAAACCCATGCACATATGGTCACCTTATCTTTAATAAGGGAGGCAGGAATGTACAGTGGAGAAAGGACAGCCTCTTCAACAAGTGGTACTGGGAAAACTGGACAGGTACATGTAAAAGTATGAGATTAGATCACTCCCTAACACCATACACAAAAATAAGCTCAAAATCGATTAAAGACCTAAATGTAAGGCCAGAAACTATCAAACTCTTAGAGGAAAACATAGGCAGAACACTCTATGACATAAATCACAGCAAGATCCTTTCTGACCCACCTCCTAGAGAAATGGAAATAAAAACAAAAATAAACAAATGGGGCCTAATGAGACTTCAAAGCTTTTGCACAGCAAAGGAAACCATAAACAAGACCAAAAGACAACCCTCAGAATGGGAGAAAATATTTGCAAATGAAGCAACTGACAAAGGATTAATCTCCAAAATTTACAAGCAGCTCATGCAGCTCAATAACAAAAAAACAAACAACCCAATCCAAAAATGGGCAGAAGACCTAAATAGACATTTCTCCAAAGAAGATATACAGACTTCCAACAAACACATGAAAGAATGCTCAACATCATTAATCATTAGAGAAATGCAAATCAAAACTACAATGAGATATCATCTCACACTAGTCAGAATGGCCATCATCAAAAAATCTAGAAACAATAAATGCTGGAGAGGGTGTGGAGAAAAGGGAACCCTCTTGCACTGTTGGTGGGAATGTAAATTGATACAGCCACTGTGGAGAACAGTATGGAGGTTCCTTAAAAAAGTACATATAGAACTACCATATGACCCAGCAATCCCACTACTGGGCATATACCCTGAGAAAACCATAATTCAAAAAGAGTCCTGTACCAAAATGTTCATTGCAGCTCTATTTACAATAGCCCGGAGATGGAAACAACCTAAGTGTCCATCATCAGATGAATGGATAAAGAGGATGTGGCACATATATACAACAGAATATTACTCAGCCATAAAAAGAAACGAAATTGAGCTATTTGTAATGAGGTGGATAGACCTAGAGTCTGTCATACAGAGTGAAGTAAGTCAGAAAGAGAAAGACAAATACCGTATGTTAACACATATATATGGAATTTAAGAAAAAAAAATGTAATGAAGAACCTAGGGGTAAGACAGGAATAAAGACACAGACCTACTGGAGAATGGGCCTGAGGATATGGGGAGGGGGAAGGGTAAGCTGTGACAAAGCGAGAGAGAGGCATGGACATATATACACTACCAAACGTAAGGTAGATAGCTAGTGGGAAGCAGCCTCATAGCACAGGGAGATCAGCTCGGTGCTTTGTGACCGCCTGGAGGGGTGGGATAGGGAGGGCGGGAGGGAGGGAGACGCAAGAGGGAAGAGATATGGGAACATATGTATATGTATAACTGATTCACTTTGTTATAAAGCAGAAACTAACACACCATTGTAAAGCAATTATACTCCAATAAAGATGTTAAAAAAAAAGGTGTGATATATATATATATAACCGAATACTCCTCAGCCATTAAAAAATAATAATAAATGAAGTCTTGCCATTTACAACAACATGGATAGACCTTGATAGTATTACACTAAGTGAAATAAGTCAGAGAAAAACAAATACCATATTATTTCACTCAACTGTGGAAGATAAAAAACAAACAAAACAAACACATAAATACAGAGAACAGAGTAGTGGGGGAGGGTGAAATGGGTAAAGAGGATCAACTGTGTGGTGATGGGTAGAAACTAAATTTTGGGTGGTGAGCAAGTGTAGTGTATAAAGAAGTAGAAATATAATGTTATACACATGAGACTTACGTAATGTTATAAACCAATGTTACCTGAATAAAGCATATTTTAAAATTAAATTAAGAGTATTCAGCATGAAAACTGTGTTTGTAAAACAGACTCATGTTTTCAGTGTTTGGAGCAAGGATCTTTTATTACGTAGTGACAACTCAAAACTTTTGTAATCCAGTGTCCTTGAGCAGTTTTTAGTGAAACTGCAAATAAAAGAGGTCTTTGGAGGAGAAGCATCAAGGAGATTACGGGATGGTTTATGGATCAGGACCTCTGCTACTGTGATTCCTAATTTCTCAAAAAACAGAAAGAAAGAATGAAATTTATATCACTATTTCTAACACTAGTGGGTTATTTTCAGCTATTTTATTTTTAATAATTTAATGCTTTATAAGTAAATATAGACATACATTAATAAATGGAAAAAATTCTTTTAAATACCAAATAACTTTTTAATTTTAGAGCTGTCATTTGAATGGGGACCAGTTAACATGTGGAAAATGAAATATGGGGACAAAAAGCTAATTAAGTTATTTGATTAAAACCAAAGGATACTTCAAATGATAATATATGATAAATGCCTTCCAGGGTTTTAGAAATCACAATACATTTGATTTTAATTTATTTAAATTTCACTTTTCCTTCTTTCTCTGACTCTAATATTCAGAACTATATTAACTTACCAAGATTTATTCTTTTCCTTCTAGTTTCACTTCTATATAAAAAAATTAGCTACTTCTGTTAATAAAACTCTGGAAGGGTTAAAATTAAGAAAAAGAGCTTTGTAACCCTCTTGTTAATTGGGAACACCATACGACTTAAATCCTAAATAAAATGTGCTTAAAGTGGATTTTCTTCCACTTCTGAAAGACTTGGTCCTTTTGCCTGGCTACTCTATAAGCCCATTGGGTTTAATGTCTAATAATTTTATTAGATATATTACAGTGTTGGTTCCACTGGATCAGTTTTTTCTGAAAAAAAATGGTATACCTTTTAAAATATGAAGATTCAAGTTTTCTTTAATTTACAGAAAGTTTTCTTAAATTACAGTTTAAAATATGTAATTCAAAAGCCCTCTTTTCATGCTATTCTGCTATACTGTATTTTACACTTACATTATAACTCATTGGCAGAATTTAATATTTGGGAATGTCTGTTTTGTATGAGGCTTTGTCTGAGCTGTTTTACATGTTATTATATGAACATACACGTTACCTATTTACAAGCCCAGTAGATAGGCATTAATATTCTCATTTTTATAGCTGATGACTAAGGTTCAGAGCTAGTAAGTACGAGAACTGGGACTTGAACCATGCCTTTTCCCTCTGCAAACCATATATTTTCCAGTACATCATCATCATGAAGAAAACTTGGACGTACACAAATTATATAATCACATCGAAGGGAATACATATATATCCATTTTTAGATGTTCAATTATCTGAATTCGAAGCAATGTGAAAAAATTTAAAATGGCCAGTCTAAACAGTTTTTTTTTCTTAATAGTAATGTACAAAGTCCTCCTAGGTGACCTATTTGCTGACCTTTAGTAATAACTTAATTTAAAAAAGAAAGATGCAACAAGATGAAGTTCTAGATATATCTGAGTCAGAAAAAAACATTTACACTTAGCTAGTTCTGTCTCCTGATTCCATAGATGAGAAAACCCAAAACCCAGAGAATTGAAGGCAAGTGTCCAAGATGATGTAACAGTCTTTTAAATTCAGAGCTGGAGCTTCTTCGTGCATTTGAAACAGTCTTTAATAGGAGGAGAGAGAGGTACTGAGAGGAGTTCAGTATAATTTAGAACTATCTGTACAAGAGGATTTGCCTTCTTCAATTAATTTTGACCTTCAAGAACTGGATAGAATAGAGGAACAATGACTCAGTGTAGCACCTGCCAAACTTTACATGTTTATTGTTTTAATGACAAATTTTTAGTGCTTGAAAGGCTCTTACTTTGACCTTTTATAGAGAGGCAAGCAACGGATATCTGGCGAAGCCACCCTGCGTAGTTCACTAATGGGTGTCTTGGTGGTTTGTTCCGACCGTTACACTATCCCTTGATTAGTGGGAGGGGCAACTGTAACATAATACACATCCAGACAGAACAAACCATATTATGGAAGCAGGCACTGCGGCATTGGAAAACCTGAACACTCATTATAGAATGAGATGCAGTTTACAGATCTAATATTAACAAACAAATGTTATACCGTGTGCTTCTCTTAGGACGTCTCATGTCTTCTCATAGGGGATGGTTCTTCTTCAGTCTGATACATATCTTATCCTTTCTGCTTTTGAAGCGCTGGTTTGCTAGCCCTCTTCCTTATAGTATATAGTCTTCTCAATCCAGTCTAATATGAAACGAAATTGCTGCTTCCATGTTTGGGGCATATAATATAGGCCACAGACATTTTTCAGTCTCTCTGTATATGACTCAGACTGTTAGTACTTACCTGTACTTATCTGTTTTGGACTCGGGTAATGGTAAAGTAGAGAAATGAAAAATCACCAATTTTTTTAAATGAGGTTACTGTAGAACTCATCGATGCAATGGTGAAGCAGAGAAAATAAAGGATAATACCTAGCCTTCCAGCTTGAGCAGTTAGATGGTAGGTGGTAATGCATTTTACTATTGACTGATAGGACTAGAATAAAAGTAGGTTTGGTACAAGGGAAGAATCAAAGATTTCATTTTGGGCTCATTAAGTTTAAAAACCCTATTAGACACCTACATGAAGATATCAGGGAGGCAGTGGCAACAGAAGAGAAGTTTCAATCGGGAGTGAATTGGGGAGTTTTCAGCATATAAATGATATCTGAAGCCAAGGAGAATGGCTGTAATGAACAAGAGAAATATAATGAACTTGGTCTAAATTTTACATGCCACCTGGTGCCAAGGTCCTTGTCCTTTATAATGTTGATGTATTTTCAAATGTCTTCCTTGGTGGCAACTAACGGGATTTACCATTTTTTCATTTCACTTCTGCTATATACATTAGGCAACAAATCTTCTAATAAATGGGTTATTCTTCATTTTTCTAAAGCCAGTGGCTTGTTGTTTTCTTTTCTCTTTAGTGAAGAATATGTGGTTTATTTTATATTGTATTAAATAACAATCTTAATATTAATTAAGTCCCTATTGCAGCATTGTCCAAAGAGCTTTACATATATTTATTCTTTACATTATTAAATTCTCACAGCAATACTAAAAGGTAGGAACAATTATCATTCCCATTTTATAGATGAAGAAACTGAGGTTTAAAAGGGTCGCATAACCTGCCCACGATCAAATTGTTTATAAGTGGTAAAGCCAGAACGCACTTGTAGAGCCAGTAGCTTTTACACATTTTTTTAAACAGGGGCATTATTTTTAATACTGTATCAGGTAGCACCCCACAGTGACAAAAGAAGGAAGAAGGGGCTGAGGACAGAGACTCCCTGACTCAGCACCTTCCTTCTCCTACATACTTCCCCTCTCTCTCCCTCCCTCCCTCCTCCGAGGCAGCCTCTGATGAGCTTCCATGGAAACCTAGAGTCCATTGACCTCACATCTGAATTTCACTCCCCTCGCTCTGTTCATGTAATCACATTTAATATTTTGATTTCTGTTTCACAATCATATCATATCCAATTTAGCACGAATTCTTTCTAATTCAAATGTCTTCTATTTGTATTTGTAATTGTCTTTGGCCATCTCTGTACAAAGTTAGAAACTTTTCTAAATGTCTGCATTCTGATTTTTTTGGAGATGAAATGAATTTGAAAGTAAATGGCTCAGAATTAGTTATTTGCTTTTCTAGTAAGCAGTATTTACCAAAGCTTGTAGATTTCTCTTCCAAGCTAGGCATATTCACCTCTCTCTCTCTCTCATTTTATAATTATCATATTGTCATCATAATATATAATAGCAAAACCTATTTCAGAATTACAATATTCTTTATAAAGATTTTATTAATTATATTTTGCTGTTGTTAGTAAGGGGAGTGTTGAAAACTTTTACTGGGAAATTATTTTTCAATAAAATGAATTATTGATACTATCACTGTAAGAAGAGAAAAGCATATTAATTCAAACATGTAGCAATTCAACAGAGGAGAATAATACTGTTTAAAACTAGAGGATATGTTAAAATATCTATATCCTTAATTTCCTATCCTCGTAGATAACCAGTAAATGGATGGAGTCATCTACTTAACTCTTACTCTTACTGCTTCTCAGACCAGCAGCATGGACAGTGAACTTAGACATTAGAAATTTACTGGGCATAAGTTCACACAAACAGATTGAAGTGGGGAAGAGAATCAGTCAGCCAAATAATTGCAAAAATTGCACCACTGCCTTAAATATCTTGACTGATTCAACAAATGTTGAACTTTCGACAAAAGGATTCCAATAATAATTACAAGCCTCCCTTTTATTTGAATATTACATACAAGGTTGTATGTACTATAACTAGCTATAAAAGAACCTCTCTGAATTTTGTTTTTCCCCTCCTGGGTAAGTAAGTCCAAAGATGCATTTTAGATATTTAAAGAAAGAATTTTCCATTCAACTTGTGTCTCAGTAAAAAGGTATGTCTCTAACACAATGCTACAAATCAACTATACTTAAATTTTAAAAAAAGAAGAAAAGAGGTTGTGTCTCTATTGTCAAAGTGCTTTTAAGTGTATTTATGAGCCTGTGAGCTGGGAGATGTCCCATGGGACAATATGTACCAGTGCCTCTTTCTCTTCCACCACAAGAAAAATACCCAGAAGGACCCCTTCATGGCTTCTGGCCAGCACACGAGATCCACGGCTGCCCATTAGAGAACTCAAAGACATTAGAAACAGGTATCATCCTTCTAAAATGAGGGTATATGAACTGCCCCAAAGGGAGAGCCAAGTGCTCTGTTGGTAGCGCTGCAGGGTAGGTTGTGGGAGTGATACTGTCAACCCTGAAAAGGTAAGGAATGTCCCCCAAATAACACCATCGTGCATTTAACTAGATATCTTTAGCTAAGTAGGAACTCAACTTAGACTGTGATTTTGGAACTGACTGAAATATCCTCCTACTCTTTCTCATGTTATCGTATGTAATTGCAATATACAATTTTCCAATAATGAAATGATTTTTCTGTGACTTTGATGTTCATGTATCATCATGAATTTTATATTCCACTTCAAAAAGTTCCTTTAAGTCACCTATATAGGAGGTCGGCAAATTCAGAAAAGGTCTTAAAAAATAAGTCCCAGGGCTTCCCTGGTGGCGCAGCGGTTGAGAGTCCGTCTGCCGATGCAGGGGATACGGGTTCGTGCCCCGGTCTGGGAAGATCCCACATGCCGCGGAGCGGCTGGGCCCATGAGCCATGGCCGCTGAGCCTGCGCGTCCGGAGCCTGTGCTCCGCAACGGGAGAGGCCGCAACAGTGAGAGGCCCACGTACCGCAAAAAAATAAATAAATCATAAACAAGTCCTAGATGATGTGTGAAAGTTTCTCCCCGACCCCCTTAAGACTTCTCTGGATTCACGTCTGTCCCTTCGACTTCTCTCCTGTGACTGTGGAATCCTTATGCCACTTTCATGTTCCTGCTTAAGGGATTTCTGAAGAAACGTCTCTAACTATGAAAATCAACCGCTGCTTCTTGAAAATGTTCTCCAGATGCATCACTCCAGGGCAGCTAGTGAGACTCCTTACTCCTGTTCCAAGTCACCTTGGGGCCAAAAGAAACCTTGATTTGAGGACAAACACCAGAGTCGGCTAGATCTCACCCACAGATTCAAGGCAAGCAGCCTCGCTCAGCCTCTTTCATCTTCCTTCTCCTGCCCAAGGGAGTGTTTGCTTTCCCCAGAGAGCGAAGTTTGCTCCGATCAGGAAATGTGAATGCAGACGTTAGCACTTGAATTTTCCTTTAGCCATCATAACAAATAACCAGGAATTAGTAAAATGCACCATTTAAATGGAAAAAGTAGGTTTTGCAAGCAAAACCAAAAATATGATTCTCTTTGCTGGTGTCTTATTTTGGTTATTGAAATTCTGCCCCTCACTTCCGCAAACCCTCTCCAGTGTAAGGCGCCTGCCGCGCAAGGATAAATGTTAGACTAACACATCTGACTGCAAATTCTTCCAGAAGATAACGGGTATGTGTGTCATCAGAACAAAGTAAGAAGGGAAAAGAAAGTTAGAGTCACCCTGAACACCAGCAAACAAGTCGTCGTAGCCTGTGGCTCTTACTCTTTCCCCGTGCCTCCGCAAGGGTGTTGGTGGGACCAGGCAGTGGAGTTACTAGGTGTCTGGTATTGGGAATGAAAACAAATTAAGAGGAAGGCACATGCTCACATTTTCAAAGCTCCTGGCAAAAGTATAATTTTTTAAATTATTAGGAGATATGAAAGTATATAGGCCAATACATCATTAATCTTGAGCATTGAATTGTCACAGTATAACAGCACATAATATGTCTGTCATTCTAGCGACATGTTAAAAAGAAACTTTCAAAATGCCATTTGAATTCGCACAATTGACAAAAAGAGTGACTTCTGCAAGCAAACTCTGCTCCCCCATTTAATAAATATTTGACTTTGAACCAGTTAAATAACATTCTAAGTCTCAATGTCCTCATTTGTGAAAAGGAAATAATAGTGCCCATATCAGAGCACTGATTTGTGTGTTATACGTACTAATCTGAAAAAAAGATCCTTAGCAGAATGCCTAACAAAATAAGTCCTCAAAAATATTAGCACTACCTGAGAAAAGCATTAGTGACCAAACAAAATAGCCTGGAGGAGGGAAGAATTAGAAAAGAGGTCCTGCTTTATAAAGATGAACATCAAATATTTAAAATCTGGATCAAAATAAGCTAAGAAGGGACATAATACAATTCTTAAAAGCACACCCCAAAGTATAGACTGAAAATATGTTGGCAAAATGTGTTCAAAATGACAAATATATGCACTAGAAATATATAAGAGGCTATTAAAGAAAAACTGGGATGCTTTGAGGCGTTTTCATATTTATTTTGAGAGACTGTTAATGGAAAAAAAAAATGACCCCCTCTCGAACTCTTTTCTAGCATTACTGTTGGGAGTTGAGAGCTCACTGAATGCACAAGAACAACACTATTTTGTCCACTGATGAGAATATACATGAGGCAGAGTTTCAACAGAGAAAAGTTACTATTTCAAGACAGTGCTGAGCCCAGTCATCTAATCATTAGGTCAACAACTATTTACTGACTGCGATCTGTGCTTGGACACAGTGAAACGCAGAGGACTGAAAAACAAACAGACAAAACCCAGAAAGCCGTGAACATAAGCAAACGTGGCCCAGTTATTTCCACATGTTGCCTCTTATCAATAACGATTCAATGAACATGGGTGTGCAGATATCACTTCTGTAACTTATGGTCACCAAAGGGGAAAAGTGGGGGGAGGGAGGGATAAATTAGGAGGTTGGGATTAACATAGACACGCTACTATGTATAAAATAGATAACCAACAAGGACCTACTGTAGAGCACAGGGAACTCTACTCAATACTCTGTAATAACCTATATGGGAAAAGAATCTGAAAAAGGATAGATACATGTATATGTATAACTAAATAACTTTGCTGTACACCTGAAACCAACACAACATTGTAAATCAACTCTACTCCAATATAAAATTTTAAACAAGAAAGAAAGACGTTAAGAAAGAAAAAGAGAAAAACAAAAACCAAAAAACAGTGAACATAAGCAAATGTGGCCCAGTTGTTTACATATGTTGGCTTTCATCAATAATGATTCAATGAACCTGGGAGTGTAGATAGCACTTCAAGATCCTGATTTCAATTCTTTTGGATATATACCCAGGAGTGGGATTACTGGATCATACGGTAGTGCTATTTTTAATTTTATTAATTGTGGCTTGCAGGTTTCTCTCTAGTTGCAGCATGCAGGCTTAGTTGCACTGTGGCATGTGGGATCTTAGTTCCCCGACTGGGGATCAAACCCATGTCCCCGGCATTGGAAGGCGGATTCTTAACCACAGGACCGCCAGGGAAGTCCCTATTTTTAATTTTTTGAGGAACCTCCGTACTGTTCTCCATTGGGCGGCACCAGTTTACATTCCCAACAACAGTGTGAAAGAGTTCCAGTTTCTCCACATCCTGGCCAACACGAATTTTCTTTTCTTTTTTGATAACAGCCATCCTAACAGGTGTGAAGTGATATCTCATTGTGGTTTGATTTGCATTTCCCTGATGATCAGTGATGGAGAGTATCTTTGTGTATACCTGTTGGCCATTTGCCTGTCTTCACTGAAAAAAATGTCTATTCAACATAGAGAAACAGAGAATAGAATGGTGGTTGCCAAGCAACTGGGGGAGGGGGAAATGGGCAGTTGCTGTTCAATAGGAATAAAATTCCAGTTACGCAAGATGAGTGAGCTCCAGAGATCTCCCTCACAACCTTGTGCCTGTAGTTAATGATACTGTATCGTGCACTTAAAAGTTTGTTAAGGGGGGCTTCCCTGGTGGCGCAGTGGTTGAGAGTCCGCCTGCCGATGCAGGGGACACGGGTTCGTGCCCCGGTCCGGGAAGATCCCACACGCCGCAGAGCGGCTGGGCCCGTGAGCCATGGCCGCTGAGCCTGCGCGTCCGGAGCCTGTGCTCCGCAACGGGAGAGGCCACAACAGTGAGGGGCCGCGTACCGCAAAAAAAAAAAAAAAAGTTTGTTAAGGAGATAAATCTCAAGTTAAGTGAAAAAATAAATAAAAATAAATAAAATTGATTGTGGTGACAGTTAAATTTTAAAAAAAGCAAACATGGCCCACACTTTCATGGTACCCACACTCCACTGTCTGGGGAGAGGCTGGACATTAACCAAATAGCTATCCCAATGGTTGTTTATTATAAACTGGGCAAAGAGCAAAGTAAAGGAAAGAAATGTGGCCCTAAGAGATCAAAGAAAATAGGAATTACTGAGAGTGGGGTGTGTGTAGTATCTGGAGAAGAAAGCTTTGTGCTGAAATCTGAAGAATGAATAGTAATTAACTAGGTATGGCAGTTGAGTAGAGGATTAGAAGTGGTGTTTCTGGTCTTAGGGAATAGACCAGAGTCCTGTGGTGGGAAAGAGTAGGTTAAGCTGAAAGACACATGGGATTAAAACAAGCTGGAGAGCAGGAAGCCGGGGGCGGGGGGGGGAGAAAAAATGCATAATCAGTGACAGCCACTATTGCCTTAAATCCACATGAAGTGAACAGCATTTCCAGCTGAAAACTCAATTATGACTCTTTGTCTCAGCATCTGATAAAATTATGGAAACCTCCTTTTGTGGGGCAAGCCAGTACTTAGATTCCTTTGATAATCATGGAACAGAAATATTGGTAAAATAAGAGGCAGAAAATTGTCAGAGTTTCACTGCATTCTCCCTTTATTCCTCACCAATGTCAGTGCTGAGGAATGCCCCAGGAACATGCTCGCGGCTCCTGCACTCTGTCTAAAGATGGGATTCGTCAGTTTTCCAAAGGGCCTCAGGGCCCCAGAGCAGGTGCAGTTCACTCAGAGGGCAACCTCTGCAAGCAGGTTTAGGGCGGAGCGAATGTCCTCATTTTCACTTTGGGCAGAAATCAAGGGTAAGTGATGTTGACATGCAACCACAGTCTTCTTTTATTTTACTTGAGACACTGTTAGACCAGCCGCCTCCTATTCTTTTGTAAAAACATAAAAGTAAGCAGCATAATTTCTAGAAGAGGGACATTTAAAAGGGATCTTTTAGACCTTATGTTTCTCCTTATGCATTATGAATGGCAGAGTCCAGCAAGTGTCTTAAGGACAATACAGACGAGACTCACACCATTAATCTTAACCACGTCCAACGAGAAATCATTATATGGTGCACTGGGATGACTCGAGGTCCTCTAAGGGGACTTTCCTGAGGGAACCTGTCAAACAGCCTGTTAGAACAATCCAGGTGAGAAATGATAAGGAAAAGCAATAGTAAGAGGGATGAAGGAGATTCACTGGGGTGACTTAGGGATTAGTTGGAGAAATAAAATGAGACTATTCGGGGATATTTTGAATTTGAGTACCTCAAGAACATATCGTCCGGTTGTCCAAAAGCAACTGGATTTTAAAGCCTGAGACTCAGAAAATTCTGGTCTGCAGATTTCAGATCTCTCAGATTAAAAATAGTGGATTTTAGCATCTGAGGTGACAGAGGCATCCACAAAAAGTGTGCAGAGTGAGAAGGAGAGAAGGGGCGCCAGACATGGTAAGACAGAGGAAAGTGAGCTCTCTCGGGGACCACGGAGTTGGGTGAAGATGGAAATAACCAATGATGTTAAAGGCTCTGAAGAATTTCAGTGAGATGAGACCTGAATGGTTCTCCATTGTGTTTGACAATTAGTAAGTCTTGGTGGCCTTCGCAAGAGTGATTTCAGGGACTTCCCTGGTGGTCCAGTGGTAAAGAATCCGCCTTAGAATGCAGGGGACGTGGGTTCCATCCCTGGTTAGGGAACTAAGATCCCACATGTCTCGGGGCAACTAAGCCCGTGCGCCACAGCTACTGAGCCCACGCACCCTGGAGCCTGTGCGCCAAAACTAGAGAGAGAAAATGCGCACACCACCGCTAGAGAGAAAACCACGCACCACAACGAAAGATCCCGAATGTCGCAACTAAGACTCAACACGGTCAAAAAAAAAAAAATTAAATAAATTAAAATAAATAAATAAAAGGAGTGATTTCAGTAGAGGCAGGGAGCAGAAATTAGATTTCAAGGGGCTGAGGGATGAATGGCAGGTAAGAAGGTGGAGTGGGGGGGTGCAGCCTAAGGTTCTGAGAGGCTTTGATGAAAAGAGAGAATAGGTATCAGAGGATGGGGGGTTGGGGAGAAGTGGTTACAGATCAAGGAGTTGGCGGTGGTTGTTACTTTCAGGTGTTTCAAGTAAAAGGTTAAAATGGAGAAAGTGAACAGGAGTCAGGATTCAAGTTCAATTCAGTTACTCTATAAACTGGGTAAATTCATTCAATTCCTTAAGAACGGATTCACTTTTTAAATTTCTGTAATTAAATCTATGTCTTTATAGTCTTCTCTTAGAAAGGGTCGTTGTTCATTTCAGGGGAAACTGGGCTAGCCATTTGGTACCTTGACAAGGAAAACCCTTTTTCGATGCTGTAAAAATAAATATTTCCATCCAGGCCCAGCAAGGAGAGTGAACACAGCTCAGGGTTAACTCTGTGAGGCCGAGCTAAGTAAAGCTTTTGCCTAAGTCTCCAAAAGACCCATTTCTGGAGGATAATAATGTCCAAATAACTGTTTCTCGGGGGGGGGAGAAAAACCCCGCAATTTCTACTCTTGGGAGTAGGCAGTTTTGCCTATTCGTTCTTTTTTCTAATTATGGGTTTCATTACATTTCATCAATTCGTAGGCTTATCTCTGGTTGAAATAGGTCTGTTTGTCAAGGCTCCAATTTACTGCGTCTGGGATTTATCCTGGGTTTGCTGACCTCTGGCAAAGCTCTGCCAGGACTGGGTGCCCTCCTTTTCACTAAGACTGTCTTGACAGATTGCCTTAACTAAGGGATCTCATAGGCATGGAGGACGTCCTTGCTCTGGGAGGTTTCTATTTACTTTTGGTCTTAGCGGCATTTGTCTAAGGCTGGGCCGCATTCTCTCAGAATCCCTGCCCCTTCGTCTCTTTATGCTCTCAGGGCTACACCTTGGTTACGAGCCGACCCTTTGTCCCAGCTGCTGTTTACTTGGAGAGCTTAAGGATTTATCAAATGACCTAGATAAAGGCACTCGAAGCATGTCCTCTGTGTGTTGTCCAAAGAAAAGTACGACTTGTTTCAGACCTAACATGACTACAGATCACAGTTATGAATGTATCATCTTGGAAGTGTTTGAAGATGACTTTAAAAAGAAAGAAATTTAGAGGTCAGTAAAGAACAGACTATTGTTGACAGAGAAGCTAGGTAATTGGTATGTTATGGAAGGTTCAAATCACCAAAAATGAGCTTTGACTTCAAAAAGACAAAATAAAGATGAGTATGCTCTCAGCCACGTGTTCTGTATTTAACCCTGCACCACTGCTAATGGAGATAAAGGACAACCGTGGTCACATCATTTTCAAATAATTAGCAACTTTTGGTTAAAAGGCCATAGACATTATATTTGTTTTTCTGTTTGTTTTTATAATTTTTTTAAATTTATTTTATTTATTTATTTTTGACTGCATTGGGTCTTCGTTGCTGCACTCGGGCTTTCTCTAGTTGTGGCGAGAGGGGGCTTCTCCTCGTCGTGGTGCGCGGGCTTCTCATTGCGGTGGCTTCTCTTGTTGCGGAGCACGGGCTCTAGGCGCACAGGCGTCAGTAGTTGTGGCTCGCGGGCTTCTGAGCGCAGGCTCAGTAGTTGCTCCGCGGCATGTGGGATCCTCGTGGACCAGGGCTCAAACCCGTATCCCCTGCAATGGTAGGCGGATTCTTAACCACTGAGCCACCAGGGAAGCCCCACATTTATTTGTTATTCAACAAGTGTTTATTGAATTACTTACCAGGCATTGTTCTAGGTTCTAGAGCCAACGTAGTAAAGAAAAGAGACAAAGTTCCAGGCTCATGAAGCTTACATTCTAGTAGGGAAAGACTGGCAGCAAAATAAGCAAGGGAATGTGTACTGTGTCAAGCGGTGATGCAAATAAAAGTCGCGGGAGGGCTTCCCTGGTGGCGCAGTGGTTGAGAGTCCGCCTGCCGATGCAGGGGACATGGCTTCGTGCCCCGGTCCGGGAAGATCCCACATGCCGCGGAGCGGCTGGGCCCGTGAGCCATGGCCGCTGGGCCTGCGCGTCCGGAGCCTGTGCTCCGCAACGGGAGAGGCCACAACAGTGAGAGGCCCGCATACCGAAAAAAAAAAAAAAAAAAAAAAAGTCGAGGGAGGGAGGTTGGTAGAAAGGGAAGTTTGGTAGGGGAACGCCTCAATGAGAGAACCTTCTGGCAGAGGTGTGAGAGAGGTAAGGGAGCAGCCATGCTCGTATCTGGGGTGAGGACATTCTGGCGGAAGGACCAGCACAGGCAATGAGTGCCTGGTGTGTTTGAGGGACAGAATGAGCGATAGGAGGTAGGAAATGGGTTGACAAGTAAGAGATTGTCAGGTCATGCAGGGCCTTCCAGCACATGGCAAGGATTTGGGCTTTTATTCTGAGTGAGATAGGAAGGCATTGGAGGGTCTCAGCAGACGGTGTCATAGTCTGAATTAGGTAGATTTGGAGCCCATTCTGTTTACTCTGTTGAAAATGTAACCATAGGGGCACATGGGTGGAAGCTGAAAGAACAATTCAGGAGCTATTGAAATAATCCAGAGACGGCAGAAGACTGTACCAGGGCAGTGACAGCAGAGGTGACGGGACACAGTCGGATCTCTTTTAATGGTAGAGAAAACGTGTTAGTTAATTGGATGTAAGATGTGAGAAAAAAAGAGACGAGTCCAGGATAAATCTAAATTTGTGACCAGAGCAACTAAAAGGATGGTAAGAAGATATTAGGAGCAATAGTTTCGGGGGTAAAGGGAGTATCAAGAGTTTGATTTTGAATATGTTCATTTGAAGATCTTTATTAGACTTCTATATAGAGGCAGTTCCATATACAAGTCTGGAGCCCAGGGTAGACATCCAGGCTGGAGCTAATGAATCTGAGATCTTACAAGATGAAACTGGGGTGAGACAGATGAGATGAGATAGGAGGTGAGACAAAGAGACAAGGTCCATGGACTACGTCCCGGGACTCTTAGACTGAGAAGGGCAAGGAGAAGCAACCAGTAAAGGAGCAGCCAGTGTGGGAGCAGGAAAATCAGGAGTGTGTGGAGTCCACGCCAGGAAAGGAAAACTCTCAGGATGGTGGTGGTGGGTCTTTGGGTTAGTCTGTGTTATTAGCAGACTAAGAAAAATTCTAAGGACGAAGAACAGACCTTCAGGGTTAGCCCTATGGAGGTCATTGGAGACCTCGTCAAGAGCAGTTTTGCTGCAGTGATGAGGGTCAAAAGTGACCGAAGTAGTGACATTGGGAGGGGAAAATACAGAAATAATGAGTATGGACAGCATATGAGTTGTTCTCCAGTGAAACAGAACCAATAAGATGTATATATACAGAGAGAGAGAGAGATTTATTTTAAGAAATTGGTTCACGTGATATGGAGACTGGCAAGCCAGGAGGCTGGAGACCCAGGGGAGAGCTGCTATTGTAGTGCAAGGCTGAAGGTGGTCTGCTGGAAGAATCCCCTCTTCTTCCTGTCTTTTTCTATTAAGATCTTCGGCTGATAAATGAGAAATGAGGCCCACCCACATTACGGCAGGTCTCAAAGTCTACTGATGTAAATGTTAATCTCATCTTTTAAAAAATACCTTGCAGAAACATCTAGAATGATGTCTGATCAAGTATCTAGGTACCATGGCCCAGCCAAGTTAATTCATAAAATGAACATTGAGACAACTCCAGGAGTACTGTTGTGAAGAGAAGGAGAAACATAGGCAGTAGGTGGAGGGGGATATAGAGTCTAGAGGGTTTTTTTTTTAGGATAAGAGGAAAAATAGCATGATTTTGAGACTGATGGAAATGAAAGTGTGGAGAGGGGAAAATGGACAATGCAGGAGAGAGAGGGGAGAACTGCAGGAACACTGTCCTTGAGTGCGTGAGACGAAAGGTTCCCGTGCACGAATGGAAGGGTTAGCCTTTGATGGGAACCAGGAAAGTCACCCCTGTTCCAGGAAAAGTTCTGAGGATAAGACCCAGGTGTGGGGAGGAGAGTCAATGAGGAGATAGGAGCTTATCCAAGTTGTCTTCTGAATTCTTCCATTTTCTTTGTGAAGTAAGAAGCAAGGCCACCAGTGAAAGGTGAGAACAGAGGAGGTATCAGAGGCCTGAAGATCCAAGGAAAGGGATAAAACACTGGGCAAGAAGAATATGAGCTTGAACCGCTAAGGAAACTGAATAGGATTTTCAGATCACATACAGGGCTCATTTAAAGTTGTCATGAACTGAAGGCGTGATCAGTCTGCACAGTTGTGTTTTTCTGCAACCATGCTCAGCAGAACCGCTGCAGGCGCTGGGCAGGCTAAGAGTTTGGATCCATCAGACCGCGGGCATTTGCCAGGCAAATGCAACGCAAGGAGAAAGGGGCAAGGGAGTGGAGAGTTCATGTGAGGGAGTGATTATGACGATAAACCATGAAGTCGAAGCTGCATAAGAAAGGAAGTACGAATGTGAGCGTGATGAAGGACAGAAAAAAGCTGGTAGGATCAATGGATGTCTTCTTGGGGGTCAAGGAATTGCTGAAATTGGGATCCTAGAGGGAGTGAGCTGGAAAATAGGCGGAGGGGGTTGGGAGAATAAAATACTGAAATTATGGAGATTACAGAGGGCTGTCAGCCCTTGATAATGGCAACTGCTATGGTATGTGTGGCTGAGGACAGTACCATCAGAGTAGAGGAGACAAAAAAATTCAAAGGCCAAGGCAGTTCAGAGCTGCTCTCTATGGATATTGAAATCACCACCACAGAGAGCTGCTCTCTATGGATATTGAAATCACCACCACAGAGAGCTGCTCTCTATGGATATTGAAATCACCACCACAGAGAGCTGCTCTCTATGGATATTGAAATCACCACCACAGAGAGCTGCTCTCTATGGATATTGAAATCACCACCACAGAGAGCTGCTCTCTATGGATATTGAAATCACCACCACAGAGAGCTGCTCTCTATGGATATTGAAATCACCACCACAGAGAGCTGCTCTCTATGGATATTGAAATCACCACCACAGAGAGCTGCTCTCTATGGATATTGAAATCACCACCACAGAGAGCTGCTCTCTATGGATATTGAAATCACCACCACAGAGAGCTGCTCTCTATGGATATTGAAATCACCACCACAGAGAGCTGCTCTCTATGGATATTGAAATCACCACCACAGAGAGCTGCTCTCTATGGATATTGAAATCACCACCACAGAGAGCTGCTCTCTATGGATATTGAAATCACCACCACAGAGAGCTGCTCTCTATGGATATTGAAATCACCACCACAGAGAGCTGCTCTCTATGGATATTGAAATCACCACCACAGAGAGCTGCTCTCTATGGATATTGAAATCACCACCACAGAGAGCTGCTCTCTATGGATATTGAAATCACCACCACAGAGAGCTGCTCTCTATGGATATTGAAATCACCACCACAGAGAGCTGCTCTCTATGGATATTGAAATCACCACCACAGAGAGCTGCTCTCTATGGATATTGAAATCACCACCACAGAGAGCTGCTCTCTATGGATATTGAAATCACCACCACAGAGAGCTGCTCTCTATGGATATTGAAATCACCACCACAGAGAGCTGCTCTCTATGGATATTGAAATCACCACCACAGAGAGCTGCTCTCTATGGATATTGAAATCACCACCACAGAGAGCTGCTCTCTATGGATATTGAAATCACCACCACAGAGAGCTGCTCTCTATGGATATTGAAATCACCACCACAGAGAGCTGCTCTCTATGGATATTGAAATCACCACCACAGAGAGCTGCTCTCTATGGATATTGAAATCACCACCACAGAGAGCTGCTCTCTATGGATATTGAAATCACCACCACAGAGAGCTGCTCTCTATGGATATTGAAATCACCACCACAGAGAGCTGCTCTCTATGGATATTGAAATCACCACCACAGAGAGCTGCTCTCTATGGATATTGAAATCACCACCACAGAGAGCTGCTCTCTATGGATATTGAAATCACCACCACAGAGAGCTGCTCTCTATGGATATTGAAATCACCACCACAGAGAGCTGCTCTCTATGGATATTGAAATCACCACCACAGAGAGCTGCTCTCTATGGATATTGAAATCACCACCACAGAGAGCTGCTCTCTATGGATATTGAAATCACCACCACAGAGAGCTGCTCTCTATGGATATTGAAATCACCACCACAGAGAGCTGCTCTCTATGGATATTGAAATCACCACCACAGAGAGCTGCTCTCTATGGATATTGAAATCACCACCACAGAGAGCTGCTCTCTATGGATATTGAAATCACCACCACAGAGAGCTGCTCTCTATGGATATTGAAATCACCACCACAGAGAGCTGCTCTCTATGGATATTGAAATCACCACCACAGAGAGCTGCTCTCTATGGATATTGAAATCACCACCACAGAGAGCTGCTCTCTATGGATATTGAAATCACCACCACAGAGAGCTGCTCTCTATGGATATTGAAATCACCACCACAGAGAGCTGCTCTCTATGGATATTGAAATCACCACCACAGAGAGCTGCTCTCTATGGATATTGAAATCACCACCACAGAGAGCTGCTCTCTATGGATATTGAAATCACCACCACAGAGAGCTGCTCTCTATGGATATTGAAATCACCACCACAGAGAGCTGCTCTCTATGGATATTGAAATCACCACCACAGAGAGTGACAGTGAGGCAGGAGCTGAAATCGAGGAAGGAGGGAGGTGGCTTGGGGGTCTGTGAGGACTGGTATGGAGGGACAGTGGGCTGAACAGTGTGACGACGTGGAGGCCACGCTGGGTGAGGTGCCCCCCCCCACCTCCCCGTCACCGTCACCGCAGGCAGGAGCGGAGATGGGCCTGAGAGCTCTGCTGAGGGGTTTTAGGAGGAGAGATAATCGGCAAGTGACAAAGAAGCAAGGAGTAAAGTTCTCCCATTTCCAGACACCCTGGGGCGAGGGTCGTGGGAAAGGAAATGGCCATGACCTGAGGGGGGCTGCAGGGGAGGACACGGTGGTCTCGGGGCTGGGCCCAGTTTCAAGTAGAGTGAGCAGGTACTGGTGGATGTCAGCAAAAAGGCTGAGGATGGAGGGGAGGCCGCACATCACCCACTGGGAGATGCAGGCGATGTCAGGAGGGGGAGGGGCGGGCAGGTGAAGTGAAGAGGAAGAAAGACGGGTGATGATTAGAGTCTGGGGGTGAGAATTCCTTGCTTCCTGTGGGGACTGATAGGAGTAAAGATAAACAGCGCAAAGAGAAGAGTCTTGATGTTCTCAAGGCAGACAGTTCATATTGCTCATTTACATTGTTAGGAAAGAGTGGCTACTACCGTTAGTTGGCGTGACTTATATTGTGGGGTGGGGAAGAAGAATCTCGGGCACTGTTTCCACTCCCTTCTCTGGAGATACGATGGCAGGAGCGTGTCTCATCTAACCTGAGCATCGTGAATTCCTGGTCCCTCCTGGCTCACACTCGACTCCAGGAGCATCTAGAGCTCTCGGGGCCACGTTTGCCTTGCAGATTAGGTTTTCTTTCTCAGCCCAGGGGCTGGATCTCTTAACCCAGTTTGACTTGGACTCAGTGCCAAAGACTTCCATGAACAGTCCAGCTAACAGTCAAGGTCCTTAACTTTGTCAGAACAAATCTGTCTCTCTCAGCAGAGCTTTTTTCCAAGGCTCAGCTCCTGCTGTGTCTTCATTCGTGCTGAGTTAAAATGCCAGAGTGGGCTGGTGGCGCAGTGGTTGAGAGTCCGCCTGCCGATGCAGGGGACACGGGTTCGTGCCCCGGTCCGGGAAGATCTCACATGCCGCGGAGCGGCTAGGCCCGTGAGCCATGGCCGCTGAGCCTGCGCGTCCGGAGCCTGTGCTCCACAACGGGAGAGGACACATCAGTGAGAGGCCCGTGTACCGCAAAAAAAAAATGCCAGAGTCAGGACAGCCTGGAGCCATAGCGCTGGCCTGGGTGGGAGGAAACTTGGGTTCCAATCCTGCCTTTGCCTCTAGGGGGAGCCCCACACCTCTCTCAGCTTGATTCCTCGGCTGTTGAAGGAAAGTGTGGAGCTGTGAGAATAGATTCAGCTCAAATTCTCCAACGGTCCCTGTGCTCAATGTGGTGGGCACACCAAATGATTCTCAAAATCACTATTCAAGAATGAAGGAAGCTAGAGGAGTGAAGGTAATTTTTTTCAGTGATGTGCTCTACATCAAAAGAAGAATGTCAGATACGTTTGAGATCACCCCCATGGACAGGGCAAGTCAGAGGGACAGAATGCAAATCTCCTGCAGCCCAGGATCATTAGGAATGATCTGGAGACAGACAGAAACACTTGTGGACCCAATAACTGAGAAACAGGTCACAAATTTGAATGCCTACAGAGGCCTAGAAGGAAGTAGAAGGAAGTAACATGGGCCAGCTGTAATATAATAGGGCATAGTGGGGACTGTGGCGCACTAGAACGGGTCCTAGTTTTACGAGCAGCCATTAATTTGCTCCAGCTGATTGTTTTCTTCCAGGAGCACAGGACTTGTGTTGCCAGATCTTCTCTTTTGAAAAGCAGCCAGAATCTTGATTTTATGTGAAATCCACTTACTTTCAAAATTTGCAACTAAATCAAAATATTAAAACGACTTCATGGGTGTTTAAAACAAACAAACAAAAAACACTTACAGGCAGATTTGACCTTCAGGCTTCCAACATACAAAGAGTAGTCTAAGGTTACACATGGGAGAAATGCAAGTTTAATCAAGGCATGCAGAAGACTGTGAAGTCTCCAGTCACAGGTTAGCGAATCATACGATCCTTGGCCCAGAGAAGGTTCTCCTTCAATATTTCTTGAATGAATGAACATTACAGAATCAAAGAACTACAGCAACTATATAGTCCAGTCGTTTTCACATGTCATTTGGCTTCTTTTCTCTGGTCAGGTTTCCTGGGAAACAGACTCTCAGCTGGAGACTTGGGTACAGCTGCTTTACTAGGAAGATGCTCTCGAGAGCAACACCTTCTTGGGACTAAGAGAAGCGGGGCTGGTCAGGGA
This sequence comes from Delphinapterus leucas, assembly GCF_059928025.1. Classification (NCBI taxonomy): domain Eukaryota; kingdom Metazoa; phylum Chordata; class Mammalia; order Artiodactyla; family Monodontidae; genus Delphinapterus; species Delphinapterus leucas. The sequence continues at coordinate 14,518,242 of NC_143130.1, read as the reverse complement.
AGGAGGTGAGCTGGGATGCAGTTGTGACACAGACCCAGCCAGTCCCTGGGGAGCTCTGAAGCTGGGCTGGTGCTTCAGGGAGCCCCGGAATGAGGCTGGGGGCTGGGTCTTTGTCATCAGACATGCCCTGCCCCTATGTATGGGAAGGAGAGGGGCTCAGCTCTGAGCTGTCATCAGACAACACCCTGGCGGCTGGAGCAATGACTGCCCGGCCCTAAAGGGGGCATGTGGGCAGTGCACCATGGCATCCACTCTACTTCTCAACCCTTTGGTATGTGAAACTGCACAGAGAAATTTAATGGAAAGCAGAGGCAACCAGAGTTGTTCTGGTTATAAATGGGATGCAGAATCCTACCTCACCCTTGCCTTTCCTCTCCTTACTTGCTTCCTCCAGGGTGGCTCTAAGAACGCATCTTCACCTTTGACTGTGAAAACAGCCCTCAGAAGTTACTCGCTTATTACTCAAGAATCCCCTCATCTGAGACCCTAGAAAGCCCCTTCAGGGAGACCTCACCCCACCTCCCAACTAGAGAGCAGTCCTGCCCCTCTTTCATGTCCCACCTGGGCTCTCAGCACCTCAGTGCCACAGCTCACCTCCTTGGCAGGGGGCTTGGGGGAGCTACACCACCTCAGGGGAGCCACTTAAATGGCACACATCGCCTTTTTAGGGAATATTCTCTGATAGGAGTGAGATGATCTGAAAATCAGGATCAAGGGTTCTTTCACTGTAAGTGATTCATCTCTGCAGAGATTGCTGAGGTTTTCTTTCTCAGAGAAATCTCCCCAGCATACTTGGCTTCCTCTTTGAAGAACAATATAATTATGGAAAAGAACAGAGAACGCCATGCAGATTAAAATGAAAGCTTCTTCGTCCTTACAGGCACCCCAGTGCTAAACAGAACAGCACTCAGATGTCCCTGAGCTCACCTTCCAGTGCGCACTTTTTCAGAACTGGAAACTTTTTCAAATGAGGCATGCTCGCTGACTGAACTCTCTTTTCTTTCACGTAACCACTTACCCTCCTTGCCTCATGTTAAGGAGCTCATTAAATTGCCTCAGACCTGTTTATTTTCCCCAGAAATTGCCTCTCTCTTAGTCTCTCCACTGAGTTTCTTTGATATCTTTGTTCGAATGATACATCTGAGTTGCTGCTGTGACATTAAAAAAAGTGCTCCTGGCTGCTCAAAATGGCCTATCCACTGCATCCATCATTTTTACAAGCTCTTTCCACAAAGCGAGGTCTAGTTTGTATTCATGATGCTTCTCTTTTCTCCTTCCCTGGTCGTCCTTTCACCTCTCCTCACCCTTCTCCCTCACCCACTCAACCCCACACACTCAGCTCACTAAGGGCGATCTCGGAGCAGAATGCACGCCTCCTTGTCCCAGCAATGGTCCATCTTTTTGCTCATTATCTGTAGCAGGGCATTTGGCTGGATGCCTATTTACTTCCTCTGCTTACTCAGCTAAAGCATGTCATCTGGGAAGATTTCAACCATCAAATTCAAGAAAGCGATCTGAGGACAGTGTTTGAAAATGGAGACATGTTATTGACACATGCTACAAATCCACGGTTTATGTCATGTCCATGAATCTTGTGCCAGCTTCTCTTTCATCAGACACCAAAATAAGAAAAGATGACACACAACAGCACAAGGGCAGCCCATCAAACAACCAAGAAGCTGACATGCTCTGCAGGACTATAGGAAAGTTGCCATCTCGCCTGTCAGATATAACCTTTTCTTCCAGTTCTGTGCTCTCCCAAAAAGGTAGGGAATGATTGCTTACATTTCTGAGGTTGGCACATTAAAAATTCCAGGAAATAGCACGCAAAGCATTTGATTGTTTAAGTGGGACATTTTTTTATCTCAATAACACAGGCTCCCTTTCCCCTACAGAATACGGCTCCCTACCGGGACTATCTTCAGTTTCTGCAGAAGCCCCAAACTCCACCACCTCTTCAAATGGTCACTGGAGGGGGAGCTTCTACACCTGCTCTTTAAGATAAACTCAGCAGACTCTATAGCTGACAGCCTTTCCCTCCACCTGCCTGGGCTGAAACTTGTGAAGTTATTGTGCTAAGAATCATCCAATGAAAAACCCAAGTGGCAGGCTTCCCTGGTGGCGCAGTGGTTGAGAGTCCGCCTGCCGATGCAGGGGACACAGGTTCGTGCCCCGGTCCGGGAAGATCCCACATGCCGCGGAGCGGCTGGGCCCGTGAGCCATGGCCGCTGAGCCTGCGCGTCCGGAGCCTGTGCTCCGCAACGGGAGAGGCCACAACAGTGAGAGGCCCGCGTACTGCAAAAAAAAAAACCAAACAAACAAAACACCCAAGTGGCAACACCACGCCACACCAGAAGTAAACATTTTTCCGGGTACACAGAGTAGATCCCTTTCCCACAAAGGCCAACACTTTTGATTTCATCAATAAATCATTTGTAATCAAGATATTCAAGCTCAGGTTCAAATAGACTGGAAGCTGAACTCCTGGAATTGACAGGGATAAATATGTCAGATGTAGACTTACATGGATAAACAGTAGAAAAGAAGGATCTATTACCTCAGGAATTTTTTTAAAACCGGAAATTTGACTCAGACTTGAAATTAAAATTGAGAGCTTATTAAGGATTTGCTCTTCTCTTTCTCAGCTCCCATATTTTCGATTGCTATTTCTACCATAATCTGAAATATACATTCTTGAAGGCGATAGCTCTGTCTAGTCCAATTTGTGTAGCTTAACTGGAAGAAGAGAAACCTCTCTTTATATTCCATCAATCACATAATCAAATTAACTTTAGAAATTTCATGTAGAAAAGAGTGGTTATTTACATCTGAGTTCGTAGACACATGTCACCTAGAAGCACTTGCAGAGATACAGGCACTCTGACAGTCACCAGGTTCAACTAAAGGAAACACAGAGAGGTGCTTTTTTGTGTTTTCAAAAACAACAGCTGATGCTTTTACCTACACTGAAAATCACGAAATAAGATGGCCTCTCTCTAAAGTGCATTATGCATAAGCTCAGATTGAGTGGTGTTTATAAACCAACCCATTTTGGAAAGACCAAAAATGAAAGACTTTTGGAACTAGAAGGGATTATATAGCTGCATCCCTTTTATTTTATGAATGAAGCTACTGAGGGAACATCTACCCCTACTTCCTAGGATAAAAGTCACAGACCCCACAGTCAACAGTCCCTCCCTCTACCTACTTCATCTGAAATTTGTGAAGCAGTTATGACCAGAATCATCCAGTGAAAAACCAGAGGAGCAGTGCCACACCAGGATGAAAAATTTCCTCTGCTCTCTTCACTCAACATCCAGTGAGTTTCTGTAGCATGCTGCTCCCTTAAGAAGAAAAAGCATTTGTTTTTCATAAAATAATATGAAGTATTCTGCTTTGTAAGTGAGCAATAACATGACAGATAGACATTATTAAATTACCAACGAGAGGTTGCTTACTTGGAGACCTGAGCTAGTCAGAGAATTCTCATATCCTGTGGTCTGATGGTAATCACTTCTCTTAACAGCAGGGATTGGATGTCAGTTTGCAAGGAAGAATCAGAAAGCCAGATCCACGCTGGTTTTTTTTAAAAAACAGAAACAATGGTAAAGTGCGCTCTTATTTTTAAGACACATCAACTGAATCTATAGCTTATATTTATTATATAGTTAAATAGCCACTACAATTTTCATGTCTTCTGGCAATTTTCTGTGGCTTTATAGGTTAGGTTTAACAAGGCCACCTAAGTGAGTATCTTGTGATTTTCCCATTTAAGGGTTTGCAAGATCTAAGTTATTTAGAAATATGAGGTTTCCTAATAAGGGAGAGAGACTGAAATCAGTTCTTCAATCCAGTAAGTTCGCTTTAACGTGAATGGAATCTTGAAATCAGTACTCTAGGTGGGGAAATACTTTCTTGCTGGCATGACCCCCTAGTCACAATTATTGAAGGATGCATGCTTCTGATTTTCATTTAAATGACTTTTCTAGGTTATAGAAAAGTAAAAAGTGAATTTCAGCTTGTCTCATGCAAAAAGTGAATATAAAAATACAATATGCATTCAGGGATCCAATGACCACTGGCATCTGAAATTATGTCAGTGAAATGAAGAAAATGTTGTGAGTCTCTCAAATTGTCAAGACCAAGCTGGAAATGCAATTGTTCAAAAACCAAGAGTAGGATGGAAGGTGCCAGGTCGATTACATTTCTGACAGGCAGGGTTAGGAGTTGATGGCCACTTCTGGCTGCTATCTCTTTTGGTTTTTACCACATTATTTTGCAAAGTTTAAGACAAGGCTATTGATACAAGGGCAAAGGGAAACTATAAGAGAAACCATAAAAACTGAAATTTATAAAAACTGAATTTATAGCCTATAAAAGACAGTTCAGGAGAACTTTAATTTTTGTATATAAAGTCTTAACCAGCCTAGTTAATGCCAAACTCAGTTACTATTTCTTCAAAAGACAGATAAGAAAGCTCCAAGCGTAACTGCAAACAAAGAAAAATAAATTTGAAACAGATGTCATAAAATCACCCCCAACTCTTACTTTTCTAAATTATTGAAAAATCATGAGCTTGTGTATACAAAAGCTTACTGGAAAAAAATAGCAAAACATAAACACTGGGAGATCTTTCAAGAAATAATTACTGTAACTAGAGTCCTGAGGGAATTGGAATACTAAGAGAAGATAAATCTTAACAGAATGAATAGGCTTCAATTATTCCCTTAGATTTTTTATTTTCTTAAACCTTAAAGGAAGTACAGTAGAAAAGGATAAATTAGAAGCGCCCAGGCAAATTTTTCCCCCCTATAAACTTGATTCCTGCTGAAGAACCAATGTTCAAATCTATATATTTTTTAAATGTTTGAAAGGATCAGACTTTCTTTTCTTCAGGAAAATCCAATGGCCCCAGCCCTTGCCTAAATTTCGTTCAGCTGCTCCTAATAGCTTTTTTTTTTTTTTTAATTTATTTTTAGCTGTGTTGGGTCTTCGTTTCTGTGCAAGGACCTTCTCTAGTTGTGGCAAGCAGGGGCCACTCTTCATTGCAGTGCGCGGGCCTCTCACTATCGCGGCCTCTCTTTTTGCGGAGCACAGGCCCCAGACGCGCAGGCTCAGTAGTTGTGGCTCACAGGCCCAGTTGCTCCGCGGCATGTGGGATCTTCCCAGACCAGGGCTCGAACCCGTGTTCCCTGAATTGGCAGGCAGATTCTCAACCACTGAGCCACCAGGGAAGCCCCATAGCTTTTTAATATTGGTTCCATAGCTTAAGATATCTGGAAAGTTTCCAGGAAAAAAACCAGTAAATGTGCAAATCCTCTCTATGAACCAAGAAAAGAAAGTGTTTATGACAAAATGTACCATCTTTGCACTAAATTTCCAAATAGTGGGTTTTGACATCAATATTTTGCTTCTGAAGGTTTAAGTGATTTAGGCAAAAACTTACTAAGTTAAATTTTATTTCCCATGTGGAAACCCTTTAATTAATAAGATTTTCCTGTTCATTTTGGTAGAGTTGTTTGGTGAAGTTTAAATCAAAAATTACATTTAATGACTGAATAGAGGGTTGGATAGATGGATAGATGAGCAACAAATCAAACAGGATAATGGTAGAATCCAGGCTATAGAAAAATGGGTGTTCACTATACACTTTATTTCAAGTTTACTATGTATTTGAAAAATGTTATCATTAAATGCTGGGAGAAAAAAGAAATCACAGTTAAGAAGGAATGACCTGGGCTTCCCTGGTGGCGCAGTGGTTGGAAGTCCGCCTGCCGATACAGGGGACACGGGTTCGTGCCCCAGTCCGGGAAGATCCCACATGCCGCGGAGCAGCTGGGCCCGTGAGACATAGCCACTGAGCCTGCACATCCAGAGCCTGTGTTCCGCAACGGGAGAGGCTGCAACAGTGAGAGGCCCACGTACCACAAAAAAAAAAAAAAAAAAGAATGACCTTTCTGAACTCCGCCAACAGCAAAAAAAAAAAAAAAGGCTTATTTCAGCAGCTGCAAGTCAAACCAAACAGCAATGAACTTTCAAGTGAGTCCGCGACGGGTGACTAGCTCATATCGTGTAGCGGTATTAGACCCAGAGGGTTGAGTCCAAATTGAAGAAGCATTTGGCAGATATTCCAGGCATTCTAGATATTTCTAGCCTATCTGCAAAGCCCATACCCTAGAGATTAGGCACTCAGAGGACCTCACGGTGCCTAAGGCAGACAGAGAACAGACAGGTCTAGACAAAGTAGGACCACAGGAGTCCAGAACTTCCCTCATTTCCCCAAGTATCTCTGTCCCCAAACCTGGTTCTCTTCTCTCTTTACCCATGATTAGCAAAGTCTCTATCAGTTGAGAGTGCCCAGCAAGCACCACAGGCTTCAGCAGCCACAGGGAAAGGCCTAAGGCTGCTGGGAGCCCAGGTTGGGGGACAGACACATCTGCAGGTTGGGAGCAGTGGGTTCAGATACACAGACAACCTGCAGCCCGGGTGGCCAGGAGAAGTCCATGCAAACAGCCTTGTGCCTTCCGATTCTAGGGCTGGCTTTTGGTCTCAGATTTTGTCATTTAGTCATCTGGGGGAGACAAGAGCTTTTAGGTATGTTTTTTTTCAGGTAGAGAAAGGCCAAGTCCCATAGTTGTCAATGATTCTAGGTTGCCATGGAGCAGCAGTTCTCAATGTTTTTGACCTCAGGAACCCTTTAAACTTTTAAAAATTATGAGAGCCTCCAAAGTGCTTTTGTTTATGAGGGTCATCTATCAATATTTATAACACTCAAAATTAAAAGGGAGAATTTTTTTTAATATTCATTTATTTTTAAAATGGCAATAATGAATTGATTACATATTAATGTAAATAATCTTTTTAATGTGACATGTAGCCTGTGGATAACTTTACTGCTATTCACTCTTGAAAGAAAGAAAGAGAGTGAAAAAAAGGGGGAACGTCTTAGTACAGTTATGAGAATAGTTTTGACCTCATGGTTCCCCTGAGAGGGTCTTGGCACTCCCGCCTCCAAGTAGTCCTGGAACACACTGTGAGAACCACAGACACAGAGGCAATGGCTAAAACTTTGAGGGTTCTTGACCATATCTGCCATTGTAAAAGTAGCCTCCAGGTTGGTAATTGTAGTACACACACACACACACACACACACACACACCCCTACCTTTGTAGTAGTAATGAGCTTCAAGGAGAGGTGAGTGACCTACTTACTTTTTATAGACTACCAGATTGGCTCAGATAACTTTGACAATGTAGGCAGTTTATCCTCCAGATTTGAATTCTTCAAGGGGTTTTGCTTTCTTCCCCTTCTGAGCCTTTAAAGCTGATTTTTAATAATTTAGCTGCTTGGAAACACAGTTACAAATGATTTCCTCATATTCACATTCTTATGATGTAGATAAATAAATTGATTAAACCCAACACAGGTCATCAGCGGCCAGAAGACTGGTCTTTAGCCTCTGATGGGCACCTAGGTATGTCCTGCCTCTTCACACAGGTCTCACTGAGCCCACACGAGCTCCCCGGGTGCATCAGGGACCAGGCTACTGTCCCTTTGCTCATGCCCTTTGTACAGCAAACTCCAACTTGTTCTGAAGGCCAACCAAAATTGTATTTGGCAATCTATGAGTCCTTCTCCTCTAATGACTCAGAAATTCTAAGCCCTGTTTTTAAGAAAGAACAAACGGAGCCACAGGGAGGAAGTAAATCTCCCCAGATCCCGTACAATTAATTGGCCTAGACAAGAGTAACACAAAGATCATCTCTGATCACCATCATCCACAATCCAATTAACTGTCTCCTCCGCCTCTTTGCAAAGCAGACTACGCTCCCGACTCAGTAAGTCACATGTGTTTGTCTTTCGTGTTAAAACTGGAAGGGCATTTATTTATGTTACACCTCTTTTTTGTACTGCACTAAAACAATGCCGAGCTCTGCAACGATGAACGCGATTTGTGTTGAAATCTGAACTGCCAAGTTGTTCAAGAGCAAAGGCTGCCCTACATTCCTTCAGCGTCTCCTCTGGGGGTTCACACAGCACTCTCTCTCCTCAGTGGCTCCTCAAGAGGTAAAGGGTCACTCTGTGCTTCTTCTCCTCTCCAGAATTCACTAATTTCAGCACTATTTGTCTCATCCATTCATCAGCCAACAAATATCTATTAGGCATCAATCCCATGTGTGAGATGCTGGAGATACATGGCCTCCATGTGTCTTTCTTACAAGGTTATTCACATCTGCGGAGAGTTCCCGAAACCCGTGTGATCTTGGTAACACTGCTGTACCTCCTAAACCCAAATCCTAAGAGCCTTGCCACCGCATCTCCCAAAAGACCAACAGGAAGAGCCCCACTTGGTTGACTTCACTCACACAGATGCTGGCTTCCTTCTGTACAGCTATCCTCCACTAGCTGCCACCTCTTCCACCTTCCGAAACCTTTCCAAATCCAAATCCAAAATCCAAATCCAGCAACGCCAGTACAAAGTCTCCTTGTTTTTTCCTGATCTGAGTAAAGGCTGTCCTTTCCCAGCAGGTTCTCTGCTCTGAGCAACCTTATCCAAACTCAGAAACCGGTTGCATATGTGAAAGTGTCTTCTGTCTCTTGCTCACCTAAGAAGGTCTCATCTTTTGGGAACTGAATTCTTTTAGATGTTTTTGAGTCTATCGCTACTCCATGACTTTAAAGAAAAGTATGACTGGGGGTGGGGGGTTTCACTTAAAAATTTCTTGTTGTTTCAGCAAAAATAAAAGTACTCCTACATTTTAACCAGAAGTGAAAACGAATACTTCTTAATGATTTAAAATGCAGTGTAAGGAAGACAATGTACAATTTACTCCTGGTAGCCTCATAAAATGACCAAGTGTGCTTCAGTAACATCAGCCATTTCCCCAAAGGGAGAAAAATGACATATGGTACTCTTTGAAGAAAAATGAAAAGGAATAAATGTTGCCTTGCATTCTAGTAATTGAAAAATAGCTTCATTGCTGCTGCTAACACTGGAAATCTCACACCATCTGTCTAAAGTAGAGACCTCTATTGTTAGGTATTAAAATAGCATTTACTGTAAATGGAGTTCGTTATAGGCAGTAACTGTTTGTAATCAAACTTCCGTAAAGATTTTTGGTCAGTGAATGGAAAATAACCACAGATATACAATGAATGGGACAGGATCTAAAGCTTTATGATCCATCTTGGTCAAAGCTCTCCTTCCTCAACTGGCATTAGCATCATGGATCCTAATATAAATTCAATATTGTTATCAGTCTATCAATATGTTTTACAAAGAGTTCTGAGTACTTTATGGTTTAGAAATAATCTTCCAAGAAAGTATCATCTGTAGTAATTTACCGCTGCTACAACAAATACTCCTTCCCCTAAGCTGGATAGAGCTACGCAGAACTGGCTTTCTCCGTGAATCAGAACATAGATTAAAACATATAAACATTTTAAAGCACTGTGAGTCTGAGAGTCTGCTTTCTTGCACTGGAGTGTCCAGAGCCAATCAATCATGTAGTCTTACTCAGCAAGGAAAAATGGAATTTTTTAATCATTGTTATAGATGAAGACTTCTTTCTATGACACCTGTGTATATTTTAAGAATTATTCTTATAATTATTTTCATGAATTTGTTCAAGGAAAGTTCTAATTTTACAAGGGTATTGATCTAGGAATAAGTGGCAGGCAGAGCTATCCCTCCCAAGAGGTCATCATTTTTTTTTAACATCTTTATTAGAGTATAATTGCTTTACAATGGTGTGTTAGTTTCTGCTGCATAACAAAATGAATCAGTTATACATACACATATGTCCCCGTATCTCTTCCCTCTTGCATCTCCCTCAGTCCCACCCTCCCTATCCCTCCCCTCTACATGGTCACAAAGCACTGAGCTGATCTCCCTGTGCTATGCGGCTGCTTCCCACTAGCTATCTATTTTACCTTTGGTAGTGTATATATGTCCATGCCACTCTCTCACTTCGTCCCAGCTTACCCTTCCCCCTCCCCGTATCCTCAAGTCCATTCCCTGGTAGGTCTGCATCTTTATTCCCATCTTGCCCCTAGGTTCTTCTGACCATATTTTTTTTCTTTTTTTAGATTCCATATATATGTGTTAGCATACGGTATTTGTTTTTCTCTTTCTGACTACTTCACTCTGAATGACAGTCTCTAGGTCCATCCACCTCACTACAAATAACTCAGTTTCGTTCCTTTTTATGTCTGAGTAATATTACATTGTATATATGTGCCACATCTTCTTTATCCATTCATCTGTTGATGGACACTTAAGTTGCTTCCATGACCTGGCAATTGTAAACAGAGCTGCAATGAACATTTTGGTACATGACTCTTATTGAATTATGGTTTTCTCAGGGTATATGCCCAGTAGTGGGATTGCTGGGTCATTCTATTTGTAGTTTTTAAGGAACCTCCATACTGTTCTCCATAGTGGCTGTATCAATTTACATTCCCACCAACAGTGCAAGAGGGTTCCCTTTTCTCCACACCCTCTCCAGCATTTATTGTTTCTAGATTTTTTGATGATGGCCATTCTGACTAGTGTGAGATGATACCTCATTGTAGTTTTGATTTGCATTTCTCTAATGATTAATGATGTTGAGCATTCTTTCATGTGTCTGTTGGCAATGTGTATATCTTCTTTGGAGAAATGTCTATTTAGGTCTTCTGCCCATTTTTGGACTGGGTTGTTGTTTTTTTGATATTGAGCTCCATGAGCTGGTTGTAAATTTTGGAGATTAATCCTTTGTCCGTTGCTTCATTTGCAAATATTTTCTCCCATTCTGAGAGTTGTCTTTTGGTCTTGTTTATGGTTTCCTTTGCTGTGCAAAAGCTTTGAAGTTTCATTAGGTCCCATTTGTTTACTTTTGTTTTTATTTCCATTTCTCTAGGAGGTGGGTCAAAAAGGATCTTGATGTGATTTATGTCATAGAGTGTTCTGCCTATGTTTTCCTCTAAGAGTTTGATGGTGTCTGGCCTTACATTTAGGTCTTTAATCCACTTTTAGTTTATTTTTGTGTATGGTGTTAGAGAGTGTTCTAATTTCATTCTTTTACATGTACCTGTCCAGTTTTCCCAGCACCACTTATTGAAGAGACTGTCTTTTCTCCATTGTATATTTTTGCCTCCTTTATCAAAGATAAGGTGACCATATGTGCATGGGTTTATCTCCGGGCTTTATATCCTGTTCCACTGATCTATATTTCTGTTTCTGTGCCAGTACCATACTGTCTTGATTACTGTAACTTTGTAGTATAGTCTGAAGTTAGGGAGCCTGATTCCTCCAGCTCCATTTTTTGTTCTCAAGATTGCTTTGGCTATTTGGGGTCTTTTGTGTTTCCATACAAATTGTGAAATTTTTCGTTCTAGTTCTGTGAGAAATGCCAGTGGTAGTTTGATAGGGATTGCATTGAATCTGTAGATTGCTTTGGGTAGTACAGTCATTTTCACAGTGTTGATTCTTCCAATCCAAGAACATGGTATAACTCCCCAACTATTTATATCATCTTTAATTTCTTTCATCAGTGTCATAATTTTCTGCATACAGGTCTTTTGTCTCCTTAGGTAGGTTTATTCCTAGATATTTTATTCTTTTTGTTGCAATGGTAAATGGGAGTGTTTTCTTAATTTCACTTTCAGATTTTTCATCCTTAGTGTATAGGAATGCCAGAGACTTCTGTGCATTAATTTTGTATCCTGCTACTTTACCAAATTCATTGATTAGCTCTACTGGTTTTCTGGTAGCATGTTTAGGATTCTCTACGTATAGTATCATGTTATCTGCAGTGACAGCTTTACTTCTTTTCCAGTTTGGATTCCTTTTATTTATTTTTCTTCTCTGATTGCTGTGGCTAAGACTTCCAAAACTATGTTGAATAATAGTGGTGAGAGTGGGCAACCTTGTCTTGTTCATGATCTTAGTGGAAATGGTTTCAGTTTTTCACCATTGAGGACAATGTTGGCTGTGGGTTTGTCATATATGGCCTTTATTATGTTGAGGAAAGTTCCCTCTATGTCTACTTTCTGCAGGAATTTTATCATAAATGGGTGTTGAATTTTGTTGAAAGCTTTCTCTGCATCAATTGAGATGATCATATGGTTTTTCTCCTTCAATTTGTTAATATGGTGTATCACATTGATTGATTGGCGTATATTGAAGAATCCTTGCATTCCTGGAATAAACCCCATTTGATCATGGTGTATGATCCTTTTAATGTGCTGTTGGATTCTGTTTGCTAGTATTTTGTTGAGGATTTTTGCATCTATGTTCATCAGTGATATTGGCCTGTAGTTTTCTTTCTTTGTGACATCTTTGTCATGTTTTGTTATCAGGGTGATGGTGGCCTCATAGAATGAGTTTGAGAGTGTTCCTCCCTCTGCTATATTTTGGGAGAGTTTGAGAAAGATAGGTGTTAGCTCTTCTCTAAATGTTTGATAGAATTTGCCTGTGAAGCCATCTGGTCCTGGGCTTTTGTTTGTTGTAAGATTTTGTTTTTTTTTTTTTTTTTTGCGGCCTCTCACTGTTGTGGCCTCTCCCATTGCAGAGCACAGGCTCCAGACACGCAGGCTCAGCGGCCATGGCTCATGGGCCCAGCCGCTCCGCAGCATGTGGGATCTTCCCGGACCGGGGCACAAACCCACATCCCCCGCATCGGCAGGCGGACTCCCAACCACTGCGCCACCAGGGAAGCCCTTGTTGGAAGATTTTTAATCACAGTTTCAATTTCAGTGCTTGTGATCGGTCTGTTCATATTTTCTATTTCTTCCTGGTTCAGTCTCGGAAGGTCGTGCATTTCTAAGAATTTGTCCATTTCTTCCAGGTTGTCCATTTTATTGGCATATAGTTGCTTGTAGTAATCTCTCATGATCCTTTGTATTTCTGCAGTGTCAGTTGTTACTTCTAATTCTATTGATTTGAGTCTTCTCCCTTTTCTTCTTGATAAGTCTGGCTAATGGTTTATCAATTTTATTTATCTTCTCAAAGAACCAGGTTTTAGTTTTATTAAGAGGTCATCATTTTAAATGGAAATTCTTGCTCTATGATCCAAAAAGAAAAAAAAAACAAAAATTTTTAAAAATTCTCTTATTTCTTAACTTCGGTTGCTTATCAAACTGGAGTCCTTTACCCTAATTACTCATCAACCACTTTGCTGCCCCAATGTCAGCATACACACACTTGACCTCAGCACCCTGTCCTGGCAGGTCCCGGTAGGGCAATACTGACACCAATACCCTAAATGAGGAACCCCTCAACTTGGAAAGTCAGATCGTTCCCCTGTTTCCTTGATCACATTCTTCACTCCCTCTTTACAGTATTTCGTAACAGAGAAGTAGCATGAGTATTGATGAATCAGCTTGGATTTTTTCCTAAATAAAGGTCGACATACATCTAAATAAAGGTTGTTGCCCAGAAAGGTGTCATCACAGGAGGCTTTGCTCCTGCTATGCAAAGATTTTTTGAAACTTCTCATTGGGAACAGCTTTTAAAGCCCGTGGTGCCACAGCAGCAATGGTGGAGCACAGATTTCCATGAATAGTAGATTTGATTTTTGAAAACCTATATAACAGGACAATGTCATCTGTTTAGGAAAATACCACGCTAGAACACTTGTGGGTGGAAAGAAGTTTCATACTGCATGGCCTACAGCAGTGGCATAAAACACGCTTCACAACAGGATGGAATCTACTGAAAAATTCCACTTTACCATGAGCAATGCACTTGGGTATTTTCTAGTTGATTCTATTTTCTTAAAATGCTAGTTTCAACTTATGGAATAAATTTCTCAGCCCACTACTTGATCACAACCTGCAACTGTACGAGCACTAGTCTAAAAGGAATCATTAAAACATAGAGAAAGCTAATCTACTTTGAATGAAAACTTAACAGGAATTTGGAGGTGAAAGGGAGGAGTGGGGAAAATGAGGAAAAGGGAAGTAAAGACTGTGGGACACGGCAAGAGGTTGGAAGCCAGAGAAACTGACCAGGGAGAAACCCTCAGTGACAAAATGCATGAAGACTTCTAAGTTGAAGATTAATAATCTGTCTTAAAGTGTCTAGGGACAGCAAGGTAATTAACGACCCCTATTGCTACAAAACAACATTAAAATTGTGCTGCATTTTACAGTTTTGTCTTTGTTGCATTTCAGAGAGACAAATAATAATGATGGGGCTTCCCTGGTGGCGCAGTGGTTGAGAGTCCGCCTGCCGATGCAGGGGACGCGGGTTCGTGCCCCAGTCTGGGAGGATCCCAAGTGCCGCGGAGCGGCTGGGCCCGTGAGCCATGGCCGCTGGGCCTGTGCGTCCGGAGCCTGTGCTCCGCAACGGGAGAGGCCACAACAGTCAGAGGCCCGCGTACAGCAAAAAAATAAAAATAAGAATGATGTGTGCATAAGGCAGAACAAAAAGAGCTTGGAAAACACGGCAAGATCATTCAGAGACTGACATAGTTCAATGAAGTTAAGCTCAGAGCCAGTCGAGACCACATAAAGTAACTCCCTCCCTCCCCTAACCCTCCCTTGCAAAAATAAAATAAAATCTTTTAATTCTATACATTATAGTAAAAAATAATAAATAAATAAAATAAAATCAACAACAATCAAACACTCAGAGATATTTCAAGGACACTGGATGTCTTAGGACTTGTAGAGTGGAGACAAGTCTATTTTATTTGAGTCTCAAAGGCTAGGATGATTGCAGATGGGATCAAGGTTGCACACCCACAATTTTATTCATAGTCAAGTCAGGTGAGTAAGGAAAGTTGCCTAGCTGGGTATTTCTGTTTGAAGGAAAGAGTTTCACAGGAAGCAGGCTATCTGTTGAGCTCTGTTCCAGTGAAAACATCAAATGTGGGGACTTCGGTCACTCTCTGCTTTGCATAGATCTTCTTAAATACTTCAGAACCCGATGCCTGGTCTGCCCTTGTGAAGACAAACGCTGCAGAGCAAATTCTTTGAGCTCGAAGAAACAAACCAACTCTGTCTTCCCTTGTTTCAACATATGGACTTTCTGAGATGTCAGATGTTTGGCTTTGATATTTGCTTTCTTGATCAGAGCGAAAAGAATCTGTTTTATTCAATATTTATTCTTGCCTTCCCTGGCCCCTGTGCTAGTTTAACCCATCCAGACGGCAAGTTCCTAAATCAATCTTGACCGAAGTGGGCCAGAGATCAGTAAGCTTTCATCGACCAGCGGTGCCACCTGAACCTGCTTTCATTGCTAATAAATCAATACCCAGGGAGGCTGGGGAGAGCCCAGGTCAGCTGCCTGCTCACTGCACGTGGGCCATCAGGTGACCTTCGCTGTTAGTCCAAGTCCATCCAACAAGGCTTCTGCCTAAATTCTTAGGGGACCTTATCCCAAACTCCAGTCAGCTTGACTTTGACCCTATGCCCCCCTCTAACCACTGAATCGTCTCACTTGTACTCCCTGTGCTGTAGGCAGGAACCCTAATAAATTGTGTGGATATATACACACCCAACTGACATTGACTGACTCTCTTCCCAAGACCCTGGAGCTCCAGCTGCCACGTCCCATGTCAGGAGCAGAGCTTCTTAAAGACCAGCATTGATCCAGATCGGATCTAGATGTAATTCTTCTGCCCACTCCCCCCCATTCCTAACTGCCCCTGGGCTGGCTCAGGACCCCTCAGTGTGTCTCACTTCACCCCACCTTCCTCCTCTCACTCTCCTGAGCAAGGGCATCATGACACGCATCCTGTGTCTGCACTCACCCAGCAGAGACGGTCAACGTCAGGCCATGTCAACCTACTTTTCGAAAAGAACAAATATCTTTAGACCCTTTCTGTTTCTCTCCCAAGATACGGCAGTATCTTCATAGAAATGTTTGTCATATTCATAATTTTCTGTCGGACCAAGTCTATCTGCTTACCTGAATCTTCAACAGTTTGAAGACCGTCTATTCGAGAAATCCAAATCTCTGAATTCTGGAAAACCACCTCATGCCTCACCATAGACGCCTGCCCTTCCCCTGTGAAACCCCTTCACTCATCAGAAGCTCTCGCTCTTGGCTTAACAGATGTTCCCTCTACCTGGTCACGGTACTACTCAGAAACATTTTGTGCACTTTAGTGTATACTCTTTGCTCTAAAGAATGGTGATTTATTTTTATTTTTATGCTGACATGAAATAACATATATAAACAAACACAGCATAAGATGGCCAGCACTGCAAATCAAAGCCTGCATTGCCCACCTCTGATATGATTTATATACTCCTCTGGGGGTAGGAGTTACATCTTTCTCTAATCACACCCTGTATATCTTTTTAAATTCCAGTGTACTTACATTAATTTTGATCTAAGAAATTTAGTATCCTCTAATACCCTTGGAGATTACTGGTAATGCCTTAGAGCAATACTATACAGTAGGACACGACAACTGTCTCTCAAACATGTTAGCAACTCACAGAGACCCAAGTCCGCATGTAAACAGATCAAATGCTTCAGAATCACAGATCTTTCTGTATTTCAGATGCCACAGACAAGACGACATTCAAGGTACCCTTTTTCTTCACAGAAGTTCCTCACCAATTATTTAAAGAGGCAACAATTCTATTTTTGTTTGAAGGCAGGGTGGCGAATTCTAATATTTTTAAATTCCTTAAGGAAAAGAATGATCACTGATATTTTAAAAATTTCTTCTCTAAGTGGAGAAGAAAGTTAAATAGCATATGTGATGGTAAAACAGACGTTTCTCTCAAAATTTCCTTACAAAATTCAAGAGGCACTTTACTGTCTACCTCATTTTAGTTTTCTTCCACGACAGCAAAAAAGTTCTCAAATATGTTTTTGTAGGAGCCCCTGCTGTTTGCTGAGCCTCCTCACTGCACCGGGTTCATCTGGGTGATGGCAACAGAATTAAGCTCAAAGAATCACTGGAAAAACAAGCAGCAGAATCTGTTTTACTCATGTTGACTGCAACTCATCTATCAAACTCACTGTACTTTCCTGATCTGTGTGCTACTGACTTTGTCATAGGAAAATTAGTCTAAGAAACTTTAAAAATTATTTCTGGATTTCAAGAACAGGTAACAGAATTTTATATGAATGTAAGATGACTTTGGGGAATTCTACAGAATTCCAAGTGCATCACGAGTTGAGAGTTCATCTCCCCTCATTTCCCTCTTGAAGGAAATTCTACAGCTCAGGAAATCCTCACCTAAAAGCAATAGAGCAGGAAACAGTAGCACAAGTAGGAGAACATGCCTCGCACCCCGCCCTCTCTCCCCCTGTAAAGGAGTCTGGTTGAGAATTTCTTCCTAACTGCTGCAGGGAAGCGTAGGTGGTGCAAAGGAGTGAATGTTCCTCCCTTCTGTTCCAATAAACTACAGCAAGATGCAGGTTGAAATTACTATCCAGAGAGGTTTTAACAAGTTTCAAATGTTATCGCTGGCTGCTCAGAGACTTCCCACACGGTTACATTTACCTTGATAAATTCACTACAGCCCAAGGTCTGGTCTCAGGCTAGCAGGTTAAGAAACCTGATTTTACTGAGCCCTTTGGAAGTAGCTCTGCCACCCTTCAGAGGCAAACTTGCCTTCGTCAATTCATGGAGCCCAAATGCCTGTTTACGGTCATCTAATGAGAAGCAGGCATATGGGAGACCAAGTTATTAGAGGGTTTCATGGCGAGCACAGAGGCAGAACTCAGGAGCAAGGTGATCTTAAAATGAATCTCCCAGCAAACGGTGCATCAGACAGTCACGAGCCACAGGAATAGCTCCGCCAGTGAATCCATAATGTCGATGGACCAAACTCTCCTCCTCCCTGGATGGTGTGTGGACATAACAGCATTGATTTGGGGGGAAATTTCTTTTGTCTCAGCTATCAGACTGACCAACTCTTTTGGCTCAAATGTGTATAGATAATACCTTGGCATCCACTCATTCACAACCACAGCAAGTAAGCCCACCCACTGTGCTCAACTCTCAAGCCCTCGAGAGGGTGGGATAGATGCCCTCAGTGTGCATAAGGCTTACCTTACCTGCTGTGGTTCCCATGTGCTCACAGCAGCGATTAGGTCAATTAACAAATCCACTGATAATTAATGAGCACCTACTCTGCTCCTGGAATTCTACTAGGCAGGATGATATACACAAGACAAGTAAATGTCTCCAGTGCCCAAATGCTTTTGTCTGTCTCTGGAGGGCAAACTACTGCATGTAAAAATAATTTAAACCACAAATGGCTGGAAAAGACCATAAATGCAACAAGAGTTTTAAACATGGAAGAATTATCATTGAGTTAAAATAGGAGTGGCTTCCTAGAGAAAGCAGGACAGAGCTAGAATCTGAAAGGTGAGTAGAAAAAATAATAAAAAGTGATTTTCCTGTCTGGAAAAGCAGCATTAACAAAGGAAATAATATGGAAATTAGTACAAAAGTCTGGAAAGTGTTGGAACATAGTAGGCACTCAAAAATATATACTGAATAAGTGAATGTAGTTAAGGGTGCAGAGTTGAAACGTCATAAGAAATAAGATTCATTTAGTAATATGAGAAAAAGTAGACTAAGTTTGGAAATCCAGGAAGAGTAATATACATAGACTTGATATCTTATTATATACCAAGAAAATACTGGAGATTCACCTACAATAATTACTTTCCAAGTTCTTTTTCTTCTTTCCCAATTAAGAGGCCAGCATTTTTATCATGGTATAATTCCATCCGCAGAAGTGCTACTCAAAATACACTGTGCTTAGTATGAAATTTCCGGGCAAATTACGGCTAATGACCCAAGTAGATAGTTTATATAATAACCGTTCACCTATAGCATTCTCTACAATTCTTTTTAAATTCAAAAGCTATTTCCAACTTTAAAATTATGAGGGTGGGGAAGACCCATTTATCCTCATTTATTTTTCCCTTTTCCCTTCCCCTCTCTTTCTACATTTCTCATTCATTTATCCATTCAACAAATATGTAGTGCTTATTACTTTTCAGGCCCGTGCTAAGAACACAGTATGTGCTGAAAAAGAAAACTGACAAGACGCTCACCTAGTGGAGAAAATGGACAAGGAGAGGAAAGGAAATAAGGAATGCTCCACAGCAAAACTGTGACAGATCACTACTATATATAAAATAGGTAACTAATGAGAACTAACTGTGCAGCACAGGGAACTCTACTCAGGGCTCTGTGGTGACCCAAATGGAAAGGAAATCCAAAAAAGAGGGGATATACATGTAGCTGATTCACTTTGCTGTACAGCAGAAATTGACACAACATTGTAAAGCAACTATACTCCAATCAAAATTAATCAAAAAAAAACACCTGCGACACATGCAAAACCCAGAATTAAGAGGAAGTGGCAGAGAATGAGAGGAGGGAAAACACTCAGACACAGGGCATCAGGAGGCTTCTTTGAAGGGGAGACTTGGAGTCAAGACCTGCCTGGGAGGAGCCTGCTGTGTGCATGCGTGCGTGCGTGTGTGTGTGTGTGTGTGAACGTCTGTGCACAGGGCGTGGTGGTGAGAGCCTAGTGTTCCCGGCAGAAGGGCCTGAGACAGAAGACCTCGGTCTGCTTGAAGACCCAGTGAAGAGAGCAGTTTGCCTGGCGTGTGCTGGGTTGGAGGACGGGGATGGGTGGGACCCCAGGCACAGCCCAGGAAGCACCTCACAGACTGAGTTTGGAGTTTATTCGAAGGGTGAGTAGGACCAGGACAGACTTCTGCTTTCACGGATGACCCTGGTATCTCGGTGGAGAGTAGGTCTGAAGGACAGAGAACAGCGGCAGGTGGGGCTGAGGCAGGAGCCCTGGTGAGGGTAGGGGTGGCGCAGTTAGAGAGGAGTGGATGCATTTCAGACATAGTTGGAGGTGAAAAGATGAGACTTGGTGATGGACTGGAGTTCAGGAGGGAGGAAAAGGCAAAGCAAGAATGTGTGCTTCTCTCTCCCCACCTCCTTCTGGTATAAATCCCACAGTCTGGTCACGAATGTTTTTATAGTATATATTTCATGGTGCCACCCTCCTTCTTAGGTCAAAGGAGGGTTCAACAGCAGTGAACCCCAAACAAATAAGCATTCTTATTTTAGACAGCGCTAGAAATAAGTAGAAATACCTGAAATATAACTCTCAAATGACACTTCTAATTGTATAAGAAAGAAAAGCAGGAGATAATGGCATGCCATGCATTTGTCATCAAACGAGAAACCATTATCGTTCATTGGGAATCAGCTAGAGAGACCACAGTTAAAGTTACCACCTCTTCTGCGGATTTAACTAACGTGAGAGGGATTTAATCATACATCGAGGAAAGTCCGCACACACACCTCCTAGGAAGTGGAGGCTTAGCCCCTATAACCCATGATGGCAGACGCTTAACAAATGAAGCCAAGGAAATAGGGGGAAAGAGGGTGCGTGTCACTGAGCACAGCCCCCGAATCACGGCACGGGAGGTCCTGGCCCAGCCTCTCTCCCGCACCAAGTGAAGCCTCCTCCATCTCCCAGCTGCAGGGGACGGTACAAAGTGATTATAAGGAAGTCCCACCTTTGAATACACACACTGGTTTATGAGTAGAAATAGAACAGGATTTTTTAAGTGTTTTCTCAAAACCACCTTTAGAAGTGGGCTTTCCCCCACCCCCATCAATTGCAGCAAGTTGAAAACTTAAAGTCTGCAAGTTCCTTCGTCACCTGAGTCCTTTTGCCTTAACACAGTCAGTCCCAGACAGGCTTGTTCAATTTCAAGTCTGATCATTAAGTTAGCAGTGACTTAAAACAAATAATTGTGCGTGGGATGTTTGTTCCTTTCATGCAGTAGAACACAGAGCTCCCTAACATCCTGTTAGGATTCTAACTCATAACTGTGGCCAAAATAGGTGCTGATCCAAGCACAAAAATCCTTCTCATATCTGCAGTTCTGAATTAGAAGTGTCTGAGTGCTATTTGGTTCACGAATGTTCGTAATGCAAGTAAAAGTTCCTTTTTTAAAAAATTGTTCCTGGGTTATTTTTCTCTCATTTTTAGCTACCACTATGAGGTTACCTTCAGACGGCTCCTTAGTTGCACAACAAATATATCTTAAAGATTTATTTTTTGTTCAGGAACCAGATTTGTCTGGGGGAAAAATGTCAGAAAGTCAGAATATCTGAAGAGCACATCTAGGTCGTGTCTACATAAAGCAGAGATGATGGTACTTTGGTCCCAGCAATGGTAGGAGCCGTATCTCAGTCTGACTTCCAGTTTAAAATGGCTCCACATCCAGGCATAGAGAAGAAAGAAGACTTGAATTATGTCCCCACCAAATGCTTATGTTGAAGTCCTAACCTCCAATACTTTAGATGTGACCTTATTTGGAAATAGAGTCACTACAGATGTAATTGGTTAAGATGAGGTCATAATAGAGTAGGATGGGGCCCTAATCCAATGTAACTTGTGTCCTTATAAAAGTCATGTGCACAGGGTGAACACTGTGTGAAGGTGAGAGGTATGCTGATGTAAGCCAAGGAACTCCCAGAAGCTGGGGGTGGGGGGTGCCTAGAACAGAACCTTCCTTAGCATCTTCAGAGGGACCATGTGGTACTTTGCTACAGCAGCCCTAGAAATCTAATACAAGGACCTCACAAGTATCCCACAGCACTTACCTTCCTTATGAAGGAAGGGCTTCTTTCTCCTGAGCACATATTAGAAACTCCCAGGTGATTCCCAGGTTCAGCCTGGGTAGAAATCACTGTATATCTTCCCATAAGCCTGAAGAGCCAACTGTGTGACCAGGCAGGCAGGGTTCAGGTAGGAGACCACTTGGGCAAAGCCACTGATACGAGGTGGACCTCAGGCTTCCAGGAGAGAAAGAGGAGTGGAACTCATGGGGTAATTTGGGTGGAGCTTCCCTAGAAGGATTTCTAGATTAACCTAAGTTATGTTCACTTTAGGATTCGGGAATGACCAGAGAATGGGTGGGATGGAATCTTCAGAAGATTGTTTATAAGATGAACCCAAAAATTTCCTGAGGTTAGTGGGGAGAAGGGAGAATCATATAGGAGAGAGTTGTTATATACATGTTCTGTATCAGAAGAGTAGTGTCACCTTGAAAAGGACCATCCCAAGTACCGTAGAAGTTCCGCTATGTAGTGAGCCTTCTAGCCCCTCACCTATGGTTTCATGGGTGAAAGTATAAAAGACGGGAATAAAAATCAAAGTGTCTGTGGCGCTGAGGGTTCAAATCCCAACAGAATCAGTACCAGCATTCAGGAATGAGAGCCCTCACTCCCTGGAGAAGACAGCAACCTGACAGGGGACACGGTGAGCCTCCCCAAAGGCTTCTGGGAGCTGTGTCTGCCGCATCCAGTCAGCTACACCCCCAGGAATAACCGGCAAACCCCACAATGGGGGGCAGACCACTATGCCACATGGCACAAAGAATCGTGTTCAGAACACATATGAAGCATCTTCTAGGAACTAACTCAACTTCTCTGGAGGATTGTAAGGAGGGGCTATGGGCAGGGCAGGGCTATAGGGGAGGAACCAGAAAAATATATGCATTTGTGATTCTTCCTGTCCTCCAATCACTCCCAGGAAAGGGATACAGATTTCTTCTTCACCATAGCTGACATGAATGGAGAGGCAGATCTGAGCACGTCAGTCATGATAAACCCAAATCGAATTGGGAGGACTCGTGAGGGCTCTGATTATCTGGGACACTTTACCTAGTAAGTTCACACCATTATTATTTAAAAATCAATTTCATGAATGAGTGCCTATTTGTTAACACTCTCCCCTTATCAAGGGAAGAAAAGATATGAATATATGATTGATATGCTTCAACGGTCCTTAAAACTTGGTTCAAATTACTGCAGAAAAGACTGACACAGAAGAGGAGAGATGTAAATGGAAAGAAAGATACGGGCAGCTCTGAGAGGAAAGGTGGTATGATGCCATCAAGACCAATAGACCCAACCAGTAAAACCAGTTAAAAAAAAAAAAAAAAAAGACCTTTAAAAATGTCTAAAAGCCACATGATATACTTCCGACTTCTCTAACAAAGAAAGCAATTTGCCTTTTTATTAAGCGATGCCCCAGTTATGATTCTGGGAAAACTGAATCGCACAGGAAGTTGCTCAAGATCAAATAAGTTATTTTAAAAACTATGAAAAGACACAGAAACTCTGGAATTCCATCCGGTCCCTTGCTCTTGTCAGAACGCTAACCTTGTGACTCTGTTTGCAACACCCCCCAACCATAAAAAGAGCTCTAAAAGCATGACAAGGGCAGCAAACAGCTCTCCCTCCTGTGTAAAGGAATCTCCTTTCCTGAGCCCCAAGGACTCTGAATTTTCCCTCATATTACCCATCGTAAATTCTGTCGCCATCTGTCACAGACGCCCTACTTACGAAGCTAAACGCTGAACTATTGGCTTAAGGTCTTCTGACTAAAAAATGGGTGTTTCTCATTTCTGATCCACTGTGTTTGGACACTGCTTCCCTCTGAGGAAACGCCGGCCTCCAGGTCTGACCGGGCTTTCTCAGCTGCCTAAGGGTGTGGAACCCAGGCTGGCCACGGGGAGAAGGGGTCAGGAGAGGGAATGCCTCTCCATTGCGCGTCCAGAGCAAGTATTGGGATGCTCCCAGCTGCATTTGTGGTGTGGGTGAAGGGGAAAATACTGATCAGGAACGCATAGGCACACTTGATGTACCGCCACATAGAGGGTGAGCGGAACACTGAGGGTTACGTTAGGGTCAAAACTATACCAACCAATCAGAATATTGGTCCACGAGATTGAGATGGGATACAGAGAAGGAATGTGTGACAAACTAACCATTCAGTCTTCCTTAAACAAGAAAGAAAGAGAGAGAGAGAGAGAAAGGAAGGAAGGAAGGAAGGAAGGAAGGAAGGAAGGAAGGGAGGGAGGGAAAGAGAGGGAGGGAGGGAGGGAGAGAGAGGGAGGGAGGGAGGGATGGAGGGAGGGAGGGAGGGAGGAAGGAAGGAAGGAAGGAAGGAAGGAAGGAAGGAAGGAAAGAGGGAGGGAGGGAGGAAGAAGAAAGGAAAGAAAAGAAAAGATAAAGAAAAAAGCCCTTACTATATATCTTCTTTTCTCTACCAGCCTAGAAGCTTTGTGTCACATTTTACTTTCTGTAGTTGGTATTATTAAAACATAGGTATAAAAAAATCATCTACCAACACCACCTTCTCCTCCATGCCAGCATATTCTTCTCTGTTGGGATTCTCACTCAGGTATTTATACAAGAAAACAGTAGCCATTTCTGGGGTGTGATGTTGCTTACTTAGGTATGAAATGAGGGAAAGGAGGATGTGTCCTCACCTAGCGAGGATGGTGTCATGTTACATTGCGGGGGGGGGGGGGGGCGGGGGGGTGGGGAGGGGGCAGGGGTTGTCATAAAATGACTTCCCGCACCACAGGGACTGTTTTCAGCCTGGTCCCAAAGTTCAAGTTACTCTTCCCAACAAAAGAAAAAAACTTAAGGACACAGTTCCCATCTCTGCTAAGTGAGTTGGTCAAAGATGCCATTGAGCAAGAGACCCAGATACCAGCACATCAGGGACCACACCATTGCTGGGGTGATAAATAACAGCAGTGGGTATTTTTACAGAATGCTGAATGGAGAATAAACCACTTGGAAAGCAATTGACAAAAACTCTCTGTTTAGGGTAAACTTCGAGATTTTTAGCATAAGGTCCGACTAAAACTTCTGAATTTTCTAAAGCTTAAATATAGTTCTTTATATGTCTCTGCATATGTACATTCGTCAGTGTCAATACAGAATGACATAAGGTGAGTCTGGTGCAGGACTTACCAAACAGAATCAGTAGAAAATGAATCATATAAGATGAAATAAGAGAAGTCCCCAGCCCTACTTGGCTAAGGATGCAAGCAATTTCTATTGAGGAAGAATTGAAAGTTTAGAAGTTTATATCAGAACTTCATTGTGTATTACATCTGGTTCACAGCATAACTGGACTTCAGTTAACTGAAGTGAACTATTCACTTCATTCACTTCATAACTGGTGAACTATTATTCTCATTCCATAAGTTGAGTCTGTTTCAAGTAAGCTTATTGGAAACCTTCTATGGACAATTAAGTGTGCTAGGTAGGCCCTGGAGATACGAAAAGTCTGAGTTCAATCATTTTCAAAATCCTTTTGTCTTTTTGCAATTTCTAGTTAAATCCTCCTCGAAATATTGCCGTAACAAGCCAGGTAGAGCCCAAAGGGCCAGTCATAACCCCAGTGGTCGGAGAGGGTGTACAAAACAGGTCATCATCCCAACTGAAGTCTTCTGCCTTAAAGATTTATCCAACTGGGGCTGCTACCTGTCAAAAATGCATTTGCTTTTTTCCTGACTGAATATTTCCATGAACTACTTTTCTGGCTGTTTTTGGCAACCATACAATCCACTAAAATGGAATTTTAAAAGTTCAAGGAACTTTTGAAATCAGATACCTAAAGTGCAGTTTGGACCTTCTGAAATTCTAAGGTGGATACTTTTGAATTGTACTCATTAATGCATGCTCCTCTACTAAAAGTGGAGCAGCCGTGGTTGAACTAATGTTTAAGTGATCTAACGACCCAGAAATCTGGGATTTCTAACACCTTGCTTTCATCTCTGGGCAAAACGATGAGCATTCATTAAAATAAAAATCAAACTTAAATAGCTTGGACTATTCCAAGCTGTGAACGTCAACCATATGTGCAAACCCTGGGCAAGTTCTGCCTCTGTGGAATTTTGCGAGTGGGGGGAGGAAATAGATGCTGAGATGACTGGACAGATGTTCAAAAAGATCCTGGTGTGGCAAGACAACCTGCATCCATTTCAGCTTCCTTAGAGGCAAACGGAAAGAACGAACAAAAGCCTGGAGGTAAGGCAAAGAAAGCAAATTGCAGCTGGATGATAAAGCAACTTAAAGAGAAGATTCTATTAATAGTAAAACACATTTTTTTCTTAGGAACAAAAACACTCACTAAAATTATGGTGTTGGTACCTAGTAAATGTGTAACCACCACAAAGGGTTTGAACCCAGGACAGTTTCTCAAATCAATGCACTGCGATTGACATAAAAACAAAAGGCTAAGACTCAATCTACATGGATCAGAAGTAACTTTTCCTCCATCTTTGGCCTCCAAGGAAATGTTCTGGATATGTTTCCTTCTGCTTTCAAGTTGACTCACAAGTGCCTACATAGGAATTGATCTATGAAAAGAAGCTGAGGAAGGCTGCATGGAAACCTGAGAAGAAAGTGACAGAAAGTCTTAGAGTCTCTGTTATATGTTACTCTGTAGGGGATCTTGTTCACTGGGTTTTCTTACTCTGGGCATCAGAATCATGACTGTCCAAAACCAGTAGGGTTCACAGTGGGTTCAATACGTTAGAAAAGTGGCTGCCATGACATTTTTTGTAACATCATTAAACAACTCATCTGGGTACCAACTGGATAGAACCATTTCCACTTGTCTTCTTAGAGTCCACACTTCTAGCTCTTCAAAACCAATCAGTGTCTAACTTTTCTGAGTTACATAGTGATAGATATTGACAGATGAGAAGCTGAAGCTGATTTGACTAATCTTCATCACTGCCTGATGAGAACCAGTTAAAAAAAAAAAAAGATGTATTTTACCAAACCTTGTGGTTGTCTCCTTTACACAAGATATTGTGTTCTAGGACCTCCTTTCACTTGACCAAATACCTCTCTTTGCTTTGACTTGATTCTACTTCCAAATATATGTTTTGCCAAAATAAATGCTTGTATTTAGTTATCAACTAAGAAATACAGGCTGGGGCTTCCCTGGTGGCACAGTGGTTGAGAGTCCGCCTGCCGATGCAGGGGACACGGCTTCGTGCTCCGGTCCGGGAAGATCCCACATGCCGCGAAGCGGCTGGGCCCGTGAGCCATGGCCGCTGGGCCTGCGCGTCCGGAGCCTGTGCTCCGGAACAGGAGAGGCCACAACAGTGAGAGGCCCGCGTACCGCAAAAAAAAAAAAAAAAAAGAAATTCAGGCTGAATTCATGAGGTTTTCCTGTTTTCCTGCTTCCCCAGATGGGTGCTTATCTGTTTCTCAATTTCCTAAAGAAGCCATTATAGATTCTTCAATAAGTTAGAGATTCTCTGCTGCTTTTAATTGACCTAAGTGCATTTCACATTAAAAATAAGTAAATAACATGAATACTTATGTTCACACAAAAATCTGCACATGAATATTTATAGACGTTTCATTCATAATTGCCAAAAAACTAGGACTATCCCAAAGGTCCTTCACTTGCTGAGTGGATAAATACTTATATACAATGGGATACTACTCAGCAGGAACTTTTTATCACTAATGAAACTTGTGAAAACATGAATAAGCCTACAATGTACCATGCTTAGTGAAACAAGTCAGACTCAAAAGGCTATGTGCTCCATGATTCAATTTCCATGATATCTGGCAAAATGATCATAGGGACAGAAAACAAATCAATACAAAAGAACACAGGAGAATCTGAAGGATAATAGAACTGTTCTTTGATTGTGCTGATTATACAATTGCATGCAATTGTCAAAGGGTGAGATTTTACCGTATGTAAATTATATGCCTCCCTCAATGTTTGCTGCCCATCAGTGCCTGCTCATAACTTGTCCTCTTAAGATAGAACTTGTATAAGGGCAGGTAGATCTAAACTTAAGAATTGCTCCAGAGACCCCTTCCAAAAGCTGGGGTAAATGGAAGGTATGGTGCCATAAAAAATGTTACAACTGGCGGGGGGGGGGGGTTCTAGGCAGGCCTTCAAACTCTGCCTGCCTACAAAGCACGTCAATAATGGAACTCTTTGCTTCTAGCCAGAGTATGGAAATAAGTGGCCAAGAGGCATATGCACAAGGAAGACGGTCGGTCTGCATCAACTCACTCCTTTCTTGTTGCAGGGCCAGTCCTAGACCAACTTTAGAAATAGATGACATGAGCCTTTGGCCTTCTGCTTTTTCCATAATTCTTTTCCCAATCTCCTTGCTCCTTGTCTTAGGTGACTATTGTCTTCAACAGATAGAAGGACCATGCTCAGTTCTGCCCCTCCCGACCAGCTCCACCCGCTGGGCTTTAGGAGAGAAAACAGTCAAATAAAACTGCTTCACATTAAAGTATAAAGAACCAAAAGAATCTTTTGCTTCTTCCATGGGATTTATAATTAAAAAGAAATGCAGCACTGAGTCAGAAGGCAAACTGGTAAGTTATCTAGTTTAACACAACTTATTTTACATAAATAAATTTTGGCCTAAGATAAAGTTTCTCACCCAAGACAAGAAGCTTTTTAGCCCAAATAAATCACAAATCTATAACACAGTAAAAAAAGAGAAAGCTAGTAAAAGGAGCAAGGTTTTTATGTTCTACGTATGGGAACAAAGTTAATGATTTGAACTTACTTAATTCCTGACGTCGCAAGTTGAATCACCTGTAATTTTTCTATTCTTGTTCTCCATCTTACAATCCCTACATTAACCAGTGGAAAGGTTTACATATGTAAATTCTCAGCACTTACAAATGCATCCATGAGACAAAAATCCAGCTTCTTTCTCTATCTCAAATCAGTAGGAACTTGTAGTAATCTTGTTGCACAATTTTCCCAAACTTCAATCATTAAGGCACTACCTTCACAATTTTTGCCATACCTGAGATCACAGTACTCACATGCCCTTAATATTCTTCTTTAGCTGAAACTGCATTAAAAAGGAAGACTTATATTACTAGTTAAAATGGGGGCTTAGTAATTAATTAAAATAAATATATCATTCTTAAGAAAAATCTCAGAAAGTGAAAAATCAGCCCTGCTTGTAATCAGACAGGGATGTTCCTAATAGCGCAGCGACAATGTTTCTAACAGAACCTATGCAAAGCCACATGGCTGCTGCAAAATGAACAGTTCTTTCTTTTAAATGATCAGGACTTTCTTACAATTAATATTCCCAGTGCCCTCTCATTCCTTCTATCCTCTGGGCAAGTATCACTGAGAATACCGTTTGCCAAACTGAGGGAAGCAGCAATCCAGAGCAAAGTTAACTCCCTCAACCCCTGTATCAGTTTCCTAGAGCTGC
The DNA here is from genome assembly GCF_059928025.1 of Delphinapterus leucas. NCBI lineage: Eukaryota > Metazoa > Chordata > Mammalia > Artiodactyla > Monodontidae > Delphinapterus > Delphinapterus leucas. The sequence continues at coordinate 14,489,200 of NC_143130.1, read as the reverse complement.
TGTAACAAAGTACCACAAACTGGGTAGCTTCAAACAACAGAAATGTATCCTCTCACAGTTCTGGAGGCCACATGGTATCCCTGAGGCCATGCTCTTCCTTGCCTCTTCTAGGTCGGGGTGTCTGCCTGCAATCCTTGGCACTCCTTGCCTTACAGATGCTTCACGCCATTTATATGGCCATCCTCCCCTGAGTGTTTTCACATCATCTTCCCTCTGTGCATGTCTGTCTCTGCACCCAAATTTCTCCTTTTTACAAGGACACCAGTCATACTGGATTGGGATTCACCCTACTGACCTAATTTTAACTTGATTATTTCTGTAAAGACCCTATTTCCAAATAAGGTGACATTCTGAGATACTAGTGGTTAGGATTTCAACATATCTTTTTGGGGGGAAACAATTCAACTCGTAACAACCCCTTCTTAGAACCTTCAGCACGAGCCCAAACTCTATACTAGGTGGGCCCCAACTCTATTACTGGGACAGTCCACGGTTCCTCTGTATCCTCTCCCTTCTGCAGTGAGTTGAATAATTTTTTCCCCCAGAAACAAAGGACTTTATTATTCAGGGTACAGCAAGTAGCATGAGCATCATGTTGGTTCGTGTCATTTCCCCATGTCACCAAAGTCTCTTGGGGGTGACAGAAGAGGGGCTAGTGGATGCCACATACACAGTAGGTTGCAGCGTCTGAGCCTGGGGTACCACAGCTGTAACCTGTAATTCAGCCTGCTTTTCTTACTGGGCGGGGGGGTGGGGTGGGCAGCTCTATATCATCTGTCAAGGCTGCTCGCTGCCAACACAACCTTGAGAAACAGCCCAGGGAAGGATGGATCAGGACCCTCAGTTCTTGGCATACTCAGCAAGACATCACAGGAGCTTAAAGAGACCCTTGAAAATCTGTCTCTGAATAATCTTAACATTGACTTCAGATGTCTTCCTGGTGGTCTTTGACAGCTGGACTTCAAAAGTTCTAATATCACTTTAGATTGTTTTACACACCACCAGGGTATACACACCATGCTTTACTAAGCTCTGCTTTAACAAGCCCAGTCTAAGCGCAGAACTAACCAAATGCCTATGCTAGTGGCATAACACAATGGTTAGAGTGTACAACCAAACCAGAAAGCCACATAACCAGCATTCAGCTGGGAGCACCTCCATCTATTAGCTGTAAGTTACAGATTCTTTCTAAACCCCAGTCATCTTATCTATAAATAAGGGTATTATAATTGCACTTGCCTCATTTGTAATAAAGATTATATGAAGTCATAATGCATACAGGGTGCTCACTCTGCCCAGCCTGGGCACATTCTAATTATTCAATTAACGTTGGCAATAACCATGATGATTGATAGTGGTGTCAGTTACCACACTAAAACTGTCTGGAGAGTAACAGAAATACTAATTTCTGGAACTCCCCAGGATCCATACAATTTCAGAATGATGGTGCTAGATCGGCGCTGAGACACCCTGGTCCAACTTCCTCGTCGGCTGGAGGAAGAAGCTGAGCACTTGATGGACTGGGTATCATAGGAAACCACCTTGAAGTGTCTGCGGTTCTCACTGTCATTAGCACACAAAATCGAAAAGCTTTGCTGAACTCTTAGACACAACCTTATAGAAGTCCCCTTTCCCGAAAACAAAGCACAGGCTATTGAATTCTTTCCTATCTGATTCTAGGTTTCCATCAATCCCTTCAAATGTCAATGTTAAATCCTCAGTAGGAGGATTTAATCACACTGAGGGTGGAAACAAAATGTGGCGACAATCCTAATAAAGTCATTTTTAGAAGTGAATTATATTGAAATGCCACTTATTTTCAATCCCCCACCTGGCCAAGTAAATAAACAAAACTGAGTTTTATAACTAACTTTCTGAATCCTAGAACACAGAATTTTTTCCGGTTGTCTAAATTTAAACACATTCCAAAAATCCAAAGGAAATGGTAGGAATGAACAGCCTTAAAGAAAAGGAGAAAATTAAAAATTATAAAATGCATCTATCTCTTTAAATTGTATTAACTCTATTCTTAAAATAATCTTTTATAAAGCGTAAGGTAATTCTTAGTGTTTTCCTTTATTCCCCTGGCCTCAGGAAGTCAGAATGGAGCCCAGTACTAATTGCAACATGAAGGTTTAGCAACATGATAACCCTGGGTTTCTGGTCTGATTGGTTACACATACCTTTCTTCTCTTCTTTTTACCCTCCTTCTTTCTGATCGCCTTCTTCTCTATGACCTTTGATCTTACACTCTTTCACTTATTCTCACATTAATTGAGAGTCTGCTTAAGGACCAGGTGTTGGCAAAGCGAAATGGAAAGCTGTTATCGCCTGAATTGTGTCTCCCCAGAAATCACACATGGAAGTCCTAAGCCCCAGTGTCTCAGAATGTGACCCGATTTGGAGACAGAGACTCTAAAGTGGCCGTTAAGGTAAAGTAGGGTCATTCAGCTGGGCCTGATCCAATATGACTGGCGTCCTTATAAGAAGAGATTAGGACACAGAGAAGATGGCTACCGACAAGCCAAGGAGAGAGACCTCAGAAGAAACCAAACCTGCCAACACCTTGATCTCAAACTCCTAGCCACCAGGACTGTGAGGAAAATAAATTTCTGTGTTTCAGCCACCCAGTCTGTGGTATTTCGTTATGGCAGTTGTAACAGACTAATACAAAGGCACAATTCCTACATCAGAGAGCTTGCAATTTACAGGCAGGGGTAGGTAAGAAACAGAAAACTACAGTGTGGTAATTGCTGTGACACAAGGAAGCATGAGAAAAAGAACTGATGCCCATATTGAAGGTGGAAGACATCAGAGAAGCCTTCCTGGAGGAGGAGGAAAGGAGCTACCAGGCATTCTAGAACAAAAGAACAGCATGGGCTAAGACAAGGACAGAGTTATAACACACAGAGAGTTTGAGAAAGTGAACACTTCATTATAGCTAATATGTGGGTAGAAGGTGGGAGGGGAAAGTAATGGAAGAGATTGGAGAAGTAGGAAAGGGTCAGATCAGAAGAGGCCTGATTTGCCTTGCTGAGGCCGTTAGCCTGGCTCGAGAGGGCAAAGGAGAACAATGGAGGAATTGAAGCAGGTGAGAGAGTGACAGTCAAAGATCACTACAGAAGGATTGTAGAGAACGGACTGAGGTGATCTGGAAGACAAAACAACCTGCTAAGGGGCTGTTAAACCAATCTAGGGTTTAACATTTACTTCTCATAGTTCTGGGAAGTCCAAGATCAAGGCGCCGGCAGATTCAGTGTGTGGCAAGACACTTCCTAGACGGCAGTCTTCTGGTTGTACACTCACGTGGCAGCAGGAATGTGCTCGTTCTGTGGGATTTCTGAGGACCCCACTCTCATGACCTAATCACCTCCCAAAGGCTCCACCTCCAAATAACATCACTTTGAGGATTAGAATTTCAACATACGAATTCTGAGGGCACACAAACATTCAGACCATAGCAGCCACGTTGTATGATTACAGTTTTATGAACTTTCCAAAACAGGCAGAGACAGAAAGTAGATTAGTGGTTGACAAGGATCTGGAGAGAAGGGGTTGAGGAATGATTGTTAATGGGTCTAGGGTTTATTTTGGGGGTGATGAAAATGTTCTGAAATTAGTGGTAATGGTTATACAATCTTGTAAATCTACTAAAAACCACTGAATTATATACTTTTAAAGTGTACCATTTGTGTTTGTGAATTTATATACAATTTATAATGTGTGAATTACACTTCAATTAAAAAATAAAAACTTTGGACACAGAAAAAAAATTATCCATCATAACATATAAGTGATTGTTGAAGTCGTAGGCGTGAATGAGTTTTCCCAGGAGGAGCAGGGGAAGAAAAAGTCATAAATCGTGCTGTTACTGTAAAACCTGTAAGTCCTTTTTGAAAATGGCCCAACAAACAAATAAATAAGCATGAGGCTTTCCTTATCTTTTGGAGAAGCTGAAAAATATCTGTGAATCCTTCATAATTTATTATAACAACTTAGGATAAAATGTGACAGCAGCACACAAAGCCAAGGCTTGTGGTGTCCACCCCCTGCCTGGCCATGAGCTTTGCCCCGATACTCACTGATATATGCTGTCCAAGTCATGGCAAATGTCCATCGCTCAATGACCAATTTGAAATGAGGCTATATTCTAACTTTAATATAATAGTTTATTCATTTAGCTATTGGTCAGTATCCCCACTAGGGGCTGTTAGCCCTTCAAAACAGTGCTTGTTGAGTATTCTTTGTTGCTTCGAGTTAGCTTCTAGATAAATGTTAGCTGTGTAAGGAAAGATGGTGGATGAAGGTTAATTGCACAAATGTGTAACCTGTGGAGGTAAATTTCTTAATGTCTTTAAGGCTGTAATCCTATTTAGTGAATGCTTGTTAAGTGCAATATGTTTTAAAGCCATGGATTTTGCTTACCTTCCACCCATGATATTTGGCAGTGTCTGGAGACACTTTGGATTGTCAAGTCTTGGAGAGAGGTGAAGGTGGGAGTTCCTATTCCATTTAGTGCTACAGGCTAGAGATGCTGCTGACTATCCCATAATGCACAGGACAGCCCTGACAACAAAAATTATCCAGCCCAATATGTCAGTAATGCCCAGGTTCAGACACTCTGCCTTAAAGTAACGTTGATATATAACGGCCATGATGTTAACAGCAGACCACCCATGTTCCAGGATCATATATATGAGTCAATCTGGCGTAATGATTTGTTGCAACGAGGTCAGATTGGGGCAGGACTTACACAAACTCTTACCAATTTTTTTGCAACTTCTGCATTAAAAAGCCATGGCATTCGTTTTAAATAGCCCACCTGGCATTCCGTAACACATGCAGTACATCGTTTGTGTTTTTTTCTCTTTGCTCTTGTCCTCACATTATCTCCACCCATATCACAGACGGCAAACCAGTGGGGAACTATAACAAACAAGACAGCATTACCTTCTCACAGATCTACAGAGATCCTCAAGTTGGGCAGACCAATTTGCACTGAGCAAACAGAAAGAAGGTTGATTTTTTTTCTCTATTCATCTAAACTAGCGAATGAAGAAGCTGGTAAAACAGATTTATGGCCTGGTCAAAGTCTGGCACCTCAAAGTTTCACCTCATTATGTGGGCTTAATATAAACATGAAATCAATTTAATTAATCTTGACCATGAGAGCTATAAAATTTCTTCCCAGCAGGATTTCCCATAAACCCTGGGGGATATGCAAGACTAATTTAACCACTTACCTACCTTCCTCCTGGACGAGAACCCTGTGACTTTCTAGCCATTTCCTCCTTTCTAATAACTAAGAGGAGAATGAGAACTGCAGGTAATGAGTGAGTATAAAGGGACAGACAACAGAAGGGTGCCCTGTTTTATGTCTGACAAAGATAATATCATTCAAAGTTTCAGCTCCTTGGGAATGGAGAGGTCTGTCTGCTTTCCAGCCTCGGGGCCCAGGAGGACTCGAAAATATCTCTCCTCCAATTTTCTGTCAACTGAAATAAGCCCAAGTGTGAATGTTGACAGTTTGGAGAATGAAGACAGCCTTTTTCCGTGAAGGAACCCCTTTCCTGAGCCTCCCTTCCCCTCTGGAAGCCATTTGGCTGGAGTCTGCTAGCCTTCAGGAGAGAGAGATAGGATTATCTGGGTTTCAGATTATTTCCAAAGAAGAAAGAAGGGTTTAATGGGTTTTAGGCCCAAATTTTTAATCAGTTTTTTATTTCTGATTTATCATTGCCCAGGTGACCACTGACAACTGGACGCATTGTTTTATGAATATGAACATGAATAATAGAACAAAGAATTGATGACTCAACTCACAAGTGACCATCACAACTGCCCAAAACTGGAAGCCAACTGTTCACACACAGAGAAAAAAGTTACTTGATAAGTGAGCTTAAAGGTAAATCCAAAATGCCCACATCAGTCTATTAAAATGAAACAAATGGATAAGCATTCTTTAGGTGAGAAAAAATTATAAAATTTCATTCATTAATCTTTAATTAATCAAAAACAATCCTAGAAAATCTGCTGTCTGCAAAATATTCTGGTAAACTTTCTGGTGAACACAAAGATGAAACAAAGGTAGGCTCTGTCCATGAGGAAGATATGGTCTAGTTTGGAAACTATACTTATAAATATGTAATTATAATGTAAGGTAGAGAAAGGTAATAAGTGAAATAAAATCCTTCAACTACTCTCATAACTTGCAGAACGAAGAACAAACGCCACAGCTCATCAAACAAAACCCTTTATGATTTCACTTCTGGCTACACTTCCTGCTTCGTTTCCTGACATTTCTCTATATGCTCTGGTTACTTCCACCAAAATGAACTGCTAGCACCAGGCCTTCGCACATGCCTTTTCCCTTTAGCTGGAATATACTTCCCACCTCCCTTTTCATCTAATCAACACTTTGCCTTCAAAATTCAACTCAAGCATCAGTCTTGTAGAAAATCTTTCATGAAGACTCTTCTACGCTACCCTTAAGGTCTAGGCTTCCCTCACTGTACTGGTCCCTGCTACTGTACCTGTCATGCCACACAGTAAACACTATTTTATTTCTCTTTCCAGCTAAGTCCTGAAGAGCCTAATACAGACCCTGAGCAGTAAAAGAACTTAGAAGATAAGGAGGTTAAGAGAGATTTCATATATCACATAAGTTGTACCTAAAAGAAAGTAGGGTTCGGATAGTCACAGGTCAGAAAAGGGTATTACACCCAGAATGATGGAATGTGGATAACAGCAAACTTGTGTACGAGACACATGCAAGTGTAGAGGCCATCCTGCCTTTACAGGACCTTTATTAGGTGCAAAGAGTATACAAGTTGCTTTATTAATTTATCTTGCTTAATCTTTACAGTAGCAAATAGCATACACTATGTCTAGGGCATAACACTCACCCATTGGAATAATGGGAATATAGGTGGGAAAGGTAAATCAGGGCCATACTCTGAAAGAGGGGCTCGGACTAGGGACATTACCAACTCCTGGGGAGCAGGTGGACCTGTCTGTTTGTCAGAGTAACAGGAAGACCATGCATGCTGGACATCCTGCGATATATAGGGCAACCCCTCACAACGAAGGATTGTCTTGTTGAAATGTCATTATGGACCAACGGAACATGCTCAGAGATCTTAAAAGCCAGGCTAAGGAGTTGGAACATTATTTAGTAGCAAATGGGGAGTGGTTGAAGGCCTTATAGTGTCACAGGAATTGTGAGAATAAGACTTTTACCACTTGTATTTCCCCATGAAGCTCTGGTCACATCCCAGGGGGAATCCAAGGAGGAATGGCCGTGAAACCAGAACTACACACTTCTTCTTCTCAAGTGTAGGTGGAGATCAAAGCATCCTAGCCAAGAATTCATTTGGAAATTTGCACCATGCTATTCATCCTGCCCCAGACGTGCTGTATGAACAAACTGAAGCCCCACAGGAATAGTTCTTGAGCCTCCTCTAGCCTTTTCAGAAAGGTTAAGCTTGGTGTTGAAAAAAAAGTTTTTCTTTCACTCTGAGTTGAGATTGAACTGGAAAGATTTTTACTGCTTTTGGAAAAGACTTCAAATGAGCAACTTTTCAAAAACAATGCATCATTAAACAGATGTTAGAAGTCAAACCCTGATCCAGAGGTGTCACAACAATGATGGTTTAATTTTATCATTGGTCTCGAGTGGCCCTGCTGGGAGGTATAGTCATTAGCCTTTAAGTACAAAACAAAAGAACATCCCAGGCCTCTCATATAAGAAAAGCACGGCCTGAGTGGTGTTTCTGAAGTAATTATAGACTGCATTTTGGTAGGAGGTGTAGTCCTGAATGCTTCAGGTCTGGACACTTAAGAGTGGAAACTTCAAAAGTAATGGCTGCGCTCTTCTAACTTATGACTCAGAAAATGCGGCAGAACGTGGGGATCAGGAGGATAATTTAGTAATTTGACCATTTTGGTGGACAAATTCATACCTCTGTGTGGCCCTGATGGCCCATTTACAAAGATGCTGTCAGCTAGTATAAACCTCACACATCTGCACTCTAAAGATACAAAATATCCCACCTGGGGGAAAGCAAATTGATGCACTACATTCCAGAACTTCACACCACAGACTAGATTTTGCATTTTACGTTTGCCTAAATGATGAGGTTCTGTCTGTTTTCATCTCTTTTCCTTGGTTCTTTGCATCACCTGCTGCTACATATTTATTTATCTGGGTTTACAGAAGCACTCTGATATAAAAATTGTAAATGTCCTTCTATCCCCACCTGAATCCGGGTAACAACAGCTGGCTCAACCAGCTGCAAAATATCATGTGCTAATGACTGGAGTGAGGGTGCGCAGGGAAAGGATTACAGATGTGAATTGCTGTAGTTAAGAAGTCAGAGCTCCTGTTTTATGCATTTTTTTAAAGGCCTCTATCTCTTATGTGCAGATGCTAATGAGGCCGAATTTGTGGGATTCTCAGCATGATGCTCTAAGGAGTCCTTTCTTCATTCAGAAGTCCAGAATCAGAGAGTGGCGAGGAGAAGAGAGAAGGGAGATTGAGTTTGATTGGATTACTTAGTTACTGATACATTAAGGTTGCCAGAAAAATACATTCACATTTGAATTTCAGATACACAAAGAATACTGTTTTAGTATAAAGTATAATCCATGCAATATTTGTCCAAGTATTGCATGGAACGTACTTACACTCAAAAACTACCCTTGGGGCTTCCCTGGTGGCACAGTGGTTGAGAATCTGCCTGCTAATGCAGCGGACACAGGTTCGAGCCCTGGTCTGGGAGGATCCCACATGCCGCGGAGCAACTAGGCCCGTGAGCCACAACTACTGAGCCTGCGCATCTGGAGCCTGTGCTCCGCAACAAGAGAGGCCGTGATGGTGAGAGGCCCGCGCACCGCAATGAAGAGTGGCCCCTGCTTGCCACAACTACAGAAAGTCCTCGCATAGAAACGAAGACCCAACACAGCAAAAATAAATAAATTAATTAATAAACTCCTACCCCCAACATCTTCTTAAAAAAACAAAAAACTACCGTTGTATATCTGAAATTCAAGTTTAACTGGGTGCCCTGTGTCTTGGTGAAATCTGGCAACCCTAATTAAGATGGAAAATTGATGAGCAGAGACGTCCATTCACTTCCCAAATTTCAATGTGTTGAAAGGTAGCAGTGATGCCATTCTTAACGACCACAAAGGCATAATGTTTTAAAATTTGTGTTTAGCTTTGAGGTAAGCTGGAGTGTTATATGTAAATATGGGTCCACTCTGATGTTCTAAACGTTACCAGTACTTCTGCAGCCTCTGTTCCCTCCCCCGGCCAAATCATCCCAGCAACACATACAGGCTTCTTCTCAAACTAACGGAAAGCAGAAATCAAAGCAGGAAGGTACATGTTTGCCAGTCTTGCCAGAATTTACAACTGAGTTAAGTTTTTATGTTTCAAATAGGAGTTTTTCCTTATTAAAGTCTGTACTCAAGGTCTTAGAAAAGTAGATAGTCGATAGTTTGCCTTCAACCAGGACACAGTGCAAAAATCATTGGTATAAATTTGGAAGAAAAAAATAAAAAATGATATGCTATGGGTACATCAAAATGTCAATATATTGTGAAAATGAAGTGTTAGCTTTGGTCTCCAGTGGTAAACCAAGTAGCTGTGTGCTGCTCAAAAGTTTATAGGTAAAAATTCCATCACCTACCAGAAACCCGATGTGTCTCCTATCTCATCATGTACTAGCTGGGTCACGAAGAGAAGCACAAGACGGTATGTGGGAAAATCAGGAAGTGTAGGGAAGCAAGATTTGCCACCCCAAAATGTCTCTTTGGCATGTGGGTTATTTCAAGCTGAAAATAATCAAGGCCCAAAAGACTCAGGAAGAAACTCTGACCTTCCTCATAACTGCCTAAAAGAATTTAGATAGACAGCCTGTACCAAGAATGGAGCTATCACCAGATATATCTGCAAAGAATATGGTACTTGGTGAGGTAGGGGAAACTTGGCAGGGCCTAGAGGTCAGGGTCCTCTCTGTGTCCCCTTGTCACTACAGGACCCAGCAAACATTTGTTTACCAAACATTTGCTTTTCCATCTCCATTTCCTTCCTCTCCCTTGAAGTCTCAAACCATACCCCCGACATTCTCTTTTGTCTTTAATTGAAGATGTTATTTAAGGTGAGGGCTTCAGCCATTTTGGCGAGTTACTCAGTCTTCCTGGATCTCTCCCATGTGTACATGTCATTCTGCTTTTGTTTGATTTTCTCCTTTTCATCTGTCTCATGTCAATTTAATTCTTAGACCACTCAGAAGAACCTAGAAGGGTAGAGGAACATTTCTTCCTCCCCAACACAAGCACTGTTGTTAAAGCTCCCCTGAAAATCCTAAAGATGGACCGGAAATATCGAGACAACACTATCTTCCCGAAACAAAGGTCAGTGACACAAAGGGAAACTGTACTGTAACAAATTCTGCCTCTCAAGGTGGAGAAAACTTAAGCATGTGAAATGCAAAATGACATAAATTGTTGACATTTCTGTGGTGCTGCCTGACGTACAGCCCAGCCAAGTAAACACAAGGCAGTGTAAACAGTGTTTACCAACCATGTCTCCTCAAGATGCTGTGGAAACAAGTTACAGCTGTGGCTTTGGAGGGACCCAGACTGCAGCCTGGAGATTTCAAAGCCAAGTTATTTGATGTACAAATCTGGATTCAAAGAGCTTTTGCGAAGTGGGAGAAGGTGCCAGGGAAGCACCTTCTGGAAACAACTGAAGACCAGACATGAACTTATAGATTGAGAGATATGACCTGAGGAGACTAATAAACTAAAAAGATTTAGGAACAAGAACATGATCCCAGAACCTTGACTGTCACATTATTTGGCAGAGATGTGACTGCAAAAACACTATCATTTCAAAACGCACAAAAACAGAGTGGGTGTGAAAGTCATATTATAATTTCGCAAATACAGACCTTAGTTCAATCCAATTTAATCTAGCAAGCATTAGTAAGGCCCAGATGAGTGAGTTAGTATAGCAATTACCACAGATTCTTAGCTGAGCTGTAGCACAAAATACGAGGGATTCCTCCCCTTTTTACCTCTTTCCTTCTGAAAAAAAAGGATTGCCATCTTTGGGCTTTAAACATAAATTTGAAATGGATTGAAGAAGAATCCAGTCAGAAAGGGTCAACTTATGAATTAGATTTAGAAAAGTTTGCTAATCTTAGCTTTGATCTGGGAAAGTAAGGATAAATCCACCCTCAAGATTAAACCTCAGGATTTATCAGCAGGAGAATTTTGCTGACCTTCAATGCCCTCCTGGTATAGGAGGCTAAATGAAAAGTCTAAGTGATCTAAAACTGTGACTCTCGTAATTTAAAAAAAAAATTCTTTAAGTAGAATCCACAAATATATAAGAAATTATTGCAACTTATAAATATTGGTATATTGAGACTGTGATAAGGTTCTGCTACCAAGAATAGCTCCCAAGTAGTCTAACGTAAGACAGCATATAGAATATATAGGCTCCTTTGTATCCAAACAGTAAGATTTCCTGGTTAAAGGTAAGACTTTTATCTGGGAGAATCATTCATTAATTTATGTGCACGAACACCGCAGTGCCTGATTGACAAGTAATGAAATAAGGTTTTCAGAGGGAAATAAACACCAAGCAGGGTGGATGGACCAGATGAGGCATTGAGGCAGCAAGAAAAGCAAGAAGAGAGAGCTTGGAGGTAAGAGGAAAGATGTTTAACAGCAGAATGGAAAAGCCTCAAAGAGCTAACTTTCTGCCAAATGGATCCTAGGCACATCAGAGACCAGAGGCATGCTTCTCAAAGCTCAGCTAGCGTACGATGATATATCCCCACCTGCGAGTCTAGGAAACAAAACTGAGCGACTCCACACGCAACGAAAGTAAGAGGCGGCAACCAAACGAGAATAGAGCGGGTAGTAAAATATAATGGTGATTTGGGGGAGAAAAGCTACAATTCGGTATGGCTGTGCCATTTGTGAGTAATGTGATTCTCTGACACATGAGGCAATAAGACCTTCACAATTTCCAGCATTTTCCTTCTCCCAGGATGTTGCTGCATTGGATATAGAGACCCTTCAAGCCATCCTTATTTACCACTTTAATAAATATTCATGAAGCCCTTTACTGTAATCCTTTCAGGCTCCCACACTGCAGGGGTGCTACCATTAAGCTATCCCACAAACCCCCTTCCAAATAAAATGCTGTAATGTACATCCGTTTATACCCCGTATGTTTTGCAGTTGAATTTTCATACCTGGAATGTTTACAGCTTGGCTCTAAAAGGAAATGCCACCTGCACTTGAGATCAGGATTCAGTACTGAATGCTAAATCAGAAAACTTATCTGAGGCACTAAGCCTCAGAGAATCTACTACTGTTCATTCTTCCTTCTGTAGCCTGTTGTCTAGAACAGAGAACTGCCTTACCGATTTTTCTCCTGGTAGCTACAAAAATGAACTTTTAATCAAACACAGGTTTTCATAGTCATTTAAATTAAATTTACCAAGCCACGGAATGATAGACTTATGTCTGTAAGGGGTAACATGTTTGCAGGAACTTGATACCCTAAGGAATTTTGCCTCCGTCAACAAGATTTTCGACAGCAAGTTGTGTGCGACTGCCAAGTGCTCTAAATCGACAGTTCAGCTGCTTGCCTTTCTCTTTTTGCTGCTTTCTGAATCACTGTTCCCAGCCCTGGGTACTTTTTCTGATGTCTAGTTTTTCATTCACATTAGAATGGTTTTGTTTTGTTGATTTGTTTGTGGTAGGGAGCCTCTCTCCCTCTCTTTCTTTTTAGAATTGCTCTCAGGCACTACATTGACTCTTCTCCGAGTTTATTGATTTGGGTGTGTATTCACGATTTCCCGTTGTATCTGGCACCTTAGGACATAAATAGAATTTTCTCTCTCTTGCAGTTTACATTTTGCCTGCCCTTGCTTCAGCTAACACCAGGTCAGCTTCAGGACTACAGAGAGTGAAGGACAAGTAAATGATTTCCACTCAAACTGCGTGACTTTAATGTGGGACCCTTTACTTCATTTTTATTCCATTTTTCTGCTTCAGTTGTCAAAGCTTTCTGGGTAGTTCAGCAAAGATGCACTAGTTGCCATTGTTACTTAACTTAATTCTTACCTTGTGAAGACTTCCCCCACCCCCCCCAAAAGCAAAATCAGCCAATCAAAATAAAATTCTTACTTCTCAGCAAGGACATGAGTGAAATCAGACAAGGATGGCTTCCCTTCCTGTTGCTTCCTTTTGATTTTTTTTTGCAGCATCTTTTCACTTTCCACCATGTAGTGGCTTCTTGTTCTCCCTATTCTCTCTCCAATTCCAGCCACCTCAACCTCCAGCTGTCCACTTGGAAAGGTTCAGATAGATGACTATCTCATTACTCTGAGGATTTAATAGAAAATAACTCATAATCCAAAAGAATGAGTCTCTAATGGAAGAATTTCATTCCTGACAAATAGAAAGAAAAGAGATTTGAGGACAGAGGGAAGTTTTCTGATGGTTTTCAAATTGTGCCAGATTTAATACTTCCTTGATCTGTACTCTCTTTTGAAAAATGGATTTGAGGTAACTTATAGGAATACACCAAAAATTAACATGATAAAATTAGGGGTGAGTGTACAAAAAATAAAAGAGGGTAAGATAAGTCGGGGTTAATGTTACCACACAAAATACACATGCAACAACAACATGAACGATTGCTAGAACTGGCCTATTGCTAGAAAGCTTATCAATGGTTACATGAGAACAGGGGTTGGGGGTGTGGGAAGGACTCTGAAGGAGCATGAGAAAACTTGGGGGGATTATGGGTATGTTCCTTATCTTGATTGTGGTGATGGCTTCACGGGTATATGCCAAAATGTGCCAAATCATCCACTTTAAATATATGTATCTCACTGTATGTCAGTTATACTTCAATAAAGCTGTTTAAAAATAAACACAGAACAAAACCTGTCAAATGCCTCTCTTCTGTGCACATTTCTCTCTCTGGCTCCACCACTGGCCCTAAGCTCTAGCAGGGAAGGAGGACGTGGGTTTAGCTCTGCCCCTCGCAGGGCATGGTCTGGTCCACTGATGCCGCTCGGTAAGTGTCTGGTGAATCGTATTGTGATGTCTGATAGTAACGGCTACCATTTCTGGTGTCTATTATCTGCCAGCAGTTTTCACTGGTTAACTCTTTAATCCTCCCCCAAAGTTCTCTAAGTTGAGTCCTGTTATTACTCCACTTTGCTCTTGAAGAAACCCAGACACCCACTCCAGGGGCCTTGCTCTCTTTAATATGAACCAGAGACTGCCTTTATGCATTACACTCAAAATAAATGAGAATCTTCAGAAAACTTAAGCCAAGACCTTAGCGCCTGTGGTGTGGGGATGCCAGAGAGTTTAGGAACTAAGATAACGAACCCAAAAGACCAAAGGAATAGGACTAAACTTGGCATCAGAAAATTTGGTGTTGAGCCCCAACAGGGCCACCTCAGAGTTACTGCAAGGATCACATGAGAAAATGACTAGAGAATTATCATGTCAATTGAACAGCATCATGATCAAACTCCAGGATACATCCATTTGGATGATAAGAATTCTAATTAGGTGAGAAGGTTCATGTAATACCTAGTTCTCCCTGCAGTGCACTTCCCCTCCATTACAAAGATAAATTTAGATCTCACATGCCAAGCAGCTGGCAGAGCAAAACAAGAGCCGCCTTTTGTCACTGTCACAGTCATACTGTTGCCACATGTAGCATATGGTTCTTTCAGGATCCTCATGGTTTGCTCATTCTATAGTCCTGAGGATCTCATGGAATGAATATTTTGCTTTCATCGATCTCTTTGGTCTCTACTATTCTGTTTGGTTCTTTTATTAAATGCTTAATTACAAAGACATTGCGTATCATGTTTGTACATTTCGTGAGCTTTGTCCTAAGCAGCCTAATTGCTACATACCATTTATTACATAAGTCACCTACACAAGAGCTAGCCCAGAAGATGCCATAGTACAGAATTATCACAGGAAGTTCATTGCCTGCTATGCCACAATTGCTAATGTTAACTGTTCATATTATCGGGTCTGTTTAATAGAATTCAGTGTTGTGTTAGCATAAATGGGTATTAAGTTGGAGGTCCAAGAATGCTTTAGAAGTTTTTCCATTGAAATTAATCATAATTATATACTTGACTTAGAGAATTTACTTTTAGAGGGGTTTTGGGGGGAACAAATTAACCCTTGAATAGTGAGGGAAAGGCTATAAATAATATAAGGAATTAATATAATGGCCTTTATATTTTAAGCCCACAACATCCCATTTTTGGGCACTGTTTCCCAAATTGAATTCAAAGAAACAATATGGGGCCATTGTTCGGATGGAAAACACTGGTTGAAATTAAGTCAAGTAAGGCTATTTTGTAGGATTGCTCAAAAGATATAATACCCAAGAAGAGAACATAGAACAGAGTATTTCCCCAAAATATATATATCTTACACTAATGTTTCCTGGTTAGAAATGAATGTTCAAGTAATTTGAAATTTAGTTGGTTGAAAGCGGGAGACATTTAAGGATATAATCAGTATGCAGTGAAAAAAATATTCTTTTGAATCAGAAGACCTGAGTTCAAATGCTGACTCAAAAGCTTTTTAGGCAAGTGATCTAACATCTCTAATTCTTAGTCTCTTCATCGGTAAATCAACGCAATAAAAATATCTATTCCACTGGTGTGTGTAATTGAAAGCAAAATGCTATGCAAATGAGAGTTAGTTTGGGGAAGCATTCAGATTTTTCTAGTTCTCCTTCAACTACTCAATTCAGGGTGAGTAAACGATTCACTAAATTCCGCAATGTATTTTAGACTTCTAAGTCCTTGGACTAATTTAAAAGGTATTTGCCATAGGTAAAATAAAAAGGAAGAAGGGGAAATATCCTCACCTTGGGAGGTCTCTACTCAAAGATAGGGTTGACTTAGGCAAAAGTTCCAGGAACCTCAGGCATCACTCCATAAATTGCCCTTCGCTTTAACTTTCATTCTCTTAGAAATCTTCTCTTTCTTTAAAGAGTTTTATACTCCCGTATAATTCATACTACAGTGTTAGTGACAGATATAGGCATATTTGATTTTTAAATGGTTTAAGGAAAGACACATAGGGAATGCTGGAAATATTTTTTATTCCAATATTTCTTCTTCTTTAAGGCTGAATAGTATTCTGTTGTAGGTATATACCACGTATTAATATCTATTCATCTGGCAGTGGACATTTAGACTGTTTCCACATCTCAGCTACTGTAAAAATTGAGATTTCAATTCTTTGGGATATATACCAAGAAGGTGGGATCATATGGTGTTCTATTTGCTGGACATGGTATCCATTTCTTCTAGGTTATTTAGTTTGTTGGCATATAATCGTTCATAGTAGTCTATTTTAATCCTTTCCTTTTCTGTGTTATTAGTTGTAATTTCTCCTCTTTCATTTGATTTTATTTATTTGAGTCTTCTTTTTCTCTTAGTCTAGCTAAGGGTTTGTCAATTTTTTTATTTCAAAAAAACAAGTCTTAGTTTTGTTAATTTTTTTCTATTTTCTATCTCCTTTATTGTTGCTTTAATCTTTGCAATTTCCTTTCTTCTGCTAACTTTGGCCTTGGTTTATTCCTCTTTTTCTAGCTCCTTAAGGTGTAATATTAGATTATTTATTTGAGATCTTTCTTCTTCTTTTATGTATGTGTTTATTGCTAGGAACTTCCCTCTTACAACTGCTTTTGCTGCACCTCATAGTTTTGGTATGTTGTATTTTTGGTTTTGTTTGTCTTGTGGTGTTTTTCTAACTTCCTTTTTCACTTCTTCTTTGACCCAATGGAAGCTAAAGAGTATGCTGCTTAATTTCCACATTTTTGTGAAATTTCCAGTTTTTCTTTTGCTCTTGATCTTTAGTTTCATCTCACCGTGGTCAGAAAAGATACTTGGAATAATTTCAGTCTTCTTAAATTTGCTGAGACTTGATTTATGACCTAATATGTGATTTATCCTTGAGAAAGATCTATGTGGCTTGAGAAGAATTTGCATTTTCCTGTCCTTGGGTTCAATGTTTTGTATATGTCTGTTAGGTCCATTTGATGACAGTGTTTTTCGAGTCTTATGTTTCCTTATTGATCATCTGTGTGAATGTTCTCTGTTGTTGAAAGTGGAGTGCTGAAATCTCCTACAATTATCTACTTCTCCCTTCAGTTCTGTCAATGCTTTTTTATTCAGGTGCTCTGATGTTGTGTGCATATATATTTGTAATTGTCACATCTTCCTGGTAGATTGACCCTATTTATCATTATGTAATATCCTTTTCTGTCTCTTGTGATAGTTTTGGAAAGTCTATGTTGTGTAAATATAGCCATCCTGCTCTCTTTGGTTGCCGTTTGCGTGGGATATCTTTTTCTATCCCTTCACTTTTAATCTATGTATGTTCTTAAATCTGAAGTGAGTTTCTTATAGGCAGTATATAGATGGATCTTTTTTTAAAATCCATTCAGCCACTCGTGTCTTTTGATTGGGGAATTTAATCCACTTATATTTAAACTAATTATTTGTAGAGAAGGATTTACTGTTGCCATTTTCTTGTTTTCTGTTAGTTTCTGTTTGTCTGTCTTTCCTGCTCTTACTATCTACCTTTGTATTTTATTGATTTTTTTGGTATTGGTATGATTTGATTCCTTTCTGCTTTTCTCTTGCGTGCATTCTATAGGTGTTTTGATCTAATCTGCTATTGAATCCCTCTAGTGAATTTTTCAGTACAGTCATTGCATTCTTCAGCTTCCTAATTTGTCTGATATATTTTAAAAATATTTTCTATCTTTGTTGAAATTCTTTTTTCACGAGTTGTTCTCTTGACTTCACTAAGCATCTTTATGACAGCTATTTTGAATTCTTTTTCAAGTAAATCATATAACTATGCTTCATTTGGGTCAGCCTGGAAACTCATCTTGTTCCTTTGGAACATCTTCCCCTAATGCTACATTGTTGTTGACTCTTTGTGTTTGTGTTTTCACACATTAGATAAAGCAGGCACCTCTGCTTGTCCTCACTGACTGGCCTCACACAGGAGATGCCCCCACCAACGTGGGGACCTCTACCAACTCTTTCCGTCCCCAGGGAGAAGCCAGCAGCTGTGGTCTCTGTCAGATGGCTTTGTGGTAAAACTAAAGGTGAAGCTGAAGAATGCAATAACTGTACTGAAAAATTCACTAGAGGGATTCAGTAGCAGATTAGATCAAAATACCTGTATAGGATGGGGAACTATACCATCTGCTATTCCAAGCTGCCATCTCCAGTCTCCCCCAGGCTGCTAGACTACAGGGGACCCAACCTAGTTCCTACTCTGTAAGGACAGAATTCAGTCCTATAGGGAGCCCTCTCAGAAAAGTTGCGTGCTGGATGTGTGAACCAACCCATTCCCGCCACTAGGAGAAGCTGAGAGCTAGGGAGGCTCTTTCTGATCCTATGGTGCTGCAGTAGGGGAGGGGACTCTGGTATGCTAATTACAATATCTAGGTCATCTCAGAATCTATTCAATTTGCTACTTTTCTTCGGATTACAAGTCATATGTTCCTGCTTTCGGATTACTTCACGATGTGCGAATATGCTAGACCTTGTGGAGGATACATGGTAGAGAGTGGATTACGTTGCCTTTCTTTAAGTGATATTGCCTTTTATTCTGGCGGGCAGTTAATTACTGGCTGATCTTTTCAATCCTGTCAAGTTTCATTTTCTTCCTTATTAGGACAGGTCTATTTCCGTCTTGTCCTTCATCCTAAGGAATGGCCCCTAGTCCAGACGGTGATCCTTACTCCAAAGGCATGAGCAAAACAGCCACTTGATTTAAATGAAAAGTTGTGCTTCTCCAAGAGACATATAAACAGATCTTCTGCAGTGCCTGTGATAACTTGTTAGTTTAAAATTACTAATTTTTAAAAAGGTGGTGATGTGTCCTTAGAAGACTTGTGTCTCCTGGTCTTCATATGGTCACTGATACCACCACCATCTGCTTCATAGATCAGAAATGTAAGTTACACATCCATCATCAACCTGTCTGAGAAAATTAAATATCAGTATTTAATTTTTCAGTAAACATTTCTTTCTCTCTTTTTTTTTTTTGCGGTACGCGGGCCTCTCACTGTTGCGGCCTCTCCCGTTGCGGAGCACAGGCTCTGGACGCGCAGACCCAGAGGCCATGGCTCACGAGCCCAGCCGCTCCGCGGCATGTGGGATCTTCCCGGACCGGGGCACGAACCCGCGTCCCCTGCATCGGCAGGCGGACTCCCAACCACTGCGCCACCAGGGAAGCCCTATTTCTCTTTTTTAAGTCATTGCTCTGGATAGTTTGTTATAAAAAAACTTTTTAACTGCCAAAAAATAAAAGAAATAAATAGTTGTAGATTAATACTATAAAATGAATGAGTTAATGGAGCAAGAGCATTCAGACCACTCTCTAAATCCTCCGTGGTAGGAATGTTTAGCCTCTAGCTCTCACACAAATTTCATATATATATATATATATATATATATATATATATATATATATATAATTTCCCATTTTCCACTGACTTCACTGACCAGCAGCCTGATGATCTTGTGCATCTTGAAGGTTATGGCAAAGCTATAGGACAACTAGCTGATATACCAAGTGGCAACAGGTAACAGGCATCAGATACTTCCCCTAGCATAATCTGAAACAGGAAGGAGTTGAGTTAGTTACCCTTTGCTATTTGTGTCCAGGAGCACTTGGTTGTATCACTGGATGCCCTAAAAAAATAATGTCCTTTAAAGGATATCATTAGTTATCTTGAGTCTGGAAAGATTCATATTAAAAGAGAGATAGGTCATTGTTAGTGGTCTTTCATATTTAACCATGCTTTAAGGTTTTTAAAGGGAGAACCCTTTACCCATGCCTTTAATATAATGTGGGATGAGACCATAGCAGAAGATAAAAGGATAAAATGAAGGTCTATCAACCTCCACCGTTACTGTAAATGCAACGATTCACAGTAAGATTAATCATAATTAAAAACCATATCAATGCAACTAAATAATTTTTTAAACTGTATTTAAAAGAATTTGGACAAAACTTGGATGGATCCCGGGGCAACTGCTATAATTCAGGATTGATTGTGCCTGGCAAACTAGAATGTGTGATCACCCTGCTAGATAAGCTACTTAAAGAATAGTGAAATTCTTAAAAATGAAGAGGAAGGAGGAGGAGGGTGCAGAGGAGGGGAGACTATGACTATATGAGAAAGAAATTATATATCCAAGGCAACTTGGAAAAATAAGACTGTTTTTTGACACTAAAAGATGCTGTTTCTGTTCTAGTTTAGCCTGAAACCATGTGTTGTTGTTTCTTCCTACCGCTTTCCAAAAATGATTTGTGCTTACTTAACTGCCAAAAGGGATGAACTAAATATTGTATAAAATCCCTCTAGCTTTCACATATTGTGGTCTCTTTCCAGCCTTTTTAAGCCTAACACATTAAAAAATCAGAAACTTGGGCTTTCCTGGTGGCGCAGTGGTTGAGAGTCCGCCTGCCGATGCAGGGGACACGGGTTCGTGCCTCGGTCCGGGAAGATCCCACTCGTGAGCCATGGCCGCTGAGCCTGCGCGTCTGGAGCCTGTGCTCCGCGACGGGAGAGGCCACAACAGTAAGAGGCCCGCGTACCGCAAAAAAAAAAAAAAAAAAATCATAAACTTTTCTGTGTTTTACAACAGGTTCAAAGCTAACTTAATTTTTTCATCATCACTCTATTTTTATGTTAATGGTGCATCTATACAGAAATATTGTATAATTCCAGTGTCATGTAACAATCTTCATTAAGTGACTTAGGTTTTATTTTCAACTGTGAATTTTAAACATCATTACTCCATGTGTGAAGAGAAGTAATATTCCTTTTTTCTTTGCATAATACTTGTCATTCCCAAAGCTATTTCTAATGAAAGCAACTCTCCTGATCCTGAAAAGAAAAACACAGTAGTCACCCTCTTCACCTCTTCCTCTTTTACTTTCAGCTTACTCAGCGTTTACAACTTACACTAATTAATTTGTGTGTCCCTCATTAAACGTGCACTGATTGGAGGCGGCAGTTATGGGCTGAAAAGCTCATCAAGCAATTTCATCTTCTTTCAGTATAGTGAATCCACCAGGAGCATCAGCCATTTCCTGATCTGTGGACTTCCAAGTTGACAACTACCACCCTTGGTTCTACATTGGGGACTGGTCATTGAACTTGATCAGGTGGGAACTCTGACCCTCGGGCTGGCTCCTAACCCAAGGGCAGTGCTTACACCCTTGGAACTGGAAATGTGGGAATGATCCTCATGAGAAGAGGGGATGTGTCAGTTCTTAAACTGTGGGTTTCCATGACTATAACTAGCACCCTTGAGGACAAGTTCAAAAGTATGAGCTCTCATTCTGTTTCCGGGAAGCCTCTGCTTGACCTGACCCAGCCCTTGGTATTCATACGCTTTCATATGGACCCATGCTCAGAAAGGTTTTTAAGATACCAGTAAAATATAAAATATACAAACAGCTCATACAACTTGACAACGAAAAAACAAACAACCCAATCAAAAAAATGGGCAGAAGAGCTAAAGAGACATTTCTCCAAAGAAAAAATACAGATGGCCAATAGGCGTATGGAAAGATGCTCAACATCACTAATTATTACAGAAATGCAAATCAAAACTACAATGAGGAACCACCTCATGCAGGTCAGAAAGGTCATCATTAAAAAGTCTATAAATAACAAATGCTGGAGAGGGTGCGGAGAAAAGGGAACCCTCCTACACTGTTGGTGGGAATGTAAGTTGGTGCAGCCACTATGGAAAACAGTATGGAGGTTCCTCAGAAAACTAAAAATAGAATTAACATATGATCCAGCAATCCCGCTCCTGGGCATATATCCAGACAAAACTATAATTCAAAAAGACACATGCACCCCTATGTTCATAGCAGCACTATTCACAGTAGCCAAGACATGGAAACAACCTAAACGTCCATCAACAGATGAATGGATAAAGAAGATGTGGTACATATATACAATGGAATACTACTCAGCCATAAAAAAGAATGAAACCATGCCATTTGCAGCAACATGGTTGTAACTAGAGATTATCATACTAAGTGAAGCAAGTTAGAAGGAGAAAGACAAATACCTGATGATATCACTTATATGTGGAATCTAAAACATGACACAAATGAACCTATCTATGAAACAGAAACAAAATCAGGGACATAGAGAACAGACTGATGGTTGCCAAGGGGGAGGGATGGAGTGGGAGTTTGGGATTAGCAGATGCAAACTTGTATATATGGAATGGATAAACAACAAGGTCCTACTGTATAGCACAGGGAACTGTATTCAATATCCTGTGATAAAACATAATGGAAAAGAATATGAAAAATAATGTATATATATACATACAACTGAGTCACTTTGCTGTACAGCAATAATTAACACAACATTGTAATTCAACTATACTTCAATAAAAAATAAATGAAAAAAAGATACCAGTAAGATATAAATAAACTGATCTCCCTTCTGCAAATTTAAAAGCACACTGGAAATGGGTCACAGATTTCACCTTCAAGGTTCGAAAGTCTTAGGGTTTCATCTCCAGGTTCTGGCTACAGTTGTGTCCCAGCCATGAGAATAAAACAGGATCCCCGAGAGCAGCGCCTCTCTAACTGAGCACTGTGACTTATTGCTGGGTCCCAAGTAATCCAATGGATCTTTTTTTTTTTTTTTTTGGCGGTACTTGGGCCTCTCACTGTCGTGGTCTCTCCCGTTGCGGAGCACAGGCTCCGGACGTGCAGGCTCAGCGGCCACGGCTCACGGGCCCAGCCGCTCCACGGCATGTGGGATCCTCCTGGACCGGGGCACGAACCCACGTCCCCTGCATCGGCAGGTGGACCCTCAACCACTGTGCCACCAGGGAAGCCCAATCCAATGGATCTTGATCAGCAATTTTTTTTAATGAAACAGAAGAGAACTGAAAACACCAGAAGAATGTGCCTGTACTAAGCATGAGAATTGTTTTCTGAAACATTCATTTAAGCTTTGTGTGTGTACGATGGGTTGTGATGTAAAATATAATTTTTTTTCCTCAGTATGAATCAAAACAAGTTGGAGGAACACCACTGCCTTAAGTAACTCAGTATATTTACTAAGAAAGTACTTATTTGAAGGCACAGGTGGGAAAAAGAATGAGGACTTACACTATAGTGAGGATTAGAACTAAGGGCAGAAAGTATACATTGTAAGGGACAAATTTCAACTTAGCCAATGGAAGCACAATTCCTTTCCGGTAATGAAACATCCAACCTCTCCAACCTCCTGGGGAAATGGATTGCTATTTAAGAATAGCTAGTTGGTCACCTGCATGAGCTATGGAAACAGTGTTTCCTGCATTTAGTGAGTAGTAGCTCTGGATGATTTTTATCCACTCCTTTGGATGTCTTTATTTTTCTACAATGATCACAAATTCCCAAGGTGCTGATTTCTGCTATTGAACTCTAAGTTTTTAAGCTATTAAGGATGTTTTTAAAAAACTTTTTTCTGTAACTTGGCCCTTTTTCTGCCTTTTAATATATGCCCTAATTTTAAAATAGCACTTTTAGGGTTTGGGACTGAGAAATTTCAAAATGGTAAAAAGCAAATGCTGTAGTTGAGAAAATAGTCCAAGTTATGTTCCATTTTATTTCTTTTTCCTTTATGTTAACAAAAAGAACAATGTATTTACAAAATAGGCAAAAGAACAAATAAAATAACACCAGTTGCAGTGGGGACACTTTGAAATTAGTAGTTATAAAAATAGCCTTATTTTCCACTGAAGGCTACACATACCTTAAAATGAGGAACTCTATAAAATGGTATTAGTATGCTTGTGTTTCTCAATGAGGAAGGCATATAAATTCAAGACAGGATGTTATGTTGGACAAAGATGCCATAAAATAAAATAAAATGAGTACTTGTGTGGGTTTTGATTTCTAATTTCAAAATTCAGCATGCTGAATTTATGGCTTCTCAGATACAGGGCTGGACCCTAGTATCTGGTCATAAAAGGTTTAAGCATTTTGGGTAGGGATAATCTCCAATAAATAGGATGAAATGCCAGCCTGGGTTTTACAAAGATCATTTTGGTAAAGAAAATTTACGAGTTCACTTAAACTACATGTGGTTCCACAGTGGAGGAGGGTTCCCGGGGAGTGGTGTGACTTGCTTGCCAGAGAGAATGTAGACTTGGAACACCAGTCTTCTGCTCTATCTTCCATTCTCTTTCTTCCATTCTATTATATTGAAGCTCATGGTTCCTAACTGTCAAAAGGAATCAACTAATTCAAAATCCACAAAGCGCTATACCCTACATTGGCCTTCAGGGTCCCCCATGGGTGAATGTAAAGCCGGTGGAAACAAGA
Organism: Delphinapterus leucas; assembly: GCF_059928025.1. Lineage (NCBI taxonomy): Eukaryota > Metazoa > Chordata > Mammalia > Artiodactyla > Monodontidae > Delphinapterus > Delphinapterus leucas. Next base: position 14,464,732 of record NC_143130.1, on the reverse strand, counting down.
AGTGACTTCCTGAGACAAACTGGCAATTCACCCCAACATAACGAGCTTTGGAAGACATGTAGGGTCACAAGCTTTAAAAGGTCAAAATTCATTTTACATTCAATCCACTCAGAAATTCAAGTGCACTTAAGTAAGCTGTGCTGACTAATTCAATTTCTTTAAGCATGCAAAACCGACGTTCTTCTATATGGTTAATCACAGGGGTTGCAGTATCTACTAAATTACTTCACAAACTTAGAAATCATATATATTCCTAGTATGGAAGCCCAACTTGTTCACCCAGTCCAGCTTTCCATCAGCAATAAAATTTCCACTATAGCTTAAAAAAATTAGTTGGCATAATGAATAATACACAGGAGACCTAGAACATTCTCAATTTCTTTTTACTTCTTCAGTAATGTAGCTGCCTGTACTCCTGTTACGTAGAAGAACGAGACAGAGTTGGTACAGTGGCCAGTGGTCTAGGATGACGATTTTAAAAGCCCTAGGAATTAATTTAGGCTATTTATACCCTGGGAATGTGGTGTCAACCACTTGTCATTGGCCAACAAGTTCAAGAGCTCTCACCCTCACAGACGACTGGTCCTTCTTGTCATAATATAATTAGTAATCTCATTATACTAATGATTTTATAAAACATATCCCCATCTACGACCTTAGCCTTTGCCATTGGTAGGAAAGATATCATGTTAGTTAAACAGGATTTTCTTTTCATATGTTCCACATTTTTCTCACTCATTAAAATCCATGCTAATATAGCAGCATATATTTTTCTCTCATGTCTGTCTCTCTGCAGTCATCGTTCCTTTGACAGCACTTCTCATTTGCAGCTTCTTTATCATATTCCTTAAACTTTCTAGTATCATTTCATAAAATTCCTTTTTATTTCCTTTCAATCTCACTGTCTGCTTTTCAGTTCATGGGCACTTTTTATTCCCTTTGCTCCCTAACTAATGAATCTTTTCAGTCCTTCTACTATCTAATCTCTTAGGCCTCAACAAGATTTTCAGAAGTTCAGACTTCAACGTTGTAGGCCATTCCAACTTACTTTTCTGTGTAGAGCAAGGAAGTCTGCTGTGTTTAATTATGCTGTCTCTTAGGATGCTCCCAAGTGCACTCGTGAGTTTTAACTCTTCTTTCTAGTGCACCAAAATGACTCAGTTTCTAAATTCACTTCCAAAAGAACCTACTAAGTGTAACATCCCTATTCTGCTGCCATCTATAAAAATATGTCTATGGAGCAGCTTATGGACTCTTGGGTTGTGGGGTTTTCTTTTCTATTTCTCAGCCTTAATTAAGCTTTTTTGATTTTATATCTCAAATCTACCCTTTTATTAAATTGAATTGTAGTTGATATACAATATTATATTAGTTTCAGGTGTACAGCATAGTGATTCAGTATTTTTAATAGATTGTACTTCATTTAAAGTTATCATAAAATATTGGCTATATTTCCTCTGCTGTACAATGCTTATTTATTTTGTACATAGTAGTTTGTGCTTCTTAATCCCACACCCTTATCTTTGCCCTTCCCCCCTTTCCTCTCCCCACTGGTAACCACTAGTTTGTTCTCTATAACTGTAAGCCTGTTTCTGTTTTGTCATATTCACTAGTTTGTTTTATTTTTAAGGTTCCACATACAAGTGATAACATACAGCATTTCTCTTTCTCTGTCTGACTTATTTCACTAAGCATGATACCCTCTTGGTCCATCCATGTTGTTGCAAATGGCAGAATTTCATTCTTTTGTATGGCTAAGTAATATTCCATTGTGGAGATATCTATCCTCACAGTGGCATATATATACATATATCTCACATCTTCTTTGTTCTTTATTCATTCATTATTCTTTATTCATTCATCTCTTGATGGACCCTTAGGTTGCTTCCATATCTTGGCTATTATAAAAATTCTGCTACAAACACTGAGGTGCATGTATTTTTTCAAATTAGTGTTCTGTTTTCTTCGGATATATGCCCAGCAGTGGAATTGCTGGATCATATGGTAGTTCTATTTTTAGTTTTTTGAGGAACCTCCATAATGGTTTCCATAGTGCTACACCAATTTATAATCCCACCAACAATGTACTAGGGTTCCCTTTTCTCCACACCCTCACCAACATTTGTTATTTGCAGACTTTTTGGTGATGACCATTCTGACAGGTGTCAGGCGATGTCTCACTGTGGTTTTGACTTGCTTTTCTCTGATGATTAGTGATGCTGAGCATCTTTTCATGTGCTTGTTGGCCATCTGTTTATCTTCTTTGGAAAGATGTCTATTCAGGTCTTCTGACCATTTTTTAATTGTTTTTTTTAAAATATTGAGTTGTATGAGCTATTTTTATATTTTGGATATTAACCCCCTTCGATCATATCCTTCAAATCTATTCTTGACCTGAGATGACAAGTTGCCATTCTGTAACTGACCCAATTAATCCTAACCAGTTCCTTTCCACTTAGAACAGGATGCATTCTATATCAGCAGGAGAGGAATGGGGCCAAATCTTAGTTCACCTGTGCCTCTGACCTCCTGCTGGAAAGAACCAGCCACACGCAGTAGTCCTCTGTCCGATGAGATTTCTGAGGACTGGCTCCAATTCCAGGATTTTCCAGACAGTACATGTAGTAGGTAGACCGCAGATTCTGGCTTTGGGTGTTTGTAGATTTGCATCCCAGCTCTACCTCTTACTAACTGTGGGACCTTAGGCAAATTATTTAACCTCTCAGATCCTTGACTGCCTCCCAGGGCTGCAGTGAGGAAGAAAAGACATGCATATAACACAGTAAGGGTTAGCTATTATTATCTTTATCAATAGGACTTCAACAAAGTGTTAATTGCTTCTCTTTCATTTATTTAAAGATGTTGGCGTTTCCCAGCATGTTGGGGTTAGAATAACTTCCATGAGTTTTCCTACTTTTGTTTTTCTTTGGCTACACTGCGCGGCATGTGGGATCTCAGTTCCCTGACCAGGGATTGAACCCGCACCCCCTGCATTGGAAGCACAGAGTCTTAACCACTGGACCGCCAGGGAAGTCCATGAGTTTTCCTACAGCTCAATCTCTATAGAACCTTTATATTTTAGATACTATTATGAAAAGGACCACGTGGAAGAAAGGAAAACAATTCAAGACTAACAGGTGAAAAAATAATCCTTGCTACCCAGACAGTATGTTTCTACAGGATGGAGATTTTCTTTCATTTTTCTTTTCCATCAATTCAATCACTAGTTATTGTGGGCAGTACCATGCTACACTCTTTGGAAAAATCTAGAGAAGCGATAACCCGTCTCTGACTTACAGATGTCACAAGGTGATTCAGGAAACCAGACTCATACACATGAGTGGTTGTCTATACAGGATGGAATATAATTAAATACCAGCAGATATGAGCTGGAAATTACGAGGGGCTAGTTTGGTGCTCTAAACACAGCTGATCTTCAGGCGAAGCTCCTTAACTAATACCAGTAATAGTTTATAACCAATCCCATCAGAAAGTATATGCCTGGCATTCCCAGATAATAATTTTCAGAACATAAAAATGTGTTGTCCTTGCCACTAATACCAGTAGGGTCTGTAAAAGTTGGCTTCCTGTTTTTATCTTAATTAACAAATAAAACAAAATAAAGGGACAAAAACTTGACACACCGCATCACAGGAGAACTGCGTAGAGAGCTAGAGCAAGATGAGTGGAGTGAGGGTCATTTTACCCCCAGGCCCTCGCAATTGCTATAATTCATACATATTTGAGATTCTGTGATACTCTGACTTTATGTTCCCGTGAAACAATCTTATCAGCGAGCTTCCCTCCAGTGTTCACCTCTACAAAGGCACTTTCTTTCTCTAGATTCTTGTCATTGTTCCCGTCAACTGCTGATGAGAGATCAACGGCCCAAACATACCCTGCAGCCTATCTACCTGGAGCACAGGACCCACTGGAAGCTAAGAGAACACAATTTTTTCTTCTCGGATAAGTGTCTCTCCTTTATTACTTTATCCTCAGGTCTATGAACCCCTCTGGCTTGAAAAAGAAACACTCCTAAGAATCTTAATATGAAAAGAGGCCAAGAAAATATTACCATTCCTGAAGCAATATCCAGTTATTATAGTAAAAAGACAGAGAAAATCTGTGTTGGGTAGAAATTTCATTATCCTGCAGGATATTAAAATCTTGATATCAAGGTTGTCAACAATGTGATAATAAATGCAGCCCTAAGAGTGATTGCTTCTTGAAATATATCTCTAAAGATCATTTATAATTCAATAATATCTCTACTACCCTGACTGCTAATATTAATTAGCAGTCAACTGCATTTATCAACTGCATACAATGAGAAACTCGGGGAGTAAGAAAAACAAAAATGAAGAGAAACCAGAAGGAACTTCTGCAGGACAGTTTTTATAAAGGGAAAAATCACCTTGCTTTTCTTTGAATTCTGGCTTCTCTGTAATAATAATAACCAAAAGGAAGCTACAATTTCAATAGAGAAGTAGAAAAGATACAAAGAATACACTAGAAACTTACTATAATACTGAACTTGACTTCTATATTCTAAGTTTAAAAATAAAATAAAACCAAAGGTTATAAGGAGATCTTCTGGCACCTTTAGTAAGATAGCCCTTAGGGTAAGATTCAAAGTTGTTAGGCAGAGCTTTCTTAGAAGATTCCTGTAGACATTTGCCATGCTCTAAGAGCTGAAAGCCAGTATTATCGAAGCCTGTAGGACAAGATTCACAATGGTATGTAAGGCTCCCAAAGTTCCCCAAGTCTGGGAGATGGACCAGTGTATGCAACATTCAAGCAAATAACTCAAGAGAAAGACCTAAAAATGCTCTATACTATTTATTCAAAAGCACAAGGTATGTCCCCCAGAATGTCTGTTTCTAGAATGGTTTCTACTCCATCTTACTTTGGACACACTGGTTGCCAAATAGTACTTTAGCAAATCCCAGGATATGGATATGTGGAATATTTAGGAGATTATATTGACAAGGTCACCCAATCAACAAGAGCCCCAGCTTGGGACCCCATGGCAGCTCCATACCAAGAATGGGTCCTTTCAAGTTACTATAGCAATAACAATTGACTCACCTAAACTTAAGGATGGTTAGTGTTTGAGCATCCCTTGCCTAAGTATTCCTATCACCAGGCCCCGTCTTTTATATTCCTGTCCAGAAACAATTCTTGGGGTTTCCAGATGACCCTTTGTGTCTACCTGGGTCATGGGAATGCTACTTAGAAATGAACACTTGACAAAGAGGACAGCTGTATCACTATAGCCAATTTGGGCTCCTTGTGCCTCTGAGTCCATAAGCAAAGAAAAGAGTTACTACACTCATTGGGGTGACTGATCCTGACTACCCAGGGGAAACTGGAGTACTCCTCCACAACAGAGGCAAGGGAGACTATGTCTGTAATACAGGAGATTCCTTAGAGTGTCTCTTAATATTACTGTGACCTGTGTTTAAAGGCAATGGAAAACTACAAGACCCAATCCAGGCAGGACTAATAATGGCCCAGACCCTTCAGGAATGAAGATTTGGGTCACCCCACCAGGTAAATAACCACGACCAGCTGAGGTGCTTGCTGAAGGCAAAAATAATGTGGAATGAATAGTAGAAGAAGGTTGCTGTAAGGAACAGCTACGACTATGTGAAAAAAAAAAAAAGAGCAATCGAGTAGGAGGGCCTAATTGAGAAGACCTTACGGAACGCTCTAAGAAGGCATATCATTAACCTTTAGTTTAAGGGTAGCCACATGTGCCCATACAATCGTTCCAGCCTGCCATGGTGTGGGAGCAAAAGAGTAGAATATTGGCCATTTCTCCTCTTGCTTGTTCATAATCTTTACTCTCAGGGATTCCTCTCATCTTTTCTGACCTCCAGGTCCCAGTGACTATTTGGAGATTTTCTAATCCTTTAGTCCAATTATCTCTCAAGACCCTAAGCTCAGCAATTTGGACAGGCTGTTTCTCCTTTCTCTGTGTTTTGAAAGTGAAGTTAATAGCTTCTGTGAAAAAGGTTTAAAGGAAGATTCTTCCCTTGGCAATAACATATTACTTGTTTACATTCATTTCCTTTTTTTAAAATAACACTTCCACACCCCCCCACACATACATGCCACAAATGATGCAAGGGAAAGATGAACATTTATAAACTAAAAAAAGGAAGACTCGAGCAAGGTGTTAAGTGAGAAGCTTTGTCTTGTCATCACAGAATTTTGGCTGAAGCCTAAGAACTGAGAATACAAAAAATATTTGGTGTTTACATATTCTAAGGAAAGGGGATGATCAATATAAAACATGCTAAGAGGTGATTTATTAAAAAACCCAGACAGGTGACTTCAGCTCCCTCACCCCCACCTCACGCCAAGTAAGGAAGGCTTCCAGAGAACCACTCGCAGATGGTGGGAATGCTTTCTAGGACAGAAACATCCTCTGATTGGATGCTTACCAAGCTATATAAAGACATGGGTCCTTCTCTACTAAGGGTCCTAGAAGAGTGTGGAAACAGATATCTTGAAAAACCTGATATGTGTCCCCTTGAGTTTAAGCAACACAGAGACTGCAGCCTGACACTTACTTGGAGAAATTCCGAAGATAAGAGACTAGCTGGAGTTGTCCTTCTAGCAGAGTAAGTAGAGAGCCTGTAGGGAAAGCAAAATGCCTTTCCAGTGATGCATTTACCTGTGGAAAAGAGCAGACCTCACAGAAGTTAGCTGGGCTTGCTTGATCTTGAAAGATACACTATCCAAGATGTGTGCCAAGGAGTTGGGTGATGCCAGCAGAAACAGGGTGTGAGAGATGAGCCTCAGAAGGCTAAGTAATAAGACATTAGTCAGAGTATGACAGGAAATTTCAAGGGCGAGGATTTCTGAAGAAATCTGTATTAGTTATTAGTTACCTATCACTGTGAAAAAATAGAAATATAAACTGTGGAAACAATTCACAGTTTCCGTGGATCACAAGTCCAGGCATGGCTGAACTGTGTGCTCTGCAAGGCTGCAATTGAGGAGCTGGTTGGGACTGTGGTCTCATCTGGGGCTCGACTGGGCAAGGATCCACTTCCAACCTCACATGGTGGCGGGCAGCTTCAAGTTCCTCATGAGTGTCATGTTGAGGGCTTCAGTTTCTTCTGTTAGCCGGGGGCTGCTTTCAGCCCTTTGCCACATGGCCCTTTCCACAGGCAGCTCACAACATAGCAACCAGTTTCAAAGCCAGTAGGGGAGATAGAGTCCTCTCACAAGAAAAAGAAATGCTTGTTACGAGAGGAAGAGCCAGCCTTGGATGTTTACCATGACCAAGGGCATCTGGGAACCAAGGGAGAGATGCAGACAACACCAGCCATCTGAGATTTAGCTCTCCCATCTTTCTTCCCTTTCATCCAGTCCTGGAGGAGGCAGGACCAGCAGCACAAAGGACAGGAAATGAAAGAACCAGGAGTAGGAGCTGAAATGTCAAGCCATAGTCCCTTCCCTACCGTAGGCTTCTATTTCTATGTCAGACTGGGAGCTGAGAGGGTAGGGAAAAGCTTCAAGATAAATGAGGTTACATTTTTTTCTATTATAGCTAAATAAACTTTAAAAATCTGGACCCAAGACTCTACATGAACACATGGAAGTGACTGAAAAATCTATAAGATCATCAAAGATACCATCTTAGGAATATCATTGAGGAAAAAGTCAACGTGTTCTATGGTTTCACTTCTATTAAGTCCAGGTTGATCATTAAACTATTTTTCATGAGCTTATACAGGAGTTTTCAAGAATCAATGAGAAATACTAATGTGCACAGGACTCATTTAACAAAGAAAAGGGAAAAGGAAGAGAAGAGGTAGTAGTAGAAGAATGAGGAGGGAAAATAGGAAGAGGAAGAGGTTGAGGAGGAGAGAAGAAAGGAAAGAAGGGAGGGAGGATGGGAAAGAAAGAAAAGGGAAGAGATTGACTCAGCGGAAACTTGTTTGTAGGAGACATCTAGCTCAGACATCACAGGGGAAGGGCAAAGACCAGTGAAAGATAGGTCGTTTACTGATTTGTACCCAAACAAGTCTAGTTTGTTCATAAAACAGATCGCCACCACCTTCAAAGAGTTGATATTTCAGTAAAAAGTGAAACTAATTACTATTAAATCACTGAATTATTCCCTGCTCTCTCTTTTGGATTATATTTACACCTAATTTAAATTGCTCTTCAAAAGCCAATCAGATAATGCCTCTAAGTAGAGTTGTTCATCTGAAAGATAGACTATCATTCTTTTTCAGTTTACATAAATAAATTTATTTTAAATTTACATAATTTGGTTTCTTTAATCAAAGGGGAAAAAAATCAAAAGTATCAGAAGTCTCAGAATGACTTCTGTGTGTCTCTCATCACCTCTAGGCCTGGTTTCCAGTCATGATTTTTTTTACTCCCTAGGGCTCTGTCTTCTATTGGTCTCTTCTAATTTTCTAAATATCATGCTTTATTTTTGCATCTTAATTTTTTAAATGTTAGACATTATTAATTTGCCATTGTGATAAATGTTTATCTTTCTTATACTACTAACACACCATCTCTCACTCACCTTTCCATTGTACCACTATTTTAAGTTAAATAAATCATTATTTGCTATTGACTTATGTGGGAAAAATGCGTATGTAATATTTTTTCCTGCAACACTAAGTTTAAATCCATGATTACAATTTTTTTCTTTTTCCTAGTTTATAGTTGCCTTAAAAAAAAAAAACAGGCTTGGTCTAATTGCTCTTCATGTTTTTTTATAACACAGTGGACCCTTGAACAACACAAGTCTGAACTGCACGAGTCCATTTACATGTGGGTTTTTTTTTTCACTAAATACGACAGTACCACACGATCATGGTTGGTTGAATGTACAGATGCAGAACCACAGATACAGAGGGCCAGCTGTAAAGTTACATGGGGATTTTCAACTACACGGAGGTTTGATGTCCCTAACCCCCTCGTTGTTCGAGGGTCAACTCTCATAAACAACACACCTTTCCTCAACATCTGCCTTCCCTTTGGAGAGCCACTCTCTGGAGTTGTTCATTCTCCGGCTCCAAATCACACCGGTTCTTTCGTGGGCTTTCTTCTCCCTATCATTTTGGGACTTCTTGCTGATTCCCTGGGTTGGATCTCCTGTTTTCATAAGCCCATGTCTTCTATTTTGGTTTACTCTCCTGTTTTCCTGAAGTACATCTTCAGCTTCCTTTAAAAGGTGCATGGCAAAAAGAAATTTCTAACTTCCTCCTCTATCATTTGCAGATGGAAATTAACTTTACAAAACAGGGTAACAAAGACTGTTAAATATGTTTAAAGTACTAAAGAGATAGATAAAGTTTCTTGATGATGACTGACTTATTGAACAAACCTTAGGAACCCTATGAATTTTTTTATGTGATAATAAATGTCCTCATTTATTGAGTCAGTTTTTTTTTTACTTATAACTGAAAAGCTTCCTAACTTCTACACAACTCACAAAGTGTCAAGATGATCCAGGTAAACAAGGCTAGAGAGAAACCAACTTGTAGCCCAGTAGTTATAAACTTTGCTCTAAGTAATAAATTATACCATAGAGACTACACTGTCATAAAATAAAATTAATTTAGAAATAAAAGCAAAAGATATCTATAATCAAAACAAAAAGTAGGCATTCAAAAGTACATTTATAAAAGAGTTATTCTTGGGCTTCCCTGGTGGCGCAGTGGTTGGGAGTCTTCCTACCGATGCGGGAGACGTGGGTTCATGCCCCGGTCCGGGAGGATCCCACATGCCGTGGAGCAGCTGGGCCCGTGGGTCATGGCTGCTGGGCCTGCGCATCTGGAGCCTGTGCTCCACGGCTGGAGGGGCCACGGCAGTGAGAGGCCCGCATGCCGCAAAAAAAAAAAAAAAATCCAAAAAAAAAAAAAAAAAGAGTTATTCTTAAAGATGAACTCATGGTAGAAACTGCCAAGTACTTAGGAGTGAGTGACAATTAAATTCCACACAGTGAAACTGGGGGTGATTCAGCTAAAATGGTACATACTGATGTTTATAGTACTAAGTTCTAAGCTATTAAAAAAATAAGAGACTCTTGACTTCAGGAAGCTAGAAAACTAACAAACAAGGGAGTAGAAGGAAACAAATATTAAAGACAGGAATATATGTTAATGAAATGAAAAACAAAGATAGAGCATCAAAATAATTAAAATCTAATTCTTAAAAAAACTAATAAAAAATACCTCCTGCAAGACAGAGGAAAAAAAGAGAAAGGGAAGAAATAAACATTATTAGCAACAAAAATGGGCATCACATTAAGAGCTAAAAATCAAAAGAGGACACAGAAAATATGCAAATTAATTCTAAAACTTTAATGAGAATAATAACTTTTTAGAATTCTATATACCTTCCAATTCTCAAGAAGAAATAAAAAACCTCAATACAGTGACAATAACCACTAAAGAAATTTAATTGTTAAAAAGCACAACTGAAAAAAAAAATCATAACCAGTAAAACAGTTAAACTCCTCTGTATGTGTCAGAAACAGATCATTCCTATCTTACACAAGCTATGTCAGAAAATAAACAGAAGCTCTTGCCTGGCATTAATCTTTACTAATAGTTTCAAAGATATAAGAAATCAAGAGGCACTGGAAAAGCAAAGAGACGTCCTGTACCTCCCACATCTCACCCCAGAGCCGTACTCCTCAGAACCACAAAAATAAATTCAAAATGGATTAAAGACCTAAATTAAGACCAGACACTATAAAACTCTTAGAGGAAAACAGAGGAAGAACACTCTGACATAAATCACAGCAAGATTTTTTTGACTCACCTCCTAGAGGATGGAAATAAAAACAAAAATAAACAAATGGACCTAATGAAACTTAAAAGCTTTTGCACAGCAAAGGAAACCATAAACAAGATGAAAAGACAACCCTCAGAATGGGAGAAAATATTTGCAAAGGAATCAACGGACAAAGGATTAATCTCCAAAATATATAAACAGCTCATGCAGCTCAATACTAAAAAAACAAACAACCCAATCAAAAAATGGGCAGAAGACCTAAATAGACACTTCTCCAAAAAAGATATACAGATTGCCAACAAACACATGAAAGAATGCTCAACATCACTAATTATTAGGGAAATGCAAGTCAAAACTACAATGAGGTATCATTTCATACCGGTCAGAATGGCAATCATCAAAAAATCTACAAACAGTAAATGTTGGAAAGGGTGTGGAGAAGAGAGAACCCTTCTGCACTGTTGGTGGGAATGTAAATTGATACAGTCACTGTGGAGAACAGCATGGAGGTTCCTTACAAAACTAAATAGAATTACCATATGATCCAGCAATCCCACTCCTGGGCATATACCCACAGAAAACCATAATTCACAACGACACATGCACCCCAATGTTCATTGCAGCACTATTTACAATAGCCAGGTCATGGAAGCAACCTAAATGCCCATCAACAGATGAATGGATAAAGAAGATGTGGTACTGGACTTCCCTGGTGGCGCAGTGGTTGAGAGTCCGCCTGCCGATGCAGGGGACATGGGTTAGTGCCCCGGTTCGGGAAGATCCCACATGCCGTGAAGTGGCTAGGCCCGTGAGCCATGGCCACTGAGCCTGTGCGTCCGGAGCCTGTGCTCCACAATGGGAGAGGCCACAACAGTGAGAGGCCCGCATACCACAAAAAAAAAAAAAAAAGAAGATGTGGTACATATATACAATGGAATATTACTCAGCCATAAAAAGGAATGAAATTTGGTCATTTGTAGAGACGTGGATGGACCTAGAGACTGTCATACAGAATGAAGTAAGTCAGAAGGAGAAAAACAAATATATATAAACGCATATATGTGGAATCTAGAAAAATGTTACAGATGAACCAGTTTGCAAGGCAGAAATAGAGACACAGATGTAGAGAACAAATGTATGGACACCAAGGTGGGAAAGCAGGGGTGGGAGGTGGTTTGGGATGAACTGGGAGATTGGGATTGACATGTATCCACTAATATGTATAAAATAGATAACTAATAAGAACCTGCTGTAGGACTTCCCTGGTGGCACAGTGGTTAAGAATCCGTGTGCCAATGCAGGGGACACAGGTTTGAGCCCTGGTCCGGGAAGATCCCACATGCCACGGAGCAACTAAGCTGGTGCGCCACAACTACTGAGCCTGCACTCTAGAGCCCGTGAGCCACAACTACTGAAGCCCATGTGCCACAACTACTGAAGCCCGCAGTGCCCAGGGCCCGTGCTCTACAACCAGAGAAGCCACTGCAATGAGAAGCCAGCGCACTGCAATGAATAGCCCCTGCTCGCCGCAACTAGAGAAAGCCCTCATGCAGCAATGAAGATCCAACACAGCCAAAAATAAATAAATAAAATAAATAAATTTTTTAAAAATTGTTTAAAAAAAGAACCTCCTGTATAAAAAATAAAATTAAATTAAATAAAACAAAAAAAACATGAAAATGAGCACTGAAAAATAAATAAATAAAATTTAAAGGGGAAAACATGTTCTCTCAGATTCAGAAATAGTATTTAATAAAAGTCAGTACATAAGCATGTAACCAATAAACAATTAGTGACAAAATATATTTTTAGAATTCCTATACATGTTCCTTACATGTTATAAATATTTTAAATTACTCAATATTTATTAAAATAATTTTTAAAACTCCTAAATCCTATAAGCAAGGAAAAACAAATTGATAAGTTTGCAAAAGACATGAAGTCAATTTACAGAAGAAATCTGAATACAAAAAGAAATTAAAATGCTCAATCTCACTAATAATAAGGGAAATGCAAATTAAAACAACAATGAAATACTTATGATTGTCAAATATAAAAAAGCAATCCAATCAGCTGGGCCATATTCAGTAGCATTGAAGAGGTGCATACCTTTGAACCAGCAATTCTCCCTTCTAAATGCTACTTTAAGCAAATGTTTTTACATCTTCACAGAGACCTGTACAAGAATATTCACTGCAGCACTGGTGGTAATATTTAAAAACTGGGAAAAGTAGGAGAAAATAAATAGTTTTTGGCATATCCAAAATGAACCAATTACATCTACTTTGTCTCAATGGATTAAAAAATATATACTGAATGAAAAAAGTAAGTAGCAGAAAGATAGTGGTCCTATAATACTGTTTATACAAAATGTGAAATTGTGCAAAACAATATTTTTATTGTTTATGGATAGATGCATATTTATTAATGGCATAAAAAGATGTATAGTAATGATCAACACAAAATTAAGGAGAGCAGTTACTTCCAGGAGAGAGAAAGGAATAAAAATGAGATCAGAGGTGGCTTCTATGCTCCTCTTGTATACTCCCTAAAAATCCTAAACAAATATGACAAAGGTTTATAGTTGATAAAGCTCATTTGTGTTATGCTGGTGGTCATTTTCTTACTCACTATTCTTTCTATTGATTTTAAGGAAATATTAAAAGACTGATTGGCAGCTCTGTGTCTGAATACGGGGTCTGCTGATGGCTGGGATTCATTGAAGGGCAAGGGAACCAGGAGTTCCCAGTACTCTGGGATCCCCAGATACCAAAATGTCGAGGGCTTTTCTCTGGCAACTTTCAGTCTCTCCTCCAACCTAGGAGTAAATGCCTGCTTGCTGAGAAGCTACCGGTGAACGGGGAAGGGAATGGGGATTCTACTCTCCCAGCACCATGTCTGGTCTCTCTGATGCTCTGAGGTGCTGTGGGACACGCTGGAATCTAGTCTTCCTCATAGCACCCATGCCCTGGGGCAGTGGCTTTGAATTCTGCTCTACCAGTCACCCTCCCCCCACCTGCTTTCCATCGAAATCACTCAGATTCAGACTCTCCACTTCACTTTGTCCCTGTAGGCTTATCCCCCTTTTGTCCCTTTACTATTATTTTAAGGGGGTCTTTGCAGACCGAAAAGATAATGTGTGTGATAATCCGACATCCTGAGACCAAATGGATAATGAATCTGTATGAAGAGAAAAGTGAAAAACAGAGGGTCTTGCTGTGGACTGAATGTTTTTGCCCACACCACACCCCATTTACATGTCAATGTGATGGGAAATGGACCCAGGGCCTTTGGGAGATAACTAGGGCATAAGGGTGCCCTTATCAGAAGAGATTAGAAAGAACTTGCTTCCCCTCTCTGCTCTCCACCACGTGAGGATATGAGGAGAAGGTGGCCACGGACAAACCAGGAAGCTGTTCTTCACCAGACACCAGATCTGCCGGCACCTTGATCCTGGACTTCCCAGCCTCTAGTACTGTGAGAAGTCAATGTTTGTTGTTTAAGCCAGCCGGGCTATGGTATTTTGTATCAGCAGCCCAAGTAAACTAAGATGGGGTAGTAGAAATGTCCTGGGTGACTTGGGTATATTTTCATGTTTCTGCATGCAAAAACTAGCAGATATGACCCAATAACACAAAACCAATATGGAAAAGAGGAATGAGAAATTTCCTTGGAACTGTGTGCAAGTAATTTCCTGGACAATTCCTGCCCCTAGTCCAATAAGCCCCAGTGCTTTTGATCTCATGTTCCATAGACAAATACCCTGCTTAGGAGCAAAATAACCCATGTCACATCTGCCTTAGTTAGTTAACTTTCCAATCAATGAAGAGCTCTTCATGAACCATACCACGTACCACAGATGGAGACCTAATGATTGGTGTATATTGTATACCTAAAATGTTTTTAATGCCAAAGGAGTATTTTGGCAGCAAAAGTAATACCAAAGAGAGAGTTTCTAATTACAAAATTCACTCTAGAAATTATTCAAATAAATTAATAATCCAATAAGACTTTTGAAAATAAATTCATTTATCCTTGAGTTTCTAATCTAATGTATAAAAGTGCCTGCTAGAAGTGAAACATTTAAGAAAAATATCAAAGGATAAAAGGATGACCCTAAGCAGTAGCTTAGGCATGATAAATAACCTGAGAATATTTTCTGAATTTTGTGAAATATTGATAGCTTGGGGAAGAATTTTCAATGCACTGCTCTAAGGATAGAAAGTCAAGTTCTCTTGGCCCCATGCGACCTTCAGAGAGCTTCTTCACACTGTTTGGACCCCTGGACTGGAAAACTGAGTTCATCCAGAATCAGCTGTTTCATTGCTCACTGAGAAAACAGCGTGGTTTTCAGCAGATTTGGCATTCAAAATATGAAGTGGTTTGTTTTCAGTGATGTCGTTCTCCCTGCCTACCTCTCCCATACACACAAATAAACAGGTATTCATCATAGAAAGAGCTCGTGTGTGTGTGTGTTTTCAGCACACGAGGCAGAGTGAACCAAACCTTTCAAATGCTGCACTTGTTCAATCATCTGGAAAAAACAAAAGAAGTAATTTACATTTTCAGCTTAAATAATGCAAACCCTCTCATCAGAAGATGACAAATGGTTTACGAACACTGTCTCTGACGAACACTACAAAATCACTCTGGTTCTGAGAATAAAAATACATGCTGCACACAGGTCAACAGTCTTTCCAGCATCACCAAGGAATGAGCTGAGCTAATTTCAACACCACAGTTTGTGTCTCTCCCAACAGAAACTGGGTAACAGCCACGTGCTGACTGTGTGTATTTTGCTGCTAGTTGTACCCCACAAATGGCAAAGCATCCCACTGCCAGAGACAGATTTGATTTCACATAATTTATGCTCAGCCTGATTTCCCTTTCATTCTTTGTTTAGATGCCTTCATTTTAATCTTATGGATTCTTTATGATCTTTCAGCATACACCTGTCCATCACTACAGCCTCTCAAATATCACAGGACCTCTGCTGAAGGGGATGCTTTTGAAGAATTAACTCATTCAATCTTTCAACATTTTCCAAGCCAGTTATCGTGCATCCTAATGCCAATGAACATATGGCACATCCAGACTGATGTGAGGTGTGCTTTCATTATCAGGTACATTCACGTCCCCCAATACCCCTTATACCACTACTTCTCCTGTCACTCATCATCACAGCGACAGGTTGAGCTGACAATCTCTCGTTGCCTGTTATCCTCACCCTCAGCAGCCCACATTCTTCCACATCATTCTCCACACTCAGGATCAAGGCAGAAAACTGAGAGGCTAGGAGAATAACTCCTCATTACTTTGGAGGACCTGAAATCCATCCTGGGTGGTAGCTTAGTGTTGGAGCTGGCAAGAACCTAGACCCTAAATCCTTGTGTATGAGTCAGGGTTCTCCATAGAACCAACAGGATGCATAGATAGATACATACATACATAGATACATAGATAATAAGGAATTTACTCATGCAATTATGGAGGCTGAGAAATTCCAAGATCAGGGGTTAGGAAGCTGAAGACCCAGGAGAACCAATGGTGTAAATTCCAGTTCGATAGCCAGCAGCCTCAAGACTCAAGAAGAGCTGAAGTTTCCACTCAAATCTGAAGGCAGCAAAAATACTGATGTCCCAGCTAAAGCATTCAAGCAAGAGTTCCCTTTTTTTTTTGAGGGAAGGTGTCAGGCTTTTTGTTCTATTCAGGCCTTCAAATGAATGGATGAGGGCCACCCACAATAGGGAGAGCAATCTGCTTTACTCAGTCTACCCCATTCAAACATTAATCTCATCTGAAAACCACTCACAGACAAACCCAGAATAACGTCTGGCCAAATATCTGGATACCCCACGGTCCAGTCAAGCTGACACACAAAATTAACCATCACACCTTGGTTTACAATCTTAGCTGTAAACTAGAATCAATTGAGAGCTTTTAAAAACCTTGATGTCAAATCTGTACCCCAGATCAATTAATTCAGAATCTCTCGAATGTGAACTCATTTTTAATGAGTATCCAGGCAATTGCAATATAAGTCCAAAGTTGAGAACTACTGCCCAAGAGCTCACCCTAAATAGAATTATCCTTTTTGCTATGTAATATATCATTTGCACCTGAGCAGGAAAAAGCAATTCGTTGACTATGCACACCACGTGTTGGGCAGGGTGTAGAGGAAGTGAAACTCTTGTACAGTGCTGATGGGAATGTAAATTGGTACAACCAATTTCGAAAACAATCAGGCAGTTTCTTAAAAGTTAAACATACACCTACCACATGCTACAGTCATTCCACTGTTATTGATGCAAAAGAAATGAATACCTTTGTCCATACAAAGATGTGCACACCAATGTTCACAGAAGCTTTGTTTGTCATAGCCCCAAACTGGAAACCCCTCTAATAACCATCAAGAGGCAAATGAACACATCAAAACACACTGCATGGGGGCTTCCGGGAAGATGGCGGAGAGTAAGACACGGAGATCACCTTCCTCCCCACAGATACACCAGAAATACATCTACACGTGGAAAAACTCCTACAGAACACCTACTGAACGCTGGCAGAAGACCTCAGACCTCCCAAAAGGCCAGAAACTCCCCACGTACCTGGGTAGGGCAAAAGAAAAAAGAATAAACAGAGACAAACGGATAGGGACGGTACCTGCACCGGTGAGAGGGAGATGTGAAGGAGGAAAGCTTTCCTTTCCACACACTAGGAGCCCCTTCGCGGGCGGAGACTGCAGGGCAGAGGCGGGAAGCTTCGGAGCCGCGGAGGAGAGCGCAGCAACAGGGGTGCGGAGGGCAAAGCGGAGAGAATCCTGCACAGAGGATCAGGGCCGACCGGCACTCACCAGCCCGAGAGGCTTGTCTGCTCCCCCGCCGGGGCGGGCGGGGCTGCGAGCTGAGGCTCGGGCTTCGGTCGGAGCGCAGGGAGAGGACTGGCGTTGACGGCGTGAACAGCCTGCAGGGAGTTAGTGCGCCACGGCTGGCCGGGAGGGAGTCAGGGGAAAAGTCTGGAGCTGCCGAAGAGGCAAGAGACTTTTTTTTCCCTCTTTGTTTCCTGGTGTGCGAGGAGAGGGGATTAAGAGCGCTGCTTAAAGGAGCTCCAGAGACTGGCGCGAGCCGCGGCTAAAAGCACGGACCCCACAGACGGGCATGAGACGCTAAGGCTGCTGCTGCTGCCACCAAGAAGCCAGTGTGCGAGCACAGGTCACTCACCACACCTCCCTTCCGGGAAGGCTGTGCAGCCCGCCACGGCCAGGGTCCCGGGATCCAGGGACAACTTCCCAGGAGAACGCTCAGCGCGCCTCAGGCTGGTGCAACGTCATGCCGGCCGCTGCCGCTGCAGGCCCGCCCCGCCTCCGTGCTCCTCCCAACCCCCCGGCCTGAGTGAGCCAGAGCCCCCAAAGCAGCAGCTCCTTTAACCCCGTCCTGTCTGAGTGAAGAACAGACACCCTCCAGCGACCTACACACATAGGCGGGGCCAAATCCAAAGCTGAGCCCCTGGGAGCTGTGAGAACAAAGAGAAAGGGAAATCTCTCCCAGCAGCCTCAGAAGCAGCGGATTAAAGCTCCACAATCAACTTGATGTACCGGGCATCTGTGGAATACATGACTAGACAACGAATCATCCCGAATTAAGGAGGTGGACTTTGAGAGCAAGGTTTATGATGTTTTTTCCCCTTTTCCTCTTTTTGTGAGTGTGTATTGTATGCTTCTGTGTGATATTTTGTCTGTATAGCTTTTCTTCCACCATTTGTCCTAGGGTTCTATCCGTCCTTTTTTTAAAAATTTTTTTCTTTTTTTCTCTTAATAATTATTTTTTATTTTAATAACTTTATTATATTTTATCTTACTTTATTTTATTTTACTTTATCTTCTTTCTTTTTTCCCTTCCTTCCCTCCTTCCTCCCTCCCTCCTTTCTTTCTTTCTTCTTCTACTAATCCTTTCTTTCTACTTTTTCTCCCTTTTATTCTGAGCCGTGTGGATGAAAGGCTCTTGGTGTTGCAGCCAGGAGTCAGTGCTGTGCCTCTCAGGTGGGAGAGCCAACTTCAGGAGAGTGGTCCACAAGAGACCTCCCAGTTCCACATAATATCAAACAGCGAAAATCTCCCAGAGATCTCCATCTTAACACCAGCACCCAGCTTCACTCAACGACCAGCAAGCTACAGTGTGGGACACCCTATGCCAAACAACTAGCAAGACAGGAACACAACCCCACCTATTAGCAGAGAGGCTGCCTAAAATCATAATAAGTCCAGACACCCGAAAACACACCACCAGACGTAGACCTGCCCACCAGAAAGACAAGATCCAGCCTCATCCACCAGAACACAGGCACTACTCCCTCCACCAGGAAGCCTACACAACCCACTGAACAAACAGCCACTAGGGACAGACACCAAAAACAACGGGAACTACGAACCTGCTGCCTGCAAAAAGGAGACCCCAAACACAGTAAGATAAGCAAAATGAGAAGACAGAAAAACACACAGCAGATGAAGGAGCAAGATAAAAACCCACTAGACCTAACAAATGAAGAGGAAATAGGCAGTCTACATGAAAAAGAATTCAGAATAATGATAGTAAAGATGATCCAAAATCTTGGAAATACAACAGACAAAATACAAGAAACATTTAACAAGGACCAAGAAGAACCAAAGTTGAAACAAACAATGATGAACAACACAATAAATGAAATGAAAAATACTCTAGATGGGATCAATAGCAGACTAACTGAGGCAGAAGAACGGATAAGTGACCTGGAAGATAAAATAGTGGAAATAACTACTGCAGAGCAGAATAAAGAAAAAAGAATGAAAAGAACTGAGGACAGTCTCAGAGACCTCTGGGACAACATTAAACACACCAACATTTGAATTATAGGGGTTCCAGAAGAAGAAGAGAAAAAGAAAGGGACTGAGAAAATATTTGAAGAGATTATAGTTGAAAACTTCCCTAATATGGGAAAGGAAATAGTTAATCAAGTCCAGGAAGCACAGAGAGTCCCATACAGGATAAATCCAAGGAGAAATATGCCAAGGCACATATTAATCAAACTATCAAAAATTAAATACAAAGAAAACATATTAAAAGCAGCAAGGGATAAACAACAAATAACACACAAGGGAATCCCCATAAGGTTAACAGCTGATCTTTCAGCAGAAACTCTGCAAGCCAGAAGGGACTGGCAGGACATATTGAAAGTGATGAAGGAGAAAAACCTGCAACCAAGATTACTCTACCCAGCAAGGATCTCATTCAGATTTGATGGAGAAATTAAAACCTTTACAGACAAGCAAAAGCTGAGAGAGTTCAGCACCACCAAACCAGCTTTACAACAACTGCTAAAGGAACTTCTCTAGGCAAGAAACACAAGAGGAGGAAAAGACTTACAATAACGAACCCAAAACAATTAAGAAAATGGTAATAGGAACATACATATCGATAATTACCTTAAATGTAAATGGACTAAATGCTCCCACCAAAAGACACAGATTGACTGAGTGGATACAAAAACAAGACCCATATATATGCTGTCCACTTCAGACCTAGAGACACATACAAACTGAAAGAAAGGGGATGGAAAAAGATATTCCATGCAAATGGAAACCAAAAGAAAGCTGGAGTAGCAATTCTCATATCAGACAAAATAGACTTTAAAATAAAGACTATTAGAAGAGACAAAGAAGGACACTACATAATGATCAAGGGATCGATCCAAGAAGAAGATATAACAATTGTAAATACTTATGCACCCAACATAGGAGCACCTCAATACATAAGGCAAAAAATAAATAAGGAAACACAAGCTTTAAATGATACATTAAACAAGATGGATTTAATTGATATTTATAGGACATTCCATCCAAAAACAACAGAATACACATTTTTCTCAAGTGCTCATGGAACATTCTCCAGGATAGATCATATCTTGGGTCAAAAATCAAGCCTTGGTAAATTTAAGAAAATTGAAATTGTATCAAGTATCTTTTCCGACCACAATGCTATGAGACTAGATATCAATGACAGGAAAAGATCTGTAAAAAATACAAACACATGGAGGTTAAACAATACACTACTTAATAACAAAGTGATCACTGAAGAAATCAAAGAGGAAATTAAAAAATACCTAGAAACAAATGACAATGGAGACACGACGACCCAAAATCTATGGGATGCAGCAAAAGCAGTTCTAAGAGGGAAGTTTATAGCAATACAATCCTACCTTAAAAAACAGGAAACATCTCGAATAAACAACCTAACCTTGCACCTAAAGCAATTAGAGAAAGAAGAACAAAAAACCCCCAAAGTTAGCAGAAGGAAAGAAATCATAAAAATCAGATCAGAAATAAATGAAAAACAAATGAAGGAAACGATAGCAAAGATCAATAAAACTAAAACCTGGTTCTTTGAGAAGATAAACAAAATTGATAAACCATTAGCCAGACTCATCAAGAAAAAAAGGGAGAAGACTCAAGTCAATAGAATTAGAAATGAAGAAGGAGAAGTAACAACTGACACTGCAGAAATACAAAAGATCATGAGAGATTACTACAAGCAACCCTATGCCAATAAAATGGACAACCTGGAAGAAATGGACAAATTCTTAGAAATGCACAACTGCCAAGACTGAAGCAGGAAGAAATAGAAAATATGAACAGACCAATCACAAGCACTGAAATTGAAACTGTGATTAAAAATCTTCCAACGAACAAAAGCCCAGGACCAGATGGCTTCACAGGCAAATTCTATCAAACATTTAGAGAAGAGCTAACACCTATCCTTCTCAAACTCTTCCAAAATATAGCAGAGGGAGGAACACCCCCAAACTCATTCTACGAGGCCACCATCACCCTGATACCAAAACCAGACAAACATGTCACAAAGAAAGAAAACTACAGGCCAATATCACTGATGAACATACATGCAAAAATCTTCAACAAAATACTAACAAACAGAATCCAACAGCACATTAAACGGATCATATACCACGATCAAGTGGGGTTGATTCCAAGAATGCAAGGATTCTTTAATATACGCAAATCAGTCAACGTGATACACCATATTAACAAATTGAAGGAGAAAAACCATATGATCGTCTCAATTGATGCAGAGAAAGCTTTCAACAAAATTCAACACCCATTTATGATAAAAACCCTGCAGAAAGTAGGCATAGAGGGAACTTTCCTCAACATGATAAAGGCCATATATGACAAACCCACAGCCAACATCATTCTCAATGGTGAAAAACTGAAACCATTTCCACTAAGATCAGGAACAAGACAAGGTTGCCCACTCTCACCACTCTTATTCAACATAGTTTTGGAAGTTTTAGCCACAGCAATCAGAGAAGAAAAGGAAATAAAAGGAATCCAAATCGGAAAAGAAGAAGTAAAGCTGTCAGTGTTTGCAGATGACATGATACTATATAGAGAGAATCCTAAAGATGCTACCAGAAAACTGCTAGAGCTAATCAATGAATTTGGTAAAGTAGCAGGATACAAAATTAATGCACAGAAATCTCTGGCATTCCTATACACTAATGATGCAAAATCTGAAAGTGAAATCAGGAAAACACTCCCATTTACCATTGCAACAAAAAGAATAAAATATCTAGGAGTAAACCTACCTAAGCAGACAAAAGATCTGTATGCAGAAAACTATAAGACACTGATGAAAGAAATTAAAGATCATACAAATAGATGGAAAGATATACCATGTTCTTGGATTGGAGGAATCAACACTGTGAAAATGACTCTACTACCCAAAGCAATCTGCAGATTCAATGCAATCCCTAACAAACTACCACTGGCATTTTTCACAGAACTGGAACAAAAAATTTCACAATTTGTATGGAAACAAAAAAGACCCCGAATAGCCAAAGCAATCTTGAGAATGAAAAACGGAGCTGGAGGAATCAGGCTCCCTGACTTCAGACTATACTACAAAGCTACAGTAATCAAGATAGTATGGTACTGGCACAAAAACAGAAAGATAGGTCAATGGAACAAAATAGAAAGCCCAGAGATAAACCCATGCACATATGGTCACCTTATCTTTGATAAAGGAAGCAGGAATGTACAGTGGAGAAAGGACAGCTTCTTCAATAAGTGGTGCTGGGAAAACTGGACAGGTACATGTAAAAGTATGAGATTAGATCACTCCCTAACACCATACACAAAAATAAGCTCAAAATGGATTAAAGACCTAAATGTAAGGCCAGAAACTATCAAACTCTTAGAGGAAAACATAGGCAGAACACTCTATGACATAAATCACATCAAGATCCTTTTTGACCCACCTCCTAGAGAAATGGAAATAAAAACAAAAATAAACAAATGGGGCCTAATGAGACTTCAAAGCTTTTGCACAGCAAAGGAAACCATAAACAAGACCAAAAGACAACCCTCAGAATGGGAGAAAATATTTGCAAATGAAGCAACGGACAAAGGATTAATCTCCAAAATTTATAAGCAGCTCATGCAGCTCAATAACAAAAAAACAAATAACCCAATCCAAAAATGGGCAGAAGACCTAAATAGACATTTCTCCAAAGAAGATATACAGACTTCCAACAAACACATGAAAGAATGCTCAACATCATTAATCATTAGAGAAATGCAAATCAAAACTACAATGAGATATCATCTCACACCAGTCAGAATTGCCATCATCAAAAAATCTAGAAACAATAAATGCTGGAGAGGGTGTGGAGAAAAGGGAACCCTCTTGCACTGTTGGTGGGAATGTAAATTGATAGAGCCACTGTGGAGAACAGTATGGAGGTTCCTTAAAAAACTACAAATAGAACTACCATATGACCCAGCAATCCCACTACTGGGCATATACCCTGAGAAAACCATAATTCAAAAAGAGTCCTGTACCAAAATGTTCATTGCAGCTCTATTTACAATAGCCCGGAGATGGAAACAACCTAAGTGTCCATCATCGGATGAATGGATAAAGAAGATGTGGCACATATATACAATGGGATATTACTCAGCTATAAAAAGAAATGAAATTGAGCTATTTGTAATGAGGTGGATAGACCTAGAGTCTGTCATACAGAGTGAAGTAAGTCAGAAAGAGTAAGACAGATACCGTATACTACCACATATATATGGAATTTAAGGGGAAAAAAATGTCATGAAGAACCTAGGGGTAAGACAGGAATAAAGACACAGACCTTCTAGAGAATGGACTTGAGAATATGGGGAGGGGGAAGGGTGAGCTGTGACAGGGCGAGAGAGTGGCATGGACATATATACACTACCAAACGTAAGGTAGATAGCTAGTGGGAAGCAGCCGCATAGCACAGGGAGATCAGCTCGGTGCTTTGTGACCGCCTGGAGGGTTGGGATAGGGAGGGTGGGAGGGAGGGAGACGCAAGAGGGAAGAGATATGGGAACATATGTATATGTATAACTGATTCACTTTATTATGAAGCAGAAACTAACACACCATTGTAAAGCAATTATACTCCAATAAAGATGTAAAAAAAAAAAAACCAACACACTGCATGATTCCACTGACATAAGTTTCTAGAAAATGCAAATTAATCCACAAATACAAACAGCGTATCAGTTGTTTCTTAGGGGACAAGGAGTGGAGGAAGGAAGGACGTGTGGAAATCTTGGGGGGTGATGAATATTCTCATTATCTTGACTGAGGTGCTGGTTTCACATGTTTATATATTTGCTAAAAGAACAAATTATACACTTTAAATATGGGCAATTCATTGTATTTCAATTACTTCAATAAACCCTCAAAAATATTTAGGCCCTGACATGTGGCTGTTTACTAATCTTGAGTCTATAATCATTTTCCTCATGGATTAATTCTCAGAATCCCTCTGTCCCATTTGTCCCTCCTTCCGAGAACCATTCTTATTTTCTTTCATCCCAGAAATGCATGTCTAATAGTTCCTTACTTTGTCTTCAAGGCAAAGTAGATATCCACAAGGCATATAAAATTTCTCATGCAATCCTCAGGGAAGGGATTAGAGAAAAGAAAAATCAGAGGTGTGGGGTCCCTAGCTAATCATACACTCTGTAAAATACAGGGAAGCAGCCAAACCACAGCACGAGGCCATGGGAAAAGCATGGAACACAGGGTCATGGCATGCATCCCTCCTTCCCATGGAGTAGAGACGTAGCAGTTTGCGTTTTCCAAAGATGCCCACATTATCTCCCACACATGTGGCCCTCTGTCAATGGATTTGACACCTTTTCCATTGAGAGGTGGGTCTATATTGTCTCCACTTGAATATGTGCAGGCTGGTGACAAGGGCTGAATTGACCCAATGTGACCTCTGAGGCCAATCATAAAAGGTGATACAGCTTCTGCCTGGTTCCCGTGGGGCACTCGCTGTTAGAATCCAGTCTCTATGCTGTGAGGAATCTCAGACAGCCATGGGGAGAATTAATGTCTAGGCGTTCTGGCCACTGGCTCCATCTGAGATCCCAGCTGAAAGCAATGTCAGCTGTCAGTCACGTTAGCAAATGAGCTTTCAGATAATTGCAGTTCGGCAGCCATGGAATCTTCCCAACTGAAGTCCCAGATATTGTACAACAGAGACAAACTTTCCCCATAGGCTCTTTCCAAATACCAAACCAACAATATATTAGCTTAATAAAAGGGTTGCCTCTGTCTTTAAGTTTCAGGTAATTTGTCACAGTACTGTAGTAACTAGAACAGGAGGCCAGGCCATCGTTTTTTTCATTAATTTCTATCTGTAGGAATCTGTCATTATTGCTGTTATTCTCAAAATTACTGTGAAGATACTTTAATTGGGAGGAAAACTCAAAACAACATTCTCTACAGCATGTTTCTGAAGAGGTCATGACCATGAAATACATTGACAAGAGTGTGACTTCAATATATTGATGCTATGGCAACGAATAACAAAAAAACAAACAGGATGCTTTCCGTTACAAATTCGAAACCACATACGCTTTTAATGAGGGATCCTTAAAATGAAGTAATTAATTAATTTAAATGAAGCTAATGTCTATTGACCCACAGGAACATTTTTTATCAGAGCCCTTATTTTATTAATTACCATAGAATGTGAAACGGAGAAAACAGGCAAAAAAAGAAAAAAAAGCAACATCCTTAGTTTTGGTGAAGTATAACATTTTATAACATTTTATAGTAAAGTTATTTTGCTGGAAAATATTTTCTCTTTTATATTTCATTCCACCTTCAAACTAATAATACCTTCACCAGCAGAGGCACAGCTTGGTTGAAAGTACATGGATGTCGCTTTGGTTTTCCAGCTCAGTGAGAAAAATCACATATTCAGAAAGTGAAGCCACAATTCTCCAGCTTAGTTCAAAATAAATTTATTAAGCACCTACTAGAAGACATCAGTGGGATGGCTCCATTTCCTCTGGCCAAGTTCACTTGTCCACAGACATCTTAATACAGTCAATTTTCTGATGGAAATAGGATATGAAAGGGAGGTCCGCTGAAATGAATGGAATGACAGTTATTGGCAAATCCCAAGGCACATTCTCTGAGCTGGATGCCATCCACTCAGGACAAATGATGCAGTGTTTCAGAATAAACTGGCTCTCTTAGTTAAATAAACTTTGGGACTAACGGCTTCTCTTAGACTCCTAATTGTTTCCCTGCACTGAGGGATCTGACCGGCTCTTTTGGAATTACACAGATCCATTACTCCCCATACCTATCATGCCATAAGATGGATACTTTCATTTTCATTTATACAGCTTTCCTGAGCTAACAAAAAGAAGGGCATCACAGTTCCTAAAACTGTCTATGCCAAGAAGCATAAATGAATTTTTCAATATCATTTTTTCCTGCCAAAAAAATAACCATGTGCTAAAAAGAGCTCTTATTTGAGAGGTGACATCTGGTTGAGTCATGTCATTGTCACCAACTAGCTCTACGACCTAAGCGAGGTCCTTCTCTTCCTCATTTTTGTTGTGAATCCATGATTCTAATATAGTTAACAGTGCCACTCTGGCTCAATAAATGCGCTATTGCCTAAGGTTGAACAAATATTAGAAATATCAAGTTACAGTTGAGATTTTTGTTGTGAGAATCCAAGTCACAGGACTTTTAATTCCTGATCCAAGTAATAGAATGGGCCAAACAAATGTCCTTTTAGACTTTCCGGCTCCCAGAGAAGCTGCTTACCTTTGGCAAATCACAGGATGCTACATTAGAGAGAGAATTCAAAACCCAGAGCTAGTTTCGGCTTTACTGCTATGACTACTGACACCCTGGCTTTTTAGTTTCTGCGGTTCTTCATCGCTTGATCACATTTCTTGGCCTTTATGATTTGGTTTGAAAGAATAGAAGAAGAAATAAGCTAACATTTACCAAATGAATAACCTCTGTTGAGTACCTAATCTGTTTCTGGAGAGAAAAGAAGTTATGGTAAGTTTTCAAAATAATTCTATGGGACAGAGATCACTTTCCCAATGTCATCCCAGTCATAACTGGTAGAACTGGGACCTGAACATAGGTCTCTCTGGCCACAGAATTCATTTTCCACCTTCAGTGCAAAATGACATTGGCAAAATACTGGAACAAATATTGACTTCAATGTCATTTCCTCTCTTCAAAATATCTCACCAACAAACTTATTTCTGGAGCCCTAAATTCCACGATGCATTGATCATATCAACTCACTGATATGATACACGGATGTCCATTAAAATAATAATTGCTATAGGATAATATAGTAAGCATCTAATTATTCCCATTTTGCTTTATTTTTGTGTGCATTTTATCAAGGCTTTACCAATGTACCTTTCAATAAATATATATATTGGAAAAAAATGTATACTGGGAAAAGTCTGATAAAGGCTCCTTACCAAATGATAGGGCACATAGATGTTCCTGGACTGGAAGAACTCATGGTCTAGGGAGTGTTAACAGACATATAAACCTCTGCTCTGCAGCTGTTCACAATCAAAGATCTCTAATAGAAGAATACAGAAAGTGATATAGGGAAACAGAAGAGTCAAAGAAGGTTTCGACTAAATGATGACAGGTCACTGGAAGCTTGGAATGGATGCTGTCAGTTTCCTCCGGAAGAGAAGAAATGTCAAAAGGAGAATGTATTAGTCAAGGTCCCAGTAGAAAAAGAAATGGCTCTCTCAAACTGTGTATTTTGAAGAGGATATAACCAAGAGATGACTTACAAAGTATTGAGACAGGCTGGGACCTGGGACCCTGAGCTGCCGTGCTGCAGTGCTTGCACCTGCACACACCTCTCCTCAAACAACAAAATACAAGGAAACTATAAGGGACTAAAATTAACTGTGTGCGTGGCCAGTTGAGGCAAATTCTGGACGAAAGATACAAAAAGACCAAAAAACACCTGCTGCCACTTTTGAAGAACCCGCAGCAAAAACAGGGTGTTGGGAACAAAAGCAGGGTACCTAGCATGCCCCCTGCACTCAACACCACCAGAGGGGTGGGCAAACCAACTAAGCTACCCTTCCGGCCCGACCCCTGGACCCACCCCTACCCTCACCCCATATAAGGAACAAGCTCGCCCCGCTCAGGAAACGAGCGAGCAAGGGAACCTTTTGCTTGTTCTCACTCCCCGCTGCTGCAGCAGGGGCCCCAGTAAAGCCCTGCCTGAATTTCTCGTCTGGCCTCTAGTCAATTTCCATTGATTGCGGAAGGCCAAGAACCCTGGTTGGTATCAGTATGGGCAGGTGTAGGGACTCACGGGGACAACGTAGTGTCCCAGGACTAGTTACCACCCAAGGTGTGAAAGAGCGAAAGGAGAGAGTGACATTGAACACACAGACAGGGCCACCTGACAAGGGGTACGACCTTGGTCTAGAGACAGAGCCCACTGTTGGTGACTGCACTTAGAGGGAGACATGAAAATAAGTACCTCAGCCTCACTCTCCTCCTGCCCTCCGATCTCCTGTGGGTGCTCTCCATGGGCCAGACCCAACCAGAAGTCAGAGGTCAAAGGAACAGTTTATGTAGTTTGAACAATCTCACCTCCTAGGATAGAAAGGAGAGTAGAAAATGAATCTGGGTAGACAAAAAGAAAGTATTCAGGCAGGGAAACAGGAACATAATTTGTCAACATCCTGCATAGGGAGGAAATAGGACAGAGCCTTAGGTAACAAAGCTTGACCCTAAACCCTGGTTGGACAACTGTTTAGAGCCACGTGTTGATTTAAAACACAGTGAGCAAAGATATGGCACTTTTGAATGTATGCTTGAAGTTGATAGTCTTATCTCATGGAAAAGACTTCATCTTTTTGAGGAAACAATGTAGTGGAAATAATGAGCCACTTGCATTTGGAGACAGAACAATAATATATTTTAAAGCCCTTTATCAAATGGAAGAAAGAACAATTCATCAGAAAGCTATGTTCCCACAATCTACATACACATAGATAGAATGAGTGCCAACCAAATTACCAGGGCTGAAAAGAATTTGTGCAATCATTACGTTTTTTGAAAGCTAAAAATACACTTTTCCCAGAAACAAAAATAATAATTGAGTAAAAACTTGAAAGCAAAGGATCAGACTTAGGAGATTGTACCAGTTTCAGATGATGTCAGATTTAAAGGTTTTATGGTTTCAGGGAATTCACTAGAATCAATCAGTTTTATACACAGTCTGAACCTCTTACATAATGTTTCACTTCTTGAAGGGTCTTCTCGTTTGTTATTTTAAAATCTTTTCCATATTATGCCCTTGTAGAAACTTTGATGATTTAAGAAACTACTAGAATTCTGAGTTTACAGAATTTGAGAAGTGTAATTCCAAGACAACGGACAGGCAGCGTCTCTCCGTATTTAGGGCCACACCTCCTAATCAATGACCAATACTATTCTGGGAGCTCAATTGCCTAGGAAGCTCGACTTAACATATTTCAGAAGATAGAGTCAGAAATTCGTTTTCTTTCATAGAAGCCTGATTGGTCAAGTTGCAACAAGCGTAGCCCCATGTCATCTCCAAGAAGATACATTAGACTATCCCCCCAACCCCAAACTCACCTGAATCAAGAGGTCCCCCTCCCAGTCAAGTGTGAGTCAGATAAGACTGTATAGATGCTTCAAAAGCATGAAAATACCCAGAAGAGTTTAACCAGTGTCTTGGACTAGCTGGGCTCACTTTACTCACAAACAGGAAACAGCTTGATTTCTCTCCCTCGCTCTCTTTAAGATGCTCTGGTGGCTCTCCCTTCCCCACCCTGAAATGGGAAGAAACTATCATTTTTTCTAGGTACCCTGGGTACTAATAAATAAATAAATATTAATAAATAGTCCATAACCAGGTAGTAAAATTTTCCATTTGTCATCCCACCTATAGCTTCTCCCCTTCCCCATAGCTCAGAGCTTAACCACATTCAAAGACCTCGAGTAGGAATTTTTTTTCTCCTGTCTCAGGGTTCCCCCCACCCCCCCCACCCCCACGCAGAAGCTGCTAGTGGTTCCTCAAGGGTTGGGGCCGGAGGAGTCAAAAACAGTTAAAGGGACAAAAGGTCTTTGTGGGCTGGTGCTCGGGTGGCAGGTGTTGGTACCCTCCATGCGGAAGATGCTCAAGTGGTAGCTCTTCAGCCACATGGCTGCAGGTGGCTGTGGGGCTGTGACTACCTCTTAGGTACCTATGAGCAAACCCTGCCCATGGAGGAGCCAGCACTGGTCTTTAGAATGTGTTCTTCTCAGCTAAAAATCCAAGACCGGAAAACTCACGTTTAACATTCTTTTATATCTTTAAAACTGCCTGTACGCTGCGGGAAAAAAATCGAAGTCGTAAGGTGACAGGATCTAATGATAGCAGCCTTGCCCTCAGCATCAGAACAGCTGGATGCCTTCTATGGAATAATTACTGGCTGCATTAGCCTGACCAATTCAACTAACTTTTCTTGGCCTTCGTTGCTTCATCTATATTCTGTACTTGGTTAGATAAGGATATCTCAAAGTCTTTTTCCATATCTAGTATACTATTTTCCTATGAAACTGCTACTGCAAATATTATATAGTCCCAAAGTATTAGAAATGTTCCAACACATACAAGAGATTTCCACAAAGTATCTCTGTGGCATGTCAGAACCCATGTCCAGGGGAATGTAGGACATGAACCCATCAAGCCCCGGAATCTGGAATTCTTGTTGTTTTCTAAAACCTGTCTGCCTACCCCATTCTGCCCTGCCTTCACAAACATCACACACATCTTTGTATTTTCTTTGCATATGCTCTGCCATATTTACATGGATTTCGACCTGAAAACGTTTTTAAAAGTATTTTCAAAAACTATCCAAACCAAATTCAGAAAATAAAAATCTCTGAATTTTCAGGCTGTCAGAAAACATAAAACTTTGCAATGCTCAGACACAGGGTTTTCTGACCTGAAACTGTCAGTTCTTTTCCATCTGCCTTTATCCACCTCTACCTTTAACCAATTGTAATTAATTATCAAAACAGGAGAAACTGACAAACATTCTTTTTAATTGCTAATTTGAGGAGCTTCATATAAGAAGCAAAGAACTCAAAAAGAGAAAAGGAAAACAGACACTCATTAATGGCATTAAGATAGTGCTGGGTAAAGAAAACTCTTGAGAGAAGATTCCCAGTGTTAGGACTTTTGATTAAATCAGACTATAGGTCACGTGGCCAGCTAGGTGTGCACCATTCTGTTAAATCTCAGTACTCTTTTGTAATGAAATAGATACCCGAAAACATACTGGAGACATTACCTAGCCACATAAATTCAGGCTACATTATATATAAACAAATGTACCAAACTATTAATATTTTCAAAGGATCTATTGTGGACAATAGAAACCACTCCAAGCCACCAAATTAGGAGTCATGACTCAGATCTGTGTCACTTTGAGTAATTTATTTGAGTTCTCTAGGCTACAATTGCCACCTTTTTTCAATTTTCTCATCAATTTATCCAGTTGGTCCAGCACCAGTCCTTGTTGAAGTGTTTTGGCATGTTTGTCAAAATCAATTGGCCACATAAGTGCAGGGCTCTTTCTAGCCTATATTCTATTCCATTATCTGCATGATGCCATTATTATGTGTTTGTTGACATAATTTTAAAGTCTTGAAATCAAGTAGTGTAGGTCCTTCAACTTTATTATTTTGCAAGACTGTTTTGACTATTCTAGATCCTTTGCATTTCCATATAAATTTAAAATCGGCTTGTATATTTTGCCTCCCAAATGCTGCATTTTTAATGTGTGTCGTCTATAGATGAAACTGGGGAGAATTGATGCTCAACAAATGATGAGTTTTCCGATCCATGAACAGCAATATTTCATAGTTTTCAGTAAAGCAATCTTGTACATCTTTTGTTAAATTTATCCCTAAGAATTTTAAGATTCATGCTATTGCAAATGATTTTTTAACTTTTGTTTTCCATGATTTGTTACTATTTATAGAAATATATTTGATTTTTGTACATTGACCTTGTATCCTGAGAATTTGTTCATTCTAGTTGTTATTTTGCATCTTCCAGAGGGTTTTTGACATATGTAAATGTCATCTGCAAATAAAGGTAGTTTCATTTCTTCCTTTCTAATATTTATGCCTTTTATTTCTTTTTCTTACTTTATTGGACTATAATCTTCAATACAACATAGAATAGAAGTGGGGACAGCAGGCATCCCTGTCCTATTCCAGGTTTTAGAAGAAAGTATTCAAGTTTCCCTTTTAAGTTCTTGGTAGGTGCCCTTTTCCAGATTGAGAACATTTCCTTCTATTTCTACTTTGCTGAAAGTTTTTAAATTATATATCGGTTTTGAATTTTTCAAATGCCTTTTCTAGATCTGTTTGAAACCATCATATGATTTTTTTCTTTATCCTGTTCATTTTCGGTTATTATGCATATTGGTTTTCTAGGGCTGCCATAACAAAGTGCCATAGACTGGGTGGCTTAAGCAACAGAAATTTATCTCCTCACAGTTCTGGAGACTCGAAGGCCCAGATCAAGGTGTCAGTAGGTGTGGTTTCCTCTGAGGGCCATGAGGGAAGGATCTGCTCCAGGCCTCTCTCCTTGGTTTGTAGAATGTCACCTTCTCCCTGTGTCATGACAAGGTCTTCCCTCTGTGCCTGTCTGTGTCTGAATTTTATCTTCTTACCAGGACCCCAGTCATACTGGATTAGGGCCTCCCTTAATGACCTCAGTGTAACTTAATCATCTCTTCAAAGACCCGACCTCCAAATAGAGTCACATTCTGAGGTGTTAGGACTACAACATATGAATTTGGAAGGGAGACACAACTCAGCTCCTAGACATGATGCATTTTCCTTCTGTATGTTGCTGAGTTCCATTTGCTAACATTTTGTTAAGGATTTTTGTATTTGTATTCATAAGAAATAGTGATCTAGAATTTTAATTTCTTGAGGTCCTCATTAGATGATCAGTCTCCTTTCAACTCTAACAGTCAATGATAGTG
This sequence comes from Delphinapterus leucas, assembly GCF_059928025.1. NCBI lineage: Eukaryota > Metazoa > Chordata > Mammalia > Artiodactyla > Monodontidae > Delphinapterus > Delphinapterus leucas. Next base: position 14,431,527 of record NC_143130.1, on the reverse strand, counting down.
CAGTCCTGAGAAGAACAGTGCTATGGAAGGCTTGCTTTCTATAAGCTAAGTGCCAAGAGATGTTTCATACGCAAAATGGCGTGACTGGGTCAGCTGCACTACTGCACATGGAACTGTCATGTTTTGCTCAGTAAACTGTCATTAATAACGACTGTGTGGCAGATCTGAGGTTCAAAAGCAAATAAGACAGATCCTTCGTCCTCAACGTGTTCACAACCAAACACAGAGAAAACTGCAGACTCAAGACAGCATCCAATCAAAATCGTGAAGTAGAACACACAATGGAGAACCAGTTCAGGCTCCAGAAATGTGAGGATAAAGATACTAATATGATTCTCACTAAGAAAAGAGAAACGGAGGAGAAATCCCTAGACTCCAAAAGTAAAACCCAAATGAATGGGGCAGACACAATGATAACACACACATAGAAACTTTGCAGCCTTGCATGTCTATGATTACACACCTCACGTCCAAGCATTTCCCCATCTCAATGTCTCCCCACCTCCACATCCAAATTCATCCATTCTCCAGGCTATCCCTCCTTCTTTACAAAGACTCCCCCTACATTCCCCAAGAAGAAGTAATTCTCACACTTCTCACTCCCTACCTTTTATCATGTGCATGTGGTCTCACTGTGACTAGAAATACTAAATTCTCTGAAGGGAAAAATAATGTCTGTCCAGTTTATCTGTGTGTGTCTCTCAGAATCTAGGACACAGTGGAAGCATAACAAATTTTAGTAAAGGTAAATTTCTCACCTCCTTACCTGCAGTGCATATACACATCTGTCCTGCACCTGGGCACGATTCACCCACTCCTGTGTTCTGTCAAGTCACTACAAGTGACAGTTTTCATGTCACTACAAGCCCCATAGTCTCAGTATGAGACAACCTAAACTTGACAGCAAAAATACATGAATCACTTCTCTTCAAATTTCAAAATCTCCTTTTGACTAGACTACAGAGCCTACTTCAAAGACATTTAACTAAATTGCCAGTTGTGGCAAAAACACATCTGCAAAACTACATTTTTCATAATTTTTAATCTACCCTAATGTTTGCTTGTGATATCTATCTATCTATCTATCTATCTATCTATATGCCCATATTTTATTACGGTCATAAGCACCTACTTTTTTTTTTTTTTTTTTTTTTTGCGGTCCTTGGGCCCTTCACTGCTGTGTTCTCTCCCGTTGCGGAGCACAGGCTCCGGACGCGCAGGCTCAGCGGCCATGGCTCACGGGCCCAGCCGCTCCGCGGCATGTGGGATCTTCCTAGACCGGGGCACGAACCCGTGTGCCCTGCATCGGCAGGCGGACTCTCAACCACTGCGCCACCAGGGAAGCCCAGCACCTACTTTTTGATTTATGATCTTCCTGTACTAGAAAATCAAATTGGCGGGCGTTAACAGTGCTTCCAAGTCCTGTACAGTCCTGAAACTCGGTAAGGCAGCAGGACGACGGGTAACGCAAACCATCCTCCAGGAAATAGCTGCTTAATGCATGGCATCTGCCTGCCAAGTGTGAAATGGCGGGAATGGGTTACGGGGAATAGAAATAGATTCTCAAATCTCAACGTGCCATCCTATGGGATGAGCGCCTGGCTTATTTTGTCTTCTTTTAAATGTGATTACTTGGAGAACACAGCTGAAGGAAACTCAAAGTAATTCCGTTTTGAGATGCAGTCTTAGCCAGGGAACTTGATTTGGTATCAAGAGCCATTATCCAGAGACTGGGCTCCCAAATGATCTTTCTCTGTTCACTAGATTATGATGTTTTAAGTAACTGGCTTAGTATGCCACAGTGTCTGTCTTGCCTGCCCTAGACTCCTGTGGTCTGGAAGGGTGACCGCATCTTCCAAATGTCTGTCATCTCTAGCCAGGAAGATTTGGGGCTACGGTGCCCTGATCTGTATAAACAGCTGTAGTAATAGTTACAGAACATCTGGTTCTCTTATCGGCCTCCCCACTAACGAGCTATCTCATCTTGGGACAAACAGTTAAACTCCCTATTAAACTGGTTTCCAATCTAGAGGAATTCTTGTATTATAAACACCTTCTACAGAGGTATAGAGGTATGTACCGTGTACCATTCTTGCTGGATATGTTTGAACAGAGATGTTTTTTCATGAAATTTTGCTTGAGATGATAACAATTCCTTAGGATACTGGTTTGGGAAACACTAACCTAGCCAGATGCCACAAACAATAGGCCTGACTCATCGGTTACATGTATAAGACATACTATTAGCATTTGCTAAGCAAGATTGGGTCATGAAGGGCCCAGGCATCACAACTTCAAGGGCCAGGCTACTGATTCTTTGGTTTGTAGAGTAAATGGGGGAGTCCGTGAATGTCAACAGAAACAGGGGTTACCATGAGTAAGAGTAAACAGATGAAAGAATAGGATTGTTTTAAATCCCATTTTCATGGCCATTGATGTAGACGGCAATAAAAGAGAAGAAAGTCCCTGCCAGGATTGAGAGAAGCAAAATTTTTCTGTCCTCCTTGGGCAATCTCCATAGAGGACAAAGCCCAAGGCTTGACTTTTTTGGAGAGGCGGAAAGACACGGTGGATGAAACAAGGGCTCCAGGTTCAGACAGAGCTGGGTGGAGGTGGGCTTTGCCACATGGTCCAGCTGCATGGCAGCAGGATGCTTGTGTGTAGGGCAAGCCTCGAGGGGAAAGTGTCACCTAAAAAGCAAGGCCTATAGGATTTGTACACGCACGGCAGGAGGAGAGAGCTGAAGGAGGAGAGGTCGTCAGATCATGAGAGGGCCCATGAAGACGGCTTCATCCAAAAGGCAGTAGGTTTCCTCAGAGAGAAATGACATAAGTAGGACGTGATTAGGGAAAGAAAGAACTAGCTTCTCCATGTGAACTATTAGATGCGGGGATAAAGGAGCCACAAGTCCAGAACAGTGTCCAGTTTTCTGGATTAGGCAATTGGGTGAATGAAGCAAAGATCAGAAGAAAAAAAAAAAATTAGTCCAAGAGGCAAAGTTGTGATCAAAGTCCAACATGGCTCTCAGATTCCAAAGTGACAGCTGCTCATGGCAGTGGCAGCGGAAAGGGTGACAAAGAAGCAAACCCGGCTTTTGCATCCTCATGAACATATCAGCAGCTTATCAATGACTTTAAAAAAGAAGAAAAATGCTCGCCACAGCGCTGTATTGAGCGTCATTCAAATTAAATAATTTGGATAATGGGGTGAGGTTGGAATCCTTCTAAAGGACTCCAGGCCAGGGCCGGCACCTAGAAAATATTTGAGACGTTATGGGATATTTTAGAAGCCAGCTGTCTGCTTTGCCTTCTTCACACAAGAAATTCAGTGAGCCTGGAAAAGTTCAGCTTCACCAGCCAGAGTGTTTCAAGGCCCACAAGGTAGAAGTCACTGAAGGTAAAAGAAAATTTCAGGCACTGATGGTTAGGTTTCGTAATAAATTGTCCAGCAAAGGACACTGAGACCTTCAAAATAGCACATGGTAGAGGAAATGGCAATGACTACAATTTCTGCAGGGTGTTGTTGCTTCTAATAATAGAGTTTCTTTAATAAAAAATAGAGTTTGTTTAATTTTTTTAAAGTGGCTATTTAAACAGTGTTGAGCTTAAGAGCTTAGAAGGCCCTTGCCCCTCCTATGCAGAAATCCTGGGTTGTGTGTTTCAGGGAGGGAGCCCCACCCATGGAAAGTTAGAAAGAAGTAAAGCTGACTCACTTCCTACCACTTTGCCTGACTGTTTGGGGACAAAATGGAATCAGGCTAGATACACGTGTTGTAGCCTTATTCAAACTCCCTAAACAGTTTCTCAAATGTATATTCTTTCTTTTCCTTTGCCCATAATTCTACTGTATGCTTTGGCTTGCAATGTCCTTGAGCTTCTGTTATGTTTCTTATTTCTCTCACTCGGGGACCTAAGATGCCACCAGGATTTTTTAAACATGGGCTCCTTATATCACCGTCCCTTTTATCATCATCAAGCCGCCTGGGGCACCACCCTGAGCGGGTTCTGTGCGCTTTCCTCCTCTCTACAGCCGCCAATCAAATGGCCTCCAGCTACAGTCACATCAAATCACCCAAGTTAACAGAATGAAGACAAGTCAGTCCGAGGTCAGAACATCTTCAGTGGAGACGCATGGCTGTATTTACTAGGTATTTACTAGGCATCACGTCGCATTGAAGGAAACATTCCTTCTGTATCATGTTTAGCAAAGTTATGGGAAAATGTACTTATATATTACATTGCTTTCTGGAAGACTAAGTGTGACAGTCTAATTGAAATGCAGTATTTAATAGCAATAATATTTAGAGCTTCGTACGGGAACTTTTATCCAATGATCTTAGAGATTTCTCTCCCTCATCACCCACCGCCATGGGAGTTATCTCTAAGGCATCTGATAATCAGACTCACACACACACACAATTCTAACTGCAGGACATGAGGACATAGAGTTATTTCTAATACCTCAGCAGTAAACCTCAATGAAACAATCAACCCTTTAATAATTCTTGTTCGGGTTTCCCTGGTGGCGCAGTGGATGAGAGTCCTCCTGCCAATGCAGGGGACACGGGTTCGTGCCCCGGTCTGGGAGGATCCCACATGCCGTGGAGCGGCTGGGCCCGTGAGCCATGGCCGCTGAGCCTGCGCGTCCGGAGCCTGTGCTCCGCAACAGGAGAGGCCACAGCAGTAAGAGGCCCGTACCGCAAAAAAATAAAAAATAAAAATAAAAAAAATAATTCTTGTTCCCTGAAAAACATGAAGCTGGCAATAAATCTATAAGGCCAGATCTACATTAGCAAAATGAAGCAGAGAAAGCAATTATCTAAATAATTTATCATGAGCCTGGGGTAGGTAGTTGGATTACCTAAATGAATATTTCAGGGGGAAAATGCATTTTGGGTTAAAAAAAAATATTTTTGAAGACTCTCTCTTGGCTCATTGCACATAGAACAGGAAAATCATTATAATGATGAAGTCTATGTGTACATGGAAGGTATCCCTGCTGGAGCTTTGCTTTGAAAATGTTCAAAAATGTTACTGTGGTTTAGAATTTTTGGCATTTGGCTAAAAAAATAAATAAATAAATAAAAACCTAGGAAGACCAAACAATGATTCACTCACTTGGGATTCGGTTCTCTCCTCCATTCTTTCCTGGGTCCCACAATGTAAAGGCTCCAAGAACCTTCCAGGTGTAATTTCCTTCCCTGCACTTATCTCTAGGTGAGTCCAAGGTCAACACCTACCTCAACTGCAGAAGACAAAGGCAAATTTGAAAGTTTCTCATGATGAGATATTTCTTCACTTCCTTCAGTGCTCAGCCCGTCTCAGGAGGAAGGTTTCTGTTGCTCTGACTTGGTCTCACTCTGTTCCTATATTCCTGCCACACAAGAGCCTTGGGTCACACCCTCTGAACTGGCCAGGAGGATGCAGGGCAGGGTACCAGGCTCTCCTTCCAAGCAGGGGGATTTTAGATCCTTGCAACTAAAAGTGTAGCTCATAGACCACCAGCAGCGGCAGCAACACCTGGGAGCTTGTTAGGAATGCAGAGTCTCAGGCCCCGCCCAGACCTGCTTATTCAGAATCTGAACCAGCTCCCCAGGAAATCACCATTTGTGAAGCACTGATCACGAGGGCACTGTGGGACTAAGAGAGGAAGGGGGAAATGTTGAGCAAACTGGCCAAGGTGGAAGAAAAAGGAGAGAAGGATCACAGAGGGCTGCAAGAGTCCAGAGATCTGAGAAAAAGCAAAAGGACGGTGAACAAAGTGTGTTGTTGAATCACGAGCCCAGGGCCTGTTGTCTGTTGCTCCCAGCTGAGTGTCAGTGCCTCAGGGTCACAGGGGTTAATTATGGCCACAAAGCGCTCAGAGGCCCGGCTGTGAATCATCCCTGTAAACGGTGTCCTTCCCTGGAGGCAGGTGATGTATATAGAAGACGTCCAGTCCCTCAGTCGTCACTACGAGCTGGGGGAGGTGGGCTGAGAGCAAACCGGGTATAGATGAGAATGCCCATTTTAACATCTTTCCTCACCTGAGTTGAGCGCTGTTTCCACAGTACACACTGTGTTAGCTTCTATTTGAACATATTATTGCTGCCATTAATTTGATTATTTTATTGACTGATTTTGCAGAGCTTGCATCCTGAGGCCTTTTTTTTTTTTCTAAGGAGAAAGCTCATTTCAGGATGAATGTACAGATTCCACATGTGGCTGAAACCAATTTCCTCTTGATTTGTTCTCAGAAAAGATGGAAAGCAGCTGGCTGGCTTCTTCCACGTGTCCTTAAAGAGCACAACTGAGTCCTAAGAATGCCCTAATTTCTGAAACCCAGCAGGACCCTGTGGGGCTCCTGGGCACGGAAGCCTTTCTGTGTCCCCCGTTTCTTGTTTGTAGGGAATAGGCTTCAGCCTCCATGACCTTCCCTGAGTTCCAAAGGACAGGTTCAAACAGCTGCTAATCAGGGAAGGGAGGGGATGCAGAGACAAGGGAGGAGCCGCCAAGAAACAGTAGCGCAGCCTTGGGACAGGATCCTGGTTCTGCCTCAAGGGGGATACATGACAATATCTTTGAGCTCTTCTACAGAACTAAAACCCCCAACAAATGGAAGACGTTGACTACCTGATGAAGCATTCTTCATTCCAGAGAGAAGGTCACAGTTTGATAACCTGGAGAACCACAGAAGCTCCTCCAGAGACCACCAGATGAAAGGCCAGATTGAAGGAGTGCAGGCCCTGCACACACCCTGATACTTCTCAGCAACCCCACCCTTGAACCACTGTTACAAAACTCCTCACCAAATCCCTCCGGATTGGGACACACAGTTTTGAGGGCGTTAGGTCCCTGTGTCCCCCTTTGCCTGGCAAAGCAATAAAGCTCTTCTTTTCTACTTCACTCAAAACTCGGTCTCCAGGACTCCATTTGGCACTGGTGCACAGGGGCCGAGTTTCAGCATCATTTCCAGGCTGAAGAACCCCAGGCCCAATCCCCTCTGTCACCAGTATCAATAAGACCATTACTGTTGCCAGCTATGTGTGCAGTACGATGCTGTTGTCTCTTAATTTCATAATAGACCCAAGTTCCCACTGGGTTCTAATCTCAGCTTCAAAAACTCCACCATTTAACTTCTCTTTTCCTGACCAGACTACCTGCCCTGGCTGCACACCAGGGTTGTTTTAAACATCACATGAGAACAGCCGGTGGGAGGGAGCAGTTCACCATGTAAAGGCTCACTGCTCCCCTGGAGCTTGTGTTTTCACCTGGAACATCTTCCGCAGAGATTCCCAAGTGGGACACGGAGGAAGCCTGTTACCTGCGCTGACTGCCACAGGCCCCGCTGAGCTGCCACGGTCAGTAGTCACCTCTCTGTGCAAATAAGCCAGCCCTCCTACATCAGACAATGGGGCTCTGGCTTTCCCTCCCAAAACAAGTTACACTTTATTGCTCGTTATTAAACTCGTCCAACTTTATATTTAATTCCAACGCTGTCCTTCACACTATTAGCCCCATTTGCAGCCATCAGTGGGTCCTCCCCAGAGCCCCACTGGGTCACAATCACCCAAACACTATCAGTTACTCCTTCACCCAGCAACGGCGAGGGAGTTTAACTCATTTCAACGTCGAATGTCTTGGCGAAGTCTGACTGCACTTTAACATATGCAATCAATACTTCAAATGCTCTAGGATGACATGCGGGATTCCAGATAACCAATCTAGTGACGTAAGACTCAGATTCAACATAATGTTCATTCAATAGCGTCTCCCTCTCCATTGAGCCCTGGCCAGGTATTTCAGATTCTCAGTCCTTACGATCGCCTTATGAGATAAACAGTATGATCCCAATTCTACAGTTAAGGAGACGGAGGCTCAGAGATCCTAAATGCCTTCTCCAGAGTCATGCTGCTACTCGGAAAAACTGAAGTTCAAGTCCAGGACTCCCAGTTCCCAGTCCAGATGGCTGCTCACTATGCCACAGTTACCATCAAGAGCCATGTGGAAGAAACATTTACGGCACTCTTCATGGAAAGCCTTCCCTTTATTACATCTGGGAGCTTTGTAAAAGTGTCTTGAGGTGCTTAAAGAGGAATGTCACTTGCTTGATTTAGCTGAATATCTATTTTCCTGTCACTACTTACTTCATAAGGGTGCAAAACACATGAAGTACTGACTGCGATGCTTTATAGTGCTCATCGAAAATGACTCAGTGTTATTTCATATTTGGCAGGGACGAGTACGTTTTGTCAGCCTGAAAGAATTTTTGGCCAACAGGTTTTCTTTGGCTCCACAGTTGTTAACTATTAGAGATGTCTGCAAAAACATTCGCGTTGGGCTGATTGAAATAGTTAACTAACAGCCAGAGTCAACTGAAACTGAGAATCTCTGGTTCTATAAGGAATTAAACCTTAAATTCTATAAGGAATTAAACCTTTCTGTTCTAAGACGAGCTATGTGGACGATACGGTTCTGCAGGTTTAGACTCTCCATCCTGTTGAACTGAGTTGTCATTTATGAGAGGAAGCCCAATGAGTTGTATTCGTTAGAAATTTCATTCAATTACTGGCAACAAAGACCAGAAAGACAGTGACTTCTTTGTTCATTTTCGTAAAGAAATCTAGAGGTAGGCACTTTAGGGCTTGTGTGACAGTTCTATCGTGTCATCAACAGCCCAGGATCCTTCCATCTTTCTACCGACCATTGCATTGGCTTCCACTGTGAATACGGTTTCTTGGTCCTTGCTGGCTGCTGGGGTTCCAGCTAGTATTTCCACATTCCAAGGAAGCAGGAGGAAGGAAGGAAGATGGGCAAAAGAAGACCTAAGAGCTGTCTGTTGCCTCCTTAAGAAGCCTTCTCAGACCTTCTACACAAAGTTTCCTAGCTTCAAGAGAAGGCAAGCTTCTATCTTTTCATTCCCAGCCAATAAAAACTGGGCTTTCTTACTAAAGAAAAAAGAGTGAATGGACACTGAATAGTTGACTAAGAGTCTCTGTCAGTTACGAAGAGATAAAAGACTCCCTGTCCATTTGGAACATTCTTTGGGTGGATTCCAACCATGGATTCATAAGCTTTTAGAAAGACCTAGTCCAACACCTGCATTTTAAAGTTGAAAAATGGAGGGCCAGAAAAGCCACTGGACCTGGCAAGGACAGCAAAGGCAGTGAGCATTAGAGCTTGGACTAGAAACAGGGGCCTGAGGTCAGGGTCTGAGAACAGGGTGTCAGCAGGTCAGGTACTCGGTGAGGGCTCTCTTCCCAGTTTCCTCCTTTATGGTCATTCCTTGGTGTGTGTGCATGCAGACAGAGAAATCTTCCTCTTTTTATAAAGGCATGAATCCCATCTTAGGGCCTCCACCCTCATGACCTAATTTAACCCTAATCACCTCCCAAAGGTCCCACCTCCAAATTCCATCACATTGGGGATTAGGGTTTCAACATATGAATTGGGGGGAGGGGGAGTGGACACAAATATTCAGTCCTTAGCACCCACCTAACCGCTAACTGCCCCAAGCCCCTACCTCAGGGGGCCGGCAGACTGGTGTGGAGGGACACACCAGAAGCCACACCCCCTGCAGGAACCCTGGCTCAGAAGAGAAGGGGCGGGGCTGAGCATGCTCTGCACCTTCTCCCAGGAAGAGGAATCTTTCCAACGCCCCGGCAGGGCACAAGAGGAAAGCAAGGAAAGACCAGACGTGGTTCTCTAACGGGTTCCTCCAAATGGAACTTCCTCCACATGAGACCAGAGAAGAAGAGTGCCCCTCCACACCTATGTTTATTTGTACCCTTCATGCTTCCTTCATAATATTCTACATAGCTAGACTGCTGTACGCCCTCCCTGACTTATTATGAGACTTACTATGCGGTTGGCTATGAAAGGGTCTGGAAAGTAAGGCACCAAAAGGTTAGGAGACTTGCTCCAAGTCACACAGCAAGTTGGGGACCAGCTGAAAGTGCCCCACTTCCTGGGAGTTTTCTACACTTGGCTGCCTGTCTGACAAACCAACTGTATACTAAGCAGCTGGGGGGCAGCTGGAGCACTGCAGTAGCTCCCGAGGCTTTTGCTGGATTTATATGGCTGCCCCTCGCAGTGAGCAGAAGCCTCTGAGGGTACAGGATACTCAGGCTTCATGACAATGGCTGATGGGCGGAGAATTAACTCAGCTTGTCAAGAAACATTTTTACGCACCTTCTGGGTGCCAGGCTATTAGTGGGATAAAGTGGTTAAATTAAAAAAAAAAAAAAAAGTAGCTGAAAGCTGTCTGAGCCTAGTGGGGAAGACAGAGAAGAAGACAGACTTTACAGTGACAAGTACGATAACAGACGAGTGCTAAGTGGGGGGGGGGGGGGCAGGGGCGGGGTGGACAGGATTTGAGAGCAGAAAGCAAGCAGGGGTGGGAGACCATGTCTCCCTCTGATCGTTGCACGTCACTTCGAACGGCTGAATCACACGATGTAAGGGAAGAACGGAAGGGAAAGAAATTTCCTAGGGACACACGCAGGTTGATGTTCCAGCTACTCAGGCAAACTGTGAAGGGCCCATCAAAGTGCGAGGTCATCACAGGGGCATCTGTCACTTGAATAAGAATAAACCTAGAAGACACTCACTTGCAAATTATTCATTTGAACCTCCTTTCAACTGTTCCAGCCCCTGTGGTGAAGTATTACCGCTGACATCAACACAGAGCCATAGCTATGCTTGATTCCCTACCAGTTTCCTTTTATGCGGACCCAGATGTGCACTTAGCAACGTAGCTTATGTGTTTCCTTAGATGGACTCTTCTATTTATGCTCAGCATTTTCACTTAAACTTTGTTTGTAGCTCTGGCTCCTTTCTGAAGGAGGCCGGCTGTACGTTGGAAGTGACTTCAGATCGACTTGGCACGTTGGAGAACAGATGACAGAACAGGTTGAATGGGAATCACTGAGGCTTCATTCTTAGTCTCCACTTCAGGTTTCAAGTCCTCAGAATGACTTTCTACATGTAGATTTCCAAAACCTCTAAGCCACTAATCCTGCCTCACCTCCGTGGCAGCCCCTGAGATACATTCACAGACCCCTGTCCCCCTGGGAGACACGGAGAAAACCGCCGGTCTGATCAGGGTAGGGATTGGCGGGCAGGGGCCCTCTACATAACGATCCTCCCGGGGCCTCACCCTTCACCCGGGCTGTGGGTATGCAGACGATTGCAGACCACCTCAGCACCCTTCCAAACCTCCCCGCCCCCCACCCCGTTCCCTCATAAGAGCTCCAGCTCTGACCTCCAGCCATGTCGTGGACAAGCCAGTTCCAGTCCCGTGGGAACAGATGAAACTACAGGATCCCACTCACCTGAGATTCCCAAGCTCCAGTCAAAGGCACACTTCCTTTAAAAATAGCAAATGCAAAACAAGTCCTGTAATTAACTGTTCCCTGTGTCATGTGGTTTCCAGGCCTGCTCACTACCTTGAGAAGTTTCTCCTGGATAGATTCCAGTTTGCCAGAGTCTAAGGAAAAAAAAAATTTAAGAATACAATTAAATTCTCCAGAACGGAAGGGCAGAATTATAAAGGATTTTTTTTTTTTTTTTTTTTTTTTTTTTGGTGGGAGACAAAAATATTAGTGATGGCTTACAATGTCTGGGCATTTCACATATGTTACATCTTCTAATCTTTAGGTAACAGGTATGACAAAGCTAGATCACCAGTAAGACAGAAAGTCTTTCTCTGGTAGCAAAACCAACAAACAGCAACAAAACAGGAAAACAAGATTCAGGCCTGTGGGTCTTCTTGGATTCTTCAGGGATCAAGCGTCTTCTTGCTCACAATTCCATGATCCTTAAGGGGTTGCCCTTGCCCTCATGGTCCAAGGACGTATTTCCTTCCAGATGGAAGGAGAGAAGGAAAGAAGAGAGAAGGGCAAAGAGCAGGTGCCACGTCTCTCTTCAGGAAGGTTTGTGGACACCAGCACCCAGCTCTCCTCTTGGGTCCTGTTGGTCAGAACTTTGTCACACGGCCATATCTAAGTGCAAAGAGCCCAGGAAATTTATTCTTTTTTTGATGGCCATTGGCTCAGCCAAAATCTATTTTACTCTGAAGGAAGAGGAAATAGATATTTGGGGACGATCAGCAGTGCCTACTACACCTTCCAACAGCTCCGTGAACAGGTATTAGTAAACTCATGGAACACATGGGGAAACTGGGGTTCACAATGTTTAAATAACTTGCCTGCGGTCATACATCTAGAATGTGCTATAGCCACTACCTAAATTAGACATTTTTATACCAAGACTGTTTTATTTCCCCTGTATGCTGCCATAATAAGTGTGGAATGACATTTATATAGAAAATTGTCCAATTTTCCTGCAGTGGTATCACAGCATTGGTTTCCGGGACGCTCTGGTGAACTAAAGCAAGTTGCCTTTCTCTTCTGTTTCATTTGCCACTGCTACCAGCCTAGTGCAAGCACATTGCCTGACTATTGCCACTGCCTACTAATCAGATTCTCTTCCCTTCTCTCCTCTTCTCCCCCTGATTTATTCTCCACACGGCAGAAAGGTGGGCTTTTAAAATCTCAACTTTAATCATTGTATTTCGCTGCTTAAAAACCTTTAACTTCTCATTGCTCTTTGGATAAAGACCAACACTGTCGGTGAGGTTCCCAGGCCTTGTGTGCTCTCTCCCTGCCTACCTCCCCAGCTGCCTCACTCGTGACTCTCCTCCTTCCCTCTCCGGGCTACTCTGGACTTCTGTGGACACTCCATCGATCCTCCTACCTTGGGGCCTTATCCATGCCATTCCCTCCGTCCTCAGTCTCTTCCCCCTATATCTTTGTCAAGTCCAAAAAAAGAAATTCTTCATGATTTTGTTAGGATCTATTAAACTTGTAATTAATTATGGGAGAATTAACGTATTTATGATGTTTAATCTTCTCATTGAGGAATGGGCCTCTCCATTTATTCATACTTTTATATCACTTGGCAGAGTTCTATCATTTTCTTCTTACAGGTCCATTCATTTCTTATAGAATTATTCTTCGGTTTTGTTCTGCCTTGTGACTGGAGTCTTTCTTCCCATGCAGAAGGGGGAGATGTCCAGTTTCCTAATTTTATGGAATCTATGTTTCTAATGCAGAGACTAAGCAGAGGAGGAGAAAAGAGCAGGTCTTTCTACCTACATATAGGCAGTTATTTATAGATTACTGATTGTCATCTTCTTCAGCCTTGAATTTAGTAAAATTAGTGCTTGATCCTGGCACTAATGTGGTAGGCAGTCCTGATTTCAGTTTTCTTCTTTCCTGGGTGTTCACAGGTTCTCTAGTAAGAATTTGCAAGTCAACGGGGGAACTCACCGAATGTCACTGGGTAGAAAATTTTCTGTTCATTCTGAGCACAGAGTTTTCAAACAGGTCTCAGCCGTCTGAGAGTACTTTCATTACTATGTGTATTTTGCCATATTATCCACAGTGATATCTTGACTGATTTTGCCAAACGTTTTCCTAAAACTAAGAAACATTAGATCTATGTTACTCCCCCAATCTCCCACGTCAGTAAAAAATGCTTTCATAAAAGATGAGGTCAGTTTGGCGTGACTTGTTCCTGGTGATTCCATGTCTTCTAGCAGTCAACACATTCCTTTCAAAGTGTTCATAAGACATCTGCTTTAAATTCATTCTATAATTTGACCAAACGTTGACCAAAGTTAATAGTCTGTAGTTTCTGGGGTCCACCCCTTTTCATAACTTGTGACACTTACTTGTCATTAACTTTCTGATTCTTCACTTGTTGTACATGATTTTTTAAAGATTACCAGTGGTGACTCCCTGATTACATATTTGAATTCTTCCAGCACTCTGGGAGGAAACTTGGCTATACCTGAAAACATGAGCTTATGACATGAATTAAGGCTCGCTCTCCATTTCCAGTCATTTGGGGCTGCGATTCCTTTATTATATAGATTGTTCCACTCGGCTAGAATTCTCTGGGACTCTCCAGAGAACCAGCAGCTGTGGGGATGTTCTTGTCCTTACCAGGAAAAGTGTCTTAAACCAACAGAGAAAGCAAAGTGTTTCCTGACCTGCGATCAGTGACATCCAGATTTGTGGTGGCGTTGTTTACTCTCTGATCTGGTTGCTCTTCCTGGCTTCTCAATTTCTGACCTTTGCTCTGTTTCCTCTCATTGAAAACCTGCATGCACCACGCCCATTTTGAATATCCAGCTCAAACCTCTGGATTTATATTTTGTCCCTAATTGTTGAATTGGGCCTGGCGTGAGGACCTTTCCACACACAGCCTTGCCCCTGTTGTTTCTGGATGAACAGTCCCATAGCCAGTTCCTGGGTCTCTATGCCACTCCCCCTCTGGCCTGCCCTGCCCTCGCGGCCAGTATTGGTTCCACTGTGCGTTCTCCCCGGGAAGTCACACACACTGTGCACCAGGGTCATGGGTGTGTTCCCTCAGGCTCCAGTAATATCATTATGAATTTGTCAAACCAGCATGGACTGCACAAACTATTGTCCCCATGGCCCTACTGCGTCCCATCACCCCTCCCCCCCACCTCCTCCCTGATCAGTTCAGGTCAGAAGACCCTGTGTTGCTTCTCTGCACCCATATGAACTGGATCTGGCCACATGTAGAAAATTAATAAATGCTTATTGGAGTGATTTAAGTAACAATGATCTACCTACGTTCACTTTGGGAAAAACTCTGTTATAAGTTTTGCAACTGCCCATTTTCACAAACCAGATTTGTCCTTCCAGAACGACATCTGAAGCACAGAAGGATCCATTACAGCTCTATCTCTGATCTATGCTGAGACACAGCCCTCTCTCCGGCTGTCCTCATGTAACTGCCCAAGCCCCTGAAACTGGATGTAATTCAGACCTGGAACGTTCTAGGCATCCTCAGGATCCTTCGGCTCGGGTTCATTATCCTAGCACCCAGGACCTCTCTGACCCCCAGGATGGGACAAACTGACAGAGTCACACCACAGCTCTGGCAAGGAGGCTCTAGGTATCATGCGGTATATTTACCCACTGTGGGTTCAAAGGATGACAACCAAAGGTATCAGAAGTAAGCCAACCTCCAAGATCTGTGTGAAAACACAGAGGCTGAGACATTCTTGTCCAGCCCCACAGGACTGCTAAACTCTGCTGCACCGGACACACATTTCATTCCAACATAGAGGCTTCCCGTGGGGACCAGGCTGTGCCTTAATTTATGAGTCCCTCTACGCCTTCTCCCACCGTACCCTCAGATCAGTCAAATGATCTTTAAGCACCACCAGGAAGTTCTACGTCAACGTAGTAACTATGGATAATCAGTAGGATATTAATTGTATCATTACTTGCCAGCCTTTATTTGCCAATACGGATGTGAGTGGTATACAGAATTAAGTTATTTCTAAATAAAATAATTTTATTTCATCTATGTAATAACAAGTTTATGAAAGATAATTTCCTATCATACTGATTATTCACATATTCAATTTTAGCCTAATCTACTGTAGCAAAAGGTATTCAGAAACAGTACACAGCTGCCCTCTTGTGTCACTTTCATATAATTAAATCTATTAGTGTTTAAATACCAGGATTCAATCAGCTATGCATTTTTAAAGGTCACCACATAGCACTACTTTTCTACTTTTGAAATTAATATCCTAAATGGTAATTTACAAACCACAATATATAAAAATATGCCAGATATCTCTATCAATTAAACAGAACTTATTGGCATAAACATCTAAATATTTAAAAAGTAATGTAGTTACTCTGTCGAGGTCCTCTCAACCCAATACCCAGAAGTCTTTACATGCATTTGCATTATCTCATTATACTTAATTAGTGCTCAATTAATATATCATCTGCTCTTATTAAGTGCATGGATTTGCACTAATCTTTCGCTGCTGGCCACTCAGTGGCCCTGGAGAAGGTGAAATGGAAGCGAGTTCTCTTTTGTAACAGTTGACAAGGGCATGCCCCAGAGACGGCCACTATGGTCTCTGATGCCATTTACTAAGCGCCTAGTATGAGCTAAATCCTGTGCTAGGTTCTTTACAAGCAGAATATGCAGAACATACGTGAAAGAGAAACCTCATCTCCGTTGGACAGATAAAGAAATTCAGGCGCAGGAGTTAGGTAGCGCCTTCCAAGAAGCTAAAGGTGGTGTCATTCTTCAGACTATAGCCCTGCCAACCCAGACGACTGCTCTTTTCTTTGGCATCCCTCCACCATGATAAGCCATCTCCATGAGCGCACGGTCTGCCAGCCATTCAGCATCCTGAAAACAATCTGATTAAAGTGAGAGGAAGCTTAGACAATGAAGATAGGTTTATCATCAGTGTTGACACAAATGGATGTTCTGTTTGTTTATTAAGTTGTTGTGTTTCCTTACTAAGTACTATATGCTTCTAGCTCTGTATAATGTTTTCCATATTAGGAAAGAGTGGATATAAAAACTGAAAACAAGCCATATTGTTTCAGGGAAATTAGGAACTGTGCTTTTGCACAGGTCAACACTGATTTGGTGGCTACATACAATAACCAGGTAGACAGAGGATCCAGCAGTGGTACAAGAGGACAAACCGGCTGTGCAGTCTCAGTCGCTCACCTCCTGGGAGATGGAGCTTCTATAAGAACTTACAACAAAGAGACAGAAATAAGATGTAGTGAAGAAAGTATAAACTGAGGTCCAACATTCTGTGACCAGGTATGCAAGGAGGTGGAAAGGGTAGGTTCTGGGGAGGCCTGGGAGGTGGAGAAAGGGGGAGGGATGTGGGATACAGGGCAAGGAGGAGACTGCCCCCCATGTTGTATCAATATAGAAACCAGCTCCTCCAGCAGAGCCCGAGGCGGGCTCCCTCCAGACAGGGCATCAAGTGAAATTGATCCCGCTACACTGACTCCAACCTGAGGGAGAGAGGAGAGGCGGGAAATCATCCTTCCACAGAGCGTAATGTAGCAACAGTGATTTGGGGCCTGTAGCAGTGACTTGCTTAGCTCAAGATCACTGCCAGGAGTTGGAGTCAGAGCAGGAGAGACACAGGGCACAGCCTCACTGAAGAGCTGAGCTTCCTGAGGCAGTGCAATGCAACAGGAAAACCAGGAGAGTTGAAACGCTGAGTCCTGGGCTCCTGTCCTAGCTCTATAACTAACTTGCTGTGACTTTGGGCCACCTGGCTCACCTTTCTGGCTCCTAGTTCCTTCATCTTTCAAATGCCTTCCCCGGGCACTCAGACTGTCCCTCTAAAATTCTCTAAATTCAATCCTTTCCAAGCTACACCTGTTTGTGCCTGGCTGCCCACAAGTACTGATTTTTTTCATTCCTCTTATGGGCTGAACTTTGTTCCCCCCAAATTTATATGTTGAAGCCCTAACACCCAGTACCTCAAAATGTGACTATATTTAGATAGAAGGTCTTTAAAGAGGTAATTAAGTTAAAATGAGGTAATGAGGATGGGCTCTGATCCAGTATTGACTGGTGTCCTTATAAGAGGAAATTTGGACACAGACAGGTACAGAGGGGAGCACCTGAAGACACAGGGGGAAGACGGCCATGTGCAGGCCAAGGAGAGAAGCCTCTGAAGAGACCAATTCCGCTCAGGTCTGGACCTTGGACTTCCAGTCTCCAGAACAGTGAGAAAATACCAATAAACTCCTGTTTAAGCGACCCCGTCTGCAGTACTTTGTTATGGCAGTCCTAGCAGACTAATTCGACTCCATACTCTTTTTCCTAGTCAGCCCTTCTCCTTCACACCTGACTCCTTCTCTGCATTGTCTATTTATACTTCCTCTCCTGCAAAATTCTGTCCGTCTGTCTGTCTCTCTCTCTGTACTGTCTCTGAGGTTTTAACACACAGCAATTGCATATGTAAAAATGATGGCATTAACAGTTTCTGTAACTAAAAGGGGTACTCACAAAAATTAAAACAAACAGTAGCATTCAGTGTCAGAAAGGGCTTGACGGAACAAACAAACTGTTGATGGCAGTATAAATTAGAGGAAACTTTCTGGAGGGTAATTCGGCCATACATACCAAATTGAAAACAAACAAACAAACATTCAGACACCAGTGCTGAATATCCCAAGCAACAGAATGGAAGACCAGGAAGTTGGGGGCAGGGAGAATGAACTGCAAACAGCCAATAGCATGTGAAGAAAACGTTCAACCTCAGTAGCAATCACAGAAATAAACGATGTAAAAGAGGAACGAGCTACCGACAGTAGGTACCTACATTGTAAATTTTGCTGAGTGACAAGTTAATAACAGTATTTATTAAAAGCCTTGAAATTATATGATCCTTTTATCCCAGCAATTCCCTTTTGATGGAATTTACCCTAAGGAAATAATAATGGAAATAATAATATGAAAATATTCACTGCATTATTTTAAAAGGAAAACAATCTAAGTGTCCGGTAAGGTTAAATAATTCATACATATGATGGAATATTTTCCAAAAATTACTTAATGATAAAAGAAATTTTCATTATGCAACGTCAAATGGGAGAAAGGTCCATAAAATTGTCTATAAGACAATTATTGTTAAAAATTTACACATATGTATCAATAAATACTCTGCAAGAATACACAGCAACACCCATAGTTTCTGATAGTGGGCTTAGAAGTCATTTTTTCCTTCTCTTTACTCTTTTGAATGTTTTACAGTGAGGATGGATTACTTTTTTAAGTAGAGAACCAATACATTCTTTTAAAAACAGGAAACAGAAGGGATGGAATAAAAGGAAAGAAAAGGAAGGGGAAAACAGGATGGCACACAATTGGGAGGGGGTGATTTGTCACGAGCCCCAAATCTATCTTAGGCGTCCAAATCCAAACCCTGCTGGCATCACAAGTGGGACAAATGTTTAAGTGTTTAAAAAGCGCTTGTGGAAATGACATTTAAAAACCAAGCTGGTTAGAAGTCCTGAGGCATTCTAACTACCCGAACGACAAGAGGTTTGAGTTTGGACCAGATGGTAGCTTCACTCATCCTATTAAAGTCCCCCCGGGAGAAGAAAGGGCTGGACATGGAACAGAACGCTTTCTGACTTCAAATCAGTGCTCTAAAGACCCTGTTCTCCTTTTATCTTAATTTGCAGTTGCAGAGTCTTAAAGGAAATGAGATACTGCCTTCCCGACCTGTGATATGAGAGTCTGGACACCATCACTTCTTCTGCTACTCCAAAGTGTCCTTGCCATGGTTTGGGTGATCAAAGCAGGGCACCGCCTGGGATCACTTTCCTCAGTGCTCACAGCTGTGCAGCAGAGCCAGTATTGGGACATTAAAGGAACAAGAAGGGCAGCTCCAGATAAGCGCTCACTCTTCTCCTCGCCATCTGAACCAGATAGAGCAGACGTCAAGAGCAACACTGTGTGAGGGGAGAGGCACCGTGACCGAAGACAGAGGAGCTAGGTTTTTATCCACCCTTCAAAGTCCAGCCATTAGATTATGATAGAGTCACCAACTTTCTCAGGCCCTGGTCTTCCAATCAATACAACGAGACAATCATGCCATGTCTTCCTGACGGTAGGGGTTTGACTGAAGGTCTCTGCTCCCCTGAAAATCTGTGAGTCCAAAGGCAACAAGTGTGGAAGGGCACGCATGTTGCTGGTTGAAACTTGTCCCTCTCAGAGATGTGAGACACCCAAATTCTACCTAACGCGGGACCTACTCAGCTCCGCTCCGCTCCGATTAACATGGCTTTCTCAGGCTTTAAAGGAAAAAAAGTCCATGTAAAGGCTGGGGCATCACACAATACTAAATTCAAAGACTACATCCCAACTTGTACTCACACAAAGTGAACTTTCAGCATTTTCCAGATGCTTTCTAAATCCATCGTTCCCCCAGAAAAGCTCAGCAACACAACTGAGTGCGGCATTATTTTGTGGACATGACAAAACTGCAAAGACATGGGAAGATAACCAAGGCCAACACAAAGAAACTCTACCTCCTGAGACTGGAATAATTTTGAAAGACCCAATTCCAGTTGAAGCAAAAACTTTGACCTTTCATCCAAGTGAGGCCTTGGGCTCTTCAGATCTGCCCTTGCCCCAGCTACGTCTTTCCTTCTCTTTCCTGCAATGCTACCGTTCCACAGGTATTCACTCACTCACCTGACGTGGTCATCTTTGGTACAGGACTTCTTTTGGCTGATAACTCCCCTCCACCCCAATCAATCATAATGTAGATCTTGGATCTCTGCTGAAATATAACTAAATTAACTCTGTCAAATTCTTAAGGATTCTACATTATGAAACTACCATTTTAGGGTCTCCGTCATGATCAAGTAGCATATCATTTGAAGTTCTGAAAATGTTTCAATACCCTTCAGGCATGAAATCTTTCGATAATACTAAAAGCTGACATACTATAATAATGTTCTCATACCATAAACATTTTTATTTGCCTGCTTCAAAAAATAAATCATCATAGGAGCCATCCTCTCCCCCACTCTCACACCTTTCTAGGACTTAAATCATGGAAGATAGAAAAATCTCCCCGTGCCGGTCCCTTGTTTTTCTGGGTGGAGGATGGCTGCAGGCAGATGCCTTCCACATTCACCTGGACCACTGGGTGGGTCACACAAAACAAGTTTGTCCCCCGGGTTTTCAGGCACCTCTTCTCCCGACCCCACTAAAATGAATGTAAAACAGTGGGCATATGGTTGTAAACAAAAGAAACTGTGTTACAATACAAATATGATGGCTGTAGTTGGATCATCAGAGCTACGCTTTTTGGAAGAAAAGCAACATAACAAAAAGATGTAGAAGTTCAGAAATCGCTTTATGCGGCACCATTTTGAAAGTCAAAACACTCCTTTCTAAAAGAAAGATGTACATGCAGCCAGGAAGTATTTATAAATATCAAGAAGTGTTCCCACACAAGCATTATGAGAGCCAAATACATCCAAAATATTATCGATCATGAATTTAACTGGGGCAAGGGTACCGCAGATAAAATGTGCAAACATACTGTCAGATTTTTAAAGGAGACGGATGTTCAACAATCTTGCCAGAATTCTATAAACAAAGCTATGATTTACCTCCAAGCAAGGACTTATTGTAAATAATTACCAACAACTATCTTGCTTTGTGAGTGATTTTTCCCTGTGTTGTCCAGTTAATGTTGAAAATCTAACTCATATCACATATTAGATGGAAGGACAATTCCCAAACCTGTGGAATCTAAAACAGGAGAGAACAGCATTTTTAATCAGTGGTTCTGCTGCAGACTGTATGACCGTAAACTCCAGTAAGCACATGCTTTCCAAAAATACTCAAGGAGGAAGTAAGGACACAGGAAAGTCTGCATAATAACCAATTATCCAAAAAAGGAAGTGAAGTATTCCACATCTGTCCAACTTTGTGTGTATAATTAACTCTTTGCAACCTGCTGACTTTCTAAGTGGAATAAGTCATAATTAGAATAACCAAAGGGTAGGGCATGCACACATATTCATGCACGTGCATACCCCAACTTTTGTTCATGAAAATTTAATTGTATGAAAATTACGAAAACCTGCCATTGCTATTTAAATTAAAATCTGGCACAAGGCTAGAGTACTTCTATCATTAGCTGCCAGTGACTAAATTTTCCCACGCATCTAAGGCTTAGATGGACTGAGCTCTCAGTGCAGCTTTCAGCTCAGTTCAAATAGCAGATCCTCAGAGAAGTCTTCCACACCTTCCCCTGCGCCGAGTCCACAGGTCACCCCGGCCCAGCTCTAAGAACTCAGGGAGCACTAGGCTTTCCTTTCACAACATCTCTCAAACTGCAATGAAACAATTAACTGTATTAAGTACACACAACTGTATACAAGTGGATAAATGCATATCATTGGTTGTTTAATGTAAGTCTCCCCTCTACGAATATAATACGAAAGTTCCTGTGTTCTGTTCCTTGAATCACGTAAGCATTGAATAAATCCATGCTGAGTGAGTAAGTTACAGTTACTGCTTCATCCACCTTAATCAAGAACTGTCACCGAGGAAACCCGGAAGAATTAGATATTTCTGAAAGCTCTGCAAAAACACTTCAGTTTTTGTCACTGGGACACCAGTGCCTGAGTCACTCTCTAAGGTGGCCCAGTCGTTCCCATGTTCTTTTCCAAACACTTAGAAGTTGATGAGAACATTCCTCTCCCTATCCTTTCTTTGTACAAACCCACTGGTTGAAGTTAAATTCATCTGTTATTAATCATTGATACCCTTCATAGAGCCTAGGGAAACAACTTCTAACTAAAGTGGTTTTCAGTAGCACGTATACGGTGTAATATGTCGCATCATAAAAGAAAACAAGAGAAAATTATTTAAGACAACCTTGGAACATTTCAACTGCAAAAATGTAATTGGCATTTCAATCACGTTGGCCACTTGGTGTTTCGTTTGGGGGACACCCTGCAAGTGTTTCCAACATTCATGAAATTTGTTCCTTATCGAGACAGGGGGAGGTGGCCTCACATTGGCAGCAGGACCAGGATGGAACCTTGAGCATCTGACATGGAGTGTGGCCGCTTCCTCAGCAGCAGGGGCTGGGGCTCCCTACTCTCAAGGGCTGCTGTTAGCAAGAATCAGTGTCTTCCCATCTCCAGGGCTCGTGCCACCACCAACCATCCACTTTATTTTTTGCTCCATCTGTCCTAAATATCTTTTCCCCATCTCATGATCTTTCCCCATCTCATGCTTTCTGCTTACTCACAGCTCTGCTTACTCTCGACTTCCTCCTCCTTTCTCTATGTCTTTTAGCTTTTAATAATCAGACCAGTTAACCAACCTGCTCTATACTGTGAACTTGGGCTCCTCAGGGAGACGTGGACAGGTTCAGTGACCATCATTCCTGTTGGGCAAAGTTCTTGTGAGGCTCCTATCAAGGGCTCCTGGGCATGCTATAGATGGGTCACCTCCATCCAGCCGCCTGTCATGAGTGGCGAGATAACAGAAGTTAATAAGGGCCACATGGCCTTGGGAAGAAACCCTCTGGAAAAAGTGGGCTGGCTCAAGAACCAGAAACGAGTCCATTTTAAAAGCAATCGAGTAACTAAATTTGGAATGCAGAAAAGTTCCTTATTTTCTCCAGTGAAATAACAGCCATTCAGATTTTGCTAATTTCTCTATTTTAGTCTATTATTCTCTTTCATGTTTGCTACTTTTTTTAAAAAGTGAAAGCAAAGATCAAAATGCCACAGTATAAATACAAAATCAGTAACCGGGTCCTTTGTTCTAATACTGACTTTTCACCCTTTAAACCCATTTTCTCATTCTATTTTTCATCAGAACTCTGCTGCTCCCAAGTACAAATATAAATGGACAAAGGCCTGAGAATTTTGCTTAGACTGCAGAAAGGAGTTGAAGTTCGCACTTGGACCATATCCAGTTCTCTGCCATCACAAAACTCTATTCAATCCCCCTGCTTAGGAGAAGCAAATTACATAAAGAAAGGAACAAAACTTTCCTTTTATCTACTTTTCAATTTATTATGTGTAAGTATTTTTGTAAAAAGTTACTTTGGTAGACTTCTAGTGTCACGTATGTCTCAACTACCTGTACAACTAACTTCACAAATTTTTAAGTTAATAAAAATATAAGCACAGTTTATCCTAAACCTAAATTATTTTAATTCAGAAAAAAAAAAATCACTAAGTTACTCATTTCTCTGTGGGTTGGGTTCCAAAGAGTAAAATCTGTGAGCATGGTGGGGGAAAAAAAACTTTGAGAGAGAGAAAAAAAAGTAAATTCTTCAAATAAATAAATGAGCAAGCTGTTTTGTCATTTGAAATATTATCAGTATGTTTGCTGATTAATATCATACAAATATTCATTTCATACTTTTGGAATATGAGAAACACAAAATTCAAGATTATGAAGCGTGTTTACTCTATAAGCAAGAGCACTAAATGCGTCATCAGCAGAGTCTATCAGTTTACAATTAGGAGGGTTTAGGCACCATCAAAGAGGAACTTCTACAAGGTAACACAATAAAGCTAAGATCCTAGTCTCAGCAGATTTATATGAGGGCAAAAAAAGGAAGTAACTCACTTTTTCCAACTATGGGAAACAGGAAGAAAGCAATTCTCCTCTATGATAAATGAGCCATTCTGAGCTGGGAAATCAGAGCATCTCCCTGTTTCATGCACTCCGTTTGTGCATTTCCTATTCTTTGCTGCAAGCTGCTTCTTTCATCTTACAAATACAAGAAAATTAAAACTGTACTATTGAGGACATATGAGGAATTTAGTCTTGAAAGAGGTGAACTACGATGATGTATTACTATAGTACTTTGATATAAAATCAGAAGGAGACTGAGTTTGCTAAAGCATAATATTGTTA
Organism: Delphinapterus leucas; assembly: GCF_059928025.1. Taxonomy (NCBI): domain Eukaryota; kingdom Metazoa; phylum Chordata; class Mammalia; order Artiodactyla; family Monodontidae; genus Delphinapterus; species Delphinapterus leucas. The sequence continues at coordinate 14,407,246 of NC_143130.1, read as the reverse complement.
TCATTTAAAGCTAAGTTTATCTGGGGGAAGAAGACGCATTCTGAATGACTCACCAAGGTTAGTGCACTGAGGCCACCACAGACCTTCGAGGCCATTTGACGTGAGCTGTCTCGATAAACCCATACCCAGGGTGTTATCAATGACCCCTGCTCCAAGAAACCAAGGTGAGAACCAACAAGTGGAACCATTTTGTTATATCCTGCATTTATTTAAGCAAACCGAATGTGTAGAGATAGGAAATTAAAGCGTTATAATGTTTTACAAATACAGAAAGAAGACACAGAATAATAATACCCTGGAGAGAGCGCATCTGAGAACGCGGTTCTATCACAGGAGGACACTTGCAGGGACCACTTGGAAGCCAAGGCCGATGCATCCATCTGTCATTCTTGTTCTGACATCGTTGACGTCGTTTTAACAGATAAATCAGCGATCTGCTCTTAAACGAATGGTAATACTAACGATTATGGCAGCCGTGAAGGGTTTGTAAGTAACTATCTATACATACATGATGCTAGGCTTAATGTGTTATTTCAATGCCGCTGTACATTACGCAGGGGGAAATAACGTCTTGTTACACAATTCCTGTGACATCCACTAAAATGTGAACTAGTTTGCATAGGTTAGTCCTTTGGGCAGCACGATGTTGCTCTAGTCCACCAAGGCTTAAAGATTCACAGTGTAGAGGAAAAAAACATGAATTAAAGCATTTCTACTAAAATATATTTTAATAGCTGGTGTTAACAATTTGCATAACAAAAGCCAGATTATATTAATAACATTGTATTGTTCTGTAAGCCCCCTCATTTTAAAAACATGAAGCGTTTCCTGTAAAACTGTATGCTCTCGAAGTTAGTACAATCTTGCAAATTAATCACCAACCACAATCCTACATATTTTTGAGGCAAAGAGAAGCCAATCTGCACAATGATTCAATTTTGGGTTTTACAACGGTTCCACACCCCTCCTGTAACACACTCGGTGCTGCTTCTAAATGCTCAGCAGTTCATTGTCTGAACACCGAACTATGATGCAGCTTTCTCTTTTCCTTTAAAATAAATCATTCTTAACAGCAACTGGATTACAAAGAAGTATATACTATGCAAATTGAATACCACATATCAAACACAAAAAGCCTATGGAATTCCCATGAAGATACTGAAGTAACATGGACAACTGGGGAGGAGGTCCGCCTTAGGGATCCTTCCAGGCTTGCGGATCAGGGAATGATGGCCACAGAAGCATCGTACAGCGTCTTGATTTTTTTGGATCAGCACTGGTTGGCAGTGCCTGGAAAGAACCCTAATGGGCACGGAATACTTCAGAAAGAGACCTTCGTTTTAGCATTCTTAACTTGGTTTACGCAGCTTCTTATTAACTAAAGCTTTCTCACCTCCATGTCGAGTTACCCCAAACAACTGTACTCTAGCCACTTTCAGATTATCAGAAGCAAATAGCTAAGGTATAATGAATTTATGAAGTGAATTTCATCTTATGTAATGAATTCAGCCTCATAACATAACTCTTCTATCTTACAATAGGTATTTTAAATCTCAAACCTAAAGTTAATGTTTATGCATCTCAACTATATATAAATCCGCAAAGAACCTTTCAGAAACAGATGGAAGAAGTCAGTATTTTCTAAACCTCTAGAGGTAAAATACAATCATCTATCACCTTTCGTATCTGTCAGGAGCATCTCACTTCCCCACCATAAAAAATACCAATCATATAATAAAATATTACTATAGAATAGGCAGAAGCTTGCTTGCTTGGTTTTCTTTCCAAGACCATAGTGAATAAACAAGTGTAATCATAAAGGCACCTATATATTTTTTATATCTCTGTATTATAATTTTGATATAAACTATTAATATATCCACTTTATATAGGGAGGTGTTATTAAAGGATCACACACATTTTCTTTATCTTTTCATTAAAAACATTCTACTGGAGATGGACAAACCTGAAAAAGAGATGCACCTTGAGCTTCCACTGTGTGTTTAGAAAAGTCTGCTTCCCAAATCCCAGAGTGTTGTCTAGCTCAACATGGAGGATAAGGAAAGAAAAGGCTGTGGCGAGACTGGCAAAAATGTATCTTCGTCATCCTCATGCAATGAACCTGGTGGCAAGAGAGGGGCTGGTCTAATCGCATCCATATTCGTACAAGGTGCTCCTGGGAATTGTGCTTGCAAATTCCTGTGTGGTGTCTGAGGTGGGGGAGGCCTGAGAAGATGCAGGGACAGCGCGGAGATCTGACAACCAGATAAATATTTCAAAGTGGGCTACACTGCGGATGTGTAAACAATAACAAGAAGACATGAAGACTTTGTCTTGCCACAGGTTAGAAATAGAAAGCTCTCCCAGAGAACGAGAATTAGTAAAAACGCCTACTACAAAAACTTACACCAAAAGCAATATATTCTGTTGCCATGCTCTTCTCAAGAGAGAGATGATCCACGTACAGTTCTGTTTTCGGAACTTTGAAAAGCGTATCAAACTGCCCGTGTGCTTTTATCAGGTTTAAGAACACATTTAGAAAATCAGGTGCATGCTCTCTGTGCTCGGGCATATACACAGTCTTCTTTAACTTGATTTTTAAAAGGATTGTTTTTGAAACCATTCTTGAGCTGTCAGCGTTATATGTAGCATCTGCCCGCTGCCAAATCGAAGGTGAGAGGGGGAGTGTGGAAAGGGGACAAGTTGTCCGAGAATACAGTTTTGAAAATGATGCTGTAAAAATAGCGCTTTGGTTTTATACATCTATTGTTTCCTATATTTCTGCTGAGATGCTTAATATCCTGACAGGCTTTAGTAATGGTGACAACACTATCAAATCATAGCATCAGGAACATGTGCAACTGGTTCTCCCTCAGTCTTTATTGTAAAATAACTGCCCTCTAGTTAAATTCTGATCCGATCTTAATTCCTGAAGGCTGGAAAGCAGAAACATTTTACCATGCAAACATTATGTGAAGCTTAAAATTTTAGGAGAATTATTCCCCAAATAAGTATTGACGTTTACATTCAGTGAATCTGATTTTGAAATCAGTGGATGAGAAAAACAATGAAACATCAAGCTGTTACTTTATGGTTACTTCCCCGATTATAATCATCATTTCAAATCGGTTTCCTTTGAGCTTCCTATAAATGTGCTATTTATCAAAAATTGTACCCGTCTTACATTTCCTCTGCAAATTTAATCAACAACTACTCTTTTATAATCACAAAAAAGTAGTCTGTCTGGGTGAATCTTAAATATTTACTTAATGGTATAATAAAACTAATAAACAAGCTTATTGCCCTCAGTTTTAATGCACAGAATTTTTGCAAGAATATTGCAAGTTCCGCTTGTCTTTGCAGGCTTTTGTATAAGACACCAAGATCTATATGGGGTTTAATCAGATGAATCACAACTGGTCATTTCAATGACAGAAAATCAGCTAAGCTGGCTACGTGGTAATATGTAAAACCCCCTCAAAAAATCTCTAGTTATTTGCCTGAATTTTTCTCTTTTCAATTTTACATCAGTGTCATGTAGATGCAGCTTGAATGTAATACAGCTTATTTAATTACTCTTTTAGCCCGATAAAAATCAGACTAAAGATTTTCAAAATGATGTGCTTACTTTTCAAAGGTGTAAATGAATTAACATTTGCCTTTGAACCAATAAACATTTCAGTGAAAGATGTTTTACAGCATATTTTGTTAATTTCTTTGAATATATTATTAAGGCAGAAAGCCCCAAGGCCCATACATTTGATGACATTTTTGTAACTTTACTTTTTCAGTTTCATTACAGCTATAGAGTCAGGCCCTACATGGCTGCTACCCTGTTGCAAGTCTCACTAAGGGCATATGGTCAGAAAAACACAGAGCTGCTGATGGACCTCAGTCTCTCCAGTGACCTTGACTGTGGACTCCAGGTTAAACTTCACGACATGACGGTCACGGCTGTGAACCCAGCAAGAGCCTGCAGAGTCACTCATTTGGAAATGAAAATGTGACAACGACCTCTTTTTAAATGAACAACCTGTTGGGCCTGTACCTCAAATCTCTGGTGACATCCCAATCTCACCCCTGAATGTGATTTACAAAATAAAAACCAGAAAGTGGAAAGGAAGTCTTTTCATTAAGCGGTTTTAGTGGCTAGATTCCCATTCCAGAATCTGAATACCATTTTCCCAAATAAGAAACCAGATCACCTGTCTCTGTGTGCGGAGCTGGTAATCTTTTGTTCGCTGGCTTCCCCCAGCACACTTCGTATTCCGACTTTGTAACTGGCTTTTATGAAGTTTTCTTTGCTTTTAAATCAATAGCGGCATTAAGTTAATGAAAGCTGTTCAATAAACACCTAAATCACTTATTTGCTAGAGTATACATCTATTTCCTAAGGTGTAAATCCTTCAAAACTAGAGTGCAATGCGGCAAGAGAATCTCAAGCAACTTTTCAAGTTATGTTTTTCTGATGAGCTGGCAACTAGAGCAAAGGGCTTTTAGATATCGGCCACACTTTTTGTTTTAACAACAGGAACAGGCAGTGCAGCTGCCTATGTTACAGAAGCTTGAACCTACATGACATGCAACAGGGTAAAGGCTATTAGTATCAGGGAAATAATATAGATGACCTTAAAATTTGCCCTTTGTAGAGTAGCTGTGAAGTAATTTGGTCCTGACATTCTAGGCAGTCAAGCATATACTTAGGTCCATAGAATGTAAATGGAGAGTAGGATACACCTCGGTACAAATGAGAAATAAATAGACCCAAGTTGGCCCAGGGAACAAGGAAATTTCTTTGTTCGGTAGAAGTTTCTAGATCCCTAAGGCCACCAGTCAATATAATTTTAACCAAACTGTCATTCTGCCACTGCTTACATTTAATATATTTAGGCAATTTTCACTTGAATTGGAAATTGCCTCGTGACTCAAAAGCTAAATGGTTTTTAAATTATCGGCTGTGTTACTGAATTAAGAGGACTGGCTTCTGGTGACTCCAAAGGGACAGCTAAGAAATTTCATATACTTGTGACATTTAAGGGACAATCAACGTCTCTATTAAAGTCTACAAAAATACATTTCCCCAGAAGGGTTCACGATAGCCGATCAAAGGAAAACATTAACACAATTAGCAGCACCAGGTCTCCAGACCTAATTATTTTGTTTATACGAATTACCGAAAATGCTGCTGTTTTCAGCCCAGAAGTCATTCCTTCTTCCTGGTACCTGCGTGTCTAATTGTCAAAGGAAGGATAGATTACCGTAAAATAACTGCCAAGTTGTCTTAAAAGTATCTTCTACCTTTTAAAAAGATTACGTTTAGTGTACATTAGAACAAAGCTCAAAGGGCAAGGAAAAATGATTAATTAACAAACTCAATGTAATTCGCCGGAAGCATCCCGGTTTTCCCAGTTCTCTGCACCGTGCCGTACATCCAGCCGTCGTCGATGGGCTGCACGTTGACGATGTAGTCGCCATCCCTGAAGGAGACTTCATCTTCATCCTGGGCACTGTAATCGTACATGGCTCGGTAGGTCCTCTGAGGAGGGAAAGACGGGGTCACACGGTGGACACCAAGATAGTCACAGCCGCAAGTGCGGATCGCAACAACCAACCCACGCGTAAAGTAACTATCAGGAATCTTCCCAAGCACATCTATTTCTGGAGTCCTGCAAACCAGAGCGTACTGTCTGTCCTGACTGTGTTCATCTCAAGGTTACTAGTCTGGCAAAAGACGTAATACTGGGGGTCAGAGCAAGCCGCTAAATACAATAGCTAGCCCGTCAAAAAGTAAGCTCTGAAGCAGTAAAGCCACTCCCCCAGCTTCAGATAAACCCAGAGACCTTAGATTATGTAGATTCTCCCCCAGTCCACATTCTTCAGAGAACAAAACCCACCATAGTGGCAGACAGGTCCAAGTCACTGCCAAATCACTACCGTCAGGTCCCCTGGCAGAGGTAATGAACTTGACTAAAAATTTTTGTTTCCTCTTAAAAAGATTTAAAACAAATAAAAGAAAAAATCCATAATATACTCAACAGGTTTTTGTATCACAGTGATAGAAATCTAGCATATAAATGTCCTGAATATTTAAGTACATATAATTAAATCCTTGTTATAATGAGGAAATTTTTTAAATGAGTTTTACTATATTTGTTTTCATTTGAGGCCAAGAGTTTAGCTAATAATATCAGACAATCTCAAAATCAAGTGTATTCACAGACTGAGGAAACTGGCTGAGATGCAAAGAACTTTAGAGTGAATAAAGATACCTTACTACCAGTTATAAAAAATAAGTAGGTCACAGACGTGTGACGTGTAGCCCAGAAAAACAGTCAGTAATATTATAATAACTTTAATGGTGCATAATCCATAAAAACACCAAATCACTATGCTGTACACCTGAAACTAATATAATATTGTAAGTCAACTATACTTCAACAAAAATACATTTTAAAAAAGGTATTTTACGAGCTTAGAAGGGCCACCTCTTTCTAAGTGCACAGGCAAAGGCCAAGGGACTGTGTCGGGAGCCTGGAGAAGCAATTTCAGCATAAGATGCCACATTTGACTAAATGACCCGGAACACTGCTTCCAAGCCTTACATTCAGTGAATGAATCAGCACCCCAAGATTTCCAGAGGAGGACTCAAAGACATGCTGGCTGTGTCATTTAGCTCTCAGTGGCCATTTTGATTCACTAGTTAACGTGACCAGATATTTGTGCTTTTTTTACTGAATGAAGACCACAGTTGACGACTTCCAATCATGAGATAACAATGAGGTTATAGTACTGGTACAGTCTTTGTATGTTTTACTGTTTGCATGTTTTCTCATCGTGCCTCCCCTTCTCAACGGTTTACCCCTATATGTCTTCCACTTCCTTAGGGAAGCTTGTAAAAATGCAACACGTCATCATTTACCCTTTATATTAAAAATGTACCCTATTCAATTCAACTGTACTCTATGTGCATTTACATTCTGGAGATAAACTATGAAGACCAGGGAAGGAGGAACGCTTCAAATGGGCACTTACTAGATTTGGTGAATGCTGCATTGACCTCATGGATGACAAGCTGGTCTGATGCATGTACCCATACCCTTGAGAATGGCTTTGCTGGTAGGCTCCAGGAAGAACAGGTGCTGGACGTTAAACAGACACACACACACAAAGAATCCTTAAACCGAGTCTCGAAGTACCCCTCCCAAGCCCTCAGGTGACCCCATGCTCTGCTAGACATTTCTGAAACCAAATGCCATTTTCAGTGTCATGTGAAATTTGAAGAGTGATATTGTAAGTGATCTCTAGAGCAGTATAAATGTCAGTAATTAAGGACGTATATAGGTAACCAGTTTAACATGCAGTTAAATATGTTAGAAATGTTTGTATTACTCTATTGCCGATGCTATGTTAAAACAACACAAATACAAAACAGAAATTTCCCGCAATCCCTTAACAAAATCCTGTTTTCATTTGGCCATGGGATCCTTGTAGGTGTTTTCCAAAATAAAAATAAGAAATTTAAAGGAATTTACAACAAGGACCTATTGTATAGCACAGGGAATTATACTCAATATTTTATAATAACCTATAAGGGAAACTAATCTGAAAAAGAACAGATTTACATATATATGCATAACTGAATCACTGTGCTGTACACCTGAAACTAACACAGCATTGTAAATCAACTATACTTCAATTAAAAGAAAAGAAATTTAAAGGAATTTAATTGGATTGTCAATGACAGGGTATAAGTGTTTTCACAGGATATTTAATAATGGGTGCTTTCAATATTTTGAGACATACTGTTGAATATTACCTTTACAAAGATGGTAAACATAGCATAGGTTTAGCAACAAATGTTTGTTAAGCCTTAAAAGAAAATTTTACTTAGAATATTATGAATTATCCATTTTATTTTTGGCTATAAGTTAGCTGGATAGTGTTATGAAAGCCTGAGGAACGAAACCACTTAAAGAATTTCGTAAACATTATCCTTCTATAATACATAAAAAAAGATAGTATTCACTTAGCTTGTGTTGTTCTCACCACTAATTAATGACATTCAAAAGACATAGTTCCTGTTTTGAAGAAAACTGAATTCTAGAGAAACCAATACAGAAGCTAGATAAAACCCTACAAAATCAGTAGTGTGTGTTTAAGTATTTGTAACCAGAATCATGGGCTATAAATGAAGGTATTTTAGTAGGCATGCCCTTCGTTGTGGTTTGAATAATTATATGATGCACTAGTAAAACTTTTATGATATACGTGCTATAAAAACCCACAATAGGTTGCCATCTTTGTTCAATCAGGTTGAGTATATAAAGTAATTATCATGGGTTGATTTATTCAGGACAGTTATAATAAAAGAATAAAGCAGATGTAATTCTTGGGTATTATGAATAATTAATATTTTATAAGTGGCACACTCATTCTAATGATATATGAGAACATCAAACTTTAAAGAAGTTTAATCATCAGAAAATTACAAATCATTAATCTGTTCTCCAGATAATAATGATATTAGGTTAAATGGGGATTTTTTAAATAGTTCTTGAATTAATTCACATTACAATGTTGTTACAACTGTGTTTATTTAATGTCTTTTTCGAGAAAGATCTTTACTTGGATTGTAGTATATTATAAAGTGATTAAACATCAAATATGTCAGAAAACAGCACTTTTTAACATTATCAACTCGATTTGAATATTAACATCAATAGATGTCAAGGATGTTGTCATAATTCAGTCATGAAGAAAAAATACTGGAATTCCCATAAATACCTAGACCTACTTAACTAGCTGAGTAAAAGAGCTTTTTCTTGTGTTGGAAGCTGGAAGCAATGACCATTCATTTATTTACTCCCTTGACTATCAGCAAGCATTTAAGAGACTTCATGCATGCACAGGGCTTACTACCTTTCCTGTCACTTAGTAAGCTTGCATGGATGTTAACAATAATCACTGCCCACTACGCTCAAAGCATGCAGGTGTAAGAGGAGTGACAAAACTAACTGCCCTCCTAGAGCAGTGATGGCCTTGGACATCTGTCCTTTGCCCAATTAAGGAAATGGCTCGGGATACTTAGGGCATTTCCTTAAATACATTATTAGTCAATGACTCCAACTGCATCCCCAGGCTAGCAGTCTTGAGCTGGGTTTTATCCATTTAAAGAAGACATTTCTTCATTATTATTTTGATCTATTTGTAAATACTTAAGATTAAATAAGTAACCCTTGACAATTAATAAAAATAAAGAATTAAACACTTAATCCTTTGTTACACTACTTAACTATGACCTTTAAATTTTGATGTATAGAATCATGCACAACCATCTTAAAATGTTTTGGGAAAAAAATGATCAGGAAAGGATAATGATGAAAAAACTCTTAAATATGCTATCTCATCAGCTGTAATGCGTTTATGTTTACACAGGTTGTGCATGATAATCCCAGTTTAGCACCCATCAGTACTGACAACTCAAGAATGTCGTTTAACAGTGTTCTCTAGATACAGAACCATAATTCAAAAAGACACATGCACCCCAATGTTCATTGCAGCACTATTTACAATAGCCAAGAAATGGAAGCAGCCTAAATGCTCATCAACCAATGAATGGATAAAGAAGATGTGGTACATATATACAATGGAATATTACTCAGCCATAAACAAAGAAATAATGCCATTTGCAGCAACATGGGTGGACCTAGAGATTACCATACTAAGTCAAGTAAGTCAGACAGAGAAAGACAAATATCATATGATATCACTGATATGTGGAATCTAAAAAAATGGTACAAATGAACTTATTTACAAAACAGAAATAGGATCACAGATGTAGAAAACAAACTTATGGTACCAAAGGGGAAATGGGGGGGGCGATAAATTGGGAGATTGGGATTGACATATACACACTACTATATATAAATAGATAACTAATGAGGACCTACTGTATAGCAGAGGGAACTCTAGTCAATATTCTGTAATAACCTATATGGGAAGAGAATCTAAAAAAGAATGGATATATGTATATGTATAACTGATTCACTTTGTTGTGTACCTGAAACTAACACAACATTGTAAATCAACTATACTCCAATAAAAATTTTTTAAAAAAGAAGAAAAGTGTTCTCTAACTTTGGCTTTTAAAAATGAAAATTCATGCCTACTCAATTGTTCAAATCTGACCTTCAAAAGGAATCTGTAGCTACTGTCAAATACAGAAGGAGAAGAAGGTATTTATCCTAAACACGTGTGAGCTGGAGACAGCAGGAGAGTTTAGAATGAGAAACCTTGTCCTTACGGTCTCTCCTCATGCCTTGATTATTTCCATCTCCCTCTCTGTTTACATTATTTAATGCAAGTCTCTTTGCGGTTATCAAACTTGTTATCTACAATAGATAGATATTTTAGGAAGCTCCTATTAGGACTATGAAAAATATAACTGAGAGCTCAGAGGAATCAACTTACTAAAAGCAAATCCCTATTTAAAAAGAGGCACAGACATTGCTTTTTTATTGTTGTGCTACATGAATGTTTTTTATGAAACATAGGTGAAACAAGCAAAAGAAAATTTCAGGTAATGGCTTTGGAAATTGGGTTTATTATGGATTTGGGTAAAAGATAGCTATTCCACGTGAGTATGAGACATTGTCCACAAAAATATGGAATTCAATGGGTTTTGCAAAAGCAAGATGTTAGGCTAATTTTGCAACAAACAAGTACTTCTTATGAAAGAGAAAAACACACAGTGCCCTCCTTATTAAACTAGTGGTCAGACAGCATGAGCATTTTTTTTTTCTTTTGGCCGCACAGAGCGGCATACGGTATCTTAGTTCCCCCTGACCAGGGAATTGAACCCGCATCCCTTGCTGTGGAAGCACGGAGTCTTAACCCATGGGCATTAGTACAGATGGTGGTAGAGGTATGATGGTCTTCCAGCTCAAGAGTCTTGAGGTTGAGCAGTTTCTATTTCAATAGCATAAAAGCCACAAAACAGTAGCTTTCATTATACTAAGGCAACAACAAAACACAAAAGTGTGACTCAACTTTCATTTCACATTGGTAAGATTTATTGACCAGAGGTCTGGAAGATGACTAAAGCTCTGAGGGTTTCAGGCTCTATTTGAAATGTCCTATAGTATTTATAAAACTGAAATCTCTCTTCTAGTACACAAAAAATTCTTACATAAACAGCCAACACTAATATTTTCTAATTAAGGCCTATTCTTATGATTGAAGGAGGTAAAATCAAGATAAAGAAAGAAGTAAGTAGACAGGAAGATCATAAAACAGAAGGTAAAAATGGAGGAAGAAAAATTTTTAGGAGCCTTCAGAAATCTGAAACTGGAAAAATAAGGAAATACATGTAAACATACAAAGACTGGAGTAAATGAACCACAGAAATTCACCCAAATTAAAAGTAGAAAAAGCACCCCCAAAAATGTCCACTCTGGGGAAGGTACCCAGAGTAGATGGGAGAAGAGAAAGAGAATTATGGAAGTGTCCTCCGTGTGCCTGGTGCTTTATGTATTGCCCCTTAATTAACAGACTAACTCTCTAATACAAGTGTCATTCCCACTTTATAGAATACAAATACAGAGGCTGGGAGATTAAGCAGGAAGGCATCAGAACGATCATCTCTGCACAGTGACACCACAATAAAAGTCTCAGGTCATTACAGAAGGAGTGGAAGTTTTGACAGCCTCACAATGACCATAGAGTAATAGTATATGGCCAAACTCCAAATGCAGAACATAAAAATAAAAATGGTGCTTTACTGATGTCTTAGGTAATCCGGGGTGGGCATAAAAAAATACCACAGACTGCGGGGCTTAAACAACTAACATTTATTTCTCACAGTTCTGGAGACTGGGAAGTCCAAGAGTAAAGCTTCAGCAGATTCGGTGTCTGGTGAGAATCTGCTTCCTGATTCACAGAAGGCCATCTTTTTGCTGCGTCCTTACATGGCAGAAGGTGAGGGAGCTCTGTGGGGTCTCTTTCATAATGGCACTAAATCCCATTCATGAGGACTCCACCCTCATGACCTAATCACCTGCCAAATGCTACATCTCCTAGTACTATCATATTGGGGGTTAGGATTTCAACAAATGAATTTGGGCGGGGGAACACAAGCATTAAGTCTATAGCAATTAGCTAACTATAGACAAGCATTAGTGAAAATAATTTTGGGGTTTTTCTCATAGGCTTACTTTTTTAAAAATCTAGAATAAGGAGAAAATCAGCCCTCGGGAATTTTCCAATGAAGAACACAAGATGCAATGAAATCAGAAATATTTTAGATATTTAGAAATTCTAAAATATTTAGAAATATTTTCTAACACTTGACTATGGTTTTATCAGCTAATGCATGTCAAAGAACTTAATAAGGTTTTTTTTTTTCTAGGACAGAAAAATCTCTATTTAGGCAATCACAGGAAAATTGCTAAACTGAACGAAGACATAAACATAAAAAAGAAAGTATGAAGATGCTGTTAGTTTTGAAGTAAATATTAAATAATGAGCTAGATCCTAACTAGATCTCATGTAGGCCACGAACAAGGTGGTTGAGCTAACTGGTAATAAAATAGGCCCATGATGTGAACCTTTTTGCTCAAATGGCTTTTGCACATGCCATCAAGAGTTCCATGCCAGGGCCTCAAGTCCTCGTGGCCTCTGATTCTCTCCACAAGCTACAGTGGGTACTAAATCCACAACAATTATGCCTAATCCAGCAGCAACAAGATGCTATTTTTCAATCTGAGAGAATTCCTAGCACTATAGAAAATGCTTTTCCGTCCCTGCAGTAAACAGAAACAAGCCAGACTGCCTCTAGGTTTTAGTTGTTGGTTTTAACGATAAGCTGTGAATAGACAACTGCCTGAGAAACAGCCTTGCTACATAATAAACTATGAATAAACAGACTTTAACATAAAAGTGAAACCATCTACCACTGAGTTAAAACCACCAAGTTTTAGAGACAGGCATAGTCAACACTGTGATATACAACATTGCTCAAACTTTGGAAGCCATATGTAAAAATAAAAGCAATCATTACTATATCATATTTTACATTTTCAGCTCCAGTGTGGGCCATGAACTGTGGGAAGGAAAGGAGGAGAGAGGAGGATTCAGGTACTTGCAGTGAGTTTCAACCCTGGCTGCATATTAAATTCACCTGGGATGTTTTAAAACCATGCTATGTCCAGGTCCCCCAGATTAAATCAGAGTCTCTGGGGTGGGAGTGGGAGGGAGTGGACACTGGTGTTTTATTTTTTAAATCTTCCAAGTGATTCAAATGGGCAGCCACGATGAGGAACAACTAAGCTACTGTTGGTGTCCTTCTTCTCCACCTGACACAAATTTAGAGGCACATGTGACCCTATTTATGCTACTCCCAAACTCCCTCTCTCCCCCTGCAATGGACTAAATGTCTGTATCCTCACAAATTCATATGTTGAAATCCTAACCGCCCCCCCCTACAATGTGATGGTCTTTGGAGGTGGGGCCTTTGGGTGATTAGGTCATGAGGGTGGAGCCCTCATGAATGGGATAAGTGTCCTTATGAGAAGAGGCCAGAGAGTTAGCTAGCTCTCCTTCCATCATGTGAGGACACAAGGAGAAGATAGCAGTCTGCAACCAAGAAGAGGGCCCTCAGCCCTCAGCAGACCTGACCATGCTACCACCCTCATCTCTGCCTTCCAGCCTCCAGGACTGTGCGAAATAAATATGCGTTGTTTCTAATCCACCCAGTCTATGGTATTCTGTTATAGCAGCTGAACAGGCTAAAGCACACACACACACCATGACTTTTTTCTACTTGTGGAGGAAAATATTTAACCCAGGGCTCAAGAAGTAACCGGGGATTGTGGGAAGAAAGCTGACCCACGAGGAAGCTCACCACAGGATAACTGGGCAGGGTGGGGGGGGGGGGCTAACATTTGACACTCCTGGTGAGGCAAGAGCCACGTGGCACCAGCAACGGGGCGGGGGGGGGGGGACTAATAAAGTCCCCACTTCCAGGTCACCATCTGAGAGGAAAGGGAGACTGGGCAGCCAAGAACCATCTTTGCAATAATAAAGTCTCCCTTTCCTCCCCAGAGAAGACTTGCTTCCTAACCAGGTTGATACAGATAATGTCTCCCTGTTGGGCAGGTTTGCTAGTGGTCCCCTCACGCGATTGCGGGTTTCCTAAGCTTAGCACTTCTCAGCTGTGACAAAGATCCACTGTGTGCTCAGCATCCACCTGCACTTGCTCCCATGACCCTCCGGCCACGCTCTCCCTTGGAACCCGGGGTGGAGGGGCAAGGGGAGCTGTGGCCACATGAAGCCCATGCTGCCTGCTGTGTCGTGGGTATAAAGCTTTCTTTGTTTTCTTACCAGCTGGGTTTCTGAAGTGTGGTGAGACAGCCCTGCAGCTACACCGCACTTAGGGATTGCTTGATCACTTGATTTAACAGTAGCAATCTGTGATTGTATTTTCTTTTGTGTGTCATGTTTTCCTGGAGGTAATCGTTAACCTCTTTTATTATTTGCAGTGTTCTAGGCATTTGGGATACATTTTAAAAAATATCTTTGCAAAATCAAAAATTATCTCTCAAGCCAATACTATATTCCTAACGATTTCTCCTTCTAGACTCCCATGTCATCTTTGTTTTAATTTTCCAGTCTTTTATGAATTTTATTACTATAAAGTACGGCAAACCTCCTTTAAGAAAATGCAGTACACATGAAGATGTTTAAGCACCTAGGTATGCGCTTCTGTGAACCTTAATGGGGGAAAGATGTAACATAGGATTCCCAAGGAATACAAAATATGAACACGATAACACTTGAATAATATAAATGAAATGCTTACAACTAGGAGGACTAACTCAGTTTGCTTGGAACTTTCTCGGGTTTCACACTGAAGGTTCTGCTTCCCAGGAACCTCCTTAGTCTCGGGCAAATTGGCACGGTCGGTCCCTCTCCTTATGCCGTGCAGGGCCCTGTGCCTAGAGTGTCACATGTGTGAGCTGGTGGAATTGTCACCCTTTGACAGATGGTAAATGCCCATTACACAGACAGAGAGTCTGAAGGTTAGCAAGATTCATAACTTGGTCAAAAATATCAGAGCTATGAGGAGCTAGTATTTAAATGCCAACAGTCTGACTCCAGAAACCAAACTCTGGGCTGTAGCACACCAAAATGATCATGGAAGAAATGACAAGATAGCATGAGGTTAATTTACAAACAAGCATTGTGAATTCAGAAATGTGGAAGAGCGCTGTGGTCTGGAGAGGAGCTTCTAGGAGTGGGGAGGACCCGACCTGAAGTCGGAAGAGTCAGCATCAACCATGCACTCCTGCCAGTGGGGCAGAAAGGAGTTAGAGGGAGGGAAAGAAGAAAGAAAGAGGTTTAATGGGGAGATATGCAAAGCAGGCTTCTTATGCTCACAGGGGCAACTCTAGTTGTCACTGACTTTTCCGTGGTAAGCTCTGGGGTACAAACCCCACAAAAAGTTTCTGTGTCTTTGGTTGATGAGGTGTGCCAGGACATCCCGGGAAGGAATTATAGCGAGAACAATTCATTCACTTTTGGAAAAGCAAGCTCAAATCACAGACAGTAGCATCACTTCTGAAGCAACGGCTTTTAGATTTCTTCCAAGGGTCATTTTGGCATCTGATAAGTCTCTGGAGTGTGTGTGTGTGTGTCCGCACACGTGTTTAACCTTTGCTTCTTCTTCCCATTGCCAATACTATCCTACGTTACCTAGGGCGCTTGTCATTCAGTCACCTCATCCTGTATGAATAATTTCAGGTCTGTGTTCAAATCACGTCTCCTAGTATGAATCAACCACTTTCCCCCTGAGCAGCAAAGACCCCCATCATGACGCCACCGAACAATTTTCAAGGTCATTCTGTAGAAACTGCCTGAAAAATGTCACTCTCTTGAGTCATCACCAGCATAGTGACAAGCTCTACTCCCACAGACAGTCCAAGAATCTAGCTGAAAATACAATTAAGTCCAGGAGACTATTTAACTATTTTCTTCCCTAAACTTAAATGACAGACTTATAATGTTGCTTCAATCAAATATAAGTTGGCTATTTAAAGATTCCTAATTACCTGTTAACCGCAAAAGGAAACATATATAGGTTATGTACTTTTTAGAACCATGCATACATACATTACATTTCACCATTTCATTTATATATTTGGCTTAGTTGTCTCAAGCAAGAACTTCTAAAATATTGTTTTGGGACTCTGCAATTCCTAAATGTTGAAAAAGACACAAAGTTAGTTATATTTTAAATTATCTTCCAGTTACACTTAATTACTCTTGAAAGCCCGGAAAAGCAGTACGTTTTGATTTCAAAGCTGTTTTTTCTCTAGAAAACGTAAGTCTGTGGATGTTCTCTGATAGAACCGAGCTAAGACGTAATGTGGTTTGAATAGAAATAGAGCACTTTGGATTGAAGAATGCCTGCTACTTTGCTTCAGAATAATCTAGCCAATTTACTCCTACATTTAGATTTGAATTTCAACTTGTGTAGTTTTTTTCTCAGATTTATTTCTAATTTTTAGCTATCAAAGCCAGAATAAACTCCCCAACTTGTAACCGTAACCCAACCGTAAATACGAGCAGGTCTGTCACTGATGGAGAAGGAAATAATTTCTGCCCCAGATTAGAGAGTCTTTAATAATATTCTCATGGCACAAAATCCATATGGCATGTATCTGTGTCTACAGGCATACGTACACGATCCCTCAGAACAAGTCAGAAGGGCTTCCCTGGTGGCGCAGTGGTTGAGAGTCCGCCTGCCGATGCAGGGGACACGGGTTCGTGCCCCGGCCCGGGAAGATCCCACATGCCGCGGAGCGGCTGGGCCCGTGAGCCATGGCCGCTGAGCCTGCGCTCCGCAACGGGAGATGCCACAGCAGTGAGAGGCCCGCGTACCGCAAAAAAAAAAAAAAAAAACAAGTCAAAAAAGAAAATAATGTACAGTGTGGATATGTATGTGGTTTCCTGACAAGAACTATATAATTTGGGGCAGTTCTTTGATAAGATGAAAGCAATAGGATAGCAGGTAGATGGGGACGCTGTTTCCATTTAGGTAAGCCATACCACCGAGACTAGCTTTTACACACAAATTATGCCATGACTGAAAAGTCAGCTCATAGCAAATCCCAATTTTCCCCAGTGACCACTACTGCTGGTATTGTGTAAATCAATCTTATACAGCAAGATTCATCATCATTCAAGTACAGTGAGAGAAAATCTCATTACACTCTTGAAGAGGCAACTCTGTAACTACTTGTTGGATCGATATACATAATATATTCTCAAAGACTTAAAACTGGACTATGCATTTAGTTTATTCTCGCACTAATCAATTCAGATACTGACCCTTAAGGAATACCATCAATCCACAAGGAGTTCTTGAATAGTTTTACATTAGACTCCCCTGGCGATAACCCACACCAAATATCACATCTAGGCATGTCTCAGTATTGATTACGTTTGTGAATGAGCAGGTATGTTTTCTTCAACCAATGAACATTTATGAAACTGACTCAATGTGTTCCTGACATGATTTGAAGATAGGGAAATGTGGGGAAATGAGTGTTAAAGGATTGTCTGGCTTTCCCAGAGCCCAAGCTCTAAGTTCAAGGTGAGTGGCAGGGACTGGTGAAATAGGCAGGTATGAAGAGTCACAGTCTGGTAGGGAGGTGAGCAACGGGGTCATTGTGATCAAAGGCACACAAGTGTAAGGACGTTGAAACAGGGTCTAGGAAAGAGCTTGACAGAGAGACTAGTAAACAATAAGTTCGGTACACATGGGCCAGGTATATGGCATAAGATAAAGATCAAGAACCAGAATGTCTGAGAAATGCAGCATGGACAGATCAGGAAGATTTGGGGGGAGGGAGATCAGACAATAAGAAATAGGAAGTCTGGTCACAAGAGAAACAGCACATGACAACGAGCCCAGGCAACAGGAGCTAATGAGCAAAGGAAAGGCAGAAACTCGATACATCGCCCAGCTGTATCAGCCTGTGGACATCTTAAGTAGTTCCTGTAAAGTCAGGATCCAACCCTCATGACCTGCTAGCCTGGGGCTTGGGGCGGGAGGATGTGGGCACCTAGATGAAATAGGAAGTTGGGGGAGAACAGGGAAATTCGTGACTACAAAGATAACATTAAGACTTGACTGTTTTATGTGTAAGACAGAAATGTAAATATACGTACACTCAGTCTAGTATCCAACTTGGACATCAATTTTGATCCATAAAAAACAAAAACTACCATTTCCATTTTCATTGCCAATGTTTAACAGTACCTAATAATAAATAATAAACAAAATAAGAAATAAAAATCCAAGAATACCTATTCGCTCCTTTACATGTACGCCACTTAACGATTTATAAAGCTCTTCCAAAGTTTACTCATTTGACACATATGCTATAGCCACATTTATATCCTTCCCTTCTCTTTTTCCCAATCAGCTCAGCTTCACAGGAAATATATTTTTAAAGTTTTATTGTTTGCTACTTTAAGTGTCAGATGGTTCTCCTTCAGACACATATGGAACCCTTTGATTTAATTTTGGCAAATCAATGAAAGACACATGTGCATCTTGGAACAAGTGCTATTCATTAGTATTTGATCCTTTCCCCAACTTCACACTCAGAAAAGGAAACTTATGATGTTTCTTTCATTCCAAGTCTATTGATACTAGGAATATGAGCTTCTCTAAGGACTTCAAATTCAGTCAGTCCTGAAGCTTTTTCTTGGGGGAGTAACAGAACTAACTAAAAGTTTCTAACAATTTACACTGTGTGCTTTTTTTCTAGGCTAGATGTACTGCCTAGATGGCTAAATATAATTGTCATATTCTACTAATTGGATTTCATATTATAAAGGAATCATTTGTTTTCCTATAGATTAGTTTTAATCACAGCAATTTTGTATTTCAATCATCAACTCCTTAAATCTTCCTAAACTTAAATGAAGATACTAAACCATCACTTTTTTGACAGATGCTAGCAAACGTCTCAAACTTCGATCGGAAATAACAGTCAAATATAGAAGGGAAATAATACAACTGGGATTCTCGTACTGAATGTATTTTATTTACAGAAGTCAGGCTGGGAAGGAGTTGGATTTTTTTCAAGGGATTGGGGGTGGTCAATCAGTAATCAGAAAATGGAATTAGTGGCGAATATAGAATTACTGGATAGTTTATTTCAAATGATGGCAAAGAGTTTAAAATTTGGAGTGTATTTTCTTGTAGGTTGTTCTGGTTATCTAATTTTAAAATTGAAAATCACTGAAAGCCAATAACATGAACTTGGGACAGAATGGCGTCTATAAATCATAAGACATAGATTTTCAATGGCAAAAGAGAATCAACAGAAAAATTAATGTGAATACTGGGCAAAGGATTATGACTTTATGGACACTTGTCATATTAAAAGAGATTTGGAAACAGTGCTGGTTGGATACAATCCATCCCTTTCAAAATATATTAGTAGTTTATTATTGTGCCTGCGTTTAACATTTCTGTTCCCAGTTTCATTGCAAATTCAGCTTTTAATGACAGCTATTGCCCTTAGGAGCTTAAGGCAGATCCTAGCGGTCTTCGCTGAGCCTAGGAAAGCGATGGCTTGCTTTTGCTCTTCACTGAGCACCCGCAGTCCTGTGCCAGGCTCTGGAAGGAAAGCCACATGGCACATTCTATTCTCTATCTCCATGGAGTTCATGATTGAACAATAAACTAGAGTACACTGAGACAGAAGCCATGAAAGGTATGAATTTCAGAATTCTGATGGGCACTTCTACTCTATTGAGTCCCTACTGAGGACAGATGTCCTCAATAAACAAACAAAACACTCAGATAGAAGTATTTATATGAGAACGGAAGTGTTAACGTAGGAATAATTTACTGATTTCTTGGTTATGAAAGGTAATTAGCTGACTCAGGTTTTGTAATAAACACAGGTCACAATGTTACATTCTGGCGATAGTCCACCATGACTGCTTTTTAAAAAGTTATAATAAGGATTATTATTGCACTGTTACTCTCAGGTCAAAGTAACTTTAATTAGACACTAATAAATTAAAGACTAATGCCAAGTTTTAGTGAGTTAACACATGCAACAAAGCTGTTTCTTTATATTTCAGATCAGATTTAATTTGAATATATTTATATATTTAACAATATTTACTGAGTGTCTAATACAAGTACTGTTCTAGGTGCTAGATATAGAATAGAGAACCAAGCATGCGGAAGGAGTCTGTTCTAACAGAGTTGATATTCTGGGGGAAACATAGACACTACACAAACTAATTAATACATAATGAAATGTCAGGTAGTAAAAAAGAGTTATGAATCCTACTCAGAAGTAGGATTGCTGGAACATATCTGGAACATTTTGGAGAACCTCCATACTGTTTTCCATAGTGGCTGCACCATTCTACATCCCCACCAACAGTGCGTGAGAGTTCCAATTTCTCCACTTCGTCACCAACTCTTATCTTTTTTTGGTTTTGGTTTTGTTTTGGTAATAGCCATCCTAACAGATGAGGTGATATCTCATTTGATCTTGAAGAGATCTGCATTTCGCTGATCTCTAAGAGACATCTGTAGTCCCTTGTTCACTGCTGCCAGACGTGCATGCAACCCAAATGACTACTGGCAGGTGAATGGAAAAAGAAAATGTGGTATACACACACAATGGATTATTATCCAGCCTTAAAAAAGAAGGAAATCGTGCCATTTGCAACAACATGCATGAACCTACAGGACATTATACTAAGCAAATAGAAGGGCAAATACTGCATGATTCTACTTATATGAGGTACCTAAAACAGTCAAACTCATAGAGCAAAGAATAGAATGGCAGTTGCTAAGGGCTGGGGGTTTAAAATGCTCTTTCCTTATTTTTACTGTTAGGTATTTTCTATTTTCTTTCCACTCTTGAAGAGGCAACTTTCTTTCTCTTTCACCAAACCTGTACCTCACCTACTTTCCAACACCTCTTTCAATACTTACTTCCCAGGCTTCCCTGGTGGTGCAGGGGCTCAAGATATGCCAAAACACACCAGGTTTCCAATGTGCTGTGTTCTCTCTCATATGCTACCTCTCTTCCTAAAACACTTCTTTCCCATTTCTCTGCCTGGCTAATTCTAACTCTTTATATTACTCTATCATAATGCCTTCCTGAGCACAATGGATTTATGTATCTGGTTCACCCACTAGAATGCAAGTTCTCTGAAAACAATAAGTATATTTTTTGTTGTCGTTGTTTCCAGCATCTCACACATATGGGAAATACTGGATAAATGTTTGGTGAATAAGCAGATGGAGTTATGGGTGTTTACCAGGGCTACTGGCTACCTAATTGGTGCACTGCCCTCTTGTCATGCCTACGGACAACAACTGAGAGTTCCAGGATGTACTGAAGCATCTCTTGCAATCTAACCTCTTTTGAGGACATATTACATGGGATGGGGTGCTATAAGCACAGCACAGCTGGGGCTGTCCTAGAACTCAGAAACTTGTTTTCCACCAGTTAAGGCAGGACTAGGTCATACCAATAAGATTCTTTCACAGCAAAATGGAAAAGTTCACAAGGTTGGAACACTGACAATGTCTGCTTTGAAAAGTGCATCTGGTTTTCCTCCCCATCACACCCCCAGCCACTTTACGCTCCAGAGGAAAACAGAAACACATCAAATACCTGAAGCAAAACTGAACCCAAGTTCAAACTGAGAAGGGTAAATATTGGGTGAGATGGCAAACACATGAGAATACCAGCGATACAAAACACTGTGAATTAAGGAGAACCAAAGGAATACAAAGCAGTACCAGAAGGCAAATACATGTTGCTGGTAAGTGACCTAAAGACAAACACAGAGATCAAAGAAAACCTCACAGTGAAATAAGCAGAAACCATCAGGATTGTTTCCACTCAAGGAACTGTGTGTCAAGTGAAAATAAGTTAACCTAATCTAATACCAAAAGTCAATAAAGGTAATTTCAAATAATACTATGCAAGAATCAAAACAAAATTAGATGAAATTGAAATAAAAGCCTCCTTTATTGAATCGAAGTAACACAGTAGATATGGAAAATGCAAACCCTTTGGTAATGTAATACCTCAGATAGTAGACCCAAAACTAAAGAAAGCCCAAAATAATCACGTAAGACAATGAAAATATTCAGCAATCAAAGCAAGATGGGAAAACATCATGAGAAATGCATAACTAAAACAATGATAAAAATGTAAAGGAGAAGGCTTTTATGTTAATGCTCATGAAAACCAAATGTGAATGATGAAAACTTTGTACTTCTGCCTCAAGGAAATGAGCTGATTGTTTAACCCTTCATCCTAACAAGCTAAATTTCCTGTAACTCAGAAAAAAGGACCCTGAAACTATGACTCTCATAACTGCCCAGCCATTTAATTCAAAAAGTAAAACAGGTCACCTTCAGGACATAAACACATTCTCATACATAGAAAGAAGAGAAAGAAAAAGGAGTTTATTTAATTTATGGCACTTAGCTTAGGAAATGTAAAGTATCTTAGAATAGAAAAGCTACTTGTTCTACATCCTTCTTGTTACAGATGTGGAATCCGAGCTTGATAAGGTTAGGTGACCGCCTGAGAACCCAGACCAAGCAGTGGGAGAGCAGGATGGTCTCTTGCCCCCACACAGTGTTCTGTCCACCACGGGACCGCGCTGCCACACACGTCACCTCAAAGGCAGGAAGACAGCCCAACATTAAAGGACACCTTTCTAGGACATAACACATTTTATCATATAAAATTCCAATCTAAATTTAAAGAAATCAATAAAATCTGGAAAAAAGGGCTTCCCTGGTGGCACAGTGGTTAAGAATCCGCCTGCCAATGCAGGCGACAGGGGTTCAAGCCCTGGTCCAGGAAGATCCCACATGCCGCGAAGCAATGAAGCCCGTGCGCCACAACTGCTGAGCCTGTGCTCTAGAGTCTGCGAGCCACAACTACTGAACCCACGCACCTAGAGCCCGTGCTCCGCAACAAGAGAAGCCACCGCAATGAGAAGCCCATGCACCGCAACAAAGAGTGGCCCCTGCTCGCCGCAACTAGAGAAAGCCTGCGCGCAGCAAAGAAGACCCAATGCAGCCAAAAATAAATAAATAAAGTAAATAAATTTTTAAAAATCATATTGAAAAGCTATTAATGAGATTTTAAAAAATTGTAAGAAAAAAACATGGCATCTCTCAATACGAACATTACCTGTTTTTCTTCATCTTACCACTAACAAGTATTGTTCTAAAATTCTTTCCAATTTCTAGAATAGTATTTAAATAAATGCATATGATTAACTAAGGACAGTAAAGGTTTTCATCAAACAGCTGTCATCACCATAAAAGTTTCCTCCTTCTATGGAGTCACTCAGCACCTCATTACCAGGGCCCAGTGTAATACACATTTCAAAGGGGACCCCAAATTTCAAAGCAACCAAGACATCATGGATACTACTTCTTTGCCTCTCGACCAGAAAAGAAAATACACTGGGAATGTTTCCACTTTAGGGGTTTTTTGTTCAGCTATGCTTTAATGTCATTGAAACATATCAAAACATCATCAAAACAAAAATGGAAGAATTTTCTTGAAAGGCTTCCACAATAGAATTTTAATTTTTAAAAAAACTCACATGTATTTGTATATTAAGTTCTAATTTTTAAGATATTAATTTTTGTACACCTACAATTATTACAATGTATTACAATAATACAGTGTTGTATGTCAATTATATTTCAATTTGTTTAAAAAGTGAAGTGGCACGAGTGGAAAAAAATATTACTTTGACCATTTCATTCATTCACCAAATATTTGCTGAGTGCTTATTCTAAGAGCTGGAGATAGAGTAGTATACAAAATAGTCAATATCCCAGCCATTGTGGGGCGTCTATCCCAGTGAGGCAGAGGCAGACAAGCAGATAAACAAATAAATACATATTTCAGGTGTCAAGTGCTATGAAGAAAGAGTAAAGGGCCAGACAGAATGGGAAGGGGTGCTGTCTTATCTCTGGTAGTTAGAGAGGGTCTCTCTGATAAAGTGACATCTGAGCAGAAACATGAAGCAAAACGGATCCAGGCAAGCACATGCCTTGGGTGTGGCAGGAGGGCGAGTGTTCCAAGCAGGGGGAACAGCAGATGTGAAGGCCCGGGGTGGGTGCTTTCTTGGAAGACGCGAGTAAAGCAGGGAGACCAGGATGGCGGGAGTGGACGAGTCTACCGAAAAAGGAAGCAAATGGTTCAGCGCGGCAGTCAGGGCTTATATCAGGTGCAGGCCCTGTAGGGCAACGGTAAGGATTTGGGATATACTCCGAATGAAATGGTAGCAAAAGAATGACATGATCTAACTTGTGTTTCAAAGAGATGCTCTGGTTGCCACGTGGAGAACAGACCAGGGCAGAGGGTTGGTGGCTCAGGGTGGCAAGAGCAGAAGCAGAAAACTAGTCTGGAAGCTTCTGTGATGACCCGAGGGAGAGAGGGCAGTAGCTGAAAACAAGCGGCGAGGGCAGAGGTGGGCACAAGGGGTCAGATTCTGGATATATTTTTCCCGGGAGAGCTGACAAGATTTGCTAATGGTTTGGATGTGGATGGGAGTAAAAGACAAGTGTGGAGGATGATTCCTAAGAGTCTGAAGTCCGTATCTGGAAAGCCGCAGGTGCTACTTAGCAAGCTGGGAAGCCTGGAAAAGCAGCACATGTTGCGGGGAAGGTGGGAAGGTGGTTTGGGACTTACTAGGTTAGATGCGTCACTGATCATTTGAATACAGACAGACATAAAGTACTGATCAGTAGAATGTGATGTGCTTTACTTAAGATAAATAGAATTTGGAGCATATTCCCAGGTATTCTAAAATCTTTTTGAATTAACTCAGATACCCTGTGGGTATGCCACCACTTGTGTTAATGTTATAAAACTTATTGGTGCATCTTTACTTTTGCTTCATACCTCAATATCTAGTTTGCAAAATTGGAAATGTCACCGAACACAGGCCTTTTAACAGGTAACTGAGAAACGACAGGTTATAAATGCCTCCGAGGAGTCAGCTTTTCTTACAAGGCATTATTTAAGCTACTGAGACACTCCTTCCTGTCAAAAAATCTCCCCCTACCACCTTCATGGAGTCTGAAATTCCTCCACTTCAAAAAATGTAATCATTCCCTCTTAACCATGCGTTACTCTTCCCCAAATTCTTGTATAAGTGCAAGAATATTTATGTGTACTTTCTTTTAATGGAGACTTTTCTTATGCAGTTTGGCATAGCGTAGGGTCCTCTTGCTAGAAATACTTAGGAAGAAAAGGAGTGGTGGCTTGAGAGGAGAAAGGGGAGATAAACCAACAGCAGTAGGTTTTTAGAATGCAGCCTTAGAGGAGCCAGTGGAATTGGAGATGCGCGAACCTGGCGTGAAAGGAGCTGGGGAACCTGCCAGAGGGGTCTCAAATTCTCCTTCTCTGCATAGATTCATCCAAGACCTGATCACGGACACAGGTGATGACTTCTGCATTTATCTGCAGTGCAGCCTCCTCCTGTGGACTCTGACCGCCTGCTCGATGCCTCCATTTGAATGTCTCTTTGATGCACCACTTCTGTGCTCTGTTCTCTCAAGGAGAAACATTATTTTCCCGAAGCCCCCTTGGCCTAGTTAACTTCCATTTAGCATTCACATCTCAGCTCAAATCTTCCTTTGCTGGGGAAGGCTTCCTTGACATTGAAGCCAGATGGAGTCCCCCCCCCCTTTGTGGCCCCCATGGCCTCCCCTCAGAGCACTTACTCAGTCCATAATTATATATTACTTGGGTAAGTATCTGCTCAATGTCAGGGTCCCCCGCCCCAGACTCCAAGCGCCTTAGAGCAGATGCATATCTCTGCTGCTCAATGCTGTATGCATTGCCAGATCTGAGCTCTTGGCTGGTGTACAGAGAGCACTCAAACATTTGGTGAATAAATGAATGAATGCCTTGTTCGTGTGTACAGACGTGAAGTAAAAGGGTCCCTGACGAAGCAAACACTAAGGTGCGTCGCATTTGCCAGAGACATCAGCTCCAGTACACTGAACTGAGTAAAGTTAAATAAGGTTGATCGAAATTTGTTCTCGTATTTGCTTTGCGTTTTATTTATCTCATCAGGCATCAACATTATTCTGTACCTCTAGAGCCACTGAAGGGAGAAATCAACAACCCTAAGTCCAAAAAAAAAAAAGTTACTGAATCCTTTGTTAGATAAGCGGACACATGTCTGTAGTAGTTGCCAGAGGTTGGGGGGTGCGGGAGGTAGGGAGAGATTGGTAAAAGGGTACAAATTTTCGGCTATACAGTGAATAAGGTCCAAGGATCTAAAGAATAACACAGTGACTATAGTTGATAACACTGTATTGTATAGATGAAATTTGCTGACAGAGTAGAACTTAAGTGTTCTTGCCAAAAAAAAAAGAAAAAAAAGAAGAAAAAAGATAAATCCGTGAGGTAATGGATGTGTTAATTAACTAGGTGGGGGGACATCTTTTCACAACATACACATATATCAGACCACCACGATGTACACTTTAAATATCTTACAATTTTATATGTCAATTATACCTCAACAAATCTGAAATTTAAGAAAAGAAAGACTTTTCTACCAAGGTAGGGCCAGTCTGAATGTATAATTTAAGACGTTTTGACTATAACTGATTTTATTCTCATAGGTGCTTTCCTATGAATGCAAAAACCAATTACTCAATTACAAGAGATTTCATAGTTTCATCAGGTCCTCAGTCCCATTACATTTTCCCCCAAGATGTTAAACTGCTCAACTTCAAAATCTCCTGCCTCAGGGATTTCAGCCCTATGGACTTTGGCTGAAAAGGAAATTCCATTTTCCTTTTGTTCTTCTGTGCTCGCTACTCTCTCCCTCCCCACGTCACTAAACTGTAGCTATACCTCAGTCTCAACCTTTAACAACAGCTTTATCAGAAGGAGTAGTTAACATCCAAAACAATTCCAACTACCAATTTCTAGACCTAACCCACCAGCTTGGATGCAGAAAACAGGAGAAGGTAGAGGAAAAGTATGGTTATATAAAATACAGAGAAGATTATTAACAATCAACAGTATTTTCCATTGAAAAAAATCTCATATCCCAAGTACATACCCCATTTCTTTTTGGCAAGATCTAACTCTGTCTGCAGCTATATATCAATATTTAAACACACAAATTCATAGCAACCTCTTAGCCACTCAAATATAACCGTAAGATTGATTTTCCTTAATGGAAATCAGATACAAACTCCGTAGAACTCAAGTTTCCACTCTGGCTGTGTATATCCATCACATACAACTCCTGTGAAACAAACTCATGTAGCAGATCCCAAGACGCTGTTGTCATTAAAGATCCATTTGTAGCAAAAACAGTGAAGTAAGACAGGAAAAACAAGCATGCAAAAATGCAAATTAGTAGTTAAAAAAAAAAAAAGACTCAACTTTCTAAACATAATTTAAAATGTTCAGATACACCCAGGCCAAACGCTTGCGCAAAAGTGACAAATTTGTTAGAGACACGCTTGTGGCACATTAAAAAAAATTTCTGAGAGTGGTTAACGTCTGATACCTCCTTCATCAGACGGTCTTGTTACCTCACTGCAGCACGAAAAGCTAGGGTAGATCTCGGATATTTCTGATTTGTCATCTCCCAGACCTGTACCAAAAGTACTGCTCGAATGAGATCGAGACCGTTGTCTCCTATAATGATTCGCCTTTTCTATATTGGAGGGAAAATATTCATACTTGTGATTAAGTGACTTGAAGAACAGAGGAAACAAAAAAATTACTTAAAACTTTAACAAGGAAGAAAAATAATCCCTTATTAAATTACAATCCAAAAGCTCAGGTATTAGAAATTCTAGTCACCTATTCCCAAACTTCAGCACACATTGCATCAACTATATAAATGACTTAATGATCATTTATACTCATTTTTTGTCTAAATTTTAAAGGAGAGATGAGGGATGGGAAATTGACAAGAACTAAGAAAACACTGGCAAACTAGTAAACTTCTATCAAACAAAAGGTTTGGTTATAAATAATTCTTTTCAAATATCACCAAGGATACAGCATTTGTTGCCTTTATTTTTAGAAAATTAAATACAATTTGGCTGATTATGTGGATCAAATTAACTACACAAATATTAGAATCGCTACTTTGCCTTGGGCTTTCAATTTTGTTAATATCAGCAATTAAACGTGGAGTTAGAAATCAGGGGGCAGAGCAAGACCTAAATGATATATCTATTTATATTTTTAAAATACTTGCATAACTGTCAAATCTTCGGTTTGCTAAATGTGGTCTGAAAGTCTGAAAAGTCAACCCATGCTATCACTATACCCAAACATCCAAACCATGTGGGTTTTGCTTTTAATTGTAAACATGCAGTCTAAGTTAAAAGTCAAATAAACTTCCTAGGTAAACTACAGATTTTGCATTTTCTAAAAACCCAGAGATAAATTTTAAGGATACTTGAAAATCTATTTTAAGACATTTATGATACTATATAGAAAATCTCCTCACTGTTTTATATAGAATTCTTTAAATTAAAGAAGTCTTTAAATTAAAGAACTATACCTTTAAAATGTTGTGTTTTTCATGAAACAAATCTCCTGTATGTCTTAGCAGTTTAGTGCAGTCCAAATGGCTGCATTTGAAAGCCCAGAAAACCTCTAAAATCATATTCACTAATAAAAAGGAGATGTAAGTAAGCTCTAGACACCTTTCAAATAAATCTACAACAAACTAATCTAGGATATATTAAAAAGCCCTTTGGCAAGTTCTGTTTTCATAAATGATTAATGGTATATTAAATAGCACAGCAACTTGTTCAGTTTTTCAAATCCCAAACTTAAAAATTTACACTACACAAACGGCACAATGAACCTCCACAGCTCACAGTAGCTTCACTTTGAAGACAAAACCACGTAAATGGGGAGGAACTCGAAATGTAAGCAGTACCAGAGAGCATATGTAGACTTCTAGACTGAATATTGTCTTCCAGGGGATCAATGTCGAAGATGGAGCCAGGATCTGTGCGCCAAACTTTGAGGTCTTTTACCAAAGGAAGAAATCAACAAATCAAGAATGAATAAAAAAAAAGTCAGCACCCAAGAGAGTCAAGCAAAAGTCTGAAAAGGGGCATATGCAAAAAGCAAGCATGTAATAGGCAAACCCACTGTACAGCCTACTTCAGAGAACAAAGGGATATTCACACTCACTGGATTTGCTAAGAAAACTTTGTGATCAAATTTAAGTTGCCTGGTTCATTGACCTTCCATGGGGAGCCTGTGAATCATCACCCAACACACGTGCACGCCAGACAACTCCCTGCATCCCTGAACCCTCACCACTCGTGCTCTCCACACACTGAAACAGGTAAAATGTTGGGTTAAAACTCCTGATTAAGGACATGTGAGTAACTCATAAGAAGTAACTAAAAAGTTTTTGTCTAAGAAAACAAAATAAAAATCAAAAACTTCTCCCCCTACAACAGAAACAAATGTTGAACAAATTGAAAAATTAGTAACTTTCCTTTCTAGCCCTGCCTTAGATTTTAGTATAAGCCTTGCTCTGTCACCATTCAACACTACGTTCCTAAGATTTTCCCAGGCTGACAAGAAGGAACAGCAGGACGAGAGGTTCCTTCCTCTCTGATTTGTGAGACTTTCAGACAGCTCTCGATTCTCCCAGTTCAGAGATAATATTAAAAAATATATAAGCTATTCATATCGCGGAAATCATCAGAATCTCTCTGGCATGTCTATTTGCGGTAAAAGGACGTAAATGGGATTACTTCTGTTATGTCACTCATGCAGACAATGTCTGCAGTACAATTATACAGTACATAAGCTAAAGGGAAACAAAAAAATTGCTCATCCTTCATTATCACCCATGTCTGATATCTGGGCTTCTTTGCATAACAAGTAGGAACACTCTTAAGACCAGAAGGTTATTAAAGACAGAGGACGTCCAACAACAGAATGGATTTGCAATGATACCTGGCAAAGGCCATGAATCCCATCCAACATGGTACAAACAATATTACCTGTGGTCCACTTTCACCTGGGCACCACCTCAAGTATTTGAGGAGGAGTCCGATGAATAAGGAAGCGAATTTTAAAGCCAGGGCAAGCACGATCTTTTTGACTGTGCAGACTTGCCAAGCAGGCCCGTCAGCTTACCAACGATGATTCCAGGTCTCCTGTCCATCTCCACGATGTGAGGATGGACACCTTTATAGGCGGCATCGCTGACGACCTGGGTGTTCTTCCTCACTCGCTCTGTCACGGGGTCATCCACAACAGGAGTAAAGCCCCTTCCCTTTGTCTTCTCAAAATCTTCATGATATTTCACCTGAAAAAGGGAAAAACCATATTAACTCAAACTGAAATTTCCTGATTGTTACACAACTCACAAAATTTTGATATAACGACAGTTGTCACTGTACCAGCTGCATCTAGATTATTTTCTACATAGATGTATCTTTTCCAATTATTCCAAAAATAATGTCTGAAACTTCAGTTTCCTAGCATCAGAAATCAATTTTCACAATGTTTTTCATCATTACGGTTAGCAGCTCTTTTAATATACAAACCTGTATATCAGTAAGAAGTGTTAAAAAGATATATTTTTAAAATCCTGGTTACTTCCTAAAACAAACTCACTTAGGTATAAGTTAATATCCTATCTCTTAAACTTTAGTATGCAATAAAATGATAAGGTATTTCTACACAATTATTCAAGAAAACCATATTATTTAAAATTAGATTGAGAGTTACAATTATATATACATCTTTTTGTATATAATTACAAAAACATATATATATTTCAAAACATGTTTTTTATGTTCTGAAATTGGATTAGGGTGACGGTTGTTCAACTCTGTAAATTATACTAGAAACCATTGAATTGTATACTTTAAATGGGTGAACTTTATGGTATATAAAATACATCTCATGAAACTGTTGTTAAAAAATACATATTTTTATATTCTTTAAACATGTAAACACACCAAACTCAACCTTAAAATGAATTGAAGAGAAGTCCAGCCAAATATCTTTCATAAAGTACATTTACAGTAGTCACGTTAGAAATAAAAAACACACCCAAAAAGTCACTGAGAAAAATTATTTTATTAGACTAAATATTTTCATTACATTTCAGTGTGATTAGAAAGCTCCCCCCAAAGGATGGGCCCATCGGCCTTTCCATGCTTTGTTAGTTATCCAGATTAATGGTGAACAACGCCATCAGTGCATTGGGTGGTGCCATTCCTTAGTATGTTTTAGTCACAGATGGAGGACCTGGTTGGACCCTACCATTGAAATATGATTTTGAGCTTCTTTGACATGTCTGAGACCAGGTGTATCTAAAATCAGACTTGGTCTACCTTTCATCTGTCTCTGGTCCTGGGTATATTTTACCTGCAAAGTAAATAGTAGAACATACTTAAAAATATGACAATTATAATTGAAAAAAATTACATAACTTTTTCAAGCTTCCCAAGTGAGTGAAACATATACAACGTATCGTGAATTACTTCCCAGGTAACTTGTTTGGTGAATTACATTTCGTTCTAGAATAACAATCTAAAATTTTACTCTCGATGGTCTCCTTTAAAGGCTGCAGCCAAGATGACCTAAATCTCTCTACCAACTGAAAACAAACGTGTGAGTGACCAACATCCACTAACAATGTGTCAGTAAAAGTGGTTATCACACTTAAACAGGGAAAATCCAAAGCTAAATGGAACCTAAATTTATTTTTCCATTTCTCTATTTCCCCATTTCCCACCATAACACTGAAAGAATGCATACGGAACATCCCTCTATTTCCTTTTATTTGCCCACTGCAGACGACAAGAATCAATAAGTAACAAATTTAGGTTCCCTCTAAGCAGCCACCACTTAAAGGTAGTTTATGTTGAATACAATCAGCATCTCTGGACAGAAATACCACTAGAGAGCTGTGCATTGTAAAACCTAAATGCTGATTCCTAGGCATAAAGCTCTTTTTGACATCTGACCATCAGCACACTGCTATTTGTGAAGCTGATTATGTATAAGATTAGGATACCAATTATTGCAGACCCGAGGGCATATGTGCATTCAGAACGGAAGCCCTGGTATTTCCTAAGAGAAAGCACACTCCCCGAATAAGACACCGATGTGCATCAAGGGAGTTTAATGAGTAACTGAATTCTGTGTTAAATATATTTAAAGATTTTTTTCCCCTCTAAATCCTTACTTTGGAGTAATGAGTCATTTCTTATTTTGTTTTGCAGAGAGGATTTAACAATCCACATTCAATGGAATACATCTGTAAAATAACAATTGTTTAACTTATACACCAAAGACTTTACTACTTTCAAAGACACTGGCTAAAATAACATGAATCATTGTTTAAATGAACATAATACAGTTTAAAACAAGACTTTAAATGTAAGTGTTGGTCACATCTGGAAATATCAACAAAGAGTTGCAGGATAATATAAAGTTAGACAGTGGCAGCTTTTGGAAGTCATCTGAAATAATACATGGACTTATTGCATATATTACAAAGGTTTCTTGGAAATCAATTTTATTTTCACAAGGAGGAAACAGGTTTGCAAGTAAATAATATAAAGGACATGTCCTTTGCGATAGCCCCAAGTGAATAAAACAACTTGCCGAACTAATATTTTCTTGATTCTTCTTTACTCTTTCCATTTCAGGAGTTATACTTAAAGCCGTAGCTCTTCCCGGCTGACCTTTATAATAAACCTGTCATTTCAGAAAACAAAAAGCAGAGCACTGTGAATCAATTCACCTAAATCAGAGTCTCATTGTACTTATTTTAAAGAGCTAGCCAAGGAAAGGAAGCTATGAAAAAAAAAAGGATGCTATCAGAGGTTTAGTCATATTTAAAATGCTTGCATCTTAAATCATTCTATATTAATTCATCCCATAGCACTGAATGACTGTCAATGAAATCACTATTAATGTACTCATTATATGGGCATACCGTCGGTAAAGCTGTAATAAGCACTTTATCACAAAGGAGTATGATATGAAATGTCTTCATGGATATTACTTTAAGGTACTCTTACCTATATAGAATGCTGCTATACTGTTATGGCTTTAGTAATTAACTGTGGCAGAACTTCTGCCTGGATGCCTAAGTAGTAACCAGAGTCATCCATGAGGCCAGCATTCTTCCCACTGCTCCATCCCTCCTTCTCCAGAATCATGTTCCCTTTTGAGAGTAACAGAGTTACATCAACTGTGACTCTGAATGTATTGGGAAAAAGTGAGCATCTGCTTCTCCAAAATATAGTTGTCAGGGAAAGTGCTAAACAGGAAACTGCCTTGCCTTTGTAATCTGGTCAAAAGGACTTTAAAGGCTTGAAGAATAAAAGATTTCTTTGAATCTAATAGATCTCCAAATTTCCTCTTCCAAAGAACCCAATTTATATGTTAATGACTGCGAAAAAGGACTGTCTCAGTGAACTGCATCCACGGATTACGTAACAGAAAGGAGTCAGAGCAGGACAGGAGTTGGTGTCTGAGTAAACACTGACAGCCCCTCAACAAGTGCCCCCCGAATGGACCTGTCCCATGTGACCTATTCAGCCAGGCACACTTTATAATTTTCCCCCAGCATCATCCAAAAATAAAGTGACAACAGCTGGGAGTGGGAGTCAGGGCCGGAAAGGCTACAGAACGAGAATATGTATATATATATGTAGGAAAGGGACTGGGAAAGCGTATTTGTAGGGCCAAGATGCCCGAAGCTGCCACTGTAAGCCTTTGGGGCACCACAGAAACCACAAGCATGAAGGAAGACCAGAAAGGAGGGATGCACAGTAACCTGCAAACAAAAATCACACTGTAGTCCCTGGGAACTCTAGCAGGGAATGCCTGGCTGGACCCACAATACCTAAGACCTTGAAACCTTTCCAATAAATTGGCAGTCAATTGAGAGCAGAGTATCAACTCCAGGTCATGAAAACTTTGTAAACACGACCCCTTCACTGACATGTTGACAATATGTTTGCTCTTGTAAGAAAAAAGTTACTAAGATCACACATTGCTGAGGTTCTTCTGGTTTTCTTTAACCCTCTTCAGCTCTGGTGGATCAGAAATTGCCGTTGCCTGTTTAATCTCTCCTCTGTATTTTACCTATGGAGGAGAAATAAGACTTTTAACAAACAGTAGAATGGTCTCCACCCAAATAGCAACAGAGGATGAGCCTCAAGATTAACCCTAATTTTTAAACATTTTTTTCCACAGTAGACGCGTGTCAACCTTTCAGTTCAAGTGCACCTGGATTCTGATTCTTCTAACTTAGCAAGCACGAAGTGTTGTTGTGCTTCTTAAAAATGATTTTTTTAAATAAATATATTGCTGTTCAATACCAAAACTAATTGCAAATGCCACAACTAAATGTAATGGAAATATAAGGGGAAAACATTGTAATGAAATCATTACAGGAGAACTATAGTGAAGTAGCCATGGCAGCCTGGGAAGCTGGCTTTACTCCCATTCTGACCCTGGAGCCTCCACCTTCAAAAGGAGCTGCAGATTCCTCACTCCTACCATCATCAGGGATCTTGTAAGGATGAAGCAGTCATCAGCCTGAACTCACTCTTAAATTTTAAAGTCTCTCAAAATTACCCATTTTAGAAGAAGGTTACTGTTTATAATGGTAAAAGTTCCATAAAAGGGTGAAAGAATGGGAAAAATAACTATTGGGGGACACATCTGAAAGAGATTTCTGAATTCAGGGAGGCCTGGGTTCAAATCCCAGCCCTGCTATCACAAACCGTGGGTTCCCAGCATGTTCTCTAACTCTTCAAGCCTTAGTTTCCCACACCTACAAACCAGAAGAGTAAATCATGCCAACCTCATGGATTTATATAAAGCATTTAGCACAGGGTCCACATTAGAGGAACCTCATGATTGTTAACTACCATTCTTTTATTAGCAATAGATTGCTGACTGATTGGATAATGTTTTCTGTTTTATTTATAAGGTTCCCTGCCCTGACATTATGTCTTAGAACCCCAGTCAAGCCAGGTCTTCTTTTGCCTTATGCCAATAGACAATCTGTTTTCTCAGACTGACAACAGACCCACGATACTATTGTTTAAATCTGCATGTAGTTTTAGAGATTTACCAACTATGAGGTCTTATCCATCTTTGTGTACCAGTGACCAGGATAATGCCTGGCACGTTGCCTAATGAAGATTTCTTGAATAAACAAGCAGGACTGAAGGACAGCAAGACAGTCCCCGATTTTCTGGACTCACACGAGAGGTCTACTGTCCCAGCCCCTCAATACGTGACTGTGGAGAAGAAGCGGCCAAGATGTAGAGGGTCTAATGCTTTTCAGAAGGCGTTGTAAAGAATAAAAATATATACTGTTCGGTAAAATATAAGAAGAAACAGAAACAACTTGCCGTGCTCAGCTGCTCCTGGTTTTTCCTCACTCTCTCTATCTCTGGCGTCGTGCTCACTGGAGTTGCTGTGTAACATTGCTCTTTGTACTGGAGCTGAGAGACAAGCGCAAAACAGTGTGGGATTATGGGAAGCAAGTGTGAGCTAGCACACTGCAACTGACTAAAAGAAACGTTACACAGTGACAGAGCATTCATTAGCTAAAATCTTCATTAGGATTTTAGAGTGAAATATGCTTTGCTAAAAGACTTCGTCATCACAGTGATCCCAGATCTAAGCTTTTTCTTGCCCAAATGTTTTGAATTCTACCTTGGGTTGTTATTCTGCAAACCGCATAATTTAGTGGTGGCCTCTCTGAGTTCAATCTTATCAGCAATGATAAATGATCCCTTCTGTGAGCTCACAGCACTAAAGCACCATTACCAAATGACCGTTTTATATTTAAAAATTAAAATTCTGCACTCTTATCATTAGAAACGAGGGTTATGCCAGTCCTATGCCTGCACCTCACTGAGTGGCTGTCACTATGTAAAGAAACCCTGAACCTCAAAGTTTCCTCCTCTACCAAGTTCCAACATTAGAAGCCCATGCTCTGGCTAGCATTACGGAGATATTTCTGACTGACTGCATAGAGGTGCTCTTTCTTAGCTGAGGGATCAGACCCAACGTTTGTGGTCAGCTTTCTTGGCAATTCCACAACACCCCAGGAAATAAATGAGGATCCAACACAGACAGATAGAATGACATGTCCATCAAATGAATTTTTGACAGGTAAAAGGAAAACTAGAGGTTAAAAAATCCCATTATAAGGAACTCCACGGGGACAGTCTTAATGATTTTTTGGAGTTTAAATTTAACGTTAGAGAATTTTTTTTTTTTTGGTAAGACATCACAAGGCCTACAGGGCCTGCAGATAAAATAGACTTGAGATGTACACCCTCAGCAGTGCATGTGCAAGTGACCAGATATTTGATAAGCCTGGAAAATAAAAGAAAAAGCGTCAGGTCCCTGCCAGTGTGATCTCTTTCTCTGTGCCGTGGTATGCAGTTTGAGAGTTTAGGCAGATTCTGTGTCGGATAACTGCCTGAAGTGAGGAAAGGTCCAGTGTAATCTCTATCGATGGCAGGATACAAAGAAAGATTACTCTGGGCTGAGGTCAGAGGAGAAAAAATTGTTGAACAGCATTACTGATGTTGAGAAACTGTTGTAGCCAATTTCTAGTGGATATAAGTTTGGAGACATAAATTTGATGTGGAGACTCTTTATGTATTGCATTCATCCACTCACAAACATGCTGAGTGCTTTACAGGCAATATCTCACTTAATATTCTAGTCTCTGTTTTACAGATGAGGAAACTGAGGCTTGGAGAGGGGTTGGTAGCTTATGAAGGTTATACAGCAGGTAGGGTCTGAAGCTGGGATCAAACCAACAGTCCAGGGCCCACATTCTTCTCCACTACTCCAGTGTTATCCAAACTTCCACCATGTACACAGCACTTCCCATATGACATGCCAGATATCACCTGTGCTGTGATTTATAGTATTTTCTTATTAAATTAACTCATTATTATTTTCAAATAGTTATTTTAAGGGAGTGTTATGTTTCTATGATAAATTGAAAACTAGTAACCCTTCTTTTAGAAAAAGGGACACATTATGACAATCTCTAGGCCATACTGAGTGAAGTAAGTCAGACAGAGAAAGACAAATATCATATGATATCGCTTATATGTGGAATCTAAAAAAATGGTACAAATGAACCTATTTACAAAACAGAAATAGAGTCACAGATGTAGAAAACAAACTCATGGTTACCAAAGGGGAAATGGGGGGAGGGATAAATCGGGAGATTGGGATTGACATATACACACTACTATATATAGAATAGATACCTAATAAGAACCTACTGTATAGCACAGGGAACTCTACTCAGTACTCTGTAATGACCTATATGGGAACAGAATCTAAAAAAGAATCTTTTTAGATATGCATATCTATACATATGCATGCATATCTATACATGCATATATAGATATGCATATATGTATATGTATATACATATCTATACATAGATATGCATATATGCATATGCATATATGCATATGTATAACTGATTCACTTTGCTGTACAGCAGAAACTAACACAACATTGTAAATCAACTATACTTCAATATAAAATAATTTTTTAAAAAAGGACACATTAAAACAATTTAATCCCTAAGTCAAGGCCAGAGCGGCAGCAGCCACCATGTGCATCTGAATCACCATGTCGGGGCACTGGCACTGCCAACAGCCTCCTCATGGCCTGAATTATGATTTCTCTCTCCACCACCTTTCTCCTGCCATCTTCCACCCCAAGTACCCATCACAAACCTTCCCCTCTTTGAACAGATCTTGGATCCTGAACACATTCAGTTTGCACTGCCAGGAGGGCCCTTTCTCACGAAATCCACCCCAAACTTTTATCAATTCCTCAAGATCTAACTCAAATGTTACTCTTTCTCCAAGGGTTCTCCTCTCTCTCACTGACATAGCCTTCCTCCTCTGCATTTCCCCAGCACTTTGAAAACAGTATTATTACTTAATATTAAATGAGATATTGCATGTAAAGAACTCAAAAAGCGTAGTAAACACTCAGTAAATATTAATTATTGTTATAGCACTTAATGCACAATCTTTATTTATTGCCACAGCTGTTTCTCCTAGAGACCCTGAGAATACACACAGCCCCTAAGACCTCATCTCTGAATGCGCCCAAGAACAAGAACAGAGTAGGCATTCAATACCACGTTCTTTAATAAGCAAATACACATGCTTGGTGTAATGCTACCCCAACATAAATATGTGTGAAATCTTATCTCCACCTTTCAGGAACTGGCCCTCCTACAATGGTATTCATCGTAGTGGGACTTCACCCGGACAAGTGTCATGCGCACAGAAAACAATACTTAAAGGAATATGATCACACATTGCTGATGTTCTTCTGGTTTTCTTTAACTCTCTTGAGCTCTGGTGGATCAGAAATGGCTGTTCCATGGTTCATCTCTTCCTTGTATTTTACCTGCATGATTTATTTTTTAAAATGTAAGTTTTATTCAACACAAGGCTTAAAAAATAGTTAAGAATTCTTCATTTGTAACTACTGCATAGTTGAATTTTTAATTCCAATATTAATTTTCCTTCAGTGGGAACACAAATTTTTATTTCATCTTGTGCTTTCAGGATTCCTTTATCCTGAAGTACAAAGAAACCCATATCCATTCACCTATCCATCACTGAAGAGGTTTTTTTTGGTTTGTTTTTTTTGTTTTGTTTTGTTTTGCAGTACGCGGGCCTCTCACTGTTGTGGCCTCTCCCGTTCCGGAGCACAGGCTCCGGACGTGCAGGCCCAGCGGCCATGGCTCACGGGTCCAGCCACTCCGCGGCATGTGGGATCTTCCCAGACTGGGGCACGAACCCGTGTCCCCCGCATCGGCAGGCGGACTCTCAACCACTGCGCCACCAGGGAAGCCCTGAAGAGGTTTTTTAATTAAAATAAGCATACATTGCTTGTGAAAATAAATTTTATCATCAGGCAGATGCACCAAAAACCTTGGAAATTATCTTAATATAATAACTTATTATTTTCTATTTGAAAAGCAGTTTCTATCTATTAACATGTTAATTGAAATTCACCATGTATTTAAAGGCAAAAGTCAAACTGAGTTAGATACAAAGTCTTGGAAACACTGTGTATCTGACCGAGAGTACCCAAGTGATCCAGAATAAGAAAAAAATAAAAGAGAAAGGGGAAGGTGGAGGGAAATGTACTACAAGCAGAGGCCACTGAGTGCTGATCGCTATAGATGGGCCAGTGGCAGAAAGTCAGGAAGTGTCTTATACCCACACAATCATGTTATGTAAAGCCCGCCTATATCCCGGCATTTGCCTCAATCAAAAGCTCCTCGTTCAAGTCTATTTAGAGGAAGATCAACCAGACAAATGATAATGCCAACACACAGTTATGCCTGGGACAAGCTCTTTAAATTTACGAAATGATTAGTGATGCTATCATATCAGGTGGTATTTTAATATGTGTAAAATTCATGGAAGATTGGATTCGAGAGAAAGGACACACACATATATGTACGGAAACATGGGCTAGACTTAAGAGGCATATGTTGACATTTAGCCAAGACTTAAATCTACATAAAACATCTTTTAGAAATCATTTGGTAATGTTTAAAATGATTAAAGCTGAAATCCACACTGACAGTCATAAAGAAACGATACCTAAATATTTTTGCGATCATCTATATCTTAGCATCTGTACATTTAATATGAGATATGAGTAACAACGTCAATATTAGGCCAGATCCAGAACAGTTAAATGGAGAGTACATTGAGACAGACTAGCTCTAACTAAGATTCAAAAGTAGTTCTTAACAGAGAAAGCTAATAGCCCAAAGACTTTTACTCTGGAGGTGGAAAATGTCGAGATCTTTAAATGTTAAAGAGTCCTACCTTGGTCTGACAGATCTAGCTAATCTTGAAAGGGCAACTTTCCATTTGAATACTAAGCAGGAGTTTAGGGCCCAACCTCATAGAGATACAGAACTACTATTGTTTGCTAGAAGGGGCAGCGGGATGCTGGGAGACGAAATGATAGACTGTACTACTTTCTGTGATTTTCCTCGGGTGAGAAGCTAAACATGATTAAAGATGAACATTTTTGTTTTTCATACGGCTCCAGCCAGTCATTTCACTGGAGGCAACAGAACTGCACATTACAGAACGTTTATAACATTATATACACCAGTACACTGATGGGTACATTTCAAATATTATCATTTGGAAGTGAAGGAAACAACCGTTTTACATTCCTCAGCCGAACGAATTTCTCCACCAGACTCTAGCGTTGCCTGACACAGGCTCTCGCCGTGGCGGATCGGAATCCTCACCGTCAGGTCCTCCTCCTTATGCTTTCCTCAGGAGATAGCTTCATTCATGCTACAGGGATTTTAGTGCACAGCTTCATTCATGCTACAGGGATTTTCGTGCACAGCTTCATTCATGCTACAGGGATTTTCGTGCACAGCTTCATCCATGCTACAGGGATTTTCGTGCACAGCTTCATCCATGCTACAGGGATTTTAGCACATAGCTTCATCCATGCTACAGGGATTTTAGTGCACAGCTTCATCCATGCTACAGGGATTTTAGTGCACAGCTTCATTCATGCTACAGGGATTTTAGTGCACAGCTTCATTCATGCTACAGGGATTTTCGTGCACAGCTTCATTCATGCTACAGGGATTTTCGTGCACAGCTTCATTCATGCTACAGGTATTTTTGTGCACAGCTTCATTCATGCTACAGGGATTTTCGTGCACAGCTTCATTCATGCTACAGGGATTTTAGTGCACAGTTTCATCCATGCTACAGGGATTTTAGTGCACTAGGATTCTGCAGATTTTTTGTAAGTTCATTTTGAAGTCTGTTTACCACAGCATTACCTTGCCTCTCCTACTCTGTCTCCACAAATGCCAGTGCACACATATTCTAAGATGCCAGGTAACCGTCAGAGTTCCTGACAGAGGAGTTTAATCAAGGCAGTTCTACTTGGATGACTTCAAGGAAACTCTGCCTCTAAGGGTGAAGGTGAAGAGAAAGGTCAGGCAAGGGCAAGCGAGGAAATAACCCTACTGAGTTCCTCAGCAAGAAGCTAAATACAGTAGGCCCTTCGCTTGCTCAGTGTGAAACCGTGGATATGGAGGGCCAACAGTAAGGCAGTTGAGCATCTGCA
This sequence comes from Delphinapterus leucas, assembly GCF_059928025.1. Taxonomy (NCBI): domain Eukaryota; kingdom Metazoa; phylum Chordata; class Mammalia; order Artiodactyla; family Monodontidae; genus Delphinapterus; species Delphinapterus leucas. The sequence continues at coordinate 14,365,952 of NC_143130.1, read as the reverse complement.
GATTTTGGTATGAATGTGTATGAGTGTGTGTGAGTGTGGGTTGGTGGGGCTCCTGGAACCAACGCCCATGGATACCAAGGAATGACTGTATAACAACTATTACCAAATATGCCTATTGGTAAGGATAGCAATTATCCATTGTAAATGTCAAGCACTGAATGAAGAAGTTTTTAATCCATAACATTAAACACCTCCTCTACCCTTCCCCCAAGCTCAAAGGGAACTGGGGGTGGGGAAGCAGGTAATTTATTTTACAAAATTATAGTGAAGGTGTGTGCTTTCCTTTACTAGAAATTGGAAGAAGCAGAAGGCGAATCGGGCCTCTTTAAAACCTTCTCTTAAGCCACCAAATGAATGTTCTAGGGCCTTTAATCATTCTGTCAGGGTAAAATTTCTTTCCTCCAAGTTGTGGAAAGGTATTGAAATTTATCCTTTCTCTGAAAAATTTAATACACTTAAAATTCTGTTCAAAAGGGTGAAATCTAATCCTAGATTTCATTGCTGTACTATTAAAGTGATCTATCTCTTATGCCCTATGATATATCAAGATGAAATACTGCTTTAGGTTCAAGGGGAACAAGGCTACAGTTTCCTTCTGAAAGTTAGACCTTTGATATTTGATGAAACAGTGCTTCAACAAAGTGAAGAAAAAAAGGCAGCCAGTTTAGTAAAGAACCAAAAACATTTATCTAGCTTATGTTTGCTTTTGGAAAGGATGATTAATGCTATAGAGAACTGGGGGCTTCCATGGTGGCACAGTGGTTAAGAATCTGCCTGCCAATGCAAGGGACACGGGTTCGAGCCCTGGTCCGGGAAGCCCACATGCCGCGGAGCAACTAAGCCCGTGCGCCACAACTACTGAAGCCTGCACTCAAGAGCCCGCAAGCACAACTACTGAGCTCACATGCCACAACTACTGAAGCCTGCGCACCTAGAGCCCATGCTCCGCAACAAGAGAAGCCACCACAACGAGAAACCCGTGCACCGCACTGAAGAGTAGCCCCTGCTCACCGCAACGTAGAAAAAGCCAGCGCACAGCAACAATAACCCAATACAGCCAAAAGTAAAAACAAATAAATAAATTTATATTTTACAAAATGCTATAGAGAACTTACTGAACTAATATTCTGCTGATTTTTCTTCACTCGTTCAATCTCTGGAGTATCTTTTACTGCTGTGCCAGCTCCTACTTCTTTCTTATAAATTACCTTTATTATAAGAGAAGGAAAAGAATAACTATAAGGTTATTAGAATTCAAGTCCTAGAGATCTGATTCTTGAAAAAGAAAATTTCTCAGATTTTAAAGTAACGTGGATACAGCTTCTATTTATGAGAACCAATGTCACGTTAATCAATTAAATAATCCATTATGAGAATAAATGCAAAACTTTGGTTTTGTATTCCACAATATTACAGTAAACCTCTACTACCTGTTCTAGGGTATGCTTGGTAACTTACAAGGCTTGCTCTAAGAATATAAGTCAGCAAACTAGAGTTTCCTTCTCAAATACAAATACATATCACATGTGTATTTGAGAAAAATCAAAGGACATATTAAAAAAGCTCACTAAGCAGTTATCATTTAATTCAAAACCAGCATGAAGTTTTAAGCAACTGCTATTCTCCAAACGAGAGCAAAGATGCTCTCGTTCTCTTCAAAGAAAACATTAGCTCTATCTTCAACATCAATACTAAGTCAGCCTATTTTCCTTATCTTTCCACTTATTCCTTAGACCTTCCCATGTCTCTCCATCCCTACCAATACCCACCCCTTTCAAACACAAAGCAAAAGAAAAAACAAAGTGTCCTACAGAAAAATAGAATAATTATAAGGAAGTCATACGAGGACAGAACTACTCCCTCTCTTGATATTTGTTAACCCGCAGGTCCCGTGAGTGTGTGTGAGTCGGGGTGGGGAGAGGGGGGCCCTGGAACCACCAGGACCAGTGGGGGTCAGGGGAGCAGGACATGAGAGATGTTCCCCTGCAAAAGCTAGAAATCTGGGAGACCGTGGAATCACAGGAGATAAGAGCCACACTGCCCTTCTCCCTCATCGACTCCTCCAGCAAGATTTCTCCATTTCTCAGCACCGCCTGCATGTGAAGACCCTAAAGGTACCTGAGCAGCATACCTGGAGGGTTAGAGCTTGCCAATTTACTAGAAGTAGAAAATAGTCCAGAAATCTTCAAAAATAATAGAATTTATATTTTTAATAACACATTTGCCTAACTACTAAATGAGTTCATTCTACATTAAAATATTAGCTGTACCATCAATTTTTATTTTAGAATTCAAGTTTATATATCCCTTAAACATAAGCCCAATATCTTAATGAATGGTGCTGACAAAATTCCTATGCCTCAGAACAAAAATATGAAAGTTTAGGAACTGGTTACAAACTGGTAAACCTCTAAGTATATTATCAATGTAAATAATCCATGACCAGGAAGGAAATCCCTTCATATGACTATTTTCATCTTCAAAGTAAAATCTGTGTGGAAGATTAAGATCTCTTTCTTGAGTGAAATTTTAAAATTCAGTTAAAAATAGCAGTTGCTTGTACCAAAGAAGGAGATGTGAATTTGTAATTCTACAACAATCACGATAAATTATAAGTTATAAGAACATTTGGTATTCTTATTATTTTAAAGAAGGAAAGATATACATTTGACAGAAAATTCTAGCAATGCAGCCAAAAATCAGACAATGAGGGAAAAAGGCCCTCCTTACAAAACATAATTTCAAGGTGGCAACTGAAAAGAAGTAATGACTACTCACCGCACTAATGTTCTGTTGAGTTGTCTTAATTCTCTGGATTTCAGGAGTATCTGCCACAGTAGAATAGCTAGAAAGCATCTTCTCTGCCTCATCTTTATACTTTTTCTAAAATTATAAAGAGTGAATGCGAATCTGAAACTCTGTGTGCGCATGTACAAGGGAGACAGAGACAAAGGAAATGGTACTACTTTTTCCAACTCTATTATATACCACCTGGCTCTAAATTATATCTTAGGATTCCAAGCAGTTGTTGATGTGCTTATGCAATAGTAAAAATAAAAGCATATGCAAACAGAGTAGGCAAACAGTCTAGGAAAGCACATTCACCTCCACTCAGGCAATGGCTCCCAACCCAGACTATTCAAACGCCCTGGGAGGGCTTGACCTTAATAGCATTCCTAAGCCTAGAACCTACTCTCTCAGGAGCAGTCCCAGTTCCTGTTCAAAGTAGCCCTTATAACTCCTACCAGTAACCTGACTCTCTTTGCTTACTTGTTTTCATGCTTCTGGATTTATGCTTTGCTTCCTACCTCAGATAAAGACCTTTGATTAAGGGAAAGGTACTAGTATTTTGTAGTGGAGACTGAAATCTCAATTTTCTTTCTACTAAATGTACTCTGAGGGCTTCCCTGGTGGCGCAGTGGTGGAGAATCTGCCTGCTGATGCAGGGGACATGGGTTCATGCCCTGGTCTGGGAGGATCCCACATGCCACGGAGCAACTAGGCCCGTGAGCCACAACTACTGAGCCTGCGCGTCTGGAGCCTGTGCTCTGCAGCAAGAGAGGCCGCGATAGTGAGAGGCCCGTGCACTGCGATGAAGAGTGGACCCTGCTTGCCACAACTAGAGAAGGTCCTCGCACAGAAACGAAGACCCAACACAGCAACAATAATTTAATTAATTAATAAACTCCTACCCCCAACATCTTAAAAAAAAAAAAAAAATGTACTCTGAGCTCTGATACATCCTGGGCAATACCTTCTACTAGTGCCAGCATTTACATAGTATTAGGTATCGTCCTAAATACTTAACACACATTAACTCATTTAATTAACCCCACAAGCAGATACTATTATTATCCACTCTTACAGATGGGGAAATTTAGGGATTAGCTAAGAAGTGTCAGAACCAGGATTTAAACCCAGGCACTCTAGCTCCAAAGTCAGGGAAGGTAACTGCATGGCATACGGATGCTTGCTAGGAGAGGTAATTCCTGTTCATGTTGAAATGCACCACAGCATCATTACACCGTTTTAAGTATTCCATTGTATCCCAAATAACTAAAATTCCTTAAATCAGATGTACCCTCATCATACTCAAAAAATCAACATTGTTAAGTTAAAGCAGGAATTCCAACAGCTCAGGCATCACTTCCTATGGGAAGCTTTTACTCTTTTTTTTTTTTTTTTTTTTTTTGCGGTACGCGGGCCTCTCACTGTTGTGGCCCCTCCCGCTGTGGAGCACAGGCTCCGGACGCGCAGGCTCAGCGGCCATGGCTCACGGGCCCAGCCGCTCCGCGGCATGTGGGATCTTCCCGGACCGGGGCACGAACCCGCGTCCCCTGCATCGGCAGGCGGACTCTCAACCACTGCGCCACCAGGGAAGCCCAGTACTGGATTCTTGAGTGACAAGCCGCCGAAGCTGAGTTCTGTAACACTCTCATTTTGAACCAGTGAATGTTTAGACTCTTTGCTCATGTCAACCAGAATTTTGACAAATTTGGTCAAATTCGGTTAAAAATTATTTCAACACAAACCCCATTAACCAAATCCAATTCCTTCATCATTTTTCTTTAACCGTTTTATTTTTTTCATTCCCTTTACTATTTTTCCATTAGGATTCATTCTTTTTGTAACAAATTTTATAACAAAGAAATTATTCACTAATGAATATTTTTGCCCAAATCAGATTTTATCTGACTAACTTTCTTCTTCCAATAAACTTTCTTTTGTGGTCATTATTTCTCTCACATCCAGTTTTCTAGAGGATATGTTACGTGTATACCTGGCAAATTAAATTTTATCAAGAAAACTTAGTTCTTCCATTAAATTTTACTTAATATTCAATTTCACCTAGTACAGTTTTATTCACTCAGTTTCAGTTGAAGTTGATTATTTTAATTAAAACATTCATGATGAAATGGATAAAAGACAAATTGTTTGTAATTTTTTTCTGTAGTATAAGCATTAGAGCCAAGTTCACAATAGAGTCAAAAAATGGACATTAAAAAGGTCAAAATGCCCTTGGACCCAAAACAGAGGGCCCCAACACGGGCGCTCTGACACTCAATAATGTCTGTTGAACTGAATCTACAGCAGTTGTCCCTTTCATTAATGAGGTAATCAGGTTTGGTCAATGGTTCCTTTATAATAGAGTGCATTGACTTTGAATAGAAAGCCCTCAAAAAGACACCAATCACAGAGACACACACAGCACAAGGTGACTGGATATTAGAATACATCTTCATTCTCTACCAACCTGGCTATAGATTTCAGATGCCCTCTTGGCTCGAAGCATATCCGGGATATCCATGCTCACTTGCATTCCTTTCCCTTTAATTTCATTTTCTAAGTCTTTCTTATATTCTTTCTAAAAGAACAGAAAACAATCTTCAGAGGTTTGCATGGCCTTCCATAGCAATGTAGATATTTATGTGTTTGAATCTCAATGCCACACATCTGGAAACACCACTTATACTTTCCCTGTATACAATTCGATATGTTTGTTTTAAACTTCGTGTGCCATTAGTTTCTTACCTGGCTGGCCATTTCAGATGCTTTCTTAGCTCTCTGGATATCGAGGGTACCTGTGCTCACCTGCATGCCTTTCCCTCTAATTTCAGTCTCCAGATCTCTTTTATAATCTTTCTGCAGAAAATAAAACCTGCAATTAGGGCTTTACAATAATTTGAAAATCTGTGTTGAAAAACTCGATGTCATTTTTGACATCAAGATCATGGCTTTTAGAAATAAGTCGGACCTTTATGTCTTTTATTTCTAGGAAACAACAAAGATTTTTAATTTGTGGCAAGAACACAACTTGGAGTGATGTATTCACAAGGAATCAGGAGGTTTTCTCTACTAACCTGACTTGAAAAAGAAAACAGAGTGAGCTGAAGGAAAATGTTTTATATTTTAATATGGTAAAAGTGATAAATTATTGGTTAATATATAATTCAGTTGATGAATATCAATAAAATGTGAGTATAAAATTGTCAGGTCTTGTTCTGTAGTGAATAATTGCTGGTTGCTTCCCTGGAATCCCACTCCTCTTTTTCCTTCGTTAGCTCCTTGATTTGCCACTGGGCAACTCACTGCTTCCTGTTCTAAACCCCCAGCTTGGCTGAGACTGGCCGCCCTCCAAGGGCCCCATTGGGCTTAAGTAAATCGTTATAGCCCAGCCCTGGCCCTTCATGATCAGTTCAAGGATAGGTACATTTCTTTTTCCACACAAGGTATCAAGAGACTTTCTCTTTCCTTCTGGACATGAATGGAGAAGTCTGTAGCCCTAGGATCTGCCAGATGTCTCTTTGCAAACAGGAGAAAAAAGCCTGCCTGAGAACAGAAAGATAGAAAATGAAACGGAATCACACTGTTTGAGTCCTAGATCAAGCCACTCCCAAGAACTTCTCTACTGTTTGGTTACAAGAACAATAAGTTATCTGCTTTTTAGAGCCAGCTTGAGTTGGATTACCTGTTACTTATAATAAAATGTCATAATTACACAGACACAGAGACTCTTGTCACATTCTAAAACTGATTATAAAATTCAGCAAGCTGTACTCTTATAATTGTACATTTTTCTGTATGTATGTTTTTCGTCAATGAAAATTATATTAAAAGAAAAAAAACTATTGATTATCTCCTATTAAATTCTTTCAAAAACAGTTATTTTCTATTATGTTGACATACTCTAGATTTGTGATTCCCTGCTCTAAAGTAAATTTTGCTTTGCTTATTTGTGGTGTTCTAAAATTAGAGAAGTCGTAAACAAAAATCTCAATCTCAGAGAAATACTACATTTTTCCCCATCTACTACCGATAAATCTGCCTATTTTCACTGACTTACAGTCTCAGTTTCACTTTTCGAATGAAAGTTCAAGTACTAATGTTTAACTTTCAAACTAATAATATTCAATTATTACTATGTCTGTAAAAAGCTCTGTTTTTAGCAAGCCTCTTTAGGCCCAAAAGCAAAACACCTCATTTGAAGGGCAATATATGTAGAAACTAAGGTACTGATCATAGATTTTGCCACCAAAGTCTCATGGTAGAAGTATGTCATCTAATTTTCCGATATGAACTTTCAAATCTAAAAGCATTCAAAAGCACATAAATAGACTACATAGGACGCTAATCACATCAGTTAATATTGATGCATAATAAAATACCCGAAAACTTAGAAAACTTAAAAGAAAAACATGATGACATCTAGGTTCCAAGCAAGTCCCAATGCACACATGCTTTTAGAGCCTGAGTCAAATGTGTTAATGACCCAGTGGCTAAAGAAAGTCACATGGTCAAGCCCACAGGTACAGGAAGGTTTGAATATTAGACATCATTTGTGTAATAATATAGCACATTGACTTTACCTGAAAAAACAAACATTGAGCTATAGCAAAGTCCCTAAGTCTGGTTGAAAAGGATCTGAGAGTCTGTCATTTGGGCAAACTGGGACATGGTTATAATTACATGCAAATGAGACCTCCGGATTACAAAGATAATAGCCTCACCAAAACTGGTTTAAGCTGCCTGTAACCACAGTACAGCTGACTCCCCTAGGCCTGTTTTCCCATAGGCTCTCAATAACAAAAATGCACCATTTTCCTAGTAAGTCTGAGCCTTGAACAACATGGGTTTGAACTGCACGGGTTCACTTATACGTGGAGAGTTTTCAATAGTAAATACCACAGTACTACCTGGTCTGTGGTTGGATCAATCAGTGGGTGCAGAGGAACCACAGATACATAGGGGAGACCATAAATTACATGTGGGTTAACCCCCCGTGTGGTTAAAGTGTCAACTGTGTACAGTCCCAAGATACTCAGAGAAATCTAAACCAGCATATGGCTGAATAAAGTAATGTATCACCGTATACTAAGGAAAGATGCAACATTCCAACTTCTCATAAAAGGAATACGTCACAGAAGGTTCTTAGGTAAAAGTGTGAAATGCAAAATTTCTATTCTTCCCACATTCTTTTCTCCAGAGGAAGCATGCTTTATTTTGGCTTCAAGTCTCAGCCCCATGAGGGTGATTTGGAAAAACTCTTCTACAGCTCCAAATTCCCCACCCCACTCCCACACTCCAATCCAGGACCTTAACTAATACTGGATGTCACACTCTCCTCATAATAACAAAAATAGCAGAAAATTGTTAAGTAGTGATTTGATAGTTACTGGGTAGTTAGCTACTCAGAAGCTCAAGGAGGCCACCACAAGAAAGTACTAATAAATCCAAGAAATGAATGACAAGAGAGAGCACGAGAAAGAACCAACCATGCAAAAACCAGGGGAAGGAGTATGGCGCCCATGCTGCCCATGACTGGAAGCCACTGGAGAGTTTTCAGTGGGAGGAATCACATAACTTAATTCTTCCAGGATTGTTCTGGCTACTGGGTAGAGAATGGGTACTGAGAGGTCAGTGATGGAAGCAAAATTCTGGTTAGGAAGCTACTGTAATGATCCAGGTGATAGAGATGGTAGCTTGGATGAGGGTGGGGGAGAGTAGATGGGTCTAGGAAGTCATTATGGGGCTGGAGTCAATGAAACTTGCTGACAAGAGAAATCAAAGTGACTTCTGGGATTTCACTGACACCATTTGCTAAGAAGAGGGTGGAAGAGGGAAGCAGACCCAGGGAAAAATTAAGGGTTTTCGGCGTGTAATGTTGAGTCCCTGTTACAATGTATTTAAACGTCATTTACATGTGGTAATGCCTATGGGACATTAGATGTAAATGGTTGCATATTCACATCCACGTTATAGAACACAATTTTTCTATAAGAATGAAGTAGAACTATGTGAAGTAACATGGAAAAGGGTCCATAATATTTAGTGAGAAAAGCAAGCACAAAGTACATGGTATTTATTTAAGGTTTTTTTAAGTCTCTGTGTGCACAAGTGTATAGTTACCTATATACAAATAAAAATGGACCTGGAAGGCTCTACAGCAAATTTGTAACAACGGCTGTCTCTCAGGGGGATGACAGAATTAAGGGCAGAGTCAAAGAAGGTTTTCAAGTGCCTGTTCAGCATGCATCCTCCCACCCACCCCCACCATTTCTAAATGGAATCCCTATTGGTCAAGAATTCTCTGGCATCCCTAGTTTCTTTGACTAAGTCAGTTATGGCTATTCCATTCCCCTGGCCAGTACCTAACCCTGGGGATGGAAGCAGATCCCAACACGGCAGTAACTCCCCCAGCAGTTAATCAGCTACCTCTCAACCTCCAGATTTCCTGGGTGGGACTCAGTCCTAAGCCAGCTCTTCCTAACTGCACTTGTCACATCGTAGCTCTCCCAGTAACCCCACTGAAGCCTCACCCTAGCCAGCCTTGAGGTAAGTGAGCTGCACCCCTTAACCTGTACCCCAACTTTCTCTTTATGTATTCTTCTTCTAAGTCATCTCTTCCCAAATACTCTCTGCTCCAGTGGCCCTGTTACATTTTCCAAATTTCTGGGGGAATTCAAGAGATGTGGAACTGATTCTGGGGTGTTTCCTTCGAAAAATACACATTTCCTTCTGACTGCTACAACTTTCTTATCTTGTATCTATCATGTCATAGCATCTAAGACAAAACTTCTAAATTAATATCCTGTTGTTCATGTGTTACATGAAGAAGAAAACGGCATTAGATGAATGAACCTCAACCCAAAATTGCTGACCCTACAGAAATTTCAGATGTGTTGATGAGGTCAACGGAGGATATTTTGAGAACATGCAACCAAATCACACAGAAATGGCATGATTGCCATGTTATAGTCTCGATGTGTGATTTTCAAGTTCTGCTCACCAAGTTGGAAACGCAGATATGCCAAGTAGCACACGATCCATCCTTCAAGAAAAAACGGTATGAAAATATTTATCATAGTTTAAAATTAACATGAAATTTGTATTACGGAATAAAGTGAGCAGGTGTGTGTGTGTCTGTGTGGTGTGTGTCTGTGTGCGTGTTCTATTAAAATGCCTTTCCCCAAGTTTTCTTTGATATACTTGAAGTTAATGAGCAAAGCAGAAACTGTACATTTTCCCAGTAAGCATGATGACTGCAGATGGTTTCCATTCCAAACTGTTAAACGAGTCACAGAAAGCTTTGGAAAACGTCATGTACTAATCAGTTTGTTATCATGATCTGTACGAGTCTCAAGGGCTGCACCGCTCACTGTACTAACCTCGCTAGCTAGCTCAGAAGCTCTTCTGGCATGCTGAATTCCAAGGGTGTCAGTGCCAACTTGCATTCCCTTCCCTTTAATTTTTGATTCCAGATCTTTCTTGTATTCTTTCTGTAAAAAAGCAACATTTTACAACACTCAGGCACTCAGGGGACAAACATACATCTGTATTCAATGATACCAAAAATGGCTAAACGTATGTTTTTAAAAAAGAAAACATAGTTTACTTTGAACTATGAATGACCGCCTAGAACTAAATTTTCTGAACTGCTTAGAACTATATTCACTATTCTCACTGAAGAAGAGTATATATACACTCTGAAGATTTGTATTATAAAAAGGCTATTGCCAGGTGAGAATCTTCACTGACAATTGTCTTGAGCCCTGAAGGACAGAGGCGAGTTTAAATGAGTTGATATTTTAGAAAGAAGACTGATTTTGAGGTCAGAGCACTCTTGGCTGTGTGTGTGATGTTGGAAATCTTTCTTCACATTTCTTGTTTACTCACCTGCAGTTGGGGATAATAATTCCTCCATGCAGGATCACTGGGAGGGTCAGTGAGACAGCATGTAGCCTAGTGCCCAGCACAGAGCGGGCGCTCAGTAACCGACAGCTTCTTCTGGTCTTTTACTCCTATACCCACATGCGAAGACCTGGGTTTTTGCTGCTCCTGCTACCGTGTTGCCATTCAACTTTCACTGGCTGAACTCTGCCATTGAGAGTTTAAAACAACTTTTCCAAGTATTACTGACAAGTGATTTACAAGATCTGACTCTGAATGTCACTGGATATGTCACCACCACAGAAGAATTTGTAGAAAATTACTAACGCGGGTAAGTGTAATGACAATATTAGCCAAAGACATCGTGACAGACAGCTGCTGTTTCTGCCCGAACAGCATCTATTCCTCCCTCTTCTGGCAAAAAGTTCTACAATTTTCTCTTGAGGAATTACCTCTAACCCCTCTCAATCGATAAACTTTGGGTGAGCTGATTTCCTACTACCCACATATACTTTTAATTCCAGTAAAATGCTTTTAATGTTTCTTTTAATTTATGTAAAGAACACTAGCCAAAGACAAACATAAATCTTTAAAAACACATACCAATTTAGAATATTTTATATTTAAAACATCATTAAACTACCTAGAAAGTTAACTGACTCCAGACTTGATTGCGTCAAGTGTGGGCACAGGACAGAAGGTGACCCAATGAGATTCAATCCTTAGACCTTAATCCTATTTTAAAGAAACAGATGCTCACTTCCTACTGGGATTAGTGGCCACAGACATGAGTTATCCTGTCGTGAAGGGGGGCCATCACATAGAAGCAGCCTCTCACAAATGAAGCAACTGTGAAGATAACAGAACTGAGGGATGAAGGAAGAGAGACATCATTCGAATTCCAACCTGAAGGAAACCTGATCTTCGGATTTCTCTGTTCTTCAACCAAAACAAAGTTTCTTTGTTGCTTAACCCAGTTTGAGTTGGGTTTCTATCATTTGCAACCTAATAGGGTCATCACCATCATCACCACCACCATCATCGCCACTGTTTATTAACATACGGGGATAAAGCTTTAAATTTTTTCACTGCTAAAGTCAGCCAGATTCTCCTCAAAGCCCAGTGCCATTATTTACTATTAAAGTAATGACATAATACAAGGATTAAAGGATTTAAAGCACTTCAGAGGCACTTCATTCTTATAAATTTCATGTAAAGTAAGTAATGGCCACTATCATTTTATACAGAGGTTTAAGTGGACTCACTTAGTAGCTAGGCAAGGACTAGGACAGTCATTTTGTTTATGGGCAGGACAGCATGGGAACTTTTTTTTTTTTTTTTTTTTTGCGGTACGTGGGCCTCTCACTGTTGCGGCCTCTCCCGTTGCGGAGCACAGGCTCCGGACGCGTAGGCCCAGCGGCCATGGCTCACGGGCCCAGCCGCTCCGCGGCATGTGGGATCTTCCCAGACCGGGGCACGAACCCGTGTCCCCTGCATCGGCAGGCGGACTCCCAACCACTGCGCCACCAGTGAAGCCCCAGCATGGGAACTTTTAAACTACAGTTATTGACAGACCATGATAACACACCTTCCTAATATGCCTTTCACTTGTTTAAAAGATGAAGTTAAACCTTATTAAATTATTTTGGTTAATTATATAGAACTTTCTCTAAAATGAGGAAATGGTCATTTGTCTCACACCACATAGGAGATGGTGAGCATCATTTTTTTTAATTCATTGATTGGGAAAGGACTATTAGGTCACAGCTGCTTATAATCATCTTACACATAAAAGCTGTGGAACATTATACTGTATACAGTTAACCCTTAAACAACAAGAGGATTAATCCACCTATTACTTATCACCGGCTCTCCACATCCAAGGTTCCTCAGCATCCACAGATGCAACCAACCACGGACCGTGGAGTACTGTAGAATTTACAATTGAAAACTACATATAAGGGGACCTGCACCGTTCAAACCCATGTTGTTCAAGGGTCAACTGTAAAATCTCTGAGAAAGATTTACAGACAACGAGATCAGCTGAAAATTCATACATTCTCAATTGTTAAATAAATGTACTCACCTCACTAGCCATTTCAGATGCACGTTTTGCTCTCTGAATATCAAGTACTTCTGAATTAAGTTCCATTCCTTTCCCTTTTATTTCATTTTCCAAATCTTTTTTATATTCCTTCTATGAGACAAGAATATTACTGCTTGAAATTTACTAGGAAACTCTAATTTATATATTGGTTTTTTTTTAACATCTTTATTGGGGTATAATTGCTTTACAATGGTGTGTTAGTTTCTGCTTTAACAACAAAGTGAATCAGTTATACATATACATATGTTCCTATATCTCTTCCCTCTTGCGTCTCCCTCCCTCCCACCCCTCCAGGCGGTCACAAAGCACCGAGCCGATATCCCTGTGCCATGCGGCTGCTTCCCACTAGCTATCTGCCTTACTATATATTGTTTTACATGTTTTCCAGAGACCACAGAAAGAAAATATTTCTAGAAAGGAATGAACCAGATTTCGGAGCATTCATGCTCTATATTTCCTACAGATACTTCATTTTCTTTTTTAATCATGCTTGAGTGGCTTCCAATATTATCAGTCTTTTTTCTTTCATCCTTTCCTCTCATATATTTTGGTACCATATTGGTGCCATATTTTAAAAAGACATCTTCCCTTTAAATGGTGAGGAAGATCTTAGGAATGCATGTTTCTTACTAATTATTTGAAGTATTTCTTTGAAAGCTGTCTATAAAATATGAATCATCAGAAGAACATAATTGGAAAAGAATGAAAAACTACAAAATCAAAAGGACTGATATGGCCAAAATTTTTTTTAAGTTTCCGTTTTATTCAAAGATTTGTAAAACCAAATAATTTCCTACAGATTGATAATATATAGTCTGAATTTTGCCCATTTAAATATATGTTAAGTAGATCCAAATGCCTTTACTAATCCTTACATATAACATGGGTTTTTTTGTGTGTGCTAATGAATTTCTTGTCTTCTTACTAATTGAATTATGAAAACAATATATATCTTAATCCAATTCAACTAAGCTGCCTTTATGACTAACTTGTCAGATGAAAGATGAGACTTCCTTTAATGATAAGAAATCATGTTCTAGTTAATTCTAGGATTCATTTGATGTTATTTTCTCTTTGTCCAGTTTAATTAAATTAGCCAGTACTCTGCTTAACTAATAGCCTACAAGACATTGTAATGACCTGCATGTAATTTTGGAAAGAGCTCTGGAGTCAAATGGCCTGGATGAAAGTCAGAGTTCTTTCGCTTATTAGGTCATGTGAACTTCAAGAGAACTTTAAGTAACTGAACCTTGATTTCCACAGAACAAAATGAAAATAAAAGTACTTGTCCTACCAGTGTCAAGGACAATTGAGGAAATCAAATGAAATGAAGTATAAAATGATACTTTGAATACTTTAAATGGCAACAGAAATGCAAAGACCATAAAGTAAAGAATGAGAAGACAATTTAAAGCTAAATGCACACACTTTCAAAGGGAAGTCACAATTTCATTAAGTTACTGAGTCTCTTTCTAAAATTAGACATCACTATAACTTAATCAAAAGATTTTTAATCATTGTCTCTAGGCTTTTTTCCTACACGGATGCATACATTCTAGATCAGTAAGTCTAAAATAAGATTCACTCAAAAAGATAAATAAAAGAGACTGGCGATGGCGTGTATATTAAAGTCATTTTTTTTGTTTGGCCACACCATGAGGGATCTTAGCTCCCTGACTAGGGATAGAACCCAGGCCGCCTGCAATGGAAGCACGGAGTCCTAACCATTGGACCACCAGGGAATTCTTAAGTTATTTATGATTCTCAAAATAGATCTCACATTGTCATTTGTATGTAAATAAGAAAAAGATTCCCCTTTAAAAACTTCATATAAATAGTGCATATTTTTTAACTGGAAGACAATAATAGCAGGGAGCTGCCACATGATCACCCTTCAACTTCAAAAGCTTTTATAGGATCTAGAAGTGAGAAGAGGTAGGGTAGCAAGGACTCTCTTCCATAAATTATATGCCTATTTCAGCCCGGCATATATACAACAGTGAATCACATTAAATTTCTAAAAGCAGTTAAATGGTAAAGGCCAGTTGGCATTTGCTTATTAAAAAAGTTCATGATGATTCATGTCTGTGTAGGTAATTATACTCCAATTTATTTCACTGGTTTAAGACATTTCTTTCAGGAATAGTTTCTTCAGTTCAAACTTCCAGATGACATGGAGTTCTCTAACGCTTTCTCTTAATGTAAAGAGAATCTGTTTAAACAGGGAATTGAAAGAGCTCCAGGTTACTTAGCAACCATTTAAAAAAAAAAAACAAAGCAAAACTTTTAAACTGTGAACATGATATTTTTAATTGTTAGATTTGAGGGCCTTAATATTCAACAAATTTAATACACTGTGAGCCAAAATGTACCACTAAGTTTGGGGTTTGGGAGGAAGTCCTGCTGAGTATAAAATGAAAAATGGACAAGAATTCCTATGTTCTATGTGCTAAACATATTATTTCTCCCTACTTAGAACAAAAACCACTTATAAATGTACCATTTATCCAGACTGTCACAATAAGCACCTCATTTCTGATATCAAATGTCATGAGAATGCTGCAGTGCTGGGAAGTCACAGGAAAAAATGGTTCTAATACATGTTTTTGCAATAACTAAATTTGAGAGAATCAAGCTAGCCTCATCCATATTGAAAATATTTTTTTGAAAAACTAACTGCTATAAAGCTGTGAAACTACTTATAGAGCTTCTAAGCTACAACCCAAACACAAAATCAAACTATTTTTCAAGTTTTTCCAGGAAATCTGGGTAATTTCTTCCCTCATCTTTAAATGGAAATGTTAACACCTGTTTTTAATGAAAATGGAAAACTCTATTAGTAAAGCTCAAAGTGAGGGAAAGAGTAATGGATGAATAACTCAAACACTGAATTAGAGAATTAGTAGAGAATTGTTTAGTACCTATTTCCTGGGTTATTTCTTTAAATGTCTTTTGTAGAATTGTATAGCAATAGTAGGATCATACCTCCTTCAGAAGGCTGGTGATGTACTTTACATGTAAAAACTCTGGAGTCTTGTCTAAATCCATCGATGACCTTCCTTTAATCTCCTTCTCAAACTCCTCTCTGTAAACTTTCTGTTAGATAAGACCATACAATTTTAAATTTAGAAAATATTAGTGACTGTTGAAAAGATAATAGAACAAGGGTTCCCGGAACAAAACTGATGTTTTTCATATATAATTCTACCACCTCTGAGTATTTTATTTACAGGAAAATAACTCCAACTTTATCATAAATTTTAGAATTCTACCAAACAAAAGCAGGCCCTTCAAGTACACCGTCTCCCTCTAGGAAAGCATTCTGAGAGGGGCTACTTAACATCTCAGACTCTGTTACTGTTTGACATCAGCCCGTTTCAGGAGGAGAACCAATACCACTGGCTATTTGACTGGATCACCTGACTGGTTCACCCAAAAGACAGTGGATCCACCCACTGGAAGAAAATCTAGAGGCATGGAAATCCACTCAAACCAAGGGAGAATGAACATTTATGTCCTCATCGTCCCTCTTAAATGTTAGTCTTATGTGAATTCAAGGAAGACCATTTCTGGAAATTCCCTGGCGGTTCAATGGTTAACACTTGGCACTTTCATTGCCGAGGGCTGGGGCGGGGGAGGGGGACGGTTGGTGGCGGGGGGGTCAATCCTTGATCCGGGAACTAAGACCCAGCAAGCAAGCCACGTGGCGCAGCCAAGGAAAAAAAAAGACCATTTCTAAAATGTAATGGAGGCTGGAGGGGATTTTCCTTTAATAATTTTGGCATTGAGAATATTTCTCTACCATCTATGGAGTTGATATGAATCAAGTTACACTGTGAGAAGAATCTTATCTGGAACCTGATAAACTGTTCTTTGGGTAACAGTTCACGACAAGAAATGAAAGGAGATTGCAGAGGGCCTAAATCCATATCCCCATCTGCCTTTTTGACATTGCCACCCTTTGGTTATTAGGCTCTAAATTCTACATTTGAGCTAGGCGTTTGAAAATCAATGGAAACCCAGGATTCATGACTATAAAAACAGTCTCCCTAAATAACAAAAATATCCATCCATGTGAAATATTTATCAGACAAACAAGGGTCCAGATTTTACCAGCTCAATATTTTATTCAAATTGCAACACAAAGATCATACAAATAAATAAATTCTGCATGAATTTATTCCTATTGATACAAAATGAAAAGCTATTTCCAGGATCATTATGTACTTATTACAGGGATAGGTAACTGTGCACAGAAATTCTCCAAACTGTGAGGGAGGATAAGAGAATACACTGTCCCCTCCCCTACATTTGAGTTACACATGGCCATTTACCATTTAACAAACAATTCAGGAATAGCCATGAGAAATAGATGTTCTATAAAAACTAACAGAGCTAATTAAGAAGAAAACACACTGAATTAAAGGAACTACAGACACACCAAAGAACAATGATGAGAAGTGGTCCTCTTTATGTGGAACTAACTGAGATCATAATTATAAAGCTGAATCTAGGGCATTTTGAGGCCAAAAATGACTCTAAAAAATGAAATACAAATATATGTACATTTATCTATTTCTTATTTTTCACTTCAAAAGGCCCTTCTCTCAAAAAAAAATTATTTGACAGAAGTAACTCACTAAGGAAGATTGACGATGACTTGAACTCGCCAGTATATGACTAGAAAATAGAAAAAAACACTGAAGTATGCTTTTTGTAGGAGAGCTCTATTTGTGGAACAGAAGACAAAGAACTTTTCAAAGCCAGATTTAGAGATTTCTTCTAGAAAACACACTGGCTAAACGTACATCTGGCATTAGAAGAAAGTGAGAGAAGCTTAGTTATAGGCTATAACAAAAACATTAGTGGCTTTTCCTGAGTTCATACTTAGCTTTACCTGTAGGAGGCTCTTAAAGAAGCACATGGTCAAGCTTATCCTTTAGGAATAAGAACCATCTCTTGTATCTACTTCACTGGTCCTGCATTTAAAGACATCTTTCACATCAAACTTTGTCTAAGATTTTTAGGTATATTATTTTTCTAGTATAAAATATATCTGCCAATTTATACAGAATAAATTATAGAGTATAAATCTTTATAGTATAAATGTGGTTCAAAGATATTTTCCATTGGAAGATTTCTTTCTCCTCAAGCCCTGATGAGCAGAAACATAATTGCTGAGCCTAAAACTCTAATAGCCAATGGCTATAATTTAAGGGAAAACATGTCTCAGCCTCTGCAAAGGATAATTCTCCCCTAGTGACAATACCAGAAATCAGAATAGCAAAAATTGAAAGCCAATATTAATGAAAGACCCACACAGTCCATAACGTAAGTTAATTCCACAGCATATAATAAATGTATAACTACAGTTAAACATTAAAGCTGATTTACACCTAATGTCAGAAACAGCCAACCACTGCAGTGTACTTTCTTCTGGACCCACTAAACATTCTGAACCACTCTACTGGTTCCTTTCAATGATAAAACATCAAATTTGCATTAAACAGTTGATGACAAAACAAAGGGACCCACCTCACTCTGCATCTTCTGAGCCTCCTTTGAAGCTTGATATGATGGTGTCTCAACAAATTCAAGCATCGATTTCCCCTTATTTTTCTCATACTCTTCTTTGTACTTAACCTTCATTGAAAAACAGTATAAAAGGCACATAAAGCTCACAAGCCCTTACACAAATAGAGCAAAGTCAAATAAATATATGTGCAAAACCAATCACCCTATCTTCTAAAATCACACTCTTCTGGCCACTTAGGTTGATGACTGGGTTCTCTGTGGTTAATGATATACAATGAAAGTAAACAGGTAATATATTAAAAACCTTAAGGGGTAAAAATGATTTAGAACTAAATAATGTAGTTCTAGGACTTGTATAAGTATTTAGACAGCTGGGATATATAGATATGTATCATATACATGGGGTTACATATGTATACACACATGTTATACACACAGGTATAGGTACATATATAGAAAGAAAGACAAAGAGACAGAGAGGCTGAGACAGAGAAAAAAGGAGAGAGAAAAAAGAGAGAGAGAGAGAGAGAGCGAGAGATCCCTGTGATAACTTTGAATGCCTAGCAGTAAATCATGAACAAGAAGAAAAACATAGCTGTGATTCTCTCTTTCTGACAAAGGAAAGACAGTGTTCTTTGGGACTGTTGAATTTTTCCGTAGACACTGAGTGAAACACAGACACAGAGCTTTTATGTGACTTCTTTCAGTTTCACTAAGCATAATACTATCATAACATGAATTATTTATTTCAGTTACAACCAATTTCAGTTACAAACCAATAAATTTCGGTTTATAAAACGATCGATATTTTCTATCTCCTGAAAACAAAAACTAGAATTATATTCTGTAAGCTGTCAGAGTGGTCGGCTTTTTTAGCAATATAAATTAAATTCACAGAATTAAATTAAGTTAAATTAAATTCACAGAATTTAAATTTTTTTAATTCTTTTTTAATTAAATTAAAATTAAATTCACAGAAATTTTTTAAATTAAATTCACAGAAAAGTTTTGATCATGATTCATTTCATTCAGAAATGTATTTTCATTAAATCCCTTAGGTATAATAATTACTTATGAAATTGGTTCTTAAGTTGTATTATAATAATAATTTTAATGGTAATTAAATCCAAAAGAACCTTTTCAAAACTTAGAACTTTGTGGTGGCAGGAAATATAACAAATTTTTAAATTCCTATTTTTAGGAATACTTTTGTTTTAGAGAAAATATAATAGAATGATCGATGAGAGTGTGTGAAGTATAATAACACATTATGTTAGGATAAAATTTTGTGGGGAAAACGAAATAAAAGTAAGAACACAAGAGAAAAACACATACATTTCCAAACCTTAAAGGAGAGCTGGTTTGTATATTTTTTAAATAAATGAAGGTGGATATCACATCATTATGGAATTTATGTTCCATGGGATACATTTAAAAGCGTGATGTAAAATTTTATCTTAATAGACGCTGGAAATAACATCTTTTGCAACCATTGAAATTCAGAACCAAAGAAAAGCTATCAACTTTAAAGTGTTCAAGAAAAAAGATATTTTTAAAGATTTCTTTCAGAGAGTACATAGAATTTCATAGTCGAAAGAAACATTAATGTAGAATACACTGGTAAGATAGTTTTTCCTTTTTAATACACTTATAATTGAACTGAGAAATTATAATGAACTTTGTGCCTGGAAAATTACTTCTGCAGCTCAAAATGACAAATCAGTACACTATAAAATTGAAATTATGAGATATAATCATTTAATTAATTAACTCATAAATTGTAAGTTTTAGCTTGTGTATAGTAACTATAATATTATGAAATGCCTGCATATGAAACGTGGTTCAAGCTTCCCCAGCCCAATAAATATAGAGAGCGTACTGTCTGAGATTTTTTTCACGACGCACATTCCTTCCAGCAGCTGCACATTCTCGGTCCAGGTGCCCGGCAGTGAGTGTTACAGGGTCTGGGTTGGGGAGGTCTCATACCTGACTCTGGAGCATGGCATTGCCTTTATGGTGCAGATGTTCCACAGCGTCCGTGTCAAAATGATACATGCCTTTGTTTTCCTCAAAAAGCTTTCTATACTCTCGCTAAAATAGAGAACATGAAAATAAAGTCAGAATAAAAGAGGCTGATGAGAGCAACTAATACTTAGGAATGCAAACTGAAAAACGCAAGCCAACAAGAACTGCAAAGCTACCACCAGGCTCCCATGGCTGGTTGTACAGATTTCTGACCCTGTGCTAAACCGACAACACAAGATAGACCAGCTCTAGGTGGTCAATGTGAACAGCATCTAAAACACTGAAGAGAAGTAGAGAACAACTGGCTGTAAACACAATGTAAAAGAGATTTGCGACACTGAGGAGTGACAACAGAAAACCCGTGACATGTGTGAACAGGCAAAGTGGGCAAAATAAAGGCAACTTGTCCTGCCCTTATTCTAGAACAGAAATGTATTTAATTTCATCTACAAGAAGAGAAGGAAAGGAAAGAAGAAAGAACATAGGAACGGAAAGCTGGAGTCAGGAAAGAAAAATAAGTTGTATACAACGGTTCAGCCCTGAGAAAGATTGGGGTTCATAAGGAAAATTAGAGGGTGAGAAATAATTCAACTAATTTTCCTAAAAGGTGAGGGTAGGAAGTGCCTGGAAGAGAAACTGAGGAATCTGGGTATGGTTGGTTGCATTTTTAAGGTGAAGAAGCTGGATTAAGACATTATTCAGACATACAGACAAAAAGGTAAATTTGGGGCTTCCCTGGTGGCGCAGTGGTTAAGAATCCGCCTGCCAATGCAGGGAACACGGGTTTGAGCCCTGGTCTGGGAAGATAACACATGCGGCGGAGCAACTAAGCCCATGCACCACAACTACTGAGCCTGCACTCTGGAGCCCATGAGCCACAACTACTGAAACCGGCGCACCTAGAGCCCGTGCTCCGCAACGGGAGAAGCCACCGCAATGAGAAGCCTGTGCATCGCAGTGAAGAGTGACCCCCGCTCGCCGCAACTAGAGAAAGCCTGTGCACAACAACGAAGACCCAACGCAGCCAAAAATAAATAAATAAAATAAATATATTTATTTTTTAAAAAAAGGTGAATTTGGAAGAGACCAGAATGGATAAGGATGCCACATTTGTCAAGTGTAGGACTCTAAATACAACAGGCAGCAATAAGACAAAAATTGCTTCCTGATTTTTATCACTGGAGATTGGACACTTAGTTATTTTGCCTATTTGGAAGAGACTTTTAGAGGTAAATAGTAACTCTCAAAGACTTTTAGAGGTAAATGGCAACTCTCAAAGACTCACGTCTACAGAGACTTAAGCTAAAGTTTGTTGCTCCTAATGAGGATTTCAGTGAAAGTGGCAGAGTGGAGGGCGAGGTAAGCAGCATTTGAAAGGGAGCAGGAAAGAGCTAGGACATTTGGGTCTTAGGAGATGCTCCGTGATCTGAGAGTGAAGCAGGAAGAAGGCCCAGTGCCAGGGATGGGAAGGATGGAAGGTCCAAGTGGCCTACACATGAAAACTGCTTTCCCTGGGGACGCAGCAATGGTCCCCAGAGGCATTTTCAGCCAATTAGGGAACTAAGACACGTGTCTCCCAAAACTCTAACCAGAATACATTAGGGAGGATAGCACCCCCAGGAAGCTCATGAAAATGTTCACATAGTACATCTTGACACAAGAGAACAATTTCTAAATAAATTTTGGCTTCTCTACTAATTTTTTTAAAAAAGATAATTTCAAAGAATAACAGTATACTTAGAGATGTTATAATTTGATTACAAGTTATTTTATAATATATATTTATAAAATAGTTATGAACTGAATGTAACAAGCTAGGATACATTCCATTACTAAGTTAAAATCCAGAACTAATAAAGTCTGGGATAACGGGTATATACTGAGAAAAGGTCAAAAACTACTGTCCCTAACTCAATGATCTATTGTAGTTACAGAGAATTTCAGAAACTCCTATTTTAAAACCAAAACAAAACCACCCTATTTGAACTAAGATCTGTAAAAGATTACCAATACTTGCTTTTTCTTATATAATAGTCTCTGTTGCCTCCTAGTGGGAATTATACAGAGTAACACAATATATATTTTTTTAATTTATGCAGTTATAAAAGAAACTGAAAGCTAATAGAGCTCTATTTTCCAAAGGAAAATGTTCTCTCAAAAATTTAATCAGTTATGGATGTAAAAACTCATAAGGCACTAATTTTACTCTACACACTACAATTTTTAAAATTATGATTTATATCAAAGACATTCAGAGGTCTTTAAAAAAACAGCCATTTATAACAAACTGACAACTAATTCTGGCAGAATGTCTGTTTAAGCATGCCCTTACTCAATCTTTTATTAAAATTAAGTTGCCTTTATAAATCAACAAAATCCCAATTCTCTTTACATTAAAATTTAAAAGAAGGCAATTCTGATGTACAATAAATTCGAGCCAGAGTAACATCGTGCAACTTTAATAAGTAGAAACTTCAGAGTAACACTTTTTTTGGCTCAAACTTTCTCTTCCATGAAGTAACTGTTCAGTCACAATTCTATGACTGAACGGGAAAAAAATCTATAATCCAGGCAAAAGCAACCTGAATGAAGGTTTAAACTTTATAAGTGGTATATAAAACAAGTGGAATATACAAATTTGGTGGGTTTTCTCTGTTGAAGAGAAAATAGAAACAATTACTATTATTGCTTTTCACCACTATTATAAAATAAAGGTCAATTTTTTTTTTTTTTTGCGGTACACGGGCCTCTCACTGTTGTGGCCTCTCCCGTTGCGGAGCACAGTCTCCAGACGCGCAGGCTCAGCGGCCATGGCTCACGGGCCCAGCTGCTCCGTGGCATGTGGGATCTTCCCGGACTGGGGCACGAACCCGTGTCCCCTGCATCGGCAGGTGGACTCTCAACCACTGCACCACCATGGAAGCCCAAGGTCAATATTTTTAAAAAGAAATATTGCCTATGAGTGGCATGCCTTTTTTCTAGCTACCAAATTTTTGAATTACCACCATGATATTTTTGTTGGCTTATTTACACATGAAACCTTGTGTCCTAAGGAAATTTAACCCAAATAGGGATGAGAAAGAGTCCCAGGTCAAATGCTACTGCAATGATCAAACTGGATGAGCAAAGACTAAACATGAAGAAAGCAGAGGCTCAGAGCACAAAAACATATTGATTTTTAGAAGCATACCTATGAGGCGTGGCAGAAAATGTATAACTGAAACAGAGCCACTCAAGGAACAGAGGCATGTGTGCAGAGGAGCAAGGGATAAGCATTGAAATGGCAGGACAGCATGAATTAAGCATCCAGGGACTGAGTCTAATTCTGTGCCTGACAGTCTCCCAACCTTCATCCCTGTTCAACAGACAGGAAAGAATAATGGACTGCTTTTCCTCCAGAGGCCAGTGATAATTAATTAATTAATTAATCTCCGTGAATACAAATTATTTACACGGAGATTACATTTCAAGCAGAAAAGAGGATTACAAAGTAATGAACAGAGGTTTCAATATATCAAAGCCAAGTGTAGACATTTTTAACCTGAACTGAAGCTTTTCTCTCATTATTTAATGGTTTGGGAACCAGGTTTTGACTACAGATTTTTCTCATGCATGACTGTGGGTACATCTCTTGAAGATGACTGTTTTCGCTTTTTCACATTCTTTGCCAACATATCAATACTTTGCCATCAAATCTGTGCCTGATCCGAAGCAGATATATGATAAATTTGGATAACTTTTGAGTAATTATTAAAATAGGCATAGAAATAACTTGAGGTCAAATTAGAGTTCATCATCACCGTGGGCCATTCTGAGATGTAGGAAATACAGGCACAGGTGAGCCAGGGTCATCAGGAATGAGAGCCAGTGAAGTCAGGGTTCAGATGCACTGCGTGCTGGAAACAGCATGTAAGAGCTGAGCTCTGAGGGAGTGGACCACTTGGCAGTGGACACAGATATTTTCATCAGGACATGAGGAAATCACCCTCTCCTCCTACTTGCGCTGAAGAAAACATCGAAACCTTCATAAGAGTAAAAGTATAGCATCAACACGAACACCCTTGAAATTTATTTTTAGAGAAGATATAATTTAGACTAAGATAACTTTTATGCTACCTACTGAATACCAGACACTCTGCTCTGGCCTGTACAAAATAAAAGATCCCTGACTTCCAAGTGGCTTCAATCTACTACAGAGAAAGAAAGGGGAAGGAGAAAGACAGAAAGGACGCTCATACAAACACTTGGAAGGGTAGCTGTTCAACAAGAAAGTTTGTATTCAAGAAATATTAAAGAGCTAGCTTTGTAAAGCGACAGCCTGGGTGGGAATTTAAGCAAGACACTACTTTTCATTAAGTGAGTTACTGAGGGAGGAGTGAAGGCCGGGCTCGCCTAAGGAAGCAGGTGTGCTCATGAGCACTGCAGACACATCGGCTCCAGAGACACACACCTACAGTTGTCAACAAACGACCACTTACTCCGCTGAGCATTTTGCTGGTTTTCAAAGCGTGGTTTAAAAACAAGTTTGGGAGATCTGAAACTGGATCATGCATATTTTGAATGTCTTTCTTGTACTTCACCTATGAAAATAACATGGAACAAAATACCATCTAGGAGAAGAAAATATTACGCTTTTGCATTATGGCCGTTATTATTTTAAACACAACAAAGTATTATTTAACGGGAAATTGACAAATGAATTTACAAGGAGCCACTAGATGGTGCTCATTTACTACGGAATGAATAAAAGAAAACTACAGGGGCTTGAAAATATTTTGGTAACTCCTTTTGTTTACTTGGTCAGCAAGGGTGATGTTAACAGAATCAAGTAACTTTAACAGAAATTCTGCTTGCAAAAAATGAAGAAAATAGAAACTTTACTCTTTAGAAATTACCACCATCGTTCTATTATATTTTGTGTCTATTTTAGAGCTTCTGGTGGTTTTCATCCTATTACTATATAGAATGCTTCTTTTCTCTTTAATCAGTTGCTTTGGAAACATAGTAGTATTAGTAATAATAATAATAAAATGTTAATAATAGAAAACATCAAGCACTTACTGTGTAAGTAAGTAAACAAGTAAAAACTTTTCTGTTTAAACACTTTATATGTATTAAGTAATCTCCACAATCCTAGTAGGTAAATACTTTAAATATCCCCATTTTACAGATGAGGAAACTGAGGCAAAAAGATGAAAGCATAATATTAAGTGGTGGAGCAAGATTCAAATCCAGGCAATTGATTCTAAACCTTGAGCTTTCAGTACTGTGCTCTAGGTTCCTTTAAGTATATCCCAACTCTATTTGCTTTACGTTTGTACACACACAAAAATAATCAAATAAGAAAAATAAATCATTATGATATTCCCAAAGGTCCTAAAAGACAGAAACACCTAA
The DNA here is from genome assembly GCF_059928025.1 of Delphinapterus leucas. Lineage (NCBI taxonomy): Eukaryota > Metazoa > Chordata > Mammalia > Artiodactyla > Monodontidae > Delphinapterus > Delphinapterus leucas. The sequence continues at coordinate 14,340,220 of NC_143130.1, read as the reverse complement.
TTCAATTGCTGGTAACAAAAGCTGGGTAATGAACACAAATTATAATACCTTCTAAACATTAATGAAAATAAAATATACCAAGTCCCAAGGATATGACAGGAGTTGAAAGGTTTAAATGCTCTAACAAAGCAACAGTTCAACAATAGTCAAACTTAACATTTAAAAAGGTACTCTATACATCATTCAATTATAGCAAAGTAATTGATTTTTTTCCATGTTTCTTTTTTTATATTCTTCCTAATTCTCATAAAAAATTAAGACATCTTTTCTTATAAATTGAGACTTTATTTTTAAAGACATGAAATGAAAACAAAACTTACGAAGAGGTATTTCACAGAATTTACATAAGGGATAAGAAAGATATTGTAAGCCATCTCAAGTACAATTTCTGGAAATTGCCTTACGATAAACTACTATGCACCAGGTATACTTTACAATATGCACAATTTCATGGATAATTACATGAGTGAACTATTGTCATAATCACCAATTTATGATACTACACACTACTTTTCTGTAAAACTATATAATCTATTTCTATTCTTGATCGGCTATAATAGTTTTATTAGCAATATTGTTCCTACTTATTAATTAATTAGTAATCAGTAACCATTAATAGTAAATTACAATATGAAATTTTTCTCAGAAAAGCTTCAAGAAAATATGCTTCAGCTTTTTCTAAAATTATTTGGAAATGACATGATCCTGATTAAGTGTCACAAGTACCACACAGCCAAGTCCGACAAAACAAGAATCAAAATATACTGAAAATAATCTTCTGTGAATTACGAGTCAGGAAGCAGAAAGTAACTTACATTACTCGCCAGGGCAGTGGCCAGCTGACTTTGCCTAAAAGAAGCACTTTCAAGAGGATTGTAATGATGTTTCTTATCCTTCATTTCATTATCAAATTTTTCTTTGTATTTAACCTTCCATAAAAGAAACAAAAAGGATAAATTAAATAGCACATTTACCTTTAAGCTTTCAAAGTAACATGTTTGATTCTTAATTACATCAGATAAAAGCTACCTTAAAAATGTATGATAGCAAAAGTTTAAATTCCTGGTATTTCCCCCCACACTCCCCCACCCCCGTATAAAGCTTAATTAGGCATAAAGGGTTTTTTTTTTAATTAAAAAACACCTCTACTTGAACATGGATCATAAATGCAATTAGGCATGAACTCAAATCCTATTAACAAGAATTATACACTAAAATCTGGGGATTTTTAAATGTCAGTTTCCACTTCTGCATTCCTAACATTTATGATCAGTTAGAAATCAAGACCACAAATGTCTTAACATCTACCACGTTTAGAAAATGGGTCCTAAATCTCAGAATTTGAATATTAATTTTCCTAAGAGAATTATTCCAAATGCAGGACATAGCTCATACCATGGTTTTTCTCATCATTTCCCATTTGTTCAAAACCTCATTGTTAGGGATTACATTTTCTGAAACATCCTGGGTCTATTTAATGTCATTTTTCATTTCTCTGTTTTAACTCCACAATTGTATTCAGTGGCAGAACCATCTCCAATCTTCACTGTGGATTTTTTTTTTTTAAGTAGTCTTAAGGCAACCAAAAGAAGGATTATCAACTTATCGTGTAGAACTATATTCTTCTCCATGAATAGAGAAATATGTGAATGTATGTTATGATAATTAATTAGAATATATATACAAATTCTTTACAAAAATAAAACAAAAATAGCTAGTCTCATTTCACATCCGCTTTTATTCCTGTAGGCAGGAAAGGATGCACAAATCTTAAAAGCAAAAGTAAGCTCTTTTGTCTTCTTGTAATATTTTTTATTATATAATGATTCTTACACTATTTTGTTTTCTTACAACATTCAGAATGCACCTTTATTCTACATCCTAAGCTCTGCCTTGCAGAAACCTTTACAAAAAAGCAGTTTGGAAATGGCTCATGTTACCTCTTTTAATCTAGTGTGTATTGGGGGACGGTCTCCCTCAGGGACACATGCCGCGTACCTACGAGTGGGAGCTTGTGAAAACCCTGGTGGGAACACATTTGGAAAATATGTCAAGATGGTTCACAGGGAACATTTTCTGTTGCAGTTCCATTTGCTAATAATAACTTTTGATACTCAGTTTACCTTATAAATTCAAGCAAAATCTCGTTCATTCTAATTAACAGGCAAGGTCTCCCTAAAACAAGAAAAACTTTGATTTTTGAAAATTATTTTATCTTGAAATCAGGGCCAACATCACCAATGGAATAAATTTAGACCTCCTTTACTACTTTCCACAGTAGCTGGCACCAAAGCCAAGATTCTCCCTACCTGGTCCTCCCCTAAACACACAATGCCACTCCTCTGCTGTGGCATTTTTCACAGTATTCTTATCTGTGTTTTTGTCTCTTCTAGGTTTTAGTGCCTGAAAGGTATTCACTTAATGATGATAGTAGATTCTCTGAACTGACTTCCCCTAGAATGGCACTCCCGATTCAGCCAGATTCACCAACACTTTCGACCTACTGAGGAAAACATGCTGCCTGATGCCACAGTGCCGTAAACACTGTCAGCCCGTAGCTGTTCCCATCTAATCAACTGATCCTGCTATGTAACACGGGCTTGCATCATTTCCTGTCAGTTATTCACAGTTCCCAACCTCAGGCACCATGAGTATCTTAGTTATGTATTAGCTAAAAGGCAAAACTTGAGCACAGAGAGCCCACCATACTGTCTTTGTACCCACCCCTGGGGTTCCCAGCACAATTACACTAAGCCCAGAGGCAACATGGAAGGAAGTGTTACTTGGAAATTAACCTGACACATTCTCATCTGTTAGATAACCTGGCAGCATTTACTCTTTCCAAGTAAATGCCTAATTTCTGAAAAACAATAATCAATCTACACTGTAATGATTCCTTCCTTCCTCTATTCATTAAACATTGAGCCTGCACTGGGTTCCTACTATGAGTTAGGATGAGTTCCTACCTGAGGTTGGGAATGCTGATATGACCCTGACACACTCCATCAGGCTTGGAGCCAGTAATCTCTTCCAAAAGCAAACCTGATCAAGTCACATACATGCTTAAACTCACTTCTTATTGGGCTTAGCATGAAGACCAGGATCCCAGACATGGTTACAAGGTTCAGTGGGACCTGGCATTCCCAGCTCTCCAATCTCCCCTTTAATTTCTGTCCTCTGGCCATCCTCGTGTTCTGAAGTTCCTTGAACATGCAGCATGTGCCCCTCTCTGGCCTTCCGTATGCTGTCCCCTCTGCGTCAGATTAATTTCCAAGTAACACCCCCCCTCCGTGTTGTGTCTGCTCCTAGTGTAACTGTGCTGAGAACTACAGGGGGTTCAAAGGCAGTCTGATGGGCTCTCCGTGCTCAAGGATGATATGACCTATTTTTGCCATTTAGCTAATACATAACTAAGACACTCACGATGTCTGAGGTTGAAGAATATGAATAATTGAAAGAAAACTTGATGGAAGCCAGCACTGCTCAGGTGGATTAACTGATTAGATTTAAATACTTCAATACAAACAGAACCCTGCATTTTTTCACCTGACGTTTTACAAGACACACTTTTAGTAATACTAACCTATTATTAAAGGTGAGTTTTCCCTGGAAATATAAGGTTAGACTATTTTCTAAGTTTTGGACATATTTGAATTATCTGTGTATGTCTGCTCTCCCATTAGACAGTGAGCAAGAAATAGATTTTTATTTATTTTTGTATCCCTAGTGCCTGACACACTAGTGCTTTGAATGGATTTGGCGCTTAATATATGTTTATTAAAGAAACATATAAATTAAAGAGAAAATGATAAGCAATCAACTCTCTATTAGGACTCAGAATGAGTCATACCCTGAGGGAGGTGTTGGAACTATATATAATACTTCTCTAATTTCCCAAGTCTGTTCCCCCAACACACAACCTCCACAGTCATTGATAAATTGGTTTGAACAACATCCTATTAGGAAGAAAAAAATGCAAAAGGAAATGAAAAACAATAGATATAAAAATAACATATTACATCTGTATCATACTTTATAGTTCCTGCCAGACTTTTACTCATTCATTCAAGAATTATTTATCTAACGCATACTCTACACCACTTATTATGCTGAAGAGTTCTATACTGAAGGGATTTGGGAATCGGGCGGTAACTGTCTTCAAACATTTGCAAAAACAGAAAAATAGCATTTGTTCTAGTACAAAAGGTAAAGCTAGTATTGATAGGTAGGAGTTGTAGCCAACGAGATTTCTGCTGGTTATAAGGAAAATGTTCCATCAGCTGAGCTGTCCACCAGTGGAACAGCTTTCCAGTTCTGTTTTCCCCTTCTGCTTTCCTGCTTCAAATCACTGCTTCCTACCTCCTCCCAATGTTCACCTGAAAAATTTCTACACATCTTGCATCTGCCCAAATGTAACTTCTTTCTGAAAGCCCTCTCTGACCCTCTAAACTATAATATTTACTGCTGATATATTTTTGAAGCACCCCAAATTTACCTGGTCACTCAACACACATTGCTGCAATTACCTGCAAAACTGTCTCTGGTGTTGGTCTTCCCCATTAGACTCTGAGCTTGGTGAAGGCATGGGCTATATCTGTTCTGTTCACCCTTGAAAATCTAACCCCAAGCATAGTGTCTGGCATGTAATATCTGGTTCAGTAACTGTTTTGTTTGAATGAATAAGTGGATGGATTACACTGAGAAGGGATTCTTTCATTGAAAAGCAGGACCAGGTAACTTTCATGGTGTCTCCAAATTTTGCAATAGCCTTGTAATAGATCTTTATGAGAATTTTATTCTTAAAGATTTCTACCACCGTTATGCATTGGGTTACACACCCTAAAATCTGAATTTTAAAATGCTGTCTAACCTTTCCAGGTTATTTCTGTAGCATGAGATTAATTATTTAAAGTATATCTGTCATTCATGTACTTCTAATGAGTTTAATAATAAGCGAAGTGTTGTGAAATGTATCTTATTTTAACCTTCAGAACTCCGTGTGATCTGACTTAAAAGATACCTAAAGAACAAAAATGCAAGCATTTCCCTCATTAATTAACCAGAAAGTAAAATAACTGAATTACATAAAAAATATATTTACCAGACACTGATACCAACTGTTTCTTATCTTGCTGTAAGGTTTGCACATAAATGAACTAAGAAAATAGCCAAATAGTTTGGTTCACTCACTGGTTCACTCACTAACTTCACATACACACCGAACATTCTATCCTACTTTCAACCCACAGTTCACACATCTGCGTGTCCACCTGCTCACGCACACTCGCTTCTGCTAAGGGATCAGGGTAATGCTTTCCTTTCATTATAATGGGTGACTCAACCATGGAACAAAGTATCTTCCTTCCAGTTTTAAGACCATTTGAGACAAGAGGAAATAGGTGTTGGGTGACTTTGCTATGGTTTTAAGGCACAATGTTACCCCTTATACCTAAATCAATCACTGGAAACAAATGAAAAGTTATACCTATGACTGATTTTATTCACATTATGAATATCATATCTAAAAGTTAATGACTACCAACTTTTTTAAAAATATAGGTTAGGTATATGGGCTGAAACTCCTAAAAGTTTTATAAAGAATTTTAACAGACTTAGCAGAACTTTCAGAGGTACACACTACAGAAAAACACTAGAACTGTTCAACCGCAATGATAGAACTTAACCTAGTTCCTCATAACCGCCTCTGAACAGGGCTGTGTTTCAACAGTCAAAGCCTGACTTCCGATCTCGGTAGTTCAAGCTTTCAGCACAAGGAGTGCTGGGCTTGGTGACACCACCTGTGGCTCGGTTTCACAAAGTGCCAGAAAAGCAGGCAAAAAGCAGACCCTGAACGAAAGCTTTTCATCATAGTCACAGAAACACATGCCAGGAAAGAAGTGGAAACGTGGATAAGTGCACTTGATTATCAGGGAAAGTGAAAAGTAAACAACAACACAATGCCGCACATCCATGGGCATCAATGCCTCCAATTTTGGATGAAACTGAACTAAAAGCTGTTGAGGAAGAGAGTAAGAACGGATTTTTATGTAGAATTCATCATAAAATCCATGTGTTTAAGTCTGAATTTTACCCAAAATATACTCTGCCCTTATTTTCATAATAAAATAATACCTTACTGACTTTGAACCAAATGTGAATGATCTAGAGAAATTTGTTTAATCAGTCTCTATGTCATTCTTGAAAGCCTAATCTGTGCCATGAACGCCATTAAACCCTGTCCCCACAGAGCCTGCTGAGTGGTAGTGAATAGATGTTCAAAACACACACATATACATTTACATGACTAATATACATTGTGTTAAGGACTATAAAGAAAAACAGAATAAAGGGGAACAGAGCAATATGATTTAAATCAGCAAGTCAAAGACGTGACATTTAAGCCAAAAGGTGGGTGGAAGGAGGTTGGAAGGGAGAGTGCTTGCCCAGAAGGGAGAATGGGAGATTCTCCAAACCAGTTAATACCCCTTTACAAGTTAAGGACAATACTTACTATTAAATTTTAACATCAATCTGATTAGTAATTTTAGGTTTAAAACCCTCTCTTACCAATACATCAAATGCAATTTTAGAAGAAACACTAATTACTATAAATACAAAATTTTCTTTGATATTATAAAACTAAAGGAATTCCATTCATCACATAGACAAATTCCAATTCATAAATTAAGATGATCTGTGAATATGAAAACAAAATAACCACTCTTAGAAGAACTTTTTTAAGATGATGACTTCGATAATTACTGCCCTAATATCTGAGATACTTATAAATACACCCATCTCTTTATCTTAGCACATGAGATTTCACTTCCACTTTTCACTGATTTTCTTTTAATTACTTGACCATAATTTTATGTGCCTCCTAGACTTTACAACTATGGGAGCAAAGCTATTGTACAAGTTAACATAGGAAGAGTTTTGTTTCCATAGCTTTTTCCAGGTTCAATCCCACAGAGCTCAATTTCCAGGTAAAATGGGAGAATTGTGCCCTCTCGCTTTCTCTTTCTGTCTATTCATCAGGGGTGTCTTATCTCTCCACACCACGGGCACTGCCCCGTCATCGCCTTCCCTCTCACAATCCGGGTGCTCTCTTACTCTTTCTGTTCCGCATCTTGCATCCTGCCCCTAGCTTCCCAGCTTACTGCATTCCTAAATTATTTCCCTTCTACGTATCTACTTGCCTTCGTGGGCTCCTATATTCACAATCTCATTAGCTTAGGAGCAAGAGAATACATGATCTCCAAAGTCGTCAATAAAAATAAGAAACTACACTTTCTGCCTTTATTTCTAGTCAATGCACCTGAAAATACAAATGAACATACCAAGTTCATTCCAGAAGTCCTATATATTCATCTGCCCAGTTTTTCCCTTTTCTAATGGGTTTGTACACTGTGAGATCAGCAAAAATGTCAGAAAAAAACAAAGATGACAGAAATAATGTAACTTGCAAATTACAATCTGCTTAGGCATCTGATAATTCAGTTATTAAATGATTTGAGATTTTTTTTTTTTTAAGTCTGCCTAAGAACCCAGGTAGGATCAAATGGTAGGATTTTTGGTGACTGCATTTGAAATGTGAAACTAAAAACTCAAGTACTAAAACTTTCTTCTAAGGACTCTCAAATAAGATTGTGAAGGAATGAATTTAAGACCAGAATCTAAGGGCCAGTCAACTATTTCTGCTTCATTTTGTGCATGAATTCATGTAAAAAATGCAGAGTAGAAAACTATTCTGAATAGCTACAGTAAAGTTATTCCTGGGAAATGATGCAGTGTTTCTACGGGCCAGGCAGCGTTTTAAGCTGCTCCCGGTAATTCATTTAATGCCCACAACAACCCTAAGAAGGAGTATTGCTGCCATGCCATTTTACGGGCCAGGAAACTGCAGATGGAGAAATTAAGCCATCTGTCCAAAGTCACTCAGTGAGCCAGCGGCAGGACCAGGAGCTCAGGGTCCAGGTCCACAGCCCATTTTCTTAATTACTCAGCCAAACTGTACTGCTTTTCTAGAACCTGCCGCTTCTCCTACACAGCCGATAGGAACTCTTTGCCCCCAGAAAAGGCTGAAATTGTAAGAAGTCAGAAAATCTAAAACGATACCGGAAGAGTTGCCAGGTCTGTGCCAATATTCCCTGCTCTTCAATGAGTGTTATTTGGGCTGAGAAGAGCTTGGAGTCACGGCCCTTCTCAGGCCCTCCAAAGCTAAGAACATAGTAGGTCTTCTCATTTTTTCAGATAGTATTTTATGTTCTTCAGTTAGATTTTACAGTTTTCCTCTTTTACATCTCTCTATTTTGAAGTATAATCGAATTAAGACTTTTGCAACTTGAGGAATGGACATTTTCAAAGTTGAAAACACTACACATGCATAAAAATTACTGTTTGTCATCACTGACTTTGCACATGTTACCTTTTTCCATTACAAGAGTTGTTAATTTTTATATAGTCAAGCATGTCTAACTATTATTTTATAGCTTCTGGTTCTCCAGTTTTAAGAACTCTGTTATCCCTATGTGGTATATATAGTCTCTTGGATTTTCTTTTAAGGTTTAAAATATTTTTTTGGTTTACATTCACATCTTTAATCCATCTGGAATTCATTTTGTAGATGGTTTAAGATTCAGGTCCAATTTTATTTTTACCCAGATGGATGGCCAGTTATGTCAGCACCGTTTATTAACTAATACAACTTTTTCCCACTGACTTGAACCAACACTTTTATCATATATTAAATTCTTATACCTATTTCAGGATTCCCTAGTCTATCCTACTGATTATTTTATCTCTTACTATATCAATCCCATATTGATTTAATTTCAGTGGTTTTATACTATGTTATGGTAACTCACAACTTAAGTTCTCCTTCACTGGTCTTCACTTTCATACTTATAAAGGCTATTCTCAGGCATTTCCTTTCCATTCAAACTCTAAGATCATTTACCCATACTTCAAAAAAACTGTTGGATTCTAATTGAAATTGCATGACATTTATATATTAATTTTGGGAAAACTGAAATTTTTATCTATTGAGATGTTCAGCCAAAGATATGGCATGTCTTTACACTTTTTCAGATCCTTTTTATGATTTCAATGTTCTCTTCATTTACATTACCTCTTTTTTACTTTGTGATTAAAACATTTAAAAATTGAGAAAATTGCTATTTTTCTTACTAAGTTAAAAGTTCTGTGTATGCGTGTAGAGATAGAAATTTAATTATTCTTCTAATCTAATTGATATGACTATTGCTAAATTCTAGAAATCCTAGGAAATGTGACAACATGGCTGAACTCATAGAAAAAGGTTAGAATTTGAGCCAGGAGAAAAGAAAACTTAGTTTTATGCTTAAAATTGGACTTATTTTATCCCTTACTGAAATTTACAATTATTGTAATCCTATCTGACATGGTTACAGAAACATTATCTTTACGTATTCTTGCAATTAAAGACATTACCTAAAGTAAAATATCTTCCAGTGCTGCTAGAAACAAAATCTCTGAATAAAATCATTGTGGAATCATCACTAGACTCTTACTTGACTAGAAAGTTTAGAAGCTTCCACAGCATGTTCAAAATCTGGTCTTCCAATTACAGCGGGCTCTTTATTCATTACGCCTTGCCCTTTCTTGTATTCAGCCTAAAATGAATAAATAAGAGAATGTTGAATATTTCTACTTTCCAATGAAAAATTACATTGATAATAGCCAAAATAAAATTGACCCTCAGTCCATAAAAAAATGATCCTTACAACTCACCAAATACTAAAATGCTGACTGCTAAGAAGAAACTGATTTTATAAAAACAACTTTTTTGTAGTAAAATAATTACTAAGTTTGAGTCCATGAATCCAGTCATCACCATCATTGTGTTTATTTTATCCAGGAGAAATTTCTAGATAATTGAGACCCTGCATTCTGCATACAGATGTCTTCCGGCTCTGTTTAGTCTTAGGAACTGACCTAACCCTGTTTGGTAAACATGCAGTTGAATTTAGTAAATAAGTATTGATTTTTTAAGGTGAGTATAGCCTATGTTACTCAAATATTTGGTTCAAGTTAAGTAATCATTTTTAATCAGGATGTAAGGTATGTTTAAGTAAAATGGTATTAACCAAGAAGGATGTCTTAGGGAAGATAAAAACAGCCATGATGGGCTTCCCTGATGGCGCAGTGGTTGAGAGTCCGCCTGCCGATGCGGGGGACACGGGTTCGTGCCCTGGTCCGGGAAGATCCCACATGCCGCAGAGCAGCTGAGCCCATGAGCCATGGCCGCTGAGCCTGTGCATCCGGAGCCTGTGCTCCGCAGCGGGAGAGGCCACAACAGTGAGAGGCCCAAGTACAGCAAAAAAAAAAAAAGAAAAGAAAAATGAAAAAAACAGCCATGATGTATAGGAAATGTGCATTGGTAAATGCTGACCAAAGAGAACCTGCACAATTAACAGCAACAAGATGGAAACAAGGCCAAGTGAAGTTCTTTGGGACAAGGTGAGAGATAATATGGGACCAGACGAATGACAAACTTGATTCTCAGGCTCAGACGTTTGAATGTTATCTTATGCCTGAATAGTACTTATTTTTTTAAAAGCATAACAACAGAGCCATGGTCAAGTCAAGTCTGATCAGTTTCTGCACATATCCAAATAATTTACATAGTGAAATGGATAATTCAGATGAAAAAATTGAGATGTCATTAATTCAGATTGATTAATTTCACTAACTAAATTAACCATCCAACAACCAAAGCCACTTTGTCTCCTGCAAAAATGAGAAATCAATTCTGCTCAAGATAAGAAAGAGAGATTACATTGCTTATGATCTTGGAGATCTGTGTCGCCATCTTGATGTCTGGTCTGTCAAGCTCCGCATTATACATGTGGGTGTCCTGCACATCTTTTCTATAAAAAAGCTGATCAAAGAGACAGTTTTGATTGACAAAGGGAAAACAGAAATGAGTAGTTTCATATAGCTGCTAGCCTTAATGTCCATAACATAATTTATCCTTGCCATAATCTTCTAAGAAAGCCACTGACCCTAAGTTTTTTTTTTTTAATTTTTATGTGCAACATTTATTTGGATAACTATATTCTCTTTTTACTATGCCAATGCCTCACTAACATTATTGCATATGAACTGAACTTATACGACATAAAAAATATAATCCCAAGACCTTGGCACAGAATCAATCTTATAAGATTTTACATATACCATCCTTATAAGCATGTCATTCTGTGTAAGTGTATATGTGCATATTCACATACAGAATATCCTCACCAAGGGCGTTAACTTGTCTACCACACAGTCTTGACCCCCAGGGGATACAGGATAAGCTCCAGCACACGAATATGGAAAATCATTTCCTGGGGTGAGGGTATGTGAAACTCTGGAACTCTCCAGCTTTTTCACCCTCCCAACCACACCTTTATCTTCCTTTTCTGATTGGACTCTTCAAATGCCCCTTATCTGGGAGGCCTAGTGATGGGTACTGATAGTTTTATTCTAGTAAATATCACTGCAATGACTTGATCCTCCAACAATAAAAGGATCCACATTAAGGAATATTCATCCTCTGAATACACATTAGATACAATCAAACCAAAGTGTGGAAAATAGAGATTTAAAGAGAAAAATATATATAAGTTTTGCCAAACATACTTTAGATGACAGTGGTCATTTACATTAACTTGACTGACAAATGAGAGGAGAGACCAGAAGCCAACTCATATAATCCCTGATGGGCAAACATCTCACTGTCTATCTGCTTCTGTATTTCCTGAGATCGGTCATGAGCTGAAGAAATATTTATCTATTTGCCAGATGGAGTTCTATGTGGCAAATTCACCAGTGGATGGCTAGTCAACTTGTCCATTACATTAGATTCTATTAAATGTATAATGCAAAGCGTGTAGTAACAGTCACTTTTAAAACCCATCTTCACTTTTTCAAGATGTAAAAGGTAGAACACAGAAATGTACAACTGAACATCTATACAAAATGCACAATTAATTGCATTTGTACAAAACGAGTATTTCTAACGTTGCCTGCAAGCTTTCTGCAATAGCATCACCTGGGGTACTTATTAAAATTTTTAGATTCCTGAGATCCATCCTCAAACCTCTGTAACAGAATTTTGGTAAATGGGGCCCAAGAATCTGGATTTTAATGAATTCCCCAGTTGACCACTATCAATCAGTGCTCTGGATAATATCAGTGTATCTTGTTATTCTCCTTTCAACCTTGCAGCGTTCAAAAAAATTGGTACATTTTTATTTCTTTCAAAAATAATATCAGTTGTAAGAAACGATAATGCATTAAAATTTTCATAGGATCCCTAATGCACTGTATGATTTTATTCCAATGAAGCATATGTATATATACTTCTATTTAAGAGCTTGCACTGGGACTTCCCTGGTGGTCCAGTGGCTAAGGCTCCGCGCTCCCAATGCAGAGGGCCTGGGTTCAATCCCTGGTTAGGGAACCTAGGTCCCGCGTGCCACAACTAAGACCTGACGCAGCCAAATAAATAAATTAATTTTTTTTTAAAAAAAGAGCTTGCATTGGCCTCACCACCCACTACTTTTTAAACTATGTTTATAATCATGAACCTGTCTGACAAGTGAACACAGCTTAAATATAAGTAGTGTAATTTTGGCAAGAACATGTTTCCTTCGCTACTTGCATTTTCACAGGCTTTACGTTAAGCAATTTTAAGTAGGTTTTGTGCACACCGGTAGCAAAAGAAACAAAAAAAATCTGAAAACTGCGTTATTTTGTTGGGTGAGTTTAAAATCTTCAAGGATTTAAAATAAGCCAATTTTGGCTGGTTTCAAAAAGCAACACACTCATCTACAAATCATGGCCAATCAACCTCAGCCTGCACCAAGTTAAACGCAAACTGTGTAAACAAAAACAGACTCTCAGGTGAAAACAAACCAAAATTATTACCCACCTACAAGACTAACTGTTTCTAAGTTACTACATTCAGATGAAAGCCGTAGGGGGGGATGTCTTTTTGTTTAGAAAAGAATGAGGGTAAAAATGTAAACCCTTACTTTTTGAAAAGAGCTGCAACCTTTCAGAAATCTATGCTTTACATGGGTTACCTAATTATATGCTGTTCAGCCTAATGGCTGCGTGAAGAGAGGTGAACAGCACAAAGGCGGCGGGAGCGGAACAATGAATAGGGCCCCATCACCCATGTAAATTGCAAATTAGAGGCCAGCATATGTGACTCAAAACAAATATTAAGATTGACATGAGCTGCACATTCAAACAAGCGGACACCACAGAGCCACACAGGAGAAAAGCCCAGGAGCCTGTCTCTACCGATCTCCCAGAATATCAAGGCTTGAGGTCATCCCACAGGAACGGGGGCTTACGCTGAGGGACATGGAGAGCGGCAAGCTCCTGATTTTCGCTAGCTGCAAGGATGTCCGAACATCGGAAACAAGGTTACCCGAGCAGATTAGGCATCTTCCTCCACCTAACCTGTTACTTAGGGCCAAGGGAAGCTCATCTGACATTTCTCAAATGTCTGCAACATGTGTTTTGCTCCCTTCCTCAGGCCGTCACAACTGAGGAAGAATAAAAGTGTTACAGTGGAAGAGAGGTTTGTCAGAGGAAGGGCAAACACACATACACTCTTTTTTTTCTGAATAATCCAAACCCTAAATGCTCGCTGTGTTGAGACAACGACGACAGATGGGACCCCATTCTCCAGGCAGTCTTCTCAAGATGAGATGGTGTTCTATAAAAAACTGTTTTGAATAAGAAGAAAGACAGAGATTCCTGAAAATCTCTGAAAATTCCTGAAAATCAACCCAGGAAAGGTGCAGGCCTGAGGGTCAATGACTGATTTTGCCTCGTTTTATTTAATGTTTTCTTCCCTATCGTGTCCTCAGAGTAAGAGAATGAAAAAGAAGGCGGAGGGAGGAGAAGTGAAAGGGGGAGGGAAGAAAGAGGAGAAATAATAGTAATAACAGTAATAATAATTGTCATTTTAGGCCATTTATTATGTACCAGCTACCATATTAAGGACTTAACATTCACTGTCTCACTCACACATTTCTTAAATGTATGACTATAACGATTTATATCCATTAAACCAAGTTCCCTTTATGACTCTTCTATTTCAAACTTTTTCTTAATTTTAAACTAGTTATTCTCACTCATGAACATTAGAATAATCCTAGTAAGTTCCACATAGGAAACAAATGGAATTTTAATGGGCATTGCACTAAACCTACCAAACAACGTAGGGAAAAATGATATCTCAACAAGATTTCAGTCTGTTCACAGGAGAAGGTATATTTCTACATTTATTTAAATCTCTTATTTTAGCTTTCAGTGAAGTTTCATCCTTATCTACTATAGGTCCTATACAGGAAAATACAATCATTATCATTTTTATACATTTATTTTGCACTCAAGATAAACTGCTTTATCTTTTTAGTAGTATATAATATTTTCACAAAGACTAGTTATGGTTTCTTCCTCAGGAGCACCTAGAATTATTACTGTACATGCTTGATCTCTTCCTTCCGCCTTTTTTTTCCCCACTGAATTTATTTCCTTGCCCTTTTCCACATATCTGGATCATTTTCCTAAATTATTCCTTTGTAGTGGACATGTGTTAATTTTTTAAAAATCTGCCTAGCAGCATTATTTATTTGGAAACTGCCTCTCCCTCACTCCACGTGATCTAGCGGGGCCATCAAAAGCAGCCTTCCTGCCTAGTGACAGGAGTGGCCATGTGACAGGTTGTCCAATCAGATACCCCAACCCTTGGGAAACCATGATTAAATCGAGGGCAGACACATAACCAAGCAAGGCCAGAGTCATTGATGGATCTGAGGCTGGGGGAAAAAAGAACTGCTGTCCTTTCCTCTGGGATCAGTTGCTGTGAGGATGATTTAATTTTGGAAACACCAGCCTTGAGACCACCTAGACAGAGTTTGTCTGCAAGTGAAGTCATACAGAAGCAAGCAGAGCCAATAGATGGGAAGAGAAGGAGAGTCCTCGTGACACTGGGGAGCCTTTGGAGCCAGTTATGCCTGAAGGTAGCTTGAATTTCCCAGTTAGCCAAACCAATAAATTCTCGTTTTTCACTTGAGCTAACATGAGATGGATTTGTTACCGAACCTAGAAACTCCAAATGCAGCCTCCATTTCATATGTTTTTCTGCAGTATCAACTCTGTTCTTTTTTGCCTCCAATAAAGATTTTAATTTTATCACCTGAAACTAACACAATATTGCAAATCAACTATAGTTAAACTTTTTTTTAAAGACTTTAATTCTATCGTGGGAGGGAGGGAGACGCAAGAGGGAAGAGGTATGGGAACATATGTATATGTATAACTGATTCACTTTGTTATGAAGCAGAAACTAACACACCATTGTAAAGCAATTATACTCCAATAAAGATGTAAAAAAAAAGATTTTAATTCTATCAAAATCTGTCATTGAATTTCTTCCTTATCTCACCATGTTCACTTTCTCCCTCAGGTTGTATTTTCACCTCATTTCATTGTCTTTTAATCTCAGCTTATTCTCCCTTTATAATCTTTCTACTCCTGTTTCATAAGGCCACATCTTTTGCATGTATCCTACAGTCACGCCGAGTGTCCCACGTGCCAGGCATTGTTCTAAACACTTTAAACACATTAATTTCTTAAATCCTTACCCCTCCCTTGCTGTGCTCGATTGTCTGTACTCAACTGGGCTCCATCAACACTCCCTCCCAAGGCTAGAACTAGTTATCCAGAATCCCCTTCCTTGTATCGTTCTCGGTTGGACTTGGCCAATAAGAGGAACTTCCAATTAGATATTGAAAATGGAAGTGAAATGGCTGCGTTTATTCTTCACGTACAGCCAGACACATTGAGCAAAGGATTCCCAGTGACACTGCAGCAAAGCTCTTCGTGTTTAGACAACAGTGATTTGAGATTCTTCAATAGGTGAGTTAATAAACTAGAGAAAAGCAAAACCTCCACCATGATGGTCCATACAGTGAAATTCAAGCACTTGGAGATGCAAAGATTGAGAGCTGAGGGATGGCAGGCAGGATGGAAGCCACAGACAGACACACCTGTGAGGCTAGGGGCAATGTGAGCAGACAGACTAAAAGAAATCAAATCCAACTGGCCCCGAACTCATTCATTCCCTTTGCTACTCTGGTGAAGGTTAAAATGATTCTTGGTGAGAAGAAACTAGACAGGATAGGTATGTAGGACAGAAGTAAGTAGTGTAAACTATATTCAGTCATAATCTCAAAACATCAGTTCAGTCAGCCTCAAGAAATTCTTTTGTCATAAACTCTTACATTAGAGAAGCCCTCCAAGTGTCATCAAGTAGTCACATCGACTGGAAATTCTATCTTAATAAGACTTATTTCTGTTTGGGTTTGCTGCATGTAAGAAACAACTAAATCATAAATACTATTTTTAAAGGAAAATATAAACCTTTGAAATAAAAGTAAATGCAGGACCTGATATTCATCAGAAAACAAAACTGTTTTTCAATTTTCTGAACAGTGGAGTAAAATATAGAGCTGTATCTAACAGTTTATCATTATTAGCAGTATTATCATTGTTTATAAAAGCATTTTAGAGTTGACAGAAGTTTTCTTATACATGATTTAATTTTATCACCACCACAGTCTTGTGAAGAAAGCAGGATAGGTATTACTAACTATTCTGCCTTAGAGATGAACAAAATACTAATATACCCATTTTAATACTAAATTCTAAAAGCGCTGTTATTTTAAGTCACATCACGGAATCACAGAGTCACAAATGTTTTTCCAGTATCATTTAACTGATGTATCCTTAAGATTTCTCTCTGTCTGATGGAATAGAAATTGTCTGCTTATTAGGTTTTTTTTTTTAATATTTACTGGAGTATAATTGCTTTACAATGTTGTGTTAGTTTCTGTTGCACAACAAAGTGAATCAGCTGTAAGTATATATATGTCCCCACATCTCCTCCCTCTTGAGCCTCCCTCCCACCCTCCCTAACCCACCCCTCTAGGTGGTCACAAAGCACTGAGCTGAGCTCCCTGTGCTATGCGGCTGCTTCCCACTAGCTATCTATTTTACATTTGGTAGTGTATATATGTCAGTGCTACTCTCTCACTTCGTCCCAGCTTACCCTTTACCCCGTGTCCTCAAGGCCATTCCCTACATCTGTGTCTTTATTCCTGCCCTGCCACTAGGCTCATCGGTACCATTTTTCTAGATTCCATATATATGTGTGTCAGCATACGGTATTTGTTTTTCTCTTTCTGAGTTACTTCACTCTGTATGACAGACTATAGGTCCATCCACCTCACTACAAATAACTCAGTTTCGTTCCTTTTTAAGGCTGAGTAATATTCCATTGTATCTATGTGCCACGTCTTCTTTATCCATTCGTCTGTCGATGGGCATTTAGGTTGCTTCCATGTCCTGGCTATTGTAAATAGTGCTGCAAGAATATTGGGGTGCATGTGTCTTTTTGAATTGTGGTTTTCTCAGGGTATATGCCCAGTAGTGGGATTGCTGGGTCGTATGGTACTTCTATTTGTAGTTTTTTAAGGAACCTGCATACTGTTCTCCATAGTGGCTGTATCAATTTACATTCCCACCAACAGTGCAGGAGGTTTCCCTTTTCTCCACACCCTCTCCAGCTTTTATTGTTTGTAGATTTTTTGATGATGGCCATTCTGACCGAGGTGAGGTGATACCTCTTTGTGGTTTTGATTTGCATTTCTCTAATGATTAGTGATGTTGAGCATCTTTTCATGTGTTTGTTGGCAATCTGTATGTCTTCTTTGGAGAAATGTCTATTTAGGTCTTCTGCCCATTTCTGGATTGGGCTGTTTGTTTTTTCTGATATTGAGCTGCATGAGCTGCTTGTATATTTTGGAGATTAATCCTTCGTCAGCTGCTTCGTTTGCAAATATTTTCTCCCATTTGAAGGTTGTCTTTTCGTCGTTTATGGTTTCCTTTGCTATGCAAAAGCTTTTAAGTTTCATTAGGTCCCATTTGTTTATTTTTTATTTTATTTCCATTACTCTAGGAGGTGGGTCAAAAAAGATCTTGCTGTGATTTATGTCAAAGAGTGTTCTGCCTATGTTTTCCTCTAAGAGAAAACTTTTTATTAATGTTAAGAAAGTACATATATCATTCTTGAAAAGAACATTATGTCTCTGGTTTCCCCTGCTGGATACTTCTTTCTAATACACATTGAACTGATTACCAATATGGCATTTTGGGAAAGTTTACCACTCTAATTTCATCACAAGTCTATACAGACCACATTATTTATAAAACTTAAAATGGCAGTTTAAAATTTGTTTGACTTACTTTAGGAGTACTGGACTTCATGTCTCTGATAAGATTCATGAAAACTATTAATGTTACTGGGGTTTTCAATTTCAAGCCCATCTTTAGGGGAAAGTAAAAGGATAGAATATCTCCAGTTCCTCTAATTACATTAGAAAAAATTTGGCAGGGGTACATCCCTGAAGATACAAAAAAATTTAGATTGGCTCTTTTAAATCATTTTTTGACTGCAGTATCAACAAGATAGGTAGTTAACTGGGTTCAGGAACCTTCTGAATATGCCCTTCTAACCTAAATGCTTCTTAATATAAATTTCATATTGATTTGGCCTTTTTAGAAATCTCACCTAGTTTCATTGTTTTGAATTAACTATGATATCACCCTAAACTTTTTTTTTTAGTATCTTTATTGGAGTATAATTGCTTTACAATGTTGTGTTAGTTTCTGCTGTACAACAAAGTGAATCATCTATATGTATCACCCTAAACTCTTAAATCACCCTTTAAAACTGAAGGAGGACCAAACAGAACTAATATTTTATGGACTGGCTCTTCTACAGAGCCCTTTACATATCATATCTCATTTATCACTTGCAAGAGCCCTGTGAGATGGGTATCATTGCCCCAACTTTACAGATGAAAAAAAAAAAAACAAAAACAGATTTGGAGACATTTGTAACGTGTCCAAGGTCATCCAGGCAACATGTGGCAAAGGAAGCATTTTAACCCTGGCCCGACTCCCAACTCCTTTTCTATCATATGTGACAGTGGAGGATATTAGGAGAAATAATTTTTTCCTGTTCCATGATCATTGAATTTGGGATGAAAGAAGAGACTACTGCCCCCAGAATACTCTTCCCCTTGGAACGCTCAGTTATTCAGAGGTGGAAATTCAGTTGGCCAGTCAGAAAGAATCCTCTCCCCCACCCTGCTTATTCACATCTCCAAAGGCATAAGGGACAGTAAGGTTCTGAAAGAAAAATGATTCCATTTGGCCCATTGATGATTGACTCCATTTGGCCCATTGAAAAGTCTGACCAAAAAGGAGGTAGAAATTAAAAGCTATTAACTGTAATCATCCCAGTTTCTTGGTTCTCTAACAGATACCAGAAAGCTGACTCGATTTTGGTGGAAACATAAAAAGATACGCAAAGATGCTGACATGCACTGTTTCTAGGTAAATCAGATGCACATGTGACAACGTATTTTATTTTAAATTAAATTAAGTCATTAATAGGCACAGTGCAAAGTGACATTCCGCATCATGAAAAGGTAACCCTATTAGTTAAATTCTCTGCAAATGAATTTCATTTTACTGAAGTCTTCTGGGAGACACGGTTTTGTCTTTCACGGAGATGCTGCAGCCTCACCTACTGAACCAAGAGACGTACTTGCTTTCCTGTGGTTTTCAAGACCCACGTTTAAATTTCATATCTTTGGGAAAACAGATGTATTATTCTAAGTGACTTGACTCTAGGGGAATATCAACTACTTCACAGGTAGAATACAAATATCATTCTCCCCTTAAATCTGAGTAAATAGTCTTAAACACTTTCTAAATCCTATTATATGTACAAACTTTGCATGTAAAGGTTGAGCCAAGTAGGCACAGGACTGTAAGTAAATACATCCTTCTCCCATAAGTACACAGTATTGAATGGAGGAGAAAAGGGCTTTATACTCTATTCGTTCAATCCCTCAATCAAAGACTTTTTAAAAGAAAAGGCAGAGTTAAAATAATAACCTCAGGTCTATGATAAGGAACTTCCGTATTTGAATTTCATTGAATTTTAGAGTTAGAAAGGGTCTCCCCAGGAGCTGTGTAATGCCAGCCATCTCCCCAGACCACCTTCGAAGCCACGCCATCTATGGGAGTTCAAAGTTTCTTCCGCTCCAAACAGTGGAAGCTCAGGGTCCAGTTTTTCTTTCTTGCAGATGCACTGGATCCATTGATCTGAATTCTAATGATAACCTATTTTGCCCTACATTTTAAAATTTTCATTTAAAATCTTGACCAATAACCAGCGACCTTCAAGAGGGAGGCAGCAGGGTGTAACGGAAAGAGTGGACTAGAGAGTTTGATTCTTTAGTCTCATTTTCTTCATCTGCAAAATGGGAATCAGTACACGGATTTTGCAAGAACTGGAAATGATCAAAGTCTCGGCACAGTCTCTTGTGCGCGGCAGTGCTCGCTAAGTGGTAGTTACTATGATAGTCAAGTTCTCATAAAGCCTCCTGGTGAAATGGCCTTGCTGGTAATTACAGCCATGTAGCTTCTTCATCTCTTATCAATCTTAACCCATTTTAGAAAAGCACTTTTGGTATCGGCATGTGTTTATACATTTGGATTAAAATGTAAAAGCTCACTCAGCTTTTACTCAAGCATTGACCTATTGCAATTTAATATCAGATAACTGTTGCCATCCTACAAAGAGACACTGCACAGCTGGGGCTCTGGAGGCCCTGAGGCAGCAAAGCACCATTCAGTAAGAGAACTAAGTGGTGGGGCAGAGCCTGTGTGAGATGACAGAGATGTTTCAGGTACTTTTCAAAGAAAGGGAGCTTTTTAACCCAACAAAGGCAAACACTTTATCTTAACTGATTCTAACCCATAAAGAACCTGACAAACAGTTCCTACATTCCTTCTAGAAAGCAAAGAATTCATGATAAGGAGACAAATAATCTTCCACTGAAATTTCAGGAAGAAATATTCTTCTAGGCCCCCAAGATAGTAGTGGTAATTGAGCAAACACATGAAGGTTTTGATGTACTTGTTACCTTATAGCCAAAGAATAAATGTGTTTTCTATGGGCTTGTTTCCTCTCTCTTGGCTTCTGCTTCTAAGCCGGCCGTTACACATCTATTGCTTTCCTACTCCTCTTGGGTCTTAAGTGTGACAATCTGCCCCTCACATGAATTCCAAAAGAAACCCCAGTGGGGTACAATCTCACTAGCATCCCAGTTCTTCTGCAATTCTGCACTGTAAACCATGGGAGTAACGCCATCAAGTCACAGAAGTTCTAGGAATTGCTGTTAAAAACCCAATTTCCCAGGTCTGCAAGTGCCTGACATTTTGAAGGCACTCTACAAGGTTCTAATAACAATTGACAGAATAATTCAGATGTGCTTCTGACTGAACACTGGGACATAAAAATAAAAGAAACTTTGAAGTTCTTTTTGAACAGGAATGTTGTAACATTTAAACTTCAACAACATACCCATCAGCCCTGATGTCAGTTAACTACAATTTTCCAGAAAATCATGAGGAATGGCTTGCTTACGTGACTCTGGTGCTTATTCACCTCCATGGCATGTTTGATCTCAGGCGGTTCCTTCATGTGGGCATAATCTGAGAATCCTTTGGCAGCATCGTGCTTCTGCTTGTAAGCAATCTTAAGAAAAACACAAATAATTGTTACTTTCATTTACAGGTGTATGAAATTTCTTACCTTTTAAATTTCAGTGTTCCGTTAGGATTTCATATAGTTGAATACCACCATTAATGGTCAAATTTGCCTAAGCTTCTATAACAAAATAATATACATAATACTTCAATCTTTGTGCTTCTGTTTAGACTCATTCTAACTCTTTGTCATTTATTTCAAACGTCTTTGTCCACACGCTGAAATCCCCACTCGCATTCATCTAGCTTCAATCTCAGCTACGGTTTTGGGAAATCTTCCACATCCAAGAGGTTTTAGGGTCATAAATGTTCAAGGTTTGAAGCTTGGGAAAGCAAATGACAAAACTGGGGAAGTGACTGGATATTTAAAAGTGACTTGTTCATTTTTTAATTGATTGTTATGATTTTATGGAGGCACAGCTATAATAGAATAGAAACCTTATTAAAAGCCCTACACTTTGGGAGAAGATATAACAAAATTCTCACATATGTCAAGCCTTGTTCTCTGTTAGGGAAATAAGTATCATAGCAATGCCACCCATCACCACCATATTAAATCTGTCCCACACAGGGTTGGAGAGAAGACATGAGAATAATCAGAAGTACTTCAGAAGTAGAACTAACCAACCTCAACAGAGTTAGAAATTGAAGAAGATCCATAAGACAGCAAATTATCCCCTTACTCTCAGTCTAATGCCATATTATCCTATTTATTCCCTTCACAAGTGTAAATTACTCAGTTTAATTTTTGTAAAATTACTTATTTTCTGTCTTCTCGTACTAGAATATAACTGTCTAGTTCAACACCTGCTCAGAACCCAGAATAGTGCCTGACATAAACTGCAATAAATATTTGCTCACTGAGTGAAGAAATAGGACCCCAGAAAATATCTGAAGAGATTATGGTCGAAAACTTCCCTAACATGGGAAAGGAAATAGCCACCCAAGTCCAGGAAGCGCAGCAAGTCCCATACAGGATAAACCCAAGGAGAAACACGCCGAGACACATAGTAATCAAATTGGAAAAAATTAAAGACAAAGAAAAATTATTGAAAGGGAAAAATGACAAATAACATACAAGGGAACTCCCATCAGGTTAACAGCTGATTTCTCAGCAGAAACTCTACAAGCCAGAAGGGAGTGGCATGATATACTTAGAGTGATGAAGGGGAAGAAACTACAACCAAGATCACTCTACCTGGCAAGGATCTCATTCAGATTCGATGGATAAATCAAAAGCTTTACAGACAAGCAAAAGCTAAGACAATTCAGCACCACCAAACCAGCTCTACAACGAATGCTAAAGGAACTTCTCTAAGTGGGAAACACAAGGGAAGAACAGGACCTACAAAAACAAACCCAAAACAATTAAGAAAATGGTCATAGGAACATATATATCCATAATTACCTTAAACGTGAATGGACTAAATGCTCCAACCAAAAGACACAAGTTTGTTGAATGGATACAAAAACAAGACCCATATATATGCTGTCTACGAGAGACCCACTTCAGACCTAGGGACACATACAGACTGAAAGTGAGGCGATGGAAAAAGATATTCCATGCAAATGGAAATCAAAAGAAAGCTGGAGTAGCTATACTCATATCAGATAAAATGGACTTTAAAATAAAGAATGTTACAAGAGACAAGGAAGGACACAACATAATGATCAAGGGATCAAACCAAGAATAAGATATAACAATTATAAATGTATATGCACCAAACATAGGATCACCTCAATACATAAGGCAACTGCTAACAGCTATAAAAGAGGAAATCAACAGTAATACAATAAGAGTGGGGGACTTTAACACCTCACTTACACCAATGGACAGATCATCCAAAATGAAAATAAATAAGGAAACAGAAGCTTTAAATGATACAATAGACCAGATAGATTTAATTGATATTTATAGGACATTCCATCCAAAAACTGCAGATTACACTTTCTTCTCAAGTGCGCATGGAACATTCTCCAGGATAGATCACATCTTGGGTCACAAATCAAGCCTCAGTAAATTTAAGAAAATTGAAATCATATCAAGCATCTTTTCTGACCACAATGCTATGAGATTAGAAATGAATTACAGGGAAAAAAACATAAAAAACACAAACACATGGAGGCTAAACAATACATTACTAAATAACCAAGAGATCACTGAAGAAATCAAAGAGGAAATCAAAAAATACCTAGAGACAAATGACAACGAAAACACGATGATCCAAAACCTATGGGATGCAGCAAAAGCAGTTCTAAGAGGGAAGTTTATAGCTATAAAGGCTACCTCAAGAAACAAGAAAAATATCAAATAAACAATCTAACCTTATACCTAAAGGAACGAGAGAAAGAAGAACAAACAAAACCCAAAGTTACCAGGAGGAAAGAAATCATAAAGATCAGAGCAGAAATAAATGAAATAGAAACAAAGAAAACAATAGCAAAGATCAATAAAACCAAAAGCTGGTTCTTTGAGAAGATAACCAAAATTGATAAACCATTAGCCAGACTCATCAAGAAAAAGAGGGAGAGGACTCAAATCAATAAAATTAGAAATGAAAAAGGAGAAGTTACAACAGACACCGCAGAAATACAAAGCATCCTAAGAGACTACTACAAGCAACTCTATGGCAATAAAATGGACAACCTGGAAGAAATGGACAAATTCTTAGAAAGGTACAACCTTCCAAGACTGATCCAGGAAGAAACAGAAAATATGAACAGACCAATCATAAGTAATGAAATTGAAACTGTGATTAAAAATCTTCCAACAAACAAAAGTCCAGGACCAGATGGCTTCACAGGTGAATTCTATCAAACATTTAGAAAAGAGCTAATACCCATCCTTCTCAAACTCTTCCAAAAAACTGCAGAGGAAGGAATACTCCCAAACTCATTCTATGAGGCCACCATCACCCTGATACCAAAACCAGACAAAGATACTACAAAAAAAGAAAATTATAGACTAATATCACTGATGAATATAGATGCAAAAATCCTCAACAAAATACTGGCAAACAGAATCCAACAACACATTAAAAGGATCATACACATGATCACGTGGGACTTACCCCAGGGATGCAAGGATTCTTCAATATACGCAAATCAATCAATGTCATACACCATACTGACAAACTGAAGAATAAAAACCATACGATCATCTCAATAGACCCAGAAAAAGCTTTTGACAAAATTCAACACCAATTTATGATAAAAACTCTCCAGAAAGTGGGCATAGAGGGAACCTACCTCAACATAATAAAGGCCACATACGACAAACCCACAGCAAACATCATTCTCAATGGTGAAAAACTGAAAGCATTTCCTCTAAGATCAGGAACAAGACAAGGATGTCCACTCTCACCACTATTATTCAACATAGTTTTGGAAGTCCTAGCCAGGGCAATCAGAGAAGAAAAAGAAATGAAAAGAATCCAAACTGGAAAAGACGAAGTAAAACTGTCACTGTTTGCAGATGACATGATACTATACATAGAGAATCCTAAAAATGCCACCAGAAAACTACTAGAGCTAATCAATGAATTTGGTAAAGTTGCAGGATACAAAATTAATTCACAGAAATCTCTTGCATTCCTATACACTAATGATGAAAAATCTGAAAGAGAAATTAAGGAAACACTCCCATTTACCATTGCAACAAAAAGAATAAAACACCTAGGAATAAACCTACCTAGGGAGACAAAAGACCTGTATGCAGAAAACTGTAAGACACTGATGAAAGAAATTAAAGATGATACCAACAGATGGAGAGATATACCATGTTCTTGGATTGGAAGAATCAATACTGTGAAAATGACTATACTACCCAAAGCAATCTACAGATTCAATGCAATCCCTATCAAATTACCAATGGCATTTTTTACAGAACTAGAACAAATCATCTTAAAATTTGTATGGAGACACAAAAGGCCCCGAATAGCCAAAGCAGTCTTGAGGGAAAAAAAAACGGAGCTGGAGGAATCAGACTCCCTGACTTCAGACTACACTACAAAGCTACAGTAATCAAGACAATATGGTACTGGCATAAAGACAGAAACATAGATCAATGGAACAAGATAGAAAGCCCAGAGATAAACCCACGCACCTATGGTCAACTAATCTATGACAAAGGAGGCGAGGATATACAATGGAGAAAAGACAGTCTCTTCAATAAGTGGTGCTGGGAAAACTGGACAGCTACATGTAAAAGAATGAAATTAGGACACTCCCTAACACCAAACACAAAAATAAATTCGAAATGGATTAGAGACCTAAATGTAAGACTGGACACTATAAAACTCTTAGAGGAAAACAGAGGAAGAACACTCTTTGACATAAATCACAGCAAGATCTTTTTTGATCCACCTCCTAGAGTCATGGAAATAAAAACAAAAATAAACAAATGGGACCTAATGAAACTTCAAAGCTTTTGCACAGCAAAGGAAACCACAGACAAGATGAAAAGACAACCCTCAGAATGGGAGAAAACATTTGCAAACAAATCAACGGACAAAGGATTAATCTCCAAAATATATAAACAGCTCATGCAGCTCAATATTAAAGAAACAAACAACCCAATCCAAAAATGGGCAGAAGACCTAAATAGACATTTTTCCAAAGAAGACATACAGATGGCCAAGAATCACATGAAAAGCTGCTCAACATCACTAATTATTAGAGAAATGCAAATCAAAACCTCAATGAGGTACCACCTCACACCAGTTAGAATGGGCATCATCAGAAAATCTACAAACAACAAATGCTGGAGAGGGTGTGGAGAAAAGGGAACCCTCTTGCACTGTTGGTGGGAATGTAAATTGATACAGCCACTATGGAGAACAGTATGGAGGTTCCTTAAAAAACTAAAAATAGAATTACCGTATGACCCAGCAGTCCCACTACTGGGCATATACCCAGAGAAAACCGTAATTCAAAAAGACACATGCACCCCAATGTTCATTGCAGCACTATTTACAATAGCCAGGTCATGGAAGCAACTAAATGCCCATCAACAGATGAATGGATGAAGAAGAAGTGGTACATATATACAATGGAATATTACTCAGCCATAAAAAGGAACGATATTGGGTCATTTGTTGAGACGTGGATGGATCTAGAGACTGTCATACAGAGTGAAGTAAGTCAGAAAGAGAAAAACAAATATCGTATATTAACGCATGTATGTGGAACCTAGAAAAATAGTACAGATAAACCTCTTTGCAGGGTAGAAGTTGAGGCACAGATGTAGAGAACAAACGTATGGACATCAAGGGGGGAAAGCCGCGGGGGGGCAGGGGGGAAGGTGGTGTGACGAATTGGGCGATTGGGATTGACATGTATACACTGATGTGTATAAAATCGATGACTAATAAGAACATACTGTATAAAAAAGTAAATAAAAAAACAAGAATAACTAAACGGATGAGAATAAAACAAGAGTAAATTAATGAATTATTTTAAAATTAATTTAAAATATATATATTAAAAGTTTAATAATAAGATATTAAATGGAATTGGAATTACTTGGCACAGAATAAAGGTAACTTAAAAAAGAAAAACTAGAACAGTGGTCACCAAGAACAAAACAAGATCTAATTTTTATTGAAAGAATACAGTTGCACTTAAGGGAAAACTTTTTACCAACATGAGCTCCTTGAGAGCTGTGTCCGTATCTTACATATCTTTTAATATCCTGTGCCAGTCGTACTGAATGACACAGAGCAGAAATGCAATAAATGTTTAGTGAATGAATGAATAAATGAGTTTATTAAACGTTCTCACGAGCTTAAACTCCTCGTAGGCTTTAATAAGTTGAATTAACCACCTACTTAACTTAGATAATATACTTGTCTAAAGGATTAAAGTGATAATTACAAAAATAATTTTTTTAAGTAAAAGCATCCAATCCTACCAAGAAAAAGGGAACGTCATCTAGCACAAATATCAATGCTCAAATCCCTTCTCTGGCTTCCCCCACCGAGCTTTTCTTGAAAACTTCCAGTGAAAGAGAACTCAACCTGGGTATCACAGTCTCTAAATTTTGAAGATGCTGACACAAAGTTCCTCCTTTAATGAAACTCAAGTCTATCTCCCAGGAGCTGCATCCATTTGGCCATAAGGGAAGAATCTGGTTCACAGGACAGAACTCCAAACGTGGGAACACAGCTGTCAGTGGCTTCCCTTCCCCGGACCTGTCTGCATAGATTAAGGTACTGAACCCCTGTACACTCTAAATGCTCTCTGAAGTACAATTCCAACTTTTCCACCTCTTTCTTAAGGTGTCCACAATATCCCAGATATGGCCTGACCTATCCTAATTAGAATTGTTCAGTTTAATCTAGGTTATCATCTCAAATGTGCTATATGCTATTAACACATCCATGGATCACACCATTTTCCTTTTGATTACTGTGTTGAGATTTCTGTCAGCTAATGCCCCTAAGTCTTGTTCACTCCTGCTCAGCCCTGTTCCCACATCTGGCTGATTATTAGGCCTCGCATACAGCACCTCACATTATTCCAGGGATAATTCATCTTGCTAGAGTCTGTCCGTTGATTTAATCCATCAGGATATCTAATTCTGATGAACATATCGTTTACATTTTCACCAATTAATTATGTTAAACAGGATACCCATTAAGAAGCTCCATTCAGACTGAGAAAGTCCATTATCTCAGTTTCATTACATTATATATTATAACTCGTGGGAAGGAAGGAGGAGTTTAGTGAGTGGCCAAGTCTCTTAAGCCAAGAAGCAACTTCTATGAGATCTGTTATAAGGAAAAAAAAAACTAGCATATGCCTGTCTCCTTTTTGCTGGATGCCTGGTTGATTTTGCGTTTTTGACTATGGTACTTGTGAACTTATAACCAATGCAGCTGATCATTTCGTGGGTTATCATAGAAGTGGTGAGTCATCAAGCACAATTTTAAAAAGCACTCTTTCTTAAAAAGGCTATGTAATTTTCTACTTGCAGCATTAAAATAGTCATTTCATTTATAGCTGCTGCTAAGCACCACTTTAGAATTAAGATTACATCAAATTGGAGGCAGCTGAACTTTATCATATTAATTTTCATCCTTAAAATAGCTAATGGAAAATTATGTCACACTAATAAATTTTCTGATAAATTTGATTTCTTAGGATTTGTCATTCATGTGTGGCATTTCCCTAGATTAATACTGTTTTCTTCCAGCCTTGTGAATTAAGGTTGCTATGGCACTAGATGCTTGCAGTAGTCTTATGGAAGATAAGTCTTATGGAAGATAAGATAAGTCTTATGGAAGATACTTGCAGTAGTCTTATATAAATTATACGTAAATATGTTTACGCAAATAATATACACATTTATGTTATATATTTCATCTTATATGTT
The DNA here is from genome assembly GCF_059928025.1 of Delphinapterus leucas. NCBI lineage: Eukaryota > Metazoa > Chordata > Mammalia > Artiodactyla > Monodontidae > Delphinapterus > Delphinapterus leucas. The sequence goes on along the minus strand of NC_143130.1, from coordinate 14,311,107 downwards.
TATATCTCATATATACATATATTTCTGATTTACAGTATATTTCATAACTACTATATAGGTAAATGTACTTTTAATCCCATAACACAGGCAACCCTGAAGCTCCTGAAACAGGACCTTGTGGCCACTGTAGATAAAAACATAAGCTCTCATAAATCTCCTCAGTTCGGATGCCTGAGTAGCCTATATCACCTCTGTGATAAGGGATTATTTAGTCTCTGATTGAGACAGCTCTGGTGAGAAGGGTCACAGCACTTCATGGCACAGCCCATCCATTTCCAGAAGATTTCTTTGTGATCTTTGCCTGTAAAATTTTTAATGAGAGTTATCTAACAAAATGGCTTCCTAAAATCTCCACATCTGTCTCTCTCTCTTTTTTGTAAGGCGTTTCTTCCTATCAGCCATTTTCTACAAGGAGTATTAACCTAGCTAACTTCACCTCATCACTCTAGTTTGGATGTAAGCATCTGAGAATGTTTGCAAATTGATTTTAAGATAATATTTTGTTCCAATGTCAAAAGTTTAGGATACTTTTCAATAGAAGTTGGAACACAGTTAAATTTTAGTATTTGCCTAATACTAATACTCTAATTCAGGTTGGCACAAATCTGATACTATTTGGACACAGTAAAAGGTTAGTTCTATAATTATCACAGACACTATCAAATAGTTCTACTTTCTTGCCTGCCTTATTAGGCAATTGAGAATTGAAATTTTAACAATAATAAAATAGATTTATGTAAATCTTAAGAAATGTTATTACAATTACATAAATCTTTGAAATAGATACCTTCTTTGGAACCCAGGTTTTTCCTTTCTAACAAGTTCAGTGACTATAACACTGGGCAGTGATGTCCCTTGAGAGCACACATAAGGGTGCATATTCTAATGTAAGTGATAACCTATTCTGGAAAAAAAGAGATAGATTCCAAAATGTACAGTATGGATTATTTTGTATGTTAAGTTCTACGTGCACATATTTGTGTACTATAGATGCGTTTATGCCATAAAAATTTGAGAAAAGTCGTGCCCTTCCAAAGCAATTAGGATGTAAATATCTGAAAATCTTACCTTCCCAAGTATAAAAATAAGAAAAGATTGTTTCTTTTCTTTATCGTGTAACTGTTGCTTATTATTATTATTATTGCATAAATGTCAAATATCAAGTGTTGTAATTTCTTGCTTTATAAAGTAGTCCGTGTGATCAGCAAGTGGCTGGGTTACCAGGTGTTGGCAGGAAAAAAAGGGTGCATATTAGTCATGGTCAGCCATGCAGAACCCTGGCATATATTTTTAGCTTCATGTGAAGAGCTGAGATTAGCTTACTGCCAAGCTGGGTACATAGTGGACATTTAAGTTTGTGATAATGAAGTACTTAAAGATATTCTGCAAAGGATAACAATACTTGGTATTGTTCAAGAGTAATCTATTTTCAGACTATTTTAAAATTATCTAGGTATCCTCTGCTTAAAAGTAAAAAGATTCTGAAAAAAGAAGTAACTTGTTTAATAAGAAAAAGAGGGATAGAAATAGTAAAAAGCGGTGGTAAGGGGTATAGTTAAGAACCCAGATTCTGGAGCCAATCTATCCATGTTCATGTGCTGGCTCTGCCATGTATTAGCTGTGCAACCTTGGGCAAGTTACCTAACCTCTCTGTGCTTCAGTTTCTACATCTCCAAAATGAGGATATCTCATGCAGTTGTGAGGATTAAATGATATAAATATACGTGAAATGCATAGAACACTACCTGACACATAGTAAGCATTTCTTTGTATTTATTATTATTAACCAAAAATGTAGCATGAAAAACATAAACTATGGAAAAGGAAACATCCCCTTAGAAAGGAAATCAATAAATTGAACAAAAATCCATTTTACAAGTGTTTACTGAATCCTCCCTGTGTTCCAGGGACTGTTCTAAGCACAGAGGTGGAGCAAGGAACAAGACAGATAAGGTCCCTGCTCTCTTAGGGATTAATAAAGTAACCAAAAAAAAAAAAACAAAAAATCAGCTCGTGCTATGAAGAAAACAAAGCAATAATAGGAGTGAGAAAGAGGCGAAATATTCTGCTTTGAAATTCTGTTTTAAGAAACACAATAGCTTAAATGCATTAAGGATTCCTTCTGTGTTGATGTACTATAAAAAGAAAATTATGTGGATTCAAAATGGGTTTACATGATGACAGTTCTTAAGTTCATCTGCAACTTGCAATCACTAAAATGGCCATTTCCGCCTGGTGGAGGCTCTTTGTTGGTAGCCTGAGATATGCTACCAAGTGAAAAACACCAACCACGGTAAAGAAATTCAGGAACCACTTGTCTAATCGATGGAGCACAGATCTGTGGATCCTGAATTTAACCATTAATTCTTTATGCAACTTTTAATAAGCTACTGGGATGTTCTCCCCTTAAAGATCATAGTTAAATTAAAGACTAGTTTAATATTTGCTATAAGATTGTAATCTAAGTAAACTGTCTAAATAAGATTCGAATTTGCTCTATTAGTAGTGGTGAATGGAACTAGGAAAAACAGCGTCATGTAACTGACATACTGGCAGGTCCTTGTCATTATCTGATTCCACCGGCGACAGCTGACAGCACATGGGTCAGTCGCTTCCAACTTTTCAATCCGTATTTAATATCTAAGACAAACAACTCTTTTTAAAATGCTAAACAATTTGTACTAGGTATATGTTTGGTCTACACAATTATATAATAATTCAGGAGAACCACACCTCACTCTGTAGCTGTGTAACTTCTCTTGCAAAGACACTGTCAATTGTGGCTGGCATCTGCTTATAAAGAGAATTGGAAAGGTCCGCCTTAATGGTGCCTTTGTATTTTGCCTGGGCGGGGAGAAAGAAAAGGGAAAAAATATTTCTTAGCTTTTTTTATTGTGAATATTGAAAAAGAATAAAAAAGTACTTTCTTCAGAAACAGAATCAGTTAAAAAATATAAAGTCCATTTTAATCGTAGATACTGAACCTGATGAACATATGTGAAGAAAGAAAAGGAAATCCAGTTTATCATGGTAAAACCTTTAAATGAAACATGCAAGAAAATAACGACTGGGAGAGGTAGGTTGAGCGATGGGGGAAATGGGTGAAAGGAGTTAAGAGATACAAAGTTCCAGTCATAAAATAAATACATGGGGACATAAGGTCCAGCATGGTGACTATAGTTAATAACACTGTACTTGCACATTTGAAAGTTGCTAGGAGAGTAGATCTTAAAAGTTCTCATCACAAGGGAAAAAAAAGAAATAAGATGTGTGACTCTGTGTGGTGACAGGTGGTAACCAGACAATCGTGGTTATCCTTTCAGAAGGCATACAAGTATCAAATCATGTACACTGTGCACCTGAAACTAATAAAATGTTAAATGTCAATTATACCTCAAATTAAAAACCTTAAATCAATTTGGTAAAAAGTAATAATGACTATTTTTCTGTTTAAACCCATGCACATTTCTCAAAGTAAATCTATTTGTGTGTATTGACAATTTCATGTTTGATCAGCAAAGAAACATGAGAACAATGAGACATTTAAATTGTTCCAGAAAACACAAGTCATTAGAATTTACAGTCTAGAACCTGAATGCAAAGGACAACATTCCTTTATTCAAGTCCTCTTAACTCCTTCCACCACAATGGCGGGGTGCAGGGGGTGCTTTTTTGCTGTTTGTGCACCTTCCCACATGCAATCTGCACTGTCTCTAAGTGATCTCAATCGTTACTCATAAAGAGAGACACTCATTCACTATTTACTCTTGGGAACATTAAGTTCAAAGGAACATAACAGATTGCCCTCTTCCTTTTCTCTGTGCAGGGGAACTAATAGCTGACACAAATAAACAAAACCGTGGTTTTCCCCGCTCTGTCCACAGGTCCCTGCTGTTACCCCCACTTGGAGCTAGATTTGAGTGCTGATTTATTGAGCATATAGCCTGCGTAAGCCTTGCGTTCCCATAACTCTTTGGATTTGGGTACTTAAAATTTACCAATTTTCTTCAAAATGTTTTCACGTTGACAGAAATCGTCCCGAGAATATCATATTGATCTTTTTCCAACATAACTTACGAAACACTAGAGGTCAGTCATTTACAACACTATCTAATCATCTTCCTTTCAAGTTTATCTCTTTGAAATGATATATTCACAGAAACCAGCAGTGCCTCATCACAGAAATTACTGTTGACATTGTGCTTTATAAGACAACGTAAGCTGCAGTTCTAAATGCTCTCAGGAAAAGACTATGATGTTTCAGCTGGAAAATGAATGTAGCGTATTTCTCACTCTATGGTTTCATAACAGGTATCTCTGTTGAACTGATCCTACTCAAAAATAGTTCAAACGGATTTAAAGTTACTTACCAAAGATACCACATTTTATGGAATCTGCTGGTTTCACTTATTTTCAAAATTATATTGAATCATTTATATCTTATAAGTCTGTTAAGAAATGAAATAATGGAACTTGCCAATACTTTCTATTGAATAAAAATATCCCTTTTTAAGAGTAATTTTATATAAATAAGAAAGGGTTAGAGTCAAAATAGACATATAATAAAATACATCAACCATAAATAATAAAACTTATCAGTTTACATGAGTTAACTGACATAGTGCACAGAATTATGTAATATACAGATATTACCAACATTCAGTGGTGTTATCAAAAATATTATTGTCTAACTTTCATGCACAGACTTTTACTTACATAAATAGAAAAAGAAAATGAAAGCCATTTTGCACGTTTTGATACCTTACCTCAGAAATAAAAGCGCCAATATGTTTTACATGTTTTAGCATAGGCGTGTCAGTCACAAATGTACACTTGTCTTTAGACTTTTTATACTCTTCTTTATAATGGATCTAAAAGAATATTTTACATAAGAAGAGAAAGAAAAACAATTTTAATGCTCCTTTTTTGAACAGAAGAATTAACTTAAGAAAAGCTGTTTTCTGAAGTAAATACTCCAATGTGGAAGGATGTTCAAAACAAGCCAAATCAAATAAACTGATATCCAGCCCAGAAGAGCAAAGGTGATGAGGCAAAGGCGGGAAAAGGCTGCTCTTTACATAAGCCAGGGTCTAGTTATCATCAAGGATCATTTGTGTTGGCTAATGAGAACCTACTGTATAGCACAGGGAACTCTACTCAATGCTGTGGTGACCTAAATGGGAAGGAAATCCAAGAAAGAGGGGATATATGTATATGTACAACTGAGTCACTTTGCTGTACAGCAGAAACTAACACAACATTGTAAAGCAGCTATACTCCAATAAAAATTAATAAAAAAATAAAGTTAAAAAGTAACAACCAGGGGCTTCCCTGGTGGCGCAGTGGTTGGGAGTCCGCCTGCCGATGCAGGGGACGCGGGTTCGTGCCCCGGTCCGGGAAGATCCCACATGCCGCGGAGCGGCTGGGCCCGTGAGCCATGGCCGCTGAGCCTGCGCGTCCGGAGTCTGTGCTCCGCAGAAGGAGAGGCCACAGCAGTGAGAGGCCCGCGTACCGCAAAAAACAAACAAAAAACAAACAAACAAACCAAAACAAGGATCATGTGTGTTGGACCCACAGTAACTGTGGGTCCTGTTTGCCCAGCTTGTTCAGCATGATTATTAAACGTTCTCCATTTCACTCATACAACTGTCCTAGTTTATTGTTACTTTTAAGCCACAGACCCTAACAGGTAAGCCTACGGTCAAACAGAAACATAGCTGCCTACCTCTAGGTTTAAAACAAGGCGTCACCAGGACAGATGTAACCAATTGAGAAGAGGCAGAAATTAAACAAATGGAGAATACTTCTAGCATCATTAGCTAGACATGCTGGCTTAGAGGAAGAGGCCTAAATTGTGGCCACAATGGGCTTCCTGTTACTAATTACTTATGCTCAAATCAAACTTACCCAATTTATGAGCACCCACAGGCCTCCCCACCCCCAAGCATAGAACCCACCCAGAAAGCCTGCCACCTGGTGGAGATCACTGCAGAATGCCCCCTGTGGCAGGCAGAGGAGCAGGACAAAGCCCAGAGAGGCTTAGCTGGGCAACGCTCATTTCTTCTCTCCAACTCGCTAGTGAAAGGAGTCACTCCTTTGCCCCCGGGGAGAGGCCAGAATTAATCTGGGGGAAGATCCCACACGGACACATGAACCAAAAAGAGGGACCTAAGATAATCCCACTGTCACACTAACAGCCATCCAATCTAAAAACTGAGCAGGCAAAACTTACGACTAGTTGAGAGGATGAAGGTAAGTTGCTAAAACTTGTATCACCCTGTAATAAAGTCATGTTTGTCTACCCAAGACTATAAATACTTAGGCCAAAAAAAATGTCTTAGTTCAGATGATAAATTACATGGTCTCCCGGGACTTCCCTGGTGGTCCAGTGGTTAAGAACCTGCCTTCTAATGCAGGGGACGTGGGTTCGATCACTGGTAGGGAAACTAAGATCCCACATGCCTCAGGACAACTAAGCCCACAGGCTGCAACTACTGAGCCCGCAACGAAGAGTCCGTGTGCTGCGGTGAAGGCCCAGCGCAGCCAAAAAAATAAATAAATAAAAATAAATAAAATAAAAATTAAATTAAAAAATAAAATATAAAAATTTTTAAAAAAAATTACATGGTCTCCCTAATTACAGTCTAAAAGTGAAGTTTAATTGTATACACTACCTGGTTCTTAAAGATCATGACTAATATTGATGTTACACTTTAATATGACATAGAGATTTTACCATATTCAAACCTGATTTGAGGGGCATTATTTGACCTGAGGTATAACCAGACACGAACATACTAAGTAACATTCTTTTAAAATGCAGTATCTCATGGCTATGACTCAGATATTAGATGCTGACCACATTAAACATTTGCTTTATTCATGAAATCAACATTAGAACATATTTATCTTATCTGAGCACTAAATTGCTTTTTTTTTCTTCTCAGAGATTAGCCATAATTTTAGGTCTCTGCAAATCACCCTCCTCAGTCACTAGTAATTAAACCGTTAATGGCAGTATGATAAATAGTAGGCTATTTTGATCATAAGGAGAAAAAAAAAGGTATCTCCGTTATATAATTAAGTGTGAGAGAACATAAGCTGTCATTAGGCTTAAGTCTGGCTCATTATTTTTATCTTTCGCCACCATCTCTTCCCTCTCCCATGCACATGCTTCACCGCAGCGCAGAGGTATGTGCTATGCCTACAGGCCCCCTGATAAGCTCTGACCTGAGCAGAATGTTCAGGACAGGCGCTCGGGATAAGGGTGAAGTATTTACTTCCTTTACTATGCAGGCAAATAGTTCAGTCTTAAGTGTGCTCTCCATTCCTTTCTCTGGTCTTTATTTAAAAGATACACACACACACGTATTATATGCTTATTATCACTCGTATTTCTAATGAATTTTACAATATGAGTGACAACAAGCAAATGATCTTAAATTTTTATATAAAGAATACTACATATTAGTAGCCTTCCTATACCAGGAGAATAGGAAAAAATGGATGAAAGGGTACTGCATCGATGACTGATACTAAATCTTAGGGAAAATAAAAATCACTGAGTAGACAGTCAATTCCTAATACAACCATGGTCCCACCTATTGGATAGATTGCATATCCAATCCCTTTCTCTGCTAACAATAGAACTCAAATGTATTTATGAAAGTAGACATGCCCCTACCCCAGCCCCAGAGGACAAACTGCTCTGAACTAGGTATGGTTTTCTCATTCCCCTTGGCCAGCGATTGGCCGGGGAGGACAAGTGCCTAGCTCTGGCCATGAGACATTCTTGGCAGTCTTCCCAGCATCATTACTGGTGTAGCTGGTATGAAGGGAGAGACTTGCTGACATGGCCCTTTGACCCCTGGCTCTTCCGCCTTTTGTCTTCCCCAACCACAGGGAAACAGCCACAATGATGCCATCATAAGACAATAAGCCATCATACCAATGATGGCAGAGCAGAAGGAAAGGCACCTGAGAGACTGATAACATCCACTGCACCAAGACTGAAGCCCCTACCTCCAGGATTCATATGTGAAAAAAACAGACATCGGTTAAGCCTCTGTGCTAGGATTTTCCTGTTACATGCAGCCATCTGCACTCACAACCAACACACGATCCAGAGTTGATGACTTAATGATCAATAAGATGCCCTAAATATTTACTTTCTGCTTTAACCTCACCCATTAATCCCACCACGTCTCAACTACAGTTAGAGTTAAATTAGTTGAGTGAGCTTCCTCCTCCTGGCCTAGTTTCTTTTACTTACTATGAGATCAGCTAATGGCTGACAGTAGATGACAGATGTAGAAATGTTAGAGGACGTTTCCTTTTAGAAGCATTCTTAACCAAAAGGAGCTAGGAAGGCTTTTCGCAAACGGAGCCACGTTGGCTAAATGCAGTGAACCCCAGAAGACAGAACTGTGGCTACTGCCCTGTGTGTTAACTGGGGCACTCGGAGGCAAGGCTGCTCTCTCAGGTTTCCTAACACCGTCGGAGCTTTCTCTGGAGGGGTAACCACGGAATTCCATGTTTTCAGCACTGGAAGGGTTTACCCACAACAAACAATGTTCACTTGCCTGGAAAATGTTCTTTCTGCTGCCATGCAAACGAACACCCTAAAAAATGTCTGAATCAAAACACTGAATCAGAGACTTCATGCAGATGTGGACTGATTTTTTCTGCAGAGACTCTTTATCCTAATTTACAAGAAACATATAAAGGGTCCCTTTTAACCCGCTGTTTTTTATGACCACCCTACAAAAGGCTCCCAGATCCGTGATTCTGACTGTTTAATGTAGTCAGTAGGTTTGATGTATTCAAAGAATTGATTAGATAGCTGAGTAACAGGACAAAATAACAGAGAAAGGATATCTGGGGAAATAAAAAGCATTACACGGTTAACAGGAAAATAAAAAAGGCTGCCTCGGAGGACCAGGGGTCTTTCAAGACTGGGAAGTGAGTTATGCAGAGGGAACCCCACAACATGGGCAGAGCATGTGCAAAGCGGAAACTAGGTAAGGCCAAAAAAATTTGTTTTGAAAAATTCCTCATACTGATCCCCAAAATGAAGCCACCTGATCTGAAAAACAGACATTTCTTTCTATGGAGAATTCTAAACAGTGCAGCCCTCCCAGGACTTACCGCCAGGCCATTCTTATTTAACATTTTAATAAATTATCTGGCAGGGGCATGATACAGTGGAGTCTGCAGGTCTGCTGATGACCCCACGCTCTCATGGAGAGGGAAATGGTAAACTGAAAGAGATGAACTGCAGAAGCTCTCAAAGGGCCCTGCGAGAGGGCGGAAAACTACAGATTACATCACTAGCAAGGGACAAATCATTCAAACTATTAAAAGAGGATGGGCCCTACGTGATCAGCTACAAGTCAAAAGCTAGGACTGAAAATGGCTGAGGGTGATGCCCTTACTGAGGTTGATCTGACAGCTTCCTGCAGCCCTAAGTCCAAGAAACAGTAAATATCATCACACAGGGGGCAGAAACATCATCCTTCCCCACTCATAATCACAGCCACCCACATCTGGACTTCTGTGCCCAGTTCTGGTTATTATATCCCGATAAAGACACATGAAAGCTAAAAGAGGTCCAAAGAGGGATGATTAGGATGATAATGAAGGGGATGTAGAGAGACTGCTCCATGAAGAGAAACCCATAAAACTACCCTCCTCATTTGAAAAATGGAGCAGAGTAGCGGGTGGCTACCAGCCAGGCCAGACCTAAACCTGAATCTTGTCCCCACCCGAGTAGGCAGGTGGCCGCAGACAAGCTACTCAATGCTGGGTTTCACCACCTCTGAACTGAGGCTCATAGGACCTATGGCACTAGCTTGCTGTGGCCTGAAATACAATATTGCATGTGGAGTGCCTGGCACACAGCAGCAGAGAAAGGACATCGTGGTGGCCAAGGCTTGGGAATCAGACAGACCTTGTTCCAAATTCCAGGTCAGTGGCTCACTAGCTGTGTGATTTGATCAAGAAAATGTGAGTCTGCTTCTTAAAGCGTCAAGATGTAGGACTCTACAAAGCAGGCCAACAAAACACCAAATTCACTCGGTGACAGGCTGGGAACAGATTGCCTACAAACAAACAAACAGGCCCAGGTAAACACATGGATTCCCCCCTGGGATATAAAGGATTATAAAACAAAACTAAAGTCCTCGAAGCTTTGTCTTTAAGATTGAGACCTGGGCAAAGACTGGTGGACTAAATTAAATGTGAGCACGAACAGATGGGCACTATCAGAGACGTAATAAAGTCTTGACTGGAACTCCAATCTAACTCAATTCGTCCTTTTTTATATTTGTTTTCAGCTCCGTATTGATGCAATTTCAAACATACATTTTAGACAACCATCTAGACATGCAGACAACACAACAGAGAAAAGAACTTCAAATTTAAGTTCATCGGCTCCGTATAAAAACACTGATGACACCAAGAGTGAATGAGCGAGTTATTACTTGATAATATTATTTAACCACACTTCTAAAAAACCAGAAATTTGATTTAGTCCAATACCTGAAGCCCTTCCAGAAAGGGTAAATTAAAATCTAATTTTCAAATGACTGTACAAACTCTTCATTTTTTTAGAAACAAAGTCATTGTTCAGACTGTTCATTGGGAGATATAAAAATTCCAAAAATTAAACCAGTATCTTAATAAGTATGGAATTCTCTTTGGATATAAAATGTAAACATGTACACAGGTATAAACGAGACCACAGCAATATGATCTAAATATTTAAGTAGTACAGGCATTCTGCCTTGCAATATAAACCTATACTAAACAGAAATTACTCCCACGCATTTGATGTCACCTGCATGAGAGTGGAATAACGTGGCTTTCCCTTTGGCAAAACGGTAAAGGCCATCGCCCCTCCCCACAAGACTGAAGTCACTGAGAGATGCTCTTATCCAAAACAACTCCAACAAAATCACCTACTAACTAAAGTTGCCACTTTAGTTTAATGGTTCATATAATATAATTTAGCTCAGCCACAAATACACTTCAAACAAAACATAACAACACCAGAAGAGGTACTATCTCCAGAGTTATGGAACTTAAGGTTTTAAATGGTCGCATTACTATCACTAATATTTGTGTAATACATAATGATAAAGCTAAGGTAAACTGCATGAAAGCTACAGTGAGAGATAACATGGCAAGCTGGCTAAGAGAGAGGGCTTTGTGTTCAGGTCCTACTCCCCACTGCTTAACTGTGTGACCCAAGGAGGTTACTTAACCTCTCTGAGCCTTCTCTTCTTCACCTCTAAAATGGGAAAACAAGAGAACCTATCTCACAAGTTGCAATGCCTGGCACATAGTACTCAATAAATCTTAACTGTTGCTAATATTATTATCGTTGTTGTCATTATCATGTCATTATTATTAGAGTTTACAAAGAACTTTTACATACATTAGCTTGTGACTATTATTAAGCAATGGCACAAAGAAATACTCAATTTAAAATTTGGTTACATTGCATGTCAAGTGTACAGGAAGGGGTCTGATTCCCACCATCCTCTAGCTCTTTCTGACTAACCAGAAGGGAATACAGAATCATATATAAAATGTGATTGGACAGACACAAAATTAATTTACAGAGGCAGTAGTTAATAACAGCTAGCATCTCTTGAGTACTCACAATGTTCCAGACAATTTACTAAACACTTCAGATGTGTTACGATTTCTTAATTTTACTATTAGAAACGCTGCCCTTGAGGAACTGAGGCCAGCCAGCCTGCCCAGGGTTACTGTGAAACTGACTCAGGCAGGTAGACTTCAGAGAACAGACCGGCACATGACCGTAAGGCCCAGGATTGACTTCCTCCACAAACAAACGTTTGTAAAATATTCTGATCACTTTGCTTAACAACAACAGAAACAACCAGTTCTCCGCTCCCCTCTCTAAATAAGACAGGCACCCGTTCACGCTTCACGAGCCATCTTTCCTGTGTACCAGCGACTTTCCTACAACTGTTCCAATGAGGATCATCTAAGCTCTCATCCCGAGTGAAGAACACATTTCCCTGTGCTTCTGTAATTCTAGTTTACATATTTACTATAGATAGACAGGTAGACAGATAAATATAGAGATATATACATATGAATTAATTCCATAATTCTAGGATTCCCTTGAAATATAACAAAAACCGATCCCAGTTAACGAAAAAAGTCACAACAAAAATGCTCCTTTCACTAATATCCATCATCATCATATAGTTCAGGGCTCTCAACACACAGTTCAGTAATCCGTGAATCCTAAATTGTCAGTAAGTGTTATATGCAGGTATATGCATGATTCTGGTTTGGAAAACTACTGAATTCATCAGATTCCAAAAAAGTTCCCCCAAATGCTAAAAATCATTCAGATAGAGATCCTCTCAAAACAAATTACATCATTATACAAATTGTAAAAAAGCTTTGGGTTCTCAATGGAGTATGTTCTGAAATTCGATGCTTTATGATTTCATGACAGAGTGACACTGAAATTCAAGAAGGGACAAGATTCTGGCTTAACAACACAGAGACCTGTCCCCACAGAAATTCTCTGTCTGGGAGACCTTGGGAAAATCACCTAAAATATCTGGACTTATTTCCATGATCTGGAAAATCACAGTGTTTTAAATAAATAATTTCAAGGTTTTCCCCTCAGCTCTCTGATTCTATGACATAATAGTGCCACACGTGCAATGCAAAATCAGACAAAAATTACTTAAGCCACTTACATCACTAATGAGTTCGGTGCATTTTCTGGCCAATTCCATGCTCAGGTCTTCAATAACAGGCTTAAAGAACACCTGTCCGGGAAAAAAAAAGGAAAAGAAAAGGAAACATTTTTCTAATCATCGACCTCGAGGAACAAATACCGTTCTTCAGCAATGCCTTCTCACCCACCTTGTCTTCTTCATTTTCTTCTTCCCCTGTTTTTTCTTCTTCAGTTTCATCTTTTACATCCTCAAATACAGGGACCCTCATTTCTACTCTTTATGTGTGTGTGTGTGTGTGTGTGTGTGTGTGTGTGTATATAATATATATATATATATTTATACTTATATTTTTTTTAATTCACTAGTGCAGCACCTTTTTCTATACTACAGCATCTTGAGGTCTTGGCGTCTCTGTGTTCTGGCAAAAATGACCGTGCCCAGGCCTCCTCCCTATTTAGCTCACACTTCATCCTCCTTATCACAGCGGGGTGTGAGTGGATGGAACAGCATCACTGAGGTCGGCCAGAGCTAGCCTCATAAGCGGAAATAATATTTTAACAGACAAAATTCAATTTTGAGAACGTTTAAAGTCAACATTCTCTAAAGTGGTTAAGAAATCCAAAAGAGACAACTTATTAATATTTCATGAATTCAATTCATTCATAAAATCGTTTGAAAAAGACTTAAAGGTTCTGGGTGAACCACTCAGCTGTAACACTCAAGATAGCAGAGCGCAAAGCCTATTATCTCAAAGATTCCTCAACTCCATCTAAATAAAGCTTTCACTGGAATGTCAGACATATCCCGGATTTGGTATGGTGAATCTGGATCATTCAAACTCATTTCATTAACCTAAATTAAATTTTTTATGAGACATACATGTACTTCTCCAGTCTAAAAAAAAATACTTTATATTAACTGATTAAAGGCTAGTAATTTATTATGAAAAACCCTTTGAACCACTTCAAAGAATCTAATCTGAGTTAATTATGACTGTTAATCTTATATTGCTATTGTATTATTTTAATTGTAAACATCATTAAACATGAGAAGCTGCAGTTAACATAAGCTGATATATCATTTAAGAATTCTAGATACATTGTTTCAAAAAATAATAATTACCCTTTTTCAATTCTGCCCACTATGTCAATTTTTACAAATCCACTAGTTACTTGTATATTTCACAATGTGTAATACATGCTTGGAAATGTTTGGAAAAATAAACTATAACAATATTTATAATGTGGTATATGTTATATAATTTAAAATATATTTCTCAAAACTAATCCTTTAATGTCAATTGAGGTAATTCTAAGACTATACAACTCAATTTATCAAATTTGGTTATTTAAATCCTAGGATAAATTAATATTTATAAAGCTATAGCATATCAATGTGGGACATAATAAAAAAATACCCTAAGGTGAATAATGAAACTAATGATATAAAATATAACTTTAATCAAAAAATACATCATTCTAGGTAGACAATGAAACTAATGATATAAAATATAACTTTAATCAAAAAATACATCATTCTATAGTGAGAGGCCCACACACCACAATGAAGGGTGGCCCCCGCTTGCCGCAACTAGAGAAAGCCCTCGCACAGAAACGAAGACCCAACACAGCCAAAACTTAATTAATTAAAAAGCAAGTTTTTTTTAAAATAAAAACATCATTCTAGGTAGACAAGTAATACTGTTTTCTCTTAATATCATATTTAGTTTTAAATTTTTAAAATTACCTTGGCCTTGCCTAAAAATTCCAAAAAGAAAAAAATTCTATACAGTCATCATGTATAGATTATTTCTCAAATTGTGTTGTATGAAGCTAAAGTTCCGCAGAATACTCGGAGGGGAAAAGGCGGTTTCTTCAACAAACATGTTTGGGGAAACCCATATACTAATCTCTCCCCCTGCCACTTAGAGATCCACATGGCACAATGACACATTAGAAGCTCTAAGAAGACCCACAACCAAGAAAACTATTAAGTTTGCTTAACCCAGCATTTCCCAAATATGAAACCTATTCATCTCATCTAATCTAACCTATCTACCTACCTACTTACCTATTTTTTTATTGACATCTGATACTCTAGAAAACTAACATTCTTCTGTGAAATATTACTTGGGCAAACATTGTTTTATTCTGAAACAACGTTGTATTCTATAAGAGTAGTTGATTATTTCATGAAATGACTTTTTTTTTTTGCGGTACGCGGGCCTCTCACTGTTGCGGCCTCTCCCCGTTGCGGAGCACAGGCTCCGGACGCACAGGCTCAGCGGCCATGGCTCACGGGTCCAGCCACTCCGCGGCATGTGGGATCCTCCCGGACCGGGGCATGAACCCGCGTTCTCTGCATCGGCAGGCGGACTCTCAACCTCTGCGCCACCAGGGAAGCCCGAAATGACTTTTAATACAGGCTCACTTAATGGCATCACATATCCTGCTTACCGGCAAAATGCCAAAAAGAAATGCCCCGAGGGTGCTGAAATTGGAAACCTTAACTTTAAAATCATAGTCCTGTCATGCCTATGTAGAGAATTCTACAAGGAAATTCTCTGTACATGATATTCGTTCCATAAAGGAGCAGAATGTGTAGACTCTGCTTGTTTCCCTCAAGTCCTCTGCCAAAAGACTCTTTTAATATTCCATAGAAGCTCTATTACATTATCTTTATTGGGAAATGGGGAAAAGAGCACTTTCTATAAGCTTTTCTTGCAAACTTCTAAAAGCGTAGGGAGAAAATCTTGGCAGAGCTGCCTAAGATGCACTGCCTGGCTAGTGTCTGAGGTGACAATACCTGCGATGCCCATGGTGACATCTATTCCCCACGGTGAAGTATACCTGCGTCAGACTTCAGTGGCTGCTATTTTTCTCATTTCCCATCATACAATAAATTCTTATTGTCTCTCCACTGTGCTGGAAGAAAGTGATCTGTTGAGATTATGCACACAAGTTTGGAAAGCAAAAACAAACACCATATACAATATGAACACGCATTTTCCATTTGAGATTTTAGAATCAGAATTTTAAAGCTACAAGGGTCCTTAAGAAATCAATCCTACTAAAGCCCTCTCTTTCACAGAGGACAAAATTGAGGTCAAGAGAAATTAATTATTTGTCTTATTCACAAAGTTACTCAGGAGAGCACTAGGACCAGAATTTAACTAGAGCTCTACGTTCATTCATTCAAAGAAACGTGGGTAGTTATGCCAGGCACTGTGCTGGGTGTTAGAGATGCAATGGTGAGTAAAATATACTTTGCGCTAAAATGAGATAGGAATTGTTTTAAAAAACCATCACTCAAGATTTGCTGGAGGAACTCCTTAATGGAGTGTTTGGCAAGCTAGATACATTATTACTTTTGATTGAATACATCTTTTTTCTTTTCACCTGTAGGTATAATATAAAATTCACGTAAAGTTTTCTCTAAAATATTTTAAGCCCTGAACTTAATTACAGCAACACTCTCTTGTCAATAGCTCCAAAATGTAACTTGGGGAATATGAAGAAAGTGTTCATGGATAGCTATCATGTTTCAAAATTCCCCCATTATCCTCTTTTTTTTTTTAACCATGTTAAATGTTGTACTTTAAAACATATTTGCATCTTGGGGCGCCCCAAAAGGGAATATCTGTGTAGTTGCTAATCCCTTTCACTTACTGAGCATTTCATTTATGTTGTCTATTTTTTACTTTTGCAGTCTACCCATGCCCTGGTTGAGAATGAGACCAAGGTGGGAATCACATTATCTACAGCTAGACCCCCTACTTCCAGGTCTGGCTCACCCACATTCTCTAGGGGAAATTATTTAATTCCTCTATGCCTCTAATTCTCCATCGTTAAGCAGAAAAACTGAATTGCCAGAAGTTAATACAAGGAAAGCACCTAAAAAATAGGAAAGCCCCTTACAAACAAGAGTTTTCAACTATCAAATAAAGGTACACAGTTCCAGGGAAAGTACTTGGTATGAAAGGATCTTCTCATTTGAAAGGGTAAATTCTATACCATCAATATGTTTTTAAAGGCCAGTAGGGGGACTTCCCTTCCTGCCCAGTGATTAAGACTTCGCCTTCCAATGCAGGGGGTGGGGGTTTGATCCCTGGTGGGGGAGCTAAGATCCCACATGCCTCGGGGCCAAAAAACCAAAACATAAAACGAAGCAATATTGTAACAAATTCAATAAAGGCTTTAAAAATGGTCCACATCAGGGCTTCCCTGGTGGCGCAGTGGTTGAGAGTCCGCCTGCCGATGCAGGGGACTACGGGTTCATGCCCCGGTCCGGGAAGATTCCATATGCCGTGGAGCAGCTGGGCCCGTGAGCCATGGCCGCTGAGCCTGCGCGTCCGGAGCCTGTGCTCTGCAACGGGAGAGGCCACAACAATGAGAGGCCCGAGTACCGCAAAAAAAAAAAAAAAAAAAATATATATATATATATAGCCCAGGAGGGCCTCATGCAGCATAGAAGCCCAAAGATAAGAGCTAACTTGTGTATTTGTAATAGAGAAGCCTTCCATCTTTTTATAGTTTGATGTTTATGTGTAACCAAATATATTTCTGTAACAACTGCCAGGTCCTAGGGGTAATTCAGGTCTCTGGGGACACAGCCCCTGGCCAAAGAAACAAGTCTATACCACCATCACAAGCCATGCAGTGCTCGACTGTCTTCATGTTCTTAAGGTCACATACAAGAAGAATCTCTTGGATTTTGAGAAATGTTTCATACTTATTTCACTTCTTTCTCCTTTCTTTTCTCTACAGTGATAGAAAATGTGTTCTTCCCCAACATGGTGATGAAGTGACTTGCAAATGAAAATCCATATTAAACAGCTGAAATAGATTGAGATACAGCTCTGTGTGAAGGAACATTTACAGAGATAAACTGAATATTTCCACTTTGAAAATTAATTCAACATTTCCTATTAAAAAATATTCCCCCTAGGGCTTCCCTGGTGGCACAGTGGTTAAGAATCTGCCTGCCAATGCAGGGGACACAAGTTCGAGCCCTGGTCTGGGAAGATCCCACATGCCGCGAAGCAACTAAGCCCATGAGCCACAACTACTGAGCCTGCACGTCTGGAGCTTGTGCCCCACAACGGGAGAGGCCGTGACAGCGAGAGGCCCGCACACCTCGATGAAGAGTGGCCCCCGCTTGCCTCAACTGGAGAAAGCCCTCGCACAGAAACGGAAGACCCAACACAGCCAAAAATAAATAAATAAATTTATAAATATATATATATACGTATATATATATATTCCTCCTAAATGGTAGATGAGAGAGAAATTAGTTCATCTGACTTGTCTGCCTGCCTTGGCAGTCTTTTCATGTACTCATTTTTGGTTGCCTGGGTTTCTTTTATGACTATCCCCAAAAGGTTCCTGCTTCTCAGTTAAATCCCTGGTTATTTTACTTTTGCCTCATGTATTTCTTCATCGTTTGGCATCTATCCAAAAGAGAACTTTACTCATAGATGAGGGAGAGAAAATTTTTTTAAAACAAGACATGTAAGCTCTCTAGGGCATTTTGTCTTCTTTATAAAAGAGAAGAGTTCTGCTTATTATTAGCCCAATCTATTTTTATAATTAACATTCATTTAGCCTATCTTCTCCTTCCTAATGGCTATTCCATTACTGTTTGTTAATTAGAAATCAAAAGAATACAAAACAACCTGAATAACTGTCACCATAATCAATTTTGCCATTAAAATAAGATTTATTAGTGTTTTTCTATATTCATACTCCTATTTTCACAAATACAGATCCTACTGGCAAATGAAAGCCACACATCTAGGCTGGTGTTGGAGAAGAACAAGAAACCAAAAATAATTTTTGGCTCAACAATTTTCAGGTTGGGATGCCAAAATGTAAAATACCTATTCTTCTAAGCATATTGACAGGAAAAAATAAGGCCTCTTATTCAGAGTCTACATTAACATAACCACCAAGTGAACTGAAAGACTTTGATTTAATTTGCTGCTTACTTGAGATATTTGTTCCAATTTAATAACCACAAAACTAAAACCATAAACACTTCCGCAATCCTTCCCACTGAGAGAAGCCCAAGGTTTGAATGGCCTCTGAATGGCTTGCAATCAGAACCAAAGGGTCAAGCATGAAAAAACAGCTTGGCTATCCCAAAAAGTATCCCTTTCCTGAAGTTTTGTGTGAGATGTGTCAGGAAAAATTGTGAAAGACTTTGAAACTGACACACACAAAAAATTACACCATGTCTTAACTAGTGTTACCCTCTGGCTAATTTGGCCTTTCACTGTCTTTGAACTACTTTACCACACCTCAAATTGTTGAAAACTGATAAGAATGCTAATGATGCTTTAGCCATACAAATGCAAATTAATTGTGTCCTGGGGAAAAGCAATTGATTATTGGCTTGTTGATAGACCCTTTTGTATCTATCTGTAAATTCAATTCCAAATTCCTTATTACTCATTTATGTTTGGTCCTTCAAATTCACCTTTGAACCAACTGTAACATCTTATTGGTGGCCTCTTTAATTAATGAGTTAAAATCTTTGAAATGTGCTCCTTTTATGCTTTACTAGTATCATGATTTCACCTTAAGAAAATCCTTTAACAGATGCAAATGATTTCATTTCTTCTCTTTAACATTCAGCAAAAGCAGAAATTGAGAAGGTATTACTGGATAAAGCCCTAGTCTCTAAATTGTGAGATATAGCTGTAAAAATTTTTGGTATTTATGAAAATTAGCTTTTTGTTTTGTTTTGTTGTTTTTTAAAGGTCTGATCTCATTTGACTATTGGCAAATGCCACGTGTGCTTGTATATATGTACATTCACACGCAAAACACACACACAACACACACATGCACTCAGGCAGAGTTAATTCATCACAGCTGCCAGTTCCCTCTTGAAAAGCGTACAAGGCTTCAATAAATGCAAAGACTTAATTACTTCTCACATCTGGAAAAACTTGAATATGAGAGTGGATTTATTGAAGAAGCTCATTGCTTGGCTGTCAACACCATATCAACAGCCAGAGAGAGCAGGCTTGATCAGTGTTGGCAATTCTTTAACCCTTCAGAGATAGATGTTCTACCAATTAATTCATAACATGTCCTGCTTACATGATTTATGAATTTTATGAAAACGCAGTAGATAATTTCCTAGTCATTTATGGAGAAAAGCTGTTTCTCTCATGTTTCCAGACGGGAAGAATCATATATTAAAATGTGGAAATAATGAGGAAGTTCTTATAGTCAAGGAAAAAGGGAAAGGCTTTGGAGTTGAAGAGCATATTGAAAACAGCCATTAGAACAATAACTTATGTAAACATATGTGAAACTCAACAAATTCAGCCCTTTTTGGAGAAAGTTTAACAATGTCTCTAAAATGCAAGTAGGGAGTTACATGAGCTCATAACAAGAAGATTTAGCAGAAACCAAGGAATGGGCAGATCTCCCTCTAGAGAGAATATTTAAGCTGGAATTAGGCAAAGAAACGGGGTGTAGGGAAGACATCCAAAGAACATTTGCAAAGACCCAGAGACAAGATTTGGAGGAACCAAGAGTTCAGTGTCACTGGAGCATACAGTGGGGAGAGATGAGGGCGGCAGGGAGAGCTCCCTGAAGTAAATGTATGGAAATCACTTTTCCTAACACAGTAAGCCTAAGCGGGTTTGAACCATGAACCTTTACGAACAACACAGTTCCTGGTCAATTAACTGCAAAAACATCTTTACACCTACTCTGTTCCCTTCATTTGCCTTGAATTTAATTTTTACCCCTTCATTTTATCATTAGCCAATTGAAATACCCCTCTTACCTGGACTTTATGAAAACTCACAGTGAAGAAATTATTCCCAATTTTATCAGTCTCATGAAGAAAAATATTCAAGGGAAATATATTTGTATTATATACCCCCCCAAATAAATGGAAATTATGTTAAATGTGTTTATGATATAAACTTCACACTTCTACGATGTTACAATTACAGTTTACTTATTAAAACGCCACCTATTGGGCTTCTCTGGTGGCGCAGTGGTTGAGAGTCCGCCTGCCGATGCAGGGGACTACGGGTTCGGGCCCCGGTCCGGGAAGATTCCACATGCCGTGGAGCGGCTGGGCCCATGAGCCATGGCCGCTGAGCCTGCGCGTCCGGAGCCTGTGCTCTGCAACGGGAGAGGCCACAACAGTGAGAGGCCCGCGTACCGCAAAACAAAAACAAAAACGCACCTATTTTTTTCTACTTTTTACTCAATAAGCATTATCGATATTTCTACTTGAACCTTAAGCATCCAATTACTAAATTCGCTAAGTATTTCTATCTTGAAGTCATGATTTCAATATCAGTTAAGCCAAGGAAAACAACACAACTGACCTTCGCAAGTTTGGAACTTTTGAAGCACTAATTCCTGAGTTTTGTTCCAATTGTTTCCATGGAGTTTCTTCATGTGTAACTCAAAATATAAGATACTATCAAAATAAGACCATTATTAAAGTAAATGTATCGTTAAAACAGCTAAAAATTTAGTGATGTTTTAAAATAATTGGTACCCTTTGAAGAGTGAGAACTAGTTTAACATATATTGGTGGTAATTTCTCTCTGAGGACTTTATCTTCTTTATGATTTAATGTGTGTGTGTGTCTAACTTCATTCATTCATTTCACAAATATTTCTTGTGTGCATTCTATGGGCTAGGCACTATTTTAATTTTAATCTCTTCAGATAATCAATGAATAACACCAACAAAAATCTCTACCCTCTCCTATTTCAATCACATATTCATTCATTAAATATTTATTGAGCATCTACTTTATATCATGTATTGTACTAGGCTTTGCATCTCCGGTATATTTCAGATACTAAATATACATGTGATAGTCAATGTTCACTAGTATAGTCAGTTAAAAATACATATTTTTTATACTATGATAAATTTGTTGGACTTATAAAACCTGCATTTTCTAACAACATTGTAAATCAGCTATACTTCAATTTTAAAAATTGAAAATAAATAAAAAACCAAAGCTGCAATTTTCAAAAATGTAGCAGCATGTTTTTAAAAGTTTTTATCACTGTTCAAATAATTTTGTAGATATCAATTTTCTGTTCTTTTGTACACTAGTTATATCTACAGGTGGTTTTCTCCATCCATCTTTTTTTCTTAAGTTGTATGTGCAAAGTTTTTCTTCATAACCCCAATATGCTTGGCCTATTTTTGATTTTCTCATAAAGTGACATCTCCCAGGCAAAGTCTATCTATGTTGTTTTAACTATTTCCAAAATCATTCTCTGGAGCAGCTCTGTCCAATAGAATTGTAATGTGAGCCACATATGTAATTTTAAATATTTGAGTTGCCACATTAAAAAAAGAAACAGATTAAATTGATTTTAATGATATGTTTTATATAACTCAATATATCCAGAATATTATCTTTCAACATATGTGATATTTTATCCTTTTTTTATACTAGGCCTTTGAAATCCCGTGTGTTTTAATTTTACACTTACAGCACATCTCAATTCAGGTGAGCCATATTGGATTGCGGCTCCATAGTGGACAGTGCAGCTCTATGGTAATGCTGTGAGACTGGAAATCATTAGCTATTTCTTCATTTTTGATCACATATAATTTAAATATGAAAAAATACATTTAAAATTAAATTTCTTGAGATGAGAATTTCAGAATCCTAATAATCAAGCAATAAAAACTGTAATCTATTTTAGTTTCCAAAACTATCTAAATCAGAGTCCTTTGTATGGGGATGTATTTTATTAAAGGGTTTAAATTGTTATTATAAATAATGAATTAACTCTTTAAATTATGTTTTAATTAACTTCACCAAAGGTGTATTTTCAAAATGCTATCTTGTTTCATTAATGAGAATGACATATTTAAAGTCCCAGCAGTTTTCAGGATAAATATTCACTCATTAATTATCTATCTAACAAATAGATAATTATATGAGTGAATAATAAATATTCACTCTTTTTCTCTCTAAATAACAAAAGCCCAAATAGTGAAATATCCTCCATCAATACTCCCATTTTTTTGAAACTCACACTTTTGACTCACATTGTGCAATTTAAAACACACCAGCAATTTCTTCATCAATATGGCCAGGTTAAGTCCTTTTTAAACCATGTTGAAAAGCAATGTCACAATGAAGTATGAGATTTTAATAAAGAAACTGATGGACCACTTAAAGAACCTAAGTGTTTTACTGAAATGAGACTTTTCTATTAAAAACTTGAAATCTTCAAATACTCAACAGAAAAGATCTTGAGGAATTAAGGGAAATGCAGCATGTCTTATTTTCGGTTCCACAGAGGACCCAGCTTCTTTCCTTGATGGAGCCAGCAAAATGGCTATTTTTAAACTGCTGGGATCTTTAATAATATCCAATTGCCATGAAGTGTTTGAATAAAAAATACTGTTACATAAAATGATATCCAAAGCCTTCAATTTCATTTGTGTTATCCCTCATACAAACTCTGCTGAAAATTTTGGAGAAAGATAACTCCATATAAAAATGGAGGGCAAGGCTTCCCTGGTGGCGCAGTGGTTGAGAGTCTGCCTGCCGATGCAGGGGACACGGGTTCGTGTCCCCGTCTGGGAAGATCCCACATGCCGCGGAGCGGCTGGGCCCGTGAGCCATGGCCGCTGAGCCTGCGCGTCCGGAGCCTGTGCTCCGCAACGGGAGAGGCCACAACAGCGAGAGGCCCGCGTACCGCAAAAAAAAAAAAAAAAAAAAATGGAGGGCGTCAGTCAAGAACTCTTAGAAGCCCCCTCTTCTGGCCCCTACCAGGTACTCTGAGAGGGCATGAAAGGGTAATTGCCACATGCCAAGCACTTGCCTTGGGCTTTACATACAAAATCCTACTTAATCCTCCCAACACCCATTTCACAGATGAGACGCAGAGTGAACTCGCCCAAGTTCTCACAGTAGGAGATTCAAACCCAGGTCCGTATTACTTCAGTGCGTGTAAAACCCACTAGACCATAGAGCAATAACTGAACGCTGACTCACTGACTGACTTCTGGTAGCAATATTATTATTTTCTATTATCTTTTTTGATTTCCAACTTCAAAGGAATTGTCGTTACTGATGGTTCTTGAAAGGAAGAGTACTTGAGGTATAGACACAATTTGGTTCCTGGGATGGGCAAAAGCAAGACTCCCCCAGAGTTAGAATCAAAGGCAAAAGCAGGTGACAGTGAAAGCATGATGAGCATCCTTGACCTGACACAACCTAATCTGAGAAGCTTTCCTGCTGTTCATTCATTGATGGTACATTTATAAGCAGTAGTGAGCCAGCAAATATTTAACAACCATCTTTCCCAGGGAAAGAAAGGAAGAAAGGAAGGAAGGGTGGGAGGGAGAGAGGGAGGGTGGAGGGTGGAGCACAATTGGCTGGGATGAGCTGTTAGGAGCTGGCACCTCGCATGAAGCACTGTGAGTAACAACAACAAAAGCCTATATCTCCTAGTAAATGGACCAAGTGTCACCAGGCAACCTAAGAAACTAATCTTCCAAAATTTTAAATACTCATTTCAAGATATACCATTATGCCATAGTGCTATTCTGTTCCTTACTTGCATGTTGAAATCATTCTAAATAATAAGATTTCAAATTTATTTAAGCAGTGCTTTTTCTCTTCTGATCATCATATACTGAGGTCATAAAGTCTGTGTTTGTGGTCCTCTTAATGATAATTCAGATGCATATAAGACATTGCACACGCAAATGAAGGAAGTGGAATGGAAAATAATTTAAGAGGCAGATTTCATTGTAACTAAATAGAGCCTGCTCTTTCTACATAGCTGCCTTGACACCCAAAAAGATCTGGTGTGTTTTCTTTTGTTGTTGCTGTTTTTTTTTTGTGGTACGCCGGCCTCTCACTGTTGTGGCCTCTCTCGTTGCGGAGCACAGGCTCCGAACCCTCAGGCTCAGCGGCCATGGCTCACGGGCCCAGCCGCTCCGCGGCATGTGGGATCTTCCCGGACCGGGGCACGAACCCGTGTCCCCGCATCGGCAGGCGGACTCTCAACCACTGCGCCACCAGGGAAGCCCTGGTGTGTTTTCTTTTAATGGGATTCAATACATAACAGTTCAGAATATGGTTAAGCATTCATTGAAAATGGTGTGATAGCAATGACTTTTATGGTAAGGTTTCTCTGATTGACACAAAACTGATGAAGATAACTTACCAAAAAAAACTGAAGAATTCTCTAGATTTAGACTAGAATACTAGGAAAAATTCACCGCCAAATTTAAGAGCAATTATAATTGTATAAAAGAAATACTGGCCTCATATGCGTTCCTGAGATGAAAATGAGAATTTCATTTAACAAAATGGATAATTTTTTAAATGAATGTTCTCTAGCCATTTCTTGTAAATCTACATTTTTAAAGCATCAAGTAGCTACTATTAAGGTTTTCTATTATAAACTGTCCAAAAAAGTGAAGTTTCCCAGTCTGAGGGTCTTTTTTTCCCCACTCTGAGGGTCTTTTTTATGTCAAAATTTTACTTAGGTATAAAGTTTGCTGATTTTTTCAAGATTTTTAATTAAGCTTTGATACTACACCACTATCATCATAGTCCTATGAAATATTTTTTTCTTACAGAAATATCACTATGTGTGCATTTGATCAAGGCTGTACTTGGTTTCTTATTTTAGGATTTAAAATCATTAGATATGTTATTTCCTTTGACAGTTCTTTGTGGTATTTACATTACTCTCTCGTACAAAACAGCCATGAGTAAGGAAATCTCAGATTTTCATTTAATCAGATTAAATAGCTAAATTGTATAATCCTATTTTAAAATATTCATCTGTATGGGTTTTTAAAAACTTATCATAATAGCTTTAGATTTTCTAAATAAACCTTACAAGATTCCTTTTAGAGACCACCTGTGGCCAACTCAAAATACAAACATTTCTATAAGGGGTAAATTATCTTTATTATAAAATCTAATCTTCTGGGATTGAGTTGCAGAAGACTTTGTTGTAAAGAAGACTGTGCTTTAACTAGTTCTTTATTTGTCTTTTTATTATATCTTAAGTTCACAGTATTTTATTAATTCTTTTTTTTTTTACTTTGCCAAACACAGCACTATCTTTGTTTAAATATTCAAAGGTTCGAATGTTTATAAGGACTAAATAGTTTTCAAAATATCATCAAGAATGTATCTTTTAAAGTATATTACAGGCTTTTATGTTTGTATCTCAGAAACAGGACTAGTGGTTGTATTTGGGCCATGATTTGACGAAGATCATAACTGACTCATGAAATATGTTATAATGGAGCTTCTGCTCAAGTTCTTTATGTTATACTAAAAAAACAGAACACATGCACGAGATCATATTCCACACCGAATTGATAGCAGAACTTTGCTTTTTAGCCTGGCAAAAACACTACGACTGACCAGGCAAGAATGACTACGGACGGAAGAGATACGAAGCCCCCTAGCTCCTCACTGAATGAACTGTAGTCACAGAACCATCACTTGGAAAGGGTGAGCTCTGGAAGCACCACTCTGGTGTGCAGAGAGGAGAAAGTGCCTCAGGAGGAGGAGTCCCAAGATCTGGGTTCAAAACCCCACTCTGCTACTGACCTGCTGTGTGGTGGCTGGTGGGTCACCTGAGGTCTTTGGTCCTTTATTTTCTCGAATGTAAAAAATTAGGCCAGCCTTTCCAGTTCTTAGATTGTATGATTACCTGATTACCAAGTTTATCTTATCTACTAATCACCATGGTACAAAGCATTCAAAGATGAAAACATTATCATCAACAAATTCTTTGATCAAATCACTTTTTTTTTTTTTTTGGTCAAAGAGTAATAGAAGTCAACTATGTTGAATAGTAGACACTGGGGTAAGTCCTTTACATATCTTATCTCCTGGCATCCTCATCAACCCTCTAGAAAGTAAATACTATCTGGACCCCCAAACTGAAGATCAAAAGGGTACAGCACTTGCTCAAAACTAACAGCAACAGGACTAGAACCAAGATCTTCTATATATTTTATGTATTGCCTCGCCATTTATAACCACCCTGTGCATTCAACACTGTGATGTCATACAGCTGGAATCTACTTCTAAAAACACCCTTTGTATTTTGACTACAGGTCAGAACCTAACCAGGTATGATTGAGTGGTTGATAAAGTACAGGATGTTTATAAAGCCCATTTCCATACACATCAAAATGTTTTTAACTACTAAAAAGACTTAGCCTTTAAACAACTACAAGAACATTTTCATAGTCTAGTCTAAAAACAGAGTATTTAATTCAAGGTACTTACATATAAGAAAATATAAGTGGATTCCATATGCACATAAAACGGTGATGTAGTCCCAAGGCATGGGAAATCATCAGTGATGTAGCTACGCTGAGTATATACATGGCCATGTGTTCCAAAATCGATATAACCATAATCAGTGGGAAATTAAATTCTGATAGAGCCAAGAGTATGGCTTTGAAAAGCTTTTAAGCATTTATCTCTCCAATGATCTCTTGAGGAGCTCAAGCTTGCTTTTCAAGCAATGACACTGTCCAAAGCTCTAAAAAGCAGATACTTATCATAGCACTCAGTCTGTTGCAAGAATTTCTTGGCAGTTTGACTCAATATAAGAAAATAAAGTTTTCATGTCATCACAAATGTGGAAAGAAGTTATCTTAAGCACTATCTTTCCTTAACCCTCAATTTAATTAACATACTCTCTCAAGGTTATAATAATAACTTTTATTATTCTTCACACTAATAATATTTTAGTTGTCCTGCAAATATGAACGTAAATGTGAAAAAAATAAAAATAACTTTTTTAAAATGACACTAGATGACCAACACAAAATAGAGGACCAACTTTATTTATATTAGTTCTGTTTTATATTTTCAGTTGTATTACCATCTCCCAAAGGAATACTTTGGAGACAATGGCACTGATATGTTTGAAATACAAATGTATATTGTTCATATTCATACATTACTTTCAAATAATTCAGTATTTGATTCAAAATATCAATGTTTGAACTATTATGTATAAATCACTATGTTAGGCATTATAAGAAATATAAAACAATAAAATCTAGCCCTTTATACTCAAGAAGCTTTTAATCCATGAGTAGAGATGAAACAATCAGAAAATACACTGAAGTCATCAGGGAATTACAGAGTGCTGTGACAGCTCGGAGAACGAAGGAAATCACAAATATCAGGGAGACTCTAAAGTTTCATGAACATTGCCTTGGATCTGCACATTATGAAGGTAAGTCAGTTTTTCGTAAGTGAGAAAAGGAAGGCTGGAAGACAAAGCATGAGAAAAGATAACAGAATGACCACACTATGGCCCCCATGAGAAATGAGTTCAGTGTGCATGGGGAAGGTCTAGGAGTAAGGAATACATGAAGGGCAAAATGAAGACAGCTTCAAATGCCAAGCCAACAATTTTAAATATAATTCAATCAGAAATGCTGCCTCACAAAGTTTTAAGCAGAGGAGTGACATATAAGTCAAATATAGAAAGATTACTCTAGTTGCAGTGCAGGTGAAATATGCTGAAATGGAAGGAAGAAGGATATCAGAAGACTTCTGCAAAATAGTCCAGGTAAGAAATAAAAACCTATACCCAGGATTATGAAAGCTGATAAAGGTAAAGTGTTGGGAGACACTAAAAATGTAGGCTGGGCAGCAGACAAGAAACAAAAATGAGAGGAGAGAGATCATTCTAGGGTATTTTGAGTTGTCGGGATAGAGAGGGAAATAGGCTCAGGCACAAGCATGTTGAATCTAAGATGGAATTGTTCAAGTGGAGTAACAGCTATCAGTTAGATATGCATAGCTGTCAGATTAGGGCACTGATTCAGCTCAGGAAAAGAGGTAAGAGTTCAGAGAAGCAAATCGCGGAGAAAAAGAGAACAATTTTCAAAGGTATCTTCTAAAAGAAAAGCAATTCACCCTCATGAACACTGATGATTGTTCATGTTGTACATAGGAAAAGGTACACTCCTGAAACAAGGTGTTCCAAGAGAAAAAGAAAAATTCTCTCTATGCTGTTTTCTTAACAGTTCTCAAAACCTACTTTGTTTTAATGGAATGCTTCATTTGAAATATTTATTGAGACACAATTACATGAATAAGGAACTTGGAATACAAAAAAAAAAATTAACTGCCCTGAGGGGCTTTTAAAATCTTTTACATATTTTTGTCTGATTATAAAAATGATAAATGTTCATAGTGTACTGGAAGTAGCAAAAAGCATGAAAGCCAAGTGTTTGAAATATTGTATCAGGAATTGTTGAATTGTATCAAATACTTTTCCAGCATCAGATCACTTTTCTTATTTGATATTTTGATCGGTATGGACAGCATATTGGTTTTATTACATTATTAATAGGTGCCCTAATATTGAACCATCCTTGCATTCTCAGATTAAATACTACTTTTTATAGATTATTCTTTGAATAAATACAATTTTATAGCATTTGTTTATATAATAGTATGTAGATGAAAATGCACAAATATGTTCATGACTAGAGCCATTTATGTTGATGAACTGGAGTTTTCTTCTGAGGCTGTCACCTTTTTGTGTGCTCTCTGCCAATTTATGTACTTTTGAAATGGTTGTTCCCTAAACAATAGGACAGACTCATCAATAAGCTGTAGCAGACACATCGATAAATTTGCCTGTGTGAACCATTCTCAGGTCCCAGGCTCTTATGAGACTATGACTCACACGACCTGACTATTCAGCGATAGCTCATTAGACCCAGAGCAAACACCTCACTCGAGGAGAAGTACATTGGCCATTCAGTGAGCAATAAGAAAGTGTTTATGTGTTTGAACCAAGAGACATTTAGCTGTAGATAATCAGACAGTGGTGAGTGCTAGAGCTATAAGACCAGGTGGGTGGCTATTTTTCAACCATATGCCAATAAGCAGGCTAAGAAATCCTGTATTCAGAGAAAAACAGAGACAAAGAACCGTATGTATGCTAAAACACATGATGAAAGAGGTTTGTTTTCTAAGAACTTCACAGTTCCCATGAAATTCAGCCTTACTTGTTAGAACTGCTTTCTATGAGATTACACTAGATCCTTCCTATAAATCCTTTTTTTCTTTAGCCATTTCTTAGAATTAAACATCCCTAAGACAAGAACAGGGACAGGAGCTTTTCATAATTAGTTCACAATATTTTTCAATGTTTTCTTTAGTTATTGCTTTGCTCAGCTATTCTAATTCCCTTAACATCAATTTCAGTAATCTACATAATTCTTTTAAAAATCTATTTTATTTGTATGTTCCAGACTTATTAATATAATGGCCTATTATGAGTAGTTAATTTATTGACAAGCTAATCAGACTCTGAACTAGAGGCAACAACACATCTAAACAGATGTTCAAAACTTAAAAGAAATGTATGAGAGTAAAAATAATGGAAATGATCTTAAATTATCAGGACAACTTTAATAACCAATTAGATATACATTGACTATACTATACTAGCTCTCAAGATTTATTTTTTATATATTAGTAAAAGTTCTTTATAATACAGAGCTGGGATCTATGAATGAAATATGAATGAAAATAAACAAACCTATCATTATAATAATATTTCACCAACAAATACCTTTTAGACATTTAGCTATATAAGACACTAGGCTTTGAAAATTTTAAGGTTGATGTTTTAAATTAGACCTGCAAGCTAACAGGACATATTTAGAACTAGAGAGTAAATGAACATTCTATTAAAAACATAATTGTTAAAACTCATTTCCAAATGTTATCGTAACCTTATCACTTAGTTATACAGCATAATAAGACATAAAAGATTATTTTTAAATTATAATCCTTATTAACTAGGTCATCCCTAATTTCAGAAATAACTAGCTTTTTATTTCCTAGGAAAGAAGTGAAACACAATGAATCATAAGATGATTAACCAGTCATCTAGTTTGACTAGATGTTTGATGAGTACAGATTGCTAAATGTCAGAATTCGAGAACTACAGGCCAGAATTGTTCTTTATGGAGTTCCCAACTTTTTTTGGAACAAATACAAAAGAAGGGAGGGTGGAAATAGCAGCAAATTATCAAATTTAAAATATTTAATGTAGGAATATCTATGGTCTTATTATGAAATCTTTCTTAGGCAACTCCGAAGAAAACAATTTAATTTTCAAATACTCCCCTGATTAAAAGCCTCTAACTTTATTTAGGGATAAAATGTGTCCCCAGCTGAAGCTCTTCAAGGCAAATAGACTGTTTTATACTCTACCACTAGAGTGACAGACCAGTGATATTTGAAACAGGATATACACATCCTGCACTGCATTGACATGTAGGGAAAATCACTGGAATGTCTATCCACAAATTTTTTTTACTCTGAAAATTTAAGATAGAAAACTTTAATAACTGATGGATCTACAGTAGCACATGTATGTAATTTATTAAGTAAATATAAAATATACTAGGAAATGAGCTCAGACTTTTATTTACTGATAGGGACTACACGGTAAAAAAGAAGAGTTCAGTGCAATAAATCATAAACCTCTTGATGACAGAAACTACCCTGGGTTAGCCTGATAGTCCATGTGTACCTAGAACAGAGTTTATGAGAGTATTAACTTTTTACAAAGTTAAAAAGCAGGCTGTGAATCCAGAATCTACCATTTTGTTCTCTCCTAGCACACAGACATACAAAATTGCACTTAAAATGCTGCCAGCAAATCACTGTCTTCTGTAATAGTCACTAATACTGTATTTTCACACTGGCCTGATACACTGAATTCATTTCTCTCTTCAAAACGTCTTTGCCATTTTTCATCTTTCTTGATGTGTCTATTGATGTCACAACTGAATGTACACTGCTGAGCTAGGATGCAATTTGAGGCAGGTTTAGAAAACGTCTATTTTATTTACTTTTGACTGCACATTATTCACTCTTCAGCCACGCATCACTATGTACCTCATCTTTTTTTTTTTTTTTTTTTTTTTTGCGGTACGCGGGCCTCTCACTGTTGCGTCCTCTCCCGTTGCGGAGAATAGGCTCCGGACGCGCAGGCCCAGTGGCCATGCCTCACAGGCCCAGCTGCTCCGCGGCACGTGGGATCTTCCCGGACCGGGGCACGAACCTTTGTCCCCTGCATCGTCAGGCGGACTCTCAACCACTGCGCCACCAGGGAAGCCCTGTACCTCATCTTTAACTCGAAATTTGGGACAATTTGGATCTGGAAAAAAATAAAGGTAGTTACGCAAATCTTAAATAAACAAACTTGCAGGGAGGCTGTTCAGTCAACATAGGAAAGTAAACTCCCTCTGAACATCATGTAAATCGTTGAGCAGCAACCATGTCTATAAAATCAATGTGCTTTTCTGTGTCACACTGGCCTCCACCAAAATCATTCTACTTAATTTTCAAGATACATCTTTGTGTACCTGCCAAGATCTTATGAATAACATCCGAAGGAAAAAAAATGAGAAAAAATATTTTTAACTCCCTCTTCTTACAATCTGATATAAGCAATTTAATTGTGTTAGAAGAAAGGTGATATTATAATCAAAATTTAATATGACCATTGAGGAAACAAGAATGAACATTTCCATTAAAATATTACTAAAATAGGGCTTCCCTGGTGGCGTAGTGGTTGAGAGTCTGCCTGCCAATGCAGGGGATACGGGTTCAAGCCCTGGTCTGGGAAGATCCCACATGCCGCGGAGCAACTGAGCCCGTGAGCCACAACTACTGAGCCTGCGCATCTGGAGCCTGTGCTCCGCAACAAGAGAAGGCAGCGACAGTGAGAGGCCCGTGCACCACGATGAAGAGTGGCCCCGGCTTGCCACAACTAGAGAAAGCCCTCGTGCAGAAACGAAGACCCAACACAGCCAAAAATAAATAAATTTATAAAGGAAAGAAAACCAGACCTATTCCAGAAGCTCACAAATGTTCAGCTTTAAAAAAAAAAAAAAAATTACTAAAATAATAGGGTCCAAAATGGTATACATGGGATTCAGTGGGCATAGCGGTTAAAACATAGGAGCTGGAGGAAACACATGAGTTAGGATACAAGCTCCATTATTTACCAGCTCCATTAGATTGGGCAAGTTATTTAACCTCTCAGAGCCAAGCATTACTCATAAGAAATATTGAAATAATAAAGGCTGCATCCCTAGATAGGTTTTGTGATAATTAAGTAAGAGAATGTACTTAGAGCACTTTAATCAGTGCACTTAGGTACGTGCTTAATAAATGCTTAATGTTACTGTCATCCTCTCAAAATTGTTTCCACTTAACATGATCATAATAAACAAAAGATTCTGGCATTTAAAAAATTCCAGAAATTGACCAAAATATTAATATATTTCCGGGAATCAGTAGCAGGGTTCTTTTGTAAATGTTCTAAAATGAATATACTATAATTAAAATAAACTAAATCATGAATTATTTTAAATATTCCAAGCTAAGAAAATATTTTGTGATAAGAGAAGGCATCCGAACTGGTTCTAGGTCCTTGCTAGGAGACTAGTCACCCATATTTACTGAGAAAATCATACCTTTATGAGAAAATCATGCAATGTAGTAGTTGAAAACATGGGTTCCAGTCCCACTGCTGACTATCTGGTAATCATCTTGGTGATTCTGGATGAGTTTGTACAAACTCTGGAAGCCCTACTTCCCGTCTTTGCAAAATGGAATAGTAAAAGTAGCTCATTTGCGTGGTATCTCTAAAAATGCTTCTGTTTCAAACTTCACGTTTTTATAAACACAGGAATCATGTCATCATTACTTTTGTTTAAAAACTATTTTTCACACATATTATAAAGCTCCTGTTATTAAAACTGTATGCTCCTGGAGCATTAATACATAGAATGAGATAAGTCAGGCAGAGACAGACCCAAGTACATATGATAAAGGGCATTCCAACCAACGGGAAAAAGGAAGATGCCTTAGTAAATAATGTTAGAACAACATGGGAAAATATTTAATTGGATCCACTCCTCATACCTCACACCAAGATAAATTCCAAATGAAATCTAATTGTACAAAATGAAACCATGGAAGAAAATAGCTGGGGCTTACTTTAGAACCTGGAAGTGGGAAACCACGCCCATCTCAAAATCCAGATCCAATGGGGAAATGAATGACCACATAAAGGTAAATATAACTACAAAAAAATAAGTAATAACTCAAATTTACATGTAAAAGTAAAACACTGTAAGCAAAATAAAGAT
The DNA here is from genome assembly GCF_059928025.1 of Delphinapterus leucas. Taxonomy (NCBI): domain Eukaryota; kingdom Metazoa; phylum Chordata; class Mammalia; order Artiodactyla; family Monodontidae; genus Delphinapterus; species Delphinapterus leucas. The sequence continues at coordinate 14,277,161 of NC_143130.1, read as the reverse complement.
AGTAAGGAAAAGAACTGCAATATATCATGAAGGAATAATAGCCCTAGTTTATAAGGAACTTCTGAAAACTGAGAAGGGAAAGATCAACAGCCCAATGTAGGCAAAAGATGTACATATAGTTCATAGAAAAAGAAATGCAAATGGTCCTCAGCATAAGAAAAGATGCTTAACTTCACTAATGATATGAGAAATACAAATTAAAACAACGTGAGATCCCATTTTTCACCTTTCCGATTAGCCAAAACTCCAAAAATTTACAAAAGTCCTCAGCATAAGAAAAGATGCTTAACTTCACTAATGATATGAGAAATAACAAATTAAAACAACATAAGATCCCATTTTTCACCTTTCAGATTAGCCAAAACTCCAAAAGCTTACAACATACTCTGTTGGTGAGACTGGGAAAATTGGCTCTCTTGTATATTACTGTTGGGAACACAAAACCTTTCAAACCCAATGGAGATGGATTTGGCAATTTCTACAAAAATACATATGACTCTTTGACCCATCAATTCCTCTTATAAAAATCAACCCCCAAAAGTACTAGTAAAAAATATGAGATAATGTATGTACAAGACTATTCATTACAAGACCAATAATAGCAAAGGACTGGAAATAACCCAAATGTCCATCAACAAGGGACTGGTTAAATAAACTACAGTACAGCACACAAGGGAGTGTCAGATACATAAGGCAGATCCCCATATACTGCTATGGACTGCTCTCCAGGATACATGAATAAAGAAAAAAGCAAAGTATAGAAGACTGTGTACTGAATGTTACAGTTTGGGTGAGAAAGGGAAGAACATATGCTATATAATAAACACAGCTACTTACATATCTGAGAAGAAATAAGGGAAAGATGAACCAAAATTAATCAGAAGAAAAACCAAAACAATTTTTATCAAGAAAGGGACAGACCAAAAAGGAAGAAATGGAGATAAAAGTGAGATCTCTCCCCACATACTTCATTTCATAGTTTTGATTTTGGAAAATCATGTAAACATGTTATATAACTGAAAAATATAAACAAAAAAAGACAAAAATAAAGCAACCTCCAAAATTTAAAATCAAACTGAAATAAGTGGACCTAAGTATATATCAAATTAACTAGCATAACCACACAGAAAACAATTCTTCCTAGTATTTTGACATGCTGCATTCAGTGTATTTGGTACCACTAAGGTTGTTATTTTGTCAATACTATATTTTCCTTTCTTAAAAACACGTGTTTATTAGCCCTGTCCACTGAAACTATTTAGAAGTAATGACAACCCAGTAAAAATGGGTAGTCAAAATATCAGAAAGACTATTTTCAATCTGTGTCACCAACAGTCTGAGATAGTCACCAAGAGAGTGAATTTATGCCTTTTTCTAATTAGGAAACAAACGTTGAGATTTTACCTAAACTGTTAAGAGAATCCAGAGTAGTGCTGGTACATGGCAAATTTTTCAGGTTTTCTTATTTCACATTAGAAAAATAAGAACAAATTCTTTCTCTCTCTCTCTCTCACACACACAGCTATACCTATATATCCACATCTAAACATACATACACATACTCTCCTATATTCCTATATATACACACAACCACATATATACATACATATATATGAACATATGTGTCTGTGTGTGAAGCTGGCAATAACCCTTACCACAATTTTATGTGAAAATGCACTTTTATGGAAGGAAAAATAGAGTAAGTATTGGTCCTAAGTAGGTTCCCCCCCATTTTTTTTTTAAATTCTTGGCTCCAAATCAAATGTCTGGACACTGTATGACAGAGCAAACCCCACAAACACAGAGAAGCACGAGGGTCAAGAGAAAAGAGAGTGAACCTGGAGAGCCGACAGCCAGGAATGGCATCTCCGCTCTGCATCAGCCAGGCTGTGACTCTGGACCAACAGCCCAACATCTGCATGCCTTGCTGACTCCTCTGTGACACAGGGACCCAAAGAAGGGCCCACCCACCTCACAGGGTTGCTTTGAGGCTCCAACTGCACCGAGTGCTTCAGAAACATTAAAAACATGAGAGGGATACAATTTATTCTATTTAACCAGTATATGTACAGTGATACACATCAATAATTCAGAGTGTCACTTTACATCCCTCCCTGCCCCCACCAAAAGGCAAAGTGATTCATTTAAGAGCGCTCGAGGCAGAAACGAACCTTGACGGGAAAATCTAGCCTATTCCTTCTAATCAGTAGGACTGCGTCAAAACCATTCTGGACAGATGGATATTTAGTTTGATTTTTAAAGACCTCCAGGGAAGGAGATTCTACAAACTGCCTTGACGGCTGATGTGCCAACGCATTGTAGGATAACTTATAAATATAAGGACAGTTGAGAAGGGTCTCCAGAATGCAGCCCAGAGTGTGTGTGCACTCACTGAGCACACACACAGCTAAGGAGGTTTCTGAAAATTGTAGCCATCCCTTTGATTGCTCTTCCTCTTCCTTTTAATTATAATTGGTCCTTCGAAAAGCAAGTAAATTAAGTGCAGGGGAAAAAAAGAGAAGACTTTGTGTTAATAAGAAAGGTTCTGAATAACATAAAATAAAATGATCATACCAAACACGCAGAAATAGAATACTTCATACAGAAATAAGGGTGGAGTGGAGGACAGCGTTTTCTCTCCTGGCACATGGTAGATGCTCAGTAAACATCTGTTAGGTGCATACATCTGAGAAGTATAATCTGCCTCTTATCCATATTAATGAGGAAGTGTCTTGATATGCTGTTTGGAAGTGACCACAACACAGCTGACTGAATGTCTGAAGAGTCAGTTAAATCTGTTGTTCCATCCTTCCACAGGGTTACTGGCTCTCAGAATCTGTTGTTTACCAACTCAGGTAGACTTCCAGACTTAGCTCCAGGCCACAAGAAGTCCTCGTAGCCAAAAACCCAGCAGGAATAACAGGAGGGACAAATGGAGGATCAAATCCAGCCTGCACTTCCTTCCCTGGTCCTCTTCTCATTCATCTGCCCAGAGGGGCACCTCTCCTAATTCTGCACAGAAGCACTTTGTACACTTTCAGAAAGCCTTGCTTTGCCCCACCTCTAGGTCTCCAAGATTTGAAGACTGCTCTTTCAGTAAAGAACAATCCTTAGAGACTGAAGAGCAAATCCAAAATCACTCCAAATCAGTGACTGTCAGCTAGGGCAATTTTGCCTGCAGGGGACATTTGGCAATGTCTATATTTTTTACTGTTCTGATTGGGGGATTCCTATTGGCATTTAATGGGTAGGGGCCAGGGATGCTGCTAAACCTCCTATGATGCACAGGATGGTGGAAAAAGGAATTATGTGGCTCAAAATGTCAACAGTGCCAATGTCAAGAAGCCCTGTGCTAGATTAGAGTCCTTTCTACGGTGCCTCCGAGGCCATGAAAGTTTTATCTATGACAGTTTACAGTGAGCAGTCTGCTTAGGCATCCACCGCTTAACTTACTGACCCAACAAATATTTGCTGAATGCCTATGGCTCTCTACCAGGCATGCAAACAAATAAAAGGCATTACCCTTCTTCAAGCTAGCTGGAAAAGAAAGTGCAAAACATACGGTATTTTGTTGGAAACAAACTAACGAACAAAAAACCCAGCAGGTATTCAAGTACATAACTGCACAGTGTTTTTGTCATTTCTGATGAGATAAGGGAGAATGTGGTCAGATAGGGCTTCCTGGAATAAGTCTAAAGTCCTCTTTTTTTTTTTTTTTAAGGAAGGTAATAGACATGAAATTGAGAGAAAGTGGGAGAGACAATTTAGTTTAGCATGTTCTCTGGAACACTGTAGAGTTTTCCCCATAGAAAGTGATTATAAATAGTAGTTCAGTTCCAGGTCAGCCCAGAAAAGCTTATTTAACCATAATCCAGCTGAGGTAATAAAACCAGAAGAGTCCTGGGGTGTAAGAGCCCTGAGCTTTGTGACTCAGAAGAAAGAAGGACAAAGAGATTATCTGTCCCCTCCCCACTTCCCTCTTTCTCCCTCCTCCCTTCCCCCACTCCCACCCCCACCAAATCTCCTAACGGTAAGAGAGTAATCCTAGAAATTTAACTAGTTCTCTTTTCTTAATTGAAAAGTAAAGAGCATAAAAATTCAAACTGTACCCAAAAACTTGCAAAAAAAACCCAAAAAATCCTCTCTCAGACCCAGGTCCCCAGGCTCCTTTCCCAGAGGCAGCCAAGTTACTGTTTCCTATATTTCCTCCGGAAATACTCTCTGCATATACTCATACAAACAAATAAACCATATATAACCTTGCAAATCTATATACAGAAATGGGAGCATACCATACAGTCTGTTTTGCACTTTCTTTTTAACCACAAATCTACCTTGTTTCTTTAATGGCTGCAGAATATTCCATCATGTAGATGTGTTGTTTGTATCAACATTAGGTTGGCTCCTGGGAACATTTTGGAAAAGCAAAAGTTTATCCTTCCCCTCTTACAGCCCAGGACCCCAAACCCCAAGGTTTCCCTGTTCTTAGTGAAGAGCTGCCCAACCCTTCACTTTCTCTCTGCTGACTGCTTCCGCTCTATCCCCTTTCCCAAAGCCTCCACACTCCCAAAGCACGTGCTTCTCTCCATCCAACACACTTATCTCCTTTCAGAGTGGCTGACCTCACTCACCAACCTTATTCTGAAGAAAGCAATCTGATTCATACTAATTATTATATGAATTACTGACAAGTCCTTAACCCTCACATTTATAAAAGGCCAACCCAATTACTGTAATTCCACGGAGAACAACAAAATTAAACAAAATTAAAAAAAAATAAAGCTAGAATAGAAGCTGTCAAGAATACACAACTTTGAGTTGGGGGTTACCATACTGACTGCTGACTTGTGTCAGAGAATCTAGGCAGAGAGAGTTTCCTCTAAATGATGATATTTTGGACAGTTTCTTTTTTCTCTGGCTAAACATCCAATCATTCTTCCAAAGTTCTAAGATTTTTTACAATACTCTTATTCAGTAGGTTGCCTGCAGGTATGATCATTCATAAACAAGTATTTGTAACATAGGGACCAACCATTCTGAGACCTGCCACCAGTAAACTGAGAGAGAGCAGAGAAGAACATTTTGTTTAACTAAACTCTCCATTATACTTCTTATGAAATCCCATAGGCCATATAAAAGTACCAGTATCTCTTCATCAGATGCACAGAAAACTGCTTGAGTAGCTACTGGCATCTTGTTGCTACATTATAGACAGAAATAACTGTTCCCTTTTCACCAGGGGCAGGAGGGATGCAGACTCATTTCTGAAATTATATCCGTTTTGGAGAGAGACCCAAAGTAGATGCTGAAGTAATACGGTAACATGTAACTCCAGACATTACTTATATTAATGGCATTCTTTTGCGATCCTTATGAAATCTGACTAATTTTTCGGAGAACTTAAAACGAACTTGTGATTTGATTATATGGAATTCTGCTTCTTTTACAGTCCCTTTTTTACTTTTTCTTTCTTTTTTTTTTTTCCTTAGTTTTCTATTGCAAGCTTTGGCTCATAAACAGTGAACCAAACGCTCTGCCTATACACCTATATGGAAACCATCCTCAGTTTGTCCCAAGGTTATTGAGTATTAGATATCACATTCTAGGGATTTCTATCCAGTTCTATTCCCCAGAGACATATTACTTAGGCTCCAAGAAAGAAATCTGTCCCTCATAAGCTGGAATAGCCAGGGAGAGATGTTCGCTGGATCCACATGAACCAAGTGGGAACATGGGTACAGCATGTGATCTTGCATTCACCAAGGGCTTGCAGCACTGCTGCTGACTGTGCATCCAGCTGGGGAGCTTTGCTGAGTAAGCTATGCTAACAGTATTCAGGAGGGAGGGAGAGAAGAATGCACATGTAGAGAGAAACATAACCTATGAACATTCCTGTCAACAGCACAAGCTCTCAGCTAAGACCTAAAAACCCAAAGATGATAGAGACAAAGGCCCCTCTCAGGAAACTGATGAGTGGGGAAAATAAATAAGTGAGCAATCACAAGTGAATGGGAGCAGAAAGAAAAGTTAGGGATGTTGAAGGTCTGAACTAGGCCGTGGCAGCAGGTAGAAAGAAGGGATGAGAGAGACCGGGAGGACGTGGAGAGTCACTTCACCGCGATTGATGGCGGCATCCTGGGGGCGATGCAAGAGAACCGGAGTTGAAGATGACACTAAAGGCAGGGAATGAAAAAGAGGAGGAATGGATAATGAGTTCAGTCTGAGACGCACTGACCTTCAGATGCCCATAGCAAATCGTGGTAGATCATAACCCTTTAAAATTTATATTAACTTGAAATTAGTCCTATGAAAAATAAATAAATGTTTTCTTCACGAGGATCCCTAATGAAAGCTTAACAATCACAAGACAAAAGGAGTGTATCATCAAGCATGGGATAATGGACTAAGTGCACACCAGCACCTGGTGATAGCAGATCCAGTGCACAGAGCAAACGGTGGTCATCATTAGTAGTAAATAAGAAACATGAAAGAGCCGACTGTTAGTCCTTGCGTTCAAGGCCAGGGAGAGGCCTCACTATAAACTGTGTATCCTCAATGAAATCAAAGCAAAGTCAGTAACAGTACATTAAAACCATACCCCGAGAACCATAATTTCAACTGCTTGAGTTAAAAACCAAATTCTGCCCTTTAAGTGTCCATGTAAATATCCTTTGCTAGTGTAAACACAGAATAACTCAAGAGAAAGAATGCACAAAATGACTTCCACGTGGTGCACGGTCCAGGGCACAGCCTGCAGGCAGCCAGAGAGCCAGGGTTCAGATCCCAGTTCTGCAGCCCTGAGACCTTAAGCAAGCAGCATCAACCTTCTGAGGTCACTGCTCCTTGTAGTGAGATATGGACTGCTCTTAGACAGGCGTGACCAAGCACACACCTAAAATATAAGCCTTTCTTACAGGCACAGCCCTAAAGCAGTGCCGCCCAACAGAAATACAATGTGAGCCATATTTTAATTTGAACTTTTCTAGTAGCTACTTCAAAAAAATGTTTGGAATCAACTGAAGTTGATTTAACAAGAGTTTACGTATCCAGATTATCATCGTTTCAACATGTAATCGATATAAAATTATCAACAAGATAATTTACTTATTTTTTTAGCTAAGTCTTTGAAATCAGGGTACAATTTGCACGCACAGCACATCGCAATCCAGACACAAAATTTTATTGGAGATCCCTGGTATCGCTGAAAAAGTAGATTCACATATCAACTTTGTCCCAAACATAGAAAAAGTTTTTCCAATAACTGAGTCGGGAATCAGTTTTTAAGTTGAAATGAAATAAAATTAAATGTTCAATTCGTTCGTCGCACCAACCACATTTCAAGCCCTCAACGGCCAGCCACGGCCACTGGCTACAATACGGGACAGCTCAGTGCTCAGGTGAAAGCAAAACTCTGAGAACCACCCTAAGGTTCTGGCCACGGCCTGGCTACGCCCTCACTTGTAGACACCCACATGAGAACTTGGACATACACAGGATATGTGACTGAGGTGAGACTGGAGTTGTGCAGAACCAATTCATAAGCACTGAGAAAAAGGGGATTTAGAGAAAGGCAAAGCCCAGAAACACAGATCCACAGAAAATGGAAGCAAACCCACTGCGACTACCTAGCCTTCCCACCACCAACCATAAACCCACCTGTAACTAAATGCATACTTTCTGCCTTCCCTTCTCATATAATGGAAGGAATATTCCTGGATCCTAGCAAAGCCAACCCTACACTTGTGCTTTGAATTCCATGCCCATCCTCCTCCTGCTGTTATCCTTCTCTCCCCTGCATCACCAGTTTCTCCTTCTCCAATGGATCAATTCCATCAATGTTCATTCAACTATGCTGTAGTAGTTCCCATAGGAAAAAAAAGAAACAACAACAACAAAAATGAGACATACAACAAAAATCTTTCCACCTTAAGTTTACCTCCACCTTCAGCCCATCCCAGCAACACTTCTTGAACAATTTACCTCTATTCACTATCTCCAGTTCATCACCTCCATTCCCCTGAACCCTTGCCAACATCAGCAACTCCCTTAAGGGTGCCAAATTTAATGAGCATTTCAACATCCTCCCTTTATTTGACCTCCTCAGCAGCATTTGACTTGTCCTTTTTAAAAACTGTGTCGGGCTTCCCCAGTGGCACAGTGGTTAAGAATCCGCCTGCCAATGCAGGGGACGTGGGTTCAAACCCTGGTCTGGGAAGAACCCACACGCCGCAAAGCAACTAAGCCCATGTGCCACAACTACTGAGCCTGCACCCTAGAGCCCGCGAGCCACAACTACTGAGCCTGCGCTCTAGAGCCCGTGAGCCACAACTACTGAGCCCACGTGCCACAACTACTGAAGGCCGTGCACCTAGAGCCCATGCTCCACAACAAGAGAAGCCACCACAACGAGAAGCCCACGCACTGCAACGAAGAGTAGCCCCCGCTCGCCGCAACTAGAGAAAGCCCACACGCAGCAACGAAGATCCAACACAGCCAAAAATAAATAAATAAAATAAATAAATTTATAAATAAATAAATAAAAACTGTGTCTTCTCCTGGCTTCTGTTTCGAATTTATCTAATTCTCTGTCATCTCACGAGACCCATCTTGTCTTGTTTGTCCTCTTCTACCAGACCCTAAAGGCTGGAGAGCTTGGGACTCGGTTCTGGCCCCTCTTCTCATCTCTACCCTTTTTTTCTAGGTGACCTCAGCAGTTTTCCAGGGTTTGAAATACCACATGTACCATATAAGGTCTGATGACTCTCTCCAATTTATACTTCCTTCCTGGCCTCTCCCCTGAGCTTCATGATATAGCGAGAAAAGCTTAATGGCTGCCCCCACATGGAAGCTCATATCCAACCGAACAGAATTTCTGTCTTCCACTTGTTCCTCATTTAAGTTAAATGGCCACACCATTCAATCATTTGTTAGAACCAAAATTCTGGGAGACGTCTTTGTATTCTCTGCTCCTTCATTCTCAACATCTGTTCTTCAGCATGAGGCTGAAGGAGCCCTACCTCCAAAGTAAAACTTGAAGTGGTCCTCTTTTCTTCATTTCCATTGCCACCAGATTAGTCCAAACCACCATTATCTTACCCATCCCCCATAATTATTCCCTGTGTTCATTCTTGGCCACATACAATCCATTTTTTCCACCTATCAGCCAAGGTTATCTTCTTGAAAACGTAAATCAAATTGGGTCACACCCCTACTTTAAAACTTTCAACGGCTTCCATTATAGTTACAGTAAAGTCCCCACTCTTTATTGTGGCCCTACCTAGTCTCTCTTCTTACATCCTATACCACTTCCCCCTTTGCTCTCTCCAGCCTTCTCTTCATGCCTACAACATACCAAACTCCTTCCTACTGCAAAATTTCTACACTATCTACTCCTTTGCCTTCAGCCTAAATAGATGGCCTCTCCTTAGAGGTGGACCAAGCAAATACTCACAAGGAAGACAAAATCCTCCTTGCAATCGTTCTGAGCCTCCATCAACGCAGAGAAGCATATGTGACCCAGGCTCCAAATGCTATACCATAGGGCTTGCCTAGAATGATTCAACTGGAAAACGTTCAAAGAGGCAATACTACATATCCATTAGAGATCTGGAACATTTTAACCCGCCATCTCTGCTACGTGAATAGTGATAGCTTTGCCTTCCACATATGAAACACAGAAACAAAAATCTGCACCTTCACCCCAGTTAATCATGGAAAATAAGTACTATTTAGGCTTTGAGAAAGGACAGTATAACTCTGAGCAAGTAATTCCTTTCAAATTCACACCTGAGTCGTTCATAATTCTCTCAACCCTCTCTTTCCCATAAGAAAAAAATTAATTCCCTGGCATTTCAGCTTAAAATCAGCTAAGCAAAATTTCACTGGGAAGATGTTGCTTAAGCATGACAAAGACACACCATAATTCTCAATCTCTTCCAAACAACTGGTAGATTTTAAATTCCTGGCCAATGGGATGCAAAAAAAGAAATCTTTCACACATCTTTAAACTACAAAACTGATATTTCAGAATCAACTCTGTTTATTCTTGTCCTTCCATGAACTGTTAACATCGGGAGCTGGACATTAACTAACAAATAAGTTTATAAATCAAGAAAAAAACTTTTTCAGTTGAACCTAATAACTAGACAATGCAGAATCAGAACTATAAAGAGATCAAAGAGAGATTTTCCTCCAGACTAACAAAGGTACAGGGTGGGGGTCAGTAGATCACCAAGCAGTGAGGATTGTCAACCCCTGTGCTTCACAGCAGTGTCCCGGAAATGTCCAGGCCTCCTCACGGAGGCTCCTTAGATTTCGCAGGGAGGCTGGACCCCAGATACCAGGTTTTCCAGCCTGAGAAAGATCCCAGAAGTCAGAATCTAATCTCCTGAGATGACACGGACAAGCATATCAACAGTGACCATGAAGGGCTGGAAATTGGAACCCTTCCCCTCTACTCAATCTCCCACCATTCTGTCATCCTTTACATTCTCACGTGCACCCTTAAAAAAGGCAAAAGAAGCCCTGTTCTAACCGAGCCAAGTATTTCTAGGGGTCAACTTCAAGCTAAAATAAAGAAATAAATAACAAAGAAATAGAATATTTCTTACAAAAATTATTTCATTACTAATAGCATGTTTTTTATACTGGCAATATATTAGAATAAATGCTCTTTGTGAAAACTGCTACATATTCTAAAATACATACTCTGTTTTCTAAAATATCACATTGCTAATTAAAGACTTGTAACTCACCTCTGTTAAATACTGTTAAATAAAACCATTTTATTTGTCAATATTAGCGCTTGTGCTATTTCTGTGCATGCCTTTTCTAGTCAAGAAAATTTTGTTAAAAGGACAAAAGTTGAAAACTGTAACCTCAGCAATCACTAACTTTGGGGACTTATCCCCTGGTACAAATGTTCATGCATATGCATATTTTTATCACATACTCAGACAGATGCCCTTGCATTGATTTGAATACTTGCATAAATATTAATGTGTACAAATGCCTGCATGCAGAAAACCCATTTAAGAAATATCCAATTGCATAGATTAGGAATATTAGATACTAACTGTATTAACACTTCATAAAATACACGCACAAGTTTGCATGACAGAAAAAAAAGGCACAATCCATTGGAAGAGGCCAGATTCTCTTAACATGTTTGCCATTTTGTAGGTGTCAACTGGGAATTTACACCAACTATTTGAAGCCTTTAGGTTACTTAAATAATTCACTATTTACATGCATCTCTCCTGGTTTGAAAACTAAACTTCCCTTTTACAGAATATTTATAAACTGTTAGCCATGACCCCAAAAGGACGTGTCAATTTTTCAAGTCACTAAATGGCCTCGGAGACTTTTTCAAAAAGAATATGACTCAAAAGTAATTTTCACAAAACATCACTCCCAAAACTTAGCTGTATACCATTACATTATACATCTGATTCATTCTTAGAGGTGGCAGGTAAATGTAAACTTTAAGAAGTACACACACACACACACACACACACACACACACACAAAAATACACTAAAGCCCCTGGTTTAGTCAATTCGGATACAGCACAACCGGCAGTTGGCTCTTCCTGTCCTCCACCCAGCTTCCGTTTTCCAATGCAGACAGGGCTAAACTTCTTATCTGAGGGAGATGGGTGATGAGGAAGTAACTTCCTTGTGGCCATTTGGGACTTCTCAGTTCAATATGTGGCCAGCGGGGTACGCTTTAAGTTTCACTTTATTTTTGTACTTTTGGACAGCACAGATTAACTTTAAAATATTTCTTCATTAACTCTGACCAAAAATCAAGTCTGCATTTTACACTTGGCCTTCTTGTATCCTCTTTATCGTATTATTGCAAGATCTCACTGCCCACTTTAGATTGGACATTAGTCTCACCTGTGACTGAGCCAGACCTAAGAGACAGGTCCACAGTCAAAACAAAGGACAGAGAAAGAGTTCTCAACCCAAAGTATTCCTTCTTCTCCCTGAAACCCAGATTCAGCTCTTATGAGAACAAGGCGCGCATCTTAGAGGCTAAAGGGACACACAAAGCATTTGGCACTTTTTCTGCCTCTCCTAGAAGGACAGACTTTTGATAAAAGGTTGTATGGCAGGAACTGACCATGGCCACTAATACCCATTTTTTGCCTTCCTCCTTGGCATACCACTACTCCGTATTTCCAGCCCCCAGCGGTCAAATGAGTTCACAGGACTGAATTCTGGCCTGTGAAACATAGATGGATGTGATGGACACAACTTCCAGACCAAGCCCCTAACACCTCTTATGACTCACCATGGTTCCTCTCTATGGCTGACTGCATGCCAGATGTAGCTCACCTCGTGGAGAATTCCAAGGTCCAGGCAATAGCAGAGACACTAGATAGAAGGGGCCTGGATCACTGAATGGCTCCATGGAGCAGAGCCCTTAAGCACCCCACCCCCACTACCACTGCATTGGCCTTGTATGCAAGAGAGGGATCAACTTTATTGTGCTCAGATCTGAGGATTGTTTACTTCAACAGCTAATCTATTCTGATTCATATAAGGTGTAACCACAGCACATACAACATCACTAACATTTCCTTAGTAGACAAATCTTTAAGACATTGCAACACATCTCTTCTAGGAGCCAAATGGGAGGAGAGGAGATCAAGGAGTGTGGCAGGACAGGTCAGGGCCTTGTGAAAGTCTGAGCGGAAATGAATCCGGAAAAAAACTTACACGCTGTGCATCAGTGAAGTAAAGGGCTACACAGTTCCACTTACTCATTGATTGGACGTTAACACATGCCAGGCACAATGTCTGGTGCTGAGGTTAAAAATATGACTGGCCACATGCCCTGAGCTCCAGGAACCACAGTCTAGCTGACTGCGGAGAAAGAAAATAAAATCAGCTCTTCGCCAAAGTGTGGCAAATGCTATAAAAGTCGCCCTGAGGAAGCAGCTACAATCCCCTCTCAGATGTGGATTTTGTGTAATACACAGCTTGGGTATCCGTAACAAAGGTCACAAAACAAATTCATCTCTGGATGAAAAATAACAGAAATTTTTGAATCTGCCAAGACTGTGCTAAATATGACAGACATCAACTGTGAGCATACCAGTAATTCTAATATTAACTAACGCTGCAGATGATCCTTGGCATCTCTTCATCAAAGTCGCTAAGCACCACACAGCAAGAACACACATAACGGAACTGCAGACGCCGCCCTCCCCTGCCCCCGCCCCCGCCAGGTGAGCAAGTCCACTGTAGCAACCTGCCTTAAAATACCCATATCACCTGGACATCGCACCATGGACACCGACGGACCTCCTCCTGCAGATCAAATACTGAATCTGGAATCTGTGCCTTCTGATGAAGCAGAAGCAGAATTTAAGCGTTAGTTTCAACCCTTTTAAGTTAAAATACAGAATTCCAGCAGAAACATGGGTTTTCCTCCATCCTCCATCCACCTCCTCCATCCTATTTAAAAGCTCGCACTTAAATAACCCTGATGTTTATCATAATGCTTGTGAGGAAGTAAAACACCATTAGGGATTTGTGTAAAAATCTTAGAGTTCTGAGCCTAAACTGGGAAACAATTCATTTGCGAACGTATGTGTTGTGCTGAGCTGCATTAATGAGATTTTTTTTTCTCCTTGAACACATGAGAATCATTAAATCAGTATGCATACTGTCATTGAAACGACCACCTTCTACACTTATCAATGAAAATTCTATAACAGACATTAGCTCCCAGGAATATTTTGCAACATTGTCTAATGAAGATGTTTTATACAAAACTATGAGTGACCATAACCAAAATAATCAAAATAATACTTCAAGGATATCCAAATAAAATAAACTGTTATAAACGGTAATAAATTTGAAGATTGGAAATACTGTTCCTATTTCCACAAAAACAAAATGAAGTGACTCTTTAAACATTTTCATGCCAAGATCTTTTCTCAATTTTCAGTTTATTTCACAATAACAACAAAACTATCTGTCACTGAGCACTATGCCAAGTGCTAATATTTAATTCTCATAATTATCCTACAAGTGAAAGTATTTTTTAAAATTAATTAATTTTATTTTTGGCTGCGTTGGGTCTTCGTTGCTGCATGCGGGCTTTCTCTAGTTGTGGCGAGCGGGGGCTACTCTTCGTTGCGGTGCGCGGGCTTCTCATTGCGGTGGCTTCTCTTGTGGCGGAGCACGGGCTCTAGGCGCGCGGGCTTCAGTAGTTGTGGCTCGCGGGCTCTAGAGCCCAGGCTCAGTAGTTGCGGCACAAGGGCTTAGTTGCTCCGCAGCATGTGGGATCTTCCCAGAAGAGGGATCCAATCCATGTCCCCTGCACTGGCAGGCGGATTCTTAACCACTATGCCACGGGGAAGTCCCAAGTTAAACTATTTTTTAATTTCCATTTTACAGATGTGGAAACTTAAGATACAGTGAAACAAATGAAGCAGAAACCCTTATGACTCTGTTTTCTAGAGAAATAGAGGTAATAAAAGAGGCTGTCATTTGAACCCCAGTCTTTTCTGCCTCTAAAAATCAGCTCTTAAGGCCCAAAGTGTTGCTGAGCACAGAAGCTAGGAAGCAGCACGTAGTGATGGTGAAACAGGTACAGGCAGCATCCAACCTCAGGTCGGCTTGTCTCTATGGTTCATGTCTTTCCTGTCCCGAGTCACATCGTTAACTGTGTCCATTCCCCACTTCACTTTACAGTTAGATCTGACCTAAAAGCAAGAATTAAGTGAGAGCTTAAATCTGATTGACAGCTTCTTCTCTAGTCTACAAACATTCCAAAAGCAGAAAGCCAGCTGCCTCTCCCTTGGCATGTTCCCACTGAATCCAAATAAATAATGCAGTGTTTTCTGTGTTTTAATTTTCTTCAGGATTACTGTTCATTATGGTTTAATTTCTGCCTGTTGTAATTATTGCCTATTCTGTCCTTCAAAATGACCTTGTCATCCAACATTGTTCAACAGACTTGAACATTCTCCCACCTTCTGAATAAGGTTAGGTCGCTTCTTTTTCAGGGCCATAAACATCAGCTCATCTCGAATATTCTTTTTAAAAGAACAAAACCATACAGAAGAAGAAAACTGGATCTTTCATAAATAACAGAGGGCTTTTTGCCTGGTATTAATCCCCATTTCAAAATATAACACTTTGGGATCCTCAGGAATAATTACCACCACTTGGCTTTCAATGTGTGATCTGGAGGGATTTCAGAGAGCATCTGGCAAGTACAGAGCAGCCCAGTGATGTACACCGGCATCTCCTCCTCTACACACGCATCTCCCTGACTCTCTCAAGCCAGACTACACTGCTTTCCCCGGGTTTCTATTACATTTTAATAAAATTATAAAAAGCCAAAAAGGAAAGCCAATCATCCCTCCATGTACCCATCTCCACAGACAGAGCCTGATTTCACATTGTTATTTAACAGTGCCTTTCTTGTGCATCACACAAAGGGCTTTTCCATCAGGCTTTCACTGATCCTCTCAGCTTAAGCATAAATATTATCATTCCCGTTTGAGATGTAAGAGAAAGAAGCATAATGATTGAGATATAAGGCTCTGCTGAAATAGGTCATTTTAAAAGTTGAAAGAGCCTTAAGACTTTATTCTATAATCCACATATCGTAGGAAGTTATTTCTTTTTTTTTTTATTATTTTTATTTATATATGTTTGGCTGCATTGGGTCTTCATTGCTGTGCCCGGGCTTTCTCTAGTTGCGGCGAGCAGGGGTTACTCTTTACTGCAGTGCACGGGCTTCTCATTGTGGTGGCCTCTCTTGTTGAGGAGCACAGGCCCTAGGCGCGTGGGCTTCAGTAGTTTCAGCACACGGCCTCAGTAGTTGTGGCTCAGTATTTGTGGTTCGCGGGCCCTAGAGCACAGGCTCAGTAGTTGTGGCGCATGGGGTTAGTTGCTCCGCGGCATGTGGGATCTTCCAGGACCAGGGCTCAAACCCATGTCCCCTGCATTGACAGGCGGATTCTTAACCACTGCATCACCAGGGAAGTCATGGAAGTTATTTCTTGCTTCTTACCCACTTATCTTGCTACAACTCAAAACTAACTTCCTTTGCTTTTAACTAGGATCAAGTCTTCAATTTCTTACACACATAAAAACTGTCATTCAAAACTATTCAACTGCAAGGATTTCATTCCTTTGCATTCTGACTTGAGGAGCCAATGGTAAATCATCTCAGACAGGTATCCTTATAAGCTGCCAGAAAAGATTATTTCCGGACAGTACCCTGAGGACAACAAGGACCCCAGGTCATCTCCTGGACCATCTATATGCACAACATAGTCATCTGTGCTGATTGATGTCTACGATCTCTGGCCTGTTGAATGAGCAAGAGGCAGTTACGTTTTCTGAGTTAAAGTTAGCTGCACTCTGGTTTGTCACCTAACTTTTAAAAACAAACAACAAAAGTTTAGGCTTAACCTTTATTAAAACATAGTTAAGTTTACCCCAATTGCCAACAGTTTAGAAATGGAGATTTTCCTCTCCATATTTGTATGGAACTAATGTAGCACCTGCATGCAATGCTAAAGGCATACGTACCTATATGGGTTTACACTCTCAGACCTGCCAACTGACATTGTGTCTGAGACTGGCCACACCCGGCTTGTATCACGGTTGGTGCGCGAACACACCTTTGCCCTATTTACATACCATACCGACACCTGTGCTCGACATTTGTCATTCAAGTCTAAATCCATGCAACAAAAGTGCTTAAGTGCTTTTATTTTTAATCGGCATAGCTTAAAAATACGGAGATACAAGAAGTCGTGATTTTGTTTTTGTTGTTCTGCAAAAGCAGAGCCCTACAAACATTAGTGTTACAATCACCACAGGACCAACAAGAGCCGGACGTAGGAGCTTCAAGATCCATGGTAAAAACTGCAGTGAAATACCACCCATACAAGGGCCAAGTTGACGACAGGACTAGATAAACCACTCCCAACATTTAGACAAACGATGACCCTAAAGTCTAGTGCCATTCCCTTACTAAAAAATACCTTTTAGTTACTCCCCCAATCTTCAGGATAAAATTAGTATTTGCAGTTCCTCACATGCAGTTTCATTCTTGACTCCTTGTATACTCAGTTCCCTATGTGGGAAGTTTTCACCACCCACCACTTGCCATCACCTCTTCCTCCCCTGTCTCTGTCCTTATTCATTCTTACAAACTCATTTCATGCCACCTTCTTCCGTAAGCCAACTGTGGCCATCACCACATCCCACCTAGGGCTGGGTTCCTGACTCTATGATACCCAAACCCCGAAACCTCATCTCTCTCCTAACAGGCTGTGCTGTGTGTTCTGGGCTGAGCGAGATCCATGCTTAGATCCTGTGTCCCCAGCTCCCAGCACAAAACCAAGCACAGAGCAGGCACCTTCAGAGGAAGGTAGAACAAGAAAGGTAAGTACATCCCGAAGTAGAATATGCATTAATCCTTAACCTCAAGTATCACATGAGTAAGTCCCACACTCACACTGTCTGGGGCAATGCAGTGCCTTCCTGCTTCCCAGCACATAAAGGAATGTTTGAATGGGAGATTCCACTCATCGGTGATAAAGCTCTGTTTCCGGTGGTAACAAATTTGAAACTTCTAAATTTGGTCCTAATATCACCATGTGGCCTCCAAAATGCCATTTAAGGATAAATGAACTGCTGCATCAACAAAAAGAAGTTCCTGGGAAGTCCCTGGCGGTCCAGTGGTTAGGACTTGGCACTTTCACTGTTGTGGCCCCAGTTCAATCCCCGGTAGGGGAACTAAGATCCTGAAAGCCGTGAGGCGCACCGAAAACAAAACAAAAAAAACCCAGAAGCTTACATCTTGGACATTTGCACTATGGCACAAGGGCTCCAGATATAACATATAAGCAACAATCCCGAAATTCTGGTGTAGAGGGAAAATTCTGCATTTTAAAGTCAGGAAAAAACCCTGGACTCAAACCTCCACTCTATTCTTCACTGGTTGTATGCATTTAGGAAATTTATTTATTTTCTCTGGGCTTGTTTCATCCATGACATGAGGAATGACAGCTATTTCTAGGAATTGTTGAGAAAAACAAATGAAATAACAAACGTGAAAGACTGTGCCCAGCACAGGGTGAGCCCTTCATGAACATTTGTCCCCAACCTCGTCCTCCATTCAGGGAGGAGGCGTCATCTAAGCATAAACAGTGGTGCACAGTGTCACAGTGACTGACATTCTCATGCTTGAGTCCTGAACAGCTGATTGAGGATAAACCTGCCGACCGTTGTGTGCTTTATGGTGCAAGAAGCCAATCAGGTTTTCTCCAAAACCTGTACATTGTTTCCATATATGGAAATTGTGTTTTCGTCTCATCTTTTCGTCATATGGATGTGAAAATCTGTGTTTTCAAGATGCAGTGGCCCTTGTGTTGCTGGTAGCTAGTCAGGGGGATGAGGTATAAACCTAAGAACGTCGGGGCCTTCAAATGTTTCCAAAACGCTCTATTCTGTAAGCTGGGTATTCTTTAAACTGTACATAAGTTTCCATAGACAGTTTTGTTTGTGTAATATATTTTACAATTTAAAAGGGGGGTGTAGTCTTAATACTGGGAGACTGAAATCAAGGTCACAGGCATGGAAATCCCGATGGCATTTACTATGGATAACTCACAAATATTTTGTGAAATGATGGATTTTTTTGAGCCTCTGATGATATTTTAGAGGATTTACAGTTTAATAATTAGGAGTCCTTTTTTAAATGCACCTCAAAAGTCTATTTCTGAATGACTGCAAATTTCAACAATGACCATCAATGTAATTCAAAGAGTCATGCATCCAAAGAGAAGGGCAAAACAGGCTAGAGGTCAAGAGACCTTGGTTCTAGCCCCAATTATATTCCTGACAGTGTGGCAGAGTTGCAAGTTAACCTGCAAAGTATTCAGTAAACACAGACTCAATGTCAGGTGGTACTTTGTCTAACACGCTCATCTGGGGTGACTGCAAAATATAGGCTATTTTATGAAGACAGGCTAAAAGCTGCCAAACTGATACTGCCCCCCTCTTCTCGTGCCTTCTCTCAGGACATTCTTTTTTCCTTTTGGTTGTGCCATGCGAGGCATGAGGGATCTTAGCTCCCCCACCAGGGATCGAACCCACGCCCCTGCAGTGGAGGCACAGAGTCTTAACCACTGGACCGCCAGGGAAGTCCCACTCAGGACATTTTTTACCCCCAGTTTTGGGTGCGCTTATGGTGGCAAATTAAAAAATAATTTAACTAATTATTTAATTTTAAAGATATTATTGTAATAATCGCAGTGATGATCTAAGGAGTAATCTGCAAAAGTAAACACAGCACTCACCAGTTTAAGAGCCTTCCAGTTGTGTCGTGCTTTGGCATTTACAAATCACAGTCACAGACATTTGTACTGAGAAATCACATACACACACACACACACACACACACAGAGGAGGTGTCAGGAGACAAATGGGTAAGAACGTAGGAAGCAGATGGAAGGACTGTCTCATAAACAGACTGAGCACAGGCTTCATAAACATGAGTGACGTGAGGCACCCCCAAAATAGCAAAGAGTTCGATGAAGTTATCCAGAAGCATGCAATCAGAAAATCTAACAAACTACTCATCATTTTCAGGGTATCTGTGTGTTCTGGGCTTTAGAGGTCTATTGTTGACTTCTTAATATATTTCGTTTAAGGGGAAGCACCATAATCTTTGTAGAATTTAGAACCCTCAAAGGTTATTTTAATATATTTCGTTTAAGGGGAAGCACCATAATCTTTGTAGAATTTAGAACCCTCAAAGGTTATTATAATCTAACCCTGGAAGCAGAAATAGTCATGGAATAGAAGAGGTTGGAAGCAACGCAAATAATTTTAGCCATCTGTCCTGCCTCGTGCTAAATATTTCACAATTTTTTGACCAATAACCTGAAGTCTGTGATCAGAAAGCAATGGGCTAGCCAGTTTACTCTAAATAACCCTGTGGTGTGGTTTATTTAATTATATAAGTGACACTAAATTATAAGTACAAAAACTGGCTTTCCTCCTTAAATAAATAAATAATGACCTACCCTTCACAGTACTTAGTAATTTAACATGCCAAATGCCTTATCGAGCGAAACATAAATGTGAAATAAAGTTACGAAAACATTTACAATAAACGCCCAGGGGTGGACTGGAGCAACTTTTGGAGGAAATGAGGGAAATAAATGGTTAACTGCCAGCATACGCATTCACGCTGGAGGACGCAGAAAGGTTCACAGCGGTTGTTAAATTCATTTAGAGAAACTCACTTTATTTTTCCAACAGAGCTCTCACCAGCTAATCTGTATTACAACCTCCAGGAGTCAATATTCTCAGCAGGATCGAGAATCGGGCCACACTGATTCAGCTATTTAATCTTGCAAGAGAACGATATTTGGCAGGAAAAGACCCCGCAGCACTGAGGGGACGTCCCAGAGGTTCGCTGTCAGCACAGACTGGGCCAAGAACACCGAAAGTGGAAACCAAATAGCACCAACCGATGTTTAGCAATTCATTTCAGTACCTCTCTACTCAAACACGTACGTACACTCTACATATGTGTGCTAACGGACACATCACACGTTCATATATGGCTCTTTCAGATCCATGTATTTTGGACCCAGTCATGAAAATTTTTTAACTCAGAACTATCGCTACAAAGGTTGGGAGTAGGGAGGAGATGAAGAAAAATGGCCATAGTTTTACTTTCAAAACCCTTCAACTTCTTAAGCACTGAAAACCAAGATAGAGAGAACATGTATTTGAACTTTTAAATGCATGCAAATATTTATATGTTGATCTTTTTAGCCATCCTGAAATTAATAAGCCAATCGATTACTCTTCTATAGATGAGCATTTTTTACATTTTATATATAATACTATGGTTTGATAAATTTTTAATGATAGCTTCCAGAAGCCCATACTGACAGGCAAACAGGGAATAGGGAAAACAAACACAGGACACAGGAAAACTGAAAAACAAAACTGATAGCACCTACTATACAAATGAACTGTATGAATCACTGTTCAAGAAAATGATTCAGTAAAATTCTCCAAAAACTATTTTAAAACAATGATGGCAAGGGTTCGATTTCTTTACCTCCCAAACCTGGTTATTTTATCCTTCTGATATTAACACAGTGTTTCCCTCTATCAAGCACTTATCACTGTGCTGCAATTATCTGCTCACCTTTTATAGGGTAACCTATAAGCTCCATGAGGTCAAGGGTCATATCTATTTTATTTCTCATTAAATCCCTACCTCCTAGCAAAGTGCCTGGCAAACAGAGCAAACACTCAAAATGTTTGTTAAATCAGCAATTGTTTTCAAAAGTGGTTTCTTTTGAAAAAGAAATGGGGGGGCGGGCACAGATTTACAGGTACACATTTGAAATCTGCACATTTGAAAATATGATACTAATCTTTCAATAATCTTGCCTCAATCTACATTTCAGTGATGGTGTCTCTCTCTGCACTCTCACAAGTAGATGCTGGGTGTTCCTAACCTTACATTCATTCCTTTCTTCCTTTGCTCATTTCAATGCCATGTCCCTCATTTGTGACTTTACGTTGCATTAAGCCTCTCCTTCTCCATGAAAGCCTTTCCCAAACACTTCACGCATTCTAGCTTGGGCATAAATGCATGCAAAAAGTGGTTTCTCATTTTTTTTCTGCAAGCTACAGGGGCTGGTGGAATGTGATGTCCACAGCAAATGTTTAATGTTTAACAAACATGCATATACACGTAAGGGAACAGTGAAGGCAACTTCTACTTCTATCATTATTTACAGTCAAAGCACTCTGTTCTGGAGGATTCAAACATGTACAAGAAATGCTGCTTGCCCTCAAAGACCTATAATAATTATACAACAAAAGTAAATATTTAAATCACTTTGTTTGGGGAAATCAATTCTGTCTATCAAAAATAAGAAGTGTTAGGAAGAACAGAATGATATTTTTAGGTTTCTTTCTTTTATTCTTTCTTCTAAATCTATACCCTTTTTCACAGTTTGCTAATAAACACAGGCAAATTCTCACACTTTCATAATTCTAAGGAGGCAATGATACAAAAGCTTAACTCAATTAAAAGTTGGCTTTGTTACAGTTAATACAGCCACAAGAGGAAAAATAAATCATAAATGTGAGCAAACAAAAAAATGATTGCTTCTTGTCCTTGGAAAAGTCTGGGGGTACTTTACAAAAGCAATAGTCCCTCAAACAGAAATTTGGAGCTATCCTTTTACAAGCATCATTGCACATGATTCTGTACAGAAAAGGAAAAGCCTACAAAGCAGCCTTGACAATGGGAAAGAAAAGAAAGCTAAAGTAGAAAGTATAAGCAAAAAATAAAGAAAAGCAATTTTCGTGACAATTCTTCTAGGAAAATGAAATGCAAATTAGAGAACATATCTGCATATGCTTGAAAAAGAAAAACATTCTTCTAACTTCCAGTCATGCAATTTTCTTTAATTGTCTAAACTTGGCTTGGGTTACCAATGGGTTTTAATTAAATCTCTGTATAATATCTCCCTTGACTCATGACCTCCTAATAAGTTAAAATGACGTTTGACTATGACACCTATTAACTGAAAAAACAACAGGTTTTAAACCTACCTCCAAAAATCCATTGAAATGATAATTGTGGCATAATTATTAATGATAGACACATGTGGGGACTCCACACATATATCTGTAAGATTCCTGTGTTTTCTTCAACATTTAGTATGTGCTCACCGTAGATACGTCCCAAGAGGTATAATAAAATCTGGAAGAAAATTCAGATACTTTTTAAGTTTTAAATCTGTATAATGTACTGGAAATTGAGACTTTTTTTTAAAAAAAAAAAGCTAGTCTTTATTAGACTTGCCCTGTGGCATGGGAATATTTCTTTTCTATTGTCACACCTCTGCCCTCTTTTTTCCTCATATCCACCCAGGTCAAGCTGCCAGCACAGGACACGTGAAGTCTATATTCTGAGCAACTGAGGCCTGGAGAACTTAAAAATATAATTACACCTGTGAGTTACCTTTGTTTCCATAAATGACCCTCGATGAAAACCACAAGTCAAAAGAGGCCTGAAAGGGCCAATTGGCCAATTGGCCCTAATCCTTAATTAAGGATTGGAAAGAGGAACCAGACATTTTTTTAAAGATTGTTCGGTTTGAAACTAGGAAAAAATTTAAAAACTGAATGTGCAAGTTTTCCTGGAATAGCAACAGGCGATATCATCTACCTCCACTAAAGACAATGGCTTATGATAGTAGCTTATGTGTCTAAGCATATCTAAAACATATGTTACTTATCTCAAAATTATCCTGTGATTTATGTAGATCATTTCTCATAATGCCCTGTTATGGACTGAATTGTGCCCCACCCCCAAATTCATATCTTAAAAGCCCTAATCCCCAATGTGACTGTATTTGAGATGGGGACCTTTAAGAAAGTAATTAAGGTTAAATGAGGTCATATGGGTGGCGTCCTGATCCAATTCAACTTATGTCCTTACAAGAAGAGGAAGAGACACCAGAAGTCTCCTTCTCTCATGCACAGGCACTGAGGAAAGGAAAGCAGCCATCAGCAAATGAGGAAGAGAGCTCTCACCAGAACCCAACCCAGATGGACCTTGACCTGGAACTTCCAGCCTCTAGAACTGTGAGTAAATAAATGTCTGCTGTTTAAGCCACACAGCCCATGATATTTTTTGTTATGTCTGCCCAAACAGACTACTGTTAAGCCCTATTTTTTTCAGGTACTTACTCATCAAAAAGAATTCCCTGGCTACGACATTTTAAAATAGGGGCAGTCCTTGCATTTCTAATATGATGAAATTCTTCAATGCCATGTTAGAAACCAAATGGTCCTGCTTTACTTAGAGAATACTACTATAATTTTGGATAAAACTACAGAAATCACTGAATATTTAAGTAAAAATAGGAGAAAGTGAAAAATAGGTGTTTATCAAGCAGCACAAAAGGAAAAAAAATAACCAAATCAAAGCAATCTTAAAAGCTAAGAATGCTCTTTCAAAGAGAAGTTTAAAGAGAAAGAATGTGCAAAATTAGTCAATATTTTAAATATTATTATATTCATTTATTCAACACACATTTATGGAGCACCTGCTACGTGTCAACCACTATTCTAGGCATTAGCAATTTTGTGTTGAAAGGATAGATTAGTTCCCTACCCGACTGTGGCACATATCCTAGGAAAAGTTTAATTTGCCTAGACTGAGAAGTAGATGTGAAACAGGAGGGAAGGGGGCAGGGCACAACCTTTAAAAGAATGATAGAGCCATTGGACAGGACAAAAACTGGTTAGAACCAACTAGGTCCAAGATGGTGGAAGATTCAACTTCCAGTGGACCTTGAGCCTCATTATACACTCATTGTAATACACTAGCATACGCTAAATGACACACCCACCAGCACCATGACGGTTCTGAGGCTGACCATAAAAGGCCAAAAAGTAGGCAGTGAACCAATTCCCGGAAATCTCTGCCCATTCCCCCAAACAGTTGGAATAATCCTCCCACCTGTTAGCCTATGAAATTACCCAGCCCATAAAAACTAACCACCCCATATTTCAGGGCCTCTTGGCTTCTGAGATGGCCCACACTGTCTGTGGAGTGTGTTTCTCCCAAGGTCACTCTAGCCTTTTGAGACGGACCACATTCTGTCTATGGAATGTATATCTCTCTAAATAAATCCACTTCTTACCTATCACTCTGCCTCTCACTGAATTCTTTCTGCAATGAGACATAAAGAATCTGAGCTTCATTACGTCCTGAGACCAGGTGTGTGATCTCAATTAAAAGACAGTGGGTTCAAGTCCCAATCTGGGTTTTGGCTGAGTTCAAGTCCTGGCCTGTCAGTGCAAGTCCCAATCTGTCTGAGTTGTGTGGTTTCAGATGGAAAGGCAGACTCTTTAGTAAAAGAAAAAAAAAAAAAAATGAAGAAATGGAGAAAATGACACCCTTAAAGGAATTCAGTCCTTTACTGAACAAGTATATTTAGGTAACTACTTTGTGCTAGAAAATAATGGAATGGAGGAAAGATCTGGGAGTCTTAAGGAAGAACATCCATGTGATATCTACACAGATCTTAAAAGAGATGTTTGATTAAAATCAATATAGAAAGGTTAGAACTCCTGTAATAATCTCTATTATAAGATGAAACTCACACAATGCTAGAAGGAGTCACTCCCCAAAGTCTCAAAATGGGTATGTTAATCAGTGGTAGTCCTGGGTAAGCCATCCCAGAGCCCCGCAGCCTTGGGCAGAGTGAGAAGCCACGAAGATCTGTTGGCACAAGAAGTCAATTCATTTGTTTATCAAACTTGGCTCCACGCTAGGCCCTGGGGCTAAAGAGAAAAAGACACAGCCCAGTCTTCATAGAGTTCAGTCCAGGAGGAAGATAGTTCATAATGCAACTCTAGAACCACAATGCCAGGGAGGCGAGAGGCAGAGCGAGGTCATGGGAGAAAAGACAACCGCTGAGCGGGTACAATCAGCCTTCCAGACAGACGTTTGAAGTGGATCGGGCTCAGGGTCCAAGAGGGAGCCCAGGCTGGAGATCTCAGCTGGCACTAAACCAGGGACAGCCTCATTCCACGCTAAAGGTTTTACACTTTAACCCAAAGGTCATGGGGAGACACTGATAGATTTTAAGGAAGAGAGTGACAAGATCAGATGTGCACTTTAAGAACCTTGAAAGAAACCACAAGAGAACAGCTTACGAGGGAGCAGAGGCAGTAGAATGACAGGTGAGAACAGTCAGAAGACCATTCCCACAACCCAAGCAAGGGATAGGGAGGGCTAAATTAAGGATGTGACAAGAAAGGTAAAGTGCAAAGCATCATTCTTGGCGATACAAAACATAAATTGAAGAAGACATGGATAATCTTCATCTTCACAAAGTTAGAGAGGTAAAACACATACCACATGAAATGTTAATTAAAACCAAAACGTGGAATGCAATGTGTGAAGTCGGTGCTACAGGTAACAGTGCTATCGTCAAAGTACTGTCATGATCCAGAGATCAGAAAGATCGCTACTCCTGGGGTCTGAATGTGTGCCTGGGATAAGGGGGTGGGAATGTAATTAACAGACAGTGTGAAATTGTTCCAAACCAGAAGAAAGACTCATGAAAAGCCCAGAACAGAGTAAATAGCCAGGCCTAAAAGAAATGGAAGAATAGTGTTGAAGGACAGTGAAAGATAAGGTGAAAAATAATTTAGGAGCAGATTGTAGAGGGTCCTTAGAGTCAGAAATTAAGGAGTTTAGGAGATTAGACTTTATCCTACTCAAAGGGGAGGTCCAAGGGAAGTTTTTTAGTGGGTTATAATTAGGGTCATGATGAAAAAGATATTTTGAGTCCTCTGGTGACAGTGTTTAAGATACAATGGAAGGAGCTGAGAGAGCTTGAAAGGAGATAGGGCCAATTAGGAGACCCCTGTAATAACTTAGGCAGGATAAGGGCCTGAACACAGCAGGACTGAAAAGAAAGGAATGGGCGGGGGACAAGGGATTTCACAAAAGAAGGACCTTCAGAAATTGCTTGCTGAATCCTTAATCTCTGTTTCCAAAAAGAAGTCATATGTGTTAATTCTTTTATTATGGGGGCCCTTCCCAAACCTCCTCTTTAGACAATGCCATTTTACAATGAAAACTCTTGTACTTGCCATGCACAAGTAATTACTGGTCTGGGATGTATTTGTTTCTTTAAGTGACTGGGGCTAAAAAATTGAGGATAAAAAGAAGAGATCAACCTTTGATGTTCTGCCCTAGGTGGAAAAATAAAGCAAAACCAGGTGTAAGGGAAACCACGGATTTAGATGAGAAAGGACGAAGAGGTAATTTTCCGTACATTTTTCTCA
This sequence comes from Delphinapterus leucas, assembly GCF_059928025.1. Taxonomy (NCBI): domain Eukaryota; kingdom Metazoa; phylum Chordata; class Mammalia; order Artiodactyla; family Monodontidae; genus Delphinapterus; species Delphinapterus leucas. The sequence continues at coordinate 14,250,261 of NC_143130.1, read as the reverse complement.
TGAATACTTTTATAAGTATTCCTCATAGAAATACCTTCCCTAAGGAGAGGTTGTTCAGAGGATCTGGGTATTTAGACTGGGTATGTCAAAGTGTTTTGAAACGAATAAACCATTCATACATGTGGTAGGTATTATAAGGAAAATACATGTTATTGCCCTATCACTTTCTTTGACATATTCGATCTCTGCTCTAAAGATAATGCTGTAGACCCACTATTGCTCAGCAGTGCATTGGAGTCACTGGCTGAGATAAGATGGGGATAAAGCTTGGGTCATTAAGGTAACACATAAATTCACTCTGTGAAAATACTAGATTTCAAGGGCTTAAACCGAAGCCACTGACCTCATCACTAATCACCTATGTTAACCAGCCCAGTTATGAGTTATAACAAACTGTCTGTTATAACAGAAATAACCATTCTCCTTTCAAACTACTTGGTGCACTAGATTTCCCTACTCAAAATCAGAAGATTCCATATCAGTTTTTCATTAGTTATAAAACAGTTAACGCTTCTCGTATGAGGAACAAAATTAACAGTCTATTTCAATATGGAATGTTGTTTACCTTTCCCACCTTTAAAAAAAAATCTTATGTTTGCTCAATATAAAAATAAAAAGAAAAACTCTATGTCAGTTGTTCGGGTTCATATAAGCCCTAATTGCCTCATACACTATAATTTTGCTACCAGTTTACAATTAGCATGCATTTTTCATGCATGAGTTGACCCAATTACATAACAAATTTTGCCTTTGGGGATTTCTCCTGACTGCTTGTCTTCTGTCCACCATACAACTCAATTTCACACCATCAGCAGCCTGAACATGGCCACAGTCAGTCTCTGTCAAAATGATTTATTTAAATTACAAACAGAGACCAGATCCCCAGATAATCAACCCTACCCTCATGCTCACCCTTACACTCAACATAACTTTGAATCAAATCTTTTAATAGTCCATAGACACTGCTATTCAGTTATTAGGCCATGTTTACCTCCAATAATCTAATATTTTTGAAGCTAACTCACAAAATCTCAGGGAACTAAATCAGCAGTATCCATGTGAGCTTATCAATGGGCACATAATTTATTTTGCATTCTAAGAAGTCAATGAAAAATTATGTAGCTGTCTCAAAAAAGCTAAAAATAATTACATTTCAATATCAAATTACAGAGAGACTCTTTTCTATAATGTTAAAAAAAAAAAAAAGAAAGAAAAAAGGCTTCAACCTGAACTTTTCCTGTAAAGCAAGCAAGCATTTCTGGGTATGCTAACTGTGAAAATGGCAGTGAAAAGAGGTATTTGGGAAACAGGATAGATAACCATACGGATAGATACTTACAGGGTAAGGGACAGAATACAGAGCAGATGAAAACACTATGGTCTGTATTGTCTGTGGGCCAGTGATCTAAGGAAAGGGAGTTCTAGAGATTCCCACTGAAGCCAACACACACAGGCACACATGCATGCATACATATACATACGCAGAAGTATTTCCTCTGTGAGTCAAGGCACAAATCTTAACAAATCACATAACGGTACACTTACCATTTCAGTCACTCTGTAAAATACAAGATTTTGTCATCTGGGTTTTTTTTTTTTTTCCCCCTTCCCCTTCACACAATATTTCTCCACCACCTGAAATAAATTAGAAAATAAACATCTAGATTTTATCTACAGCACAAAGATTGTCAAAGTCTCTCGGGGTTGAACTTCATCATTTTATTTCACAATTTATCCACAGACTGTCTCAGCTAATTGAAAATACAGCTTATATTAGTGTGTAAACAGGCAAACTGAAACACATCAGTAATCTTCTTCAGGCTGGACTGAGTCCCTTGGATGTCTGGTGGTGGTTCTGCCTTGATATCCTGCTGCAGGTTCCCTGAATGTACTGATTATAAACTTGAAGGTGGTAACCACATGAATTGGAAACAGCCTTTACAATTACCCACACAAGCTAGAGCTATAAGGACAACGGAGAAAAGGCTTTTTTTAATGTTCAAATGCACAGGAATTCCTCAATTCACATTTGTACGTTGTCCTTTAAGAACATTTTCCTAAAATATCACTAAGTAATGAGGGTGTACTAGGACATTTCTGCCATTTCTGAATTTATGACCTAGAATGTATGACCTAGGGAGGTGGGGTAAGCAATCAGACATCTTCTGGAATTTCATGGAAAATTTTTTTCTTTATTTTGGGAACCAGTTCTTTTTCTTTCCAACCGTTCTGTAAATTGTGAAATCCTGCCTCTTTTCTTATTCTTTCTGCAGCTATACTAAGAGAGTAATATAGCAGAAGAATTTTAAATTGTAGCATTTAATAAATCTCCAGGTTCAATATATTGGCATTATAGACACCAAAAGAAAGAAGTTAAGGCTAAACCTGCTCTCACTCTTTTCATTACACACAATTTCAAATTTACAGTTGTATTTCATCCCACACCTCAGTAACATAAACAGACTGAGTAGGCATTTCCAAATGATTTCAAATCTTTGACAAATGAATATGAGAGTGTCTGGAAAATTTTCATAACACTGACACAGACACAAGCAATCAAAAATGCCCATTCATCCGTAACATATTATCCAAAACACCTAGGAGTTGTCATTAAATCCACTGTTTTATGTCTTTATATTTTCCTTAGTCCTTAGGCAGCTTAGAAGGATCCAGACAATATTCAAAGATAAACTAAAAACAAGTACAAAAATGAAGCAAATGGAAAAATAAAGATCGCAAAGACCCTGACTTAGTGAACCCACCTACATCAACCCACATTAAACCTGGAGCTCAAATCTCATATCCCTTGTGATTTTCAGGATAAGCCCACTCCATCCCAGCATCTCCAGCAGGAAGATGCTGGTGTCTCTTCAGTCTGACCTTCTTCCTCCCAAAACAGACACAATCTAGGCCACTGTCAAAAATTATCTGTCTGGATCTGGCCAATAAATTTCAGTGTTTGGGTTTATCTGAAAGCAATGCAGAAAACTAGACTACCCAGAGTACCACTTTTCAGATTAACCCAAGTTTCTTATGGAAAAAAGATCCTTGAGTAATATGGAAAACCTGTGAGGTCACAGGAAAATTCATGAAGTTGTAGCCTTACAAATGAATAATAAACTCAACAGACCTCAGAATATTTAACAGCTTCCTTTCTTCAAGAGTAAATCCCTAACTCCTTGTGCACTGTTGGTAAAATCGTAAATTGGTGCAGCCACTATGAAAAACAGTATAAAGGTTCCTCAAAAAATTAAAAACAGAACTACCATATTATCCAACAATTCCACTTCTGGGAATATACCCAAAGGAAACAAAAATACTATCTCAAAAAGATATCCGCACTCCCATGCTCATTCACAATAGTGAAGACATGGAAACAACCTAAGTATCCATCAATGGATAAGTAGATAAAGAAGTTTTGAGATATATGTATGTATGTGTATACACACACACACACACACACACAGGAATATTATTCAACCATAAAAAACAAGAAAATCCTACCACTTTCAACTATACTGATGGACCTTGAAGGCATTATGCTAAGTGAAATAAGTCAGAGACTTATTGACAAATACTGTATGATCTCACTTATATGTGTAATCTAAAAAACAAAGAAACAAAACACACACCAAACTCATAGGAAAAAAGATCAGTTTTGTGGTTACCAGAGGGGTGGAGAGAGGGAGAACTGGAGGAAGGTGGTCAAAAGGTACAAACTTCCAGTTATAAGATAAATAAGTATTAGGAATGTAATGTACAACATGATGATTATACGTACAACTGCTCTATGATATACAGGAAACTTGTTAAGAGAGTAGGTCCTAAGAATTCTCATCACAAAAAGAATTTTTTTTTCTTTTCTTTTTATTGTATCTATTTGAGATGAGGATGTTAACTAAACCTACTGTGGTAATCACTTCACAATATATGTAAATCAAACCATCACGCTGCACACCTTAAATTTATACGGTAATGTATGTCAATTACTTCTCAGTAAAACTGTTAAGAATAAATCCCTAACAGTAATATTATGAAATCTATATTTTCTTACTGCTATCCAAATAGTAATACGCCTCATCACAGCTAAAAGAACTACTTATAAGACTGCTATCTACGGTTGCTAACATCAAGAAAGTGGCACAAATTTTTTTTTAAAGATGTTATCTAATTTAAATACTTCTAAAAACCAGCACTGTCTATATTACAGGCTTAATCTAAATAGTATTTTGCATATACTGCTATGTATATGATAAATATAGATTTATACGTACCTGGGTTATAATGGTTTTTTGCATAATTAAGAATGGATCTGCAAACAGCCTCTGGTATTGAATAAAATGTATATTCCTGCTAATGATAAAGGTTGGTGAAATGATCAGTTCTTTTCTTATTAAATATGAATAATAACTTAATTTGAATATAAAGTAAAAGGCTTACCTTTGAATCAACTGCAATCCTTACGTTAGCTGTCATGTAGATGTCTTAAGTAGAAATGTTTAGTTCTTTTTGAAATAAATTTGTGATAGTTGAAGATTTATGATGTAACTTTGTTTTATGCAGCATTATTTTTATTTTTTAAAAAAGCTTCTCCAAAAGTAATCCAAAAAAAGAAACATTACTGAATGTAACTGCCAGTGGGACATATCTCTAAGTTGTATTTTAAAAAACAAAAATAGGGTTTTGATTTAAGGAAAGAAATGAAGGGGAAGAAAGACGATGGACTCAATCTTCAGTATTAATGACTGGTGGGGTTGTTAGGATGGGGTAGAAAAACTAAGGGACAAAAGCCATGAATCCTTAAAATTCAACCCTTTCTCTTCAAACAAAAAAGTCCTTACTGAAATAAAATGTCCATTTAAAGAGCAAACAATGGATAAACCTTAGGGAATGCGGCAAAACAAAGTCTCTGCTCTGCCTCCTCTCACTCCCTAAATAAATTTTTAAAATACTGAATAATTCTGTTTTTGAACTTTTGACACATAAAATTCTTTCTCAGATTATAGCCTATGATTCTATCTGCAAATTGTTACTATATATATGTATATTATTATGATGGCCAAATACCAGTGAGTTTAAAACAATCTGCTAATTAAAAATTTCCTAGAAATTAATGCTACGTAACTTAAAACATCTCGACACACAAATTTTGGTGATTGTACAAGTGACACACAAAATAGACTTCTCGTGAAAAATGGTATGCCTCTTGCATATTTGCTCATACTTTTATATCACGTACACAGTTGTTGATTTTCATTCATATTTCCTCTTGAATACCTAACACTGAGTTAATTTTTTTCTGGAAAAAAATTCATTTTGACGCACTTCATATAATACTTTAGAAGAAACATAATTACCACTTTTAATAAGTACTCGGTTAACAATTTTGGTCCCTAATATGTTTTGAACTTCTGTTAGTCTCAATTTTCTTTTTCAAGAAAACACTATTACTGAACAAGACGCAGCTTTCAAATCCAAAGCAACTTCATAGGTAAATGTTTATTTCAAAAATTAGATGTAATATGCCATTTCAACAAATATCTGATTTAAAATATGAAATCTTAAATATACACAATTAGCAAATATGAGATTTCTCCAGATAGCTAACCTTATATGTATACATTGTATACTATCCCAGTGCAAAAAATTAACTGATGGCTTTAATATTTACCTATACAAGTCCTATTTTGGAAAAATTCAAAAGATGAGACTCATTCAAAAAGAAATAAGATGCTAAATTACAATAATGTCTTTTAATAGCAATATTATTATTTCTAAATACACAATTAATTTATTTAATTAAATTGATTTACTAAATAATTTACTAGATAAATCAGTTTAATAAATAAATTAAAAGTGTATTCAGAAATATACAGGCATACCTCAGAGATATTGCATGTTCGGTTCCAAAACAGCTCAATAAAGCAAGTATCACAATAAAGCAAGTCCCATGAATTTTTTGGTTTCCCAGTGCATATAAAAGTTATGTTTATACTATACTGTCGTCTATTAAGTGTGCGATAGCATTATGTTTAAAAAAATGTACCTACCTTAATTTAAAAATACGTTATTGCTAAAAAATGCTAACCATAATCTGACAATACGGGGTTGCCACAAACCTTCTGTTTGTAAAAAACACATTATCTGTGAAGTGTAATAAAGCAAAGCATGATAAAAGGTATGCCTGTAGTCACTGCTATTAAAGTGTTAGGTTCTTGATAACTGTGATGAAATCAAAGGGAAGGAGTTTAAAAGGTTAACTTGGCATATTTTCTGAGGATACTGAGTACTGCTTGCATCCCACAGCAATAAGAACACTTCCAAGTTGCCCAATTTCACTTTCTCACCAGAAATAAAAGTTAGGGTATTACATCACTGAACAAAAGGTCACCTACGTTACTGATTTGTTCCTGAGTCCTCTTCAGCCTCTGTAGTTCAGGAGTGTCTGTAACAATGCTGAAGCCCCTTCCTTTGCTTTCTTCAAAATCTCTTTTGTACTTGACCTAACAGAAATAGAAGTGAAAGAAAGAAAGGAAGAAAAAGAAAAGTAAGCAAAAGAATCACAAATCCCACTCAGGACAGACGGGGGCCATATAAGCTGCTAAAACTGGAAGCAGAGTCTCCAGGAACAGCTCTATTAGCAGGTGGCACAGTGCATAGCTAGACTGCTTGGTCTGTGTTCCAGCAACCACTGTGTGACCTTAGGCAAGTTACTCAACCACTCTGTGCCTCGGTGGTCTCATTTGTAAAATGGTGATGATAACAACAATAATAGTATTTAAATAATGCTATTTAGTAGGCTGAAAGATAAGATCAAATGTCTTAATTCACATACCTAGCCCACGAGAAGCAAGCAAGTACTCCATAATAGTTATTATTATCATCATGAATAGTTATACTAAAACTGACAAAAATGTGGAAAAAGAAAGTTAAATTTGCTCCCATGGCTTGTCTTGTCAGTGACAAAGCATCATTTTGAGCCTGGACAGCACTATGGAGGAGGGAGACATACAACATTATCAACAGCAGCCCTGTCCCAACAAAGTTTTCATTCTGTTTCATAAGGCAAAGCATGTGGATATGATTATACAATGTTGTACTGCCAAACGTTGACTATGTAAATGCTTATGAAAATATTTATAGAACAGGCCACACCTAGAGATTAAAAGGCTTCAAGCGCATGCCCTTGGCATACTGTGTGAGGTACCTAAGTTTTTTTCGGTATTTAAACATATTTCTTTTCTAATTACAACCCAGTGAGGCTGAATTTTACAGTTTCCTCAGGGGATTGGAATAGCTAGTGCTTAATTTTACTAGGGCCCCACCTCCTATTATTAGCATAATGACAATAACTGTCACACCAGTTAAATATCCTGCTTGTTAATGACTGAGATGGTTACATCACTTGGACTGGTCTTATTTCTTTAAAAGACTAGATACCAAGACATATGGAAACATATTTTTGATAACTCATATAATCCCCATTTTCACATTCATAATTATCAGCTTCAAATTAAAACTTAAATTAATAATTAACATTTAGGGTAGCTAATAAAAATGATTCTGTAAATGCTACTTTCTATATAAATTTGAAAAGTCTCCTTAACTGATCATGGAATGACTGTTTTTGTTGAGTCGTGTTTGTATTTAAATACTCAATTCTCTCAGGCATTACTGTCCGTGAGGCTACTGGAAGATTTCCTTTTACCTGAAGAGCTTAAAAAAAAAAAAAACCTCAGATGCCAATAAATAAAAAGAAACAGATACTCTCATCACTTTTAGCCTAAGAATATCTAATTTTCCCTCCACGTTTCGTTTAAATGTATAAAAGTACTAAAACCCTTACTTTATTTCCATGAGTAAAAGGTCAAATAAACCACATTATTTTTCTTCTACAGAAAATGCTGAATGAGATTAGCCTTCTAACTCTCAATCTCCCAGCATGTGTGAAGACACACACCAGTACCTTCTCAGTGTTTTATGCCTAACCAAGCAGGGAAGACATTTAGCTTTGCTGGAAGTAAGCACTAAGGTGCAGAGCAGTAGAATAATAAAAGTAAGAAAGATGGCACGGTTATAGTAGCAACAGGGATGAAGAAATAAGAAGAAAAATCTATAAGCCAAGTTCTAACATCCCTAACACCAATTTCAGAGAAGACACAATCACATATTCTTTTTGTGATTAGCCTGGGTTTTTTTTTTTTTAATGGCAATTTCCAAAGAAAGAACTGAAAAGAAAAAAACAGTAAATTTTGGAATCGTAACTTTTGAGTTAATTACCATATAAGTGTCCTTTCCACATTCACAAGACACATAAGAATCATCTGATTTGGGCTTGCCACATTAAGTGACTAGTTTTGAAGAGTATACAATCACTTCCACAACTGGATTGCCAAGTTTTAGAAGATGTTTAATCCTTTTTTAATGGGGTGATCCACAACCAAGCCTCCTATACTCTTAGCATCAACTCAAGCACCAATCCATCCAGTAAATCTTTACTGCACACAGGGAGCCTTGGAGCCCTCAGTCGGTCCCTCTCTTTTCTGTACTCCCAGCCACTTACATCCTATCTCTCTACTTGGGTCTAATTTTAAATGTTATATCTGATGGTTTGCCAGGTATGCATAGTCTGATTCTGAGAGACAAGTGGATATAAAAATAAAAAGAGCTCAAAGGTCAGAGGGAGGTAAGAGGATTCCTCTCTTCAGTCTCATGTGTTTCCTCTGCCCTCACAACATGACCCCATCCAGCCAGTGAGAGCACTGCACGCTGGGCCCTGGAATCGGCCCCCGCACTGAATCTGGTGTGTGTCCAAGAGCCCCAGATCTAGGACTTTGGTAGGAACTCTTGGGAAAGGGGTGCTCTTTCTCCACGGTCTGGCTAGTCTAGCAAGCTGTAAAACTGAAGCTGCTGGCCATAATTTGGCCACTACCCAATGAGGATGAAGCCAACACACAGGCAAGCACAGCAAGAGATCGTGAGAGACTCCTGACAACATCATTCGAGCACCTGGATCTAACTCTTCCTAAAGCCAGAACCACCAGGCTTACCAGTTAAGTGAGCCAATATCTCTCCTTTCAATAACCAAAAGAATTCTGATTAATACACCGCCCCTAACACGCCTACAACATACACACATGTACAGCGAGTTTCCCAGAATTATTAACGTGTGAATTTCTCCTCGTTTACTTCTACACTCTGGTTCTTTCTATTTGTGACACAAGATTTATGAGTTTATAAAAACAGGGGATTGTATCAGGGAAAAAGCGTTGCTTTAGTGGACAAGAGCCTAGATTTCACATCCCATCCCTGTCACTTACCAGTCACCTCACAGGTCTCCTAGCTTCTCTGAGCCAAAGTTTCCTCATTTCTAATTAGAGATTCTGATAAATTCTTAACTAATCAGCCTGTGAGATAAATCACAGGGAAGAACTTCAGAAGGTATAAGGTATGGTGCAAATGCCCAGCATTATCATCATCGTATTAGTCTTGCTTGACTTGAAAGGGTTACCCAGTGTCTGTCATAGAACATCAAAAAGAACAGTCCTAGGGCTTCCCTGGTGGCGCAGTGGTTGGGAGTCCGCCTGCCAATGCAGGGGACACGGGTTCGTGCCCCTGTCCGGGAAGATCCCACATGCCGCGGAGCGGCTAGGCCCATGAGCCATGGCCGCTGAGCCTGCGCGTCTGGAGCCTGTGCTCCGCAACGGGAGAGGCCACAGCACTGGGAGGCCCGCGTACCGCAAAAAAAAACAAAAAATAAGAAAGGGAAGAAGGGAGGGAGCAGGGGAGAGAGAAAGAAGGGGAGTAGAAGCAGACAACGGGAGTGTGGCCCAGACCCAGAGGTAAGAGAAGAACCCCATATTCAGGGACTGAAAATGGCTCCATTTGGCTGCAGAAGGAGGAAGAGCTGGGAGATTAAGCTAAGAAACACAGATCTAGATGAGATTTAGAAAGAAATTGCTAGCCATAGTGCTTATCTTAGTCCATTTGGGTTGATATAACAAAAAAGCCATTGACTGGGTGGCTTATAAACAACAAAAATTTATTTCTCACAGTTCTAGAGGCTGAAAAATCCAAGATCAAGGTGCAAGCAGATTCGGTGTCTGGTGAGAGCCTGCTTCCTGGTTCACAGATGGCCATCTTCTCACTGTAACCTCGCATGGAGCAAGGGATGAGGGAGCTCTCTGGGGTCTCTTCTATTAGGGCACGAATCCCATTTATGAGGGCTCCACCCTCATGACCAAATTACCTCCCAAAGGCCCCACCTCTTAATATCATCACATTGGGGATTAGGTTAAAACATATGAACTTTGGGAGGATACAAACATTCAGTCCATCGCAGTGCTCTTATATATTAACATTAACTCAAAAAGTATTCACTCAGCCTCATATAAGCTGCTCTTAGAAACTCCTGCTCTGTCCCCACTAAAAATGCCTTTTCTTCCCTATGCTTCAGCATTGGCTATAAAATTATCACCTCTGGTCTCTTGTCCTCTATCCTGTTAAAAAGTATTTTATGATGATTCTACAAATAACAATGGCAAATTATTCTAGGAATGTCATTCTTTGGAATCTCCTCAAATATTCACCTATTTAATTCTTTGCTCATTCAACAAATACTTATTGAGCACCTACTATGAGCAAAGTACTGTTCCAGAGGTGGGAACAATGCAGCAAAGAAAACAGTCAATGATCCCTGCCTCATGGAGTTTACATTACAGCGGGAGAGAAAGAAAAGATGTGAAATTTATATAAGTTGAATAAATGGTATGTCAGTGCGGGGGGCTAAGAGAAAAATAAAGCAAGAAGTGAGAGGAGAAGGGTCAGGAATGCTGCCCTTTTAAATAGGGTGGTCAGGGAAGGCCTCAGTGAGAAAGTGACCTTGAAGTAAGACCAGAAGGAGGTGAGGGCTATAAGCAGAGCAGCAACACACTGGACTTCTGGTTTAACAGGCTCTTTCTGGCCACTGTATTAACCCACTGGAGTGAGCAAAACAGAAGCAGACCAGTAAGAGGGCAGGCAACTTTGGTCCTCCCCCCTGCAGTCGTCCACTATTAGAGAACATCCCAGGACCACAGAAGACAGAGTGTTCTTGAGCCCAGCCTGAGACCCTGGCCTCCTCAGGAGACCCAGCCAGGTGATCTGCATCTCCTGTCAGAAAAAGGCAGGAAGGACACAGAAGGAGGGAGCAGAGAATCAAGACACAACTGTGAGTTCAGAAAGAGGACATGCTGTACCTGGAAGGTAATGCAGTCTCAGTTTCCTGTAGGCTTATCCCTTCAGAACTAAATCAAGGCATTTTGAAAATGCATTCTTAAACTCAAATGCAAGAAATATATACAATGGGCAATTTGACGCCATATTTTTCTTCAGAAGTAACTGAATATATTTCAAATACTGAATGCTACCTAATATTGATATGCTACATACACATGTAAATGCATGTGTACACACACATACACACACATATTCATCTTCCTGTATTATAGATTAGAACCCTAAATCAAGAATCAAAAGACCTGAATTTAAACCCTAATTCTGTCCTGTGATCTTAATTTGTTCAATTTCTCTAACACTCCTGATCCTCTGTTATAAAATGGAAAAAGGAAAAAAAAAGCAATATGCTACACAATGTTTGGAGGGTTAACATATATAACATGGGAACATCAAGCAGCAACATGCCCTTACTAGGTCATTAGCAAATGTTAGTTTCCTCCTTCTTATTAAATTTCAAAAATGACCTTTATTGCTTAAGTATGATTTTTGTCAATGTGTGCATGCTCAGTGCTATTTCGTGTTTGGAGTCACCAGCAAGTAACACTCACAAGTTCAGACAGAGAAAGAGCCTGAAAACCAAGGGTGGTTCTGGCCAAGCTTAAGAAAAAGGCTCACAATGACTGAAAAGGAAAACTTAAAAACCAAAGCAGTGAACGGAACTGCCTATTGAATTATTTGCTAATTCTGAAATACAAGTCCTCTCCCCCAATGCTACAAGTACCATAATTATTAATAGTACAACAATGTACATAAATGAAGAAACTGAAAACGACTAATGAGAAAGGCCATTCTTAGGCAGAAAGCCATTTCTGATTAAAAAAAGCCAAGTGAACCAGAGACTGGTAAATTGTTGAATGATAAATGAAAAGGAGATTAAAAGAGATCAAAGATGGGCACGTCCTACAGCTCAGCAGCTCCATACCCAAGTATGCTTCTCTCTAAAGGAACCCTTGCCCATGAGCATCCGGGGACATAGGCCAACATGTTCATAATAACATTTGTATTATCCAAAAAATTGCAAACAACTTAAGCAACCACAGGAGATGAATAAACTATTGTATATTCATAAAACATAATATTATCCAGGAGTAAAAAATAAATGAACTACAGCTACATGGATCCATATGGCTGAATCTCAGAAACATTTTGTTGAAGGAGAAAAAAGCAAGGAATACATACATATGGTGGTAAACAAGTGGGGGGAAAGGGACTTGATCCGCATAACAGGAGAGTTGTGAGCACATCTGCTCAGAGAAGGATGCGGGGGAAGCTTCACTGATCATGGTGACGTTCAAGTTCTTTAGTTGGAAGGTAGATCCACATGCGATCCTTTTATCATCAAGCTGTAAAACTTACATGTATGCGCCATATATTCTTTTGCATTGATCAAACATTTTACAATAAAACGTTTTCAAAGAAAGCAGGGACATATTGAAATGAGAACCCTGTTTACTACACATGCATCTCACATATAGCTAGGAAAGAGCACGGGAGAAGTGAAAGTAACAGTGAGAAGGCAGCAGTCTGTGAACCAGGAAGTTGGTCCTCATCAGACACTGAATCTGCAAGCGCCTTGATCTTGGACTTGCCATCCTCCAAAATTGTGAGAACTCAATGCTCATAGTTCAAGCTAAAAAAAAAACAGAAAGAAAGCAGGGACAGGGACTTCCCTGGTGGTCCAGTGGCTAAGGCTCTGCACTCCCAATGTAGGGGGCCCGGGTTTGATCCCTGGTCAGGGAACTAGATCCCACATGCTACAACTAAAAGAACTAAAAGATCCCGCATGCCACAACTAAAGACCTGGTGCAACCAAATAAATAAAAAATTTTTTTAAAAAAAAAAGGAAAGCAGAGACAGAGTTTTAAAACCCCAGATGGGGAAGCTGAGGTACCAGAGGTTAAAGAAAAATCATGACCAAGTAATAGGAAAAGAATCTCAAGGCCAGGAATTCAGTGGATATTTTCAGTCAGCTTAAAGACAAAACTTGGGTCTTCCATTAAGTGGCAAGTGACTTAGTCAGTGGCCATCATAGGCAGAAAGTTAAATTAGTCCCTCTAAGTGTCTTCATCTTAATGAAGCTGTTTCACTATGTTGGCAAATAATGAAATGAGGCAAAAAAGGCAAGAAAGGAGAAATCGAGAAGAGGATGAAAGGGATTCCAAACGTGGATTAACGAGCAATAGTAGCAGTACAAGAGAATTCTTGGCGAATCACAATAGACCAGAGGGCTAAGAATAATCCAGGGGCAGAAGAGGAAGCAAAAAGAGAACATTATTTAGCCTGAAAGCAGCTTACCTTGTCCGATTATGTTTAACGGAAGCCTAAAATCTACAGGCATGTTTATTACTGATTGATGTTATTCTGCTCTTTATGTCACACATTTTAAAGTCTCCATCTGATACAATAAAATCAGGGACCAATTTTATGATCTTTCATGACATGATGGATACTTTACTTTTCTTCCACGGGAGTTGTGAGGGTCGTGTCATTTTTAAACTACATGCAGAATTCTTAGTTTGATCTGCAAAATTCAGCACTCAATTATGTACCATCTTGTATAGTTCAGTAGATTTCAAAGTGCTGGAGAATGTGTACCATATGCTTCCTTCTATCTCATTGCATTTTGCTTGGTGCTAAGCACGTATTAAAAGCTTAATAACTATTTCATGATTGATTACTATCAAGTTTTATACCTTTAATGTCTAAAATGCAGAAAATTGGCTAATCTTACAATGCTAGATGGGAATTAAACAACTACAAAGGAAAATCTGATTAAGGGATATTTTTTAAGGTGAAGTTAATTTTAACAAATGTTAAGTCAAATGAGCTCAAAAGTGAATTTGTTTCTTATAAATTAATCTCATAATTTGTAAATTTATGGTTAATTAAGTAAAATTAAAATTTTAATTACCTTTTTAAACATAATTAAAAGGCATTAAAAATAATTTTTATAGATTTCTAAGCCTTCAATCAGCCTTCCACTGTATTTGCAGAGGTACTTACTGAATATTTACAGATTTGTCAGTATTCTAGGTATATTCACAATCCAACTTCATCAGTTTTGGAGTTCCTTCACTTTAAAAACATTTACATCTACATTTTATTCTAAACAAGTACTCCGAATACATAATAAAAAGCATATCTTAATTAATTTCTCAATAAGCTAAGAAAATTAAAAATCACTCCTAAGACACTAAAGTGTAGCTTAGACATTAACGGCTCAGGTTTAGGATTTTGAGAAACTCATCCTGGGCCCCGGCTCCACCTCCTAATAGCTGTGTGACCTTAAGCAGGTTACTTAATCTCCCTGCGCCTCAGTTTCCCTGTGTACAAAATAAGCATAATTGTAGTACAGCACTGACAGTACGTTTGTGAGAATTAAATACGATGATGATAATAATGCCTACCATCTATTAACTCTCTATTACATCCCAGGCACTGCACCGAGTGGTTTATATATCATGCAAGCAGAGCCAGGGTGGGAAGGCTGGCAGCTAATGTGTAAGGAGGGCTGAGCACTCAACTCCTGTAAGCATGTGTTAACTTACAGTACCTAAACACCTAGAGAACGCTTCCTACCACATGGCCCAGGCACTGTGCCACCTGTACCTGGAAGCTCCTTCAGTCTTTTTAAGATCAAAAGAGAATATGAATAAATAAAAGAAAAAGAAATTAAAATACGCTTCACCTATATTATCTTCAGATAAATCCTAGCGGGTACACAATTTAGTACTCATTTTTATCGATGAAGGGCAGGAGTTTGAGGTGACAGAGCTCACAGGAGGCAGAAGTCTCTCTCTGGCATCTCCCCAGATATTATCTTTCAATTCATCGGACAATGAAAAAAAATGCCAAAATGAAAAAATCAAACTGAACACATATAAGATATAAACAATGTCCTGGAAATAATTAAAGAGGAAAGTGGAAGCAATTGAATATTTTTAAAAACTAATTTTAAAATTTTAAAAACTAAAACTTTAGCTAGTTCATTATCTGTAATGGAATCTGTGGTGCCATAAAAGGGACAAAAATTATCACCCAAAGTAAAGTTTATCACAGCCCATACTTTTCACCCGAAATGTGTTTTCAGGTCTTTCTTTTGAAGGAAACACTTGTTTAAATTTTCTATTAGTAAGAATCAGGCCAGGGGGAAGAAGGTCATTGCCAAAACTCTGGTACAGGTATACCTTGGAGATACTGTGGTTTCTGTTCCAGATCACCGCTATAAAGCAAGTATCGCAGTAAAGCAAGTCCCATGAATTTTTTGGTTTCCCGGTGCATACAAATTTATGTTTACACTACACTGTAGTCTATTAAATATGCAATAGCATTATGTCTAAAAAAACAATGTACATATTTTAATTAAAAAATAATTTATTGCTAAAAAATGCTAACCATCCTCTGAGCCTTCAGTGAGTCTTAATAGTAACATCAAAGATCACTAATCACAGACCATCACGACAAATACAATAATGAAAATGTCTGAAATATTGTGAGAGTTACCAAAACGTGACACAGAGACATGAAGTGAGCAAATGCTGTCAGAAAAATGGTGCCAACACACTTGCTTGACGTGGGGTCGCCACAAACCTTCAATTTGTAAAAAACGCAGTATCTGCAAAGTGCAGTAAAGCAAAGCACAATAAAACGACGTATGGCTGTACTGATGGAACTATTGATTCCAACCAAAAAATCATATCTACGCTGATGAAGAGAACTGGTGCCTAAAATATACACATATAATGCATATTTCACCAAGAATCTCACAACAGAAAAATGTAACTGATCCACCAAATTCTACCTATGAGCTATAAATTACTCTGGGGAGAACATTAAGTATTTGGAGATGTTGATTAACTTTTCCAGGAAACTAAAGTACCATCCAGTTAACTATTCAGGTACTAAAGAAACAAAAAACAATTAATATTCTAATACCTTATTTAGTCCTGAAGAGTAATTGACTCACAGAGCCTGACTCGATGATTTATGTTGCCATGTTACTTTTTAAATAACATATAATAATTCAGACAGTTTATGAATTTTGATTTCTGGACACGTGTTCTCTTAACTATTAATCCTTTAGAGAGAGCCAGTCTCATCCCATTACATGATTATGTTTTTGAAATACAAACGGCCTAATTCACACACAGAGTAGAATATTATTCAAATTATTTTGAACCAGAAGATATCATGCAACTTTAAATTAAGGAGAGGATGGATAAGAAGTTACAACGGGGAACATTCCTGTGTGCATATTCTGAATTATAAAGTATTAGAAAATGGGTAATTTCCAGTGAGGATAAAGCTAATTAGCAAATCAGTCATTCAGAAAAGAAAGCTACATTCAAACTACAGTAAAGAGATAAGGATAAAATCAAGAATCAAGCAAATGTAAACAAACAGAGCTGAACTAACACAAAACAGTCCTGAAAGTGAAAGTAACCTGTTCTTAATCTCAGAGTCACAGCTGATGAAAGTGACAGATGACCCCCCACCCCCAAGCTTTTCTTACATACGCCTGCTTCCTAACATGATCGATATTGTCGTTAAAATTGGCCCTAACAACCCTCCCACACCTGCAATAGCATTATCCATCAGGCAACATCGACTGTTTTTCTGTAAGAAAACATGCTTCTTCCACTTCTACAAAACTCGGGGGGAAGGAGAATAAAAACTATAACAGCAAAAACAAAGGAAAAAAGAGTGCAGAAGAAGAAAAAATCTAAATACATTATACACTTAATATGCACACAAATGACACTGAGAATAGCTCCCACGATAGATAGTTTTCGCCACCCAGAAAAAACCATGGATCTCAGCAAGGCTTTTGTTTTGTTTTGTTTGTTTTGTTTTGTTTTGTTTTGTTTGCGGTACGCGGGCCTGTCACTGTTGTGGCCTCTCCCGTTTCGGAGCACAGGCTCCGGACGCGCAGGCTCAGCGGCCGTGGCTCACGGGCCCAGCCGCTCCGCGGCATGTGGGATCTTCCCGGACCGGGGCAGGAACCCGTGTCCCCTGCATCGGCAGGCGGACTCTCAACCACTGCGCCACCAGGGAAGCCCCTCAGCAAGGCTTTTTAATCAAAAGAAAATATTTTAGATTCAATCCTTAATATGGAATTTTATTTAAAACATAAATTTCCCAGGAATGTTTACAGGTTATTAACATACCTAAACTACAACTAGAAACGTAGTCCTAATTCAGGTCTTCCACAGGGAAGAGACTATGAGAAATAAATACATGACCAGTGCTAAAGAATGAAGTGAAGAATTATGGCTACTTATGCTTCTTAGTTAAGAGTGAGAGCGTCACACTGGTTACAGGTGTCAGTTTTGAGAAATGCTGGCTAGTTGCCTCCCTGCTATGTTATAGCAGCTACGATTTATTAAAGAGCTACAAGGTAGCAGACATTATACTAGGCATTTGACAGACTATCCTGCTCAGTCTTCAAAATCACTGTAAAAGAGATGTTTATTTACCACTTTCTACACATGAGAAATGTAATGGAGACGACTATTGTTTGGTCCGCCCCCAACCTTCTGGTAACGGTCCCAGGCCCCATTCACCCATGTAGGTCTTCTCAAGAGCTGTCGTTTCCCTACAGGACACACTTCCTTAACCGCCAAGGATCGTTCCAAAGGCAGTCAGTCATCTAGCCCAAGCTAGTCCAAGTCCAGATGTTGAGGGGGTTTGGGAATTGAGATCCAAAGTGCAGAATGAGTCTCTCCCTCTGGCAAGTAAAACTCTAAGGCGTGGGCTTCCCTGGTGGCGCAGTGGTTGAGAGTCCGCCTGCCAATGCAGGGGACACGGGTTTGTGCCCCGGTCCGGGAGGATCCCACATGCCGCGGAGCGGCTGGGCCCATGAGCCATGGTCGCTGAGCCTGCGCGTCCGGAGCCTGTGCCCCGCAACGGGAGAGGCCACAACAGTGAGAGGCCCGTGTACAGCAAAAAAAAAAAAAAAAAAAAAAAAAGCCTCTAAGACATAAAACTTTGGAACTGTCGACAGCCAGGCTTGCCGCCACCAGAACCCAAAGGGGCAGATGCAGCCCATCTGCCAAAAAGAGTCCTGGCCTGCTAACTGTTGAGTCCTGATTCACACTGTTCCTGAAGCTGAAACAGGCACATTCCTGTCCATAGATTTGTGTACCTTAATATTCTCAAATTATCATTTTGTCCAAGTGAATGAGGGTTGGGTTTTCCATCTCTTACAGCCCAGAATCCCAGCCAATACAGGAAACTGTGACTTGGTGATTAAGACACAAGTCTAACATCACCGCCTGGTGAGCAGTAGAGTCAGGATTCAAAGCCAGATCTGCCGTCTTGAAAGCCTTGGCTCTTTCTAGCCTATCATGCCACGAGACGGTAATTCAAACGCTTGGTAAACTTCGAAGACCTTCACTTGGAATGAAATGTAATTCTGATGAAAATAATCAGTATTTCTTTAAAAAGACTAGATTTTAAACAACAGCGTAAATACCTTAATGTTTAAATTTTCTCACGTTACATACATTATCCTGTACTGGATCTCTAATGGTTACAAACACTGCCAGTTAGGTGCTCAGTTAGGCGTTCATCAAATGAGTAAGAAGCTAAGGTAACCACTTCAAAATGAAACTTTAACATGATTGCCTTCTTAAGCATCAACTTAGAAAGGTCTGTAGATGATTCAATATTTTCACTCTTAAATTCACTCTGATTTCCAACATGAAAAATTAGATACTAAGTAATTCAAGAAAATCCCAAAGTTTAACATTATAATTAGAAAAAATTACTGCATGTCTGCACATCGATTAATATATTATCTTGGTTATATTCCTATGAAGTTTCATGATTTGGTGTAATTTCATGGTGCTATAGGTACAATTCTATTCTTCCCTTGCTGACCTAGAAGTCTCCTGTTTGGTCTGAAAACATGAATGGAGTTTTGGTGAGTCCATTTCCCAAAAGGACAAAGGATCTTTCTTTTCCCTCCAGAATAAACATCTCAAGAAGAAATAGTTTTGTTTTGTTTTTTCCTCTCTGCAATGTGGAAATAAAAA
Organism: Delphinapterus leucas; assembly: GCF_059928025.1. Classification (NCBI taxonomy): domain Eukaryota; kingdom Metazoa; phylum Chordata; class Mammalia; order Artiodactyla; family Monodontidae; genus Delphinapterus; species Delphinapterus leucas. Next base: position 14,230,948 of record NC_143130.1, on the reverse strand, counting down.
AGAACTGGGTTTTATAGTTACAAAGAGAAAGAAGAAAAAAATGTAAAAGGAAGAGAGTGGCCAGTTTGAGTTGACATGGATAAGTGTTTTAATGTCTCTTAATAATTCTAATTTTGGAATGTTATTCTGCCTGAGCCCATGAACATCTCACTTATACATTTCACAGTCCGTGAGAGTACAGCTATTTGAGAAACAGGAATAAGTTGGCATTGCCAGGGAGCCAGGTGGTTCCACTGTTTGGAAACCATCTGGTCTGAGTTTTCTCTTTGTCAGCACCATCAATACTTCTGTAGCAAGAGCTATTATAGGGATTGTGTGTTTCATTTCTTTAAATAAACTCAAACAAGACTACCCTGAATATAAATTCATTATTTCTTTGAATTGTGCTTGCAGAGTATAATGAAACCCTTGTCAAGATGAGTTACACTTGAATGCCTACATTCATTCCATAACTTCACAAACCCAAGTGGCAAAATACTGGAAGTATCCCTATAACTCCAGCAGCATCTCTTGGACACATTGACCTTTAAGGGGGTAACTACTGTCCAACATACCACTGGTAAAATGGGGGATTTTCTGCTGAGGTAGATGCCAAGGCAAAGCTACATATTCAATGTGGGCAGTAAAGAGATTTAGATATTGGGATAGCTCAGAGGTACAAGTTACTTAATCAATCAAGGAAAAAAACAGAAAGGCTCTAAGAAACTTAAACCTATTAATCCTAGGCCCGACCCGACTCATCCAACAGAGGATATGACAAATCAGTGAGCAATACCCATCAAATCATTGCCTGGGCTGCAGAACACAGGACGACAAATGTACTGCAAGCACTGGGCCTTTACCTCCCCCTAAAAGAAAGGGGCACTGCTTACTAAAAATACCAGGCTCTCTGTAACACACATATGTGAACAGACACTGGCATTAATAAACCTTGTCTTCTAAGACCTTAATCTCAGCTTCAGTCAAAGATAAAGTTCCCAGACCCAGATGTTTTTATCAGAATACCCAAAGTCAAATCTCCCTAAATGCCAGCATCTACCTTCCAACGGCAGGCCTCCGTTTCACTGCCCTTTAGATAGAAGCTGGATGTCACCGTGTCACATTCACTTAAGAAGGGACAAATTAAAGAGGTTAAAGTACTGACCTAGAGTTAAAAGAGAAAGAAAGTGAGGCCATAAGAGATTTTACTTTCTTCTATCAGCAGGTCACCCTCATCCCCCTTCTTTGCACCAATGTTTGACTTGTCAAAATTGCTTTGTTGCATCTACACCTGACATCTAAATCATTTGACAGGCACATAACCTTATCAAATTTCTAGTTATAGTACAAATAGAGGTAACAAAGCGTAGCCACTGAAATTGATAACAGCTCACACAAAGAACCACAAAGCTGTGACTGCAGAAGGGGAGAGAGCCCCTGCAGGCACCCTGGCCTGGGAGCCCACAGGAAGAGGAGGTGGGGCTGCAGCCAGAAAAAGGCCAGTTCCACCAAATCCAACTGCTGCTCCCATTCTTCTGCTGAGATTGAAGCAACCAAAAGGCCCCTCACCGGGGGTGAAAGACATTGTGCAATGAGTGGTATCTGTCCACTCCAACTAGCATTTTAACTTAAAAGGCACATGGAACAAAAGCATCAGAACGGTACCTTTGAAAGGCGCCTGCCAACCACCATTTGCCCTAATACACTGTCAGGTTGTTAGGTACCATTTCTTAATTCGGGAGTGCGAGGCAAGGAATAACCAATACATCCCTGGTTTTATCTGTAACTCAAGCCAAATGCTCATCTCTAGTCTTTGCCCAGGAACAAATAGGGAAAACAGTGTTACCAAAAGAGAAAAGATTTTGAGGTAATGTATCACATGAAAAAAATCAATCTTAAAATCATGATATGAAACCAAAACACCTTTGAAAATCTGTTTTCTTCACGTAAATGTTCTGGGCTCCCAATAATTATGGAAAACACTACAGAAAAAATAAGGAAATAAATATGAAAAATATATGTAATCAGCGAGACAATTCCCAGTTAAACAGGACAGACACTGAAATTAGATTTAAATTCACCCACCCATAAATATCCCAGCTTCCTAAACACCCACCCTGGTCTGAAACCTTTTAACCCCAGGCCCAGGAAAGACTCATCCAGGATTAAATACTCTAATCTGAACACCAAATCCTTTTACTTTTCTAAATGAGGAATATACAGCTTACCAGTATCAGATTACTTGATCTGTGAGTCTATCCTATTCACCACATTTCTGGGTGAAATTAACAAGTAGCTTTCCAAGTCTCCAGTTTCCTCTCATTTCTTTTTCTTCACCTCATCCCACCCAATTCCCAGCCTCAAGTGCTAATGATCGTCTCTCCTCAGTATCTCAAATGCAACCTACTTTTCTCCATCCTCTTCACCACTACCATTCCCAAGCCACCACCATCACTCACTTAAGTGACTGTGATCCCTTCCTACTAATCCTTCTGCGGGTTGTCCTGTCTCTGCAATCTGCATCCAAAATGAGTTTTCAAAACTGCAAACCTGGGAGCCCCCATGTCTCCCCTCATCGGTTCCACTTCTTGCCACAAAAGTTGGTTCCCCAACCACCTAATATAGCTAAATTATGGTTAGAGAATTATTCAATATAATTATATATATTTGTATGTGTGTGTGTGTGTGTGTGTATATATATATATATATATATAAGTTAAATGGTATTTTTGGGTAGGATACCTACCCAAAAGGTATGTAGGATACCTACATCTTTTAAAAAAGAAATGGGGAAGATGAGCATGAAAACAATAAAAATGCATAAAATAATTAGATAATTTCTGAACAAATGAAATTTCTACAGATCTGGCATTGTCCACTGAGTGTCACAGATGAACTTGACAAAAATATGACATATATGTGAATATTCAGTAGGCAGTAACAATAAATCCAAAATATACAGGATGTACTTGGATGTTTATTTAATATATGATTTTTTCCCTTTTTAATGGAGGTACAAATGACGAAATCTTGGTATTTCTTATATGAGAAAACCCAGAGTCAAGGTATGAAACCATCATTCTTTTAGTGACATTTGAAAACCAAATGCTGAAGGAAAATCAACAGAATTATTTTTTACCTGAAGAGAGAAAGATTTTGCCTGGGAGCAATAAGATAAAAACAACAAATTCAAGTAAGTAAATACAAAACTGCTAGAACATTCATTCTAGTTCATTTCAAACCGTCAATAAAAGGCAAAGCAAATTTTTTTTAAATCTATGCTTTAGATATTATGTCAATTTCTTTCTTAATATAGAAAATAATAGAGAAATACCTTCAAAACTCTTAATGAAAATGATTTCACCAAAAAAATATATAAACTCACCAGAATTATCTTTCACCTAAAGAGAGAAAGGTTTTGAAGTAGTCTCAGCCAAAACTATTGACCAAGTGTGAAGGGTAGGATGATTCTAGACAAGTAAGGACTCAAGATTTACCAACCACATACCTTTTCTCAGAAAGCTACTGGAGGATGTGTTCCACCAAAAAGAGGGAGTAAACCAAGAAAGAAGACATGGTATCCAAGAGTAAAAAAAAAAAAAGAGCAAAGGGAAAGCCCAGTGTAATGGTGAAGGGAATCCCAGGACAAGGCTATTCAACAAACTCAGAGAAAAAGCAGTCCAGATTAGAGTAGGAGACAAAAAGCTCTGGGAGGAACATCTCAAGAAAAAAATTATAGAATTGATAGATTACCTAATGCATGTAGATCAAGTGAAAGGACTTTTAAGACTATCAGAGTGCGGAGATAAAGTAGGTACAAAAGAAATTAGCAACTCTAGGAAAAAAGAAAAAAGGTTTTCAAGAAAGAAAGTATAATCACAGTACATTCATTGGCTCAGCCACAAACAATATTTAATAGTCCAAATACAGGCATACCTCATTTTATTGCCCTTTGCTTTACTGCACTTCATGGATATCACACTTTTTTTACAAACTGGAGGTTTGTGGCAACCCTGCTTCAAGCAAGTCTATCTGCACCATTTTTCCAACAGTATCTGTTCACTTTATATCTCTGTGTCACATTTTGGTAATTCTTGTAATGTTTCAAACTTTTTCATAATTTTCATATTTATTATGGTGATCTGTGATCAGTGATCTCTGATGTTACTATTATGACTCACTGAAGGCTCAGTGATGGTTAGCACTTTTTATCAAAAAAGTTATTTCTTAATTAAGGTATCTATATTTCTTTAGCCATAATGCTATTATTACACACCTCAGCATAGTGTAAACATAACTTTTACATGCACTAGGAAACCAAAAATTCGTGTGACTCGCTTTATTGCAATATTCATTTTATTATGGCACCCAACCCACCATATCTCTGGGGTCTGCCTGTAAACAAAGGATACTGAATAACCAACAAAATGTGACATAACTATATTGGGTGGATCGGGAGGGGCGGTTTAACAAAGAATAGATCTTCTTCTTCCATATCAAAAAGTCAGTAGATAACATCTAAAAAAATTTTAAGCTTACAAATAGCAATATATAGAATAGACAGGTGCCAGAAAGAAAATCAAAGGCTTACAAGTGGCTGTCTCTGGAGAGAAGGAATTAGAGGTTGGAAGAAGTACAGAGGGGACTGCTGCATCTTATTAAAATCATAAGTTATGTACTTTGAAACTCTGACAAAAATTTAAAATGAATAAAATACACATGCCATTCAAAAAAATTTTTAAGGAGAAAGAAGCAACTTTCTTTACCACACTGCTTGTGCTAACTAGCTTTTCAAACCCAGTCTTGTAGTAGTTTCCCTTTTATTGAGAAATAAATTCATCATGGCAAAGATAAAGGTAGATATGATGTCACTATTTCCATTATTGATAAGAATGGCCCATACTTTGCATATTTATCCCATATTGTATCACCAATAAATAATCAATTACTGTAACAAAAACTCAGGCTTGATTTCACATAGCAAATCCCTGCGATAAAAGGGGTGTTGGAGATGTGTACGTAGTGTTATGATTATGAACCGAGATAGACCTGTTTTGTCTACATGTGATGAAACCTACTGCATTAACAGCAAATACAGTCATATACAGTGCTGGGGTTGGTCACGGCCCAAAGATCCAAAGGTCACCTGTGAACAGGCTAAGTGATACCTCTGTCCAGCTTTAGTGATCACTGAGCTCAGAAAAGAGAGAACCGGGAAGAAGAAGGAAAAAATTCAGTGCTTGAAATAGTGGAAAAGAAATTGAAAGAAAAGTAGCTGGAGAAGAAAAGAAGAAATGGAAACGGGCAGATGCACCAACATCTACAGCGCATCTACAGTATATTCATTGAGGTTCTGTACATACAGTGTAGACAGCAGGGCTATTGTGGGCAGCAGTGGAGATGACCACCATTCACCAGTACCCTCACTGGTGAACTCAGCAAACTGTCAGTGGGGGCCACTAACACAGAGACAGCCCCTCCCATCTCAGCGCCAGGGTGAAGACAAGGATCTATGCACTGCCGACACCACCCTGAAAGCTAGAAATGGCTTTGGTTAGAGGCTTAGCAGGTCCTGCCCCAGGACCCAGCTCTTCTTGCTGCTTTTGTTAGCAAGAGTTAGAGTTATTTTCTATTTAGGTATCAATTACTTTTTGAATCGTCTTATAGACGGAGCATATTTTAAATTTATTATTTCTCCCTTCTAAGAGGCAAGACTTTCACATTTTCCCAAGTCTGATCAGAACGGTTCAGACATTCCATCGAAGCCTCTTACCACACTGACATCCTGTGGGTCGCCCTAACTTTAACACACAGGTGATTTCATTGACTGTCTTACTACATGGGAACAAGCTCAAACCTCATGTGCGGGAAGGAGCAAGGGCTACAGGACACATTAACATTCAAAAAGAGTCTTATTGGTTCAGGGACAAGTCCTACTGGAGAGACAGTCTGCCGAAAGTGGCTTCAAACACTAATACCAGCCCTCCACCAAAAGGCATTTTAATGTTAGTTTTACAGAAAGAGAAAAATAGTTTAACTCACTCCCTTCCTAGTATTATGAAGTGAAAGATTCTATGACATTTCACAGTAAGTGCAAAATCACATAATGATTACTTTATGAGGTGGAAAGCACAAATTATCACCTATATTGTGGTTGCTATTTGTTATTCTCTGACCACCCAGCATCCATCACCCCTTCTTTTGGTATAACACCCTTACTTTCTTTTGAGAACTCAAGCTCTCCCCAGCTCTCTACAAGGGTGGATTGTGTGACTTGGAAGTGGCCAGACAGTGTACTGCAGTCCCCTTGATTTGTTCAACCATTGACACAATAACCAATCAGGACCAGAGAGAAACAGTGAGATCACGGGTGGGGGCCTCTTCTTCACTGAACTGGCACCTACAGAGATGTAGGCTGAATGTATGGCAGCTGTCTTTCAGCCACATAGGTAAGCCAGCCTGAAAACTGAGTTGTCACAGAAGACACAGGATTAAGAGATGGAGAGAAACTGGGCCTCAACGAAACCCTTTAAGCCCCTATAGGCAGCCCTGCCCTAAAACCAGTTTCACCCTTGGGCTCTTCAGGCACCTGAGCCAACAATTCTGAAGCCAGGTGTGGTTGAGTTTTCTGGCACTTGCAACAAAAAAAAAGTCCTAATTAATATACATTTTGTTAGCAGATAAAATTTCAAAATGGGTTTTAGAGCCTTCCAGATTACTTTCCTCTCAGTATCATACCTGTCATCTGTTGGGCTAAGACTTAACACAGCTGTTTGTGATCAAAGCTCAACTATACACACCAACAGAAAAGTGGTTCCAATAATCCCCAACAGCAGACACCTGCCAATCATCTGCATGTGGCTTGGCAATCCATCGTGTAGTTAAAGAAACAAACAAAAAAAATCATAAAACTCTGGTTAATATTTTTTTTAATTAATTCATTTATTTTTGGTTGCACTGGGTCTTCGTTGCTGCCCACGGGTTTTTCCCCAGTTGCTGCGAGCTGAGGGCTACTCTTTGTTGCGGTGCACAGGCTTCTCATTGCGGTGGCTTCTCTTGTGGTGCACGGGCTCTAGGCGTGCCAGCTTCAGTAGTTGTGGCACGCGGGCTCAGGAGTTGTGGTTCACGGGCTCTACAGCGCAGGCTCGGTAGTTGTGGTGCACGGGCTTAGTTGCTCCGCGGCATATAGGATCTTCCCAGGCCAGGGCTCTAACCCGTGTCCCCTGCACTAGCAGGCAGATTCTTAACCACTGTGCCGCCAGGGAAGTCCCTAAATATATTTTTTAACAACTCATCAAATGGGAGTCCCCTTCCCCAACTGACTGCAGATAAGTAAAGAACAGTTAAACTTGAGCAAGAATTCTGTATTCCAGAATTTGCTGGGATGTCACTGTTTGAGATACTAGTGAAAACCACACTTAAGCAAAGCAAACAATAATATAACAAAAATATTATTTAAAACTATTTTCTGAAGAGGAGATAATTCCACAAAATGATTGAAAACAAGATAACTGTGATTTAGCTGTGTATGCCCAGTATTTCTGTTGAAAGGTGTTTTTTCCACTAGGCAGAATTCCTAAAAACCTAAGAACAGGAACTGGCAGGCATCCCATTTATACCCTTTTGAATTATTTAGCACATAGTAAGTATTCAAAAGTTCTTACTATCTCCTCCCCCCTCCAAAATCTTTCCTACCTTTTGTTTTTTCTAGTCATTTTGATATTTTCTTTTTCAATAAAAGTTTTGTTTAGAAATGCCCACATAAAGAAATAATAAATTCTCATATGAGGACAGTTATGTCTTAAGTAAGAAAGAATGCCAAGTTTTACGTAGATCTGAGCAGATCGACAATAAACTTAAAATGCTTCACGGTAAGATCTCACAATACTCACTAGAATGGTTTAACTCTAAAGTCATACCTGGGTATCTGAGGGGGATTGGTTCTAGGACCCCTCATGGATACCAAAATCCAAAGATCCTCAAGTCCCTTACAGTCAGCCCTCCATATCCACGGATGCAAACCCACTGATACGGAGGGCCAACCATAATCTGATTTAAGTAAAGAATAAGGAAAATGCTAAGGCTGGAAGCTGATATTCCAGGTGGGTAGAAGCCCCACTCCCTGGAAACAGCGTTGCAGAGAGTAGGGCAAGCTGGTGAAGGAACTTGCATTCTAAACTTGGAGCTGGGCCCAACAAGCTATGTGACCTTAGCAGGTTCCCTGAGGATCCTATCTCTTCAGTTGGTAAGGTGAGAAAATTAAACTAGATGATCCCAGTAGGTCTTGTAGAATGCTAAATAGCTGAGCTTCCTTTTATAAAATCATCTAGAGAATTAGCCATGAAGGATGGTGAGAACAATTATCCTGAGACAGCTTATAATAAGAACCAAATAAAAATATGACTGTGCTTCTATTCTAAGGCAAAAATGTACACTAAACTTCAACCATGGCTAAATTTCAATATATTTTAGAATTCTTTTCAAAACTCATCAGTGAAATAAAGGGAGTTTTCTGATTAACCTCTGGCTAACCATAACACCGAACTTGGGAAAAAACCTCTTTCCTTAATCACTCCAGTTCTCTATAGCAATAAACATAACAGTTGGTCTCAAATTGCAAAGACTTGTGCCCAAAATATCTGTTCCTAAGGATTCACAGGCATCCAGTGATAACTAGTGCAGTCTAAGGTGTACAGGGTAGAGAGAAATTACAGTAACTGGCTTGTCCAGGGACAGAGCCCAAACCTTGGCCTCATTAATAAACTGAGTGGGCCAACTGGGCAGCGCCGTCACAAACTAATGAGACATATGCACTTACCCCTGCTAAGAGAGGCTCCAGAAAAATGCTACACATGATACACACAGCCAAGAAAAAAAATGCCTGAACATATCAGATGCTACGAAATACTGGTTTTTTACAGTTAACTGTAAGTTATACTTTAGTTAACCAAGTCCTACTTTAAATGCCTCAGAGAATTGGTCTCTAAAAATCTTTTAGAGCAATTACTTTCTTAAAGAGAAAGTAATTTACCTTAATTTATCTATTCTGTAAATCCATGTCATCTATCAAAAGGTAAAAATATTAAACAGCTCACCCAATTAATTTTTAGTCCAAACTTATAAAGAGGGAAAAGAGCACTTTCTATCAACGCTTTCCAGGCAAACATTTAAAAATCCAACAGAAAGTTTAATTAAAACAACAACAATTCTACAAACTTCTTTTTAAAAAATGTCAAGATTATATTAAAAACAGGTACACAAAGAACACACAGTAAAAATCTAATATCAAACTTGTGAAAGCTACACTGACTTCCACCATCATTTTAAATCAAATTATCATGATGTTATCATGATGTTACTTCAACTTAATAACAAAATTATTTGTTTCCAAGCTACCCGAACAATGTAGTTGTCAGTTTATTTGACAGGGTCCAGAGGACAAAACTAAATAATCTAGTGGAATGGAATGTTATTTGTGTTTTTCATATAGAACAAAATAAAATTTTGAACTAAAACTATTACTTCTAGAGAGGTGACAAACTGCTAAAAGTTTTCAACTTGACCAAGAAGGACATCTTTGTTTCATCAGGTTTTGACAATGAGAAATTTTTACCCTACCAAACTTTAAATGCAACTTTTTTTTAAGAAGAAAAGAGAAGAAATGAGGGCACTCTATTAGCCAGGGTCATTCCTTTCATCAGAGGTTTACAAGGAGCCCTGGGAAATCTCCTCCCACACAAGATGAGCTCTTGTCCAATGCAGCCGTTTCTTACCCTGGTTTTATGCACTAAAGAAAATGCCACCCATTTCTATAATGCCCTCAGTCTCCCCTGGATCCTGGCAACTCCATCCCCACGGGCAAGGTGATCAAGGAAGGAAGGTGCCTTCACCCGCTGAAAATTGTGTTCAAAAAATATTTTTTTTAAAATCAGACTCTGTGACGTTCAAATAAGATTATCCCCACAAAAAATACCAGAACATGGATCAACTTTATTACCATGAAATCTCAAACTAAAGTGCTAATTAAATATCAGACGAACTTTAGCAAAATTTCTCGAGTCTCGCTACTCATTTTGGTCAGTCAGAAACACCCCAAGTATTGAAAAAACTCTTCTATTTGACAAAAAAAACAAACCAAAACAAAACAAAAAACCATGTTCCATAATTACAAGTATTCATCTCCACTAAACATACAATATTCAGGGTGAAGAGCTGCCCTGAATAAAGAGATATATGTAAGCTATGACTAAATCCTGTTTTTTAAAAAGCATGCATCCATATATAAAAAGAGTGGGGGCTTCCCTGGTGGCGCAGTGATTGAGAGTCCGCCTGCCGATGCAGGGGACACGGGTTCGTGCCCCGGTCCGGGAGGATCCCACATGCCACGGAGCGGCTGGGCCCGTGAGCCATGGCCGCTGAGCCTGCACGTCCGGAGCCTGTGCTCCGCAACGGGAGAGGCCACAACAGTGAGAGGTCCGCGTACCGCAAAAAAAAAAAAAAAAGACTGGAAGGAAAATAAAAATACTGATGCACTGGATCACCTCTACATGATTTCAGAATTTTATTTCCATTATTGCTGTTATAAAATTATTTGTGCAATAAATTAAACGTGTAAACGCACATCCCTTCAGGTTAAGGGTAACGGTATATTCTTGACCCAGTGGCATTACAAGCATGGAGAATGGATCTTGCTCTACAAAGCAGGTGAAGTGCTAAGTGAGGGATCAGAGACAATCATACATCGAAATTCATTGTCCTCCTGCAAAGTTCTAATATATAAGTAGTTGTGTATATGTGCTTTCTCCAAATAAGTAAAATATAGCCATATAATATATACCATATATATTATTCATACAAAACAATCCACATATATAATTATCTATATAATCCATATAACAAAAATATGTGTAATATATCTGCTAATTCACAAATAATATACATAACTAATGCAGCAACCAAACAGGTCAAAGGTTGATTCAGTTGCTATAAAAACCAGACCAGCCTACTCAGAAACAAATACACACTTTAAAATAGGGCTAACTGTAATGGAAATGTCACGTATTTCACTGACCTAAGCAAAATAATTAAGCTGAACATAATTCAATAACTATTCTCTTCTTTTCAAAATTTCCGAAGTACTTTCAGGTTGGATCCTAACAGAGGTAACTTAATATGAGGATTACAAGCAGTCCAGCACCAGTCATCTTTCAAGTGTGCTGGCATTGCAATGGTTTAATTAGCCTAAACGATGGCTTAAGGAAGATTAAATTAAATGATATCTAAAGTCACTTTCAAAAATAAATTCTGTGGTTCTCTACTTATCTTAATATACCAAAACACACACAAATACACGACTTATAGGTTCTTGAAGTAAACTAGCATTGAATTACAATGAACAAGTCCAAGTTTCATAATTTCGTTACATATGTTTACATAAATGACCTAGAACCTTGTTTTCTCTTGAGTATTAATTTCTATCGTATATCTTAGCCAAAACATACTTGAAAATTTAAAATGTAACAAATAAGAATGAAAAAGTGAAATCATACTTTTTCCAAACACTAAAATGAAGAAGCAGGATAATAAATCCAAGCATCTGCTTTAGATTTAAAAGAACTTTTTTATCTCATTCAATTATGGGGAGTTATTAACACCCCCCCCAAAAAAAGATGCTATTGACTTACTATCTTGGAGTCCTGTATTAGCCAGCCCAAAGCAACATTATTAATTTTTAATTTAAAAATTCATTCCTGATACTACATTTTTAAGGTACTGGTTGGACTAAATGCTGATTAAATGGATAAAAATCAGTCTACTTTTCCTAAGTGCTATACCATGCTGCTGCAATTGTATATACACTATCTAGAGGATCGTCATTGGCGTAGCTACAAAGAAGATCACTGCTTCCTCACGCTAGCTTCCACTAGCATACATAGGATTCATTCTCACCAAACCCTGGCTATGTCTTACGGACACTGTTTTCCATGAAGCTCCTCAAGTGATGGCAATATTTTCTCCCAGGCCCCACAAAGCTGGGTTGAGTGGCCCCATTACTGCCCACTGCTGCTTCCAGGCCTTTATTCTTCTCTCCCTCCCAGCTCTTTTGGGGTACATGCTGCTGGATGACACCCCCACTGCACCCTTTCTACAGCTAACACACCAACATGCCGCCTCATTTAACCACTGGCTCACTACGCCACCCTCTACTTCCACTCTGCCAACATTATCAGGGACCTCAACGTCACTCATACAGTGCATTCAACATTCAACATCCTGGCTCCTAACTCCCTGACCAGCTCTTCTCTGTCCTCCACTCATCTCATCCTCCCACTACCAGAGCCAGAGCCTGGAGCCCGATGACAACAGCTGTGCTACCTCCAAAGTCTGTTTCAACCCTCTCCATCAATCACCAGCACCATTTACTTTTCATCTACTCTTTTCAATACTTTAACTCCAACAATTCTCTGACCTCACCAGGACTTCCAATCCACTGACCTACTGCTTACCGTCCACCACTCTCCATGTCTTCACGCCCTCTACATGTATCTTAGATTCTATGGCCCATTGTTACAATCTCTTCCCAGCAATTACCCTCCAATACTTTTCCCCTCTCTTCCTCTGATGTACTCTCCGAGCAAAACCCAGCCCTCATAAAAACCCAACTCTTTGCCTACTCTGCATTGCACCCAAAAGGCCCAATGTGGTAGAGACAAACATACAACTACGCTCTCTGATCTCAGTTTAATATATGATCATTTCAACTGGGCCCTCGCTGTGCCTGGCAACCTTATAACTTGTCCCAAGTTCATCTCTTTCTCACTAGTCAGGAAAACTATTTCCACACTCTTCTGTCTCCCCAACATCCTACAGCCATTCCCCCAACTGGGAGCCTTCTGTTTTGTTCTATTGACAATTTCTCTGTCCCTGGGCCAGTTATTCTCAGTGATAACTTTTTCACTTCACTGTGGAAGTGGAACTACTCAGAAGAAAACTTCATTTTCTCCATTTTCCCACCAAAAAACTTACCAACCTTTCTGTATCTGTGCCCACAGTTCTCAACGAGGAATTGAGTCGCTGACTTAATGAACAGTTTATATAGTAGATTTTTAAAGGTAGATTTATAACTGCCAAGCCCTAAAGGAAATCAAACAATGCTACCAGCTTGATGAAAAAGAAAAATGTTAAATTAAGTATATAGAATGGTACATAAATAGATGATTCTGAAGTTTGAGAATTTTTTAACTTAGTGTTATAAACACTGCCATATTGTGAAACTAATAAACCAATTTAGTCAAATTAATTATCACAAATTTTGAGTAAGTGGAATCTAAATCAATGAGATTTTGATGTAAAAATTTTTCTACTTGATATATTTGTTTTTATGGGATATTTTAAAGAAAGTGCCTAGTTGAGAAATACATGCCTATAAGGCCAGAGGTACTTTTGCAATTTTGTTTTATACTAGTGCTCTTTTTTTTTTTTAATTGGATATGGGACTTCCCTGGTGGCCCAGTGGTTAAGACTCCACACTTCCACTGCATGGGGTGCAGGTTCAAACCCTGGCCGAGGAAGTAAGATTCTGCATGCCCCATGGCATGGCCAAAAAATTTTTTTAAATTTTTAATTGGATACACTACCTTTATTTTCACTTTTTTAAAGTTACTATACTAATTAACAGTAACTAAAGGTTGGTTTTAAAATAGATATTATGGATTTATATGGACATTTTTCAAGCTTTATGACTACCTGGTATCTTTTGAACAACCTACCTAAGTTTCAGTAATTTTCCACATTTTAAGTCTTGCTTTCCTAAGGTAGAAGCTATAAACTCACTTCCTCAGGCTCCCTTGCAGCTAGGATACAGGCATGTGATCTAGGCACCACCAATGAGCTGTACTCATAAAAGCCTTTCATTCAGAAGAGAACTTGAGGAAGCAGAATCTTTTCTAATAAGGGTGATGACACAGGTTCCCAGACTCAGGGCAGCAGGGACATGAGTGGCAGAGGTTCTAGGGTCCAGTAGCCCATTAAGGCAGCAGAAGCTGTGAGGTCCCATCAGCAGATATAAAAATAAAAGGGTCCTTGCTGACACAGTCATGGTTTACTCTGAGAGCACTGCCCCTATCAGCTTAGCCTCCAGACCTGTGTCTCCTGCCCTCACCTTCTTTGAGCTACCTAATATGGTCTATTAAACTTATTTTCTCCCAAACTATAGTGAAATTAATTACATGCAACTAAAAACTCTTTTACAGAATTTTTCAGTCATTCAAATTTCCTTTTTAAAGCAATCAAAAAGCCTACATAAAGTTGTAAAATATGTAAGTTCCCCCAATACATAATTAAGTAGGGGTGTCTAATTATATTAACATATAAGAGGATATATTCATGCAACCTCTGGTCATGAAATCTCACCAGCAAAAGACGTCACTGCGTTGCAGCCAAAGGATACCACTAAGTTATGAGTGATACAACCCACTCCCTACGAAGGGTGTGGAAATGACGATCTGAATGTAAAAGGAGCTTGTTAACCCAAATGAAATTCTTACAAAGGCAGGGTTTTTTTTTTTTCAGTATGTACATCTATTAGCTATTTCCACAATTATGCTTCATAACAAACTCGCCCAAAAGTCAGTGACTCACGATCCTAAGCATTTATTTTTCTTGCTCACAGGTCTGCAAGTCACAGTCTGCTTGGCTTCAGGTTTCAGGTGGGGTTCACTTCTGTTCCACACGCCTCCTCGTCCTCCTAAGGCCAGCAGCCAACCAGAATGCATTCTTCCCATAGTGGATGCAGGAGCACCAGAGGCCACGCCAACCACAGAAGCACATCTAAGGTCTCTGCGGGCACCATGTCTGCTTAAGTCCACCGACTGACATGAGTCACATGGTCATGCCCAACATCGATGGGGCAGTAGTACCTCCTATAATGGAAGCTCCTACAAAATCACATGGAAAGATGTGGGCGTACAATTCTAAAAGGGAGAGGTGAAGAATGGAGGAAAACACTGCAATTAACCACAGAAGTCGCCCACTCCCTACTCTAGGGCACTGCCACCCTAATGAACTCTCAAGCAAAATATATTCGCTTATCATGGTTTAACAGGCTTCAGCCTCATATCACTCACCCACCTGCCCTCACCTTGGCCAAAAGCAATACCCATTCTGCATAAAGACTGGACCAGCACATTGTCATATTAAACAATACCCACAGAAACAACTGCACCCATCTCACAACAGAATCATATCACAGCAAACACAATCAATATTACATATCTCCAATTACCTAACCTCAGAAGGCAAACCTCAGATTCTTCTTGTCCAGTAATTTAAACTGTCTTTCAGTCCAGCCAGCTAAATCATGTTTTGTCGCATTTCGAACTGTGCTGACCTAAATGGAATATACATTGTCACTGAGTCATTTATTTCATGTCATACCTAATTGCTCTCTTTAGTTCCTCCATGTGCAGTCAATCTATCAAACAAAATGTATTTGAACTTGAAACTGACTCCATGTAAGAGGAGCTAGAGGCAAAGTATGGCTAACACATCTCCAGAGGGATGTGTTTCGCTGAATCTAATCTATCGGATCCAAAAAGAGTAACTGCATCTACAATATACATTAATCCAAGCCCCCAAAATCACTGCAGTCATCGATAGATAGGAAGATGATTCAAATGTAACTAATTCAGTGTCCTTTTGCCTTCAAAATTCACAATACAAGATAACTGGTTTCACTGGCCATAATCTAAGAAGCCAAACTCCATAAAAGCAAGGAGCAAGTGGTGCTTCACTTACAAACACCTCTCCTGATAGCCAACCACACACACTCATCTCGGGTTGGAGAAACCTGAGGGCACCGGGAAGCCCTCACCTTTGAAACAAAGGCCAAAAGTCAGGACGGGGAAACGCAAAAGGAAAATGTTCTTGAAAGGGAATGGTTATTCCCTCTCTGAAAAATGCCCAGCACCTCCTGGTAACCGCAGGGGATCACTGGGCTGACAGAGCCTGCAGCACAGATATCAGGAAAAAAATATTTATAGTCCCCAGGGCTGGGGACCACGAGTACTGCCTTCCTGGGAAGGAAACGGATTAGTAATTGCATCAGATGTGAAGGCGGCTGCTTGACCATCCTGCCAGCGAGACAAAAGGGGCAGGACAGGAGCTGTCATTCCGGTGCAAGATTAAAGCTGCCACACAGAAGAAAAACGGACCCTGCGCTTGAGCAAGGCCTGAAAAGTAAAGATTCTCTAGCTCAGTGCAATTACGAAGGGATTCGCAGCAGCACTGCACGCTAAGGAATACCAATGAGCAGTGCTATGGTAACCGAGGAGACAAATCTATCAGGAAGATAAACAGGAAGACGCTGCGGAAATGAAATGAATTCCCAACTTTCCATCTATATTTTTGTAAACTGTTGCTAATAACCCTTACATATCAAAACATCCTTGAGCTGTTTTTTTTTTTAATTTCCACAACGTACTTTTACGGTTTATTCTTGAGCAGTTTTCACACATTCTAAAGCTGACACAGCTGTTTGGGAGCTATCTCTGCAAATGCTGCTCGGTTTGAAAATAATTACCTCTGAGTGGATAAGGCTAGCTATGGGCTAGATGCTGTGAGCAGCAATTCTTACTGCTGTCTCAACCCACTTACTCTTTGTGGTACTAATTCTTTTTCCTTCACAGTATATTTAAAAAACAAAACAAAAACGCGCTTCCATTTTTAATCTTAAGAAGGGAGCACTCCCCCCTCCAAGGCCAGCTTCCTTTACACAACTAATCCCTGCTTGGACAACAGCGCCCTCTGGCTCATAACTCGGCCAAGCCTAACGGCATCCGTGGGCCATTCACACTCAGCATGAACCTTGGGAGTTTAAGTCTTCTAGGCGAACCTTCCCTGGAACAATGCAAAATCAGTTCATGTATCACTGTCTTGCACCATCATGGCCCAGAGCTTTAGAATTAGTAGGGAACACCCAGGCCATTAAAGGTACTTCCTTCCCATAGTAGTCTACTTTACATCAAATACACCGAAACTGCTATATCTTCACACAAAACTGAGACCTGCTGTTCAGAATGCCTTTCAGCATGAATATACTTTTGTTTGATTTGCTCAAAAAAATAGTCTGATTTTAAACCTTGCTCTTGGTTTAAGCCATTCAATACACAAGAAGAAGCCGATGTGCCTTAATCGTATTTAAAATAACTTACGATCTGTCAAAGGTTTCTATGGATTAAAAAAATAACTTTACTTATTTTTATTTTATTTCTTTTACTACCTCCTTAAAATTCCACTAATTCAACAACTCACCAAAAAGTAGGTAGACACTCCTTTACTGAAAGGAATAAGCCAGGTCATGAGAAGTAACTGATTTGATTTACCTTTTCTCTAATAATCTCTCCTGAGACTATTATCATTCTCTAAACTCTCAAATTACCGCTGCTCCTCAGATATTTTCCATAAGCTAATAGATTATTTAAGCATCCATGATAAATTATCTAATAAGTAATTTCACTATTTTTTTATAAATCAGGATTTCATTAAGCTTTAAAACGATGAGCAAGTAATACCTTTTCCCCCTTTTTGCTTTTTTAGCTTTGCAAGTAATAGCACCAGGAACACCTAAATATGCCCTAGACTGCTCCCATAATCTGGTGCTCTTGCTTCGTTTTAACACCCTTTCCCCTCAAGCCTACTGCCCAGCCCCACTGGACTTCCTGTGCTTCAGACTCACGTCATCCTGTGTGATTCTCTCAACATCCATGCGTGTGGTTATCGTAACCACACTTTGCAGAAACAAACTCAAAAATTACTTCCCAAAGCCACATAACTAGCAACTGACAGCCAGTATTTTCACCTAGATCTGAATCCATGCTTTTTACTCTACCTTACAGGTTCCCCATACCAAGTTTCAGGAGGGAGCTTTCTCCAGGAGATGAGGCCACCTAAAAAGGTTTAGGGATGTTATTTCCAGAATGCTTTCTTGCTCACAAGCCCCATCCCACTTCCACAATTAAGCAAAGCAGCTGTCATTTTCAAAAGTGATAGGTATCACCCCACGGACAGCGAAATGAAAATATATAGTATCCTAGACAAAGTGACTATAGTTAACATTTGCTGGGTGCCTGCTTTGTGCCAAGACCCATACTGGGCCTGCTGGCTCGATATATCATCACTAACCTCATGGTAACCTTTGAAGAGAGAGAGGAAAATCACCATTTTAAAATGAAGAAAATGAGAGTGTAAGAAACTTGTCCAAGACCACACAGTGTTACGTGGTAGAGACAAGTTGAAACCCAAGTTTAACTCACTCCAAAACCCCTACTCTTTCCTTCGCATTCCACTGGCTCTCTGGGGGACAGACTGTCTAAGGGTCAGCTTTCTAGCCAAGCCATTAACTGCATAAGGTGCCTTCTAAAAAGTGTCATAGTGATCACCTAAAATCACCCAAAGTTTCACAGGGATATTTTTTTTATATCACTCAATATCAAGACTAATGGCAAAGCTAAAGAAATTTAAAGAGCAGTCATCCCCAATACTAATTCAATACTCAGATTCTTCTCGGCTCTCTTTCTCTCTCTGTAAACCCCAGAACAAATTTTGAAATGTGTGTGCAATCAATCATCGCCTTGGACACTTTGCAAAACAAATGTTCAAACTGGTTAACAATTCATTATGTATAACTCTAATAACACTTATGTAACTTATCCATGCGTCATAAGTGTTTTCTTTTCAAAACTCAGTCCTTTTATATTGCATCTGAACGTGGTTTTAGAAAGCTTTAGTCACCAATAATTGGCTTTCTCCCGAATGTCACTGTTCATCCATCTGTATGGAAGTCAGTTCCCCCTAAATAATCGCCGAACTCTTCAAGTCAATGCTAATCCTGAACTCACTCATTCTCAATCCTTTATTCATTCAAACATTACAGTTGTGGGATTTACAGAGGCAACGGGCCTCTGAATTATCTACCCCTGACCACAGGCATGACAACAGTCCCAGCTACTCAGGCCTAAGAGTCACAAAGGCCTCGGTCACACTGGACTCCATCTCTCCCAGTGGCACCACCAAGGGGATACGGGGTAGGGAGGGGAGTGGCCACAATCTCCATTAGACAACCCCCTACTTCTGCAAACCACACCAAATCAACACTCAATCTCAGTAAAAACAGCAACTTGCTATGTGAGCACAGCATCCAGCCATGCTGCCTAAGGGCCTCTTCCCACTTCCAACTGGTTTGCCAACTGGAAGCTCCTCCCACAGGAACTCTAGAGCCCGACACCTCTTCCCTCACATACAATCATTCTTCAGAGTTCTCTCTCCTCTCCTTTCCTTTCCCTTGATGATCTGCTTGATTATCACGCACTTTCATTACAGCAGACGTTTCCTAACTTGGCTACCTACTTCAAATCTCTCCCCATCCAATCCATTGTGCTGCCGGATTAATCTTGCTCCACCATCATGTTCAGCAAATCACTCCCCTGCCCAAGAACTGACAGCCCCCCATGCCTAACGATAAAGCCCAACCTCCTCAGCATGCTCTTCAGGTGCTTTGCACCCAGACTTAACCTCTCCTGGATTTTCTGTAGGGTCACTGGTCCACTGATGATCAATCAACACATCTATCACACTCCCAGCCCCACCCACAATTTCCTGGGCCCTGCCCGTCTCCCTCCCGTTAAGATGCTTCCTCCTCTAAAAGGCCTTGCTTCCTTTCTTATTATACTCGTAAATATCCTCTAAGTGTTTTCCATTGAGAGTGATGTTAAATCCTCTCTGGCACCAGCAGAGCCAGGACAAAGCTCACAGGCATGCAGGCATGCACACAATGGATATGCCCAGTGAACCCTGCCCAGCCCACAGCAGTGATCTTGCCCCTCTCGGAGCATCTCTAGTGCTCCCCTGTGGACCCCACTCAGCAGGCACTAACGAGGGGTGCTTCTCTCCTTAGTGCTGAGCAAAGTCAGAAACCACAACTCGAGCTGCTCTGATGCTTCGGAGCCCCTGGAAGCAGCACCACAGCAGCCATTGAGTAAATGAGTGCTCTGGGTTCCTGAGTTGTCTCAGAAGAGAAAGACAAAGGATGTGATGAAATGGAAAACATCCCTGCCAATAAAAATTAGCTCCCGAAGAATTTATGAGTAGCGACCAAGTCTCCAACATACTACGCATTAACGTGTTTAACCAGTTCCTCGCCATTATTTGGCGAAATAGAGCTACACCAAAAATCAGATTTCTAATATAACTCGGCATTTTCTATGATCAGACCTACTTTAAAAACTGTTTTTGAAATGTGAATAATTTACCCTTTTTTCATTGGTTTTATAATAAATTAAATGGCAAGACTCTGATCAGTAGAAGTATAGAAATAAAAGTTTAAAAATTAGATGCATGGGGCTTCCCTGGTGGCGCAGTGGTTGAGAGTCCGCCTGCCGATGCAGGGGACACGGGTTCGTGCCCCGGTCCGGGAGGATCCCACATGCCGCGGAGCAGCTGGGCCCGTGAGCCATGGCCACTGAGCCTGCGCATCCAGAGCCTGTGCTCCACAACGGGAGAGGCCACAACAGTGAGAGGCCCGCGTACCGCATAGAAAAAAAAAATTAGATGCATGAGGTAGGAGCCTATATAGAATTAGAATTTAAAAATCAGTAAGCTTAAAAAACATGAGGACATTTATTCAACACAAATTAAAATGGATAAAGCAAACAAAACAGCAGAGCTGTTAATAACTAAACTGGCTAAAATCGCTAACATGCAAACAAAAAGTTATTGCATAATTTAAACAAAGGTATTTAATGGCTCCAGGAATGATATAAACCACACTGAGTGTCAAAATAACCACAAAAGTAAATAAAATAATAAGACATTTACCAGAAATTACAATTTTAAAAGTCCAAATATAAAAATTTTAACCTCATGAAGAGAACTTGGAGAATTTTAAACCTAAAATGTCATTGCACTGCTATGATATGGTATTGAAATCACAAAAATGTCATTTATAACAACGGCTACACTGAGATAGCCTGGCCTGGTAAGGAACAGCTCAGGCTTTGGAGTCAGAAGGACCTGAGGCCAACGGCTGGCAAGGGCCCCAACTAGCTATGTGACCCCAGGTGGTTGACTCAACCTCTCTGAGCCACAGCTTCCTCATCTACAAAATGAGAATAAGCATGCCTACCTAAGGAAGTTATCAAGATTTGCTGAGACACTCTACAAAAAGCCCTGAGCACAATGCCTGGCTCATTATAAACCCTCACTAAATAATGTCTCATGTTGTCTCCAATCATTCGCTCAATTCATTCATCTGTAATCTACGGGGAAAACAAACACAGGATCTCTATCCTGGCTGGGGCTCTTGCAACACGGGCATTTGGCAACCACAGGCTCTGACTGCTACAAGAATTGTGCAGCTGAAAGAGGGCAGGAGGAATGGTAGAATAATAAAAATGCTATATCTAGGTCTCATACTTGACATCAGAATAACCAAATATATAGCATAGCAGATGGCTGTGAGGAAAAATAGAAATTATAATAAAGCACACAGCAATGATACTATCTCTCTGCACATTATATTCCAAATCCAACTGGCTTTGCTTCTAGCACTCTGCAACATGTCGACTCGGATACCCTGTAAAAGTCACAATCTGATTCCGTAACTAGCCCCAATTAAGTTACTTAATGCATCACTTTATTTTCCACTAAGTGACTCCTATCTGTCCAGTATATAGTTAAGGAGAACAGCGGCAAAGGTGAGATGGCAGGATGACAAGGATGGACCCAGGAGTCGATCACACTCATGACAGGGTCTGGAAGCCGAGAGCAAGGCGAGGTTGGCTATCTGGAAACCAGGGATCATGCTGGATATGCAGGTCAGGTAAGGCCCGGGGTCAGAGCCAAATAAATAAGCCCAAGCAAGCAATAATTCTCTTTCCCAGGCTCTTGTTTTAACTGCTTATTCCCTTCTGCAGCGCCAAAATGTTCCCAATCCTAGGACTGCGTTAACCATACAAAAGCCATGGAGAAGCCCAGACGTGTGGGGGCAAGAAATGGGGGAGGCGGACCCTCTCTGAGTAAAGACTTTTCCACTTTATTTCAATAATCATTGATTGATTGCCTAATGCGTGTTAGAGCCCGGAGATCAAAATAAGAACTAACAGTGATGCTGTGTTCTCCTACCCGCACGAGAAATACACACCAAATGATTGCATGTCCAGGATTTATACACCCGGGACTGGAAAGTGAAAGTGCTTTGCCTGCACTCATTCAGAGATACATCTAAAGCAATGAGGTACCACGGTTCCGTGTTCTCTTACAACCTCTGCTTTAACTGCCTCTGAGGCCGTTAAGCTTTCACATTTATTCAAACATAAACATGAACGTTTCCCCTTCAATGTCTTTTTTCTGCCATAATAATCTGTACTCTAATTCAAAGAAATGCAATTTCATTGTTGGTTCACCTGATGTTTGAGAAAAGATCATGTGATGCAAGCCATAATGACTAAGGAATATAATGAAGGCTCCGCGGGCAGATGATTTCAAGCAATACAGTCATTTACTATAAAGTGCTTCCTTCCCTGATGAAAGGTTTAAGGAAATTAAGCTCTAACTGTGACCATGAATTGTTATATTTTGGAAGCCAGCCGTCACCATCCTCGTCATTGGTGAATCTCTTAACTCAGAAAGGACTCTGGCCACTAGGCACAGGGGCCGAAGAGGACTGTGGCCACCACGACAGATTTATTATCGTTCTGCTGTCAAGTGTTGGTTTCGCCCTAGCGTGACGCACGTGAAGGGCCACACAGGGGGCTCTACGCTACAGCTGAAGCAGGTGGTTTAACTTAGCGGCTGGATGTTGCACTACAGAAGATTTTCATTTTACTTATGTCCTCAGTCAAAAGTGACTTTTCCTGGCCAAAGCCTATCACTCTCCCTGTCTGCAAAGGGTTGCAAGATGCTGATCCCTTGCAAACGACAGAGGTCTCTGAAGAGGGAGAAGCCATTCCTAGGTAACCTGCAGATCAGCATTTGCAAAGGAGGGAGTGAAATAGCTGTAGAAAAAAAGTCAAGTGGATTTAGAATCTGTTTAAATCTAAACTCCAGACATTTGGAGATGGAAGGGTCAAATACTTACTGCTAACAGAAAAACGGCCCTTGAAACAAGAAAGTCATATCCCCCAAAATGTATCTAAGTAAGCAAAAGCTTCACATGGACACCAGAAAACGTATCTCCAGTCTTTCTGGATGCTCTGCCGTTTGGAAGACGGACAAAGATTTGGAAGGAAGCTGACGCACTGAAGGGAAAGCCAAGTGCAAGGAAGAAGAGGAAAGCAGTGGTCAGACGGGCATGGGTGTCTGTGTTGAGAGCGAAGGGCAGAGGACAAGCTCGGGAAAGCACAGGGGAGAGGTGGAGAGCCCGCAAAGGATCCCCCTATTAGCTTCTATGTATCCCACTTTCTCTCCAGAAAGTCACGGGCAAGATATCATACAGAGGAAGGCTGTCAGGAAAAAGCAAGTGTGGAGTCAGACCTGGACACCAGGTTCTACCCCACCAGGGCCAGCCAGCTGACCGAAAGCTGACACCGCCTGGCCACCACATTCCATGGGGAGAAGGGCGACTTGGTACAAGAGGACGACTGGCGCATAGGAAGTGGAACAGGCACCCGTGTCATACACACGTTCCACGGAACAGGCTCAGAGCCCGTGCAGCAAGTGAGAGCCGAAGAAGCTGCAAAGTGAAACACAGCCAGAAGACTCTTCCTACCCAAAGTTTCCCAAGTTGTAAGGTGGACATAATTTCAAGGTCTACCAAAATAAATGACTTGCAGCATAACATACAGCATTATCACAGGTACTCCAGGGAAATAAAAACCCGGGAAAATAGGGCCACTATTGGTAAAGCCCTCTGGTCAGCAACTAGGAGATAGATGACTAACGGCACTGCACACGTGAACAGACTGTAGAAGCTTAGCGGTCCCTGGCAACTCAACACACTCTTTCAACACTGTCTTTTTTTTTTTTCTTTTTAATAGTCATACGCTTTGTTTCCCAGTAGACAATATGAACTCGTTTCCTTGCTCTGTTAGGTAGCAATTTGATGTACCCATTCTCTACACCCACTACACCAAATATCCAAACAGTTTCTAACATAACTATTTCTCATATATGGATTGATCTAAAAATATGCACAAGAGAAAAAATAAAGCCAGCTCTTTTTCTCTGTAGGTAGTAATCAAGGTGATTTGTTTGGTTACTTGGGTTTTTCTAAGTGTTTTTTTTTTTTTCCTTTCTAGAGAAGAAAAGTACCAGCTCAGTGTAAATGCAGACTTCTAAAAAGAAGTATGTATTTTTTAGACAAGAGGAAAATACCCCTGATGTAGGAAGGAGGGAGGTTTTTTTATGTTGATGAAACATTGTTCTTTTAAATGGCAATTTACAATAGTCTTAGAACATGAGTTATAAAAAGTTATTCACAAATAATTGTAGCAGAGCTTTGTGTCCCAGGCAGGAAAACAGTGTCTCATAGAATTGCAGATTACCTTGCAAGATAAATACCAGAATTTGTCATCCAGCACTTATTTACCACCTACTGAATGAAAGCCTACGAAGTTATTCTAAACCATAGAATATTTACCATGTCAAAGGTCTATTCAATGATAGTTTATGACACAAATGAATTTCTGAAGACCAAAAATCCACAATTTAAAATTTTAAAGTCAATTAATCAGGTTTATTCCCCACCACTAGTCACTGTTTCCCCTCTAATTTAAAGTTTCTCAGGGGGCTTCCCTGGTGGCGCAGTGGTTGAGAATCTGCCTGCTAATGCAGGGGACACGGGTTCGAGCCCTGGTCTGGGAGGATCCCACATGCCGCGGAGCAACTAGGCCCGTGAGCCACAAGTACTGAGCCTGCGCATCTGGAGCCTGTGCTCCGCAACAAGAGAGGCCGCGATAGTGAGAGGCCCGCGCACCACGATGAAGAGTGGCCCCTGCTTGCCACAACTAGAGAAAGCCCTCGCACAGAAACGAAGACCCAACACAGCAAAAATAAATTAATTAATTAATAAAGTGTCTCAGATTGATGTGTTTAATACCTTCACAAATATTTTCATTATATGACTTTATTTTTTTTCCCCAACTTACCCCTAATATCCAATTTTCTCCAAAAGTAACACTAAGTTTTGCTTCCCTATTTTCACAGCCACGATCCTGATTCAGCCTCCTCACTTCCTCACACTGGAGTTCTTTCATTTCTCCAAGCTTTGCATTTCATAAAATCCCTAGACCATGATTCTTCAACAGCTTTTTCACTACCCTGATTGAGGACCTCATCATTTCGTTCCAAAGCCTCTCCACCCTCCAGAGCACAGACTCCCCTGACCGACTGCCCACACCCTCCAGCTGATGACTTTCGGATGGAGACAGCTTCATGGGTTACGCTCATGGCTTCCTCGCGTCTTGCTCCTGTTCAGCTGTCTCTCTACAGTGCCATGTGCCTGCTCTCCAACACCTCCCCTGTTCCACCATCACTTCTTTATGTTGTCTTCCCTAGTATTTGTTGAAAGAACCTGTTGTTACGGAACCATGTCAGCACGTGCACATGTGAACTACCTTCTGAATTAGATTGTTCTTCAGAGGCAGAAACTATGACTCTTCTTCTGTGTGCCTCGTGGTATCTAATACATAGCCCCGAAACCAACTCTGCTCAATCGATGATTATTGATTGAGGGGTGAAGTTGTGGGTTTCTAGCATCGACTCGGATTGTATATATCCTGCTGTGGAGATAAAAGGTTCTCAGACAAGGCCTTTCTAATCAGAACAGTACTAAGGTTGTTGTCTATACAGGTACAATCACATGAGGAATGTAGGAAAACAGTCACTCAGTTCTGCTTTTCATATGAACTAGCCTTTGCTTCAGTTATTTTGACATTTTAGATAAAAGGACTGGGGAAGAAACCCTAAGTAAAGGGATAAATCTTAGATATCTGAAAAACACTTTCAGTTCTTGATTCTATTACAAATATTTATAAATAAACCAGAAGTAGCCCAAAGAATCAAGAATTCCAAAACATTTACATCACGTGTGCAAATCGTGGTTTTACTCCTGTCATTACAAACAACAAAATGCATTGTAACCTGAAATTCTCTCTTGTGTGTATGTATATACTGACTCTGTTACATTAAAGACATTTGAATTTGACCATCAGATTGTTGATTTTTCAAACCATTCTAGTCTTTTTCTGATCTACATTGATTTCTTTACATTCAGAATGAAATTGTGTGTGTTCGGTAGTGACACTGTGGTCTGAAAATTTCTCTTCATAAAATCTCCTCTAAAATGCAGACCTCACTAATGAACAAAAAGAGGAAAATAAAAAGCCATTTTGATATTAGAAAAATGTCTGTAAGAGTATCTGCTGAGTCAAACACCTAAATGTCGTAAAACTGAATTAAAGCATCCCTTCTCCTGTCTATGTTCCCTGGACTTGCATCCTAAACAGTGGCATAAGCTTTCAGAAGCCTGGCAGTAGCACACGACTCCAAGTATCCTGCCTGACAGACGGAGGTCAGTCCTTCTGAATGAGAAACCAGTGAATGGGGACCAATTTCCACATGGCACAATATCTAAGCTTTCCACAACCACGTGGGAAAGAAGTCCAAGGATATGGAAAAGTCTTGGTAAAATTCTGGGGAAAGACGCCAGGAGGGCTCATTATTTGAAGCAAAATTTGATGGAACTGGCTCTCAAACATTAACGTGTGTGAGACTTACATGGGGCACTTAATAACGCTGTGGATTTCTAGGCCTCCCTCTTAGTGAGTCTGGGGCCAGCTCCACAAATAAGCATTTTCCACATGCACACCAGGTAACTATGATGTGGGAAACCACAATTTTGAGAGACAATGATCTACAGGAAGCACCTCATACATCTTTTTCCTTTAAAGTCCTTTCAGTACTATCCTCTCTAGAGGTCTTCAGGCATCTCTGAGGAAAAGTTGGAGAATTAGGCAGTAGGTCATTTAATGGAACAAAAAGAAGGAACGTCAAGATCCTACTCCAAATTCTTAGGTTCTTCCTGACATGAGAGCAGCACCTATGCTCTCGACCCTACACACCCACAAGCAGATAAATGACAGATTGGGGGGAGGAAGTTCAAATGCAGCTGCAAACAGTCCCTGAGCTATGTACACACACACACACACACACACACACACACACACACACACACACACCCCTTAGTTCTTTGAGTCTTCCCAGCACAAAGCCTAGTACATGACATAAAATAGACATCCAACGAACATTTGCTAAAGACTAAATAACTTTAGAGCAGTGAGTCACAGGAAATCCACCTAATAAGTCAGCAGGGAGATTGCAGCCTGGCCATATTGGCCTAGTTAGCCCCACAAGACTGAACTGAGAAGCCCCAGTGTTACTGGCTGTGAAAGAAGTAAAAGAATGGAATGCTAAATACATACAAGCAATTATGTCTCTAAGTCATTGTTTTCTTTCTTCTCACATATACCCACCAATACATAGATAATAAATAGAGATAGACAGATATAGACAGATAAATAGATAATTGCATAAAAATGCATTCATCCCATCATAGACATCTTTTAAATTATTTTAACCATTTTTCCCCTTTGTTTGGCTCACCATGGATAAGCCCCCAGAACAAATAAATGCTAACACCCTAGTGCATACTACTTCATATTTTTCTCCCCACACATATAATCTTAATCAGACATATGCAAATACATAGATATGCACACACATGCACAGAGGGAGAGTTTTGTAATTTATACACTTTTCTGTGTCTAAATTTCTCACTGAGTAATACCACATGGACATCCCAAAGGCATCTGGTTTACCTCTATCTCATTCTTTTTAATGGCTGCATAATATTCTGTGGTCTGGGTTATCATAATTTATTCTACTATTTGTTGATGGGCTTTCATTCAGTTTCCAGCTTTTGCTGCTACAAACAATGCTGACCTAGAGATCCTCGCCCATGTGCCTTATATGCTGATATTTCTGTTTCTACAGGAGAAATCTCCAGGAGTGGAACTGCTGGATCAAAGAGGACGTGTATTTTTAAGGTTTAACAGTTGTCACTAGATTGCCTTCTTTAAGGCAGTAACATTTCATCACGTTTCCAAGACAGTTAATATTTTAATCAAGATGAATTTGTGCTTAAAAGGCAGGGAATCCATAACCTCTGTGCCAATCCTCTAGCCTCTGCTAAACCTCTAAGTTCAGCCTATTTTTCTCTGCTCCTCCCACTGGCTGACCTGACCACACCTTCTAAAACCTGGGACTCTGATGACCTTTGCTGACCCATGAACTCCCTGCAATTATATTCTAAAGTTGGCATATTTTTGCTTTTGTACCTTTTCCAAAGGAGAAGTTCAATGGCTTTCATCAAACTTCCAAAGGGGTCCATGACCCAAAAAGGGTGAGGAGTCTGCAGGATAACAAGAGGATTGGGACATTGCTGATGACGTGATTTAATTCTCCTGATGATAACCCCCCCCCAAAAAGTGGATTTTATTGGAGAAGGTTTCCTGTGTCCATGAAACAATCAAAAACATTTTATCCACATTATCTTAAGAAGGAGCAAACTCTACAAAAAGTTTACAAAAGGGCACGGGTGCTGGGGAGTTATTTCCAAAACCAGTTAAAAGATCATTTCTTCCCCAATACATAGTTTCTCAGAGCAGCTGGTATTTGATCTATGTAAAGGGAAAGAGAGTCATTCTGGGCTTCCATTCGCAGAACGGGTAAACATTTCAGCGGGGAATGAGAGGGGAAAGCTACATAGAGCACAGACAAAAATAACTGTTTGCAGAATTGGGGAGAATATCTTTTGAGGAAACTCAATAAACACCTCTAAGTCAGAGGTCGTGTTCCTCCCCAACGCTGCTGGCTTCTGTCCACACACACCTTCACCCCAAGAGCAGGCAGTATCTGGCCAAAGGAGGTATTCAGTAAATGTAGATTAAACCAATAAATAATTGAAGCAGCGTTATACAGAATTAAATTACAAGAAGTACATGTGGGTCCTTAAATGAGATTTCTTTGCTAGTAAAGGTCTGAAATCAAAAACACCTTGATTTTTCTTGATTTGTAATTAATGTCAAGAAAAACTTCGAAAAGCATCTGTCTGCTTTGCAATAAAGTATCTAATTCTTCATTCCCATAAGACTCCTGGTTTTCATGAAATTATTTTCTTTGTTTCTACTTCATTTCATACATTATCACCCTTATCATCAAATGGTACAAATATAGTCCTGACAATTGCTTAGCCTGGTTATTAAGTAATAACTGTTACATTAATCAGATCTCTAGCTTCTAGTTTAAAATTTAAAACAAAGGATAAAGAAAACAGCTATTTAAAAAACATTAAATTAATTAAGAAACTACAGAGAGAGTAAGGCCCATCAAAACAGGTAAAGTTTTAACGACGTCTCTGCTCGTTATATTGTGAAATGAGTAATCTGCCCTCTGGAATAGGTGATATTTTGAAAAAGACCTCATTACCTCACTTCCAGAAATAATACCATCTCTGTTACACTTTTTCACCTTAGCTATTTCCTAAAACATATGGAATGACTAAAAGACACAGGAACTGCAGAGCTAATTTACATGATGGGAACTAAGATTGCAAATGGTCCAGCTGTTTCAGTGTCCGGCAGTGAATTAAATCATACTTAGCCATCGATAACAAAAGAGAAAAGATACTTCACGTTTTCTCAGTCTTTCAGATTTTCAAGGAGACTATTTTCTGAACATTGTCTCTCCAAGTTAGCTTTATTATATTATTATATGTATGTATATATATAAATATATGTATGTGTGTATCTGGATATTATACACAGATGTATATACATGTGTAAACATATACGTACAATGTGCGTTACATGCATATACACACATACAAACATTTTATATGTATTATATGTAAATATATATATAGTATATATACATACCTAAGACTTTAAGCGATATTCCTGTAGAGAATAAAATCTTCTAGAATGAAAAGTTCTCTCAGAGCCTTGGAGATTATCCAATTCTAAGGAAATCTTGCAAAGTACATAGAAGAAACACAGTTAAGATGTACTTTCATTTTAATTTTTATAATTTATAAGCATTATAGCCATTCTAGAGATAAAGAAAAAAATCTGTATAAGGGCTCTAAGATTGTTTGTTTAATTAAAAATAGGATAGGAACCTTGGTTTCGCTATTCTTCACATCTTTAGTTTAAGTAATGTGAAATTTGGTATATTTAGTTGCTTGGGCTCTAAAAGTACCGCACGCTTAGGAAGCTAAATCTGTAGCTTGTTCAACCTCCCTTAGAAGATATCTGCAGATTATAGATTCCCTTGAAATAAAGCCAATTTCATATAAACGGGAACTCAGAGTGTCAGTCAAACGGAGCTTTGACTTCCCTACTAGTTAGGATAAAGTTTGTGTCACCTTAATTTCTGATTTACTATCATCCTCATCCTTGACTTCACCAGAAATCAAGAGAGCTGAGGAGGGATGAAGGGAGGGAGGGAAATTCTAATTGCTCTCCTCACCCTTTAAAAAGTACAACCAATATTTTCAGAAGCTTAAGTAGAGATCTCATTTCAGAACACAACACAGGGCTTCCCTGGTGGCGCAGTGGTTGAAAGTCCGCCTGCCGATGCTGGGGACACGGGTTCGTGCCCCGGTCCGGGAAGATCCCACATGCCGCGGGGCAGCTGGGCCCGTGAGCCACGGCCGCTGGGCCTGCGCGTCCGGAGCCTGTGCTCCGCAATGGGAGAGGCCACAACAGTGAGAGGCCCGCGTACCGCGAAAAATCAAAACAAAACAAAACAAAAAAGAACACAACACAATGACTGTTGCAAATGGAAGCTTTTTTAAAGAATGAAGCCATCATAGTCATCTTTCTGCACAGAATTTCTCGAGCCAGTTTCCACCTGTACAGGCCCATGGAGAACTCCGGCGGGAGGTCCTCCTGAAGACAGCGGACGCTATAAGCAAAGTTCTGAGATAACACGAAATGATAATTAGACCAAATAATTTCTGGCAAAAGAAAACACAGGTACTTGACAGGAGTTGAAAGATTCAGCGCACTAATCAGACCTACTGTGTGCTGCTGGCTACTACCAAGAGGACTTTTCTGAATCCGATATTGTACTATAAATTTGGTTTCGTTGCCTGATTCCACGCTAAGGCAGTGACCTCGGAGGGAAGCAAGGGTGAAGCGCTGGACCCAGGCCCACGTTCCCTCATTCTCTCCTCCAGCTCGTCTGACCTCGGTGGCCTCTCCCTGTCCTCGCGCTCGCTGGGCCCCTGCTGGAATCCCTGACGAAGCCTCTGGCTGGTGCCCTCACAGTGCCTTCTCCCCTGGCTCAGAAGGGCACCTCTCGCCGAGGTCCCACCGCTCCTCCCTGCCGCTCACCACCTCTGGCTCCCGGGGCCCATTATTCCTCGGTGGCACTGCCCCAGCCAGCTCCTCAGCGAGCACCCTCAGCATCGCTCTACTGCCTCTGCGCCGGAATGTCTGACCCCTTCTGCGCCACATGAGGGACTAAACTCCGGTTCTCTCCCTGCCCGCAGGCACACCGTGGAGCTGGCAGGGGCCGGCAGGATGCCTCGTGCGGTGGTCGTCTCTGCTTCTCGCTGCTCTCCACCGACCTGCCATGCCTCCCCCATCTTCCCAATGAGAGACTCCCACCGGAAGAGACGGGGCAGGGGCACGTTTCAGTCTCTGATTTTTTCCTGCCTTTTTTCTACAAGTTACCATAGCCAGAAGGAAGGATAGGCGTCCCCTTCACCTGGGACCATATTCCCTCCTTCTCAAAGTGGGGTTCACTCTTCTCCCTCCTCTGGAGCCATAAGTGTGAGGTGGTAAAGCAGAACATGATTTATAGACGAGAAAGATGAAAAACACATTAATTTCGTATTTTTAAAATAGTCTCTTCATCACAGCTGTTGTATCCATGACCCCAGAGCCACAAAGAACTGACAGGCTACATATTCGAGTGCCTGATTAAAAGGACGAGTAATCTGGCTGTGGCCCACAGAATAATAACAAGTAGCCCATGGCCTGCCCACCCAGACTACAGCACCTCCACCCTCTACCACCGGCTGTGGGCACGATGGGCAGGGAGGCAGGATGAGCTGGGAGGGCACCAAAGAACCACTCTGCTGGGACTCCGAGAACAGATGGAAAGAATATGGGTCATTTCAGAAGGGTTAGGAGTAGAAAACCAGGCCCCTGTGATGAAAGGCTCTAAAACTCCATCATGACACAGCAAATCAAAACATCTTGGTTATTTTGCTGTCTGTCACTCCTGACATTTTTGCCTCTTACATCATTTTATCCAGAAGTAAAACAGAAAAACAACCTGACTTGTGGGAGATGGTGGGGGTTAGAGTTAACATCTGCACAGCATGTTCTGTTCCCTGGAAGAAATGTGCCACATCAAGTGAATTAATATTTCTCCTTTGAAGTACTTATTCACATTCAGCCCTTCCTATACGTGAAACATAATCTCTCATCACTTTCACTGCCTCAAAACCTTGAAAAGAAACATGCTGAAGCTTCTCCCTGTGAACTTTTACCTTTACATACATGAGAAAGCGCTTATTGTGAGAAATAAGAAGCATCACCCTCGGATCAAAATACGGCATCAAATGGTGAAAAATCAAAAGATGGGAACTATAAAGCTGCCAAAATTAGGTTCAAAGAAGATGGAAAATTAAAAAGCAAATATGAAAGCCTTCTTGTCCGAGATCAGTGGAATATAAGAATGACCAACGAAAAACTATCTGGAGAGACAGTCTTCCTGTTTAGAAGTATGAGGTTGTCGCATGAGATAAGGGATGGTAAGAGGACCCAGCAAGGAGCAAAGAATCGTCAGCTAAGATCAGGAAATCGGAAAAAAAAAGATATGCATTTAGAAATGGGATCCACAGCTAGGCAGGATGCAGCAGGCCACTCTGAGATCCCATTATGTACCTGTCTGCAGAAAAGCACTCAGGCCTCCAACTCCCTGAAAATGTTTTTAAACATAATTAAGATACACACAGCTCTCTCTCTATAGCTCTTGTCACAGTTGCAATTTTGCCTATGTTCCTTAATTTTTTATTATCGCCCTCTCCCCCACTAGACCATAAATCCCCTGAGAGTGAAGGTTTATATGATTTTGCTCACTACAGCATCCCCAATATCTAGCACAGAATTTGGCATATCATTGGCTCTGGGTGGCAAATGAAATTCAGGTCAAATTTATGATCGGGTTGGGGCCTCTGGGATGAGATTTGACACATACACAGAGGATGCTCTCCAAAGGAGCTCTCCAGTCATCTTTAGACAATTACTGATGTTCCCTCGTCGTGGATCTGTTGCTTTGAAGGAAGTCAGTCCTCAGTGATACCTTATTCAAAAGCAACTGCCACCTGAGAGGAGTCCTGCTTTAGGTAATAACTGAACACCATACTGGCTGGTTAGATGACAGAGAACAGAGAGAAAAAAACCCTGAAAATGGAAGACAGAATGAGGAGGTACAGAAAGGTACCTAGGGCAAGCCAGGAAGGGAATGCTGGTCACAGCCCTACCTCCGTGACCTTCCAGAGGTTTATATTAGACATGTGTCTTCATTCCTCCCGCAGATATGTGTAACTATTACGTTTCCCTATAAAAAAACCATGTCAACTTCTCACCTTACTACTGTCATATATCCTGTTCCCTGTGCGCCATGTTTTTTATGCCCCCAGAGAAACGTGGAAGATTAAAAAAGAATTAACATAGGGCTTCTCTGGTGGCGTAATGGTTGAGAGTCCGCCTGCCGATGCAGGGCACACGGGTTCATGCCCCGGTCCGGGAGGATCCCACATGCCGCGGAGCGGCTGGGCCCGTGAGCCATGGCCGCTGAGCCTGCGCGACCGGAGCCTGTGCTCCGCAACGGGAGAGGCCACAACAGTGAGAGGCCCGCGTACCGCAAAAAAAAGAGAAAGAATTAACATAGATTACCAAATGAAAACTCAAGATTCCAGAATAATCTGTATTCGATCCATCACAATTTTCAATTTCATCTTATCAGCACTCATAAATCATACACACTCCATTTAAGAACCCAGGGAGCCCCAATTCTCCATTATTTTCAGCAGGATTGCAAACAGCTAAGCCAATCACATAAACAACCAAGTGGGAAAGCTAGCTAATGTTTTGTCTTTCAGCAGTGCTTTTCAGAACTCTGGCCTACAGAGGCCCAAGGCTTCCTAAGACATTCATCCCAAGGCCCTAGAGGGGGAGGATGGGGAGAAGCAGGGGAAACACCCCCTCCCCTTGCTAAAGCTACAATGGCCCTGTTTTGCTCTCTTTTCTATGAAGGCTTCCCCTCAAAATTCCATTTGAAGAACAATTTCCCCAGCTTTATGAAGTCCATAGACTCCTGATGGAAAGTACTCAAAGCATGTGCGCCGTTTCTGCCACAGCCTGAAAACAAGAAACACTTTCTACAACATCATGTGAAAATAATAAGTTTAAAAACTTTCTCTCCTAAGGGGGTTTTCACCTCACTTAAGCTTTTAAAGTTTAGGGGCTGCCCAACTTACAAAGAGTTTGTGTTCCAGCAGTTTAGTTTACCAGGCAAGGCTTTGGAACTCAAGGCTCACCTCCCCACAAAAACAAGGACATCACACTGGTCCCGAGGCACGCAGTGAAAGGCCGATGCCCCACGGATGAAGTACAATGTTACTAATACCACTAGAAGGAAAAGTCTCCACTTTTGCGCCTTACGGTATGGGCCACTGTGGGCCAGTGGAGGCACCTAACCTCCAGTTATGCTATTTCTTTGAAGCAGTTCATCCTGTGAGATGCGATGGAAAGGGAGCTAGTGAAGAAGGAATGCTTCCCCCCCCCCGCCCCCGCTTGTCCGCAGCGTTCCAGAGCCATCCACAGCCAGCACGGTCAGTGGCTGCCCAAGTGGACAGGCACCAGTTATGTGCAAGCTGGATAATGCCTGTAAGCCACCGCCTATCACCAGTTCTGAAAAGCTAACTCATGGTTTCCTTGTTTATTCTCCGGTATTTCGTATCATTTTATTATGACAATCGGCACCTAATATAGATCCCAAAAAAGCTTGAGAGGATCTAACACTCAGGCAAAAAAAAAAAAAAAAAATGCTGGCTATGTTCATAACCCTCTGAAAAAGAAAGAGACCGAGACAGAGAAGAGAAAAAAGGAAAAGATAACAATATGTTAACCATAAATAACTTCCTAGGTTGGACTGAAATTTTATTTTTGTTTTCCCTTCATTTTGGCTCATTTGGTAAGCTAATGAACTAAAAGAAAAAATAGGAGTTTTAACCAAACAATTCTAAAGGATTTCAGAATTTCAAAACTCGGAGTAATGAAGAGATTTGGCTCATTTAGCATCACAGGTTATCAAAACAAGTAAATAAAATGTTAATAGTCAATCTTCCACCAAAACTGTTGAGCTGTTCAGAATTCTTGGTATCAAAACTCAAAGGGAATGCTCTACCACAGAATCAAATCATTTAATATGCTAACATTAAATGATTTGCCAGTAATGAATACTACCATTAGGGTAGATATCTTTCCATGTCTTTGCAAAGGTAGAAACACTCTAGAAGTATTTTAATCGCTCATGGAGAAGGAGAAGGAGAAGAAGGAGGAGGAGGGGAAAGAGAAGAAGAAGGGGGAGGGGAGGAAGGGGAGAGAGAGGACTTCTGCCCCTGAGAGGAGTCCTTCTACCTTTACATACACTGCCCTATTGGCTTGTACTGAAAGTATCTGTTTACACATCTCCTTTTCTAGGTGCTCTCTGAGTAATGTGACCAGAGTACTGGTTGAGATTGTGGACACTTGGGGCTCACAGATCTAGGTTCTATTCCAAGTTCAATTCCTTGCTAAGTTTGAAAGGGTGAGTTCTCTAAACTCTCTAAAGGTTGAATGCTTCATCTAAATAGGGATAATAATAAATACCTGTCTCATAGGGCTGTTTGAGAGGAAATGAAATAGTACATGTAAAATTATGTGCCCTGAATACAGCAAGATTGACGATAACGATGACGATAATGATGATGATGGTGATGCTTTTCCCTCCCCTGACACCTAGCACAATTCCTTGTACATAGTAAGTAGTCAACACGTGTTTCTTGAATTGAGTTGAATCTCCCCATGCCATCTGTCTGATGAAGTCCTACATTTTCTTTCTGAAGGAGATGATTTTTGAGCAAAATTTTACAGAAAATCTGATGCCTTCACCTGACCACTGCTTGGAGACCCCATAGCGCGTTGTGCCCCTCTATGAACTCCTGTCCCACGAGCCCAGAACCATGTGTGTGCTCTGTCTTCTGAAGTTCACAGCTTGCTACCTACCTGAGAGAGACTAAAATCAGCCTTTCATGAAACAGTGACTCCTTTTTTTCTTTGCCTTTCCAGAGGTCAGGTGTGTGGTGGGAAAACAATAAATGCTTGTTCCTGGACCAAGGAGACGACACCTATAACCACTAACTGAACCCAAAGGGAGCGGTGTGCTCTCTAAAGGAAGGAGATAAGGATTCATATCAGATCCTCTGTCAACCTTCAAGGCTCCACTCAGACCCCCCCGCCCCAGCCGCCAGCATGAAGCATAACCAGGCCAACCCATACTTGCCCCCCCCATTTCTGAGTCCTTATTTTAAATTAAACATATTTTAATTTAATGGGGGGGTGGTATGTTAGTCCTGTTTCCTCAGACACCCCGTGAACTCTGTGAAGAGAGGATTAACTAATTATAAATTCTATTGCACAGAACAAGGACATGTAACAGGCAGGAAACAGATATTAGATTGCTTGATTTAGTTCTGTTTTCCAATGTGCTCGAAGTACTTCTCCAGAATTACCTAATTAATCCTAACTTGATGAGAAGAAAGGCATATTGGAGCTGCACAGACAGGAGCCAAGTCCTGGCACCCTCCGCGGTGTGAATGAGCAAGGGGTGTTCTTGCTGGCTCTGCAATAGTGCCTCTCTTTGGCCGGCACTCAATTTTTTGAACTAATAGCTTAGCACACGGAAAATTAGCATTTTACATAAACCGAAAACTAACTGCCAACCAAGTCTTCATGGCGTTGTTAACCAACAGTAAACCCTACTCGGAGTTTTTTTCCTCTAATTAAGTGGACTGGGAAGTGGTCCCAAGTCCTCCAGAAAGAGGATGGAGGGAACTACCATCTCCCCTGTGATCAGATAAACCCGCGTGGAAATAATTAGATCCGTTGCAACTGAAAGCTGACTACTCTCATTACGAACAGCTACAACTGACATTTTCAAAGAGTGTTAGCTAGACACCTCCCTCCTTCAGAAAGTCTACTCTTCTCCTTTTTCACATCAAGGATTCTCAGGGACCACGGTACTCATAATCAGCCTCCACAGTCATACAATCTTTTTTTTAACTTTTCAAAATGCTTTCACGCCTAACTACCTATTTGACACCTGCAGCCACCCTCAAGACAGGTAGACAAGATCAGATAGACTGTCTCACTTTACACCAGCACAAAGAATCCCAGTGGCTGGCCCAAGGCCACAACCAATGAACAGTGGAAGGGGGACCTCAACGCAGCCTTCCCTCCCCGCTACTCAGCGTTACTTTACCCCCCCGCTGACCAGTGGGCTGCCACGCGGCTGCTCGGCACACACGCTGAGGACTGCTCGGCAGTCCTACACCGTGGCCGGCAAGATAACTTCTCCGAGAGAGAGCACCCTAGGTTTCTCAAGAAGAGACGGGGTGTCCCTGAAGAAAACAGTGTCATTCAAATCCCTAGTCTTAACCGATGTGTTTCGCCATACTGAAGGCACGTTTCCATCCAAAATGGTTGACTGGGAGCCAATCATGGTGTTCTAATCTTTGTTCATGCTGTCAGTGTGACATATGAAAGAAATATGAATAAAGTGACAGGATGAAAACAAAGCTAGTGGCTGGTGTGAGATACACAGACAGGGTGTTAGCCCCACACTCACTGCAATTGGGTCAAGTTAACACCTCTTTTTTCCCCTACATATGCAGTGTGGAAAAGCTATTTATAAAATGTTTTTAAATATTTAGGACCAAATAAATCAATATTGTTGGGAAACACTTACTCTGACCAGAACTCATTTACTCGCCCTAGTCCCATGTGGATAACAGAACCGAGAATATCAGGGTGATCCAAGACCGGGAATAAAACAGACATTCAGCACTTCTGCCCGGACTGCCCACCCAGGCCCGCTTTCAGTCTGCACACCGGCTGGTGACCTGGCATGAGCAGTACGATGACTGAAGAGCGGCCTTGTGAATAATATTTAGAACGAATGTAACAAAAATAGGCCTTTCAGAAATTACCTGACTCTGCAATTCACTTTGCTGTTTCAGGCGAAGATTTTCGGGTGTATCTGCCACCGTGGTGAAGGACTGCTTCGGGTAGTGTCTGTGGAGAAAATTTTTTTAAGAACATAATTAAAATACTGTGACACAAAACAATACTTTAACACCAGTTGTTTTATTCTTCCCTTCTGTCCCAGTGGAAGAGGTGTCTCTCCTCTTAGCCAAGGTCACCTCTCTGTCATTATTCTGGGTCCCAAGCCCTCCTCCGTTCTCATGACCCTCTATGACCCACTTATCCCCACTGTCTCCCAAAATTTCACCCTACGCTTCTCTATTCTATGAGCTACATCCCGTCAGCATCCAAGCGCACTCAAGGCTCCCCTGGCTTCTATCCCCCCCTCCACCCACACTACTCTAGCATGAGGTCCTAGAGTCTGTTCTCTCCTTCAGCCAAACTTCCTTACAAAGAGGACTAAGCTCTCTGTCTCTGCTCATCTCTTCCAGCTCTCTCCTCAATGCTATGCATTCTAGCTCCTGTTTCCAGACGTTTCTCTGGTTAAAGCTGTAATGGCTTCCTGCAGCACAGAGGAGCCAACAGACATCTTTTGGGCTTCCTCTTGCTTAGCCTCTCCTCCGTCCTCTTCCTCGGTGTCTTTGTCCCCACACACTCCTGGCCAGCTTCCCCCCTTCTAGCTGTTCCTCCTCTGTCTCCTGGGGGCTCCTCTCTGCCTATCCTCCTTCAGGGTTCTAACAGGCTTTCTTCTCTTCTCAGCGTACGCCTGGGTGATCGCCGGGGTGATCTCACTCATTCCCACAGCTCTGGGTACCCGCTCTATGCATGCTGATCACTTCCAAATCTACATCTCTAGCCCAGCTTTCCCTCCTGAATTTCAGAGCCACTGGCACTTCCACTTGTGCATACCCCATATTCACCACACATTCAGTCTGAAATCCAACAGTCCATCATCCCACCACAATCCCACAATGATTTTTTCCCCGTGTATTCTCTTTCATTAATTACTGCCCAGTTGCCCACACCAGAAACCTGGGAGTAATCTTGACTCCGCACACATCTAATCAGTCCATCACCAAGTCTATTGATTTTATCTCCTAAACATGTCATGATTATATTTACTTCTCTCCGTCTCCACTGCATTTTTTCATTTTAGGCCACGTTTATCTTTTAGATAACTACAACACTTGCCAGTCTGGCCCTTCTAATCCGACTTGGCAAAGCAAAGTTTCCACAATGCCAACCTGATCACCTGACTCCGCTGAGTAAAACCTTTCCATGGCTTCCCATTGATCCAAGAGAAAAGTCCAGCCTCCTGTCCCCCAATGCCCCCTCGATGAGCCTTCTGCAGACTTCTCGCTCACATCCACACTCTGGCTGAGAAGTTCACCCCTCTCCTTCCCACCTCTTCCCCTGCATGCTTTTCCCTGGCCTGGAACACCCCACTTCTCTGGCTAACTCCTCTTTATCTCTTAGGTCTCACCTTCGATTACACTTTCTCCAGGAAGCCTTTCTGGTCTCGCAAACGTGTCCTAGAATGTACTTTCTGTCCCATTATAATTTTTTTCGTATTCATTTGTATGTTCCTATTGACATGTCTCTGTCTCACAGTACAAGGAAAGTTCCACGGCCGCAAGAACAGGCTATCTTGTCCCTTGTCAGAGCACATTCAGCACCTACCAGCATCTGGCTCATATGACTTCAATAAATATTTGTGGAAAGAAGAATAGAAGGGAGGGAAGGAGGGAGGGAGGGAGCAGGGTAGGAGAAAGAGGGGAGAGAAGAAGCCATATGACCACAGTGCATGTCAGGCTACAGAAAGCTTCACCGCATTACATCATACATAATGACATATATGCAAACACACAAACCCTCCTGGTGGTGAAGTGATGGCGTCTACTCCCATGTGTGGTTAAGAACACCAGCGACTGCCTCTGCTCCCCATGCCCAGCCAGCACGGAGGGTACATCTCTGGCTGCTGTGACTCTATCACCACAAAAGCTGTGGAGCTCAGAGCCGTCCCTCAAAGAGCCCCCACTCCCTGTTTCCTTCTCCCTGGCCCCTCTCCTTGGTGATGTCCACCCTCCAAATCTTCCTGTGGTTTCTCAACAGTCCTCTAAGCCTCACTATTTCACCATAATTTTCTTGCCTTCTTAGAGCAGATACAAACCTGATTTAAATTTTTTCATGATAACTCAGGGTCATCTAAATAGACATTATCAGATCATGAAACAAAGCAGTAGTGCTTTCAACATTTACAAAGTTTGGGATGGCCTAAATCCCATGAGATCGTTGCGCTTTTATGTCTGTTGGACTGGCAAAGAGATCATTTCTCACACACAGCAGTTGGTCTTGCACAGCCTTCTTCCCTTCTGGTTTCCTTCTTCTATCCCAGGGTAAGCAACTAGAGAGTAGTCAAGTTTAGTGAAATGTTGGTAAAACTAGAGTTACTGGGTCAAGTGAGGAAGTTGTAATAGGCAAGGTATCTCCCTCTCCGTATCCTGAAGTCATAGACTTCGTGTCAGCCGCACACTATGGGGGCTACTTCTTTTTCTTTTTAATTTATTGAAGTATAGTGGACTTACAACATTATATTACTTTCAAGTGTACAACACAGTGATTCGATATTTTTATAGATTACTTGGGGGCTACTTCTGAACTGTGCTCCAGACAGGTGAAGCTGGACAGACAACTTCAGTGTGTTTCAGAATGTTTGAAACTCAATCTTGGAAAGCTGAACTTCACTGGACTTTAAAATGTAGGCATTATGTATGTATTGGTATACTTTAAAGCTAAAATAACAAATTAGCACTTTTTTCTTTCAAAATACATTCTGTGGAATAAAGTTTCACAGAGATTTTCAGGATTTCCACAATGTTTAATTCAAAAATGTTATGTATGTATTTTAACTACTTTTGAAACTGTAATTAAAATCTACTCTCAAACATGTTACAGAAAGTTTAACCCGTTGAGACTGTACTATACTAACTTGCAGGTTAACTCAGTTTAGGGGCATGCTTTGAGGGGACAACCTTCTCCTGCCATTTACGTTTAATTAAAAATTATGTTTAAAAGCTAAAAATTACATTTTAAATTAAACATAAATTAAATATTAAACAGAATTTTTAAGTAAACAAAATTTAAAAATTAAACAGAATTTTTAATTAAACAGCATTCTAAGATGGAAAATTGAACTGTTGTGGGGGGGCAGGACATTCAATTTGCAATTGCTTCTCTGTATGTACATGAACTTGGCCCACACCAGGCAAAAATAATGTCTACTTGGATACTAACAAAACCTCACTTGCCACTCATATCTCCCATTCTAAAGTTATCATTTCATGAAAATAATCTATTCCCACCATTTGATTTTATAATGAGAAAAGGTGATAGATTTGAACTTACAAAATACATGCATATAAATAAAACACCACTTTAACACGTTTGATATTGGGAGCCCATACTAAGTTCTATTTGGAACAAAGTTTTACACTGAAAAGAAAAACAAACTGAAAAGCTTCTGCTTTTTTCTTTCTTTCTTCCTTTTTAGAGGACATACTCTGCTCACGTGACGGCCAAAGCAACAAACTTACTTACATGCTGAGCAATTATACTGAGGACTATAAACAGATTGTAATACTTTGCACTTTTTCCAATATCCTTCCCAATCCTAAAATTTAATGATTTTGTAATAATGGGTAACATAACTTTCTCTGAAGATGCATAACAAGAAGGAACTATCCAGATTTTTGATCCAGAAGAAAAATTCAACTTAGTATTAATAACCACAATAAAAAATGCCGAGGAAAGGAAGAATTCATATCTGAAACTACTAGGAGTCATGAGCACTACAATGGATTAAAACCTAAGGCTTTGGGGACCAAAGTTATCTTCAGAGCTAGCAAAATTCAAGTGAAGGACTTCCCTGGTGGCGCAGTGGTTAAGAATCCGCCTGCCAATGCAGGGGACATAGGTTCGAGCCCTGGTCCGGAAAGATCCCACATGTTGCCCAACAACTAAGCCCGCGCGCCACAACTACTGAAGCCCACACGCCTAGAGTCCGCGAGCCACAACTACTGAAGCCTGCACGCCTACAGCCCGTGCTCCGCAACAAGAGAAGCCATCGCAGTGAGAAGCCCACGCACCACAACAGTAGCCCCCGCTCACTGCAACTAGAGAAAGCCCACGTGCAGCAACAAAGACCCAACGCAGCCAAAATTAAATAAATAAATAAATTTATTTTAAAAAAAAATTCAAGGGAATAGGGTCTTGGGAAAAAGTGCCTAACAATCAAAAGAGAGTGGAATCGTCTCATGAGTTGGAACCATGAGACACAGAAGTAGTAAATGTAATTACAGTCATGGCAGCACACACTATTTACATAAAAAATAATAATTACAACATCTGGAGAAACCTAATGAATTTTGCCAAACTGGACACATCTGAAAATCCTGGATCTCTCAACATCATGTCCACGTAGCAATGTCCATCTAAACTAATCTGACGATATTCTGCTCTGAAGTCATAGTCTCAACTCCCACCCACTCACTGCCCCACCCATAAAAGAAAAACAGACCCAGAAATAAACTGAGGGCTCAGTGGTCCCTCATGGGATCATAGGCACAGAGAAGCAAATCATTTTAAAACTAATTGACGGTACCATACAGTTAATTCTAGCTCTACACAAATACTGCATTTAAATGATTGTAGAAGTGTAGACACTTCCTAAAATAAGTGTCTTGAAAAGAAAGCTCCAGGAAAGATGATTTCTTCACTAGGCTTAGAGGAAGAAGGACATTTTCTCCTTGTCCATATTAGGGGACAGAACTTGGGGCATAAGGCACGGGGGCATGAAAAAACACATGTTGAAAAGGAATCAGGAAAAAAGTAAAAAGAAAAAAACCCAAAAGATGGGGTGGATAAATTGGTACATTAAAATATTTCCTGGATAATAAAATATAATCATGGAACTATGACAAATAACACATTGGGAGGTGGTGGAAAGATCTGAAGAATATCGTGAAATGTTTAAGCATCAGAAACAGAAGCCT
The DNA here is from genome assembly GCF_059928025.1 of Delphinapterus leucas. Taxonomy (NCBI): domain Eukaryota; kingdom Metazoa; phylum Chordata; class Mammalia; order Artiodactyla; family Monodontidae; genus Delphinapterus; species Delphinapterus leucas. Next base: position 14,187,543 of record NC_143130.1, on the reverse strand, counting down.
CTTAGCTGAAATATGCAGGAATTGGACGAAGCGTATGTGTCAAGATTAGGCTGACAGCTGCAACAAATCCAGATTTCGATGAAATGCTACATTAAAGATAAATAAAAAGAGAAAGAATCAAGATAATCACAGAAGACTACAACTGAAACAGCAAAGTTAGGTCACAAGAAGAGGGCTTCCCAATTTTTTCATCCCTGTGAGATTCAGTTGACAAGAATACAGGAAAAGTTGTATGTAAACCAGGAGACCAGAGCTGGGCGGAGCGAGGAAAGCAGTGTAATAAGCAAATGGCAACCTCCACAGAGATAGTAATGAGACAGAACACTATCAGAGAAGAGCAAGAATCCAGAACCTCTCACTTTTTATCCAGAGCCCAGGGGTCACGAGAGCACTGGAGCCAAATGGCCTGGGTCTGGACCTGGCTTTTCCACCTACTGTGTGTCTTTGGCAGGTTTCTTAATCTCTCTGGCCTCAATTTCCTCATCCGTAAAATCAACACAATGATAGCACTTGTTACGCTTGTTGCAAAATGAACACCTGTAAAGCATTTCAGTGTCTGGCTCATCAGGCACTCAATGAAATATCTATTATTAATAACAAAAAATGTTATCATTACTATTATTTCTACTATTACTTTCTCTTTGCTTTACTGCAAAGTGACTTACCCTCTGTGTCTCATTGCCTTCATCTATATAGCCTCTTGCTAGAAACACATGAAAGAGCTTTATAAATGGAAAACTACTCTAAGTGTGAGATATGAGCAAACCACTTAGCTATATAAAGCTAAGATCGTTATGAATTTATTTATTGTAAACCCTGTAGTAATACAATGGTTCTCAACCACTGTCCCTGGAGGATAGCTAGCAACAGGCGATGTCAGGAGACATTTTTGGTTGTCACAACCGGGCGAGGTGGTGAGGAGACAGATGCTATTGGCATCTAGTGAGCAGAGGCCAGGGATGCTGCTTAACATCCTGCAGTGCACAGGACGGCCCCCACTCCAAAATATCTGCAGTGCTGAGGCTGGGGACCCTACACAATAGATCTCTAACATTATAAGAGGCCACCAAGTTTAAGACTGCTAGCTGTTTCCAACCGCTAGCTGTTTCAAGATTTTCCAAGAGATCTTCCAGAAAAAGACCAGAGATCTTTTTTTTTCATTCTCCCCTGCCTGGCAAAGTCAAATGGCCTGCCGTCTCCCTCTAATCCTGAGCCACAGTGTGGGTCAATGACGCCTGTCTGAGTCTCCTCCTCTCCAGCACTTAAGTCTACCCACCCTCTCCAGTTTTCTGTTTCTCTGACCACTGTTACAGTTCTACTCAAACTAGAACATCTGAGAACAGAACTCAGGTGTCAAAAGCATTTATTATTATAGCATTATTTACTGATGGGCCCTGTGCAGAAAAGAGTAAATAGAGCAGGCCCAAATGCTATCTATGAAAAGCCAGCTTTCCAGGTTGGCCCTTGGCTAGTGTCTAAGAAATTGGATTCTGGGAGGGTTCCCAGCATCCCTAGTTGATAAGGGTGGAGCACTGTGCCTAAGCTGTTTGTACAATCAATAAGGTTGATGCAGAACACTCGCTCTCCTTCCGGGAGTCTGGAATTTGGGTACATGCCAGGCAGAAGAGCCCCCCGGTAAGAACCCTGGGAGCTGAGTCTCTAACGAGCTTGAGTGGTTGGCAACATCTGACACGTGTTGTCACAGCTCATTGCTGGGGGAGCTAAGTGTGTCCCACGTGACTTTCTGGGAGAGAACTCTGGAAGCCCATGCCTAGTTTCTTCTGGATTTTGCCCCATGCGCCTTTTCCCTTTGCTGGTTTTGCTTTGTATCTTTTTGCCATAATAAATCATAGTCACAAGTATGACTCTAGGCTGAGTCCTGGGAGGCCTCCTAGAGAATCATCAAACCTGGGGGCAGTCTTGGGAACCTTAGGCCCTCTCCTGCCTACCAACTTATCATTCATGAAAGAGGAACTGTATTAACATTTTTAGTATATTATCTCCTTTAAGAAAATGCAACTTTATCTCTTAAGAACATTGAAAAGGCAAAAGTTCTGACCTCGCGTTATTAAATTGACTCTTCAGTTCTGCCTTTCTGAGTCAGGTGAGGGCCTGATGACTTTTCTTTGGACCATCGTTTTATGCTCTGATTTTACCCAAGGAAGTAATTTTACCCAAGGGTCAAGATCATAACTATATTGGATAGTGGGGAGATGATAGAAGGTTTGAACACAATTTTAAGTATCTCCCAAATTAGAACAACTCCATTTTGTAGCAATAATGATTGTTTCACATCATTCAAAATTATCTTTAAAAAGTGAAAAATAAAACATTTTAAAATAACCAGGCCCTGAGAGAGATTACCACCACCAGGGTCGTCTATGAAGCTGCTTATAAAGGATGCAATGCAGCAAAAAAGAAAATCATTCCAGAAGGACAAGCTGAAATGCAAAAAGGAATGGTAAGCAAATAAAATGCTAAATGCAATGCACCACACACATGCATACGCATACACACACCCACATACACACAACATTGTATGGAAAAAGACAGATCTAAAACATCTGATAGTAAAATGAGAAGGTAGCATGAAAATAAAGCATTCTAAGGTCCTTCTGTTCTTCATGAGAAAGGTTAAGACATTACTGAATTTTAAACTGTGCTTAAATAAATGTGATAAAATTCTAAGGGTAACCACAAAGAATGGAAATATAACACATAAATTCAAATCCTATAAAAGGGAAAAATCAATTTTTTTAAAAGTGCCAAAACTCTAACTCAATAAAATTTTAAAAAAGAAAGAGAATAGAAACAAAAAGCAGCGTAGAATAATGAGACAAATAGAAATTTAACAGCTGGGAGAAACAATTCAATAATCACAAAAATGTAAATGGGTTACATCTGCTAGCTAGAAGATCAATATATAGTCATATTTTTTAACTCCACTATAAAATAGCTATATTAAAATGAGACAAAATATACTTTTAAAGTAAAGGCATTATTAAGAATAGAGACACTATAGGGGCTTCCAAGGTGGCGCAGTGGTTGAGAGTCCGCCTGCCGATGCAGGGGACGCGGGTTCGTGCCCCGGTCCAGGAGGAGCCCACATGCCGCGGAGCGGCTGGGCCCGTGAGCCATGGCCGCTGAGCCTACGCGTCCAGAGCCTGTGCTCCGCAACGGGAGAGCCCACCACAGTGAGAGGCCCACGTACCGCAAAAAAAAAAAAAAAAAAAAAAAAGAATAGAGACACTATGTAGTGATGAAGGCTCAAGTCACCAAAAAAGCATCATCTTAAATGTAGATTTTAAAAAATATGTGTGTGTGTATATATGTATACACATATATATAAGGAGAGAGGGAGAAAGACAGAGAGAGAGAGATTGTGTGCACATGCATGCAACACTGATGACAGGGAAAACTGGCATATTCACCAATATGGTGAGAGATTTCAACACCCCTCTCCCATGTATCGCTAGGTCAAGCAAACAGACACAAAATGAATAAATATATCAAATATGTGAAATACGGAATTTGTGACAATAACACTAGTAATGTCTCTCCACAGGGCAGTATTCAACCTATTTAATAACCAGCACATCATGGACACCCACCAATCAAAAGGGGTCTCAGAGCCGGCCCAGCCATGAACCACTGGCAGGACTCACCAGTGTGGACTGAGGACCACCAGTCTGCCTCCAAGGCAGGAAAAAGCAGGATGCCAACGTGAGCCATTATGGAATGACAGCAGAATCGTGAAAAGAAATGAAAACTGTCTCAGTTGTAATATCAACTCTTCATACGTGTATCCTGCCCCATCGTTTAGAGCTTCCCTGAGGTTGGCTGCTTTGGAGCCCAAATGTAGTAAGAAAAGGAAACAGCATGAAACTGGGGTGGGGACAGAGACAGGATGAGAAGGGAGGGGAAGAGAGAAAGAAAGACTTCAACCCAGGCTGGGATCTGCCAACACACACTAAACATGAGAAACAACTGCTAGACCTCCATGAAGAAGACGCATCCAGCAGGAGGGGCCCAAGGAGCCCCGTGCTCTGCACAGAAAAGTTTCTAAAGGCAAAGGAGCAACAGGGACAAACGCAGCACAAGGACACACAGGCCAGGCACAGCTCTGAAGACTAGATCAAATCAGACCTACTCATGAAGGGATGGGGTCTCAGGGACGGTGAGATGGAGCTGCTTCAGACAGAAATAGGAACTGGTACATTTACATCTACAATGTGCTGTGCTCCCTCCAAAACTAAAATGTTAACAGATTTGTTTAAGGAAGACCTCCTCCATGGCCGAAAAAATCTGAACTGAAGCCAGCTCCAAACTGCCACGGGCCTTCCTTTGTAAATGCTTTTGCTGCCTAAGCACACTTTGCCAGACACATCAGGGAGTTTCTCCTACCATTTTCTTTCCCACCTGGAAATCTCACGGGGCCTGAACACCCAAAGCCACGCACTGGGCTTCTTTACCTGGTTCTTCAAGGGCAAAGCATGTAGGCGCTCACATTCCTAGTCTCCATTTATACTTCTTTCTCCAAAAGAATATCCTAAAACTCACGTTCATTGTATTGGAAGGTTTTTGTTTGTTAAAGAGCAATAATGGGAAATGGCATATGAGGTAAGAGAAGGAGAAAACCTGGAAGTTTTTTTCCTTTGAATAAAAGTTCCTGGGAAATTCCATACCTATTAATAATTTGCAAAAACCATCCTACTTTGGTTATCCTTTCAGACGTGTAAAATTGTATAAATTAGGAAATTCTCATAGCAAATGTTTTAAGACCTAGATGATAACACTGAGTAAAAACAATTCCACATTATTTCTACTAATATTCCAGTGTGAGCGCTGTCAGGGAAATTAACATCTAATGGGTAGAAGCGTTTTAAGATAATATCTTTTTTACACATTGGGGTCAATCTGGGCATTTTCTACCTAATATAACTCCTTAAGTAAAAATTTGTTAGTGTATGATTAACACTATTCAACATCAGCAAAAGACATAATTTTACTCATGATATTCTTCCAGTATCTTCGAGTTTAACATGCTTCTTTCACTCTCTTGCTATGTCATTGATGTGATGTCTCTTCATAGATTTCTCTCCCCAGCTGTCATCTCGTTCTTAATTCTACCACTAATCTTCCCTGCAGCACCTCCATAAACAACTCCCATATAATGCCACTGGTTGCAAAACATCAATTTTTATGATTTAAAAGAAGACGGTGAATTAGAGCAAGTAAATGGGGAGTGCTCTTCAGAAAGGAGGTTTACGAGAGCCGCTGGTAGATCACATAAAAGCGAAAAATGGATTATGATAATGTAGGCCTCCCGTACATGAAATACAAGCCCAGCTGAAAGGAGGTACAGAAAGCAAACCCCCGGCTCTCTAAAGGGCAGTCAATAACCTAACGATTTACCAAATTCTCTTTCTGTCTGTAAGGGTCAAAAACTTGCCACCCTCTGAATTACTTCCTCGGCGGGACTCCATCGTAACCTCTATCGTGTGTTTACAAAAGAGGCCATGATCAAAGGGATTACACAGAAAACCGACCACACTATGAAATGCTTATCAGCTATTGGAACATGTCACCTAGATTTTGAATTACTCTGTAAAAGGTATTTAATACACACACACACACACACACACACACACACACACCAGATGCTGTTTAAGAAAAATATGAGCTGGTAGAGGAGAGTCGTCTGTGCCCGATGCTGTTGCCGACATTGACCGTGGGAATGTATAAACAGGGGCACACGTGCAGCTGGGCAGCTCTGTGATTCGGGCCCAGGAACCACCAAAAGGTGCTGGTGACCAGAGCCAAGAGAACGCACGCAGATCTGGGACTCAAGCATCTGAGGCATTACCACAGTCTGAAAAATATTAAAAGCAAAGTTCCTAGGAAAACAGAACATTAGAAACACAAGAAAGATCACATTATCTTCCTTTACTAAAAATAATAATAAACATAGTACCTACAGCAAATACTCAGTATCCGTAAAAATAATTATTTAAAGCCTAAAGAAAGAGGGGGAAGCATAATTCTGTTTTTTAGAAAGACCTACGCAAACCTAAAAATGTGATATTATACCCAGCTGTGCATTTTGGGTAAAAATGTTATAGCCTCACAGAAAAATGTGTGGCCAAAAATCAAATCAAATCAAATAAATTGTGGGAAACTAAGAAGAAGAGCCACTACCACTGGCATACTGGTCTATACTTCTTCGCCCATGTGTTACCGCCCACGTTCAGGGCAGACATCACTAATTCACACCACTCCTCCTGAAGGGTCCAGGAAAGACCCAACGTTCTTCTCAACACAGCACTCCAGGCAACCACCGCCAAACATCCTGGGCCACAGGCTAAAATCTCCTTGCCCTCCACAGACTCTACTTATTTGACAATTTGCAGATCAGTTGTTTCCTAACTTTACAGGCTATGAAAGTAATATCAAGAATCTAAAAGCTATTTAGCCATCGGCCTCCACTATGCAATTAGCGATATATTCTGGTGGAGCAGAGGAAGACTTCAACATACGTCAATTTGTTCAGTGCCAAACTGTGTACAATAATTCATTTGATATGGTTTCAGAACAGGCAGACTGGGGGAAAACAAAGGAAACTGTACCAAAATTAGCATCTTTTAGACCAGTGTGGGTCAGAGAAAAGGAACCCATAGTAGACAACATCACCAACTACTTACGGTGGCCCTGCCTGTCCCCCTCTAAGCAAGTCACATTCCTTTCCTGGGTACCTCAGGCAGAGTCTAACCACAAAACAGATCAACTCTTCTTTAAATGTACTTTTTTCTGGCTACTGATTATACAGTAAACGAAAACCCAATAGGCCTATACTGCTGCTGTGTTCAGTGCCTTGGATGAAGAGAAGGATGTGCAGCTTGAACCCTTTTCCATCACAGGTTAATGACACAGGGAGAAAAGAGGGACTTTGTGGAAGGTCTGAATGAAATGCTCTATTTTAAAAGGAATACAGCTATTACCTTCAAAATTGTACATATTTGCTTCAATATGTTTGACTCAAGTGGCAAACCAAGCACCTCCCACCCAAAGTCCAATGGAAATACTTTTTAAATGTACATAAACACATATATAATAAATACATATATAAACATACAGAGAGAGAGAGAGACAATGTTAGTTGTTTAAAAGCACTGACTGTAGAGAGGAAAAATTAAAGACACCTTAGCTGATAGCTAATGGATAGAGTCAAAACTGTTGACCAGATATAAGGGGGCTCTGGAAATGTCAGCAGGGTCACCAGGCTATCTGAAAACCAGCCGGCTCCTTGGGCCCTTTCCCTTCTCCATTTACTCCCCATTCAGAGCATATTCCACTGGCAGGAGAGGTGGTCACCCAGGCAGGTATCATCAGTCTTATGGGCAAAAGTATGGCTTTGAAATTTTGAAGGAAAATAGTTTTATACTGTATCAAACTATGAGGACAAAAATATGACATTTTCAGTCAAGCCAACTCAAGTTTGCAACCTATGCACTCTATATTTTTTAAATATTAAAATAGGACATTTTCCATAGTAACAAAAATTTTAAGATACACCAAATTCAGCGGCAGCTGAGAATGTGCTTTTAAAGCTCTGACTAGAGCCCACGGTAAGAAATGCATCTTACCCCACAGCCCAGTACACAAAGTGTATATAAAATGGAAGTTTCCAAACAATATAGACATCTGTTCTGCCTGATGATCTCTAACATTTTTCTACTTTGTTCTAGTAGCTTCCTTTTTTTTTCTTTAATGCTGGTCTCAGCCCACTAAATCAACGTCCTAATCCAGGAATGGGTCCAATTCGCAGTTTGAAAAACACTGAACTCACAGAAGCAAAGCAAGAAAAAAAACATTAAAAAAATCCGAGGACCCACTGGGCCTCCAAGTGTGCTATACTCTGTTGGCTGGCGGGGTTTAAAGGCATAGGCTGATGTGGCCAGGGAGGATTTTTGAAATGCCAACTGATTTTTTTCCTCCCAGTATTTCCCCTTCCATCTGCACAACCTCTCACTCACTCTGACTCCTTCCAGAGTTCACAGTCCCGTTGGGGGATGACAAGGAAGAAAGCAGAAAGGGCCGGCTAGTCCTTGCTTTTGTATCTCCTGATGCCTGAGACCATTAAGGAGACTATGCTGATTGGCCCTTGAGAGGAAAAAAAATCACAGAGAAAGTGCCCTTAAGAGAGTATCACTCAGATGAAGAGGGGAGGGGAATAAAGAGAATAGAGAGAGGGGACTGCAGGCCTAGGCCTGGCTCAGAGCCCCAAGTCCAGGCAGAAAGGGCCATTGGCAGTCCCGAGAGTCAGTGGCCTATGGAGTCCGGGGACCACAGTGCCCTAGTATGTACTTCCACGCAGGACACAGAACCACTAGAACCAAGAAGGCTGTGGACAAAGGAACAAGAGACATCTCAGGGGTGACCTGTGTGAGCCTGGCCTTGAGAACCAGGTGATAAGGTCAAGATAAGGCCTCCTCCAAGGTCCTGGCAGCAAATTCCCAGTAATTTAGCCACAATCTTGGGGAAAGGGGGATGAAATCCTACATCTACTTACATTGGGTTTTCATCACCCCACCAGAATGAGGACTTGAAGAGAAATTAAGTCGTTATAGGAAATTAAAGTTACATTTCTGGTACACTTTACTTCAGGACTGGGACTTATATCTCCTTCTTACTGAACCAAACCACATATATATCTATTCTCCCAGGTAGATTATTTATACAACCTAACTTTCAATGCTGTTCTTATAAGATTTAATTTTGTAGGATCAATCTATAAACAAAGCACAGAAAACTTTAGTTAAGGCATAAATGTAAATATTATAAAGCTTTTAATTGCTAAAATGGTAAATATCAATCAATAAACACAAAAACTTTTCCTCAATAATCTTAAAGAGTTTAAAGGGATCCTGAGAACCGCTGGTTCAAACTACTATTAGTGAAATTTTGTCACTTTAAATCATAAATATGCCAATCAAAAAAATAATCTACTGGACTGAAGTAAAAGTTACACATTAAAGAATTCTGGTTTTAGACTAGATTTTGCCTACCCATGAGATCCAGAAATTTCAGACAGGGAAAATAATTTGAATGTTTTGCTCAATAAAAAAAAAAACTTTAATGACTTTTCATCTGAATTTTCAGATTCTAAATTAGTGATGTTCAACTAATATGATGGTGCTTATTAATTATTTGAAAATATTTCAATGGTTAATATTAAATGATTTAGGCTTAATTATCTTATTGATCATTTATTTTTAAAATAACTGATTTTTCGGGCTTCCCTGGTGGCGCAGTGGTTGAGAGTCCGCCTGCCGATGCAGGGGACACAGGTTCGTCCCCCGGTCTGGGAAGATCCCACATGCCGCGGAGCGGCTGGGTCCGTGAGCCATGGCCGCTGAGCCTGCGCATCCGGAGCCTGTGCTCCGCAACGGGAGAGGCCACAACAGTGAGAGGCCCGTGTACCGCAAAAAACTAAATAAATAAAATAACTGATTTTTCCTCTTACCCCAAACCCCAAAACCCCCACTGCAGCCTCTATGTTCACTTGTCTTTTCTGGACTCTGAATAATTTGCCAGTTTCATTCTAAAGCTACAGATGCTTCCTGTATCAAAAGATACTCTGGCATCAATACCACAATAGCATTGTGCAGACAGAATAAAGACAATGCTATCCTTTCCAATAAAACTGAGGGAAGATCCAGACTACATGGAAAAAGCCATGGAGAAAAAGGAGAAACTTCTTTTACTAAAAACAAAAAATGCAATTTTAAAAGGTTATACTAATTGAGGTTATGGCCCCTTATTACCAACCTTCAGCTTATACAGAAAATCATTTAGTTGACTCTTGAACAACACAAGTTTGAACAGCGTAGGTTCACTTATACACATATTTTTTTCAATAAATATATTGGAAAATTTTTGGAGATTTGCAACAACTTGAAAAAACTCATAGACTAACCACATTGCCTAAGAATATCAAAAAAATTAAAAGGTATGTCATGAATGCATAAAATATATGTAGATAATATTCTATCCTTATATATGCATATGGTAAGTGATATTTAATATAAAATTAATAATGTGTGCCTTTTCTTACTGTTTTATCACTTTGCTTTCAAAGAATTACAGTACCATACAGTATGCCTCTCTCTCTAAGTGGAGAAACTGCTTATCAGCTTATCATCTCAGGTAAGTGAGTTTTTTGTTTTTTTTTTTAATGTAACGATGTTTCCAATACTGTGTTACGGATATGACTGTAACACTGTGTGCCATAAAGATTTTATAATGGTTCATTCATTAGTGTATAGGCTAGGCTACTGTGAGCAATCCTATCAATGACACTGGGAGACCATAAAGCAATCATATTGCTGCTTCTTCATGAGCAATGCATGGATCAATGCTGTAAATAAATATGAATTTCTTTTTCACATAATCTTTTCACTTTTGATGTCTAGTGTTGTAATACATACAACATCTACAGTGTTTTACATCATATAAGACCATATTGATGTAGGTACTGATAGACGATTCATCTTGTAAACAGATGACATAAGCTTACTGCATCAATAATACAGTACAGTACTATGAATGTATTTTCTCTTCCTTATGATTTTCTTAATAAAATTTTCTTTTCTCTAGCTTACTTTATTGTAAGAATACAGTATATAATACATATAACATACAAAATACATATACAAAATAACTATGTTATCATAGTTAACAGTAGGCTGTTAAGTTTCTGGGGAGTCAAAGTCATTCGCAGATTTTTCAACTGCACAGAGTACAGTGCCCCTAACTCTCGCATTGTTCAAGGGTCAACTTTAGTTTAAAATAACTAGGAGGATACCTATAGGGAGAGCCATCCTGCATTCCCTTTACTATAAAAGATCAAACACTAATAACTACTTACATTAGCACTTACTATAGTGTCAGGCATTACTCTAAGGACTTCTATTCAATATCTCATTTAATCATCCCAACAACCCTATCAGATAAGTACTCTTATCAAACAGCTAGTCAGTGTTGGACAAAGAAATCTAACATAGGTCTGCCCCCACCAGTGGTCTGTGAACTGGAGCCATCTCATGCTAGCTTATCAGAGTCAATTATTAAATTTTCAGGAATGTTGTGGGCAAGCTGCTAAATACAGCCATTTTTAAAAATTAAATTATAGGGCTTCCCTGGTGGTGCAGTGGTTGAGAGTCCGCCTGCCGATGCAGGGGACACGGGTTCGTGCCCTGGTCCGGGAAGATCCCACATGCCGCGGAGCGGCTGGGCCCGTGAGCCATGGCCCCTGAGCCTGCGCATCCGGAGCCTGTGCTCCGCAACAGGAGAGGCCACGACAGTGAGAAGCCCGCATACCGCAAAAAAAAAAAAATTATATAAACTTAAATAAATTATTATAATACAAGCAAAAGTAATACTCAAATCTCATCACTTCTTAATTATTTTACCACACTGTGTATTATTATCAATGTTCTTGGCATTATTTACATCTACTGTATTGTAAAGGAAAGCACTGTACAATGTATGCTATTGTGTATCTCTTCCGGACTCCATCTTCTGTGATGTCTGGTCCGTGGCTTGAAATTAACCATGGTGGGAGTCTTTTCACCACGGAAAATGGCAAATACTGCAAATCAGACTTTTTGTTCCCAGAGAGCCGGTTGTTAAACATTTACCAGCACACCCTGGATTCTTCCTCCAGACCACAAGCTCTTAACTCTCTAATTTTCTTTTCCACCTGATAAGCATTATACATTAATTTTTGTTTAACGAAAACAAATGGCTTTCAGACACGTTTTGCTTTTACTCAGAAAATTAAACCACATGAAAAGTAAAAGTAGTTCACTCCATTGAAGCATTTAATTAAGTTCTCAGAGGAAGACTTTGCCTTTCTGGTTCAAAAATAACATTTCCCAGGAAATAAAGGGGCGGGGGAGGGGGAGAGACTGCTCTGTAAACAAACAAGAAAGAAATGTTTTCACCAATATCTTCCTACAACCTACTTATACCACTTCCGCTAAAGATTTAAATCTGACATAAGTAGTTATCTTTCCCGAATGTAGTACAATTTGTATCTTAGAAAGAGTCTGAGATTATAGCTCAGCGGTCCCCTTTCCTCACCACATACTACATCACCCTTCTGTCTGATGCTTCACATCCAACAGATGGTGGAGCCATTTTTTATGCTTTTCTCCTTTCAATAAAATGAAGCAACACCAACCAGTTGTCAATCTACAAAAAGACAGCACTTGACATTGACTAATTTAGAAGCAGCCCTGTCAGAATTTTGAAAGCCCGCAATCATAAAAATCCAAGATCTCCAAGTGTGCTTTCTATGCACAATGAACAAGATAATTATCTCCTTTCCTTGAATACTTAACTTTCCCATTTAGGAGGGACAATTGCTAGATATCATTCTCCAAAATTTAATTTTCTCTTTAACAAAATAACGTGCATGTGACTCATATCTGTGCATATAGACACACATACATGATTGAACGAATTATGAATTTATTTATAAACTAGATTTTCTTTTTACTCAAAAAGAATTGTAGATGGGAATACTATAGATGGAAATATTTTAATATCATCGCTTTTCCTACGAAGAGGGTTGCAAGTATTGTAACTGTCACTCCTCAGTAAAATATCTGCCAAGCCAGAACACTGAGGTCTCTCAAACCTTCATTCTTTCAACAAGTAATGATTAGGTATCTAATAACAATGTTGTTATATTTATTCAACACAGATGCATCAGGCTACGTAACCATATATATATATATATATATATATATATATATATATATATATATATGATGTATTTGCTTTCTATTATCACCTATCAAATATCATAAAATAAAAATAGTTGTCAAAGTTCAAGGTGGGAGGAAAGAATTGTAAAGTGAGTTATACGCACTCAACCCACTAGTCTATATCCACAACGTAAGTACCACTACCTGAAGCTCCTTTCTACAGAACTGCTTTAAAACAAAGTAGGAAATGTCTTTAAACAGAAAGCTAAGGTTGGATAATATGATTGCTGACCAATGTTCCCTAAATAATGCTGCATGGAATATAGATTCCATGGGGTGTTAAAAAATTGTTGTTCAATATAAAGGGCGGGGGGGGGAGGGTACTCTGTCATCAAATACATTTGGATGACAAAGTTAAACAGGATATTTACTGTAGGACTGCTCAGATTTGGCCCTTGCTGGCCAGGAACATCTCACATAGTTGGTGTTCCTCAGATCAAATCCTGAGAAATGCTCATTTACGCAGCACTGTAGCCTAAGTATGTAGATTGGAAAGGATAGTTTAAAAGAATAGAAAATAAATTCACATAACTGTCCACAGATTCTTTCCTCAGCACTGAGATTTCCAGCTGGATACATTTGCTTTTGATTTTCTTTGAACGTGTTCTGCCTGATGGCTGGTTGGCCAACACCAAACCACCCTTTCAGGCCCTGTTCAAATGCCCCTGTTCCATAAACCCTTCTCTGATCTCCCAGCCGCACACTCAAAGCAGCTCTTGTGCAACTCACTTATGACACCCATTGTATTGGCATTTGTGTACATCCCATCATCCCTAACTGCCTGTATGCTTCCTGGGGGGAGGAGAGGAACTTGCAAAAACTATTGAATGATAAAATGACTGACTAAAAGACTGATTAACTGAAAGAATGATACAGTAAACAGCTCACTGGAAATGGTAGAAATAAAAAGGTATGACTGACCCAAAATAGACATCCTCAGAAGAATGTTAATTATAGAATACTTTGCTAAAATGGAAATTAAGGTTTTCTCTTCCAATATATCTGGATTCCTAAAGGCTTCGATAAATTGTTAAAATTAAAACTGTATCTTTAAAATTCTTTAAAATTATTACTTTTACTCTGCACCACTTGTTTAAAGTCAGTAACCTTCTTTATGGTTTCTGAATTGTAGGCAATACTACAGTAAATTAACAGAATCCAAAAATTTACACTCAGAGATTAAGTCTGACCGCTCAAGTATTGAACAAATCATAATTCGTAGGAAAATTCAATTTACACATTTAAAGAAACGTGCTTGTCTTCTTTCAGGTGTCAAATCCCAGTCTTGCAGCACTGACTGCTGAAAACTGAAAACCCACCCCAAAATGCTATTAACGTCGGTCCTCACAAACCCAGAAGACACCAAAAAACACTGTGAATGTCCAACTTCTTACAAAAATAAATCCTCTTTGGCCAAGAAATAAAGGTAGACATGTGATTTCTCATTTGCTTCCTGCTTTTAAAATTTTGGGATTCTTTAGTGCCAGGTTATAACCTAATTTTAAGATTTTTATCATTTGCTACTTTATTTTAATAATTAAAGAGGAAATGTCCAACTTGGATGGGAAAAAAGTATACATACAGTTTTAATACATCTTTTATAGTTTTATATTTTCAAGGAAGCATGATTTACAGAATAAACATTTTATGCATATGTCTGTCAAGTGGCCTTTTCAGCCACATTAGAAGTTAATCACTAATGACATCCCAATAGTGAAAAAGCCGCAAATCTAAACTGTGGGGGAAAGGAGATCATAAATCTAGTCACTTTTACTCAGTACTGTCAGTTAAATATACATATACACATATACACACACACACACACACACACACACACACTTACGCCTTGCTGATTTACTCAGGAACAAAACTAAAAGATTGTTGCAAGTTACACACATTGACTATGGTCATGAACGAAGTGATGACTGAGACATCCCTTGTCAAAATGTCTGTCAATACTTGAACGAATCATGTCATTATCTGGGAGCTCTATGCCCAAAGACGGTGTCCAGTCAGGCACTTGATAAGAAGAATAGGACAGAAAGCAATAAAAATATCTATCGGACTTTGCAATGTTCTAGTTATTTCAAAAGAAGGCTCTATCAATAATAAACTCACATTTCTCCTAAGCTCATTCAATAACAGATCCCTTTGTATTTAATACCTTCCCAAATGAAGTTATAAAAAGAACTGTTTTTTTAATATAATCTTCTTTGTCCCCAAAATAAATTAAGATTCAGATAAAGTAAATATTGGCTAAATACATAGTGGGACCAAACAATCTACTGGACTTCTATGGAAATCTGGTCCCTAAAATAATATAAGCAACTATTGTATGAATCAGAAGAGATGAGTCTTAATTCTCTGTGACCTTGACCAAGTCACTTCATCTCAAGAGGCTCCTTTCCTCATATTGTAAAGAGAGATTGTAATACCTTTCCCACATGCTTGAGTGATGTTGTCAAAGGCCATCAACTGAAATAAATCATGAAAGGATATATAAATTTCAAGGATTATTTACTTTGCCAAGAGGGCCGCTTTTATCCCACAATGATGCTGCCATATAGCTTATAAGCTTCCTTTCTTTGTGGAGCATGCAAGCACCACAGAATATTTATGCAACTGATACATCCAGAATCTCCTCAACAAAAGACTTCTGTATGTCACAATATCAACACATTTCAATGCAAAGTGAGCAGCTTTCCAAGATAAAAATTTCCACCGTGGCAACTCCACCAAGAGGAACAACCTACACTGAATTCTTACAGCATTCCTTGTCATTTGCACGGGCTCTTTCAATCTGTTGTCTTTCCCTCACACACTGTTCTGAAAGAGTTGGTATCCCATCAGTCACTGTGACAGTCCCACATTACAGATCAATGTAATTTGTTTATTGACTTCTGAATACCAAATTCCTCCGAGGAAAGTCACAGATCCACAACATGCTGGGAAAATATGGCTGGAAAACATGTAAATACAGACGTGCCCTGACAGCTCCTGATGGCTGCCACTCAGAATATCTCCCAGAGTACACTTCTTCCTTTAGGGGCCACTGTACTCTTAAACATGATAAATGTCTTCCTGCAGGGAAGGGGAGTGGGGAAGGGAACAGACAACCAAAGTCGAACAACAGATTTAGTGGCACGTGAGTTCTAAAAACACCACAGTGGTAAAGATGTAAATGGCTGCTGTGTTAGTCAGGTCTCCAGAACAAAAGACCCAATAGGATGTATATACATATAAACAGAAACAGAGAAGGATTTTAAGGAACTGGCTCACGTGATTGTAGGGGCAGGCAAATCCGAAATCTAAGGCCAATCCACCAGAAAGTACTGAATATTGCAGCCGGAGTCTGAAGGCAGTGTGGAGGCAGAATTCCTCCTTCTCTGGGAGATTCCTTACGTGCGGAACTCAGTCACCAACTGATTGTCACCAATTAGGCACCTGCACACAGAAGCTCTTGGTACCTAGGGCTAAGTCTGTAGAGATGCTTGAACCAAGATCAAACGGCATTGTCTTGACAGAGTACGGATAATCCAGTGAAACCACCAACAGGCAGGAACAGCAGTTTCATTCCAGACCTGGGACTGGGGGTTTACAGAATGGGTCCTCTCTAGCCCACTGTCTGTGGAAATGCCACCTCCTTGCATCCGATGAGGGCTGGAGCCACAGCTAAATGTGGCGGCACGGGCATTAAGTGTAGAGAGGAAAGGCCCAACACCCATCTGCTCTGGCCTAGCCCTCTGATGACCAAAGTCAAGGACCTGGGGTCACCACAAAGAATTCACTGACAACGTTCTTCACCCCCCACCATCCTGACCATGTACAAGATTTGTAGTTTGGAGACTCCAGAGAAGGGAAAAAAGAGTATCAAGTGTTATGCTAACTTCTTGGTTATAATCCCATCTCCCACTTTTTTTAAACAGTGGCCATCCTTCTAGGTGTTTTCTACATGTCCATGAGCACTCACATACACTCACGAAAGTCTTAAAGGAAATACGCAAAAATATTAGCAATGATTGTTTCTGGATGATGGGAATTTCAGGTCGTTTTTTCTTCTTTATTTGTTTAAATGCTTAAAACATTTATAATGAGCATTAATAGTTGGGGGAAAGACAGTAGAGATGTTTTCGCTTTTCAGTTATAAAAATAAGCTAATCCCTTGGAATCTCTGTAAACCTCATCCAATGGTCTCTTACTATAACAATTTCCGAGGAAGTATGCGCATTTATTTAGCAGTTCATTTTTAAAGGTGTCCCTGAGACTTGAGCGAAACCAATATGAGGAGTTGTGTTGTAAGTATGACAAAGTAAAAATCAACAAATATGCCTAAACACTCAGGATATCAGGGCAAAATGAGCAAAACAGGAAAAAAAATTTTTTTTCTAAAATACTTTTTTCAAAAGAGTTTCTAACAAACTTGTGATAAGATAATGCTGTGGCTAATGAGCTAGAAACAGTACAAAGGTGGTTTTGGACCCACTGATATTTTCTCTTTTTTATGCTGATTTTGGTTTTCTGTTTGTTTTTATTGTTATTACTATTAACAAGAAAAACAGAAAGTTCCTGTTAAGGTTGAGTCAGGTCGGATATGTTTAGTGACTATATTTCCTGAAAAACTATTTACAATTTTGAGGACTGGTAAGAACTCTCTGAGACCTCAAGAGACATTATAAAAAGGGCGATGTTCAGCTAGCAACAATTTTTAAAATCTGCTAATTCACATACCGAAAGGAAGCAG
Organism: Delphinapterus leucas; assembly: GCF_059928025.1. Lineage (NCBI taxonomy): Eukaryota > Metazoa > Chordata > Mammalia > Artiodactyla > Monodontidae > Delphinapterus > Delphinapterus leucas. The sequence continues at coordinate 14,169,969 of NC_143130.1, read as the reverse complement.
GGCTACGATGGGGATGGGGTCTGGTGTTAAAGTGACAACTCTTTTAACTTTGGTGTCAATGCTGTATTTACACACAAAGGTTAGGGCACACAATGGTCCTGTGACATATATAAAAAGCCACTCCCCTGCTTCAGTAGCTTAAGGTAACCATCATTCATCTAACTGCATCCTGGCTTTCCCATCCTCCAAGCTCTATCACTTGGGCGTGTTATTTAACGTCTCTGTGTCTCAGTTTCCTTCAGTAAGCACCTCACAGAGTTGTTATAAGGATGACGTGAATTAATATTTATAAAGTGCTTCAAACGGGTCTGGCACACGGTAAGTGGTTTGTGTTCGATAAACTGACATTTACACAACTGCTTGCACCACCCAACTCTATGACAAGCCCATAGCCCAAGTGATCCACCCAAATTAGCCCCAAAAGTAGCCACAATTCCTACAAGAGAATTCAGGGGGCTCCCGTATGAAAATGAAAAGAAACTACCCAAAAGGCCTCGAAGTAGATGCATCATGGTGACACACACATTAGAATCAGCCAGAGTAGCTTGGCTACAGGCTGCCCTGCGGCTACACAGACAAATGCTTTGTTTGTCCTGAGGCTTAGTTGTCTCTGGGTGATTCATCACAATGCAGACCAATGAACCATGTTCAAAATGTCCTGCATTAGCACTGGAGCTGAGTTAGGTGGGAAGCAGAGAGAAAGTTGTATTCACTGAGCTTTGACATCGGCTAGACAGTGTGTAAGACATCTCCACATCATGATGTAAGGATGACTATCTGTTCCTCACAGTAGAGAACATTCTGCCATCATGAAGCTAGTGAGCGGTGGGGCCAGCTCGCTCCAGGATGCCTGACTGCAGTCTGGACTTTCTCCTACACAGTGCTCCTCCCTCTTGTTCATAAAAACTAGCATAGAATACTTCAGAGAGGAGGGGGAAATTTACTCCATTCCTGAATCCAGTATTTCCCAAATTTGTGAAAGTTTCAATGTTAAAAACTAGATATGCAAACAGGCCTATGGTGACTGTCCTCTGGCACTTTAAAAGCAGTAGGGAAAACATCTGGAGCAACAGGAACGTGTATATGCTGCCGGTGGAGGAATAACTTAGTACAACCACTTTGCAGAACAAAGTGGCATCACACTCAGAAATGCTGGAAATGCACATAGACCCAGCAATTCCATTCCTAGGTACATCCTCTAGACTCAGAACTCTTTCACATTTACACCCACACTGTCTATCAAAAAACTGGAGACACTGTACACTGAAATACTACACAAGAGTGAAAATCACAGCAGCAGGATCCAATCCCGCAAGCATAATATTGAGTGAAATACAGCAAGTCAGGAGAGTACACAGTTTTATTCTAGTAGTATATAGTTCAAAAAGATATAAAATCAAGAAATATATTGTTTATGGAATCATTCACATGCAGATTAACTACAAAAGAAAGCAAGGAAATTACAAACACAAAAATTTAGGACTGCAGTTACTTGAGTGGGAGAGGAATGTGGTCAAGGAGGGTGTTATGGACTGAATGTTTAGGTCACCCCAAAATTCACATCCTGAAATCCTAATCTCCAAAGTGACAGCAATAGGAGGTGGGGGACGTTGGAAGGTGCTTAGGTCAGGAGCCCTCGTGAACGGGATTAGCGTCCTTATAAAAGAGGCCCCAGAGAGATCCCTCATCCCTTCTGCCATGTGAGGACACAGGGAGAAGGCAGCCATGAACCAGGAAGTGGGTCTCACCAGACACTGAACCTGCCAGTTCCTTGCTCTTGGACTTCCCAGACTCCAAACTGTGAGAAATAAATGTTTGTTGTTTAAGCCCCCCAGGATATATTTTTGTGATAGCAGCCAAATGGACTAAGACAGAGGGCTCCATGCAGTACTGGCCACCTCTTTCTTAAGCTCGGGAATTTGTATGCAGATGCTATTTTTATAATTCTTTAAAATGTGCATTTAATTTATAGTCTTTTGCATGTATAATGTATTTTCTAAAACAAAGCGTTGTTAAAATAAGCAGAAAAGATCAACTTTATTAACCGCTAAAAGCAAAACAGTCATACACACAACTAGCCACAAAATAAGGCAAAATAAAACAGAGAGATGGAGAGCTGACATTCCCTCAGTGTCTCTGTGCCAGGACCATGGCGGGGATTTTCACATAAAGGAATTCCATTTTAAAAAGCACAAAGGTAATATGAGGTCTCAAAGAAAAGAGAGACGACACCTAGGTGGGAGAACAATTTCCTGAAGAGCGTTGCTTTTTGACTCTTGCTGTAAGACTGGGTAATGCTTTTGAGCAAGTAGCGACAGGGTGACTGGATCCCTAGGGTAGAGAAAACAACACTTCGAAAGAGGGCAGCAGAGGGACACTGGGCATGTCCAAGAAATGTCAAATAGTCCAATTTGGATCCTTGCCTTAGCTTATACATATAGCCAGAGACACAGTTTACTATGAACTGGTTCCCAAATCTGAGCTCTGTTAAGAGTCTGGATGATCCCAATAGCCTATTAACTCCCCAAGTCTGAGTTCCCAGTAAGACTCTATTAGAAATGCCTGTACTGTTAATTTATTCACAGTGTAATACGACACGAAAAGAATTTTAAAACTAGACTTGTTTCTCCAAATTTCTTCAGTAAATCAGATAGTCTTGAACATCAGTTTACTCCACTACCAAAGGGGAAATTTCTAACTTTAAATCTATGTCTACGGGAAGATACATCAACTAACTAAAAACAGGACAAACATTTTTATAGCCACATATATATATATATATGACTATAAAAGTAAAAGTTAGTTATAGTCATATATATACAACTAAAAACATTTTTAGGGCTTCCCTGGTGGCGCAGTGCTTGAGAGTCCACCTGCCGACGCAGGGGACACGGATTCGTGCCCCAGTCTGGGAAGATCCCACATCCCGCGGAGCGGCTGGGCCCGTGAGCCATGGCCGCTGAGCCTGCACATCCGGAGCCTGTGCTCCGCAACGGGAGAGGCCACAGCGGCAAGAGGCCCGCGTACTGCAAAAAAAAAACATTTTTATAGTCAACTGCAATCAGTTTTGTGTGTTTTCTCAGAAATATGACTAAGAACAGCTATTATCAAAATGAATAACATTCATTCTAGAGGCTGTGGGACCAGGCTACCAGTGCCACAGCCCATCAGCTCCTCCTATTCTGGTCAAGAGCCAGGGTTGGTCAAATATGTTACACTCATATCCTTTCATTCTGCCTGTGATCCTGACAGCAGCACACTCTCTCTGCTCCAGAAGAAACACATACGATCCATTACTGCTCTTCTAGATTTTTGGAAGATGCTTTAGCTAAGCATGGCATTCAACCAGTCTATCAGATAAAGTTTCACTGCAAGTTTTAAAGTAATCAAAAATAATTTCAAACACACACAAAATGGCTTCAATCACTTATAAAGATGTGGGTTTAAAATATGGATAAAGGGAAGGGGGAAAAGCTATCTACCATAACACTTCATATTTGAGAATCTACAAGCCAAAAACTTCTACTTTGGAAACAACAAAGCATGCATTAAGTTTTGGGGTTTTTTTTTCGTAAGTTTTTAATTTTTTTTATTTATTTTTTTTTTTTGCAGTACGCGGACCTCTGCCTGCGTTAAGTTTTATAATGCTTTTTTTTTTTTTTTTTTTTTTTAGTATTTCAGAATTTTCAGGCCATTCAGTCTCTATTTCTTTTGGCTGCATTGGGCCCTCGTTGCCGCGCACAGGCTTTCTCTAGTTGTGGTGAGCGGGGGCTACTCTTTCGTTGCGGTGCGCGGGCTTCTCATTGCAGTGGCTTCTCCTGTTGCGGAGCACCGGCTCTAGAGCGCAGGCTCAGTAGTTGTGGCGCACGGGCTTAGTTGCTCCGCGGCATGTGGGATCTTCCTGGACCAGGGCTCGAACCCGTGTCCCCTGCATTGGCAGGCAGATTCTTAACCACTGGGCCACCAGGGAACCCCTATAATGCATCTTAAAGTAACCTCTTCTAAAAGAACCAACATTATTTTACGGCATGCTTATCAAATGCTACATTAAATACAAAATTATCTCAGTCCAAAACCTCAAACTAAACTTTCTTAAAACTTCACAAAGCTATTATAGTATCAGAGTTTCAGCTAAAGATTTACAATTTCGAGGAAACTTAACAACAGTTCAAACATCCTTTAAGTGATTGCCGAACTGTCAGTTGTTCTAGACCTGATTTGGTTCACTTCAGAACCAAGGATTTCCTTACCTATGTGTGTAAAACATTTGGACCAGGACTCAGATGCCCTGGGTTTTAGGCTTAGCTCCTATACTTGTACTTACAATTGGTAAGTATAGGAGATGAGCCTTAAACCCAGGACATCTGAACTTGGGCAGGTCAAAGGCACTAAGCCTTGATTTTCTCTCCCAGTCTGCCTATATGTAGAGTGTTTATGAGGATAAAATAAAAGGATATAAAAGTAATTAAATATAAAATTGTGAAATATTATTATTGATATAAGTTATTATAAAGTATTTAAAAGATCACATATTGGAAAAGCTCCACTATCACGTCCCCCCATTCGCCATGCTTACCAGTGACCACCGCGCCCAGCAGTCACGGCTACGCCGCCGCATCAGGCAGCCGGAGCACCTGTGCCCGCATCTATTGTTGCTGGATGTGTTACACGCTGGATGTTTTACAAACGCTGTTTGCTGGACTGTCAGCCCCACGAGACCCTGCACTCCTCAAATTCTGCATCTCCCGTGGTGGGCACAGACAGACACTCATCTGTGGGATGTTGACAAATGCCCCAACGGGAAAAAGTTAACGTTTGACACTAGCATAAGCCGGATACAAAATCCCAGGGTACTAAAAGGTAAGTCTCATTCCAAATTCCCTTAGACACATTCAGAGGAACTAGGGAAATACTTTCTAGTACTGAAAGGTAACTCAAATCCTTTCTGACTCCTTCAAACGGGAAAGGGGGATAAACATCCTCTTGATAAATGTAAACCTCAGAGAGTATGGGATATATAACCTTGCTAGTCTCATAGTTTCCACCAAATAATGTGCAGTCAATATTCTCAAATTAATTTCAACAGGTAGTAAAGCATAATTCCCTGTGCTGGCCAAACATCTGTTCACACAAAGTTATTTTACTAAAACGGAAGTCAATTGCTGTCTGCTTTGATTAAAACTCTCTGTTGTCTCAACTTTCTTCAGTCCTCTAACATCAGGAAAATGAAAGTGAACTTGCCTTGATTCAAGAAAGAAAGTAGGGCTCTCTTATCGGAAACTGTGTATTTTGGAATAAAAGTGACTCAAAGAGCCATCACATTAAGGCGATAATACCAACCTTTAGCTACAATTTTGAGTGAACAAAATAAAACTGAACACTCCTCAGACAAGCCAAACTGGGGTTTTCTTTGGAAAGTTTTAATGGAAGTCCTAGGTCATATTTTATGTTAACTCAATATACAAAAATTTGATATAATAGCATTTGGGTATTAGGACATTAATCTGTCGTACAGCATTTGAGTCCTGACAAATACAAATATTTCAAGTCTCCATGACATGCTCTTCACTCTACTGGGGTCTGATGCAGGGTCATCTAAAAATAGCAGTTGGAGACACAGCCAGATCTCCCAGGCAATGCTGAAGAGGCACCTCTAAATGGCAGAAATGGTAGTTTAAAGAGAGAGTACAGCTTATTAAGGCCCTGAGAGTAAAGCACAGTGGGAGAGCTACCATCCCCTATGGCTCAACTCCTTGTACATACTCTGTGGTCATATCCATCTGAACTCATTCTTCGCGCACATCAGGCAGTAATCATTATTCTAAACAAAAGGGGGATTTCATACTCAACTAATGGGGTAAAATACATCACAAGACATAGAATTTTATTTTATTTATTTTTGTGTGTGTGTGTGGTACGCGGGCCTCTCACTGTTGTGGCCTCTCCCGTTGCGGAGCACAGGCTCCGGATGCGCAGGCTCAGCGGCCATGGCTCACGGGCCCAGCTGCTCCGCGGTACGTGGGATCTTCCCAGACCGGGGCACGAACCCGCATCCCCTGCATCAGCAAGCGGACTCTCAACCACTGCGCCACCAAGGAAGCCCAAGACATAAAATTTTAAAAGGTCCTAGAGATCAACTGGAACAGCAGGTCTCCAACTTGGACGTGCATAAGAATCACCTGGCAGGCTTGTCGACACAGACTTCCTCTGCGTGGCTATTACATTCCACATCCTCTTGCCACCTCAAAGACATGGTTCTAGAAATTGTCCCCTTTTCTCTGTAATACTCCTCCTCTCTATTGTGTCATTCCACACTGGTATATAAGCATACTGCTACCTCTCCCACTGTTTTAAAATTTTTCCTTTGAACTCTTGGTTTCTCCACTGCCACCACCCCATTCTTCTCATGTCTTATATGCAAAATGCCTCAAAAAGCTGTCTACACTTGCTTTCTCTAACTCCTCTGTTTCCATTCTCTCTTGAACTTCAATCCAATTCTCGCCCTCACCACTTCACTGAAACCACTCATGGCAAGGACACCAATGACCCCCACATGATCAAGCCAACCGTCAGTCCTCAGTCCCCATCTTGTTTGTTCCATCACCAGCATCTGACTCAGTTTATCCATCCTTCCTGTCGGAAGCACATTCTTCACCTGGCTTCCAGAATACCACACTCTCCTGGTTCTCTTACCACCTCGCTGGCTGTTATGAATTGAATTGTGCCCCCCAAAAAAGATACGTTGAAGTCTTAACCCCCAGTACCTGAGAATGTAACCGTGCTTGGAAATAGGGTCTTTGCAGATTTCCCATATATAACCAGGTTAAGGTGAGGTCATTAGGGTGGGCCTTAATCCAACACGACTGGTGTCCTTATGAAATGGGGAAATCTGGACGCACAGAGGCACAGAGGGAAGATGAAGTGAAGATACACAGGGAGAAGATAACCATGTGACTGGAGTGACGCATCTACAAGCCACTGAATACCACATGTTGCCAGTAAACGCCAGAAGCTAGAAGAGGCAAGGAGGAACTCCCCCGCTAGAGCCATCAGAGGTAGCATGGTCCTGCTAACACCTTGAATCAGACTTCTAGCCTCCAGAACTGTGAGACAATAAACTTCTGTTGTTTGAAGCCACTCAGGTTTTGGAGCTCTGTTCTGGCAGCTGTATGAAACTAAGACACTGGCTAACCCTCCTTAGCATGTACGGCTGGTTCTCAACTGCCTAACCTTGGGGTGGCTTAGGGCTCAGTCACTGTACTTCTTTACTTTCCTGTATATACCCACACCGACTAGATCCCAACCAGTCTCACGGCTTTAAATACCTTCTCTATGCTGACTCCAGCCCAGACTTGTCTCCTGATCTCCAGGCTCATGGATCCACCTACCTTCTTCACATATCTTGGATGTCGGGTAGACATCTCAAAGCTAACCAGTCCCACACCAAACTCCTGATTCTCCCCAGAACACCCGTGCCTCCTTGGGCCTCTCCCGTTTCCATAAATTACTACTCACTGACCAATTTCTCAGACAAAAAAAAAAAAAAAAAAGGATATTTATCTCCTTGTATTTTCTTTTTTTTTTATTTATTTATTTTTATCGTTGGCTGCATTGGGTCTTTGTTGCTGCGCACGGGCTTTTCTCTTGTTGAGGCAAGCGGGGGCTACTCTTCATTGCGGTATGCGGGCTTCTCATTGCAGTGGCTTCTCTTGTTGCAGAGCACAGGCTCTAGGCATGCAGGCTTCAGTAGTTGTGGCACGTGGGCTCAGTAGTTGTGGCACGTGCGCTCAGTAGTTGTGGCGCATGGGCTTCGTTGCTCCACGGCACGTGGGATCTTCCCGGACCAGGGCTCGAACCCGTGTCCCCTGCATTGGTAGGCAGATTCTTAACCACTGCGCCACCAGGGAAGCCCTATCTCCTTGTATTTTCTATAACCCACACCCCAAAGGTAAATCCTGGTGGCTCCACCTCCAAAATATATTCTGAACGTGACCTCTTCCGATCTCTTCCACTATCACTACCATGGCACAAACCCCATCGTTTCCCACCTGGATAACTGCCCCTGACACCTGATGGGGCTCCCTGCATCCACCCCTGCCTCCTACAGTCTATTCTCAACAGAGCGACCAGACAGGACTTGTAAAACATAAATCAGACACCATCACTCTTTTCTTCTCGGTTAGTGGAAGTCAAAATTCTTAAAATCTTCTAAAAGAATTTTCTGTTTCCTGCTTCTTGCAAGCCCCACCTCCTTTGCCCTGTACTCTCTCCATTCATTGTTCTTACTTTTTCCAACACACCACCGTGCTTCCACCTCCTATCTTTATACTTGCTCTTTCCCCAAACATCACAGCTCACCCTCTCACTTCCATCAGGTCTGCTCAAATGTTCCCTCATTGGAGACCATCTCTGATTATCCAGCATAAAATAGGAACCCACCCCTCAACCCAGCATTCTCTTTCCCTGCATTACTGTTTCCATAGCATCAAGCACCAAGTGATTTGTGAGCTATTAACCATTTTTTTAAATCTGTGTCCTTTCACTAGAATGAAGTTCCATGAGAGCAAGGGAACTGCTATATCCCCAGCTCCTAAACTGGGCCTTGTACTTGGTAGGCACTTAATACACGTGTTTTGAGTGAATGAAGAAATTTAAAAAGGAGGTAGAAACCCCTAACATGAGGTGACATTTGTTTTTACGTAAATAGCTTTTTCACAAGTTCATCTACCTACATTTCTCCAAAGTTGGCACAAGCACAGCTCAGTCTCAGCCTTGCAAACATTGTGGCCATAAAAAAATAAAATAATCAGAGATCCTAGGAAGAAGTAAAACTCTTCAGATTTACCCCCCAGAAAGTATGCTAATATCATTCTTCCTTTAAATGATGTTTTTGCCCCTAAAGATGGGTGCGTCCTCCTCGGCCTCACAGTCCCTCGGGATTGAGCCACCTACATAAGGTGACTCTTTGGCATCAGTTTCTCCTCTGCAGAAGTTGTACCTGGGTCGGCTCTACAGATAATAATCTGTAAATTATCACACTTTACGTGAACCTAAGTTACAGACGCAATCACATAGCCATATGAATCAAGTGTCTGCTTCTGCAGGATGAAATGACCATCCCAAAATGTACTTTCCCAACATGCAAAATGCAAGCGCAATGAAAAGAGCCAAGACGTAAAATGAGAATACTGAAGTAGTCAGTGATGCAGATGCGGATCGCGTTCTCTATGTACACAGCAGCTGCATCATTCGTGAGGTTTAATTTCATCAGACTGACTTCTATTTCATGTGCCAAGTTTTTTTCCGTTAGGATTTCAGCAGGTGCGATGTGACAAATCAATACAGCTAAATTCTTAGCCTCTGAACTAAGAAAACGCTCTATCACAACGTGTTAGGGTGAAAGACAGAAAAGGTTGGGGGAGGGGAAGCAAGAAAAGGCAATAAAGAGAAAGAAATGAGATTTTGAAAGGAATCTGGCTTTTTCTCAACGGGCTTGCCGCCAGGACACAGGTGTCAGGAAAACCACTGCTGAACCTAAGCAAAAATGGGAAAGGAGACATCAACATCGTTGTCATCGGACACGTAGATTCGGGGAAGTCTACCACTCCTGGCCATCTGATCTACAAATGTGGTGGGATTGATAAGAGAACCATTGAAAAGTTATAGAAGGAGGCTACCGAGATGGGAAAGGGCTCCTTCAAGTATGCCTGGGTCTTGGACAAACTGAAAGCTGAACTCGAGCGTGGTATCACCACTGATATCTGCCTATGGAAATTCGAGACCAGCAAGGACTATGTGACCACCACTGATGCCCCAGGACACAGAGGCTTCATCAAAAACATGATGACAGGCACATCCTGGGCTGACCGTGCTGTCCTGATGGTTGCTGCTGGCGTTGGTGAATTTGAAGCAGGTATTTCCGAGAATGGGCAGACTCTTCTGGCCTACACTCTGGGTGTGAAACAACTAATTGTTGGAGTCAACAAAATGGATTCCACCGAGCCACCCTACAGCCGGAAGAGACACGAGGAAACTGTTAAGGAAGTCAGCACCTCCATTCAGAAAACTGGCTACGACCCCGACACAGCAGCTTTTGTGCCTGTTTCTGGCTGGAATGGTGAAAACATGCTGGAGCCAAGAGCTAACATGCCGTGGTTCAAGGGATGGAGAGTCACCCGTAAGGATGGCAGTGCCAGTGGAACCACACTGCCTGAAGCTCTGGATTGCGTCCTGCCACCAACTCGCTCAACTGACAAGCCCTTGCCTTTGCCCCTCCAGGACGTCTACAAAATTGGTGGTATTGGTACTGTCCCTGTGGGTCGAGTGGAGACTGGTGTTCTCAAACCTGGCCTGGTGGTCACCTTTGCTCCAGTCAACTGAAGTCTGTTGAAACGCACCAGGAAGCTTTGAGTGAAGCCCTTCCTGGGGACAACGTGGGCTTCCATGTCAAGAACGTGTCTGTCAAAGATGTTCGTCGTGGCAATGTGGCTGGTGAGAGCAAAAATGACCCACCGATGGAAGCAGCTGGCTTCACAGCTCAGGTGGTGATCTTGAACCATCCAGGCCAAAGCAGTGCTGGCTGTGCACCTGTGCCGGATTGTCACACAGCTCACGCTGCTTGCAAGTTTGCTAAGCTGAAGAGGATTGATCATTGTTCTGGGAAAAAGCTGGAAGATGGGCCCAAATTCTTGAAATCTGGTGATGCTGCCATCGTTGATACGGTTCCTGGCAAACCCATGTGTGCTGAGAGCTTCTCTGACTATCCTCCTCTGGGCCGCTTTGCTGTTCGTGACATGAGACACACGGTTGCTGTGAGTGTCATCAAAGCAGTGGACAAGGCAGCTGGAGCTGGCAAGGTCACCAAGTCTGCCCAGAAAGCTCAGAAGGCTAAATGAATATTATCCCCAACACCTGTCACCTCAGTCTTAATCAGTGGTGGAAGATCGGTCTCAGAACTGTTTGTCTCAATTGGCCATTTAAGTTTAATAGCAAAAGACTGGTTAATGATAACAATGCCTCGTAAAACCTTCAGAAGGAAAGGAGAATGTTTTGTGGACCATTTGTTTTGTGTGTGGCAGTTTTAAGTTATTAGTTTTTAAACTCAGTACTTTGCAATAGAAACAACTTGACCAAAAATCTGTCACAGAATTTGAGACTCATTAAAAAAGTTTAATGAGGGGGAAAAAAAAAAGAAAAGGAATCTGTTATGTATGCCCAGGAGTGCTGTTAGAAATTTTGTTCCTTTGTTTCCATATCTGAAGGATTTAGATATGTGTCTTATCCGGCCAACCCCTAAATCCCCCACTGGTCTATTTATTACTGCTACACACAACAGAATTAGGACTTGAAATGGGATCTCTGGAAGGTAACAGTGCTGTGGCATCAATTTTTTTTAACGTATTGAGTATTTGAGAAGAGTGTACACCTAAAGAGCACAAAGAAGGGAGGGGTGGCCAAGCTGTGGTCAAGAAGATGAACCTACAAGAATGATTTTGCTGTAAAGGAGAACCAAAAGTGGAAGTTGAGTATATAAAAGATAAAGCATTAGAAATAAAGGTTGCACGAAAGGCCACAGGTATATGAAAGCCAGAGTGATTTCAGCTTGGGGACACTTGGGACATTACAATATATGCCCAATTGCTCCAGGGACTGAAGGACATAGCAAAAGCCCTGGTGTTTAAAAGAGACGCTCAACCACACACGCAGTTACGATCTTCTTGTTCCCTTATACCTTCCACCTTATTTCTAACCTCCTCGGGTGTCCACCCTTGCACACGTCACATGCACGGCCCTGCTCCTACATCGCTCCCCATGTGCTATCAAGGACACAGGCTGTGGCTTCTGTCCTGCATGGTACCTAATGCTCTAAGTTCGCAATTAATACCAAACCACTAATAGTTATTAGAGACCTAATATTTTAGACTAACATTAGAATTACATTTAATTAAATTTAATAAATAAATTATAATGAGTAACGTGGAGCTGGAATGTCTCTTTAATGAAATCCATGGAAACATGACTGAGATTATCAAGGTTTTCTATTCAAACTTTTAGAATCAATGTTGTTTATATTTTCCTTCTGATTCCCACTGTAGAACAGAAATGTTTTTTTGATTTTAATTTTTATTGGAGTATAGTTGCTTTACAATATTGTGTTAGTTTATACTGTACAGCAAAGTGAATCAGCTATGTGTATACACATATCCCCTTTTCTGGATTTCCTTCTCATTTAGGTCACCACAGAGCACTGAGTAGAGTTCCCTGTGCTATACAGTAGGTTCTCATTAGTTATCTATTTTATACATAGTATCAATAGTGTATAGATGTTAATCCCAATCTCCCAATTCATCCCACCACCTCCCTTTCCTCCTTGGTATCCATATGTTTGTTCTCTGTCTGTTCTCTACGTCTGTGTCTCTACAGAAATGCTTTTAAATATCTCTGGAGTTACAGTTAAGTTTTTTTTTTTTTTTCACTTGGGATTTTTGTTTTATTTTGTTTTGCTTTGTTGTTTAAAAACCACAGCAATGATGGAGGCTTAAAATAGAAAACTAGTACCTATTTAAATATATAGTAGAGGTCAAAAAACAATCTGAATTCAAATGAGATTTCTAAAAACACATACATATTTCCTTTCTGATTTCTACAGATTTGTTCACTCCTTAAAAACTTTTATGCTATTTTGGGATTTTTACTGCAAAGCCAAGATAAGCGCTGATTTTTATCTGTTGAGGGTGTTTCCTACTCAGAAAAACAATCCAGGTCAACCACCACAATAATCATAAACACAATGGCCAAGGATACAGAAAAAGAAAATTCATGAGTTCACATCCAGCACATAGGGATCTGACTCAACTTTTTTTTTTTTTTTTTTTTTTTGATCTGACTCAACTTTAAGAAAAAATTAATAATACACACAATCCCCTTCAGTTTTACTGACCATTTAAGGCAACTGAAAGTTTTTATTAACTTTTACTAATTAAATTATTCTGCTTCTTTATTTAAGTGTTAATGAAGTTTTTAAAGTAATGATTTTAGGAGGTGCATTTCTAATTACTATTTCTAAAAATATGGCAAACCATGTTCTTACCACATCAAAATTAAGCAATTACCTATAAATGCCCATAATTAGAAATGCAGTATAAATTCTGTTCTAACAAACCAAGCCACTGTGTCTTAAAGATAGGATAATTAGCACAGATACTATTAAATGGGTGCTATGGTGATAGGTGCCGTAGAGATGTACAGACAGACGGGGTGAGGGAAAAAAGCAGCCCGAAAAAGGAAACTGATTTGTGCAAGCAGAAGAAAAAAAATCTTGAGAATGAGACAGGCAACTGGAGGGAAGAAACAAATCAGCAGAGGGGCTTTTTAACTGATATTAGCAAGGTGTGTTGTAACAAATATTTAGTACAGGTAGTTCTCCCTATATATCTGAGTCTGCCCAATAATGAGTCACTGAAAGGGTTTATTCCTGGATGGCACTGAACTATACATGGGAGCGCCTTTAAGGAACAGGGAGAAACCTCACTTTGAGTGAAGAGAAAAATCTGACCCACAGCATACACTTTCGTTTCAGAGGAACACAGAATCCTTTCCAGTCTGTTTTATATTTACATCGTGAAATTGATCGCAATTTTCTGCTTAACACACTCTAACATACAAATGAATAAAAGTGCTGTTTTGTTTTCTTCAAACTTGGCAATAATTCGGGAGGATTTGAGATGATTTTTTTAAAGCTTGTGTTAGAGGACAAAAAATTAGGTACACAGCCTCAACCTCATAAAGAGCTGGGATTATATGACTGTTTTTCCACACACAGTACCTAAAAGGAGTTAAGTATTTAGCAGGTGTTCAGAAAGTATTTGTTTAAGAAGAAAGAAAGATGGGAAGGACTGAAGTGTTTCCTTGTGAATTGTAGGCAGAAACTGTTCTAAAACATGTTCATGTCTTAACTCATGTTTCTTATTGCAAAGGCAGCCCCATCAATCACTAGTGTCTTCACTCAAATCCAATGGCATTTACTGAGCACCTACTATGTATGAGGATTGCCCCTTTTGCGTCTGTCACTCAGGATTAGTCTTTAATCCTGCAGCTGCAAAGCCCCAGGGGCTGTGAGCATATGGGACTAGTAATAGGATTTCATTCGACCCAGTAACACTTTCACTCCATCTGGCACGTTATTCCTGGAACAGTCACTGGAAAAGAAATTGCACTAGGTAAAAACATTAACAAAGCCGGGGTGATGGGTTTCAGTCGAAGCTGCATGTGACAAGTTGCTCTTCTGGTCTTAACCATAGGCAGCTGCACACCTTTCTTCCACCCGGTTCCGTGTTAGCCTTCCTCTCTGTCCTTCCACACCTGCATCCTCAATTCATCCTCCTCTTAGACTAATAGTTCTGCCAACTCAGGATCCATCAGTCTCTCCACATCAGCATTAAGCTGTATGGAAAATGAGAGAGTGAAGAACAATGTCCCTAAGACTTGGGCCACTTCCCTCCATTCTCATAGGCTTGGATAACTCTATTTAAAGTCCACTCGGCTTCTCCTCCCTGCCTTGTAAGAAGTGTACACTTCTTAAAGATGCCAAATTTCTTTTTCTCCAGACTTTTACCCACCAGACATATATGTTGCAGTTGCTGGAAAAATATTATTAAATGAGAACTTTTTCATGAAAACAGTAATCATCACCTAGATAAATGAATAAATTTGCTACTACTGCTTTTCTTATAAAGATGATAGCAACTCAATGTTGATCAAACTTATTCTTGCTAATGCTTATACACAAAAATAAAGGTTAAGAACTAACAAAATTTAGTGATTAAAAGAGATCGATTTAAAGTAGAAAAAACAGGAAATAGAACAATATACACTTTTTCTAAGACAAATCTGTTTAAGATATTTAGCTAAAGGAAAATGACACTGATCCAGAAACGTAAATGGCTAGTAGAGAATCACTAATAAAGAAGTTTTATTTTAAGCCTCTGAATTTCCTCTAAAAAGCCAAGATTTTAATATTCTTGGCTTGGACTTACTGTACTAAAAACACAGTAACACAAGGGAGAACAATGAGACATTCCTTAAGAGTTCATTTACTAGGTCAAGTGTGCATTAGAATCTTAATTCTGATCTACAAAATCATTATTCTCTTACAATTTAACTGAATATTTATATCCATGGACTATTTTAGGACACTTCAGAATTATTGTCATCATGCCCCATTTGCTCCATCTTTAGAATACTTAGAACACACATCAAAAAAGTTTAAAGGCTTATGTTTCTGAAATAATTTCACTTTACTTTTAAAATTGAATACATAAATGTCTGAGAGTGCTATTTTTAAAATTCACTTTCATGACAAACTCTTTATATTGAGCCTCAAACTGTAATTCATGAGAAACTTGAGAAACTTCTAAAGATGAATTACATGTCCAACAATTGCCATGAAATTGGAGACACAGAGTTTCCTCCAATAATGAGCACCTATAAGGTTTCTTTATATTATAAAAAAGAAGGAACAGGAGGAAGCGGGGAGAGAAGTGTACAATGAAGAGAAATAGGTGTGTGTAGCCAAGAGACAAGATGGAATTTGAAAGAGCCACGAGACCGTGGCTTAGAAAGATTAAATTTACTCCACATGACTCCAAAAGGCAGAAAAGGGACCATTAGCACGAAGTCAAGAGAGGAGAGGGGAAACTCTCAACTTACTGTGGTAAAGAAGAACTTCCTATTAAAATGGTATATATGCACTTACGGAGTAACAAACTTAAGATCTTCAAAGGAATTCAAGTAGAAGCTGAAAGACTACTTAGCATGGACACTGAAATTGTGAATTTCTCTACTGGGTGGGAAACAAGGCTAGGAGGCCAGCTCTGTGATTCTCCGCTTTACGTGTGTATAGTCACATGTGTTGAACCCTTCTATAAGGTCAAAAAAGTGTAGGTGAGCACTTTTAAATAAATGCATTATAATTTACATGTCCGGGATGGACGTCTGCATTTTGGTGTTCAGCATCCATGTTCCTCCTCTGGTAGCATCAACTTGCTCTTCCCTTTGGAATGACCCAGTCCCTCTGGTCTGAGTGTGGCTGGTCGAAGCCCCACCTCTTCAGTTTGTCTCGTCCTCCTGGCCATAGACATGGGCATGTGACTAAAATCAGACCCAGGCAAATAATCTTGAAGTTTTCATTCAAACTAATGGGGAAGGAAAACTCTTTCTGCGGAGCTGGCTAGGATATAAGGCTGAAGCTTGCTTAAAAGCTATCTTGCCATCATCATAAGGAAAGAGGCTACCCAGAAAAGAGTTAGGAGAGAGAAGAGCTGAAACCTGATGATAACCCCAGGACCCAGTGACACCTGGGCTTTTCAGCCATCAGCTAGCAAAGCAGTACATCCTCTCTTCTTCTTTAGGCTAGTTTGCGTTGCCCTTCTGTCACTTGCAACCAAGAAGTCCTAACCAATGTAAAAGGAGGAAATAATGAGAAAGGGAGCTTGAACGTCTAAATACTGGCTAATAATCTAATTCTGTAAGTTTCGACCTTTACAACCTAAAATATTTAGGGTACCTCCTGGTACCGTTGGAACTTTCTCATCTTCTTCATCATGACTATTTTCCAATTCATATGGAACCAGCTTTTCTCTCAGCTTTCTGCCTTGGTTTCCCTTAACCTCTCAAGAGGTTCTGTATTGGTTTCTCAATCTCCCAAGAAAGAAATGACATGGGGCACTTCCGAGAGTCATCAGCTGTCCTGTTCACACAAAACAGCCAACTCTCCCCTGTGGCATCAGGCTCACGCAAACCAACTGGAAATTTTCCCTCTAAGTGAACAGACTGTTTCAAAAAACACAGGACTCCAGAAATAGTTTGTCAAGCTGTCCAGGTTTGCTGTTATGAAACCAGTGCCCAGGCCAAAAGAATTAATCTCTTTTCTCCCTGAATCAGAATTTTCTCAATGAGCCTTAGGCCAATTAACCAGGGAGGGCATCGAGAATCTCATCACTCCACACTTACGTCTTCTGCTTTTTTGAGCATTTCTAATCTTTCTTTACATTTTCTAAACAAACTAAGAAATGCTTGATTTTACACATTTTAATACAACCTGGCATGGGTCACTGGTCATCATAATTGTTTCTACCCCTCTATAGAACAAAATAAGGTACAAAGAGATTAAAATGCACATACATGTATCCATGTCTGATGATTATCTAATAATATTAATCACACCATCATTTTTTACAAAAGACATAAACAAGTTTTCTGAAGGAATACGTCTTAACGCCATTTTCCCCTGTTAGTGCAAGTCACGTAAATATCCCCTACCACGTACTTGTGGCAGCTTAGCCGAAACGCAGGCCCTCATAATAGAAATGAAGCATCGGATTTGCTGCACACAGTGCCACGTCCACACAAAGCCTCACACTTCGGACAGGAAGGGAAGAATAATACTGTATCCACTGGTAGCTGCAGGGGGACCTTTCGGGAGACAAAATGGCATTACTTGAGTTGGAATTTGGCCAGGACACTGGGGCTAAATACCCGGACTCTTGTGAAAAGTGCCCTGGGATTGTTAATGCCCTCCAGTCATCAGGACCTCAGTTTTGTGTCTTCTATGAAAAGAAAAGCTGATTAGATCATTTAAGTAAATCTCTCCGTGGGCTTCTTTAGCTTCTGATTATCTAGGTATGCTTTAATCACCGTCAAGACTGCCCTGGTGAAAATTAATCACAGATTAATGTGAGACACTCCAAAAGGTATCAAACCACCAAACTATATACCTCGACAGTATATCACATATATAGTTTTCATTTGTTCCCCAGGGGATTAATTGAGAGACCCAGCGATTCCTACTTGGACTAAATCATGTTGTTTTAAAGAGTACATAATATCCCAATTATCCTGTTACCCTTATCTTTATGAGTCTCCAAAGGAGGGATAGCCTAAGTGGGGTGATTGGATTTAATACCACAGCCCTGATCCAAGGTCCTGTTTCAACAGACACTCTTTTTTTTTCCCTAACAATTACTCTGAACATTAAATCTTCTATGTTATTTACTAAAACACCATAATAAGACTTTAAACACGATTATTCATTTCCTTTGCCATAGAGAAATCTAGGCTCTATTCAAATTCCTTAAGGGAATAAGAGGAAACTGAAAATCTCATTTTAGGTGGTAATAATATTCATAAACATTTTATACTGGCATGCATGTATAAGAAGGGAAACATTTCTTGTATTACGTGAACAAATTCTCTTTAAATACAGGACTGGGGGGAGGACCCTTGAAAATACTAGCAAATGACTTCTTCCTCCCCCTCTTCATCACTAGTGTCTACTAAAACCCCAAAATGAAATGAATTCATGAATTTCTTCCCCTTTTTTCCCTAAATCTTTATTTTTACCAACACACTCATTCGTCTGCCTTGAATCAGTTGTTTTTGTCCTTCCCAGCCTTCACAGAAGGATGTTTTAAGGTTTTCTTTGGCCCACAGGGCAGCTTTGCTGACTCTTGGTTTCCTCATCTGTAAAAATGGGACAGCTCGAAGAGATCAGTGGTTCTGAACCCAGGCTGTGCATTCAAATCACCTAGGATGCTTTCAAAATTTAAAAAAAAAAAAAAATTTTTTTAATCCCTTAACCCAGCCCCCTGAGATTCTGATTTGGTTGTTTTAGGTTTAGGGATCCAGCATCTTATCCTTTTTAAAAGCTCTCCAGATGATTCTAATGTGCAGCCAGAGCTAAAAAAAAAAAAATGACTGAATTAGTGTCTCCAGGTTTCTTTCAGTCCTAAAGCTCTCCGTGTCCATCTATTCATAAAAGGACCACTTAGCTAACATGTCCAACACACGGAATGGGTTGGTTTCCTAGGGCTGCCACAACAAATTACCACAAACCTGGAGGCTTAAAACAACAGACATATATTCTCCCACAGTTCTGGAGGCCTGAAGTCTGAAATCAAGATTTTGGCAGGGTTGGTTCTTCCAGGAGGCTCTGAGGGAGAATCCGTTCCATGACTCTCCCCGCATCTGGTGACTGCCAGGCCATCCTTGGCGTTCCTTGTCTTCTGGAGGCATCACTCCACTCTCAGCCTCCATCTTCACATGGCCCTCCCCTCTTAGGCCCTGTGTGTCTTCTCCTTTTCTGTCTCTTACAAGGACACTTGTCATTGGATTTAGGGCCGACCCTAATCCAGGATGATCTCATCTAGAGAGCTGCACCTTCATTACATCTGCAAAGACCACTATTCCAAAGAGGATCACATTCCGAGATTCTGGGCGGACGTACCTTTCGGGGCCACCATTCAACCCACTCCCCTGGAGGTGCCACTTTCATCAGAAGCCAATAACAGAATCCTCTGAAACAGGTGCTAGGACAACTGAAAGGCACACTGCACAGA
Organism: Delphinapterus leucas; assembly: GCF_059928025.1. Lineage (NCBI taxonomy): Eukaryota > Metazoa > Chordata > Mammalia > Artiodactyla > Monodontidae > Delphinapterus > Delphinapterus leucas. The sequence continues at coordinate 14,150,575 of NC_143130.1, read as the reverse complement.
GGAGACGAGCCACGGGGCTTTTGGCTGCCATCGCAAGGAGAACAAGGGACAGAAGGAGGAGAACACGAAGGGTGCACCAAGGTGGCTCTGGGCCAACTCCCACCAGCAGCTCAGGACTCAGCTGTCAGGTCAATTCTACTCTAGTTAGAGACAAAATGAGCCGGCACCTCCGCTATGCTGGGACAAAGAAGTGCGTGCTGTGTGGCCTCCATAAAGAGGGACTGCAGAGTTGGAAAGGCCTTCCGTGAGCGCTCAAGAGGCTATGCATTCCTCAACCCTGGAAAAGGGCCCTCGTTTATTATTATGTTCAATAATCTCACTACTTTCTTTCTCCTACTATCCCCCCCAAACAAATCCTCAGACCTAATGGATTTCCATGAATCCTGTTATACATAACAAGGAGGAAAAGAGACGATGATGCTATAAAATGCCTACTACAACTATAATCTCGTTTTTATGCCAATTCATGTTATTGCCGTCTTTCAAAGCTATGCTCAAAAATCCTTGCCCCGGGGGCTTCTCTGGTGGCACAGTGGTTGAGAGTCCGCCTGCCGATGCAGGGGACACGGGTTCGTGCCCCGGTCTGGGAGGATCCCACATGCCGTGGAGCGGCTGGGCCCGTGAGCCATGGCCGCTGAGCCTGCAGGTCCGGAGCCTGTGCTCCGCAACGGGAGAGGCCACAACAATGAGAGGCCAACATACTGCAAAAAGAAAAAAAAAAATCCTCGCCTTTTCATGGTTTCTCCCCACCCCCAGGCCTATGGACCATCCCAGTTCATCCTTTAGCATAAACATGCATCATTTTAAGTGTGTCTGCTTGTACTTATAAATATGTTTACTCCACATCTCCTATGCCTGTTTAGACCCAGGCCCAGTGAGGTTGATGGCTCATCACAAGCAGAGATCCTGCCATCGGCTTCTGTGGGATTCCTTTAGGACTATCACCCAAAAAAGAAGAAGAAAAAAGAAAATAAGATAAAAGAAATGTTTCTCTGTTCTGAAATAAGAGTGGCATACCCACTCTCGAAATACAATGATAACATTTTGAATTACAAACCCATGAAGGGATCTAGCAACGAATACTTACATAAATAAATGCTAAGGGGAAAACACCTCTGGAACACCCACCCATTTCTTCATTTCTTTAAAATGGTTGGAGACTAACTGGGCTGTGTCACTGGCTGATAACAGGTGAGCTGTAAACGGAGAGCTTGTTTTTCTTCTTCAATCCCCTGAAGTAACAAGACCTAAGAACAGCTCCGTCGTTAACTTGATTACCTGGGTCTCACACGGTTACATCAGTGATCTGTGATGTTACACCAAATGGCAATGAATTCACGGAACCAACCTATCACACTGAGGAGAAGAGGTGGCAGGAGCTGTTTTACACTTGCAAACCCAGCCCTTCCCGATGATGTGGCTGCCCCAGACGTGAAAGATTCTGCCCCCGCTCTCTAGCATGGACTGCCTGTCCAGAGGGTAACCTTCATTTTCTTCGAACCTTAGCTTTCAGCAGTTGTCTACTAAGTTACATCACTCGAATGGTAGATTTTCTCAGCCCAGGGTATCATCCACTTAAATCATCAATCCACTTAGATACAGCCACCCTAAGAAAATATCTGCAAATCCTTTATCTAAGGGATGGGTATCCAGAATACACAAAGAACTCCTACAACTCAGCAACAAAATAACAAACAACCCAATTTTAAAATAAGCCAAGGACTTGAACGGACGTTTCTCCAAAGGAAATCTACAAAGGGCCACTAGTCACATGAAAGGATGCTCAACATCACTAATCATTAGAGAAATGCAAACCAAAACCACAACGAGATACCACTTCACACACATTAAGGTGGCTATTATAAAAAAAGAATACTAACAAGTGTTGGCAAGGATGTGGAGAAACTGGAACCCTTGTTCATTGCAGGCGTGTAAAATGGTGTAGCCACTGCGGAAAACAGTACGGTAGTTTCTAAAAAAATTAAACATAGAATTACCATATGACCTAGCAACTCCACTTCCGGGTATATATCTAAAAGAACTGAAAGCAGGAACTCCAACAGGTATTTGTGCATCTATGTTCATAGCAGCATTATTCACCACAGCCAAAAAGAGGAAGTAACCCAAGTGCCCACTGATGGGTGAATAAATAAACCAAATGTGATATATACATACAGTGGAATACTATTCAGCCTTAAAGAGGAAGGAAGTTCTGACACATGCTAAAACACATGAATCTTGAAGACATTATGCTAAGCGATTTCAGCCAGTCACAAAAGGACAAATACTGTATGATCCCATGTATATGAGGTACCTACAGTGATCAGTTCATAAAGATAGAAAGTAGAATGGTGGGGCTTCCCTGGTGGCACAGTGCTTGGGAGTCCGCCTGCCGATGCAGGGGACACGGGTTCGTGGCCCGGTCCGGGAAGATCCCACATGCCGCAGTGGCTGGGCCCGTGAGCCATGGCCGATGAGCCTGCGCTCCACAACGGGAGAGGCCACAACAGCGAGAGGCCCGCGTACTGCAAAAAAAAAAAAAAAAACAAAACAAAAAGAAAGTGGAATGGTGGTCGCCAGTGGCCAGGAGGAGAGGAGAATGGGGAGTTATTGTTTAATGGGTACAGAGTTTCAGTTTGGGAAGATTAAAAAGTTCTAGAGATGGATGGTGGTGATGACTGCACCACAATGTGTGTACTTAATGCCACTGAACTGAACACTTCAAGACGGTTTAAATAGTAAATTTAAATCATATTTTAATCATAATAAAAATAATAGCCATCCAAATCCAAAAATTATCTACATTATAATACTTATTTTTAAATTAAGGTTGTTAGAGTCTATCTTGCTTTTTGGTCTGAGCAGTACTGAAAAATCATGCTTCATCTACCTTTCTTTTTAAAAAAAAATAAGGAGGAAAAAGAAATAAAAGCTTCTTACCTCACTTATCCCCTTCATATTTGCTGCACAGTAAGGTAAGTTTTAAATTACTTTTGAGAGTAAAAATAAAACCACTGTCTTTTTCATAGTTAGAATTCATCCGATGTTCTGCTGGTTCCACTCACCCTCCAGGTGTCCTGTGCCCCACTTCCATCTCGTTCAGAAGTCCCCTAGCACCCGTCCGTCCCACCCACTACACCCAGAAGGTAGGAGGAAATCTCTCTCCTCTGGGGTTAATGCCCCTCAGGTACAACAGGATTGATAAAGCTTTTAGCAGCCCAACGCCATTCATGACCACAAGAAAGTGCTTTAGCGCTTAGGAAAGCAACACCACAAATAGCCAAACGATCGAGTAAAATGAATACTGCAGAGTCAGAGTCACAGCAGGGACGATGAGACACTGACTCTAGAATTCTGGCTCTCACCACAGTCACTATTCTGAAAATCAGGAATGGAGGGGAGGGTGGATATAGAAAATGTGTTCTATAGGTGAGAAAAAAGACAAGTAATGGGGAAAGCAACAATTGAGGCTGGAAGTTCATCTCACCTTTTGCATCTAAAAGTAGACCTAAAAATGAAAACAGCAGCATAAGTACAAATATATTCTTGTCTTAATGACAGAAGAATGGGCACGGATGAAGTAGACATCTGCATATCTTGAAAATCTTAACATCCTGTGTTACTTACAAAACGTTTGAACAAGTAAAGTGTATTTTTTAATAATAAATTTTCCAAATTACTATGGTGAGCACTTTTACAATCAGAAAAAGAAATCCTCAATATAAAAACTGAAAATATCACCGAGTATAATAAATGTTTTCCTTTCCTAAATATAGTCCTTTTTATTGTCTATACTATTTAGAATTGTCTATAGTATATATCATCCTGGACCTTCATTCCTGGTCGATGCACCTCGAAATACTTCTCAAATCCCAGCACACAGCCCCATGCTGCTGTTTTTACAAATGACCTGTATACACATACGCAGAGGTATCTACCCTCCATGACATGCTCAGTTGGGCAGGCCTTCAACAGTTTCGATTGCTTAATAAAGAAGAATCGTCTATCTATACTTTGCCACGTGCCAGAGGAAGGTTCATTTCCCAGATCATTCTCTCTCTATCCAGCCAAGGAAAATATCCTTGATTTTTAGAAAAAGAAAGAGACAGAGACAGACACTTGGGCAATGCCCTGGAAGAAGTTGCTGTCTTAGGGTTTCCACTTGCTGACTAGCCTGGTGCCACTTGGTGGCACTGTTGATTCCAGTTTGCTCCCTGATCCAAGGGACGGGTGTATCAATTGATCCAACCATAATAAGCACGTGTGACTCTGGCTGACAGCCTTAATAGAAACATCAGAATGTCTGTATTCCTATCTCCCAAATATAAATGGTAAATCTTATAGTAAATGCCCTTCTCTTAGAACCTTCCCTTGCTTTTCTATCTAGAAATCCAACCTTCCCATGAAGGTGCCTATCGGCCTGCCTCCATGAAACCTTCCCTATAAACTCTGGCCAGAGTCTCCCATAGGGCATGGCAATCTGGGAAAGTTATCTTGGGCACCGCCCTGGTAGAGAGACAAGTGGGCAGGGACTGGGAAAGAAAGTGAGTTGGTGAAAAGGAAGCAGTGCCACCATCTTGAGATTTTTTTTTTTTTTAATACAATATAAAACACAGGGAAAACAACACTTTGATAGACTTTCATTTATGTGATTTATTTGGTGGGTGTTTTCACTAAGCCTCCCAATACACCTGTGTGACCATCCTATTCTAGAGACAGGAAAGGGAGATTCACAGGGGTTAAATAACCTGCTCGAGGGCAGGCACACAGAATTTGTGAGTTGAAGACTGGAACCTCATCCTTTTCTCCAAGCCCCAACCCCACATTGCCTTGACATAACAGAGGCTCTGAAAGAGCTCCTGGGGTAAATATACACAGAGGCCCAGCAACCTCTAACCCAAACCTAAAGACTGAAGTGGGGCAACTACCCCTCAAGAAGGTCTGTGGCTCCTATCTTCATTTACCCACTCCCCATGCGCCCCACAAACACATAATCACACATATTGAGCTGCATATTCCTCTATTTGTTCAACTTTGTTTTCTTCCTTCAAGATTGTCAAAGTTGTTAATTTTTTAAATATTTCAGTCATACAAACATTTGGAGGAACCAACATACACTGACATACATGATCACTGTTTTGTTCTCTGAACCCCTCGGGGAAGCTCTGCCTCTGTTCTACGTTGATCTTTCCTTTTTTGTATAATAAGGGGACGTGACAGAAGCCTTGGGCAATGACAAGATAGAACGCTCAGGGGAGGGGCAGAATATGGATATTTTATATCAATAATTATTATATTATTGCTTTGAACAACACGTATTATGTTCTTTGGTGGTGAGAATAGCATTATATGATGTTGCAGCTAGTAGCTCTGATCACAAATCACCATCAGTGAAGGAAAAAACACAGGGAGATATTTCTGGTGGCTGTGATCTTACTATCAGCATTTAGTTTATGATGCATATAAAATATGACTGACTATAAAAGAATGATGCTAATCTTTTAACAAACACCACAACTTATATGTACAATAAAAGAAAGTCATCACCTTCTAACTGGGTGCTTTGGAACATTATATACATATTCTTGTGGCTACTCAAAACTCTGTGAAAATTCCTCTTTTGATATTATATTCAGTGCCTGATACATATACTTTTGATTCTTCTCAACTGTGGTAAATATTCATACTTTGAGGGTGGATTTCATTTTCGGAAACAGCTGAGTCATCTGGAACTAAATCTGATACATAAGCTGGAGAAAACTGAACCAAAAATAAGATTCATTCATTGAATTATTCAACGATTATTGCGTTGGACACTATGCCACATGAAGATAGCCTCAGCTCTTAAGGGGCTCACAGTGGAAATAATACCACTTTCCCAAAGATGTTTAAGTAGCTCTGGTTGCTTTTAAGTAGGACTATGACAGGAGAGTAACAAGGCTGGGTTTCTGAACTGGCTCGTAAAGCAGTTATAAAAGCAGTCCCAGAAGGAGGTGTTCCAAACCTGTTTGAGCAACAGAACTTCAGTGGCATCAATGGCATGAGCATGTGACCTCCCAACAGGGCTATTCCAACAAAGGATGCTCGCCCAGAGAGTAACATTCTGGTATGTGTTACTTTACAGTTTGATCCAGTATTTACTTTACCATCACATCTACTAAGCCCAGCAAAACTGCAGTTATGGGTTATGATACTGAATGATAAGAAATCTTTCCATTTGCTTCCTAAGCTGGCCTAAAAATCAATGTGGCCACCATTAAAGGTAGGGGAGAGCTATAGTGCCTTACAGGATGGCACAGCCTCCCATGGGTGTGAGGTGGGAAAGACAGCCAGCACAGTGCCATGCAATTGAGTACATACTGGCGGGGGGTGGGGGGTGGGGGCGGGGGGTCAAGTAAGTAAATATATAGAAGATGACAGGAGCCAGGCTTCTCACTGTCAAAGAAGCGAGTTACAAATATGGAAAAGGAGAAAACTGGAAATGAAGATACTTGTATGAACTCACAGATACAGAAATTAATGATATTTAACACACACATAAATATAAATATAAATATAAATATATATTTCCTAGTTCTGACAATTAAGAGGACTCGGAAGCAGCAACACCCCAATAGCGATAAGCATACCTAACGCCCTAATGCTTGGTTTCTAAAACCATTCTTCACTAAAAGAAACCAGGGATCCTTGGAGAAATAGATGATTCCAAAGATGGACAGGGAGAATATCAGATGAGCCTAGAATACCTTAATGTGTCAGAAACTAAGGAGGTGCCTAAAGAATAACAGAATTGTGTCAAAAAGACACAGAAACTTGCTTATATGGGGTCACACTAGCCAGGTGTGGGACCATTTTAGGACCAAAATAAGTAATGATAGTGATGGATTATAATCCACTGAATGAAATAGGAAATCATAAGTCTGTACTGATAAAAATACACAAATGGGGCTTCCCTGGTGGCGCAGTGGTTGAGAGTCTTCCTGCCCATGCAGGGGACACGGGTTCGTGCCCCGGTCCGGGAAGATCCCACATGCCGCGGAGCGGTTGGGCCCGTGAGCCATGGCCGCTGAGCCTGTGCGTCCGGAGCCTGTGCTCTGCAATGGGAGAGGCCACAACAGTTAGAGGCCCACGTACCGTTAAAAAAAAAAAAAAAAAAAAAAACATGAATGAACAAATTAAAAGTCTGGTGAGAGGACCGGGATGCATATCTAGTCTCAAAGGACTCTCAACAAAGTTAGTATTAATTACAAAGGGAAAAGAAGTAATTTTACAGAGGAGAAGGCTGGCAGACATGACCTTAATCAAGTGATTAAGTGAACATCACCAGTAATGGATCAAATCAAAAATGTGTGTCACCTGGTAGGAGGCAATGAAAAGAATACAGCACCATGTCCATGGAATCCCTGCCTGCGAAGCCTAACCTCAATACAGTCATGAAGACACATCAGCCAAACTCAAGTTGAGAAACATCAACTGACCTTCAAAATCATCATGAAAGTCACTGAATGACTAAGGAATCGTTGCCGGTTGAAGGAAGCTAAAGAAACAAGACAAGGAAATGCAGCACATGACTCTAGACTGGATGCTTCTGCTCTAAAGGGTATTATTAGGACAACTGGCAAAACGGGAATGGGGTCTGAGGATTAGATGACAGCAACAAATCAGTAGTAGTCTCCTGATTTTGATGGCTGTACTGTGACTATGTAGGAGAATGCCCTGGCTTATAAGAAAGCCACACTAAAATATCCGGTGGTGATGCGGCACCGTGCTGGCATCTTACTCTCGAATGGTTCAGGGGCAAAAGAAATGTTTTTTATAGTGTACTTTAAAACCTTTGTAAGTTTGAGATTTTTCCCCAAAAAAAGTTTTAAAAAAAGAATGTGTCAAGAGAGTAGAATAAATAGTCTGATGCTGCAACTGGCCATCCCCTCATCCCACTCCATTGCCCAGCTTGGTCCTATACCAGCGAACTAGCACAGGAGGGAAGAATACTGTCCCTATCCTTAAGGACTTGAAAATACGCTTATCTTAAAAGGGAAAATTACAGGAAATGCAGGAGGGATGTGCCCTCTTCCTGCTGACTGCTTCATAGACCAAGGACCACAGCGATAAGTAGAAACATTAATGCTTACCAGAGGCCAGCAGAGCCCCGTTGGGTATAAAAGCTTTAAAGATTCTTAGGGTATACGAATATAAAGTAAGTTAGGAGGGCAGCATGGAGTGACCCCAGGGCGAGCAAGAGTCTATTTAAATTGGTTGAATTGTGTAGCTGTTGTACCTGTCCAGGAAGCTTCCCTGTCCCTCTTCTGGGGACAGAGCCCACCCCTCCCCACCACCACAACAGTCATCTGTCTAAGGGGTACATATGACCCACAATCCGAGTTCTTCCTGAAGTATGTATACAACGCTAGAAGAAAGACGCTCTCTCTTTGCGCTGTGGTCCCTCAGCTCTCCCTACAACTCTAACAGATCTGGTACCCTTCCAGAGCCAGTGTTCCCTTTCCTACTGAAGCCACTGTAGACTGGGTTTCTCTCACTTGTCCCCACAGAGTCATGACTAATACAGCTGCCATCTCAGAAAAAGACAGTCTCTGGTGTAAAGCTGTAACCTGAATTTCCAGCACCAGGTCCCACATACCTGGGTACCATATGCTGGTTTCCGGGCCCTAACCAACTGCTGGATGCATAAACCAGCCACTGAGGTCTCAGACTGATGGAACTGAGATTAAATCCTAGAGTCCAGAGAATGGGAGTGGCCTTGAGTCGTCCTCAAATTTCTCTGCCCCTTTAATTCAACCACAAATGTCTGGTTCTGCTCAGTACCTCTGTTTATGGTCTGGGTGTTGGATGCAGTTGTATACATTGTTGCCTTGTTCCCCAACTGCCTTGTATATACTGTTCCTCTCCTCGGTGACACTTTTAATTGTTTTATGGGCAAGATCCTAGACTCCCTTTCTCTCTGCCTGCTGAATGGACACTCAATAAACACAACTGAATGGTTGCCCAAGTATAAAAAGATCAGATTAAAGCTCAAGGCTCTGAGTGAAAAAATGAGACTAACAATAGCTGAAGAGTCTCACTACAAACTCACAGTGCCTTATTCGGGATAGACTTCCAAGAAACACTGAATGAATGAAGTAACCTTGCCGTCTTCCTCCTGTTAAATCCCCAGCAACACTCGCCAGAGCACCGGGGTCACACACTCCTGCCTGGGGCGTGCCTGCTTGCTGCCAAACCTTGACGTGAATTTAACCACCTGGTCTGGTCATGGTTCTTGGTCAACTCATTAGGAAGCCTGGCGGGGAGTTTATGCATGGCTAGCCCTGTCGCACATGAATGCTTTTTAGAGAAGAGACCAGTGGGTTAGTGCAGAAAAATGTGAAAGGGTTATGCCCATCTGATCTCCTCTCTGCTTAAGGCAGCGTCACCGTGCTTGTCACCCTCGCTGTGCCTAAACAGCTTCCTCCCAGCTGTGAACCGATACCGTGAACTCTTAGAAGACAAACGACCGCAGATTTGGAAAGAATCACCCTCTAAAGCTGCTCAGCTTCCATGTGAGGACCCCTTTTCTTTCTTATGCTCCATCGCATTCTATTCTTGAAATCTCTGTATTTTTTCCGAAAGTATAATATACTTCAGAGACTTTAAGTTCCACCAGCTTTCTTTTCATTGTTTTAAAAACACTGCATTTTTTACAACAGAGTATTTTAAACAGCGTTTTTAAAACACCAAACACGTAAATGCTCATTTAATTAAGACATTAAAACCATTTTTTCTCCATAAAGATTAAAAAGTTTACTTCTGTTAAAGTAAAATTTTATTCTAATATACATACACGAATATGAAAATATATATATATATATATATATATATATATACAAATGAACCCCATGACAGCCAGACAACAGGATATTTCTTCCTCATTGGCATCATGCTCTGCAGGGCAGACAAGTCACTCGGACATCATGAATAAACATAAAAATATTTTAGCTACATTGGGGAGAGGTGGAAATAGAAATATGCACTTTTTCATTTAGGACTTTCTTAAAATAGGCTACATCTGTACTTTGCCTTATCTTCAAAATACTCCTTTGATAAAATGTATTTTGAAAAAAAAAATCCATAAATATGTGTTCACTGGTCAGGATTTAGTATTCTACTGGTGCAGTGATACAGGAAAGAAACTAAAGAGACAGGAGCAGTACCGTTGATTGTGCTTCACCATAATTTTCACAGGAATTTAAAGGTTCAATTCTATGCTGTTTATTATTAGGGCCAATATAAAATAGAGCTCATTTGTATTTAGTGTTTTGTGTTTAGAAATACCCCATAGTCAATATTAGCTTATGCAAAGCTGCACAGTTTGTGTAAGGAGAAATCAATGACTCGTAGATTTCTAACTTTGTAGCAATTGCGTTAAGACCCCATAACTCAAACAGCATGATGCTATTTCTACAAGGTTATCAATGCTCTTTATCTGTTTCCCTGAAAAAATTTTTCTTTAAAACACTGAAACCAAAGAATGGCCTGGAGATTGTGTTTCTGGAGGTGCAAATTAGAAATCAGACTTCTGGTGAAACTAAAAATCAAGAATAGTTACCAGTAATAAGGAATCTAGTCACAGCTCGTATAACTGCCAACCCTAGGGAAAACGGAAAGCCAACCTCATCTCCCTCTAGAACCACAGGCCCCGCCCTCACCACAAATACATCACACACTTTCATGCCTGGGCAACTTGGTGCTCACCATCTGTTCCCCCACCCCCAGGGTCAATCCTAACCAACTTGCTTGTCTGCTAAACTATCCATCTAGACTCCCAACTACTTCTTTTGCAAGGGATCTTTCTTAATCCACCATCTACTCTCCCTCACCAAGAATCTGCCTGCCTCTCTCCTCTGAGCTTCTATCACATCTGCGTACACCTACAGGAAAACACAAGACACAGTGTTCGCATTCATTTATTTTTCTACCTCTGTGTACTCCTGGAGGACAGAGACGGTTAACATCTCCTTGTGCCCCCAATGACTAGCAATGTCTAATGTTGTCAACAATAAGTCTGTTGAATGACTGGGGTTTCTGAAAACTAACACTGTTTTTTACCTCACTTTTACTTTTTTTTTTCTATATATATATTTATTTTTGGCTGCGTTGGGTCTTCCTTCCTGTGCACGGGCTTCTCATTGCAGTGGCTTCTCTTGTTGCGGAGCACGGGCTCTAGGCACGTGGGCTCAGTAGTTGTGGCTCGCGGGCTCTAGAGTGCAGGCTCAGTAGTTGTGGCGCACGGGCTTAGTTGCTCCGCGGCATGTGGGATCTTCCCGGACCAGGGCTCGAACCCGTGTCCCCTGCATTGGCAGGTGGGTTCTTAAGTACTGCGTCACCAGGGAAGTCCCTCACTTTTACTTTTTATGGTTAAGTTTCATAAGACAACCCTGCCCTGTTGGGGTATAATACATAATTAAACTTTTCTTCTTGGTGACTCAAGTTCATCCTCATTCGATACATTATCACTGAGGCCCTCTGGCTACTGATTCATACAGGACTGCGTGCTGCAATCCTAAAAGCCTCCCTATGGCAGGGATTTATGAACTCTTGGGTCACTTCTTAAGTTTTCTGTCTCCTTCTTTTTCAGACTTTCTCTTCAGCCTGTTTTCAGTAGAACTGCCTCTAGTAGTGTTCACAATCCACCTCTCTTAATTAGTAGCCTGTAATCCGCTAAAGCAGAGGAATTTGATAACCAAGCTTGTTAAACCTGTGCAACTAAAACTAAAGCCTTTGAAGTGGTGCCTATAAAGCAATAAGGTCTTGGGGCTCCGGTATTTGGAATGTGTGACAGCTACTTCAGATGTTTGAGATCTTGGAAATTACATGACGCTTTCTCCACCCTGGTTTGCAGTCCTGACCTCCACATAATTGAGATTTTATAACAATTAAGCACCTGAGATGTGATTTTCCATAATCCATCATTAGAAGAAAAAAAATTCACATGGAAATCACTCAGAAACTGAAAGCTTAAAACGAATTAAATGGCTCTTGATACATTCTGAAGTCAGCTAATCGATTTCTGTTCTGAATCTGACCGTTTGTAAAACAGAAAACACCACACTAGATATTGTCTATCAATCAGGATAGGCTTGATTTCTTTCTTGGGACAAACAACCCAAAATTATCAGTGTCTCCCACTGACAGCAGTTGTTTTTCTCACTCATGCTACATGTCTACCACGAATCATCTAAGGGTCCACATTCTCACCCTGGGACCCAAATAGCTATCTCCATGTCGTCACTCCTAGTGTACAGGAAGAGATGCAGAGCACCACATACTGGTTCATAAAACTTCTGCCCAGAAGTGACACCATCACCTCTGCCTTCATTTCATCGGCCAAGGTAAGTCAATGGCCATTCCTGAGTCTAGCCAGGCCAGAAGGAACAATCCTCCTGCAGGGAACAGAAGCATGGGAAAGGAAACTGGAATATTCGGTCGACAGAAACACAGTTGACTACAGTGACTATAAAAGAAGGGAGGCAGATATCAGTCACAGGTGCTGCCAGCAAAGAATAATGACAGCACCCCTTCCCACAGAGGATGGACTTGACCTCAGAATCTCGCTGACCCCAACATTCCTGAAAACTGACTGAGGCTGGCAAGTGAAATAAAAAGTATTTGCCAACCCTTCTCCAGAGTCGAATAATCCAATGTCCGGGGTTAAAGGAAGGCTTCCCAGAAGTAACATCTGAAATGAGCACAGGCGACGTCCTAAGCGGGTAACGAAGACGAAAAGGCTGTTTGAGGCAGAAGCAGCAGCACATGCAAAGCTCTGGGGGTGGGACGTTGTGGTTCAAAATGAGGGTTACACAGCACTCCCCGTGAAGAAGGACGGAGCTGGAACTCATGTGGTGACAGAGGAGCGTGAAAAAGTGAGACACAACAAGGAGATCTAGTTGATCTGACAGGATCTTATAGGGGATGAAGGAGAAGAAATCAAAGCTGACATTGGTTTTTCTGTCCTGAGCAGAGTCTGGAGGACACTGACATTCAGGAACGAGGCACAAGGAAGGAGGAACAGGCCTGTGGGGGAAATTCGAGGCCATTCCTAGGCACAAGAAGTCTGAGTTGCTCAAGGGACCCGCATTTACACATGTAAGTGGGGGCGTGTCCAGGGCACAGCTGGAGAACTCAAGGTGAGAGCTGAACGCCAAAAACGGACCATCGGCTTAGAGATGGTAACTGAAGTCCGGGATCCAATGAGCCTGCTCAGGGAGCAATCAGAGTGGGAAGCACAGAAGCCAGAGCTTCCGGGGAAGCTTCAAGGTCAGAGCTCAGGGGAAACAGCACTGGAGAAAGGAGAGAGATGAGCGCGGGAGAGAAAGCCGGAGGCACAGAGACCCAGAAAGATGGACTGAAGAGGAGCCTCCGAGTTTACCCCAAAAGTGGGGTACTAGCGACCTCTGAAGAGTAGGGGAGAGTCGGGGTCTTAAGGACAGGCGTGGGGCTGCCAGAAGTGGCTAGAAGGGCGAACGGGAGGTGGGAGGGCAAGGACCGCCCTTCAACTCACCACCACGCCCCAAGCACAGCTCCGCCTTCCTCCCGTACCCCGCCTCCTCCCAGACACAATCAATCGCTCCTCTGAATGAAAGTCCCCGTGACAGTTAAAAGAAGAAAATGAAAACAGACGTGCCTTTCTAAGAAAAATAATTTCATGGTTCTAATATTTAAGTTAACCTTTTGTAGCACTGTGACTTCTTTTAAACTTAAAAATGATTGCACGTCATGTTTTACTGCGTGGTGAAGATACAAAGCACACGCACTGCCTCTAGATCGATGACTCCCAAGCTCATACTCCCAGCCCGGATCTCTGGCCCCCACGTTCCGGCTGTCCATGGGTGTCCCGCTCGCCACTCACACCTAACCTGGCCAAGGCTGACCGCTGCATCTCCCCCAGGGGCACTGTGAGCCCCGGGAAAATGGAATTCATGCCCAGTCAGACAAATATGGCGCTTAAGCTGTTCAAACAACATTTTAAATCAACTATACTTCAATAAAGTAAGTTTAGGTTGTTCAAGAGCCTCTATCTCCGCAGTGAACTGCTTACAAAACAGTATCGCCCCAAGAATCTCTGCCTGATAAAACTGCAAACATAGATTCTTGCTATAAACAAAGATAATGTCTATCTTCTCAAGCACAAGTACCTGGGCATTCCCTCCTCTGTTTTTTCCCCTTAATTATAAGAATATCTTTTTAGAATGAACAAATCAGTCACACTTAACATTTTTCTTTTAGTCCTTATCCACCTCGCTGACCTGTGTTACACCAAGACACCTGAGGCCAAGGGCCAGCGGTTAGGAATCAGAAAGCTGAGCAGCCTCGCTGCCCCCATCCAGTTTTGTTATTAGCCATTTCTCACCTGGCTCAGAACTCAGCTTTCATGCTTACTGGTCCCTGCTGTTCACCTCCTGCTCTTCAGCCTAAATACATATCCCTACTGAGCTTTAGATATACATATCCAACTGGCTAGCAGACACTTCAGACTCAACATGACCGAAGTCAAGTTCATCTCACACACACGCGGTGCCCCACCGCCATCTCATCAATCATCCCAACTAGACTTCTCCCTCTCCTCTACAACCCAAGGTCAATTCCACCCCCTGAATCGCTCAGATCTGTCTGTATATTTCCCTTCCTACCACCGCTGTCTGGGTCCAAGCCTCCATCCTCTCTCTGTGCCGGCTTACTGAAATAGCCCCTGACCACAAGGAAGCAAGGAAACAAGGCAGTACTGCACAATTAGCTAAGAAGACTTCATGAGTCTACAAGTGGAATTCTGGTGTTGTGGGGCTGGGTGGCAGGGGGGAGGTTGCCCCTCGTAGTGTCTCAGTCATAACATTTATCCTGTTGGAACATTTGAACTTAGATCCTTATTTTCCTCAAAAAGGAGAAAAAAATCTTGGGAGTGTTTAATGTAGCTGTGACATTTCAATAAATGGAAGAACAAATAAAGGATCAAGAATCAGAGCTAGATTTTGTTTCTTCTACTACACAGAAATGGAGTATGAGACTAATCAGTAGCCTTCGAAATCCAGTGTCAATACAAAACACAAACACATCCTCATCCAATCAGCTCTCGGGCACCTTCAAGTTTCTTCTAAAATTTTCCCCAAATTCAATCATGTAGTCTCCATCTCTCCAACTGAGATTCTTCGTATCTTACGCTTGGATTGCTACCATAGGACAGTTAGTTTTTCTTCATCTTGTATGTGCTACTGATACTTAACCCATAATTAATATAATCTTACAGCATATAATTTTTTTAATCTGTTATGGTCGACTTGAATTTTTTCATATTTTACAAAGTATCAGCAACTCCATGAAATCTGCAAATCTGACGTCATATTCTCTAATTCTTAATCAAATTACCCACAGAAATATGAAGCAGAACTGGGCCTTATGTTCTATCACTCCTCATATCATTTCATTGCTTGTGCAAACAAATATAAATGTTCTACGGATGTGACACTCATTCATTCATTTATAAACCATTACTAGAGTCAAGAGGAAGTATCAGCTTGCTGAAGTTAAGATGAACACGGCTATTACTGTCCCGTGGCTTATCTGTCCTGTACACAGAAGGCACTTAGATTAGTCTACTGCTATTTAGTTTATACAAAACTCAGTTGGTAACTAGGTTCCTCCAGAAATGATAGTAAAATTATTTGACAATTTGATCCGATATGTCTTTTATTTATCATCTATGTATTCAATGTTAGTCTGAGTTATCTATAATTTCCATGGTCAATCTATTTTGGCTGTGTCTTTTTAAGCTAGTCACAACACTTAACATATTTTAATTCTCACGGACTTTTATCTACACAATTTAAAAAATAATAATGGCACCTGCCAGTTCCTTCAGTACCCAGCGTGCCTGACTAATACAAATAGTTCCAGTTCTTCAAAGCACTTTTTAACTCTTTTTCTATTTTGACTCTTTGCTTTCATCAAAACTGGGAACTGCTCCAGGCCCCTTCACATCTGATATCTCTTATGAAGGGTGAATTGAATAAGACATTAAAAGCCTCTGCCTTTCCACCAGCTTCTGTTATCAGTTTTCTCATCCTGTCCATCAGGGACCCATGCCAAGCAACTGGTGAAATTATATTACAACAAAGTCTTTCTGAAACTTGCAGTAACTAGCCCATATGGACAGGGTCCAAAGTGGACTCACAGGAGATTCTCCCTGAGCTGGGAAAAGTTTATAACAGGAGAATAGGAGGGAATATAGATTGCTTTTTTTCAATTCATTGTATTTTATTTTTTCTTGGCTTCTTGTGCACCTTCCAAGAGGAAGAAAAAGGAGGGAAAAAATTTTAAGCCCATCTCTAGTAATTTAAAATCAGGTCAGTCCCTTTTTTTTCCATTTTAACACAAACAAATGAAGATTCTTCAAGATTTGGTCTCCTTTCACCTGGCTGTGTCTATCTTGGTGACTCAGAGGAGAAGCATTTGGCAAAGAAATGCATGGTGGTGCCAGAGTGTTTGAGGCATTTTATTAGAGGACCATGAGTTTTAAGGGTAGAAAGGAGAGAAGTCAGCAGGAGAAGGTGGTTTCTGGTCTCCCTTGGTTTGCTTCCGTCTCCTTCTCCCATCACACAGCACTTTGAAAGAACTAGGTACCCAGCGCCAAGCTCATCAGCCCTCCACCAGCAGTGAAAAAACTCCATCAGTGTTTTTTCAGTCTGCTAAGCCCGTGAAAACTGAATAACATTTCCAAAATGTCACTCTTGCCAACAAGCTGAAATAGGAGAAAGAATGTGCAACTATATGTGGTCAAAACTTTTTAAGTGCTTTCTTCAAGATTAAAGAGTTGATAGAATCAAGAAAAGGGAAAAGATACGTAGGCCCTCTTTGGCTCCCGTATGCACAAATCTCTATCTTGATCAAATACATGTAAGTTCACCCACTAGAAGAGGAAAAAAGTACTTCTTCCTGAAATATCTACTGCTTCATACACAAATCAATACACGTCTTGTGAAAATCTTTTTTTAAAATGTCCTAGACCAGTTTACTAAGCCTCTACTGCAGGTGTTTTTCATACTCCATGAATCACAACAAAGTTCTCGCTGACCTTCTTTTGTACAGAGATAAATTTTTTTCCTCAGAATCAGGAAACATTGTGTCATTTTTATGAAAGACTATTTTCCATTCCAAGCTTTCCACAGAAAATTCTATTTATCTGTGGTCTGACACCTTAAGAATCATTACTCAACTTCATTTGCTCTTATGAGTTCTTAAGAGTCTAAATAAGGCCAGGAGTCAGCTATTGCTTAAAACCTGTTTCTTCTAAAATGTCATTCCTTGGTGGTAGCATGTGCTTTCAAGTCCCTTTTAACATCAGATAACACAGTATGGTCACCTCTTG
The DNA here is from genome assembly GCF_059928025.1 of Delphinapterus leucas. NCBI lineage: Eukaryota > Metazoa > Chordata > Mammalia > Artiodactyla > Monodontidae > Delphinapterus > Delphinapterus leucas. The sequence goes on along the minus strand of NC_143130.1, from coordinate 14,133,165 downwards.
GCTTCCAAGCCTCACAGTATTGAAAGTGAAATTCACTGAACCAGATTCATCAACTGGAAGAATGACAATACTGTATGAGAGACTAGAATTCTTCCCCATCAACTATTCTTAAGTGTTAGTGAGGAAAAGACTAGGGCCAACAGACAGAACCAGTGGCTGGAATAGCACAGAAAAAGCTCCTTATAATTAGGTAAAGGGATCCAAAGTGTAACTGTCCCTGTGATTTATATTAGTGCTTCCAAAATTTGACATCGTTAAGCATTGTGGTTCATGGACCACCTGCACCAAAGTCAATGCTAGTGCTTGTTTAAAATACAGGTTCCAAGGCCTCATCTCAGACCAACTGTATCGAGATCTAAGAGGTGGGGGTCCAAGACTCAGCTCCTGGGACTCTTCTTAGGTCCACTAAAGTTTCAGAACTCTTGCCCTGAAAGACAAGTCTCACAAATGTCCTAACCAGTAGACAGTTATCCAGTGGGTGGTAAAATGTGAAGACATCTGGCCAAGGTATGGACTGAGTTGGGGAAAATCCAGCCTAAGAAAAGCAGGTGGAGGGAGTGATAAGGGGATCAAGGTCAGAGTGAGGGAAACTGATGAGGAAAGATGGCCAAAACCAAGTACACGTTCCCGTAGATGTAGCATTTCTTTTAAATTCTAAATCAGTAAACTTCTGGAAAACACTGAGTTAAGGATGTCAAACTAGGATATTCACAATTCTACCTCTTAAAATCAAACCACTAAACTGCTAGGCCAATTGTTGAGCTTAAGGAATTTGAAGCAAATCAGACTTAGAGCATAACTCGAGAATGTAACGTAAGTATGATAAAGTAAGGGAAGTACGGCTCAAGTCATACTGGGATCTCGGACATTTTCTATATTAATTTACCTTGAATTGAATTTAGAGCACCTTATGCTCAAAGACAGAAGGACACCCCAGTGGTGTTCACCTCCTGGCCACCGGTTAGCTTTGTTCGGTGTCAGTCAGGGGTAGTCTACGGACATCAGCTTTTGGAGAAAGTGGCCGGGCAGACTTGGGTTTGGCTTTCTCATGCCTCCTTCCCCCGCCAGTCCTCAGAGTACTATGCAAACGAGGCCAGAACTGGGATGTAAGAGAACCTGGGTACCTGGGTTCTGATCTCTACTAATCCGCTAACTAGACTGAAAAAGTCATTTAACCTTGTAGGTTGCAGCTTCCTCATCAGTGCAATGAAGAGGTCAGACTAGATTACCTTCCAGCTCTAAACCTCTAAATGGAACATTATCCACAACAGTGATGCAGTGCTTTTTGCTTTAAAGAGGACAGAACTCATAGGCATCTCAATTTATTTTCCCCCATCGAAAAATGTAATATGTCAAAATGATCCCGTTGTATTGTGACTTTGGGAAAACAAAATAGATTCTGACTAAAAGAAAAATAAAATCTATTTGGGCTTCGGATACTAGTGAAATTCTAAGTCCCTCTTCCTTATCTTCCCACCACCTTCCTTGCTTTAGCTCTCTCCTCTCTGTCCTCACCCTCAATCAGCTCATTGCTTTAGCTGCATAACATGATTTCCATAGAACACTCAGTCCTCAAAAAGTTTTGCTGAGGGTAGTATCTTAGATTAGCCTCAAGAAGTCGTTTAGACGTTCCTAAAGGGTCTGTAAGGGACAGAATATTTACACAATTTTTTAGAGCTACTCAGTTTTGACTGTATATTTTTAACAGAGCTTTAAACTGGATTCATCACATCAATCTATCTTTCCTTAACTTGTCTCTACTCTTCACCTCACTCTGGGCCCATCTCTTTCACCCTAGCACCCGCATCGTTTCCTCTGCCCTTCTTAATCACAGTATCCATAACCAGCAAACTGTTATACCTCTCAGCTTGTATTTCATTTAACTACACTTGTAGGAGTTTTCACTTCTCAGCTACCACTACGTCGGGAATTTTTGCCCACACACTGTCAATTCTTTACTGTTTCCAAATAAAATTCACCATAACTATTTGTTTACTCTTAGCAAATAAAATGAACTCAATAATAGAGTGCATCTTTTCTGTTCCCTATAGCAATAGGCTTGCCTCCATTTCCGCTAAACTAGTCATTTTTTGTATTGTCAGGCGCTGGGGTCTCTGCCTGTACTATGCTGGTTACAGCATTACCAACAAAAGATTTACAAACAGGTTTCCATGGCAAGCAACAAGAACAAATGAAAAAGTCCAAGAGAAATGTAAACTGAAAAGATAAGGCTGAATCCATGTCTGGTGACACTGGAATGCAACCCTCCCAAAAGCAACCACTTTCATCAGGACAACTGAAATTATTGGCATTTCCCTGAATCATGACAGGAGCCATGCAATAAATGAAGACATTAGACTTTTTTATTGACATAATAGTCACAGCTCCATGCAAAAGACTCTAATGACACAAGGGCAGTCACCTTCTGCATACAAATTCTCTTCCTTGTTTAATGGACGAGACAAGGGTTGCCATTTTAATTCATGGCCCTCCATAAAATGAACACTTAAAATAATCTCCTTTTGAATCTTTATGTTTTCTGTAACCCTGATAGCAAAGTGCTGCTACCAACAATTATCTAAGCGTAAACAGTTGTTAGAAAAGGCAGAATCAGTAACGATGGGTCAGCTAAAAAGAGGCAAAAGAGTGGAGTGGGTGTAGATTTATGACAGTGTTAGGACTCAAGCTGTAGGCCCCTCTCAGGTGATAATACAGCAGCACACACAGAGTACAGATATTGAAAGGAGACATTTGCATTCACTCACACAAAAGACAAAGGCAGAACTATGACTTTTTCCTCTTTGTAGCCCTAGAATGCTTTCTCACACACAGTAGGCAGTCGATGCTCACTGAATGAAATCATAATGCCAAACTCAGAGTCAGGAAACCCAGTGATGTTAAAAAAAAACTATTACGCAAGTAAAACCACATCATTTCACATGAAGAGAACGTGGATGGATTTCTCTCTCTCTCTTAGTAATGAGAAGCTAGTCTGAATATCTTATGCTAGAATTGGAATAATTTCTTGTTTCTCGAGTTCCTCTCTCCCAGTAATTCTTCCCCCACTCCAATCAACCCATAAAGATCAGGTCATTTAGGACTCTACAAGGCTGTTACAAGAAAGCATAAATATTCTTCAATATGTATCCCTATAATCTGAATGTATAGAGAAAAACAAATTTGATAGCATCTTCCTCTGGCCCACTTCCTCCATGGCCTCTCACTGGTGTTGATTTAAATATCGTTTTGCCTATAACCAGAGACTTATTTAGCAAAGGAGTCAAAGTGAAGTCTGCCTTTTTCACAAACGTAATAAAGGTCTATTACAAGACGTGAACTTACTGAGTAAATGATTTCACTGAAAGTGTTGGGTATGGATTCAATAATTCTAATTTCTTTCTACATAACCTCAAAGGCTCTCGGTGCCCTGCCCACCGGCACGGCAGCCTCCCTCAGCCTCCCCGGCAACCTTTTCCTCCCTCTCCCCTCGCTTCCTCCCCCGTCTGGTGCCAGCCTGCGCTCTGTCCCTTCACACCAGCTTGCCATTGCTATTCCCACCATCTGGAGTCAGTCTTCAGTATCTCTGTCTCATCAACTCTCCATCTATTTTAAAATATCATCTGAAAACATATGTTTCCCCCACACACACCCCTTTCAATTTCCTCTCTGCTTTTATTTATTTCATCCTCTGACTTCCTTCAGCTCTGAAAAACCCATCTGATTCCCTTCAGAAAACTGCTCTACAAAGGGCTGTGACTGCATTTGATATGAAAGACTGTAATCTCTCAGGTCTGAAATATCTCATGTGAGTGGTCAGCACATGCTCTTCCATTTTATCTCCATGAAATGACGGAAAGAGTGAGAAAGACTATGAACCAGGAAATGAGGGCATTTCTAACATTAAAATTACCTTGAAGGCTGTGGAGCATTTCCAAGTGTCCAGCGCTGCTCGGCTTCTAGCGCACGAGCCACAAAGAGGCCAACCCGAGATCACCACTGAAAGTCGCTGTCCTGAACTTTGCTAAACACTTAGAATTCAAGAAGAATCTGCTTAACCCACTTCTAGGGTTGCCAATAAGTGAACTGGAGAAAAACTTAAAAAGTTTCCCTCCATCCTTTCTATATCCCTTCAAACTTCCCAAGAACCTGGACCAAAAGAAAAAAAAAAAAGGAACAAAACCCCCCAAAACAGGGGATAAAAGTGCTCTAGACACCCAGTTGGTCAGAAACTTCCGGGCTGCCCGGCCACCTCATTGTACTGTCTCTTTATTTTCTCTATTAACCTCTGCCGCTGTGATTATTCCCTTTTAATTCTCCCGGCCAGCATTTATTAATCATTTGTACGACGCATGGCGCTCAACCGTTCTCCACCATCAGCCAAAGCCTTTCTGCACCGTGCTGTTGATTGTGATTCTTTCATCTTATTTGCCTTTTCTTTCTTTATTCCCCCTCACCACAATGAAGAAGCTGAAAAATGAGAATCTCGCTCTCAAACTCCACTCTATTGTCAGTTCCTCGGGCTGCAGCAGTTGTGAGAGCTGGAAGAATCACTGTTGCTAAGCAACACTTTTGCACCCTGTGTAAAAGATAAAGAGCACCATGCGTGGCTCTGAGGGCCAGGCAGTCCAGTTCCCCACGAACTCTAGGGGGCCGACCTCAGGACAATCAACAGAGAAATGTCGACTCTATTAATACAGGGCTTGGGGAGGAAAGTTCTTAAATTTTCTTTCTTTTTCTTTAGATCATTTCTCATTTTCTCCAAAAGAAAGATGACCTAATGAGCAAAGAAATGGATGGCAAACCCATAATTTGAGTTGCCAGGGTTGATCTGTGCCACAAATTCACTCGTTGAACAGAGCTGCTTCATTATGCAGCCTTCCATGACTCGGTTTCTTCCCCTTGAAAAAGTGAAAATTAAAATCAGCTGCTTCACAAAATTGTAGGCAATTGATTTTTTTCAAAAGTATTACAAAGTCCTCAGCAATGACTAAACTACCATCTGTTATTAAATGGTAATAACACATTTCCTGCCAGTCTTCCTCAGATGTCCCTTGTAGCAGTTTTTCTTATCGGAGATTCCATTCCCACCTATTGACCTCCCGTGAGAACATTTTGTGGCTTTTTAGCAGAAATATTAACCATCAGAACGTAACTTCAGAGAAAGGAGAGTCACCTCAATCATTCACAGCCTGAAACAGAAATGGATGTGTCAGCGATGGGGTAAAGACTGAGCACAGCCATCAGGCTCCTCCTTCTTTGTCACTTCTGAACTGAAGCAAAAAGGGAAGAAGTGGGTGACGTTAACAATATCATGACCGTCTTGAACTCCAGTTATCTGTCAGTCTAAAACTCCTGTGATACTCAGATCCCTCCCTGTGGCTCAGACTGCTAGTCAGCCCCACAGTATCTGTTCTCTGTTCTTCCAAGATCAGACTCCATGCCCAGCTCACTTGCAGCTAGGTGTGGCCTAGTAGCAGCTCTGGCCAAAACAATCTGCACAGAGGTGCTGGGTGAAACTTTCTGGTCGTAGCTTCCATTTCCCACGGCCCCTACAGCTTCTTGTTGGAGGGAAAGTGGACATGGTGAGAGTCATCATGAAACATCTGGACAAGGGCAAGATGAAGGGAGAATGGAAAAACAAGAATGAGCCTGGGTCTCTGATGGCTTCACAGACTTAGGTGATGGAGAAACACACTTTCATCTTGTTTAAGCTGCTGTTATCTGGTTTCTCTGTCACCTGCAGATCCTACGTAACATGTTGGACCTGTTCCAACTCAGAGGCTTTCCTAGACCCAAGCAGTGCCAAGCATGCCAATAAAACAACTTTGTGCCCAAAGGAAACTCCCAGAAGTTTAATAAGTGGAAATTGTAATAAGATATACCACTTACTGAGTGCATCTTTCCACTATACCAAGAAAGTGAAGCAGTTCTCATCTATAATTCAGCTTAGGAAACATCATGCTTTCAACTAACCAGCATATATTTACTAAGCACCACTGTGTACAAAATACTGTCTAAAATAGATAAAAGCCACAAAGATGGACAGGACATGCCAGTCTTCCTGGAACTAACATCCTTGGGGGAGTGTCATGAGATGTAGCATTTAAATAAGGCTTAAATGAATGATGTGTGACTAGCCTGGACAAATCATTTACTTCTCAGTGATGATAAAGATCACCTCTAAGGCCTCATCTGCTGTAAATGTCTAGGCTTCTACCAGAACTGTTAACATGCTACCTCAGCATCTCACCAGTGGTATAAGTTAGGATTCTTTTTACGGCTTTAATGAGGTATATAATTGGTGCACAATGCAACGCACATATTTAAAATGTACAATGTAAAGGGTTTTGTATGCCCTGAAACCACCACAATCAAGATAATGAACATTTCCATCATAACAATTTCCTCATATCCCTTTGTAATCCATCTCCTCTTGCTTCCCACTAACCCACACTCAGGGAACCATCAATATGCTTTCTGTTGCTATAGATCAGTTTTCATTTTCTAAAATTTTATTTTAAATGAATCATACAGTATGTTCATGTTACTACCTGATTCCTTTCATTCAGTATAATTATTTTGAGATTCACCCATGTTGTTGAGTGCATTGATATTTTGTTCCTTTTAATAGCTAAATAGTATCAAATTGTAGGAATACACCAAAATTTATCCATTCACCTGTTGATGGACATTTGGGTTGCTTCCACTTTGGGGCTATTAGAAATAAAGATATAGGTCATGAACATTTGTGTACAAGTCTTTATACGCATATGTTGTACACATATGTTTTACTTCTCTTGGATAACTATCTTAGAGTGGAATGGCTTTGGAGTATGGTATCCAACTTTTTAGGAAACTACCAAATTGTTTTATAAAATACTTCACCATTTTATAATATATACCCACCAGCAACATTTGAAAGTTCCAGTTTCTCCACATCCTTTTTAACTCTTGATATGGTCAATCTTTTTAATGTAAGCCATTCCAACAGGAGTGCAGTGGTATCTCATCGTGGTTTTATTTTATATCTACCTAATGACTAAACATATCGAAAAAAGATACTTCTCCAACACTTCCATCCATGTTTAACTTAGGTTTTTGTCTTCTTTCTGTTAAATTCTAAGAGTTCTTTACATATTGTGGATACAAGTCCCTTGTGTGATACATACTTTGCAAATATTTTCTCCCAGTCTCTATCTTCCTGTTTCATTTTCTTATTTAGTATCTTTTGGAGAAAAAAAGTTTTAATTTTCATGAAGTACAACTTATCTATTTTTTTTCTTCTGTAGTTTGTGCATTGGGTGTCATATTTTTTAAGTATTTGCCCAATTCATGGTCATTAAAATTTTTTCCTACATTTTCTTCTAGAAATTTAATTGTCTTAACTCTTACATTTAAGCTTACGATCCACTGCAAGTTAATTTTTGTATGTGATGTGAGGTAAGGGTTGAGGTCCACTTTCAGTTAATTTTTGTATATGGTGTAAGATAAGGGTTATAGCCCTTTTTTTTTTAATGTATATGGCTATAACAATTGTTCCAGCACCATTTGTTGTAAGAATTTTCCTTACCCAATTGAACTAACTTGCTGTCTTTATGGAAAATCATTGCTCTCCATTGCTCTATATATCTCCTACCTTTATGCTACTACCACACTGTCTTGACTACTGTAGCTTTCTAATAAGCCTTGAAATCAGGTAGTTATATGTTCCAATTTAGTTCTTCTTTTTCAAAATTATGTTCTTAAATCAGCAAGTCGAATTCTACAAAATAAAAGGCCTGCCGGAATTTCAACTGGGATAATATTGAATAAATAGATCAATTTGGGGAGAACTGAAAAATAATATTGAGTCGTCCAATCCATGAGCATGGTATATCTACCCATTTGTTTAAACCTTAATGAATTTTTCTCAGCAACATTTTCTAGGTTTCATTGTAGAGGTCTTATTTTTACACATCTTTGTCAAATTTATCCCAAAGTACTTCACATTTTTCCCCATTTTTTCATATTTTTTGATGCTATTGTAAATGGTACTGTTTTTTGATTTCAAGTTCCAATTGCTCATTTCTGGTATAGAGAAACATAAATAATTTTTGTATATTGATCTTATATCCTTCAATCTTATTAAACTCCCTTATTAGCTCCAGTAGCTTTTTTCTTCTTTTTTTTTTTTTAGATTCCTTTGTATATCTACATAGTCATATTGTCTGTAAATAAAGGCAGTTGATCCGTCTTTTCCAATCTATGTGCTTTTAATTTCTTTCTCTTGCCTTATTGCATTGACAAGAACCTCCAGTACTATTTTGAATAGAAGTTGTGAAAAGAGATATCTTTGCCTTGCTCCTCATCTCAGGGGAAAGCTTTCAGTCTTTCACCATTAAGTAAGGTGTTAGCTATACATCTGCTCTATATCTAATAATAGAACTTCTAATAATAGAAGTTCCCTTCTATTCCTAGTTCGCTGAGTTTTTATCAGGAAGGGATGTTGGAATGGTTAAATGCTTTTTCTACATCTATTAAGATACACGTATGGTTTTCCTTTTTTATTCTGCTGGTATGAGAACATTTATTGATTTTTTTTTAATTTAAAAACAACCCAGCATTCCTGGGATAAACCCTACATGGCCATAATATATCATCCTTTTCATATATTGTTCAACTTGGTTTGTTAAGAACTTTTATATCTGTGTTCATGAAAGACATCAGTCTGTAATTCTCATTTCTTATAATTTCTCTGTCTAGTTTTAGAACTAGGATAATGCTGGCCTCATGGCCTCTACTATTCTCTGAAAGAGTTTGTGTAGAATTGATTTTTTTTTCCTCAATTGTTTGGTAGAATTCATCAGTGAAAGCAACCAGGCCTGCAGCTTTCTTTGTGGGAATGTTTTTAGATAAAAATGTCTTTTTTTAATAGTAATGTGGTTATTCAATTTGCTTTTCTTCTTGAGATTTTGTAGTATGTAAGGCTTTCAAGAAATTTTTCCATTTCATCTAAAAGTTGTCAAATTTATTGACATAGAGCTGTTCATAATATTCCCTTACTATCCTTTCAATATCTGTAGAATCTGTGGTTATGTCACATCTATCATTCCTGGTATTATTTATGCCTACTCTTTTTTACTTAATCATTCTAGCTAGAGATTCATCAATTTTCTTTTCAAAAAGTTAGCTTTTGCTTTCATTGTTTTTCTCTATTATTTTTCTAGTTTATATTTCATTTATTTCTACTCTTACATTTTATTTATTTTCTTCTGCTTACTTCAGCTTTAATTTGCTCTTTTTTTCTAGTTTCTTATGGTCTAAGCTTAGGTCATTGATTTTAGAACTTTCTACTTTCCTAATATATATATGCATTTAATGCTATAAATTTCCCTTTAAGCACTGCTTTATTTTTTACTCACAAATTGTAACACATTGTTTTAATTTTCATTCAGTTAAAAATATTTTCTAATTTCACTTGTGATCTCTTCTTGACCAGTAGTTATTTGTAAGTATGTTATGTAGTTTCCAAGTATTTGGAGATTTTCCAGATGTCTTTCTGTTATTGATTTCTAATTTAATCCCACTACGGTCTGAAAACATACTTTATATGACTTAAATCCTTTCAAATTGATTGAGATTTGTTTTATGGCCCAAAATATGGTCTATCTTGGTATGTGCACTTGAAATGAATGTACCTTTTGCTGTTGTTGAGTGTAATTTCTGGGCCTTTTTCTACAGATTGTTTTTCTCCTCATTATGGGTCATATTTTCCTGTTTCTTTGAACGCTGGTAATTTCTGATTGGTTGCCAGACAAGGTGAATTTTACATTGTTGAAACTGGAGTTTTTTATATTCCTTTAAATATTTTGGGGCTTTGTGCTGGATGCAATAAAGTTACTTGGAAACAACTTAATCCGTCCATGGCTTGCTTTTAAGCTTTGTTAAGCAAGACCAGAAGAGTCTAGACTAAGGGCTAATTTTGCCACACAACTGAAGCAATGGTCTTCTGAGAACTCCAATTGATACCATGCATGTTAGGAGGTCTTTCCACTCTGTGTGGTGGAAAATATTAACTGCTGAGCTCCAAGAATGATTCCACCTGATTCTTTCCATGTCTTTCCCTGGCCCGAAGCAGTTTTTTATTCACTGAAAACTCTGCAGATCTCTGGAGCTGGCTCTCTGTGTAGTTCTCTCCCATCCAGGACCTTACCCTGTGAATTCTAGTGGCTGTAGCCTCTTCAAACGCTGAAGTGCATCTTCTCAACTGAGGGTGATAGCTGGGCTCTGTTACGTACCTGAAAATATAATATACTCTCCAGGCAGGAAGTTACAGGAAACTTCTTTGTTTCCCTTCTCTGAAGGATTAGTGTTTTGTGCTACTTGTCTAATATCTGAAAACTGTTGTGTCATATATTTTCCCTAGTTATTTTTAGTTTTTTAAGTTTTGAGAGTTATTCCAGTCCCTTTTACTCTGTCGTCACTAAAAACGTGTCTTATCTCTAAAAAGTCTCCACATCTTCTTAATCCGTTCTCTCCAATATCACCTTTAGAGAGTCAGTTAAGTATAGTATTGTGGTTAAAAAATGGGCTGGAGTCAGACAACCTGGGTTCAAGTGGCAACTTTGCCACTACTCTCTGTGCGACCTTACACAAGTTATTTAACCTCTCTGAGTGCACCATGCTTATCTGTAAAATAAGAATATTAGAAGTATATATCTATCTTACTGAGATGTGAGATTTAAGGGGGAAACACAAATAAAGCATTTAACATTGCTACAAGTATACATTAATTACTCAATGACTGCTGTCATTTAAAATATTTATCATCATAATCACCTCATGTGCCAAATGACAAAGAAAGCAACCTAGTGTCACTCTGGCTAATTACCAGTGAAACCCATACCCATCACAGGCTACACCTGAACTGTCTATACTAGCTGAAGAATCTTGTCAACAAGTTCAGTAACAGACAGGAACGTCTCCTCTAACTAAGGGATTATATTTGTTCCCCCTAATTCTTTCCTTGTCATCATTCTTTCTATATAGTTTTCTTTCAGTCAGCGTCAAAATACCATTTTATAAATACCCTGGCCTGTCTCCCTCTGAAGGGGCAAAATATTCATTTTCCATATTCATTCCAAGTACTCCATATACAGTGACTCAGTTTTATATTTAGTGTAGCAATAAAATAAAAACCTAAATTGAAATTATCACAAGATAATAGCACAGCAAGCAAATCTGAGCTTTTCTCTATTTAATGTTCTATTAACTTATGTTAAAACTCTTGTTTGCTCTTTTTCCAACCTCTGGGGAAAGGTTTTTCCATAAGTACAACAGGTTAAATGAGCATAAAAAGCAAGTGAAGTTTTGTTTCATTATTGAAAAAGCTAATATTTGTTATATGTAGACACTGTTCTAGACATGCCATAAGGCAGAACTATGCTAATCTCATCAACATGGAGGCAGCTTTATTCTTCTAAATTACGTATGTTTTGGAATGGGTCTTAATAAAGTCACTGACCCAGTTTGTCTTCCTATGAATGCATACTCTCTATAATGATAAAATACAGCACTGGGTGTTATAATTCAGCACAAGTTATAATACCCCAAACACAAAGACACTTGGAGACATTATTTTCGCAGCTTACAAAGCACTTTCACATACGTTATCTCATTAATTCTTACAATAATCCTGTGAGCTAAGGACCCCCCCAACAAGAGAAAGCCAATATTGTGAAAACAAAAGAGACTAAGACGTCCAACCACAATGCTTTCTCTACAATAAAAATAGTTAATTCCAGACTATCTGAGTCAAGTTCACTCAACAGTTTTTGTTTGTGAATACTTATTTTCAGTGGACTGTATCATCTAACCTTGCTTTATTCAACAGTAATAAAATGCCATTTTCTCATAACATGAGTTTAATAGCTCAACATTTATCTCCATTACCTCATCCCTAAACAAAAGTTCTTTTCTTCCCCAACTTTTTAGTTTGAAAAATTTCAAACCTCAGGAAGATTTCAAAAATAGTGCAGTGAATATGCTTTCTATCTCGATTCACCAATTATCAACATTTTGCCATATGTGCTTTAAACATGCATGTAAATGTGTATATGTGTTTAAAGCAAATATGTATAATATATTTAATATAATGTATTATATTTGAATGATTGTATATTTATATTTGTTATTATATATAATAAAAATCATATATAATATATTTTTATCGTGACAGTTAAGTAGTAAACACTTCAATATGAATCTCCTAAGAACAAAGACGTTCTCTTACAAGAAATTACTGCACTCAGGAAATTTAACATTGATACAATGTTATTATCAAATATATAGTCCATTTTTAAATTTCCCCAAATGACCCAATAACTGTCCTTTACAGCTCTTTCCCTGATCTAGGATGCAATCTGAGATCATACACTGCATTTAGATGTCATATCTCTTTAGCCTCCTTTCATCAAAAAATAGCTTCCCCTGCTTTTTTGGTCTGTAACGACTGGCATTTCTTAAGAAAACAAGCCCTCACTTTTGGACTTGTCTGATTGTTTCTTCATGATTAGATTCAGGTTAAACATTTGAGGCAAGAATGCTGCCTAAGTGACAGGCAGGACTATCAAATCAGTGGATACATGACATCAATTTGTTCCTCTTTTGGTTATGTTAGAGTCCTTAAATTTGATCACGTGTTGAGTATTTTCCCTCCTAAAGGTGCCTTCTTCCCTTTGTAATCAAGTAGTCCAAAGGGTGACACTTGGAGAATATTCTGCTCCCCAACAATCTTTCACTTGCTGACTTTATCATCCACTGATCATTCTTGCCTGAATCACTTATTAATTACCAAGGTTGTTAAAATAGGGATTTTCTCTTCCATCATTCCTTCTACATTTATTAACTGGCACTCTTCGAAAATACTTTGTGATGGCCAAAACATCGAGGACCACCTATATGAGAGGGTTAGAAGAAGAATGAATGTGCTCGCTGGAGAGACCAAAGCCCTCCAGAGGAAGGGCACACACCTGAGTGAAGTCTGGGGCTGGTGCTAGATACACACCGCTCTGCATCTGCTGCTACGGAGATGCTTTCTCTATGGTCAACCTGGTTCAAAGGAATTGTTCCATTGTGGAAGCTGTGGATGTTTACCACGTTCTTTGTTTCAAGAGGATGATGCAATACTGGCAAAGGAGCTAAAGGAACCACATCTTTTCAAGCTTCATACAATAACCTCTAGCTTCCTCCCTGAAGCAGGGGGAGAACCTCTGAAAGTATCAGACTAAGAAAACTGGACACGGCTGAGAAACCCAGGAGATCATTCCTAAAGTGTGCTTGGCTCTGAAACTTTTTTTTTACAGTAGAGATCAAGCACCCCAAAGTCACACGCTTTCATCCCTTGTCTTGCATGGCTTCTGTTCAAAGAAGGAAAAGGTATTTCTTTCTATCCCCTTCTACCTTTCTTATGGCGAGATACCCTGAGCCTTTATAACTATATATCTTTATAAACTTGGTCAGGCTAATTGTCTGCAGACCACCTTAATGCCACAAAAATGCTAAACTCGGTGCTTCCAAGGTTCAGCACCTACCACCGAGTTCCACGTCAACAAAGTCAAAAGAGTATTTTTGTTTAATTCAACATTTACAGTGTAATCCATGAACACTCTGCCAATGGTGCCACTCTTGGACGTCATTGGTAGGTGTTTAACCTTATACTTTCCCAGGTGCTATAGAGAAAGCCAAAACCAATGCATGTTTATTGCCAATATATTATATAACAGAAATAAATTACCAAATAATTCTCTTATGAATCACTGTAAAAGGATAAAATCTTTTTCTTTTTTTTTTTTTTTTTTTTTTTTGTGGTACACGGGCCTCTCCCTGTTGTGGCCTCTCCCGTTGCGGAGCACAGGCTATGGACGCGCAGGCTCAGCGGCCATGGCTCACGGGCCCAGCCGCTCCGCGGCATGTGGGATCTTCCCGGACAGGGGCACGAACCCGTGTCCCCTGCATCGGCAGGCAGACTCTCAACCACTGCGCCATCAGGGAAGCCCAAGGATAAAATCTTAATCTTAGAAGGGGGTCACAGAGAGCTAGTCTAATCTCCTACCCAATGCCAGGCTCATGTCTTCAGTATCTGAAACAGCAATGCCGTCTCTGTTTAAATACCACCAGCAAGAGACAGCCTAGGACACATGACAGTTCATGCCACCAATCATCAGCTACACATAAGACGGCCCAGAAACCATGGAGCGAAGAATCAATGTGTGTTGCATGTAAGGCTACCAGTACGCCAGAAAAACACAGTAGCAGAAAAATGCAAATTTAATAATAGACTTCCTTTCAATACTAAGATTTTCTAAAATATTTAAAGCAAAATTCTACTAATCAAAATTTGATATACCAATATTAAGCAAGTTAACAGGTAACATGTTTCAGGCCAAAGAATGTGAGGATTTCTCCCACTGTTTCTCTTGCCCTGAAACAGACATTTCTCAGTACCATTAAGTCAAAGCTCCACCGTCTATGTCTTCCATTAGAGTCCCAAGAACATTATTTCCTTCTGTCCACCACACTTGCCCTGCATATATGGGCTCACTTGATTAAAAATCTCTTCTTTTCTCTTGATCTACTCACAATCCAGAATAGAGTGGCAATGGCAACTGCTAAGCATAAGGAAATATGTAGACACAGAAATAATCAATGACTTTGAGCCTGGGTGATTAGAACAGTGCTATTATAGAAAAAGGAAAAGGAACTTAATCTGGTTAGGTTTAGAGATATGAGGTCTGAGATGATGGAAAAATTCTCAGTGTCCAGGTATGAAATCCAGAACATATCAAACTGAGTCATCGATAGAGGTATCAGTTGAAAATATGACATAGATCAATTTCCTAAGGAAATGAGAAAAGAAGAGCAGCAGTGAAGATATCCACCTATACTCCCCTCCAGTATTTCTGCCTTGTATACCGTCTTCTGAGTTTCTAATTTTTCCCCAATGAATATTCTTAGTCATAATTTCTGTAATGTCAAGAATCAAGTCTCACATACGTTCTGTTACTGGAGTCATAGAAGATACTCAATAAAATCATTTTGGCTGGTTTTAATAACCACCCCAAGATATTTATGAAAAACTTAGTAGCAGTGGGACTTTACCGACACGTATTTCCTGGACAATGAAGTCTACCTTCTAAGGGTGCTCTGGAGTGTCATTTATAATGCCTTTTTGAGGCCAACACCAAAGAATGTCTTTATATTAATGCATTCATTCAATGAAAACTACTAAACATTCACCCTGTGCAAGGTAGTGTGCTAAGATGCACCTCTTGCGAGACACAAAGCTCAATCAGACAAGGTCCTCACTCTTGTAGACCTTACAGTATTGTAACCATCTTGTGCAAGGTCAAAGATAAACCTGTGGGGCTTCCCTGGCGGTGCAGTGGTTGAGAGTCCGCCTGCCGATGCAGGGGACACGGGGTCGTGCCCTGGTCCGGGAAGATCCCACATGCCGCGGAGCGGCTGGGCCCGTGAGCCATGGCCGCTGAGCCTGCGCGTCCGGAGCCTGTGCTCCGCAACGGGAGAGGCCACGACACTGAGAGGCCCGCCTACCGGAAAAAAAAAAAAAAAAGATAAACCTGTGTCTTGAGTCATTTTAGGGTGTTCCACTGTAGTTGCTAATACAAGTACTTATAATTTGATAGTTTTCTTTTGACTTTGGGAAACAGTCTAAACTACTTAAACGAGTAGTAAAATGCTTGAGTATAATTGCTACTTACTTCATATCTATAGATAAAACTTCGTATTTGTAAAGTTCACTATCATCAACTTCATTCATACACTGAAACTACTGGTAAAAAGTTCACTGAATCTCTTATGTACACAAGCTCTCAGTCCAAGTTATCCTGGCCTTCCCAGTGGCCCATAAATCCTCACCACTTGCCTACATTTCTCCCTCACCCCCACTGTACGAATTATCCAAATTCTTCTCTTCCACGTGGCATGTCGAACTTATATACACAACAGTCTCCCTTCTATGAATTCTGATAATTTTATATATATCCAACCTCCATCAACTGAACATTTAGGTTTAAGTTTCCTTGTGTTATTCAATAAATGTTTCATGTAGGTTATTTTTCCTCTTTACTGGAATATACCAATAAACTCTTTGAGGGAAATCTCCACGTTTATGTATGTGTGTGTGTGTGTTCACTGGTACCATTTTATGCAATTTTTTACACAGAGAAGGTAGACAATATATGCAAATGACAAATGCTTCTTGGTATTTATAGAATTTCATAAAATACCTTCTATAGTTGGTCCTTTGACAAATGCTTTTAGATCATAATATTGCTTATTAGACCAACATACATTCATTCTACCCATAACCTAACTCTTCAGAGAAGGTTCTATTTCAATGGAGGATGAAGAGGGATGAGGGTAAGTCTTTTAGCATATTGATATGACTATTATCATTACTGTAGTACTGGTCTTTATAATTTAAGGCAACATCACTAACAATGATTAGAAAAAAGAACAATGAGTTATTAATATAGGGATTTAAAAAAAGTATAATACCAAAGCTATCGGACCTAATAATACCTTGCCCTTCATTTGCTGACCTGTAATAATCAGACCAGGGCCACAGAGAGGCAGTTTCTTCCTGAGAAGTCACAAGACCCTCATGGCACCTAAAAACAACCACTTTAGGCTCATTAGGGTCACTCTTTAAGTCAAGCAGAACCACCGCCCAACTATATCAGGATCCAAAGTTTCAAACAGAACAGTAAAGGAGTAATAAAAACTGATCAGAAATAAATAGGCCAAAAGAAATTAAAAACAGCAGAGCCTGAATCAGTCTGCACTGAAGCCGCGCTGTGGAGGAGTAGCTGGGGGGAAGGCAGGGCAAAGAGGCCACAAAGAAAACTCGCCCCAAAAACATGCCTGAAAGAACCATCTTGTGTTGGTAAGGGAGAGACGGAGTCGTCGGAAAAAACCTTGATGCCTCTAATTTCTGGAATTAATGGAATCTCTGGGTCTCAAGAAGCTTACACATACACACACACATCACACACATGCATTAGGTTGAAGCTATATTCGCTCATCAATAAGGTGTCCCATCAGACTGAAATGAAACCAGGACTTCTTTTCACAACCTAAGACTCCTATTAAAAGGGTGTTTCATTAGTTTTAAACAGTCTTATAAACCACTGTTTTAAATTCTGAAGACACATTATGGCGGGAAGAAAGAACTCCAGGAGGGGGGTGACTGACGAACCAGGCTGTCCCAGGCTTCACTTGAAATCATCTAGTGTCACCCTTGCCTTTTTCCTATAAAATAAAGCCTCAAAGTAGGGAGAATGCACAGGTTAAAGAAGTAGAAACTGTCACTGTAGGAAAACTAAGGTGGTCCTGCTAAATGCAAGTGAATCTAGAGGGAATATAAGTTTTGTTTCCTAGCCATCAAAAATAGTTTGGGGGATCTGTGCCAAAATTAGAAATAAAAGCATGCTCTTTTCTCCCTGCACCCTGCAGAGTTGCTTTGAAGTCACACGTGCTCCACAGGGCACAGACAGAAACAAAAATCAGGTACTTCTTAAGTTTTATTATAGGCGGTTCAGTATGAGACAGTGTCCTTCCAGCATTTATTTAAAAAAGTCATTTTCAGTTCCTTCTCCTCAGATATGATGAGCTGTTGTCTTATGCCCTGGAATTTAAATCCATGCTTCCCTCTAGTTATACCTTCTGGTCCCAGGGACAGCCTCGGGGACTTGGCCCAGCTGCCTGGATCTGGTTCAGGCTCTGCCTGGATGGACGGGCTCCAGCTCCCAGCTTGTAGGGACTGGGACTGACTGCAGCCACCTGGCAAGATCTGGCTGGCTTTGCAGCCTTCTGGACTTCCCTTAACAGCTCATTGGGGTGCTTCAAGCCCCCCTTATCTCCCCATTCTGCCTTACCAGGGCTATGGGATAAAATGCAGCTATCCATTCTTCCTGCCTGGTGCCTCAGCTAGAAGGTGAGAAAGATACCACGTTTGGAATAACAACAACTATAACACTGGTATATTTCGAAAACAATCCGCCTTCAAAATCAGGCACTTCCTTGGTAAGCCTCACTACAGCCTTAGGTAGAGAAATGTTTATATCGTTTGTTCTGTTTTGTTTTCTGCCTAGTACTGGCCTCAGAGTGTGGAAGTGTCCTGAGCCAGTGTCACCTAAGTGGGAGCTAAAAGATCTGAGGGGAGAAACAAAAATATTTCATATTTTCCGATGCATTAATTCACCCACTGTGTGAACTCAAAAGGGAAAAAAAATCAGAATAGCATATTTCCAGCATAAAAGAGTTTATTGTAGGCTATTAAAATTGGCTTTTCTGGAAGGGAAGCTAGAACTAAAGGAAATCTTAAAGACCAACTAATCCAATTACTTAACGAGGTGCAAAGTGCTGCCTAGAAGTCAGTGGCTCAGACTGACAGGGTAGTGTCAAGAAGACACACAAGCATTTCGAAGAAGCCTCCACTGGCCAAAGTTGGAACAATTTGCATATCAAAAGGAATGACTGCAACTGATTCAAACACATCAAATCTATAAAGTCCATGAGTTTATAATAAGTTGATAAGATGTCCTCCCACCTCCTCCCCCAAAACAGTAGAGAACAGTTCACTGGTGACCACCAGTCAAAGATGCTAGGGCCCCAATTCATCATTCTGACAATTGATAAATAAAAGGCAAGGCTGAATAATGTATCCTGTTTTTTTCTTTTCAAACTATTCAGGATAAACAAACAATTGACGATGAAAAATTCAAAAATGCAGAAATAACAATGGAACTAGAAAATTTCCATTTTGACTTTATGAGGTGAAATTTAGTCTTTAAACCGGGTCCTAAGAGATGGAACACAGGACAGCTAAGAATCAAGGAAAGTAGAGGGGGGTAAAATTCTACCGTCAGGGTAATTAATTAGTAAAAATGTAAAATGAATGATTATCTGGAAAAGAAATTTCAGGATGGAAATGGGGCAGCAAAAGCAGGGTCCAGGGAGACAAACAACACTATCAACACCTTTTCCAAGCTTCAATTTAGCCCAGGATTGTTTAAAAAGAAGAAAAAAGCATGACAAAAGTGAAAATGTAAATGAAGGATGGAAACATAATACTGGGGGGAAAAGCGGGAAAAAGAGAAGCTGGTCCTGTTCATTGCATCATTTTTCACAACAGTCAAAACATGGAAGCAACCTCAGTTCTACTGACAGATGAATGGATAAAGAAAATGTGATGTATATATACAATGGAATATTATTCGGCCATGAAAAATAAAATCCTGCCGTTTGCAATATGGATGGAACTTGTGGGCGTTATGCTAAGTGAAATAAGTCAGACAGGCAAAAACAAATACCATATGATCTCACTTATATGTGGAATCTAAAAAAAACTGAACCCATAGATACAGAGAACAGATTGGTGGTTGCTAGAAGTGGGGGTAAGGAGTGGGTGAAATGGGTGAAGAAGGTCCAAAGGTGCGAACTTCCAGTTTAAGACAAATAGGTTCTGGGGATGTAATGAACAGCATGTTGGCTACAGTTAATAACACTGCAGTGTATAATTGAAAGGTGCTAACAGAATTAATCTTAAAAGTTCTCATCACAGGGCTTCCCTGGTGGCGCAGTGGTTGAGAGTCCGCCTGCCAATGCAGGGGATACGGGTTCGTGTCCCGGTCCGGGAGGATCCCGCATGCCGCGGAGCGGCTGGGCCTGTGAGCCGTGGCCGCTGGGCCTGCGCGTCCGGAGCCTGTGCTCTGCAGCGGGAGAGGCCACAACAGTGAGAGGCCCGTGTACCGCAAAAAAAAAAAAAAAAAAAAAAGTTCTCATCACAAGAAAAAAAATGTGTAATATATGTGGTGACAGATGTTAACCTAAACTTATTATGGTGATCATTTCACAATATATACAAATATCAAGTCATTATGTTGCTCACTGAAGCTAAATACAATGTTACATGTCAATTACATCTCAATTTTTTTAAAAAACCTGGTGCTCAAAGTCCCACTTGATCCCCATCTCTAAGGAACAGCGTGAAAGAAGGACATGCTGGGATTAAGGCTGACAGTGGGCTAAGAGCCCATATCAGATGAGCCCCATGCATATTAACCAGAAACAACAAAGTTTCTGAAACAATGACCCCGTGTATCCTCCACAGTTAGGTCTCAGTGGGCTGTACTTGGCTCACTGTGAGGATTCTCTCTGTCAAAATAAATAAGCAAAAGTAACAAAATCAAACAAACAACAAAACCCAACGCAGCCAGAGAAAAGCACAGCACAGCACAAGACTAATAAAGGCAGTGAGGAGAGCGTCAACACTGTAAACTGTTGTTGTTTTGTAATACATTTTGGAACCTCTGGAGTGTTTGACAGGTCATGACATGGAACACTGATCTTGAGACTGAAACAGAAGCATCATCTTTTTTTCTCCCCACTGAACTAGTCACTTCTTCCAACTGCTAAGTTTGAGAGAGGGAGAGAGGAGAAGAAAAAGAGAAGAGAAGGAAACTCATTTGGGGAGGAGCTGGATCCCAGTTTCCCTTGGTTCCTATTTTCCAAATGAAGCTGGTAAAATTTCCTGATGTGCTTTTTGAATGGTCAATAGAGACTTTGTTTCCAGCTTTTTCCAGAAGGGCAGATATAGCTTTCTTTTTTGTCTGTTTCTTCAGTATATATATATCAATATATGTATATACATTGAGATATAATTCTCATGCCATAAAATTCACCTTTTTAGAGGGCACAATCCAGTGGTTTTGAGTACCTTCTCAAAAAGCCACCTGTATATAATTCCAGAACTTTCTCATCACCCCTAAAAGAAACGCTGTACCCATCAGCAGTCATTCCCCGTTCTCCCCTTTTCCCAAGAGTCAATACCAAGGACGAATCTGTCTCTATGGATTTGCCTGTCCTGGACATTTCCATTGTATGGCATCATACAATACATGGCCTTTGGTGTCTGGCTTCTTTCATTTAGCTTAATGTTTTCAAGGCTCATCCTGTGACACCATGTATCAGTACTTCATTCCTTTTTAGTGCTGAATAATGTTCCACTGTATATACTGTATTCTGTTTATCCATTCATCATTTGACGGACATTTCCACTTTTTGATGAATTCACCTTTTTTTGATAGACTGTTTCCACTTTTTGGCTATTATGAATAATGCTGCTATGAACATTCATGGACAAGTTTTTGTGTGAATGTTATGTTTTTGATTCTCTTGGGTATATGACAAGGGGTAGAACTATTGGATCATATGGTAACTCTATGTTTAACTTTTTGAGGAACTGCCAGACCGTTTTCCAAAGTAGCTGCACTGTTTTTACATTCCTACTAGTATTCTGTGTGAGTTCTAATTTCTTCATATCTTCACCAACACTTATTACTGTCCATCTTTTTGACTATGCATATTCCAGCAGGTGTGAAGTGGTATCACCTTGTGGTTTTGATGTGCATTTCCCTAAAAACTAAGCCTCTTTTCTTACGCTTATTGGCCCTTTGTATATCTTCTGTGGAGAAATGTCTATTCAAATCTTTTGCCCAATTTTAACTGGGTTATTTGTCTTTTAATGACTGAGCTGTGACAGTTCTTCATATATCCTGGATACAAATCATTTGTCAGATATATAATTTGCAAATATTTTCTCACATATTGTGAGTTGTCTTTTCACTTTCTTGAGAATGCCCTCTGAAGCACAAGAGTTTTTATATTTTGATGGAGTCCAATTTACTTTTTCCTCTGTTGCTTGTGCTCTTGGTTGTCATATATAAAGCCACCACCTAATCCAAGGTCACAAAGATTTATGCCTGTTTTCTTCTAAGAGTTTTATAACTTTAGCTCTTACATTTAAGTTTTGAGTTAATATTTTTAAATGATTTGAGGTACGAGTCCCACTTCATTCTTTTGGTAGCCTTCTTTTTGTGACACTTTCAGTCTGTTTGTAAGGCTGCAGCCCTCACATCATTTCTCAGCGCAAGTCGCTGCTTCAAGGTAAGAGAAGGAGGTACTATTTTTAACAAAATGAAATGACTGGGGAGGCGTACATAGGGTGGTGGTTCAAATTCTGAAGCCAGACTCTATCTCAATTCTACTACTAACACGCTGTGTGACTCTGAGTTGAGTTACTCTCTTCTCTGTACCCAGATCCTCCCTATCTTAAAATTAAGAGAAAAAAATTAAAATTAAAAAATTAGGAGAGAAAAAATAGAGCATTTTCACAGAGTTGTAAGGATTATATGAGTTAATACAGGAAAAGCACTCAGAACAGTGCACAGCCCATTGTGAGCATCAAGTCCCTGCTAGCTACTGTTAGCAGTAAAGATCCAATTACATTAATCCTAGGGCTACCGTTTCCAAAGAAATATAGGTCTTAAAATAAGAGCAGAGTAGAGGCTGGATGGGTGATGTGGCTTCCATGACAACATCTCTTATTCACCCAGGTGACGTCCTTGCATCCCAGAGCCTCCCTGCTGGGGACCACTTGATGTTGACGGTCATCTCTGTCCTGAGTACAAGTCACTCTCTGTTTTCTTTTCCACAGACGTGCAAGTTTACCAGACGTGCAAGTTTACCTAACAGGTGCCAAATTTTTGATGCCACACACCAAAAAACTTACGTTTGAATTTACTGGAGTAATACTCTACTCTCTTAGACTCAAAGCGCTTTATAAGGGCAAAGTATTCTTTCTCTATAGCCTTTTTGTTTCCAGGTCATTTTAGCAGCAGTGTTAGAAATACTTGGTAACAGTAAAGTCAGAAGGCAGGATTGATTTGCTCATTCTCAACTGTTTTCAGGAATTTCCTACATGTTTCATAAATTTTAGGACACACCATTCAATCCATGTAAACCCACATCATAAACAACTATAAGTCTCTCTTCCCCAAAGGCTATCTTTTTTACTTTAATCCCTAATTATCTGGGTTTGAACAAGTTTCCATTCAAAGGTGGTTTCCCATCCATCTGAAAGCTTCTGGAACATCTTCCTTACTACCCTCACAAATATCCCATCAATTAGTGTGTATTCAGCAATTGCAAATTACTTTTAGTATTAGCAATTGCAAAATATAATTAGATGGAAAACCTTCTGGGATCAAGTTATGTCCTGGGTGATTACTGAGTTCTGCCACTGCTGTAACAAGCATCAGGATTTGTTACAGGAGAATGCTGTTCCTTTTCACCTGGGAGGTGTGCTA
This sequence comes from Delphinapterus leucas, assembly GCF_059928025.1. NCBI lineage: Eukaryota > Metazoa > Chordata > Mammalia > Artiodactyla > Monodontidae > Delphinapterus > Delphinapterus leucas. Next base: position 14,109,955 of record NC_143130.1, on the reverse strand, counting down.
CCCTGATTCTACAATGATGCTTTGGCTTAAAACAGAATTTCTCTTAAAAATCCCATTCAGACTCTGTTATCTATGTACACACACTTCAGTATTTTATACCTCTTTTAAAAACCAAAAATGAGGGTTTCCCTGGTGGCGCAGTGGTTGAGAGTCCGCCTGCCGATGCAGGGGACACGGGCTCGTGCCCCGGTCCGGGAAGATCCCACATGCCACGGAGCGGCTGGGCCCGTGAGCCGTGGACGCTGAGCCTGCGCGTCCGGAGCCTGTGCTCCGCAACAGGAGAGGCCACAACAGTGAGAGGCCCGCGTACCACAATAAAAAAAAAAAAAAAAAAAAAAAAAATGGGTTTATTCAGCTTGCTCATTCGCCCAGTCTACCCTCAACTGAGGACATCGCTTGTCCAGGTTCCAGCACGCTCATTCACTTCCCTCCCTGGACACCCACCGTGCATCATTTTAGTTCAAACAGAGCTGTGTGTATAGACTCTGTTTCATCCAGGAGCCCAAGCTGAGAACAAAGCAGCCTGAACTCCACCTGTGGGACATTCCACACTCAAGAAAACACATTTCCCTCTTCCAAACTGAATTCAGGAAGAATATACTAGAGTCTCTCTAAGCTAATAAAAGAGTAAGTCCACTGGGTGAGGTGAAGCCACAGGGCCTCTGCCACCAGGATAGTTCATCCTCCCTGAACCCCTTTCTCTGGTATTCCCCCATCCTTAGCCTCCCAAGGGGCTGTTTTAAGATCTAATTTCTCCAGTCTCAGGAAACCCACATCCTAGTTACAGCCTCAGTGGAGAATGAAAAAAAAAAAAAAAAAAAAAAAATTTAAGCTGGCAATGATTCTTGGCATAATAATATTTGACAAAAATGAGGCATTGATAAGCTACTTCTGGGACCAGGTAAGGTTACCTGCATTCAGCCTCCTGTAGCTGCAGGAAATAAGCCTGAAGAGCCAAAGAAAATAACCACAAAGGGCGTCTACACTAAAGAAAAGGAAGAGTTCCAACTGACACAAGGAATGTGCCTGTCGAGCTACTCATCTGGCCGAGATGCCATTCACTGCCCTTCTGTGTGCCGAGCAGAGGTATGATGGGACTACACAATGAGGGCTTCTGTGCAAGCAGGGTGGCCAACCATCCCAGATGTCTGCGACTGTCCCAGTTTCAACACTGAAAGATCTGTGATCTCAGTGGCTACCCTACCACCATCGGCTCTCTGCAGTTGGCCGCTCTTGGCCTAAACCGGGCCAGGACAAGAGAGGAGACTAGAAACTAGTAAGAGGTGAGGAAGAGTAGGACACCCTGTCCCTGAGGCAGAACTTTCTGGATCTTAAAGAGTTTTGACTGGTTAGGTCCAATGCAGTTCTCAAAGAGACAGAGAGCTCCTTCTTTTATTCAAGAACCTTCAGTTGTTCAGCTAGGGGGCCTACACCCTCATAGAAGCCACCAGATCAAAATCTGAGTTGGGTTGCAGGCTTTCTATTAGCTCAGTGGAAGAGACTCCAACCCAAAATTTCCAGAAGCTTGGTCTTCAGATCATCTGCATTAGAATCACCTAGTGTGGTTGATAAAACCTAGATCCCTGGGTCCATCCCACACCTGCTGGATCAGATTCTCTAGCAGTAGAGTTCAGAAATCTCCATTTCTTAAGAAAGCCCCAAATGTGTGGTGAATATTGAAGTCTGAGAACTACTCTCCTGACTGTTTCCTCTTTCATATCTTCTCCCTCGCCTGCATCCTCAGTTACACTCCAGGGCTCAACCAGGACTCCAGAATCAGGAATCCTCAGGTTAAGCAAAATCAGAAGAGAAGTGAACTTGATTTGAGGCCTCCCCCACTTCTCCTCTGTATCCCGGCCCTTTTCCAGCTTCTAAATCCTTTCTCTCCTCCCTCTGCAGCCCATTACCTTTGGCTGCCCTTTTGCTAGACAAGGCTCTCGAAGACCTGCTCTATTCTGAGCAGTCTCTGTGTCCCAAAATTACTTCCAATCTCTCCTCCCTAACCATCTAAACTTTTGTTCAATAGTACATTGCAGTTTGTTGTAGGAAGGCAATCTGGATACGTTAATTCATAGTTAGGGCAAAAGGACTGATATGAAGTCTCACTCTTTGTGGGAAGGAAGAGCTGCTTATTACCCCAATAAGTCATCGATTGGTGGAATTAATAGACATCTAGGGAAAGTACTGGGGGGGTTTATAGGGTTCTTCCTTAAATCAGTGCTTTCTGCTGACTTCCCTGACTGGCACAAAATCTTGATTTAGCAAGGAAAAATCCTTCTAAGATAGGCATTACATAACGCCTTATAACATACGCCTACAGGGAAGTGATTAAAGCACGGTCTTTAGTCCCAGGCAGACAGGCCTGAGTCCTGACTCTACCACTTACTGGTCACGTCTGAGCAACATATTTAACCTCTTACTCATAAACCCAGAGATTATTACAACACTTATCTCAGAAGGTTGTTAAATTCAACAAAAACTTTTTCAAAGCATCTGGCATCTGGTACTTAACAAATAGGTATTATTATTAGCATTATAAGAGTAAGTATATAATGAGTATTTATCCAAACTCAACATATTCGCAATGGATACTCAATGAGTATTCATCCAAACATCCAAACTCTGTCGTATTCAACTACACAAAACTATTCTTGTGTGCTTAGTCTTCATGGTTAATTGTTCATGTAGCATTGGTGTTCGTTTACAACTGTAAAACGTAGGGGAAATGTTGGTCATCACCGACCTGGCTCAGCCTTGGACAAGTAGAGCTTTGTAGAATTAGTCCAGTTTACCAAGTAATCCTGCTCAGTGGCCAAGGGTACCATGGCTACTGCTGCTAATTTCCTCCTGGGTTTTCCGCCTTTAAAAATCCATCGAAGGTCAAGGTCACTGAGGCTATTGCCACGGCCACTTCCTATTAGTGGCACCACATAAGCAAAAGCGAAACAGAGCATGTGGAGAAGAGATGAACAAGGCGGGGGCCATGGGCACTGGGATTTCTAACAGTCAGTGGTCAGCTCCTCTTTGCCAGGTCCCTCTTCTACAGGCTAATGATGACTAAAACCACGAAGGACAAGGAAGGAAGGAGCATAAAACTGGCTTCTTCAAACAACAGAAACCAAGAGAGTCTTGCATTATTGGCACAACTGATGGCACTGTCCCAACCCACACTAAATACTTAGAAAACGTGTCCGTTTTCTGCTGGGAACTTCCAAGACCGAGAAGACATGGACACATTCAAGAAGCAGCCCTCTGAGGGAGAGAGTTGGTAGGCTTTGGGCTCCTCTTCCTCTGGGCTCAACATGCAGTGACTCAGAAGGTAAAACTGAGGGGTTTCCCCAGGAGACACAGAGAAGAAATCTTTCAAATAAATGGGCCTTCAACTACACCTCTACCATAACTACAAGGTAAAAAATACAGAGCAAATACAAGCAGTGCTTGGCTTCTAGAAAAACCAAAAGAGGGGTCAGAGTTCACCAAGATGAGATGTCAGAGGAGGAAGTGAGGCAGACCAGAGGCAATGGATGATAAAAACACAACAGAGATGGCAACTCAGAATTAGAAAAGAGGACAATGGAACAGGATACCTACCAAGAAAAGAGAAAATGACTACTATTACCGCAGACACTGTAAGTAAGCAAAGTGAAATTAAATTTTAAAAAGTAAATGGCACATCATAATAAACAGTAGCCACTATCCATAACTTCGATATTCTTATACAGTACCTACTTGATCCTATCTGTTCAATTGTGATTAAACCTTCAAATCTGCTCAAAAGCAATTCAATAACAAAATTCGAAGACAACACACTTTGTCATCTCTAGTTACAATATATACACAGAGCTCTCAGATGTTAAGAGCAGTGGCTGGCCTAGGAATTTTCATAATCAAATTACATAGCACTAGTGGAACTCTTTCTGGGAATCTAGGCCAATCTCTAAAGGCTATAATTCAAAGTAACATGGAGAAATTAGAGAAACACATCTTCATTAGCGTGAAGCTTTAGACTTGTGGCCAAAAAGTTGAAAGGAAATGCAAAATCCAATCAGATAGAATAAAATGACTATATAATGCTGCCAAAAACTAAAGAAATGCAGAATGTAATCAAGCAGTAGAGGAAATTAGTTGCAGCCTGGATAAGGATGCAGACGTATGTCTACTCAAATCAGATGAAAGGACATAAGGCTATCAACCCAGGAAACCAAGGTTGAAAAATCTATCTTATCGGAGGTGTGTGGACTGCCATCTGTTGTCATAGCAACTGTATAGGGTTTAGCCCCCTGCTGTCATAGTGATTATAAAATGAACTTACTGGCAGTTCTAAAAGAACTGGACATATGCCTCCTCAACTCCAACTCTCTGTCAGATAAGCAAATGCACGGTGGCCCACTCACCCCAACTATTAGCATGGCAACCTTAGCCAACCTCACATAATATATCTTCTTCCCTTAGTGAGTATGTGTCTTGATAACCCTGGGAGGATTTGGAACTAAATATAGAGATACTGAAGTAAATAAAGGCAACAGTATTAATAATTTGTATTAAGTTCAGGATAATCTTGGCACATTAGGTATTAAATCGCATGGAATGCTTGAGAACCTGCCATCTTTGGGAATGTGCTGGATTGTAACAGACTTGTGACTAAGTATAAGTGAAATTGTAAGTCTTTTCCAACGGTACTAGAATGTTTAGAAGAATGTGAAGGCCTTTCAGTTTGCTTTAGTAGGCATTTAAAGCAATTAAAAAGAAGACTGGATATATTCATTACAAATGAAACTTTAAATGCTTAAGAAATGTGATTAACTTTTAAACTAAATGGATTAATGGGAATTTAGTCTGTCCAACTTGAATTTATTGGCCATTATTTAAACCAAACATCTGAAAACTGTTTGTTCTTATTGTATACATTACTTACTAGATTTATATAAAGAATAACAAGTATTTTAGATAAAATTAAAATAAATCTAGGGCTTCCCTAGTGGTGCAGTGGTTGAGAATCTGCCTGCCAATGCTGGGGCCACGGGTTCGAGCCCTGGTCCAGAAAGATCCCACATGCTGCGGAGCGACTGAGCCTGTGTGCCACAACTGGTGAGCATGCGCTCTGGAGTCCACGAGCCACAGTCACTGAAGCCTGCACGCCTAGAGCCCATGCTCCACAGCAAGAGAGGCCACCACGGTGGGAGGCCCGCACACCGCGGCGAGGAGTGGCCCCCACTCGCCGCAACTGGAGAGGGCCCGTGTGTAGTGGCGAAGACCCAATGCAGCCAAAAATAAAATAAATAAATTTATAGAAAAAAATAAAAAATCTAGTTTTCAACTTTAATAAACCAATATTCCTTATAAGTTAATATTCATTAAAAAAGAACAGTAATTTTAGACCTGCCAAAAATGAATACCCTGAATCTAATAATGAGGAAACAGCAAACAAATGTAAAGTAACGGTCATTCTAAGGAAGGAAAGGAGGGAGTGAGGAAGGGAGGGAGGAAGGACTGGTCGGTACTGCTCAAAAATGTCACTGTCATAAAAGAAATGAAAGAACTGTCCCAAATTAAAGAAGACCAAAGGGACATGACAATTCAATAAAATGCATGGTCTGGGATTTTCTTTTGCTAAGAATGACTTTTTTTCAATTAGTAAAATCCGAATGAGGTCTGTAGATTAGATAGTATTCGGTATCAATGTTAATTTCCCAATTTTGAAAGTCACGTGCTATTTAAATGAGAGTTCCATTTTTTCTAGGAAATACACAGTGAAGTATTTAGGGATGGAGACACCATGTCTGCACTTATCCCAGGGGTTCAGAAAAAAGAAAAAAGTAGAGAAAAAGAGAAAAGGATAAAACATCATTTGGAAAATCTAGATGAAAGGTTTACAGGAATTCTTTTTTTTTTTTTTTTTTTTTTTTTTTTTTTTAGGAATTCTTTTTAATATTCTTGCAACTTTTCTGTATGTCTGGTATTATGTTCTTTTTAAACTTCAAAGAAAGAAACACAAATATTAAAGTAACATTTTTTTTTAAAAAGCCACCCTTTGACATCAAAAATCACCCACTAACAGAGAAACACAAAAAGATGATTAAGAGCTGGAAAAGTAAATCTGAGAGAGTAGAATTGGATTGAATAAAATGGAGAAAAGGGAAATTAGAGAAAGGATTATTCAAAGTATGTTAAGCTTTCCTCTACTTTGAACCGAAAGTCAATTATATCCCCTGAGATGAGGGCTCTAATACCAAGAACGTGGGATGCCCACAGCAAATGCTTGCCCCAGAGTTTAATTTCAACAGGGTAGCTGAGGTTCAGGGTTATTTCCCCCACCCCAGCCCCTTCAGCAGAACTCTTCTTCTGGAAAATCTCCCTCCTGACCTAACACCAAATGCTTCTAGGTAGAAGGCAGGTACCACGCCTGGTATCCAGATATCTACCCAAGCCAGGCCAGGACTAAAGGGTTGTGAATCACTCTTTGTAACAGGACAAAAGACCTTATTCAGTGGGGAAACTTGTAGGAACAGTAATTCTCCTAGCATTCTCCTTGGTAATATAACCCCCCCATTCCTAAGCATTCCCTATTGGTGGTGTTCCCAGAACACAGATATCCGACTTCAAATGTGCCTGGCCCTTCTCTGAGCTCATGACCAGACAAACAAGAAAAATACAACTTCACCCTGGATTGTACCAACCCCATGTATTAGCACAACCTGAGGCACCCTGTGACCTGTAACCATGCACACTCCAGCTTGCTTTACCCTGAGGGTGCTCTGTGTGACAACACACTGGAGACAACAGCAGCCTAGAAGCAGAGACTAGAGCACACAAAGAAATTTCCTAACAAGATCAATTACGAAAAATCAAAATGAAGGCTGAAGGGGACATTTGGTGTCCCCTTCTGTAAATGCTTTAAAATCAGGGGAGAATTTTATTTACTCTGAGTATTTCAAATATTTCTATGTCTGAAACCAGGAGATAGACTATATAACCTTGAAAGGGTGAAACAGTGGTGAATTTGGAATTAAGAACGTGTGTGTGTCTCTGTGTGACTGTGTGTGTGTGTGTGTGTGTGTGTGTGTGAGACTGAAGCACAGAAATACAAAACAACTACCTAAACCTTTCATTAATTCGACAAGTGCTGACTAAGCTCATGTTATATGCATAACAGAAGCTGCAAAAATGGGCTTTCAAAAATATGCAGAGATCCACCACAGGACAGACAGAAGAAGCAAGAAGAACTACAATCCTGCAGCCTGTGGAATGAAAACCACATCCACAGAAAGACAGACAAAATGAAAAGGCAGAGGACCATGTACCAGATGAAGGAACAAGATAAAATCCCAGAAAAACAATTTAATGAAGTGGAGAGAGGCAACATTCCAGAAATAGAATTCAGAATAATGATAGTGAAGATGATCCAGGACCTCGGAAAAAGAATGGAGGCAAAGATCAAGAACATACAAGAAATGTTTAACAAAGACCCAGAAGAATTAAAGAACAAACAAACAGATGAACAATACAGTAACTGAAATGAAGAATACACTAGAAAGAATCAATAGCAGAATAACTGTGGCAAAAGAATTGATAAGTGACCTGGAAGACAAAATGGTGGAATTCACTGCCACAGAACAGAATACAGAAAAAAGAATGAAAAGAAATGAAGACAGCCTAAGAGACCTCTGGGACAACATTTAAATTCACCAACATTCTCATTATAGGGGTCCCAGAAGGAGAAGAGAGAGAGAAAGGACCCGAGAAAATATTTGAAGAAATTATAGTCAAAAACTTCCATAACATGGGAAAGGAAATAGCCACCCAAGTCCAGGAAACGCAGAGAGTCCCAGGAAGGATAAACCCACCAAGGAGAAACAAGGAGAAACATGCCAGACACACAGTAACAAAACTGACAAAAATTAAAGACAAAGAAAAATTATTAAAGCAACAAGGAGAAAATGACAAATAACATACAAAGGAATTTCCATAAGGTTAACAGCTGATTTCTAGCAGAAACACTACAAGCCAGAAGGGAGTGGCACGGTATATTTAAAGTGATGAAAGGGAAGAACCTACAACCAAGATTACTCTACCAGGCAAGGATCTCATTTGGAGAAATCAAAAGCTTTACAGACGTGCAAAAGCTAACAGAATTCAGCACCACCAAACCAGCTCTACAACAAATGCTAAAGGAACTTCTCTAAGTGGGAAACAGAAGAGAAGAAAAGGACCTACAAGAACAAACTCAAAACAATTAAAAAAATGGTAACAGGAACATACATATCAATAATTACCTTAAATGTGAATGGATTAAATGCTCCAACCAAAAGACATAGGCTTGTTGAATGGATACAAAAACAAGACCCATATATATGCTGTCTACAAGAGACCCACTTCAGACCTAGGGACACATACAGACTGAAGGTGAGAGGATGCAAAAAGATATTCCATGCAAATGGAAATTAAAAGAAAGCTAGAGTAGCAATACTCATATCAGACAAAGTAGACTTTAACATAAACAATGTTACAAGAGACAAGAAACAACACTACATAATGATCAAGGGATCAATCCAAGAAGAAGATATAACAATTATAAATATATATGCACCCAACACAGGAGCACCTCAGTACATAAGGCAAATGCTAACAGCTATAAAAGAGGAAACTGACAGTAACACAAAAACAGTGGGGGGCTTTAACACCTCATTTACGCCAATGGACAGATCATCCAGACAGAAAGTTAATAAGGAAACACTAGCTTTAAATGACACAACAGACCAGACAGATTTAAATGAGATTTATAGGACATTCCATCCAAAAATAGCAGATTACACTTTCTTCTCAAGTGCACATGGAACATTCTCCAGGATAGATCACATCTTAGGTCACAAATCAAGCCTCAGTAAATTTAAGAAAATTGAAATGATATCAAGCATCTTTTCAGACCACAACACTATGAGATTAGAAATCAATTACAGGGAAAAAACATAAAAAACACAAACACATGGAGGCTAAACAATACGTTACTAAATAACCAAGAGATCACTAAAGAAATCAAAGAGACAAAAAATACCTAGAGACAAATAACAATGAAAACACGACGATTCAAAACCTATGGGATGCAGCAAAAGCAGTTCTAAGAGTGAAGTTTACAGCAATACAATTCTGCCTCAAGAAACAAGAAAAATCTCAGATAAACAATCTAAGCTTACACGTAAAGCAACAAGAGAAAGGAGAGCAAACAAAACCCAAAGTTAGTAGAAGGAAAGAAATCATAAAGATCATAGCAGAAATAAATGAAATAGAAACAAAGAAAACAATAGCAAAGGTCAATAAAACTAAAAGCTGGTTCTTTGAGAAGACATACAAAATTGATAAACCATTAGCCAGACTCATCAAGAAAAAGAGGGAGAGGACTCAAATCAATAAAATTAGAAATGAAAAAGGAGAAGTTACAACAGACACTGCAAAAATACAAAGCATCATAAGAGACTACTACAAGCAACTCTATGCTAATAAAATGGAAAACCTGGAAGATATGGACAAATTCTTAGAAAGTTATAACCTTCCAAGACTGAACAGGAAGAAATAGAAAATATGAACAGACCAATCACAAGTAATGAAATTGAAACTGTGACTAAAAATCTTCCAACAAACAAAAGTCCAGGACCAGATGGCTTCACAGCTGAATTCTATCAAACATTTAGAGAACAGCTAACACCCATCCTTCTCAAACTCTTCCAAAAAATGGCAGAGGAAGGGACAGTCCCAAACTCATTCTATGAGGCCACCATCACCCTGATACCGAAACCAGACAAACATACCACAAAGAAGGAAAATTACAGACCAATATCACTGATGAATATAGACGCAAAAATCCCCAACAAAATACTAGCAAACAAAATGCAACAACACATTAAAAGGATCATACACCATGATCAAGTGGGATTTATCCCAGGGAGGCAAGGATTCTTCCATATACACAAATCAATCAATGTGATACACCATATTAACACACTGAAGAATAAAAACCATATGATCATCTCAATATATGCAGAAAAAGCTTTTGACAAAATTCAACACCCATTTATGATAAAAACTCTCCAGAAGGAACCAGGCATAGAGGGAACCTACCTCAACATAATAAAGACCATATACAACAAACCCACAGCAAACATCATTCTCAATGGTGAAAAACTGAAAGCATTTCCTCTAAAATCAGGAACCAGACAAGGATGTCCACTCTCACCACTATTATTCAACATAGTTTTGGAAATCCTAGCCACAGCAATCAGAGAAGAAAAGGAAATAAGAGGAATACAAATTGGAAAAGAAGAAGTAAAACTGTCACAGTTTGCAGATGACATGATACTCTACATAAATAATCTGAAAGATGCCACCAGAAAACTACTAGATCTAATTGATGAATTTGGTAAAGTTGCAGGATACAAAATGAATGCACAGAAATCTCTTGCACTCCTATACACTAACAACGAAAAATCGGAAAGAGAAGTTAAGGAAACAATCCCATTCACCACTGCAACAAAAAGAATGAAATACCTAGGAATAAACCTACCTAAGGAGGTCAAAGACCTGTACTCAGAAAACTATAAGACACTGATGAAAGAAATCAAAGATGACACAAACAGATTGAGAGGTATACCATGTTCTTGGACTGGAAGAATCAATATTGTGAAAATGACTATACCACCCAAAGCAATCTACAGATTCAATGCAACCCCTATCAAATTACCAATGGCATTTTTAACAGAACTAGAATTTAAAAATCTTAAAATTTGTATGGAGACACAAAAGACCCCAAATAGCCAAAGCAATCTTGAGGGGAAAAAACAGAGCTTGAGGAATCAGACTCCCTGACTTCGGACTATATTACAAAGCTACAGTAATCAAGACAATATGGTACTGGCACAAAAACAGAAATATAGATCAATGGAACAGGATAGAAAGCCCAGAGATAAACACACACACCTATGGTCAACTAATCTATGACAAAGGAGGCAAGGATATACAATGGAGAAAAGACAGTCTCTTCAATTAGTGGTGCTGGGAAAACTGGACAGCTACATGCAAAAGAATGAAATTAGAACACTCCCTAACACCATACACAAAGATAAACTCAAAATGGATTAAAGACCTAAATGTAAGACGGACACTATAACTCTTAGAGGAAAACACAGGAAGAACACTCTTTGACATAATTCACAGCAAGATCTTTTTTGACCCACCTCCTACAGAAATGCAAATAAAAACAAAAATAAACAAATAGGACCTAATGAAACTTAAAAGCTTTTGCATAGCAAAGGAAACTATAAATAAGATGAAAAGACAACCCTCAGAATGGGAGAAAATATTTGCAAAAGAATCAACAAAGGGTTAATCTCCAAAATATATAAACAACTCATGCAGCTCAATATTAAAAAAATAAACAACCCAATTAAAAAATGGGCAGAAGACCTAAATAGATATTTCTCCAAAGAAGACATACAGATGGCCAAGACGCACATGAAAAGCTGCTCAACATCACTAGTTTCATCACTAGTGAAATGTAAATCAAAACTTCAATGAGGTATCACCTCACACCAGTTAGAATGGGCATCATCAGAAAATCTACAGACAACAAATGCTGGAGACAGTGTTGAGAAAAGGGAATGCTCTTGCACTGTTGGTGGGAATGTAAACTGATACAGCCGCTATGGAGAACAGTATGGAAAGTCCTTCAAAAACTAAAAATAGAATTACCATATGACCCAGCAATCCCACTACTGGGCATATACCCAGAGAAAACCATAATTCAAAAAGACACATGCACCCCAATGTTCACTGAAGCACTATTTACGATAGCCAGGTCATGGAAGCAACCTAAATGCCCATCGACAGACAAATGAATAAAGAAGATGTGGCACACATATACAATGGAATATTACTCAGCTATAAAAAGGAACGAAATTGGGTCACTTGTAGAGACACGGATGGACCTAGAGACTATCATACAGAGTGAAGTAAAGTCAGAAGGAGAAAAACAAATATCGTATATTAACGCATATATGTGGAATCTAGAAAATGGTACAGATGAACCGGTTTGCAAGGCAGAAACAGAGACACACATGTAGAGAACAAACATATGGACACCAAGGGGGGAAAGCGGGGAGGGTGGTGGTGGTGGGATGAATTGGGAGATTAGGATTGACATACATACACTAATATGTATAAAACAGATAAGTAATAAGAACCTGTTGTATAAAATAAATAAATAAACTTCAAAAAAAAAACCTAAATGTGGATTTAACCCCCCACGTTTCCTATATATCACCTGGCGAAGATGCAAAGCAGAGAATCAGGGTACTTGATGATTTAGGGATGCTAAAAAAATCATCTGCCATAGTGGGAAGTTAATAGACAATGCCTAAAATTGATACTTAAAAAATTAGAAGTAAAATCATATGTAGAAATATGGACTTCAATGCCCAAAGAAGCTGCTAAAACATCAAAAGTGGTCCTCTGGGAAATAAGACTACAAACTGAGGAGAGCTCAGGTAGGGGAACTGCGTTTTTGTTTGTTTTCGTTATAAGCCTTTTTGTACTTATTTTGGTCAGGCTGTATTATGCTCCGCTGCAGTAACAAATAAATCCTGAAATGCTCAGTGGCTTAACAAAATAACAGGTTTTAAAAAAAAATGGAGAAATGGGGTTAAAATTCAAATGTGAAAATGCTTTTTAAATAACTACTTAGCACAGCAGTTGAATGAAATGAATACCACCAGCCTCACTTTCAAGATAAGAAATCTGGAAGAAAAAGGAGGGAAAAAATAGACAAATTTCAGAAAGATGTCAAATGGTACAACCAGAAGTCCTAATAGAGTTGAAGAGTCCCCAGTCCTAGTCTTTGACTTGGAATCATCGGGAAATCTTGGCAAACCACCATGCTTCCCAAGATCTTAGATTCGATAAGTGAATTGAACCAGATGGCCCCTAAGGTTGCTTCCAGCCTTAAAAAAAAAAGTCTAGAATCTGTACCCTAGGATGTGCCCCACTGAACATACATCACAAGCCAGATCAGGATAAGGAGAGAAAAAGCCTAAAATGAAGCCATTTCAGGAAAACTTTATTCCTAGTTTACACAGAAAAGGAAATGGTAATGATTCAATCAGAAAAAGAAGTTCTGATTATTCAAAAGAGGTGCTGCAGAAAATTCAAATAAGGAGAGGATCTTTGTTCTGTTTCTCTTGTGATTATCAAGAATAGTAACATTCTCCGGTGTCTGCAATGCAGAGGCAGCTGAAGCGTAGGGTACTTGTGCCCTTGCAAGGCGGAAAGGCAGCACCCTACAGGGGCTGTCACTCTTGTTCTCCTTTGCCTTTGTATCCACCTCCTAAGGAACAAAGACACAGTCATCAGCCCCCAATCTTCACTTTTTCCCAGGATTAGGTAACTCATGAAGGGCCACTGACACTTGGAAAAGCCTGTGTTCAGCCCCATTCCCCTTCTGTGACTCAAAGGCCTCCCTCATGCTGCTTCCAGCCATCCACCACGGAGGTAACCCACCCTCCCTGGCCTGCTGAGCTTCGCAAATAGCCTCTCTGCTCAAATAAAAGCAGACTGGACTAGAAGGAGCCTGGCTCTAAACCAAGTCCCACCATTAACTGGCTGTGTGACCTGTGATTAGCTATTTAACTTCATGCGCCTCTTATCTCCCCTGTAAAATAGCGACTAACACTGGACCTATCATCTCAAAAGTATGTCCAGTCAAACATGTTTTAAATGTATAAAACGCCCCTTCAAATTAATAAGACAAATATATATCTCCCAGTAGATAAAGAGATAGCTAAAAAGGCTAATCATAGAAGAAGTAATAATGGCCAATAAACAGTAAAAGATGCTCATTAATAAATCAGGAATTGAAAATAACACAACCATTAGATACTACTTTTCATCCAACACATTGGTAAAATTTAAAAGATCATGTTAGCAAGGGTATGGGAAGGTGAGTATTCTCATACGTGTTGGGTAGATAGTTTGTCATTGCCTTTTGGGAAGAATATGATAGTACCCATCAAGATATTAAATATGCATGCCTTTTGATCTTTTGCAATACTCTCCTAGAGAAATGTTCTCATACATGCCAAAAATATATGCATAAAGATGTTCAATGAAGCACTGTTTACTTAAATGTCCATTAACTGGGAGATGGTTAAATAAATTATGGAACATTTATACCATGGAATATTACACTGCCATGTGAAAGAATTAAATAGATCTAGTTATCTGTGCTGGCATGAAATATATTATGAAACTAGAACAGTGCCTGGCACGTAGGAGCCACTCAGTAAGTATTTGTTGAATAAATGAATACATATATACCTTTCCACAGCACTTTCACATATCCTATCTCATCTAATTCTTATGGCAATCCAATTACATGAGCCAAGCAGGGAATACTGTCCCCAGTGGAAGGGCAAGGAAATTAAAGTTCAAGGTGATTATGACATGCCCAAGATCCTAAGGTACTGGTCAGTGCTCTTCAGTGACTGACACCCACTCTGCCTGCAGTGAGGCCAACCTAGGAGAAACTCCGTGGGGAAGCGACAAGTTTATAAACAGGTGCAGGGTCACCCAGTAATTGCTTGGTGACTGGGACAGACTGACTCCTGTTATCAGCAAAGCCGTCCACGAGGTGAGGACCTCTACTCCAGCCCATTGGGCATCTAACAACAGGTCTGAAAGGAGGTCATTCAACACCAGGTCGTCATGGAAACCCTACCCCACACCCACACCCTTGCCCCTGGATCGGGAAGGGAAAGAGAAACATTTGTAAAGCGTCTGCCATGAGCCAGGCACAATGAGTAGGAAAAAATTCATCTGAGCCTTCCGTTACAAATCACCAAAAGAAAAAGACACTCTGTGCTGTTAAGCAAAGTACATAACATGCCTGCATCGCAGCCTAATCTAGGTCAGTCAATGGCTGCAAAGGAGGTTGAGCTCATGTGAAGCTCACTCGGGTCACCCCGCTTGCCAGAGCACACGTCAGACAGTGCGGGCCTGGGTACCACATGGCCAGTCGTGCCACAGCTGCACAGGGACCCTGCCTGAAGCAGGTGCTCACCGGTTCACGAGAGGAATATGTACGGCAGACACAAAAGAAAAAATCACTGGCTGATTTGTCAAACACAAACACTCTGTCCTGAGTGAGCTAGAGGACAGCCAATATAGTCAGAAATTTCAGACACTGGACTCTCACTAAAATAGAGTCTTCTTTCACTTGTATTCACCCTACTCTCAACATTATCAGAAAATGGTGAAAACGGTACTATGTTTGGGCATTGTTACCTTGCAAGTTTCATCTTAATTACAGAGGCTCTTGGTAACGGTTGCTTAGTAACAAACACATTTGAGATAGATTTGTTGACTTATCAGGAGATACTCTGAAAAGACCTTAGCCTGAAATTCACTGATGGAAAAACAGCAACAGCCTGGTAAAGCAAAAATATTTTTTAATGAAAAAGTACTCGTAAACTTAACGTTTCACCAGATTCCAAAGACACTACTGAATGTCTACAGTAGTTTCATAATATTGTACTATACTTCAGTACTGATCTATTAGTTTCTGCAGCACTTCAGATGCAGTTATCTGAATGAAGGGCTAACTGAAGCTCTGTGAGACAGGCCTTAGACTTGGACTTTGAGTCAAAGCAGGATCCTTCACAGAAAAGCAATGGCTTCTGGGTTTCCACAGGTCCAAAATATCCTTCATAGCATAGTTCTGAACTCACTTCTTTCAAGATTTCAGGAAGTGTTTAAGGCTTCTGCTGAGTTTTCAAGTCAGAAGGAAAAAGCAAAAGAAGCTTTCCCTCAATCTTTCCAAAGAATATTTCTTTAGCACCTGTCAATAAAATCTGTGATAAAAGTGGAAATGGAAATGCATTTCAGGACTCCGTCCTATACATATCTTCTCCAAAGCAAAGCCCCAACCCGACACACTCTCCTCACTGAGTGCATGACCTCCTCCTGCCTCCTGACAAGAACTTGCTGTCCGCTTGCCATTTCCACCTCAGGAACTGGGCATCAACACCCACTCTGCTCTGCTCTTACTACCTCAGAAAAAGGGATCCTCACTGGTGCTGTAAATCCCTCCTACCCCTTGTATCTTTCTGGTATTTTCCACTGCCCCTGCTTCTGCTCCGGTCTCTTTTCTTCCTTTTTTGAAAAACTTCTCAAAAGAGGAGTCTCCACTCACTGGCTTTCCTTTCTCACATCCCACTCGATCCTCAACCCACAGCAATCTGACTTTACCTCACGATTTCCTCTTCCAGTCACCATTTCTGTTGATTCCAGAAAGACTTCGATGAAGAGTAGTATACTTTTCAGAAATCTGTTTTTCTAATACATTTGTCTTTGCAAAAATAGTGCTAGATATTAAACTATTGGTTCTTCTCCCAGTGCCTGCTTCATTTAGCTCTGGCATGGACTATTACGTTAACCTCAAAACCTACTAGTCCTCTGTTCTACTTGAAGACATCTCAGTCTGCTAAAACTTTCTTCCTAAACACTCCCTCAACTGATGATTTCTCGCCTCTGCTCAAAAACCATCTTGACGCTGCAGGTCCTCCAGCAGACCTCCTTCCAGTTTTCTTTACTACTTAAGTCCACAACAACCTAACCCATATGCCTGGGGCAGTCCTTCAAATTTACCACAGTCGAAGCCTACACCCCTATGATGGGAAGAACTAGCCTCCACTGAAGGAGGGACAAGACCATCCACTAGGTGGGCACCTGTCCACGACATTCTATCTGGTTGCCCAGCACATGACAGGTCATTTCACTAGTCTCCTTCAATCATTTACTTGGGCTGCTGGCCCCATAGGCATTTGAACTGGAGGACATGAGCCTAAATCTTTCTATTGGCCTTTCTATAGCCACCCACATTCAATCATTCATGGATTTCTTCATCAAACAAATACCTATCAACTGCCAAAATTTATCCTGTGCCAAGCACTGTTTGTAGGCAGTGATGATGCAATAATAACAAAAAATAATGAAACTCTCCCTAATCTCATGGAGTTCCTAGAATGAGTATATTATTCAAATAAGTATAAAATAAAATTTTATACTTTATGAAGAATTATGTAAGGCTATAAAAGTGTACCGTAGAGAGACTAGCCAAATCAGAGAAGACATCCCCGTCAAGCGTTGAGAGCTAAAGGAGAAAAAGGCACCAATTAAGCAAGGTTATGTGGTGGCGCGTAGGGGTGAGGAAGGTGATATTCCAGGAAAAGGAACAACATGTGGTAAAGGTCCTGCTCTTTCTCAAATTCTTTACCCAGTAAACAGTCGTCCCACGGTATCCAAGGAGGTTCTAGCACCTGCTGTGAATACCAAAATCCATGGGTGCTCGCTTCCGCGGGTTCCACTTCCGCGGGTTCCGCTTCCACGGGGTTCAACATCGACGAGAGGTGGTTGATGGAATCCACCGAGTCGCAACCCACAGACATGCAAGGCTGACTGTACTCGCCGTTAGGGAGCCTCCCTACTAAGTTACGCTTCTTTTTCAGTGTGTCACATTGACCTCTAAACAAAGACTCCTATTGCAAAATCAGAGCCATCGTTGTTTTTGGAAGACAGGCTGAAACAACAGGGCCTAGGTTTTAAAACACATATTTACAAAAATATTTTTCTACATTTCAGTACCCTGGTTTATTCACAGCTTGCATCTTTCTTTAACTAAGGATTTAAATCACAGTGTTGTAAGCATTCCCTTCGCTTCAACTTCCTACAAACTCCACTCTGAACAGCTGCGGCCATAAAGTTTAATTTGCCACTTCCCAAAAAAAGTCACTTTGATGTAAAATAACTTTGCCTTCCTACTAATATTTTATAAGGAATTAAAACTGAAATGATGGACTAAGAATCCCCCCAGTTTGGCTCCATCCACAGACTTGTACAACTACAGTATGTGGGGGAAAAGTCAGTCATGACTGCTGGAGAACATGCAACGTGTCTCCAAACATTTGCACTGCCAAGAAACGAAACTGGTGGGGATGTGTTTGGCAAATATAAAAATGAGATGTGAAAACTTCAGAACAATTATCTGTGCAAATCCACTTCTGTGTTTCCAAGGTTCGAAAGACAGTCATGGTGTGCTCCCAATTAAACTCTTTGGTAACCACTGTTTGCATACCTTCTGTACAAGAATCACCACTGAAGCCAACAGACTGGCAAATCACTTTATGGTATTTATTATGAGCCCACAAAATGAAAACTTTCTTCAAATGCTTTCCTAGGTGCCTTAATTGTACAAGAAAATGAAAACGAAGTAGAACCCTGCCAACCTCTAGCTGCAGAACAAACGCATGCATGCCAAGGTGGAACTCTACATTCCAGAGAGGTGACAGGAATGATTTTTCAGCCAGTCCAAGGGAAAGTAATGACCACCACTCAGAAAAATACAGTCTGTTAGGGCAATGCCCTCAGCCCTCATCAACAAGGAAGGGCAGGAAAGGGGAGGATGGAATGAGGGGGGTCAAGGAAAGGAATGAGGTCGTCTGAAGGGAAATCAACAAGAATCAATCATTCTACAGGATTTTTCCAAGTTCCATCCAGATCAATCTAGGCCTACAGTACATTTGGGAAATAAAAGATCTATTTTTGCACATAAAACAATGCCCCCAAGTATCCACCCTGATTCAGTCAAAAGTAGTAATTAGTCACCGACGATGATGGAAACCCCTGCTCTGTCCCTTTCCTAGGACCTTCGTGTCCTGGCAACTTCCAGGGATAAAACTCCCTTAAGGACAGGAGCCTCATGAGAACTCTGGGTTCGTTTTTATGATAAAATACAATCTTGTTTACACTAAAGGTGACACCCAATGTGTGACTGTCCCTTTGGCATATACACACCGAAAAAAAAGCATTTGGGGGCCTATTAGTACATTATTTTCACAACAGCCAGAGCGATCCTGTTAAAAACCTCAGTCACACATCATGTTACTCTTCTGCTCACTCCCTGGCCTCCTCCAGGTTTTGCTCAAATGTAAGGACTAGATTTCCCTGACCAACTGATTCTAGATTGCAAGCTGCCCTCCCACCACTGTCGACGAACATCCAACATTAATCCAGAACAGAAAACTCCAAAAATAAAAAGAGAAGCGTATCATTTCATCCAAACACTTAACTGGTCTAGCCAAGTGTAGATCAGGTAACATATTTGGTTCCAGACGCAAACTCAACTCGGAACAGTAATTTAACTTCCTGTTTGGAGAGAATAAGGAGATAGATGCATCAAGTTCTAGTCCAGGAATCCAGTGACTACAAATCTTTTCCTATTTATTCTGCTAAAGTGAATTCAAAAAATAATAATAATAAACTCTGTATCCATTTCCTTGTTTGTAACGATGTGAATTATAGAATAATCCAACAGAAAAGTAACACTGCCTTTTGTTCTTAGAACCAAGGTCTTACTCTCCTTAGTCTCAACCCCCCTTTCCATCCTTTGTGGATTTTCTCTGGCCTAGAACCCCACATCTCCAATCTGCTAGTCCCAAATTGTTACCACACACCATGCACCTTCTATCTCATAAATGCACACTGGTAATGGTAATAGCTAACATATATGGGTCAGGCATTTTACATGCATTGTCTCATGTACATCTCCCAACAACTCCAGGTGGCAGCTGCTATTATTATCCTCATTTTACAGATAAGGACACTAAGGTTGGAGAGATGAAGTGATATTCGATTGAGTCCAGAGCTCAAACTGAAATGTCCGACTTCAAAACTTGGGCTCTTAATGACTACACCATACAGCAAGGTCACAAAGGCTAATAAATTACCAATTAACTTCTCAAAATAAAAGTACTGTAGTCTTCCCTTATCCGTGGTTTCACTTTCCACAGTTTCAGTGACCCCACGGTCAACCACAGTCCAAAAATATTAAACGGAAAATTCCAGAAGTAAACAGTTCATAAGTTTTAAATTTCGCGCCATTCTGAGTACTGTAATGAAATCTTGAGCCACCTGGTCTCACCCGCCAGGATGTGAATCATCCCTTTGTCTGGCGGATCCCACCCATTAGTCACTTAGTAGCCCTCTCGGGTATCAGATCGCCTGTCGTGGTGTCACAGTGCTTGTGTTCAAGTGACCCTTATTTCACTTAATAATGTCCCCAAAGTGCAAGAGTACTGATTCTGGTGATCTGAATATGCCAAAGAGAAGCCATAAAGTACTTTCTGTAAGTAAAAAGGTGAAAGTTCTTGACTAAAGAAAGGAAAAAATTGTAAGTTGAGGTGCTACAATCTACAATAAGAACAAACCATCTATCCCTGAAATCATGAAGAAGGAAAAAGAAATCTGCATGCTTTGCTGTCGCACCTCAAACTGCAAACGTTACAGCCACAGTGCGTGGTAGGTGCTTAGTTAAGATGAAAAAGGCATTAAATTTGTACAGTGAGATACTCTGAGACCACATTCACATAACTTTCATCACAGTGTATTGTTATAATTGTTCTACTTTATTATTAGTTATTATTGTTCATCTCTTACTGTGCCTAATTTATAAATTAAACTTTATCACAGATATGTATACATAGGGGGAAAAAAACATAGTATACATAGGATTCGGTACTCTTGGTGGTTTCAGGCATCCACTAGGGGTCTGGAACGTACGCCCCAAGATAAGGGCAGACTACTGTATATACAGAAATAAAATGCAAGTCTTCACAGTGTAAAAGTAAGATGCAGGGCTGCGTTTATAATATTTGTTAAATGGTGCACAGTGTAATAGGCCACATAGAATAGAACAGGCAAAACAGGAAAAAACAGTTCATGACATGTTTTTCAGAAATGTTTCACTGTTTTTAAGAAATGTTTGCTAAAAACTAACTTAATGGAGAGAACAATTCCCCAGTTCAGAAGAGAATACCTGATATTATTAATACCATACAGAAAAATAAATACTCTTTAAAGCAAACACTAAAGTCAAACTTAGAAAGGGAGTCACAATGTAAATGAGCTGAATGTTAACTTTTCCTCTCTGTCTGCTGCACTCCTGGGCCTGCACAGCACCTGTATGTTTAGAAACTCACAATATGAGGCAGAGTATGAAAAAAACCACCACAACTCTCAACACGATTCAGAATGTTAAAGAGACGATGTATGTGCATTTTCCTCAACAATATCATAAAATAAATCTTTAAGATTTTGACCATGAGGATTTTTTTTAATTTTATTTTTTATTTTAGTTACTTATTTTTTTATTATTTTTGGCTGCGTTGGGTCTTCGTTGATGTACACAGGCTCTTCTCTCTAGTTCCGGCGAGCGGGGGCTGCTCTTCGTTGCAGTGCACAGGCTTCTCGTTGCAGTGGCTTCTCTTGTTGCGGAGCACGGGCTCTAGACAAGAGGGCTTCAGTAGTTATGGTGCGCAGGCTCAGTAGTTGTGACTCACGAGCTCTAGAGCGCAGGCTCAGTAGTTGCGGCACACATGCTCCTCGGCAGATGGGATCTTCCTGGACCAGGGATCGAACCTGTGTCCCCTGCATTGTCAGGTGGATTCTTAACCACCGCGCCACCAGGGAAGTCCCACCATGAGGATTTTTTTAATTGAAGCTTAAAACTAACAGATAGAAAAATTAAAAAAAAAAAGTAATTTCCCTCTCAACCTCTCGTTCAAAATCTCAGTCCTACAGAAAATCTAAAATAATGTGAAAAGGCATTCCAATTTGAAAAATACACGTCTGGAAAAGAGTGCTTTTGAAACCATAAGTACTGTGCCCATAAAAACTGAACACTTCAGCTTTAAAATTCACACTCAAAACCCAGGTAATCTCTGCATTGCTAAGACTCAAACAATTGCTACACTTGAAAAGAAGACTAGAGCAGTGGAATGGATAGAGCATTTCCCAGTTCTAGAAAGAAGAGAGAGATTGGGCAAGAGACACTTGGAAAAGCAAGTCAGGTGGCCATTCATGCTCCCAGTGATGGAGAGCTGTGCCTTGATCTTTATAAACACTTTTTTTCTTCCTCTCACAATCAATCCCTCTGCACAGACTAACCCCACTACATGCAGACAGGGGTGGATGGGCCCCAGGCCACCTGTCTCTGCTGACTCTCAAAAACCAGATGGGTCACTGCACTATGGTCTCAGGCCAGGCCCAGAAATCCTCTTTGGGGTCAAAGGTTTTTAGAAAAATTAAAAAGGTCCGTCATACATCAAGGCTAAATTTCTGGCCAGTCAAGTGGTAAAAGCAGAAAGGACCAGTAGAAACTGTAAAGAAAAAAAAAAAAAATTAGAGGCATTCCTTTATTTAGGGGAGGAGAAATGACACTAGGACAACTGGAGAAAGGTGGCTTGGTCCTTTTTTTAAGGCCCTAAGAGCTTTCCGTTCGGCATCTTGTGGAGCAAAAAGCAGCCACGTATAAATAGACAAAGAGTTACGAAAAAATTAACTCAAGACAGAAACATCAACAGGACTTGGGAGGCATTGATAGTTAAGATCTGATTACGAGGAGGAAAAAGGAGTGTGTTTGGGGTTTGTTTTCAAAGTCAGGGGGCGAGGGTAGAGGAGCAGTGCTGTTTTTCAAAATACACATGAACTCACTGGGTGGATAAGATTTCTATCTGGTAATAAAGTTCACCTGGGAGAAGAGGTTAAGCAGAGAGCATGGCTACTGAAAACAAAGCAGGACCCACACAAGCCTTATCACGGGATCCACCTGCCCTGCAGGCCTGGACCTGTATTTTTCAGGAGCCCAGCACTTACACTTAAATGCCTACGTGACAAAAGTCAGTCTACTCCACTACCCCTTGAAACACAGATGAAATTCTTCATCACTTAATAAAATAATAAAGGAAGTTTTAAGAAAGAGAAGCCTTCTGAGAAACTTTCATAATCAAATTAATAATTAAATTCTGAAATGGAAATATAAATCCTAAAGTGTAGGAATATTACGATGATAAATCTCCAGACGAGAATCTTTCACACGAACTAAAACATGGAGTCACAGTCAGATTCCCCCCCCCCCCGCTTTCTCAAAATAAAATGATAAGGACAGTCATTTTCTATGAAATTTTAAACCATATTTCTTCTGGCCTTTTCCACTGGAAACTGAAATTCATTTCCCTATAAATATTTTAATGCCATTCTCCTGCGAGCAGGAACAATCCATCAGAGAACAATTTCATAATTGTTTCACAAGCTTACGAAGCACACAATGTCACAAAGTAAAGGTCCTGGGTGGACGAGAAGAAGGTGATTACACCTTGAAAATAAGAGTGAGGTCTTGAAAATATAGCATCAAATGAAGAAACAGGGCTTCCCTGGTGGCGCAGTGGTTGGGGGTCCGCCTGCCGATGCAGGGGACACGGGTTTGTGCACCAGTCTGGGAAGATCCCACATGCCGCGGAGTGGCTGGGCCCATGAGCCATGGCCACTGAGCCTGCGCGTCTGAAGCCTGTGCTCCGCAACGGGAGAGGCCGTGGCAGTGGGAGGCCCGCGTACCGCAAAAAACAAAAAACAAAAAAGAAAAACAAAAAAAAAATGAAGAAACAGATACTGTGGCCAATGCGTAGTAATTCAAATGCAGATTAAACCCTGTGCCTGCATGGGAGGAAGGGGGGAACACACTCACCATGGATATCATTTATGAAAATCAAGAGTATTGAATACACTTTTTTAAAAAACTCAAAGTTCACTGTGTATATATTTCCCTTCTTCTATACCATCAAAAAAATAAAATAAAATAAGGCTAATTTTGCTTTGCTTGACTTCTGTTAGTGAATCTGTTAAGAGCTGAATCCCCTTAAAAAAGACATGTTGAAGTCCTAACCCCCAGGATCTCAGAGTGTGGCCTATGTATAGACAGGGTCTTTACAGAGGGAATCAAGTTAAAGTGCGGTCATTTGGATGGGCCCTAATCCAATACGACCGTTGTCCTTGTAAAAAGGAGAAATTTCGACAGAGACACGTAGGGAAGGTGATGTGAAGAGACAGTGGGAGAAGATAGCCATCTACAAGCCATGGAGAGCGCCCCAGCACAGATCCTTCCCTCACGCCCCTCCACCCCCAAAAAACCAATCCTGTGGACACCTTGATCTCAGATTTCTAGTCTCCACAACTGTGACACAATAAATTCCTGTTATTTAAGCCACCCGTTTGTGGTACTCTGTCCAGCAGGCCTAGCAAACTAATACGGAATCCGTAAGGACTTTTTATGTTGATCCTCCCAAGCCATCTCTGTACTTGTCTGTATGAGGATTTTGCCAGGAATTAATGCCAAATTTATTAGGCTGTAATTTCTACAATCTGTCTCTTCTTCCCCTCTCTAAACTTGGGATATTTTTCCATCTCCAAAGCTCCCAAAGCTCTCTTTTGCAGATAATTTCTCATAGAGAATAGGCAATAATGAGTATAACTGATGCTTAGATGGTATCAACTCTGTCAACTGTTTACACAAATTATCTGATTTATTCCTCACAGTAACCAGAAGAGGTAGTAAGCATTATTATCATCAACTGAGGCACAGCCTCATTTGGCAGATGGGCTGACAAGACATCATCTTACAGATGAGGGACCAGAGGCAAAGCCAGGGGAAGTAACTAACGCAGCTGAATGCCCGAGTCCATCTCGTAATTCTCCCACCACATCTTCTCTTGTCATCAAGGGCCAGGGCACCATGATTTCAGTTCCAGGAGCTCGCCCACAGGGCCTTCTCAGGACCATACGATGCCATTCATCTGGGTCTAGAGATTCCAACTTCTTTTATTACCATGAAGAATGCCTTGATGTTTTCTTCCTAACCTTACCCTCCTGGCTTTTACTTTAATTTCTTAATGATGTTTATGGGTCTTTTCTACTTTTAAATATCTTCTTCTTCATTGAAAGGAGGAAAGCTAACTAGGAAGCGAATAATTCTACTTTTTTCTGTGTCATTTTTTTATTACCCCAGCATCTTCCCCAAGCCTCAGTTCACCTTTTTTTCTAGGAACATAAGTGCTTTCAAAAGTCTTTCGTCGTGAGAATTTTTCACAAGCCACGGCTCATGTCGGCCTTTAGCTTTCCTGACCCTAATCTTACTGTGTGTGCATTTTTGATTTCTCGGTTTCCCGTCCTTTAAACTGTGTGTCCTACTAATCGGAGCTCGGAAGGCTCCAGGGGGTGGTGCCCTAGGCTGTTTCTTTGTGTTTCGGTTTTTGTCTTAAGAGGTATTCCTCATTTTCTCCCTCACTGGAATAATTAACATGTTTTCTATCAGAACTTTACGTTTCAAAGTCTTCTACCTCATGGAGGCCCCTTTCTTTTTATTCCTTTTTTCGTTTATTCGGTAAATCTTTATGAAAGGCCGATTGTGCGCCAAGGACTGCTCCAGCCCCTGGACACACAGGTGGAACTGAACTCATACATGGCTCCTGCCTCACAGAGTTTCTCATAACCTGGGGCTCCCTGAACACACACGCCCCCTCTGCTTCTCACACACTGAACAGGTGTCCTGCAGTCTGGGATGTGGTGGGACCAGCCATCCCCCCTTTCACTCTGATGAACTTCAAGGTAGTGAGACTACTTGCTGTAAAATCCTCACAACCACTGCGTCTCCAACCCACGCTTCCTCATTTTCCATGTTCAGTCCGAAGCAGCTTGAAAACAATGGAACCGTATACAAAAGCAAAGCGAAAAATCAACTGACATTCTCTTTTAAACTTTCAGCCGCTGTCTCGGTAAAGCCTCCCTTTATACGGCATCCAGCCTCTGTGCCACAGTGTAAGTATGTGGAGAAACCACTAGTTATCTTTTCCATCCACGTATGTGGCCCCGGTCTGCCCTGAGTTGGTTTCTTCTTCATTTTCATCCTCTTCCAAATGTTCTCCATCACTTGTTCCCCTTCTGGTTTCTTTCCTTCTATACATGGACCCGCCTATGAGATCTGTTTCTTCTTTAGCACCGCAAAGCCTCTCCGCCAGCAGGGTTTACTGATCAGCCGGTCCTGTCCCCACCACACACCGGTCGTATCTCTGGACCCTATGAACCATCGTTTGTGTCTATGCTTCGGTACAGATGGGCGAGACCATCAATATTCCGCTGCTGGTATCTTCTGAGGATTACTTGATCCTTCCTCCATCCTCTACTCAGGTACTTCTTTTTTTTTTTTTCCTCTTTATCTTGTTCAACAGACTTTATTGTCAAGAGTGAAAACTGTTTCATAGTTGTCTTTACATCCCTCAGAATTTTGTATATGATTGCCTTGCATTTGATCTGAGTTCCACAAATATTTGTTTAGTTGAATTACCCAAGCTTACTGTGAGGCCCCATGTTTACATTCTTTAGATGAAGACCCCCCAGAAAACCTAAAGCAACAGTAATAAACACTGAACTGAATACAGATTCTTTACCCTCAAACAGAATACAAGGCAAGGGGGTGTCACCAAAGTGTAAATTTAACTTCTACAGAGTCTGCCCTCAGAGTGATTACCATACATAGCATCCCAGCACCATTTTCTCACTGGAGCTTTCCCCATCCCTCCCCTCTTGGTCAAAGTAGAAAGACATTTGGACATGGTGAGTGGGTAACGCAACACAGATCTGGATGTGTTTGATTCTAGAAATAAGTCACAAATGTAGGCGAAGTTTTATCTGAAGAGACATGGGAAGAAAAAAAACAATAGTTTCTACATATTGAGAACTTGTAGGTACAAGGTGCTGTGCTGAATTCTCTATAAATAATGAGCTCTACTATCACTGCCTCCGATTTACAGATAAGGACAGATGAGAAAACTGTGACAAAGAACTCTTGAGTAACTCTCCCCAGCTAGTGAATGGCAGGGTTGGGATCTGACGTTAGGCCATCTGGCTCCAGAGTCATTACTCTCTGTGCTGTGCTACCTCTTCAAAATGATTGCTAACCTTTCCTCTTCTTTTCAATTTTTTATTTGTATACAATTTGTAAAGGTTATTTTCCATTTACACTTACCACAAAATATTAGCTATATTCCTCATGTTGTACAGTACATCCTTGAGCCTATCTTACCCCCAAGAGTTTGTACACTCGGATCCCTCTTTTATGTTACCACCTGTTTTCTCTTAGGGAATTAATTTTTAAATCCTGAGTAGCACTCTCTCCTGACCCACCAGTCTGCACCAGAGAAAGATGCCAGCATTAGGAGGCTTACTCTCAAATAAAGGACGGCTGCATCCTGTTCAGCATAAATGTGCTTTTAAAGCCAGCCCACACATGTTTATTCAGTGGCTCTCACACACCCATCACTGCAGAAAGAGAAAACAAACTGCTTTTCTTTCAGCATCTATCAAACTGCCATTATACAGGACACTTCCTGGCCAGCAGCCCCCATGTACAAATTATAGGTACTTTCACTGACCACTCAGCCCCTCGGGTACATATGACACAAGAGGCACACAAATAAACCAGCTTCCTCACTCCTGGCCAATTAAACCTGACATTACGTAACTACCATATAAAAGATAAAGATCACAGAGGCAAACCCTCTAAATAGGATTTTCCTTGTTTAGCAGCCTCTGAGGAAGAACTGTTCTAATACGGTGTTTCTATTCCTGACAGGAATAACCCTTAATTATTATGTGCCTTAAGCGTCTAGACATTTTAAAATAGAATCTGACTTAATGTTAAGAAAATCAGGGACCTCCTTGGTGGCGCAGTGGTTAAGAATCCACCTGCCAATGCAGGGAACACAGGTTTGAGCCCTGGTCCAGGAGGATCCCATATGCCACAGAGCAACTAAGCCCATGCACCACAACTACTGAGCCTGCGCTCTAAAGCCCGCGAGCCACAACTGTTGAGCCCATGTGCCACAACTACGGGGGCCCGCGCGCCTAGAGCCTGTGCTCTGCAACGGGGGAAGCAACCACGATGAGAAGCCTGTGCACCGCAACGAAGAGTAGCCCCCGTTCACCGCCACTGGAGAAGGCCCGCGCACAGCAACGAAGACCCAACACAGCCAACGATAAATTAATTAATTAATTTTTAAAAAAAGAAAATCAGAAAACTACGTCAGTGACAACAGAGAAGACTTCAGTGCAGTGAGAGAGAGCGCGCACTCGCTCTGGCACGGGGGATGGGGAAGGTAGGAGGAGGAAGCACAGATCCTGCTGAGTTGGTTTTGAAGTTCTGGAAATCTGGGAGAAAAGACAGCATTGAAGG
Organism: Delphinapterus leucas; assembly: GCF_059928025.1. Classification (NCBI taxonomy): domain Eukaryota; kingdom Metazoa; phylum Chordata; class Mammalia; order Artiodactyla; family Monodontidae; genus Delphinapterus; species Delphinapterus leucas. Next base: position 14,081,799 of record NC_143130.1, on the reverse strand, counting down.
AAGTCACTAAAGAAAATTAAATTCTTCCGGAAGAGAATGTAAAGACTTTTCATTTCTCAGGGATTAATGCATTAATCCCTGATTACATTTGTTTCAGGAAATAAATAAATCATACTTATTTCTGGGAAAAAAATATATGGATAGGCAAGTGAATGGCTACATGGCCTGATGTCTAAAACACAGGAGTTTGTCCTGAGACTTTTGAAAAACACAGTTGTAACAAAGTGGTTTTACCTGCTCCCTCCGTAGACAACATTACTCTTGTCATCTTTTGTTTGGCTGCATGTCAGTGACCCATAATCTAGCTATAAATATCAATATTTCACTTATCAGAGGAAGTGGTAGCTATCGTTCATGCGTATTGTCAGCCCAAGCATGGCCAGCTCCACTGGGATCACCAGTGGAGGAACAGAAAGAAAGTCTGTCCCTTCCTGTTGAGTCTGCTCTCTCAGTGAGGGATGCCTGAGGCTGAGCTGTACAGCTCGGCCAGCCAAAGGTGCTCGCTGCACCCCCAAGAGAGCTGCTGGGCAGTGGGCTCTATGGGGGGACACTCACCAAGCACACGGTAGGTGCCAAGGTGTACAAAGGTGATTGGGACCGTTCCTGCCCTCAAGAACGGAATCTGCTGATAGGGGAGACTTGCTTATTTAAACAAAAAACAATCTAGAGAGTTATATCAAGGATCCTTCCATAAATAGGTCCTCCCACCCACCTCCTGTGTGCAGGCTGTCAACCATTTATATGTCTCACCCAACTTCTACTGATTGACAACATAGACATCGTGGGTTTAGGTGGTCATTCTTGTCATAATGGGATAGGAAGGTTCATGATACGAAAGGGAGGCGCTGTCTCGACGATGCAAACAAGACATCTGAAGAGGACGGTGAGAAGCTAGCCTGTTGTATAATCATGAATTTGACTAGCTTTAGTCCCTGGTTCCTGCAACGTACTCTAAATAGTTGGAATTTCCCTAGTAACTGGAAATATCTTTGATATTCATGAGCCCCAGGGTCCATACCTGAGTTGTGCTAACAAGATGCTCAGGGTGGGGCTGGCCACTCCAGAAATCATGGGATTAGAGGGTTGGAGCTTTGAGTCCGGTGAGATAAGTGGACCTCCTCTAGGGAGGGGAGAGGGGATGGAGTCTGAATAATCTCAGAGTCATCACACCTGCACAATGAAACCCCACTAAAGACTCTGGACACCAAAGCTCCAGATTTGGTGGAAATTCCTGGCTTGTGACTGCATGGACGTGTTGGGAGGGAGAGAGACAGACCCCTCCTGATTCCACAGGGTGAGGGCAGGGAAGCTCCATGTCCAGGACCCTCCCAGACCTGGTCCTACGTGTCTCCTCACTTGACTGGTCCTGCCTTATGTCCTGTATGATAAAACAATAATATTATGTATAGGACTTTCCTGAGTTCTGTGAGCCGTTCTAGGAAACTGTCAAATCTGAAGGGGTTGTGGGACCCCCTCCCCAAATCTGTAGCTAGTTGGTCAGAAGTGTGGTTGTCCTGGGGACACCTGAACTTGCAGTTGGATCTGAAGCAAGGGCTGTCTTGCTGGGGGCTGCACCCTTCACTCATGGAGTGGTTACTGTCAGAACTGCACTGTAGCACTGCAACCCCCATTCTCAATTCCTGAAACACAAGCCAGAAATAATCCCTTTAGAAGCAAAGCTCAGCTGACTTGACTTCCCCACCCTCAACCCAGCTCCAACCTCAGGCTAAGAACTTCCATGGTCCAATCTCAGCAGGAAACCACCTTGAATGGGAAGACAAACACAGTTCTAGTACAAGGCAGGCTTTTTGATTAAGTGATATAACTGAAATATAAAAACTACAATGGGCGCACAGAGAAAGAGTCCAGTAATTGACTGAGAGATTCAGAACGTCTTCACAAAGGTTGTCATGGCTCTGTGCCTTAAAGATGAAAGCAATTTTAAAACAAAGGAGGATAGGATGGCTTAAGAACAGTGTAAGGAAAGAGTGAAGTCACTGTGTCAAGTTTAATAACAATGAATATCCTATCTAACTTTTATTACCTCCTTACTGTGGCTAAAGTTATTATTTTGACATTCCAATGAATCCTTAATCCTATGAGGCAGAGTCTATTATGATACCCATTTTACAGGTGAGGCTACTGAGACTTCTGTTAGGAAACCTGATGAAGGCATCAGAGCTGGCAGTCCAGTGTGGCTGGAGAGGAGGGTGAAAGGAAGTGGATAAAGTATGAAAAGCCCTGAGTATCTATCAGAAACCCAATTTTTTTCTTCTGTAGGCAGTGGGGAGCCATCAGAGGTGTGTGCATAACGGAATAATATGACCAGAACTGTGGTTTCAAAAGATAAACTGCAGTGGCAGGAAAAGCATTCACAAAGACAAAGACTAGAAGAGGGAGACCAGGTAGGGGATGATGGTCAGATCACTGGGCAAACAGGATGAGAGCCGGAAGCAGGGTGAGGACAGAGGGAATGAACACGTGGGGATGGGGAAGGAGGACAAAGACGTCTAGAAGATGACAGAGATACACAGGGCTCTGGGTGGATGGTCGGAAGAGCAGCCAGGAGGAGATGGGGCAGGCATCCAAACAGACCATCAAAAATACATCTGGGGACCACACTGGTGGTCCAGTGATAAAGAATCCACCTTCCAATGCAGGGGACACGGGTTCGATCCCTGGTCGGGGAACTAAGATCCCACATGCTGCTGGGCAACTAAGCCCGAGTGCCACAACTACCGAGCTCACCCACCTCAACTAGAGCCCGCATGCCGCAAACTACAGAGCCCACGCGCCCTGGAGCCCGTGTGCCACACCTAGAGAGAGAAAACCTGCACGCCACAACTAGAGAGAATTCTGCACGCTGCAATGACGAGCCCACAATGCAATGAAAGATCCCACATGCTGCAACTAAGACCCGATGCAGCCAAAAAAATAAAGAAAATAAATGAATACACATACATCTGTTTATATGTCTTTCTGTACTGATGTGTGCGTTTACTGCACCGTTCCTTTTTTTTTAACACCTTTATTAGAGTATAATTGCTTTACAATGGTGTGTTAGTTTCTGCTTTACAACAAAGTGAATCAGCTCAACATACACATATATCCCCATATCTCCTCCCTCTTGCATCTCCTTCCCACCCTCCCTATCCCACCCCTCTAGGTGGTCACAAAGCACTGAGGTGAGCTCCCTGTGCTATGCAGCTGCTTCCCACTAGCTATCTATTTTACATTTGGTAGTGTATATAAGTCCCTGCCACTCTCACTTTGTCCCAGCTTACCCTTCCCCCTCCCCATATCCTCAAGTCCATTCTCTACATCTGCGTCTTTATTCCTGTCCTGCCCCAGGTTCTTCAGAACCTTTCCTTTTTTTTAGATTCCATATATATGTGTTAGCATATAGTATTTATTTTTCTCTTTCTGACTTACTTCACTCTATATGACAGTCTCTAGGTCCATCCACCTCACTACAAATAACTCAGTTTCATTTCTTTTTATTGGCTGAGTAATATTCCACTGTATATATGTGCCGCACTATTCTTGATGCTCCCGTGCGCCGCCTGAATTTGGTGGAGTTCACACTCTTGATGCAACAACAGATAATGAAGTCAGATTTCAAGACGGAATTCAATGTTGGCGGGCAACCATTTAACTCCACATCTCACATCTCTGGCCCTAGGCTGCACACAGCCATTCCACGCCTGCGTGCTCTCTGTGTGGTTGACCGGCGCCTGCTCTGGATTGATAACGAGCATCAGAGGAGCCCATCAAGGATTTTTGTCTAAGTGACTTTTTAGACTGCCGAGCTGAAGCAGAAGTATACCAGGCCACCACCGGTCTACAAATAGGTCTGAGGCTATTCAAAAGTACACACATCGAACTAAGTTTTCTTCTAGTTCCTCCTAGGATTTGACGGGAATGAGTCGACAGAGTGTAGAAAAGTAAACAGAAGCTGAACACAACGTGACTCCCTCAAGGACTCCACTGAGAAAAACACACAGCTGACCACAGATAAAATTAATGCTGGGCTTCCAGTGCTGGAATAAACAATCCTTGCCATTCAAACCTGGTCCTTCCCACAATTTCCTGTTTTCTGGTTATGTCCGTGCCCTACGTCTAGGTTTGACGAGAGAGGCTGTGGAACCGTTTGATTCATTAGCAGAACTTTAGAATCAATAATCATCCTTCTACCAAGTCCTCAAAATGTTCTGGGCACTTAGCTCATAAATATTATTCTAGCTCCCACTTCCCACACTGCAAAAAGCTAGCTCTTCCTAACAATGCTGACTAGAGGAGAACGAAACAGAAAGGAAAAGAAAAGAAATTCGACTTCCTGTTCCTCTGGAGACGGAGCTTTGAGGGGGCCCTGAAGCTCTGGAGGACAAGGGTGTCGTGTGTGGGTATGTCTGCTTCTCTCTCACTCCTGACATTCCCAGGAACCACTCATCCTTTAAAGCACGCATCTGAAAACGTTTAAAGAAGACATACCAAAATGCACTCTTACACACGCCCCTGACACATAATCAATACCCTTTTAATCACACACATCTGTATCTTGCATCAACCTTGCATCTCACCATAATTTAGGAGATATTGCTGTGCTTCATCTCCAAATGTTTTCTAATCTGACATCACTCTGTAACAGACAGATCATCATAAAGAGACGGAAACATTTTCAAATGTGGCAGAACTCAGGACATGATTTGTAAATACGGTCTTCTACAATTTCAAAGGGTACTAAAACTCATTCGATGTCATCAATGGTTCAATTAGGTAGCTGAGAATCAGATCATTTTGCATATACACTGGAACCTTTTTATTTGGTTCAAATAAAGTGTCTCCTTCCCTCACTTTCAATCATCCAGTTCCAAAAAAACAAAAAACAACTGTCATCCTCCCACATCAGATCTGTGTGCAAAAGGTCTAATTTTTTCTAGGCAGTACGTAAACCAAGAAGTCAGATAAGGCAGATTATAACTGACGCAAACTAGAAACCCTACGTATCACAGTATCATCCCATAGAAACGGTTGCCTGTAACATTTTCTCCTCTCTTTAAGGGGGAGATATGAGACAACAGCTTTCAATTTATTATAAATAAGGGAGGGGACTAACATTTGGGTACTAATAGGTGTCATTTGATGTGCTGAGGCTTATTAATATTTCCCCCTTTTCATTTCTATAAAGTTCCTCTTAGATAGAAATTATCCCATTTTACAGATTATAATTAAACTCAAAAGAAACTAAATGAGCATCCATAAAGAATCTTTTAGAAAGGTATCATATCTTGAAACCAAGCCTGTAAGCAGTGAAAGGAAATTCCACCACATTCACTTTGTTTGTATTTATTTATTGGCTGTGTTGGGTCTTTGTTGCTGCACACAGGCTTTCTCTAGTTGCGGCGAGCGGGGACTACTCTTCGTTGTGGTGCACAGGCTCCTCATTGTGGTGGCTTCTCTTGTTGTGGAGCACGGGTTCTAGGCGTGCGGGCTTCAGTAGCTGTGGCACACGGGCTCAGTGGCTGTGGCACACAGGCTCAGTAGTTGTGGTTTGCGGGCCCTAGAGTGCAGGTTCAGTAGTTGTGGCGCACGGGCTTTGTTGCTCCACAGCATGTGGGATCTTCCCGGACCAGGGCTCGAACCCGTGTCTCCTGCATTGGCAAGCGGATTCTTAAACACTGCACCACCAGGGAAGCCCACCACATTCACTCTGGATTGGCAAAGGCGAGCCTACTCCTTTGGTGGGAAGACTTTACCCCTTGGTATTCAGACCTGGTGAAGCTCGGCCCCCAGACCACCATTCAGGCTCCGCAAGGCCTATTCTCAAGCCAGCTCCTCTAGATGCCCAGTCTCAGAAGGAACTCAGCTGGACCACATCCTGAACTGGGGGGCAGGGGGCGGAGGCAGGGACCACACTCTGAGCTGCAGCATAACCATCACATTCCCTGACGCAGCTAATCTCTATTGAGCGCTGACTGCCAGGCTCTGCGGAGACGGGGTGAGCAAGACAGATGCCCTCAGAGCCACCCTACACTGGAAGAGGGTGCAGACAGGTAGGCTCGTGGTTCCTTCATAGGATGGTGAGGGCTCTGAGGGCTGAGCTGAGTCCTGAGGGACGGCTGGCGTGGGGTAGAGTGTGGCTGGCACAAACAGAGAGAGTGAAAGCAGTGGCTGTCTGAATTCATGGACTCTCAGCATAGCATTGTACACGCCGGCGGCTTCCAATGCTCTGTGATGTGTGGGGCGTTAAGAATACGGAACTGGGGCTTCCCTGGTGGCGCAGTGGTTGAGAGTCCGCCTGCCGACGCAGGGGACACGGGTTCGTGCCCCGGTCTGGGAGGATCCCCCATGCCGCAGAGCGGCTGGGCCTGTGAGCCATGGCCGCTGAGCCTGCGCGTCCGGAGCCTGTGCTCTGCCACGGGAGAGGCCACAACATTGACAGGCCCGCGTATCGCAAAAAAAAAAAAAAAAAAAAAAGAATACGGAACTAAGCTAGTGTTTCTCAAACTTTTTTTGACCATATCTTCCAGCAAAAATATGTTTTACATCATGATGCAGTACACACGTTACACATATAACTAGGAAAAGAACATTTGCCAAAACAATACTCTTCCCACTACTCAAACCCATTCTGATATTGTCTCTCTTCTTTCTGTCTCTCGTTTTCTTTAAGTTCTAGATAAAACCCTCGAATGGGTGGCAACCCATAGTGTGAAAAATACTGGTATAAACCTTTTAATAGGCATGACTGTCATTTCTTTGATATACAGTTGACCCTTGAACAACATGGGTTTGAACTGTGATGCACGGATTTTTTTCAATAAATACACTACAGTACAACCCGATGCCTGGTTGCTTGAATCCGAGGATGCGGAACCACAGATGCGGAGAGGGCCGACCGTGGACTTGAGCAGCCTCGGATTTTGGTATCCGAGGGACGGTCCTGAAACCAATCCTTCATGGATACTGAGGAACTTCTTCTTCTGCCTTCTACCCTCCTTTTCTTCCTTCACTCCTCAAAAAAGTACCGCCAAAGAAAAAAGAACACTACAGTTTCCTGAAGGTCTGTTATGTGCCAGAAACTGGGCTGGAACCTTGACATGCCCTGTCTCATTCATCCTCACACGGCCCTGCGGATTAAGCATTACTATTCCCATTTTACAGATGAAAAAGCCGAAGCTCAGTGATCAGGAGACTCGTTCAGTAGACCGTGACGGAGCCAGGATTCGAATCCAGTTCTGTCTTGCTTCAAATCTCCAATCACCCTACTGTGTCTTTCATGAAAAGTTCTTAAGTAATTAAAGCTAACGTAATAGCAAGAATTTCCTAAGTCCCCTTGAGATAACTCAAGTCCTTGGAGTGTTATGGAACCAGGTTTGGGAGGCCTCGGCAGAGATAAGGGAAATATGAGGTGGAAAATATCGCGGGTTTAAATTTCATTTCCTTCCATGTCCTCTGAGTACCCCTTAGTAAAGGCACTTGTGGCGAGTCATCAACAGAGAAATGGTAAGTGAGAGCTACTGGGGGGCTGGCCTAGACAATCCCCCTCAAGGCAGGCAGGCTGAACAGAGCTGCCCGTTCTGAGTGGCTCATACCAGGAGCACCTTGCCCGGCATCTTCCAGGCTGTAGATAGTCCATACATATTCACAAAACGGAACGCTAACACAGGCAGAGCGAAAGTAAACACGGAGCATGGCTCCTGCTGGCTTATTTTTAAATTGGTCCAAAATTACGTTAAGCGAAACTATCTGTTGAGAAGGAAGTGTCTTTGGAAGGATAACTAAACGTATTTACAGCACAGACACTTGTGTTCTTTCAGCCCCCTAACTGAAGATACATTTGACACAGATACAAGGGATATTTAACGTGAGCAGGTCAGGACAAATGTTCAGCCCCCCCAAAAAATCTCTGCAAAAGTGACGATTTGGGGAAATTACTGGCAAGGCTCCACGAAGCGACTACATCATAAACTGATCCTTCCCCTGACTTAAAATAACGTGATGTTTGGCGACAGTACGTTAACTGGCCAGTCACTGGCACTGCTATTTCTAAGTGATGATACTGCTCAGAATACTTTAAGAACTGATGTATTTTCTACAAACACATAATAAATGCAACTGTGACACCTACAATAAGTTAAATTATTTATTTGACAAATGGCCTTTAGGGTTTATATTCTTTGTGGGGCTTGCTGGGTAGCAATACATTTATCGTTTAACTTGGCATACCAACTCACATACAAATATATGAGCCGTTTTTTGTCTAATCAGCTAGTGTTATTTTCCCAGCACCTCTTAGCAATAAAAATATTGCCAAGTCCTCTTTTCTTTGCAAGTTCCACGATGGGAAAAAAATCCTGAACGTGCAAACGAATCCACTGCCTGCTGATGAAACGTAAAGGCTTATGAAAACATGGCATGTCCTCAAGTAGATCAGTTTGTTTTTAAATGTTTTAGTAGGGTACACTGATGCATTAGGAACTAAATGTGTATTACGCCTAATCTTACATCTAGCGTGTACTATATACTTTGATCATTCTATCAAAAGATCAAAATTTAAATATTAGGTAAATTATATTTTATACATGTTCTCCTTTGCATGAAGTCAAACAGGAAACTTGTTTCTTCTCTAAACACACAAGAATATAAACAAGCAACATATTTAGACCGAAGAAAATACTCACTACTTCATTCCATTAAAAAAAAATGCCCCTGGGTATCAATTAAAATAAAAAGCTTTTATGTTTTCTTAAAACAATCCTAAATGTCTGCTTGCGTTTTCAAATATTTTCATCGTATTTTAATATTTATTTTAAAGTTTCTTAAGTTAATTACATGTTATTTTTACAAGAAATGCTACTTAAATACTCTTCCTGAAAGCTCTAAGAGGTTATGTAAAACAACAGAAATGACAGCAGAAATTAAAGAACTGGTATTGAATCTCCAATAAGCAGAAGTTGCCATTTTCATAACAACTGAATGTAAAGTATGAACCTTAATTGGATCCTGGATTTTTTTTAAAAAGCTATAAAAGACATCCTTAGGACAATGAGGGAGACGTGAATATGGACCAGATTTTAGAAGTTATTATGAAATTTTTGTTAACTTTCTGAAGTGTGATATTGGCTCTGTGATTCTTTAAGAAAATTATTCTTAGTACGTGCATACGATCCTTTTTAAGAATGAAATATCTTGATGCGTGAAACCAGCTTGATGCCTGAAACTAACAAATGGTCCAAAAATAATAAATATATCTGTACATATACTAGATAAAAACATGAAGCAAATACTGCAAAATGTTAATAAGAGTTACATCTCAGTGGAGGATATACAGACGTTCATTGCATTATTCTTTTAACCATTTTGTATATGAAAATTTTCACAATAAAAAGTTGCAGTGGGGGAAGAATAGTCGTTTTCATTTAAGCACGTATGTGTATCCACTCCTGAGCCAAACTAGGGGCAGATAAAATATTACTTTATATGGACACAGGATGTTTCATTTTCCAGTAGCAGTATACTTCAGAGAATCAATTTTCCACCACTGACCCAGAGAAATTATGGCAGCCCTTCTGGCCAAGATCACAGGGAACAGCTGATTGACACACACCACCTGATTTAGAGCAGAGGCATCAGGATCCCCAAAGGGTAATCCATGCTGACCAGTGAATTTACATGCCAGCCTGTGCCCTTGGAAAACTAAGGGTGGAGAATAGGGGCCTTCCAGCATGGAACCTTTACAGCAGACAGAACCTGCAACTTTGCTAGGCTCGTTTTCTGGGAGACAGCGTTATCAAGCTGTGACATGAACGTAAAGCTAAATTAAACATTTAAACCATCGATCCTACTCATTCACCCACTAAAGATGGATTTCTGTCTTACCTTGTCTCTCTGCTCCATAAAGTGGACTACCAGGTTCAACATTCAGTAAAAAAAAACCTGAGATGCTACTCCCAAAACTCAACTTAAACCTAATAACAAAGCACTAGAATTATATAAGAAATTTTAGAGAGAAAACCTGTAAGCATTCCCTTTAGATATAATGAAAGTATTAAAAAATAAGACTCAGACCTATGAAACAACATAGCAGGATGTTTCTCATCTACAAACAGAGGTTTTTTTGTTTTGGGGTCCAAATCTCAACAGTTCTGGGCACTAGATCACTACGAAGTCAGAGGGCCAACCAGCCGGCCATGACTTGCCGCAGAATCTGATATTCTTTTTTAACTGGAGTGAACTGAAACTCAGCAGTAAGCATTGAACTTTCAAGTGGCCTGATGCAATCAAAGACTCCACTTCAGTTACACTTCTTTTTTCTGTCCTTTTATTTTTATCATCTCTTTTTCTCCCTCATTCAATGCTTTATCTATATGTGTGTGTCTTGTGTGCGTGTGTATATATATACATATATGTTTATGTGTGTGTGTAGATATACATACACATAAACACATTATGCATACATATACACATATACATATATATTTGTTGCTGTCTTCTCCTTTTCTTTTTCCTGTCTTTCCTCTTCCTGTCTTTCCTCTTCCCCTCCCAATTCCTCCAGAACCACCCAAAGGCATTGGTAAAACCCAGTTAAACTTCAGGCTGTGAAGCTATAAAGAATGCTGATGTGGCCCATGAAGCCTGATGGAATCAGGCCACAGGCTAGAAGAGTTACGGGAAGAATGGTTCACTTTCCTTTAACCGAAGAACAATCATCCTGTTTATGGGATGTCAGGGCCCTTTCCCTTCTAGGGACAGCTACCTACCTTTGATCTTTAACCAGCTCACTACACCTCTCTTTAAGAGAAGCAGGCGACCACGACACTGGGATCTCACTTATTGCTTCATGTTATTCTAGTAAGAGGCATGATACAGGAGAGCTGAAAACATCAATGGTTTGGGGCTACCTGTGGACTTCACTTATCCAAATCGTGAATTCTGTTCAGTGCCACCATTTTCTGATTTCTTGAAAAGTTTCTGGTGTATTTGTAAGCACTAAGTTAGGACCGAAGGAAATACAAAGAGATTTTTTTTTTTTTTAGGTTATTCATCAGAGAGGTATGAGCGCATTACGTTCGTTTACCAAAAATTCACCGTCTATGAAAACTCACTCCCATGAGTGAAGCATGAATTAACCATGGGCCCTCCATCTCCAGGAGACCTGAATAAACCTGTTTCCAAAACTCCAGGGAGAATGAATCTCTGGCAATGCTCCAGCCAGAAGGCGAGGGATCCTCTGCCACCTCCAGGCTGGAGAAGCCCCCACAAGGGAACCAGGAAGAAGGCGGCTCAGCAGTCAGTGCCAAGAGCCCACCGCTGAAAATAATCTGGGTGGAGGGAGGCTCAAAGAGTGGAGAAACACATGCCGAGGGCGGCAAGGTAGCCATTTGGAAGCACCGAACAATGTTTACAGTTTGCAGGCTCTAGGAGTGATCTGAGCCCCTTACCGAGGCTTATCCTCTCAATGCCTCAATTTCTTCATCTGACAAATGGGGAAAATAATAGTACTCCTCAAAGTCACAGGGTCTGTAATGATTAAATGAGTCAGTGATGCACACAGTGCTTAGAATAGGGCCTGGCACATGGTAAGCACTGCATAAATGCTACCTAATCACTAGTATTATAGGCTGGAAGCATGCCAATGGAAAAGCTTACTAAAGAAAACTTACCTTCTTTAATCCCCACCAAGAGATCTACTACTAACCAGCTGGAAATACCCAGGTCTCAATTCTTTGATTCCCTTTTTAAGCTCCAGCATCTCTGGAGTGGTCTCAGCTAAGGCCAAAGGAGCGAGACTCCTTTCTCTAAGCAACGAGGTTCGGCCAGAAAATGCAGTATGGCAACATATGATAAAAATGGAAACTGACATATGAATAACATGCCAATCTATCTGACATGCATTTCAGAGCCCAGGTGTTCTCAGTGTGTAAGTTCTGCAGCTTCTAACAAATGTCCCTAAGTCTGCAACACTGTGAACCTCAAGAACCAACCTTCTGGTTGACGACAGACACAAATCACCCTGCACATTAGAAAGACATAAATGCAATGAACTTCAACAAACTACATGGCCCCAAAGTATGTGGCATAAACAGGTAATTGGCCACTGCCACACCTGGGTGACACAGCAAGTCAATTCTTCAGAACAGGCAAATCCACTCACTTCCATATTCTGGGGCTGTGCCACACCTGGCACACTATGTTGACAATACTTACGCATTACAATAGGGCTTCTTTTCATAGCCTTTGTAGTTGTTCATGTTCAGAGCCATCTTGCAGACTTCACAGTGGAAACATCCTTTATGCCAATACTGAAAAAATAAATATTTAAAATTATAGTACAATGCCAGTTCTTTCCAGGATGGGTACAGAAAGGAGACATTTTTTTTTTAGTGCATCACAAGTCCCCGTATCTGAAAATACTACAACAAAATGACTGTAGGTACCAGTGGATGTTTGCTGACTTTCAGTTAAGTAAACAAAGAAGACAGTTATTAAAACGGAGTTTTAAATGACTCTCCACCATAACGTACAGACTCAGATGAAAGAAATGTCACAGCCTCTACCCGTATTACACTTCTATGAGCAGCCAAAGAGGAATTCTGCGCTTGGTTAATGGAGAAATGGAGCCTGTGAAGTGGCCTCAAAAGGAAACCGAATCCAGTTCAAAGTGCCTAAACAACACTGTTTGTAACATCTCGATAAACATGTGCTCACCGGAAGTCAGGCAACCCGAGGTGGCCGGAGGGGCACTATGTTAAGTACCCCCGGCCCCCCCATCCCTGTCCAGCTTCCACTCAATTGCGGGAAAGGCGGACTCTGTCTGGGATGGCTATTGGGATGGCTATAGGGATGACGGCGTGCTCTTATGAGGCATTTGTATGACCACACGCAAATTTCACAGGGACCGCCTCCGGCTGGGTTCAACTGTCAGTCGCTCAGGCTAGCGCCAGGGTCTGTCTCCCAGGCTGCTCAACTCCATCCACGCCCGGGAAGGGCAGGGAAGCAGGGCTGCAGGGGCCGGTCTAGAGCCACTTCCTCTAGAATTCCCCAAGCGGGTGGATTAGCCCCCAGTGGGTCTGGCTCGCCGCGCTCAGGCCGGGCTCTCCGGCGGGGCTTATTCTTAGCAATGCGGCAGCGGCCGCCCCACGACATGTTAATTACTATCTGCCTCTCCACCTCGCCGCCCTCACGCGAGGCGCTGGGGCGGGGGTGAAGTGGCGATCCGGGCGGATCCCTGAGGTGGGCGTGCGGGGCAGTGAGGGGTCGCAGCGGAGGTGGGAGGCGCGCGGTTGGCCGAACTGCCCCTGGGGGCCCAGCCCGGGCCGCGCACCTCCAGGCGCCCTCCGCAGCCGCTCTGCCGCCGCCCGCACCCCGACAAAAGCCTCTCCCGGTTCCAACATCACGATCGCCAAGCGTGCTCTCTGGCTCTCCTGCGGGCGTCTTGCTTCGCGTGCCCTCACCCGGGTCCAAGACACACAGACGCGCACACACACGCACAGACCCACTCTTCTCTTTCCATCCCAGATGCCAAAACTTCTCCGAGCAGGTGCAGCCCGGCGCCTCCTCGCTCACCTTATCCAGGCAGTTGACTTTCTCCGTGGGATACACGACTTTCCCGCAGCGGGCGCACTGGGGGTTCATTGTCGCGGTTCCCGGGGGCGGCGGCTGGGCGGAAGCGACGACGGCTGGGGGCTCCGAGGAGCCGCTGTGACATCCCCCAGCGAGCCCCGCACCGCCTCCGGGCAGGCGGGAGGGCGGCGCGGGCCAGGCGCCGGGGTCTGGCGTCGGCGCGGGGCCCGGGACGAGCGGGCTGCGCGGCGCGTGGGGGAGGCGGCGGGGGCGCGGGTGGGTTCGCGGCGGGGCCTGGCGCCGGGGGACGGCGGCGCTCTCGGGCTCGGCTCCGGCTCGGTCTCCGCGCCGCTCTCTCTGCGTCGCTCGCGCTCCAGGTACCGGTGACTCACACAGGCACTCGCTCCCGCCCCTCGCGCTCACTCGCTCCCCCGCCTCGCCGCCGCGGCGCAGGCCAAACCCACCGGCGCGCCCCGACCGAAGTGACAGGGAACGAGCACGTTGGGCCCCGGGGAGGGCGGGCGAAGCGGGGGAAGGGGGAGGGCAGACACAAGGAAAGCTCCGCAGACCGCGCGGGCTGCGACCCGGAGGCCTGTAAGCGAGCCTCGCGCCGCTGCCGCAGCAGGGGCGGCCAGGTGGGCGGCGGCGGCGGCGGCGGGGGGAGGGAGCGGTGGGGGTGAGAGGACGCGGGGCTGGAAGGGCTCAAACCCGCGCCCTCACTGCCGCCCTTCCTCCTGTCTCCTGCGCCGGCCGGTGCAGCCCCCCTCCCAGGCAGACTGACATTCTCGGTACCCAAAGGTTGCGCGGGGAGCGCGGGGCGGGGGTGCGCCCGCCCTCCTCCTCCCGGACCCGGCTCGCAGGCAGCGGCGCACCAACGCCTGCGCAGCGCCCCGTCCCCGGGCGGAGGCTGGTCCGGGCGCGCGCAGCGACGCGCTGGGGCCTGGGAGCCTGGAGACACGCGGGGAACCCGGAGACTCACGTACCCGCGGCGCCCCCGGCTGTGCCGCGCCGCTCCCACGGGCCTCCTCCCAGAGAAAGCGTTCCCCGTGTGCCTGCGCGAAGTCCTCGGACCCTGGATGGGAAGAGACGTTTCTCACTGGCTCCTCACCACTGCACTTTTTGTACCTGTTCTTGGAGAACGACTGGTCATTTTAGGCCCGAATCAAGCCCTTCCTGATTAACTAAACGGTCATCATTCGTTTTGCTGTGTGTGTGTGTATACACTGTAAATTTTTGCAATTGAACACAACAGGGTCTAGGATAAGTTCTTCACCTCCATGAAGGGAAGCAATTACAAACTCATGGTCCTAACCGGAAGGGCCAGAAAATCAAGCTGAAGGCTGAGGGGAGGATACCAAACGGAGTAGGAATCAGTTTTTGGTTTTAATAAGGTTACTGGACTTGCTTTGTAAAAGCAGCAAAATGGAGCTACGCGGCCTGGGTTCAAAGCCCAACCCTGCCCTTACTGTCATGTGACTTTGTGCACATGACATACTTCGTGCATAGCCTCTCTATGCCTCAATTTTCACATCTTCAAAATGGGGATAACATAGCGCTACAAAACAGCTCCTGCTCTCCTAGTGTGAGGATTATATGAGTCAGCAGTTCTGAAGTGTTTCAACCGGCCTGGCTCTTGGTAAACGCTGCGGAAGTGTCAGCGAGGATTATCATTGGCCGGTTGTAACAAATAAGCAAACACATTCTGTTGCTAGCACACAGATTAAGACTCAGTAATGCCACATAGCACTACTGTAACAAATATTAGTCGTTTTTTTAAAAAATCATAGCTGCAGCCTTTCATGAAAAAAGAAAACTACTGATTTCTGAGCTCCTCAGGCAGGCTGCACTGATGAAGTAACATTCATAATGAGGCTGTGCTGTTTGACTTTTCCAAAGAGATCATTTCTTAAAAGAGATCCATCCACCAATGCAGCAGCCTTTGAACCACTCTTTGCCTGGCTCACAAGCCCACCACAAAAGCAAATAAAACAATAATTTGCTGTCAGAGATGATCAGTTGTTTAAAAACACCCCAAGAGCTAATTAGAAATGCTTAAGACCATGGGTGAAAGTGGAGGATTTTATGCTAAGTGAAACAAGCCAGGCAAATACTGCATGATGTCACTTACACGTGGAATCCTAAAGGGAAAAAGTGGAACATAGAGCAAAAAGTGGTTGCCAGGGGCTGTGCAGTGAAATAGGGAGAGGTTGGTAAATGGGTACAAACATTCAGTTATAAGATGAATAAGGTCTGAGGATCTTATATATAACATGGTGACTATAGTTAACATGGTGTTGTATAACTGAAATTTGCTAAGAGAGAACTTACATGTTCTCATTCAAAAAAAGGGAAAATATGAGCAGTGGTGGATGTGTTAACTCCATAGGGGGGTTCCTTTCACAATATATATGTACATCAAGTCATTACATTGTACACTTTAAATAGCTTACAATTTTATTTGTCAATTATACCTCAGTAAAACTGGGGAAGGGGAAGGACCTACATTGAATATTTAAATAAATAAATAAATGGCTGAGGAAAAAGTATGTGATCACCTGGAAGACAGTCATTTTTTTTAGCACTTAGATCTTCATAAGTGTAGATCATAAAAGATAGTCTAAAACTCCTATTGTCCTTTTTAAATGGTAAGCAAAAAGTTCTAAGGAGGCATGATGGTGATATGTGACATTTATAGCTGGTTTATCAGATATTTTAACTAGGAATTATATAACTTCCTAGCCAACCAGCACCTATCACAATGCCCGACACATAGTACCTACTTATCAAATGTTTTTTTAAAGAAAGTATGAATAAGACAAATGTATTAAAATTGGAATTAACTATGGTGTTTTATTCTCTCAAAAGTAAACAGTGAATACTCAAGTTATAATTTCCTCTCATCTGTGTTTTTCTTGCTAATTTTATTTTCTGCATTAAGCCAGCTTCTAAGTTTCTTAGTGCCACTTTACTGATGTAAGAAGAGTTTTAATACCATCCGTCTTTAAAGGGCTTCTTTATTTCAAAATTCAAAGAACTATAAACAGAGAATTGGCAGAAACCTGTCATCTGGTCCAGCCTTCCTCTTTCAAGCAGATGAATGATTTAATTATCCACTGGGGAGACCTTTTGCCCCTTTCATGTCTTTTTCACGTGATTAGTCAAGAAATCGGTCCTTATGGTTACTATACCCCAATATCTCTAATTAAATCCTTTTCTGCTGGCTTGGACATCCACAGATATAAAGAAAAACTTACCATCATGACCCTTATGAAAACATTTATAATACTTAAAAAATTAAAATTTTTCTTTAGTTAAAATTCCAAAATCTATTTACTTTTACCTCTGAGACCTATTTACATAGAACCTATTGAAGTCCCTATAATTACCCTTATTATTTAAGCTACATAAAAGGAACTTCAAATTAAAATCCTTAAAGAGTAATTAATATTACAAAAGACCAAATAGTGGCTTTGACAAACAGAGGATGCAGAGTGTGGTGGATTGTATTATTGGTTCACAATTTTTTGTTCCTTTCCAGCCTGGCAACAATTCCTGTAAGCAGAGTATATTTCCCCACTGCGGTAACTCTGAGCTTGGTCATGTGACTTCCCTTAGCCAATGGAATTCCAGAGGTCATGACTTAGAGCAGAAGCTTTACAACATTTGCGTGGTTTGCCTCTGTTCTCCCACCTCTTTGAGCCTTGGCACCTGGCTGTAAGAAGAGCATATCCCAGGGAGTGGCTGCTTCTTTGACTTTTGTCCAGGAATTTAAAGACCTGTCTAGACAGTAGAGCCAAAATGAATTCAGTAAGCCCAGTCATGCCCAGCAGAGCCACAGCTCTGGGAGTAAGAAATAATTGTTTCTGTGAGCCACTGAAATTTGGGGGGGGTTGTTCATTACTGCAGCAAAAGCCGACTGATACACCAATAATAGGAACTGAAGAGAAATGCTTTCCACTTCATCACACCAAAAAGAAACTAATGGATTTCCATACAAGATTCAGTATGGGCTATTTTATTTTCTATAATACATGTTAGAAGTGTAGTAAAGCATCTGTCTCATTACTAATTAATAAATGATTCATTCTCTCATTACACAAAGTTTTATTATGTGCCCTGTATTTGTCAGACATTGTATAAAATTGTGTACATTTTTCCAGCTGGCTCAAATTCACCATGGAGGCAACTTTTCCAAGCCAACACTTTGGTAGGTGAAACTAAAAGAAAATGATAAATTTTAGCTCACAATTTCATTTGATAGCTGTATATGAGCCTTAGCCTAATGACACATCTTTCCAAAGATCTCATGCACTTTAGAGAAATTACCTCATTTACCCTTACAGAACCACCACAAGTCAATGAGAAATGTAAAATTAAAACATTAATGGAAATTTAAGATTCAGAAGCTGTTATAGAAACAATTACTAATTTTCATTCATCCATTCAATATAAAAGTATTGGTGGGCAAGATGTTAGGTACAAGGGGATGCAATGGAGAATAAGGCATGATCTCTGCTTATAATAAAATCTAGTGGGACAGATAAGGAAGCAATGAATTACAATACAATGTGATAAATGCTCTATAGTAAAACCCTGCCCCCAGACACTGTGGCAGAACAGAGGAGGAACTTGTAATTCAGCTGGGAAGTCAGAAAATGCTACCTGAAGGAAGTGCACACTACACTTCTTACCAGGAGTAGGAACCGGCTAGTGCCACTCCCCCAAGAATATGAGCACCCCTAAAACGAGGGGTTTAGGGTAATTAGCCTATTTGTTCCTGTTTCAGGGATGGTATTGTTATGCTTTTACACTCATGCTGAAATTTTTATATCACTTTAATATACCCTCCTAACATAGCATAGCAACAAACTTCAAATAATGATGATTTTTTTCTCTTTTTTTCCAGTATTATTGAGAGATAATAATTGACAGACAGTTTAGGGTGTACCACATAATGACTTGACTTACATATATTGTGGAATTATTTCTTGAGAGATGACACATCTCTTCAAGATAAGGCCCACCAAATCTCCAATTTAACAAAAACATTTGTAGATATCAACTCATAATTGTAAGTTTGCCACAAAACATTTTAAGATCTGGAAAGAGGGAAAAGAAAAGCTGGGGGAGCAGCAACATCTTGTTCTGGTCCTCACAGAACTGAGCCTCCCCCAGATGAAGGACAAGACAGACCCTCTGTGGTAGGCAAAACAAAGGCCCTCCGAAGACAACGACCACATCCTAGTACTCAGAACCTGTGAATACATCACCTTACATGGCAAAAGGAACTTTGCAGATGTGATTGAGGTAAGGATCTTAAGATGGAGAGATAATCCTAGATTATCCCAGTGGGCCAATGTAATCACAAGCATCTTTATAAGAGGGAGGCAGGTAGGTCTGAGTCAGAAAAGGAGATGTGACAATGGAAGTAGATGTCAGACAGAGAGAGATTTGAAGATCCTGCTGGCCTGGAAGACAGAGGAAGGGACCACAAGGCAAAGAATGTAGGTAGCCTATAGAAGCTGGAAAAGGCAAGGAAGCAGATTCTCTCCCCCAGAAGGAACACAGCCCTGTCGACGCATTGATTTTAGGACTTCTGACCTTCATAACCGTCAGACAGTAAATTTATGTTGTTTTTAGCCAATAAATTTATGTTGCTTTTAGCCAATAAATTTATGTTGTTACTGCAGCAATAAGAAACTAATATACCCTCTATGTGTGAATTCTGTTCTGTCTTTAGGACCACACTGATTTCCAGGACTGCTAAAAGAAGCAGTTGGAAGTCAAGATGGCTGTGATGCTTCATCATTGTTGTCTCCAATGGAAAGATCCTAAAGCAAAGTAGTTAAGAGCACAACATGCCTTCATTCTCTCTCCCCCATCCTAATTAAAAGACTTATTTTACTGGAAGTCTTCAGATAATTGCCTCACTTCTCCATTTAATTTCTCATATAGATAGAAATATTCTGGGTTTCTCAAAAAGTCAGCATATTTCTCTCCATCTTCCTCTCCTCCTCTTTAGAGTAACTCGATGAGTAACATCCTCATCTTCCCAGCCAGAACCCTAAAAATCAACCCAAATCCCTTCCTCTCTTCCTAAGCAACCCTGTTCAGGTACCCAATCCTGTCAACTTTATCTCCAAAAGAGTTTATCTTTTTAATCTGTTACCATCCTCACTGCCACTGCCTTAGCTTAGCAATTTATCATATCCACCTTGGACGGCTCTATAACAACCTTCTAAGAAGTCTTATCATCATACAAGTCATGGAAGGACTCCATGAACTGTGAGAAAATTAATTTCTATTGTGTAACCCACCCACTTATGGTGTATGGTATGGTATTTTGTTATACCTGTATGGTATTTTGTTATGGCAGCCCGAGATAACTAATATATTACCTCAGCATGACTTATAGTCAATTAAGAACTAGATCAAGTTCTCAGGAGATGGGCAAAATGGGTGAAGGTAGTCAGAAGGTACAAACTTCCAGTTAGAAAATAAATAAGTCATGAGGATGTAATGTACAGCATTTTGACTGTACTTAATAATGCTGTATTGCACATTTAAAAGTTTCTAAGAGAGTAAATCTTAATAGATCTCATCACAATAAAAAGAATTTTGTAACTATGTATGGTGCCAAATGTTAACTAGTCTTATTGTGTTGAACATTTCACAATATATACAAATGTCGAATCATTATGCTATACACCTGAAACTAATAGGTCAATTATAGCTCAATAAAATAAAATTAAAAGGTTGCTTTCTGCCAGTGAAATAATTAATTAATTAATTGCAAATTAGATCAACACAAATGTTCTTCTGGCCCAATAAAAATAGTGATAGAACAAAAAGTGGTTTTTTTAATTCCTTTGTCGACTGAAAAAAATGCACAATGTGAGAGTTGTGAGTTAAGTTTTATTTGGTGCAACAATGAGGACTATAGCCCAGGAA
This sequence comes from Delphinapterus leucas, assembly GCF_059928025.1. Classification (NCBI taxonomy): domain Eukaryota; kingdom Metazoa; phylum Chordata; class Mammalia; order Artiodactyla; family Monodontidae; genus Delphinapterus; species Delphinapterus leucas. Next base: position 14,061,282 of record NC_143130.1, on the reverse strand, counting down.
ACAACCTCTAAGATAGCTCTGAAGAACTGCTCCGAAGAGGTCAGTATCGTATATGAGTTTAGTGATGGGGGTGTGTGCAGTCAAGCACGCATTTTGGCAGAGGCTAGCTGCTAGTCACAAGGAGCAGATGTCTCTGTTAATGATTTTAGTGTTTTTATAGCTATGAGAAGATGCAAGAATTGGGGCTCATAAAATCTTCTGAAAATATCTAACTATCTGAAGGCCTGTTCTGCCAGTTTTTCCCAGAGCACAGAGTGCCGCATTCCTGATCTCCGCCCTGAACTCCTTTCGGGGTGTGTTGAAGGTCAGCAACTGCAGTGGCTAGTGACCTAATCCTTGTAGAGGCAGATGGCAAGTAACAATTTTTATTTGGCAAGGCACCCTCATGGTCTTCAATTCGACCCTGGCTTGGAAGGCATTTCATGACCATTTCAGCCCATGGTGCTGGAATGCTCACTCCTAGGTCAGGCGAGGATTTCATCGATGGGCCACTCAATGTGCTATCACTGGACTAGGCCCTGTTAACAGCAGCCAAAAGTCTCTGGACCACCTGTCTTACTAGTCTGTTATGGTCCAGGAAAAAAAATTCCCTCTTGTTGCTTCTTCCGATATCTAAAGTTACACTATTACAGGCATTGATCTCATATAGAACTAAATATCTGGTCAACTGGCTCAAGTCGCCTGGTCATCATTTTATCAAAGGCTCAGTCACACATTTGGTAATGCAAAAAGCAACAATTTTGTAAAACAGACAAAATACAAACAGTATATCCAGCAGTGTTAGTAAGGTCATGAGTAAGAATTTAAGCCAAGAACTTCCATTAGGTGCAGCTCAGTGTATTCCTAGGTCATCTGACTTAGTCTGTTCTGTACCAGTCCTTATCTTTAAGGGAAATTATATATTGGCCTTGTTCATAAGGCACCCAGCCCAATTTCCTAGTGTTACTAGGCTGGTTATCCTTAGTATGGTTTAATCGTTCCCAACAGAATGAGCTTGAGTGACCCCAAAAGAAAGTTCATATTTATGGCCAGGGTCAGAGCAGGTATTATTAATTGACCAGGTGAGGGGATCCCACCTAGTAATACCAATAGTGGCCTGAACAGAACTATAATTTCTTTCTTCTAGAATAAATTTCCTAAGGGCCGTCCAATAAGAGCCTCGGGGTGAAGAAATCCACCAAGGTAACCCACAAGTACTGGATATAGATAACTGAACACAAACCCAACAACTGGATTAATTTTAAACTCTGCCTAAGATTGTGCCCAAGAAAGAAATATATTTGGTTCACAAGCAAAAGTGTGAGCAATTATCAAAGTAATGGGTATAAAGTCTTGGTCCAGCATCTTGGGTCAGCTGTCTACTTCAGATGTCATCTTCTCATCCTGGTCTGGTAGTTTCTCCTCTATTTGAGCGTTGTCTAATGGTGATTTTGAGGTCATCAGTCCTCTCTATAGCCCAGTCCAGAGCAGGGGCCCTTTGTAAATGGGAATTAATTCAAGAGTCAATTCCTTTAAGTTTCACTGGGTATGAGCTAGTTAAGAGTAACTGATAAGGGTCCCTCCATCTAGGCTGGAGATAGTCCTTTAAATGATGTCTTTTCCAGTATACATAATTACCTGGTTGCAGGTCATGGGGCATCTGATCTTCATCCAAAGAGATTACTGAGATAAGCTTCAGAAACAAACTTACAGTGTCCTTTTTTTGTTTATTAAAGTAGAGTTGATTTAAATGTTGTGTTCATTTCTGCTGTACAGTAGTCATTCACTTATATTCAATACATATACATTTTTTTAATATTCTTTCCCATTACGATTTATCACAGAATATAGTTCCATGTGCTATACAGTAGAACTTTGTTGTTTATCCATTCTATATATAATAGTTTGCATCTGCTATCCCTAAATTCCCACTCCATCCCTCTCCCACTTCCCCTCCCCCTTGGTAACCAGAAGTCTGTTTTCTGTGTCTGTGAGTCTGTTTGTTTCATAAAAGTTCATTTGTGTCAGATTTTAGATTCCACATATAAGTAATATCATATAGTATTTTTCTCCTTCTGACTTACTTCACTTAGTATGATAATCTCTAGTTTCATCCATATTGCTGCAAATTGCATTATTTTGTTCTTTTTTATGGCTGAGTAGTATTCCATTGTATATAAGCACCATATCTTCCATATCCATTCATCTGCTGATGTACATTTAGGTTGTTTCATGTCTTGGCTACTGTGAATTGTGCTGCTATGAACATAGGGGTGGCATGTATCTTTTTGAATTATAATTTTGTCAGGATATATGCCCATGAGTGAGATTGCTGGATCATATGGCAAATCTATTTTTAGTTTTTTGAGGAACCTCCATACTGTTTTCCACAGTGGCTGCACCAACATACATTCCCACCGACAAAGTAGCAGGGTTCCCTTTTCCCCACACCCTCTCCAGCATTTGTTATTTGTAGACTTCTTAATGATGGACATTCTGACTGGGGTGAGGTCATTGTAGTTTTGATTTACATTTCTCTCATAATTAGCTATGTTGAGCATCTTTTCATGTACCTGTTGGCCATGTGTATGTTAGAGTCTCCTTTTAATAATTCAACTGAACTTTACAATAATATAACATAACAGCAAGGAACTACATGTGAAGTGAGAATTCGTAAATACAGACCTCAATTAACAGAACTACAATTTAATATTCACTAAAACATAACCTTTTTCTCTTTACACTTACCCTCATTTCTACCAAATACAGCCAAATTAAGACTAATGTGTTTGCAAAATAAGTCTGGTTTCAATAAACCTGGCCTGATGATTTATATAAGTAAATTGATCATGTAGACTTTTTTTGTAATTTTATTTTATTTACTTACTTTTTATACAGCAGGTTCTTATTAGTTATCTATTTTATACATATTAGTGTATACATGTCAATCCCAATCTCCCAATTCATACCACCACCACCAACAACAACCCCTCCCTCGCTTTTCCCCCTTTGGTGTCCATACATTTGTTCTCTATATCTCTGTCTCTATTTCTGCCTTGCAAACCGGTTCATCTGTACCATTTTTCTAGATTCCACATATATGCGTTAATATACAATATTTGTTTTTCTCTTTCTGACTTACTTCACTCTGTATGACAGTCTTTAGGTCCATCCACATCTCTACAAATGACCCAATTTCGTTCCTTTTTATGGCTGAGTAATATTCCATTGTATACATGTGCCACATCTTCTTTATCCATTCATCTGTCAATGGGCATTTAGGTTGCTTTCATGACCTGGCTATTCAAACAGCGCTGCAGTGAACATTGGGATGCAGGGGTCTTTTTTTTTTTTTTTTGCGGTACACGGGCCTCCCACCGCTGCAGCCTCTCCCGCTGTGGAGCACAGGCTCCAGATGCGCAGGCCCGGCGGCCACGGCTCACAGGCCCAGCCGCTCCGCGGCACGCAGGGCCCTCCCAGAGCTGGGCACGAACCTGCGCCCCCTGCATCAGCAGGCGGACCCTCAACCACTGCACCACCAGGGAAGCCCCGCATGTGTCTTTCTGAATTATGGTTTTCTCAGGGTATATGCCCAGTAGTGGGATTGCTGGATCATATGGTAATTCTATTTTTCGTTTCTTAAGGAACCTCAATACTGTTCTCCATAGTGGCTGTATCAATTTACATCCCCACCAACAGTGCAAGAGGGTTCCCTTTTCTCCACACCCTCTCCAGCATTTGTTATTTGTAGATTTTCTGATGATGCCCATTCTAACTGGGGTGAGGTGATACCTCATTGTAGTTTTGATTTGCATTTCTCTAATAACTAGTGATGTTGAGCAGCTTTTCATGTGCCTCTTGGCCATCTGTATGTCTTCTTGGGAGAAATGTCTATTTAGGTCTTCTGCCCACTTTTTAATTGGGTTGTTTATTTTTTTATTTTTTTATTTTTTTTTAATATTGAGCTGCACGAGCAACTGTTTATATATTTTAGAGATTAACCCTTTGTCCGTTGATTCATTTGCAAATATTTTCTCCTTTTCTGGGGGTTGTCCTTTTGTCTTATTTATAGTTTATTTATTTATAGTTTATTTATAGTTTCCTTTGCTGTGCAAAAGCTTTTAAGTTTCATTAGGTCCCATTTGTTTGTTTTTGTTTTTATTTCCATTTCTCGAGGTGGGTGGGTAATTTATGTCAAAGAGTTTCTTCCTATGTTATCCTGTACAAGTTTCATAGTGTCTGGTCTCACACTTAGGTCTTTAATCCATTTTGAGTTCATTTTTGTGTATGGTGTTAGGAAGTGTTCTAATTTCATACTTTTACATGTAGCTGTCCAGTTTTCCCAGCACCACTAATTGAAGAGACTGTCTTTTCTCCATTGTATATCCTTGCCTCCTTTGTCATAGATTAGTTGACCATAGGTGCGTGGGTTTATCTTTGGGCTTTCTATCCTGTTCCACTGGTCTATACTTCTGTTTTTGTGCCAGTACCATATTGTCTTGATTACTGTAGCTTTGTAGTATAGTCTGAAGTCAGGGAGTCTGATACCTCCAGCTCCGTTTTTTTCCCTCAAGATTGCTTTGGCTATTTGCGGTCTTTTGTGTCTCCACACAAATTTTAAGAGTTTTTGTTCTAGTTCTGTAAAAAATGCCATTGGTAATTTGATAGGGATTGCATTGAATCTGTAGATTGCTTTGGGTAGTATAGTCATTTTCACAATATTGATTCTTCCAATCCAAGAACATGGTATATCTCTCCATCTGTTTGTGTCATCTTTGATTTCTTTCATCAGTGTCTTATAGATTTCTGAGTACACGTCTTTGACCTCCTTAGGTAAGTTTATTCCTAGGTATTTTATTCTTTTTGTTGCAATGGTGAATGGGGTTGTTTCCTTAATTTCTCTTTCTGATTTTTCGTTGTTAGTGTATAGGAGTGCAAGAGATTTCTGTGCATTCATTTTGTATCCTGCAACTTTACCAAATTCACTGATTAGCTCTAGTAGTTTTCTGGTGGCATCTTTAAGATTATCTATATAAAGTATCATGTCATCTGCAAACCGTGACAGTTTTACTTCTTCTTTTCCAGTTTGGATTCTTTTTATTTCTTTTTCTTCTCTGATTGCTGTGGCTAGGACTTCCAAAACTATGTTGAATAATAGTGGTGAGAGTGGACATCCTTGTCTTGTTCCTGATCTTAGAGGAAATGCTTTCAGTTTTTCACCACTGAGAATGATGTTTGCTGTGGGTTTGTTGCATATGGCCTCTATTTTGTTGAGGTAGGTTCCTTCTATGCCCACTTTCTGGAGAGTTTTTATCATAAATGGGTGTTGAATTTTGTCAAAAGCTTTTTCTGCATCTACTGAGATGATCATATGGTTTTTATTCTTCAATTTGTTAATCTGGTGTATCACATTGATTGATTTGCGTATACTGAAGAATCCTTGCATCCCTGGGATAAACCCCACTAGATCATAGTATATGACCCTTTTAATGTGCTGTTGCATTCTGTTTGCTAGTATTTTGTTGAGGATTTTTGCATCTATATTCATTCAGTGATACTGGTCTGTAATTTTCTTTCTTTGTAGTACTTTGTCTGGTTTTGGTATCAGGGTGATGGTGGTCTCATAGAATGAGTTTGAGAGTGTCCCTTCCTCTGCAATTTTTGGAAGAGTTTGAGAAGGCTGGATGTTAGCTGTTCTCTAAATGTTTGATAGAATTCATCTGTGAAGCCATCTGCTCCTGGACTTTTGTTTGTTGTAGATTTTTAGTCACAGTTTCAGTTTCATTACTTATGATTGGTCTGTTCATATTTTCCAGTTCTTCCTGTTCGGTCTTGGAAGGTTATACCTTTCTAAGAATTTGCCTATTTCTTCCAGGTTTTCCATTTTATTGGCACAGAGTTGCTTGTAGTAGTCTCCTGTGATGCTTTGTATTTCTGCAGTGTTTGTTGTAACTTCTCTTTTTTCATTTCTAATTTTATTGATTTGAGTCCCCTCATTTTCTTGATGAGTCTGGCTAACAGTTTATCAATTTCATTTACCTTCTCAAAGAACCAGCTTTTAGTTTTATTCATCTTTGCTACAGTTTTCTTTGTTTCTGTTTCATTTATTTCTGCTCTAAGCTTCATGATTTCTTTCCTTCTACTAACTTCTGATTTTGTTTGCTCTTCTTTCTCTAGTTGCTTTAGATGTAAGGTTTGATCGTTTATTTGAGATTTTTCTTGTTTCTTGAGGTAGGATTGTATTGCTATAAACTTCCCTCTTAGAACTGCTTTTGCTGCATCTCATAGGTTTTGGATTGTTTTGTTTTCATTGTCATTTATCTCTAGGTATTTGTTTATTTCCTCTTTGATTTCTTCAGTGATCTCTTGGTTATTTAGTAATGTATTGTTTAGCCTCCATGTGTTGGTGTTTTTTATGTTGTTTTCCCTGTAATTGATTTCTAATCTCATAGTGTTGTGGTCAGAAAAGGTACTTGATATGATTTCAATTTTCTTAAATTTACTGAGGCTTGATTTGTGACCTAAGATGTGCTCTATCCAGGAGAATGTTCTGTGAGCACTTGAGAAGAAAGTGTAATCTGCTATTTTTGGATGGAATGTACTATAAATCTCAATCAAATCTATCTGGTCTATTGTGTCATCTGACGCTTGTGTTTCCTTATTAATTTTCTATCTGGATGATCTGTCCATCAGTGTAAGTGAGGTGTTAAAGTCTCCCGCTATTATTGTGTTATTGTCAATTTCCTCTTTTATAGCTGTTGACATTTGCCTTATGTATTGAGGCGCTCCTATGTTGGGTGCATATATATTTATAATTGTTATATCTTCTTCTTGGATTGATCCCTTGATCATTATGTAGTGTTCTTCCTTGTCTCTTGTAACATTCTTTGTGTTAAAGTCTATTTTATCTGATATGAGTATTGCTACTCCAGCTTTCTTTTGATTTCCATTTGCATAGAATATCTTTTTCCATACCCTCACCTTCAGTCTGTATGTGTCCCTAGGTCTGAAGTGACTGTGTTGTAGACAGCATATATATGGGTCTTGTTTTTGTATCCATTCAGCGAGCCTGTGTCTTTTGGTTGGAGCATTTAATCCATTCACATTTAAGGTAATTATTGATATGTATGTTCCTGTTACCATTTTTTTAATTGTTTTGAGTTTGTTCTTGTAGGTCCTTTTCTTCTCTTCTGTTTCCCACTTAGAGAAGTTCCTTTAGCATTTGTTGTAGAGCTGGTTTGGTGGTGCTGAATTCTGTTAGCTTTTGCACGTCTGTAAAGCTTTTGATTTCTCCAAATGAGATCCTTGCCTGGTAGAGTAATCTTGGTTGTAGGTTCTTCCCTTTCATCACTTTAAATATACCGTGCCACTCCCTTCTGGCTTGTAGAGTTTCTGCTAGAAATCAGCTGTTAACCTTATGGAAATTCCTTTGTATGTTATTTGTCATTTTCTCCTTGTTGCTTTAATAATTTTTCTTTGTCTTTAATTTTTGTCAGTTTTGTTACTGTGTGTCTGGCATGTTTCTCCTTGTTTCTCCTTGGTGGGTTTATCCTTCCTGGGACTCTCTGCGTTTCCTGGACTTGGGTGGCTATTTCCTTTCCCATGTTATGGAAGTTTTTGACTATAATTTCTTCAAATATTTTCTCGGGTCCTTTCTCTCTCTCTTCTCCTTCTGGGACCCCTATAATGAGAATGTTGGTGAATTTAAATGTTGTCCCAGAGGTCTCTTAGGCTGTCTTCATTTCTTTTCATTCTTTTTTCTGTATTCTGTTCTGTGGCAGTGAATTCCACCATTTTGTCTTCCAGGTCACTTATCAATTCTTTTGCCACAGTTATTCTGCTATTGATTCTTTCTAGTGTATTCTTCATTTCAGTTACTGTATTGTTCATCTGTTTGTTTGTTCTTTAATTCTTCTAGGTGTTTGTTCTTTAATTCTTCTAGGTCTTTGTTAAACATTTCTTGCATCTTCTCGATCTTTGCCTCTATTCTTTTTCCAAGGTCCTGGATCATCTTCACTATCATTATTCTGAATTCTTTTTCTGGAAGGCTGACTATCTCCACTTCAGTTAATTGTTTTCCTGGGGTTTTAACTTGTTTCTTCATCTGGTACATAGTCCTCTGCCTTTTCATTTTGTTTGTCTTTCTGTGAATGTGGTTTTTATTCCACAGGCTGCAGGATTGTAGTTCTTGTTTCTGCTGTCTGCTCTCTCCATATAGGCTTTTTTAAAATTGGCTTTGCTGGAACTTTTTATAAGGAATCTCAGACTGAACTTTTAAGAGGGCCAGGAAAGCCATACCAAGAGCTTGTCACAGATTTAGGTGAATTCCTCCCCTTTCCAAGTCCCCCAAATTACTTGAGATTCCTGCACCTGTTAGGAGGTGGCCCTCCTAATTTATCTGATAAAGGTGTTGTGAACTTAAGAGTTTCCAATCTCTGGGGAAATCAGGTAGAGAGAAAAGATAAATGTTTCAACTCCTTTTACAAAGGTATAATTTACCAAATTGCTGTAAGTCACAATTACCTTGAGGGGAAGGGTTTCCTTATATCTGGAAAACACAGATTAAAAGCCAGTAATATTTCAGACAGAAACCATAAAAGTTATAACCATATTCACCAGTTCACTCAGTCCTATGTAACTAATCCTTTTTGTTTACAGTTTTATGAAGCCATCAGGTTTCCCATTAGAATTCTTCAATTCTGGGTAATTTCTTACCCAGTTCAGCAGTATGATCTGAAAGGTATCAGAAACCTGAACGTGTCAGAAAGTCCTTTCCATAAATCTTCTTGAATAGGAAGAACTTTTGCAAAGGCATCAGAGTAAAACCATAACTGTCTATGAATGACAAAAGACTTAAGGAGGCACGGTTAAAAATCTGATTACAATGCAATTGACAGACCAACATGGTCACTGCTGTGACAGACAACATTTCAAAATAATAACTAGAATTATGACTGATAACATTTCACCAGGATGTATCAGATTTTTTGGAATTCCATATAATTTCTAGACTATCTATATTAATAACATTTACCATACAATATAACCTAAGATTTATTACTCATTTGACAACACTTCCAATGTATTTAATGTACCAAATGAACACAATTAATTTAACATCTCTCTTTGGGATGTTTTGGGGGCCTTTTGAAGCATCCCAATGTTAGCTAGAGGTCAAAGGGACTTGATTAGAATTTGATTTGGGGCTTCCCTGGTGGTGCAGTGGTTGAGAATCCGCCTGTCAATGCAGGGGACATGGGTTCGATCACTGGCCCAGGAAGATCCCACATGCCACGGAGCAACGAAGCCCATGTGCCACAACCAGTGAGCCTGTGCTCTAGAGCCCATGAACCACAACTACTGAGCCCACGTGCCACAACTACTGAAGCCCGTGCGCCTAGAGCCTGTGCTCCACAATGAGAGAAGCCACAGCAACGAGAAGCCCGCACACTGCAATGAAGAGTAGCCCCCGCTCACCGCAACTAGAGGAAGCCTGCGCACAGCAACCAAGACCGAACACAGCCAAAAATAAATAAATTTTTAAAAATTTAAAATAAAAAAAAAAAAGAATTTGATTTGGGAAGTTTGTCAAAATATCAAAAAGGTTTAAAACACTTGGTCAAATAGGATCATAGGTCACTATGAAACAATACTTATTCCCTTAACCAAGGTGACAATAAAAGATTTCAAAGGCAAATATGGCAAGTTATAACAGATTACAATTTAAGGTAAAAGAAACTTTACAATCTGTTATCAAATGCAGATTCACAGCCTAAGAAAACTTCGTCCTCTTAACAGACAGAAAAACCAAATTCAGGTTTTGCACCAGCTTACTATAAAAATTCATTTACTCCATTAAATTTATTCTAAACTTAGCCAATCCTGATCATGCACAAAACTCTTTTCTAAGGGTTCCCTTTCCATAAACCTTCCATCACTTTCTGTATGCATGTTAATGTGTTCCTTATTTTTTTCCATCCAGAAACAACCAGGTCTAGGACAAAACTCTTTCTTTTCCCTTAACAAAATGCAATTAATTCCATTCCTCATACCTTCTTTAATTAAAAGCACACATCCTACTTTGCTACTGTATACCAAAATGTTTCCTTTATTATTTCTAGTAGCTTTAATTATGTATTTAAATTAGAATCTTCAACTCCTAAAAACCTTACTTTCTAGTGAAAACTAAGAAGTAAGCAATTACGAACTATGTCTTACATTAGCATTTTGTAGACTGGCAAACATAAATACCAATAATAATTTCTATAAACATGTGCTTTCTAATAGAAAATATCTCAGTGTGGCACCGAACATATTTATTAATATAATAATCCTAAATATCATTAGTTTCTCTGTAAAAGGAAGCGAATGTTCAGTAATTAATCTTTTAATATCTTATTTTATTTGAGAATGATCTAGCTATTCAATAAATTTCCATTTAACTTAATTTAGCAGAACTCTAAAATTTCAAGTTACCAAATATCTGGAGGGATTTTTTTTTGGCCATGACTCATGGCGTGCAGGATCCTAGTTCCCCAACCAGGGGTTGAACCCACGCCCCCTGCAGTGGAAGCATGAAGTCTTAACCACTGGACAACCAGGGAAGTCTGTGGAGGGAATATTTTTAAGTAGACATTCCTAAAATATAACTATTCCTAAAGAGTTCTTATCTCATTTACATTTAATTTACTTATAAAAAATTTCATTGTATCAAGTTATTTTTCTTGCTGACAAATTTGCAAGACATATAATAAGATCCCATTTGACTTCTATTAAACCTAGGTAAAATAAAGGTAGCATACTTAATGTTGATGATTTTAAAGACATGCCTATTAAATCAACAAACTTTAACTTTAATATCTGGTATTAATTTAATACTGAATATTTCCCTGTTCACGTGAACCTGAAATTCATTCTGGTCAGTTTCCTTTTATATTTCTGAGAATTTATATCAGCGCTTAATTTTCCTTAAGCCAATTAAGTAGAACTCAATTACAAATTAATTTTGATAATACCATCCAAAGGTAAAGACATATACATAATGCACACATATAGACAGATAGAACCAGAGATGTCATGGCTACATTTTCTAAACTTAGTCAAGGGTCAAGTAGTACAATATAAAACTCACTAGTTTATAACAGTTGGAATAAGTTAAATTTTAAAAGGCCTTTTCCCCCTTTTTCCCCCTCAGTCTCAGGAATTAGAGATGATCTAGATAAGATAAGTGGTCCTGAGAACCCTGGTCTCAAGGCGCAGGGAAAGAGAAGCAAGTTCTTCTAGAAGGATTTGTTCCCTCAAGGTCAGAATTCTGGAGAAAAAAAATTATTTTCAAGCCCGTTTTCTCTAACAACTGCAAATGCAATAAAATAGCCCATTTTGTCCATTTTCAGGGCAAAATTTTCCTTTAATTCCCAATTAAGTGAGTACTTGTAAGTATAAGTTTTATACATACATAAACCTGGCTGGGGTGTTAGTCAGAGGCTAGCTTTCTGACACCCCTCGCTTCCCTGTTTGAGATCTCTATTTCCCTTTTTAAAGCTGAATTTAAAGATGAAATTGTGTGGTGGGCCAGCGTGCTGCTTGTGAGCTTAACTCCTCTAAGCATCACTCTAGAGTCATTTCAGCCCTCTTTTGGGGCTCAGTTCTTCCTTCGGTGGTCTAAGACCACAGTGGGTGCTCAGATCACTGAATGGCCAGCTCTTATGCGTGACCTCTGGTTGAGCAAGTCTTTCAATTAATGAGCGGGTTTCCCTATGGGACCACTGCACAGAATGAGGACTCTGCCTTCACTGTTCCCATAAATTTCTCAGTTGCCTAAGAAAGCTGTAATTGGTAATTGACCAGGAAGAGTCTTGTCCCTCTTCTTCAGAGCAAAGGTTTCACGTAATACCTTCACTTTTATTCCAACGAATCTTGTTAAGGCAGCCAAACTGAGGAAAGGCATCAGAGCAGCCTCTTACCTAACCACTCAGCCCAGACCACTCAGTGTCTTTCAACTCAGCAAACCCCAGTGTCTTTCAAGCAGCCCCCGCCCCCAGAATCTTTCAACTGTGTGGGTATTTCCCCACTGTCTCAACCAGCACCCCCGTCAGGCATCTTTCAATTGGACGGACATTTGCTGGGTATCTTTCAAACCGCCCCCCACCCCCGTATCCTTCAACTGAGGGACCAGGTATTTATTATATACCACCAAATAAAACTCAGGATCAACAACCAATAAAGGAGATCTGAGAAACAGGAGAGACTCACCCAAATTCCTCTGGATTCTCTGCCGAGGTGGATGGGCCCAAGGGCTTCTGCTGGTGCCAAGGCTCTGGTTCTTCACAGAGTTCAGGCAAAGCAGAGAAGTCTGCTCTGGGTCCCTTTGTTGGTGTCAAAACCATCAACGGAAAAAAAATGGACAACGTGAGAGTTGTGAGTTAAGTTTTATTCAAGGCAAAATGAGGACTGTAGCCTGGGATACAGCCTCTCAGATAGCTCTGAGGAACTGCTCCGAAGAGGTAGGGGGAAAAGTCAGTATTATATATGACTTTAGTGATGGGGGTGTGTGCAGTCAAGCATGCATTTTGGCAGAGGCTAGCTGCTAGTCACAAGGAGCAAATGCCTCCATTAATGATTTTAGCACGTTTCTAGATAGGAGAAGATGCAAGAATGTGGGCTCATAAAATCTTCTCTTGAAAATATCTGTCTGAAGACCTGTTCTGGCAGTTATTCCCAGAGCACAGAGTGCCTCATTCCTGATCTCTGCCCTGAACTCCTTTCAGGGTGTGTTGAAAGTCAGCAAATGCAGTGGCTACTGACCTAATCCTTGTAGAGGTTGATGGCAAGAGACAATTTTTATTTGACACCTTATAGTAAGTTCTTATACTTTTTACACCAAGGCTCTGACTCACTAATTAGCACCAATTGTGAACTTCAAAGGAAAGCAGAATTCTAACCTGCTTGGCAAGAACTGCAAGTATGTTCAATGACAAAATTAAAAGATCCTCCTCCTCTTAATATACACAAAAGCAAATAAAATTTAACAATCTTAAAGTTATATCAAATTATTTGGTTTAGGGCAATTGATGAAGGGTCATTTTAAGTATTAAAAAAGACTAGGGTTAGAGTAGGTTGGTTAAAATTCTGTGTGGACTTAACAGAAAAGTGCGAGTGGGAAGGGGCTGGAAAGTATCTAAAGCTCAAAGCTATTTTAGTGGGGAAAGAAGACATTAACTCTAAAAATTATGAAAAATGAAGGTGGTGCTTCCTTTAGATTCTGGTTACATGAAAAAGAGAGCTACTCAAATAGTCTCAATGAGAGGAAACTCATAATGATGTTCTGTAAGCTATCCAGTCTGTGGTATTTCAGTTATAGCAGCCGGATCAGACTAAGACACCTGTCGTTGGGATAAATCAGCTGATCTCCACAGGTCTGCTTCTCCCTGTCATTACCAACTTGCTTATTGTCACTCTTATCTTGTCCATCTTACGTGCTTCTCCATAGATAGGTTTCCCTGCTCACAAATCCTTTTTACTCATACTGTTTTCCTTATAAATTTGGCTGGCCACAGCCACACATGGCCTCGATTGCTTCTCTTAGCATCTTTTCATCTTCATGTCCTACAAATAACAGCCTTATTCTTTCCTAATTCCAGATCAGAAAAACATGCTGATGGGCCCAGCTCATGGTTTCATATCTCTGGCTCATTGGTCTCCCTGTTGGCTGTCCCAGAGTCAGGTCCAAGCAGCTCTGGAGGAAGTGGGGAGGGGGCTTAGACAAGATCACGTGGGGCATGGGGACCTGGTAGTAGGCATTTGGTGGCCTGACCCATCAAGAATACTAAGGGAAGCTCAAGAACAAAAATGAGAGAATGGCTAGGCTCATTTTTTAAATCTGGACATCATTACAGACCAAAATCTATCCACGGATAAGATGTGGCTACAGGGGTTTTTCTCCCTTTTAAATTAAATTTAAAATAAATTAGCAGAAGCATATATATTTTTTTTTCTTGTCTTTAAGACATACTATTCCCGTTTCTAAGGGGCAAAAGTAAATAAGAACAAAGAAGTGATAATGGCGTCAAAAGAAAGCTCTGAGCCCTTAGCATTTGGAAAATGGCAAGTTCTGAGCAACCATTAAAAGAAAGACTTGTACATGTGCTGCCCAAGAGAAACAGAGCGAGAGCCACAGATGTGAGCCACATGTGCAATTTCAAGTTACCTAGTAGCTACATTTTAAAAAGTAATAAGGAACAAGTGGAAGATATTTTAGTAATTTATTTTATTTAACCTAATTTATCCAAAATATTATTATTTCAACACGTGATCGATATTTTTTTAATTAATGATATTTTAAAAAATTAATTCTTCCTTTTCACACGAAGACCTCGAAATCCAGTGTGTTTTACACCTACAGCACCTCTTGCTGTGGACCAGCCACATTTCATATGCTTAATAGCCACTGGTGGCCACTTGGAGAGCGTAATACTTGTTCAACCTAAGACAGAAAGCAGGTAGCACGAAAAGGGTCAGGTCAAAGAATGGGGCAGGGGTGAGTGCTTACTTGGTCTTAAGGGCTCCCCTCGGTAGTGATTAAACCCGGGATAGCACCACCCTCTGCTGACGTCAACCTGGGGACAAGCAGCCTGGAAAAGGCAGCGAGGGCAGGTGCAGGTGAGTGAGAGGAAGGTAAGAAGAGCACAGAAGATGGAGAAGGAAGAAATAAAGTGAAAGGGAAGAAAGGAAAGACGGGAAAGTAAACCGCGATGGAAGAGGCTCGTGTATCAACCACAGTGCACGAGGGAGCTTGAACAGCATCAGGAAGGGCACCGTGATGCGTGGGAGGGAGATTCTGAGCAGGAACTTCCGAGCGAGCCCAACCGGGATTACAGACGCAAACAAAGAAAAAAGGGCCCGCGAAACTCTGGGAGGCCGGGCGTGCTGCTCTGAACCACAATGGGGCTGAAGTCACCAGGCCCAGAAATGCAGTTCATAAAAATCAAATGCCTAAAAAAAAAAAAAAAAAAATCAAATGCCTGGAAAAATCAACAGAGAGGCATCAAGGGCAAATGCCATTTACGTAGTTGACAAAAGCAGAATATGTTTTGCTTTATATGAACAAATCAATTCCGTTGATTAATGTACTTGAGCTCCTGGTAATGAGCTCCATTGGAAGGCTTCGCATAAGGAGAAAATAATTGCTGGGCAGGATTTTCATGAGTGAAGAAATAAAGACCTCTTCTAATGGAAACTGAGCTAGCAGTTCAAGTAATCAACACTTTTTTCTTTCATTTTTACTTGGTCATCATTATGATTTTTCAGTGGACTACAGGTTCAAGCTCATCAGAATAGCTTTTCCTGTTGGAAACACTGCAGCAAAAGATGTGGCAAAACTACATCCGAAGCAACCCATGCTGATGCAAAGGTGCTGAGATCTCAGGGAAAGTTCGGGAAGGTGGTTTCCCTTTTCATTTACAATGACTCACCAAACAAATAAGTCTGCTCTTAACCATTTTTACAGACATGCGAGGTTCAGACCGTGACCATTAGCAGTAGGTACCAGAGCAAGTAAGTGCTCTTCAGCGTGAGTGATGTAAACGAAATGAAATGAATGGAACTGACCACATGGAGATGGCAGAAGGAAAGCACCTTCGTTATATAAAAAAGAAACCTGAGCCCCTCCTGCTGCTGCTACAGCAGCTTTGTCCAATAAAAACAGGTATTAAAGCTCAAACAAAACAAAACAGAGACTTAATGCTGTAACGGAGTACCTTGTAAAAATTAAAGTGAAAAGGTAAAACATAATGTTAAAGAGTGTTTAATGGCATGAAAAGATGTTTCTGATATTTTGTTAAGCAAAAAAAGCGGGTTATAAAAACATATGTTCACTATGATCTCATTTTTGTTAATTTTATATAGGTAAATGTGCACAGAAAATGCTGGACTGGTGTATACTAAAATGTCTGCCCGCAGCTGTGGGATTATAGCTGGTTTACATTTTCCTTTCCATCTATATTTTGCAAATATTGTACAAATTTTCTACAATAAATATTATTTTAACAAGAAAACTCTTCCATAAAGCATAAAGGTGCTTTGCTTTTGAGGCCGCTGCCTAACATTATTCCGGGTCCCCCGGCTCTACCCCACCAGTTCAAACTGGCAGCTCCACTTGTCCCTCAAATGGGCCCTCATTTGCTCCCTTAGAGAGAAAGGTGGAACCAAGAGGAAGTAATGATCAGTTTTCAGGACAGATTTTAGGGTGTGGGCTTTTGTTTCGTTCACATTTTAAAGAATGTGTCTAGTAACACCCAAGCTTCTCATCCCACAGCCCCTGTTAGAGCTGCTAACAAGAGCCCAAGGGTGTGGAGAGGTCACCAGCTCCCAGAGAGACTGCTAAAACCCTGGGGTCGAAAGCTGATGGGGGAGAAATACAGGTCCCTGAAACTCCCGGTGGTCAGGGAATGAAGGAGGGTGGGTCTCCTCAAAGTTCACCACCAACCTGAGCATACAGAATTTCAACTTCTCTTTCTGCTCCACTGTCCTCAGACCCTACAACACATAAATGGCTTTCATAAAAATTCCAGCAGTATATGCAATAGATTTTGCTATTTGGAAAATTCTCATGTCTGGCCTGTGTAGACCTTTCATTTTTTCTTTTTTTCTTTTTTTTACTTTTCAACATTTCAGCTGAAAATGGAAAATTCAATTATATTTCTGATGCTGCTTGAATTCCCAGGGAAACTCACTAGAGGCATCAGAGATTTGGTTTACGGTGGCTTCTGTTTCTGGTGAGTGAAACTGTTGTTTTGTAATTCCCATTTGCATCTCTCTAAATTCCCATTATTTAATAAAACAGTGAAGCAAAAGTGACTTTAAAATCTTAATACTTCTGATAAAATTAGTGCACACTTTTAAAACTTAAAAATGTGTCTTTATGCATAAAAAGACGTTAGAGATATATTGAATGTAAAATGTAAAAGCAGACGAAACAGAACATCCTTAATAATTCCCTTTAAAAATTGTTTATGTCTATATGCATTAAAAGAATCTGAAAGGGTGTTTATCAAGGTATTGACAATGGTTGTTGCTGAATGGTAGACTTTTTTCTTCCCTCTATCTCTCTCACACACACATTTTTGATGTATGTTCTAATTTTCTATATGCATACGTCATGTAGTATTTTTACTTAATGAAATAAACACAGTTCAAATTGTATCAGCTTATCACCTATATTATGTCTACACATAGTAGGTACTTAAAACATTTTTTTCTAATTCTGTCAGAAAATAATCATAGGTAGCATTAACTGAGTATTTATCATGTGCCAGGCACTGTACTAAAGGTTTTTTATATACTATCTCATTTAAACCCTACAACAACACTATGAGGTTGGTACTATTATTCTACCCTTTCAAATGATGATTAAGACAGAGAGAGTTTAAGAAATAGGAGAGGGACTTCCCTGGTGGCACAGTGGTTGAGAATCTGCCTGCCAATGCAGGGGACACAGGTTCAATCCCTGGTCCGGGAAGATCCCACATGCTGCAGAGCAACTAAGCCCACATACCTCAACTACTGAGCCTGTGTGAGGCAACTACTGAAGCCCGCGCACCTAGAGCCCGTGCTCCACAATGAGAGAAGCCACTGCAATGAGAAGCCACACACCACAACGAAGAGTAGCCCTCCGCTCACCGCAACTATAGAAAGCCTGCGCACAGCAACGAAGACCCAATGCAGCCAAAAAAAAAAGAAAGAAATAAGAGAAAGTCCCAGAACACTAGACAGTCTGGCTGCAGCCCTTGCTTTTAATCACCCCACTAGGGAGTGGCTTTGATTATAAAAATCAAGTATTTTTTATTATAAAAATCAAAAAAAGACTTTCAATACATTTGGGTTAATAACCACCATATCTGTAACTGCTTGCTATTCGTTGCCTTTGTTCTGAGTTCCTTTTTTTGTCTTTCACTCTTTTCTCTTTTGAGCATTTCATATGATTCCATTTTTTTCTCCTCTCCTAGCATATCAGTTATACTCTCTAAAAACTTTTTTTAGTGGTTGCCCTTGAGTTTCCATCATACATTTACAACTAACCCAGATCCTCTTTCAAATAACATTATACCGCTTCTCGGGTAGTGCCAACAACTTACAACAGAGAATTCCCAGTTCTTCCCCTCTACCCCTTATAACATTGCTGTCAGTCATTTTACTTATCCATAAATTAAACTCACTGAATACACTGTTGCTGTTATTATTTTGAACAAATTGTTATGTGTTAGATCAATTGAGAACAAGAAAAATAAATGTTTTATTTTAGTTTCCTTTATTCCTTCTCTAACACTTTTCCTTTTTTATTTAGACCTGAGTTTCTGACATATATATCGGTTTCCTTCTTTCTACAGAACTTCTTTTAATATTTTTTGCAAGGCAGGTCCACTGGCAACAAACTTCCTCAATCTCTGACTGTCCTTCTCCTTCGCTTTTGAAGGGTACTTTCACTGGATACAGAATCCTAGGTTGCTGAGGTTTTCTTCTGACAGTTTAAATGTTTCACTCCACTCTCTTTTCTGTTTGCATGGTTTCTGAAGAGATTTCCAATGGGACTCTTATTTTTGTTCCTCTATAGGTAAGGTGTTTTTCTCCTCTGGCTTCTTTCAGGATTTCTCTTTGTCTTCAACGTTCTGCAGTTTGAATATAATATGCCTAGATATGGGGTTTTTTGCCATTTACCCTGCTTGGTGTTCTCTGAGCTTCCTGGATCTGTGGTTTGCCATCTGACACTATTTGGGGAAATTCTCAGTCATCATTGCTTCAAATATTGCTTCTGTTTCATTCTTTTTCTTTTCCTGCTGGTACTCCCATTACACATATGTTATGTGTTTTGTAGTGGTCCCAGAGTTCTTGGATATTTTGTTTTGTCTATTTCATTTTTTTTCTCTTTGAACTTCTGTTTTAGAAGATTCTATCAACATGTCTTCAAACTCACTGATTCTTTCTTCAGCCATAGGTGTCAGAGGTTGAAACTTTCCCTGATGTCCTTGTTTTGTCTCCCCTGTTGTCTTTGGGTTTCCCTAGAGACTTCTTAAATAAGGTCTGAGGGGTATACTTCTTTCAGTAGCATTCCCCTGTTATTATGGAAGTCCTATTGATGTGATGGCAAGGTATGGGGGAGGGGAAGCATGCTCTAGTCCTATGATTAGGTCTCAGTCTTTTAGTGAGTTTCTGCCCTTTGGCTGTGACCATCCCAAGTATTTCTCATATTCCCCTACCTCCCCTTATATTACTTAGAACGTAATATAAGTCATCTAGAGTAAGCTGAAGTTGAGCTTTTCCCTTCCTCGGGGTAATTAGGCTCTGGTAAAGCAGAGCCAGGTCTTCAGGTCTTATTAAGAAGAACAGAATGCTCTGGCTTATTCCAAAATGGCCACCTTTCCCCTCCCCTACCAGAAGCAGAAGGAGATTTTTCTCTGATCTTCACTGTGAGAACCTGGTAGGGTTCCTGGAGGTAAAACTCACAGAAGTTTGGGGCCCTCCTAAGACAAGGTCCTCCTGAAGTTTTTAACTCTCAGCCAAGTCCCCACTGAGCCCCCAGCGATTCATCAATTACAGTTTCTGTTCAGGAGCATCTGCTCTGGTAAGTTGTAATTATCTGTATCTGCCTATTTGTCTCTCCAACTTCAGGAACAGTGGTTTGCCCTGTGACGTCAATTCTCTGATGAATCTAAGAAGAGCTGTCGATTTTAGTTTGTTCGGCTTTCTTCTTGTTGTGTGGACAGGAGTGATGACGTTCTAGCTCCTTACATGCCCAACTGGAAACTGGAAGTTGTCATGTAAGACTTTCCATGGCTTTCTCCTGTCCTTCTCCATGACCAGATAGCACATATGTGATCTGAAACTTTAAGAAAATCCCAGTGCCTCAGCATCATTGTCACAAGTGTGGTATAAAAATAGTTGTCATTTCTAGCTAAGACGTGTCACAGTTTGGGAATTTGTATTCCTTATATGATTTACAAATCTATTTCTTCTCCAAGTTTAATGTATGTTATAATAGCAATGCATGTAAAATGTAATAGCTGCAAAATATTTATGAAATTAAAACGTGTTTGGTGGGGGCTTCCCTGGTGGTGCAGTGGTTGAGAGTCCGCCTGCCGATGCAGGGGACACGGGTTCGTGCCCCGGTCCGCGAAGATCCCACATGCCGCGGAGCGGCTGGGCCCGTGAGCCATGGCCGCTGAGCCTGCGCGTCCGGAGCCTGTGCTCCGCAGCGGGAGAGACCACAACAGTGAGAGGCCCGCGTACCAAAAAAAAAATTTTTTTTAAAGTGTTTGGTGGATACGTAATGAATTTTTAATTATTCATACAAGTGGAGAAATAACAGAGAAGCTCAAAATTACTGTTTTAGAGGAGATATTCTGGCATCTGTATTTTAGCAGGGTACATGAGATTTTTCTGAAGATTTAGAACAGTCATAAAAATGTTGAAAATACACTGTAAAGACAACTGTAGTGGGTTGAATGGTGGCCCCCAAAAAAGATACATCCACATCCTAGTCCCTAATACCCGAAAATGTTACCATATTTTAGAAAAAGCATCTTTGCCAGTGTAATTAAAGATCATGAGATGAGGAAATCCTCCTGGGTTATCTGGGTGGGCCCTAAATCAAATGACAAGTATCCTAATAAGAGAAGGAGAAGACACAGAGAAGGAGACACAGGGAGGGAGAGATTGGCGTGATGCAGCCACAAGCCAAGGAATGCTGAGAGCCACCAGAAACTGGAGGAAGCAAAGAACGGATTCTCCCCCTGGAGCCTCCAGAACGAGTATGGCTCGCTTGACACCTTGATTTCAGATATCTGCCCTCCAAAACTGTGACAGAACGAATAACTGCTATTTCAAAGCAATCACTTTTGGGGTAATTTGTTTAGGCAGCCCTAGGAAACTAATCCAACAGTTTAGAAGGGTTTTCTAAATGGTCCGTTTTTCTCATTCTGCTCCTCTGCTCAGAATTCTTCCCTACATCACAGCTTCTCATCTGTGTCTGATGCAAAATAACAGCATAAATCAAGTTACCCTTTTGAAATTTTTCAAAATGCCAGACATCATCCCAGAATTGGGATGTTTTGGATTAAAAGGTCTTTCTGCTTCAGGGCTAAAATGAAGCAATGTCCTCTACCAAATTATAAACTCTTTGAGTGATGGGATAGTGTGGATAATTCATCTTACTACCCCAGCACAAGGCTTGGCCCATTATAGGCACTCAATATTTGGTGATTAATTGATTGAAAAGATAACAAAAGATCCTGGATCTGGTACCCTCTCAGATTAGTTGATAAGAATTTGCAAAGCAGAATTATTCAAGGCTAATTTAAACCACAAGTGATCCATCTGTTGATTATTAGAAGTGGATTGTACCATGTAATTAATCTCTTAATGCAATTTGAGTGTCATAATCTGCTTATACTAAACATTTAAAGGATAATTAGCAAGATATTCATGAAGAACAAAAAATCTAGGAGTCCAAACTGTTACTGATATAGAAATGTATTCATAGGACATACAATAACTATTATGATGCTTATAGAATGAAATAAAATGCTGATTTTATTAGCAAGTAAATAAAACTATAGAATAGATGTGTCCTTTCTACTAACCAGCTATATTTTAGTGTTTGAGGGATGTGATATCTGAATGCTTCCAAATTACTGTCTCAGAATTCAACTTTCCCCTCTTTCTGAGGACCGAGAATAGGTACATTTCCGGAAAGGAACTGGGCACTGCTCTCTAATAAGTTTCTTCCTTTGTAATTATTCCCCACCCCACCCCACCCCGCCTTATAACTAATAATGCCTTTTAAGTATCTTCTGTTGGCAGAGGAAACTTAAAAACTACTTACAATAGAGGGATGCAGTTTTGAAGATATCCAGTAATTGTTCAGGAGTATGCACGGGTGTTCTTACACAATTTACGGATTTCCCACCAGGGGCCCCACCCCAAGCATTCCTGAATCTGGCATAGCATTAGTTAACACTTCTAGAATGTTTATGATATGCCAGGCACTCATCTAACCATGTCACGTATATTGGTTAACTTACTCCTCTCCTGATAACTTGCTACACTAGCAGTATTATTAGACCCATTTTACAGAGGAGCAAAATGAGGTATGTGGATGGTAAGCAACTTGCCCAAAACTACACAACTGATCAATGTAAGAACCTGAACTTAAACTCAAGCCTTCTGATGTTGGAGTTTGAATTCTTACCCACTGTTCAATGTTGAAATGAGCTGAAATTTCTTTATAATACCTGGATACCAGGTTAGGAAGTCAGGCCCAAGATCTTCCCCATCCATGAAAGCTTTCATCTTTGGGATGTCCCATCCTATGACCAGGACAACACCTGAGTTTGCTGATAGGAACTTTTGTTGTTATTTTGGCATATGTAGAAGAGGCCTGTTCAGCAAGAAAAGTATGAACCCAGAGTCTGCTACTGGCTTTTGTAATCCCATTATGTAATTATTTGACCATACACCCAAAGCCTTGGACAATAGGTTATTATTATATTATTATTATTATATATTTTATTATTATTATATTATTGTTTTTAGCTGAAGGCATTCTTGACCCAGAGTTGAGTGTTCAAAGGATGAGAAGTTTGCTGGGCAGTCAAGAAGGGACAGGGCATTCCAGACAGAGGGAAGAATGTGTGCAAATACCCTGAGACGCCCATGCTCTCAGGAATCGGAGAGCCAGTCGCCCCAATGGGAGGGAAGAGTGAACGGGGAAAGAGGAGCCGGGCCAGAAATATGGGGGGATGGGGTGGATCAGCTCCTAGAGACCTGGAAGGGGCAACAGCCTAGGGATTCAAGGAAGTCATAGATCTGAGTAAACGGAACCAGTAGGTGGAAGTGAACAGAAAGCTGATTACTGATGACTGCAAACAATTCAGAAAGCCAGAGCCAGGAGCCCAAGATGAACTTAGACCAGCAGGGACATACCCAGTAATGTAGTGAGAAAACTTCAGTGCCCATTCCCACTGTCATCTCCTTTAGCCCTCCCCCCAACCCCGATACCCAAGCACGAAATCCCAGTGTGAAGAAGGGATGAGCTTCCTGTGCAAACACTGCTTCAAGCCAAGTCCTACAGAGCTCTTTCCAACCAGATTGCCTGTCCAAAGCTCTTCTCTATAGAATCCTAGAGCAACCACTGAGAACCAGAAGGACAAAAGGAGAAAAGGCTGTGGATTCCATGACCTAAGTCTGAGTAATGATTGATAGTAATTATAGCCAATATTGACTGAGGGCTTAGGCACAGTATCTACACTTTCTCTGCATTATGCCCTTAAATCTTTAAACGATCCTGTAAGGAATTCCACGTGGGCTGTCACTTACACCATAGCACTGTGTATTTGTTGTCGAAGAGATTTCTTCAGCACGAAAATTAACCACTGTTAAAATTTAGCAGCTTCGGGCTTCCCTGGTGGCGCAGTGGTTGAGAATCTGCCTGCCAATGCAGGGGACACGGGTTCGATACCTGGTCTGGGAGGATCCCACGTGCCGCGGAGCAACTGGGCCCGTGAGCCACAAGTACTGAGCCTGTACGTCTGGAGCCTGCGCTCCCCAGCAAGAGAGGCCGCGATAGTGAGAGGCCCGCGCACCGCGACGAAGAGTGGCCCCCGCTTGCCACAACTAGAGAAAGCCCTCACACAGAAACAAAGACCCAACACAGCAAAAATTAATTAATTTTTTAAAAAAATTAGCAGCTTTTTACATGCATGTTGCTTTTAAATGTTCCAGGTTCAAAGATGAATTGCCAAGATATTATATTTCTCCCCATTGAAGAATGTAGCTTCTCAACAGTAAACTATATTTTAAAATATTTAAATTCTACAAAGTTACAAGACATACTGTCAAATCTAGCAACCTTTTTTTAATAGAAAACAAGTTATTGAAGCAAATAAGCGTTCATACCGAAGGCAAGAAGTGTATCTATTTTACAACAAATTATCAAATTGTACAGACTTCAATTTTCTCATCATTAACTTGGAGCTAATTACTAATTTTTATGATTTCAGGTAGAATAATTTGTATAACTTTACAGAATAACTTTGTAATCATTGTTCTAATCAGAGAAATAAAGTGTAATAACTTAGATGCTTATTTCAGGGAAGAGCACCATTTCCAAAGTCTCATAAGGCCATTCTAGGAGGGCAGCAGCAACCTGGGAGAGAAGCCAGGAATGGAAACTATGTCCATTTTTTGAGGCCATGTCAAGCCTCTCCTGAGATCTACCCCTGCACAATTCAGTTATATGAGACAATAAATTCCTTTTTTTTTCCCATCAGCTACTTTGGTTTTCAATTTTCATTTTCAATCACTGGCTACCAAAAGGATCCTAACTGTTACAGAGCAACATGCTCAGACCCACAAGATCCACTTCAGGGAAATCAGATAGGAAGCTAATGGCATAGTTTAAGAAAAAGAATGGGGTCTTCCCTGGTGGCGCAGTGGTTGAGAGTCCGCCTGCCGATGCAGGGGACACGGGTTCGTGCCCCTGTCCAGGAAGATCCCACATGCCACGGAGCGGCTGGGCCCGTGAGCCATGGCCGCTGAGCCTGCGCGTCCGGAGCCTGTGCTCCGCAATGGGAGAGGCCACAACAGGGAGAGGCCCGCATACCGCAAAAAAAAAAAAAAAAGAATGGGGTTTGTCGCAGGAGGCCCCACAATTGGGATGCACTCAACAGGTGGTCAACAGCCAGACTGGATCGATGGGACCTGGGGGGACAAATGGGACGTACGAGAGGAGGGAGAAGATAATCTAAACTGACTCCCACTTCTAAGTGCCCCTTAGAATTTCGTAAATTATTAGCTGATAAAATTAGAAATGTCCCACCCCTGACTCACTCTCTTTTTTCCTCTTGGTGTTACTGTCAAATTACTCCACAAACAGTCAAGCGCAAAGTGTCAAGTAGCTACAGCCATCCTTATGATAGGGATATCCTCAAATTTTTTGGAGAGACATCACTCAGCAAGATTAAACCACAAGGAAGAAAAGCAGATGACAACAAATGAGGAAATACACCTGGCTCAACTTGAGTGACAGCCATAAAATTAACCCTACTCAGGAGGTTTTTTTAAAAAAACATAAATCTCCAAGTTGTCAGGGTGATGCTCAGCATAAAAATCACAACATATCCAAATATACAATGTATTCTAGTAATTAAATCAACTCTCTGTCACCAGAAAGGACTTTTGTTCTCTGAATCTGTTACACCCAGGAACCTGCCAGGGCACTTCAAACATGAGACAGGTGCTTTCAATGACTAGCTAAATACTGGATGTCAGCCATTTAATTGCATAACTCTAATTCCCAGAGTGGAAAAACAAACTCATCTTCACTGCTTTTATATCATGTAACCACACACCTCCCTCCCACTATCCCTAGAGTTTAAAATAAACACCTTATTATTCTATTAGCTCTAAGTAAATCAACGTTACCAAAATATGCTATAACCAAATGGAAATATTGGTGCTATTTGATAGCAATTATAAGGATTCTGGTAAGGATGTTAAAATTTATTTCACAAGGGCTATATCTTGTGCTATACAGCCAAATTTTATGCGATCAATTGAAATTATACCTATACAAACCCTCTAAAGAGTTTGTTTCATTAACTTTATTTTGACACTATTGGAGCTGGCGATAGCTCTTTAATTTCGGATCTCACTACTCCACTGGCTTCAAGGACTGTTCGGCTTCTGTCCTACACCAGGGCTCTTCTTAACAACTGATTTGAAAAATAAATTTTTTTTCAGACTACTCATTGGTGTCACTTGGACCCAGTCTCATAAGTGAGCATTCTATGAGTCACATAATTGAGCATTCTTTAAAAAACTCAGGATCTTATTCTAAGTTTTTTCTTTATAATCCTATCTTTTTTCTTTAATACATGCTTCAGCTCTGCTGCTAAGGAAATGCACAACAGCATTTTCCATAAAGTGCAATTTTCTAGGACGTTATTTCATTTTCTCACATTTTCAGTTAGCAGTTATGATGGATCTCATACTTACCAACTAAAAGCATGACGAGGCTACATTGGCATAGATTCCACTAAAAATAATGACATATTTAATTTTGATCTTCAACTTGTGAAAAATGATTATTTCTCTTCTGGTGAATTTTATCAAGTGGTTTTCTACAGTCGTGGCGCCCAGCCCTGGCTGTGCATCAGAATCCCTGTGAGGTTGTTTAAACATACAGATGCCCAAGGCCCTGCTGCCAGAAATTCTGAATCTGTAGCTAGCATGTGTATATTTAAAAGCTCCACAGGTAATTTTGATGGGCAGCCAGCGCTGAGAACTGCTGTTCTACAATATGACTAAAAGCTTTTCTTCTTAGGGAATGGAGTATAAAGATGAAGTAATTTCTAAGTTTTGAAAGCAGCAATTCAATATTGACTTATATTTTATGTAATGACTCAAATGGAGCAGGGGCTCTATAAGTAAAATACAGAAAACAAGGGGTACAGCCTTGGCCCACTGCAGAGTCTTACATCCTGGTTATCACACCCTTTGCTGACCTCCTCTGAACACAAGCTTCTCCCATGTTACACAGCTGTCTGCTGTCTGGATGTCCCCATGTCCTTCAGCCTGCTGGGATCCCCTCCTTCTCTGAGATCTTAATAAAACTGACTGAAAACCATTTCTTTAACAAGGAAAAACTCAGAGACCTTTCCCAGAGTTTGGGGATTTATTGGGATGGGGAACAGAAGTGGTAGAGCCTTGCATATTTCCTAGTCTCTATGTTCTTTACATCCATTCGGGCTGCTATCACAAAAATACCTTAGACTGGGTGGCTTAACAACAAACATTTATTTCTCAGTTCTGGAAGCTGAGAAGTCCAAGATCAAGGCACTGGTAGATTCAGTGTCTGGTGAGAACCCACTTCCTTGTTCACAGACAGCCATCTTCTCACTGTGTCCTCATATGGTGGAAGGGGTGAGGGATCTCTCTGGGGTCTCTTCTATAAAGGCACTAATTCCATTCATGAGGGCTCCACCCTCACAATCTAATCACCTCCCAAACCCCCGCCTCCAAACCCCATCACATTGGGGATTAAGCTTCAACCTATGAATTCAGGGGGGACTCAAATATTCAGTCCATAGCAGTCCCCAAGTCCCTACTTCCTCTGGATTCCCCCCTCTGCTTTCCTGGTTTTGCCTCTATGCATGCTGCCCCTTTTCTGTGCCACCCACCCCACTGGCTACAGCTTTGACACCGATGTTCTTCCCCACAGCACCACCAAAATTTGTGTTTTACTATTGATAGTTGAGAAGAGTCTCTTTCAACTTCATAAATTTCTATTGGTAATGTCAGGTAAAACTTTAGGACTGTTGTCAAGATGAGAAAATAAACTATCAGATTTTTTTTCATACAGATTTGAAAGAATATTCTACAGAGTAGGTTGTGGCTCCATGAATATCAAACTTGTTCCCCTATCTACATTTTTCTAGTACCTTACACTGTCCTCCAGTTTCCTCTCATGAATCAACACCTATTCCTGCATGTTTATTTCATGACACCAGGATAATAAACAATGTTGGCTGCCAGAGAAAGTCTGTGAAGTTCATAGAGAATAACACCTGCTCTGTGCACCTCACAAAGTCGTTTTGTTTTTTGTAACATAAGGACTAAATGTGAACACATGTGAGCAGCACGTTATAAATGGTAGCTAATTTTATTGTGTTCATAAAGTATCATACAACTGGTAGCTACTTTTAACACTGTTATTATTTTTGTGAGGTAAATAGGATGCGCTGGGAATTCCTGTCGCATGTTTTGTGATCTCTTATCCATCCACCCACATTCTAGAAACACATGTAACAAAACAACTGGCATTAAGCTTGGACAGAATAGTTGATTCACCTATTTTTTTCTTTCAGTTTGTAAAGTATATATTAAAACATTGAAAATGTTTTCTTTAATAAGTAATGGTATTGTTGGCAAATGTATATCTAGGGCAGTTTATCTTGATTCCAAAGAATTTCTGCTCAGAGCACAGAAAACTCCCTACAGACGAGGAACAGCGTATTAGGATTGGCAGGTTTAGTAATGCATTTATTGGGAGCATATTTGCATATTCATTTTAAACATGAACACTGCGAGATTGGGAGTAAGGTTCTTGGGAATCGAATTCCTATGCTCTTGGAGATTCCTGAATCAAGTCATTACTGTAGGTCTTTTGAAAAAAAATCTGCACTGATTAATATGCGGCTTGTTCTCTTGCAATAAGCATGCTCGATGCGGAAGAAGAATGCTACTGTGCTGTTTCCTCATTACCAACAAATTGTCTCTCTCTCCCAAGACGTTCTGTGTACAGTCATTAGCCAGGCCCAGATGGCCAAAAGCTCCCACATCAGAACTTCTCAGAAATCCTGAGCTAAGTATTTTCCCCAGAGGATCCACAGTCATCTATATAACTTAGTGTAAAAAGGACTGAGAAATTGCTTCTATAAAAAAGTTCTCCAACTTGTGGACTGAAATCCCATGGGTGTTTATCTGGGGAGAAGAATTTCTCACTTCATTTCTCTTTTAGCCTAGGAGTGGTCAGTAGATAATTTTCTATTTTTGCAGAACTGCAGCAAACGCCTTATTACTCCCTCGGTAATTCAAACAGAAGAGTGGGGCTGAATGATAAAGAATAAAGAATGAGAAAATAACATCAGTATTTTCTATACTAACAATGGCTTTCCAACAGGTCTGAACACAACCTGTTTCCGTATTGGAAAAAGAGAGTAACCCAGCAAAAATACGCAACGACCCCTCCAAAAGGACATTTATTGTTCTTTTGAACTGCCCAGTATTTGAACCTCCACCCTGAGTCTGACAGCCTGAAAACTCCACTGACTGCCAGATACTTGCATTTCCAGGCTCCCTTGCAGCCAGTATGCTGGCAGGTAAATTGGCTTCTCTCCCAGATGCTGACCCAGAGCACAAGAAGCAGGAAGAGTGCAGCATGCTCTTTCTGCAGTGTCAGCGGCAGCTTTGTTTCCGAAATAAGCCCATTGGCCCAAATAATCTATCAAGTCAGATTCCCCCAGATAAGGATCTGAAGGCAAGTAGGGGCCGTGATCTCTGGAAGCACTGGTCGGGAAGTTAGAGAACAGAAGAAAGCCAAACAGCAAGCGTACCTTGGTGAACAGGTTACTCTTGTGAACACTGAAGGTTCAGTCCTGCTGAGACCTGTAGGAGACAAAGCAGAACACATCTCAGCATTTCGCTACTGGAGTATTTATCCTCATTTATCGACTGAATGTATGTGCCTCTCAAAATTCATATGTTGGAGCCCTAAGCCCCAATGTGGCAGTATTTGGAATAAGGAAGTAATTAGGGATAAATGAGGTCATAAGGGTGGGGTTCTGAGCCAAGAGGATTAGAGTCCTTATAAGAAGAGACATCTGCAGTCCCATATGTTGAATTTTGCTTTTGTTTCCCTTGCCTGAGGAAACATATCCAGAAAGATATTGCTAAGACTGAGGTCAAACAGCAAACTGTCTACGTTTTCTTCTAGGAGTTTTATGGTTTCAGGTCTTACATTCGTCTTTAACCCATTATGAGTTAAGTTTTGTGTATGGTGTGTGATAGCGGTCCAGTTTCATTCTTTTGCATGTGGCTGTCCAGTTTTCCGAACACCATCTATTGAAGATATTGTCCTTTCTCCATGTATGTTCTTTGCTCCTTTGTTTTAAATTAATTGTCCATATATGCATGAGTTTACTTCTGGACTCTCAATTATGTTCCATTGATCTATGTGTTTTTCTGCCAATACCATGCTGTTTTGATCACTGTGGCTTTGTAATATAGTTTGAAATCAGGGTGTGTGATACCTCAGGCTTTGTTCTTTTTTCTCAGGATTGCTTTGGTTTGTGGAACGAACAAAACCAAACCAAAACAAACATGTAGATACAGAGAACAGAGCAGTGATTACCAGAGGGGAAGGTGGGGGGAGGGCAAAATGGATAAAAGTGATCAACTGTATGGCAAGGGATGGAAACTAAATTTTTGGTGATGAACATGCTGTAGGGTATATAGACATAGAAATAGAATGTACACATGAAACCTATATAGTGTTATAAACCAGTTATCGCAATAAAAAATAAATTTAAAATAGAAGAGACACCTGAGAGCTCTCTCTCTCTCCCTATGCACACTCAGAGGAAAGGCCATGTGAGTACCCACCAAGAAGGTGGTTGTCTTCAAGCCAGGAAGAGGACCTTCACCAAAAACAGAATCAGCCAAAACCTTGATCTTGGACTTCCCAGCCTCCAGAACTTTGAGAAAATTAATTTCTGTTATTTAAGCTATCCAGTCTGTGGCATTTTGTTATGGCAGCCCAGGCTGACTAATACATCCTTCGATTGTCACTTGTCCTGAGGTCATTAACACTCCAGTGACATCCAGCCCGCCCTCCTGGGATGGTCAGAGCACCACCAGAGGCAGCCTTCCCATGTAGAATCACAGGTACTTGCAGCAACCATGATCATGGAAGGAGCAGTGGAGCCCCAGGGGCTATGGACGGGGATTGACAGAGTCTGCTGCAGTGGCAGCCATGAAACTATGACATGTAGTGTTTTGCGGCAGCAGAAGGGGGTTTTTGGTTTTGTTTTGTTTTGTTTTTGGCCTTGTAGCATGTGGGAATCCCAGTTCCCCAACCAGGGGTCAAACCCACGCCCATGCAGTGGAAGCGCAGAGTCTTAACCACTGGACCACCAGGGAAGTCCCGGAAGTGGGTTTTGTTTTTTTTTTTAACCAGATCAGCTCTGCTCCATCGTTTTCAATCATTTTTCCTGGCTGCTTAGCTTTGCACCAGGGTCTCCTACTCTCCCAAGGATTCAGAGGGCTGCCTTTATTTAATAAACTACTTTTCTACTTAAATCAGCTAGTTCCATTTCTGCTGCTTGCAACTAAGAGCACTAGCTGTATGCTCCAAGTTAAATTTAGGCATGAAAACAAGAATTTATCAGTGTCATCTGCGTCTTACTATCCAAAATTACAAACGCAAAGCTATCAAATTCATGACTGAATTAAGGCAAATTAGTAGATGACCTGGAAGGATACTTCCTGCAAAATAAAATTATAATATTTGCCGCAAATATGTGTCAAAAGCCTTAACATTTTGTTTACCATGTGGCCCAACATATCTATTTCTAGCTAACTGTCCTAAGGGAATAATTGGACAAGAGCTCAAAGATGAATACATAATAATTTTTTTCAAGGCATTATATGTAATAGCAAAATATTAGAAACAAATCGAAATCAAGGTAGTATTTAAATAAATTATAATACATCTATAGTGGAGTACTTCACAGCTACTAAGAGTGATATTACAGAAGTATGTTTTTTAATATAAAAAAGGAAATTCATAATGTAAGTTAAAAAACAAGTTAGAGAACAGTATATTCAGTGATACCTCTTTTTTTATTGAAGTATAGTTTATTTACAATGTTGTGTTGGTTTCTAGTATACAGTAAAGTGATTTAGTTATACATATATATATTCTTTTCATATATATATAATATATTGACTATAGTTCAATATATATAATATATTGTTCAACAGTTCAATATACGTAATATATTGAATATAGTTCCCTATGCTATAGAGTAGGACTCTGTTGGTTATCTACTTTATATATAGTAGTTTGTATCTGTTAATCCCAAACTCCTAATTTATCCCTCCCCCACCCCTTTCCCCTTTGTTAACCATAGGTTTGCTTTCTATGTCTATGAGTCTGTTTCTGTTTTGGAAATAAGTTCATTTGTATCGTATTTTAGATTCCACATATAAATGATATCACATGATATTTGTCTTTCTCTGACTTATTTCCCTTAGTATGACAATCTCTAGGTTCATCCATGTTGCTGCAAATGACATTATTTCATTCTTTTTGACGGCTGAGTAATATTCCATTATATATCTATATCTATCTATCTATATATATATCACATCACATCTTCTTTATCCATTCATCTATTGATATCCATTCATCTGCTGGTATCCATTCATCTGTTGAACGTTTAGGTTGCTTCCAATTCTTGGCTATTGTAAATAGTGCTGTTGTGAACACTGGGGTGCATGTGTCTTTTCTAATTAAGAGTTTTCATTTTCTCCAGATATATGCCTAGGAGTGAGATTGGTGGATCATATGGTAACTCTATTTTTAATTTTTTAAGGAACCTCTATACTGTTTTCCATAGTGGCTGCACCAATTTACATTCCCACCAACAGTGTAGTAGGACTCCCTTTCAGTGAGATTTTTAAAAGAAGAAATATACATAAATCTCGGAGAAAATTCTGAAAAGATATATAGCAATATATTAATCAAAGTTATATTGAGGTGGTAGAAAAAAAGATGATTTTTACTTTCACCTTATAGTTAGATATATTTATGACTGTTCTGCACTAAGCATTAACTGCTTACCAAATTTTAATATAATAACAATACCTGCTCTAACTCACAAAAATATCACAGTATAAAAAAGCGTGATTGTCACTAAAAATTTCATAAACATGCAGTTAAGGAAAGCTTTCACAGCAGAAGATAAATGACAATCTTCAAAACAATTTAACATATAATTTAACAATGCATTACTAGGGCTGCTGTGATTAATAACAACAGGCACAAAAATAATGCTAAGATTATGCACAAACAATTAGCTGTCAAGTGTGAATCAATACAGGAATTCATTCAGTACTAAACGTACAAACCTAAGATTGTCTTCAGCATCAGTTGCAACAAGATGTCCTGGAATAAAACCAATTACAAGAGATCAAAAGGTACTGGCCGATAAAACAAGGCATTGGATTGTGTAAAAATATTAAAACAGTGGACATTACTGATACCATAATTACTCCTAGCAGGAACACTTGTAAAACCTAAGGAGACAGAATTAAACAAGGAGCTCTGGCAGAAGAATTAAAGCAAATGTGTAAATCGAACACTACTAAATTAAATTCTGTTGTCCTGGCAACTTTAATGCTTTAATAAATAAGTTATTCGACATCTTACAGAGCTTGGAATTTATCATGTGTTAGTGAAAATTCAGAAGCTATTCCTTCTATGTACTTGTAATATGGCCAAAAAATTTCTTTCTCAAAAGTAAGTTATGGAGTTAGCCCCTAGGGCCTGAGAGGTCACCAGCGAGGTGGAACTGTGGATTGCTCCCCACTATTCCTTATCCCCTCTGCCATCCTGACAGAAGCCAGATTTGGTTTGGGCAATGGATTTGCACACACAGCCTGTGCTGGATGTCCCCTCCAGATCTGCTCTCCTCCCTTCTCTAGCACTTTGACCTGAGAGACTGACCCGCATGGACTACATCATGGGTGCTCATGACCTTAGGCTTCCAGTTGGGTTTGGACAATGGGGAACCCCTGCAGGAGATGAAAGGGCAGGAGAAGAATAAGGCCAAGGTATTGTTCTCTCTGGCCCCCTCCGTGCAGACTGGCTGCTTCCCTCACCTAAGGTCATAGGACAGGCCCTCTCCCCACAGCCTCTCCCCACAGCCCTCTCCCCACAGCCTATCTGTTCCTGTGGTACATTTGTCTCTAGGTTCTGGAAACCTTTCACCAACACAACCCACCCTCCGGGCTAGGGGTGCCAAGGCTCTGCTCTTACTAACCACGGGGTACTGCCCTCATGTGGATTCCCTACACGCTTTCCCATCTTTGTAGGTAGTCACTTTATTAAACTCTCCTCAAATTACTCTTGTTTCCTGCTGGGGCCTTGACAGATCACGTGCCCCAGCCCCAGCCCCAGGAATGGTTTGTTTAAGCCATCAGCAAAGTCCATTCTATTGATTAAAGAGTGGACCCAAGATGTGTGATCCAATGAGAGTGAGTCTCAGGATTCTTGCTTGGAACTCTAGGCCTGAAGCAGCCTCTCTTACAACAGGCAATGTTGACTTAGTTGACCCCAAGGAACCCAACAGCTCAGTGGCTTAACTCAAGAGAAGTCTATTTCTTGTTCACATTATAGTATAATGAAGATCGGCGCAAGGTGGGGAGGGTCTACTTCACAAAGTCATTAAGGGCCCAGGTCGCTGTCATCTGATGTCTCCACTATCCCTTAGGGACCCTTGTTCTTGCTGCAGACATGGCAAGATCAGGAGCATGGACTCAGGCCTGAGAGTCACATACATGAGCCCCACTCACATTCCATTGGCCAGAACTCACTCATAGGGCTCCCACCGAACTGCAGGGGACTGGGAATTGTAGTCTAGCTGTGTGGCAAGGACGAAAACAAAAGTTTGGTGAAGCACTAGCCAGCCTCTCCTTCACCCTTGCAGCGAGGGGCAGCTATATCAGTTATGTTGGCATTTGGCAGCATGAGGCCAGAAACTGAACTACAACGACTTAACCAAATAAGGCCTTTGTTTGTTCTTATGTAACAAGGAATCTAGGGGTAGGCAATTCAGAGCTGCTCAAGGAACCAGGCTTCTCCTCCTTATTTCTCTGCAATCCTTAAAAGACATATTCTCCTGGTTGCAAGATGGCTTTAGATAATTCTGTCAGAAGTCCAGGCAGGAGGAAGGGGGAAGGACAAAGTGCAAAGGATGAAAGGAATGTGTCTGGCAAGTTTGGTCCCTTTCTTCAAAAGCTTTCCTGGAAGCCCCATTTAGCAGACTGTCTCTTTCATGGCCATGCTACCTTCAAGGAAGCCTGGGGTAATGTTACCAGGTAAAATATAAGACATTCAGTTAAACTCAAATTTCAGACAAACGACAAATCATGTTTTGTATAAGTATGGACGTCTCACGCTGGGCATCCTGTTTTTATTTGTTTTTGCTAGATCTAGCAAGTCTAGCCGGTGAAGATGTGTATTTTTTAAGGGCCATATTGCATCTTTGAAACAAGTCCAGGTCCTGCTGATAAGGAAGAGGAAGAAATGGACATTTGGTAGGCAACTGGAAATCCATGCCTCAGTAACCACGGGACCCACTACTTGCCAGTAACACAACAGTAGAGTCTATTGGGTGCAGCTCTCAGGAGAGTTTTGTCCTTCTCCTGATATAAGCGGGCAGACTTGACTTTTTCTGGAGCCATGGACGTGAGCCTTATAAGCCCAGCAGTCATGTTGAGACCATGAGGTAGCAAACATGAGGACAGAGGCCTATAAATTGAGGCTGGGGGAGTAAAAAGATGCAAAGAGCCTGGGTCCAGAAGGGATGGTTGCACTGCCCCAGACTTAAGACCAACGATATACTGCCATCTAAGCCGCTGCTACTATGTGGTTCATTCTTTGCTTCTTTCTCCCTCTCCCATCCCCTCCCTCTGTTTCTTTCCTTTTCTTCAGCAGAACACATTCCTGGCTGGTACATCTCTCTTTCCCGGATTATGGATGTGGAGCCAAGAATGCTGCTGTGCCTCTTTGTCAGAACAAGAGAAGCAGCCTGAGAATTACACAAAGACCCCAAAGACGGTCCAGCTGATGGAATTTGCCCCAAACAAAGCCAGACCCACCAGGCTGAGCTGACCCTAAAACCCACCATTCCTCTAGTTACATGAGCCAACAAATAAACGTCTTTATTGTTTAAGATCATCTGAGTTGGACTTTCTTTTCCTTGGAGGAAGAACATCCTGACTGATAAAACCAGATTCTTCAGCACAATACGTAGACTTCTAATGGATTTTACAACATTTATCTCATTACACCAAGACACAGAAATAAAATCAACATGAGGTCATATAACGTGGCACGCATTTGAAAGTAGGAATACACACATTTTTCAGAAGCTCAAATTGTACAATTAAATGTCTTTGTCAAGCATGTGTTTTCCTTATCACTCTATGTGTTTTGTAAGGCCTGTAAATAGATTAAAAATTTTAGTATTAATTATTCCCACTGGTTCTGTAGTCATGCACTGAAGGGCTGCATCTTTTAAGTTTCAGTAATTGGACTCTGGAGACTTACAGAGAGGAAGACCATACGTTGCCATGTCATACTCTATTCTCAACATGTGACTGTCATTATCTTCCAACTCAATAATGCTTATAAATGTACAAGCTATGTATGAGCTACTGAAAGTCTTTAAAATCCTGCAGCTTGACATTTAGAGCTATCATCGCCAGCAGGAGCTCATTTCAGCTGGGTTGCGCTTATTGTTTCAAGTATGCCCTCTAGGTTCTTTGGAAACAATGTAAAATATTGTGGCAAAAAAACCCAAAACCATGACCCACATCCTCCATCAGGTTTTCTGTGACTGGAGCTCTGTGTAACAGATTGAGTGGGAATAAAGGCCATGAGACGAAGTGGGTGATGAAGTAAGTCTCAAGTCTACCTCTGTACCAAGTGATTTGATCATTCTGGAAAATCCGGTAATGAAAAAACAATCAAAATATCAACAGTTATTTCACTGAGTTGACTGATGCATGCAGTCAAAACCCTTGACCCCATCTGACCTAGACTGGCTCCTTTAACAGTCTCGCATCCCTGATGAAGAAAACCAACTAGCTATGGTCTCCCCTCACACAGCGACGCCAAACCCAGTTACAGCAACTACAAAAACCTAACGTGTCAGAGTCCAGGTAAAATTGTGCCGTGTCAAAAGTTCCCTATGGGGCTTCCCCGGTGGCGCAGTGGTTGAGAGTCTGCCTGCCGATGCAGGGGACGCGGGTTCGTGCCCCGGTCCGGGAAGATCCCACGTGCCGCGGAGCGGCTAGGCCCATGAGCCATGGCCGCTGAGCCTGTGCTCCGCAACGGGAGAGGCCACAACAGTGAGAGGCCCGCGTACCGCAAAAAAAAAAAAAAAAAGTTCCCTATGTCAACTAAGTTGGCCATTGCCAAGGGACATCTTTTTGCAAGAGAGGGATCCTCCAGCTAGCAGTTATTGTGAGGATGGAAACTAATCTATAGGTGTGGCTTCATTCATCCCCACAAGGTAGTTGAGGAAACACAGAATTTCTCAATGACGCTTGAGACAGAAGCCTTTCAGAAATGACCCACCAAGTGACCACCAAGTGTACTTTCTCTTATGTAAGGTTATCCACGCTAGTAAATACATTTCAGGGCTAAAATTACTCAATTCTCTTTCCTTCTCTCTCCCTCCGCCAACCCTATATATTATGCTATACATTTATTGCTATTATTATTATACATATATTATTATTATACATTATATATAAATACATAGTATTATATATATAATACATATAATCTCGTATATCTGAAAGATAACACTGTATATTTACTGTCTGTACGATACTGCATATATTATAGGTATAATACAGAGAGAATACTGAATATATTATTTATTATATATTGTAGACAATATGCATATATAACAACTTATAGATTTACATATACCTGTAAAACAACATTTTGTAAAACAAAATTTTTTAATCTTTAAGAAAATTCATTGAATAAACTGAAGAACAAATATCTCGCAACTAGGGCAATCCTTGTCCCAGTGTTCCTTGCAAAGATTCCAACACCCAGCACATTTTTGGGCACCCGGCTCTGGACAGCCTTCTACCCACCCTCAGAGTCATCGAAGGAAGGCACTAAAGGCAGATGATGGCTGAAAGGACAGAATGAATGAACCCTCACCATCATTTCTCAAGATTCTGTGACACCTTCCATTTTCTACTTCTGTTCCTTTAGAGTAAATTAAAGAAGCTTTGGATAAGGGGGTGAAATTACATTGTCCTTCAGCTTGCTTTGCTTGTTGGGTGATCTGGGAACAATCTTCACATTTTCGTTTCTGTGTCTGCCTCCGTTTCCAAGGGCTTTCCAATGGCCCTGTGGCTACTGAACTTCCACTGGCTTCACACGTTTCTATTCTAGTTCTGAAATAGTCGCCGTTTTTATCGTACCGAATAGCTGGCTTGACTACATTTCTCACTCTTTTAGCTGCTGTGTCAATACTTCAAAACATTCAGTCAGTTAACTCAATTCAGTCAAAAATTGTCACAATGTTTACATTGTGTTGACACAGCCCATGGCATCGGAGGAAATACAGCTCATTAAGTTCTTAGTGATTCTTTACGGAGCAGAGCTACACACTATAACAGAGCTACAAATGTAACCACCGTGACAAAAGGAAGGAAATGAGTTACTATTGGGGTGCCAACTACGTGCCAGGCACCGTGTTAGAATTCATCCGCATTTTAGCTCATTTAATCACACAATAATCCACACCATTCATGCTATCACCCAGAGTTGGACTGAAAATGATAGTTTATTGTGGAGTTCCTCTTTACACACTAATACTCAAAGAATGCAGGAAGAAAAATAGGCTTCCCAGTCAAGGTTCACTTAATGGTTTAACTTTCTTGAACCTGTGTTTGGTTTTGTTGCAAACTGATATAGCTCCTTTTACAAACCAGGATGCAGAGCCCTCAGCCTCCAACCATCACGCACCCAGGGAGAGTGGACTTCAGAGGGGATTAGATACAGATGCAGAGGTGGCGCTGGCGGAGGGAAGGGAGAGGGGAGCATGGGGAGACTGGAGAGAGGCATGTGCTCAAACCCAAGGACAGTATCTGTGAAATACAGGCACAAAACAACCCGTCTGAATGCCTACTGTGTGCAGGTACAGGGCTAACCCAGGGAGTTTAAGGAAACAGGAGGAGACACTAACGAGTAGCCCAGGAGTGTTAACGAGCCATTTAGCAAAGGCTCTAAGGACCTCTCAATGAGAATGTCCTGAGGCACAGAGTCAGGGCAGAAGAAGGCCTGGGGCAGCCTGGAGAGCAGAGAGTAAATAAAGAAACCCCTAGAAACAGTCCTATAGCAGCTGTTACCTGTAATATAAATGGAGTTTACATTTTAAATGAATTATTCTATTTTTCCTCGAAAAATTTCTGTCTTTAAAAGAACTAGTGAAATATCTACACCTTATATCCCTGCTTGTCCTCGATGTTCCGTGCCCAGAGAAAGTCCAACCCCGGGCTGGCACCGGCCTGAGCCACCCTAATCATTTCTGAAGTAGAGGAAGCGCACATCCTTAAAAGCAACCAATCCACCTCCTGGACTTTCATAAAAATATTGATGCAGTAAGGGAACTGTCGCAGGTGGAATAGATTTTCCGCACAATTATAAAACTCGGCAGATTCATGTCTTGAATGACAATCATAGAGACAGATAATTAGGTCCTAATTTCTGCTCCAACGTTCTGCAGTTCTCAACAACTAATTGGTAATTTACTCATGAATCTCTGCTCTGCTTGTATCTCACAGTCACGCACCAAAAAGTCAGAGTCAAAGGAAATTGCTTCCTATCTTATGTTTTTCTCAAATTAAAAAATTTGTATCTCACACACAGTTTTAAAAGGTATGAAATAAAGCATTCTTTGAAGTTCCCAAAGAGTTATTAAGATGCTAGTAAGCCTTTATGGATTTATTCTAAGGAAAAAAGGGGAGAAAGGAACGAAGAAGGGAAGGAACGAAGGAGGGAAGGAGCGAAGGAGGGAAGGAAGGAAGGAAAATGACTCTGTAGTAAAATCACACACACGCACGCACACACACACAGCACTGTGGGTGCCATGGGGAAAGGAGTCTTCGAATGCTTCTTTTTCTTATTGCTAATACTTTCTAAATATTTACAGAAAGGGCAAAAACTATTCTAAAAAGGAAAAAAAAATAAAAATCACTTCTAATTCAATCTCCCAGCATTAACCACTGTTGATATTTTTAGGTTGACCCTTAGCATTAGATTCTTTGAAGAGAACATCCTGTGTTCTTTAAAAATCTAATAATAGGGCTTCCCTGGTGGCGCAGTGGTTGAGAATCCACCTGTCGATGCAGGGGACACGGGTTCGTGCCCCGGTCCAGGAAGATCCCACATGCTGCGGAGCGGCTGGGCCCGTGAACCATGGCCACTGAGCCTGCGCGTCCGGAGCCCGTGCTCCGCAACGGGAGAGGCCACAGCAGTGAGAGGCCCACGTACCGCAAAAAAAAAAAAAAAAAAAAAAAAAAAAACCTCATAATAAATTAAAGGAGGAATCCTACTGCCTCCCTGGCCCATCTCCTCAGAACTACTTCCCTTACCTGCCGGTGAGTGGCAGTATAGTGGGATACCCACACCCACCCCAGGCTGCCTCACCCCACCCCACCCAAAAACCTCTAACCCCATGAGCAGACATCAGCTGTCACTTGGCCAAAGTCCTAACGCCCAAAACGGGAAGAAGTTCAGATCTAAATAATTAAAATGACGTTTTGGTTTCTCTGTTCTTCCTTCACATAAAATTTGGTTAGATCTGTACAAATTAAGAATGTGTATATTATGCCATTTGCAGCAACATAGTTGGACCTAGAGAACATCAGTGTATAGATGGACTTCTCCCTGAAAACCAGGGAGCTGCACAAGCCACACGTTCTCCTTGCTTGGCCCTGTAATAAACCTTTCTCTGCTCCAAAAAAAAAGAAAAAAGAATGTATATATTAACTTATATAATATTGTACATTAAATAAATAAAAGTAAATTTTAAAAATGTATATATTGAATTGTCTTAATATAGGCATTTCATGGTGTTCGTGAAATTCACTTCGGGAGACTCTCTGGAGCAACTGCCTCTGGAAAAGAATTTCCACCCAGTTTAAGGGACAGAACTTAGTTTTTATGGGGCCTGAAGTCTAAACAATTTAGAGTGGTGATTTCTTTAAGAAAAATAATACAAAATCATGAATGCAAAATGTAGCATGAAAATAAATATTTATTTAGAATGAGAAAAGAATTCCCAGCTAATAACAGATCTTTAAAACCTGACAAATACCACAACTATAACAAAATCCAGAAAAACGATATAATCTGTTTATGAACTGGTTCATCCATCACTATGATATTTTTCCACAGACTAGCTTCTGGCTCTACTTGCTTCTCCTCCACTCCTTGCCTCCGTGAAGTGCCAGTACCAGAGGACAGGTACCTATCACAACTCGGCCTCTGATGCTACAGCTTCGTTTCACAATACCAGATGAGTTGGCACAGTGGGTGGGAGGGCATTTGGAAACCCATTCCTGCACTAGACAGCCAGCAACAGTCTATAGCCTAACTTTGAACCACACAAATATAACCTGCTAAACCCCTCTAAATGTATCCCCAACACAACTTCCATTAGCCAGATCCCAAAAAGGCCTGTGGCCACTTTCAAGGCCACCCAACTGGAGGGGAAGTATGACAAGAAGTCAGAAGAAAAAGACACAACCGTCCCAACCACCTGCAACGGAAATATCTTACTAGGAACACAGTGCCTCTGGGAAGGGTTCATGCCCTGGCGGGCCTGTTTAGCCCCATTAGCTTCCAGGTAAATCCACGTCTACCCCATGGTACTCACACTGCTGAGGACTACTTTGTCCAGCACCCCAGAAGCTGGCATCTCCAGAGAAGCTAAAACTGGTGAGGGGGTGGTCACCAAATTAGATATGTATACAAAATGAACTTGAGAGGTCCTGGAGAGGAGTTCTAGAAGGTTCTCCCAAACAGGGAGGTGAGAGGCCAGCCCTAGCTTGAGATGGAGAAAACAAACCAAACGTGAGCCCCAGAGAAAAGTCACAAGGGACACCCTCCTCATTATAGCATGGATTTGCAAGGGAACTGCTCTTCACAAGAGTAACTCTATACAGTTCGCTCCGATGAAGAGCAACAGCTGTTTATTTATTTAAGTGGGGTGAAGAGCTCTCCCGGATACTGCCAGGGAGGCCAGCAAGTTCTCAATACAAATCGTCTACCAATAATCTGAAACCCTTAATCTTGATAGAACCCTGCTGTTGGAAAAATGTAGCTTTGGGGCATCTCACAACTCCAGCCTCTGCGAGTTACTGGCTATATGACCCCAGATAAGGTACTTAGCTGCTCAAAACCTGCTTCCTAACGCATAAAATGGATGTAATAATACCTACTCTAGGTTTGTTGAGGCTTCATGATATTTGTGACAATTATCCCACAAATGAAATTTTCAGCCAATAGTTGCCATTATTAGAAAGCTGCCTTTCCCATTTACTTTGCCATGTTTGGTGACCTTGCCTGTTACACAAATAAATAAGTGCTTGCTTGTGAAATTGAGATTAAAATCCCAAATGAAAACTGAGAGTATGTGGTCAAGCTGCATACTGATCAGTCTAGTTTGTTAAAAATAAAACCTTTCTAAGGATGTGAGTTGGGGGTGTATATCTGGAGAAGGTGGGAGTGGAGTGAGAAGGGAAGGTATTAATTATAAGTAACAAAGTTTTATTTTTTATAACTGAAGGCTATACAAATTCCAAAGTAGTCAGGACTGATTTAAAGACTAAGCTTTTGGGGGGAGGGGTAAATTGGGAGATTGGGATTAACATATACATACTACTATATGTAAAACAGGTAACTAATAAGGACCTACTGTATAGCACAAGGAATTCTACTCAGTATTCTGTGATGGCCTGTATGGAAAAGAATCTGAAAGAGTGGATATACATATATGTATAACTGATTCACTTTGCTGTACATCTGAAACTAACACAACATTGTAAATCAACTATATTCCAATAAAAATTAAAAAAAATAAAGACTAGAACTTCTGCTACTAAAATATGCATCTTGGCGGTTAAAACCCTTGAGATTCAAGAGCATTAAAGTATGTAAGCTTATGTGAACTCCTAGACTCTAATATCGTTTTATTTTTCCCTCAAATATGCTCATTTTGGCATTTAAAAAATAACTGATACATATTCTAAATCAACTATACTTCAATAAAAAAATAAAAAATAATTTATATAAATGTGTTTGCCTACCCACCGGGAACTCAGCCCCACACAGCTACAGCACACCAAACCACTATTCAATGAAAGACGCCCAAGTCAGCCCTCATTTCTCTCTAACTTATCAGCGCTTTCCTTCAAGTCCTGACTAGTTCACAGGGAGAACAGATGTGCGATTTTTTTTTTACTTTTTCAAAAACTTTTCAGCAAGTGTTATTAGAGAATTGAGTGTTTACATTTCAAAACACTATGGATTTCCTGGGTTCTGTCCTCTCTTATTAAGACCCAGGAACTTATCGTGGTTGCAAACTCTTTGCGGTGAAGGGTGAGGCCCATGGAAGGAAGTAGGAAGCCTTTTCTTCACGCTGCCCCTGAGAACCGAATGGGGAGCCATTTGCGCTGCAATGAACACTGCCAGGGTCACTTCAGTGGGTTTTAGACTATTATCTTCTTTTGAAGTTTCTATCTTCAAGTTGTGGAATATCCACCATTACGAGAGACTTTTGAAAAGTTTAAATCCTAGAGAATAATTCATTCGAACTACAGATTTTGCATTGTTTCGTTCTGTTTTTTCAAGTCTCATTTTCTCCTAAAAAATCTACAGTTTAGTTGCTGCTATTACTGGTTGATAGCATTAATTTTTTTTTCTACTAATACCTTATTGCTGCTAAACCTAAAATTTCTAATCCTGCCAAATCACTACTATTTTATTCAAATATTACATCCCCCCCCACCCAGGATCTCACATATAAGATCTCACCCAGTTTAATTCTTGATACATTTCCCTGCCAAACAGCTGAAATCCCAAATAAGTGATAATTTTTTGCTGTCACCGGGTGGCTAGACTTTAAGCACAATTCTTTTTTTTTTTTTTCCAACTGGAAATTTTCTGATCTGTGAACTTAAAAACCCCGTTTACGAGACAGTTCCTTGATCTCACTGCAACCTCCCCTGCGGGAGACCTTTCAGGACCTCCTCCACTCAGCTATTTCCATATATTAGGGCTCTTGTTTGTCTACTGCAAGAACTCCCAAAACTTTCAG
The DNA here is from genome assembly GCF_059928025.1 of Delphinapterus leucas. Lineage (NCBI taxonomy): Eukaryota > Metazoa > Chordata > Mammalia > Artiodactyla > Monodontidae > Delphinapterus > Delphinapterus leucas. The sequence goes on along the minus strand of NC_143130.1, from coordinate 14,017,552 downwards.
GAGTTTTAGCACTAGATCATTACTTATTTATAAACCTCCTCCTTTAAAAAAAGAAAGTCATACGGCACTTATCTAATTTAAAGAGGATGAATATTAATTTTGTATCCAAAATGTTGATTCTCCTGTGATCATCAGACGCGGTCTCCAAGCACAGAGGTATGTTTCCTTGCAGGTGTTTGACTTTCCAGCCCCTCTGGCTAGAAACCATGTCCCCCAGGTCAGAGAAAAGCTATCAGCTTTTCCAAATTGCATTTTACTTTGTCAAGAAACATGGCACTGTCCTCAAATATCTGTCAGGGTCATTCAAGAGCACTTGCTTTACCAGGACGCCTTGAGAGAGAGACAGAAGTATGGTAAAAATACAAATGTTAAGGTTCACAATCTTGGAATAAGCACTGACTTTTAAAATAATAGTTAAAATGTGTAAAGGTGGTTCTGAAATGCTCAGATTTTGAGAACTAGAATTAAGAAAGCAGAGGATGACAGCGCTCTCCCCTGCAGAGGGTATTTTGTTTCGCTCTCTGCTTGCTTGAAGTCACCGCTAATAATCCAGAGTTTTTGTTTGTTTGTTTGGTTGGGTTTTTTTTGCGGTACGCGGGCCTCTCACTGTTGTGGCCTCTCCCGTTGCGGAGCACAGGCTCCGGACGCGCAGGCTCAGCGGCCATGGCTCACGGGCCCAGCCGCTCCGCGGCATGTGGGATCTTCCCGGACCGGGGCACGAACCCGCGTCCCCTGCATCGGCAGGCGGACTCTCAACCACTGCGCCAACAGGGAAGTCCTAATCCAGAGTTTTTAATGGATGATTTGGCCAAAGACCATCAGGCCGTCTTGCCGATTTGCAGCCCTATTTTCCGTGTGCATTACTCTCCACAGACAAGTATAGCCCTTGGTACACTTTTTAAAATTAGAATTGAATGAAAAACAAAATGACTTTTAAAAATCACTTTTACCCCCAGCTCTCTGTCTCCCTCTCACAGCTGCACCACCTCCAGCTTCAGGAGCAGGTTGCGGGGACACAAACAAGCAGAAATTCCTTAACTTGCACTTACAATCTGAAAAATAGTCAACTAAGTATTGGGAGAAGCAGTAAACGGAAGACTCGGCCAAATTTGCCTTGGATGGACTGACCTTCCTAGGTGACTCCAGACAGAGGGATGCAGGGCCCTGACTGGGCTCCCGCGCTCACCGCACCACCACCCCCGCCCTCACCGTGGGCTCCGCAGGGTCAGGTACGCACACTCGCTGCAGGGGACGGGGGCAGGTCACGGCCTTCATGGATCTGGCCATTGGCAGCCTACTCGGGGCTTAGGCGCGGCCATGGCCGTAGGAAGGGCGGCTCCTCGGACAAGGCATCCAGGGTAGTGGGATGTGGACATCCGGGTCTCCACTGGAAGCGACCTCGGCTCTGGCCCCCCCCAGCATCCTGTTGTCTCGCTCAGGATCTGCGCAGGGTCCCACGTTTTCGGTTCCTCTTCACCTGCCTTTTGTGGCAGAAATCCCTTGACCCGGGGCCGTGGCCACTCTGGGGCCGAGCAGAGTGGTGGTCAGAGGACACGCTCTTCCGACCTTAATGTCCAGCACCCAAACACTGGAACGGCCCATCACTTGCCCCATAACGTGCCGGACGGACGAGGGTAGTGGGATTCCATCTTGTTGGCAACTGTCTTCCCCACGCCAGCCCCTGCAGACAGAGCGCCTGCCCAGCATCACCCGGAGGGGCTGAGGCCACCCTGTCCACCCGTCCATGGCCATCCAGATGACCATTTAAACAAAGGGCCTAGGGAAAGATTGTGGAAGCGCTCTGTCCTGACCAGGAAGCATCAGCAAGGTCTCTTTTGGGTAAAAGGAGAGAGGACGCCAGTGCAGCACCGTGCAGAGCCAGCCCTTCCTGCGGTGTGGGCGCGGGGTCCCTGTCCCGCCCTGCGAGCCCCAGGAGGGAAGCTGGTGCAGACCCAGAGCCAGAAGGGAGGCTCCATGGATCTCTGTGGTACTGTCTGAACCTTACCCTACAGGCATGAATCTCCCGTTTTACAGAACGGTTCCTTCACGGAATCGTAAAGCTGCATTTTGACCTGCTCTTTACGCTCCTAGAGCACGTGAAGAAACTGAAGCCCAGAGAGGCTAAGGACCTGGCGGGCGTCTTCCAGAAGGCCTGGGCGAGGGCACAGCGCACCCGGTATGCCGTGTACCCTCGCCGTCATCGCCGGCCCCGCCCGCTGCAGAGAGGGGAGCAGGGACCGTGCCCAGGGCCAGCTCTCGGCCGTCCGGCTCCACCAGTGTCACCCTAGCCCCACCCCGCCGAGCCCCACCGCTCTGCTGACTTCCACCCCCAGGCTCTTCTCCGGCCCTGCACCTTCCCCGCCAGCGCCTCCTGCCCGGAAGCCCCTTAAATCCCCTTCCCCTTCAAGACCGGCCGTCAGCACTAAACAAGCACTTACTGATCACCTGCCTGTCAGCCCCCAGCGAAGCACAAAATGCCTTGAGACTTGCACAGCAAACGGGCCTGGGCTTGCGTGTTGAATAAGCAGTGGCCCCTTCCAGAAGCTTCCTCTGGCTTCTGGCTCCGTCAGCATCTACTTAGCACCAACACGTGTCAGATGTTGCACCCGGTGTTTACAAATGTCACCCCAGTCTGTCCCCCAACACTCCCATAGGCCTATGTGCCCGTGACCTCATCTGACTGAGGAGAAGACAGAGGCCCAGAGAGTTAGTAATGGCCCATGGAGGGAAATGTGAGACCCTCTTTTTTCCCTCTGTCACAGCTGCATCCCTGAGTGAAGACAATGACAAAAGGAAGCAGAGCCACCCACCAACTCAACTTTTTCTCAAAGAGAAAAAAATAAAAATGCTTGTTGTTTTAGACCACTAAGATTTGGGACTGTTTGTTACTGCAAAGTAATCTAACCTATCCTGACCGCTACAAGTTCCATGTAACGAGATAATGTAATAATATTTCACCAATTTAAAATAATGTTAAAAAAAATAAACTGAAGTGAATTAGTAAATCCTCTGAATTACAGAAATTTTAAGAAAAGATGTTACTTCTGACAACAATCTACTGTGATATTCACCCACCCCGATTCCACCATTTACTCAACTCTCTCAGCTGTCCTATCAGTGGAGAGTAAGTGGTGTTATTTTAAATGGTTTTATTCCCAGTTGTTTCCTTTCTAGTCTGTGTCTATTAAGTAGGTAGGAGGGGATATAGCCAAATGGATAACAGTGTAGGCAAAGGCAGATGGACCTGGCTTTTGGTCACATCTCTATAACACACCAGCTGGTAACCCTGAGCATGTCACTCCCCTCCATGCATTAAAAAAAAAAAATGGGGATAATACCTGCCAGCACAGAACCTGGTGGGCGGTAAACCTGACTGGCACATAGTCAACCTCAGATAATGGCCTGACATTGTCAGAAATTGTCCAGAGCAAGAGCTATCCCTTTTACACTTAACTCACTTTGCATTGTTCTGCCCGGGGTGGCTAGTCTGCAAATGGAGTTGGCAGACAACGTGTTTCAAAATGAATCAACTCTTCTTCCTCCAGTTCATGGTTCATCAGCTAATTCCATCTCTTGGGTCGGAGATTCCTGCTGTGGCATTTTTAGATGCACACATTCAATTTCATTTTTAAATTGGAATTTCGATAACCCATAAAAATAATTCAGATATACCTATGAGAGTCTCACTCCAGTTTCCCCGGTGGGAAGCAGTGTTGGGAGATATTAAGAACATGGGTTTGGGAATGAGTCAGGGCAGGGGTTGAATCTCAGTTCTGCCTTTGACTACGACCTACGGCAAGCACATAATTCTCTAATTCTCCATTTCATTTTCTCTCTAAGGGGTAATAATACTCATCCTACAGCATGGTCATAAAAGTGAACTGAACATGCATGCTGAATAAAGCACACTACCTGGGATACAGTAACTGCTCACTTAAAAAAGACCAAAAAAAAAAAAAAAAAAAAAGTTCGTTTCCTTCCATGTTGTGTTTCTGAGTTTTTGACATGGTTTACTAAAATTTAAGCTCCTGTGAAGAGAGTGGTGATTTCAAGACTGAAGGTGTCAACAATCTCACTTTCTCAGAGCCCCTGCTATTCCCTTTTGTATTGAGAGAGGTCACGTCAACACCATTGGATTTTAAACTTAAGATCGTCCACAAACTGGAAACCAACAGTCGCTAGTGTTAAGAAAGGAAAGCAAACTCCAGGCAAGCTATTTCTTCTTAATCACTCAATTAAGCTGAAAACTATTACAATTGTGCTCTATTTCATGTTTTCAGTCCAAATGAAGCAGCATCCATTGAACAAAGGAAAATCAGTGGATTCACTATAACGCACTGCTGAAAACAAGAGTGAAACGGAGCAGGACCCTATGGTGCTTGCCCCTCCCCCCATGTCCTCCACCTGCCTTTCATCTGTGGAAAAACTTTAGCCAAAGAATAAGTTTAATCAGAGAAATGAGAAAATGCAGAAACAAAGGTAAACAGTCCAAGGAGACCAAATAATAGTAGTTTAGTCATTAAGCATAGTTAAAGACCTTTAGTTCCTTCTCAAGGGCTATAGATCATATTCTGAGCCATATCCCGTGAGCTGTCTTATAGAGACCGAAACCCTCACCAGGTGGAAGACGTTAACTACATGAGGACCAGGCTGTCGCCATGACATAAGCTGCCACAATTCCGAAAATTGACCCTGGAACTGAAGATTAACTGCGCCTAAAACAATCAAGATGACGCTGACCAGACCACCGATGACCAACGTCAAGATGACTGTCAGAGCTGACCGCGCTGTTTCTGCATGTAGCCCCCTCCCCGCATCTAGAAAAGCTCTTGCCCTCTGATTGTCAGCGGGGGGAGTCGGCCTTTGGACAGGCGTCCGCCCTGCACCCCCCAGTTGCCCTGCCGGCCTCCAAAATAAAGCAAACTGTCCTTTCCACCAACCTTGCCTCTTTATTGGCTTTTGAGCAGCCAGCAGCCAGACCCCACTTTCAGTAACAGTAGGACACAAGCTCATTTACTCATTTTTATTGAGAACTCACTCTGCGGCAGCACTTCTGGGTACATGCAGTGATGAGTAAGACAAAGCAGCTGCCTTCGTGGAACTCATATTCTAATGGAGGAGACGAGCAAATACATAGATAATAAACTGTATTATTTATTGTAGAGGTACCTGCTTTAAAGAAAAATAAGAGAGGATGAGAAGATAGAGTGATGTTGGGGGAACCAGCAGTTTCAGATGCAAGCGGGAGAGAACACGGGAGGAGGTGCAGTCAGCTCAGTGACGCAAACGAGCAAGCCAGTGATAGATGACCTGGAGAAAGAGCCTCCCTGGAAGAGACAGTAAAAAGCCTGGCAGCAGAACACACTTGCCAAGTCCAAGGAACAGAAAGCCAGCCAGTGTGACCAGCAGAAGCGGGTAAGGAGAAGAATGGTAGAAAACGAGGTTAGAAGACAAAGCAGCAACCAGATCGTGTAGGTCTCTGACCCAAGCTGCTCAACTTGGATTTGAGGTCAGGTGTTCTAGGAAGACTTCAGAGGGTTTTGAGCAGGAGAGTGACTTGGTCTGACTTAGAGTTTTAAACAATCACTTAAGTTTCTATGTGAAAGTGGACCACAAAAGAGCCAGGGGGGGAGGCGGGGGACCTATTAGGAAGTTGCAGCAGCTGAGGGGAGCGGTGATTACAGCTCAGATTGGAGTGGTAGAGGAAGTGAAAATTGGTCATATTGGGGGAATATTTCGAAGATGGAGCAAATAGTACTTGCTGAACAACTGAACACGGGATGTGAAGGAGAAACAGGAATGAAGAGCAACTCCTAGATTTTAGGCCTGAGCAACTGTGTGAAATGGGGTGCCATCTGCTGAGAGCTGGGACACTGGGGGGCAAGGAGGTTTAGGTGAGAAGTCAGTAATTCTATTTTAGATATTAAGTAGGAGATGCTGATTTGACATCCAAGAGGTGCTGAGTAGGCAGTGAGATATATAAATCTGAAGCTCAAGGAAGGAGCCTGGGTTGGAAGTAAAGTTGAGATTCACCAGCATTCCTGAGTCACTAAAACCACGGGACTGGAAAAGGCCAAATCAGCTTTAATAGATCCAGAGAAGCCAACTGAACTCACAGGAGCCCCCTCCAGTGACCTGTCACTCAGCAGGACTCTCCTTTAACGTTTCAGAAAGCTTGAGAGCCATCAATTTGTCAGGAGGGAAGAGACATGGAACAGCTTGCTTCCTCCAGAAGAGGCCAAAACAAGGCTTGGCTGTGAGGTATAACCAACACCCAAAGCCTCTTTCACAGAAAGAAAGGAGCAGACCTATAGAGATCAAAGAGCAAGGGCCTTGAGAAGGTCACACAAATACACCCAGAGGTCAGAAGAACTGGAAGCATGGATGTTTTTAGAACTCAACAATTGTTCTCCAAAAAGTGAGTGTAAGGTGGCATTCGTCTTTCAGGGCAGTAGATTAACTAGCCTCTCTGAACTGAAAACAGCAAATAAAAACATTTGGGGTCACTAAAATTCTTACAGATTGCAGCTGTTAAAAAAGATGTTTACCTTGTTCGCACACATAATTAGGGATCAAGGCTGCATCAAGGCAGAAAAGGCATTTTACTACATCATGTATTGATTTATGACACACTTACCTCATCTGAGATGTGGAGATCATTCATGCTTCCTGAAATATAGGTCATCAGTCAAATCTCCCAGAACATATTACAAAATGGAAAAAAAATGACTTTTTTTTTAAAATGATATATGGCACCGTCTTGTAGCCCTTTATGGTAGAGAAGAGTTCAAGGCCACTGGCTTTGACATTCATAGCCCCCATAGCTTTTATTTATATGATAAAGTAGAAGCTGTTCCTCTCCAAATCGATTTTCTCTTCACCTGTACAAGGTTAGCATTCAGTAATTCTTTCTACAGGTGTTTTGTATCAAATCAATTCCCAACGTCCCTCACGGTCTTCCCAACACCTCTCACGGTCTCAATCACCAAACGGAAAAGTTAGCATGGTTAGCAGTTTGGGGCAATGGCTGGAAATATAACCAAAAAAGACTACACCAAACGTTTAACAACTGAATTTTACACTGTTGTTGCTTCCAAATATTTTGTTGTTCTGGTGCTATTTACTTACCTACTTTAAAAGTTTTTTAATAAGAAGAAAAATAATTTTAAAACTCTAAAGATTTCCCCATTGCCTATCAAATTAAGTATAAACTTAAATCTGATATATTTTAGGCCACAAAATGAACCCAAAACTCTCTGCAGTCTCATAAGCACCACACCTCCTTCTAAACTTCACTAGCAACAATAACAGCAACAGCAATAATAATAGCTAACACCTTTCAAGCATTTACTATAAATCAGGAGCAGGTCCAAGAGTTTCACACGTCTTAAAGAATTTAATCCTCACAACTAGCTGGTGAGATACTATTATTATCCCACCTCTTTATAGATAGAGGACTGAGGCCCAAAGAGGTTTGAGACTTATCTAAGGTCAGAATGCAGTAGAGAATGCAGTAGAGCTGGGATCTAGAATGCAGTAGAGCTGGGATCTAAATCCAAGCAGCCTGGAGCCTGAGCCTAAACACTTCACCACTTACATCCTTGAACTTGATGATTTTGTGGGTCCTTCTCTACCTGCATCTTCAATACACTCCTTGAAAAAAAATCCATTCTGTCAAAGCCCATTTCACATGCCACGTCTTCCATGAGGACTTCTTGGCTACTCCCATCAAATTAACATCTAATCTTCGTTGGAGCTTATGCAGCATTTTCTTCATGTTTTCATATCTCCTTGATGACCCTAATTATATTCTACCTTTATGTATTGTTGGGTTTTTTGTCTTAGACCTTTCAGTAGCCTGTAAACCGTTGAGCACAGGGACTAAATCGTCTTCATCCCTGCATCCCAGGCAGCAGCTAGCAGAGTCCCTGGAACTCTGAAGGCTCTGGATAAATGTGTTCAGCTAATGAACTTTCTTCTTTGTTTCAGTCTAAATTTTCCCAGGGTGCAAAACAAAAACTAGTCTCAACTTACAGGTGTGGTATCATGTGTCCTGGCCTTGTGTTATGTCAACCTCAGCACTGTTGAGAGAAAGCCAAATAAGTATTCCCCCATTTTCCAGAAAGTCATTCCAGGGAAAAGGATAATTGTGTGGATTGGCACTTGCCATGTCAGCTACGCAAATGTCCTCAATAGTTGCACTTTTTCCTAAGAGCTTAAGACATAATCCAATTTTGCAATTTCATGAAAGTGAATATAGCTTTTCCTCTAAAATAAAGAAGAATGTGGGGAGGGGGGATTGGATGAAGGTAATGAAAAGGGACAAACTTTCAGTTATAAGATAAATAAGTACTAGGGATGTAACATACAACATGATAAATATAATTAACACTGCTGTAGGTTATATATGAAAAGTTATTAAGAGAGTAAAACCTGAGTTCTCATCACAAGGAAAAAATTTTTTCTATTTATTTAATTTTGTATCTATATGAGAAGATAGATATTCACTAAACTTATTGTGGTAACCATTTCATGATGTATCGATATGTAAGTCAGATCCCTATGTTGTACACCTTAAACTTATACAGTGCTGTATATGTCAATTAAATCTCAATAAAACTGAAAGATAAATAAATAAAATGAAGGATGGAGGGCGGGGGGAAAAGAGAAGAAACTGGACTTCCTCTTTTAGGAAACTCAGCCCCCATCCAAAAAAAAAACCGTGTAACTGAGTGGCAGGTGGCTGACTAGCTAAAGCACGAGGTGTCTCTGATGTTGGTTTGGCAGGTTCAGGTTACCAAGAAAACGAAGGCTCTGGTTACCTTGACAACACAGGAAACCCAGGGCTACAGCACGTTTGACTAAACTCCCTTTCAAAGCCTTCATGGATTCAAAACCATTTTATCAGAACTACACGCCCAAAACTCTTGTTTCTGTGATAGAGTAAAAGTGCATCAGAAATGTGTTTTCCAGTAAATACATGTTTTGTTTCATGGATAAAGTTACACAGCTTTAATAACTCTGAGACACCCACTCTCCTATCTTGAACTGCCTTGGTTGTTATCTCTACTGCCCGAAGTGTCTGATGAAGAGTCCCAATGCTGTTCCAATTTACCCAGTGAGATGGCATAGCACAATTTACTTTTTTTTTTTTTTACAAGCACATCACAAGGAGCTTTGGCCTAATGTTCGGATGCTAAGTATTTCACTCTTCATTAAAAAGAAAACTTCCTAGAAATTGTAATTTGATGACATCAAATTATTTCCTCGGGGAGCTAGTCAGTGGTTGCTGACACCAAGGGAAACAGACACCTTTAAAACTCCTGCCCCGAACTTGCAGCCCGAGTGTCAGCTACCCTCTCACTCCTGCCTCAGCCCTTTGCAGGCTCAGGAATGACCTATTTTCAAGACTTCCAAACCTAGGATCTCTGGAGTGCTACTCCTCTAGAAGCTCTGGGGTTCTGCTCTTTGGGACCCTACCCACCCATCACCCCCATCTGCCAGAGCCTGTGGGACTTCGACCCCTCTCCCTTGAATTGCTGGAGTATGATCTTGGCCAACCTGGTGAAAACTCAGGATAGACTTTCCCATTAAAAACTGTTGTGAGGGGCTTCCCTGGTGGCGCAGCGGTTGAGAGTCCACCTGCCGATGCAGGGGACACGGGTTCGTGCCCCGGTCCGGGAAGATCCCACATGCCGCGGAGTGGCTGGGCCCGTGAGCCATGGTCGCTGAGCCTGCGCATCCGGAGCCTGTGCTCCGCAACGGGAGAGGCCACAACAGTGAGAGGCCCGCGTACCACCAAAAAAAAAACCTGTTGTGAGTTGTATATATGTATATAATGGAATATTACTCAACCATAAAAAAAAGAATGAAATTTTGCCATTTGCAAAAACATGGATGGATGAACCTGGAGGGTATTATGTTTAGTGCAGTAAGTCAGGCAGAGAAAAACAGATATTGTATGTTTTCACTTATATGTGGAAACTAAAAAATAAAACAAATGAATATAACCAAACAGAAACAGACTCACAGATACAGAGAACAAGCTAGTGGTTACCAGTAGGGAGAGGGTTGGGGGAAGGGGCAAGATATGGAAAGGGGATTAAGAGGTACAAACTACTATGTATTAAATAAATAAGATACAAGGATGTAATGTACAGCACAGGGAATATAACCAATAGTTTATAATAACTTTAAGTGGAGTATAATCTACAAAAATGTCAAATCACTATGCTATACACGTGAAACGAACATAATATTACAAATCAACCATACTTCAGTTTTTTTTTAAAGTATTGTGAGAGTTAATACCTGTATTCCGTTGGTACCATAAAATATGAGCTAAATTGAATTGTATAGACTGGCCTAACTACCCTTCCATGCCTGATAGCACTCTTTCTATCAGGAACATTTTCTAAGTTCAAACCAGTTAAGTTACAAACTCTTGAAACTTAATATTCAGTTGGATTCTGCCCATATTTACAGTTTTTCAATGGACTTTACATATTGGAAATCCCTTTATTAGTTTAAGATCATAAAGATTCGTTGCAGGGGCTTCCCTGGTGGCGCAGTGGTTGAGAGTCCGCCTGCTGATGCAGGGGATGCGGGTTCGTGCCCCGGTCCGGGAAGATCCCACGTGCCGCGGAGCGGCTGGGCCCGTGAGCCATGGCCGTTGAGCCTGCGCGTCCGGAGCCTGTGCTCCGCGACGGGAGAGGCCGCGGCAGTGAGAGGCCCGCGTACCGCAAAAAAAAAAAAAAAAAAAAAAAAAAAGAAAAGAAAAAAAAAGAAGTCATTATAATGTATTAAATATAAAAGTAACATTTAATATCCTTACAAGGTATTATTGGATTTATTTTTCCATGTTTTTAAAATTTACAACAAACAGAGTTACAAGCTCAGAATTTAAAATATCATCTCTTAGTTTCGGCTAGCTTATGATAAGTAAGAAAAATCTTAAGATTAGAAGAAAACATCATTAACAAAGTTCTATTTCCTGGATTTAGTGTCTTCTATGATGTCCCCCCAGAACAAGCAGAGGGAACTCATTTTCAGAAACAGAACAGGGAAAAAAAAAAACAGTATCAGAACTTCTCCCAAACTGTCTACAACTTTTGGCATGTGGAGCATTTTCTATTGAGCCCCGTTTTCTGGGTTTTCACACTTATATTTCCTGGCTCTTTTGTTGTTTTATTTTTATGAACTTCACAGATTTGTGAAAAGGGGATTTCTTCCCAGATTGAACCATGTTTCCCTATCCTTTCACATGTTTATTCCTGGGCATACATTCACGCTTCTGTCCTGATTTTATGTTAGTATCTCTCTAACATGCAACGAACTCCTCCTTCACAAAGTAAGAAGCTAGAAAACTCTGATGCCTGCAAAAAAAAAAAAAGAAAAGCAAGAGGCCAGGACAGCCTGAACCAGGCCACCAAGCTCCCATGGACCGAACTCCTTCAGCTCCCAGATTCTATTCCCAGGTGACACATTTGAGGCTGTTCTGCCTCCTGCATCTGGAAACATGTCTCCTACACGGAGCCCCACGAGTGACGGATGTTTTGCAAAGCAGTCAACACAGCACTAACACAATCATGGCTGACATCTCTGCCTTTGTGCTAGAAAAATGTCCTTAGTGTATACTCTTGCCAAATGTTTTATGGTTGATGTTTAATTGTCATAAGAAGTCATTTGCTAGAGGCTGGAAAGAGAGATTGGCCTGCGAGATTTTTCTCCACACCAGGAGATCAGGTGAGGAGGTTCAGGTCCTACAGGGAAATCAGGACACAGGGACATCTGAGTCCAGTGTGGCCAGCAAGGGGGTGACAACCCTACCCAGCATTAAAGAAGAATTAAAAGACTAAGCCTGTGATGTTTTGTAAAATCAGACCAGGATCTGGTATCCCACATCTGTCTCAGTACATCTTGGTTCTTGTATTGACCCATATTTCCTCTAAGAAATGTCCTGTTGTACTGGCTGAGGGACACACAACTTACCTGGGCAAAGAGAAGAAAGGAGGCATTTTACTAACAACCTATAGGTAGTTTGTATTTGCAAAGTATTTAGAGCATGTCAACATATCAAATGGCTAAAAAATTGACTGTTGTTCTTCAAGCCGGGACTGGAGAAAGGACTCGTTTGTTCAAATACCTCCATCTAAGGGAGCTGTAAACCAAGTCACAGGCAAAGTGACATATGTAATGTTCTCAAGGGCTAGGGAGGGAGGACCAGAAAGAAAAAAGCAGCGATTAACCCCAAGCATATTGCTGCCTTGGAAATCCAGCAGGCTCCTTCTCATAGCCAGGTTTGAGGTCTCGAGTATTTTTCATCTCACGAGGGTCTCAAAATGCTTTGGCCTTTGCTCTCTCAGCCATGCACACCTGAAGGAATGAATGATCAGGGGACCGATTAGCAAAGCTGATTGCTACACTCTGGTGAGTCTCCAGTTGGAATCTGTTACAGCTCCCCTGTTCCAGGAGTGGGAAGTATCTAATGAGTGTGGTTAAAACTCGCTGTAGAAAAAAATTCCCTGGTAGTCAAAAGCTTAGGCCTTCGCGCTTTCACTGCAAGGGGCACGGGTTCGACCCTGGTTGGGAAACTAAGATCCCGCAAGTCGCGCGGCCAAAAAAAAAAAAAAAAATCACTGTATACCTCCATTCAAGATGTCCAAATCCCTGGTGAAAAAAGAAATAGTCACTCTGTCAACCTGCAGGACCAAGCATAATCTAGCCGCTCCTGGGTGATTTATCATATTAACATTATTATTAACTAACAACAGGTATTGGGTCTTTACAACATGCCAAGAAACATGCCAACCACTTTACAAGCATTATCCCCTTAAATATTGCCAGCTACTCTATGAGGCAGGGACCACGGCCCTACCCCCCATGGTAGAATATATGCAAACATCAACCTGTGCTCCTTTCTCCATCCTGCCCCCACAGAGCAGCAATGAGCATGCTACACTCACCCCCTCAGTATAAGGATGTTCCAGTAGAAATATAAAAAGAAAAAGTCTATTCTCAGTTACCAAATGTGCTTATGGAACTCAAAGAAAATAACTTGAGAGAAAAGGGTGCATTTATGAAGATGTAATTTATTTTTAGTTTTTTACCTAAAAGAATCATAACAAAAACTAGCAATCCTCCATCCTACCCATTCCCACTCTCCCCTAGCCTAAACCTTGGGAGTCATAACTTTCAACTCTTTAAACTTATTCTTATGTTTATTTTCTTATTCCCGAATTATGTACTTATACTGCTGTATAGTGATTTCTCAGTATTAAATATTTTCTACTGACTTTCTGTTATGGTAGATGAACTTCCACACCACCACCTCCACTTTCCCACCCTCCAATCTCCCAAAATAATTATATCATAAGTTTTAGTTAAATCAGTTATTTACATTTATACTATTTTGATTGTGGGAATACTGTTTCACTTCATGGCCAAGTAGCGTACTATGGTTACATTTCCTTTCTTGAATAATTAATTAGTAGACTAAAATTGTGGGGGTTTTCCCCACCTGGTAGAATGCCTGTCTCAAGATAGCAATAAAGATCAGCTATCAAAACAGAAATTTTTGGCATGCCTGGGTTTGTGGTCTGAAATTTTATATCCACTCTACCTATTTTAGAGATTTTAAAAATTGGGGATTAGAGAGAATAAATACCTTGCCTAAATTCACACAGCTGTTAAGTGGTAGATCTAGCATTAAAACTCAAGACTGTTCCCTTGAGGGCCTCTGTTCTTAAATGCTGTTTTTCCCTTGGAGATAAAGCCAACACACAGGACTTCCCTGGTGGTCCAGTGGGTAAGACTCCATGCTCCCAATGCAGGGGGCCCCGGTTAGATTCCCTGGTCGGGGAACTAGTTCCCACATGCATGCCACAACTAAGAGTCCGCATGCCGCAACTAAAAGATCCCACATGCAGCAACGAAGACCCGGTGCAGCCAAAATAAATAAATTAATTAAAAAAAAAAAAAAAAAAAAGCCAACACACAGACTACAATTTTCCAAGAGGTCAACCCCACCTGTAGAATCCACATACCTTTAAACCAGTGGTTGTCAAACTTTAATATGCGTAAGAATCACCAGGAGAGCTTGTTAAAACACCAGGGCCCCACTCCCAGATAGTATTCCAATTCAGTAAGTTGGGATGAGCCAGAGAATTTGCATTTCCTATCAGCTCTCAGGTTAAATGACACTGATGCTGCTTGTCCCGGATACTCTTTGAGAACCACTGGCCTAATAGAACAGGAATTCCTAAGGACTGGTCAGGGACATCCCATCCTGATGGGAAAAGAGTACATGAGACACTGCCCAGCCCCTGACCTCATGTCATTCTCCAAAGGCCCCTGACTGAGCCATTCATTAAGTCTGAAGAAGAAAAAAAGAGTGGGGCTTCCCTGGTGGCGCAGCGGTTGAGAGTCCGCCTGCCGATGCACGGGACGCGGGTTCATGCCCCGGTCCGGGAAGATCCCACATGCCGCAGAGCGGCTGGGCCCGTGAGCCATGGCCACTAAGCCTGCGCGTCCGGAGTCTGTGCTCCGCAACAGGAGAGGCCACAGCAGTGAGAGGCCCGCATACCACAAAAAAAAGAAAAAAGGAGTGATTTACCCACCCTGTTTAGAGTTTAGGTTTTGGTTGAGAAGAGCCACAGACATTCAGAAAAACCTGTTTCTGACACAGTACCTGAATCTGAATAGCCCCATTAATACTATAAAAAGTTACCAATTTCTTAAGGAAAACTCTTATAAACCTAGTTGTGAGGAATAAGCCTCCAGAAAGGAAGACAGCAAACACAGAACCTGGTCTCTGGCTGGTGACCATCAAGTTACAATCAGCCACTGATGGCCGCTATGAAGTCATCAGTTTACTACAAGCACAGGAACAAGAGAGGTGCCATCTCAGTGCCTCCTCATGTTGGGAAGAAGTCACTGGGTTTAACTCTAGTGGTGAAAGGAGGCACCTCACCTGCTTCATCCCAAGAAGGAAATCCACAACTCTACCTTAAAAAAAAAAAAAAAAAAAAATTCGGCATTTATAAAGGTCTACATCCTGAAAGAAAACATTTGGGGAGAAAGAGATAATACTGAACCCAAGAGAGCAGGAAGCCTAAACACAAGTGGAGAGACAGTGAAATTGGCCCATACTTATGAAAAATATCAGAGAATTTATCAATTTAGACTAGACACATGTCAACCTATTGTATACCTTATTCTATTTTCAATATCCTACTGAATAGACTGTACAAGCTTAATAATATTTATCAAATCAATTGCTGACTACAAGCAGTTTGTCCTCGTAAGGAAGTAGTGGTTTATCCTTGTTATGTTTTTACTCATGTTTTCACAAAAACCTGTACACAAATGTTTATAGCAATTCTATTCATATTTACCAAAATCTGGAAACAACTCAAATGTCCTTCAACTGTTTAATGGATTTTTAAATTGTGGTATATCCATACAATGGAATACTATTCAGCAATAAAAAGGAACTAGCTATTGATACATGTAACAACTAGGATGAATCTCAGAAACATTAGGCTAAGTGAAACCAGCCTCTAAAGGTTACATACTATATGATTCCATTTCCTTGACATTCTTGAGAAGACAAAACCATAGTGATGGGGAAAAGATCGGTAGTTGCTGGGGTGAGATGGGGAGAGGATGGGAATATAAAGGCGCAGCACAAGGGAATTTGGGAGGGTGCTGGAACTACTCTGTCTGCCGGTGTGGTGGTGGTGACATGAATCTACACCTGTGTTTAAATTCACAGAGCTGGACAGCAAAAGGAAAAAAATAGTCCATTTTATGTAGGACAGTTGTTTTAGGTTTGTTGAATATAAGTGAACTACTTAAAAGTCACTTAGAAATATGTGAAGTTGTTTTTTTTTTAAGCATAAAGAAACTTTAGATAAGAGGAAGTATGGAGGTAGGGTAGTTCCAGAATTGGTTTGGGGACTCACTGACACCACCAGCGACATGAGCTTTTTCCAGCAGCAAGTTGGCTTGTCCGAAGGCTAGGACTGCTCCTGGTTGCCAGATAACTGTAGCTGTTCATGCAGCTCATTCAGGTGGCACCATAGCCAGTAGAAGAGAGACTGTTCCTTTCTTTGTGATTCTCTCTTCTTTTTCAAGATTTTTTTATTGTGGCAGAATACACATAATATAAAATTTACTATTTTAACCATTTTTAACTATACAGCTCAGTGGCATTAAGTGCATTCACACTTTGTGCAACCATCACCACCATCCGTCTCCATAACTTCCTCATCATCTCATACTGAAACTCTGTACTCATTGCATAATAACTCCCCATTTCCCACTCCCACCAGAGCCTGGGAACCACTGTTCTACTTTCTATCTCTACGAATGGCTATTCTAGGTACCTCACGTAAGAGGAATCATGATTGCATCTGCCCTTTTGTGTCTGGCTTATTACTTAGCATAATGTTTGCAAAGTTTATCCATCTTGTAGCCTGTATCAGAATTTCATTCCTTTTTAAAGCTGCATAATATTCCATTGTATGTATATACTACATTTTGTTTATTCATTCACCCATCAATTGACATTTGGGTTGTTTATACATTTTGACAATTATGAATAATGCTGCTGTGAAGATTGGTGCTCAAATATCTGTTTGAGTCTCTTCTTTCAATTCTTTTTGTGCAGAAGTTAAATTGCTGGATCAAACGATAATTCTATGTTTACTTTTTTGAGAAACTGCCATACTGTTTTCCAAAGTGACTGCACCATTTTATATTCCCACTAGCAATGCAGAAGAGGTACCAATTTCTCTACACCATCACTAACACTTGTTGTTTTCTGTTATTTTAATAACAGTCATCCTAATAGGTGTGAAGCTTCCTCTTCCAGTGCCTCTTCCTGTGTCCCTCATTGTGGTTTTGATTTGCGTTTCCTAATGGTAAATGATGTTGTGCATCTTTTCATATGTTTATTGGCCGTTTGTAGACAGTCTTTGGAGAAATGTCTATTTAAGTCCTTGGCCCAGGTTGAATTAGACTGTTTGTTTTGTTGTTGTGTATTCTTAGTTCTTTATATATTCGGTATATTAATCCCTTATCCGATATATGATTTGTAAATATTTTCTCCCATTCTGTGGGCTGGCTTTTTACTCTGCTGACAGCATCCTTTCATGCACAGAAGTTTTAAATTTTGATAAAGTCCAATTTGCCTAGTCTTTTGTTGCCTGTGCTTTTGATGTCATAGCCAAGAATTCACTGCCAAACCCAATATCATAAGGTTTTTGCCCTATGTTTTCTTACAAGAATTTTATAAATTTTAGGTCTTATATTTAAGTCTTTGATCCATTTGAGTTAATTTTTGTATATGTATTAGGTAGAGGGAAGATCTTATTTAAACATTTTAATTTTTATTTAGTATCATTTAAAACAATTATTCAAATATTAAATTTATCTTTACAAGCCCCTCAAAATAGTTCCTGAGTTTACCTAAAACCTTGTATCTTAACATACTTCTTACAGCCTCAATACTGAGTTGTTCACAAAACAATTCTTACCCAAAAGGTACATCCAGACATTCCTCTAGGATCTGTTCAATAGAATTTTCTATAATGAAGGAAATTTCTTTGCACAGTCCAATAGAGTAGCCACTAGCCACGTGTGGCCATTGAGTACTTAAAATATGGCAAGTGTAACAGAGGAATTTGATTTTTAATTGTATTTAATTTTAATTAATTCAAATTTAAATACCCTTGTGTGGCTAGTGCCTACCATATTGTACAATGTCCACATATAGTACAATGTCTAGATTCTCTTAAGTTTTTCCCCCAGAAAGTTATATACTCAGCTTTTTGTATTATTCTAGCTTTTCACACAAAAGCCTTCAGCACCTCACATTGATACTATACCCTTAAGTTTAAGGTTGGATCTAAGAAATGCCAAAAGAAAAATGTCCTTGAATTTCCTACAGAATTCCTATTAAAGAAATCATATATCATGGTAATCTCTGTTCCCTCTATAAATGCCCTTTATGACAGAGTCCTCTCATATCCAGTATTTTTAAAGCAATTTTTTCATCTTTTGGCATTAAGGTATGCTTCCTTGCACTAATAATAAGGTCCTTATAATCTTTCATCCTTCCCTTCTTTTCTTGGTTGCCCAGAAACCCAGGGCTAAGAAGAAGTACTTTTTGATGAATTGTAATTGTTCCTCTTAAACTTAGTTTTCTAGTTATAATTATTTCCTCCTCTCCCTCCCTCCCCCACTCACTTTATGCTCCCATAAAATACACTATCTTTGATTGTGGTCTTCTACCTTGATTGTAGTGATTTGGTAGTATCTGTTTCTTTTATTTCCTTTTCAAGTAGTAGCTAGAGAGATATACAGTGATGTGGTAATTTTAAACTCAACGCTACTCAGATACAAATAGAAAATGTAACTTGTTCATTTTCTACAACTGTTTACTCTTCCTTATGAGCCCCCATCCTTTTGGGTAGTAGCCAGGGTTGGGGAGGGCTATTTAAACTGCCAGTTTGTGGTATCTCAGCCTCATCAGGTTGAAAATAGTCCATTTCAGTTAGATCAATCTCTTTTGGATGAATGTTCAGTGTTTAATTTTTCCTCTACCTGTGTAGTAGGTTGAACAGTTTTCCCCCCAAAAGTCATGTCCCCTTGGAACCTGTGAATGTAATCTTACGTCTTCTTTTCCAAGAGTTCTCAAAATGGGGAACAGGGTAGAGAAATCCTCCTCAGCTTTCAGCTTCCCTCTCTCCCCATCCAAAGCCAGCCCCACATCCCGGGATGCCTATCAAAGGAGGGAAGTCGGGACTCATGTGTCTGCCACTGGCTTCCTCTTCCTGTGCCTCTTCATGCTACATCCTCGGGACTGAAAGGCGCCAGCTTCTACCACTTCCCACGCATATCACAGCCTTGGCTTATAGAAAAGCCTAACGTTCAAGTCCCCCAGCTTTCGATGCATTAAAAGGAGCTTAAGAAACTTAGAAAACACTTCCTCTATTTCAAAGTCTGGTTTTCAATAGTCTTGCTGTGGACTCAAACACCCTATTTTGGATATCAAACACTTAACACTGATTCGGTCTTTCTTTTTGCATTTCTGTGTAATAATCCTAATCCTCCCCTGGCAGAATAGGTGGAAATTCACACAAGCACTGAAGGCACACAAGAAAAGCCAAAAGTTGCTGGTAGATAAATAGATGATAGATAGATAGATACAGATATATAGATGATAGAAAGAGAGAGAGAGGGAGGGAGGGAGAAAGAAAGAAAGAGAGAGAGAGAGAGAGAGAGAAAGAAAGGAAGAGAAAGAAAGGGAGAAACCGAGATAGATACATAGATATTTTATATTAGCCTCCTTACAGGGAGATAGAAAGAAAATAAATTCCACTCTTTAATTTTAGGTGAATTCATTTTGGATCTTGTAATTCTTGTTGGGAGGTTTTTTGTTTTTTTTTTTTGCTGTACGCAGGCCTCTCACCGTTGTGGCCTCTCCCGCTGCGGAGCACAGGCTCCGGATGCGCAGGCTCAGCGGCCATGGCTCACGGGCCCAGCCGCTCCGCGGCATGTGGGATCTTCCCGGACCAGGGCATGAACCCGTGTCCCCTGCATCAGCAGGCGGACTCTCAACCACTGCGCCACCAGGGAAGCCTTCTTGGGAGTTTTTAAGGAACTGAATCATCCAACAGTATAGGTCCGTAGATACTACACATAAAGGATGTACAACTTCACTGGGAAGAAAATATATGAATGTACAGAACAATAAGAGAGCCACGTGAAGGCTGCCTTAAAGCACATACGGGTAGTATGCCCGGCCTACCAAAGCAAGGCAAAAACCAGAGACCGCTGGCTGTGGGGTGTCCAGTGCAGGAGGGCATGAGTCACAAGCAGAGGCAGCTTTAGGGAGGCAGAGTGGACGGCGGGAAGATAATTTGGGCACTGCTGCCCACAGTTTTCAGGTCAGGGCACACGGAGAAAGAAATATTGGCTTGGTATGCTGGGATGAACTAGAGGAGATTGAGGGAGGTGGCCACTTATATAGTACTAAGAGGAGAAAATTCTTACTTTTTAACCTTACATAATGATAAGAAGAAAAAATGTCAATTATTAGGGAATTTATTAAATATAAATTTTCATGAATTCCAAATAAATCTTTCTGATGTATTTAAATGAGAAACTTGAGCTTACTTGCAAGAATATAACGTTTTTACACTGTTATGCCAACAATGGCAAAAATGCCAATGTTTTAAGGATCATATCTTCAAATTCTTGAACACCATCATCAGTGAGAAACTTTGCACAAATATGTGCTGAAGAACTTAAACCTATTTTTACAACTATCAAAAATGTACAGCAGTTGAAATGATATTTAAAGACTCTATTAGTGATTCCTGGGGAAACCTGGTGGTCCAGTGGTTAGGACTCCACACTTCCATTGCAGGGGGCACAGGTTCTATTCCTGGTCGGGGAAAATCCCACAAGTTGTGCAGCCAAAAAAAAAAAAAAAAAAATCTCTACTATAAAAAAAATTACTATTCTTTATTGATAAATATGACATTTAAATGCCTTATGATAATATGGATGGATTTCTAATTTAATCAGACCTCTATAAAGAGAATTTCAATATACTGACATATTCTTAATTTGCAGAGTGTACACGTATTGTTAAGGCAATTCACGGGTGGCTAGCTTGGACACCGCTTCAAGGACCTACCATCCACAAATGGACAGAAGTATCTGAACTATGTACAGAGGAAGATTTAGGACCACCCTACGAGCTGCACCCACTAGAAGCCCCTGGGCTCCACTCCATACCACTTGACTGTCCAGCCCTTGGGCAGGTGACTTACATCCTGGGGACCTGGAACATGAACTGGACACACCCGGGCAGCTGGTCAGAACAGCAGGGACCCTACTCTGTGGCTGGCTGCTGAGGTCAGTCCTGCTGGCAGACTATCTCCTTAGCCACAGGGTGCACTGTGGTGGGTCCTGGAAAGAAGGTGTCACTGGAGCCCTCAGCCTAGGGACCCATGGGACAGTCGTCAGACTCTGCTCCCTCTCAGGGGCCCCAAACAAATCAACTGGGGTCTGAGGGTGATTCTCCCAGGAGCTCCAGCCACACCAGGCTCTGCCAGGCTACCCTCCAATTTGAAGAGAGCAATAGCTCACGGGCACTTCCTTATAGCCCATGAGAGGCACGTAGGGGAACTAGAGAGAGAACATCAAGCCCAAAGGCCAGATATGAGACTCAGCTGAGTATGTCCATTAGGGATGGAAAAAAAGACTAGTGGAGCTGGGAACGAAGCTGAAAGCTGGAAGAGGTAAAAGTAGAGGCTAAGACAGCCAGAAGCAGGAGATGCATGCTCAGGAGCTGCCGTGCTATTTCATAATAAAGACCCACTAAGAAGTATTTCCCAGAGTGTAAGCTGTGCTGATCAACTGGCCCCTTGGGTTTTAACTCCCCTGAACCTGCAGGCTGTGCCTCCTGGGGCAGAAAACAGAGTGATACAGGCATGCAGGAGACGTGGGACGCTGACTTGAGCCAAAGCTTGCACGGAACTTACCTCTGAGGCCGAGGCTGAAGTGAGGGGACACCAAGGGGTGTGGCACAAGGTGAGACTCCTGTGCACGGGAGCCGTTCAGAAAAGAGGGGGATAGTGTTGGCTGGGAAGACTCCTGAGGGTAGCTGGGCCTGATCCAGGTCATGCAAGATGGTGGAATTTGGGTGGAAAGAAATCAGAGGACATTCAAAGCAAAGAAATAGTATGATCAAAGACTACGAGGTGGGGGCGAGCCCAGAAAAGGACAGTGAGGGCAGAGAAGGCCTTGCCAAAGGGACACGTGGGAAATGAGAGCCAGGTAGGCAGGGGCCAGGTGCCACCCCACCTCCATGACAGGTCAATTGCAATAGAGAAACGAAGCTAACTGACTTATGCCAGAGAGCACTTGGGCAGGGCCAGCCTTACAGCTCAGCCACTCTCTGCCCACATTTAGGTCTCCTACAGCACTGGCCAGCTGCCACGCATTCAGGTGTCAGTTCCTTCCGCACACACGTGTGGAGCCTTTTATGCGGCAGGCACTGTGCTGGGGGCTGAGCGTGCAAAGAAAAATAAGTCAGGGACTTCCCTGGTGGCACAGTGGTTAAGAATCCGCCTGCCAATGCAGGGGACACGGGTTCGAGCCCTGGTCCAGGAAAATCCCACATGCGGCGGAGCAACTAAGCCTGCACACCTAGAGCCCGTACTCCGCAACAAGAGAAGCCACCCAATGAGAAACCCATGCACCACAGCAAAGAGTAGCCCCCACTTGCCGCAACTAGAGAAAGCCCACGTGCAGCAACGAAGACCCAATGCAGCCAAAAATAAAATAAATAAATAAATAAATTTATTTTAAAAAAGAAAAAGAAGTCAGAAGGCTGCCTTGTCTATTGCTGGAGATGACAAGGAAATAGATTTTTTCCCATGGAATAATAATAGGTAATATTTACTGAGGACCTACTTTGGGTCTGGCACTGTTCCATGTGCTTTAAGTGTTTGAACTCCTTTACTCCTCACAACAATCCTGTGAGAGGGGTAGTATTATGTCCCCATTTTACAGATAAGGAAGTTGAAGGCCAGAGATGTTAAGTAACTTGTCCCAAGTGGTACAGCTGGTAGGCAGGTGACAGTGCCTGAACTGGGACACACACTCTTAATCACCAGGCTGTGCTGGTCGTTCTCCGGGGAAGGTAAGGAGGAAAGCACGTGGATGGAAGGAGAGTGAGGGTTCAGCTCTAAAACTGATCCGGGACTTCCCTGGCAGTCCAGTGGTTAAGACTCCACGCTGCTACTGCAGGGGGTGCACTTCGATCCCTGGTCGGGGAACTAAGATCCCGCATGCAGTATGGCGTAGCCAAAAAAAAAAAAAAAAAAGTGATCCAAACAGCCTCCTAGTTCATCCCCACCCTTCCCTCCTACGGTTCAGATGTAACTCTCCCCTCTGCTCTTGCCCACCCGTCCCTCCAGCCTTTCCCTACCCCAAAGATCAGGGCCTGGAGAGGACCTATGGTCATTGCTTCACCAGCATCCAACCCCTCCCATGCTTCCCTCTTGCTAACAGCACCCGGATTTTCCTTCAAGGGAACTCCAATCTTCCTGGTGGCAAAGCCCTGTGCTTGGGGTGGGATTGCCCCGCCTGTACACTCAGCTCCAGGGAACTAAGCCAGTCCCAGCATTCCACCCCACCCACCCACCCCCACCCTGTGTCACAGTGAAGGCTGCAGGGATGGGTAGTAATCCAGGCCTAAACCAATCAGCCCTGGCATTTCTGTGGCCACAAGGATCGCAAGTGCACCCCTGCAAGTCGGGGATGACCCCAGGTAGACTGGGGAGACGCAAGACTTGGGTCTGTTGTTTGAAGGAGAGAGAGCCTCTCACTCACTCTCTCTGAACACAAATAGGAGACACATGGCCAAAGGCAGCTGGCAACCACCTTCACCAGGACAGAGGCCAGCCTCGGAATAAATCCGATACCACTGGGGTCAAAGCAGGAAGAGAGAAAGAAACCCCGTCCTTGGTGATATCACTGAATGACTGGATCCAACCAGCCTAGCCCTGCCTGAGGTCTGGGCCCTCCCATTAGGCAAAGCAGTATGGTTCTTCATTGCCTGAACCAGTCTGAATTGGGTTAGGTTGAAACGAAAGGATTCCTTCATGACTGAGGTCCCCAGGAAGCCCCAGAACTTAACAATCCATCCGAGAATCTAGTCCAGACTTCTGCAGCCTCTGACCCTTTGGGGACATCTCCAGACAGGAGTGGGTCATCCAGCTCCCTCTTTCCCAAAGGCACAAAAGGCTCTGGAAGAGCCCAAGCCCACAGTGCACCAAAACAGCCAACAGGGCCTGCTGGCTCCACACGCAGTCTGACGGGCTTCTTTCTTCTATCATTGCGTTTTCCATTTTCTTGTTTGCAGTTAGAAACATTGCCTTTTCATTTAGATAATTCCCCCGTTTCTTTCGCCTGCCTTTAAAATAGATCTGTACTGAAATGCCGCTTTACAAACTGCCCTTGATTTTTCGTGTTCATTTGTTCAAGTATTTGGTAGGTTTGCAGCCAAGAAGCCTTAGGCTCTGGATCGTTATGTTCCCCTGTTTTCCCTTTTCAAGTACTCAGTTAAAACCCAAGATGAAACCAGACAGGCAGGGCTTTCAGGCATTTTTCTGAAGGTCGAGCGCCCCTCTTCGGCGCCCCGGTCAGCCGGTGCTTGTCCCTAGTGGCTCCTAAGAGTCAAGAACGCTGCCCTTCTGCGTGCCCTTCGCTAAAGCAGCCACGCACAAAACAGCACATCATTCAGACTGCAGGAATTTTCTTCAGAGATTCTTCTAAAAGCTCGGAGCAACAAACAATAAAATCTTGCAAGATAACATTCAAAACACTGGAAGAAACAAGCTCTCCCCGTGTTTAAAAATCCCACGGAGGTGTGTAGAAGTGCAGCTGTAGCCACGAGGACAAGACGCTTTTCCATTTAAGTCACTAAGAAGGGAGAGTTGATGGCGATGGCGCTTTGATCTGCTGACCCTCTTATCGGCTGGCTTGCTTTGGTTGTTCTGCTTGTGAGGATACGCATTTGTTTGAATCACTAATACTTTTTGCAGGTCTTGGCTGACACCTATTAGGCTAAACACACCCCGGGGAAATGGTGGGCGTAGTCAGTCTGTACACGTAAGAAGCATCAGAGCAGTGGGGCTCACGAGACTCCAGGCCTCTCTGCTTATGCTTCTCTGCATGGAGGGTGACAGAGGATTCTCTAAAAAGGGAGCAAAATTATTGTGATTCCAAACTTCAAGAATGGACCCTGAGCCACACAATGAAAATGTTTTCATCCTGAGCACCCCACCTTTAAGCTAAAGAGGAGTTGTCAGCTCCAACACATGCCCATGTGCAAACAAAAAGAAGTTCCCTGTGGCCTCCTCCGAGCCAGACGCACGCCCCCAGACCGCCATCAGGGCTGGGCCGGTGTGGCCGGAGAAAGCAAGGAAACTGCCCGCACGGGTTCAGTCCAAACTAGCGCCTGGGATAATGAGCAGAGGCCGAAGAATTCTGAAAGCCGTAAGGCCCTCGCTTTTGTGAGGCTGCCCCCAGCTGAAGGCAGACAAAAAAGGCAAAGATGAAATAAAACGGACTTTGTCTTACTAACCTGGCACGCCTGCTGATCAGTGGCTTAGCTGGCAAATTGCAAGGACCTCGATGGGAGGCTGGAAACTCAACAAGTCGCTGTCACTATGGAAACGGCTCAAATGAACCCCGAGAATGAAGGACCTCGGTCTGGGGAAAATGTCGGAGGAGGATGGATGTTGCCTGGAATCTGCCATCAGCTAAAGCTGTGCTGGGGAGGAGGTGTAAGTGATGGAACAAATGCCTATGAAGTCACACACGACGGTTGCCCCCAGGGCACAGGATTTAGAAATAATGGTGCCCTCTCTCCCCTGGGCTGGGGGCTGCCCCAGCTGCCTGAGTCTCTGCTGCCTGCGGGGCACAGCTGGCTCCCGGCCTGTGGCCCACGGGGCCTCTGAAGAGTGTCGGCCTTGCAGGGCCTATGGCACCAGAGCTGGAAACAGGGTGAAGCCAGGGGAAGCAAAACTCATCTGGGATAGGAAGCGAACCTGGGCCTTTAACTAATTCAAAGCTGTGGGCAGTTAAGTACAGAGCTGGATGCTCTCTCAGGAGGTGATCGGATCAAGGGCATATTTTTTAAAAGAAATTTCCCCAGAAAAGCCTCATTTGTGAGATAAGGCCTGGCTTGTGTCTGAGCTGGGGGATGGGGGCTGAGGGCTGGACTTAATGACATCTGTCGTTCCTTCCAGCCTGTGATTCCATGATAATTGCTGGCGAGTGTAGTGATTTCCAGTACAGCATGATTACAAGGCACTCTCTAAATGCACAGTGTAGACATTCTAATAGCACGTTGGAGACAATTACCCAGACAGGAGATTACACAAAGGCAATAACTAACACCAGGGCAGGGTCCTCCACCAGCATCGGGGGCAGAAAAGGCCATCTGAAAACAGTTCCCACAGTCCCGGGGTGATGGGGGGTTAAGGAGGTGCAAATTTGTTATTCACTTTGAGTCTTCATGGATGCACAGATGTGGTTCTGTATTTTGTGTTCTCGTAATAATAATAATGGCCAGATAATAATAACAACAACAGCAGCTGAACACTTCACTGTTCTAGGCATTGTCCTAAGTACTTTCATGTGTATTAGCCCCTTTTAATCCCCATATTTACTCTATGTTCTGGATTCTGCATTTGAAGAGACTGTTCCCAGTCTTGCACTCAGAAGTTTAGACGCTGGTTGGTGTTGGACACGCATCCACTTTACCCTATGTCCTCGCTGAGGTGGCCCCGTAGGGACACAGCCTGGGACCAGGAGTGGGCTGGAAAGGCACAGGGGAGACACCAGGGACACCTCCATCGGCCCTGGGATGTGTCCTGGGACAGCACTGGGCCATCCCAGAGGCCTTCCAGGCAGCATGTGGCCACCGTGTGAGGGGCTGGAGAAGAGACATTTGCTGGACCTCGGTCCCAAGAGAGGCCTGGGCCATTGCCCCTGCCTCGACTGCCCCAGCAGGAGCAGAGGGCTGAACGGAGCAAGCCGACCCCTCCTACAGGCACTACCCTCAGCTCTCCTTCCCATTCCCTCAAAACATCAGCTGTGTGGGTTCTTATGAGACGTGAGCAGGAGTTTAAGCCGAACTGTGCTTCCTTTTTGGATGCCTGTGTCTTTTCTCAAATAATCCCAAACCTTTAGGGAAAGCACTATGGTTAAGATCACTCAGACTCAACGAAAGAGAAATCCTGAGCTTGGTTTACAACCTTTGGAGTTTGAAGTGCCCTTAAATACCCAAGAGCTGGGCCCAGAGGAGATAAGGATATGGGAGTCCTCTGCCCACAGGGACCCTGAAGCTCCAAGACGACTGCCATCCCCGGGGCGGAGGAGAAAAAGGTCCCAAGTGGAGAGTCTGGTCAGTTGCCACCCTCTCCCACTCCACGTCCAGCCACTGGCCTGCACTGTCCAGGATCACTGAACCTGTCCTCGTCCTTAGATCTGCTGCCACACCTCCTCCTTCTCTCCCTCCACAGACACCAGAGGGAGGGGGTCTCCATGCAGGTCTAACACTTTCTAGACTCTGAGAATTTTAAATTACAACCTTCAAATGAGAATCACGTCTGTAGGTAGCTTGCAGGGAATTAGGAGCGTTAGTTGGTGCTCTCTAGCCCCACTTCCCCTGGGCCTGCCTGCAGGGGCCAGGAAGAAGGAGCGGGCACCTCTGCAACTGGGTCCCAGCCACAGACAGCTGAACAGAACTCAGAAGACAGGGCAGGTCCAGGTCCAAGGCCACCCACCGCTGGAAGGAGAGAGGCAGGAACTTGTACTCTTCATAGGAACTAGAGCAAAAGGCTATGCATTGCTTTTGAAATGGGGGGAATTTGCAATCCATTCAGAAGATAATACAGCACGTTAATTAAGAGCCTGGATTTTAGAGTCAGACAGACCTGGATTTGACTTCCACCCAAATTTGCAATAGCTAGCGTGATGACCTTGAACAAACTTATAAAATCTCTCAACCTCAGTGATCTCATCTGTAAGATGAGGTCAATATAATAAACGCCTGTCTATTAAATTGCTTTCAGCTGCAAATAATGAAGACTCCTAAATCAATGGCTTAACCAATAAGCAGATTTTTTTTTTTAAATCTCACATGACCAGAAATCCAAAATCAGAGCAGCCTCTAAGCCCAGCCCATCAGGGCCCTGGTTCAACTTCTCTACGTGTTGGCTTCATCTTCAGGCTAGTTGCACCATGGCTGCTGCAATTCCAGACACTTTATCTAGATAATAGCAACAACCAGAGGGGGGAAGAAAATGGGGAGCTGTTTCTTTGAATTGAGAAAAAGAAAGTTTTCCCAGAAGCCCCCAGGAGCCCTCTTCTCCCTTCTATTGTCCAGACACGGATCACATTCAGAGCTGCTGTTGGCCTACACCCCCCCTTTATGCAAATTGGAGAAAGTCACCTCTTCTTCAAACAAAGTGTGGCTTCCGGAGGGCACCCAGCTGCTTGCTCTGGGCAGTGACTGTGTACATGCCTGCTCTCCTAAATGCTTTCTCAGTGGAGGGTACTGACGTGGATTTATGCTCTAGAACCGCATTGTCCAATACGGCAACCATCAGTCACACAGGGCTTTTTAAATTTAATCTTAGATTAGTTAAAATTAAATAAAAGTTAAAATTCAATTCCTCAGTCACACTAGGCACATTTCAAGCACTCAGTAGCTATACGTGGCTAGTGGCGACTGTATTGGTACACGCAAAATATGTTTGTCATCACAGAAAGGTCTGGGGGACAGAGCTGCTCTATGATTCAGCCAGAGTCTTCATGCTTGAACACTCTGATCAGTTAATATACGTCTACGATGTGAATGGTGCCTCTTTAGATGTGGTGCCTTTGTGTTATGCTCAAGCCCAGGTAGGGCAGCCCTGACCACATGCTCATTCCTAAACCAATCACTGGCAAGGGAGACAAGACCACCCCCCCCCCCCAAGGATTGATTGGCTCAGCCTTCGGCCAATCACGACTCAGCCCTGGTGTTCAAAAGGCACCCCTCCCACAGTGCATGGCCACTCGGAAGAGTGGAAATTATAGAATTAAGACCGTACCAGCAAAGGAGTGGGTGAATTGGGGGTCTGAATACAACTCATAGTTCATTGTAAGAGTTAAATAAAGTAATAGATCCAAAGCAGTTTGTATGATGCCTAGAATATAATAATTATTTAATGGACTTCAGCTGTCATAATCATTATTGATTAATAGTTACATCTAAATTGTGTTTTGGCCACTGCCAAAGCTGAGCTTCTCACAAGAAGGCTAAGAAACACCACAGGGGTTCCCAAGTTCCTGCTGAGAACAACAGAGAAATAGAGGACACTTGTCACCTGTCCTCCCCAGTTGGCTTTGCGTGAGGGCATCCCCAAGAGTGTCATAGCCTGAGTCCTCAGAGCACGACTGGCTGGGTGCAAAGCCCCAACAGCTGTCTCAGGCAGGCTGGGCTCAAGCAAAGGGGCCCCCCACAAGAGAATGTAAATTCTCACAGCCACCTCCAGAAAGAAAGGGCTGGGTTCACAGGGGTGGGATCTCCCAGATAAAACCCTGCAAGAGCTTTGGGCTTCTTGGGAAACACTCTCAGTGAGCACAAGAGATGCAGTTGCTTTCATCTCCTTTACCCCCTAAAGACTCGGTGTTTAATATTCCTAAGCAGGCCAATTTGTCAAACAAAATAATAAATGTTCATGGTTTTAAACTATCCAGCAACACCAGAACATTTTGACTTCAAAGCCTCTATTCTCTTTCATTATCAAATATTACAAAATATCAACACATTAGGATGGAGCCCACAGCTCATGAATGCTGAATATAATTGCATCAGGCTGTCCATACTGGCTTTTCCACTGGGCTGAATCTGTAGTGTATCAAGATTTGCTGTAGGGAATATATTTGCATATAGAGTGAGCACCAATGCATAATAGAGTAAAAAGTTTACCTCCAAGATGGTGGCCCTCCCTCCCAGCCTTGGTCTCCGGATCAGCTCTCTGCTGCCTTCTGTTAAATCTCATGGTAACTTGATTTGCACAGAGCAAATACTAAAAAGGTGGTAAGACCCAGCTAGGCTAATGAGACAACGTACAGAACTTAAGAGAAAGTTGAGGAGTTCTTTGTTATCAGATTCTCTATTGCTAATGTGCATGAACTCCGTGAAAAATTACATAAGAAAATGATTAACGTCTGAAACAGGTTCAACTATCTTTCTAGCCATTATCTCAAACTTACCACAACTGTACTTGTATCAGCAAAGCAAAAAATCTCTGGAATTCCACTGAATAGTGGCGTCATCTGGTGGACATAAGTGATACTGCAACTCCTCTACACATTTTTGCCATCCTTCTGTGAAAAATATTAATTTCTTAATTGTGTTAAATTGCTCAAGAATTGCTGTAAGCTACTGACGTTTCCTCTATGAACATCTTCGGTTAAGTGGCACGTCTCCAAATTAGTGTAGCACTTACAGACCATTGTTCAAGCTTATAACCTGATAGAGTCTGAGCCTGTCTTCCATACTTTTCTAACGGTTTGGTGCATAGATCAAAAGGTCATGGACTCCTTGAGGGCAAGTCTTTTAACTCTCTTATATACCGTATGCTTCCTACTATCTTAGTGGGTTCTGATAAGGGCTTGCTAAGGACTGAATAATTTACATAAGTATCTATATTAAGGTGAGCAGAACTCTGCAGTAGAAAGTGTACAGAATTTGAAAACAATACCGGGTTCTTGTTCCAGATCTTCCATTTGATAGCTATGTGGGACTGAGTCATCTCTAAAAGTTGGTTTCTGGATCTGTAAATTGGGTATATTAACAGTCTCCTCACACCATTATTTTGAAGAATGAATGAGATCATCAGAGTAAAAGACAGTGTGAACTGTTAAATCCTTGTTAGTTGCTCTTAGTGTCCTTTATATCCATCTTCCCTGAGCAGTTTCATTTGCACTTTTGCTTTAAGTTATTGTTATTATATCCATTATGGTCATCCTACCATTAAATTACAAGATAAATTCTCCCTTTAAGCCCAGGACCACTCTGGCTATCTCTCTCCTTGGAGATGCAGAATGGACAAATCTCCTTTTTACACTCCCCCCAACAAGAATAAACAAACAGATGCCCAGGTACCAGAGAGAGAGGAGATTTGACTCAGCATCTGTTCACTGAAGGCAACCTGGGTCCTTCATTCACTGACTGGAGGTTTCAAATAATGGAATTTGACAACCAGCCAGCGGGGGTTGGGAGGCGGGAACCAGTGGGCCCTCGGGCCCTTGGACAAGGTTAATAGAAGAGTGGTTTGTGTGGAGATGGGAGCTCCCCCACTTCCCAGATCCACTCTGAAGAGACCACATCCAGGACACAATACGCAGCTCTGAGCACCAATCTCTAACACTTAACCAGGACAAAGCATCTACAGAAGCAGGACTCTCCCTTTGAGGGCCAGTCCTGTGAAAGAGGGAATTAACTTCCTCTGAAGGAGAATAAAGATGAAAGGGAGCTTCAGGGAAATAGGTTTCATTTCTGTGTAAGAATAAACTGTCTAGGGGCTTCCCTGGTGGCGCAGTGGTTGAGAGTCTGCCTGCCGATGCAGGGGACGCAGGTTCGTGCCCCGGTCCGGGAGGATCCCACATGCCGCGGAGCGGCTGGGCCCGTGAGCCATGGCCACTGAGCCTGCACGTCCGGAGCCTGTGCTCCACAACAGGAGAGGCCACAACAGTGAGAGGCCCGCATACCGCAAAAAAAAAAAAAAAAAGAAAGAAAAAACTGTCTAATAGTGCTGAAAGGAGTGGGATGGAGAAAATTCCCAGCCTGGGGGACACCCTCTCCTTGAGCTGAGCTGAGGGGTTCATCACAGGGCTGGGAGAAATCGCAAGCCTTTGGGGTGTGATCCAGTTTGAGATGTTAGGGTTCCATTCCATATTCCATCTCTGCTGACTTTGAAGAGGGGACAGTCTCTCCCTATGCCCTACAACCTCTACCAAGCATTGCTCTGTGGTCCAGCTGTAACACTTCTGAAGGGAAACACAAGAAAGACCACCAGGCAGAGAGCAGAGCACCCCTCAGAATGCAAACTCTAGTCATGCCCTTGGGGGCTAAGACCCAGGAGCCAGGGTGCTGCTAAGTGCTGCTCTGCCCGTCCAAAGGGGCTCCCCCTCCTGAGACGGAAGGCTCCCTGGGGCTCTCAGCCTATCCCCATGTGTGATTTACCCTTTCACTTTCCTCACCATCACCCTTCCCCTTGCCAGAATTTGCCTACCCGCTCCCAGCCGATGCTGTCAGTTTTGTTCAGCTGGCTCCAATGAGCCCCGCCTCCCAATATTCACAGCCTTTGTAATTCTCTCCCCTTGAGTAACTTGCTTCTAATCAACAGAATATTGCAACGTTGAGGGGATGTTATTTCCACCCTGAGGTTACAAAACATTCTAACTCCCATTTTGCTAGGAGACTCTCCTGCTGTCCTTAAAAGCAAGCTGTCAGGTTAGAGAGACCCACATAGCAAGAAACTGGGCAGAATCCAGCCAGCAATCAGTAAGGAGCCAAGACTCTCAGCCAACAGCCCTTGAAGATATGAATCCTGCCCACAGCCACATCCGTGAGTTTAGAAGTAGATCCTTCCCCAGTTGAGCCTTCAGATGAGACCCCCATCCTGGTCAACACTTCTCTTGCAGTCTCATGACAGACTCTGAAGTAGAGGGTCCTCAAATGAAACCACGTCCAGATTCCTGACCCACAGGTATTAGAGATAATAAATGTGTGTTATTTTAAGCCATTTTAGGCTTTCAATGAATGCACAGGCTCTCTGCATCTTTCTGCCCGAGGACATTCTCTGGCCTTAGAAGCACGCTTGGCCCCAGCCGATAACACTGCAGGAGCATCCCTCAGCCATTGGAGTTGGATAAGTTTCCCCAGCTTCCTGCTCTTCAATGGGATGATTCCAAATATGCAGTATCTCAGAATGTTCCTAGCAGATGGAACCCCAGTTGCTCAGAGAGGTAATCAGTCCTTAACATACCCTTTACTAGCTCTCCTCCCTTCCCTTTCTCACTTCCCCACTCCTTCACTGTGTTTACTGAGACCACCTCTGACAAAACTACTTGTCTGTCCCATATGCTTGTCTGCTTTAAATTAGAACCTAAACCAACATAGACCCATCACCTTACCATCTTACTGGGCTTATGAAAACCTAGAATCTTTTCCCTAAGTGTCAGAGCACTACTTTTATGAGGTTGATCCACATCCTTGGCAAAAAGTCCTCATCCCACCACAACCCTCCACCTCCCCACCCCCATTCCTCAGAGAGACTCTGGAGCAGCCTTTCAAGTCTTTGCCCCAAGACCAGACATCACTTCCCATAAACCCGCTTCTTCCTCAGGGAAGCTTCTTCTCACCAAAACTGAGCTGCAAGGAGAACTTGGCAGTACGGCAGTCAAACCTTACTGCCCATGTCCTGTAGGTACATGGCCTGGGGCCAATGTGACCAATATTTCACGAAAATCTTTGTTCAAAGCAGTTCTGCCTGCACTAAGCAGAATAAGCCCCACTCTTTATTCATTTTGCTTCTAGTTCTGCTCTTCATTCGTTCACTCATTTATTAATTTGATTAAGCGTGTGTTCCCCAGGCATCATGGAGGACCTCAGCTCTAGGCACCAAGCAACATCTCTGAGTGCGTCCTTTATATCTCACAAGCTTCCTACTGGCATCTCAAAGTCTTGGGGGGTGGGGCTTGAGGGGGTGAAAGCCATTGTCATCAACTTGCAGATTCTTAAAAACCATTAAAATGTCAAGTCCTGTTTCCCCCTCCTTGCCTATTTCTGCAACAGTGTCCCTTGTTGACAAATTGGCCTCAGATACTTATTTGTAGTGCTAACAAGTCCTCTGGGCTTCCCTGGGTGCAGGATTCTCAGCTACTCTCATTCTCTTCCTACTTGACCTTGAAGCTATGATCATGTTTTCCCACTGGCAAGTGGGAGGGCCTTCTGGTCGTCACCAAATGTCTCATCCTCAGCAGGCTCCCTTAAAGGCAGCTTCACTGGATGGGTGCCTTTCTTCTGGGAGACTCAGACCCACCATCTCCATTCTGGGTTTAGCTCTAAAGGAGTTCCACAGGCTCTGCAGGACCTTTTCATTGTCCTGATTTCTCCAGGAAAGATTTCAAATGCAGATAAGATGGTTTATGTCTCTAAAAATGGTGAGTATGTTATTGAAACCTCAGTAGACGGAGCCCTATTGCAGGCTGAGCAATCAGTGAGGCCAGGCAAACCTGAGGTCAGTGATGTCTCCAAAGCTCCAAATTCTCCTTCAGTGAGCTCCCCAACTGTGCCTTCCAAAACACAGTGTTTTGGTTTTGTTCTAGAACATTCTACCTTGCCAAAATTCATTGTTGAGCTGTTTGGTGTTGTGTGGCCCAACCTCTTCCTCCCCATTTGAGGTTGTGTTGCTAGAATTCAGCAATCAGGGGCCTGTCAGCTCCGTGATTCCTAGATGGGGCTAGGTAAGTGCTTCCCAGCATTTCTGTTCCCTTGGCGGGGGTCTATGGTTCGTTTCTTGCTCACAGAACAACTGGCAGCCCTCTGATGTCCAAAGCCCTTAACTGACTTTGCCTGTGCACAACTTCACCTCTAGTGATAAGAGCCATTTCCTGGCTGTGGAACCCTGGGCATGTTCCCTGACCTCTGAGCCTCGTCTTCTTCATCCAGGAAACAGGGTTGTTCCCAGGGTTTAACGAAATCATGTAAGTTATGCAAAGAGTGAGCTTAGCTCACTAGCAATCCCCACCCTAGCTGTTCTAGGCCTCTGCAGTCCAAGCCACTAGCTCCATGTGGCTATTTGACATTCAAATTGAAATGAATTAAAATGCACTTCCTTGTAAGTGGGCTGAAGAGGGGAAATGACCTCTGGTTTGGATGGAGAGGGATAATGAAAGACTTTTTCAGTGCAACAACAACAAAAAAAATCAGTCCCTCACTTAGACTGGCCACATTTCAATGACTCAAAGCCACATGGAGCTGGTGGCTACAATGTTGGACATTTCCATGACCACAGAAAGTTCTGTTGGGGAATTTAAAAGATTCCAGTGCCCAGGTGGCACCCCTGAGCAATTATATCTGAATTGTCTATTCTAGACGCTCTCCACAACCGAACTCTCTATTCCTGAATATTCTACTTGCACACACTAATCTCTGACCCCCAGCTAGAGAATGCCTCAGAGATGTGTCCCTCTCCTAAACTCTAAGGCGTTTGCTTCCTACCGCTGACCCTCATTTGACACCAAACCCCCTCCTCCCTCAGATTGTTCCTCCTTCCTGCACCTGGCTGTTCATGGCCCTGCTAGGCTGTGAGCATCTGTGGGGCAAGAACCAGGCAGGATTGTTCCTCCTCTCAGAACTTCCAGAGCACTGGCCTGAGATCCCAGCAGACTCTACACACAACCCTGTCTTCTGTCTTCTATTAGATGTTCAGCTCCTCGAGGGCAGGACCTGCCTCTATCTTTAGAGACCTCACCTCACAGCCCCTTACAGATGAAACCCCTCAAGGATATGAGCATGAGCTGAGTCCAGCCGCCCTGGGACAGACTGCACTGTTTGTTGGGAAACTGGAGAAATAGTTAAACCGACCTTGCTTCTTACAGCATTAGCTACCAGTCGATCAAATGGTTATTAAAGAGCAACTACCGAGTGCACAACCCCATCATGGGTGCGAAAAAGGGCCAGGGGAGTTTTCACAGCGTCATCACATTTAGTTCTCACAGTAACTTGTAAGAAAAGAACTAATGTTCCCATTTTACAGACGAACTAACTGAGGCTTGGTGAGTTTAGAAAACATACCCAAGAACCCAGTTAGTCAAGGGTAGATTCAGAATTTAAACCCTGGGTCTTTCAGATTAAAAAAAGCCCATGCTTTTTCTACTGTCCTATGAGGCCAATATCTGTCCCAGCACAGTGGTGGTGATGAAAGGTAAGACAAGCACAGAGAATAATCAATGAACATAAGATCATTGATAGAGGTTCAATAAAACAAGATGCTACCTTAGCCATTAGGGTGAAAGAAAAGAGTTAGACTCCCCTAAAGAAAGCAGGCTGGAACTGGGTCTTTAAAAACGACTTTCATAAAATCAGTGGACATGAAGAGGGGAGGGACAAGATAGGGATAGGGGATTAAGAGGTGCCAATTACTATGTATAAAATAATAAGCCACAGGATATATTGTACAGCACAGGGAATATAGCCCATATTTTATAATAACTTGAAACGGAGTGTAATCTTTAAAATTTTTGAATCACTTTGTTGTACCCCTGAAACTAATATTGTAAATCAACAACAACAACAAAAAGAAGTCAGTGGACGTGACATTAAAGATGGTCCAGGCAGACTATGTTTATATGGAAAGGCTCCAAGCCTCACGTTCAGAGGAACAGAAAAAGCTAGAGGCAGGGGATGACGATCGGGGATAATAATAGAAGGTAATGGTTATTGAGCGCTAAGTAATGCCAGGCACTAACTCTCACCCACTAATGTTTTATCCCACTAATCCACACAATAATATTATTGATCCTACCGTTATTCCCATTTGGCCAATGAGGAAACGGAAGCTTAGAAAGGTTAAGTCTGTCCCCCAAAGTCACACAGCAAGTGAGAGTTATAAATAAATCCTCATACCTGTTGACTAAAAGTAGCCCAAGAGGAATGAGGCATCCACACTCCCTGTAAAGGAATGGGCTTTGATGTCACACTGCCTGGGTCTGTGCCCAGCTTCCACATCTCACAGTGGCATGTCCTCATGCAGGATACTCTCTACGACTGTGTCCTCTGTGTGTGTCTCATTTGTAAAATGGGAGTAATTCTAGTACCTACTTCGTTGGGTTGTAGTCTGTATTAAATGACAAAAGGTGCATCACTGAGGGCAAATAGTAAGTGCTCAGGAAATTTTAGTTGGTTTTCTTTCATCTTTGAAGTAGAGTTGATTTACAATATTGCATTCGTTTCATGTGTACAGATAGTGATTTGGGTGGTTTGTGCAGATTATATTCCATTATAGGTTAATTCCCCGTGCTATAGAGTAAATCCTTGTTGCTTATCTATTTTTATGTATAGTAGTTTGTATCTGTTAACCCCGTACTCCTAATTTATCTCCACCCCTCTTCCCCTTTGGTAACCGTAAGTTTTTTTCTATGTCTGTGAGTCTGTTTCTGTTTTGTATATAGATTCATTTGTATTATTTTTTTAGATTCCACAAGTAAATGATATCATATAGTATTTGTCTTTCTCTGTCTGTCTTATTTCACTAAGCATAATACTCTTTAGCTGTTGTTATTAACAGCATCTGAATGATGACTGATTCCCTGAGGGGAAGACCCAGCACCAGGGAAAATTCTGGTGGTCGGGGCCAGAATACATGGCCAGACTACACGGCCTCAGAGCATGT
The DNA here is from genome assembly GCF_059928025.1 of Delphinapterus leucas. Lineage (NCBI taxonomy): Eukaryota > Metazoa > Chordata > Mammalia > Artiodactyla > Monodontidae > Delphinapterus > Delphinapterus leucas. The sequence continues at coordinate 13,980,503 of NC_143130.1, read as the reverse complement.
GGCACTGCTCAGCTGGTCCCAACCAGCTCTCTGTGAGGAGGACCTAGACCCACAGAACCCATACCTGATAGGCCTGGGAGGAGCTTTCAAATTTCTCCAGGGCCGTCCTCCACTGAGGGACTCAGGCCGGCACTGCTTCTAACAGGGTTGCTCCACTTTTAGCTGTTTAATGTGTTAGGGGGTCTATGTGAGAATTCATTTGAGTAAAGATTCTGCTAAGAAGCAGCAGAGAGGGAGGGAGGACATTTGAGAGCCACGGAGAGTACAACCCTCTCCTCGTGCAGATGTGAGGGTCTGATGCCCAGAGCACTTAGGCCATCCGCCCCGAGTTGCACAGCCAGGGAGCTCTTAGCTGGGCCATGATCAGAATCAGGCCTTTCTTCCCCGACCCCCTGCCTGGGCTGCGGCAGATCTGGGGCCTCCTCCAGGGGGCACTCTACCCATTGTATTTTTTTTAATTAATTTATTTATTTGGTTGTGTGGGGTCTTAGTTTTCCCATCATATTTTACGTGAATGGTGCCTCCCTGGGGTCCTGTAACTCCAGGGCCTGGCAATTAGAAAGCTCAAAGCCCCAGTTCCCTTCAGAAAGATCACGGCCATGATCAGAATGTCTTATGTGCGTTAATGTTCAAATTAGAGGTCAGCAACTTACAGGACGGTTAATATTTGGCTCTCGCCGGCCATTCTCTCTGTTGCCCTCTCTCACGTCTGCTGTGATAGCACAAAGCAGCTGCAGACAGTAAGCGAAGGAATCCGTGGTGACTGTGCTCCAAAAAAACCTTTTTTTATGGACACTGAAATTTGAATTTCTTTTGCTGTTCATATGTTATAAGGTACTCTTTTCATTTTCTTCAACACTTAAAAAATGTAAAAACCATTCTTAGCTTGCAGGCTATACAAACACAGGCAGCGGGCTGAATTCTACCCGTAGTTCACACGGTTTGTTCATATTCTTGTCGCTCCTGAGCTTTGTAAGAGTTATGAAAAGTTGGAGGGCAAGTATAAACCGCACTTCCTACAAACATATATGGACCACACTCAGAGAGGTTAATCTTATACCATAGCCCTGTCTCTGAAAAGCCTCTACCTCTCTGGAGAAGCTACACGGTCCCCTAGAGACCCTAGAAGGAGACAGTTTTGAAATGACCTTCTGCTGGAGGCTGCCTAGAACTTGAGTTGATGGTCACCAAGGTCTTCTTCAGGATTTGTTCCACAAGCAGAAACCCCAGCAATGCCCCCTCAGCAAACTGGCAGCGGCCTGGGGTACAGGACACACGGGCAGAAGTCACACAACTGTCCCTTCCAGGTGTGTAGATTTCATTTCTACGTATAAGTGCTCACCCACACACTCCCATGAACACCAAAACCCAGAAGATCAGAGTTCAGTGCTACCCTTCCAGCATGGCCCTAGGCTCTAGAAGAAAAAAATAATTCCAAGTCCATACAGGAGCTGGACTTGGGATAGAGAGTGAGTGGGGAGGAAGATTCGAGTATTTCCAGCCCGGAGAAGCGCACGAGGCAGATAGGCTTGTGGGGGATGAATTGGGACAAGTTAGAAAGACGGGTGGCAAGAAGGTGTGGATGGCAAACGGGGGTCCCCCTGAGTCAAGAAGGAGCCCAGACTCGATGTAAGAGGGATTATGGGTTTCTTTGAGGAGAGAAGTGATATGACGAAAGCAGGGAAACACATTTTAATCCAGCAGTGCTGTACAGGATTGTAGAGAAAGTAGCATTAAGTCCAGGAGAAATGTCTACTTCAGGAAACTGCTGGAGTATGCCAGGGGGGAGCTCAAGGGAGCCTGACCCACAGAGGTGGCCCCAAGGTCACACACAAAGCCAAGTGCAAAGGCCCTTCCAAAGGAAGGGTAGCGAGGCCCAGATTCACTAGACCTGGAGGGCCCAGCTGAGTTAACAGGGCCTCCAGCGGACCCAGCCTGGGTGAGTGGACAGAGACGGGATGTTGGTAGAAGCAGGCTGTTTCCTCCTCTTAGGAATCATCAGTTCGTCCACACTGACTACAATTAGTATAAATATGGTAAGCCTCCCAGGCAAAGTCCCAGCACTCAAGCTTAGTACAAGCTCTTTCCTTTTCTTTTCTTTTTTCAATTAATAGACTTTATTTTTTAGAGCAGATTAAAGTGTGTAGCAAAATTGAGCAGAAAGTACAGAAAGTTCCTACATACCCCCCTGTCCCTGCACACATACACCTGCCCTACTATCGACATCCCCTACATTCGTTCTAATCAATGAACCTGCACTGACACAACATAAGCCTCCTCCAAAGTCCACGGTTTACATTAGGGTTCACTCTGGCTGTTGTACATTTTGTGGGCTTTGACGATGGTATAACGACACATATCCCCCATTTACAGTATCAGACAGTATCATTTCACTGCCCTCAAAATCCCCTGTGCTCCCTTTGGTTTTTTACCATCTTCATGGTTTTGCCTTTTCCAGTATGTCATAATCCTTTTTCTTTTTGAAAAATAAGTGACTTTATTTTTAAGTAATAACCTGCAGAGGTACGACATTCAAAAGATAGTTTAAAAAAAAGTCTCTCTCCTTCTGTCCAGCAGCCACCATTCACTCACCCAGTTCCCTTCCTACCAGTTCACACACACACACACACACACACACACGTGTGTGTGTGTGTGTGTGTGTGTGACTTTTGAGGGGAGATGTTGAAAATGAGGTGCTAGCAAGACGATTAGGAAGAGATCGGTAAACATCCACAACAATGGGAAAGGAATTCTGGTGAAAGGTCAGACCTGCATATGTAGATTCAGGACCCCAGCCCAGCGGGGCAGCTGAGAATGGATGAACTCTCCCCGGAGAGCAGTGAACACAAACTAGAGATCCAGGCCTGGGGAGTTCCTTCACTGCAAGTATTTTTCTTAGAACCTACTATGAGTGAGGCCCTGTGGGGAGCACTGACATAAGGAAAGGTGCAGACAAAACAGAGGTTTGAGCAAGAGGTTGCAGGGAAGTGTAAATACTACAGCATCCTGGAAAGAAGCCAAGGAAAGAGTCTGTACAAAAGGAAATGTCACCCCTTTGCCACTGGATCTAGGAGAATTAAGACAAACAAAAAACTAGGGACTCTGGCAAAAAGAGGCCATGATGAGAGCAATTTCAGCTGGATCCTGGGGAACAGAGCCAGATATCGAATGAATAGGGAATGCATCGTGAAGAAATGGAGGTCAGGAAAGAAAACATTTTACGACAGGTCATAACCCTTTATCTAAAACCTTTGGAGTCGGATGCAAATATTTCAGAATTCAGACCTTTCTGGATTTTAGAAAGGTAATACAGTGCACACCATCATGTTAGATTAGATATTACACACCCAGCGGAGTCAGGGATACGCCCCCCTAATCAAACACATCAATATTTCTGCAGTGAATCATAAGAATATTCACACCAAGTCGGATAGATTAAGACCATAAAGTTTGAGCTTCATCTTAAGAAAGACTTTTTTGTTTTCAGAGCTTTTGGGGTTTCAGAGCAGATAAGAGCCAAGTAAGGGATCTGAGCTGAATTTCTTTTCAGCTTTTAGGTCGAGCATCACAGGCTTATTTAATATCTGGAATAAAGTCTTTTACCTCCACAAATAGTGAAGCTCCCTCAAGGGGTTTCACGCATGTGTTCTTCCTTTCAACTGGACCCTCAGTGGCTTGAAGACAGGATTCAAGTCTGATTGTCTTTGGGTCCTCAGCACAGGGCATAGCACCTGACATGCCCCAAAATTTTGGCTGCACTGAGTTTTCATGACCTATAATAAGGCACAGAACTGATCGCTGTCCCATCGTGGCTCTTTCTGTAGCCCAACCTCCAGCCCTGTCTGCCCAAGCTCCAGAACTACTTACTCCTCTGTTGATATGCAGCTGGCACATCCTATTTCTCTTCTTAAATCCAAACTCAACAGCCATCTGTTTGTTCTGGTATTCTAGCACTAATTGCGATTCCAGATTTTGTTTGATATGTTTGACCTGGTATTTTAGAACTAACTCTTAATTGTGTTTTTATTTAATATGGATAGCACATATAAAGCAAGAGCATAAGGAGTGCTATATAAATGCAAATTTTATTGTATTTCACTCCAGACCTCAGATACTTGCCAAACTTGGTTCTGCTCTAAAGAAGTTCTCCCCTGAGGGCTTAGGGGAGTCTCTCTCTCTCTCTCTCTCTCTCTCTCTCTCTCTCTCCCCCTCACACAACTTCCTCAAAGCTGGGCAAATAGAGAGAAACACCCATCATACACAAGCCAACATCTCACTGACTGGTCCACCAACACCAAGGCCTTCAAATTTTACTGAGTTTTGTGTAAAATTAACACAACTCGCGGGAGGTCATGACATTCTTTGTCTCGCTTTTGGGAACTGGTTGAGCATCTTACATTAAGAAGCGCCATTCTAACTGGGTCACTATGCCATTACATACAGTTTAAGTTTGCAATGTGAAGAGGACTGTTTTCATTTTCTGCCTTTTGAAGAACAGATTCGACATTACAGAAATGTGCCATTAACCCATAGAAAATTGGTACAACTTGCAAAGCTCCACAGATATTTTTCAAGATAAGCTATTCCACTTCTCCAGGAAGTGTCTAAAGTTATTATTTTAATGAGATTTCAGACCTTGTGAGAATTGAGTAAAGCATCAGTTGAGAGCAAAGGAGTAACTCTTACAACTTGTGAATCACCCTATTCAGGGGCCACTGAGTCACCACACTTGGTCCCTATGCACCCAAACCCCATGCCACGTAGGGTTTATGCTCCTGCTGTCCAGAGTCTTAATTTTGAACTTCTCACCCTGACCCATTCCTCAGGCCACATTCCATGCAGCTCTCATGTCCTCTGGCTTTTTACATCATTGTTCATTCTTCCATTTCTGGTTTGCCCCTCTCTTTAGACTTGGCCCTCAGATTATCTTCCTAGCTAAAACCTTGGCTTTCTCTCAGCCAGTCTATGACTGGATGAATGAATGGATTTCATTTTCTCTTCTCTCTTAGTCACTGATTCCATCCCATTGTGTCCTTGAAACAGTCCAATAAGTTATACACGTCTGCAATGTGAACAGCATATTTGGTTTTCATCGCTGGGAACAGAAAATGCTGGCCATTTCAGGAATGTTTCTATCTTTAATGGTTTATTTAATAACATTCTCTGTAGCCCAGAGCTGGTCATGGAAAATTACTAACATTCTCCATTTGTGGGGCATGGCCAGGCCAATTAAAAGCTACCAATATTATTATGAAGTCTCTGTTAATATCTGAAGAGAACTGCCACATTAAGAAAGACATTCTGGACTTCCCTGGTGGCCCAGTGGTTAAGAATCCGCCTGCCAATGCAGGGGACATAGGTTCGAGCCCTGGTCCAGGAAGATCCTACATGCCACGGAGCAACTAAGCCCGTGCGCCACAACTACAGAGCCTGCGCTCTAGAGCCCGCGAGCCACAACTACTGAGCCCACGTGCTACAACTACTGAAGCCCGCGCACCTAGAGCCCGTGCTCCGCAACAGGAGAAGCCACCGCAATGAGAAGCACGCGCACCTCAACGAGGAGTAGCCCCCGCTCACTGCAACTAAAGAAAGCCCGTGCACAGCAACTAAGACCCAATGCAGCCAAAAATAAATAAATTAAAAAATAATAATAAAGGTAAGGCCAGCGCTCCTCTTTGCTTTGACCTTTAGGAAACTCACAGCTGAATTTAGACCCCATTGAGCAATTATGCAGGCCCTTCAGTTATACAGTTCACCCTAATATATTTTCGTTACTTAATTTTAACATTCTGAGTCTAGACCAGGGGTCGGAAAACAGCAGTTCACGGGCAAATCCCGCCTGCTGCCTGTTTATGGTTCCAGTGAACACGATAGACCCCTTGACTATTTTCTACAGCTGCTGTGGCAACACAACAGCAGAGTTGATACTTGTAGCAGAAACTGTGTGGGCCAAAAAGCCCCAAATCTTTTTTTTTTTTTCTTTTTAACGATGTTGTGTTAGTTTCAGGTGTCCAGCAAAGTGATTCAGTTTTTTGTTTGTTTCTTTTTGTTTTTTTAATTTTTTGGCCACACAGTGGGGCATGCAGGATCTTAGTTCCCCCACCAGGGATGGAACCCAGGCCCCCTGCATTGGGAGCACAGAGTCTTAACAACTGGACTGCCAGGGAGGGCCCACAAAAGCCCCAAATCTTGCTCTAGACTTATTTTCTTCCCATCTTGTTTTCTTGATTTTTACCTGGTTGTGTGTTTTGGAAGCCGCCTCAAATCCATTTTGGAAGAAAGCAGATTCTAAACAATCTAACATTAAAGAGAGGCAAAGAGGGCCATCGGATTCACTATAGTTCTTCTCACACACACACACATATACACACACACACACACACAAGAGACTACAGGAAATTGGAACAACCCTCCCTGGTGTTTGCATAGATATTCTACCCTGATGCACGGAGCTGTAGTCAGAGCAAAAGGAATCATCACATTTCCCCAGACTGGATTTCAGTCCTGGGTCTTGAGGATTCCTATCTCCTAGAACTCATTAAAGTTGTTCTTCTCCCTAAGAGCCTTACTAAGTTCCTCCAAATAATCAGTTTTCAGAAGGTCCCACTAGAAACTAAAAGAAGAAATACTGGGCAAGGAGAAGGGAGTGCGCTGAGGCAAGAAGCCTGGGAGGGCTGGAGGTCCTGTGAGCCTTTCCGCTCAGCGCCAAGCTTGACATGGAGACTGGGTCATGACGATGACAATTATGAAAAATAAAAACCTGACTTCTTTCCTAATTAAACCCACACGCAGATAATAATTGCTGTTACGCATTTAATGCCCAGACTTGTCCCTCTTCCAAAAAATGAAAATATCAGTCAGGCTGTATAACTTAGTAATGCTCTTAAATCTGACTTAATAAGGAGCAAAACATCAGATTTTCAAGGTATTTGGTGTTTGGTTCTCTAGCTGAAAGTGGTTTTATTTTTCTCTCCACACAGGATATTTCTAGGGAGGGCCTTTCATCAAAAACAACCAATTTCAGGGCATGTGTTTATTTTGTATAAAATGTACACGTTTCCTAAGATCAAGTTTAATTAACAAAGCATTGTACGGTCTTATCTAGCAAAATCCTGAAAAATGGAAGTTGGCCATTAAAGTGTAAACCAGCATATCATTAAAACTGCAAGATGATCTTGGTCTCTCACCACCTAATGTCAATGCAAAAGACTGCATTTAAGAGGAAATTTATGGCTGGGGTAAAATAAACAATAGGCCCCTGAGAAATTTACTGAGAAAGTAACTTTAGGGGCTTTTTCCCTGAAAACTGTTCAAGTCTTAAGCAACTGCAGTTATACTTTTAATCTTACAGTAAATACTGTCTTTATAATTAGGAAAACATCCCTTGTGCCTAGTCTCTTAAAAGGGACTTTCCCCCCACCCCATTCACTTAAAAAGAAAATCAGTGTTTTACATTTTCTGTTGATGTCATAAGGAAAACCATGAAGGTCTCAATCATATGAAAGAAAAATCACATGGGCATCAAGCTTAAAATTGTATCTTGGCAGAATCGGGAAAGATACATTGCTTCCTTTGGTTTCTTTAGAACATAAAGAGATTTTGTATCACTCACATTCTTGGCCTTTTTTTCCACCCACACAGGGAAACGGGGAGGAATGCAGGAATCAAAGAGCTGCATTCCTCTTCGCCACAAAGTACTCACACTTGGCGAATGGCAAAGATTTGGGTCATCATTTTTTAAATGATTGCCAAGCAGTGAGGAGCTCAGGCCCAGCACAAATAACAGCCTCCACGATCCCTTCCAGCCCTGCGCCTGTGGCGTCGACCACAGAGCCTGTTTGCAGGGAAAAAATCCAAATTTCTGTGTCCCGAGGGGAGGCATTCATTACTCAGCGGCACCCGCTTTGACCTCATAAGTAGGACAAGTGTTGTTTGCTGTGGGCAAGACTTTTTGACTTCCCTGTAAATGGTTTCTGCATCTAGTCCAATAGAATGGGTGTGGAAGTGTATTTATTGCAACCACAAGGATGTGCAAATTTATTTATAGTATAAACGGTCCTTTCCACAAGTCCTAGCTGTCAACAACTCCCTGTTTTCCTGGAGTTCCCCAGGAGCCAAGAATGTTTTGTTTCTGAAGCCTGGTACCTGGAGAGCTAAAATAACAATCTTGTTAATGAGAAGACAATGAGACTAACTGCTGTTTTGCAGTGTTTCCAGGGGCCATACCTTTTAATTGCCGAGTGTTGGCAATTTAACAGACTGTAATGAGTACACGGTCCCTCTTTTTTTTGCACACAGCCCGTTGAGCTCGGTCGAAACAGGAGTTTGTTTTGTGTATGGAGCCGAGAAGACTTATTAAAAGCTGACGGAAGCGTTTGGAATGAGTTTATTTTGACTGGCGAGGTATGTCTTGATGGTTTGCATTCAGATGCGAGAGAAAAAAAGAGATAAAGTGGATTAGCCTCAATCATCTGGGAGATGACATTTCTCTCCGTGTTTGAAGTATTTTATGAATTAGAGAATGGGACTGATTTTGAAGCCTAAATTAATTTAATCTGTTTGCTTTTGTTTGATGCAGCAGCTGCAGCGACTCACCCTCCTTCTTTGAAAATCTTCAGCTTCGAGGGTCTGGGTTTCGAAGAGCCAGTGCAGTCGGTGAGTAGCGGTGGGCAGGAGGCTGCCTTGGGTGGGGAAGGTGGTCGGTGTTCAGTTTCCCCCGGTGGACGGTCTGGCATTCCCCGGTGGGGTTTTGTCTCCAGCTTCAAGCTAGACGCTCTCACACTTGCCCATCATGCTTTTTATTAAAGGACAACTTGCCAGCAGAAGCCAACAGGAGGAAAAGAAAGGAAATTATTATCCCAACTCCTTTTCCTCCTAGCACATTTTCATTGGGGCGGGGTGGGGGGGGACCTTCAGCGTGAAGATGAAAGAGGCAGAAATGTTCCCATCGGTCATGGCCCATTAACGGTGCCTGACACCCAAGTCTCCCACACATTCGGCGCACCCGGAAAACCCCAGTTGTGTTAAGAATCCGGATTTCTTTGGTGTGGTAGACGGGCCAATACGCTCGAATTCTTGATCATAACCGTGCATATGGGTCCGCCCGTAATCTTCCTAACTCCACCTCGGAAGGTGAGGGCTCCGTGTTTCCTAGCAGGACATGGAGAAAGTGTCTTTACAATAACACTGTCTGAATGTTCACAGTCAATATTCCCAAAACTCTCGGTTACTTAAAAGGAGATTAAGTTAACCTGGTTCATCCCAATACCAATCCATCACCAAATCAGGCTAGCTTATCACAGCCTGATACACCGATGAGAGACGATTTCAAAGTTGAGGGAAAGAAAAGTGAAATTTGCCTGTCCTGGTGCTTGATTCGGGATTTCCGATAATATAAGTCCTCCCCACCGTCGACCCCCCAACTTGGTCTGGAAGGAAAGTAAGTGAGCCAGTTTTAGAAAAAGAAGTACTTGGAGAAATCAGGAAGGTGCAAGAAGTGTCCGAGGACGGTCACATCCCACTGGGCAATTTCTGGTGGCAGAATGTTATTGAAAGTCTACATGGCATTTACGGATTCATTTCTATGAGGACCTTTGAAGTTAGAAGCTGGAGAAAAGGAAACTTGATGAATTTTCTGATGAATCTCATTTATCAGGGCATTTGCCCTGTAACACATGTCACCCTACATGTAAAGTGTTTTGGATTCGGGTTTGGAAAGCTGTTCCTGCCATTTGGAGTTGGAAAGAATCAGGGCCTCCAAACTTTTTGCACGGGTACCTTGAGCTTATTAGAAAGTTTAAAAACAATGATAAATCTCCTTAAGCCTTTGAGATGGCAAAACAATCTCAAATCTTCACAGAAGGCCCTGAGAGGTCAGTGATCTTCCTCCAGCAATAGGGACAACTCCCAAGGGAGCCCAGCAGGAATTCCAGCCTATTCTCTAGGCTCTAGCTCCAATTTTCATTTAAATCAATCTCTATAAGACTCTGTTTCCTCTTCGGTAAAATGGGAATGAGAATTTCTACAGGACAGATAACTGTGAAGACTCAGTGAAAGGATTATGTAAAGCATTTAAACCCCTTTACGTTGTCAATGTTGTGCTGTAATTATTGTTACTGTTACTATTATACCCATCAAACTGCATCTCTTCCCCTCTGGGAATTCATTTTGAGGTTATATCTTCTGGTCTTTTTTGTAAGATGGTTATTTGCAAGCAAATGAAAGATAGTCTTAGCCAATATAAAATGAGAAACGATTCTTCTAGGAGTACATATTCTGCCATCACTGAATTTTGATAGTAATACCACACTAGAAAACAAAACACTCCTTATCAGTACTCATCCAAGATTGCAGCTTTGGTCAAAATATACTGTTCTATTCTCTTTGTGTATGTGTTTGTGTGTTAAGGATATCAAGTCATCTAATTTTTTGAGCACCTACTCTGTGTTAAATGTCATACTAAATATTAAGGGGAACAGACAAATGTCAGAAGAAGCTATCTTCATTCGATCCATTTATGAACCCACTGTCAACATAATATAGTCCCTGTACTAGTCTGTCATTTGCAAGGGACAGATTCCCAATTGAGGCTGGCTTAAGAATAATTTATTAGCTGGTGCACCCCATGGAGTAACAGAGGAGTTTGCTGAAGGAGAAAGAATGCTACCTAGAAAGAAGAGAGATGTCAGTGCAGGTGGTTACAATCCACCACACCCCCGACTGATAACATCTTCATCCTCATTCATATAAACCACCCCGGGAGTTCATACAAATAGCACACAAACAAGAACTTCTTTTTTACACTGACAAAATGATACTTGAATCTTCCGGGAATTAAATCAAAGCAGACAAAAGATTCATATCAAGTGGTCTTGCATAGGGAACAGTATTTCAGTGCCTCCACTCAGCCTAATTCTAGAAACCTGGAGAGGTAGGAAGAACGAAGATATGCTCCTTCTACTCAGCCCCCCCCACCCCTCACTGCAATCTCATGAAGCCTCGCGCTGGGCAAGCCAGGCACCTGCTCCAGAGCTGCTGCCCCCCCCGGCACGCACTGCACCAGAGATTAGGTACCCTTTTCCTATTGACTCTCCCTCTAAACAGTAAGCTTTTGAGGGACAGCAGTAGAGTCTGCCCTGCTCACAGTTTTTTGAGTGCCTACTATGTGCCAGGGGGGCGGGGCAGTGTGGGCACAGAAGTGAACAAAACAAAGCCCTTTTTCTCAGGGACCTTGCCTTCCCATGCACTAAATAGGTAAATATACATAAGATGTGAGAGGTGCTAAGAAGAAAGTGGAAAGACAAGAATGGGATCCTCCAGGCCTCGCCTTCCCTGGAGGTCCGGGAAGCCCTGGGGAGGGGCCGTCCCAGTGGCAAGAGGACTGATGTGGTCCGGAATCAAGACCCGCTCCCCACTCCATCCCTTTTGAAGAGCAGCATTGGGTGGGGGTGAGGGTGGAGGAGGGGGGCCGTGGTAAAGACTCGGGTTTTATGCTAAGTCAAATGAGAAGCTGTTGAAGAGTGTTTTGTTTTTGTTTTTGTTTTTTGCGGTACGCGGGCCTCTCACTGTTGTGGGCTCTCCCGGACGCGCAGGCTCAGCGGCCATGGCTCACGGGCCCAGCCGCTCAGCGGCATGTGGGATCTTCCCGGACCGGGGCACGAACCCGTGTCCCCTGCATCGGCAGGCGGACTCTCAACCACTGCGCCATCAGGGAAGCCCTGTTGAAGAGTCTTGAACAGAGAATTTGTAGTATTAGAATTCGGGACATAAATGAAGGGGAACAGGACCTGCCACCTGAAAATATGCAACTTTGGCATAAGAATTATTTTGAGCTGAAGACATTTGCCTTCTTGAAACCCCTTATCTGCCTAAAAGCATTGCCTTCCCGAAGAACTTGTTTGTCATAAATCCCTTTCCAGAGAGCAACTCGAATCTATTCTAGAGACAGAAGCACCTCACCCAAACAGACAGTGTCACAAAACTACCATATTTCCTATCTCTTCTCCTATGAGCGCATTTATCTTACAAAAAAGTCATCTGTTCTCCCAGAAGTGCCCCTTTGCCCCTCCCCATCCCCTATGATTATGGTGTAGAAGCCCTAAAATCTAACCACCTCCTTGAGTCACATTTCCTCGTGAACTCCCCTGCCTAAGTAGGTAATTAAATCTGTTTTCTTCTCTTGCTAACTTCTCTTTTGTCGATTTAATTTGCAGGCCCCCAAGAAAAACACTAAACAGGATAGAGAAAAAGGTTTTTCTCCCTGACACTTCTGTTCCACCAATGACCCATTCGTATTTAGACTGAATACAGGAAAACAGGTTTATTCTCAGAATTTGTGAAATGATATGTTAAAGTATATAAATTCCCTCCTAAAAACAACAAATATGTAAACATATTTTTTTTTATTTCAAAAGTCTATTAAGAAGCCCTGGTACTGGGAATTCCGCCCTGGCTGTCCAGTGGTTAGGACTCCGAGCTTCCACTGGAAGGGGCTCAGGTTCGATCCCCAGTAGGGGAACTAAGATCCCACAAGCCAAGCGGCAAGGCCAAAAACAAAACAAAACAAAATCAGAAAAGAAGCCCTGCTACTAACAATCTGTCACATCTCCTTCTCAACTAATCTTATAGACAGAGAGTTCTTCAAGGGGCCTACCGGGGTTCTAACCTCAGAACTGTGGAATTTCACCCTCTCCCGTCCACTCCTCTTTCTCAAAGACAGGGAGACCGGGCCCCTGCTGGTTACAGAATTTGGGGGAAGGAGGACAAAGGGAGAGTCCAGAGATAAATGACCCAAGGTCAATGGGGCAGTTGGAGTGGTCTAGGATGGATTTTTTTCCTCCTTCAAATGAATAGCCACTGGGTAAGATGTTCTTTAGTCCTGAATCAACACGTCATCACTATCACCGTCCACGCCAGGAGCAATCCTTGTAATAATGCTTACATTCTCCTAAGAGAATACTGAAACTTTTTTTCTGAGACACACTGCATTGTCTCCTTTGGGAAACGAGATGGGTGGAAGCTCAGGGAAGTTAAATACTTGACTGAGATGCTCAGAAGGTCAGCCGCTGACACGGAAAGGAATCATCAACGCAGTTCAGTGAGCATGGTTCCCGTCAGCTGCAGACACCGCATCTTGGTCTAAGTACCGTTCGTAGTATCTGTGTAACTTTGTCCAGTAAAACCGCACAGTCGCTTGGTCACAGTCTTCACACTATTTATTATCTACCAGGCCCTCTGATGTCTTAATTATATCTGACTTGCCTAGATTTAAAGTCCAGTGGCCAGAAACTAGGGTCTGGTCTCCCTATGTTCCAAAGAACCCAGAGAGCAACACGCATATGAGGAAAACAAGTGTCCCAGGAAAAGTCCTCCCTGACCAATTCAGAAATGGGTGGGCATCGTGGGTCCAAGAAATAGGATTTTTTTCCACCTCCACCCCTTTGCCTATAAAAGCTTTATATTTCTTGTTACTTTCAGTTTCTGACATCATCTCAGGGGAAGGCTTGTATTCATGCAGCCTTGCAGAAAATAGCCCAGAACCCCACAATGGCAGCAGGAAACCCAAGAACTGAGTCACCCACTCAAGCCCCCCACCCTCTCCCTGGCCCTTAACATGTCAATGTTATTAAATGCAACAGTCAGAGAATCAAACCTTTACCTGGGCCTGTCTCGTGTTTCTGTTGCTCCCTTCTTTCCCCTCCCGTTGTTCCTCCAACCCATATAAGGATTGATCTCTAGCTTCTCCAAAGCTGGCACAGCTGCTCTCTCTTTTTGCAGAAATAGCCTTCCATGGTCCCTGTTGCCCCCGTGGCCCAGTCTCAGGGGTCACGACCCTGTAAGTGGGGTCCTGAGCCCCACAGAATGGCTGCTGGAATTGGGCCCCTTTGCATCCTGTCCCCAGACAAGAGCAGAGACAAGGGGTTACTCCTGGGAGAAGACACACTTGAAAGAAGCACACTGCATTTCAAGGTACAACAGTTATCACGGGGAAATAATGGCTTTTTGTGTGACTCTAACATTGGTAACTTGTTCTATTTCTGGCTTTCACTTACGAAAAAGAGACATTGGTCCACAGATCTTACCGTGTTTTTCTGCTCACTCAAGACAATGTAGATTCTAATTTTCAGTATCGTCCACGAGAATGTCTTCAAGTCAGCTGGAGTGACTCAGCTCTTGAATCTGACTTACAATATCATCTTGCATTCCTAAAGAACTTTCCAGCTTAGGAAGCGCTTCACATAGTACATTTCCTCACCAGGCCTTCAAGGCAGGGCAAGGAAGCTGGAGACGGTCCGGTTTTACCAGGGCTTCTAGCTGCTGGTGCAGCAGCCTACCCACCAGAGCATGCTGCTGTGATGGGGGAGTGTCTCAAAAGCACTTAAAATGAGCCACATTTTACTCTAATGAAATTGCACAAAATGCACAGTTACTTTTAAGGCTTTGCACACTTTATTCAACAAATATTTTTTAAGCCCCTACACTGTGCCACCCTCTGGCTAGGCACTATGGGTACCGTCGAGAGCAAACAAACAGAAGGCATGGTCCCCTTAAATTCTAATGGACAAGATATACATTAATCTGCAATCACACATAGTTGCAACTTCGAAAGGTATAGGATGCTGACTTAGTCAAGGAGAGCTTCCTGAGGGAGGGACCCCTGAGTTGAGATGTGGAGGAGTGCTGGCATCAGGAGAGGAGAGAAGGAAACAATATTGCAAGGAGAGCATGGATGGTTAAAGGGCCCCTGAGAAGGCCAATGCGGGGGAGCACAGGGCACAAGAAGCATGGGGCGGGGGCAGGATGAGGCTGGAGGGGGAGGGGGGCCCACGTGCAGGGATTTGTAGGATGGTTTCCGGATCTGAGTCCTTAGCATCAGGGTAACAGGAAGCCATGGAAGGGGAGGACCTCTCATGATGAGATGGACATCGTCAAATACCACATTGTGGGATTATGAGAGGGAAGGAATCAGAGTGGGGAAAGGTAACGAGTCCAGTGCTGTTGAAGCAATTCATGTGAGAAATAATGAGAGCCAAGGGGGCTTCCCTGGCATCCCAGTGGTTAGGACTTTGTGCTTCCACTGCAGAGGCCATGGGTTCGATCCCTGGTCGGGGAACCAAGATTCCACAAGCCACATGGCCCGGCCAAAAAAAACCAGAAAGAAAGAATAAAAAGAAATAATGAGAGCCAAGACAAGAGTGGTGAGACAGAGAGGGAGAGAAACAGGAGGATTCCAGAAACAGGAAGTAAAGCCAATAGGAGTGAATGATGGATTGGAAATGAAATGAAGAGGAAGATGTCAAGGTGTCCTTTTTAAAGGAATATTTTGTACTTTAAAGATATTCACTTAAAGTACTTAAATGTATGCAAAGTCATGACTAATGTCCCCCAAAGCAAGTTATATCAGGCTCTCTCTTTGTACCATAGTGGAGTTCTCAGACTTGGAATCTGTGGAGTGTTCCAACAGGTTCTGACAGAGCATCCCTTACCCTAGTGTCTTGCTTATCGGACCTGATTGGTTCGTTAATGCACTGAGTGTTTAAGTAAATGGCCCAAAATGATGGCAGAGCCAGGATTTACTGCAAAAGACAGAACTAGGTATGAATTGAGACATTGTGGCTTAGGAAATTAAGGCATTGCTATTTCCAGAATCTAAGAGTTAATATCATATCAATTTACAGAGGAGAAGTAAAACAACATTCAAACAAAAATTCATGGAGAAAGAAGGTGCATTCATCAGTTCATATTTTTATACCTTAAGGTATTTGAAGGGACGTTAAGGCATTTAAAGCAGAATGCAGAAATCAACCCAATTGCATGCCGAGGAATAAAAATTTCCCCAAGTTCAAATCCACACCATGAAGTTAGTGCTTTTTATTTCATTCAACAAATGTTTATTAAGTAAGCTAGCTTGGGAAAGTTATTTAACATTTTGGGTCTCAGTTTCCACATTAGTAAATAGCAGATACTAGGAGTATCTGCTTTATAGGATTGGTGTAAGGATCAAGTGAGTCGACTGGTACCCGGCTGCCTCTTCAACACTGTCGTCAGCCACTCTCCCCCAGCTAACAAATATCTACTATAACCCGCTTTCCCTTTCCTCAAAGCCTTCCCACGTGCATTTTCCTTCACGAAAACACCCTGCCTCTGGCTGGTTTCTATTCTTCCTTCATGTGTTGTAAGAGCAGGAATAGCAGAAAAAGATACAGGGGCCAAAGCTCACACACACACACACACACACACACACACACACACACACACACAGTAGATAAGTATGTTTGTGTGTGCCAATGCACACATACACGCACTTACATATTTGTATATAAGTCAGCAGTACAATGCTAGTAGGATTGGAGGCAGTGTCTACATGAAATCAACGTTCTAACAGGAGCATGACACCCTCATGCAATAAGTAACCACACTACTGTCCTCTGTGTTAACCTGACCTTTATAAGAAGAGTTCACTCTGTTGTGGCCCCTGATGTTTGGGGTTTTTTTTCAAGCAATTGTGAATGTATTAGGGAGATTCCAAAAAAGTGTACATGGATTATCAAAAGCATGAAAAATCAGTCCTGAGAAGAAAGTTGTAATGATTGGAAGAAAGACAGGACTAACAGATGACCAAATGCCTGCCTCTAGAATGACCATTAGATGCCATTTTAGGGAAGGCTGGGTCTGTGGAAGACAGAGGAAACAGCTTCCTTACCCCACAAGACAGACCATTTTTATGACAATATAGTACACTGAGAACTGGATTCTTGGTGTCTAAAACATCTAGATTGTTTTTCCTAGAATTTAGAACCCCTGAGTTAGCTCCCTGACCCTACCACTAACTCGCTGTGTGACTTTAGGGGAGCAATTAATCTCTCTAAGTTTCAGTTATTCTCTTCTGCCAAAAGGGAATAATAATATCTACCTCCTAGGTTTTTGTAAAGTTTTAATGAGATAATAATTTGTTCCTGGCTTCTAGTAACAATTCAACAAAAGCTGGCTCTACTCTCCACTTCCTACCTTACTCCCTCAAGATAGGTCAATCAGTATTAAGAAATTATGATCACAAAGTAAAACACATTTTACTTCTGTTTAAACTATATATAAGAATCATTGAATGCAAAGAATACTAAATACCAAATGAAATTACTCTGAAAGGATGCATTTGGAAAAAAGAAGGAGTTTGTTATAGAACAATCATTTTAAACAGAAACAAACAGTTTAAAAGGTAGCAAAGGCATCCTTGATGCATAAGCAGTAGTCCATAAGATTAATAAAAATGTTTAGGCAGTCAGCAGTTTGGCTAATTCACATGGGTGACTGACTGGGAGAAAGAAGGCTAAAGAGTTAAATTTAGATAAAGAAACAGACTCTTCCTTAGAGACAACTTGAACATATAGATTGCACCACACATTTTTGAGTGATAGATAGAAATGGAAGAGATGTATGCCTCTTTTGTCCTTATCTTTTAAGGACAGCTGAACAAATGGTACATTCTTCAGGAATAGAGTAAGTGGTGATGAACCATGTGTTTTCCAACATGACCTGGAAAATGAGTGTCAGCGCCTACAGTGGGGCTCTCCAACCCCTGGGAGGACCCATAACGCTGATGTAGCAAAATCACAACGGATGACAGAGTGGATTGGTTTCTTTGACGTCAGGGGCATTGTTCATGCAAAATTCATTCCTCAAGGTCAAACAGTCCATCGAACTTATGAAGAAATTCCAAAGCCTCTGATAGATTCTCAGCATGGCAGAAAGAGGAAATTCTAGTTCAAGGCTCCAACTCAAACTAAGCCTCTGCAAAGTACTTTTTTTTTAATCTTTTCTTTTTCTTTTTACTTATTTATTTTGGCGGCGCCGAGCGGTATGCGGGATCTTAGTTCCCAGACTAGGGGTGGAACCCCTGCAGTGGGAGCTCAGAGTTCTAACCATTGGACCTCCAGGGAATTCCCTGTAAAGTACTTTTGATATTAAAAAAAAAAAAGAAAGAAAAAACCTGACAAGACGCCCTCCTTGACCAAACTTTAGTCAGGCTCCTCTGAACCTTCTTATCAGCTTGGTCTCAACCTTTGGATGTTAGGACAGTCTTTACTTTGCTCAATTTTAGCAAAATTCCTGCTAAATCAGTTTAGCTAGGATCCTCACCCTCAATATCTGATCACCCTCCATATTGGATCAAATTTCTCATCTCCTCTGCTTGGTATCACATCACCCTGGTCTGCCTTCAGCAAGAATCCTAAGTCTGTTTAGCCAGAATCCCCCTTTACCCAGATATAATTTTAGTAATTTTCCATCCACTGACCCCCACCCTTCTCCTTGGCTAGAAATCCCCACTTGTCCATTCAGAATGGAGCCCAGTTCTGTTCTGAGGTCTCTCTACCCCTATTACAATCATTCCTGAATAAAATCTACTTTCACAGCTCTAACTTCTGTCTGGCTCTAGTTTTCAACACTTGCCAACCTGATCACTCATCTTTTCCCCAGTCTTGGCTCCAATTACATCTAACTGTTCCTCAAAATGAAATACATTCTCAGAAGATGAAGATTCCCCACCAATAAAGAAAGGTATATGAAAGTCTGTCAATGTTGTAGGCTTAGAAAATAAAACCAGGGAATTCCCTGGTGGTCCAGTGGTTAGGGACTCTGAGCTTCCACTGTAGGGGCCACGGGTTCAATCCCTGGTCAGGGAACTAATAAGATCCAGCAAGCCGAGTGCGTGGCCAAAAAAAAAAAAAAAAAAAAAAAACCAAGAGATGGGTGTGGAAATCTTCACATTGTTTGAACAAATGGCCTCAGGTGACTAAAGATGATAACAACTATGTAACTGTTTATGCTTTGTTTTTTAGAGATTATACTGCGTCATAGGCATGGCTCTTGCACTCATTAGGTTAAGTCACATATACACAGCATCCAGTTACTTGAACTAACTTGGCTGAGGGTCTTGGTTATCTCCAGTTTGACTTCCTAGCTCACTTCTACAGATTCCTCTAAATAAAGCTCATTTTAAACCCTTCATCTCTGACGAAGTGAAGTTCTTTCTGAATGATTTTTCCTTACCCTCACTCCAGGCCAACACTATTCTAAGGAGTTTATTAATGTCCTTGCTGGTTATATCCTGAGATGTCAGACCTCACCTTAGACTTAATCTCTCTCTCTCCCCCTCCCTCCCCCTCTCCACTTTGGAGTCCCTTGAGCTACCCAGTCCCCATTTACACCTGTCACTTCCCAAGACTTTCCCTACGGCCTCCTTCACCAGACTCTGTCCTGAAGTCTGGCGAGCAGAGTCCTTAGTTTCTGTTTGAACATCTGTCCCTCTAACTACCCTTCAGGCCTCCACCCTCATCCATCCCCAGTCATCCCCCTGGGGCCTCAATCTCACATCCTAGGGCACCCGGGCCCCCTAACTCCATTTACTGGTCACTTCCACCTCCACCCCACCCCCGCTAACAAGGTAAGGTGCCGAAGGCATCATTGTTCTCAACGGAATCATTAGACTTTTCTATTCTTTTTCTTTTTTCTTTTTTTTTTTTTTTGGCTGTGCAGCACAACTTGCTGGATCTCAGTTCCCCAACCAGGGATTGAACCTGGGCCCTCAGCAGTGAGAGCTCAGAGTTCCAACCACTGGACTGCCAGGAAATTCCACCCTTAGACTTTTCTGAACTTAATTTTTTCTTTCTTTTCTTAAACAAAGGGATTTTTCACATTAGCAGTCAGGGCTTAGATTACCCATTCTGTCCAAGAGAAGTCCAGATGGGACAGTTTAGGGACAAGAGTTCATTTAGCAAGTCCTTGAGAGCCTGACAAAGGACAGGCACTGTTCTCAGTTCAGGTGAGCCCAATGCTGAGCTGGGGCTCATGCTCTTGGCCTGGGGGTCAAGGACCCAGAAGCCACCCAGCCAGTGGGAGCAAGAAGGTTGGTGGTAAGGTGAGAGGGCAGCCAGTACTGAGTACATCTAAAGACCCTTCTGTTGTTTTCCTTCAAATAACTTCCAAAGGGGAATAGCTTAGAAAAATCTGAGAGCATTCAAAGAACAAAGATGTGAAAGGGGCTGGAAAATAGGACCCACGACAGACGGGGAAAAGAAGCTATGATTCTTAGTCTGAGGACGAGAAAGTCTAGAGGCCATTTCACAACGGCCTGCAAGGTTTAAAGGGATATTCCTCAGAGGATGGAGACCAGCTGTTCACAGTCTCTAGTGAGGACAGAACAAAAGGAAATGAGCCTCAGCTCCCACAGGAGT
This sequence comes from Delphinapterus leucas, assembly GCF_059928025.1. NCBI lineage: Eukaryota > Metazoa > Chordata > Mammalia > Artiodactyla > Monodontidae > Delphinapterus > Delphinapterus leucas. Next base: position 13,960,272 of record NC_143130.1, on the reverse strand, counting down.
GACTTAAGCTAGAAAATTATCTCTGCCAATGAGGATATCAGGCTTGGGATAAGTTATCAAGGGAGATCAGGGCCTCTCCTCCTCTGGAGTTCTTCAAAACATGGAGGAGCCCGTTTGGGCAGATGGGGTGCAATTCTGTTGGCAGACAGAGGAGGGGAAGTAGACCAACGTCCAGTCTCACCAGCCACGTGAACCTATGACTTTTACAAATAGCTGGCGCTTTTGTGTAGCAGCAAAATAGTTTTTTGGACTCTGGTATTTGCAGAATTGAGTCAGGGGAGAGGTAAAAGAGAAGGCACGTGAGGAATGAGAAAAAGGAAGAGAAACTGTATCATTTTTCCGTGGGAGAAGGAAGGAGAAACTGCAAATAACCAAAGTGGGCTCTTAGCAACTCAATTTCTCAAGTAAGAATCTCTTACTTTTTCATATGAAAATTAGCTTCTATATAAATACACTAATTGGCCATTCTTCTTTCTTTCCAGGTTTCCTGACATCCCTTTGTACGGTCCCTTTATACCTTCAGTATGAGCCTGTTTCAGTTTCCTGCACAGTAAAAGCCAAAGACAGATTCTTGCTATTGAATCCAACACTTCACAAATCCAAAGCCAGAATCTTTGGTATGACATTACCCATCTATTTAAACTCAAACCTGGCACCAAATTCCTAGATAGTTTTCTTATTTTTAATTCCTTAAGACCTTTGAGTGTCTCTCCAGCCTTCAGCCTTTTTCATTAAGTCCAACACTGAAGGTTGACTCCTACGTCCCCAGAGCCAGTGTCTCTGAATCTGATGGGCATCTAGGGACAGCCACGCCCACGGGGCTGAAGTACCCAGAAACACTCCCCATCTCTCCAAGGACGCAGGGCTCCAGAAGCCAGCCAGGAGCGGCCCTCACAGTGCAGAGCGTGACATCATCTGTTCCTGGCATCTGCTCCCACTCAGAGCAGGCCCTGAGGATGACTGGAAGGAAGGGACACTTGTCTCTGAGTCTCAGCCAGTGTCCGGTGGTCCACCCACCCCCGGAGTGGCCACCTGAAGGACCACCTTCCTCAGGCAGCTGCAATGGCAGGTACCAGGCTGTGAGCCCCACCAGAGCTGAGCCTTCTCTGTCCTATTCACTGGGTGTGTCCCCGGTGCCTAGAACCGTGCCTGGTACACGGAAGGGAGCATCGATATTGATATTCGGTGACTGACCTAACAGATGCCAGAGTAGGAAGAGGCCTTGGAGACCATCCCTTCCTACCCCTCATTCCAGACAAGTTCAGCGTGAGGCCTTTCTCAGGCTTGTCACAATCCTTTCCTTTTCCTTTTCCTTTTTTTTCTGGCCGCACCCCGCGGCACATGGGATCTTAGTTCCCTGACCAGGGATCGAACCCATGCCCCCTGCAGTGGAAGCACAGAGTCCCAACTGCTGGACCACCAGGGAAGTCCCCAAGTCCACACTAAGATGTTAATGGGTACTAATGAATTTCTCTCTCTCTCTCTTTCCCCCTCTAGGACTCTAGGGGGAAGCTGACCTTCCCTCTGACCCTCTTGCACCAGCCCCTCCCTTGCTGGGCAGTGCACACTCATCCCCGGATGCAGAGAAGAAAGGATTCTCCCCCATCGTGCCCAAATTCTTGAGTTGACGCCAAGAAACAGCCACCTGGAGCAGAGCCAGTTGTGATAGAGTTTCACGCATCGGCCAAGAACAGATTCTGCCCAGGAACTCGCACTCACACAGCCCTGTCCAAGTAGAGTGAACACAGAGCAAGCCCTCACAAGGTGTAGGAAGCAAGAGGGTGGCACTCGGGGGCCCCAGGAAGCCCTGTCATCACCCCAACCCGAGGCTGCCAGCAAGCCAGTGCCAGAGGAAGTGGGCAGTGCTGCCAGAGGCTGTGCTGAGGTGAGACACAGGGTAGAAGCATCTGGCTAGTAGCAGTGCCAGCTCCCAAACCTGGCTGCGTGTGCCCAGAATCACCTGGGAGCTTTTTAAAAGCAGTTCCATTGCACCCAGGCTCAGACCTACCAACTGTGTCAGAATCGCAGAGGGTAGGTCCCAGAATCTGTGTTTTTTGAAACGCTGTGATTCTGATGTCCAACCCAGTTTGAATAACTGCCCTACTGGCTGATTGACCTACATTTTCTCCCTACAACTCTTTTTCCCCTTTGGGAGGGAATTTATCTCCTCAAGTTGCACCAGTAGACTGTCAGCATCACTGAGGCTTTCCTGTCATTTCCAGAATGAGTCTGGCTGTGCTCCTCTGGGTCACACGTGAGTGCACATCCCTAAGCCAGAATCTCCACTGAGTAACTGAGGTGAGTTTGACTCTTGCTCTGTTATGAGTTAGGAGATGAAAGGCAAGTGCAAACATTTGTTTATTCAATTCAGGAAACCCTAACACCCTCTCTGTCTTGGAGAGGGTTAGCAAAGGTGTGTTACCACACTCCTTAATCTCAGGAGTCACGCGGAGGGAAGCTAGACACGTAAATGGCTGAGCAGGAAGAGATGCTAATGGAAGCAGAGGTTCCCCGGGTGGAAACGATCTTTGCTGGGACTGGGAGGGTTCTGCTCAGTCACAATCGGAGAAGTAGGTCTCCTTTCACTGCACCTGCAGGCTCTGGTCCCAAGCATGTCCCAGGGGAGGGGACCTTTGTAGATTTCTGGGGTTATCTTTCTTATTTCACCACTCAGCAGGCTCTGGCCCCCTCCAGTGCTTATCACCTGGAGCTGGGCTCTCGGCTGATTTCATGGGACGGAGCCCCGTGTTTAAGCTCCCGTCTGAGGATCGGACGCTCCACCTCCTTCTGGCTGAGGCACCATGTGACATCTGCCCCCGACTCCGGTTCCTTCCTGGCTTCTCTTGTCGCCTCTCCGGCCTCTGAATCCTAGTCCCTGTGCCTCATAGCCCCTACACCACTGCTGCCAATGCCCTTGGTCACATTTCTCCCCACTTGCCACAGCCCTACCTCGTGCCTCTTGCTGGCGCTCCATGACCCTGGTCACGTGACCTCGGAAATGTCACTGCCCTCTGTCACCCCCATCTCCTGGTTTCATACTCTGCCCACTTCATCTCCTGCTGTTCCCTTCATCTGTCATTCTCCCTGGCCCCACCCCTCCCCTTATTCTAGCTCTAATGGGAGCATCCGATGATAGGAATCATAAGTGGAAAACACACACTTAGAGGATTTCATGCATAAATGACACTGTTTTCCTTACTTACTATGACTGCCATGCAATTAGTTGCCCTTTAACCAGTGAGTTCTCCCAAAACAATGTCTTTAAAATAAAAATGCCCTTTGAATGTTTTCATCTCTATAAAATTTCTGTTCCGTGGTAAAAATGGTGGTTGCTGCTTCTCTTACACACCTAAAGAGCTAAAGGATGTGCATTTATAAGAATTCTCGGACTTCACTAAGCCTCTTAATTACCTGGGATACTTTGTAACAACACAATGCCTGGCCTCCACCTTCAGGTGTTTCCATTCAATCGACCTGAAGTTGGGCTCTGCATCTATATATATATATATGTGTGTGTGTGTGTATATATATATATATATATATATATATATATATTTTTTTTTTTTTTTTTTGCAGTACGTGGGCCACTCACCGTTGTGACCTCTCCCGTTGTGGAGCACAGGCTCCAGACGCGCAGGCTCAGCGGCCATGACTCACGGGCCCAGCCGCTCCACGGCATGTGGGATCTTCCCGGACCGGGGCACGAACCCGTGTCCCCTGCATCGGCAGGCGGACTCTCAACCACTGCGCCACCAGGGCAGCCTGCATCAATATTTTAAACATGCTTCCCAGGACAGGCTGATGTGCAGAAAGGCTTGAGAGTCACTGATTTATAGGAAAATCATTCATGATAAATGTATATTCAAATAGTCAATTCCTGGGAGGTTTGATTTACAGCAGTGGTTCCTAAACACATCCCTCTGAAGCAAGGCAGAAGATCTTAAATCCCGCCCTACCCCATCCACCCCGAATGACCACGAGAAAAGAACTCTGTGATAAAGAACCAAAGGCAACAAATCCGTGATTTTACAGCTATACCAATGCTATAGGTACCTTAAAGGTAACCCAGAAATCTTCTAATTTGCTAGTGTTTTATCCATTATTTAAAGAACACAAGTCACTCAAAAACACAAATTCATTGGCAGCATATCACCAATGATATGTGCCTGAAGAAGGAAATGATAGGGGGGGTTATATAATCATTCACTTCAGCAATAAGCATATAGATGAACACATGGATTAGGGACTAGTTACTGGGAAATAATAGGCCCAAAATACTGTCTATAAAAATATGCACCTAGGGATTGGCTCCAGATGGCAGAGTAGAAGCATGTGTGTTCACTCCTACTTGTGAGAGCACCAGAATGGCAACTAACTGCTGAATAATCATTGACAGGAAGACACTAGAACTCACCAAAAAAGATACTCCACATCCAAGGACAAAGGAGAAGCTGCAATGAGACGGTAGGAGGGGCACAATCACAATAAAATCAAATCGCATAACCCCTGGGTGGGTGACTCACAAACTGGAGAACACTTACACCACAGAAGTCCACCCACTGGAGTGAAGGTTCTGAGCCCCACGTCAGGCTTCCCAACCTGGGGGTCCGGCAATAGGAGGAAGAATTCCCAGAGAATCAGACTTTGAAGGCTAGTGGGATTTGACTGCAGGACTTCAACAGGACTGGGGGAAACAGAGACTCCACTCTTGGAGGGCACACACAAAGTAGCGTGCACATCAGGACCCAGGGGAAAGGAGCAGTGACCCCAGGGGAGACTGAACCAGACCTACCTGCTAGTGTTGGAGGGTCTCCTGTAGAGGTGGGGGGTGGCTGTGGCTCACCATGGAGACAAGGACACTGGCAGCAGAAGTTCTAGGAAGTACTCCTTGGTGTGAGCCCTCTCGGAGTCCCTCATTAGCCCCACCAAAGAGCCTGTACGCTCCAGTGCTAGGTTGGCTCAGGCCAAACAACCAACAGGGAGGGAACTCAGTCCCACCCATCAGCAGACAAGTGGATTAAAGTTTTACTGAGCTCTGCCCACCAGAGGCACACCCACCTCTACCCACCACCAGTCCCTCCCATCAGGAAGCTTGCACAAGCCTCTTAGATAGCCTCATCCACTAGAGGGCAGACAGCAGAAGCAAGAAGGACTACAATCCTGTAGCCTGTGGAAGGAACACCACATTCACAGAAATACAGACAAAATGAAAAGGCAGAAGACTATGTACCAGATGAAGGAACAAGATAAAACCCCAGAAAAACAATTAAATGAAGTAGAGATAGGCAACCTTCCAGAAAAAGAATTCAGAATAATGATAATGAAGATGATCCAGGACCTCGAAAAGAATGGAGACAAAGATCGAGAAGATGCAAGAAATGTTTAACAAAGACCTAGAAGAATTAAAGAACAAACACCTAGAAGAACTAAAGAACAAAAAAACAGAGATAAACAATACAATAACTGAAATGAAAAATACACTAGAAGAAATCAATAGCAGAATAACCAAGGCAGAAGAACGGATAAGTGACCTGGAAGACAGAATGGTGCAATTCATTGCCACAGAACAGAGTAAAGAAAAAAGAATGAAAAGAAATGAAGACAGCCTAAGAGACCTCTGGGACAACATTAAATGCACCAACATTTGCATTATAGGGGTCCCAGAAGGAGAGAAGAAAGAGAAGGACCTGAGAAAATATTTGAAGAAATTATAGTTGAAAACTTCCCTAACATGGGAAAGGAAATAGCCACCCAAGTCCAGGAAGTGCAGAGAGTCTCAGGTAGAATAAACCCAAGGAGAAACATGGCAAGACACATGGTAATCAAACTGACAAAAATTAAAGACAAAGAAAAATTATTAAAAGCAACAAGGGAAAAACAACAAATAATATACAAGGGAACTCCCATAAGGTTAACAGCTGATTTCTCAGCAGAGACTCTACGAGCCAGAAGGGAGTGGCCCGGTATATTTAAAGTGATGAAAGGGAAGAACCTAAAACCAAGATTACTCTACCTGGCAAGGATCGCATTCAGATTTGACGGAGAAATCAAAAGCTTTACAGACAAGCAAAAGCTAATAGAATTCAGCACCACTAAACCAACTCTACAACAAATGCTAAAGGAACTTCTCTAAGTGGGAAACACAACAGAAGAAAAGGACCTACAAAAACAAACCCAAAACAATTAAGAAAATGGTCATAGGAACATACATATCCATAATTACCTAAATGTGAATGGATTAATGCTCCAACCAAAAGACACAGGCTAGCAGAATGGATACAAAAACAAGACCCATCTATATGCGATCTACAAGAGACCCACTTCACACCTAGGGACACATACAGACTGAAAGTGAGGGGATGGAAAAAGATATTCCATGCAAATGGAAATCAGAAGAAAGCTGGAGTAGCAATACTCTTATCAGATAAAATAGACTTTATCATAAAGAATAATACAAGAGACGAGGTAGGACACTACATAATGATCAAGGGATCAATCCAAGAAGAAGATATAACAATTATAAATATATATGCACCCAGCATAGGAGCACGTCAATACATAAGGCAAATGCTAACAGTTATAAAAGAGGAAATTGACAGTAACACAAAAATGCTGGGGGACTTTAACACCTCACTTACACCAATGGACAGATCATCCAGACAGAAAATTAATGAGGAAACACAAGCTTTAAATGACACAATAGACCAGATAGATTTGATTGAGATTTATAGGACATTCCCTCTGAAAACAGCAGATTACACTTTCTTCTCAAGTGCACATGGAACATTCTCAGGATAGATCAATCTTAGGTCACAAATCAAGCCTCATGTAAATTTAAGAAAATTGAAATCATATCAAGCATCTTTTCTGACCACAACTCTATGAGATTAGAAATCAATTACAGGGGAAAAAATGTAAAAAAAAAAACCACAAACACATGGAGGCTAAACAATACTTACTAAATAACCAAGAGATCAAAGGGGAAATCAAAAAATAGCAAGAGACAAATGACAACGAAAACATGACGATCCGAAACCTATAGGAGGCAGCAAAAGCCATTCTAAGAGGGAAGTTTATAGCAATGAAATCCTACCTCAAGAAACAAGAAAAATCTAAAATAAACAATTTAACCTTACACCTAAAGCAACTACAGAAAGAAGAACATACAAAACCCAAAGTTAGTAGAAGGAAAGAAATCATAAAGATCAGAGCAGAAATAAATGAAATAGAAACAAAGAAAACAATAGCAAAGATCAATAAAACTAAAAGCTGGTTCTCTGAGAAGATAAACAAAACTGATAAACCTTTAGCTAGACTCATCAAGAAAAAGAGGGAGAGGACTCAAATCAATAAAATTAGAAATGAAAAACAAGTTACAACAGACACCACAGAAATACAAAGCATCCTAAGAGACTACTACAAGCAACTCTATGCCAATAAAATGGACAACGTGGAAGAAATGGACAAGTTCTTAGAAAGGTATGACCTTCCAAGACTAAACCAGGAAGAAATAGAAAATACGAACAGACCAATCACAAGTAATGACATTAAAACTGTGATTAAAAACCTCCCAACAGGGGCTTCCCTGGTGGCGCAGTGGTTGAGAGTCCGCCTGCCGATGCAGGGGACACGGGTTCATGCCCCGGTCTCGGAAGTTCCCACATGCCGCGGAGCGGCTGGGCCCGTGAGCCATGGCCGCTGAGCCTGCGCGTCTGGAGCCTGTGCTCCGCAACGGGAGAGGCCACAACAGTGAGAGGCCCGCGTACGGCAAAAAAAAAAAAAACAAACCTTCCAACAAACAAAAGTCCAGGACCAGATGGCTTCACAGATGAATTCTATCAAACATTTAGAGAACAGCTAACATCCATCCTTCTCAAACTCTTCCAAAAAGTTGCAGAGGAAGGAACACTCCCAAACTCATTCTATGAAGCCACCATCACCCTGATACTAAAACCAGACAAAGATACTACAAAAAAAGAAAATTATAGATCAACATCACTGATGAATATAGATGCAAAAATCCTCAACAAAATACTACCAAACAGAATGCAACAACACATTAAAAGGATCATACACCATGATCAAGTGGGATTTATCACAGGGATGCAAGGATTCTTCAATATATGCAAATCAATGTAATACACCATATTACCAAATTGAATAAAAACCATAAGATCATCTCAATAGATGAAGAAAAAGCTTTTGACAAAATTCAACACCCATTTATGATAAAAACTCTCCAGAAAGTGGGCAGAGAGGGAACCTACCTCAACATAATAAAGGCCATATACGAGAAACCCACAGCAAACATCATTCTCAATGGTGAAAAACTGAAAGCATTTCTTCTAAGATCAGGAACAAGAAAAGGGTGTCCACTCTCACCACTATTATTCAACATAGTTTTGTAAGTCTTAGCTACAGCAATCAGAGAAGAAAAAGAAATAAAAGGAATCCAAATTGGAAAAGAAGTAAAATTGTCACTGTTTGCAGATGACATGATACTATACATAGAGAATCCTATAGATGCCACCAGAAAACTACTAGAGCTAATCGATGAATTTGGTAAAGTTGCAGGATACAAAATGAATGCACAGAAATCTCTTGCACTCCTATACACTAACAACGAAAAATCAGAAAGAGAAATTAAGGAAACAATTCCATTCACCACTGCAACAAAAAGAATAAAATACCTAGGAATAAACCTACCTAAGGAGGTCAAAGACATGTACTAAGAAAACTATAAGACACTGATGAAAGAAATCAAAGATGACACAAACAGATGGAGAGATATACCATGTTCTTGGATTGGAAGAATCAATATTGTGAAAATGACTACAGTACCCAAAGCAATCTACAGGTTCAATGCAATCCCTATCAAATTACCAATGGCATTTTTTACAGAACTAGAACAAAAAATCTTAAAATTTGTATGGAGACACAAAAGACCCTGAATAGCCAAAGCAATATTGAGGGGAAAAAAATGGAGCTGGAGGAACCAAACTCCCTGACTTCAGACTATACTACAGAGCTACAGTAATCAAGACAATATGGTACTGGCACAAAAACAGAAATATAGATCAATGGAACACGACAGAAAGCCCAGAAATAAACCCACGCACCTATGGTCACCTTACCTTTGATAAAGGAGGCAAGAATATACAATGGAGAAAAGACAGCCTCTTCAATAAATGGTGCTGGGAAAACTGGACAGCTACATGTAAAAGAATGAAATTAGAACACTCCCTAACACCATACAGAAAAATAAACTCAAAATGGATTAAAGACCGAAATGTAAAACCAGACACTATAAAACTCTTAGAGGAAAACATAGGAAGAACACTCTTTGACATAAATCACAGCAAGATATCTTTTGAGCCACTTCCTAGAGTAATGGAAATAAAAACAAAAGTAAACAAATGGGACCTAATAAAACTTAAAAAGCAAAGGAAACTATAAATAAGATGAAAAGACAACGCCCAGAATGGGAGAAAACATTTGCAAATGAATCAACGGACAAAGGATTAATCTCCAAAATATATAAACAGCTCATGTAGCTCAGTAACAAAAAAACAAACAACCCAATCAAAAAACAGGCAGAAGTCCTAAACAGACACTTCTCCAAAGGAGATATACAGATGGCCAAGAGGCACATGAAAAGCTGCTCAACATAACTAATTAATAGAGACATGCAAATCATAACTACAGTGAGGTATCACCTGACACTGGTCAGAATGGCCATAATCAAAAAATCTACAAACAATAAATGCTGGAGACGGTATGGAGAAAAGGGAACCCTCTTGCAATTTTGATGGGAATGTAAATTGATACAGCCACTATGGAAAACAGTACGGACAGTCCTTCAAAAACTAAAAATAGAGTTACCATATAACCCAGCTATCCCACTCTGGGCATATACCCAGAGAAAACCATAATTCAAAATGACACATGCACCCCAATGTTCACTGCAGCACTATTTACAATAGCCAGGTCATGGAAGCAACCTAAATGCCCATCAACAGACAAATGGATAAAGAAGAAGTGGTACATATATACAATGGAATATTACTCAGCCATAAAAAGGAACAAAGCTGGGTCATTTGTAGAGATGTGGATGGACCTAGAGACTGTCATACAGAGTGAAATTAAATCAATAAGAGAAAAACAAGTATCATATATTCACACATATATGTGGAATGTAGAAAAATGGTACAGATGAACCAGTTTGCAAGGCAGAAATAGAGAAAAAGATGTAGAGAACAAACATATGGACACCACAGGGGGAAAGCTGGGGGGGAGGGGGGGATGAATTGGGAGATTGGGATTGACATATATACACTAATATGTATAAAATAGATAAGTAATAAGAACCTGCTGTATAAAAAAAAAATAAAATAAAATAAAAAAAAATTAAAAAACTGCACCCAGTCAGAATGGTTATTGTTACCAAACTCAGGTGTGGCTGTGTTACTGGAAGTTCAGCCTCTCTGTACACCAGTGCCAAATCAAATCTCGGAGACAGTTTGGAGTGAAGTAGAAAACGATAGCTTTATTACTTTGTCAGGCAAAGGGCGGCACAATGGGCTCCTGCCTCATAAAACTATGTGTCCCCCGCCCCCAGCCTGGGAGGGTTTGATGAGGGTTTATAACAGTGGTTCGTGGGTGGGTGGAGTGGGGTGGGGGGATGAGGGCGGGGTTGGTGTCTCTGACAAAATTAGGGTGTGAGCTGGGCCTGCCCTCCCTTGATCTCCTCTCAGGTGGTTGGTCTTCTAACCTTGATGAGCTTCTCTGGTCCCTTTAATCTCGCCTCTGTTGGTTTTTTTGGCTGCTCCTCCCTTGATGAGCAACTGTTCAGTTCTGCCCTTTGGAACTCAGGGAAGGTCATGGAGGATGGAGTCTTGCCTACAAGAAATAGGGGACAAAAAGGCTTCCATGCCTGGGATCCCCACAGGGCCCTGCTCAGTTCCAGCTGCTCGCCACTCAAAAGCCAATACTTGAGAGACAAGTGTTGGTTGGAAAGGAAAGTTCGCTTTAATTCAGGAGACTGGCAACGTGAGGAGAAGGCAGACTCATGTCCAAAGACCAACTCAGAAGATTCTGCTCAACTGTGAAAGTTTTTAAAGGGAGAATCATTTGGGGAGGGGGTCAGAGTCTTTGTGATCTTCCACTGTGTGTAGACGTTCTTCTGGTTGATTGGTGGTGAGGTAACAGGGCAGTGCTCCAGGAATCTTATACTCAGCCTGAAGTTACCATCCTCTACCTGGGTGGGGGCCTTAGTTCTTACAGAAGAACTCAAAAATATTGTTATGTATATTTCTAGTGGAGGAACCTGCGCCTTGCCCCTTGCTGCACTACTGTTTCTTGATGGCTCCTCCTTAGTTTCTGCATTCCCTCCCTTCCTTGATAAGCAACTGTTTGAATCTGCCCTTTGGAACTCAGGGAAGGTCAGGGAGGTTGAATGAAGCCTATTTCCTACAAAGAAGAAATGGGGGACATGGAAAGGATTTGTACCTGGGAGGCACCCACAGGGTCCTTCTCCATTTTGCTATCATCAAAAAATATACAAGTAATAAATGCTGGAGAGATTGTAAAGAAAAGTGAGATACACTGTTGGTGAGAAAGTAAATTCGTGCAGCCACTATGGAAAACAGTATGGCGAGTCCTGAAAAAACTAAAAATAGAACTACCATATGATTCTGCAATCCTACTCTTGGGTATATACCCAGAAAAGATAAAAACTCTAATTTGAAAAGATAGACGCACCCCAATGTTCAAAGCAGCACTATTTACAATAGCCAAGACATGGAAGCAACCTAAATGTCCATTGATAGGTGCATGGATAAAGAAGATGTGAGATATATATACCTAGATATAGATACATATAGATATATATAGATATAATGGAATATTACTCAGCCATAAAAAAGAATGAAATACTGACATTTGCAGCAACCTGGGTGGATCTAGAGATTATCATACTAGGTGAAATAAGTCAGACAGAGAAGGACAAATATCATATCACGTCACTTGTATGTGGAATCAAAAAAAAATGATACAAATGAACTTATTTACAAAACAGAAACAGACTCATAGAGATAGAAAACAAATTTATGGTTACCAAAGGGGAAGCAGGGGAGGGATAGGAGTTTGAGATTAGCAGATACATATTATGTATAAAATGCATAAACAACAAGGACCTATTGTATAGATAGCACAGGGAACTATATTCAATATCTTGTAGAAACCTATAATGGAAAAGAATCTATAATGGAAAAAAATATATATATATATATAAAACTGAATCACTTTGCTGTACTCCTGAAACTAACACAATATTGTAAATCAACTATACTTCAATTAAAATATTAAAAATAAGAAAATTATTAAAATATGCACCATGAACCCTATCACCATCACCAAACTAACAAGAATTTATTATTTAAAAGCATGACTAGAAGCCATTTGAAATCACAACCAGCTAGACAAGTGATATGAGGCATCCTTTCCCCAGGTTGCAAGAATTCCTTAATACCTGTGTTACCAACATAATTAGCATGGCCACCAACATCTTAAAATACTGATGTAGTATTATCAGTAAATGCTGGTATGAAATAGATTTAATATTCAATGTAACTATTCTTAATTATTCACTAAGTTAGTGGTAAGTAGCTCTATAAATTGAATAGAAAAATGAAAATGTATAAAATTTTGCCTCATTTGGCAAAAGGAATCCCCCCCAAACACGTTTATTTTTAATGTGTATCAGCTCATAAGGAAAACACTCAAGGACCATCCTATGAGATTCCTAGTTTTTTTGAGGGATGTATTTTACTGCCTTTTGAGACAGGAAGAGCATTTTATTATTCTTTTTAAAATACACATTCAGGTACAAATCTGATCTCTCTGGTTACAAATACCCCTAGAAGCAAACTTTTCTATCGTAATGAATGTGTTCATTTATTCACCTGATCTTTCAGACAAAAAAAAAAAAATCATGTCTTTAATAAGTGAGAAGATGTAAACAGCAAGTGAGAGAAAAAAAATCTACTTTGAATAGGACATTTTCCAAAGGCAAATTTGGTTTAGCTTGAATGACTTATCCAAGTCTTTGATGGAAAACAATTGAAAATAGGAAAAGATCAGCCTAAAAAAATAGAACCAGTATAAACTCAAATATTCAGCTCAAACAGGACCAGTGAGATCTGAATATAAGAAAATCCAGAAAACCTGAAAAAATCTATAGTCTCTGAGCAAAGACACTAGAAGTCTGAGGCTTAGCTGAAGTAGAAAAATAAAATTTTAATTTTTGTTCATTCTCATTCTCTCAATTTCCAGGAACAAAATAGCTGCTAGTTCTTAGAACTTTAGAAGCTTGCAATTTGTGCATAATTACTTTAATAAGTATAAAATATATCCTATAAATAGCATAATATAAGACATTAATTCTGCAAGTTTAAAAGTAAGATGAGAATTGCTATTTTTAACTTTCTGGAGAACAGGAAGTTCATTTAGTTTTTAACTCAGGACTTTCCAATACCTGGCACCATACTTTTTATATTACACGTGTTACCAAAACCATATTTCTTCAACTAACTCATGTGCCTTTAGTGCTTGTGGATCAGGGAAGATCCTAGGCATAAACAGCCCCTCCAAAGAGCCATCTTCCAGAATACAGATTTGCCTCTAAGCTCACCAGAACAAGCTACCCCTCATGTTTTGGGGGACTCAACTCCTGCTTTCCAACAGGGACTCTGTACGGCAGCAACAAAACCCACATCTGAAAAGAAGAAGCCTCAAGCTTTCCAGGTTTTTGCTTCTTTTATAAGGTAATCAAGACCATACTCTCACCGCTCACCAGTATTTCCCAAATGTCTTAGTCAGCTTGACCTGCCATAACAAAATACCACAGAGTGGGCAGCTTAAACAACAGAATTTATTTCTCAAGTTCTGGAGGCTGGAAGTCCAAGATCAAGGTACAAGCTGACTCAGTTCCTGGTGAGGGCCCTCTTCCTGGCTTGCAGGAGGCTGTCTGCTCACTGTGTCCTCACGTGGCCTTTCCTCCGTGTGTGTGTGTGTGTGTGTGTGTGTGTTTGTGTCTGTAGGAGGCTGTGTGTGCGTGCACACGCAGAGAGAGTGAAACCTCTGTCTTCTTGTAAGGACACTAGTCCTATCAGATCAGGGCTCCACTCTTATGACTTCATCTGATCCTATACATACAAAGGCCCCCATCTCCAAATACTCCATGGGCATTAGGGCTTCAACATATGAATTTTGCGAGGACACAAACATTCAGTCCGTAACCCCAAACTTTTCTGATCGTTAGGAATCCCCTAAAACACTTAAGGCAAACCCAAACAAAACCAGATCCCCAGTGCCTGCCTGTGATAGTTTTGTTTTGTTTTGTTTAATATTTATTTATTTGGCTACATTGGGTCTTCGTTGTGGCACGCAGGATCTTTAGTTGCAGCATGTGGGATCTAGTTCCCTGACCAGGGATCGAACCCAGGCCCCTTGCATTGGGAGTGTGGAGTCTTAGCCACTGGACCACCAGGGAAGTCCCCTGCCTGTAACGTTCTGACTGCAGAAGGTAGAGCTAGGAATAGTCCAGGGTGATTCTGATGACCAGGCAAGTTTGTGAAACACTGACCTGCTCTGCAATGTCTAAAGTGTGAGATGACTTTCTCTCCATCCAGACTCTTTTCCTTGATCTGGCAGGCTGGACTGTTTGGACCCCATCATACCCAGAACTTTTTCATCTTTCCCAACTGAAGCTCTGTACCCACTCAACACTAGCTTCCCATTCCCCCTGCCGCAGTCCCTGGCAACCACCATTCTGCATTCTGCTTTCTGTTTCTATGAATTTGACTACTCAAGGTACCTCATATAAGTGGGATCATACAATATTTGTCCTTCTGTGATTGACTTATTTCATTTAGCATAACGTCTTCAAGGTTCATGCATGTTATAGCATGTGTTGGAATTTCCTTCCTCTTTAAGGCTGAATATCCCATTGTATGCATAGATTTTGTTTATTCATCCATCTGACAATGGACACTCAGGTTGCTTCTACCTTTTGGCTATTGTGAATAATGCTGCTGTGAACATGGATGTACAAATATCTGTTCAAGTCTTTGCTTCTAATTCTTTTGGGTGTATATCCAGAAGTGGAATTGCTGGATCACATGGTAATTCTATGCCTAAGTTTTTGAGGAGCTGCCATACTGTTTTCCACAGCAGCTGTACTATTTGGCATTCCCTCCAGCAGTGCACAAGGGTTCCAATTTCTCCACATTCTCATCGTTATTTGTTATTTCCTGGTTTGTTTGGTTTTTTTAAATAATAGTCATCTTAATGGGTATAAGGTGGTATTTCCTTGCGGGCTTAATTTGCATTTCCCTAATTATCAGTGAAGAGTCTTTCTTTGAGGGAACAATAAAAGGAAAAATGTAGCTCCAAAGATTTAGGTTGGAAGATGATCCCAGGAAATGGAGGCAAATGTGCAGAATCACAATGAAAGAGAGAAAATGATGTGGGAACACAGCCTTACAAATGTTAATCTCCAAAACATGCTTTAAAAGTAAATGTAATGAAAAAAAAAAAAAAAGTAAATGTAATGCTGTCTTAAACAAAACAAAATCAGGAAGGTATCACTACCCCCAAGGTATAATAAGAAATTGAATTGCCACGAATAAGCTCACAATGTACTCAAGCTGCATGCGGAAAATCAAGAAATAACTATGGCAACATTTCTCCCATATTAAAAAAAAAAGGATCAATTTATTCATTTACCACTTTAAAAATTCAGAGGAAATTCAATCTACCATGAGATCACTTTCACAGTGATAAATCAAACTGATAAAAATCTTTTTGCAGCTTGCTGGAAGATAGGAACAAAAATTGCTGTGTCACTTTAAAACATCAAAACCTAGTGTTTTGTCAGCCAACATTCTTTGCCCAGAAGATCTACAGGTTTGGGGTTAGGCAAGACTCCCCAGGAGAGGGATCCAGATAAGGGATCAGCAATAGGAAATTTGGCATCAAGCAAGGGAATGTTCCAGAAAAACAACAGTGTCTAAATTCCTTCCCCAAGTACACAGAGTGTACATTCATAATACAGCCATAGGCTTTAAGAATGTAGACTAGTTTAGCCTAACAGATAGGTAAACACACTTAGAATCGGCATTTGAAAACTCACTCTAAAGGGTATTGATACTGCAAAATCTGTACAAAATACAGTAAAAAAACAGTACTCCATTTACTGTGAAGTACACCGAGTCAGCATTATTTTTTGTGGTTTCTTTTCTTTCTCAGAGGCAGTCAGTTGCAGTGTCCCATATTATTTGACCAGACACTTAATTCTCAAGCTTCTCCCTCCCTTCTCAAATTACATTACTGTCTTAAGAGGTCAAAAATAAAGCCTTAAGAATGTTCTGGGGTTTGCATTTCTCCTGAGTAACAGGCAGAAGTTCTGTAGGAATCATCATTACTGAGGCAACTTGGTTTCATTCTGATGTTAATTCAAGGTCTCCTGTTCAAAAAGGCTGTGGGGCTAGGATGCCAGGTTGCACACCTGTGATTAATTGATCTGAGTGCTGGAACTGCAATGGTTTCTTCACTTGGCTGCAGCTGAAACAGCAGCCATTGTCAGTAAAATAAGTGTAACCCTTGAGTGCCTGGAGCAGTGTACAGACAGGAGGAGAAGAGATGATGGGAGGTTAGGGCCCTCCTGGTGGTCAAGGAGAAGATCTGGTGTCCATGAAAAGTCAGGGAGGACCAGAGAACAGTCGGAAACAGATGGTCTCTCCTTTCTAGGCAAGCAGTAGAATTCATTTACCCTCATCAAAATGAGCATACTATTTTCTTTTTTTTTTAACCACTCTAGCCTTTTTTTTTTAAATTTTTATTGGAGTATAGTTGATTTACAATGTTAAAATGAGCATAACATTTTCTGAGCTCAGCTCCTACAACCAAGATCTCTGTTGAGATAAACTTCGTGTAGCCAGTGATCAGCAGTTCTGTCAAAGCTCTTTGAATAGCACTTGACCCTGCGCCAAGGGGAGAGAGACATGATCTAACCCATTGGCTCTCCCTGCCTGGGCAGGACAGCAGGTATCTCCCTCTGTGGTGATGAATGGATCAGATCATCTTAGCCTGGCATCATTAAACATCTGAATTATGAAATGAACTCCCCTTGTTCCAGTTTCTGTGGTCACTAGGCAACTTTCTCTTACAGAATTTGACTTCCCATGTAACCTGCCTTCGCCGTTGGCCAAAGACTGCTAGTATTCAGTCCCCTCGGCCCTTTGAGTCATAGGAAATTGGCAGTTACTTTGGCTTTTCCATCACTCTTTGAGTTTGGTTCATGGGACTCCACCCCTGAGAAACATTCCACTCTCCACAATTCACGGCTTGATAAATTAGGTTTCTGTTCTTCCAAGACTCAGGAGGACAGTTGTACATGATTAGTTGAATCTGCAGATGCAGAACCGTGGAGACTGAGGGCCGACAATGGGGCCTGAGCGTCCGTGGGTTTTGTTACCCACATCGGGTCCTGGAACCAATCCCCCAAGGATACCAGGGTGTGTTCGTGCCCCTCCACACACACCCCCAACTGTTCAGTGGTCAACTGTATGATCCTTTTTAGTTCATTTATAGTCCCGATTTATATGCCCCCTGCCACACTTCCAGAGGCAGGAGATGTGTTTATTCATCTCTGATATTTCAAGAATACCCAAGATATATTATTGAAGGAAAAGTGCAAAATGCAAGGTAAAAAATATAGAGACAGAAATACCACTTATTTGTGTTTTTAAATATATGCATGTATATGCATCCAAAATTTTTGGAAGGCTAAACAAGAGACTATTACCAGGATTTACCTCTGGGGATGGGTGGGGAGGAAGAAAAGGAGACTTCTACCTTTTCTGTTTTCTCTTTTATGTTTTACCATGTCATGTATCAATTTTATAATTAAAAAGAAGTGAGAAGAAAGTTATATACTTGATAATATATAAATATTAAGATCACTCACCTGAAAAGATAGCTCAAAAGAGGAAATCTGAGACTCTCCAAATCTAATCCAACTGACCAGGGCATAGGGTGCATGACCCATGTGAGTCTAACCCAAGAAGCCTGCAGCTTATACCCCTTTGATGAGGATGTTTTAGCAGAAGAAGGATACTCAGCATGGAGACCAGAAAAATCAGAGCCCAAGGAGGAAGACTTCTTAGTGTTTATCCAGTCCTGTCCGGATAGCCACTAGCTATGAGAACATAAATATGCTGGTTCCTGGAGAACTGGACTCCACTGTCCAGCTCTGGGGAAGGAGCAGTTCACCAGATTTACCACATCTGGATGGAACATTCTTCATGGCTACCCAAATCCCACTGCTCTAATTTCATGCTCACCAAATGTATTACTAGCTGCTGGAGTGAATAACCCTGAAATCACATTGGCTTAAAGCAATAAAATTTCTGTCTCTGGCATGTCACATTCCAGTGACAGTTGGGGCACAGGTAAGCGCCACACAGTCCTTCAGGGACTCAGGACCATTTAATATTGTGGCTCCACCATCACCTGAGTCCTTGAAGTGGGTGCATGTGGAGGGAGAGGGTAGAGAAAGTACACCCACCCTTTAGATTCTTGGCCCAGAGGTAAACCTCACTTTTGCTCACATTCCAGTAGAAAGAACTCCTCGTGTGGCCCCATGCCCAGAAAGAGGACACGGTCGTGGGTGAGCATCAAGCAATTTTCCAGTGATTAATCTGGTTTGTCTGGAATCCAAATGTAGAAAGGGGGAGCCTTGAACGATGTATATGAGCATTTCCATCACCAGGGAGCTGTGTCTCCTAACTTTTAACACATCATCTTTTTAGTTTATAATTCCACCATGACTTTACTTTTATTGCAAATTACCGCCTAAGAACTTATTCATCTCTATATAAAAAGATACATGTTTCTGAGAATTCCCTGGTGGTCCAGTGTTTAGGACTCTGTGCTTTCACTGCTGAGGGCCCAGGTTCAATCCCTAGTCAGGGAACTAAGATCCCACAAGCCTCGCAGTACCGCCAAAAAAAAAAAAAAAAAAAAGGTAAATGTTTCTGAATTTGTAAACCTGAGGACATAGCTTTGGACCACGGTCATCACATCAGGACACTGAAAACCTGTGAGAACACTTCTAACTGGCCAGATGGGCCAACCTCCAACTATCTCTCTACCACTTCTCTCTAAAATTTCAGCTGTTCCAAGAACTGTCAGCTTCTGCCCATGCAAATGTATGGTTTGGAGTTTATCTGAACAGGGAAATAATTTTTCAAACCCAAATTCCTTGTAAGTGACTAAGGGGCAGGTAAAGGGTGAAGTCCTCACATAGGCCAGGTGTCTTAGTCCCCTAGGGCAGCTGCAGCAAATCACCACAACCTTGGTGGCTTAAAACAGTGGACAGTTTGGAGGCAAGAAGCCTGAAATCAGGGTGTTGGCAGGATCACACTCCTCCAAAAGCTCGAGGGGAGATTTCGTCCGGCTTCTTCCAGCTTCTGGTGATTCCAGGTGTCCCATGGCTTACAGGAGCATCACCCTAATCTCTGCCTCCGTCTTCACATGACCTTCTCCGCCTGTGCCTTTATGTATTCCCCTTTTCTGCCTCATTTAAGGAGACTCGTCATTGGATTCAGAGCCCATCTAAACCCAGGGTGATCTCATCTCCGGATTCTTACCTTAATTACATCTGTCAAGGCTGTTATTCCAATTAAGATCACATTCTGAGGTTCCGAGTAAACATATCTTTTTGGGGGACACCATGCAGCCTGCTACACCAAGTAAAAAGCTTCCTGCCCAATATCATCTTCCATTCATACAGGCCCTTAGCAAATGCTGACTGAGTAACCCGGGGTTTCTTGCTTAAAGGATGCTACGTGGTGAGTGATGCTAGGAAGGGAAGCCAAGGACTGCAAGCAGTCCTGCCAGGACACAGGGCAAACTCCAAAGCAGAAGTGCTTTTCTTTTTTGGCTGCAACTTGTAGCTTTCGGGATCTCAGTTCCCCAACCAGAGACTGAGCCCAGGCCCTGGCAGTGAAAGCGCCGAGTCCTAGCCACAGGACCGCCACGGAATTCCCAGAAGTGCTTTTCTTTATCTTCTAAATATTGAAATTATTTTTCAGTCTCTCAAACGTAAAAGACTGCCCTGAGCTTTTATATATAAATTTATTTATTTTTGGCTGCGTTGGGTCTTTGTTGCTGTGCACATGCTTTCTCTAGTTGCGGCGAGCAGGGGCTACTCTTCCGGGAGGTGTGCGGGCTTCTCATTGCGGTGGCTCCTCTCGTTGCGGAGCACGGACTCTAGGCGCGTGGGCTTCAGTAGTTGTGGCACGTGGGCTCAGTAGTTGTGGCTCACGGGCTTAGTTGCTCCACAGCATGTAGGATCTTCCTGGCCCAGGGCTCGAACCCGTGTCCCCTGCATTGGCAGGCAGATTCTTAACCACTGCGCCACCAGGGAAGTCCCTGCCCTGAGCTTTTATATTTGGCTATGGTGTCACATTTCAACAGGGAACTCCCACAACCAACCTTTTTGTAACCAAGAGTCTCCATGTTCACTTAGGGCAGGAGATGCTGACAGTTAAGGCCTTGAGAGGAACAGGAGAGGGGACCCTGCAGCAGACTATGCTCAAGAATCCTGGTTTGTAAAGAGAACAGTGTGATGAGCAGGTGGGTGGCAAGAAGGACGACAGAGCAGCATTAGTACCTTGGATGGCAATCCCTGACTTGAAATTTTGGGGTCTAATGATTAAAGCTGAGAGGTCTCCTGTCACCTCTCCAGACATCCTATCATTGCCCTATGCAGTGTAGTTTTCCACATCAGAATGTTCTTTTCATCCTATATTGCTGTTATCACACCATCAAGAGTAAAGAAACAGCTAGATCCCTACATGGTACTCACAGTTATTGGAAGCAGTAAGGAAGAAGACAAACAGAATAAACTTAATGTGATGTGACACTTCCAACTGTATTGCTTTTTTTGCACCCTCCTTTACCATTTAGGGCTAGACACCTTGATATTTATGCAGAGAGGAAAGGAATGGTATCGATCTCTGTATCCAATGAATTCATGCCTTCTCCCACGTGGCACAAAAGCTTTTGTATTGCTAAATTCACTGTATTCCCAGCAGCCTAAGAAAAGTTTTTCTTATCATTCTTATATAGTGCTTTCTTCCTAAGAACCTTAATACTTACCCCATAGAGCACCTCATTTCACTCTCATGCTATTCTAAAGGTAGAATACATTATTATCATCCCTGGTTTTCAGATAAAAAAAGACATGCATCAAGGAGTTGGTGGGGGAAGGGTAGGGGATTAACAGAGAACATACGAGACTTGTCCAGGGGACTTCGCTGGTGGCGCAGTGGTTAAGAATCGCCTGCCAATGCAGGGGACACGGGTTCAAGCTCTGGTCTGGGAAGATCCCACATGCCGCAGAGCAACTAAGCCCGTGCGCCACAACTACTGAGTAGCCCCCTCTCTCTGCAACTAGAGAAAGCCCATGCGCAGCAACTAAGACCCAATGCAGTCAAAAATTAATTAATTAATTAATTTTTTAAAAAAGAGAGAGAGGCTTGTCCAAAGTAATAAGATCAGTAATCAGAACTCCTAACTTGTTCTCTTGGCCAAATTAAAATGTCTGCTAAAAGACCTGACACAGAAGAATATTAAATGACCCCACAACAAAGGAATCTGACACATCCAGGGTGTATTCATTAGCTAGGACAAATGACCTGGTTTTACCAACAAATCACTGAAAATAGGGAAAAATCAAATACAGTGTGGGGATCTTGTGCGGATGCTAATTTGAAAAAAACAGCTGTAAAAATACATGTTAAGAGTGACTCAGGAAAATTCATTCCTTACCTAGAAAAGCTTCCAGAGGAGAGCTGGCCAGGCTGGAGGAGAGGAGGCAGGCCTACAGGCTGAGTGAACGCCATGGTCCTTAGCTTGGAAGAGACCACTTCAGGCTGTCGTTTCAGGGAATTCATTCAGCTGCCGAGCAGAGGGTGGGCTTGATGAGAAGGTGCCCCAAAGAGGTGGGATGAGATTGGAGCCCGTAACAAGAGTCTGGATGAAAAGATGAGGAGGTCCCAACCTTCTAACCTCAGGTGTTAGAAGGGACAGAGAAAGAGACTGAGAAGCAACATATTTAGAAGAGGAAAAATGGGGCTCCAGGACTGACTCAGTGTCTTCAGATCTTGCTCATCTAACAGTTTGGGACTTGCAGGTGGGTTTACCCCTGTTCCAGGCCGGCAGATGGCAGTTCTTCAACACAGGGCTTACCAGGTTTTCCAAGCTGTGGCCAAGCCAGACTGCAAGAAAGGGGGAAAGAGCTGAGTCCAGGACCAGAGATTCCCTCAAGTAAGTGAATCAGAAGTTACTCCCAGGGCTTCCCTGGTGGCGCAGTGGTTGAGAGTCCGCCTGCCGATGCAGAGGACACGGGTTCGTGCCCCAGTCTGGGAAGATCCCACATGCCGCAGAGCCGCTGGGCCCGTGAGCCATGGCCGCTGAGCCTGCGCCTCCGGAGCCTGTGCTCTGCAACGGGAGAGGCCGCAGCAGTGAGAGGCCCGCGTGACGCAAAAAAAAAAACAAAAAGAGAAGTTGCTCCCAATACTCCTGCACACATTCCACTAGTGAGGGCTGAGTCACACAGCCACCCTTTGCTGTAAAACAGGCGTCCCCAACCCCTGGGGCCAGACCAGTAGCGGTCCATGGCCTGTTAGGAACTGGGCAGCACAGCAGGGGGTGAGCGAGCGAAGCTTCATCTGTATTTACAGCTGCTCCCCATCGCTGGCATTACCGCCTGAGCTCCGCCTCCTGTCAGATCAGCGGTGGCATTAGATTCTCATAGGAGCCCGAACCCCACTGTGAACTGTGCATGTGAGGGATCTAGGTTGCCCGCTCCTTATGAGAATCTAATGCCTGATGATCTGAGGGCAGTGGCTGCAAATACAGATGATCAGTAGCAGAGAGGTTTGACTGCACAGAGACCATAATAAATCAATTGCTTGCAGACTTATATCAAAGCCCTAACAGTGAGTGGCAAGTGACAATTAAGCTGCATCTTATGGAGTAGACTGGACATAAGCAACACATTTCGGGTGTCACTGTCTCCCATCACCCCCAGATGGGACCATCTAGTTGCAGGAAAACAAGTTCAGGGCTCCCACTGATTCTGTATTATGGTGAGTTGTATAATTATTTAATTACATATTACAATGTAATAATAATAGAAATAAAGTACACAATAAATGTAATGCACTTGAATCCTCCCGAAACTGTCCCCCCCCCTCCAGTCCATGGAAAAATTGTCTTCCATGAAACCGGTCCCTGGTGCCAAAAAGGTGGACCACTGCTGTAAAGTCGGGAGGGGACCAAGAAATTCAGTCCCTGGAAGTGCAGCCAAGATCCCCAGTACCATTCTAATACTAAGGAAGAATGGGAGAACAGAGTTTGGTAGACAGCTAGAAGTCTCCACTACTGTTTTTCTTCACCTAGAGATGCCTGACTCCTTTTTCTTTTTTTTTCAAAACGAAGTGCCCAGCTTATTACTCATCTAGATTAGTGTTTATTCCAAATTGTGATTAAGATATAAGAATTGCTTAAGTACTTACCTTATATGATAAAAATTACCATTACCCTGTTAGTGTATAACCTGTTTTCTGAATTTGTTGATACCATGTTAATATTGAAATAAGTAGACATTAATAGGCAGTGCACGTACTTGATATATCTTTGATTTTCTTCTGTTTTAGGATCGTACTTAATTCTTTAAGCGTGTATGTGAGTGTGAGAAACAAAAGAGTAGTAAGCAGGTACAACAATATATAAGAGAGCAATATAGAAAAGGATTACATTTCATTTATTAGATTCCCACTATTTTCATTGCTAGTGTACATAAGACAATTTTTTAAGTTATGAAAAACACTTTGAAAATGACTCCTTTAATTACACTGTAGATTTTTTCTCTTAAGGCAATTATGATATTTTACCTTTTCTTACAGTAATTTGATTCTTCCCTTTTCCTTATATTTTTCTTTTATATTTTTCTAACGTATTCTAAAATTATTTTCAAGTGTAAGATTGCTTTGAAAAAATGCCTACATAATACTGTGTGAGATAATCATTATCATTTTTTTCTCCACTACCTTCTCATCAAATAAAAAAAGCCAAGAGTGATCTAACAGTTGCCAAAGAAACAAAACGCATCTCAGTTTTTCTGGGCTGGGATAGCTCGTTGCTTGTGTTGCTAAAAGCAAATAAGATATAAATATAAATAAATAAGATACAGCCAAGAAGCTGTGCTGTAGTTGTTTAGTTGAAAGGAAAGTTCAGGGCACATATAAGGTTCAAGATGACCTTCAAGGAGATCACAATGTCAGGATCCTGCCAAGTCACACACAAGGGAATAAAATGTAGACTGACATTTCAATCTTCCTTCCCCCAGTAATCCGTGCCACCCCTGTCATAACTAGAAACAATAGCACAGGAAATATCTGGTCCTTTCACTGGTGATTGCCAGTTCCAACTTAGCTAATTGCTTGAGTTTCTGAAAAACAAGGAATATTTCAGAAACCTCATTATGAAAAGAGATATTTGCAATTTACAGGTCAATGAAGCAAGCATCCTACACCCCCAGATGTGACCTGGTCTCTGTTGAAGGAGAACTCCAGCAAGTTAACCAGGCTGTGTCTTATCCCAAGCTCACCACAATGCTGGGAGGCGCCAGAGCCAACTCTTGGAGGGGCGGGGGGGGGGGGGGAGCGGAATTTGAGGACAGGAAAGATGCTCCCTAACCCACAATGTTATCATTGCAGTTAACAAGATAAATACTCTATACCTTAACTCTCCATGAACTCACTTCACAGTTTATTGAATTGAATTATCTGATACACTATGCTAGGTGCCTGGGGTGCAGTTCAGTGAGGGAGATAATTATATAGACGGATAATGACAGTACCTAGGGAACAGTCTAGGTCAGATTCCAGAGAAGGAGCCAAGATACCTGCCTAAAGATCAGGAAGGGCTCCCAGCCACGGATGCTGGAGCTGAGGCAGACAGGGAGCAAGGGAATTCCACTAGCTTAGGTTGAGCCCCAGAAAACACTTAACAAGTTACATGTGACTTATGGTCACATGTTTAATTATTGGGTTTATAGGAACTAAACACTTAGGAAGGTTTAACAGCCAGGCATCTGAAGTACTTAAAAAAGGAATCAACATATTTATTGGTCATAAATACAGTTTCAAGTATGTAAAAGTTTGGATTTGTAAATGGGGCCAAATATTAAAACCTTTGCTTAAAGTGTTGAGATCTGCCAGATTTATAAATAAAATAAATTTCTAAGTTGACCTTAAGAGAAGGAACTTGAATTTTTTGATGTTGCCTAAATGAACAACAGTTTCTAAAACCAGAGTAAACCTCCGAATGCACTTCTTCGTGGACAAAACTATGCTCAGCGACACCAAAATCTCTGGTTTGACGCCAGGAGTGTACTAGGCACAAAGGTACAATGATGAAAAGGGGGTCCTTGCTCTTGTAACCCCTATAGTCTAGCAGGGGAGAGCAGACACTTACGAGGCAGTAGTGGCTGTAACAGAGATAAGCAAAAGTACGGTTGGAACTTGAGTAACGGGGCATCCACACTGGGAGTCAGAAAACTGGGGGCGACCACGAGTTTGTCCAGCAGATTAAGTGGGGAAGGGGGTACAGCTCAAGCAGAAGCAAAGAAACGTGACAGCCACAGCTACCAGTAATTCAGCATTCCTGAGTCAAAACTTGAGTGGGAAACAGGTACAGATAAACTCAGAGAAGTAGACAGAGGCCAGATCATGAAGGGACTTGCGTCCCTGGGAAAGGTGGTTGTTTTAACCTGTAGGCAGTGGTGAGACATTAAAGAATTTCCATCCGATTTGATCCAATTTTCCTGTTACAGAGTTCACACTGGGAGAACGAAAGCGAACCAAGATGAAAAACAGGAAAATGATTGAAGTCCAGGTAAGAGAGAGTGGAGAGGGAGAGGGAAAATGAAAGCAGAAAACATAAGATCAGGCTAAGGGCAAAATTAGTACCTAAAGTACATTCTCTTGGGCCATGTACACCTTGCTGCAAAATTTATCAAATAGAAGAACAGAAGGGAGGGAAGAAGCGAAGGAGGCTGAGTCAGGAATTGAGGTGAGAGGTTGGGCTAGAGGCATGTTTTAGGCATCATGAACAAACAGATGGTGATTGAAGCCAGGTATATAAATGAGATTTTCCAAAAAGAGCATGTAGATGAGGGGAGAGAACAGGGCCAAGGATAAAAATAGGGGGAGAGTCCACACTGAAGGTGCAGGAAGAGGGAGAAAACTCCAGTCAAGGTGATGGACAAAGTTCAGCCCAAGAGGCAGGAAGTAATCTGGAGAGTTGAGGTGTCCTGTCTCAAGTGAGGGCAGGGTTTAAGGAGGCGGAGGAAGGTGAGCCCTGGTGTTAGAAGACCCACAGGATAAACACTCGTATCATGAGGTTCTGTCCAGCCACTGTGTGGAGATTCTCCCACCCTTACCTCTGTAACGTTTCTGATAAAATTATAAAGGGGAGAGGAGTCTTCTCTGCTTTCCAACTGCCTTCTGTTCTCCTATCAGCCCATTAAACTCCTTGAACAGAAAACAGTCATTTGTCAACAGTCATTTGTCAATGAACCCTTCCGTAGCATCGGACCCCCAGTGACCACCTCTGCCTTAAGAAACTCTGCCCTTCTTTGGCCTCTGCGATTTAGCCCTTTTGTGGGGTTTTTTCCCCCTCCTTCCGCTCTCTTTCTCCCTCCCCTCCCCCACCTTTCTCCTTTTCTTCTCTCTCTCACCCCCTTCTGCAGGCACTTCTCAAGGCTCAGTGTTCACTCCTCTGTTGCTCTCATTCTACACTCCTGGAATGATTCTGCCGGACTGATTTCATTTCCTTCTTCAGTTGTAATTTTTTGGCTGGTATTTCCTGGAAACCACAAACCACTGCTGTTGTAGTTGTTCAATACATCATTGCAGGGAAAGAACTGCTAGAGGTACATATCCTACATCCAGAATCACAAATACAAATGGATACCTCATCCATTATGCCCTGATTCTCTTTTTCTATTATTATTTTCAAGTAGCTCTAG
This sequence comes from Delphinapterus leucas, assembly GCF_059928025.1. Lineage (NCBI taxonomy): Eukaryota > Metazoa > Chordata > Mammalia > Artiodactyla > Monodontidae > Delphinapterus > Delphinapterus leucas. The sequence goes on along the minus strand of NC_143130.1, from coordinate 13,933,106 downwards.
GCAGCTTGGTGCTTCCAAGCTTCTGGGACCATCGGCAAGAATAATAATGACTTATCCAACTGTGGCAACAAATCCAACCACACAACCCTCATTTCTGCAAGTGAGTTGAAAATTATGTATGGTCCTGCCTGCAAGAACTCACCCTGAGAATATACTAGACCCGCCAAGAAGTCACATTGTCAGCACCACCCATGCAAGTGGGTAACACAGCATTAGCCTCTTGTTTCTATAAAAAGTAGTTCTACGATTTTATCATATTTCGTCTATTCTAAGACACATATTTTCACATTATTACTTCTCAGAAATTGAAATGCATCTTACAGTTATAGTTAGCAGCACTTTTCTTTGTTATTGGAATGTGAAATAATGATGTGTCGCAGATTTGATGCAATTGGGGTATTTGAAGAATAAGATGCAAAAGTAAATTAGTTTCACTCTGGGAGACAATAAGCACCGCGATTAAAAGGTGAGCTTAGAAATCACAGACTGGGTTTAAATTTCAGCTCTGACACTTACTAGCTCTAAGAACGTGCAAAAGTTGCTTAAGCTCTCTGAGTCTCCATTTTCCAACATGAAAAATTGAACTAAGGGACTAACAGTATCTAGGGTCTTGTGAGGTGGAAACATTATTGTGTGCTGCGCTTAACCAGCGCCTGGCACCTGGTAAATGCTCAGAACATCAGCTACATTCCAGTCCTCTTGCTTTTTCAAAAGGAAAATCGGCAAGAAGCATAGGAACCATACTGGATTCTTACTTTGAATGAACTAGGCAAACAACTCTCTCTCATCACTACAATGAAAGAGAAAGAAAAAATAAACAGCCTGCAATTCAGAGCTGAATCAATAGACTTAGCAGATTCTCATGCTTGTAAATCATGAGCAAACTTTCTACAGATGACAGGTCGGTGCAGCTCCTTTTCCCCTACCTCACACCACTTGCAGACGGATAAAGCACAGGTTACATGCTAAACCCAAATTCACTCAGTTGGAGATCCACCTTCCCTCTGTGAGAGCCCAGTCTGGCCTCTGCAGCTACCAAGGTAGTCATCTTAGTCAAAGTGATGTATTTACCAAAAATATTTGGTTTTTCTTCTAAGGAAGAAATTATAAAACTATAAGATATAGTCTGATTTTAGTAAATATACATATGTTTATAGAAGAAGCACTGAAAGAATTTATACCAAGTTGCTAACTAGATAGTAAGATTATGAAACTTTTGTGTTTTCTTTTCATTCCATTTAAAAAAAAAATTTTTTGTATTCACTCAATTTTTAAATTTGTTAATAACTGAAATGAATTGCCTTTGTAAAAAAATTTTTTCTTGATCTTTTTCTTTTACAAAAGAAAAAAGAAGTGATTTGTTTTCAATAAAGTTTAGGAGAGATTCTCTTTAGCCAATGTCCCAGAGGTTATTTTTGTGCATTTAAACACATTTAGGAGACACTGTATTTCTTATGAAGGCTTTTAAAGAGTCCCCAGAAGGCTGTTGCAGGAAAGACATATCGTGGTGATAGATTCATACTAACTAATGAAAAGTCCACTCTAGCAATTCAGAGTAAAACAGGACTTTCTAAGCAGGCATAAGTGAACCCAGTGTAGAAGAGACAAAATAATCAGCTTACCCAGACACAGCCTGTGGTAACTAGTTTCTTTTGAAGTATGAAGAACTGTCTTTTAAAAATTATATAGCAATGCGAAGCAATATTAATATCTGTCATCCAGCATGTCTTAGCAAATAGACAAACAGCAGTAGTGGAAACCAAGAAATGAGCTTCATTCCTAATCTTTTCTGTGTATTAGTTCATGGGTGAGCTAAGCTGCTGTAACAAAGAGACTCCGAAATGATGACTCAAACAATACAGTTTATTTCCCTCTCCTGTAGTCCCAGAGGGAAGCGGGTGGTATGGGGTGGTAAAGCAGCTGTGCTCTAGGACACAATCTATCTCATTGTTCTACCGGGCAGGAGTGTGGTACTCTCACCTGTGTGATCAGACCTTCACATCTGCATCTCTTCCCAAAGGAAGAGGAAGAAGAGGAAGGAGAAGGCAAGCAATTTCTCTTCAAGAAAGTGATGTGGACGTTGCCCACATCACTTCAACTCACACCCAGCAGTGAGAACTAGATCACAGAGCCCCACCTGCTACAAAAAAGGCTGGTCACCATCATCTCTACCTGCTAAAGTTCAGGGAGAAGGGTATACAGAGCTAAAAGAAAAGGGAGCACTGGAGGCTAGCAAAATAGTTGCAATTTCTGCTGCAAAGAGTAATTTTTAATGGCATATTTCTATCTTGAAATTTTGCATTCTTTTCTGTCCACTCATTTTCAAAATATATTTGATAAATATTTCAGGTGCAGCGGCCGCCAGAACCATTTTCTTGCTGGAAGAGACAAGGAACGGATTCTCCCCAAGAGCCTCTCAAGGGAGGGAGTCTCTGCCATCACCTTGGTTTCAGCCCAGTGATACCGATTGCAGACTTCTGGCCTCCAGAACTATGAGAGAATAAATTTCCTGTTGTTTTGAGCCACCTCGGTAACTTTAAGGCAGGAAATTAATACAGTGCCATTATCTTTGACTTTAGTCTTGGAAGTTTTTTCATAACCACAGCCCTTGGTCAAAATGTTCCAGACTGATTCTAGTATTACCTAGAAACTGGAGTTAGCAACTTGAATTTAGCTGAGCATTTATCTAAGAAAAATAAATCTCTAAATCTCTCTAGGCAAAAGGAGTGGGTTATAATTGATATTTAGAGTTTCATAAAAATCAGAATAAACATGGGTGCCCTAGTTGCGGAGGTTGGAAAGAGGAAAGAAAATTCCCAAAGTTCGTTTCACTCATTAACTCATTCCGTAAATATTCACTGGACACCTGCCATGGGCCAGGCACTGTGCTCAGAACTGGGGAAACAATGATGTATAAGATAAAGTTCCTCTAGGGACTTCATCTAGTTCAGTTTTCAGTGAAAGAGAGAGAAAAAGAAAGAAAGTCTAAGATGGAATAAATAAATTTGAGAAGCCCTCTTTATTAAAAGATGCAGAAAAACATGTGAAGTACTTCATAACACCTCTCCAAACATTTTAATACTGTCTATGAACAAAACTAATGTTTTATGAAAAAAGAAAACCTTCCTGAATGTGGAAATTAATCCAGGAGAAGGTCAGCGTATCACCTGACACAGAACAAGCCCCTTGTTCCTTCTTGAGGGAACAAGGAGGCAGAGCAGATGCATTTGCTTTCTATTATCTCGTGTTTGCAAAGGATCTCAAAATCCTATAGAAGAAAAGCATGTATAGAGTTTCTTAATTTCTAAAGCTGAACTCTCTTTAGCAGCTGAGTCAAATGAATTAAAAACTAAATTATCACGTTCACCAATCTACATAAAACAATTTTCCTATATTTAAAGCCTACCATAATCCAAATTCTACTATAGGTTTAAAAAGTCTGAAGCTGACACAATTATCTTCATATATGGAGGGCAGGGGAGTCATAATAATCTAGGGGGCAAACCTAAATTGCCCACGGGATTCGACTACATAATCAAATTATCCAGTTCAAAGGGCAAGCTGTTTAATTCAAGACCATAAAGGAAAAGAAAAGCCCCCCTGTATTACTCCGTAAGTTTCCATGGCTTCATATTTTCGTGTGAAATTGCCTTGATTCTTCATTTTATTTTGCATTTTTAGACACAATCAGTGGGAATTTTTTCACTGGAAAGTGGCAAAGTGACAAGCATTCTTGCTAAAGAAATCTAATATCACACATCCTGAGAAATCTCTTTGGACTTCCCTCACTTCATTCAAAGATTCAGAAGTGTCTGACAGACTGGTAGGCAGGCCAGCAGGAACCTTATTTGCCTGAGGGCCTGAATAGCTTCCTGGGAATTCTACCACCCAAGGGAAGCTTGCAAAGGTCAGGCGTAAGCTTGGCCCGGGAACAATGCCTCCCTGGTCCCAGAGGAAGGGTGATTCTGAGTGCAGCCTGGTCTGTGAATTAGATTTGTCCAGCAGCCCAGCCCCCATGGTCTCAGGTCAGAATCCCAGAGAGGGACAGAAAAAACTACAACAGCGTTTTTAACTAAAATTTGCTGATCAACTGTAACATCACTGAAAGGGAATAGTCAGATATTATGTGTCTCTTAATGACAGGCATCAGGAACTGCTCTGCACCACCTATAAAGTATTCTCACCCTCAAAATAATAATAACAGTAACTGAAGCAGAATCGAATCAAGGCGCTGGACCTCATTATTACCAATTTCCAGGAAATTCAGGCAACAGAGAAGCATTTTGAACTACAACATGATAATACAATCAGCCAAATGAGTACGTGGAAAATTCCATGGGAAAAATGACCAACTTCCTTCAACAAATACATAGTTTTTAAAAGGAGTAAGTGGGAATTATGGTTGATGACAAGAGACTCAAGAGACACAACCAGGGCTTCCCTGGTGGTGCAGTGGATAAGAATCCGCCTGCCAATGCGGGGGACACGGGTTCGAGCCCTGGGCGGGGAAGATCCCACATACCACGGAGCAACTAAGCCAGTGCGCCACAACTACTGAGCCTTCACTCTAGAGCCCATAAGCCACAACTACTGAAGCCTGCATGCCACAACTACGGACGCCGCACGCCTAGAGCCCATGCTCCACAACAAGAGAAGCCACTGTAATGAGAAACGCACGCACTGCAACTGAGGAGTAGTCCCCGCTCGCCGCACCTAGAGAAAGCCCGCAGGCAGCAGCGAAGACCCAAAGCAGCCAAAGATTAATTAATTTTAAAAAAAGAGAGACACAACCAAATATATGTGGACCATTTTTAGATCCTGATTCAAACAAAACCATCTGTACAAAGACATTTTTGAGACAATTTGTCTTACAAAAGACAACTTTGAGACAAAAATCGAACATGGACTGAAAATTAGATAATATATTAAGAAATTGTTTTTTATTTTTTAAGGTATGATAATGTTGTGCTTATATTGCAAAAAGAGGCCCTTACCTTTTCAAGATAATAATGAAGCTCTTAAGGGTGAAATGATGTCTGGGATTTGCTTTAAAATATTCCAGTGGGGGGAATGGAGGGGAGGAAGATGATGAAGACTAAGGTGGGTAGATAAAATAAGAAGGATAAAATATTGATTATTGTTGCAGCTGGCTGATGGCGGCAGGTGATTCGTTATACTATTCTATGTTTGAATATGTTTGAAGTTTCCATAACAGAATTTTCAAAAAGTACATAAGGCACCATTTTATCTTTCCACTCTTACTTCCTACTGCCCTGCAACAGAAAATCTCCACACTAGGTAGCCTACCATCTCCAGGGTTCCACACCCATGACAACACTCTCTTGAAATTCTCTCCTACAGCACTTTTCTGAACTGTCCTTCCACACCCAGCTCAAATCCCTGCATCCTCCTCTAAAGCTTCCCAACAGTCCCCAAATATCAAGAGCCTCTCTCCCTTCTCTGGATTCTCATAGCACTTCAAGTCAGTTGGCACTTGTCGTAGCTCGGTTTATTTTCTTGGTTAACTTTTTAGTGTTTTGCATCCCTGGTGGGGTTTAGGGCTCTCACACAGCAGGGCACACATTGGTTTGTTATTCTCTTTTTATTACTATTATTATTTGTGGGGGGGGGGGCGCTGCCACGCTGTGCAGCTTGCAGGATCTCAGTTCCCCGACCAGGGATTGAACCTGGGCCCTCGGCAGTGAAACCACAGGACCGCCAGGGAATTCCTGGTTTGTTATTCTCTTGGCTCAACTTCACCCCAGAATCTGTCCTAAATAATTTTGACTAATTAGTACATCATGGAGATGTCTCTTGAAAAGCCGTGACCTAAAGAATAACTTGTTGAGGGCTTCCCTGGTGGCGCAGTGGTTGAGAATCTGCCTGCCGATGCAGGGGACACGGGTTTGTGCCCCAGTCCGGGAAGATCCCACGTGTCGCGGAGCGGCTGGGCCCGTGAGCCATGGCCGCTGAGCCTGTGTGTCTGGAGCCTGTGCTCCGCAACGGGAGAGGCCACAACAGTGAGAGGCCCGCGTACCGCAAAGAAAAAAATAAAATAAAATTTTAAAAAGGCACTAATCCTATTCTGAGGGCTCCACCCTCATGACCTCATCTAATCCTAATCACCTCCCAAAGGCCCCACCTCCTAGTACCATCACATTGGGAGGCAGGGTTGTAATACTATATGAATTTTGAGGGGATACATTCAGTCCATGACAAACTGCTCAATGCCACCTATGGGCTTTACAACAACAGAATGTCTGTGCTTCAGTTTCTGTCTGTGTGGAGGTTCTTGATACCTCTCAACCTCACAGAGATGTTTTAAACATGAAAAGAAGTATGCCAAGGTTTTTGAGAGTTACTCATTCCTCCAGCATACCTGGCCCTGCATCTTCCCACCTGCAGCCTTCCAAGCCTTCAAGGCCATGTCCTCCAGAGCTCTCCTGACTCCTCCACTGCTATTAGGGATGCTCCTTACTCTGGATCCCCTGGCAACACACCCACAGCACTCTCCTACATGTGCCGGCTTCCCTTCCACATCACAGACAGGGATGTTCGCTTCTCCACTAGCCCATAGTTACTGAGACAGGGGATCATTTCTAATTTACTTTCATATATAGCATGTGTTTAACCCATTCATGATAGGTTTTAAACAAACATTTTAAAATTCATTAATACTTTTTTTAAATTAATTGATGTGTAAGGGAAGAGTTCCCCTTAGATTCAAGACACAGCTGTTTGGGTTTCAAATAGAAGTACAGAATGTCAGACTATAAGAGGTCCCCTAGGGAATTTCCTGGCAGTCCAGTGGGCAGGACTCCGTGCTTTCACTGCCGAGGGAGCGGGTTCTATCCCTGGCTGGGGAACTAAGATCCTGCAAGCTGCGCAGCGTGGCCAAAAAAAAAAAAAAGAGGTCCCCTAAATCCAGGGCTAGTCTGCAAACTATTTGTTACTGATCCACAACAAAATAGGTCAAGAAACTGAGAATAAATATGTAGTAACTTTTATAACAATTACGTTTGTCTGTTGAATTAATGATAAAGAAAAAGTTAGACTTGTATTCTGTACATCTTTGCTTTTTAGATGTATTTTTCTAATAACTCATTTTTACTGTATTTTATAAAGTTTCAGTGCAAAATGCACTGGGAAGTAAAGATAATAATTCTGTATCAGAGATCATTTGAGCAGCACAATTTCATCTAAACTCTCACTCAGAGCAGAAGCCCCTTCTCTATTTCTGGCCAACCAGCCTCTAACACTTTCCGGTAAACATTCAAAATTCGAACCACCTAATTTCCACTTGCAGATTTTTTCCTAACTTAACTATTTGTATTTTGACCTTGGAAGGTTCTCCTGCTCTGTCAGAGGAGTTGGGGCGTGACAGGCTCCAGCAAGGCTAATGTAGATCTGAGGCTCAGTTTTCTGCAAAAGAACAAACCTTCTATTTTTGAGATTTTATGATCCCAGGTTTCATTCATGAGCTTTTCTATCCCTCTGAGACATGAGGCAAGTCCCTGCCACCAAGAATAGTCCAGTGCAGCCACTCCCTTGAAGAAAGCTCCCTTTTTGACATTTAATGACTTGATTATACAACTACAGTACATCCCATGTACCATTTACATGGGATAAAGAATACTAGATTATTCGAATCCAAATAAAGTAAAGGTTAATAGAGTTGCTGTAGAAAGCAGATCTCTGCTTTCCTATAAATAGTTAAGTTTAATAGTAGTAGCAATAACAGTAATAATACAGCTAACAATTATTGAGCACCTATTATATGCCAAGCATTGGGTTAAGTGCTTTGCATAAATTATCTCGTTTATTCTTCAAAATAACACTTAGAAAGGTAATGTATATTTCTTATCTGTATATTCCCATTATACAGATAAGAAAACTGAGGTATGGAGAGGTTAAGAAACTCTCCCAAATACATGGCTTAAGAGGGGTTGGGCCAAGATTAGAATCCTACTGATGTGAACCCCAGAGCCTGCATTCTTTTTTTTTTTTTAATTTATTTTATTTATTTATTTTTGGCTGCACGGAGTCTTTGTTGCTGTGCCCAGGCTTTCTCTAGTTGTGGCAAGTGGGGGCTACTCTTCGTTGCGGTGCGCAGGCTTCTCATTGCGGTGGCTTGCCTTGTTGCAGAGCACGGGCTCTAGGCATGTGGGCTTCAGTAGTTGCGGCACGCGGGCTCAGTAGTTGTGGCTCGTGGGCTCTAGAGCACAGGCTGAGTAGTTTTGGCTCACAGGCTTAGTTGCTCCGTGGCATGTGGGCTCTTCCCGGAGCAGAGCTTGAACCCGTATCCCCTGCATTAGCAGGTGGATTCTTACCTACTGCGCCACCAGGGAAGCCCCAGAGTCTGCATTCTTTCTTTTTTTCTGAATAATTTTTTTTTTAATGTGGACCATTTTTAAAGTCTTTATTGAATTTATTACAACATTGCTTCCATTTTATGTTTTGGTTTTTTGGCCACAAGGCATGTGGGATCTTAGCTCCCCAACCAGGGATTGAACCTGCACTCCCTGCATTTGAAGGTGAAGTCTTTAACCACTGGACCACCAGGGAAGTCCCAGAGTCTGCACTCTTAACCACCGTGATATGGGGAGGAAGGAAATGAAGGGCATAAACAAACAAACAAAAAAGTGAAGTATGCTGATTTTTCAAATATGGGTGCTATATTTTTCATGTCAAATACTATTCAACTACTTATTTTAAATAATAAATTTACTTAAAGTTATTTAAATAAAGCAACATAGCATTCTCTCAGTATTTTTAATAGATTGAATAAAACTAAAATCCCTCAGGCTTATTGTAATTAAGCCCACCTGCATGCAGACTACAAGAAAACCACTTTATTTTTTTTAATTGCCTTGGAATGTTTATTTTTATTTTTTTGACCACAGAGCACAGCATGCGGGGATCTTAGTTCCCCCACTAGGGATCGAACCCATGCCCACTGCAGTGGAAGCATAGCATCTTAACCGCTGGACCACCAGGGAAGTCCCAAGAAACCCACTTTAATATTAAGATATAGTTTAGTTTAAAATAAAACAATAGAAAGAGACATGGTATGCAAGCACTAGTGACAAGAAAGCTGGAATGACCATATTAATATCAGCCAGGGAGATTTTAGGTCAAGCCATATCATCAGAGAAAAAGAGAGGCATTTCATATTGACAAAAGGTCAATTCATCACAAAGACATAGTGATTATAAATGTGTGTGCACCTAAAAACAGGGCTTTAAAATACATGAAGCAAAAAGTGACAGAGCCAAAGGGATAAAAGACAAATCCACATTTGCCATAGAAGATTTCAACACTCTTTATTCAGTAACTGACAGAACAAGTGTCAGAAAATCAGTAAGAATATATAAAACCTTACTATCAAAATCAGTCAAATTGACTCAGTTGACATTTATGGAAGCTACAACTAATAAACATAGAATACACATTTTTTTAAGTGGCATGGAATATTCATCAGTAAAGACCATATGCTAGGATACAAAATAAGTTTCAATAAATTTAAGAGGATTGAAATCATACTGAGTATATTTGCCAACTATAACATAATTATATTAGAAATTTATAACAAAAAGAAATATATGAAATATCCAGTTATCTTAATATTAAGAAACATACTATAAAATAACTTGTGGTTCAAAGAAGAAATGAAAAGGGAAGTTCAAAAATATTTTGGGGCTTCCCTGGTAGTGCAGTGGTTAAGAATCTGCCTGCCAATGCAGGGGAAATGGGTTTGAGCCCTGGTCCGGGAAGATCCCACATGCCGCAGAGCAACTAAGCCCATGTACCACAACTACAGAGCCCGCGGTCTAGAGCCCTCGAGCCACAACTACGGAAGCCCACGTGCCACAACTACTTAAGCCTGTGTGCCTAGAGCCTGTGCTCTGCAACAAGAGAAGCCACCGCGAGGAGAAGCCCATGCACCGCAACGAAGAGTAGCCCCCCCTCGCCGCAACTAGAGAAATAGCCTGTGCACAGCAACAAAGACCCAACGCAGCCAAAAATAAATAAGTTTATTTAAAAAAATATTTTAATCAATATAATTCATCACAGTAACAGAAGTAAGGAGAAAAATCATTTGGTAATTTCAATAGATGGCAAAAAAAGAATTTGACAAAATTCAACAACCATATATAATAAAAATAAATGCACAGGGAAATAGGTCACGGAATATCCACAAATAAAACCTACAGTTAACATTATATTTAATGGTGAAATGCTGAGTGTTCTGCCTACTCTTGCCACTTCCATTCAACATTTTATTCAAGTTCTTAGTTATTGAAATAAGACAAGAAAAATAAATAAAAGACATACAGGTTGGAAAGAAGAAATTAAAACCATCTTTCAACAAGATGAAACAATTATGAACATAGAGGTTATGAAGAATCCATAAAAATCTCATTCTGTCAGTTCAGTGCTCCTGGGTTTTTTCTTGTTGCTGTTTGTTCATTTTGCTTTGGTTTTTTTGGTCAAGCCACATGGCCTGCGGGACCTTAGTTCCCCAACCAGGGATCAAACCTGGGGCCCCAGCAGTGTGAGCATGAAGTCCTAACCACTGGACCGCCAAGGAATTCCCAGTGCTCCTGGGTTTTGAGTCAGTTGAGTTTGAACTGTTGGGAAGGTTCCTGGATGAATAAACTTTACAAATTTGTCAGATACTATATCATCTAAAAATTCCATTGAAGTACAAAGCAATCAACTATATGAATATTTTTGTTCCAGATATTTTTATCCAAGTACCTACAGATTTAACTAATATGCAAGTGAATAAACATATATGTAGAAATCGGTGTTAAGAAATTCCATGCAAAATGTAGAGAAATGTCTTAGAAATCTGAGTTTAGGAACTAAAATTCAGAGATTCTAGACCCTTCCTAAGTAGTATGTCCAAAACAATACTGGTATCAGGTAAGGAACAGTCTGGATTCTGTCTTCAGTTTATGACTGTGTATGAAAAAGGAAATAAATTTGTAGAATAGATTCCATACTCTTTAAACCCTTTCTTAACACATTAAGTTATATGTTTTATTAAATGCTTTAGAAACATATGTAATAAAGCAACTAATAATATGTCATAGGCTTTACCACAATTAAATAAACAAAATTCTAATTGCACAAAATGTGTTCTACAGTAAAACACATACATACAGAGTCAAGAGCCTACCCTTTGACCTAATAATTCTATTCCTGGGATTTTAGCCTAAAGAAATACAAGATTCCTGAATTGTTTACACACAGAAACGTTCATTGCAACATTTTTTACAACAATAAAAGAATGGATTCCGCCTAGACGTCCAACTAAAGTAAACCAGAGTTCAACCACGGGACAGACTATTATGTAGACATATATGAGATATAGAAAGTTGTAATAATATGGGGAAAATAATCATTGCTAACATTTATTGAGTACTTTCTGAAAGCCAGGAATGGTGTTAAGGGCTTTCTGTTGTGCTCCAAAGACAAAGAACAAGATAAACTCAAAGGGCCAATACTGCCAGAACAAAGAGTTACAGGGCTCCTATCATTCTGTCACAATGTGACCATTGCAATGTCCCAGAACCCTCCCAAGCAGCATGCCCTGTCCCTTTCCCATACCCATATAAGGAAAGACATTTTGCTGTTTTTCTCCCGCTCAGCACACTGAAAGTATACATACTCTGCCCAGTCAGCAGATGACTTGCAGTTTCCGTGGCTATGAAAACAGACAAGCAACCCACCCTTCTCTTTAATAAACTCTATTTTCCTTACACTCTGCCTTGTGTCTGGAAATTCTTTTCCAACCCGCGCTCGGACCACGACAGGCTTCACACATACTAGCTCATTCCGTCTTCATAAGAGAGTCCTATTGGAAAAAGTCCTTTCATTGCTCCCATTTTAGAAATGAGAAAGTAATCTGTAGAAAGATGACTAACTTGTCCAAAGTCACACAGATATTGAGGAAGCTGGCATTTGAACCTAGGCAGTGATACTCCAGAGACTGCCTGCACTTTACCAGTGTTAAACCAAAAATATAGGATGCAAAATTATAGAAAGTGATCATATCTCCCACATTTTCAAAAGGGGAGAGGGGGACAGAGGGGGCAAAATGCATCAGAAGATTAACAATGGTTTTCTCTGGGTGGGGAGTTCATGGGTTTTTTCCTTTCTACTTTCTGCATGTTCTAGTTTTTCAATAATACAAATAGAGATGTTTATCACAGACATTCATTTTAATCCACCTTCCAGTCCTTGCTTATGCATGATCTTTTAAGTTAAAAAGGAAATGGCCCTCCCCCAAATCTGCCCTCCAAGGCCACACCTGGGAGGATTGGCTGTGTCCACTCATGCTGCCCAGGCAAAAATTTACATGAGACAAGGTTAGGATTTAGCCTTCAACGCTGAAGACTCATTCAGTTTGCCTGCACAAAGCCCTTCCCTCTTGTCCCACTTTCTATGACCCTCTCCACCAGCCCCATTCCATTCCCCAGCTTGTGAATCCCTTTGAGGAAAACGACCTAGTGTAACTCACATTTCCATCCCTCTCCAGGCCTAGACCAGAACCTCACATATAACTCCCATGTAATTTAATAAATAAAAATTTGAAAAGCCAAGATGCTGTGATCAGAAGAGAAAATTTCCCAGAACAAAAAATATGACTATGGACTTCAAAGGGGAGGAGGTCTTCTCTCACCAGGTGCATCAGATCCTGCTCCAAGAAGGCGTGAGGATAATGTTCTAGCCCTGCGGTGCCCATTGTGATGCACCACCCAGATTCCCTCCTGTGGGGTGGGGCAGGGTGGGGGGCAGCAGGGCAGCAGAGCACAGACATCACTCCTCCAGCTGCTGGGAGTGTTGGCTGCTAACGGTCACAGTTGAATCTCTTCTCTCTCCCTAGTGGAAGGCCACAACCAATGACTGGGAAGTGTCCTGGTACAAAGACGCTCAATCTGGGACAGCTCCAAAGAGCCATTCCGGCTCTGAGCTCCCCTTGAGATTGGCTGAGGCCCTCGTTATTGCCTTGTAGCTCAACCGTTCCCTCTGCTCAGTCCTGTTTCCTTCACTCCTTGAGCTGTTGATACCAAGCGCACTCCTCAACACGACTTCTGCATGCGAATCTCCATCTCGGAGTCTGTGTCCCAGGAACCTGACCTAAGAGAACCTCTGGAAAGCAACAGGTCCCTCTGGGGCCTGATTGTTAATAAGATAGAGGTGCCTCGCGTGGGTTGAGGCCAGGAGTTCAGCCAAGTGGGAGGATACCCAAGAGATTTTTAAGTCTTAGGAAGGCAAGGGGCAAGTTCAAGAAGGTGGGTAGTGGGGGTGTTGGGGTCAAATGCTGGGAGGGGTGATTGAGTCCTGGTAGCCGTAGGCAGATAGAGTCCGATAGGTGAGGTGGGTAGGGAATGAGTAAAACAGTTTTAAATTACCTTAATAAGGAGGTTGGTTAACCATGATCCTAAGACAAAAACAGATTTCATACTGCCTGCTAGAAATCAGCACTAGTGTCCCTAGGGTGTAGATTATACAGCCACAAAGCCAGAGGCTTCAAGAAAGAATTTGCCTTTTATTGAGGCAAATAGAGAAATGTTGGATTACCTCTCAAAACACCCCATAAACACTCTGGTTACAGGAAGCATTCCACAGGAGGAGATAATGTCCTTTCCATTAAATCCAGGTGCTAGCCAGCATCTCTGATAATCCCTGAAATTACTATTGACAGCTATCTGTGGCACATCATCATGTCACGCACCATTCTGACAAAACATACATGAGGCACAAACAGTACCACCTCCATGGCTGTATCGTGACATCACAGCCATTTAGCTCATTGTGCCGCTAAAGCTTTCCAAGCACAGTATCTAAATCATATGAATGTTTATACCTTGAGTCCCCCACTCAGGTGTCCCCCCACACTCACAGGCTGGCCCAGCAACAACCCAGGGCCTGCATGACTAAAAGCTACCTATCCAGATGGGAATATGGCCCTTCTCAGGATGTGGATACCACCAAGGCCCCCAGAACGTTCCAAGGCAGACAAAAAGCAGAACCCTGAGAAGATGCAGAAACGCAGGAGATATACCAGCTATACAGGTGAGGCTGTCAGATCCTGTCTATCAACTTAAAATCAACCAACCCAATAGCAATCAAAACCATTAGAAACAACTATTCTTTGACTCCACTCTTGGAAAGTTACCACAGTTATGTTTGCACATGTGTCCAAGAATATTAAGCTAGGATAGTCACTGTGTCACTTTGATGTCAGCTAGAGACTCCTAGTTTCTTGGGATCCATGTAAGACAAGATAAAAGCCACATAGAGAACCAAAGCACCCTCATGTCCACCCCCCCAAGGTTTCTTCAAATTCCCAGGAGGGAACTCCCTGGTGGCCCAGCGGTTAGGACTCTGTGCTTTCACTGCCGAGGGTCCGGGGTTAAACCCCTGGTCGGGGAACTAAGATCCCACAAGCCGAGTGGTGCAGCCAAAAAAAAATCAGAGTTCCCCTACCCTCTCCTCAGGTTCAATAATTTACAAAGATGGCTCATAGAACTCAGGGATATGATAAAGGATACAGATGAACGGCCAGATGAAAAGATACATAGGCAAGGTTCAGAGGCATCCCAAGCACAGGAGTTTCTGTCCCTGTGGAATTGGGGTGCACCTCCTTCCCAGCACATAGAGGTATTCACCAACCCAGAAGCTCTCTGAACCCCATTGTTCAAGGATTTTTACAGAGGCATCATCATGTAGGCATGGCTGAATTTTAACTCAATTTCTAGCCCCGCTCCCCTCTCCAGAGAGCAGCAGGTGGGACTGAAAATTCTATGCTTCTCATCATGACTTGGTCTTTCTGGTGATCGGTACCCATTCAGGAACCTACCAAGAGTAGCCTCATCAGACAAAATATTCTCCTATTATCTGGGAAATTCCAAGAGGATTTAGGAGCTCTCTATCAGACACTCCTACCACTCACGAAATCACAAGTGTTTTAGGACTTCTGCCAGAAACCAAAGTCCAGATATGAGCAGGAACTGGGGGTCAAGACCAATATATATGTTCCTTGTTATTTCACATACACCCGCGGCAGGTCTCTCACTAGCTGTCTCATTTTGTACAACACCCGGGGTTCAACCACGCTTGGTTTCAATGAATGCGTACCAAGCACTATGCTAATCACTTGACATGCATTACCTCATTTCACCCTCACAAAAACCCTATGAAGAGGAAATTATTTTTATGATAAAGAAACTAAGCCTTCGCAAAATAATATAATTTATGCCAAAGTCACATAATATATTAGTTAAGGGATTAGCTATGCTGCTGTAACAAAAAGAGCTACATATACAGCAGCTTAAATAAGACAGAAATTTATTTCTCCCTCACATGACAGAGGTGAGAGATGGATCTGCTTTCTCAGCTTCCAAACATGCTCCAATTATTGCTGATGCCCAGCCAACGGAAATGGGGGGGAGAGGGTTAGAACGAAGCATCATTCAGAAGATGATCCAGAGGTTGCATGCATCACCTCTGCCCACCTCCCACTGGTCCAAATTTAGTCACATGTCCAGAGTTAGGTGGGCAATAGAGCCTGTAGCTGAGAAGCCATGTGGCCAGTGAAAACTCTAAGACATGCTTTTACTAAAAGGAAGAAGAGAAAGTGGATGCTGGGAGAAGTTAACAGTCTCAGAAGACCAACTTCTACGTAAAGAGCTACACTGGAATCCTGGCCTGTTTGTATCCAGAACCATCTTTCTTAATCATATCAAAGCACCTCTCTAAACACTTGAAAAACTTTCTTTCCTTGGAGTCTGTGATTTTCCTCTGTTTCTCCTGAAGTTCAGGTCTCTTCAGGCCTGAAGGTGGGGATCTCACCCCCTCACCCTCCACCCTACCCCACCCTCCAGCCTCCCCCCATGACTATTACTGGCTCCACAAGTACTAAATTATCCTTGTGGTTTTCCTATATCCTGCCCACAACTTTGTCAATAATCCCTTTTATAAGCACTCTGCAGGGAGTTCCCTAGCACTCCATTGGTTAGGACTCAGCACTTTCACTGCTGGGGCTGGGGTTCAATCCCTGGTCTGGGAACTAAGATCCCGCAAGCCCATGCAACGTGGCCCCCACAAAAAAAACAAACCACTCTGCAAAATCCCCACTTGGAGTGTGCTATGTGTTTCCTGCTGGAACCTTGACTGATTCTCGTCATTCACGGTCCACCCTGCAGGGCAGTGGCCAAAGATGACTTTCAGGTTCATCAGAGTGAAATATTTACAAAACTTAGAAATGCTTCCTCCTAACACTGACCTGCCTTCTTCAATAAAAAAATAAGCTCTAAGGGGGCTGTGACCCTCCGTTTTACTATTTATTCTTGGAGCCCAGCACAATATTTAGCACAGAGCAGGCACACTAAATATCACATACAAATGAACACTGAGTCCTACATATAGTAGTTTCTCAACAAATGTGTGTGATGATTACTCGAATGGCCCCAACCTTGTTTATAACAGCTTCAAACAATTCCTTCTGAAGCCGTAAGAGATTTTTTTTAAGAGAAAAAATTACAGGACTTCCCTGGTGGTCCAGTGGTAAAGAATCTGCCTTCCAAAGCAGGGGACACGGGTTCAATCCCTGGTGGGGGAACTAAGATCCCACATGCCGCAGGGCAACTAAGCTCGGATGCTCTGGAGGCTGTGTGTCACTAGAGAGCACGCACGCCACAGCTAGAGAGAAACCAACGTGCCACAACGAAAAGCCTGTGCACCAAAACTAAGACCCGACACAGCCAAATAAATAACTTTTTTTTTTTTTTTAATTAGCTGTCCAGGGCTTCCCCTGTGGCGCAGTGGTTAGGAATCCACCAGCCAACACAGGGGACACAGTTTTGAGCCCTGGTCTGGGCACATCCCACATGCCGCCGAGCAACTAAACCCGTGAGCCACAACTACTGAGCCTGTGCTCTAGAGCCCACGAGCCACAACTACTGAGTCCACGTGCCACAACTACTGAAGCTCGCACACCTAGAGCCCGTGCTCCGCAACAAGAGAAGCCACCGCGATGAGAAGCCCGCGCACCGCAACAAAGAGTAGCCCCTGCTCACCGCACTAGAGAAAGCCCGCAGGCAGCAACGAAGACCCAGCACAGACAAAAATAAATAAATTATTTTTTTTTAAAATTAGCTGTCCAAAATGATTTTTAAAAAAAAGAGAGAGAGAAAACAGTGCACTATGTAACTTATTTAGCTGTGATACTCCTATAATCTCAAATCCTCATTCACCTTTATGGGTTTTAATACATCCTGTCATTGCAACATGTTCACCAGATTTTTCACTCCCCTTTGTAATGCTTTGAAGTAGAGTCTTAATTGAAAAACTGCAGTTGAACTTGAGCCAAGTTTTTAGTAAACAGACTGCAGACAATTTCCTTTAAATGTGATCTTAGAAAGGAGGAGTACATTAAGCACATCAGGACAAGAAATTTACCAAGAAAAGGACATGAGATTCAACTTTTCAATCCAAAGCAAATACTACCATATTTCATTTTAGACTTATTTAGTCATAGATTTTCATTATATACCACATTGCTCTTTTCCACACATTTTGGTAAATATAATAACTTTTTGTTTCAATGCCAAATCACAGTGAGATTATTTTGAAGACACTGTAAATGGCAACTAAATGCATATAACTCAACTACAGTGTCAACAATATGAATAGCTACGACCAGATTCCTGCAACCATATCACAACTGTGACTTGGAAGATAATAATTGTAGATGCCTTCAGTTGTAAGATGCATCTTGATTTCAGAGATGTTAAAAATGAGGTGGAGGGAGTACAGTAAGTGTTGGAATCAATGAAATGAGACTTAGCGCAGCAGCCAGATTGAGGAGCTAAATCCCATAGTTCTCTGATTGTATCCTTTGTAACACCTCTGTTAGGAGTGGTGGGGGAAGACAAGAAGAATGGATCAGGGAGGCAACAATTAAAGAATGCAAATAACCTCTAGTTTCAAAATTCATCTTTCGCAAGTCAGGCTACAAATTACTTTTTTAAAAAATCACTCCCTAAATATTGCACATTAAATATTTTCTAGTTAATAATTGCTTAAGGTGACATTGAAAACTAAAGAATGATTCAATGAATTAATCAACGGACAGACCAGTCTAGATCTCAGGGAACAACCCCAAAATAGCCAGTAGGAAATGTTTCATGTGTTTAAATGCAAGCCAACGTTTTCCCAAAATTAACCCTCAGAAAAAGTGGAAAATTTTTGTATTTGAGTCCCTATGAAGTCTTTCATATTGTAAAGTACTCTTTCCATTACTCTATTTTGAATTACAAAGTATGGTTTGAGGAACACATATTAGCCTAACTTTAATTAATACTATTTTGGATGTTTATAGGTATAAACAAATGAAACTGATTCTTTAAAGGGCATATTGTTATACATTAATTGTATGGAGGTATGAAAATTACAAGTATTGGATGTCATTATAATCAAGACCTTCAAAAATCACCTAAAGCAATACAGAAGTACTTTAGACTGTGGCCAGCATAGATGAGTCAGGAAGCCAATAGGAGAAATAAAAAACCCACTGGCTATAACATTATATGAATGGCTACTTGTGACTTGGGTTGAAATTTCCAGTGACCTTCATCATTCATGGATTCAAAAAGTGCTCTGTCTCAAACAATTTAGACAGAAATACAGACAAAGTGCTCTGAAAAACTGTGACCGGCAATGATGAAAGAAAATAGATGCCAAAGATGTCTGTAATAGCATAAGTTAAAATTTTTCCATCCCTACTTTTTTTTTTTTTTTTTTTTTCCGTACGCAGGCCTCTCACTGTTGTGGCCTCTCCCGTTGCGGAGCACAGGCTCCGTGGCCATGGCTCACGGGCCCAGTCGCTCCGCGGCATGTGGGATCCTCCTGGACCGGGGCATGCACCCGTGTCCCCTGCATCGGCAGGCGGACTCTCAACCACTGCGCCACCAGGGAAGCCCCACCTACTTTTAAAGTAATGCGTTTTATATGTGACTTTAAATATCAAATTTTAAATACGTAATTAAATTAATAATTAACTATAATGAGTAGACATTGGACTATTTCCTCTATATCCACAGAACTTTGTATATTCAAGTTGATAAAAATAAATATTCTCATTGTAAAAAACAAAAAAAAAGGAAATAGTATTACATTCCATGTTGCCTTATATTTGAACACATATATGATTTTTTTCCTGAATTAGCTGGATAATTTCCCAAATTCTTTATTTCATTTGGTCTTGTGAAATGCCTCTTCCCTTTCAAAATTTATAATAAAAACTATAAAGATAATGAGCATGAAATGATTAAACAGAAAAACTCTTAAGTGACTGCAGTTAAAGCTACATCAATTTATCATGGCATCCAGGAATCTGCCTAATGGGAAATCTTTTCAAGTCCAACTCAGTCTGGAAGTTTCTTTTTCCACCAAAATAAGCAAGTATATAGGCTTCTTCCTTCTGCCCCAGTGGGAAGGAGACATTCATTCAACAACCATTGATGGGAGACCCTCTGTGGGAGAGATGTTGGTCTAGATGTTGCAGATACAACAGTGAACAGGAGAGACTGGTGCCTGCCCTCCTGACACTTAACATGGGAGACAATGTGTTGACAACTAGCCACACAATAAATTAGTTAATTACAGTACAAGCTGAGCTCTGAGAGCATTTTGTAGGGTGGGGCAGAATTGAAGAACACATGAACAACCAAAAAACAATACCAAGAGGTGGGAAATGGCATCTGCTTAGAACTTAGAGCTCTCCCATCATTTCTGAAAGTTAAAAGATACAGAGTATTAAAAGCAAAATTCAGCTGAGAAAATATAAAGATCTAATTGGCTTTACTTAATGATTCATGAATCAGGCAGCACCCCATCTAGCAGAAGAAAAGAACCGTAAGGAGCTATACAAAATAGAAGGTGTTTATAGTCATAAGGGGGCGGGAAAAGGAAGTTTCTAGCAAAGAGTGGAATGTTTCAGGAAAGGTCACCTTCCTATGGGCACGGAAGGGGTCCCTGGAGCTGATAACCTCACTAGTGCTGAGCAGGCAATTCCAGATGGACTGGCTAAAGATCACATCCCCAGGAGAGACTGAAACTGCAATTAGGTTAGGTATTAAGTCTTGGTTTGCTGATGTGGATTTATCACAAGTTGACTCCATTTGGGGTCTGTTGTCTCTTTTTTAACGTGAGAAAAGACTTTCCCCGGCATAAAGTAGACAGCAAACACTTAGCCACGCCCACTGGAGCTGCCTAACAGCCTTTACTCAGTAACAAGGACTCTGTTATTCGAGCTTTAAACAGAGCATTTTTGCTGTATGAGACGTTCAGTTAGTAGTAGAAAAAGGAAAGGCCCCCTATTGGACGAAGCAACCATTCCAGTGCAAACTAGTGCCAGATAAGAGTAGCATGGGACATTCTAAAAAGGTCAGCAGACAAAACACAGAACCTGGCTGACGAAAGAAAAGAATAGACACAGCGGAGTCCCTTCCTTTAGGCACACACAGCTAAAGGTTTCCCCAAGTCTCCAGCAGCGAAGGATTATAAATTAATAGCAGAACCACACTGTAAGGTATCTGTAGTTGTTATATAGAAAATGGTGCTTACATTCAGCACAGAGTAAACTGGATCTAGGTCTCCTTCCAGCGTTTTAGCATTCTTAATTAATGCCTTTATTAGCTCTGTGAAATTCCATGCTGATGAACCCTCCCGGTATTGTTACAGCCACATTCAGAGAAAACCCCTAACTGACAATGATGGTCCAGATTCCGGTGCCTCAAAGGGGTGGACCAGGTAAGCAAGGTCCCTTACCCTACAGATGCTGCCTTAATAAGCTACCTGAGACTTTCCTGGCAGTCCAGTGGTTAAGACTCCAGGCTTCCAATGCTGGGGGCACAGGTTCGATTCCTGGTTGGGGAATAAGATCCCACATGCCGCGTGGTGCAGCCAAAATTTAAAAAAAAACTGGAAAATAAGCTACCTGAGTGTGCAGTGTGTCAATTAGAAATACCTTTCAGCTCCTACTCTAGAAGAAAAAGAAGATGGATCAAATCAAAGGTTTTCAGTGCGGCCAACTGTTAAGGAGGAATATGTCGTTTTCTAGATAAGAAAAAAAAAGGATATCTTAGACGTAAAATTACTTTTGTCTTCTCTTTGTGCTTCTTCTGTATCTGCTTAACCTGATACTTCTCAGACACCCCAGTGGCCTTTAGAGTACAAACAAACTTCCCTGACTTTACTCAGCTCTCCAATCCCCTATTCTCATGCAAATTCACCCTATAAGTCCTCAGCTTTCTCATTCCTTTCCTATTTTGAAACATAAAAAGAACACCCCACCCCCACTCTCAGGCCCTGCAGTTGCACCGGAAGGGATAGAAGCTAAATGACTTTCCTACCTTTTCCAACAAATTCCTGATCTGATACCAATGTGTTCCCCTTAGTGCTGCTGCCTGACCATTCTGCAGTTTGAGTGTTTGCAATGCCCCCGGCAATTCACAATCATAAAAAGTGAGATTAAATGTTTATTACTGCTGGCCTGGACTCCTGAGTCCCCTTTCTGGCTCCAATAATGATTTTTTTTCAAGGGCAGATTTTTACCCTCAGGAAATATCATGATGCCTCTCTGATGGTAGGAATCATTTTTTAAGAAACCAAGCTAGATCTCTCCGACACAAAATAAATTATTTGGTGAGTTTAGTAAATTCACGGCAAAAGACAGCAAGAGAATCATTCATTTGTTAAATAAATGTTTATTAATTATCTACTTTATACCCTATAGGAAATATACACAGATAGTCTTTATGCTCAGGAAACTTAGGATCAAGCAGAGGAGATAAAACAAAAATGTTTTTTTAACATGTGAGTGCTTAAAGGGCCACAGGAGTTCAAGGGAGGGAAAGAATTAAAACTTCCCTGTAGTTGCTTTTAAAATTCTTTTTGATTGGCTACATAAAGGCCTGTAAAAGAATCCCAAAATATGACTGTAGGAGTTCAGGACACCCCAAAATATGCCACTTTAATACACTGATTATTTTGAGCTGTACACACTTGAAAAACAGAGGATGCAGGGAGAGGCTTTCCCTGAACTCTCCTTATCTACCTAAAGACAGATCCTCCAAAAGGAACTGAATTGTCATAAATCCCCTGCTGGGTCTGGAGCTTGTGCTCTGCAACAGGAGAGCCCGCACAGTGAGAGACCCGCGCACCGCCGTGAAGAGTGGCCCCCGCTCGCTGCAACTAGAGAAAGCTCTCTCACAGAAACGAAGACCCAACACAGCCAAAAATAAATAAATAAATAAAAATTAAAATAAAAAAAAAAAAACCCTGCTGGGCAGTTTCATCAACCAGTGAAGATTGACTCTTTTTTTCTTTTAATCATCTATTCTTTTTGTTTGTTTTTTATAAATTTATTTATTTATATTTGGCTGCATTGGGCCTTTGTTGCTGCGCTTGGGCTTTCTCTAGTTGCAGCCAGTGGGGGCTACTCATCGCAGTACGCGGGCTTCTCATTGCGGTGGCTTCTTTTGTTGCGGAGCATGGGCTCTAGGCACGCTGGCCTCAGTAGTTGTGACATGTGGGCTTAGTAGTTGTGGCTCACAGGCTCTAGAGCACAGGCTCAGTAGTTGTGGCGCAGGGGCTTAGTTGCTCCGTGGCATGTGGGATCTTCCCTGACTAGGGCTCGAACCCGTGTCCCCTGCACTGGCAGGCAGATTATCTTAACCACTGCACCACCAGGGAAGTCCCAAGATTGACTCTTATCACAGGAGAGAAGATGAGACAAACTTTGTCACAAACTGTCATACTTCCCGTCAATTCTTCTAAGGGTCCATTCATCTTTTCTAAAAATTATTTACGCTCCCCTACGAGACCTACATCCCCTCTCCACTTTCCCTATTAAGATGGCATTTAAGTCTGAATTCTAAGCCACCTCGGGGAGTTCCTCATCTTTGTCTGGGTATCTCCCATGTATACATGAGGTATACCTGTTAATAAACTTGTTTCAACTGACAGACATAGAGAACAGACTTGTGATTGCCAAGGGGGGATGGGGGTAGGGGAGTAAGGGAGGGAAGCATTGGCAGTTTGGAAGTAGCAGATGCAAACTATTATATATAGGATGGACAGACAAGGTCCTACTGTATAGCGCAGGGAACTATATTCAATGTCCTGTGATAAACCATAATGGAAAACAATATGAAAAAGAATGTGTATATATATGTATATATATATATATATATGTATGTATAACTGAACTGCTTTGCTGTACAGCAGAAATTAACACAGCATTGTAAATCAACTTGAATAAAATAAATTTTAAAAATAAATAAGCAAATAAACTGCTCTTTTTCTCTTGTTAATCTGTCTTTCATTACAGGGGTCTCTGCCAAGGACTCAGAAAGGTAGAGGGAAAATTATTTTTCCTCCCCTGCAGGCCCAAACATGCCACCTTCAACCCAAACTAATTCAACAGTCATCAAAGTCATAACACATAAAAACTTTGCTATGACGGCTACAAACATCAGGATGAACAATGGTAGCCAAAGCAAACATTTAATGAATACTTGCTATGTGCCAGACGCTATGCTAAGCACTTTACATACATTAACTAATTTTACCTTCAGAGCAAACCTGAGAAATAGGTAAAGTCACTATCCCATTTTACAGATGAAGTAAAAGGAAGTTCAGACAGGTTGAGTAATTTACTCAAGATAGATAGCAATGCAAGAATTTAAAAATACTCAACTCTGTCCAAATCTTCAGTGTTACATGTACTATCTCCTCTTTTCCTAACAAGACAGCTATGTCAAGAAGAAAAAAAATGTTTTCTCTATCCTCTTATGTTGTGATGAGGGGCCTACAAATTAAGATGACAAAAGACAAATTAGCAAGAAAAATGACAGGTTTTTATTTACATATGTACACAGGAGTTCACAGAAAAATGTGACTCAAGGAGCTGGTTAGGGACTTCCCTCGTGGTCCAGTGGTAAGGAATCCACCTTCCAATGCAGGGGACGCAGTTTCGATGCCTGGTGGGGGAACTAAGATCCCACATGAGAGGGGCAACTAAGCCCGCGCACCACAACTACTGAGCTCGCGCACCTCAACCAGAGAGCCCGTGTGCCTCAAACTATAGAGCCCATGTGCCCTGGAGCCCGCACGCCGCAACTAGAGATAGAAAACCTGCATGCCACAACTAGAGGGGAACCTGCACGCTGCAACGAAGAGCCCACATGCCGCAACTAAGACCCGATGCAACCAAAAATAATAAATAAATAAAATATTTTTTTAAAATACGGCTGGTTAGAGTGGGGCTGGAGAAGAGTAGAGGGGCCATTTCTGGGAGAATAAATAACTTCTTAGAAGGGGGGCAGAAAAGGCATTTATGAAAACACAAATGACTTTTTTTTTGTATATATAGTTACTGCTTATTTATTTTAATTTTTTTTATTGAGGTACAGTTGATATACAATATTATTATATGTTTCAGGTATATAACATAGTGATTCACAGTTTTTAAGGGTTATATTCTATTTACAGTTATTATAAAATATTGGTTATATTCCCTGTGTTGTACTATATAACCATATCTTTGTAGCCTATTTTATACATAGTACCTTGTACCTCTTAATCCTCTACCCCTATCTCACCCCTCTCTGCTTCTTTTCCCCCCTTCTAAATAACTTCTTAGAAGGGAGGCAGAAAAGGCATTTATGAGAACACAAATGACTTCTTGAAAGATAAATGAGATCTTAAGAGAACAGATGGGAGATAGGATCGTTTGGATATGGTGCTTCTGGACTTCTGGACTTCTGTCTCCAAAAAAAAAAAAAGATTAGGGACTTCCCTGATGGCGCAGTGGTTAAGAATCCGCCTGCCAATACAGGGGACAAGGATTGGAGCCCTGGTCCAGGAAGATCCCACATGTTTCAGAGCAACTAAGCCCGTGTGCCACAACTACTGAGCCCGTGTGCCACAACTGAGGTCTGCACGCATAGAGCCCGTGCTCCGCAACAAGAGAAGCCACAGCAGTGAGAAGCCTGCGCACCACAACAAAGAGTAGTCCCCGCTCGCTGCAACTAGAGAAAGCCTGTGCACAGCAATGAAGATCCAACACAGCCAAAAATAAATAAATATTTTTAAAAAGAAATAAAATGCTTAGAAATGAATGAAAACAAAAACACAACATACCAAAACTTATGGGATAGAGCAAAAATGGTGCTAAGGGTAAAATTTACAGCTATAAATGCTTACATTAAAAAACAAGAGGGACTTCGCTGGTGGTCCAGTGGTTAAGACTTTGCCTTCCAATGCAGGGGGTACGGGTTTGAACCCTGGTCGGGGAGCTAAGATTCCACATGTCTTGTGGCCAAAAAACCAAATCATTTAAAAAAAAAGGAAAACAGAAGCAATATTGTAACAAATTCAATAAAGACTTAAAAAAAAAAACAAAAACAAGAAAGATCTCAAACCAACAGCCTAACTCTATGACTTAAGGAAAGAAAAATAAGAATAAACTAAACCCAAAGCTAGCAGAAGGAAGGAAATAATAAAGTTTAAAGTACAGATAAATGAAACAGAGGACAGAAAAACCATAGATATAATCAATGAAGCCAAAAGTTTGTTTTTGAAAAGATAAAAAAATATTGACAAACCTTTAGCCAGAAGGACAATGGAAAAAAAGAGAGAACTCACAAATACTAAAATCAGAAATAAAACTGGAGACATTACTACTGATTCTACAGAAAAAGATTATAAGAGAATACTTTGAACAACTGTACACCCACAAACTGGATAACCTAGATAAAATGGACAAATTTATAGATGCAAAACCTACCAAGACTAAGTCATGAAGAAATAGAAGATCTGAATAGACCTACAACTAGTAAGAAAATTGAAAAGAGTAATCAAAAACCTCCCCAAAATAAATGCCCTGGACCTAAGTGGCTCCACTGGTGAATTCTACCAAACTTGCAAAGAACAAATACCAATCCTTCTCAAACTTTTCCAAAAAATTAAAGAGGAGGGAACACTTCCTAACTCATTCCTTGAGGGCAGTATTATCCTGACACCAGAGCCATACAAAGAGTCTACAAGAAGAGAAAACTACAGACCAATATCCCTTATGAATATTGATGCAAAAATCCTCAACAAAATACTATCAAACTGAGTTCAGCAGCATATTAAAGGGATCATATATGATAACCAAATGGGATTTATTCCTGGAATGCAAGGGTCGTTCAACATACAAAAAAATCAGTCAGTGTCAATGTAATATATCATATTAATCTAATGAAGGGGAAGAAAACACATGATCATCTCAAATGAAGCAGAAAAAGTGTTGACAAAATTTTAAATCTTTTCAAGATAAAAATACCCAACAAACTAGGAATAGAAGGAAACATCCTCAAGATAATAAAACCATTTATGGAAAGCCCACAGCAAACATCATACTCAACGGTGAAATATTGAAAGCTTTTCCTCTAATATCAGGAACAAGACAAGGATACTTACTTTCATTACTTATATTCAACCTAGTATGGGAAGTGCTAGCCAGAGAAATTAGAGCAAAAAAAAGAAAAAAGAAGAAGAAGAAATAAATAAAAGTCACCTAAATTGGAAAGGAAAACTTTCAATTATCTCTTTCTGTAGATGATATGATCTTATATGTAGACAACCCTAAAGATTCCACACACAAAAACTGTTAGAGCTAATAAATGAATTCAGCAAAATAGTAGGATACAAACTCAACACACAAAAATCAGTTGCATTTCTACACACTAACCATGAATAATCCAGAAAAGAAATTACAGAAACAATTCCATTTACAATAGCATCAAAAAGAACAAAATACTTGAATGGAAGACTTAATATTGTTAGGATAGAAACTATACCCTAAGCAACCTACAGATTCAATGCAATCCCTATCAAAATCCCAATGATGTATTTGCAAAAAGAGAAAAACCCATCTTAAAATTCATATGGAGGAATTCCCTGGCAGTCCAGTGGTTAGGACTCTGCGCTCTCACTGCCAAGGGTCTGGGTTCGATCCCTGATCGGGGAGCTAGGATCCTGCAAGCTGCACCACGTGGCCAAAGAAATAGGAAAAAAAAATTCATATGGAATCTCAAGGGACCCCAAATAGCCAAAACAAACCTGAAAAAGAGAATGGTGCTGGAAGACTTACACCTCCTAATTTCAAAGCTTATTCTAAAGCTACAGTAATCAAAATAGTGTGGTAATGGCATAAAGACTGAAGTCAGGACCAACAGAATAGAATAGAGAGCCCAAAAATAACCTCTCACATATAGTCAAATGATTTTTGACAAGGGGGCCAAGACCATTCAATGGGGAAAGGACAGTCGTTACAGC
The DNA here is from genome assembly GCF_059928025.1 of Delphinapterus leucas. Lineage (NCBI taxonomy): Eukaryota > Metazoa > Chordata > Mammalia > Artiodactyla > Monodontidae > Delphinapterus > Delphinapterus leucas. Next base: position 13,905,701 of record NC_143130.1, on the reverse strand, counting down.
AATGGTACTGGGAAAACTGGATATCCATATGCAAAAGAATGAAGTTGGACCCTTACCTAACACCACATCCCAAAATTAACTCAAAATGGATCAAAGGCCTAAATGTAAGACCAAAAACTATAAAACTTATAGAAGAAAACATAGGGTAAAATCTTCATGACATTGGATTTGGCAACGATTTCTTGGATATGATGCTAAAGGCACAGGAAACAAACTAAACTTCATAAAATTTTTTAAAATTTGTGCATCAAAAGACAGTATCAACAAATAAAATGGCAACCCACAGAATGGGAGAAAATATTTGCAAATCATATATCTGATAATGGATTAATATCCAGAATATATTAAAAAACTCCTATAACTTAACAATAAAAAAATTTAAAAGCTTATTCAAAAAATATGCCAAGGGGGCTTCCCTGGTGGTGCAGTGGTTGAGAGTCCACCTGCCGATGCAGGGGACACGGGTTCGTGCCCCAGTCCGGGAGGATCCCACATGCCGCGGAGCACCTGGGCCCATAAGCCATGGCCGCTGAGCTTGCGCATCCGGAGCCTGTGCTCCGCAACGGGAGAGGCCACAACAGTGAGAGGCCCGCGTACCGCAAAAAAAAAAAAAAAAAAAATCACAAAAGCACAATTCTTACGAGAAAAAACACAGGACTCCTTACTGTGCTCATGACACAATTTTTCTAAAATTAAGGGCAACTACACATGTGCACTGAGTGTAGGAAATGCAGCATCATGGGGTAGCTCTATGAAATATTCTTACATTGTCAGAGTCAGACAGGGACTGATGGGCAGGAGGTAATAACTTCCCTTTGCAAGTGTTACCTCCGGACTCAGGTAGGAGTAGAAGTGTTTAAGAGACTGGAAAAAGGACCAGAAAATCATGTTTTTATTCCATTTTTAAAACTGAACATTCTCTAGGTAAAAGGAATCTTGCTTTATTGGTCTTGGAATTGGGATGATTACAGAGTGCTTGTGGAGATGGCTTATTCCTAAATCCCCTCTTCTTGAAAAAATACTTATTTAAAGCTCCAAGCCTGGGAGCCCTCACCAACTTTCCATTTGTTCTTCTTGGCAAATGGCTGTTCTGCACCCAGCCAGCTCCCAAATCCAGTCATTGGGACATATGACGTCACAGTCTAGGAGGCTCTTTCCTCTCCCTGCTCCCCCCAACACACACACACACACACACACACACACACACACACTCATAAAGAAATGAAACAGCTCTTAAATTCATGTACTTAAGCATGTTTGTTAAGGTTATATGGCTGCATCCCGCAGAGATGAAAGACAAGGAAAACCCAGACAGCAGAGAAAAAAAGATGTTATCACAGAGGGATTTATTCTCCCTAATCAGAATTTTCTGCTCTTGAAAAATCAATGCATTGGCCACTAATCAAATGAAAACAATTAAAAAAATAGGACAAAACCTTTTGACTACAGCTTGAAACTCTTTTAAAAGAGCTCTTTTTGACGTGTTCAATCTCTGGTCCATCTAAAACAGCAAACTTTGTGACACGTGAGACTTCGTGTGACTTTGTCTCTCAACTGGGAACCATCATTTGGAGTGATCCGTATGTGTCTCATGTAGTAACTAGGATGGAGGGCTGGATGTCAGGGAAGTTAAGGTTTCTACTCACAGGAAGTCTGTAATCTAGTTTGGAAGGCGTAAGTAAGACGTGAAATAATTAACAAACTAAGCCAGACAATATATAAAAAGGTGTGGAAGGGTGCGACTGTCATCAGTGTTGTGTATTCCATCGGGTGTGCTGCAGACCAGCCTCCTCAGAAAGCAGGCTGAGGTAGAGATTAGGTCTCAGGAAGATCTTGGGGACTGCTCTCGGGGGCCACACCTGTTGGAGAACGGAAGGACTCAGCCTGGCAGATGGAGAAGCAGGGCTGTGGCGCAGGCCATCTGTGGGAAGCTCTGAAGCTGAGATGTCCCTTCAGAATGGTCCACGTTGGGCCTTCAGACAGCCCCACACATTCCCACCAGTTGCTGGGTGTGGGATGTCCAGGTGGGAAGCTTGACGGAGAGCAAGGTGGCCTTTCCCAGGGTGGGCTGAGAGCTGGGGGCTCCCCACCCAGCCTGCACGCTCCCAGCAGCTGAGGAATAGGTTCTTCAACCTTGAAGGGGCCATCTGGGCAGCACAGCATCCATGGGATGGTGGCTCCAGGTCACAATAAATTCCCCTGCTCTGGGAAAAGTCTCCCCTCAGAGGGAAGGCCCCAGTGGCCCCAGTTTCCTCACCCACCTCCACCTGGCTGCAAGATCTAAATCACCTGAGTCGAATTTAAACACGCCAGCTTCTCCTGGGACTTGAAACTCTGCATCAATGCCCGAAGCAGCAGTTCTGGAAGCCGAGGCACTGCCCTGCAAAGTGTAAATATTTCCACTGCTGAGATCCCTGGAGATTCTCTCTTCCTGCCCCCGGAAGCCAAGGTTTCAGCTCTCCTTCAGTTCTGTGAGGTACCCCAGGACGTTCCCAAGAAATCCATGTTTGGGTCTATATTCCAGAACTAGGTCTTGTTGATTGCAAAAAAAAAAAAAAAAAAATTACCCTGATTAATACGGATTATAAAGAGGACTGAAAGGCTCTATTATTGTGTGATTTTTGTGTGTATAATACCTAAACTTTCAGTCCTATGAAGGCGGGGAACAAATCTGCCTTATTTACTGTGGAATTCCCACTTAAAGCATGGTGATGGGCATAGCACGAGCATGTAACAAATATTTGTTCAGTGAATGAATGAATGAAGGAAGGAAGGAAGGAAGGAAGGAAAATATAGGACTTCGATGCAGGCTGGGATCATCAAAAAGCTTCAAGAAGGAGATAAAACTCGATCTCGGCATTACATGGAAGGATTTAGCTGAACAGAAAAAGGGACCCTGCCAGGAAGAAAAGAGACATGAATACACAGATGAAGGAGGCCAGCTGCTTGGAGCAGAGGTTATGGATTACAGGAGTAGGCCAGATTGTGCAGACTATTGAAACCCAGGGGGAGTGGGGTAAATTTCACGTGGAGGGCAGTAAGAAGATATTGCTGGGTCCCATGCAAAGGATAACTGGATTCCTCATCAGCTTCCTTCCTCTCTAGTGAAAACTCACACTGAGAGACAATCTAATGCCAAAACCTGTTAGAAATTTCCATCCACTGTTACTGCCAATGGAGCTGGGTTGAGAAAAATCTAACCAGAGCCAGACTGAAAAAAGCAATAAGACATGCTATACCTCCCTGGGATTCTACTTCCTGTCTCAGAGACTGAGTGTCTGTGGCTACCAAAAAACCAAATAATGAGCTGTAAGGCAGGCAGGATAAGATGCCTCTGTGCACCCTGTCTCTCTGCCAGAAAACTCAGGACAAGAGAGAAGAGTTGATAGCAGCAGTGCACTGCATCCTGGAAGGTAAAACCCCACAAGTAAAATTCTATAGATTAAGAGAAGGATCTGGGTGGCAGTTCATGAGGATTGCAATCTACCCTGGAGGGTGTGGTCCACCCTGGGGATTGCAGTTGTCCCTGTGTTCCAATGGGTCAAAGAATCAAAGGACAAATCAAGAGGGTTTAGGAAGGCCTCATTCCTGAGTACCTAAAGAGCCCCACTAGATTAATTTCTTTGGGGACATAGGCAGAGGGCTGAGCGTATCAATCTGCCTCCAGCTCTGAATCTAAGAAGGGGAAGTACATATAGTGAGTAGGTAGAGCCAAGGACAATCAACAGCAATTAAAGGCCTGAGAGCAAATATCAAGTGTGAATAGATCTCTCTCTCTCTTGTTTGAAGCTCAGAAAAAGGAGGGGGCTGGTGGAAAACTTGAGGTCTGTGAAATCACATTTAGACAAGGGAAAAAGGAAAAATGCCCAGAGAGCTCATAGGAAGAGCCTACAACTGAAAAATGATCCTATGCAGGATCCAGGAAAGAAATTAGGAAATGGTTTAGTATCCTTTATACAATGAAGGCAAGAAGGTGCATGTGATAAATTGTAAAAGTAATAAATACCATAAAGAGAAAACAGCTTGAAATGAAGGCAAATGTATTCATTATATTAATTAAGACTTTCCTTGCACCAAAAAAAAAAAAAAAGGTAAAAGCAAAAAAAAAAAAAAAAAAGAGAGAGAGAGAAGGGATTTATTGCAAGAACAGGGGGTGGTTTACAGACCCCTGGGGCACGAAGGAACAGAGCAGGGGCCTGAGAAGGGGCTGGAGCTGGACCACGGTAGGGTGGGGAGTAGGGTTTTGAGTTCTCTTTGCCCCTCTCCCTCACCACAATGGTATGACTAATATCTTTCATTTCTGTCCCAATGATAGGAGAAACAATACTATCTCATTTTAATATGCATTTCTTTGATTATTTGGGAAGCTGAGCATTTTTCATGTTTAACAATATTTCCATTAAGGCTGTTGTGAGGAATGAGATGAGAGAATAGAAAACAAATTTTTTGAGAATAAATGCAGGCTGCTATGCTGCTTTACTTTTGTAAAAAATGAAGAGTGGTTTATATTGAGTACATATTTCAAATAAATTCTGAAGTTCATCAGGTTTCTATTAGAGAAGAGTGATATGTATGTATACAAAGCCCATTTCAGGTGATGGAATTGCACCCAAGAAAATAAGCACTTGATGGTTACATATGATACAGATCTGTCATTTAGCCCGAAAGCAAACCCCCAAAAAGGGAGAAGAAAGGTAAAAATGGTAAACCTACAAGAAATTCCATGTAATAGGTCATCTTTTCTAGACTGTCTTTGGCTGATTTTTGTGGGACTCTTCTACAGAGAAAGTGTGTATGTTCACTTAGCTCTAATTATAAGGTATTTTCCTCAAGCTTTAACCCAACAAAATCAGAATAGCTACTAGGAATTATTTGACCCTGTTTTCAGGGTTAGTTTTCTCACATAGAGGGTTGGTAAATACTAAAAGAAAGGGACAAATGCCTTTTCTAAGTTAGATTCTCAACGGCACAATGAGGAATAAAACTGACTTATACTAACTCTTCCTCTTACTATAAAGAAGACATGATTCTACATGTATCTTCGAAAAAAATAGTCTCCAGTTGGGCACTGTTTTTAGAGCATTCTTTTACATATTTTTTACCCAACTGAGACTATGTCCTCACTGTAAAAACAACACATTATGTTATTGACCCTGAATTTTACAGAGAGAGAGAGAGAGAGAGAGAGATTCTTCTCCACTAATGACTTCCAGGTGGACAGAGCAGCTCCACTGGGCCCCATCACCTGGTGGAAAAGGGATAATTCTAACTGGACCGAAGGATCCATCTTGCCAGAGTAAGTCAAAGGCCATTAGCACTTCCAAATACTCTGCCAAATGGTTCATTATAATCAGAAAGACATACAGATGACCAAAAGCACACGAAAAGATGCTCAACAAACTACAATGAGGTATCACTTCACACAGTTCAGAATGGCCATCATCAGGGACTTCCCTGGTGGTCCAGTGGTTAAGAATCTGCCTTCCAATGCAGGGGATGCGAGTTCAATCCCTGGTCGGGGGAACTAAGATCCCACATGCCGCAGGGCAACTAAGCCTGCTCACCACAATTACTGAGCTCACGCACCTCAACTAGAGAGCCCGCGTGCCACAAGCTACAGAGCCCACGTACCCTGCAACCCTCATGCCACAACTAGAGAGAGAAAACCCGCATGCCACAACTAGAGAGAACTTTTCCTTATACTGTTGGTGGGAATGTAAATTGGTGCAGCTACTATGGAGAACAGTATGGAGGTTCCTTAAAAGACTAAAAATAGGGCTACCATATGATCCAGCAATCCCACTCCTGGGCATATATCTGGAGAAAACCAAAATTCCAAATGATACGTGCACCTCAATGTTCACTGCAGCACTATTTACAATAGCCAAGACATGGAAGCAACCTAAATGTTCATTGACAGAGGAGTGGATAAAGAAGGTGTGGTACATATATACAATGGAATGTTACTCAGCATAAAAAAAGAACGAAATGATGACATTTACAGCAACATGGATGGACCTAGAGATTATCATACTAAGCGAAGTAAGTCAGACAAAGAAAGACACATATATGACATCACTTATATGTAGAAACTAAAAACATGGTTCAGATGAACTTATTTACAAAACAAAAATATAGAATCACAGATGTAGAAAACAATCTTATGGTTACGGGGTGGGAGGGAAGGGGGTGGGGGAGGGATCAATTGGGAGATTGGGATTGACATATACACACGTGTATCATCAGGCCACTCACGATGGCTCTTCTCTTGCTCTCTGTACATCCCCTGCCTGACCAAGGCCTGCTTCACCTACACCATACTCTCATGACTGAACTTCCTTTTGCCCCAGGCCCCAGCTAATGATAGTTTATCAAAAGGGCAATGAGGGTCATGCCCCTTTGCTGGTTTCCCTGGTAACTAATGAGCCCACCTGATGTCAATTTCCTTATAACTGGTAATCTATTCCTTCCCCCTGGGAGCTAAAGACAGCCACCATGTCCTACCCGCTGTCTGCCGCACATGGTGGGGTATCGCTCCAGGACCTTGCTTCAGACGTGTAAGCTCCCCCATCCATTAAACCCTTGATGTCTCTGATTGCTGACTCCGGGCTCTTTCTTCAATCTTGAAGCTGGGCAAGCACAGGCCTTGTAGGCCTGTGGGGCATAGCCCAACAACACTACTATATATAAAATAGATAATTAATAAGGACCTACTGTCTAGCACAGAGAACTCTACTCAATACTCTGTAATGACCTATATGGGAAAAGAATCTAAAAAAAGAGAGCATATATGTATCTGTAAAACTGATTCACTTTGCTGTACACCTGAAACTAACACAACATTGTAAATCATCTATACGCCAATAAAAATTTTTTAAGAAGAATCAGGGGACCTCCCTGGTGGTCCAATGGCTACGACTCTGCCCACTCCCAATGCAGGGGCCCAGGTTTGATCCCTGGTCAGGGAACTAGATCCCACATGCCACAACTAAGAGTTTGCATGCCACAACTAAAAAAAAGATCCTACATGCTGCACCTAAGACCTGGTGTAGCCAAATAAATAAATAAATATAAAAAAAAAAAAGAATCAGAAAGAAATGTTCTTTACTAATTAACAGAGGATGGAGCACCCTGACTCCACTAGGGGGTCTGTATATATGCAAATGAACACCCCACAAACATCTATAAACCCTAAAGTCTGCTTTTATTTTCTTCTATCCAGCTTCATTTTCTAACTCTCCATCCCAGAGGTACAACAAAGGAAGTGGCACTAGAGGCTATTTCCACCTAGTTCCTCACAGACCATTTATTTGGTCCACATAAGGCACGCCAAAACATGCAATGCAAATCTGATCAATGTTGAAATAGATCCTTTTTTAAAAGAATCTATTTTTCTGACCAGAGGTCACAGAAACAGGATATCTTATTCTAATTCCCCAATTTTTTTTTTTAATAGAAAATATTTTCAGGGCACCCATAGAAAAATAAAGGAAGCCAAGCAGAACTCCTACACTTCTTCCTCTCAACCTGGGGAGTTATGCCTTTTCTGTGTCAAGGATCAGTTTCTGATTTAGAAGGCCCTAGATATATAAGCTCACGAGGCCAAGTATCCAAAAGCAAGCCTCAACATCAAACATGTCTAGAACTGTGACGTGACTTTCCAATGGACTCTCACAATGGGAATACTTCAGTCATCTGCATAACATTTGAAGGAAAAACGTCCATTAAAGGGGAGAAGGTAAGAACGAGCAAACCATTTTTCACATCTGAAAATCTTCCTGTGTTAAATAAGAACTTCAAACAGTCGGAATTCAACTGGCCAGAAAGATCTGGATTTATACTTACTTCAAAGCAACTCAGCTAACTCTGGCTTTGTTTCTTGAGAGGTCTCCCCATGTTTCTGCAGCTCCTCTAACGCATTAAGAACTCAGGGGTCCAGGGACCAGTCTTTCAAACTGCTCCTCTTGGATGAAGGAAAAGATGGTGTAAGCAGATAGGTTAGAGGGTCCCTGGAGAAGGAGAATCAGGCTTCACTTTCTTGACCTAAGAGAACCCCTTTTAGCCTAAGCCATTTTGTGATCTAAGCCTGGCTACAGTGCTTGCCCTTGAACAGGTCTCCATAATTAATGATCTTAAGGAAGGGAATGCAGAAACAAGGCAGGAGCAGTCAAGAATCAACAGTGCAGGCTTGGGGTAGGGTCCTGGTTCCTCAAGGGATATACATAATAATATATCTTTGAGTTGGGCAGGAACTAAGGCCCCCACCCAGGTGGAGGATGGAATGATGATGTTGACCCACCTGACTTCAATCAACTAAAGCTTGGACTCTGTCAAACTTTGCCCCAATTCTATGCTGAATTCTCCTCTGCTCAAGCCCCTTCATGAATATGCATGTACCCTTAGCTTGTAACTTCCCCAATTTTGCTTTTCTGGGAGACACTGCTTTGGGAGAGACCCCCAGTGTTCTCCTTACTTGCTGCAAGTAATAAGTCCTTCCTTCTCCTGATCTCTGGCTTGGTTGTGTCTATTGGCTCAAAACCCACCAACAGATTGTTGCCAAAATCTTGCCACTCTGTGTGATGCTGAACAGAAATACGGAGATGGAGTTATGGAGGAGAAAGAAAGAATGGCTTTATTTCTTTTTTTTTTTAACTTATTTATTTTATTTATTTATTTTTGGCCGCACTGGGTCTTCGTTGCTGCGCGCGGGCTTTTCTCTAGTTGCAGCGAGCAGGGTCTACTCTTCGTTGCGGTGCGCAGGCTTCTCACTGCAGTGGCTTCTCTTGTTGTGGAGCATGGGCTCTAGGCGAGCGGGCTTCAGTAGTTGTGGCACATGGGTTCAGTAGTTGTGGCTCATGGGCTCTAGAGCACAGGCTCGGTAGTTGTGGTGCACGGGCTTAGCTGCTCCTGGCATGTGGGATCTTCCCGGACCAGGGCTCGAACCCATGTCCCCTGCATTGGCAGGCGGATTCTTAACCACTGCACCACCAGGGAAGCCCAGAATGGCTTTATTTCTTTGCCAGGCAAAGAGGAAACACAGTAGGGTAGCACCTCAAGAACTGTGCCCCCCTCCCTGGGGAAGAGGGACAGGTTATATAGTCAGGACTCCTGGTGATAAGGACCATGTGATAAGGATCAAGGCAGTAACAGTCTTGCATTCTTCTTTCTTCTGCAAAGTTTCAAAAGGGTGGGGTTGCTGACAAGATTAGGGTGTGTGGAGGGTCTCAGGTGGTCTAATCTTGATGAGCTTCTCTGGTCCCTGTAATCTTGCCTCAGGTGGTTTCATGGCTGCTCCTTCCTTGATTAGCAACTGTTTGAATCTACCCTTTGGAACTCAGGGAAGGTCATGGAGGCTGGAGTCTTGCCTACAAGAAATGCGGGACAAAAAGGCCTCCGTACCTGGGAGCCCCACAGGGCCCTGCTCAGCATCAAGATGAACTCAGTTTTTGGGTATCAAATGTACCCAGTTTTCTAAGCAAGGTTTGCCTCCTTCACTGGGCATCCCCCACTCACACCCACATCTTAGGATGCAATTTTTTGTCTATCTGTTCGTTCCTTGGGGGAAGGGACAGTGTCACGGACTCCCTTCCCCCTTGCTGGTTCCCCAGCACCTAGTGACCACAGCTCTCTCCTTGACCAGACTCTGGGCAGGCTCCTCTAAGTCCTTTTTCTTTTCTTTGTTTTAATTTTTATTAGAGTATAGTTGATTTACAATGTTGTGTAGTTTCTGCTGTACAGCAAAGTGTATCATTTATACATATAACCACTCTTTTTTAGATTCTTTTACCATGTAAGTCAATACAGAGTATTGAGAAGAGTTCTCTGTGCTATACAGTAGGTCCTTATGAGTTATCTGTTTTATACACAGTATATGTCAATCCCAGTCTCCCAGTTTATCCCTCCCTCCACCCCACCCCCCACTCCCGCTTTCCCCCCTGGTAACCATAAGTTTGTTTTCTACATCTGTGCTACGTCCTTTTTTTTAATATTTATTTGGCTGTCCTGGGTCTTAGTTGTGGCATGCGGGATCTTTCGTTGCACCATGTGGGATCTAGTTCCCTGACCAGGGAACGAACTTGGGCCCCCTGCATTGGGAGCATGGAGTCTTACCCACTGGACCGCCAAGGAAGTCCCTGTGCTAAGTCCTTTTTCAACTTCAACTAGACCTCAACCTAGACTGTGTCCATCCATGTTAGGCCTGCACTGCCCAGTTTTAGCAAGAATCTTGTTAAGCTCAGTTTACAGAGAACCCCACCCTTAATATCTGATCAAATTTCTCAACCCGAATCATCCTCTGGGTGATATCTGATCACTGTTGCCTGCCCTCGGCTACAAACCTGTTCAGTTTGTTTAACCAGAATCCCCCCTACTCCTGATGTTTCCTCTTAGTAATTTCCTTCCACTAACCCCCTCCCTACTCCTTGGCTGTAAATCCCCACGTTTTCTTGTTGATTCAGAATCAAGGTCAAATCTATGCCGGGCTCTCTTTTTCCCAGTTGCAATAGTTCCTGAATAAAATCTGTTTTTACAGCTTTAGCTACAGTCTGGCCCTGGTTTCCTTTGATAATAGCACAGTACCTGGGGTACTGTCTTCACTCAAAAACTGCATTAATTGAATGATGGATAAGACAAATATGAATGAACAAACAAATGCATGAGTGAACCTTCAGCCCACTCTGCTCTCAGAGGGCAGGGGTAAGCAGCACAGATGAAATGACAGCCCTCAAGCGTCTCTCTCCTTACTCTGCTCTAGTACAGAATCGTTACCTCCTGCATGAATCTGACGGCCTTGTCGGGGAGGAAAAAAAATCTCTTCCTCTACTCATCTTACGTTCTCAGGCTGGGGCCCTGTACACTGGACTCATGAAAGACAAATTAACAAGAGAAAAACATAAAAATTTATTTAGTATAAGTTTTATGTGACACAGGAGAATTCATAAGGAATGAAGACCAGAAGAAGCAGTTAAGCCCAAGTATTTTTACACTAGGTTTGATGAAGACTGGGAAGTCGTGGTAAAATGTGATAGGACAAAAGGACATGAGATAAAGTTAGTAAACTGGGGGGAATTTAGCAAGGCCTGATCATTTGGATTCCTCCTGGCATCACTCCATCTGTGAAGATAAGAAGGGCACCTCTCTCATGAGGATCTCATGACCCACTTTGGGGAAGAGGGAAGATGAGAGAATCCTTTTTGCACCTGCTATATCCCAAATTCCTTCAACCCAAAATATTCAGTATGTCAAGGTGCCATATTGTGAGGTAGCATGTGTTTTACCCCATCAGCCAAACCCCTAATAACAAGGAGATGGGAACCACAATATGAAGAAGTAATTGATCTAAGAGGCTCCTCTGAGTAATGAGAAGAAAAACAAAAAATGAAGAGTAGAAAGTGCAACAGAGTAGACACCTCCCCAAAACTAATAAAGACCATTAGAAAGGTCTGAGGCCTGACACCTGGGGGAGGGTTGATATGAGCCATTGCACCTGTGTGGTTACAGATGCATGAATGAAATTTGATGACTCCAGCAGAGGACCAAGTATGCACCTTGGGCACCAGCAAAGCAGTAGCACTAAAGAGGAGAGAGAATCTCAAAGTTGGGGCTTCATTGTGAAAATTAAATTATTCTTATTTTATTGTCTTCATATATGTGCAATGTCATCGTCTCTGCAGGGTCAGGACCTCTACCACTCTACCCCTACACACACTCACAGAAACAATTTTTGCACCTCTGGGAACCTAAATAAAGAGCATGCCGAGGAACGCATGAGATGTCGCCATAGAGTAAAGAAAGACTGTTGTGAGCAACTTTGAAAACTGTCTCACTACTTCCAGTGACGCTTTGTATATCTGTGAGCACACGTGTTATTAGAGGCTGGAGCTGAGTCCTCATGTGATTAGCTCTGTGTGATTGCGTGTTTGTGTAAACGTCTGTAGAAGCATTTGTACACAAGACGTGGGTAAGTAAAGGATCCCAAATGGTGTCCTAATCAGAAATGTTGTCTCAGAAGTGAGACAGATTGAAACAATCTATAAAGGGAATAAGAAATAGAAAGGAAGTTAAGTCAGAAGAGGAAAAAGGCCAAAGTGTTACTGAAGAGGCACAAATGTCATAAATTTAAAATAGATGTTTAGCACAGTTATAACTTTGCCACTCTGCTGTGACATTTAAAAATTACCAACTCCATAATATGGTTTAAAGCAGTGTTTACCAACCTTAAATGGGTTTAGACGTTCATCACTCACATGTGAAAGAAGTTTAGGTCAAGCATAAGAAAAAACTAAAGAACATAGAGTTTCTAGTTAATAGATGTAATTTGTGATATTTTCATTAACCTAAGCTATTATAAAATAGTGCATTACATTACAGAAAAAAGCAAAATTTCAGAGAAATGATTACCAATTTATCATTCCTGGTTAATAGGAAGAAATCCACTTTCTGAAGAGAAGTAAAGAAAACCTTTCATTTTGATTGCCTTGGCCAATGTAAAAATGAAGAAATGAATGTGACATTTTAAATCTCATAGACAGGTTTAGTGTAAACTGTTACAAAGTGGAAGAGGTATACAGATCTTAGCTGATTTTCCCCTGGAACCTGTTTTCTTGAAGGTTTAGGTATTTCACAAATCTGCATTTGTGTAATGGTTTACCCTTTTTCAAAGGGCTTTTACATTTCTGATTCTTGCTGATCCCCATAACAACTTTGCACAGTGTTTGAGTATTAAGTGTGAGCTACAGAGAGGTTGTGTGGTTTATTTGAGGTGTCACAGTCTGTGACAGCCCCACTACAAGTGATACTTATTCTACAGTCATTAATGCCTCCCTAAAATTATACAAAGGGAATCCACACATCCATTCCAAGAACTGTAGAGCCATCCATTGTCTTGTGTTCTGTGAGATTTCCTGCTGGGAAGGGAACACAAAGGCTGCCATCTTGGTGGTATGGGTTCATTCTGACCAGTTGGTACCCAGGCCATGATAAACATTTTAATATCATCTGTGATTACTTGTGTAAAGGAAAAGACCCTGGATGGGGGTCAGGAAAGTTGAGTTCTCGTCCTGGTTTTTATTATTGAAAATACTGCAGCCACCGTGGCTAACACTTACTGAATGCTTACTTCAAATAATGCCAAGTGTGCCACATGGAGAATCAATTCTCACAGCCACCCTCTGTAGTAGATAAGCTCAGCTTGTACTTCACTGATAAGAAAACCTAGATCTAGAGAAATGAAACAAGTTGCCCAAGGATATGAAGCTTCCTGAGAAGCCAGGACTTGAACTTGGCAGTCAAATGCCAGAACTTGTGTTTCTGACCATTATGAGAACCTGCCATTCACTGGTTGACCAATTTAGGCAATCTCTCAGTTTCTCTGAGTTCAGTTTCCTAGATTACTTAGTAAAAAGGTTTCACTAAGTCCCTTCAAATTCCATATACATTATGGAAATTAGAGAAGAAATACTGCTGAAGTGTGATTTCTCCTTTGTTAATCAGTGTGTAAAAGTTGCTCTGAACCCAACAGATAAAACTGAAGGGCTTCACACCCCCACCTGTTTCCTCCATTGTAAACTTCGTGTATCATATTTTTTTATTTTGTACTTTAGGTATGTTCCCAGTATGTTACAGACAGAATTTTATTTTATTTCATTTTATTTTTATTACTTTTTAAAATCTGCATGCTATTTTATTTCCATTAGAAAAATATTATCTATATAAAATCTGGTCCAGTTTCTTCTCCTTTACCTCTACCATTCAAACTTAAATGCTTTAATTTTACTCAAGTAAAAGCAGAATCATGTATCTGACATGAGAACTAAATAGTTCACATCATTAAATTAATAGAGTTTAATTGAATTAGGTGGGCTCTTTCTTATTTCTCAGGAATAGTAACTTATCTTTCCTATATGCTATTTCCCTTTACTTTTATTTTTCTGAGTAACTATGTAATGTGTGTCTCTTTTCCCACATCCAGTAATATGAGTGTTATAGAAGTGTCATTTATAACATCACTAACTAGATTCATCATTAATCTTCAACTCATGTTCAATTCCCCTTATTATATGGTATTTCCATAATAACATCAGATATTTCAGTCAACCTTACACTTTCCAACAAATACTGTAAAGATTAAGAAGTTAATTTAAAAACATTATTAAAATTCCAGACTGAATAACACTGGGCCCACTTAGAGCAATGCTGTCACGAGAGGTCCTTGGACAGCTACTGCTTCAATCTCAACACGGCCTCCTTTGGTAAAAGCAGCTACCTGGTAAGCAGCTCTTGCAGGAAAACTACTCTGGAATATTGCCTGTAGATGTCATTGACAGTATTGAAGTCGTTTATGTCAGCCAGCAAAACAGTCGTTTTTACCGCATTCGTGAGGTCACCGCCTGCTGCTTTCAGAATTTCATCCATGTTTGTAAGAGCTTGTTTAGCCTCTTCTACCACCCCTCCTGGCACAAGCTGTCCACTTGCAGGATCCATGCCTAGCTGTCCTGAAATGTAAATGGTCCTGTCGACTAACACAGCCTGACTGTAGGGACCAGTGGCCGCTGGGGCTTTCGCGGTGCTGATCACCTTTCTGATCAAAGACAACATGGCTAATCCTTTTCCCTTGCCGCCCCCACCCATACGTACTCGCGTCTCACGGGTCTCTACAGACAGAATTTTAAAATGAAAATGCTATGTTAATTTTACTGGATGATTAATCTTTTTAAAAATTCTATTGTGAATCTTTTTGTGTTTGTTGTTCTTAAATTTTATTATTTTTAAACCACTTTATTGAGGCATGATTCACATATAAAAAGCTATACATACTTAACGTGCACAACTTGATGAGTTTGGAGATAAGTATACACTCATGAAACCATCATCATAATCAATGTCATAAACCTATCCATCACCTCTGGAAGTTTTCTCCTGCCCTCTTATTTATCATTATTTTTAGTACTGTTATTAGTGATATGAACACTTAACATAAGATCTATCCTCCTAGCAAGTCTTTAAGCATACAATACAGTATTGTTAACTATATTGTGAATCATTTGTAAAATAAAGAATCATCCCTTTAAAATTGCTTTTGTAAAACTCAGATTTTCATTGTGAAGTGCTTAATTAGAAGTGCTCCTATAATTCAACAGGTCTTTACACAGCTTTGTACTTTTGTTCCACTATCCTAAACACAGCTCCAAAGAGGTAGTTCAATCTGATTAACATCAGTAATTCCTTCTTTCTTCCTAAACAGATTCTTCATTGTCCTCATTCTATGGAGGGGAGGCTTCTGGTCTCCCTGATGGTTTTCATTAACACATCAGCCATTATTTTACTTCAGTGACATATTTTGTGGTGATAGCCCATCCATAGATTAAGGAAACATTGAAATCTAACACAGTCTGGTAAATAATCAGGACAAGATTAATGGTTATATTTAATGAAAGCCACCTGTTTGTTACAGCAGCTCACTTGCTTTCTTCATTTCATTTCAGATTCCAATAAATTGTAAATGCCTTGAAGCACACTAGACCCAGGCGGAGTAAACATAGGTCTCTGGGAGTCATCGCCACCTCTTTGGAAACACACCCAATATCCACATGGTCTACAGTTGGAAGAGGGAAAGCATAGTCAACTGACAGGCTGTTTGTTGACTTGACCAACAGGCCTGTCCTTTTGTGTCCCCCTGGCTTTCATGAACAGACATGTGTTTTCTTGGTGTGCAGCCATCATCACAGAATGATAGAGCTCAGACAGCTAAATTCCTGGTCTTACAGGTCATATTTTACCCTCCTCCCCAAAGTATGGTAAGTCAACCACCATAAAAATTACCTAATTAAAAAAAAAAACAATTACCTAATTGTCTAAAGTGAAATAGACAGTTCCAGCTTTGGTGACTTTTTAACTGAATGACTGGAGTAAAATACAAGTTGAAGGGAGCAAAAAAACTTGCAGTCTATCTTTTGAGGACACTCACCAGTGAGTGTGTACGCTCAAAAAGTCTAGAAGGACACAGTAAAAAAACATGAACAATGACTATCTCTGGAAGTAAGATTAAGTGATTTCCTTTTTTAAATTGTTTACTATTTTTTCAAAATGTTCTTTACAACTTTTTATTACCATCTCAATAATAAAAGAAAAATAACTTTTTGTTTTACCATTAACTGAAATTATGTCATTCCCTAATATTTTGGTGGCAAATTTACAGTTAGGACAGTGAATAAGAGATTAAAACTCATATCATTTTTATTCCCACTTTGAAACCAGGGCATACAAGATTTCTCTGAGGAATCCATTTTCTGTACAGTTATGCTAGTGATAAAATCTCATTCAGCTAAACTCTCCATCGTGGAGAGGCAAGAACACAAGAAATTCTAGTTTTAAAATAGACCCTTCTGGGACTTCCCTGGTGGTGCAGAGGTTAAGAATCCGCCTGCCAATGCCGGGGACACGGGTTTGAGCCCTGGTCCGGGAAGATCCCACATGCCGCGGAGCAACTAAGCCCCTGTGTGCCACAACTACTGAGCCTGCGCTCTAGAGCCCATGAGCCACAACTACTGAAGCCCGTGCGCCTGGAGCCCGTGTTCCGCAACAAGAGAAGCCACCGCAATGAGAAGCCCGCGCACGGCAACAAAAGAGTAGACCCCGCTCGCCGCAACTAGAGAAAGCCCGCACACATCAACGAAGACCCAACGCAGCCATAAATAAATAAATAAATTTATTTATTTTAAAAAAATAGACCCTTCTTACACAGAAAACTATTTATCTGGAAGTCATCACTTATCAAGGAACCTTAGCTAATCAGAGTATAGCCAAGTACCCTGACAATCCAAAAAGGTCTCTGAACAGTCCAAAAAAAGAGACGATAAAACATCTTGCTCAGGGCTTCCCTGGTGGCGCAGTGGTTGAGAGCCCGCCTGCCGATGCAGGAGACGTGGGTTCGTGCCCCGGCTGGGGAAGATCCCACATGCCGCGGAGCAGCTGGGCCCGTGAGCCATGGGCGCTGGGCCTGCGCGTCCGGAGCCTGTGCTGCGCAACGGGAGAGGCCACAACAGTGAGAGGCCCGCGTACCGCAAAAAAAAAAAAGAACCACCCTGGCCAAGACAAGCGGTCTTAACCCAGGCTAGAACCCCTGCGCAAGTCCAGGCAACCAATTTGGTAACAGTCGGAGGGGGCAGACTCACAATATATTCAAGTCCCATACTCCCAGGTGGGCGACCTACACACTGGAGAATAATAACGTTGCAGAGGTTCTCCCAAAGGAGTGAGAGTTCTCAATCACATGCTGGGCTTCCAAGCCTGGGGGGTCCTGCACCAGGAGCAATGAGACCCCAGAGCATCTGGCCTTGAAGGCCAGAGGGGCTTACTTTTGGGCCGACTCAGAGGGCTGTGGGAAATAGAGGCTCCACTCTTAAAGGGCGCATATAAAATCTCACACGTTCTGGGACCCAGGAGAGAAGCAGTAATTTGACAGGAGCCTGGGTCAGACCTACCTGCTGGTCTTGGAGTCTCCCGGCGAGGCAGAAGCCAATAGCAGCTGACGCTGGGGACACAGACACTGGCGGCGGCCTTCTCGGACCCCAGTGCTGGCAAGCCTGCCGTTGCGGAATCCTCCCCTCTAGCTTATTAGCTCAGGCCCAACAGCCTGCTGGTGCCAGTGCCTGGACGCCTCAGGCCAAGCAGCACCTCAGGATAGGACACGGGCCTACTCCTCAGCCGTCAGGCTGCTTTAAAACGCCCAGAGCACAGAAGAGCCCTGCCCACCAGAGGGCCCAGGACCAGCTCCGCCCGCCAGCGTTCAGGACCAGTCCCAGAATCCCCTGCGCTCGGCCCCTCCCTACGGAGCCTGCTCTAGCCTCCCACCGACCTCCCCTGCCCGAGAGGAGACGCCAGAGGTGGTAAATCCACAGCCTGCGGACCCAGCCTGCCCACCTGCAAGGTCAGACCGTGACTCACCACCAGCAGGCCACACAAGCTTCGGGACAGCCTGGACTTCGTACGCGACTGGGTCAGGAACCGGCTGCTCCCCGCAGCCACCCCGAAATCCGACACCAGCTCCGGGAGCCCTGGGCCCTGCAGCCAGACTCCACGACCCGGCTCTGCCCTCCAGTAAGCCGGCACTAACCCCAGGACCTGGCTCCACCCAAAAGCCCAGACCCACCGGTGAGGCCGCACTAGCCCTGAGGCCTCCTGGGGTCCGCCGTCAGCCGCTTCATGCCCTGGGCCTGCCGAGCAGCGGCCGGCAGCCTCCTCTCAAGGCAGGGCCCGGGGCCAACCAAGCCTACCAGACCACCCTCATGGTCAGCCCGCCGCAAAGAAGGACCCGTGCAGCCCTCTTAGGGGGACCCCTAGAGCATACGAGTCAGGTGACAAGAGGGGAGTGCGCTGTGGGGAAACATGGGACGTCTGCTACCAAAGGCCACTTCTCCAAGGTCGGGAAATGTACCTAACCTACCACATACATAAAAATACAGAGTTGGGAGTTCCCTGGCGGTCCAGTGGTTGGGACACCATGCTTTCACTGCTGAGGGCCCTGGTTGGATCCCTGGTCGGGGAACTAAGATCCTGCAAGCTGCGCAGTGCGGCCGAAAAAAAAAAAAAAAAAGAGAAAGTTAAAAAAAACAATACAAACAGCAATTTAGGCAAAATGAGGCAACAGAGGAACACCTTGCAGATGAAGGAACAAGATAAAACCCAGCAAGAAGAACTAAGTGAAGTGGAGATAGGCAATCCACCTGAGAAAGAGTTCAGGTAGTGATCATAAAGGTGATCAAAGAACTCCAGAGAAGAATGGATGCAAAGAGTGAGAGGCTAAAAGTTTTTAACAAAGAGTTAGAAAATATAAAGGACAACCAAACAGAGATGAGGAATACAATAACTGCAATGAAATATGCACCAGATGGGGCTTCCCTGGTGGCGCAGTGGTTGAGAGTCCACCTGCCTATGTATGCAGGGGACAGGGCTTCGTGACCTGGTCCGGGAAGATCCCACATGCCGCGGAGCGGCTGGGCCCGTGAGCCATGGCCACTGAACCTGCGCGTCCGGAGCCTGTGCTCTACAACGGGAGAGGCCACAACAGTGACAGGCCCGCGTACCGAAAAAAAGAAAAAAAAAAGCACCAGAGCCTGGGAACCCAGAAACACCCTGATAGGAGCCCCGGAAACAAAGTTTCAGAATGCCTTTGTTACGTTCATATTTAACTGTATTAAAATTATTATATCCTACACAAATGCGTTCAAAGGACATGGTTCCCAGAATTGTGCCGCCTGGATATGTCCACTCACAGTCCACAAAATATGAGGTGTCAAGACAGGGCTTCCTCACCTACCAGCTGTGTGACCTTGGGTAAGTTACTTAACCCCTTGAGCCTCAGATTCTTTTTTATTGAATGAGGATGGTAATGTTATAGTGGGCCTCTGTTATTTTGGTCTGAGCAGCATCCATACCTTTGGGGATTCACGTCTTCCCCAAGTCATGTGTCAGCTCATAGTAATCACTCAGTAAATGATCATTTTTATTGATTATCATTACACTAGTAGCAGTACAGAATGTACCTATGTCTCTGCAAAAGAAAGAAAATCTGTATCATGCTAAATATAGTCACTGAGACATATTCTCATCAATGCTCTCTCTATTCTGCACCATGTGGATCCTGACCTGGAGGGTCTGTGAGGGGGAAACGCCCCTTACATTGTCACGTGGTATGTCCAGAGGCCCTGCAGCAAACCAATTCCATTTTTTCTTTCTGAGCATGGAGGTGTTCTTTTTGTCCTTTGTTTTCATCAAGCATTTCAGTAACCATCTTGGAGTTCTCTCTAACTAGTAGCCCCTGTTGTGAGAGCGATTGTATCACGCTTAATGGTATGATGTCTGACCTGGGAGACTATGGGGATAATGTGGGTGGTGGTCACAGTTTAGCCAAAGTCTATATAAATTTCAATTACTACCTTTAGCTATCCCCTGCACGTACCCCTGTCCTGAGCCAGACGCCACTGCTTTCCTTTGCCATAAACTGCATGGACACAACCTATAATCTTCCTCCATCTTCTTCATTCCTTGTTTTTATTTTCATTCTTCTTTCTACAACTGCAATATTCACAATTCAAATGCCGCCTAGTGAAGCCTATGACAAGCACCGTGGGTGAGGACATCGTTTATATCAACAAGATTGGTTCTTACTCTTCCTGCTCATGCAAAAGTCAGAGTTGAAAACACAGGCACGAAGTACATACCTGAGTCATTTTTAAGCCCTCTACACCTAGGATTCAGCATTTTTAAAAATCACTAATGTTTCTTTCCCTTTTTTTTTTTTTTTCAAAAGAGCATTTTCTGCTTTTTTATGTGAAAAGAGCTTCGTTAACTGTAGGCCCACATAAGTGCAATGGACAGAACACTTCAGGATGAACAGAAAAGCTCATTTATAGGATGCTTCTACTTTCCCAAATAGATTTCATTTTCCAATTGTCTCATCCACTGCTGTCTTACTCTAAAGCAGCTAATTTCTGTAATGGTTCTGTTGCCATGGACTAAAAAAAAAGTGTTAAAATGTAGCAGAAGCCCTATGTTTAGGGGAGCCAGCTGGTGTCAAATGTTGTAGTTGCAGCCAACCTCTCCTCTTCTCCCAGGAGTCCCCTTTGGGCAGCAAAGGGACACTGAGTTTACCTGGCAGTCACTACTGTGTGGGAAAGGACATATTTTCCACCTGAGAGAAATCAAATCACAACTGCTAGAGGTGACTCTGAACACAGTTATTCTACAAATTTCCAGAAACTACGTGCACAGCAGTTGGGCTTCTGGTGCATTTTTACTTTTTCAATGTACCATAAATTATATCTATAAAACATTGAACAGAAATCTCCTTGGTCAAAATAGCCATGGTTTTGTGCATTCCAAAAATAATTTCTTTTGGTCAGGATTTTAAAGGTAAATGATATGGTCTCCAGGCAGGACGAGAATCCTCGCTTGCCGTTTCCCGGGCATGGGGCCTTGGGCAAGTCACTTAAGATTTCTGTACCTTAGTTTCCACATATGTAAAAAGGTGTCATTAACAGTGTCTAACTCACATGCTTGTTGGGATTGTATAAGTGAGATAAATATAGTGCCTGATACAGAGCAGCAAGTATAAATTTTTTAAAAATCACCTTTTAAAAAACTTTTTAAGGAGAAGTAAGATCTTGCAGTTATTCTATATTATTGACAATAGCAGCAAGATAGCTAAGCCTATTTATTATGAGTCTTAGCTACTATTTTTACTGTTAGTATTATTAGTCTCATTTTATTTCTACACATTTTCCATGTGTTCCAGAGCTCCCTTTCCCAAATAGTCAGCATCCATGACCTCATTTGCTGTTTTGCCTAAAAATTTTCATTCCTTTTTTTTTTAATTAAGGGTACTTTAATTAATTTATTTATTTATTTTTGGCTGTGTTGGGTCTTCGTTTCTGTGCAAGTGCTTTCTCTAGTTTTGGCAAGCGGGGGTCACTCTTCATCGCGGTGCACAGGCCTCTCACTGTCGTGGTCTCTCTTGTTGCGGAGCACAGGCTCCAGACGCGTAGGCTCAGTAGTTGTGGCTCACAGGCCTAGTTGCTCCGCGGCACGTGAGATCTTCCCAGACCAGGGCTCGAACCCGTGTCCCCTGTATTAGCAGGCAGATTCTCAACCACTGCGCCACCAGGGAAGCCCCATTCCCTCTTTTTTTACCCTTTTGTGTTTTTTTTTATAAATTTATTTTGTTTATTTATTTATTTTTGGCTGCGTTGGGTCTTCATTGTTGCGCGTGGGCTTTCTCTAGTTGCAGCGAGCGGGGGCTACTCTTGGTTGCGGTGCGCGGGCTTCTCATTGCGGTGGCTTCTCTTGTTGCGGAGCACGGGCTCTAGGCGCGCGGGCTTCAGTAGTTGTGGCTCGCGGGCTCTAGAGCACAGGCTCAGTAGTTGTTGTGCACGGGCCTACTTGCTCCGCGGCATGTGGGATCTTACCAGACCAGGGCTCAAACCCGTGTTCGCTGCATTGGCAGGCGGATTCTTAATCACTGCGCCACCAGGGAAGTCCGCTTGCAGTAATATCTTAATATTTTCAAATAATTCTCATATAGCATGTCTTCATGCACCTGTATAAATTAGGGCATTTATGTATATGCATAACCACAATATTATCAGCTATACAAACAAAATTAATGTCATCTAATACCCAGACCAAAATCAAATATCCTGATTTGGCTCAAAAATGGCATTTTATAGTTGGTTTGCTCAAACCAGGGTCCAAACAAGGTCTACACCTTCTATGTAATTGTTGTATTTCTTAAGACATAACAATGTACTTGAGGCATGATACTATCTCTTAAGTCTTTGTTTTTTTGTTTGCTTTTTTTTTTGCGGTATGCGGGTGGGTGGAGCACAGGCTTATGGGCCCAGCCTCTACCCCAGCATGTGAGATCTTTCCCGGACCGGGGCATGAACCCGCGAACCCTGCATCAGCAGGCGGACTCTCAACCACTGTGCCACCAGGGAAGCCCTCTCTCTTAAGTCTTTTTAATCAATAATATAAGACCTTAATTCTCCTTAAAGACCTATTATGAAGTTTAAAAGCAGGTGATTCTTTTTCTCTTTTTATTACTAAGCATTGAAATGAATTCTTATTTGGATTATGCTCCTCAAGCACAAAAAGAAAAAGAAAAAGAAAAGGGAGGTGGGGCCGGGTTGGAGATGAAAGCCAGAGGAAGGGCATCTTCTCACTTCTGTTTTCTCTTCATTGTTTTTGTAGCCTTTCATCCTTTTGTTATTTCTTACCCGGATACTTTGTTTTTTTCCCGTTTTCAATTATGTTAGGAATGATCAAGCTCATTACCAAGGATAAAATGTAAAACCCTATCACCCACCTAACTAAAAAACAAGGGATTGTTTTACTGGACAGCCTTTACTTTACTTCCTGAGAAGTTAGTCAGCAACACCATTATGTATCTTCTATGTCCTTGCTGTCACCTTGCATCATCGTGGAAGCCAAGAAAGATACAGAAAACGAAGTCCTGACATCTGGGCAAAGATGGAAGAATTGAACCTTTGCATTTATGTCTATTCTCTCCTAAAACCATGCTAAAATGACAGTATAGGGATTTTTAATCCAATAAAAGTAGTGTTTTATTGGTAAAAAAAAAAAGGGCAAAATATAAACATGAGTGCTTTAAATCTACTTTAAAATCTACTTTAAATGAAATTTAAGTCTACTTTAAAATGAAATTTAAGCCAGACGTATCCAGAACCCCAGCAATCACCAGATCCGGAAGCCAGTCCCAGCCCTGCCCCTCTCTGGCTGTGAGATACTAAGCTAGTCTTTTCCCCTGTCAGGGCCACGACTTCAGCTTGTGGCGGGGGGTGGGGGGCAAGTCCCATATATGATCTCCCACATCCCTTCCAGTTTTGAGAGTGTTTGCTTCTGGTCCCAGTCTTAAAAATCTTAGGCAAAATCAAATGAAATCCTATCTCAGAACCTACTGAACCAATAGATGTAACCCAGTTCACCCAGAGAGTTTAAATCAATACACCAACCCCCCAAAAAAGAAAGGAGAGAAAACAAAGCATGAAAACTGTGAAAGCCGGAAAGCAGATTATTAAGTGACAAATGATTTAGCACCCTGAAAAAACTTAATCCTAAACTGACAGTGAAGAAAGTCAAGAAACAACTGGATTTATGGCCGAGAAGCCCCAAAAGGCTTGGGAATTGGTGGCATCAGACACTGCTAGAAATGGAGCTGAAATGGAGGCAGGGGTGAGGCAGGGAAGGAGAATAAACGAGAGACTTGAAAGTCTGTCTGAGAAGCAATTAGAGCTTCCTTTCCCTTGCCAGCTATAAACAATCAAGCTACTGCCTCATGCCCACAAACGGGGAAAAGGCAAGGGGCTTGGAACTGGGGAACACCAAGGAATAATTGAAAGCAAAGGAAAATGGAGGGTTTCATTAGCATATGCATACTGGATGCTGAGACGCCACCTTTCTTTCTCCTGGGCTTGCAGAACATTGACAATCAGCACCTCCTTCAAGCAGTATTTGACAGTCTTCTCTATAGAATGTGACCAGTCCAAGAGCAAACATCTACGTGGAGGTTTACCACTGAACAGCCAGCCTAATGTGAAGTGCAGTCCATGTGTAGGTACCACACACAGATTTTTACCCATCCATGCTTAAGTGGGAGCTGACACTCAAGTATCAACAGGTATCCAAGGAAACCCTCTAATATGAAAGACACTGTACAGTTAGAGGGAACGGTCCAGAGGACCACCCTCACTTCTGACGTCAACTGTAAATTTGGAGGTCCCCAAGACCACCCTTAGGCTTTTCTTTAATTCGCTAGAAGGACTCACAGAACATGCTGAAAGCTGTTTTACGCACAGTTATGGTCTACTGCAACGAAAGGATACAGATTAAAATCAGCCAAGAGAGGAAGTGCATAGGGCAGGGTCCAAACACAGAGTTTTCTAGTTGTCCTCTCCCCATGGCATCCAGGAATGATGTGTGGCAATGAGCAGACTATTGCCAACCGGGGAAGCTCACCCTGTCAGTCCAGAGTTTTGACATGACCCAAAGCACCCACTCTAAATCATGCTGTTGGCGTGGCTCAAAGCCCCCAGGCAAACAAAAACAATCCTATCAGCCTGACATTCCAAGAGTTAAGAGATTACCTCCCAGAAGCCTAAGGCAAAGGCCAGAACATTTTTAGAGCAAAATTAAATTCTTTACTATACAGGCCACTCCTTGGTTTTTTTGCCAAGGCTTTTTTTACAGCAAAACAATGAGTACCTAGCATTCCCATGATAACATGTCCCTGTACAGACCCTTTGCATTCTATTATGAAATTCTTCTGGGCACGGCCCTCCCCCATTAGAATGTTTTTTTGTTTTGTTTGGGTTTTGTTTTTTTTTTAATTTTTTTGTCACACAGCATGCAGGATCCAGTTCCCCAACCAGGGATTGAACCTGTGCACCCTGCAGTGGAAGGGCGGAGTCTTAACCACTGGACAGCCAGGGTTAAACCCAGAATGTTTCTTCAACATCACCCAAGACATTTGGGGTATTTCAGGTTTCAAGATTATTTTATATCCTGCGGTCATAGAGGCAGTTTCAATTAAAGTCTGAGAGTAAGCTAGTAATCTCTCAAATGGGAATTTTATGGTCCAAAATCCCAGTGGTCACTGCTGGGTGGTGATCACTGGCTTTTACCATAAGCCTCAGTCTGTGCTTCACACAGGGCTATTGTATAGAGAATTTGTCTGAGCCAGCACTCAAGCTTCTAACAGGGCATTAATTAAAGTAATAAACTTTTTGTCCACCAGATGTTCTATATTCTTTCAAATTAACAACCTGTGTGGGCTTGGGCAATCTTGTTGGTTTCCACTGAGCATGTCAAATCAATATTGGCTGAAGGGCAGATTTACATGACTTTTGTTTTACAATACTAAATAGGAGACATGTTCCTCAGCCAGACACAATATTTATCCCCATAGTACATTCAGGTAAAGGAGACACAAACATTCCAATTTTCTGGAAACTGTTCAGTCATTCCAGCTTTCATCCAAATTTTTACCTTGATCCTATCAACCACTGCATTCCTTCATCCTCCCAATCTCAGTGTAGCCCTGTTAGGACTTTACCAACAGATTTTGGAATCACAGTGCTTTGGGCTCCCATGTCCAGGAATCCTAGGAAAGTCTCTTCTCCACCCTCTGACCATTCTACCCACTCACGTGCACATGACTTTGAGTCTTCAGACAGGGGTCAGGCCAAGAGACCCAGGCCCCCCTGTCAATCCTTATCTTGATTATCAACGTGGGGGTTTGGAGATCAGATTTCTGTTTGTCATCTTTGTCTTCTGGCTTTTTAAATTTCTCAAAACTAGGATATATAGAGCAGACTTGTTTAGAACCCTTCAGAGTTGGGGGACCTTCAGGGATTCTCATCAACCCACCCAAGTTCCAAGAGTGCTGCAGTAAGACCTTTGTTTTGACCATATCAATTCCACTTTATTCGTCCCATTTCTTTTTGTTGTTGTTGTTAATTTATTTATTTTTGGCTGTGTTGGGTCTTCATTGCTGTGCATGGGCTTTCTCTAGTTGTGGCAAGCGGGGGCTACTCTTTGTTGCGGTACACGGGCTTTTCTCATTGCGGTGACTTCTCGTTGCGGAGCACGGGCTCTAGGCGCATGGGCTTCAGTACTTGTGGCACACAGGCTCAGTAGTTGTGGCTTGCAGGCTCTAGAGTGCAGGCTCAGTAGTTGTGGCACATGTGCTTAGTTGCTCCATGGCATGTGTGATCTTCCTGGACCCAGGCTCGAACCCATGTCCCCTGCAATGGCAGGCGGATTCTTAACCACGGGACCACCAGGGAAGTCCCTACTCATCCCATTTCTTAATCACCATTTAAAGAGTTCTATCCTGCTGGGGTAAGTTCTTTTTTTTTTTTTTTTTTTTTAATATTTATTTGGCTGTGCCAGGTCTTAGTGGTGGCATGCAGGAACTTTGATGCTGCATGCGGGATCTTTACTTGTGGCATGTAAACTCTTAGTTGCAGCATGCATGTGGGCTCTAGTTCCCTGACCAGAGATTGAACCTGGGCCCCCTGCACTGGGAGTGGGGAATCTTAGCCACTGGACCACCGGGGAAGTCCCCTGGGATGACTTCTTTAACTCTCCCTTCTCTCTTTCCCTGTTCTCTTATGTATCACTCTAACCTTCTTCACTATCTGTTATTTCAACATAACTTTTCGCTTTGGTAATGACCCAGAGGCTAGCAGCTGTAGCTCAGAGTCCAAGCTTGGTCCCGTGTCAGGATCTGCCCTAACATTCTCCTTTAACTTCATTTTAGCTGTTTCAGAGAATAATAACCAAGGGATTGTATAGTTAGCTTGTTTCTTGTTATTTTGCATTTCTATATGCATCCAGTGAGCCAGCTCCTTGGAGTTGGATTCATCATTTCTAAATTCCATTGTTAACTTTTACCTCCAGTTAACTGATGGCAGTAGAATTGCAGTTCCATACCATGGATGACCCTGTAGCCATCCAGGAATCAAAGGTTCATCATCCCACACCCTCTCATCCTTCCTCGTCCCAAACCATAGCTTTCAGTTCTGTGAGTCCTTTTAGTGAGTAATCAGACCTAAGGGTGGTCTCGTGAACCCTTGAATTTTTGCAATTGGTATCAGAAGTGAGGGTGGTCTTGTGTACTATTCCCTCTAACTTGACAGACACCAAAGCAACAAACAGAAAATAGCAACTTGGGGGCTTCCCTGGTGGCGCAGTGGTTGAGAGTCCGCCCGCCGATGCAGGGGACACGGGTTCGTGCCCCGGTCCGGGAAGATCCCACATGCCACGGAGCAGCTAGGCCCGTGAGCCATGGCCGCTGAGCCTGTGCGTCCGGAGCCTGTGCTCTGCAACGGGAGAGGCCACAACAGTGAGAGGCCTGCGTACCACAAAAAAAAAAAAGAAAGAAAGAAAATAGCAACTTGGAGGAAAAAGAAACTATGTAGGAAGAAAGTTTTAAAAAACAAAACAAATAAAAATCCTCAGAGAGATAAGATTGAGGAAATTTCTCAGAAAGATGATCAAAATCTGTAGAAGGGTGATAGAAGAGAAAGAGGTGGATTCCCAAGCAATTATACAATTGTTTGCTAAAAGTATGCTAAAGAAATACTTTGTGATACACAAACATTTGCTTGAGCATTTTAAAGGAGAATTTTAAGAGAACAGATGGAACCCACAAGTAGAAAAATGATCAAATGGGGGAGAAAATCCAACAACAGAAGGATTGGCTAAATTGTGAAGTAGTCCATGACCACTGAAAAATATTATGATCATTAAAAATTGACATGAAGACCCTCCTTTTCTTGGCGGGGATCGGGCGTGCGGTCCCGGTCCGCGTAATGTACGGAGGTAGAGGGAAAGGGCTCCGGCCCCCTCGGCGTCATGTCTTTGGTACCGGCGGCTTCTATTCTGCGGGTTCTACCCTCAAGCGCCGGGACACAGGGCAAAAAAAACAAAACAAACAAACAAACAAAAAAATTGACATGAAAATATGTGAAATCGTATTTACTTAAAAATTTAAGTAAAATTTTCAGGTTACAGGATAGTATGTTAAATATGATTATATTGTTATAAAATATATTTTATCTATGGCTATTCACATTGAGTCTTTTTTTTTTTTTTTTCCGGTACACGGGCCTCTCACTGTTGTGGCCTCTCCCTTTGCGGAGCACAGGCTCCGGATACGCAGGCCCAGCGGCCATGGCTCACGGGCCCAGCCGCTCCACGGCATGTGGGATCTTCCTGGACCGGGGCACGAACCCGCATCCCCTGTATCAGCAGGTGGACTCTCAACCACTGCGCCACCAGGGAAGCCCACATTGAGTCATTTTTTAAAGACAAAGGATAAAGAGCAAAGAATTAACATCAGTGTTTATCTTCAGATAGTAAGAACGCAAGTGATTTTTTTGTTTGTTTTTCTATATTTTCCAAATTTCCTATGCTAAGCCCCTTACTTTTATAAATAGGAGTAAAAAAGTGTTCCTTTAAAAGGCATGGTACTTGGAAGAGCTTATTCCTTTCTTCAACTGTCATCTGGAGCAAGTGACCCACATTCGGGTTGCCAGTGCCCCTGCCTCACAGCTCTTCTAACCACCTTTCTCACATGTCCTAACTTCTCATCCTATCAGCTGTCATCTCATCTCCTTCAACAACTGATTTCCTCCTTTAATCCCATATATAAACAAGTTAAAGCCCTTTAAAGGGACCCTGACATAGTTCTCAGTTTCACTCAATGCTTCACAAATAATAGGAATGAGGGAATTCCTTGGTGGTCCAACACTTTCACCGTGGGGGGACCACAGTCCAATCCCTGGTCAGGGAACTAAGATCCCGCAAGCCATGCAGTACAGGCAAAAACCAACAACAACAACAAAACAAATAATGGGAACAAAATAAACACTTATTGAGGGCTTCCCTGGTGGCGCAGTGGTTGAGAATCTGCCTGCCAGTGCAGGGGACGCAGGTTCGAGCCCTGGTCTGGGAGGATCCCTCATGCCACGGAGCGACTGGGCCTGTGAGCCACAACTACTGAGCCCGTGTGTCTGGAGCCTGTGCTCCACAACAAGAGAGGCTGCAATAGTGAGAGGCCCGTGCACTGCAATGAAGAGTGGCCCCCACTTGCCACAACTAGAGAGAGCCCTTGCACGGAAACGAAGACCCAACACAGCCAAAAATTAATTAATTATTAAAAAAGCAGGCTTCCTTGGTGGCGCAGTGGTTGAGAGTCCGCCTGCCGATGCAGGGGACACGGGTTCGTGCCCCGGGGGAAGATCCCACATGCCGCGGAGCGGCTGGGCCCGTGAGCCATGGCTGCTGAGCCTGCGCGTCGGGAGCCTGTGCTTCGCAATGGGAGAGGCCACAGCAGTGAGAGTCCCGCGTACCGCAAAAAATAAATAAATAAAAATTTAAAAAGCAAGTTTTGTTAAATGAATAATGAACCCTGTTTAAAAAAAAAAAAAAAAACACTTAAGAAGTCGTTGTTAGAGAAGAGGGAGATGTGGTAGTGGGAGGACTAGAGAGCTGCAGAAAGTCTTCACAGAGGTTGGAAGACCTGAGCTGGGCCTTGAAGAATGGCTAAAATTTGGGTGGCTCAAAGGGAGAGCAACCAGGCATGCCAGGAAGAGTGAAGAGCATGGGAGAAGAGATGGACTTGGCTACATAAGTTCAGGAGACATACATTAAACTTGCCTGGTTGGAGTGCAAGTTGTGGGTTGGAAAGCAATAGAGTAAGTTTGGAGAGGTCGAGGCTGGATGAAGAAGCGTGAGGGTCAAGCCCAGCCTACATGCTATGGTCCTCAAACTTTGGCAGACTTTTTACACACCTTACTGGACCCGAGTCTCAGAGTTTCTGTCTCAGTAGATCTGGGGTAGGACCTGAGATGTTACAGTTCTAATGTGTTCCTAGGTCATGCTGGTTGCACATTAGAACCACCTAAAAAGCTTTTCAAAAAGCCAAAGCCAGGGCCCTACCCTTTAGAGATCCTAATGTAATCGGCTTGAAGTACCTGAGCCCTGTTGTTTTTTTTAAATAACCCAGGTGATTAAAATATGCAACCAGGGTTTTTAATCTTTCTAATTACTGGCATAAGCAATAAGGAGCTCTTCGTGGTTTCTGAAGGAGAGGATGTTAACATTTATTAGTTACACAAATAATAAATAATGTCAAAAAATGAGAAAGAAAAAAATCTGAATTATGTAAAATCCCAGTACAAAGAGCAACACTTGTTAATGATTTAAATAAAATTACCAGATCTTTCCCATGCAAAATATACGTAAAGATATATATTTACAAAGATGGTATCATATTTACTAATTGCTTTCTTTATTTAACAATACACTGTGAACAACTTCCACAACAGTAAATATAAGTATAAATCATAATTTATGATGGCTGCATGGTACTCTATGAGAAGGATGTCCTGTGGTTTGTTTAACCCATCAGTAGAGCATGTTTTAAGATTGTGGAAGGTGGGCCATACCATACCAGGTCAGAGACAAAGCCCAGGACTCGGGTTCTACTCTTGGCTTTCCCATTTGCTGAGTGAACTTAGATAAATCAAAATCTATGTATGGGGGGCTTCCCTGGTGGCGCAGTGGTGGTTGGGAGTCTGCCTGCCGATGCCCCGGTCCGGGAGGATCCCGCGTGCCGCGGAGCGGCTGGGCCCATGGGCCGTGGCCGCTGGGCCTGCGCGTCCGGACGGGAGAGGCCGCGGCAGTGGGGGGCCCGCGTACCGAAAAACAAAAAAGAAAAAAAATCTGTGTATGACGTTGAAAAGTCCTCAACTAGGGTATTATTGGTAAGAAACCCAGTTTGAATAAAGAAACCCTAGGACTTGTTGATGGTTAAATGTGACAGAGAAAAAATATTTTAAATATGTAAATTGATAGTAGACAAGGAAACAACTTTTTTTTTTAAAGAAAAGCCCAAGACAGAAATTAGCATACTTTCAAAAGCAGAGAGGCTCAAGATAGCCTTCTATAAATCATAACCATTCTTTCTTGAAGCACTAGTTGATGTCTTGCCTAATCTATGAAGCCTGCTGTGATTTTTACTCTGTGATTTCCTTTTACACTTACAGTCTAACACATGGCTTAGCCCTTAATCATAGAGTCTTTTATCCTTCCTCAGTTATGTGTCTTGGCACCTCAACTAAGCTATAAACTCCTTGAGTGTAGAGATGGCCCCTCCACTACCACACCTAATACTTTCTTTTTGGGCTATGGTGCCTAATGTAGTGCAGGATTCACAATAAGTATCTATTAGGAACATTTGTTGATCTTCAGTTTTGCAATTCAGTAATCTGATCAGCAGACCACTCTAGTTACCAATGCATATTTTCTGTCCCCATAGACAAGTCTCTAGGAATCCTTAAATTTACACAAGTATGTCAACGATAGCCACTTCAATTTAGACAGTCTCTAAATAATCTAGCATTTGAGGTTTTCCCCACCTTCCATTGGCTCTAGAAATCTAAGCTCCCCAAAGCCCCCCTTTTTATCCTATTTTACACCAAATGACAGCTGCAGTGACTTCCAGAGTTCAAATCAGTACACATATCATACTACCATGGAAATCCGCAGTTCAGCATATTTGGTGAGCTCATTACACAATAAAACTTGATGTCAGAGATTAAAGTCTATTTCCCAGTAGATAAAAATTGGTTTGACAATATGCAAACCAACAGTTTGTTCAATATGATATATATGGCAAATTTTGCTTCTGAAGTCAAAACGTTTTCATTTTTATTAATATTTGGTTATAAAGGCAACAAATTCACAATTCTGTTTTTTGCCTGAAAATAATACAGAGAGGTAGTGAGTGGTTTTTCTTTCTTATAGTTTATATTAACTAACTTAAAACTCCTAAATATGAAATCTGTCAACTTGCCCAGAGTCTAATAATATTCTCAATATTGGCAATTTTTCCAACATAATTCTTTACAGAAAGGAAAAAGAAATCCAGTTGTAATCTTTTCTTTCTTTCTCTCTTCCTCCCTTCCTTCCTTCCTTCCTTTCTTTCTTCTTTCTCTTCTTTTCAATTAACATTTAGTGCCCACTATGTGCCCCCCCTGAACCAGGCACTACACAAACAGTAGTGAACATAACATAGTCATAGCTCTGGTCATGGAGACAGATATAAACCAGAGATTGTAAACTGGCAGCTTTCAGAGGTATCATGACCCACAAATGAATTTTGTTTGGTCCACACCATGTCTTTTTTCAACTGCATTATTTACCTACCTTTTAAGGCCGGGACATTTCCCACAAAAAGTCAGAGTTCTGGGTTATATGAAAAATTGGAAAATCCAGTCTCATTGAGCCCCTTGCTCCCTCAAAAGAACAACTAGCAGATCCAAGCAGGAACTGCCCTGGTTGGATACATGGAGTTCTTCGCAGCCCTCACACAATCTCCCTCAGCACTGTTTGCAAATGCTATGTTAACAGTCACAGAAATAATAAATGCACAGTTACCAATAGCAGCGAATGCTCTAAAGGGAAAATACAGAGCTTTATTCTCAAGAGAATGTAAGAGGGGGACTAATTTAGATTGAGGGTCAATCATGATCTCTTTAAGGACACCACATTCTTAACTTTCCTCAGTATTGACACTCACCTCTTATGAAGTATTTATCCAAATAATATTTACCATTTATTGAGAGTCTACTGGTGCCAGGTACCTTACTTAATTCTCACAGAAACAATTTTGCATCATCTCCATTTTGCTAATGAAACACCTATGAAATACATGAGTTTCAAGAAGGTCAAACGATTAGCCCAAATATATAGAACCAGAAGGGGAAAACCTGAAGTCAGAACCAAATCCTGATTAATTCCAAATTATATGTTCATTCCAGTAAAAAGAGCTGTTTCAAATAAGTCCCATTTCCAATTCCAAAAGTCCATTCTTCTCTGCTCTTCCTAAAACACATGGCCAAGAATTTTCAATATGGAGCACCCTTGATTTTTCCTTACGATGAGACCGGGTTTATTCTCCAATTATTCCTCTACTTATACGTGGAGTGGGGCAGAGTCACCATTTGAGACAGCTGGTTCTGCAGCTGAAGTCCAGAATCTCTGGCCAGATCTTGGGACCTGCTGGTGCTTTGGATGATCCTAACTTGAGCCAGGTTTATCAGGCCAGGTGCCTGCTTGCCTACCATGTTGGTGGGGATTTCCTGCCCCCACCAATCAGTTGGAACTTCCCATGTCCATACCCAGAGAGCTTAAATTTTGTTTTCCCCTTATCACTTAACAGGTTGTGTGAACATCTCACCAAATTCTGTTCTGATCTTTTAGGCTTTCCTCTCAAACCTCTGGGTCAGTTTAATGTTGCTGCATCTTTCTTTCTCTTTTTTTTTTTTTTTTTTTTTTGCGGTATGCGGGCCTCTCACTGTTGTGGCCTCTCCCATTGTGGAGCACAGGCTCTGGACGCGCAGGCTCAGCGGCCATGGCTCATGGGCCCAGCCGCTCCGCGGCATGTGGGATCTTCCCGGACCAGGGCGCGAACCTGTGTCCCCTGCATCAGCAGGCGGACTCTCAACCACTGCTCCACCAGGGAAGCCCACTGCGTCTTTCTTTCTTCTTATTATGAGAAATTTTTGACCGTTAAAATTCCTTATCGGGCCTCCCCGGTGGCGCAGTGGTTGAGAGTCCGCCTGCCAATGCAGAGGACACAGGTTCGTGCCCCGGTCCGGGAGGATCCCACATGCCGCAACTAAGACCTGGTGCAGCCAAATAAATAAATAAATATTTAAAAAAAAAAAAAAAAATTCCTTATCATGCCACCTATTCCAAATTCTCCTCCAACTCATCCAAGATCCCAATTAAATAGTATCAGCAAGTAATTTCCCAAGGCATCACTGTGTTCCTACCACTTCTATCATTCAATTCAAGTACAATATTCAATTAAAGTAATGACATATGATATTTTGAAAGTAAAACCAATAAAAAAGGAAGATATAGTGTTTTTTGTTTTGTTTTGTTTTGGGGAGTTTTGTTTGGGGGAGTTTTGTTTTGTTTTTATTTGTTTGTTTGTTTTTTGGTCCGAGGATACAAGGCAAAAATCTATGTATTTTAGGTTTTGAAGAAAGTAGAATCTGAGTATTTATGGCATGATCTATACCTTAGCTTCGTAACACTATATTCCTCACCTGCAAGATATTTCTGTCTTTTTAGGCCTTATTTTCCATTAATAAATTTGCTTTTCTAGTCAACTCGACGACTGAGCCAATGTAAGAAATCCTTCCACTTCAACCTCATAGGAATGCTGTATTAATGTTTTATTATGCTAAGACATAAATGAGCTTGAAATCAAGAAGTGAAACTCTTAGAAATGCAGCAAAATTTAGGATGGTAACTAAGTCAAAATGCTCACAGGGGAATCAGTTGAATATAAGCCTTAACAGCTGGAGTTTGTGACATTAACACCTATGTGAGGATGGGAGTATAGGACTCTAGGTCAAGCCAGGACTCACACAGGGCTGGCCCTTGTGAAATGGAGCCTAGAAAAACTTGGCCCACCCATTTGAGGAAGCAGCAAGGAAACTTGCTGTTACCATGAATAGAAAAACAGTCACTGGAGAGAAATCCGAAACCCAGGCCTTTGCCGTGTGCAGAAATGAGGTTGGAATTCACACTCTTTGCATGATACTGGGACCTCAAGGCTGAAAAATTAACGTATAAACTGGTTTGACACTATGGAACCCACAGGTCCCCAGTCAGGGGGAAAAGCAAAACCATTCTGTAGGAATACTCCAACAACCTAACGCTCAAGAGACTTTCATAGAAAACAGAGCAACCCCTGCTGAAATAACTTCACAGTAAAAATCAGAAACCACACCAGAAAATAAACCACTGAGGAAAAGTCAGCAGACAGGACAAAGGTGATCCTTTATACCCAAGGACTGATTTTAGTAAAACTATTAGGAAGAGAGTTTAAAGTAAGTATGTTAAAAATGTCTGGGGAGATAGTGTAGGGGTAGAAAAATCTCTTCCTCTACCCATAATAGGTTCTCCAGCTGGGGCCCTGTAAATTGGAGGGACAAAAGACAGACTCACAAGAGCAAACAATACAAATTTATTTACTATAAGATTTACATGACACAGGAGGCTTCATAAGGAAATGGAAATCCAAAGAAGTGGTTAAACCTGAGCCTTTTTATAACTAAGTTTGATGAAGAGTGTAACCTTGTAGAAAAATTGATAGGACAAAAGGATACAAGCTAAAGGTAGAAAACTGGGGAAACAGCAAGGCTTGATCTTCAGATCCCTCTCACAGTCCCTCCGTCTTGGGAGATAAGGATGGTCCTTTCCTCTGGGAATGGGGAGGACATCTCTCACATGAGGATCTCAAAACGCGCTTCAGCGGAGATGGAGAGGTCAGAGAATACTTCCTGCATCTTCTGTTCCTCAAATTTCTTCAGCTTAAAATATTCCATATGCCAAGGTGCCATTTTTTTAAGGTAGCATGTTTTGAACACTGTCACTGGGAATCAGTACAAAATGAGGAAATGGGACTCTCTGACCTTTATGTTCCCCTCTTTCAGCACCAACATTACAGTTGCCCGACCCCACCTTCCACCCGTAGGTTCCGCATCCACGGATTCCACCAACCACAGATCAATTTAGAACAAAATCAGTGCAAGGTTGATGGAATCCAGGATGTGGAACCCAAGGATTTAGAGCGCCAACTGTACTAGGCCATTTTATATAAGGAACTTTCGAATTCAGAGTCTGGTATCCGAGGGAGTCCTGGAACCTATCCCCCCCGTGAATATGCAGAGCCGGCTCTGTTGGATTCTGTGTGCAGTGAGCACCAATCTTAATCTACAGTCTCAGGCAATTTTGAGTCCTCATTCCATTAGTCTGACAAGGAATGTTAACTTTTGTGGATTTCCCATCCCCTTCCCTGTCATGTCAAAATGCCAGGGAACTTTCTACCAAAGCACTAGAAAAGCAAATCATTCCTCAGATCATTTGATATAGATTTTACAACATTCCATTTGCTCAATAAACACTTGTTGATCTACTGATTTATGAAAAACACCTAGAAAGTGTTTTTATCTGTAGCCCACCACATTCTTAAAATGATCGGAATAACAAAGATATCTATACTAAAGCTTTAAAACAAAGAAAATCAGAATCATGAGAGGGAAATAAAAAGAAAAAATGTTTCTAAGAATTGAGAACAGCCTTTTGTTCTAAGCACCCAAGTAGCCAAGGCAAGGAGGAAATGTGGGAGTCTATAGTTCATGCTATCAGAAAAGAAAAAATAACACTACTCCTTAATGGAAAGAATGTTTTACTTACTTATCAATTAAGTTGAGTCTCTTGGGGACAAAAATATTTAAATTATGAGAGACTAGCTGCTTAATGGTGTACAGAATGAGATAAAAAAGATACTGAAGTTAAAACTGTGATAAAGTTCTTCCAGATTCATGAAAAGTAGAAAAAAAAATATGGTGTGTTGTTTGTTAAAGCAGTTTTGAGAAGCATAGGAAAAATTTGTATGTGGTAGTTTAGTCATTTTATTCCCACTTACAGCTGTTACAGAAATTGGAGACTTTAAGAATAGATATATATTTAAGGATGCATAACACTGCCATTTAGTAAATTATCACTGCTATTAATGCAAGTCAATTGAAATTGTTCCTTAAAAGTCTGAGCTAACCTAAGTCATATCAGAAATAATATGGAAGCATTAACAAAATCAAAAGACAGGGGCTTCCCTGGTGGTGCAGTGATTGAGAGTCCGCCTGCCAATGCAAGGGATGCGGGTTCGTGCCCCAGTCTGGGAAGATCCCACATGCCGCGGAGCGGCTGGGCCCGTGAGCCATGGCCGCTGAGCCTGCGCTTCCGGAGCCTGTGCTCGGCAACCTGAGAGGCCACAGCAGTGAGAGGCCCGCATACTGCAAAAAAAAAAAAAAAAAAATCAAAAGGCAAATTTTGTCAGTAGGTAACATCAAATCAAGCAAGCAATTTTCAAGGCTCGGAAATGTTACGGACCTAGCATAAACCTAGTTCAAGAGCAAATGATGTAGGGAATTAATGGCTGAACCAAGCACCATTGAGACCTGCCAGGCTAACTCCTAAGGATGATGTAGTGTCTTTTGGAAAAAAAAAAAGGAGAAAAGTATAGAATTGTATTAAAAACTGCTCTCCCACGATCACCTTGTAAGAAAAAGGAACTGCCTGTTTACTGAATAAAATATATCTAAGAACACCTATCACTTCAATGACAAGACGAACAACAGTAATAATAATTAAATTGTATGCATGTGAATTTTAGAGAAACAAGGTTAACCAGCCTTAATCTTGTTCTAATGTTAGCCTGTGGGGCAGGTTTAAACACTAAGCTCTTCCAGAGCCACATAAGCTGCTCAGGGCCCCAGGGTGACTTGACTGCATTGTTACTGTGATGAATAAATAGCACCCTTCTGACCTGAAAGAGTTAATATGGTTCCCCTCCCCCAAATGTATTACTAGGGAGCTCTCTGAGATATTATTTGGTGCTGGAAGGAAAAAGGCCCATTTGTCCCAAGGTTTTTTTTCCTCATAAAGCGCAGCAAAGACCCCTTCTTCTGTCTATGTCCAACCCCCGCTCCTGCCTACCCTACAAACCATATTTTGTAAACCAAATTTTCAAACTGTAAGACTGGTTTTTCTCATGAGGCAAAGGAAAAAAACCTCTGTGATTAATGCTTGAGCTAAAAGCATAGAATGTAAAATGGGAAGATTATTTATGGTTCTTCTCTTCAGGAGCTAATAGAGTCAGACGTTAGCCTAAAAGGTTGGAAATCCTGCGGTGGGATTTTTTTTTTTTTTTCCAACAGATAAAAGTGGCTTCTAGAAACAGCATAAATACTGTCTGCAGCAAGCCATAAGCACTAATAATTTTGCTGTAAGTGCTCAGTCAAAGGGAGATGAACATGTTAAATGTTATTTAAAAATGGACAGCATATTATCTTGAAAGCCACAGTGAAATACTAACCTAAGTGGCAAGCATTGCTTTCAGTGCCATGTTTTAAGATGGACGGTGGTTGGAGGGATTTACCAGGCCACTCTTCCATATAGTCAAATCACATTCAGTAGCTCAAAATGTAATGTGGACTGAATTTTCAATTTCCAGTTATATTTTCCCCAAGGCTGTTTAAATTTCTTTTTTCCTGAACTGCTCATTCTTCTTCAGTTAGTTCTGTTTAAAAGAACTGCTTTGCTAATTACCTAAGGTAGGCAAGTGAGCATGAAACTTGTTTTCACTACCTAGGACAGTGTTAAAATTTAATTTGGCAGAGAAGAGTTTTATTTGTTTTAATACGTTATTTCCAGTGAAAAGCACTTTGCATTTTTTAAAATTTATTTATTTATTTTGGTCTTAGTTGCAGCAGGCGGGCTCCTTAGTTGTGGCTTGCCAGCTCCTTTAGTTGCAGCACACGTCTTAGTTATGGCACATGTGCTCCTTAGTTGTGGCTCACAGGCTGCTTAGTTGTGACATGCAAACTCTTAGTTGTGGCATGCATGTGGAATCTAGTTCTCTGACCAGGGATCAAACCCGTGTCCCCTGCATTGGAAGGCAGATTCTTAACCACTGCACCACCAGGGAAGTCCCAAGCTTTTTGCATTTTTGTTCCCTTTTTAAAAATCAGGAACACCAAAAGTTTCCTCTTCTTTAGTGGTCTTTAAAAAAAAAAAAGGATTTAATGAAATACTGGAGACAAATAAGAAAATAACAATTTGGAAATTAAAAGGCCTGAGGTGAAATGCTAAGACAAATATATTGCCTCTTTATAATAAAAGAGACTTCCACAAACAGATGTGCTGGTTGTCAGTAAGCCAACAATTGCTTACTGGTCTAATTTTGGGGGTGATTAAAACATTCGTAACGCACAGAAACAGCACTGTTACCAAGTGATTCCACAGGTGATTTTGGTCAAAGGAGCCAATGAATCACAGCACCCCGGAGGGACAGACAGCTCCAGAGGCGTCCTACCTCCATGTGGGTGGAAATAGTCTAGACGTGGGCCAATGTAAGAGGAGTACTCCAGATCAGGCTCCCTAAATATGTTCAGAGTGTTGTGCAAACGTGTATTGCCATGAAAGCAGTTCATGAATCCCCACTGTTCAATTCCTTAACAGAAGAAAAAAAAAAATCTGAAGCAAATAAAGCATAGATTGATAGATTATAGATCTAGATCAGTCCAATTCTAACAGGAAATAGATATCACTCTCAAACTGGATAATTAAATGTTAATGAAAGGACTATTTATAAAGGTGCTGTATTTGTTTGCTAGGGCCACTGTTACAAAGTACCACAGACAGGATGGCTTGAACAACAGAATTTTATTGTTTATACAGTTCTGGAGGCTGGAAGTCCAAAATCAAGGTGTCGGCAAGGTTGATTTCCTCTGAGGACTGTGCGGGGAGGGTCTGTTCCAGGCCTGTCTCCTTGACTTGTCGATGGCCTTCTACTTCCTGTGTCTTCACATCTTCTTCCCTCTGTGTGTCTGTCTCTGTGTCCAAATTTCTCCTTTTTACAAGGACACCAGTCATATTGGATCAGGGCCCACCCTGATGACCTCACTTTAATTTGATTCTCTCTGTAAAGATCCAATCTCCAAATAAGATCACATTCTGAGGCCCTGGGGGTTAGGACTTCAACGTAAGAATTTTGGAAGGACATCACTGAACCCATAACAGCTGTGTACAGCATTTGAGGAAGCCGCCAAGGGATAGCACAGTATCCTGGGACTAATCACAGCAGAAAGCTGTCTCGACCCTAGGTGTGAAGAGATTATCAGAACCCAGAGAGAGAGGAGCTAGGTGGAGATGACTATCGTACAGGAACCAGGGCTTTGAGTAAAAGGATTTAGCCAACAAGCAGCCTGGATAGAGCTGGAGAGTGGAGAGAATAAACGCCCTGACCTCACCCACCTCCCACCTTGCATCTCCCCCTGCAGGTTCCTCCCATGAGCCAAACCAGGTGGAAACCAGAGAACAAGGCAGTAGATCAGTCCAGACTGGCCAGCCTCCTGGGGCCCTCTGCAGGGCTGCATAAAGGTAAAGAATGAACCTGGAGTGATAAGCAGAAGATAACTAGTAGATTGTCTATTAAAACTCATAAAACCAGCTAGTGGATATGCAAGAGTTCCTTATGTTTTTCTGTATATATTTGAAATAATTCACAGTAAAAATCTTAAAAGAAACTTATAGTATATTGTTATATGGTGAAAAAATACACATAATATTATCACTACCCATGTTCTGAAGGATATACTCAAAAATGCAACCATGTTTATCTCGTGGTTGGGGGTTAAGGATAGTTTTTACTTTTATTTTCTTTTATTATTTTGGTATTACGAAGATTTTTACAGGGATGGAGAGTACCAGGAAAATAACACTGCCAGCAACCGTAAGGGATGTAGTAAGAAGGAGTAGCATCTCTTTGAGTAAATAGAGGAAGACTTCTGGAAAGAGGCTTAGAGTACAGGAGGGTTTGCTTATGATGGAAGAGATTCCAGAGACCAGTGTACAACATTTGGAAGATGAATGGGGAAAAGAGAATGTGTAATATTATGGACCTCAAACCATCGGAGAAGACGATACAAGGGGCTTGCATTTTGGGCGGTGGCCAAACATTCAGGGGGTTATATATTGAGGCAGTGAATAATTAACTACCTTCCATGTTTTAAATAGAACTCTGATGAAAGTTATTTTTAAACTCCAAGTGCCAGAAGCCTGACCACACTAGCAATCAGCAGTCTTTGCAGGACTCTATCCGGCATGTGTGTGAAAATCTCTTATGAAGCCTTCCAAAAAAAAACCTTTCCCATGGAGCGCCAGAACACTCAGGCCTACTTTGATGGGGTATGAACATAACTGAGATCAGTTCTTGGAGTCACCTTCGTAAGATTTTCTATATGACTTCTGCAGTGTCGTGGTAGGATGTCTGTTTTTATATTGCTGAACAGATGTAAAGTTTGAACTTCAATGTAAAGGTTACAGCATAAATTCCATATGCCTTTGTAAGTTCTAAGACATGGTAAATAAAGCAAAAACCCAGCATCTACACATATGCTATAAAAGTCTCATATCAATTTTCATCAGCAGACTAAGAGTAACGTACCAAGCATGTGCAAACATGTAATATTAGAGCTTTCCAACTAAAAAAAATACTCAGCTTTTTCTCAAGCTAACAGTGATTGTATTCCTCAGAGAGCCATGAATATGTAAAGTTTGAAGTTTTTATGTCCAACTGTTCTTAAAGTTATTTGAGGGCAGAAAAAGGTCACCAGGATTTTTTTTTTTAATAAATTTATTTATTTATTTTTGGCTGCATTGGGTCTTTGTTGCTGTTTGCAGGCTTTTCTCTGGTTGCAGCGAGCGGGAACTACTCTTCCTTGAGGTGCACAGGCTTCTCATTGTGGTGGCTCCTCTTGTTGCGGAGCACAGGCTCTAGGCGCGCGGGCTCTAGAGCGCAGGCTCAGTAGTTGTGGCGCACGGGCTTAGTTGCTCCGCGGCATGTGGGATCTTCCCGGACCGGGGCACGAACCCGGGCACGAACCTGCGTACCCTGCATCAGCAGGCGGACTCTCAACCACTGAGCCACCAGAGAAGCCCTCACGGGGCTCTTTAATCCATAGGTATAACTGTGTTTTCACTTCTATAACTGCCTACGTGTTCTCACTTCCCTCCGTATTCATCTTAGATGTCATGATCCAGCACTCCTCCCCTGAAAATACACTTAACCCCTTTGCACCTCTCTTTCTTCTCTGCATTTGCCTGGAAAACCCCAGCCCTGACTAGACTCCTACGTCTATACCCCGTGACTGCATGTCAGCAGCTTCAGAATCATGCTGATTGTTGCCACATTAAATTAATGACTACAAATCCCAGGTACAGAATTAACACTGCCAGACCACCCTACTATACCTCCTGGCAAATTCCCTTACCCATTCTTCAAAAGGATTACTCTAGGGAATTCCCTGGCGGTCCAGTGGTCAGGACTCGGCACTTTCACTGCCGAGGGCCCGGGTTCAATCCCTGGTCAGGGAACTACGATCCCACAAGCTACACAGTGGGACCAAAAAAAAAAAAAGGACTACTTTAGACTCCTTTGCTTCCCTAACATAGTGTTTTAGGTCACCTATACTTCAATTTAAAAAAGGAAAGAATGTGGGGGAGGATAAATTAGGAGGTTGGGATTAACATATACACACTACTATATATAAAATAGATAATCAACAAGGACCTACTGTAGAGCACAGGGAACTCTATTCAATACTCTGTAATATCCTAAATGGGAAAAGAATCTGAAAAAGAATAGATATATGTATATGTATAACAATCACTTTGCTGTACACCTGAAACTAACACAACGTTGTAAATCAACTATACTCCAGTATAAATTTTTTTTAAATTTTAATATATAAATAAAAATAAAAAGCACAAATTAAGGCAAAAAAAAACTATTTCCGGTATATCATAGGATCAAGAAAATAAATAGTTACATTACCGTTGTTTGGTACCAAGATTTTCAGCATGAGTAAAAAAAAAAGATAGCATAAAATAAAAGAAGAAATAAATATCCTGAACTTGTTAAATTTTAATTGGAAATATCAACATGAACTTGATTTTTAAACCTATCTGTCTATCTATTGAAGGGTAGCAGAATATGCCACCCCAAAATATGCCACTTTAACATAAGCATTATTTTGAGCTGAAAGCAACTGAAAAGAAGCAGATACAAGAAAAGCTCCCTACCCTCCCTCTAAGACAGGACATAAATTTACAAAGGGGGCCCTCCTCTCTTCTCTATCAAGAAGGACAAAGGTTGATCCTGGAGGCAACTTTAGACCCTTATTAATGGAGGAGGCACCGACTGAAATCTGAATAACAAATTGTACTCCTGTTTACCATGCTTTTCCTTGTAACCTCCCCATAACTGGTCTCCCCCACACCTTTATTTCTTTTGTCTTTAGCTGAAGATGGTATTTAAGCTGGAGGTCTAAGTCACCTCTGAGAGTTACTCATTTTTCCCCAGGTATTTCCCATGTATACATGACGTATACACGTTGACAAATTTCTGTTTCTTTTTCTCTTTTTAATCTGTCTTTTATTACAGGGGTCTCAGCCAAGACACAGAGGGTAGCAGGAAAAATTATTTTTCCTCCCCCATACTACCTATCTATCTATTTCCTAACTCTAGTCACTCAAAGGACCTAGAAGCAGTCTTAAACCAGTGGCAATGAGTGTGCCTAGTAACCAAATTTTGTGTTCTAAATACCACCCTCCTTTAAATGGGAGCAAGCCTCCTTGGAGAAATAGCTAACTCCAAGTCTGAGGCAGGGAATACATGGTAAGGCTGGAATAAGTGCTACTATATGCTGTGTGCCTGATAAAGTAGAATTCAAGACTTTCCCTGGGAAAAGAAGCCAATAGCATATGTGCAGTTTATTGTATGTCAGTTATACCTCAGTAAAGTGTTTTTGTTTTTGTTTTTGTTTTTTGCGGTATGCGGGCCTCTCACTGCTGTGGCCTCTCCCGTTGCGGAGCACAGGCTCCAGACGCGCAGGCCTAGCGGCCATGGCTCACGGGCCCAGCCGCTCCGCGGCATGTGGGATCCTCCCAGACCGGGGCACGAACCCGTGTCCCCTGCATCGGCAGGCGGACTCTCAACCACTGCGCCACCAGGGAAGCCCTCAATAAAGTATTTTTAATTAGGAGGAAGGAACAGGAAAATAACTATATAACTCAATAGTTCTTAAAGTATAATCTGAAAATCTTGGGTGACCCCAAGATCCTCTCAGGGGATCTGCAAGGTCAAA
Organism: Delphinapterus leucas; assembly: GCF_059928025.1. NCBI lineage: Eukaryota > Metazoa > Chordata > Mammalia > Artiodactyla > Monodontidae > Delphinapterus > Delphinapterus leucas. The sequence continues at coordinate 13,861,827 of NC_143130.1, read as the reverse complement.
ACTATTTTTATAATATTACCAAAATATTATTTGCCTTTTTTCCACTACTTACATTTACACTGATATTGCAAAAGCAAAGGTGGGTAAAAATGCTGGCCACTTAGCACCAACCAGTACTGGTAGGCACTGGGTTCTTTTTTTCTTTATTGGCTGTGCCCACGAAGCTTGCAGGATCTTAGATCCCCAACCAGGGATTGAACCTGGACCCAGGCCCACAGCAGTGAAAGCACCGAGTCCCAACCACTGGACCACCAGGGAATTCCCTGTGTTCTTTATTATTATGAACTCACAGCAAAAACAGAAAACGAACAAAGCAGAAAAAGATAGATGGAGGCAGAGTCAAGTTGGCGTACTAGGAGGACGCAGAATTCGTGTCTTCTCACAACTAGGGCACCTACCAGGCACCGGTGGGGGACCACAGACACCTAAGGGGATGGGAGGAACCCCCAGTAACCAGGTAGGAAGTGGGGCATGGGGGGAGTGAAGGAGGAGGAGAAGTGGAGGCGGGACAGGACTGGCACCCCTGAGTGTGGCTGGGGGAGGGGAAGGGATCCCATGCCCAAAGGGGGAAATTGGGGAACCGTTAGGAGGGCAGAGGATCAAAAGGGAGTGTGGCCAGGTTTCCCCTGCCAACTTGGGTCCCCAGGAACCTGCTGAGATCCCGGGCCTGATCCTCTGCCCACCAAGGTCCCCTCCAGCCGCACAGGTCCTGAGGGAGTGTGAGGGGGGGAAGGGGGAGCAAAAGTAAAGGCCGGACTTCCGGGACCAGCACCTCTGAGGAGTGGCTGGGCAAGGGAAGGAGTTCCTACACTGAGGGGGACCCACCCACGGTTAGAGGTCCAGCAGTGATGGAAGAGACCCTGGGGGAGACAGTGGGGAGGGGCACGAAGGAACGGAAGGGAACACAGCCAGTGCTTTCCCTGTCCACTTAGGCACCGGGAAGCCTGTTGGGCTCCCCAGCCTAAACCTCTGCCCTCGGAGCCTCCCTCCTGCCATGCAGAACCCAAGTCCTGCCCCTACACCCCCACCCAGGGCCCCACCTCTACACTCAGAGATCCCCTCTAACTAGGTGGGACTAAACCCCACCCACACGCCCTCACTCAGGGTCTTACCTCCAAACTCCAGAACTCCACACTCCAGACGCCCTCCTTTGGACAGTTTACCTCTCCCCTTCCTTGCAAGTCCTAAGCAGAGGCCCCGCCCCATGCTTGAACATAGCTCCCCCACCCGCCTAGGTCCCGCCCCACCCTAAACTGCGCCCCTGCCTAAGTTCCAACCCCACCTAAATTCCACCCCAATAGCCAAGGCTTTTTTTTCTTTTCATTTATCTCTTTTAGATTGGGGTTCTGTTTTACCTGTTGATTCATTGTTATTGATTCTTTTATATTTTTATTTTTCCTAATAAATCTTTTATTTTTCTAATTGTATTTTATTCTTTATACTTTGTTAGTGACCTCTCCTTTTGGCTTGTTCCCTGCACCTTTTTATTTTTTTCTTCTTTCTGTTGTGGTTTTATTTTCCCTTGTTGCAGTTGTTTCAATTATAGTTTTATTTTTCCTAATATATTTTTTATCTTTCTAATTTTATTTTATTTTTTTCTTTGATATTGCACTGCTCCTTCCTTTTTCTTTTTCTTTCTTTCTTTCTTTCTTTTTTTTTTTTTTTTAACCACACCATGAAGCTTGTGGGATCTTGGTTCCCAAGCCAGAGGTCAGGCCCTGTGGTGGGAGCTCCAAGTCCAAACTGCTGGACTAACAGAGAACCTCAGACCCCATGGAATATCAATCAGAGTGAGGCCTCCCCGAGGCCCTCATCTCAGCACCAAGACCCAGTTCTGTCCAACTGTCTGCAAACTCCGGTGCTGGACGTCTCATGCCAAGCAATCAGTAAGACAGGAATACAGCATCACCCATCAAAAAAAAAAAAAAGAAAAAAAAATATGTTACAGATGAAGGAGCAAGGTAAAAACCGACAAGACCAAATAAATGAAGACAAAATAGGCAACCTACCTAAAAAAGAATTCAGAGTGGACTTCCCTGGTAGCGCAGTGGTTAAGAATGGCCAATGCAGGAGACACAGGTTTGAGCCCTGGTCCGGGAAGATCCCACATGCCGCAGAGCAGCTGGGCCTGTGTGCCACAACTACTGAGCCCATGTGCTGCAACTGCTGAAGCCCACACACCTAGAGCTCAAGCTCTGAAACAAGAGAAGCTACCACAATGAGAAGCCCACACAGCACAACGAGGAGAAGCCCCACTCACCACAACTAGAGATAGACCACACGCAGCAATGAAGACCCAGCAACGAAGACCCAATGCAGCCAAAAATAAATGAATAAATAAGTTTGTTAAAAAATAATAATATTTCAGAGTACTGATAGTAATGATGATCCAAAATCTCGGAAACAGGATGGAGAAAATACAAGAGACATTTAACAAGGATCTAGAAGAACTACAGGGCAAACAAACAGTGATGAACAACACAGTTACTGAAATTAAAAATACTCTAGGGCTTCCCTGGTGGCGCAGTGGTTGGGAGTCCGCCTGCCGATGCAGGGGACGCAGGTTCGTGCCCCGGTCCGGGAGGATCCCACATGCCACGGAGCGGCTGGGCCCGTGAGCCATGGCTGCTGGGCCTGCGCGTCCAGAGCCTGTGCTCTGCAATGGGAGAGGCCACAACAGTGAGAGGCCCGCGTACTGCAAAAAAGAAAAAGAAAAATACTCTAGAAGGAATCAATAACAGAATAACTGAGGCAGAAGAACAGATAAGTGAGCTGAAAGATAAAATGGTGGAAATAACTGCCAGGGAGCAAAATAAAGAAAAAAGAATGAAAGAATTGAGGACAGTCTCAGAGACCTCTGGGACAACATTAAATGCACCAACATTCGAATTATAGGGGCCCCAGAAGAAGAAGAGAAATGATGATGATAGTCAAACACTTCCCTAACATGGGAAAGGAAATAGTCAATCAAGTCCAGGAAGCACAGAGAGTACCATACAGGATAAACACAAAGAGAAACACACAGAGACACATATTAATCAAACTATCAAAAATTAAATACAAAGGAAAAATATTAAAAGCAGCAAGGGAAAAGCAACAAATAACATATAAGGGAATCCCCATAAGGTTAACAGCTGATTTTTCAGCAGAAACTCTGCAAGCCAGAAGGGAGTGGCAGGACATATTTAAAGTGATGAAAGGGAAGAACCTACAAGCAAGATTATTCTACCCAGCAAGGATCTCATTCAGATTCAAGGGAGAAATTGAAACCTTTACAGATAAGCAAAAGTTAAGAGAATTCAACACCACCAAACCAGCTTTACAACAAATACTAAAGGAACTCCTCTAGGCAGGAAACACAAGGGTAAACAAAAACAAACCCAAAACAATTAAGAAAATGGTAATAGGAATATACATATCGATAATTACCTTAAATATAAATGGATTAAATGCTCCACCCAAAAGACACAGACTGGCTGAATGGATACAAAAACAAGACCTGTATATATGCTGTCTACAAGAGACCCACTTCATACCTAGGGACACATACAGACTGAAAGTGAGGGGATGGAAAAAGATATTCCATGCAAATGGAAATCAAAAGAAAGCTGGAGTAGCAATTCTCATATAAGACAAAATAAAGACTATTGGGACTTCCCTGGTGGCGCAGTGGTTAAGAATCTGCCTGCCAACGCAGGGGACACGGGATGGAGCCCTGATCTGGAAAGATCCCACATGCTGCAGAGCAACTAAGCCCACGAGCCACAACTACTGAGCCTGCGTGCTGCAACTACTGAAGCCTGTGCACCTACAGCCCATGCTCTGCCACTAGAGAAGCCACTGTAATAAGAAACCTGCGCACCACAACAAAGAGTAGCCCCCGCTCACCACAACTAGAGAAAGCCTGCGTGTAGCAACGAAGACCCAACACAGCCAAAAATAAATAAATAAATAAATTTTATAAAATAAAATAAAGGCTATTACAAGAGACAAAGAAGGACACTACATAATGATCAAGGGATCAATCCAAGAAGAAGATATAACAATTGTAAATATTTATGCGCCCAACATAGGAGCACCTCAATACATAAGGCAAATGCTAACGGCCATAAAAGGGGAAATCGACAGTAACACAATAATAGTAGGGGACTTTAACACTCCACTTTCACCGATGGACAGATCATCCATAATGAAAATAAATAAGGAAACACAAGCTTTAAACGACACATTACAAAAGATGGACTTAATTGATATTTATAGGACATTCCATCCCAAAACAACAGAACACACTTTCTTCTCAAGTGCTCATGGAACATGCTCCAGGATAGATCATATCTGGGGTCACAAATCAAGCCTTGGTAAATTTAAGAAAATTGAAATCGTATCAGGTATCTTTTCCAACCACAATGCTTTGAGACTAGATATCAATTACAGGAAAAAAACTGTAAAAAATACAAACACATGGATGATAAACAATACACTACTAAATAACCAAGAGATCACTGAAGAAATCATAGAGGAAATCAAAAAATACCTAGAAACAAATGACAATGAAAACACGACGACCCAAAACATATGGGAAGCAGCAAAAGCAGTTCTAAGAGGGAATTTTATAGCAATACAATCCTACCTCAAGAAACATCTCAAATAAACAACCTAACCTTACACCTAAAGCAATTAGATAAAGAAGAACAAAAAAACCCCAAAGTTAGCAGAAGGAAAGAAATCATAAAGATCAGATCAGAAATAAATGAAAAAGAAATAAAGGAAACAATAGTAAAGAATAATAAAACTAAAAGCTGGTTCTTTGAGGAGATAAACAAAATTGATAAATCATTAGCCAGACTCATCAAGAAAAAAAGGGAGAAGACTCAAATCAACAGAATTAGAAATGAAAAAGGAGAAGTAACAACTGACACTGCAGAAATACAAAAGATCATGAGAGATTACTACAAGCAACTGTATGCCAATAAAATGGACAACCTGGAAGAAATGGACAAATTCTTAGAAAACAACAACGTTCTGAGACTGAGCCAGGAAGAAATAGAAAATATAAACAGACCAATCACAAGCACTGAAATTGAAACTGCAATTGAAAATCTTCCAACAAACAAAAGCCCAGGACCAGATGGCTTCACAGGCGAATTGTATCAAACATTTAGAGAAGAGCTAACACCTATCCTTCTCCAACTCTTCCAAAATATAGCAGAGGGAGGAACACTCCCAAACTCATTCTACAAGGCCACCATCACCTTGATACCAAAACCAGACAAAGATATCACAAAAAAGGAAAACTACAGACCAATATCACTGATGAACACAGATGCAAAAATCCTCAACAAAATACTAGCAAACAGAATCCAACAGCACATTAAAAGGATCATACACCATGATCAAGTGGGATTTATCCCAGGGATGCAAGGATTCTTCAATATACACAAATCAATCAGTGTGATACACCATATTAACAAATTGAAGGATAAAAACCATATGATCATCTCAATAGATGCACAAAAAAGCTTTTGACAAAATTTAACACCCAGTTATGATAAAAACTCTCCAGAAAGTAGGCATACAGGGAACCTACCTCAACATAATAAAGGCCATATATGACAAACCCACAGCCAACATCATTCTCAATAGTGAAAAACCGAAACCATTTCCTCTAAGACCAGGAACAAGACAAGGTTGCCCACTCTCACCACTATTACTCAGCATGGTTTTGGAGGTTTTAGCCACAGCAATCAGAGAAGAAAAAGAAATAAAAGGAATCCAAATTGGAAAAGAAGTAAAACTGTCACTGTTTGCAGATGACATGATACTATACATAGTGAACCCTAAAGATGCTACCAGAAAACTACTTGAGCTAATCAATGAATTTGGTAGAGTAGCAGGATACAAAATTAATGCACAGAAATCTCTTGCATTCCTATACACAAATGATGAAAAATCTGAAAGAGAAATTAAGGAAACACTCCCATTTACCATTACAACAAAAAGAATAAAATACCTAGGAATAAACCTACCTAAGGAGACAAAAGACCTGTATGCAGAAAATTATAAGACACTGATGAAAGAAATTAAAGATGATACAAACAAATGGAGAGATACACTATGTTCTTGGATAGGAAGAATCAACATTATGAAAATGACTCTACTACCCAAAGCAATCTACAGATTCAATGCAATCACTATCAAACTACCAATGGCATTTTTCACAGAACTAGAACAAAAAATCGCACAATTTGTATGGAAACACAAAAGACCCCGAATAGCCAAAACAACCTTGAGAAAGAAAAACAGAGCTGGAGGAATCAGGCTCCCTGACTTCAGACTATACTACGAAGCTACAGTAATCAAGACAGTATGCTACTGGCACAAAAACAGAAAGATAGATCAATGGAACAGGATAGAAAGCCCAGAGATAAACCCACGCACCTATGGTCACCTTATCTTTGATAAAGGAGGCAAGAATATACAATGGAGAAAAGACAGCCTCTTCAATAAGTGGTGCTGGGAAAACTGGACAGCTACATGTAAAGGAATGAAATTAGAACACTCCCTAACACCATACACAAAAATAAACTGAAAATGGATTAAAGACCTAAATGTAAGGCCAGACGCTATAAAACTCTTAGAGGAAAACATAGGTAGAACACTCTATGACATAAATCTCAGCAAGATCCTTTTTGGCCCACCTCTTAGAGAAATGGAAATTTAAAGAAAATAGACAAATGGGACCTAATGAAACTTAAAAGCTTTTGCACAGCAAAGGAAACCACAAACAAGATGAACAGACAACCCTCAGAATGGGAGAAAATATTTGCAAACAAAGCAACCGACAAAGGATTAATCTTCAAAATATGCAAGCAGCTGATGCAGCTCAATATCAAAAAAACAAACAACCCAATCCAAAAATGGGCAGAAGACCTAAATGACATTTCTCCAAAGATGATATACAGATTGCCAACAAACACATGAAAAGATGCTCAACATCACTAATCATTAGAGAAATGCAAATCAAAACTACAGTGAGGTATCACCTCACACCTGTCAGAATGGACATCATTAAAAAGATCTACAAACAGTAAATGCTGGAGAGGGTGTGGAGAAAAGGGAAGCCTCTTGCACTGTTGGTGGGAATGTAAATTGGTACAGCCACTATGGAGAACTGTATGGAGGTTCCTTACAAAACTAAAAATAAGGCTTCCTTGGTGGCGCAGTGGTTGAGCATCTGCCTGCCGATGCAGGGGACATGGGTTCGTGCCCCGGTCCAGGAAGATCCCACATGCCGTGGAGCAGCTAGGCCCGTGAGCCATGGCCGCTTAGCCTGCACGTCCGGAGCCTGTGCTCCACAACGGGAGAGGCCACAACAGTGAGAGGCCCACGTACCACAAAAAAAGAAAACTAAAAATAGAACTACCATGTGATCCAGCAATCCTGCTACTGGGCATATACCCAGAGAAAACCATAATTCAAAAAGAGTCATGTACCCCAATGTTCATTACAGCACTATTTACAATAGCCAGGACATGGAAGCAATGTAAGTGTCCATCAACAGATGAATGGATAAAGAAGATGTGGCACATACAGACAATGGAATATTACTCAGCCATAAAAAGAAACAAAATTGAGTTATTTGTAGTGAGGTGGATGGACCTAGAGTGTGTCATACAGAGTGAAGTAAGTCAGAAGGAGACAAACAAATATCGTATGCTAACACATATATATGGAATCAAAAAAAAAAAAAAAAGGTTCTGATGAACCTAAGGGCAGGACAGGAGTAAAGACACAGAGGTAGAGAATGGATTTGAGGACACAGGGAGCTGGAAGGGTAAGCTGTGACGAAGTGAGAGAGTAGCATTGACATATATACACTACCAAATGTAAAATAGCTAGCTAGTGGGAAGCAGCTGCATGGCACAGGGAGATCAGCTGGGTGCTTTGCAACCACCTAGAAGGGAGGGATAGGGAGGGTGGGAGGGAGATGCAAGAGGGCGTGGAGATGGGGATATATGTATGCATATAGCTGATTCATTTTGTTATACAGCAGAAACTAACAGAACCCTGTAAAGCAATTATACTCCAATAAAGATGTTAAAAATAAAAGAGGAATAATACCAGTTGCTGGGGAGGATGCAGAGAAACTGGATCTCTCATACATTACTGGTGTGATTGTAAAATGGTATGGTCACTCTGAAAAAGAGTTTGTCAGTTACTTATAAAACTAAATATGCGTCTGTCATACAGCCCAGCAACTATACTCCAGGACATTTATCCCAGAAAAATGAAAATTTATGTTCACAGAAAAATCTGTACATAAATGTCCATAGCAGCCTTAGTTGTAATAGCAAGAGAGAAAAAAAAGACAACCCATATGTCCTTCTAGGGATGAAACTCTGCAATATTCATACAATGGAATACTACTCAGCAATAAAAAGGCCTAAACTATTGGTGAGGCGAAAAACTGGGTCTCAGATGCGCTACGCTTAGTGAAAAAAGTAAACCTCAAAAGGTTACATACTGGGTGATTCTATATAACATTCTTGAAATGATAAAACTACAGAGATTGGGCTTCCCTGGTGGCGCAGTGGTTGAGAGTCCGCCCGCCGATGCGGGGGACACGGGTTCGTGCCCCGGTCCGGGAGAATCCCACATGCCGTGGAGCGGCTGGGCCCATGAGCCATGGCCGCTGAGCCTGCGCGTCCGGAGCCTGTGCTCCGCAACGGGAGAGGCCACAACAATGAGAGGCCCGTGTACCACAAAAAAAAACCAAAAAAAAACAAAACTACAGAGATGGAAACCGATTGGTGGTTGTCATGGGACAGGGCAAGTGTGGAAGGGGTTCATATGTAAAAGGGTAGCAGGAGGGACTTCTTTGTAGAGATGAAAGAGTTCTATGCCTTGATTGCTGTGGTTACATGAACCTATAGAAGGGATAAAATTGCATAGAACTACACATACACAAACACACACGAATGCATGTAAAAAATGGTGAAGATTCAGTAAGACCTCTTGTAACCTATAAGCTACTTAATGGTGTTAGACAATGTCAGTTTCTCGGTTTTGATATTGTACTGCATTTAGTTATATGACATGTCATCATTGGAGGAAGCTGAGTGAGGGTACATGGAACTCTGTACTATTTTTGCAACTTCTTCTGAGTCTATAATTATTTCACAATAAAAACTTAAAAAAAAAGACAACAGATAAAAATAAAGGTGCTTTTAATCATTAATTATATCAAACCTCAAACCTATTTATACATCTTTTTAATATCCTATGTGATGAAATGGAAATAAAACACTTCTGCTTCATATCCAAGTGGGATGGTTGTCCCAAGGGAAAGCACTTGTGTGACTGTATGTGGTCTGAGTTGAACTAGCGGTTTTTTCATGGAACACTGTTTTTACTTGAGAGAACTGACAGACTTACTATGATTATTTTGACTTGGGTATTTGGCACATTTTCTCAAACATAAATGAAGTGAGCCTGTCACTTCAAGGAAAACAACTGACAGTGTTGGTTGCCAGTGATAAAATTTGAGCTTTTAAGTGAAAATTAGAATTTTGGGAAACTTCTAGCAGCTACTCTGAGCTTAACAGTTTCCCAATACTTAAGGGTTTTCTGTTGAGACCAGTGGTGACACTGACAATTCGAATCTTTTAATATTGTTTAAGGAGGTGTGTCAAAATTTGGAAGATCTGCACAATTAGGTGGACCAATATTTTGCATGTGACCAACGCATGATGTGACAAAATTATGTGTCGGTAAAATATCCATTCAAAGTGCAAAGTAGGGATTTCCCTGGTGGCGCAGTGGTTAGGACTCCACGACCCCAATGCAGGGGGCCCAGGTTCGATCCCTGGTCAGGGAACTAGATCCCACATGCAAGCCGCAACTGAGAGTTCACATGCCACAACTAAAGAGCCCAAGTGCCACAACTAAGGAGCCCGCCTGCTGCAACTAAGACCTGGTGCAACCTAATTAATTGATTAATCTAAAAAAAAAAACAAAGTGCAAAGTAGTTCAATGGGTTTGATATGATTTTAGATTCTACGTTGCAACTAAATTTTAAGAAACTACCACTCATCAAGTTTTGGTGTGATATCAAAGAATAATATCTATGATTATCTGAAAAGGCTACTAAAATACTCATCCATTTTCCAACAACTTCACCCAAAACAATATATTGCAATGGATTGAATGCCGAAGCAAATATGAGAATCTAGTCCCCTCTATTAGGCCAGATAATAAAGAGATTTACAAAAATGTAAAGCAACATGACTCTTCTCACTAAATCCTTTTTATTGTGGAAGACATAGCTGTTTTCATAAAACATATTTGCATTAACATGTATAGGGTTTATTACTGTTACTTTTAAATGAATTAATGAATATATATATATATTTTAAAGTTTCTCTATTTTAATTTCTAACATAGTAAATATAGATAAACAGAACCCTGAAATAAAAGTTCAGTCATTTTTAAGAGTGAAAAGGGGTCTGGAGACCAAAAAGTTTGAGAACTGTTGGTTTAACTGAACACAGAAGATCACTTTAGAATGTACCTGCTTTTTGCTCAGGAAAAATCCATGAGTGGCCTTTATTAGTTATGAAATATACAATGAACAGGCACCTGCTGCTCTGGGGGAAAGGGTAAGAGGACCTTTTCTGGCCTGAAAAAGGCTGTCTGTCAAAGCTTAGTATACAGAGGTGGTCACTGTGTGCAAATTTGCATGGGGACCAAGATGCATCCTGGGAGGAAAGTGATCCAACACTGACCCCTTCCTTGTGAGAGTCAGTGTCCTTGCAACCAACCACTGTGAAGGCATGAGAACTGGTGGGAACAAAGACCCTCAAAATCTTCAGAGAGGAGCTCATTGTGATGGAGAATTCTGCACAGGTGACCCCGGTCCCATAGCAGCACCTAGAAGGCCACAAAGAGAAAGAGTTCCCACTGAGTGTGAACCTGAGGATGGATCCACATACTTTGTACCTCTTTGGATCCAGCTACCTTGTCCCCTTGGTTCAGCCTCAGGAATAAGGATTGGAATGAATGTGAGCCAGAAGAGCTGTTCCCTGGGAGCCCACATGTGGGCCGCTGGACTAGTGGGGCCATTCTTCCAGCAATGGGGGCCAGGCCTGGGTTGAACCACTCTTGTGCAGTGAGATCACAGACCTGTGATTAAAGGAGCAGCAGCCTTAACCCAGAGCCCACTGACAAACTGATTCAATTCTCTAACTCTCTCTGCCTGATGTTTGAAAACAGAACTTACCCCTTTGGACTGAATAAGTCCCTACTATCCTGGGAAGATTGGCGGGGAGAAGTCAGCTTCAAAGGAGAGATTCTGGACATCATGCACATGTGAGACTTCAACTGATTCATAGAAATGATAGGGACTTCCCTGGTGGTCCAGTGGTTAAGACTCCACGCTTCCAATGCAGGGGGCAAGGGTTCCATCCCCGGTCGGGGAACTAGGATCCCACATGCTGTGCCTCGCAGCCAAAAAATTAAAACTCAAACAAAAACGAAAGAAAGGATTTAAAAAAGGTGTTTGTATTAGCGTAGCGTGCCAACAAGTCAGTTACAGTTGTATTGGGTGCTGTGCTGGGCAGCCATGAACAAGATACAATCCCTGGCCTCAAACTGCTTACAGCTGCAGAAAGAAACCAGAAAATAGGCATTTGTGGGGGCTTCCCTGGTGGCACAGTGGTTAAGAATCCACCTGCCAATGCAAGGGACACGGGTTCAAGCCCTGGTCCAGGAAGATCCCACGTGCCGCGGAGCACCTAAGCCCGTGTGCCACAACTACTGAGCCTGTGCTCTAGAGCCAGAGAGCCACAACTACTGAACCCACATGCTGCAACTACTGAAGCCTGCATGCCTAGAGCCCGTGGTCCACAACAAGAGAAGCCACCTCATGAGAAGCCCGCGCACCGCAACGGAGAGTCGCCCCCGCTCACTGCACCTAGGGGAAGCCCGCGCGCAGCAATGAAGACCTAACGCAGCCATAAATAAATAAATAAATAAAAAGTGTATTTTTAAAATAGATAAATAAAATAGGCACTTGTGTTCCATAGAGAGAAGTTCTATATTAGGAATAAGTACAGAGTGCTATGGGGACAGATAGAGAAGTACTCAACCAAGTCTCAAAAGGGATGTAGAAACAGATTCCCAAACTGCATTAATCAGGACATTAATTGCCAGCCGGGAGGACAAACAACCTCTAAGTGTCAGTGTTTCAGCACAATATTTATGTTTTGTTCAGCTCAGGCAGATTTCCTGGTATTCTCCTCCAAAGTGTCCCAAGGACAGCTTCTACGTTGTGCCCACACCAACTTAGCGCTTCAAGGCTACCCCCGCATCATCCAGCCGGCATACAGGGCACAAGTGGGGTTGGGGATGGTGGTGTGTGAGGGAAAGGCACGTCACATTCTCAACAACTTGGGCCTGCAAGTAACACACATAACTTTCATTTACGTTCCATTAACCAGGACTGGCCACGTGGCCCCGCCTAGATGCAAAAGAAATGGGTCATGTGGGCTTCCTGGTCTCCAGGAAGAAAATTAAACGACGTGGTGGCCACATAGCATTATCTCTGCCACACGGCAGAGGCAATATCTAAGTTAAAGGGTGAGGAAGGTGAAGGGAGAAGGTGAGAAGGAAGAGACAGAGCATTTCAGATAGAGGGCCCTGTGGAGGAAAAATCCCAGAGGTGAAAGATCTTGGTGTAGAATGACTGGAATAAAATATATCAGGGGAAGTTGTGATAAGACATGAGGCTAAAAAGGTAAGCAGGGCCTTATGATAAAGGGTCTGGGCACCGTGTAAATTAAAGTGGACTTTTATCCTGAGAGTGACGAAAGCCTTTGAAGCATTTTGAACAAGGGAGTGACATGACCATATTCGTTTTTCTGGAAGCTCATTCTGGCTGCAGTGTAGGGAGCCAGCTGGAAAGAGGTAAGACCAAAAGCAGGAAAGTCAGGAGGTTGTTGCAGTGTTCTAGAAGAGAAACTCTGATCTGATCTGGGGTTGTGGCAATGGGTATGAAAAAGAGCGGGTGGACTTTACGCAGATGTGATGTGGTAACTGAGCATATTTGATGATTGGACAAGGAGTGGGGAGTTGAGGGGTGAGAAAGAGAGCCGGGACGGTGCCTTTCACTGAGACAGACAGTTTTAAAAAACAAAACAAAACAAAAAGCTATTTTAAGGGGAAATACGATATGCTTGTAGAACAGCCAAGGGAAGCCAGAAGGTATTTGAAAAGCTGGGGCTAAAGACAGATCTTAACTGGAGATGAAAGATGTGATAGTCATCAATATAGAGATGGTGCTTAAAACTATAACTGTGGATTATCCAGGGGGGTGTGAAGAGCCAAAATGGAAGCAGTGATGTGCTGTTAAGTGTTTAACGATCAGCTCTCCAGCAAAAGAAGCCCTGATTTGTAGCATTTGCTAATGTCTGTGATGTAACTACTCCCACTGCAGTCAGTTTCAAACTACTAACTTGTCATCACTGAATGTGGAGTTCTTTTTTTTTTTTGGCTGTGTTGGTTCTTTGTTGCTGCTCGAGGGCTTTCTCTAGTTGCAGCGATGGGGGCTACTCTTCATCGAGGTGCGCGGGCTTCTCTTTCCAGTGGCTTCTCTTGTTGCGGAGCATGGGCTCTAGGCGTGCGGGCTTCAGTAGCTGTGGTTCGCAGGCTTCAGTGGTTGTGGCTCGCAGGGTCTAGAGCGCAGGCTCAGTAGTTGTGGCTCATGGGCTTAGTTGCTCCGCTGCATGTGGGATCTTCCCAGACCAGGGCTCGAACCTGTGTCCCTCTGCCTTGGCAGGCAGATTCTCAACCACTGCATCACCAGGGAAGTCCGAATGTGGAGTTCTGAAGAGATGCACTCAGTTGGTTCTAGAGAGCTGCTGGGAGCTGGCTCCAGCACACCACTGAATAGCAGACAGCCTGCAAATAACCCTAACACGAATATTTAAGGAATGCGCAGAACAAAAGAAATCTCAAAAGAAGAAACCATCCTACAGTCCACAGAAAGAAAGAATGTGAAGGAAGAAATGGTCGACAACTCACACACACACCCCAAAAAAATCAAATACAATAAACACTAAAATGTGTCCATTGGATTTAGCATCAGGAGGTCTTTAGTATCCTTGGTAAGATCAGTTTTAATGGAGTCAGGTGACAGTGGGCCTAGAGGTTAATGTGAAATCAAGGCTTGGAAACTACAACTGTAGATAATTCTTGGACACCAAGAATAATCAGGCTGGATTCTATTTTCCAACAGAAAATAGAGATGGACCAATCATTCAAAACCATAATGGTAGGGCTTCCCTGGTGGCGCAGTGGTTGAGAGTCCGCCTGCCGATGCAGAGGACACGGGTTCGTGCCCCGGTCCGGGAAGATCCCACATGCCGCAGAGCGGCTAGGCCCGTGAGCCATGGCCGCTGAGCCTGCGCGTCAGTAGCCTGTGCTCCGCAACGGGAGAGACAGCAACAGTGAGAGGCCCGTGTACCGCAAAAAAAAAAAAAACCATAATGATACTATCCCTCACTCCCATTCCACTCCCCACACACATAAATACCTAGATTTATGTACTTCTGTGTTTCTTGCAATGGACCCCAAGTAAAGTGGTACCGTTTCCCCAGGAAGCATGGGAAAATGTATAGGGTACGTGCTGGATTGTGCGGCTGTCAACTTGGTTAACTACAATTCCCAGAATCCCCTTCCCTGTGTGTTCCAAGTTGGAACTGCCCAGAACAGGAACTTGAGTGAAATTGGAGGCAGAAGTGAAGCAGCAACCATTATCTTCAGGAGGTCTTTAGTCAGATGGTGAAGGACAGACTCAGAAGTGTTTGGCAGACCTCAGCTGGTCATCATCTTCCTTCACTCTGCATTCAGATCATCATCCCAACTGTTGGCCCTAAGACCAGCAGCAGCCCCAGGTAAACCACCAGATGTGTGGATACAGACCCACAGAGGAAAGAGTCTTCCAGAAACCTGTCCATGAGCTCTCCCTTTGTGGTCCACTTCAGGGCCTGGACAGTGCATGATCTCTCAAATTTCTCTGCAGTTCCAACTTGTCTACCCACTTCAGTGCTACAGACAAACTGAGTAATGACTCTTCTTTTGATCCTTCAAGTCTCCTCCCAGACTTCCACTTCCTCGCTTCCTTAGTTTCTCTTACATTTGTGTAGAGTCTCTGATTTCTAATCCCTTCTCCCCACAATGCTATTGATGGCTCTGTTTCTCTGATTGAATTCGCATTGACCCAAATATTGATACTGGGAGTGAAGTGCAGCCAGAACAAAACCTACAGTATGTGGCTTTGGTTTGGGGATGGGGCAATGCGTAGAGGCTGGAAAAGCAGCATGGAAACTGTTAGCAAAGGCTGGAAAAATGGTGAAAGGATCATTAGTAGAGGTTGGAAAGGTGGTGAATACCTGTTTTCGCAGATTGAAACGGTGATTTTTGTTACATAGCAGTAAAACAATTGGCAGCACTGTCTCCTGTGGTAGCTAGAAAGATAGACAATGTACCTAATGAATTTTTGGATCTAGCTAAGTTTATTTCCAAGCAGAATGTTTGAAGTGGAGATGAAAGATGTGATAGTTATCAGTACAGAAATGAGTCACCAGTTGGTTACTCCTAGCTGCATTAAATAAAGTATCACAAGAGAGGGAGGGCAGGAGGGAAAAGAAGGAACTCTAGTTTGCAAGTAGAATTTAGAAGAAACAAAAAATCCAGGACTTGTTTATGTTGTAAAACAAAACTGTGTCACATCTCCAGCTGATATAGGCAGCGGAAAGATTCTCTGAGGAAGAAATAGCCTCAGGTAAAGATCAAATCAAGGATTTGGCTGTAAGACCCTGTGCCAAAACTTCAGAAACATTAAAGGTGGTGCCTAGTAGACACTTTCAGTTAGACAAAAGGGCTTCTAGGAATCTTAAGAACATGGTCCCAAAGAAGCCTAATCCTAAAATAGCTATGAAGAAGTCTAAAGGGTGGGCCTGTCTCAAAAATAATTGTGGATATGATTTTATCGAATGGAGTAGACTATAAATCTGATGCATAGAAAGCCCACAAAGTTGTTTTTTTTTTTACTTCTTTGTTTTTAAATTTATTTATTTATTATTTGGTTGTGCCAGGTCTTAGTTGTGGCAGGCAGACACCTTGGTTGTGGCATGCATGTGGGATCTGGTTCCCTAACCAGGGATCGAAGCTGTGTCCCCTGAATTGGAAAGTGGATTCTTAACCACTGGACCACCAGGGAAGTCCTGAAAAAGGAAGAAACTTCTGATGCATGCTTCATCACGGATGAACCTTGAAGGCATTACGCTAAGTGAAATAATCTAAGACAAATACTGTATGATTCCATGCATATGATGTACTTATAGTAGTCAAATACATAGAGACAGAAAGTAGAATGGTGATTGTCAGGGGCTGTGAGGAGGGGAGGAATAGGGAGTTGTTGTTTAATATGTACAGAGTTTTAGTTTTGCAAGATGAAAAAAGGTCTGGACATGGATGGTAGTGACAGTTGTACAACAATGTGAATGTACTTACTATACACTTAAAAATGTTTAAAAGGGGGCTTCCCTGGTGGCACAGTGGTTGAGAATCTGCCTGCCAATGCAGGGGACACAGGTTCGAGCCCTGATCTGGGAAGATCCCACATGCCATGGAGCAACTGGGCCTGTGAGCCACAACTACTGAGCCTTCGTGTCTGGAGCTTGTGCTCCGCAACAAGAGAGGCCACGACAGTGAGAGGCCTGAGCACCTCAATGAAGAGTGGCCCCCGCTCGCCGAAACTAGAGAAAGCCCTCGCACAGAAACGAAGACCCAACACAGCCAAAAATAGAAAATAATTAATTAATTTTAAATAAAAATGGTTAAATGGTACTAGTGGGGAGAAGGAAGGGGGAGCGGCAAGATAGGGGTAGGGGATTAATAGATGCAAAGTACTATGTATAAAATAAATAAGATACAAGAATGTAATGTATAGCACAGGGAATATAACCAATATTTTATAATAACTATAAATGGAGGATAACCTTTTAAAAAAAGTGAACCACTATGTGAAACCTGAAACTTATATAATGCTGTAAATCAACTATACCTCAATTTTTTTTAATGGTTAAATGGTAAATTTTTTATGTAATGTGTATTTTATCACAATTTTTAAAAGAAAAAAAATAACCATACCCAAAGAGCCTTAGCCACATTGATATCTGATGAAGATCAAAAGTTCACTACTTGGGACTTCCCTAGTGGCACAGTGGTTAAGAATCCATCTGCCATGGACATATATACACTACCAAATGTAAAATAGATAGCTAGTGAGAAGCAGCTGCATAGCACAGGGAGATCAGCTCAGTACTTTGTGACCACCTAGAGGAGTAGGATAGGGAGGGTGGGAGGGAGACGCAAGAGGGAGGAGATATGGGGATATATGTGTATGTAGAGCTGATTCACTTTGTTATAAAGCAGAAACTAACACACCATTGTAAAGCAATTATACTCCAATAAAGATGTTAAAAAATATGGGCTTCCCTGGTGGTGCAGTGGTTAAGAATCCACCTGCCAATGCAGGGAACACAGGTTTGAGCCCTGATCCGGGAAGATCCCACATGCCACAGAGCAACTAAGACCACTTACCACAACTACTGAGCCTGCGTTCTAGAGCCCGTGAGCCACAACTACTGAGCCCACGTGCTGCAACTACTGAAGCCCGCGCACCTAGGGCCTGTGCTCCGCAACAAGAGAAGCCACCACAATGAGAAGCCCGCGCACCACAATGAAGAGTAGCCCTCCGCAACTAGATAAAACCCCATGCGCAGCAACGAAGACCCAACGCACACAAAAATAAAAATAAAATAAAATCTACTTAAAAAAAAAAGATGTTAAAAATAAATAAATAAACAGCTGAATTCATACACATAGAGAGTAGAATGGTGGATGCAAGTTATGAGAGGGGGATATGGGGAGATGTTAGTCAAAGGTACAAACTTTCTTCTTTAAGATGAATAAGTTCTGGGGAATCTGGTGTACAGCATGGTGATTATTGTTAATACTACTGTATTGTACACTTGAAAATTATTGAGAGTAAATCTTAAATGTTACTATCAACCACACACACACACACACAAAAAGGTAATTATGTGAGGCGATGGAGGTTTGAACTATCACCATTGCAGTAATCTTTCTGCAGTACATACAGGTATCAAATCGTCATGTTGTATACTTAAACTTACATATGTTATATGTCAATAATATCTCAATAAAGCTGGAAAAATGAAAAAAAAAAATCCACCTGCCAATGAAGGGGAGACAGGTTTGATCCCTGGGCCGGGAAGATCCCACATGCCGCGGAGCAACTAAGCCCATGTGCCACAACTACTGAGCCTGTGCTCTAGGGCCCACGAGCCACAACTACTGAAGCCCACGTGCCTACAGTCCATGCTCTACAACAAGAGAAGCCACCACAGTGAGAAGCCCACACACCACAACGAAGAGTAGCCCCACTTGCTGCAACTAGAGAAAGCCCTGCACACAGCAACAAAGACCCAACACAGCCAAAGATAAATAAATAAATTTATTTTTTTAAAAAAAGTTCACTACTTCAAGTCTGACACAACACTTGGCATGAGAGTTTTGAGGGTCTTAGGATGTGGATAGGTATATTTCCTAGTTGGGAGGAACGTGAATAATTTATAGCCAGAGCATGGACTTCGATAAACTGAAGAAATAGACACAGAGTTTTCTCGTGTGTGTGTTTCTCTGCTGGGTGACTTTGCAGCTCCCTGCCCATCAAGAGTCGGAGTCCACTCTTTGCACCTGAGTTTAACCTTATGACTTTTGTTGGTCAGCAGGATATTAGCACAGGTAATGTAAGCAGAGGGTTGAAAAGTCTTTATGTTTGGGAGCTTGCCTTCTCTTGCTTCTGGGAACACTGCAACCCCCTTGTAAAGAAGCCCAGGTTAACCTCTTAGAAGATGAGAGGCCCCACATCCC
Organism: Delphinapterus leucas; assembly: GCF_059928025.1. Lineage (NCBI taxonomy): Eukaryota > Metazoa > Chordata > Mammalia > Artiodactyla > Monodontidae > Delphinapterus > Delphinapterus leucas. The sequence continues at coordinate 13,842,807 of NC_143130.1, read as the reverse complement.
AACTCCAGACATGTGAGGGAAGCCATTCTAGACCATTCAGCCTCAGTCAATTTGACTCACAGTACGTGTTCCACACCCCAACCCAGTGAAGCATGAGAACAAATATTTTGTGTGTGCTTTAAGCCACTGAGTTTTGAATGATTTGTTACTCGGGAAAAGCTAACAGGTACACAGTGGTTTTAGATTGTCAAAATGACTAGGGAATTCTATTGGCATTCAGTTGGTAGGGGCCAGGTGGGCTAAATGTCCAGCAATGCACTCGTGCAGTCCTGCACAGTGAAGAATTATTCCACCCAATCGCCAGTAGGGTCCCCACCAAAGAACACCACAACTATGTCTGAGCTTGCCACCCTGGTTGGAAGAGAGAAGAGTTAAAGGAAGTTAGTATTTATTAAGTGGGTTATCTGTACCAGACATTTTACATGCATTACTTCATTGATTCTATGCAACAGCCATCTATGCTTAGCCCCACTTAACAGAAAAGGGGCTAGAGAGGTAACTTGGTTGTCTCATTTCACATAGCTAGTAAGTAGCATCACCAGGACTTGAACCCATGGCTGTCAAACGTCATCTCAGAGAGGTCTTCCCTGACCACCTATTCCAAGGTGCCCTCCACACCCACCACCATCACTCTTTATTAGGTTACTCGTTTATTTTTTTCATAGCACCTATCTCTATTTGAAATCAGTGTGTTTGTTTACTTGTTGTCATAAGCCCCCTACCAGAATGTAAATCCCATAGAAGCAGAGATTTTGTGGGATTTATTCACCACTACATCTCCAATGCCTAGAGCAGTGCTAGGCATGTAAAAAGCACTCAGAAAATTATTGTTGAATGAATGAAGTGAATGAATGGCTTTCCATCAAATCCTCATGCAGGCTGGGGTCTCAGCTTCTATTTCTGATGGTCCCAGATTCCTTCTCCTCTCCACTGGCTCTGATTAATGTGACCCAGCCTGAGACCTCTGACATGACTAAAGGAACTTCAGAGATCCTCTAATCCAATCCTTTCATTTTCCAACTAAGAAAAATGAGGTCACCGACATTTCCCTGGGGACATCCCTTCTCAAGCCACATGTTGGTCTCAACACTTCTGTCACTTCCCTGAGCCTGTTTATTCATCTTTAAAATGTAGATAATAACCACCCTGTCTGCTTCACTGAGTTGCTGTGCAAATGATATAAAATAATGTGACTTCCTTAAATCTCACCAGCCTCAGGGATGAAAATTAATTATCATGATAACAATCACAGATAGTAACCTTGAGCCTGTGGTGCTAACTCGGGCTCTTAAAAATATGGAGAGCTCTTTAATTTGATCATGATTTGGACACTTGCTATATCAACAAATTCCTTCTCAACTTTATATGATTGTAATAACTGCAGCTAACAAGACAAGTGTGGTTGTCTGTTGCTGTATAACCAATCACCTCAAAGCTTAGTGGCTTAAAACAAGAAGATTTATTATTTTTCATGATTCTGTTGGCTGTGTGGTTCCTCTTCCTGGGTTCATTAACGTAGTGGTATTCAGCTGGTGGATATGCTAGGCGCTGGGCTCAATGGGAACAGCTGATACACAGCTGGGCCTCTCTCTCTCCTCACGATCTTTCATCCCAGTCTTCTTTGTGGCATGGTGTTCCAGGAGGATAAAGATGGAAGGTGCAAAGTTTCTCCGGGCTTTTTTTTTTTTTTAATTTTATTGAAGTCTAGCTGATGTGCAATGTTGTATTAATTTCTTTGGTACAGCAAAGTGACTCAGCCATACATATATACATATTCTTTTTCATATTCTTTTTCCATTATGGTCTGTCACTGGATATTGAATATAGTTCCCATACTATACAATAACACCTTGTTTATCTACCCTATATACAATAATTTGCCTCTGCTAATCCCAAACCCCCATTCTTTCCCCCACTCCCACCCTCTCCCCCTTGGCAACCACAAGTCTGTTCTCTGCATCTGTGAGTCTGTTTCTGCTTTGTAGGTATGTTAATTTGTGTTATGTTTTAGATTCCACATATAAGTGATATCATACGGTATTTGTCTTTCTCTTTCTGACTTACTTCGCTTCGTATGATAACCTCTAGGTCCATCCGTGTTGCTGCAAATGGCGTTATTTCGTTCTTTTTGATGGCAGAGTAATATTCCACTGTGTGTGTATATATATATATATATATATATATATGTACCACATCTTCCTTATCCATTCATCTGTCGATGGACATTTAGGTTGTTTCCATGTCTTGGCTATTGTAAATAATGCTGCTATGAACATAGGGGTGCATGTATCTTTTCGAGTTTTATCTGGATATATGCCCAGGAGTGGGATTGCTGGATCTCCTCAGGCTTAATTCCAAAACTTGTACAACATTATCTCCACTTTATCCAATTAGTCAAAGTCACAAGGCCAGCCCATATTCCAGGGAGTGGAGGATAGAGTCCACTTCTGGATGGGAGCAGCAAACTCACATTTTAAAGGGCTGTGCATTCTGGAATGGGACAAACTTGCAACCATGAAAAGAATTTTCGTGATTCCACATTATCTTATTTTCATAGCTCAGACAAAGGCAAGTATTGTTAATAATGTGCTTCTGATTTCTGAAAGCAGCGTTCAAGTAAAGCTATTCTCAGATAGCTCTGTTATAATATATATTTTTTTCTTTTTAAAAATATGCAACGCTTCATGAATTTGCGTGTCATCCTTGTGCAGGGCCCATGCTAATCTTCTCTGTATCATTCCAATTTTAGTATATGTGCTGCCAAAGCGAGCACTGTTATAACATTTTTAAATCAATTGTCAAATAGCTTTTTTAATAAGATTATTATAAAAATCAACAACTGCTTATCCTTTCCCTACAAATACACACACACCAGGAATAGTTGTCCCTCACCACTAGCCATTTAATTCCTACTTCTTTTTTGTTTTTATAATTGATTAATTTTTTTTTTTTTTGGCTGTGTTGGGTATTCGTTGCTGTGCGCAGGCTTTCTCTAGTTGCGTCGAGTGGGAGCTACTCTTCGTTGCAGTGCGCGGGTTTCTCATTGCAGTGGCTTCTCTTGTTGCAGAGCACGGACTCTAGGCACGTGGGCTTCAGTAGTTGTGGTTCACGGGCTCTGGAGCGCAGGCTCAGTAGTTGTGGCACACGGGCTTAGCTGCTCCGTGGCATGTGGGATCTTCCCAGACTAAGGCTCGAACCCGTGTTCCCTGCATTGGCAGGCGGATTCTTAACCACTGCACCACTAGGGAAGTCCCTCCTAGTTCTTTTTTAATGTAAAAACTTCCCTTCCGCTTTCTAATTAGCTGTGGCAGAATTTTCATCGGTATTGTAGCTTGGCAGTTACCTAAGTTTCCTACTTATTTTGGCCAATTGCCACCTAGAATATTAAGTCCTCTGAGACAAGCTGTCAAAGGCAACATTCCTGGAACAGCCTATCACATTTTTTCCACACTTAGGAAGAGCAAGTGTCCCCATAGGGCAAAGCAATCTCCTCTGAATCTGGAAGGGAAGAAAAACAGGAAGAGCGAACTCTGACATTCAGCTTCTGGTAGTCTACAGAGCTACTTTTTTTTTTTTTTGCAGTACGCGGGCCCCTCACTGTTGTGGCGTCTCCCGTTGCAGAGCACAGGCTCCGGACGTGCAGGCTCAGCGGCCATGGCTCACGGGCCCAGCCGCTCCGCGGCATGTGGGATCTTCCCGGACCGGGGCACGAACCCGTGTCCTCTGCATCGGCAGGCAGACTCTCAACCACTGCGCCACCAGGGAAGCCCCAGAGCTACTTTTTAATAGCTGGGTGACCATTAACTGTCAATGTGGCCTTTTGAGTTGTTCAGTGATTTTTGGAGCCAATAGATATTTTGTAAGAACTAAAAAAAATCTAAATTTACTGAGAGAAATATTCCTCAATTTTTTTCCTTACTTGGCAAAAAAAAAAAAAAAAAATCAAACTACTCCCTTTATCTACTTTTAACCATTTGTTTAAAAACTTAGGCAGGTTCAGTTCAAGTCCCAAATTACAAAAATTGTTGAAGATAGCATTTTTCTTATTAGTTATTTTTGGCTGTGTGGGCTTTCTCTAGTTGCCGTGAGCAGGGGGTTGCTCTTCCTTGTGGTGCGGGGCTTCTCACTGCGGTGGCTTCTTTTGTTGCAGAGCACGGGCTCTAGGAGCGCGGGCTTCAGTAGTTGCGGCGCACGGGCTTATTTGCTCCGTGGCATGTGGGATCTTCCCAGACTAGGGCTCGAACCGGTGTCCCCTGCATCGGCAGGCGGATTCTTAACCACTGTGCCACCAGGGAAGTCCCAGCGTTTGTTTTTAACATGTCTTAAAAATCGGCCATTATAGGGGCTTCCCTGGTGGCGCAGTGGTTGAGAGTCCGCCTGCCGATGCAGGGAACACGGGTTCGTGCCCCGGTCTGGGAAGATCCCACATGCCGCAGAGCGGCTGGGCCCCTGAGCCATGGCCACTGAGCCTGCGTGCCCGGAGCCTGTGCTTCACAACGGGAGAGGCCACAACAGTGAGAGGCCCGCGTACAGCAAAAAAAAAAAAAAAAAAATCGGCCATTATAGACAAAAGAAGTTAAAAATCTGGTGGCTATGGGTAATAAGAAAATAATTAACTAAAGTAAGTAAGCTTTCTGAATTATCCATAAATACTTCTAAATTTGAATTAATATTCAAATCAAAAAATGATCTCTCTGGGCTTCCCTGGTGGCGCAGTGGTTAAGAATCCGCCTGCCAATGCAGGGGACACAGGTTCGAGCCCTGGTCTGGGAAGATCCCACATGCTGCGGAGCAACTAAGCCCGTGCGCCACAACTACTGAGCCTGCGCTCTAGAGCCCACGAGCCACAACTACTGAGCCCACGTGCCACAACTACTGAAGCCTGCGCGCCTAGAGCCTGTGCTCTGCAACAAGAGAAGCCACCACAATGAGCCCCGCAACGAAGAGTAGCCCCCCGCTCACTGCAACTAGAGAAAGCCCGCGTGCAGCAGCGAAGACCCAATGTAGCCAAAAATTAAATGAATAAATAAATAAATTTATTTTAAAAAAAAACATGATCTCTGAGATTTTATGATTATGGTATTTGGTACTAAAATTTAGCTAATAACATTCGTTCACAAGTAAATAAAATACATAGAAGGAGAAATTGATGCCAAAATAACAAGTTGACAAATTTTCTGCTCAAAAGGAAAAGTAAGAGAAAACAGATTTCTATAATTAATTAGGAGAATTTAAATTTATTTTAATTTTTCTATTGACTCTAATATTCTATTTATTAGTATTTAAAAAATTTTTATAATATGCAATTCATTATTTAATGAAAGCTATCACATATTTTCATATAAGGAACACCCCAGGGTTCCAATCAATTTTATTTAATTTAGGAATGATCATTATATTTATATACATAAATCCACATGTGTCTTATGAATTGGATTTATTTAAAATTCTCCTATATTTAATAAATTATGAACTTTTGAAAAACATGCATATTTGTCCCATTCCTCTTACCATATTGGGTACAATTGTTCACTTAAGGTACAGTTAATTTTCCTTTTAGTGGCTGTTTTTGTTTAGATTTTTATTTATATAGTCAGACACTAACTTTTAAGCTTTGGTTAGATCTGTCTAATATATCACTTTGTACGAGCGTTTCCCCCAGAGCACTATAAATCTGCAATGAGAAGGAAGTATGGGCAAGCAAGCAAGAAAAACGTCCAGGAATGAATCCGTGCTAAAGATTGCACACAACTGAATATTTTGCATTTTAAGTTATTCTTACTATGTTATCTCCAAAGGGTCAGGCATTAAGTTTTAATTTACCCTGATGACCTTAATCAGATTTGTTTCAAATTTATGAGGACTGTAAAATTAGGAAACTTTCATTAAAAAAAATTAAACCCCCTGGATGGCTTCCCAAAGCACATCCAGCATTACTTACGACTTTATTATTTCAGCTAGTTGGATACATCATAACCACAGCTCTAGCCAGGTCTGTAAGAGTTCTGTGACTGACGCCTAATGGAACCAATTTTCACTCTGGCAGAACAAGTTCAAGTTCTAATACTAACTTGAATCCTAGTTTCCTTTGAATGCCAGGAACCAGATCCTTGAAGAAGAAAATGTATCAGAGCATCTGCCTGTTAAGCGCCATTCCATTTATTTCATCTAAATAGCTCGCAGGAACAATTGACTAAAATCAAATCTAAAATAGAAAACAAATAGTTTTTTAATTACTGAATTTCCTTTATTCTTTTTTTAGTCTTCTTTCCCTCTTGGCCTCAATTTTCTACAAAATTCCCCTATTTCCACTGAGGGCCAGAGACCTTTTTAAAACAGGAACAAATGTTTCGGTGCACTCGCTCACCTACACTAACAACCATATTACAGTCACAGTTCATTGACTGTCACCCGCCCACATTTTTATTACCCTACATCTGATGAACATTGATGCACTTGGGTTTCTTCCTCTGCACTGGCAGGAAAAAATAATAATTTAGATAGAATTCTAAGAACTTAGCACGTTTTGTCAATAGCTTCATTGTTCCTTGTGTCCATTCATCACATCTTGCCTGCTACTGAAATCTTTCCTTACTTTCCAACATTATTAAAGTCAGTCATTATTAAAGCCATCTCAAAAAGAGATGGATACTTCTGCAACTTCTAAGATACTGTCAACTAAGAATCATATTTTCAACACTTCAAATTTTATTGTATTTTCAAGCTTCGGGGAAATCTAATATTCTTGCATATTTCCTAAGATGGAATTTCATGTAGACAGTGATGTGATAGGAAAGATGAGACTTATCTAATGATTTTGGCATTGCCCCTAGATAACTGTGCTCCTCTGAGAAAAGCAGCAATGGTTTTCTTATTATCAGAGCACATTAAAGAGCACGTTCTGAAGTCCTACATGTCTTACGTTTGAGAGAGAAAAATCACTGGGAAAACAACAGTTATATTTGTATTCCTCTAGTTTCATTAAAATATACTTTGGGCACTCTTTTTTTTATAACAATTTTATAACATATATTCTACAAGACCACTTAACGGATAATTGTATTTTAGTTTTATTTTTCACAAAAGTCAGGTTTAATTAAAGCTTTATGAAAAGGCTAAAAAGTATTCCACAGTTTCTAATTTTCCAACCCCTCCTTCAGTAGGAATGACTTAAGTAATTTGATCCAGATAGTTTATGTTGTTGGAGTTCAATCTCAGTGAATAAGCCTCTCTAAATAGAATGCATGTTTTAGTCATTTTCAATTAATATGAAGTTGTTTTGCCAAAATATAACTGTAAATGGGAAGCCATTATTCTGAACATTTGGAAACTATAGTTTTAAAAAAATTATTTGTTGATATTTGATATAAAAATACTGTTTAAGCCACTCATTAATGCTATTTTCCATTAATCACAAAGAAGTAAATTCAAAGCAAAGATAATTGTTTTATTGGTTTACCAAAGATCCCTGATGAAATGCACACACCACCAAGAACAAAAGTTAGGTCCTCAACATGTTCCAAATTTCAATGGAAACAAGACATGGGCATGGATTTATAGATGATACATTACAGGCTGACTAGGGAAAAGTCTGCACAAAATGTATATTCTGTGTGTGTGTTCATGTGTGGGAACGAAAGCCAGAAAGAGAGGGGAAAAGAGCCACAATCGTATAATGGTTCTCTCTCTTAGATTTATTAATGGGGAATGGAGAGAAAGATAACCCAGGACTCTTCTCTCTGGTGACAATACAATACTAGGGGAAAAATCAGGCGTCATATGTAATTTACTATAGAATTGCTTGTCTTAGAAATAGACTAGAGGGAATACAAACGCTGTTGCATGTGCATACGTGTACAGATACAATACACACATTTTCTCTTCTGAAATTTTTATTTCAAATCTGCTTTAAATCAAACTGAGTTGAGCTCAGTCTGGGGCTGGTGAGAAAGAACCTTCTAAAATTTTTGCTCAACCCAGCAAATGCTTTAAAAGTGAACTAATGAGCAGTATCTCTTAGTTACCTAACCATGCTCCAAGAAAGACTGGCTCTCTGTATTTTGATTTAGAAAGAAAGTGCTCGGGCTTTTAAAGAACAAAGAAGGAAAGCCTTCTCCATCCTTCCTTCCCTCCCTTCCTCTCCACAATTTGACCACTCCATTTTTCCCAGCTTTTCTTTTTAAATAAGGTCCGTCTCCTTTCTTTGGCCTTCCTTCCCTCCTTGTACGTCCACGACCACTAATTTGACTAAAAAGGATTTTCCACGAAGGACCCTTCTTAACACATAGGACCTTTCTTAACACATCAACGTGATAAGTGGACACTCACTATCTTGGGACTCGGCCCACCTGACCAGGGCGGTCTCCCCCGTACCCCGCCCTCTGCTCTCCTGCTCCTCCGGCGCCTCCCCCGGGGGCTGAACACCCCCCGGCAGGTCTCGCGGCAAGTTGAGAGCTTGGTCTGGCGCCGCGCGGTGTGGCCACCAACTTCTGCTTTCCCCCAGGGAAAACTGCGAGACTCGAAGCGCGTCGGCAAGTGCTTCTTGTGGTCGGCTTGGGGTCTCCGAGCCCCCGGACTGGAGGCCCAAAGCCCTCCTCCTCCCGCGCCTGGCGTCGGGGGAACCTGGGTCTGGGGATAATTCAAAGCCCTCGGAGCCCCCAACACCCAAGCACCCACATCTGCCCGAGCGAGAAAGCGCAGGATGGAGCTTGCACGGCTCGTATGGCTTCGGCATGACCCGTGGAGAGACGAGATGCGCGTGGAGACCCAAGAGTTGGGGGAAGAGGGTGGTGAGAGGGCCCAGTCCAGGCTGCCCCTCGCGCTGGGGGCGCCGCCAGTCCAGACCTCAAAGGGAGCAAACGAGCGCGGAGCCGTTTTCCGCTTCACCAGAGAGCGGGCTTTTCGCTGAGAAGGAAAAACACAGGGAAAGTCAGCTCGCGCGCTTGTTTTGGTTTTTCGTCTGTTTGCCTCTCAATTAAAAAGTGGCCGGCTAGGCGACAGCTTTGCGGTTTTCACAGTGTAAAACGGATTAGAGGGAAAGCTCCAGCCCTTCTCGACTTTCGCTTGCGGTTTGCAAACCCCGGGGAAGGCGTGACCCTGCGGCACCTGCCGGGGCGAGCTCCTCCCGCTGCGGCCCGACCTGCGGCCTCGGCTCTCCTGGGGCGGGGCCCGGCAGGGCGGAGCCGAGGCTGCGCGCCGGGGGGAGTGGGGAGTGGGGAGTGGGGGGTGGGGGGTGGGGGGTGGGAGGGGGAAAGCCGGTTCCCTCCGTGCAGGTAAACTTCGTGCCCCGGGCCGGCACCGCCTCCCCTCCCCCACGCCCTCCCGGCGCCGGGACCTGAGCTTTCCTCTGAGAGTCCGGATCCTGGGTGTGCGGAAATCCTGTGACAACCCCTGGGGGACCCCTCTCCAAGACGCGGAGGAGGGAAGAGCAAAGAAAAGGAATTTACTGCAGATGGCACCGGAACCGGAGTTGGCTTGTTCGTGCCCTGCTCGATGCTCGTAGGTTTTCCCCAAGAATCTCGAATTCGCTGAGGTCACTTATACCCAAGAAACGATGAGTTCACACGCACACTCTTTAGTTAAAAGGGAAAAAGGAAAGAAAGAAAAACTGCTCTTCGATCCTCTCCACGTTCCTTGCTTTCACCAAATAAACAAAGCATCCGGGCGAGAGTGAGGTGAAGCGGGGGCGCCGGAGGTGCACAAGGAGAGGTTTCCTGTGGGCCCGCCGCTCCTCCCCGGCCTCTTGCACCGGCACCTGCCCAAGAGTTTGCGGGGTGTGGGCGCTGAATGCGATTCCGGGACCGGCCAGGCTCATCCTGAACACTTGGATCTGAAAAGTCCATGGACAGGTCACCAACCCCCGGCGACCCTTTCCTGGTGGCCTTCTGCTTTTAATAAACGAAAATAAAAGTTTGCTTTCAAGTTAAAGAAACGCCTTTTTCGTCTTTCAGCCCTGACGCGTAACTTACGCCTCTTTTTATACCAGCAGGATATTATCAATGGTGATTGTCGAAATCGATACCGGGGCATCCGCGGACGAGGACCTACAGGTAGTAGGGCCAAGGGGGTCAAGGAAATAGCAGTAGGAGCCAGCAGCCTCCGACCGTTCTGGACTGCCAGGCCCGCTTCTCGAGGGAGGCTCCGCGGGTGGAAGCATGGTTGCGGGAGAGCCGAACGCGCGGGTGGGGAACGAGGCCGGTTCCACCTTAAAGAGTCGGATCAGCGGCTGCAGAGGCGCCCGGCACCTGCAGGGGGCGCTGCTGCCCCGCGGTTCCGCCCGCGCCGCGGCGCGCCGCCTGCCTTGCGGCTCCCGGGCCGCAGTCCCTGGAGGGGGTGGGGACGCTGGGGGAGGAAGGGAGCGAGTGCAGCCGTTAGGTAAGGAACCCGAACCCTCCCGGATTCTGAAGCGGCCTCAGTGAGGCGTTGGCTGGAGGGAGCTTTTCCGTCATTCGGCCGGGAGAGGAAATGTGGCGAGGCGTCCTCCCCTGCCCCCACCGCCTGCCTTCCTGCCTCCCTGCACCTCCGCTCCGCGACCCCGGCCGTGCTTCCCAGACCCTTTGTTCTCGAGGTTGGGAGCTCCTGGGTGGGGGTTCCCCGGGAAAGAGGTTCCCCCTGCGCCACTCAGAAGGGAGGGGACTCTCGCCTCGCCCCCCGCCCCAGCCCTCCCCAGCCGAGTCCCCCTGGCCCCCGGGCCCCTCTCCGCATCGCAGTGCCTCCTTTTCGACCCGGAGTCCCCCCAGCTCCCGCTCCCAGGCCTTCGCCGTCTGTTTACCCGCCTCCCTTCCCACTTCGCCGCCGCTGCGAGGTCTCCGGGAAGAGGGTGGGAGAGGCAGACGCGAGGAGAAGGAGAAACCACGTTGCCACCGCGGCACGGAGAATCCCCGGGGACACTTTCAGGCTGCGTCCCCGGGGACCCGCCGCAGAGGCAGGGGTTTCCCGGCGCCGCCGCAGGGCGGAGGGCCCGCCCCAGCCGGGAAGCCGCCTGGCCAGCGCCCCCGCCGGGCGGCCCGGGGACCCGCTGGCGCGCAACACAGCCCGCCCTTGCAGCCGGGAGACAGCCCCGCGCGGCGCGGCCTCAAGGTCAGGACCTGAGCCCCCCAGGTAGAGAGAAAGGGACACTGTAGTTGGCGCCCCGGGGAGGCGAAGTGCAAACAAACGCCCCCGGCTTCCCCCCACCTACCCTCTGGGGCGCCACCCGCATCGCCTCTCTGCCGCGCGCGACCCCGAGGGCTCCCGCGATTGTATCTCCTTCAGTACAGTTACAGTTGCAAGCAGCTAATTTCTTACTCCGGCGAAGGCGTCGCGTAGTGGAGCGAGGGGACAGGGTTGCGGAGGGGGGGGGGAGGGGAGAAGCCGGGGCGGGAGTGAGCGGAGAGGTAAGGGGAGTCGGGCAGTGAAGGGCCTCCCAGAGTCCCGAGTCTCCGCCGACGAGGCAGGACTGCCGGTGCAGGCCTGCGCCCCGGCCCGGCAGCCGCAGGCCAGCGGCCGAGCCCTTCACGTCCTCGGCTCTGGGGATGCGCCTTCGCCTTCCACGCGCCCCGCACGCTCGCGACCGTAGAGGGGGTTCCGCACGAGCCCGGGTACAAAATAGGTGTCCCCCTCCCCCCGGAGATTGGGAGGCCCGGGACCATCAGCGTGAGGCTTCCTGGAGTCCCCTCCGGCCTCTCAGCGTGACCCTGGACCTCACTGGCTCGTCGAGAGCCGCGCCAGCAGTCCTCTCGGCAGCGGGTTCCCCGGGACACACCCCGTCCCCACCCCCGAGAGCTGGCGGCCAGCTCGGGATGCCAGGCGGCCAGGCGGGCGCCTTGCCAAATTCCGCGTTCCTCTCCAGGAGACGGGGAGTTGCGTCCCAGGCTCGGGAAAGCCCGTAGTTTGAGCTTGGGACTCGCTTGCAAAACCCCCCAAGGCGCCTGGGACGCCTCTGCAGGTTGAATTCCTGCTCCCTATCACTTCAATTTTAATTAATCTTTTAAAACACCGCTGTCACGTTGCTTGCAGAAAATTAATCAAACCTGAATCCTTGTTGCATAGCAAGAATTTCGATCCGAGTCTGTTAAAAAGGACTTGACTTTGCAAAGTCACGTCTTATACAGTTCCCTCATTCCCCCTTTAGCAAGGGAAATATTGCAAAAGTCAAGACATGTTTGTTTGGTTCTTTCTATCTTCAAAAATGAAACTTTGCTTATTTCTGATCTTTATTTTCTGTCTTTGAACAACAACAACAAAAATAATAACGAGATAAATTGCCTACCTCTGTTAATTCAAAATATAATTACTTTGAATGACCTTTAAGGGTCCAGATAAACTAAGATAATCTTAATTTTAATGTGACACGACCCCTATTTTTCCTTGTGAATAATGAGAATAAAGCAGTCATTAATTAATACCAAGATATCTCCATAGAAGATGGTATCTTGTCTCGCTGAGATGCTGAAACATCAGTTGTATTAGTAATTGATACTGTATAATTGAACATGAAGATAGTTGTCTATTTTTAACCTCAAAGCTCAGAGTTTATTTGGTGATTACTGAGCTCCTAATAATTAATTTTTGTTCCTTCTTGCTGCTTGTAAATAATTCTTATGATTCCCAGTTCCCATGCAATAGAGAGGCTTCTCATTAAAATCTACTCCTCAAAATATAAGATTGTGAACCTATATTGTGCAACAACCCTTTCTATTCCATTATTTATAACATATTTGGTCTATTTTTATGTCTTCCTGTTACATTCCCCTTTGCTGTAGTTTATCTGCTAAAAATTGGGAGAATATAACTAACATCTTTTACTACAACTTCGTCTTTCTGTGTTCCATCGGTTCAGTTTAATATATAATACTTAAAATTTCCTATTTTTCAAGTTTCTGAGGTTTGAGGATAAGTTCCATTGAAGAATCAATGTTTTTTGTAAAGCAAAGTTGCCATAGACTCTACTCCCACCTAACACAGAGCCCACACTATCTCACACTTTTCTGTGGTTAAAAATAGACTTTGCTCAAACACATTCCGTTTTTCCAACTTGAAGATTGGCTCTCAACAATTTCCTGGGTTAAATTTACATTTAACACAACTTTTGGCATTAAAATAATTTCCCCTCCCACGAAATAGAGAAGACTTCCAAATAATAATGGAAATTTAGACTCCACCTTAAAGGTATCTAATTATTTCTTAGCATCAGTTTGCTGATGACCCTCACTTTTTATCCAATAGAGGGGGTTATATTTTTTCTCTTACATATGCATAAAATCTCCCTATACATTTCTCCAGTATGTCTCCCGAAATAAATATAAAATATTTTACACCACTTAAATATTCTTCATACCTACCCTCCCAAACACTTACACTTTACTTGTCAGTGCTATTCCTAAAGTGATGAAAAGAATATTGGTTTTCCACTTTTATTTCCCCCTTGGAGCAATTAAAACTTTAGGTCAATATATGATGGAGTAATTCTCTCCTCTTAGATTTTATATTTTCCCACTGTAATTTAGACTGAAATGGGATTAAAACAGGATCTAGAGTTCTAATCTTGGTTGATGTTTTGGTGTATTCACCGTAAAGAGTCCTATTCCCTGGGGTCATGAAGCTCCCAAACGTCAATCAAGCAAACTGATTCAGAAATGCCATTGTTCGACTCCCACGTCACTCGCCTTCCTCTCATTTTATTTAACAATACCGGAGTTCTCTGATCAGTCATTCGGAATATGAGGCATTATCTGGGGAAAATTCACAAAGTGTCTTGGTCTTTCTTTGGGAGATACTGTTAAGGGGTTTCCGCAAAGCAGAAAGTGCTTGTTTATATTTCTGTCTTTGGACCGCACTACTGATCGAAAGAACCGATGAATACCGCTGGAAAGAAAATCATACCGTAAATCCGTCAAAAATTAATTCGTCCAGTTGGATGTTACATTTCTATTTTCGTGTTGGAAGCATCCTGGCTTGTCACCGGAAGAGAAGTATGACCGGGTCTGGGTCCAGTTGGCATGCCCCCCACTTTCAACCCCTTCTGTTTTACCCCATTTAATAACATTAATGTGTTTAGTCTACACTAGTTAACCAAGAATTTATTTGGGGCGAGGAAGAGCCAACCTTTGCCCCAGAGCTCTACCCAGCCCACTCAGACACATCCCAGAGCCTCCAACACTCGCATTTCCCATCCGCAGCCCTTGGGTCGCCTACGCCGGGATCCCAGCTCCGAGACAATTCCCAAAGCCAGAAGCCTTGAGTGTGTTACTGGCTCCGAGCAGCCCAAATTAATGACCAACTTCACGTAGAGGCTGTGAGCCTTCATTCTGAGTTCCCTGAAGGCTCCCAGTGTGGAGCCCGGCTCCTGCGAGGACTTCCATGGCGGGAGGTAGGCGTGCCGAGACGGTTTCCTGGGAATAGCTGTCGCTTGCGTCTTTCTTTTAGAGGGTTTTGGGCGCAGAGACGCGATTCCTACCCTCCCGTAATGGGTTCTTACACCAGGATTCATCCAAAATCGCGACAGCCGCTCTGGCCCTGCTTGTTTGACACGCATTCATACACAAATGCTCGCGTTTGCGGCTCACATCTCCAAACGCGCCAACCCTCGCGCCCGCGTGTCTCCGCGCACACTTGGAGCCGAGGTGACAAGGGAAGGCGGTGGAGATGGGGACGGGGGTGGAGCCGCTCTCTGGTGGGACACGATCAATCACTTTAAAGTAAAGGGTTCAAAAGTTCCAACCACCCTTTGGAGGGAGAGAGAACGAGCTTCCCGGGGCCTGCTTCTCTCTCAGTAGCCCGCGGGTTCCCAGAAGCCGCGCGACAGCCTGGGATGTCGACCGCCCCGACAGGAGTCCCTTCTCCCGCCTGCGCGGCCGGCCGGGTTTATAGGGCCTGCCTGGGCACTTTGGCTCCCCCCCGGAGCACCGGCTCTCCCTCGGCACGGACACGCTCCAGCCCGCACGAGCCGGGGCGCGCGCTTTTCCCTTTCTCAGCAAGCGGGAAAGGCCTGCGCGCCGAGGCGGGCGCAGCGCGGGCGGCCAGGGCGCGGGGCCTCCGAGGAAACCCGAGCTCCCTGCGACCTGCTCTGCGAGAAGGGGCGGGGGGGGAGCGCCAGCGGGCTGCCCCGGAGGCAGGCCATGCGAGTTCCTGCGAAAAACCCCTCTCGAAAACACCAAAACCTTCCAAAAGACGTGGCTCTGTCCCTCCCCCCGTCCTGCGGCCTTCCATCCTGTCGGTCCCCTCCTCAGCAGCCGGCCTGGCCCTCACCTGAGACCTTGCTAAGGGCCTCGCCACCTCTCCTCTGCCCCATACCCGCTTTTAAGCTTCTTCTCCTCCCAGACTTCTCGCAGGCCTCGGCTAGGGTAGCCAGGGTGCCGCAGAGGAAATGAAATTGTTCTGGAGATTACAGTGGGGCTTTTGGCCAGAAGTCCCCCCCCACACACACACACACTTTTTCTCATGCTTCCATGTGAAGTGCAAACTTGTATTTCCCTTCCCAAGAATAGACAAATTTTCTCGCTTATTTGCAGTTTTGCAAAGTTCTACACACAGATCAGTGAACCTTAAGCGCCCTTTTTCAGACCCACATTGTGGAGGTTTGTCAGGGTCCCTGGGCAGTGAGCGTAATGACAGGTGAATCCAGCAGCCCCAGGGGAAGCCAGACCTAACCCCCAAGACTTACAATAGGGCAGGGGCCCAAGGGCTCCCCAAGCAGCTTTAAGCAACAGGTACCTTACAGCAGAGCAGAGCAGGTTTTCCAGGATCCCAGCGTTTAGGGCCTGGATGCAGAACCTGCTCCTAGGTAACTTGGGACAGAGAGTCCCTACCCAGGAGATTCCTTCTCTGCAGCTTTCCTCTCCTCACACAAGAGCAGGAATCTCTGCACTCTGAGCCACCTGTCCAGACATAGCCAGGCCTCAAGTCAGCTTCAGCAGAGGCCCTCACGGTGCAAGTCCGCTGCTGCCTGCAGCCTGCTGTTCTCCCTGATGTGACATTGATGATGATGAAGAAGAAGAAGGAGAAGGAGAAGAAAAAGAAATGCAAACTAAAAGGCCAAAGGGGGACCATAGCAAAACAGAGATTCCTTTCTTATCCAAATTGCCCCTAACTCAGTCTTTCCCACACAGGAAGAGAGAGAACTGGTTTCATGAACCCTAGCTTCTCAAAGTAACTTTTTTGAGTGATAGTTTGCTCCTGGGCCTGAATGGACCCAACCTCAAGAGAGGAAGGACCTATATAGCTTTAGGGAAGTAAACAGCTTTATAGGGCAGAATCAGCCTCCCTGTAGGTGGTCATCATTCCACAGAGAGCCTGGTAGTTTCCAGCTGCAGGAGCCTAAGTGCTCGGTTGCACAACCAACCTCGGCCTTAACCCAGCCCAACTTGGGTTGGCCCAACTTAGGGGCAAAGGAAATGGGAGATTTAGGGTTCCTTCTACTGCCTTCTACTGCTATGAAGAAGAGCTTCATATGGAAATATGGCTAGGCCCTAGGACCATGCTCCAAGTGGGAGCTAGTCATCCTAACTAGGATGGAGGATGATTAGAAGACTGGAAGGGACTGGGGGAGATAGGGGATAGATAGATAGAGATAGGTATATTTTGTTTTGCCCTACTCAGGGATTCCAGCCTACTCAGACCTTCCAGTTCATCCTCACTCAGCTGCCAGGGTAAAACTGAGATCAGTTTCTGGGTCAGGGAGCAGCGGGGGCATGAGGGTGTGCTTTTCCAACCTCAGGCTGGTGTATAAGGAAGGATATAATGGGATCTGGCAGAGGGAAGGAGAGGACTGAGCAGCAGCCATAGCCCCCAGTCACTCTGAGGAACTCATCCTCATTAAAGAAATCCCTCGTATGATGCTGCATTTCTGTCCCAGATTTGTGGCAGACACACTGAAGGAGGAGGCAGCTGTGGTGGCCGCCGCGTGCAGACGTCCAGCAGTGTGTCCCTAGCAGCAGACTCGGTGTCCCCAGTGTGAAGAGCCCAGGCCCTGCCTGTTAGGCTGTGACTGGAAACAATCCCCCACCCCAAGCAGCCTCCTCAGTGACGACCCCAAATCCCTAAACAGATTCCTGGACTGAGAGAAACACAGTTCATAGCATGAATGTCTAAGAGCTGGATTTGGTAGAAAAAGGAACAGAAAATCCCACCCAATTCTGAAGCCACTAATACAATCATGGGCAGCAGTGTGTATTTGTGCCTGGATATATGACGGGTTTCATACTTTTGGCCCCGGAATGACATTTCAAAAATATTTCTTCCCTACATAGCACCAACTGCTGTTTTTATGTCCTGCTATTGTGAAGCAACCCTCTGTAAACTATATTGTGCATTTCCCCCTGGATTTTAGTGAAAGAACTGTGCAAACGCAACTGCTTTGTCCCAGAGCCACTGAAACAAAGACTAATACACAGGGAAGGACGTTTCCAAAATGTACTCTCCTCTGATTTGGGAGGAAAGCTCCTAGAGGCACCAGCCTGTAATTGTGGTTGATATTTAATCCTCCTTAGTACAAAGGCTCATCTTTTCACGACGCAGAAGCACCGTTGACATAGGACTAACCTTTAGAGTTATATCCCAAACTGGGAGTCCAAAGCTTAGACGTGGATTGTCTATGCCTCTTCTAACCTGAACAAAAAGGATCTGAAGAAAATCACATTTTTTCCCTTGCAACAAAGCATTCCTAATCACTTCAGCTTGTTGGTGAATTTTTATTCCCGCGTCCACTTGGGATATTGAAATCGATCGCTGCAATATTTAATATATTACACTCCCTGGGTCATCGCTCTGCTAAGACCGAATTCTCTCTCCCTCATGCCCTCAACTCAGCCTGATTCCTACCCTCCCACTCCCATCTGTCCAGGCCCTCTGTTTTTCTGTCCACATAAAGCCTTTAATTCTCAGCCCAGCGCCGCCGACAACTTCACGTTTATTTTGTTTTCTGGTATGGAAAATACTGAAAGCTCTAGGCAGCACTGCACTTAAAAGGGAAAATGAGGAGCTCAGTAGTTTGGAGAAAATTAACCTGCCACAAACAGCCTCATTAAAGAGCTGCCTACCAAGAGTTAAGAATTAATAGTAAAATGGATGGGAAAAAAAAACCCTTGAGTGAAGAGACCTTAAAACCGCTTTCCCTGAAAGGTGCATAATTTACAAGCCCAACCTAACGTTCGGTTTTATTTCCCTTTCCTAGTGACCTGTCCCATAACCTTGTAATCCACTGTGGGGCCGGTTTCTCTTTGGCCCCTTTCTTCTTTTTCACACACACCCCCTTAGGTTTGCAAGTCCAAATACTTTCTGATATTTTTGGTTCAAAAATGCACTTAAATTGTTCGGGGTCTTTTAATTTAGAAAGACACTTTAAGAGACTCCTGGAATATCCTTTGGGAATTGTTAGATGATTTGAAGAGTGCCCTTAAAAGAATTGTGTTTGGATAGGAGGGGGTGGGGGGGATCATGCAGAAAGCAGCAGGAAAAACCAGAGTGAGGACATCGTGTAGACTTAGGGTTCTGATGGCGCTATGGTTTACTTTGCACATGAAGTTCCAATTTAAGTAAAGCCCATGTATGTGGGCTGTAAGTTGCTTTTCTAATGTTTTATTGGGCATTGTATTCTATATTGGCATTTTAGATGCATAATCTCATTTCAATGCAGAGCCGCATACTAAATCCTGGGGCAAGCAGATGAGAATGTGGTATGGATATTACACTCAATTTCATAGGCTTCAATGAGACTTTGCACATCGCGATTTCCATTGTAATGGCTTATCTTGGGCTAGAATTTTACACATAGACATGCTATTCCTTTGGCCAGGATCCTGAATGAAGAAACAGTGTCAATGGAACAGCCATAATGATTCCATTCACATTATAGCAGGTAACTGGGATCAGTGGTCCCAAAGTATTTATAAAAGATTTCCTGCTTTTCTTTCTCTTAATAATCATTTTTGCACTTTTTTTTCTTTGAAGAAGATCATATTTAAAATCACCCTTGGAGTATACACTAAAGTAATGTTTCAAAACAGGAAGAGATAGGAAATCCACCATCGGGATGCTTCCAATTCCTCTAGAAATCCTTCTATTGTGTCAGAATATTATATGTAGTCCACATGTTATGTAAGATTGGATCCTATTCAGATAAATCAGCTAGAGATTGATACAAAGAACAAGATTTTAGAAGCCCTTGGCAACCTCCCTAAGTCTATATAATAAGGTATCTTTTCCTCCCATTTAAATTATACAAAATAAGTCTTGTTTTTCTCCTATTCAATGGTACTGTTAAACTACAAACCACAGACCAAAATGTATAATATAATAGGAAATGTTGATATTTCAGGGAAAGTAGATGTTTCTGAGGTCCTTTTTCTAAAGAAGATGGCAGGCGTGTATGACTGATTCCCTAATTTACTTTTGAATTTACAAAACATAAGATGTAAAAAGATTTTTAAAAACAAGGATTAAAATATTTTTATTTTCCTGAAATTGTATAAGCAGCAAAGCGGTTGAACAATTCACATGTTAACCAAGCTCTTCTACTTAAAATTTTTCCTTATTTAGGAGGGGTGGAAAAGTACCACCTCTCTTTTTTTTTTTTTCACGTCTTTTTAAACTCAGATGAGAAACACTCTGGTATTAGTGACATACACCCTTTTAATTCTCAATCATATATTTTTAAGGTCGCTTTTTAAAAGTCTTTATTATAACAGATAAAAATCAAATCTGGCTTTCTGAAGACCACTTTGCCACATGATGTATAACACGTGGAACAAAATTAAAAGTATCTCTTTGCATTTGCATCTGGCAATGTACTCCATGTTAGAACCATAGCTGGGTGTTTATGGAGTTGAACCCTCCTCCACGCTGTTTTTTATAGCCTAACCGGAATAGCTCAGCACATGCAGGACAAGAGGCTGGGAAGCTCTGGCCCCTCACCCCAGCAAGGAAGCTCAGGGTCACCGCAGGCTCCCACACCGCCTCTATCAGCATTGTTTTAAGTCCAGATTTTACTCTCTTTCCACCTCTGGAGAAAATGTTGCTAACTGTTGGTATTCCCCCATGATGTCTTCTCTTGGGTGCAGGGTTAGGTAGGGGGAGGGGAAGAAGAGGACAACCTGAGAAGGTAGAAGATAAAAAAGTGATGATAAAGGAAAAAGAAAACAAAAACTGGCTATGGCAATTTCTACTACAGCATGCAGGTTTTTACTTTGAGTGGATCTAATAACCAGGCATTTGAAAGCTTAACCATCCCCTGGTTTGCACATTTGGATTCAATGTAGAGGAAGAAAACTAATCTTGCACATTTGCACCACTGACAATGAGGGTATTCATTTTGAAAGGGAGGGAAAAAGAGAAATCTAGAGAAACGCAAGGGAGAATGAACGTAAAATGCGCCTTTATTCCTGGGAGATCCAAGAATTTAGGTCCTTTCCAGTCATTTCAGACTGAAACTCTTGCCTCCTGACCAAGCTGTAGCCTCAAGATCTCTTACATATTTGCGTCATGTCTAACTTTCACAGGAAGGAGGGAGGGCTTCTGCCTAAGCTTGGTGCAGTCTCTCTCTTCCTTACTGCTTTTCCTTGCTACTGCTCATCACTTATCATAAGTATTGTGTTGTTCCCGGAGCTAACTTAAACTGATCTTAAAGAGGGCAAGCACTAACAATGGGAATTATATTCCAACCCTTCCATGCCCCACATGCGCTTGCCCAACAGCCCAGACTCCAGGAAAACTGAGTTTGTTTGTCTGCTTGTTTGTGTTGATGGCTTGGGGAAGAGGGTAGGCAGCCACTCAGATGGTTTCCCCTCCGTTTCCCTCCCTTCCTTCTGAGCATCCTGGCTGAGGAGGGCCTTGCAGACCCATGAGCAGTTGTTCTCCGCTAGACTGGCGACATTTTAGGGTCTAAGTGTATTGACTGCTAAGCCTCTTCCATCCAAGAGGGTCAAACACAAACATACTGATGGCATTGATTCGATGAATAACTGGATCTTACTGGAGAGCCTCTAGGCTGCCTGCCACTCTCTTTCCACCTCTTTCTGTCTTGCTCCAGTCCTCTCAACTGAAGGAAGATCCAGGTAGCAGGAGCTAAGGAATCGGGAATACCCTAGCATCTCAGGTACTTGGCCTGTTTCCCTTGTAGCTGTTCTTTTCAGACTACATGGACACACACACACACACACACACACACACACACACACACACCTGCAGGCAGCAGGCTCTCCTAATTCCCTTTTGAAACCTTTCTCCCTCCACCTCTCTGGCCTTAACGTCTCCTGCAAGGGGACAACCAGTGCCCTTCCCCCAGTTAGGCACAAGTCTGTCCTGAAGCCTTGCCTGCAGCCACCAAAGAATAGGAAGCTTGCTGTGCTACAGCCCGAATAGCTCGGCTCTGGGGGAAGAAGTCGTGGGAGTCAAGTAGTAGCCCAGGACAGGGTTAGGTTCAAGGTAGAGAAAGAAAAGGAATGGCAGTCAGCAGTTCCCCCATGGAAGCCACTGACGGAGGTTTAACTCCACACGTTTTGGGATCCTGTTTTTCTAAACAAACTGGAGTGATCTTTAGGGAAAGCCAAAGACACATGATGAAAACAGCCTGTTTTGAGAAGCAGGAACGGTGGAACCGCAGTTAACTGCCCACGAGTGCGTTAATCAGGAAAGGGGCTTGGGAGCCCAAGGCTTGAATTTGGTGAATTCGTGCAATTTGGAGCATTTCGACTTAATATTGATCCCTAAACTCAATTTTGAAAACAGCCTCCATCGCAGGAGTATGGGCTGTGTTATCCCAGTATTTGCACGCATCGATTGGGCTAAAATAAAATTCATCATACTCTCCGCAAAGAAGGAAGAGGCAGGGACGGTCACAAGAGGAATAGCAGAAAGTGCATAGTTAATATGGGTTGTACGCGAATCCGCGAAACAAGTGCTTTAAACCCAAGGGGATTTCGCGTAATAGCTAATTTGGTGAGAGAGCGAGAGTGCGCAAGCAGAGGGCCATCTTAGAAGGGAAGAAAGATAGCTGAATATAGGTTCTTCTGACTGGAATTAACATTTCCTTGTGATTTGCATTCGCTAATGTCCAAGCCCTTACGTCCACCTAACCCAGGGTTTTCCACCCCCCAGTGCCGGCTCTCTCGAAGAAATTCCCTTCCCTCGAGCTGCACGTTCAGAACTCAGAGGCTGCGGAGAGGCTGCTGCTGCTTTTCCCCCCGACCCACCGGGTCTTAAGTCCTGGAAAGGCCGCGGGGCCGAGCCCAGGGAGGCGCTCTCCGCCCGCCCACTCCAGGCCTGCAGGGCCCGGCGGGGTCTTCGCCTCCAAGTTAATCAAATGAACCCAGCGCCTGCCTGGTTTAGCCCATACCCTTCCCGGGTCCCAACTGGCTGGAAAGAGAACTGGAGGAGATGGGAAAAGGAGATGGGAATATCTTATCTTAAAATAAAGAATAAATCCTTTCCCTTGTTTAAACACACACACACACACACACACACACACACAACCAAAAACGGTTCCTCTTATTTCTCCTGTCTTCTGTGTCCAGTTCAGGTTCCTAAAGGAGACGGAGAAGGAGAAAAGGAGAGAGAGAGAGATCGCGCGTGACAGAGAAAGGAAGAAAGAGGGAGAGAGAAAAGGAGAAAGAAAGCTTTAAACAAAAGACGAGCTGGCTCAGGCAGGGGTCTGGAGCCCTCCTTCAGGGACCTCTCTGCCTGTAGCCTCTCCAGTCCCCGGCCCTGCATTTTTGGGCGTTCGGCAGGCGTGGCCGAACCGGCCCGATCCCGCGCTCCACGCGGCCGGAGAACTGGAGACAAAGCCCAACAACCAGTTCCACCCCCCCACCCCCCACCCCCCCCCGCAGCGCGGCTCGAGCCCGCGTCCGGGGCCGGCGGCCTGCGGTCCAGGCTGTGACCGGAGAGGGGCGCCGGGTCTCTTGCGCCCGCCCGCGGCCTCGCCGCCTGGGTCGCCCTGGCCCGCCCGGTTCTCCTCGCAGCACTCAGCAAGCTGCTCTCGTGGGCTCGCGAGTTCAAAACACGCCTTCTCATCCACGAAAGCCCGGACCCCATCGCCACTTTCTTCCCAGGTCCCGCAGCGTCTCCAGGGGTCGCCGTGGCGCTCCCGGCCGGAGTCCGCTTCCGCCCTGGGCCTCGGAGGCCGAGCGGCCATTTACTGCCCTCTGATTGCGCCAGGACCAGGTTAGCTCATAAAGCCTTTCACACTCAACAATGGGGATTTTCTCAACAATTAACAAGAAACAACATAATAAAGCCATTTACAAAGACCTTGCTATTTACTATAAATTAGGCACTCTTTAAGAGACCAGTGCGTAATTTCACACACTTTACAACTGGGGCTGCATTTTAAACACCCGGGAAAACAAGCTTGTTGCACTTTCCTGTGACCTGTCTGCGGTGCACCTCTGTTTCCCCTCTTCCTCTCGAAGCAGCTTTGTTTGCATTGCTGCGCTCCAACCTCCCCAACCCAGGCTGGTTTTCCAGGTCACTGTCTCACGTTTCCCGTCTCCAGGTCATCATTCCACTTTCAGATGCACTGAGCGGTTCCAAGGGACAGGAACCACGGCGCCAAAGGAAGTAGGCCTGGCCGCATCGCGTTTCCCCGACTTGGGGGGTTCCGCCGGGCCTCGCCTGCTCGCCCGCGCCCTCCCCCGACTCCCGGTCTGGGCTCTTGGGCCACTTCCCAGGGGGCGTTCGCAGCCCCGCCGGCCGCCCGAGTGAAGCCCCATCTCTTTGCCACTTGCGTTCCGCACACTCAGTTGGAGGCATTGGCCAGCCCTCCGCCCAAGGCGAAAAGCTGGGCCCCATTTGCCTGGGGAAGAGAACTCAGGCCTGGGCGAGAAGGTGAGAAATGGCCAGGCGGCGTGTGCGTGCGCGGGGGTGGGAGATGACTCCGGGCCACACAAAAGGAGCGCCAAGGGACGGAAGGCGGTCCAGCCCCCGAGGGCCGGCCCCGGGGAGAAGGCCAGGCCGGCCGCGCGCCCCGGCGCCCCTGCCCTGCTCCGGGTGGGCCCGGCCACGAGGTCGCCGGGCAGTGAGGCCGCACGAAAGGCGCTGGGGGCCGTGTGCACGGGGGTACGGGCCTTTCCGCCCGGGGAGCGGGTTGGTTCATTCCGAGGAGAGCAAGAGCTGGGCGGGAAAAAAAGTCACAAAGAAATTTGTTTGCCACTGTGCAAAATGGCGGCATTTGCACATCTTTCTGGTGGTGGCAGTGGCCCAGGCCTGAGAGCCGGGAGCTGCCCTGGGTCAGCGCGGTGGCCGGAGCAGGCGGGGAAAAAGGGACCCCGACGCCCCCTCGGCTCCCGGGCCGGCCTTCAGCCCGCTCGGTTGTCCCCTGCCTTCCCCCCCCCCCCAAGCCTGCCAGTCCCCAACCCCGCGCCAGCAGCCCCTGGACACTGACCCCTGTTTACAAACACAGCCTGGGGGCGGGGTGGGGCGGCCGGAACGCGGGCTGCCGGGGCGGGGGAGGCGGCCCGCTCCCGAGGACGCCCCCAGCAGAGAGGGACGAGGAGTTGGTGCGAGAGAGCGGGCCCGGCAGCTGGAAAGGACTGAACGCCTTGTTTTTGAAACTGTCAATTCCCTCAACCCCTATTGTGAGGGCTTCATGCAAAACATCTCAGGCCTTTTAAAGTAGGAGCTTGTGAGGCCGCCACAGTTTGAAAAGGAGCGAGAGAGGAGCGGGGGCCTAGGGCATGGGCAAAGAATGATAGCTGGGCCCCCCTCCTTTTTTTTTTCCAGCAAACGAGGGCCAAACAGGTAAGATGCAGCCCTCCCCCACCTCCTAGATCTGCCCTACGTCCCCACCCCCCAAGCTAGTTTGCAAAATGCCCTCTGGCCTCGGGAGCAAACCAAAACCAAAGCTAGCATTAAAAATAGCGCTTCCTTACAGGAAAGGGGAAAATCGTGGCGAAGGCCCGGGTGACCCGGAGGACTCCCTAAGGTGGAAGCCCTGTTCCTCCTTGCCAGTTTCCTGAGGTTAGTTGATGGGGGAGCCTTTAAATCCCCGCTCCCCCCGCCACGCCAGTTTGACTCTAGGAGCTCCCTTTTTCACATTCTTTTCAGCAGGAAGTATTTTCAAGGTGAAGCAAAACTCACCACATTTTCTGTCTTTTGTAGATGCTAATACTTTATTATTTTTTTAATGGTTGTGTTTTTGTTTTTGTTTTACCATAGAGGATTTTTGTTCTCTTTGAAAGAAAAAAAATGCTTTTGAGGAATTAGTCTACATCTCTTCCTGCATGCACACAAAACTAGCATTCTCATATCAGCAGAAACTTCCAATTCTAGTGACTGGAACTTTGAGGAATTTCTAGACCATTGAAAGTCACCCAGACATGGATAAGATAAAAGTCCACACACCAGCCCATCTAGTTTATGTTATTGCTGTTTAGTGGTGGCTCCTTGTTGTTGATTTTAAAATAAACAACCATTATTGAGTATACTCCACTGTAATCAAGTAAGCCAGTACAAAAGAATACCCACTTTAAAAAGTAAATAGTTGAGAAAGAGCAAGCTGCATTTGCTAAAAAAGGCAGATAACCTGACTGTGGAAGACAGAGTACACACATCTCTTAAAAAAATAATTAAATCTTCATTTCACAGTCTTATCAGGAAACTACTTTTACAGGAGACCAAAAATAACTTGTTTCCACAAAAAAGTCAGAAAAAGAGCCCTTTCCTGCATTTTTCTTACACCTATAAGTGCTGAGCTTTAGACACAGGAACTGGTGACCCTGGAACCATATAGTGCCTTTTAAAAAAATTCTCTCACCTGAAAACATTTAAATGTAAAAATGCAGTCTATCAATGGAGGTAACTTTTGTTTTTCTCTCAATAAGGCTTAACTTTTTGAACAAATGGGACATTTATAACATCTTAGAAAATCTAGATATTGTCATTAATCATAAACCAACCAAAATGAAGTAAACTGCACTAAGAATACAGCAGAATAGGAAAACAGCTAAGGGGCTCCCAGAAATTGAAAGAATACCTTGAATTTACAAGTTACTGAATACCGTTTGGTACACTTTCCTAACAGAAGCCCCAACTCAGGTTTTGCTGTGGTTGGCTGTCTTGTGGTAGTACTGTGGGGTGAAATTTGTGTTGACTATTTCATTTCTTTCCTTTTGATGGTATCACTCTGGAATGCCTCGGCCTCCATGCTGCTCATTCTTCAGTTCCTATAAACTGAAACTATTGATTCTCTGAGGGCTGGAGACCAAGTGTCAAAGCTGGAGGCCAATATTTTATGTCAAAAATTCCATAGGGTATATTTGTTTTAAATTGTGCTCATTCCATCTCACAGTCCTCCCACACCCAAGATCTGTAAGCTTCAAATATATTCTCAATTTATAATTTAGGCACAATGATTCCATAGCCAACAAGAAAAGTACTAGTCTAAATGTAGTAGTCATACTTTGAACTTTCTTGACTTAGCAGTAATTAAAGAGTAGAAATTACAGACGTCCAGTGTGTGTATGTCACACTTTTTACAGATTGATTTTGCAGGACAACTCACTGCACCCAAATTCTGTATTGCCTTCCAAAGAGGAAAGAACTGACTGAGAAGCCAATGGTTCAGCTTTCTGGAGTTTTAACTGTAACTTGTACCGGTCTTTGAAATTACACAAACATGAATTCAAGGATTACATCCCCCAATTTTTGCTTTGACCATATCTATCATCCCAATAAAAAAAAAAAAGATCCATTGAACCTACATCTGGCAACATTCAAGAAGGAAAGGAAGGGAGGCAGTTCAAAGCATCTGTTTACTCCATCCAAATGTATTTGGATGCAGGTACTCTCAGACTCTGTCCTTTACAATAAGAGTAAAACCACAGAGCATATACAACAATTAGGGCTGAGACCATCCAGATCTATCTGAAACATTTATAGACAAAAGGAAAATTTCAAAGGGAATAGGAATTAAAAGGTTAAGAAAAAAAAACTGAATTTCCATGAGAACTAGTGACTTAAATTCACACAGTAAACATTTCATTGATGTTTTGTTTTCTGATTTATGATCTATATATGCAACTTCTTAGGTTTAAGATGGCAAAGATCTGAGATATATAATTTGTCAGACTAGGGGAGGTGGACCCAAAATTATTAGGTTTAACTTTCATCAAAATAGCAAGTGATCTCTGCTTCACTTTCTTAAACCTGAAACTTTTTGCAATTGATTTGTAACAAGTGTGTAAAGTTTTGTTGTTATTTAGGAAGAAATCCACCAGTGTTTTGCACAGAACCTGACTGGCCTCATCACATGGTGTTACAACAAAACATTACACCCAATAAATGCATTTCTTTCAGGCAAAAACATTACAAGTGAAAAGGTCAACAAAACCATTCATTCCTGTTAACTGTTCTCCAATCTGGAATAAGTAGAAATGTATGGAACCAGGAATTTTAAACAGTGTTTTTAATTGAAAATAAAGCTAAAGCATGCTTTTCAACAGTGCAAATTTCCATAATTTTGATTTACTGCTTCCATCATCACAACATAGTACACCAGCATGGCCCTCACCAAGGGCTAGACCCTAACCATTTGCATGTTGAACTACTTTGATTTCAAGTGCAAATATAGATAGTCACCTCTGATTGTCACTTGCAGTAGAAACTCTCCTGCTCTATACACAGGATGGTCTGAAAATAGAAGTTTAGAGAGATGCAGAGAAAGCAAAAGGTAATAAAATCCAAGTGCCTGAGTTCTGGTACCAAAAAGCCCTGAACTAACTGTTATTTTTCATTTGGGGTATTCTTATACTTCTGACCCATTTTACTTTTCTCGGTCGCTTTTACTGCTTTGTCACTATAAAGAGACCATAACATATTCTGCTATTAAGAGAAATATTTTCATTGTTTTGCAAGTTTGAGGAGTCATGTTCAGACCACAAGGTAAGCAGGACAGTAGTAAGAGTCACCTAATTTAAAATTTTGGGTGAGAACACAAAAAAGGAATTTTCCAATCGCAAGGAGTGCCTGTAAAAGTAAAATCACACCCTTTACAAAAAAAAAAAAAGAAAAAAGACAATATTATATTTACTTTACTCAGTATATATGAGGCAGCTTTTACCAGCATTCAATCAGGACTCCCCAATATTTCCACTCAAAAAAAAAATAAGTGCAATGACTCTTGGAGAGGAAATGAGGGGAGAAAAAGATACCCCACAAACAAGAGCTCCAGTAGAGAACACTTTGGGCTTTCTTGCTACCTCACTGTGTAACCATGTAACCTAACAAACTTTCACTGAATTAACAGTTACACTTTCAGGTCTGAAATCTAGTGCATAAACTTAATGGCTCATTGTAATATTTATTATTCAACCTTTTGACATTTATTTGTAGCAGTTGAATTGAGGTACCAGGTGCATTATTAGCATTGAAACAGTAAAGTGTTCCAGCTCTACCGTAATAACTGAGTTTTACTTGAGTCTTTAGCCTGAAGTATAGTCTGTGGAATGTAAACCAACCCTTCTCCCACCCCGCCCCCACCCTACTCCAAAAAAAAAAAAAAAAACCCGCAATGGAAAAAAAAGTAATCCGATTTCTGTCTTCAAAATGCGATAAACCAGGACTCCAAAAGGGGTGTAACACATTAATGGACTTGTACAAACCATCCTGTGCAGTTTACAACAAAAGGAAGGGAATATGGTTCAAGAAAATATCTTCCAAAACACTTTTATGAATTAAATTTCCTGAATTTGTGACTAGGTGGAAGAGGTATTGCAGAACCGCCCAGCTGCCATTTCCATATAGGATGGGCCTTGTGAGGAGGTTGGGAATCCTTAGTGGTGTTTAAGGAATACGCTGGCCACAAATCCCCATCCTTCCCAATAATGAGTGATGGTGGACAAGGAAAATTTGCCATGAAATTAAATGGCCTTTTCACTGCTGATGCTACATTGCTGGCTACCTTTTTGCGTCTGTTTATAACTGTAAAATCATCCAGTGTTCCTTCATGTGTCTCAGTTTTACCTGTAGGACGAGGACTTCTAGCTGATTTCAGATTTGGTTTGACTGGAGGTGTCTGAAGTACAGGTCGCTTTCCCAGTACTAGTGTCCGGTAATTTTTTCTCACCCTGGCACCAAATTTATATTCCCCATCCTCAGGTTGTGGAGAACCTAAAGTGCATGAAAGGCCCTGACTCTGAGCCAGTGGACTTAAGGAAGGAGCTTCTTTTTCAGGGCAGGCAAAACCTTCCTTGGCTGTGGTTAACAAGGCGTCCTCCTCTTTACTTTCAGTCACACTGTAAAACTCACCCTTTGTATCATTGCACTCGCACTTTAGCTTATTTGTAATAAGGTCAGGTTCATATTCTTCATTAGCACTACTGTCTTCTACTTTGATTTTAATATTGTGCAGAAATGGCAATGTCTTGTCGCCTGTGTCAGTGCAGGGATTCTCGGCTTTAGTTGCTGCTGCTGCTGCATCCACCTCGGGATCAGTTGGCGAAGAGGGCAAATCCGTAGCAAATTCAGTGCAATGAGGGATTTTGGAATCTTTTTCTGAATTTGCTGCCACTCCCGAAGAATCATTACTTAAGAACCTAGCAGCTATTGTGTTGTTATCTGCACAGTATGTAGTAGGAGTTGCTTGTAGGCATTTCCTAGCCTCTCGGAGTATTCTTTGTTGTGGAAATGCATTGTTTGTCTTTGGGCTAGGTGAAGAGGCCCCCTCCGCCAGGCAGTTAATTGTCAGCTCAGTTCTCTTTACAGTACTGGGAATTTCAGAGTGTGGGAATGTAATCTCAGATACCCTATCGTTCCTTATCTCTGTGAAACAACTCCCCAGGCTGGCCGGGCAGTACACCGGAGACGCTTTGGGGGCCCAGCTCTGCAGATTCCACTCCTCGGGCGACTCCGCTTTGACACTACTCTTGAGGTCGGGAAGTCTGCCGGCATCCTCGAAAGCAGCGGGTTTGGTTGCAGCGGCGGCGGAGGCCAGATGGTACAAGAAGTTGGCCTGCGCCTGCACGCTGGGAGGCTTGCAGAAGCTGGTGCGCCTGAAACGGATGCTCTGCACTGACACTTGGCTGGAGCCGGAGCTGGAGTCCGACTCCGTGGACGAGTCCTCCTCCTCCGAGCTGACTTCACTGGAATCCGAGGCCCCACTGCCCCCCTCCTCCTCGTCCTCCTCCTCTTCCTCCTCCTCCTCCTCTCCCTCCTCCTCCTCTTCCTCCGAGGACACAGAGTTGCTGGAGCTAGACAAACTGGAGCCAAAATCTGAGTCGTTGGCTGCATGGTCCGAGTAGGAGCTGGACTCGGAGTCGCTGCTGCAACTCTCGGGAAAGCTGCCCAGATGGGGCTGCGGCCGGTGGTGATGAGGGGGGTGGTGATTCGGCTGCGGCTGCTGGGCCCTGTGGTGGTGGTGGTGATGGTGGTGGTGGTGATGGTGGTGGTGGTGGTGGTGGTGGTGGGGAGGCGGGCAGAAGCTGTTAACCAGGTGAAACCTCTCCAGGCAACTGGCCCCGGCGGCCGCCGCCGCCGCCGCCGCCGCCGCCGCGGCCGCCGCCTTGGCTTTGTAGGACCTGGGCAGCAGAAGCAGGCGGCGGGCGCCGGCGTGGGGCTCCAGCAGGCAGTCTTTGGCGCCCCCGCGCTTGCGCTTACACCGGTAGGTCAGGCTCACGGGGCCTCCGGCGCTCGCCGCCGCCTTGGGTTGGGGCCCGGCCGCCGACGCCTGGTAGTAGGCGGCGGCGGCGGCGGCGGCGGCGGCGGCCGCGGCCGCGGCGGCTGCGGCGGCGGCGGCGGCAGCCGGGTGCTTGCTGCACAGCAGGCTCCGAAAATAAGTAGGGTCCGAGTGGAAAGCGACGTAGTTTCCCTGGAGCGGGGCAGTTTCATAGTTTAGAGGGGGTTTGCAAGGCGAGCGCACGATTTCCGGGTAGTGCGAGCCCGGATATTTGCTAAAAATCTGAGGTAGATGGGCGGCTGGGCGCACGACGGCGGCGCCCGGGCGCGGGGACTGCGCGCTGATTGGCAGGGGCCGCGCGGCTCCACTCAGGCCCCGCCAAAGTTGGTGCTTGTCCTTCCAAAAACCCGGGCGGGGGCTGGCGGCGGCGGCGGCGGCGGCGCGCTCTGGCGGCGGCGCCTTTGTGGCCAGGGCCCGGCCGACCCTCCTGCGCTTGGTCTTGAGGACGCGCTCGGTTTTGCAGGAGGTGTAGAGCGCTTCCACGTCTTCCCGGGAGATGAGAGTGCATTTGGCGGCGTGGAAGGCGATGCTGTTGATTGCCTTGAGTTTCCGCAACTCCTCCAGATCGCAGTGGTGCTTTTTCACTTTCAGATGATCCATGCGCTTGTGCACGGTCGTCCTCGGGATGTTTTTCAGCAGATCCGTGAAGACTTGGGAGAGGGCAAACATTTGCTTTCCTTTAATGATGAGGTAGCCGAGCCTCACGCCATCCACCTCTTCAAAACCTGACTTCAGGTCTCCCATCTCGGGCACTAAACGATCCCCACCATTTGCAGTAAATATATACGTGACGCATACATACACATGTATGTATGTTAATCCTCCACCAGATGCTGCGTGTGTCTCAAGGCATCCTGCTAATAAAATAACAAAGACTGTTATTCCCGGCGAAGGGAGTGCCAAACTCTAGGCGAAATTATTGGGGGGAAAAAAAAAACTATGAAATTACACTGACTTGATTCTTGCTTTTTTTTTGGTTTTCGTTTTTTTAAAAAAGAGGGAAAAAACCATCCGGTTTCTGATCTGCCAGTGTGTTGGTCTAAGTCCCCGATGCAGATCAGTACCTGGGCCCCTCTATTCCTTCCTTCTCCATTGGAGCACTATGATAATGGAATGTGAAGGGAGAAAGAGAAAAGAAATGCAGCTGCTATTCCCGCCGCTGCTTTAGCTACAAATAAAATGACAGAGTGAAGTGAGCTCGTCCGGAGACACCTTCATCAATTAATTCCCCTAAAGCCAGCGCTGATTGGACACTCCTGACAGGTGATGCAATAAAAATTGATATTCCACCCCTTCCCCCCAAAATCTCCCACTAATTAGCATACCCTTATACTGCCACCTCCCCTCCCAAAGTAAATAATACAGTCGGTATATAAATCTTTCCATTAAACTATCGGAGCTCAGAAACAGGCTGACTCACAGACTTCATCAGAAGCAGTGTGTGTACGCTTTAAAAAAAAAAAAAAAGCCCTGTATATTCGCCTTTAAAGGAATATTGCCTATTTTTGCTTTATTTGCATTTTACCGCTATAGCTATTATCATTTCAAAGAAAAGCAGTTTTAAAACATTATCAAGCCTAAATACATATACCCCACCCCCTTGTCCTTTGGAAAATGGAGCTTAAGTGAAAACGTGCAGAATAGCCTGGTATTTCCCTTATGGGAGTGGAGCAAGGAGCCCGGCTGGGAGCTCCAAAGTTAAATCCGCGCGGTGAACCACCCCAGTACAGACTTACGTTTTGAATTTCTCTCGATTATCCTTGTTCCCCCCCCCCCCGCCCTAAAATGCCTTTTTACAACCAGAAACAAAGTTATTTGACCAAGGAAGCAGTTCAAGGCTCCAGCTCCGAAACACTGTAACAATTCAACTGGATTTTGGTTCTCTGCTGGGGGGTGGGGTGGGGAGGAGGTAGTTTCACGTCAGACCCATAACAAAGCATAGATAAGCCAGAAATGTGTACACTTTTCACAATTAACCAGGCTGGATTGGAGGCGGGATGGTCCTAGAGTCCCCAGCACAGCCTTAGCCAGGGTCCTGTTCACGACAGGTCAGAATTCCATGGAGCAGATTGCTTCTGTAGCAAAGAAAAGAAAATGTAAAACGCCCAAGGTGCTTCCATAGGTTTTAGGTAATAACGATGAAAAGAAAGTGTTGATGTGCGATGCAGACTATTTCAGTGGCCTGTGATGCTCTTGGTTGGTAGTTTAAATGAATCTTCCACAACTCCCAATTTTTTCCCCATGAAAGCCAAGCATCTGCTTAAAAAAAAATCACTTTGGATGAATATCAATATTGTTTAACCTCTTCTTAGTCAAATTAAAGTATTATTTTGGTGTCATTTTCAAGGATATCCAAAATATTGTCAAATGAGAGCAAAGGTCTTCCCAGTCGCATTACCACGATCCCAAGGCGGTTTGTTGGCTGCTTTGCAAAATTCAGCAAAATCTTAACTGTTCGGTGTTTGGAACTACAGCATAAATGCAACTCAGGCATTTATATGTTTCCTTGTTCTTCCAAAAATAGACACATCCGTGTGCTTAAAAGAATAAACGGATATTTCTGAGCCTGCAAGAAAAAAAATGTATAATAATTTCTTCCTTCACATTCAAAAGTTCCAGCTTCCCCTGCTCTGGTCTGGCTAGCACAAGCAGGTATGGCTCAAAGAGAGAGAGACACACAGAGAGAGAGAGAGAGATTAAAAACCGAGGAATCAGACATACAAAAAGGTAGTTTGCATGAAATGAAATCTCGGCCATAGTTCCCCACCCCCACCCTCATCTTCCTTGTAATTTCCCAGGAATTTTGAAGAGAATTGGGAATTTCAAGAAGTGCATCCGGAAATTAAGGAAGCCTATTTAAGAGAGCCTGTAACTCAGAGGTTGGGATTTGAAAAGTCAGCCCTGGACTACTGTTGCACTCAGCACAGATGTAATCGCCGCTCTTCAACTTAATCAATGTGTGTACAAACCACGATGTCTACTTCTTGCCTTTGAAATCTAAGGCTAGCATTTCCATCCAAGAAATCAGAGCTACAGCAAATTACATTTTTGTCCCTTGAATGAGAGAAGGATCATTGAATGGATCTCGTGATATTTCAGGCTTTAAACGTAACCGAGAGGCAGCAATGAACAATGCCTCGTCACAGCTAATACCATCCACCGAGTTGGCTTTCTTTTGCATCTGGATCTATCACACCGCGTTTTTCTCTTTCACTTTCGCAGGAGGCAAAATGGTAAAGGTTTAAGCAGAAAGCAAAGTTTCCAGGAAAAGCAGATGCTGGTGGTTTTTTTTAAGTATAATGACCAGAGTCTACTGCAAGCGACAATAAGGTCGTTTTAAAATTCCTCCTGATGCACTTATATACTGCCAGCCCTCTCCCTCCCACCCCACCCCGTCCAATTCCCCTCCCCCAGCTTTAAGATTTCCACCAAAGAGTCAAACAGCCAAGAAATAGTAAACTCAAAAAAAGCCTCTGAGAAGACATTACAAAAGGTTGGCTAGAGCATTCTTTTTTTTTTTTTTTGGCCAGGTAGTTCTAGTTGTTCTCAATTCCTATTTAGATTTACACACACACACACACACACACACACACACACTCCTATTCCTCCTGCACAAGGCAACATGACTTAGTAACCATTTCAAAATCACCTTTTCCTCTCCTTCCTCCCCTTCCACCTTTAAAATACTGGCAATATGGGTGGTTTTTTAAACTAACAGAATAGTATTTTTTAAACTAAAGTTACAATCTGTTGGGTCAAAAGGAGAAAAATAAAGGCCAAAAGATTTGGGAAGTGGGTCTATGTATACAATTTATGCGAATATCTTTGTATGTGCACTCAGGTACCTTCACACTTATACATTTTTAATACTCCTATTACACATATTTCTTCTTGTCTAATACATTCTTTTGTTCCTTTAACTTCCCCATCGGGGTGTGTGTGTGTGTGTGTGTGTGTGTGTGTGTGTGTGTGTGAAGGCGTGAGCGCGCGCGCGCGCTCACGCCTTCACACACACACACACAGAGAGTGTGACAGACAGCTTTCTTGTGGCCATCAGGACACGTTGTATATCCGGGGTCTTCTCCAGGCACATTGGGGGTCGATCCCGATAAAAAGATCTAGCAGAGGCCCCTGAGCGCTCACACATGAAAGGCAGGGGACTTTAAGATGGATTTGCATGCACACAGGGGATTTCGATCAATAGCTACCAACATTTATGGCTTAGATTATTAATGTGAAAGCTGGCCAAAAGAATGGGGATGAAAAATTAAAGGTGTCTGTTATCAATTATGCTTAAAGTTATGCAATAATTTACTTACTTTGCCTGGATGTGCAGATCCAGATGTATAAAGTACTATTCTTCAAAAGCCAGGGGGTTTCTTTGATAAATATGTTGACCATGTCAGCCGCTTCTACAATCAAAGATGAACCCAATTCAGATGATGGACTGTATTCAAATTCTTTTTAAAGAAAGGATATATCAACTTCTATGTTTCTCAAACACATATACCTATGTGGGTGGATACGCCCAAATTAACATTTATGTGTATATCCATCTCTGAGGGTCCAGGGGATTACTTAACTGAGAATTTAGGCATATATATGATATGCATTGAGTTTGTTAATTAAATGCGATTATTTAGTCAGTGAGGAATGCATAACCTACACACTATCATAAAAAGTGTTTTAGCTTTGAAAACAAAGCTGCTTGCTAGAGGAAAATCCTCTGTGGCAAATACAGACAGAAATACATAAATGTCCACTTACTTCTGCATTTATTGTAAAAAATCAGCACTTTCAGTTTTTAAAGTGATGGGCTATGAAAACATGAACATATTTGTCTTTACTTATCCTGTGCTGATGTGCTACATTTATCTTCAAATGTTCTATTTTGATTTATTTTCACTGTATTTTATGTTTAAATACCATTGCAATTCAGTCTGACCTCTTTCCTCTGGAGCGAAGTAATGCACACGGCATTTACAGTCTTTTAAATGGTTAGCTGGGAAATGCAATAGCAATTTGCAGAAGTAGTTTACTAATGGGGAAAGTTCTTTTGAAAACCTGAAGGAAAACCTAAGAGTACTTTTGCATTTCTACACTACAATGTCATATAATTAAAGTACTGAAGAGCATTAAAATAATCCTTTCCCTTCCCAGCCTTCACCCATACATACATAATTTAAATGAGGATCGCCCCCCCCTCCCAACCCCACCACCATCACCTAACTCTTCACCATATACATTTGTTTTAGTGATTGCTGGCACATTTTGTTCAAAATGAATTCAGACAGAAAAGACTAAGGAACATCACAAAGGCCTCAACAATGTAAGTATACTGGTTAGAAGAATAAAAGAAGTCCCTTGTACTGTTAGCCAAAAGTAACTATAATACTTACAACATAACAAAGTCTAAAATAATAATAATTTAAAGTCTTATATGGCTGAATTAATTGAGGATATAGGACAATAAAATCTTGTGTGAGAGTCAACAGTTCCTTACCTAAATTTATGTCATATCACATGTCCTCTGCTTTTGGGGAGAGGAAAATGAGAACGGAGGAGGAGGAAATGGCTAAATTAAGGAACAACTTAAATTATAACTCAGTACATTTTCTTTAATATTTTTCTTTTTTGTCTCATCCAAACAAATCAGGGCAAGTCTCCAAAAGGGCCCATCCTTCTCTTCTTAGGCATTTAAAAATTCTGTTTTTAACAGAAGTTTGGGACACAGAGTATATGCCATGTTGTCTACTGACCCATAATCAAAATGCAGTGACCTTCTACCCTTTTTTGCCCCCTGACCCATCTTGAATTCAATGCAGCCTTTATAAATTTGCAAATCCTTGGAGGTAAAGGGGGTTTTGTGAGGCTTTGTTCTGAAAAAGCCCTAAGAGTGTGCTTTCTAAATTAGACAAAGGTAAAGCAACAAACCCTAGTGGACAAGATTTTATACAGGTGAGCAATAGGCAACTCTTCAGGTAACACATATTGCAAGCTAAAAAGCAGTTATAAACATGGGAGACAAGAAGGTTATAGATTGTGTCAAATTAGAGTGTGGTACAAATCACTTTCACGATGTTAAGAAATGGTTAGGCCACAATCTTCCTGCTCTCCTCATCTCAAGGGCTGTGGGGGACCCTAGTGACCATGGAAGGAATGGGGGGGGAGGGTAGTAAAGAGAGAGGGGAGGGAGGATGGCAGGGAAAAAAAGAAAGGAGCAGGACCTGATCTGAATCTACAGGCACATTCCCTTATCTTTCCTGCTATCAGCCAGTTTAAAGGACACCATAATTATGATGGTGATAAAACAATGCCTGCTTATGTGTGCTGAATAAATAATGTTTACAGCTCAAGAATCTTTTAATTCCAATTAAATGCCATCAAAGAAAAGCCACTTTTCCTACTGCAACGCCTTTCCCCCAATTATCTTGTTTTGTTGCAATATTTTCCTATGAGACACCAGGGCCTCTCACAATTGATCCTGAATGTAGAAAAAAAAATCTGAGAAAGTAGTGTTCAATGTTGGTGTATCAAATAATACACAAACCTCAAGACCCACAATTTATTTGGATTACCCCAATTTTTGTTTATTTCCCATCAGGGCCAAACGTGTAGAAACCTAAGTGATGACACTCAGTGTTGAGGCCTACCTATGGGCTGCTGAAGCCATACTGAAATTCTGAGCACCCATGAGGGGAGAAGGGAAAGATAAGGCATGTGGGGCCTGATGGTCTCTGGAAAGGGAATCCTCTGGTTCTGTTCCCCTGGCTTCAGCCCAAATCCTTCTAGGAGCACTGGAGCCAATCACTGTCTTCCACTGCTGCAGCTACTGGGCGCACACAAAAAAGCGGGAGATCAAAAAACCCCAAGTTCACATTTATGGATACACAAGGATCATTTCGTATTCATGACTTCAACAAATCACATCATAATCAGATTTAAACAGGGTTTGGGCAGGAATGCCCACCAGGCTGGACACTAAACTCTGACATGTATCACACGCTAACCAGAAAAGTCACTTGCTAAGTTTTGGAATCATAGAGTTAAAATTGTCTTTCAACTTTAAAAATCTCACTTTTTGCTTTTGAGGCCAATTTTTACACTAATTCATTTCAAGCAAGCGCCCCTCTTTAAGTCATTCCGCAACGTTATAATTCAAATTTCTCTTTGCTTCCTTTCTCAGTTCCAGTAGTGTTTTGAAAAAACACATGGCATAACAAACGTTATGGAAAACCCACTCGTTCCGTTAAATGTCCGTACAAACCTGCCTTGTTACTCCATCTGTCTAAGCAGCACATTGCTAAGAAGAAACTTACACACACACACACTTTCCTCGAAGAAATATCTAATATTTCTTGGCAAATTCTATTTGGTGATGTGGTACAAAAATACACTGGTAAAAAATTTCAAGGGATACATAAGTTTTCTGGATACTTGCGGGCCCCTTTCCTTTTGAAAGTTTAGAGCTCCAATACCGTCAGTTCTACTGGCAGAATTAGGATGGACTTAGAGGGTCCTAAACGTGACCGATTCACTAAGGCGGGGGGCTACAGCTTGCAGCAACGTGCTCGGCAACTTAATCCTACGCTAAAAGAGGGCAGAGAACGAAAAAGAATGGAATACAAACTCTCCCGACATTCGTAGTTACTTTCA
The DNA here is from genome assembly GCF_059928025.1 of Delphinapterus leucas. Classification (NCBI taxonomy): domain Eukaryota; kingdom Metazoa; phylum Chordata; class Mammalia; order Artiodactyla; family Monodontidae; genus Delphinapterus; species Delphinapterus leucas. The sequence continues at coordinate 13,804,508 of NC_143130.1, read as the reverse complement.
AGGTGGATTGTGTATTTTAAGGCTGATGGGAACGTCTGGTTTTGGGAGCAAAAAGAAGAGAAGGTAAGTGTTTGTCCTTGTATCCACCAGTTCGTAGAGAAACAATGAAAGAACAAAGGGAACCACTTCTCCATCTGAACATTTTCTGAATATCCCTCCGTTTCAAGCCAGAAAGCTTGCGAGAGGATTCGCTTTACTCTACCGTGAGCAGTTGTTGCTAGGTTTGCTGAACTAAGAAAGAGAAAGAAGTTGATCGGCAGTGTAAATATAGACTAAATAATAATAATAAAGGCTCGCTGTGGCTAATCTCCACAGCTCCAGTCGCAACAATTTAGAGCAGAAGTTGCTAAATGCAGGAAGGGAAAGCCCAAGGAAGAACCTTTACAGATTTCAAACTCAGTCACTTAAATAGCCTTACTTGCTTTTTGAAATGATTTCTGCGCACAAAATATGTAGGTTACTGTCTATGGGAAAAAAGAGCGGCATACTGTTTAGGTCGAAAAATGTTCTCTATTGCTATGTGGAAAAAAATTTTTCTAAAGGAAAGGGGATTCAAGAATTGACACTACTGTTTACTGATAGAAGAAACGGCAGCAGCGGTGGCTGGGAAAGGAGAGAGAGTCGTATTTAAATGTGTTTGCTTTTGGGTATGGTGGTTATCGGCAAGTCTGCCTTTGTGGGTCTGTGTGGCTGAATGAGTAAGTGACCGAGTGCAGTCGGCATTATATAAATGGATCGGTGTGTGGGGGCAGCCCCCACAGCCGACGAGCACGTGAAACACACATTTTTTTACTGCCCCCCAAGCGGCGACCAAGCCCTCCTCCACCCCACCCCCAAATCCGTATATTACCTGCCCAGTTACAGTGACACATGTTTATGTTTATAGTCCTGGTTTGTAGTAGTGTCAAGAGCCGCAGCAAGAGAAGGGGGAGGAGAGAAGAGAGGGAGGAGTAAATGCAACCACCCCCACTTGTTGTTAAAGCAAATTTACTGCGTTATTGCAAGCCCGGTACGGGGGGCTGGGAAGTGAGTTGAGAGGAAGGGTAGAGTTGGGTAGTGTGTTGGTGGTGGAAGGGGGGGTGGGGTTAGGAGATACGGGATAGAGCTCCTCTGCTCCAGCGGCCCGGGAAAAGCAGCGCGGTCAATAGGGGAGCATGCTGGCGCGGTCGAAAACAAAAAGGTTTCTCCTGCTCGCTGCGTTCACGTGGGGGGGATCTGCACGCAGGGCTCCAGGGCCCTGACCTCTGACCCCGGCTCCTCTCCGCGCTCTCCCGGTGCCGCGCGGCCACTTTTTACCCAGGATCCCTCGCGCGGGCCGCGCTCGTGCCGAGCTCGAGTCCTTCTTAATCCTCCATTCCCCGATTTCCATCCCCTCCCCCTCCCGCCGCCAGCCCCGGGGGAGGATTCTCCGGCAGGGAACCCCTGCCCCACCCCCACCCCGAGAGCCCAGGCCTAGGCGGCCGCAGTCTGACCGGGTGGGGCGGGGAGTGCAGAGCCGGCCTCCCCTGCCGGGCCGGGCCTGCGGAGGAGGGGAGGGAAGGGGAGGGGGAAGGGGGGAGGGGATCTGAGAGGAGGGGGCCCGGAGGCCCGGCCCCGCTGCCCTGCGGCGGCCTGGACCTGTTGACTGCTATTGGTCCACCTCGTCCTGCGCCCTCTCTGCCCGCCGCAGTCCCGGTACTTCTGCGGAAACGTGGGGAGGAAATAAGGATGGTGTTCTCTCCGCCTCCCTCCAACTTTAGTTTTTTCTTAGGGGATGAGAAAGCAAAGTAATCTCATCCGCTGCGCCATCCTTTCTCATAAAGTACCGTCATGCGCGGGCCCGCCGCCCTCCCGGCCCCCGCTATTTAAAACCTTCTCTCTTTCCCAGACTAGCTCCCCTGCCCGGAGCCCGAGGGCCCTCGACGCCCCCGCTGCGCCTCCCCCCGCCTGGCCTGGCTTCGTCTCCAGCGAATTGTGTTGCTTTTCTTCCCTAGAAGCTTACTCGTCCACGTTCCACTTTTTTACCATCCCAGGAGGCGTAAGATAAAACCTCTGATTTGCTGCGTGCTGCCGGACACATTCTCTGCCCTCTCATCAAAATGTACTTGATGGAGAGTTTAAAATAACAATATTTAAAGGAGGAAATAAAAAGAGAAGAGAGTTCTTTTGCCAGGTTAGACGACATAAATGCGTTAAAATTAAAAAAAAAAAGACGTATTTAGAGTTAAAGGTTTTATGGGATTTGCTGTAGTTCCTTCTAGGTTTTGGATTTCCTGGGGGAATCTTTTCCAGAGGGAAATAGCAAATGGAAATTAAGGTGGAAGTGAGACATCTCAACCACTTCCGAAAATAAAGGAGAAATTTAGAAAATATATTAATAGCGGGAAGGCGGCCGCAGCGAAAGCTGGAGTCGCCGAAGGCAGCGCCTCGGTGTCTCAGTCGGAGAAAGGAGGGACAGCCCGGGGACGGGAAAGAGGCGCGCGGCGGCGGGGCGAGCGGCGGGCCGGGCCGCAGCGCTCGGGAGGAAGGCTGAGGCCGGCAGTGGGAGCGCGAAACCGCGGGCGGGGAGGGCCGCGGTGGGCGGGGGCGGCCGGGCGCGCGGCCGGCGCCGCCGAGGAAGCGGGAGCCGGGTCCCGCTCGCCCGGACGCCCCCATTGTTCGGCCCTCGTGCGGCAGTTCGCCGAGCGCGTCCTTCCCGAAGGAGGGGTCCCCCGGCCCGACTCGGCCCCCACCCCCACCTCCCCGAACTGCAACGCTTGGGCCGGGTCGGGTCGGCGCGGCAAGTTTTATGATCAGTGTCGGCCGGCGAGGGTTTCCCAACTCCAGACCGCGTAGGAAGGAGGCTTTACAACGTGCCGCTAAATTGGAGGAAGCTGGGCAAGGCTGCGACTCACACACGAAAAGAAGAGGGAAAGCAGCATAGATATGTTTGCAAAGTGATAAGTAGATAGAGACAAATGTGGGCGATTTTTTTTTCTGGATCTGGAAAGTTAGAGCCCATCATATCCTATTTTAAATCTCTTTAAATGTATGGATTCGAAAATGAATGTCGGGATTCAAAGGAGTTCGGAAAAGCACGTTTCGCTGTCTCTATTTGTTATTATTCAGCTCTTTGTTGTATACAAGGAGTCTAATTTTAAAAGGCTGGGTTGAGCTACCCCTAACAAAAACAGGATTGGTTTCTTAACGTGAAATGCATTTTCAAAATAACAGTGAAATTCAAAAGGGAAAAACGTGTCATTAGCTTTTATACCACGTTTTAGAAAGAAATAATTGTAAGCAACCTACGAAACTCTGCCTGTTTTCCTTTGTGAGGCATGTGGAAAAAATATTTCTGGCAAGCATCACAGTTTTAAAAAATGAAGATTTCCAACAAGTGCTCGCGAATCTTGAAGACAAGACCAAAGTCATCGTGCGTGAAAACTCATGAAGAAATAATTTCAGTCCTTTTGCCCAAACCTTACTAGGGCAAGACAGTAATTTCGACTTAGATTGATAATAGACTTTGCGGAAATTCCTTCTAAAATGCCCATTACTAGTCTGTGTATTATACAGCACTGGTTTCCCAAGGTGGATTTTTAAAAACCAATTAGAATTGATCTCTAGTGGAATATTATATTTACACGTCATCTTGAAAACATCATTTGACGAGAGTTTTGAATTACCAGAAAGAAGTTAACAGATGATGTTCATAAACAGCCTCTGTTTGAAAAGAACCCTTAAGAGTCAGTTAAAGGTAGTGGTGGTTGTGATTTTGCATTTGAAATGCTATAGAAGTGGTTTGCATTTTAACACTTTCATTTTGCGGATCTTCCTAAACTTGCATTTCCTCACGGAAATCATTCAGTTATTTCGAGATATAGGGAGAAATTTTTATATAAGAAATCATTTGAGGTGTAACTATGGAAAGGTTTGAACGGAAAAAAAATTGGTGTTGAAATTAGATATTCTCAATCTGTTCATTCCTCCCACACTCATCCTCCCATCGTCCCCCTCCCCAACTACTTGGATTCAATTTACATTTTTTATTTATAAGTCCTTGGATGTTTAGAATAGCTTTATAAGTTTATCTGCTATGTAGTTGATTGCAGAAGGTGAATCTTTTTACATCTTTTAGTGTTTCAGGCATTTGGGGGTTTTATTTAAATAAAAAAAAATATGTTGCAAGTCATGATATACTTGTGAGAAAAACAACAAATGGGCGGAAAAAAAGGGCATGAATGGGGGTGGGGATGGAGAGGGACAAGAAGCGTTCCAGGTCAGTCTTTGTAATATCTTTCTTTAGTTTTCTGTCATTATATTTTCCACTTCTGCTTGCATCAAAGATCATTGCTTTTTAAATTGGGGTAAATTGCCACCATATAAAAATTACCTACAGTTTGGCTGTTACGCGCCACAGTAAAGACTGACAAAAAGTGATCGGAGGCTTGTGTGTTTAATTCGCCAGGAATGTTAAGCTTCATAAGATGCACCCTATGGGGCCATGGTGGTATTTGGCACTGTTACTGTACAATTCCAAGAGGTAAGTATACACATTATAGATTTTAAAAATCTAAGATGTACTAGGCAAACAGTTTATTGATTGAAGAAATAAAAAAATGAATTTGTCAACCTCATTCTTTCTGGGACACAATGCAGTTAATTAACATATTCTAGGGCTTGTTTCTGGATTTGGTAAGCAGTGGCCCCTTTCAGAGAGGAAAACATTTAAATCTTAAAAAGTAGTCTTCTTTGGTCCAAATAGTATTTAGCAATTCAGTTTAATTTCTGATTCTTCTTTTTTTTCAGTCCAAGATATGTTTCATTTCTTGCAAGGTTCTCTTCCATTTCAAAAACTGATTTTCCTCTTTTCCATGTCCAGAATCTTTTCACTTGGATAACCTTATTGTATCCTATAAACAGACACTTAAATATGTCACTTTAATCACACTTTAATTATAACAGAAATGCAAATCTTCAGTGTCAGTAAAAAAATGGGAACATGGACCTTACACTCCTGCCCTTACATTATATTGATGATACTCTGAAAAGTCTAAAGTGTAACACCTTTAAGTATTATTGCATCATGGAAAAAAATAGCCCAGCTCTGAAATGTTATTGAGGTTTGTGTAACGCCTAGAGGATCTAAAGGCATCTTTTAGATATTATTTTTCTGTTGGTAATTACACGGTGTTTTACCCAAAAATGTAAATATAACCAAGGCATATCAATTTTATAGCAAAAGGCGTGGCTCTGAAGCCAAACACAGGATTAACCAAACTAAACCCTTTAAAGTAAATATTAGGCCTTGATTCTTAAAAAGATTTTAAAATTTAAATTACATACAATTTAAATTTCAGAATTACCTAACTAAACTTTTTAACAATTAAGTGTATGTAACAATAATATTAATTATGATTGATTCTAAGTTAGAGTCTGTTTTGTAAGAAAATGACTTTTACATGGAGAGGTGGTTAACATTTGAGGGCTATTTAAATACAGACAATTCTAAATTACCCGGTAAATAAAAACTCTTCACCTATATTAATTTCAACTATTGAAAATCTTTAAAGCCAATTTATCTGAAAATTTCCTAATCATTACTTAGAAATTTTAGTTCAGGTGTACATACAAAATAAAGCCTTGCTTTACTCTGAAGAATAAAGCTCAGACAGCAATTAACTTTTAAACACCAATACTGTACATTAAATGAATATTGTGGGCCTACTACGTGCAGGACACTTGCTAGGCGGTATGGTGAGTTTAAAAAAATCACCTAGTAAGATTAATATGCTTCGTTAAATGGAATTTTCCAAAAGCCATTAACGGAATATCAACTGAAAATATAATTGAAATGAATACCTTTTAATGAAATTTCTGATCGTGCTCCATGATATAGGTGCCATGCATGGGTTTGTACCTATAAAGACACAATACTCACTTATTGTGAGATAAATAACAAAACTAGTATCATAAATACCTCAATATTTTAATCATACTAGTATAAACATATGGCTCATAAACTTTTCATGTAAAAGGTAAGAAACCTTGGATACCAAATGAGCAAAACAAAATTTTATTCAGAGATTCCTTTAAAAGAGGGCATATCTTAAAGTTTGTGCAGATCATAAGGAATTGCCTTATTGCTTTTTCCAACTAATTTATTTAGAAAGAAAATTATAGTTTCTGATGAGGTTTAGTAGATGAATGAATTCTGATAATTGCTTTTTGTTTAAAAACCTAGGTATCAGAGCCAGTACAGAATTTTAAACACTTTATGGAAGTTAAGAATCTGAGTTAAGGAAAGTGCATCTAGTCTTAACATTATAGAAATATACCTCAATTTCTATACCTCATTAAAGAAATATACTTCAACAATGGGTATAATAGACTAAACATAACAGGCAAATAGCAGAAGGCAAATAAAACTTCAATTTAAAAAGGAGACAAATATAAGCAATACTAACCTAGGAACCAAGTTTGGTTTTAAATATTTCGTTCATAAGTATCTACTAATGTAAATGATTATGGAAAAGCAAATCTAAAAATTTGGTGCCCAGGATGAGGAATAAAGAAAATTATAAGAAGATATATTACCCATACAGGAAGAAAATATAGTTTCCCATTATAGTAGGGTTAGAGGTTACATCATAAAATACTTTACTTGAGTTTTTTGTGGTTTGCCTCAGATGATTAGTTCAGAGAAACAGATGAGCCATTACTGAGTTAGCTGCTGTTGTTATGTGAAGAAGTATACTGGGACCACAGGCTTTTGTTTTATTCTACAGGTACTAGGTGTACTTTTTCAAAGAATATTTTGAGAATGTGGAATCAGATTTAAAGGATAACATTATTTTAAGATTGAAATTGTACTTTTCTATGAAGTTATTCTATAAATCCCATGAACTTTTTTCTTTTTTTTTTAACATTACCATGTGTTGTTAAAAACTTGCTCGAACTTCAACGATTCTGGCACTTTATAAGTTGTATCCATTCTGAGTTATGAGAATTAGCATAATCAGCCAATCATACACATACATATCGCACAAAGGACAAATATAACTTGCTCACTGCTGTATTTCCTGTATCTAGTAAATGTTCCCTGGCTCACAGTAAATGTTCCATAAATATTTACTGAATGAATAATTAATTGTATCTCTGAACTATTTTGTAATGTCTGTTATTCTTATCACCTAATATTTTTTAGAAATATATTAAATATCATACTTCTGATATATAACATAAGAAAAAGTTCTATATCTGGTACATGAGTTAAAATTAGAATGACCTATTTAGCTCATTATGTTTTTTCTTACAGTTTTCATAACATTTAATATGTTAAATATCAGTTTTAAATAATTTGACTTTTATTTTGTCAACATTTATATGTACATCTTTAATAAAATTTCTTCTTCAGATACTATTATTTATATATAGGCCTGTTCTTAAGAAATAGTGTATTTTCTCTATTTTTCTAAATTTCAAAAATATATTACAAATGATGAACTTTTTTGTTTTGTTTTGGAAACAGTAAGCGTTTACCTACATTTCTTCTATTAAGTGTTACAGGATAGGGTAAAGTACCCATCTTTCTTTACATACAAATTAATTCCATCACAAGAACTAAGCTCCAATGCATTAAAAATAAAATGAATGTATTTTAAAATAATTTATTTCATTAAGGTTCGACTGCAGTGTTTAGCAAGGGAAATTTCACATTAATTTTAACTAAAAATTACTCTTCATTAAGAGTGTGAACCTGATCAGGAATTGGATGTTGAACTGGTATCCCTTGTAAAGGGGTAAAGATAAGATATACAGTAGAGATACACAAAACAATATAGATTTGTTTGAACACGGTTTTAGTTTTAAAAATATTAGTGGTATTTTAAGAACATCATTATTATATGTTTGGAAATTTATTATTACCATACCCTCCAAAAGAAGTTGCATTTTATAAGTATGTAATCTTGTAGTCACCTTTTTAAAATGCACTAATATAACTAAATTCTCATTCTTTGGTCTCTTTAGTGTACATTTTTCCCCTATCTTACACTTCTAGATTTGCATTACTGTAGCCATCTCACTTCGCTTTTAGAATGTTTGAATATATTTGCTGATATATGCTTGCGTTGTAGTGTATCTATTATAATTCTTAGATTTCTAGCAATTAATTTGCAATAGAAAAAGCAGCCATGCCACCAATTTTTTTTTTTTCTTTATGAGAACACTTGGAATGCTTTTAGAACTTAAACCATTATCTTTTGGTGACTGACTAGGAGAGCTTGGATTCCTTCATCTTTTAGCATTTTATATAACTGCATTTCCCAGATCCCCACATTATATTGCTAATTCCTGATAAACAGTCATTTTGTACCTGTAAGGTATTTATCAAAGTCATGAATTCGCCTTGTAACTATGCTTGTCATTTAAACAATCTATCTATATTCCTATTTCATGCTAAACTTTTTTGGCCTAAAATCAATATTGGACTAAAAAGGATACATAGGGGGTAGGGCAACAGCAGATTTCACAGCTCAGAACTGCTCAATATCCAGCTAATTATTCAGATAGGCCTGATCCATTTTCTATTTGTATGTGAGTGAGCTCCCATCTTTCTGCCACTTAAGTGGCCTTAATAAAAAATTGACAAATTTTCAAGAGTAAATTTGGAGTACAGAGCCAGATCAGAGAAATCCTCAATTGAAAGGACTCCATGTCACATGGTGTTAGAGATCATTTGGTGCCTGACTAGAACTTGGGTTCCCTCAAACTGCGATTTCCTGATCCTCACATTATATTGCTAATTCCTGATTAACAACCATTTGTACTCCTACACAGCAAGTTGCGGGTAGCATAGGTATTCCCTCTTCGAATACAACCCAACTTAGGCTTTTGACCCTGTCTGTGATGCACTTTCAGTTGTCACTGGGCCCAGTGTGGTGTGTAAACGGGCAGCCGACTTGGTGGCACTTCCACTGGGTGAACTTTGGGTAGAGTCCAGGATGTGAACTTAATGGGTGGAAAGGCTTCGGCACTACAGAGAAGTTCGCGCGGCCAACTGCAGGAAGCCATGCTTCATTGCACCCTTCATGGAAGTTGGCCGACTTGCCCAACCCTTGTTACCCACGGGCCAGTTCTTGAGGAAAAGGCCTGCAGGTAGGTTCTCAGATGCCCGCTGGGAGTCCCCTCCAGCTACTCAGACAAAACTCGTCCTCCCTACCGGTCCTCGGAATCCTCCCTTCCCGAGGCCTCTTCGCGACGTGCACACGCCGCCCGCGCGGCCGGCACTGCAGAAGACGGCCCCAACGTCCCCGCCCCCGCGTGCGCGCCCCCGCGCCCTCCAGTTGGCTTGTTTCGGCCTCGGCGCGCCACGGGCTCCCCTCGCCCCCTCCACCCCAGCACACCTCGGCGGCTGCGAGCGGCGCGGGGGAGGGGAAGGGGCCGGGAGGCAGGCCCGGGCTGCGGGCCGGACGCGGCGGCGCGCACGCAGGCCTCGCCTCTCCCGGGCCTTTTCCCTCACGCCGGTCGCCGGGCGGGCGCGCACGCCGAGTGACGCTCGGAGGAGGAAGCGCAACCCCCTTCCCCTCCCTCGCTGCCCCTGGCCCAGCGGGAGCCCCCCCAGTGCGCCTGTGCGGAGGCCTACTTGATTATGTGTGCCCTCTCCGGGCTCCAGCGTTAGCCGCCGGGTGGAGGTGGGGAGGGAAGAAGACGAGGAGGAGGAGGCGGAGGAGGCGGTGGAGGGGAGGTGGGGGGAGTCAGCAAGGACATGGCTCCTGACTCCTGTGCGGAACGTGAGTGACTGAGCGGCAAAGCCCGAGTGAGCGAGCGGCCGAGCGGCGGGCGGGGGCCGGGGCGCCGGGAAGGGAGCGGGGGCGCGGGGGACTGGGCGGGGGGAAGCACTCATTGGCTTGCATGTGTTTTTTAATGGTCCCCCCCAACTCCCTCTTAGATGGTCTCTAGCGACCGGCCCGTGTCACTGGAGGACGAGGTCTCCCATAGTATGAAGGAGATGATTGGAGGCTGTTGCGTTTGCTCAGACGAGAGAGGCTGGGCCGAGAACCCGCTGGTTTATTGCGACGGGCACGGCTGCAGCGTCGCGGTGCATCAAGGTAAACACCCAACCGCCCGCCGGGCCGAACCCGGCCTCTCCCAACCGTCACCGCTTCCCCCACCTTGGCAGCAACTGCCAGTTCCCCTCCCGCCCCTCCCCCCGCCCCGCCCCCGCCCCGCCCCGCCCCGTTCTGCGGCCGGGGATTGACTCGGAGGGTCGGCGGCGGGGCGGAAGGGGTGTGGGCTGCGCATGTGGGAGAAAGTGTGTGTGGCCTGGACTGTCATGTGATGCTGCGTTCACTCTCTCAAGTGTCATTCGGCCGCCGCCTGCGCCCGGAGCCGCGGGTCTGCGGACTCTCGGAGGCGGGCGTCGGCGGCGAGGGGGTGTCGGGGCCCGGGCGCGCGTCCCTCGGCCGTGGCCCCGCGGCTGTGGGTTCGGGTTGGGGAGTGGGGAGCCCCCTCCCCCTCCCCCTCCCGCCGCGCCGCCTGCCGCAGTGTCTGGAGACTTCCTGTACCATGGAGTCGGGCTCGGGAGCGCGGCGCGCGGCGCCGGGGCGGATCCGGAGCTCGGGGGTCTGCCCTGCCGCTTTAGATTTGGGGGGGGAGGGCGCCGGCTGCCGCACCCCAAGCTTTCTGGCCGAGACCTTGCTGCCGCTCCTGCGGACTGGAGCTTTCCCGCGGAGAAGAGGCGGAAGGCCGTCGCCGCAGTCGCGCCGCCGCGGGCGCGGCTGGGCTGAGCTGCTCGGGGTGGTGGATGAGGCTGTTGAGTGGCCTCATCGGGCCCCTTCCTCAGCTTCAGTGACTGGACAGAAGAGGAGGTGGTGGCGCCGCCAGTGACTCGGGGAGCATCTTAGTTTGTGTCTGGGTGTTTCCATTAGGTGAGTTTTGGGGTTATACAGAAAAGCCGAGGACACTAGTTAAGGTAGTTTTCTGGCCGTTTGAAGGTTCTGACTTTTTCCATTTCATGTGGTAAGGAATTGAGGCTGAAAATTTGGGGGCCGAAAGACAGGTCACTTTTTTTGGTGGCTCTTGTACTCCCCTTGTTGTGCACCAACCCGCCCCCCCTTCCCGTTTCTAAAGCTGGCGTTGAGTGAGGCAGAGGTTCAGTAGTGTATCGGGCGCTACTAAACGAGAGAAAGCCTGAGCGTAAGGGACTAAACTGTATTCTTTATAGAACGGAATCTCAGAACTGGGAAGGGGGACTTAGGAGATAGTGAGTAACCGAACCTGAGCATGCATGTATCCCCAGTTCTTTTAAAGAAGGGCAGAGTTGCACACCTTGCTCTTCTAAGGAGTGAAAACCATGTGTATTCAAACTAGGTACTGATTGATTGTAAGGTCTCAGAACTGGTATAGTGTATTTCCGTTATAGTGTTCATTGGCACTTGTAGAGAGGTATTATGAATTGGATGATAAATGATGCTAAGTAGTCTCATCTCCCAATTTAGAAAGTGTTCATTTAAGTGTTAAAATTTCTTTTCTAGAAGTATTTCTGAATTAAAATATAAGTTTTTGGGCTGTGATGCTGTATTTCTTGGCTGATAGAATATTTTTACTCTGATACATTTTAAAAGGGATTAGAAGTTTAGCTTTTGGAGTTTTAAAAATTTGTGTTGATTTTATATTCTTTAAGTACTTTCCGATATTTGATATATTTTCAAGTTACCTCTGAGCAGGCTCATTCAAGAGAATGTCAGTTGGATATTAGTGTTTTAAGGTTTTTGGAAAATGTTAAATTTTGAGTTAGGTAAATGTTAATATAAAAACAGTTTTGTACGCAACTAGACTGTGATTTGGATGTGTGATATACAGATCACTTGTTGGAACATTATATGTTAGAAATAAACGTGTAGTTTACTTTTTTTTTCTGACGGGTTTATTGAGATGTAACTCACATACCATACAATTAACCCACTTAAAGTATACAATTCACTGGTTTTTAGTATATTCACAGTTTCGGATTTGTTACTACAGTCAATTTTAGAACATTTTCATCACCCTAATAAGAAACCTTGAACCTGTTAACAGTTATTCCCCATTTCTTCCTAACTCCCCCAGTCCTAGACAACCAGTAATGTACCTTCTGTCTCTATAGACAGATAGACAAATGTCTATTCTGGACATTTCATTTAAATAGAAGCATTTTACTTTTAACATTACATTTCATTTTCTTTCCTGCAATGTCTTGTTTGTTTTGAAAGGTGATTTGGAAATAATTTTCACTTTCGTGTATCTAAAATGCTTGCTATTTAAACTTCAGGATATAGGAATGAATTAATTAATTTGAGTTATTCTGTGTAAAGAAAAGTGTTAAATTTTATCTAATATTTTTTCTGTTATAAGAATAAAATTTGTGATGTTTATACTTTTTAATTGAAATAGAAAAAGATTATTTTTCTAGTATTTAGTTAAAATGTCAATTTTAACTAGGTGATAAATTATAAACATAAATATATCATGTTTAAGTTCTTTACAAAGCAGGTGGTTTATGTGAATAGTTTCAGAGGTAATTACTTTAATAGGGCTTTGAAAGGGTATTTGATTTTACATAATTATTCAAATCTTAACTTACTTTAAAACATTTATTTCCCAACAGCTTGCTATGGCATTGTTCAAGTACCCACTGGACCATGGTTTTGCAGGAAATGTGAATCTCAGGAGAGAGCAGCCAGAGTGGTAAGGACTGTTTATCAAAAACATTAAAATACTTCAGTGAGTAGCTTAGGATGCTACACACTCATGTTTCAGTTTGAAGGGTTTTCAGTCTTTGGTTCAAATATTGAATTTGGGCCAAGTATTAACTTACAGTTTTAAACTGGTTTTATAAGATCTGAAAAACAAATTGAATCACATAAGTATATACTGATGGATACTTAGAACAGGTAAAATATAAAGTTGTATTTGGGCTTTCTTAGCCGTGCCTACTGGTTTGAGGGTTAAATTGGCTAATCATAGTTGGAATATAATGGCAGTAGGACATAAGTAAGTTATATTGAGATAATTTTGCTAGGTTCTGTTTACTGAGTTAAAAAAAAGTGTTTAATGATTCATATTTCTTTTTACTATATCTATACATGTACAGTTTAACTTTGCTCAGTATTTTCAGACATTCAGTCCCTTTGGCAAAGCAACATAAAAATCTTCCTTTTTTTTGACTTGGCTGGCTAACCTTCTTTCTGAACACTTCTGTAAACCTTCTGTAAGAATGAGGGAGGAATGTTTATTCTTTGTGGCCAAAATCATTTTTCCAGTTGAACTTCTGGAAATAGGGAGAAAAAGATTTAATCTTCATTAATCACATGGAAGTATTACCATTTGCAGTGTGATAGTTTCTTCCTTTTGTTGTTGACTACAGTATGTGACAGAAGGTAGAAAACAAATATTTCAACTTCTTTACCTACATGGATAGTATGAACAGAAGCCTTTTTGTCTGGGCAATTTTTGATCAGAAATAATGGCTGAGTAGCTTATATAGGATTGTGAAACTCAGAGCAATATTCTGTTGATGTGTTTTCTTTGTGTGTGGGAATGCACTGTACCAGAGTTTCAGCTATTCTAGCGTTAACAGAAATGGGAACTGGCAAGTGGAGGATGAAATTAATAATGAAAGTTTTAGGACTTAAAGTATGTATAGGTTTACTCTTTTTTCCTTTTTGTAGCATGTTATGGTTTGGGGTTGATGGGTCACCAAGCAAAGGAAGTTATGCTTTAATTTGTTAGTAAACACTGACAGTAAGGTGAGGCTCTTCCAGAGGATGTCACAGTAGATACATGGCCAGAGAAAGATTAGAAAATAGGAAAGTGGGTATCAAGAGAGGGAGGATAAAGAGGTGAATGGGGAGTGGTAAAATGGCAGCATTATTTGCCTCAAATGCCACTTGTTGCCTGTTTCTATTTCTTTTTCCTCTCTGAGGTCATGGTCAGGATATTTAGGTGAATAAAGTATTTATCGTAAAAGGTATATAAAGGTATATTGGAGGACCCATTTTATTTTAGCTTTATTTGGTAGGATGGTGGGGGTCGTTAATGAAAGAAGAGGCACAGAGTCTTCTAAATTCCTGTAGTGTACAGTTATACAAGGTAGGATTGTTTGTAAAAAACAAAAACTCATTCCAAGCTTAAATAAGTAAAGAAAGGGCATTTCGTTATAAGGATATAGTAGCCAAGAAACCTAACCTGAAAATGTACCCATGAATTAGAACGGGAATGGAATTAGTTTTAATATTATTTCTGCTTTTCTCTGTGTGTCTGCTTCATTCTTTTCTGCAGATTTTCTCTGCTACTTACTCCAAAAATCAATAGTTAACTTTTTTGATTGTTTACCATTTGTCAGATACTGTGCTGAATGTTCTATACCAATTATTTTCTTTACCTATAAAATATATGAGGTAGATATTCTGTTACTTTCATTTCATAGATAAAGATATCGTACTTTTAAGAGAAATACATATCTAGTTGGAGTCTGGGCTGTGATGAAGCTCTCAACCAAGGTGTTGTATATTGCCTCCTGTGGTGAAAGATGGCCATACTTCAGCTCTTAATATTTTCTGTCTCCTGTCTCAAGAGGCTAAATTGCAGTGTGAATCTCATGTTCCTTTTTGGGGAAAAAAAACTGTCTTGGCTTGTCTAGTTCTGGACCAGTTAGCTAGCCATGGCTAGACAATAGGGTTGAGTTGCTCAGACACAGGGAGATCTCTGTGGGGTTGGGATAGCTCACTTTTCAGAAGAGGGGGAATTATAAACTGGTGGTACCTTGACAGATACTGAGGAGTAAAAATCCAGAACAAATAAAAGTATTTTTAGACAAGAAGTTTGGTTGTATATAGAATGGCTTTGAAAGGGGAGGTTAGAAACTGAAAGTCTTAGGATGCTGTTACTATAAAAATGTGAGAGTAGAAAGGGAGGGAGTAGAAAGAAAGAGAGGGAGCATTTTGAAGGAGGAAATGACAGAAATGGATGTGGGGTGAAGGAAAGGGAATAATCAGAGATGATTCTGAGATGTCAAGGTTGAGCACTCTGGAATGGTGATACCATTAACAGTAACAAAGGAAGGAGAGCAAATTTGGAGAGTAAGGAAAGTTGTTTTGGGCATGTTGGTTTTGATGCCGCTAGGATTTTTCATTGGAAATTTAGGGTTAAAGTAATGAGGACAAGTTAGAGTTGGAGCTGCATAGAAGGAAGATTGGGAAACAAGTGACATTTTTTGTTAGAGAAAAGAAGAGTGAAGATAGAACTACGGTGAATGTTCACATTTGGGAGAGTAAGAACGAGTTTCCAAGGATGGATAATGAACTGTCAGGAAAGGAGAACCTGCAGGGTCCAGTAGCAACAGTTTTTTTTTTTTTTTTTTAATATTAACATTCTATACCCATTTTATTTTTTATTTTATTTTTATTTTTATTTTTTTTGCGGTACGTGGGCCTCTCACTGTTGTGGCCTCTCACTGTTGTGGCCTCTCCCGTTGCGGAGCACAGGCTCCGGACGCGCAGGCTCAGCGGCCATGGCTCACGGGCCGAGCCGCTCCGTGGCATGTGGGATCTTCCTGGACCGGGGCACGAACCCGCGTCCCCCGCATCGGCAGGCGGCCTCTCAACCACTGTGACACCAGGGAAGACCCCCATTTTATTTTTAATTTGTTTTTTAAATTAATTTATTTTTGACTGTGTTGGGTCTTCGTTGCTGCGTGCGGGCTTTCTCTAGTTGTGGCGAGCAGGGGCTACTCTTTGTTGTGGTGCGCGGACTTCTCATTCTGGTGGCTTTTCTTGTTGCGGAGCACGGGCTCCAGGTGCGCGGGCTTCAGTAGTCATGGCGCGCAGGCTGTAGAGCGCAGGCTCAGTAGTTGTACACGGGCTTAGTTGCTCCGTGGCACGTGGGATCTTCCCGGACCAGGGCTCGAACCTGTGTTGCCTGCATTGGCAGGTGGATTCTTAGCTGCTGCGCCACCAGGGAGGTCCACAATTATTTTTTTTAAGAAAGAGTTTTTGATAGTGACATTGCTGCCAAGGATGCTGAAGGACTAAGATAAGTACTTGAGACAGCAATTGTGGTTCTCTGGTTTGGGCAGAACCCTTATGATAGGGCATCGAAAAGAGTAAGGATTGCAGGGTTAGATTGAATGTTGAAAATAAGGAAAGAGGAAAATAAAAATAGATGGGGAATTGAGGGAAAGTTTGGTTGGTTTTTAAGGGAAGCTCTTTGTTAGGCATTCATTGTTCAGAAAAAACACTCGAATTGCTTTATTCACCTCAAGTGAATAAGAATTTTTTTAAAAAATTAATTTATTTTTGGCTGCGTTGGGTCTTGGTTTCTGTGCGCAGGCTTTCTCTAGTTGCAGCAGGGGGGGGCTACTGTTCGTTGTGGTGCAAAGGCTTCTCATTGGGTGGCTTCTCTTGTTGCAGAGCACCGGCTCTAGGGTGCGCAGGCTTCAGTAGTTGTGGCGCGTGGGCTCTAGAGCACAGGCTTAGTAGTTGTGGCACACGGGCTTAGTTGCTCCATGGCATGTGGGATCTTCCCGGACCAGGGATCGAACCCGTGTCCCCTGCATTGGCAGGTGGATTCCCAACCACTGTGCCACCAGGGAAGCCCAAGAATTTTTATTGAAATATTTTCATTAGACTTCATTGTTTACTAACTGCTGTCACAGTGTTTAGAGTTTTTTTTTTAAAATAAATTTATTTATTTTATTTTTGTCTGCATTGCGTCTTCGTTGCTGAGTGTGGGCTTTCCCCTAGTTGCGGTGAGCGGGGGCTACTCTTCCTTGTGGTCCGTAGGCTTCTCATTGCGGTGGCTTCTCTTGTTGCGGAGCACGGGCTCTAGGCATGCGGGCTGCAGTAGTTGTGGCTCGTGGGCTCTAGAGCACAGGCTCAGTAGTTGTGGTGCACGGGCTTAGTTGCTCTGCGGCATGTGGGATCTTCCTGGACCAGGGCTCGAACCCTTGTCCCCTGCATTGGCTGACGGATTCTTAACCACTGCACCACCAGGTCAGTCCCGAGGTTAGAGGTTAAAACACTCATTGATGACTGTTTTCTTTTTTTCCTTTAATAAATTTATTTATTTATTTTTGGCTGCATTGGGTCTTTGTTGCTGTGCGTGGATTTTCTCTAGTTGCGGCAAGAGGGGCTACTCTTTGTTGCGATGCACAGGCTTCTTATTGCGGGGGCTTCTCTTGTTGGGGAGCGTGGATTCTAGGCACGCAGGCTTCAGTAGTTGTGGTGCGCGGGCTCTGTAGTTGTGGCTCGCTGGCTCTAGAGCGCCGACTCAGTAGTTGTGGCGCATGGGCTTAGTTGTTCCGTGGCATGTGGGATCTTCCTGGGTCAGGGATCAAACCCATGTCCCCTGCATTGGCAGGTGGATTCTTAACCACTGTGCCACCAGGGAAGTTCTGATGACTGTTTTTGTATTTAATGTGTATGTGTTCTTTTTTTTTTTAAATTAACATTTTTAAAAAGTAAATTTATTTTATTTTTGGCTGTGATGGGTCTTCATTGCTGCGCATGGGCTTTCTCTAGTTGCGGGGGGGGCTACTCTTCATTGCGTCACGTGGGCGTCTCATTGCAGTGGATTCTCTTGTTACAGAGCACGGGCTCTAGGCACGCAGGCTTCAGTAGTTGTGGCACATGGGTGTAGTTGCTCCACGGCATGTGGGATCTTCCTGGATTAGGGATCAAACCCATGTCTCCTGCATTGGCAGGTGGATTCTTAACCACTGTGATACCAGGGAAATTCTGATGACTGTTTTTGTGTTTACTGTTCGTAACTACCACAGGCTGAAGAGATTTATTAGAAATTTTACCTACTTATACAATTTTAATGAGATACAGAGAGAGGATATTTTATTTTATTTTATTTTATTTATTTATTTATTTTTGCGGTACGTGGGCCTCTCACTGTTGCGGCCTCTCCCGCTGCGGATCACAGGCTCCGGACGCGCAGGCTCAGCGGCCATGGCTCATGGGCCTAGCCGCTCCGCGGCATGTGGGATATTCCCGGACCGGGGCACGAACCCATGTCCCCTGCATCGGCAGGCGGACTCTCAACCACTGTGCCACCAGGGAAGCCCGAGAGAGGATATTTTAGATATTTAATTATTCTGCTTGGAAAATGTGTTGACAGTGCATTGTGTAATAAATAAAATGGCCAAAAGCTCATTAAGTATTTGCATTGTTTAGGTCTTGCTCTTCTTGCTCTAAGTGAAAGATGATTCCTTTCCTCCAGGAGGTGAGCTGTAACTTTCTTCTATTGCTCTGCCTCTCTTTATTTCAGTTCTTCCTGGCTTTTTACATTGTTAGGGAGGAACCACTGGATGGACTCAAAACCAGGGCTTTAGGGATTGATCTAGGGATGCACTATTTTATTTTTAAATTTTTTTCTTATTGAGATACATAATGCAAATAAATTACTATAAATCTGTAAAACCATATGAAATACACTTAATCACAGTAAGTGTATATTTAGATTTAATTCTACAAATTAAAATTATATTAATACGCATTTGATTATCACGAGTAGTTCTGAGCAGTATAAAACATAAAATGACCATCTGTGTGTTCCCTACCCAGAATGAACAAATGTCCATTCTTCATATTTGCTTCACATCTTCCCTTGTGCTTAAAAAGAACAATAAATTAAAAAATTAAGTTGAAGTACTATTTGTATTCTCCCCAGTTTGGGTCAGCCATTACCCTTTTAATGTCTGTGGGGCCAGTCTCTCTATATGTTTTTCTTGCCAGTTTTATTGAGCTGTAATTGATATGTAACACCAGAATGTTTAAGGTGTACAACGTAATGATTTGATATATGTATGTATTGCAAAATGATTACCACAGAGGGTTTAGTTAACATCCATCACCTCACCTAGTTGCAAATTGTTTTTTCTTTTGATGAGAACTTTTAAGATTTATTCTTAGCAGCTTTCAAATACACAATACAGTGTTGTTAACTACAGTCACCATGCTGTACATTACATCCCCAGAGCTCACTTATCTTATAACTGGAAGTTTGTGCCTTTTGACCACGTTCACCCATTTCCCCTAGCCCATACCCACTGCATCTGGCAACCACCAATCTGTTCTCTGTTTCTGAGTTTGGTTTTTTTAGGTTCCATATATAAGTGAGATCATATAGTATTTGTTTTCTCTGTCTGACTTGTTTCATTTCGCATAATGCCTTCAGGGTCCATCTATGTTGTCACAGATGGCAGAATTTCCTTGTTTTTAAGACTGAGTAATAGTCTGTTGTATATATATACCACCATTTATGTTTTACTCCTTGTTACTACACGCATATATCCATACACACCACCAACTAGTGTATTATTTTACAGGAATGGTAAATTCTATATGTGTTCTGTGATTTGTGACATAGCTACTTGTGACATCACTACACTGATATATATTGATCTAGTTCGTTCTTTTTATCTGCTTTTTAGTATTCTGTCACAGAATGTACTGTAATTTATTTAATTCCTTTATTGATTGTCATTTAGATTTCCAGTTTTTCATAACCACAAATAGTGCTGCAGTGAACATCCTTGTAAATATAGTGAAGCTTGGTTTTTTAAAAAAATGTAGTCTAAGAACCTGTATTAACATGCACTACAGATTATTTGTTTACATTTACAGTAATGACTGATACATTTGGGCTTCTTAAATTTTTATTTTGTGTTATCTATTTTGTGTTATCTATTTTTGTGTTATCTATTTACCATGCTTATTTTTTTTCCTCTTTTTTTTCTTCAGTTGGAGTGATTATTCTTTATTCTTCTTTTAAAAAATCTGGTCTGATTTGGAGGTTATATGTTCCATTTCTTTTCTTTTAGTGATTGCCCTTAATATTTTAATGTGCATACTTTATATTTTTTCTGTGAGTCTAAGATTAATCTTTTTCTTAAAAAATTAATTAATTTTGGCTGCACTGGGTCTTTGTTTCTGTGCACGGGGCTTTCTTTAGTTGCGGTGAGCGAGGGCTACTCTTCGTTGCGTTGCGCGGGCTTCTCGTTGCAGTGACTTCTCTTGTTGCGTGCAGAGCACAGGCTCTAGGTGCACGGGCTTCAGTAGTTGTTGCATGCGGGGTCAGTAGTTGTGGCGCACGGGCTTAGTTGCTCCGAGGCACATGAGATCTTCTTGGGCCAGGGCTCGAACCTGTGTCCCCTGCATTGGCAGGCGGATTCTTAACCACTGTGCCACCAGGGAAGCCCTAAGATTAATCTTTGTACTCCTTTTGAACAAAACCAAGGACCTTAGGACACCTTATGTTCACTCTCTTTACCTTGCAAAATCAGTTTTATTGTTGTTTACATTTTAATTCTACCTTATTTTTTTTTTAAAGAATCAATTTTATTTAGTTATTTATTTTTGGTTGCTTTGGGTCTTTGTTGTTACACGTGGGTTTTCCGTAGTTGTGGCGAGCGGGGGCTACTCTTCGTTGCGATGCATGGGCCTCTCATTGTGGTGGCTTCTTGCTGCAGAGCATGGGTTCTAGGAGCACGGATTTCAGTAGTTGTGGCACGTGGGCTCAGTAGTTGTGGCTCATGGCCTCTAGAGTGCAGTCTCAGTAGTTATGGTGCACAAGCTTAGTTGCTCCATGGCATGTGGGATCTTCCCAGACCAGGGATCGAATGCATGTCCCCTGCATTGGCAGGTGTATTTTTAACCACTGCGCCACCAGGGAAGTCCCTATTGTAGTCTTAAGGAGTATATTTATTTACTTATTTGAATATTTAAAACATAACTTATTTTGGCCTCTTGCCTCCTGAGACGGCCCACGCTCTGTCTATGGAGTGGGTTTCTGCCTGAATAAACCTTCTTTCACTTAAAAAAAAAAAAAACTTTATTAAGAAAGAAATATTTATTATTTATTTATTTTCACTGTGCCAAGTCTTAGTTGTGGCATGCGGGATCTTCATTGTGGCATGCGGGCTTCTTAGTCGTGGCCAAAACATACTTTTTATAAAAATAAATCAATTTATTTATTTATTTATGGCTGCGTTGGGTCTTCATTGCTGCTCGTGGACTCTCTCTAGTTGAGGCGAGTGGGGGCTTCTCTTTGCTGTGGTGCACGTGCTTCTCATTGCAGTGGCTTCTCTTGTTGCAGAGCATGGGCTCTAGGCATATGGGCTTCAGTAGTTGCGGCACGTGGGCTCAGTAGTTGTGGCTCGTGGGCTCCAGAGTGCAGGCTTAGTAGTTGTGGCGTCTGGGCTTAGTTCATCTGCGGCATGTGCGATCTTCCTGGACTAGGGCTCGAACCCGTGTCCCCTGCATTGGCAGGCAGATTCTTAACCACTGCGCCACCAGGGAAGTCCCCAAGACATACTTACTTTAAAATTTCTCAGAGATTCTGGAATTCTTTCATTTTTTTTGTTTTTTAACTGTGGTGGTAGATGTCTTCACATACTTTGTAATTTTTGACTGTGAGCTAATCTTTAAGAGTTGTTTTCTTTCTTGGGATTCCTGGTCCTCTAACCTGGGTTTGTGGAGGTGTCACTGAGGGAAGTTTTCGCATTTGCTCTGTAGCTGTTAAGAATTGCTTTTGGCTGCTAGTAACAAAGACCAGATTACAGATTAATCTGGCTTCTGCAGATTAGCAATTTACAAATTTACTGATTTCTTATTTGAAAGGAGTTGAGAAACTCCTTTGAAGCTTTTATGACAGCTCTGTGAGGTCTTTATTTATTTAGTCTGCACCTCATGGCATGCGGGATCTTAGTTGCCTGACCAGGGATTGAACCCGTTCCCCCTATAGTGGAAGCACGGAGTCCTAACCACTGGACCACCAGGGAAGTCCCTCTGTGAAATCTTTAGGGATCAGACTTTCTTTCTTTCTACTATACCAACCTTAGCAGATAGTTTTCATTTTCAGCATTGTTCTGCGGTCACAGCATGACAGTCATTGTGACTGCAGAGAGGTGTTCCAGGCAGAAAGAAGGGAGGGCAAGGTTGAAAGTGGTTCTCCTCCCAGCTGAGTTATCCTCTTGAATGAATTTTCTCTAGTCTTAGTGGTCCAGTCCATGTTTTTTTGAGATAGATTCCCCTTCGGTAGGATTGGCCTTTTTCATTTCCTGTCCTTACACAGCACATCTAGGGTCTGTGCTGGTGTCATAGTCAACCCCAGCCTCTAAGGTATATATTAGATCAGGTATCTTCATTGACTGCCTCAGCTTGAACTAATGTTGATTCTTTTAGCTTTTAAGTTCTTTTTTATTTGTACCACAAGAAGATTTACCTTTATCTACATAATTAAAAATTTGTCTTCAAATTTATTTATCTTATATACCTCTGACTTAAGAGTACAAGAAGCCAGGATGGGGCGTCTTCAGTGGCAGTTTAAAAAAGGTATTGTGGAGCTTCCCTGGTGGCACAGTGGTTGAGAGTCTGCCTGCTGATGCAGGGGACATGGGTTCGTGCCCCGGTCCGGGAGGATCCCACGTGCCGCGGAGTGGCTGGGCCCGTGGGCCATGGCCGCTGAGCCTGCGTGTCTGGAGCCTGTGCTCCGCGCAGGTATTGTAGGGGCTTCCTACAGGTATTGTAGGGCCTTCCCTCGTGGTGCAGTGGTTAACGTAGGGACACGGGTTTGAGTCCTGGCCCTGGAAGATCTCACATGCCGAGGAGCAACTAAGCCTGTGTACCACAACTACTGAGCCTGCACTCTAGAGCCTGCGAGCCACAAATACTGAGCCCGTGTGCCACAACTACTGAAGCCCGTGCGCCTAGAGCCCGTGCTCTGCAACAAGAGAAGCCACTGTGATGAGAAGCCTGCACACCGCAGTGAAGAGTAGCCCCGCTTGCCGCAACAAGAGAAAAGCCTGCGTGCAGCAACGAAGACCCAATACAGCCGAAAATTTAAAAAAAAAAATTATATATAACTTTTTTCGTTTTATTCCTGTACGAGCTTTTTAGCCTGTATGCTTTATTTATTTATTTAAAATTTTGTTTTTGACGTGGACCACTTTTAAAGTCTTTATTGAATTTGTTACAGTATTGCTTCAGTTTTATGTTTTGGTTTTCTGGTCGTGAGGCATGTGGGATCTTATCTCCCTGACCAGGGATCGAACCTGCACCCCCTTGCATTGTAAGGCGAAGTCTTAACCACTGGACTGCCAGGGAAGTCCCAGCCTATATACTTTAAATAGAATGCCTTCAAAGTTTAACATTTGCTAACGTTTTTTTCACTTACTGATGATTCATGTCTACTCTTTGCTTTTAAATTCAGTGTAGCATCCTGAGTTCCTATAGCTTTGAAAGAGGTGATTTTAAAAAGTTAACAGATTTAATGCTTACCACCATACATAAAATAGCAAATAGCCAATTTCCGTTGTCTCACTTCTTGAATTCCTTTCTTTTACTGTGAGAAAAACTTAGCATAACAGCTGACATGAAGTAGGCGTTTAGTACTTGCTTGTATCCTTTTCTAACCTGCCTACATAACTAGTAAGAGAAATGAAAACATTGGGTACATTGATATATTGCCCATTGTACCTATTTATTCCATTTTTTGTTTAGATTTAATTTTTATGTTTATCAAAGTGAAAAATGCACAGTCAGTAGTACCAAAAGATTCTTTTGCACACACAGTAAAACAGTACCTTGCTGCTTGACTCTTGACGAGGAATGTAGAAGCAGCTGTTCTTTTTTATAAAAAATAGATTTATTTATTTATTTTTATTTATTTATTTTTGGTGGCACTGGGTCTTCATTGCTGTGCGTGGGCTTTCTCTAGTTGTGGCGAGCAGGGGCTACTCTTCGTTGTGATGTGCGGGCTTCTCATCGCGGTGTCTTGTTGCGGAGCACAGGCTCTAGGCACGTGGGCTTCAGTAGTTGCAGCACGCAGGCTCAGTAGTTGTGGTGCACGGGCTTAGTTGCTCTGTGGCATGTGGGATCTTCCCGGACCAGGGCTTGAACCCGTGTCCCCTGCCTTGGCAGGTGGATTCTTAATCACTGTGCCACGAGGGAAGCCTGAAGCAGCTATTCTTGATGTATCAGTTTTAGATGTTGTCTTTCAGTATATCACAAATTTTGGTTAAGTCAGGAGTGTTAAACAGAAAATTTTACGTTATTATGACTATTTAAGTATTTTGTTCATTTCTGAGCCAAAAGCATACTAAGATTGTTTTCTTTTTAAATTTTTTTTTCCCTGGGATTAGTAATTGTCTTGTATTTTCATTTTCCTTGTGTTCTTCATTTAAGGCTAAATCTTTGCATACTTTCTAGTCACTTCATGTAATTTTCCACTTGTTTAATGAATCAGGTAGTCTATAAATTCAATTTTCTATACATTATAAAATTCCAAAAAGGAAAAAAGTTTTACCATCTTACTTGATGGATAGTTTGCCTGAGTATGGAATTCTTTCTTGGTTGGAAATAAGTTTCCTTCAAAATTTTGAAGGTATTTCTCCATTACTTTTTAGCTGTCAGTGTTTCTTTTAAGAAGACCAATGAAGTTCTGATTTCTAATCCTTTATATGTGATTGTTCTCTCTGGATTTAGTGTTTTCTGTGGCCAGTGTACCAGCTATTTCTCATGATAGTTAGTGTACTGTCCCTCATTCATTGTACTGGGCACACAGTGGCCCTTTCAATTTGGTAAATCGTGTTAGGGAACATGAGTTGAGTTAAGGGAGAATTTTTTGGAATTATTTTTGACAGTTCCTCAGTTCTATTATCATTGTTTGCTTTTTCTGTATTTTTCTTTATTTGGATGTTGGACCTTTTGAACTGATCTTGCATTTAAGTTAATCTATTTCTTTCTGTTTTACTTTCTGAGGCAGTTTCTTTATTTTCCATTCTTTCACTTAAATTTCTAAATTCTATTATACTTTTAATTTCCAGAGGCTCTTTTATGCTTTCTGAATGTTTATTTTTTATCCTCTGCTTTTGTTTCTTAAGTGCAATATTTTCTCTTAATTCTCTGAGGATGTTAACCAGATGGTTGTTTTTGTTTTGTTTCAGTGTTCTGAAGTTTTCTTCTGCTCCTGGGACTCTTTTCCTCAGAGTTCCTTTGTACCATTTGTTTTGGCCTGTCTTGTTACGGACTTTGCTTACAAATCTAGTGACTGGTAGCCGTCCATTTGAATTTAAGACAGGCTCCTAATGAGGTGGCTGGAAGTTCTGTGTGTGTGGCAGAAATTGTTGGCAGATAGGCTTCATTATAGGTGTCTAGCTGGGTTCTTTTATTGGGATGCCACCAACTGGTTAGTTTATTCAGAGAAAAATCCTCCAGTCAGCTGTTTGGGATTCACAACCTGGTTACCAGTATTCTTTGAGGCATTGGTTGCTGGAATTTCATGATCTAGAACTAGATTTTTCAGTACACCTTTGCTCAGATGTCTCAAGGTCCAGATTTCCTTTTGCTTACCCTTTGTGCAGTTTTCTCGGCTGTGGGAGAGAGAGTTACCTGGTAGTGTGTAGAGAAGGGATTGGGGGGCGGGCATTGATTATCTTTCAGGTTTTATCTTATCCCTCGTCCTGTTTTGAGCTGTACTTGTTGTCCTGTTTTGAGCCATACTTGAACCCGTCCCTCTCAGGGGCATGCACCACCACTATGATGTGGCGCCTGAGGTCCCTCAGCTGGGGCGCCGTGTGGCCTGAGACGTGTTGCTTTTGGACTTGCCTTACTGCAGCAGCCTTTTCTCATCTGCTAAGTCATTTGCTACTCTTTTCCTTTTAGCTTCCAAAGTTTTAGAACTGTTGTTTTTCTTTATGTTTGTTTCCCTTTTGTGATTTTGCCCTTTTTATGTCATTCAGTGGAGTTTTCGGAAGGAGAGGAGTTAGTTTTCAAGTGGAATTAACTGCCTGTTCTCATGATGTAGTCTTTTCCCACTTCTTCCAGGGTCTTGTTTTTCCTTTTTTTTTCTTTTAGTCTGTCCTTTTTACTTGATTTTTTCCCACGCAGCTCACAGTCGTTTTTCAATCTTCCCATGGATTTTACTTTCCCTTTACATTTTTCACCTTTTACTTGCAGGCTTCCTGGAAGAATAAAACCATTAGTTGTTATCTCTGCTTCTTCAACTGCCTACTGTGGTCTAGCCTTCCAGTTGTGCTTAATGATTAAGGTGTAACTTAATCGTATTGTTTTTTTTTTTTTTGGTCGCACTGCGTGGCATGCAGGATCTTAGTTCCCTGACCAGGCATTGAACCCGTGGAAGCAAGGAGTCTTAACAACCACTGGGCTGCTAGAGAAGTCCCTTAATTGTCATTTTAAGCAGTAGCATATGAAATCAGCATTTGCTGTAACATTCTCATTATGGACACTGTCCGTTTTGTCTTTCAGTGACCCTTATATGAAAATCCATGTACAAGAGATTCTTTTAAGAATTTAGCATAAGGAAAAGTGTCTCCCATTAGAATCTGGTATATTTCCTCCTTTTTGACAGCTCTATGATATGTATTCTATTTTTCTTTTTGTTCTGGCTATCAGGCAGCCCAGAACCAAATCTGGTCTTTAGTTACATCAGCTATGTTAATCTGATTATTGGTATATTTGTTTTCTCCTCCTCGTCCTGTGGGGTTTAGGACTTCACCTCTTACCTCTGTTTCTCTGCGTGTTGATTTCATTCTCTCATACTACAGACTCTCTACTTCATGAGGCTGGAACCATGACTGCTGGCAGCTCTTGGCTCTCATCTTCCTAGCCCCTTCTACCAGAAGAAGGGGCTGTCTTGAAGAATCCTGGGAAGGACTCTGATTGGCCTGTCTTGGATCATGTACCCACCATCCCTGTGGCTGGAGTGGGGAGGGTACTATGAATGACAACCCTCACTAGAACTACATAGTTGGAGTCAGGGGTAAGAGCAGTTTCCCTAAATCAGGGGATGTCCCTCATACTGGCTTTCACTGTTCATTTTTCTGTTTTTTTTATTGTTATAATACAGGTCCTTTATTTGTAGTCTGCCTCAAATCCTTTTCTGAAAAAAATTTTAGGTATAAATAAGTAAATAAAATATCACAAATTGCTGTTCATTCATTCTTCACATTGTTACATTTGACTCTTAAGTCTACCACTCTATTGATTTTGCTATTAACTTCATATGACCAAATTCAAAATTTTTTTTTCACTTTTCATTATACTTGATCTACTTTCAGCATTTAAAACTGATCACTCATCTTTCTTGCAACTTTCTTTACTCATAACTTCTGATAAGCTGTTTTCTACTTGTACCTCTTTAAACATTGCCTTTTGGATTCCTGTTTGGCATTACTTATTTACTTGTTTAAAATTTATGTTCGATGATTACTTTTCTGGCCTGTTTATTTGATTACCTCACACTAGGTAAACTTAGGCATGCTTATGGATGCCTCGAGGCATCACTATCACCTGAAAAATTTTCTAGCCTTTAGATCCATATTTGCAGTTGGCTTTTGGATATCTCTATTTAGATATCCTAGGCATCTTAAATTTAATTTCTCTACTTCTGTAGTCACTGACATAATCTTGATTATTTTTTTGTCTAGATTATTTCAACAGCTTAAATTATGTAACTTTTGGTTAGATAATATATTGACATGGCTCAAAAAATATAAAAAGATACACAGTGAAAATTCTTCCTCCTAAACCTTCCTCTTAATTTGCCCAGTTTAGCTTTCCATCTTTCTCTGTTGTTACTAGTTTTTAATTCATTTTTCTAGTTTATTCATGTATGTATATATTTCTACATATATAGACTCTTGTTTTTCTTCCTTTTCTACAAAAAGGTAGCATATTACACACTTTTAGAGTGAACTTTTCTCCCTTGTCTTTTTACCTCTCTCCTTTCAGTACTGTCCCCCTCCCCAACATTTCAAGATTATCTCCTGTAAAGCAAATATGATTGTTATTTCCCAATCTCCTATAGTGTTACTTAACTGTTGGTGCAGTGAAAATTCTTTTGTCAGGTCCACAGTATTTCCACTCTCACACATGTGCACAGGGTATGGCTGGGTAACCTCCCCCACCGCCCCCCGGCCCCAACAATAAAAAATTTAGTTCTGTAGTTACATAGTAGGGTCAGAAATTTATGGTGGTATTGCTCTAGAGACAAGTAGAAATTATAGCTGCCCTAACATGATGTAAATTTTTCTTTTTCCATCTATCTTGTCCCTACCCCTCCTATTTTCACTTTCTGCACTGTATCCTCCACATAGCCATGAATAGACAGATAACCCCAAAAGATTACTTCAGCATTTTATTTTCAGATGCTACAAGTACTTTTCTGTTCTCTGATTCCCAAAGTGCAGAGTATTTGTTATCTTCTATCTAAAAAAAATTTTGCTCTGATTTTAGTATAGTGCAGGCCTACTCGTTTTTGATAATTAGGGAAAGAAAGAAAGATAACTGGAAAAAAAAATCCATAATCCAGGGCTTCCCTGGTGACGCAGTGGTTGAGAGTCCGCCTGCTGATGCAGGGGATGCGGGTTCGTGCCCCGGTCCAGGAGGATCCCACGTTCCGCGGAGCGGCTGGGCCCGTGGGCCGTGGCCGCTGAGCCTGCGCGTCCGGAGCCTGTGCTCCGCGGCGGGAGAGGCCACAGCAGTGAGAGGCCCGCGTACCGCAAAAAAAAAAAAAAAAAAAAAAAAAAAAAATCCATAATCTCATGCAGAGATATCCAAGTAGTATGAGGCCCGCGTACCGCAAAAAAAAAAAAAAAAAAAAAAAATCCATAATCTCATGCAGAGATATCCAAGTAGTATGGTAGTAGTGTTAAGATCATGGGCTTTGGAGTCAGACGGACTAGATTTATGCCTGTGCAATTTTATCTCGTAAGCCTCAGTTTCCTCATGTGCAAAATGTCATGGAGCTCTAATAACGTGCCAAGTAGTGTCAGGCGCTTAATACAGAGGAATACATCACATCACCCTCTCAACAGGACAATGAAATTAGAGGTACTATTTTAATCTAAATTTTTTTAATGAGGAGGCAACTTGAGGCAAAGAGGTTTAATGATTTGTTCAGGGTCACATAAAAATGGGTAAGCCAGGTTTTGAACCCTGGGCTCTCCAGAGATGATGTTATTTATTTATGGGCTCTCCAGAGATGATGTTATTTATTTATTTAGCTGCATCGGGTCTTAGTTGCGGCATGCAGCATCTTCATTGTGGCAGGATCTTCATTGATCTTTCGATGTGGTGTGTGGGCTTCTCTGGTTGTGGCACGTGGGCTTCTCTCTAGTTGTGATACGTGGGCTCCAGAGTGCACAGACTCAGTAGTTGTGGCGCACGGGCTTAGTTGCTCCGCGGCATGTGGAATCTTCCCGGACCAGGGATTGAACCCCGTCCCATGCATTGGCAGGCGGATGGATTCTTAACCACTGTGCCACCAAGGAAGTCCTTGCTGTTGTTTTAGAATACGAGAAAGTGAAATAGCATCAATATGGTAGGATTAGGAAGTATATTATCAATAATAAGGACACTATTCCCTCATGTTTGGATCATTTCTGAGGTTCATTAGTTTCTGCTATTGTATGTGTACGTTTTAACGCCCGTAGTTCCTAGCTGATTCCTTTTGTCTTTAAAATTAGGATGGAGTGGACTTCCCTGGTGGTCCAGTGGTTAAGACTCCACGCTTCCACTGCAAGGGGCACAGGGTTTGATTCCTGGTTGGGGAAATTCCTGTTGGCCGTGCTGTGTGGCCAAAAAAAAAACCAAATTAGGATGGGGTAGTTTAGATGAGCT
This sequence comes from Delphinapterus leucas, assembly GCF_059928025.1. NCBI lineage: Eukaryota > Metazoa > Chordata > Mammalia > Artiodactyla > Monodontidae > Delphinapterus > Delphinapterus leucas. The sequence goes on along the minus strand of NC_143130.1, from coordinate 13,774,860 downwards.
GTATCTCTGTACATGAAAGTTTCATTTCACTTAAGACTTTCCAGGGCTTCCCTGGTGGTGCGGTGGTTAAGAATCTGCCTGCCAACGCAGGGGACACGGGTTCGAGCCCTGGTCTGGGAAGATCCCACATGCCATGGAGCAGCTAAGCCCGTGGGCCACAACTACTTGAGCCCATGTGCCACAACGACTGAAACCCGCACATCTAGAGCCCGTGCTCCGCAACATGAGAAGCCACCGCAGTGAGAAGCCCGCTCACTGCAGTAAAGGGTAGCTCCAGCTCGCCGCAACTAGAGAAAGCTCGTGTGCAGCAACGAAGACCCAACGCAGGCAAAAATAAATAAATAAATTAAAAAAAAAAAAAAAGGACTTTCCAGAAGCTTTTTTTGTCTTCACTTCTTTGGCAACGTATGATTAATATTTATGGATGGTTGAGTGCTTTTGGCGACTGACTTTTGGGGGGAAGTGCTAGTTTTCTCTGCCAAACACACTCCATCCTTTGTGTTTCTTTGATATATGGATAATGTATGTCAAAATATATTTCTTTTGTCCTTTGTACAAATAGTTGTGCGTTATAAACTGTAAGAGTATTGATATTTTACTCATATTCAAACGAAGACTCCTAATTTCTTTGGACCAACCCTGTGCATTTTAATTTACTTTTCTCACTTGTGTGTGTTTATGTGTAGAATTTTCATCACCTGTTATTATTTTTAAAAGATTAGTTTTGGCTGTGTTGGGTCTTCGTTGCTGTGCGCGGGCTTTCTCTAGTTGCAGCAAGCGGGGGCTACTCTTCGTTGCGGTGTGCAGGCTTCTCATTGTGGTGGCTTCTCTTGTTGCAGAGCATGGGATCTAGGCGCACGGGCTTCATTAGTTGTGGCTCGCAGGCTGTAGAGAGCAGGCTCAGTAGTTGTGGCGTCCAGGCTTAGTTGCTCCATGGCATGTGGGATCTTCCCGGACCAGGGCTCAAACCGGTGTCCCGTGCATTGCAGGTGGATTCTTAACCACTGTGCCACCAGGGAAGCCCCTCATCACTTATTTATTTATTTATTTATTTATTTATTTAACTTATTTTTAATTGTAAGATCTGTGATGCAAAGAAAAGAGGGTGTACCCAGTATATGGACACTTAAAATAATAAAGTGAGTATTCGTATATTTAGCGACCAAGCTTAATAAAGAGAGCATTTTGCCCATACCTTTGACTCTTGTGTGCCTCCCTTTGAGCACATTCCTCTCTTCACCTGAAGGAGAAACTGCTGAATTTTGTGTTAATTGTTCTTCCTTTACTTCTAAACAGTATTTTATTTAGTTGTGGCTGTTTTGAACTTCATGTGAATGGAGTAATGCTGTATTGATTTTTTTTGATTTACATTTTGTTTTTGAGATTCATCTATTTGATGCATATAGCTGTACTTTATTAATTTCTTTTGTTCCATGATTTCAGCATTTGAATTACACCAGTGTCCATTCTCCTGTTGATGGACATGTAGATTTTTGTCTGTGTTTTGCAATTTATGAACACTTTTGTGAATTTTCTTGTACACTTGCAGGAATTCAGCTCACTACTAATCAAACTGCTGGGGTTGCTCCAAAAAGGGTCATAAAATCAATTTAGTGGGGAGCAACCAGCATTAAAAAATGAACTAGAGCAGAAAAAAATTGACAGTGCAGTTTTAGTATTCTGTGTAGTGGGGTTGCAGTATAAAACATATTTCTTAGAGTGGTTCGTGGTCAAAAAAGCTTGAGAAATGTTACTCTAGGGTATGTACGAAGAGGTGGAGTTGCTGGGTTGCCAGGGAGGCCACTCCTTTTTTAGAAGTGGTTATTTCACTTTACTTTCCCACCAGTGAATGGCTTTTTTGCTCTACATCCTTACCCAGTGCTTAGTATGTCAGTCTTTTTAAGTTTAGTCATTTTGGTAGTCTCACTGTGGTTTTTACTTTGCAATTCCCTGATTACTAATGATGGTGAAACCCTTTTTGTATATTTATAGTCCATTAAGATTTTCTTACTTGTGACTTGCAGATGGCTTCTCTGTGTCAGTGGTTCATTTTTTATCCTTTTAATGCAAAGTTCTCAATTTCACTGTAGTCAAAATTTTCAGGTGGGTTTTTTTTGTTCTCAGGGTTTTTTTTTTTTTGGTGCTTAGTGTTTTTTGCAACCTGTTAAATCTTTTACTAACTTGAGGGCATGAAATGATTTTCCTATAAAAGAATTATTTTTTTTAACTGCTTTTTACATTTAGGTCTATAACCAACTCATCTGGATTTGATTTTATGTATAGAATGAAATGGGGGAAAAACGTATTTATTTTACGTACATTATATATTTATATATTTTATACATATTGTACGCATAATATATATTACATATTATGTTAAAAAGGAACATCCAGTTACTTTAACACCATTCTTTCCACTTTTGCTGTACTGTGCCACTGTGTCATGAATCAGCAGTTCATATATGTGTATATTTGTTTCTGGACTTGCTGTTCTGTTCTTTATGCTGATACCAGTTTTAAAATTATTCTAGCTTCTACTTTTCTTTTTTACTCTAGCTTTTTAAAGTCTGGACATATGTCAGATAAAATTAGTATTTCCCTCTTGTCTTTTTCTTCTTTTTAATATTTCGCCTCTTGCTCTTTGCATTTGATAACCATTTAGAATCTTATTGTTCCATGAAAAATCCATTTAGTGTTTTGATTAGCTTTGCATTGATTCTGTAAATCAATTTGAGACATCTATTTACAGTTTTGAATCTTTCAATCTATGAACATAGTAATGTCTAGTTGTTAGGTTTTCTTTTTTAATTCTGATAAAATGTATACAACAAAAAATTTACCATTTTAACTATTTTTGAGTATGCAATTCAGCTCAGTGGCATTAAGTACATTCATAATGTTTTATAACCATCACCAGTATCTATTTCTGGAACTTTTTCATCATCCCAAACAGACACTCTGTACCCATTAAAGAAATCCCCCTACCACCCTCTCCCCAGCCCCTGGTAACTTCTAGTATTCTAGTTTCTATTTTATGAAATTTGTCTGCTATAGATGCCTCATTTAAGTGGGATCATGCAATATTTGTCCTTTATTTCACTTAGTTATTAAAGCATTTAATGTTCATCCATGTTGTAGATGCGTCAGAATTTACTTTTTATGGCTGAATAATAGTCCATTGTATGTATGTACCACATTTTATTTATCCATTCATGCTTTGATGGACTCTTGGATTGTTTCTACCTTTTGACTATTGTGAATAATGCTACTATGAACATTGGTGTACAGGTATCTACTTGAGTCCCTGTTTTCAGTTTTTTGGGATATATACTAGGAGTGAAATTGCTGGATCATATGGTAATTCTATGTTCAACTTTTGAGGAACTGCCAAAATGTTTTTCACCATGGCTGCACTGTTTTACGTTGCTATTGGCAATGCATGAGGGTTCCAATTTCTCCACATCCCCTCCAGCTCATTTTTTTGATAATAACCATGTTAATGGTATGAAGTGGTATTACCTCCTTATGGTTTTGATTTGTATCTCCCTAATGGTTAGTGATGCTGAACGTCTTTTCATGTGCTTTTTGGCCATTTGTAAATCTTTGGAGAAATGCCTATTCAATTCTTTGCCCATTTTGTATTTGGGTTGTTTGTCTTTTTGTTGTTGAATTGTAAGAATTCTTTATCTAGTTTCGGATCTAGATATTATCAGATATACGATTTACAAATATTTTCTCCTATTCTGTGGGTTTCTTCATTCTTATGCTGATGTTCTTTGATGCACAAAAGTTTTAATTTTAATGATGTTCAGTTTATCTATTTTTGTTTTTTGATGCCTGTGCTTTTGGTGTCATGTCCAAGAAATCATTGCCATATCCAGTGTCATGAAGATTTCCCTTACATTTTCTTTCTCTCTCTTTTTTTTTGGTAACATTTTCTCTTTTAAGTGTTTTTTAAGTTTTAGCCCTTAACATTTATTTAGGTCTTTGATCCATTTTGGGTTAATTTTTGTATATGGTGTAAGGTAAGAGTCCAACTTTATTGTTTTGCATGTGAATATCCAGTTTTCCTAGCATCATTTATTGAAAAGGTGATTTTCCCCCATTGAATGGTTTGGCATCCTTATCAAAACTCATTTGACCGTAGTACATGCAAGGATTTATTTCTGGGCTCTCTATTCTCTTTGATATGTCTGCCTTTATGCCTGTACAGACCACTTTGGTTACTGTAGCTTTGCAGTAAGTTTTGAAATCAGGAAGTGTGAGTCCTCTGACTTTGTTCTTCATTTTCATGATTTTAGTGTCTATTCAGGGTTCCTTGAGATTCCAAACGAATTTTAGGAATAATTTTTCTATTTCTGCGTAAAATGTTCTTGGGATTTTGGTATCAATTGCATTGAATCTGTAGATCACTTTGGATAGTGATGATGTATTAACATTCTTCCAGTCTGTGAACTTATATTTATTTGTGTCACCTTTAATTTTTTTCAGCAACATTATGTAGTTTTCAGTGTATAAGTTTTTTGCCTCTGGATAAGTTTATTCCCAAGGTTTTCTTTCTTTCTTTTTTGATGGTCTTATAAATGCAGTTAATTGTTTTCTTAATTTCCTTTTCAGATTGTTCATTTACAATTATATTTTATTTATTTATTTTATTTATTATTTTTTGGCTGCATTGGGTCTTAGTTGTGGTATGCGGGATCTTCGTTGAGGCGTGTGGGCTTCTCTCTAGTTGTGGTGTGTTTTCTCTTTCTAGTTGTGGTGCACGGGCTCCAGAGCATGTGGGCCCTGTAGCGTGCAGCGTGCAGGCTCTCTAGTTGAGGTGTGAGGGCTTGGTAGTTGCGGTGTGCGGGTTTAGTTGTCCCCTGACCAGGGATTGAACCCACGTCCCCTGCATTGGAAGGCGGATTCTTTAACACTGGACCAGCAGGGAAGTCCCTACAATTTTTTTTTTTTAAATCAATAGTTTAAAAAAAAAAAAAAAACTTTTTATTTATTTATTTATTTAATTTTTGGCTGCATTGGGTCTTCGTTGCTGTGTGGGGTTTCTCTAGTTGTGGCGAGCGGGGGCTACTCTTTATTGCAGTGCGCAGGCTTCTCATTGTGGTGGCTTTTGTTACGGAGCATGGGCTCTAGGCGTGTGGGCTTCAGTAGTTGCAGCATGCAGGCTCAGTAGTTGTGGCTCATGGGCTCTAGAGTGCAGGCTCAGTAATTGTAGTGCATGGGCTTAGTTGCTCCGCGGCATGTGGGATCTTCCTGGACCAGGGCTCGAACCTGCATCCCCTGCATTGGCAGGCAGATTCTTAACCACTGTACCAACAGGGAAGTCCCCTACAATTATTATTATTATATTTTTAAATAAATTTATTTATTTATTTATGGCTGCATTGGGTCTTTGTTGCTGCGTGTGCATTTTCTCTGGTTGCGTCAAGCAGAGGCTACTCTTTGTTGTGCTTCACGGGCTTCTTATTGCAGTGGCTTATTTTGTTGCGGAGGATGGGCTCTAGGCATGCAGGCTTCAGTAGTTGCAGCACGCACACTCAGTAGTTGTGGCTCACGGGCTCTAGAGCACAGGCTCAGTCGCTGTGGTGCACGGGCTTAGTTGCTCTGCGGCATGTGGGATCTTCCCGGACCAGGGCTCGAACCCGTGTACCCTGCATTGGCAGGTGGATTCTTAAGCACTGCGCCACCAGGGATGTCCCTACAATTATTTTTTAATTAAACCTTTTGTGTCAAATGTAGAGTCACATACAGGTGTAAGAAATAATATAATTACTATTTACCCAGTTCCCATTTATCCATTTTCCCCAATGCTAATAACATCTTGAAGAACTGTAGGATGGTATCCCCACCAGGATATTGAAATTGATGCAGTTAACAAACAGAATATATCCATTACCACAAGGATCCCTCATGGTACTCTTTTTACAGCTACACCTGTTTCCTTTCTGCCCCGAGGCTTAGTCCCTTGTAACTACTTATATATATATTTTTTTAATTATTGTTTTTTGTTGAGGTATAGTTGATATATAATATTATGTGAGTTACAGGTGTATAACATAGTGATTCACAGTTTTTAAAGGTTATACTTCATTTATAGTTATTATAAAATATTGGCTATATTTTCTGTGTTGTGCAGTATATCCTTGTAGCTTATTTATTTTATACATAGTAGTTTGTAGCTCTTAATTCCCTACCCCTGTCTTGCCCTTCCCCACTGGTAACCGCTAGTTTTTTTCTCTGCATCTGAGTCTGTTCTGTTTTGTTATATTCATTAATTTGTTTTGTTTTTTAGGTTCCACATATAAGTGAAAGCATACAGTATTTGTCTTTCTCTCTCTGACTTGTTTCACATAGCACAATACCCTCCAGGCCCATCCATGTTGTTGCAAATGGCAAAATTTCATTCTTTATTATGGCCGAGTAGTGTTGCATGGTATATGTATATACATGTATATGTGTGTGTGTGTAATGTGTGTGTCACATCTTCTTTATCCATTCATCTGTTGATAGACACTTAGGTTGTTTCTGTATCTTGGCAATTGTAAATAATGCTGCTGTGAACATTGGGGTGCAAATATCTTTTCAAATTAGTGTTCTTATTTTTTTCAGGTGTATTATCTAGGAGTAGAATTGCTGGGTCATATGGTAGTTCTATTTTTAGTTTTTTTAAAAACCGCCATACTGTTTACCACAGTGGCTGCACCAATGTACCTTCCCACTAACGATGCATAAGGGTTCCATTTTCTCCACATCCTCACCAACATTTGTTGTTTGTGTTCTTTTCTTTTTCTTTTTTTTAAATTTTTAAATTTATTTTTGGCTGCGTTGAGGCATCATTGCTGTGCGCAAGCTTCCTCTAGTTGTGGCGAGCGGGGGCTGTTCTTTTGTTGCTGTGTGTGGGTTTCTCATTGCAGTGGCTTCTCTTGTTGTGGAGCATGGGCTCTAGGCGTTTGGGCTTCAGTAGTTGCGGTGCATGGGCTCAGTAGCTGCTGCTCATGGGCTCTAGGGCGTGTGGGCTTCAGTAGTTGTTGTGCTTGGGCTCTAGAGTGCAGGCTCAGTAGTTGTGGCGCACGGGCTTAGTTGCTACGAGGCATGTGGGATCTTCCCGGACCAGGGATTGAAACCGTGTTCGATCCCTGCAGTGGCAGGCGGATTCTTAACCACTGTGCCACCAGGGAAGTTCTTATTTATTTTTAATTTTATTTTTGGCTGCGTTAGGTCCTCACCGCCACGCGTGGGCCCCCTCCAGCTGCAGTGAGCGGGGGCCACTCCCCGCCGCGGTGCGCGGGCCTTTTACTGTGGTGGCCTCCCCGGCCGCCGACCATGGGCTCCAGGCACGCAGGCCTCAGCAGCTGCAGCATGCGAGCCCACTAGCCGTGGCACGCGGGCTCCAGAGTGCAGGCCCAGCAGCTGTGGCGCAGGGGCTCAGCCGCTCCGCAGCACATGGCGTCCTCCTGGACCAGGGCCGAAACCTGTGTCTCCTGCATTGGCAGGCGGACCCCCGAACCACTGCGCCACCAGGGAAGTCCGCATTGTTGGTTTTTACAAATATGTATAGGAACTTCCCTGGTGGCGCAGTGGTTAAAAATCTGCCTGCCATGCCAATGCAGGGGACACAGATTCGAGCCCTGGTCCAGGAAGATCCCATGTGCTGCGGAGCAACTAAGCCCGTGTGCCACAACTGTTGAGCCCGCTAGCCTGTGCGCCTAGAGCCCGTGCTCCGCAACAAGAGAAGCCACTGCAACAAAGAGTAGTCCCTGCTTGCTGCAACTAGAGGAGGCCTGCACGCAGCAATGAAGACCCAAAGCAGCCAAAAAAAAAAAAAAAAAAAGAGTATATTTTAGAATAACCTGTCTTTATCGGTCCAAAAATCTTGCTAGAATTTTGATAGGATACCATTAAACTGAATATCAATTTGTGGAGAACTGACATCTTTACTCTGTTGAGTGTTCTAATCCATGAACGTTCTGTGTTTTTCCATTTATTTAGGTCTTCCTTGTTTGTCTTTTTTTGTTGTTGTTCAGTTTGGCATAGTTTTCAGCCTATAAGTCCTGTGCATGTTTTGTGGATTTATAAGTATTTAATTTTGTGGGAAGCAATTGTATATAATGTTGTATGTTTAATTTTGGTGTCCACGCATTTATTGGTAGTGTTTCGAAATAACAACTGATTTTTATATGTACCTTGCATCCTATGACCTTGTTGAATTTACTTATTCTGGGAGTTTTATTTTCTGATTATTGTGTCATCTGCAAATAGGGTTATTTTTATTTCTTCCTTCTCAATTTATATGCCCTTTTATGCTTGCCTAATTGTTTTGACTAGAAATTTCAGCACCATGTTCGTTAAGATTGTTGAGAGTGGACATACTTTTTTCTGACCTTAGGGGGAAGGCATTCACTCAGTGATGCAAACCACTAAGTAGGATGTCACTAAGTAGGTTTTTTTGTAGATGTTCTATATGCAGTTGAGGAAATTTACCTATTTTCCTATTATTCTCAGCTTTTTGAAAGTCATGTATGGGTGCTGAATTTTGTTAATTATTCTGCATCAATTGATGCATGTAATTTTTTTCCTTTAGCCTGTTAATATGGTAGATTACATTCACTGATTTTGCATTTTTTTTTCTTTTCTTTTTTTTATTTTTTGCGATACGCGGGCCTCTCACTCTTGTGGCCTCTCCCGTAGCAGAGCACAGGCTCTGGTCACGCAGGCTCAGCAGCCATGGCTCACGGGCCCAGCCGCTCCGCGGCATGTGGGATCTTCCTGGACCGGGACACGAACCCGCATCCCCTGCATCCGCAGGCGGACTCTCAACCATTGCACCACCAGGGAAGCCCTTCATGCAGTTTTTAAAAGAATTTTATTTATTTTTGGCTGTGTTGGGTCCTCGTTGCTGCGTGCGGGCTTTCTCTAGTTGTGGCGAGCGGGGGATACTCTTTGTTGTGGTGCATGGGCTTCTCATTGCGATGGCTGCTCTTCGTTGCAGAGCACAGACTGTAGGTGTGCGGGCTTCAGTAGTTGCAGCATACAGGCTCGGTAGTTGTGGCACGTGTGCTCTAGAGCACATGGGCTTCAGTGGTTGTGGCTCAGGAGTTGTGGCGCATGGGCTTAGTTGCTCTGCGGCATGTGGGATCTTCCTGGACCAGGGATCGAACCCGTGTCCCTTGCATTGGCAGGCAGATTTTTAACCACTGAGCCACCGGGGAAGTCCCTTCATTCAGTTTAATATATTTTTTTCATTTTCCTTGAGGCTTCCTCTTTTATTGTTGTGTCATGTCTTTCTGGCTTCTGTGGTTTCTGATGAGAAAGCTGCTCTCTTTTAAATTATGTTTTCCCTACATAGGCGTACCTCGTTTTATTGCACTTCACTTTATTGTGCCTCACAGATGCACTTATTTTCTTTTTTTAACAAATTGAAGGTTTGTGGCAACTCTTCATCGAGCAAGCCTGTCTGTGCCATTTTTCTAACAGCATTTGCTCACTTCATGTTTCTGTATCACATTTTGGTAATTCTTGCAATGTTTCAAACTTTCTCGTTATTATATTTGTCGTGGTGATCTGTCATCAGTGATCTTTGATGTTACTATTACGACTTGCTGAAGACTCAGATGATTAGCATTTTTTAGCTGTGTGGCGTGTGGGATCTTAGCACCCTGACCAGGGATCAAACCTGTGCCCCCTGCATTGGGAGCATGGAGTCTTACCCACTGGACCACTGGGGAAATCCCAAGGCTCTTTTCATTTTTTTTTTTTTTTCAGTCTGTTTTCTCTGTTGTTTACATTGAGCAATTTTCACTGAAATATCTTCTAGTTCACTGATTCTTTTCCTCTCTTTCTGCTCTTGAGGTCATCCAGAGAGCTCTTTCTTTCTTTCTTTTTTTTTTTGCTGTATGCAGGCCTCTCCCGTTGCAGAGCACAGGCTCCGGACGCACAGGCTCCGGACGCACACGCTCAGCGGCCATGGCTCACGGGCCCAGCCGCTCCGCGCCATGTGGGATCTTCCCGGACTGGGGCACGAACCCGTGTCCCCTGCATCGGCAGGCGGACTCTCAACCACTGCGCCACCAGGGAAGCCCCCAGAGAGCTCTTTCTTACTGTACTTTTCAGTTCTAAAATTTCCATTTTGTTCTTCCGTATATCTTCAATTTTTTGCTAAAGTTTTCTAGTTTTCATTTTTATGTTCATAATTGTGTGTTGAATAATTTTTATCAGGGCTGCTTTAAAATCTTCATTAGATGATTCTAACATCCATGTCAGATGTTAAAATTACAAACATCTTGGAATCCCCTGGCAGTCCAGTGGTTAGGACTTTGTGCTTTCACTGCCAAGGGTGCGGGTTCAATCCCTGGTCGGGGAACTACGATCCCACAAGCCCCACTGCACAGCCAAAACCCTAAAAACACAAACAAAAAGATTACAAACATCTCAATGTTGATTTTTCATTGAAACTTGAACATTTTTGTATTATGTTATGGGACTTTGCATCTTTTATAAACCTGTTTTACCTGGCTTTCTTTCTCTGACATTTGTCTGACAGGGGAAGAGTGAGGACACCTTTTCCTATAGCAGGTAGGGGTGAAGTTCAGGTTTCCTACTTGGCCTCTGTTGACATTTGAGGGAAACTGCTTATTAATGCCAAGCAGAGTTCGGAGTTATGGCTCCATACTTGATCTCCACAGTGGATGTGGCCTCATTTAACACTGTGTTTTGGTGAAAGGCCTGATTCTGTGCTTGACTTTTACTGATACCATACCAGTGAGGACAGGGTGGGTTCCCTCATTACTGCCAGATGGGCGTGGAAGTCCAGGCTTCCCGTGTTGTCTTCATCGATAGTATGGGGAAAGGTGCTCATTACCTGTTAGTGAGGATGAAAGTTCTGATTCCTTACTTGACCTGCTCTTACACTACTCCAGTGGGAGTCTTCAGCTGATTTATAGAATCACAAAGGTGGATGTCTAGGTTTGTTCCCCACTTGACCATTGCAGGAGTGGGTAGCGTCAGTTTTTCCTGTGATGAGCAGCTACTGTCTAACAGTTTTCTTTCTACCTATTATGCCCTCTTCCTGGTCCTTTGTCTAGAGAGAGAAGCCTTTCATTGGGACTTTTTTTTTTGGGCTGTGCTTGGTGGTGCTTTTGGGTTGCTGAATTCTTCCATACCAAGAGTGAGATACATTAGGCAAAAAGAAAGTCCAGGGAGCTCACTGCCATGTTGTTTCTTGGGTCCTGTGGTCTCTAGTTAATTTGCCTTCTCACCACCTTTCAGAATATATTTATTTTATTTTTAATGTTCACAGTTTTTGCTTGTACTTAGTAGGAGGAATAGGAAAAAGTACTTCTTTCTATTCCATCCTCCCAGAAATGGATGAAGTATAGCCTTTGATTTCATCGTTCACTGTATTGTTTTTCTGCGGCATGCGGGGTCTTACTTCCCTGACCGGGGATTGAACTATGCCCCCTGCAGTGGAATGGCAGAGTCAGGGAAGTCCTTTGTTTTTTCTGTTTTATATTACATTGATTTCTGTTCTGATCTTTATTCTTTGCTTACCTAGGTTTGTAAGGTGCAAGGTGAAGTGATTGATTTGAGTTGTTTCTTTTCTAGAAAACAGGCATTTAGTGCTATAAATTTCCCCCTCATTTATTGCTTTTAACTGCCTTCCACAAAGTTCAGTAAATTTTTTTTTTATTTTAATTTATTTAAAAATACTGTATATTTTCTTTTTGGATTTCTTCTTTGACCCATTGGTTATTTAGAGGTATATTTGGATTCCAAATATTGAGATTTTTCCATCATTTATTTCTAAATTAATTACATTATGGTCAGAGAAAATTCTTTTTATGACTTAAAATCTTTTAAATATAAGAGATGTTTCATGGTCTGAATATGATTGGTCTTGGTAAATGTTCCCTATGTCCTTGAACAGAATATTATGCTAGTTTGTATTAGTGTTCTATAAATGTCACTTAACATCAGTTTGGTTGATGGTATTTTTCTGGTTGATAGTATTGTTCAGGACTTCTGTATCGTTACTGATTTTATGTTTATTGGTTCTATCAATTATTGAGAGAAGTTTGTTGAAATCTCCAAATATAATTGTGGAACTTTTCTTCTTATAGTTCTGTTATTTTTACTTTATGTTTTTTGAAGCTGTTATTAGGTGAATAAATGTTTTGGATTTTTCGTATCTTCTTAATGAGTTATACCCTTTATCTTTGAGAAATGATCCTCTTTTTTTGGTGATAATATTATTGATTTTAAATTTAAAAATTTAAAAATTTTATTTCGTTTAATTTTTGGCTGCATTGGGTCTTCATTGCTATGTGCAGGCTTTCTCTAGTTGTGGTGAGTGGGGGCTACTCTTTGTTGTGGTGCGTGGGCTTCTCATTGTGGTGGCTTCTCTTGTTGCGGAGCGCAGGCTCTAGGTACCCAGGCTTCAGTAGTTGTGGCACATGCTCAGTAGCTGTGGCTCGCAGGCTCTAGAGAGCAGGCTCAGTAGTTGTGGCTCACTGGCCCAGTTGCTCCGCGGCATGTGGGATCTTCCTGGACCAGGGCTCAAACCTGTGTCCTCTGCACAGGCAGGCAGATTCTTAACCACTGTGCCCCCAGGGAAGTCCCAATATTGTTGATTTTTATTAATTCTACTTTATATGAAATTAATATAACCATTTCAACTTTCTTTGATTCTGCAGTATGTAATGTAATATGTCCTTTTCCTCTGGCTGCTTTAAAGATCTTTATTTCTGGTTGTAGGCGATTTGATCATAATATGTTTTGGTTTACATTTCTTCATGTTTCTATTGCTTGGTGTTTATTTAAAGAGTGCTTTGTCTTAGCTGTTAAGTTTTCATCAAATTTGGAAAATGGTTGATGTTATTTCTTCAAATATATTTTTCTGTATTATCTCCTTTGTGGCTCCATTTATAAGTGTACTTGCCTTCTTGAAGTTGTCTCAAAGCTAATCTGTGCTCTATTAATTTTTTTTTGTTTTTTTTGCGCTACGCGGGCCTCTCACTGTTGCGGCCTCTCCCGTTGTGGAGCACAGGCTCCGGATGCGCAGGCTCAGCGGCCATGGCTCACGGGCCTAGCCGCTCCGCAGCATGTGGGATCTTCCCGGACCGGGGCACGAACCCGTGTCCCCTGCATCGGCAGGCAGACTCTTAACCTCTGCGCCACTAGGGAAGAAGCCCCTCTATTCATTTTTTAAAAGTACTTTTTTTCTGTTTCATTTTGGTTAGTAACTATTACTTGGTTTCATGTGCTGTAAATCTCATACAGTATATTTTTCCTCTTAGACCTTATGATTTTCATCTTTAGAAGTTCACTTTTTTTAATTTGATGTTTCTACGTAACAAGTTTAATATTTCCTCTGTCTCCTTGAACATATGAACATAATAATTGTTTGATAGGACTTGTATACTAATTCTTCTTGTCTTTTCAAGATTGACATTTCAAGGTTTAATGGTTTTTGTTTTATTATGGCATATAATTTCCTGCTTCTGTATATGTCTTTTTTTTTTTTTTTTTTTTTGTCTTTTAGTTGTTGTGAATTTTATCCTTTTTTTTTTCTTTTGGAGCAGAGAAAAATTTATTTCAGGGCCATGCAAAGAGAACAGGCAGCTCATGCTCAAAAGACCCAAACTCCCCAATGGCTTTCAGGGGAGCAGTTTTAAAGGCAACATTTGGGGGTGAAGGCTGTAGGATTCATGACTTTCTTCTCATTGATATGTTGTGAAGTAACAGTGTGGTGTTTTAGGAATCTTAACCATCAACTTTGTGGTCCGGACAGTCTGGGGTCTAGTGCTTGTGCTCAGCAGGTAGTCGCCACCCTCCACCTGAGTGTGGGGGTCTCAGTTCCTGTAGAATGACTGGTTTCAGGACTTAGTGAAGCTCAGGTTCTTGATGTCTCATCGCAGAAAGAATACAGTGAGAGACAAAGTGATAGGTAAAAAGTGGATTTATTTAGAGAGAAACACACTTCACAGGCAGAGTGTGGGCCATCTCAGAAGGTGAGAAAGGCCGTGAATTTTATCTTGTTAGATTCTCTGTTTTATAAAGTATGCCTAAAAATATTTTTGGACTTTGTTCTATGACATGGTTAAGTTACTGGAAAACAGTTTGTTGCTTTTGGGTCTTGCTTTTATGTTTTGTTTGAATGGACCAGAGCTAGGTTTAGTCTAGGTTAATTTTTCCCCTCCTTCTGAGGCATTATGCTTCTTAGTACTCTGATGTAGTATGAATTAGTTGGTTTTCTATTCTGGCTTTCAAGAATAGCCATTACTTGTATCCTTGTGTGAGGTGTGGGTGCTGTCACTTCTAAATATTTGGTGGTTCTTTCCCTGGCCTTGAATAGTTCTCTCACACCCAAGTGCTGATTAGTTACTCAACATATTGTAGGGTGAGCCTCTGTAGATCTCTTCATTTTTCTCTCTCTCTCCAGCTTTCTACTCAGTGCTGGTCTCCCTTGTGAGCTCTAGCCACCTTGGCTTCCTTGGACTCCCAGCTCCATTTCCTCAACTTGGGGAGCCCACAGGTTCTGCCTGGGTTCCTTCCACGGCCTGGAGACTCTCAAGGCAGTAAGCTGGGCAAATGTATGCTTGTGTTATTTGTTTCTTGTCTCCCAGGGATCACTGTCTTTTGTTACATGTCTAAAATCTTCAGTATTATTGTTTCATACATTTTGTTAGGTTTTTATTATTTCATGCAGAAGGGTAAATCTGGTCTCTTTCATTCCATCTTGACTGGAAGTGGTATTATTGTAGTTTTATTTTGTATTTTCATATTGACCAGTGATATTGAACACATTTTAATTTGCTTATTGACCATTCATGTGTTTCTCTTGGGAAGAGTTTGTTTAAAGCTTTAGCCTTTTTCCTTCTTTCTCTCCTTATTTTTTCTTTGTCTGTTTTTTTCTTTCTTTTTTTTTTTTTTGCATTGCAGAAGGTCCTTATATGTCTTGGATACCAGTCCTCTGTTAGATAAGTGTTTTGTAAGTACTTTCTCCAAGTCTGTTTTTTCCTATTTATTTTCTTAACTGTGCCTTTTGATGAGCAGAAATGTCTAAGTCTGATGAAGTCTAATTTATCAGTTTTTTCTTTTATAGTTATTGCTTACTGTGAGCTAAGACACTTTTGCCTAACCCTGAAGTCATGAAGGTAATTTCCTTTGTTTCCTCTAAAACTTTTTGGTTTTGCTAATTTATATTTAGGTCTGTGATGCATCTCAAATTAAGTTTTATAGGTTTTTTGCATAATTGTTTCTGCACCATTTTATGAAAATGTAACTTTAAAAAATATTTTTTGGCTGCATTGGGTCTTCGTTGCTGCACGTGGGCTTTTCTCTAGTTGTGATGAGTGAGGGCTTCTCTTGTTGCAGAGCACGGGCTCTGGGTGCGCAGGCTTCAGTAGTTGTGGCATGTGGGCTCAGTAGTTGTGGCTCACGGGCTCTAGAGTGCAGGCTCAGTAGTTGTGGTGCATGGGCTTAGTTGCTCTGTGGCAACTAAGAGAAGATCTTTATGAACTGTATTCATAATAATTGTTTGAAAGGACTTGTATACTAATTCTTCTTGTCATTTCAAGATTGACATTTCAAGGTTTGGTTTTTGTTTTATTATGGGGTATAATTTCCTGCTTCTGTATATGTCTTTTTTTTTTTTTTTTTTTTTTTGTCTTTTAGTTGTTGTGAATTTTATCTCTCTCTTTTTTTTAAAGGGATCCCACCAGTTGTGGTATCTTCCCGGACCAGGGCTTGAACCCATGACTCCTGCATTGGCAGGCAGATTCTTAACTACTGTGCCACCGGGGAAGCCCTGCACTATTTTATTGAGAAGAGTTTCCTTTCCTCACTGGGTTGCTTTGGTGAAACATTACTTGGCTGCAGAAGTCGGTTCGATTTCAGAAATCTTTATTCTGTTACACTGATCTGTTTGTCTGTCCTTATATCATTACCAAACTTTTGATTATTTGTCACTTTATAGAAAGTCTTGAAATCAGATTTGCAAGTCCTTCAGTGTTTTTCATCTTTTTCAAGATTGCTTTGCTAAGTCCTTAGCACTTCCATAAAAAGTTTGATACTTGCTTTTGCATTTCTCTGAAAGGCTGATGGGATTATGATTGCAATTGCTTTGAATCTGTAGATCAATTTGAGGAGAATTGACATGTTGACAATGTTAGATATTCCTGTTCATTAGTATGGCATATCTCTCCATTTATTTAGGTCATCTTTGTGTTTTCCTGAGCAGTGTTTTGTAGTTTTCAGCCTTTGGTTTTGCATGTCTTTTGTTTTTAAAGTTATTTTTATTTAGAAATATTTCATGTTATTTGATATTATTGGAGGGAGTATTTTAAAGAATTCAATTTTTAGTTATTCTTAGTATATGGAAATAGAATTGACTTACGTTTATTGATTTGTGTCTTAACAACCTTAACTCACGTTGGTTCTATGAGTTTTTTTGGTAGACAATTTAATTCGATTTTTCTAATAGTGATCACGTTATGAAGCTTTTTACCTCTTTCCAATTTGTATTTTTATTTTCTTCCCTTATCACATGCACTTAGGTCTTGGTCCCATTCTTTGGGGGAAAGCATTCAGTTTTATGCCATTAATTATGTGAGCTGTAGACTTTTATTGATGATCATTATCAGGTTGTTTTAAAATACAGGTTTTATTATTGCTTAAGTGTGGCAGGGAAGGCTAACAGATCAGGAGATGATTGCCATTGAAAAGATAATTCGTTATACTCACAGATTCCCCAGAGGAGGGCGGGTATACCACAGCCTAGGAAGACACATGGGGAAGCACCCTAATTAGGATGCAGCAGGTGTGAACGGGGTGGGGGTGGGGGGAAAGTAAAGGCAAGCGCCTTTATTTTGGTTTCTGTGGGAAGAAATAGTCAAGGACTCGTAATCAGGTTTAGGATTGTCTAGTTTGAATAATATCAAGGGCTTTGGGGTATGGGGCCTGCCCCTAGTTGTCTGGTACCTGGCCCTGGGGTGATTAGGGCAGGGGAATATAGTAGCCAGTGTAAAATAGATAGAGATGGTTGGGGGTATGAGCTTTGAGTTGGTTGGTTTGCATATGAAAGCAAGCTGGGGAGTTGTTTGCTATCTCCAGGAATTAGCTAGCCTTGGGAGGGACAGCCCTCCAGGGTCAGCAAGGCCTCCAAGTATCAAAAATACAGAATGAAAAGGTATGATTAACAGGTTGAGTAGGATCTCTTCTCTTCCTAGTTTTGTGACAGTTTATGACATGAGTGGATGTTGTTTTGTCGAATGCCTTTTCTGCATCTTTCGAGATGATTATGTGATGTTTTTGCAGAATTAATATTTTCATATGTTATATCCTTGTATTCCTGGGATAAACTCTGCTTGGTCATGGTGTATTATTCTTTTTTTGTATTGCAGTATTTACATTGCTAGTATTATTATTAAATATTTTTGCATCTGTGTACTTCAGAGATGTTAGTCTGTAATTTTTTTTGTAGCTTCTTTTCAGGTTTTGGTAGTATTAGTATATTCATTAGTATTTTTTGTGCTGAACTTAGAAAATGATTTCAGAAGTAGTCTATTTTCTAGAAGTGTTTGTGTGAGATTGATTCTGTTTTCTCCTTGGTGTTTGATGGAATTTACCAGTGAAAAAATCTGAGCCTAGAGTTGTATTTTGGGGAAGGATTTTTTTTTTTTTTTTTTTTGCGGTACACGGGCCTCTTACTGCTGCGGCCTCTCCCGTTGCAGAGCACAGGCCCCGGACGTGCAGGCCCAGCGGCCATGGCTCACAGGCCCAGTCGCTCTGTAGCATGTGGGATCCTCCCAGACCGGGGCATGAACCCGTGTCCCCTGCATCGGCAGGCGGCCTCTCAACCACTGCGCCACCAGGGAAGCCCTTGGGGAAGGATTTTGATGATGGATTCAACTTAAGGGCTCTTCAAATTTTGTTTCATCTTGTCAATTTTGGTAAATTGTATTTTTCAAGGCATTTTTCCATTTCATCTAAGTTGTTGAATTGGTTAGTGTAAAGTTAATAATCTTTGGTTTTTCAGTATCTGTGGGTTCTATAGTGATAATTCCTCCTTTATTCCTGATATTGGTAATTTTTGTGTATGTTTTAAATTAGTTTAGCTAGAAGTTTATCAACTTTATTTTTCCAAAGGACAGTCTTTGATTTTAAATTTTCTTTAGAGTTTCTATCTCATCTTTTTCTACTCTTTACTATTTACTTTCTTCTTCTCACTTTGGGTTTAGTTTGCACCTTTGTAGATTCTTTAGGTGAAATCTTAGGTTATTAATTAATTTTATAGCTTTTTCCCCTAGCATGGTCAGGGAACATACTTTGTAAGATTTCTTTCTTTCCTTATTTTTTTAATTTTATTTTTGGCTGCGTTGGTCTTGGCTGCTGCTCGTGGGCTTTGTTGAGGTGCACGGGCTTCTCATTGCAGTGGCTTCTCTTGTTGTGGAGCACAGGCTCTAGGCCCGTGGGTTTCAGTAGTTGCAGCATGCGAGCTCAGTATTTGTGGCTTGTCTCTAGAGCGCATGCTCAGTAGTTGTGGCGCACGGGCTCAGTTGCTGCATGGCATGTGGGATCTTCCCAGACTAGGGCTGGAACCCGTGGCCCCTGTATTGCAGGCGGATTCTTAGCCACTGCACCACCAGGGAAGTTGCCTTCGTATGATTTCATTCCTTTTAATTCATTGTGTCTTATTTTGTGGTGAATGTACCATAGTCACCTGAAAGGAATGGACATTTCATATAGATGGAGTCATACACTGTGTGGTGACTTTGTGTGAGTGGCTTTTTGCTTTTAGCAAAATGTTTTTAAGGTTCACTCATGTTTTAGCATGTATTAGAACTTTATTCCTTTTTTTTGTTGAATAACATTCCATTGTCCGGATCTGGCACATTTTATTTGCTCACTCAGTTGATCGGCATTTAGATTTTATCTATATTTTAGCTATTCTGAATAATGCTGTTTTGAACATTTCCATACATGTTTTTTGTGTAGATGTATGGTTTCATTTCTTTTGGGAGTGGAATTTTTGACGCATGTGGTAACTGTGTTTAACTTTTTGAGGAACTGCTGAAGCAGCCACACCATTTTAAACTCCCATCAGCGATATATGAGGGTTCTGATTTCTCCACATTCTTGCTAACAGGATTTGTTTATCTTTTTTTTTTTTTTTTTTGCGGTACACAGGCTTCTCACTGCTGTGGTCTCGCCCGTTGCGGAGCACAGGCTCCGGACGCGCAGGCTCAGCGGCCATGGCTCACGGGCCCAGCCACTCCGCGGCACGTGGGATCTTCCCGTACCGGGGCACGAACCCGTGTCCCCTGCATCGGCAGGCGGACTCTCAACCACTGCGCTACCAGGGAAGCCCTATCTTTTGATTTTAGCCATCCTCGTGGTATCTCATTGTGGTGTTGATTTGTATTTCCTTTTTTCCTTTTTATAAATTTATCTATTTTAATTATTTCCTTTTGGCTGCATTGGGTCTTCGTTGCTGCGCATGTGCTTTCTCTAGTTGTGGCGAGTGGGGGCTACTCTTCGTTGCGGTGCACGGGCTTCTCATCACAGTGGCTTCTCTTGTTGTGGAGCACGGGCTCTAGGCACACGGGCTTCAGTAGTTGTGGCACGTGGGCTCAGTAGTTGTGGTTCATAGGCTCTAGAGTGCAGGCTCAGCAGTTGTGGCGCACGGGCCTAGTTGCTCTGCAGCATGTGGGATCTTCCCGGACCAGGGCTTGAACCTCCTGCATTGGCAGGCGGATTCTTAACCACTGCACCACCAGGGAAGCCTGATTTGTATTTCTTTAATGAATGTTAGACATCTTTTCACAGGCTTGTTTTGGTCATTTATGTGTTTTCTTTGGAGAAATGGCTATTCAGATCCTTGCCCCAGTATTTAATTAGGATATTTATCTTTTTTTTTTTTTTTAAGGTTTTATTTATTTTTTTTGGCCATGCCTTGCAGCATGTGGGATCTTAGTTCCCCAACCAGGGATCAAACTCGAGCCCCCTGCAGTGGAAGCATGGGGTCCTAACCACTGAACCACTAGGGAAGTCCCTATATATCTTTTTATTATTGAGTTATAGAGCTCTTTATATTTTCTGGGTATAAGTCCCTTATCAGATATATATCTTGTAAGTATTTTATTCTATGGGGTTTTTTACTTGATGGTATCATTTGCAGAACAAAAGGTTTTAGGTTTGGAAAATTCCAATTTATCTATTATTTCTCTTGTTGCCTCTGTTTTTGGTGTTGTATCTAAGAAACCATTATCCAACCCTGAGTCATGAAGAATTTACTCCAGTTTCATTCTAAGAGTTTTATAGTGTTAGCTCTTACATTTAAGTATATGATCCATTTTGAGTTACTTTTATATATCATATGCATAAGGGGTCCAACTTAATTTTTTGCATGTAGAGAATTTTTAATGTACCAGTTTTATAGAGCTATTTCTGTTTGCATTAGTTTCTTAGTGTTTCTCTAGCAATTTCAGTATATTTCCTTACCTTTTTTACAGTCTATTTAGCGTACCCACTTATAGTTAATATTGTATCACTTCTTGTAAAGTGTAGAAATCTTGTAACTGTAGAGATTCTTTTACATCACATCACCTCTGTCCATTGTTACTTATGCTATTGTCTATTGTCATATATATTAGAGCTACATATATTATAAACCCCAGAAGACAGTATTACAATTTTTGTTTTCAGTAATCATATGTATTTTTAAGAATTTAAGAACTAAAAGTCTTTTATATTGGGTTGGCCAAAAAGTTTGTTCGGGTTTTTCCATAAGCTCTTACGAAAAAACCCAAACGAACTTTTTGGCCAACGCAATATTTACCCAGATATTTACCATTTATGGTGTTCTTCTTTGCCTCCTGAAGATTTGTGTTTTTCATCTAGTACCATTTCCCTTTATTCCGAAGAATTTCTTGTAGCCTTTATTGTAGTCTATATCACCTGGTGATGAATTCTGTTTGCTCTTTCTTACCTAAAAACGTCTGTTTCACCTTCATTTTGAAGGATATATTAGTTAGATACAGAATTCTGGATTGACAGTTCTATTTCTTCAAGCACTTTAGAGATGTTTGTTTTACTGTTTTGACTTCCA
Organism: Delphinapterus leucas; assembly: GCF_059928025.1. Lineage (NCBI taxonomy): Eukaryota > Metazoa > Chordata > Mammalia > Artiodactyla > Monodontidae > Delphinapterus > Delphinapterus leucas. The sequence goes on along the minus strand of NC_143130.1, from coordinate 13,753,751 downwards.
TAGTTTATGATGAGAGATCAGCTGTTAATTCAATCACTGTTTCCCTGTCTTTGGTGTGTCCTTTTCTTTTGGCTGCCTCTTGAAGACTTTTGTTTGCTTTTCATGAAGCAGTTTTTCTTGTTTGGGATTCACTGTGCTTCTGGAATCCATAAATTTGTCTTCAAATAGAGGAAATTTTCATCCATTATTTTTTCAAAATTTCCTTTACTGCCATATTCTCATATTCATATTCTCTCCCTCACCTCCTCCTCCTCTTCCAGGCCTTCAATTATACATGGTGGCTTCTTGATACTGTTCAATAGGTCCCTGAAGCTCTGTTCATTTTTTTTTTTTACCATTTTCTCTTTTTCAGATAGATCCTATCTATTGATGTAGCTTCAAGCTCACTGACCCTTTCCTTTGTCATCTTGATTCTGTTGTTAAGCCCATCCAATGAATTTTTCACTTCATGTATTATATTTTTAAGTTTAAGAATTTTTATTTACTTCTTTTTTGTTTTTAAAGATTTATTTTCTTTATTTTTGGCTGCATCGGGTCTTATTTGCAGCACGCAGGATCTTTGTTGAGGCATGTGGGATCTTTTGTTGCAGCGCGTGGGCTTCTCTCTAGTTGTGGCCTGTGGGTTTTCTCTTCTCTAGTTGTGTCACGCAGGCTCCAGGGCATGGGGGCTCTGTAGTTGTCGTGAGTGGGTTCCAGAGCACATGGGCTCTGTAGTTTGCGGCACGCGGACTCTAGTTGAGGCGTGCGAGCTCAGTGATTGTGGTGCGCAGGCTAAGTTGCCCCGCGGCATGTGGGATCTTAGTTCCCCGACCAGGGATCGAACCCACATCCGCTGTATTGGAAGGCGGATTCTTTAACACTGGACCATCAGGGAATTCCCTATTTAGTTCTTTCCTTTTCTTTTCGTTTTAATATTTATTGACTGATTGATTGCTGCGTTGGGTCTTTGTTGCTGCGCATGGGCTTTCTTTAGTTGCGGCAAGCGGGGGCTGCTCTTCGTTGTGGTGCGCAGGCTTCTCATCACGGTGGCTTCTCTTGTTGCAGAGCACGGGCTCTAGGTGTGTGGGCTTCAGTAGCTGTGGCACGCAGGCTCGGTAGTTGTGGCTCATGGGCTCTAGAGCGCAGGCTCAGTAGTTGTGGCGCACTGGCCCAGTTGCTCCGCAGCATGTGGGATCTTCCCGGCCCAGGGCTCAAACCCATGTTCCCTGCATTGGCAGGTGGATTCTTAACCACTGTGCCACCAGGGTAGTCCACTCAGCAATTTTTGAAGTAGAAATTCATTTTATGATGGATTTTAAAATATTTGGTAGTTTTCAGTTTATTGCAGTTTTTATCTCTGTTAGCATTAGATGATTTCATCTTTGGCCATCAGGAGCCTCTTTAGGTTGGACCATAGGTCCTTTTCACATGACTAAAGCAGTCTTTTACAGCTTCCTTGCTATTTGATAGAATGAGGTATTCAGGGCATACTTGACCTAGACCTGGAATCATCCACTTCTTTCAGTAGTTCTGGTTCCTTTGGGAAATGCTGTTTGGAGACCCCAGCCTGGGTGCTCTGGGTGCTTATTTCTACTCTGATAGTCATGAGTCTTTCTAAAACACAAGAAAAAATAGGTTAATTAATATGTATTTTTATGTTTTGCCTGAAAGAAGAAGTAATGATGGTAAATGTTTTATCCTACACATACTTTTTTTTTTTAAAGAAGATGTTGGGGGTAGGAGTTTATTAATTAATTAATTAATTTTTGCTGTGTTGGGTCTTCGTTTCTGTGCGAGGGCTTTCTCTAGTTGTGGCACGCGGGGGCCACTCTGCATCGTGGTGCGCGGGCCTCTCACTGTCGCGGCCTCTCTTGTTGCGGAGCGCAAGCTCCAGATGTGCAGGCTCAGTAGTTGTGGCTCACGGGCCTAGTTGCTCCACGACATGTGGGATCCTCCCAGACCAGGGCTCGAACCCGTGTCCCCTGCATTAGCAGGCAGAGTCTCAACCACTGCACCACCAGGGAAGCCCCTCCCTACACATACTTTTTTAATGCCACAATTACATCTTTTATATAATATGAGGAAGATCAAACTTAAAGCTTGAATTTATTCTTCTTATTTAGCCTATACTATTTTTTAAAAAATAATTATTATCTTGTTGCTTTCTGTAATACAATGGTGTTCGAAGTCTGAGTAAACCAGTATAGATGAATGGCTTGTTTTTTTTTTTTTTTTTTTTTTTTTGCGGTACGCAGGGTTCTCACTGTCGTGGCCTCTCCTGTTGCGGAGCACAGGCTCCGGACGCGCAGGCTCAGCGGCCATGGCTCACGGGCCCAGCCGCTCCACGGCATGTGGGATCTTCCCGGACCAGGGCACGAACCCGTGTCCCCTGCATCGGCAGGCGGACTCTCAACCACTGTGCCACCAGGGAAGCCCTGAATGGCTTGTTAATAGCCACAGCCTCCTAAAAGTCATTATTTTGGGTGAACTTGATTTAGTGAAGTATACTGAATTTTATATTTTGGAAAATAATCTAAAGTAAAGTAGGAAAACTATTTGGAAATTGATGCCTGTGTTATAAAGATGGAAAGTAGTTGCATGCTTTCTTAGTATACTACGTGATGTAAAAAAGAAGGAACCACCTTATATAACTTCCGCTTGTTTGGACCGTTTCAATTAAAACGTTTTTCCCCCCTTTGTTAAAATGTGAGATCTTGGAATCCAAAAAATAAAACAAATGAATGTATATAACAAAACAGAGGGACTTTCCTGGTAGTCCAGTGGCTAAGACTCTGTACTCCCAGTGCATGGGGCCTGGTTTGATCCCTACTCAGGGAATTAGAAGTCACATGCCACAACTAAAGATCTCGCATGCCTCAGTGAAGATCCTGCGACCCGATGCAGCCAAATAAATAGTAAAATAATATAGAAACAAACAAAACAGAAACAGACTCACAGATACCAAGAACAAGCAAGTGTTTACCAGTGGGGAAGGAAGGAGCAGGGGATGGGCAAGGCAGGGGATTAAGAGATATAAACTACTATGTATAAAATAGAAAAAAAAAGTAAGATCTTCAATGTGTGTTTTTTTTTTTTTTTGTCTCCTTATAATCTGTGTACTCTCTTACAGGATTTACTTGTGCATTTTAACAGTACCTCTCAGTTATTAAATAAGAATGCATCTGTGGAACTTTAATAGTAACATATACAGCTGCAGCCTGCCCTGTGAAACTTTTCAGGTTGGATTAGTTTACTGTAGGGTCTGGAATCTCTGTTGTCCAGAACCTGATACTTTTTTCCTGAGCTTAGGGTATAGCCTCTAATTATAACTTAAACCTTCTTTGTCTGTAGTTATTTCTTTCTCTCAAGTCTTCTATATATCTATTTTTACCTTTAGTAAAAGACTAAAGGTAAAGACATAGTAATAGTATTTTACTTATTAGCATGTAGTTCTCTTTTAGAATTTTCTTCTCTGCATTTTATAACTCATTTAAAATCTTTGTGAATATAGCATTAGTTCCCTCATTGTTATACAGTTGGACTTATAATAAAAACTTTATAGTCATAAACAGTGATATAAAATATTTCTGTACACGTCTTTTCATGTCTTGAAATTAAAGTGTGTAAGTGATATGAAGATGACACGGTACTTAATAATTGCCATTTCTATCATATTTCCTTTGGCTCTGTAGAAGTGAAGTAATTGAATCAGTATTTTTCTTTTTTTTATAATGAATGATACTATTGTCTTTATTGTAAATTTCATATAGTGCATTGATTCTCACAGAATGCTTTCATTGATTTAAAAAATATTTTTTAAAATTTATTTATTTGGCTGCATTGGGACTTAGTTGTGGCACGCGAGATCTTTGTTGCGGTGCGCGGGCTTCTCTCTAGTTGTGGCGTGCAGGCTTCTTTCTAGTTGTGGTGTGTAAGCTCCAGAGTGCGTGGGCTCAGTAGTTGTGGCGCATGGGCTTAGTTGCCCCGTGGCATGTGGGATCTTAGTTCCTTGACCAGGGATCGAACCCGCGTCCTCTGCATTGGAAGGCGGATTCTTAACCACTGGACCATCAGGGAACTCCTATTTGTAGACTTTTTTTTTTTTTGCGGTACGCGGGCCTCTCACTGTTGTGGCCTCTCCCGTTGCGGAGCACAGGCTCCGGACGCGCAGGCTCAGCGGCCATGGCTCACGGGCCCAGCCGCTCCGCGGCATGTGGGATCTTCCCGGACCGGGGCACGAACCCGTGTCCCCTGCATCGGCAGGCGGACTCTCAACCACTGCGCCACCAGGGAAGCCCTGTAGACTTTTTAATGATGGCCATTCTGACCAGTGTGAGGTGATACCTCATTGTAGTTTTGATTTGCATTTCTCTAATAATTAGCGATATTGAGCATCTTTTCATGTGCCTGTTGGCCATCTGCATTTCCTCTTTGGAAAAATGTTCAGTTCTTCTGCCCCCCTTTTTTTAAAAAAAAATTAATTCATTTATTTTTGGCTGCATTGGGTCTTTGTTGCTGTGCGTGAGCTTTTTCTAGTTGTGGCGAGCGGGAGCGACTCTTCATTGCGGTGTGCGGGCTTCTCAGTGTGGTGGCTTCTCTTGTTGCGGAGCACAGGCTGTAGGCACGTGGGCTTCAGTAGTTGTGGCATGCGGGCTTGGTAGTTGTGGTTCTTGGAGTCTAGAGCGCAGGCCCAGTAGTTGTGGCGCACGGGCTTAGTTGCTCCGCGGCATGTGGGATCTTCCGGGACCAGGGCTCGAACCCGTGTCCGCTGCATTGGCAGGCAGATTCCTATCCACTGTGCCACCAGGAAAGTCCCCTTCTGCCCATTTTTCAGTTGGGCGGTTTTTTGATGTTGAGTTGCGTGAGCTGTTTATATATGTTGGGTATTAACCCCTTATCAGTCACATCGTTTGCAGATATTTCTCCCATTCATTCAACCTCCCATTCAGCAGGTTGTCTTTTGTTTTGTCTATGGTTTCCTTTGATGTGCAAAAGCTTTTAAGTTAATTAGGTCTTATTTGTTTATTTTTGCTTTTGTTTCCTTTGATTTAGGACACAGATTAAAAAAAAACTGGTGTGATTTATGTCAAAGAATGTTCTGCCTGTTTTACTCTAGGAATTTTATAGTATCTTGCCTTAAATTTAGGTCTTTAATCCATTTTATTTTTGTATATGGTGTTGGAGAATGTTCTAATTTTATTCTTTTATATGTAGCTGTCCAGCGTTACCACCACCTTTTGTTGAAGAGACTGTCTTTTCTCCATTGTGTATTCTTGCCTCCTTTGTCATAGATTGACTATAGGTATGTGGGTTTATTTCTGGGCTCTCTATTCTGTTCCATTGACCTATGTGTCTTTTTTTTTTTGCTGGTACCATACTGTTTTGTAGCATCGTAGTACAGTCTGAAGTCAGGGAGTGGGATTCCTCCAGCTCTGTTCTTCTTTCTCAAGATTGTTTTGTCTATTCGGGGTCTTTTATGTTTCCATAGAAATTAAAAAATCATCTGTTCCAGTTCTGTGAAAAATGCCATTACTCATTTGGTAGGGATTTCATTGAGCCTGTAGATTGCCTTGGGTAGTATGGTCATTTTAACAATATTAATTCTTCAATCCAAGAACATCTTTCCATCTGATTGGGTCATTTTCAGTTTCTTTCATCAGTGTCTTATAGTTTTCTGAGTACAGGTCTTTTACCTCCTAGGTATTTTATTCTTTTTGATGCAGTGGTAAATGGGATTGTTTCCTTAATTTCTCTTTTTGATAGTTTGTTGTTAGTGTATAGAAATGTAACAGATTTCTGTATATTAGTTTATTTTTGGCTGCATTGGGTCTTTATTGCTGTGCGTGGGCTTTCTTTAGTTACGGCTAGTGGGGGCTACTCTTTGTTGTGGTGAGCAGGCTTCTCATTGCGGTGGCCTCTCTTGTTGCAGAGCACAGGCTCTAGGTGCGCAGGCTTCAGTAGTCGTGGCATGCAAGCTCAGTAGTTGTGGCTCACGGGCTCTAGGGCGCAGGCTCAGTAGTTGTGGCATACAGGCTCAGTAGTTGTGCCACATGGGATTAGTTGCTCCGTGGCATGTGGGGTCTTCCCGGACCGGGACTCGAACCCTTGTCGCCTGCATTGGCAAGTGGATTCTTAACCACTACGCCACCAGGGAAGTCCTGTATATTAGTTTTGTTCCCTGCAACTTTACTGAATTTCATTGATGGGCTCTAGTAGTTTTCTGGTAACGTCTTCAGGATTTTCTATGTGGAGTATCATGCCATCTTCAAACAGTGACATTTTTACTTTTTCTTTTCTAATTTGCATTCCTTTTCTTTCTTTTTTGTTTTTTTCTTTGATTGCTGTGGTTAGAACTTAGAAAACAATGTTGAATAATGAAATTGGGCATCCTTATTTTATTCCTGATCTTAGAGGAAATGTTTTCAGCTTTTAATCATTGAGTATGATGTTAGCTGTGGGTTTTTCATATATGGCCTTTATTATGTTGAGGTAGGTTTCCTCTCTGCTCATTTTCTGGGGAGTATAAATGGACGTTGAACTTTATCAAAAGCTTTTTCTCCATATATTGAGATGATCGTATGATTTTTATTCTTCAATTTGTTAATGTGTTATATAACACATTGATTAATTTGCAGACATTGAAAAACCCTTGCATCCCTTGGATAAATCCCACTTTATCATGGTGTATAATTCTTTTAATGTATTGTTGGATATGGTTTGCTACTATTTTGTTGAGGATTTTTGTATCTATGTTCATCAGTGATAATGGCCTGCAATTTTTTTTTTTTTGGTGATAATCTTTGTGTGGTTCTGGTATCAGGGTGATGGTGGCCTCATAGAATGACTTTGGAAGTGTTCCTTCCTCTTCTGTTTTTTGGAATAGTTTAAGAAGGATAGGTGTTAACTCTTCTTTAAATATTCGAATGTTTGGTAGAATTCACCTGTGAAGCCATCTGGGCCTAGACTTTTGTTTGTTGGGAGCTTTTATTTTTTATGTATTTTAACTTTTTTGTTTTGGCTGCACTGCATAGCTTGCGGGATCTCAGTTCCCTGACCAGGGATTGAACCCGGGCCCTCAGCAGTGAAAGTGCAGAATCCTAACCACTGGACTGCCAGGGAATTCCCTGTTGGGAGTTTTTAAGTTACTGATTCAATTTCAGTACTTGATCTGTTCATATTTTCTACTTCTTCCTGCTTCAGTCTTGGGAGACTGTACCTTTCCAAGAATTTGTCCATCTCTTCTAGATTTTCCATTTTAGTTGTGTATAGTTGCTAGTAGTAGTAGTAGTTTATGATGCTTTGTATTTCTGTCCTGTCAGTTGTAACTTCTTTTTCATTTCTCATTTTATTGATTTGAGCCCTCTCCCTTTTTTCTTTTTAATTTTTTTTGGCCACATGCCACAGCATGTGGAAATTCCCTGAACAGGGATTGAACCTCTGCCCCCTGCAGTGGAGGTCTTAACCACTGGACCACCAGGGAAGTCCTCCCTTTGTTTCTTGATGAGCTTGGCTAAAGGTTTATCACTTGTTTATCTTTTCAAAGAACCAGCTTAGTTTTATTGATCTTTTCTATTGTTTTTTCTATTTCTATTTCATTTATTTTTGCTCTGATCCTTATGATTTCTTTCTTTCTACTAATGTTGGGTTTTGTTTGTTCTTCTTTCTCTAGTTGCTTTAGATGTAAAGTTAGGTTGTTTATTTGAGATTTTTTTGTTTCCTGAGGTACAAGCTTGTATTGCTGTAAACTTCCCTTTTTTGCAACTGCTTTTGCTGCATCCCATACGTTTTGTATCATCCTGTGTTTTTTTTTTTTTCTTTTTTGACCACATCACGTGGCTTGCGGGATCTCAGTTCCTTGTCCATGGATTGAACCTGGGCCATGACAATGAAAGCCCGGAATCCTAACCACTAGGCCACCAGGGAACTCGCTGGATCATCATGTTTTTGTTTTCATTTGTCTCTTTGTATTCTTTGATTTTCTCTTTTGATTTCGCTAGTGATCCATTGGTTGTTTAGTGGCGTATTGTTTAGCTTCCACGTGTTTGTGTTTTTCATAGTTTTTTCTTGTAGCTGATTTCCAATCATAGTGTTGTAGAAGATGCTTGATGTGATTTCAGTTTTCTTAAAATTTACTGAGGCTTGTTTTGTGGCCTAGTATGTACACGATCTATCCTGGAGAATGTTGCATGTGCGCTTGAAAAGAATGTGTATTCTGCTTCTTTTGGATGGAGTGCTCATATATATAGATATACATGTCTATATATATCAATTAAGTGCATCTGCTTTAATGTGTCACTTTAGGCCAGTGTTTACTTAGTGCTTTTCTGTCTGGATGATCTGGCCATTGATGTAAGTGGGGAATTACAGTCCCTTACCATTATTGTATTCCTGTCAATTTCTCATTTTATGTTCATTAGTACTTGCCTTGTATATTTAGGTGTTTGTATGTTGGGTACGTATACTTTTACAATTGTTATATCCTCTTTTTGGACTGATCCCATGGTCATTATGTAGTGTTCTTTGTCTCTCATAACAGTCTTTATTTTAAAGTCTGTTTTGTTTGATACCGGTATTGCTGCTCCAGCTTTCTTTTGATTTTTCCATTTGCATGGAATACCTTTTCTATCCCCTCACTTTGAGTATTTGTGTGTCTCTAGATCTGAAGTGAGTCTGTTGTAGGCAGCATATATGTGGGTCTTGTTTCTGTATCCATTCATCCAGCCCATGTCTTTTGGTTGGAGCATTTAGTCCATTTACATTTAAGGTAATTATTGATATGTATGTTCTTATTGCCATTTTGTTGTTTTGGATTTGTTTTTGTAGGTCTTTTTTTCCCATTCTTCTTCTTCTGTTGTTTTCTTCTCATGATTTGATGACTATCTTTTGGGTTATGGTTGGATTTCTTTTCCTTTTTTATGTGTATATCTATCATAGATTTCTGGCTTGCAGTTACCATGAGGATTTGGTATAGCAGTCTATATATATATATATATATATATATATATATATATATATATATGGGATTGTTTTAAGTTGCTGATCTCTTAATTTCAAATGCATTCAAAAAACCCTGCATCTGTATTCTCCTCCCCTCATGATTACTGTTTTTTTTAAAAAAATTAATTTATTGTTGGCTGCATTGGGTCTTCATTGCTGCGCGCAGGCTTTCTCTCTAGTTGTGGCAAGTGGGGGCTACTCTTCGTTGCAGTGTGCGGGCTTCTCATTGCGGTGGCTCCTCTTGTTGCAGAGCATGGGCTCTAGGCACGCGGGCTTCAGTAGTTGTGGCTTGCAGGCTCTAGAGTGCAGGGTCAGTAGTTGTGGCACACGGGCTTAGTTGCTCTGCGGCATGTGGGATCTTCCCGGACCAGGGCTTGAACCCGTGTCCCCTGCATTGGCGGATGGATTCTTATCCATTGCACCACCAGGGAAGCCCATGATTACTGTTTCTGATATCATAGTTTACATCTAATTGTTTTGTGTATCCCTTAACTGCTTATTGTGGATATAGATGATTTTTAGTACTTTTGTCTTTTAACCCCCCTACCAGCTTATTGCTGCTTATTCACTATTTTATTTTAATTTCTTGCTCATATTTTACTGTGTAACTCATTTATATTACTATATTATATGCTTCAAACCTCTTTGGAGAGTAAGATAGGGTACAAATAATAAGTATCATATATGATTTCTAGGAATGTAGTCTTCACAGTAAGGCAGTGCCACTGAAACTATTATTTTTACAATTATTTCAGTCCTCTTGTCAGTAGTGAAAAGAAATGGCAATACTGGCTTGGTGTTTATTTCTGGTTTTAAATTGTGGGAGTGGTAGAGAGGGATCCATAATAATTCTGAGTATCATTGGGCTGTGAATAAAAAGAGTAACTAGAATAATTAGAGCAGTTCTTTTCTTCCAAAGGCAGGTAAGCACATGTGAGATCATGCCTTCCTACTTGAATCAAAATTCAGAATTTGAGTTTGGCTCTTTATTTCAGGAGAAACCAGATCCAACTGAGTATGTAATAATCCTGGTTGATTCTACTCAGAAAGCAAAGGAGTAGAGGCACAGGTTAAAAACTGTGCCCCAGTCCTATGTTGAGAGAATCTTTTTATTTTTATTAATATAACATTAGAAAAAAAATTGTGGCAGGAATTTAAATGTTAAGTAAAATTACTTTTTAAAAGTTGTTGTCTGGTACTCTGAGGAAGACCAAATGTCAAGGAAAATTGCTTTGTGAGGATCTTTCTGATACACTCTTGGTGGCAACTAGTACAAATGCCACTACCATATTTTTAATAGTTTTCAAGTTACAGGGAAGATGTTATACTTTGGTAATCTGAAAAATCTCTTTGTTTCCCCCCCTCCTTTTAATAGAGATGTGAACTGTGTCCTCATAAGGATGGAGCTTTAAAAAGAACAGATAATGGCGGTAAGTGCAGAGAATTCTGAGAAAAATTTTCTTGAACACTGGAGTGCAGATGTATTTTAAAATATCTGGTAATTCATATTATATCAAAGTGTTTGCTGCTCAAATATTTTTAACAGTACTGGGTGTAATTTTTAATTTTTAAAAATTGAAACAGCTTTTCTACTTTCTGGACAAACTTAAGTTTTGTTTTGTTTTGGTGCAGAATGATCCAGATACTTCTAATTAAAATCTTGATTTTTTTTTTTTAAATGGATACAGTTTCTTATTATTACTGTTGGGAAAATAAGCCACTTTTTTTTTTTCTTCGTTAGAGATAAAAATCTGTTTTATATTCTTTTCCTCCTGTTTTGTGTATTGCTAGACAAATGATGTTTCTAATGCATGTTAATTTTAACACCCTGTGGATCCTTGTTGCTTGAATATAAACAAATTTTGGCTTTTCTTAAATTTTGGTGTGCTTTCATAAGACCCCTTTTGTATTTCTAATTTTCATTTCCATTTTTATTTTATTATTATTTTTTAAATAAATAAATTTATTTATTTATTTATGGCTGTGTTGGGTCTTCGTTTCTGTGCGAGGGCTTTCTCTAGTGGCAAGCGGGGGCCCCTCTTCATCGCGGTGCACGGGCCTCTCACTGTCGCGGCCTCTCTTGTTGCGGAGCACAGGCTCCAGACGTGCAGGCTCAGTAGTTGTGGCTCACGGGCCCAGTTGCTCTGCGGCATGTGGGATCTTCCCAGACCAGGGCTCGAACCCGTGTCCCCTGCATTGGCAGGCAGATTCTCAACCACTGCGCCACCAGGGAAGCCCCATTTCCGTTTTTAGTTACCTTTCTTAGAGAAATCCATGTTTCTTTATAGCTCAGTACCATTCTTAAATGTGTAGACATCAATTTATTAAACTGTGGCATTTTATGAAAAGTAAGTAACTGATGGAGAAACTCAAAATAGTAGAGATAAAACTAGTACTATTAGTATATACTTCCATTTTGGGAAGCCAGCTCTAAAGTATTTTTGGCATAGAATAGTTTCATGGCATGAGTAAATAAACGGGGAAAATACAATGTTTTTAACTAGCACTATATACATATATATAAATATTTAAATCTGATGTTTAGACTATAAGTCACATTATCCAAAATTTTAAATGTTAAAAATCCTTGCTCCTACTCCTGTACACCATTATCTGCACAGTTTCTCAGTACAGTTTCTGCCACCAACATAGTTGCTGTTACTACTTTTTTGGATACACAAATAAATATGAGGAAACAAAAATTTTCTGCAATTTTATACAAATGGATGAATATTATATATACTCTCTTGCATCTTAAATTTTCCTGAACAGTTTATCTATTATCAGTATAGCGCTTTCTTTATTATCATATGTTATATAATCAGCTGCCTGTTTCTAATCTTTTGCTTTTATGACTAATGCTTGTATATATATATGTCATTTTGCTTCTGTGCAAAGACATCTGTAGGTTTTTATTAATTCCCAACAGTGGAACTGTTGGGTCAGAGAGATTTTACAATCAATTTTGGTAGATATTCCCAAATTATTCTCTTTAGTGGTGGTACCAATTTGTGTTCCCAGCAGCACACATCTTTCGCAATCCAGTAGATGAAAGTTGGTGTCTCAAACCATGCATTTTGCATTTCTCTTATTATGAGTGAATCTGAGCATCTTTTCATGTTTTTAAGAGCAATTCAACTGGTATTGTCCCATATGTGATCTGTTCTTTTTCTGTTTGGTTGTTGATTTTTTCCTTTTTGATTTGTTGGAGCTTTCATAGGAGTACCTCATATATTAGGCTTTTGTGATGAGTTGGACTAGTTTTGGCCCTGTTGTTGACCTTGCTCATGTGGCTTTTTCTCATGCAGAAAATTTTGATTTTTATTTAGTTGAATTTCTTAATCTTGTCTTTCTTGGTTTCTGTGTTTTGAACCATTAGTTAAGGCTTTCCCTACTTCAAAGTTATAAAGGAATTCTTTCATGTTTTTCCTTAAGCTTTTTTTTTTTCTTGGCCACAATGCGTGGCATATAGGATTGTTCGCTGACCAGCGAGTGAACCTGTACCCCCTGCAGTGGAAATGCAGAGTTGTAACCACTGGATCACCAGGGAACTATATATTTTAGTAAATTTACTTATTTATTTATTTTTGGCTACGTTGGGTCTTTGTTGTGTGTGGGCTTTCTCTAGTTGTGGCGAGCAGGGGCTACTCTTCGTTGCGGTGCGTGTGCTTCTCGTTGTGGTGGCTTCTCTTGTTGTGGAGCAGGGACTCTAGGAGCGCGGGCTTCGGTAGTTGTGGCACAGAGGCTCAGTAGTTGTGGCTCGCAGGCTCTAGAGTGCAGGCTCAGTAGTTGCGGCACACGGGCTTAGTTGCTCTGCGGCATGTGGGATCTTCTTGGACCAGGGCTCGAATCTGTGTCCCCCTGCATTGGCAGGCGGATTCTTAACCACTGCGCCACCAGGGAAGCCCCTCCCTCCTTTAGCATTTTTATAGTTTCTTTCTTTCTTTTCTTTTTTTTTAACAGTTAATCTTTGATACATTTGGAATGTATGCAGCAAATACAATGTGAGGTATGGTTCCAACTTAATTTTTTCCTAGATGCTAAAATGCTACCATTTGTCCCATCACCATTTATTGAACAGTTCATTTTTTCATATTGATTTGCAATGCCATCTTTGTTATAGTCTAAATTTGATGTGTATTTAAAAAATTCTGACTAAATGGTGTTCCAAAATTATTTTGGAGCCTGGAATGCATTTTATTTTAGAAATGCCAATTGTATTTCCAGACTGGCTAGCAAAACCTCACAATGTACCTGATGTATATAGTATCAGTGATGCTGTTCTTCAATATCTAATACCCATTTTTCATACCAGAAAATATGTTCCAAATTTTAGTTTTGTTTTTCTGGTGATCAGGATTAGGAATTTTTCAATTTAACTGTTACTTTTCTTCAATGTCAATCACTCCATAGTTCTCAGTTGTTGAAGGTAAGTGTTTTAACATACATCGGTGTGTGAAAAGTGGGTTATTACAGGCAAAGGGAGAAGTAAATGACAAAAGACACAGGTATATCAGGGATTTGCATTGTAGAGTTTGAATAGTAGGCCTTCTGAGAGATGGAGCTGATGGTATAGGCAAGATTTTCTTTCTTTTCCCTTTCCCCTGCTCATCCTTTTCCTTCCTTCCTCCCCTCCCCTTGCCTTGGCTTGCCTTCCCTCGCTCCTTCCCCACCTCCCCCCTCCCTCTTTCTTCCGGCCCCTGCTCCACCCTTTCATACTAAGGACTCGATCCTGTTGATTATGGGGAGCCACTGAAACTGAGGAATAACATATGAGTTTTCTGTTTTAGAAAGATCACTCTGACAGTGTTGTGGTAAATGGATTGGAAGGATATGAGACCAGACCAACTATAAAAAAGAAAGGCAGAGCTGGATCATAAGTGCATTTAACATACTTAAAACCAGCTATATGGCCTAGCGGGTGGGGGGAGATAGAAAAAAAATAAATTATGGAGGTAATTCAGTCTGCCATTTTACTCACTGAGCTCTAGACAAACCTATATGGAAATCCCTTGTGAATTATTGTAAAGCTTTCCCAACCATCGCTGACAAAGACATGAAGTATACTATTATTGAGGGGGCCAGGCAAGAGGTGGTGTCGGCTTACTTATATTATTGAAGAGGAAGTTTTAAAATGAGTTGAGGATCGTTGATAGATACTATCTGACAGCACAGTTAGAAGAACTTGAATAAAGGAGTGTTGTGTATTCAAAATGATGTACGTGTCATGCACTTTCTCTATTGGGATTTTAAGGGGTTTTTCAAGGATAGTTTTGATTATACCTACTGTTTTGGGTTTTGTACTCTGATGTTAGAATCTAAGCTCCACAGAGGTAAGACTCTGCTTTATTGTAGTAAGTCCAAGGGAGAGATACTGAGGAACTGTTTGAGTCAGAAGTAGGAGGAGGGATAAAAATGAGGGAATGGACATCAGAGATACTAAAGTGGTAAATTTTGACAGGTATATTAAAAAAATACTTTTATTATTGAAAAAAATGCTTTTATTATTGAAAAATTTCAAAAATACTTTTATTATTGAAAAAATTATTATTGAAAAATTTCAAAATATTATTGAAAAATACAAGTAGAGAGAATCCCCACCTTGGTACCTAGCTTTAACAGTGACCAAGTCATGGCCAGCTGTTTCTTCTATACCCTTCCCTACCCCAGTTTTCTGATTATTTTGAATTCTGTGAGCATTTCTAGTTTACGTGTATATTTTAAAAATGCACAATATATTATCACACCTAAAATAATTGACAGGGATTTCTTAAACCCATCAAATATCTAGTCATTGTTCAGAATTTCCTGACTGTCTCCTGTTTTCTTTTATAGTTGTTGAATCAGGATCCCGTAAGGTCCATAAGCTGGGTCCAAATAAGGTGTATACACTGCAGTAGCTTGGTATGTCTCTTAGGTCTCTCTGTAATCTCCTTTGTCTTCTTTCCCCCATTTGTCAGTTTACTTATGGAAAAAATTTAGGTCATTTGTCCTGTAGAGTTTGTACACAGCAGACTTTGTTGATTAATCTTAGATGGTGTGTGTGTGTGTGTGTGTGTGTGTGTGTGTGTGTGTGTTAACATGTCACTTTGTTCTATGTATTTTCTGTACATTAGTAGTTAGATATATTCAGAGACTTGATCATAATCAGTTTATCGTGGGGACAGTCAAGAATACTTCATAGATAGTGTTGTATATTTCCTTCAGGAGGCATATGATGTTTTGTGTGTGTGTGTTAACAACTGTTGATCAGTGTCTAGATCCATTTTCAGGTTCAGCAACGTTGCAGTCTGTATTAGTACTTCATTCCTCTTTATGGCTGATTGATATCCCATTGTATACATACAGGCCACATTTTATCTGTCCTTTCATTCGTTGAAAGACATTTGGGTTTTTTCCATCTCTTTGCTGTTGTGAATAGTGCTGCTGTGAACACTGGTATAGATGTTAGAACATTGGTATTTTGGGGGGTATATACTACTAGTGGTGTTGATGGGTCATATGATGCTTCTGTATTTAACTTTTCAAGGACCACCAAACTGGTTTTCATAGTGGCTGCACCATTTTTACATTCCCACAAGCAGTGTATGAGGGATTCATTTCCTTCTCATTATCACCAACACTTAATATTTTCTGAATTTTTAGATTATAGCTATCTTAGTGGATATGAAGTGGTACCTCATTGTGTTTTTTTTTTTTTTTTGTGGTACGCAGGCCTCTCACTGCTGTGGCCTCTCCCGTTGCGGAGCACAGGCTCCGGATGCACAGGCTCAGCGGCCATGGCTCACGGGCCCAGCCGCTCCGCGGCATGTGGGATCGTCCCGGACCGGGGCACGAACCCGCGTCCCCTGCATTGGCAGGGGGACTCTCAACCACTGCGCCACCAGGGAAGCCCTCATTGTGGTTTTGATTTGCATTTCTCTAATCATGAATGATGAGTGCTTGTTGGCCATTTGTAAATCTTCTTTGGAAAAATACCTGTTCGTATTCTTTTTTTTTTTTTTTGGCTGTGTTGGGCGTTCCCCGACCAGGGATCGAACCCGTGCCCTCCTGCAGTGGAAGTGTGGAGTCTTAACCACTGGACTGCCAGGGAAGTCCCCCTGTTCATATTCTTTGTCCATTTTGTAATTGGGTTGTTTGTCTTTTTTTTTGTTGAGCTATAAGAGTTCCTTTACATCTTCTGGATTCTAGACACCTATCAGAGATGCATGATTTACAAATCTTTTCTCCCACTCTGTGGGTTGTTTTTTCATTTTCTTTATGTTGTCCGTTGATTCACTATAGTTTTTAATTTGATGAAGTCCAATTTATCTAATTTTTCTTTTGTTGCTTATGCTTTTGGTGTCCTAAGAATCCATTACTACCCGAAGTTATATTTTACACCCATTTCCTTCCTTAGAGTTTTATGTTTTTAGCTCTTTTTAGGTTGTTGATCCATTAAAAAATTTTTTTTTTCTTTATTTTAACAGACAAGGAAGTTGACAGACTTCATGGTTGAAGTCCTAATCCCCAGCTGCTCAGAATGTGATTACATTCAGAGATAGGTCTTTTTTTCTTTTGGCTGTGCTGTGCAGCATGCAGGATCCTAGTTCCCCAACCAGAGATCGAATCTGTGTCCCCTGCAGTGGAAGCACAGAGTCCTAACCACTGGACTGCTAGGGAATTCCCCTGTTGATCTGCTTTGAGTTTTTGTTTTGTTTTGTTCTTTTGGCTGCATTGGGTCTTTGTTGCTGCGTGCAGGCTTTCTCTAGTTGTGGTGAGCAGGGGCTACTCTTCGTTGCAGTGCACGGGCTTTTCTCATTGCAGCGGCTTCTCTTGTTGTGGAGCACGGGCTCTAGAGTGCAGGCTCAGCAGTTGTGGCGCATGGGCTTAGTTGCTCCATGACACGTAGGATCTTCCTGGACCAGGGATCGAACCTGTGTCCCCTGCATTGGCAGGCGGATTCTTAACCACTGTGCCACCAGTGAAGACCATTTTGAGTTAATTTTTGTATATGATGTGAGTTAGGGGTCCAACTTCATTTTTTTTTCTTGTGGGTATCCAGATGTCCCAGCACCATTTGTTGAAGAGACTGTTCTTTCCCCCATTGAATGGTCTTGGTATCCTTGTTAAAAATCAGTTGGCTATATATGCATGGGTTTATTCCTGGACTCTATTATATCCTATTGCTCTTTTTATCTATTCTTATGCCAGTGCACACTGTTGTGATGACTGTAGCTTTGGTAATAAGCTTTGAAATTGGGAAGTTTGTTCCAATTTTACTCTTTTTTTTTTCAATATTGCTTTGGCTCCTTGCGTTCTATGGAAATTCCATATGAATTCAAGGATTGTGAAAAAGGCCATTGGAATTTTGATAAGGGGTTGCATTGCATCTGTAGATTGCTTTGGATAGTATTGCTGTCTTAACAATATTAAGTCTTCCATAATATGAACACAGGATGTCTTTCCATTTATTTATGTCTTTAAGTTCTTTCAGCAATGTTTTGTAGTTTTCAGTGTAAAAATCTTGAATGAGATCATCCTGGCCTGTTGTAGACACTCAATCCAATGACAGATGTCCTTGTGAAAGTATGTGGAGACACAGGGATGGGGAGATGGCCATGTGAAGACTAAGGTTAAAAAAACAAAAGAATAAGGTGGACATTGGAGTAATGTAGCTATAAACCAAGAAATGTCAAGGATTGTGAGAGCCACGAGAAGGTAGGAGAGAAGCATGTTAATTTTGGACTTAGAGCTTCCAGAACTGTGAGAGAATGTATTTCTGTTTTCTTAAGCTATCAAATTTGTTGACATTTTTTATGGTTGTTCTAGGACACTGATACACTTGTTTTGAGAATATTTGCATTTATATTCATAAGGGGTATTGGGCTGTTATTTTGTTTTCTTATGTTAGTTTGACCTTGGGGGCATTTGCTATCATACTGGCCTCATAGAATGAGCTAGGAAGTGTTCCCTCTTCAAGATTTTTGGAAGAGTTTGAGAAGGATTTTTGTTAATATTTCTTTAAATGTTTGGTAGAATTCACTTATGAAGGCATCTGGTCCAGGGCTTTTCTTTGTGGGGAGGTTTTTGCTTGTTGGTTGATTCAGTCTCTTGTTATAGGTCTGTTCAGATTTTCTCTTCCTTTTTTTTGCGGTACGCGGGCCTCTCACTGCTGTGGCCTCTCCCGTTGCGGAGCACAGGCTCCGGACGCGCAGGCTCAGCGGCCATGGCTCACGGGCCCAGCCGCTCCGCGGCATGTGGGATCTTCCCGGACCGGGGCACGAACCCGTGTCCCCTGCATCGGCAGGCGGACTCTCAACCACTGCGCCACCAGGGAAGCCCTGATTTTCTCTTTCTTGAGTCAGCTTTGTTAGTTTGTGTTTCTAGGAATTTGTCCATTTCCTATAGGTTATCTAATTTGTTGGTCTGTATTTGCTCATGGTATTCTCTTATAATTCTCTTTCTTTTTGTTAAGGTCAGTAATAATGTTCGCATTCTTATTTCTGAATTTAGTAATTTGAGTCCTTTTTTTTCTTAGTCAATCCAAAAGTTTGTCAATTTTGTTGATCTTTTCAAAGAACTTTTGGTTTTGTTGATTGTCCCTGTTGTTTTTCTATTCTCATTTTATCTCTGATTTTTACACCTTTCTTCCTTCTGCTGGCTTTGGGTTTAGTTTGCTCTTTTTCTAGCTCCTTAGCATAGGTATATAATTAGTTTATGAATTTGAGATCATCTTTGCTTTTTTTAAATTAATTTATTTATTTTTGCTGTGTTGGGTCTTCGTTTCTATGCGAGGGCTTTCTCTAGTTGTGGCAAGCGGGGGCCACTCTTCATCACGGTGCGTGGGCCTCTCACTGTCGCGGCCTCTCTTGTTGCGGAGCACAGGCTCCAGACGCGCAGGCTCAGTAGTTGTGGCTCACGGGCCTAGTTGCTCCGCGGCATGTGGGATCCTCCCAGACCAAGGCTCGAACCTGTGTCCCCTGCATTAGCAGGCAGATTCTCAACCACTGCACCACCAGGGAAGCCCCATCTTTGCTTTGTTTTAAATAGCTTTATTAGGAGATGGTTTATGTCATGTGTTTCACTCATTTGAAGTGTGCAACAGTTTTTTTTTTTTTTTTTTTAAGTATTTACAGTTATGTGCAACACACCACAGTCAATTTTGGAACATTTTCATCACTTCAAAAAGAAACCCTGTTTGTTTGTTTGTTTTTGTATAGGACAGGGAACTGTATTCAATATCTTGTAATAAACTATAATGGAAAAGAGTCTGAAAAACAATATATATGTATATAAAACTGAATCAGTTTGCTGTACACCAGAAACTAAGACAAAATTGTAAATCAGCTATACTTCAATTAAAAAAACAAAAGAAACCCTGTATTTTTAAACTATCACTCCCTTATCTGCCCACCCTACCCCATTTCACCCCCCTCAAGCATCTTATTTCCAACATAGATATTTACAGGTATGAATTTAACTCTGAGTGCTGCTTCCTATGTATCACATGAGGTTTTGTATATTGTGTTTTTCATTTGTCTTAGGGTATTTTCTAGTTTCCATTGTGGTTTCTTCTTTGACTCATTGGTTATTTAAGAGAATATTGTTTAATTTCCATGTATTTGTGAATTTTCCAGTTTTCCTTCTGTTGTGGATTTGTATTTTCATTCCACTGTGGATTGATAAGATCTGATTTCAGATCTTTTCAAATTTATTGACACTTGTTTTGTGACCTGAATTAATTGTGATCTTGGAGAATGTTCATGGCTATTTGAGAAGAATGTGTATTTTGCTGTTTTTATTTCAGTGTTCTATATATGTATATTGGGCCTAGATGTATTGTAGTGTTATTCAATTCTTCGATTTATTTACTGATTTTCTGATAAGTTCTATCCATTATTGAAACTTGGGTACTGAAATTTCCAGCTATTACTAAAGAATGGTCTGTTTCTTCCTTCAGTTTTGTTCATTTTTGTTTCATGTATTTTGGAGCTCTGATGTTTGGTGCATATATGTTTATCATTGTTTTATCTTGGTGTTTTTAAAAAAAAATTTTGGCTGCTTTGGGTACTCATTGCTGTGCACGGGCTTTCTTTAGTTGCGGTGAGCAGGGGCTACTCTTCGTTGTGGTGCATGGGCTTCTCATTGTGGTGGCTTCTCGTTGTGGAGCACAGGCTCAATAGTTATGGCTCGCAGGCTCTAGAGTGCAGGCTCAGTAGTTGTGGCGCACGGGCTTAGTTGCTCCACAGCATGTGGGATCTTTCCCGACCAGGGCTCGAACCCACGTCCCCTGCATTGGCAGGAGGATTTTTAACCACTGCACCACTAGGGAAGCCCCTTGGTGTTTTTTAAAAAATAAATTTATGTATTTATTTTTGGCTGTGTTGGGTCTTCATTGCTGCACGTGGGCTTTCTCTAGTTGTGGCAAGTGGGGGCTACTCTTCTTTGCGGTGTGCGGGCTTCTCATTGTGGTGGCTTCTCTTGTTGCGGAGCACGGGCTCTAGGCGTGCAGGCTTCAGTAGTTGCAGCACGTGGGCTCAGTAGCTGTGGCCCACAGGCTTAGTTGCTCCGTGGCATGTGGGATCTTCCTGCACCAGGGATCGAACCTGTGTCCCCTGCATTGGCAGGTGGATTGTTAACCCTTGTGCCACCAGGGAAGTCCCTCTTCTTGGTGTTTTGACCTGTTTTTCAATATATAATGTTCTTCTCTGTTCCTTGTAACAGGTTTTAATTCTTGTTTCATTTTCCATATATATATTTCTAGTAGCTATCCTGGAGATTGCAATTAACTTCTTAAACTTATAACACCCTGAGAAACACCCAGGTTAGGGGATACAAAGGCAAATGCCTTGAGTCAGTCCTTTGGGTTCTTTCTGTCCCCCTCCCACAGTTAGGTCAAAACTTAAAATCACAGTTCTTTGAGAATGAGCTCTGCTCAACCTCTTCTGGAACCAGGGACCAGAGTCTGGCACTAGGAACGTGGGGTGCTGTCTTCAAGACCATTGTCAAGCCAATGAGGGGTAGAGCCAGGGCAGGTAAAAATGACGCAAAACTCTTACTGTTTTTAAGTTGCCTCTTTCTTTTTTTTTTTTTTGTTTGGTTTTGGCCACGCAGTGTGGCATGTGGGATCTTAGTTCCCCGACCAGGGATTGAAGCCATGCCCTCTGCAGTGGAAGTGCAGAGTCTGGACCACTAGGGAAGTCCCAGGTTGCCTCTTTCTTTATTGTTTACTTGGGTGCATAAACTTTTGACTGTCTTCCAGAGTTCTGACAAAGCTGATTGTGACATTTTATTCTCCATTTTCTGGTGTTTCTGTGACAGCACAGGCTCTTGGAGATGCCATAGGTCCAAATGCTTCATTTTTAACTCTTATTTACCAGTTTTCAAGAGACAGGTATATTATTTGGTTGCCAGTAACAGAAATAGATTCTGGATAACTGAAGCAAAAAGAATATATGAAAACATATAACTCACAGACTTCAGGAAAAATTGAGTGCTCGAGTGTTTGCATTTTGGAGTGACTGTAACCAGAAATGAATAGAAGCTCCTGAAGCGTGGTATTCTAGCAAGAAGAGGGAATGGATACTGAATAAGCTTTTTTTTAAAAAAATTTATTTATTAAATTTATTTATTTTTGGCTGCGTTGGGTCTCCGTTGCTGCGCCCGGCTTTCTCTAGTTGCAGTGAGCGGGGGCTCCTCTTTGTTGCGGTGTGCGGGCCTCTCATTGCGGTGGCCTCTCCTGTTACGGAGCACGGGCTCTAGGCACATGGGCTTCAGTAGTTGTGGTTCATGGGCTCTAGAGCGCAGGCTCAGTATTTGTGGTGCACAGGCTTAGTTGCTCCACGGCATGTGGGATCTTCCCGGACCAGGGCTCGAACCCGTGTCCCCTGCATTGGCAGGCGGATTCTTAACCAGTGTGCCACCACAGAAGCCCGTGAATAAGCTTAAATCATGGCTATCTACAGTAGTATTATATGACTTAATGGATGTGGGTTGAGATGAGGGAAGGGAGCTGCTCAGATTTCTCTGTGGACAGCTGAATGTTGATGGTCTTAACTGAGATAGAGAGTGTTGGGCAGAGGGTTGTTTTGGGAGTAGAGATCAATGCTGAGATATACTTTTCATGTATTGAGTTTAAGGTGATGGTGAGATTGCTGAAAAATGTATATGTCAGTAGGAAATTGGATATAATTACCAGCTTTTAGCTCTTCCTGTTCCTGCTTCCTTACCATGTAGTTTCCTTCCTGGGGAGGTTACTGCATTCTTGATATCTGTCTGGAGCTACTTTCTGCGTACATAAACATTTTTTACACAAATGTAGGATATAGTGTTTTATGAATTGCTTCTTCATTTAATAATATACCTTGGAGATCATTGCACATAAGTAATAAAAAACTCATATACATCTGCAAGATACTTAATTGTAAAAATGAACCGTAATTTATTTAACCATTCTCTTGATGAACATTTAGTTATTATTATTATTTTTAAACAGTACTGCAGTGAATAACCATGTACAATGTAATCATGGATAAGTGGGTGATTAGCTATAGGCAAAAATTCCTAGAAGTGGGATTGCTGGGTCAGAGGGTATGTGCATCTGAAATTTCAGTGGATTTTGCCTAATTCCCCACTATTGAGATGTACTAATTCACAGTATATTCACAATACACGCAAAGAACCTGTTTTCATCATATTTTCCTCAGCACAGTTGCATGACCACCCGAGTCAGTTTCAGTTCTGGATTGTTGATCAGACTCACAAGTCACAATCGGCTTTTCCAGCACCAAATATAGTATAAAGGAAAAGCATACTCCGTTGTGATACGGAGGCCTCCAAACTCTGATGCAGGTTTTGATGTTTCCAGCATTTTGATTGTAAGGTTGACAAGAAGCTAATGCGAGTGCAGGTCCCATTAGCAGAGGGAAGCCTCCAGGTTTGGGGACCCTCAGTTTAAATATGCCTACTTGCCATATAGCCTCTGTATCTGTAAGTGGCTAGCTCTTATATTTTAATGTAGTATAGACTATAAATTATAAGTTATACAATATACATTCCTGACAGCCAAGTACAGCAGACTAAAGAGCATTCTTGGATAAATTATTAGTACATGGCAGACACTATAGGACTCTCCTCTATCTTCAGGGTTGATCTTGCAAGAACTGTGAAGATATTTTCTTCAGGGGCCTGAAAGAGAGATTCAAAATACAGCTTTTAACTCTTTCCATCTGTCGGTATTAAGAATCTTTTTATATTTGCCATTCTGGTAGGTAAGAATTATGTAAACCTAGCCTTAATCTGTATTTCTCTTATTATGAGAGAAGTTGAGCAACTTTTCATATGCTTAAAAGCTATTTGTATTTTCTTTATGTGAAGTATTCATTCATATTGTTAGCTCATTTTCCTCTTGGTACATTCCTCATGGCACATTTGGTTTTTTTTTTTTTAAATATTTATTTATTTATTTTGGCTGTGCCAGGTCTTAGTTGCAATATGTGGGATCTTTTAGTTGCAGTATGTGGACTTCTTAGTTGTGGCACGCGGACTCTTAGTTGCGGCACGTGGGCTTCTTAGTTGCGGCATGTGGGCTTCTTAGTTGTGGCATGCGGACTCTTAGTTGTGGCATGCATGTGGGATCTAGTTCCCCCACCAGGAATCGAACCTAGGCCCCCTGCCTTGGGACCACAGAGTCTTACTCATTGGACCACCAGGCAAGTCCTGGCAGATTTGTTGATTGTTGTGTAAGAACTCTTAATGTATTATGGGAATTAGTCCTTTGTCTGGGGTATTGCAGAATTTTTTCCTCCTAGATGGTGGTTTGTGTTTTGATTTTGCTTTTGGCCGTACAGAAATTTAAGTTTATAATCATGCTTATTATTATTATTAACAAATATTTTCCTAATTTTGTAGCACACTAGAAGGACTGTTTTCTACACCAAGATTATTTTAAACTTTTTGTACGTTTTTTTCTAGTAGGTGGTTTAAAAAAAATTTAGATTGTTGATCCATCCAGAATTTATTGTAATGTAAGCTGTGAGGTATGGAGCTATTTATTTGTCACCTAGATGACTATCCATTTGTTCCAAATACCTATTTTGAATAATCTGTTTTCCCTTGTTGATTCCAAACGACACTTTTTTAAATACAAAGTTCACATGTGATTTGACTTTATTTCTGGACTTTCATTGTATTCAGTGATGTGTCTTTTTATGGGCCAGCACCACACTGTTTTAATTGTTTTAGTTTTATATCTTGCAGATATAGCCCTTCCTCATTACTGTCTTCCTCCTCCTCCCTTCTTTTTTCTTCTCTCCCACATTTTCTTGTCTTTAAAATTTTTTTTTAATTTTAAAAAACTACTAATGGTGTTTTTGGCTCCACTCGTTTAATTTTTCTTTAGGAAACTTTTAAATCAGTTTGTTTAATTTGTTTTAATTTTTTGTTTTGGAATAATTAAAAAAATTAAAAAAAACAGATTTAATTAATTAATTAATATTTTGCCTGCGTTGGGTCTTTCGTTGCTGTGTGCGGGCTTTCTCTAGTTGTGGCGTGTGGGCTTCTCTCTAGTTGTGGTGCATGGGCTTCTCTCTAGTTGTGGCACTTGGGCTCCAGAGCGTGTGGGCTCTGTAGTTGTGGCACGCGGGCTCCATAGTTGCGGTGCATGGGCGTAGTGGCCCTGCGGCATGTGAGATCTTAGGTCCCCAACCAGGGATTGAACCTGCATCCCCTGCATTGGAAGGCGGATTCTTAACCACTGGACTACCAGGGAAGTTCCAGTTCCTGTATACCCTTTACCCAGTTTCTCCCATTATTAACTTTTTACATTACTGTGGTATATCTGTGAAAACTAAGAAACTGACGATGGTATATTACTGTTAACTGAATGCTACACTTTAAAACAGTTTTCATCAGTTTTTGTCATTAATGTCCTTTTGCATTTAGTTGCCATGTCTCCTGATCTCCTCTGGTCTATAGCAATTTCTCAGTCTTTTCTTGTTTTTCATGACCTTGACAGTCTTGAGGAATACTGGCCAGGTACCTGTTGAATGTCCCCAATCTCCATTTGTCTGATGTTTTTCTCATGATTAGATTGGATTTATGGGTTTGGGGAAAGAATACCACAAAAGTTAAGTCCTCTTCTCATCATATCTTATCCAGGGTACAGATATCCATATGAAATCACTGATATGAAAAAAATACTCAACATTACCACAGTGAGGTGACAGCACACCCATTAGAATGGCTACTATTAAAAAAAAAAAAAAAGCAACTCCAGTGTTAGTGAGGGTATGGAGAAATTGGAACCCTTGTACACTCTTGGTGGGATTGTAAAATGTTGTAACCGCTATGGAAAACAGTATGGAGTTCCTTCAAAAAATTTAAAAAGGACTACCATAAAAAAAAATGATCCAGCAATTCCACTTCCAAGTATATATCTGAAAGCAGAGTCTCTTAAGAGGTTTGGGTGCTCATGTTCATAGCAGCACTATTTGCAGTAGCCAAGAAGTATAAGCAACTCAGATGTCTATCAGTGGATTAATGGATAAGCAAAATGTGGTATATACATAAAATGGGATATTATTCAGTCTTAAAAAGGAGGGGAATTCTGTAGTGTGCCACAACATGGTTGAACCTAAAGATCATTATTGTTAAGTGAAATAAGCCAGTCACAAAGGACAAATACTGTATGATTCCACAATATGAGGTGCTTAGTTAAATTCATAGAGACAGAAAGTGTAATGGTGGTTACTAGGGTTTGGAGGGAGGGGTAGAAAGGGAATGGGTGTTTATTGGATATTGATTTGCAAGATAAAAAAGTTCTGGAGATCTGTCTCACAACAACGTGAATATACTTAACATTACTGAACTGTACACTTAAAGCATGGTTAATACACTGAATTTGGTTATGTGCTTTAAAAAATTACAGTAAAAGTAAATCTTTATCATCTTATTTATTTTTTGCCTTAGTACTTTGGCAAGGACTTACAGCACAACATTGAATAGAAGTGGTGATAGCAAGCATTGTTTTTCTCCATTTCAAAGACATTGTGTTGAGCATTTCACCATTAATTATGCTGATATGTGTATGTTTTATTTAAAATTTTTGTTGTTGTTTTTTGGCCACGCCACGGAGCTTGCAGGATCTTAGTTCCCTGACCAGGGATTGGGCCATGGCAGTGAATGCGCTGAGTCCGAACTACTGGACCACTAGGGAATTCCCTGTTTTGGTTTTTTCTTGGCTTTTGTTTAGTTTTTGGGTAACTATTTCTACCCTGATAAGAGTTTTTTTTTTTTAATCAAGAATAGATACTACTATATATAAAACAGATAAACAAGGACCTATTGTATAACACAGGGAACTATATTCAATATCTTGTAATAACCGATGATGGAAAAGAATCTGAAAAAAGGATATTTTATATATATATATATATATATATATATAATACGTCTGAATCACTTTGCTGTACACCTGAAACTAACACTAACATTGTAAATCAATTGTACTTCAATTAAAAAAAAAGAGAGGAGATATTTTTATGTCTAGTGAGATGATATAATTGTTCTACCTTATTCTGTTAGGAATTGATTCAGTTTTGAATGTTAAATATACCGTGTTTTCCTAGAGTAAGCTCAAATTGTTATTCTGGGATTCAGTTGGCTATTTGTAATTTTGGCACCCGTGTTTATGAGGGACATTAGTATGTAATTTTTTTTTCTTTTTATGGCCTTGTCAGATTTTGATTTCAACGTTATGAGGATGTCATAACAGGTTAGGAAGTATTCTCTCTTTTTTTATTTTCTGGAAGCATTTGTATAAGGTTGGCACATTTTATCCCTGGTGTTTGATAGGATTCTCTGGCAAACCTTTCTGTGTCTTGAGTTTTCCAAAATTATAATTATGTATTTATTTTCTTCAGTGATTAAAGAACTGTTTAAAATTCCTTTTTTTTTTTTTTTGCGGTATGCGGGCCTCTCACTGCCGTGGCCTCTCCCGTTGCGGAGCACAGGCTCCGGATGCGCAGGCTCAGCGGCCATGGCTCACAGGCCCAGCCGCTCCGCGGCATGTGGGATCCTCTCGGACCGGGGCACGAACCCATGTCGCCTGCATTGGCAGGCGGACTCTCAACCACTGCACCACCAGGGAAGCCCCTAAAATTTCTGTTTTTTATTGTGGTTAGTTTTGATAAGTTATACTTTTGGGGAATCCATCAGTTTCACATCTAAATTTTAAAATTACTGGCAAAAGTTCTTCATTACCTTCTTACTATCTGCAGAGTTAAAATGTCCTTGGTTATTAGTGCCATCTCTTTTTTCCTAAGTTAGTCTAGTGATGGGTTTACCCATATGTCTTTATTTATGAGAAGCTGTTAATACTTGCAAATATTTTTATTTTCTTCTACTTTTTTGGGGTTTATTTAGCTATTTTTTAAAATTTTAAGATGCAAATTTATTTAGCTCATTAAGTTTCAGTCTTTCTAATACTGCTTTAAAAACTTTACTTCTAGGGAGAAATTTAGTTTAACCTACAACTAAGATATTATTTTTATCATAAGTTAAAACTTTTATAATTTCCTTTCTAATTACTACTTTGACCTATTGATAATTAAGATGGTTATTTCTTAATTTCCAAATACATGAGTATTTTTATCTTTATTATCGATTTCTAGTTTAATTTCACCATTGTCAGAAAACATACTCTTTGATTTTAATCCTATGGAATGTGTTATCAGACTTGGTTTATGGATAGGATATGGTCAGTTTTTAAAGAAGTTCTCTGTGTGCTTTTAAAAAGTTCCGTGGTTTTGGAATGTAGTATTTTATATAAATCTGCATTTACATAAAATTTGATATTTGGCTTGTTGGATTTGATATTTGGGTTGTTAACAGTTTCCGTATCCTTTCTGATTTGTTGAATGTGTTCTATCATTTACCAAGAAAGGTATGCTAATATTTCTCATTGTAATTGTGTAGTCTCAGTTTTTGCCTTATATGTTTTGATGATGTTATTAAATGCATGCATATTTACTATTTCTCTCTTACTTAAGAATTGATTTTTTTTTCATTGTGGAATACTCTTTTTTCTCTCGTGCTATTTTTTACCTCAAAGTATGTATATTTCAACTTATATTAACATAACTACCTCAGCTTTCTATCAGTTTTTGTTTTCAAATGGTATACCTTCTTTTTAGTTTTAATTTTTCTTTATTTGAATGTGTTAGATTTGGCTCTTGTTAACAGCAAATAGTCGCCTTTTCCCCTAGTCAAACAGTTTTTGTATTTTAAGTAAATTTTAGTTTGTTTACGTTTAATGTATGCATGTGGGTTTTTGTGTGTTTGTGTGCATGTGTGTGTATTTGTATTTGAATTTACACTTTCCATTTTACTAAATGTTTTCTATTTGTTTTTCTTGTTTTATGTTCGTTTTCATTCTTGTCTTTTTTTGAATTACGTGTTTAAAAAATAGACTTTATGTTTTAGAGGAGTTGAATGTTCCCAACAGTATTGAACAGAAGGTACAGAGATTTCCCGTATGTCCTTTGTCCCCACAGATGCATAGCCTCTCTCATTATCAACATCCCCCACCAGATTGGGACATTTGTTACTATTGATGAACCTATAATGACACATAATTATCATCCAAAGTTTGTTATTTACAGTAGGGGTCTCTCTTGGTGTTGTACATTCTCTGTGTCTGGACAAATTTATAATGACATATGTCCAGCATTATAATATCACACAGAGTATTTTCATGGCCCTGAATAACCCTTTGTGCTCTGCCTATTCATCCCTCACTACCTCCTAAACCCTGAAAACCACTGATCTTTTTATGGTTTTCATAGTTTTGTGTTTTCTAGAATGTAATATACTTGTAATCATATA
This sequence comes from Delphinapterus leucas, assembly GCF_059928025.1. Lineage (NCBI taxonomy): Eukaryota > Metazoa > Chordata > Mammalia > Artiodactyla > Monodontidae > Delphinapterus > Delphinapterus leucas. Next base: position 13,724,909 of record NC_143130.1, on the reverse strand, counting down.
GTTATGTAGCCTTTACAGATTGACTTCTTTCACTTAGTAGTATGCTTTTAAGTTTCCTCCATGTCTCTTTATGGCTTGACAGGTCACTTATTGTTAATGCGGATTTATTGTTTGTCTGGAGGTACCTCATTTTATCCATTCACCTGTGGAAGGACCTCTTGGTTGCCTCTTAAGTTTTGGAAATTATGAATAAAGCTGCTGTAAACATCCATGTGCAAGATTTTGTGTGTACATGAGTTTTCAACTATTTTTGTAAATACTAAGGAGCATAAGCTTGATTGTATGGGAAAGGTATGTTTCATTTTTTTAATAAATAGCCGAAGTGTTTTCCAAAGTATTGTACTCTTTTGCATTCTCACTATCGGGGAATGAGAGTTCCTGTTACCCTTCACCCTTGCCAATAGTTCGTGTTGTCAGTGTTCTGAATTTTGGCCATGTTAATAGGTGTGCAGAGGTTCCTATTGGATTACTTCTTATTCTGTTCTACCCCTTCTGTTAGCTTGATAAAATTTAATATTTATATTTGCTTTTGCGCTCTTTCTGAACCCTATGAATTTGAAATTCATTTATTAAACTACTGACATAAATCTTATTGTTGTTATGTACTTTAATTCTCCATTTCTTTAAAAATTGTAATATTTTTGTCAGATTTTTTATGCAAGGGCTATAATAGTCCTTTGAAATGAAAAAGTTTGTGTAATAGGTGTTACTTTCTACTTGAATGGTTTGGCAGAATTTACCAGCGAAACCTTTTAGTGTTAGAGTGAAACTTTTCTCGGGAAGATTTTTTGATAAAAAAATTATTTTTGAAGAGTAAGTATATATAGTATTTTTTATTAGCCTGTTAATGTTTGTTGGATCAGTAGTGTGTCAGTAGTCATAACCCTATTTTTATTCTTAATATTGGTAATTTGTGGTCTCAACTTTTTGTTTTGCTTTATTTTGTTTTTGTTGTTGTCTTGGTTTGGGTTTTGGAGTTTGGTGTTTGGTTTTTCTTTAACCTGTGTACCTAGAATTTGTCAGTTTTGTTAACCTTTTTAAAGAAATAGTGTTTGGCTTTAATTTTTAAAGTCATCTGCCTGTTTTCTGTTTTACTGATTAATCTTTATGATTTCCTTCTTTCTACTTACTTTGTATGTATTTAGCTCTAATTTTTAAATTTCTTCATGGGGCACTTTAGGTCTTTGATTTCAGATCTTCTTTTCTAGTAAAAGTATTTAAAACTGCAAGTTTCCCTCCTAACACTTTTGCTGCATTTCACAGGATTTGATATGTTGTATATTTGTTGCCATTCATTTCAAAATGTTTTCCAAATTTGCCTTGTGATTTTTCTCTTTGATCCATAAATTATTTAGAAGTCTATTATTTATTTGCCATATATTAGTGGTTTTGCTAGATAGCTAATTATTGTTGGTTGCTAATTTAATTTCATTGTGGTTAGTGATTACACTCTAGATGATTTTAGTCCTTTAAAATTCACTAAGACTTATTTTAGGGCCCAGCATATGGTCTGCGTTGGTGAATGTACCATATGTATTTGAAAAGGCATCTGTATTCTACTGTTTTTTTTAAAAAATATTTTTTTATTTAGTTTTGGCTGTGTTGGGTCTTCATTGCTGCACTAGGGCTTTCTCTAGTTGAGGTGAGCGGGGGCTACTGTTTGTTGTGGTGCTCGGGCTTCTCATTGCAGTGGATTCTCTTGTGGAGCACGGGCTCTAGGTGCACAGGCTTCAGTACTTGTGGCATTCAGGCTCAGTAGTTGTGGCTTGTGGTCTCTAGAGCGCAGGCTCAGTAGTTGTGGCACATCGCTTAGTTGCTCCACGGCATGTGGGAGCTTCCCGGACCAGGGCTCGAACCCCTGTCTTCTGCATTGGCAGGCGGATTCTTAACCACTGCGCCACCAGGGAAGTCCCTCTACTGTTGAATATAGTGTTCTAATTAGTTAGATCAAGATGCTTGTTATAGGTAAGCTCTTTTATGTATTTATTGATTTTTTTCATTCTTTTTTTTTTAAATAAATTTATTTATTTTTGGCTGTGTTGGGTCTTCGTTGCTGCGCGCAGGCTTTCTCTAGTTGCAGTGAGCGGAGGCTACTCTTGGTTGCAGTGCGCAGGCTTCTCATTGCAGTGGCTTCTCTTGTTGCGGAGCATAGGCTCTAGGTGTGCGGGCTTCAATAGTTGTGGCTCGTGGGCTCTAGAGCACAGGCTCAGTAGTTGTGGCACATGGGCTTAGTTGCTCTGCAACATGTGGGATCTTCCCGGACCAGGGCTCAAACCTGTGTCCCCTGTGTTGGCAGGCAGGTTCTTAACTACTGGGCCACCAGGGAAGCCCGATTTTTTTCTTTTTTTGGTCTAGTACACCTGTCATTTGCTGAAAATGGTGTGTTAAAAATCTGTTATGATTGGAACGTTGTCAGTTTCTTCCTTTAATCCTGTCAAGTGTTGCTTCATGTATTTTAAGGCTTTATTATTAGGTTCATACACTTTTCTAATTGTTATGTCTTTCTATTAAATTATTACTTTATTGTTATGAAATGTCCCTTTCTATGGAGTGTTTTATAGTGTATATTTGATTTCAAAATAGTCACTCCAGCCTTTATATTCTTACTGTTAGCAGGGTATATAATTTCCCATCCATTTGCTTTATTTTCTTTAAACTTATCAGAGTCTTTGTTTATTAAAAGTGTTTCTCTTATAGGCAGCATATCATTTGGTCATTAAAAAAAAAATCTACTCTGTCCCTTTCAGTCTCTCTTTAATCTTACCTTGTCCCATCAACTGTTGTGTATAAATGATTTAACATTTAATGTAAATTAAAATTTGGATTGAGATCTATTTTAAGATTTTTCTTTTAAAAACAGGTTTATTCAGATATGATTGACTTTCAGTATACGACATATATTTAAAGTGAACAATTTGAAAAGTTCTGACTAATGTATGTACATGAAACCATCCACCCAATCAAGTCAGTGAACATATCCATCATTCCTAAAACTTTACTCTGATTTCTTTTACTATATCTGAACCACCTGTTCCTCCTTTCAGCCTTGTCCCAGGTAACCAGTGTTCTGTTTTCTATTACCATAGATTAATTTGCATTTTCTAGAGTTTTGTGTAAATGGAATCTATACGTGTGTTTGTGTGTCTAGACACACAAATATATAATAGACACACATTCTATGGGTAAATAGGAATGAAATGGCTAGTTTATAGTAAGTGCATGCTTAATTGTTTAAGGAACTGACAAACTCTTTTCTAAAGTGGTTGTAACATTTTACATTCCTATCAGGAGCATGTGAGAGTTCCACTTGCTCTGCATCCTGTTCAACACTTAGTATATAGTCAGGCTTTTTTTTTTTTTTAAAGTTGCCATTAAAGAAGTGTACAGTTGGTATCCTTGTGGGTTTTTTTTTTCCAGGTATGTGTATGTGTACATCTTTGAAATGATTTTCTGTCATCGGTTATTACAGGATATTAAATATAGCTTCCTATGTTATACAGTAAATCATTTTTGCTTATCTGTTTTATGTAGTAGTGGGTATCAATTCCATACTTTCATTTATCTCCCCCCCTCCCCCTTTGGTAACCATAAGTTTGTTTTCTATGTCTGTGGTATCTTTGTAGTTTTAATTTGAATTTCCTTAATGAGTAAATAAGTTTGAGCTCCTTTTCATGTGCTTACTTGCCATTCTCACATCTTCTTTGGTGATGTGTATGTTCAAATCTTTCTATGATTCTATTTTATCTTCTTTGTTGTGTTACTAGCTATATATTTTGTTTTGTTGTGTTACTCATTGCCTTAGGGTTTAAAGTGTAATAAATCTTTTCCTCAGTACAGTCTACCATCAAGTGATGTTATTATTCTACGTCACCTATAGTACAAGACCCTCAAAATAATGCAGTTCCATTTCTCTTTTTTTGGCCTTTATGCAATTGTTGTCATGTATTTATCTTTGTTATAAACCCCACAATGAATTATTAATTTTGTTTCAATAATTATTTGTTAGACTCTTCCATGACTCTACTTAACTTTTTAAATATATGGAGTAAAGGTATAGTAACTGTTTTGTTGCTTTTTCTGTTAATTTTATCATTTATATCAGTTCTTGATTGATTATTCTCATTGTGGGTTGTGTTTTCCTGCTTCTTTGCATGCATGGTAATCTTTGAATGGATTCCAGACATTGTGGATTATACTATTTTGGGTGCTGGCTTGGTGTGTGTATGTAATTTTAAAAACAGATAACATTAACATAACAAAATTAACTATTTTAAAGTGAACAATTCATTGGCATTTAGAACATTCATGACGTTGTACAGCCACCACCTCTACGTAATTGTAAAACATTTTTATCACCTCAAAAGGGAACCCTCTACCCTTTAAACATTTGCTTCCTATTACCCTCATTTCTTGTCTAACTCACTGGTTGTTTAAGACTGTGTTATTTAATTTCTAAATATTTCTGATTTTTTCATTTCCCCCTTTTAATGATTTCTAGCTTCATTCCACTGGAGTTGGAGAAGATACATTGTATGCTTTAATTCTTTTTAAATTTATTGAGATTTATGTTCTAACATAGAGTCTGTCTTGGAGAATGTTTCATGTGCAATTGAGAAGAATGTGTATTCTGCTGTTGTTGGGTTGATTGTTCTTTTAGGTTTAGCTGGTTTATAGTGTTGTTCACGTCTTCTGTTTCCTGGTTTATCTTCAGCCTAGATGTTATATCCGTTATTGAAGGTGGGGTGTTGAAGTCTCTAAGTATTAGAACTGTCTATCAGTTCTGTCCATTTTTGCCTCATGTAATTTGGGGCTCTGTTGTTTGGTGTGTGTGTTTTTATAATTTTAACACTATAATTTTGACACTGATGAATTGACTTTTAAATTAACATATAATGTCCTTGTTAGTCTCCCTCCCTCCTCTCTTTCCCTCCCTCCCTTCCCCCCCCCCCCCCCCCGCCCCCAACAGCTTTTGACTTAAGGTCTTTTTGTGTGGTATTACTGTAGCCATCAAGGTCTGGTTTGGTTACTATTTGCATGGAATATCTTTTTCCATCCCTTTACTTTTAATGTTTGTGCCTCTGTATCCAAAGTAAGTTTCTTGTAGACAGTAGTCAGGCAAAGCTTGGAGATACTTTGATTTTGGTTCCAATTACTGCAGTAAAGTGAATCACATGAATTTTCCTTCTGCATATAAAAGTTACATTTATACTATACTTTATTAAGTGTACAATAGCATTATGGCTTAAAAAAAAACAATGTACGTGTCTTAATTAAAACATACTTTATTGCCAGAAAATGATAGCCATCATCTGAGGCTTTTTTTTTTTTAACTTTCTAACACAGGCTTTTTTGAAACATAATACTAATACAGAAAAGTACGCAAATTATAAATGTATAAGTCAGTAAATGTTCACAGAGTGAGCACATTTATATAGTCAGCACTAGATCAAGAAACAGACCATTACCCCAGAAGCCCTCATGCCCCCCTTTTAATCAAGGGTAACCAGTATCCTGACTTCTTACAGCATCATAGGTGAGTTCTGTGTATCTTTGAAATTTATAATTGGACTCATTTAGTAAATACTTTTTGTGTGTCTGGCTTCTTTTGCTCAGCATTATATTTGTGAGATGAATTCAGTGAAAGTATGTAATTCAAGTTTTTTTTGAATTTATCTTTTTATACAGCAGTATAGTCATCAATTTTATTAGTCTTCTTATTAGTCATCAATTTTATACACATCACTGTATACATGTCAGTCCCAATCTCACAATGCATCACACCCCCCCCCCACCCCCCGCCGCTTTCCCCCCTTGGTGACCATATGTTTGTTCTCTACATCTGTGTCTCAATTTCTGTCCTGCAAACTGGTTCATCTGTACCACATTTCTAGGTTCCACATATATGCGTTAATATACAATATTTGTTTTTCTCTTTCTGACTTACTTCACTCTGTATGACAGTCTCTAGATCCATCCATGTCTCTACAAATGACCCAATTTGGTTCCTTTTTACGGCCGAGTAATATTCCATTGTATATATGTGCCACATCATCTTTATCCATTCATCTGTCGATGGGCATTTAGGTTGCTTCCATGACCTGGCTATTGTAAATAGTGCTACAGTGAACATTGGGGTGTGCATGTGTCTTTTTGAATTATGGTTTTCTCTGGGTATATGCCCAGTAGTGGAATTGCTAGGTCATATGGTAATTCTATTTTTAGTTTTTTAAGGAACCTCCATGCTTTTCTCCATAGCGGCTGTGTCAATTTACATTCCCACCAACAGTGCAAGAGGGTTCCCTTTTCTCCACACCCTCTCCAGCATTTGTTACTTGTAAATTTTCTGATGATGCCCATTCTAACTGGTGTGAGGTGATACCTCATTGTAGTTTTGATTTGCATTTCTCTAACACTTAGTGATATTGAGCAGCTTTTCATGTGCTTCTTGGCCATCTGTATATCTTGTTTGGAGAAGTGTCTATTTAGGTCTTCTGCCCATTTTTGGATTGGGTTGTTTGTTTCTTTAATATCGAGCTGCATGAGCTGTTTATATATTTTGGAGATTACGCCTTTGTCCATTGATTCGTTTGCAAATATTTTCTCCCATTCTGAGGGTTGTCTTTTTGTCTTGATTATGGTTTCCTTTGCTGTGCAAAAGCTTTTAAATTGCATTAGGTCACATTTGTTTATTTTTGTTTTTATTTCCATTACTCTAGGAGGTGGATCAAAAAAGATCTTGCTGTGATTTATGTCAAAGAGTGTTCTTCCTATGTTTTCCTCTAAGAGTTTTATAGTGTCTGGTCTTACATTTAGGTCTTGAATCCATTTTCAGTTTATTTTTGTGTATGGTGTTAGGGAGTGTTCTAATTTCATTCTTTTACATGTAGCTGTTTAGTTTTCCCAGCACCATTTATTGAAGAGACAGTCTTTTCTCCATTGTGTATCTTTGCCTCCTTTGACATAGATTAGTTGACCATATGTGTGTGGGTTTGTCTCTGGGCTTTCTATCTTGTTCCATTGATCTGTGTTTCTGTTTTTGTGCCAGTACCATATTGTCTTGATTACTGTAGCTTTGTAGTATAGTCTGAAGTCAGGGAGTCTGATTCCTCCAGCCCTGTTTTTTTCCCTCAAGACTGCTTTGGCTATTTGGGGTCTTTTGTGTATCCATACAGATTTTGAGATTTTTTTTTGTTCTTGTTCCGTAAAAAATTCCATTGGTAATTGGATACAGATTGCATTGAATATGTAGATTGCTTTGGGTAGTATAGTCATTTTCACAATATTGATTCTTCCTATCCAAGAACATGGTATATCTCTCCTTCTGTTGGTATCATCTTTAATTTCTTTTATCAGTGTCTTATAGTTTTCTGCATACAGGTCTTTTGTCCCCCTAGGTAGGTTTATTCCTAGGTATTTTATTCTTTTGTTGCAATGGTAAATGGGAGTGTTTCTAATTTCTCTTTCAAATTTTTCATCATTCGTGTATAGGAATGCAGGAGATTTCTGTGCATTAATTTTGTATCCTGCAACTTTACCGAATTCATTGATTAGCTCTAGTAGTTTCTGGTGGCATCTTTCGGATTCTCTATGTATAGTATCACGTCATCTGCAAAGGGTGACAGTTTTACTTCTTCTTTTCCAGTTTGTATTCCTTTTATTTCTTTTTCTTCTCTGATTGCCATGGCTAGGACTTCCAAAACTATGTTGAATGATAGTGGTGAGAGTGGACATCCTTGTCTTGTTCCTGATCTTAGAGGAAATGCTTTCAGTTTTTCACCATTGAGAATGATGTTTGCTGTGGGTTTGTCGTATATGGCCTTTATTATGTTGAGATAGGTTCCCTCTGTGCCCACTTTCTGGAGAGTTTTTATCATAAATGGGTGTTGCATTTTGACAAAAGCTTTTTCTGCATCTATTGAGATGATCATGTGGTTTTTATTCTTAAATTTGTTAATATGGTGTATCACATTGATTGATTTGCATATATTGAAGAATCCTTGCATCCCTGCGATAAATCCCACATGATCATGGTGTATGATCCTTTTAATGTGTTGTTGGATTCTGTTTGCTAGTATTTTGTTGAGGATTTTTGCATCTATATTCATCAGTGATATTTGTCTGTAATTTTCTTTTTTTGTAGTATCTTTGTCTGGTTTTGGTATCAGGGTGATGGTGGCCTCATAAAATGAGTTTGGGAGTGTTCCTTCCTCTACAATTTTTTGGAAGAGTTTGAGAAGGATGGGTATTAGCTCTTCTCTAAATGTTTGATAGAATTCACCTGTGAAGCCATCTGGTCCTGGACTTTTGTTTGTTGGAAGATTTTAAATCACAGTTTCAATTTCATTACTTGTGATTGGTTTGTTCATATTTTCTCTTTCTTCCTGTTTCAGTCTTGCGAAGTTACACCTTTTTAAGAATTTGTCCATTTCTTCCAGGTTGTCCATTTTATTGGCATAGAGTTGCTTGTAGTAGTCTCTTAGGATGCTTTGTATTTCTGCAGTGTCTGTTGTAACTTCTTTTTCGTTTCTAATTTTATTGATTTCAGTCCTCTCCCTCTTTTTCTTGATGAGTTTGGCTAATGTTTTATCAATTTTGTTTATCTTCTCAAAGAACCAGCTTTTGGTTTTATTGATCTTTGGTATTGTTTTCTTTGTTTCTGTTTCATTTATTTCTGCTCTGATCTTTATGATTTCTTTCCTTCTGCTAGCTTTGGGTTTTGTTTGTTCTTCTTTCTCTAGTTGCTTAGGTGTAAGGTTAGGTTGTTTATTTGAGATTTTTCTTGTTTCTTGAGGTAGGATTTTATTGCTATAAACTTCTCTCTTAGAACTTCTTTTGCTGCATCCCATAGGTTTTGGATCGTCGTGTTTTCATTGTCATTTGTCTCTAGGTGTTTTTTGATTTCCTCTTTGATTTCTTCAGTGATCGCTTGGTTATTTAGTAACGTATTGTTTAGCTTCCATGTGTTTGTGTTTTTTACGTTTTTTCCTGTGTAATTGATTTCTAATCTCATAGCGTTGTGGTCAGAAAAGATGCTTGATATGATTTCAGTTTTCTTAAATTTACTGAGGCTTGATTTGTGACCTAAGATGTGATCTATCCTGGAGAATGTTCCCATGCACAGTTGAGAAGAAAGTGTTTTATGCTGTTTTTGGATGGAATGTCCTATAAGTATCAATTAAATCTGTCTTGTCTGTTGTGTCATTTAAAGCTTGTGTTTCCTTATTAATTTTCTGTTTGGATCTGTCCATTGGTGTAAGTGAGGTGTTAAAGTCTCCCACTATTACTGTGTCACTGTCGGTTTCCTCTTTTATAGCTGTTAGCAGTTGCCTTATGTATTGAGGTGCTCCTATGTTGGGTGCATATATATTTATAATTGTTATATCTTCTTCTTGGGTTGATCCCTTGATCATTATGTAGTGTCCTTCCTTGTCTCTTGTAGCATTCTTTGTGTTAAAGTCTGTTTTATCTGATATGAGTATTGCTACTGCAGCTTTCTTTTGATTTCCATTTGCATGGAATATCTTTTTCCATCGCCTCACTTTCAGTCTGTATGTTTTCCTAGGTCTGAAGTGGGTCTCTTGTAGACAGCATATATATGGGTCTTGTTTTTGTATCCATTCAGCAAGCCTGTGTCTTTTGGTCGGAGCATTTAATCCATTTACGTTTAAGGTAATTATCAATATGTATGTTCCTATGACCATTTTCTTAATCGTTTTGCAGGTCCTTTTTTTCTCTCGTGTTTCCCACTTAGAGAAGTTCCTTTAGCATTTGTTGTAGAGCTGGTTTGGTGGTGCTGAATTCTCTTAGCTTTTGCTTGTCTGTAAAGCTTTTGATTTCTCCATCGAATCTGAATGTGATCCTTGACAGGTAGAGTAATCTTGGTTGTAGGTTCTTCCCTTTCATCACTGTAAGTGTATCATGCCACTCCCTTCTGGCTTGTAGAGTTTCTGCTGCGAAATCAGATCCCGCAAGTCGTGCTGGCCGGGTGGGGGGGAAAAATAAGGACATCAATAACAAAGTGAAAAATAAAATTAGACTAGGGAACTAACACCTATGTTAAAAAAAATACAAAAATAAAGATAAAGGTGAAAGAACAACCAAAAGGTAAAAGAGAACCACGATAGTAACAGAGGAGGGAAAAAAAAAAAAGTAAGAAAGGTGGAAAAGGCCTTGGCTTTGGAGGGTGGGGCCGAAGCAAGGGTGAGGTTTGGGTGGTGGGCGGGGTGTATGCTTAGTACCCACAGGGGTGGAAAAGGCCCGGGGTGTGTGTGTGTGGGGGGGCGGCTTAGGCTCAACAGAACAGAAGGGGCCCAGGCATGCCCCCCGCCTCTGGTCTCAGAGGCTGGGGGACCCCACCTGGGAGCCCAGAAGGCTTTCTGGCTCGAGTGGATGGGGTAGACGCCTTCCTCTCCTGCTCCTACGGTCATGGAGGGCCCCTTGTTCCTGCCTCTCCACATCTCCCCAGCCTTCCTCTTATGCCCCCAGGGCCAACCCAGCCCAGCGGGGACCTTTGAGGGCATAGGACCTGGCCTAGCCCGAGACGGGCAAACATCCCCGGCTGATTGGGCAGGGGAAATGCTGGGCCCGCTGCCCCCTAATCCGAGCCCCTGAGGGTCCCTCCAGGCGTGGATACCCTTCCCCCCGCTCAGCCACCCCTCAGGGGCGCCGGTCCTGTCCGGCCTCCACTTCTCCTCCCCTCTCAGTGCCCCCACATCCTACCGGTTTTCTTGGGGGTTCTTCCCATCTTCTTGGGCATCAGGGTCCCCCACTGATGTCTGGCAAGTGCCCCAGTTGTGGGGAGATGCGCGCTCTGCATCTTCCCACACTGTCATCTTGACTCCTCCCTCTAACCTTACAAAATTTACTTCTTAATTTTTAAAACTTTGAAGTTGAAATTATTCTTTGATCCATAGGCTGCAGAATGGAAAATATGTTAACAGGCCTGAAAGCGACATAAAACTCATTGTACATCTCCATTAGCGTCCTTGGGTGATGAGGTACATTGTCATTGAGCAGTATTATATTGGAAGGAATCTTTTTTCTGAGCAGTAGATCTCAACTGTGGTCTTAAAATATTCAGTAACCCATGTTGTAAACAGAGGTACAGTCGTCCACGATTTGTTGTTCCATTTTTAGAGCATAGACAGAGTAGATTTAGCATAATTCTTAAGGATTCTAGGAGTTTTGAAGTACTAAATGAGCATTGGCTTCAACTTTAAGTCACCAGCTGCAGTAGTCCCTAGTAAGATAGTCGGGGGTGTTGTCAGGGCCTTTGAAACATTGAAGCCAGGCATTGGCTTCTCTAGCTATGAAACTCCTAGATGTCATCTTCCAATTGAAGGCTGTTTCATCTACATTGAAAATCTGTTGTTTAGTGTAGCAACCTTCATTAATTATCTTCGCTAGCTCTTCTGGATAACTTGCTGTAGCTTCTGTATCAGCACTTGCTGCTTCACCTTGCACTTTGATGTTACGGAGGCAGCTTCATTCCTTAAACCTCATGAAACAACCTCTGCTAGCTTTATACATTTCTTCTGCAGCTTCCTCATCTCTCTCAGTCTTCTTAGAATTGAAGAGAATTAAGGCTTTGCTCTGCATTTGGCTTTGTTGTGGCTGGCTTGATCTTCTATCCAGACTCCTGAAACTTTCTCCATATCAACAATAAGGGTGTTTTGCTTTCTTATCATTTGTGTGTTCACAATAGTGTCACTTTTAATTTTCTTTAGGAATTTTTCCTTTGCATTCACAACATAGCTGGCTCTTTGGTACAAGAGGCCTAGCTTTCAGCCTCCCTTGGCTTTTGACATGCCTTCCTCACTGAGCTTAATCATTTTTAGCTTTCGATTTAAAGTGAGAGATGCGCAATTCTTCCCTTCGCTTAAACACTACTTGAACACAATTTCAGTATTGTTGTGTCTCGGAATAGGGAGGTCTGAGGAGAGGGAGAGAGAGAGGGGAACAGCTGGTCAATGGAACAGTCAGAACATACAACATTTGTTGAATTAAATTTGCTGTCGTGAATGGGTGTGGCACCCCAAAACGATTAAATAGTAACGTCAAACATCACTGATCATGGATACTATGACAAATATAATAATGAAAAAGCTGAGATATTGCGAAAATTACAAAATGTGACAAAGAGACATGAAGCAAGCAAATGTTGGAAAAATGGTGCCAGTAGACTTGCTTGATGCAGAATTGCTACAAACCTTCAATTTATAAAAAATGCAACATCTGTGATGAGCAGTAAAATGAGGTATGCCTGTATAGTTGGAGCATTGTTTTTTTTTTTTGTGGTGCGCGGGCCTCTCACCGTTGTGGCCTCTCCCGTTGTGGAGCACAGGCTCCGGACACGCAGGCTCAGCGGCCATGGCTCACGGGCCCAGCCGCTCCGCGGCATGTGGGATCCTTCCGGACCGGGGCACGAACCCGTGTCCCCTGCATCGGCAGGTGGACTCTCAACCACTGCGCCACCAGGGAAGCCCTGGAGCGTATTCTTAATTCACTTAGCCAATCTCTCTCTCTTGTTTTTGACGGGATAGTTTAACCCGTTTCCATTTAAAGTAGTTACTGATAATTTATGCCATTTTACTATTTTTCCTGTACGTTTTATGCCCCCCTTTGTTCTTCTATTTCTCCAATACTGCCTTTTTTCTTAAATTAAGTTTTTTGGCTTTGTGCCCTTTTGATTGCCTTCCTTTTTTTTTTTTTTTCTTTTATTTTCATTTCTTTCTTTCTTTCTTTTTTTCTTTTCCTCCCCCAGCATGCGGGATCTTAGTTCCCTGACCAGGGATTGAACCCATGCCACCTGAAGTGGAAGTGTGGAGTCTTAACCACTGGACCACCAGGGAAGTCCTGCCTTCCTTTTTTTTTTTTTTTATTTTAAGATTTATTTTAGGCTGCGTTGGGTCTTAGTTGTAGCATGTGGGATCTTTGTTGAGGCACATGGGATCTTTCGTTGCGGCATGAGGGCTCTTTGTTGTGGTGCGCGGGCTTCTCTCTAGTTGTGGTGTGCGGGTTTTCTCTTCTCTAGTTGGGGCTCGCAGGCTCCAGGGCGTGTGGGCTCTGTCGTTGTGTTGTGCAGGTTCCAGAGCACATAGGCTCTGTAGTTTGTGGCACGTGGGCTGTAAGTTGAGACGTGCAAGCTCAGTAACTGTGGCGTGTGGGCTTAGTTGCCCCACATTATGTGGGATCTTAGTTCCCTGACCAGGGATTGAACCCATGTCCCCTGCATTGCAAGGTGGATTCTTTACCACTGGACCACCAGGGAAGTCCCCCGCCTTCCTTTTCTTTTGTGTATATTTTTAAGGCACAGTTGACCTTTGAACAGCATGGGAGATAGGGGCACTGACCCACTGTGTAGTCAAAAATCCAAGTATAATGTATAGTTGGCCCTCTATATATATGTGATTCCTCCATATCCAAGGTTCCACGTCCACGGATTCAACAAACTCTGGATTGTGTAGTACTGTAGTATTTACTGTGGACAAATTGCATGTAAGTGGACCTGCACAGTTCAAACCTGGGTTTTACAAGGGCCAACTTCATTTTCTTGCTGGTTTCCATGAGGATTACAATTAACATCCTAAATTTGTAATAACTTTGAATTTTTTAAAAAAAAATAATTTTTGGCTGCGTTGGGTCTTCGTTGCTGTGCGTGGGCTTTCTCTAGTTGTGGTGAGTGGGGGCTACTCTTCGTTGCATTGCACGGGCTTCTCATTGTGGTGGCTTCTCGTTGCGGAGCACGGGCTCTAGGCGTATAGGCTTCAGTAGTTGCAGCATGTGGGCTTCAGTAGTTGTGGCATGCAGGCCTTAGAGCGCATGGACTTCAGTAGTTGTGATGCATGGGCTCTAGGGCATGCAGGCTTCAATAGTTGTGGTGTGTGGGCTCACTAGTTGTGGGTTGTGGGCTCTAGAGCACGGGCTCAGTAGTTGTGGCGTACGGGCTTAGTTGCTCCGTGACACGCAAGATCTTCCTGGACCAGGGTTTGAACCCGTGCCCCCTGCATTGGCAGCCGGATTCTTAACCACTGCGCCACCAGGGAAGTCCCACTTTGAATTGATACCAACTTAGCTTCAGTAGCATACAAAAAATTCTGCTCACATTCCCCCACCTTTCTATTGTTTTTTCAAAATTTGTGTCTTTATACATATCGTGTGCCCATTAACATAGACATATAGTTATTTTTTTCATGCATTTGTCTTTTAAACCATGTAGGAAATATAAAGAAGAGGTACAAATCAAAACTATCATAATGCTGGCTTTAATTTTTACCTATATTTAACTTTTACTGGCGTTAAAAATTTTTTTTTTTTGGTACGGCTTTTAGTTACTGTCTAGTGTTCTTTCGTTTAGCCAGAAGGACCCCCTTTCCAATTTCTTGTAGGGCAGGTCTCTTAGCAACAGATTCCCTCACCTTCTGTTTCGTTGGGAATGTCTGTCTTTTTCCATATTTGAAGGATAGCTTTGCTTGATTTAGAATTCTTGGGTGACAGGTTTTTTTCTTTCAGAAATTTAAAAATGTCATTGTACACACCCTAATGGCCCCTGTTGAATTCGGTGAGAAATTTGTTGTTTAATCTTACTGAGGATTCTTTGTATGTGACAAGTTGCTTTTCTGTTAATCTTTTAAAGATTCTCTTTTTTCTTGGCTTTTAGCAGTGATTATTATTTTATCTCAGTGCAGATCTCTGCGTGTTTATTCTTCTCGTGGTTTCTTGAGCCTCTTGAATGTGTAGATTCACGTAATTATCTAATTCGGAAGTTTTTGGCCAATATTTCTTAAAATATTTTCTCTGTTCCTCTTTTTCCTTTTCTTCTGGAATTCCCATTGTTTGTATGTTAGTAGACATGATTGTGTCCTACAGGTTTCGTAGGAGCTCCTCTGCTCCCCTTTTTTAAATGATCCTGAAACTGGATAATTTCAATTGGTCTACCTTTAAGTTTACTGAGTTTTTTTCTTTACCTACTCACATCTGTTGTTGAGACCCTGTAGTGTAGTTTTCATTCTGGTTATTATAATTTTCAATGTCAATGTCTCTGTTTGGTTCCTTTTTGAAACGACTGTTGATTCTCTGTTGAGACATCATTGTCCTGGTTTCCTTTAGCTCCTTGACCTTGCTCTCCTTTATCTTTGAGCAGATCTAAGACAGTTGACTTAAAGTCTGCACTAAATGTCTGTGCTTCTACAGAGACAGATTCTCTTTGTGAATGGGCTATTCTTTTTTTTCTTTGCATGCTTTGTAACTCTCTTGAAAACTGGATGTACTGAATATTATGATATGGTAACTCTGGAAAGTGGGTTCTTTACTCACGGTTTAATTTTGTTGCTTGCTGTATGCTGCAGTTATTTGCCTTTTTAGTGGTCTTCTATGCAATTTTTTAAAAAGTGTACATTCTTTGTCACTTTCATCTCTAAAGTCTGTTTCTGTAGTTTGTGTTTAACTAGTTTTTTGACAGAGTTTTGCTTGAATACCAGGTGCCAAAATAGCGAGAGAGAGGGAGAATCAAAAAGAAAAGGAAAAAAAAAAAAAAAAGGAAAAAAGCAACACCTCTTCCAGTCTTTGCAGATTGGCTCTGTGCTAGGACCGTTCCTTCAGTGGCTAGCCAGTCTTCTTACCACTCTCCCTTACTTAGCCTTCACTTCCTGCTTGCCCTGTACCAGGAGATAGACCAGAGATGAAACGTTAGTGTCTCATCAGGTCTTTTAGGAATATGCATCCTGCCCTGGGCATGTGGTGCTGTCTAAATTCCCTAGAATGAACAGACACTTTTCAGTGCCCCAGTTTCCAAGAGAAACGTTGTCCCCAGCTTTTCCTCTTAGGCTCTTGGCACTAGGTTATTTGCTTGAACCATGATCTTTCGCCCCAGGGACCTGTGGGTATTTTGTCTGCTTTACAGTGATTTGAGGATACCCACCACTTTTCTGCCCTGAGTGAGTTCTGAGCTTGTCAAAAGAATAAGCATGTTGTGTCAGTTCTTCAGTAGCCAACAGACACTTTAGAGAAACACAATTCTTTGCAAATAAAGTCTGCTCTGCTCCTTCTGAAACCAGAAGCTGGGGTTCTTCACTGGGAATACAAGATGCTATCTTCAAGACCTCTGCTGAATCCATGGGTCAAGGGAAAGTAAAAATTCCCAAAGCTTTCCTGCCTTTTTTTTTGGGGGGGGGGCTGCACTGCGTGGATTTCGGGATCTTAGTTCCCTGACCAAGGACTGAACTTGGGCCCACGGCAGTGAGAGCACTTGAGTCCTAACCACTGGACCGCAAGGGAACTCCCCACTTTCCTGCCATTTTTAAGTTGCTTTTTTCTGACTTAGCGTTTGCTTGGTTGCTGCAAACCTTTCACTTTCTTTCCCAGAGTCCTGACAAAATTGGTTCTGATAGTTTCTGCTTGACTTCTTGATGTTTCTGTGGTGGCATGTGCCCTTGGAGCTGCCTTCTCCCCCATTTTTGCTAACATAAATCTGGATATTTTTGCATCCCTGTAAGTCTCCTTGAGTTTTGTTCTGAAATACAGTTATGTTCCTTG
This sequence comes from Delphinapterus leucas, assembly GCF_059928025.1. Classification (NCBI taxonomy): domain Eukaryota; kingdom Metazoa; phylum Chordata; class Mammalia; order Artiodactyla; family Monodontidae; genus Delphinapterus; species Delphinapterus leucas. The sequence goes on along the minus strand of NC_143130.1, from coordinate 13,708,376 downwards.
GAAACAGTTTGATCTTTTCAGGTCCTGCTCTTATGATTTATTCAGTGGGTCCAGAGCAGTGCTCAGTCTAGGGGTACTTATTCCCACTACTGAGGCAAGACCTTTATGAGTCTTTTACCCAGTGAAAGCCCTGTGAGTTGGGAGTTTTTCCAGTCTGGCTCAGGGAACAGGCACTGTTCCTAGACCTTTGTGCCAGCTGGCTACTGTTCGCTCTAATCTTTTTGGCTGGTTCTTTTTCCAGCCTCAGGTAATTTCTCTACTCACATGTTCTCTGTTTAATACTTATGTAGTGCTGTTTCTCTTTCTCTGTCTTTGAGTGTTCTCTCTCTGAAGGGCTTTCATTTCTGGTACTTGGCTTTGCCAATTTTAGCTTTCTTGGTCTCACCCATCTCCTATACTTTGAGAGTGTCCTGGGCTTGGCCTCAGTTTCTCTCCCTGAGTCTTGGCCTGGAAGAACTCTCAAGACATTAAGAGGGGGCAAACAGAGGGCTCACCTCATTTGTCTATTACCTCTTTGAGATTGTTGTCTTTCTGTAGCTGATACACAAGTATCTTGAGAACCACTGTCTAAATTATTTTGTCCTTTCTTTTTTTTTTTTGAGTGTGTGGGGTATGTATTGTTTTATGCAGGAGGATAAATTTGGTCCTTGTTATTCCATCTTGACCAATCTCCTACTATTTCTCCTTAGCCTTGATTTTTTTCTCTTATTTTATTATTCTTCTGTTCCCTCTTTTCTTCCTTATTTGTGATTATAATGAATATTTTTAACATTGCATTTTAATCAGTTTAATAATGCAGTTATTTAATATTGCATTTAAATTTAATTGTAAATTAAATTACCTTTTGGGCCATATCTCTTTCTGTGTATACAAGTATTAATATCTGTGTAGTGGTTGCTCCAGGGATTACAAATTTCATACAAATAAGTTCAGTCTACTATGTGTACCACTTCACACAAAATGTAGAAACCTTGAAACTGTATAGATCTCTTTTACCTGCTCCTTCCCCAATCTTTGTTATAGTTTTACACACATTGAAAACTTTACAAGACAGCGTTTTAACTTTTGATGTAAGCAGTCATATGTATTTTAAGTGAAAGGAGGTATTATGATTGTTATATCAGCCAATAATCTATCAAAAGTACCTGCATGTTTATCATGCTTCATTTTCCCCTTCATCTTGGAGCTTACTTCTTGGGTCATTGTTTTCTGCCCGAGGAAAATTGTTTGGTATTCCCTTTAATGGAAATTTGTTTAGAGATATTTTTTGGCTTTGTTATTTATCCAGTTCTTTTAGTGATAACTTCCCTTTGGGTTATATTAAGATTTTTATTTCTCTTTTTGGTTTTCTGTAGTTTTATTAATGTGCCTATGTGTGGATTTATATTTATTTACCCTGGGATTTATTGTGGTTCTTCAGTCTATGACTTGCCATCTTTCTTCTGTTTTAGAAAGTTTTTAGTTCTTACCATTTTTTAAAAGATTTATTATTTATTTATTTATCTATATCTATTTATGTGTTTATTTTTGGCTGCGTTGGGTCTTAGTTGCGGCATGCGGGATCTTCATTGAGGCATGCGGGATCTTTGTTGAAGCATGCGGGGTCTTTCGTGGCGTTGCTTGGACTCTTTGTTGTGGCGTGCGGGCTTCTCTCTAGTTGTGGCACACAGGCTCCAGGGCGTGTGAGCTCTGTAGTTGTGATGCACGGGCTCCAGGGCGTGTGTGCTCTGTAGTTGCGATGCACGGGCTCCAGAGCGTGTGGGCTCTGTAGTTTGCGGCACACGGGCTTTCTAGTTGAGGCGCATGAACTCAGTAGTTGTGGCGCGTTGGCTTAGTTGCCCCACGGCATGTGGGATCTTAGTTCCTTGACCAGGGATTGAACCCGCGTCCCCTGCACTGTAAGGTGGATTCTTTACCACTGGACCACCAGGGACGTCCCAGTTATTATCATTTTAAATATTGCTTTTGTACCATTTTTTTCCCTCTCATATTTCTCTGGGACTCTAATTACATGTGTGTTAGGCCTGCCCATCATGTTGTTTTCGTTTCCTGTCTTTTTGTATTTTTCATTTTTTTTTTTTTTTTTTTTTTGCGGTACGCGGGCCTCTCACTGTTGTGGCCTTTCCCGTTATGGAGCACAGGCTCCGGATGCGCAGGCTCAGCGGCCATGGCTCACGGTCCAGCCGCTCCGCGGCATATGGGATCTTCCCGGACCGGGGCATGAACCCGCGCCCCCTGCATCGGCAGGCGGACTCTCAACCACTGTGCCACCAGGGAAGCCCTATTTTTCATACTTCTGTGTTAATGTTCTGAATATTTTCTTCTGACCTATTTTGTTGTTCTAATTCTGTTTTCAGCTATGTCTAAGCCATTGTTAATCCCATTTATTGATTTTATAATTTTTGTTTTTACTTCTATAATTTTTGATTTAGAGTTTTCAGTTCTTTGAAGAAATTTTAAATTTTGTGTTGTGTGTATTTGAACATAATAAACATACTTTTTATAAATGTCTGTATCTGAAACTCCAAAATACAGATATGTTTTGATCTTCATGTTTCTGCTGGTTTTCATTCATGTTGTCTTGACTCTCATGTGTTTAGTATTTTTCATTGTGCCGAAAATGGTAATGAACTAGTATTAGAAATTATTTGTAGCCAAAATGACATTGTTTTCCTCTAAAGAGGATGTATATTAGCTTCTGTCTGGTGTCTGGCGGCACTTGTAATTTAGGGTTATGTGAGTCAAATTTCAGAGTTTGAGATGATCAAAGCCCAGCTGCAGTCTCTGGGTGGGCCTATGTACTTTTAGTTTATTGTCATTGCTGGCTTGCAGCCCCTCAGTGTTACAGCTGAAAGAGGGAAGGGATTTACTAGTGTTCTTCTTTTCCCTTAGTTGTCTATGGACGTAGATCCCTGTACTTTCAGCCTTCTGAGTTTGTCAGAAGTACCTTCTACTCTCTCAGCTGCTTTCTTTGAACTAGGCAAATGTCCCCTGGGTGACAGAATGGTCAAAAGTTGTACTTAACTCCCTTGACTTCCATCCTTTTCAAGTTTTGGCCCAGTAATTCCTTACTATGACATCAGCTCTTTGATACCTTTAGTCACATTTTGAAAATTAAAAGAAACAGCATTTAATATTAATATTTAAATTGATAAATTGTTAATATATTTTAAGTGAAATATTAAAATAGTAGAACAATGATTGTTAGTATTAGTGTTTAAAATGTCAACATTTGTATAACAGTTAAAAATTTAATACTGACATTTAAGATTTAAAGTATTAAAATTTTTATTATGGGTTTTCAGCTATAAAACTTCATACTTTTAAAATTAATTAATCAATTAATTAATTTTTGGATGAGTTGGATCTTTGTTGCTGTGCGCCGGCTTTCTCTAGTTGCAGCCAGCAGGGGCTACTCTTTGTTGCTGTGTGTGAGCTTCTGATTGCAGTGGCTTCTCTTGTTGCGGAGCAGGGCTTTACACACCGGGCTTCAGTAGTTGTGGCACGTGGGCTTCAGTAGTTGTGGCACACGGGCTCAGTAGTTGTGGCTTGTGGGCTCTAGAGCACAGGCTCAGTAGTTGTGGCACGTGGGCTTAGTTGCTCCGCAGCGTATGGGATCCTCCCGGACCAGGGCTCGAACCCATGTCCCCTGCATTGGCAGGTGTATTGTTAACCACTGCACCACCAGGGAAGTCCCAAAACTTCATACTTCTGTAGTGGTTCTCAGAGGAATTATTGATCTGAATTATTCAGTTTACTCTTATGAAAAGTGTCAGTGCCAGCATCTGAATTAAAAATTTCCCTTGGGGGGCTTCCCTGGTGGCGCAGTGATTGAGGTTCTGCCTGCCAATGCAGGGGACACGGGTTCGAGCCCTGATCTGGGAAGATCCCACATGCTGCGGAGCAGCTAGGCCCGTGAGCTACAACTACTGAGCCTGCGCATCTGGAGCTTGTGCTCCGCAACAAGAGAGGCCGCGACAGTGAGTGCCCGCTCACCGTGATGAAGAGTGGCCCCCCTCTCGCCGCAACAAGAGAAAGCCCTCACACAGAAACGATGGCCCAACACAGCCAAAAAAGAAAAGAAAAAAATTTCCCTTGGGGAGTTCCCTGGTGGTCCAGTGGTTAGGATTCTGGGCTTTCACTGCTGTGGCCCGGGTTCAGTCCCTGGTCGGGGAACTGAGATCCATCCAGCAAGCCTTGTGGCACAGCCAAAAAAAAAAAAAAAAAAGTTTCTGTTTATTTGTGTTACTGTGTGTATTAACTGGAGAAACGACTAAGAGTCTTATCAGTAGTGGTTTGATGATCAGTCAGTAATGATAATTTGTTAATGTTTTTGTTGTGCATTTCCTAAAATGGACATTTAAGGGACCTGTTCATAAAGTTAATAATTTAATTTATCTTTGAAAAAGCTTTATTGAAAAATGGAAAAATGACATTATTTTTGTTTATTTTTAGGTTGGGCTCATGTGGTTTGTGCCCTGTATATTCCAGAGGTACAGTTTGCCAATGTTTCAACAATGGAACCAATTGTTTTACAGTCTGTGCCACACGATCGTTATAATAAGGTATAGTAGATATTATTTTATTGATGTTTGAATATAATTTTTTTGTTTTAAAACTAGGAAGTATAAAGGAATTTTAAAATTTTGTTTTATTACAGCCCTTCATTAAAAAATTTAAATTAAATGCCTCCATTGATTTGGAAAAAGTGTAATTACTGTGGTAAACTACAAGTATTAAAATATGTTGTTAAGGTCACAGGAGTACAAAACAAACACACACAAACAAAACTATATTACCTTTTACATTAACCTAAGTATTTAAGCTTCTAACATTTTAATCTGTATAGATTTGTTCTTTTTTAAAAAAAAATATTTATTTATTATTTTGGCTGCACCAGGTCTTAGTTGTGGCACTTGGGACCTTTGTTGCAGTATGCAGGATCTTTAGTTACAGTATGTGGAATCTTATAGTTGCGGCATGTGGACTTCCTAGTTGCGGCATGCAGACTTCTTTGTTGTGGCATGTGAACTCTTAGTTGCAGCATGCATGTATGCCTGGTTCCCCGACCAGGGATCGAACCCGAGCCCCCTGCATTGGGAGCGTAGAGTCTTACCCATTGGACCACCAGGGAAGTCCTTAGATTTGTTCTTTAAGAATTACTAACTTTTGTGTTCTTTCAGACATTGAGGATCTGTTAAATTTGAATTAATCATTATTTGGTATAATATTCATTACGATGCTACACATCCTGTCTTAAAAATAATCCTATCACAGAATATTATTTGCTCATCTCTCCTCTCCACATTATTTTGTTCCCCTGAGATAGGATTTTTATTGTTGCCTTTTTTTTTTTTTTTTTTTTTTTTTTTTTTGGCGGTACGTGGGCCTCTCACTGCTGTGGCCTCTCCCGTTGCGGAGCACAGGCTCCGGACGCGCAGGCTCAGCGGCCATGGCTCACGGGCCCAGCCGCTCCGCGGCACGTGGGATCCTCCCGGACTGGGGCATGAACCCGCGTCCCCTGCATCGGCAGGCAGACTCTCAACCACTGCACCACCAGGGCAGCCCTATTGTTGCCTTTTTTAAAAACTTTAGTTAATGTTCACTTTTTTCCTGTATCTTTTTATTAATTTAGTACATTTATATTATTGTTTCATTCTCTTTTGCATATTATTGGATGATTTTTTTCTATTAACCACTGTGTCTTTAAATATAGTGTTACCATTTTTAACTAAAGGTACCTGTTGATTTATTCCATTGGTGAAGAAAGTGTCACTGCAGCCAGTTCTAAGGTTTCAAAATACTAAACATTTTGTAATGTAGGTCGTTAGTATTTATTAAAAAAAATGGAAAATATGGAGAAAAAATAGGAAAATGCGAGACAGAAATCATCTAAAATCTTTTTTGTGTGCATTTTAACATATACTATATAACTGTAAAAAGTTTGGATCATAGTGCTCATACTGTTCTGTTTTTGAAACTTAATAACCCTGAACATCATTTTGTGTTAATAAATTATATTTTGCCATTATTTCTAGCGGATATTTAGCATCTAATACAAAGTATTATTAGTTTTGATAAAATATAATTTATTAGGAACGCCTTAGGAACGCCTTCTTGTTGAAGAGCCTCACTTGGTGTTTGGCATGTACATACCAGCCAAATCTCTGTGTAAAAGAGTACGAACATTTTGGAGGCTTCAGTAAATATATTGTGTGAAGTTGTTCTAGAATGTAGTTTCTCATTTATTAATCACACTAGTTATATGTGAGATTGCACATAATCTTATATCCTGTTAAATGCACTGTATATTACCATTAAAACAGGCTTTGCTATTCTTTTTAGTGAAAAATATTAGTGTTTGAATGATTTTCTTTGAATATTGGTAAGGTTAGATATTTTACAGTTTTTAAAAAGGTTATTCATGTTTGTTAATTGATCTTGAATAGCTCTTCGTTCAGTTTAATATTGTAATGTTTTAATTTTTTCTTACAAAATGTTTTTTATATTGGAGATGTTATTCTTTATTCTTATATACTTGCTGTGAATGCTTTTGCCCATAACGTAACATTTTCTTTTTATTTTTCATTAAGTCTTGATGGTTTTTATTGTTGTCGGTATTCTAGCAGGTTAATTTCTTCTAGTTTGAAGTTTAAAATTTTTATGTAATTTACACAATTACTCTTTATTGTTTCTGCCTTTGTTGCCATGCAAAGGAAATCTTTCTCTACACTAATGTCTAACTATTTTTTTAGTACTTTCAAAATTCATTTCTAAAAATACTTGTTTTTTTCCTTTCAATTTTGAAATAATTTCAAACTTAAATTAAGGTTGCATTAATAGTACAAAGACTTCTTCCTCTCCTAAACCATCTGAGAGTAATTTATCATATAACACCGACACCTCTGAATGCTTTAGTTTGTATTTCCTATAAAGAAGGACTTTCTTCTGCATGACCAGAATACAGCCAAAATCAGGAAATTAACATTTATGCATTATTACTGTCTAATCCAGAGACCCCATCATTATTTGCCTAATTTTCATTCATGTTTTCTTTTTTCCCTTTCATAGCAAAACGATCACAGATTGCTTTTTGTCTCTTAGGTCTCCTGAATAGTAACTCAGTCTTTCTCTGATTCTCATAACTTTGATACTTCTGAATGGTATAGGCCAGTTATTTGTAGAATGGATTTTTATAATGTTTCCACATGATTAAATTCAGATTATGTGTTTTTGGCAGGAATATCACGGAAACGATGCTATGTTCTTCTCATTGCATCCTGTCAGGTGGTACATGATTTCAGCTTTTCCCATTACTGATGATTTTACCTTGATCACTTGGTTAAGGCAGTGTCTCCAAGATTTCTCCACTGGGAGGTTAATCTTTATTCCCTTTATAATCAGTAAGCATTTTGTGGGGAAGTACTTTCTTTTTTTTTGCGGTACGCAGGCCTCTCATGTTGCGGCCTCTCCCGTTGCGGAGCACAGGCTCCGGGCGTGCAGGCTCAGCGGCCATAGCACACGGGCCCAGCCCTCCGCGGCCTGTGGGATCTTCCTGGACTGGGGCACGAACCTGTGTCCCCTGCATCGGCAGGCGGACTCTCAACCACTGCGCCACCAGGGAAGCCCCGGGAAGTACTTTTTATGTAAATATCTTGTTCCTTGTGCCTTTTACTCACTAATTTTAGCATTCATTGTTGTTTCTTTGCTTAATTAGTCTATTAGATTGATGGCAAGTGGTGGTTTCCTAATTCCATCTTTTACATTCATCAGGTGGCATTCCATTTTAAGGAAAAGCTTTCTCCACTCCGCAATTATTTGTATTAGTATGGACTAATATTGACTTACACGTTAATATTTTATTTTAATGGGTCATTCCCCATTACTGTCACTTATTGTGATGTTCATATTGTCTCAGGTTTGGCCAGTGGGACCTCTTCATGTGGGTTCCTGTGTCTTTTGACATGGTTCTATCATTGTTTGAGCACTTCTTTACTTCTGACATGACAGTATGTTCTAGGCACATCTTGAACCATTCCTTGTCTTAGCCCTAGAATAACATTTCTCCAGGGAGCCTTGATTTGTTTTAGGTGAGAATGGTATTTAGAAACCAAAGTGGACACTAGGTGTGCTCATTGTTATTAGGATGTTGCTACTTCCAGGCCCTCTCAGTGTGTATAGATGCAGAGATAAACGCACATTCACATCTATATCTTATTTATATTTTGAAGTTGGTGAGGTCACATAGATACTTCTGATTTAGTATATGGATTTATGTATTAAATACAAACATAATCTGTATGTATTTCTGTATCTGTCTGTCTTTGTTTCTATTTATTTATTGAACCATAAACTCCTAGGAATTTCCTAGTAATTTCCCTAAACCTAATCCAACAGCACAGGGTTCATTCTAATGTTTTTTTGTTTTTGTGTTATGACTCTCATGCCAGACAATGAGAGACCTGACTCCCATTATCCTCAATATATTTATTTGATCATTCTCTCTTATATTGACAAATCTTCTGTTGCTGCCATCCCATAATACAGAGGCCAGCCTAACCATGTTCAGGCTCAGACCTCACTCTGGGTTGCTGCTGCTTCCCTGCATGTCTGCCTTTATTTTTTTAAACCATTTTGGGGGTTTGACACCCAGCTTCAGTCCAGAACTACCCCTTCTCCCCTCATTTTGCTAACTTTGCTCAGGTTCTTACAACTCACTTGGACACTACCTCCACCCCAACCCCCAACACTCTCATGAGCGCCAACACTACTGGGGCTCTGATAGTTGAGTTGGCCTGCCCCTTCCTTCCCAGGATAGATGCTAGCATGCTTGGCCCCAGCTCACGGCTTTAAGACTAAAGTACTCAAGAAGTAAGGGAGGGAGTATAGAGGCAGAATGAATTAATTTAGGTATAAATCTTCTATTCAGTTAGAGTTAATTTTAGAATATGGTGAGATGTGTGTGTAATTTTTCCCCTCCCATGTGGTTTAGTCAACCTTTTCAGCACTATTATTGAATAATCTATGTTTTGCACAGTGATTTGAAATACTGTTTGAATCATTATTAAATTCTTGGCTATTCTTGACATTTTTTCTGTTCCATTGATGTGTCTTTCTATTCTTATTCTAGTACCACACTGTTTTAAATTATTATGGCTTTAAATACATCTTGGTACATGGTAGAACAAATATTGCCATGTATTTCTTTTTTTAGATGAACATTTAGGAGTAACAATACAATTTTAATTTTACTGGTGCTGCAGTGAAATACTATTTTGGGGAAAAATTGATCTTTTTGGAATATTGAATCTCCCCTTCCAGAAGCATGGTGTATCTCTCTGTCAAATTTTTTCCTTATATGTTTCTTGGATTCTTATGGTTGTTGGTCTGTATAGTTAACCTTAAAAAGAATAATATTCTGTTCGTGAATATTCAGCATGGCTAATAGGGGACATGGAATTCTGAAATGATAGGAACAATGGGAAAATGGATTGTTGCATTTTGGAAGACATCAATCTTTTTTTTCTCTTTGGGGGGTGTGTGGGGGCGTTCCCTGACCAGGGATTGAACCTGGACCATGGCAGTGAAAGTGTCAAGTCCTAACCACTGGACTGCCAGGGAGCTCCCCTGGAATACATCAGTCCTTAATGAGTGGTAGTAAAGGATAATGTGGAGATTATTAATAAATGTATTAATAAATGTATTGGGCACTTAAAATGGACCTGCTTTGCATTGTGCTAGACGCTAAGAGTTCAGAGTTTCATAAAATACAGGGTTTATCTCCATGTGACACTTAGACAGTCAAGTAAATATATAACTACAATGTATGAAAATAATAAGAGATTATAAATAATAAATCTGAATAGAGTATTATGGAACATACTGAAAGGAGGGATTATTTTTGTCTAAGGAATTGAATAAGGCACACAAAGATATTATATAAGGGCTGTGCATGATAATAAGAAATTTGACCTGTGGAAGAAAGAATCAAATAATAATTCTAGACAGAGAAAGTAGCATAAATTAGGGTAATAGGTACAAAGGGGAGGTGCTAGGCAGTTCAGAGAATAATAAACCCTGTGTGGCTGGAACACTGTAGGATTTAGAAGAAGAAAAGGAAAATTTCTAGACTATTTGTATAGTATATCCAGTTGCAGAGAACTCACTGTGTTGACTTATTTTGTTAAAATTTCCACGTCATTATATATATAGTGGCCAGTTTCTGTACCATTTGGCATCAGATTCTTGTTTTTATTTTTTGACCTCTCATATTTTCTTGTATCAATTCCTTATTTCACTAACATATACATTTTGTTAATAAATGTGAGTGGCATATGTTACCTTTAATTACATTTCAATAATTTTTAAGAAATGGGAAGATTGGGGCAACATAGACATTTGGGAACTTTTTTGGGTGGTCTTGTGTTCTTTAGAGTCAAGGAAGCATTTAGTTTAGAAAGCTGCAATTTCCATAGAGAGGAGTTGGCAGATGATGGGTATATCCTGGATTTATCCTTTTGAATAGCTTTTATTTACTGAATGGCCACGAAGGAATGAGTGTTTATAAGTATAGGAAGGATCATAACAGACCAACCAAACAAACCAAAAATACTATAAAACATGGTGTCATTGAACTATAAGAGGATAACGGTAGAGGAAAACTTAGAAATTGCTAGCCCAACTTCCCTTTATCTTTTTTCCAGAGGAATAGATGTGGAAAGCTATTAAGAATATTTTTTTTCTTGAAGTATAGTTGATTTACAAAGTTGTGTTGGTTTCAGGTGTATAGTAAAGTGATTCAGTTATATCTATGTCTGTATACACATACATACATATATATGCTTTTTCAGATTCTTCTGTTATAGGTTATTACAAGATATTGAATATAGTTCCCTGTGCTATACAGTAGGTCCTTGTTGTTTACCTATTTTATATATAGTAGTGTGTATATGTTAATCCCCAATTCCAAATTTATCCCCCATGTGAGGTGTGTGTGTGTACACACACACACACACACCCCACATGTTTTTTATCCATTTATATGTCAATGGTGGACATTTATGTTGCTTCCATGTCTTGGCTATTGTAAATAGTGCTGCTTGGCTATTGTAAATATGAACAGTGGGGTGCATGTGTCTTTTTGAGTTATAGTTTTCTCTGGATATATGCCCAGGAGTGGGATTGCTGGATCATAGGTTAACTCTATTTTTAGTTTTTTAAGGAACCTCCATACTGTCTTCCATAGTGGCTGCACCAGTTTACATTCGTACCAAAAGTAAATACCTCATCTCTTGTATGTAGGCTGCTCTGTAACTTGTTTTGGCTAATAAAGTGTGGTGGAAGTAACATTGTGTGACCTCTCTCTGTGGCTTGATGATCTGTTTTCTGAGTCCATTGGGGTGGCCCTGCCCCTTCATCCTCCTCTAATGATACCTTATGTTTAGGTTGAGGGCTGGAATATTGGGTGATTTGGTGCCACAGAGGTTGGTTTCTTTCTGTGCTCTTCCTTTTACCACACTTTTGTCCCACCTGTTAGTGCTAGACTACTTTCGTTTATTATTTGATGTTTTGGGCTTTTGATTTCTTGGTTGTTTTGGTCCAGCCTCAGTCCTTGGTGGGCTCTGTATATCTGGGCCTCAGGGTTTCACCAATTCATTGCCTCCTGCCTTTGGCAGACTTTACATCTGTGGAAGGACTTGGGAGGGAGACAGCTTCCTGTCTCTCCCCAAGTGCTAGAAGATCTCTGATAACAGATCCTGGGGTCAGGAATTTTTCCTGCCCCTTGTTTAGGGGTAAAAGATTTTCTCCTTTGTCCTCCTAGCCATCATGGGTCTTTACTTATGCCCTGGGTGTGACAGGATTTGCTGCCAATCCCCCAGACGCTCAGGGCTTTTGAGAGTAGTGTCTGGGCACGAGGTGGGATTTCATATCTTTGCCTCAGTGGCACCTGATCCTCTCCTTCATGCCTGCGCCACCAAGAGAGATTCTTTCTGGTTGTTTTGTCTCCTTGCTTCCAGTCTTCCCCAAGAGCTCCTTGTAAATCTTCATGGAGTAGAGCCTGTGAGTGAGTGTGAACTCCTGTCTGTGGTTCCAGTGGTTCTGTATTACTGCAGTAGCCCACAATCAGCCTTGAGCAATTTGTTAAAATTTTAGCTGGTTTCTTATCTGCATGTCTTCCTCCACATTTTCTTCCCTTGCTCTGTCGTTAGTGGATAGTCTGAGTGTCTTGTGGTTTTTAGGCAGCTGAAGGAGAGAGTGTGTCTGCCCTTGGATTTCAAACTATTTGGTTGCCTTTGCAGGTGCAAATCTTTCATAGTTTCAAGAAAAGTTGTGGGTTTTATAGTTTAAATGGCTTTTTCTTGATAGGTTTAGAGTGATGTTCTTTCAGCTCTCTACTTTTTAGGTAGAGTTGGAATTTGGCCCCTGAATCCTTTTGATATGAACACTGTTTCTTTTATTCAAAATATTAGGTCAAACTATGACTTTTTCCCCCCTTAAAATGAAAGTTTTCAAGCTATAAGTTTGCCTCTGAGTATAGCTTTATTCACATACTTGACATTTTATTTAGATGCGATTTTGTTGTTTGGGATCATTTTCTAAATAATCCTCAAGTTAGTTTATAATTTTTCTTCTCGATCCAATAGCTATTTAATTGCGAAATTTAAAATTTGCAAATCACTTTTTTCCTCCTTTGATTCATGTGTCTTGGAAGCTCTTGTTGGTTGCATGTATATATGCTTATAATTGTTATATCTGTTTTATTATTATAAAATCTCTCTCAATAGTCTATTTTTCTTTTTTTAAAAATAAATTTATTTATTTATAGTAGTGGCACATGGGCTTAGTTGCACCATAGCATGTGGGATCTTCCTGGACCATAGATCGAACCTGTGTCCCCTGCATTGACAGGCAGATTCTTAACCCCTGTGCCACCAGGGGAGTCCCTCAACAGTCTATTTTTTTGTCTGATAATAAACCACTTGTATTTGCTTGCCTTTTGCATGGTATATCTTTTTTCATCCTTTTACTTTGAACTTACTTGTGTCTTCAAATCTAAAGTATGCATTGCCTTGTGTTTGCTTGCCTTTTGCATGGTATATCTTTTTTCATCGTTTTACTTTTAACTTACTTGTGTCTTCAGATCTAAAGTATGCATCCTATAGATGGCATATGGAACTTTTTTTTTTTTTGCGGTATGCGGGCCTCTCACTGTTGTGGGCTCTCCCGTTGCGGAGCACAGGCTCCGGACGCGCAGGCTCAGCAGCCATGGCTCACGGGCCCAGCCACTCCACGGCATGTGGGATCATCCCGGACCGGGGCACGAATCCGTGTCCCCTGCATCGGCAGGCGGACTCTCAACCACTGCGCCACCAGGGAAGCCTGGAACTTTTTTTTTTTAATTCAGTTAAGCAGTCTCTGCCTTTTGATTGGATTATTTTCATGTTCAGTGCTATTAATGTGGTTGGGTTTACATCTGCCGTTTTACTTTGTTTTCTTTTTTACTTTTTTTTATTAACAGCAATTTTTTGTTTTTTTGGCTGTGCTGGGTCTTCGTTGTTGTCCGTGGGCTTTCTATAGTTGAGGCCAATAGGAGCTACTGTTTGTTGTGGTGCGTGAGTTTCTCATTGCAGTGGCTTCTCTTGTTGCAGAGCGCAGGCTACAGGTGCATGAGCTTCAGTAGTTGTGGCTCGCGGGCTTTAGAGTGCAGGCTCAGTAGTTGTGGCGCACAGGCTTAGTTGCTCTGCGGCATGTGGGATCTTCCCAGACCAGGGATTGAACCTGTGTCCTCTGCATTGGCAGTCAGATTCTCAACCACTGCGCCACCAGGGAAGTCCCTTAATTTGTTTTCTTTGTCTTGTGACTACTTTGTTTTTTGTCTTTGTACACTACCTTCTTTAATGTTTATAAGTGGATGTTTTCTGGTGTACCGTTTTCATTCCTTTCATGATTGTTAAATTATATTTTCCTGGGTTATATTCTTAGTGGTTGCTCTAGGGCTTACAATATTCATCTTAACTTACCAGAATCTACTTAACTCCAGTAAGATATAGAAAATTTATAGCATTCATTTTATTTCTTTCCTCTCCACCTTTGTGCTATTATTATTATAGATATCATGTCTCTATATATACTACAAGCCCCAAAGTAGTTAAAATTATTGCTTTATATAATCTTATATTTTTTAAAGAAGCTAAGAGATGAAGACCACAGATATATTTATAGAGTGTTTTCCTGTTTACCATTTTTATTTCTCTTCATTTCTTCCTGTGGGTTCCAGTTACCATCTCGTGTTATTTCCTTACTCCAAAATAACTTATTCCCACTCTCTTTCATTGTGTCGTCATTGTCACATATATTACATTTCTATATGTTATAGTCCCAACAATACAATTTATGGACATTGTTTTATGTGATTGCTTTTTAAATTAAGAGAATGAGAAAGAAATATCTCATCATACTATCTTTTATCATTTTGTATATAATTACCTTTGTCAGAACTCTTTCTTTGTTTTTTAATTGGTCTATATATTTATTTATTTATTTATTTTTGCGGTACGCGGGCCTCTTACTGTTGTGGCCTCTCCCGTTGCGGAGCACAGGCTCTGGATGCGCAGGCTCAGTGGCCATGGCTCACGGGCCCAGCCGCTCCCCGGCACGTGGGATCTTCCTGGACTGGGGCATGAACTCGTGTCCCCTGCATCGGCAGGCGGACTCTCAACCACTGAGCCACCAGGGAAGCCCTATATATTTATTTTTTAAAATTTCAGCTTTATTGAGGAACTCTTTGTTTTTTTGTGTGGATTGCAGTTACTGTCTAGTGTCACTTAATTTTAGCCTAAGGAATTTCTTTTTGTAGTTCTTGTTAGTGAGGTTTGGAGCAACAAAGTATCTCAGTTTTTTTGGGTCTGAGAATGTTATTTTGCCATTATTTCTGCAATATAGCTCTTCTGGATATAGGATTCTTGGCTGATAGTTTTGTTCTTTCAGCATTTTGAATGTTATTCCACTGCTTTCTGTCCCCTATTTTATTCCTAATGAAACCTCAGGTTTACTTGTATTTGATGATATATTTCCCTCATTTCGCTTTCGAGATTTTCTCTTTATTTTGCCTTTTAGCATTTTGAGTGTCCATCTGTTTTGTGTTTATCCTGTATGGAGTTTGGTGAGCTTTTTGGATGTGTAGGTTATTGTTTTTCATCACATTTGGGAAGTTTTCAGCCATTATTTCTTCAGGTACAGTTTCTATCCTTTTCTTTCCTCTCCCGATTTTCTCATTACACAACTATTAATGCAGTTAATGGCATACCACGTTTCTCTGAAACTGTTCTTTAGGTAGTATGATCTAAAAAATCTGTTCCTTAGATTGTAAAATCTCTATTGATCTATTTTTAAAGTTGATTCTTTCCCTACTGCCAACTCAACTCTACTATTGAGCCCTTTTAGTGAGGTTTTTTTTTTTTTTTGCTGTACGTGGGCCTCTCACTGTTGTGGCCTCTCCCGTTGCAGAGCACAGGCTCCAGACGCGCAGGCTCAGCGGCCATGGCTCACGGGCCTAGCTGCTGTGCGGCATGTGGGATCTTCCCGGACCAGGGCACAAACCCGTGTCCCCTGCATCGGCAGGCGGACTCTCAACCACTGCGCCACCAGGGAAGCCCCCCTTTTAGTGAATTTTAAAATTTGGTTGGTTTTGGTCTCCTAAGTCCAACATCTTGGTTCCCCGCAAAGACAGTTATTGATGCCTGCTTTTTTTTTTCTTACAAATGGGTCATACTTTTCTCTTTCTTTGCATGTCTTATAATTTTTTGTTGAAAATTAGACATTTTATTTTATTTATTTTTTTGGCTGCGTCAGGTCTTAGTTGTGGCACACGGGATCTTTGTGGAGGCACGTGGGATCTTTTTCATTAAGGCACGTGGTCTGCTCAGGTTTCTCACTAGTTGTGGCGCGCAACTAGTCTTTAATTGTGGTGTGCCGGTTTTATTTATTTTTCCTTTCTCTCTATCTAGTTGTGATGTGTGTGCTCTGTAGTTTGCGGCACGTGGGCTCTCTCGTTGAGGCACGTGAGCTCAATAGCTGTGGCATGTGGGCTTAATTGCCCTGCGACATGTGGGGTCTTAGTTCTTCTACCAGGGATCGAACCCACGTCCCCTGCATTGGAAGGCGGTTTCTTTACCACTGGACCACCAGGGAACTCCCCCAAAATTAGACATTTTAGATAGTAGCCCCTCTAGAGAATGAGTCTTCCTTCTCCTTGTAGAGACAGAACCTCTGCACTAGTGCTCTGGAGCTGGGGATGGTGACAGCACTTTGCTTCTCCTGAAGAGGCACGTGTACTCTGACAGGGTGCTGGAAGGAGGGAAGGGTATAGTAGCCCAGCTTATCCCTCCTAGCATGGAACTTCCATTCTGCTAGCAAGCTGGGGAAGGAATGATAGGGCCCCAGGAATCTTGGCCTGTTTTTAGGGTGGGAGGCTATGAGTGGGAGCTACCAGGATGAGTAGTAGTATGAGAGTCACTGGAGACCTGGCCCTCCTCGGGTAAAATTGTAGCCTTAGACTAGGATCTGTGGAGAGAGGGAGCCCTCATCTTCTTGACAGCGCCACCCAGAAAGGAACTTCCTTC
Organism: Delphinapterus leucas; assembly: GCF_059928025.1. Taxonomy (NCBI): domain Eukaryota; kingdom Metazoa; phylum Chordata; class Mammalia; order Artiodactyla; family Monodontidae; genus Delphinapterus; species Delphinapterus leucas. The sequence goes on along the minus strand of NC_143130.1, from coordinate 13,691,754 downwards.
ACAAGAAGCAGTATGTGGGGGTGGTGGCGGTGATGGGGGCAGATCATGGCTCAAATGCCACCGGCTCTCACTGTTCTTATTGAGATTTAGTAGATTGTCTTGGGTAAAATATTCTGCTTTCTGCATGTCTTCAGGACAATTTTCAGAGACTTTATTATTTTTCTTTATTGAAGTGTAATTGATATACAGTACCATGTAAGTTACAGATTTTCAATATAGTAACTCATAATTCTTTTTTTTTGTAACTCATAATTCTTAAAGGTTATATTCCATTTATAGTTATTATAAAATATTGGCTATATTCCCTGTGTTGTACCGTATATCCTTGTAGCTTATTCTATACAGAGACTTTAAATGGTTCTTTTTCACCTATGAAATGGTTAATTTACTGAGGAGAGGATCCGTGGACCTCTTCACTCTGGTATTTCAGAAGTCTGGAAGGCCTAACTTCTTTAAAAAAAAAAATCTGTCATAATTTTAGTTTTATTGAGTGGTCAAATGATGGTGTCTTTTCACTGTCAGCTCTGTTGGAAGTTACTGAGATATTCTTTGAGGCCTATTTGCATATTTTCCCTGAATTTTGCCATTTAAAATGTTACTGTTTCGGGACTTCTGTGGGGGTGCAGTGGTTGGGGGTCTGCCTGCCAACGCAGGGGACACGGGTTCGAGCCCTGGTCCGGGAAGATCCCACATGCCGTGGAGCAGCTAAGCCCACGTGCCACAAGTGCTGAGCCTGCGCTCTAGAGCCCATGAGCTGCAACTGCTGAGCCTGCGTGCCACAACTGCTGAAGCCCATGTGCCTAGAGCCTGTGCTCCTCAACAAGAGAAGCCATTGCAATGAGAAGCCTGTGCACCACAATGAAGGGTAACCCCCGCTCACTGCAACTAGAGAAAATCTGCACACAGCCCCGAAGACCCAATGCAGCTAAAAATAAATAAATTAATTTAAAAAAAGTTACTGTTTCAATCTGCTCTGTACTTTTCTTTTTAAAATTTTATTGATCATTTATAGGCTGAAAGATGTATGTTAAATGCTTCCATTGTAATTGTTTGATATTGCCTTCTGGTAATTTGAACAGTTAGAGATGCTCTTTTTAAAAATTAATTAATTAATGAATTAATTTGGCTGCATCAGGTCTAAGTTGCGGCATGTGGGATCTTTTGTTGCGGCTAGTGGGCTTCTCTCTAGTGTGGCACGTGGACTCTAGAGTGCATGGGCTCAGTAGTTGCAGCATGTGGGCTTAGTTTTGTTGCAGCGAGCAGGCTCTTCGTTGCGGTGTTTGGGCTTCTCTCTAGTTGTGGCGCGCAGGCTTCTCTCTAGTTATGGCGCAGGCTGTAGAGCGTGCAGGCTCAGTAGCTGTGGCACGTGTGCTTCGTTGCCCTGTGGCACATGGGATCTTAGTTCCCCAAGCAGGGATCGAACTCACGTCGCCTGCATTGGAAGGTAGATTCTCAGCCACTGGACCACCAGGGAGGTCTCTAGAGATGCTCTTATTCAGTGTGTCTAGGTTAGTTTTGTTGTAACTAAGGATTTTACTTTTTAGAGATATAAAATAATTTTTGTAATTCAGTTCAGTCTGAATCCATGTCTTTCAGCAGAGGAGTTGAAATTCATTTACCTGACTTTACTATATATTACTCTTTTTTTGAAACTGTGTTCTTATCAATATTGTTGAACGGTGTTATTTGGCACCACAGTGCATAGTGGGGGAAACTTCTCCAAATTTAAAAATGCATGTGGTCCTATTGAAGTTTGCTAGGTTATACCTTGTTACTGTTGAGAAATTGGTTTCTTTTTAGAATTGTATCATCTGAGTATATGTAGTTAGGCATTAATTTTTGTATACTCAACTTACAGTCAGTTGATAATTTTATTAATTATACACTTGTAGATTGCCATTTCTATAATTTAGTCTTTCATGAAAATGTGGTACTGTCTATCAGCTATTTTCAACTGGGTGAAGGACCAGATAGATGTCAAAGTTGCTGGGAGTGTTCATTGGCCAATACCTCTTGGGGACATCTCTGATCTCCTAAAGTGTCTTCCTCCCAGGCCTATTTTGTCACGTTGGCAGGGCTGAATGATAGGTCATGTGGGATTCTTGTGGACAGTTGGAATGACCTAAACCTTGCTCACTCATTTAGGACTGTCCTTCACCTCTAAGTCCCAACTTCCTGTATCAACCTCCTTTATTTATGCTTACTTCCAGCAGAAAAGAAAGCAAACCTCTTTTTACACCTTTGTTACAGGAATCAGTTAAATATTGGTGAGGAGGAGTATATTAATACTGAGGTGGGGTAGGCTGTGTCCTGCCCCCTGGCCTCAGTTCCTGTGAAGATTCTTCTTATCTTGTGGGGTTTTTGAGTCTAAGGAAACACTGCCCTGTGAAATCGTACTAGGACCGTTTATGTCTGTATTGATGTTTTCATGTTTGGAAAAATTAGATTACAGTCAGAAAAAAAATGAATTCATGATTTGGAGTAGGTTAGATAGTAAACCTGATCTTGACTTCTGAAGATAACTATAAAATCCTTATTTGTGTGAAGCACTCGTAAAGTTTTTGTTTTCTTTTCAATTTGTTTTGTTTCTTTACCCTAAGACTTGCTACATTTGTGATGAACAAGGAAGAGAAAGCAAAGCAGCCACTGGTGCTTGCATGACATGTAATAAACATGGATGTCGACAGGCTTTCCATGTGACATGGTAAGTATGTTTCTGTCATTGTACAGAAGTGAAATTGGGAATACCTTGTAAGTTAAAAACTTAGGTACCCAAATATTATTAAAGTAAATTTTGTTGGGATAGTGTCTATGTTTATATTTACTGTAATAAAGATAATTCTAATAATTGAGTGTATTTACCAGAGTCCAGTAGGTGGACCCTGGTTCTAGTGACTTATTCAGTTACATTTTGTTTAAAATACTTCTGTTGGTTACCTACCCTTGGATTTGTCATTAGGATTAAAAGAGCTGATGTAGATAAATTTAGTGCAATACCTGAAATACTAGTAAGGATTTAATGAATGATAGCATTTTTTCACTGTCTGTGTTTCAAGAGGGGAAAAAAAAGCGATCGCCATCATTCTCAGTATTATAGTGGCTGTTCCTTAAAAAGTTAAACGTTTTTTTAAATAACATTCTAGTTTTATTTTGTTCATGTTTCTTTTCAGTTTTTATCCATGTACCTGTTTGTTGCATACTTTTTTAAAATCACAGTTTAAATGTAACATTGTTTTTTGATAATTTTTTCACCAAAAATTTTGGTAAGATGATATAGTCCACTAGCAACATGGAAATGGCTGCATTATATCCTATCAAATGTTAGTATTTTATTTAATGTTTCACTAATTTGAGACACATTGTTTCCAAATTGTTTTATAATATGTGGTGCTGTAAAGAACATTTTGTGCATTCAACAAACATAAATGTAATTTCCTTAGAATAGTAACTAATGATAATTAATAGCTATTATGTATTGAGTATTTACTATGAAGTGGGCACAGTTCCATGGAGTCGGACTTCAGGGCAAAAATTGTGAACATTATTATTGTTCTTAACACGTGTTACTAAATTTTTGGACGCAGTGTAAATTGATACTAAAACTTGTACTTATATGTTTTTTTGAGCATAAAATTTCAAAAGCACAAATTATCCTAAAACAAAACATTCAACATAATAGACAACAATTAAAACTAAAAGTTTGGCAAGACTTCCCTGGTAGTCCAGTGGTTAGGACTCCACGCTTCCACTGCAAGGGGCACGGATTCGATCCCTGGTTGGGGAATTAAGATCCCACATGCTGTACGGCCAAAAAAGTATAAATAAAATAAAAAATAAAAGTTTGGGAATAACTCATATAGTTATTAATTTTAAAAACCAGTCTATATTTATCAGCCAGTATAGGAACAGGCTTTATTTCCTGAGCTTTTAGTATGTGGATTTATGAAGTCCATTTTAGATTACTTTTTGGGAATGGAAAAAATATATATTTTAGTATTTATTTATTCTTGTGGCTGCGCTGTGTCTTAGTTGCGGTATGCAGGATCTTCATTGCAGCCTGCTGGATCTTTAGTTGTGGCATGCGGGATCTTTTAGTTGTGGTATGTGGGATGTAAATCCCTGACCAGGGATTGAACCTGGGCCCCCTGCGGCATGGGCCCCCTGTGGCATGGAGTCTTACCCACTGGACCACCAGAGAAGTCCCATGGAAAAGATTTTTGTTTCTTTTAAATTCTCTTAATTGAAAAATGGACAGAAGACCTAAAGAGACATTTCTTTAAAGAAGAAATACAGGTGGCCACTAAGTACGTGAAAGGATGCTCAAATCACTAATTATTAGAGAAATGCAAATCAAAACTACAATGAGGTACCACCTCACACCAGTCAGAATGGCCATCATTAAAAAGTCTACAAATAACAAATGCCGGAGGGGGTGTAGAGAAAAGGGAACCCTCCTACACTGTTGGTGGGAATGTAAGTTGGTACAGCCACTGTGGAAAACAGTATGGAGGTTCCTCAGAAAACTAAAACTAGAATTACCATATGATCCAGCATTCCCACTCCTGAGAATATATCCAGACAAAACTGTATAATTCAAAAATATACATGCACCCCTACGTTCATAGCAGCACTAGTCACAATAGCCAAGACATGGAAACACCCTAAATGTCCATCGACAGATGAATGGATAAAGAAGATGTGGTGTATACACACACACACACACACACACACACACACACACACAGTGGAATACTACTCAGCCATAAAAAGGAATGAAAGAATGCCATTTGTAGCAACATGGATGCAACTAGAGACTATCATACTAAGCAAAGTAATTCAGAAAGAAAAAGACAAATACCATATGATATCACTTATATGTAGAATCTAAAACATGACACAAATGAACCTATCAATGAAACAGAAACAGAATCAGGGACGTAGATAATAGACTGGTGGTTTCCAAGGGGGAGGGGGATGGATTGGGAGTTTGGGATTAGCAGATGCAAGCTGGTATATATGGAATGGATAAACAACAAGGTCTTACTGTATAGCACAGGGAACTATATTCAGTATCCTGTGATAAACCATAGTGGAAAAGAATGTACATATGTGTATAACTGAGTCACTTTGCTGTAGTACCTCAGTAATTAACACAACATTGTAATTCAGCTATACCTCAATAAAAAATAAAAAGAATTCTCTTAATATTGTATTTAAATTTCCAAAGATGAAAGACCTTTTTTGGGTATGAGATACATACTAGTACTTTAATTTTGGAATGTTAAAAGTGGAAGGTCAAATTGACAAGATAATGATTCTAAACTTTAGCACTTCGTGTTTTTTAAAAATATGAATATCATAGCTTTAGGTTTCAGTTCCATTTCTTCCATTGTTTTTAACTAGAAAAACACAGTTTACATTTCTCTTACCTACTGTACTATGGTATGACTTGAAGCATTTTCCTTCTAACAGTATGTCATCTGCATCATATGTCATGTCAGCCCTTTAGACGCCTGGCCTTTCCAGTTGTACCTGTGATAGAGATTGAAAAAGTAAAATGAAGTGTTAAGTTTGGGGTGTGGAGATATCTTAAAAGAAATTTGATGTCTACTTGGTGACATAAAACGTGAATAAATCTTCATCCTTGTTAGAGATGGATAAAAAGTTTATTTTAAACCATGTATATAACTTTAAAAATATATCAGTCATAGGATGGGATGAAATGTTCTTGGTCTCAGCTAGAATAAAGCCTTTTATTTTCCCTTTTTCTCTTAGGAGATGTAAGGTTTTCTTATAAACCCTACATGCTTGGAAGTGAATTTTAAGTTTTATATATATCTATATATATAATATATATAGATATATATACGCACACCATGGTTTGAAATTTTGTTGATATACTTGGCTTTCTTTTTCAGTGCTCAGTTTGCAGGACTACTTTGTGAAGAAGAAGGTAATGGTGCAGATAACGTCCAATACTGTGGCTACTGTAAATACCATTTCAGTAAGCTGGTAAGAATTTGTCTTGAATTTAATTTTAAAATGATAATAATTAGTTTTGACAATAGAGTTGAGTCTTTTATAGAAAAGGCATAATAGCCATTACTTTTTTTGGTTGTTTGTGCTTCAGATTAAGTTTGCTTAGCGTGTTCTTTGTTGGGAATTAAAAGCTCTAGTAATTTTAAAAGATTTTGTTTTGCTTGGGTTCATTTATAAAGGTGAATATTCTACTTTAGAATATATATTAATAGTTAATAGTAAATGTTGGTATACATTTAGTAGAAAATACAAATGTGTAAAGAACTCTGTAATTTACCACCGTTTTCAGTTAATTTAATTTTTGATGTTTGATTATGTATTTTGTGATTATCACTTGTTTCTCATCTTTTTGCTTTATTACTATTACCGATTTTATTATTTATTTTCATTTTTATTTACTTGGAGATAGTAAACCTGAAACAAGGCTCTTTTATAACTCCTTGGTTAAAGATCTTGAGAAAAATATATTTAAATACAACTTTGGAAATATTTTAGATTTGATCACTCTTTACTGTCACATAGTAGCATGGATGAGTTAGTATTATTTGATTAACCATTATGTATTTTGTGTCCATGTTCCTTTGACAGATCAATATTTCCTTAATGCCCCATTGTCTATTTCTCAGTCTTTAGAGGTATCAGATTTGTATACTGAAAATATAAGGCTTCTTTGTTTTTCTTTAGTGTCTCATTGTTATTTTTTATTGTTACCTCTCCCCTGGGAATAGGGCTATTTCTTTCTTTTTTAAAAATAAATAATATCATTAGGGGCCCCTTTCTTAAGAAATGAGCAATTCATGACTCCGGTATTCTGGTTCATGCATATAAAATATTTAAGATTGTACATATATATTGTTTAATATTGAAGACTTTGATTTATTTTAATGACTGTCAAAGAACATTGAAGTGTTCTAAGAGAAATCTTGAGATAGTAAAATTGAAAATTTGCTTTAAAACCACATTGGAATGTTCATTTTCTAAATCAGAGATGATATAGATAAAATATAGAAATAATGAAAGTGGATTTTGACCTTTGTGTAAATAGAATTTTTTCATTGTTACTTATTAATATGCTGTTATTCCATTTGGTGGTTGGGGGAAACATCTGTTTAATAATTTAATAAGATTGTATAAGATCTACGTTTGCATGGAATTTGATCATCTTTTATAGTCACTTTAGTTTAAACTAGTTATGGTACCACCAAATTTTAACACCTCCAGTAACTCTGTCATACTTTATTATGAATCTGTGTAAGTATTTTAAATAGAAATGTGTAATAGTTTTAGTAATGTTTTGAAAAATGCATGGATCTAATGCTGACATTTCCTTTCATTTTTTTTTTTTTCTATATGAACTGCAGAGACAAATTTTTAGAAAATCGTATGCCTTAATACTGAACGTATGAGATTAAAAGGCTTCTTGCTTTTCCTAGTGGCATAAAGTAACTCTTCAGATATTTTCTTTTCTTTTCTTCTAGTCTTGGCATCCTTTTTCAATATGGCATTCTCTATTTTTGGTTGAAACATCTTTAGTTTTTTAAACCAGACGTTGAAAACTATAGTTGATCTCTTTAATGAGGTGGTTTTGTAATAAAATGACAAATAAGCTACTGCTTGTTTGAAAGTATAGTCTGTTTTCACACTTTTTAATAAACGTACAAAAACATGGCATTAATCTTAGATTTAGGGTTATATTTTCCTTTATAATGCAATATATAATATATGGATGGTGTCTGGAGTATATAGTTTGAAATAGACTTTCTTTTTCCTTCAGTAGACATTTTATAGTACTTCACACTTGAATTGGTTTAAACCTAACAAAAGATTTCAAATTTTATATACATATACCTATATGTATACATATTTTCTTTTTTAGAAAAAGAGCAAACGGGGATGTAATAGGTCATATGATCAAAGTTTAAGTGATTCTTCCTCTCACTCTCAGGATAAACATCATGAGAAAGAGAAAAAAGTAAGTGGATTTGTTGTTGCTAAATATGTAGCACATCTACTTAATAGATTTTTTTCCCGTTTTTAGATAAAATTAAGTTTCTTGATAGCTGAATGAAAACATTGAAATACTGAAAAATTTTGGCTAATACAGAGTATTAAGTCAAAGAGTAGGTTTAAAATAATATGCCATATTTGTGAATATGGTTGTACCCATTTCAACTGAAAATTTGAAATATTGAAAACTTTATTGAAGGCACGTGAGGGATTTCTTGCATGTGTTACTCTGGTCATCTTTTGAAATCTTTGGGTAACTTTAGCAATAATGGTTTGTTGCTAGATATTATTAACTGATTATTTCACATGTAAGTAAAAATCTCATCAGCCTTTTCCCTTTATAATATAGAACAATTTTGAAGTTCTATATATTCTTGACTGTTATTTTTTCCCCAGTGGTACTAATGGTTTATTATTTTTTTTAATGACCAAATGTCATACCATTTGTTTGAGAATATTCTTTTAATTAAAACACTAAAAGCTTGCCTAATACTAATCTGTCTTCTTCTGACTTACCTGTTTTCTGCTTACATTTTTACTTATTGTAAAGGATATGAGTAATTTTTAGTAAACTAATGATAAGTACTGTAGAATCATTCATAGGACATATTGCCCACATAGGAAAAGGATACTGCTATGGATTGTTTTCAACAAAGTGAAGATACAAAGGACTTCTTCAATCAGGAAAGAATATTACTTTTAAACAGTTGGTATAAACTAGTTTGGAAGATATTTCTACAGATTGTGTGAAAAACTAAATCACTTAACATTTTCATGTTTGTAAATACTTAGGAATTTGGTTAGAATTTGTTTCTTTTTTCAAGGTAAACATTTTGAAAGCGTAAATTTTTTGTTTTGAGATTAATTTTCCAATTATTAGTGAATAATAATTATAACTTTATATTCTCCTTCCGAACATTTGTTAGGTTTATATATTTTTGGTAGATCTTAGGCAACAAGTACACATACTCATTTTGAGTTCTTTAACGAGGTGGTTTTGTGATAGTGACAATAGTAGGGTTTGATTTTGCTGTTTATTGTTGCTTGTGTTGCTCATGGAAAAATGGCAGATTTGGTTTAATTAGCTGTTTTTGTAACAAGCATTGTGAGATTTTATTTAAACTTTTTAATCATGATTGAGGAAGTCTTAGGTAGGGCTTATTATAAATTGTGAAAAGGGAAGTCATACCAATGATGTTCTTATATTCTGCCATTTCATGAGGATTATCTGTTTAAAGAAGTATTTGCTGTATGACCATATTTATCTTAATCTATGCCCTGTCATGTTATTTTTAATGGACAATTATTAAATGTAGTACAGTATTTAATAAATATGGTACTGGTGACTGTTTATTAATCTTTTTTTCCTTCTAGGAATGAATTAAAGTTTTCATTTTATGAGTTTTTGCAGTCGTTGAATACTGTATTAAAAAACAATGTATTAAGTTAGTCAAACTTGTTTAACTTTAAATTCTAGCTGTTGGTATTTTCATTAGTATATAAATACTATTTGAATTTTACTTTTAGCACGTATAAGTTTAGTACAACTTGATTTTGTTGTCAGACTTAAAATCAGTTTGTGCATTTTATTTTCTAATAATTAAGATTTTCTGATAATCTATAAAGGCTGTGAGATAAACATACTATAAATTTATTATTATTGTTAGACTTGTTTGCTTGCCTTAGGAATATTCGGGGAGGGACTTTTTTATTATGGTATGATGTTAAGTGATGACGTAGCTGTAAAGATAGGGTGTTACAGACTGTCTTTCTCTTCATCCCTCCTTACCTCTTTTAAGACTTTAACATCTGATAGGGTTGTCTTGAAAATATGCATATCGTGTTATAAAATGTTTTGACAAGTAGTACTTATAATCTATTTGGATTTTACTAATTTAAAATACTATATATTATGAACTAAAATTTGGTGATATTGTTCATAAGATATGTTAGAATCATGTTCCCTGTGAATTCTTTTATCTGTGTTCATTCTGTCACGTTTATTAAGTTATAAATAAGTGATTATAAAGAATATTTAATACTAAATATTGTATTATCCAACTCACTTATTTTTAAATGAAATCAATTTACAAGTTAACTTTTTATATATAACTATAAGAAAATTTAAAAACTGTTGGGCTGGCCAAAAAGTTCGTTCGGGTTTTCCATAAACTACAAAAACCAGAGCGAACTTTTTGGCCAACCCAATACTTAGCCTTTGCTTTTGAGAGAATTTCTGTGTGGCCCAAGATATATTATTACTGGTTAGATATTAACTGTGAAATGCCAGCAAGGAGAGAGGAAAAGCTAATGGTGAGATATACCTTTGAATTAGAGACAGTTTCTCTAAAAATTGGCATATATATTTTTAAAAGAATCAAAGTACATGTTTGAAATGAATGAAAAGCTACGCATATTATAGGAGGGTCTTAATTCAATCATGAAATAGTTTGGATCATGATCATTACTATTTAAGAAGAATATCTTCTAAGACTATTAATGTCAATGCTCATTGTAAAATAGAATTTTTTTTTTTAAGCCTAGTGTTTTTGTGTTTACAGAAGCACTGCCATAGAGTGAGATGTGGGCAAAAGTTAGGAAATGGAAATGCATATCAGACTTGGAGACATGCCATTGTTTTGCGAGGCTCCGAGCTTCAGAAAGGATTTTTTTTCTAAAGGCTAAGTTGGAGGTCATCATTTAGAAATCAGTGGTTATTTTTTGCATTGAGATAATCTGTACCAGTGCATTTGATCCTCACTTTATCCTCTTCCCACTCATCAATGTTAACTTATATTGTATCAGTAGTAGAGTATTATGCTAGACTAGACTTACAATACTTTACAGCCACATTAACATTAGTGGCAGTGTATCTTATGGAAATTTACTCAGTTCCAAATAGGTATGACAGAAATCCAGCTGTCCCCTACTACAATTAGAGGGATTTATCTCCCATCCTGTACTCCACCCCCTTACTTGCCCTTGGTTCCATCCTGTTATTAATAACTGGCAACAGATGAAGGAGTTATTGCTGGTATAAATACTGTTAGGGTGCTTTGGGAGGTTGGGGGAGATAGGCTTTTTGGTTAGTGTTTTGTGAACCTCAGGGAATTGACTGGACTTCCCTTTTGTTTAGGACTGTTCATCTCTTCGAAGAGAACTGGGCTACTTCTTTGGTCCTTGGAGGAATAAAACTCAATCACAGAGCTGTCATTACTTCTCTGTATTTTTGGTTTTTTTTTAAGTTTTCAGTTTGAGAGTCACCCGTTACACACACACACACACACACACACACACACTTTTTGTACTTCCCTTTGGAAATCTTCCACTCAGGTTAAAGCTTTAAGCTTCTACGTGTGCAAAGAGTTAAGAGAGGGGAGAGGGCAGGGCTTTGCAGGAACAGTAATTTAGAATGTTTGGAGTGTGTGGTGGGGCTGAAGAGTGACAGGAGATGAGACTATTTAATTAAGAAGGTCATTTCCACAAGTAGAGAACCAACGTATGGACACCACAGGGGGAAAGGGAGTGGGTGGGATGAACTGGGAGGTTGGGATTGACATATATACACTAATATGTATAAAATAGATAACTAACGAAAAACCTGCTGTATAGCACAGGGAACTACACTTTGCTGTACAGTAGAAACTAACACAACACTGTAAAACAACTATACCCCAATTAAAAAAAAAGGTGTCATTTCATGAATAGTTTTATAAGTAATGCTAGTTTTGTCCTTCATCCTGGGGTGTTGGGCAGCCAGCCAGAAGGATTAACATCTTTTTTTTTTTTTAAACTTTTGATTTTGCAGTAATTTTAGACTTGTGGGAAAAGTTGCAAAAATACTACACATTATTTCTCTGCACCATTCACCCAGACTCCCAAGATGTTAGCATTTCATCCTGTTAGCTTTATCATGTCCTCCCTTCCTCTCCCGGCTTTGCCCTCTTTTGCTCACTTTTCTATGTATAATCTTTTTTCTGAACTTGAGACAGTAAATTATAATGCCCTGTTAGCCTAAGTCCTTTAATGTGTAGTTTTAATAAAAGGGGAAATTTCCTACATGATTACAGTACAATGGTCAAAGGCAGTAAATTAACATTGTTGCAGAACTATTAGATCTATAGATCCTATTTGAATTCCACCCACTAATGTCCTCCATACTAAAAGAGGGAGACTTTTTTAGTTCTGGTTCAGAATCCAATCCAGGATCACACGTTGCAGTCAGTTGTCCTGTCTCTTAGTTTTTCCCAGTCTGGAATATTTCCTCATTCTTTCTTTGTCTTTCCTGACCCTGACACCTGACATTGTTTCAGGTTCTCTGAGGCTCACTAAATCTTAACAGTGGATTTTACAGTCATACCCTTGCTTTGCTCACATATAGTGGTTTTCTGACAGTAGCCTAGATTTTATGTTTTTCTGGAAGCTAGTCCTTACTTTAGCATTGTTTGCTGTCTGGAAAGACTGGCAACTTATAAAACCAGCAGGTCTTGGTTCCTTTTTTGTCAGTGGTTTTCCTAGTTTATCTCTATACTGCTTTTTACTATAAATAGCAAAAAGACTGCACTTTCAACATATTACCTAGAAAATCTCCTTGTTAAATCATACAATACATTGAGTACACTTTCTCTTTTCTATGTTACCATGGGCATAATGTTGCTAAATGTTGTTACTACATAACAAGAACCCCCTTTCCTCTAATTTTCAAGTACATTTTTTTCTCTTTTAAGCCCTCCTTAGCAGCCTCCTGAAAGGCTAGGAATAGTCTCTTCCGTGCTCGTTAGGCTTTCATGCATCATCTCCTAAAAGTCCTTCCAACTCCTGCCCACTGAGAAATAGGATAATACCTGGAGGAATATGTAAGATTAAGGTATGGTAATGGACAAAGAAGAATATTGTCTTGTCCTGTTTGGGGGGTGGTGGGAGAGGTGGAAGAAAAGAGGTGGCGTGTATGTGAGTAACTTTGCTACCTGAAAACTGGGTTCGCCTCTTGGTAGGTGTTGAGCCAAAAGACACAACCAAGCCAAAGACTGGGAAGGGGGAAAGATTTATTATTTACAGCAAGTAAGGAGAACACCAGGGATCTCTCCCAAAGTGGTATCTCTTCAAACAGCAGAAGTGGGGAAGTTTTAAGCCAAGGGTACATGCATATTCATGAAGGGGCTTGAGCAGAGGAGAATTCAGCATAGAATTGGGGCAGAAGTTGAGAGTCCAAGCTTTAGTTGATTAAAGTCAGGAGGGGTCAGAAAAGGTCGACATCATCTGTTTCATCCTCCACCTTGGGTGGGGGGCCTTAATTCCTGCAGAACTCAAGACAGGTATCAGATTGTTATGTATATCCCTTGAGGAGGAACTAGGACCCTGTTTTATGGCTGAACTATTGTTTCTTTTTTAAAAAATTAATTAATTTATGGCTGTGTTGGGTCTTTGTTGCTGCACGTGGGCTTTCTCTAGTTGCGGTGAGCAGGGGCTACTCTTCGTTGTGGTGCGTGGGCTTCTCATTACGGTGGCTTCTCTTGTTGCAGAGCACAGGCTCTAGGCGCACAGGCTTCATAGTTGTGGCACATGGGCTCAGTCGTTGTGGCTCGCGGGCTCTAGAGCACAGGCTCAGTAGTTGTGGTACACGGGCTTAGTTGCTCCGCAGCATGTGGGATCTTCCCTGACCAGGGCTCGAACCCGTGTCCCCTGCATTGGCAGGCAGATTCTTACCCACTGCGCCACCAGGGAAGTCTTGAATTATTGGTTCTTGACTGCATTTCTGTTACCAAGACCAAGCTTGCTCTACTTGCATCAAGACAGGCCAGTGAAGCGCAGACGAGGTGTTGAGGCAAGGAATACAACTTTATTCGGAAAGTTGGCAGACCGAGAAGGTGGCAGACTGGTGTCTCCGAAAAACCATATTATATATGGGGTTTGGATGCCAGTTTCTTTTATAGCACAGAGAGGGGGAGATGAGGAAGTAAAGTAAAAAGGCCATAAGTTTTGCAAATATCCCCTGGAATGGCCAGCCTCTGTGAGGGAGTGTGTTAATTTCTTCTTTCTTGCAGCCATCCACAGGCGGGCAGGGTCGGATTGTCTCCCGGTGAGCTGAACAGAGGCACTTTAGTTTAACATTCAGGCAGAGGGGCAGGGTTCCCTGAGGCAGGCCATTATATATGATTAAAATAACAAAAGCAACAAAAAGCAAAGGTTAAAATCAAACAGATCGAACTTGCAGTCTGATTTAGCTCTTCCCTGTTAATTTTCCTTTGTTCCTGCATTTCCCTCATTTCCTGTAAGATCAATAATTATGGAGACCTGTTCCATTGCGGCCAGGCTTAGATCACAAAATGGCTTAGGCCAGAAATGGCTTCTCTTATGTCAAGAAAGCCATGCCTCGTTCTCTTTCTCCGAGACCCCCTACCCGATGTGCTTACAACTTCGGGTCACCTGGATAATGGAGCAGAGAAAGTAGACGAGGGCAGAATCCTAGGGGAGATACTGCTAAGCAGGTTGGGTATTAGGATAAGGAGACAAGTTATTTTCAAAAGTGTTTAAAGTGAAACTAGGGAATGGGGCATATAGATTTGGAGGAAGTGTTGGAGCAAGGGCCTGGAAGAACTCAGTGAGGTCCCAAGAACAAGTTAAGAGAGTGAGTTAACTTCAAGGTTGTGAAGAAAGAATAGATCATAGTGGTTGAATATTTCATTGGTCTGTTTTGGCATCAGTTGTTGGGAGACAGTTCTCCATGGGACTCTGACATTTGTACACGTCTTGTGAGCAGAGACTTCAACTGCCTTTGTTTATCTTTTCGAAGTTTTTATATAATAAATAGCCTTGGAAAATGGAGGCACCATCCAGAGCAAGGGCAGAGTTGCATATAGTCTTGGGAGTTACAGAGATAATACCTCTTTCTGGGGTAATTGGCAGGCATGCTTACTGTTCAGAATTGGGTTCCCTAAGCCCAAGATTGCTCTCCTTAAATGCAACCCACTCTGTGTGCAAGTGTCATCTGGCCTCATTCGGGTTATCCTGTCAGAATTGGGGGTTGGGGGATGATGCAAATGCTGACACTCTGGCTACTGCTATTGCTATGAGTAATAGAGCCCTCTGTGTCCAACCCAGGAGTCTTGTGTCTTCTTCCAGCACTCATGAAACTGGTGGGCTAATAGTTAGCTTGTAAGTACGGTAAGATCTTAGACCCTTCAAATTTTGGGGCACAAGATGTGATTATAGGCATACCAAAGGAGAATCTTAAGTGAAAGCCATTGGAACTGAGAATGTTTGGGGACCCTGAGGGTTGTCCACATAGGATTGGCCTTATCTGTTTAACACACCCACTCTTGTGGTCCGGAGTATTGGGTTACTGTGGTTGAAGATCTTAGCAAGGTCACAAGGAGTAGGGAAGAGTTACCTAAAGAAAAATAATGGGCAGACAAAAACAGGAGATATCTGTTAATAAATGATGGAGCAAGGATTTAAGACCAAGCATGCCTGACTCCAAAGTCTGTGGATCTTTTTTTCACAAGTCTTTCTGCCTTTTACGTGGAGGTTTAATAATCACATTTCTTTAAAAGTTAGATAAATCAGATGTATTACAAATTGAACTTTTTTTGGTCTTAGTGCAAATGGTGCAGTTTTCACGTGTTCTAAAAGGATTGCTAATACAAAGAATCTCTCGTGAATCCTCTGCTTTGTTCCAGGAAGTTCTTACTTAGACTAGCGTTTGGGAGAAGAGATTTATAAAGAGCTTGTAACTTAGGAGGGAAAGATTCCTTGTCAAAAGAGGATAAACAGCCAAGTTACAAGTAGATGTGAATAGCCTTTTTGAAATTTTGCTTGAATTTAGATATTAAAGATAAACATTAATACAGTTTGCATCCATTAAATACCATGCCCATGAAATGGAATTTTATGACTAATTGAATTGGCTGAGGGACTAATTTCTTTATTCAGTAGAGTCACTATCTTTTATAAAGTTGAGATTACACATAATGTGAAGACTTAAATTCATTTAGGTGTTTAGAGTTGAATTCCAACTGTCTAAAATCTTAGAATTATGGTGACTGTAACAAATATTTTCCATTAATAGTAAAAATTTGTTAATATACTTATTTCCTATGTTACATTATCTAGTTTAATTTCCTTTTCCATAGATGAAGAATAGGGACATTAATGTTTAATTGAATTTAATAAATGTTTATGTAGCATCTACTTTATATAGTCCATATCCAAATATTTCCTGTTGTCCCAATAATGTTCTTTGTAGCTGCCTTAAAAGAAATTGATCCAGGATTCAGTTAAGTATCAAACACTGCATTTAGTTACATCTCTTTAGTCCTCAAGCTTTTCTACCTTTCGCAATGTTGACATTTTTGAAGGTTCTATACTAGTTGTTTTGCAGCATGTCCCTCAACTGGGATTTGTCTTTTTCATTTCCTTTTGATTAGATTTATGTTAAGCATACTTGGTAGAAATACCACATAAGTGGTGTATTGTTCACAGTGCATCATAACCTTTTTTTTTTTTTGCTATCATTGTATCGTATTCTTTCAGTGGGGATGGTATTTAGAAACCATTTTTCTTTGGAGTAAGTCCCTGTCCTAGAATGGACCCTTACCTGGAAGGTTAATTGAGACCCCACTTCAGCCCTTCTTACAGGAGGCTGCTTGCATTTATCTGGTATTGGCCATTGCAAAACCCTTTCTTGTTTCAGCTGCTGTCCTCAAATTAGCCCTTAGTGCTTTGTAGTGGATACCGTTGGTGATTTTGTGGTTTTCCTGTGGTTTCCTTCTCCCCTCACAAATGCTGTTACCATGCAGATCTTGTAGTTCTTTGTTCCACTCTGTTTGTATTTTGGGGTTGATGGAAGTACTTTGACACTTGGTTTTGTTGTAAAATGTTATTCCATGGATTTTTGGTTTTCCTAAATTGTCTGTTTTTATATGGGGATTCAGAGAGATTGAGAAACTACTCTGTTGCCACCATATTTCCTTAATTTCTTTCTTGTTCTTTTATTATTTGTTTATTTTATTTATTTTATTTTTGGCTGAGTTGGGTCTTTGTTGCTGCACGCGGGCTTTTCTCTGGTTGTGGCGAGCTGGGGCTACTCTTTGTTGCGGTGCGTGGGCTTCTCATTGTGGTGGCTTCTCGTTGCGGAGCATGGGCTCTAGGCACATGGGCTTCAGTAGTTGTGGCACGTGGGCTCAGTAGTTGTGGCTCATGGGCTCTATAGAGTTCAGACTCAGTAGTTGTGGCACATGGGCTTAGCTGCTCTGTGGCATCTGGGATCTTCCCGGATCAGGTCTCGAACCCGTGTCCCCTGCATTGGCAGGTGGATTCTTAACTACTGTGCCACCAGGGAAGCCCTTTCTTGTTACTTTAAAAGGGGGTTCACTATTATTGTATCTTCTTTTATTGTCTGTTTATAAAGACTATTGACTTTTATATGTTAATCGTGTATCAGTTATCTTATTGTCTGAGGTAGTAGTAGTACAAAGTAATTTTACAGTACTGTTTTACCAAATACTTTGTGACATAACATTTGTATTTTAAAAGCAAGTGATTTTGTTTTGTTTGGTTTGTTTCTGCTATTCCCTATTTTTTTTTTAAATAAATTTATTCATTTTATTTATTTATTTTTGGCTGCGTTGGGTCTTTGTTGCTGTGCGCAGGCTTTCTCTAGTTGTGGCGAGTGGGGGCTACTCTCCCTTGTGTGGGCTTCTCATTGCCATGGCTTCTCTTATTGAGGAGTACGGGCTCTAGGCATGCAGGCTTCAGTAGTTGTGGCACGTGGGCTCAGTTGTGGCACACGAGCTTAGTTGCTCCGTGGCATGTGGGATCTTCCCGGACCAGGGCTCGAACCCGTGTCTCCTGCATTGGCAGGCGGATTCTTAACCACTGCGCCACCAAGGAAGCCCCTGCTATTCCCTATTTTTAAACTGAAAAAATAATCTCAGTTGTAGCATTTCAATTAAGTGGGGGAATGGATGAAGAAAAAGTAAACAGTGTATAGACAGAATGTATTATATAAACAGTTTGGGGCAGCTCTCCAACTGCTTAAACTTCTCTGTGTGAGCTTGTTTCAATTCTGTAATGATAGTGATAATGACAAGGGCCCTAGGTTTCTCTCTGTCTGTAGTAGTTATCACTCCTAATTTTTAAAGTGGTAGAATATACATAAGATTTACTGTTTAAACCATTTTAAAATGTGCAGTTCAGTGGCATTAAATACATTTATATTGCTGTGCACCCATCACCACCATCCATCTGCAAAACTCTTTTCATCTTGCAGAACGGAAACTCTGCAACCAGTAAGCAGTAACTCCCCCCTCCCCCCAACTCCCCCCTCAAGCCCCTGGCAGCCACTATTCTACTTTGTGCTTTTAGAAATTTGACTACTCTAGATTCCTCTTATAAGTGGAATATTCTGTTATATGTACATGCCACATTTTGCTTATTCATTTATTTGTTGATGGGGACTTGGGTTGCTTCCACATTCTAGCTGTTGCGAATGAATAATGCTGCTGTGAACATGGGTGGGTATACAATATCTCTTCAAGCTTCTGCTTTCAGCTCTTTCGGGTATATATCCAGAAGTGGAATTGCTGGATCACATGGTGATTCTGTGTTTAATTTTTTGAGGAGCCGCTATACTATTTTCCATAGCAGCTGTACCATTTTACATTTCTACCAACAGGGTTTCCAGTTTCTCCACATCCTTGCCAACACTTACTTTTTGTTTTTGCTTTTCTCAGTGGTAGTTTTGTTCCTTCATTATGATAAGTTATTTGGTCTTCAGCTCTTTATTTTCTTGGGGCTGATTATTGTTAAATAAACTTTGTCTCATAGTTACATTAGAGGAAAAGTGAGAGGAGTACATTCAAATGTAAATTTTTATTGATTTATTGTGAAGTTCTAGACTAGACCACAGTTAAGTAAGTTAAATAGCCACATGTGGCAAGTAGATACCATGTTGGAAGCATGGCTTTAGAAGATAGTGAGAGCCTGGTTCATGTTTATGGTTTCTGGATAAATATTAGTGTTACTTTGTTTAAATTATGAAGTGTTTTTATTCAGTTTCTTGTTTTGTTTACTTCATCATGAAGTAAATGTGGGAATCACATGGGCACTAAAAAGCTTTAGGTTCAACCACTAATAGGTAAGGAATTACTTTGTACTAAGTCTTCCAGGTAACCAGTAGACTGGAAAGTTTTTGTGATAAAAAAATAACGGGCATAATAATAATTTATTCTTTTTAAAAATATTTGTTTATTTGGCTGTGTTGGATTTTAGTTGCGGCACGTGGGCTCTAGAGGGCATGGGCTCAGTAGTTGCATCACCTGGGCTTAGCTGCCCTGTGGCATGTGGGTTCTTAGTTCCCCGACCAGGGATCCAACCTGCATCCTCTGCATTGGAAGGCAGATTCTTAACCACTGGACCACCAAGGAAGTCCCCAATAATAATTTATTCTTAATTGATGAATTATTAGGTGACTCTGCTTAGAGGATGGTTACCTATTATGATTCTGTGTGGTAAAATCAATCACTCAGTAACGTTTTTACTGAATAAATTGTTGTGTAGGCCTATTTTTTTTCAAACCTTAATTGTCGTATATAACCACAGCTGAATTTTTTTAAAAGAAATGTGAAGTGGTAGTGGTTTCTGAAATTGAGTACGGCTAGCTTAGGTTAGGCCGAATGGTTAAAATAAATATACGCGTGAGTCAGAGCGAGATTGGTCCAGTGAGAAGAAAATAAAGTCCTTGTGGAAATTTGGCAGAAGTTTCCTGTGAGGCAGTAGGAAATGCTAAATGAAAGCAGTGTTATTTTAGAAACGTTTTGAATGTTGTCATTGATTTTTCTTAAGGAGATATGAGAGGACAGTGTTCCCAATTACATGAACAGTATCTTCAGAGTACAAAAGCTAGAAACTTCATAGTATTTTGAACATGGAGAAGGTTCAGTTTGTTGAAAACATGGGGTAGGGGAATAAGAATGATAAGCATGAAAATATAGGTTGGGGCCATTTATGACAATTTCAGTAAGAGGAGTTTGCATTTAATAGTGGTATGAGGAAGATTATTCACCCAGTTTTGTATGAGGGGACAGAATTTGTGAACTACTATGATGACTGATAGTTCTGTTTATAACATTTATCTAAGTTTTATGTATTTGTCTTCCCCATTGAAACAATGGAATTTCACCATAAATTTTTGTCCTATTTACATTTGTATTATCAGCATTTGTGTACTGAATAAATAAATAATTTTACTTAATAAGTAATTGAAATAAGGAGCCCAGTTTGTAGAATGATGATGATGACAACTACAATGACAACCAAGCAGCGATAATTAACATTTACTGTATGTTAGACCTTGTTCTAGGTACTTTACATGTATTATTAACTCATAGAATCCCCAACAACAAACTTGTGCGATAAGTACAATTATTATTATTTTTTACAGATATGAAAACTATGCCATAGAAGTTTAACAGCGTGCACAAGCTAATAGTGAATAAGATAGAGCCAAATGTGAACCCACATAGTCAGGCTCCTGAGTCCATGCTCTTTAACCACTATATTATGTTGCTTAAGCACGTTAGCCTGAATCAGATTAAAAGTAATGAAGTCTAAACTGAGTTTATATGAATGGAAAGATACAGGAAATGATATTCAAGGCACTGAAGCAATAAAATCTATAAGGCCCGGGATCTGATTGGTAGTAGTGGGGCAAGGGGAAGAGTGCATTGTAAGTGATAGATGGTTACAGGCTGTCTTCACTAGGGGACATGCTACCACCATAAGTACAAGTAGGGCCTTGAGGAAAAAGTAAACATTATAATTACTCAATATAATGAGTAAACATTATAAAAAGGAGGAACTGATAATTCTGATTTTAGTCACATTAGGTCTGGTGGAATGGGAAACATTTTAAAGGCAGTTAGAAGTGTGAGACTGGAGTTTGAGATGGGTTAGGCTAGATGTATATTTGATTCAAGTAAGTGAAATTATTACTATTTTAAGAGTTGTAAATTATGATTAATATTGTAAAATAAGGAGATTGATTTGATAGTAAAAACGAAGAGTTGTCAGAAAGACTTAAGTGATGAGGCTTTGCTTGGACTGAGGTATTGGCACATTACACGTAACAGAAGGGAAAAGCAATTTGTTTGAATCATATTCTACCCATTGCCTCCAAACAAGCTTTGGGTTTTTTTTTTTTTTTAAACATTATTCTGTGTGCTCCAGTTATTCTTTTTTTGTCAAATAATGATGCTCTTCAGTTTTCATTTTCTTCTTCTCTTTCTTCCATCTCAGTTCAAGTCCAGCACTTAGTTCTGGCTTTCTCATGAAGCTAGACTTTGTCTTGTGTGACTCATGCTGTATCTCTTGCTTTGGATATCTTTTACACAATTTTCTTATGTTTTCATTTCACTTTTTTACTACTAGTTGTCATTAGTATATGTCTAACTGCCAGGCTATATTGTGTTTTGTTTTGTTTTTTGTTTTTGGCCGTGCTGTGTGGCATTTGGGGGATAGTTCCCTGACCAGGGATCAAGCCCATGCCCCTTGCAGTGGAAGCTCGGAGTCCTAACCACTGGACCACCAGGGAATTCCCTACATTGTGTTTCAAAACTGATCCGTATCTTTTGTACTTTACTATTTTTTCCACAGTGCCTAAAAATACGGTTTCTTGAACACAGTGAAACCATGTGAAATGCTTGCTTTTTAAACAAACCCAGAGTTTTAAGTATGGGGGTAATGAAATAAAGGTAGTATTATTGACAACTTTTGAGTAATTAAGAACTGATTTGGGAGGATTTGTAGTTTTAGTTGCATTGACTATACTGTAGTAGTTACATATACATTTATAGGAATATGAAACTGGAGCACAGGATGTTAATGGAGTAAGAGGGGTCTGCTGAGGTCATGAAAAGGGATAATCTCTGATGAGACTTTGAGAAGGGATGGACTTTTATCCATGAAAGAAGAAAACGATTTAGTATTTAATGTTCCAAAATGGATATACTTGTTCAGCAGGCAGAGAGAAGTTAAAGTGAGCATTAAATCATTTATTATTCATTCCTTTGTGTGATTACATAGTTTGTTTCCTTAACTTTTTCAGCCTCTAGAGTATGCCCACATCCCTTGCTTCATGGCCCACTTCGTCTCTTTAAAGCCAGCAACGTTGCAGCTCTCTGATCAGTCTTCAGTAGTCATATATCTTCCAGTGACTCTCTTCTTTTGCCTCCTTTTTTCACTTTAAGGATCCCTGTGATTGCATTGGGCCTGCTGGATAATCCAGGATAAGTAAATATACTTATATATGCAAAGTGCCTTTTGCCATGTAAGATAACATATTTACAGATTCTGAGGGTTAGGGTTTAGACATCTTTCAGTACCATTATTTTACCTTCCACAGAAGTGTTGTCTGGTGCTGTGAGAATGGCTTGAATTCTGCCTCCTAGTGCAGTGATGACATGTATTTTTGGATCAGTTTAGCAGGTACTGAGGCTGAATAGCTGCTGCAACCCAGTGCATACCACATACCATTTGGCTTTGGTTTAGTTGAACTAGTCAGTGAACCAAGCTCAGTGTTGAAGGGAAGCTCTATGAATTGAGGTCCACATTAAGCCAACAGCTTTGCATCAGGTGACAGAACAGAGGTAGCTGTCACATTTTAAATACAAAGCTGAGATGCTGATGGGACCAGGGCAGTTGTGTTCTTGAGTATACCATTTCCATTTGACAAGTGAGGAATTTGGGGCCCTTGCCATTGCCACATTGTTAGTCATTAAGTCTGACTTAATATAGACATCATAGGCTGGAGAGTCACATTGTTCTGTGGGTCTAGTTTTTTTTTTTTTTTTAAACATCTTTATTGGGGTATAATTGCTTTACAATTGTGTGTTAGTTTCTGCTTTATAACAAAGTGAATCAGTTATACATATACATATGTTCCCATATGTCTTCCCTCTTGCGTCTCCCTCCCTCCCACTCTCCCTATCCCACCCCTGTGGGTCTAGTTTTGACAAGAGCCCACTGGCAAGCTAATAGCTACTTTTCAAAAAGGGGTGCCCCTGATAGCTGTGTCAGGGAGGCAACAAATCTAGAACCCCAATGGGAGCCTCTGGGTAGAGGCTTTTTGCCAGAGTCTCAAATGAGCAAAATCATCAGTCACAAAACTTGTAGCTCAAGTGCATAATGAGGATTGTGGGGCGCTGAAGGTAGAAAGTATTAGCTTCCTTCTTCCCACTGTGAATCTTTGCACTGATGCTGGTGCCTTTTTCTTCCATAGGTCCCGGTAAGATAGTAATCTGGGTAACTCTGTGTGACAGAACCATAAAAATTTGTGTCTCTGCTGTCTCCAAATTCTCCAGCATACTTGGATGGGCGCCTGTGGCCATTAGTTGATTTCTCTTTGAGGACTGGGAAATCTTATCCTCATCTCTAATCATTTTTCTTATTAAAGCAACTGTGATCACCTTAAAGGCTGAGGAGGTTGAGGAAGAGTGAGAGACTCGGGGGGTAGAGATGGCTCCACACTGTTAAATTCACCTTTGGGTTTAGTTTCAATTTCCAAGGGCATGACGGCTGCTGGTGGGTTAACCAAACAAATTTCCCGTGTTTTCAGCATTCACAGTGCTCTATATTGTGACATCCTCATGGGTGACACCATTTATTTCAGCCCAGGGGACCCCGTGATTCAGCAGCCACTTTGCACTCTCTGGTCAACTTGATTTTGGCTCACACAGTAGGAACCCGTTTTGGAGAGCTCTCCTCAGTCCAGGGTATCTGCCACCCAATACAAAGTTAAACTCTCAGGTTTTCACCTAGTTTCAGTAAGGTGCTAGTTTCATAAAGACTGGGAGAGTTTTTCAGGGTGGCAGTGGTGATTGGAAAAATTTATCTAGATTTCTCATTCTCCAGTGGGTCATCTTTATTATACTGTAAATGCTTTATTAATATTGTAAATCCAACCTGGGGCATCAGGAGCCTGAATACTATTCTTCTAAGTCTCAACTGTAATTTCTCATGGGTGTTGGTCTGCCTCTGGGAAATCTCCCTGAGATTTCCTGACCAAAGCTGCCTTATAGCAACCAGGATCCACTGCAAAAATATCTGAAGTCTTTTATTGTCATCTCTAATTGAATTTAAAGTTGACTCGATAGATCGCAGGTGGTATTGAGCTGTGAGGCAACCCAGCTATTGCCATTCTTCCTTAACATACATTAAGGCCCCTCTACCTGCATTTTTCAAGTGAACCAGGGTTCCTATGATTCACCTTGTTTCTGCCCATAGTGATTGCTTGCCAGTTTCCCTCCTTTCATGCCCAGTATAGGTGAGTGGCTCTGTTACTGTTATCTGAAAAGGGTTAGAACTTTCTGTTCACTAGTTACTATTATGGTAGGATGGAACTGAAGCCAACTGCCAGATTGGTGAGGAAATCATCCTACCTGAAGGTTTTTTTTTTTTTTAATTGAAGCATAGTTGATGTACAAAATTATATATGTTGCAGGTGTGCATATAGTGATTTACAGTTTTTAAAGTTTATACTCTATTTATAGTTATAAAATATTGGCTGTATTCCCTGTGTTGTACAATATATCCTTGTAACCTGGAGGAGGTTTTAACAGCCACCTCCTCAGTTCTTCCTCATTATCAGGCAGTAAAATGAAGGACCATTTACTACTTGATTGACCATACGATTTGCTCAATGTTTGTTAGTCATTCCCACAGACTTCCCTCAAATTCCATTAATTGGCCCTTGAGGCCCTTATTCTTCCTCTTCCAGAAAGCCATGTCTCTAACAGCATCACATTCCTATTACCAAACTGTCAAGAACTTTGAAAGAGGTCTGTGATTTTACTCTACTTATAAGGTAACTAGTTAGGAGACAAGAAAATTCTGGGTCAGAGATGAAGTATAGTTTATCACTTAAAGCAGTAGAAGTAGCCAGAGCATCAGTGTTTCTGCACTGCTCCCCCAAGATCCAGTTTCCGTAGGGCAGTGCAAAGAGGACCAGATGACATCTGCTCATGCAGTCTTTTGCATTGCAGTAGAGGTGATCTTAGGGCACCTGAATCTTTTGTAATAGCCAGTAAGTGTGGCTGCCCTTTGCTCCTAAGGTACACATTCTGTTTTCTAAGTCTGATCATTATATGAACAACCTTTAAAAGATAGTTCAGAATGACGGGCAAGTCATTGCCTCATTCTCAAGACATACAGAAACAGTAGAGACTCATGTAAGAACTTTCTCCTAACACATGACAGTCTTCAGATTATGAGGATTAATACAATGTTTATTTTTCATTCACAGCTAAGTCCAGAATGGATGTTGCAGACAGCTTTCTTTCTTATAAGGCATGAATCAGGAATTTAAGTTCCTTCCACCTTGTGACTCGGCCTTCTTTTCATTGTTCCTTCGTGGCTGCCGTGTTCACTTGCATTAATCTCTGGAAGAGGAAGGAGCATGGACACTCAATACTTGGGGCTATGAAGGACCAGGCCTAGAGGCAGCACACGTTGTTTTTCATTCAGATTGCGTTTGACTTCAACCCAGTTGAATGCCGCATTGAACTGCAAAAGGAAACTGGGAAATATCCAGTTATACTCTGAATAAGAAAAGGAAATGGGTTTGGTGAATAGCTAGCTGTCTCTACCTCATTTTAGCCCATTCTTTTTGTTAAGCCATATGTAATTATTTAAAAAAATTCAGGGCTTCCCTGGTGGCGCAGTGGTTGAGAGTCCGCCTGCCGATGCAGGGGACACGGGTTCGTGCCCTGGTCTGGGAAGATCCCACATGCCGCGGAGCGGCTGGGCCCGTGAGCCATGGCCGCTGAGCCTGTGTGTCCGGAGCCTGTGCTCCGCAACAGGAGAGGCCACAACAGTGAGAGGCCCGCGTACAGCAAAAAAAAAGAAAAAAAAATTCAAACAAAGACAAAGCATTTAAAAAAATGCAAGTTAATTAAAAAAAAAAAAAAGACCCACTCCAGAATCCACCATCCAGAAATAGCCATTATTACTACTAAGTAAATTTTTATATATAGATAGCTATATAATCCAGATTTTTATATATAGATGGAAAATAGATTTTAAAAAGGGTAGTTAGAGCAATAAAAAATATTAAAATGATATAATACATTAATTTTTAAAATATTAAAGTTAGATTTATTTGGCTATATAGAAGAAAAAGAAAGTGAAGCAAAATAGATAACATTGAACTTCATATAAAATTTCCTTACCACAAGAGATATTATTTCCTTAAATTTATACCTTGAAGCTTAATAATAGAGATTACAAAAACAAACAAAACATTGAGAGGTAAGATTGTCTTTCCAGTTCAGATGCTTTTAGCTGTAACAGAATATTGCTAAAGCAGTAGGAAATTTATTGTTTTGCATAAGATGTTCAGAGGCTTTTCTAAGATTAGTTAATTTAACAATAGCCAGTTCAACAGTGGGAGGGCATTGTTGTCTTTCTTTTGGTTCTCTTGGCTTTTCTAGGCATAGTTGTCAGGTCATTACAGTTGTTCCAAGGGTCATGGCCTAACACTTGAGCATCTGAAGGCAGGAAGGGAGTACGTTTTTAAGAGAGAGAACATTCCCAGCCATCTCACAGAAAATTTACCCTTCTGTTTTATTACCCTGACCTAAATCTATCCCAGACCTAAGGCAGTCAGTGGGTAGGGAGGGTAGATTTATCTAAATTGACTTAGATATACCATGTTCACCTCTGGGCTGGAGTTTGAGGATGTGAGAGGGTGATTAGCCAAAGAAAACCAGACTTTGTCTACAAGGAGGGGATTTATGTGTAATTACTATTTGGTGGCAAACTATTTTGTTTTAACTACATGCTTCAAAATCTATATTGAGCTCCTGCCTTGAAAGGCTAACAGCATCCCCATACTCTTCTCATTTCCTGTGCCCTCCAGTTTGTTTGTTTTTCAAAGATCTTTATGTTATATTTTTCAGGCCTGGGACATTCTCTTCTGTAAACACAATCCTCAGAGTTGTTTTAGGGATTTGTTCTGTATTTTAAAAAAATATTTATTTATTTATTCGGCTGTGGTGGGTCTTCTTCTTCTTTTTTTTCTTTTCCTGCATTGGGTCTTAGTTGCGGCGCGCAGCGTCATTAGTTGTGGCATGCGGGCTCAGTATTTGCAGTGTGCGGGCTTAGTTGCCCCATGGCCTGTGGGATCTTAGTTCCCCGACCAGTGATTGAACTGGTGTACCCCACTTTGCAAGATGGATTCTTAACCGCTGGACCACCAGGGAAGTCTCGCTCTGACGGGTCTTAGTTGTAGCACATGGACTTCTTAGTTGTGGCGCATGGGATCTTTGTTTTTTAGTTGTGGCATGTGGGCTCTTAGTTGTGGCATACAGAGTCTTAGTTGTGGCATGCAAACTCTTAGTTGTGCATGTGTGTGGAATCTAGTTCCCCAGCCAGGGATGGAACCCGGGCCCCTGCATTGGGAGCATGGAGTCTTACCCACTGGACCACCAGAGAAGTCCCATTTGTTCTGTATTTAATTTCAATTTGTAGGATGGTCACTACCAGTCCTTTCACCACAGCTTCTCCAGTGAGTTCTTTATATCATGTCTTAAATTGGCAGAACTTTATTGTTCAGTATCTTTTTTCAAGAATAAGTTCTGCAGACCTGTATTCTGAGTTTGTTCATAATGGAAAGTATTTCCTTATTGTCCTAATTTTTGAATTGTATCTTGGCTATATATAATATCATTAGGTCACACTTTCTTTCCTTTTAAGAATTCAAGCAGTGGACCTGGAGAGTATTGCTGTGGGGAGGACCAGGGACAGTCCCACCCCCCTGACCCCCTTGCAGTCTACTGAGTTTAACTACAGTAAGTCTTGCCGTTGAACATTCTGTAACTGAATTTTTCAGAATGTGTTTTTTCCAATTTTTATTTTGTGGGCTTTTGTGTTTGAATACATCTTCTGTTCTCCATTCATTGGATTTTCTACTTTAGGGACACAGGTTATACTTATGTTTGATTATCTTGTTTTATGTAGCTCTTAGTTCCTCTCTAACCCCCCCACCCCCCTTTTTTTCTTGGCCACGCTGCGTGGCTTGTGGGATCTTCGTTCCCTGACCAGGGATCGAACCCGGGCCACAGCAGTGAAAGTGCCCAGTCCTAACCATTGGACCCTCAGAGAATTCCTTCTAACCACTTTCTTTTTTTTTAAAAATTTTTATTGGAGTATGGTTACTTTACAATGTTGTGTTAGCCTCCACTACACAACAAAATGTATCAGCCATCCACATACAGATATCCCCTCCCTTTTGGACATAACCACTTTAATATCTGCTGATTTTTCACTTGCATTACTAGGATTGTTTCATGCCCCTTTTTAAGCAGTATTTTTATTCTCAAGAATGTATATTATTTTTCCTTGCTGATTCTATTTTATTTACTAATTCTGTTTTACTTTTTAAATTACTTTGGTTGTATAATCCCTTTTCTTTTTTTTTTTTTTTAATCCCTTTTCTTTGACCTTTTTTTTTTTGTTTGTTTCATTATCTCATTTTTGTGCTTTGTTCGAAGTTTTATTTAGCGTGAAGCAGTTTTGAGAAGCATCTTCAAATTGCATTTTTATAAGAAAAATTGTATTTATTTATTTATGGCTGTGTTGGGTCTTTGTTGCTGCACGCGGGCTTCCTCTAGTTGTGGCGAGCGGGGGCTACTCTTCGTTGCAGTGCATGGGCTTCTCATTGCGGTGCCTTCTCTTGTTGCGGAGCATGGGCTCTAGGCGCGCGGGCTTCAGTAGTTGCAGCTTGTGAGCTCTAGAGCGTAGGCTCAGTAGTTGTGGCACATGGGCTTAGTTGCTCTGCGGCATGTGGGATCTTCCCGGACCAGGGCTCGAACCCATGACCCCTGCATTGGCAGACGGATTCTTAACCACTGCGCCGCCAGAGAATTCTGAGAAATATCTTTATGCTGAGTTATATTTATTTGTAGGGTAAGATTTTTGGTTCTCTTATGCACGTTGTGCTCTTTATATTGTTTCTTTTTTGGCTGTGATTTCTTTGCCATGCAACTTTTTTCCCTCTTGCTCATTTTTGTGAGGCTCTTTGTAGATATTTGCTCCACTATAGTTTAGGTAATTTCTTGAATCTCTTCTCACCATTTTTGAGACTAGGGTTTGAGGGCTAAGTATTTTGCCTTTTTCTGACGCCAGCGGGAATGGCAAGGATGCAGTGTAAAAACTCAGCTGGGGCAGTATACAGTTTTTGGTAAAACCTCAGGCTCAGCTTTCTTTTCTAATTTTTGATTAAATGTCTTATACTAGATTTTAATCTCTTAACTGTGTGGGGGTATCTCATACAGTTAAGAATACCCTCTGATTTTATATAATTCACTCCTAGCCTAGATCCTTCATTTCCAAAGAGTAAGTACTCTCCCTTCCTCTAGTTTTTCCTGTTTCTGCCCTGAAGCTTGCACTACTCTTTAGGCAGAGAACAAATTAAGTAGGCAGGAAAACAAAAAGAAAAGATTGCTTCTCTGCAGAATGAGGGGTTTTTGTGATATTCTCAGAATTTTAGCTAATTTTGGAAGCAGGATTATTAATAGCTGAATTCTATAGTTCAGTCCAGGGCATTTTCTCCTCTATTTCTGAAGTCTTCTATTTCACTGCTTGCTTGCCAGTTTTTGTTTAATGCATTATTATCTGCCTCTGCCAATCCCCCAGTTTTGGTTGCGGTTTGGTTTGTTGTTTTCACTGGTTTTTGTTTGTTAGATTTTGAATCGTTAACATTGGAAAAATTTGATGTGATTTCAAATCACCATTTTTTAAGCGTTAGGAGTTATTAAATCTAGACACACTCTCCTTACTAGAAATTTAATTTCTAATATTGGGCTTCCTGATGAACTCTTCTTTGCACTTAGTGATGATGAAATTCTTTCCTACATATGAGCAAATCTTTGTTGATAATTTAGAATTTTTCTGGGGAAGTAATAACCTCAAGCCCAATATTGCATTCCTTTTAGAATTCACTTTCTAATTTACCCCCAGTATTTCTACCAGTTGTTCAGTGATTGCATGTGCACTTTTCAAACTCTGAGATATCTGATTTCTCTGTGTCTGAAGACATGAACTTATTTCAGGTGTTATCTCTACTGTATTGTACTTTAGTTTTCCTTTAACAGTTAATTTCTTTACCCATTCCAGTTTGAACACAGGAAACATTGGATGTCTCTTAGTTGTTTATCTTGCTCTAAACTTAGGTTAAAAACTCCTGTATTGTCCCTAACTTCTACATGGAAAGTAGTTCATTCTGGAGCTAAAGCTACTTTAAAATGGAAACATTTTCTCTCCCTTCTTTTATATCTTTTCTTCTTTCCCCTACTCTTTCAAATTTCCTTTTTTTTTTGTTTTTTGGCTGTGTTGGGTCTTCGTTGCTGCACGTGGGCTTTCTCTAGTTGCGGCGAGCAGGGGCTACTCTTCGTTGCGGTGCATGGGCTTCTCATTGTGGTGGCTTCTCTTGTTGCGGAACACGGGCTCTAGGTGCGCGGGCTTCAGTAGTTGTGGCGTGTGGGCTCAGTAGTTGTGGCGCATGGGCTTAGTTGCTCCACAGCATGTGCGATCTTCCCAGACCAGGGATTGAACCCGTGTCCCCTGCGTTGGCAGGTGGATTCTTAACCACTGCGCCACCAGGGAAGTCCAAATTTCCATTTTATAATTCGTCATCATGGGTAACTTACCTATACTTTTATTTAAATTAAAAAATATATATATATTTTTAAAGGTTTCAGTTAACTTTCTTGGGAGGTGTAGGTTAAAGTCTATTTTGTGCTTGTTTAAGCCATTCCTTTGTGATCTGTAAAAATAGATCCTTACAGGGCTGTTTTAAGGATTAAATGAGATAATATATATATTTGTAAATTACAAATTGCTACAATTCAGATTATTTTTATTGTTAATTATACACACTAATATATTTAGGAGTGACACTGGTTGTCCTTACCTATGGTTTTACATAAAAATATTCAGTATTTGTTTATTTCCTTCTGGTTGGTACTCTCTTTTAGCATAAAATTTTATTCACTTATTAAATTTATTTTTTATGGAAATAATATAGTTGATGTAAAGTATTATATTAGTTTTAGGTGTACTATGTAGTGATTTGATATTTACATACATTATGAAATGATCGCCATAATAAGTCTAGTAACCATCTGTCCCTGTACAAATTTCTTAACAATGTTATTGACCATATTCTTTATGTTGTGTATTATAGCCCCTTTGCTCACTTATTTTATAGCTGGAAGTTTTCTCCCCCACCCCGCTCAGTTTGTTCTCTGCATCTGAGTCTGATTTCGTTCGGTTTGTTTGTTTTGTTTTTTAGATTCCACATAAAAGTAAGGTCATATGGTACTTGTCTTTCTTAGTCTGACTTATTTAACTTAGTGTAATACTGTCTAAATCCATTCATGTAAAATGGCAAAATTTTATTTTTTTAATGGCTGAGTAATATGACACACACACACTGTCTTCTTTATCCATTTATCTACTGATGGCCACTTAGATTGCTTCCATATCTTGGCTATTGCAAATAATGCTGCAATGAACATTGTGCATATGTCTTTTTGAATTAGTGTTTTTGTTTTCTTTGGGTAAATACCCAGAAATGAAGTTGCTGGATCATATGGCAGTTCTATTTTTAATTTTTTGAGGAGTCTTCACATTGTTTTCCATAGTGGCTGCACTAATTTCCAATCCCACCGACAGTTCACAAGGGTTCTGTTTTCTCTGCAGCCTTGCCAACACTTATTATTTGTTGTCTTTTTGATGATAGCCATTGTGACAGGTGTGACGTGGTATCTCATCGTGGTTCTGATTTGCATTTCCCTGCTGATTAGTGATATTGAGCATCTTCTCATGTGTCTGTTGGCCATCTGTATGTCTTTTTTGGAAAAATGTCTATTCAGGTCCTCTGCTTATTTATTTTGTTTTATTTTGCGGTACGCGGGCATCTCACTGTTGTGGCCTCTCCCGTTGCGGAGCACAGGCTCCGGACGTGCAGGCTCAGCGGCCATGGCTCACGGGCCCAGCCGCTCCGCAGCATGTGGGATCTTCCCGGACCGGGGCACGAACCCGTGTTCCCTGCATCAGCAGGTGGACTCTCAACCACTGCGCCACCAGGGAAGCCCCCTCTGCTTATTTTTTAATTGGGTTGTTGGTTTTTGGATGTTGATTTGTATGAGTTCTTTGTGTATTTTGGATATTAATCCCTTATCAGATATGTTGTTTGCAAGTATCTTGTCCCATTCAGTAGGTGGCCTTTTCATTTTGTTGCTGGTTTCCTTCGCTGTGCAAAAACTTTTCATTCTCAATTTGATGTCCCTTTTGTTTATTTTTGCTTTTGCTTCCCTTGCCTCAGGAGACGTATCTGGAAAGATTCTGCTAAGACCAGTTTCGAAAAGCATGCTGCCCATGTTTTCTTCTGGTTTTATGGTTTCAGGTCTTTTTAAGTCATTTTGAGTTTATTTTTGTATATGGTGTAAGAAAGTAGTCTAGTTGACTCTTTTGTATGTAGCTGTCCAGTTTTCACAACATCATTTATTGAAGAGGCTGTCTTTTCCTCATTGCATATTCTGGCCTCCTTTGTTAACAGATTAACTGACCATGTAAGCATGGGTTTATTTCTGGACTCTCTGTTCTGTCCCGTTGATCTGTGTGTCTGTTTTTATGCTAGTACCATAGTATTTTGATTACCATAGTTTTGCAGTATAGTTTGAAATCAGGGTCTGTGATACCTCCAGCTTTGTTCTTCTTTCTCAGATTTCTCTGGCTCCTTGCATAAAATTTTAAAGCAGAATTCATATCATATTAACCATTTTCCCAAATCTTTAAATATTCCTTTAGAACATGCTTTTTAAGTGGCCATTACATGGTTGTATAATAATTTTTTCAACCACATCTGTGTCACTGGACATTCAGATTGTTTTCAGGTTTTTTATCATTGCAAATAGTAGCATAATAAACTGTATTTAATCCTTTGTTCACTTCCTAGAGGTGAAATTACTAGATCAGATAAAGTATTCATGGTTTCTAACTCTTACCTTTAAAATGGTCCTTTGCATTTTTACATTCTCTCAAGTAATGTATGCAGGTACTCATTTCACTGTAACTTGGGCGACATTGGGTCTTATTATAAACAAAAACCCAACAATTTTGATCACTAGGTAATAGAAAAATATTACCATTAAGTTCTCTAGTAGTTGGGTTGCACATTCTTTGTTATTGTTGTTTAGTGACTCTGTTTCTTTTATAAATTGCCCTCTGTACATTATTTTATGGCATATATATTTTTTCTTACTGATTTATAAAAAATTTAAACAGCACTGAAATACGGAACATATTAACTCACTTCTCAGTTTGTTTTTAGCTTTTTAATGGTTTTTAAATTGATGTAGAAGTATTTTGAATTTGAATAGCTAAAACTGCCTTTTCCATTTCTGATTTTCTTTTTAATCTTATTGGAGTATAGTTGCTTTACAATGTTGTGTTAGTTTCTGCTGTACAACAAAGTGAATCAGCTGTATGTATGCATATATCCCCATATCCCCTCCCTCTTGAGCCTCCCTCCCACCCTCTGTATCCCACCCCTCTAGGTGGTCACAGAGCGCTGAGCTGATCTCCCTGTGCTATGCAGCAGCTTCCCACTAGCTAGCTATTTTACATTTGGTAGTGTATATATGTCAATGCTACACTCGCACTTCGTCCCAGCTCCCCCTTCCCCCGCTGCGTCCTCAAGTCCGTTCTCTATGTCTGTGTCTTTATTTCTGCCCCACCACTAGGTTCATCAGTACCATTTTTTTAGATTCCATATATGTGAGTTAGCATACGGTATCCATTTCTGATTTTTTAGTGAGTTTTTTGCTCTTAGAAAAAGTCTTTCTTTAAAGTTTTAAAAAATATTTTCTTAAACCTCTTAGATTATTTTAATTTTTATTTAACTATTTAAAGTAATCCATTTGGATTTTGTCTTACTTTGTATAAGATACTTTCCCCTAAATTATTAACCAGTTATTGTAGTACCATTATTAAATAATTTCAGTCTTTCCTTGCTGATTTGGAATCCCATCTTTGTCATATGCTAAATGTTTATATTAATTGAATATTTTCCTGGAATTTCCTTTTGTTCTATTGTTCTATTAAAATCAGCCTGTCTTTTTAGTGTGAAAGTCGTTAGACTGTGTTGATTCATATCTTACCGGCCAATATTATGAATATAATCTATTGATAGCCTCTTCCACTGAGCATTTGCAATCCTCATCTCAGGATGTATTTCTTGGCGTATTACAAAGGACCAAAGTTCTGTGTTATTTCATGATGACTTCCATACATTCACATTTTCATAGATTTACACATGCATACTTTACTTTTTACTCTCGTGTGCTTTCCAAGATTGTAGAGATTGTTTATCTTGTTCTTATTCAGACTCTTTACATGATGACTGGGATCTAAGGGGGCAAAGGTGAAAGACGTAGAAGACTTCTCAAGGCTCTTCTTGGCTCCAGAACTTGTACATGACATCCTATTACAAAGATTTGGAGGCATGAGTCCTTATGATCTGTCACAGTTAAAATATCTTCATAGTAAGAAAGTTTCCTAAAAAAATCTGAATAAAAACTATTATTGTGTTATTTTACATTTTCTTTTACTAAAGTATTAACATTGCAGTCAAGAGGTATCTAATGTACTTATTAAATCAGGAGTTAAAAGCAAAGAGTGGCAGTACTCTTGGGTATGACAGTAAAACATCTCTCCTTAATTTTTATGCTTTTTGTTTTGCTGGTGTGTAATCTCTTTTAGGGCAGAGCCAGTGATATTATTCTTTCATGCCTTGAATAGATTAAGTTCTCCGAATGTTTAAATTTATGAACTATTGCAAATAAGTTGAATTAACTAAATAGTAGTAAACTTCACACCCAATACTGACTCTTACCTACTGATTCAAACATCTGAGAATGATTTCGTTAAAAGTTTTTGGTGTTAAATAAGGTTGGGCTCCTAATATGTAATTAATTTCTTATTAATTGAATTCCTTTGTTATATTTCAATTCATCAGTTTTAGCAGAGATAACTAATCCATCTATTTTCGGAGTAAACCTCGGAAAGAATTTTTTGCCTGAGTTTCTATGCTCTGTTTTGTAGTTTGTGGGCCATAGAATTTAATGCATGGTGATGGAGAATCCGACATCATTATGATGTGATAGTGCATGTCAAAGTGCTATGTAAATTTTAAAGTGCTATTTATGAAATGTACGCAACAGTATTTGGTGTTTTTAACAGAAGAAAAAGTTTGTCAGATATAAAAGTAGCAAATAATTGTAGACTTTAGTTGTTTATATATTGTTCTACGTTGGTCAAGGATAAGGGAACTGAAGTCACCTTAAAATAAGTTATACTAGTATTACTATATATTTTAATATATAGTAATATATATAGTAATGCCATAAGTATATTACTAGTATTGTTTATATATAAAATAATATGATCATGGTTAGAAGTGATTATTTTTGACAAATATTTGTTAACATTGTAAATTACTTAAACACAATTATATAGAAATCTCATCTTTATTATGTATATGTGGGTTATGATTTAAATTTAAATTGGATTTTACTTCTATTCACTTTTAGAAATATAAAGAAAAGGACAAACACAAACAAAAACACAAGAAGCAACCAGAACCATCACCTGCATTGGTTCCTTCCTTGACTGTTACTACAGAAAAAGTAAGTTTTAAGTGTCATATTTTGTTCTACATAATAACTAGTTATGTGCTGACTTTTACCGTTTGACTAGTTATGTGCTGAATTTTGAAAATACTTGAGGAAGTGTCCTGGTTCCTTCTAAGCATTTCCACCTCTCTAACCCTACATCAGGTGCTTTAGGTTTTCTATTCTTAGTCCTTTATTCTATCTTCTGTTTATTCTATGCTTATTTCTGAAGAATGTTAAGTGAGGATAACAAGTGGGGGGCATCATTGAGATGTAAACTTTGGGCTGTGCAGTGGGCTTTGTCCACCTGTGCTTTTGAATTTTGGCTTCAACACTTACAGACCAAGCTCTTAGGTTAATTAACCTCTTTGTAACTCAATTTCATCATTCGTTAAAGTGGGGGAGATAATTGTTGGAATTGAATGAGGTAATGCATATGAAGCAGTTAGAACAATGTCTGGTTCATAGTAAGTATTACTTAGTAAATGTTAAATATTATTAAGATTATAATCATGTGGTTAACAGGAAAACAAGTGGGGATGGTGTTGGGCAGCTGGGACAGAGTAAGAAAGGGAGGTGGGAGGGGTGCAGTAGAAGAGGCCAGGATGAGAGGCCAATCACATAGGGCTGTATAAGCCAGTGGAAGGACGTAGTTTTTAGCCTGAGTGTAAAGGTAGCCGTTAGAGCAGCGGTCCCCAACCTTTTTGGCACCAGGGACTGTTGTTTTTTTTTTAAATTAAGTTATTTATTTATATTTTTATTTTTGGCTGTGTAGGGTCTTCATTTCTGTGGGAGGGCTTTCTCTAGTTGCGGCAAGTGGGGGCCACTCTTCATCGTGGTGTGCGGGCCTCTCACTGTTGTGGCCTCTCTTGTTGCGGAGCACAGGCTCCAGATGCGCAGGCTCAGTAGTTGTGGCTCACGGGCCTGGTTGCTCCGCGGCATGTGGGATCTTCCCAGACCAGGGCACGAACCCGTGTCCCCTGCATTGGCAGGCAGATTCTCAACCACTGCGCAACCAGGGAAGCCCCAGGGACTGGTCTTGTGGAAGATAATTTTTCCACAGATGGGGGGTGGTGGGGTGATGGTTTCAGCATGATTGAAGCACATTAAGTTTATTGTACACTTTATTACTGTCATTATTACATTGTAATATATAGTGAAGTAATTATACAACTCACCATAATGCAGAATCAGTGCGAGCCCTGAGCTAGTTTTCACTTGCCACTAACTGATAGGGTTTTGATAGGAGTCTGCAAGCGATTGATTTATTATGGTCTCTGCAGTGAAACCTCTCTGATAATGATAATCTGTATTTGCAGCCGCTTCCCAATGCTAGCATCACCGCCTCATCTCCCCCTCAGATCATCAGGCATTAGATTCTCATAAGGAGCACGCAAGCTAGATCCCTCGCGTGTGCAGTTCACCGTAGGGTTTGCGCTCCTAGGAGAATCTAATGCCGCTGCTGATCACAGGAGGCGGAGCTCAGGCAGTAATATGAGCAGTGGAGAGCGGCTGTAAATATAGATGAAGCATCGCTTGCTCGCCTGCCACTCACCTCCTGCTGTGCAGCCCGGTTCCTAACAGGCCACGGACTGGTACCAGCCCGGGGATTGGGGACCCCTCCGTTAAAGAGTTCTGATCTGAGATGTAACATGGTGTTACTTAAGTTTTGTAAGAACCTGTGGCTGCTTTGTTGTAAATGGACTATAGAGAGTCAAGAATGAAAGGAGGGAGGCCATTAGGAGGTTATTGCAATAATCCAGAAAGGGATGGTGGTGACACTGGAGGGTGGTGAAAGGTGATCAGGTTATGAATACATTCAAAAGTAGAACCCACGTAACTTTCTTATAGATAAAAAGTGTAAGAGAAAGAGGATCCAAAGATGATTCCAAAGATGTTAGCTCACATAACTAGAAGGAATGGAACTGCTGTTGACAAAGATGTGAAAGACTGTGGGTGTGGTAGGTTTAGGGGAAGAAGAGGAATTCAGTTTTGGGTATGGTATTTGTTCTTTTTAAAATTTTTTAAAATTGAAGTATAGTTGATTTACAGTGTTGTGTTAATTTTTTCTGTATAGCAGAGTGACACAGCCATACATATATACATATTTTTTTTCATATTCTTTTCCATTATGGCTTATCACAGGATACTGAATATAGTTCCTTGTGCTGTACAGTAGGACCTTGTTATTTATCCATCCTATATATAATGGGTTGCATCTGCTAATCTCCAAACTTCCAATTCTTTCCTCCTCCACATCCCTGCCCCATGGCAACCACAAGTCTGTTCTCTATGTCTGTGAGTCTCTTTCTGTTTCATAGATATGTTCATTTGTGTCGTATTTTAGATTCCACATATAAGTGATATCATCTGATATTTGTCTTTCTCTTTCTGACTTATTTCGCTTAGTATGATAATCTCTAGGTCCATCCATGCTGCTGCAAATGGCATTATTTCATTCTTTTTAATGGCTGGGCAATATTCCTGTGTGTGTGTGTGTGTGTGTGTGTGTGTGTGTGTGTTTGTGTTTGTGTTTAGGGTTGTCCAAAAAGTTCGTTTGGGTTTTCCTGTAAAATCTTATGGAAAAACCGGAACAAACTTTTTGGCCAACCCAGTATATACCACGTTTTTTTATCCATTTGTCTGTTGATGGACATTTAGGTTGCTTCCACGTCTTGGCTATTGTAAATAGTGCTGCTATGAACATAACGGTGCATGTAGCTTTTCGAATTATAGTTTTGTCTGGGTATATGCCCAGGAGTAGGATTGCTGGATCATATGGCAACTCTAGTTTTTGAGGAACCTCCATACTGTTTTCCATAGTGGCTGCACCAATTTACATTCCCACCAACAGTATAAGAGTGTTCCCTTTTCTCCACACCCTCTCCAGCATTTGTTGTTTGTAGACTTTTTAATGGTGGCTCCTCTGACTGGTGTGAAGTGGTACCTCATTGTAGTTTTGATTTGCATTTCTCTAATAATTAGCGATGAGTATCTTGCAAAAGTGGTGCTAGAGGGAACATATCTCAACATAATAAAAGCTATTTACAACAGACCCACAGCAAATGTAATACTCAGCGTTGAAAAGCTGAAAGCATTCCTGCCCAAAACAAGACAAGGATGCCCACTCTCACTACTTCTCTTCAGCATAATATTGGAAGTTTTAGCCACAACAATCAGACAAGAAAAAGAAATAAAGGTATTCAAACGGGTAGGGAAGAGGTAAAGTTGTCATATACACAAATGATATGATGCTATATGTAGAAAACCCTGAAGACTCCACACAAAAACTGATGAACGAATTTAGCAAGGTAACAGCATACAAGATTAACATACAGGAATCAGTTGCATTCCTTTACAGTAACAGTGAAATAACAGAACAGGAATGCAAACAAACAATCCCTTTTAAAATTGCTTCAAAAAAAAAAAAGAAACTTAGGAGTGAACCTCACCAAGGAGGTAAAAGACTTATATGCTAAGAACTACAAAACCTTAATAAAGGAAACTGAAGATGATTCAAAGTAATGGAAAGATATCCCCTGCTCTTGGATTGGAAGAATTAATATTGTTAAAATGGCCGTACTACCCAAAGCTATCTATAGATTTAATGTGATCCCTATCAAATTACCCATGACATTTTTCACAGAAGTAGAACAAATAATCAGAAAATTTATATGGAAACTTTATAAAAGACCCAGAATTGCCAAAACAATCCTGAGGAAAAAGGACAAGGCAGGAGTTACGACTCTCCCAGACTTCAGACAAAGCTACAGTAATCAAAACAGTATGGTATTGATACAAAAACAGACAGGTCAGTGGAACAGAATAAAGAGCCCAGAAATAAACCCACACACCTATGGGCAGCCTTCGACAAAGGACGCAAGAATATACAATGGTAAAAGACAGTCCCTTCAGCAAGTGTGTTGGGAAAGTTGGACAGCTGCATGTCAGTCAGTGAAGTTAGAACACACCCTCACACCATACACAAAAGTAAACTCAAAATGCTTAAAGACTTAAATATAAGACAGGACACCATAAAACTCCTAGAAGAGGACACAGGCAAAACATTCTCTGAAATAAATCGTAGCAGTGTTTTTTTAGGTCAGTCTCCCAAGGCGATAGAAATAAAAGCAAAAATAAACAAATGGGACCTAAATAAACTTATAAGCTTTTGCACAGCAAAGGAGACCATAAACAAAACAAAAAGACAACCTACGGACTTGGAGAAAATATTTGCAAATGATGCAACCAACAAGGGCTTAATTTCCAAAATATACGAACAGCTCATACAATTCAACAGCAACAAAAGAAGCCTGGGATTTCCCTGGTGGTCCAGTGGTTAAGACTCCATGCTGCCAATGCAGGGGCCCTGGCTTTGATCCCTGGTCAGGGAACTGCATCCTGCATGCTGCAACTAAATTTCCCACACACTGCAATGAAGATTCCGCACTCGGCAACAAAGATCCTGTGTGCCTCAAATAAGACCCAAGATACAACTAAGCTTGTACTTTTCCAAATTCTGCTCTAAGGGATTGATAATAACTGTAACAGTGAGACCTAGTGAGTGATAAGGTCTGATGTTTTGAGGTTTTATACCTGGAGGGCTTTAGAGAGAGAGAGGGGTTTAGAATCAGCATTGAAGAGCAAGAGAACCCAGCCCACCTGCATAGCCAGTGAAACCAGAGTAGAGTAGCTGGAGTAGAGTATCCATTACTTGAAGTAGCTGTGAGGTAAACAGGGTGTTCAGGGTGACCCCTGATTTTCTTAGAGCAAGAATCTGCAGGGAATATTCTGAGAAAAGGTTGAACTTATTTATTTTTTAATATTTATTTATTTATTTGGCTGTGCCATGTCTTAGTTGCGGCATGTGGGAATCTAGTTCTCTGACCAGGGATCGAACCTGGGCCCCCAGCATTGGGAGTGTGGAGTCTTAACCACTGGACCACCATGGCAGTCCCAAGGTTGAGTTTAATATAGCAGCTTTTCCTGATCATTCTGAGTTCCAGAGAGAACAGTGGAAGGGTTTCAGCTGTTGAAGAGGGAGCAGCGGGGGTGTGTGGACAAAATGTTCATGGCTGAGTGGGAAAGACGGAGGTGAGGATTAAACTGGATTCTGGGCTTTCTGTTAGTGAGTGGCAAAGTCCCAGGCTGCCATTAACTAGCTCTGTGGCCTTGAACCTTTTTTTTTTTTGCTGTACGCGGGCCTCTCACTGTTGTGGCCTCTCTCCCGTTGCGGAGCGCAGGCTCAGCGGCCATGGCTCACGGGCCCAGCCGCTCCACGGCATGTGGGATCTTCCCAGACCGGGGCACGAACCCGTGTCCCCTGCATCGGCAGGTGGACTCTCAACCACTGCGCCACCAGGGAAGCCCTATAGCCAGTTTTGATTGTACATTTTTGAACCTTGCATTTGTCATTTCTTACACCTTAAGGCAAAATTCCATTTTGTTTATTTCTTTATTAACTTAGAATCGACTCTGCTGGTCTTAAAATTTTTAATTGTACTTTATGTATAATTTTTAACCCTTTTTTGACTCTAAGCATTTTTCAGGCTAGAAATTAGCAGCAAGTAAATGCCTCGATGTCATGTCAATGTGATGTCACTGTAATCCTTTAAATACTGCAACTTTAATTTATCAGTATAATATTTTCACATAAATCCTTGATAACCATGGTAGTGTACTACTGGTGATACATAGATATATAAAAGTCACTAGGAACAGAGTAGGATTTTCATATTAATCATTAAGATTGTATATGTAAGTGTCCTTCCTGGAAAGCATAGCTTGTTGTTTCTGTCATTGGGAGGTTTAGGTTTTTAGGTATAAGGGGATTAGATGGAACAGATGGGATTAGATTCTGCAGAGACTTGAATTAAGGGAATCCTTTAATATAATACATCAAGTTGAGAAAGCTTTCAGAAAAGGAGGCTCACCTTGTGTTTGTAGGACAGTGTGGTCGCTTCCCCTGATTTCCTCAGTTTGGTCTTTCTGAGCACTTCAAATCTGTTTCCTTCTTTCCATAGTGTTAGTAGAAGGGTATATTGCCAAGGAAGGATAAGAGAAGAAAGTCTTAGCTCTTTACCTTGTGCCGATTTGTTTGGTGTCAGTGTTATTTTTCTGAAAAAAATATTTGAATGAGGGAAAGCCATAGTTAAGTTCTGTTTTCTTGTATCTCTTGGCCTTTCAGTAAGTATAACTTTTAAATAAAACTGTTAAAGTTTATACTGTTTTTCTAAGATTTTTTGATAGTAGAACAAACACTTTTCTGTAAAGTAGGTTAATTGATTTCTTAATGTTTAAAAACTTCTAATATGCTTCTTTAAAGATTAACTTTTAAAGAAATCTGTAGAAGTTTTAACTTTACTAAGAAATCCAGGTGTAGATTTATCCACTATGTTTTTAGTATATGTCAATCTCTGGTCTTTTCTTGTGTTATTCAGTAACACAACACCCTTGAATGCTAATCATCCTTAAACAAATTTTTTTGGAGACTTAATTTTTAAGGAAATACACACACATACACAATAATCTTACGATAATAAAAGTATTCAAAATTTTATTGTATCAAATACATTGGACCTTTTGTTAGCTTTCTTGAGGTAAAATTGACATACAATAAATTGCACATATTTGAAGTGGAAAATTCCATAAATTTGTGAATTGATTTGCTAAATGATTAGCAAAAGTTTCCTTGTGATTTAGTGTAATGCCCTTCTTGCCTTCACATGACTACCCTTGCCCTGGCAACTATTGTGTTTTCTGTCACTGTAAATTAGTTTGAATTTTCTAGAATTTAAAAAATGGAAACATATAGTATGTACACTTCTTTATCTGACTTCTTTCACTCAGCATAATTATTTTGAGACTCATCCATATTGTGTGTATGAAGAGTTCATTCCCTTTTATTCCTGACTAGTATTCTGTTGTATGGGCTTACCATAATTTGTTAATCCATTTAACAATGGATGGACATTCAGGTTGTTTCCAGTTTTGGGCTATTAAAAATAAAGCTGCTAGGAACATTGTACAATATTTGTATGGGCATGCACTTTAATTTTTCTTGCATAAATACCAAGGAGCAGAACAGCTGGGTCACATGGTAGGTATGTCCTTAATTATTTAAGACAGTGTCAAACTGTCTTCCAAAGTGGTTATACCATTTAACAATTCTACCATCAGCGTACGAGAGTTCTTGTTCCTCTACGTTCTCTGCAACACTTGGTATAATCAGTTGTTTTAATTTCAGCCATTCTAGTTAGGTACGTATCAGTTTCTCATTGTGGTTTTTATTTGCATTTCCTTAATGGCCTAAATTATGTTAAACATCTTTTCATGTGAATAGTTGCCATTTATTTATTTTTTCCTTTTTATTGGTTTGTTTGTTTTCTTATTACTGAGTTTTGTGAGACATTATATGTTCCGATGCAAATCCTTTATCAGATATGTTATATGTTTTCTTTTAGAAGTTTTATATTTTTATGTTTTACATTTAGGTCGATGATCCTTTTTGAGTTAATTTTTGCATATGATGTGAGCTACACATCAAAATCCACTTATTTGAATACTGATATTCAGTTTTTCCTGAGCCATTTTGTGGAACAGACTGCCCTTTCTCCACTGAATTACCTTTACTCCCATTTGTATAAAAACAGTTGACCGTATATGTATCGGTCTATTTCTGGACTCTGTTCTGTTCCATACCACACAATCTTGATTACTGTGCCTTTATAATGACCCTTGAGGTCAGATAGGGTCCACTTCCAACTTTGTTCTCTTTCAGTTGTTTGATCTGTTCCAGGTTCTCTGCATTTTTATATGAATTTTAGAATTGTCAATTTATAGAAATAAAACTACTGGTATTTTGACTTGAACTGTAATGAATCTTCAAATTGTTTTGGGGGATAATTGATCCCTCAATAACATTGAGTCTTCTAACCTGTGAACGTGTGTGTGTGTGTGTGTGTGTGTGTGTGTGTACCCAACATCTTCTTTATCCATTCATCTGCCAGTGCACATTTAGGTTGTTTCCATGTCTTGGCTATTGTAAACAGTGCTGCAGTGAACATTGGTGTGCATGTATACTTTCGAACCAAGTTTTTCTCCAGATATATGCCCCGAAGTGGGATTGCTGGATCATATGGTAGCTCTATTTTTAGTTTTTTAAGGAATCTCCATACTGTTTTCGGTAGTGGTTGCACCAAGTTACATTCCCACTGACAGTGTAGGAGGGTTCCCTTTTCTCCACGCCCTCTCCAGCATTTATTATTTGTAGACTCTTTGATAGCCATTCTGACTGGTGTGAGGTGATACTTTGTTGTGGTTTTGATTTGCATTTCTCTAATAATTAGCAGTGTTGAGCATCTTTTCATGTGCCTTTGGGCCGTCTGTATGTCTTCTTTGGAGAAATGTCTGTTTAGGTCTTCTGCCCATTTTTTGATTATGTTGTTGTTTTTCTGACATTGAGTTGTATGAACTGTTTGTATATTTTGGAAATTAAGCCCTTGTTGGTTGCATCATTTGCAAACATTTTCTCCCAGTCTGTAGGTTTTTTTTGGTTTTGTTGATGGTTTCCTTCACTGTGCAAAAGCTTTTAAGTTTGATTAGGCCCCGTTTGTTTATTTTTGCTTTTATTTCTTTTGCCTTGGGAGACTGATCTAAGAAAATATTGTTATGATTTATATCACAGAATGTTTTGCCTATGTTTTCTGGGAGTTTTATAGTGTTATGTCTTACATTTAGATCTTAAAGCCATTTTTGAGTTTATTTTTGTATATGGTGTCAGAGTGTTCTGATTTCATTAATTGACATGAGGGTTTCCCAGCACCCCTTGCTGAAGAGACTGTTTATATATTTTTAATAGATATATTGATTGATTTTTTTCCTTTTTAATCTGTTAATATGATGAAGTACGTTGATTTTCCGAGGGTTGGTTTTCCAGTGTTGAAAAACCTTGCCTTCCTGGGGAAATCCCACTTGGTCTTGATGTATTACCATTTTTATATACTGTTTGATTCTACTTTTAGAAATTTTACAGGAATTTTTGCCTCTGTATTCATGAGGGATATATATATATATATATTTGTTTGTTTTTGTTTTTGTTTTTGCGGTACATGGGCCTCTCACTGCT
Source organism: Delphinapterus leucas (assembly GCF_059928025.1). Taxonomy (NCBI): domain Eukaryota; kingdom Metazoa; phylum Chordata; class Mammalia; order Artiodactyla; family Monodontidae; genus Delphinapterus; species Delphinapterus leucas. Next base: position 13,646,850 of record NC_143130.1, on the reverse strand, counting down.
GTGGCCTCTCCCGTCGCGGAGCACAGGCTCCGGACGCGCAGGCCCAGCGGCCACGGCCCACGGGCCCAGCCGCTGCATGGCACGCGGGATCCTCCTGCACCGGGGCATGAACCCGCGTCCCCCGCATCGGCAGGCGGACTCTCAACCTCTGCGCCACCAGGGAAGCCCCATGAGGGATATTGACCCATGTTTTCTTACAATGTCTTTGTTGTTTTTTTTTTTTTTTGCGGTACGCGGGCCTCTCACTGTTGTGGCCTCTCGCATTGCGGAGCACAGGCTCCGGACGTGCAGGCTCAGCGGCCATGGCTCATGGGCCCAGCCTCTCCGTGGCATGTGGGATCTTCCCGGACCGGGGCACGAACCCACATCCCCTGCATTGGCAGGTAGACTCTCAACCACTGTGCCACCAGGGAAGCCCCAATGTCTTTGGTTTTGGTGTTAAAAGGAATGCTGGCCTTACAGAATGCATTGCAGGTATTCACTCTTGTTTTCTGGAAGAGTTTATGTAAATTTGGTAATATTTCTTAGTGTTTAATATTATTCACTTTTTTTTTTTCTTTCTTTTTGCTGCACTGCACAGCTTGCGGGATCTTAGTTCCCTGACAGGGATTGAACCTGGGTCCTTGGCAGTAAGAGTGTGGAGTCCTGACCACTGGACCACCAGGGAACTCCCGCTAGTATTCTCTTTTAAGGCCATCTGGGCCAGAGTTTTCTTTAGGGGGAACGTTTTCAACTGTAATTTCATTAAAAGAAAATAGATACGGGGCTATATTCAGGTTATCTATTTCTTCTTGAGTGAGCTTTGACAGTCTTTTCTCTTTTTTGTAACCAGGCTGGCTATGAATTTTTATGATCTTAAATTATTACCTTTGGGTTCCACTGATTTTTCTCTGTTGTTACTATGTTTTATATTTTAGTGATTTCTGTTCTAATTTTATTTTTTCCTTTTTACTGCTTGCTTTGGGTTTCTTTTCCTCTTCATTTTCTAATTTATTAAGGTGTAATATGAATTTATTCAAGACCTTTCTTTTCTCTAAAATAGGCAGCTTAAAAAAAACTTTATTTTTTAGAGTGGTTATAGATTCAGAGAAAAATTGGAAAGTATAGAGATTTCCTATATAACTCCTGACACCTTCCCCCACTGTCAGCATCCCACACCAGAGTGATACATTTGTTACAATCTGTGAACTTCCACTGACACGTCATTAAGGCTTAAAACCCACAGTTGGCATTAGGGTTCAGTTTTTTTTTTTTTTTTTAACATCTTTATTGGGGTATAATTGCTTTACAATGGTGTGTTAGTTTCTGCTTTATAACAAAGTGAATCAGTTATACATATACATATGTTCCCATATCTTTTCCCTCTTGCATCTCCCTCCCTCCCATTTCTCTAGGAGGTGGGTCAAAAAGGATCTTGCTGTGATTTATGTCATAGAGTGTTCTGCCTATGTTTTCCTCTAAGAGTTTGACAGTGTCTGGCCTTACATTTAGGTCTTTAATCCATTTTGAGCTTATTTTTGTGTATGGTGTTAGGGAGTGACCTAATCTCATACTTTTACATGTACCTGTCCAGTTTTCTCAGCACCACTTATTGAAGAGGCTGTCCTTTCTCCACTGTACATTCTGCCTCCTTTATCAAAGATAAGGTGACCATATGTGGTGGGTTTATCTCTGGGCTTTCTATCCTGTTCCATTGATCTATCTCTCTGTTTTTGTGCCAGTACCATACTGTCTTGATTACTGTAGCTTTGTAGTATAGTCTGAAGTCAGGGAGCCTGATTCCTCCAGCTCCGTTTTTCATTCTCAAGATTGCTTTGGCTATTCGGGGTCTTTTTTGTTTCCATACAAATTGTGAAATTTTTTGTTCTAGTTCTGTGAAAAATGCCAGTGATAGTTTGATAGGGATTGCATTGAATCTGTAGATTGCTTTGGGTAGTAGAGTCATTTTCACAATGTTGATTCTTCCAATCCAAGAACATGGTACATCTCTCCATCTATTTGTATCATCTTTAATTTCTTTCATCAGTGTCTTATAATTTTCTGCATACAGGTCTTTTGTCTCCTTAGGTAGGTTTATTCCTATTTTATTCTTTTTGTTGCAATGGTAAATGGGAGTGTTTTCTTGATTTCACTTTCAGATTTTTTCATCATTAGTGTATAGGAATGCCAGAGATTTCTGTGCATTAATTTTGTATCCCACTACTTTACCAAATTCGTTGATTAGCTCTAGTAGTTTTCTGGTAGCATCCTTAGGATTCTCTATGTATAGTATCATGTCATCTGCAAACAGTGACAGCTTTACTTCTTCTTTTCCAATTTGGATTCCTTTTATTTCTTTTTCTTCTCTGATTGCTGTGGCTAAAACTTCCAAAAGTATGTTGAATAAGAGTGGTGAGAGTGGGCAACCTTGTCTTGTTCCTGATCTTAGTGGAAATGCTTTCAGTTTTTCACCATTGAGGATGATGTTGGCTGTGGGTTTGTCATATGTGGCCTTTATTATGTTGAGGAAAGTTCCCTCTATGCCTACTTTCTGCAGGGTTTTTATTATAAATGGGTGTTGAATTTTGTCAAAAGCTTTCTCTGCATCTATTGAGATGACCATATGGTTTTTCTCCTTCAGTTTGTTAATGTGGTGTATCACATTGATTGATTTGCGTATATTGAAGAATCCTTGCATTCCTGGAATAAACCCCACTTGATCATGGTGTATGATCCTTTTAATGTGCTGTTGGATCTGTTTGCTAGTATTTTGTGGAGGATTTTTGCATCTATGTTCATCAGTGATATTGGCCTGTAGTTTTCTTTCTTTGTGACATCCTTGTCTGGTTTTGGTATCAGGGTGATGGTGGCCTCGTAGAATGAGTTTGGGAGTGTTCCTCCCTCTGCTATATTTTGGAAGAGTTTGAGAAGGATAGGTGTTAACTCTTCTCTAAATGTTTGAAAGAATTCACCTGTGAAGCCATCTGGTCCTGGGCTTTTGTTTTTTGGAAGATTTTTAATCACAGTTTCAATTTCAGTGCTTGTGATTGGTCTGTTCATATTTTCTATTTCTTCCTGATTCAGTCTTGGCAGGTTGTGCATTTCTAAGAATTTGTCCATTTCTTCCAGGTTGTCCATTTTATTGGCCTAGAGCTTTTGTAGTAATCTCTCGTGATCCTTTGTATTTCTGCAGTGTCAGTTGTTACTTCTCCTTTTTCATTTCTAATTCTATTGATTTGAGTCTTCTCCCTTTTTTTCTTGATGAGTCTGGCTAATGGTTTATCAATTTTGTTTATCTTCTCAAAGCACCAGCTTTTAGTTTTATTGATCTTTGCTACCATTTCCTTCACTTCCTTTTCATTTATTTCTGATCCGATCTTTATGATTTCTTTCCTTCTGCTGACTTCGGGGTTTTTTTTGTTCTTCTTTCTCTAATTGCTTTAGGTGTAAGGTTAGGTTGTTTATTTGAGATGTTTCTTGTTGCCTGAGGTAGGATTTTATTGCTATAAACTTCCCTCTTAGAACTGCTTTTGCTGCATCCCATAGGTTTTGGGTCGTTGTGTTTTCATTGTCATTTGTTTCTAGGTATTTTTTGATTTCCTCTTTGATTTCTTCAGTGATCTCCTGGTTATTTAGTAGTATATTGTTTAGCCTCCATGTGTTTTTATTTTTTACAGAGTTTTTTTCTGTAATTGACATCTAGTCTCATAGCGTTGTGGTCGGAATAGATACTTGATACGATTTCAATTTTCTTAAATTTACCAAGGGTTGATTTGTGACCCAAGATATGATCTAGCCTGCAGAATGTTCCATGAGCTCTTGAGAAGAAAGTGTTTTCTGTTGTTTTTAGATGGAATGTCCTATAAATATCAATTAAGTCCATCTTGTGTAACGTATCATTTAAAGCTTGTGTTTGTTTGTTTATTTTCATTTTGGATGATCTGTCCATTGGTGAAAGTGGGGTGTTAAATTCCCCTCTTTTTATCCCGTTACTGTCAATTTCCCCTTTTATGGCTGTTAGCATTTGCCTTATGTATTGAGGTGCTCCTATGTTGGGTGCATAAATATTTACAATTGTTACGTTTTCTTCTTGGATTGATCCCTTGATCATTATGTAATGTCCTTCTTTGTCGCTTGTAGTAGTCTTTATTTTAGTCTATTTAGCCTGATATGAGAATCGCTACTCCAGCTTTCTTTTGATTTCCATTTGCACAGAATATCTTTTTCCACCCCCTCACTTTCAGTCTGTACGTGTCCCTAGGTCTGAAGTGGGTCTCATGTAGACAGCATATGTACAGGTCTTGTTTTTGTATCCATTCAGCCAGTCTATGTCTTTTTCTTGGAGCATTTAATCCATTTACATTTAAGGTAGTTATGCGTATGTATGTTCCTATGACCATTTTCTTAATTGTTTTGGGTTTGTTTTTGTAGGTCTTTTCCTTCTCTTGTGTTTTCTGTCTAGAGAAGTTCCTTTTGCATTTGTTGTAAAGCAGGTTTTGTGGTGCTGAATTCTCTTAGCTTTTGCTTGTCTGTAAAGGTTTTATTTTCTCCGTCATATCTGAACGAGATCTTTGCTGGGTAGAGTAATCTTGGTTGTAGATTTTTCCCTTTCGTCACTTTAAATATGTCCGCCACTCCCCTCTTGCTTGCAGAGTTTCTGCTGAAAGATCAGCTGTTAACCTTATGGGGATTCCCTTGTATGTTATTTGTTTTTTTTCCCTTACTGCTTTTAATGTTTTTTCTTTGTATTTATTTTTGATAGTTTGATTAATATGTGTCTTGGAATGTTTTTCCTTGGATTTATCCTGTATAGGAGTCCCTGTGCTACCTGGACTTGATTGTTAACTTTCCCATATTAGGGAAATTTTCAACTATAATCTCTTCAAATATTTTCTCAGTCTCTTTCTTTTTCTCTTCTTCTGGGACCCCTGTAATTCGAATGTTGGTGTGTTTAATGTTGTCCTAGAGGTGTCTCAGATTGCCCTCAATTCTGTTCATTATTTTTTCTTTGTTCGGCTCTGTGGTAGTTATTTCCACTATTTTATCTTCCAGGTCACTTATCCGTTCTTCTACCTCAGTTATTCCGCTATTGATTCCTTCTAGAGAATTTTTAATTTCATTTATGGTGTTGTTCATCATTGTTTTTTGCTCTTTTGTTCTTCTGGGTCCTTGTTAAAGTTTTCTTGTATTTTCTCCATTCTATTTCCAAGATTGTGGATGATCTTTACTTTCATTACTCTTAATTCTTTTTCAGGTAGACTGCCTATTTCCTCTTCATTTCTTTGGTCTGGTGGGTTTTACCTTGCTCCTTCATCTGCTGTGTGTTTCTCTTTTGGGTCTCCTTTTCACAGGCTGCAGGTTCGTAATTCCCGTTGTTTTGGGTGTCTGCCCCCAGTGTGTAAGGTTGGTTCAGTGGGTTGTGTAGGCTTCCTCGTGGAGGGGACTGGTGCCTGTGTTATGGTGGATGTGGCTGGATCTTGTCTTTGTGGTTGGCAGGACCGCATCAGGTGGTGTGTTTTGGGTTGTCTGTGACCTTATTATGATTTTAGGCAGCCTCTCTGCTAATGGGTGGGGCTGTGTTCCTGTCTTGCTAGTTGTGTGGCATAGGGTGTCTAGCACTGTAGCTTGCTGGTCGCTGAGTGGAGCTGGGTCTTAGCGTTGAGATGGAGGTCTCTGGGAGAGCTTTCACTGTTTGATATTATGTGGAGCCGGGAGGTCTTTGATGGAGCAATGTCCTGAACTTGGCTCTCCCACCTCAGAGGCATCGGCCTGACACCTGTCCAGATCACGAAGACCCTTTCAGCCACACGCTCAGAAGAAAAGGGAGAAAAGAAAAAGAAAGAAAAAAATAATAGTTATTAAAATAAAAAATTATTAAAAATAAAAAATCATTAAAAAAAGAAAGAAAGAAGAGAGCAACCAAACCAATAAACAAATCCACCAATGATAACAAGCACTAAAAAGTATACTTAAGAAAAAAAAGAAAAACAGACAGAACCCTAGGACAAATGGTAAAAGCAAAGCTATACAGACAGAATCACACAAAGAAGCATACACCTACACTCTCACTAAAAGTGAAAAATGAAAAAAATATATATCTGTATATAAAAGAAAAAAAGGAAGAGAGCAACCAAGTCAGTAAACAAATCTACCAGTGATAAGAAAGTCTGAATATTAAACTCTAAATATTAAACTAAGATAAACATAAAATCATAAAGGAATTAGATGCAGAAAGCAAACTCCAAGTCTACAGTTGCTCCCAAAGTCCACCGCCTCCGTTTGGGATGATTCTTTGTCTATTCAGGTATTCCACTGATGCAGGTACCTTAAGTTGATTGTGGAGATTTATTCTGCTGCTCCTGAGGCTGCTGGGAGAAATTTCCCTTTCTCTTCTTCGTAGCTCCCAGGGTTCAGCTTTGGATTTGGCCCCGCCTCTGCGTGTAGGTCGCCTGAGGGCATCTGTTCCCCATCCAGACAGGACGGGGTTAAAGGAGCAGCTGATTCGGGGGCTCTGGCTCACTCAGGCTGGGGGGAGGGAGGGGTGCGGATGCGGGGAGAGCCTGAGGCGGCAGAAGCCAGCGTGACGTTGCACCAGCCTGAGGCACGCCGTGCATTCTCCCGGGGGAAGTTGTCCCTGAATCATGGGACCCTGGCAGTGGCGGGCTGCACAGGCTCCAGGAGGGGAGGTGTGGATAGTGACGTGTGCTTGCACACAGGCTTCTTGGTGCCTGCACCAGCAGCCTTAGCATCTCATGCCCATCTCTGGTGTCCGCGCTGATAGCGGTGGCTTGCGCCCATCCCTGGAGCTCGTTTAGGCGGTGCTCTGAATCCCCTCTCCTCGCGCATCCCCGAAACAATGGTCTCTTGCCTCTTAGGCAGATCCAGACTTTTCCCCGGACTCCCTCCCGTCTAGCCGTGGCGCACTAATCCCCTGCAGGCTGTGCTCATGCTGACAACCCCAGTCCTCTCTCTCCCAGCGCTCCGACCGAAGCCGAAGCCTCAACTCCCAGCCCCGCCCGCCCCGGCGGGTGAGCAGACAAGCCTCTCGGGCTGGTGAGTTCCGGTCTGCACCGATCCTCTGTGTGGCAGCCTCTCCATTTTGCCTTCTGCACCCCTGTTGCTGTGTTCTCGTCTTTGGCTCTGAAGCTTCACCCTCAGCAGCCCCTGTCTCCACCAGTGAAGGGCCTTCCTAGTGTGTGGAAACTTTTCCTCCTTCACAGCTCTGTCCCAGTGGTTCAGATCCCACCCCTATTCTTTTGTCTGTTTTTTGTTTTTTTGCTGTTTTTTTGTTTTTTTCTTTTCCCTACCCTGGTACATGGGGGGTTTCTTGCCTTTTGGGAGGTCTGAGGTCTTCTGCCAGCGTTCAGTAGGTGTTCTGTAGTTGTTGTTCCCCATGTAGACGTATTTCTGACGTATTTGTTGGGAGGAAGGTGATCTCCACATCTTACTCCTCCGCCATCTTGCAAGTCTCTATAATTCTTTTTATACATTTTTGGATTTGATTTGCCAATACCTTGTAGAGAATTTTTGTATCTATTTCATGAGTGATATTATTCTGTGTTTTCTTTCTTATAATGTCTTTATCTGTTTTGATATAGTATTGCTGTCCTCATAGAGTGAGTTAGGAATTACTTCTTCTGCTTCTGTTTTCTGGAAGAGGTTGTAGAGAACTGGTATAATTTTTTTCCTTAAGAATTTTGTAGAATTTAACAGTGAACCTATCTGGTCCTGGTGCTTTATGTGTTTTGGTGGGGTGCTTAATTATTAATTAAATTTCTTTAATAGATATAGGTCTGTTCAGATTGTCTGTTTCTTTTTGTGTGTAAAATTCCTTGATTATCCCTTAATGTCCATGAGATCTGTAGTTAATGTTCCGTCTTTCATTTCTGAACTACTGTGCCACCAGGGAAGTCCCTGCCTCATGTATTTAATGTTTTGTTTTTAGGCATATACACATGAAGGATTGTTGTGTCATCTTGTAGTCTTCATACCTTTGTTGTTATATAATGTCACTGTTTATCCCTGTTAACTTTCCTTGCTCTGAAGTCTACTCTGTCTGAAATACAGCTATTCTTGCCTTGTTTAGATTAGTGATAGCATGTTATACCCTTTTCCATCCATTGATTTCTTTTTTTTTTAAATCATGATGTGTCTCTATATTTACTGTACCTGAGTCTTGCTTTTTGATCCACTCTGACAATTTCTGTTTTTTAATTGGCATATTTAGACCATGTGTGTTTAGGATGATTGTTGATACAGTTAGGTTAGTATCTACAAAACTTGTTACTGTTTTTTATTTGTTCTTGGTCTTTGTTCCTGTTTTTGTCTTCCACATGTTTTCTAACTTTTGTGGTTTTAACTGAGCATTTTATACGATTCCATTTTCTTTTCGTTTCTTAATATATCAATTATACTTGTTTTCCTTCATGGTTGCCCTCATGCTCGCAATATATCTTTACAGCATATCTAAGGCGTCTTTCAGTAACACTATACTGCTTCATGGTAGCACAAGTACGTTATAATAACCAAATATTCCTAATTTCTCCCTCCCATCTTTTCTGTCAATGCTGTCATTCATTTCACTTATACATGAACATACATAAGCATATGAATGCATAAAACTATATAATCAAATACATCATTGAGCAAGCTATCTGTTAAGGTCAATTAAGAATTTAAAAAATCAAAGTTTAATTTTACCTTCACTGATTCATTCTCTGATGGTATTTTTTATGTAAATCCACGTTTCTGACCTGTTTCATTTTCCTTCTCTCCAAAGAACTTCTCACATTTCTTGCAAGGCAGTCCTACTGGCAACAAATTCCCTCAATTTTTGTTTGTCTGAGAAAGTCTTTGTCTTTCACTCTTACAGGATAATTTTGCAGTGTGCAGAATTCTAGGTTGTTTTTTTTCTCTCAACACTTTAAATATTTCACATCACTCCGTAGTTTGCATTGTTTCTGAAGAGAAGTCAGATGTAATTCTTATCTTTGCTCCTTTGTAGTTAAGGCTTTCCCCCCTTCTGGCTTCTTTGAGTGTTTTTTCTTTTATCTTTGATTTTCTGCATTTTGAATATGATATGCCTAGGTGTTGTTTTTGTTTGCTTGCTTGCTTTTTGGCATTTATCTTGCTTGGTATTCTCAGAGCTTCCTAGATCTGTCATTTGGTTTCTGACATTAATTTGGTTAAATTCTTAGTCATTATTGCTTCAGATATTGCCTCAGTTCCTTTGTTTTCCTTCTGGTATTCCCATTACACCTATGTCACACCTTTTGTAGTTGTCCTGTGGTTCTTGGATATTGTTCTCTGTTTCATAGTTTCTTTTTCTCTTTGCTTTTTATTTTTGGAAGTTTCTATTTTCATATCCTCACTCTCTGAGATGCTTTCCATAGCCATGCCCAGTCTACTAATGAGCGCATCAAAGGAATTCTTCATTTTTGTTATGGGTTTTTTTATCTCAAAGAGTCCTTTTAAATTTTTTTTTAGAATTTCTTTCTGCTTACAATATCCATCTGTTGTTGCATGCTGTCTATTTTTTACGTTAAAACCCTTAGCATACTAATCATAGTTTAAAAAATTTCTGGGTTGGTAATTCCCACAGTCGTGCCATCTCTGTCTTTGGTTCTGATGTTTGTTCGTTCTCTTCACACGGTCTATTTGCCTCTTAGTGCACCTTGTAGTTTTTTGTTAAAAGATGTATATGATTTACTGGATAAAAGGAAGTGTGGTAAATAGGCCTTTAATAATGTGATGGTAAGAGGGACAGGAAGCATTCTATAGTCCTATGGTTAGTTCTCAGTCTTTTGGTGAGCCTGTGCCCCTGGACTGTGAACCTCACAAGTGATTCTCACCCCCTACCCTGCTTTGCTGGGACAGGATACTGGTGGGGGTTGTAGTTGGGTATTTCCCTTCCTTCACATACTTGAGGCTCTGATACAACCTCAGCAGGTTATGCTCTGGTAAAATATATTCTCCTGATAACAGGCCTTATTAAGAAGAACAGAATACCTTGGCATATTAGAATAGTTCCTTTCTGCCTTCCCTGCTGGAAGCATGAGTGTATATTTTTCTTCTGGTATTCACTGTCAAGACTTGGTAGAGCTCTTGGAGGTAAAACTTGAAAAGTGTGAGGAGTTCTTTTTTTTTTTTTTTTTTTAATAAGATCTATCTCTGCCTTACCTTTATCTTTTTTAAAAAATAAATTTATATATTTTATTTATTTATTTTTGGCTGTGTTGGGTCTGTTGCTGTGCACATGTTTTCTCTAGTTGCAGTCAGCGAGGGCTACTCTTTGTTGCGGTGCGTGAGTGTCTCATTGCAGTGGCTTCTCTTGTGGAGCACGGGCTCTAGGTGCCCGGGCTTCAGTAGTTGTGGCACACAGGCTCAGTAGTTGTGGCTCCCAGGCTCTAGAGCTCGGGCTCAGTAGTTGTGGCACACAGGCTTAGTTGCTCCGCAGCATGGGGGATCTTCCCCGATCAGGGCTCGAACCCATGTCCCTTGCATTGGCAGGCAGATTCTTAACCTTTGCACCAACAGGGAAGCCCCTCCTGGAGTTTTTAATCTCTCAGACTTGTCCACACTGAGCCTTCAACAATTTGTCAATTATACTTGAGGTTTTCCTACCCTGATACTGGTTGCCATAGAGATTTCTGTTTGGGTACACTCTGATTCTCTGTATCTGTCTGTCTCTCTAATTTTGGTGGCAGTGGTTTGCTCTGTGACCTCGCTTCTCTGATGGATCTAAGAAGAGTTATTGACTTTTCAGTTTGTTAGGCTTTTTACTTGTTAGGATGGAATGAAGACGTCAAAGTTCCTTATTACATGCTGACCAGAAAGTGCTGATATGGACATTTAATGCTAAAAACTTTGTTCTAAGCTCCACTTACAAATTATATGTTGTATTTTCATTTTTACTTAGTTGAACAAATACCTTATGGTTTCTTTTTGATTTCTTCTTTGACCATAGGTTACTTAGAAGCATTTTATTTACTTTTGAAATATTTAGGGGTTTTTCACGTATCTTCTTGTTGATTTCTCATTTAATGTCTTTGTGTTATAATTTATTTTAAATTTTTTTGAGATTTTCTTAATGACACAGAACATGGATTATTTTGTTTTTCTGTGTGCTTTGCAAAAGGATGTGTATTCATTCTGCTCTTATTGTATGAAGTTTTTCTATAAATATCAGTTAGGTCAAGTTGACTTATATTGTTTAAGTTTCTTTATATCCTCATTTTTTTGGGTCTATTTGTTCAGTCAGTTATTGAGAAAAAGAATGAACCTCTTACTATAACTATACATTTTGCTGTTTCTTTGTTTTCTCTATTCAGTTTTTGCTTCATTTATTTTGAAGGTCTCATAATTTGCAGAAACATTTAGGATTTTTATATCCTCTTGATTAATAGACCTGTTTATCCTGGTAATATGTCTTGTTCTGAAGTGTACTTTGTCTGATATTAATGTTGTGAATTCAGCTTTCTTTGGATTAGTGTTAGATTGATATGTGTTCCCCATACTTTTAATATCTTTCTGTATTAAATGGGTGTCTTGTAGACAACATAAAGTCTTGAGTTTCTTTTTTCACTGTTACAATCTCTGTCTTTCAATGGGGGTGTTTAGGTAATTTACATATAATGTGATTATTGATATGGTTGTATTTAAGTCTATCCTTTGTTAGTCCTTTTTAATTTGCCCATTATTTCTCATCTCCCTATTTTCTTTTTTTTCTCATTGAATATTTTGTATGATTGCATTTTGGCTGATTAGTAATAATTGTATTATTTTATTAGTTGCTTTAGGGTTTATATATCTTTAGCTTGTCACAGTCTGCTTTCAAGTGATATTATACCATTTCACATATTATATAAGAACCTTAAAACTGTGTACTTCCATTGCTACCCTTTTGGCTTTGGGCCTGTTTTTGTCATGTTTTAAAATTTTTACATATCTTATAAACCTCACAATTCATTGTTATTATTTTTGCTCTAGATCATCAGTTACCTTATAAAGAGACTTAAATAATTAAAAAGTCTTCTGTATTTATCCATGTAGTCACCGTTTCTAGTGCTCTTAATTACTTTGTGTACATCCACATTTCCTTTGTTGTTTTCCTCCTGCCTGAAAGACAACCTTTAGCATTTACTATAGTGTTAACTGCTGGTGATTAGATCTTTCAGCATTTTTATCTGAAAATCAGTTATTTTGCCTGTGTTTTTGAAGGGTATTTTAGCTCGGTATAGAATTCTAGGTTAATGATAGTTTGTTTCTTTTAGTACATTGAAGATTTTACTCTTCTCTTTTCTAGCTAGCATCTTTTTCATGAGAAATCTGTTTTCATCCTTATCCTTGTTTCTTAGCACATAGGCATATTTAACCGCCCCCCCCCCAGCTGCTTTTATCATTTTCTGTTTATTGTTGGTTTTTAGCGAGAAGCCATATGATTATGATGTGCATTCATGGCATTTTCTTTATGTTTCTTATACTTGGGGTTAGTTGATCTGTAGGTTCATAGTTGTCATCAAATTTCATAGTTTTTCTATTATTTATTTTTTTTCTTTCTTCCCCCTGCTATTATTATTGTTGAGTCCCTCCCCCCTGCTCTCTTTTGGGTACTGCAGTAGCATGTACATTAGGCTTCTTAATGTTGTCCCATAGCTTACTGGCACCCCTCCCCCCTTAAAAAGTTTTCATTCTTTTTGGGCTTCATGTTTGATAGTTTCTGTGCTGTATTCTAAGAATTGGGCTAGTGAAAAATGTGACTTTTATGAGAGACTTGAATAGTATATAATTAAAAAAAAATTTTTTAACAAGCATTATTCTGTTTCACCATGTTGGTGAAAGGCAAAGCTATTGGTTGTTTTCCTTCCCTCTGCCTCCTTCTTCCAAACATGGATTACAGAGCCTTGTAGAATAAAACCTAAGGCAACCATACCTTTAAAATATAATAACTGCTATTTCTTTGGTTACCTCTGATAGCCTTTGATTAATTATGAGTCTAAAAATTTCTGTTTGAAGTTAGAAATATTTTTTTGTTCCTAATTAATGCTATTTAGTAGGTATATTGGGTTTGCATCTCATCTGAGGACTAATAATTTTAGTTGGCCATGAAAGAAAAATCAAACACATTGTAGATGTCTATTTTGAAAGATTCATTAAGTTGCCTGTAAATCACAAAGTGTTTATGCACTTCTCTAAAGACTATCAATATAGCCAGATATCCAATTTTCTCTCTAGTGGAAAAGAAAAAAAAGGAAGGCTATATTTTACTTAGTTGAGTACCAGTTGATGTAGTTAGTTTGTATTTTATGGTCAATTTACATGAATATGTATTTTTAAACACTATAGTGGCTCTCAGAGCAATGACATGCTAATGCTATGAGAGTTACTTAGGTTGTGAAACTGACTGAGGAAACAGGTTTGTGATGTTGGGGGCATGTATAAAATTTTTTTTAACTGTTAGAATCTTCAGCTAAAGTTATTTTTGTTATGTTTTATTTTTTTTTCTTACTAAGAAACCTGTGGTATCTTGTTAAAAAAATTTATGTGTATTTTATTTATTTACTTATGGCTGCGTTGGGTCTTTGTTGCTGCACGCGGGCTTTCTCTAGTTGCAGTGAGTGAGGGCTACTATTCGTTGTGGTGTGTGGGCTTCTCATTGTGGTGGCTTCTCTTGTTGTGGAGCATGAGCTCTAGGCATGCGAGCTTCAGTAGTTGTGGCGTGCGGGCTCTAGAGCGCAGGCTCAGTAGTTGTGGTGCACGGGCTTAGTTGCTCTGTGGAATGTGGGATCTTCCGGGACCAGGGCTTGAACCCATGTTCTCTGCATTGGCAGATGGATTCTTAACCACTTGTGCCACCAGGGAAGTCCCTGTAGTACTTTTTTTTTTTTTTTTTAACTTACAAGGTGTTGAGGTTTGTAAAAAATAAAATGTTATGGTTTTATTTAATATGACTTTGGTCACTGAAATTTGTGTAATTTTCATTAAATGCTTTCTTTGTAATACCTTCTCTTCCAAATATCATGTTTTCATTGGATTTATATGGACATATTTATACTTCAGGGGTAAGCAAGTATATTCTGTTAAATGACTGGGAAAATTGACCAACCCTAATTTAGGTTGTTATGTGGAAACAGCATATTTCTGTTGTTGGTATTCTACCCAGTTTTCTCTCCTTTTCCTTATTTGACACATAGAGTACTTGAATGAAGAACACCATTGTGTTTTTTTTAGATGACTTTTAAACTTTACTAGGGTCAAATGAGTGGGTTGGAAAATCTCAGGATGAACTTGAATTATTGGAAAAAAATATTGGAAAAGTGAAGTGTCAGGTGATTTTGAAAGTGACCTGTCTGGCTGGGAAAGGTAGTCATCCATGAAGTTTAATCAGCTTAAATATGATTGTTTTGTTAAATGGGAGTGTGTTTCCTCCTGAAATTTAGTTTGAAAACCTTTTTCTTATTTGTGGATTATAGTTTATTACAATAGTGATTAGTTTTTTATGAGATCATAATGTCTCTTGTACTTGATGGTGAAAATCTGTTCTTGGCAGTGAGATGCTGTGGGGTGCAGCAGCAACACTGGGCAAGTAGCAGAAGAGTAGTAGTAAAGATTTGGTTTTCAAAACAGTTGAAGTTTCCTCTTACTCCTTTTTTCTGAACACTGATTTGCTAACAAACCTGATTTTTATCGTCACTTTCTCATTTTTAAAATTTTTCTGATGTTTTGTACTGAGTGGTTGTTAATATGTGGCAGATTTCAATTTTGCATATTTTCAGATTTTTCACTTGTGTTACATTGGAGATTTCAGATAGAAGTATTAGAAAATTATTTATTTATTCAACAGAAATTTAGGGCTAGTTATAGTTCAGACACCAGTTTAACAATGGCAACAAAAATCCCTGACCCTTTGGACCATATAAATCTTTTTTAAAAAAATTAATCAATTAATTTATTTTTGGGTGTGTTGGGTCTTTGTTTCTGTGTGAGGGCTTTCTCTAGTTGCTGTCAGTGAGGGCTACTGTTCATTGTGGTGCATGGGCCTCTCACTGTCGCGGTCTCTCTTGTTGTGGATCACAGGCTCCAGACATGCAGGCTCAGTAGTTGTGGCTCACGGGCCTAGTTGCTCCGCGGCATGTGGGATCTTCCCAGACCAGGGCTTGAACCCGTGTCCCCTGCATTGGCAGGCAGATTCTCAACCACTGCACCACCAGGGAAGCCCCCATATAAATCTTTAATTTCAAAGCATGTTGATTAATTTACATCTGGCATCACACTTTCATAGTCATTTAATTTGTCATTATTTGCATGCACCTTATATTAAAATGATTATTAAAAACTGGAAACTGTTTAAGTTTGTCTTTATCTTGCTTTGTTTCCCTACCATAACTAATTATAGGGGGTGATTGTGAATCAATTTTATGGTATAATTGTACTTTTAATTTTTTTAGAAATCTTAACTGCAAAATGTAGCTGTTTCCTCAACTTAATACTGGGAAGAAATCTTTTCTGTTTCAAGGTTTTAAATATTTCTCTTTTGAAAAGCAGCCTTCATCTGAATTTAAAAAATTCTTGCTCTGACCTATGCTAGATCTGTATAATATCATGGATATAGTCCAGTAGTGAAATTTTAGTACCTTACTTCTTTCTAGTTGTTGCCTTTCAGGGATGAACACTAAAGCTGATTTTAATTTCATGTCTAAGAAGTAGAGTGTTCTTGTTGAAAATTATGTTGCTTGAGAAACAAGTATCTTCTGTATTGCTTACTGTGTGTCACTTAATAAATAACAACTAATATGTACTTTTACTAATTGCTGCAATTTGATGCTCAGTCATATTATAAATTATCTACATTTTTAAAAGAAATATTTGTACCAGACTCTAAATTGTTCTTACATGATTTTCTTAGGCAGACTGACATGTTTTTATAACTGAAACTTTCATATGTTTATCTTTCAAGTCCAGTAGTTATTTATTATTAATGTGCCATCTTTTTTTCCCCCTGTAGCCAAATTGTAATCAGTTCTTTTTCCTTTTACTTCCTTTCTCAATCAAAATGTTAGACTTATACAAGCACTAGCAGCAACTCTATATCTGGATCATTGAAGCGCTTGGAAGATACTGCAGCACGATTTACAAATGCAAATTTCCAGGAAGTCTCTGCGCACACTACTAGTGCAAAAGATGTTTCAGAGGCTAGAGGGTCAGAGGGCAAAGGGAAGAAATCTTCAGCTCACAGCTCAGGTCAAAGGGGAAGAAAGCCTGGTGGAAGAAATCCAGGAACGACTGTATCAGCAGCTAGTCCTTTCCAGCAAGGTATTAATTATGATATTTTAGTTGAAATACTTGTTCTTGTGATGATCAATAGTAGTTAAGTTTTATAAAAGAATTTACCTTTTACTTATAACTATTGGATAATTAGAGATTATTTTATGATTAGTTGCTATAGTAAGATTACTTTAAAGACTAGTATTCCTTCTTCAAATGTTTCTGGGAACTTTGCTTTCTTTTTGTGTTATGACCTGTGCTTCTAAAGTTGAACTGTAATTTTTTTTAATGCTTAAATAGATGTGGAATAAAGTTTAAGTCTGAGGAGAAAAACAATAAAAGCTGGAGTTTTCCTTTCCTTTCTGCTCAACAGAAAAGTCACTCTAATTTATAAATTGTTTTTATTTGTCTTTCCCAGTTGAACACTAAAGCGGTTAAGGTATACATTTTCAATAAGTGAATAAGTACTCAGTAATTTTTAGGGGAGCTAAATAGTTCTCGGTAAATAATACTTGCTGATTATTAATGCATTTATTATAAAGCTTGAAGATGAAAGTAGAATTCTGCTCAGCCTACATATCTTTTGGTAATTATGGCTGCTGTATGTACAGGATGCCCAGCTAGTTTTGAGTTTTAGTTAAACAACAAATTATTTTTTTCAGTGTGTGTCCCATGCATTTATTTGGGACATACTTATACTGAAAAATAATTTGTTGTTTAACTGATATTCAGAATTAACTAGGCATTTTGTGTTTTATATGACAAGTCTGTTTTATGGAGAACAAAATAACTCAGCTAAACCTTAGAATACATTAGCCTAATGTTCTAGGTTTTTATTTTGAAATAAATATGTTGAGAAATATAAGTGCTAAAACTGTTCGAGACAAATACATTTAGTAAAATAAAGGCCTCCTCTCCCTCGCCCCCACCCCAGCCCTTTGTCCCCTAGGAGTAAATGAGGGAAAAAGTTGTCCTTTTCTTTACCCTGTTAAAGCTTTTGCTGACAATAAAAATTATGCCCGTAATCTACCAGGACATAATTTGAATATGTAGAGAGATGCTTAGACTGCTGACCTCTTCATTAAAAAGTATATTCATATATTTTTAAACTAAGTTATTTTGTGCTTCAAGATTTTCAAGTCCTAGATTTTTTTTTCTTTTTGCCTCATATAACAAAAAGTTAGACAAGTAGAAAAGAAATGAAATGCTAAATTTGCTGTTTTATGTTTAATAAATTTACTGTATATTATTTTTATGATACTTTGGAAAACAAATAGTAAAACTGTAGTTTTGGGTTTTTTTGTTTGTTTGTTGGTTTTTGCCACATGGGTTTCGGGATCTTAGTTCCCTGACCAGGGATCAGACCTGGGCCACGGCAGTGAAAGTGCCAAGTCCTAACCACTGGACCACCAGGGAATTCCTGTAAAACTAATTTTTAATGTAACTTCATTCACGTTTTGAATGTGATTAGCAGAATTCAGTCATCTCTTCTCTATAGCTAAGACCTTATTTTGTACTTGTAAAATTGCATTTTTGAGTTTTTAATGTTATCTTTGAAGTACTAATTCATTTAGAAAAGAGAGCTCTCATTTTCTTAAATTCCACAATATTGGAGAGTCTTTCCCTGCTTCTGTTAAGATATGGTAGAGAACGTGTTATGTTTTTATATCTGAAGTAATATCCTGAAAAGTTTTAAAAGTTGAAATTTAAAGGTAGGGCGTTTAAGGTAATTTTTTTTTTTTAAATTACAGGTAGTATGTGAATTTTAGAAAATACACATTTAAAATACTGTGTATACTAAGTGTTTTAAAGTATTTGCTATGCTGTCGTGAGCTTTTAACACCAGCTGTAAAAACAAAAATGTGCAGAAAAAAAACAGATGGTGACAGATCAGAATGGATAATAAAGAACTTCTTTATAGCTGTTAATTAAGTGGCAAATTGCAGTTATCCTTAAATGATTGATGTAATGTAAATGGCTTCTTAATATGTATATATTTTTTTTACACAGAAATGGCCTGAAAATGGTCACATCGGTACAAGTAATTTTGTAAATTAATAAGGCAGATCTTCTCTTGAAGGAGTTAAATTTTAGAACTATTAATTTTTTTTAATGAGCCATTTTAGAAGAGCTTAAAATTTAAAAACCAGAACCTTGAGACTTTAGTTAAAAAGAAATTATTTCTTATGTGTAGGGAAAAAATATCTTTGTAAATATTTAGGTAGATTTATGTGTGATTACTTACGAATGTGCTCTACAGTAAAATTTAACACTTAGCTTGGAATTTCCTTTCCACTGCCAACAGAACACTTTATTTTGAGCTTTCGTTTCTTGAAGACATTAGTTAAAACATGACATAGTTTAGTTTTATGAAACACAATAGATGTTGGTCAAAACTGAGTCTAAACACTTGTTACTTCATTTGGCAAGCGTGGCGAGAGTGTTTGATGAAGTGGGATGGTGGATCGAATTTGTTTCATCCCAGCCATTAGTTTTAACCTGGTAAATAAGAACCTTGAGGTTTTCATATCTCATAATGACACGGTGGGCTTACTAATATTCTTTAAAGAGTGGGGAAAAAATAAGCAGTTGTGAGAGATTCATGAGAGGTGCCCCTCCTATGATTTTACTTTCATAAAAGCAATAGCAGAATATAAGTGGCTGGTTTCTTTTCTTTATGCATCTCCGTGGGAGGTGGACTGGGAGAATGTGAGTTATATAGATTAGGTTCCATATGATGATTATTATATCAAATCCATGTTTTGGTGGGGTAGATATAACTGAAAGATAACATTCACCAATATTATCTTGAAGTTAAAACTCAGAACTTACGACCTGAGCAACATCTTTTGGGTCTTATTGTATGTTGGGAACATTTATAATCATACCTTCAGTAATTGCAAGAAAGGAAGTTCCCAAAGCCATTCAGAGTTCAATCATAGTCATTTCAGAGTCTCCTTGAGACTTTGCTTTTCTTTGGTCCTTCCTCAAGCATACACAAGGCATTTGGGGGAGAGTAGAGGAATGCTGCCATGGTAAAAGGTAGGTTAAATAAAGCACATCTTATATCTTGGTAATTGTACAAGTAATAGCGTATAATTCAAGAGTTAATATTCAATTTAATAACTATAAAATAAGTATTTTTAGAACATAATTTTATAGATAAACTTGATTTCAGTAATAATCCTTAAAAAAATCTAGCTTTGTTACATACTGATGTCCTAAGTTTTATAATTTTTTTCATCCTCTCTTTTTGATGATTGTGTCATTTCTACTGCTCATGGGAACTTTTGCATCCAACTTTTTCTTTTCCTACCCCATTTTTTTTTTTCCCCCACTACAGGCAGTTTTTCAGGAACTCCAGGCAGTGTAAAATCATCTTCGGGAAGTTCAGTACAGTCTCCCCAGGATTTCTTGAGCTTTACAGACTCAGATCTGCGTAATGACAGTTACACTCACTCCCAACAGTCATCATCAACCAAAGATGTACATAAAGGAGAGTCTGGAAGCCAGGAAGGGGGGGTAAATAGTTTTAGTTCCATAATTGGTCTCCCTTCAACCTCAGCTGCTATTCCGCAGCCTAAAAGCTTTGAAAATTCACCTGGAGATTTGGGTAATTCCAGCCTTCCTACAGCAGGATATAAGCGGGCTCAAACTTCTGGCATAGAAGAAGAAACTGTAAAGGAAAAGAAAAGAAAAGGAAATAAACAAAGTAAGCATGGGCCTGGTAGACCCAAAGGAAACAAAAGTCAAGAGAATGTTTCTCATCTCTCAGTTTCTTCTGCTTCACCAACGTCATCTGTAGCGTCAGCTGCAGGAAGTGTAACCAGCTCTAGTCTCCAGAAATCCCCCACGCCGCTCAGGAATGGGAGTGTGCAGAGTCTTAGTGTGGGCTCCTCTCCACTTGGTTCAGGTAGGCTTGGCCCCTTGTTTTCTCCCTCCCTCCCTCTCTCCCTCCCTCCCTCTCACCCACCCACCCACCGCCACTGCCACTGCCACCACCACCAAGCAAATTTATTTAATTTTATTTTTTTTTAAATTTTATTTATTTTTGGCTGCATTGGGTCTTTGTTGCTGCGCACGGGCTTTCTCTAGTTGTGGCGAGCTGGGGCTACTCTTCGTTGCAGTGTGCAGGCTTCTCGTTGCAGTGGCTTCTCTTGTTGCGGACCATGGGCTCTAGGCACGTGGGCTTCAACGGGGTTAGTTGTTCCATGGCATGTGGGATCTTCCTGGACCAGGGCTCGAGCCTGTGTCCCCTGCGTTGGCAGGTGGATTCCTAACCACTGTACCACCAGGGAAGTCCCCGCAAATTCATTTTAAACTATCATTATGATAATACTGTGAGTTGCTAAGTGACGTTTAATTATCTTAATGAAAAGTGTTACAATCTTAGGAGGACAGTTTGGTCTTTGGAAAAGACATTTGGCACTAATCCAGTTTTACTTAATATAGGCTAAATAGTTAAAAGATAAATTCTTAAAAGATTTTCCTAGCTGTTATTGATTTAGGGAAATATTATGTGTGGGAAATCATGTTTTTTACTGATTACTGATTACTTTGTGAGGGCAGTGTCTGTGGTACATCTGTGGCAGAAAAATATGAATTTGTATCCTTTTTACCTCACCAGTAGGTAGACAGAAATTTAGGGAGAAATTCCCATAAATATGATTTCATCAAAATAAATGACTTAAATTTAGACTTGTCAGGTTTTTTTTTTTGTGTGTGGTACGCGGGCCTCTCACTGTTGTGGCCTGTCCTGTTGTGGAGCACAGGCTCCGGACGCGCAGGCTCAGCGGCCAAGGCTCACGGGCCCAGCCGCTCTGCGGCATGTGGGATCTTCCCGGACCGGGGCACAAACCCGTGTCCCCTGCATCGGCAGGCGGACTCTCAACCACTGTGCCACCAGGGAAGCCCTAGGATTTTTTTTTTTTCTTAAACTTGAGTTTTAAAATCACTCTGAAGAGTGTATGTATCTTGTTAAAGCCATACTTAGGGAATAAGATTAGTTGTTGAAAACTATTTGAGGTAATATATTATTTAATCTTACACATTTTAATAAAAGTTTTATGACTAGATCAGAGCACTCTCTCACTGATAAGCTTAGTACTAAAAAGTCTATGCTTATCTAGAAGAAGCTGGCTAAATGCCATGAGTATTTAGGAATTACGCCTTCTTACCATAAGTTAAGAATTGCTAACTGCTGTTGAAACTTAGCATGTGCTGCACACTGTCTTAAGCACTTGACAAGCATCAAGTATTATCGCTCATTATATAGAAGAGGAAACCGAGACAGAATTCTCACAGCTCTAAGTGGTGGAACTATGTATTTTCCTTGATTCCAGAGACACTTAATTATAAAATTCAAGGGATGTTTGCTGATGAGGGTGTAAAACCTTGCTAGTATACTGTCAGTCATGCTTTAAGCAATGGGATCAACAAGAGAGTTTGAGCCAATAATTTAACTTGCAACAATAGTACCTCCTACTAGTATCAAAATGTTAATTTTTCCTTTGGCCTAATTTTAGATTGAGAAAGCACTTAGTAATTGTAAAAGCAGAAAACTCGCTCCTGTATAAATAAGTCAGAAGGAGAAAATGTGTACTGTGTTATCAAGAATTGTTTTCCATGATGCCCTTTTAAAGATTCATGTGCAAGTAACAATGCAGGTGACCTTGTAAACACCTGTTAATTATAAGGTTAGACTGTAACAAGCACTATAATCCTAGCTCCAGGAGGTTAGGGGCTGTGTTTGTCATGTTCATTACTGTCTCCCCACTGCCAGCACAGTGCTTTGACCATAATAAATGCTAAACATTAAAAAACAAAAAAAAGAATGAATACTATTAGTAATCACTGAGAACGTTATCATGTGTTTAGTAGTATCCTGTGTGATTTTGTACTTGTCTTTCAAATGTTTTTGCCAGATTGCAAGTGAAATTATTTATTGTAAAGCGTTTCATGTATCAATAGTATTACAGACCAGTTTTAGGATATATAATTAGTTGGAAAAGACCATGGACAAGATGAAATTTGAATTGTACTTTGGAGTAGTCAGAAAAAGAAGGCCAACATTATTATCAGAAAAGATAGTAAAGGTATATTTGAAGGGTAAACTTCATAGAAACAAGAAGCTTGTGTTTGTGGGATAGTTAGAAGTAATGTTGATTAAATAGAGCAGGATGAGTTTATGGAGAGTTGACTGCCAGGCTGAAGAAATCAAACTTTGAGGCTAGTGGTCTTTCTCCTAGAATTAGCATTCTGGACTTAATTCTGGCAACTTACTATTAAAAGAATTTTAGAGTAATCAAAATTCTCTCCTGACATGTTCAAATTATAGTAGAGCATATGTAGCAAGATATTTATTCTAGGAGGCCTAGATCCAGTCAGAATAGAAACCCAGAAAACACCTCTAAACTTGTCTGATCAAGGGTTTGTATTGTAAGATTTTTATTAAATCACAGTACATCCTGATAAATGACCTACTGTTTTATACTGACTTGTACAAAATGTTTTAAGTGGCTACTAAAGGTTGTAAGTTTTGGCTTACAGATATTAAACTTTTGATTGAATTCTTTCCTACGTATGTTCTTTTGAGCTCTTAATAGGCACCTGGTCTTTTGAAACATTGAAAATTAAGATGTTGAAAACATTGAATATTTTGGAAGAGTTGACGTGCTGTATTTGTCCTTTTCTGTTTTCCTTTTATTTATTTGTTTGTTTGTTTTTGGCTGCGTTGGGTCTTCGTTGCTATGCGCGGGCTTTCTCTAGTTGCTGCAAGCGGGGGCTACTCTTCGTTGTGGTGTGCGGGCTCTAGGTGCACGGGCTTCTGTAGTTGTGGCTCTCTGTCTCTAGAGCGTAGGCTCAGTAGTCGTGGCGCATGGGCTTAGTTGCTCCGCGGCATGTGGGATCTTCCTGTACCAGGGCTCAAACCCGTGTCCCCTGCATTGGCAGGCGGATTCTTAACCACTGCACCACCAGGGAAGTCCCTGTTTTCCTTTTTATCTCAACCACATTAGGAGAGTTTATGATTTAGTAAAGTGAAGGTTAGCATTTTTTCTTCACAAAAATCATCATTTTATTTTCTCTGAGAAAAGTTTGGTATTCGTTAAATGATGGTGGTTTAACGTTAATTTCTTTTCTTTGGACACGCTCTGTCCTTTCAAAGTATAGGGTTCCCTGTTTTTTGTTTTTGTTTTTTAAACTCAGTCTCTAATTCTTTAATAGAATGCCTCTATACCTTTCTCAGTTAAGATACCTGAAATCTATTTCAGTGGTGGAATTCTTTAGTGGTGATACATGCTATAAAAGGAGATTCTGGAAAGGCAGTCCTTTGGTTGTGAGACTATCTACTTAATCTTAAATTGTTCCTGATTTCACAAAGACAAATTATTACTATGAATAGATCGCCTCAATAGAAGTTTCTTCTGGCTTCTCCTGAAATATGAAGGTTATGAAAGTTTAACTTGAGCCTGTGTAACTATGAAAGGGAACTTGTTAAATGTATCCCTGTTTATGTCATATCTACTTATGTTGGTAAAGTGAAACTGAGGAGTCTTTTTTTGATAAAATATTTTAATTAGAAATAGACTGATTCTGTAAACAGGTAAGGGAATCATATAGATAAAATATTAATCTAATAAACTCATGAGAGTAGAGTTACTAACACAGTATTGTAGATGAAGGAGTAGTTAGTTAGTGAACATAATTCACATCTAAATGACTCAGGTTCATGATTTTATATACATTGATTATATTGGGTTATAAACGAAAATCATAAAGGATATTGGATGCTGCTAAGACCAGGATATACCTTGGAATTTGCTTTCTTAGAAAATCCCCTGATTTTGTTTTGGCTTTTGATGATCTGAAAATTTGCTGGCCCTATGTCATGGCTGTCTTTCTATAAAAGTACTAGATCAAAGGCCAGAATAGCCATATTCCAGTTTTTTGTCCCCACTGAGAAAATCCTTCTGCATGAGTGTCCTTTGATTATTTTTTAGGACCATTCCAAACAACTACCATTTCTCTATAATGTAACATGTCTATCTCTTTAATAGCCTTTTAAAATCTCACTTGTATTGCATTTGTTAGTGAAGCATTAAGGTGACAAATTCTCCCACCATGACTCATTGTCAGGGGTCATCTGGAAAGGACTTACACTAAACTGGCCTAAGTGTTTGATTTTTTAACAGTATCTAATGTCAAGTTCTTTTAACATTACAGTGATTGCAAGTGAGTGCTGGCTTCCTCTACCTTGCTTTGTCTTTCTTCTTAATCTCAAGTTATTCAGAGTGGGCCCATGATTAGACTTGAGTTCTGAGGTAGATGTGTGAGTGATGGTTGCCTGGAAGGCTCTGCTGTGCACATGGTTCCTAGAAGTCATGTTTTTGGTTAAGTAATAGCCAGAGAATTCCTGTGGCTTCCTGCGGCGGCTTGCAGGATCTTAGTTCCCCAGCCAGGGAACGAACCCTTGCCTCCTGCAGTGGAAGTGCAGAGTCTTAACCACTGGGCCGCCAGGGAGTTCCCAGGCCAGGACTTTTGAGTCAAAGCCTTAGCACTGGTTTTATCGATTACTTTTCCTTTGGAGTGTCATATGGAAATTTATTTCCCATTTCTGAGCAGATTTTGCTTTTAGCAGTGTTTTATTGCTTCATGTCACCCTCTGCTCGTTCTCCTCATTTGGGTGGAGTAAAAGAATAAGAGTAATGGCTTTTCATTCATTATCATCATCAAAAATGAAAGGTAGAAGAAAGTAAGCAGACTGTAGTTTAATGAGTTTTTTATTGTTATGTAAGTCATAATGGATTTCTGCTCAGATATAAACTAAATAATTTTCATACTTAAATTGTAATTTCTAATTGAACATAGCATTCAAATGTGTTTGATACACTGTTCTCATCTAATGAATTATATAAAGCACATTAGTTTATCTCATTGCCTAACTGTACTTCCTCATAGAAGTGAATCCATTTATTCTTAAATGCTTGTTATACAGATTCATTTGTAAGCCCTTCTGTCTTTTCCTCATTCGTTGCACACATATGCATGCACACACATTTCTACACTGTCCTGTTAAGATTTGTGAGAATGCCATCATGTTTGGTCCTCCTACCCCTTATGTCCCAATTACTGGCTCATAATTTCTGTTCTTGCATTTCTGTTTGCCCTGCTCAGCTAGACTTTTAGGTGAATGTTTTCCTGTTTTTCTGGCCTGTTTCTTTTCTGCCCTTAACTCACTGGCAACTTCTTTGCTGATTTCCTTTCTCCTCCCTCCCAACAGAAATTTCCATGCAGTATCGGCATGATGGAGCTTGTCCAACAACTAGTAAGTTGTATAACTGGGTTGGTAACCCAGACTTTTTGACTCCTACTCTAGTGCTTTTTCTAGTATATTATGCCACTTCTGAACCTTTAAATTTTAATTTTCTCAAATGCAGTTGGTTCTTAATTGAATAGATTTCTTTCTCCTACAAAGGTAGCTTAACTTGCTGCTTTGTCCTGTGTTCAGGATCCATATTAGAGTCAAATTGTGACCAAATTTTGTTGATTGCTGACCTTTTAATATGGTGCTTCCATTGTAGAATTGTGACTTCTGTTCCCCAATGAAGTAATATTTCCAGTTTTTTGTTTTTCACTAATCTTAATGTTAATATTTGTATATTGGCATTAGATATCTTTTTTGCTTAGGCCTCTGCATATCTTGAGCCTATTATACTAAAGTCTAGGAATTGAGAATGTTTGATCAGGTTAGATGATAAAATGAGGTTTTTCGTTACAATAAATACTATTAAGTGTGACCAAAGGCGGATTTACCTGTATAGAATTGCATCTTATAGATACTGACTTTCAGCCAGAAAGACATTACATAGTTAGACTACTAAATGTCTTTTTAAAAGCAGCTTTATTTATTACTAAGGAGATTTGTCATCATTATGACAGTATATCTGATATGTTATTTAAATTTAGTAGGTAATATATTGGCAAGTGAAATGCGGTATCTAGAAATTTATACCATGTGAAGACTGAGCCAAGCTTGTAGTTTTAATGATTTAAGCAATGATCCAAGGTAGATTTACTGAGATTTTATTATACTGATGCAGCCTATGCCTATGTATTTCTTTTGTGTATTTGAGAATGATCTTAACCTGAAGTCCTTTTTTCCTTACTTAAAAGCTTTCTCAGAGTTGCTGAATGCAATACACAATGGTAAGTTTTATTAGAATCTTCTCTGGTGGTTCATTTATTACAAAGGTTGCCTTTTGTAGAGAATCCCAATTGAAAGCGTGCATGTTCCATTGATGAAGTGAAACCTAGCTCTGAATCAATTGTTCAGCACCTTAGTGAAAACTTTTTGTGGATTGCCTGCAGGAGGATTATAGGTCAACTTAGTTCATCAGTTTGGCTTCTGTTGTCTCTTTGTAAGGCAAAATGGTGATAGTGTTGTTGTACCTTTATGAAAGTCATTTTCCTATTTTTGCAGATAGTTTTTTCTAGTTCTTATGAGCTCTGGCTTGCCAGTGCAGTTGGTGATTGGTACCTACATCAGGAATTTGCTGCTTCTTCCACAACTGGGAATGTGAATTTTATTTTTAGGATTAAAATAATAATAATAGTTTTATTATTCTATCTCTATCTCTCTATTCCATTTAGTGAATAAACATAAGATAACCTTTTACATTATGTCTAATTTGAGGCCAGGTTTTTACAGGGACTTGCATCTTTTGCAGGATTGGGTTCTGAAATCAGAATATAAGGCAAATGCTACCATTTTTTTTAACTTTTAAGATATAATTATAATGGAGTTTACTTTTGCAAAAGTGGTAGGGAGTTTCTTCAGTTCCAAGAACCTTCCTTAATTATTTGCTGTTTAAAGAAAATTCTTGAATCTAGTATCATCTTTGTTGATTATCTTTTTTAGTCATTAGCTGACATACCTCTTATTTGTTCAAGACTGTTTAAATGATTCCAAGCAGTTTTCCCAACACGTTTTCATTAACTTTCTGAAATCTTGCATATTTTGCTAATGTAATTTAATTTGCAGTCGTTTTGCATTGCATTTGGATTAAATTGTCAGGTGTTTACAAATCTATAGCCAGCAAGAGACTAATGGCACAATGAACAGGCATAGACACTGTGTTGATTTGAGGGCTAGTGTGGTTGGGATGGGAAACCCATAATGAGCATTTTATTAATGGGTACATTTTAAAAATAACTCTTGCTTCCCTGTGTAACCTGGAACTGCAGACTCTTAGAATAAATATTCCAGATAAAAAGGAACTCTTGAATATTGGGTATCGAGAGGAAAAGGGATTAGAAGCATTCTTAAGAATAAACCAAATATGTTACCATTCTTTGATAGGAAAGTATAAAACATCATTTTCAGTTTGCATAGGTAAATTTAGACTTGCTCTTTAATTTTGGAATATTAGAATTTGGAGGCATGCTGAAAGTTTGAAAAGAGTATATTTGGGGTAAAAAAGGAAGTAGATACTGTTGGGAGCCACCTAAATCCTTTGTCGTTATTAACTACATAGTACTGGGTTGTATTAATTTAACAGGCAAATTGTCATGTTTCTTTGCATTGGTGAATGAAGTTAATGTCATGGGATTAATATAATGAACACAGGTTTTCTTTAAAATCTTGGGTTATTTTGTAACTGGAAATTTGACCCCCATCACGCATTCCATCCCATCCATTGATGGACATTTAGGTTGTTTCCGTGTCTTGGCTATTGTAAATAGTGCTGTAGCGAACTTGGGGGTACATATATCTTTTTGAATTAGTGCTTTTGTCTCCTTCAAATAAATACCCAGAAGTGGATCCATATGGTAGGACATTTTTGTTTTTTAAAGGAACCTCCAAACAGTTTCCCAATAGTGGTTGCACCAATTTACATTCTCACC
The DNA here is from genome assembly GCF_059928025.1 of Delphinapterus leucas. Classification (NCBI taxonomy): domain Eukaryota; kingdom Metazoa; phylum Chordata; class Mammalia; order Artiodactyla; family Monodontidae; genus Delphinapterus; species Delphinapterus leucas. Next base: position 13,618,704 of record NC_143130.1, on the reverse strand, counting down.
AACAAGGGTTCCCTTTTCTCCACATTCTCACCGATACTTATTTCTTGTATTTTTGATAATAGCCATTCTAACAGATGTGAGGCGATATCTCGTGACTCTCATTTGCATTTCCCTGATGATTAGCGATGTTAAGCATCTTTTCATATGTCTGTTGGCCATCTGTGTGTCTTCTTTTAAAAAATGTCTCTTCAGATCCTCTGCTCAGTTTTTAATCGGATTTTGTTTCCCTCTTGAATTATAGGAGTTCTTTATGTATTTTGGATATCAACCCCTTATCAGATACAATTGACCCTTCAACAGTTGAAACAACTAGGGGTTGGGGTGCTGACCCCTGAGCAGTTGAAAATCAAGTACTGCTTTCTCCGCCTCAGAAACAAAGGAAATGACAAATGACTCACCCAAAGCAGGAAGCAGAAACAGTTTAGATAGAATCAAAACTTAAACCCTGGTTCATTTGATTCCACGCATTATGATTTAGAAGCGAACACAGACTTTCCCCCACATATAAAGATTTGTAAAATGAAAATACAGGTACTATGTTTTTTTTTTTTTTTTTTGTGGTATGCGGGCCTCTCACTGTTGTGGCCTCTCCCGTTGCGGAGCACAGGCTCCGGACACGCAGGCTCAGCGGCCATGGCTCACGGGCCCAGCCGCTCCGCGGCATGTGGGATCCTCCTGGACTGGGGCGCGAACCTGTGTCCCCTGCATCGGTAGGCAGACTCTCAACCACTGCGCCACCAGGGAAGCTCCAGGTACTATGTTTATTGAAAAAAAAAAAAACACATTAAGTGTACTTGCGCAGTTCAAACCCATATTCAAGGGTCAGCTGTGTATGATTTGCAGATATTTTCTCCCTTTTGGTAGGTTGCCTTTTCATTTTGTTGATGGTTTCCTTGGCTTTGTGGTAGCTTTTTACCACTTGTTTATTTTTGATGTATTACCACTTGTTTATTTTTGTTTTTGGTATCAAGTCCAAAAAATCATCACCAAGAGCAATGTCAAGGAGCTGACTGCCTATGTTTTCTTATAGGAGTTTTATGGTTTCAGGTCTTACATTCAAGTCTTTAATCCGTTTTGTCTCTTTTGCCACAAATTGACCGTATATGCTTGGGTGTATTTCTGGGCTCCCTATTCTGTTCCGTTGATCTATGTGTCTGCTTTTATGCCAGTACCATACTGTTTTGACTACTGTAGCTTTGTAATATAGTTGAAATCAGGGAGCATGATGCCTCCAGGTTTGTTGTTCTTTCTCACAATTGCTTTGTCTATTTGGGGCTTTTGTGGTTCCATACAAATTTTGGGATTGTTTTTTCTATTTCTCGGAAAAGTGCCATTGGAATCTTCATATGGAGTACACTGAATCTATGGCTTCCTTTGGGTAGTGTGGACATTTTAACAATATTAATTCTTCCAACCCGTGACTACAGAATATCTTTCCATTGTTTGTGCCTTCAATTTCTTTCATTAATGTCATTTAGTTTTCAGTGTAGAGATCTTTCATCTCCTTGGTTAAATTAATTCCTATGTATTATTCTTTATGATGCAGTTGTTAGTGGGATTGTTTTATTAATTTCTCTTTCTGATAGTTTGTTATTAGTGTATAGAAATGCAACTGATTTTGTATATTGATTTTATATTCTGCAACTTTACTGAATTTGTTTATTTGTTTAACATTTTCTTTTGTGGAGTCTGTAGGGTTTTCTATATATAGTATCATGTCATCTGCAAATAGTGACGGTTTTACATCTTCGCTTCCAATTCGATGTCTTTTATTTTGTTTTCTCGCCTAATTGCTCTGGACTTATATTTTTAATTACGAAGACAAGTGTAGAATTGGCACCTAGTGAAGTAATATTTAGCCTGTGGAGGATTGAAGGAGAGTTGCTTGGACTTAGTTGGAAAAATCCATGTGTTTGTGTTTTCTCCTTTTTCAAATGTATTCCATTTTTTTGGTTTTAATTGTGGTAAAATACACATAATATAAAATTTGTCATTTTAACCGTTTTTAAGTGTACAGTTAAGTAGTGTTTAATACATTCACATTGTTGTACACCCAATCTCCAGAATTTTTTAATTTTACAAAAACTGAAACTATAGTCATTAAACAACAGCTCCCCATTTCCCCCTCCCCCCAGCCCCTGACAACCAGCATTTTACTTTGTTTGTATGAATTCAACTACTCTAGATACCTCATGTGAGTTAGAATCATGTAGTATTTGTCTTTTTGTGACTGACTTACTTCACTTAGCATAATGTCCTCAAGGTGCATCCATGTTATAGCATGTGTCAGAATTTCCTTCCTTTTTAAGGCTGAATAATATTAATACTGCATTGTATTATATACCACATCTTACCATTTATCTGTTAAGGGACACTTGGGTTGCATTCACCTTTTGGCTGTTACAAATAAGCTGCTTTGAACATGGATGTTCAGATATCTTTTCGAATCTCCATTTTACCCAGAAGTGCAATTGCTGGATCATATGGTAGTTATATTTAAAATTTTTTTTAATTGAGGTATAGTTGATTTACAATATATTAGTTTCAGGTGTACAACATAGTGATTCAGAATGTTTATAGATTATACTCCATTTAAAGTTATTATACATTATTGGCTATTATACATCCCTGTGCTGTACAGTAGATCTTTGTAGCATATTTATTTTATACAGTTATATATATATACATATATATATATATTTTTTTTTTGTGGTACGCGGGCCTCTCACTGTTGTGGCCTCTCCCGTTGCAGAGCACAGGCTACGGATGCGCAGGCTCAGCGGCCGTGGCTCACAGGCCCAGCCTCTCCGTGGCATGTGGGATCTTTCTGGACCAGGGCACGAACCTGTGTCCCCTGCATCGGCAGGCGGACTCTCAACCACTGTGCCACCAGGGAAGCCCAATATACACTTATATTTTTAATTTTCAAAATCTGTTTCCATGGTGACTGCACCATTTTAAAAATTCCCACCAACAGTATACAAGGATTCCAATTTTTCAATATCCTTGCCAACACTAAATTTTTTTTGCTTTTTTTTTTTTTGATAGTAACCATCCTAATGGGTGTGAGGTGTCAAATGTTAGCTTAAAATTTTTTTTCTTCTTCATTATATTGAGTATCAAGCAATAAAAACCGTGAGACTTGTCTCTGGGGGGAGGAAAGAAAAAGAAGAATTTACATTCCATTTTATTCTTCTGTATTTGTTTTTTATGGTTGCTCTAACAACTTATCACAAACTTAAAGCAATACAGATTTATTACAGTTCTGTAGAAGTCTGACGTGGACCTCACTGGGTTAAAATTAAGGTGTTGGCAGGCTTTGAACCTTTTCAAAATCTCTAGAGGAGGATCTCTTTCCTTATATTTTCCAGTTTTGGGAGGCTGCCTGCTCTCCTTGCCTTGTGGCCCCCATCCTCCATCTTCAGAGCCATCAATTATGGGGAAGTCCCTCTAATGCTTCAGTCCGTCTGGTTCTCAGATACACTTTATGAGAACTCTTATGATTAGGTTGGGCCCACCCAGACAATTCAGGATAAGCTCTGCATCTCTGGGTCCTTAACTTAGATAAATTTGTGTAGTCCCTTTTGCTATTTAAGGTAACGTATTCACGGGTTCTGGACATTAAGGCATGGACACCTTGGGGACAGGTGGGGGGGGCATTATTCTGTATACCATGTCTGCTCACAATTATTCTAACTGCCATACTTTAAGAAGATGTTACTAAAATCATTTCCAGGGTTAGGATTTATTAGTACATGTATTTTTTGAATAGTTTTGGTTTTAGCACCTTTTTTGTTAGCTTTTTTCCCATAAATTACTAGTGACCAGTTCTGGTTGCCAATTCCCGGAGACAGGTTTTTATCTTACTTGATTTCATTTCAGAGAAATTGTTGGCCATTCTCTTTTTTTGTGTGTGATACGTGGGCCTCTCACTGTTGTGGCCTCTCCCTTTGCGGAGCACAGGCTCTGGACGCGCAGGCTCAGCGGCCATGGCTCCCGGGCCCAGCCGCTCCGCGGCATGTGGGATCTTCCCAGACCAGGGCACGAACCGGCGTTCCCTGCATCGGCAGGTGGACTCTCAACCACCGCGCCACCAGGGAAGCCCGGCCATTCTCTTTTGAAGCTTTCTGTATTCCATTATAGCATTCTCCTCTATCTTTTTTATAAATTATAAAATACTTCAAATTTATAGAAAAGTACAGAGATTATGAATTTATTACAAATATAACACCTGTTAATATTTTGCCATATTTTCATACATCCTTTTTCAGCTTTTATTCTGAAATATTTGATACATTGAAAGCAATATGTATAAGTTATGTGGCCACACTAATAAAATGAGCACTCAGGAATCTACCACCAATTTAAGAAATAGAATGTTACCAGCACTGTTGAATATAGTGCATGCTTTTCACCATTGCATTCCCCAAGGTTAATGACTATCCTGAATTTTGTTTATCATTCCTTTGCTTTAATTAATTGTTTTGCATGTACGTATAAAATTACACCCCTTATTTCTTTTTCATACTTCTCTCATCCTTTTTCAGAGTAAATGGTTCTTGTTCTACTTCTCCAGTATCTTATCTTTTCCCCCCAAAGTTTTTAATGAAGTAAAATTTATGTAATATAAAAGTTACAGTTTTAACCATTTAAAAGTGTATAATTCAAAGGTTTTTGGTATACAGTTGGCCCTTGAATAACTCAGGGGTTGGGGCCCTGACGCTCCTCACATGTAGAAAAATTTGGATAAAATTTATAGTTGGCCCTTTGTATACAGCTTTCGTCCCTATTGTCAGTTTTGCATCCATGGATTCAACCAACCAAGGATCATGTAGTAATGCAGTACTTACTGTTGAAAAAAATTCACATGTAAGTGGACCCATGCAGTTCAAATCCATATTGGTACATGGTCAACTGTATTCATAATGTGGTGCAACTGTAACCACTATCTAATGCCATAAATAAATAAAAATTTATTTTATTTTATTCATTTATTTAATTTTTGGCTGCATTGGGTCATCGCTGCTGCACGGGGGTTTTCTTTAGTTGCTGAGAGCGGGGCTACTCTTTGTTGCAGTGTGTGGGCTTCTCTTGTTGTGGAGCACGGGCTCTAGGCGCATGGGCTTCAGTAGTTGTGGCACACGGGCTTCAGTAATTGCGGCTCACGGGCTCTAGAGCGCAGGCTCAGTAGTTGTGGCACACGGGCTTAGTTGCTCCGCGGTATGTGGGATCTTCCCAGACCAGGGCTCGAACCCGTGTCCCCTGCATTGGCCGGCGGATTCTTAACCAGTGCGCCACCAGGGAAGCCTAATGCTAGAACATTTTTATCAATCCGGAAATAAATCACATACATCCCAATATATTCCCCTCCCCCTCCATACCCTGGCAATCAGTAATATACTTTCTGTCTCTGTGGATTTGCCTTTTGTTGAGTTGACACTACATGTAGAGGGAGTTCGTGTCTGGTTCCTTTTACTTGGCATAATGTTTTCCATATTTAAGCGTAAGTTTTGTCTATGTTGTAGTACATATCAGCACTTCATTCTTTTTCCTATGGCTTGATGATACACATTATATGAATATACACCACATTTGGTTTATCCAGTCATCAGTTGATGGACATTTGGGTTGTTTCCACTTCTTGACTGGTATGAAACTGCTGTGAACTTTCACACAGGTTTTTGTGTGAACATATTTTTTTAATTTGTCTTGTGTATATACTTAGGATAGAATTGCTGGGTCATTATGGTAACTCCTGTTTAACTTTTTGAGGAACTGCCAAACTATTTCCCACAGCAGCTGTACTACTTTACATTTCCATTAGTAGTATATGAGGGTTCTATCAGTAGTATATGAGGGTTCTAACTTCACCACATCCTCACCAAGACTTGTTATTTTCTATTTTTTTTTCCCTAGCCATCCAAGTGAGTGTGAAATGGTATCTCAATGTGGTTTCAATTTGCATTTACCTTATGACTAATGAATTAGCATCTTTTCATGTTCTTTTTGGCCATTTGTATATTTTCTTTTGAGAAAAATCTATTTATATCTTCTTGTATCAATTTTTGTAGTTTGGATGTTTCTAAGAATTTGCCCATTTCATCTAGATTTTTAAATTTGTTGGCATACAGTTATTCATAGTATTCTCTTCATAATCCTTTAAAAACTTTTTTGGTAATATGGGTAGTAATATCCCCTTTTATTCCTGATTATAGTATATTTGAGTCCTTTTTCCTTTTTCCTTTGTCAGTTAAGCTGAAGTTTAGCAATTTTATTCTTTTCTTTTAATTGGAGTATAATTGCTTTATATGCCATTTTGTTATTTTAAACCAACTTGTGATTTCATTCTTTTTTTAAAAATAGTTTTCCTGTTCTTTATTGTATTTCTGCTATTTATTTTTTTCTTCCTTCTGCTTCCTTTGAGTTTTATTTGCTCTTCTTTTTCTGATTCCTTAAGATAGGAGGTTAGATTATTTATTTCAGATCTTTTTTTGAAAGTAGGTCTTTACAGCAATGTCTTCCTGAGAGTATTGACAGTATCTTTTACGATTTCTTTGTGTACCTCTTGTTTTATTCCCAGTATCCTCTTCTCTACTTATTCACTTCTCATTCTGTGCCTATTCTGTTGGAAGCTATCTTATTCATACCTACAGATTGAGCAGTCATCTATATTCGTTAGATTGCCAAATCTCTGCCTCCAGTGTAGAATTTTATCTTGATTTTCAGACTCATTCCCAGCAACGTAATAAACCTCAGTTCTTCTTACATTCCCACTCTAAGCCTGCTTCTTCTCTGGTGTTCCTTATCTGTATATGATAGATTAAAAGAATTAAAAGTTCTAAACCAGAGTTATACTAGGGACTTAAAGAAATGAGAGGGAAGAGTTTAATTTGTCACCATTTGTTTTTTTAAAGGTTTTTCCTGTTATTCATCACTTTAACTTGTCTTTTCCTTTATGTTTCCACTGCTCCTGCTTTGGCAATTCTACGTAATTTGTTATATGAACTCTTTCAGCAACCTCTTAACCTTTATTCTGTTATCCAGCTCATTCTCTAGGTGTTACCAGAATCTATTAGGGTCTATGTAAAGATGCAGATCAGGGACTTCCCTGGTGGTCCAGTGGGTAAGACTTCAGGCTCCCAATGCAGGGGGCCCAGGTTCCATCCCTGGTAAGGGAACTAGATCCCACGTGCATCCCGCAACTAAGAGGTCTGCATGCCACAACTAAAGATACTACATGCCGCAACTAAGACCTGGTGCAGCCAAAATAAATTAATGAATGAATAAATAAATATTAAAAAAATTTTTTTAATAAATAAAGATGCAGATCAGACCATGTCACTGTCTTACTTAAATCCTTTAAGGATTTTCTGGTATTAATGGGATAAATTCATATTGTTTAGCAAGGCATAAGGAGTTTTTCTGGCACTGACCTGCCTCTCCAGTCTCATTTCTTCTCTCCCACTTCTTGCTGCATCAGTATAATCTACTCATAGTTTCCCGGTAGACTGTTCTCTGCAAAATCTATGATATAGACTTTGGGTGTGTCTGCTGCTGGTATGGCCTTCCTCCTTTCCTTACGAATGAAGGTAGAATTTAAAACTAAGCATAGATTTATCTCCTACAGAGTTTTTTCCAAAGTCTTTTGATAGAATTATTAACTAAAAAACAAAAACAAAGAAAACACTTCTGGGTTCTTGTACATAGTAATCTAATATTTTCTTCATTCTATTTCTACTGCTCCTCCGGACAGTTGTTTTTGTTTCTGTGATCTATATCTTAGTCATATTTGTCGCACATTTGTGAAACTTAAAAAAAAAAGACAAACCCATAAACTCTTCCGTTAGAAAGTTGAAATTCTGAAAAGTTGAAGACTGGATTACTTTCATTATTTACTCTCTAGTATCTGATACATCTCAAAATGTTTTATTATATAGAACTTTATAAAATTAAAATTTCACTGAGACTTGTTTTGGAAACTATAAGAACCAAGGAAATATTGTATGTTTAATAGTCATAGATGTTGAATTTTAAGCATCTATCTTGACTTGGTGTTTCTCATGGCAGATCTTAGGACTTAATGGTGGCGGTTTTTTTGAATGTGTGTAAAATATTCCGTAAACTTTTTTTTATGCATATAAATTTTTCCCTTTATTGTGTGTATTTTTATTTTTTTTATTGGAGTATAGTTGCTTTACAATGTTGTGTTAGTTTCTGTTGTATAGCAACATGAATCAGCTGTACGTTGAAATTGGTGTTTCTCAATAAGGAAATAAGAATATCATCAATACAAAGCAAAATACTTTCAGGAAAACACTTCACCAGTATATTTGTAAAAAATAGGCCCAGTGGGATGAATTTTATGTGATCAGAGAAATTTAGGAAACTTAAGAGTTGAAGAAATAAAATTATTGTACTAACAGAGGAAAAAGAAAACTGAACAGATAGGAGAAAGATATAATGTAAAAATCTTTTAGTAAATGTTTGAAACTTTTAAGGCAATTTGGAAAGGCAAAATAGTCATTTGACTATTTTAGAAAACAATGTATGGGGGCTGTAAACTTTGAATAGATGTCCATGAAGTGAAGTGCCTTGTATTTCATAACATTTTGCTTTATGGTGGTACCTTGGAACTAGCCAGCTTGAGTAAGAGAATTTAGATTTCACAATATTATTAAACTCTAAGTTTAATTTCTGTTTCATTTGGTAGGTGTATTTAAAACTCTTATAATAATGATGAAACAAGTACTATGTATATAGGAATTACAGTTTAGTTTCATAGTCCAGTTAAAAACTAGCACATCATCAGCCTGGTTTTCATCATCCTATTTCAGGTATGATTTTGCTCTAGTGCTTTCTAGGTGGTTTAATAATTTATTTATTTGTTCATAGTTTTTCTTCCTCACTGGAGTATAAAGCTGTTTAGCATAGGAATTGAGTTTTTTCTTTATTTCATTGGTATTTAGTTCATCATCTAATAGACTCTCCATTAATGTTAAATGAATAAATTGTCGTCAGTTACTACACAGCCCTTGAATAGGTTTTATATATTCTTTGTAATGTGTTTATTTTCTTCAGGAATTAAACTTTGCCTTACGCAGTCTTGTTTCTGTCAGAGTAGGAACTTGGTTCTTTGCTGCAGTAATGGAGTTGCTTCATTTGTTTGTCTTGGCAGTTCTCACTTTTAATATAACTTTGAAATAGAAGATAAAAGTAGCTAGAGAGCTTGGATCTGTTTTCACCACAGTAACATTGCTAATTGATTTCTGTGCCCGTTTCCTACGCTGTTGAATGCCCTTTAATTATGGCGCCCAGAATTTGTCACAGCCACGCTCATCAAACACATCTCACTTGATGGAGGCGGCAAAGTAATGCCAACCAGTTATTCATAGATATCTCCTATAGGATTGAGAGTAATAGGGATGCTAATTGATTTGGGGGGTGAGCATTCTCCCTCAAATATGGGATCCTATCCAGGTTTTTTCAAAATAGTTCGTAGGAAACTAGATTTTTATTCTTCATATGTGTCCCCTTTTCATTTCAGGGAAGCATTGAGATGTAGGGATTTAAGAACAAAGATGAGTAGTTCTCAGACAGAACAGTTCTGTAGTACATCTGTGAATCATTTGAGAGTCACTGTGTGGGGGCTTCCCTGGCGGTGCAGTGGTTAGGACTCCAAGCTTCCAGTGCTGGGGACGTGGGTTCCATCCCTAGTTGGGGAACTAGGATCCCACATGCTGCTCGGCGCTGCCAAAAGAAAAAAAAGATTCACTATGTGTAATGAGGCATTACTGATGGCAGAAGCTGTCTCTGTGAACAGTGTGGTGATTGAGAACAGTGGATCTAGATTATTCTAGATCTAATTTCTTTTTAATCACAATAGACTTGTTTTTCCTTCTTACCCAATTAGTTGGTGTGTTATTTTTACACAATAAATTGTTAACGTCCCAGGATACAGCAAATGCTGCTGTTTGTTTCAATGTTTGTTCCTGTGTAGGAAGGAATTTGACTGATTACTATATAGCCTTGCTAAGTAGTATAAGACATATACTATAGATAAGACAGTAAGACTTTTTCTATTTCAAAGCATCCAAGCTACTTTGTCTCTTGGATCTCTTTAAGTTCCTGAAAGGTAGCCTTCAGAGACTCTTAAGTGATAAACAGAGAAGGATATTAACATTTGGATGGTGAATCAGCCACTGGGGAGATAAAGTCATTTTCAGTATGCATGTACTTATAAAGTGAAATGAATTTATAAGCATCTCATTGAAACTCCAAGAGAAGAAGACCCTGAAAAGTTCTTATTGAGTGAAGGAATTAGCATAAATGGAAATGAATTTATAAGAATTACTTTTTTTTTTAAAGAACATTGCATTTATTAATTTGAAAAGTCGACCCAAATATTCACTGTCCATTTTTAAATGCCAAGGCTATTACATTTCCACTAAGATATATAAATTTGTTTGAAAAAATCACCTTTCAAATGTCAAAAATGTCTAATCAAATACTTTTTTTCAGGGTATTTAGATTCCTTGGCTGTTGAAATGAGAAGCTATTAGCACATATGATTTGTGTTTAGTATATTATAGGTGTGTCCTTGATCATTTATATCCCCTCAGTACTCCGGCAGCTCCCCTTAAACTCTAGTTTCTGATCATGTCTGTCCATTTATCCTCTCATCCAAAACAAACCCAAATAAAATCTCAGCAGGCCAAATCCCTCTCCATACACGCAGCAGACACTATCCCCAACCCTTCTTCTACCCTGCTGGAAATGGTAATAAGTTGCTCTTTTTTTTTAAACATCTTTATTGGAGTATAATTGCTTTACAATGGTGTGTTAGTTTCTGCTTAATAACAAAGTGAATCAGTTATACATACACATATGTTCCCATATCTCTTCCCTCTTGCGTCTCCCTCCCTCCCACCCTCCCTATCCCACCTCTCTAGGTGGTCACAAAGCACCGAGCTTTAAATTAATTAAATGGTACTGCCATTGATAATATCTTTATTTAGGATGCTACCTTTTTATTTTAGTGAAAAATAAATTTATAATGATTGAAAATTCCCCTTCCCCCCTTTTTGACTTTAACCCTACTGAGTTTTCCTCCTCATAATGTCTTAAGTTCCTCAACTTGTCTATCATGGTAGTTTTTAGGAACTGGTTATTAAAAATTCAAAATTAAAGTGTGTCCTTTCTTTAGACAGAGATGACAATTCTACACTAACAAAGCAGGAACTTAAATTCATAGGTATGTAGCAAACTCAGGCATGGTTCTAAAGGTAATAGTGTTAAATTAATCCTAATGTACCTTGGAAGACTTCACATATAAAGCAGTATTAGAGATCTGTAGTCACAGAAATGATAGCTGAAAGGAATTCTCCATAATTTTGGATGATTGGTGGGATGAAGAATTTTATCATGTTCTTATTGTTGTACTTGTTTGGATTTGTTATATTAAGACATGGTACGATGGGTTTTAGGATTCCTTAAACTATTTACCTGTCAGGGTCTAGACACCTTAAGTCTTCGATTTTTTTTTCCTTTCTTTTCTTTCTTTTTTTTTTTTTTTTTTGCTGTACGCGGGCCTCTCACTGCTGTGGCCTCTCCTGCTGTGGAGCACAGGCTCCGGACGCGCAGGCCCAGCAGCCATGGCCCACGAGCCCAGCCGCTCCGCGGCATGCGGGATCCTCCCGGACTGGGGCACGAACCCGCGTCCCCTGCATTGGCAGGCAGACTCTCAAACACTGCGCCACCAGGGAAGCCCCAAGTCTTTGATTTTTTAAGAACGCTTTCTACATCTGTGACCCTTCTCTCTCACTGAGTGAAAGAAGAATCTGAACCATATTCTATGATTTATAATAATTCTCTAATTCTGTAATGTGTCTCTAATACTTCTGGAATAGTTTGAGAGTGAGCATGTGTATTCTGAATCCACTACTCTTAACCAATTAATGTATGCATCTACTCCACCCCTTTCTCTCTCCTTAAACCCTTAGTTTCACATATTAATAAAGGAATCTTGCAGGCTGTATCTGCAATATGATGCACTCCTTCTAAAGAGTGTTGAAACTATTTTTCACTTGACAAGTATGTATTAAGTTCTTTCTATATCTAAGATCCTGGTTAGTTGCTTTGGCAGAAATAAGTATATACAGTAAATGGATCCTGCCTTTAGGAAAGATAAAATCTAAAAGGAAAAGAAATGTGTATGTAAATAATTTCAAGATACGTAGTTTTAACTTCTTTAATGATCTACAGTATAATAAGAGTTCAGGGTCAGAGGAAATTACTTTCAACTGAGGGAAGGAGATGTCCAGAGAATGTAACATTTTACCTGATGCTTAAAGAGCATGTAGAATTTAGCTATATGGAGAATAGGGATCAGGGCTAGACTCCTAATCCCAGGAATACAAACCAGCACAAGCAGTGGCACATAAATGAGAATACACAGGGGCTTCCCTGGTGGCACAGTGGTTGAGAGTCCGCCTGCCGATGCAGGGGACACGGGTTCGTGCCCCGGTCCGGGAAGATCCCACATGCCGCGGAGCGGCTGGGCCCGTGAGCCATGGCCTCTGAGCCTGCACATCCGGAGCCTGTGCTCCGCAACGGGAGAGGCCACGGCAGTGAGAGGCCCGTGTACCGCAAAAAAAAAAAAAAAAAAAAAAAGAATAAGCAGGCTGTGTAAAGTGATGGTGATACTGCTATTTGATATGAATTAAGAAAAATAACACCCTTAGATACTAGGCCAAAGGGTTGAGAGTAGTTAGTGTTTGAGCTGGGAAAAAAAGATAAAACCTGTTGTTTAGGAAGGTTCATCTGGCTGTAGCATATAAAAAGATTAACAGGAGCTAATGCTGGAACAGAGAAACCAATTAGATTTTTAATATAATGTAGCCAAATGTATTGAGTTCCTGAATGAGAATAATGAAGTCAGACTGATGGGACATATATTACCCAGGAGGGAACTGGTAGTAATTGTCAATGAACCGAATGGCAGGAGCTTGGGAAGGATGGGTATTCATTTACTAACAAGGTATTTAGGTAGGGACGTTTAGCATGCAAATGGATAGATGAGTTTGCGCATGAAGGAGTATTGATAGTAGTCCTCCACATAGGGGTAAATAACTAAAACTCCAAGATTGGTCAAGGCTGAGAAATATTGATAGAGAAGAAGAAGAAAGGTTGGATCAGGTTTATTTTAAGATAGGAAAGTCAGGGTGGAAAGGAAGACTCTAGAAAGATCAAGGATCAAGACATAAGAGAAGAATGTTTGATGGACCAAAGAATGTGGACAGATGGGAAGAGATCAAGTGAACAAGTAGAAAACAAGTAGAAACATTCAATGTAAAAAACCCCACAGTATTCATAATTTTGGATTAATGCATGTTTAAATTAGTAGAAATTTTAAAAGTAGCCTTTTCCCTCCAAAAGAAATGATTGTTACTTTCAGGTATGTGTAGTAACTTGAATGTGTTTACTACAAAAGTGGTATCCTTTTAGTGTACTTCAGAATAATGTTTTAATGATTGTATGAGTAACAAATAATGATACCTATATATGTAAAGATTATGGTTCTGAGCTGCAGTATTTTCTTTTGTAATACTGTCTCCGGAGAAGTTACCTCCTCTCCTTTTGTCAAAAATGTGTCTGTCTGTCTCTCATTGTATTCTCCGCCTTCGCCTAACTGAATCAGTCACCAAGCGGTACCCTTTAAATATTTTTTCTAATTAATTAATTTGAAGCTTCCTAGATATGACTTTTATATGTGATTTCTTTATTATTTTCAGACTCCATCTTCTTCATGGCCATGGGTTGGTTCAGATCCTTACTTAACCTCTTTCACATATTATTGTAATATACTAGACTCCTTTTGGTTTTGTCAGTATACCTAGAGTTGGTCAGGTGGGCTGACCCAAGACACTATCTCAGAAATGAAGGTAGGAAAGAATGTTATTTAATCATTAATGATAAAAACATAAACTGTCAAGAATGCCAAATGTTGCTTGTCTTATTCTTCCTTAAAATAATCTTGGGAAACACATCATAATTGGGAAGTTACTTGCTTAGTGAATCTGCTACAAGAATAAGGAGTTAGATTATGTTTAAAGACTGTCACCATCTTGATAACATTCTTTTTTCGCTCTTTATAACGCAGTTCATTGCTTTGTAGCTTCCTTTTACATTAATGTCAGGTCATGTGTTTTCTGAAAATCTGTCCCAATCACCTTGATTAAACCTGGAGTTATAGACCATGTCTTATGGTGAGCTGTTTCTATAGATGGCCGATATTACTTGTTTCACATTCATAGGGTCATTTTATTTCAGGATATCTAGATTTATGTATATACCTATTTCTGACAGAATAGTATATTTATATAATAACAACTCAGTATTTGGAATTATGTTTCTCAGATTTCTCTCCAGGATGCCTGTAATATTAGGTGCAACTAATATTTTTATTCAAAAGTGTATTAGGAAACTTACATTGAAAGTTGTTTCTGCATGTGTCAAGATTTAGGAGACTAAAAATCTGATCTTCTACCCAGATCAGTCCTTAAATCAACTTTGGAGAGGAAACAAATCAGTGTAATAAACATATAAATACATAAGGGAAAATAATTTGAAACAAAGAAAATATTATAAACGGAAAGAAGTAGAAATTTTAGGTATGGAAGACTATTTTAATGGTTGAAGTAAAGAATGCAATATATGGGATAAATATAGCCAAGGAAGAAAATAATTAATGGAAAGTTCAGATTAAGGAAATCCCTAGAAAGGCAGAGAGGATCTATATATAAAAAATGAAAACAATATCATATGGAGGATAGAAGTAGAATACAGATAACAGGAGCCCCAGAAAGGTGGAGAGAGAAAGATGGAGAAGAGGAAAATAACCTGAAGAAATAATGGAGGTAAATTTCCTTTAAAAAAAAAAAAAAATGAGGTCTTAGATTGAAACAGCCCATGAAGTGTCAAAGAAAAGAGTGAAGGAGGGCTTCCCTGGTGGCACAGTGGTTAAGAAACCGCCTGCCAATGCAGGGGACACAGGTTCGAGCCCTTGTCCGGGAAGATCCCACATGCCACGGAGCAACTAAGCCCAGTGTGCCACAACTACTGAGCCTGCGCTCTAGAGCCCGCGAGCCACAACTACTGAGCCCGTGTGCCACAACTACTGAGCCTGCGCGCCTAGAGCCTGTGCTCCGCAACAAGAGAAGCCACCTCAATGAGAAGCCTGCACACCGCAACTAGAGAAAGCCTGTGCACAGCAACGAAGACCCAACGCAGTCATAAAGAAACAAACAATCTTCATCTGGACACATTATTGGGAAATTTAGACATATCAAAGAAATACATGGGGGCTTCCCTGGTGGCGCAGTGGTTGAGAGTCTGCCTGCCGACGCAGGGGACACAAGTTCGTGCCCCGGTCCGGGAAGATCCCACATGCCGTGGAGCGGCTGGGCCCGTGAGCCATGGCTGCTGAGCCTGCGCGTCCGGAGCCTGTGCTCCGCAACGGGAGAGCCCACGGCAGTGAGAGGCCCGCGTACCGCAAAAAAAAAAAAAAAAAGAAATACATGGACTATTGTGAAGTGCTTCTTGGGGAGATTTAGAAGGACTAAGTAGAAGCGATTACTATTCTAAGGAAATGGTACAACATGTGAAAAAGCTAGACTTACAGATAGATTTATCATAACAAAAAAAGTGGAAGTACTGGGAATGTGAAAATTATACTCCTATTTCTTGTAGTATCTCCTGGATTTGATTATCAAGTTTTATTTAGGAAGTTCACCTAAGTAACTTGAAAATATATCCAGGATATATTTTCCCAGACACCAAACCCAGAACAACAAATTGTATATTATTATGCATAAATAATAATTATATGGTAAAGGGCTGTTGATTCAATATGATGCTTGTTTTCTTGGTGCTCAGATTCTAGTTGGAAGAGTCAGAAATGTAAATGAGTAATTACAGAATAAAATGTTAGACAAAATTATCATAGTGGATATGTTAAAGATTTATGTTATAGATTTGAGAGTAGTTTTTTCCTTGTCTTCATTTTCTAAAATTGAATATGGTCATTATATTCATTCATTCCATGCCGGGTCGTAGTTGCTGCATGTGGGGTCTTCATTGCAGCATGCGGACTTCTTAGTTGCGGCGTGTGGACTTTAGTTGCTGCACGCGAACTCTTTACTTGCAGCATGCATGCGGGATCTAGTTCCCCGACCAGGGATCGAATCCGGGCCCCCTGCATTTGGAGCACAGAGTCTTACCGATTGGACCACCAGGGAAGTCCTTATGTTTTCAATTAAATCACAAAACATTTTAATGAAGAATGGCAAATTGTTTTAATAGCTGCCACACCTAATAAGATTACGTTCTTCATTTTAATTGGCAATTTTTCTTTTCCTATTAAACCTTTCTTTTAACTTCCTTAAGCTAAAGAAACAGAACAAAAAAATCACTGTGTAATGAACTTCATGTTTCTCATCTAGGTTTATGATTGATACTGATTTATGTGTGTCTTATCTCTTCTTAGTGAAGTACTCTCCTTCATTAAACTGACCACATATATATATATATATATTTTAATGGATGACCACAAGAAAAGCAACAATGACAGCAATTACCAAACATGAAACACACTCATAATATTGACATTCATTCCAGTAATCCTCCACTGTAACCGCTCCTTTACTTTGCAGTGAGAATTGATTTGTGTATTTTTTGCCTCTGAGTCCTTGTGGGATTTTTTTTTTATTCAAACAGAAAGTCATAAAAATTATAATCATCCTCATCAGTTCACTCAGTCCCATGTAATTAATTTTTTTTATCTTGATCTTTTGTTAGAACTTTCATGAATTCATCAGTTTTCCATTAGAGTTGTGAAAATGCTTATTCATTCAGTTCAGCAGTATAGTCAGTTACCAGAAACCTGTACTTGTCAGAGTCTTTTCCATGACTTCCTTGAAGATGAAACCCTGTTATAGGAACATATTTGCGAAAGCATCAGAGTACACCCAGAACTGTCTGTAAATGACAAAAGACTTAAAAATGACCACGGTGAAAGATTTGATGAAAGTTCATAATAATGCAGTTGACAAGGAAATTTTGTTATTTCTGAGATACAGATTTTAAAGTAATAGCTAGAATTATGACTTACAACATTATAACAGAACATATAAGATTTTTAGAAATTTCATGTAATGTCTGAACATTTATATTAACATATTTCCATACAAATACTCGAAAGAAAGTTTAATATTAGTTGTTTTTTTCTGTTTGTTTTTATATACTGCAGGTTCCTATTAGTTATCAATTTTATACACATCAGTGTATACATGTCAATCCCAGTCGCCCAATTCAGCACACCACCATTCCCACCCCACCGTGGTTTTCCCCCCTTGGTGTCCATAAGTTGGTTCCCTACATCTGTGTCTCAGTTTCTGCCCCGCAAACTGGTTCATCTGTACCATTTTTCTAGGTTCCATATATATGCATTAATATACGATAGTTGTTTTTCTAACTTAACTTCACTCTGTATGACAGTCTCTAGATCCATCCACATCTCAACAAATGACTCAGTTTCGTTCCTTTTTATGGCTGAGTAATATTCCATTGTATATATGTACCACGACTTCTTTATCCATTCCTCTGTCAATGGGCATTTAGGTTGCTTCCATGACCTGGCTATTGTAAACAGTGCTGCAGTGAACATTGGGGTGCATGTGTCTTTGAATTATGGTTTTCTCTGGGTATATGCCCAGTGGTGGGATTGCTGGATCATATGGTAATTCTATTTTTAGTTTTTTAAAGGAACCTCCATACTGTTCTCCATAGTGGCTGTATCAATTTACATTCCCACCAACAGTGCAAGAGGGTTCCCTTTTCTCCACACCCTCTCCAGCATTTGTTGTTTGTAGATTTTCTGATGATGCCCATTCTAAGTGGTGTGAGGTGATACCTCGTAGTTTTGATTTGCATTTCTCTAATAATTAGTGATGTTGAGCAGCTTTTCATGTGCTTCTTGGCCATCTGTATGTCTTCTTTGGAGAAATGTCTATTGAGGTCTTCTGCCCATTTTTTGATTGGGTTGTTTGTTTCTTTAATATTGAGCTGCATGAGCTGTTTATATATTCTGGAGATTAATCCTTTGTTGATTCATTTGCAAATATTTTCTCCCATTCTGAGGGCTGTCTTTTCGTCTTGTCTGTGGTTTCCTTTGCTGTGCAAAAGCTTTGAACTTTCATTAGGTCCCATTTGTTTATTTTTGTTTTTATTTCCATTACTGTAGGAGGTGGATCAAAAAAGATCTTGCTGTGATTTATGTCAAAGAGTGTTCTTCTTATGTTTTCCTCTAAGAGTTTTATAGTGTCCGGTCTTACATTTAGGTCTTGAATCCATTTTCAGTTTATTTTTGTGTATGGTGTTAGGGAGTGTTCTAATTTCATTCTTTTACATGTAGCTGTTTAGTTTTCCCAGCACCATTTATTGAAGAGACAGTCTTTTCTCCATTGTGTATCTTTGCCTCCTTTGACATAGATTAGTTGACCATATGTGTGTGGGTTTATCTCTGGGCTTTCTATCTTGTTCCATTGATCTATGTTTCTGTTTTTGTGCCAGTACCATATTGTCTTGATTACTGTAGCTTTGTAGTATAGCCTGAAGCCAGGGAGTCTGATTCCTCCAGCTCTGTTGTTTTCCCTCAAGACTGCTTTGGCTATTCAGGAACTTTTGTGTCTCCATACAGATTTTGAGATGATTTGTTCTAGTTCCGTAAAAAATGGCATTGGTAATTTGGCAGGGATTGCATTGAATCTGTAGATTGCTTTGGGTAGTATAGTCATTTTCACAATATTGATTCTTCCTATCCAAGAACATGGTATATCTCTCCATCTGTTGGTATCATTTTTAATTTCTTTCATCAGTGTCTCATAGTTTTCTGCATACAGGTCTTTTGTCTCCCTAGGTAGGTTTATTCCTAGGTATTTTATTCTTTTTGTTGCAATGGTAAATGGGAGTGTTTCCATAAATTCTCTTCCAGATTTTTCATCATTAGTATATAGGAATGCAAGTGATTTCTGTGCATTAATGTTGTATCCTGCAACTTTACCAAATACATTGATTAGCTCTAGTAGTTTTCTGGTGGCATTTTTAGGATTCTCTATGTATACTATCATGGCATCTGCAAACAGTGACAGTTTTATTTCTTCTTTTCCAATTTGTATTCCTTTTATTTCTTTTTCTTCTCTGATTGCTGCGGCTAGGACTTCCAAAGCAATGTTGAATAATAGTGGTGAGAGTGGACATCCTTGTCTCATTCCTGATCTTAGAGGAAATGGTTTCAGTTTTTCACCATTGAGAATGATGTTTGCTGTGAGTTTGTTGTATATGGCCTTTATTATGTTGAGGTAGGTTCCCTCTCTGCCCACTTTCTGGAGAGTTTTTATCATAAATGGGTGTTGCATTTTGTCAAAAGCTTTTTCTGCATCTATTGAGATGATCACGTGGTTTTTATTCTTAAATTTGTTAATATGGTGTATCACATTGATTGATTTGCATATATTGAAGAATCCTTGCATCCCTGGGATAAATCCCACATGATCATGGTGTATGATCCTTTTAATGTGTCGTTGGATTCTGTTTGCCAGTATTTTGTTGAGGATTTTTGCATCTATATTCATCAGTGATATTGGCCTGTAATTTTCTTTTTTTGTAGTATGTTTGTCTGGTTTTGGTATCAGGGTGATGGTGGCCTCATAGAATGAGTTTGGGAGTGTTCCTTCCTCTGCAATTTTTTGGAAGAGTTTGAGAAGGATGGGTGTTAGCTTTTCTCTAAATGTTTGATGGAATTCACCTGTGAAGCCATCTGGTCCTGGACTTTTGTTTGTTGGAAGATTCTTAATCACAGTTTCAATTTCATTACTTGTGATAGGTCTGTTCATATTTTCTGTTTCTTCCTGGTTCAGTCTTAGAAGGTTACACCTTTCTAAGAATTTGTCCATTTCTTCCAGGTTGTCCATTTTATTGGCATAGAGTTGCTTGTAGTAGTCTCTTAGGATGCTTTGTATTTCTGCGGTGTCTGTTGTAACTTCTCCTTTGTCATTTCTAATTTTTTGATTTGAGTCCTCTCCCTCTTTTTCTTGATGAGTCTGGCTAATGGTTTATCAATTTTGTCTATCTTCTCAAAGCACCAGCTTTTAGTTTTATTGATATTTGCTATTGTTTTTTTGTTTCTATTTCATTTATTTCTGCTCTGGTCTTTATGATTTCTTTCCTTCTGCTAACTTTGGGTTTTATTTGTTCTTCTTTCTCTAATTCCTTTAGTTGTAAGGTTAGATTGTTTATTTGAGATGTTTCTTGTTTCTTGAGGTAGGCTTGTATAGCTATAAACTTCCCTCTTAGAACTGCTGTTGCTGCATACCATAGGTTTTGGATCACTGTGTTTTGATTGTCATTTGTCTCTAAGTTGAGTGCTTCAGTGATCTCTTGGTTATTTAGTAACGTATTGTTTAGCCTCCATGTGTTTGTGTTTTTTACTTTTTTTCCCCTGTAATTCATTTCTAATCTCATAGGGTTGTGGTCAGAAAAGATGCTTGATATGATTTCAGTTTTATTAAATTTACTGAGGCTTGATTTGTGACCCAAGATGTGATCTATCCTGGAGAATGTTCCATGCCCACTTGAGAAGGAAGTGTAATCTGCTGTTTTTGGATGGAATGTCCTATAAATATCAATTAAATCTATCTGTTCTATTGTGTCATTTAAAGCTTGTGTTTCCTTATTTATTTTCATTTTGGATGATCTGTCCATTGGTGTAAGTGAGGTGTTAAAGTCCCCCACTGTTACTGTGTTACTGTTGATTTCCTCTTTTATAGCTGTTAGCAGTTGCCTTATGTATTGATGTGCTCCTATGTTGGGTGCATATATATTTATCATTGTTATATCTTCTTCTTGGTTTGATCCCTTGATCATTATGTAGTGTCCTTCCTTGTCTCTTGTAACATTCTTTATTTTTTTTATTTTTATTTTTTTTGCAGTACGTGGGCCCCTCACTGTTGTGGCCTCTCCCATTGCAGAGCATAGGCTCAGCGAGCCCGCTCCGCGGCATGTGGGATCTTCCCTGACCGGGGCACGAAACGGTGTCCCCTGCATCGGCAGGCAGACTCTCAACCCCTGCGCCACTGGGGAAGCCCACATTCTTTATTTTAAAGTCTATATTACCTGATATGAGTATTGCTACTCCAGCTTTCTTTTGATTTCCATTTGCATGGAATATCTTTTTCCATCCCCTCACTTTCAGTCTGTATGTGTCCCTAGGTCTGAAGTGGGTCTCTTGTAGACAGCATATATATGGGTCTTGTTTTTGTATCCATTCAGAAAGCCTGTGTCTTTTGGTTGGGGCATTTAATCCGTTCACATTTAAGGCAATTATCAATATGTATGTTCCTGTGACCATTTTTTTAATAGTTTTGGGTTTGTTTTTGTAGGTCCTTTTCTTCTCTGTGTTTCCCACTTAGAGAAGTTCCTTTAGCATTTGTTGTAGAGCTGGTTTGGTGGTGCTGCATTCTCTTAGCTTTTGCTTGTCTGTAAAGCTTTTGATTTCTCCATCAAATCTCAATGAGATCCTTGACGGGTAGAGTAATCTTGGTTGTAGGTTCTTCCCTTTCATCACTTTAAGTATATCATGCCACCGTGTTCTGGCTTGTAGCGTTTCTGCTGAGAAATCAGCTGTTAACCTTATGGGGGCTCCCTTGTATGTTATTTTCGTTTTTCCCTTGCATGTTATTTTTCGTTTTTCCCTTGCTGATTACAATAATTTTTCTTCGTCTTTATTTTTTGCCAATTTGATTACTATGTGTCTCGGCCTGTTTCTCCTTGGGTTTATCCTGTATGGGACTCGCTGTGCTTCCCGGACTTGGGTGCCTATTTCCTTTCCCGTGTTAGGGAAGTTTTCGACTATAATCTCTTCAAATATTTTCTTTGGTCCTTTCTCTCTCTATTCTTCTGGGACCTCTATAATGCGAATATTGTTGCATTTAATGTTGTCCCAGGGGTCTCTTAGGCGGTCTTCTCATTCTTTTTTCTTTATTCTGTTCCACAGCAGTGAATTCCACCATTCTGTTTTCCAGGTCACTTATCCGTTCTTCTACCTCAGTTATTCTGCTATTGATTTCTTCTAGTGTAGTTTACATTTCAGTTATTGTATTGTTTATCTCTGTTTGTTCTTTAATTCTTCTAGGTCTTTGTTAAACATTTCTTGCATGTTCTCGATCTTTGCCTCCATTCTTTTTCCTAGGTCCTGGATCATCTTCACTATCATAATTCTGAATTCTTTTTCTGGAAGGTTGCGTATCTCCGCTTTATTTAGTTGTTTTTCTGAGGTTTTATCTTGTTCCTTCATCTGGTACATAGCCCTCTGCCTTTTCATCTTGTCTATGTTTCTGTGAATGTGGTTTTTGTTCCACAGGCTGCAGAACTGTAGTTCTTTTTTCTGCTGTCTGCTCTCTGGTGGATGAGGCTATCTAAGAGGCTTGATGGGAGGGACTGGTGGCAGGTAGAGCTTACTGTTGCTCTGGTGGGCAGAGCTCAGTAAAACTTTAATCCAGTTGACTGTTGATGGCTGTGGCTGGGTTCCCTCCCTGTTGGTTGTTTGGCCTGAGGCCACCCAGCACTGGAGCCTACCTGGGCTCTTTGGTGGGGCTAATGGTAGACTCTGGAAGGGCTCACGCCAATGAGTACTTCCCAGAACTTCTTCTGCTAGTGTCCTTGTCCCCACGGCGAGCCACAGCCCCACCTCCCCCCAAGTCCTGCCAAAGTCCTGCTATCAATTCCCACTTGGCTTCAAAATCTGATTCTCTAGGAATTCCTCCTCCCGTTTCTGGACCCCCAGTTTCGGAAGCCTGACGTGGGGCTCAGAACCTTCACTCCACTGGGTTGACTTCTGTGGTATAAGTGTTCGCCAGTCTGTGAGTCACCCACCCACCAGTTATGGGATTTGATTTTCCTGTGATTGCGCCCCTCCTACCGTCTCATTGTGGCTTCTCCTATGTCTTTGGATGTCGGGTATCTTTTTTGGTGAGATCCAGTGTCTTCCTGTCGATGATTGTCCAGCAGCTAGTTGTGATTCTGGTGTTCTCGCAAGAGGGAGTGAGAGCACGTCCTTCTACTCTGCCATCTTCGTTCCTCCTCCCATATATATATATATATATATATATATATATATATATATATATATATTTTTTTTTTTTTTTTTCTTTTTTGCCGAACACGCGCCTCTCACTGTTGTGGCCTCTCCCGTTGCGGAGCACAGGCTACGGATGCACAGGCTCAGTGGCCATGGCTTATGGGCCCAGCCGCTCCGCGGCATGTGGGATCTTCCCAGACCGGGGCACGAACCCGTGTCCCCTGCATCGGCAGGCGGACTCTTAACCACTGCGTCACCAGGGAAGCCCTCCCACCTATATTTTTATACTTCATCTTAGCTAAGTGTTTCTGTAGACAAAATCACACCATGTACAGATTCCTGCCATTGTAGATTCATGATATTACCCTTGAGTGATATTTAAATTGCTTCACAATGTTAGTACACATCTCTAGGAAGCTCTTAATTTTTGCCATGATTGTTCTTTTTTTTTTTTAACATCTTTATTGGAGTATAATTGCTTTACAATGGTTTGTTAGTTTCTACTTTACAGCAAAATGAATCAGTTACATATATACATATGTTCCCATATCTCTTCCCTCTTGCTTCTCCCTCCCTGCCACCCTCCCTATCCCACCCCTCCAGGTGGTCACCAAACACCGAGCTGATCTCCCTGTGCTATGTAGCTGCTTTGCACTAGCTATCTACCTTACATTTGGTAGTGTATATATGTCCATGCCTCTCTCTCGCTTTGTCACAGCTTACCCTTCCCCCTCCCCATATCCTCAAGTCCATTCTCTAGTAGGTCTGTGTCTTTATTCCTGTCTTACCCCTAGGTTTTTCATGACTTTTTTTTTCCCTTAAATTCTATGTATATGTGTTAGCATACGGTATTTGTCTCTCTCTTTCTGACTTACTTCACTCTGTATGACAGACATTAGATCTATCCACCTCAATACAAATAGCTCAATTTCGTTTCTTTTTATGGCTGAGTAATATTCCATTGTGTATATGTGCCACATCTTCTTTATCCATTCATCTGATCATGGACACTTAGGTGGTTTCCTTCTCCGGGCTATTGTAAATAGAGCTGCAATGAACATTTTGGTACATGACTATTTTTGTATTATGGTTTTCTCAGGGTATATGCCCAGTAGTGGGACTGCTGGGTTTTATGGTAGTGCTATGTGTAGTTTTTTAAGAATCTCCATACTGTTCTCCACAGCGGCTGTATCCATTTACATTCCCACCAGCAGTGCAAGAGGGTTCCCTTTTCTCCACATCCTCTGCAGCATTTATTGTTTGTAGATTTTTTGATGATGGCCATTCTGACTGGTGTGAGATGATATCTCATGGTAGTTTTGATTTGCATTTCTCTAATGATGAGTGATGTTGAGCATTCTTTCATGTGTTTTTTGGCAGTCTGTATACCTTCTTTGGAGAAATGTCTGCTTAGGTCTTCTGCCCATTGTTGGATTGGGCTGTTTGTTTTTTGTTATTAAGCTCCATGAGCTGCTTATAAATTTTGGAGATTAATCCTTTGTCAGTTGCTTCATTTGCAAATATTTTCTCCCATTCTGAGGGTTGTCTTTTGGTCTTGTTTATGGTTTCCTTTGCTGTGCAAAAGCTTTGAAGTTTCATTAGGTCCCATTTGTTTATTTTTGTTTTTATTTCCATTTCTCTAGGAGGTGGGTCAGAACGGATCTTGCTGTGATTTATATGTCATAGAGTGTCCTGCCTATGTTTTCCTCTAAGAGTTTGATAGTTTCTGACCTTACATTTAGGTCTTTAATCCATTTTGAGCTTATATTTGTGTATGGTGTTAGGGAGTGATCTAATCTCCTACTTTTACATGTACCTATCCAGTTTTCCCAGCACCACTTTTTGAAGAGGCTGTCCTTTCTCCACTGTACATTCCTGCCTCCATTATCAAAGATAAGGTGACCATATGTGCATGGGTTTATCTCTGGGATTTTTATCCTGTTCCATTTATCTATATTTCTCTTTTTGTGCCAGTACCATACTGTCTTGGTCACTGTAGCTTTGTAGTATAGTCTGAAGTCAGGGAGCCTGATTCTTCCAGCTCCGTTTTTCATTCTCAAGATTGCTTTGGCTATTCGGGGTGTTCTGTGTTTGCATACAAATTGTGAAATTTTTTGTTCTAGTTCTGTGAAAAATGCCAGTGGTAGTTTGATAGGGATTGCATTGAATCTGTATATTGCTTTAGGTAGTAGACTCATTTTCACAATGTTGATTCTTCCAATCCAAGAACATGGTATATCTCTCCATCTATTTGTATCATCTTTAATTTCTTTCATCAGTGTCTTATAATTTTCTGCATACAGGTCTTTTGTCTCCTGAGGTAGGTTTATTCCTAGATATTTTATTCTTTCTGTTGAAATGGTAAATGGGAGTGTTTTCTTGATTTCTCTTTCAGATTTTTCATCATTAGTGTATAGGAATGCCAGAGATTTCTGTGCATTAATTTTGTATCCTGCTACTTTACCGAATTCATTGATCAGCTGTAGTAATTTTCTGGTAGCATCTTTAGGATTCTCTATGTATAGTATCATGTCATCTGCAAACAGTGACAGCTTTACTTCTTCTTTTCCGATTTGGATTCCTTTTCTTCTATGATTGCTGTGGCTAAAACTTCCAAAAGTATGTTGAATAAGAGTGGTGAGAGTGGGCAACCTTGTCTTGTACCTGATCTTACTGGAAATGCTTTCAGTTTTTCACCATTGAGGATGATGTTGGCTGTGGGTTTGTCATATATGGCCTTTATCATGTTGAGGAAAGTTCCCTCTATGCCTACTTTCTGCAGGGTTTTTATCATAAATGGGTGTTGAATTTTGTTGAAAGCTTTCTCTGCATCAATTGAGATGATCATATGGTTTTTCTCCTTCAGTTTGTTAATATGGTGTAGCACGTTGATTGATTTGCATATATTGAAGAATCCTTGCATTCCTGGAATAAACCCCACTTGATCATGGTGTATGTTGCGTTTAATGTACTGTTGGATTCTGTTTGCTAGTATTTTGTTGAGGATTTTTGCATCTATGTTCATCGGTGATATTGGCCTGTAGTTTTTTTTCTTTGTGACATCCTTGTCTGATTTTGGTATCAGGGTGATGGTAGCCTCGTAGAATGAGTTTGGGAGTGTTCCTCCCTCTGCTATATTTTGGAAGAGTTTGAGAAGGATAGGTGTTAGCTCTTCTCTAAATGTTTGATAGAATTTGCCTGTGAAGCCATCTGGTCCTGGGCTTCTGTTTGTTGGAAGATTTTTAATCACAGTTTCAATTTCAGTGCTTGTGATCGGTCTGTTCATATTTTCTATTTTTTCCTGATTCAGTTTTGGCAGGGTGTGCATTTCTAAGAATTTGTCCATTTTTTTCAGGTTGTCCATTTTATTGGCATAGAGTTGCTTGTAGTAATCTCTCATGATCTTTTGTATTTCTGCAGTGTCAGTTGTTACTTCTCCTCTTTCATTTCTAATTCTATTGATTTGAGTCTTCTCCCTTTTTTTCTTGATGAGTCTGGCTAATGGTTTATCAATTTTGTTTATCTTCTCAAAGCACCAGCTTTTAGTTTTATTGATCTTTGCTATCGTTTCCTTCATTTCTTTTTCATTTATTTCTGACCTGATTTTTATGATTTCTTTCCTTCTGCTAACTGTGGGTTTTTTTTTTTTTTTTTTTGCGGTACGCAGGCCTCTCACTGTTGTGGCCTCTCCCGTTGAGGAGCACAGGCTCCGGATGCGCAGGCTCAGCGGCCATGGCTCACGGGCCCAGCCGCTCTGCAGCATGTGGGATCTTCCCGGACCAGGGCACGAACCCGTGTCCGCTGCATCAGCGGGCAGACTCTCAACCACTGCGCCACCAGGGAAGCCCACTTTGGGGTTTTTTTTGTTCTTCTTTCTCTAATTGCTTTAGGTGCAAGGTTAGATTGTTTATTCGAGATGTTTCCTGTTTCTTTTCTTAAGGTAGGATTGTATTGCTATAAACTTCCCTCTTAGAACTGCTTTTGCTGCAACCCATAGATTTTGGGTCATCGTGTCTTCATTGTGTTTTGTTTCTAGGTATGTTTTAATTTCCTCTTTGATTTCTTCACTGATATCTTCGTTATTAATTAGTGTATCGTTTAGCCACCATATGTTTGTATTTTTTACAGATCTTTTCCTGTAATTGATATCTAGTCATAGCGTTGTGGTCGGAAAAGATACTTGATAAAATTTCAATTTTCTTAAATTTACCAAGGCTTGATTTGTGACCCAAGATATGATCTATCCTGGAGAATGTTCCACGAGCACTTGAGAAAAACGTGTATTCTGTGGTTTTTGGATGCAGTGTCCTATAAATATCAGTTAAGTCCATCTTGTTTAATGTATCATTTAAAGCTTGTGTTTCCTTACTTATTTTCATTTTGGATGATGTGTCCATTGGTGATAGTGGGGTGTTAAAGTCCCCTACTATGAATGTGTTACTGTCGATTTCCCCTTTTATGCCTGTTAGTATTTGCCTTATGTATTGAGGTGCTCCTATGTTGGGTGCATTAATATTTACAATTGTTATATCTTCTTCTTGGATTGATCCCTTGATCATCATGTAGTGTCCTTCTTTGTCTCTTCTAATAGTCTTTATTTTAATGTCTATTTTGTCTGATATGAGAATTGCTACCCCAGCTTTCTTTTGGTTTCCATTTGCATGAAATATCTTTTTCCATCCCCTTACTTTCAGTCTGTATGTGTCTCTAGGTCTAAAGTGGGTCTCTTGTAGACAGCAAATATATGGGTCTTGTTTTTGTATCCATTTAGCCAATCTGTGTCTTTTGGTGGGAGCATTTAGTCCATTTACATTTAAGGTAATTATAGATATGTATATTCCTATTCCCATTTTCTTAATTGTTTTGGGTTCGTTATTGTAGGTCTTTTCCTTCTCTTGTGTTTCTTGCCTAGAGAAGTTCCTTTAGCAGTTGTTGTAGAGCTGGTTTGGTGGTCCTGAAGTATCTCAGCTTTTGCTTCTGTGTAAAGGTTTTAATTTCTCCATCAAATCTGAATGAGATCCTTGCTGGGTAGAGTAATCTTGGTTGCAGGTTTTTCTCCTTCATCACTTTAAATATGTCCTGCCACTCCCTTCTGGCTTGCAGAGTTTCTGCTGAAAGATCAGCTGTTAACCTTATGGGGATTCCCTTGTGTGTTGTTGTTTTTCCCTTGCTACTTTTAATATATTGTAGTTAAGTTTTGACAGTTTGATTAATATGTGTCTTGGCGTATATCTCCTTGGATTTATCCTGTATGGGACTCTCTGTGCTTCCTGGACTTGATTAACTATTTCCTTTCCCATATTAGGGAAGTTTTCAACTATAATCTCTTCAAATATTTTCTCTGTCCCTTTCTTTTTCTCTTCTTCTTCTGGAACCCCTATAATTCGAATGTTGGTGCGTTTAATGTTGTCCCAGAGGTCTCTGAGACTGTCCTCAGTTCTTTTCATTCTCTTTTCTTTATTCTGCTCTGCAGTAGTTATTTCCACTATTTTATCTTCCGGGTCACTTATCCGTTTTTCTGCCTCAGTTATTCTGCTATTGATCCCATCTAGAGTATTTTTCATTTCATTTATGTGTTGTTCATCGTTGTTTCATTCATCTTTAGTTCTTCTAGGTCCTTGTTAAATGTTTCTTGCATTTTCTCTATTCTATTTCCAAGATTTTGGATCATCTTTACTATCATTATTCTGAATTCTTTTTCAGGTAGACTGCCTATTTCCTCTTCATTTGTTAGGTCTGGTGGGTTTTTATCTTGCTCCTTCATCTGCTGTGTGTTTTTCTGTCTTCTGATTTTGTTTATCTTACTGTGTTTGGTGTCTACTTTTTGCAGGCTGCAGGTTCGTAGTTCCCATTGTTTTTGGTGTCTGTCCGCAGTGGCTAAGGTTGGTTCAGTGGGTTGTGTAGGCTTCCTGGTGGAGGGTACTAGTGCCTGTGTTCTGGTGGATGAGGCTGGATCTTGTCTCTCTGGTGGGCATGTCCACATCTGGTGGTGTGTTTTGGGGTGTCTGTGGACTTACTATGATTTTAGGCAGCCTCTCTGCTATTGTGTGGGGTTGTGTTCCTGTCTTGCTAGTTGTTTGGCATAGGATGTCCAGCACTGTAGCTTGCTGGTCGTTGAGTGAAGCTGGGTGCTGGTGTTGAGATGGAGATCTCTGGGCGATTTTTTCCGTTTGATATTATGTGGAGCTGGGAGGTCTCTTGTGGACCAGTGTCCTGAAGTTGGCTCTCCCACCTCAGAGGCACAGCACTGACTACTGGCTCCAGCACCAAGAGCCTTTCATCCACACAGCTCAGAATAAAAGGGAGAAAAAGTAGAAAGAAAGAATTAGTAGAAGTAGAAAGAAAGAAAGTAAGAACGGAGGGAGGGAGGGAGGGAGGACAGAAGGAAGGAGGGAAGGAAGGGAAAAAAGAAAGGAGATAATGTAAAATAAAATCAAGGAAGATAAAATATAATAAAGTTATTAAAATAAAAAAATAATTATTAAGAGGGAAAAAAAACGGACGGATAGAACCCTCGGACAAATGGTGGAAGCAAAGCTATACAGACAAAATCTCACACAGAAGCATACACATACACACTCACAAAAAGAGGAAAAGGGGAAAAAATCATAAATCTTGCTCTCAAAGTCCACCTCCTCAATTTGGGATGATTCGTTTTCTATTCATGTATTCCACAGATGCAGGGCACATCAAGTTGATTGTGGAGCTTTAATCCGCTGTTTCTGAGGCTGCTGGGAGAGATTTCCCTTTCTCTTCTTTGTTCTCACATCTCCCGGGGCTCAGCTTTGGATTTGGCCCCGCCTCTGCTCGTAGGTCGCCGGAGGGCGTCTGTTCTTTGCTCAGACAGGACTGGGTTAAAGGAGCCGCTGATTCCGGGGCTCTGGCTCACTCAGGCCGGGGGGAGGGAGGGGCACGGAGTGTGGGGCCTGCGGCAGCAGAGGCCGGCGTGACGTTGCACCAGCCTGAGGCGCGCCGTGCGTTCTCTCCCAGGGAGGGGAGTTGTCCCTGGATCCCGGGACCCTGTCAGTGGTGGGCTGCACAGGCTCCCTGGAAGGGGGGTGTGGATAGTGACCTGTGCTCGCACACAGGCTTCTTGGTGGCGGCAACAGCAGCCTTAGCATTTCATGCCGGTCTCTGGGGTCCGCGCTGTTAGCTGCAGCTCGCGCCTGTCTCTGGAGCTCCTTTAAGCAGCGCTCTTAATCTCCTCTCCTCGCGTACCGGGAAACAAAGAGGGAAGAAAAAGTCTCTTGCCTCTTCGGCAGCTCCAGACTTTTTCCCCGACTCCCTCCCAGCTCTCTGCGGCGCACTAGCCCCCTTCAGGCTGTGTTCACGCCGCCAACCCCAGACTTCTCCCTGCGCTCTGACCGAAGCCCGAGCCTCAGCTCCCAGCCCCGCCCGCCCTGGCGGGGGAGTAGACAAGCCTCTCAGGCTGGTGAGTGCCGATCGGCACTGATTCTCTGTTCGGGAATCTCGCCGCCTTGCCCTCCGCACCCCTGTTGCTGCGCTCTCCTCCGCAGCTCTGAAGCTTTCCCCCTCCGCCACCCGCAGTCTCCGCCTGCGAAGGGGCTTCCTAGTGTGTGGAAGCCTCTCCTCCTTCACAGCTCCCTCCCACTGGTGCAGGTCCCGTCCCTATCCTTTTGTCTCTGTTTATTCTTTTTTCTTTTGCCCTACCCAGGTACGTGGGGGTTTCTTGCCTTTTGGGAGGTCAGAGGTCTTCTGCCATTGTTCAGTAGGTGTTCTGTAGGAGTTTTTTCACGTGTAAATGTATTTCTGGTGTATCTGTGCAGACGAAGGTGATCTCCGCGTCTTACTCTTCCGCCGTCTTCCCGGAAGCCCCTGATTGTTCTTTTTTTAAAACTTTTCCTCCCCTTTCCCCATCCCCAGTGTATTAGATGTCTTTGCCTGTTACTCCCAGAAAAACCTTGATCTTCTCATAACTCAGTTCTGCAACCTACTTGATTTGTGTCCATCTTCTTTTCTTTCCCTCTAGTCCTGCCTACACTCAAAGGCTAATCATTACTTATGGTCTGGATCTCATCCATCCTTTTTTGCCCTCTCAGAGACCTTGCCATTTTAGTTCCCTTACTGTCTGTTTCACTATCACTTATCTTTGCCCATCTACATCTAAACATGCTCTAGTCTTTTCCTCTTGGCAAAAACGCCAAAAAACCCAAACTGTCTTTTTTCTTTTTTTTTGCGGTACACGGACCTCTCACTGCTGTGGCCTCTCCTGTTGCAGAGCACAGGCTCCGGACGCGCAGGCCCAGCGGCCATGGCTTACGGGCCCAGCCGCTCCGTGACACGTGGGATCCTCCTGGACCAGGGCACAAACCCGCGTCCCCTGCTTCGGCAGGCGGACTCCCAACCACTGCGCCACCAGGGAAGCCCCCAAACTGTCTTTAATCCCACATTCCTATTTGTGTGCCTAAACCTCACGTTGTTTTCCCCACACTCCCTTGTTTAAGATCTTCTTGTACTTCCTCATTGAGGGAATTCATGTCTGTTATCAGTTCTGAACACAATTGTAGCCATTATATCTTAAATTATTACTCTTATTCTTTCTATTCTTGAGCAATTGTTTTTAGATTTTCATCTGTCTTTCATGTCCCTTACCCTCTCGTTTATAATTTCCACTTCTTAATCTCTCTGTACTGTATCTGTGTAATTTCTTTAACTCTTTTTTGTTCACTCATCATTTCTTTAGCTCTATTAATTGTTTCTATTTAGTGAATGTGTTTTTAAATTTTAGGAATTCTTTGTTGTTGTTTTCTTTAATGGACCTGGTCTGGTTTTGTTTTTCTTTCTTGTTTTTTAAGAGTGTTTAGCTCTTTCCTCACATCTAAAAATATTTTTATTTTGAAAGAGTGTCAAACTTATAGAAAAATTGCAAATATAGAGAACTTTATTTTCCTCAACCATTTGAGAGTAAGTTACACTCATAGTGCCCCATCAGCCCTTAATACCTAAGTATTTCTTACAAACAAGGATATTCTCCTCCAAAATCATGGTACAGCTATCAAGAACAGGAAATTAATATCGCCATATTAGTAGCATCTAGGCTTTAGACACCATCTGAGTTTTGACAGCTGCCTAAATTTTTGAGGATTATAGGCCAGTTGTTTTGGATGTTTTTTTTTTTTAAGTTACTAGGTTGAGGCTATTTGTTTTATCTTACTTATTTATTTTTTTTGTTGGCTGCACCACATGGCACGCAGGGATCTTAGTTCCCGACTAGGGATGCAACCCGTGCCCCCTGTGGTGGAAGCGTGGATTCTTAACCACTGGACCGCCAGGCAAGTCCCAGGGTTATATATTTTAGAAGTGATCTTTCCATTGCATTTTTTCACATGGCATATAATGAGACTTTTCCAATGAAAAGTTTTTCTTTCCCCCTTATAATTAGTATTTTGTGGAATAAACTGTGAGACTATGTAAATATTCCATTCCTCATCAAACTTTCAGTTTATTTCAGTATGGACTTACGGATTTGTATGGGTTATAATCCATTTGTTGTGATGCTCAGATTGTTCACAATTAGGCATTGGGAGCCCTGTAAGCTGACTCCATGTCCTTTTGATATGTCCCCTCTATTCTTTTAATGCTTCTTTGCTTTCTGACACTGCAAGTATATTAGTTTTCTCTTGCTGCTCTACCAAATTACCACAAGTATTAGCAGCTTAAAACCAGACAAATTTCTTAGTGCACAGTCAGAAGTCTGGGTTGGGTAAGTTGGTTTCTCTGCTTAGATTCTCACAAGGCTGATGTCATGGTGTTGGCCAGCTCTTACTGTCAGGAGGCTCTGGGAACAACCCACTTCCAAGCTCATTCAGGTTGTTGGTGAAATCTAGTTCTTTCCTTGGAGTGGTAGAACCAAGGTCACCATTTCCGGTCAGTTAAGGGCCTCCCTTAGCTCCTAGAGCCTTCTCTCCCATCCTTGCACATGTGTCTCTATATCTTAGAGCCAGAAAAGGTGATGATTTGAATCCTTTTCACACCTAGAGTCTCTCTTGACATCCCCTTCTGCCACATTTCCCTTGCTTTTCTCTTCTGCATCTCCCACTGACTCTTCTGCCCTTGTTTGGTTTTTAAGGGCTCATTCAATTACACTGGGCCCAGCCTCATATTCAGAATAATCCACCTATTTTAAGGTCAGCTGATGAGTACCTTAATTCAATCTGCCAAGTGCCTTCAGAGCAGTACCTAGATTAGTGTTTGATTGAATAACCAGGAGATGGGAAACTTGGGGAATTCTGCTTACCACAGAAGGATATCCCAGGTTCTTCTTTTTTATATAGAATGTTGTTCCTTTCTCATATTTTTGATTTCTTCTCTTAGGTTCTTAATCATTTAAAATCTTTGTCTCATAATCTTTATTTGCTGTTTTCTGTTTTCTAAGGTTCTTAGAAGATAGTCAAATCTTAATGTCCGCTAACTTGTGATCAAGGGGATTGTTCTTTCCCTGTTTTCTAATTTGGGATTGCAAACTCATTTTCTAGCCTGGGTTGAGGATATATCCCTTCAAAGAGGTTTTGCATTTGCTTCTGCTAATATATTCAAGTAACGGTACTGCCTGACCCCTTCTTATATTGATTCAGCATTTGGGATTTACCAGACCAGGCAGATGGTGTAAGTTCAGACCCAAAACCTATTTGAAGACAAGGCTGTGGCTGTAAATTCTCAAGGCAGATCTTCTATCCTCTATCCAAAGCTCAGATCAAATTGGACAAACTTCCTTATTTTATTTTTCTCCCTGTGTATGCCGTGATTTTGGGGTTTTGTGTTTTGTGGGGGTATTTGGGTGTGGAGTGGACAAGGGATGGGTTAGTTTTCCCCTGAAAGTGTAGCCATGGGAAAGTCTAAACTATATAAACAGGGTCTCATCAATTTCAGCTTTCCCTCCATCGGAGACCCAAGGTTTTATCTCTTTTCCTTGTGGTGGGCATTAAAGCCAAAGGTCCTAGGCTCCTGACATAGGCTGGCTGCTTTAGGGCAGCTGTTAAAGCCTTTCCTTTTTATTTGGACCCCTAATTTTTTTTTTTTTTTGTGGGTTTAGCTATTCACATTTAGGTACTTTTAATTAGGAAGGTTTTTAGGTTGTCGAGTCTGCTTTGTTGCCAGAAACAGAAATTCCCCCATTGATTGATTGACTGATTTTTTAAAACCACTTCATATTGGCTTCTGCAACTACTACTCCACTCGGGTCAGGAATAGCTTTCACACTGTCAAGTCCAAGAGAGTATTTTTCAGTTTTCTTCTTACATGACCATCTTACATGACTTCCCCTTCTCTTCTTTTTCCACTTTCCCTAACTTGGTTGTCCTACTGTTTTGACCATTTCTTTTTAGTTTTTTGTGACTTCTCCCTTATCCTGATTTGGTGTTGAAATTCCTTGGGGCTCACTCCTGAGGCTCTGCTTTGCTCACTCCATAATTCTCACCACATTTAAGTTACTTAAAATCTTTTGTGTAGGGCTTCCCCAGTGGTGCAGTGGTTGAGAATCTGCCTGCCAATGCAGGGGACACGGGTTCGATCCCTGGCCTGGGAAGATCCCACATGCCGCGGAGCAACTAAGCTCGTGTGCCACAACTACTGAGCCTGTGCTTTAGAGCCCGTGAGCCACAACTACTGAGCCCACGTGCCACAGCTACTGAAGCCCGTGCGCCTAGAGCCCGTGCTCCACAATGAGAGAAGCCACTGCAATGAGAAGCCCGCGCACTGCAAAGAAGAGTAGCCCCCACTCGCCGCAACTAGAGAAAGCCTGTGTGCAGCAACGAAGACCCAACACAGCCAAAAATAAATAAATAAATAAAACTAAAAAAAAAATCTTTTGTGTAAAGTATTGCAGTAACGACCTAATTTATCTCCCTGATTCTACTCTTCTGTTGTCTTTTAAGGCATTGTTCACTTTGTATTCAAAGTGATCTCTTAAAAATACTATAATGATCATGTCACTCTCGGTTAAGACGCTTTAATAGCTTTCCATTACTACAAAATTGGGAAGTCCTTTATGGCCTGCAAGGTTTTACCTGAGCTGACTCTTGGGCTGGATTCTAGCTTCTTTTGTTTTTTTAGTTCTCCAAGCAGGGATCAAACCTACACCTCCTGCACTGGAAGCTTGGAATGGGTCCTAATCCCCCTGCAGCGGTCCTAACCACTGGACCACTGGGGGAAGTCCCTAGCTTCATTTTGAGTATCTTGTTTCTTTGTTTATTATGCCACAGTGGCTGTGTCTGTTAGGGTCCATTGTACGTAAGCCACAGAAGTAGGTTCTGTCGAATGTAAGCAAAAAGTAATTTATTGGATATATACAGTTATTTTAGAGAATTAGTAGAAAGACCTTATTCTGAAACTTTTGGAGGAGAGAAATAAGGGTAATTTAAAGGGCAAGGTGAACAAGAACTAATAGACTCCTAATATTATTACCATTAGACTAACTTAGGTCTGATCATTCTCTGCCCTTATGAGCATGCATTCAAGGTGTAAGTTCCCAGCAGAGACGGTTCGCCTTAGATTGGCTTACATGTTCATCCCTGGGCCAGGAGTGCATGAAGTGGAGGACGGGTACTTCCCTAATAGAAAATAGGGTGCTATTTGGAAAAGAAATGGGAAAGAGGTCTAGGCAAGTAAAATTAGAACTTCCCCTAAGGACTTCCTTTTAGTTTATGTGTCACTTTACAAAGGCCTACCCTTTACTGCGAATTTTTCTTTTCTTTTTTTGTTTTTTTGTTTTTGGTACTGCTAATCTTAAGTTACCCGTCGTATTCTGTCATAGCACATTCTACTTTTTCATCATAGCACTAATATTTGTGTGATTATTTAACGTGTGACTCCTTTACTTTAAGCTCCACGAGTGCAAGGATGGTATCTGTTTTCTTCTTTGTAGCATCTTTAGCAGGAAGTATTGTATCTGGGCATATTAGGTGCATAAATATTTGTAGAATATTGTACAATCAGGTCAACTCTGCAGTATTCAATTGATATCAAAATGATATTCAAAACATTTAAAAATATTTTAAAATGAAATCAGAAAATATGTATGGTAAGTGTAAGAGGATTAAAAATTGTATGTCCAGTATATAGGCAACTATATAGAGCAAAACCGTAAACTCTGCACCAAAAAGTTTGAAAATATATAAAAATATTAACAGTCTTTGTGGTTGATTTTTTTTCCTACTTTCCCATCTACTTAAAATTTTTAATAATGAGTATGTGTTGTCTTTATGGGTAAATTCAAAAGAAACAACACATAATAAACGAAATTGGGATTGATGCAAAATACTTTACACTGTCTACCAAATATAGCTTATCAAGTTTAGGTGATTTTAACTTGTAGATGCACTTCAGACACATCTTTCTCCATGGTCAGTTCCACTACCATTTTTAGAGGATCATAATCTTTCATCTAGTTTATGGAATAGCCTCTTAAATGATCTTTCTGTTTCCACTCTTCCTCCTTTCTATTCATTTGCTACACAGCAGTTAGAGGGATGATATTTTAAAAATCCAGTTCCCACTATTCGTCTTTATTGTCTTCCCATTGATCTTTTTAAAAAATATTTATTTATTTATTTTTGGCTGCGTTGGGTCTTTTTTGCTGCGCACAGGCTTTTCTGTAGTTGCAGAGAGCGGGGGGTACTCTTCGTTGTGGTGTGTGGGCTTCTCATTGTGGTGGTTTCTCCTGTTGTGGAGCATGGGCTGTAGGCACGCAGGCTTCAGTAGTTGTGGCTTGTGGCTCTAGAGTGCAGGCTCAGTAGTTGTGGCACACAGGCTTAGTTGCTCTGCAGCATGTGGGATCTTCCTGGACCGGGGCTTGAACCCGTGTCCCCTGCATCGGCAGGCGGACTCTCAACCACTGCGCCACCAGGGAAGCCCTTAACTTGTCTTTTGAACGAGCTTTTCTGCTTCATTCTTTGTTCAGTTAACAACTACATACCTAACCTTTAGGTCTTATTATATCATTTCTTCAGACAGATCTTTTCTGCTTCTTAATTTTTCACCCTCATTATACCCTTTCTCTTCCATCATATAGCGTTTGCAACAATTTATAGTCGTGTTTGTTTTTTTTAATATTTTATTTTTTTACTTATTTATTTGGTTACTCTGGGTCTTAGCTGCTGCCAGCAGGCTCCTTAGTTGCAGCTCATGGGCTCCTTAGTTGTGGCATGCAAACTCTTAGTTGCAGCATGCATGTGGGATCTAGTTCCCGACCAGGGATCAAACCTGGGCCCCCTGCATTGGGAGCATGGAGTCTTGACCAGGGAAGTCCCATGTGTTTGTTTTGATGTTTGCCTCCCTAATTGTATATTCCTGGAGAACAGAGATCTTTTGTGTCTTGTTCCCTACTTTATTCCCTGCTCTTAGCACAGTGCCTGTCTTTTAGTACATATGAAATAAATATTTCTTGGGTGGATGGATAAATGAATCAGTATGTTACTGCCACTCTCTGTATCATTCTGCATCTCTGTTTCTTTTTTGTTTGTTTTTCATTTCATCCTTTAAAAAATTTTTTTTGTTGAAATTTAGTTGATTTACAGTGTCTTTATTATAAAACATCCCAGTGTCATGAGTAAAAAATGGGGACTGTTTGTGCTGATAACTCCAGTTCTTAAAAGTACCTGTGAAGGTGGCCTAGTTCGTTCACAGCATGATAAATTTACTAGATCGTATGTGTGTGCACACACACACATTTGCACACACATGCACACTTGCCTCAAATGAGCAGCCTAGAAACAGAAAAGATAAATCAAGACTCCTAGTCTACACAGCTTATGAAACAATAACAATAGCCTCTAAGTGTCTAGTGTGTGCCAGGCATTTAATCCTTACAACCCAATAAAGGACAAGGTGTTCTTACGAACCTCACTTCACCTCGTTTTTTTGTTTTTTAAAATAGATTTATGTATGTATGTATGTATGTATGTATGGCTGCATTGGGTCTTCGCTGCTGCATGTGGGCTTTCTCTACCGGCAGCAAGCAGGGGCTACTCTTCGCTGTGCTGCGTGGGTCTCTCATTGCTGTGGCTTCTCTTGTTGCGGATCACGGGCTCTAGGCATGCGGGCTTCAGTAGTTGTGGCATGCAGGCTTAAATAGTTGTGGCACGCAGGCTTCAGTAATTGTGGCTTGCGGACTCTAGAGTGCAGGCTCAGTAGTTGTGACATACGGGCCTAGTTGCTCCCTGGCATGTGGGATCCTCCCAGACCAGGGCTCGAATCCATGTCCCCTGCATTGGCAGGCAGATTCTTAACCGCTGTGCCACCAGGGAAGCCCCCCACTTCACCTTTAAGGAAAGAAGCTTAGGGAAGTTAAGTTGCTTGTCCAAAGTCACGCAGCTGATCTGAGGTCCAAATGAGCCCAACCCTGCAAGTTTAATTACTAAGCTATACTGCCTTGCCAAATAGAATTTCACTCATTCAATACTGAATGATAATAATAAATATGTATTGCAAATATAGTATGCCTGGCACTGCTCTAAGTACAATACTGGGAATAAGGCAGTGAACAAAGCAGACTCCCATCCTCATGGAGAGTACATTCCAGAGGGACATGGGAAAGACAGTGAACAAAAGGAATAAGGAAAACATGCAGAATGATAAATGTGATAATGAGTATGGAGAAAAAGCAGGGGAGTAGATGGAGGCAGTAAGGGGGTTGCAGTACTCAATAGGGTGGTCAAGGAAGGCCTCTCTGAGAAGGTGCCATTTGAGCCGAGACCTGAAGGGTGCAAAGACATCTGTGAGGAACCCAAGGAAACTTCGGACAGAGGAGGAGACGCAAGCACGGTCTGTCTGGCACGCGCTGACCCTAAGAACCCCAGAGGGGAGCCTTTTTTGGGACAGCTGCACGCGCTGCTTCTCTCCCTCGGGCGCCCGTGGGTGGGTGAGCAGGTCTCCGTCCTCACCGCCACCGTCACACGCGACGGCTGACCCGGGCTGGTCCCAAGTCCGGGCCTCCTCTCTCTCCAGTTCCATTTGCCAAAATTCATTGCACACGAGGAGCGCTCCTCCTGACAGTGCTCATTCCACACGTCCTCCCACGCCTGGTTACACACAGGTAAAAGTGTGGTAGTGCACCTTTGTTTGCCCATTGGATTAACAAAGATGTAAGGACTAGATAAAATCGAGTGTGAGGTGGAAAACAGGCACTTGGTCTCTGTTGGTGGAGAGTGTAAACCGGTACAACTGCCCTGAACGGCAGGTGCACAGTATTGTATCCTGAACAGGTGAATTTGAGGGTATTTTCCTTGAGCTTGTGCATTGCAGGATTCAGTTCTATTTAATTAGATGAATGTCACCTTGATTTAGATTAAAATAGCATATAACTTGTAAAAGATGAAAATAGAGTGAAGTTAAATAGAAAGCAGGTACAGAACAATCTAAGGAGGATTATTTGCCTTGTGAAAAAGGATCTAGAGGTCTTAGTGAACGGTTAATGCTGTACCATCGTACCCGAGGTATGAGGGAGTTGAGGTGAGCCAGTGATCCGCATTTTCAGAAAAAGATTTAGAATTCCATGCTTTCCTGACTTGATAGGAAAGGAAAATTTTGATTTGTTCTATTTTATTACAGTAACCTGAGTACCAGTTTCAAAGTGTGATTGCTGCGTTTTTAGCTGTGCAGTTTCCCATTTAAGATCAAGCTAATGCAGTTAGAAAACAGACTTAAGTTTAGAGATTGAAGATCCTCAAACACACCACAGTTTTGCCTCTCAGTATTATACTTTCATGATATATTATTGCATGTGGTAATGGTATTTGCAGTTTTCAAAGTGTAGTACGGACAGTAGAGGACCTGACAATTAAAATACTGTACTTCCCTGACTTAAAGATAAAATTTTAACTAGAGCACTAACTCTAAAATAGCTATAGCTACCATTTATGGCAACTTACTGTGTATTAGGCACTGTTAGAGCCTTTACATGAGTATTCTCAAAAACCTTTAAGGTAGCTATTATCTTGGTTCTTAGAAAAGAACAGTATGGAGGCTCACAAAGTTTAAGATCACAAGGTTGGGAGAGCCAGGACGTTTGTCTCAGTCAAAAACTTGTCCTGTTGTGATTTCAGCCTACTGCCTCCAGCTCACTTTTGTCTTTTGGTTTTGGGAATTGGAGATTCCATGTATAGTATGCTTTTCGACATTAAAAAAAAATCAGCACTCTACCTTTTAAGGTACTTTGAAAAAGCTGAGTTCAAGTACTTCTCTCTGGAACTCTTCCACCCCAGTCTCTTCCTCTGAACTTAAGTCATTTTTTGTATCATATGTCCTTATGGTATTTAGCATTTCCCTCCTGTATCATAGTAGCTTGGGAGTACTTATTAGCTGTGCTGTGAGACTATAAGTTCTTTGAAGGATGAATTCCTTTCTGTTCTTTGCTATCTTCATTGCCTTTTTAAAAATTATTATTAGAACCTCAATAAGTATTTGTTGAAAGAACTATGGGGTAAACAAAACAATTCTTTTTCCTCACCTACGGACCTGTCCTTTGGAATGTAGGTTTATAAATATTCACTGCATTTATGTGCTCTTTTCTGTCCTCCACAGCCAAACTTCTTAAAAGAGTTATCTTGCCAAAATTTCTTGTTACTTTTCATGACTTCTTTTTCTGGCCTTACCTTAAATGACTAATAGAATCATTTGACCTTTTCCTTTGAAATTCTCTTAGGTGGTTTCTAAGATTCTCTCTGTTTCCTTATTTTGTTCTTTGTGGTCCATCTTTCTTTCTTTTTTTTTTTTTTTGCGGTATGCGGGCCTCTCACTGTTGTGGCCTCTCCCGTTGTGAGCACAGGCTCCGGACGCGCAGGTTCAGCGGCCATGGCTCACAGGCCCAGCCGCTCTGCAGCATGTGGGATCTTCCCAGACCGGGGCACGAACCCGTGTCCCCTGCATCGGCAGGTGGACTGTCAACCACTGCGCCACCAGGGAAGCCCTAACATTTTAACTTTTAATGTTCTTCTTGATTCGATTCCTGCTTATTTTTTAGCCTCATTTCTTGCTTAAGCTACACGGATGGCACTTATAAGTTCTTAGAATCTACCTGGCTCTGTGGCGCATGTTTCTTCCTCAGAATGCCCTTCACCTCTGTCCTGCAGCTCCTTTAGAAATTAGCTTTAAAGGCACCCATCTCTTCCAGTTCGCTTTTTGACCTCATCCTTTCTCACTCCAGGTCTGGGTTAGATAACCCTCTTTATGCAGTCACAGCCTCCTGAGGATCTCTCTATCATGGTACTCTTCACGGTCTTTTGTAATTGTCTCTTTTTTCCACTAAGCTTCTTGAAGGCAGAGACCACATATCTTGAACAGCTTTGTATCTCTAGGGCTTAGAATAATGTCTGGCAAACAGTGAGCTCTCAGATGTTTGTGGAATGAATGTATTTGTTAAGTGGATAAATTATCATTATTCTGGAGAAATTGTAGATAATAAAAAGGATCTTAGGAGCCTCAATTATAGTTGTAAGGCCTTTAAAAATGTCCCAATTTTTGTATTCCCCTTGTTTGAAGATTATAGGTACTTTTATTTATTATGAATCAATAATATTTATATTCTTTAGAACAAAGTAAATTTAACTGTTGATATAACCAAGCACTGTGTTTTCTCAAAAAAATTTTTTTTGACTATGGCATACTTAGGTTCTTTTTTTCTGCTTTCCTCTTGTTTATAGTGTCAAGTTCTTAAGGCCTTATTCCCTCCCACCCTCCCAAGAGCCCTGGTTTATTATAAGATTTCTCAGCCTCCATTGCTATTAACTCTATGGGCCAGATAATTCTTAGCTGTGAGGAGCTGTCTTGTGCATTGTACAATGTTTAGCAGCATCCCTGGCCATTACCTACTAGATGCCAGTAGTACCTCCTAGTTTTGACAACCAAAAATGTGTCCAGACATTGTCATATGTCTCCTGTGAAGCAGAATCACCCCTGGTTCAGAACCCCACTGGTTTATAGAGATTCCTGTCTCTTAACCTTTATCCTCAAAGAGCCTTTCCTTCTCTGTGGACTCTTTGTTATCAGCATAAGAGCATGATCTCCCATCTTGGGGGAAAAAAAAAAAACAAAAACCCACAAAACACTTTTTAAAGTAACTCCTAGTTTCTTCTTAACTTTTGCTCATTTTCTCTTTCTGTCCTCTGTCCATCCACTTTTCTAGAGTGAATTGCTTCTACTCTTTCTTTCTGGCTTTTTAACCCTGTGGTGCTACTGAAAATGCTTTCAAATCTCTTTCCTCTTTTCCTGTGTTCTCTGAAGTGAATGCTACCACTACCTAGCTTTCCACGTCACCATCATCTCTTAATCCTCTGTTCCCTGGCCACCCCGACTGCTACTTTAGATACCCCATTCGGTCAGTCATAAAGTCCTGTTTATTCTACCTCCTGAATATCTATAGAATCCACCTGTATTCTTTATTCTCACTGCTGTGTCCCACCAGTGGCATCAGGCTCTTTGTTGTTCTCGGAATATCAAGTCTAGTCCTGTTCCATTTTATTTTCTGCTCTGTAATGTGGATGACCTTTCTAAAACAGAGTCTCTTCCCATTTCATACCTTCTCAATCATGAGTGCTGGGGCTCTAGTATCTGCATTTTTGAAAGGCTTACCAAGTGATTTTTATACAACTCTAATTTCTTCATTCTCCTATTTCAGAAACATGTCACTGCTCTTAGGAATTCCTAAAACCCTTATTATTATTTTTACAAAGCACTTCCTGATGTGATCTCTGTCTCTTAACAAATCATCTTTGACGTATAAAAAAAGTCTTAGTTTCTTTAAGACAAGTACTTTATGAAAAGTCAGTATTTATACATTTAGTTACTGGGTTTTTTTTGTTTTTTGTTTTTTGTTTTGCGGTACGCGGGCCTCTCACTGTTGTAGTCTCTCCCGTTGCGGAGCACAGGCTCGGGACGCGCAGGCAGGCTCAGCTGCCATGGCTCACGGGCCCAGCCGCTCCGCGGCATGTGGGATCTTCCCGGACCGTGTTTTTTTTTTTTTTGACATCAATAAAATTTATCATTGTGGGAGGGATCAGGAGGAAATGTGGGTATTCTAACTTATTGATTAATGTTGGTGTCTGTGACCAATTTGACTGCTAAATTATAAAATATTTAAATAAGATTTTTTTCTTGTAGGTATTTATAGCAGCAGTGATGTAGCAGTATCATTTCCAAATGTAGCATCTGGCTCAGGATCCAGTACTCCTGTCTCCAGTTCTCATTTACCTCAGCAACCTTCTGGGCATTTACAGCAAGTGGGAGCGCTCTCCCCATCTGCTGGGTCGTCTGCACCCTCTGCTGTTGCTACAACTCAGGTAAATTATTACAGTGTTACAAAGTAACATGTACATCCATTTGTCTTTTTTTTTTCTAAACATCTTTATTGGAGTATAACTACAGTGGTGTGTTAGTTTCTGCTGTATAACAAAGTGACTCAGCTATACATATTCATGTATCCCCACATCTCCTCCCTCTTGTGTCTCCCTCCCACCCTCCCTATCCCACCCCGCTAGGTGGTCACAGAGCACGGAGCTGATCTCCCTGTGCTATGTGGCTGCTTCCCACTAGCTATCTATTTACATTTTGTAGTGTATATATGTCCATGCCACTCTCACTTTGTCCCAGCTTACCCTTCCCCCTCCCCGTGTCCTGAAGTCCATTCTCTACGTCTGCGTCTTTATTCGTCCTGCCCCTAGGTTCTTCAGAACCATTTTTTTTTTTTTTTTTAGATTCCATATATGTGTTAGCATACGGTATTTGTTTTTCTCTTTCTGACTTACTTCACTCTGTATGACAGACTCTAGGTCCATCCACCTCACTACAAATAACTCAGTTTCGTTTCTTTTTATGGCTGAGTAATATTCTATCGTATATATGTGCCACATCTTCTTTATCCATTCATCCGATGATGGGCACTTAGGTTGCTTCCATATCCTGGCTATTGTAAATAGAGCTGCGATGAACATTGTGGTACATGACTCTTTTTGAATTATGGTTTTCTCAGGGTATATGCCCAGTAGTGGGATTGCTGGGTTTTATGGTAGTGCTATGTGTAGTTTTTTAAGGAACCTCTATACTGTTCTCCATAGTGGCTGTATCAATTTACATTCCCACCAACAGTGCAAGAGGGTTCCCTTTTCTCCACACCCTCTCCGGCATTTATTGTTTGTAGATTTTTTTAATGATGGCCATTCTGACCAGTGTGAGGTGACACCTCACTGTAGTTTTGAT
Source organism: Delphinapterus leucas (assembly GCF_059928025.1). NCBI lineage: Eukaryota > Metazoa > Chordata > Mammalia > Artiodactyla > Monodontidae > Delphinapterus > Delphinapterus leucas. The sequence continues at coordinate 13,574,306 of NC_143130.1, read as the reverse complement.
TTGCATTTCTCTGATGATTAGTGATGTTGAGCATCTTTTCATGTGTTTGCTGGCCATCTGTGTCTTCTTTGGGGAAATGTCTGTTTAGGTCTTCTGCCCATTTTTGGATTGGGTAGTTTGTTTTGTTGATATTGAGCTGCATGAGCTGCTTGTATATTTTGGTGATTAATCCTTTGTCAGTTTCTTCATTTGCAAATGAAAGTAAGTTAGATTATAGGGGAGATAAATGAAATAGGGCTTCCTATAGGAATTTATAAAATACCTCAATCTGTATTGACACGAGTGGAAATAATACACATTTTTACATGATATTCATGGGAGAGCACAAAAGAATATGTTGGCACCAACTGATTCTTTTCAATTTCTGAGTTCCTGATTTTGTCCTAATGATGTAAAATAGTAATTTGGGGGGGAGCTTTTATTCCCTTTTTTAAAAGTAGGACCAAACAAAGTATGAACCACTTTTGGACTTCTGTGGTTTTAAAAATTCCTTTCATAATTTTAAAATTGCAGAAATAATATATGAATATCTGTGGTGTAAATTTTTAAAAACCAGTGAAGGAGAATATAGGATTAAGAGTGAATGATTCTTTTAAGTACTTATAGGGTGTTCTTTCTTGTGAGAAAGAAGGGATATTTATAATATTATAAATAATGGTGACTATGTTGGTGGTTTTGCATTTATTTATCCTTTTCCTTCATTTTAGATCTGGAACTTGATGGGTGACCTAGTCTACAGGAATGCTCTAAGAGCCAGAGTCAAACCAGATAAATCATAATTATATAAATAGGATAGTAAATGGGCACAGCTGCACACGTGCGTGCACACACACACACACACACGTGCGCACACGCACGCACACACAAGCACACACACTCACTCCCCATCCCCAACCCCCGTGTTTCCTCAAAGGTAATAATTTAAAATTCCTAAAGTATATATATATTTTCTTTATTTGGAATTCTTTATAATTTTATTATTTTCATTTTACCCAATGCCTCTAATAGTCTCAGAGTTTTAAGAAAATTATGACAAAGACAAATGTCTAGTTATAAACAACTAGTTAAGTAGTTAGTTGTTTGTAAGTTGCTGTAAACTTCTGCTTTATGTATGTGTTCATAATTTCTATTGTACGGACCTTAGAATATATGTACACTTTTCCAGCATTTTCTGTAAGTTGTACATCAGAGCACAACATTAAGTTATTTTTAAAGTATGTAGTGGTGTAGTGCAAACGATCACCATTATAATTAGATCAAGAATTAGAATAAACAACAGTTCAGCACAGAAGAACAATGGCATGGTTAGTGGTATTGTCTTTGAAAATGAAAGTTAACAATTTGGTGAACTTCTCAACCTGAAGAAGGGAAGTTTGACTAGTTTAGGAGAGTTTTTCTCTAGCTCATTTCACTAGCCTTGGTGAGCTATAGGCATAATGATAGGGGTTTGGGGTTAGAGAGGGTGAAAGGATAAATGAGAAAATGGCTCTTATTAATAGTTTTATCTCCTTTAATTAAGTGTAACCATATGCTGTTGATAGCTTTATATCCTTGTAAAGAGTCTCACATGAACATTTTCAATGTGCATTTTCCTTTCCTTTCTTTCTAAAAGTCTGTTTTAATTACCTCTGGTTAATTCCAGGCTGAATTAAGCAAAAATCTCATTTCTTCCCATTCATTATGTTTGTGGTTTTGGGGGTTGGCTTTAGGGAGGTGGGTGGGGGAAGTGGTAGTGAAGAGAAATTTATAGCTAGAGGGAAAATTCCACTTAACATATGACTCAGCTGAAGAACAAAGAAATCATAGTTTCAAGTAATCCAGGATTCAGTCCAATTAAAATCTTCACTGTTTATCCTCTTCCCTGTTTCAGTAAGGTGGGTCTCCTATAAATATGATCATCCAGTGAGACTCACATGCTGCATGCCGAGACAGCTGCATCTGTGTTTCTGTCCAGCAGTAAACACTTTCTGCCTTGAAGCCGGAGCTTATTTAGCCTGGCTTATCTGGTGCTGCTGTAGCAACCATCAGTTTCCAGGCAACTGAGGCAGGTTGACCTCTGACTTGAACTGAGTGCAGAACTACTTCAGTTTAGCTGCCTTAGACAATTGTATTGGTGTTGAATGTGCAAAGTGTGAATTTTCTAGGCAATGTGCAAAGGAAAGGATACAGAAATATTTAGAATAAATCGAATGTTTAGATAGAACTCCTAAAATTGTGATGCACTTGGTGATTTAATCTTCTTTCCAAAATGACAGAAGTTTATTTCTGTTTAACTTTTGTATAGGCCTTGTATGTTTTCAGATCATGCAATTCACTGTGTTTAGATAATCACACCCTAGCCTTTTATTTAGAGTTTCTTTATAGGTAGTTGATTTAAAAATGAAGAGAGTAGTGCTATAAGTGTGTAAATTAAAACTGTCAATGTTTAAAATATAATTATAGAAGCCTTGTTACAATTATTGAGAAAACCATCATACCAGCAAGCAAATGTTTTAAAAAATATAAATCAGAGAATAGAAGTGTTAAATTTGCACGATGTTTTGACTTTCCTCCTTTCCCTCCCAAAACCTTAATGAAAGCAGTAATTTTTAGTGATGGGCTTGGTGCCAGCAGGATAAAAATCCGTAGGTCATTCTTGATCTTTCTGGCCTTGGTTTTAAGTAAGATAGACAGGCCTCTTCTTTGGTTTATTTGCTGTCTTAAGGATTGTTCCCAGGCAAGTGGTCAGGGAAGTAAGATCAGGAAGAGCTAATAGAAATTAAAAACTGAAACTAGATTTGTGCCTTTAATGGGGCAAAAAGGAGACACTTGTAAAAATGTGGGGAGACAAAGTCTGCTGCTTAGCAGCCCTAATTTGAAAAAAACCTTTAAAAATGTTTGATAACCTAGTTTTATATTGTTTGATGTCAAATCCTTTTGTTTTATTTGATAAACTTGTTTTTAGGGTAATTATTCCTTTACAGATATCAGCAGTATAGTTACAATTATAGTTCCTTAACATTATTGGAAGATAGAACTGCTGTCCTTGTGATGTTTTAATGATGGGTGCTCTGCTCTTGTATCATGGGTGGAGGTATAAGTTAGTTTCTATAGGTGTGCCATTAATTTTTCATTTTGCCTTTCAAATTCCACTGTTTCTTAGTTCTGCATTCATTCTGTTTTGTCTTTGGAAGAATTCTGGTGCTTTTGTTTGAAGGATGATTGCTTTAATAGAGTTTAAGACAGAATGTAATGAAAATAATTGTACTCTAATATGTCTTGCATTCTGAGTTTTGCTTTTGGATACAGTCTTCATGTAGATAATCATGGTTCCTTGTTTACTCTGTGTTACTATTATAAAAATGATACAGGTTTAAAAGTAATTTAATTGAAGGAACTTCTAAGGTTTATTTATGTGATATTTAGTAAATGCAGATAAATTTAAGTATTTTAAAGGTATAATTTAGTGACTAATGTTTTGCAGATTTCTGTGAGACTTTTACTTCAAGTATCTTAACTTTGGTGTGTGTGTTGGGGAGCTGTCCTAGATATAATCCTGATTTCCTTTCAGATGATGGCTGATAGGGCACTTTAATTCTGTTTGGGAAAATGGTTCAGTTTCCCAGGCCGATTCATCTATCTTTGGAGGAGCTCTGACTTGATTGGTCAGAGCGAAAGTTTCATCTATTTTATTTTATTTTACTTTATTGTTGTATCCTGCTTTTTAATTAATTATTTTATTTATCTATTTTGGGGGTTGCATTGGGTCTTGCTGCACACAGGCTTTCTCTAGTTGCGGCGAGCGGGGGCTACTCTTCGTTGCGGTGCGCGGGCTTCTCATTGCGGTGGCTTCTCTTGTTGTGGAGCATGGGCTCTAGGCACGTGGGCTTCAATAGTTGTGGTACGCGGGCTCAGTAGTTGTGCCTTGCGGGCTCTAGAGCGCAGGCTCAGTAGTTGTGGCACATGGGCTTAGTTGCTCTGCAGCATGTGAGATCTTCCCGGACCAGGGCTTGAACCTGTGTCCTCTGCATTGGCAGACAGATTCTTAACCTCTGCATCACCAGGGAAGTCCCTGTTTTAAATAATTACATAATGACTTGTAATTTTAAGGAAGTCCACATTCTGAGCAGAATAAGTTTTTATAAGTGCTTTCTAATGTTACTTACTTTTGGATGATGAAGAGGTTAAGTGACATAGATGATGAGCCTCTGTGTTAAGGGGTATCTCTTTGAAAAAACATTCTTAAGAGTTTTACTGTGTCTGTTTGTGTGGCACAATGCAAAATAGCAGAAACTGGGGTCCGAAATCCTAGATTCCTGGAGCGTTGCTGCTCACTAGTGTGTCTGTGGGTAGGTCTTTTACATTTGTGGATGTTGATTTTTTTTTTCATATGTGAAATGGAATACTTTAAATACCTGTTCTACCTGCAGTACAGGTATATTCTGAAGTTCAAGCGAGAATAAGTACTTTGCAGACCATGAAGTACTTTGGAATTAATGGTTATTACACCCATTTAGTCATTTCACATACAGCTGTTGACTAAGGTCTTTTCATTCTTAAATTATTTCAATAGCCTCTTTAGTCCTAGGGACTTAATTTCCACCCCAAAAGGTAGGTGATATATTGATTAGATATTGGCCAATTAAGAAACCTGCTTAGAATTGGTGGTTATTCTGCACAGTCCTGTTGCTCAATCATCAGTGTTCATTGATGGTTTAACTACAATTTAATCCCTCCCACTACTTTATAAACTCAATTGTGGGGCATTTCAGCATTAGCCTAAACAATGGTTTTGAATACGTTAAGCTCCTAACAATTAGAGAGCAGTTTGGGGCATTGAATAAAGTGGAATGATGCAATTGAACCTGACAGCTTTAACAGTCAGCCTACTCATGGGACCTGAAAGTTGTTCACACATGGTTTCTTCTCTCATCACATGCTGAGTATTAAAGCCCGATGGTGGTAGCTGACACAGAAATGGGTCTGTTATCAGGATACATTTTAGAGTACAAAGTTAGGATTGAGTTGGAGAATATATGAAACTTTCTACTGTTCTCCAGTTTTTCCTGGAAACTTTTCTAGTCAAACAAACTGTGTATAAATTATCATTAAAATATTTGAATCCTTACATTATATTTGCTGTATTGCTGTGTTATTATAGAATATATAGATTAAGATATCACTGCATAGTGAGACAGTACTATCTGATTTTTCTTAGGGAAATGTTTTACTCTGAAATATAGCCATGTTAATATCAGAATATAATGGGCAAATTATGTTCTCTAATGAAGTTAATGGAAAAGATGGAAACCATAATAGTTTATGAAAAGAAGCTTTAAATAACAAGGTAAAGTTTGAGTGCTTGCCATCTGCCACGCATTCTTCTCAGCCCTTACGTGCAGTAACTCAAGTCTCACAGTATTCTTATGATGAAGGTACTATTTCTATCTCCATTTTTACAGATGGAAATTGAGGACAGAGAGCTTTAGTGCCTCACCCAAGGTGAGATAGTTTGTCTTATGGCCGATATAGTGATAACAAAGAGTTTTTTCTTGTAAGAGTATGGATGAAGTAGGAATTTTTAAAAATAATACTGTTTAGTGAGCTGACAGTATTTCAGAAGAACGCATTTTTAAATCATGTGTCAGCGTTGGAAAGTTTGAAGAAGAAGCTGCTGTGTTTTAGAGCTTGTTTGAATCATTTGACTTTAATGTTTATTGACAGGTTAATTGTGCATTTAAAAAATGCTTGCTATGACCTCTTCCTATATGATTGAAGCATGAAGTTTCATACTCACCTCTAGATGATGCATTGCTATGATACTTTCCAAAGGTGAAATTTTGATAGGTACTGTTCTTTCAAACCTAATTTGTCTTCTTTATACTTTATTTTTCTGCCTTTACCAACATTAGGGAGGAAAAAAAAAATCTACCAAAACAACACCCACTTTTAAGTCTGATACTCAGATAATTGAGTAGATTTAGCCTGATTTTTTCCCTCTCTACTACTAACTTCTTTAGAATGAGCCAAGTGCCTAGGAATTTGGTAGACTTACTTCACTCTACAACTAGAACTCTTTCAAAACTTCTCTGTGGTCATAAGGAGACATTTGAAATGTAAGAGGTGAACTTCAAGCTGAAATATAATTTTAATCTTGTTAATATTTTAATAGGGTATGTCAGTCTACTTAGGAAACACTAAATTTCTATGATTTATTTTGAGTTTCACTACTGCCTTGGTCTAGGGACTTGCATATCTTTCTAGATGCTTAACATAGTAAGTTATTCTAAATTTGCTAAGGGTATTCTTTGACTCAGGTACTAAGCATATTTTGCTTCACCGTGACTTAGATTTACCTCAGTAATTATTCAGTTTATTTTTACTTTACTTGGCTCTGGGTCCATCTTGTAAAATAATTGTTACACTTAGTGAGACTTTTACTAAGGTATTAGAATAGATATAATATCTTGCGTGGAAGTGGTTCCTTCAGTTATTAGTCTTGGGGAGGGAAAAAAGAACCTGTCTAAGGTATCATATATTTGGAAGTGAAAGCAGAAGTTTATTAAGGCAATATGAACTTATAGTTTCATAAAATATTTTTATCTTGATCTAAAACCTATTTTTACATTTTGAGTAGATGACTTCATTTCATCAGGACACTATAAAGCCAAGTGACCAGTTTTTTGGCGGTCATATTCTTTTTTTTTTTTTAAACATCTTTATTGGAGTATAATTGCTTTACAGTGGTGTGTTAGTTTCTGCTGTATAACAAAGTGAATCAGCTATATGCATACATATACCCCTATATCCCCTCCCTCTTGTGTCTCCCTCCCACCCTCCCTATCCCACCCCTCTAGGTGGTCACAAAGCACCGAGCTGATCTCCCTGTGCTATGCGGCTGCTTCCCACTAGCTGTCTGTTTTTACATTTGGTAGTGTATATATGTCAATGCTACTCTTACTTCATCCCAGCTTACCCTTCCCCCTCCCCGTGTCCTCAAGTCCATTCTCTACGTCTGTGTCTTTACACCTGTCCTGCCCCTAGGTTCATCAGAACCATTTTTTTTTTTAGATTCCATATATGTGTGTGAGCATATGGTATTTGTTTTTCTCCTTCTGATCCACTTCACTCTGTATGACAGACTCTAGGTCCATCCACCTCACTACAAATAATTTCATTTCTTTTTATGGCTGAGTAATATTCCACTACATATATGTGCCACATCTTCTTTATCCATTCATCTGTTGATGGACACTTACATATTCTTTTTTGTTTTAGCTTCTTATTTTGAAATAATTTTTGGGTGTATAGAAAAGTTGCAAAACCAGTACAGAGTTTATGTGTCTTGTGGATACCTTCACTCAGCCTCCCCAGTGTTTAACAACTCATACTCTTTATAGTGCCAATAGGCCTGAGAACATATTTGCCCACAGTAAACATTCTCTTTCCCAGGGCAAGATAGAATTGAAATAAGGTATGTACTTCCTTCCAGACACAATTGCCAGTTTTTTGGTTTTTTTTTCATTGAAGTCTAGTTGATTTACAATGTTGTGTTAATTTCAGGTGTACAGCAAAGTGATTCAGTTATACATACATATATTTCTTTTTTTTTTTCAGATTCTTTTCCCTTATAGGTTATTACAAAATACTGAGTATAGTTCCCTGTGCCATACAGTATGTCCTTGTTGGTTATCTATTTTATATATAGTTGTGTGTATATGTTAATCCCAAACTCCTAAGTTATCCCTCTGCCCCTTCCCCTTTCCTCTTTGGTAACCATAAGCTTGTTTTCCATGTCTGTGGATATATTTCTGTTTTGTATATAAGTTCATCTGTATCTCTCTCCCTTTTTTTTTTTTTTAAATTCCGTATGTGAGCTCTATGATATGATATTTGTCTTTGTCTGGCTTACTTCACTTAGTATGATAGTCTCTAGGTCCATCCATGTTGCTGCAAATGGCATTATTTCACTCTTTTTATGGCTGAGTAGTAGTCCATTGTATATATGGACCACATCTCCATTATCCATTCATCTGTCAGTGGATATTTAGGTTGCTTCCATGTCTTGGCTATTGTAAATAGTGCTGCTATGAACATTGCGGTACATGTATCTTTTTGAATTATGGTTTTCTCTGGATATATGCCCAGGAGTGGGATTGCTGGATCATGTGGTAGCTCTGTTTTTAGTTTTTTAACGATCCTCCATAGTGGCTGCACCAATTTACATTCCCACCAGCAGTGTAGGAGGGCTCCTTTATCTCCACACTGTCTCCAGCAATAACAACTGCCAGTTTTTATACCAGGTCTTCTGAAGCAGACCTGTGGTACATTACTAATTTGCTTTCGGTGCACTTTAAAAATCCATGTTCAAAGTGTGCTTTGGAGAACTGTGTATATATTGTTTCCCTTATTCCTTGTTCCAGATTCCTTTTATATAAAAGCTTTCAGTGCCCTTTATGCTTCATAACTAGCTTCTTTAGGTTCTCATGGACTTCCATGAATCTTAGTGCTTTCACTTATTAATAACGAAGGTTTTTGAGTCTACAAAATGCCAGTCATTATATGTGTACTGTCCTCATAAGTTGTGTGTCTCTTCCCTGCTCTCTTACTTATCCTTCTCTATTGCTACTAAGTTGAAGAATGTTTTTACTAAAATGTTGGGAGTTTCTTGGTCCTAAGGTGCCTACAGAGTTATCAAGGGTTTCCAGCAGTAACCATTGTAAATACTATTTGAGAAGTGTTGGCCAAGCAGTGTCAGACATTTGTGGAATCTTTGGTAGCTTCATGTTCCCTGCTTAAAATGATGGTAATGACTTGAATTTTAATGTGGAGTGCTTTAGATGTTTTCATATACCACAGAACCCTACATGGTAAAATTAGTCATTTATTTTCAGTCTCTCTTGGAAATTTCTTGTTTAGATAAATACAATAATTTTTAAAAGACGAAACTACCAGATAATTTTTAAACATTCAGAAAATTTGGGAAATTTATCATTCAGGATAATGTATTTCTAATTTATTTTATTATTTTATTATTAATTTTTCCTTTTCCTGCCATCTTTATAAAATACATGTTTCCTGCTTTGGAATCATGCTAACAATGATTGATTCTCTTCCTGTTGATAGTCATTATGGAAATCAGTTATGGTGTGCTGCTTTGCGTTTTGATCCGTTAGTGTAGTGGGCGTAGTGTGTGATTCGGAAAGTAAGATGATTTGGAGACTACATCAAGAAATTTGAAGCTAACAAGGATAAATATAAAGCTCTTGACAGAAGGAACCCTTCCTGAAAGAGAATAGGATCTTTGATTCTTGTCAAGAGACTAAGGCAGCTCATAAAACTGATAATTGGAACTAGAAAAGCAGTTCACCTGGTATGATAATAGTTTTGATTCAGCCAGTGGATGAGTGCACAAACACGAGAGTCAAAGGATAGGGTGCAGGTGCAGAGGCCCCTCCTGTCCATGTGCTCAGAGCACAGCCCCACCAGCAGTCGGGAATGCACTCATTCTTGCTGGTATTTTTCTCTCTCCTCTCTTGCTGTCAGCTGTTACTTCTTGCTGCCAACAAAATGTCTCAAGTTATTACTTTTTCTTCGTCTTTCTAATTAATTTTCCACTTCTAATCTGTTATATGCTTAGTTGATCTTTTTAGAATTGTGTCTAGAGTAAGTAAGTTCGCTCTGCAAAGAGCATTTTTAAGTGTGAGGTGCCCAAGATTTTAAACTGGGTTACTGGTAACATCTGATCATTCTGTGTGTCTCTTTGGATTTTTCTTGTTCTAAGTTATTTTATAAGTATCCAAGATTCCCAAGTAGTTAACTTCTGGAGAGGTTAAAAAAAAAGGTCTTCCTATGTTTCCATTTTTGACTCATATTTTATATATTCTATACATGGTAAGTGTCTAGTGTGATCTTTAGGTTAAAGTGCTGACTTAGCTTTTGCCGAGGGCTAATTGATTGTTAAACAGTACTATATAATCCAAACTACTGACTTCGTATACGTATCTTTAATAAGAGGAAAAATGAAGCCCAGAAATTGACCAGTTGAACTTAGACATTACAGTATGAACTATGAAATATACCCTTTGAAACAATGGAAAGCAAGGACAGGATTCTACATCACAGGGACTATTACTATGAATTGTAAAGGCCAACTTTTATGCTTAGTAAGTTGGCTAGAGGCCGAATATTAATGTCAGGGTCTGAGTCTTTCCAGAAACACAGTTTACTCTCTTGTTTATATTTTGCTTGTTGTCACTATTATGTCGTCTTGTTCTCTTTTGTGCAGTTAAACGTGTCAAAATGTCCCACATCTTTTGTTCTGCTGTTATTCAGCTGCTTTATATTAAAAATGCCTCAGTTCTTTTAAATTGTTTTCCAGAATTTTGTTTTGCAATAACTACGCAATGATTTTGTTTTTATGAAAGGTTAAGTTTGATTTCATTCATGAGAAAGAAAAAGAAATCTACTTTGAAATTCGTGGTTCTGTTAAGTCTGAAAAGTATTTCAGGCTAGTAATAGCCTTCTGTGAGTTAACAGTGTTTTGTGTACAAGAGATTTGCTTCTAAAATGCCACATTTTTAAGGTTATAATATTCTTGGAAAGTGAGAGAAAGTATTCACATCAAAGAAGGCATTTTTATTACTTTGGATTACGCAAGACTTTGGCCAGCCTCCTTAGCTTCATCTGTTTAAGGGTTCATTTTCGCTTGTTTGGCACAAGTCCCAGTGGAGGCCTTCAGAATTGTGGTTAGCAACATGAATGAATCACAAACTGTGGACTAGCTCTTCAGTTCGTAGAGCTGGCTTACTGCCAAAAAGACAGTGCCTTATATGGGGTCAGGGCAAAGCTGTGATTCGTTGAGCCCTGCATTGTATAGAAAACATACTTGTGATGCCTGTTTGCTTTCTTTTAAAATAAAACAAAACAAAACAAAAAGCAGCAGGCTTCCAAGTCTATCAGAATAGGAAGTAACAAAATAGTGTGCAGGTTTTACTAATGACAGAGTTAAGCAATAGAAATATGGCTCTGTATAGTTAAAATACTAAAGGTAGAAGTTGGACCTTTTGACCTCCTCAGCCAGCCTGTGAGGTAAGAGATTGAAACATTTGTTAGACATCTGTTGTCTCCCTGCCCTTATTTTGTAAATGGTTTAATAAGATTAAATAACTAGTCATATGTTCACATGGTTACCATGCCACTGGTTTTGGTATCGAATAGGTACTTTGAAATTAAAGCATGAATAGTTAACTTTGTGCCAATCCTTTTTCTTTCTCTCTCTCACTTTTTTATTTTTTTAAATTTAGAGTTATGTAACTTTCCAGAAACTGGAATATTGGAATGGTGAAACAAGAATGAAATTTGCTCTTCAGAAAGTCAGAAATTTTTGCTTATATTCTTAGGTTGGAGAAAATAGTTGTTACTAGTTCTATTAGGAGGAAAAGTATTAAGATATTTTTAAGTATAATTCATTTGTCTTTGTAATTCTTTTCATTTAGGCAAATACTCTAGCTGGATCTTCTCTTAGTCAGGCATCATCTCATATATATGGCAATAGATTAAATCCAAATTCATCAATGGCAGCTCTTATAGCTCAGTCTGAAAATAATCAAACAGGTAAGATTTCAAGAATTTTTAAACTCTAAAGTTCTGTTCCCTTCCCCCAGTGTAATTTTTACCCCCTTCAGGTCATTTGATTTGAAAGATCTAAAGGTGTGGTTAATAAGTAAAATCTAAAGGGGGGGGTTGTGCCCCTCCCTTTTTAAATCAAAAGAATCACAGTTGGAAGTAAATAGTATGCTGTGCTGCAAAATAGTGATGTGCTTTTTTACTGTCTGAAATGTAAATGTTTAAGCAGAGCCATCAGCAGGCAGGAATGCTAGTGTCTCCTGTGACTTTTGTGATTGATGTGTTCAGTGCTCAGTTCTGTGCAATGAAAGTAACATAACACTGGGCTTTTCTCTGAATAGCCTCAATCTTTATTTGCATAATTCATGAAATTGCATTACACAAACTTGGTAAAAAAATCCTGTTAGAGAATTTCTACAGTGTTTAGTAATCCTGTGAATTTTTACCAGTTGACATTTTGTAGCGTTTGCCTCTTGTACTGTTTTAATGAGCCACTGGATTTGCTTTGTCTCATTCCATCCTTAAGGATTTGTTGACATGTCCAAGTAGTCATGCCTGTTTGGGGGAAGGGAATGGGTTTAGCAGTTCACCAAGAATGGATCAGTCATGTCTTTACACTTTAAGGGTCAGAGGTTACCTGACTCAGAATAAGGGGAGGACAACCTTAAAGAGGCCAGATAGGATGATTTTATAAGGAACTAACTGTAGGGGAAATACAAGTTATTTTTCAAGCAGAGATATTCGGTGTTACCTAAGGAATATTTTGAAGAAATTAGTTTCTTTTTCCTTTTAAATACAGAATTCTGTATTCCTACTTGTTATTGTCCATTTGGATATTTAGTGTTATGTGAAATGATCCATATAATAGATACACTTTTAGTGTGTAGCTCTATGTAATACATATGTATTTTATGACTTGTCTTGGAATGCACAGTGTTAAAATATACAAAGCATAAGGATTTGCTGTGATAAGCATACAGATTAGCTGTCCACAGCTGTGATTCATTACTTTAACCGTAGAAATTAAAAGTGGCTGAGGGGAGGGTACTGCAAATGGAAACCATGCTTCTGTGCTGTAAAATTGAAAGGAATGAAAGAATGAACATAATCCATGGTCTTCTCCACCCACAAAAAACGTGTAGGGACAACGCCTTACATGCCACAGTTCAGCAATTCTAAACTAGCAACATACTAGATCTTCTACTTTCATAGTAACTGCAAAGATAGTGGTAAAGGTTTTATGTATGTTTTAGAAAAAATCAGGGCCAGAGCTTAAAACCTGTTATCTAGTGAGAGTCACTTTATCAGCTGTGAAATATTTACACTGCAGATCAAGAACTTGGAGACAATAGCCGCAGCCTTGGTGGCAGAGGAAGCTCACCCAGAGGGAGTCTCTCACCAAGGTAAGCGTTATTTGCACTGCAAAGTATCGGCAAAGGAAACATTTCGCGATTTGGAAACTTCTTTAACTCATATCAGCAGAGCATACATTTGTGAGGCTATAAAAGCATTCTATAGATAAGAAGCATGTCTGGACAGTCAAGAAAAATGATTCTAAATTGACTTGAATATTAATTTAAACACATGGTTAGATTTGTAAGCTTTGTAAAAGATATCCCTTTTCTTGGATTTCTAATGAATTTCAGCTCTCTTGTATATTCAGCTCCTGGTACTATTAATGTATTAATTTGGGTAATTCTTTTTGGTTAGAAAATAGTCTTAAAAGTCTCTTAGGGCTTCCCTGGTGGCGCAGTGGTTAAGAATCTGCCTGCCAATGCAGGGGGGACATAGGTTTGATCCTTGGCCCGGGCAGATCCCACATGCTGCGGAGCAGCTGAGTCCGTGTGCCACAACTACTGAAACCCCTGCGCCTACAGCCCGTGCTCTTCAACAAGAGAAGCCACTGCAATGAGCAGCCCGTGCACCGCAAAGAAGAGTAGCCCTCGCTCGCCGCAACTAGAGAAAGCCCCCATGCAGCAACAAAGACCCGACACAGCCAAAAATAAAAACAAAACAAACAAACAAAAACAAACAAAAAAAGTCTCTTAAAGCTGCAGACTCCAGGCTTTCAACTTTGGGTCCCAGTTTTAGCTCTGTTGTGGGCAGTGCACTTAACCCTTTAGTCTCTAGTTCCTAATTCAGTAAATGAAGTTCTTGTGGCTCATCTCTGAAATCCCTCTAGTTCTTAAAATTGTCTGAAGCAAAGTATAGCAAATATGTTACATTGTTCTGTGAAATTATCTTAGATGTTATATGAAAGAGTTCAGGTACCATTTATTAATATATTATATATAAGGTTATTCCTGTGAATAGCACATTAGGCTATCGTTTTATTAACTTTATTCCACTCTCAACTCCTATACCTTTTTCTAGTTTGTTTTCTCTCTGTTCTCTAATTTTGTAAACTGCCTCAAGCATAGTGTTAGATTGGGTGAGAATGGAGCAGGAGGAAGAAGCCCATTCAAGAATCTTTTTCAACTGTGGAAATTTTAAAATTCTATTAAAAATAAAAATTTTTCTGCCATGGCTACCGTAAATATCACTGTTGTTGTGTTGCTGATATATATGGGAATGTCTGTTAAGGAACATCTTTAACATTAGAGAGATTAGTCCAATAACCTCTAATTTTGCTATTTTCTAGTGCTGCATCAAGTAATGCCTTTTTTCTAATCCCTGAGTGAACTAAAGGTAGTATTGTTTTCCTAATTGAACTCTGCAGAAAATTAAATAGTCTTCTTTTGAAACTAGGAGTCTGAAGTACAATTATAACATCATCTGACCAATTTATAATTTATGCTGTGTTACTTCTGTACTGTTTTATTCTTTTTTTTTCAAAGAAGAAAGTTAATGGATTTTTTTTTGCTCTTAGTTTAGTAGAGGAAGCGTCTCTGCGTTCTCCTTTTTTTTTTTTTTAATTAATTTATTTTTGGCTGCACTGGGTCTTCGTTGCTGTGCTTGGGCTTTCTCTAGTTGTGGTAAGCGGGGACTACTCTTCTTTGCAGTGCATGGGCTTCTCATTGCGGCGGCTTCTCTTGTTGTGGAGCACGGGCTCTAGGCGCGCGGGCTTCAGTAGTTGCAGCGCACGGGCTCAGTTGCTCTGTGGTATGTGGGATCTTCCCGGACCAGGGCTCAAACCCGTATCCCCTGCATTTGGCAGGCGAATTCTTAACCACTGCGCCACCAGAGAAGTCCCCGTGATCTCCTTTTTTTTTTTTTTTGTGGTACGCGGGCCTCTCACTGTTGTGGCCTCTCCCGTTGCGGAGCATGGGCTCCGGACGCGCAGGCTCAGCGGCCATGGTTCACAGGCCCAGCCACTCCACGGCATGCGGGATCTTCCCAGACCGGGGCACGAACCCGCGTCCCCTGCATCGGCAGGTGGACTCTCAGCCACTGTGCCACCAGGGAAGCCCCCCTGTGTTCTCCTTTTAAACTTAAAATATCGTGCAAGCTACCTAGAAATTATTCAGGATTCCTTACTGCAATTTTGCATTGTGCAGTTCTTCGTGTTTCATTAGCTAAATGGTATTTAACACAAAAAAATGGCACTAAATTACTTTAGCACATACTTTAGCACATATTTCGAACTGTATATTATTCTTTAAAAATCAGCCTGAAATATAATGGCCTAAATTATCCTGGCAATAATATACTATTTGGAAAGGGATGGGCAGCTGTATGTAGCATGTGATGTTTACATGTGGAATAAAAAGCCTCATTTGTTTAACTTCTAATTTAAAGAGATTTTTGGAGAGATGCATATCAGGGATGTGGCAGAGCACTCTCAGGCTGTTGGAAGACCTGAGCTGTAGCCCAGCTCTGTCACTTACTAGCGGCGTGTCTTTGGACAAGTCACTAAAGCCCCATCTTGTTTCCTCAGGTAGAAATGGAGCCAGTAAGGCAGGTTTTGACTTCTCACTAGGTTGTTGTGAAGATAACTAGGTGGAAACACTTCAGAAACTCTAAAGCCCTTTACTAATTTATTATATTTTTATGGAGGCTGGAGAACAGAAATGGCCCCATTTACTTTTTTAAAACAAAAAGTGGATGAGAGAACATAACATGTACATCTTAATATAAGTGATACTTGTTTTGGAAGAGGTGATTAAGTTGTTATCATTTGAAGTACAGATGTAAGACATTTTAGAAAAAATTTGTATAAAGGGCTCAAAAATTGCTTTGGTCTGGATAATGTTCCCTAATTCTAATAATACTTGAAACTAAGTATTTTTGAATTTATAACAAAATACTCCTTCAAAATTGTTTAAAAATTCTTTTTACTGATATTTGAGATTTTGTGGTTATGAATTAAAATGCTCTCTACTTTATTATAATTGTACAGTGTCTTTCTAGTCCTGTCTTTCTCCCTTTTGTCTTATAAAGTTGCATCAAGTTCTTTTACAGCCTATTTCAGAGACTATTAATGGTGTGTTTATATATTTTCTAGTGGTTTTTAATTATTGAGCATGGCCAGCTATTCCCTTGATTTTTACCATTTGGGGAGGAAGGATGGTAATTACTAAATTTTAGGGTAGATTATGGTTTTATTGTTCTAACATAGGCAGCCCGGTGTTAGAAAACTTGTACACGAGAAGGCTCAGTGTAAGGTGAGAAATGTGAATGTGCTTCCTTCAAAGGGTCCTTCTTCTGTTTAACCTGAGGATTAATGTTTCCAACAGATCCCCTGTAAGTAGCTTACAGATCCGCTATGATCAACCAGGCAACAGCAGTTTGGAAAACCTGCCCCCAGTAGCAGCCAGCATAGAGCAGCTTCTGGAGAGGCAGTGGAGTGAAGGACAGCAGTTTTTATTAGAACAGGGCACTCCTAGTGACAGTAAGTATTCTCTTCTTGTCTTTAAAGAAAGATCAATAGATGGATGGATGGATGGATGAACAGATAGGTGGATAGATGTTGAAGTCACACTTCATCAAGAATAGCATTGAAATTATGATATGTCTTACATAATATGGTGAGAAAGTGTAATGTAGTGGCTCAGTAGAACAAATGCTACAGGTTTACTGCTTGGACTTGAATTTTGTTTTTATCTGTTATTAACAGTGTGATCTTAGGCAAGTTTCTTAATGTCATTGTGCTTTTAGATTTCCATTTGTAGGATGGGAATGATAATGTACCTATATCATAGTATTGTTTTGAGGGTTAAATGACATAGAATATATAAAGAACATTGCCTGGCTCATGGAATTCACTGGTTTTTGTTACTTTTTATAATTATTAAAATATTGGTACATTGTTTCTCCATTGTACTTTGTTCTAGTCAATTTTTAAAAGTTTTACTAAAATATGAGTTATAGCTTCTTTTAGCTTAGTTGTTTGAATCAAACTTGCTCATCTTTGGAGAATTTGTTTTAAAAAATGTGTATAGTCAAGTATGGCCAACTCTCTTGATTTTACAATTTGGGTGAGAAAGAATAATTACTAAATTATATATATAACTTATATATATTATCTATATCATTTACTTGCTAAATTATGTAATATATATTACATAAACATATTTAGTATCTTTACAATTTTAAGTATTAAGGAGAGCCATGGGTGAAAAATGCCAAACACAAAAACTGTTACTACAGATACTGCTAACTAGAGAAGTGGCCTAATATTAAGGATATATATATATCTGGGGGAAATAATAAGTGTTTTGGTTTGGTTTTTAATCATTTTGGGGGTGGGAGGTATAAGCTTTTGCTGCTTTAATTTTTTAAAACAAAACAAAATATTTTGCTTACTGTTACACAGGTGCCATAAATTGGTATTTTTATGAATGGTGCTCTGACAAAAAATGCTAATTGTGAGGAAATTCATGCTGGGATAATCCTTTTAACATGATAGCTGGAGGACAGGTTTAGCTTAGTCTTACTGCATCTCATTTGGGTATACTAAGGGTTTATTTGTGGGATCTTGAAGAGGAGGGATAAAAGTTAAATCCTTGGGAAATGACCGTATGTGTCTGTACCAGTAGAATTGTGTGTTTTCAAGGCCCTGAGGGCATGTTAAACAAATACAACTTTTTAATATATAGAACTTTTAAAGTGTCATTCACTGCAGCATCACACAGGCCTCTCTCTCTGCTGTGTCGAGAGGTCTGAGAGCTGTGGCAGGAACGGAAACGGTATTTGAGGTGGTAAGGCAGGACAGAAGCTGAGCCTGTATGCAGATGACGTGCCTTCCCTTGGAGCCGGGAGAGGGGCTGTGGTGCACACACACTGCTCTCTGCTGGGCGAGTGTGGATCCACAGGCCTGGCGGCTGGGCTTCCTAGTCCTGTGTCAGGTGGCTTGCTTAACTCAACCAAGCAACAAACAAATACTTGTGCTCTTTATTTGTGGCGAAGGATATTGGTGTGATTCTTTGCCCT
Source organism: Delphinapterus leucas (assembly GCF_059928025.1). Taxonomy (NCBI): domain Eukaryota; kingdom Metazoa; phylum Chordata; class Mammalia; order Artiodactyla; family Monodontidae; genus Delphinapterus; species Delphinapterus leucas. The sequence continues at coordinate 13,556,327 of NC_143130.1, read as the reverse complement.
TTGAAATATGATTTTAATGAAAAATCATGGCGAGCACTTTGAATTTTTAATTAGGTTTTTATTTTGATGAAAATAAAGTGTTCTCATGATTTTTCTTTGAGAATGGAAATTACCTGAACTAGGTTGGGTTTTTTTGGTATGTGGCGACAAAGTTTCCACATGGTATATCTAGGAACAGTATCCCTTTATGCTTACATAGGTACAAATATATTATGGTTTATTTATATCTACATATAAATTTAGGAACAGAACCTAGTCACTTAGAAATGCTTTATAGAATTTCTACTTTTCTATTTTAATTTATTTCTAAAGTTATTGACACTTAAGTCCATAAAATACCTAGTCCTGTGTATGAAATTCTTTATTAAAAACCATTCAAATGTCTGCTAGTTTTAGGAATGCTGAAGTCATTACACCAACTTCAAGTAGAAAATCGAAGATTAGAGGAACAGATTAAAAACTTGACTGCCAAAAAGGAACGCCTTCAATTATTGAATGCACAGCTCTCAGTGCCTTTTCCAACAATAACAACAAATCCCAGCCCATCTCATCAAATGCATGCATTTTCAGCACAGAATGGTAAGTATGAATTTATTGTGGATCTAAGGAAAGTAGGATGGACTTCCATTATCTTTTTCATAATAACTGAATAATAACTGGTCACCAGTTATATGCAGATGTAGAAAAGGAATGATAAATTATTTTCTATGAGCATAAAGAATCCTGCTCATGTAGAGAACAAACATATGGACACCAAGGGGGAAAGTGGTGGTGGGGAGATGAATTGGGAGATTGGGATTGACGTATATACACTAATATGTATAAAATAGATAACTAATAAGAAACTGCTGTATAAAAAAATAAAATTCAAAAATTCAAAAAAAGAATCCTGTTCATTGTTCAATTTGAATTTGCTCTAACTTCTTTAGTACAGAATTTAATGGTAAAATTTAAATATGTAATGATCTCTTTATTGATTTAAAGCCATGATATTCAGTAGAGATAAAGATTTTTTTCATTCAAATTGGTCTTAAGAATAACAAGGCTTAATATTTAAGTGTTTTTAATGCGGGCTTCGGGGTAAGCTTTTTTAGACAAGCCTTTAATCTTACACATAATGTAATTTAACAGGTAAATAGGTTTCTTTTTCTTCGTCTTTTTTAATCTAGCTCCTACTACTGATTCCTTGAACAGCAGTAAGAGCCCTCATCTAGGAAACAGCTTTCTACCTGATAATTCTCTTCCTGTATTAAATCAGGTAATTTGGGTGTGGTTAGTTTCATTTGTGTGTCTCACTTATGAACAGTAGTATATCACATTAGATGGTTTAAAATTATTTTAAACAGTTTTGCTGTGTTGTTTACAACTTAGTTTCTATTCTTTCTTACGTTAGGACTTAACCTCCAGTGGACAAAGCACCAGCAGCTCATCGGCTCTTTCTACTCCACCTCCTGCTGGGCAGAGTCCAGCTCAGCAGGGCTCAGGCCTTAGTGGAGTTCAGCAGGTCAATGGTGTGACAGTGGGGGCACTGGCTAGTGGAATGCAGACTGTAACATCCACCATTCCTGCCGTGCCTGGAGTGGGTGGAATAATTGGAGCTTTGCCAGGTAACCAACTGGCAATTAATGGCATTGTAGGAGCTTTAAATGGGGTTATTCAGACCCCTGTCACAATATCCCAGAACCCTACCCCACTCACCCACACAACTGTACCGCCTAATGCAGCACATCCAATGCCAACTACACTGACTAACAGGTAAGAAACTTACTTAAATACCTTTTGGGTTTTTTAGTGCAACATGGTACCAGTGCTGTCCATACTTTAGATTGGGATTTTTAAATGTGTTCCTTGTTAGATGTACTCTAAGAAATTAAAACCCACCAAACTTAATATATTATACCAAGAGCCATTTATTTTTGACACTTAAGTAAAACAAAATTAAATCACCTTTTGTAACAAAGCATTAGGTATATTCTATACTGAAAATTTCAGTTTTGATCTGTGATGTGTGTTTTAAATGCTAATTTTTCTCATCCCCGTGTATATTGCCTTCATGTGTCATAAATCCTGAAGAAAAGTAATATTATAATGAAGATCACATAGGAATGTTGGTTTCTTAAAATTCAGCTATGTAATTTTGTTAGCTTTGTTGTCAAAGATTTTGATATAATATGAAGGTCAAATATTTATCTTGAATTTCCAGGGAGTGAGACTCACTGTTTCACTGTAGTGGAATTTCATTTGAATGGCAAAGCCATGTTGTTATTGCACATACTTTTGAGGAATAAGTCATTTTAAATGGATTTGCAATGGATAGTAGTAAACTATTTCTTCTGGCTCTCTTTTCATTGGTGCTTAATTTTACCGACCATTGGGACTGTAAAAAAAGTTTAGGTCAAATCAATTAGTAGTATGTTTGGATTCTTTCTTTGTTTTAAATATGTGTCACTTAGTGTGGGTTAAATTATCCTTGAATGATTAAAAATAGAGTATTACATGTTCATGTTATAAACACATGTAAATTTTTACTCCATAAAACAACTGAGTGCCTGCTTGGTTTACAGTGTAAAGGGAAACAAAACATTTACTGACAATGTGAATTCTTGTTTACCTGTATATGTGCAGAGAGAGAGAGAAAGAGAGATAAAAGAAATTTGTACATCATTGTTTTCAAAAAGTGTTATGGTTAGAAACTTGTTAAGTTATTAAACATCAAATTGAAACAATTGTTCATTTTACATTAAAAAAAAACATTAAAAGGTGTACGGTAGAAAGTAAGAATTTTCATCGTTTTTCAGTGCCTCAGGACTCGGATTACTTTCTGACCAGCAAAGACAAATATTTCTTCATCAACAGCAATTCCAGCAGTTGTTAAATTCTCAACAGCTCACACCAGTAAGTTCTTCCTTTTGATAATACTTGATCTTTATTAGGAGCAAGTGATCCAAGCTATAATAACTATTCAGCATAGGTATAGATTGCCCACTGTGTGAAATGACATTGTGCTGTAGTCTGTGATACCTGCAGTTACATTATATTGATTCATCGACAAATACTAGAACGTGGTCTATGCAGCTCTGGTAGACTCTGTATTTTCATGGAGCTTCATTCTGATAGGGGTGATGGACGATAAATATATACACACCTTTTGGTAGTGATGAGTACTGGGAAGGAAAATGAAGCAGGATAAGGTGGTAGATAACAGTCGGATGAGAGCCATCTTAGATAGGATGGTCCAGCCTCTGAGCAGGTGACTTTTGAGCACATACCTGAATAAAAGTTGAAGGAGCATGACTTTGTGGCATGGGGGGGGCGTGCACTCAAGGTGGAGGGACCAGGGCTTGTGTGCTGTGTGACTGGGCTGGTGTGGAGGAGAGCAGTCAGATGGGTGAGCGTGGGCTGCAAGGTTGTGGGCTGCCTTGTTTGGCTCTCCATGGCATGGAATTGAGATTTACCTTAAGTGTGATGGAAAGCCATTGGTGATTTTTTTTAAAAAAACCTTTCTTTGTGGAAATAAACATTCAGGTGTACAAGAAGTAGAGAGTATGGTATACTGATTGCCTAGCTTTAATAATTATCCCAGTTAAAAAACTCTTTTTTCGTATATCCTCATTTTTCCTTTCAGAATTTTAAAGAATTAATTGTAGGGCTTTTGTTTGTTTGTTTGTTATTTTGGCCGTGTAGCATGGCATGCAGGATCTTAGTTCCCTGACCAGAGATCGAACCTGCACCCCCCGCAGTGGAAGCTCGAAGTCTTAACCACTGGACTGCCAAGGAAGTCCTGTAATTGCAGGGCTTTAAACACAACAGTGACATGATATACAGTGATGTTTAGATTCACGGGATTCTCTGAAGTCAGTAGGGAATGAAGTCTAATGTCTCAGGACTGAGCCCTGGGCACCCTGGAGGAGGAGAGTAATCTAGTCAAGGGTCTAGGGAAAAAGTGGCCAGTGAGTTAGCACAGAGAGTGGTGGCCTAGTTCCGTGTGAGGAAACATTTCAAGAAAGGGAGGACTCAGCTGCGTAGAATGCTTCTGGTGAGACAAGTAAGAACTGCCCATTGGATTTGGGTGCCTAGAGCTTTTTGAGAACGTGGTTTTGCTGAGAAGTGAAAAGCTTCACTGAGTGGTTGGAAAGAAAATAGGAGAGGAAGCGAAGATGGGGTACAGGCAACTCAAGATGTTTTACTGTAAAGAGCAGAGAAATGAATCGGCAGCTAGCATTAGAAAGATGTGGTCTAAGGGGGGGTAGTTTCTAATCATTTTGAAAATGACAGCATATGTGTATGTTGATGGGGAATTTTCTGGTGCAGAGAGAGGAGGGATAACACCAGGGCAGCAGAGCTCTTCAGGAGAGAGCAGCTTCCCCTGTGATAAGAGGGAGGCAGAGAGGCTGTCGGTGGGTTTTATGACAGGAGGTTGAGGAAACCCACTTCTAATGTTTGTAGTTTTTAAATGGGAATTATAAGTAAAGTCATCAGCTGAGGGGGATAGGGATATTGTAGTTAGAGGAGAGAAAGAAGGTGTGGAACATATCTTGGAGGTGGGGAGAGAACTAAGGCAGATGTGGGAGGGTGTGTCTAGCACACCTCACTGCTAGGAGAACACCCATTTAATTAACTTTGGGGTTTCAGCCTTTGTTTGTAACTTCTTTCTAAAATACATCTACCTACTTTCTTGCTTTAGTCAAAAATGTATTGAAAATGTCTGTTTTACAATTCTGGATCATTGTCACTGTTCTTAACAGTGGTATAAGGATAGAGTCTATATAAATACTTTTTTTTTTTTTTTTTTTGCCGTACGCAGGCCTCTCACTGCTGTGGCCTCTCCCGTTGCGGAGCACAGGCTCCGGACGCGCAGGCTCAGTGGCCATGGCTCACGGGCCCAGCCGCTCCGCGGCACGTGGGATCTCCCCAGACCGGGGCACGAACCCGTGTCCCCTGCATCGGCAGGCAGACTCTTAACCACTGCGCCACCAGGGAAGCCCTATATAAATTCTTAAACGCTTACACTAAAATGTAATCTTGTTTTCTTATCTCTTGCCTCATCTTAATATGAAGTTCTGGAATTCAGTTTATTTGGGGTTCTTCCTGTTAATCAAGATTTTACTCTAAGAACAGCACGTATAGGTGTCTCGTTTCTGGAACGTGGTTGATCATGGAATTTTTAGCACAAATTATTACCCAGAGACCAGGAAGACTGAATGGATTAGACTTGGCGTTTCCTTTGCAGCCAAGGTTGTGGTGTGAGGTTTGTTTATTTACAAGCATCAAACTTCACATAGTGAGGAATGGTGCTGTGAGGCACCTCCCTCCTCCCACCTTAAGGAAAACTCTTGCTCGACCTCCTGACCCTCCTCCCCACCAGCTGCTGCCCCATGCTCAGCCCTGTCCATTTCTGCCTGGCCTCTTCCCTGACCTGGTAACGGCTTCTGCCCACTGGAAACATTTTCTTCCCTTAGCTCCCAAGATACCACATTATCTTGGTTTTCTTCCTACCTAACTGGTTCTTCCTTTTTAGCTTCCTTTTCTGGGTCCTCCTCTTCTCCTCAGCCCCACTCATTTCAGAGCATCCTAGAATTCAGGATCTCCTCCAGCCACAAAGCTTTAAATACTGTCTGTGCTGATACCGACGTCTCCAGCCCGGGCCGCTCTCTGGAATTTCAAGCTCCCTTATCCACTGCTTACTTAGTTGCCACCACTTGGCTCTCTTAATAGATGGTGCAGGCATAATTAATGTGTGCAGACAGAACTGCTGACCTTCCACATGGCTGCCCCACCTCAGCTGATGCACCTCCATCCTTCCAGCTGCTCAAGCAGTTATTCCTTCACCCCTCTCTTTTTCTGACACCTCACATTGAATCCATCAAGAATCCTAGGTCAGGTTGTGTCGCTCCTCTGTTCAAAACCTTCCTTTGCCTTCCCGCATTACTTTGAGAAAAACCAGAGCTCTCTCGGCCAACACTCCAGACCCTCATCCTTCTCTGGCCTCCTTCCTGCTCACTGCACTCCGGCCCGGTCTCCTTGCTCATCCTGTGTCATGCTGGGTGTGCCACGGGGCCCCTCGGCACTGGCTAGCACTCTCTCTGCCTGGAACCCACCCACCCCTGCCCCCCCATATCCACATAGAGAATTCCCTCATCTCCTCGTGTCTGTGTCCAAGTGAGAACCACCCTGACCCCCGCCCCTGCTGTCCTCTCTCTTACACTCCTGTTCCCCCCGACCCTGGGCAGTACTCATTTCCTAACATTTCTTCACCCCAGAACAGTGCCTGGCACATCATAGTAAGCGCTCAGGGGTGCTCGCTGGAAGGCATGGTCTCATAACCGCATCAAGAAAGCACTCTTTCTGTTGGCATGAATGAGAACTTTAAAAGTTATTTTAAGTTCCCAGAATTATTAAGGGAGGGATTTCACCATGCAGTGCATTCTAAAGCCAAATGCAGGTCACATGGCTGCTCTAAGTTGCCATTCTCCTTGATTATCATGGGCAACCGCATATGAATAGGGGTCTCCTACGTTTGTTTGCCCCATTTTGAAAATAAGGCCATTCCCTGATGATATTGACATTTTACAGTAGATGGTTATTATCTAGTGCAGTGTGTTCTTCCAGATGAGACTCTTGTTGTCTTTCTTAGTAGTATGACTTTGCTGTCACTTAAATACCTAATATCAGAGCAAAGAAGAGAGAAAGCAGGCTGTCCTGACTGCCGGGTCTGCACTGGGACTCACCTTCTCCTGCATGTTCTTACCTAAGGAGCAGCACCAGGCCCTTCTGTATCAGCTGGTGCAGCAGCACCACCAGCCTGATCTCCAGCAGCTGCAGATCCCGGCACCCACGCAGATGCCCATCAACAACCTGCTCGCAGGCACGCAGGCGCCTCCGCTTCATCCAGCCACCACCAACCCGTTCCTCACCATCCATGGCGATAATGCAAGTCAGAAGGTAACAGTAAGTGTCTGTGCTTTGTTACAGCTAGTGAAATATCAAAACGAATTTTATTGATTAATCAGAGATGACTGTCCAGCCCCTCTCTTCCTCCCCACCCCCCTTAAAATATATTATCCCCCTGATAATTTCTTCTTAAAACCAGTTGTTTCAGCACCTGGATATTGTAAACACAAAGGACCTAAGCCAATTTATATATCCTCTGTCAGTTTGAATTTGCATGTAAGGTTGGAAGACTTTTATAACTCAGCAATTTTTCAAAATGAAAATGTGTTTTAGTGTGATATGGCAAGTGGAATTGGACAGTCCAATCAGAAGATAGTAGTTGGTGTTTTGAGAATCTTTGTTTAACTAATTTGTTTAATTATAGAAATAGTCTAGATTATTTAGGAATATTTTTATTATTTTGCTCAGACATGCTAAAATTGAATTATATTTATAATAAAATTAATATATAAACTTTAGGGCAATCCAGTTATTCTACCTGATAGAAAGTAAATCATAATCACATTTGTAATGAAATTTAAATTCTTTATTAATCTCATGTAAGTGATAGCATCTTACCCTTTCAATGTACAAGTTAAGATAAATAAAAATGGGTGCAGGAACAGTATACTATACATATAGTAGCACACATTTTAAGGCTGTTTCTTTCTATTAATTCTCCCCTTCAATCAGGTCTACTTTACTGGAGTATAAATGTTTCCCCTAAATTCCAGTTCAGGGCAGAACCCTGTTAGAGGAAGGATATTGGGATATAGAATGGAGACTGGACATCAGGAAAAGGAAGAAGGGAAAGAATGAGGTGGGAGACTTGGCAAAAAATGGTGTTAAAAGTCACAATGTTTGCTCTTTCCCATTACTTTGAAAGTTTGCTCTTTACTGTGCTTTTAGTTTTCAGAAACTTTAGTTTGTATTTAGTAACAAGAATTGGCTCAAAATATAGAATTATTGGTTTTCATTAACTCTTCAATGCTTTTTGTTTGCCCCACTGTTCCTCTGACTTCCTGACTGTGAATGCTGTCATTATCACAAACCTAGTTTTGCAGACATGGAAAATTTCATTGATTCTGTATTAATTTAGAATTTTTTTTAACCGTTTTTTCCTAAGTTTTTTCTTGTGTTAAAAAAAATTATACAGTATGAAATGTATTTTTAATGGAAAATCACAATAGTAAACACTATAAAATAAACAATATTAATGTAAAAAAGCAAGGCTGGGAAATAATATTTATGAGTATCCTGCTATGTGGCAGGCATCTTTGTTAGATACAATAGTATACGTGGTTCCAATCTTTAAAATATTAATAGGCTGTAACCCCATTTTTTAAATAGGGAGATTCAAAGAGGTTAAAGCTCAAAGGACACATAGCACATGTGGGATCAGAACCCATGACTTTGTTAGTTGATTTTCCACACTACTGTGTTACTGCTTCTGTGGAACAGTCAGTCTGGGGGGATGGTTTCTACATTCATTCCTTATGAATCCTCCCTCAGAGGGGCACTTCTGTCTTTGTATACTGCTGAATTTAATATAAAGCAACTGAATGTTTAGCAGTAAATTCATGTCTTTATATTATGCTGAAAAGTAGCCATGCTGACTTTTAGAAAAAAAGGAATAACTGTATATATGACCTTTTATCTCAGTTAAAATTTCAAGTAAGAGGATATTATCTTAAGTGGGGGCCAAAAATTCATTTAGCTAATGCATCTTATTTTGTTTGTTTTAACTGCAGAGACTTAGTGATAAAACTGGGCCTGTTGCTCAAGAAAAAAGTTGACACTTGAGAAACATCTAGAAATGGACTATCCTGCTATTCTAGCACTTCATCTGGCTGCTGTTGCAGTCCCCTTACTACACCTATGAAGAAATGCAACAAGAAACCAGCTGCACGACAAAGGATTAATTGCCCCAAGAGCATTCTTGTAAGGCTTTGATTGATTTTCTTGTTGCTTTGTTGCACTGAAATGGAATTCCCATATCCCCCACCCCTCACCCACATTTTTTGAATTTTGAAAGAAAATTTAATAGCTAACTTTTGTCATTGAAGTAATTTACATGCAATGAGTTTATCAGCCTAAGAGGAATTTAATATAGTTGGTGTACAACTAATTTTGTTATAAATTGGCGAGATGAATAGCAAAACTGAAGACTTGTTCCATTTTTAAACCATTTGATTTTAATGTAAAAGTTGGAACGTGAAATATGATCTTTTGTTTGGGTTACAGTATGCTTGCTCTGTGAGTCAAAACAAATTTCAAGGAACTGTCTAATTTCTTCTATTGGAGTTTTATTGGTTAAATATTACAAATAAATAGGTCATCCACTTGGACTTGGCAATCTTTATTATGAAAATTTCCTTTCTAATGGGATTTGGCCAATTTTGGTAATCAAGTTAGGATGGTAAATGTCTGCTTCTGCTAAAGGTAATTTTCTTTTGCTAAATGCTTTTTCTTTAGTGTTAAGACCTACTCATATTTTAAAGAAAGCTTGAGTTCAGTGATTTCTAAGGCTGCTGAGGGAACCACCTCAATTCAAAGTGAAAGAGGGGCCACTCTGAAACTGCTGGTAGGGTTTGGCCTGAATCAAGTGCCTGTTAGGACCTGCCTTGTGCTGAAGTGGCTCTGGACAGCTGAGCCTGCGCTCTCAGTCCTTGGGAGTAGTAGGGACAGTCGGCGTTGCACCAGCAGCCTTCCCCATGGTTCTGCCTTTATTAAGAACTTTCTATGCCACTGTAGCTAGCTCAGGCAAAACTATTACCTGGGTATTTATCCACTAATGAGTCACAAGAAAAATGAGTGGATTTGGTAAGAATTTTCTTTTTTTCGTAAGTTAGACAACTTCCCATTATTGACAATGATTTGAAACAAACAAAACAATACAAAAAACCCACCACTGCAGTTCCTGAAACAGGTGAAATCTGTATTACAGCCCTTCCATGTTGGGTATCCCCACTCCTGGTATGACAGTATAGCAGAGTATAAATTAAACAATTGGGGATGTAATCATTGAACTATTCTTAAATGTGTGAATTATTAGTGGAAAAGACCCAGCTGTAATTAGACCTCCACTGTGTACTTAGCTGGAAGAACATGTTAATTCTGCAATATGTCTCTTGGTTAATAAACATTGCACAGTTCTTACCTCATTTCTGTAAATAAGGTTTTGTGAATCTGTTTTGTATTGTGAAAAATTCATAAGATAACATTGATATTTTGATTTGTAATATTTCTAATTGGTAGATTTAATTGAAAAGTAAAATTAATTTATTTTTATATGTTCAGGGGAATTTTAAAGAAAGTCAAATCTTTTGTAGATAATTTAAAAAAATCGGTGTGGTTTATTTTACTTATTTAACCCACTGGTTGTTATTCTGTAACAATTTGTATAAATGGTAAATTTTGAATGTGTTGTTATTTTACTTAGATGTAAAATTCCACATGTATTAAAATGTACAAAGTTTTTGTTAATAAAATTTAATAATGTTTATAACTCTGCCTTTTTTTCCAGTTTTATTAAGATATACTTGACATACAGCACAGTATAAGTTTAAGGTGGACAGCATAATAATTTGACTTATATATATTGTGAAATGATTACCACAATAAGTGTAGTTAAACATCCATCATCTCATACAGATACTAAAAAAAGAGAATGACAAAAAAAGTGTTTTCCTTGTGATGAGAACTCTTAGAATTTACTCTCTTTAACCACTTTCCTGTATATCATGTACAGCAGACTTCACAACAGTAATCGTGTTGTACTTTTACAGTCCTAGTACTTATTTATCTTATAACTGGAAATCTGAACTGTTTGACCACCTTTGTCCAGTTCCCTCTCCCTCAACCCCCACCTCTTTTCTGAGTTAAATTTTGTTCTTTTAATAAGATTCTACATATGAGATCATACAGTATTTGTCTTTCTCTGTTTGACTTAATTCACTTAGCACAGTGCCTTCAAGGTCCATCCATGTTGTCACAATAGCAGGGTTTCCTTCCTTTTTTATGGCTGAATAATATTCCATCACACATCATATGTATGTATGTATATGTGTGTGTATAGACACATATATATACACACACAAATACATACAGACTCATATACCACAACTTCATCCATCAGTGGACATTTAGGTTATTTCCATATCTTGGCTATTGTGAGTAATGCTGCTATGAACATATAGGGGTATAGATATCTCTTCAACATAAGTGGTTTTGTTTCCTTTGGATATGTTCCCAGAAGTGAGGTTGCTGGATCAGATGGTAGTTTGATAATAGCCATTCTAACAGGCATGAGGTGACATCTCATTGTGGTTTTGATATGCATTTCCCTGATGATTAGTGATGTTGAGGAACTTTTCAAGGGACTTTTCATGTATCTGTTGGCCATCTGTATGTCTTCTTTGGAAAATGTCTGTTGAGGTCCTTTGCCCATTTAAAAATTGGATTATTTGGTTTATTTTTGGTTTTTTCTGTTGAGTTGTCTGAGTTCTTTATGTATTTTGGATATTAATCCCTTATCAGATACATGATTTGCAAATATTTTTTCCCATTCTATAGGTTGTCTTTTTCAGTTTGTTGTTATATCTTCTTGATGGTTTGACCCCTTTATCATTATATAATGACCTTCTTTGTCTCTTTTTATCATTTTTAGTTTACAGTCTATTTTGTCTGATATATGTAGGTATAGCTACCTCTCCCTGCTTCTTTTTGGTTAGTTTTGCTTGAGATGTCTTTTTCTATCACTTCACTCTCAGTTAATTGTCTTAAAGGCTAAAGCGAGTCTCTTGTAGGCAGCAGCATGTTGTTGGATCTTGTGTTTTTATCCATTCCGTCATTCTTTTTATTTTTATTGGAGAATTTAATCTATTTTTGTTTAAAGCAATTATTGACAAGTATGGACTTGCTGTTGCCATTTTGTTCATTGTTTTCTGGCTGTTTTATAGACCCATTGTTCCTTGTTCCTTATCCTGCGGTCTTTCTGTGTTTTGATGTCTTTGGGTACCAGTATGCTTTGACTCCTCTATCATGTTCTTTTTGTGTAATTACTACAGATTTTTCCCATGTGGTTACATGAGTCTTACATAAAATATCTTAAAATTATAACACACCCTATTTTAAAATGACAACAACTTAACTTAGATAGCTGTCCTAAGCTTCACACTTTTACTTCTCTTCCCCTCACATTTTATGTTACTGATATTACAGTTTACATATTTTTCATATTGTGTATCCAATAACAGATTTTTATAGTTATGATTCTTTTTACTGTCTGTTTTTTAACTTTTAGAGTTGTAAGTGAATTATGCACCACCATTACCATATTACAGAATCTAATTTTGAATGTATATTTACCATTATCATTGAATTTTATGGTACCTTCTTATATTGTATAATGTTAATTAGCATCCTTTTACTTCCACTCAACTCCCTTTAGGATTTCTTGTAAAGCAGGTCTCCTGGTGATGAGCTCCCTCAGCTTCTGCTTGTTCAGGAAAATCTTTATCCCTCCTTCATTTCTGAAGGACAGTTTTGCCTGATACAGGCTTCTTGGTTGACAGTTTTTTACTTTCGATACTTTGAATGTATCATCCCATCTCTCCTGGCCTGAAGTTTCTTTTGAGAAATCTGCTGATAGTCTTATGGGGTTTCCCTTGTATGTAACTTCTCTCTTGTCTCTTGTTGCTTTCAAAATTATTTGTCTTTGACTTTTGATATTTTTAATGTGTTTCAGTGTAGCCCTATTTAGGCTCAACCTGTTTGGGGTCTACTGGGCCTCATGGATCTGTTCATTTCTCTCCCCAAGTTTGGGAAGCTTTTCCACATTATTGCTTTGAACGTACTTTCTGTCCCTTCCCCTTTCTCTTCTCCTGAAATTCCCATAATGCAGATATTGGTTCTTTTGATTGTGCCCCATAAGGCTTTCTTCACTTTTTCTTTTTTTTTCCTTTTGCTCCTCTGACTGGGTAATTTCAAATGTCCTGTCTTCTAGGTCATTGATTGTTTCTCCTGCATGGTCGTCTGATTTTGAAGCTCTCTGTTGAATGCTTCAGTTCAGTCATTGTATTTTTCAGCTCTAGGATTTCTGTTTGCTTTTAATGGTTTCTGTTTCTTTGTTCAACTTCTCATTTTGTTCACATATTGTTTTCCTAATTTCGTTTAGCTGTGTGTCCTTGTAGTTCACTAAAGTTCAAGAGGATTATTCTGAATTCTTTGTCTGATAGTTCATAGATCTCCATTTCTTTAGCATCAGTTACTAGTCACTTTGGTGGTGTCATGCTTACCTGAATTTTTGTGATCCTTGATTCCTTATGTTGGTATCTGAGCATTTGAGTAAGTGGGCTCCTCTTCCAGATTTTACAGGTTCATTTTGGCAGAGACAGTTTATCACCAGTCAGCCCTGTTGGGGTTTCTGGATGTGTCTGCTGGTAATGTTTGTGGGCTGGGGTGGGGTGGGGCTGCTATATCAGGGTCTACTTTGGGGCAAGGCCACTGCCCAGAACCCTGGGGTGGGGGGCAGGGGTGGTGGTGCTGCTGAGAGAACTTGGATAGGAAAGCTGGCTGGTTTCCCTGCCCTAGTAAGGCTGTAGGACGGGCTTTGCTGTTGCCTGGGGTCTCTGGTCGGGCTCATCAGACTGTCGGGACGGGGTACTCTACCCAGTATTCAGCAGGGCTCTGAGTTAGCTTCCCTCCCTGGCGGGGCAGCATTGTTTCGGGGCCCTAATTAGGCTAAACTATGCGCTGAATTCCCTGGTCAGACAGGGCCGCCGGTGTTGCTCTGCAGACAGGGAAGCACAGGCTGTGCACTGTTTAAGTGCCACTGTAAGCACGGCTCTCGGATGGGCTACACAGCTTGCTGTGTGCTCTGGTCAGGCTTCCTGGGTGAGAGGGCGGGCAGCTGTATTCAGCAGTGGGTGGGGCTACAAATTAGTTCCCCTGCCCAGGTGGAGTGGGAGAACTCGCTCCAAGACAGGTAAGGCGCTTCGTGGTCTCGACTCACGCCGACCGGTGTCTCAAGTTTCCTGGCTGAACGGGGCCGCTGGATCTGCTCGTCAGAGCTCTGCCCCTGCTGGACTCGGCTCCAGGGCTCCAGCAGGGGTGGGCGGTGCGGCTCTGCCGGCGTTGCGGCCGCCTTCCTGGGCAGGGGGCCCGCAGAGCTCCACTCAGCGGTGGGCGGGGCTGTGAGAGAGCTGCCGTTCGGCGCCCTCGTGCCTGCGTCCCAGCTGCCTCTCCGGTGGGCGGGGCTCCGAGTAAACTGCCGCCCGTGCGGGGGCAACAGCCGGCTCCGGGCCCCCAGGCCCACACCCTGCGCCCTGTCGGGCTACCTGGTCGGACGTGCTGCCGCAGCCGGGCAGAGCCGCTGGCAGGGACCGCCGCCTGGGCTTAGCAGGTAGGAGCTCGGTCGGCCGAGTGCCGGTTGTCGGAAGCCCCACGGTCTTCTCCACCACAGATGCCCAGGGGTCGAGCCCCGCAGCTCCTCCGGTGATGCGGCGGGGTGGGTGCAGTAGGGGCTCCCGTGAAGCAGCCCACAGTGCTGGGGCGAGGGCGCTAGATGCCCGCCGGAGGAGCGGTGGGCTCAGGGGCCCTGCTGGGTGGTGTTGGGCGGGCCTGGGGCGGCTCCTCTGACTCTGCCAGGTGAGGTGCGTCATGGTCTCTGTGGTGCCGGCGGTGCTTCAGCCTCACGCCCGTAGTCTAGGATTTTCTGAGGGGTGTGTTGTCCGTGAACAGTTGTTCGTTGTTCTTGTGAGGGCAGTGAGGTCAGGAAGGACCTGTATCACCAGCTTGGTGACATCCGTTCTTGTTTGGAGAAGATGACGCTCCTGAGGCCGTTGGTGCCTCGCGACGATTCGCTCCAGGAGCCTCTGGGCGCTTTGTGCTTCGGCAGCAGGGTGGTTCCATCTTGAGGTTGTTTAAGCTCGCTCGGGAGTAGACGCTGCGCAGCGGCCGAGCACACCGCCTTGTGTCCGACTCTTAGACATCATGAGGTGAGACAGAGAGAGCCCTGCAAACTGCCGCAGCGGAAAGAGGAAGGAAATAACCGCAGTGAAGATGAAAGGAAGGTAAGTTCCAGATGAGAATCAGAGCACATCAGTAAAGCTGTATTCATACTTGGTAAAGAGTAAATTCTTGTTTTACACAGTTAGCTTTAACCAGAGGCATTTAAATAAAAGAGAAACCCGAGTGGTTCCCGGCTCTCAGTGTGCATCAGGATCACCTGTGGGCCTTGCAAAGGTTCAGACTTAATTGAACCAGAATATACCTCATCTGTGTAACTGGGTCCTCTTAATTAAGAGTTGAATAAACAAGGAAAACTGGTTTAGGCTTTTAACTTTACTAAGGAGCGCATTTTAGGTTCCTGGGAAGACTTCCTTTTTGATACACGAATAGAAAATGATTATCTGATTCTGCAGAGTCTTGTCTCCCACAGGGCTGAGGACCCGCCTTCCTCCAGAGGGCCAGTGCCTCGTCACTGTTAGCCGCCGCCTCAGTCTTCACTCTCCCAGCCCTCCACAAAACGTTAGCCGGCGGTGCACCTTTTCAGTTCTTAAGCACGTGACACTTGTCTGGGCTCTTGGCTTGTGCCTGTGTCTTGGTGTGGCTCCACATGCTTAAGCCGCTGTTGGAACTTGCCCGACGTGCTGGGCAGCCTCGTCCCCCCACCGCATGAAATGCGCCTGGGCTGCTGCGTCCTGCTTCCCTGTTGGGTTTTGCTCTGAGACGTTTCTGAGCAGCTACTGCTCGTTGCCCAGCACAGACCCTCGGGCAGGGGTGCTCTGCATGTGACTCGGGATGCCATGGGCTGGTTCCCGTCTGGACTTCTTTGCAGAAGTGCCGTGGGAGTGTGCTGGGTCGTAGGGTCAAGAGCAGGTGCCGGGCGGGAGGGCTGAGAACGCAGGTCGCCAGGTGGCTTTCTTAAGCACTCCATCAACCAAGCAGAGGACAGAATGACCACTGCCCCTGGACACTCCCCAAGACAGCAGAGGCCCTGGCATTGTAGGCAAAAGGTGCCTCACAACGGAATGTAGCTTTGCTTTTAAAAGTAGGGGATGGGGCTTCCCGGGTGGCGCAGTGGTTGAGAGTCCGCCTGCCGATGCAGGGGACACGGGTTCGTGCCCCGGTCTGGGAAGATCCCACATGCCGCCGAGCGGCTGGGCCCGTGAGCCATGGCCGCTGAGCCTGTGCGTCCGGAGCCTGTGCTCCGCAACGGGAGACACATACCATTAATCTTAAACTTCACTTACTGGAAACAAAACACACACTGATGAAAACCACTTTTGGTATACATCACACTAGGCCTTTCCAAATGAAATAGTTGTGAACTTTTGTAAACATTGGGAAGCCGTTAGATTTTTTCAGATAATTTTACCTTGTTAAGAATTCACGCCAACTGTTGTTCCACTTACAGTCCCAACGCCTCACCTTGGTATTGGCAACAAAGGAAATGTCTCTTTCATACCCATCACTGAATGTTTACAGTCCCGTAAATTCAGTAAAGACTTCAGTGAACTGTGAGCTGCCTTTGGTCACAGTTCAGGCTTGGTGAGTCTGTCCTCAGGGGCAGAGCCCGGGTGGTGCTGTGACATCCTTGCAGCTGTGGCCACTCTGACCCCCAGACCTCTGGCTGCTTTGGGCACAGAGGCAGAACTGGGGAACAGACAAACTGAACTGAACTGGTTTGAAGGTTCAGATGAGATCAAATGGAGGGTGGGAAAGAAAGGCACGTTTGGGTCCCGTGGGGGAAGTGACCCCCAAGTAGGATCCGGAAACTGCAGTGGTGTTTCGACCAAGCTAAGGCTTTTAGGGGCAAGGAATGAACAGACTCCATCGCTGGCTTTGGGCTGGAGATGCGTTGTCTTGCTTCTCGTTCTGTGGGAGGGCTTCTAACCTCTGCTTCCCAGGGAGGGGACCCAGAGGGGCAGACTTCCCAGCCTTGCTGTGGTACTGGACGTGAGGGAGGCCCAGGCTTCCTCAGCAGAGGGGATGATGGTTGGCTCAGGCACGGGGAGGCTGGTCCCCATCAGGCCAGTGCAGGCGGTACAGGCAATAGCCGCGAGGAGGGTGTGCTGGAGGCTGGCCCTTGGGGACCCTGAGGTTTAGAAGGCAGGTGGGAGATAAAGGGCCTGTACAGGGATCTGAGGACGGGCCGGGAGGGCTCCCCGTTTTCTTGAATTACACGCACTTCATTCCCGAAAAACTTGAGGCTGCAGAAAGTTGAAAGGTGACACCGCCTGCTGCTCATCAGGACTGAAGATCCAACCTGAAAACGCCTCCTGGATCCAGTGCTTAGAAAGTGATGTGACCAGGAGCGGCTTGGGTGGCGTGAGCGGCAGGGGTTGGGGAGGATGGGTTGCACAGCCAGGCCAAGCGGGGAAGGAGGCACCTCGCGATTGGCGGCTGTGAGTGCACAGCGTTCTGGCTGTGCTGGTCCTTCTGAAGTTTGAAGCAAGACGTTCACTTTTTTGCTGATGGAGTTAATTTGGTTTCCCTCAAATTCTGATTGATGCATCTGCTGTTTTTCACTTGGCTCACTGAACAAGCAGACGGATTAATTAGGAGATTTTACATTTTTGGCATCGCCGCTGCTCCTGCCGCAGCGATCTCGCTGGTTCTCCCCCTCCTCCCGGAGCAAGGATGGACAGGTGTTTCCGCAGCTGAACCCTTCGTGTGCGGGCAGTCTGTGAACAAAATAAGGTGCAGAGTTTCTTTGCAAACTCTTGGCCTGGTGCAGTGGTTCTCCTCCCTCCAGCCGCCTGTGAAGGCGGAGTGTGGACTGGGGTCCTGCCCTGGGTGTCTGGGGGCTCCGGTGAGAAACTGCTGGGCCGTCAGGCTGCTTTCCCTGCCCTTCCCAGGCCCTCTGCCCCACCCCACTCCTGACGCCCCCCATCCTTCCCAGGCTCTGGGCGAAGCCTCGCAGCTGCCCATCGTGGGCCTTGCGGCTATTTCAAGAACTGGCCTCTCCCAGCTGCGGATCAGGTGGCCTTGTTGTTCACCCCGATGTGAGCCTTTGACACTTCAACCGCAGGCGTCAGTGCTCGGTCTTGGGTTTTACTGGGGGCCCAGGGTAGCTCTGTGGCCTTCAGCATCGCAGTGGGCAGGCCCGTGACCTTGTAAACGTCGGGCCTCCCTGCCCGCAGCTCTCACAGCTTCGGGCTTCTCAGGTCCTTGCAAGCTTCTTTACTTTCTTCTGATTTACGACCCATGTTTAACTCCTCCCTCAGAACAGTCTTTCTCCATGACTGCAGCCCTCGTTTTGGTTTGGAGTTAATGTCCAAGCCAAGACCCCGAAGGAGGTACCAAGCGGCCCGGCCTCACCCCAGGCTTTGCTCCCGGAGGAAGTGGCCCCTTCGGCCACTCAGCTGGCTGCAAACAGCTGCTTTCGCTGCTGCCAGGAGCTGGTGCTGAGCGGCGGTGGGGGGTGGGGGGGAGAGGTATTTGGAGCCGACCGGTCCCAGGATTAAAGCAAGTCTGGGTTCAAGTTTGGGTTCGTCGTCACCCACCCCAGGCCAGAATCGGCCTCTCCCCTGTTACGGAAACACAGCCCCAGGCAAAAACGTCCACATCCAATGCTTTGGTTCCAGTTTTCACATAACAGGATAGATCTTAGTTTAGCCAGAGGAGAGTTCCAAGGGAGTTTCCTATGCCAGGCCTCTTAAAAACAGGAGACCAGCTTGGGTCAGACGTCTGGAGGCATCTAGTTGTCACTGCAGGAACATCGTCCTTTGTGAGACAGATTGGAACCAAGATAATTTGGGATAAACAATTTGATATTTTATCTTAAATTTTACAAAATATTTCTTTTTGAGTTACAACAGAAAAGAAAGCATGGCAGAGATTGTTCGTGTTCCTTTGTAACTTAGGACACACAAAATTAAAAGACGACTCAGACTAGAAAACAAACTTCTGGTTACCAAAGGGGAAAGGGGGTGGGGAGGGATAAATTAGGAGTTTGGGATTAACAGTTACTAAAGACTCTATATAAAGTAGATAACAAGGTCCTACTGTATAGGATAGGAACTGTATTCATGAAATATCCTGTAATAAACCATAATGGAAAAGAATATGAAAAAGAATGTATATATATGTGTGTATGTATAACTGAATCGCTGTGCTTCAGAAACTAACACAGCATTGTAAGTCAGCTATACTTCATTAAAAAAGACGACTCCCTCATTGCCGCTCAAATCTTTGTCCATTTCATTTTGTAAAAGTAGGATTTCATTTTAAACTGTACTAACCAAAGATGGGCTTAATTGAGTTAAACTCCTGTAATAATCCAGGGGATACTGACCCTCAGGCTCCTGGCTTATGACAGGTGGTGAAGGCAAGAGGTGAGCAGGCAACTTTCCCTACAGAAGAATCCGGTGTCTTTTTGTTCGTTCCTGTAGCAGTTCCTGAAGTGGGAGGGCACGGAGGGCGTGAGGAAGGGAGCTGGACCCGCGGGTCCCAGCTGAGGCTGGAGGGTCCCAGAGCAGCCAGGCCAGGTGCTCAGTGGGGGCAGTGGGAGGAGGGGCTGCCCTGCCCCCCCCCTCCCACCAGGGCAGGTGACAGCCCCGGGGCTGGCCCCTGGCTCTCTCTGGACACACTGGTAGCTTCCCCCTGGGGATCCGATTGCGAACGTGGTTTCCCTTTTTCTGTCCTACATGAAGACATTCTTTTTCTCCCCAGACCAGAGGGGAAAATAATTGCAGCCGTTCAGTTTTACAGCGTGTTAATTTAGCTCTCCGGTGAATCAAGTCGAAGGCTGAGGGCCAAGCAGTTTATTCAAACAGGAGGCTGGGACTCCTGCCAAGACAGTGGGGTGGCTTCCAGGCCAGCCCCGCCGTGATCCCAGCTACAGGTGGAGCGGCGGGGGCGGCGGGAGGGGAGGCCGTGCGGCAAACCGCTAAAGGGGGCCACGGCCGGGGCAGCTGCGGGAGCGCAGGGGGAGTCTGCCTGACGCTGGCAGGAGCCCCCCGGTCGGGATGGGCCCGACTCAGGCGGGTCCCTGTGCCCCTGGGGGCACCAGGGCTCAGGGTCAGCACAGTCGCTGCGTCCTCGTGCTTTCTCAGCCACAGGTGAGCAAAACGAACGCGGACGCCTCAGAGCCATCTGGGATGGGGGTGTGGTTCAGAGTCCGTCCCCCCACCCCCCAGGGACCTCTGGGACCAGCCATCCTCCAGCAGCCCCTCACAGACGGGTGACCATGTAACGTGCAGTCCAGACTGGGTGCACGGAGACAGGTATAAACTGGGACTGTCCTGGGCCACTTGGGACCTGTGGTCACCCTGTGTGTATAGAACATCACAACTTAAGCCGTGCCGTTTAAGTGTTAGGAAAAGAACCTAACTACAACAACTACCCTACAGGTGGAAGTAAGGCTAAGGTGGTTGGTATTTTAAAGGGATGAGTTCTCTACTTTCAAAAGGGGCGGGTGGACTTGGTGTGAGGGCAGGGCTGGCACATACCAAGAGGCAAGAGGCCTTTTTAAGGCATCCGGAACATCGACTGGGGAAAGCTGCCTATGATTTATTCTAAAACTCTGACAGGAACCCAGGAGAAGACTCGGCCCACGGGGGCAATATTCCAGTCAAAACGGATCCCGTCTTGTGGGGCGGAACGTTTGCCAAGCACACATGGGTCAATCAAGGAGATGAGAGCGCAAGACTTCTAGGTGGTTCCTAAGCAAATGTCACAGAAGCACCAGGTCGTCCACTGGGAACCTCAGTTCTTAGTAACAAAGCATCGTGAGGCACAGCCGGGAAAGAACACAGGCCTGCCAGCCCCGCCGGGCCCTGGGCAGCGGGTGACAGCACCTGGCCTCGAAGCAGCGCTGGCTGCTGGCGGGAACCTGCTAGAACAGTCAGGGGCTTCGTGAGGACACGGGAGGGAACGTGTGAATGGGCTTAAAAACTGCTGCCGTCGGTGGTGTGAAGAACTGAGCTGTAAGCTTTTGCCCCAGTGGAGAAAGTAAATGTCAATTACTACAGGACAAAGGGCCCGGTTCTCCGGGAAGACGGGGGCAGACACCCCAAGCTGTGTGGGGCCAGGGGGCGCAGGTGGGCGGCGCGTGCTGGGGCCAGGCCAGCGCTTTCCAAGCCCCGCACGAAGAGACACCTCCTGCTGTTCCCTCTGCCAGGGTCTGAGTGGGGTGGGGACTCTGAGGTCGAATTCTGGGCCTCTTTTTGTCAGAGGCCAAGTCTGAGGATCGTCCTTGTACCACGTGGGCCCTTGGTGGGCTGCAGTCAGAGTAAACACTTGAGCAGAGGCCTGAGTTAACCTTTTTGGGTAAGGAACCTTTGGGGCAACCGGTGAAAGATGTGTACCCTCTCTCCAGAAAACCACACGTCCAAAAGAATAAAGACTTTGCATACCTTTGGCAGGGCTCCCAAAGCTCCCACCGGGGCCTGTACAGTGCCCAGGCTAGGGATTCCCGCCCACGAGGGACCAAATGAGCATGGCTGGTGGCCTGTCAGCCCTGCTACCTGCGTCTGCAGCCACTGAAAATGATGGTAACAGGAAGCCTGGATGGTCAGATAGAAAAAGAACATTTATTGTGTTCAACAAGCCAGATTATCATCGTAACAACCTATGCAGCATCCACCGTTACTCCCTATTTTTCCAGAAGGGAATTGAGACAAAGAGGTAAGACAAGGCACTGATGTCACACAGCTCGGAGGTGTGAATAGATAGATAAGGTCACAAGGCGGGGCTGAGGGGTGGGTTTAGAGAGCACTTCCCTGGGGCGTCAGGAAGGAGAGGGGGGCCGTGCCTGGTCCCCATGTGACCTGTGTCGGGAACCCCTTTTGGAGGTGCCATTGCTTTCCCGACCGTGACCTCACTCAAGCTGAACCCCACGGGTCTCCTGTGTGCAGCTGAGCTCCTGAGCCCTGCCCCACCCGGCCCACTGGTCCTACTTCAACAAAACTCAGCAGCTCCAGGTCCCCCAAATAGGGGAGGCCACGCAGAAAGGGGCTGGTGGCAGGGATAGTGATCAGTAGAAAACTATGCTAGAAGACTCCTCCTTAGTGAGTGTGCAAAAGATGAGGTTGGTAGGCAAATTAGGGCATTTCATCCTAAATTGTACCTCTTAAGGCATCTTTGGGCCCCTGTGGGGCTCTCCCCACACTGGAAGCCCAGAAATCTGGTCATGGGATTTGGGGGTGCATGCAACAGAAACCCAATTCAAAGTACCATAAGTGAAAAGGGTGATTTCATGGAAGGATGCTCACAGAATGTCACAGGCTGGACAACCAAGCTGTGTGACAAGCCTGACCCTGGACTCGGAGACAGGATGGACCCAAGGCCTGGAAAGCAGCCAGAACAATCCCTTCCTGATTCCCTCCATGCACCAGCTTCTTCCTCTGAGACGTCCCACACCAATGGGGAGTGGGCCTTGGCCCGAAGCGAATGCACAGTAATAACCTCATGGCCCCATTGGCTCCAGGAGAAAGTTCTGGGGCAGAAGCTGTTGGCTCTGGTGCCGCCCGTGACCAGCTCTTGTTTGTTCTTAGAAAGAGGCCTCCTGACATGCAGGCCAGGCAGCCTCTCCCTCCCCGGCTGCCTCCCCTTTCCGACCAGGATGAGGCTCAGGGGAGCTGCTGCCCGAGGACTCAGTTCATGAAAACGATGACTTGGAACAGTTTCTCCACTTCTCTTTTTGACATCGCAGAGGTGGCAGGTCCTCCACAGCATCAGAGGCGGGCCTAGCTGGAGCCACGTGTGTCCTGCTCAGGCTGAAAGGTTACAGAGCCAGTGTGGCTGCTGCCACCCAAACCTTCTCCGGGAATCTAACCTCATTTCAATCCTTAGAGAAAAATGACGTCTTTATAGCATTTTATCAAATCACCTCCCTGAAATGTGTTCTGGTGATCTTTTTAAATTTATTTTTGGCTGCGTTGGGTCTTCGTTGTTGCGCGGCAGGCTTTCTCTAGTTGCAGCGAGTGGGGTCTACTCTTCATTGCGGTATGCGGGCTTCTCATTGCAGTGGCTTCTCTTGTTGTGGAGCACGGGCTCTAGGTGCGCAGGCTTCAGTAGTTGTGGCTCGCGGGCTCAGTAGTTGTGGCTCGTGGGCTTAGTCGCTCTGCAGCACCTGATCTTCCCGGACCAGGGCTTGAACCCGTGTCCCCTGCATTGGCAGGCGGATTCTCAACCACTGCGGCACCAGGGAAGCACTGTTCTGGTGATCTTAATGGTTTTCAAGTTTAGGCAATCTGTACTTCAGCAAACTGCTTTCAGCCCTGAGCAAATGACAGATTTAAAAAGGAGCACTCAGCTGATGGTGATGGTTCAGTCAAAAGTAACAGCACAAAATAGTGATTTTTAACTCAGGTATTGAAAAGTGGGACCCAGTGTCATCAGATCCGAAAAACCTTGCCTACGTGTTGTCTGGAAATTCTATCCGTTGGGTATGCACTTCTACCAAACCATCCAAACTTAAGAGTTTATTATGTCCTTGTGCATTTAGACTTATTTTTTTCTACATACATATAACATATGCATATACATACAGTTAAGATAACCCCACACTACTCCCAGCCAGCTAGCTCAGTACAAAGCTAGTTTGTTCTCCCAAATACTGGCATCCTGCTACTCATTAGCTGGTGTGATCTTTGGTCAAAGAAACACATTAAGTCTTCATTCTTACACATTAGTTCACTCATATGTTCCTTCAAAATCATCCATTTGCCTCACTGTTAGAAAGCACGATTCAGTTTGTTCCCCAGGAAATTAAACTTTGCAGTGATGAGAGAGAAAATAATCTATAAAATACCCAAATCTGCTTTTTTCTCCTTTAACACAGTATTTGTTTAAACAACGTAGCACAACATTTATGTTACATTTTTAATTTTTTTTACTAAGGCACATGACGTATAGAAATAGTGAGGTACAAAATGCAAATTTCTGCATAAGATTTTTAAAATAATCCTTTTGGAAAATAAGGTAAACATCATCTTCCAGAGGATTCAGCTTTTAGCTTGCTTTTTCTTTTGGACCAGTTCAACCAGCAGCTTGTATCTAGCGATACAGTCTTCCTGGAGAGAGAGAGAGAGAGGAGAGAGAGACAGAGAGTTGACAGTTACAATCAGAGTGACCCTCGTGGGGTGAGCCTGCCGTGCCCAGCGCTGACCAAGGGCTGTTCTGTCCACCTGGAATTCCCTGGGTGCCCGGGCGGGAGGTGTGATGTGCACCCTGGGGGAGGGGCCGGTGGCTGCTGTCTGTGGGACGGAGACTTTTGTTCCTGTGATGGTGACTTTCGACTCACCAGTGGTACTTAACATTTTAACATTTCACCGTTTTGTCACAACACATTACTTCAGAGAAACGAAAAGCCTTGAGGCCAGGCATCCACAACGTCATTCTCATTATGCTTTGCCTCTCCCTGGGGGCCCCTGGGACCTTCCTGCGGTAGGGTAGGGCCACGTCGGCCCAGCCCCACGGGCTACTGCGGGGAGTGTGCCCTGCTCTTCCTCCGGCTCGTGCCAGACCCGCCGAGGTCTTCCAGCCTTCCAGTCAGGCTACAGAACTAGTAACTTCGGACGCCCGCTGCCTGTCGCTGTCACCCCTTGGGGTGAGGACCCCTGATGAAGCAGGGGAAGGGCCTCATTGCTCTCTTGTTTATCACAAGGTACTTTCCAGAATCCATTTCTGTTTCTGTTCAAAAACACCCCAAGGCACTGTCAGCCTTCACTAACTTACGGTCACACGTGAACTGGTTGTGCTCCGCAGCTGACGACTTTACCAGAGGCCCTGGACGGAGAATGGTGTTCATTCTCTTCCTGGAGTTCTGGCTTAGTAGTGTTCTGAGAGAATCTTCTAATAAGGGCCTCTTCTGCATCCCCAAGGGCCACCTGCCTAAAGTGTCACCCTTTCCCTAACAGCCAAGCTGCCCGGCCGGCCCAGCACTCTGTGGGGGGATGCGGGGACCCTGGGCTCTGAGCAGCAGGCCTGCCAGGGTGGGCGGCCCAGCCCAGCCCCGTGTGGGCCTCAGGCAGAGGCTCCTCCTTCAGGCCCAGGGCTCCCAGCGGCTTGCAGGCCACTTCCAGGGAGTCGCCCTGTAGGGGGCAAGCCAGCAGGCAACCTCCCCTGGACCTGGTTCTGACGTGGAGGCGTAAGGGGAACACCTGCAGGATAATAAACCATGCTGCTCATTCCTCCCTGAACCAGGAAGGTTTCCAAACCCCAAGGCAATGAGTTTCTGAGTGTGCTGTCCGCAGGAATCCACGGTTCCAGCTCCTTCATTTTAAGCCAGTGTCAATTCATCACACATGTAAATGCCTGTGTCCCGACAGATGCTAAAGAAATTCAGGGAAAATAATTACTTCTGGCAAACCAGTTGGAGGGGCTGAGAGGATCTGTGTTTCTCAAATAGATCAACTGCTAATGGTTTATTTTTCTCCCCAGGAATTCTCAACTTCCTCATTTTAAAGTAGGTGATAGATAACTAGACTTGTACGCACGGGGACATCCATGGCCACGAGCTAGATTTTCCAACATCGAATTTCAATTAAAAAAAAAAGGAACGTAAATGAACATCAGTGTGCCCACAGGCTACTGAGTGATGGGCAGAGAAGGCAAAGGAGACTGGCTCTTTTGATTTCTCGGTGTTCCTGGTGCCTCAGACGAAGGGTATGACTACGAGGAAAGACGCCCAGGAGGCTGTATCAGGAAAGGCTTGGGTTGAAAACATCACACCGGAGGCTCTGCAGCTCCCAACTGTCGGAGCAGAAGACAGAGGCCGGACAGGGCCTGACTTCCCACAGGGGCTGCCCCCTTCCCTCCTATCTGAGTTGGCATTTGGGAACTCTCTGCAGATGTGTTTAAACAGACACTAAAAGCTGTACACTGGGAGGAAAGGGCTACAGTAGAGGACAAGCTGGATCCTGATCCTGAGGGCAACCTCTCCCTGACCCCGCCCCCAACACTACTTCCAGCCTTTGGTCCACAGGTGCCACCGCTGAGACAAGTTACACGGCAGAACTGGTGACCATGGCGACGCTGGCCGCCACACGTGTTCCCCGGGTTAAAGAGCTGTGAAGCGCCGGAGGGGCTCGTGATTCTGTGGGAAACCTTCTCCTTGCTGGCCGAAGGGAGCCTCCGCCTGCGAGGGAGGCCTGGCCCTGCGCGGCCCTCGCAGCGACAAGGATGCTGCCCGGCCGTCCCCGCCCCGCCCCCGCCGAGCGAACGCTCCAGAAGGTTGGCGGGATTGCTGTGGGGGCAGGTTATGATCTATGCGTGGGGTTTTCGCTGAGAAAACATAACTGGTCTGTATAACGATTCAACTTGGAATCTTGACCTCATTTACACTAAGCAGTCGAGTGCAGACTCACAGGCTCTCGGGAGACATCTAGTGGAAGGTAACTGGCAGGTAAGAGATGAGGCGGATAGAAAGACGCGTAGGAGGAGGGAAAGCCGGTGGACCCGCTGCGGCCGCGTCCGTGTGATCTAGACCCGCTCGGAGGCCGGCCTTCCCGGCGTCACCCACCTTACTCTTGGACGGGACACACTTGGCGATTTTGTCCCAGCGGTCAGAGGATCCCTTTGGGTACTGCTGTAATGCTAACTCCAGAAGCTTCTGTTGGCTCTGAGTCCAGGGCTCATCTGCGGCTCGCGCTCGCTCTCTCTTCTGGCTCTCATCGTCGCTGGACTCGTGCTGTTCCGACATGTCGAAGTCCTTCTGCCTCTTTCCCCGGACTTTCTCCTCCGGCTCGGGCGGCAGGGCTGGCCTCCGCCTCCGAGGCCGGCTCTCCTCCGCGGCCTCCGGATCGGCCTCCTCCTCGCCGTCCTCCTCCTCCAGCTCCCCAGCCTGCTTGGCCTCCTCCCGCTGAGTGATGATGTCGTCCGGCAAGGTGGTGGCGGCCTTGGGGGGCCGGGAGTTCTGGGCTGTGGATCTGAGTTCGGAGAGTCTGACCATCCCTGTGAGAAAGGACACACGGAGGGGAAGGGCAAGGTCAGTCAGTTCCGGTGACAAGAGTCAGGACAGCTGCCTTCACCACAGCAGACAGTGCGCTGGGCATTTTGCATGTATTGTATACTTAATGTTCACACTATAAAGACAGCCATCGTGACCCCAGTTGCACAGAGGAGGGCAGTCAGTCTCAGAAGCAGCAGAGGTGGGATCTGAACCCACTTCTGTCTGATTCCAAGTCTGTCCTTCCACCGCTCTGAGGACTTCGGGGGCCTCCCAGGGCCAGGTTGCAATCAGAGGATGAGAAGGTCTCGAGAGGGGATAAGCGGCTACTCTCGAGGTATGGAAAAATGTTTTTCAGAATCTAGGGTTATTAGTTCCGCGAGCGCAAGTACAGTGAATCCGTCAGACCTCCCACTGGGCTAACCCTGCACGGGGGGACCGCCCCCCCCCCCCCCCCCCGCCAGCCAAGCTGCTTCCTGTGCCACCGCGATGCCTCGCTTGACAGAAAATCACACTCCTCGTGCCACCCACGGGTGTGTTCAGCCACGCCTTTCCCGCCCTGCTCACACACTCCCAACCCCTCCGGTGCTCTAGGAAGATCTGTCTGTGCCCCACTGCTTTTTCAGGAGGTTTCTGGAGACTGTGTCGGAGAGGAGCGTCTTTCACAGAAGCACGTTGCGCGCTTGGGCCTCCACACGCAGACCAACAGCTGCGCTGGTAGGAGAGCAGTCTGGAAATGCCCTCCTCGCTGGAGCCCGCAGAACCGCACGCCCCGTCCTCTCCAGGGGAGACGTTTCGAGATCTCAGGGTTTGCTGGTCCCTAGTAGGTTACATCGAGTGCAGGGACCTGTATTTAAGTGGAGTTGGAAGGTTTAGGAGGCATTTTCTTCTTGGTTCCGAGCAAAAAGTATGGGGACTTGAGCAAAATTCTACTTAGTCTTGGAGGAAATGGATTTTTTTTTTTAAAAAAAAATTTATTTTATTTTTGGCTGCATTGGGACTTCGTTGCTGCGCGGGCTTTCTCTAGTTGTGGAGAGCAGAGGCTGCTCTTCGTTGTGGTGCACGGGCTTCTCACTGCGGTGGCTTCTCGTTGCGGAGCACGGGGCTTCAGTAGTTATGGCGTGTGGGCTCAGTAGTTGTGGTGCACGGGCTTAGTTGCTCCGTGGCACGTGGGATCTTCCCAGACCAGGGCTTGAACTCGTGTCCCCTGCACTGGCAGGCGGATTCTTAACTGCTGCACCACCAGGGAAGTCCCTGGAAGAAATGGATTTTGAGAAACATAGATTCTTGGAGAAGCTGCTTGGCCTGTCCTGAAGGACACTTTGTGTGTGTGGTGGCAATGGTGGAAATACGGGGAAATGGCGCAGGCTGGCTTTCCCCTGCGTGCCCCCCTCCCCCCCAATACTAGAGAAGAACAAGGTTTTTACAGTTCTTCAAACTTATTAAGTACATCTTAGCACCACTGTGTGTGCAGGGCTGCATTGGCTTGTGGGTGCTTGTAATTCGATCCCTTTCACAGAGATGACCAGTAGAGTCCATTGGGCAAAACAAGTTATTATAAAAAGGGATTTATTTTGAAGGCACGGCTTTAGATTAATGGGATGGAGTGGGTGCTGACTCACCTGGGGAGCAGGTAACTGAATCCTTCAGTTGCTTGGCTTTGGTTGTCACCTGTTTCAAAATATAAAAGCAGAGAAAATCTGACTTTCCATATGTCTACTGTAGGTCAAGTGACCTCTTTCATAGAAGGTCCGTGTGAAGGAACAGGGTTTACTGAATCTTAGGCCTGGATGGACCCTCAGTCATCAGTTCAGTCCATTTTCTTAACCAACATGGAAATCGAAGCCCAGAGAGATTAAATGAATTACTCCAAAATATCCATCTGATCAAGCGGCAGAGTCAGAACAAGAATTCAGATCGCCTGATTGCAGCCCCGTTATACAAGGCTGCCTGTGAAGATGTACCAGTTTCCAGAATCACTATACAAACACGTCGTGTTTTTTAGTTAGAATTTCCTGAAAGAGTATCTTTCTTCACGGGAGAATATTATACCATAGGGGTATTATGAACAATGGGGAAATTTACTCTTAAGCTAACGATGTTATAATACAAAAGTCTTTTCTTCGCATCCCAGAAAGAAACCCTAAGAGCACCAAGATTGACACTAGCAGAAGGACCTCTTGGTGGAGTAGTAGATGGACCCAAGAACCATGAGACATTTACATACACAAGTGTGGATCCACAGAAATAATGTTTTCTTTCTTCTGTATAAATGGTATTATATTGTACGTCTCACCCTTTAGCTTGCTTTTTTAAATTTAATGATGTATTGGAGGTCTAGATATATTTCCCTTTTTAAAACTGAGATAAAATTTGCATAGAGTGGAATGTACAGATTTTTAAATGTACATTTCAATTGAGTTTTGACCAAAAAAACCCCATGCAACCAACATTCTGATCAAATTACAGAAAATTCCTGTTATCCTAGAAAGTTCCCTGTGCCCCTAAATCCATCTCTACCCTGCCATAGACAACCACTGTTCTGATTTCTATTATATATATTTTAAACAGGAGATCAAAATTAATTTAAAAAAATTAAAGTTGGATAGTTAACTGCCCCAATGCACGTATTAAACAAGCCATCCCTTCTCCATTTATTTAAAAGGTTAACTTTATTAAAATTATATTAAAATTACATTTCATTGCATACATGGAATACATACTTTGTATTCTATCCCCTTAATCCGTGTAACTTCTTGAACAAACATTTTGCTGCTTTAATGAAATTTGAAAGGAAAACCTCAGAAAGCATGCTCTAACATCCTCAGAGCTTGGAGTTAGAGCTCATATTCAGTTTTGGTTCTCTGTCTCTCTCTGTCTCTCTCTGTCTCTCTCTCTCTCGTATTACCCTCTGTAATATGTGGATAAAACTGCTAATAGCTTTTGTCTGGTAGGGATGTTTTAAGTTTGAAATAAGCTCTTAGCATGATACCTAGCAAATGTTAAAGGCTTATAATTACCTATTATAATTGATGTGGATCATTTGTTTTCCATTCATGCAAAAGGGCAGAATTAGAGAAAATATTTAAAGCTGCTTAGAAACACTCTTCAATTTTATTCCCTCTCTGTGGATGACCTTGCTTCATATTTTATGGGAAAAAACTTGAAGTTATCCAACATGAGCTTCCCTGACTTCCAACTTCCCAACTCAAATTTCTGATTGCACCACCATATATCTTTCCCACATTTTATATAACCTACACATATCCTCTTGTACATTTTGAATCACCTCTGCATTACTTACAATACCTGATACAATCTAAATGCTATGTAAATAGTTGCCACTGTGAGGCAAATACGTGTTTCGCTTTTTACAACTTTCTGGATTCCCCCCCCACCCCCCAAATATTTTCCATCCGAGGTTGGTTGAATTTGCAGGTGTGGTGCCGACCATACCATGGGGCTTCCCTCTGTAACTGCCGTTAAGTGTCTTATTTACACGTCTCCTAGCTCCTGAAACTGAACAACTCCCAACCTAAACTCATCAACTTCTCTGCTTTCCCCCCTTCCTTTTCCTAACAGTACTATCATCCCAGTCACGGAGGGGCAAAACCAAAGAACCAATTTTTGGACTTTTTTCTCCCTCCCCAACCAGCTGCCACGTTCTTCACAATACTGACCCCATGTGTTCCCGTCTCTCTCAGATCTCCACCACCTGTATTAGTCCTTCATTCTCTGACTGAATTAATATAACAGCCTTCTAACTGGTCTACAACTTATTTATTAGCAGTTCCCATGGAATAATATCCCCAAGGCAGAGTTCTGATCAGATACCTTTCATGGCTCATCAATGACCATACAACGAAGTGTTCAATTCTTATTAACCTGACACAGAAGGAAATCCACAGTCTGATCTATTTTCTTTCCTGTGTGCATCCTTCCTTTCAGCGAACTAAACAATTAATGCTCTCCAGATGGTCAGAAATTCTCTACTCTGTACTCTTGGCCATTGTTAACATTTGTCTTAAATGATTTTCTTTTCTTCATCAAACCTCTCCTTAAATATCTATCCGTCCAGAGCCAAGTCATCCTTCGAGATACTTGCAAGTGTGACTTTCTTCTTGAAGACTTCCCAGATGCCCACCACCAGGACTACCAAGTCTGCTGACAATACCTCTCCTCTCTCAATTTCTACTGTATTTTTAAAGATTCTATATTTTTACATCATAATACAATAAAATTACCTTTTCCTCTTCTGTTGCACAGTTCTATGAATTTTAACACATTTATAGATTCATGTAACTATAGGATACACAACCTACATATAGGATATGGAATAATTCTTTTTTTTCTCCTGCATCTTGTTATTTAACAAAATATTTTGGAGATTATTCCAGAATAGTACACAAAGACCTCCCTTGTTCTGTGTCTTAAGAAACAGCTTAGCTGAGATACAATTCATATACTATACAATTCATCCACTTAAAGTGTATAATTCAGTGGTTTTTACTAAATTCAGATATGTGCAGCCATCATTGTGGCCAACTTGAGAACATTTTCATCACTTTGAAAAGAACCCCCATATCCTTTAGCTATCATTCTCCATCCTCCTTATCCCACCCCATCCCTCATCAAGCAATAGGCAACTACAAATCCCTGTCTCTACAGATTTCTCTATTCTGGACTTCCATATGAATGGAATCATACAATATGTGGATTTTTGTGGCTGCTTCTTTCACTTAGGGTAACGTTTTCCAGGTTCATCCAAGTTGTAGCATATATCAGTACTTTATTCCTTTTTATTGTGGAATAATATTCCATTGTATGGATATACCACATTTTGTTTATCCATTTATCAGGTGATAAACATTTGTGTTGCTTCCATCTTTTGGCTATTATAAATAATGCTGCTATAAACATTTGTGTATAAGTTTTTGTGTGGGCATATGTTTTCATTTCTCTTGGGTATATACCTAGGAGTGGAACTGAGGAGTTACATGGTAACCGTGTTTAACTTTTTGAGGAACTGTCGTACTGTTTTCCAATATGGCTGCAACATTTTACATTCACATCAGCAGTATATGAGTCTTCTGATTTCTTTACATCTTTCCTAAAACTTGTTATTACCCAACTTTTTGTATTATCCCACATCCTAGTGGATGTGAAGTGGTATCTTGTGGTTTTAATTTGCATTT
This sequence comes from Delphinapterus leucas, assembly GCF_059928025.1. Taxonomy (NCBI): domain Eukaryota; kingdom Metazoa; phylum Chordata; class Mammalia; order Artiodactyla; family Monodontidae; genus Delphinapterus; species Delphinapterus leucas. The sequence continues at coordinate 13,524,299 of NC_143130.1, read as the reverse complement.
CCCGAATGACTAGTGATACTGAACATTTTTTTTCATGTTTATTGGCTATTTGTATATCTTCTTTGGATAAATGTGTATTCAGATCCTTTTCTCATTTTTTATTTGGGTGATTTGTCTTTATCATTGAGTTGTAAGGGCTCTTTATATATTCTGGATACAAGTCCTTCATCAAATAAATGATTTGCAAATATTTTCTCCCATTCTGTGGGTTGTCTTTTCCTGCTCTTAGTGGTGTCCTGTGAAGCACAAAAGTTTTAAATTTTGATGACATACATGTTTTTTTTCTTTCTTTTTTTTAGTTGCTTGGACTTTTGGTGTCCTATCTAAGAATCCTTTTGCCAAATTCAAGGTCATGAAGATTTACCCTTCTGTTTTCTTCTAAGAGTTTTATAGTTTTAGCTCTTACATTTAGGGGAATATTGCAATCTTAACAATGTTAAATCTTCTGATCCATGAACAGGAGATATTTTTCCACTTATTTTGATCTTCTTCAATTTCTTTCAACAATGTTTTGTAGTTTTTAAAGTTTGTATTTTTTGTTAAATTTATTCCCAAGTATTTTATTCTTTTTGATGCTATTGTGAGTGCAATTATTTTCTTTATTTCATTTTCAGGTTGTTTATTGTAGGTATATAAACATAAAACATTTTTGTGTATTTATGTTTACTGCAATCTTGATGTACTAATTCCAATAGTTTTTTAGTTAATTACTTAGTATTTTGTATACATAAAATCATGTCATTAGCAAATAGGGACAGTTTACTTCTTCCTTTTCAATCTTATTTCTTTTTCTCAGCTAACAGCCCTGGCTAGAACCTCATATAATGTTGAATAGAAGTGGTGAGAGCAGACATTATTGTCTTGTTCTTTATCTTAGCAGGAAAACATCCCCTCTCTCACCAATAAGTATGATATTAACTGTGGGTTTTTAGTAGATGTTTTTTATCAGGTTGAGGCACTTCCCTCTTATTCCTAATTTGTTGAGTGTTTCTATCATGGAAGGATGTTGGATTTGTTAAATGCTCCTATTGAGATGATCTTGTTTTTTAACTCTATTGATATGATTAATTTACATGAATTGATTTTCAGATATTGAATCAACTTTGCATTCTTGAGATAAATCCCACTTGATTAGGGTATATAATTATTTTTATAAGTTGCTGGATTTGGTTTGCTGTATTTTGTTGAATTTTTGCATCCATATTCATATGAACTATTAGTATGTAGTTTTCTTCTCATGTCTTTGGCTTGGTATTAGAGTAATACTGGCTTCACAAAATGTGTTGGGAAGTATTCATCCTCTTCTATTTTGGGGAAGATTTGTGAAGTTTTGGTATTCATTCTTCTTTAAATGTTTGGTAGAGTTCAGCAGTGAAGCCATCTAAGCCTGGGCTTTTCTTTTTTTTTTTTTTTTTGCGGTACATGGGCCTCTCACTGTTGTGGCCTCTCCCATTGCGGAGCACAGGCTCCGGACGCGCAGGCTCAGCGGCCATGGCTCACGGGCCCAGCCGCTCCGCGGCACGTGGGATCCTCCCGGACCGGGGCACGAACGCATCGGCAGGCAGACTCTCAACTACTGAGCCACCAGGGAAGCCCTGGGCTTTTCTTTTTGAATAGTTTTTTTTTTTTTTTTTTAAATTACTAATTCAATCTCTTCACTTGTTATAGGCCTATTTCGATTGTCTATTTCTTCTAAACTTGATTCAGTTTTAGTAGTTTATGTCTTTCTAGGAATTTGTTCATTTCATTTATATCTATTAGAAAAACAGGTATCTAACTTCTTGGCATACATTTGTTCACAGTATTCCTTTACAGTCCTTTTTATTTCTGTAAGGTTGGTAGTGATCTCTTTTTTCATTTCTGACTGTATTGAGTCCTTTTTCTTTTTTGTCAGCCTAGTTAAATGTTTGTCAATTTTATTGATATTTTCAAAGAATCAGCTTTTGGATTCATTGACTTTTCTCTATTTCTTTTCTAGTCTTATTTCATTCATTTCTGCTCTACTTTTTATTATTTCCTTTCTTCTCCTTCCTTTAGTTTAGGTTGTCATTTTCCCATTGTCTTAATGTGGAAGATTGAATTATTGGTTTGAGACCTTCTTTCTTAATAAAGGCATTTACAGCTATAAATTTCCCTCTATGAATTACATTAGCTGAATTTCTTAAATTTTGGTGTGTTGTGTCTTCATTTTTCATTTGTCTTTAAGAATTTTTATTCCCCTTGGAATTTCTTCTTTGATTCATTTGTTATTTAGGAGTCTGCGGTTTAATTTAGACATATTTGTTGATTTTCCCAATTTCTTCCCTGACACTGATTTCTAATCTCATTCCTTTGGGATCAGAGAATATACTTGTATTATTTCTATCCTTTTAAACTTACTGAGGTTGTTTGATGGCCTAGCACATGGTCTATCTTGGAATATATTTCATGTTTACTTGAAGAATGTATATTCTGTTGTTGTTGGATGAGGTGTTATAGAGATGTCTGTCAGGTCTAGCTGGTTTATTATCATTCAATTTTTCCCTGTTAATCTTCTGTCTAGTTGTTTTATCCATTATTGAAAAGTGGAGGCATTGAAGTTTCCAACTCTTATTGTTGAATCATCTATTTCTCTTTTCATCCATCTCAGTTTTTGCTAAAAGTATTTTGGTGCTCTGTTATTAGATGCACATGCTTTTCACTGTTATATTTTCCTGGACTGGCCTTTTAATTATTATAAAATGTTCCTCTTTATCTCTAGTAATTTTTTTGTTTTAAAGTCTACTTAATCTAATGTTAGTATAGCCACTCCAGCTTTCTTACAATTGATATTTGCATGATATCTTTTTTCTATCCTTTTCCTTTCATTTTATTTCTATTTGTGAATCTAAAGTGTGTCTCCCATAGACCACATAGAGATGAATCATGATTATTTTTATCATGTCGGATAATCTCTCTTTTGATTGGATTGTTTAATCCATTCACATTTAATGTTGTTGATATAGTTGAATTTGATTTCTTTTAACTTTTAATGTCTTTTTTGCTCCTCTATTCCTCTATTATTGTTTTCTTTTGCATTTAAGTATTTTCTAATGTAGCATTTTAATTAATTTTTTTTTTTTTTTTTACTATATTGAGTTTTATTTTTTTTAAGAGGTTGCTCTAGGGTTTACCATATACATCTTATGACAGTCAGCTTCAGATTTATACTACCTTAATTCCAGTGATATATAGAAATGTTACTTTAGTATAGCTCTATCCCTCGGCCCCCCACCCCAGCCCCAACCCCAACCATTTTTTGGCCATGCTGCATGTCTTGTGGGATCTTAGGTCCCTGACCAGGGATTGAACCCAGGCCCTCGGAAGTGAAAGCATGGAGTCCTAACCACTGGACTGCCAGGGAATTCCCTAGCGCTATTCCCTTTACCCCCATACTGTAGTATGGCCATTATACATATTGTACGTATTCATGTTACAAACTCAGTAATATTCTTATAATTACTACTTTACCATCTGTAATGGTTTACTCAGCCCCATACAGCTTTGCTCCCACCCACCTCCTTTGTGCTGTTATTGGCAAATATATTAGACAAATACTACCTTTCTATATGTTACAGGTCTGACAGTAACATATATCTATTATTTGATACAATTGCTTTCTAAATCAGTTAAGAAAAGAAGAAAACATTTATTAATACTGTCTTTCATAATTACCTTATTACCTTCACTGGTGTTCTTTTTCATGTGGATTCAAATTACAATCTGGGGTCACTTGTTTTCAGATTGAAGAACTTCAGTTTTTGTTATCTTGAAAATTTTTTATTTTGCATTCATTTTGATAAATAGCTTTGCTGGATGTAGGATTTCTGGTTGGCAAGTTTTTCTTTGAGTACTCTGAATATGTTATTCCACTGTCCTGGCCTACGTGGTTTATGCTGAGAAGTAAGCTGTTAATCGTATTGGTGTGTGTGTGTGTGGGGGGGGGTTCCCTGTTAGTCACAAGTCACTTCTTGCTGCCTTCAAGGTTTTCTCATTTTTTACTTTCAGCATTTTTATTATGATGCATCCTTTGTGGGTATCTTTGAGCTTATCTGACTCAGAATTCAGCATGTTTCCTGATGTATATAGGTTAGCTTTTTTCAATGTATTTGGGAAATTTTCACCCACCATTCTTTGGATTTTTTTTCCCCTCCTTTCTCTCTCTCCTCTCCTAACTCCCATTATGTGTATGTTGGTGTGCTTAATGGTGTCTCATTTTTCTCTGAGGCTCTGTTCACTTTTCCTCTTTTGTTTTTCTCTCTGTTCTTCAGCTTGAATACTCTCTGTGGAGCATCTCTAGTGAATTTATTTATTTATCTTTGGCCATGTTGGGTCTTTGTTGCTGTGTGTGGTCTTTCTCTGGCTGTGGTGAGCAGGGGCTACTCTTCATTGTGGTGTGCAGGCTTCTCATTGTGGTGGCTTCTCTCGTTGCAGAGCACAGGCTCTAGGCATGCGGGCTTCAGCAGTTGTGGCACGTCAGCTGTAGACTGCAGGCTCAGTAGTTGTGGCACACGGGCTTAGGTGCTCTGCGTCATGTGGGATCTTCCCAGACCAGGGCTCGAACCCTGCATTGTCCCCTGCATTGGCAGGCAGACTCTTAACCACTGTGCCACCAGGGAAGTCCTCTAGTGAATTTTTAAAATTTCAATTATTGTACTTTTAACTCCAGAATTTCCACTTGGTTCTTTTTTCTTTTAAAATAATTTCTATCTCTTTATTGATATTATTTGTCTGATGCAACACTGTCATTATATCTTCCCTTGTTTCTTTCATCATCCTTTCCTTCAGTTCTGTGAACATATTTACAAGGGTTACTTTGAAGTCTTTTTCTGTGAAATCTGACATTTGGTCACTCTTATAGGGCAGCTTCTGTTGCCTTCTGTTTTTCTAATGTATGGGTCATATTTTCCTGTTTCTTTTCATGGCTCATTATTTTTGTTCAAAACTGAACATTTAGATAATATATTGCAGCAATTCTGGTTAGTGATTTTTCTCTCGCCACACCCTTCCCCAAGTTAGGGTCTGTCATTGTTATTTGCATGTTTGTTTAATGGATGGCTGGATTTAGCGAAGCCTATGCCCCTCTGCCCCCTACAGCATTAAGCCTCTGATGTCGCTCCTCAGGTACTGCAGGTATGGGTATCCCCAGTCATCTTGGGATGCTAGTGGTATTTGTAGGACTCTCTTCCTCTCTTTACCTAACCACACCCATTAATAAACTACATTAACTGCTGGCTGATGCTTTACTGTTTACAAAATGCCCCAGGGTATAAACTGCTCTACAATCAAATCAAATCAAACTGTGGCTTCTTTGAAGGAATGGTTTCTGAAGGCAATGTTTGATATTTATTCTGACTCCTGGAGGACTCCTCCTAGAGAAGGAGTTACTATCCATGAGTTGGTTTGAGAATACATGGCTAGTTATTCCTGGTACTGACAGAGGATTCTGAATACAGTACATGTCTTCCTTAGCTTATGATGGAGTTACAGCCCAATAAAGTTTCAACAAGTTTCAGTAAGTTGAAAATGCTTACAATACACCTAGCCTACTGAACATCATAGCTTTTAGCCTAGCCTGCCTTAAACATGCTCAGAACACTTACGTTAGCCTAAAACTTGACAAAGTCACGTAACACAAAGCCTATTTTATAATAAAGTATTGAATATCTCATGTAACTTACTGAAAACTGTACAGAAAGTGGAAAAAAGAATGGTTGTAAGTGTATCAGTTGTTCACCCTCATAATCGCTTGGCTGAGTGGAAGCTACAGCTGCTGCCGCTGCCCAGCATCACGAGGAGTATTGTACTGCGTATGACTAGCCCAGGAAAAGACCAAAATTCAGAATTCAAAGTGTGGTTTCTACTGAAGGTGTATTGCTTTCGCACCATCATAAAGTTGAAAAATAGCTAAGTTGAACCACTGTAAGTAGGGGACCATCTGCATATGTCACAATCTGGCCTATCCATACCACACAAAACAAACAGCTGCTATAATCTGAGTCTTTCAGATTCTCAGTTCTAAATAATAAAACGAATGGGATGTCACTATAGTCACCTTTGAGCCAAACTTTTCTCTCACTTAAAAAGGCAACTTAGAACCTATAAGAAAGAAGCAAAAAGCACAACTGGTCAACTTTCCAATTCTATGTAGTCCAACATTTATTTTAATATTCTATCCTCTTTGCCAAGTCCATATCTCCTGGTGCCATAAGATGGTTGTATAACAATGATAACTCTAAGTGATCCTTTTTTTCTTGAGAATTTCTCTTCTTTTCATTAGTTTCTGTCTCAGGAGAAGGCATGTATATGGCAAAATATTTCTGTTCTGGGGGCAAATTTGGCATCCTCAGCAGATCATTTATTATTCTAGGCAGATTAAGAACTTTCCAAATAAGTGACAGTCTAATAATAAAGCTCACTGTCCAGGGTGTCTCTGAGTATGGCAGTATGCCACTTCAGAAAAGGAAAGTCATCCTTCAGTGAGCATTGGTCACCACCAATTCTATTTCTTTCCTATAGATCTAGATAACTTCAATTACATGGGTGTCAGTTTGCTTTTTTTTTTTTTAAAAGGTATAATTAACAAATAAGATGGTAAGATATTTAAAGCGAACAACATGATATATGTATACATTTAAAAGGGTTCCCCCATTAAGTTGATTAACATATCGATCACCTCATATATTCACTTGTTGTTGAGAACATTTCAGTTCTACTCTCTTAGCAAATTTCAATTCTATAATACAGTGTTGTCAACTGTAGTCACTATGTTATACATTAGATCCTCAAACCTTATTCAACTTCTAACTGAAAGTTTGTACCTTTTTACCAACCTCTCCCTATCTCCCCCATCTCCTAGTCCTGGCAACCACTTTTCTACAATTTTTCTATGAAGCTTTACTTTTTTTTGGCTGAATAATACTCTTTTGTGTGTGTGTGTGTGTGTGTGTGTGTGTGTATAAACACATTTTCTGTATACATTCAGCAGCTGATGGACACTTAAGTTGTTTCCATACACTGGCTGTGGTGAATACTGTTGCTATGAAATTGGGAGTGCAGATATCTCTTGGAGATAATGATTTTGTTGCCTTTGGATATATACCCAGAAGTGGGATTACTGGATCATATAGTAGTACTATTTTTAATTTCTTGAGGAACCTTCATACTGTTTTCCATAGTGGCTGTACAAGTTTACATTCCCACCAAAAGTCTACAAGGGTTTTCTTTTCTCCACATCCTCACCAGCATGTTATCTCGTCTTTTTCATAACAGATATCCTAACAGGTTTGAGGTGATATCTCATTGTGGTTTTGATTTGCATTTCCTTGATGATTAGTGATGTTGAACATCTTTTCATATACTTGGCCATTTATAGGTCTTCTTTGGAAAAAATGTCTATTTAGCTCCTTTGCCCATTTTAAAATTGAATTTTTTTTTTTTTGGTATTGTGCTGTGTGAGATCCTTGTACATTAACCCCTTATTGGATATGTGCTTTGCAAGTGTTTTCTCCCATTCCATAGGTTTTCATTTTGTTGATGGTTCCCTCGCTGTGCAGAAGCTTTTTAGTTTGATGTAGTCCCACTTGTTTTATTTTTGCTTTTGTTACCTTTGCTTTTGGTGTCAGATCCAAAAAAATCAACACCAAGACTAATGTCAAGGGGCTTACTCCCTATATTTTCTGCTAGTTTTATGGTTTCAGGTCTCATGTTCAAGTCTTTAATCCATTTTGAGTTAGTTTTTGTGTACAGTATTAGATAGAAGCCTGGTTTTATTCTTTTACGTGTGGCTGTCCAGTTTTCCCAACACCATTTATTGAAGAGACTATCCTTTTCTCATTGTATATTCTTGGCTTTGTCAAAAATTAGTTGCCTGTACTAGTAAAATAAACCAGTGGATTTATTTCTGGCCTCTCTATTCTGTTTTTAATGCCAGTACCATACTGTTTTGATTACTATCACTTTAAAAGTTGAAATCAGAAATGTGATCCCTCCAGGTTGTTCTTCCTTCTCAAGATTGCTTTGGCTATTTGGGATCTTTTGTGGTTCCATACAAATTTTCAGACTGTTTATTTCAGTGAAGAATGCCATTCGAATTTTGAGAGCGTTTACACTGGATCTGTAGATTGCTTTGGGTGGTATGGACATTTTAACAATATTAAATTCTTCCAGTCATGAACACAAAATATCCTTCCATTTATTTGTGTCTCATTCAATTTCTTTCGTCAGTGTCTTGAGAGTTTTCAGTGTATAGATCATTCATCCTCTTGGTTAAATGTAAAACTAGCACTTTATTCTTTTTGATGCTATTGTAAATGGAATTAATTTCTCTTCTTGATAGTTTGTTGTTGGTGTACAGAGTTACAACTGATTTCTGTATACTGATCTTGTAGCTTACGATTTTACTGAAATAGTTTATTAATTCTAACAGTTTTGGTGGAGTCTTTAGGGTTCTCTATATGTAATATGTCATCTGCAAATAGAGATGACATTGGAGGTGACATATTCATCACCAAATTTATTTCTCTCTGATAGATCTAGATGACTTGGATAACATGGGTGCCAATTTAGTCATGAATGTTTAGTATTCTCACCTATTCTATAATGAATTTTTCAGTTATTCATTCTGCTTTTATATCATGTGCAATTGTAGAAGGTATGGGCTCTGTCTGACTTAATGGAGATTTATGACTTTTTTCTAGCCTCCTTTTGGGAGAAGACCTATAGGTCCATACAGACAAGACTTCTCTTCTTCCTCAGTATGTGAACAAATAATATTGTGGGCTACTGGCTTAGGTGGGCTTTTGGATAACACTACCCACATGTGTATTAACAGTTACATGGATTGTAGAATTGTAGGGAAATTTGTTTCATCATGTTCTGATTCCAAGCAGAAAATAATTTTATAATCCTTCTTCTTAATGTAGTTATACCTAAAGCTATCTTTAAAATTCTTATGAAATGGGGGCTCTATGAGCAAATCTGTGATATATAGGTTAGGGTGGAGTGAATGAAAGAAACCTAAAATAGGTTTCATTCCTTCCAGTGAAAACACTGATGAAAGTAACAGAAAATTAATAAACAAAATGAAAACTGTATTCCATAGGGTACAGTTAGGATCAGTGGATAGTTATATAGTGGCACATTTCTACTCAACATACAGAAGAGTTTTCCGTTTTTCTGAGCTATATAAAGTGTATACTCATATTCCTGGCATCCTCAGATAACTGAGAAAATAAATGTTGGCTATTAGTGATAACCTCAAGTCATATTTTTCAAATTCTGGCTGACTTAATGATATTTTAAGTATTCTAATAATAAAAATTATGTAACTGTGAAGTTCATTACAGTTGGACCTTGGGTAACACAGGTTTGAACTGAGCAGATCCACTTACGTGGTTTTTTTTTTCAATAAATATGTACTAAACTACTACACAATCCACCATTGGTTGGATCTGAGGAGGCAGAACTATGGATACACAGGGCTGACTGTAAAGTTATATGTGGATTTTCAACTGTGTGGGGGGCTGGTGCCCCTAACTGTCATGTTGTTCAGGGATCAACTGTATTTTCATTCAGTTGTATTTAATTTTGGCCAACTTTCTGTTGAATCTAGCACTCGTTATAACCAGGAGCTACTGTAGTTTTCAAATAAAAACGGCACTCTGTTACCTGAACATTAAATAAACCACCTGAAAAATGTTTCCAGCTGGTAGAGAGCAGTGCTGTTCATTCTTATTATTCTCCAAGGTCTTTAAATTTTTCTCTGGACCCTCTGTCTGGATAGAAAATACAAGAAATAATAATAGTGTACATCTTAATCATTGACAAAGAGGGCCTTCCATTAACTTCCTGATCACCTCTATAAGTAATGTAGATGGCCATTTACTGGGAGAAAATACTTATGCCAACAGACAGTAGTGTAGTTTTGCAGATATTTTTAGTCTATCAGCAAGATATTGCAACAAGCCAACATACATTCACCCACTTTCCTCTTTTTTAAATGGGTTACCCAAATTTTTAGCACAAGGAAGCAATTTTACATTGCATTAGCACATTAGCATCTGCTCAAGGGTCACCATCTATTGACTTGCTGCATCTCTAAGCTATACATAAGACAGAGTTAAGCAAATAATTCAGGGTAATAAAAGAAATCCCACCATAAAGTACGATGCTATCCCCAGACATAGATTATACTGTGAGAAACCAGTTCCTTCATGAATAAAACATCCATGGTATTCAAAGTGAATATCATTGTAACTAGTAAATTAGATCTAGACTTTAAAGTGGATACTATCCTCTTGGTAAGATACAGGGTTCTGATGAGTGAGTACAAATTACAAACTCAATATATTAGTAATATAGGACACTAAATAAGATCCAGGAGAAAACATATAAGAATGGTAAATGGGAGATATATATAGAAAAATTTTCATGCAATCTGCAGGTATGCTTTGCTTGAATGAATCACTGAGGAAGATGAACAAGTGTTCAGTTAGAGCTTAACGAGATGCTGAATATTTCTGTGGTTCAAATATTCAAAGGAAAGCAACTGCTTTTGGAGCTCTCTGGAGTTCCAGCCCCATGGACTGGCCAGTGTCTTGGGACATGAAATACCTTGCTCTCAAATTTATCCTCCTTTGGCCCAGAACCCCAGAAAACCAAGAGATTTCACTTTGAAGATGATATTTGATCTAGGGCATGGCAGACAAAGAATAGTGCTGTCCTACACAGAGGGTTAAGGTGTAAAAAATCAAGTCTTTGCTGAACTAAGAGGACAGTGTAGCTTAAATAAGAGTCAAACAATCTGGGTTCTAGTCCCAGGCTGCCAATAACTAGCTCTGTGGCCTTGAACTTTTTTTTTTTTTTTTTGCGGTACGCGGGCCTCTCACTGTTGTGGCCTCTCCCGTTGCGGAGCACAGGCTCAGCGGCCATGGCTCACGGGCCCAGCCGCTCTGCGGCATGTGGGATCTTCCCGCACCGGGGCACGAATCCGTGTCCCCTGCATCGGCAGGCGGACTCTCAACCACTGCGCCACCAGGGAAGCCCATGGCCTTGAACTTTTATCTCTTTCTAGAACGCACATCTGTAATAAGTGATTATTATAGTGATTTACAATTGTGTAATGGTTCATAATAACAGTATTTTCACGATGCTATCACATTTCACCTGCCGGATACCCCGTGAAATTCATATCACAGGCGAAGAAACTGAAGCTCAGAGTGATATGGGGACCTACAAAATCACACAGCCCGTAAATGGTAGCATAGGACACCAAAGCCAGGTTTTCTTTTAAATTCTGTTCTCTTTCCACTTTACTTCTTTATCCATAAAACAAAAGATTGCATTAATGATTTCTTTTTAAATCAAATATTCTATGATTCACTAGATGTGACATTATTTTAGTATTATTATTTTTTTGGCTGCACCACGTGGCACGTGGAATCTTATTTCCCCAACCAGGGATTGAACCCGGGCCCTCTGCAGTGAGAGTGTGGAGTTCTAACCACTGGACTGCCAGGAAATTCCCTAGATGTGGTATTATTAATGAACTATCTTTCAATTTAGGTGAATTACCAAAGATTTATTAAGTACTGACTTAGCATATCGCTACACTGAGAACAGTGGTGTATGTGTAAGATCTAGTCTTACCCACCTCAAGGAGCTTCCAATGTGGTTATTCCTTTGCATACTCATTCAACAGATTTCCAATTAATTAGGACTGTGCTTATAAGAAAGAAAATCATTGTTTACTGCTTTAAAAGTTTTTTACTTCTAAATCAATGTTGGCTAAAGTAGGGAAAGAGCAATCCAAAACAGGCTTGTGTACTGACAGTTTGGGAGTCTGGCCTCACCTCTCATGAAGGCCAATTCTGTACTACTTTACCCGAGTTACTGCCAATCACCAACTAGGTGAATTTAGTAAAGATTCAAGCCCTTTGTACTTTGATTTCCCCAGTGTGTGTCACAGAGATCTGCTGGTGATACCTGTCACCCTACTGATGTATAAACAGGCTGGGTGGATATCTTGTTTCTCTCTCTCCACTATTCTGTTTGTCCCTCCTTAAGCTGTGTCCTCTGTGGAAGAAGACAACTGAACCAGATAAAAGAAGGACATTCTCTGGACAAGGGTCTGCAAGTAGTTGTTATTACTTTGCTAGAACATTCAAATTAGCCCTCAAGGCCCTTTGATGGGGGAATATAGACAAGCAAAAATATTAATAGATGGCTCTAGAATTCCACTAGTAAAGCTGTTTTCGGTGAGGGGATGGTCTGGCAAGTGTTTCAGTAGAGGCTGAATGTTCCTACTGCCCTCCCGGCCTAGCTGTCGGCTGTCAAGTACCTTACTGTTTTGATTACCATAGCTTAATAACATATTTTGAAAACAGGACATGTGATGCCTCCAAGCTTTGTTCTCTATCAAGATTGTTCTGGCTATTTGGGGGTCCATTGTGGTTCCATACAAATTTTAGGATTTTTTTTTCTATTTCTGTAAATCAGTAAAGCTTTTATAATAAAAAAAAAATTAAAAAAAATGAGGTAGGCCTATATATACGGACATGGAAAGATACAAAATATTTTTTCTTTAGATTTTTAAAAGTAGTTTTAAAAATCAAGGTAATACATGCACACAGCTTTAAAAAAAAAAAAAGTCAGTTTACAACCAGGGCTTCTGAAGAAAAGCCACGTACCCTACACCCAGAACATGCATTTCTGTTCACAGTCTTCTTTTTGAATTTTTAAAATATTTTTTTCTGAGCATTGTTTTTTTTAACCATTAAAAAAAAACTGAAGTATAAATTTACAATGTTGTGTTGGTTTCCGGTGTACAGCAAAGTGACCTGGTTACACACACACACACACACACACACACACTTTTTTCAGATTCTTTTCCATTATAGGTTATTACAGGATATTGAATATAGTTCCCTGTGCTATACAGTAGGTCCTTGTTGGTTATTTTATATATAGTAGTGTGTATATGTTAATCCCAAGCTCCTAATTTATCTCCCCCCCTGCCGTTTCCTTTGGTAGCCATGAGTTTGTTATCTATGTCTGTGAGTCTGTTTCTGTTTTGTAAATAACTTCATTTATACAATTTTTTAAGATTCCATATATAAGTGATATATGATATTTGTCTTTCTCTGACTTACTTCACTAGTATGATAATCTTTAGGTTCATCCATGTTGCTGCAGATGGCATTATTTCATTCTTTTTCATGGCTGGTAACATTCCATTGTGTTCATATACCACATCTTTATCTACTCATCTGTCAATGGACACTTAGGTTGCTTCCATGTCTTGGCTATTGTAAACAGTGCTGCTATGAACACTGGGGTGCATGTATCTTTTTGAATTAGAGTTTTTGTCAGTTCTGGATATATGCCCAGGAGTGGGATTGCTGGATCGTATGGTAGCTCTATTTTTAGTTTTTTAAGGAACCTCCATACTGTTCTCCATAGTGGCTGCACCAATTTACATTCCCACCAGCAGTGTAGGAGGGTTCCCTTTTCTCCACACTCTCTCCAGCATTTTTATTATTTGTAGAGTTTTTAATGATGGCCATTCTGACCAGTGTGAGGTGATACCTCATTGTAGTTTTGATTTGCATTTCTCTAACAATTAGTGATACTGAGTGTCTTTTCATGGGCCCGTTGGCCATCTGTATGTTCACAGTTCTTCTGATGCTTACAAGTACACATAATTAACTAACAGGCTTTTGGTATATTATATCCTGAATTCAGCCTCTTTTTCCCACCTCTACCAATAAGCCCTGGTCCAAACCACCACTGTCTTTTGCAGGGACAACTGAAATAGCCTCTTACTTGGCCTGCCTTCCTGCTCCCACACTTGCCCTGCCACAGCATCTTCTCCACAGAGAAGTCAGAATGACACTTTTAGATCTTGCACTCCTTTGCTCAAAATCTGGTGCTTTCCTGTCTCACTCAGAGTAAAATCCAAAATCTTTACCTTGACCAAGGAGGTCCTAGGTGTTCTGGTCCTCCACTATCTCTTGGCCTCATCTTCTGTAATCCCCCCTGCTCACTCCTGGTCAGCCATATTGACCTCTTTGCTGGACTCTGCACACCCAAAGCAGGCTCTTGCCTCAAAGCCTTTGCAACTGCTGTTTCCTCCACCTGGAACGCTTTCTCAGACAACCTCGCTCCCTCAGTTGCTTTGTGCCTCTGCTCAAACGTTGCCTCTTAGAGAGGACTTCCCTCAGAATCCCACTTGAAATTGCACTCCCTAGGTTAGGTCTCTGACCTCTTACTCTGCTTTATTTTTCTTCATGGAGCTTGTCACTGTTTACAATTTTTATTTTACTCCATATGTTCGTGTTCTTTCCATTGTGCTTCCCTGCCATTCTTTAGGGCAACTGTCTTTGCCTGCATGGTCGCAGCTGAGCTGCAGGCAAATTGGTATTCCAGTTCAGTGGGAGGGAAAAGTGAGCAAGAGCTCCTAGGGACACACATTACTTTAGTTACGTCCCTCTGAGAAGAAATTAGTAACCTAGCCATAGCAGAGCTTGGAGGGCTTGGAAGTGCAGTGTTGCTGGGCAAATATGTGCCTGCCTTGTCTATTACTGGAAAAGGGGATAACATATTTTGATGGACAACTTGCCATAGTCTTCCACAATTTGTTGATTTTAAAAATTGAAAAACCATCTGAAAGTATATAAAATGTTTAAAATATAGCCGTTATGTAAGATCTTACATAACTGTGATAATGGTAAACATTACTCACTGGAGAGATAAGTACTGCACTGTGATCGCACTTCTTGTGTCACTTAAAGGAGAATGTTCTCAGTGTCAAATTCTTTTGCTGTTTCTATCGTTCCACTTTTTACTGCACAGGCAGACTGCGGTTTCTGTAAGTTGAAGGTTTGTGGCAACTCTGTTGAGAAAGTCTGTGGGCACCATTCTCCCAGTAGCATCTGCTCATTTTGTGTCTCTGTGTCACATTTTGGTAATTCTCACAATATTTCACACTTTTTCATTATTATTATATTTGTTATGGCGATCTGTGATCTTTGATGTTACTACTGCAAAAAGATTATGACTCCCTGAAGGCTCAGATGATGGTTAGCATTTTTTTTTACCAATAAACTATCTTTAATTAAGGTATGTATATTTTTTGGACATGATGCTATTGCACACTTAACAGACTACAATATAGTGTAAACCAAAAAATTCATGTAGGTCACTTTATTGTGATATTTGCTTTATTTCGGTGGTCTGGAACTGAACCTGAGGTATGGCTGAACTTAAATTTGGACTATGCCTTTTTTGTATGGTTTTCTGTTGGTGGAGTTTCTAGTTGCCTTTTGTTCACGTGGTTGCTCTCTCACAGTCTTTTGTTCTCCTGCTCCAGCGTGGACTTTCTGCACTCTTCGCCTGCTGTATCGCTGTGGGGGTCTCAGGATTTCCATTCACTGGGCTCAGTCCACTATTCCGAGGATTCTGTGTCTTCCTCTTTGGTGACTTATCCCTCATTTGCTGGAGTGTGCAGTCTCAGGAAACTGTCTTAAGAATGAGAGGTCAATACGTGAGGACCCCACGTATTGACCATCATAGCTGGTTGGTCTGTTCTAGATTCAGAACCCTTCTGCCTTGAACTGTGAGGGCAATGTTCTCTTGTCTCCCGGAATCTAGTGCTGCCAAGCAATCTGCTCTCACTCTGACCTGCCTTACTTTGGAGGCTTCTTCTCCTTAGAAGCTTTAAAGATCTTCTGTGTAGTCTCAGTGTTCATGCGTTGTTGGTCTCAGGTGTTTCTTCATCCTGGAAAACTTCATTGTATCATTTATTGAAAAATGCTCTCATGTCTGTTTTCTCTGTCTAACTGGAACTCCTTTTAATCAGATTTTGACCTTTTGGACTGATTCCCTGTATTTCTTGTCTTTTTGTTCTGCTCCCTAGGAGATTTTCCAGATGATAATTTCCAACCATTCTACTTCATTTATTTGGATACTTATTTTTGTTCTGATTTTTTTCCATAGCACGCTTTTTTGTTTTATGAATTCAGTGTTTTCTTGACTCTCTAGATCAGGGGTCCCCAACCCCTGATTAGGAACCGGCCACACAGCAGGAGGTGAGCAGCGGGTGAGTGAGTGAGGCATCTCACTTCTTCTGCTGCTCCCCACCGCTCCCCATTGCTCACATTACTGCCTGAACCATCCCCCCAGCCCCATGTGT
Source organism: Delphinapterus leucas (assembly GCF_059928025.1). Classification (NCBI taxonomy): domain Eukaryota; kingdom Metazoa; phylum Chordata; class Mammalia; order Artiodactyla; family Monodontidae; genus Delphinapterus; species Delphinapterus leucas. The sequence continues at coordinate 13,508,089 of NC_143130.1, read as the reverse complement.
GGAAAAACTGTCTTCCACGAAACGGGTCCCTGGTGCCAAAAAGGTTGGGGACCACTGCTCTAGATGTTAGAAGGTAGGTATAATGAACTAATTCTAGAAGGCTGGTATAACCCTACCTAAAGATATCCGATTAACAAAACACCAAGAATTCTAGAATATTTTTACTTTAAGATATACAAATGCAAGAATCCTAAATAAATTAACAAATCAAATCCAGCTGTTTATTGAAAGAATATTATATGACCAAGTAAACTTTATCTTAGAAATACAAAGGGGGACCTTAGTAATATATTCATCCTTATTAGGTCATATGATCATGTCAAGGGATGTTGAAGAAACCACTGTTAAAATTTCACATCTATTCCTGAACACAACCGTAATAAATTAGAATTGGAAAAATTAAAGTGAAGAAAATTTCCCTAGCATAATAATGGATTTCTCATATCAATGACTAATATTAAAATTAATGACCAAACATTAGGTTTTCTTATTAAAATGTTGAGCAAGAAGTCTACATGAATCACTCTTACTATATCTCTGGAATTGTTAGCTAATACACTCAAGATAACAAAAGAAAATGGCAAAGTATTATTTGCAGAAGGTAGGACTTACCTGGTGAAACAGTGGTTAAGAATATGCTTGCCAATGCAGGGGACACAGGTTCGATCCCTGGTCCAGGAAGATCCCACATGCTGCAGAGCAGCTAAGCCCATGTGCTGCAACTACTGAGCCTGCGCTCTAGAGCCCGTGAGCCACAACTACTGAAGCCTGTGCGCCTAGAGCCCATGCTCTGCAACAAGAGAAGCCACCTCACGGAGAAGCCCGTGCACTGCAACAAAGACCCAACACAGCCAAAAAAACAACAACAAAAAATGGTAGGACCATCTATCCCCGAATTATAATGAATTAACACAAACTCTATTTGAAATAAGACCAGTAAGTAAGGAGGCAAGTTATAAAAATCAGTGCCATAGCACTTTTCACTTACTTGATGAGCAGTGATGGAAAAAAAACAAACGTTCTGTGTTTATGAGACTATGAGGAAGTGTCCTCTCATACCACCAGGGGCATTGTATAATATTATCACCTCTCTGGAGGCCAATTTTAGAGTCACCAAAGGTTCTAAAAACATCCATAGTCTTGAATCAAGCTTCTCCACTCCTAGGCATACAAGCTAAGGAAACAGATATAAATGGAAAGATGAATGAAGAAAAAAAGGGAAGCAATTTAAGTGACAATCACCTGGGTGCTCCTTAATTATATCCAGACAACATGGAGTATTGTACAGGTGTTTAGAAAGATGATGTGGGTCTTTGTTGTCGTGGAAAGAAGCTTATAGCAAAGTGAAAAGGGCAGGATACAGATTAATACTGTTAAAATTATGTAGTCATATGCCTATATAAGAAGACTAAAGTCTGGAATGACATACAACAAAGTGTGTGTGTGTGAGAGAGAGATTTGATAACACATTATTATCATCTATTAATGTCAGATTGAAAATTATTAGATTTTAGTGACTCATCTAGCAAGAAGAATGGTATAAAGGACCCCTTCCTTTTTAAAATTTAAGTACCCTTGAAGGTCGTGGGGTTGAGCAGGTGGGGGAGCGAGAGGAGCGGAGATGAGGCTGCTCTGGAGAACCGCTGTGGCAGGGAGCCCAATGCAGGGGGTGGCGACAGTTCTTTTCCCCTTTACAGCCTGTGTAGGACTAGTCTGACTCTAAATAAAAGTAATAGCAATGATACATTTGCCCAAATATATACGAGTTAAATTGCTGAATTCTACTCTGGATAAGTACAAGGAATGTTATTAGCTTTGTTAAAAAATTAATGCAAAGTCTATTTTAGCTGAGATATACCTAAACTGTAACAACTGCTTTACTACTGATGAAGTATTTTAAATGTTAATATATGCCTTTCAGCATTATATATACTATATATTTAGTTCACTGACAAAAGTTTATTTTCTATTGAATAATCTGCTTACATTTTTTGAAACAACTGCCATAATAACATATAAATATTCCCCCAACAGGTATCTCCTCTCTAGTTGCGGCTATATAAAATAAAATTGGGAATTTTATTATTCTCCCTCCTTTTCACCTGCATATGAAATGCTTCTCTAACTACACATCTCACGGTGGCATTAAGCTAATTACAAAAGCCTGTTTAAGTCTATCCACCTATCTTTTGTTTTGCTACCTACCTGGGCCTTTTCCAAGCAGGCAGAACATCTCCAATCAGTCTGTTATCACAACTAGGATGCAGGAGATTAGTGACTATGGAGAGGGGCAGAATCAGTTTACATCCTTACAGGCAAGAGAATGTTACTGCACAAGCAAGAAATGTGAGGCTTCCTGACCTTAATTTAGAAAACCTGCAGTTAATAATCACACTAAAGTTGGTTTTACATGCCAGACAGGTTTTGTTTCCTGTTTTTAAAATTTGAGTGTTCTTTGTGGTTACCATTAACATTTAAAATATTGCATCTATAATAAAGTAAGTCTTACAGTTTAGGTATATCTGAGTTAAAATATACTTTGCATTGATTTTTTTTACAAAGCTACTAACAAATTCTTTGTATTTATCCGGAGTAGTATTTAGCAATTTAACTAGTGAATTATGACAATTAATACACTGAAAACTCCTTTCTTAATTGAGGAACAAAATGGGTTTTTCACTGTAATCTGTCAACGCAAATAAGGAACATATAGATTCCACCACGGCACACTGTCACCCCTCCCAAAAAGGTCAATTGTTTCTCGAAGGAAAGAGAACTCAGCCTGAAGCTACACATTTAGCAAGGAAAATGGGTCAAAGAACAGATGGTGCAGAGCTGGGGTGAACTGGTACAGGTGATCCGGTCAGTATGTAGAGGTTCCAATAACAGCAAACTCAACTTGGTTTCTTTTTCATAGTGGAACACTTAATGAAAACAAATCTAATTAACACCATACGCCAAAAAAGAAGTATAAGTGATCTTCTAAAGTGTGGTTAGCTTTCACTTAACATTCTACTAAAGGAACTGTATTAGCCAAACCCATCTTAGCTGCTTCAATGTAACTCACTGTGTGTTCGGTAAAATGAGTTTTGTCTTCAGACACTTGTTCTCTTTTCGAGAGAGAGTGCTTTACAGTTTGTGTTTGTGTGTATGTTACTGAAATGTAGTTACTGAAATGAAACGTACAGTCTAGCTATGGAGATGATGCTCACAGAATGAAAATACAGTGTGAGTCTATATATGTATATACTGATATAGAAGAAAAGTTACAGTGGCCCTTTTGGTGCCCAAAATTTTAGGCTTACTAAGTATTTCCAAGGTACTTTTGGTATTATGAAAATAGAACTAATACTTGGAGGGGGAAAAAAAAAATCTCAAAAAGTCATGTTTGGGGGCTTCCCTGGTGGCGCATTGTTTGAGAGTCTGCCTGCTGATGCATGGGACACAGGTTCGTGCCCCGGTCCGGGAAGATCCCGCATGCCGTGGAGCGGCTAGGTCCGTGTGCTATGGCCGCTAAGCCTGCGCGTCCGGAGGCTGTGCTCCGCAACGGGAGAGGCCACAACAGTGAGAGGCCCGCGTACCGCAAAAAAAAAAAAAAAGAAAAAAAAAAATCATGTTTGCTACTTCCATGATAAAAGGAAAAAATATCTATTACATGGAATCAGTCTCCCTTGGGTAAGTATAGAAGAAGAAGAAAAAAAAACTATGGGATGAATTTGCAAAAGTGTGAAAAGATGCCTTTACCTACACCAAGGCTGCACTAAGACTGCTCTTGTAAGTTACGTCAATTTTCGAGATCTATGATACTAAACAGCCATCCCAAGGCTCTGTTGGTTATATCACGTATATTAGCATTTAAACTTTCATCTCTCTCCTCTTAAAAATATAGATTAAAAATTTAACCAGATTTTAATGACAACAACAAAGTAAAATATTGCTCTATTCAATTTCTTATCTGCCTTTGGAATTATTAACTCTAAGGTCTCATAGAAATATTATTTAAAAAGTTAAAGGCAGTGTTGGGACTTCCCTGGTGATGCAGTAGTTAAGAATCCACCTGCCAATGCAGGGGACATGGGTTCGAGCCCTGGTCCGGGAAGATCTCGTATGCCGCGGAGCAACTGAGCCCGTGCACCACAACTACTGAAGCCTGCGCACCTAGAGCCCGTGCTCTGCAACAAGAGAAGCCACCGCAATGAGAAGCCCACGCACCGCAACAAAGAGTACCCCCGCTCGCCGCAAACTAGAGAAAGCCTGCACGCAGCAACGAAGACTCAATGCAGCCATAAATAAATAAATAAAATAAATTTATAAAAAAAAAAGTTAAAGGCAGTGCTATCTTCAACAGAGACACTAAGTTAGTGAACTATTCTCTCTCATCAACCAACTGAACTAAAAGTTTTGAGGCCCTTTTAAACCAATGCCTGTTTTGTAACTTTCTAAAAAGTATTTCAGTCATTTTTGTTAATCACTATATTAACAGTAATTATATACTTAGAGGATCATAGTACTTAAAACATCAGTAACCACGGAACATCTTTAACCTGGTCAGATATTTACTGATAAGGCATTATTAACTGATCTTTCTTTTACAAACAAACAACCTTACAAGATAAAATGCACATCCCAGTAACATTCTTAGCAGAGGAAAAGGTATCCTTATGGTTTTCCTCCAGTAACCTAAGATAACGGGTCTCATCATGAAATAGCCAAAAAAAAGTGACAAGATAAAAGGGCTAACTTTCCACATGATCAGACTAACTCTTAAGTCGAAATCATGTAAAACATCTTACAGAAATTTGTGTCTTTAAAATGTGATTTTAAAAAGCCCTACCATACGGTAGTAAAAACATTCCTATATAATTTAAAATTCTCAAAGCAGCTCCTATCTGAAACAGAAAAAAAAAAAAGAAAAAAAACCCAAGAAAAAGAATTGACAGTAATACGTATTATTTGTTTCTAAATTAAAAGGTTATTTTTTTGGTGGTTGTGCTTATTAATCATTTTGCAGGGTTTTTAAATTGTTCATTATCAAAAAAGACCCAAAGTATTCTAATACAATTGAAGAGAACATAAGAAATCTGAATCTTTGCTTTCAGTATCCTTAGATATTTTAGAGCTATAGGATTTATTTTAAAGTAAATTCAGTAAATATTTACTATCATTTATGAAAATAAGGATCATATTGATGAAAATAAAGACCTCCATTTCAAGTAAACACTTACTGAATATTTAGTATATATCAGGTGCTCTAGTAGGTGCTTTTATAAGATTCTCTGCCCTATATTTCCAAAGTGTTAAATCGAAAACTTTCCCAGCAAACACTGTCTTTTAAATGGTAGGTATTACTAGTCACATATAAATCATATATAATTTAAATATATATTGTTTATAGTATATATATAAATCTATAGTTATACACTTTTAATGTACATTACATATAATTATAAAGCTATATGCATAGAACAATTTTTTGGTTAAACAACTTGTCAAAATGAATGGTAGGTATCATCCTTCAAATAAAAACATAGGAATATTGCTCATTTAATTAACGCAAACCACCTGTCAACTACCTATAGCAATCTGTACTTCAGTGTTAAAAAGATCCAGCTGAAATGTAACTTCTCTAATTCTGATCAGAGAACTATATTTTTTTCCCACAGCTAAAGGGGTCACTCGAAACAAAAACTAGCATTGTTTTTCTGTGATTAGGTTACAGTAGCTTAAGTCTCTAAACACCAGAATGCCTCACACAGCTGTTAATTGTAGACCAGGGCACTAGCTGACATCTGCTTCTTGCTTATTTTGTTAACGGTTCACTTCCAGGTCCTTAAAAAGATTGTAGGCTTTCTCCAAAGATAATGCTGGATGCATCTATGTCTGCCTTCTACAAAGTTGGCTTATTCTGGTTTCTCACTCTCCATTCAATGCAAATCTCAGTGAACTCACATCTGTCACCGATCGACCCAATTCGTGGGCAATCTTTTCCCATCGACCTGGGGTTCCTCCTGGGAACTTAACCATACTTCTTGTCAGCTGGCTGAGGTCCTCTTCTGTCCATTCAGGTGCCTGCAAAACATTAAAGAAAAAAAAATAATTCAGAGAATGTTCGCTAAAACATTTAATAAACCTGTGAAACCAAGTATTGGCTTTATGCTTTCCGCAAAAATAACAATGTTAAAACGTCTCTACTAGTTTAGGTGAAGGTCTGAGTTGCATATTTAACATTAGAATGCAAAGCTCCCGCAGCCTTTTAAATGCTCCAACATACGCCAAATAATAAAGAAGTACTGTGAACCCAGGCTCTTAAAGACATTAAAAAAAGGAAGACAGTTGTTTTGAAGTGCATTGTGTCACTAATGCTCACAAATGCCTCATGTGAGCTTACCACAGAAGGTCTTGAAGTTTTTAAGAAAAATGATTAAAAAAGCAAAAAAACTTTATAAGTGTAAATGAAAATGTGAACAAGTAAATGGACTGATTCAGAATCAGAACTGAGACAAAGATATATTTTTTGTTCATTCTACGTAACGATATTTAATTCTAAAAAGCATGTATTTTCAAGAAGTTAATTTATCAAGTGCTAGCATTTTGTAAAACTTGAGAATAGAAATTAGAAAATCCTGCAGCCAAGACTTAAACCACCCAGTCCATGCAAAGCAACACTTCCTTTTTGAGAAAGTAAATAGCTTCTAAAAGTTGATCAGATTATTAAATTGAATAATAAAATACCTTAAAGATGATAAAAATCTGTTTTTGCAAAAGCCAAAATTCTCAGAGCAAGCATATTCTCTGCATTTTATTCAGCATTACCACTTGGTGAAACCCAAAGTAGAGCAAAGCAAAAGAAACCATCATCAAAGAACAGATAGCCACGTTACAATTATTTTACATTACAGCACTGAACTATTTCCTACCAGAGGCAGTAGCCACAATGGTACAACACAAGACTCTAGGAGTCAGCAGAGAGATGGAGGAAGCCACCTTATTTTCCTTTAATTAAAAAGAAAGAAAAAAGAAAGAAGGAAGGAAACCTCTGAGACAAATACCTTTTCTAATCACTGTTTCCGATAATGAACAGGCATACATCAGGCCGTATGCATTACAGGACCATCAGCACAGACAACAGCCAGAGGTGAGTGACCCCAGGGACTATCTCCACAGCTACAGCAAAGCTTCTCCCTGACACTAATCCTCCCTGTCATTCTCCCACTGTGCTCTAACCACACTGACATCCGCCTGCCTCACCGCAAGCTTAAGGGGGCCCTTCCTGACTTTTTACTGTCTCCCCCAATCAATGGTTCAAGCGTGCTCTTTTCACCATGTCCAAATGGCAGCTTCACTCATAATCAAAGTGCACTGCCCCTGTTAAAGGGCTTTCCGAAAGGCTCTCCCATTTGCATTCATTTGCAAAGCAAACTACTTTTATTCACTTTGTTCTGCTATCAAGAATGTTCCCTGAAGCAGATAAATTGGCATAAATACAACCTGCCACTTAAGAGTCAGTAAATAATAGCCAATAGTAGGGAGGATTTTATCAATCATTCTATTTTGTATCCACTAAAAGCTGAAAGCCTCAAACATATTCATCAGTACAACCCTTACGAAACATGCATAAATTCCCTTCTATAAAAAGGTAGCCTACACTGAGTATGGTCGGAATTTCCTTGATATTTAATGAATATCAGAAATCTAATTCTCCATATCAGATAAATTAAAAATTTACACTGCAGGTTTTTTACTTTTTGCTTGTTTGTTTTTACTTAGGGGAAAAAGCATTATTCAGATATTATTTAGACAGACATAATTGGATTTTCTAGGAAATCGCTTTTGCTAAAAAGCTGAAACTTGAATAACTATACCAATTGGCTTCAAAATGCAAAAGTTATGAAGCATTTAAATATAAGCTTATAGTACAAGGTCATACATAAACAGCATTAAGTTGACGCTGCACAGAGATAGAGTATTCCAACCATATAGTGTATCAATGCAATTTCACACTAAATCAGATCTTATTTCTGCATTAATTATAACAAACACATTTTTGTAGGAAACAAAATTGTCTAAAATGTCAATAATATAAGCCATTCTTTCACAGAGTAAACTAATTCTTTAATCTATTTTTAATAGATTGGCCTTCCAAATATGCTGCATATATCAACAATGGGCATTAAGAATCAATCTAATTTTAATTCCTTGTGAATGAGCCTAAAAGGATAGTGCCACTTTTTTCTGGAAAGGAAAAGATTTAAATCAAATATTTGGATGAATATCCTGAAAAATCATCTACTTCCTTGAAAATCTTTCCTTTTAGTTTCACTGTTATTTCACAGCCATGATTTTATTATTAATATTAAAAAACTAGATCAATAATAACTAGGACCATAATCTGAAATCTTTGAAAGAATCCTTTTACCAGTTCATTATTCTCTCTCTTCCAGCTGTACGGCACTTTGGTGAATGTGTAATTCCTCAGCAATAGTTGGTTGTGTCTTTAGAAGCAACAGAGCCTACTGTGATCCAGCTACTGCAGCAGCCATGAGGGTGGCCTTGGTGTGAATGTATTCTCCTTGCTCTAATCTGGAGCCAACTGTAGCTCTGAAAGTCAAATGAATGCATACGCATACCGCTTTGCCACTTAAAACCACGTGTGTCCAATACTACTGAGACACTGGGCCAAAAATTCATCTCTACTGTAATGGAAGACACCCCATGGGGTGGGGACAGCTGTTCTGACTACACAAGCATTCCAATTTTGCATCAGAAAAGCCCCGCTCTGGGAATAAATCTCCATACTGAATAAAAAGTAAAAAGTTTTCAAATTATTTAATATATTTACGTAATGACCCCAAAATATATCTGCTAAAGTAAGAGCTGATATAACATTTAAATTGTATTCTCTCTACCCCTTTGGGATAGATTTTTGTCATAAAGCTAGCTAATGTTCAAAGATTCAGTGCCTTTGAAAATCCTTAATATTCTTGGGGAATAGGAGTTGGAGGCTGTAGGGGAAAGCACACTGTACCTTTAAAGTAACCTATACATACCTTTCCCCTCACAGAGTTAGACGGTAAAATGTTAATTACAAACTGTCATGCAATTTATTTGGTACTGAAAACTTATGACCCAATTAAAAGAAAAATTTTAAATGTACTTATTTACTGCATTTTCATACTTTATTGAAACTGCCTAATGAAGAATATTTCTGTTGAAATGACTTATTAATGTAATTTATGTAATTACAGACCTTACAATTTTGGATTCAACAATTTTTAATAGATTCAGCTCAATTCATGAATTCTCAAATTTTACCTAAGAAATAATATCCTTACTTAGTATCACCCAGTTAAAATATCACATATGCATCTAATATTATGTGGATGGTATATCTAATGATCGAATAACCTGCTACCCTCTCATTCTACATCCTGTACTGACATTCTGTTTTAGAATGTGCATTTGGCTTTCAGCTATGCAATTTTCATTTCCAATTTGAAAATTGAGCAGTTAACTGACCTTGACTATATATGTGGATAAATGGTATATTAAAAAACGCAAACAACAAAATTAAAAACAAATCACCTCGGGGCTTCCCTGGTGGCTCAGTGGTTGAGAGTCCGCCTCCCGATGCAGGGGACACGGGTTCGTGCCCCGGTCCGGGAGGATCCCACATGCCGCGGAGCGGCTGGGCCCGTGAGCCATGGCCGCTGAGCCTGCGCGTCCGGAGCCTGTGCTCCGCAACGGGAGAGGCCACAACAGTGAGAGGCCCGCATACCGAAAACAAACAAACAAAAAAACAAATCACCTCTAATGTCTTTTCACTCTTAGGAGGAGAAACTCTTCTTTGAAGAAAACTTGCAACTCATCCTAAGCTATTAGTATAGTGTTGTGATCCTTTAGCAGCAGTCGTTGTGACCAGAAAGGTCTTCCCATCTATGATTTAGCTACCTTGCCAAAAGAGAGATCCCCTCTGGACCAGTGATCCTAAAGTGTGGTCTGGCGCGAACCGGCAAACGAGTTTGTTACCCACCTGTGACGAAGTTCCGACACTTACAGCAGTTGACCGCTGCCGCCACAACCAAGAGCAATCAGCAGGTTCTTCCTTTAGAGACTAGAAGCCAGTTGGGTTAGTTGTCAAGCTAGCATGTGCGTCCCATGAAGTGCGAGCTGCAATCTCGTTCGGCACAGCAGGACTACAGCCTGGTCAGCAGTAGCCGGAAATAATTTTTAAAACCCGGTCCTTCACTATAGATCATTTGAGAAACACTGCTCAAGACAATGCAGATAGTTCAAATTGCTTCTTACCTCCTTTTTTTTTTTTTTTTTAGGAGCAACAGTAAATACTTGGAGCTCTTGAGAAATGGAAACAAAGATGTTTGATCCATTCCTTTGCAAAATATTTTATGCCACTAAGTGTTGGCGGGGGGACTTGGCATGTAGTAGAAGATTACACCAGGTACAGGGAACAGCAAATTGCAGAGGCCTTGAAGTGGGAGCACGTCTAGGATGTTTGAGGAACAGCAAGATGACCAGGGTGGCCAGAACAAAGCAAGCCGAGGTGGCAGGGGGAGGAGGTGAGGTCAGAGGGGCAAGGAGGTAAAATCACAGAAGGGCTCAGAGGCCATCACAAGGACTCTGACTCATTTACTCTGCCTGACACAAAGCTATTGGAGAGGTTTTTCTCCCTTCAGTTGGTGGAGAGCTTATTTACAAAAGGGGCTATTTACAAAGGTGTGAGTGGAGGGGAGCCACAAGAGCTAGTGCACTGACAGTCCTGACAGCTCAAACCTGCAAGAGAAGACGCCCAGAGTCAGCCTGCTTACAAAGTGAGAGTGAAATCAGGTGCAGGGCAGCAACTGGCCTGAGATGACCACATCCAGAACCACGGCTAATTAGGTCTGTGATGAGTTACTGCACAGGCCCCACAGTTGATGATAAGGAACAATATCAGGGTGTGATAAGAATCTCTGAAGTCTTTAATGACAGTACTAATCTCTGCCTCTTTTATTCCTTTACTCTCCTGTGGGGATTCAGAAAGGAGTAATGATAAATGTGATCAAGGGGATATATTTACCCAGAAGAAGATGATTTTACCTGAAAGATTTGCGAAGTCTTATTTAAAACTATGATATACATTATTCAAATTCTAACCTAAAGAGTACGTACTAGAATCATCTATTCATGGTAATTTAATATTGAAATAAAGAGCTGACACCATCGAAGATGTTTGACTGCCGATAGCTTTGAAGCCTCCCCTCTCCCCTCCCCCTTGTGCCCCACATCTGGGTTAAAGCCCGAAGGAAGCCTGGGAGGCTGAAACCTCGCACGTCCCTCCGTCCCTCCGTCCCTCCATCCCTCCGTCCCTCCGTGTGTGCAAGAACCCTCATCTCAGCCCCACCCCAACCGCAGTAAAAAAATCCCAAACCAGCCTCCTTTCCTTTCTCAGGTAATTTTTGGGCCAACATGGAAAGCCTGCCCTGTTTTCCCCAGAAAGCCTCGTTACATAATCAACCTTTTTGTATTATCTTGGGGGGGGGGGTTTGTGTGTGTGTGTGTGTGTGTGTGACATTATCAGTCCTGACACTGGAACCAAATTTTGGGTATGGAGGTGGTAATGCTGTCACTGCAAGGTGGCCACAGCAGTTGACACTAGGAGCAGGATGTCTAGAGGGGGGCGACCACCACCCGGGGTTATCTTCTCTTGCTTTGGTTTGCTGACTGGATCTGCTGCCTGGTGCTGCATTTGCTGAGTCCTACCAAGCCTCTGTCATAGATTTAACCTACCTAAGTTGGAAGCGTCAATGATTGGTGTTCACAGAGAAGAGTATGGGATCAAGGAGCTCCTTTAGCCTTGGGTTGTGTGTCTCAGCCCAGACTCATCTGTGTCTTAGACTGAGTTGTGTGTCTTGATTGATGGACTCAGGAGAAAGACTCTAACTTGTGAGATACTGCTTGTGTGTCTCAAGCAGGTGGTGTTGGCCCTGTTCTAAAGAGGGCTCAGGGGGAAAGAGCTTGTTTAGGCCCACTGGGTAGTCACCTGTATGGAGGAACAGCAGTCCCTATTGGAAGAGCAGTTGAATTACTGAGATTCATACTCCTAAAGGCAGATGGCTCACTAGGACCCTATAAGATACTTTTGCTTCTGCTGCAGAAAAGACCTTGATCCTCAGGGTTACAGAGAAGAACACCCCTGGCATCCCTGTGGCACAGCCAAGTTGTAAATTCAACCTCTGTCACGGCGAAGGACGCTAACCCTGACAATACTGATTGGAGGCTTTCTGGAGGAAGAAATTTATAAATATGACCAGTGCAGAGAAGACCTCCCTGAAGGATATCCAGTAACTACCACCACCAAAAAACCCCAAACCAAAACAAAAAAAACCTACAGGGTGAGCACACCGGTCTGCTAGGGCTGCCGTAACTGAGTTGCTTCAACAACAGAAGTCTCTCTCTTCACATTTCTGGAGGCCAGAAGTAGGAGATCAAGGTGTCATCAGGGTTGATTTCTGATGAGACCTCTCTTTCTGGCTTGCACATGGCCTTTGCTCTGTGTGTGCCCACGCAAAGCGAGGGAAGATCCCTGGCCTCTCTTCCTCTTCTGATAAGGACCCCAGTCCTATCAGATTAGGGCCCTGCCTGTATGACCTCACTTAACCTTAATTAATCACCTCCTTAAAGGCCCCATCTCCAAGTACAGTCACGTGAGGGTTAGAACTTCCGCATATGAAGTTGGGACACAATTCAGTCAGTAACAAGGAGGAAACAAACAAAAACCGAAATGGAAGTCTGTAATTTGGCCCAATTGGTAACTGAAATTTTACTAAAAGAATTTCTACAACAAAAAGATTAAAAGGGCAGATTGGCTTTTGTACCTCTATAACACTGGTTCTGAGTTAGTTTAACGTTTGCTGAAACACAGCAGTTGGATAACCTTCATGGCCTTAATCAATAACGGGGCTCAAATTACAGTTATACTGGGCATCCCACTAAATTTAAATAAGGTACCCCCTATAATCATCGGGCAGTTACTAAAGGTGATAAAGAGGACAAACAGGTATGCCTTACCTTAACCACAGGAACTACTGTCTTGCCTAAATTTCTCGTGATCACAATACCCATTGTCCTAAAATGTGCCAGTGCTCATGGACTCTCTGACTCAACAAGTAATAAATATTTGTCACAAATTATCTCGATAAAATGGAAGCCCATGAACCTCTTCTTCCCCCATTAAAATAGTTAATATGGCCCAGTGTAAATTAAAACAGAGTCTTTCATGGTTGAAACCCTTTAGACAAGATGTATTTAGAGAAGTGGTGAGTATCCCCACTGCTTTGCCATTTAAGAGCCCAGTTCACCCTGCTCTTAAACTTGGGAAGAATGAATGTGCCTCACAGTGGATTACCAACGAGCCTGGATTGCTGTGGGCCGCGTTAAGGTCCCTGTAGCCAGTACTACTGAATTGACCAAATTCATCCAATCAGCGAATGGTAAATATTTTGCTATTATAGAATTTGCTGCATATCTTTTGTTCGGTGCCTATTTCAACAGCCTCTTGACTGAAGTTTGCCTTCCCCTCCAAAGGGCTAGGACATACTTTACCCAGCTCCCAGGGCGGGTAGCTCACAGCCCTGTCATTGCACGCAGTCTCTGAGGGCAAGACCTTAACTACATCCTTCTTTCTCTAGGGACACAGGTATGACATTACCCTGATGATTTCCTCTTTGACACACTCGTTCGGGACATACAAATAATACAAGGTGCTCACAAAAAGAGGATGGGCCACTGCCTCACACACAGGGTAAGCCCCCCCTGCCACCTCGACGAGATTCCTGAAAATTATTGGGGAAACTGAAGGCTGCTCTCTCTCTGACACTGTCAAGAAACAGCTGTTGACTCTCAGCACCCACAACGTCTTTTAGGCTTTTTTTTGTGTTCTGAAGGAAACATATTTCTCATTTACAACTTGTACACAAGCCCATTTATGCTGGTACTTGCAAATTAGCTCACTTTGAATGGGGCCCCCTCTAACAAAGGGCTCTAGAATCTGTCCCAATTGCAAAATAAGACACTCCTGTTAGTGCCCCCCAGAGACTCCTTCACTGTAGAGGTTTTGGCAACCTTCTCTCTGAGTTAGAATACCAGTTGTGTACAACTAATCACTTTAAAATGTTAAAACCATAAGTATTTGGACTGCTAAAATTAAATTTTTGGTCTTTTAAAGAAACTGCTTAAAAATGAAAAAGAAAGCCACAAACCAGGAGCAAATATTCACAACACATATCAGAAAACAAGATTTGTATCGCAATTTGTTTATCTATTCTCCTACTGATAAACATTTGGGTAGCTGCCGGCTCTGGGTTACTATGTATTATGAATACAGATGCTATGGATATTTGTGTTTAACTCTCTTAGTGGTCATGTGTCTTAATTTCTCTTGGATAAATACCTACTGGTGGAATCGCTAGGTCATAGAGAAAGTATACATGTCACTTTACAAGAAACTAGATAAGTATTTTTCCCAAGTATTGCTTTGCACTCTAACCAGCGATAACTGAGGGTTCTTGTTGCTCCAGATCCTCACCCACACTTGATATCACCAGTTATTTTATTTATTTATTTTAAAAGAATAATCAGGAATTTAGTTATTAATTTAACTTTATTTAATTTTACTTTTTGGCCATGCCATGCAGCATGTGGGATCTTAGTTCCCCAACCAGGGATCGAACCAGTGCCCCCTGCATTGGAAGGACAGAGTCTTAACCACTGGGCCTCCAGGGAAGTCTCCAGTTATTTTGACTGTTCTGGTGGGAATGAAATGTATCTTATTGTGGTAACGATTTGCATTTCCCAGATAACAAATGATCTTGAGTATCTTTACATGTGTTTAAAGACCAACTGAATATCTACTTTTGTGAAGTATATGTTCATTTGTTAACTGGGTTGTCTTTTTATCAGTCAGTTGTAAGAATTCTTTATATTTTGTGGATACAAGATCTTTGTCAGATATATGTTTTGTGAATATTTTCTTCCAGTCTGTAACTTACATTTTCATTTAAAATTCTTCAACTTTTCAAGACTTACCTAATTCCATATACTCTTTATCTAGCTAACTACGATGCTAATAGCTTATGTAATTACTGTGGTTACAAGCCTCCAAGATGGTCCTCAGTGATTTCTACCTCCTTGTTCAGTCCCCTTCCACAGTGCCTAGAGCTGACCTGTGTAACTAAGAAGATATTGTAGAAATGGCAGTGTGTGACTTCCAAGGCTAGTTTATAAAAGACCACTGCAGCTTCTGCCTTGCTGTCTTTGGGATCACTTGGCTCTGAAGGCCAACTGCCCAGTTGTGAGGGCATTCAAGCAGCCCAATAGACAGGCAGTGACAGGAAGAGACAGTGTCTCCCTCAAGAACAAGGGGCAAGCATTCTTACTGTCTGCTGTAGTGAAGATAATTGCCTCTCTCTGGAGAAAAGGACAGCCAGGCTTATTGCCTGTTATAAAAGATTTGGGTTCCTTAAGCTCAGGATTCCTCTTCTGTACCACAACCCATTGGCTGCAGAGGGGGTCATCTGTCCCTCTGCATTGCTCTGGGGGAACTGGGCTCAGGGAACCAGCAGAAAAAATGCTGATACTCTAGCTACTGCTATTGCTGTGAGTGATAAACTGTCCTTTACCTCTGATCGACGAGTCTCACGTCTTCTACCAGCATCCATGAAACTGTGGCAGGCTAACTTATGTACTTGCAAGTGGGGTAAATCTCCAATTCCTTACAGTTTTGGTGACAAGGATAGGATTCTGACAGAGACATGACTTTCTGAAAGAGGAAGGATGAGAGCCTTGCAGAGACTTGAGGGAAGGCCTTGGGAATCTGCAGTAAACATGTTGACCAAATCATACAGTCAGTTATGGAAGCAAATGGCCCTTCCTTTCGCTGCCTATTACTGAGGGTGAACTGCGGAGGTGGCTGCAGGCTGAACACCAGGAAACAGGTTCAAGACAGGTGCCTCAGAGGTGTCCTCACTGCTGCTAAATCTCTTCTGGGCTGGGGCACTTCCTTACCATCCTGTTAATCAGCCTCAGGTGTGTCCCACAGTAACAACCAGGAGATTCATTTTAGTACTGTTCCCTTTCAGGCAAAAGGTTCTGCTCTCTTTCAGACAATTACAGAGACACATATCAATAATGACCATGAAAGGAGAGAAATTCATGGGCATAAATCAGGCCAGTCATTAGAACAATGTCTGGTTTACTTGGGAGTTGAGGGGGCGGGGTGTGTAATGGTCTTAAGGACAAATGGTATCAGCTGGGCTGTCTTTCCTACAGTCTATCTTGTCCACCTCAAGTCTATTTGGAAATGACAGTAAAAGGTCTCAGAGGTTTTGGAAGTGGGTCACGGCTGCTTTTATCCTTTCAGGAGGCCTCCCAGAGACAGACAAACTCTTGTAGGAAACCAAGGATGAGGCCCTGCTTAGTATTCAGGTTCTTACCACCTCAGATTGGATTTAGATGCTGATGTAGGTGACCAACCAGAGAATGAGAAATCAACCCAGAGAAACTTAGGTAAATTTTTGTGGTCAGCCTACTGCCCTGGAAAACTCCCCTAGCCCTTATGTAGAAACTGAGTGAGAATTAAGAGATGTTAGTGATGGGAGAGCAACTGCTCTGGATTAAGATGGACTCGGCAAAGAAGGTCACCACTGTGCAAGCCTGAGCCAGCCAGTGGCAACCCCATGACCTCAGCTAGAAAGCCCCGTGGCTACGGTACTGAGTCAGAGAGTTCTCAAAGCTGAAATAGATGGTATCAGCCATGAGGACCTCACCACCTGATCGCACGTGGTGTGATCACGGGTCACCCAAAACAGTGGAGTTGCACTTGGTTTGTGCAGCTCAGAATTAAAAGCACCTTATCCAAATCTTTGAGTACTGGAGATAGTATGTGTCTCATTTCAGCACTCTACCTGGTACTTTATATGGACTAAACTACTTATCACAGTACTTTGAAGGGACTCAGACCAGCAGGCTGCATTTGCACCTGTCCAGCAAGCTGCTGACATGCTGTCTGCTTTTGAAGTCCCACATCTTCATGACTCTTTTGGGAGGTAAGTCTCTATGACTAATGACCCTGTGACCTGGAGCCTATGACAAAGGAAAACAGCCTTGACCTGGAGGCGTCTCTTGGGTTTTGGACTTGCTGCCTCCCTGACACAGCTATCAGGTAGGCACACCACCCCCTTTTTGGGGGGCCTCATTGCACAGCATGTGGGGTTTTAGTTCCCTGACCAGGGATCAAACCTGTGCCCCCTGCAGTGGAAGCGCAGAGTCCTAAACACTGGGCCACCAGGGAATTCCAAGGTGCACCCTTTTTGAAAAACAACTACAAGCTTGCTGTTGAACTATTTTCAAAAGGAATGCCTGGTTTAAGGAAGCCTTGTGACTCTCCAGTCTGATATTCCCATTTTGGGGTGAGTCAATGCAGATTCAATGACTCATAAGTTGAGGGGGCCTAACAAGCCTTGCTTGTTAAATGGAAACGGTAAGTTCAAGAACACAGCTGGCCTCGGCCCACTGGCATCTGGTCTCTACATGAAAAAGTGGCAGCTTTCCCTTTGGGAGAAACTTTTACTCTATTCCACCATCTGAAGCAAAGCTGCTGGCTCAGTGGGGCCCTCAATTCACAAAGGTTCCATTAAATGCCTGGGCCTTGTTCACTGATGGTTGGGCTAATGAGAAACCTGACGGTATCCAACCTCAGTTAGCAGCTATGAAAAAACAAAACAGATGTCGCTGTGTAGAGAGAGTAGAGCTGGGGGCGGGAGGCGGGGCGCTTCCCCACCACCGACACTTTTCCAGGTTACTGAGCTGCCATTCCCATCTGATCAGCCACGTCATTATGGCTCTTGAAGGTGGTCTTTGCCATTTTTTCAGCTTTCCAGACCATTCACGGTCTGTCAGCAGTACACCTTTTATTGCAAAAGCCACTCAACAGCCACTCAAGAGTTACCGTATCTGATGGAACTCAAAAATTGATTCAAAAAGGTTTGAGTCTATCTCCCTCATCTCCTCCAGGTCTTTACACCTTAGTAATAAAGCAGTTTGGTCACTAAGTGTCACTTTCTCTAGAAAGGAATCTTATCTTCTTAGCTACTTCCTGGGTGATGGGTAATGATTAGGATGAAAGGAGATGTGGGTTATAGAGACGTATTTAGAAAATTCGGGATTCCCACCTGATTCTGGCATGATGCTTCTTTCCCTCATGACAATCCCAGCCCAGTCTGGCTGGTATACCTTCTGGGTGGCAGTCCAGCCAAAAGGGGGAATAGGCGTTTCAACCTCGATTCTGGTTCAGCTACCTGGATTCTCTTGTTAGAGTCACATGGTCCTAGGTCATGATCACTTAGTTGAATAGACTTGTCACCAATACAGTGCAAAGTGGGGGGATCTAATGGAACTCGATTAGATGTATAAAAATGACTTTTTCCTCTCGTACTTCACCCTTCTGGGAAAAAGATCTTGGTACAAGGTCAGGGGTGAATGGGGGAAAAAAAGGTGAAGCTATAGCTTCTGGAATGAGATACCCCAATTTTGTGGCAATGGAGGGAGAACAACAATCTCAAAATCTGGAAAGGGAACAGATTAGATCCTGAGAGAGATGGGGAAGGGAGGAGTGTTAATAATTTTGTCTTTCAGAATAGGCCCTGGAACCTTCCTCACGAAGGAAAACACCCTGGTGCTACTCTCTCAAACTGTTCCAAGTGCCTTAAATTTAGCTGGCTGTACCACAATTTGATTATTATTGCCTTAAATATTTCTGACAATGCCATTAAAAATAGCAGATGGCCCAGATCCTGTATATCCCATGCTAAACGTACATCAGCACCTTTGGGTGTCATCTCTATCCTCATCCCCATGGTCATCACACTCAATCATTCTGTGGGGAAGAAAAATGTGACTGGTGGCACTGGTGGCAGTGACCAACATGACAGGTTGGGCTGACGACTTCAGGTAGTTGCTCAACAAAACAAGGACTAGACTCCATTATTAAAAGTGAACTGGCCCAGCTGAGAGGTGTGTAGGAACTTGTTCCTCACACTGACTCATAAAAGTCTCATATGTAATATACTACCACTGCCCTAATAATTGTAAATAAACTTTCTTTACAGGGTCATCATGTGCATGCACCTCAGGACTACACCTTGGTGCAGAAGCAAGCCATCTTTTTTCCCTTTATTCCTGAAAATGCAATGACTTGCACCCTGGGAGTAGTCATACGAGACATTCAAGTGTTTAAGGAAACACCACCAGCAGGTTATGCAGCCCTCAGATGGCTGAGAAGATCCCTCCGAAACGAGGGATAACTGACTTGTAGTTCATGTGCTCACTGAGGGAGGTATCCCTACAGTGGGAATCATCTAATTTTAAAAGGTGGTATGAAATTTGTTCCTGATTATTTGAACTGACCAATTACACTACCTACCATGGTGGTGGAAGACACTCAGATCAGCCTCAGCTTTCTGGCCAGGGTTGTTACTGGTGACCCAGCTGCCACAGGTTCCTCCTGTGGGCCAGGGCGGAAGCTTGCTAAAGCATCCTGCTATACCAGAGGCTTGGGGAACTGGCTTAAAAATGCTGATATTCTGACTACTGCTGTTGCTGTAATAAACTGTCCTTTATCTCTGACCAGGAGTCTTATTCTTCTATCACCATTCATGAAACTGTGGCAGGCTAACTTGTTAGTCTACAAATAGTGTGAAACTGTAGACCCTTCACAGTTGTTGACAGTATGTACCTTTTCATTTTCTTAATGGTACCTCTTGAATGACAGAAGTTTTTAATTTTCATGAAGTCCAATTTATCAGTGTTTTCTTTTATGGTTAGTGACTTGAGTGCCCTGTCTCTAAAGGCTTTACCAATCTCAAGGGTAAGGTAGGGGTCAAGGTTCATTTCCTATTTCACAGCTGCTCCAATACCATTTGTTGAAAAGACTACATTCTTTCTCCTTCTGAATTGCCTTGATATCACTGTCAAAAATCAGTTGATAGACTGTAGGGAACAAATGTATGGATACCAAGGGGGAAAGGGGTGGTGGGAGGGATTGGGAGATGGGGATTGCCACTATACATTATTGATACTATGTAGACAACTGATGGGAACATACTACATAGCACAGGGAACTCTACCTAATGCACTGTGGTGACCTAAATGGGAGGGAAGTCCAAAAGGGAGGGGATATCGGTATGTGTATGGCTGATTCATTATGTTGTGCAGTGCAGGCAAACACAACAGTGTTAAAGCAACCACACTCCAATAAAAATTAAAAAAAAAGAAGGCAAAGAAGAGAAACAAAGAGAAGTCAAGAAGAAAAGGAATGTAATCACTAAAGGCAAATATAAACATTTTAAATTCTTAAAAAAAATCAACTGACTGTATGTATGAGTCTACTTCAGGGCTCTTTTAATGTTACATTGATCTATTTATCTATTGGATGCCATATAATTTCCATTATAAGATAAGAAAATTGTAGTGTTGTGCTGCTAATTTTTTTAAAGATGTAGCACATCACAACTTTTTTTTTTGGGGGGGAAGTGAAGATTATTTTAAATTACAAATAAATATTCCATCTATTTAAATCTTTATCCCTGCTTGTGGAATAATGCTATATAGTCTGCAAAAGGACCTAAATCAGGACCTGGGGTCTTTGTTGTCTTTTTTAGCTACACCTTTCTAATGCTCTACAAAACTTATATCCTGTCTTACTCTTCCTGAAATAATAACACTATCATCACCTATAAGGTTAGGGAATTGGCAAAAAGATGTAATAATTTTCTTAAGGCCACCTAGAAAGTCAATACAAGAAGCCAAAGTTCTTAAAGAAAAAAAAAGTATTCTGGATAAAATTATAACTGATTAAGGCCCAACATTTACTATATTATTTACTAAGATTATATAAAAGATATGTGTGAGTGTGCATTTACTATATTATTCAAAAGAAAGACTCTTTGAAAATGAGCATTGGTAAATTTATGTTAGAAAATCTTTGTGCCGTCATTATTACTTGTTCTCTATTGTTTTTTTTCCAATGTTGAAAAGTAGGAAAAGCTTTATAAAGAATTACATTACTATTTACTGCCTAAAACTTTTTTTTGAGAAAAATGAATAGTAAAGCGTAGAAAACCAAAGTTAGATATATATACTGTTAGACTACCTAGGATAAAGTTATATCATATTTAAGATTAACATGATGTTAACAGAAAAATTTTAGAACATGACACTGGCTTTGATTTAAGACCTCATGAAAAAGCAGTACAAATTCGTTTTTTTTAGTTTTGGAGGACATGCATTAGCCCACCAGCTTGTCAGTCACGCTTTGAAATTCAAGCTTAAAAAATGTATTGGGGACTTCCCTGGTGGCACAGCGGTTAAGAATCTGCCTGCCAATGCAGGGGACATGGGTTCAATCTCTGGTCTGGGAGGATCCCACATGCCACGGAGCAACTAAGCCCGTGCGCCACAACTACTGAGCATGCGCTCTACAGCCCGCGAGCCACAACTACAGAGCCCGTGCTCCGCAACAAGAGAAGCCACCGCAAAGAGAAGCCTGCGCACCACAACAAAGAGTAGCCCCCACTCGCCGCAACTAGAGAAAGCCCATGAGCAGCAACGAAGACCCAACGCAGCCAAAAATAAAATAAAATTAAATCTTTAGGAAAAAAAAGTATTGATTTACCACTGACATAATTAAAATTATATCCTCTTGTTGGATTGACCCCTTTATCATTATGTAATACTCCTTCTCTGTCTCTCATGATAATCTTTGTTTTAAAGTTTACTTTGTCTGATATAAGTATAGTTACCCCAGCTTTCTTTTGGTTTCCATTTGTATAGAGTATCTTCTCCCATCCCTTCACTTTCAGTTTATGTGTGTCCTTATATCTGAAGTCAGTCTCTTGTAGTCAGTGTATTGATGGGCTAATGCATGTCCTCCAAAACTATAATTAAGAATTATAGTTGACCCTTGTACAACATGGGTTTGAACTGCATGGGTCCACTTACATGCAGATTTTTTTCAATAAATATGTACTATAGTACTACACGAAACACAGCTGGTTGAATCCACAAATGTGGAACTGGGGATACGGAGGCCTGACTATAAAGTTACATGCAAATTTTTCACTGTGTGAAGGGTTGGCGCCCCTAATCCCCATGTTGTTCAAGGGTCAACTGTAATACCAATCCTTCTCTAACTCTTCCAAAAAATAGAGAACACTTTCAAAATCATTTTACAAGGCCAGCATTACCCTGATACCAAAACCAGACAAGGAAGCCATAAGAAGAGAAAATTACAGGCCAAAATCCCAGGTGAACACAGATGCATTTTAAAATCCTCAAGAAAATATTAGCAAACCAAATTCATTAATACAGTAAAAGCATCATACACCACGATCAAGTGGAATTTATTCCAGGGATGCAACAATGGTTCAACATGTGCAAATCAATGTGATACACCAACATTAACAACATTGGTTTGTTAACAACATTAACAAAATGAAGGATAAAAATCATATAATCATCTCAGTAGATGCAGAAAAGGAATTTGACAGAATCCATAAACATCCATTTATGATAAAAACTCGCAAGAAAGTGAGTACAGAGGGAATGTACTTCAACATAATAAAGGTCATATATGACAAGCCCATAGCTAACATTATACTCAATGGTGGAAAGCTGAAAGCTTTTTCTTTAAGATCAAGAACAAGACAGGGATGCCAAGTCTTACCACTTTTATTCGACATAGTATGGAAAGTCCTAGCCAAAGCAAGTAGACAAGAAATAAAATGCATGCAAACTGGAAAATGCATGCAAACATGTAAAACTGTCACTTTTTGCAGATGATATATGATATAATATATAGAAAACCCTAAAGGCTCCACCAAAAGACTGTTAGCACTAGTAAATTCAGTAAAGTTTCAGGAAACAAAATCAATTAAAACAATCTGTTGTGTGTTTTTTTTTTTTTTGCAGTACGCGGGCCTCTCACTGTTGCAGCCTCTCCTGTTGCGGAGCACAGGCTCCGGACGAGCAGGCTCAGCGGCCATGGCTCACGGGCCCAGCCGCTCTGTGGCATGTGGGATCTTCCCAGACAGGGGCACGAACCCGTGTCCCCTGCATCGGCAGGCAGACTCTCAACCACTGTGCCACCAGGGAAGCCCTGTTGTGTTTTTATGCACTAGTAATGAACTCTCAGAAAAAGAAATTAAGAAAACAATCCCATTTACAAAAAAATAAAATACCTAGGAATAAATTTAACCAAGGAGGTGAAAGATCTGTATACTGAAAACCGTAAGACATTAATGAAAGAAATTGAAGAAGACACAAATAAATGGAGAGACAGTCTGTGCTCATGGATTGGAAGAATATGTTAAAATGTCCATACTACCCAAAGCAATCTACAGATTCAATACAGTTCAATGGTATTTTTCACAGAAATAGAAAAACAATCCTAAAATTAGAGTGGAACCACAAAGGACCCCCAACAGCCAAAGCAATCTTGAGAAAGAAGTACAAAACTGGAGCAAAGTACAAAACTGCTCCCTGATTTCAAATTATATTACACACCTACAGTAATCAAAACAGTATAGTATGAGACAACCTACTGAATGGGAGAAAATATTTGCAAATGATATTACTGATAAGAGATTAATATCCAATACATATAAATAGCTCATAAAACTCAACATCAAAAAAACAACCCAAGGGCTTCCCTGGTGGCACAGTGGTTGAGAGTCTGCCTGCCGATGCAGGGGACATGGGTTCGTGCCCCGGTCCGGGAGGATCCCACATGCCGCGGAGCGGCTGAGCTTGTGAGCCATGGCCGCTGAGCCTGCACGTCCGGAGCCTGTGCTCCGCAACGGGAGAGGCCACAGCAGTGAGAGGCCCGTGTACCGCAAAAACAAAACCAAAAACAAACAAAAAAACAACCCGATTAAAAAATGGGGCAGAAGAACTGAACAGACGTTTTCCCAGAGGAAATGCAGATTTTTCATATGCAGGCCAAGAGGCATATGAAAAGATGATCAACATAACTAATCATCAGGGAAATGCAAATGAAAACCACAATGAGATATCACCTAACACCTGTCAGAATGGCTACCATCAAAAAGAACACAAATAACAAATGTTGGTGAGTGTGTGGAGAAAAGGGAACCCACATACAGTGCTGGTGGGAATGTAAACTGATGCAGCCACTGTGGAAAGCAGTATGGGGGGGTTTTCAAAAAATTAAAAATAGAACTACCATATGACCCAGCAATTCCACTTCTGGGTATACATCTGAAAAAAACAAAAACACTAATTCGAAAGCTACATGCACCTCAATGTTCAGAGCAGCATTATTTACAATTGCCAAGATATGGAAACAAACTAAGTGCCCGTCAACAGATGAATAAAGAGGTGGTATATCTATACCATGAAATACTACTCAGCCATAAAAAAAGAATGAAATTTTGCCATTTGCAGCAACATGGATGGATTTGAAGGATATTATGCTAAATGAACTAAGTCAAAGACAAATACCATATGATATCACTTATATGTGGAATCTAAAAGACACACCAAACTAGTGAATAAAACAAAAAAGAAGCAGACTCGCAGATATGGAGAATAAACTAGTGGTTACCAGTGGGGGAGTGGGTGGGCGGCAATAAAAGGGTGGGGGAGAGGGAGGCACACACTACTGGGGGCAAGACAGGCTCGAGGATGTACTGCACAACGTGGGGAACCCAGCCAATATTGTGTAGTAACCGTAAATGGAAAAAACGAATGAAAAATTGTATGAAAAATAAAAAATAAATGGCCACCCCCCCCACCACCACCAAACAGTATGTGGTACTGGCATAAAGTCAGATATATATGATCAATGGAAGAGAATAGAGATCCCAGAAATAAACTCATTCATATACGGTCAATTGATTTATGACAAAGGAGCCAAGAATATACAATGGGGAAAGGACAGTCTCTTCAATAAATGGTGCTGAGAAAACTGGACAGGCATACGCAAAAGAATGAAACTGGACCACTATCTTACACCATACACAAAACTTAACCCAAAACAGATTAAAGACTTGAATGTAAGACCTGAAACCATAAAACTCCTGGAAGACAACATAGGCAGTAAGCTCCTTGACATCCCAGATTTGATTCACTGTTAAAAATCCACCAATTTTTCTCATTTCCTTTAGGAAGAAATCCAAGTTCCTATGCAAGGCATTTAAAGACTGGGTATCTGGCCCCTGCCTACCTCTCCACTTTTATTTCATCTTAATCTCTGCCTCCTATCCTAATGCTTCAGACATCTGAAACTACTGGCTGAACATGGAGGATGTTTCATCTCACTGTGCCTTTTTGAATATTTTCCCTATGCTTAGAATGCACTCTTCTGCGTTTTCTATCTAATAACTACTCTTACATTAAGAATAAGTTTCCTCTGTGAAGCCTTTCTAACTCCCAAGACACTGAAGTACTCCCTCTGCTATGCTTCCTCCATAACTATACACACTTTTATAAAAATTATTGCATTATATTGTGATGGCCTCTTTATATAACTGTTTCTTTGTATGGATTATAATCTCCTAAGGCTTAGGGACTGTGCCTTCATGCATATATTCTCAATGCCTGAAGCACATTATTAAGTCAGTGAATAATTACTGAGTGAGTATTTTGGGAAAAAGTTGAAAAACCCAAAGGAAAAATAGGTGCGAAGCATACCAGGCCCCTTTGGAGGTAGGACAATAAATTCTATATGTATCATTAGAAGTGGATAACGCATACATGAGTGGAAAATGACAATAATTACGTATTTCTCTAGGATTAGTGATACTCAAAATGTAGATCTCTTGCTTAGTAAAGTTAGAATTCCACCAGAGACATTTTCATGTCTTAAGGGACATTTTAATTTATAGATTTATAGCTATTAACATTAAATGTGACCTCAAGGACCAACTGTTCTGTCTACAGGCAGAAATTTTTCTGCATTATCCTATTTGAGAAAAAATAACTGAAACAAAAGAAACTGAAGGGATTTTAAAAAAATCAGGACGTATGATAAAAGGATGTATTGGTAAATAGTACGGGGGAAGCTGGAAATTTGTAGTACTCTTTCCATGTTGTTCAACTATAATGCATCCAGTATTTGTCAAAGGTCATATTATTCAACAGAATGACACCTGATTCTTAGTTTAGTAACTGGAATCATGTATGTACACTGGAATCTAACTAGCTTTCTTAAAGGGTAACACTTTTAGTAGTTACATTCCCTTAAAACAGCCTCATTTCAATGGTTTATCTATATGCTGTAATATTTAATAATATTTTAGAATTACAAGGGGTCACAGAGTCAACCTAGCCCAACACCCTCTTTTTAAGATAGAAGAAACTGAAGCCTACAGAAGCCGAAAAGGCTTCTTCAGGTTCACTGGGCAATCAGCGATGGAGTCGGGATAAGATCTCAGGTTTCCCAATTTTAGCCCAGTAATCCATTCTGAGTTTTTAAAATTACAAATAAAAGTGTTAAGTTATTGCTGACAGTGAGCATATATATTGTATCATGCAATATCATAAAAACATATTTAGCCAAACTGTTGAAAGTGGGATACCTTTTAAATATTTCTACAAAATTAAGGTAGGATCATAATTTTAGACAGCATCACAGTCAGGACAATACTTGCAAATTCTTTTAATTAGTATAAATGTCATAATTTCCTTTCCAGTTTTATGTCATCTGATAGCAAAGTCCTAGTGTGAAAGGAAAATAAAAATAGAGTCAGTATGGCTCAGATAGCTCTCTTAAATGGAGCTGGGAGGCCATTAAGGAAGTATGACTTATGCAAGTCTCAGCCTGGATGGAATCTGACCTTTGGACCTGATGAAGTCATCCAGAACACCTGCCAGAAACTCAAGATACTTATAGGACCCTTACCCTAAAATAACTTGTGACAGTCTATCTACTTATCAGACCCCTACCCTAAAACAACTTGTGATCCCGGGACTTCCCTGGTGGTGCAGTGGTTAAGAATCTGCCTGTCAATGCAGGGGACCCGGGTTCGATCCCTGGTCCGGGAAGATCCCACATGCTGCAGAGCAACTAAGCCCATGCACCACAACTACTGAGCCCTCGTGCCACAACTACTGAAGCTCACACTCCTAGAGCCCATGCTCCGCAACAAGAGAAGCCACCGCAATGACAAGCCCATGCACTGCAAGCAAGAGTAGCCCCCGCTCGCCGCAACTAGAGAAAGCCCGGGCGCAGCAATGAAGACCCAACGCAGCCAAAAAAATAATATAAAACAATAAATAAAAACAAACTTGTGATCTCTTAAGGACAAATACAGTCTGACTCAGGTCAGAGTCAATCATAATTCTCACCAGGCAACTTTCAACACCCTCTGGCTTTTTGTTTTAATAAGCCCCTGACTCTTTTCCTCGGAACATTCTTTCAGAGTTACCAGAATCTGTGTCTCTTGATTTGTGATCCTTAAGACCCCAGATAAACACTTTTCTTATTTGCAGCCTCCTGCATTATTTTTTGGTTGACACTAGACGCATACTCAGTACTCAGAAAACACTTGTTAAATTGACTGAAAGAATACCATATGATAGTCTCGAGTATTAACCACTAACAAGGGAAGGCCTACGTAATTTGCAGAAAAGGGATACAGACAAGAATACAGCTAGGAAAAATAGGAATAGTTTATAAAATCATAGTAAGCTTTAAAAATATGTGTTATTTAGGTCTTTACTCATCTCTGCAAATTCAAGGAGACTTGAACTGACATCTAGAAAACCACAAACAAACCCATTAGAAGCTTTTTAAGTGAAAATAAGAACTTAGATGAAGTGTGCACTGAAGAGCTGCTTCTTTGTGAAGGCTTTAAATTTTCGTGTTTTATCCAGATTTCCTTATGACCAGTGGTATATGTCTGTAAGATGGTTCCCAGGATAAGGGAAATGGATGTGAAAAGTATAAAAACCAATCTCACACCAGGATCAAGTCATAAATGATACCTTCATACCCATACGTGTGCCACCATATATTTAATTGCACTTTTAGATGGGGTAGTTTTAATTAGAATTTTTTATTGAAGTATCATTGATTTACAATGTTGTGTTAGTTTCAGGTACACAGCACAGTGATTCAGTTATATATATACACATACATATATATGCACGTACGTACATATATATTCTTTTTAGATTCTTTTCCCATTTTTTCTTAACAGTTGTGATTTTTCTCTCACTGATGTATATTTTCCTTACTCTCAAGAGAAAGCTATTCAACTGTCATATTTTCTTCATTCCTTATTCAGTCTTAAAAATTTATGGCTTCTGATATGCTTTCCACTTACATATAGACAATACCAGTCAACAGTATTTTTAGTTTGAACAATAATAATACATCAGGTACTCTGTTCTTCCTTCATGTGTTTCCATACTTGAGAATAAAAATTAGATATAATAAATGTACCAGCAAATGAAAAGGTATGGAAAACTCCTTGATTACCTGAGCATACATACCACTGCGCCTGACACATAGCAGGCTTATAATAATTATGTTGAATGAATGGCTGACTGACTAGCTGAGTGAATGACGGAAATAAAGATTCCGGCCATTTTGACAGTGGCTGGAATTTGGCACTGAACAGTTCTTGCACGTAACCAAGCAGACTAGACTCGCTTTGCTAAGGGAGGGAAGAGTCAAGCTTCCGTTCAAAAGACAGTAATACTAAGAGCCATTGGTACAGCCTTACACCAAAAACTAGGCTAGGGGAGAAGAGAATGGCAGGAGCAACAGCTGGACAAGGGCTTCGGAGGCTTTCTTCTCACTGCTCAGTGCAGCTAAGCGTTCCAGTTCCACAAACATTATAGGTCCGTAACACTACCTGAGTAAGAGATTATTCAAATCTTTCAGGAAAGATCTGGCACCACACGATGGTAAATTAGATAAAGTTACCATCATTTGAAGTGAGGCTGTAAGTTAAGGACCTATATTAAGGCCAATAATATTTAATAAATGTTAGCTGTGGGTTACTGAATTTCCAAATAGCCCTCCAGAGGGAGGTGAGGGTGAGGGAAATCTGCTGTCTGCTTCCTACCAGCCTGGGCCACCATGCTGCTCCCTTCCAGCTTCCGCTTCCCACCCAGCTCCCAGGAGTGTCACAAACCTGCCCTTACTCATGGTTTTGATTGTGGTAAAACATACATATGTTATGTCTCTATGGATTTGCTTACTTTGGATATTTTATATAAATGGAATCATACAATATGTGACCTTTAGTTTCTGGCTTATTTACTTATAATGTTTCAGTGTTCATCCACATTGTGACATGTGTCAGTCCTTTGTATGGCTGAGTAATATTCCATTGTACATTTAGACCACATTTGTTTATCCATTAATTGATGGACATTTGGGCTGTTTCCACCTTTTGGCTATTGTGAATGGTGCTGCTATGAACATGCACATTTATGTATTTATTTGAGCTCTTGTTTTCAATTCCCTTGAGTATATACCTATGAATGGAAGGGCTGGATCATACCGAACTCTATGCTTAACTTTTTGAGGACCCACCAACCTGTTTTGCGCAGCAGCTGAACCATTTTACATACTTTCCAGTAATTTACGAGGATTTCATTTTCTCCATATCCTTGCCAACATTTGTTATTTTCCTTTTCCCCTCTTTTTCATACGGCCATGCTTACAGGGTGTGAGTGGTATCTCACTGTGATTTTGATTTGCATTTCCCTAATGATTAATGATGTTGAGCATCATTTCACATGCTTATTGGCCATCGGTATATCTCCTCTGCCCATCTTTGAATTGGGCTGTTTTTTGTTGTTGCTGAGTTTTAGGAGTCCTTTATATATTCTGTGTATTAATCTCTTATCAGATATATGATTTGCAAATATTTTCTCCCATTCTATTCCATCTTCACTATTAATAGTGTCCTTTGATATACAGAAGTTTCTAATTTTGATAAGTCCAATTTATCTATATTTTCTTTTGTTGCTGTGCTTTTGGTGTCACATCCAAGAAATCTTGCCAAATTCAATACCATGAAGCTTTCCCCATGTTTTCTTCTAAGAGTTTCATAGTTTTAGCTCTTGCATTTATGTCTTTGATCCATTTTGAGTTGGTTTTTCTATACAGTGTAAAACAAGGGTCTAACGTCATTCTTTTCAATATGGATATCCAGTTTTCCCAACACCATTTGTGGAAAGACTGTCCTTTCTCCATTGGACAGTCCTGGCACTCTTGTTGAAAATCATTTGACATATATGCGAGGGATATTTTTTTACTCTATTCTATTCCATTGATATATATGTCTGTCTTTATGGCAGTCCCACACTGTTTTGATTACTATAGTTTTGTAGTAAGTTTTGAAATCAGGAAATATGAGTCCTCCAATTTAGTTCTTATTTTCAAGATTGTTTTGGCTATCTGGAGTCCCTTGAGATTCCATTCTGATGCGGATGCACTGAACCTGTAGATTGCTTTGAGTAGTATTCACGTCTAACAGTAGTAAGTCTTCCAATGCATGAACACAAGATGCCTCTCAATTTATTTTTCTCTAGTTTCTTTCACCAGTGATTTGTAGTTTTCAATGTACTTCATTCATCTTTAAAATGAAGCTCAAAGCCACTTTGTCCAGTCAGTACCACTTGCTTACTGGAGGTCACAGTCTCCTCCCTCCCCCACCGTCTGCCTTGGGTTTACATAAATTGTAATGAGATATACTTTTTCCCATTTGACACTAAGTTTTCAAGATTTACCCATATTGATACATATAGTTCTAGTTCATTTGTTTAAACTGCTATGTAGTATTAGTTCCTAGGGCTGCCATAAAACATTACACTACAAACTGGGTGGCTTAAACATTTATTCCCTCATAGTTCAGGAGGCTAGAAGTCCAAAGTCAAGGTGTTGGTAAGGTTGGTTCTTTTTGGAGGTTCTGTGGGAGAATCTGTTCCACACCTCTCTCTAGCTTCTGGTGGTTGCCAGTAATCTTTGTGTTCCTTGGCTTGTACCTGTATCACTCCAATCTCTCCTGTGTGTTTCTGTGTATCTTCACCTTTTATAAGGACAGCAGTTATTGGATTCAGGGCCTGTCTTAATCCAGTACGACCTCATATTAACTAAGACCCTATTCCTGAATAAGATCATATCCTGAAGTTCTGGGTAGACATGGATAGTGCCCTTTTTGGGAGGGCACTATTCACTATACATTAAATGACTATAATATGTAATTCATTTATCTATTCATTCCCCTTGTTGATGGACATTTAGGTTGTTTCCAATTTTTCACTATTAGAATTCTGCAATGAATATCTTTTTTTTCTTTCATAATTGAGATTTTATTGGTTGCTTTGAGGATCAGTACACAGACATTTCAATTTGTACACAACTCTCAACATACGTACCAAAAATCTAAAAAATCATGTAGTTGTGATTCTTTTCTGAACAGTTATTCCAGTGACTTTCCAGCTTAAAATTTGGAGGCAAATTTTCCTTCACAGGATATCAAGTACCAATATCTTCAAATATTGATATGCTGTTACATCGTAAGTCCCACTAATTCGCAATTTAATATCATATACACTACATACTCAAATTGTCAATCGTTCACAGCACATTAACAGTTACTAGAAGAACTGGACTACCACGACCAAAGATGTTAACAGAGTGCACAAAATTCTGCCCAGGAGAGCCAAGATCAAGGGGTGAGTGGTTTGCTTTAGGAAACAATTCTACCAAAAACAACGTGGGAAGAGTAGTAATTTAAAGTGTTTAAGACATTAAATGCACAACTGACTATGCTTTGTATTATAGGATATAAAAGCTACCCCACCATCTGTGGAATGTTAAGCTCACACCCAAGACAATCAAAGCCTCCCATATTCAATATCCCACTATTTTCTGGTTGTACCAAAAAATAAACAACCAGCAAGTGATATCACCTCTTAAAAAAAAGCATTTACACTTAAAAAAATGGGATGAGGTGGGATTCCCTCCTTTTAAAAAATGTTTCTAGAACTACTAAAAAACTTGCGTTTACAAAATAGTTGACAAAAATATTCCTCTGGATTGTACAAGAAGGGAGACAGGGACCACTGATAGGACCAGGTGCATGGTATTAATCAGACTTGGCTTCTTTCTCTCCCGCTTCATCAGAGGCTGGGCTCTCCTCGTTTTTAGTTTCTCCATTTTCTGCAGGTAAGTCTTCTGTAGTCTCTTGGTTAGCCACTTCAGCCTGTTTTCCCTTTGCTCCCCTTTTCCCTTTTATCTGCACTTTTTTGTCTGAAGATTTATCCTTTCCTGCCGCCTTTTTTGGCTTCGTTTCCACTTTTGCAGGAGCCGGTGTAGCTGACAACCTCGCCCATCTCCTCTTGGGCTCCTCCTTCGCTGCCCCCTCCTTGGAGCTGACCTTCCTCTTGGGCATCGTGGCGGCGGCGCTGGCGCCTGCCGGGTACCTGTGGGCCGTGGCGCGCCAAGAGCCTTCGCGAAACTGGGCTGCCTGGCCGCTGCCGCTCCTCCCGCCAATGAATATCCTTTAAATGACTCTTTACCTACTTGTGTGTTTACTGATTCCTGACAATAGGATATGGGTATCTTCAAATTTGCAATTAGATATCACCAAACTTTTCTCCAAAGTAATTGTATTAATTCACTTTC
The DNA here is from genome assembly GCF_059928025.1 of Delphinapterus leucas. Classification (NCBI taxonomy): domain Eukaryota; kingdom Metazoa; phylum Chordata; class Mammalia; order Artiodactyla; family Monodontidae; genus Delphinapterus; species Delphinapterus leucas. Next base: position 13,475,370 of record NC_143130.1, on the reverse strand, counting down.
CCATCAAAGGCAATGGAGATTTGGGACTTCCCTGGTGGTCCAGTGGTAGAGAATCAGCCTTCCAACACAGGGGACACGGGTTCAATCCCCAGTCAGGGAACTAAGATCCCACATGCTGACGGGCAACTAAGCCCACGTGCCACAACTATTGAGCTCGCGCCCAACAACTAGAGAACCCACATGCCACAAACTACAGATCCCACGCGCCCTGGAGCCTGCGCACCACAACTAGAGAGAGAAAACCTGCACGCCACAACTAGAGAGAAACCCCAGTGCCAAAATGAAGAGACTGTGCGCCACAACAAAAGATCCCGAATGCCTCAGTGAAGATCCAATGTGCCGCAATTAAGACCCAATGCAGCCAAGAGGCAAATAAAATAAATATTTTTTAAAAAGCAATGGAGATTTCCCATTTTTCCTCCACATAGTCGGCAACATCTAAATTTTTTTTTTTTTTTTGTAGTACGCGGGCCTCTCACTGCTGTGGCCTCTCCCGTTGCGGAGCACGGGCTCTGGACGTGCAGGCTCAGGGGCCATGGCTCACGGGCCCAGCCACTCTGCGGCATGTGGGATCTTCCCGGACCGGGGCACGAACCTGTGCCCCCTTTATCAGCAGGCGGGCTCTCATCCACTGTGCCACCAGGGAAGCCCGGCAACATCTAAATTTTAACTTTGCCAGATGTATTAGCTTGTTATTACAAAACAAACAACTGAAAATCTCAGTATATAAAACAACAGGCATTTATTTATCACATGAGTCTGTGGGACACTCAGAGATGGCTGATCTAGGCTGCACTAGCCCCGGCGGATTGCCGATATTACATGTTTCAAAGTTGGTATTACTATCATACTCATTTAACAGAGCAGAAACTTTTAAAGCAAACCTCAGGTATTAGAAAATGACTTTTTAAAACTCAATAACATTTTTAGGAAATTTTTGTATCTACGTTCATATGTAACAGTGATCTCTTCCTTTTCATAATACATATTTAATTTTGAAATTAAGATTTACATTAGCCTCATAAAAGAACTTGGGGAGTTTTTCCTCTACAAATATTAGAATATCTATATAAGATAGAGGTTATCTGGTCCTTGAAGGTGTGGTATTTGTGCATTTTTTTGCCATGTAAATTTAGGTTATGTTGTTAGATGCATAAAGATTATAAGGGTCAGAATTCTGATTTTTTACTTTCTCTTTACTTGCAATCTTTCAGTGACACTGTGTTTTAGATGTTTCTCTAATAACATGTGGCCACGTTTTGTATTAGTTTTTCAATTTGAAAATACTACTTTCATGTATTGTGATTACTGAAATATTTGGATTTATTCTTTATCTTAACTTATGCTTTTGTATCTTCTTTTATGTATCTTTTATTCTCTCTTTTCCTATATTCTATTTTTCTTACTGTGTTTTTCTCCACCTATTGGTTTGAAAATTGTACATACTATAGTTTTACCCCTATATTTAAAAAATAATCATTGACAAAGTCTAATTAGTATCTCTATCCTCCTCCCACTCAATACAAGGATGCTAAGGATGCTAAAATGTTTCTGATTTCCTTCTCCCATCTTCTAAGTTTTGCTGTCATACTGTTTTTAACCCCCTCCAAATTAGTCATCATCATTACAATAATTTCTTTTACAGTCAGTGCTTAAGATTTATCAACATGTTTACTTTTTTCTGAGTTAGAACTTTTTCTTGCTGCCCTCTCCTTCCTCCTGTATTCAATTTTCTTCTTGCTGAGGTATACCCTTTATTTGCCTTCAAAGTGAGGGTCTCTCAATGGCAAATTGATAAGTCTTAATTTTCCTGAAAATATCTTTATTTTATTCTCAACTAATACTTTAACAAGGTATAAAATGCTACACTGACAATTATTTTCTCTAAGCAATTTGAAGATATTTTTCTATCTTTTTCTGACATCTTTTGTTTCAGATGGGAAGGTAATTGTTAGTATAACTGGTGTTCTTTAATTTTTGCTCTACAATTGGTTTAAAATTTTCTATTTGCTTTAATGCTGAACAGTTTCTCTATGGTTTGTTTAAATGTGGATTGTTTTTATTTATCCTGTTCAGGATACTGTGTACTTCTTAAATATGAGGACTTGTCTTTCTTGCCAATTCTGGAAAATCTCAACCATTATTTTATGGTAATATTGCATCTCCCATTCGCTTCTTCTAAACTGTCATTAGATAGATATATGCTGTACTTTCTTATTCTATCTCCCATGTCTCCTAAGCATTCTTATATTTTCCTTCCTGATCTCTTGGTTCTGTATTCTGGGTGATTTGACCAGATCATCTTCCAATTCACTAATTCTCATTTCAGTAGTTTAATCCAACCATTAAAGAAAAAAAAAAAAAATCAATGAACATTTCATTTATAGTTCTTTTTTTTCTCTTATCCTGTCATGTTCTTTCATTAAGGTTTTATTCCTTCTTTTATCTCTTTAATTGTTTATTTTAAAATGATTATTTTTATGGTATCTTTCAGATTAGTTTTCTTATCTCCTGTTCTTAGAAGGACAATTTTCTTCTTTGTTGCATCTGTTGACTATCCTCACAGTTTATATTTATATTGTGAGCACATCTTCACTGAGGTTTTTGATTTTTTAAAAAATACTTCCTTAACAGGAGCTCCCAAAGCCCTAAGTTTTGTGGTAGAGAACAGTTTTTGCATTGGCTTCTGTCAGGGTCCTAAGGGTTTTAATAGCTCTGGACCACTGAATTTTTCTCATTCTTTCACAAAACAGTAGCCCTTTGAGACTAGGCTTTATGCAGGGGGCCCAATTCCAGCTGCCTGTGGACCCAAAGGCACAATTTTTGTTTCAAGTAAGTATTAGAACCCCAGGCACCAAGGCTTATATTCTGTGGTGTCATTTCCTGCTTTTGACTATGGTTTTGAGCTGTTGCTGGCATTAAAACAAAACTGGATTTCCCTTTTATTCCTTTAATCAAGGCTATGATTATTTTTTTTGTTCGTAATACTTAATCTTATATTGGAAGGGCAGGGCTCATTCATATCAGCTCCATCTTTTATGCTGCTAGAAATCTGCCAAGGGAGCCTTACTGAGGGCTAATCTATATTTACTCTTAAGTCTAATAACCTAATATTCACTTTATCCATGTCTATATAACATGTGTAGATACCACAGTTAGTCTATGATTTCTGAGTGCTATGAAGGAATCTAGAATTCACTTGTAAGACATAAGAACTAGAAAATAATTTGAAGTAGAGCAGCCAATTATAGAAGCAAAGAAAAACAAAGATCTAAGGGAAAAACAATACGAAAGAGCATGTATAAGCACAAAAACTCATGTTCTCACAACCTAGATTTCATAAATGCTGATGTTCTGCCACATGTGTTTTACCTCTCTGAAACATTCCACTCTCTCACTTCCTATTTTAATCCACTGTAATCTTCTGGTTCTCCTTACCCTGGGAATATTCCTTTGGTGGTTCTGATTTTTCCATATGTCCCCTACATGTTTTTCCTCTACATGCTTCCCTGGATTTAGGTATCAAATGTACACCAAGGTCTCTAATAGTTACATCTCTAATTTTCGCCTCTTAAATTCTACATTATTGGACTTCTCTGGTGATCCAGTGGTAAAGAATCCGCCTTACAATGCAGGGGACTTGGGTTCAATCCCTGGTCGGGAAACTAAGATCCCACATGCTGCGGGGCAACTAAGCCCGCATGCGACAACTACTGAGCTTGCGCGCCTCAATGAGAGAGCCCGCGTGCCGCAAACTTCAGAGCCCACGCACTCTGGAGCCTGCGTGCCACAAATAGAGAAAACTCGCACGCCACAACTAGAGAGAAACCCGCGAGCCACAACGAGAGAGGAGCCCGAGTGCCGCAACAAAGAGACCACGCGCCACAAAGAGGCCGCGCGCAGCAACGAAAAGGCCACGTGCCGCAACTAAGACCCAATGCAGCCAAAAAAAAAAAAAAAAAAAAAATCTACATTATCGCTGAATGTTTCCTCCCACTGGCATCATAAACTTGGCATGTGTCAAACTGATTATATATCTTCCTTTCTCCCAAACTGTCATGTCCTAACTGTGCTCTTTGTTATCTCTGTTAATGGCATCTGCCTCTTCCAACCACCCACTAGGCATTTTTAGTCTCCCAGCACCACCCCTGCTGTATAGCCAATCAATCAGTTGATAAATCTTGAAGATTCAGGAAGATTCACATAGTCTCTCCTCCCGTCTCTACTTTCCCTGCTAGCTACCTAATTCAGGGCTTCATTATCTCTTCGCCTATGGCAATAACTTTCCAGTTAGTCCTTCTCCTCTCTTTGACCTTTTGCATAATTATAGCCAAACATTTCTATGATACAGACTTAAAAATACACTGCACTACTTACAAAATATGACTTAAACATCTTAATCTCACATTCAAGAACTATGACTTGGCTGCAACCCACTTTTATAAACTTATTTCCCTTTACCATTTCAAGCATCCTTTGCAGTTAAACTACATTACTCACTGTGCCTGGTAATATGTTCTGAAGAGTCTCCTCGCAAGAGTGCTTTATATCACGCAAGTTCCTGTCTGTGGAATGTTTCTCCCTACCCCACTTCCAAATCCTTCATAATGCCTTTGTTTTTGTCCTAGGTGGAAGTAATCTTGCCATCTGCTGAACTGTAAAAGTTCTTTAACCTTCTCACAAAGCTGTTATAGTAAACCTCAAAATACGCTTATTTAGGTCTCTGTCTTGCCTTTTCAACTGGATAATATAGTGGTAGTGGCTAACAGCATGGATTCTCAAGCTGGTGAAGTAGGTCTGAATCATGGTTTTGTCACTTATTAGCTAACTAATTTGGAAAAAGTTATTTTATCTCTCTGTACCTCAGTTTTCTCCTGTGTAAAATGAAGAAAATAGTGTAGACCACATGGTGTTGCTGTGAGGACTGAGTTATATATAAAGTTCATAGAACAGTATCAGACACATGGCAGCCACTTAATAAATGCTATCTAATATTAAGGACAAAATTGGGCACGTCTTATTTATCATTGTATCACCCATTCACATTATTTCCCACATAGCAGGCAGTCAGCAAGTTTTTTTTTTAATTGGAAAATATTATAACCAATAGAATACTAGGTAGTTCAAGGCACTATACACTCAAATATAAGTGGTACAGAAATAGTGCTATAAGAATTCAGATAAGGGAAGTAAGATGAGTAAGAAAATACTCTAGGAAAGAGTGGCTCCCCAGTGAAATTGTATTTTAAAAGTTCTAATCAGAGAGAAGCAAACAGGATGAACTGATAGGATAATAGTTAAGAAACTATTAGCAGTCATGAGGCCATGAGATACTGGACTAGGATGGTTAGCACTGAGGGATTTCAAAGGGAGGGATAGAAACAGAGAGAGAAAACAAAGCCAGAATAAACTGGGTTTATAAAAACAGGAAGAAGTAAAAACAAATAAAAAACCCAACAAACTCAGCTGCATTTCTATACACTAATAATGAACAATCTGAAAAGGAAATTATGAAACAATTCCTTTTATAATAGCATCAAAAAGGATAAAATACTTAGGAATTAACCAAAGAGATGAAAGACAGGTACAATAAAAGCTACAAAACACTGTTGAAAGGAATTAAAGACATAAATAAATAGAAAGACATCCCATGTTCATGGACTAAAAGACAATATCGTTAGATATGAGTTTTACCCAAAGCAATCTACAGATTCAAAAAAATCTCCACCAAGGGCTTTCCTGGTGGCTCAGTGGTTAAGAATCTACCTCTCGGGCTTCCCTGGTGGCGCAGTGGTTGAGAGTCCGCCTGCCGATGCAGGGGACACGGGTTCGTGCCCCGGTCCGGGAGGATCCCACATGCCGTAGAGTGGCTGGGCCCGTGAGCCATGGCCGCTGAGCCTGCAGGTCCGGAGCCTGTGCTCCGCAATGGGAGAGGCCATAACAGTGAGAGGCCCGCGTGCCGCAAAAAAAAAAAAAAAAAAAAAAAAAAAGAATCTACCTCCCAATGCAGGAGACACGGGTTCAAGCCCTGGTCCGGGAAGATCCCACATGCCATGGAGCAACTAAGCCCGTGCACCACAACTACTGAGCCTGCGCTCTGGAGCCCACAAGCCACAACTACTGAGCCCACATGCCACAACTACTGAAGCCCATGTGCCTAGAGCCCGTGCTCTGCAACAGGACAAGAAACCACAATAAGAAGCCCGCGCACCGCAATGAAAAGTAGCCCTCGCTGGCCGCAACTAGAGAGAGGCTGCGCACAGCAACGAAGACCCAACACAGCCAAAAATAAATTTAGAAAGAAAGAAAGAAAGAAATATTCAAAATAGGTAAATCCACAGAGACAAAATGAAGATTACTGGTTGCTATAGGCTGGTGGGGACAGGGGTAGGGAACAGGGAGCAACTGCCTAATGGGTACAGAGTTTCCTTTTGGGGTGATGAAGTGTTTTGGTGCTAAACAGAGGTGGTTGTACAACAATGTGAATGTAAATGCTACTGAAGAGTTCACTTTTTTAAAAGGTTAATTTTATGTTATATGAATTTCTCCTCAATTAAAAAAAATTGTTTAAAAAACCCGCATTGGTATACTACCCACTAGAAGAGCTAAAATGAAAAAAAGACATAAATACCAACTGTGGGCAGGGATATGGAACAACAGGAACTCTCATAAATTGGTGTGTATGCATACATTGGTTATAATTACTTCGGAAAACTGGCAGTAATCTACTAGAGCTGAATCATATGCACACCCTAGCACAATGCCTAGTAGGTGCTCAATAAATGTTTATTGATTGAACTAATGAAGTTCCCACTGTTTTTTTAGGCACTGTGCTAAGACCCTGGGACATAAAAATGAAAAGTCATGGTTCTCTCTCCTAATAAACAGACATTTAAATAATTATAATAACAGTATACAGATGGCTCTCTGTATCTGTGGGTTTCACATCTGCAGATTCAATCAACTCCGGATTGAAAATAATCAGAAAAAAAATTCTAGAAAGTTCCAAAAAGACAAAACTTGAATTTGCTGCATGCTAGCAACTGTTTACACAGCATTTACATTGTATTTACAACTAGTTACATAGCAGTTACATTGTATTAGGTATTATAAGTAATCCAGAGATTAAAGTATACAGAAGGATGTACATAGGTTATATGCAAATACTACACAAATAAAGGGACTTGAGCACCTGTGGATTTGTGTGTCCTGGGGTTGGGAGTGGTGTCCTGGAACCAGTCCCCTCGGAATACTGAGGGGTGACCACATTTACACTGTAGGGGAGCACAGTGTATTGGTTTTAGAGTCAGACAGACCATTTAAGCCCTGGCTCCACTACTGACTAGTTAGCTATGATTACAGGCAAATCTGAACTTTATTTCCGTATCATTTCTGGAATTTCTTTTCTTTCTACTCTCACTCTACAGTTTCAGTCTACTGCTGCTAGAGTCGTCTTTCTAAAACAGAACACATTGGGAATTCCCTGGCAGTCCAGTGGTTAGGACTTGGAGCTTTCACTGCCGGGCCCTGGTTCAATCCCTGGTTGGGGAACTAAGATCCCACAGGCCGCATGGCATGCCAGGAAAAAAAAAAAAGAAAAATCAGAGCACATCACCACCTCACTCCTTCCAGCTCAAAATCCAAAGATTCCCTACTACCTAAAATATAAAATGTAAACTTCTTAGCCTGGCATTCAAAAACGTGTGTATTTTGTTACCTACCTGTCCTTCCAGCCTTAGGTCACAGTCTACTCCCACTGTGTTCTGGAAGCCAGACACAATGTTCTGCCATCTCATCTTGAACATGTTTTGAAATGTCTGTACCTTTGTGTCTTTGCTCAACATGTCTTTCTTCCAAGAATTCACTTCTCCTCTCTACTTTGAGTATCTCTGAGTCATGAGAAAGTGATTTTCATGGTATATTGATAAAGGGTCTTTCTTCTACATGTAATTTAGCTTAACCTATAGATTAAGCATGGGAGAGAATAAACTGATCACATTTATGGGAGTAGACTGATCCACACGACAAATGAATAAATTAGCCATCAGGAACACACTCTGGCCTTGTGGGCATTTTATTCAGGCAGAGGGAGTTATTATTTTCTCAATACTAACCATATCGTTGTATCAGAGTTATCTCTTCTTAAAAGAACGACGCTGGAAAACTGCTTTTCTGGTCCAGAAAGTTGAATCTAATCCAGTATCAAAATAAATTGGCCCTATCCCTGTGACTCCTAGTGGCAAATATAGTGAGATACTCCCAGGAACTTTAATCTCATGGAAGTAAGATTATCTTTTGAAAGATAAACACACAAAGGATAAGAACATGTAATGGTATTGAGTGATGGAGTGAAATAAATTAGTGGGATCAGTTTAATTCAACAAGTGAATTCAATTCAATTAATATTTACCCTATAGACACTACAGGGGATATAAAATTAAAAGGGTATGAGCACATCCATCAGGTGGTTTATAGTGGAGGAGAGGAACAATATAAGTGCCCAGGTAATTATAATATAAGAATTATATCTCAGCTTATTCCTAAAAATACGTACTTATATTATTAATAAGACTGGATGCAAGGGAAACAATACAAAGCACAAAAACTAAATCCTATACTACAGTATACAGAAAAAAAACCCTTACATTATAAAAGGAAGATGAGAAACAAATGTGGATTTTTAAAAACTCTCTTTCCATAGGTATACCTAATTATATTTTAAATATTATCAAAATTTTCCTTTTAGAAAGCATTTAGTATACTATGATTCACCTTCTCTATGATCTCCTTCCCTCTGCCAAAAAAAAAAAATCTAACTTAAGTATTTTTTCTATAACATCATAATCCTGAGACAAAAGTGGTTTATTTAGAGATACAGGGAAAAAACCCAGGAAATAGTATTCAGCTAATCAGTAATATAATGCTGGACTAAAACTAGTAGCATATCAGTTGTCAGGAAGTGGAAAGGATTCTCAGATTTCAAAGCAACATCGATGTGATAAGACTCAAGGCAGAAGAAAGCAGGTGGTGTGGTAGCAGTCATTAATTATAAGGTAGCTGGGCTTAACAAAAGACCCATTTTAAAGACTTATCAATTATCTTAGCATTCTTCAAATTGACTGTAAACTGTTGCCATTGTAGAAAGTTTCTAAGAAGAAAACAAATTTATAAATAAAAGTTAAAGTCAAATAGCCATCACAAAATAAATGACTGTTTAAAAAGAAGTTTCTCAGCTATCTAGGAAAAAGTCTTAAGACATTATGAAACTAAAGGCAGTGTTAGAGAATATTGGTAGAATAACACATGCTGGTAATCACCCACCTGAACCATAAAACCACTAATTCTTTTAGAAAATTATCTAATTAAGATTAATTTTATTGAAGGGCTACGATATGTCTGCCACTTTTACATATGTTTCATTTAATTCTCATAGTATTCTTTGTTGTCTACTCACGTATGTACTTGAATATATGCATGAATGGGATATACACAAACTGATATATAAATCTGGTGTACATATTTCAGTCCACACAAAAGTAGTTTCTTATGTTGTGCTTTCATTTTATCTTAGTCTGTAAAACTGAAGACTGTGATATTCATTCTTTTTTCCCACTCAGAGAAAACTTCTATAACAAAATGAGTTACTAAGAATTTAATACAGCAGGATCTAAAAACCTGCTGTATTGTTTACTTTTTACTGCTTAAAAGAAATGTGTCCTAGTTCAGGACTATCCAGTGCATACAGAAGCCATTAGGCTCCAATTGTGTGTGAAGAGATGAGGGTGGAAAAGAAAATCTGAGTGCAAATGGAAGCGTTGAAGAAAAGGGCAAGACAACTGGGGGGACAGAAGAGCTCCTAAAATTGGTAACAGGATATGATGACATACTTGCACTTGGAGGCAAGCTTGAGAGCGGTGGCGAGGCCCCTGGTTAGCTTGGCATGAGGAGAGCAGTTGCCAGTGGGCCTCTTGCTGTATCAGAGACTACAGACACCACACTGGCCAAACCAGGAGGACAAGCAAAGGGGACTCACTTCAGAAGAAATTAGAGGGCATTCTCAGATAATCAACAAAGCAGTAATCTCAGACCGAGTGACTTCTTTTTGGAGAGACAACTGGGAAAGGGGCCAGGGCCCAAAGAATGACTAACAGTGGACTTCTCACAGACCCTGATGGGGAAGGGCTTAAAGTCAGAAATTTCTTCGGAAAAACTGAGAGATTTGACATCTTTTGTACTCTAGTGTTATCAAACAAGTTACCTCTAAAAGAATCTTATAAAATATAGGTGTTTAATATTTGTTGAAAGTGATTTTAGTAGACTTAAAACAGGATTTTAATAAAATAAGACTACCAGACACATAAATATCTCAGTTTTTCGTGCTCTCAAATATACTGGCCATTTTCTGTCTTGATGATCAAGAAAACCATGAAATGCACTTTTAACAGCACCATATAGTAAATCATTCATTGGGATGTCTTTTCTGCTATCCAGTCTATAATAGTCAGAGACAATGTTTAAAAAGAGTTTTCCTTTTCTTCCTGAAGCTTTACTTAAGTGAGAAACAGCTTTAATACAAAGGGTCAATTCAGCACAATATAAGATTTTCTAACAGGCAAAGTTCAAATTTATCTTTTGGAAAAGGCAGATATTCTAGATCTAATATGGCCATGGCCAAACTATTTTGAAAATATAATACACTTTAGAAAATGTATGTAAAACAATTTTATTAAAGGGTAAACTAATGAATGATGAAAATATTCAGTGGCAAGCTGCTATTATCAACGATGAACACAAACAGTTAACTGCTGGGTAACAGACTGGGACCTTTCACCGGAGACTTCAGCTGTTATCAAACTAATTACATTAAAAAGCTTTTAAAATGAAAACCCTGTTCTTACAAATAAAACAGATCTATCTAGGCAGTTTTAGGTAGGTGACGATCTAGCAACAAAAAAATCTCACCAATACTCCAATGTACTTAGGGATCGCTTCTTTTGGTTCTGTTGTTAAGACATGGGAAAGATAATAATTCTGAATGGTTTAAAGTCATCTTGCTAGGCAAGTAACAGGAAGGTACGATATTAAATGACTTCAGGATAATATAATAGGTGCCTTAATAATAGAGACAAACTGATAAAAAGAAGAAAGAAAACAGGCTGATATTTATATTCTCTATGTATCCCCTAAATACCAATAGTCAAATAATTTGCATAACTGTAGTGAATCCTGGAGACAGATGAAGGATGGCTGAATCAGACATACAGTAAAAGGTAAAGAAATGGAGTTTTCCCAAGGACAGTGGTGTGCTGGAGCCCACTTACACCAGCTCATGAGCGCCAATTGCCAAAGTTTCAGGAACTGTGTGAGCCAGTTATTAAACGTATCCATTATTAAAAATTAGATTATATAAGCTTTTAATTAAATTATACTAAAAAAGGTAATAGTCAAAATTCATTGCTTCCTCTTTTACATTTTATTATTATGTATCCTTTGAGGATATTCACATCTAGTGTATCTACATGATGGAAATATTACAGAATGGTAAACTACTGCTCCACATCTTTTCCCAACTCCACTTTCAGTGACTTCATGTTGATAATTTCAAATCAGCCACGATGAGAGTAAATTACCAGTAAAATTGGCAAATGCTACAAATTGAGGCTTCTTTTTTCCCTCCAAGGAATCAATTTTTAAAAATTCACCTACCTACCAGTACCATGGGGTATTCTAAAAATATTTATAAGCATGGCTGGTTTAAAAGCAGTAACACTGTGAAATACTTAAAAAACGACTTCCTGAAAAATCATTGATGACAAATAGGGAATATTCTCTTAAATGCTACTAAAATATAAACTAGATCAATCCTGGAATACTCCAGAATATAAATAAATGGTTTTTTATTTTATAAAGAAAAATATGCCACCCATCTTTGACTGCTATGACTTTGGGGGTTTAATTTTGGTTTGGAGTCATTCTAAACATAAATGAAGAGGATGTGGCATAAGGGCAGAATAAGAAACCACCAAGAGTCATTGTTGAATACTTCGCGGGCCCATGCTCACAGCTCTAAGTGTTACCATCAACATGTTTAAATAGGAACAGCATTCTGGAAGTTGTTTTCCTGATGAAGATACATGCCCTTTTCCACTTAAATAACTTTCTCTTGTTTACATTCACACACCTACTCAAGTATCTTTTTTCTGACAATAATCTGATTTTGTTTCTGTTGTTTTTATTTACTCACTTTTCTGTACTCACCATAACTCTTTCAAAACATTAAGTTTTTGGGGCTTCCCTGGTGGCGCAGTGGTTTAGAGTCCGCCTGCCAACTCAGGGGACACGGGTTCGAGCCCTGGTCTGGGAAGATCCCACATGCCGTGGAGCAACTGAGTCCATGTGCTGCTACTACTGAGCCTGTGCTCCTCAACAAGAGAAGCCACCGCAATGAAGACTGAACCCAGCCTAAAATAAATAAACCCAGCCTAAAATAAATAAACAAATAATTAATTAAAAAAAAAAACACATTAAGTTTTTGTGTATATGGAATAATGTGAAACTGAGGAGGGCAGCCATGTTTCTTAGAACTTCAGGGTTTTTCCAAGATGCCTTGCCTCAATGGGGTGAGGAAGAGGCCATACGGATGGGACTCTAGCCTCCCTCATTCTGACATTAAGCAGAGAAGCTCAGCCTTTTGTAGCTGTCTTTCATATATTGGGGTTATGTGTAAAATGTCACTAGGAAGGAAGGAAGGAAGGGAGGGAGGGAGGGAGGGAGGGAGGGAGGGAGGGAGGGAGGGAGGTGGAAAGAGAAAAGAAAAGAAAACCAGTGTGTTAGGGAACTTAGGTACGCCAATGTTTGAGTGTGTGTGTGCATATGCGTGCATGTGTACCACCTGTAATTATGCAAGGTGTGTTTGTGTGTGTGTTGGGAGGAACAGGTATAGGTAGATTGGGTCTATTTATTGTTAAAACACAAGTGCATTTTTAACTGAATTATATGCATTGTATTTTATATATACACCTACACAAAGATCTAATTGATTTAAATTACTGATATTCGAGGTTTTTTTAAATTAAAATTTAAAGTTACAGAGTATGCAGATAATCTAGGTTTTAAAGGGAACAAGAAAACAATTCTAAGTTTTGAATCTTCACGTAATTACATTATATGTGTTTTAAAAAATAATTTCATGTGTTGTATATTTTTTATAAAACAAGGGCAACACTATCTCTCAAAACAAATAGAAACAAAGAACACTTTACAGAGATAAATAAAATGAGAAGTCCCTGAGATAGTAAATTTTTAGACAATAAAACACATTGCTGGTTGGAATACTGTCTTTTCAAAAATATAGCCAAACACCTTTCAAACTAAATAGTCTTTCAAGTTTGAAAAGGGAAAATAAATAAATTCATTGATTTAAATTACTAGAAATGCATTTACTTTAAAGACCTTTTCTTTTCTTTTTTCCTACAGCAAGTAAATCAATCAAAGAGTAAAGTGCAATAATGACTGCAAGACAAGAGTTCAAGGAAGATGAAATACTGGCTGTATGGAAGATGTGTGTTCCACAGACTTTGTTCTGAGGTCTTCCATCCCAATACTAATCAGGCCCCATCTAGCTTAGTTTATGAAATCTGACATGGGTACAGCCTATGGCAATAAGGATGCAGGATAGTGATTTTATTTCTTATTTTATTCATTGCAGCCCCAGGGAGAGAGATAACGAGAACAGGAATGAAATCCAAGTCTCCTACATAAAACACTGCAGAACATTACCACTAGGTCACCAGAGGGAAAAAGAAGAAACTATTTTATTTTAGAAGAGTTTATTTGTTATAGTATTTATGGTGGAAAATTATTTTGTTTGACTTACCAATGACTCATTAAAACCTCACTTTTATTAATCATATACATGGATTGTTTTCGCACAAAAAATGTTTGACATCTGCTCATTGGACTTAAAATACTTAACTACATTGTTTCAAAAATTGAAAAAAAAATTACTATCACCAACTTAACTTATAATGTTGGGCAATTATAATCAGAAATAACTTTTCGTATTTCACTTTTTATCTAATATTCCTACTATTTGGATATTTGTCATCTTTTACTTATTGCTTTAAAGTGCTACAGGCACTGCCACTAATGAAAGCTGTGGCAAATTCTGGGAGAAATTACCTGGGTTTGACCCTTTCAAGAGCTTAAGAAGGTTAAGAAATTCCATAGATGGATTCATGCCTAATATACTTACACTGGTTGAGCCATGTAAAATTCCTGATATTTGAATGTTTTTACCCTAAATAACAAAAAACAACAATATGATTGAACTAAATATTGTACAGTGCCCCTAATAATCAAACACCCCTTGCAAAATGGAAAAAATGTTACCAGGGTTGTGAGAGTTAAATGAGCAACTCAATGTTCAGTAGGACATAGGACAATATCTGACACAAGATGTCAAGAATGATGATGATAATGATAAAAATTTGTATTTCCCCTATTTGATATGGAATTATCAGTAAAGTCAACAGCTAGCTTTCTGCTATGGTATTTTCCTTATGCAATTTGTCTATATGAGCTATACAGAGGTATAGCCTCTGTCTACGGTCATTTGCCACCATGTCATATGCCCAGGGTAACCATTCCTAGAAGTTCATCTCTCCATTACATCATTTTACAGCAATATTTTGTGACAGCTTACAAACATGGTACTTAAAACCTTTCCAAATATATACTGGACAAAGCAAAAACGAGTTAGGGAGATGATTGGAGAAGCTCTTGAACAAAGTCAACTTCTTAATACAAACAGCAGAGAGGTCAACTGGGACATATATTTCTCTTCATTTGGTTTCTACTAATAAAAGGACAAAAGAAAAATTTTAATGTAGATGAAAACTCTGAAAATAACAGGAAGATCCCAAAGAAGGCTAGAGTAAAAGGAAAATTTTGGTTTAGGGTTTCTCAGTTTACAAAATGTTTTAACATACATACTTTTATCTCTAAGGTAGAAAGATCAGATAATTTCACACTCTTTGTATGGTGTTAAGTAATAAGAAAACAAAAACCCGGATCATATAGGTAATAAACAGTGATGCTAAAACTAGAACTTAGGTCTTCAAATCTTAAGAATCCAGTATTTTGTCTCCCACTCCCCCCATTATTATGGTCTCTCAGCAGAAGTCACCATGATAAATTACTCTGGACACTTGATCAATTTAACAAATATCTACTGAGAGTATAAGGTGTGCACATTTCTTCGGTCAGTTCAACCAAAGAAACCATAGGTAAAAATTCTAATGAGAAAAGAATACAGGCTTTGAAACAAAGGAATCCAGGAAATGAAATGCTGTATCATCACACAGTTCTACACACAAAAAACTCCTGTATGACTTCATTTTAACTACTTACATATGCAATGACCTTATTTACAAATGTTACTTTCTCAGGTACTGGGAGTTAGGGCTGTAACATATAAATTTTAGGGGGACACAGCTCAACACATAACACACAAAATACACACACAAAATAGATGAAGTAAAGGGTCAAAGGTCATTTTACTGTCTGGGGAGTAGCAACAGAAACTCATGCAAGACTATAATAAGAGGCATATTGAATACTACATATTATCCACAAAAGGAAGACTAAAAGAGTGTATAATGACATCAAGTTTATAGAAGGGAGAAATGGAAATTTAAAATTAATCCAAAAGAAAGCAAGAGAGGAAACAGATAAAGAGGGACAAATAGAAAGCAAATACTAAGATGATAAATTTGAACCCCAAAATATCACTAATTATACTAAATATAGATGAATTAAATGCTCATCCCAAATTCCTAAAATGGTAAACTTAAATAATAAAAAAACTATATGCAAACAGAAGGCAGTAACAGAAAGATATCTGGAAATACCTATCTTTTAGGAAAATAAACATGAGTTGAAGAGGAAGTCACAAGGAAAATTAGACTGTTTCAAACTGAATGAAAATGAATACGCAATATCAAAATTTGTGGGATACAGCTAAAATACAAATGTATAAATATTAAAAATACCAAATATAAAGCTCTACATTTAAATAATTCAGTGTTCAGAAAAAACTTACAGCATTAATACTTAGAAAAGAAGGAAGTTCTCAAATCAATGACCTAAACATCCACCTTAAGAAACTAGAAAAAGAGCAAATTAAACCCCAAATAAGTAGGAGACAGGAAAAAATTAATAGCGGAAATCTATGAACACAAGACTAAAAAACAACAGAGGAAAATCAATGAAACCAAAAGCTGATTTCTAAAGAAAATCAGTAAAATGGATGTACTTCTAGAGACCCTGACCAAAAATAAAACAGAATCTGACATGGGGCTTGCCTGGTGGCACAGTGGTTGAGAGTCTGCCTGCTAATGCAGGGGACACGGGTTCGAGCCCTGGTCTGGGAAGATCCCACATGCCGCAGAGCAGCTAGGCCCGTGAGCCACAACTACTGAGCCTGTGCGCCTGGAGCTTGTGCTCCGCAATGAGAGACTGCGACAGTGAGAGGCCCGCGCACCGCGATGAAGAGAGGCCCCCACTCGCCGCAACTAGAGAAAGCCCACGCACAGAAACAAAGACCCAAAAATAAATAAATAAAGTTTTTAAAAAACTGCAGTCCCCAACACCCAGTATTTCCTTCTTCCCCCTCCTCGTTCTCTTTAAAAAAAAAAATGAAAAGAAGACACAAATTACCAATATCAGAAATGAAAGAGACATCACTACAGATATTAAAATGATAATAAGGGAATATTATAAACAACTTATTCCAGTATATTCAACAACCTGGATAAAACAGTCAAATCCCTTCAAAAAGAAAAACAGCCAAAGCTACCTTAAGAAAAAAATAGATGGAATTCCACACAAATGCTTGTAGAAAAGAGAAGAGGAAGGAACACTTCCCAATGCATTCTATGAGGCCAGTATTACCTGATATGAAGAGGACACAAAAACATTAAAATATAACAAAATTGTAGACCTATCCTTCATGAAAGCTACTAGGACTAATAAGTGAGCATAGCAAAGTTACAGGATAAAAGGTTAATATACAAAAATTAATTGTATTTCGATATACTCATATCAGAAACTGAAATTAAAAATACAATTCAGAATAGTATAAAATATGAAATATTTAGGTATAAATTTGACAAAATATGTTTCTAAGAGAAATTAAAGGAGACTTAAATAAAATAAGAGATATACATGTTAATGGATCAAAAGACTCAATACTGGGACTTCCCTGGTGGCGCAGTGGTTAAGAATCTGCCTGCCAATGCAGGGTACATGGGTTTGAGCCTTGGTCCGGGAATATCCCACATGCTGTGGAGCAACTAAGCCTGTGTGCCACAACTACTGAGCCTGCGCTCTAGAGCCTGTGTTCTGCAACAAGAGAAGCCACCTCAACGAGAAGCCCAGGCACTGCTACAAAGAGTAGCCCCCACTTGCCGCAACTAGAGAAAGCCCGTGTGCAGCAACAAAGACCCAAGACAGCCAAAAAAAAAAAGACTCAGTATTGTTACGATGCAAAACCTCCCCAAATTTATCTACAGATCAATTCAACTGCAATAAAAATTCCAGCAGAATCTTTTGCACAAATTGACAACTTGATTTTAAATTTTATAAAGAAATGTAAAGAACTAGAATAGCCAATACAATTTTGAAAAGGAGATTAACAGTTGGAGGATTTATACTATCTGATTTCAAGGCTTATTATCAAGACAAATTGTATTGGTGTAAATATAGACATACAGATTAAAAAAAACAGAATAGAGAGCCCAGTAATAAACCAACACATATACAGTCAATTATTTTCAACAAAGGTCCCATGCCAACTGAATGGGAAAAGTATAACGTTTTTAACAAATGGGGCTACTGGATATCTAAATGTCAAGCAAACAAACAAAAACCACCTCAACGCTTACCTCCCACTACACACAAAAATTAACTTGAAATCTCACAGACCTAAATTTAAGAGCTAAAATTGTAAAACTTCTAAATGGAAACATGGGAGAAACTCTCAGTAACTTTGGGTTTGGTAAAGACTTCTTAATTAGGACAGGAAAAGAACTTAGTATAAAAGAAAATACTTAATAAACTGAACATCTGAATTTAAAACTTTTGCTCTTCGAAAGACACTATTACTAAAATAAAAAGCAAGTTAGGGTGCTTCCCTGGTGGCGCAGTGGTTAAGAATCTGCCTGCCAATGCAGGGGACACAGGTTCGATCCCTGGTCCAGGAAGATCCCACATGCCATGGAGCAACTAAGCCCATGCGCCACAAATATTGAGCCCATGTGCCACAACTAGTGAAGCCCATGCACCTAGAGCCCATGCTCCGCAGAAAGAAAAGCCACCACAATGAGAAGCCCACGCACCGCAACGAAGAGTAGTACCCATTCGCCACAACTAGAGAAAGCCCACGCGCAGCATCGAAGACCCAACGCAGCCAAAAATAAATAAATAAATAAATAATTTATATATTAAAAAAAGCAAGTTATAAACAAGGAGAAGATATCTGCAAAACATATAGATGACAAAAGTGTTCCAAATATGTAGAGAATTTTAAACTCAATAATAAAACAAGCATGGGCCATAGATTTGAAGAGAGACTTCATAAAAAAGATACTCTAATGAAAAATAAACAGATAAAAAGATGCTCAGCATTATTAACCATTAGAGAACTGCAAATTAGAATCACAATGAGATAGTCCTACACATCCACTAGAATGGTAAAAAGAGTGTTAACAGCAAAGGTTGGCCAAGATGTGGAGCAACTGCAACTCTTACACATTGCTGGTGGGAATGTAAAATTAACAGCCACTCTGGAAAACACTTTGGCAACTTTTAAAATATTTAGATATACACACATCACACCTTCCAGTCATTTTACTGCATGGTATTTACCCAAGAGAAATGAAGGCATAAGTCCATACAAAGACATGTACAATGAATCTTCATAGAAGACTCATTTATAATGGCCAGACACTAGAAACAAATCAAATGTCTATCAACTAATAAACTTAAAACACTGTAGTGTATCCATACAATAGAATATTACTCAGCACTAAAAAGGGAAAACTATAGAAACATGAATAAATCTCACAACAGAGTATGCACTGTATGCTCCTATATACATAATATGTTAGATCATGCAAACTAACCCACTATGGATCATTATTCAGTGATAAAAAGAAACACACTACTGATACACTCAAACACTTGGAGGTATCTTAAGGGCATAATGTGAGTAAAAAAAAAAAAAGTGAATCTGAGCACCTAAATCTATAAAGCAAATATTAACAGAATAAAGGGAGAAGTAGACAGCAATACAATAATAGTAGGAAACATTAATACCCCACTTGTATCAATGGGCAGATCATCCAGACAGAAAATCAATAAGGAAGACTAGCCTGAAATGACACGTTAGACCAGACTGAATTAATAACACATACAGGACATTCCATCCAAAAGCAACAGAATACATATTCTTCTCAAGTACACATGGATCTCCAGGATAGATCAGATGTTAATTAGCCCACAAAACAAGTCCTAAATTTAAGAAGATTGAAATCATATCAAGCACCTTTTCCTACCACAATGGTATTGACATTAGAAATCAATTACAAGAAGAAAGCAAAACTCACAGATGTATGGTGATTAAGCATATGATCATCTGGGTAGATGCATTTGACAAAACTGGACAAAAATATTCATTTATGGTAAAAACTCTCAACAAAGTGTGTATAGAGGGAATGCACCACAACATAATAAAGGCCGTATGTGACAAGCCCAAAGCTAACATCATACTGAACACATGAAAAGATGCTCAGCATCACTAATCAACAGGGAAATGCATATCAAAACCATAATGAGATATCATCTCACACTTGTTAGAATGGCAATTATCAAAAAGACAAGAAATAACAAGTGGTGGCAGGGATATGGAGAAAAGGGAACTCCTGTGCACTGTTGGTGGGAATGTATATTGGTCCAACCACTATGGAAATCAGTACAGAGATTCCTCAAAGTATTAAAAATAGAACTACCATATGAGCTAGAAGTTCCACTTCTGGGTATTTATCCAAAGAAAGTGAAAACACTAATTTGAAAAGATATATGCACCCCAATGTTTGTTGCAGACTATTTACAATAGCCAAGGTATGTAAAGGACTTCAGTGTCCTTTGACGGATGAATGGATATAGAAAATGTGACACACAGATCCACAGACACACACAGGAATATCATTCAACCATAAAAAGAAGGAAATCTTACCATTTGTGACAACATGGATGGACCTTGAGGGCATTATGCTAAGTAAAATAAATCAGGTAGAGAAAGACAAATACCAGACGATCTCACTTTTTTAGAGGAATCTTAACAAAAACAAACAAAAACCAAGAAAACTAAGCTCAAAAAAAAAGAGAACAGACTGGGTTTTTTTCTTTTTTTTATAACTTTACTTATTTATTTGTTTTTATTTTTGGCTGTGTAGGGTCTTCGTTGCTGTGCGCGGGCTTTCTCTAGTTGCGGTGAGCGGGGGGTTACCCTTTGTTGCCGTGCACGGGCTTCTCATTGCAGTGGCTTCTCTTGTTGCGGAGCACGGGCTCTAGGCATGCGGGGTTCCATAGTTGTGGCTCACGGGCTCAGTAGTTGTGGCTCACGGGCTCTAGAGTGCAGGCTCAGTAGTTGTGGCGTATGGGCTTAGTTGCTTCATGGCATGTGGGATCTTCCTGGACCAGGGCTGGAACCCGTGTCCCCTGAATTGGCAGGTGCATTCCTAACCACTGCAGCACCAGGGAAGGCCCAGACTGGTTTTTATAAGAGGTGTGGCTGTGGCAGTGAGGGGTGGATGAAATGGGTGAAACGGTACGAATAAATAAGTCATGGGGATGTCATGTACAGCACGGTGACTATACTTAATAACACTGTACTGCATATTTGAAAGTTGCTAGGAGAGTATATCTTAAAAGTTCTCATCACAAAACAAATTTTTGTAACTATGTGTGGTGATGGGTGTTAACTATACTTACCGCGGTGATTCCTTTGCAATCCATACAAAGTCGAGGGACTTCCCTGGTGGCGCAGTGGTTAAGAATCCACCTGCCAACTCAGGGGACATGGGTTCGAGCCCTGGTCCCACGTGCCACAGAGCAACTAAGCCCATGCACCACAACTACTGAGCCTGCACTCTAGAGCCCGCGCGCCACAACTACTGAGCCCGTGTGCCACAACTACTGAAGCCCGCGTGCCTAGAGCCCATGCTCCGTTAACAAGAGAAGCCACCGCAATGAGAACCCTGCGTACCACAACGAAGAGTAGCCCCCTCTCGCCATAACTAGAGAAAGCCCGCGCACAGCAACAAGGACCCAACACAGCCAAAAATAAATAAATAAAAAATACATACAAAGTCGAATCATTATGTTGTAAATATGAAACTATTGTTATATGCCAATTACACCTCACTAAAAAAAAGAAATGAATAAAAATGAAAAGGCATTAAAAAATGTCTACCTCAAGAGGTCACACAATGAATGATTCCGTTTATATAACGTTCTCAAAATGACAAAACTCCTGAGAAAGAATAAATTAATGGTTGTCAGAGGTTAAGGACGGTGGGAAGGTGATGGGTGTGAATATAAAGAAGCATGAGTGATGTACTTGCGTTTTGTATCTTGACTAGCTCTGTATCTTTATTGCAGTGGTTGTTACATTAATCTACACGTGATAAAATGGCATACAACCATACACAGCCATTGTACTTAATGTCAATTTCTTGGTTTTGAAATTGTATTGTAGTTACACAAGATATAACTATCAGGGAAAACTGGGTTAAAGGTACATTAGAATTCTGTGTACTATCAAATCATATCAAATCAAATGGGTTTAAGAAAGCAAGGTGGTTTAATGTTAGAAAAACAATCTATATAATTCATCTCATTAACAAAATAAAGGTTAAAAAGCTATAATCATCATAACGGACACAAAAAATATTTGATAACATTTTATAACGTTCATTTTTAATAAATAAAAATTCTTAGCAAATCTAGGAAGAAATTTTGATTTTAAAAATTCACAGTGTGATGTTAACAAAAATGGCAGAGTAAGGAACTCCAAACCTACTCTCTGTATAAAAGCAACAAAAAAAAAAGGTCAGAATCTATCAGAATCAAGTTTTTCTAAACTCTGGAAATTAATCAAAGGCTTGCAGTACTATGGGTAACATGTACTAAAGAAAGACAGCTGATTCTTGATAAGAACAGCAACCTCTGGGCTACATTAACTTACCCCAGTCTTATTCCCTGTTCCACAGCTCAGCACTACCTATGAAAATAACAACCATATTCTCGATTGTGGAGGGAGCAGAATGAACTAATTTTCAAGGAACTGTAATCATTTGTTTTGATCTGTTTCGTGGCTCCTTGGAAGATCAAAAGGCTTGTCTTTATTTTGCCTAACTGAAAACTGGCCTAATGCTAAAAGCTCTTCCCTGGGGGCATTTTGGGAAAATGGTTACTGTCTAGTATCTTAGCCACTGCTTCCTGAGGCAACAGAAAAAAGCTGGGCAAACAGCAGATTAACCAAAAAGCTTGAAAAGAAAGGCTGAGGAATAAGATGCTCTGAGAATCTAGGCCACGTGCATGCTCAAGGCTGTGAGCATGGTCAGAAAAGACCTGAGAAGGACTTAAGTTCTCACCTGCTGTTGATCTTGAGGCTCTCTGGAAGCAGAAAGTAAAAGCTAAGGCAGAATTGTCAACTGCCTGACTGGGTGTGGAAGCTGAGCCCCAACACATACACAGAGCCCACGCCAAAGACTGGAAGAAATTTTGGCTACAGGCATTCAGGGAAATCTCTGTCCAATTATTAGCTGATCACTAAGCTAATTGAATAGAGACTTCGGTGGCTACACAAAACAAAAGAAACAGAGTTTGTAGAATTAGTACAGAAAAGTCTGTAAACAAACAAACAACAACTACAATAAGCCAAACATAACAATAAATCCTGGAAAGGGGAGAGAATCTGATTTTTTCAGAGTCGCAACTAATAACCGTCACAATACCCATTCTTCAACAGGAACAACGATAACTGCCATACCTGCAAAGAAACAATATAGTATGGCCCAAACAAAGGAAAAAATAAATAGAAACTGTGCCTGAGGAAGACCAGACACTGGGATTTCTAGGCAAAGGCTTTAAATCAGCCATTTTAAATATTCAACAAGCTAAAGGAAACCATGCCCAAAAAACTAAAGGGAAAGTATGAGAACAGTGTGTCACCTAGTTGAGAATAGATCAATAAATAGGTAGAAATTATTAAAAGGAATAAAATAGAAATTCTGAGGGTGAAAAGTGCCATAACAAATTAAGAATTCACTAGAGGGGCTCAACAGCAGGTCTGAACAGGCAGAAAAAGAATCAGCAAACTGACAAATAAACCCACTGAGATTATCTGGTCTGAAGAACAGAAAGAAAAGAGAATTAAGAAAAATAAGCAAAGCCTCAGAGGCCTGTGGGATACCATTAAACATATCAACATATGCTTAATACGAGTAACAGAAAGGCGAAAGGAGGAAGGGGAAGGGGGGGTGAGAGAGAAAGAGAGAATATTTGAAGAATAATGGTCAAAACTTCTAAAATTTGAAGCTCAATGAACTCCAAAAGGATAAACTCACAGGAATCCACATCTACATACATCACAATCAAACTGATCAAAAGCTAAAGACAAAGAAAGAATCTTCAAAACAGGAAAGGACAAGTAACTCATCATGTACAAGAGATCATCAATAAGATTAACATCTGATTTCTAATCAGAAACCAGAAGGTAGAAGGTAGTGGGATGATGTACTCAAAGTGCTGAAAGAAAAG
Source organism: Delphinapterus leucas (assembly GCF_059928025.1). Lineage (NCBI taxonomy): Eukaryota > Metazoa > Chordata > Mammalia > Artiodactyla > Monodontidae > Delphinapterus > Delphinapterus leucas. The sequence goes on along the minus strand of NC_143130.1, from coordinate 13,451,484 downwards.
AACAGTCAAACCAAAATTATTTATCTGGCAAAACTATCCTTCAAAAATGAAGGAAAAATTTTGACATTCCCAGATAAACAAAAAGTGAGAGAGTTTGTTGCTAGCAGTCTGGCCCTACAAGTGCTTAAAGGGACTCCTTCAGAACGAAATGAAGGGACATTAGACAGTTACTCAATGGCATATGAAGAAATAAACACCAGGATAGGTGTTTTTGTGTTTACACAGGTAAAAATACAAAAGAGCATAAATGTAATTTTTGTTTGTAATTCTTTTTTAATCTCACTAAAAGACAACTGCATAAAGCAATAGTTATAAATCTAAGTTGACAGGCACACAATATATACAGATTTAATCTGTGACAATAACACATTATATGGCGGAAAGTTTAACACTACTGAAACTAAGTTGGCATTAATCCTAACTAGATTGTTATAAATTAAGATGTTAATGTAATCCCTAGAGAAACCACAAAATATATGTTTGAATAAAGACTTGTATGTGAATGTTCATAGCATTTTTATCATAGTCCCAAAGTGGAATCAAACTAAATATCCATTAGCTGAAGAATGGGTAAACAGTATGTGATATATCCATGATGGAATATTATTTAGCCATAAGAAGAAATGAAGTACTGTTAAATAACACACCCTGAATACTTTATACCAAGCAAAACACAAAAGGCCACATACTGAAAAGAAAAAAGAAAAAAAAAAAAAGGCCACATACTGTATGATACCAATTATGTGAAATGTCTAGAATAGGCAAATCCATAGACAGAAAATAGATTAGCAGTTGCCAGGAAGGGGAGAGAGGAGAATTGGAGCTAACTGCTAACAAGCAGAGGGTTATTTATTTATTTTTTTGGTGTGATGAAAATCTTGAATTAGATAGTGGTGATGGTTGCACAACACAGTGAATAGACGACAACCACTGAACTGTGTGCACTTTTAAATGGTGAATTTTATGTTATGTGAAGTGTGTCTCAGTAAAAAATGCTACAGAAAGCCTACAGCATATATCACATTTAACAGTTAAACAATAAAAGAATATATAATTTTAATAATGAAATAAAACTTTTATATCACTTTTATTCTACGTGTACTAGAGATCCTTAGCACAAAAGAAAAAAAAGTGTAATACTCAGAGAAACTGTTAAAATTAAAAAATAAATTTAGCAAGGTTACAGGACACAAGGTTATTATACAAAAATCAATTGTATTTCTATATAGCAAATATAATTGGAAAGTGAAGTTTAAAAAAACAATATCATATATAATGTCATCTAAAAACACTAAATGACCAGGAATAAATTTTTTTTAAACGTACAGTATATACACACAAAAACCTGTAACACATTAAAAATAATTTTTTAAAGACCTATATGAATGGATTTATTCATGGGTTGTAGAGTCAATACTGTCTGGATGCCAGTTCTTCCAAAATTAATCTATATATTCAATGTAATCCCAATTGAATATCTAAGCTGAATAATTTGTGGAAAACGGCAAGTTACTTTAAAAATTTATATGTGAGGGCTTCCCTGGTGGCGCAGTGGTTAAGAATCCGCCTGCCAATGCAGGGGACACGGGTTCAAGCCCTGGTCCAGGAAGATCCCACATGCCACGGAACAACTAAGTACGTGTGCCACAACTACTGAGCCTGTGCTCTAGAGCCGCAAGCCACAACTACTGAGCCCACGAGCCACAACTACTGAAGCCCGCGTGCCTAGAGCCCTGCTCCGCAATAAGAGAAGCCGCTGCAATGAGAAGCCTGCGCACCACCAGGAAGAGTAGCCCTCGCTCACCACAACTAGAGAAAGCCCACGTGCAGCAACGAAGACCCAACACAGCCAAAAATAAAATAAAATAAAATAAAATAAATAAAAATTTATATGTGAATGTAAAGTGGCAATCTTATAGCAGGAAAACTAAGTTGGAAAATTACTATACCAGATATATAGTACATAGCTACAGTAATTAAGATTGTGTGGTATCAGCACAAGCATGGAGAAATAGATTAATGGAACAAAGCAGAAAGTCTAGAAACAGACCACATGGTTATGGACACTTGTTCTATAATAAAGGTGGCATTTGCAGAGCTGTAGGGAGGAGTCTTTTCTTTAACTGGTATTGGGTCAGTTGGTTTGGAAAACTTTTGAAAAAATATTAAACTTGATCATTACTTTACAATAAACACAAAGTCCAGGGGATTATGAATCTAAATGTAAAAAGTAGAATACTAAAGCTTCTAGAAAAATTTGGAAATATCTTTATGACTGCAAAGTGGGAAAAGATTTCTTAAACACAACACAAACATCAAATAAAGGAAAGGAAAAGACTGATGACTAAAATTAATAACTCTGGTCATCAAGACACCATTAAGAGAATGAAAACGCAAGCCAAAGTGGCAGAAAACGTGCAAAGATTCACTTCTGAAATACATTAAAAACCTCTTTACAAATCAGTAAGAAAAACACAGGCAACCCAATAATAAAAAAAGACTTGAAAAGGCATTTCACATAGGAGAATATCAGTGTCCAATAAACATAAGAAAGTGTTTAAACTTATTCATCAAAGGTTATGCAAATTAAACCATAATTAAATATGACTACACACCTAACTCTATGGTTAAAAACATAAAAGACTTGACCCAGTGTTGGCAAGGATGTAAAGTAATTGAAGTTTTCAGATCCTGTTGCTGAGCTATAAATTGATACAAACATTGAAAAAAAAAAAAGTATTCAGAATTATTTACTAAAGCTGACCCTGCAACTTAACTCCAAAAATAGAAATTTACACATACGTGTACTGAAAGTACAATAGTGTGCAAAGGAAACTTACTCATTATAGTCAAAAACTGGAAACATCAATCTCCAACAAAAATAAATTGTGCTATATTTCTAAATGGATTATACAGCAATGAAAATAAACAAATTACTGCTACACACAATAATGAATAACTATCACAAATACTATATGAATAGAGGAAAGCAGATGCAAAACAGTACATATGGAATGTGTTATGGACTGAATGTCTGTGTCCGTCCCCCCATCCATATGTTGCGATCCTAACCCCCAATGTGATGGTAGTAGGGGGTGGGGCCTTTGGGGGTTCCTTAGGTCATGAGAGTGGAGCCCTCATGAATGGGATTAGTGCCCTTATGAAAGAGACCCCAGAGAGCTCTCTCACCTCTTCCACCATGTGAGGACACAGCAAGAAGACTGCTGTCTATGAATAGGAAGAGGGCCCTCACCAGACACCGAATCTGCCGGCATCTTGATCTTGAACTTCCCAGTCTTCAGAACTGTGAGAAATAAATGTTTGTTGTTTAAACCACCCAGTCTATTATATTTTTGTTACAGCAGCCTGAATGGACTAAGACAGGACGATCCCAGTTATAAACTTCAAACAGCAGGAAAAAGTAATCTATGGTTAGAAGTCAGGATAATCATTATCTTTGTAGAAGAAAAGAAAGGTAGTGACCAGGATGAAGCATGAGTGTGGCTTCTGGACACTGGCAATGTTCTATTTCTTGATCTTGGCAGTGGTTAACTTGATTTACCATGTGATAGTTTACTGAGCTGTGCATCTATATTTTATGTACTTTTCAGTATGTATTTTACTCAATTAAAACAAAAATTTACCTGTTTTTTCTGTGCTCTGTTTCTGTTTTCCAGCCAATCATCCATTTGTTCCTCAATTTCTTCTATAGAAGTTCCATGATCATAAGATTGAATATATGTACTTTCTAAAGGCGTATATACAGGAAATTCAGGTTTTGGTTTTTTTACTTTAACTTTCTTCTGCTCTAAAAAAAAAAAAAATGTTTAAAAGAACCAATCAATAACATAATAGCTTCTAACATTTTATTCATAGACCATTCTTGAAAGAACACATAAATATATATTGTTCTTTCATCAAAATAGAATTGCTTTGCTATAAATAGTTAGCTGTAAGTTTTATTGTGCCCTATCCACTGCATTGTTTTAAAATAAAACTCACAGGTGCTAATGACAGAAGATTATGATATAACCATCATATCAATTTGTATATATCTTTAGTGTTCAAAGTACTGTTCATGAAACATTTCATTATGGCATAGTGAAAAGAGCCTGGTCATTAGTGTTTTAATCCTACCTTTACTATCTAATAGTTGCACAATACTGGGCAAGTAACTTAACCCTTAGAACAAGTGTCCATTTTCTCTTCTGTAAAAGGGAGCTACATCTAACCTCATAAAGTTGATGTGAGGAGAATTATATATCCCCTAACATACTACTTGGCAGAAAATTATCTCTTAATGGTATACATTCATCTTTTCAATATTTTACAAATGCAAAATATAACCTGGCAACATCAAGGGTAGTTATCAATAGATACTTATCAATTTATCAATTGGCCTCTCCATTAAATCCCTTTCTGATTAGAGAGTTAACACTGAGAAGCAACTTCACTCTTGATTACTACTGTCAAACTCATCCATCCTTATAACCATATCTTCTCCATCCTCTATGTATCTGTTATAATACTAATGTAATAAAATTAATATGATATTGGCATATGAAGAGACAAATTCCTAGAATAGAACAGAGAATTCATAAATATTTCAGTTCAGTGGGAAAAGGATTTATTAAATGATGCTGTCACAAATGAATACCCATTTGAAAGAAAATTGGACACAACCTTACAATATATACCAAAATAAATCCCAGTTGGATAAGAGACTTGACTTTAAAAACCAAAACAATAAAAATCTTGCAAAAATAAATCTAAAATACTACCTGTACTATTTAAAGGAAGACAAAATCTTAACTAAGACTGAAAACCCAAATGCTATTTAAAAAAAAGATAAAAGAATAAACAAATCAAGAGAGAAATAACAGATTTGGAAAGATCATCTACAATTCAGAGTACAAACAGAAGACTGATATACAGAATACATAAAGAGATCTTATAAACTGACAAAAGGATAGGCAGCCCAATAGAGAAAAATGGCCAAAAATAATGTGCATTAGGAATACATGGTTGGGCTTCCCTGGTGGCACAGTGGTTGAGAGTCCGCCTGCTGGTGCATGGGACACGGGTTTGTGCCCCGGTCCGGGAGGATTCCACATGCCGCGGAACAGCTGCGCCCGTGAGCCATGGCCGCTGAGCCTGCATGTCCGGAGCCTGTTGCTCCGTGGCGGGAGAGGCCACAGCAGTGAGAGGCCCGCGTACCACAAAAAAAAAAAAAAAAAAAGAATACAGTGTTATGGGAACAGTTCTACTTAACAAGGCTGTTACCTTTCTAGAAATTACATCGCGAAGATCCCACATGCCGCGGAGCAATTAAGCCCATGCGCCACAACTACTGAAGCCCGTGCGCCTAGAGCCCGTGCTCTGCAACAAGAGAAGCCACCACAATGGGAAGCCCGCGCCGAAACGAAGAACAGCCCTGCTCGCTGCAACTAGAGAAAGCCCACGCGCAGCAAAGAAGACCCAATGCAGCCAAATTAAAAAAAAAAAAGATTCCTTATGAAGTTGGTCGTATTACTCAATTTTTCACAATTTCTTTATCTTGAGCAACAAATTATTGCTAAGGGAAAATACACATAAACTAGAACGTATCTCATGGCTACTAATTTTGGCTGCTTATAGAGAATCAGTTATAAAAAGGAAGCAAATAAATTTGGTTTATTTCTGGGATGTTGGTCACAATTGCAAGTATTTGAATCTTTTAAAATATGCATTTAAAAAATCACTTAAAAAAATAATACAAAACTTCCACTCCTGGAAAAATGAAGAAGTACTTTTTCATAGTCCTCTCACTAAGAAAAACTAAAAATTCTAAATGTTATATATGAAACAAACAGAAGAATAATCTGAATGTTGGAGAGAAGACAGACCAACTAGGAATGGCAGGACCCAATGAGCACCAAGGTGGTAACTTCCCTGGGTTTCTTACAGCCTCATATATCCCAGACGTGGTCCCAGGGAAGCTTGCAACCCAAAAACACTGAAAGGCACAGAAATAATAATGGTAATATTAAAAAATTTAAAAAGCTTTCTCTTTCCAGCCAAAAGGACCAGAAAAGCAGCAGCATATCAAGATAAACTTTTAGATTATAACCAATCTACTTCAGGCAAACAACACAGAAAAAACTATGGCCACACCCCACCCCCATGCCAGTGAAGGCTAGTGGGAAGCCTAGACTTCTGCCACAGTGAGGCTGTAATGAGGCACCCCAACCTCAGGGTGATGTGGGAGAAGGCTGTATAAGAAGCCAAGCTTTCATGTCTGCTGAGAGGTGATGTGGGTCCCCCTTCCCATGTGGGAACAGCAGAGACTAAGTTGGTAGTCTGGGTTTCCAAATCTACCCCGGGATAGTAGATTTGGAATAATGAGGTGTCCCTCCTCCTCCCTGCCAGGGTGGTTTCAGAGGAAGCCTAGAGGGCAATCAGGGCTTTCACAACTGTCCAGCTGAGGCACCCCTGCCCTCCACAATGTCAGGGGAGGCCAGGTGGTGAGCAGTAAGGCTGGGGTAAGTGGAGACCTACTGGCAAGCAAGAGCACCCACACCCACCCAACCCTGAAAGGATTCACAACCAGCCTCCCCCTCAGCTGCAATACATGTCATGAAGGGAACCTGGAATTCCACTCCTACCTGACTGTAACAGGGCAGCAACCCTCCCCTTTCCACTGCTAGGCTTTGTTAGAGAACATCAGGTAAAATAGAGGATTTAAATAAGATCCAGAGTCTTATAATACCTGAAATGTCCAAGTTTTAATAAAAAAAAAAAAGTCACTCATCATACCAAGAACCAAGAATATCTCTATCTGAATGAAAAAGATAATCAATAGATGCCAACAGATATCCAAATTACCTGACCAGGACTTTAACACAGCCATATAAAAATGGTTTGACGAGCAATAGTACACATTCTTAAAACAGAGGAAGAAATAAAAAGTCAACAGCAAAGAAACAGAAGATATACAGAAGAACCAAAGAGAAATACCAGAACTGAAAAGTATGCTAACTGAACTTGGCACGTTTTTCAAGTGCAAAATGCAAACAACTGTCAACTCAAAATTCCATATTCAGTGAAAATATCCTTCAGGAATAAAGGGGAAACCAAGACCTCTGCAGACGAAGGGAAACTAAGAGAATTTGTTACCAGCAGACCTATCTGATAATAATGGCTAGTTATCTGAACAGAAAGGAAATCATAAAAGAAAAAAATCTTAAAATAGCTGGAAGGAGAAAGAACAAGAGTAAAAATATGGGTAAATACAATAGATTTTCCTCCTCCTCTTGAGTTTTCTATGTTATATCTGACAGCTGAATGGAAATTATAACATTCAATATATGTAGAGAAAATATTTAAGACAGTTATAAGTGGGAGACATAAATGGATGTAAAGTGAGGTAATGTTTCTATATATCACTTGAAATGGTAAATTGTTTACACCAGTAGATTGTAATGTATATATGACATAATACCTAGAGCACCCACTAAAAACGCTATACAAAATAATATATTAAAAAAACACTATAGGGCTTCCCTGGTGGCGCAGTGGTTGAGAGTCCGCCTGCCGATGCAGGGGACATGGGTTCGTGCTCCGGTCTGGGAGGATCCCCCATGCTGTGGAGCGGCTGCACCGTGAGCCATGTCCGCTGAGCCTGCGCGTCTGGAGTCTGTGCTCCGCAACGGGAGAGGCCACAACAGTGAGAGGCCCGCGTACCGCAAAAAAAAACCACACTATAGATAAATTCAAATGGAATTCTAAAAAGAAAAACATTCGAGTAACCTACACAAGAAAGCAGAAAGAAGAAAACAGAACAAATAGAAAACAAAAAATAAAATGGCACACTTAAGCCCTAATATATCAATAACTACATTACAGGCAAATGGTCTAAATACACCAATTAAAAGATAAAGATTGGTACAGTGGATGAAACACCAGGACCTATGTATATGTTATCTACAAGAAACTTATTACAAATTAAACAAAACATTAATCAAAAGAAAGCAGGAGTAGCTAATTAATATCAGGTAAATAGAATTCAGAGCAAAGGAATTTACCCAAAAGATGCCCAAAGCAAGCAGAAGAAAGAAAATAATAAAAATAAGAACAAAAATCAATGAAATTGAAAAGAAAAGCAATAGAGAAAATCAATGAAACAAGGAACTGGATCTTTGAAAAGATCAATAAAACTGATATACATCTGGAAAAACTGACCAAAAAACTGAGAAAACAGAAGTTAGCAGTACTTTAGCACTGAAACAGGAGAAATCACCACAGGACATGCAGACATCAAAAGGATAATAAAGTGAACAACGCTAAACACACAAATTTGACAATTTGGGTGAAGCTGACCAACTGCTTGAAAAATACAAACTACCTTAATTCAATCATTAAATAGATATATGAAATAAGATATTTGAATAACCTTGTATTTATAAAGGAAATTTAATTTATAATTTAAAAACTGCCAAAAAGAAATATCCAGGCTTAGATGGCGTCACTAGAGAATTCTACCAAATGTTTAAAGAATTAACACCAATTCTACACAGCTTCTTTCAGAAAATAGAAGAGACTTTGCAATTCATTATATGGGGGTACCCTGATACTGGAATCATACAAAGACAGTACAAAAAGAGAAAACTATAGACCAGTATCTCTCATGAATATAGATGCAAAAATCCTTCACAAAATATGTGCAAAGAGAATTCAGCAATATATAAAAAGAATTATATACCATCATGGTATTTACTGCGGGGGGGGGGGTGCAAGTGTGGTTCCATATTCAAAATTCAATCAGTGTAATCCACAACATTAACAGGCCAAAGAGGAAATATCACATGATCATATTAACTGATGAAGAAAATGTAACAAAAATTTAACAAAATTCAACACCCAGTCATGATTAAAAACTCAGAAAACTAGGAATAGAGGGAAACTTCCTTAACTTCATATAGGGCATCTATAAAAAACATACAGCTAACATCCTACTTAATGGTATAACACTAAATGCTTCCCCCCTAAGGTTTAGAACAGAGGAAGGATGCCCTGTCTCCCCACTCATGTTCAAAATAGTTCTGGAAGTTCTAGATAGCAAAATATGGCATGAAAAGGAAATAAAATGCATACAAATTAAAAAGGAAAAAAATAAAATTATCCCTATTGTCATATTGACATGACTATCTACATAGAAAATGCAAAGAATCTACATAAAAATTCCTAGAATAAGTAAATCCAAAAAGGTGCAGGATACAATATCTACATACAAAATCCAACTGAATTTCTTTACTTAAAGTAAACATTTGGAGACTGAAATTAAAAACCCAATACCATTTAATCACTCAAAATTAAAAAAAAAGAGATGTAAATATAAGAAGATACATACATGATTCGTAAGCTAAAAATTACAAAACACTAAAGAAATTAATGAAGATATAAATAAATGAAGAGATATATTCAACATAGTAAATAGGTCAATTCTCCCCAAATTGATATACAAGTTTAACGTAATTCGTATCAAAATTCCAGCAAGATTTTTTTTTTTTTTTTGCGGTACACGGGCCTCTCACTGTTGTGGCCTCTCCCGTTGCGGAGCACAGGCTCCGGATGCGCAGGCCCATGGCTCACGGGACTAGCCGTTCCGCGGCATGTGGGATCTTCCCGGACCAGAGCACGAACCCAGGTCCCCTGCATCGGCAGGCGGACTCTTAACCACGGTGCCACCAGGGAAGCCCCAAGATTTTTTTTTTTTGTAGATACACACAAGATTACCCTAAAATTTACATGGAAAGGCAAAGGAACTAGAATAACTAAAACATTTTGAAAAAGAAGAAGAAAGTGGGAAGAATCACTCTACCTAATTTTGAGATTATTGTAGAGCTGCAATAATCAAGATTTCATATTTGTAAACCACATATCTAAAAGAGGAATCATATCTAGAACATATATATGAAGGATTCTTAAAACTCAATAGTAAAAAAAAAAAAAAAAATCCGATTAGAAAACAAGCCAAAGGCATGAAGAAAGATTTTACTGAAGACAATATACACGTGGCAAATAAGCACATGAAAAGATGTTTCAACATCCCTATCCATTAGGAAAATGCAAGTTAAGACCATGGTGAGATATCTCTACACACCTATCAAAATAGCTAAAATAAAAAATAGTGAGAATATCAAATTCTGGTGAGGCTGCAAAGAGACTAAATCTCTCATACAATGCTGGTAGGAGTATAACATGGTACGGGAACTCTGGAAAATAGTTTGGCAATTTCTTAAAACTCTAAACATAAACTTATCATATGACCCAGCAATTGCACTTCTGGGTTCACACAAAAATTTACCTATGACTGTTCATAGCAGCCTTATTTGTAACGGTCAAAACCCATAAACCACCAAAATGCCCTACAATAGGTGAATGGCTAAACAAACGGTGGTACATCCATACTATGGAATATTATTCATTAATAAAAGGAAATGAATTACTGACACATGGAACAACTTGGATAAATCCCAAAGGCAATACAATGAGTGAAAAAAGCCAGTCTCAAAAGATCACACACTGTATGGTTCTCGAATTCACATTCTCTAAATCATACAGTCAAAATTACAATGTTAGACAGATGAAAAATAGATTAGTAATTGCCAGGTGTTAGGGATAATGGGGGGATGGGAGAAGGTGATGGTTGTGATGATAAAGCAGTAGTGGATAATTGGGGTGGTGGCTACATTAATATAAGCATGTGATAAAATGGCAGAGAACTATACATACATTTTCTATCAATGTCAGTTCCTAGTTTTGATATTATACTATACTTATATAAGATAACCAATGGGGGAAACTGAGAGGAGGGTACATGGGACCTCTCTGTACTATCTTTGCAACTTCCTATGAATCTATAATTATTTCAAAGTAAAAAGTTAAATAGAAAAGCAACAGTTCACGGGAGTTCCCTGGTGGTCTAGTGGTTAGTATTTGGCGCTTTCACTGCTGTGACCCGGGTTCAATCCCTGGTCAGGGAACTGAGATCCTACAAGCTGCAGGGCCCAGCCAAAATTAAAAAAAAAAAAAAATTAAAACAAAAATAGCAACAGTTAGGCAAATGGTGCTGGGAAAGCTAGATACCATGTGAAAATAAAGAAGTTGGACCCTTACCCAACACCATATATAAAAACTAACTCAAAATGGATCAATTACCTAAGTCTAAGAACTAAAACTCTAAAGGTCTTCCAAGAAAATATAGGGCAAAAGCTTCATGACACTGGATTTGGCAATGATTTCTTTGATATGACACCAAAGGCACAGGCAATGAAAGAAAAAATAGACAAATTAGACTTCATTAAAATGAAAAAATTTTGTGCATCAAAAGAGAATATCAACAGAGTAAAAAGGCAACCCATATAATAGGAGAAAATATTTGCACATCATGTATCTGATAAGGAATAATATACAGAATATATAGAAAACTTCTAAAACTCAACAACAAACAATCTGATTCAAAATTGGGTACAGGGCTTGAATAGTAATTTCTCCAAAGAAACACGCAATAGGATGGCTATAGGAAACACACACACACACAAAATCCCCAGAAAATAAAAAGCATTGGCAAGGATATGGAGAAATTGGAACTCTGTGCACTGTTGGTGAGAATGTAAAATGGTACAGTGCTATGGAAAACAGTATGGAGGTTCCTAAAAAAAAGTAAAAATAGAATTATCATATGATCCAGCAATTCCACTTCTGGATATATATCCAGAAGAGCTGAAACCAGGGACTCAAAGAGATATCTGTACACCCAAGTTCACAGTAGTAGTATGCACAACAGCTAAAAAGTGGAAGCAACCCAAGTGTTCATTGACAGATGAATGGATAAACAAAATGTGGTATATACATACAACGGAATATTATTCAGCCTTAAAAAGGAAGGAAATTCTGACATATGCCACAACATGGACGAATCTTGAGGACATTACGCAAAGTGAAATAAGCCAATCACAAAAAGATAAATACTGTATGATTAGACTTATGTGAGATACTTAGAGTAGTTGAAATCACAGAACAGTGGTTGCCACAGGGTGGGTGGAGGTGAGAATGGGGAGTTATTATTTAACGGGTACAGTTTCAGTTTTGCAAGATGAAAAGAGCTATGGGAGATGGAGGGGGGTAATGGTTGTACATTATGAATATATTTAATACCACTGAACTCTGCTGTACTTAGAAATGGTTAAGATGGTAAATTTTGTTATGTATATTTTACCACAATGAAAATTATTGAGGGGATAAAGCAATACATTGGTTTTATTGTAACAATCATATATTTAAAAAAAAGGAAAAAAATCCTAATATTAGATGAATTGTGACTTGGAATAAAATTTTCACTGTCAGTCTCATACATGGAATCAAAAAGATCATACCTCATTATATATGGAAATGAAGATGATTTACTCTGTGTTGATGACTCAAAAAGTAGTTTTACTGATGACAAGAATTCTCTTATCAAAAATGTTACTGAAGAGTTTAAATAAATTGCTTTAAGAAGTATGAAGTAGAAAAGAGCAATATGGTATTTCTAAATTCATTAATTCATTCAATTAATAGTTACTGAGGAGCTACCACATACCTGGCATTATTCTAGGTGCTGGGGTTATGACTATAAACAAGAGAGACGAAAATACCTGCCTGCATGGATCTTAAAAAGTGATGTATCATTTTATATACAGTTACATTAAATAGGTACTCATTTCCAGATTAGTAAGTAAAATTTTAGTTGAAATTTGACCAGTTAATCTATAGCCATAATTGTTTATATATTAAATTGAATAAATGCTTTTTTGAATCACTTCAGTGAGAAAGCTGAGACTGCATTATATTTAAGCATCACAGCATTATGATTATGAAATATCGAGGCAACTGTAATTTGTATTTGAGCTATATGATTTTAAAAATTCACATTCCATTGTTATTAGAACAAAGTACGTAGGAAATAATACTATTTTAAAGATATTCTTTGCCTACATATAAACTCTTGGGGCTAGGGTTCCTATCAGGTTTTACTATATAATAAGTTAAGGTACAGAGTTTCTATTTGGTCATGTTTCCAAATGTACTGGAGCTAGTGATGTGTCATATGCCTTTTCATAAATTATCTCAGAGAGTAATCTCCCATCCATGAGCACCCTATATTACCAAAGGGAAAATGTTCGAACCCATTGGGATTACATCTGCCCTACCTCCTTTGACCTCCTTCTCCATCAACCCCTGAATTAGCTTACAAATCAGCGCTAGCAAGTCCTTTCCTCATGAACCTAAGTTTTCTAGAAAACCAGTCTTCCATTACCTTAGGGAAGGTGAATGTTTTCCCATCCTGCCACCCTAAAGAGATATATTCTGTCTACCATGTTCTTACTGTCCCCTTGGCACCCCTACTTAGGCCATCACTGGGGCATGGAGTGGGGACCACACAACAAGAAGAAAAATATAATGTCTGGAATGATTATCTCTGTAGACAAAAAAGAAGTACTTGACAGTAGGGTTTTGATTATTTGATTTTGCTTTTGTTCTTAACTCATATAAAGTACACAGTAAAAAAGGGAAATATTGCGTTTTCCTTCTACCCTTCCTCCCTTCTTTTCTCTATTCAAATTTTAACCTTTACAATCAATTTCTTCATAAAATAACTCATTTTTTTCCATTCACAATATGGGCTGTTTCATTATAGTACTTAGAACTCACATCTATTGACTTAGATTAAAACTCACACAATTAGAGAATGTATAAAAATATTATTAACACTGAAAAAGTCTTATATTTATAAATATTCAACTTGGATTTAAACCTAAAACATAAAATTGATTAAAAGTTTATAATAAAGAAATGCTCAAAAATTTCCAAATAAATCATCACATTTTTTTCCATAAAGACTTCCCAGAAGAATGATATTTATTTTTAAGAAATTACCCTTTTTCAGATTTCCCCCCTAAAATACCATGTCAGTAAGTAACACCACCACACCCTACTCAGTGTAGTTCTAGTGTAGCTCTTAGAGGACTCTGCACAATCTCAGCAGTAAAGCAAATAGACTTGAGGGCAGATTAGCAATTAGGTCATGAAAAACAGGAAGCATAAAATAGCTATTGCTAATCTGCATGAGATGAATTTACTCAATTAAGCAGATGGAAATGTTATTATGAACTCAGTATTCCAATGATGGTCTTTAAAATTAAGAAGGATGGGGGCAAATGAAATGCACACTGGGGGAATTGGGGCCTTTATGTATTAGTTCTAAAGTATACAATGTAGAACACTGTAATGAAGTTAACAAAATTAATTAAAAGATTCTTTGCATGTAACCATTAGAGACTACATTTAAAAATACATGACAGCTTTTGACGTTATTAAGAGTAATGTGACTGTTCTTTAACATTCTTAATGTTGATACCATCACCTTTCCTAAATATACTACTGATATCAAAACACGAGCGACAGAAGTCTTATTACTCAGAGCCTAGGATGAGTATTGTTTTTAATAAAGTTTCTGGCATTTAATTTCCTCATTTTCAGTTTCAAGAAACCATAAGCCAGTAATGAATTTTCCAACTTTTTAGAAGACTATCACACATTTTTGCTGGCATACAGAGTTTTCAGATATTTACCTATTTTAAAATTAATGTTTCTTTACACAATATTTTTATTAAATAATAACAAATTATTATAACAAATATCATATGATACCACTTATATGTGGAATCTAAAGAAAATGATACAAATGAACTTACTTACAAAACAGAAAGAGACTCCCAGACATAGAAAAGCTTACAGTTAGTGGGGGGGAAAGAGAGAGAGGGATAAATTTGGTCTTTGAGATGAACAGATATACACCTCTATATATAAAATAGATAAACAACAAGGACCTACTGTATAGCACAAGGAACTATATTAAATACCTTACAATAACCTGTAATGGAAAAGAATCTTAAAAAGAATAGACATATATGTATATGTGTAGCTGAATAACTTTGCTGTATAACTGAAACATTGTAAATCAACTCTACTTCAATTTAAAAATAAAAATTAAAAAAAATTTTTTTAAAAGAGCATTATCAAATCTGCTTGAGAATTATTATCAAATTCTTAGGCAGAACAAAAGTCTCTGAACAATTTTGGAAAAATAGTCATGAAAATATGACTATGAAAGCAATGAAATTAGTGTATTCATACTGCCTCTACAGGTAAATTTTGGTTTAGTTTGATATTTTTCTCTTTTCTTGTAAATGTCATTTCCCCCCCTCCTTTTTTTTTTTTTTTTGCGGTACGCGGGCCTCTCACTGTTGTGGCTTCTCCCATTGCGGAGCACAGGCTCCGGACACGCAGGCTCAGCGGCCACGGCTCACGGGCCCAGCTGCTCCGCAGCATGTGGAATCTTCCAGGACCAGGGCACGAACCCGTGTCCCCTGCATCGGCAGGCAGACTCTCAATCACTGTGCCACCAGGGAAGCCCCTTCCCCCTGCTCCTTTTGACTAGTCTTAAAAGGCTTAGAAAATTTTTATGTAACAGTTTTACTTAAAAGTAACAATTATATAAAAATTACATTTAAAATTTCATTTATTCATTGATTTATTCAATTTAATTAAAACTATTTCAACAATTGCTCTAACATCAACTTCTGTTTCAATCTTTGGTTTAATATAACAATAATAATCATTTGTCCACCCTTACTCTGCTCTGCAAAACACATATCAGTCAACCTTAATATGTAATTCTCTAACATCCTAAACTTTCCCCTCTTAAACAGAAGTCTGCTTTAAACAATGATATAGTTTATCTGCATATTATTTTGTGTTTGTAACTGTTGAAACTTTATTTTTTATTGGAGTATTGATTTAAGATGCTGTGTTAGTTTCTGCTGTACAGCAAAGTGAATCAGCTATACATATACATATATCCACTCTTTTTTAGATTCTTTTCCCATATAGGTCATTACAGAGTATTGAGAAGAGTTCCCTGTGCTAAACAGTAGGTCCTTATTATCTGTTTTATATAGAGCAGTGTGTATATGTCAATCCCAATCTCCCAATTTATCCCTCCCCACCCCTTTCCCTCCGGTAACCGTAAGTTTGTTTTCTTCTTCACTAATATTAACACTCATTAATATTCATG
Organism: Delphinapterus leucas; assembly: GCF_059928025.1. Classification (NCBI taxonomy): domain Eukaryota; kingdom Metazoa; phylum Chordata; class Mammalia; order Artiodactyla; family Monodontidae; genus Delphinapterus; species Delphinapterus leucas. The sequence continues at coordinate 13,435,325 of NC_143130.1, read as the reverse complement.
GGATTATATTAATTCATGTATTTAGTCATTCATCCATTTATTAAACATTTACTCTGTGCCAGGACACTATATTCAATGCTGCAGACACAAAGATGAAAAAGAAAGTCCCTGTTCTAAAGCTGCCCAGACACCTGAAGGTTGTATAAGGCAAAAAATGGTCCCCTAACCATGACCATGTTCTAATCCCCAGAACCTGGGAATATTTTACCTTACATGGCAAAAGAGACTTTGTAGATGTGATTAAGCTTGAGATAGGAGACTATCTTGAATTAACCAAGTTGGCCCAATCTAATCACAAGTCCTTAAAAGCAGAGAACTTTTCCCAGTTATGATCAGCCAGAGATGTGACGACAGAAGAGTCAGAGAGATGAAACATTGCTGGATCTGAAGAAAGAGGAAGGGGGCCAAGATCCACGGAGTGTGGAAGGCCTCTAGAAGCTGGAAAAGGAATGCAGCCTTGCTTGATAACCTTGATTTTAGCCCAGCAAGACTCATGTCAGACTCTGAGCCATAAAACTATAAGATAATACATTTGTGTTTAAGCCACTAAATTTGTGGCCATTTGTTAGCGCAAAAATAGAAAACTAATACTGGGATCATCTAGTCCAACATGTTTTTCTGACAGATAAGGAAAGTAAAACCCTCAAGGTCACACATTTAGGTAGTAGCAGTGTACTCTTTGGGTTTGGAGAGAACATAATTCTCCTCTATTCTCAAACCACGGTCAGTGTCAGGGTAAAGACAGAAAGCTAGACTTTCAGTATATGAAGGGAAATAGCCATCACCATTTTTCTATATATACTGAAAGTGTGAACTGAATGCGTGGTATACTAATACCACAGTTGCTCTTTTCCAGTTTGATTTGGCTAAATGACTTCTATGCGCTGCAGAAAAGCTTTTACTGTATACCCTTAAAAGCACACAAGTTGTTTTCTAAACTACACATGCTGTGTATTTATATACATTTATAGGCATGAAGTGACCAGGTATTAAGGGTGTTTACACTGTCTTCTGTGCCCAGATTGGTACCATGCACAGCATTCAGAAATGAAGTCTGAACCAAAAACATTCATATTGGAATTTTTTAAAAAACAGACTTCACCTTCATGAATTCAGTCAACAATTACCTACTGAGAACCTACTATGTGCCAGGGACTCTTTAAGGTCCTTGGATAGTCATAACAGTGAACAAAACAGGTAAAGTCCTTACCCTCATGAAGCTTACATTCTATTGGGGGGACCAGACAGTAAACAAAATGAATATATAAATTAAAGTTAAGTAGTGTTAAAACGCTCTGGATAAAGATAAAGCAACGTAAAGGGACAGAACGTATATGTGTGGGAAAGATGTAGATATACAAACTTAGACAAAAAGACCAGGGCTGGTAAAATGTCTTCTTTAATAGTATGTTCAACTTTTCCTAAAATCAACAAGAGCTGTCTTTAGTATTCAATGGAAGATTTCAACATACTGACACTTTAGCCAAGGTTTTTCACGTTATATAACAATAATACAAATGAAACAAAGGCTTTCAAAACAAAAATCATTGACATTTTCAGGCTTCCTGTTTACTACTGTAATACAGCAAGTTGGGGATCAACTGGATAGACTCAGCACTAAATATCAATGACAACTGCAGCACTGGAGTATTTAAGGAGTTTCTAGATTTTGGATGCCTCTCAGATTAAAGGAACTACATGACCCCATGTTAATTTTACCCCTCCTGATATTGAGCTGTGGGTGGTTCAGAAATTACTAATATAGTATTTTCCACATATAGTATATTAAGTACAAGTAACTCCATTTACAGAGTAGCAAAGAAAGCACAGAAAATTTAATTACTGTTGAATTTAAGGGAAAATCCAAGTTTAAATAATCAGTTTTATATAATATAGTTAATACAGTAAGAAAATGTTTAAAACTCACTTTGAAGTGTTTCAAGTTCAGCTCTAGTCAATGCATCTTCCTTTTCCTTCAATCTTGTTTCTTTATATTTAGCATAAAACTGCCCAGCATCCTGAAAAAAGAAGTAACAAATAAATTAACATAAAAGTCAGTTTGCTTTGATGGTATTTTCCACATAACTTCAATTTAAAGCACTATATTCAGGGACGCAGGTTCAATGCCTGGCTGGGGAACTAAGATCCCACATGCTGCGGGGCAACTAAGCCTGCGCACCACAAATACTAAGCTTGCACACCTCAACGAGAGAGCCCACATGCCACAAACTACAGAGCCCATGCTCCCTGGAGCCCATGCACCACAACTAGAGAAGAGAAAATCTGCACGCCACAACTAGAGAGAAACCCGCGTGCTGCAAGGAAGCCATAATGGAAGATCCTGTATGCTGCAACTAAGACCCGATGCAGCCAAAAAAAATAAGGAAAATAAATAAATAAAAATAAAATAAATATTAACAGAACTATTTAAAGCAGTATATTCATTTAATAAGTAGTCTTCCTCTGTGTTTATGCTTTCAAATTTTATGATGAACAGAAGAAACTGAATAAGCAGTTCTCTACGATTTCTCTATCTTAGAGAACTAATGAAAGCCAGAAACTACATGAGTATAAATATGTTTAAGTAAAGCCTTTACTCTCAGATACGAAAGGGATGTATCCTCTTCCTGTTTTCTTCCATTGTATATTTTCTCAGTATTATGCATGGACAGAGAGCAGAAAAACACACTTGCTGAACTGAATTATTTGATAGCATAGTAAATTATATTATTGTGACTAACAAAGTACTAACACTATTTTCATATTAGTCCCTTAACTCCAAAAGATTTTCCAAAAGATTTTCAAAATTACTGTATGCAGATCTGATTGTGAAACTTCTATGACCATGTAGATACAAGTGAAAGTTGTCACTCCACTGAGAGTTGAGGACTGAGGACACACACTGTACACAAATACTTAGGTGTCAAGATACAGTGGCTAAAGTCTCAAGGAGTGGCAAATAGGACAGGTAAGACTTTAGCAGAGTACCGAAAAAGGACCAGGCCTTTAATCACAGACATGGAGATAAACAAGTTGGTGCTCTAGGCATATGAAGATCCTGACAGTGAAAAAAGCAAAAACAGATAATCTTCCACCACCCCTTGACTCAAACTCCATCTGTTCTATAGCAATACTACTTGTAGCTGCCAGGCTACACTGTGCTATGCTTCCATGTCTTTCTGTATGCTTTGCATTCTAGCTAGAACATTTTGCTCCCCTACCATTATTCTGAAGAACTCCTACTCATCCTTGAAAACCCTATTCAAGCATCACCTCTTTTGCAAGTCTTTCTGACCTTCCCTGGAAGAGTAATTCTCTCCTGTATACTGCTTCTGTATTTAAACCCATTTCTATGGTTGCTTGTATCATGCTGTATTCTCTTCTAGAAAATGAGAAATCTGAGACAGGGTTACCTGTATGCTCAGAGCACAGTATCTAGCATCAAACAGGCACTCAATAAGCATTCTTTGAACTGAGCTGGACTGAAATATATGAGAAACCTAGTAAAGAAAGAAGTAAAAGGGCTTGATGACTGACTGGTGTGGAATAAGAAAAAGATATCAAGGATAACTCTAGAGTAACATTCCCAGACTGTACGACTCCTAGAGAATATAAATCATAGAACTGTCTGAGAGGATTTTATTTCTGCAGGAAATGAAGGAACAAAATCAATCCTTGGCTCTACCTCAATTCAGATGTAAATGCATGAACACCTACCCTAGAATGGGATTATCTCTTTTCAGCTATGACTGTTCAAATTTAAGCTTTCTCCTGGGGTCTATGTTTCTTGGGGTTATAACAGAACTCTTTTACTTGATAATTAATTAGGGAAATGACAGGGCACTTCTAAAATCACTGAATCAATATAATAAAGATATACCTCTTATTCCTTCCATTCCCACTTTTAGGTTCCTACCTCACTTCTTCTAGAAGGATTTCTTTTTTCTTTTTTTTTTTTTTTTTGCGGTATGCGGGCCTCTCACCGTGTGGCCTCTCCCGTTGCGGAGCACAGGCTCCGGATGCGCAGGCTCAGTGGCCATGGCTCACGAGCCTAGCCGTTCCGCAGCATGTGGGATCTTCCTGGACCAGGGCACGAACCCGTGTCCCCTGCATCAGCAGGCGGATTCTCAACCACTGCGCCACCAGGGAAGCCCATAGAAGGATTTCTACAAGCCCTGGGCCAGCTAAATAATGGCATAATTTGAAGGGCACAGAGGTCATGCATCTGACTTATCCTCCCATGCCCATATTTACTTTATTTTTTTACTTATTATTTTCTTAGTTGCGGCATGTGGGATCTTTAGTTGCAGCACGCAAACTCTTAGTTGAGGCATGCGGGATCTAGTCTCCTGACCAGGGATCGAACCAGGGCCCCTTACATTGGGAGCGCAGAGTCTTAGCCACTGGACCACCAAGGAAGTCCCCATATTTACTTTATTTTGTTTTTTCTCTTTTTTCTTAACATTTTTATTGGAGTATAATTGCTTTACAATGGTGTGTTAGTTTCTGCTTTATATCCCTATATCTCTTCCCTCTTGCATCTCCCTCCCTTCCGCGCTCCTTATCCCACCCTTCTAGCTGGTCACAAAGCACTTAGCTGATCTCCCTATGCTATGCTACTGCTTCCCACTAGCTATCTATTTTACATTTGGTAGTGTATATATGTCCCTATATACACTTACCCGTCCCCCTCCCCGTGTCCTCAAGTCCATTCTCTAGTAGGTCTGCGTCTTTATTCCCGCCTGGCCCCTAGGTTCTTCATGACCATTTTTTTTTTTAAGATTCCATATATATGTGTTAGCATATGGTATTTGTTTTTCTCTTTCTGACTTACTTCACTCTGTATGACAGACTCTAGGTCCATCCACCTCACTACAAATAACTCAATTTTGTTTCTTTTTATGGCTGAGTAATATTCCATTGTATATATGTGCCACATCTTCTATCCATTCATGTCGATGGACACTTGGGTTGCTTCCATGTCCTGGCTACTGTAAATAGAGCTGCAATGAACATTGTGGTACGTGACTCTTTTTGAGTTATGGTTTTCTCAGGGTATATGCCCAGTAGTGGGATTGCTGGGTCATATGGTAGTTCTATCTGTAGTTTTTTAAGGAACCTCCATACTGTTCTCCGTAGTGGCTGTATCAATTTACATTCCCACCAACAGTGCAAAAGGGTTCCCTTTTCTCCACACCCTCTCCAGCATTTATTGTTTGTAGATATTTTGATGATGGCCATTCTGACCAGTGTGAGGTGATATAGCACTGTAGTTTTGATTTGCATTTCTCTAATGATTAACGATGTTAAGCATTCTTTCATGTGTTTGTTGGCAATCTGTATATCTTCTTTGGAGAAATGTCTATTTAGGTCTTCTGCCCATTTTTGGACTGGGCTGTTTGTTTTTTTGATATTGAGCTGCATGAGCTGCTTGTAAATCTTGGAGATTAATCCTTTGTCAGTTGCTTCATTTGCAAAATTTTCTCCCATTTTGAGGGTTATCTTTTCTTCCTGTTTATGGTTTCCTTTGCTGTGCAAAAGCTTTGAAGTTTCATTAGGTCCCATTTGTTTATTTTTGGCTTTATTTCCATTTCTCTAAGAGCTGGGTCAAAAAGGATCTTGCTGTGATTTATGTCATGAAGTGTTCTGCCTATGTTTTCCTCTAAGAGTTTGACAGTGTCTGGCCTTACATTTAGGTCTTTAATCCATTTTGAGTTGATTTTTGTGTATGGTGCTAGTGAGTGTTCTAATTTCATACTTTTACATGTAGCTGTCCAGTTTTCCCAGCACCACTTGCTGAAGAGGCTGTCTTTTCTCCATTGTATATTCTTGCCTCCTTTATCAAAGATAAGGTGACCATATGTGCGTGGGTGTATCTCTGGGCTTTCTATTCTGTTCCATTGATCTATATTTCTGTTTTTGTGCCAGTACCATACTGTCTTGATTACTGTAGCTTTGTAGTATAGTGTGAAGTCTGGAAGCCTGATTCCTCCATATCTGTTTTTCTTTCTCAAGTTTGCTTTGGCTATTCGGGGTCTTTTGTGTTTCCATACAAATTGTAATTCTTTGTTCTAGTTCTGTGAGAAATGCCAGTGGTAGTTTGATAGGGATTGCAGTGAATCTGTAGATTGCTTTGGGTAGTACAGTCATTTTCACAATGTTGACTCTTCCAATCCAAGAACATGGCATATCTCTCCACCTATTTGTATCATCTTTAATTTCTTTCATCGGTGTCTTATAGTTTTCTGCATACAGGTCTTTTGTCTCCTTAGGTAGGTTTATTCCTAGGTATTTTATTCTTTTGTTGCAATGGTAAATGGGAGTGTTTTCTTAATTTCATTTTCAGATTTTTCATCATCAGTGTATAGGAATGTGAGAGATTTCTGAGCATTAATTTTGTATCCTGCTACTTTACCAAATTCATTGATTAGCTCTAGTAGTTTTCTGGTAGCATCTTTAGGATTCTCTATGTATAGTATCATGTCATCTGCAAACAGTGACAGCTTTACTTCTTTTCTGATTTGGATTCCTTTTATTTCTTTTTCTTCTCTGATTGCTGTGGCTAATAATAGTGGTGAGAGGGCACAACTTTGTCTTGTTCCTGATCTTGGAGGAAATGGTTTCGGTGTTTCACCATTGAGAACGATGTTGACTGTGGGTTTGTCATATATGGCCTTTATTATGTTGAGGAAAGTTCCCTCTATGCCGACTTTCTGGAGGGTTTTTATCATAAATTGGTGTTGAATTTTGTCGAAAGCTTTTTGTGCATCTATTGAGATGATCATATGGTTTTCCTCCTTCAATTTGTTAATATGGTGTATCACGTTGATTGATTTGCGTATATTGAAGAATCCTTGCATTCCTGGGATAAACCCCACTTGATCATGGTGTATGATCCTTTTAATGTGCTGCTGGATTCTGTTTGCTAGTATTCTGTTGAGGATTTTTGCATCTATGTTCATCAGTGATATTGGCATGTAGTTTTCTTTGTGACATCTTTGTCTGGTTTTGGTATCAGGGTGATGGTGGCCTCGTAGAATGAGTTTGGGAGTGTTCCTCCCTCCGCTATATTTAGGAAGAGTTTGAGAAGGATAGGTGTTAGCTCTTCTCTAAATGTTTGACAGAATTTGCCTGTGAAGCCATCTGGTCCTGGGCTTTTGTTTTTCGGAAGATTTTTAATCACAGTTTCAATTTCAGTGCTTGTGATTGGTCTGTTCATATTTTCTATTTTTTCCTGGTTCAGTCACGGAAAGTTGTGCATTTCTAAGAATTTGTCCATTTCTTCCAGGTTGTCCATTTTACTGGCATATAGTTGCTTGTAATAATCTCTCATGATCCCTTGTATTTCTGCAGTGTCAGTTGTTACTTCTCCTTTTTCATTTCTAATTCTGTTGATTTGAGTCTTCTCCCTTTTTTTCTTGATGAGTCTGACTAATGGTTTCTCAATTTTGTTTACCTTCTCAAAGAACCAGCTTTTAGTTTTATTGATCTTTGCTATCATTTCCTTTTTTTCTTTTTCATTTATTTCTGATCTGATCTTTATGATTTCTTTCCTTCTGCTAACTTTGGGGTTTTTTTGTTCTTCTTTCTCTAATTGCTTTAGGTGTAAGGTTAGGTTGTTTATTTGAGATGTTTCTTGTTTCTTAAGGTAGGACTGTATTGCTATAAACTTCCCTCTTAGAACTGCTTTTGCTGCATCCCATAGGTTTTGGGTCGTCATGTTTTCATTGTCATTTGTTTCTAGGTATTTTTTGATTTCCTCTTTCATTTCTTCCGTGATCTCTTGGTTACCCGTATTTACTTTAAATTTCAACAGAGTTTTGGTTAAGAATTTATGGTCCCTTAACACTCCCTGCACCCCCAAAATCTCAACCCTGGAAAAGTCTTATTTGATATTAAACCATATCAGTCATTCGTTCCTCAGTATGAATGAATGAATGGGCTTATTAGCTTCTTTCCAGAGAGTAATTGTTAATAGTAGGGAAATGGTCAGGAAGGCATTGCCTCCTTAGGGAAGTAGGAAGGGTTGCACCATGTAAGAAAAGAAGGGCACAGATAAGTTATTTATGAGGTGTGAAAGATGACGAGTTGAAATCATACACCATAGTATAATAGAATGAGATAGAATATAGTGATGAAGAGGGCAGATTTTAGAGTCAAGCTGCCTGGATTAAGATCTCGGCTTTGCCATCTCACTAGCCATGTGACATTCAGCATTACTTCACTTTCCTATGGGCGAATTTTCTCATCCATCAAACGGGGATAATACAAGTACCTAACTCATAAGGCTGTTGGAAAGATTAAATGTGTTAATATATGGGAAACACTTAGAATAACATCTTGCACACAGTTAGGCCTTATACATGGTACCTATTTTTATTATTACTTCATCATTTTGCCAAGAACCTTATTCTCCACCACAAAGACAGGGTGAGATTTTCTGCTTCATAGTAAACCAAAACTCCTGCAGAATCCTGCATCTTCTCACTTACATGACTTCTCTTTACCTGAACCCTCTTCACCTCAGTGCAAAAACCTTTTGCTGGACAATCCCTTCCTAGTGGTTCTAACAAATCTGAACATTTCTCTGCTAATGTTTCTTCCTTCTGCTGCAGCACAGGATTCCACTAAAAATTCCTTTTGGAAATATGCATTAGATTCAAAACCACACTTATCTGAGGATTGCAATGCACCCAATCACCTTAACCTACTCCATCTAATTCCAAGAGTTTTAACACACTCCCTTGTCTCACTCACTGTTTGTTCTAGGCAAAGAATCCTATCTCCCTTTTGCCCCATTTCTAAGCATTTATTTAAATGTTCCTCATGCTTTTGCTTTCCTTCATATCTTGTTTGTACTTGCAAATTATAATTACAATATGTCCACTCTAGGAAGCATTACTTCTTTAATAAACCTACGATTTACCAAATAATTCTACTGTACTCAACAAACTCTTTGTTCCAACCATCCTTCTGTAGAGTTTGGTGTCCCATACTTTAAGATGCACTGACAAACTGGAAGACTTTAAAAGGAAAGTGATCAAATGGTGAGGGGCCTTGAAACTATATACATATACATACACTCAGATTACTTTCTATTATAGGTTATTATACGATATTGAATATAGTTCCCTGTGCTATACAGTAAATCCTTGTTGCATATCTACTTTATGTATAGTAGTTTATATCTGTTAACCTCATACTCCTAATTTATCCCTCCCCTCCTCCCTTTCCCCTTTCGTAACCCTAAGTTTGTCTTCTGTATCTGTGAATCTGGGCTTGAAACTGTATTTAAAAGGGAATGGAAATGAGAAGATTAGGGATAAGTTTTGATTTTGGATAAATACAAAAAAAGAGCTTGCTGATAATTATAATCACCTGAAAATGAAACAGACTGGCTTTGCAGGTAATATTCAAGAAAGACTAGGCCAGTGACAGGGGTGGGGGGTAGGGATTGGGGGTTGGGGTGTCATGTATTCAAAAGAGGTTGAATAAGAGCAGTTGTTTGCAACCTTCCCCCCCACCCCATTCTTCAAGAGAAGCTAATTCATGTGAATACCATTGTTAAGTAGGGAAAATAAACACAAAGTCTCATTTTGAGCCCAGAATAAGCCCCAGTTTACCTATACAGGAAAGGATAAATTTCTTGTGGATAAACTTCTCATCCATCTTTGGAGACACTGCCTGGCACATAATAGATGCTTAATAAGTATTTAATGAGTGAATGAATGCTTAATCAATCAGGGCTCTGGACTGCCTAGGTTTAGCTGCATAATACTGTATTAAAACTACAGAGTTTACACTGTTCCAAACATAGAGTTCTTATCTTCGAGGAGCTTATAATCCTTATGGATGGAACATGAGGAAAAGCTTTTACTCTAGAATCAATTCTCTTAATACTTAAAATTTCTTGGAGGGCTCAAAGCTTGTCTGCATAGACACCAAGCAGAGGACTGATTTTACATTATAGAACTATGACTTAAAGAATTTATATATTATGAGTGGTTCTTTATCTAATTGTAGAGCATGGGGTCCTGCACAAGAAGGTCTTTAAAAAGTAATATTTATTTATACTTATTTACTGAACCACTATTATATGTGTTGTACTTTGTTAGGATATATGGGGGTTATATGATAAGACAAGCAGTTGCCCTTAAAGCATATGTAAAAATATCTATGAATATCAACCAAAATAAGGAATATAAACTACATGAGAACAGGAATTTTGGTCTTTTTTAGAAAATTTTTTGTATTTCCAGAGCCTAAAAGAATACTTAGCACATAGTAAGCACTCAGTAAATATTTGCTTTGTAAAGCAACCATACTCTGATAAAAACTAATTAAAAAAATAGAGTAAAAAAATATTTGCTGAATGAATTATTGAAAGAGAGAGTGGTGCTCTCCCAACATTCTATTTGTTTCCCCACATTCCCTTATTCTCTTGAAATTAGGTGGGGTTATGGGACTAGTTCTGGATGGGCTGCGGTTAGAAATATCATGTGTCATTTCAAACCCAACATCAAAAAACTTGTGCAATCCTCCAGCTCTCTACTCTTGCCACAGGGAGCAAGGAAGCCACATGCTCCAGATGCGAACAGCTAGAAGATGGTGAAGACGTCATTATTCTGGGTCCCTAAATTAGAGCTGCTAGTTAGAGCAGAATGTCCCTTTTCCCACCAACCAGTGATAGATAAGTGGCATACACTGGAAAAAAATTTTAAGTCACTGAAATTTCAGGATGATCTGCACCATAGTCTATCCTGATTAATACAAATAGTAAGTGCTACTAAGTTAGTACAGAGAATATACAATGGGAAATTTTCAGTTGGCCTGATCAAGAAAGGTTTCATAATGATGATGACAATTTAGCTAAGCCTTGAAGATGTAGTATTCCCAAGGTTAGTTAGCTACAAGATGGAAGTCATCCCTTATAAATCTTTCTTTTTAACTCTATCGACATAGTTTATCTAAGTGATAAAGATAACATGCTGAGCTGGCACTGCTCGTCATGTTTTGGTTTTCTTTTACTTCTCCATATGAACCTTAAAATATTAAACAATCCAAAAAAATCTTAGGAAAGAAAGGAATTTAGATTTGTACAAGCAGGGAAATAGTACCACCTGTCCTAATGGGAATAGGGAACATTTCTCTCTGACTGTGTGACAGCACAAATCTCTTGTTTGAAGCTTACATATAACCGTCAACACAGGAGAATATCGTTAAGTGCACTTCTGAAAATCTGCCCATAAATTCAATTTCTCTGTATCAAATTTTGTTCTCCAACTGACTTATAATCTCAGAATTAGATATAATGTGTAATTACATATAATGTATAAAATTACAATGAAGAATACAGGAAAACTTTTAAATTTCATACTCTGAATAAGAGTAAATTTTCTTGTACAGAATGATAATAACACTAAATTCACAAGAAGTAATAAAAATAAAGCAGAAATCAAGCTCAGCTTTCCTCTGCCTGAGTCAGTAGTATTCAGGCAGTACTGGGCTTTGGGAAGGCCCAAAGCAACTTTTTCCATTTGTGCTAAGAGACAGAAGACACCACAGAAGTCATCTATTCAGCCCCAACTCAATACAAGAATCCTTCTACAACTTTTATAACAATTACAGTCTGCCTCAATATTCATATAGAGAATGTAAGATCAGACAGCTTATTCACTCACCATAACATATCTAGCTTGTTATCCAGCTGTTGAAAAAATTTATTCTTTCTTGGCTTTTATATTTCTTATATTTTAAATTTATTTTCGTCTGCTTTAAGTTTCATTTCTACCATTGACTAGTAGTGTCACTTTAGGCAAATTGTCTCACCAATCTGAGTCTTAAACTTATTTTTCATCTACAAAATATGGAATTGATGAGACTATGCATCTCTAACATCCTACCTAACTAACATTTTGTGATTTTAAAATCTTTTCTACAAAACTCTACATTCTGCCTTTGGACCTCCGAATAATTGCATCTTATGGTCTCCTTTCAGAGGGTAGAAGGAATGGAATCTTTGTTATGTTGTGAGGTCTTTCCAGTTTTCCTGTATCCCTTTGTCCTTCTGTAGCAGTAGAGTTTCAGCCTTATAAAAATTCAGACGAGTTTTTCCAACCTTTTTTATTTGTTTACGTATTCCCTATGTAAAGTATGTTTGTATGCAAAATTTTCCAAAAAGTTATGTGAGTACTGAAAGTAAGCTTCCTCATCCCTTGGAAAATCTGTGTTTAACTCTGAGTAGAAGGGCAGGCAACTGAGCTTGCTACAAATGCCTCCTAGCCTTTTAGAAGCTTTTCTCCCTGCTAATTAGCTGTGAATGTTTTGTTTATTTGGTTTCTGTCCCAGCAAGCAGAAGCAAAGGGGCTAGAAATGAAGGGCCCTGACTGTAGAGAGGGTGACCTCCAGGCTTGTCCACAGTTGTAGTTTCCATGGAAGAAGCTTCTTGGGAGGGAGGATGCCTCCATTTATAAATAGTTGTATAAAGTACAGTATTCCGTTTACGCTCTTAGGCAAGCTTTATTTTAATTTTTTTAAGGTAAAAGTCACAGCACTACAGAAAAGATTATTTTCTCAGCCACTGCTCCTCAGCAACCTATAAATCCTGATAGGGTAGAGATATACATGCTGGAAATTTCCTACAGTAATTTCTAGTCTAACTGTGTTCATATTAGATCAGCTTGGTAGTGAGAAAAGATGGGACTGGGACTTAACAATGAGAAAAATTAACAACCTTAGGCAATGCACACCTAAAGGAGTTATACATTTTATAAATTACGTTACTGAGAAATGTAACATAGCAGGTAGAGAGAAATTTAAATGGTCAGTTCCCAGAAAATCAAACTATCGAGCAAATAAATTCTGAATACTGAAGACCTTTTTCATCTCAGAAAATGTAGAGAACTATGAACTATGATTTAGGTTGGTAATCACTTGGGATATTTGGTACTTACTGATTTTGTATGAGAAATCGGTGGTGTTAATGACCTAAATTATCATGGGCCTAAATAAATGAAGCTCCAACACAAACAGGCACTGACAAAAATAAACTAAGTTATAAGAGTTAAAATGAAAATATGATCATAGCACTGGTTATATTTCATCAGTTGTTTGCTACCCTCATGGCTATGAATAATATTTCAGAACATATATGGTCAATTAAAAAATATCCAAGAAGGGCATTTTGGAGGTTAGAAAAATTTCTTGGGGTTACAGGTTGAATATAGTCAACACGGAAGACTGGATTAGTCAGATTCCAAGAGATTGTGTACTCCCTTCAAACTATCGTGAAAAAAGAAACACTGGTAAGATATGAAAGTGTCACTAGGGCTATACTTTTTTTTTTTTTTTAGGGCTATACTTTTAATGTTAAAATTAAATTCTAGCCTCAAAGCACACTATGCCTCTCCTGACATAGGCCAAGTTCCTTGTTATATTCTAATTCACATTCCATGTCTTCGGTTGATCATTCCACCTACCGTTTTCGCTGTCTAAACACATTCTTCTCAAGTTTCCCAAGCTTCTCTGCACACGGTCATGCATTTTACTCCTCTCTAAAGTTCTCTCATCTCTCTATGGACACATCAATTTAAAAACACTCTCCACATTCTTCTTCTATGGTTTCTCATTTGACTTTTTTCTTCTCTGCCTATGAGGGTACATGAATGATATAGGGATATACATTTTGCTAAATAGAGTAATATCCATACATCTTTCCCTTCAATATTTTCCAATCTAGGAAATGTTTGTTATTAACTTAACATCGAATATTTTACACATATCAAGTATAATCATTTTCAGTTACTGGCCTCATTCTTCTAATCTACCAAATCTTATAATTCTTTCAATATATTTTTCAGAACAAAGGAAAGGAACAAAACCCAGTGCTGGAGGTAATAAAGACCTTCTCAAAAAGCAAGGGGAGCTATCAAAGAAATACTTCTACCTCTGCCCTGCTTGATCACAGAACCACTTTGAGTATTTTCTGCCCACTAGGTACTTTAACTTTCCCATTCCTAACAATGTATACATATCTTTGACAGACATATGCGATGGAAACACTCTACTGTCTCAATGTCCTTTAATAGATTTGTGAGATTTATCTATTAGAGTATAAATTCCTAAATGGCTATATTCAGAGTCTGGAGACCTGGGATATAGTCTTAGATGATAGCAATGGAATTTTCTTTTCTTTTTTTTTTTTTTTAAAAAGCAGTTGTACAATGTTTTCCTCAGGTTTCTTCCAGTCCTAACACATATGATTATATGGGAGTTACTGTATCTATCAAATTATTTTTGTACACAAACTAGTACACAGAGTGGGTACTTCACTGTCAAGTGTCTATTCATCTTTCAAGACTCAGTTCAAGTGGCTCCTCTTTTCAGTTTTCCTTGGTTATCCTAAATAGAGACAATCTTACTTCTCTGAACATCTACAGAAGTCATTGTTTATACTACATATATGAAGCTTACATACCATATTGTGTCCCAATTATTTTAATTCATGTGATATAACCTCTACCTGACTGTAAGGTCCAAGAAAGCATATTCATCTCTATAGCCTCTTGTTCTGATATTGTGTTTAATAAATTTTTATTGAACCTGCTAAACTGTTTTTCTAAAAATATAACCAGAAGAAGTTTTATACATCAAATAACTATGATATAACTATTCTCATCTGTAATTTTTTGGGGAGAGGGATAGAAAAGAATTTAGGTAAAATAAGTAGGCAACAAGGAATTTTCTCAGGGATCTTAGATACTAAGTAATAAACAGTGAACTCAGGAGCATAAGCTGAACCAGAACTGCCACTTTTTCAAATCTTTCTAGATAACCAACCATATATGCATGTGGAGTGTAATAAAGGAATGGGTATTTAGAGGAAGAGTGGGAGGAAAACAGTTGAAGATGAAGAGCTCTTGAAATGACAATGACAAAATTTGGGTACCAGTTCTGCTAGTGTGAGGCCATTTGCTGGAAGTCTCTGAATCTCCCACTTTTAGCTTGGATACTCCATCTTATCCAACAGCTGCCTGCTTACACAGAATATCTGCAGCTCAGTTTTAATGAACTTTCCATGAAATTCAAGGGATTCACACACGGAAGTAAAACTCCCTTAACTGATACCTATTTAACTAACTGTATGCTTATATGAGCTGGTTGTATTAGCTCTTAAACCTATTTGTGTCAGTGATACATGTTATTGTAATTATACAATTCAATTAAATATTATATTAAAAAGATGAAAACTGAGTAGAAAATGACAGTTGTTTCTATGAAAACCAAGTGGATGCTTTGGAAAGCTCAATGAAAGAGTTGCTAAAAATGCTGTTAACTAGATGTAAATAAGCCGATGATGAAAGACTGAGCAACGGATATCATACAAATCTCTAAGGCTTACACAACTACATTGCTTCACAAGAATATGGTTTAACTCTTCTTTAGAGAAATCAACTGGAAATCTGTCCTTAAAGAAACCAAGATGATAGGTATGGTTTACGCAAGAAAAAGGACTCCTACTTAAAAATAAAACAATGGCCCTGTATCACAAGAGTGGTGAAGAAAATGTTGAAGGTCACGTGTATCATTTTTTTTATATTGAGTAGGGCTCTTCTATCACCACTGTGCCAGTTACTAATACAGACTGCTTCGGGTAAAAAGGGCTTCCTCTAAATTTCATAAATACCTTATTTAAGAAGATCTCATAGAAGTGTCACATGAAAATTTCAGTGTTGTAGATAAGGCATATGTATTCATATTACACGATTTTATGAATGATAAATTAATACAAAGGTCAAAGCAGACAAAAAAAAGCAGACAATCTAATCTTAATAGCAACTATTCAGTCTTGCTTTGCTGATGCTTATGAAAGTATAAGCTATATGTTTATCAACGTAAAATACTTTCACTATTACAGTTTGTATCAGAGTCTACTATATTACATTATTTTGTTAGTGAACATGAGAAAAACTTTAAACTTCAAACTGATTCAACAGTTTAAGAAAGTTTCTGAAGAGGCTAAAATGTTTTTATAAAATTCCTTATTTTTGTAAGCTTTCTACAAATTTGTGATAAGGCAAAACAATAACTTGTAAATCTAAGCTATCTTAATATATTGATTCTGTTTTTGCAAATTACTCCACGCTAATCAATAAATATGTTAATTTTACCAACTAAACTTTGTTTCAAATGACTTAGATTAAAATTACAAAGAAGTGTTTCAGACTGACATTTTATGTGATATTTTATTTACACTGCCTCATGACTATACTTTTAAATTCATCTACATTCTGGTTTGCCTACTGCACAGATTCTAAAGCCGGCAAAAAATAATCATTCTTTAAAAAATATAAGAAATCATGTCCTAAAATATTTTTCTGTCACATCTTCTCATAAATATACCAGTATGATAAATATACTTTCCCCTCTCTCTTATTAACTCTTACATACGTAGCATATGAGGATTGTGGATTTTTATTCAAATAAACAACATAAAACTTCAAATAAACAACTTAAAAACAAAAGCTTTTAAATTACCAAAATACTTCAATTGTCTCTATTAACTATAAACAAAATATATGATTCTGTAAGCAATAACTACTAAGATAAACAATTTTGACAAAAGAACTGGTAAATAATTTCTCAAAGGCTAGAAAGAAACACACTAGTAATTTTTAGTTCATTTTCCCTTCAAATATAAAATTTTCATTATTAGAGGAAAAAGAGGAATAAAGTACAGAAGTTGGAGTCATTCACTTCCTTAAACAATTAGGAAAAACAGCTGTTTCATGAAAAAAAGTGAGTAGAATTAAACAAATTATCTGTCTCTCTTGCTCTTTGTATTTTCTGAAATGAGACATTTCCTCCAAAATTACAACTTCAAAGAATCTCAAAATCTGTACACCAAAACAATTATATATTCTTTCAAATATTCTGTTTATGTGTTGGAAATTTTCTAACCAGATGCAACAATTACAATTAGCAAAGAAATAATAGAATATGTGTTGGTATGCTAAATATAAAAAAATAAGAAATTGCCATATCAATATGATATGTACATTCCATTGTTTGAGGAAGACTGACTAGCAACAGAAACTTTGATCACCAGTTTAAGACAAAATATCTTGACTGCTCTTAAAGTTGCAAATAAAATGGAAAGCTATATCTATTTTTGCTTAATTATACCAATGCTTACGTAAAGTGTTTTTTTTTCACACTATGTACTTAAATGCTATTAAAATATGGTGACAAACTATTTGAGCTTTGTTCTTTTTTACTGGATATGCCTTAAATGATTAAATTTTTATTGCTTTTATATCTGTCCTAAAGATAGTATTGCTGCAGCTACGTAGCACAGGGAGATCAGCTCGGTGCTTTGTGACCACCTAGAGGGGTGGGATGGGGGGGTGGGAGGGAGACACAAGAGGGAAGATATATGAGGATATGTGTATATGTATAGCTGAATCACTCTGTTATAAAGCAGAAACTAACACACCATTGGAAACCAATTATACTCCAATAAAGATGTTAAAAAAAATGAAGTCGGGCTTCCCTGGTGGCGCAGTGGTTGATAGTCCGCCTGCCGATGCAGGGGACACGGGCTCATGCCCCGGTCCGGGAAGATACCACATGCCGCGGAGCGGCTAGGCCCGTGAGCCATGGCCACTGAGCCTGCGCGTCTGGAGCCTGTGCTCCGCAACGGGAGGGGCCACAACAGTGAGAGGCCCATGTACCGCAAAAAAAAAAAGAAGAAGTAAAAATTATAAAACTGAAAACCATAAAAAAAAAAAAATTTATCAGAAAGAAGATGTGACACATATATACAATGGAATATTACTCAGCCATAAAGAGAAATGAAATTGAGTTATTTGTAGTGAGGTGGATGGATCTAGAGTCTCTCATACAGAGTGAAGTAAGTCAGAAAGAGAAAAACAAATACCATATGCTAACACATATATATGGAATCTAAAAAAAAAAAAGGTTCTAATGAACCTAGGGACAGGACAGGAATAAACATGCAGACGTACGGAATGGACTTGAGGACACGGGGAGGTGGAAGGGTAAGCTGGGACGAAGTGAGAGAGTAGCATTGACATATATACGCTACGAAATGTAAAACAGATAACTAGTGGGAAGCAGCTGCATCCCACGGGGAGATCAGCTCGATGCTTTGTGACCACCTAGAGGGCTGCGATAGGGAGGGTGAGAGATGCAAGAGGGAGGGGATATGGGGATATATGTATACATATAGCTGATTCACTTTGTTATACAGCAGAAACTAACACAACATTGTAAAGCAATTATACTCCAATAAAGATGTTAAAAAAAAATAGTATTGCTTTTTCCTTTTTTTTAGTGTCTTGGAATTCTAAGGTGTTATAAAAGCGGTGTAAGAGATAGTTATAGGGGAAAAAAAAGAGATAGTTATAGGAATAGATACCTAAATAAATTTTAGAACTATTCTAAATTACGTTTACACTTATACTATTCATTCAATCAGCATTAGGAAGCATCTACTGTATATTCAGCATTCAGATAGCAGGCATAAATTATTTCATGAATAATTAAAGTGAAAGCATCTAATATTATAAGAAAGAGGTACATTTTACCTGGATTAGATGAGGCAATGCTTTTAGTGTAAGGCAAAACCAAATTCCCAGCTTGCAGGGGAGCAAATCATGCCATTGTGGTTTCACCAGTAATCTAAAGGGAAAACAAAAAGCAAAAATAAAGAAGCAAAATATAGAAAGAAAGTTGACAGACAAAAATATTTTTATAATAATCATGAATTCTGTTTTGAATGGCTATTTCAACAAAGGAAGAAGTTTTTCAATGAAATATTTATGACAGTTATCACTTAATCTGAAGTATTCTATCATAAAATATATTAGTACAACAAATGCAATTATGTATAATAAGTAAGAGAATCTAGGCTAAGATTTTGGGGAAGGGGACTTGTAATCAAGTTATAAAGATAAAGAAACAAAAGCCCTGTTTCTAACCTGGACTTTTCATCAGTTTGGCAAAATGAATTCTTAAACCTTATGATTATTTCAGCGGTAAAAGACTAAACATCATCAGAGTGTCCCCAAGTGCTGACAAGCAGATATGAAGACTGTAGCATAAACAAACCAATACATAAAAATTAATGTCATTTGCAGTTCACTGAAGCATTACTCACTGATGTCATCAGAACAGAAGACAGGCAGAATAGTCTCTGATCTCCATCTCACATTGATCCAGTTCCTGCCCTGCTGTGTGAACTATTTAAACCCTTTATTTCTTCCTATGAATCAATAGAAGAAATGGTAGTATCTCTTTGAGTGTGCTGCATATCACTGTCTCTCTACATACTGTCACTCCTGAGCTAAACACTACAGTGATAGACTCTCCTAGTAATACTTTGTTTCTAAAGTTCAGTATAAAATTTTCAAATAACAAGAATTCAGGGGTTTAATTATGTAAATATATATGAACACTTTACAAAGGGAAAAACCTGTAGAACTTTTGCTTAAGATTAGAATGTGTTTCATAAACTATGGCACAGTATTAGTCTTTTATAAACTGAATACAGATGTAAATGTTAGCATATCTGAAATGGATATACATATGAAGTTGAATCACATTAAAGACATATTTTAAAACAATTTTGAATTATAAAATGTTTTTATATGCTCCCACCTTTCATTTTTTTCTGAAGCACCAAGTTTTGATACATCCACAGTCTTGCCGCCTGTCTTTTTTTTCTTTTCTCTCTTTTTTCTACTAAGCAGTTCATCCTTAATGTGGAAAAAATTATGGTTACAGGTTATCATTAACATGTACTCTTCAAATGTTATCAAGAGTCTTCTGTGAAGGGTAAACATTATAGAAGAACATTTATGCAAATGTATGTAGGGTCCAACATGATTAAGTAAAATCATCAATCTTTAACAATAACTGTTGCCATGGTAACCAGTCCTTAAACACACATGAAGTTCAGCACTGTCAGTCATGTGTATCTCCATAGCAATCAAAGTTTTCTAAGAAGAGAAGGCATTCAACTTACTTCTTCTCATTCATCCAACTTTAATAATGTCACTTCAAAAAGAATGAGTAAACAGATGCTAATTCATGAATACTGATAAATATGTTTATCTTTAGCATATAAATAAAAGCCCATAGCAGAATAAACTATGTAGTAGTATATTAGGCTAAGAAAAATGTAATATTTTTTAACCAACTGATCTCTGAAATTATAAACTTATACTCATTTCAAGTTTGACTGAGTTAAGAGCTTTTAAAATAATCATTCTTTATATAAGGGCCTGCGACACAAAAATTTCTAAAATCATTTTACATAAAAAATATGTATATCTGGAAGGTGACAATTAAGAAAACATAGCTCTACCTTCTAATTTTCAGCTAGATATTTGAGCCTTCACAAAATTTTGTAACAAACTCAAATGCCACATTTTTAAAAAGAAACATTTTCTTCTTATGTCATGGATTCTTGAAATAGAAACATATCAAATACTAAATGCTGAGTACAAAAAATATTAGAATAAGGAGTATATACAGAAAAGTTGAAATTTTTATCAGTTGAAAAAATAAATGTCTGAAATTCCATATAAAATTAAGGAGGCTAGATCATTTGATTTATTACCAGTACTTACCAGTTGTTTTTCCAGGTAGATTGACCAAACCACAGCATAATGACCCACTGTGAGAATTATGAACAAAAGTAATGCCAGCTCAGCATTGCTCATTTTTCTCACCCGCCTGTAGTAGAATACAGGCTGTCGCCAATCTGGAAGTCCATTGATCAGAATATCATCATACCTACAGCAGCAAATATAACAGTTTTTCATAGGGAGTTTAAAATATAAACAAAAAACTTTATTTGTGCTTATATGTAAAAAGAGGAAAGAGAAAAGAATTTCTCCAGAAGGGATAACATTTATATAGATTATCAGCATTACAATGGCCTATAAATCAAAACATTGTATCCAATCACAGACAGCCTTCAAAAAGGCACACAGTGATCTGCTGTGGATCCCGGACCCTGTGTGTTTAAACCCCAGTGATGTGACTCCTGTAATGGCAGCTAGGCTGAAGGAGCCAGAGTCCACCTCTCCACTGCAGGCTGCAGAGGGGCCCCGCCATGAAAGTCAGCAACAAGAGGAAGGCTCTCAATGGGAGAAAATCAAGATAAGAGCTCTGTTTGCTACCATGAATTATATATTAATGGAATCAAAATCAGGATAAATTTTCTAGTCAGTGCTTTTATTTCCACCCCTTTACAAGGGTTCAAGGTTGAAATATTTATCATTTTATCAAAGCTTCTTAATGACATAAAGAGCCTATAAAATGAGCACTTTTTAATTTTATGTTGGTCACATTCCTTTAGAGAATAAAAAATTCCCAAATTAGGAGATGTGGAAACAACCAATTTCTCGATAAAACTGTTTATTTGTAAACATTTAAGTGGCAATTTCCTCATTTTTTGGCTTTGCTGAAAGGAAAGAACATAACAAATAGCTTTCCTAGTGATGCATTTTAAATCTGCTTTCTTTAGAAGGAAATTTCAACTGAATTTAAATTTACCCGTCAGACAGTTATTGAGGCATATATTTCTAAGGTTAAAAATCAGGAATAACATTTATGATTGTAAAACTCAAAATGGTCACACACAAACAATGTTCAAAACACACAACCTGTTAATCTTAGTTCAACACAACTCATTAAATATTCTAATCACACTATTTCCAGAATTAAATCTTCACTGAAAGGCCTAATTTGGTGCAACACATTGACCAAAATATTTTAATTAAAAATATTCTGAGTTAGTCGCAGGCCTAATTACAGGAATAGAAATAGGGCCTATATTGTCAGGCAGGTCAGTAGAACTCAGTAGTAGGTTTTTCTCAAGTAAATTGACCGATCTAGGAATAATAGCGCAGCTGCTAAACTGCCAGTCTTGACATGTAAATCAATTTAAATGCAACAACTGCAGTAGCTACTTTGATAGTTATTAAATTGATACCTTGGAGATATGCTTAAAAAAATAAAGCAGAGGATTTATTACAGGCAACTTCTTCTTTCGGTACAAAAAAATATTGGTTATAAATTCAAAATATATTTTATCAGGCTATCTAGAAAACGTGTCTTTTAGGATCAACTTAGATTATTAATAATAATGGCAGATCAGAATAACCAATGTTCAAAGCAAAGGACATTAGTGGTACTAAACTCTTAAAGGCAGGCAAATTGTGTAGTATACAAGAATCTGCTAATTAAAATATGGTTGTGTAGTAGCTGGGCCAAAGTTTGATGTTTAATATTCCTTTTCAATATTTACATAGCAATTCCTGAACACTAATATCAAGACATAATAACACGATTTCATCAAAAGTTATCATTCCTGTCCAAAAAATTTATCTTTAAATCTATTTCTGTAAAAACTGACTCATTTTAGATTAGAAATGGATTGGCAAAAAGGTTTCAAGTGGTATAATGCAAGATTACAACATCTGAATGAAGTCCAATGAATGAAGTCCTGAATTTATTCTGAATCTACATTCTACTTCAGATTTGTTGAGGAAAAAAGGCAGAATATAAAAATAATTATTTTCAGCTCATCTCTCCCATGAAATAACTTCAAGTAAAAAGTGTAGCTATTAATAAAGAACATCTAAGAAAGTGGCGACAATTCCCTAAGAGCATTGCTAAGTGTTAAATTTGTTTTAGATCTAAACTGTACTGGAAGAAAACCCAGCTGAGCTCATAGCTGCGAATCTCGTATCAAATATTTTATCACCATCATCTTTGAAATGCTATGTGTCTGTTAATAGCTACTATTTTCTACCCCACATATAAATTGTTAGTGCACAGCTAAATTCAAGATAGAAAAACCTTATGCACTGAACACATTAAACAAAACTAGATATTTACTAGGCTACGTCTGCCACTCTAAACAACAGTCTCCAAGGATTAAGCTTAGAATCAATGCTCTATTGATTTTACTATCAATGAACATTATGGCTCACACGACTGGCCATTTTAAGGGAAGATAGCTTCTATTATAGTTCACTTTTTAGAATATATGCTGTTGAAAGATAAATCACTGCTTTCCTGAAACACTGAAAAAATATATTTCTTAAAATATACACAGACATTATATTCATAAGTTATTTAAGAAAAAAATGTTGTGTTGACAACATATAAAATTTAAAACATCACTGTTATGCCTTTTCTATATTTAACACATAACACTGTTAAAATAATTAAGCTCATACAAACTGCTCTTAACAATTTGTTAAAATCAGATTAAGAATGTACACATGTATGAATATTACAAGAAAATACAAAAGTAAATTTCTATGATAAAAATATCACTAATGTAAAAAATCATATGGAGCTATTAATTAGAAATTAAAACATTCATCAATTCTACATATGGCCTAATACATGTTTACATCATTTGATTTTCTTAAAATACCCATGATGAACATAATAATGGTTACATAATTATGTGAGCTCCATTCTATAGTCTGCAATTCATCAAATATATTTAGCTTAATACAAACATTGGAAAGTAAATCTAAAAATGTTTAAATTACCAGAAGAAAAAAAAGTATGTAAATTAAAAATATTATTAGCATGCTTTGAAGAATAAAATAGTAACTATGAAATTAAAATAGAAAACATGTATATTATGAAAATGAATATTGAAATAATTCTAGCATTTGCCTAAATTGTGAATCTCCCACTGTAAAAAGTTAGAATTTTTAGCTTAAAAGAGTAACAACATCTACTTAGGTCACATACTGAAACTTAAGAATAAAAATTAATTGTACAATGATCATAAACAGGAAACAAGCTTAAATTAATTGATCTTACTCTCCTTTATAAAATGTACATATGTGCCAAAAACTGTGGTACACAGCACTTTATATATTGTATATAATATGTGTCTTATAATATCTCCTAATTAGGGAAGGTACTAAGATAGATTTCTTATTCTCAGGTTAATGTTTATTTTTATTCAAACACAACTGTAATCAAATTTACAATAAGGAGGTAATGGATTTGTAAAAGTTTCACAGATTAAAGCTGAGGAAACTATACTTTCCGTTGGATTTGTATATAAAATGTGACTTTACTTAGTAAACTAAAAAAATACACTGAACTTTTACAAATATAGTACCATAAAATAGACACAAAAATTTTAAGTTGCACAAGAGGGTTAGCAAAAGAATACTGGTAAAATTTTAAAATAGATTTCAAACAAAAGTAAATATACTAATATTACTAAAGCACAATCTAGTGTATATATGTAGTGATTAGGATCTACTCAGTACTTTATTCCAGCTAACACTCAGGGCACTTGGATAGAAATTTATGTCAGAACAGAGCTGAGCTGCTATTTCCTAAAATAAGCAAGTTACCTAAGGAGTTCAGAAGACTTCTATATTAATCTCCCTTACAAGAACCAGGAAAACTTTTTTCATGCTATAGTCTATGCCTTTGGGAGGAAAAAAAAGCTTAAAAGTTTATTCACAATTATACTTCTAGGAATCTACCCAAGAGAAATGAAAAATATCCATTCACACAGACTTGTGTGTGATAATTCACAGCAGCGTTGTTCATCATAGCCAACAAGTGGAGACGACCTCAATGTCTATCAGTTGGTGAATGGATAAACAAAAGTGGAATGTGGAATACTATTCAGCAATAAAAAAGAATGAACTACTGGTATATGCTACAATATGGATGTACCTCAAAAACATTTTGATAATAGAAAGAAGTCAGATGCAAAAGACTACATATTAGATGATTTCATTAATATGAAGTGTCCAGAAAAAACCACATTTATAGACACATAAAGGAGATCAGTGATTGCCTGGGGCTGGGATCAGAATGGGAAATGCCTGCAAATGGACTTGAGGGAATGTTCTGAGGTGACAGAAATGGTCTAACACTGGTTGTGGATTGCATGACTCTGTAACTTTACTAAAAATCATGGAATTGTACACTTAAAATAGGTATTTTTACTAAAAATCATGGAATTGTACACTTAAAATAGGTTACTTTTATGGTATGCAAATTATACCTAAATAAGGCTGTTTAAAAAAATAAAATTTGCCTATTCCTTAAAAAAAAAAAAGGTTACCCAGTTTGTTATTTTATCTATTTCAATGCTATTCTCTTTTCTACCAAAATTTTAAAAATGCACCTGATTTCAGTGAAAATACAATTATTTGTAAGGAAAATAAATAGATAAAAATGTCTATGACAATTTTCCAAATTACAAATTCCTGGAAGGTTACACATTACTTATTTAATGAATATTTATAATAAATAATTGTGATACCAAAGAGCATTTTTAAATATCAGTATAAGACAATCTTCTTTCAGAAGATAAAACTATGGCTTTTTTTTTTTCTAAAGGAATTATAAACATTAGATAATTGTCTGTAGAGGTGCATTTCTCCTATATGTTTAAATACTCATAGGTCACCCGGCCTCAGGCGCAAGCTTTAGAGGAATGATTCTCAGCTTGATTAGCTAAGACTTTTGCCTCAAGGAAAACCAGTTACCAAAGAGTTACTTGTGCCTCAAGGGGTATAAATACTACAGCTGTTTGTGTAACTGTCAGATCCATTTTTTTCTACTAACACTCTACAATAAATGCAAAGGAAACTAATCCTAAAAAGAAAATGTTAGGTGAGTCTATGTTGATGAAGAAACAATTTTTACATGAGAAGTGATTTGTTCTGAAAAGATATAAATGATTTCGGTAATTGGAAGAAATTGTTACAAAGTTTACTGACTTTTAAAATAACAACAAACAAAAAGGCAAAATCTGATGCCAAAGATGTAGAGAGACTAAATAAAGCTATCTTTACAGACACGTTCTTGATGTGTGAAACAAAACTAGGGGCTCAGTGAGAGAAACCAACTAGAAAATATGCACAGAATGACCAACACTTCTTTCAACACACTCGTAGGACTCTTTCAACACTATGGATTATCTCAAACCAGAGGAATGTCTGCTATGGTATCTGGACCAATGCCAGCCCCTTATTATAAAGCAAAGAACTCTTCAAGAGAATATACTGAGTCCTTGCTTTGCAATCTGACAAACTGAGGTATTCAAATTAAAGAGTTAAGATGAGAACCAAGAGTGGCAGCTGACATTGTAGGATACAGAATAATTCCAGGTAATACATTTGAAGAAAGATTCAGAAGGTCACATTGCATACTTTTTTGGATTGTCTTTAAGATATATTAGCCTCCATAGAGAGATACAGATATTTAGGCTGGCGTTAGCCTAAAGTGTCAAATACCTACTTTTTTCTTTAAAGGTACTCCTACTGTAAAGCACTGTTTTCAAACTACAGATTGTAGCTCACTAATATCTCCTGAAACCAACTTAGTGGACCACAATCAGCATTGTTTTTAAAAAGAAAGAAGACTCGTCTAGACTAGCCTAGAATAGAAAACATCAGTCTGTTTCACACACAATAAGTGTTTTGTCAAATTTTTGTTTCAGTTGTGTGTGTGTGTGTGTCCTGAGGCATGATGCAAAATGTATTTCTTACCGTGGGTCTGACTTAAAAAAACTCTGAAACTGGTCACAGTAGTGTCTACCTTCCACACATTCGGAAGAGCAGAGGAAGGGGGTCTCTCTGCAATTTCCTCTTAAGTCACTAGCATATAAACCACTGTATAACTACATTACTACTCTGCTGAAAGAGGCCCAGAGAAGTCTCAAAGTGAGGTGGCTGCCTCTTCTCTGACGTTCGACCCTAAACACAAAATCACTGGAGCAGAGGAAGGGAAGGGATGGAGGCAAAAGAAATAGGAGAAAGAAGCAAATATTTTCCTTCTACTCCTATCTTCTACAGACTTACACAAGTCTGTTCTCTCACTCACAAATTGGGTTTATTATTTTGAGGATGAGGAAACACCAAGAAATGGTAATAACTTGAATACCACTAATCGCCTAATTGCAAAACATTTAAGAAATAGAGGGGGGAAAAAAGCCCCCCAAGCGCAGATAGGAGCAATTACTGATATATCAAAAATGAATAGGCATTTGCTTGAAGTCAAGTAGAATTTTATTTCCCAGAGCATAGATACTCACATTAAAAATATTAGCTAATGAAGCCATGATCCTGAAGTCTATAAGTACTGAATTAACCTAGTGAATATTTTCAATAGAAATTAACTCTCCTATAAACATACATTTTAAAAACAATGCACATCTTGAAAGGAACGAAAATAAAATACTAACATAATAAAATGTTTAACGAGACAATTCTCTCCTTTATAAACTGAGACATCAAAGTATAACATCTTAATTCAAAAGCAGATGAACACTCACCTCTGCCTTCGTTCATCATCCTTTAAAACTTCATAAATGGCCACCAACTAAAACAAAAGCATTACTTTAAAAATAATCTCAACTATAGGAAATCACTTAGGGAGACGAACACACTATAATTCACATGCAAAAACCCCATGCACTCATATATACAATGAACAGATAAAATCTTAATTATAAGTAACATTTTACGGTTTTGGTAGCACCTTAAGAGGTTAAAAAAGGCTTGATACCAAAATCTTTTTGAAAGACGCAAAACTAATAATTATCTTAACATGTGATTTTTAAAAGCAAAAACTGTAAGTTAGACAAGAAAATTATGACAATTATGACCCCCCCCAAAATTTAGTGATTCTAATATAAAAAAATGTTGGTAAAAGCATATTTTGTAAAAAACTGAATAAATACATATACATTATATTTCTAAACTACAATCTCATTTTAAATGGAAATATTCTACGTGTCGGTTACTGTTTCTACCATAAACATTTATTTATAAATTATCACAAAAATACATATACAATAACAGCATATTTCACTTACTTGTCTAAACTGAGTTTCTGCATTTTCATCTTTATTCTTGTCTGGATGCAAAGTTAGTGAAAGCTTACGATATGCTTTTCTAATGTCTGCAGATGAAGCATCCTGGGGGGGGGGAGGGGAAAAACACAAAGCAAACTTTGTCAGTAAAAGAAATTCCCAGAACCTTGTTAAGATCTGAGAAGACAGCCAACCAAGTGCAGGACCCCAGGCAATGTAATTTGAGCAATCAGTCTAACAACCAGGCTATGCAACTAGCCTGACCCACATGACTGAACAATTATTCAATCTAATTTGGCTCTCCTCTTAACTTTTCATTACCATACATTCATTTAAAGAAGACAGTATTTGGCAAAACTTTTCAAACACTTGCCTTCCTAAAATTAACCAATAAATCTTTTTCAGTAATTAAGAGATCAAAAAGAAACAAATTAAAAATTAATACATCCGTGTGCCTTCAAGGAAGGTCTTTATTTATCTGAGAATCCTAAAGCCAATGTCTGAAGCCCAGGCTTACCATATGTGGTTGCTTCATTGCTATTTATATTGAATTTACCATGAAGCAACAACCTATGGAATCTCAATTTCACATGTCAAAAAGTATGCCTATTTGAAGGCAGTTAACTTTGCATTTACCCAAAATAATTATAATTAGAAGTAGTTATGTATATTGTCCTTAACTTTTTTTGTTAGTACTTTATAGGTTATTTTCAATGCTGTCCAGTTTCCATAGTCTGATTTGCAGAAATAAATTTGCCCACTATTTATGTATTACTAACATAGTTTAAATATATTTTAAAAGGTCACAATAGTTGAGGAAAAGTACTTTGGATTAAGTGGATATTAAAGTTGAATTTTATGTAATCTCGTGTGTACGTGTAAACTCAGAGAACATCATTTTACACGGCCAGTAAAAAATATATGACAATAACAAAGAACACACTGTTAAGTTGGGTATAAAACTTGATCTCCACTAAATTTAAAAGTTACTACAAAAAGTAACATTCATAGTGGGGCAAAATGAGGATAAAGTTGCTTATTAAATTTTATCTTGTTTTTTAGCTGAGTATTTGTTCAATTAATTCCTAAAACTGATGTACTAAAAAGTTCAAATGACTAAAAAAACAAAACATAACAAAAGTCTGTGTACCTGGGACTAAATAGCTGTTAAAGAAACAGAGGTGGAAAGAGGCAAAGTGAGACTACAATTAGTCTGTCAAGCTCTCTTTTATAAACCAATACTTTCATTACCAATTTTCTGGGGCTTATTGCTCCAGGCAATCACTCTACTTTAAAGTTTCAACTTAGGTGTGAATATTTTTCTGACTTGTGGAGGGCTGAGGAGCTATAAAATTAGTAGAGTAAGTTTCGCAGGTAATATGGTTATAATTTCCATTCTCATTTGCTCAATGGAATTGATGTGTTCCTTATACTTAAATGATAGGTAGCATGTAGCAGAAAAGGATGATTATTTACTGAAACTCTGTGATGGAGATTTTGTTGAGCAAAGAGGTCAAGTGTCAAATGAATTCTCATTCCCTAATTGGGACTTTAATTTTAGATTTTTTAAAATTGGGACTATATCACAGAGAAATACCAAAAGTAGATTTCTTACAAAATATGAGTGTATGTATTTGCTTATGTTACAAAATTAATACATGCTCATTATGGAACATCTATGACTTACATAACAGTCACCTAAGACATTTCCCTCCTTCCAGTCTTGGCAAGCTGACCCCAATCCTCCATTCTTCTGCCGCAGTATATACCGTAAGGGTGAATGTGGCCAGATGGCTCTCCTATTTCAAACCCTTCAGTAATGCCCAAGAACCTTCATCATCTGTCTTTTCCAGTCTTTTTAGCTTTATATCCCACTATCTTGGTCCATCCTCCTTGTCCCCCAAACCATCACACGATACGATGCTGTTCTCCAACTTGATGTTTTTGTTTTGCATCCAGCTGTAGATACAGACAGTTCTCTCCTGACTTAGAAATGGGCCTCTCAGGCTACACAGAAATACTGCCTATTTTCCTCTTGAGAATCTGCCCAGTAGGTTTATTTTACTAATAAGTGGAAAGAACTTATTAGTTTCATGCTAAGTGGACAGAACTGAAAAACTCAGAGGTCTTCCTATCTAAAAGACATGCTCTAGACAAGTTGCACCTCAAACTAGCTTATGTATGTATTAAATTTTAGTTAATTACTTAATGAATCTTAACTTATTTTATCCTCATAACAAAGCTATAAGATAAGTATAGTTGTTAGCAGGCCCATTTTACTGATGAGGTAAGTGAGGCAAAAAGAAGTAATTTGCTCAAGTTCATACTACTGGCAAATAGAGGAAAACAGAATTCAAACCCAGAAAATATTGCATCAGAATCATAGCTCTCTATGTTGATTCTTTAGATTCAGTTAGTAGATTTCATCTGAGCCACTTCACAAGGGCTAAAGCTTTTGGGAAGGCAGTGAGAACAACTGCTACAATCCTACTGAGCTGATAAACTATGTGGAAACCATCCCCATAACTACAATGGAATATGGTCAACTGCAGTTTTAATGGTAAAGATCCTGATATATGTTGGCTTTTACAGCACATTTTACGTCGTATTTCCACTAGAGACCTGACTGTTAGAACATTCATCTCACATACACAGTAAATTAGACGTTTTATCTCTCTGGCTTTCAGAGAAAAATTTTTGATAGGACTATGGGTGAACTGGCCATCTTTAACACTGTTGACATCAGGAGATCTACAGGGTTCAATTGCCAGAATTCTTTTCCTTCTAAATGTGATATGGTTTTTTGGCAAGCTGGACATGAATTATCATAATACTTGGATGACCTCTGTAAAGAAGAGATATATGGTCATTCTTTTTGGTTTTTTTTTTTTTTTTTTTGGTGGGGGGCTGTGCCATGTGGGATCTTAGTTCCCTGACCAGGGATCAAACCCGTGCCCCCTGCATTGGAAGTGCAGAGTCTTAACCACTGGACCACCAGGGAAGTCCCTGGTCATTCTTTATTAAAAAAAAAAACTCAAAAAACCACAACAACAACCTATGAAAATAATATGTTTGTCAAAATTGAAAAAAATGTGATGAGACATCAATGAAAGTGGCAGAGTAGGGAACTCCAAGGGCCTGTCCCTGAAGAGAAACAGCAAATAACCTGGCAAAACCTGTCAGAATCAACTTAATCTGAACTCTTCAAACTAGTCAAAGGATTCCAGCAATCAGTCAAACACTTAGTCAAGCAAAAGGTAGCTAATTTGCAGTAAGGGTCCTGAAGATGCCAATCTGAGTTACTGGTGTGGGTTCCTAGTGTTAGAGTAAGCAAAGTGGACTTTTCTGTCCTCCAAGAACTGTGGCTGCTTGTTCTGGCCTGTCTTTTGGTTCCCTGACAGACTGTGTAAAGGGCTTACCTTTATTTTACTAAGCTCAGATCTCTCCCAGTGCAGAGCGGCAACTGTTCAGGACATTTGTCAAAAACATTTAATGGCAAATTTATCAGCACGTGCCAAATGAGGCAAGGGATGGCAGCTGGGGTAAACAATAGACACAACAAAAAGCTTAGGAGGAAAAACTGGGAAGTGAGATGCTTTGGGGAATATGGGATTTGAAATGCTTCCACCAGAAGACCCACACGTGTGTGCCCAAGGCAGAGTAGCCGCTCAAAAACACCTGAGACGGCCCTAAATTCGCATTTCTGGCTGAGCTTTAGGCTGTATACAAGCAGCAGGTGAAGTCTAAGGGTGAGTTGTAAACTGCCTAGCTGAGTGTTGAAGGCATGCCCCAACATATACACAGGACCCACTGCCAAAGATTTTGAGGTTTTTTTGTTTGTTTGTTTCTGGTCCCAAACCTTTAAGGAAATCTCTGCTGAATCATTAGCTGACCCCTAAGCTAATCAAACAGATGTCAGTGGCCACACATGGCAAAGAATATACACTTTACAAAATTAGTTCAGAAAAATCACTAGACAAACAAACAACACCAACCACAGGCAGCAAAAAACAAACAAACAAAAAAACCCCTGATGAGGTAAAATAATCTAATTACCACATTATATATTCAAAATGTCCAGTACTCATTAAAAATTATGAAGTATGCAAAGAAACAAGGAAGTATGGCCCACACACACAGAAAAAAGGAATTAACAGAAATTGTCCCTGATGAAGACCAGACACTGGATTTACTGGAGAAAGCCTTTAGATCAACTGTTTTAAATATGCTCAAGAGCATGTACAAAGAACTAATAGAAAGAACAAGAATGATGTCTCACCAATTTGAGAATATCAACAGAGACATAAAATTTTTAAAGGAACTAAAGAAAAATTCTGGACTTGAAAAATACAATAACTGAAATTTAAAAAATCACTAGAGGGGCTCAAAAGCAGATTTGAGCAGGTAGAAGAAAAAAATCTATGAACTTGAAGATAGGTCAATTGAGATTTTCCAATAATAGGAGCAAAAAGAAGAAAAAAAATGAAGAAAAATGAACAGAGCCTAAGAGATCTGTGGGACACCACCAAGTATACCAACATACATTTAATAAGAGTCCAAGAAGGAGAATAGAGAAAAGGGCAAAGAAAAGAAAAGACTGAAAACTTCTAAAATTTGATAAAAGACATGAATATACACATCCAAGAAATCTCAACAAATCCTAAGTAGGGTAAACACAAAGAAATCCACACCTAGAAACATTCCACTCAAACTGTTCAAAGACACAGAGAATCCTGAGAACAGCAGAGTGATTCATTATGTACAAGGAATTCTCAAAAACATTAACAGCTAATTTCTCATCAGAAGCCATGGTGGCCAGAAGTTAATGCAATGACACATTCAAAGTGCTTTAAAAAATCTGTTAAGCAAGAATTCTATATCCAGCAAAGCTATTCCTCAAAAAAGAAAGAGAAATTAAGATATTCCAATTAAACAAAAGATAAGAATTCATTTCTAGTAGACTTGCTCTACAAAAAGTGCTGCAGAGAGTCCTTCAGGCTGAAAGAAAAAAAATAACAGGGAGTAACTCAATTCATACAAAGAAATAAAGAACACTGATAAAGGTAACTATACAGATAAATATAAAAGTCAATATTCATGTATTTCTAGTTAGTAACTCCAATTTTTTATATGATTTAAAAGACAACTATTAAAACAATAATAATAAATGTCTTAAATGTCTTAAATAATAAATGTCTATGTCTCAAATAAAATGATAATATAGATCTATGTCTATGGGCATACATGTATAAAGATGTAATCTGTGACAATAACTATATAAGGAAGGGGAACACAGCTATACAGGAGCCAAATTTTTTATACGACTGAAACTAACTTGCTATTAATTCAAACTAGATTACTATAAATTAACATTAGTTGTAATCTCCATGGCCAACACTAAGAAAATAAAGATCTACTGTAAAAGAAACAAAAATCAAATAGTACACTAAGAATACTATGAACAACTGTATGCCAATTAGGAAACCCAGATGACATAGACAAATTTCTAGAAACACACAAACTGACTCATGAAGAAACAGAAAAAATGAATAGACCTATAACAAGTAAAGAGATTGATCAGTTAATAAAAACAAAAAAAATCCAATGTCCTACACAGAAAAGCCCGAAACCTCAAAACTAGATGACTTTCACTACTGAATTCTATCAAACATTTGAAGAAATCACAGTCCTCTTTAAACTCTTCCAAAACATATAGGAGGAAGGATACCAAAACCAGAAAAACTCCTCAAGAAAGAAAACTATAGATCAATATTCCTTATGAATACAGGTGCAAAAACTCCGTAGCAAACTTCTAGTAAACTGCATCCAGCTGCATATAACAAGAAATACATACCATGACCAAGTGAGATTTATCCCATGAATGCAAGGGTGTTTCAGTGCATGAAAACCAATCAATATATCATATTAATTAAATGAAGAACAAAAAACCACAGTCATCTCAATTGATGCAGAAAAAGCATATCCAACACCATTTAATAACAAAACACTCAACTAGGACTAGAAAGAAACTTTCTCAAGTTGATAAAGGGCATCTAAGAAAAACCCACAGGTAACTTCCTACCTGAATGGTGAAGTCTGAAACCTTTTACCCAAGATCAGTAGTAAGAGGGATATCTGTTCTGGCCTGAGCAATTAGTCAAGAAAAAGAAATAAAAGGCATCCAAATTAGAATGGAAGAATTAATACTCTCTGTATTCACAGATGACATGATCCTATACGTGGTAAATCCTAAAGCATCACAGAACTAGTATTAGAGCTAAGAAGTAAATGTATTAAGTTGTAGGATACAAAATCAATATATAAAGATCAGCTGTATTTCTACATACTAGCAATTAAAAATCCAAAAATGAAACTAAGAAAACAAATCCTTGACAATTTTATTCAAAATGAATAAAATACTTCGGAATAAGTTTAACAAAAGAAGTGTAACATTTGTACACTATGAACTATAAAACACTGCTGAAAGAAATGAAAGAAGGTCTTAATAAATGGAGAGGCATCTATGTTCATGGACTGGAAGACAATATTAAAATGGCAATAATTTGCAAGTTGATCCACAGAGTCAATGCAATCCCTATCAAAATCCCACCTGGCATTTTGCAGAAATTTACATGCTTATCCTAAAATTCATAGGGAAATGCCAGGGACCCAGAATAGCTACAATACCCTGAAAACAAAGTAGGAAGATTCATATGTCCTGATTTCAAAACTTACTGCAAAGCTATAGTCATCAAGACAGTGTGGTCATGACATATGGATAGACAAACAGCTCAATATAAGGATTCAGAATCCAAAAATAAACCTATTCATCTATGGTCAAATTGATTTTCAACAAGGGTGCCAACATCATTCAATACAGAAAGAACAGTCTTTTCAACAAATGATGTTGAGATAACTGGATATCCACATGCAAAAAAAAAAAAAGAAAGAAGTTGGACCCTTTTCTCACATGATATAAAAAAACTAACTTGAAATAAATCAAAGTCCCAAAAATAAGAGCTAAAACTATAAGACTCTTAGAAGAAAACACAGAGGTAAATCTATACGACCTTGGATTTTTACAATGGATTCTTAGCTATGATATTAAAAGAACAGGCAACAAAAGAAAAAATATACAAATTGTACTTAATCAGAATTTAAAACTTTGCAGCCACTGTGCAAGTTTGGTGGTTCCTTAAAAAAATAAACATAGAGTTACCATATAACCTTTTAATTATATTCCTAGGTATTTACTGAAAAGAATGAAAACTGGTGTTCAAACAAAAGCTTGTACGCAAATGTCCACAGCAATACTATTCACAATAGCCAAAAAGTAGAAACACCAACGTCCACTAACTGATGAATGGATAAACAAAATGTGGTATAGGTGTATCAATACAATGAATATTACTCAGACATAAAAGGAATGAAGTACTGATATATGCTACAACATGAATGAATCTTGAAAACCCGATGCTAAATGAGAAAAGCAGACACAGAAAGCCATGTATTTCATGATTCCACTTTAACTGTCCATTTGTCCTTTGTGGACAAATCTATTGATACTGAAAGCAAATCAGTAGTGCCCAGGGGCTAGGGAGAGAGGGGAATGAGGAGTGACTGCTTAATACACACAGAGCTTCTTTTCGGGGTGCGGAAAATGTCCTGGAATTAGATGATGGCTGAACAACACTGTGAATACACTAGAGATCATGGAATTGTACACTTAAAATGGTGAATTTTACGTTTCATGACTATCTCAATTTTTAAAAATTGAAACAATGCAGAATTATCTTTATTGCACGCTATGTGCTAGGCACCATTCTAGCCACAATATATGTTAATTCCCTTGATTTTTACAACCCTTGGTGATAGGTATAATTATTATCTTTATTTTAATGAGGAAACTGGGGCTTAAACTAAGGCTTAGTAATCTGCCAAAATGTTACATAGATACTACATAGCAGAAATTTCCTGACAGAAATTTAGTCTCACCTCCCATGCTACCTCTTCTAGAATTAACGACTATTTTCTGCATATCCTATGGCCACTCCTTGATTATCCTCTAATGTAAATTAAGCTATATACATCAAAATGGAGCCAGCTATCTCTGGGAGTCTGAAAAGCAGGATTAGTAGTAACCTGATATAGCTCAACCCAGAGATGTTTTAAATGTATGGATTGGGCTTCCCTGGTGGCGCCGTGGTTGAGAGTCCGCCTGCCGATGCAGGGGACGTGGGTTCATGCCCGGGTCCGGGAAGATCCCACATGCCGCGGAGTGGCTGGACCCGTGAGCCATGGCCGCTGAGCCTGCGCGTCTGGAGCCTGTGCTCCGCAACGGGAGAAGCCACAACAGTGAGAGGCCCGCGTACCGCGAAAAAAAAAAAAAAAAAATGTGTGGATTGTTCCCAGTGAACACTCCTCTAGAGGTAGATAAATTAATCTAAATGAACAAATTCTTATCTAATTTACTTTTGAACAGATCTGATAAGGATGCTAGATGTGGGACAAATCTCTGAGAAATTTTACTCGTATTCTAGATTATATTAGAGTTAGCCCCTTTCCACTTACTATGATGCTTAGGATGAAAATGGGCTTGAAAATAACTAAGCCACTTACCAGCTATGTGATTTTGGACGATTTACCTACTCTAAGTTTCAAGTTCTCATCTATAAAATGGAAATAATAATGTTACAACACCTAAATATATATACATGTATGTAAATATATATACACACATACATATATGTACATAATGTGCTTATTATAGCAACTGGCACATAGTAGTGCTGAGTAAATGAAAACTGTTATAATATGTAGGCTAGAAAGTCACTATTTCTCTTTCATTTTAACACTTACCAAACCTGACTTGCAGTTTATTTGGATTTGTGCTTCAGACCGTGAGTACTAAGAAATTGAGGAGTAAAATTAATTTGGATGGTTTTTATTTATTGATTTGACAATATTTATTGAGTACCTACTACGCACCACCATTGAGGACACAGTAGTGAACAAAATAAACCCAATCTATCCTCATAAAAGCTTTGCAAGGTAAGAACAGTGAAAATTCTGTCTTAGGTGATCCAAGAGGGGTTTCTTATTTTACTTTATATCAGGGATTGGCAAACATTTTCTGTAAAGGGCCAGATAGTAAATACTGGAGGCTTTGCAGGCAAAAAAGTCTCTGCTGCAATTATTCAGCTCGGCCATTGTAGTGAGAAAGCAGCCACAGACGACACATAAACAAATGGGTGTGGTGGTGATCCAGTGAAATTTTATTTTCAACAACAGTTAGTGCCTGGTTTTGGCCCATGGAGTGTAGTTTGTTGACCCCTGATTTATATCAGTGGATTACCAATAATCTTAAACTCATTCTATTTACAGTGTCTTTGCAAATTTGAGACCCACGTATCTTTAGGTCTGCCAGGAGGTTAACAAAACAAAAATGAGAAGACCTTATACAGAATCTGACAAAAGTAAACTGTTTTTTTTTTGAATTTAATTTAATTTTTTTAAACAGCAGGTTCTTATTATTCACCCATTTTACACACATCAGTGTATACATGTCAATCCCAATCGCCCAATTCAGCACACCACCACCCGCACCCCCCACTGCTTCCCCCCTTAGTGTCCATACATTTGTTCTCTACATCTGTGTCTCAATTTCTGCCCTGCAAACCGGTTCATCTGTACCATTTTTCTAGATTCCACATATATGCGTTAATATATGATATTTGTTTTTCTCTTTCTGACTTACTTCACTCTGTATGACAGTCTCTAGATCCATCCACGTCTCAACAAATGACCCAATTTCGTTCCTTTTTATGGCTGAGTAATATTCCATTGTATATATGTACCACAACTTCTTTATCCATTTGTCTGTCGATGGGCATTTAGGTTGCTTCCGTGACCTGGCTACTGTAAATAGTGCTGCAATGAACACTGGGGTGCATGTATCTTTTTGAATTATGGTATTCCCTGGGTATATTCCCAGTAGTGGGATT
The DNA here is from genome assembly GCF_059928025.1 of Delphinapterus leucas. Classification (NCBI taxonomy): domain Eukaryota; kingdom Metazoa; phylum Chordata; class Mammalia; order Artiodactyla; family Monodontidae; genus Delphinapterus; species Delphinapterus leucas. The sequence goes on along the minus strand of NC_143130.1, from coordinate 13,397,411 downwards.
GCTGGGTCATATGGTAATTCTATTTTTAGTTTTTTTTTTTTTTTTTTTCGGTGCGTGGGCCTCTCACTGTTGTGGCCTCTCCCGTTGTGGAGCACAGGCTCCGGACGCGCAGCCTCAGTGGCCATGGCTCACGGGCGCAGCCGCTCTGCAGCATGTGGGATCTTCCTGGACCGGGGCACGAACCCGTGTCCCCTGCATCGGCAGGCAGACTCTCAACCACTGCGCCACCAGGGAAGCCCTATTTTTAGTTTTTTAAGGAACCTCAATACTGTTCCCCACAGTGCCTGTATCAATTTACATTCCCACTAATGGTGCAAGAGGGTTCCCTTCTCTCCACACCCTCTCCAGCATTTGTTGCTTGTAGATTTTCTGATGATGCCCATTCTAACAGGTGTGAGGTGATACCTCATTGTAGTTTTGATTTGCATTTCTCTAATAATTAGTGATGTTGAGCATCTTTTCATGTCCTTCTTGGCCATCTGTAAGTCTTCTTTGGAGAAATGTCTGTTTAGGTCTTCTGCCCATTTTTGGATTGGGTTGTTTGTTTAATATTGAGCTGCATGAGCTGTTTATATATTTTGGAGATTACTCCTTTGTCCGTTGATTCGTTTGCAAATATTTTCTCCCATTCTGAGGGTTGTCATTTCGTCCTGTTTATGGTTTCCTTTGCTGTGCAAAAGCTTTTAAGTTTCATTAGGTCGCATTTGTTTATTTTTGTTTTGATTTCCATTACTGTAGGAGGTGGATCAAAAAACATCTTGCTGTGATTTATGTCATAGAGTGTTCTGCCTATGTTTTCCTCTAAGAGATTTATAGGGTTCGGTCTTACATTTAGGTCTTGAATCCATTTTGAGTTTATTTTTTGTATGGTGTTAAGGAGTGTTCTAATTTCATTCTTTAACATGTAAATGCCCAGTTTTCCCAGCACCACTTATTGAAGAGACTGTCATTTCTCCATTGTATATCCTTGCCTCCTTTGTCATAGATTAGTTGACCATATGTGCGTGGGTTTATCTCTAGGCTTTCTATCCTGTTCCATTGATCTACAGTTCTGTTTTTGTGCCAGTGCCATACTGTCTTGATTACTGTAGCTTATAGTCTGGAGTCCAGGAGCCTGATTCCTCCAGCTTTGTTTTTCTTTCTCAAGATTGCTTTGGCTATTTGGGGTCTTTTGTGTTTCCATACAAATTGTGAAATTCTTTGCTCTAGTTATGTGAAAAATGTCAGTGGTAGTTTGATAGGGATTGCATTGAATCTGTAGATTGCTTTGGGTAGTAGAGTCATTTTCACAATGTTGACTCTTCCAATCCAAGAACATGGTATATCTCTCCACCTATTTGTATCATCTTTAATTTCTTTCATCAGTGTCTCATAGTTTTCTGCATACAGGTCTTTTGTCTCCCTAGGTAGGTTTATTCCTAGGTATTTTATTCTTTTTGTTGCAATTGTAAATGGGAGTGTTTTCTTAATTTCACTTTCAGATTTTTCATCATTAGTGTATAGGAACGCCACAGATTTCTGTGCATTAATTTTGTATCCTGCAACTTTACCAAATTCATTGATTAGCTCTAGTAGTTTTCTGGTGGCATCTTTCGGATCCTCTATGTATAGTATCATGTCATCTGCAAACAGTGACACTTTTACTTCTTCTTTTCCAATTTGTACTCCTTTTATTTCTTTTTCTTCTCTGATTGCCATGGCTAGGACTTCCAAAACTATGTTGAATAGTGGTGAGGGTGGACATCCTTGTCTTGTTCCTGATCTTAGAGGAAATGCTTTCAGTTTTTCACCATTGAGAATGATGTTTGCTGTGGGTTTGTCATATATGGCCTTTATTATGTTGAGATAGGTTCCCTCTGTGTCCACTTTCTGGAGAGTTTTTATCATAAATGGGTGTTGAATTTTGTCAAAGGCTTTTTCTGCATCTATTGAGATGATCATATGGTTTTTCTCCTTCAATTTTTTAATATGGTGTATCACATTGATTGATTTGCGTACACTGAAGAATCCTTGCATCCCTGGGACAAATCCCACTTGATCATGGTGTATGACCCTTTTAATGTGTTGTTGGATTCTGTTTGCTAGTATTTTGTTGAGGATTTTTGCATCTATATTCATCAGTGATACTGGTCTGTAATTTTCTTTTTTGTAGTATCTCTGTCTAGTTTTGGTATCAGGATGATGGTGGATTCATAGAATGAGTTTGGGAGTGTTCCTTCCTCTGCAACTTTTTGGAAGAGTTTGAGAAGGATGGGTGTTAGCCCTTCTCTGAATGTTTGACAGAATTCACTCATGAAGCCATCTGGTCCTGGACTTTTGTTTGTTGGAAGATTTGTAATCACAGTTTCAATTTCATTACTTGTGATTGGTCTGTTCATATTTTCTATTTCTTCCTGGTTCAGTCTTGGAAGGTTATACCTTTCTAAGAATTTGTCCATTTCTTCCAGGTTGTCCATTCTATTGGCATAGAGTTGCTTGTAGTAGTCTCTTAGGATGCTTTGTATTTCTGCGGTGTCTGTTGTAACTTCTCCTTTTTCATTTCTAATTTTATTGATTTGAGTCCTCTCCCTCTTTTTCTTGATGAGTCTGGCTAACGGTTTATGAATTTTGTTTATCTTCTCAAAGCACCAGCTTTTAGTTTTATTGATCTTTGCTACTGTTTTCTTTGTTTCTACCTCATTTATTTCTGCTCTGATCTGTAAGATTTCTTTCCTTCTGCGAACTTTGGGTTTTGTTTGTTCTTCTTTCTCTGGTTCCTTTAGGTGTAAGGTTAGATTGTTTATTTGAGATGTTTCTTGTTTCTTGAGGTAGGCTTGTATAGCTATAAACTTCTCTCTTAGAACTGCTTTTGGTGCATCCCATAGGTTTTGGATCGTCGTGTTTTCATTGTCATTTGTCTCTAGGTATTTTTTGATTTCCTCTTTGATTTCTTCTTTTTATTTTTTTTACATCTTTATCCTCTTTGATTTCTTCAGTGATCGCTTGGTTATTTAGTAACGTATTGTTTAGCCTCCATGTGTTTGTGTATTTTATGTTTTTTTCCCTGTAATTCATTTCTAATCTCATAGTGTTGTGGTCAGAAAAGATGCTTGATATGATTTCACTTTTCTTAAATTTACTGAGGCTTGATATGTGACCCAAGATATGATCTATCCTGGAGAATGTTCTGTGCACACTTGAGAAGAAAGTGTAATCTGCTGTTTTTGGACGGAATGTCCTATAAATATCAATTACATCTATCTGGTCTATTGTGTCATTTAAAGCTTCTGTTTCCTTATTAATTTTCTGCTTGGATGATCTGTCCACTGGTGTAACTGAGGTGTTAAAAGTCCTCCACCAGGGTTTCCCTGGTGGTGCAGTGGTTGAGAGTCCGCCTGCCGATGCAGGGGACACAGGTTTGTGCCCCAGTTCAGGAAGATCCCACATGCAGCAGAGTGGCTGGGCTGGTGAGCCATGGCCGTTGAGCCTGCGCGTCTGGAGCCTGTGCTCCACAACGGGAGAGGCCACAACAGTGAGAGGCCCATGTACCGCAAAAAAAAAAAAAAAAAAAAAGTCCCCCACTATTAGTGTGTCACTGTCAATTACCTCTTTTATAGCTGTTAGCAGTTGCCTTCTATACTGAGGTATTCCTATGTTGGGTGCATATATATTTATAATCGTTATATCTTCTTCTTAGATTGATCCCCTTGATCATTATGTAGTGTCCTTCCTTGTCTCTTGTAACATTCTTTATTTTAAAGTCTATTTTATCTGATATGAGTATTGCTACTCCAGCTTTCTTTTGATTACCATTTGAATGGAATACCTTTTTCCAACCCCTCACTTTCAGTCTGTATGTGTCCCTAGGTCTGAAATGGATGGCATATATATGGGTCTTGCTTTTGTATCCATTCAGCAAGCCTGTGTCTTTTGGTTGGAGCATTTAATCCATTCACATTTAAGGTAATTATCAATATGTATATTCCTATTACCCTTTTCTTAATCGTTTTGGGTTTGTTTTTGTAGGTCCTTTTCTTCTCTTGTGTTTCCTACTTAGAAAAGTTCCTTTAGCATTTGTTGTAGAGCTGTTTTGGTGGTGCTGAATTCTCTTAGCTTTTGCTTGTCTGTAAAGCTTATGATTTCTCCATTGAATCTGAATGAGATCCTTGCTGGGTAGAGTAATCTCGGTTGTAGGTTTTTCCCTTTCATCACTTTAAGTATATCATGCCACTCCCTTCTGGCTTGTAGAGTTTCTGCTGAGAAATCAGCTGTTAACCTCATGGGAGTTCCCTTGTACATTATTGGTCGTTTTTCCCTTGCTTTCAAGAATTTTTCTTTGTCTTTAATTTTTGCCAATTTGATTCCTATGTGTCTCGGCGTGTTTCTCCTTGGGTTTATCCTGCCTGGGACTCTCTGCATTTCCTGGACTTGGGTGGCTATTTCCTTTCCCATGTTAGGGAAGTTTTCGACTATAATCTCTTCAAATATTTTCTCAGGTCCTTTCTCTCTCTCTTCTCCTTCTGGGACCCCTATAATGCGTATGTTGCTGCGTTTAATGTTGTCCCAGAGGTCTCTTAGGCGTCTTCATTTCTTTTCATTCTTTTTTCTTTATTCTCTCCACAGCAGTGAATTCCACCATTCTGTCTTCCAGGTCACTTATCCATTCTTCTGCCTCAGTTTTTCTGCTATTGATTCCTTCTAGTGTATTTTTCAGTTCAATTATTGTATTGTTCATCTCTGTTTGTTTGTTCTTTAATTCTTCTAGGTCTTTGTTAAACATTTCCTGCATCTTCTCGATCTTTGCCTCCATTCTTTTTCCGAGGTCCTGGATCATCTTCAGTATCATTTTTCTGAATTCTTTTTCTGGAAGGTGGCCTAGCTCCACTTCATTTAGTTGTTTTTCTGGGGTTTTATATTGTTCCTTCATCTGGTACATAGCCCTCTGCCTTTTCATCTTGTCTATCTTTCTATGAATGTGGTTTTTGTTCCACAGGCTGCAGGATTGTAGTTCTTCTTGCTTCTGCTGTCTGCCCTCTGGTGGGTGAGGCTATTTAAGAGGCTTGTGCAAGTTTCCTGACGGGAGGGACTGATGGTGGGTAGAGCTGGCTGTTGCTCTGGTGGGCAGAGCTCAGTAAAACTTTAATCCACTTGCCTGCTAATGGGTGGGGCTGTGTCCCACCTCTGTTGGTTGTTTGGCCTGAGGCGACCCAACACTGGAGCCTACCTGGGCTCTTTGGTGGGGCTAATGGCGGACTCTGGGAGGGCTCACGCCAAGGAGTACTTCCCAGAACTTCTGCTGCCAGTGTCCTTGTCCTCACGGTGAGACACAGCCACCCCTGCCTCTGCAGGAGACCCCCCAACACTACCAGGTAGGTCTGGTTCAGTCTCCATGGGGTCACTGCTCCTTCCCCTGGGTCCCCATGCACACACTACTTTGTGTGTGCCCTCCAAGAGTGGAGTCTCTGTTTCCCCCAGTCCTGTCGAAGTCCTGCAATCAAGTCCCACTAGCCTTCAAAGTCTGATTCTCTAGGAATTCCTCCTCCCGTTGCCGGACCCACAGGTTCTGAAGCCTGATGTGGGGCTCAGAACCTTCACTCCAGTGGGTGGACTTCTGTGCTTTAAGTGTTCTCCAGTTTGTGGGTCACCCACCCAGCAGTTATGGGATTTGATTTTATTGTTATTGCGCCCCTCCTACCATCTCACTGTGGCTTCTCCTTTGTCTTTGGATGTGGAGTATCTTTCTTGGTGAGTTCCAGTGTCTTCCTCTCAATGACTGTTCAGCAGTTAGTTGTGATTCCAGTGTTCTCGCAAGAGGGAATGAGAGCACGTCCTTCTACTCCATCATCTTGAACCAATCTTCAGTAAACTGTTCTTAATAAAACTTCCTATTGCCTTGAAAAAACTCAAGAATATTAAATCCAAGAGAAGAGCATATATCAGATTCAGTAAAAAGGGAAGACTGTAGTTATCCAAACTATATATTTAGGCACATAGTTGAAGAACTTCAAACTCTGGTTGACATCTGGGTATCTTAATTTCTGCAATGTTATTACCCAAGGTCAACTGCCTCAAACTTAGTAATTCCATGCAATCTTTCTAAGTCCTTGGGTCATTTTCTCATCTGATATTACTGAGTAAAAAGCTCAAGCTGAACTCTTGATAATGACATCATCCTCTTTACTCGGGTCTTTGCACTTAAATTCATAGTCCACTCCCACCCTCCACCCCCCAAAAAAGCCAACAACAACAAAAAATAAACAAAAAACTATGTGCCTGGATACAAGTGCATTTACCACTAGAAGAACTAAATAAGAGAGGCATTTAAGGAGGCATTTAAGGACCAGGAGGATAAGAGAGGAAACTTGTGCTCACCATAACTTCAGGACTATGGGATTTTACCCAGGTTCAAAATAAAATTCAAAATAAATTGGAAAAAAAATCAAAATAAACTGAAAAAGGAAAATGTTTTTCAAATGATTTTTCATGGCAATAATAAATAAATAATAAAGTCATTTACTTCATAATAAATTTTAAGTCTGGGCTTCTATGGTTGACCTGCTACAAAAGAAGCAGGGAGAAGCTTTGGGTTCTTCCACTGGAGATCACTGTTAAAAGTCAATTGCCTTTGGAGAAAACTACTAAAATTTATGTAAGATGACAGCTTTAGTTCACTTTTCTTAGCCTTAAACTATATATAGGAACCAATAAAGGGCTAGTTTATATCAAAATCCGGTTATTGATGCTCATATAGAACATACATCTTATTATTTTTTGAGAGTCAAGGTTGGTAAGAATAATTTGTTGACAAATCAGATAATTTCCAGTACAGTAAAAGAGGAATGCATTCTATCCTCTTATTTTTAACTTGCATCGAAATAAATTTGGATTAATAACATGTTTATTTAAGTTGAACACACCTCTGCCCTCCCCATAAGATTAAAAATGCAAGCCTTCTCCAAAATGTAGATAAACAAAATACTGCAGCCTCAAGAGACAGCTGCTTCTGATATCTAATTACTGGGGGACTGAGCTGCCAGGAACATCAAATCAACTATTCACAAAACAAAATCATCATTTCTGGTAACCAGATTAGTTATCTTAGACTATATTTTCTAACTAATTTATCTTGAAAGGGAAGTCAATGGCAGGGGCACAAAGCAGGATGGACAGTTCTATATTAAAGAGATTTGAGAGACAGAACCAAATGTATATTTTTAAAAAAATTTAGCAAGGCAGAAATAAAAGTTGAAATTACATATTACCTAGAAATTAATGAAAAGGAAAATATTTGGTATCAAAACCTATGACAGCTGAAGCTCTACTGAGAGGATAATACTTGTAGCTTTAAATACTCTTTTAACAAGACAATCCAAAAATGAATGAAGTGCCCAGCCTAAGAAAGTAGAAAAAGAACAACAAAATACACAAAAGAAAATAGGAAGAACAAAAAAACATAAAAGGTGAAAGTAATGAAACCGAAAAGGAAAAAAAGCTGGTTCTTTGGGAAAGTGAATAAAACGTACCAGACACAGAGTGCCTTGATGGTCACTTAAAACCTCAGTTTCTGTATCTTGAATATTCTCACATATCAACTTTACTTGCCTTTCCGCTGACCCCGCCTCCTGTACTGTCCAATAGCAGAGCCAAACGATCTCATCTGAAAGCTCAGCCAAGACAAGTTCTAGATATGGTACTGGGAACTTTCAAAATCTGTCCTTCACCTAATCAGTTTTGCATTTACTCCCTTTCAGAGACAGATTTTTTTTTTTTTTTTTTTTTTTGCGGTACGCAGGCCTCTCACTGTTGTGGCCTCTCCCGTTGCGGAGCACAGGCTCCAGACGCGCAGGCTCAGCAGCCATGGCTCACGGGCCCAGCCGCTCCGCGGCATGTGGGATCTTCCCGGACCGGGGCACGAACCCGTGTACCCTGCATCGGCAGGCAGACTCCCAACCACTGCGCCACCAGGGAAGCCCGACAGATTGGTTCTTAATAGCAGAGCACCAGTTCCCCTTACAGGGCTTTTTTCTGCTGTGTTTCTTGCAGACTATGTCTTGTCCCTGGTAGTCGTCTTCCCAATGACAGAAGCCCCAACTCCTGAATGTCAGCCCAGGGAATAGTCCCCAAGGCTCACAGCTGGACCTCTTAGAGAACAGTCAACTGACTGCTACTGCTAAATGGTTTGTCCATTTTCCCACTGGTATGCTTCCACTCTGACATGGTAAGTGAGAAGGTGGCTACAGTCAATGAAAGCGATTTCATGATTTCAAATCCATGCCACACCAAAGGAAAAACAGATAGGCACCCATGCCTACTAACAGAAATGTAAAAGCAGCAGAAGCACAGCCTCCATCTGATTTCCACCTTCCAAAATTTACCAAAGTATGTCTAATTGGTCAAAGCTATATTATATCCAGAACACTTAACTGCAAGTGAGTCTGAGAAACATAGTTATTCACTTTCCACACTTTGTGCAGTAAAGCACACCAGAAGGAAGGAATAAATGTTGAAACCAATCCACTGTATTTACTACATAGAAGGTTTGTTTTCTCATATCATCCTCTAATTTTAATATATAAATTCTTACAGCATTTAAGAAAGCTGATAAATTTGTAAAATAAATGTGCAAACCAGGAAATGCAATGGAATGATAATGAATGCTTTTCTTTGGATCTCTGAAATTAACTCACTTTTTTAGGGTGAAACCTTTATCTCCAAATAAAGACGTGTAACAGTCCACTACATTTTTCCTTTTCTTCAACGACTGTCAGGGTAAATTTCTAAATTATTCATAGTATGGATTGTAAATCCCCGAAGACAGAGACCAGTTCTTTCAATTTATGTTTTTATAAGTTCCCACTAGAAAGCATAAATAATACAGTTCTCCCAATAATAATACAGTTCTTCCTCCTTTCCCAGTTTTTCCTTTTAGGTAAATGGCACCACTATCTACTCAGTAGCCACAGCCAAAAATCTAATGGTAAACCTCAATTATTTTCGTTCCTTCAGCTTCCTTATGTAATTTGTCAGGTGTACAAACACTCCCCTGATCCTAGTCCAAGCAACCTATTCTTGGCCCTTCTATGGGACTCTGTTCAAAGTATATGTTGCTTCAAATATCATGGCTCCTCTGGTATATAAAGTGGATATTCAGTTCACCTTCTTTCTAATCCAGCATTGTCTAAAAAGAATTTTGCACAATGATAGAAATGCTCCAGACCTGCACATGTAGCCACTGAGCACTTGAGATGTGGGAAGCATGACTAAAGAACTGCATTTAAATTTCATTTAATTTTAATTCAGTTAAATTTAAATAGCCACATGTGGTTAGCGGCTACTATGTTCAACAATGAATTTCTAGAGCATCTTCCCATACTAAAGAAGTTAGACGCACTCTGATCTAGTATGCAAAACTGAGGCAAAGACCACTTCTGCTGCCAAACAAGGTCATAGGTTTTTCTGTGATAGTATAAGAAGTCCTGTTGCAACCACTAGCTTCATGGCTGCCAGACACTCCTTTGGGTGGAACAGGTATAGTGCAGCAGTTGCAGTGGCTAACTGATCATGACAGTTCCCTGATCACGACAGCTTCCTAACTGTAGCAATCATAGCACAGTCCAATTAAGAGATATTGGAAAAGTCTAGGATAATCACAGGGGAGACAGAATTCAGTATTGTAGAAAAGTAGCAATGAGTTTATCTTAGGTAATCTTTGGGGAGAGAGAATTAAAAGTCTTTAAGAAATGTTATTAAGAGAACTTCTGTTGATAATTTAGATTGGGGGAGGGATGTAAATGACAGGTGACTTGTAGTGTCAGACTTGCACAAGTAAGGATACTGGTGCCATTGGTGGAGATAGGGAATACTGTAAGAGTAAGATTAGAAGGGCAGAGAAGATCATGAGTTTACCAAGCAGGAGATGCCTTTGAAGTAGTCAAGTGGAACTGTCGATTAAGCATCTGAATATACAGGTTTGAAGCTCAAAGAAGTAGTTTGTGCTAGACATATAGATTTAGGAGCTATTGGTACATGAAGAAAAATCGAACACAGGCACAAATAAGACTGCTTAAAGAAAAAAGTACGGAGTGGTAAGACATGAAGGCCTAAATGAGTCTGAAGAATCTAAATAAATAACAGAGAACCAAAGTTAGGTAGAAAATCAGAAGGGTTTTCTTTTATTCCAAGAATAAAAGAATGGTCAGCAGTATCAATATTGCTACTGTTAGGTAAAGTAAGCACTGAAACATACTGACTGGATTTGCTATTTTGAAGATCACCAACGACCTTGGGAAGAGCTGTTTTGATAGAGTAATGGGTACAGATGCCAAACTAGAGAGCAGTAAGGAATGGGTGGGAAGTGAGGAAATGAGGACAGATTTTCAAGAAATCTGACTGCTAAAAGGAGATGTGGGATTGAGAAAGGTTTTCTTTCCTTTTTGACACTGATAAGAAGGATCCAGCTGACAGGAGAATTTAAATATAAGTGATACACAGGATTACTGACACTGTTTCAGAGCAGGTGGAGATAGAATCCAAATTGTGAGAGAAAAACTGGCCTTCAGGAAGAAGGAGAGGATAGACGTAAGAGTAAGTCTGTAGGGTGACTGTGGGAAGCTGCAAGTATCTGGCTGTAAATGTTATAAATCCTGATGATGCATAAATATCATTGCTAATAAAAGTTGAGGGGGATTCTTTGAATTAACAGGAATAAGAATGCAAGCTGACGGTGAGAGAGTTCTTTTAGGCTGAACTCTTCATTAGAGGTAGTAGGAAGGTCATACTAAGGAAAAAAGTGGACATGTAAACAGAGGAGAGACAGAACTAGTAATTCAGTCTGTACAACTTTGCCTAGCTATTCGTTAACAGAAGATCTGATGTACATAGTGGCTATTTCCACATTTACCTTAACCCTTTCTCCTACTTTACTGTTTCATCTTATTTCCAATTTTATGCAAAATAACTGTTTACTTAGTAATTTGAGAAGTGATAGGTGAAAAATCAAAATTATACTAGACAGGGCTTCCCTGGTGGCGCAGTGGTTGAGAGTCCACCTGCCGATGCAGGGGACACGGGTTCGTGCCCTAGTCCGGGAAGATCCCACATGCCGCGGAGCGGCTGGGCCCATGAGCCATGGCCGCTGAGCCTGCGCATCTGGAGCCTGTGCTCCGCAATGGGAGAGGCCACAGCAGTGAGAGGCCCGCGTACCACACACACACACACACACACAAATTATACTAGACAATCACTAGAAATTACATACTAGAAATGATCAGTAAGTTCAAATTCCCAGCTTTTCTCTCTGTGTAGCAGTAGTACATAGAAATAGATAATACTTTAAAATCTGTATTTCATATCCAAATGGCCAACAAACAAATGAAAAAGTATTCAACTTCATTAATCATTGGGGAAAAGCAAATTAAAGCCCCAATGAGATACCACTACATACCTAACAAAATGGCCAAAATAAAGAAGGTAATTTTTTTATTTTTGTAAAATGAAAATTTGTAGAAGATTTTCTCTTTATAAAAAAGATAATTAACAAGCGAGTGTTGACAGGATATGGAGCAACTACACCATCAATGCACTGCTAGAGGGACTATAAACTAGTACAACCATCTGAAAACTGTTTGGCAGTATCTGCTAAGGCTGAACAGACACATACCCTGTGATCCAGCAAGTTCGTTCCTAGGTATGAACCCAACAGAAATGCATAGATATGCTCATCAAAAAACATGTACAAGAATGTTCACAGAAGCACTGTTCATAACAGCTCCAAACTGGAAACAACCTAAATATCCATCAACAATAGGATGGGTAAATAAACTGGGATACATCCATACAATGGAATACACAGACAGCAATGAACACAAGTGAACTTTTGTTTGACACAATATGGATGACTTTCATGAGCATAATGTTGAGCAAAAGAAGCCAAGCCAAAAAAAAAAGAGCATATACCGTATGATTATGTGAATGTAAATTTTTTTAAAAGGTAAAACTAATTTATGATGTTAGAAGGCAGGATAACAGTTGTCCTTGGAGGGGAGAGTAATTGAGAAAGAGCACAAGAGGAGGTTTTGGAGTGCTGGTAACATTTTATTTCTTGTCCTTGGTGATTACATGGATGGATTCAGTTGTGAAAATTCATTTCACTATATACTTACGATTTTTGCATCTTTCTGAATGTACGAATGTGCATTTCAATAAAAACTTTACTTCAGAAAACTGTGTATCTCTTAAACTACTTTGGTAGAATTGACTCTTCAAATGAGCTCCTTACAGAAATAGCAACAATCCAATGGAAAATAAAATATATAACCTAAACATGTAAGCAACCTCTCTTCCAAAAGAAAAAGAAACATTACATGGGGTCTATATGGGAAAAGAATCTAAAGAAGTGGATATATATATTTGTATAACTGATTCACTTTGCTGTACACCTGAAACTAACACAACACTGCAAATCTACTATACTCCAATAAAAACTTAAAATAAAAATAGTTATTACAAAAAAAAATTACACGGAAATTAAACAAAAACTACCTGCCAACCACCTTCATTCCAAGGAGCATGTGGACTTCCTCCCTTTCCTTATCTTGAAGAAACAAAAAAAGTAAAGACACCTCACTTGTAGCCTTCCAAAAGATAAAGCTATATGAAACGATAGAGGCCTGAGTTATTCTTCTGCTTAGCTCTGTAGTTAGTTTTAGGGCTGTAACCAGAGAGAAGATTTGCAATAATTTCTCTCTCTTTTTGAAGGGTAGTCTAATTTCTATGAAGCAAATTTCTAAGAAGCAAATCAACACTTAATAAAAGGAAATCTATGTCAGAGTATATACTTTGATACTATGTATCTTTTCTATGCATTTTAGCAGCTCCTGATGCCGAGGATTTAAGAAGACTCTGATTTCCTCAGGGGCATTTTATTATGCAATAGCTGCTTACAGATTATTTTATGATCATTATACTCTAGGAAGCTATTGATAGTTCTTCCTCTGAAAAAAAATATTTTCTTTAGCATATTTGTCACATTTGACCTGTTGGCCAAAATTTTTGTCAAATTATTTATAATAATTTGTAAGCCCACCTTTGCACAGATCACAAAAGAAAGAAACAAGGCAAATACAGCTTACTAAAATCTAAATTCTATCTCACCTACGTTTCAAAAAATTAGTAAATGGCCTGAATGGGTTGGGGAGATTATGGCAATAGCTGAAGTAGAAAGTGACTATGAAAGGCAAGGAGGAAGTGCCTCAGTGGTATGCAGACAGAGAAGAGTTTACCTGGGAGTCTGATGTGATCTGGGGAGCAAGGTAAAAAACAACTAGATGCTAGAGATGTCTACAAGATTAAAGAATTTAGTAATAGGAGAACAAGGTAAGAAAAAAGACTACTGCAGTGAACAATGCATGAGTCACTATATCAGACCTTACAAAGATAACATAATGAAATGGTCACTAAACAATTTTGAGCATGAATTGCCAAAATATGCTTATTTATTTATAAATAATATATTAGTATGACAGTACTATCTATTGGAAGGCTACAAAGGAGGTTAGAAAGCAATCACTTATTGAAACATGGGGTCTTCAAAAGAGAATAGGACATAATCCTTGTGAATCCAGAAATGATTTTAAATCATTTATTAAATCAGTTAAAGGTAGAGGGAAAAAAAACCCTATCCTTAAATTAATCCAGAAATTATTGCAGTAATTTATTCCTGGTTCTCATACATGGGTAACATAAGGGAAATTTTTTGAAACTTCATTCTTAAACTGGTTAGGGATATTTCACTTCTCTTTCTGGAACCTTACTTATTTTTTGTTTGTTTCATTTTTAAGCAGTAGACAGAAAAGATAGAAAAGGAAAACCTAAATATACTGTATCCAAATTTTAAAACTTTTATCTACTGAAGGTGAGTAAAAGATTTAAAAATATATTCCCTCCAGTGTAACTGGTGGAGTCTGACCTCTCAGTAAGACAGACACAATTTCTTTGAGCTACTCTTCTGAATTAATTAAATGTGTTTTAGTAACATTGCTTTCCTAGAAAGTTTCCAATTGGGAGGAAGTGGAGAATGAAGCTGAAATAAGTGACATTTTGTGTGTGTGTGTGTGTGTGTGTGTGTGTGTGTGGTACACGGGCCTCTCACTGTTGTGGCCTCTCCCATTGCAGAGCACAGGCTCCGGACGCGCAGGCTCAGCGGCCATGGCTCACGGGCCCAGCCGCTCCGCGGCATGTGGGATCTTCCCGGACCGGGGCACAAACCCGGGTCCCCTGCATCGGCAGGCGGACTCTCAACCACTGCGCCACCAGGGAAGCCCCAAGTGACAAGTATTTTAAAGAAGAGGTGCTTGCTCTTAACTTGTCCTAAGCTTCTTTTGACCTTGCATCCTAATGTACTCTCTACAGGTCACCAAATACAATCTGCCTGGAATTATTAAATTCCCATACTGATTCCACCAGCAATGATTTGGAGACTGTTGTGATATTACATCTAAGTGCTCCTTGGATTCAATATTTTGTCATTTATTTTGTTCCCAAAATTACTTTGTGCGATGGTTTCTGACATTTTTAAAGGCAGTAAACATGCAGAATTTCAGATGACTCATAGACTTGAATATTAAGACTACAAGTTGGTAAGGAAATAAGGAATGGTTAGTACTAATACTTTTATTATATCCAATTTCTTTGAATCATGACATTAGAAATATCTGAGAAATCAAACTAGTCTTCAATAGCTAAACACACTTCCACCCCAACCCAGAATAGATCTAACCCCAATTAAACTTAAAAGCTTTTGCACAAAGGAAACCATAAACAAGACGAAAAGACAACACTCAGAAAGGAAGAAAATATTTGCAAATGAAGCAACTGATAAGGGATTAATCTCTAAAATATGCAAAGAACTCATGCAGCTCAATATCAACAAAACAAACTACCCAATCCAAAAATGGGCAGAAGACCTAAACAGACATTTCTCCAAAGAAGACATACAGATGGCCAAGAGGCACATGAAAAGGTGCTCAACATCACTAATTATTAGAGAAACGCAAATCAAAACTACAATGAGGTATCACCTCACACCGGTCAAAATGGCCATCATCAAAAAAATCTACAAACAATAAATGCTGGAGAGGGTGTGGAGAAAAGGGAAGACTCTTACACTGTTGGTGGGAATGTAAATTGATACAGCCATTATGGTGAACAGTATGGAGGTTCCTTAAAAAACTAAAAATAGAACTACCATATGACCCAGCAATCCCACTCCTGGGCATATATCCAGAGAAAACCATAATTCAAAAAGATACATGCACCCCAATGTTCACTGCAGCACTATTTACAATAGCCAGGACATGGAAGCAACCTAAACGTCCATCAACAGAGGAATGGATAAAGAAGATGTGGTACATATATACAGTGGAATATTAGCCATAAAAAGGAACAAAACTGTGCCATCTGCAGAGACATGCATGGACCTAGAGACTGTCATCAGAGTGAAATAAGAAAGAGAAAAACAAACATCATATAACATTGCTTATATGTGGAATCTAGAAAAATGATACAGATGAACTTATTTGCAAAGCAGAAATAGACACACAGATGGATACCAAGGAGGCAAGGTGGGTGGGATGAACTGGGAGATTGGGATTGACATATATACACTACTATGTATAAAATAGATAACTAATGAGAACCTACTGTACAGCACAAGGAACTCAGTGCTCTGTGGTGACCTAAATGGGAAGGAAATCCAGAAAAGAGGGGATATATGTATACGTATAGTTGATTCACTTTGCTGTACAGCAGAAACTAACACACACTGTAAAGCAATGATACTCCCATAAAAATTAATTAAAAAAATAAATTGGAAAAACTTTTCTGAAAAAAAATTGTACTTAAAATTAAAATAAAATAAAACAAACCTTTGGATGTTATTATTGATTAAAATCACAATTATGTGGAAAACAATTTAATTGATAAGCTAACAAAACTATGAATGATGATAATTAATTATACTTACAGTTCCTTATCAGAATAATTTAGGCTTACTTTGCTAATGGTAACAAACACAATTCTGTGAGGCTACGTGATTTTGCAAGGAACTCTACTAAAGATAATTTGATAAAAAGTTTTTAAGTCAAACCAAATTAATTTTTAAAAGACAACTTACATTGAGAACAAAACACTCTCCTTTAAAAACCTCGACAATCATATACTTTTGTAATGATCATTTGTATATAATGAATCAGAAAGAGGAACTAGTATACACAGAGAAAAGTACCTGTGATCAAGAAGTCAGCAATTCAGATGAGAAAGTTTCTTTAATCCTCTGCTCTTAAATCTTTTAACAGTCATGATTACTTTAAATGCAAAAAAGCATACCAAGCAAGATTTAAGTTTCACTTTGCACTTAAATTCTTATTATTCTGCAACCTCATCATTTTATGTATTGTTATGAAGTATTTAATAACTATAACTGATTAAGTACTTAAGTATTCTTAATTTATAAACTTTGACATGTTACGGTTTTTTGGTATAAAAGGGTTTAAGTTATAGCTTTTCATATCAAAACATCATACCCATTAAGATAAAATGTATTTAGTTTTAAATGCAGTATTTATGCTAGCCTATAAGAAAATAAACTGTATGAAATAACCCTAAAAGTTATTTTATTAGTTTCTTTACGTACACATAATAAATGCCCAGTCAATTTTCTTTTCGCGGGTTATCCTCAGTTACATAAATTTACTGAGCTATTAATTGTAACTTTTATACTACAGTCCAATTAACATGTTAGCAAGAGGACTAAGTCGACACAGATTAATTTAAGGTCTTATCAAAATATTAAAATAATAAACTATCTAGCTGACATTTATAGAACAGATGAACAGAAACTTGATAATTTTCTGCACAGTTCCTGATGTTTACACTATTACTGCTTATTGATAACTAATTATTTCATTATCCTCAATGTGTCATAAAAATTACATGACATACATATTATAATTATATTCATACAGTATATAATCCACTCTACATACTTTATACACTCTTTGCCTCACATGGCATGACTTTTTTAGTTAACCTTCATTAATAAGCTAATTCATACTGAAGTTTCTTTTACAGATATCAGCTAAATTTTTTTTGCATATCAATGAATTTGAGATACAAATACAACTGCCATTTTGCACATCATCAAACATGTATTTGGATGCATATAAATTTGTTTCATAAATCAGGGCTACTTCACTTAAAAGAGTATTAACATAAAATTTATACTTAAAAGTAAAATAATGCCTTTACTAAAAATTATACCTATATTAATTAATATGGCCTTTCATTTAGTGTTAACTACCTTCATAAAAATTTAAAGGATAGAGAAGACTAAATTCAGAGTGTTTATTCATTGACATATTTTGCTTTTTAGTTTAAAAAGCCATGGTGCTGTTACAGAAGTAATCATATATATTTTCTGCTTAATTATGAAAAATTTAAGGAAAGTGGATGGATCCAGGTTTGGGGACAACCGCAAGACATCATTTGTGTAGTACAACTTCATAAAAAAATTTTTTTTCAAAAGAAAGTGAGCTTTGAAAAGTATTTCAATAGCTATTTAGGTAGCCTGATGATATAAAAATAAAGTGAAACTTAAGATTATTTTACTACATATACTTTATTTTCAAAAGCAAAATAAAGCAGGAAATCTTTAATGCTAAATATGTGAAAAGAATAAAATTTTTATTGAAACAAAATAACAACTAGAGAGCCAAATTGTTTTTCTAGTTGCTGTATGACCATATTTTAGATAGTACTGAAAGCTATGCAATAATAATGTAAAATCGAAACTTCAACACAGAGTGAGAAGACAGTATTTGAACACATATATAATTAATGGGATATAGAGCTGTCCAGACACATTCTAAGAATTGACAAATGTAATCTGCATTGTTTAAAGTCTGTATTAACAGCAGGGGCTGTGTCAGTGGGGTTTTTTTTTTGGTTTATTAATAGAATGCTTTGACAAATCAAAAGATTTTTATTAGCCACTATAATAACTACTACAGATTTCCTTGTGCTTATTATACTTTCGACATACAGTTTAATAAAAACCTGTTAAGTAGACATTTCAGGAAAATTTATTTTAAAAAAAAACTAGTTTACAAAAAGAAATGAGAAGTTTGTCCTTTTCTACTTAATTTATTTTTGTCTTATCGACAAAAGTTACTGTTAATGATGTTTATAGTACTAATACTGAAAGTGAGTATAATACTCTTAACAGTAAGTACTGGGCGATAGGAATGCTTCACTGCAGGTTTCGGCACTACTACCAGCATGATAAAAAGGTAAGCTAAGTAAACTTTAAATGTTAGAGATGATACTACCTAACACCAACATACTGGTTAAAAGGAGAAAAAGCAACTCAGCAACCTCAATGTAAAACAGAGGAATTCTTCCTCCACCGAATTAAAGACAGTTTTAAACTTGTTTGACTGTAGCAAGTAACAACTGCATCCTTTATCCTTTTTCCTTTTAAAAGAGGTTTGACATGTAAAGTTAACTTGATATGCGTATAACTGATTTATTCATAGGGCAAGTGCTTCAGAGAAATGGAGAATGTTTCAGTTTCCCTTTGTCAAGAGAGATTCCTCAAGTTAAAACTTAAGTTGAAACTTAACCATAACTACTTAAAATGAATTTATTTCATTAGTAACTACTACTATAAGGTTACCATTTATAGATATTTGTAGTAGCATAACAATTTTTTGATTTGGAGTTTGCCTATCACTGATAAACAGACTATATCTTTTCAAGTTCATGTCATTACACAACCAAAAGCTAATTTAATGCAATTACATTGGCTTCGGAGGTATTAATAACAAAAGGAAATGCTTGGAAAATTACAAGATGCTTTTGAAATATGTTTCTTTCTTACTAGAGTCCCAAAACTTAATAAGATAAGAAACAAATAAAGCGACACACGGCTTTCTAGGAGATTGTTACTACTGAGGTGATTCACAAGCAAACTATGCTGCAAATTTAGCTGACTTTATACACAGCCTGAAATGAATTTATACAATATTTGCTTAGCCGAAAAGAAAATCAACTGTTGTTAACACTATCATTAAACGTTAATTATAAAGAATTATTGGCGGGCTTCCCTGGTGGTGCAGTGGTTGAGAATCCGCCTGCCGATGGAGGAGACACGGGTTCGTGCTCCGGTATGGGAGGATCCCACATGCCGCGAAGCGGCTGGGCCCGTGAGCCATGGCTGCTGAGCCTGCGCATCCGGAGCCTGTGCTCCGCAATGGGAGAGGCCACAACAGTGAGAAGCCCGCGTACCGCAAAAAAAAAAAAAAAAAAAAAAAAAAAGTTATTGGCAATGACTGTTTCAGTGAGCTTTTTGTCTCAACAGAGAATAAGAATTTAAGAAACTGAAGAAAAGTTAAAAAACCACTGTATATCATTTTTCACGCTTCTAATATGATTTTCCAGTTATACATTCTCCTTCAACAAAAAACAATTATCTCATGTAAATATCAAACCAAATATTACTCATGGTTTGCTGCTAATACTTTGAGGATTAAAAATACCACTTGTAAACCAATGGCACATACCTATTGAAATGCTTTATAAGACATCATAATTAATCCAGGTAATGGTATATGAGTAGGAAAGTAAGAAAACTTACTATTCTTTTTTCCAGTTTTCTTGATATTCTAAAAGAAGTAGACTAAAATCAACAGTGTACAGAGAACATTAACATCCATATTTTTTCCCTATTTCCACCACACTTCTACATATAGTGACAATGGACCCTTTATTTGACTATGAAAGAAAACCATTTCTGATGGGTAAGAATATTTACCACTTAAAGAGCATGTGTGTTCATAAAAAGAATATTTTACAAAAAAATTCCTAAATTTGGATTAATTTAAATTGATTTAATTTTTTAAAAATCAGGGAACTGAATTGGAAAAATACGTTCTCTTAAGAACTCAAATGTTGAACGATAGATAGTAAGCATAACAATTAATAATATAGATGGTCATGTTTAATTATGATGCAATACTGATTTTAAGCACCTGATTTCCTACTAATAAAATGTCTTTTACTAACTTGTTAGATATGCAAGCTCATTCTAATACTAGTTAGGAACCTTTGACTAACAATTTTAACATACTTTTTTCAACAAATAATAACAATGAAACAGATACTTAAATAGCCATTTTTTCAAATTATTTGTGGACTTGCTGAATCAGCTTCCCTAGTTAAAACTGACATATATTCATCCTTAAATATTATTTTTTAAAAATCCATTCTGCCTTCAATATCTTATGTAAAACAATATAAAGCATATATTTGGAAAGATACAGCAAACATTCTCCCTTAGAAAGTACTGAAGCTCCATCTAGAGGCTTTCTGCCCTATTACTATCACTTGCAATATAAGTAATATCACCTAGAAATGTGAATAATATTAAAATGTCAGAGATTTCTTTTGTATATACCCTTTTGTTATTCATGATGAGTTCTTGACCTAACCTTCTTAGGGTAGCTCTAGCTCCATCACTGCCATCAAGTGGTAAAAAGCTAAAACTGAACTTTGTAAGAAAAAAAAAGGAAGAAAGGAAAAAAGAAAAAAAAAAACAGGAAAAAAATGATATACCTATACCACTTACATACCCTCTTTTTTTGGTTCAAAAAATAAGTTTGTTTTTTTTTTCCTGTGTCATTTACTATCTTAGTGATTATGGAGAAAATTGATTTGCCATCTGTTTCTAGAAAATAATCATTTCCTATAAATGGGAAACTTTTCTGGATATTTTTACATTTACAAGGCACATAAAAATACTTTGAATTAAGTCATTATGTAGTTTAGTGATATATATTTAATGTAACTACAGTTCATAAATTACTTCACTGATAGGGATAGCAGTGAGAAACACAAAGAATTACTTAAGATTGATGAATCTTATAGTGCATTACAACAGTTATTTAAAAAAATGATGTGCTAAAATAAGGATTTTCTATTACCTCTACAAATAATCTAGATTTTAATAAACTGAACACTCTCATTGTACTCTCAGGATGTGGTGATAGCAAAATATCCCCAAAAGGTCTTCCACAGCCTATGAATGGAGAAGGATCAGAATAATGATTTAACACTGTGGAAAGAAAGAGTAAAAAATTTAACCATGAGGAAACAAGTCAAAAGTGAATTCAAATTTATTTAATATCTTTCCTTTTTTTTTTTTTTTAAATGAACATATACTTCCTGAATTATGTTACAGGAGTTAGGACTGTCAAAGAAACAAAACTACAACTACAGAACCTAGGCGAAAAGACCCATGAAATAATGTCTCAGTTCAAGGAATGCTGCTATGTGAGATGCATCACTCATGACACAATTTTAAAATATTTTTAAAAATTATCTGTGTACAAAATAGTATGTAGGAATGTAGTTAACTTCATCTCATAATCATGTTTAGAAATTTTCCAACATTGCTAAAATAGATATTAATGGACCACTCTTTCTGTTTTATATATTTGTAACATGAAAATTTCAGAGTACTCTGATTTTATTCTTTTGATTGGATTTAAATTTTTACTGAGACACTTGTTTACAAATCACAGAGAACATGAAAATTTTGTAGCTTTGATTATAGGTATGAATTACCATGTTAATTAACAATAGCAGCCAACATTCATGGAGTTTCTAATATGTGCCAAGCATTTTTCTAGATGTTTCACATGTATTAAATATTCTCTCAACAAAGCTATAAGATAGGTACTATTAATATTATATAGATAAGGAAACTGAGGCACAGAGAGGTTAAATAACCACCCACAGTCACACACTAAGTGTAGGGATGAGATATGAACCTAAGTAGTCTGCCTGGGTATAAGTCAGGTTTTCTCAATCTTGGCACTATTGACATTTTGACCAGATAATTCTTTACCTGGGGCGGGGGGAGGGTGCTCTTTGGTGTAGTACAAGATGTTTGGCAGCATCCCTGGCATCTACCACCAGAGGCCATTAACATGACCTCACCCCCCTACCCCCAGTTATGATAACCAAAAATGTCTCCAAACATTGCCTAATGTCTGGGGGAGAGGGAGGGAGGGAGGGTGGGTGGGGAACTGCCCCCAGTTAAAAATCAATGATATAAGATTAGTTTATCTGTTATAACACTGCAGAAACAAAGGACGACCAATTAATCTGAAATTAGTTTTCCTCCATTTTAAATTATTTGCCACAATACAGAAAATTTTAAATCTAAAACAGATGGTTTAGGATAGCAATACTCTAAGTCTTACCATTTAGGGGATGACATGTCATATAATTAAAAATCGTAATATGAGGGGCAAACCTCATACAAGGTTTATGTAGGCAAACATGAAAATAATAAGGAGATACATAAATTTCATCCAAATTTATAGAAGTAGTTACCTCTGGCAAATGGGACTGAGGGACAAAGTATGGGAATATCACCTTTCACTTTATGTATTTTGGTATTGTGTTAACTTTTTTTTCAAATAACATTTTGGTTTTTTACTAAGTTTCTGAGAAACCAAATTTTAGGAAAAACGTTTTCTTTCTGACATCATTTCAGTTATGCTTATTAACTACAGGGTTGCAGATGGGAAGGAGGCTAGACTGAGGAAGGACCCAGGCAACCGGTGTCCACCTAGGCTACAGAAAGAACACATCCCCGCCCATCAGTCCACCTCAACCTGAGCGCTTCAGTCCACAGCTCAGACCAGGCTGCTTCAGGGCCCACATTGCCACGTATGGCCTAGGAAACGCCACTCTCACCCTAGGCAGCGATTCTTCCAGAGGGCATAATGCTCTGTGCTGGGCCTGGAAGAATCTTTTTCACTGATGTTTTCCCATGAGCTGTTTTCACTGGTTTTCCCATATTTCTCTCTGTTATGTTTTATCTTACATACTAATGTAGGAAATACAACAAATTCATAATGAAATTCATGATAAAATAATCGTGCTTACTTAGACAAAAAATATTAACTAGATAGTTAACCATGGGTTTGAAAACTAGTAAACTGAATAACAAATTAAAAGACTACTAGAGTGTATTTTTCAAGAGTGCTGCTTTAAGATGTGTATAAAAGTGGGTATACAATTTTCAAACAATTCTTATTTTTTCTAGAACTCTGTGCAATAACTTTAACCATGTACATTTTGCCAATCCCCAATCATAGCAAGTTTTCTTTCCAGTTACTTTGATTATTCAGAAATCCTTTAAAGAAAACACAGAGTAATAAGTACTCTTCTATTCATTTAACTTTAAATTCTCTCACTGTCATCTTTATTTCTTTCCCTTCATTTTCCTACTTGTTTTTACTACTGTAAACTAAATTGTACATACTACGTTGTATCCTTTTCTTTTAGTCAGTATACATATCAATTTTCCATTTTGTTTCATAAATTTAATAAAGTAATATTTATAATGTTTATGTTCAAGTAATGTTCATAGTTCCACTTAATTTAGTATAATCTACTTATCCATTCTGCTGATCTCTGCAATGATTTTTTACTATATCAACTTGGCAACTAAATATTTTTCACATTTTTACCTTCTTCTCTATCCTCACTGCCTTTATTTAGGCTCTGATCTTTTTTTCCTTTTCAGTTGTTTAGTCTCGTTATACTTTTGCTAGCTATTAGCTATACAAGTAATAGATGAATAAATACACACATCTTATTATAAAAATTTAAATAACACAGAGTATAACATCCCCCTTAGCTACCCCCCTGGCAAAGCCCACTCCTCCAACAGAAGTTATTATGGTTATCAGTTTGGTGCATATACACACTTCTAGATCTTTTTTCTTTTTTTAATTAATTTACTTTCATATATGTGTACATGTAGAAATCTTCCACTTTATATTATACCATCAATAAGCAAAGCACTTTGCTTGTATTAAAAAAAAGAACTCATAATTAATGTCTGCTTTTGTCCATTCACACATTGCTTTGCTGGGCTTTGATGTTAATATTCATTTGCATACAAGATATGCTATGTAACACTAGTTTTACCAAGGATTTGGCTTATTATTGGAAATATTTAATTGAAAATACCATGGTGTAAAACATACACTATTTTAACATAAAATATATATGTAGGGACCTGAAACTAAAACTATAATTGGATTTAAAAGTTTAACAAAAATATTCTCTTTAGGGCTTCCCTGGTGGCGCAGTGGTTGAGAGTCCGCCTGCCGATGCAGGGGACACGGGTTCGTGCCCTGGTCCGGGAAGAGTCCACATGCTGCGGAGCGGCTAGGCCCATGAGCCATGGCTGCTGAGCCTGCGCGTCCGGAGCCTGTGCTCCTCAACGGGAGAGGCCACAACAGTGAGAGGCCCGCGTACGGCAAAAAAAAAAAAAATTCTCTTTAAGTTTTAAAATATTAATCAGAATGATCAAGGGACTAGGGTTTTATTTTCTTTCTGGTACTTTTTTTTAAACAGCTTTATTGAAGCATAAGCCATAAAAGTCACCTGTTTTAAGTACACAATGATTTTTTAGTAAATGTAAAGGGCTGTGCAAGGTTATCACAATCCAGTTTTAGAATATTTCCAACACCCCAGAAAGAGCTCTCATGTCCATCTCTATAGATTTGCCTTTTCTGAACATTTCATATAAATGGAAGGGATGAGGTTTTTCTGATATATTTAAATATCAGAGTTAGTAGCAAAAAAAAAATACTTTTTGCATAAAGATTTTGCTGAAGTCTTTTCTAAAAGTTAACATGCTTTGCTCATTTGGTAAGGATGCTATAAATATAACTGAACTCTTTTCCTTCTTTCCCTCCCTCCCTCCTTTCCTTCCTCTCTTCTTTTTGCCAATTTTCACTCTTACAGTATTTAGCGATCATCACTGTTAACAGACCACAGTTCTCAATACAGTATACATGGAAGGTATAAGGAATGGACCTTTCTATATCCACTCCAACACATATCCTGATAGTTTAATGAAAAACAAAACAAGGGACTTCCCTGGTGGTGCAGTGATTAAGAATCCGCCTGCCAATGCAGGGGACACGGGTCCGAGCCCTGGTCCAGGAAGATCCCACATGCCATGAAGCAACTAAGCCCATGCACCACAACTACTGAGCCTGTGCTCTAGAGCCCGTGAGCCACAACTACCGAGCCTGCGTGCCACAACTACTGAAGCCCGCGCGCCTAGAGCCCTGTGGTCCACAACCAGAGAAGCCACCGCAATGAGAAGCCCGCGCACCACAAGGAAGAGTAGCCCCTGCTCACCGCAACTAGAGAAAGCCCACGTGTAGCAACGAAGACCCAACGCAGCCAAATATAAAAATAAATAAAATAAATTTATCGAAAAACAAAACAGAAATCCAACATATGAACATATCGTTTCCTTGAGATGTTTTAGTTTCTCCTAAATGTGGAATATACTTTTTAAAAATTGATGAGAAATCCATTTAATACAGGTCTCTAAACATTTGGGATTCTATCCCCAAGTGGAATTCTATCTCCAAATAGAAATCCATCCTCCAAAAAATTCTGACATCACTCTTACTCCTCTTTCTCTCACAGTCCACATCCAATTCATTAGCGACTCTTGATGGTTCTATTATCCAATTATATTCAGGATCTGAACACTAATGCCTTCACCATTACCACAATGGTCCAAAGCCACCATCCTTTTTTGCCTGGATCGTAACAAAAACTTCTAACACAACTCCTGACTTCAGCCCTTGCCAGGCCCCTTCCTTCAACAGTCTGTTTTCAGCACAGCAGCCAGACTAAAACAAAAAACAGATCCAGTCAAAAACCTCCAACAGCTTTCCCTTTTACTCAGATCAAAAGTCCAAGTCCTTAGTGATTACAATTAACACCTTAAACTTACAACAATCTAGTTTAACTTTTAACAACCTATGTAACAACTAAGAAATAACTTAAAAAATATTTGTAAAGAAATAAGGGAATAAAATGGTGCGCTACAAAAATTCAACTAAATACAAAACCTGGCAGTAATGGAGAAACTGAGGGACAAAAACCCGTAAGCTATAGAAATCAAATAACATCAATGGACACTGTCAAAAGACTGAAAAGACAACCACAAAAGAGGGAAAATGTTTGCAAATCATATACCTGATAAGGGGTAAATATCCAGAATACGTATAAAACGCCTGCAACTCAACAACAAGAAGGCAAACAATCCTGTTAAAAATTGGGCAAACGACTTGAATAGACATTTCTCCAAAGATATACAAATGGCCAAAAGTACATGAAAAGATGCTCAACATCACTAATAATTAGGGAACTGCTAATCAAAACCATAATGGAGGGACTTCCCTGGTGGTACAGTGGTTAAGACTCTACCCTCCCAAAGCAGGGGGCCTGGGTTCGATCCCTGGTCGGGGAGCTAGATCCCTCACGCATGCCGCAATTAAGAAGTCCACATGCCACAACTAAAAGATCCCGCCTGCCACAACGAAGACCCGGTGCAGCCAAAATGAATGAATAAATGAATAAATAAATAAATATTAAAAAAAAGAAAAAAACCACAATGGATACCACTTCAGAACTACTAGGGTGGCTGTAATTTTTAAAAATGGAAAATGTTAAGTGTAGACGAGGATATAGAGAAATTGGAACCCTTACACATTGCTGGTGAGAAAGTAAAATGGTGGTTACTATGGAAAATAGTTTGTATGACAGTTCCTTACAAAGTCAAACGTCATATTAGAATACGATCAACAATTCCACTTCTCAGTACATACCCTAAAAAACTGACAACAGGGATACCAATGTCCACAGCAACATTATTCACAATAGTGGAAATAACCCAAGTTCATCAACAGATGAATGCATATACTACAAAATGTAGTATATACATATGATGGAAAATTATTCAACCATAAAAACAATGAAGTACTGATATATGCTATACCATGGATGAACCTTGAAAACTCTGTGCTAAGCCAGCTACAAAAGGGCAAATATTGTATGATTCCACTTATGTGAGCACCTGCAATAGGCAAACTCACAGAGATAAAAAATAATAGACTAGAGGTTACCGGGGCTGGGGGAGGAAGGACGGGAAGTTACTGCTTAATATGTACAGAGTCTTAGTTTGGGGTGACGAAAAAACTTTGGAAACAGATGGTGGTTAGGGATGTACAACACTGTAAATGCACTTAATGTCACTGAATTGTATACTTAAAAATTAAAATAGCAAACTTTTTGTTTTACATATTTTAACCACTCTTCCTTCCTTCCTTCCTTTATATTTTTAAAAAATTATTTTTTTGGCTGTGCTGCGCAGCTTGCAGGATCTTAGTTCCCCGACCAGGGATTGATCCCATGCCCCCTGCAGTGGAAGCACAGAGAACTAACCGCTGGACCACCAGGGAATTCCCTAACCACTTCTGTTAAAAGCCAAAGGTTTTACAATCACATTAAAACCTCCAAAATCCTTTAAAGGGCCTACAGAGTCACCAGGACCTGATGTCTCATTATCTCTCGGATCCATCTCCAACCACTTTCCCTCTGGCTTTTTCCACACTCACACCTCCTTGATGTTCCTTGAACACACACGGGCACAGTCAGAACCTTTACATCTGCTGATCCCGATCCGTCTGTCTGAAACGGACTTCCCCCTCACCTTTAGGTCTTTGCTCAAATATCACCCTTTCAGTAAGGGCTCCCCTGACTATCCTGTTCAAAACTCAGCCCCTCCCCCAACATGTCCTATCCCTCTTCTCCAGTTTGTTTTCCTCCACTGCACTTTATCTGGGGTGTGTGTGTGTGTGTGTGTGTGTGTGTGTGTGTGTGTGTGATATAAATCACAAATTTATTGTCATTCTCTTCCTTTAGAATGTAAACACCATAATGGCAGGAATTTTGTCTATTTTGTTCAATGCTGTGTCCCTAAAAGAGTGCCAGGCACATAGTAAGCAGTCAATAAATCACTGTTGAGTGAACGAAGAGTGAATTATTCTGATCACTAATATAAGACTATTGATCGGGCTTCCCTGGTTGGCGCAGTGGTTGAGAGTCCGCCTGCCGATGCAGGGGACACGGGTTCGTGCCCCGGTCTGGGAAGATCCCACATGCCGCGGAGCGGCTGGGCCCGTGAGCCATGGCCGCTGAGCCTGCGCGTCCGGAGCCTGTGCTCTGCAACGGGAGAGGCCACAACAGTGAGAGGCCCGCGTACCGTAAAAAAAAAAAAAAAAAGACTATTGATCAACTATTAAGACATGCCACTTCTTAAACCTTCCTCAAAATTGGAGAGGGCTCTAATTTTACTCTAAAGTCTGTTCTACAATTAAAGGCCTGCTACTTTATTACTGACTTTTTTCTTTTGCTATGTTTAATTTAGCTTTTGCCACTCCATCATTTTTTTTATAGTGTCTCTCAAACATTTTTAACAGCATTACTGAAATTATCATTTACAAACAACTCACCCATCTTAAGTGTACAACTCAATGACTTTTAATAAATGTATCCAGTTATGCAACTTTCACCACAATCCAGTTTTAGAGTATTTCTATCATCCCAAACATTCCCTCAAATCCATTTGCAGTCAATCCCCACTCCAACTTCCAACCCAAGGCAAACACGAATTTAAGTCTTTAGCTTTATCTTTTCTAGAAATTTCATACAAATGGAATAATTCAACATTAGTCTTACGTATCTGGCTTCATTCATTGAGCACATTTTTGAGGTTCATCCATGTCATTACATGTATCAGTTATTCATTTTTTTAAAAAAATTACTGAGCAGTATTCCAACCTTATCATTTTAAGCACTGCCTTATTCTCTTGCAGCACAGTGTTCGAGATTCATCTTCTATTTTTCCTGACCCAGCCCTGGAATCAACCATTTCTCCATGTAGCCCTGGTTCTTTTAATTTAATCAGTGAGGTTTTTTTTTTTATTTTCATTTATACAAGTACTAATTGGTCCTTTTAAAAATCTGTTTGGCTATTCTTTAAAGGGCATTAGGATACAGGCTAAGCTGCTGTAACAAAGAGATTCTAAAATATAGTGGCTTAAATAAGATAGAAGGTTATTTCCTTCTCACGTAATAGTCTAGAAATAAGCCGTGTATAGCTGGACGGGCAGCTCCATACACACTACAATCTCTGTGTCCAGATTCTGCTGACGCGAGTTTTCGTCAACTATCAGTACACAAGAGGGACATAGGCAGGGGGTCATGCACAGGCATTCCTTCTTAAGGCAAGACATAGAAGGGCCACACATGACTTCTGTTCATAATCAATTGCCAAAACTTAGCCTTAGCCATATCAACCTTCAAGGGAAGTTAGTGAATAGTTTCCAGCTTGGCAGCTATAAGCCATATATATTCATCTATAAACTAGGAAATCTTTGTGGATAACTAGCACAAGAGGCCCTGTGCCAGTTAGAACCACTTCAAATTAAATTCCCCACTTGAGGTTTTGTCCTACATAAGTAACATAACTTAGGACCACCAACTTATGAAGACTCACTCCTGGTTACAAAATCTCAGGGGAGATGTTTTTGCCTCTCTACTAGGCAACCAGGTTGAGATAGGCAAGTTTTGACCCTCTAAGGCATGCTAACTCAGGCTAGCTGAGCAATGCATTTAATTTTTTTCCCATTTCATTCAGGATTTCAATTGTTTCAATTGACAGGATCATTCAGGATCATTCCACCACATAAAAACAATATTTACTGCCTACTCTTTTAAACTGTGCAAGATGGTAATAATTCATTGAACTATCACAGATCAAAAACCAAAACAAAGGTTACAAAATAGCTTTAAGCTTTTACCCTTATAATGGTTACAAAATGTAGCATTTCAAAATCTACAACTTAAAATCATTAACTACCTTCTAAAACAACAGAAATAACTTAGTGTCAAGTTTCCAAAATGACCCATTATATACAATACCATCCTTTAATTATAAATGCATATTTGAATAGTTTTATATTGCACCAACACTTGTTTCATTAGAAATTTTTTCCAGAATTTTCACTCAGTATCTAAATTTATCAGTATCTTTTCTTCTCCACAAGTCATTACTTCCTTCAGAGTAAAAGCATATGTTAAGTAAAAGAATATACAAGGAGCTCAATAAAATTATATTCTCGAAAAAACTAAGATAAAGTATTAGCTAACATTTATTAAGCAGTGTGTTCTACATGTATCATAATACTGAAACCTCACAACCACCTGATAAGGTAAGGGCTGCTTATCTCACAGATGAGAAAACTAAGATTTAGAGACTTTATGCTGCTTACCCGAGATCATACAATTAGTTAAGTATTAGAGCAACGCAACTCTGAGCTTTTAGCCACTATGCTTTAAAATAAATGTTTTCCCCACACTTGAAACTCTAAATTCAGGGTGAATCTTAAAATTGTTGGTGTATTACAGTTGCTGTTGTAGCAATTCTAAGTGACAATAATGTGGCAACTGTCACTCCCTGTGTGCATGCAAACCTACAAAGTACTAGTACCAAGACTTGCAGAATTTGAGTTGGAAGAAAATCCTAGAAATGATCTTGGAACACTCCTTTTAATTCCTACGAAGCAAGCAATTGTGAGGAGAGGGCAGCGTGGGGAAAATAGGACACACTTAGCAGCGTTCCCAAAGTGGATATCAAAAGTAGGTTCACTCCACGTAAGTGCAAAGCTGGCTTAAGAGCTGAGCACCAAGGGTTCCTGATTCTTTGTCAGAAATGCTGCACAGAGGAAGACTTCGTGTGAAAAAACTGAACATCAGTGACTGAGTCAAAAAGTGATTCTGAATGTAAAGAACTTTAAAAATCCCTTAACCAACTTATTTCACATGTATTTTCCATTTTCAGGTATGTGTAAGAATTATAAACAATAAAATCTATGTCTTACTAATTCTGACAGAGTTCTTTTGATAAACATGAAAATTCTAAATGGTAAAAAGCTTTGACAGTATGCTTTCCTTGTAAGTAGTATATAAAATAACGGTAAATGATTGTACCATTATTGCTATGTACCATTAATGCTATGATAGCAAAACCAGTGCTTACTATGTAATTCACGATAGGACATCTTAATATTGAGCTTCATATATAACATCAATAAAATCATGCCCCCTTCCGCCCAACCTCATCTTTTGACCAGGAACTTATGCATTATGGAGGGTAAAAATCTGATGTTAAACCCAGATCATATAGCATTGGCACTTTCCCAGTTTTTTCTGATTCATAAAGTATAATGTTCTCTGATGAGTTCTGAATTTACACAATTCCTGGTTTTCTTTATGTTAACCTATATATAACTTGCAAGGCTGGGGAAACAACTAAAAATATTTTAGGCATTTAAGTTACTTTCTTAAATTATCCTTGTTATCATGAAAATTTTTAACAATCTCATTGATTTCTATTAGCTGTCTTTTTTTCTACTCAGCATTTTGATGTTTCTAAGTTTTCTTTTTTTTGTTGTTGCGGTACGCGGACCTCTCACTGTTGTGGCCTCTCCCGTTGTGGAGCACAGGCTCCGGACGCGCAGGCTCAGCGGCCATGGCTCACGGGCCCAGCCGCTCCGCGGCACGTGGGATCTTCCCGGACGGGGGCACGAACCCGTGTCCCCTGCATCAGCAGGCGGACTCTCAACCACTGCGCCACCAGGGAAGCCCGTCTAAGTTTTCTTGATCGGGCAGATTTATTACAAAGTAAAAAACAATGCAATTCAAAGTTATATTAATGTGATTTCATACTGTGAAATAAAAATGGAATGAACACTATGAATAGGTAAATTCTCTTTTTTATGGCCTTCCACTTTTTATTCTGAAAGAGAAGTTATCTAATAAATTAATAGTCTCTTTTTCCTTTTATACTAAGTTGTTTAAAGGAGGTTAGGAGAAAACAAAAAATTTCATGTTTCTCTACAGGTATTAAAATATGTTTTTTTTAAAAACGGAAAAAATGCAGAAACAGGACTAGAAACAGAAAGCAAATAGGAGCAGGAAATTCTCAGTTATAAGATAAACTAATAAACATTTTTAAACGAAGGATTTGAAATTTATCAAGAGGAGAGAAAGTACTTGCAATCCTATTCAAATATTTGTTCCTGTCCTTCCATATGGAATGTTTTCCTTTGTAAATCTTGACAAACTCCTTCCTGTGTCAGCATCTCTATCTAAAGTTGACAGACCAAACATGTATTTTTAAACATGGACCACAACAGAATTTGGAGTTGATTTGATTTCTGCTGTGCTACCTCTACAAAAAAAAATTCCTAAAATTATTTACTCAGGGATAGTTAGTATGGTCACCGATTATGGTAGGAATAAAAGATAAAATTATCAGCCTAAGAGTTTGGAATCTTATCCTAAATATTTTGAGATTTTTTTCTGCTCACACCCTAATTTTTTTCTATAGTGCTAATCTCGCATATATATTTTACATCACAATAAAGTTCTGAAATATAGCTTCTAAACTTTTATTCCAAACTAATTAGAGTAAGTATTTTAGTTTATCCTGATATGACTCTGGCCACAGAAGTATATATAATAGCTGTCTAAACATACATGTGGCATAATGCCTTTAATTTTATAATTTGTTTAGAGATATTTAGAAAAAAATGACTGCTAATGAATGTTTTCCTTTAAACATTAGATTTGGCTCAACAACTCAATAATAACTAGGAATGAAATAATTTATTTGGGTATCTTTTATTTATGTCAAACAATGAATTGTTTATCTTAACAACGTATTTCATCTTTAGAAGCTAAAATCATTTTGAAGAGTCATATCTTGTCCTTCTCTTTGCTATATATTTATAAGGACTTATTTAAGAGAAATTTTTAAGGCTTACGAGAATTCAAAAGAAAAGGACATCTGGAAACAGAATGTGAACTTTTAAATAGGAAATACTGGCTTAGAAAAAATTGATATTAGAGAAACATAACACAGAGTCATTTTTAAAGCTTCTTGCTTTGAGAAACATAAGATATGCTGTACTTTTTAAAAGACGTGTCATAATTGATTTCTGTTCTTATCAGAAACTCCTCTAAAACTTATTTGGAAAATATTTTGAACTGAGAGTTTGACATCATTATTCAAATTACATTTATTGAAAGTAAACATTAAAACTAAAGAGCAAATGGCACAAATAAAAATATATAGCATTAAAAAAACTCAATAATTTACAGAACTTTAGAATATTAGAGCAACCTGGAGGGTATTATAAGCTGCATAGAGTAACTGGAGCATACTGAAAGACGAGACAGCATGACTAAATATATCATGTAAACAGATTTCAAATACAAAATAAAATGTTCTTAGAAAAATTTTCAGGAGTTGAATACTATAATTTAAGCTCATCATCTCCCCCTTTTTCCTTTATCTTCCTTATTAATATATTAATACATCTGCATAAAATTAAGAACTCCACTCTACTGTAGTTGTTTACTGATATGGAATGTGACCTAATCTTTATTTTGCTTTCAAGGAGACTTTTTAAAATATAATATAAATTAATTACTGGAAAAACAAGTTTTAAGACAAGGATATATAAAATATAACCACAAATTTTGTCATTATTAGATTCAACAGGCACAAAATTTCTGTCAAATTGCTATAAAAATGTCTAAATGCTTATTCTCAATGTCTGTGTTTATCTCATTGCAAACAAGTAACAATTTACAAACCAGCACCAGTCCACAGACCACACTTTGAGTAGCACTATCTCAGAAACAACAAAGAAGGTAACAATAAGAAATTAATTCGGAATTAGTGACTAAAGCTTTAAGTTCTAAGTATTCCATAAATTTGCTGTTTAACAGTACACATTTAAATCTAAAAGAAATGCATTGAATATAATTTTCTTAAAAATTAAGCAGCAGCTTTATCACATTTGAAGCCAAGTGCTGAGTTTGAATGATGTTTGAGCATGCAATTAATTTAAATGAGGAAAAATATTAAGTCTTGAAAATAAATGAAACTATAAATTAATCTAATCTGTTTCTCTCAAGAGTAACATTGGGTTGTCCAAGCAGTCCTATAAACAATTCCCACTTGTCCAGTATAAAACTCTAAATGCTCTAAATGAGCGCTCAGGAGGCTACTGCCATGGGCAGCATCAAATGGACTGATGATCACCGACTGGTTTTAATCCAGAACTACTTCTACCCTGACTCTACTACTTGAGAATAGTTGCTGGTATATTTCATGCTCTACACCAAGAAAACAGAAGTAGGGCAATTTCAGGTTAAAAACAGAACCAGATCACCTAAATAGCATGATACACTCTAGTAAAAAGTCTTTATTAAAAAATTAAAAAAAGAAAATAAAAAGAAAGAAAGCTGAAAGGCTCTTCAAAATATAACCCCATTTTTCAAATCAGCTTCCAACTTTGTTTACAGCTTTACAAACCACATACTTAAGTGAAGTAATACTCAAAACTAGCAATTTATGGAATAAGCCTTAGGAAGTAATAAACCCAGAAGTGATACTAGTGTGTATTGTTGTTGCTGCTTGTGTTATCGGCTGTGTGTTCCCGTTTCTCAATTCTCTAAAAATTGAGTCATGTTATTGGTCGTGTGTTCCGGTCTCTCAACTCTAAAGATCAAAACTCCCATAACAAAGAATTATGTTGCTTCCATTATTGAACTGTCCTAATGAAAGAAGTACAGTCTTTCCTATGTGACTCTTGAAGGCACCAATGAATAAAACCAACAGATATCACGTTAAAAAAATTTTTTTTTTTTTTTTTTTGCGGTACACGGGCCTCTCCCGTTGCGGAGCACAGGCTCCGGACGCGCAGGCTCAGTGGCCATGGCTCACGGGCCCAGCCGCTCCGCGGCATGTGGGATCTTCCCGGACCGGTGCACGAACCCGCGTCCCCTGCATCGGCAGGCGGACTCTCAACCACTGCGCCACCAGGGAAGCCCCAGGTTAAAATTTAATAACCAACACTAACAACAAAAAAGACTGTCTAGAAAGAAAGTGACAATATCTTTATTACCCGAGAAAATCAAACAGAAAGTAGATAAGTAATAACAATTAAACTAAAATTATTTTCTAATGTTCTGCTCAATACTAAGATCATTATCAGTCCACAGTGGTCCTCACAAAGTGATGAAATACGTCCTAGCACTTGGCTAGAACTCTTCTTCTACAACAGAAGGAATAGGCATGATAGACAGAATTTTGCTGAAATGAATCTAAATCCACACCCTGAGGGATATCAGTATTCCTCAAATATGCGTTTTACCCGGAGTTACTCACATTGGGTAAGAGAACTGTGTTTCAAAACAAATTTGAGATAAACCTGAACGTAACACAATGTGGCATGGTTAACAAAATTATATTTAGTAGCAATTACTTACTAAGGTCATATAGTTTTACGTTCACTACTTTAAAAATTGCTGGCAAAGATTGTGGAGATGAAGGTTTCTCTAGTTTGAAATATGATTTGCAAGAATAGCAATTTACCAACTAGATGGGTCTGAACACTTTTATTTTTAGTGATAAGGAAGTTATGCTCAACTTCCCTACTTAAAATGAAAATTAAAATAAGATGGAATTTTTCACCCTTAAGAATATAGAAAATGTAAAAATCTGACTAGACTATCAGATACTGATTAGGGTCTAGGGAGTGTAAATTAATGTAGACAGTATGGAAAGTAATTTGGCTGTATCTAACAAAATTCAAAATATTATATAGCCCACGATCCAGTTAATCCACTTCTGGGTATATAATCCAAAACAGACTGAGATACACCATACAAAATATATATTTGAGACCTGCAGTAGGGAATACATTTTATATAATTGTGTTCTGAGCTGTGATACATGTCTCATGAAAAAATAAGTGCCCTTTATGCTGACACTTTCTATTACATTCTATTCTTTTTCAAAATGCAGATTCCAACCTACTAAACTCATTTCACTACCTGCTGTTTGGAAAACACTGCCCTAAAAAACTGTAGCAATATGTGCAAGACATCATCTGTAAAGGTGTTCACTGTGGCATTGTTTAAAATAGAGAAGAAACTGGACAACTTATATATCCATCGTGTCACACAACCGCATAATTTAAATACAAAATACAATGTAATATTATGAAAAAGTTGTTTAAATTAGATCTATGTAATATGTATATATCTTTAAAATATAATGTAGGGACTTCCCTGTGGCGTAGTGGTTAAGAATCCACCTGCCAATGCAGGGGACACCGGTTCCAGCCCTAGTCTGGGAATATCCCACATGCCTCGGAGCAACTAAGCCCGTGTGCCACAACTACTGAGCCTGTGCTCTAGAGCCCACGAGCCACAACTACTGAGCCTACATGCCACAACTACTGAAGCCCGTGCTCCTAGAGCCCGTGTTCCACAACAAGAGAAGCCACTTCAATGAGAAGCCCGTGCACCACAACGAAGAGTAGCCCCCGCTCACCACAACTAGAGAAAGACCGCGGGCAGCAACAAAGACCCAACACAGCCAAAAATAAATAAATAAATGAAAAATACATATATACAATGTAGAGTGAAAAAAAAGCAACAAGCAGAACAATATTTCCAGAATTTTATCATTTCTGCAGATTTCCAGCATATTATGATTATGAATAGGTATACATACAAATATAAAATTACTAAAATGGCTTAGAAGTGTATATATACTAATATATTAACTCACAGCCGGGTGGGGGGTTCTCAGACGATAAAGTGTCTGGCTAGAGAGGCCTTTAGCTATATATATAATGTTTAAATTTTTAAAGAATATTTAAATGTTATTTGAAAAAAGATAGAAAAGTTGCAGCAAGTTTTGAGATAGCAATTGGAGTAGAATGAATGAATGGATGTTGGGGTGAGAAAGAATGAGGTACAGATGAGCAGAACCAGG
This sequence comes from Delphinapterus leucas, assembly GCF_059928025.1. Classification (NCBI taxonomy): domain Eukaryota; kingdom Metazoa; phylum Chordata; class Mammalia; order Artiodactyla; family Monodontidae; genus Delphinapterus; species Delphinapterus leucas. The sequence goes on along the minus strand of NC_143130.1, from coordinate 13,360,564 downwards.
TGTACATACACCCATACAGTTAAATCAATGAATGAGAGAAAAAAGCTGGAAAAAAAATAATAAAATCCACGAAAAGCATAAGGACTGAGGAAAGATTAGAGAGGCATGTAGCAACAGCTTGGGGGGAGGGGAGGGAAGCATGAAGTGGGCAGAAAAGGCAGGAAGAAAAGGCCTAACAACTGGTAAACTGATCCATTCCTTATTGGTGGTTCAACTGCATAAAGGGGGGCAGCTTAGTGAGAAAGTACTTAGCAGCTATGTTTACACAGACAACAGAAAGTGCCACTAGAGTGGCAAATTGAACTGTGCAAGGCCAATTAACCCTTTCACCTTAGCGTTTTATACTAGCTACCTTACTTACTGTGCCTCTGTTAGATCTACATTGATATGTGTTAGGACCAAATGCAATTATAAATCATTGTTACATGTATTGATGAATTCTTCAAATTCCATGAAGCACATCCATTTAATTTATTTAGTATTCTGAATACCTTCCTCGCCACTCTCATCTGGATTTAATCAAGGAACACTTTCAAAGGAAGAGTGGTTATCCAGAAATTCAAACTACACATGTCCTTTATTAAACTATGAATTGACTACTACTCAAGTTTTTCAGCCTAAATGATTTTTTGTTTTTTTTTTAGGTTAGGTTCACTTCAAATTTCTTCTAGACAAATTAGGGGGAAATTAGGAAAAGAGTAACATATTTAAGTGGGCAAAAATGTAATCCTAATATGCACTGAAGAGGTTTGTAAATCAACCAGCTGCTGCATAAGCAATTGTATCTAATTATAATTTACTACTATAAAGGAAACTTTGTATCTTGAAGGGCTATATAAGATTTCTTTTAAAGATAATAATAGGTTTATCACTGGAAACTGTATTCATCTTCCTGATTCCAAAATACAGCCATGTATCGTCTTTAAATTATATTTGAGAGCAAGGATCATACCTTCCACACAGTCTATAAAACCTAGAAAAGTATCATATACTAGGCATGCAAATATTTGGTAATGACCAATGTTGTAAAATGTTTGGCATATGTGAAAGGCATTGCTCCTATGAGCTAAGAGGGCCAATAATAAAAGAATATAGTTGTTCAATAGTAAGTTAAGACAGTCTACATAAATATTTATTCGTTAATCCTAACACTTTCTTTTCCCTACTACCCATACCTCACTCCTGAAGGTACCAATATCATCCCACTATCAGCTAAAATTCCATGCCAAATCTTCCCCTAGCCATGTTATTTATCAGAGTCTTAATAGCAGTAATTTTTAAAATGCTAATTGAATACTGGGAAAATGCCAACAGACAGTTTTGAAGTGGGGTTTAAAGGAATACACACTGTATTTCTTAACCCAACGAAGATCAATACCTGTCTGAAAAGGTTACACTTGCTTTGGGGAGCAAGGGACTTTTTCTAGTTGTGGCTTTTCTCAGTCCTTCTCAATGGGTAACAAAAGGCAAAGGAGCTGGCGAATTCTACCCTCATCTAGCTACAGAGGCTGTTTACTGACTTCTATGGCTATGTTAAAAATCAGTGGAGGAAGAGAAGGCTAGCAGCCTTTGCCTTTCTCTAAGTCTTTTCTTGAATGCAGGCCACCCACCAAGTTCCCCTACTTCTCTTTTCTTCCATAACAGCACCAACACAGCCACTGCAAAAGCAACGCATCAAGACAAGCAGCATCAGTGAGGAGGAAATGGGGCCAATGGTAAGGGACAGAAGAAAGAAGCAGTGATGACTCCAAATCTGGTCTCATGAATGAGTCAGGCACATGATGCTTCTTTGTAGGTAGGAAGAGAATATGGTGAACACTCACACAGCTGGCCTCCAGCTCCCTTGACATATTCTCACACTCACAAATGCAAGTCATAGTACTTAGTACTTCAATGCCAGACAAGATTCAAGATTTTATCTTACTGATTTTTTTAAAAAGAAAACTACCAAATGTAAAAAATGAATAATAGACTATGCCAAGTAAACATTATTTAGCTTAAAGCTGCAGTATAGTCTAATTAATTAATTTACAAAGCTCGGTTTCTCTAAAGCAACTATTATCAGGTTTTCTTCAGGAATTCATTTCCTTGTTTTATAAACACAAACTATAATATGAATTAAAATAAAATTCAGAATGAGAAATGGTTTCCAAAAGTAGTAATTATTAATTTAATCCAAGCAATTATTTGTGTGATTTGAAGAAGTACAGATATCTCTTCCTATTTCTCTTCGGAACACTAGTCTCTGGAGCCAATTTTAGACTTGAGTTTAGAATTGATCCCCAGTGCAGGGGACCAAAATACACATACCCAGGAGACAACAGTCAGCTACCATGATTTTTTCACATTAAATAAAGCAAATACATCTTAATACATCCAAAAGAACATTTAAGTCAAGCTTTTGTTCTAGTGCTGACCCTACATACGATCCTTGTATCACTCTGGATCTCCACTTCCCCACCTGGATAATAAGGGTTGATAATCAGTCTTTTCTCTATTTTGGAAAGCTGACAAGATTGTCTAATATAAAAATTCTTTGAAAAGTCAACAGGAAAGTAATAAATAAATGAAGAAAATACTTTTCAAAGTGACATGGGAATAAAATCCATGCCCAAGTTATTTTTCTACATTCTGTACATCAAGCCAACATTTAGATAATATATAACTACAAAAGCCCTTTTTTTAAAAATGAGGGTGCCTAGTTTCTAAATAGGAACATTTAGATTATTTTGTAAGTTAGATAAGCTTCAATAGTTTTCTTTCTAAAGCTCTTCTACTTCAAGTCTTTCCACACCTTTCTCTTTCCTCCTCAACCAAATATATAGAGATTTTTCTTGATTAACTCTTTAACAGGTAATACAATAGTCAAGAAGACTAAAGAATACAAAATATAAAAGGCCACTAGCCACCTAGAAGCATATCTCCACTAAGAGAGGGCAATTTTAACAGGGAGGGAGGGAAGAAGAAAGGGAGAGAAATACAACAGGCAAACTCTACAAGGGTTTCCATTACTTTTTTTTTTTTTTTTTTTTTGTCTGCACCGTGCAGCATGTGGGATCTTAGTTCCCTGACCAGAGATTGAACCCACATCCCTTTCCGTGGAAGCATGGAGTCTTAACCACTGGACCGCCAGGGAAGTCCCTCCATTACTTCTTGAAACAAGATTTCGTAGTACTCACATATTGATATAGTAATTTATAGAATTCAGAAAGTCTCTCAGTAAAGTGGGAAAGTCAATTAGCAAGTGAAAGCATTGGCTCAGAACCTGGTCAGACCGGGGTCAGCAACTTCTTAAGCTTGAAATGTGTTCAGCCAAACTAGGCAATGCCAGAGCACAGGCAGGCCTACTGTTTACAGGCATCACAGAGCAGTCCATCAGCTGATTATATTTTGTCTTGCAATGAAACCAAATTACCTCCTGTCTATAAACGGCAGGAATTATATTATATTCTTCTTTCAAAGATTCCATAAAACCTAGCACAGTGCCAGGAACTAAGAGAATACATGGAGGAATAGAAAGAGGCATAGAAAAAAAGGAAAAAGAATTTAAAAGACTGTGGAAACATACATAAAACCACTACCCAAAAGCACCTCTCCAAAACCCAAGAATCCAGAGACTAAAGTACTACATACATCACACAAGCCCATCTTCTATTCAAAGACTAGAAGGTATGCTTGTACGATGTTATCAGAAACATCTAAGGCCATAAGAAAAGGCAAATAGCACCTCTGGTTAAACACTGTCACTGAAGTGCACACATATTAGCAATCAATTACTCAGTTTATTGCAGGTTAATTAATTAGTGCTATGACATGTGCTTCTTTAACTTGAACTACCTTATTATGTGATTAGTAAATAGTGGTATGATGTCCTTATAATGCAGAAGTTGTGTTAGCCCAATTTGATCTTTTCCCAGCTCATTCATTTTTTTAAAATGATTGGAGACAAGCTTTCTTGCAATTAAAGACAAAGCCTTAGCTCTTTCTGAAGAACTTAAAAAAATTGAAAAATTTTAAAAAGCTAAAAATTCACAGAAATGCCTTCCTTTAATGTAAGTAGTACCTGGTTTAGTGGCTCTGAGAACATCTATGGTTTCTACTATGTAAAGCTATCTGATGAAACTGTGAGTATAGTTGAAGAAGTATATTTCCTCCATTTTAAAACTTGTATATCAGTGAAAAGTGTTCTGCTCTGGATCATATTTTGAATTTTTATTCAAATGACCTAAAAAACCTATATCTCAAATAAAGGAGCATGAACAGAAGAGTCTGAAGGGTTCTAAGAACTGACTGACTATGAGGCTAGGTACAAATGCCAGTGGGAGATTGTTTCTTAAGTATTTTTTGCTTTTGTTAGTGTTTATAAAGTTCCATAGATTTTGAGGGCTCTACTCAATCCTTTTTCTCCTAAAAATCTGTTATTTTCACGGTGTGATTTTGCACAACAAGGAGTCAAATACGGTATTGTAGCAGAAATAACTGTTATTGGATCTGGTCCACCTGGATAAAGTAGAAAATAATGGAAAGCAAATAAAAGGACAGAATTCCAGTGAAGGGGATATCCTCATTTGCTTCTCTGAGGATGTCTCCATGGCTTACTGATACAACCTTCTCAAGACAGCCAGACTAAGGCATAATGGATAAAAGGACTATCAATCTTCTCTTGCTTACCTACTACTCTGAGCAAAGTTTGTCATAGGCCTCCAGCTCCTTCACTGTTTTTGATAATAATCAAAACTTCCTTCTCCCACAGCTTTTTATTTTCGTTATTCTGAATTTATATTTTGTCTAATTCCCCAGTTTACCTTTCTCAGAATCAAAACACAACAGATTTATGGGATTAGAAAGTCCTTAGGTTATACAGTCTAACCTCACTAAGTGAGGAATCCCTTCTATATTGTTAGTTACGAATACCTATGGACCATCGTGCTAAACACCGTGCTAATTGTTAAAGAAATGGCAGTAAACAACAAAACAAAGACACAAAATCCAGATACTGAGCAAACCATATGCATACATGTATTTCCTAGTTCTGTCCATCGAGAAATACTAGACGCAAGGGCACCACAAAAGCAACAAGCACACTTAGTGTCCATATTTTGGTTTCTAAATATTATTCTTCAATGAAAAGAACCTGAGCTCCTTGGGGAAATGACCGATTCCAGCGCTGGGGCAGTGAAAGTGAAAGATAAGTCTGGAACATCTTACGGTGCCAGAAAATAAGTGCCCTGAAAAACAACAGGAGTAAGACAAAAGGCACAGGATCCTCCTATGTGAAGGAGTTCTTAATGGCCAAATGTAGTATAATATGAGCAAAAAAATAATGATAGTAATGGAGCATAACCCATAGATTAAAATAAATATTCATACTGATAGAAGTAACTGACCAAACAGTGAGAAGGGCTATCTCTTCCTTACAGTACAGAAAGAATAATGGAAATAGAAAAATCACCATTTGGTAAGTACCATGGTAATGTTGGCTACAGGCAAGAATCATCGACAGATGCTAAAATTACTGGGCAAAAGAATGATGAGAAATAAATGGGGTCCCCTGGTGGCGCAGTGGTTAAGAATCCGCCTGCCAATGCAGGGGACATGGGTTCAATCCCTGGTCTGGGAAGATCCCACATGCGGTGGAGCAACGAAGCCCGTGCGCCCCAACTACTGAGCCCGCGTGCCACAACTCCTGAAGCCTGTGGGCCTACAGCCCGTGCTCCACAACAAGAGAAGCCACCGTAATGAGAAGTCCCCGCTCACTGCAACTAGAGAAAGCCCGTGCGCAGCAACAAAGACCCAGTGCAGCCAAAAATAAATAAAATAAATAAATTTATTTTAAAAAAAGAAATAAGATATTTGCACAATCTTAAAGTATTTTCCCACATGAAAAATGACAAACGGAAAACAGTAGCTTTACAATGAAAAAATTTGGCATACACTTAACCAAGTAATCAAAGTTAAGCTCAGCGGCAATGTGATACATCAATATCGTGTGCCTGGTGACATGATACACTGAAAAGGGCACAGCATCAGGTCTATGGTATTCATGCAAAACATGTATAACCTGAATTTAATGATGAGAAAACATGAGACAAACCCAAATTGAGGGACATTCTAAAATATAACTATCTAATACTCTTGAAAAGTGTCAAGGTCAAGAATGACAAAGACTAAGGAACTGTCCCAGAGTAGAGGACATCAATGAGATAAGAACTAAATGTATGATTCAGGACTAGAAAAAAGATGCTAGTAGGACAGCTGATAAAATTTGAATAAGATCTGTAGGTCAGTTAATAGTACTGTATCAATCTTAATTTCCTGATTTTGATCATTTTATTAAGGTTATGTAAGACATTTGGGAAAACTAGGAGAAGAGTATAAAGGAACTCTTTGCATTACTTTTGCCACTTTTTTGTTAAATCTGAAATTATTCCAAAATGAAAGATAAGTAAAAAGTCAAAAAATATATTTCTTAATTCTAATATTCAAGGTCAGTGATCATACACCCCCTTAGCCTTTCTTTTTCACATTTAATATGTTCTGCATTGGACAAGATTCCCAGAACCCCTACTATACTTACAGCTCCCCTTTTAAAACACTCCATTTGTTACCAGGAATGTACATAATCAGTTACAGATTGCATTATATTTCTCACTTCATACAATCAAGTCACTATATGTATGTTAATGCAACCTAGAGCTGGTTTTTAAAAGCAGATGCATCATATAGTTGGCGTAATTCAGTTTGTGATCAACTAAAACTTGAGCGTTTACTAAGGTCAAATTAGGTCTTCCCATTTTATACTTGTGCAAGTGATTTTTTTCAGCAAAATGTGGAATTACCTTTTTCTGTGATTATTTCCACCCTTCTGGTTTCTGCTCACATTTTACACAGGTAAGGGTACCAGTTAGATTATTTTGAATTACAATTCTATCACTCACTTGCCGTGCATTGAATACATACCATTTGCAGTGTACTACGAATTAAGAGTATATAAAAAATTTGCCATGGAGTGGTCATATCTGATTGGAAGGGTAGGGAAAATCTTAATAAAGAGATTAAATTTAGGCTAGAACTTTAAGAATAGGCAGCATATGAATAGTAAGAAATAATACAGAATAATGGTTATGATCTTTGAACCTAACAAACAAGAGTGTAAATCCTAACTCCGCCAATTATTAGTTTTGGGAAAGTCTTTGGAATTCCATTTCCTCATTGATAAAATACCTAACTTGATAGAACTGTTTTAGAGATTAAATAATATATACTCAAGCAGTTAGCCTTTTCATCAAATGGTGCCGGAAAAATTGTGTGCAAAAGAATGAAACTGGACCCTTATATTACACCGTATACAAAAATTAACTCAAAATGGGATCAAAGGCTTAAAGGTAAGAGCTAAAGTTATAAAACTGTTTGAAGAAACATAGGGGAAAAACTTCATGACATGGGATTTGGCAATTACTTCTTGGACATGACACCCAAAACACAGGGAACAAAAGAGATAGTTTGGACTTCATCAAAACTAAAAACTTTTGTGCATCAAAGGACACTATCAAGAGAGTAAAAAGGCAATCCATGTTTGCAAATCATATACCTGACAAGGGATTAATATCCACGATATATCAAAGACTCCCATAACTCAACAACAAAAAAAACAAACAATCCCCCCCAAAATGGGCAAATGATTTGAATACACATTTGTGCAAGGAACATATACAGACGGTCAACAAGCATATGAAAAGGCGTTCAACATCACCAATCCTTTAGAGAAATGTAAATCAAAACCACAATAGGATACCACTTCTTATCCATTATGAAGACTATTATCAAAACAAAAACAAACAAAAAAACACTGGTGATACTGTGGAGAAAATTAGAACCCTTGTTCATTGCTTGTGGGCATGTAAAATGATGCAGCCACTGTGGAAAAGATCATCACCATATATATCATCTACCAATTCTACTTCTAGGTATATCCCCAAAAGCATTGAAAGCAGGGGCTCCAGCAAATACTTGTTGACCAGTGTCTAAAGCAACTTTACAGCTGACCCTTGAACGATGTTGGTGGGGATGGGAGGGGGCGTGTTTAGGGGCACGGACCCTCCGTGCAGTTGAAAATCTAAATACAACTTAAACTCAGTCCCCTCATCTGCAGATTCAGCCAATCACCGATCATGCAACACTGTAGTATTTACTACTGAAAAAAATCCACGCATAAGTGGACCTGTGCAGTTTAGACCCATGTTGTTCAAGAGCCAACTGTATTTACAATAGCCAGAGGTGGACCCCAGTTTATCAACAGATGAATGTATATATTCCACAAAATGTGGTGTATACATACGATGGAATATTATTCAGTCATAAAAAGGAATATAATTTGGAGACATTCCACAACGTGGATTAACCTTGAAGACTTAAGTGAAATAAGCCAGACACAAAAGGATAAATGTTGTATGATTCCATGTATATGAGGTGCCTGGAATAGGCAAGGTCTTATGAGACAGAAAATGGATTAGAGGTTATCAGGGCCTGGGGGAGGAGGGAATAGTGAGCAATTTTTTTTAATGGATACAGAGTTTCTTTTTGAGATGATGAAAAATTTCTAGGAATGGATAGTGATGATGGTTGCACAACACTGTTAATATACACAATGAATTGTATACTTTAAAAATGGTTAAATGGTAAATTTTATGCTATGTGTATTTTACCACAATTTTAAAAAGAGCAGTTAGCATGCTGTACTCACATAAAAGTACTCACATAGATTATTTTTGGAGGTGGAAGAAATTCAGGCACAGTTAACAGTATGAGCAGAGTTACTAGGTAAAAAAACATATATGAGGAAAAAAACCCTGAAATGATATAGGTAAAAATGTCAAAAGTGGTTTTCTTTGGATTTTAAAAATTTTGTTTTTCTTTGCTTTTACATAAAAAAATTTAATAAAAAATATTTAAAGAACAACCCCTCATACAGGTAAGAACAGTGTATTAGAAGTAAGCTGCTTGTAATAGAAACTCAATATACCAAATGGCTTTTTAAATGATAGAGGTCTATTTATCTCTTACATAAGAGAAGTACAGAAGCGGGCATCCAGGGCAGTTATGGTGGCTCCACAGTCACCAGGACCCAGGCCCCTACTAGCTCTCTGCTCCTGGTTTCTCAAGGTCACCTCTACTTGCAAGATGTCTGCTGCAGCAGCTACTAACATCTCATCTATTGATACATTCCAGTGAGCAGAAAGGAGGGAGAAACAAGGACAAAATGATGTACTGCCCTTTAAGGGCTTCCTTCACTAGAAGCCCAACCCTATGTCTTCTGTTCACCGGCCACCATTACCTGTAAAGAAGACAGGAAAATGCTGTTTGTTTTGTTTTGTTTTTAACTCCAGTATCTAATAATACAGGGGTTCTGCTACTAAAGAAAAGAAAAATAGATAGATGGTTAGTAGCCTGCCTCAGATACTTAAAAGCATTTTTCATATAACTAAAATTTCAGCTTTCATCTTTACTATTTGGAGTCACCTCTAAAAACTATAAAATCTCATAAAAAGATACACATTAACAAGTCTTTAGGACATTTTACACTAAAAAAAAAATTACATTTTAATGAATGTCAAAGCCAGAACATAGTGAGATCAAATTCTTTTTATTTATTTATTTATTTTATTTTTGGCTGCATTGTGTCTTTGTTGCTACGAGCGGGCTTTCTCTAGTTGCTGCAAGAGGGGGCTACTCTTGTGGTATGTGGGCTTCTCATTGTGGTGGCTTCTCTTGCTGCCGAGCACGGGCTCTAGGCCCGCAGGCTTCAGTAGTTACACGGCTCGCAGGCTCTAGAGCGCAGGCTCAGTAGTTGTGGCTCACTGACTTAGCTGCTCCGCAGCACGTGGGATCTTCCCAGACCAGGACTCCAACCCATGCCCCCTGAATTGGCAGGCAGATTCTTAACCACTGCGCCACCAGGGAAGTCCCTGACAGCAAAGATGCAATGGTAGAAACAAGTCTGTATATTCAGTTAACATAGGTATGTGTATGTGTGTGTGCATCTGTACGGAAGAGGACAAATCATAAGAACTTTTAAATGCTCAGACATGTCGGAAGTCACAATTTAGGATCCTTACAGAGTAATCTGTCAAACAAGACTCTCAATTCAGAAAACCCTCACATTTCCCATAAAATAACATATCTTTTTTCTAACGGTTTTGTTGAGGTATAATTTACATATCATGAAATTCACATACTGTAAGTACACAATTCAGTGATTTTAATAAATTTACAAAGATATGCAATCATCACTAAAATCCAGTCTTAGAACATTTCTATCACCCTAAAAAAGATCCCTCATGCCATTTTCAGTCAACCCTCATTCCCAGACTATGACAACTACTACTCTTACTTGCTGTCACTACATACTTACCTTTTCTGGACATTTCATATAAATCATATCACGTAACATGGAGTCTTTTTGAGTCAGACTTATTTTACTTAGCATAATGTTCTTAAGGTTCATCCATGTTGTAGTTTATATCAGAAGTTCTTCCTTTTTGTACTAAATATTAAATAGTATTCCATTACCTGGATATATCACATTTTGTTTATCCATTTGTAGGTTGCTGGGCACTTGGATTGTTTCCAATTTTGGCTCTTATGAATAATGCCCTATGAACATTCATCTACAAATCTGTATGGACATATACTTTCACTTTTGTCTTAAGACACTATAGACATCTAGGAGGAACTGCTGTAGCATATCCTAAGTTTACTTGAACTTTAAAAACAAAACAAAAAAACTGCCACACTGTCTTCCAAAGTTGCTGTACCATTTTACATCACCACCAGTTTATCCTCACCAATGATTTTTCCTGTCCACTATTTTGATTATAGGCATCCTAGTGGGTGTAATGTTTGATCTCCTTATGGCTTTAATTTGCATTTCTTTAATGACAAATACCGTTGAGTACTTTTTCATGCACTTACTAGCCATTTGTATATCTTCTTGGGGGAAATGTCTACAAGGATAGCTTTTTAGATTCTCTTTATTAGGTTGATGAAATTACCTTCTATTCCCGGTTTGCTGAGAGTTTTTATTATGAATAGGTATTAGATTCTTTCAATTTTTTTTTCTGTGTCTGAGATAATCATGCAGTTTTTGTCTTTGATTCTATTAATACAGTGTATTATATTAATTGATTTTCAGATGTTAAAACAACCTTGCATTCCTGGGATAAATCCCACTTGATCATTAAGTTTAATCCATTTTATATGTTGCTGGATACAGCTGGCTAACATTTTTGCTGGAAATTTTACATCTCTATTCATGAGGGTTATTGGTCTGTAGTTTTCTTTTCTTGTGACATCTTTGTCTGGCTTTAGTTATCAGGGTAATACTTATCTCACAGAATGAGTTAGGAAATATTCCCTCCCCTCCTCTTCTATTTTCTATAAGTTTTTGAAAATTTGTGATTATTTCTTCTTTAAATATTTGATAGAATTCACCAATGAAGCCATCTGGCTTTTTTTTGTGGGAAGACTTTAAAATACTAATTCAATTTACTTACTGGTTATAGGTCTATTCAGAGTTTTTATTGAGAGTAGTTTTGGTCAGTGGACTTTGTTCATTTCATCTAAGCTGTCGCTTTTGTAGGCAAAGTTCTTCATAGTGCTCTCTTATAATCCTTTTAATTTCTGTAGAGTTGGCAGTGATACATCCTCTTTCATTCCTGAGGTTGGTGTTTATGTCTTCTTTTTTTTCTTGATCAGTATAGCTAACAGCTTATCAATTTTGTTGCTCTTTTCAAAGGGCAAAGTTTTGCTTTCACTGATTTTTCTATTAACTGTTTCATATTTCATTGGTTTCTGCTCTAATCTTTACTATTCCTTCCTTTTTCTTGCTTTGTGTTTAGTTTGCACTTTTTCCCCTCCTAGTGTTGTAAGGCAAAAGTGTAAGGTTATTGATTTTAAATCTGTCTTCTTTGTGTGACTTCCCTGGTGGCACAGTGGTTAACAATCCGCCTGCCAATGCAGGGGACACGGTTTCGAGCCCTGGTCCGGGAAGATCCCACATGCTGCGCAGCAACTAAGCCCGTGAGCCACAACTACTGAGCCCACGTGCCACAACTGCTGGAGCCCACGTGCCTAGAGTGCATGCTCCATGACAAAAGAAGCCACTGCAATGAGAATCCCACCCACCGCAACAAAGAGTAGCCCCCGCTCGCCGCAACTAGAGAAAGCCCGTGCACAGCAACAAAGACCCAATGCAGCCAAAATAAATAAACAATAAAAAATAAAATAAAATCTGTCTTCTTTGCTATTATAGGTATTTGAAGCTATAAATTCCATCTAAGTACTACTTTAATTGCATCACATAAATGGTGATATGTTCTGTTTTCATTTTCATTCAGTTCAAAACATTTCCTAATTTCCCTGGTGATTTTCTTCTTTGACTGATGGGTTATTTAGAAATGTGTTAAGTTCCAAAAATTGGGAGCTTTTTCCATCCTTTTACATTCCACCTATTTGTGTCTTTGAATCTAAAGTATGTCTCTTGTAGAAAGCATATCATTGGATCTTTTGTCTTTTTTTTTTTTTTTTTAAATCCAGCCTAACATTCTCTGCCTTTTTATTGGAATGTTTAATCCGGTCATATTTAATTTAGTTACTGATATGGTCAGATTTACATCTGCCATTGTGCTATGTTTCCTATATACCTCATGTCTTTTTCCCCCTCTCCTTTACTGCCTTCTTTTTAGTTACATAGATATGTCCTAGTGATCTATGTTACCTCCTTTGTTAGAATTTTTACTACATAAATTTTTTAGTTATGTTCTTGGTGGTTGCTCTAAGGATTACAATATGTATCTTACCAAGATCTATTTCAGGGACTTCCCTGGTGGTCCAATGGTTAAGAATCTGCCTGCCAATGCAGGGGACGTGGGTTCAATCCCTGGTTGGGGAACTAAGATCCCACATGCTGCGGGGCAACTAAGCCCATGCACCACAACTACTGAGCCCGTGCGCCACAACTAGAGAGAAGCCCGCGTGCCGCAATGAAGAGCCTGTGCACTGCAACGAAGATCCCGTGTGCTGCAACTAGGACCTGACACAGCCAAATAAATCAAAAAAAAAAAAAAAGATCTATTTCAGATAAATACTAACTTTATTCTGGAAAAATATAAAAACATTGCTCTATTACAGCTCCATCTCTTGCCCCTTTCTTTGTGCTATCATTTTCATATATAGTAATTGTTATGTGTTATAAGCTCAACAACAGAGTTTTATATAGTCTTTTCTGGAAGATTAGACTTATGATGAAACAGTTTGATTCACTGAAATAATTATTAGAAATTATTTGGTAATATTTTAAAATAACAAAATAAATACATGGGATTTTTAGTCTAAAATTATTTGATTTACTTAATTTCCCACTCATAATTTTAAATAGCTTATAGGTTAAAAGCAACTTTAAAATACCCATATACTTTGTCTCATAAATATGAGATATGTTGCTAATTTAGTTTATCCAATTGTGGTTTAATTATATAACATTCTTTTTTCCAAAGTAACAGAGTTTACATGGGTATATATTAGTAATGTTATCAGGGCTCTACATGAAACATTCACCACTAAATAAAATGATTCTACCAATCCCACAATTTAAACTGTTCTCATTAGCCCATGTTACTGTCTCACCCTTGTGCATATATATGATTCCTACAAATCAAATGTGAATAAAACTTGCTATTTAGCTTTTTTCACCTATACGTGTTTTTCCATGTTGCTATGTACTTTTCACTTATATTGTTATTAATGATTACATATCACACCAAGAACATATCATAGTTCACTCAAATATTCTCCTACTATTAGAATCTGATTGTTTCCATTCTCTACTATTATTAGTGTGCTGTAGAAAGAACAAATGAATTAATAACTATGAAAAACAGGCTTTATCAGAATTTCGTAACAAAACCTACATAGCTGTGCATATTCTATTTTGTCACAAAAACAAAGGTTAGAAACACTATTGCAGAGAACTGCTGCAGGAACAGAGTATTGTTATCCATGTTAAAGAAAAGCAACAATGACAGTCTGTAAGTGAAATGTCTTTTAAAAAGATCATTATACCACAGTTTTCATTCATGGTAGTATCTTTAAAGATTTCCCTTAGATTAACAACTCAATATTAAAGGTATACAATAATAAGATAAACATGTCCTTCAAATTGTATGTAAACCGATTATATTTAAATCCTATGGATCTAATATGAAAAGACCCTTTATCTTTTCTTGTAAGTCTGAATTGTATACTTCTTTCCTTAAAATAATTTAAAGTACATTCCAAATGTGCACTCTATAAACTGCTTGAAGCTCTGATTAAAGATCACTCAATTCCATGAAGCTAATATCCACTGAAACTCTATGATTTTAGTATCGCCCATCAAGTTGACAATTGAAAATGTTTTTCAGTGAGGTTAACCCTCACTGTCTTATTTTTTGTTTTGTGAATTTTGAAGACTATGTGTAAGAGAACATAATGTTATTCAGGTCCAGAAAGTCTTTTTAAGAGGTTTTGTGATTGGTATATATTTATAAAACATCAACATGAAATTATCTGCATATATCTTAATTTCAGGACCATTCATGTCCTCCAGCAATGGTTTTTCAGACATGTACCTGAGTTTCAGTAACTATTTCCCCACGTGGCATGGTTTTCTAACTAGATTCAAGACAGAGTTCAGGACTCTCCTCTGGACACCTCCAATAACAGGGCCACATACATCACTCTGAGGTAATGGATCTACTTATTACAATATTCAAAACCTGTGGGATCTGATTATTTTAGAAATGTTACTTGCCTGTTTTAGCACCCAGACTTGGATCAAGTCTAGGAATAGTGGACTGATAGCGACAGGGACTGACGGTTTACTGTTCCTTTCAATGCCTAAGTAACAGCCTCTTATATTGCTGTGAGTAATAGGCCTGACTATGTTTCTGGATGTTAAGTAGTAAAAGGTTCTTAGATAATAGGAAAATGGCATTAAAAATAATAATTTAAAAAGTGCAGCTTTAAAAAATACTCTGGAGTCAAAGTAGCACTGCTCCTCCTAAACCCTACTCCAAATATGTACCAATGGTAAAATTTAAAGAGAGAAAATCATAAACATATAGCCACGGCCAAAACCAGTTAAGTATCTCTGTAGACAAAAACTAAAGGAAACGTGTAGCCACAAACAGAGCTTAAGCTAAAAGCCTGGACTCCACACCTGTAGTAGGCAGGAGAAATGAGAAGTCTGACTCCCACAGAGTAATGAGGACTGAAAGTACTCTACAAAAGGCCTGGGATCAGAGCCAGACTCTGATGGAAACTCATGCTGGAAACCAAGGGTTGCAGTGGGACTCCACCGCCTGCGAAAAAAAGTGAGAAGTCCGCTGCCTGAGGCTACAAGCTTATAAAATATTATGTATCTGAGATGCTAAGAGGCCATAGTTTCAGCCCAACAGCTGAAACCAGGCCAAACAATCTGCAGGCTTGGTATCTGGATCTGCAATGGCTTCAATATAGCCTCAGGAGGGAGCCCTAAGCTGCCTATATCAGACCGACTGCTTGTCTAGGTGTCTCGGGGAAAGGAGTGAAAGCCATTATAAAGCGAGGACGGGTGAATAAAAAGGAGAGAGAAACAGCCACTCAAGATGGACCTGAAAACTAAAATTCTACCTAAAGAAACATAACATTTTAATTATGAAAGAGAAATTATCTCCTTCACAGTTTAATTACCTATGTGCAATTCTTCATAAAAACCTCAGTCTAAAACATCTTTGTATCACGATAGTTTTGAAGCAGACACACAACCTGCACAACTGTACACACAGGTCTTGCTTTAAGGGTCTGTAACAACTTTGGGGTACAGTTTTAATTAAATCAACCCTGTGGTCCATATTATCAAAGCCAACACACCCCAAATCATCTTATGCTTTCAACGTTCAGAAATTTCCTGTTGCTGACTTTGATGAGCCCAGGGAATTATTTATAGTAACTTCAAATCATGCTTGGTGTACTTCCAAGACAACTGTAACTACGGTGGCTTGGGTCTTCTCTAGGGTGGACTTAATACATATCTAAAGACCATGAAACCAAGTAGGCTTCTCAGCTTGCCTGTATTTTTTTTTAAACAACTTTATTGAGGTATAACTGCTATACAAAGAACGGTGGTTTGTTTTTAAATAACTCTACTGTTGTGGAGAGTTCTCCTGTGCATTTTATTTTAAGGCATTTCAGAAAAATAATTTAGAGGGAATATATATTCAGAGGTACTCCAAAAGAAGACTGCAAATAAAGTTGAAAGTAAGTATAAGAATTATGATTTTTGGCTTTACATAAGAATAAAATTCCCATTGAGTACTTTATCAAAAACTTAACAGGTTGTTTCATAATCCCCCATTGTTAGACATAAATCAAACAGACTGGATGACCATCTTCGGGGAGAGCTACAGAAGAGACTCCTACACGAAGAAACAGGTTAGATATTGGTGAGGTCTCTTCTAACTTCAGGATTCTATATCCGTTCTCCAATTTTCGTTGTTGTTTTTTTTCCCTTAGCATAGAGTTTTTAACATCTCTGACCCCACTGCAATTCTTTCCTATAACGGGACTATTTAAAACAATAACAGCCAGGTATAAGAATGATCAATATTAAGATCTACTTCTTTTCCTTAACTTATGAAATTACAGAAGACAAAAGCAAAAAGATCAGCAATTAATCAGTCCAAAATAAAGCAGTACTTTTAGGAGCTGTGTGGAGATGGCAAAGGTGGCTAGTGGAAAAGGATGACTCTGGAATCCCTAATTGATATTATAATGAGCCAAAAGACTCGCACACAAACAGAACTGCACCTGGAAATCCCTTTTTAAAATTACTTAATTAAAGATGTTATAATAATCAAAATAGATGACAGTAGAGAATATAGTGAATATTTCGTAACTAATAATATATTTGATGGATGAGTTTCAGAATAACTAGGGAGAACAGGCAACCTCAAAGTTAAAATTACAAAGTAGGAACACTGGTGATTTCTTGGTCAAAGCATCATTAAAGACCTAATATATTAACTTAATAACACTTTAAGAATTATAAAATATAACAGGCTAGTCAGCAAAAGTAAACGACCAAATTGGATTAAGCTGATTACTGAAAACACCCTCAGCAGACAGACCTCTACGCATGGACGTTCAGAACCCATTGTCCCTAGAAGAGCAGCATGTACTACTATACTAACAGCCTTTACAGGCCAAAGAAAAGAATGGACAAAACGGACAGAAAACTAACTAGGAAGATGATATATAGCATAACTGGAACAATTCTAAAAAAAAGCAAAACAATAAAAACCACAGTGAATTAAGACAAAAACAAAACCTACAAACAATGTCCCTGACAAAATGGAAACAGCAATCAGTGATTTTATCCAAAAATATTTAGATATATCTATACAACACAGAAATGTTCATTCTCTAAGGCTGTGCTATCCAATGTGGTAGCCATTAGCCATATCTGAGCACTTGAGATGTGTTAGTGCAACTCAGAAATCAAATTTTTTATTAAATTTGAGTCATTTATATTTAAATTTTTTTAATGATACTTGATTCAGTTACTGGAAAGCTTTTTAAGTATGTGTGGAAGAACCTGAATACATGACTCTACTTGTTAGCTTGGAAGAGTTTGATTACATGAATCTACTTGTTAGCTGCACATTCTATGAAATCTCAACACAGATTAAGTATTTTCAATCAAAATTGAGTATTCAAATTGAAGTGTGCTAAGAAGTATAAATTAAAAATATATACCAGATTTTGATGACTTAGTAAAAAAGCTAAAATGTGAAATGTCACAATAACTTTAAAAAATGTGATTACATGTTGAAATAATATTTTTGATACATGGGATTAAATAAAATATATTTTTAATTAATTTTACCTGTTTCCTTTTTACTTTTTAAAATGTGGCTTTTAAAAAATGTTTAATTACGTATGTGGCTTGCATTATGTATCTATTGCACAGTGCTGCTCTAAGGGATCAATGGCTTTAAAAAGAAAGTCATCTGTCAAAAATCTGAAATATATGTCAGTAAGGTGGTATTTTACTTACAAATCCTGATCTCCTACTGTCACAAAGTAATACTATAGGCTACTCAGAATTGGTATACTTATACATTCCAAAGACATTTGTATCCTCTTCACACAGATTGTTACAAACCATTAAAGTATTCCTCTGAGTTACTGCAAACTATGGGTATGCAGTACCCATAGTTACCTAGTGGTCACTCCACCATCCAGAATAAGTAATCAAGTAGTAACTGAAGGACACTAATTCATCAGATTCCTTGATTCCTTTTATATCCAGATTCACTCACCAATATGTTAACTAATGCTCTTGGTTCTATGAGAGCTAAATGAAGATCTTTAGTATAGCAAAGATTTTGATAAGAGTAATTACATAGGACAATTTTATTTTTATATGTATACACATATATACACAGGCTTATAAAATTTTCCCTGGAAGAAAAACATTATAACTGCATGCCTTCACAGTGCTCTTCCAACTTTTTCCATACCATGGCATTTCACAGAAAATTACATTTGTAAGACACACTGGAGTTAAGCCCTTTCCAGGGAGGGCACCACCGTCCCAGCACACTAACTTACTGTACACCAACTGGGAAGCTCAGGCTCAAAGGTCATTGCAAAAAAATCTCTGAACCATATTTTATTTTCATCTGACTTATATTTTATTCTTACTTATGCCTACAGTTGTGAAAATACAACCCCTCAACATTTTTAACAACAATATACAAAGAAGGCCACAAGATGGAGATACTACTCCATTACAGTATTTGTATTGATGTATTATTTTTCTGTGTACATGTCCCTCTTTCTGTGTATTTCCTACTTTCTCCTTCAGTGGTATTCTCAGCTACTGTCTCTATCCCTAACGTCTATATTGGTTCCTCCCACTCTGTTTTAACTAGCATTATTAGAGAATTATATAATAAATACTTTTATGATCCTTTTTAATTTTAAAAGCAGGCAAATAATTAAAATATTTACTTCTAGCTCAATATTTTCCCGCCTCTCTAAAATTAACGATGATTTTTATTTACATATTTTTCTCTGATAGGTAAAAATTCTTTTAAAAATTTGCTACCCGCAAAGTAATAAGTACTCCAAAAGCCATTTACTGGAATACATTCTGTTGCTTTGTAAGGCTACAGATTCACTTCATGTTGATACCCTTCCAAACTTCCCTGGAATTCTTCTTTGACAACAGTCCTCAAAGCAGTTTATGAGCCTTACATGAAATTTATTTTCAGATCTCTTTATCAGTCCAAAGCGTACTTACCCAAGTTTGCTAACCCAATTTAGTCATCAAATTTAGCTCCAAATGACTATAAGCTATAGGCAAAAATCAAATCCAACTTAAAAGTTTACTATTAATGAGTAAATCTGCCAAATATGTTGCAGGCTTTTCAAGCAATGCAAAATAAGAAGTTTCAACAATGTTTTGAGAGGTGGCAGCATTGTTGAAAACCTGCAAAGCTTTCCACAAAACTAATTTCAAGATCTAATTTACTCTAAGTTAAACATATACTTGCAAATGTGTGATACAAAAAGTCACACTAATTCTGTATAACTACTATAGAACTGCATAGCATGGCAATCATCTGAACTTTATATGATATACTTAAGTACAAGGAACAAGTTCCAGTCACCCTACATTATACATACATATATTAACTTCCTTAAATCAAATTTAATCACCAATATTAATACAAAACACTACTTAAAGTCAGAGAAGAACCTAAATACTAATCTTTTATATGTTAACTAAAAGTGTGGTAATTGAAAATAACTGCTAATAAGATTTGCATTTTTTTTTAATTCCAAAAAGTCAGAGGCTTCTTGGTAATTGGCCATGAGATAGCTTCCTTAACCTGATCCATTTTAATGGTATAAAGTCCTTAAGTATTGGCTAGAAATATGAAGCCTCTACTTTCCTTAGCAGGCACATATATGGACCCTAGGATTTCTCTATGGTCTGTTCAGACCTTCCCAATAAATGACAACAACAATTTTTCTGGTCTTAACTCATTTTGACTACTGCTTACTACACATGTCACAGTGGGGTCTCATGTAGCTTTTAAAAATTCTTGTACCTTCTATAATCAGGAGTTGTATGTATTCCAGAATTTGTTTAATTAATTACTTCCTTTTAGAATTCCAGTGTTTGCACTCAGTGGCATTTTAATACTGCTGCTTAATACTCTACCAAACGTAAGGTAGATAGCTAGTGGGAAGCAGCCGCATAGCACAGGGAGATCAGCTCGGTGCTTTGTGACCACCTAGAGGGGTGGGATAGGGAGGGTGGGACGGAGACGCAAGAGGGAAGAGAGATGGGAACATATGTATATGTATAACTGATTCACTTTGTTATAAAGCAGAAACTAACACACCACTGTAAAGCAATTATACTCCAATAAAGATGTAAAAAAAAAAAATACTGCTGCTTATACCATGACATGTGTCTTTTTATTTAATTCTTGATCTTAAACTCTTACCTTTAATATTTAATTCAAATTCTATTAGCTGACCATGTAGCTGCACATAGCTTTATGTCCACTGCTTCACTGGCACTAAAATAGGCATTTTGTCTAATAATGAAGCATACTGTTTTATGCACATATTCTCTCTAACCAGAAATGTAGACAGCGGCATGCCTTGCTTTTGCAACATGCCTGATTACACGTGAGATTCCAGTTGCTGGATGATGGTAATCAGAAACACTTTCTGAGTAAGTGCATGAGTCCTAACCTTACTTAATGCAGTATTAAGGAGGATGAGAATGAGACACAAATCCTAGATTAAGTTTCTAATTAAGTGCTAATAACACTCTTAGACAAAAATTTCAGTAAATATAAGTTAAAAAAAAATTTAGCTCTTCAAATGGAATACCATGATGTTACTTAAAACATAATCATATTTTTACATTCATTAGTATAGGACCCACCTTTCAAAAGTAGGTGTTTTGATGAAAATAAAGAAAGGTTTTTGAAAATACATATAACTATAGCTTCATTATCAATTGGTCTAGGGTCCTGCTTCACCCAATCAGAAGTCTCTCTTTTCACTGCCACTCCTTTCCTTCCATCTCTGCACACTTCTATACAAGAAAGGCTTTGAGGGCTTCCCTGGTGGCGCAGTGGTTGAGAGTCCGCCTGCCGATCCAGGGAACACGGGTTTGTGCCCCAGTCCGGGAAGATCCCACATGCCGCGGAGCGGCAACGGGAGAGGCCACAACAGTGAGAGGCCCGCGTACCGCAAAAAAAAAAAAAAAAAAAAGAAAGGCTTTGGATTTGTTTTTAATTCTGGGTAAAATTAATTGACGTCATTACTGTCCAAACAGAGCCAATAATGCCTGACTTAGAAAAAGATTCCCAAGACCATATAGTCTTGGAATAAGTGAGAACATGTTTAATATAGATACCAAGCATTTTATCAACTGGTGTTACTTATAACTGCCACGGAGGTTCTTCTCTCAGCAATCATCAAGCCAAGTACCTACCCTCACCTCCATCCTACCCTGTGTATCATTCCCAACACTGAATAAAACATATGATGTTGAAATTCACCACATTACACCAATCACTGGGCAAAATGGTGACTTTTATTAAAAAGATTTTAGAATGTATCTCTAAGAATAATAGTAATAACAAAGGACAATTCCATTTCCCAGTTCAGCTTAGGGTGTATCTATGAATAATAAAAGACACACTATTCTAGGATTGTTCTCATAATTAGTGTAAAAAAAAAGAATAGTATAAAAAGAAAACAGAAACTTACAACTAGAAGAGGATTTCTGTTCCATCAGCTCTAGATTATGTGGCAAGTTTCCCAATAAACTTGCTTTTTCCCGTAAAATATGTCCAGGCAAACTCCACTAAACAGCGTATACATAAGAAAAGTAAATCAATTTTACAATAATCCAAGCTGATGCAAATATGTATACAACTAAACAAGTATTTATTCGGCTCTAACTCTATACATGATACGCTTTACATCAGAAATATAAATGACTGGAAGGTTATCTACCATTCCAGATTTTGTACATCTCCCTCTCTCCAAATCAACAAATAATTTTGGATTTTACAATGAAAATGGGGGAGTGATTATTACATGACATAGATTTACAAGGGAATAGACTCACTAGAGAAAGACTGCACTATATTCAACTAACACCACAAACTCAGTGGAATCTACAAGAATCACTGGAGAGAACTGATACTCACAGTACAGATTCACTAGTCACTTATGAAAGAGGTCTTCCTCTTTATTTCTCAAACCCCTATGCCAGGGTTTGAGAAGGCCCCATTAATGACTTTCTGCTTTTCCCACCCAAAAAAACTGAACACAGAACTCAGGCAAATAGAGATCAAATAGCACCTTTACTGCTGAAAAGCTACTGGAGAATTGAGATTACGTATAGGAGCCAAGTGGGCTTGCTAGAAATTCTGGCCCTCCCATCCCCAGCCTAGACTTTTTTTTTTTTACATCTTTATTAGAGTATAATTGCTTTAAAATGGTGTGTTAGTTTCTGCTTTATAACAAAGTGAATCAGTTATACATATACATATGTTCCCATCTCTCTTCCCTCTTGCGTCTCCCTCCCTCCCACCCTCCCTATCCCACCCCTCCAGGCAGTCACAAAGCACCGAGCTGATCTCCCTGTGCTATGCGGCTGCTTCCCACTAGCTATCTACGTTACATTTGGTAGTGTACATACGACAATGCCTCTCTCTCGCTTTGTCACAGCTTACCCTTCCCCCTCCCCATATCCTCAAGTCCATGCTCTAGTAGGTCTGTGTCTTTATTCCTGTCTTACCCCTAGGTTCTTCATGACTTTTTTTTTTTTTCTTAAATTCCATATATATGTTAGCATACGGTATTTGTCTTTCTCTTTCTGACTTACTTCACTCTGTATGACAGACTCTAGGTCTATCCACCTCATTACAAATAGCTCAATTGTTTCTCTTTATGGCTGAGTAATATTCCATTGTATATATGTGCCACATCTTCTTTATCCATTCATCCGATGATGAACACTTAGGTTGTTTCCATCTCCGGGCTATTTTAAATAGAGCTGCAATGAACATTTTGGTACATGACTCTTTTTGAATTACGGTTTTCTCAGGGTATATGCCCAGTAGTGGGATTGCTGGGTCATATGGTAGTTCTATCTGTAGTTTTTTAAGGAACCTCCATACTGTTCTCCACAGTGGCTGTACCAATTCACATTCCCACCAGCAGTGCAAGAGTGTTCCCTTTTCTCCACACCCTCTCCAGCATTTATTGTCTCTAGAGTTTTTGATGATCCAGCCTAGACTTTGAGACAGTACACTCAAGAGAAAGTCTGGCAGGATAACAACTGCCTTACTGGTCTGTTAAGAATGAGCCTCATTACTTCTAGCTTTTTAGTTAGTTAGCTCTCCCCAATCAAGCAAAGCAGACCAAAGGTGATCACCCTCCAACAAGGTAACTCATCCATGGAAAGATGTAAGAGATGAGTCAAGAGATCAGCAGTTGTTTCTTTAAGGGAGTCCTTCCCCTTGGGTATGTGTAGGATGAGTGTGCCGTAACTGTCCCTCCCTTATACAGGCTGCTACTCTGTACATTCTGTGCATCTGAAGTACAGACTGAAAGAGCTTAAAAGATGTATTAATTCTGATTAAAAAGTTAAAATCCAACATTTTGTAAGCACATGTCACTTAACAATAGTTTTCTTCTTTTAACCAGGTTTTAGCATTCATTTGAATGTAAGGATGCAGGTTATTAAAAATTTTCTAAGAGAAAGAGGCACATTTTCTAGCTCTATGAATAGGAATCTGTAATGACTGGCACCAAGAAAATTACTCTGATTTCATCAGAAAGTGAATGCTGCAAAATTTAAGCTAACTTAGCTTGTTACAATTTCAACTGACAGATTTTTAAATGACTATGAAGTATTTATTGTTGGCTAGAACACTGTACAAAGTATAAAGAAAATCATGGACCCAAAAGACAATGAAAAAAATTGATCCCACAAGAAATACAGGTATCCAAGGAGCAGGGGCTGTTAGAATAAATATAAATACTGTTTGGGGACCTAGAATTTAAGTTACTAATGAGGTATTTCAATAACACAACTTTTCTCCTACATTCTTCTAATCTTCTACCTTGTATTCTCTGAAAAGATGCAATATCCAAATTGGAATGCCCTGTGAACAATCAAAGCCATTCTAAAAATAGAGTGAGCCTCTGCTATGTCACCTGCATACATACGTCCACTAAAATCTTCTGGAATCCCTTTGAAAGCTTTTAGAACCAATTTGAAACTTGGGAATACAAGGAGAGGGATTCCTTTGCTGGATGAGAGCAATAAAAGGCCAATATAAATATAACTTATTGAATAAAAACAGTCAAGCAATTACTCATTCGGTGAATTACTGTTTAGTTTTAGTTACCATGTTCATATTTTTTCATTTAATAAATATTTAAGTGTCTCCTATGACGTAAATAAAGAAAGAAAATACCATTTGTCCTAAAAATGAAGTAATAACTTGACAAGGTCATAAGTCAGTAAGTGGCCTGGTTCAAGTTCTAAAAGTCTAATTCAAGCCTAGTTCAAGTTCGAAAAGTCTAATAATCTAATTGATTATTCCAGTTATAGAGTTTAGGGAGTGACTGAGCAAACTACTTTAGACCTGGTGGAAAAAGGGATAAAATGGCTGCCACATTAAGTCACTAATCATCCCTGGAATCTAGTTTGGGGTATGGAGATCTCAAAAAAAAGTTTTTTTCTATTAATTGTCTCCAATTCCGCCCCCTTCCTTCTCTCCTGAACCCAATGTAACCAATCTATTGATCTCACCACTCCACTGAAACAGCTCTTGCTAAAGTAGCCAATGACCTCCACACTGTTGAATTCAACAGTCAACGCGCAGAACGCATCTTATTTGAATTATCATCAGCATTTAGCCCAGCTGATTGCTTCCTCCTCTTTAAAATACTTTCCTCAGCTGACTTGAAAGAGACCATCTTTTGCTGATTTGCCTGCTACTTCGCTGGCTGTTCCTTCCTCTTCTCCTTTGCTGGTTCCTCCCATGGCCCAGCTCCCAGACCCCTCTTTTCTCTTTTACGTTCAGTCTCCTGGTGAACTTACCTGGTTTTGTGGCTTCAAATTACCTACGAAGTGCCAGGGACTCCCTAATTTATTATGCACAGCCTAAACCCTCTCCTTACAACTCCAGGCTTAGATAACCAACTTGAAAGTTTATTAGACACCTCACATTTGGCATGACCAAAACCAAATTACTGATTTTCCCCCAACCATACCTGCTTCTATTCCAGGCTTCTCCATCTCAGTACGTGGCAAGTGCAATTAGACAAGTATTTATTCACTTTCTGAGGTTTAGAAAAAGCTTTCGAATTATCCTCAACTTTTCTTCCCCACTCCCCCCCTCCACATCCCACATTCAAACAATCAGCAAAATGCTGTCAGCTCTATGTTCCAATTATATCCAGAATCTGACCACTCTGCACCACCCAGGTCCATTCTACATTCTTCACCACAATTATCCAATAATTAATAACATATCACTGATCTCCAACTCAATAAAGTAATCGTTGTGAAATTTAAGTCAAATTATGTACCTCTTCTGTTCAAAACCCCCCTTGATCCCCAACTTACTTATAATAGCCAAAGTCCTCATGACTTACGTTGAAGCCCTACAAGATCTTCCCCCGCCCCCCATGACTCTGATCTCATCTACTACTGTCCTCCCCATACACCCTGCTCCAGCCACATTGGCTGCCTTGCCATTCCTCAAATACTAAGTAAGCTCCAAGGCCTTTGCGCTTAACCGTTTGCCTTCCTTGAATGCACTTATCAACATGGCTCACTTCCTTACTTCTTTCTGAGGACTTCTCTGACCATCTGACATTTATATTTACTTGTTTGGTTGTTTACTGTTTCCCCCTACTAAAATGAGTCTAGGGGTTTTGTGTTACATACTGGCCAATTCCCAGTGTTTAATATTTAGTAGGTATGAACCAAATCTCTGTTGAATGGACAACAAAACTGATTAAGTGTGTAAAGCCAGGTCACCACTCTTAAGTAACCTACCTAATTTGCTCTGGTTCCTCATGTCTGGCTAGTCAAGAAGAGATTCATTGGCTTTAGCCTGAAAATTACACATTAAGGACATAAGACAGGCTGCATTTGTCTCTACCAAATTTCTGGTCTCCTGAAAGTCTCCTAAGAAAGTTAAGATTCAATGTAATGTAAAGAACTTGTTCCGATCAGTTTCTCTGCTTAGGTAGAATAAAGTTTCTTCTGCATTCTTTCCAATTTAACACAACTGCGTAGAGAAACACAGATGAAAACAATTTTCTGGATCCTTCTATTAAAATGTTACCTCCACACAGAATCTTCTCAATTACCTATGCTTCTTTATTTTCCCATCTTTGCCCATATAGTTAAATGCTCTGGTTGTTCACACTGCCTAATTAACTCTGCAAATTTAATTGCATGAATTTATAAATGAAAATTCTATGAGAGTTCATATGCAAGCTAGATTACATAATCTAAAATTTAAACCACTGCTACTAAGTTTCTGTATTCTCTGAAAGGGGCTTAGTTTTCCTTGAATAACTGGAAAATATCTTCAAAATCTTTGGATAGGTTATGTAAAAGACTCTAGCTACAGAATTTAATCAATTATGGTAAATTCTAACAAATATTCTCAATATTACAGGCATTCTTAAAAGTCTTCAGAGTTATATTTCACTAGTGATTTTTACACATATTGAGACACCATTTACTTTGAAATGAGGTATACTTTATCTCTACAAGCAGGAAGTGGCACCAGGTGAAGACAATGACTAAAGACAATTGCCACATAATCGTTTGCACAGAAGAATTTGAAGTGTGAAATTCTTAAACTACTTTATAACTTACAAAATTGAAATTCGTTAAAATCATGGTGCCATGG
This sequence comes from Delphinapterus leucas, assembly GCF_059928025.1. Classification (NCBI taxonomy): domain Eukaryota; kingdom Metazoa; phylum Chordata; class Mammalia; order Artiodactyla; family Monodontidae; genus Delphinapterus; species Delphinapterus leucas. The sequence goes on along the minus strand of NC_143130.1, from coordinate 13,333,496 downwards.
CAACTGCTATTTTATATTCAATTATATATATTTAATTGAAAAGTAAATTTCCATTTAATGTTAAGCTCAACAGTTCACACAAATTTATGATAACCTGTAGGAGTGAAATGTACACTTCACATCTGGTCACGGGAAGTGTGCCTTGAATGACAATTGTTGGTAAACATTTTTTTTCCCCCATAACTATTCAAAGCATTTTATGAAGGGCTCAATCAGATCGTGTTAAATTCTAAGTCTTTAACCCCATAATTCTTAAACCAGTAAAATGGCGTCAGAGACGGGATATCTACCCTCATTCACCACTCCCAGGGTGTAAGTAAATAGCAACAAACGGACATTACAAGTTAAAGTCTCAAGCTAGAAAAGGAAAGAAAACGAAACGAAAGGAAAAGAAAAAGACAACGATCCTGCGTTACTGGTTGGACTTCTCTTCCTGGAGCTCCCCAAGTGCCTCTACTGCCCCGAACACTTGATGGCTCCTTCTATGACTTCCAGGACCAACACTGCAGAGGCTTCAAGTTCCTCCAGATTTCTAAACTATGATACGAACGCCTAATCCAACAGGCTACATAGATTCCAAAGTACAGTGCAAGAAAAATTTCTGCAACCCAGAGGCCAACCAAAATGTATTCCTATCTTCCCGGAAAGGCAGAGGAAAGGAGGCTGCTAAAATATAGATAAGTGTAATTGGGAAGGTGAAAATTTGGAGGCAGACACGACTACTCCTTCCCACACTCACGGGGCAGGCAAGGAAAGGGTAAAAGATCTACCCACACCACTCTTCCTTCTTCCTCCTGCACAGCTGGGTGCAAGGATCTCCCCCAGAATGGCAGAGGAAAGAGAAGGGATCGCCACCCCAGGCTGGTGGCACCGTCCAGGCTGTCACTGAGACTGCTGTCACTGAGACTGGAACTCGAGGAGGGGAGCCGGGCGGTGAGGAATTGGGGAAGGCGGGTCATTCCCTCTGAGACTGGTTACGAGGAGATCCTGGTGGATCGGGCTGAGGACGGCAGACGAGCCCAGGATGACCAAGTCTTGCCCCGCGTGCCCGGCTCCCTCGGAGGAAACTGGGTCAGAGTCCGCCCCACCCCCTCCTTTCCGCCCGTACCCGCACTTTTCTGCCCCGGAGGCGCAGCCCTCGGGCGGGCTGGCTGCCGGCCGGCCGGCCCCGCTTACCTGCTGCACCCCGAGGAACTGGTAGAAGTTGAGCTGCACCTCCTCCACCAAGTCAAACAACTCCAGGTCTCCGCTCTCCCAGCCGCGCGCCGGCCCCGCGGCCGCCAGCAGCAGCAACAGCAGCGGCGGCGGGAACTGCACAAGCCGGAGCCGGAGCCGGCGGCGCGGAGGAAGCCGGGCCAGCCGGCAGCAGGGCGCCGTCATCGTGCGGGGCTCGGAGAGGTCACCCGCCGCGCAGCGCCGTCGGCCGAGACCAGGGACGCGGCGGGCAGCGCGGGCTATGGGAACAGTGCTTGTCAGTCGGAAGCACCGGCAGCCGCCCCGGAGTCGCCCGCCCCGCGGCCGGTCCTAGCCTGAGGGACAGGCTGGGCCGCGGGCGCTTCTACCCTCCGCGGACCCCCGCCCCTCACCCAGGCCTACAAACAGCTGGCGAGCCAGCGCCGGGCGCTGAGGTTGCACCGGGTGGGAGAGGTTTCCCCTCGCCTTAGCCTATCCCAGGCCTTGCTTCCGGTGACATCACGTCTCCTAGCAACCGCGGGAGAGGGGGCGGGGCCGGAAGTAGAGAAGCCTGCGCCCCAGAGCTGGGCCTCAGCGAAATGCCTCTCAGTCGCTGGCGCGCTCTGCGAAGCTGTTCGTGTACTGACACAGATTAAGAGACGTGGACGGTTATAGACATCGCGCATCCACCTGGAACATCCCAAATATCCCTGAAACAGCTACCTTCTTACCCTCCCCCAGATATTGAAAACTAAAAGTATATTTGAAAACTGATTTATTGATTACGGCCTCTGTTCCACACATTTCATTATTCTATCCCCAAAGATATAGGAGGAATTGAACCTAGGACTTGAAAGGGGCAAATCTAGTGAGTAGTCTAAAGTATCCTTTTGAGAGAGGTGAAGAAGAAATGAAATTTGAACCAAGACAAAAAGCATACTTCTAATAATGAATTAAGATTTATAGGCATAATACCATAAAGTAGGCAACCTGGCAGAAATTAATAAGCGTGACTCAATCATAGCCTTAGGGGAAGTGTAGTTTATCTGCTTTAGCCGATTTCCAATTGGTGTTCCCTTCCCAACTGAGGTCTATTTTTAATGACATTTAGGCTAAAAACCTCCTCTCTTTCCCACCAGTGTCTCACCTCCTCCTCCATCCTCCTCCTCACCGCTATTGCTTTCTCTTGTGTGAACCGTATTTTCTTCTTAAGCTTTTGCTTGACCAGTTTTGAGAGTTTGATCTCATGCTTTTCCCATCTTGGATCCAGCCAGCTGAATTAAGCTCAACAGGATAATGATAAAGCTCTCATAGTAAAAATATATTATGTTTGTCAAAGGTTAGAAAAACAATACCTGGATCCAGGAAGTAAATCTTACTGAAGAAATCATTCCAGTACTGCAGAGTTAAAAAATATATAGATATTTTAAAATAGTTAAATGAATGCAAGTATATCTTGCTTAAAAATAATATATATGCTTGAATTAATCCCATTTTAAATTCATCATGAGGCTTACCTTTCAAAGATACAAGAGCAGGGGTGTCTCAGTCAGCAAGGGCTGCTGTAACAAAATACCATAGACTGGGCGGCTTAAACAACAGACATTTATTTCTCACAATTCTGGAGGCTGGGAAGTCTGTAACGGGGAAAGGTCAGCATGGTCGAGTTCTGGTGAGAGCCCTCTTCCAGGTTGCAGAGGGCTGCTTTCTTGCTGTACCTTCACATGGTGGAATTGTGGGGGAGGGGGAGAGAGATCTAGCATTTCCTCTTACAAGGGCACTAATCCCACAGGGTGGGCTCCACCATCATGAACTCATTTAAACCTAATTATCTCCCAAAGGCTGCACCTCCAAACACCATCACATTGGGAATGAGGGCTTCAAAATATGAATTTGGGGAGGACACAAACATTCAGTCCATAGCAAAGGGTATCACCTTTTCTGTGTATTCCCAGTTCCAAGCACAATGCATAGCACATGCTAGCATTCAATTAGTTGAATGGAATCCTGTGAACACCTCCCCACCTCCATGCCTCCCCCTACAGTTTTTTAGTTTGATTTTTTGATATATCAGTTTTCTTGAAGTGAGAGGCATTTTTACCACATCTACGTTAGCTTACTGTTTATTCAATGATTAAAACATCAAAATAAAATGAGAGCAATAATCTTAAGAACTACTTTTACATAATATCCCAACATTCATCTTTTCTCCTAATTTGACCATTAAATTAAGTGCAATATAACATTTGAAACTGGTGCCATATTGCCACTGATATTTTAGTGATCTGGTATTTCCCTCTTGAGCTCTATTCTTATGTTGTCCAAGAACCCCAAGGACTTCCTCCATCTAAAGGGAATAGTTCTCTTCCCAAGGTCAAGCTGAAAAGCAGAACTGAAGTCTATTCAATACAGCACTGCTACTGCTTCTCACTGCTATAAGGTATTGCTCTGGAGGCTTCTTCCTACCAGTTCCAATAACACTAGTCCACTCTGAAGTGATGTCCTTGCTTGTTCTGGTCTAGGTCTCTGCAAAGGCCACAGTGCTATTTACATTCAGACTTCTAATTTGGCATCTTCACGTGTTCAGTCTCATCCCCCAGAGGACAATGCAGTTGAATAAACCTTCTTTTGCTGAAGCCAGGACTAAGTGAGCTCACAACGAACAGCTGTTTTCTTATCTGGTGACATTTAATGATTCTGGGCATGGACTGATGAAGCTTAGCATGGGCAGAGGCAATGTACACAGGAAGAGAGAAGCCAGTGAAATGTTTAACAGTCTTGTGAGTTGTGTAATGGATTGGAAATGTAGAGAGGAGGCCCAGACTTACAGCCAGCTTTCCCACAGAACATGTGCTGAATTCTGGGGTCATGCAGGAGGCCGAAAGACTGAAGGATAGGAAGAGTAAAATCTCCCCACATTCTACCAGTGCATACAAAAGGAACTCTACCGAAAAAGAGGAGCCTGCTTCAAATACACAGGCAGTCTTCTCCCTCAAGACATTTGCAATATTTCTGAAGTTATATGAATAGGAGGATAAAGATTTAAGTTTAAAACCTCTGAAAAGCAGAAGTGAATCTGCTGGGTTGAGGAGATAGAAACCTTGCAGGCTCTCTATCAAAAGCCCAGAGGAATCACACTTAAGAAACAGAGAAACCAGAAGTTGAATGAACCTTACTAAAACTCCAACCCAATCCCTACCCAGCTCAATCCCTGATCCTCACCCTATTTGTCTATTTTCATCTCTAGGGGAAAATAACATCAATCCTATTGTCTATTGTTTTTAATATAAAACTCTGGTACATAATAAAAAAAATTATGAGATGTGAGAAAAACAGCAAAATTTTACCAATAATCAAGAGAAAAAAATAGATAATAGAAGACCCACAGATAAGCCAGCTATTGGAGTCCAGACAAGAACTTTAAAATAACTATTATAAAGTAGAGCAATAGTTTATAAAAGAAAAGAAAAGAAAAAGTGGACAAAATGGATTAGAAGATGCAGAATTTCAACAGAGAATTGAATCAATGGAAAATCTCAAATTTAAAAATGTAATATCTGAAATCAAGAACTCAGTGGATGAGTGTAACAGCAGACTGGACACAGCAGAAGAAAGGATTAGTGAATATGAGGATAGGTCAAGAAAAAATACCCAAACTGAAGCAGAGAGAAAAAAGAATGGTAAGAGAACAGAGCTTTAAATGCATGTGGTAGCACAGGGAGATCAGCTCGGTGCTTTGTGACCACATAGAGGGGTGAGATAGGGAGGGTGGGAGGGAGACGCAAGAGGGAGGAGATATGGGGATATATGTATACGTATAGCTGATTCACTTTGTTATAAAGCAGAAACTAACACACCATTGTAAAGCAATTATACTCCAATAAAGATGTTTAAAAAAATGCATGTGGGACACAGTGAATAAATCTAGCACATATATAACTGGGGTCCTAGAAAAAGAGGAGAGAGAGAGAGAATGAAGCAGAAGCAATAATTATAGAAATAATGGCCAAGAATTTTACAAAACCAATGAAAGACATGAAACCAAAGATGAAAAAAATATTAACTCAAATTAGGTGACAGACCTAAAGGTAAAAGCTAAAACTATAAAACTCTTATTTAAAAAAATAAGAGTAAATTTTAGTGACCTTGGGTTAGCCAGTGGTCCCTTAGATATGACACCAAAAGCATGTGACAGAGGAAAAAATAAATAAATTGAACTACACAGAAATTTAAAACTTTTGTGTCACAAACAATACCACCAAGAAAGTGAAAAGACAACCAAGATAACGGGAGAAAAATATTTGGAAATCATATACTTGATAAGAGACTTACATCTAGAATGTGTAAAGAATTCTTGCAACTCAACATTTTTTTTGAATGGGCAATGGATTTCTCCAAAGAAGATATATACAAAAGGCCAATAAGTATATGAAAGCTTCTCAACATCATTAGTCATTAGGAAAATGTAAATCAAAACCACAGAGAGATACCACTTTACACCCGTTCCAATGGCAGTAATTTAAAAGACAGACAAAAAAGAGGCTAGTAAAGATGTGGAGAAAGTGGAACCCTCATTTATTGCTGGTGGGAATGTGAAATGATGCAGCACCTTGGGAAAACCGTCTGGCAGTTCCTCAAAAAACGAAAGATAGAGTTACTATATGACCCAGGAATTCCACTCTTAGGTATATACACAAGAAAAGTAAAAACATAAAGCTTGTATACAAGTGATCATAGCAACATTATTCATACTAACCAGAGTTGGAAACAACCTAAATGCCTATCAACTGATGAATGAATAAACAAAATGTGGTATATCCATACAATGGAATATTATTCTGAAATTTTCTCTTTTGCCCCTTTTTGGCTGTTTCTCAAATATATGGACTTAAAGTTCTAAGACATCATTGTTCTCTAATGGAACATTATCTTGTAATTTATTTATGCAAACATCATTCTCAAACATATTGAGTTGACAAAGGTTAGAAAAATATTGTTTTGGGGAAGCACCTTCTTGAAAAATAATCCCTTTTTTATTGCAGTACTGAATTTTAATCTTTTGAAGGGCCTCAAAAATAAATGCAGATGTTCTTCATGTTAAAATAATAAATACACTTCTATCATGTTGACACTATGGCTTTTACTTCTCTGGATAATGTACTGTTTACTCAATTAATCTCATAGTGCAAAAGAATACAGATTCTAGAGCCAGATGATCCAGTAGGAATTCTGGCTCTATTACTTACTAGCTGGGTGATCCCTGTGTTTCAGTTACCTCATCTATAAAATTTGGATAATAATACTACCAAGACCATAAAATACTACCAAAATTGTTGTAGGAGCTAAGTGAGATAATTAGAGCCTGGTATATAGTAATTGCTATTTAAATGTTACCATTATGTTATGGAAGGTCTCTATCTACTTTGTATTAAGGGCTCCATAAATAAAGCTTATCTATTCTTAAATGTTTAGATTTTGTGTTTAAAGTCATTTGTTATTAGACTTAGGCTGCAAATGCCCACTTCACCGGAAATTTGTCCAATCACTTGTCTGCCCAAGATGGTGGCAGACAAGACCACCTTTACAAAATAATGACTGGTTCTCAAAGTCAGTTTACTTTTTTTTGTTCCAACTCCATAAAACATATTATTCATGATTTTCCTGCCAAATTCGGCTTTCATAAATACCTAATTAAAAGCACGTGACACACATGAACAAGAGGAAAGGAAAATACATTCACCATTAAGTCATTAAAGACTCACTGGTGATTGTCTTACCCTGAAGTAGCTCTGTCTTTTCAGATAATGTCTTCTGCTTTACATAGACTTTAATGTGCCTCAGTAGAATCCATGTAAAAATTTCTTTCTCCTAACATCTTACACAATCCCAAGATTATCCTTCATTTTTCAAAGGTTTCCATCAACTCACTGAATCACTTTTTAAATTTGAAAACTAGTTTTTCCCCTTTTACCTTTAACCAACCAACAAGGATAGTCTCTCCCGATTCCTCCATTCAGACTGAGTACAGCCATCGTTGTACTTCCCTCATACACAAAAGCTCCAATTAGTCTGCAAAAGAAAATTTGAACAGGCCTCTTCATATTCTTCCAGGCTCAACAGGCTGGCTTTGGCATTGTGCCCTTGAGCTCTAATGTTGTTTGTGATGCCAAACTGAAACACAAAGGAAACAGTGCAAAGTTGCTGATCACCTCGGTCAACATGCCGCACGGCTAAGGCATTAGATTATGCATAGAAATTCCATGCCTCATAAATGCTTACTATTAAATTTATTAAAAGGAGGTGGCGTTTTGAAATAATACTGAATTAGCAATCAACAATTCTAAATGGTAAGATAGGAGAAATTTAAATTCCTTTACCACACCTATGGCCTAGCTTCATTTCTCCCACTTCAATATATAATCCTCTTTTATTTTTTGCAACCATGGAAGGATTTTTAGTGCCAAGACTCCATAATGAAAGTCTTTTAACTTTTAAAAAATTAAATAATAATATTTTCACCACCAGGGGGCAAAGAACATTTTTACAGGCAAAGATTATTTTTGACATTCTAAAGGAGTTACCTTGTGTGAACACAGTTTTTGTTGTTAGAATTTCAATAGCTTCAAATTAAGAGATACAGATCCTAACCGAAACCTTTAAATTTAAGGAAGAATCGTGTTTATAAAATCGTACAAGTTACCATTAACCAGGTGCCCTTTCATTCACTATCATTTTAGATGCTTAAAAAGAAATTTTCCACCTCCCTTTTCCCTTTCCTTTTGTATGTTTGCACAAGAGGAGGAAAAACATAATTTGAACTTCTGAAATATTAATTTAGCCTTTGTCTATGCTGGGCTTTAAATGGCTTTTAGCTCATGGTATTTTTTGACAAATGGTTTCCTAAGCATGTATTTCAGCTCTGCTTTGTTGTTAACTTAATGTGATTAAGTGATGTACTCAGGTCTTTACCTCCTTCTAAAATTGGGTTCATTGACTCAATTAATGCTTTGTCATTTGTTAATTTTATAATTGAGAAATGATATAAATAACTGATAAGCACATCAATTCACCAGCTATCTCTTTTGAGACCTGGATATCGCTGAATTTACTAAGAAAGTACCAGAGTCATGAATAGACAATAAACAGAATTATCTGTATAGTAAATTACTGTTCAGAGGTGAAAAATTTGGTCTAACACGTGTTAAGTCCCGTATCCTGAAGTTTCAGGAGATTTGATTATTTCTGACTTGTACGTTGATGAAAGTTCCAGTAACGGAAGTGAAACTGAGAGTTTTTAAATCAAGGTATCTGTGGTGTAGGCAAACAACCACATTTTATTCCTTGGCTTATTTTCTTTCCCCTCTTCCTGCTTCTAAGTACCTGCTGAAACCACATTTCCCTGAATCGATTATAAGGATGCCGCTATTTCAAATCAGGCCTGAAGTAGAATGGACACATAGTGATCTGGTAAGCTCTGCTACTGTTCTTTCCTTCTACTGCTCCCCGGGGCCTGGTCAGCATCTCCATTGTCAGCCACAGCCCCCCATGCCGCCCCCGCCCCTCCCCCTCTCCCTCCTCCTGGCACCAGGGCTGTCTCCAGGGGGTGCAGAATTGGGCCAGATACCACCGTATGTATGTTCACCTACAGAACATTTTTGTCCAGATGAAATCATGTTGAAACAAATATTGACTGCAAGCTTAAGGAGAAAAAGAAGTTGCAAAAGGTCAGCGTTAAGGGTTTATTTAGAGGCACACACTAAAGAACATTCTATGACCCACCACTTATATATTAGTGATAAAGGGAAACCGAGAGACAAAGTGCGGGGTTTTTTTCTGTTGTCAATTTGCTTTTTTTTCTATTTGTTGTAGTGTGAATTGACGGAATCCTTCTTTCTAGTGTGTCCTCAAGCTGTTGCCCAGCCACTGGCAGCAGGCTGGAGAAGGCTAACCTTTCCATTCTGAACCTTGACAGCCTGTGTTAGATAACTTGGTGCATCTTTTCAAGTCCGCTCTGCCTCATGTGTAAACTAACCTCGGCCAGTGACCAGTCCCACGCTGCTTCAGCCAGCCTCCTACAGGTGCACCCAGAAAGCTCCTTGCCTTGGGCCAAGTTTTCTGAGCTCCTTTTGTAATGGCAAATGGTTGTCAGTAGCACGCTATCTACAATTTTCTAAAAAGCTTTAAACCACATAGAATCTCTTAAAGGTAAAGACAATATTCTAAAAATGACTGAGAAAGAATCTCATACTATAGAGAAAGTAGGGAAATGGGTGTTTGGAAATTCATCATTAGGTGAATATGATTTTTTTCTTTTGCCAAAAATTATATGTGTCACTAATAAAAATTCTCCTACCTGGACTCTTAAGAACTTGTTTTAAATCTTCCAAATGTAGCTTTTCAGTGGATTTAAAGTCCCTTTGTTAAGAATATAAAAACCCTTCATTTTCAGTTCGTTTTCAAGAATAATTATTTGACATAAGGGAGGATGGAAAATTACTAAGCTAAATTTTAGCAAAAACCTTTGCACAATTGCTGAATGGAAATGCAAAAAGAGCCTATGACTTAGTAGCAGAGCCAAGCATACACTTCTTGCATTTAGATCTATGTCTCTTTGTGAGGAATCTTTCTCACCTATGACACCCATTCAAACTAAGCATCTATATAAATTGAAATTAAAATTGGACCTTTAATTTATCACAAAACGTTCAAACAGATTTCTAAATTAACACATCATTTTAAACCAGATTTCTCTCAATAAAAATAGATGGTGATAATATTCTTCATTTTTGGAGAAAATCTTGGTTTAATCAATACTTCATGATACAACGATTAGGTCAATTTTAAGGTTAACTTTAAAAATATTTTTCTCCATTGCTTAATTTTCTTTCAAAGCATTTACTTTTTCCTCATTGTTAAAACACTACCTTTACTTTGAAGGATTATATTGTGCGTTTATTTATTTAATTTTTTTAATTGAAAAATCCCATGACTTCCCATCACACTTAGAATAAATCCCCGTTCTTTTAAATCCTCCATAATCTGGCCTCTGTCTACCTGCAGCCTCACCTTGTACCATCCTCTCTCTCAGCACACTGGTTCTCCTTCAGAGCACACCAGGCTCATCCCGTTTTAGGGACTTCGCCCTCCTTCTGCTCCAATACTCTTCCAGATCTTTGTCTGACTGGCATCTTCCCTCCTTTCGACCTGCATCGAAATTCTACCACCTCTGGTAGGCTTACCTTAATCCCCTAACCTAAAAGGGCACCCAGATGCTCTCTTTCACATCACGCCCCTATTCAATCCGCTGCCTAGCATTTACCATTCTCAGTTATCTTCCTTGTTCATTCATTATTTGTTTATTGTGTGATTCCACTCACTAGAATGCAAGCTCAATGAGAGCAGGACTATGTCTCTCTTGCTCATTCCTCCAAATGGTGCCTAGCCCATATTAGGCTTTCAATAAATATTGTTGAATTGAAAAAGAAAAACACCTTTCTTTCTCCGAGGGTAATAATCTATTGTATTATGGATCAGACTTCTAAAACAATAAAGTAAACTGGAGAATTGCCCGAGTTCAAGCCATAGGAGAATAGCCAGCTCTCAAGGTAAGCTGCTACGTGCATGACAAGTTCCATGTTTTACCTAGTAGAACCATGTGGTTCATGGTGGAGGATGTGATGAATTGACCTACATGCTGTATTGATAGAAATCATTGGTTGCACTATGTGGTTGGGTAACAAGTCTGAAGTAACACTGACTCCCCAGGGACACTGTAGGTATTCTTAGTCATTTTGATCAGTATATATTAAACTAGTCATGACTTTTCAAAACAAATCAGATTCTAATGTGGTGCCAAAATGAAGACTAGGTCCAAAAGTTCTTCAGTCACATAAAAGTTCTCACTGACATCTTGAATAAATAAAGCTGACAGGTACAATTTATATTTATGTTCTCCCAAGTGGCAATAGGACATGCCACAGATAATTCTAATTTTTCTCAAGATTTGTCCTGTAAGTTCTAAGTCATGTCTTCAACATGCAGAGCAATAGTATTTCTGAGAAGACTTAGATATGCAAATATGATCATTTTACACACTCACTATAAAAGGTTTTAAAGCCCAACCAATTCTTTCATTTAGTACAGGATTGCATTTTACGGAAACATAACTGTTTTCATTTATATTCCAAAGCAATGTGTGTTGATATTTCAGTTAATGTTATCTTTCATTAGCTTTTTCATCACATGCCTTTTCCATGTAAGGTCATAGTTGTGGTTAAAGCTTGTTTCATAATGATGTCTCAAGCTGTATTCTTTTGACACAAGAACACTTTAAGCACACGGGAATAGTCTCATTTCAACAGAGAATAATGCTTGCTCACAATTTTTTTTTTTAAACTTAAAGCCTTTGTGGTAGGGTTGTCGTATTTAATAAACAAAAATACAGGACACCTAATTAAATTTGAATGTCAGATAAACAACAAATATCACATGGGACATACTTATACTAACAAAAATTAATTGTTGTTTATCTGACATTCAAATTTAACTGGGTATGTTATCTGGCAACCCTGGTCTGTCTTTGTTTTTTCCACTTTTGATAGAGACATAGGTTGAAATACATTCAAATGGTCTTCCAGGAAGTGGTGATGTCTTCATTACTTTCTTGTTAGCTATTTTTAAGTGTTGTCAGATGTTTTAAAATCAAAATGGGGGAAAAAACTACTTGAAATAAATGAAACATCAATTCTGAAGACTTTGGAAACCAGGCAATAAAGGATTTCATTATGTCAAACAATTGAAAAGCAAATATTGACTGAGCATTTACCATGTATAAGGCATTGTATTACAATATGCCACAAGCACAAAAGAAGGGAAAAAGACAAACTCTCAGCCTCTGGAGAATTTATATATTTTGTGGGGAAGCTAACACAGCTACACATAAAAAGATAATAGTACAAGGCAGTAGATGGTAAGTGCCAAAGGAGTAATAAAGACAAGAGGGTTCAGGAGATCAATCCCATCTGTGTCTTTGGAGAAATGGAGTAGGAGGAAGGGGGTGTTTTACGAAGTGCTTTATGTTCATCGTCCTGTTTAAGCCTCCTGCTATGGTCTGAATGTCTGTGTCCCTCTCCCTCCCACTCCTGCAAATTCACACGTTGGAATAATAATGCCCAGTGTGATAGTGTTGGGGGGGGCGCTTTGGGAGGTGATTAAGTCTTGAGGGTGGAGTCCTTATGAATGGGTTAGTGCTCTTAAAAAAGAGATCTTTAATCTCTTCTACCACGTGAAGGCGCAGAAAGGAGGTATCAGCTATGAACCAGGAGGAGTGTTCTCACCAGAATGTGACCACGCTGCTGCCTTCATCTTGGACTTCCCAGCCTCCAGAACTGTGAGCAATACATTCCTGTTGTTTGGAAGCCACTCAATCTGCAGTATTTTGTTACAGCAGCCCAAATGGGTTTATACCTCCCAACAACCCTTTGAGGTAGTTATTATTATTATCATCACCAGTTTCCAGGGAGGGTCTACATTACATGCCTATGGTCACACAGCTAGTAAGCTGCATGTCTGCTTCCACCTTAGGTCTTCCTGAGCCCATAGCCTCAGCGTTGCTTCTGAGATGATGGGAGAGAAGGCTGGAGCCTCTACTGTTATATGGAACTCCTAGAGATTTGAGTGGGAGAGAGAGATAAAAGGACTATTTTATAAACTAATTTCTTCACACATTGCCCTAGATATCATGGATAGAAATATTCATTCAATCACACTGGATTATAATGATACTAAAGAAAGTCTCAAAAATTAGAAACACTGTGAAATCAAAACAAACTGAAATGAATTGGTGGCTATTTGCTTGTAGAGGAATGAGAGAGCAAGAGAGAAGAGGAAGTATCAAAGATAGGTGCAAACCTGAGAATCTACAACAAAACAGAACAACAACAACAAAAACCTGGTAGAACTAATAGATGAATTCAGGAAAGTCACAGGATTTTAAACCATCACACAAAAATCAGTTGTGTTTTTATACACCTAACCATCTGAAAAGGAAATTTAGAAAACAATTCCACTTTCAATAGCATCAAAAAGAAAAAATATTTAGGATTAAGCTTAACCAAGCAGGTGAAAGATTTGTACACTGAAAACAACAAAACATTGCTGAAAGAAATGAAAGACACTAATAAATGGAAAGACATCCTGTCTTCATGAATTGAAAAACTTAATATTGTTAAGATGTCAATACTACCTAAAGTACTGCATTGCTCTACAGATTCAATGCAATTCCTATCAAAATCCCAATGACTTTTTTTTTGCAGAAATAGACAAATCCATCCTAAAATTCATATGCAATCTCAAGGGACTCCAAATAGCCAAAACAATCTTGAAAAAGAAGAACAAAGTTAGAGATCTCATGTTTCCTGATTTCAAAACTTACTACAAAGTTACAGCAATTAAAACAGTGTGGCACTGGCATAAAGACAGACATATAGATGAGTAGAGTAGAATACAGAGACCAGAAATGGACCTTCACATATATGGTCAAATGATTTTTGACAAGGATGACTAGACCAAAGGACAGTCTTTTCACAAATAGGGTTGCAAAAACGGAATATCCACATGCAAAAGAGAGTTGGGAAATGCAGGAAAGGCAAGATGGCAGGTAGAGGGACCCGAAGTTCACCTCCTCTCATGAGCACACCCCAAATCACAACTAACTGCTAAACAACCATCGATTTAAAAAAAAGAAAGAAGTTGGACCCTTATCTTACAACATATAAAACATTAATTCTGGGCTTCCCTGGTGGCGCAGCAGTTGAGAGTCTGCCTGCTGATGCAGGGGACACGGGTTTGTGCCCCGGTCCGGGAAGATCCCACATGCCGCGGAGCGGCTGGGCCCGTGAGCCATGGCCACTGAGCCTGCGCGTCCGGAGCCTGTGCTCCGCAATGGGAGAGGCCACAACAGTGAGAGGCCCACATACCGCAAAAAAAAACCAAAAAAAAAACCCATTAATTCAAAATGGATTAAAGACCTAAACGTAATACCTGAAACCATAAAACTCCTAGAAGAAAACATAGGGGAAAATCTTCATGACAATGGATTTGCCAATGATTTCTTGGATATGGCGTAAAAAGTACAGGCAAAAAGGGAAAACCAGTTAAATTAGATTTCATCAAAACTTAAAAACTTGTGTATCAAAGGATGCTATTAACAGAGTGAAAAGTCAATCCACATTTTGGGAGAAAATATATATCTGATATATATTTTCTGGGAAAAAAATCATACATCTGATAAGGGATTAATAACCAGAATATATAAAGAACTCCTACAGCTTAAAAACAAAAAAACAACCCCTCAAAATGAGCAGAAGATTTGAATAGACATTTCTCCCAAAAGATATACAGATGGCCAACAAGTACGTGAAAAGATGCTCAATATCAATAGTAATTAGGGAAATGCAAATCAAAACCTCAGTGAGATACCCCTTCACACCCATTACAATGGCTATTACCAACAAAATAAAACAAAACAGAAAACAACTGTCTGTGAGGATGTGAAGACACTGGAACCCTTGTGCATTGCTAATGGGACGGTAAAATGGTGCAGCTGCTGTGGAAAACAGTATGGTGCTTCTTCAAACAATTCAAGATAGAATCACCATATGACCCAGAAATTCCACTTCTGGGTATATACCACAAAGAACTGAAAGCAGGGACTCAAATGGATATTCGTATACCCATGTTCACTGCAGCATGATTCACTATACCCAAAAGCCGGAGAAAAAAACAAATATCCATTGACAGATGAGGGGATAAACAAAACGTGCTATATGCATATAATGAAATGGAATATCATTCAGCCTTAAAAAGGATTGAAATTCTGATAAATACTACAATATGGGTGAATCTTATCCATTATGCTTATCCATTGGATTATATGGATTATGCTTATCCATTATGAAGGCATTATGTTAAGTGAAATAAGTCAGTCACAAAAGTACAGATAACGTATGATTCTGCTTATGAGGTACTAGAGTAGTCAAATTCAGAAAGACAGAAATTAGAATGATGGTTTCCCAGGGCTGTGGGGAGGGGGACAAGGAGAGTTATTGCTTAATGGGTACAGTTGGGGAAGACGAAAAAGTTCTGAAGATGGATGGTGGTGATGGTAGCACAGCAATGTGATTTATTTACATTTATTTATTTATTTATTTTTGGCCACACCACGCGGCATGCGGGATCTTAGTTCCCTGACCAGGGATCAATCATGTGCCCCCTGCAATGGAGGCACAGTCTTAACCACTGGACCACCAGGGAAGTCCCAGTAGCACAACAATGTGAATGTACTTATAATGCCACTACATGGTGCATTTTAAAATGGTTGAAATGGTCAGTTTCATGATACCGGGTTGGCCAAAAAGTTCGTTCAGGTTTTCTGTCAGCTGCTACCAAAAGCCCGAACGAACTTTTTGGCCATTCCAATATGTATACTTCACCACAATAAAACTTTTTTTTTTTTAAAGATAATGTAATCCATAAGCCGACACAACTGTGCACAAATAAACTACAGCATACCTCTGATTACGGAGCATCCCTCAGCATACCCTGTGTGGCACATGTGACATTTACTTGTCTGCTATAGCAACCAAGTGAGGGCACCAGTATAAAAATGGGTTTTACCTATTAGTAAAGCTTAATTTCTTCCTTACTTGTTTTAGAAAAAAAAAAATAAGTGAAAATAGAAGCTCTAATATTGTCTTCTCAGACTGCCAAAGGGCAGAGGGAAGCAGCAGTAGTTCGCTGGGTCCGGTACTGGGTGAGTAAGATGAAGACAGGGACGTGATGCTGGACTTGGCAACACAAAGGCCCTGGGAGACCTTGACAACAGCAGTCTGGGTGGAGTGGTGTGGACGGAAACTGCATAGAGTGTGTTGAGGAGAGACTGTGGAAACACTAGTGGTTATAATCACTGCCTTCAAAATATTTTGCTTTGAAGGGGAGCAGAGAAATGAGAGGGGAATTTGAAAGGTGTTATGGGGTCATTTGAGGTGTTTTGATTTTAGGTTTTCATAGGACAGATTACAGCATGTTTGGATGCTGGCAGGAAAAGTCTAGAAGAGTTGGGGGAATGGTAGGAGCCCATCCTTGAGAACAAGAAAGGGGTGGGATCTGGAGCCCACGAGGAGGAGTTGGCAGGGAGCGTGGTAGGGTGAGGCGTGTGTAGGTGTTGCTTTTTTTTTTTTAATAAGTTTCTTTCTTTTTCTTTCTTTCTTTTTTTTTTTTTTTTTGCTACCTGGGGTCTTCGTTGCTGTGCACGGGCTTTCTCTAGTTGCAGCAAGCGGGGGCTACTCTTCATCGCGATGCACGGGTTTCTCATTGTGGTGGCTTCTCTCATTGCGGAGCATGGACTCTAAGTGCATAGGCTTCATTAGTTGCGGCACGTGGGCTTCATTAGCTGTGGGTCGCGGGCTCTAGAGCGCAGGCTCAGTAGTTGTGGTGCACAGGCTTAGTTGCTCCACGGCATGTGGGATCTTCCTGGACCAGGGCTCAAACCCGTGTCCCCTGCACTGGCAGGCAGATTCTTAACCACTGTGCCACCAGGGAGAACATGCTTGTGTGAGGAAGTGAGGTGGGGGAGGGGGTGTGCATAGGGAATTTGATGGGAAAGAAGGTATAAAATAGTAATTTTGGAGCTAGGAAACCAAACACACCAGGGATGTAAAATAGGACCCTGGGCAGTGCTGAGTATCCTTTTGTGATTTGTGGTCACAGATTTGCAGTGAGACTGTTTTTTCAGCGGGGCCATGCGTTTTCTCTCCAGCACCACTCTGCTGCTCAGGGACAGGCATGGATCAGGCTGAGGGTTGGTTTTAACCAGGCTGGGGCTTTGCCAGAGAACAACAGAGGGAGAGAGAGGACCAGGAAGTTCATGGGGTTTGCAAGGTGTGGATTGGGTTTGGTCATGGCTGATGACAAGACCATCATCTTGATAGTGGGCATCTGAAGTGGGTTGAGGAAGTGATCACTAGAGGTGAGAGGGCAAGGAACTAAGAGACCGCAGCATAAACATGTGGCAGCGGGGCTGCGTCAGTGCAGTGCAGGGGTTAGGAAAGTCTAATCTGATGCTCTTTTGTCCCATCTTGGTCAGGAGGTGTGATGTTTCCCTCTGTGGCTCTAACCGCACAGAAGATGACCAAGTTCCTCACCTTCTGCTCAAGGGTGCAGTACAAGCCCGGGAGCAGCAGGACATCCCCAGTGGGTGGGAGCTTCCTTCCCAAGTACGGATAGCTCAGTACCAAGTCCTGTCCACTCCACTTCCTGGTTCTCTCAACTAAGGGTCCTTCTCTCCCTTCCCATTTCAAGAACTCTGCTCCTCCAAGGCTTTCCTCTTCCCTGTGAACCATCCTCCTACCTGCTCTTTCCTTTCCCTGGAGCCCCGGCATACTCAGCAGCCCAGGTCTGGATCTTTCTGTCTGACATCTGCAGCAGAGGCCCCTCTGAGTCTGTTTCTTCTTCACTGTGTGCTTCGGGAAAGAAAAACAGCCTTCAGTGTTCTAGAGAGAGCAAAAGAGGGGAGAAATTCACAGAAAGCACACAGGAAATTAGAGATACACCCTGTCTCGGATGGATTTTATCCATGAGCCTGTTGAATGAAGTCGTCAAAAAATAAAAACAGGAGTAGAGGTGGAAGAGAAGAGAGTGAGCGAGGTGTTAAAGTCATCGGTGACTAAGGTGGAATGATC
Source organism: Delphinapterus leucas (assembly GCF_059928025.1). Lineage (NCBI taxonomy): Eukaryota > Metazoa > Chordata > Mammalia > Artiodactyla > Monodontidae > Delphinapterus > Delphinapterus leucas. Next base: position 13,315,584 of record NC_143130.1, on the reverse strand, counting down.
AGTACAGCAAGATGTTTGATGATATGAACTTTGAAGGAGGGTGGGAGATATAATGCCTGAGATGGCATTTGGGGGGCAAGAAGGACTCTCCCCTCCTTCTGGTCCCAGGTACATGAGGCTTGAGAGGGAAAACCAGTCTCTACTCTAGAGGTGAAATGCTGCCCCCAAAGGGCAGAGAACTTTCCACTGGAGATGAAAGGTCTGTAAGGGCCAATATCCTCCGTCTGCCATGTTCCACTTCACATCTCCATCACCTTGTACAAAGCAATGAATACAGGGAGTGTGCTCAACAAAGGTGTATTGAATAAATGGATGGGCAGTTAATTGAACCCAGTGTTTATATTTAAATCAAGTGCCACAACCCTACCACTCTTCTAGAATAAGTGGCAGTCTCAGCTTCCTGCTCCAGGACATGTGACTGCCATGGGGAGCAAAGGATGCTCAAGGGGGTCAGCTGCCTGTCAGGAAGACCCGCTCCCACTGAATGAGAAAGAGATGCTGGAATCAGATAGACTGAAATAGAATCATCAGCTTTTTTCCTGCTAGGCTTAAAGATCAGGATCTGAGTTGTGGCCATTATCTGGATCCCTAGTAGATCTCTTTCTTCATCCAGCCCTGGAAAGTTTAGGGAAAGATGAGTACGGAGTAAGTCTCTTAATATCAAGCTGCATCAAAGAAAAAAAAAAAGCCCAGAAGAGGCTAGACCACACATCCTCCACCCCTTCAAGTATAAGTTACTTCTCAACTTTGGGAAGAAGTGAATGAGGGGGCAGAAGAAACCTAGAAATTTCCTCTCGTATTTTTCTTTCTTACTGAGTGAGCATTTTCTCCCTTCTTTGAAAGGTAAAGGGGGAGGGTAAAGGGCTCCCCCTAACACACCCCAGCTTTTTATTCTCCTGATACACTTGATTATATAGTCAGCTGAGGATGTGATGTTTTCCTGGGGAAGGTGATCAGCTGCCTGTCAGAAAGATCTGCTCCTACCATCATGAGACTTCCCCACCCCCACCACCAAATGCCGACTACTGTTTCTTCACATAACTTCCTGGGAACACTGATTTAAATTTTGTTCCCTGAAAGCTCTAAAATTGTAAGAACAAAAACTTTATTAAATGAATTGTGCTTCTACTAATTGACCTACCTTTCCACCCCTTTCTGTCTTTCCAAACTCTTCCACTGTGACCTCTGGACCGTATGGTATAGCAAACCAGCAAATTCCCCTATATTCTGGCTGGTCAAAATGTGATTCATGGTACATTTTAAAACCAACACAGAACTAGCAGTGAAATGTCTCAGTCATTTAATAATTCTATGTTTAAATTTTTGAGGAAGTGACAAACTGTTTTCCAAAGTGGTTGTATCACTCTACCTTCCTACCAGTGATATACAAGGATTTCAATTTCTCTATATCCACACCAACACTTATTGTTCTCTGTTCTTTAAAGGTATAGCCATCCTAGTGGGTGTGAAGTGGCATCTCTTTGTGGTTTTGGGTGCATTTCCCCAATGACTGATGATGTTGAGCATCTTTTCATGTGTTTTACTGGCTATTTGCATATCTTCTTTGGAAAAATGTATATTCAAATTTTTTGCCCATTTTTAATAGAGTTAATTGTCTTTTTTTTTTTTTTTTTTTGTGGTACGCGGGCCTCTCACTGTTGCGGCCTCTCCCGTTGCGGAGCACAGGCTCTGGATGCGCAGGCTCAGTGGCCAAGGCTCATGGGCCCAGCTGCTCTGCGGCATGTGGGATCTTCCCGGACCAGGGCACGAACCCGTGTCCCCTGCATCGGCAGGCGGACTCTCAACCACTGTGCCACCAGGGAAGCCCTGTCTTTTTTTTATTGAGTTGTAAAAGTTCTTTCATAATTCTGGATCCTTTATATGTTTCCTTATCTGATATATGATTTACAAATATTTTCTTCATTCTGTGGGTTGTCTTTTCACTTTCTTGATGGTGCCCTTTGAAGCACAAAAGTTTTTAGTTATGACAAAGTATAATTTATCTTTTCTTTTCCTCTGTTGCTCTGCTTCTGGTGTCATACCTAAGAAACAATTGCTTAATCCAAGGTCATTCACACTTATGCCTATGTTTTCTTCTAAGAGTTTTATTGTTTTACTCCTCCCCCACCCTTTTTGGTAACAGCTTTAATGAAATATAATTCACACACCATACAATTCATCCATTTAAAGCGTACAATTCAGTAATACTTAGTACATTCACAGAGTTGTGCAACCATTGTCACAATCAATTTTAGGACATTTCCATCACTCTGAAAAAAAATCCTCTTTCATATAGCTATCATGCCCTATTTTTCCCAACCCTGCCGCCGTGGGCAACCACTAATCTACTTTTGATCTCTATACATCTGACTATTCTAAAAATTTCATATAAATGAAATCATACAATATGTGGTCCTTTGTGAGTGGCTCTTTCACTTAGGATATTCTCAAAATTCATCCATGCTGTAGCATATCAAGCATATTCCTTTTGATGCTTGAGTATTATTCCATCATATGAATATGCACTTTTTGTTTATTCATTCATCATTTGATACATTTGGACTATTTCTACTTGCTGGTATTATGAATAATGCTTCTGTGAACATTCTCTCAATGTGTAAGTACCTGAGAATATCTTCATTGCTCTTTTGTTTTTGAAGGTCAGTGTTGCTGGATAAAGAATTCTTGGTTGACAGTGTTTTCTTTCAGATATACTTAATGGTGTCCCACAGGTCTTTGTGTTTCTCTTCGTTTTTCTTCTTTCTTCTTTCTGTTCCTCAAACTAGATCAAATGAATTGATTTGTCTTCAAGCCCACAGATTCTCTGTCAGCCTAAATCTTCTGTTGAGCCTCTGAAGTGAATTTTCATTTCAGTTATTATACTCTTCAACTCTAGAATTTTCATTTGGTTCTTGTTTATAATTTCTATTTCTTTATTGATATTCTTTACGTAGTGAGCCATCATTCTCACACTTTCCTTACGTTTTTTAGACATAATTTCCCTTAGTTCTTTGAGTATGTTTAAAAGTAGATGACTTAAAGGCTTTTTCTAGTTAGTCAAGCACCTGAGTTTCCTCAGGGCCAGTTTCTCCTGACTGCTAATTTTATCCCATGTATGGGCCATACTTTCTTGTTTCTTTGCATGTCTCATAATTTTTTGCTGAAAATGGGAAGTTTTAAATCATATAATGTAACAAATCTGGAAATCAAATTTCCCTCCACTCCCCAGGGGTTGGTTGCTGTCGCTGTTTGTTTTGCTGCTGCTATTTGTTTTTCAGTGAATTTCCTGAATTAGTTCTGTAAAGTCTGTATTCTTTTTCATGTATGGACACTGAAGTCTCTATTTGGTTTTCTTACTGGGCGGTTAACAATTGTATATACATTTCCTTAAGTTCTTGGAACAAATAAGCCTGCCAGCCTTTGCATGCATGTTGGGACATGCCTTCAACACTCCGGTAGGCTGTTTACAACTCTGCCTTAGCCTTCACTTCCTGCTTGCACAGAGCCTCATGGTTAACCAGAGGTGAGAGTTTAGAGCCTTCTCAGGTCTTTCCTGGGCATGCACACAGCCCTACACATGAGTGTGGCTTTCTAGATTCCCAGGAATATGTCAGAGCTTTTCAAAGCCTATTATTGACATCTTATACCCCAGCTTTCCCTTTTAAGTTTGTTGGTGAACTTGTTTGTTGTTGCAACCGTTACTACCACCTCAGGCAGCAGTGATGTTAAACAATTGCTATTGGTTGTTTTCTACAAATACCCCTGGGGGAAATGCTGTTCATAATGTGTGAGCTCTGAGTCAGGTCAGATAAAGACAAGCCTTGTGAGTGGGATTTTCCAGGGAACTGCCAGACAGGTCACATAAAGACAGCTATTTGGCAATGGGGCTTTGGGGAAGCTCCAACATTCTATCCCTTCCAGTGGCTGCTATTGGTTTTCACCATGACTGCAGGTTTGTTTTTGTTTGTTTGTTTTTAATTAATTAATTTATTTATTTTTGGCTGTGTTGGGTCTTTGTTGCTGTGCGCGGGCTCTCTCTAGTTGTGGAGAGAGGCAGTTACTCTTCATTGCAGTGCATGGGCTTCTCATTGTGGTGGCTTCTCTTGTTGCAGAGCATGGGCTCTACGCACATGGGTTTCAGTAGTTGTGGCACACAGGCTCAGTAGTTGTGGCTCACAGGCTCTAGAGCACAGGCTCAGTAGTTGTGGTGCACGGGCCTAGCTGCTCCGCGGTATGCGGGATCCTCCCGGACCAGGGCTCGAACCCGTGTCCCCTGCATTGGCATGTGGACTCCCAACCACTACACCACCAGGGAAGCCCAGTTTGTTTGTTTTTAAGGCTACCCTGGAGCTGGGGAGAGGAGGATGAGAACAGGGCAGGTTAAAATGCCACAAAGCTCACTTTTTACCCTGATTCAGTGCTTTTCTTGAATAAACACTCCTCAAATTGTTACAAGCATTTGGTTAATTTCCAGAGTTCTGAAAAAGTTGATTTTGACCATTTTTGCTAGTGTTCTTTTTGCTTTTATAGAGGAGTGAATTTTCAGAGGTCCTTACTCTGCCATTCTTGAAAGGTATGTTCCTATTTTTATTATTTTTGAATTTTATTTTGAGATCATTTTGGAGTCACATACGGTTGTAGGGAATAATACAAAGATCCTGTATACCTTTCATCCAGTTTCTCCCAAAGATAACATCTTGCATTACTAGAGTACGATATCCTATGCAAGAAAATGATACTGCTACAATTCACTGATCTTCTTCAGATTTTACTATTTATATGTACTCGTGTGTGTATGTGTGTGTGTGTGTATTTAATTCTATACAATTTTGTCACATGTGTAGATTTGTGTGACCAACACCACAGTCATGATACCTAACAGTTCCATCACAAGGATGCCTCATGCTATCCTTTCATAGCCACAGTCATGGCATCCCCTGCCCTCACAACTGCCAGTCCTAACACCTGGCAACCACTAATGTATTCTTCATGTCTATAATTTTTGTCATTTAAAAAGTATCATAGGATATATCATACAATGAAATATTATTCAGTAAGGAAAAGAAAGTATTGACACCACAACATGGATGTACCGTGAAGACATGCCAACCACAAAGGATCACATCCTGGATGATTCCATTTATAGGAAATGTCCAGAATAGACAAATATATAGAGACAGAAAGTAGATTAGTGGTTGTCTAGGGCTGGGTGGGATGGGGGAGAATGGTTGGTGATGGCTAAAAGGTACAGGGTTTCTTTTTGGGGTAATGAAAATGTTCTAAGAATGAACATGGTGGTGGTTGTACAACTTTGTATATACTAGGAACCAGTGAATTGTACATTTTAAGTAAGTGATTGTATGGCATGTGAATTATATATCAATAATGCTGTCAAAAAAGAGAATGCTATATAAATAGAATCATATAGTATCAACCCCCACCCTCCCCCTGCACCAAGACTGGTCCTATTTCTTTTTTTTTAATATTTATTTATCTATCTTGGCTGCACTGGGTCTTAGTTGCAGTACGCAGGCATGTTGTAGCATCTTTAGGTGTGGCATGGGGGATCTTTAGTTATGGCATGAGGACTTCTTAGTTGCGGCATACATGTGGGATCTAGTTCCCCAACCAGGGATCGAACCCAGGCCCCCCTGCATTGGGAGCGTGGAGTCTTACCCACTGGGCCACCAGGGAAGTCCCAGTCCTGTTATTTTTAAACAAAAGTTTGGTCCCAAAGAAATTACCTATTACCAGAAGTAGTAAATATAGATAATACCTACAGTACAGAGAAATTTATATGTAAGATATAGTTGAGCATGACAGGAGGCAATTGGGCATGACCAAACAGGAGAGAATCCATTCTCACTCTCTGAGGAGTGTGTAGCATTACTATTCACATACAAACGCAATTCAGGTGGGTCTCTTTTCAAGTCTACTCCAAGGATGGGATTTCACAACTCTCTCCGAGCCAAACATGACATGGATGAAAACAAGCTGTTTTCAGCTCAACTCAGATAAGATAGATTTCTATTGGAAGAGAAAGCCAGCAGCCGTGAGAGCAACACACAAACACGCTGAGCTTCATGACATCAGCTCCTTCTAGATTCGCAGATAAAAACTGTGACTGAGAGCTTTTCTGTTCTTGGCACAGAGACGGAACACTCTCCTTCATATGTAGCTCTTATCTTGTTTTCTGTATTATTTCCCTCCCCACTAGATCATTACAAAGCGTTCTGCTGGGAGAGCCATATTTGTAGACCTCACATACTTCTTTTCTGGTGGAAATAAAGTGACTGTTGGTCTATAGAATACTGCCCCTTGATCAATGTTATCATGATTATTCACCCATGGCATTCAGTAGAAGGAAACTTGATTGGGTCTATATCCCAGTGTAGTGATATAGTTTCAAAGCTAGAAATTTGCGAACTTAAAAATTTCAAAAAGAAGTCCTAAAGGTAAATTCTTTAATAATTTAAAAATAACAGGTATTCTCAATGTCCTGAAAGGTACAGATTATTTCAGTGGTATTTAACTGTTATTTGAGAAAGAGAGGAGACAGAGAAGAGAGAGATCAAGAGAGGGAGCCGTCAAGGTTATTGCCATTGTTCTGACTCTGGGTTCACTTCCACTGTGTATTGTGCTTTCAATGTAGAACAAAACTGCATGAGTAATTAATCTTTAACTGGCTGAACAAACTCTCTTCCACAGAGGGGTACCCTCTCTGACACTAGAGAAATTAACTACAATAGAAATGTTTCACAAGTTTGGCATTTCATAAACGTTAGGACAGAGATCCCTCTCTAAACCAGAGGTTGGCGAACTTCTTCTATAAGGGGACAGAGTGTAAATATTTTAGGCTCTGTGGGCCAAATGGTCTCTGTTGCAACTATTCAGCTCTGTCACTGTAGCCTGAAAATAGCCATAGACACTAGGTAAGTGGATGGGCATGACTCTGTTCCAACAAAACTGTATTTATGGACACTGAACTTGAATTTCATATAACTTTCAACAGTCATGAAATGTTTTTCTTTTGTTTTTTTTTTTCAAAAAGAGTCTTAGCTTACGAGCTGGACAAAAACAGGTGAAGGGCCAGATTCGGCCTGTGGGGATTAGTTTGTCTGCCCTACTCTAACGGACGGAAGAGTAGAAACACTGAAGTCTGTGTAACAGAGTGGGTGGGAACCCACGTTTGGAGTAGGCAGAGGTGGGTTTGAATTTTGACTCTGCCACTCACTAGTTGTGTGACCTTGGACAAGTTATGCAACCCACTTAAAACTATGTCCTCATCCGTAAAATGAGGATGGTAATAGACATTCCATAGGATTGTTTGAGAGTAAAATGAAGTAAGATGTGTATGTTTAGCACATGCAAGGTCACAGTGAGTCTAGTTACCACTATAATGAACGCCTAGAGAAGTGCCACAAAGCCTTCACTTCCCCCAAGTCTCTACCCCCAAAGTGGAATTTATAGCAGGTTTCTTTTAATCAAGACAGCATCTATCAGGCCAAATCATAGAGTAGGTCCCGAGTCTTTATTCTCTCACCCCACACATTCATCAGCAGATCACATCTGCTCTACCCTCAAAATATATCCAGGATCTGACCACTTCTCCATAACTATCACCCTGCTTCACGCCACCATCAACTTTCACCTACTCTTTCTGCTCCCACCTGGCCCCTCTATCTTCCACAGGGATGCTTTTAAAATATAACTCAGGGTGGGCTTCCCTGGTGGCGCAGTGGTTGAGAGTCCGCCTGCCGATGCAGGGAACACGGGTTCGTGCCCCGGTCCGGGAAGATCCCACGTGCCGTGGAGTGGCTGGGCCCGTGAGCCACGGCCTCTGAGCCTGTGCGTCTGGAACCTGTGCTCCGCAACGGGAGAGGCCACAACAGTGAGAGGCCCGCGTACCGCAAAATATAATAATAATAATAATAACTCAGATCACTTCATTCCTCCTGCTCAAAAGCCTCTAATCATTCCGTTCAGGAGAAAATCTAGGTCCTTACCATCTAAACTCTTGGATCTCCTACATTCTTCCCCTTGCTTCCTCAGCTCCAACCATAAAGCCTTGCTATTCTTCAAACATGTCAACCTTGCTCCCACTTCTCTCTTAATATTTGTTGGTATTTCTTTCTGGAATGTTCTTTTCCCAGATAACCAAGAGCTTTAAATTTTACTACTTCTTTCAGATCTGTGCTCAAATATAATCTTGTTAGGAAAGCAGTCCCTGACACTCCTTAACTCTCTTACACTGCTTGGTGGTCACACTACCACCTCCTGCCGTACTTCGTGTCTATCTGTTGATGGAATGCCTCCCGCCACTAGAATGTAAGCTCGTGAAGGCAGAATTTGCATATATCCCATTCACAGTTGTATCGTCAGTGTCTAGAACAGTGCCTGGCACACAGTAGTTTCAAATTTGTTGAGCAAATTATCTTATTATCTATGAATCTTTTAGAGTTTAAATAAATAAAAGTGTAGTTATTAAACTTTCACTGCTCTAAAAGATTCTGAAAAATGAGAGCTTTTTTTCTTTAATAAATTTATTTATTTATTTATTTTTGCCTGCATTGGGTCTTCGTTGCTGTGCACAGGCTTTCTCTAGTTGCAGTGAACGGGGGCTACTCATTGCAGTGGCTTCTCTTGTTGCAGAGCACCGGCTCTAGGTGCACGGGCTTCAGTAGCTGTGGCACGTAGGCTCAGTAGTTGTGGCGCACAGGCTTAGTTGATCCGCGGCATGTGGGATCTTCCTGGACCAGGGCTTGAACCCATGTCCCCTGCAGTGGCAGGCGATTCTTAACCACTGCACCACGAAGGAAGTCTCAAAAGGAGAGCTTTTTGAGTATTTTTCTTGTGTTGATTTAGAATACTTATTTGGCTGCATATAAATAACAGCAGCTTAACGAGAGAGAAATTAATTTCTTTATTACCTAAGAGTCTGGAGGTAGGTGGTTCGGGGCAATGCTCTGTGAACCTGTCCAGATAACCAGGCTTCCTCTACTTTGTTGCTCATTGTTCCTAAAGTGTACTGCCCTTGTCTGAATGGTCCAACAGGAGGAAGGAAGGGGTAGGAAGAACACACATAGACTCTATTTAAGGACACTTTCTATAAATTGTACAAAACATTTTCACTCACTTCTCATTATAAAACTAATCCCATTATTGCAGCCAACGCAGGAAGGGGTGAAATATGAAGTGGGTGGTCATTTGCAGACTTAAAAGTCAGCAGTTCTACTTCTGTAAGGGGAAAAAGGGCAAATAAATATTGGGGGAGGGATTAGTCTTTGTCACAGTTCTCTGTCTTTTTCCATCGTAAAGAGCTCTCCCTCTCATCTTCCACAGTTGTCTCCCCACTCTCATCCATTGCGTTTCTTTCTCAGTGTGGATTCAAGAAAGTGATAAATTCCCCCAGTAGAGCTTAGCCTAAGGTCATCTCTCATGGACCTTGGAACACCCCAGCAGTCACTAAAGTCTCATGCCTTTTGACTGTCAGAGATTCTGCATGAATAGTCCCAGGACTTGTAGCCACATATACCAAATCTGTGCTTCTCTCCTGGGGCGTTAGGAGGTGGGGAGTAATGTAACCCTAATATTGAATGTTCAGGAGATACACGAATAAAATTAACAGGTTAGTAAGAGGATCATGTATCTTTGGGAAAAGTGTTCTGGGTTGTGGTTGTTGCTTTTAAAGATATTTGGCATGCTAAACAATTATGTTGCTCACAAAAGGCTGTTTCCAAACAAATGAGGATTTTATTCTGTTTTCATTTGTTTTCTTCTAGATGATTTTGAGAGTTACCTGTCCGGACTCTGGTGGTGGCTGCTAACTACTCAGCAGCCATTAGTCTGCAATACACATCTAAAATAGGAGTTGAAGAAAGTGTGAATATGTATATATATATATTTTTTTTTAATTAATTAATTTATTTATTTATTTTGCGGTATGCGGGCTTCTCACTGTTGTGGCCTCTCCCGTTGCGGAGCACAGGCTCCGGACGCGCAGGCTCAGCGGCCATGGTTCACGGGCCCAGCCGCTCCGCGGCACGTGGGATCCTCCCGGACCGGGGTACGTACCCGTATCCCCTGCATCGGCAAACAAACTCTCAACCACTGCGCCACCAGGGAAGCCCGTGAATATAGTTTGATTTAAGCATGTAATGAATGCTGTGGAGAGCGACTCAGTCACCCCTCAGGTCTCCTCCCACTCCCCAGCTCTCAGCTAAATCCTCCCTGGGAACTGCCCTCAGCTAAAAAGAGCCACTCGACCTTCCTTCCTGGAACAGTTCACAGCTGAGGACTGGACCACGTGGAGCTATCCTGCCTGGCTCCCTTGCCTCATGATGGGCCTTCCCAGCTCCAGAGCTGCCTGAAGGACTGCGCCACACTGCAGCTTCTCCCTCAGTCAATCCTATTTCCTCCACCCTCCCCACAGGGGTTGAGCCCCATAAGACTCACCAACAGTTACTACACACAAATCTCCATCTCAGAGTCTCTTTCCCAGGGAAACTGACCTCAGTCAGCTTCTGAAGACCCAGATTTGAAGAACAGTCCTATTCATATTTTAGTCTGTTTTTGTACGTCAGTCAGAGGACTATTTTATTTACCTGATTACAGGAAGAGATAATTTTTGGTGGATTTTTTTGTTTGTTTCACATCACAATAGAAAAAGTATTTTTGGAAAGTGTGAAAATAAATAAAACTCAGGACTCATAGTTTTAAAATCTGTGGTCAAGGTAATCTAATATTAGAAAATAAAAATAAATGTTCTTTCTGTATTCTTTCTTTCTCTTTTAGTAACTTTTAAAAACAAAGCAACAAACATTAAAATAATGATTTGTGAAGAAAAGAGACAGAATTTGAAATAAAGTAGAAGAACTGGTAGCAGTTATCTAAACTTTACCACTATTCAGGTTCAAGTATGGAAAATACTTTCAATTAATATGTATACAAATATAGATATAATTTATATAATATATATAAATTCTAAGATTATACTGTGCTCTACAATTTAACCACAAGTTGAGAAAGTAACTAATGAAATACTGAGTACTTAAGGGCCTCCCACTTTACACAAATATATTTAATTTTACCACCATATCCTGAGGTAAGCATTGTAGTCCCAATTTTATAAACATGAACTTTAAGTTTCAGAAAAATTAAGTCATTCTTCTAGATCACCGAAACAGTATGCGGTAGGGACAGAGTTCATCTCAGATCTGCCTGCTTTTAGGGTTAATCAATTCACATGTTTTTCTTTTTCAGCCACACTGCACGGGTTGCAGGATCTCAGTTCCCCAACCAGGGATCGAACCCGGGCCACGGCACTGAAAGCCCAGAATCCTAATCACTAGGCCACCAGGAAACTCTGCCTGCTTTTACGGTTGACGTCATGATCTAACTTCGTACTGTGTGTGGTTTCTGGTTTCTAAATGAAAGAATGGGCTGGACCAGGCCACAGAGTCTGCTTCTAGAATGACAATGGATGAGAATTATGACTTTTCCCAGCTCACAGAAGCTTTCATTTAGGTCTACCCCACTAAGAAACAAGGTATAGAAGATATTCTTGAGATCAGCATTCCAACGGGGGGACACAGCAACCAGTGACTCCCTTGTGTTTCGTGGAGATATATTGGGGGGCTGGTGGGCTACGAGCTGTGTGTGAGACAGCTGCCTGGCTGGAGGAGCACAGACCTGTGTGCTCACTGCCTTTATACCACCAGCCACGCCAGCATTCCAAGTAAGCAAAAGCAACATACACAACTGTTTATGGCAATAATTCTGATACTGATGAAACCAGGTTGAGGTCCTGAAATTCTCTGTCAGTACTGGGCATTGTAACCTCATCCCACTCAGGATCTCAGTGCGTAGAAGTTTCCTTCTGTCACCTCAGAAACCAGAATTCAAAGAATTCCTATGCCAAATGTAGCAGTTGTATACATAATTTAAATTACCTACAACAACTTTTTATGGTGAAATTTCATTACCTAAAGATAATTTACCCATAATATAACTAAAATACATTAACCAGTCACAATGGCCCAGTTTTTAGGTGATAAATTCACGGAAGCTGAAAATTTTTAAATTTTAAATGATAACACCATATGACTCAAGCTGCAGAAAAAAAAATTGTGAATAACTTTAGATTCCCTGATCTAGAACTTAGTCAAAATGAAGTGGAGCTCTGAGGTAAACAAGGACACACAAAAAAGTGGTGTCTTTGTTTTGTCTTTCATACATAATTGTCTTTTATACATACATAATTTTACCTCCTACCTTTAGAAATAGGAAAGTAAAATATTAGAACAGTTTGGATTGTTTAGCTAGAAGAAAAGAACATATAGATAATATTCTAGTTTTTCTGAAAAAACAGTTTTACTGAGGTATAATTTGTACACAAAGAACTGCACATACTTAATGGGTGCAATTTGAAGAGTTTGGATGTATGCAAACCCCTGTGATCCCATCACCACAACAAGGTAATAGTCATACCCATCACCTCCTAATTTCCTTGTGTTCTTTTGTTTTGCATTTTTGTTGTTGCTTTGTTTGGGAGTCGTTGTTCAAAGTTTCAGTTATGCTAGATGAATAAATTCTAGAGATCTGCCATACAATATAGTGCCTATAATAACAACACAGTATCGTACACTTCAAAATATTCTGTTCTTAATTCACTATGTCAAGAAGAATAGAATAATATGTATCTTCAAAGCCTATTTTTTCGTCCTATTCTTCAAAAGGAATTAGGCTTAAACCACAGTGAGAGAGACTTATGTGATAAATAAAAGGACAAAAATGATTATTTTTATTCAAAAATATTTTTCCTAATTGTGAAAGTAATGCATACCATGTAGAAAGTTAGGAAAAACAATGAAGAACATAAAAAGAGAATAAAGGTTGCTCAGATTCTAATCACCAAAAGACAATTACTTTAATGTTTTGGTGTAGTTCTTCCTTCCTTCTTTCTAGTTTTGAGTAGGTAATATATTCACATGGTTCAAGCGTCAAAAGGAAAAAAGCACATACCCAAGTCATCTGGGCATGGAGTTCTCCCACCTAGATGCAACTAATATACATTTCTTATGTATCTTTCCAAATCCTCCCAGAATGAATTTGTGCATATAAAAACAAATGCATATATTCCCCCCGCCTTTTTTCTGTTTTCAGAAATGATTGCATACTATGTACACTGTTATGCAACTTGTTTTTTTCACTTAACAATAGATCTTGGAGATCTTTCATGTCAATCCACAATGAGCTTTCTCATTTTCTTTTTTACTTCTGCTTATCCAATTGTATGGATATACAGTACCATGATTTATTTGAGAAGTTTCTTTTTCATGGATATTTATATTTTTTAAAATCTTTAGCAGTTACAAATAATACTGCAGCAAAGTACCCTACTCCTATGCCATTGTATACCTGTGTAACTATAGCTTTTGGATAAATTCCTATTGTAAAATTATTAGGTCAAAAAATTTTGATAGATATTGGGCAAAGTGCCCTCCAGAAAAAGTTCTGAACTCTTTTTTTGACGCATATTTTCTTTTTTAAAAAATAAATTTATTTATTTTATTTATTTATTTTTGGCTGCACTGGGTCTTTGTTGCTGCACACGGGCTTTCTCTAGTTGCGGTGAGTGGGGGCTACTCTTTGCTGTGGTGCGTGGGCTTCTCGTTGCAGTGGCTTGTCTTGTTGCGGAGCACAGGCTCTAGGCGCATGGGCTTCAGTAGTTACGGCTCATGGGCTCCAGAGCGCGGGCTCAGCAGCTGTGGCGCACAGGCCCAGCTGCTCTGTGGGATGTGGGATCTTCCCGGACCAGGGCTCGAACCCACGTCCCCTGCATTGGCAGGCAGGCTCTCAACCACTGCGCCACCAAGGAAGCCCTTGTCCCATATTTTCTTCTAGAGTTTGTGATAGTAAATTTTCTCTCTCAATTTGACTGGATTGGGGAATATCAGAGCACAAGACTTCATAGCCTCCATAATTGTGTAAGCCAATTCCTCATAATAAACCTCCTTTTTTATCCCATTGGTTCTGTTTCTTTGGAGAACTCTGACTTATACAGAGTTTATTAAAATAAAATTACACACATATATAATTTATTTACTCACCTCCAGAGAAAAATGGCAGGACAACAGAATCTCCCTCTCTCTCCCATTAAAATCTTAATAAATTAAAAAGACATAGAAACAGCATACACACGCATTAAACTACAGGGGGGCAAAAATTTTCTCCATGTTATTTGAGAAGCATTATTCAGAAACAGAAGTCGTGGGAATCCTTAAGCAGATTTTGCAGATGCAAGAGTTAAGAGAGGAAAAAAAAGCAAGAGGAAGGTACTGAGACAAAATTCTAATCCATGACTAACACATCTACTTTGGAATTGGGCAGAACTGATGGCGACAGGCACGTGATATCTGCTCATAAGGAAAGACACAGGAAGTCACTCTAGAAGGGAAGTCCTGCTCCTCTCCACAGAAATGTGGTGAATCAGTGAAAGCCAGACGTAATGCCCATCATGCTGGTCTATTTTTCTCTTGCTGGGAACAAGGTAGGAGAGAAATTGGGGTATGATAAGGGAAAACTATCTCCAAATTTAAAAAGTCTTGACAAATTGAAATGAAAAAAAGAAAAATTAAAAACTACTGCACAGGGAATGATATTCAATATCTTGTAATAACCTATAATGAAAAAGAATCTGAAAATATATATATATGTATATGTATAACTGAATCACTTTGATGTACACCTGAATCAACAGTAAATCAACTATACTTCAATAAAAAATTTTTTAACTAAAAATATTAAAAACCATCAGAGACATATATGGTACGTGGAAAGCTCCATGCGAAACAGTCCTCTGTTGTATACACTAATAGTGTCTTAGCTTGAACTGGAAGAAACCCTGCATGTTGCCCTCTCCTTTTCGTTAGAAGAAGGCTTGGGATGTGGCTGGTGGATAAAGAGTGGATAGCAGAATACTCCTTCAGAGCTAACAGTTTCTGACAGTATAAAGTCTTGGTACAACCTAAATTAGAGGCATAATCAGGATAACAGGCTTCCTCACCCCACCAGCGCCCCTGCCCCAACTATGAGAACAGATAGAAGTACGCCTGATTAGGAGGAATAAACTCTGATGCAGTTCTTTAAACACAACCATAGATGCGAATGCAAAGACGAAAGTCCACCAACCCTATCAACTGATACTGTGCCCAGGTCTGGGAACTTCTAATTGAGGCAATAAAAATGCAGAACACAGAATACAAAAATATCGAAGCCCAGCCATTAGGCTGGTTAATAAAAATGAGACAAGACAATCAATCTCTTTGTTAAACAAGAAATCTAGTAGAGTTGTGGTCATTTACTCTTTTTATCATGCAGGGGAGAGAAAAAAAAATGCTAGTAATCTTCTACTGATTTCACAGAACAATCTTACAGTATTGACACTGTATAGAAATATGGAAATGTCAAACATGACATCAAGAGAGCATCAGATTATTAAGGTGATTTATCATAATTATAGAGCATTTTGGAGATGAAGAACACAGCAATGATTTCCAGAGTCTTTGTCTGTATTATCCTTCCAAGGATAAATGTATAATAACAAAAAACAGAACAAGTTAATATATTTATAAACATTCATGCAAGTCTCAATACCACATCAGATCAGATTCTCCGAACATGTTTTATGACATAAGGATGGTCATTCTTATGCAGCTGCAGTGGAGAAACCACCTCTCCTAAATGTCTCTTAGGCTCCTTTTGTTAATTATGAAGACTTGCATTTTTAAGAGCCAACTCTGGAATTTCATTCATTACTTAAAGCAACAACCAGGGCTGTGGGATTCAATTTTACTCGAAGAAGAGGAGAAAGAGATGAACATGATTTTACTAAAGAACAGTGAAATAAGCTGAAGCTTATTATAGAAAGAAGATGCAAACTGGTGCTTGATAAGGAAAGAAGAGAATCCAGGAGAAGCCGCCTGTACTCTAATTAGAAAACTAGAAGGCTCAGATAAAAAGCCAAATTGCTTTTAAACTAAGTAGCCTTTAAGACAAACTGCATTATTCAGGATAAACAGGGGTAACTTATAATTATGAAAGGTTCATTTCAACTGGTAAGTTTAGCAACTTTGTTTCTATGTACCTAATCATTTAGCCTTAAAAACTGATAGAAGTTTAAGAGAAATAGACAAATCCACATTCATAATATGGTATTTTAACATAACCACTCAGTAATTGATAGAAAAATGGAAAAAAAATTCTGAAAAATATATATAATTTAAACATTAATATTAATAAATTTGACCTAATAAACATATACTGAATACAGCATATAATAAGCACATTCAAAATATTCACAAAAATTGACCATATACTCAATATTAAAGCAACCTAAACAAATGTTTTAGGATTGAAATAATAACACAAGCATTTTTTTCCCTAACATAATACAATGAGTTATAAACCAACAACAACAAAAGAGACCTCAAGAAAATCTTTGTATGTTTGGAAATTAATTAGATACATGTCTAAGTGACTCATGGATCAAAGAAGAAATTGTTGTTGAATTTAAAAAAATAATTTGAACTGAGAAATAATTAAAATAGTACATATCAAAACTTACAAGATTCAGCTAAAGCAATACTTGGAAAAATTATGGTCTAAGATGTTCATACTAGCAAAAAGCTAAGAATTAATAAACTAAGAATAAAATTCAAGAAAATAGAAAAAGAAAAGCAAAATAAACCCAAAGAAAGTAGAAGAAAGAATGATAGAAATAAGAATAGGATAGAATAGGAGCCCATAAAATTAAAAGAACAAACACACAATATAGAGGATCTGTAAGGCCAAAGATTGATTTTTCAAAAAACCTAATAAATTTAACAAACATCTGATGAGGCCAATAAAAAAAAAATGACAGCACGAATAACCAATATCAGAAAAAGAGGACATTACTATAAAAGCTAGAAATACTGAATACAGAATAAAAAGTCATTATGGACAATTTTATGCCAATGCATTTGAAAATGTTGATTAAATGAACAAACTTTATTAAAGTACAATTTACATCAACTGTCTTAAGAAGAAATAGAAAGAATGAGTGGTATTAAAACCCAAATGATCCTTCAATGCAGCTGAAGGAATTGAATCAAGGAAACTATGGGGACTAGATGGCTCCCCATTGAATTCTAACAGTGAAGGAATAAATAATTCTGATATTCTGAAGATTTTATTCTGATATTATACACAAACTCCTTCAAGAATAGAAAAAGAGAGAACACTACTAATCTCATTTTACAAGGCTAGTGTCAACTTGGTAATGAGAAAGAAAAATTATAGTCCAATGTAGATACGAAAGTTGTCGTAAAATATTAGCAAACTGAATCCAGCAATATTCAGAGAGTATAAAACATGATGACTGTGCCAAACTCCAGGATCCCCAGTGGTCCCCACCTTCGGGTAGTTCCGACTGTAGCAGGGTTGGTGTATGTGACCAACAGAATACAGTAGTTGTGATGGTGTGTCACTTCTGCGATTTGGTTAGTAAAGATGTGATGGGGCTTCCCTGGTGGCGCAGTGATTGAGAGTCCGCCTGCCGATGCAGGGGACACGGGTCCGTGCCCTGGTCCGGGAAGATCCCACATGCCGCGGAGCGGCTGGGCCCGTGAGCCGTGGCCGCTGAGCCTGCGCGTCCGGAGCCTGTGCTCCGCAACGGGAGAGGCCACAACAGTGAGAGGCCCGCGTACGCAAAAAAAAAAAAAAAAAAAGATGTGATGGCTTCTAACTATTGATCTTCTTCGCAGATCATTCACTTTGGGTGAAGCCAGCAGCCATGTCATGAGCATCAGAGGGAGAGGCCCACGTAGTGAGGAGCTAAGCCTGCCCAGGGCCATGTGAGTGAGCTTGGAAGTGGTTGCTCCAGACCAATCAAGCCTCCAAGTAACCTTGGTCAACACCTTGACTGATATCTTGTAAGACACCCTGAGCTAGAATCACTCAGCTAAGCCATTCCTGGCTTCCAGACGCACGGAAACTGTACGAGATAATAAATATTTGTTATTGAAGCTGCTATGTTTTGGGGTGACTTGTTATGGAGCAAAGGATAAGTAATACATACAGTGACCAACATGGGATGATTCCAGAAATGCAAAGCCAGTTTGACATTAGAAAAATCAATTAATGGATTCCACCACACTAAAGGAAAAAATTAAATTTTATCTCAATAGATATAGAAAAAGCAAATCAATTACAAAAAAAAAAATCAGTCATTAGAGAAATGCAAATCAAAACTACAATGAGATATCATCTCACACCAGTCAGAATGGCCATCATCAAAAAATCTAGAAACAATAAATGCTGGAGAGGGTGTGGAGAAAAGGGAACACTCTTGCACTGCTGGTGGGAATGTGAATTGGTTCAGCCACTATGGAGAACGGTATGGAGGTTCCTTAAAAAACTACAAATAGAATTACCATATGACCCAGCAATCCCACTACTGGGCATATACCCTGAGAAAACCAAAATTCAAAAAGAGTCATGTACCAAAATGTTCATTGCAGCTCTATTTACAATAGCCTGGAGATGGAAACAACCTAAGTGCCCATCATCAGATGAATGGATAAAGAAGATGTGGCACATATATACAATGGAATATTACTCAGCCTTAAAAAGAAACGAAATTGAGCTATTTGTAATGAGATGGATAGACCTAGAGTCTGTCATACAGAGTGAAGTAAGTCAGAAAGAAAAAGACAAATACCGTATGCTAACACATATATATGGAATTTAAGAAAAAAAAAATGTCATGAAGAACCTAGGGGTAAGACAGGAATAAAGACGCAGACCTACTGGAGAACGGACTTGAGGATATGAGGAGGGGGAAGGGTGAGCTTTGACAGGGCGAGAGAGAGTCATGGACATATACACACTAACAAGCGTAGTAAGGTAGATAGCTAGTGGGAAGCAGCCGCATGGCACATGGGATATTAGCTCGCTGCTTTGTGACAGCCTGGAGGGGTGGGATAGGGAGAGTGGGAGGGAGGGAGACGCAAGAGGGAAGACATATGGGAACATATGTATATGTATGGCTGATTCACTTTGTTATAAAGCAGAAACTAACACACCATTGTAAAGCAATTATACCCCAATAAAGATGTTAAAAAAAAAAATCAATGGCATTTCTATACACTAGCAACAAATGGAACCTCAGAACCAAAAAAAAAAAGGTACTTATGAATAAATATTAAAAACAGATGTGCAAGAACTTTATAGCCTAAATAAATTTAAGAATAGAAAAATGCAGTAATATGTCAATTCTCTCCAAATTAATGAAATGCAATGAAATTCTAATAAACACTCATAACTTTTTGCAGACTTAATAAGATGGCTGTAAAATTTATATGAAAGAAAAGGGCCCCAAATAGCCAGAAGAAAAGGGGAGCAGAGATCGTGTTCTCCCAGATACCAAGATGCATTTTAAAGCTCTAATAATTATGACATGCCAATGTATGACTGATTATGACAGAGGCAGCATTGTAGATCAGCGGGTAAAGGATGGACTGTTTAAAGAGCGGTGATGGAACGCTTGGTTTTCCGTTTGTAAAATGTAATATTGAATATTTACCTCCCATACATACATAAAAATTATTTCAGGGGTGAGGGGGGATTATATTTGTCAGAGTTGTCCAGAGAAACAGAATCAATAGAAGATACAGATGGATGGATAGGTAAATAGACAAACAGATAGATTAAATAGCAGGATAGCTAGCTAGATGGATGGTTAGATAGAAGGTTGATAGATGATAGATAGATAGATAGATGGGTGAAAGATAGATAGATAATAATAAGGAATGGGCTCACACAATTATGGAGACTGGTGAGCCCCAAATCTTCAGGGTGGGCCAGTTGTGTGAGAGACCCAGGGAAAGCTGATGTTCAGCTTTCAAAGGCCATAAGGCAGGTAGAGTCAATGTTGCAGATGAAACGTGAAGGCAGTCAGCTGGAGAATTCTCTCTTACTCAGGAAAGGGTCAGCTTTTTTGTTCTACTCAGGCCTTCAACTGATTGGATGAGGCCCACCCACATTAGGGAAGGCAATCTGCTTTACTCAAGTCCACCGATTTAAATATTAATCTCATCAAAATCATCCTCACAGAAACATCCAAAATAATGTTTGACCAACTATCTGGGCACCTGTGGCCCAGACAAGTTAACATGTAAAAATTAACCATCACAAGAGTTAAAGATATAAGTGGGAGCAAGAGAGCTTCTACATGTAGAAGAATATGTTTACAACCTTGGGATGAAGAGAGATTTTGAAAATAAGATACCAAAAATACAAACTGTGAAGAAAAAGATTGATAAATGTGACCACATAAAAGTGTAAAACATTAAAACCTCTATCTAGCAAACGAGTCCATGTTTTAAAAAAGAATGAAAAGACAGGCCACAGACAAGCCACAAGCCACTCAGGGTCAGTGTCTGCTTCTAGAGAGCCCAACCTGTAATATACTGTTTATGCAGTTTTAAAGCATACAGAACAATATACTGTATTATTTATAGTAAACATTTATAGTCTATAATTCAGAATAGTGGTAGTGTGTGGGAGTAGAAAATACATTTCAGAAGAAGTAGTTTGGGAACTTCAAAAGTTACCTGTGATATTTTATTTCTTAAGCTAGTGGTAGGCATCAGTATGTACTTTATCATTCTTTGTACCTTTGGTATTTAAAACAAATAAAAGACTAGGAGAAATTAAACTGTCAAGTTTATGAGATCATTCAAAGAAAAAGTGAAAGCCATCATTTTGTATTTTAACATACAAGTATTAGATTTCTAAATAAAACATCAATATCTGTAAGTTGAATTTATTGGCTTGAATAAACTGAGTATTAAATAAACCACAAGTAACTGAATATTTCATTCCAGCCACAGCCTCTTTTAGACATTAAAAACTCACTGAAAAGGTTTTCCCCTCTTTACAAATGAAATATGCCTCCATTTTCTCTAAAGCATGAGAACCCACAGGTCTACTTATTGCAAAGCCATTAAGATTAGCTGAATTAAGAATTAATTTCCAAAAGTGAAAGATTTATTATGTTATAGATTAATCAAGCTTTTAAAATTAGACTTACATACATATTTTATCACTCAACAAATATTAAATGCCCACTCTGTAACAGGCACTATTTTCAGATGACATGGATCCCCGTGAACAGAAAACACTCTTAAATCATTAGCATGATTTGTTTTGAGTACTTTGTTACATCACCAAAGTATCTAATTGCTAATGTCTGACTTGAGCAAAATGTTTCTATTTGAAAAGTCAAGCGATTAGATGAAAATCCCCTCGAAGATTGCACAGAAAATTAAGGAGTTAATTCCATTTCTGTTCAACGTGGTAATGGAATTTCTTCTTCCAGACTGTTCACACATGTCTACTTCACTGAAAACACCAAGAATTATAAATTTAGAATCAAATGTTTTTGACCATAAAAGTTAACTATCCAAATTTTTAAACACATTTAAACCTGTAAGAGGTCCAGGCAAGGAAAAACTCGCAAACAGCAATATTTATTGAAGTAGAAACATAAATTATGAGAAACCACCTGAAAATAGAGCACAATACTCTTTAGTTTTCTTAAATTGTTGCTATCCTGCCTCCTATACTTACCATCAGTAACACTTTCCATTTTAATTTTCTGGTAGTATTTTCTTTATTTTTAAAAAAGCTGTAAAACTCAATCAAAGCTAAAATTGAAAAGCACTTTAATATTTCAAAATCATGAGCCAATAAATTTTTTAACTTTGGAGGGTAAAAAGGATGTGATGGGAGTTTGAGGTTGACATACATAGTTTGACAATTTAATATTCATGGATGGCACGAAAAACTAACCATTTTAGTAAAACAACACTTTGAATGATTTACTATTTCCCAATAAACAAATAAATAAAAGCCTAAGTTGAGTTTTATTTTTTCTCTTAATTGTTAAAGTAGTTGGGTTTATGGCATAATAGTAATTTTGTATCTATACATTTCAATCCATATAATATAAATATACCTATATTTATTTTGGGCTATTTTCATGTTATTCATACAACATAGACTTATTGGGTGCCACTATGTATGAGGTACCCTTCTAGGCCTGGAGTGAGCAAAAAGACTTGATTCCTCTCCTCATTGAACTGCTAGTCAAGTAGAGGAGAGAGACATTCATCAAATAATCTCCAAACCAATAAAGCAGCATGACTGTGACAAGCGCTAGGAAGAAGAGTTACATAGCACTAATCACACACCTTAAGAGGGATCTAGTCAGGGAAGGAGATCAGAGCAGGCTTCTTGGAGGAAGTGGCCCTTGAGTTGAGACCTGAAAGGTGCTTGGAGTTAATAAGGTAAAGAGGGGAGGGGAGAGGATTCTGGAAAGAGGGTTCTAGATGCATGTGCAGGGCTCTGTGGCTGGAGGCCAATATGAGGTTCTGAAAGAATGAGCAGTAGCTTGTGCAAGATGAGAGCGGGAAGCAGGTAAGGGCCAAATCATAAGGGCCCTGTAGGTTGCGGTAAAGAGTTTGTCTTTCTTTTCGCCTGTATGCATTTGCAAACATGCCTTCTGTCTGTCTGGCGAAGAACAGATGGGAGACGGACCAGGGCGGAAGGGAGCAGGAGACCAATTAGAAGGCCATGCCAATAGTCTGAGTGAGGGATGATGGGGTAGGGGTAGTGGTCGAAATAAAGATACTTGGCGGTTGGAATTCGCAGAACTCTGTGATGGATTGATAACGAGAAATCTCAATTGGATTTGTGGTCAAAAGTGAAATATAATTAACTATACAATGAAAGCAGACCATGACATCATATTAAGTCTAATTGATACACATGAATCTTAGTAGTAGGAAGCTCAATAACTACATGAGATGTATTCCAGTAAAAACGACTTTGGCTTCATAGTATAGTTTGAGTTCACAGCTCTTTTATTAAAGAAAATTTACCTTTACCACACTGGCTGGCTTAGGTTCCTCTTCTCTAAATGTTTTATTTAAGACTAAAATCAATATCCTGACATTTGTTTCCTGTCAGTGACAGATTTTGAAAACATCAAGAACCTTAGGATTGTACTTTTCCTATTTAGCTTTGTGTGAATTTTTACCTTTTAAAATATAAACTCCTGGTTTAAATATAAACTTCTACTATAATCCAAATTTCACTAATTGAACACAACTCCCATCAGATGAAGGCAAAGGTATTCACTTTGACTTAACTTGATATCAGTATATATAAAACCATAGAAACTTCACAACTGGTCTTGTCTTTTAAACTCAAAAAATTCCAAATGCACGTGCAATAGCACCTGTATCTTTCGTAATGTAACATAATGTAATCTAGTCTTTCTTTCCTGTTTGGGACTGAGTCAATCTGAATGGAAATTACACGTACACTAGGGAGAGCAAGCTGATTTAATGAGAGAGCCAGCAACGGCAATGCCAGGGCTTCACAGATTCTGGTCTCTGTTAATTTTCAATAAGATGGGGTGGCAGGTAAGCTTTGCTCCTTCCAGCATCCCCCTTTTCACTCCCCACCCTCCATCCTGGGAGGGATCTTTTTTAAGTGGAAAAGAGAAGCAGAGCAAAACAACCCTTGGTATTTATGTTATAAAGGTGATCAATATCAGCAAGAGAAGGAAAAAAAGTTGATCTGCTGGAGGTTTTCTCTTCTCAGAAGGACCTACAATCCCCTCCCTCATGCTGCATGGTCAGCTTTACTGAGAAGAAAATCAAAGTGATCAATTAACTGGGATTGGGGTGGAGGAGAGAGCCTGAGTGAGGGGTAAAAAACAATGAGGGAACAAAGACAGAAAGAAGAGATTACCAAGTACCTCTCTGACGTGGCCTCTAAGTACTGAGAGGGGACTTGATGCAAAAAGCAAACTTGTCAGGGGCTTCCCTGGTGGTGCAGTGGTTAAGAATCTGCCTGCCAATGCAGGGGACACGGGTTCGAGCCCTGGTCCGGGAAGATCCTACATGCCGCGGAGCAACTAAGCCCGTGCACCACAACTACTGAAGCCCGTGTACCCTAGGGCCCATGTGCCACAACTACTGAGCCAGCGTGCTGCAACTACTGAAGACTGTGCACCTAGAGCTCGTGCTCTGCAACAAGAGAAGCTACCGCAATGAGAAGCCCGTGCACTGCAACAAAGAGTAGTCCCTGCTCGCCACAACTAGAGAAAGTCCGTGCACAGCAACGAAGACCCAACACAGCCAAAAATAAATAAATTAAATAAATAAATTTATTTTTTAAAAAAAGCAAACTTGTCTGTTTTGTGACTTAATTTGGTCTCTGTGCATTTGTGATATGATTATGTAAAAATAAGATTTTTCTCTCTGATAAGGAATAGTACCTTCACACCTTTCCAGATGTTATAGGCTTAAGAAAGGGTTTACACTTACTATTAATGCTGTAAATTACTTTACTTTTCCCCAAAACCTAGATTTAGAATGGGACACTCTGTTTCATGGTAGCTGGGCTGATCTTTCTATTTTGATACCTTGTTTTATTACCATATTTACCACCAGAGTTATCCTAAAGATTTATTCCCCTTGGAATGTTGTAACATATGATACCCGTTCCATTCAACACTTAATAACTCAAAGCCTAGCACCCTGGGTAGTTCCTACTATAAAAATATGAAATAATACCATAGCCATTGGATGAAAGCCAGCTATAGAAGTGAACTAGACAGACCGTGAAACTCTAGGCAGCTGACGTACTTGTAGGCTCCTTGGGACAAAGCAGCCCTGACTGGTGGTTATACATAAGTTGCCAAGCTTCACGTCATGTGATCCTGGGGCCTTGACCACAATTGATTAGAGCTTGGAAATTTGCAAAATGCCAGCCGATAAAAGGCCTTTCATACTGGATTGACACTAACCAGCTCAGTCAGGTTCTCTCACTGGGAACTTGTGCTCTAGATGTAGGTGTGGAGAGGAAGCTGTGGACAGAAGCTGTGTCATGAGTATGGCGGAGCCACCAGAATGGACGTCACTGAAGCCCACTTGGTGCCCAGTCTCCAGAACTCCAGTCTCCTGAACACCAGGAGTTACCACTGGGATAGGATGGGGCTTCATGCCCCCCACCCCACAGCTTTAATGAGGTATAACATTGTGTAAGTTTAAGGTGTACAACATGATGAGTTGATACGTGTATATATGGGGAAATGAATACCACAATACGGTTAGCTAACACATCCTTCCCCTCACATAATTATAATTTTTTGTTGTTACAATGAGAACATTTAAGATCTACTCTCTTAGCAACTTTCAAGAATACAAGACAGTATTGTCGACTAAGGCCACCATGCAGTACCTTAGACTCCCAGAACTTATTCCTCTTATAACTGGAGGTTTGTACCCTATGACAAATATTCCCATTTCCCCAACCCCCCCAGCCCTTGGCAACTACCATTCCACTCTCTATTTCTATGAGTTCAGCCTTTTAGATTCCAGGTATAAGTGAGATCGTACAGTATTTGTCTTTCTCTGCCTGACTAATTTCACTTAGCATAATGTCTTAAGGTTCATCCAATGCTTTAATAAATAGCAGAATTCCTCTTTTTTATGGCTGAATAATATTCCTCTGTGTGTGTATGCGTGTGTGTGTGTGTGTGTGTGTGTGTGTGTGTTTTCACATCTTCTTTATCTATTCATCCATTAATGGACACTTAGGTTGTTTCCATGTCTTGGCTACGGTGAACAATGCTTCACTGAACCATATAAGTGTTGAATATGTCTACGATATAGTTGTTTCATTTCCTTCTGATAAATACCCAGAAATGGGATTGCTGGATCATCTGGTAGTTTTATTTTTAATTTTCTTAGGAACCTCCATACTGTTTCCATAGTGGCTGTACCAATTTACATTCCCAACAGTGCATAAGTGTTCTCCTTTCTCCGTGTTCTCGCCAGCGCTTTTTATCTTTTGTCTTTTTGATGGTAGCCATTTTAACAGGTGCGAAGTGACACCTCATTGTGATTTTGATTTGCATTTCCCTGATGATTAGTGATGTTAAGCATCTTTTCACATACTTTTGACCATTTGTATGTCTTCTTTGGAAAAAGCTCTATTCAAGTTAGATTATTTGCTTTTTTTTTGCTACTGAGTTGTATATATTAATCTCTTATCTTTATATACATTAATCTCTTTATATATATATATTAATCTCTTACCAAATATATGATTTGTAAATATTTTCTCCCATTCTGTAGGTTGCCTTTTCATTTTGTTGATGATTTCTTTTACTGTGCAGACTTTTTTTGGTTGATGTAGTCCTACTCATTGATTTTTGCTTTTGTTGTTTGTGCTTTTGGTGTCATATCCAAAATAATCATGGCCAAGACTGATGTCAAGGAGTTTTTCCCTTGATTTCTCCTAGGAGTTTTATGGCTTCAGGTCTAACATTTAAGTCCTTAATCCATTTTGAGTTAATTTTTGTGAATGGTGTAAAATAATGGTCTGGTTTCATTCTTTTGCATGTGTCCAGTTTTCCCAACACCATTTATTGAAGAGACTATCAATTCCGCATTGAGCATTCTTAGCTCCCTTGTCAAATATTAGTTGACCTTATATGCATAGGTTTATTTGGGGGCTCTCAGTTCTGTTCAATTGGTCTATGTGTCTGCTTTTATGGCAGTACCATGTTAGCTTCGTCTAATTCTTCAGTGAGACTAGACTGTGCTGATATGGTTTCTAGGTCTTTCTGAGTTCCCCCATCATCTGAGATAAACTCTGTTGCTCTCTCTTCCTTCCAACCTGAAAGGGTCTTATTAATGTAAGTGTACAGAAGAGCATGAATACTTGGCCTATAGACTCACAGAGTCTTAGAATGATAGGACTAAAAAGAATCTGAGAGGCCAAACCTCACCTCAGAAGAAAGCGTAAGATCCAATCATTACGTTGTACACCTGAACTAATATAATGTTATATGTCAATTATATCTAAAAAACAAAAAAAGAGAGAAAGAAAGTGGAAGTGGAAACCCAACATATAAACAAAGTTGAAGCAGAACTGCTGTGGGTGAAGAAGGAGTGGGCAGATAGGAACCCAGCTGGTCAATATTCCCTTTCTCCTATCCTGAGGGCACTTACTGGAAAACGTCTTGAAAACTACAACTGTAGTCCAACCCTGGCATTTTATTTTATTTTATTGAACTATAGTTGATTTACAATGTTGTGTTACTTCCAGGTGTACAGCAAAGTGACTCAGTTATATATTCAGACTCTTTTCCGTTATAGGTTATTACAAGATAATGAATACAGTTCCCTGTGCTATAGAGTAGGTCCTTTTTGTTTACCTATTTTATATATAGTAGTGGGTATATGTTAATCCCAAACTCCTGATTTATCCCTCCCCCCCTTTCCCCTTTGGTAACTGTAAGTTTGCTTTCTACGTCTGTGAGTCTATTTCTGTTGTGCAAATAATTTAATTTGTATTATTTTTTAGATTCAACATGTAAGAGATATCATATAATATTTGTGTCTCCTTCTCTGACTTACTTCACTTAGCATGATAATCTCTAGGTCCATCCACATTGCTGCAAATGGCAGCATTTCATTCCTTTTTATGGCTGAGTCGTGTTCCATTGTGTATACATACCACATCTTCTTTATCCATTCATCTGCTGATGGACAGTTAGGTTGCTTCCATGTCTTGGCTATTGTAAATAGTTCTGCTATGAACACTGGGGTGCATGTATCTTTTTGAATTAGAGTTTTCGCCCTTTCCAAATATATGCCCAGGAGTGGGATTGCTGGATCATATGGTAGCTCTGTTTTTAGTTTTTTAAGGAACCTCATACTGTTTTTCACAGTGGTTGCACCAATTTACATTTCCACCAACAGTGTAGGAGCATCCCTGGTATTTTATAAATGAGGCACCCATAATGTTAAATAACTTGTCCATGTTCCTTAAAATAAATAAAGTACAATAAATAAATAAACAAATAAATAAATAAAACTTGTCCAAATCCCTACAGTCAGTTAGTGTCCAGCAGCAAGGACTAGAACCCACTTACCTAATCCCTCCCCTCAATGTGCTTTCTACCAGATTCCATTCACCTGAACCAACTGAAGTGGCTCCACCATCATAGTGGGTAGGAGAACTTAGAAGGCATTACCAAGTATTTTCCTTCAGAAACAATAAATTGCTCTCCCCAATCAGGCTTTGCCTAGTAAAGTCAACTATGCAATCGTGTCTGATTCTAACTTTGGTGCCTAGAGAGTTTTGCCATTATGCCCTGTAAGAAACTATTGTATCATATGGAGACCTGAAGTTATTCTTCTACTCAAGCCCCTGTTGGCTAGAATGTGAGTCCTCTGAAGGCAGGGACTCTGCCTCATTCACCTTTAATCTCCAGAATCTAGGTCATTAATAATAGATGAATGTTTCTGTCACACATAGGAAGTGGCAAGGGCCAAAGAGGAATGGCAAGTACGTTTAGGAGACAATTCTGTGGGCAAATCATAGAAAAAAAAAATAATCAAGGAACTGTGTCTGAAATATAAAAATACAAGTTATCTTAAAATTTAGTGATAGATAATTGAAATTAATGAGCCATCGCTGATCACAGAATAGTACATCTCATCGGCGGTACTCAGTAAGTATTTTTAAATTAGTGAATGAGAGAATATTGGATACAAGATAATCTGAAAGTCCTCTTGGAATTGTTCAAGAAAGTCAGATGGGTGGCCTGGGAGTACTTTTGTTTGTTTGGTATGAGATGTGGGTCTTTAAAGCACATAATTTAGGGACTTCCCTGGCTGTCCAGTGGTTAAGACTCTGCACTTCCACTGCAGGGGCCCCCCAAAATAATAATAATAATAAAAAAATAAATAAATAATAAAGCACATAATTTAGAAGATATGAATTATGGACCTAGAGATTATCATCCTGAGTGAAGTTAAGTAACTCAGACAGAGAAAGACAAATAGCATATGATAACACTTATATGTGGAATCTTAAAAAATGATACAAATGAACTTATTTACAAAACAGAAACAGAGTTACAGATGTAGAAAACAAACTTATGGTTACCAGGGGGGAGAGTGGGGGGAGGGATAAATCGGGAGATTGGGATTGACATATACACACTACGATACATAAAATAGAAAACTAATAAGGACCTACTGTATATCACAGGGAATTCTACCCAATACTCTGTAGTGATCTATATGGGAAAAGAATCTAAAAAAGAGTGGATATATGTATATGTATAACTGATTCACTTTGCTATACAGCAGAAACTAACACAACATTGTAAATCAACTATACTCCAATAAAATTTTTTTCTTAAAAAGAAGATATGAATTAAGAAACCAAAGCACTGCCAAGTCAGAAAATAATCCTGTGAGCGTACTTTAGCCTTCTTAGACCACTGCGTAGGGAAACAGGGCCGGGCTTGAGATCTGTTGTCTCACCCGTTAGTGCTTCTAATGGATGGAACCCATTGTTGAGATCCCCTAGCAAGCTTCTTTTGAGCTGCCTTCCCTTTGCTTTCCTCCTTGATGCTCCAATTATGCCTTACAAAATTCTATCATCGATTCTTCTTTTCCAAATGAAAATAGCCTATTGATTTTTTAAAAACAAAATCCTCATTATAAACACGCAAACGATCCAGAATAGCATTAAGAAGAAATCACAAATCCCCTGACATCCCATTGGAAGTCATTATTAACAACATTTCTTTATGTACCTCTTTTCCACAACAGACTGGAGTTCTCTGAAAGCAATGACTATTTCTTCTTAACTTTGTATCCATGATACTTCCATGATACTTAGTAACATAATAGGTGTTCAATCAGTGTTTAGTGGTGGAATAAATGAATGATCAACTTTGTTACACTCTGGATATGCAGTTGCTGTCCTCAGGGAGCTTGAGGTCAGAGGGAAAGGAAACAATGAAATAGGTGAAATTCTGGCAATAGGAACAGAGTGCTATGGGGTCAGCTAAGAGATAGTGATCATTTCTGCTTGGCAGGGTAAAAAGACACATTAAAGCTGGGCCTCTATGAAGAATTGCATTTTGCTAAATTAAAAACAATCAAGATATTTCAGAGAGTGGATATGAAAAACAGACACAGAACTGTTATGAGCACAGCATGTGCTCATAACCTGGTGTGTGGAGAACATAGGGCTCTTGGGAAAGAGAGTTGGAAAGTAAGGAAATTAGCACTTGTGAAGCACTTATGTGTCACGTACTTGGTACTTTGTGCCATTAACTTTCCTACAAGAATGTCGTGAGGTAGTAATGAGACGCATTACTACGCATTAATGGATATAGATGAGGAGGTGCTAGAGGGGGTGAGCCCATTTTGCAAAGGGCCTTGAAGGTCACCCAGTCAGGGTTATGTAAAAACTTTAGGCAGAGGAATGACATAATCAGAGCCGTGTAATTTTTTTAGTTTATAACTACCTTAACAAGACATACTTTTTCTTTTCACCATTAGCGATTGAGTTCACCATTCTCCTCCCATAAATTGAGTCACCAGTATCTTAAATGTGGCTTAATGTTATTTCACGTATTCTTTTTTACAGATGGAAGATATCTTTGATATGCCTATTCAGATGTGTTCCAGACCTGTTTCTACGACACTCTACAAATAGTAATATTTAAATTTTGTTTTTAAAGCATCTGCTCACTTTTTTAGCTCTTCTCCTTTTGAGCTCCCCTTATTTTATCGGGGACCTGTTATTTGTGTCTCAACTGAATGGGTCCAAATGCTTTTTCTTTTCAATTAGTTTCTTTCATCATATCATGAATCTTGCTCAAAGCCTTAAACTTCCACATTTCTCATTAGAATGCAGCTTGGATTCTACTTTTCCGTTGTTTCTTTGTGTCTGCAGCCAAACATCACGTGTCATCTATAGCTTTTCATCACAGGCTTTGCTTAATTCTAACTGTGTCTGTGAACTCATGTACTGTTACCTTTCATAAGTTTCTCTGCTTTACTGTTTTCTTCCCTCCCTCCCTCCCTCCCACCCTTCCTTCTTTCCTCTCTCTCTCTTCTATGTTGTTACTCCAACCTGAAGAAGATCTGCTTATCTGTATAAGGCATCTGTCTGTAGTGCTCATTTCTTCTGTTTACTTACTGACTTATTATCTAACTCTTAGGAACAAACTGATTCTAAGGGAATCACATCCTTGCTTCTTTGTAGGTGGCCACTAAGAGGACTGTGAGATCATATTTTTCTTACAATTATCAAATGAATGGACAAAAGGATGTAAAACATCTGGACTCTGGGGTAAGCATTTGGTAGCATATGCATTAGAGAAATGGAGATGAATTCCTTTGGTTATTGATACTACGAAATGTATCTTAGATAAGACTGTAAACAATGAATACTTTAAAGTGAAGCAGCATGTGAGTGAGCGATTTTGGTTTAGATTAGCAGACCTGGTAGGCTTTAAGGTCAAACCCTGCTTTGTTTAACATCTTCATAAATAATCTAGAAGACTGATTTAAAAGAACCCGTTATTACATGTTTAAGTGACTTCAAGGTGGGAGGTGTTAAACATGATATGAGGAAAAACACTAGAAAAGGTGGACGGATAGAATGAGAAATGCTCCCCCCAATTAATCAGGAAAAGTATAAAATGATAGCTTTTATGCCCCCCCAAGTTAATCAGGAAAAGTATAAAATGATAGCTTTTATGGGAACAATTTCAAGTCAAATTACTCAAAGGAAAAAAACACAAGTAAAGGAAGAGCAATGTTGGAAGAGGCCACAGAAAGCAATCTGTAACATGGTACAGAAGCTAAAATGGTCATTATTATGTAGAGTTCTTGTAAAATGACTCTGTTTTCTATCAAGGGTACATGTAATTTGCTGACCTAAATGCCCATATGAAACAGAACCATTAAGATTTTCATGCTAGTCATGAAATCATATACCCCAAATCATGCATTTTGTACTCAATTTTTGTTTTATTAAAAAGTTACCATTTAGAAAGACTGACGTGGGGGGGGGGTTCACAGTGGAAAGGAATCTTAACGTATGTCTGGGTTCATGGAACCCTCACCACACTCAGGTGACAGAAGGCTTCCATCTTTCCCAAACACGGCTTTGCGCAGCTTGCCTCCTACCCCAGACCTCCGGCAGCCACTTATTTTCTCTGCTACTATAGTTTTGCCTATTGAGAGTGTCATGTACATGAAATCATTTATTATATAAATTTCCATGTAAATAAAATCATTTATTATACAACTTTGAGGTGGATTTTTTCAATTGTGGTAAAAATGCATCTTAATCAGTTTCAAGTGTACACTCCAGGTGTTATCCATATGTACGCTGTTGCACTACACTCCTCTAGAACTGTTTCGTCTTGCAAAACTGAAAGTCTATATCCATTGAGCAATTCCCCTCTCCCCCTCCCCGAAGGCCCTGGAAACCACCATTCTACTTTCTGTTTCTAAGAGTTTGACTATCTTAGATTCCTCATACAAGGGGGATCATGTAGAAATTGTCCTTCTATGACTGGTTTATCTCACTTAGCGTAATGTCCTCAAGACTCATCCCTGTTGTAGCATGTAACAGGATTTCCTTCCTGCTTTAAGGTTGAATAATATTCCATTGCATGGATATTCCACATTTCCTTTATCCATTTATCTCTTCATAGACATTTAAATTGCTTCCACCTTTGGGCTATGGTGAATAATGCTGCAGTGAACATGGGTGTGCCACTATTTCTACAAGATCCTGTTTTCACTTCTTTTGGATATATATACTCAGAGGGGAGAACGCTGTAGGATATGGTATTTCTATTTTTAACTTTGTGGAAAACTTCCATACTGTTTTCCATAGTGGCTGCACCGTTTTATATTCCCATGAACCGTGCACAAGGGTTCCAATTTCTCCACATTCTCACTTTTTAAAAGACTTACTTTTTGTTTGGAGCAGTTTAAGGTTCACACAAAGCTAAGAGGAAGGTAAAGAGACTTCCCATATAACCCTTACCCCCCCCCCACACACACACATGCATAGCTTCCCCTATTATCAGCATCACCCACCAGAAAGGTGCATTACGTTCCGTAATTATTCATGTTACCAAGACTAAACCTATATCAACACTCAAATCACTCAAAGTCTCTAGTCTACCTTAGGGTTCACTCTTGGTAATGTACATTCTATGGGCTTAGACAAATGTATAATGCCATATATCTGTAATTATAATATCAAACAGAGTATTCTCACTGCCCTAAAAATTCACTGTGCTCTGTCTGTTCATCCGTCTCCCCTCTGACAACCACTGATATTTTTATTGTCTCCATAGTTTTGCCTTTTCCAGAATGTCATGTCATTGGAATCATACAGTATGCAACCTTTTCAGATTGGCTTCTCGGACTTAGTAATATGCATTTAAGACTCCTCCATGTCTCTTCATGGCTTGACAGCTCATTTCTTTCTAGCACTGAATAGTATTCCATTGTCTTGGTGTATCACAGTCTATCTATCCTTTCACCTACTGAAGGACATCTTGGTTGCTTCCAGGTTTTGGCAAATATGAATAAAGCCGCTATAAACCTCCATGTGCAGGTATTTTTGTGGACCTAAGTTTTCAACTCCTTTGGATAAATTCCAAAGGTATTTAGTACTTATCACATACCAAATCATACGATAAGAGTATGTTTCGTCTTGTAAGAAACTGCCGAACTTCCTTCCGAATTAGCAGCATTCTTTTGCATTCTTACCAGCAATGAGTGAGATTTCCTGTGGCTCCACATCCTTGTCAGCAGTTGGTGTTGTCAGTGTTCTGGATTTTGGTCATTCTCATAGGTGTGCAGTAGTATCTCACCGTTTTAATTTGCAGTTCCCTGATGATATAGGCTGTGGAGAATCTTTCATATGCTTATTTGCCATCTGTAAATCTTCTTTGGTGAGGTGTCTGTTAAGGCCTTTGGCCCATTTATTGAATTGGGTGGTATGTGTTCTTAATGTCAACAGTTCTTTGTATATTTTGGATAACAGTCCTTTATCAGATGTGTCTTCTGCAAATATTTTTTCTCCATGTCTGTGGCTTATTTTCTTGAAAAACAAAGCAAAAGTTTTGAATTTTAATGAAGTCCAACTTATCAATTATTTCTTTCATGTACAGTTGGTGCTTGAACAACATGGGTTTGAACTGCACAGGTCCACTTACTAATGGATTTTTTTACTAAATACATACTACAGTACTACCTGGTCCATGGTTGGTTGAATCTGTGGATGTGGAATGGCAGATACAGAGGGCTGACTGTTAAGTTATATGCAGATTTTTGACTGCACAGAGGTTCGGCACCTCTAAAACTCACATTGTTCAAGGGTTAGCTATATATGCCTTTGGTGTAGAATCAAAAAAGGCATCACCACTCCCAAAGTCATCATGATTTTCTTCTATGTTATCTTCTAGGATTTTTATACTTTTGCATTATACACTTAGGTCTATAATCCATTTTGAGTTCATTTTTTGACGAGTGTAAGTTCTGTGTCTAGATTCACTTGTTGAGTGCATACTATATGCCAGACACTGCTTTAGGCTCTGGAGATACAGCCATATACAATATAGTGGGTGAGTTAGACAAAAAACAAGCAAACAAAATGGGAAGAAAAATAAGCTTATAGGAAGTCTATGTGATAGGAAGTGACAGAGGTGCTTGGCCCATTGTACTTCCCATCATATAGAGTTTGCTGATTGCAGGCTCCATGGTGTTGTTTAACATGTTTGTCCTCATTCCCCAGAGTTCTTGTAAACTGGTAGTTAGAGATAGAGGCTTCACACTCAGGTTTGATTTTTTTGACAAGAACATTCCATCAGGAGATACATAATGTCTGGTATTCTCCTAACTTGTGACATTACCAGCCACTGCTTAAGGGCATTAATCCATTGCAGATTACAAAAAGGTTATATTTAATTCTATCATTCCTTCTTTGTGTATTAATTCAAATTTCCCGATAAAGAAATACTTTTCTGGGCTTCCCTGGTGGCGCAGTGGTTGAGAGTCCGCCTGCCGATGCAGGGGACACGGGTTCGTGCCCTGGTCCGGGAGGATCCCACATGCCGCAGAGCGGCTGGGCCCATGAGCCATGGCCACTGAGCCTGAGCGTCCAGCGCCTGTGCTCCGCAATGGGAGAGGCCACAACAGTGAGAGGCCCGCGTACCAAAAAAAAAAAAAAAAAAAAGAAATACTTTTCTTCAACAACTGTTTGGTTACCTTAAGTGTTAAGGACTGAATTGCTTCCCCCAAAATTCATATATTGAAGTCCTAACCCCCAGCACCTCAGAATATGACAGTATGGAGATAGGGTCCCTAAAGAGGTGATTAAATTAAAAGGACACCGTTGGGCTTCCCTGGTGGCGCAGTGGTTGAGAGTCCGCCTGCCGATGCAGGGGACACGGGTTCATGCCCTGGTCTGGGAAGATCCCACATGCCGCAGAGCGGCTGGGCCTGTGAGCCATGGCCGCTGGGCCTGCGCGTCCGGAGCCTGTGCTCCGCAACGGGAGAGGCCACAACAGTGAGAGGCCCGCGTACTGCAAAACCCCCCCCCCCCACACACACATACACAAAAAGGACACCGTTAAGGTGGGTTCTAATCCAGTCTGACTGGTGGACACACAGAGACACATCAGGGATGTGCACATAGAGGAAAGGCCACGTGAGGACACAGCAAGAAGGTGGCTGTCTGCAAGACAAGGAGAGAGGCCTCAAGAGAGGACAACTTAATCTTGCACTTCTAGCCACCAGAACTGTGAGAGATTTCTGCTCTCTAAGCCACCCACTCTGGGGTACTTTGTTCTGGCAGTCATAGCAAACTAATACATGAAGGTCAGTTTGTACAGGAAAGGCAGGATAAATGCTTGATATTACCAGTTTGCCTTTATGTGTCTTGAGATAGTCTTTGATTTCAACTTTTTTTTTTTTCAGTTCTTCTTGGGTAGCTTCCTCAGAAAGAGAACATGATTGTATATTTCTCTGAGCTCTTTGTGCATGGAAAATGCCTTTTCTTTTGCCATCACTTGGCTGTGGAGTGGATTCTTGGGTCTCTCACTTCCTCTCAATGTGATTTTACTATTTTCTAACTCCCAGTGTTAAAGATGAAAAGACTGCTATACTTGTTTCCCTTATAAAGTGACCATTCTCTTTGACTGAAAGATTGTAAGACTTCATCCTTGGTATATAAAAATTTTGCCATGATACGACTAACTTTTTTCATTACTCTGGGCTTTAACTTGATGATCTCGACAGGAAGAAATAAAAAGTATGAGTACATTTGCAGCAACATAGATGGACCTAGAGATTGCCATACTGAATGAAGTAAGTCAGACAGAGAAAGACAAATATCATATGATATCACTTATAGGTGGAATCTAAAAAAATGATACAAATGAACTTATTTACAAAAGAGAAATAGAGTCACAGATGTAGCAAACAAACTTATGGTTACCAGGGGGAAAAGCAGGGGGAGGGATAAATTGGGAGATTGGGATTGACATATACACACTACTATATATAAAATAGATTACTAATAAGGACCTACTGTATAGCACAGGGAATTCTACTCAATACTCTGTAGTGACCTACACAGAAAAGAATCTAAAAAACAGTGGATATACGTATAACTGATTCACTTTGCCATACAGCAGAAACTAACACAACATTGTAAATCAACTATCCTCCAATATAAAATAAAAAGAGTACAATAGGAGGGGCATTGAACCTTGTGATACGCTAGTTAACTCTAAATAGACAATGATAACGTATCTAAGGGCTATTAAGAGGGTGCCTCTCACACACGTTTCCACCCCAATCGCCCTGCCCACTCCTTCTGTAATGCTTCATGTAAATCATGCAAAACATCTAAAACCCTTCAATTAAGTCTGCCTTCTTGGGTGCCAACTGCTTTGATTATTTCGTAGCCTGCCTCCTTGAAGCGATTACTGGTCTTTTTTGGCTGATTCATATCTTTAGGTATAAAATCCTTCAGTAGGTGAAGAAATGAGTTTTATTGGCCAATGTTAGAAGAGTGGCATCTGCTCAAGGCAGCTGGTACCTCCTCACCCTAAGTCCAATGGGATCTATTGTCTTTATCTCTGACCCACTGCAGAAACAGCCTCATAACTTTTGAGCTCTAACTTTGTACACAGTGATGTTCTGAACCTGTAACTTCTGCCCCAGAACTCTCAGATGTATTTGGGTGCTCCTCTAGGCTTCAGCAATGAAGGACAGTTGTCTGAGTGGCCTTGGAATCAAAAGGGAAGGGAGTCGGGAATCTGAGCTCAAAATACTCTTTAATTGGTCTCGATTTGATTTTTAAGTCTGTAACTTTTAGATCATCACCCCAGAGCACAAGAACGAAATGTTGGCACGTTAAATATACATACTGTGTTGTAGTGTAAGGTTATATCACATATGATTGTTGGTATAGCTGTTAAGTATACATAATTAATTGAGGGGTATAATTAGTTGGAGTCATAATGAGAGCAAATTATATTTTAAAATACATTGAATCCTAAGTACATTTTTTTTTGTTTCAAGGAAGAACTTTGCCATGAAATACCACATATATGTTAAATGTCCCATTAGGGATTAGAAAGTATGATTACAATTCAGGTTAGAGTTTGTAGTTCAAAGTTACTGCGTGAGAGAACTTGTGTGTTGGTTTCCAAATGATTTTTACTTAAATTTAGCTAACTCCATCAGTAAGCTAACACTGAGGGTGGAAGTTTAATAGAACAGATGTTTGAACGCCAGTAGACATTTAGACACATTAGAAAACTGCAGAGATGCTGAGTTACCCATCTTAAACTCTGCTCGTTCAAAAGGTTTTAAGCACCCCAGTTCAATTTAATGTCTCTAAATAAATTATAAGTTAACACAATGTTTGTCAGGCCAAACTCTGATCCAGGCTTGTCTTGGTGTGATGCAAACAGTGGCCACAGGCCAAGGACGCGTCGTGCTCTCACGCTGAAATATGAGCTGGACTCCGGGGAGACCAGAGAAGCCTAAACAAACATCTGGACCCTTCTAGCTGCTTACTATTTTCAGTTTTTACAAGTCATTTCTGGATTTCCATATAAAAACATCATATACATATACTTCTCCTTAGAAGAGAGAAGAAAATACTGAGATTGTAGCACCGATTTGGTTTCGATCAGTACTGACACTTCTCTTTTTTTAACAAATTATCCTTTGCCTCTGATGTCTTTTTCCCTTCCATTACCTCTCTTCCTTTCTGTTTTATTTTTTCTTTCTGCATTCTGATTTTTCATCAGATTACTAAGAGGCACTTAATTAATACCAAGTGATGACAAATCTACAAATAGGAAAATCCGTCTGTCACAAGAGTAGATGATATGCTTTGATAACCAACAATTTAAGATAATAAACAGATTCACCATCTAGAACTAGAGCCTGGCCCTCTAACAACGATGGTTGGCCCGTGGCCTGCAGATGGGCTTGGTTTGGCCAACTCAGTGTTCGTTTTAAAAATTGAACATGGGGCTTCCTTGGTGGTGCAGTGGTTAAGGATCCGCCTGCCAATGCAGGGCACATGGGTTCAAGCCCTGGTCCAGTAAGATCCCACATGCCGCAGAACAACTAAGCCCGTGCACCACAGCTACTGGGCCTGCGCTCCAGAGCCCGTGAGCCACAACTCCTGAAGCCCGGGCACCTGGAGCCCGTGCTACACAACGAGAGAAGCCACCACAATGAGAAGCCCGCACACTGCAAGGAAGAGTAGCCCCCGCTCACCGAAACTAGAGAAAGCCTGCTAGAGAAAGCCCGTGCACAGCAACAAAGACCCAATGCAGCCACAAATAAATAATAATAAAAATTTTTTTTAAAGAAATAGAAAAAAAAATTTTTTAAATAAATAAATAAGGAAAACACCATGTACATGTATACATATGTGGAAGTGATAATGTTATCAAATTTGAAAGCACTTTTCTTTCCTAGCTCCCCCAAAGGTGAGCTAGTTTAATTTCCTAAAAAACTTATTTAATGGAAACAAATTTTTAATCATAGAGTTTTTTTAAAGCAAAATTCTTTCAACTTCATAATAAAGGTTGCTGAATTAAGTTGAATTGTTACCCTTAATCCAATTACTCTAAAAAAATTATTGACTTGATAGGTGCTATGTGAACAAAGTCTTTCATTAAATCTACATTAGACAATGTATTTGCCCTATAAAAACACTTCTTACTACCGTAATTATTCTGAAAATTCAGGATGATTTTCTTTAAAATTGGTCCAGATATATATTTTTTAACTTGGAAAAGTAGGCAACATTTCTCTAAAGGTTTTTTCTCCTTTTTCTTCGAAGAAAGGTTTTTTCCTCTGATTTTTAAAAGTTACACATAGCATCATACCATATAGAAAGGTAGAAAAAGCAAAATATTATCTATAACTTCACCCATTTAGAGAGATATACTTTTAAAGTATAACATAATATGAAAGGTGATAAAAATCATAACATAAATATATTTATAAAATAAAAGTCTACTTTATAAAATTAAAGAAATATTTGTGTACCACAAAAAGCCACAGTTAAACAAAATGCAAATTTCACAGAACGGCATAAAATAAAAAGTAAAATTCTCCTTTCCCAAGTCAATCCTGATAGTGGCTCTTCTTTTTTTTTTTTTAAAAAAAAGTAACTTAGGGCTTCCCTGGTGGCGCAGTGGTTGAGAGTCCGCTTGCCGATGCAGGGGACACGGGTTCGTGCCCAGGTCCGGGAAGATCCCACATGCTGTGGAGCGGCTGGGCCCGTGAGTCATGGCCGCTGAGCCTGAGCGTCCGGAGCCTGTGCTCCGCAACGGGAGAGGCCCGCGTACCACAAAAAAAAGAAAAAATGTAACTTAAGAAAAAGTAACATTATACCTTTAGATAATATACTTAGTATGTTAATTCTTTTTTTTCCATTTAATTTAGGTATAACTTGCATTCAGTAAGTTGCATACAAATCTTAAGTCGACTCAAAGAAATTGTATGTATGTCTACAACCATGTTACTGCTGTTACCTGAATCAAGCCACAGAACATTTCAGCTCCTATGAGGCTCCCTCTTACCCCTTCCCAGTCAGTACTGTTCCCTCCAAGACAAACACTTTTCTCCTTTATCAACATAGATGAGTTCTGCAAGTCCTTGAACATTGTGTAAATGCAATCACATAGTATATACTCTTTTCAATCAGATTTCTTTCATTCAACATAATGTATGTGAGATTCATTCACGGTTTACATTTCATTGCTGTGTAGTATTCCATTATACGACTATATCACAATTTATTTATCTGCTATATTGTTGATGGACATTTGGGTGGTTTCCAGTTTTTGTTTATTATGAATAATAGTGCTATGACCATTCTTGAATGTCATTTTGTGGGCATAAGAACTCATATCTCTTGGATATATAACAAGGAGTTCAATTTATTAATCTTTTTTTGTCCTTACAAGAAATCTTTATTTGCCCAAAAGTCATAGAAATAGTCTCTTGCTGTGTCACCTTTCATATTTGGGTTTAAGATTTATCTAGAATTAACTTTTGTGTACAGTGTGAACTAGAGGTCAAAATTCTTTTTTCTTTCAAGTATATGTCTACTTGACCTAGCATTCTCATTTATTAAAAAGACTATCCCTTCTCCCACTGAGTTATAGTTAATGTCACCTCTGTCTGGATCTCAATTGCATTCCATGTATCTATTTGATTATTTGTACATCCTTACCACACTCTTAATCATTATAAACTTATAAGTATTGATATCTGGTAGTTAAAGCCTTCCATCTTTGTTCTTTATCAAGATTCCCTCCCTTGACTATTATAGGTCCTCTGCATTTCTATATAAATTTTAAAATCACCTTGTCAGTTTTTACAAATAACCTGCTAGAATTTTCGCTGGAATTGAATTGAATTTATAGATCATTTTGGGCAGAAGAACATCTTAATAATCTGTGAACATGATATTATTGTTCTGCTAAAAATATTGTCTTTAATTTCTCTCAGCAATGATTTTGCACTTTCAGTGTGAAGATTTTGTTAGTTATGTTCCTTGGTTTTTGATGGGTATTGTGCTATTTTATATTGTATTTCTAAAATTTTTATGTTCTATTTTTTTTCTAGTATTTAGAAGTAAAATTGATTTTTCTGTAATTGACCCTGTATTCTAAAACCTTGCTAAATTCTCTTATTTATTCGAATAATTTGTTTGTAGATTCTTTTGGACTTTCTCTGTACATGTCATGTCACCTACAAATGACAGCCTCATGTCAACAACTGTGAAGGGGACAGCCACATGTAAAAGAATGAAATTAGAACATTTTCTCACACCATATACAAAAAATAAACTCAAAATGGATTAAAGACCTAAATGTAAGCCTGGAAACCATAAAACTCCTAGAAGAAACTCCTAGAAGAAACTTTGCCATAAGTCTCAGCAATTGGAGCTGTCTCCTCAGGCAAAGGAAACAAAAGAAAAAATGAAAAAATGGGACCTAATTAAATGTAAAGCTTTTATACAGCGAAGGAAACCATCAACAAAATGAAAAGAAAACCTACTGAATGGGAGAAGATAATTGCAAATAATATGACCGACAAGGGGTTAATATCCAAAATATATAAAAGCTCATACAACTTAACATCAAAAAAAACCAAACGGGGCTTCCCTGGTGGCGCAGTGGTTGGGAGTCTGCCTGCCGATGCAGGGGACACGCGTTCGTGCCCTGGTCCCGGAAGATCCCACATGCCGTGGAGCGGCTGGGCCCGTGAGCCATGGCACCGTGAGCCATGGCCGGAGCCTGTGCTCCACGACGGGAGAGGCCACAACAGTGAGAGGCCCGCATACCACAAAAAATATATATATATATATATAATATATATATATATATATAGAATCGCTAGGTACACTTGAAACTAATATAACATTGTAAATCAACCATACTTCAATTAAAAAAAAAAGAACTATGAAACGTCTGAGGTTTTACTCTACTTGCAAAAGGTAACAAGTTAGCTTGCCATTTCTTGCATCCTGTCGGAGACACAAGACTCTTGGATCAAAATGAAAGACTTTTTAAACTCACATCAAAAGCAGTATCCTGAGAGTGTCAGCATGTTTGTGTCAGTTCCAAGCCCCAGTTTGCACAGGGCGATGCAGAGGGGCCTCAGTGAACATCTGCACACACAGTGGGTCGAGTTACAGGAGTAGAACACTGAGCTTGGGGAACCTTCTGTTTTATAGCAACCAGTAAGCAAGACTTCTCCTTATCCCAGAAGCAGACATGATCTCACCCCTCAAGGTTGCTTGCTGCAAGTACAACCCTGAAGAGTGGCCAGGGCCTTGCATTCTTGGCATACTCAGCAAGCTGTGTAGGAACCAAGAGCCTTGTGAAGGAGTGTCTTCTGACACTACCCACCCCTCAGGTTCACATCATCTGGGCTTCTGGACTGACCAGGGCCCCATGGACACGGGCAGGCTGTGTTCCCT
This sequence comes from Delphinapterus leucas, assembly GCF_059928025.1. Taxonomy (NCBI): domain Eukaryota; kingdom Metazoa; phylum Chordata; class Mammalia; order Artiodactyla; family Monodontidae; genus Delphinapterus; species Delphinapterus leucas. Next base: position 13,273,083 of record NC_143130.1, on the reverse strand, counting down.
GGCAGGCTTTACTTTGGGTTTGCATGTTTGTATCAGCAAGGAGGCAGGCTGCCCCATCTCAACCCCAGATGCCAAAAAGACAGCTGTTAATTGGTCACAGGAGGCCTTGACTGGACGTCTATTTAGGACAAAGCCACTTGGCCCCTTTGTCCCTTCTATTATTCCTTGTGAGGGTCCAGAGTTATTGCAAACTGCTTTGCCTTTTTTGAGGCCCCTCCCATTCTAGAAGCCCCAACAGGCAAATAAGTGTCTTTAGAGGCTCCTGCTCAGCCAAGCCAGGATGCTCTTGGAAGGAGAAAGAGCAGAGCAAGGGGCAGGGATCTCACTGTCCCAGCTGTTCTAAATATAGTTCATCAATTAACCACCGGCCTTAGCTGCCAGCTCCCTCCCACTCTTTTATTTGTTGCTGGGTCAGGTGCTGGGGTTGTCTTGGGAAGGGCTGCTTCCGGCTGTGTTTTTCTCTGCTCTCTTTAAGCTTCCTATCCTGCTCTTTCCTCTTTAGGGATTTCCTCAAACTTCCTGTCCTAAGGTGGCTTCCCTTCTTGTTTTCATTTCTTAAAAAAAAAAAAAAAAATTCCTGCCATTTCAGTGGGACCTTGGGAGACAGGAGAAGTAAATGGGAACTCTCACTTCGCTGTCTTGAAACGGAAGCCTATACTTTTTCAAGGACTCAGCATCATGAAAAAAACACCCCGGGATCCCTTTTCCTCCCCCATTCTTCTCCTCCCCTTCACCTTCCCTCTCCCAGCCCCTCCTACTTCCACGGGCAAACTTCAGGTCAACAAACGCCATTAAAATAAAAGGAAAACAGAATAGCCGTTATTTTCATGACGTTTGCTCTCTCACTCTTTCATTGATTGAAAAAACATTTGCTGAGTGTCTCCTCAGCGTAGGCACCAGGAATACAAGAACCTCTAAGTCCCTAACTTCCTAGAGGTCTGAAGACAGGAGGAGAGACACAGGCAAACAAACAATAGGCCATGTGGTTAAGGGTAAAATTCACATTGCAGGGGAGGCCTGGGGGTGGACAGAGGACTCTGACTGAGGAGGGTTGGTGGGAAGAGGATCCACTGAGGAGGTGGGGAGTGGTGAAGGCTTCTCCACGGGGTCATGGACCAGCTCAGTCTCATCCCAGACAGACAGAGGGGAAGGACACTTTACATAGCATAACATGTACAAAGGCAGAGCCATGCGATGGCATGACAAGTTTGGGCAGGTTCTGTATTTCCAGAGCTCAAATGTGCCAGGGGAAAACGGAGAGGGAGAAATCCTGAAAGAAATCCTCACTCCCTAAAGAGTGAGAACTTGGCCAGTGCTTCCCAAAGTACGGTACGAAGATTATTTTAGTTCATATGTGGGTTTAAAAAAAAATCGTTTTGGGCTTCCCTGGCGGCGCAGTGGTTAAGAATCTGCCTTGCCAATGCAGGGGACAGGGGTTTGAGCCCTGGTCTAGGAAGATTCCACGTGGCGCAGAAAACTAAGCCCATGCACCACAACTACTGAACCTGTGCTCTAGAGCCCATGAGCCACAACTACTGAAGCCCGCGCACCTAGAGCCCATGCTCTGCAACAAGAGAAGCCACCGCAGTGAGAAGCCCGCACACCACAACGAAGAACCAACACAGCCAAAAATAAATAAATAAATTTTAAAAATCGGTTTGAGTTTATGATGTATGTTAGAAACATGAACCAACACATCAAATCCATGCTTTTGCAAATGACACTTAGGGCAAGGCTAGTAAGTTGCGATCCGCCTTAGGTAGGTCAATGTACAGCTAAGTGCTCAGACGTAAATGTTCCAAGCCTTCAGCCACCACCAGACTTAGAGAAACTAGAACAAAGAAAACATCAGTGAGATTAGGGAGCTTGAAATAAGAGAAGAGAAATAAAAGTAGAATGCGTAATCTCGCTTTCTACTCCTGAATTCCTTGTCCCACTTACTGCGTATCTGTCAGGGTTCGAGGGATTTGGGGCTGATCAAGGGAAAGGATGCGACTGTAAGAAGCAGTAGCACACAACAAGCTTTGCTGAGTGATGCTTGGACAGTGATGCATGTGGGGAAGCCCCTCACAGAAGGAGTCTGTCCAAAGGCTCCAGCGTGGGGGACCACTACCCAGAAGGCAAGGAGGGCAAGAAAACTCCCCGTGCAGAGGGAGACCAGAGTGGCTGATGCATCTAGGTGATGTGGCTCAGCAGCATGGCAGGAGTCTCAGGTCAGAGAGCTCCACAGGCCCAGCTGTAGCAGCCTGGGGCCTTATAACCACAGGCTCTGTATTACCAATGACAGTAGATGTGGGGTGAGGGTATGCAAAGGGCGTGGACCCTGGAATCCACTTATTACTTTGAAAATCACAGGATGCATAAAACTTTGAATCTGGCACTGAGCTAAGGAGTCTCGGCCTGCGGTGAAGAAATAAACAACAACGCACATTTATATAACAGCATTTGTTCCACAGAGTTCCTGAATCTTGCAGATATGACTTACAGCAATGTATGCAAGCGAACCAGCTCACATTACAACAAAACAGCTGAGCTCTCCTTTCAAGTTATATTTCTTTTCATTTAGTATAATTCAAATTAAACCCAAGCAATTTAATTATATTTGACTTCAGAACAATTTGCATTAAGTTTAAACTAAGGAGCCAATTTGGCAGTTAAGAGCACAGACTGGAGTCAAAAAGACCTGAATCCAATGTCTAGCTTTACAACCAAGGTGGCTTCTAACCGCGTCTGCATCACTGTACGTCACACGAGGGTAAGGGTACCTATTTCATTACGACTGTAGGATTAAACAAGGTCATGCCGGTGGAACAGGTTAGGAGACTGTTCTGGCCTTGATGTCAACCAACGGGACTACACAGTGGAAATCAGAATACCAACGTGAGCAAGACACAAGGCATCACCACCAAGTGCAGAATTCACCGTGGGGACACGGGTTACTTGCCAATGACTCTCAAACTCCCTCACCCACTCAGAGAACAAGGGCTAAAGTGTGGGAGAGAATTTTGCCAGGAGATTGTTGAAGAAATTTCTTTGGAGAGGGCGGCTGCAGAACTTTGAGTTCCCAATCCACTTCTTTGCTTGGAGGGGTCAAGGTGTTACTTTCTTGAAAGGAGAGCTCAACTGTTTTGTTGTAATGTGAGCTTGTTCACTTGTATACATTGCTGTAAGTTATATCTGCAAGATTCAGGAACTCTGTGGAACAAATGCTGTTATATAAATGAGCCAAAGATGCCCTCTGTGCGTTGTTGCGGGGGTTAAGAGCAGGTTCGATGGGATCCCACGGAGAACCCTGAACTGTTTCCTGCGGTTGTGAAACAGGCAACCGGGCCAGACCTTTGCCTAAAGTGGGCTGAGGTAGGACTCAGCTGTGAAGCCCAGAGAGAGGCTGACCGGGCTGTCGCGTTGACGGTGTTTCTCACCTTGTAGATGAGAAACAGAATGAACCCTGATTAAACTATTGCAGCAGGCTTTCATATCCTTGTGCTTGTTCAAATATCTGATTTTAGAAATTTACAAAAAGCCAACGTGTACTTTATGGCTAGCACGTAGTTTTATTCATATGAAGCTTTGAAGTTCATTGTTAACTCAGGCATCCTGCACTGGGGGCAAGTCTTTCTCCGTCTTTGTGGTTCTTTCCCACTGCACGTCCATGTCTGTTGGTCACAAGGGAGGCTGCCCGGGATGTGTCCATCTCAGGGTGGAATTCAGAGTAAAAGATGACCATCCCTATCACTATGCAGCTTATCGAAGCTCCACCGAACAAGATGCCACAGGTGAAAGTCAGGGTAGCCTTGCTTCGAGGTGATGTTAATGTCTCAGAAAGTGATACGGATTCTGGTCCTATGCGGGGGTGGGGGGGGTGGGGGGGGATAATGGCCAGACTCAGGACAACTCTGATGGGCAAGTCCCTCCCCAGCGCTGTCCTGAGGCTGGTCCAGGCTTTTTCAGCTTGCATTAAACTTCTTCTACCCAACGCTTCTTCCCTTTCTTCTCCTCCACAGATGTTACCCCCTAAGAAATATCTTGCACTCCAAATCCAGTCTCAGAGTCTGCTCCTGGAACATGTGACCTCTGACTTGCTGCTGCAGCCTGAGATAGCATCTTAGCCCTACCCCGTTCCCACATCCCATTGTCCTCCAGCACAGAAAGGGAACAGCAGGCTGGGGACAGATGCCACCAACTGTCACCCCCTCAATACACATACTGGGAGTAGGATGTGCTGGCTGTTGGGCTGTGGCATGTCCCTGCGCTCAGACCACTCCTGGTTTGGGGACAGAAGAGGTCATCTGGAAGCACTTCCAGGTACCCTCTGGGTAGCTGGCCATGCTACTTTTCCTGCTCTTCACTTGGGGCAAAGGCCTGCTCCAGGTGTCCAACACTGGAGCTTTCATGATGTTGGCATTTCCTTCACGGCCCCTGGCCCCCTACAGGATGACTCAGCCAAGCCCTGAGGTGAAGCCCACAAATCCCACCTCAAACCCCCGACCTCTGCCCACCTCCCAACAACATCCTTGAAGCTGGAGAACCTGCACACCTCCGACGGCCAGCTTACCAGAAGAGGGTTGAGACCCCCAGTCGTGTGTTTGCCCTGGGTCGCCCCCTCTTCCTTTCCCTGTCCCCCCAAGCAGCATGCACTTGAACATGTTCCCTGAAGCTTCCTCAGGACAGCAATGCCTAACGAATGCGTTTGGGAGAGAGCCAAGGAAATGTTTCAAGCCTGTCTTATATTACAGATTTGGGAGTGGTGGCCAGAGGAGGTCCAGACCCTGAAAAATAACGTTGTCCACTACTCTCCACCCTCAGGCGTCAGATTGGCTGCCGTTATCCTCCCAGCCCTCTGATGCAATAGTTACCTATTCATTAGCACGTTGACAAGCATAATATTTATTTTAAAACACAGAACTTGGCCATGAAAGAACTGGGGAAATGGCGCTATTTCCTGTCCGACCAGATCATTTGCTCGTGGCTATTTATTTCCTTATTGGGAAAGTGAAGGGACTCATTTGTCTCGCAATAACAAAAAGGGAGATGTACTCAGTTATACCCTTAAGGGGGGAGAACAGGGCAGAGGGCAGGAGCTGCAGCTGGAGCCTGCGAGCTAGAGGTTTGCGAGGTCCAGGGACCTTCCTCGCCCCTGAAAAAGGGGCTGGGGACCCAGGAGCACAGGCTGCTGGTGAGGGCCTCACTGCGCATGAAACACAAACATCTTCGTTGTTTTTCCATGCTGGCTAATGAAGATAATTTCTGTTTGAAGTTACAGCTGCTGGCTCCACTTTAGGAGGCCTGCTCTTATTTCTTGAATCTGTGCCCACAATGTGTAGGTTTTCTACATGGTCTGTCTGGCTGGGTGACTCTGGACAATGTTTTCAGGAGCTGTCAGGCATGTGCAGCCGTGAAAGAGGCAACTGTGTACATGCAGAAATTGCACAAAAGTGGCAGCATCTCACAGACTGGAGACAATATGATTTTTCCAAAGACCCTAAATGTAAATCTTGCACTGGGGAACCTGGGGACTTTCTGGGTAGACAAGGCTTAAGTGTCGCATACGGGTAGCTGAGGGTTGATGAGATCACTTCCCGGAATCCCTGTGACCTTTCTGCTTTATGCTGATTCTAAGGGTGGGTGTTGGAACTAAATCATCAGGGTTGGTCTGGCCACAGCCCTGCTCAAAGCCAAACACCGCACAGGCATTAGGAAGAGGTGCCATTACAGTGGAAGGGGATGATCATTACATCTTGTCCCGAAAATTCTTTCAGACCAAGGTGATCTCTCCTGGGTTTAGGGTTCAGAATTCAGCATTTTCAACCAGGTACCAGTGAACAGCAGCTGAGCAGAGTCAAAGAAGCTTCCCAAACTTGTGCAGCCACTATGGAAACCAGTACAGAGTTTCCTCAAAAAATTAAAAATAGAACTACCGTATGATCCAGCAATCCCATTCCTGGGTATATATCCAAAGGAGATGAAATCCCTATCTCAAGGAGCTATCTGCACCCCCATGTTTATTGCAGCATTATTCACAACAGCCAAGAAATGGAAACAATCTAAGTGTTTCTCAATGGATGAATAGATAAAGATGTGGTATATATACACAATGGAATATTATTCAGCCACAAGAAAGAAGGAAATCTTGCCATTTGTGACAACATGATTGGACCTTGAGGGCGTTATGCTAAGTGAAATAAGTCAGAGAAAGACAGTGCATGGTATCACTTATATGTGAAATTTAAAAAAACAAAAGCCAAATTCCTAGAAAAGTGGTTGCCAGGGGCTGGAGGGGTGGGGAAAGTAGGGAGAGGTTGACAAAAGGGTACAAGCTTTCAGCTATAAGATGAATAAGGTCTAAGGATCTAATGTAAAACCTGGTGACAATAGTTGATGACACCATATTGTATAATTGAAAATTAAAACTAAAAAACAAAAAATCAAAGATGCTTCCCAGGATGAGTGCTGGCAGGACTACCCCCAGGCTCATTACCTGAAATAGCAGTGATCAACCTTGCCATTTACCTAGCTGGTCTCTAAACAACCCATGGCCGTCCTTCCAGGTAACCCCAGGGACTCCCTGTACCCAGGTTCCTCACTGTAAAACAGTGATGATAATAATATTGGGTTGGCCAAGAAGTTCATCCGGGATACGATCTTACGGGAAAACCCGAATGAACTTTTTTGGCCACCCCAATGAAACTGACCTCCTGGGTGGGGGTGGGGGGGTGGGCGCTGCTCTGAGGAGCAGATGAGATGACACATGGAGACCATTTAGAATTGCATCAGGCACAGCTGACTATTTATAGTACTTATCATCCTTGCTCTGTTATCCAGCATTTGTAAAGACAGTGTTCGCAAAGCTTGTGCTCTCTAAACCTGGCCCAAAGCCTCATTACTAATATTTGAGAGGTATATGGTAATCGATCATGCCTTGGTTCTCTAGTTCTAATCTTTTATTTAGATAACCAGATAACCACATACCTGGACAAATTATTTTGACTGCCTGTATTTAATTATTTCTACTCTACCTTATTCTAACAAGGATTTGAAGCCACACATGTATAATGAAATATAAGTTTTAAAAATTAATATCCAGAGGAAACATAGGTAGAGGGGGAGATAAATTATATATATATATATATGCATATAATGTATATAATAAAAATGTATGCATATTATGTATAATAAAAATTACATAATTTATTGAAATTATAAATAAAAGTGAGTGTGAAAATAAATACTAGGCAGAAATGTTGGACCTAAAGAGAAGGCTGGGTTGCAAATTTGCATCTAAGTTTCCTGGAAACCAAAGAAAAACAAGGAAGATGATTAGCTACACATCGACATTGTCCAAAAGAAGAAAAGCATAACCAGCTTTTCAGAAAAACAAACAAATACGTAAAAAGCTTTTCCTGATAGTTGGGTATTTAAAAAAAATGTTTTGCCTGCTTTTTTTGCATAGGAATGCTGAGAATTGCTGTGGCTGATGCCCCCAGCACACCTGGACAATGAATGTGGCAGCTGATTCAGTATGAGATTAATATAAGGTCCTTCTGTGCATTCCAAGTGAATACGGCCAAGCACGGTGAAGGCAACTGTGGAGGCTCCAGACAAAGGTGATCCAGTGTGAGAGCTCTCTCTTTTTCATCTGGTTTCATGTAGAGGAAAATAATACACTATGAAGATAAGGGTGAGGTTTCCTGCATGTCCTTCATACTCTCTTCCATTTTATACACTTTTCCTCAACTGTTTTGACTTTTAAAAGGCCCCCAAAGAGAGCAGCAGACAATTTAAGATTACATTTTGGGGGAAGGGGCTAACCTGGATTATAGATTGATATTTTACATTTTGTCCTTTATTGGGATTTGGTATTAGATAATTTATGATAAAATTGCTGCATCTTTTAAAAACTGCTTTAAAAGACTTTCGTAGTTAGATCCACATGATACATTTTTTAAAACTCTGTGCTAGGAAGAAATTGATAAATTGGTATGGTTTCAGCCATTAGATAACTAGCGTTCGGTGCCAGAAACTCGGAGGTAAATTTTAGATTTAACACCAGTATTTCTCCTTCGTGTAGTCTTTCTAGAATAACTATCTCTCCCCTTAATTCAACCATATTCTGTTACCATGGTTTGAAAGGTTCTGTACTACTGCTGCCAATTATTATAAGCTACCTCAGAATGTTTTTTGAAAGAAGATGAGGCGTGAGTTAACAATTAAATGCACAACAGCATTCTATGATGCAAAGGGGAGCATTTAAAATTTATTCACTAAATGTATTCATCAATATTGGTTTTGGCCGGAAGTAATACAGAACTTGACACAACTGAGGTTTAAAGTCTTTATCTTACACATCAAGAAGTATAGAGAAATACAGTCTAGGGCTGATATTGATGCTTGATGATATAACCAAGGATTCAAAATCTTTCCATCTTTCATCTCCACCATCAACCTGTGTGGCATTCATCCTCACAGGCAAAGGTAGCTGCTGTACCACTTACCCTCAGCGTATCATGTCTGCATACCAGACAGGAAGGAGAGGGAAGGGACAAAAGGCCACAAGTAACATGCCAGCTGAGTCTGTTCCTTTTAAAAGCTTTCTCAGAAGCCCCTGCTCCCACCACCAGCAACCTCTCCTTAGGTGTCACCGCCTAGAACTGCATCACATCATCGCCCCTAGCTGCAAAGGGCTGTATGAATGTGAATATTTTCGTTGAAAAGAAACTAAATTTCTCCTTAAACAAATTCATGGTTTTGTTAGTAATGAAGAAGGTAAGAGTAGGTACAAGGAGGCATTTAAGAGTGTCAGACACAATAAGTACTAGGGATGTACCGTACGACATGATAAATTTAATTAACACTGTTGTGTGTTATATATGAAAGCTGTTAAGAGAGGAAATCTTAAGAGTTCTCTTCACAAGAAAAAATTTTTTTCTTTTTCTTTAATTTTGTATCTATATGAGATGATGGATGTTCACTAAACTTATGTGATGATCATTTTATGTTGTATGTAAGTCAATCATGCACACCTTAAACTTACACAGTGCTATATGTCAATTATATCTCAATAAAACTGGAAGGAAAAAAAAGAAATCACAAAAAATGAGTGTCAGCCACAATAAATGTTCGTAATATAACATCAACAGAAGAAACAGAAAACAAATTGTCTCTTGTGTATGACCTCGACTGTATAAACCAATAGACACAACATGAGGAAAAAAATCACTAAAATACTAAGAGTAATTGTCTGTGGGTGGTAGGATTATCAGTGATATTTATTTTCTTATATGTACTTTTCTACATTTTCTTTCTTTTATTAAAATAAATGTCTGCCAGCTTGTAATGAGGAAAATAAATTCATATTTGTAAAATAAAATGTATTTTCTTTTTCTGTTTATTACTAGATTTCTCCAATTAATCTGTTTATCTCATTGCTAGACTTCTCCAATTAATGACATAGGATAATCCTGAACTTGATACAATAACATCATGAACCATTTTTTTTTTTTTTTTTGTGGTACGCGGGCCTCTCACTGTTGTGGCCTCTCCCGTTGTGGAGCACAGGCTCCGGACGCGCAGGCTCAGCGGCCACGGTTCACCGACCCAGTCGCTCCGCGGCATGTGGGATCCTCCCGGACCGGGGCACGAACCCGTGTCCCCTGCATCAGCAGGCGGACTCTCAACCACTGCGCCACCAGGGAAGCCCTATCATGAACCATTTTTTATGGATAATAATAGTTTGCACTGAGTCTTTCTCATCTAGTTTTTTAAAAAAAATATGGTCCCTGCCTCTAAGAGCTTAAATATGGTGTATTGTAGATTACATAATATGACAATTAGAAAAATGGCAAGATGGCAGGGTTTGGTTTAGCTGAAAGAACAGGAGGCAGAGATAAAGTTACATTGGTGTAACTCAGTATCTGTTACCTTGGGTAGGATAATTAACTTCTTTAAGACACAATGGCCTCACCTACAAAATGAGGACTTGAACTATGTGATTCCTAAAAGTACTTTCTGACCTCAGCATTATGCTTATTCTAGCCACATGTCAACTTTGGTTATTTATCCTCACATTGAAACTGTCCTCTCGTGAGTGATGCTACCCTATCCTGTTTCTCCTTCTACTTTTATGAATATTTATCTCTTCTTTAGTGATTTACTTACCTCCTTCAGGCTCGGAAGTGTGGACAATGCTCAAGAATCAGCCTTGTTCTCGTCTAGCTCTTCTCTGTGGTCCCCTGAGCAGTTTCGTCTGCTTTGATGGCCTCTTTATGGACCAGTCCCAGATCTATGCCTCTGGCTCTGACATCGCCAAGCTTCAGATTCACACTTCCACTTGCCTGAGATCCCTAAGTCATCTGGATAAATATTGTCACCTGAAATTCAACCTGTTTAAAACTAAACTCATCCCTTTTCTTAGGTCAACATCTTTTCCCATGCCTTGATTTTCTGTTATTTCTCTGATCGGCACCATTCTTTTCTTAGTTTCTTGGGCTTGAAACCTTAAAGGATGTCTTTGACTCCTTCCTCCAGCTAACCCCTCTTATAAAATCAAGAGGAAATCTTCTCGGTTCTGGTTCAAGATGGCTACAGAGGAAGATCCTGAACTCATGGACACACCAAATCTACAGCAACATATGGAAAAATTTCCTCCAAAAAACCTAAAAACTAGTGGAGCAACTCCTACATGTCAGGCAAATGAAGAAAACAAAAAAACAAAAAAACCTCACATCAAAGTGGGTAGGAGAGGTTGAGATACATCTTGCCATAAACCCTACCCTGGCATGGTGACCCACAACTGAGACAGAACTCAAATCCCAGAGCTTCTCCCTGAGGAGCAAAGGGTTTGAACCTCACATCAGACACTCCAACTTTTAAGACCTGCACCTAAGAGATGAGTCCCCAAATCATCTAGCTTGAAAATCAGCAGGGCTCACGTCCACAAGACCCACAAACTATAGTGAAATGAGAAAGGCTCTTAAAAGGCTCTTGCACTCAGACTCACCTGTCCCAGGAACCAGTGCCTAGACTTTATGTGAAAGGGGCTTATTTGCTTGTCTTAAAGCATCGGCCTCAGTGCCAGGCATCTAACCTAACACACATCTAGGGAGGGACCTGCTGGAGAACTCTCTGGGGACAGAGGTTGGCAGTCACCATTTTTGCACTCTCCCTCTGCCTCACTCCAGTTCACTGGTATCTCCTGGATAGGAGCTTGTACCCTCCTCTGGTGCCCTGATTTTTTGCAGCTGTTGTCAGGAAACATCTCTAATTTGCTTGGCTATGGTGGCCAGCAGGGCTTATGCTTGAAGTCTCACAGGACTGTATGTATATTTACATACTTCAAAAGCTGTTTTCTGAGGGTCTGACTTCCAATCAGCCTGAATCTAGGTGCTGACTGAGATCATGCCCTTTGGGACACTGACAGGTCTTGGCACATCCTTAATTATTGGGAGCCACTAAGAATAAAATAGGCTGCTTGGACAATCACAAAGGGGACACAACCAACAGCTAGAACAGTGTTAAATGATAAGGTTCACTTCCTGCATGAGACCACTCCTTAAAGACTGGGAGAGGTGACTCTTTCATCTAATGCATGGAAAGCCAATGCAGAGAGTCAAGGAAAATGAAGAGATAGAGGAATAAGTTCCAAATGAAAGAACAAGACAAAACTTCAGAAAAAGTCCTTAATGAAATGGAGATAAGTGATCTACCTGGTAAAGAGTTCAAAGTAATGGTTATAAAAATGCTCAGCAAACTCATGAGAAGAATGTATGACCACAGCAAGAACTTAAACAAAGAAATAGAAAAGTACAAGAAAGCACCAAATAGAAATCACAGAACTGAAGAATGCAGTAACTGCACTGAAGAATATACTAGATGCATTCAACAGCATATTAGATGAAGCAGAGGAAAGAAAGGGCAGTGGAACTCACCCAATTAGAGCAGCAAAAAGAAAAAAAAATGAAAAAAAAGTGAAGATAGTTTAAGGGACTTATGGGACAACATCAAGCAGACCAACATTTGTATTATTGGATTCCCAGAAGGAGAAGAGAGAAAGGAGCAGAAAACTTATTTGAAGAAATAATGACTGAAAACTTGCCTAATCTGGGGAAGGAAATGCAGAGAGTTCCAAATAAGATGAACCCAAAGAGACCCACACCAAGGCACATAATTAAAATGTCAAAAGTTAAAGACAAGGAGAGAATCTTAAAAGCAGCACAAGAAAAACAACTCCTTATGTACAAGGGAAACCTCGTAAGACTATCAGCAGATTTCTCAGCAGAAACTTTATAAGCCAGAAGGACATGGCATGATATATTCAAAGTGCTAAAGAAAAAAAAAAAAAACTTCCAACCATGAATATTCTACCCAGCAAAGTTGTCATTCAGTATTGAAAAAGAGAGTTCCAGGCAAGCAAAAGCTAATGGGGTTCTTCACCACTAGACCAGCCTTACAAGAAATGATAAAGGGACTTCTTTAAGCTGAAAAGAAAGGGTACTCATTAGTAATAGGAAAACATATGAAAAGTATAAACCTCACTGGAAAAGGTAAGTATATAGTAAAATTTAGAAAAATCTAATGTTGTAAAGGTGGTAGATGAATCACTTATAAAGCTAGTATGAAGGTTAAAAGACAAAACTAGTAAAATAATTATGACAAAAATAATTAGTTAAGGGGTACATTAGATTAAAAGATATAAAATGTGGCATCAAAAACATAAAAATGGGAGTAGGGGAGTAAAAATATAGAGTTTTAGAATGCATTCAAACTGAAGCTGTTAATAATTTAAAATAGACTCTGTTACAAATATAAGTTGTTCTATGTAAGCCTCATGGTAACCACAAAACAAAAACTTATAGCTGATATGCAAAAGAGAAAGAGAAAGGAATCTAAGCATACCACTAAAGAAAGTCATCAAACCACAAAGGAATAGTACAAGAGAAGAAGAAAGGAACAGAGAGGAGCTACAAAACAACCAGAAAACAATGAACAAAATGGCAATAAGTATGTATCTATCAATAATTACTTTAAATGCAAGTGGACTAAATTCTCCAATCAGAGTGGCTGAATGGGTTAAAAAAATAAGACCCATCTATATGCTGCCTACAGAGACTCACTTCAGATGTAAGAACACATACAGACTGAAAGTAAAGGGGTGGGAAAAAATATTCCACTCAAATGGAAACCAAAAGAAAGCTGGGATGGCTATACTTAGACAAAATAGACATTAAAATAAAGACTAAAAAGAGACAAAGAAGGACATACGTAATCTTAAGGGGTCAATCCAACAAGAAGATATAACATGTGTAACTATTTATGCATCCAACATAGGATCACTTAGATATATAAAGCAAATATTGACAGATCTAAAAGGAGAAATAGACAGCAATACAACAATAATAGGGGACTTTAATACTCCATTTTGATCAGTAGATAGATCATCCAGACATAAAATCAATAAGGAAACGTCAGCCTTAAACGACACATTTGATACAATGAACTTAACAGATAGATACAGAACTTTCCATCCAAAAGCAGCAGAATACATATTCTTCTCAAGGGCACATGTAACATTCTCCAAGACAGATCATATGTTAGGTCACAATACAAGTCTTAATAAATTTAAGAAGATTAAAATCATATCAAGCATCTTTCCTGACCACAATGGTATGATACTAGAAATCAATTATAAGAATAAAACTGGAAAATTCACATATATGTGGAGCTTAAACAATATGCTACTATACAACCAACAGGTCAACAAGAAATCAAAAGGGAAATTAAGCAATACCTTGAGACAAATGAAAATGGAAATACAACTTACCAAAATTTGGGGGATGCAGCAAAAGCAGGTTTGAGAGGGAAGTTCATAATGATGAACGCCTGCATTAAGACACAAGAAAAATCTCAAATAAACAACCTAAATTTACATGTCAAGCAACTATAAAAGGAAGAACAAACCAAGCCCAAAGTTAGTAGAAGGAAGGAAATAACAAAGATCAAAGTGAAAATAAATGAAATAGAGACTGAAAAAACAACAGAAAAGATCAATGAAAGAGGTGGTTCTTTGAAAAGATAAATAAAATTGACAAACCTTTAAGTAAACTAACCAAAAAAAAAAAGAGAGAGAGAGAGGTCTCAAATAAATAAAATAAAAAATGAAAGAGGAGACCTCACAACTGATACCACAGAAATACAAAAGATCATAAGAGACTACTATGAACAATTATATCCCAACAAATTAGACAACCTAGAAGAAATGAATAAATTCCTAGAAACATACAGCCTACCAAGACTAAATCATGAAGAAATAGAAAACATGGATAGATCAATTACTAGTAAGGAGACTGAATCAGTAATCAAAAGTCTCCCAACAAACAAAAGTCCAGAATCAGATGGCTTCACTGGTGAATTTTATCAAACATTCAAAGAAGAATTAATACCAATCCTTTTCGAACTCTTCCAATAAAAACAGAAGAGGAGGGAACACTTCCGCATTCATTTCACAAGGCCAACATCACTCAGATATCAAAACCAGACAAAGATGTCACAGAAAAAAGAAAATTTTCAAGCCAATATCCACGATGAACAGAGATGAAAAAATCCTCAGCAAAATATTAGCGAACAGAATTCAACAATACATTAAAAGGATCATACATTATGATCAAGTGGGATTTATTCCAGGGATGCAATGATGGTTCAACATTCAGATATCAATCAACGTGATACACCACATTAACAGAACAAATAATAAAAATCATATGATCATCTCAATAGATGTAGAAAAAGTATTTGACAAAATTCAGCATTCATTTATGAGAAAAAAAAAACTCTCAACAAAGTGAGTATAGAGGGAACATACCTCAATGTAACAAAGGCCATATATGACAAACCCACAGTTAACATCATACTCAGTGGTGAAAACAGAAAGCATTTCCTCTAAGATCAGGAACACAAGGATGCCACTCTTGCCACTTTTATTCAACATAGTATTGGAAGTTCTAGCCAGAGCAGTCAGACAAGAAAAAGAAGTAAAAGGCATCCAGTTTTAAAAGTAAAACTGTCACTATTTCCAGAAGACATGATACTGCATATAAAAAACCCTGAAGACCCCACCAAAACACTGTTGGAAACAATAAATGAATTCAGTAAATTTGCAGGTTATAAAATCAATATACAAAAATCTGTTGCATTTCTATATACTAATAATGAACTACCAGAAAGAGAAATTAAAATAATCATCCCACTTAAAATTACATAAAAAATACCTAGGAATAAATTTAACAAGATAGTAAAAGACCTGTACACTGAAAACTCTAAGACATTAATGAAAGAAATTGAAGAAGACACAAATAAATCCCCATGCTCAGAGATTGAAAGAATTAATATTGTTAAAATGTCCATACTATCCAAAGCAATCCACAGATTCAATGCCAGCCCTATCAAAATTCCAATGGCTTTTTTCATAGAACTAGAACAAACAATCCTAAAATTTGTATGGAACCACAAAAGAACCTGAATAGCCAAAGCAAACTTGAGAAAAAACAAAGCTGGAGCCATCATGTGCCTAGATTTCAAACTATATTACAAAGCTATAATAATCAAAACAGTGTGGTATTGGCATAAAAACAGACACATAGATCAATGGAACAGAACAGACAGCCTAGAAACAAACACACGCATATATGATCAATTAATTTACAACAAAGGAGCCAAGAATATACAATGGGGAAAGAACAGTCTCTTCAATAAATGGTGTTGGGAAAATTGGACAGCCACATGCAAAAGAATGAAACCAGACCACTATCTTACACCATACACAAAAATCAACTCAAAATGGATTAAAGACTACAATGTAAGCCCTGAAACCACAAAACTTCTGGAAGAAAACCTAGGTGGTAAGCTCCTTGACATGGGTCTTGGTGATGATTTTTTGGATCTAACACCAAAAGCAAAGGCAAAAAAGTAAAAATAAACCAGTGGAACCACATCAAACTAAAAAGCTTCTGCATAACAAAGGAAACCATCAATAAAATAAAAAGAAAATCTACCAGATGAGAGAGTATATTTGCAAATCATGTGTCTGATAAGCAGTTAATATCCAAAATACATAAAGAATGCATACAACTCAATACCAAAAACCCCCAAACAATCCAATTAAAAAAGGGCAAAGGATCTGAATACACATTTTTCCAAAGAAGCCATACAGATGGCCAACAGGTACATGAAAAGGGGCTCAACATCACTAATCATCAGGGAAATGCAAATCAAAACCATAATCAGATACCACCTCACACCTGTCAGAATGGCTGAAAGGCAGAAATAACAAGTGCTGGTGAGAATGTGGAGAAAAGGGAATGCTGTGCACTGTTTGTGGAAATGTAAATTGGTACAGCCACTATGGGAAACAGTATGAAGGTTCCTCAATAAATTAAAAATAAACTATCATATGATTCAGTAATTCCATTTCTGGATATTTATCCAAAGAAAACAAAATAACTAACTTGAAGAGATATAGGCACCCCCATGTTCATTGCAGCATTATTTACAAAAGCCAGGATATGGAAGCAACCTAAATGTCCACCAATGGATGAATAGATAGGGTATATATTATACAATGGAATATTATTCAGCTATATAAAAGAATGAAATCTTGCCATTTGTGACATGGATGGACCTTGAGGGCACTATGGTAAGTGAAATAAGTCAGAGAAAGACAAATACCATATATCACTTAAAAACAACAACAACAAAAAAGCTCACATGTACAGAGAACAGACTGGTGTTTGCCAGGGGTGGGGGCTGGTGGGAGGGTGAAATGGGTGAAGGAGGCCAAAAGGTACAAACCCCCAGTTATAAAATAAATAAATCGGGACTTCACTGGTGGCACAGTGGTTAAGAATCCGCCGGGCAATGCAGGGTACATGGGTTCGAGACCTGGTCCGGGAAGGTCCCACATGTGCAGAGCAACTAAGCCCGTGCACCATAACTACTGAGCCTGCGCTCTAGAGCCTGTGAGCCACAACTACTGAAGCCCGCAAACCTAGAGCCCATGCGCCGCAACAAGAGAAGCCACCACAATGAGAAGCCCACGCACCACATCAAAGAGTAGCCCCCGCTCACCACAACTAGAGAAAGCCTGTGCACAGCAACGAAGACCCAACACAGCCAAAAAATAAATAAAAATAGATAAATAAAATAAAATAAATAAATCATGGGGATGTACAGCATGGTGAATATGGTTAATAATACTATATTGCATATTTGAAAGTCGCTGAGAGAGTAGATCTTAAGGTTCTCATCACAAGAAAAAAAATTTTGTGATTATGTAAGGTGATGAATTTTAACTAGATTTATTGTGATGGTGATTTTGCAATATGTACAAATATCAAATCATTATGCTGTACACCTGAAACTAATTTAATGTTATATGTCAATTATACCTCAAAAAATTGTATATAGTCAAATCTGTTAGTCTTTTATGATTTGAAACAGTATTTATAAAATACTCTAAGATTATAAAAATAGCCATATTAGTTTTCTTTCAGCAATTTTTCATTTTACTTGTTAAGTTTACATTCTAGTTCCAATCTAACGTGGAATTCCTGACATAAACTCTAGGATAGCACATCTAATTGCCTGCCTAACACCTCCACTTTGGTTTCTGATAGCCATCCCACAGCTCCCATGGCCAAATCAGGACACGACTCTTTATGTCCCCCTCTACAGATCCGCTCTTTCTCGAATCTTCCTGGCCTTAATAGATGGCACTGCCATCTCCCCAGCTGCTCAAGCCAAAAAACCCTCCATCTTTGCACAGTCCTCTCCCTCACCTCCAACTCATCAGCAAAGTCTGTCAGCTCTACCTCCAAACCACGCCCCAAATCCATCCATTGTCCCCACTGTACTGATACTCTCTAAGCCTAAGCCAGAAGCATCATTTTCCTGGACTGCTGTGACAGGCTGGTCACTGAGATCATTGCTTCCACTCCCTCTGCCCACACATACATAATTCATTCTCTACATAGCAGCCAAGGAGATATTTCAAAACTGTACACCAGATTATAACCACCCCCCACCTCCCCCACCTCCATTTCAAACTCTACCATCATGATGGTAGAAGATCTACATAGATTTCAAGGCTCCACCACTGCCTGACAGACCCCAGTCCTTCTTCCTTCCCCGAGGCTCCAATGTAGCTGCTTTCGGTGTTTTTGCTATTCCTTCTGCCTGGACTTCTCTCAGATCTGCACAAGGCTGGCCACTTCTTTTCACTCGGATCTCTGTGAAAATGTCACCTTTCTTAGCGAGGCTCTTCCTGACCCTGTAAGAGTAGCCCCAGTCATTTTCTCCCTCTATCGTGTTTTATTCCATCGTAGCATTTACCATTACCTGATGTTTTCTTTACTTGAATATTGCCAGAGTGCAAACCAAATGAAAAGACTCCACTAAGCAGTGGGTCCCAGTTGGAGAGCTTTAAATACAGGCTGCCATGATAGGATTGGCTCTTTGGAAGACTCACTCAGGCTGTAAAAGGGGAAGGTAGACCGAAGTGGGCTGAAAGCAAAGGCAGGGGGACCCAGTGGGAGACGAGGAGGTTAGTGGCAAGCATGCAGCTCTCAAGGCCAAGCTCTATGCCTTATAGATAAGTCAGGTCAGGTACTGCCTGTCCAGGTCTAATTTAACCCATTAGAAAAGTGCTCAGAAGGATCCAACCTCTTGGTCCCTTGGAACTGTGACAGACGGGAAAGGTGGAAAGGTAAGAGTGGAGCAAGAAAGACCCATTGGAGAGGAAGCCCTGCGTTTCCTCTGTGGTGTTTTTTTAAAGCCTCAAACTTAGAAGGAAAAATCTGATAAATATATTCTTGTCTGAATTTCCCGCCTGTCCTTAGCCAGCTCTCAGCAAGGGAAGCCAAGTTCTCCTAACCTCTGTGAGGAAGGCCAATGGGCTGACAGCTGGATATCAATATTTACATTCTATTATCATGTCTGTTGAGGAACCCCAGGCCTAAGTAGCTAAACTGAATTATTCTAGTTTTATCTCCCAACTGCTGTGTTCTGAAGAGCACACTTCCTCTTTTTTGAAAGCATGGGTTTTCTTAAGACCAATACGTGTGTGTGCGTGTATGTATTTACATATATATATACACATGTATATGTATTATTTTTTTTCTTCTCTAAAATATCATAAAGACTTCTCACCCCAAGAGTTAACTCTTCTCTAGCTCAATTGGCACTCAGGATATCTGAAGTGCAAACAGATTGACATGACTTGTTATAAGCCAACATTAAAACAATCTGCCATCTGCAAGACACATCTCCAACGCTTTGGTAAATAACAAGGAAAACAGACTTTAAGTGACCACTGACATGAGTCAGCTGTGAGCAGCCGCAAAGAGAAAACACATGAAAGGTCTGGGAGGCCTTACTGGGACTTAGATTTTGTTAAAAAGCAACTGCCAAGTGAAATTTTAGGAGAGTCGGCTGACCACCCATTGCAGAGACGGTGCTCTAGATGCATTCCACAAATCATGGGAAGGTTGCCAGATACGCACTTTCATTGAAAAAAAAAAATCTCTCTGACAGATACCCTTGGCAAGATATCACCCACGGTATCAAATGCCAGACAGCTTAAACAGTTTACCTTTCTCCCGAGTCATACAGTCATACTTTTTCTTTTCTTTATTTTCCCTTTCTTCTCCCATTTAAATCTTTATGAGATAGGCACAGACGCAGTTTGGAACACTCCAGATTTATTTAGCGTGTCCCCGTTTTCTGCATTGTACGTGGGTTGGTTCACAGGTGGGCAATGCTTAGCTGGTCACTCTGCTGAAGGATTTCTTTCTCTTGCAAATCACGCAAACATCCACATACATGTCTGTTCTACAGAACGTGAAGATGGAAGGAAACATCTATGGTCTTTTAGTTTGGCTTTTTAATTAGTTTCTCCTTTGCAGTAAGAACCGAGTGGAACTTGCTCAGAGGCTGATCTGCAGGGTGTGTGGCGGAGGGGACGCCCTCCCTCATGGCAACAGCCAGCAAGGGGGCACCGCTGTTCGTGGCCCTGGATCCACAGAGTCACTCACAAAAGGAAGTGGCGAGAAAAAAAAAAAGGTCAAGAGTCACTTGTTGGCCTGAAGGCGCACGGCTTCTTGAACACCAGTGCAGAATTAAGGAAAAGGCTCGTCCTGTCTACCTGTAGATTGGGGTTTTTCTTCACTGGCAATCACAGAATTTGAACACAGTTTGGTGGGAACTTCTGCCATATTTTGAGTTTGGCAGCAATTAACTGATCAACCGCATTCTGCATCTTAAGCCTTGGTGTCTCGTGACATTTTTGGGAGGTGGTTTTTGTGTTTTTTGTTTTTTTATAGCCCAGAATCCGAATCCCTCTGGGCGAGGAATTCCCTACCTTGTGAGCATCGTGGGGAAAACATGGCTGAAAAGTCTGGATCCCCATGTTCTCAGTCTCCTTTGCAGTTGGACGCAGATCAATGGAGCTGCTCCAGACATGAATCAAGTGTAATGCAGCCCATTCAGCACCGGGGGACAGCAGCCTGGGCCTGGCAGTGTTGGCGGCTGGGCGCTGAGGGCACAGAGGGGGCGCTGCAAGGACACCCACCGCCCCGAAGGTTGGTTCCCTGGTAGTATCCAGAGCGGTCCCTGCCTCTTCCCAGCGTCATCCCTGGTTCCCATTAATTCCCCAATTATCCCCAATTCCCACTATCCCAGCATCCCCAGCAACCATAAGGGCTTTGCAGTATTATTTCAACACTTTGAAAAAATCACCCAGGGTCTGTTTCTTTTGCGCGTCACAGGTCAGGGAAGAGAAAGAGCATACTGCACCAGGCAGTGGTCCAAATCTGGCGTCTTCCTAGAC
The DNA here is from genome assembly GCF_059928025.1 of Delphinapterus leucas. NCBI lineage: Eukaryota > Metazoa > Chordata > Mammalia > Artiodactyla > Monodontidae > Delphinapterus > Delphinapterus leucas. The sequence continues at coordinate 13,252,211 of NC_143130.1, read as the reverse complement.
AGCATGTCTTGGCATAAACACTAGGTGGACTTCATGGTCCTGCCTCAGCCCAGGTCTCCACTTTACCGCCAGCACTGTGCTCATGTCTTCAAAGGCAGCTTGGTTCCTACCTCAGTTCTTTTTGATGGCAAACCAACTGAGAAACACCACTCAAAAGAAAGAACACAAAACGAAACACCAGTGTTCATAGTTTATTCTGATTTCCCCCACGAGGATGAGAGCAGATTGCAGGAGGATTTAAGAGACGCAGTCTTGGGGCTTCCCTGGTGGCGCAGTGGTTGAGAGTCCGCCTGCCAATGCAGGGGACACGGGTTCGTGCCCCGGTCTGGGAAGATCCCACATGCCGCGGAGCAGCTGGGCCCGTGAGCCATGGTCGCTGAGCCTGCGCGTCCGGAGCCTGTGCTCCGCAACGGGAGAGGTCACAACAGTGAGAGGCCCGCGTACCAAAAAAAAAAAAAAAAAAGAGAGGCAGTCTTAATGCTCAAACTGTATGATTCCATCTCTCCTTACTCCCTCACCAATACAGCTTTTGCACTATCTTATAAATAACGTGTGTGTGTGTGTGTGTTATATACATAGTCTTCACTGGGTTTTTTTAGAGTGACTCTGCAAGCTGCTACCTCTTTTCTCAATAGCTAATTTAATTATAATACAGATTTTTGAAGCAGCGCTCTGAGCACTAAATATTTATTTTTAAATGTACTATTCACAATACAAAGCTGAGAACAAGGTTGCCGCAGTGCTCATACATCTAGTAAGTGGAGCTGCCGGGGGGCCGGGGAGGATTTGATGATGGCTTTCTACCTGCCCGTGGACTCACGAATGGATTCTGTACTGGGCGCGTCTCCTGGCTCCTTCTGAAGTGTGAAGAAGGCCTTTTGTAACCAGGCAGTCTCAGACGCTGTCGGTATGAATTACGCCCTTGAGTTGTCCGTAGAGGTGAACAAGCCATCTACTTTGGTTGGTTTTCCGGCTCGAGCTTCTGTAAATATGACCTTTATTTTCAGGGGTGTTTTACTCATACTTGTTTGGGTGGGAAATGTATTAGGGTAACAAGACAATACACCCTCTAGTAAATCTCCTGAGAAGATTTCTGGGAACAACTAGGGGTGTTTCCCCAGAGCTTATAGCCTTGTCTGGGCAGCTATCTCGTGACTTCTGTCATTTCTCTCTGTCCCCCACCCCCGCCCCCGTCTCCTACTCCAGCCCGCGTCCACTGGGCGGCGCCCGTCTGCCCGTCCCGCCCCTAGTTGAGACTCAGCAACGCTGGCCTGCCTTTCTCCTCAGTTTTCTAGATTCTTTACACATAAAATATTCCACTGGGAATTTTTTTCATTGAAGCATAGTTGACTTACAATCTTATATTAGTTTCAAGTGTACAGCATAGTGACTCACTGCTTTTACACATTACAAAATGATCACCCCTGCAGGTCTAGTTACTATGTGTCACCATATACAGTTCTTACAATATTATTGACTCTGTTCCCTACACTGTTCATTACAGCCCCGTGACTGTTGATTTTATAACTGGAAGTTCCTATGTCTTAGTCTCCCTCACCTGTTTCACTCATCCCTCCCACCCCTCTGGCAACCACCAGTTCGAGTGGTTGAGTCTGCTTCTGTTTTATGTTTGTTCATTTGTTTTGTTTCGACACATAAATGAAATCATACAGTATTTGTCTTTCTCTGTCCGACTAATTTCACTCAGCCTAATAGTCTCTAGGTCCATCCATGTTGTGGAAAATGGCGAGATTTCATTCCTTTTTATGGCTGAGGAGTATTCCATTGCATATATTTTATATATACCACATCTCTTTATCCATTCATCTGTTGATGGACACTTAGGTTGCTGCCCTATCTTGGCTATTGCAGGTAATGTTGCAATGAACCTAGAAGTGCATACATCTTTCTGAATTCGTGTTTTTGTTTTCTTCAGAAAAATACCTAGAAGTGGAATTGCTGGATCACATGGTAGTGCTATTTTTAATTTTTTGAGGAAACTCCACACTTTTTAATAGTTGCTGCACCAATTTACATTCTATTGGTAATATTTTTAAATGACAACAATAAAAGCTAGATGAAATTTTCAATTTATACCATCTAGATTATATTAAAACACGTTATTTATGGGGTTGTTTTTGTTTTGTTTTGTTTTTTGCTGTACGCAGGCCTCTCACTGTTGTGGCCTCTCCCGTTGTGGAGCACAGGCTCTGGACGCGCAGGCTCAGTGGCCATGGCTCACGGGCCCAGCCGCTCCGCGGCATGTGGGATCTTCCCAGACCAGGGCACGAACCCGTGTCCCCTGCATCGGCAGGCGGACTCTCAACCACTGCGCCACCAGGGAAGCCCTATGTTTTTTAACTCAAGTATTTGGAACTGTTTTGACTCTCAGAAATAGTGACCCTTTCTGGTCCAGTGAATGAATTCCATCCACTTTGAAAAAGTTTCTCTTTTCTCTCTGGATGGCACTAGATTTTTTTTATTTTATTTTATTTATTTATTTTTTAATAAATTTATTTATTTTTGGCTGCGTTGGGTCTTGGTTGCTGCGCATGGGCGCTCTATAGTTGCGGCGAGCAGGGGCTACTCTTTGTTGCGGTGCGTGGGCTTCTTATTGCGGTGGCCTCTCCAGTTGCAGAGCACGGGCTCTAGGCACGCGGGCTGCAGTAGTTGTGGCTCGCGGGCTGTAGAGCACAGGCTCAGTAGTTGTGGTTGTGCCGCAGCATGTGGGATCTTCGCGGACCAGGGCTCGAACCCGTGTCCCCTGCACTGGCAGGCGGATTCTTAAACACTGTGCCACCAGAGAAGTCCCAAGATTTTTTTAAAGTCAACATACTTGTCCAGAATCTGTTACGAAGTTTGTGAATAAGTATCAATCAATCAGCTCACAAAGGCAAGCAGAGTGGACACTTTATTACAGACTTTATGTTTTCCTATCATGTAATGAGTTCCTTATGTATTGATATTAGGCTACTCATTCTTTGCCATATTATCATAAATTCTTTTTCCTAATATGTTTAATTTTTAGCATTTTAACATTTTTATTTTTTAGCACTTATGCTAAGTTAATCACTTGTATGAATTATTCTTCAGTGTTTGTTTGATACAACATTTTACTATCTCCACGCCTACCTTCCAAACATAGCCACAGCCATCTTGCCCCTGCGCTACATCGACAGCACCTCATGGGGCCCCCTGGCTTCCCCTCTTGGCCCTTATAGTCCATTCTCTTCACAGCAGACAGAAGGAGCCTGTTAGGACAAAAGTGTGGTCATGACACTCCCTTCCTCAAAAACCTTATGTAAAGGCTTCCTTCATATCACTTTCCTCTCACCAAGTGTACAAGGCTCTAAACAATCAATTGATTGATTAGTCAGTGGATTTCCTGGCTCCCTCCCTGATCTCAGTTGACTTCCCTGACCTTTACCATTTCTGCACATAGTACACCTCTGCTATATTGAACTGACACCTTCTACCATGTTGTTTGCTTCACATATCCTCTGAACCAAAGTTGAACATAAGAAATTAAAACTTGGACTTCCCTGGTGGCACAGTGGTTAAGAATCCGCCCACCAATGCAGGGGACACGGGTTCAAGCCCTGGTCTGGGAAGATCCCACGTGCCGCGCAACTAAGCCTGTGCACCACAACTACTAAGCCTGCACTCTAGAGCTTGTGAGTCACTGAGCCCATGCGCCGCAACTACTGAAGCCCACACACCTAGAGCCCGTGCTCCACAACAAGAGAAGCCACCGCAACGAGAAGACCACACACCACAACGAAGACCCAACACAGCCAATAAATAAATAAAAGAAAATATTTTTTAAAAAATGAAAACTCATTCACTTTTACAAAGTTATTCCACCCCATCTTACAGCACTTTATGCACAGAGAATGTATTCCTAAAACACATATCCACAGAAGTGTAGGCTTGTTCCTAAAGAATATCAGCTCACGATGATGATGATAACAATGCTGGGAAAGGTGATGGCCATTTTAAAAAAATATTTGTTTATTTATTTATTTTCTTTATTTTTTTGGCTGCGTTGGGTCTTAGCTGAGGTACACGGGGTCTTCGTTGAGGCATTCGGGATCTTTTGCTACAGCGCGGGCTCTTTGTTGTGGTGTGCAGGCTTCTCTCTAGTTGTGGCGTGCAGGTTTTCTCTCTCTAGTTGTGGCGCAGGGGCTCCAGAGTGCGTGGTCTCTGTAGTTTGCAGCACGTGGGCTCTCTCATTGAGGCATGCGAGCTCAGTAGTTGTGGCGTGCAGGCTTAGTTACCCCGTGGCATGTGGGATCTTAGTTCCCCAACCAGGGATCGAACCCTCGTCCCCTGCATTGGAAGGTGGATTCTTTACCACTGGACCACCAGGGAAGTTCCAATAGCAATGTTTATTGAGTGTTGCATTGTAAGTGCAATCAAGTCCCTGCCTAACTCATACACATTTGAATCAGCAACTCCTCAAGCAAAAAGTCATTGTCCCTAACTGGGATGCTCTCAGTGGGGACATCCACCCCTTGCATACATCAGCTCTTATGTCGGCTCTTTCGGTCTTGATTGAGCCAACTGGGGGGCTCAAAGCCTAGAACTTCAGTCTAACTATTAAGCTTGGTTGTACAATACACATGGCTGAAGGGACACACTTAAAAACAACAATAAGAATGAAAGACCATCAGAAAGAGATTTCAATGACAGTTGTAGAAAACTGAAGACACTTGGAATATAGAAAATATAAGGTTTTTTTTTTCAAAGCTACTAACAATGACATCTAAAATACTTTAAAAATTATTATATATCCTTACTAAAGAAAAGTTAAAATAAAATAAGGTGGTTTGAAAGTTAGGCAGACTCCTGCTAAATATTCAACCAGCCTATAGAGGAATACCTCATTTTCTTTCCACATATTTTTTAAAGAGGGACACTCAGGGTCTGGGGTAAATTCAGCTCAAGAGTCTTGGGTATAAACACAAGCTACGAGCGTAGTGGGATCTCTCCATCAGGCTAGTCTGAAATGGGCAAAGATTGTCTATAGAAAAGTTACCTAGGAATAGGATTGACCCCCAGTGGGCAGAGTCCAATGCGTGTAGTAACCCCAGGACTAATCTGTGGCTTGCGCTGGTGGCCAAACTCAGTAGACAGAGAATGGCAATGGTACCATGGTTACTAGTGGGATATCTAGTTAAGAACAAAACCTCAGCCAGTTCCTGGGGGACGTAATCTCTGAGAACAGTGATGGTAAAGTCCAGGAAGAGTACCTTGGTCAACTGCTACGAGATTCAGGGAAGCCTCAGGTCCTTGTGCAAATAAGAAACTCAAGAGGGGAGCAAGAACACAGCAAGAATAGGCTTGTGTGTGTCCAGAGCGCCCATATATAGGCGACCTTGTAGAAGACTAATTCTATATCTTAGCAGCAGATGGGTAAATCCACTAAATATGTCTGACTTACAGGGATTAACTAGAGAATTCAGTAAGAGCTCTCTTAGCCTCATTGCCTACAGTTGAGTGGGACCAAGTCATTCTGGCTATAATGAGGCTTTACCTTCTCAGGCCTGAAAAAGTGTTGGGACACGACAGGAATCCCACTATAATGAGTGCAGAACATGCAGTTGAGGTACTACAGGTAATCCAAGGAAAAACATAGCTGCATTACTGCAGCCCACAGCATGGTGCATTCAGCACACTAGAACTGAATAGAGTACCACACTGTCTGTATCAGGACCATACTATTTCATATGATCATCAATGACCTAGTAAAGGACACTCTGGCATCCCTTCTAAGGGTCTGAGACCTGGGCCATTCGATTAACTTCTTGGAGTCACCTTCCCATAAAACAGGGATCTTATTTGCCTTCTGTTAACTACATCAATGTGTTATGAATATAAAGAAGATACTATTAGAAAAATGCGCTGCACACAAATATTTATAAAAATAAAATAGACAGGTAATGGAAGAAAGTGAAAGATCTCCGAAGGTCTGTTCACTGGAATTTCACAACACAACTAGAGATAATCTCTCTAGCCCTGTCCTGTTTCCTCAGCATCAGAATCACAGCCTCCCTCGGGTAACTTTATGTAGAGCCAAACAAAAACCCATGACATTTCCTCATGAATGCTCTGCTTTTTCCTATCTTACATCACCCCATCTTTCTCTTCACTCAGATTGACCATTTTTCTCTCTGTTAACTTACGTTAATGACCACTGCATTAGAAAATTTCAATCAAAATTCAGTTTCTTCATGAAGCTAGTTGGTCCTACTTATGTTCTCCCATATACCATCACTCTTCAACATGTATTTTAGTCCACTTAAATAAATATAAACTAGAAATATGGGGAAGTGAGGAATGGCTTCTTAGAGAAGGTGGAATTTGAATTGACCTAGAATGAGCAAAATTTTTAATAAGTCGATGCTGGAGAAGGGCATTCCATTCATGATCATGACCATCATCATCGCCATTAGCATCAGGGCTAATACTCGTGGCATGCTTACTATGAGCCAAGCACTGTTTTAAGCAGTTTATATGCAATATTCCACTTCATTCTCATGGCAACACTAGGAAATAAACATTATTATTAGCTCCATTTTATTGATACATACACTGAGGCACGGATAGATAAAGAAATTTGTCCAAGGCTGCTCAACTACTAAGCAGTAGAGCCAAGTCTGAAACACAGAGGCTGTGCTTGTAACCACTGTGCTACACAGCATAAAGAATTGATTAAGCAGACGATAGCAGACAAGGGGAAACATGCAGGGTCTGAAGAAAAGCCACAGATTAACACGACTAGACATAAGAGTGTTTAGTCTCTGGAGAGTTAGAATCAGGCCAAATTATGGAAGCAAATTTCACCAAATTTGCTTTCAGAGGAGTTATTCTGTGGGTAGTGGAGAGCTATCAATGGTTTCTAAGTAGATGAATGGTCTGAAATCTGGTTTTAGATGACCGAAATTCAGCAGAGATCGCCAATTCTCTTCTTTCCTTTATAATGCATTTACCTAGTGAAGAACTTAGCATTCAGTCTAATTTAAATCAAATACAGAGTCTGAAACACTGTAACACATGACACCTCCAACAAACATGAAGAAAAAGGAATTCAATTTGTCGTGGGCCAATAAGTATAGAATAATAGTGACTCTCACTAACTTTATGAAATTACTATTATCCAAATTCCCTTCTTCCAGGGCATACATACAGTTTCCCCTAACTACTGGATGTGTTTATCAGCTCCATCTTTATTAAACAAAGAAAAAATACTGAATATATTTATTCTGCCTAAGTCTTTCCCCTCCACTCCAAGCAAGCTGCAAATTAGCAGCCAAAGCAATGTTGAAAAAGGGGCTTAGAAAGAACAATCAAAGCTGTGTGAATTATGTGTATAACTGAGTTTAATTAAGTCCCTTTGCTGAGAGAAATGGAAGCGCTAACAGTTATGCACACTTTTCAGCTGCTCCTATTAAGCTCCCAGTGGAACCCTTGGAAGGAAACTGCAAAGGATGGAAATTCTGCTCTGGACAGCCCAGCTGAACTCTGTAACAGCTCAGACCACTTACTGTGCCTAGTTCCCAATGCTCGTTTGTGGTATAGCTATGTCACTAAAACTTGACTGTGGTTAATTAGCCTAACCCATTAAATTACTGACTTGCTTAATAAGACGCAGTTTGGTTAATATTTTGGCAGCAAATCAAAAAGGAGACCCTAGATATCTACTTTTCCCCCACATACCTATTATCTCGATTTCTCATCTTTCCCTTTAAAATAAAATGTATCTTACCACAAAACCTCCAACTATCCCAAAAATGAATTTTATTTCAGAACGCTAAACTCCCCACTTGCTTGATTCAGGAAGTCACTGTGTTTGTTACCTGGGGGGGTACATTTTTCAGTTAATGTAGCCCAGTGTTCATACCAACAGCTTATGCTGCTTAGACTCTGGCCTTTCCCTGGGTATGACTGACCTTTTGTTACAACTCTAAAAGCAGATAATGCATTGTTTTCTAGGCCAAAATCACTTGGTTCATGCACCATGGTGTACAAGCGGGTCGTCCCAATCAAGCACCTGCCAGTGCTTCTTTTTTTTTTTTTGAGGTACGTGGGCCTCTCACTGTTGTGGCCTCTCCCATTGCGGAGCCCAGGCTCCGGACGCGCAGGCTCAGCGGCCATGGCTCACGGGCGCAGCCGCTCCGCGGCATGTGGGATCTTCCTGGACCGGGGCATGAACCCGTGTCCCCTGCATCGGCAGGAGGACTCTCGACCACTGCGCCACCAGGGAAGCCCTGCCAGTGCTTCTTGAAGAGGATTTTGGCCTTGCTCACAGGTTTCCCTGTCTACCAGCTCAAGCCAAGGTGGGCATCCTCCATCTGAGCGACCAGCTGCTTAAAACTCTCAACTTGCACAACGGAAATGCAGATGTGACATCCACAAGTGTTACTGATATTACGAATATGTCTTAAATCAGCAGCCACTGCTTTAAAGCTCTTGCCAGAGAGTAGAGCCTTGAATCACCTATCCAGATACACTTTTGTGAATGCTTCTTCCCTACTCCCCTCGCTTCCTTCCTAGGGGAAGAATCCAAGTAACAAAACATCTTGGCTTCTCTCTGCCCTTGCGAGCTAATCTGACTGGGGAGTTTGGAAGTCAAAAGTGGGTATGTACTGGCTTAGCTCCTCTACTTTCACTTGGGAAAAGAGCACATGTTCTTCTCTGTGCCTCCCAATCCCTTTGTGAGGGCCTTCCCTGGTCCAGGGCTGCCCGACACCCCGTAGATTCATCAGTCTATTTCTGGGGTTCAGTAGTGAGGAGTCTCCTTGCCTACACCTAGAAGCCACATTTTCCAAAATCAGCCTTATGAGTAATGAAGGTGATGTTTGTGACCTCCAACGGCTTACACATATATTTCATTTTTCAGTTAGTTCACAGTGTGGTTGTAAAAAGTGGTGTCTTTATTGGGCCCCAGCTAACACAAGTACTAAAGCCCCAGTGAGAAAAGTTATATTTAATAAAGACAGATTCCCACGCCACCCATTCTTTCCTTAAGGTTGTAAACGTTCCAGCCTAGAGTCACCTTATATCAATATTCATCAGGAGCATATTAAAATAGACCCTCTCAGAACTGCCTTAATGGAGTCAAACATTAATGTTGGTCTTTAATGGAAGTCACTATGAAAAAGGGCAATATAAAATAACATATGTATCTGCCAAAGATGGATGAAAACATTTTCTGTTTCTGTTATATTTCTATTGCTCAATGTTCCACTTGTTTATTCCATGTGGTAGATTTACTTTAGAATTTTGAAGCAGGAGAATATTGTCTTGACTCAAAACTTGGTATGCTCACTCGCGAAGGAAAGATAACTCTGTAACCCATAAGATTTCTCTCTTTTGATTTCACTATCAGGAAATTCTTGGTTCAGTGTAACACTCAGGCACAATAACTATAAAAACCAATATGAACAGCACTCTTGCTTCATTCTTTTCATAGCTTTAATATCTCATTTCCATTTAAATAACATGCACACAATCAGTTTTGTAGGCCATTCCCAAACTCTTTAAAATATGAATAAGGCACAGTGAAAAATCAAAAAACACAGAAAAAAGAATGCAAAGAACTTCCAGTTTCCAGTCCAGCGTGTAAGGAGCTCGAAAGTTATCGCTCCTGTCTTCACAAAAAGAGAAAAGCTGAACAAACAAAATCAACAACCCTTCTTAGATCCACCAGAGAAATGAGGTCACAGGGCAAACCACTGCTCGCCAAAATTGGAGAGACAGATGGGCAGATACGGAGAATACAACTTACAGAAGCAGAAGCCCAGGAGCAGAAGCTTCCACAAGAACTAGTACCAGGATAGGAAAACCTAATCAGTAACTGATGAAGTACTGGAGGCTCAGTGTGGACAAGTTCAACAGTTAAAAATTCCAGGGGGATCCAGTATTAGAGGGGCCTCAACACTTTTGTGAGTTCTACCTCCAAAAGTCTTACCAGACTCTCTCAGGGAAGTTGGAGAAAAGTCTCCTCCTACTTCTGGCAAAAAGGAGCCATTTGAAAAAAGCCCAGAAAAGTCTGTTCTTCTTCTAACAAGGCCTGCCCTCAAGAGAAACTATTTCACCAAAGCTTAAGTAACTGGGGTTTTACCAGAGTCTAACCAATGGGGGGAAAGGGAAATACCCAACTCCAGTCAACTGTAGCCTTCCTAACTCCACAAACCAAAGCAAAACAAAACAAAACTGAGAAGCACTTGTAAAGATCACAGCCCAGGGTCACAGGCTCACTAAAAGACTGAGACCTACAAAGCATATAATTTTAACATTCCCTTAAATATGTTTTAATATTGGAGAAAGAAAGGAACTCCTCACTATTCTTTTTCAGGTTTTTTGGTAATTCTTTTTGTAATTTTTTTCATGGTAATTTTCAGCCATTTTTTTCTTTCATACAAACTTGAAACTAAATTTACTAGTTACAAAAGCAAATCATATATCACTCAATGTATGACTGGAATTTTATTACATTCATAATTTAGGAAGAAGTGACATGTTTATGACTTTGAGTTATCTCCAGACTATAACTGTCTTTACATTAACTCAGATCCTATTTTATTATGATATTTCATAGTTTTCTGTATTTCAATAAAAAAGTACAGTTTTCTTCACATAGGTCCTTTTACTTTCTGTTATATTTATTCCTAAGTATGTATATTTTTCTAATTTTATTTTAATTAGATTTTGTTAATTATTAAATCTTTTATGAATTCCAATCATTTCATGTTGAATTTTTTATATTTAGAGGTCATAACATATAATTTCAAATAAAGATAATACTTCTTCTCAAAAGAATTAAAAAAATAAAAGACTGAGACTTAATCACAGGACTATAGAATGCTTCCCTTCCCCCAACACATTACCACCACATCAATAGGTCTCTTGTATAATAAAGGGGGGATACAATGGAAAGAACTGTGTGTCTCAGATCTTATTTAAGAAGAAGTCTGTAGGGAAACCCAAGGAATACAGCAGAGATAAAAACAAGGACACCAGGGGCAATTTTTGCCTTTCACACCTACAACTACAGCAAGCGGTAAACACAGCCTAACCCCTAGCCTGATAAACATAAAACCTCACGCTAAAGGCCCATTTACCTCAGTTCTTTTTATCCAGTACATCACGTCTGGCTTTAAAAAAAAAGAGAGAGCATGTATCAGAACGAAACTTAGATATGGCAGAGATGTTGGAATGACAAGAGTGGGAATTTAAAACAACTATGATTAATATGCTAAGGACTCTAATGAAAAAAAGTAGACATGATGCAGGAAGATGGTTAATGTAAGCAGAGAGATGGAAACTCAAAGAATGAATCAAAAGGAAATGCTAGAAATCAAAAACACTATAACAAAAGTGAAGAATGCTTTTGATGGACTCATCAATAGACTGGACATAGCTGAGGAAAGAATCAGTGAGCTCGAAGAAATGTTAGTAGAAATTTCCAAGACTGAAATATAATATGAAAACCAATTTTTTAAAAAAAAGAGCAGAATATCCAAGAACTGTGGGACAATTACAAAAGGTGTAATGTATGCATAATGGTAATAAGAAGGAGAAGAAAGAAAGAAGAGAACAGAAATATTTGAAGCAAAAATGACTGAGTGTCCAAAATTAATGACAGACAACAAACCACAGATCCAGGAAGCTCAGATAACACCAAGTAAGATAAATACCAAAAAATCTACACTTTGGCATATATTCAAACTGGAGAAAATCAAAGGCAAAGACAAAATTTTGAAAGATGCCAAAGAGGAGAAAAAACGTACAATGAAAGACCAAAGATAAGAATTACATTCAACTTCTTTTCAGAAACCATGCATCCAAGAAGTGTGGAGTAAGATACTTAAAGTATTTAAAGAAAAATATCACCAATCTAGAATTCTGTAACCAGTGAAATTATGCTGGAAAATTTGACATATGATTCCAGTCTCATCAGGTTTTCCATGTCCTGGCAGTCCAGCAGCCTTTGTACACTTCAGGAATTCTGTCATAGAAAATGGCTGTACTGATGACTCCCTTCTCTGAGCCTTCCACCCAAGGAGCTTTCTTAGCTTTTAAAAATAACTTCTTTGCTGAACTGAGAGGAAGAGTTGTCTGTTTCTAGATGTAACTTTCTAGAGAATTCAGTATCAACCAAGCTTCAGTCCACTTTCACTTCTACCCAGGCTAACTAAATAAAAAAGAGAGAAGACACAAATTACTAATGTCAGAAATGAAAGAAAAGCCATCACTACTGATCCTATGGGCATAAAATGAATAATAAATGACTCTTAGGAAAAAATCTATGCCCACAAATTTGATAACATAGATTAAAGGGACCAAAAACTTGAATGATGCAATCCACCAAAACTCTTATAAGGAGAAATAGATAATCTGAATAGGCATATATCTATTAAGGAAATTGAATAAATAACTAATAATCTGCCACCAAAACAGAAAGTATCAGGCTCAGATGAGTTCACTGGTGAATGCTACCAAACATTTAAGGAAGAAATTATACCAATTCTTTACAATCTCTTCCAGAAAATAGAAGCAGAGGGATATTCCCTAACTTATTTTATGAGTCCAGCATTACCCTAACACCAAAACCAGAAAAAAAATTACAGAAAAGGAAGACCACAAACCAATATCTCTCATGAATATAGATACAAAAATCCTCAACAAATTTTTAGCAAATTGATACCAACCATGTATAAAAGGAATTATGCACCATGACCAAGTGAGATTCATGACATCTATGCAAAGCTGGTTCAACATTTGAAAATCAATGAATGGAAGCCATCACATCAACAGGCTAAAAAGAAAATTTATATGATCATATCAATAGATGCAGAAAAAGCATTTGACAAAATCCAACATCCATTCTTAAACTAAGACTAGAGGGGAACTTCCTCAACTTGATAAAGAAGAGCCACAAAAAACCCCCACAAAAACCCAAAAAACTAACAACATTATACTTAATGGTGAGGAAGTAGAAAGTTTCCCACTAAGAACAAGAACAAGGCAAGAATGTTTCCTCTCACTACTCCTTTTCAAAATTGTACTAGAAGTCCTACTAATGCAATAAGGCAAGAAAATGAAACAAAAGGTATTCAGATTGGGAAGAACACATAAAACTGTCTTTGTTTGCAGATGATATGTTTGCCTACGTAGAAAATCTGAAAGACTCAACCAAAAATCTCTTGGAACTAGTTAGCAATTATAGTAAGGTTGCAGGATGCAAGGATACAATACACATGTCAATTGCTTTCTATACACCAGCAATGAACAACTGGAACTTGACATTAAAAACATAATACCATTTACATTCACGACCAAAAAATAAAACGCTTAGGTATAAATCTAACAAAATATGCACAAGACCCACATGAGGAAAACTACAAAACTCTGATGAAAGAAATCAAAGAAGATCTAAATAAATGGAGATATATTCAATGTTCATGAATAGGAAAACTCAATATTCTCAGAATATCAGTTCTTCCCAACCTGATTTATAGATTCAGTGCAATCCTAATAAAAATTCTAGCAAGTTATTTTGCAGATATCAACAAACTGGTTCTAAAGTTTTTATAGAGAAACATGTGGACAAAACTAAGTAAACATTGAAAGTGCACAACCATAATATAGTGCTTACATTTTTGTGAGGAAAATATGCTAGAATTGAAATATAGGTCAACAATAGATTATGATATGAGAGCTGGAAATCACATTTAAAGCATCTTAAGGTCCTTGTATTGTTTGGGAACAAGGTAAAGATGTTGATTAACTTCAGATTTTATTGAGTTAAATGAAGGTAAAAATACCTGAGGTAACCACTAAAAGAGTATACACACAGCATATAATTTTCAAACAAGTAGAGGGAAAAACAGAATGAGACAGAAGGAACATAAGCAAGGTTAATCAATTCAAAAGAAGACAGGAAAGGAGGAAGAAAACAAAACAAAACAATAATCCAGCAAAAACCCAGAAATAGGACAAATCAATAGTATTACAAAAATGAGTCCTAATATGAACAACCGCAGCAAACATAAAAAGTCTAAACTCTGTAATTGAAAGAGCAAGATTACAAGACTACAGTTTTTTAAAAACTTAGGTATATGATGTTTACAAGATATATATATCTAAACATAAGGCCACAGAAAGATCAAAAGTCAAAGACTGACAATGAGTGCCCAGATCAAGCTCTGTTCCTAGTACCACTCTCTAACTGGAGAACTAGAGATCCTTGGACCAATGGCTCATTCTAGGGCCGGGTAAGGGGACATACAAGATGAGCCTGGAGGGCTTCCCTGGTGGCGCAGTGGTTGAGAGTCCGCCTGCCGATACAGGGGACACGGGTTCGTGCCCCAGTCCGCGAAGATCCCACATGCCGCGGAGTGGCTGGGCCCATGAGCCATGGCCGCTGAGCCTGCGCGTCCGGAGCCTGTGCTCCGCAACGGGAGAGGCCGCCACAGTGAGAGGCCCGCGTACCGCAAAATAAATAAATAAGTAATAAAATAAACACTCATCAGTCCCACTGATACAGATGATTGTATAAGTAAATAAATGGGGAGAAAAAGACAAATCTCCCATGCAGAGGAATTCCAAATAATTTATGTGGACACTCCTTTTTTCAAGAATGTGAAACATAACACTGAAGTGTGGGCTGCACATAGTCATCAGTTATCAAAATGTAGTCTAAAGCGATTCTAATAAAAACAGTGTGATACTGGAAAAAATTTTAAATGGAAAAAAAGTGTTCAGGAACAGACGCACATATATAAGTGAATATTATAAAGAAAGCATTTCAAATCAGTGAGAAAAAATGATCAATAAATGGGGTTGGAACAACTGGCTACTCACAGAAAAATGAAATTGCCTGAATTAAAGAGTTAAAAGCAAAAGAAAAATGAAATCACAAAAGAATTTGGAAAAGACTTGAATACTCTTTACATGATCTGGGAGGTAGCAGAAGGGAAAAGCTATTGCAAAATAAAAGCAAAGGAGGAAACCATGAATAAACAGACGTAACTGACTACAAACAAATTCAATGTATGTAGACACATAGAAATCAGTTTTTTTTTCTCTCTCTATATGGGATTAAGGTGACTTTTTTCTTCTTCATATTCTTTAACTTGTTCAGTTTTTTTTAAAATAAAAAGTATTACTTGTACAGTCATAAAACTGCTATTAAATTTAAAAACTTATATAGAGTTTAACTAGGCAGCTTGCCTGAATGAAAGGTTACCCTGCCTCACCTCCGAGTTGGCCAAAGGTCTACCTACAGCAGTCTCTCACAATGCCTTTTCACAATTATAATTTATTACTTGTGTTTATTTAATATTTATCTCCCCCTCTCCTACCCAAGTCCCTGTCCTTCTAAACCCGAGTTCAGAGGGAGAATTAGTTCCAAATACCCTAAGACCTCCGTTGTGCGTCTTAAGGTATGAAGTAACTTCTCTTGTAAGCATCTAGAATGGTACCAGTTAAATACCAGCCTTGGAAGAGTTGAGAATGTGCTATATAGTTCAGAGGAGAAATGGTGCTTGAAAAAGGCATAGAGAAGACCCCAAACTCTGCTTAAGCCTGAGGGCAGGAAATAGATCTGGTTTCTTCTGGGCTTGTGCTTGGTGCCTGGTATCATGTATAATATATAGGAGGTGCTGAGTCAATTGATAATCTGCTCAGGGCTCTATGGCAGGGGTACCTGGTAGGAACCAGGCCGCAGAGCAGGAAGTGAGAGGCTGGTGAGCAGGGCAGCGAGTGAAGCCTCATCTGCCGCTCCCCATAGCTCCCCATCGCTCGTATTACCGCCGAACCATCCCCCTCCACCCCGGCCGTGGAAAAACTGTCTGCCACGAAACCAGACCCTGGTGCCAAAAAGGTTGGGGACCGCTGCACTTTGGGGTCCACAGTCTGCTCAAAGAGACTCTTTCCATTGGAAACAAACTGGAACTCACACTGGAACAAGGCAGAGGAGCTCTTACTTTGTGCATTCTTTTATTTTGAGGTAAAAATATTCTGAAGAAGTTAGAAAAAACTGGGCATTTGGATCTCATAGACAGTCAATTCAGCTAACTGGAATCCAAGGGGAAAATATGGATCTGTATCACTGAAAAAAGGAAACAATAATATCTATCAGTGCTCAAGTTTTGAGAACACTGTATCAGCCGAATAGATACTAAAAATACCATGTGGTTGCTTCCTAGCCTAGGTATGGTGAACAATAACACAAGTAGAAAGGTATGAGCCATAATTTTGAGCAGTTTACCTTATTTTCTAAGTACTGGATGTAATTAGTTAATTAGTGCAAACAAACAAAATATTCCACCTAATTACAACTGGGAATTAGGTAAAACACCTCACATAAGTTGTTGACATGCTTTATTTTTGTAACATTATTTCTCCTATGAAGCTGGAAATATAGTTCAATAAATTATTTACATAAATCTTATTTATTCCTCAGTGGTCACTGTGAAGAGCTAAGGACTTGATAACCTAATATCCTGATCTTTGTGCTTCACACTCTTGGCATTAACAGAGACCTTTTCTTCCCTTTGTCATAATAGCAACTTCGTCATTCATCACCACTTGATGCCCAGTTATTCACTCTTCCTTTCTGTTTAAGTCTGTTGTTAATAATCAGTCAATCGACAAGTTTCCAGTATCATGTTCTACATTCTTCTCCATTAAATCCAAAAAGGAAATAATTATCTGAAGACAAACCCCTGTGATGTCCAGCAGATGTGCTTTCAGTTCTATTGATATTCTGGGTATCTGGGCACACGTCCTATGGGGTTTCTTAAAGCCATACTAATTAGTCTCTGTTTTTAACTTTGCATTTCTATATAGTATAGAATTATAGGAGGAAAGTGTGTGTGTGTGTGTGTGTGTGTGTGTATTCTCATCTGTAGTGCAATATACTAGCGGAATAAAACAACCAAGTATAAATCTATACGTATTCCTCTAGAGAACATCAGACTGAATTTCAGCCCCCATCAATTGAAGACCAAAAGACAGTTGTTTTTACAGTATACAAATATAGACTTTATGCTGAAATTACCATTTTTAAAACTGCCATTTGCAACAAGGTCGTCATTTAGAAAAAAAATTCTCTTTCAAGCCTAAGCAATTTACATAGTGCTGCCCTTAATTATATCTCCTTTTGGTTCAGATCTTGAAACCTGAACCAACTGGAATATGCCCAGCCATGAGACAGCTGAGTGATGAACAAACCTACAGAGGGCTGGGTAAAGAAAACAAACAAGCAAACCAAAACAGAGCTCAAGGCTGGAGATGAACCAGTACACTCTTAGGTCATTATTGTCTCTTCACAGATTTAGGTCCCAGTATCTACTTTACTTCACTGAGCACCACTTCTCAGCCATCTTGCAGACAAACAATTGGGAGGCCACATGAGCAGTTTAGGGTGAAGTGTCAGAGTTAGACACACCTAGGTCTGGATCCCAGACAGTCCATTTACTAGCTGGGTAATCTAAAAAAAAAACCTCTTAACCTCCAGCAGTCTCAGATTCGTCATATGTAAAATGCTGGAGGGCTTCCCTGGTGGCGCAGTGGTTGAGAATCTGCCTGCTAATGCAGGGGACACGGGTTCGAGCCCTGGTCTGGGAAGATCCCAATGCCGCGGAGCAACTAGGCCCGTGAGCCACAACTACTGAGCACGCGTCTGGAGCCTGTGCTCCCGCAACAAGAGAAGCCGCGATAGTGAGAGGCCCGTGCACCACGATGAAGAGTGGCCCACGCTTGCCACAACTAGAGAAAGCCCTTGCACAGAAACGAAGACCCAACACAGCAAAAATAAATAAATTAATTAATTAACTCCTACCCCCAACATCTTCTTTAAAAAACACAAACAAACAAACAAAAACCGCATATGCCCTTTTTTTAAAAAAAAAATGCTGGATAACAATAATATCTACTTTTCTATGACCTACGGTGGGAGGCGGCAGGGGAACAGGTTGATGAAGAGCAGACATTAGATGTAGGTTATGGTCCTAGATTTTGTTTCAGGTGGTGGGCTCATAGGTGCTTATGACCTTATTAAAAATCAATAATTAAATAACTAAATAAACAAACACAGGTCCTGAATGGGCCAAGGATTATTTTAATACAATTCTGTGCACCGAGATCTTGATAATAATAATAATTATAATAGTAATAACAGTAATAACAATTGTAAGATTTATTTTGCAGGGCTGTTGTCGGCTTTAAATAACATGCGGAATGTTTAGCATATTGGCACATTTTTAACTACTCTTTTATAAAAATAGTTGCAATTAATTATGATGGAGGTGAGTGGCAGTGATGGGTGAGGAGAGGGAACAGAACTTTAAAAGTACGCTGGACGGGACTTCCCTGGTGGTGCAGTAGTTGAGGGTCCGCCTGCCGATGCAGGAGGCACAGGTTCGTGCCCCGGTCTGGGAGGATCCCACGTGCCGCAAGGCGGCTGGGCCCGTGAGCCATAGCCGCTGAACCTGCACGTCCGGAGCCTGTGCTCCGCAGCAGGAGAGGCTGCAGCGGTGAGAGGCCCGCGTACCGCAAAAAAAAAAAAAAAAAAAAAAAGTATGGTCCTTTTCTATTTACTAACCTCAAATTTAGGACTTTGAAATCGTATCTAAATGACTAGACTCCCTGTCACAACCTAGATAATTAACATTTATTTATTTTAAAGTCGAATCCTATGGGACATATAATTTAGAGTTACTGTACTATTTAAATAGCTGCTTGCTTGCTTTCTATTAAAGCATGATCTTGCCTTCAAGAAGCCCTACATTATTCAGGGTAGAGGGGGAAACAGTACTACAACATGAAACATTTACAAAACTAGAATGTACCAGAATGTGATATGAATGACAATTCCTGAAAGGAGTCCAGACAAAAGAGAAGGCCTCCTAGAATAAGAAGCTAGCTTCAAGGACAGGATTTGAAGACGCAGTGAAAATTGGGTGAAGCACAACTTCACTTTTAAGCACGAGAGTTTTCTTTCTATTCTTCCCAGAACCTGGGAGTCATGTCTGCCCCTTACAGCCACTACTTTTTCATTACCGACAAAAGCAATACGCCTAAGGAGAAAATAAGAACAAGGTAGTGGGTTTGACCCCAGATTTGTATTAAACAATCTCACTTTCTTGCTTCTTAAATACTAATCTAATTTTAAAATAGATTCTAAAATATTGCTTACAGGTAAGGTTGTCAGGGACAGGCACAGAGACAGAAAAGAAGTGCCAGGTATTGGATCAAGTGCAACGCTTGGTTGTATCTGAGGCTCAAATCACAAAAGAATATGAGCAATTCTGGGAGACTGAATAAAGAGAGACACTGATATAAGGAAGAAAAGGAACATTAAAGATAGTAAGAGACAAAGTGAAAATAGCAAATAATTTTGTCTTTATAGGTTATTAAAATATGGCATAAAATACATAATTTTGATGAGAGAGTATTCATTTCAATTAGCCAAACTAAATAATTTTACTTACTTTAATGAATAATCACCCTAGGAAATACACATTACACTAAAACATAATTAGTGTACATATACAGAAAAGAATAGAAACTATTCTAACATCTGAAATACCAGTATAAGAAAAAAGTAAGGATTTGATTGAAACATATAAAATTGTAAAGGATATAGTGTAAACTGATCTAGATAACCAGGTTTCTAATCCCAACACAACCAAGACCAAAAAGTTTTGATGAAATTTAAAAGTAGTAACCTCAGCAGAGGAAAAAGTACAGAAAAACTACGCAGGATATGAGAATTGCCTCTGAAATCTCCCAGCATGAAAAATCATATAAACAAATTTATTTAAGTAAAATTAGTGTGCTATTTTGAAGAGCAGGTGACATTTAACAAATGTTAACCAATACATATTCATCAAATATTTATTAAGCTCTTGTGGTGAACAAAACAGTCTCTGCTTTTATTGAGCTTATATTCAACTGAGAGAGACAGAGAACAAACAAGTAAAGGATCAAAAAAAAATCATGTAATTTCAGATTGTGATAAGTGCTATGAAGAAAACAAACCAGGAAACAAGATAAAGAGTGACTGAGGATGTGGTGAGATGGGTGCAGTTTTAGACACTGTGGTCAGAGAAAATTTCTCTGAGGTAACATCTGAGCATAGATCTGAGTGACGAGGAGAAACCAGCCACGAAAACATCTAGGGGCGTAATTTTCCAGGCTACTTAACAGGTATAAATGTCCCATAGTAAGATAGATAGAAAGATGGGGGGTGGATGGGTAGATGGAGAGATTGGATGAATAGATAGATAACTATCCAGAACACTCCACGTATATAAAACACAGAACGCTCTACCCAAAAGCAGCAGAACATACATTTTTCTCAGGTGGACACGGAACGCTCCAGGACAGACCATATGTTAGGCCATAACAAGTCTTAGTAAATTCAAAAAGATTGAAAGCATACAAAGTATCTTTTCTGATACTAATGAAAGGAAACTAGAAATCAATAACAAAAGGAAAATTGGAAAATTCACAAATAGGTGGAAATTAAACAACACACTCTTGAGCAACCAATGGTTAAAGAAGAAATCACAAGGGAAATTAGAAAATACTTTGAGCTAAATGAAAACAAAACTCCATATACCAAAACTTATGGGATGCAGCGAGAGCAGTGCTGAGAAAAATTTATAGCTGTAAATGCATACATTAAAAAAGAAGAAAGAGACGCAAGAGGGAAGAGGTATGGGAACATATGTATATGTATAACTGATTCACTTTGTTATAAAGCAGAAACTAACACACCATTGTAAAGAAGAAAGATTTCAAATCAGTAACTTAACTTTATACCTTATGGAATTAGAAAAGGAAGGGCAAGCTAAATCCAAAACCAGCAGATAAAAAGAAACAATAAAGATTAGGGGAGAGATAAATAAAATACAGCATAGAAAAACAATAGCAAAAATCAATGAAACCAAAAGTCGATTCTTTGAAAAGATCAATAAAGTTGACAAATCTTTAGCTAGACTAAGAAAAAAAGAGAGAAGACTCAAATTACTAAATATATAGAAAGAATTATAAGAAAATAAAAAGAATTATAAGAAAATATTATGAACAATTATTTACTAACTCATCAGTTAACCTAGATGAAATGGAAAAATTCCTAGAGACACACAATCTACAAAAACTGAATCATAAATAAACAGAAAATCTGAATAGATCTATAACTAATAAGGAGATTGAACTGGTAATCAAAAACCACCCAACAAAAAAAGGCCTTGGACCAGGTGGTTTCACTGGTAAATTCTACCAAACATTTAAAGAAGAATTAATACCTATCCTTTTCAAACTCTTCCAGAAAACTGGAGAGAAGGCTTTCTAACACACTCATTAGGACAGCATAGCTCTGATACCAAAGCAAGACAAAGACACTACAAGGAAAACTGCACACCAATATCCTGATGAGATATTGCAAAAATCCTCAACAAAATTCTAGCAAATTGAATTCAGCTGCATTTTAAGAGGATTAAACACCATGAGCAGGTGGGATTTATTCCTGGAATGCAATGATAGTTGAACATATGAAAAATCAACAAATATAATTAATATGCCACATTAATAGAATGAAGGGGGAAAAACTCATATGAGCATCCCAAATGAGGCAGAAAAAGCATTTGATAAAATTCATAACTCTTTAGGACAAAAACACCAATAACCTAGCAATAGAAGGAAACTTCCTCAACATGATAAAGGGCATTTTTAATGTTTGCATTTACAGATATACATTTCTCTCTTAGCACTGCTCTCGCTGCATCCCATAAGTTTTGGTATGCAGAGTTTTGTTTTCATTTGGCTCGAAGTATTTTCTAATTTCCCTTGTGATTTCTTCTTTGACCCATAGGTTGCTCAAGTGAGTCTTGTTTAATTTCCACATATTTGTGAATTTTCCAGTTTTCCTTTTGTTATTGATTTCTAGTTTCATTTCATTATTATCAGAAAAGATATTTTATATGCTTTCAATCTTTTAAAATTTATGAAGACTTCTTTTATGGCCTAACATATGGGTTATCCTGGAGACTGTTCCATGTCCACTTGAGAAAAATGTGTATTCTGCTGTTGTCATCTATTCTTTTTTTAAATTTATTTTATTGAAGTTTTGTTGGTTTACAGGGTTGTGTTAGTTTCTGCTGTAAAGTAAGTGATTCAGTTATACATATATATACATATATACATATATTCTTTTTCATATATTTTCCATTATGGTTTATCATAGGATATTGAATATAGTTCCCTGTGCTATACAGTAGGACCTTGTTGTTTATCTATTCTATATAAAATAGTTCACATCTGCTAATCCCAATCATCTATTCTTAATTTATTCTCTATTTTCATAATTATGTTGGATGCTGAAGTATGTCAAATTTTTTTTCTGCATATATTAAAGTCACTATATACGTTTTCCCCTTTGAGCTATTAGTAAGATACAATATATTCATAGTTTTCCTAATATTGACCACCCTTGCTGTCCAGGGAGGAACTCATTTGATAATGGCATATTTTCTTAAGTACTGCTGAACTACAATTGCCATTGTTTTATTAGCATTTTTACTTAAATATTGATAAGTGAGTTGATCCTGTCTTGTCAGGTTTTGAAGACCTTCTTCACAAGTATAATTTGAAGGATTTCCTTTTTTGGCAACAGTAAATTCTATCCAACTTACCTGTTTCTTAAAAAAATTTGAAGAATTAACAGTGAAACCATGTTTTCATGGTTTCATGACCTGGAGATTTTAAAGAGGAAGTTCTTTTATAACTTTTTCGATTGTTTCTATTGTTACTCGTCTGTTTAGATTTGCTTGTTTTGGCTGCTATTTAGTATTTTTCACTTATATTTTCAATTTTTTTTCAGGATTTTTAATTTCCTCTATAACAATAGTTGCTTTCTCTTTTTCATTTCTAATTTTTTAGAAAGGTACTTGTCCTTTTTTTCTTTTACTTTTATTTTTACTACTACACCAGCCAGTGGTTTATCTGGTTTTGGTTTGTCTTTCTGTTATGCTTCCCTCAAAGAATCTCCCCTTTTTGCAATTGAACTGTATTTCATTCTTCTAAATGTATGGTTTGATTTTGTGAGTTTTTTCTTTTATCTAGTCCATAACTTTGTCTAATGGGTGAACTTATTTTCATTTATATGTTATTTTCATTTATATGTATTGGTATAAGAGCTATATTTAGTATTTATTATTTCATTTTAAGTTTTCTGTTATGTACTACCAATTGCTAAATGTATTATCTATTCTTTATTCAGTTTTATAGATGTCTGTATGTTTCTTGCGATAATTTTGAAGGTTTATTAACTGCTTTGAGGGTTTTCTTATTGTTGTTATTGTTTTGCAATTATTATAACTTTATTTACTATTATTAACTCTCCATTTCTTGATTAGCAACTTCAGACTGCAACAGTTATAGAGGACTATGAAAGAAATGATCACAAGTAAATCTCTTCCCACGTCCCTCCCTTCCCCTCCATGCTTGATTTCTATTGTTGTATTACCATTTCCTTTACCTTGTCAAGATTTATAACATTTACATTTCTGTGACCACATTTTCCATAATTGCTTTCTTAATTCTATTTTAAGTTAATTGGGTTTTATCACCAGTCTTTTTATTGTGGTTTCTCTCTTTACTTTTTGATTATTTGGCTTTGATTTTTCTTCTCTTTTCAAAAAGGTCATGTGGGTCCTGGCTTGTTTATGATTGAGATTGTCTACTTGCCTATTTCTTCCCTTTATCTTTGAATGTCAGCTTGACTGAGAAAAACATTCTTGGAGCTCACCTTCCTTTCCTTAGCACTTTTCAGACAATGGATAATTCTTAGAGAAGTCTGAAGCTATCCTGATTTTTTTTCCTGGTAAATAGTTAGTATTTGTCTGGATATGTAAAGAATTTTATCTTAATCAGTGAAATGCAAAAATCATTAGGATATATCTCAGTTTAGCTGCTCCTATAACAGGTTTTTTTTCTAGGAACAACATATTCTAGATTAATTCCTTCCTCTAATCAGGAAAATTCTCTTCTACTGGTTTTTAAGTACAATTTCTGATCTATTTATGTTAGTTTCTCCAATTCTAGGACCTCAATTACCTTTATTCTAATTAGCCTTTGTACTTCTTACTTTCTCTTTAAATTGCTTTAATTTGTCTTTTTAAAAAATCTGCAGACTCTGTGATTGTCAAGCCTTTCCCCCATTAGTAATAGGTTTTATATTGTATCTGTTCTGTTCTCTGCTGTTTCTAATTTTTTTAATGGCTTTGTAGTGGAGTTGTTTTGGCTTCCAATGTGTTCCTAAACTATGTGTCATAGTTTGCATTCCCCAGAAGCAGATCCAAGAATATGAGTGCAAATAATTTATTTGAGAGGTAATTCCAGGAAACACTAATAAAGGGGTGGAGAAGTAAGATATGAAAGGGAAAGAATCCAATAATATTAGCAAGCAAGTAACTGCTGTGGGCAGCTGGAGCTAAAACTTACTAGAGGAAACTCTTTGAGACACGGTAGAACACGTCTCCGAGTTATCCCAACTGGCAGGCAAAGAAGCTGGGGTATTTATTCAACAGCTTTTGTCTGTCACTCGTTATAGGCCGTTCTTGGGAGCATTAAGGTTCGACACTTCCCACTTGCCCTGAATGTGGGCTGGGCATACTGCTTTGATCAGAAAAATGACCTGGGGCAGAGTATCACAGGTAATCACAGGAATCACAGGTTTATAGAGAAGAGATACATTGAGGGCACGACTGCAGGGATATGGGTAGGATACTAACAGTCAACTCTCTTTTCATCTTTGTGTTGGTGCTTCACCTCATTTTTTATCTTTCCTATTTTTTTTTAGTTTCATAGTGTCATTAAGTATTTCTGCAGCCTCACTGTCCAACACGAGTGACCACTGTTTACAAGTAAGTGACCAATGAAAAATTGAAACATGACTAATCTTTTTTTTTAAACATCTCTATTGGAGTATAATTGCTTTACAATGGTGTGTTAGTTTCTGCTTTATACCAAAGTGAATCAGCTATACATATACATATATACCCATATCTCCTCCCTCTTGCGTCTCCCTCCCACTCTCCCTATCCCACGCCTCTAGGTGGTCACAAAGCACCGAGCTGATCTCCCTGTGCTATGCGGCTGCTTCCCACTAGCTTTCTATTTTACATTTGGTAGTGTATATATGTCCATGCCACTCTCTCACTTCGTCCCAGATTACCCTTCCCCCTCCCCGTATCCTCAAGTCCATTGAAACACAACTAATCTTAATTGAGATGTGCTCTAGTGCAAAATGCATGCCAGGTTCAAAGTCTTAGTAGATATAAATGTAAAATATCTCCTTAATAATTTTTATATTGATTATATGTTGAAATAATATTTTGGTTATATTGGGTTAATTAAAAGATATTAAAGCTAATTTCATATGCTGTTAAAAATATTTTAAATGTGGCTACCAATTTTTTTTTTAATTACATATATTCTCCAAGAATAGATGTTTCATCTCTATCTTGCATGCTAAGTTTCTTGTTTTCTTTTTACTTGGGAGGGTGGGGGATTTAGTAGGTTCAGTCAAATACCATACTATCTTTTTGTTTTTTCACCTGACTTATACTTAAGTTGTGCATATCTATCCAGAAATTCTATTTCTGCTCTGTAATGTGGGTACATTCTTTTAACATTCGGGGGGCTTGTTGATTACATGTTTATTTAATATTTTATTTATTTACACTTACGAAAAAGGAAATTTTTACTTCCAGCCAAGACGGATTCACAGGGACCAGATTTACCCTCCTCTGGAGGTTCTTTCTGATGCCAACTGGGTCCTGCAATTCAATTCAATTCAGAGACTAACTACTTGGAGTTTGCAGCAGACTCCACATGTCTAAGGGCTTTAGTCCTACAGGACTGCCCCCACTCCAGATGTCAGTCACAAATACTTCTGACCAACAAGCTATAAACCAGGGGCTCCCATGATCCCCTCCTCAGGCTCCATAATTTGCTAGAATGGCCCACAAAACTCAGGAAAACACTTTACTCGCGTTTCCTGGTTTATTATAAAGGTTACAACCCAGTAAGAATACTAACACATTATTAATTTTATATTAAATATCACTCATCTTATGCCTATATAAGGATAAACTAGTATCTACATATATTTTATGCATTCATGACATACCTTTTTCTTATTTATTTATTTGATATTTCTAGGCTACAAGGTTCATCTGTGAGTTTTTTTTCAAATTGTTGCAAGTGTCAAAAAATTTTTCCAACATATTTTTTGGAAAAAAAATCTTCATATAAGTGGACCTGTGCAGTTCAAACCCATGTTGTTCAAAGATCAACTGTAATTATTTATGAATGGGGGGGCGGGTGTTGTGAATAACAAAAGACACTCCTATACTCCTGTCTCTCAGGAAATACCAAAGATGTTAGAAGCTCTGTGCCAAGAACCAGGGGAAAAGACCAAATATAGTTCTTATCATAGTACACCTTCTGACTGAAAAAACTCCAAAGCCAGACAAAATATATGAAACAATAGTCTTCAAGACACTGGGTGTCAGGGGTGGAAGAAAGGATGGTAATTCCTGAGAGACAGGAAACACATGAAGTGAGTTACAATTATTCCATTACTGTCTGTGGAGAGTTTCCAGGCCCCACTGCAGGGAAGCAGAACTCAGATGCAGCTCAATAATCTCCCTAAGTTGAGGAGACAAAGCTAGGAATGTGGGGAGTCCAAGGCAGCTAGATTCTCAGGGCAGACTAACTGAGAGGAGATAGCTTCAGAGAGAAGACCCTGGAGATCTACAGAGAGACCCCTTGAGTGTTCAGCTTGAGTAGTGATCAGTGCATGCATGGAGGAAATTACCAAAGGCCAGGAAAAGAACCACCCCAGAGTATTAGAGGGGAAAACTCCCAGAACTCATGCAGGACCAGAAATAGTTCCAGTTCCCACAATCCAGAGAGGGAATCCTCATAATCTGTGGGCCAAAATTAGCCCTAGACTAAACACTGCTCTGGTCCTGCCTAGCAAACCTTAAAAATACAGCCCCAAAGGATCAACCTGCTTTCAAGAAACTTAACCTTGTCCCAGAAAAAAGATCAAGAATATTTATAGAGATACAAAAATATCTAGCATACAACAAGATAAAATTCACAATGTTTGGCATCCAACAAAAAATTACTGGGAATGCAAAGAACCACATAAATATGACCCATAATGAAGAGAAAATTCAATCAATTAAAAAAGACCCATATATGACACAAAGGATAGAATTAGTAAGAAACTGTTATCATAACTGTACTATATATGTTCAGAAGTTAGAAGATGATTGAATATGTTAAATGGAGACATGGAAGATATTTTAAAAGACCCAAATCACACTTCTGGAGATGAAAACTACAATGTCTGAGATGAAAAATTCACTGGATGGTATTTATGGCAAATTAGACATTGCAGAAGATGATTAGTGAACTTGAATTTTTAGCAATTGAAATTATCCAGAAAGAAACAGAGAGAAAGACAAAAAAAAATTGAACTGAACATCAGTGAGATATGGTAAAATTTCAGGTGGCCTAATATATGTGTAATTGGAGTCTGCAAGAATGGGGGAAATAGTTAAGAAAAAAAATGGCTCCAAATTCCCCAAATCTGATCAAATAAACCACAGAGCAAAGAAACTCAATGAACTCCAAACACAAGAAAAACAAAGAGAATTATACCAAGGTTTATCATAATCAAATTTCCCAAGACTGTTTACAAAGAGCAATTACTAAAAGCATCCAGAGAAGAAGACATATTATGCAGAGAAGAACAAATAATAAGGATGACAACAAATTTCTCATAGGAAACAATGCAAGTCAGAAGCAGTTGGGCAGTATATTTAAAGACCACCCCTCCAAATTATCACACTAGAATTTTGTAGGCAATAAATACATCTTTCAAAATTGAAAGCAAAAGAAAGACTTTTTAAGAAAGAAAGAATTAATCACTAGCAGGATTGTACTACAAGAAATACTAAAGGAAGTTTTTCAGGCAGAGGGAAAATGACATTAGATGGAAAACTACACTAAGGAAGAAATAGCACCAGAAAGAGTAACTATATGGGTAAATAAAACAGACTCTTTTCCTTATAACGAGTTGTCTAGAGCAAAAATAACAACAATGTATTGTGACACTGATACAACATGTGCAAAGTAAAATGTATAACAACAATAGCACAAAGGTCTGAGGGGGTAAATGGAAACATAATGCTGTAAAGTTCTTTATACTAAACATGAAGTAGCATAATATCACTTAACAGTAGACTCATAAGTTAAAAATGGATACTATGAACTGTAAAGCAGCACCTAAAATAATACAAGGGACTTCCCTGATGGTCCAGTGGTTAAGACTCCATGCTCCCAGTGCAGCCTACCCAGGTTCAATCCCTGGTCAGGGAACTAGATCCCACATGCTGCAACTAAGAGCCCCATATGCCACAACTAAGGAGTCCACGTGCCACAACTAAGAGCCCTCATGCCACAACTAAAAGAGCCCACGTGCTGCAACTAAAAAAAAAGTCCTTCATGCTGCAACTAAAGATCCCACATGCTGCAACGAAGACCCTGTGTGCTGCAACTAAAACCCGGCACAGCCAAATAAATAAATAATTTTTTTAAAATATAATAATTTATAGCTAACAAGCCAACAAAGGAGATAAAACAGAATTTTATCCAAACATTTAAGGAAACATAACACCAATTATATACAAACACCCAAATACTTTTAAATAAAGCAGAATAAGAGAAAAAGGAGAGCAAAGAACAGATGGACAAAAAGAAAAAAATAGCAAGATGGACCAAATCATATAAATAAATGTAATGGTCTAACCACCCAAAGTAAAAGGCAAAGATTGTTAGGTGTGATTTAGAAAGCAAGACCTACCTATATACTACCTGCAAGAAACCCACTTTAAACACAAAGACACAAGTAGGTTAAAAGTGAAGGGATGGAAGAAGACATCACATGCTAAAATTAATTAAAACTGGCTATATTAAGATCAGGTAGAGGAAATTTTAAAGCAAAGAATATTGCCAGGAATGAAGAAGGTTTTTTCCTAAAAATAAGGGGATCAATTCAATAAGAGGACAAAAAACCCTAAATGTTCATGCACCTGATAGAAAAATACAAAATACATGAAACAAAAAAAAAACCCAATAGAATTACAAGGAGAAATAAACAAACCCAAAATTAAAATTGGAGCTTTAAATACCCCTCTCTCTATAACTGGTAGAACAAGCAAACAGAAAATCAGGAAAGATACAGAAGACTTGAACAATACAACCAACCAAACTGACTTAACTGACATTTATAAAACGCTCTATCTAAGCAGAGAAGAAAAGAAATTCTTATTGAGTATACATAGAACACTTACTAAGATAGTTCATATTCTGGGTCATAAAGCAAGTCTTGAAAAGTTTAAAAGCTTACAAGTCACACAAAATATGACTTATGGCCACAATCTAAGTAATTTAAAAAATAAAAACAGTATAATCATAAAATACAATAATATCTGTCAGTTTAAAAAATGAAATACTGATACACTCTACACCATGAATGAATTTCAAAAACATGATGCTATGTGAAAAAAGCCTGTCACAAAAGACCAGGTATTATATGATTCCATTTATATGAAATACTCCAAATAAGCAAATCTATAGAGAAAGAAAGTAGATTAGTGGTTGTCTGAGGTTAGAGAGGCAGAAAGGGGTAGGAGAAGAAATGAAGTGACTGTTAATGGGTACAAGGTCTCTTTGGGGAGTGATGAAAATGTTCTAAAATTAGATCGTGTGGGTGGTTACACAACTCTGTGAGTATATCAAGGCCACTTAATTTTACATTTTAAATGGGTGAAATTTATGGTTTTAAAATTATATATCAACAAAGCTGATAAAAATAATAATATAGAACTATATCTGAGAAATGCACAAATATTTTTAAATTAAATAACACACTTATAAATAATCCACGGATCAAAAAAATCAAAGGGGAAAGTAGAAAGCACTTTGAATTGGATGAAAATGAAAACACAACATACAACTAGTGCAGTATGAAGAAGGAAATTTATCGCACTAAAACACCTATACTACAAAAGAAGAAAAGTCCAAAATGACCTACCTTCCATGCTAAGAAACTAGAGGAAGAAGAGTCAAGGAATCCTAAAGCAAGCAGAAGAAAGGAAATAAAATTCAGAGAAGAAATCAACAAACCAGAAAACAGAAAAAAAAAAAAAAAAAAAAAGAGAGAGAAAAATCCACAAAACCAAAGTTCGATATTTTCTATAGATCTTTTAGAATATCTATAAAATTGATAAAATTCTAATCATACTGATCAGGGGAAAAACAGAGAGAAAACACAAATTTCCAATCAAGAATGAGAGAGTGACATCATTATAGGTTCTACAGATGTGAAAAGGATTGTTAGGGAATATCATGAACAAATTCATGCCGGTAAGAATATAGATGAGATGGACACATTTCTTGGAAGACACAAATAACCAAAACTTGCTAAAGAAGAAGTAGCTAACATGAACAGCCTTATCTCTTTTAAACAGCCCTATATCTATTTACACTAGCTAAAAAAACCTTCCCAGAAAAAAATCACAAGCCCAGATGGCTTCATTGGTGAATTCTACCAAATATACAAGGACAAAAATACTATTCTAGAAAAGTTCTTCCAAAAAACTGAATAGAAGGGAATACTTCCCAACTCATTGTATGAAGTCAGAATTACTGTGTAGTCATAACCAAAGATATTACAAGAAAATAAAATTATAGACATATTTCCTCATAAACATAAATGCAAAATGCTCAAAAAAATTTAAATCAAATCTAGCAATATATAAAAAGGAAAACACATCATGACCAAGTGGGACTTACTGCAGGATGGTAAGATTGATTTAAAATTCAAAAATCAAACAATGTAATTCACCAAATTAATACACTAAAAAAAAACCCCTATATCATCATCTCAAATGATACAGAAAAAGCATTTGATAAAATCCAGCACTGATACTTTGATAAAAATTCTCAGCAAACTAGGAATAAAAGGGAATTTCTTTAAACTGATAAAAGGCATTTATGAAAAACTAGAGTTAACACCATAACTAATAGTAAAGGACTGAGTGTTTTCCTCTTAAGATCAGGAAGAAGACAATGATGCCCACTAACACCACTTCCATTCAACTTTGCCTGGACTTCTATGTTCTACCCACTACCAAAAATATTAATTGTCCAGATTGAAAACTGATTGAAATTTTTAAAAGCAGAATAGCATCAAAAATATGAAAGGTTTAGAGACAAATCTAACAAAAAGATGTGTAAGACCTGTTCATTGAAAACTACAAAACACTGCTGAGAGAAATTTTATAAAACCCAAGTAAGTGGGGAGATGAAATTTTGTGGTCCAGAGAAGTCAATATGTTAAGCTGTCAATCATTCCCCAATTAATTCAGTCACACTCAAAATCCCAGAAGGCTTTTTTTTTTTTTTCTTTTTGGAAAAATTGACAAGCTGGTTCATGGAGATGCCAAGGATCTAGAATAGCCAAAATGCCATTGAAAAAGGATGACAAAGTTGGAGGATTTATACCACTTGACTTCAAAACTCATTATAAGGCTACAGTAATGGAGACACTGTGTTATTGGCATCAAGATAGGCAAGCAGATCAATAGAGCAGGAGAGAGTCACCAGAAGTGAATCCATACACGTTGACTTTTGACAAATATGCCAAGGCACTGGGCTGGAAAAATTAAAAAGGTAATCTTTTCAATAAATGATGCTGGAACGTTTGCCTATCTTTGTCCAAAACAAAAACAAACAAAAAACTTTGATCTGTACCTTACACCTTTACAAAGATTAACTCAAAATGGATCATAGACCTAAATGTAAAACATAAAACTAAAAAATTTCTAGAAGAAAATTTCTGTGACCTTAGGTTAGGCAGAGATTTCTTAGACGTAACACCAAAAACATAATTCATAAAAGAAAAACTTAATAAATTGGACATCATCAAAACTAAGAACTTTTGCTTCTCAAAAAATTCTGTTAAGACAACCCACAGAGTGGGAGAAAGTGTCTGGAAATTACATGTCTGTTGAACAACTTGCATCCAGTATATATAAAGAATTTTCAAAATGCAGTAGTAATAAAACAGATACCCTAATTAAAAATGGAAACAATTTAAACAGACACCTCACCAAGGAAGATATGTGGATGACAAACAACTACATAATCAGGTACTCAACATTACTAGTCAATACGGGTATGCAAAATAAAATCCCCAGGACGGAACACTATGCACCTCCAAACTGCTAAAATTAAAAAGACTAATCATATCAAGCGTTGGCAAGGATATGGAGGAAATGAAACTCACATACACTACCGGTGGGAAAGTGAACTGTTATAATCACTTTTGGAAACAGTTTGAAAGTCTCCCCAAAAGTTAAACATATGTCTACCATATGATTCCACAACACTTCTCCTAGGTGATTACCCAAGATCAATGGAAGAATATGGTCATACAAAGACTTGCACATGAATGTTCATAGCAGTTTTATAATGTCATAATCTAAAATTGGAAACAATCCAAATGTCCGTCAACAGATAAGTAGATAAATAAACTATTAGTCTATCCATACAATGGAGTACTACCTAGCATACAAAGAAATGAACTATTAATATAGTCAACAACATGGATGAATCTTGAAATAATTATGCTGAGTGAAAGGAGCCAAAGAAAAGTACATGCTGTATGGTTCTATTTATATAAAATTCTAGAAAACGCAAAAGTAATCCATGACAAAAAGCAGATCAAATTTCCTAGGAATGGAGGGAATGAAGGAGAGAATAAATCAGAAAGAGACATAACAAAACTTTTGGAGATAATTATCTTGATTGTGGTGATAGTTTCCTACATATCGAACTGTACACTTTAAATATCTATAATTTATTATGTCACTTATACCTCAATAAAGCTGTTAAAATGTATTAAAATGAACTGTAAATGATAAATGCCTTCATTACAAATAATGCACGGTTTAAGAAACAGAGGGTTGGACTTGCCTGGTGGCACAGTGGTTAAGAATCCACCTGCCAATGCAGGGGGCATGGGTTCAACCCCTGGTCCGGAAAGATCCCACATGCTGCGGAGCAACTAAGCCCATGTGCCACAACTACTGAGCCCATGCACCACAACCACTGAAGCCTACGCACCTAGAGCCCATGCTCCACAACAAGAGAAGCCACCACAATAAGAAGCCCGCGCACTGCAATGAAGAGGAGCCTCCACTCACCGCAACTAGAGAAAGCCCGCGTGCAGCAACGA
This sequence comes from Delphinapterus leucas, assembly GCF_059928025.1. Classification (NCBI taxonomy): domain Eukaryota; kingdom Metazoa; phylum Chordata; class Mammalia; order Artiodactyla; family Monodontidae; genus Delphinapterus; species Delphinapterus leucas. The sequence continues at coordinate 13,218,811 of NC_143130.1, read as the reverse complement.
AGACCCAGTGCAACCAAAAATTAAATAAATAAATAAATATATTAAAAAAAAGAAGAAGAAATAGAGGGTTGAAGCAGTATGTAGTAAAAACAAAAAAATCATTTGGAATTTCAAAGGTTCTCCTTAAGGCTTAACATAAACCTAGATTTTTTCAAAATTAATTTTTGGTTTGATGAAATGCTACCCCAAGATATGGCCAAGATTCATTAACCTCAGATGGTCATTTTTCCCCCTCAGGAAAATACACTGCATCGGTGGATTTATAAGCATTTATAGCTATCACAGAGGACTTTAAGAATGCTATATACTGTGACATGTGGAGAAACAAAGTATATCACTAAGTCTGAAGATGAAGATATAACTTTAAAAGTGTGTTTAAAAAGAGCATTTAAGGGTGTCAGTAGAGGAAATTAAAAAGAAGAATTAGTATGGAGGCTATGAGATGAGGTGCTTGTTAAAGGCATTTAATACTTCCAGTTTGGCAGAAACATGAGAATCAGTTTGAGCCCAATTATTAGGATAATAATTATAAGATAATGGGGAGGAGATTTATCCTCTTTGACTACAGCCCCCCATAACAGAAATAAAAAATTCCAAAAAGGAAGTTTTCTCCAACTAAGAGTTGAGGATCAGGCTTCCCTGATGGCGCAGTGGTTAACAATCCACCTGTCAATGCAGGGGACACGGGTTCAAGCCCTGGTCCAGGAAGATCCCGCATGCTGTGGAGCAACTAAGCCCATGTGCCACAACTACTGAGCCTGTGCTCTAGAGCCCGTGAGCCACAACTACTGAGCCCATGTGCCACAAACTACTGAACCCCACATGCCTAGAGCCCGTGCTCTGCAACGAGAGAAGCCACCACAATGAGAAGCCGGCGCACCGCAACGAAGAGTAGCCCCCACACACCGCAACTAGAGAAAGCCCGCGCGCAGCAACGAAGACCCAATGCAGCCAAAAATAAATAAATAGAATAAATAAATTTTTTAAAAAAAGAGTTGAGGATCTTCCTGATGACTGAATGGAGTTGTTTTTGTTTTGTTTTGTTTTTAATTGAAATATATTTGACACATAACATTGTGTAAATTTAAGGTGTACACCATGCTAATTTGATACACTGAATACTGAATGTATAAATACATTTATATATTGAGTGGAGTTTTAAAATAAAGAGAGCAAAGCTGAAGCACCCTGAATCAAACAGCCCGTTTGGTGGTAACATGCAAATTGGGTGGGGTTATAGGCTTGAGATAATAGCTTCTCTACCATGTTCATGATTAACTGGTTGATTTATTAATTATGTATTGAGCATCTACTGTGCACTGACACTTGGCGAAGTGCTCTTCGAGATTCTGATCTATAATTTTTATCACCTTCTCCTTTCAATTTGTTGCCATAACCAAAGTCATAGATGTCCCTTAGAGATACCAGTCCTCTCAAATGGAAGACCTACCTAAATATCCTCCCTCCTCCTTACTGTCACTCCCAGCATGTTATTTCCTCTTCCTTTTGCAAAACTCCTGCTCCTTGGAGAATCAACCATCTGCTTTTACCTCCTTCTGCCCCTCCCCACAGCAACCATCTGCTGCCCCTCATTCAGGAAAGACTAAGTGCTTGGCTTCAGGCTTCATCCATCCCAATTCCTACCACCATCCTGAGTCATTTCAACATAAGCTTGAATGACCCATCAGCTAGTCATTCAATTCCTTGAATGCCTCATCATAGGTGACCTACCCTCTTCCACCTCAATAACCCACTTCCAAGTCACGCCTGGATCAATCAGGAACTGCATCCTATCATAACCTAATTCATTTATGCGCCCTTCCAAACACAACTCTCTATCCTTCTAGTTCATCCAGTTGGAATATACGTTTTTGTCTCTGTCCCTTTCGTTCCTTTCTTCCTTTTTTCTGTCCTCTTCTTTTTTTCTCTTCCTCCCATTTTTCTTTCTCTTTCTCTTTTTATCTTTTTAACTGATATTACTCCACCTTCTAGCCATCCCCTCTGTTCTGTATTCACTTCCTCCTCTGTTCACTTTAAAATTAAATATTGTATTTAGACATCTTACTAAACTCTCACATTATTTCTAATTTTTCTACAGGTTCTTTGGAGTCTCTATGTATGTCATCTGCAAATAATGTCAATTTTTTTCAGATTCCTTATTTTCTAATTCTTGTGGCCTTAATTTATTTTTCTTATCTTATTGTTTTGCCCAGGTGATACAGTAAAATAATGAACAGGTATGATGTACTAGTAGACTTTCTCTGAAAATCTAATCCAAATATTGCCCTTCTCTCAATCTGCAAGGCAAACTCCCCAGTCTAAACCAGCATTATCTTTCGCTTGATTACTTACCTAGCCTCCAAAATGAACTTCCCAATTCTACTCTGTTCTTCTCCATTCCTTCTGCACTTAACACCCAGAGAAATCTTTTGAAAACACAACCTAGATTATGCCGTGCCTTGCCTTACACCTTTCATTGGTTTATAATTGCACCTAGAATAAAATCCAAAATCTTTACTAGTCTACCTCTTCAAGCCCTTCTTTTCTTACTAGATTTTACCCACAGTACTTTCTTTTATTTCCTAAAGACGACAAAACTTTCTGCCTCAAATCTTTCTCAGTGGCTGTTCCTTCTGCCTGGAATGATATTTGCCTCACACTTTGCCTAGAGAACTCCCATTCATCCTTCAGGTCTCAGAACACGCCCAGAGAAGCCTTCCCACAACTCCAGAAATTCAGTCAGCTCTCTCTTTTTTAATATTTCATTTAACTCTTCATTTTTTCCTTCAAAGCACTTACTACCTTTTGTAATTACATACATTTATTTGTATGGCTACTTAAAATATGTCTCTCCCATTACTAAAAGCTCTGTGTGTTTACACCATCATCCCTAGCTTATGGCATTTTGCCCGGAAAATAGTGCACTATTAATAAATGTTTATTGAATGAATAAACAGATGAATGAGTATATAAAGATGAATAAGACATAACTTTGGCTCAGAAAATGCACTCACAAATCTTTCCTTGAAGTCTCGATGATTTGTTTTCCTTACCAGGACTAAAAATTGCAATAAGGAGCAAGATGACATCCATAATCCTGACTTCATATTCCTTAGTGGGAGGACATTATTAGCTCAGAAATTGACTAATAGAAGCAATTATAGCAGCCTGAATCTAGACCTGATAATGGCAGGAGAAGCAGGATAAATTGGGGCAAGAAACTAAATACAAGGTGTATTCATTTCCCATCCAAATCCAGAAGCTAAGACAGCTAAAATACCCATGATTGGAATGTATTAGTTTGAATTTAGACCTAAAAAATTCAAAACTTATCACATATCCCTTTTCACACATTTGTTGTTTTTCCTCTTAATTTCTTAATACAAGTACATTTAAAATAATGTTAAATCTGAGTGACTATGGGAAAGATCCAGGCTTTTGCCCAAAAGGAAAACAAGTAGCAGCAACTTAGCTTCCAAAGTCAGAAGCAGTCAAGGTTATCTAAGAGAAATGGGGAGTCCCACAAGTTTAGATGCAGATCAAATGACAAAAGTTGGTTCCTTCTTAGAGATTCCACCTTTCTCCCAGCCTTTGAGGATCAGACATCCCTTATCATATTCAAGAACCCCTACACCTGTTCCCTGAATCCCATCCTCTCCTTCTTCCCCTGAGACCTTCACCTTCTATCACCTTGTACCTTCAGCCTTGTTTTCTTCCTACTGGAAATATCCCTTTGAGCTATAAATATGCTTGTTTCTCCTTTCCCTGACTTCATATTATCCTCTGGCTACTATATAATTTATATCTTCCTTTCTCATTAACGCATCTCCATGTTCATACTTCCCTCTCCTTAACCCACTGTAAACTGGCTTCCACTCCACCACTCAAAAGACTTCTCTCTGGAATTACTTCCTATCTGATAAATCCAAAGAGCATTTTCTAATCTTTATCCAGTGGTGTGCCAGTAAATGTTGAACAACTACCCTCTCAGAGCAGGAGTTGAAGAGACTGAATTTGTAATGTATTCCACTTTCGGTGGTGCAAATACATTTGCCATGGCTGATTTTAGCTATCAATTTGGCATCAACTAGCTTGCAAACCTCCCGAAAATTTAAAATATCAGCCCTGTGAGCCATTACAAGCCTGCTGAACCCTCTGTTACAGGGGAATCTGTTGATCACTCCTTCTTACTTCAACTTCCCATTCTCTTGTATTCCGCAACACTGCTGCCTTTGAGACTCCCCCTACCTTTTTGACCATTTCTTGCTTGTTACATTCTTGCCTCCTCTTCCTACTCTTGCTTAAGAATTAAGCTTCCCTAAGGTCTGTGCTCTGTCCAATGCTGTTTTCTCAACAAACTTTTCTGGTGAAATCAAATAAAGTCTTACAGTTTCAAACATATATCTCTTACACAAAAGCTCTACCCTAACTTTCTGATGGATATCTCTACCTGAAGGTCAGACAGGATTCTCAAACCCAAAATGTCATAATCTTTCCCATAATCTGGCTTCACTATCTCTATGTAAAGCACTGCTTTACCTCTTAAAGAATTCTTAAATTCATCTTTGCCTCTTCATTCCCATCACTTCTGCTATTTCTGAAAGCTGGACTCAACTATAAAGCCATCTACAAGATTCAAAGTTTGTTCAGTGTCCTTCCCTAGTGTCAAATTGTTCAGTGGGTCATCAGACACTGGTAGTATTTCTCAAGATGCGTATTGTGTTTTAAGGGGAATAAAAGGGGTTTTGTGGTCAAGTAAGTCTAAGAATCACTGAATTAAACAAAGCAAAGTGTTGTTTTTACTTTTCATAACCTTTAATATGCTAATGGGCATTATGGATTTCTAAGAGGAATGGAATTTGCAGGGATGTTTAGATATATTAGACCAGCCAAACATTTTTTAAGGTGGGAAGAAGGAATGAGTTAAAACAATATTACCTGAAAAAAAAAAAAAAAAGTCAAACTCACAGAAACAGAGAGTAAAGAAGTGGCTGCAAGGGGTTGATGGATGGAGGAAATAGGGAGAGGCTGGTAAAAGTGTACAAACATCCAGTTATAAGATGGGTAAGGCCTGAGGATCTAACATATTACATGGTGACTACAGTTGATGACACTGTATTGCATGATTGAAATTTGTTAGGAGAGTAGAACTTAAATGTTCTCACCACAACAAAAGAACAGTAAATATGTGAGGTGATGAATGTGTTAATTAACCTGATGGGGGGGGGAATCCTTTCACAATGTATATGTATATCAAATCATATGTTGTATGCTTTAAATATCTTACAATTTTGTCAATTATATCTCAATAAAGTTTAAAAAAATCCACTGTTATCTGGGAGTCGACTTCAATCTCTCTCCCCTATTGCAACAGTCTCGAATAAAGTCCTCCTTTAAAAAAACCCACTCTTACCACCTCGCAATACCTCAGCATTTCTCAGAACACAGTTCAGTGTGACTCTGGTCTACAGAACAAGAGTCAAAAGCCTCAAGAAATACAAAACCCTCCTTGACTTCATCTCTGCCTACCACGCGCACTTCAAATCTCTCTGCTCCCTGCCTCTCATCTTAAACTTCAACACTACATTTTTGTAGTTCGTCATATAAACCATGCTGTTTGACTGCATTCTTTGTGCACGCTGTCCTCTAAGTCCTCTAAGCAGGAGTTTCTCTTCATCACTTTCTTTTTATTTTTTTTTACAAATTTATTTATTTACTTATTTTTGGCTGCGTTGGGTCTTCATTGCTGTGCGCGGGCTTTCTCTAGTTGTGGCGAGCGGGGGCTACCCTTCGTTGTGGTGTGCGGGCTTCTCTCGTTGCAGTGGCTTCTCTTGTTGAGGAGCACGGGCTCTAGGAGCACAGACTTCAGTAGTTGTGGCTCGTGGGCTCTAGAGCGCAGGCTCACTAGTTGTGGCACGTGGGCTTAGTTGCTCTGAGGCACGTGGGATCTTCCCGGACCAGGGCTCGAACCCGTGTCCCCTGCATTAGCAGGCGGATTCTTAACCACTGCACCACCAGGGAAGCCCTTCATCAGCTCTCTTGTCCAGATAATGTATACTTCAATACTCAGTTCCAGTATCATTTCTTCCAGAATTTCCTTTTTGGTTTTTCCAGCACCTGCCATGTGAGCTAGATGCCTACCTTTGGTGTTGGTACACAATGTACCTCTCTATTATTGTACTCACTGCATTGCTCTATTGAAATATATCTGTTTCCTTCCAGACCGTGAACTCCTTGAAGGCAGGGACCCCATCTTACTCATTTTCACCATCTAACATACATTAAGCATGTCTTTTTATTTTGATATTTTGATCTGGGGCCTCCCTGATCCTGGATAGACTAACCCTCCCAAGGGCTAGTCAATTCCAAGAGATAGTAAAGGATTCACCTGCAAGCATGCTTTTCGTATGCAAACCAAGCAATCCCAATCCCATACCCTTAAGTACATCCTTTACTGAGCTCCCAAAGAGTTCTTAGGCTCCAGGCAACTATTCCCTTGCCCTCATCACCCCCAGGTCAGGTAACAGACAACTAGAGATAGTCCCTCTACCCTAGAGCCTGCTAAAGTTATTCAAACTAGCTAATCCTAAAGCCTGCTTACCCCACCTCCTCAGTTCCTTCCGCAGAAACTACAATCAAAGCTCTTGCCTGTGTTTGCTCTTCACTCCCTCTGCCTCTTGACCAACTCTGGTACTTCCCACGTGGCCCTTCCTGGCACGTTGTGCAGTGCCTCCTGAGCCTAGGGGTGTGTGAGTTTAAATTTCTTCCTTCATGACAATCTTGTCCATGTCTGTGTGTCTTACCATACTTGATTAAAACAAATTCCGAGTACCTTTTAAGACTCTGTCACATGGCAGATATTCAACAGACGTTTATTCAATTAATTAATCAGTTAATTAGTTCACTGTCGGCAAGAAGAAAAAAGCTGCCACCCTGAGTTTGCTGCTAGTTCTTCCACCATTTTTAAATCTAACCCTTACATTTAGGAATAGTGAGGACAGTCCATAAATTAAGGCAATGTTAACACTGAGATGGTCTAGTTAAAATTCTGTCTGGGGGATGGCAGGAGAATCCCCTCCTAGCCCTAAGAGCCCATCATTTCTGTATGAGAAGCATGAGTGCATAAAGATGCTGCTGAAGGTCGTCCAAAAACACTCTGGCTCCTTTAAGCAGATGTGGAAGGAGACCATGCCCTTCATTTCCAGTTAAGCCTGGACACTGAATCAGTTATGAGTCATTGTGTTGCAGGTACCAGAAAATTCCACCTCAAACTGACTTAAACAGTAATAACTCACTGTCATACAATGGATAAGTGTGGAGGCAGATGGTTGCCCTTTTAAGGTTAAAAACAACTAAAACGTAAAATTCTTTCAAGAAAACATATAGATGCCATAAAACAATATTAAATGGGAGAAAAAAGAACACACGAACACAGGCTTCAGGACAAGGGTTACATGCGGTCAGGGAAGGTCGGGGATGAGATGGGGAGGAGGTCATATGGTCAAGATTCAGATTATTTGTCAAGGTCGTAACATTTGTTTTGCATAGTGAGTTTGAGGGTGCTTGTTACATAATTGAAAACAATAAATTACACAAACAAGCACACTTAGTTGGAAGCAGAGCTAGAGCTAGAACAAAAATTTTTATATCCTACTCCAGAGTTCTAGGTCACTCCTGCCAAAAAAGAAAAGCTGTTGCCACTGGGGTGCAGGCTCTGTAACAGCGAGAAGGTTCAGGGAGACATAACCTTCTGTGCTCAGGCAGGCACAAAGTCAGGGCCTCACCCTTTGCTAAGAAAGGATTCGCACTGAAGAATTTTTTTTTTTTTTTGCGGTACACGGGCCTCTCACTGTTGTGGCCTCTCCCGCTGCGGAGCACAGGCCCCGGACGTGCAGGCTCAGCGGCCATGGCTCACGGGCCCAGCCGCTCCGCGGCACGTGGGATCTTCCCAGACCGGGGCACGAACCCGTGTCCCCTGCATCGGCAGGCGGATTCTCAACCACTGCGCCACCAGGGAGGCCCCGCACTGAAGAATTTGAGATAAAATAAATAAACATATTTCTCTCTTTTTGAATAGAGAACAAATTTAAAGAATAGCCATTCCTAAATACAAGAGATTGATGAGATAAAATCAATCAACCAAGAACAGCTATCAATTAGTGAGATGCTCCTTTCATTGTTAACTGAGAATTTGCAAATGCTGAATAATTAACTTTGGCCTCAATAGTTAACACAATTTAGTCATAGGAGGGCTATCAGATTAAGAAGCTAAATCTTAGGTCCCATTTTGATGAGTCAGACCCATAACAGGTAAGCCTGTCTCTTCTTTTATTGAATTAATCTCAAATGAACAGGACCTTGAAATAATATATCATGTGATATGTGAGGTTTACAGGCACTAGAAAAAAACAAAAGCATTTCAATATGTTCACCCTAACTCTTCATTGATGTTGTTGGGGATTGGGTGGAAGTGAAGGTAAAAACTAAGTGTGAGCCTCATAGGAATTTTTTTTTCTCCCTCAGACCACGTTTACAATTTTCTCCTAATGGTTGGTCAAGTGTGTGACCAAAGCTGTGATTCCTCAGGCAAAGTAAAGTGAAGCTCGATTATTTTTTTTGAATTTGATCAATACCAAGAGACAAACTAAATCACACAAGGAAAAAGAACTCTCAGAAACAGCTGTTTTTTTACACTCTGTACCTTCTTCCCCCACCCTCCCCCTGCCTCACAGGTTTATTCTTGAGGAAAATGTGTCTCAAATTTCCATTTACTCGTTTTCTCTATATGTAAGGCTTAAAAATAAGTTTGCTGATAGTACGGTGAGTTGACACAGTGTGGAACTTAAATATTTACCAGTAAATGATATCATCAAACATTGCAAAAGTCAGAGCACGCTTGTTTCTTTTTTGATCATGGTCAGCTTAACCACAGAGAGACAAAAGCCAGTGTGATGGTTGTCTCTGGCCTGCCTCACGAAGTTGTCCTGAATATTCTAGAAATTGCTGAACAATCACCCTGTAGTTGTTTCCTTTTAGTCCTGTACACTTGGCCATGTCTACTAGTGTCATAGTGGTTCTCTCCTGGTCTAGGACCTTGAATTCCAGGCTGGAAGTCTGAACACAAATCAGAAGAGAAGAAAGTTTTTGAACAAAGGTAATGTGATTTGTGATTTGGAGGGCAGCTCATCTGACAGGAGAATGGGGAGACACAAGTTAGGCAGTTATTGTAACATTCTTTAGAGACAGTAATGGTGTCCAGAGCTTCATAAGTCAAGATGAGTAGGTTAGAAGGTAGGGGACAGGGAATGATGAATTCAGTACTAAAGATGTTGAATTTAAGTTATTAAGAGGACATCAAATTTCAGCATATAGTAGGAAATGCAGAAGTGATACTGTGGAAGCTAACATTAGGACTTAACCAAGGTGATAGTAGCCATCACCGAGGCTGTGAGAAAGACACCAGGTAGATCTGAAGGGTGAGTACCTGATCTCAGTGACTTAGGAAATTATAATAATTGCACAGATACTGGTAGAATCCCCTCCCTCACTATGCTTAGAGGCTTTATCATCCAGAGTCCTTCACAAACACATACACACACACACATGCACACGCATATGCACACTCTAGGGTTCTCAAGGCTTTAGGGGAAGAAGAAGATGTATCTTATATCAGGGAGTAAAGACTTTTCCCCCACACTCTTAGGTTCTGTGGTTGGGCCTGAGAATTAAACTGACAAAGATAGGTTAAGGGGAGAAAAGCATACACATTCTATTTGATGTTAATGTTTCTAGATGTATACAGAGGTCTTCATATAAAAGAAATGAAGACTCAAAGAAGTGGATAATCCTGAGAGCTTACATACCATGTTAACAAAGAGTGAGAAAAACTGGAGATGTGATAAGACAAAGGAAAAGGGGGCTGGGACTAGGGGTGGTAAACTGTGGGAAAGTGACTAGGAAGTAAATGGGGGAAAGTAATGAACAGTAAGGGTTATCGAGTAAGGTTTCTTAATACTTTCATCTCAACATCTATTTCCTGTTTTGGGTGATAAGAGTGTTCTCGTCTTTCTGCTACAGGGAGGGCATCTTTTTCACAGGAAATTTATGCCTTGCTTTTAGGGAGAAAGGAGGAGGGCAGAGAGCCTTTCCTGCATCTGCCATCATGCCTTCAGCTCAAAATACTCAATATGCCAAAGCCGCACATTGTGGGGCAGCATGTTCTGACCCTCTTTATTTGCCATTCTTGGCTTAGCAAATTTTGTAAAATACAAGATAAACAAGATTTTAGCACACATGTATGAAGTATACCACAATATAAAACAGACACATACTGAAACTAAAATGATTTTGTTACTATGTTTATAGCATTTATTTCAGCATTGCAGCATCCTACCAAACTCGAATTCACTAAGCACTTTAGGAGTTGAGAAAATGAAACAGAAACCCAACTCTCAGTGATCATTTTTCAAAGTAAGGGAAATTAGATATAGACATAAGTAATGAATACTAATAAGTATAAGACAGGGTAGAAAGTCATGTAATAAGACAGGGATGCAAAATACTATTCCAGACTTGGGGGGTGGGACAGGTGACAAGACTCAGGTGCTTAGGACAGCTCCATGACGGACAAGACAACCAAACTGGTCCTTGAAGCACAGCAGGACTTTCAATGTGGAGATAAAGGAGATGGCTGTCACCAATAAGAGGAGCAATGACACGGAGCTGGGAAAATGTAGCTTGTGTGTAGATAAAAGCAAGTGTTTGGTTTGAGCCAAGGGCAGGATTTATTGAAGGGAGTAGAGGACTTTAAAATTGGAAATGTTGGTTCAGGTCAGATCGTGACAGCCTCAAAGGTCATGCACTAAGGACTTTGGACTTGATTCTGAAGCCAGGGGAGAGCTTCTGAAGGCTCGGGGGTGGGGAGGGGAGGGGAAGACATGGTGTGATCATGGTGACACTGGGTGAGATGGAAAGAGGAGGACAACCTGGAGGCGAGTAGAAATGAGGCTCCATCAAATTAAGATGCAGGGATTATATGTTATAATAGAGGGTCCGTGTCCACATTTCACAATGTCACGGTGCCCTATTTAAAATGGTTATGTTCTCAAACTAGGATAGAGAGGCAAGTTTCTCTGTCTTAATATGGATTTCAGCCTAAGGATATTTTCTAAAGGTCAAATTACTCACAGAAATAAAGCATCTGTTTGGAATAACTGCTAAAACACGGGACACCATGGAAGAATCACACAGGGCAGTGTCAGCTGTTTTCAATGAGTACAGATAACAACTTTTGAACCTTCAGAGACTCCTTTGATCCACAAGTAAGGTGACATTCAGGTTTATTTTAAGTGTTACCACTCTGTTCATAAGAATGGTAGCCAAGAGAGAAAAACAATCGAAACTGATCTTCATTCAATACCACAATCAATGGTAAATGATGCTAACTGGATAGGTTTACGGTTCTACGTAAGTATTTTTTGAGGCCAAAGACTGAGGTAATATCAGGCAACACAGCCTAAGGCTTTTAAGTGTATTCCAGTGTTGGCTGTTGAAACTTTGATTGATTAGACGTGATGTGTCCAACTAATCCTTGATATATTTATGAGTAATGGAGAGAAATGAGACTTTGTCCTTCACACTGGCAGTCTCTTCATTCATTAAATCATTCACCTTTGTTCTTCTGCCCTTCCTGGCACTTGTAATCATATATAGAGAGAAATATTAACCACATAAAAACATACAAGTAAATATAGGTTTAGAAACAGCAGTAAGTATTCTGAAAGGGTAAGAACCAGGCACTGTGAGAATGACGGATGGATGGATGTAGGTGACCAGAGAAAGATTCTGGAAGGAATAGGTATTTAAACTGAAGTAGACATTAGCCAGGAAAAGAAGGGCAGCATTTCACAGGAAGACAGAATCTCAAGTCTAGTTAACTGTAATAATTTACAACGAAATTACGTGACCCCAGTATACATTCTATTGGACCTAGAGGTACAACATAAAAATATTATAGATCATCTAACAATATGTGAAAATGTCACTCATTAATTTTAAATACCAATTTGCAATACTATGGTTATAAACTATTTGGCTTGGGGCAATATATTTCCATGTCTTATGAAATTATTAATTCTCATTAAATGCTAATGATCCTTACTGTGAAGATTAGAGCTAATTACGTAGTCCTTTCACCAACAGTAATTTATTAGCTAGTCATGATGAATCCGGTAAACGTTTCTGTGTTAGTTGGCCAAAGTAAGTTTTATGGACCAGATACCAACACCACAAAGCACATATATAAACAAATACTTAGAAAAATAAATACTGCCATCGTCAGATAATAAAGTTGGAAAACAGATGGACAACAGGACTAAACATTATGATATATGAAATAATTATCCAACTAACATTAGTCAGGTGACCATACATGCTGTTTCCATGGTTACAGGCACTGGTGTAACAGGACAGTGTGGTGAGCAGGTTTACCTCATCACCCTGTCAAAATCAAAACTGAAAACAATTGAAGTCTTTAGAGCTGGATTTCTTGACTAAAACACTAACAATAGGTAAAACTGCTCTTACAGATTCATTTCTTTCAATTTGGAACAAATTGAAGCCATGTAAGAGCATAGCGCTAACTCAAGAGTTTGGCAATAAATTTAAATTGTTAAAGTTAAGCTTTGAACATTTCAAATATGTTGTAGATTTAAAATTCTGAGGATTACATGGGATTACACATATCATAAATGGTTTTTTAGTAGTATAAATTAAGTTTCATGGTAAATAAAAATATGACATTTATCCAAGAAATGTACTATATTTTCATTTGCAAACTTTTGTATATTTTATTATATCTTACATGGTATGCATTACAATTAACAGTTGCCACTTTTTTTAGGAGACCCTGTTATAGAACATACCTAATTTTTTTTTAAATGTAGAAAATTCATCACTCATTATAAAAAGATAGTCTTTGGCTTTAAAAAATGTATTTTCTCATATCATTTAAAAATAAATCTATTCAGGGGACTTCCCTGGTGGTCCAGTGGTAAAGAATCCACCTTACAATGCAGGGGACGCGGGTTCTATCCCTGGTCAGGGAACTAAGATCCCACATGCCGCAGGGCAACTAAGCCCACGCACCACAACTAGGAGGCCTCGCACCTCAACTAGAGAAAACCCGCGCACCACAACTAGAGAGAAGCCCACGCACCATAAGGAAAGATCCCACATGCTGCAACTAAGAAAGACCCAACACAGCCAAAAATAAATTAAATAAATAAATAATGAAAACAAACAAAAAAACCTTAAAAGATAAATCTATTCATAAGAATTAAGTGTAATAGAATGGATAAACAACAATGTCCTATTGTACAGCACAGGGAACTATATTCAATATCCTATAATAAACCATAATGGAAAAGAAAAAGTAAATTAAAAGAAAGAAAAAAAATTAAGTGTATATATAATTCTTCTGATATATATGTATATATCAACTAACTCAATCATATTCAAATACACCAATTTTAAAGTTACAAGTATGCTATAAACATATAATATATGTCATTTCCTAACACGGGGCGGAAGCCCTTTGGAAACTCTCCCCAGCGTGTACTGAATGCCTTCCTCACTGAGCACAGTCTGATTTCCTGTAGGAAGATTTTTGCCTAATCTTTCTTCTGCTCCACACGGTGCATTTTTAGAGATCTCCAAATGCTGTAAACAGTCAATTAAATAAAACAAAATTTAATTAAACCTATGCATGAAAAATTGAAAGGAGTGTCTTAGAGCAGACCTTGCTCTACTGTCAAAGGCAGTTCTATGGGGAAGCATATCAGGCACAGTGTTTTGAGCCACTGGAAATTAATATTACAATGAATCAACCATGTAACATAAAAAAGAATTTCCCATCACCCTCGGGGAGATGGATCAAGACAGACTGAAGGGGCAGCAAGATAGTCACATTAATTCTAGGAGAAGAGTTTGATGAATGAAATGCAGGAATAAGTGAGTTGGTATTTCCTATTCTTTCTTTCTTTTTTTTTTTTAATGAGAGTATAGTTGCTTTACAGTGTTGTGCAGTATTTCTTATTCTTTCAATTACGAAAGTCACAAGGATTCCCCAGGAAGAACAAGGAGCTACAATGTTATTAACACACTTCACAAAACTATAATTGTGATTATAATTTCTTCCTGGTAAAGACCTAGAGATAGAGCTAGGGAAAAGTTCTCACTTGGTATACAGGCAATGACACTCTTTTTTCTATGTATACTACTACAACTAAATTAGGGAGTACATCTGCTTAAAGGGAAGGCAATTTAGCATTGAACTAAACTCAAACTGTATAATTTCTTCATTAGTAAACAGGGATATCACTATTTATCTCTCACAGTGTTGAGGAGATTCTATGATGTGATGTATATAAAGTCCTTAGCACAGTGCCTGGCATACAGTAGGAGCTCAGTAAGTGTGCATGTATATGTCATCATGACCAAGAACATCATCAAATGAACCCCATCATCTTTGCCATCACACTCTTTATATTCAGGATATTTTATTCACAAAATTGGACAATGTTAGTATTACAGAAATATTCCAGAATCCAAACCCAGCATTCGTCCCTAAACTAAATTACATTTTAACCTCCCTCTACTATAGAAAGCATGAAGCTAAACCAGCTTTAACACAGTTCCACCTCTTCCATGGCAGAGTTTCAGAAATTTTTTCCAAATAAGTATTAATAATATTTTAAATTCAGAAAAATCAAGTCCTGCCTCAGTTCCTAAATAACGGGGTTTTTCCTATTAATTACCAGATAATTTTAGAGCTGAAAGTGAAATGATCTAGACAAGACACTCATGGTAAAAAGCACAGAATGGTTAAGAGGCGTGCCTATGACTCTGAATTCAGCACAGGACGGGACTGGCAGAGGTCTCCTGACCAAATGCCAGACTATCTCCATCACCACAGATGCATCCAGTACATATCCAGCTACACCAAAGAGCTTCCCACTTATTAATTAAATAGCATACTACCAAGGACCATACAGGCTTTCCTTCTTAACAGATACTTTTACACAAAACACTGAGTCCTCTGAGTTTCTAACAAACCAAATAGACTAAAAACACTAACTTAGGTATCATAGTTGAAATAATATTGCCTACAAAAGAGTTAAAAAGTGTTTTTATGTGTAAACACTACAAAGTCACTAAGTATATTTGAAGCATGTAAATTATACACATTGTGTGGGAATACTTACTTTAACATTCATTTGTTTTACTGAGAATTCTTAGTGCTAGTTCAACTTACTGACTCAGATTCCAAAAGGATACCTGTAGGACAAAATTGTCTTTTTCACCAATGACCTAGTTTATTCTTCAAAAGAATTTAAAATAAATATTGTGATGTTTATCCAAGACAATCATTCCCACACTCATCTTCCAGCATCTAAAATACCTGCCCTCCTTTTCCTAAAGTAAATTTACTTTTAGAGAAAGAGTTTTGATAACAGATTTTTTCTAGCCTGGAATTTGATAAGTTTATCGATTTAAGATAAAAATTCAAACTCCAATTTCACTATCTGGCTATAAAATTGAATGCCATTCTGGGACAATATAAGTGTCAATATTATTAACTTTATTTGTACCTTCTCCAGTTCTTTTTTCTTTATATGTAAATGAAAAGAATTCCTTTGATTTACAACGTCTGTGTCAGCAATCAGCTTCCCTCTGTAAAGGAGTCTATCACATATTGTCATGTTACTTCTTTGAGTAAACTCTGACTTCAAAATCTGTCCCATCCATAGCAGAAGCTTCAGTGTAGGATCTTTCCTGTTCTCGTTTGTTTCTTTGTGCTCTCTCTCTTTTAAACCTGTTTATCTTGCTTAAATGGAAAACATCAGTGACTCCATCTAAGCTCAAAGGAGAAGAATAGCAGTTATAAAACCTCTGCCATAACTATGATTATTCTACAGCCCTTCTTCAATTTCCAGGATCAAAAAATAACAATAAACTTCAGATTTTCTAAATTTCTTTCACATGTCATTTTTTTAAAACAAACACAAAACCAGGAAAGTTACTATTTTGGTTCTTATTATGAAGAAGAAACCGGGAAAGTTACTATTTTGGTTCTTATTATGAAGAAGAAAATAGAACTAAGCGGAGTAAAAAACAAAGTCAAAGAAACCAATGAAACAAGAAAAGGATGAAGAAAACAATAAAGTCTAACATTTCCAAAGAAGATTCACCCCGAGATATTTTTCTTAGTTTCATCCTCAGTTATGTCAAAGTTTAGAACAATACGGTTATTTTTTGAAGCAACAATTTGATTTTTTGTTTTCATACTAAGATGTGTTTTATGGAAAAGCAGATAATAAAACAAAAACTAATTGTTAATTTTTAAAAATGGCAGTTAGAGTTGAAACTTTACAAGGAGTAAAGCTGAAACTTCCCACTCTGGAATCTCACCCCATAGTGATACCACTCCCATCTTTCTGGCTTTCTTCTAGTTTATATTACTGTATCTCAAAATAACCCCTTTATTCTGCTATTTCTTGATTTTTGTTTGCTGTTCATACTGTCCTCTGATTTCTTCCTATGGAAAATGAATTTCACACCTACCTACCCCCACCAAACAAACCAACCATCTTCCCTCCTCCCAATGCAGTTATAGCACAATCAGTCAACCTTCTATGGCTCATTTTCAGAACGATGCATCTACATAGAGAAACCACACAAGGTTCTAGAGTGTAACTTTTCCCCAGCTATTTCCTTTGCTTGGTTTTCTCTGTATCTGCCTCTGAATCATCCATACACTCTCCTGAACAAACTGCCAATCTTCTGAAGGGTTGGGGAGAGGTGGCTGACCTGCTCTGGGAGTCCAAGTAATGTCTCTCAAATAATTCTGCAAATGTTGGTGCCACTCTGGGCCCCTTCTCTCAGAGATTCCTGCTTCCTACAAATTCCTGTGGCTTTCTGGAGCTCTGCAGAGAGAAGCTGGCTCTCCACCAACAGTCTTGGGTTTCCACCTTATTCACACTGCTAAATCAGGTATCACTCCCCTGCTTTTGCAATCTTTGTTGATATCTGTTGTCTGTTGTCGTTTCCTCCTATTCTCTTTGTTCTTGTGGGTTTGTTCCTTTTTAATCGTTTAATATCCTTTGAGTGTGGTTTACAGAGGGAACACAAATAAATGCATCTGTCCAATCCACCATGATTAACCAGAAGGATTTGTTGTGATTATTTGTAAAGCATGATTTTCTATGTTGTTTTTTTTTTTTTTTAACATAACCAAACCCATTTCTCTTTTGGCACCTTCCAGCTGTCTGCCTCTAAGTCTGATTAACTAATTGGGATGGATTTCTTTTTTTTTTATAACGTTTTTGCCATTCTTTTGCCATTTTCCCCACTTGATGGCACCCTTCTCCAAGATCCATTATCTTCATGTTTCTTTTCCTTTCTCTCTCTCTCTCTCTATCTCAACAAGAAATTTGACCTTAGGGGCAGGAGAGAAACACACAAACTTATTCATACTAGGGTGTAAATGATTGACATCATTAAAAAGTGCTTCCCAGGATTTTAATACAATGAAAAATTCTAAATTGAAGTTAAGGTACACTGGAATTTCCAAAGATGTATTTTGGAAACTCTCTCTGGGAACAGGAATATGTTGGGAGAAAAGTGGAGTCGAGTAAAAAATGAGAGAGAAGGGGAAGAGAAAATGAAGTAGGAGGGACTAACAGAGGAGATAAGATTGGTGATAATGTCCAATTTCAAGAGATAATTTAATAACTTTTTTCCTAGATATGCAGATTTGGAAGAAACCAGAATAAATATATTAAGAAAACAAAGACACTCTCGTGAGATAACACTCAGGAAAGTTCTTTGGAAAATACAAAGCACTATAAAAATATTAAAAGGTATCAAATTCAATAAGTATTTACTATTGTGGAACTTCCAGAAACATGCCCTTATTTATGTACAGCATTCAAGTCAATACCATAAATTACTACAAATTTCCATTCATTTATATACACCCACTAGCTTTTCTATTTTCTCCCAGTGGCCTTTATGCAAAAGTCTTTGCCTTCTAAAAATGACTCCATGAAGCAATTTCGTTATGATGGATAATTAAGGTCTCTGTTACCTTATGGAGGCCACTGAAATTTCTTCTTGAACTTTTCTATGGAATTAATTTTCCTATACTTGCTCAGTTTCGCAAATTTCCTAAACTTGTTCAGTTTACAGGAAGAAGTCAAATCACTTCAATGTCCATAAAACCAAACGAACAGCAGGCAGTGGTTAATTAGTCTGAAGGAATCTTAGCAGCTACAAATCTATTAGTAGCTGGACACTGGGACTTCCACCAGTGGTTTTCCCAGTATTTCAAATATGAAAACTCTGTTTGAATGCCAAAATACCTCCACGCCTGAAATACCTATGACCAAAAAACCCCACAAAAATTAGTAATGCTTTTGAGTGCATCTGTATTTTCCTAGTCATAACAGCATCTGTATACATTTGAGAATTAGCACACAGACAAGAGTTGGTGAGCATAGAGACCAAGGGGCCTCAGTAATTTTGACCCACAAGTAGGCAACCATTGACCTACAGCTTACCCTGCCCGTGTTTTTTGTCTTCCAGTAGAGAATAATTAATTTCTCACTTAAAATGAGAGGAAATGAGAGAAATTCAAGACAGCTGTGGTAAGTTTCTATCTTATTGGTTCCTCTTCTTAAATCTGGGAATTGATTCTTCTTTTTTTTTTTTCGGTACGCGGGCCTCTCACTGCTATGGCCTCTCCCGTTGCGGAGCACAGGCTCCGGACGCGCAGGCTCAGCGGCCACGGCTCACGGGTCCAGCCGCTCCACGGCATTGGGATCTTCCCAGACCGGGACACAAACCCGTGTCTCCTGCATCGGCAGGCGGACTCTCAACCACTGCGCCACCAGGGAAGCCCTCTTCTTTTTTTTTTTAATGTGGACCATTTTTTAAGTCTTTATTGAATTTGTTACAATATTGTTTCTGTTTTGTTTTGGGGTTTTTTTGTTTTGTTTTGTTTTCGGCTGAGAGGCACGTGGGATCTTAGCTCCCCGACCAGGGATCAAACCCGCACCCCCTGCATCGGAAGGCGAAGTCTTAACCACTGGACAGCCAGGGAAGTCCCCACTGATTAGTTTTTAATCCAAATTATCTCCCGTTAGAAAATACAGCTTTGAAAGTTGTTGAATCTTTTAAAAGTCCTAATTGTAAAGCATTTACTGTCTGTGACAGTGGTTCTCAACAGTATCAGATTTAACAAACGTTTTCTATAACGAAGATCCTTAATGTCCCCCTTCATAGCCTACTTTATCTAGGACTGAAATAAACTAGTCCAAACAGCAATTTATTATTCTCATGATTCTGTGGGTTCACAGGGCAGTTCTTCTGCTTGGTGTGGTGTCATGCGGGGCTCAAGACAGCTCAGAGGTCAAAATGATCTCACTCACACAACGGGCAGTTGGTGCTTGCTACTGGCTGGAAGCTCAGCTGGGCAGATTGGCCAAGGCCACACCTCTCTTCCAGGTGGGCCCCTCCAAGTGAGGGCTGGGGCCTCTTCATAGCATGGCAGCTGGGTTCTAAAACCCTGGCTATTTCATTAGATCTTTTAGTGTAGTCATATCTGAGCATTTACATATTGAATACATATTTTGTGAATTATTTTCTTTTATTCCTCTGCTTAATTACAGTTGGGGTGCTATTTTCATTTTTTAAAACACTGTGCCTGTAGTTAGATTCCATTATCTAAGAATTTCATTTGAGGGTATGTGATAGATGATGCTTCCAAAGATGGCCACAACAATCTCTCTCATCTCACGGGTTCTTTGAAAATATAACCTCACCACTCCAACATCAAGAGATGGTTTCCCCTTTCCTTGAATTTGGGCAGACCCCATGACCTGGTTTGACCAATAGAATCCAGCAAGAAGATGCTGTGTAACTTTGGGGGGGCTTGGCTTAAGAGGTTTGCAGTGTCTACCTTTGCTCCAAGAAACAAGTGATTTCCTTGATTTTGCAGTAACTACACGACTGACTATATTAATACCCTGTTCAACTAACTGTGTACATCAGAGCCGGGACTAAGGTGAGGGGAGGGAGGTACTCATCTTTTTTTTTTTTTTTTTTTTTTTTGCGGTATGGGGGCATCTCACCGTTGTGGCCTCTCCTGTTGCAGAGCACAAGCTCCGGACGCACAGGCTCAGCGGCCATGGCTCACGGGCCCAGCCGCTCCGCAGCATGTGGGATCTTCCCGGACCGGGCCATGAACCCGTGTCCCCTGCATCGGCAGGCGGACTCTCAACCACTGCACCACCAGGGAAGCCCTTGGGCACAAAATTTAAAGGGCTCCTTAAATGTAAACTCAGTAATCAAGATCAACAATATTCTGATGCAATCTTTTAAAACATAAAATTAATGGATACCAAGGGGAAGGGGGAGGGATGAACTGGGAGACTGGGATTGACATATATACACTATTGATACTATGTGTAAAATAGATTACTAATGAGAACCTACTGTATAGCACAGGGAACTCTACTTAATGCTCTGTGGTGACCTAAATAGGAAGGAAATCCAAAAAAGAGGGGATTTATGTATATGTACAGCTGATTCACTTGGTTGTACAGCAGAAACTAACACAACATTGTAAAGCAACTATACTCCAAAAAAATTAATTAAAAAATATCAAATTAATGCCAAAAAAATCTATGATGAACAAAGTAACAAAACTTTAAAGACAGGACATACAGAGTAAGTTTTCCAGTAATTCTGACACAATATCTTTATATCATTTAAGCTTCCCTGTCCATAATGACTTTTCTTAAATTATGAATCTTTTTTGTGTAGCTTCTGATAAAACTCTTCAGTATTACTTTATACTGAAGGGCTACTGATTTACACTTGTATTAAAGTACTACTGACATATTTGTAGTAGGATATTGCTCAGTGTGTCTTTATTTCTTTTTTTTTTCTATTGAGAGAGTTGACATACAATACTATGTTAGTTTCAGATGTACTACATACTGATTTGACATGTGCAGTACATTATGAAATGATCATCCAGAGAAGTCCAGTAACCACCTATCCCCACACTAAGTTATTACAGTATCATTGACCATACTCCTTGGTTCAGTGTATCCTTTTAAACTCTAGCAGGACTCAGGAATATTTTTCATTGTGCAGAACTGAATCGAGCTTGGAGGGACACCAAGCACACCTGGCCCCCTCCTCTAAGGGCCAGTGGTACCTCACATATCAAATCATTGTGTCAATCCAAAATGCCCCACGTTTCCAAACCCACTGACAGCGTAGGGGCTGCCCTGAGTGAAAACTTGGAGATGATCATCAGAGTATGAGTGAAACAAATAACAGGCTGTATGTAAGCATCTTTTGAAAACTGTCTTGGTTACACACCTAAGGTTGATTTGAACTTTAATTAAGTCACACGTGAAGGCTCTCTAGGGTTTTTAAAAATTAAAGAGGCTTTAAGATACGATATTGCACGTCCTGCTTTAAAAACTAGACAATGATAAAAGCTTAAAGCTGAAGCAACCACACACTAATCACAGTATTCCATTTAAGGCTCTCCACTGGAAGCGCTGTAACAATTAGACTGTTATTCACCTCTTTCGTCTAGCCACAAATGAGGTAATGAAGGGTTATTACGTTTTATTTAGTCATGTCTTTCCCTATTTTGTTCCAAAATTCAGGCTTTTTGATTTTGGTAGTGTGTCATGCATCTCAACAAATTTTCCTTTGCGTTAATTCACAACAATATAGGCATACCTTGTTCTACTGTGCTTTGCCTCACTGTGCTTCACAGATATATTGCATTTTTTTTTTACAAAGTGAAGGTTTGTGGCAAGTCTGCATCAAGCAAGTCTATCGGTGTCATTTTTCCAACAGCATTTGCTCACTTCGTGTCTCTGTGTCACATATTGGTAACTCTCACAATATTTCAGATTTTTTCATTACTATTATATTTGCTATGGTGATCCGTGATCACTGATCTGTGATGTTATACTTGTTTTAGCATTTTCAGCAGTATTTTAAAATTAAGGTGGGTACATTGGTTTTTTAGACATAATGCTATTGCACACTTAACAGACTACAGTATAGTGTAAACGTAACTTTTATATGCACTGGGAAACCAAAAAATTCATGTGACTCGCTTTACAGCAGTAGTCTAGAACCAAACCCACAACATCTCCAACATATGCCCATAATCAACTTTTCATTCCCCAAAGTCCCTTTGTAGGGGAAACAGAATAAGATTTAGGCGAAGAAATGTCCCAAACTCCCATACATTAAAAAAAGCTCCTAAAACTTATGGATTTTGCTGTGGTTATCAACTAGGAAAGTGCATATAAATAATAGGGTGTTTTTGTTTTGTTTTGTTTTGGCAATGGCAAAATCTAATAAGTATTAAGTCAGAGTAACTGAAAACAATTTCAGGTGCACCTCTAAGATTTTCCCTCCACCTTAATGGTGGGCTACTTAACTCCATTTAAAGGTACATGCTTTTGACCACACCACATCTTAACCCCATGTCCCAAACATTTAATCATACATTTAATTTAACTAACAGTTATAATCACAACACTCTGAGCACTCTTAATTGTAAATAGATGTCTTAGATTATTAAAACGAAGAGTCTTTACTAAAAAAACATCCCTGTGTTCTTGGTTATTTGGAAAATTAAGAATAGGGCTGGTGTTCCCAGGGCCATCAACCATAATACGCTGCAGACGCGTAGATCACTCTGTAGGTTCCTTTGGGTTCTATAGGATTTTGTGAGTTTTCCAAAACTTGTTCCAGCCACAAAGAAGACAGTTAACTTAATTAACTAATAAATAACTTGAACTGTCCATTTTTTCCTGTTGTCCTACAAGATCTTACATTAGAATTCAAAGACATTAAAGAATAAGGCAGGGGCTTCCCTGGTGGCGCAGTGGTTGAGAGTCCACCTGCCGATGCAGGGGACACGGGTTCGTGCCCCGGTGCGGGAAGATCCCACATGCCGCCGAGCGGCTGGGCCCGTGAGCCATGGCCGCTGAGCCTGCGCGTCCAGAGCCTGTGCTCCGCAACGGGAGAGGCCGCAGCAGTGACAGGCCCGCGTACAGCAAAAAATAAAAATAAAAAAAAAATAAGGCAGATATTACAAATCGCTTGCCTTCTGAAATTCCTAAAACATGAAGTTTTCAGATGGCCTATAAAAATCTGATCGCTTATCTTATAAAATGCTGTAACAGTGGGAGAGAAATACCAAATAAACTGCCCAATCCCCCCCCCCGTTTTTTTGTAAATAGAATAAGTCCCCAGTGAGACTTTTTTAACCTAATTATTGATTTATGATCTCAAAACTATTTCATTAGGAAGCTTTCCTTCCCATTTTGGCAGTCTATTTTTGGCACAAGAATCTAGGCCAAATACAAAGTTTATTGAATAATCTCTGGAATGAAAACTGTTGAAAATTCCCTATAAATATACTCTGAGTTTAGAGCATTAAAATGGTATTAAAAACTCAGTCTACAATACAAAGTAAGTTATTATACGCTCCAATAAAATATATGTCTTTAAGGCAAATTTACAGGACTGTAGCCTACATCCTGCAGTATAGTCAAAATTATGTTTCATCTGAAGCATGAAATTTGGTGAGTACCAAATTCATCTTGCTGTGTGCTCCATGAATACACTCCTTGTTTATCAGCCATCACTAACATTTATTAACTATCTTCAAAATACAGTCCTTTCTCTCAAGAAGTTTAAGATATGGGTAAAAGTATAGAAGATGATATAAAGCCATTGCTATAGTGTGAACATTTGTATAGAAATTCCAAAATGGAAAACTAGAAAAGTATTTAAAATATTTTCTAAGTTCGGTAAATGCCTTCTTGCATTCCTTCAGGCATTACAGAACATACTAAAAATACAAAATAATGAGGCATCATCCACAGAGCAGCAAAGAGACACCTGTGAGAAGAGGTCATCTGACTCGGAAACTAAGTCTGCCTCAGAGCCCTTCACTTACATGGGCTCCTTCCAAGATCCAGTAACCAATTTTATATTTGTAATTTTGTATTCTTCTCCTTTAGTGGACCTAAGGACATGGGGAGGGGGAAGGGTAAGCTAGGACAAAGTGAGAGAGTAGCACTGACATATATACACTACCAAATGTAAAACAGATAGCTAGTGGGAAGCAGCCGCATAACACAGGGAGATCAGTTCCGTGCTGTGACCACCTAGAGGGGTGGGATGGGGAGGGTGGGAGGGAGACACAAGAGGGAGGAGATATGGGGATGTATGTATATGTATAGCTGATTCACTTTGTTATACAGCAGAAACTAACACAACATTGTAAAGCGATTATACTCCAATAAAGATGTTAAAAAAAAAAAAAGCCTCCGAAACTGCATAAACTGCAGACCCCACAAAACCTGGATCTGTGCCAGCGAGAGAATAAACAATATGTGATTTCCATGTGAGTAGGATACTTGGCTGAGGTAATTTCAAAACACTGTAACCAGAGAGATAGAACAGGTTCCTGGATGATAGAACTCAATCCTATTAAAATGTCAAGTCTCTCAAAATCAAATTGAGCATTTAATGCAAGTGCAATAAATATTCCAACAGCATTTGGAAAGCATAACAAGACTTTGGGAAAATCTGGGAAACATCTGGAAAAAAATAAGAAACACCAAGAAATTTTTGGAAAAGACAAATAATTGAATGTGAGATGCAGAGTTGTGGGGAAAATCACTGCTTTTCCAGATACAAAACATATTATAAACCCTCAACAATTTAAACCACGTGGTACTACTGTAAAAAATGTACACACTGAACAAAACAAACATTAGGATGTCTAAAAAATTAATAAATGATAAAAGAGGTACACAAATTCAATAGGAGAGGGAAGAAGTGTTAGGAAAATGGTGATGGTACAATTGGTTAGATCTTTGGGAGTGAAAATCCATTTAGATCTTAATCTTATACCATTCTCTCAGCTAAACTAAATAGATGAAGTAGTGAAATATTTTTTAAAAAGATCAAATTAGAGAAAAATTACAAGAAAATAAACCTTAATATTTATCAACCCTACGGAGGAATGGTTTTTTAAAGCTTAGAAACAATGAAATAAGTTATAAAATAAAATACTGACAGAACTAACAATATGAAAATTAAAAATATCTGCACACATACACAAAACATTACAAATGAAAGGCAAGCAAGCTATGGGGATAAAATAGTTTCAGCAAGTATGCAAGATTAATATCAACTGTATATAAAGAGCTGATACAAATCTATAAGAAAAGCACCAAGATCCCAAAAGATAAATATGCAAAAATCATGCACAAACAGTCTGGCAGTTCCTTAAAAGTTCAAACATGGAGTGACCATATGACCCGGCAATTGCATGCCTAGGTATATGCCCAAGAGGAGTGAGAATATATATCCACACTTGTACATTAATGTTCAAAGAAGCATTATTCACGACAATCAAAAAGTAGAAATAGGGCTTCCCTGGTGGCGCAGCGGTTGAGAGTCCGCCTGCCGATGCAGGGCACACGGGTTCGTGCCCCGGTCGGCGAAGATCCCACATGCCGCGGAGCGGCTGGGCCCGTGAGCCATGGCCGCTGAGCCTGCGCGTCCGGAGCCTGTGCTCCGCAACGGGAGAGGCCACAACAGTGAGAGGCCCGCGTACCGCAAAATAAAAGTAGAAATAACCCAAATAACCATCAACTGATGAATGGAAATAAAATGTGTGAAATCCATATGATAGAATATTATTGGGCAATGAGAAAGAATGAAGTACCTGCTACAACATGGTTGAAGTTTGAAAACTTATGCTAAGAGAAAGAAGCCAGCCATAAAAGACCAATATGTGATTATATGAAATACCGTATTCTATGAAATGTTCATATTATTCGATGAGATATCCAGAACAAGCAGACACAGGGAGACAGAAAGTAGAGGTGAGTGGTTGCCCAGGTCTGGGCAGGTTTCAGGGGATGTGAGAAGTGACTGCTAATGGGTACCAGGTTCCTCACTGGAGTCATGAAAATGCTCTAAAATTAACTATGGTGATGACTGCACAGCTCTGTGAATATACTGAAAATCACTGAACTATACACTATAACTGGGTTAACTGTATGGTATGTGAATTATATCAATATACAGTACATTTATTCAATATGCAATATAGATAGTATATTCTATCACTATACTGTATACTATAGCAATATACATTACAAATAGCTTTATTATAGCAATCTGTTACTTTTTAAAAGCATGCACAGTCAAATCACAGAAGAGAGAGCAAGTTCACAAACATGAGGAAATTACCAACATCCCTAGTAATCAAAGAAATACAGACCAAAGCAGTAAGGAGACACTATTCTTAGCAATAAAAATAATAGGGGGATAGTTTTTAAATGATAATCCTCACTGCTGCCAGAAGGATGGCAAAACAGATATTCTCATGTATTGTTAGTGAGAGTGCAAAGTGGCACAGCCCTTTTTTTAAAATTAATTTATTAATTAATTTATTTTTGGCTGTGTTGGGTCTTCATTGCCGTGTGTAGGTTTGGGTTTTCTCTAGTTGCGGCGAGCGGGAGCTACTCTTCGTTGTGGTGTGCGGGCTTCTCATTGCGGTGGCTTCTCTTGTTGCAGAGCACGGGCTCTAGGCGAGCAGGCTTCAGTAGTTGTGGCACGTGGGCTCAGTACTTGTGGCTCGCGGGCTCTAGAGCACAGGCTCGGTAGTTGTGGCACATGGGCTTAGTTGCTCCGCGGCATGTGGGATCTTCCCAGACCAAGGATCAAACCCGTGTCCCCTGCATTGGCAGGTGGATTCTTAACCACTGCACCACCAGAGAAGTCTGGCACAGCCCTTTTTAAAGGCAGTTCAGCAATATATATCAAGAACTCCAAATATAGTAATACTCTGCCTCAGCAGTGTTGATTATAAAAACACCTACAAAATTTACCTTCTATATGAGGGGGAAATCATCATATACAAAGATTCACATTTCTGTATTATGTATGACAGTGAAGAAATGAAACATCTTAAATGTTCGGTAATAGTGAAATAGTTAAGTGTTTGTGGTATACACACTAAATGGAATATTATGCAGCCACTAAAAATATATCACATACTTGTCTGGGAAAATTATTATTACATGACATCAAGAGAAAAGTGGCAGCACAAAAATGTATATACAATATGATTACAACTAAGCTAAACTTTTTCTCCTTTTTTTGTATTTTTTAAATTATCTTTAATAAAGCATGTTTATAAATTTTAACAAATATCAAAAAGAAAAGATAAAACAGCAACAATAACTACAATGCAAGGGACTACATGATGCTTGGCTTATGGATGCTATAATGAGCACCAGAAATTCAGAGAAGAGTTTCAGACTCAACGTTTCAATGTTTCATCTGCAGGTGACTTTGAATTTCAAGGTTTTTCTTCCTCCAACAAAATCATTTATAGACCCCTCGGCCCTGGCACGTACAAACAAAAACCAATAAATATGGGATAATGTACACCTCAATCCGTTTTATGAGATATGATTATTTTCCCTTCAGTCCTAACTCTGCTCTACAACTATATTTACAATAAACATTCACTCAAACTACTTCCAATCTAGATTTGTTAAATATGTTTTTAAAGAAAAGATAGGGGGCTTCCCTGGTGGCGCAGTGGTTGAGAGTCTGCTTGCCAATGCAGGTGACATGGGCTCGAGCCCCGGACTGGGAGGATCCCACATGCCGCAGAGCAACTAAGCCCGTGCGCCACAACTACTGAGCCTGTGCTCTAGAGCCCGTGCTCCACAACGAGAGAAGCCACCGCAATGAGAAGCCCGCGCACTGCAACGAAGACCCAACACAGCCAAAAATAAATAAACTTAAAAAAAAAGAAAAGATAGTATATAACCTGCTTTAAATTGCCACAAATAGAACCAAATATGGCAACATCTTTAAGGAAAACTACTCACAATCAAAATAGAATACATTTTATTCTTTAAAAAAATATCCAGGTGGCAACATTCTGTATACAACAGGTAATTTCATGTTATTTAATTTCAGAAACTTGGACTATTTCTTTGGAACAGAAAATGAAACATTCATATAATTTTCATCATTGGTAATTTGGCACACAAAACTCTTCCCCCAAAAGGTAGATTATGGATAATAAGGGAGGAAGGAGGACAGGATTTTAATAAAAAGTTGCAATTTATAAACTGTAATCATATAATTAAACAGAGTACAAGCCTTCAGAAATTTTGAGTTTTCAAACACTGAACGTTTTATCAGGAATCAATACTATCTATGAAGTACCTTTGCCCTCCATCCACTTTCCTCCATCCACTCATCTCCTTCCTAACAAAAATCAATATAATCAAAATGCTGTACAACTTTCCTCAAGACTACTTATTTTATTGAAGTAAAAAACTAAGTGAATACACTTGAGCTTCAAATTTAAGAAAACAAAACTTGTGAGCTGCTTTACTCTACCTTGGCTCAGCCAATCAGAACCCAATGTTGCCTTGGAAACCCTCATGCTTATTAGCAAAATAACTCTGTTGCTCGATTCTTAAAGCATTAAATATCCACTTAGAAATCATTTAAAAATCTATTGATAAACAGTCAACATTTCAGAGAACAACAACAAGAACACAAAAATTTATTATCTGGGTTGCTTTCCCCTAATCATTATATGAGTACTCTACGAGATTAAGAGAGCCATTTCACCCTGTTCTTATATCCATTTCTTGTTTGCCCAAAGCTTTGAAAATATAAAGAGAGAAAATGTATATAGTCTGATTTTGTCTGTGTATACTGCATACCATATATTTCATTTCATCACATACAAATGTGTTTGCTAGATTCAATTACATTTAGTTATTTTGTATTGTCCTTGGTGTATGTGAGGAAAATTTTAGAAACAAAACCTTTAACCGGATAAGAATAAAACTGCAATGAATTACAAAGTAGACACTATAATGGCCATATTCTCTGACTACAGCACTAGAAACACAAATTAATAAAATTAATTTTGGGAAAAAAAACACTTGAAAAAAATGTAACCTCTCCTATATAACTTTTAAGTCAAAAAGCAAACCATAATTACAGATTACCTATAAAATAATGAAAATAAGAACACTTCTCTGGTAAGTATGGCTCTAATTGATTTCTTTCTTTTTTTTTTTTTTTCGGTACGCGGGCCTCTCACTGTTGTGGCCTCTCCCATGGCGGAGCACAGGCTCCGGACGCACAGGCTCAGCGGCCATGGCTCACGGGCCCAGCCGCTCCGCGGCATGTGGGATCCTCGCGGACCGGGGCACGAACCCGCGTCCCCTGCATCGGCAGGCGGACTCTCAACCACTGCGCCACCAGGGAAGCCCGATTTCATTATTTTTTAAAAAATAAAAATATACAAACCAGCCTGTAACTAAAAGAGGAGAAAAGAAAAAGAACAAAACCAGAAATGACTTAAGGAAGACAAGAAATAATAAATAATAAATATAAAAGGGAAAATTAGAAAAACAAAACAAACAAACAAGAAACACTGGACTTACATACTGGCTGTTGTGCCCCCTCCTCCCAAGGACCCCTTCAGATCCAAGGCTATTGCTGAGAATATTGGCTGCTGCCGCCTCACAGCTGAATCCATCCTCTGAAATTACCCGCAGCCAAAGGAATTTGCCTCGCATAAGTTATGTCCCTTCATCAAGGGAGGCCCACATACAATGACTGGTCAGCACAAGGATACAAATGCCTAGCCCTGTGCCTTGATCTGGCACATCCATGAAAGGCTATTGCAGCCTCAGTGCTCTGCGTGGAAGCAGCTGAGGCTGCCATTGCAACCACAGTTCAACTTCTCCCTCTGCTTAAAGCTATTTCCCTTGCCCCACAAAGGAGTTGCTCCTGAGAGGAGTCCTCAATAACTCCTAAATGCAAATCTCACAGTCTCTCTTCCTAAGGTCATCCGATCAATCGGCAACAGCTGGTGCTGGAAGTGGTCCTGGGAAGGAGGCTTTAACATGAGATTCTGGAGCTGGATCACCCACTGGCCAGCTGGCATTGAAGACACATCACGGTGGAGGATGGGGCACTGATAGCCTCTGGCATGAGGTGGTGGTACAATTATTAAAATGTGCATGGCATGAAGGGGGGTTGCATACTGGTGACAGGGAATGCACTGGTGAGTGCAGTATCTCAGGAGTTTGAGAGACAAGAAAGTAGTCATTAGAAGGCTGTTGCTGGGAATTCCCTGGTGGTCCAGTGGTTAGGACTCCGTGCTTCCACTGCAGGGGGCAAGGGTTTGATCCCTGGTCAGGGAACTAAGATCTCTCAAGCAGTGTGGCCAAAAAAAAAAAAAAAAAAAGGCTGTTGCTGAGGACAATGGATGCACCAGAGAAAGTCACTGAAAGACTGAGGTTAATTAATCAGTTAGAGGTGAGTGTGAAGTCAGACAGCCTCTTTGGCACCATTTAAAGAGACTCTCATCTCCTATGAGTGGAGACCAGAAGAGGCTGAGGCTCAAGCCAGGACTCAATTATTATAGGAGTAGCTGAGCTTCAGAAGAGGCTGAATGCACAGGCTTGGCCAATCTGCTACTTAAGAACAGGGCCCATTAGGAAGGAGTTGACCCTAAGGCATGTGATGGGGACACCTTGACTCCCACATTCTCCCCAGCCCCTGGGCCTGCACTTCACCCTGTGAAAGGCCAGCACTCCCTCCTTGCTTGAAGATGATGCAGAGTCCTTTGCCTTGCAAGAACAAAGGCATTTCCCTCAGACCCAACCCCACCTCCCTTCTGGCCCTCAGACAAATAAGTAGGGTTAAGTCTACTTGACCTACATAGCCCAGCCTGCTAAGGGAGAGAAGAGATTATGCCCCTCAAAGGAGCCTCGGGACCAAGCTCGCATGTACCATCAGAAGCCAAGCGAGTGTTTGGATCAAAGGGTGTTGGATCAAAGTGAGTGGAAGACAAAGATGGATAAAGGAAAGGTGATCAATATGGACAACCCTATGACACAGGATTTAACCCTTACAAGCATCCTGGAAGATAACGTCAGCACATGCCGGGATGGCTCTGAGAAGCTTGTAGGAAACATGTCTGCATTCGGTGAAGAGGGAATGCCAGAACTGCCACAGCAGACAGGAAAATAAAGACCCCAAAGGTTCAGAGGAACGTTCTAGAGAGGATATACTATGTCAGGTCAGCAAACTCACCCAGGGGACCCTCCTTAATAAAGGGAAAGCACTGGGATGAGAGGCACCAATATCACAGTCAAGGTCAAGGTCAGTGTGGCTGTCTTCTGTGGGCTGGGCTGACATTGGGAATGCTCTTACAGAACTGGGCTCCATGATAGCAATCGGGGTGTTAGTCTTGGAGTGGTGGAGGGCAGGTTGTGGGCAATTACGGTAATCACTGGCAAGGTTAGATTGAAGGTGTGGGGGAGGGTGGGTGTCTGACCCACTGAGATATGGAGATGCTTCACAGAACATAACATCCTTAGGGACAAGTTGGATAAACAGCCAATAGGCATAGTGCTCAAACTACACATCAAAAGACATCAAGGATGAGATCCTCAGGGACTGAGGGAAGTCACCCCAATAAAAAATTACTACACTCTGCCTAGTTTCTGGATCTGAGCCATTCCTCAGGCTGGGAACCCACTGATTGAAGGTTGGCTGGGTCCCAGGAGGAAGAATCCTGACACTCATGGTATTTATGATGAAGATTCTCCCAGTCCTTCCCTCAAAGGGACATATAATCATTTACTCCAGTACAGTGGGTGTGGAACCTGAAGAGTGCTAGCAGGCATTGGCTATTTTCTTAGTGATGGGAAGTGTGAGATGCAATACTTTGCCAGTTACTTTTGGAAGGGATGCTCCCAACCACAGGATTCCCCCAACCACAGGATTCCTTATAACTTCACCAATATGGTGAGGCTGGGACCAGATGCCTGGCACTTCGGTACTCTTCCACGTGGCCTCTTTCTCCAAATGATATCTCATCATTCAGGGCCTCTCCATGGGGCCTCTCTCTCAATCTGACTGCAACCACATGAGACCCTGACATCAATCAAGGCATTGCTCAGCTGAGTCCATGGAGTCAAGAGAGAGAATAAAAGGACTGTTTTAAGCCACCGAGTTTTAGAGTGGTTTATTACACAATAGAGAACTAAAACAAGAACTTAGTACCTGAAAATGGTGTCTGCCTTGACGACACACTAAAACATGTGGCATTAGCTTTGGGACCAAGATGGAGCTCCTTGAAGAGATCAAAGTGAAGGCCTGAAAGACAGCAATGAAATTGCTATTGGAGACTGAAGTATAATAATATATATAATATATAGTAAGTATAACTCAGGGGAACCTGAGTATTATGACATCATAACAGCATGTTGTGCAAACACATGCATGACACACACCATGGTGAAACTGTCACCTGCAGTCAGGTGGGAAATAGAAAAGGTACCTAAGGAACTCATGAGTCTGGCTGAGGCTACTTATAGGCAGACTGTTGAAAGCACCAACTGTTTTTGTTTTGTTTTGTTTTTGTTTTTAGCTGCCTATGAAAAGTACATGGGAAGTAAGATTTAAAAAAAAAAAAAGGAAGTATATAGTTTTTGAGCAGATTTAGAGAAAATATAATGCAACCAGGATATATTGGGTTTTAAAGCAATGCTCAAGGTAAGAAATGGACTCAGAGGGGAAAAAAATCAAATCTAGGACATGGAAAGTAAAATATGCCTCAGTGTCAAGTTCAGATTAAGGGTGGGACTGTGAGACACTTTGGCGAAACCTCAGGAAGATTTTAGGTGATGCGTCATAAAGCCTCTCAGCTGAACAAAGAGCCTTCTAAGAATCCTCTGGGCGTGCCTCATACGTCCTCTCACCCAGACAACAGGGCTTCTAGGAATGAATCCTAAGGAAGTTGTCCCAGAGGAACTTCACATGCCAGTTTCAGAAAGAAGTGTAGCTGTGGCTTGTACCCAATGGAGTTGATTGTGATTCGATACCAAAAAAAAAAAAAAAAAAAGCACAATGTTTTAAATGAACTGAATCTATTTGGACTGAAAGGGATAGAGTCAGTTCATAATGAAAAGAGGTCTTAGGAACCTCAAACTTCTACAGGCAGTAAGCAGGCTAAGAAAGCTGCTTAGCTTCTAAGAGGGGCCATTTACTATGGAAAAGGAAGGATGACTCAGGGCAGAGCCAAGAGGCTTGGGAGCTATTCCTACAGATCAGGCCTGGTCTAAAAGGACTGGGAACGTGTGCCCTGCTGGATTTCAGAAGCACTATGAACCATGACTGCAATGTGCCTACCGTTCCCCCCTTGTGACTATCTCAGTTTTCCTGTTCCTCCCTCATCATTGTTGGGTGAATGTTGAGCAAGTAACTTCTCTCTTTAATTTACAGTTCTTTAGAGCAAGAAGAACCTACTAAGGAGCCACATCCAAGGAAACGCACTTGAGAAGATCCATCAATGCCTACACCTGATTTAGATGATGAGCTCCTAGATTCAAGTTGATGCCATTATGGGATGAGACTTGTGGTCTTGGGAAAAGGGACAAGTTGCATTTTGTGTGAGGGAGGAATGTGAATTGTGGCCAGAAGGTGGACAGTGGCAGTTATTCTTCAAGGACAGCCCTGAATAATTCTGCCCCTCCCTGCATGTGCCTACTGCTACTCCCATCTGAGACAAAACTTCTGTCCCATTGATCTGGGTTGGGGCCTGTGACTGCTTTCATTAACAGAACGCAAGGAGGTGATATTCTGGGACTTTGGAAACTAAGCATTAAGAAGGCCAAGCAGGGCTTCCCTGGTGGCGCAGTGGTTGAGAGTCCGCCTGCCGATGGAGGGGACACGGGTTCGTGCCCCGGTCCGGGAGGATCCCACATGCCGTGGAGCGGCTGGGCCCGTGAGCCATGGCCACTGAGCCTGCGCGTCCGGAGCCTGTGCTCCGCAACGGGAGAGGCCACAACAGTGAGAGGCCCGCATGCCGCAAAAAAAAAAAAAAAAAAGAAGGCCAAGCAGCTTCCAGTTCTTCCCTCTTTGACCCTTAAGACAACATGTAAGAAGTTCTGGCTATCTTGCTGGATGGAGTGGCCACATGGAGGAGCACTGAGGCATCTGGACATCCAGCCCAGCCCCGTTTGACTGCAAAAGATTCCACACAGCACCAGTAGAGGAGACCCCCAGATGAGCCCAGGCAAACCACAAAATATGAACTATAACTAAATGATAATAACTAAGTTTGGGGGTAGTTTGTTACGCAGAGACAGATAACAAAACAGTCAGGGTAAGGAGGCCTGGGGAAGGGAGATGTGGACAAGCCAGTGGTAGTGGACGTGAAACGTGAAGTTCTTTGTACTGTATGTTAGTTCCCACAAGAGAGCAACCACCAAGGAAGAGACACTCACGGAACGCCTCAGCCAGTTCACACCAGCCAGCAGCTATCATCCACCATCCCAGTGGTGATTTAGTGAGCTCCTGAATGGAACAGCTGTGGTGCTAGGAATGAGGCTATGGAAGGGACCAACAGCATGGGCTGCCATTCACCAAGGCTGAGACAGTTGCTGTCACTGCTGAATGTTCATTCCGCCAAAAACAGAGACTAACACCAAGCAGCCCTCAATACGGCAACCGGTCAAGGACACCATCTGGTCACCTGATGGCAGGATGGACCCCCTGCACCCTGACTGGGGCAGTGACTCCTGACTCTGATACATGCTCCAGGTACAGGCTTCCCTTTGACACCCATACAACCTAAACTACGCCACTATCAAAGGACTGGTGCTTCATCAGTGACTTGGGGCCACACATAACATTACATCAAGCCACTTTCTTCAAAGAAGTTTGCAGCAGTGGACATATGACCACGGGATCAACTTATCCTTTCACTTACTGCATCACTCAGAAGCTGCTGGCCTGATAGAGCAGTGAGATGGCCACTTAAAAACATAACTGAGCCAAAGTCAAAGCCAGCTTGGAGGTGATACCCTGGATAGCTGCTCCTTGGGACATGGTATACACCCCAAATCAATGACCATTATATGGTACTGTGTCAACAGTACATAGAATACATGGGAACCAAGGTTTGGATGTAGGCGTGGAACATGTTACCATCACTTCCAGTAACCTACTTAAGAAATTTGTATCCACAATTCTAGGCAGAATGCTTCCACCAAGGGACACAGCAAGACTGTCCATAAACTTAAAGCATGGCTGCCTCCAAGTCATTTCCGGCTCTTTTTGCCAAGAGACCAGCAGGCAAGGAAAGTAATTATCAATCTGTAAAGAGTACTCATCAGGGGGTGAAAGGATTGCTCCTTCCCTGTGAGGACAGGAAAGAATACACTGACAGCCCGGTGACTCTGTGGTGTTTCTTGGGATGCCTCTCTCCAATTTTGATGGTAAATAGAGAACTGCAGAATTGACAGCCAATGAAGGGCATGATGAGCATGAGTTCAGACCCCTCAAGGGTGAGAGTCAAGAACAATCCATCAGATAAGCTTCCAAGACCAGAAGAGGTGACAGCAGAGGGTAAAGACGGAGATGATGAGGGTCAATTACAGCCTCAAGACCAGCTGCAATGGCCAGAGCCATAATTCATCCCACTAACCTTCCTCTTGTGAATTTCCCAGAAAAAGAGACTATCCAGCATCGTGGAGAAGATGTTCCCAGATGGGATGAACTTACTATATGAAGCAAGTGAATCCAATCAGTAGAAGGGGTCAACTATAGTGGACCCTCAGCACCAAGGACATATTTCTTCTGTTGCTGGTAGTGTTGGCTGTTGACAACTCATAGCTTCATCACTCTTCAGGAATTGCCCGTGGCCAAAGAAAGATGCTTTGCCCAAGGCTCTGACCCCTCCCCATGGATTGTCCACATCCAGTGACTGCTTGATATGGAGACACAGAGGCCTTTGTATTGATTTGGGATATCTCTGAAAGGCCTTCTCAGTTCCAGAGTTCCCTGTGGTATTGGTTAGGGTCTCTGCTGTAACTGAATCTCATTTTAACTCTTCCCTCAGCCCAATCTCATTTTTCCTTAGCGCACTTCACCTCTTGTACCCAAATCTCAGCATCTCAGTATGTTTCCCTGGGAACCTGATTTGCTGCAACTTGCTAAATAAATCCAAGTTTTTATTAATGTAGACAGTCATCTCTACAAGATAATTCCACGTTTTTGTTTTCCACCAAAATCCAGCCAAGTTCTCCCTGACTTCAGGCTATACTACAAAGCTACAGTAATCAAGACAGTATGGTACTGGCACAAAAACAGAAAGATAGATCAATGGAACAGGATAGAAAGCCCAGAGATAAACCCACGCACATATGGTCACCTTATCTTTGATAAAGGAGGCAGGAATGTACAGTGGAGAAAGGACACCCTCTTCAATAAGTGGTGCTGGGAAAACTGGACAGCTACATGTAAAAGTATGAGATTAGATCACTCCCTAACACCATACACAAAAATAAGCTCAAAATGGATTAAAGACCTAAACATAAGGCCAGAAACTATCAAACTCTTAGAGGAAAACATAGGCAGAACGCTCTATGACATAAATCACAGCAAGATCCTTTTTGACCCACCTCCTAGAGAAATGGAAATAAAAACAAAAATAAATAAATGGGACTTAATGAAACTTCAAAGCTTTTGCACAGCAAAGGAAACCACAAACAAGACGAAAAGACAACGCTCAGAATGGGAGAAAGTGTTTGCAAATGAGGCAACTGACAAAGGATTAATCTCCAAAATTTACCAGCAGCTCATGCAGCTCAATAACAAAAAAACAAACAACCCAATCCAAAAATGGGCAGAAGACCTAAACAGACACTTCTCCAAAGAAGATATACAGACTTCCAACAAACACATGAAAGAATGCTCAACATCATTAATCATTAGAGAAATGCAAATCAAAACTACAATGAGATATCATCTCACACCAGTCAGAATGGCCATCATGAAAAAATCTAGAAACAATAAATGCTGGAGAGGGTGTGGAGAAAAGGGAACCTTCTTGCACTGTTGGTGGGAATGTAAATTGATACAGCCACTGTGGAGAACAGTATGGAGGTTCCTTAAAAAACTACAAATAGAACTACCATATGACCCAGCAATCCCACTACTGGGCATATACCCTGAGAAAAACAAAATTCAAAAAGAGTCATGTACCAAAATGTGCATTGCAGCTCTATTTACAATAGCCAGGATATGGAAACAACCTAAGTGTCCATCATCAGATGAATGGATGAAGAAGATGTGGCACATATATACAATGGAATATTACTCAGCCATAAAGAGAAACGAAATTGAGCTATTTGTAATGAGGTGGATAGACCTAGAGTCTGTCATACAGAGTGAAGTAAGTCAAAAAGAGAAAGACAAATACCGTATGCTAACACATATATATGGAATTTAAGAAAAAAAAAATGTCATGAAGAACCTAGGGGTAAGACAGGAATAAAGACACAGACCTACTAGAGAATGAGTTGAGGATATGGGGAGGGGGAAGGGTAAGCTGTGTATCTACCAAACGTAAGGTAGATAGCTAGTGGGAAGCAGCCGCATAGCACAGGGATATCAGCTCGGTGCTTTGTGACTGCCTGGAGGGGTGGGATAGGGAGGGTGGGAGGGAGGGAGACGAAAGAGGGAGGAGATATGGCAACATATGTATATGTATAACTGATTCACTTTGTTATAAAGCAGAAACTAACACACAATTGTAAAGCAATTATACTCCAATAAAGATGTAAAAAAAAAAAAAAAATCCAGCCAAGTTCAAGAGTACTCATTATTTTGGGTCCTCCCCAACTCTTGCAAGTGTTAGCCTAAAATTTTTGCCAATCTGGTGCCTGCGAAGTGGTAAGTCATTCCATATATAATTTACATTCTCCTGATTACTAATGAAATTTAGCATCTTTTCATTTGCTTAGAGGCCACTTGGATTTTCTGTTCACATCTACTGCCCATTTTTCTATTAGGTATTTTTCTCCTCTTCTTCTTCCTCCACTTCCTCCCTCTTTTTAAAAATAATCTATATATGATCCAGTGTCCGTTTTATGAATTACAACTCTTGGCTTTCCATTTAATTTCTTTAAGAGTGTCTTTGGATGAATATAACCTCTTAATTTTGAGGTAATCACACTTATCAACCTTTACCTTTGTAATGAGTGGGACTTTTTTTCTTTTTTTTTGTCTTGCTTAAGATAGTCCCTACCATGAGGTCGTGAAGATATTTATCCGTATTATCTTCTAAAAGCATTATTGTTTCATTTTTCACACTTAAGTCTGTGATTCACTTGGAATTGACTTTTTTGTGTGTGGTGTGAGGTAAGGATCCAATTTTCGTTCTTTCCATATAGATAACCAATTGTTCCCATACCATATATTGGAAATGCAGTCCTTTCCCCACTGTTCTGCAGGGCTACCTTATTTTTTTAAATAGACTTTATTTTTTAGAGCAGTTTTATATTTGTAAAAAAACTGAGAAGATAATGCAGAGAACTCACATACCCCACATTCAGTATCCCCTGTTATTAACACCTTACATTAATATAGTACATTTGCTACAATTCATAAACCAACATTGGCACATTATTATTACTGAAGTCCACAGGTTATTCAGATTTCCTTAGTTTTTGCCTAATGTCTTTATTCCATCCAGCATACCACATCACATTTACTTGTCTTGTCTCCTTAGATTCCTCTTGGCTGTGACAATTTCTCAAACATCTCTTGTTTTTGAGGACCTTGACAGTTTTAAGGAGTACTGGTCAAGTATTCTGTAGGATGACCTTCCATTGACATTGATCTGATGTTTTCATCATGAATAGACTGGGATTATGGGTTTGGAAGAGGAAGAGCACAGAGGTAAAGTGTCACTATATAAGGGTACCAACTATCAATGTGACTTGTCACTACTGAGGTCCTTGTTCCCCTGGCTGAGGCAGTGTTTGTTGGGTTTCTCCACTATAATGCTATTCTTTCCTCACCCCCACCCCTGGGGAACTTTCCATATTGTACTCTTTGGAAGAAAATCACTATGCATAGCACACACTTAAGGAGTGGGGAGTTATGCTCCCCCCGCCACCCCTCCCTGAGCACCTACCTTCTTAAAAAATTAAATGTCCTTAAGTATGTTTCTTAAATAAGTAGGCCACTGGAAACAATTGCATCAATATCCTATTTTCTTATATGTTTTATAATAGGTCTTATATAACAAGGGGAAACAAATCCCCTAAATATAATTTCTAAGATTGTGGTAAAAATATACATTACATAAATTTGACCATCTTAATCCTCTTAAGTGTACAGTTCATAGCGTTAAGTACATTCAGTTTGTTGTGCAACCAATCTCCAGAACTCTTTTCATCTTGCAAAACTGAAACTCTATACCCATTAAACGGCACTTCTACATTCCCCTGCTTCCCCCAGCCTCTGGCAGCCACCATCCATCCTACTTTCTGTTTCTGAATTTGACTATTCTAGGTACCGCATATGAGTGTCATCATGCAGTATTTGTATTTTTGTGACAAATTTATTTCACTTAACATAATATCATCGAGGTTCATCCATGTTGTAGTGTATGTCAGAATGGCCTTCTTTTTCAAGGCAAAATAATATTCCATTGTATGTATGTTCCACGTTTTGCTTATCCATTCATCTGTCAATGGACATTTGGGTTGCTTCCACATTTTAGCTACTGTGAATAATTCTACTATGAACATGGGTGTACAAATATCTCTTTGACACCCTGCTTTCAATCCTTTTGGGTATGTACCCAGAAGCAGAATTGTTGAATTTTATAGTAATTCTTTTTTTTTTTTTTTTTTTTTTGCGGTACGCGGGCCTCTCACTGTTGTGGCCTCTCCCGTTGCGGAGCACAGGCTCCGGATGCGCAGGCTCAGTGGCCATGGCTCACGGGCCCAGCTGCTCCGCGGCATGTGGGATCTTCCCGGACCGGGGCATGAACCCGTGTCCCCTGCATCGGCAGGCGGACTCCCAACCACTACGCCACTAGGGAAGCCCAGTAATTCTATTTTTAATTTTTTGAGGAACCACCGTACTATTTTCCATAGTGGCTGTACCATCTTATGTTCCCACCAGCAATGCACAAAGCTTTCAGTTTCTCCACATCCTCACCAACACTTGTTATTTTCTGCTTGTTGTTGTTGTCTTTCAGGATAGCCAACCTCATGTATATGAGGTAATATCTATTGTGGTTTTCATTTGCATTTCCCTAATGGTTAGTGATGTTGAGCTTTTTCTCATGCACTTATTGGCTGTTTGTATGTCTTCTTTAAAGAAATTTCTACTCAAATCCTTTGTCTATTTTTAAATTTTTTTTTTGTTTTTTGTAGTGGTTGAGGTGTAGGAGTTCTGTATATATTCTATATATATATATATATATATATATATATGGTATTAAATCTTTATCAGATATATTATTTGCAAATATTTTGTTCCATTCTGTGGGCTGCCTTTTCACTCTACTGACAGTGCCCTTTGTTTGCAAAGAAGGTTTCAATTCTGATGTAGTTCAATTAATCTATTTTCATTCTTGTTGTTTGTGCTTTTGGTGTCACATCCAAGAAATATAACCACATCCAGTGTCATGAAGCTTTCCCCCTATGTGTTCTTCTAAGAGTTGTATAATTTTAGCTCTTACACTTAGGTATTCTGATTTACTTTGAGTTGATTTTTATATGTGGTGTAAAGTAGGGGCCCAACTTCATTCTTTTGCATGTGGATATCCAGTTTTCTTCACACCATTTATTGAAAAGACTGTCTTTTCCACATTAAACGGTCTGGGCACTCGTTAAGAATCATTGACCATACCCACAAAGGCTTATATCTGAGTTCCCTATTCTCCCTCAATGTTAATTTTAAGAGAGAAAAAATTTTCAAAATTTTATATACAGTATGAGTTCAGGTATTATTTTTATGTTATAAAAAATGTTATTTAACAAATAAAAATAATACATGTTCATTACAGATAATAAAGAACTTACTTATAGAAAGTAAAGTATAAAAAAGACAAAAATCACTGATAATCTTATTTTGGTGTATTCTTATTTTGGTGTAATCTTATTTTGGTATAGATCTATAAATATTTCTTGATGGTATTCACCATCAAGAAATATTTGTAGATCATCTATGTAAGTAATTCAGTCTCATTACAAAATTGGGATCATGCTTTTTGATAGTTTTGAATCTAGCTTCTTATACCTAATGCAATATTTTAACATTGTCCAAAGACTTTTTTTCCTGAAACACATTTTGTAAATGGCTGTATAGTATTCCAATGTTTAAATAACATACCATAGTTTATTTCACCATTTCCACTAGTGTTGCATATTTTATCTTGTTTGTAATTTCTCACTATTATAAATAATGTTACAGTAAACATCACTGTACTTAAACTTGTACATATACTTATTATTATAACCTTAGGCATACACTACTTTAATAATAACAATGAAGAATTTTGCTAGAAGAAAGTAAAAACTTTGCTCTAGATTCTTATATGTTGACTCTTTCTAGAATGGCTTTCCTCAGTGGTATTCAAAACCGACTTTCCACAACTTTAAACATAGCTTTTTATCACAGAGATTAGATTTTCCTTTATAGTTATACATACTTTCAAAATAACAGGACCACTATTTGTGTTCCTCCAATGGTGGACTCCAGATTAAAATTCTTAAGATTTTAGAATATATTATTTGGGAAACCAAGGAGTCATCATCTCTTACTATACCTTTTGATCTCAAATCTCACCTTGGTTTTAAAGTTTAAAATGTATTTTCAAAACTAAAAAATTAATTTTAATGCCAAAATTTCTAGAAGGTTGTTTTTGTTTAATGTTTTTTAATGGGTGGGGGTAGAAGTGCATTTTATTTACTTATAGACAAAAGTAAACACTTCAAATAAATAGTAAATTTCTCATATTTTCTGGCTTAATAGCACAAATTTATTCTTCCCAAGTCTATCATAGATGATTAAGTCAAAAGTGAGTAGGCATGGAAAACTGATTTCTCATTTCCATTATTTTTCCCAATCTTTATGTGTAAATACTTATCTGATAGGGTTTGGTAGCAAATTTATTTTTGAGTCCTGATCTATGACAACTTAAAATTCACATTTCAACCTAATAATCCATATGTTTACAATTTAAAAGTTACATTTTGGTGACTGGGATAAACACAAGAGGAGGTTTCTGGGATGCTAACATTATTTTACATATTGACCAAGATATTGATTACAAAGGTGTGTTTATTTTGTAAAAATTTCTTCAGTTGTACTCCTAATGATTTGTGCACATTTCGGTATGTATTTAAGCTTAATAAAGTGTTTCTTTTAAAATTATATTTTAAGAGTTTTCTTAAGGATATGAGTCTCTACATTTTGTAGTTTAAATACTGAACAATGAAAATTCGAGTGGCTTCTCTTAAAAATTTAAGCTATGAAAACAATTTAAAACTGAGCTGTGTACCACGATTTTACAGATATAGTTTATTCTCACATCATTCTTGTAAGTTCAACAATTATTTTAAAAAGAGTGGATATATGTATAACTGACTCACTTTGCTGTACAGCAGAAACACATTTTAAATCAACTATACTCCAATAAAAATTAATTTTAAAAACCACAAATACATGTAAAATAACACACACACAATTTTCAATATGCAAAAACACAGACTGCATGGACACCACCAAAGGGGCTCAACATGAAGCACTTTAAATGAAGTGCTGCAGCTGATAAAATTAGCATTCTTAATTATTTAAAAGGTTTCAACTTCTTAAACTATTTTCTAGTTAAATGCATTATGGCTTCTTCTACCACCAATTTATCCCTGCTCTGCTGGTTATAGCAGTAAGTTGAACATTTCAGGCATCACTCCACCAAAATTCAGAGAAATAAAATTAAAATTCATGTTGGCATTACTCATTAGGATATATTATGAATGCAGAAAAAAGGTAGTTGTGTTTCTCTGGCAGCTTAACGTCTTATTCCCCCTAAACCTTGTA
Source organism: Delphinapterus leucas (assembly GCF_059928025.1). NCBI lineage: Eukaryota > Metazoa > Chordata > Mammalia > Artiodactyla > Monodontidae > Delphinapterus > Delphinapterus leucas. Next base: position 13,175,710 of record NC_143130.1, on the reverse strand, counting down.
TCATATGACATCAGATACAGGTGTTAACAAATGAACACAGAAACGTATTAGCCATGTGGTCTCCTCCCAACCTCCATTATCTAAAGAAATGCTACAATATAAAAAACACTTTAAATTATTAATTATTTTAAATCACATGACTATTACCTTCTCTAACAAGTTTGCATAAACCACAGCACTTGATTCACCTTTTACTGCATTACTTCAGTGAGTTTCCCTCTGATTTTATATATGAAGTTTAAGTATACAAATGTTTATCAGGAACATATTTACATGCTCAGATGCTCAGCAAAGCCTTTTAAATGCTCTTCAGCCTTTAACTAATGTCCTAAATGATCTCAACATATTCTGGGCTTGGTTGGTACTACAGACCCAAGAAACTAGGAACAAAGTAACGCTCCCCAGAAATAGCATTTATTACAACATCTATACCCAATACACATTGTACAAAGCCAACACACCCATAAATAATTAAGCAATTAAAAAAAAATGTTTCCCACCTATCTTATCTGTATGCAACAGCCTAGCATGAAGAAGTTCACTAAGTACCTGCCCACATAATAAAATCAACTACTTACATTAGAGGGTGGTTTTGCAGCCCTCATCCCACCTCCATTCTCATGTAATCCTCTCTCTTTATGTTCTGGCCTCTAAATCCCATTAATCTCCCAAATAGGGTGAAGTAGAACATACTTAGAAATTTAGGATCAAGTTTAAAACTACCACCTAGGCATCTGTCAAGTGCAGATACTGGTATTCTCTCACAAAGGGGTCCTAAAATAGGGGTCTGTCTGGGCTCCCCAACTGCCAAACATCAGCCTGGGGTCCAAGAATCCCTAGACACCAGATAAGCCCCCATTGCTTGGCTTGAACCAATTCTTCTTTCTCTTTCTCTTCCATATTTTCTCTGGGCTATTCCAACCTGCCTTTATTTCTAATCTTGTCTTCTCTACACAAATGCTATCAAACTGTTTTCCAAAGACATGTTCCACATGAAGATTTCATGTTCCCACACAGTTTTCATTTCAATAAAATGAAGCGGCACATGACTTAATGCCCTTTCGTATTCCATGAATGTTCAGTGGGGTTTTTTCTTTCCTTCGTGAGATTTGGAACAAAATATTAATGACACTTCAGAAAAACCAATTAAAGTATCACCTTTGGTTTTAAATTAACGAATCAATCAAGTAGCTCTATTTTAGAGGAGAGAACTTCTGGGTAGGTAGTACAGGAGTGAGAAGCATGGGCTCTGAAGCCTGACAACTCGAGTTTAAATCTGCACTGTGCTAGGCACTAACTGTGACCAGGCAAATCACTCAATTGCACGGAGCCTCAGTTGGCTCACCAATACAATGGAAACAATAGGACCTCCCTGGGAGAGTTGTTGCACGGATCTCACACTTTCATCCAGGAAAGCACTTAGAATCGTGCCTAGCAAGTAGTAAGCACTCAAAAAATGTTAGCTTTTATTAATATGCTAACGTGGGGGAAAACATAAAGCAGAGCATAACTACATACTTGCAGGAATAAGACATACCACTTTTCTCCAGAACCGTCTTTCAAATTAATCTATGGGCAAGACTAATTATTATGGTGAAACTGATTACGTCACCAAGGCAGCATATATTTAGAGAACAAAGTACAAGGTAACGATTTTGGAGAGTTTTGCATTTTTTCTGAAATAAATGGTAATATGCTTATAGAATGTCGAAGCAAAATATATTAGCAGTTTCACTTTAATCTTTCTCATAATTTGGGTTTTTTTTAAGTGTAACAATGATACAGTTGTAAAAAAGTTTTCTCCCTTTCTGAATATATGGGACATTTTGCAGGTTTACTCTATTCTCTATTAAATTCTAAAACTTTAGTAGAAAAAGTAAACTATAACATACAAATGCTCTTACAATAGTGTCCACACAAAGGCTTTATGACAAACATTGCTTAGTTTACCAATGCGAGGGTTAGTCTAAGTTAAAGTATGGGAATATTTGTTTACGCTGACGGGGAACAGACGAAATGCTGCACAATTCAACATTAGTTTAAAAAAAAAAAAAACCAACAGATAAAAAACCTGGAGCGTTTTAAGTCAACGTACAGCTTGAACTTGACACTAAATACATACATTCAGTCGACCTCTGACATCGCAGGGGTCCTGAAGCAGAACCAGGCCAGCTCGGGCCGCGCCTGGAGACGGGGCGGCGAGTTCGAGGCCGGAACGCGGCGGCCGCCCGGCCTCTGCGCGATCTGGGCGCCGCTGCCTGACCAGGGCCCGCGGGAGCCCGGCCAGGCGGGGCTGGGAGCTGTGGGACGGGGGTTTCGGGAAAGAGCGAGGGGGAAGAGGGCCGGAGTTTAGGAACCCAGGGAGTGGAAGAGAAAGGATGCGGGGGCCTTAAGGAGCTGGACCCACACGCCTGTTCGGGGCGGCAGGAAGCGCCCACCCGGCCGCCGGGGTTGGAGGAGGGGCCCCAGCGCGCCCGGAAGCTGGAGAGCCACCCCCTGCTGGACCGCGAAGTGAGATCCGCGGTTTCTCTTCTCCGGACCCTCGAAATCCATGCCTGCGTTGCCCGGAGGCCTCAACTCCATGATTTATGCAAAACTACCGGGCACCCGCCTGTAAAAGGGGTAAGCGTCCCTGGGTGGGCTCGAACCACCAACCTTTCGGTTAACAGCCGAACGCGCTAACCGATTGCGCCACAGAGACTCTGATGTGGCGGCGTCCTCCAGCCATAACCTTTATGAAGAATAATAAAGGCAGCGTGTGACTGCTCGTTTCTTTTCTGTTCCCTGATGCCTATCATTAAAATCAGATTTTTCCACTTAACATTTCTAACCCTTTAACTCTATTTTCCACCTTTAAAGCATATTGGAAAACTATAAAATACAGCAAGATCAAGCACAATTTCAGATTGCAACGTGTATTAAAATACTGCTGTTCCCCCCCACCTCCCCACCCCTCCCATTTGGAACGTTTTGTCTCAGGGAGATAACTATTTATTATGCTTGTTTTATAGGGAAATAAAAATTTTAATCTTTAATCTTATGAGTTGAGAAATATGAAGGAAAACTTTCCTTTTATTTCAAACTTTGTCCAGTACTTTGCTCACTCATCTTCATAATTTACTTGTGTAGCATTCCCAAGATCATCTGAATTGTATTTGCCTTCTTTATTTTTATTTTCAGGTATTATTAAATACATATATGCACTTCCTATTTGTTGTGTACTAACCTATAGTACAATTACTTGTCACTAACATTTTGTTACTGGAAAAGTACATTGGGGGAAAAGCTACAGTCACATTCTTTCATCCCTGTACGCTGTAGTTCATTGCTAAATCCGCTCTTGTTTTTTCCTTGGAATTAGCCTGTACACCCACATTTGAGCCATGCCACTTAAAACGTACATTTCATGGGATATATATAACCCAATTTGAGGAAAGAGAAGTTAGAGAAGAAAAAAAGTATAATTTATGACTAACGCCTGAAAATCCCTAACACAGAAACACCTCTGGCAAACGTTACATCCCTGTAAATACCCTACATGAAAATCTTACCCTTTGTGTGAATAGTTCCTGATGCCTTTTGAGGTACTCTTCAAAACTCCAGGCACTTTTTTCTCCTATTCCCGCCTCAGAGAACTGCTAGTTTCCACTTGACAACTCTGTACTTAAACTTTTAACAGTTACTAAATTGCTGTCCAGAATCCCTTGAGAAAGAATTCGTATCATGATTTATAGAAGTTGTGTGCGACCTGCCTTAGTCCAGTCAACATTTTGAGTTCCTGTGGCTTGTTAAGACAACTTAAATTGGCTTTGGAACCAATTAGTGGAGTTCCTTGAGAGCGCTGAGATATCAAACAGCTGTGAATTCATACCAAGCTGTGTACCACTCTGGTCTCAAAAAACTTTTAGAAGTGCACTTGAAAATTTTTAATTTGAAAAAAAAAATCTAGGAAGCACTTATAAAGAATATATAATGAGTCTGATTTCGTTATATGATGCTACGTTCATACTTTATGTTTTATGTACCTGTTAATGTGAGCTAAAACTATTAGGCACTGGTTTTTCTTCTCTGAATACCAAAATGAGTATTCTCTCCTCTGCTACTGTGCTTGTGACTATTCAGTTAGAACAGACTGCAGCTAGTACCTCACCACCCCTTCATTCAATATTTACTCTGCCGCTTAGAATATTAGGAACAGTTCTGCTCATGTGACTATCTTAAGCTCCAATCTCTTTTCCTCACTTCAGTCATCATACTAACATTTTAACTTCTAAAAGAGAGAGATGTTGAGAAACAGTTGATGAGAAAAAAATAATTCAGAAAGAAATAATTAGCTCATTGCTAAAATTTTTTTTCTATGTGAGGATCATTGTTTGTTTAAAATTCAGCCTGGTTCTGTAGTTGTTAATATTTTTAAGAAAATAAATTGTTCTGTCCACGGTTCATTAGCTTTGCCTTTTGGTCTCTCCATTTGTAAATACTTCAAAAGAACATATAAATATTAAACATATTGAATGGAATATCAACATTTCACTCCAATTACGTATATCAAATGCAGCTTTTATGCAAAATGCCCATTTACAAAAATAAAAGCATGTGTTGTCATCTAAATCTTTGTGCTTGTCTCATTTTAGGCCTTAATATCTATGCCCAATTTTTAAAGACAAATTAAGCCCACTGCATTAACTTTATTATTTATTTATTTTTGGCTGCATTGGGTCTTCGTTGTGGGCTTTCTCTAGTTGCGGGGAGCAGGGACTTCTCTTCATTGTGGTGCCCAGGCTTCTCACTGTGGTGGCTTCTCTTTGTTGCGGAGCACAGGCTCTAGGCGCACGGGCTTCAGTAGTCGTGGCTCGCGGGCTCTAGAGCGCAGACTCAGTAGTTGTGGTGCACAAGCTTAGTTGCCCCGCCAGCATGTGGGATCTTCCCGGAGCAGGGATAGAATCCGTGTCCCCTGCATTGGCAGGTGAATTCTTAACCAACGCATCACCAGGGAAGCCCTGGATTAACTTTAGAAACATACATCATTTTTCCTGAAATTTCAGGGTAACCCACAACAAATGATTCTTAAAGCTTCATTAATACTTAGGTCTTTATAATTGCTAAAAGTGAAAAGGACTGGGCATCTTGCCCCCTTTTTGTATATCATACACAACGAACTGCAACTTTAAATTTTCCAAGAATGTGCCCTATCAAAGAAGCTGACCTCTGCAGATTAATGGGCCTGTATATTTTATTTCCTTCTTAGAGAGGAAAAAAAGAGAGAAGAACATCTTGCAAATGGGATCCACCTGTCTTGACATCCAAGGCAAGATGGACTACACTGATTTATAGACCTTCCTGGAAGCATGAATCCAAGGCTATCAGAAGATGTGCCTCCAGCTTCAAACCAACAGAAGAGGCAACTCACAGGATTTCCATTAACACAATTGTGCATGACCTTAATTCTTTTCAATTCCTGTATTTCAAAAGGATTGAGTTGTTAAAAATGAAAAATCCAGTTAGAATGTAAAAAGAAATCAATGAGTTAGAGAAACCATCTCAATAAATGGAAGATTGTGGCACCAGGAAATCAGTTAAAAGAGAATGGTGGGGACTTCCCTGGTGGTCCAGGGAGTAAGATTCCGCACTCCCAATGCAGGGGACCCAGGCTCAATCCCTGGTCGGGGAGCTAGATCCTGTGTGCATGCCGCAACTAAGAGTCCACATGCTGCAACTAAAGATCCCACATGCCGCAGCTAAGACCTGGCGCAGCCAATATTAATTAATTTAAAAAAGAGAGAGAATGCTGAACCAGGAGTCTCTAAGAAGAGAAGAACTATGAGACCAATTTTCAAAACTAACTGAAGTCACATTTTAAAACTGATGTATAGTAAAGGGGAGTCAAATCCTTCCAACCAGGCTCAAGCTTAAATGATATTTCCTACTCACTAAAAGTATCATCTCATTCAAAATTGTTGACTAAGGGTCAGTTATCAATTTAGCAGGCCAGTAGCAGCATGACACAGAGCAGTATCCACAGAGCATACTTCTCCCATAGTTGACCATTAAATTGGGTCTACACATAAAATAAGAAAATTGAGACAGGTATATTAGAATATCATATCTTTTTTTCCATCATTTTAAAAATTGTGTCAGCTGGGAAATTTTGTGAAATTATTCAGACAATAATCTCCATTTTATTTTTAATTAAACAGACATGGTATATGAGAAAAGGCAAACTAAGGCAGAAATAATATACTGATATTCTATTCTAATGGGTTCAATCAAAATTATTAAAAATTATAGTTTTTTTCTTCATGAACCTCTCTTTTGGAGGTAGAAATCATTTTCGATGGTTTTACCAAATAATCCAGAATGAAAATATTAATCATTGCTTATCTCAGTAGTGGAAAAGTATGATTTGCTAACAATATCGATGATTTCAACTGTGTCCAGACCAATAGAATCCTTGATCCAGCTAGAAATGGTGGGGAGTGGAGGGTCTGGGAGCAGCACAGATTTCCACTTTCTTCAGTAGCATGGGAAAACTGCTCCAGGAAGACCCTATGGGTCTCTCAGAAACTTTCATGGGTTCTACCTCTCAGTCCGCCTCTTGACCACACCACCATCCATGAGGTAGCCACAGCCTTTTGTTTTCCATGTGTTCGTGTTCACAGGAGCAGTTGGAGGCAAGTTTTTTGCTATCCCGTCTATACAGTGAATGCACTGACAAATTCCCAGTCCTGCCTTTCTGAACTCACCCATTAGAAATTAACAGGGCTTCCCTGGTGGCTCAGTGGTTGGGAATCCGCCTGCCGATACAGGGGACGCAGGTTCGTGCCCCGGTTCGGGAGGATCCCACGTGCCGCAGAGCGGCTGGGCCTGTGAGCCATGGCCGCTGAGCCTGTGCTCTGCAACGGGAGAGGCCACAACAGTGAGAGGCCCGTGTACCGCAAAAAAAAAAGAATAAAGAGAATGAGCAGACGCCAAAGGGAGATTCCATTCGAACTCAGAGACCGTAGAATTAATAATAGCTGCCCCGCCTTAGTCATAGATCCTATTGGAAAATAACACATTATATTTCTTTCGCTTCCAAATTGTCGTACAGATGCTATTTAAATTTTTCAAAGATCAGTAGTTCTGTTTAAAATAAATGAAAGAAAAATAACATCTTAAATCAATCAGAGGGTATAATTTAGATGAAACCAGAGGATCCAAACCTGCGGTCATTAAGGCCAAGATGCTTTATTCAGGAGAAACACCAGTCACTGGCACAGCACTTCTTCCAGGGAGCCCCACTGAAGGCAGAGTGAAAAGTAAAACCACTGCCCCATTTCCACAATTCCAATAAAATTTCAGGTATGGGGAGTGTGTACAGACCAAAGCCCTGGGAATAGCCTCCTCCTTGCAGCTACTTCCTGTAAATGGATAGGAAACCTTGAATTAAAGTCAACCAAATCACTGAGGAGATGGTACCTGGTAAAGAGCTGGTAGTCAATGAACTGTTCACTCAATGAATAGTTAACCATAGCATCGTTAGAATTTTTGAAGGCATATAAACGTTACCTTAGGTAATTTTTTAATTAAAAAAATAAAGCAAGCTCAAGTAAATCCATATTTGAAAGGTTTGGTAGTATTACAACATGATTCATCCTAGAATATTGTAAATAACAAGTGCTCTTGTATAAAGTATGATCCCACCAAAGGATCTTCTTTAAATATGAGAGATCACGAATAAAGCACTAGCCCAGTGCCCTGTGTTTATGATGTAGAGTAAAAGTTATCTTTTCCCTGTGGCCCTTTAAGGACACTATCACTCTTTCAGCAGCCCAAGTTGAAATCCTGACATCATCGCAGGGGACACGGGTTCGAGCCTTGGTCCGGGAAGATCCCACATGCTGCAGAGCAAATAAACCCGTGCGCCACAACTACTGAGCCTGAGCTCTAGAGCCCACCAGCTACAAATACTGAGCCCGCATGCCACAACTAATGAAGCCTGCACACCTAGAGTCCGTGCTGTGCAACAAGAAGCCAGTGCACTGCAACGAAGAGTAGCCCCCGCTCGCCGCAACTAGAGAAAGCCCCTGCGCAGCAACGAAGACCCAGCGCAACCAAAAATAAAAATAAATAAATAAATAAAAATTTAAAAAGATAAAGGCTTTTCTTATATTGGGTCAGTCACAAAGTCATAGATTCTACCTTTGCAACATCTCTAAACTTTGACTTTGTCTCCTCCTTTCCACTAAATACTTTTTTAAATTTTTATTTATTTATTTTTATATACTTATATATACTTATTTTTATATACATATATATATTTTTATATATTTATTTATTTTTATATACTCCTTGAGGTCAGAAATGTTATCCATCTTTATACCTCCCACAGCACTTGACTTAGTCATGCTAAATAAATGTACTGCATAATTGAAATAATAGTGAAAGTGAAAGAGCTATCTATATTCAATATTTGTTCTAAAATATTAGTGGAGTTTACAGGTTCCTAATATGAAGCTGACTAAAAAATTAGTACTAGAGATTATCAAAGGAAGCAACAGGAATCCCAAGCTGATCAAAGAAGAGACTAATAAGAATCCAAACCGACTGTCTCTAGAAAAACTTTACCATTTTTTTTAAGTTTAAAATACTGCTATTTCTAAAGGTGATTTTGGTACCGTTAAGGCTGAAGTGCTTTTCTAGACTTATTCATTTAACAAACACATATATAAGACTTTGTTTCAGGCACTGTTCCAAGGCCTTTGCAAATATTTACTCATTCAAATTTTATAACAACCTTGTGAAGTAGGTTCCATCATTATCATCCCTGTTTTACAGGTAGAGAAACTAAGAAGTTAAGTAACTTACCCAAAATCACACAGCTAGTAAGTGACAGAGAGAGCTCAAATCCAGGCATCCTTCTCCAGACAACTCACTTAACTGCTAGTCTATCCTGCCTCTTTTTTTTTTTTTTTTAGTGCACAGTAATTCTTGAATACTGTACAATAGACATTTTTAAAAATAATTTGGAGACTTTAAAAATCTTCCACTAATTTAAAGCTTTTTTAAACATGATTTCAGACCTAAAAGTTGCAAGAATAGTACAAAGAATTCAACCAAATTTCCCAAATGTTAGTATCTTACTACACTGATTTTATCCTTTTCTCTTTCTTTCTCTCAATATTTAATTTTTTCTGATCTGTTTAAGAGTAAATTGCAGATGTAATAGCCCCTAAATACTTTAGTGTGTTTCCTAAAGTTAAGGAATTCTATTACATAACCACAGAACAATGATCAAAATTAGGACCTTAACATTGATACGGCACTATTAGGGTTAGGACTTAATCTGTAGATCTTATTCCAGTTTCACCAGTTGTTCCAATAAGGTCCTTTATTGCAAAAGAAAATTTAAGATCATAATTTGTATGTCATTGTCCTTTCAGTTTTCTTTAATCTGTAACAGTTCCTGAGTCTGTGTCTCTTTCTGTCTCTTACATACCATAACTTGGACATTTCAGCAGAGTACAGGCCAGTTATGTTGTAAAATGTCCTCAAATGTCAGGTTTTCTGGTGTTTCCTGATGACTAGATTCAGGTTAGGTGCTTTTGCTCCCTCTAACACATTTAGTATACTGGATACTGTAACATCAATCTGAAATAATGGTAAAATGAAAAAAAAAATGAGGCTAGAAGAAGCACAGAGAGATGAGTGATGTCGATCATGAGTTTGGCAGAAACAGAACTTCTCAGGATTCCTCAACATCATATGTAGAGTCTCAACTATTTAAACAGGAATATTCTTGAAATAATAATTTAAATTTTATTTTAAAGTCCCCTAACTGTACCTCTTCTTTGTTTGTTTCAGTTATATGTTCACTGAATCACTATGACCTGACACTTCATCTCCTGAGAAATAGCCACCAGAAAGTGGAACAACCGTTGCCTATGATTTTTGGATGGGATGAAGCCCTCAGTGAATGGTCATTGAGTTTTGTGGTTCAAAAATAAAATCCTTGGGCTTCCCTGGTGGCGCAGTGGTTGAGAGTCCGCCTGCCGATGCAGGGGACGCGGGTTTGTGCCCCGGTCCGGGAAGGTCCCACATGCCGCGAAGCGGCTGGGCCCGTGAGCCATAGCTGCTGAGCCTGCTTGTCCGGAGCCTGTGCTCCACAACGGGAGAGGCCACAAGAGTGAGAGGACTGCGTACCGCAAAAAATAAATAAATAAATAAATAAAATAAAATCCTTTATCACTTGGTTATGAAGAATCAAGTCTTCCTCACCTGTTAACCTCTTGGTGAACAGATACATCTGAATTTCTGAAACTGAACTAAGGCTCACATGGAGCTGCTGGGGTTTATCAGAGTTTGGACAAGTGTGCCTCTTGTCCTGGACTGGCTGCCACAAAACAGTTTGTATTAGTTGGGGCTCTTCAGAGAAACAGAACCAATAGGACATATATACATATACAGAAAGAGATTTATTCTGAAGTGTTGCCTCCTGAGGTTATGGAAGCTAAGAAGAACCACGATCTGCCATCTAGAAGCTGGAGGCCCAGTCCATGCCCAAAGGGCTGAGAACCAGGGGAACCAATGATGTAAGTCCCAGTCCTGCCCAAGAAAAGGAGCACCAAAGTCTGAGGGCGGAAGAAGAAGGATGTCCCAGTTCAAAGAGAAAGGTCCTTCCTCTGTCTTTTGCTTTAGTCAGGCCCCCAATGGATTGGATGATGCCCACCCACACTGGTGAGGGGGATCTTCTTTACTCAGTCTACTGATTCAAATGCTAATCTCCTCTAGAAACACCCTCACAGACACATCCAGAAATAATGTTTTACCAGCATTTTGGGCATCCTTTAGCCCAGTCAAGTTGACACATAAAATTAACCATCACACAGTTCTTAAGCATGACCAATAAAACATAGGGAGCAGAGATTTTTCAAAGATTTAGCACTGTCTAAATAATCACAAAAATCCTTTCAGAGATAATAGGGGATCTATGCACAATTCAACAAGGGATCTCAACAGAAACATTGTGCCAAGGGTTCCCCTTTGTCAAGACCAGGAAAGAGTTTGTGATCTGTTTACTTAGAGGGAAAAAATCCAACTTTCTTTATGAGCTAAAGAACCAAATACAACTGTCTACAGCAGTTCAAGAGAATTCTTTCCCCATCATGTGAGCTTCACCTTACTACCATATTTTTTTACCTAGGGAATGTTTTTTAAACTTTTTTTTCCTATTAAGATTGCCAGTAGGCTTCCCTGGTGGCACAGTGGTTGAGAGTCTGCCTGCCGATGCAGGGGACACGGGTTCGTGCCCCGGTCCAGGAAGATCCCACATGCCGCACAGCGGCTGGGCCCGTGAGCCATGGCCACTGAGCCTGCACGTCCGGAGCCTGTGCTCCGCAGCGGGAGAGGCCGCAACAGTGAGATGCCGGCGTACCGCAAAAAAAAAAAAAAAAAAAAAAAAGATTGCCAGTAACAGAAATACAAAGACTAAAATTGAATCAACAGATTCTATTGCCTGAGTGAGAGATTTTTCACTTCTGAGAATTCTTACATTTAGAATAGAGACATTTAAAATCGTTTGTCTAAGTTCACAAGGCATAACAAATACATATTTCTTTAAAATTAATAATTTGAAGGCTTTTGCTTGAAGTTGTACACTAGGTTTTAAATTAACATTAAGCATTCTAACAATAAAAAACTGAAGGTCTCAGTTCATAACTGACTTTTTAACTGCTTCATAGAATACACAGAGAAATTGCCAAAGCCCATATCATCAATGTAAAAGTAGAATTATATAAAAGGTTCATGCAGGTGAGCATTTAAATTTAGATTTATGCATATAATTTAGTTATTTTAGATGGGAGACTTTGATGCAAAGGCTTCTTTTTCATTAAGGTATGAAAGAAAATCCAAACTGACAAATCTCTTGAATTATCAAGTAATTTGAGAATAAGACTGTCTTCAATGTAATTCACTTTACAGTTCTGGAATTGCAGTTGCGGTACTGGCATGAGGATAGACATAGAGATCGTGGAATAGAATTGAAAGCCCAGATACCTGTAACCAACTGATTCTCAACAAGTGTGCCAAGGCAATTCAACAGGAAAAGAACAGTCTTCAACAAATGGTTCTGGGACAACAACGTATCCACACGCAAAAGAATGAAGTTGGATCCCTAACTCACGCCATATACAAAAATTAACTCAAAATGGATCAAAGACCTAAATGTAAGAACTAAAATCATAAAACTACTAGAAAAAACCATAGGCCTTAATTTTCATGACCTTGGATTGGGCAACAATTTCTTAAAAAAAAAAATACAAGCACAAGTAAAAAAAGAAAAAAATAGATAAATTGGATGTCATCAAAATTGAAAACTTTTGTGCTTTAAAGTTCCCTGTCAAGAAAATGAGGGGGAAAAAACCCCACAGAATGAGAGAAAATATTTGCAAATTATATATCAGATAAGAGTCTAACATCCAGAATATATCAATATAAAAACTCTTACACTGCAATAATGAAAAGAAAAATAACCCAATTTAAAAATGGGCAAAGGATTTGTAGACATACCTTGGAAGAAGATATACAAATGGCCAACAGACACATGAAAAACTGCTCAATATCATTAGTCATTAGGGAAATGTAAATCAAAGCACAATGAGATATCACTTCACATCTGCAAGGATGCAATAATAAAAAAAGATGGACAATAACAAGTGTCGACCAAGAGGTGCAGAAACTGGAACACTTCTACATTGCTGGTGAGAACGTAGAGTGATACTGCTACTCTGGAAAACAGTTTGATGGGTCCTCAAAATGTTAAACATAGGGCTTCCCTGGTGGCGCAGTGGTTGAGAGTCCGCCTGCCAATGCAGGGGACACGGGTTCATGCCCTGGTCTGGGAAGATCCCACATGCCACGGAGGGGCTAGGCCCCTGAGCCATGGCCACTGAGCCTGCGCGTCTGGAGCCTGTGCTCCGCAACGGGAGAGGCCACAACAGTGAGAGGCCCGCGTACCGCAAAAAACAAACAGAATGTTAAACATAGAGTCACCATGTGACCCAGCAATTTTACTCCTAAGCAGTTGAAAACATAGGGCCACACAAAAACTCACACAATAATGTGCACAGCAGCATTATTCACAATAGCTCAAGATGGAAACAACCTAATCCATTAACTGATGATTTGACAAGCAAAACGTGCTATGTCCAATTCATGGAATATGATTTAACCATAAAAAGGAATAAAGTATTGACACATGCTATGAGATGAATGAACCTTGAAAACTTCATGCTGTTTTTTGTTTTTTGTTTCGTTTTGATTTGTTTTTTCATGCAAAGGTAAAGAAGCCAGACTCAAAGACCACATATTGTATGGTTCCATTTGTATGAAATGTCCAGAATAAGCAAATCTACAGAGAAAGCAGAAGCCAAGGACTGGAGAATGGGGGATTGGAGGATGACTGCTAATGGGCATGGGGTTTCTCTGAGGAATGATTAAAATATTCTGGGATTAGATAGTGATGATGGTTGCACACTCTGTAAATACCCTTAGTTGTACACTTTAAAGGAGTGAATTTTATGGTATGCGAATTATATCTCAATTAAAATAAATAAAAACAGGAAACATAACTGTGCCTTTGAATTGTTTACTAGTGTAGAAATGAAGGCACAGAGAATTAGCAAAATTGCCCAAAGTTAGCAGTGGAACCTGCACTCTGATTTGCAAATCTGTGTATTCTAATCTACTGTTCACTGTGACTAGCGGGGTCTAACCCAACTCCCATGTTGAAACTGTCACCTGGTTTCCGGTTAATTACTGAAATTTGATGACAAATCTGGCAGGAAACATTTCCTTACCTACTCACTCTGTAAAATGCAGTGGCTTGATATCTAAATCTACCTCTGTATTATCAGTTTATTTAGGATCAAATTTTAAATCAGTACACAGTGACTGAAAACCTTGCACATGCCCAGTCCCATGCACGTTTCTGGAAATGCAGAACTCAAGGTCAGAAAGTCAGGGAATTAGAGATATAGATTGAGAAATCAAGTGTCTGGTGGTGCTGGTTTAAGTCCTAAGATGGGAGGAAATTGCTGGGGAAGAGCAAGCAGAGAAGAGAGGAACTAGAACGGAACCCAGGGAACAGATGTTTCAGAGCCGTCAGAGATCAGCCTGCCAGTGACAGGCACTGATAAGAAGTGGTTAGTGAATGATAGAGGCAGGAGAAAGCTACCCTACCTGATAGGAAACCTTGTATCTTATCACATTACATTGTTATTATCTGTTTACATGACTGTCTCCCTTGCTGTTCCCTGAGCTCCTTGGGTTTCTGCCTCCCTTTACTGCAGAAAAGTATTTCAATAAGTCACCAAGACCCTCCAAATTGTCAGACTCCATGGACTTTCACCACTCCTTCTTACTTTATCACTGTATTGTATTTGATACTGTAAACAGACCATTACCTTATTTTTTCTTAAAATGTGGGCATAAAAATGGTGCTCCTCTCCTGGGGGCCCAGAATGGGCAGCTCCTTGGACATAAGGCTGAGTTGGTGCTGCAGAGAACCCTCCTTGGATGTGTGCCATTCACCTCTCCCGAGCCCCTCACCCTCCCAACTCCACCGTCTCCACTGCAGCACAAAGATCAGTCAGAGTTCTTTGTGATGCTGCCCCTATGAAGCTCTACCCAGGGGATCCCACCACAGGAAACAGTTAGACCCAGACGTCCATAGAACAGAATGGTAAGAGTAGAGTCCTGGCTTCATCCAAACACACTGGCTTGTACAAGCTTCGTGACCCCTCTCCTGGTCCTATCCCCTTTGCAGGAGCCTCTTCCTCCGTTGACTGTCTAAACACTGGCATGCTTCCTCCCTAATCTCATGGTGCCAACCCCAATCTCTATATAAACAACTTATCAATTTACATTTCTCTTCCAGATCTGCTCCTGAGGTCCAACACCATATATCCATCTTGTCCTTAAGAAACCTCTCAAATTCAACATGCCAAGAAAAGGAACTCTTTCTCCCAAGACATGTTTTTCCTACATTTCTATTATCATGTACCCTTTAACCCAACCTGCAATCTAGGAATCATCCTATCTCTTTCCCTCTCCCCAAACCGATTGATAAGGTAATCCTATCCATTCTACCTCCACATGGTATCTTAGATCCAACAGCATTCTCATTAGTGTGCCGCACGTTACAGCCTAATCACTGCTTCCGTAAACTGATGCCATTAACTCCCTACCTCCCATCGTGCCTTTACTCCATACAAGCCTCCAATTCACTGAAAGAGTGATCTTTTGAAAACACAAAACTGAATATTTAATTTACTAAATGAAAAAGTTTCAATAACCTATACCATGGTTCCCACACTATGCACAAGTCACCCTTGGGCACCGCAGTGAACTCAGGTTTGCTGTAGGCTATTTAATTTTTTTGAGGGAAACGCAGCAACATCTATCAGACACCTCACAAACTACCACTATTATGGCATTTGGAACGAACTACTCAATGAATGGAACTGTTATTTCTCTTGGCCTAGGGCATCATGAAAAAATTAGAGAGACACTAAGGGTGCAGTGAACTGAGAAAGTTTGGGTACCTATGACCTACCAAATGTCTTCAAACCCTCTAGCATGACATAAACTGGTATCCACCTCTCCAGCTTCATCTCTCTCATCACGCCTTGTCTTCTTCCCTAGTCCTACTCTTCAATCCAGCAGACAAACTTGCATCTCTCCAGACAAGTCCTTTCTGCCATCCTGAGTGGTCAGACTCTGGCTCTAAGAGAGTAGAGACATGGTCTACCCAGGGTTTAGGGGTGAGACCGGATACCCTTAAGAGAACACAAGATGAAGTAAACAAACCAAGGAAGTCACTCCACAACCCCTACACTGGGTGGATTCTGTATGAGTTGGATAATCTGAAGTTAAAAAAAAAAATTGGTTGACTATTCTTCAGAATTTCACATGTATTTGTCAGGCCAAGGAAAGGGGAGAGACCAGCCCCGTGGTCCTCATCTTCTTCCCCTTTTCTATAGAGGTCTGTATTTTTCTAGGGCAGAAGGCAAAGAGGCAACCAACAAAGCAACAGTAAGACTGTCTTTGTTAATGGCCGTACCACCCCTTCCTTCCCTGAAAAGGGGCCTAGCACCTGAGTTATATAAATGACTGCTCTTTTCTCTGTGCCCCACTTTATCTCATTTTATCACAGCACCTCTAATATTTTTGCACTTACCTGTTCACCTGTCTTCTCCGCTTGACTATAAACTTGTGGAGGGCCAAGACTATGCCTGATTTGGTTCTATATTCTCCTCACCTAGCAGAGTGCCTGATACATAGTAAGTGAAGAATGGATAGTTGATGAATAAATTTCAAAGAGGGTGTGGGTGAGCCCCACAAGAAGCTCAAGCAAGTTAGAAAATAAAGTGTCCATTAGACTAAAAAGTCCAAAAGTCACTGATGATAGCAGTTAAAGATGTTTCTAGAGAGTGACAGGGACAAACTGGTTTGCGCATACTGAGGTGCAAACTAGGAGACGTGGCAGTGCTTACTAAGTAAAAACCACTCCCGCATTTCCTCCTTGCTATACAGAACTTCAGTTTTCTTTAGGCATCGAGAAGATTCCCTTTGATGTGGAAACACGGGCCCAGTTCCTAAACTATATCAAAATTCTGACTGATGAGATGTAAGAGGAAATCCTTTGGTGGGGTGTTTTTGGAAAATATTTTACCTCCTCTACAAGGCTAAGGCTGATGAAGAATAAACTTTCTGCCTGCCTTCCCACCTTTGCACCCATGGTGAAGATGTGATACTTGAAGTGTAGCAGCCATTCTACAACCATGAGGTAAAGGTCAAGCGAATTTCAGAGCTGTGACATCACTGAACCCCTGAGAAAATATTAGCAACTCTTTACCTACGGACTTCTTGTCACGTTAAAAACAAAAACAACAACAAAAGACAACATAAAAAAAACAACCTTCTGTTTCAGCTGGGTTTTCTATTACATTCTAATCTATACAGGAAGAAAGAAAAGAGAGACAAGTGAGTATAGACCCCTCTTTTTAATAAACATAGTACAAATAATACAGATTAGCAGCTAAAAGACAGTTTTTTTCAGTTGTCTTTGGAAATGAGGCTGGAAATGCAAGTGTAATGAGGGTACAGGGGCCTCTAATGCCAGAGAAGAGACTTGGACTGTAATTCTGTTGGCATTAGGGAGTCATAAAAGGTTTCTGAGTAAAGTTTTAGAACTTCCAGAAGGTTACTTTGGCATAATTAGCAGGATCCATATGTGCCCAAAGAGTAATGCATCTCATGGCACTTTCATCTGACATGATTGTATTGGCATCGCCCACCAACACATATGGCAGGAGTTCATACAATGTGGGAACGCCCCTCACTCAGCTCACACATGAGTAAGCGAAACAATACCCATGTTGCTTCCCCATGCTCGTTGGCCTAATACTAACAAACATAAAGCCTCAAAGCAAATGAAATATTACATCATTTCAGTGCTGCCATAATATGAATAGTCCCTGGGAAAGTTACAAGCAAACAAAACTTCTGTTAATGAAAAGTAGCAATGGTAGAAATATACATTGTATGAACTCCTGCCATGTAGAATGAGAACATGAGACCACATATATACTTCCAAAATACCAATTCCTGATACTCAATCTGCACCAAAAAAATTAGACGTGCCAAAATAACATCTTGCATGCTAGGCCTGAGACTGATTTTTCAAAAGTGTTTCTATAATGGTGTGGAAGGTTTTTAATTTACTTCCTTTTAAAACCATTTTTAATGATTACATCATATAAGAATAAATGCTCTTATGCTTATTCATAGTTTCAAACATGTTTCCCTCTTCTCACTAAATGTACTCAGAAAACAAATAAGCTTACAACAGAGAAACACCAAACTAGGGAAATCTCTGTGATGTGAACATCATATAACAAACACAGTAGAGGAAAAATACTAAGGAATGGTGTTTACTTTGTCATCATATATGTGAACACCATCCTACAAAGATTATTACTAAGAAAAAGAAAAGTGTCATTGTTTGTCTTTTGCACTAGGAATTGATGTTAGAGATTTTTTTTAAAATAAATTTATTTATTTATTTTTGGCTGTGTTGGGTCTTTGCTGCTGCGCTACGCACAGGCTTTCTCTAGTTGCACGAGCGGGGGCTACTCCTCGTTGTGGTGCGCGGGCTTCTCACTGCAGTGGCTTCTCTTGTTGCGGAGCCCAGGCTCTAGCCCAGGCTCTACTTCAGTAGCTGTGGCACACGGGCTTAGTTGCTCTGCAGCATGTGGGATCTTCCCAGACCAGGGATCGAACCCATGCCCCCTGCATTGGCAGGCAGATTCTTAACCACTGCACCACCAGGGAAGTTCCAAAGATTTTAAAATAAATTATAACAATATTTTTTAATACATTTATTTATTACTTACTTATTTTTGTCTGCGTTGGGTCTTTGTTGCTCCTCGCGGGCTTTCTTTTTTTTTTGTTTTAGTTGCAGCGAGCAGGGGCTACTCTTCATTGCTGGGCGCAGGCCTCTCATTGCGGTGGCTTCTCTTGTTGTGGAGCACGGACTCTATAGGTGCACGGGCTTCAGTAGTTGTGACTCGCGGGTTCTAGAGCGCAGGCTCAGTAGTTGTGGCACACGGGCTTAGTTGCTACGCGGCATGTGGGATCTTCCCAGACCAGGGCTCAAACCCGTGTCCCCTGCATTGGCAGGCGGATTCTTAACCACTGCACCACCAGGGAAGTCCAATTATAATAATCTTATGATAAAGTACAAACAACAAAAAGGTTAACATCCTGCCATAGGTGGCTCTGATCTTTTTATAAAGAATTGATACCCCCTTTGGATTCCTTCCTATTCCCCTCCTTCCTTTTCTCCAAAAGGAAATCACTTTTGAAGTCAATATATATCCTTCCTGGTAATAGCACTATACTTTTACTTCACATGTGTATATCCGTATCCTTTACTTACATGATTATTCATGTGTAAATTATTGAATTCTTTATATGCTATTTACACATTCTTAATATTAATCCTTTGTCAAGTTCATGTCTTGGAAATATTGTCTCCATTTGTCCTTTTATGTCTTTTGTCATATATATATGATTTATTTTAACATAATTCAATTTATCCTTTCCTCTATGGATTGTGCATTTTAATGTTTTAAGAAATCCTTCCCTACACCAAGGTCATAAAGATATTCTCCTGTATTTCCTTCCAATATTTTTAAAGTTTTGTTTTTCTTATTTAGGTTTTTGGTCTATCTGAAATTTAATTTGTGTGTAGAGTAAGGTAGGGATCTAATTTTATTTTTGTCCATATGAATGTTTGTTTTTAAATGAGAAAAAATAAAGAAGGAATTAATCCCTCCTTACAAACTAAACTCTTCAACATCAGATACCATGTCTGATTTATACCCTTCTCCCCAATACACTGCCTCGATGGGCTTTGAACATTACTAGTACTATATATCTAGATATCTAAATATATGATACTTTTTTCTAGCCCCACTTGCTTATATACAAAGTTGTCCATCTAAAATAAACTGAGTTGTGCCTTAATTTATCTCCTTTGAGCAGGAAATAACATCTTAATAGTATTAACTTGGTATTAAGTACTGAATCATTCCAATGAAAATGAAGGGTAATAATAACTTTCTAACTTTGCCTATTTTTAGAAATCTTGTCTGGAAAAAAGAAAATCTACCTACCCTTCCAGTGAGACTCATTTTATTTGTTCATCTACCAGGAGAAAAGCATAACAAAGCAGCAGGAGCCTGGATTAAAACCTATTTTTAAAAGACATAAAGTCAACTATCTGAGTCAGAGAAAAACACATGCAAAACTCAATTTGATAAACATATCATGAGGATAGCAATTCACAGATTTAGGCTCTTAATAAGGCCTAGTTCCATTGGTTTAGTTCTTGCAAGACCTACTTCCTTTCTCCTTTCTTTCATAAAGAAATAGTCTGAAAGTAAGATATGAACATAACCTAACTTTAATCAAAGCAATAAATGAAAACCAAGGAAGGTAATTTTTAAAAAGAACCATTCTAAGATTCTTTCAAAGAATACTAACCTGACACATTTTTTTAAAAGATTCTCCTTGTAAAAGTTTGAAATCTTTTCAAATAATTCCAAGAGCATTAGAATCACATACGGGAGGAGCACTTGTATTTTCTTCTGGAGGATATGGTTCTGACAGACCTCTAGAGGAGGTGAAACTGGCCAGAAGATTTGGGAATAAAGTGAAGTGTAGTTGGTAATAAATATACTGGGAAGCAAAATCAGTTTATTTTCAAATATTGTACAGAGACTAACCTTTCTACCATGACCAAAAGACGAACTCAGGTCAGAAAATGATGTCACTGCTTTAAGATTTGTATTGACTGAAGCTCTTCACTTGAAATAGCTTCTATCAGCTGGTTCTTTAACAGAACCAAGGCAAATTCTGCCCAACTCCCCCTTAGCCTCCCCCCCCCAAAAAAGCAAAAACAAACCCCGACACTCTCTACTACTAAGATAGAGCACAATCAGGAAATATCACCTTCTGCTCTTTTAACGTAGCAACATATTTCCCACTGTTTCACTGAAGAGCGCTTAGAGACCTTGAACCTCAAAATCATAATGCGTCAAGAGAAACTATCCGAGAACCACAATTGGGGGGTGTTAGGTATTCAAAAGCATCGGTCTCTTTTGAAAGAGTTCACCCTCTTTTTTTAAAGGATCAAAGTCAACTATGAGTGTAAAAGAAAAAATCATTTTCAAAAAAGTCTGGCCTTAAAAACATAAGTATCTTAGTGCTTGGGGTTCCCTCTGCTCAAAAGAAAACAAGAAAAAGTGATTAATATTGCTGTCTTCTCTGCACGCTTCTCTTAAAATGGTCTTTGGAAGTCCCTTGGGAAAATGAGATCCACCTATCCAAAGTATGCCACGCTCACGATCACTGCAAAAACGATATTCTAAGCTTAAAAAATATAAAAAGGTATTCACTTCTGCGTAAGCCCTGAGCCGCCTCCTGGGCGGTGACGCCTGGCTGGTGGGACGGCGCCGCGCGAGTCCGGGCGCAGAGCCGCGGGGAACGAGGGCGCAGGGTGAGCGCAGGACTAATTAAAGGAGCTGTTTGGGTTCTAAATAAAACCTGTCTCTACCAAACCCACTCGCTACCTAGCCTCACCGTCCCTACCACCCCCGCTCCCCGACACGCAGAAAACGTCAAGTGAGACGGGCGGGGGAGCGCGAGCCCAGAAAGGGAACTGAGAAGAGAAGCGCCTGTGACACAAAATGGAGAAGGAGGAACCGAGAGGGGAAAGGAAAGAAGGAAAAGCGGGGGAAGGAGGTTGTTAATCAGAAAAGCAAAGGGGCGATGGGGTAGAGATTACAGGGAGGAGAGCCGAGGAGGGGGGCGTTGAAGGACTAGAAACACAAAGTAGACCAAGTAAGAGACACAGGAAAGAAAGACGTCCTAGAGGCCGAGGCTCCATTTTCAGCAGCGCCATTTCGCTTTTCCTTTCGCCGCGTTTTGTTTGGTTTTGTTTGCAGCCGGTGGACGGGCGCCAGCGCAATTCTGCAGCTTCAGCAGCTTTGGTCCGACAGATGGGGAGGGACGCAGGGCCCGGGCGCTGGCGCGGCCCCCTCCCCGTCTTGGACGTTCCGCGCATCTCCCGCCCGCGCTGCTCCTGGCGGCAAGGCGGCCTCCCCCTCGGTCCCCGGCCCGTAGGGGAGACGGCCCCGGGGCCCGCGGCGACACCCCCGGGGCAGGCACATAGAGCCCTCCAATTCGCCCGCGGCGTTGGTGGTGGGCGCGTGCCGCAAAGGGATGGAGGAATCGAGAAGCGTCGAGGAAAGAAAACGAAAAAGACAAACTGTACCCGAGGGGAGGAGGGGAGAGCGCACGCTGGGCGGGGGAGGGAGGCCCGAAAATAGACCTTTCCCGGGTAACTGGGGGCCCGGCCCGCCTTCGGCCCCGAAGTGAGCGGCCCGCAGAGCACCTCCACCTGCGCCCGGCGGCGGGAGTGGCGCGGTCCCGTTCGCGCACTCGCGCCCGGGCTGCGTCCCCGGCCAACCCGGAGCCCTGCTGCCCGAAGCGGCGCCGGGCCCAGGCCTCCAGGCCTCTCCCGGGCGCAGCCGGAAGAACGGCCAAGGTCGGGCTCGGCCGGGAACCTCAGGCGGGCCCGGAGGGAAAGACGGGCCAGCGCCAGCCTCGGGGCGCCCGTCTGAGAGGCGGCACGGGACGCCGGTCTGCGGGGTGCGAGTCCCAGGGATTTACGGTGCGGGCGGTGTCTCGAAGCTCCTTCGGGGTTAAATTCTGGAGCAATGGGAGGCGGTTCAGGAAACAGAAAATCAGGTTTTCTCACCCCCGACCCTCAACTGATGGTTTCCGTCGCCTGAGTGTCCGTTGTAAGTGTCCAACGCGCCCTGGGTACATTTACTTCGTACTCCTCTCCTTTTTTTCTTCACTTGCACTTGACATTGTCTTTCGCTCCAAGTGACGTCCTTGCCGGCGCTAGAGGAGCCCCCGGCTCCCCGGAGCCCGCACCCCACCGCTAGGTCCGCGGCATTCGCCGCCCCCGAGCCTCTAGGGACGAGTCGTGGGGAGACGCCGGGCAGGAAGTCCGTGCGTCGGGGGCTGCGGCCGGTCTCGGCCCAGCTCCCCGCGCGGACCCGTGCAAGGGCGGCCGCGGCCAAGGAGGCACAGCGGCCAGACCCGCCGTCGGGTTCCGCGCCGTGCTGCGCGGCGAGCCAGCACAGCCGCCTCCTGCCTCCAGGGCCCTCCTTCCTTCCTGGTGCAGAGATGTGGTGGCTTGAGGCTGGAAGCCAGGGCTTATACAGGCCGGTGCAGCGGAGCCCGTAAAGGTGTGGACTTGGGATCACCGCAGTGGTAACCGAACCCCGCAATGTCCCGGGGCGTTTCGGTCAGCGCTTCCTTGGCTTTGCACCTAGAAAAGAAACGTCTTCAGTCCTGTGCGCCCCGGCTCACTGCGTCCTCCTTTCGTGGTCAACTCTAACAACACAGCACTGTGCGTGCCACCGGCCCCTGGAGTGCTCGGATAACTCAGACCCCGCAGTAAATCAGACGCGCCACCCAAACTTGGCGCCTTCGAAAATCTTCCCGTGCGGGCGGCGGGGTCCTGGAATCCACTCGCTCCGCCAGCCACGCACGCGCAGGCCCACCTGCCGCTCTGCCTTGGACCTCGTAACTCGGCTCTTCTATCGCCACTACTACATTAATCGGCCTTTAAATTTTGAAATAACATTTAGGTTATTTCCAACAGTTGCTCCTTTATATAAATAGTTTTTCAGATTACAGATCTCCACAAGGAAAACATGTCTTTCTCAAACGGGGGGGGCGGGGGGGAACCACCCAGTTTCTTGTATTCTTCAGTTAGAAAAGTTGCATTAAAATGCAGATTTCGAATTACTTCAGGGTTAAACTCTTTTCCCAAAGAGAAAGCTCGATGGCTAACCTCAAACTTTAATCTTGACATCTTTAGTTATGGTGATCTCCTTGTTTTTTGTGATTTTGAAACACAAGGAGATCGATGCTAAAGTCAAAAATTCAAATTCAGAGGGCTGTCTATGATGGTTTTAGAATATTCCACAAAATTAAGAAGTAAAGAATATTAACAAGCTATAAGGCCTAGTTCACGAATAACACTGCAGCTTCGGTTCTGAAACAGAAAAAAAGGACCGCAGGAGATTTTAAAAATTAAAGTATTCACAGTCTGGTATAGACATTTGTCATTTGACAATATATGAAATTTAAATTGAGCATTGTCCATAAGTCTCATGCTTATATTATGTTGGATTTACTCAAGTGTTTTGTGCTTCCCTCTTTTGTGGGAAAGCTTACATATAATGCACTATGTTTCTTTTAATTTAATCATCATTTTTCTCTTTTTAAGTGCAAACTCAAAAGCCATTTAGAAAAGGATATTTTATGACAGACAAATACAAGGGCAAATAAAACTTAAATAAGTACCTTTCTCATCTCTCAAGGATCACTTTCTTCAGAAATAAAAGTTGGAAGTGGTAGTTTGGCAGGTACTCTATCCACTCTTAAATCTAGCCTCTGAATGCAACTGATTAGGTATTAAGGCCTACTTTTTTTTTTTAACATTGCAAAGCATTTATTAAACTCTTAAGAGAAACTTGGGTTTCTTTTCCTAAGTCCATGAACTGATTAATTTTCAGTGTAGAATAAAGATCACTGTGTTAAGGTACCCCACTTCCAGCATTTCATGTGTTAAATAGTGCAAAGCAGTATGCAATGCAAAAAGAAAAGCATCTGTTTGATAGATTTACCCTGTAAAAGAAGGCATACAACCACTGTCTTAGAATTAAAAGAAGAGGCAAATTTTAAGTAGAACTCTTATGTTTGATTCAAAATCCATTTAGAAAGATAGTTAATTACCTTCAGAGCAAATTTTTGGCAAGATAGTTCTTAGGAAAACAAAAAACTAAATCAGAAATGTCCAATATATGGTAGTCAACTTATACAATTTTTACAA
The DNA here is from genome assembly GCF_059928025.1 of Delphinapterus leucas. Lineage (NCBI taxonomy): Eukaryota > Metazoa > Chordata > Mammalia > Artiodactyla > Monodontidae > Delphinapterus > Delphinapterus leucas. The sequence goes on along the minus strand of NC_143130.1, from coordinate 13,151,187 downwards.
AACTACATTATTATTTTTAACATTACCTATTCATCTCTTTGTCTTTCAAAATCTTAATATTGGTAATTTATTGAAGACTTTTAAGGCACTTCTTTATGTTTAGAATTGCCTGCTGTGTTACATCATAAGTCATAATTGCTTCAACCCACTGAAATAAGTGTATTTAAAATGTTCCTTATTTGTTTTATGAATGCCTCAAGTTTCAAATATCTGCAGTTTTTAACATTTTGAGGTACATTTTTTTAGTGCTAGAATTGTTATATGTTAGCACATGGAATACATTCAGGTATTTCATTCTAATAGGATAAAACTGTAAATGCCTAAAATAAGGTACATACAGTCACAGGAAGCAGCAAAGCAAATAACCTCATTTTTCTATAATTCTATTGTCATTTTAAGAACATTCAATTAAAAACATAAAGTAAGTTATTTGCTAAGACCTTATTTTTGTAGTAAAATATTAAAAAGTTTGCTAAGACCTTATTTTTGTACTAAAATATTAAAAAGTAATACAGTTTATATTCTCTAGCAATCCCTTCCCAATCCATTGCTTTATTAACTACTCTTCTGATTATGTCCACTGGATACCAAGCATGATCAAACACTCAGATAATGAAATGAAATGAAATTTAAAAATTTCCCTTTTAAAAGTCTGATATTGTTTCTTAATTGTTTTATGAGAAATAGATACAGTTAAAAGATTTTAACAATTTTAAACCTAAAATTAAGATAAACACTTGCACTCATTTATCAAATATACAGAATTTATTGAAGTCCAAGGTCATCTGAGCAATGAATGTGTTGAAAATAAATATTGAAATACAGGAAGTTCAAAAGTTATAATTCTTTACATTTACTGGGAATTTAAGAATAGTGTTCTTTTTATTTAATATGTCTTGCTTTAGGAGGGCTGTATATGATACAGAATATCCTAAGAAAAGTGTGTGTAGTGCTGGTGGTGGTTGGAGGGCTGGTGGTGGGAGTTATTGAGGTAATCTTACTGCTTTTTTTAAATCTACATTTGTTTGAAAACATTTTTGTTTTCAGCTAAATATTTGGCAATGGGTTCAATGCCTCAGAAAATTTCTCAGATAATTATAAAGACCTAAAAATAACAGAGTAAAAGAATGTTGATCAGCTAAAATGCTACAGTTTTCATGTCACAAATAAAAATTGTATGTAAGCCATTGATCTCAAGTGGTATTAATGAAAATTCTACAAATAATACAGAAAAGTTGCGTAGTTGTGTTACTGAATTAAAAATTATTACTACAATAAATGGAATATTTTATAAAAGTCAGTGATCTTTTCAGTGGCTTTAACACATTTTAATATATTGTTTTAAATTCTTCACTTTACTATAGTACAAGTCTTCTGAATAGAATTGTTTTTAAACATATAGAATACCCAGCTGATTTCATACATTGGGAATAATAAGAAACTACTAGAATTCTTGGTTACTAACAATGATAAATGCAATGATAACAGAATTTCATAAATCAATTATATGCTCCATTTGAAGATTACAAAACATAATTAACTTACTTGACATTAACACAAACAATGTTTTGTTTCTTCACAGAACAGGCTATGAGCTGTTTTCAATTATTTCAATGAAATGCTGTCCTCTAAAATTAACAAATGAATGAACATTTGCATACTGTACATTGTACTGTAGACAATTTAGAGTGGGGCTACCCAATTGTTTTTCTAATGATATTTTGCCTCTTACATAATTTATTTTCCACTGAGGAACTAGTGATTACCTAATTATTTTTTTAACTAACTAACTTGGTGAAAAAAACCTCCTAAAGTAAGGTATTATTCTTATGAACGCTGTGAAATAAAATTAATCATTTGAAATGGCATCTAGAGATTGTGATTTTGCATAAAAGAGTTATGTGTACCTTGTGCCATGCTCTCCCTTACAAGAACGAAGGAAAAATAGAAACACATATGTAAATGATTAAAATAAACAGTTTCTGGTTATATAGAACAAAGGAGAGTTTTATGCGAAGAAGGGGTTTGTGCAGAATTCCTGCCTGCCTTAGTCACAGGTGGAGTAGGCAACTTGCTACTTGGTACAATTTCAAGGGCAATTGCAAGGAGTGTATCCTCCCTAAATATTTCCATTACCCTTTATTGATGCCTTCAAATTTTTAGCTTAAATGTTAGAACGTCGGTAAAATTCAAGTACTACTGAGAAAACTCACATTCTCAGCTGTTATCAGTAATTTATACCTTTGAATGCATGTCAGAGCTAATGTTGGTGGAAGGAAGAGAAAGTTTCATGACATTGAGTAATTAATATGAATGGAGAGAACTTGAGGAGGTGGAAGGGGCAGAGAGAGGGCTAAGGATGGGAAATTGTTGAGGAATAGAGACAAACTGTTTTGTGCACAATTTTGCCTGGTCAAAAGTAACTGACGTGATAAAGACCCATTTAAAATGAGTAATTAATGATCTATAATCCATTTTATACCATTCCTTATATCTAAGCAATTAAATTATCAGTGTAAGTTATAATGCGGAAAAAATGAATTAATTAGAGACTTCAGGTGCAAACGACTTGAATGTAAAATGCTCAGATCATTAAAGTCACGTGTATAAAATAGAAAGTGAAATATTGGTTGGATTATGTATTTGACAACCAGATAATTTATCTGTCCACATAAATTAACTAGATGATTGCTAAATTTCAGCTTTACTGTGAGCTGTATTCATATATATCATGACAAAATACAGTCCCAAATCATTTTTGTAAGTTTTAGATTTTTTTCTTTGTATTGGTTATATTAATGACGATTTCCATAGTGTGTAGAAATTAGAACACATGACAATTCAAAATCAAGTGTTAAGAAAGCCAAACAATCATGTAATGGTTTGGTTATTTCATACGTAAACCAGACTCAGATTTTTTTCTTTTTTTTCTAACAAACTGGTTCCAATCATTCAAGATTCTATCCTAAAAGCGGTATTTAGCAGTTTTCAGACAATTTCCAAACAAATGAAGATTAACGAATCATCAGTAATTAAGTTTCGCTTCCTAATTTAAAGTAAAACATGAATTGTTGGTCAAAATGCTAATGACATAAAAGTGAAATTCATGTATATCCCTTGTTCTTAAATATTGAACAGATATCAACTAATCACTGAATTAGCCAACACCAAAAACTATTGAAATTCAATAACTTATCTGTAATCAAAGATGTATTTCAACAATCTAACTCTTCTTTAAGTTTAAACAACTGGAAACCATTTCTCAGTGGTGCAGCCTTTCTTAATATTAATTCAAGAGACTTGGAGACATGTTGCTGATATTGGAAGCTGATATGTGCTGATTCGTGAGGGAATTGTTTAGCTTGTACCCTGGTCTCTGATGAAGGGAGACACACTTTCAGACACATGCAGGCATTGCAGACCCCAGACTTTTTTCCTAGCTGGTTATCTGCTTCCTGAGACCAATTTGAATAGCCGGTGAGTGTCTCCTTCCCAGCCTGACTTGATTTTGGTTTCCTATTTTGTGATTGCAAGCTGAATATTTTTCACTCCCATACTCCTAACTTGGACTTGACAGCTAAACTGTGTTTTGAGCCTACTTTCTTAGTGTTTGTCTTTGAAAAGATCTTGATCTCTTTCTCCGATCCCCGCCTACCCATCCCAGCGAATGGGAGACACGAACACAGGGGCTGCGCAAGCAGTCAGTGCTCTTTGTTCTGGTAGGCTGACCACCCCACCACCTGCCCTTCTCGAAGAACAGGGACCTGTCATCTGTGGACTGGGCTTCCCTCGCAGCTATGCCTGATGTCAAATGGTCCAGGAATGAGTAACCGTGTGCTCCCAGAGTTGTTCTAGGGTTTCTTTCCGTTTCTTCTACTAACTAGATCAGTGAGTAGTATTTTTTGTTTGTTGGTCGCCAAAGATGACCTTCCACCAGGTTTATCTGAAAACCTGGCCAATTAGCCCATCTTCAGTTCAAAGGAATAGAGGAACTATCGCCATTATCCACATTGGCTCAGTGCTGGGCCAGCCCCAGGAGTGACTGGGTACTTGTCTTCTTAGAACTAGACCTCCAGGTATGGAAGATGGAGAATATGAAGGCCTTGAGCAAGGCCTCGTGTTCCTGGCCTCATCTTGGCCTTCATGCTGAAAGCCTGTGGACAACACCATGGCTCTGTCTGTCCTGGTGTTGGATCCCCTCATCCTGGGCCGTTGCCTTTGTTCTGCCCTGTGACAATTTTGGCCAAATCCCAGCACATCTGCGAAGCATCTACACCAGCAATGTAATCATAGGGAGCCAAAGCCAGATAGTGTTCTTGTAGAAAATGAAATAAACGTTGGTGCTTTAATTTATCACATTTTCTGCAACACAGCTCTTTCCGTTTTTACTGACACCCAACTACCTCTCTCTAGGATTCTGACGTAAACAAATGGATGGTAGGGTCTAACCCTACTACTGAGTCTTTTACTTCCTTGAAGAGTTGCTTTGGTCGTCTTATTCCCAGACATACTTCGTTCTAATTAACTCAAGTATAGGGATTGCGAACCTACTTGTAGTTTTTTTTTTTAATCTACTTTTCTAACATGTTATTTCATTATTCCTCATAGTAAGTTTATGAGGACAGTGTTATTAAACTTATTTTACCAGAAATGCAAGCATATTTTCTTAGCTCATATAACAACTCACATTTAACCAAACCTTATACAAGTATATGAAGTGCTTTACACATAAAGGCTCTGAGAAGTGGGTACAATTATTATGACATTTTACTGAGGAAAGAAGCCTTAGAATATTTAGTAAAGTGATGGAGATTCTTACCACTGTTACTAACAGCCTTCCAGACTGTCAAGTCCAGTGGATCCTTTTTTTGTCATCTTTTTCAACCACATGACACCAGTCAATCCTCCTAGATAGACATGATGATTGCTGGCTCTTTTCCCCACCTTACTGGTCTCCTTGGCTGGCTCTTCCTTCTTTACCTTCACTCTCAGGGATGAAGCTCCTTAAGACAGGATCCTGTCCCTCTCCTTTACTGTCTCTACTCTCTTTCCCTAAATGATCCCAAACATTCTTATAACTCTATCGTAATCTGTACAATTACAGCATTTTTACCTCTATTAGAGACCTCTTCTCTGAGCACGAATTTATCTACCTAACAATCTACCTGATATCACCATTTGGATGCTCCATGGGTATCTAAAATCACATAATACATCTAAAGCTAAATCCTTGACCTTTTGCCTACAAATCTGCTTCTCCCCATTCTCAGTGAATGGCATCACCTTTTACCTAACTGCTCAAGTCAGAAACCTGGAAGTCATTCTTTTCTTAAAATTCCTATATCCACTTCGTCATCAAGTTCTATCAATTTCAGTCCAAAATGTGTCCTGTCTTTCTCTTCTTCTCTATCTTGAAGGCCACCATATCAGCTCAAGCCACCATACACTCTGTGTTACTGTAATAACTTCCTATGGGGTCTCCCCTCTGCATTGTCCCTGAAATATGTTCTCCATCCAGACATTGTAATCCTTTATATATACTTTTTTTAGTAAAATTTTCACAGAAAAATGCACAAACCATAAATGTTCAACTCGAATTTTCACAGCCTGAACAGACCCGGATAACCAACACCTGAGTCAAGAAATAGAATGTTATCAGTATCCCCAAAACTCCCCTCATAATTCTTCCCAGTCATTACCTCTCAAAGGTAACCACTATCCTGACTTCTATTGCCATAAATTAGTTTTGCCCATTTCTGAACATTATATAACCGGTATCAACATGTTTGGAACATAAAACATATTATGACACTACAGCCTAAACTCCTCAAAGGCTTCCTTTATACTTGGACAAAAATACAAACCTATTACTGTGGCCTGCAAGTCCCAACACAATCTGTCCTCTACGTGTTTCCCCAAGATCAAGTCCTGCCATTTCCCATTTGCTCAATATGCTACAGCTCACTTGGTCTTGTTTTAATTCCTTAAATATGTCAAGCTCTTGACTTGACTCAGGGCCTTTGCATATGCTGCTTCCCCTGCTAGTTTGCTGGTTCCAGCATGGGTGGTTTCTTCTCACCCCTAAAAGTTCTCACTTAAGCATCACTTCGCAAAAGGGACTTCCCACGGCCACTGTAGGACGAGGTTCCTGAAGGCTGGTGTGTGTCAGGAATGATTCAGAGTCTCTTGCTTGACAGACAAAAGAGCATAAGAAAATTTTATCTTTGTTTGCTTTAGTGACTGTGCACACGTACAATATATGGGGGTATTTGAACTGGTTAAATTTGGTTTAAAAGGAAGCTGGAGGAATCAGAAAAAGAGTGTCAAACAGAGATGGCAGAATCTGAAAGACCTGCTTACTGTCTTCCAGGAAGCTAAATAAAGCTTCTCCCTTATCGCCTGTTTTAGATTAATTGTTGGGGGGAGGAAGGACTACAGCCTTCTCCTTTAAAATGCAAATAAGGAGTCAATCAGTCTGTGACTAACTGGGTACCTGGCAGGCAGAGAAGGGTGCGGGGAGAGAAGCAAGGATTCCTGCGTATTGGGCCATTTCCCCCAGGACCCAGGTGGCAGATACCTGGTGGAAACGGTGTCCTGTATAAGTGGGAACACTCATCAATCTGTATTAAGTATGTACATCTCCATCTGGATTTCTTGCAATTCCATTTTACCTTATTCACTCAAGCTTCCTCCTACGGTCAGCAAATACTTTCACACTATAAAAGGCTGCCTTTGGGCGGATGAAACCAACATCTGGGGGGAAGGGAAGAGGAGAGAAAAAGGCGGAGGGGGAGTGGGCCCGAGGACACGATCCAGTGAAAAACAACACCTATCCTTGGGGAAACTGATACAAAGTGGTCCTCCACGGGGGCCACAATCCCACGCTGTCCTGAGGGCTGTTAGGCAGGTCCCCGTCCGCCCCCCCCCTCCATACACAACTCCCGGCCCAGGCCTGTGGAGTAAGGCTGCACAGATATATTCCCTGGACATCGCTCCTCTGTTTCACAGAAATGTTCCAGTTTGAATGAAATGCCTCCTGTAGGGTTTGGGTTCACCTTGGCTAAAATACTGTCCAGGGTCATTTGTATGAAAGCATTCTATGCTCCCAGATGCTTGTTGTCAGGGAGCATGGGCCTGGAGAGAACACAAAGGTGTAATTATTGTTTACAACAATAATTCCATCTTTATAATTAATTTTTGTTAATAATTATTGAGTACACTATAAGAGATATTAGACTTTTGTTACTGTTTCGGCTTTAGTTGGGCTATTTCAAAAGACAGAGCCTGACTCAAGTTATCTCAGCTCACTGAGGTATGGGGCCTGTGGGTGGAGGGTGTGCAGAAAGCAGCCCTGCTCTGGGGTCACCTAGAGGGCTTTGCTCACTTCCTGGGTGTTTCTGGTGTCAGTATTGAGCATTGTCTTGCCAGGGCTGCAACCAGGTTTCCTCCCACTGCTTCCAAAGAGTGGGCAGGGAAGGGAGGAGGGCTGGGGAATGTTCCACCTCCAGGGACCGAGGCCTGGCTCTTTCGTCTCACACCAACAACGTGAGTCTTAATTTCCCTCTCAGGCCCTCCAGTCTGCTCTCAGGAAATTGCTCTACCTCATAACTTTTAAGTTTCACCTTCCCAGGCAGATTGCTTTATTCACTTAAAGTTTTTCATTTCAAATTCCTGACAGGGAGAGAATCTAAATGGTCCGTTCACCCTTTCAAGCCTAGTCATGCCGTGTCACGCCTATGAATTTACTGTCCTTTCAGCCGGGGCTGAAACGGGAATTGAAGGGGTCATGCGATCCGTGTACCTCAAATCTGCCCTCTTAGGAGGAGTGGGGGGTGACCCATCTTCCTTAGAAGTAACTGGTTGCAGCAGGCGATGTGTTTGGCGTTCCTAGGATACTCATCGGCAAAAGAAAAGCCTTCGTGATGCAAGTAATTGGCAGAAAACATACAAAGTCATCTTCCTTTTTTTCACCTGATGTTAAAATATATGTATATAATGATGTAGATGTTTTTAAAGAATGCATTCTTTTAAAAAAGCTCTGGTTTGGAATGTTTATTTGACTCAGCTGTGGAACATTATCCTACTGATTCAAAAAATTAATATATTCTTTAGAAGTATTGGTATTGATATTATGCTAGTCTATTCCTGCAAGCAATAAAAACCAGAACGTAATGGTTGATGTCAGGGTTTAGTTTTGTGTACCTGGACCTCAATGGAAAAGAAAGCTTTGATGATGAGAAGGCTTTGCAGAAAATGTGTATGTTCCAGCTACAGTATTCATAATAGATGTTAGGAATCTCCAACCCTTTTCAGCATTATTTAACATGAGTTTAATCCAATTTTCCCTTAGGCTCAATGGAATACAGGTGTCAAGGGAGCAACACAAAGATGTTTTTATCTTCCTTAGCTATTTCTGTAGTGGTGGGAGAATTTTCCCATGTCCTGAATGAAAACAAGATTTTACATTTCCATCCGTCATATCTAGACAAAAATCTAGAAATCATCCTTGATTTCTTCCATCCCTTACCCCCTGTTTCCAGCCAACCCATCATCAAGTCCTGGTGGTTCTACTTCTAAAATATATCCTGAGTCTGACTGCTTCTCTCCACTTTCACACCTACCACTCTTGTCTCTGCCTGGAATACTGCAATAAGTTCTGTATTAGGAATGCATTCAGCAGCAAACAACAGAAAACTCACCTATGGTAGCTTTGACAAAGAGAGCTTTACTTGTCTCTCATAAACGTAGTCCAAGTGTAGGCAATCCAGGTCTGATGCAACAGCTCAACAATGCCATTGAGGACCCAGCTCTATCTTTCTTTTCTATCATCCTTAGTGTATTGGCTTTCATTCTCATGCTTGTTACCTCATGTTCTCCAGATAGCTGCTACATTGCCAGCCATTGCATCTGTGTTCCAGACAGGAAGAAGGGTAGGGGTGGAGAATGATTTCCTTCAGAAGTTTTGTCTTTTGATTCAGAAAGGGAAGCCCCTTGGAACTAGACATTGTCATACTAAATGAAGTAAGTCAGACAGAGGAAGACAAATATCATATAATGTCACTCATATGTGGAATCTAATTTTAAAAAGTGATACAAATGAACTTGTTTACAAAACAGAAACAGACTTATAGGTATCAAAAACAAACTTATGGTTACCAAAGCAGAAACGCAGAGGGGAGGGATAAATCAGGAGCTGGGATTAACATACACACACTACTATGTATAAGAGAGATAACCAACAAGGACCTACTGTATAGCACAGGGAACTCTACTCAATATTCTGTGATAACCTATATGAGAAAAGAATCTGAAAAAGAATGAATACATGTATATGTATAACTGAATCACTTTGCTGTATACCTGAAACTAACACAACATTGTAAATCAACTATAATCCAATAAAATTTAAAAAAGAAAAAGAAAAAAAGAAAGGGAAGCCATCGCACCTTTCATCAGCCAGAAGAGGATCCCATACCTGTTCTCAGACTAATCAGTATCCAAAGGATTAAAATTGCTGAGGTAGATATCGTGGACTTATTTACACAGTATCTCTTTTAACCTCCTTCTACTGTGTCCTCCTGTACAGCTGAGACTGGAAAGCTAAAAACTACATTTCCCAGATTCCGTTGCAGCTAGGGAAATGGAGTGAGGTGAAGAGAGGCAGATACAAGCTGGCCGTTTCGCTGGTGTCCATTAGCAGAGGTAGGTTGGACCTGGAGCGATTAAATAGGAACTTCCCTGATTGCCCCTTCTTTATAAAACGATTTAAATCATTATTAACTCCACTTGGGTTTGTCCCTTTTTGGTTTTTGTCTCCAGCTGTTTCAATACAAAATATTACCAAGTTAGGTAACCCACAATAAAGCACTTTATAGCCTGTTTGGTTTCCTCACAGTTGATGAGCTGTACTTAGAGTATGATAAATTTCCTTGGTCTCACAACCACAAATTGCTAGGCTTCTCCAAAGGCACTGGCTGCTGGTGGTGGTGGTGATTTTGATGGTGATGTGATTTTTCTAAATCATCTGGATCCCAGGAATTGTGACCAGTGGTGTTGAATTTTCCCTCTTGACTATTAAAAAGCCTTAAGGCAAATGGGTGTCCTTCTCCCTGAAAGCACCGTCTTCACTGTATATATTTTGTGTGCTAAATATATACACTCCTGATCCTATCTTTTCTACTCTTTTTTCTTGATTTCCTTACTTATTTTTGTTATTTCATTCTGTTGCATCCTTTTTCCTCATGGCAGAATCTTCTTGAAAATAGGGTTATAAGAGTATGTCTGCTAAAGAAGAAAAACTATGAAGATATTTGATTTCCCAAATTAGAAACACTATCGACAGGGACTTCCCTGGTGGTCCAGTGGTTAGGACTCAGTGCTTTCACTGCCGTGGCCCCGGGTTCAATCCCTGGTTGGGGAACTAAGATCCCACAAACCATGTGATGTGGCAAAAAAACAAACCCCCCAAAACAAAAAGCTATCAACATACTAGATATCAAAAGTAAACATTGGGGTTAAGCATTTCATAGCTATAAGGTGAATTTAGTGGAATATTTCAAATTGGTCCCAAATATGAGTCTCTGCTTTGTTCCTTGGAAAAAATACTTTATACGCTGTCCTTAGAAAAAATGCTGACTTTCCTCTATATGCCATAAACTTGTGAATAGGATGAATGTGAAAGATGATCAGTATCGGCCTTAAACATCTTACTACAGTGATACGGACTGCACACATCATAGAACTGAGCTGGAAGTGTTTGTCCCCAACACTTCAGAGAAGCTAAGTGTGTATAAAAATGTTTTAAACACTGATAGACAGTATAGCAAGGTGAGAAACCCATACACAAATGCCAGTGGTGTTGTCTGAGATTATTTAAAGTAGGACCACAGCACAGATGGTGGCAAAGTATGGATGGTGAGGAGAGTTTGCCCTGAAGCCCTGCTCTGACTGTAGATCCCTGACCCAGACCAGAAGCTTCACAGGGTGCCATTTCTGAAGCTGGGAGATCACATTCCTTCAAAGCATCTGGGTGATTTTGCTGCTGCCAAGTCAGTTAAAAACGTGAGTGGCCATCCAATAAATACATTCTAAAGTGTACAAATGTGTTTTTCATGAAATGCAATCAAAAGCAAAGATTCAGCCTCATGGCTTCATAATCAGAGCAAATTTTTGACCCCCCCCCCAATAATATTAACCTGCTTCGTCATCAACTTTGTTGATGGAACACAATTCCTCTCACTGGTTTCTTTCCCATCCCGCACCCTACATCCTGCCCCCAAATCCAATCCACCCTCAAAAGCATTGTCAGCATTGAGCATATTCAAAAGAATGAGCTGAAAGCAATTTAAAAGGAGCTCTATAAAGTTTTGAGTAAAGGAGCATTATCGAATAAGTGTGTAACCCGTGAGAACACTTCCTTCTTAAAATCATTCCTTGGCTCACCAAGGCATTCCCAGTAAAGCCCAAAATCCTTGTAATGGCATCCAAGATTCTTCACGATGGGAGCACTGCTTTCCTCCCCAGCTTCACCTCTGTCACTCCCCTCCTTGTGGCCTGACAAGATCCAGCCATACTGAATACCTGCTGCCTCCTAAATATGCCACATGCTCTCCTACCTCCAGGCTCCTGCCCAGCCTGGAGCACTAACACACCCTCCTTGTCCGTTTTCCCTGCCTAATGACTCTGGCTAACCTTTCAGGATCTGTCTCAATCTTCACCTCAACCACGGAGCCTTCTCCCACACCCATTTTTTATGGCAAGTGCCTACCTCATTGTACCCTTTAAACTGACACAAAGTTGCTTGAAACTCTTTTGTCTCCAACTGCAAATTCCTTGAAGGCACAGACTGTGCTTTATCATTGCACCCCTAGCACCTGGAATAGTGCCTGGGACATAGGAGGTGCTAACACATGTCTGTGGAATGGATGAAAGTTATTATTCTGAAGGAAACAATTCATCTGAGTGGATAGTTTTGCCTGTTTGAAAAACAAAAATCACTCATCTTACGGACATAATTCGTGTTGTAGCGACATTGATGTTTCCTAATAAGTACTCAAAAAAAGTGTTGTCATCCATCTGATAATTCTACTACTTGCATTTTTTATCCCATGTTAAACTTATGAAAACTTCATCACAGCATAAACAAGGCATTTATAAATCAAAATATTTTAAGGATTAAAAAAGGATATTTTAATCAAGGTCATACTAAGGATGGAAATACTCTCTAAATAGAGCTGACAGTTTGAAACAGATATTAGCAATAGTCCTCTGAAGAAGAGGAACCTAGTCTTGTTCTTATTTTATAAAGAGTAAGTGGCTGTTTTTCAAGCTGTGAAGAAAAAGTATTCGGAATAAAAGCTACTACTGTCTTTTCTCTGACGTGATGGTGATGATGATAATCATAGTAACTTACCATGTTAAATGTGTACTGGGTGCCCGGTCCTTTAAGTGAATTCCTTCATTCAGTTCTCACAACAGTACTATCATTACCTCCATTTAAAAATGGAGAAGTGAGTTTTAGGTCCAGATTTACACACCTGATAACCAGTAGAGTCGAGACTGAAGCCCAGGCAGTCTGACACCAGCGCTGAGGCTCTTTCCTGACTTTGGAAAATGAAATCTCACCTTATGGGATAGAAGATGCTATCTCTGAGTTTGGCTGGACTCCTACTCCATATATTATATAATGTTACTAGTAATGGAGTAGAATGTGGCTTAAAACTGGTTCTTCTGGGCTCTGTCCAATGGAAGTGTCAGAAGTTACATTCTGTGCTACCTTTCTATTGCTTCATAACAAATTACCCCAACTGGGGCAGGTTCAAACATCAAAAGTTTATTCTCTCATAGTTTCTGAGAGTCAGGAGTTCTGGTTCTGGCTCAGGGTCTTTCATGAGGCTGCAGCCATTTCAAGGTTCGATTGGGGCTGAAGGACCCAAGATGTTGGGCTGAGGGCCCCAGTTCTTCCCTGGCTGTTGACTAAAGGCCTCCCACAGTTCCTCACCACACAGACCTGGCGACAGGGCAGCTCACAGCACAGAAGCTGGCTTTCCTCAGAGCAAAGAGTCCAAGAGAGAGTCAGAAACAGGTGAGCCAAGAGGAAAGCAGCAGTCTCTTATAACCTAACCTGGGAAGGGGCACGCCATCACTTCTGTTGAATTCTCTGCATTAGAAACGAGTCCCAGAGCTCTGCCAAACTCAGGGGGTTACATGAGGACATGACAACCACAGACGGGGTCACTGGGAGCCATCCCGAGGCTGTCTTCCATACCTGCTTTAATATGCGACAAAGGTACAGGCATCTTGATTTCATGCCTAAGTGCCAGGTTTCCAGGTGTGAGTGTGGGCCTTTTCTTTTTATTCAATTGAAAAGAAATTAGATCATTAGACTCAAATGACAAATCTCAGCTTACCAAAAAACACTTTCACTAGAAGACAAGGTTGGAAAGACGAAGTAAAATTCTAAATGTCTTTAATTCACAATTACATCCAATTGCTAATAAATTTCTTTGCATATATCACATTCTCTCCTAACCTAGTTCAAACGTAGGTCCAAGCTATAATGGGTCCCGAATAAAAGACCACATAAATAAGCAAAGAGCATTTAAAAACAGTGTAGAGTATTGATTCCTGAAAACAATTGTATGTCTCCGTTACCTCCCCATTATGGCTGACTAATTTCTGAAATTGCTGTGACAGGTATCATACTGGAGACTCCTTGGGGAAAGCTGAGGAACACATGTTTAAGATCAATTTCAGAAAAGGTATGTTACCGCTTTATACAGTGCAGTTAATTATTTTTAGAATCTTTTAAATCAGTTGTTTCAAAAGATAAGAGAAATATACACCTTAGATCTAATGGTTAAAATGAAATGGTGATATTTCCAAATTTTAAATCCATTTGGAATATTACATATTTTCATGCTTGGAAACTTAACCTTTACATTGTTTTAAATTAACACCTTACAGTGTCATTATCAGAGTAAGTAATCATTTGTTCTGCAATATTGTTAATGACCATGACCAAAAACCTTAAAATTCTGATCTGAACTGGCATGAATCTTAATCATAAATGGTGCTGTATAGTCATATGAAGGACTATGAGATATTTGCCCTTGACTTACTATAAGATGGAAAATATGCATGCTTCTGAATTTTTCCCAGTTAATCAAACATGTAAGTTTGACCCATGAATGCAAAAATCAAAGAATAATTCTTTTCTTCTTCTTCGGGTTGCTGTAAATTTGTGTCATATGTTAGTATAATTTTTTTCCCAACAGTGAAATTCTTAACTGCACTGTACATGTTATATACACTTTGCAACTCCAGGGCAGCAATTAGAATGCAGTAGCTGTGTGGATTGCCTTTTGGACTTGATCTGTGACCTGCAGAGATCAAACCTGAACTAAGACTTTTCCAGGCTGATAGTACAAATTTGCCATTTTTATAATAATGTTCTTTCATAATGATAACATGAATTTTTAAAAATAAATTTATTTAGTTTTTTGTCTACGTTGGGTCTTCATTGCTACACGCAGGCTTTCTCCAGTTGCAGCGAGCGGGGGCTACTCTTCGTTGCGGTGTGTGGGCTTCTCATTGCAGTGGCTCCTCTTGTTGTGGAGCACAGGCTCTAGGTGCGCGGGCTTCAGTAGTTGTGGCACGTGGGTTCAGTAGTTGTGGCTTGCAGGCTGTAGAGTGCAGGCTCAGTAGCTCCGCAGCATGTGGGATCTTCCTGGACCAGGGCTCAAACCCGTGTTCCCTGCATTGCACTGGCAGGCGGATTCTTAACCACTGAGCCACCAGGGAAGTCCCTTGACTGTTTTTAATAGCCAGTAGAGTGAAGCCTAATTAATGTACATCGTGTGATTCTGAGTTTGTTGTTACTCTTATTTGATTATCAACATATTTCTACCTTTGTATGCTTTATTAAAAGGGTTTATAGGGGCTTCCCTGGTGGTGCAGTGGTTGAGAGTCCACCTGACGATGCAGGGGACACGGGTTTGTTCCCCGGTCCGGGAAGATCTCACATGCCGCGGAGCGGCTGGCCCCGTGAGCCATGGCCGCTGAGCCTGTGCGTACGGAGCCTGTGCTCCACAGCGGGAGAGGCCACAACAGTGAGAGGCCCGCGTACCGCAAAAAAAAAAAAAAAAAAGGTTTATAACTGTCTCTGAAGTGTAAAGTAGATCCTACAAGAGAGTGGTTTCATACTTAAGGTAATAAACTTTGTATGACCTTAGAAGTATTTTATTCAGGAGTACTTAATAATCAGTATTATTGCAACATTATAGCAGTCTCTAAAGGATTTCTATCGTCAATTGTTATTAGCATAGCACTAAAAGAAACTTACCTTAGTTAAGATGCTTTTTTTTTACATTTGAATTTTGTCTTCCCATTAATTCAGTCTTTCTCAGGGTGAATTCCATTTATTTGGTTTTATTTTTTGAAAATTTGAGGGTACTTTATTATTCAATGTAATATACCAACAATAGAATCTGGAATTTGAAAAAGTCTCCACGTCAGACAAAAGTGGATTGCTAGGCTTTTCTAAATAGCATAAAATTAAAAGTTTCTCAAATTGTAAAAGTTTCTTTAATTCCAAATAATTTTGTATATTAACTGAATTTTCAAGAGAATTATCAATATGTCTTTATTTTCCTTGCAGAGAGAGCATTCTCCAGAAATCACTTTAAAATGGAGTGATAAAAGTAGATATACATTCAGTTCATTTCAAAGTGATACAAAAATAAAGTTAGATGTATAGCTGGACATATGTAAATAAATTTTTTTAAAATAAGAAAGAAATTAGTTTCTATTCAATTCAAAGTTATAGAATATAATTCTATATTCAATCAATTCATCAAGCAATAAGTACTTATTGAATATCTACTATGTACCCTGCCCTGGGCTAGTTGCTGTTTGGTGATTATATAACTATAACTAACCATAATTAAATATATGTATTCCTGCATTCAAAGAATTTATAATTCAGTTGAGGATATAAGATCTAAGCAGCAGACAAAATTTTAAATGAAATTAAAAGAAAAACTGTACATTATAAATGCAACAGAGGTTGAGAAAAGAAAGCAGTTAATAGGTGCTGGTGTATTCAAGTAAAATTAAAAGGAGAGGGCAAACTTAAAGCAGGCAGTTAGGAGATAACAGGATTTCAGCAAGAGACTTAAGAGTAGCAGGCTTCCCTGGTGCAGTGGTTAAGAATCTGCCTGCCAATGCAGGGGATATGGGTTCGAGCCCTGGTCTGGGAAGATCCCACATGCCGTGGAGCAACTAAGCCCATGAGCCGCAACTACTGAGCCTGCGTGTCTGGAGCCTGTGCTCCTCAATGGGAGAGGCCGTGACAGTGAGAGGCCCACGCACCGCGATGAAGAGTGGACCCCGCTCTCCACAACTGGAGAAAGCCCTCGCACAGAAACGAAGACTCAACACAGCCAGAAATAAATAAATTAATTAATTACTTAATTAAAAAAAAGGTAGCAGGTGGTCTCAGCTGGAGGAAGAGAATAAACAAAATAACAGAAGTGAAAGTTCACAGGGTTTGTTTCACCAGCATTAAGGAGTTTAACCTGGGAGGAGTAAAGGCTCATTTTGGGACCGGTGGAAATTACATTTCGATAAACTATTGATACATTGGTTATCCAAATGAAGGAATCTACTGAAAAACAAGTCAGAGTTCAGATTTGACACACAAAAAATAGGAGCCCACTACAGGTTCCTGAACAAAAGACTAGGGATAAGAGTATATTTTTAGGAAGCTTTTCATCAATGACTTAAATCAAAATATAATTAATTAAATCAGTATGAGACTCTACCTTTGCAAAGATGATGTTAAAAGATGACAGAAAGGGGCTTCCCTGGTGGTGCAGTGGTTGAGAGTCCGCCTGCCGATGCAGGGGATGCGGGTTCGTGCCCTGGTCCGGGAAGATCCCACATGCCGCGGAGCGGCTGGGCCCGTGAGCCATGGCCGCTGAGCCTGCGCGTCCGGAGCCTGTGCTCCGCAACGGGAGAGGCCACAACAGTGAGAGGCCCGCGTACCGCAAAAAAAAAAAAGATGACAGAAAGGAAGCAAAAACTTCTTAAATTCCATTTGCTGAGGTTCAGTTATACTGTCTTTACTCCACCAGAAAGAATAAAAATTAGAAAGAAAACATTAGGAGAGTGAGTCCAAAACAGGTGGGAAGAGAGTAGGGAGCAGCTACTTTCACAATTTGATACGAACAAGATATAGTGATTGAGTGCCTCCTACTTGCAAAATACTTGATACGAAGCAGCCAAACGTCAGTAAGATCCAATTCATGTGACCAAAAAGTTTACAAGATAGTAGAAGTGTTAAGGAATGTGCATAGACAGTTTAATAAATGTCATAACAGTCAGAGGTGCAGATAAATCCCGTGAATGTTCACAGAAGGGTGAATTCACCTGTCAGGTACATGAGTCAGAGTGGCTTTCATGAGAAGAGGCCACATGTGTTGTAAATCTCAAAATGAGTATGTTGTCAGAAGAAATGGCAAGAGAGGCTCAGAAAGGCAATGTTTTTCCTGGGTGGTCTTGTGTCTGCTAAAAATCAGGAGTTACTGTAGAAAAGCAGGGAGAATGGATTTTGGAGCCAATACATGGTTTGTATAGGGACTGTAGCAGGAAGATGACATCTGGCTAATACCCAGAATATATGTGTGTCCTGCTGCCCAAACTGGTTTGGAGTACGTGATTCCTTAGCAGGAGTGTTCTGGCTAACATATTAAAGAAGTTGCTCAAGTGGGAGAGTATGATGGATGAGTTATGAGGTTACCAAGATGGAGAGAGACGAGAAGAACAATTTATCTTCTGAAGAAGAGCAGAACATATTGTGTGAGCACACTGCAACATTTTCCATTCTTGGCTTTGCCCTTTTGGGTACCCATCCTCTTTTCATATTCAGCCCTGAATGCTATAATCCTCATTTCCTCATTCCCTTTGCTATCTTTGTATCTTCTTCCGTAGAAATTAAAACTCAAACTTCAGGCTTGGCCATATTTTTGCTCCAAACCTTCTATTATCCAGCTGCAGTGTTGACATACTTAATTTCCTTTATGTGACAAGTAACACACTCAACTAGCTGGAAAACTTCAACGCAAAGAGAACAGACAACTCTTAAACGATACAAACCACAGACATTTCCCTTGATTCCCATTATTCCTTCAGTAAAGACCTTCCCTGTCCCCAAATATCAGTTGGTTTCTCACTAAAACCGACCACAGAGCAATCTCACTTTATGCATATTTACTTAACAAAACATTAACATCTAATTCATTGGGTTGAGAGTTTAATTTGCATACTCTCAAGCAACAATTTATTATTATTAAAAACCACTCGACCTTCTAGAGTGGGCTACAAAGACTTCCCTAAAAGTCATTTCGTTTTGCAACTGATTTTCTGAATATTTACTAGCACTCAAACAGGGTACTAAATGGGCTATTTGTTTGTAAAAAGAAACAATGCCACTTTATACACTGCTGTCAAAGTTTTGATAAACAAGTATAATATGGTCTTGAGAAACACATGAATCTCATTTATAGCAAAATAAGACTTTCTTGTGCCTCTTCCAAACAATGGCAGTGATTTTCCACTGAATTTCCTCCTGATGCTTTTCTCAGTCTCCTCCATCGCTTCCTCCTTATCTCTCTGAGCTCTAAATGTTGATGTACCCCACGCCTAGTTTCTAGTAAGTGTTCAATAGATAAAAGTTGAATGAATAAATAGGTAAACAGTGAGCATTTATGGCTAGCTAGGGCAAAAGCATAATTAACAAGGATGCTTTCACGAAGGATAGACTCAAGGGAAGCCACCGTGCCTTTCCCCTCTTTGTGGTCCCAGCATCTTTACAGAGTGTCTGTTCTATTAAAGGTATTCCATAAATACTACCTGAATACTTATTAGAGAGCACAGGCTGAAGCTGGATTGCCTGTGTTCAAATCCCAGCTCTTCAACTTACCAGCTCCATAACCAAGGGAAAAGCATTTAACTTCTCTGTGCTTAGTTAGTATCTTCATAAAATAAGAATAATAAGTATAATAGTACAGGCATATCTCAGAGATACTGCAAGTTTAGTCCCAGACCACTGCAATAAAGCAAATATAAAGTGAGTCACATGAGGGACTTCCCTGGTGGCACAGTGGTTAAGAATCCACCTGCCAATGCAGGGGACATGGGTTCAATCCCTGGTCTGGGAAAATCTCACATGCCCCGGAGCAACTAAGCCCATGCACCACAACTACTGAGCCTGCACTCTAGAGCCTGTGAGCCACAACTACTGAACCTGTGTGCCACAAGTACTGAAACCCACGCACCTAGAGCCCATGCTCCGCAACAAGAGAAGCCACCACAGTGAGAAGCCCGTGCACCCCAATGAAGAGTAGGCCCCGCTCACCGCAACTAGAGAAAGCCCGCACGCAGCAACGAAGACCCAATGCAGCCAAAAATAAATTAAAAAAAAAGAAAACCACAACCTTTCTTAAAAAAAAAAAAATAAAGTCACATGAATTTTTTAGTTTCCCAGTGCCTATAAAAGTTATGTTTACACTACACTGTAGTCTATTGTGTGCAATAGCATTATGTCTAAAAAAATGTACATGCCTTAATTTAAAACTATAAGTCTTAATTTAAGGCTAAAAAAGGCTAACCATCATCTGAGCCTTAAGCAAGTCATAGCAGTAACATCAAAGATCACTGATGACAGATCACCATAACAAATGTAATAATGATGAAAAAGTTTGAAATATTGCGAGAATTACCAAAATGTGACACAGAGACATGAAGTGAGCAAATGCTGTTGGAAAAATGGTGCCAGTAGACTTTCTTGAGGCAGGGTTGTTACAAATCTTCGCTTTTTGAAAAACGCAGTATTCACTAAGTGCAATAAAGTGAAGCACAATAAAGTGAGATATGCCTGTAATTTTATATGGGATTAAATGAGTAAATATTTTTAAAGCATAGTAACCATTAGATGAAGGTGGTGATGGTGGTCCTATGAAACTCAAAATGAAATAAGAATATTCCGAAAGAGCTAAAACCACCTAAGCTTTTTAAATGTAAAAAAGTTACATGAATTTGATCAAATAAATTATAGCATGTCACTCCCCAACTGAAAAATCCATAAATAACTACTACAACCTCCATGATAAAATCCAAACTTCTAGCATTCAAGGCTTACAATTTGTATCCAAAATTTAACTTGAAAGTCAAAAGGATTTCAAAGAACAAGGTAAGGAATTTTTCAGAAATGTATGATGATAAATAATGCCTCCTATTTTTATAGCACTATATGATTTTCAAAGAGATTTTACATAGCTGACTCGTTTATAACCATGGCCACATTAAAAAAGAAACCGAGACAGGCATTATTATCTTCATTTTGGAGATAAGGAAGGTAAGATTCAAAGAGAAAAAGTGATTTGTTTGAGGTTTCATAGATGGCAATTGGTGTAACCAGGACTAGCAAACTGAATCCCCTGATACTGAATTCAGGATTGCTTTCACCACAACACTCTATTGATAAACACTGAATTTAATGAGTGAGTTTTGCATCCCTTCTAGTGTTTATCACATGCTAGGTATATGATAGGTGTTTAGTCCATATTTACTAATTGCTTAAGGTAAAAAATAAATATATTTATTCTTTTCCTCCGACTTACCAGAACCGTCATAGAAAAAAGATAATTCATACCATTTAGCAGAAAGTAAACAAACCCCCAAATCTTGCTAACTTTTATAAAAATTGTTTCAGTACTTTTCTAAGGTACAAAAGCTACTGTAATGGGCCCATGGTTTCTATCGATATTCATATTTACTATTTGTCTTTCTAACAGACACCTGATCAATCTCCCAGGAGTTCTGCAAGATTATTGCTTGGATTTTATGACCTGAGTCATTTTCTTTTGAACCAAAGAATAAATCATCAGATCTTATAAAATCTGTGTTTCCTTCTGTGTATACTATTCCAGCCCCTCTTCTGTATTTGAAGGGTCAGAGAGATTTGACTTTAAACTGGCTTACAAAGGAGTTTAAAATCTTATGCTTTAACATTCCATTGCTACTCCTAACATTTTCTAGGTAGCATATAGAAACTACAAACTATAAAAATATAGGAAAGAGTATGATATTTATATTCAAGACCTTATGTTTGAAAATAGTCACATTTCTAACTGAGCTATGAACAACAGCCTTCGAAGAATTTGGCACATACTGTAGATTTTTATCTTTTCTATCTCAACCACACCAAGAAGTAGTTTCTCTAAAGGTTAGAAACACCCAGAGAATCTCTTGTTTTTCTAAACCTGATATGAAGAGGCATCACAAACAAAAACTTTTGGGGGAAAAAAGTAAACAAAAGAAATTTAGCCTTTTGGCCCTTTGGATAATTTAAAGGAGCAAGTACAATCTTTTGTGAGTCACTTGTCTGCTGTGGTTGATCTCGCCAAAGGGGTGGAGATATTTCCTCTGGTTGTGCTACAGCATTGCTGACACTCCTATGATGATCATGCCTCGTAGAGGGAGCTGCCCCAGTGAAATTAACCAGCAGGTTTTAAAACATTAAAAACCATGAAGGCCACTTTCCTCAGCCTCTTCTCCCTGACCTCCATCAAGAACATAGGATGAAAAACGTGATCCAGTAAAGGGGGGGGGCACACCCAGTGTCCACGTTTAGTGGACACCATGTCTAAAACATTGGGCAGAGAGTACATTTACATCGTGGTACAGGCTGCTCGTGTAAACTGTTATTCTCTGGCACCTACACACTAGGGCGGGAGTCCAAACTTGTGAATTGGCAGAGAGCCATGCCAACAGATGGGCCCAGGGATGACAGCCAAGGGACTATGTATGTGCATCAAGTATAGGTGTTGAGAACAGGAATTCCAACTGAGAAGATCAAAATGATTCCCTGTCCCAAGCTTATGGTTAAGAGCTTGTCAATTCATGCCTTGTTTAATATAAATGGACTGGAATTCCAGAGAATTGACAGATTTTGAGGAAAGCTTCCATTTATTTTTATTTTTTTTGTAAAAATGTAAATATAAAAATCACTTGGACATTTGCAGGAAATGGTTTGGTGGCATTTTGTGAGCAGAAAATGTTTCCACTTCTCCAGAAGTTTTCATGATTTTTAAAGTTTCTCTTAAAGAAATACAGAATTGGACACTTTGATAGAAGTAGCTCATTAGTTTCTCATATACTATTAAACTCTTTAAGTGCATTCAGCTCTGTAATTTCAATGTCACGTATAATCCTTTAGGAAATTTATCCTAACAGATCAATGAAATCGAATTTCCTAATTTAATCATCTGTTAAACCTCAGAAATGCCTGAGATCTACTCTACTTTGTTTTTGACATAGGAAAGATCATTCAGAGGGGATAGTATCTTGGTGTTTTAAGTTTTTCTTTCTAAAACTAATATCAAAATCTTAAATCCTAAAGTTATATGATTCAAATCATAAATGGGTGGAGAGGAGATTCAGAATCCCTTAGATGGCTCACACGAGCAGAGAAGGGAACATGTGGCCTGTATTACTTCTCTATGCTTTTTCCTAAGTAATAGAATTAGGGAATCGGACTAGACCATCTCTCAGGTCCTCTCCAGCTACAAAATTCTCTGTTTCTAATAGGAACAAATGAAATGGTGCTGTTCTTTTGAAACAGGAATCAAAATTTTGAGTAGAAGTTTCTCCTCGTGGCTGTTATGACCCCAAAAAGAGGGCACAATGATTCCCCTACACAACCCAAGTTGCCCTGGATTCCTAAGCATTTTAGAGGCAAGGAAGTCTAGATTCATCCTCACTCTTTCAAAGACCCTCAGAAAGGGGTTTCCCTGATCATCCCAAACTTCTCCATAAAAATAAATGCTGTTGTTTGAGAAAGCATACTATATGGTTTTAGAATCTCTGAAAACACCTCTGATTCAGTGAGGAACAGTTTGCAAGCCAGGGTTTTAAATAATACCAGCTGTAGGTTATAAAGCACTTCTTAACCGAATCAACTGGTCATCAATTAGTAAGAACTCAACAAAACATGACCCTGTAAACTATTTTTTTCTTTATGCATTCCATTAAAATTTTTTTAGGGACTTCCCTGGTGGTGCAGTGGTTAAGAATCCACCTGCCATTGCAGGGGACACGGGTTCAATCCCTGGTCTGGGAAGATCCCACGTGCCGTGGAGCAACTAAGCCCGTGCACCACAGCTACTCAGCCAAAAAGTTAAAAAAAAAAAAAATTAAAAAAAAATTTTTTTAACAGTTCTTAAGAAATTAAGTTTGAATGATTTTCATGCACTGGACATTTCTTAATAAATTACACTCCTGTATCTGTAAAAAATATTTTTAAATTTTGTACTGAGGAATAATGTAACAGAAAAGGCCATGTATCATAAAAGTATGGTTCATGAACTTTCATCATGAACTGAATGCACCAGTGAAAACAGCAACAGATCAAGAAACGGAACATCATCACAGCCCATGAGGCACCACTCTCTTCCAGTCACTACCTCCTCATCCCCAACCACTGTGAGAAATTCTATCAACATAGGTTAGCTTTGACTGTCTTTTGAACTTTATTTAAATGGAATCATACAGCACTCTTTTTGTGTCTGGCTTCTTTCACTCAATATTATGTCCATGAGATCCATCCATATTATTGAAGGTAGTTTTATTTACTTAAATTTATTTTTTATTAATTTATTTTTGGCTATGTTGGGTCTTCGTTGCTGCACGTGGGCTTTCTCTAGTTGCGGCGAGCAGGTGCTACTCTTTGTCGCGGTGCGCAGGCTTCTCATTGCAGTGGCTTCTCTCGTTGCGGAGCACGGGCCCTAGGTGCGTGGGCTTCAGTAGTTGTGGTGCACAGGCTCAGTAGTTGTGGCTCGCAGGCTCTAGAGTGCAGGCTCAGTAGTTGTGGTGCACGGGCTTAGTTGCTCCGTGGCATGTGGGATCTTTCCGGACCAGGGATTGAACCCGTGTCCCCTGCAATGGCAGGCGGATTCTTAACCACTGCGCCACCAGGGAAGTCCCAGCATGTAGTTTTAGAATGTGCATTCTCACTGCTGTAGAGTAATCCATTTATCTACATGACTGTTGATATGCGTTTGGCTAGTTTCCAGATTTGGGCTATTACAAATAGTATTCCTACAGATATTTGAATGCGTGTCTTTTAATGAACATGTGTATGCATTTCTTTGAGGTGTATACTGAAAGGAAGATTTGCTGGGTCATAGGGTGTGCAGATGGTTCAGTTCTAGCAGGTATCACCAATTTTCTCAAATAATTGCAACCAGTGTATATATCCACCATTCTATGAGAGTTCCTGTTGCTCCACATCCCTGACAGGACTTAGTACTTATGTCTTTTTCAGTTTTGCTCTTCTGGCGGTTATACTACTGTGTGTGTGTTTAACATTTTTTTAAATTGAGGTGAACTTCACATAACATAAAATTAATCTTTTAAAAGTGAACAATTAAGTAGCATTTAGTACATTCACAATGTTCTGCAATCACCATTTCTATCTAGCTCTAAAACATTTCATTACCCCAAAAGAAAATTCTGTACCCATTAAATATTCACTCTTATTCCCTGATTCCTCCCCACCTGACGTGGTTGTCCATGACAACCACCAATCTGCATCCTGTCTCTACGGATTTACATATCCTGAATACTTCATACAAATTGAGTCATACCATATGTGACCTTTTTCTTCTGGCTTCTTTCACTTAGCATAATGTTTTCAAGGTTCGTTCACATTGTATGAGTACTTCATTCTTTCTATAGTGCAATAATATTCCATTGTATATATATACCACAACTTGTTTATCCATGCATCCATGGATGGACATTTGGTTTTTTTTCCCAAATTGTGAACAGTGCTGCTATGAATATGTATGTACATATATTTGGTTGAATACCACTTTTCAGTTCTTTTGGATAGGTATATATAATACCTAGGAGTGGAATGTCTGTGTCACATGGTAATTCTGTTTAGCTTATTAGGGGACTGCCAAACTTTCCATTTTAGATTCCTACCAGCAATGTACCAGGGCTCCAATTTTTCCACATCCTTGGCAGAAAAATAACACTTCTTATATTCTGGATTTTTAAAATAATTATTATTATAGCCATAGCCATCCTAGTGGGTATAAAGTGGTACCTCATTGTGGTTTTGATTTACATTTCCCTAATGATTAATGATGTTGAGCATCTTTTCATGTGCTCCATTTCCATTTACACATCTTCTTTGGAGAAGTGTCTATTCAAGCCCTTTGCCCATATTTTAATTGGATTTTTTTGTCTTTTTGTTGTTGAGTTGTAAGAGTTCTTTATATATTCTGGATATTAGGCCCTTATCACATATATGAGTTGTGAAATTTTCTCCAATTCTATAGGTTATCTTTTCACTTTCTTGATAGTGTCCTTGGACATTAGCACAAAAGCTTTTAATTTTAATGAAGCCCAATTTATTTTTCTTCTTTTGTTGCCTGTACTTTTCATGTCATATCTAAGAATCTATTTTAAATCTAAGGCTATAGAGATTTACCATTATGGTTTTTTGTTTTTTTTTCTGTGGTATGCGGGCCTCTCACTGTTGCAGCCTCTCCCGTTGCGCAGCACAGGCTCCGGACGCGCAGGCTCAGCGGCCATGGCTCACAAGCCTAGCCGCTCCACGGCATGTGGGATCTTCCCGGACCGGGGCATGAACCCGTGTCCCCTGCATTGGCAGGCGGACTCTCAACCACTGCGCCACCAGGGAAGTCCTTACCATTATGTTTTATTCTAAGAGTTTTATGATCTTAGCTCTATATTTATATTATTGATCCATTTTGAATTAATTTTTATATATGGTGTGAAGTAGGGATCCAGCTTTATTTCTTTGCATGTGGACCAGTTATGACAGAAGAATATGCCATTTGTTGAAGTTATGCCATTTGTTGAAGAGCATGTCCTTTCCCCATTGAATGGTCTGAGCACCCTTGTTAAAAATCAGTTGACCATAGATGTATGGGTTTATTTCTCAATTTTATTACATTGGTCTATATGTCTATCCTTATGTCAGTACCTCTCTGTTTTGGTTACTGTAGCTTTGTAGTAAGTTTTGAAATTGGGATGTGTGAGTCCTTCAACTCTGTTCTTTTAAAATATGTGTATATATATATATATATATATATATTTTTTTTTTTTGTCTTTTAACAGCCCCTTGCAATTCCATATGAGTTTAAGAACCAGATTTCCCATTTCTGCAAAAATTATCATTGGAATGTTGATAGAGATTGCATTGAATCTGTAAATCACTTTGGGCAGTGTTGCCATCTTAACAGTATTAAGTCTTCCACTCAATGAACATGGGCTGTCTTTCCATTTATTTACAACTTCTTTAACTTCTTTAAGCAATGCTCTGTAGTTTTCAGTGTACAAGTCTTTTCACCTCCTTGGTTAAGTTTATTCTAAATACTTTATCCTTTTGGATGCTCTTGAGAATGGAACTGTTTTCTTAATTTCCTTGTCCAGTTGTTCATTGCTGATGTATAGAAACACAACTGTTCGTGTGTGTGTGTGCACGTGTGTGTGTGTTGACCTCACACTTTTACAACTTTTCTGAAATTTGTCTGTTGGCTCTAGTTTCTTTTTTCTTTTCTTTTTGGTACAGTCTTTGAGATTTTTTTATATACAGGATCATGTCATTGTAAATAGAGGTAGTTTTACTTCTTCCTTCCCAACTTGGATGCCTTTTTTTTCTTTTTCTTGCCTAATTGCTCTGGCTAGAACTTCCAGGACATTGTTGAATAGTAGTGGTTAAAACAGTCATCCTCAAATAAATAAATAAACTTATTTTTTACAAAAAACAGTCATCCTCATTTTGTTACTGATCTTCTGGGGAAAGTTTTCAGTCTTTCACCATTGAATACGATGCTAGCAATGGGTTCTTCACAAGTGCCCTTTATCATGTTGAGAAAGTTCCCTTCTGTTCCTAGTTTTTTGAGTATTTTTATCATGAAAGTGTTTTAGAGTTTGCCAAATGCCTTCTCTGTATCAATTGAGATGATCATGTAGAGTTTTACCTTCATCCTATTAATGTGGTATGTTTTGTTGATTCATTTTCTTATGTTGAACCACCCTTGCATTCCTGGGATACTTCCCACATTGTCATAGTGTATAATCCTTTTAATACGCTGTTGGATTTGGTTTGCTAGTATTTTGTTGAGGATTTTTGAATCTATATTTATAAGGAATATTTGTCTGTAGTTTTCTTTGTGGTATCTTTGTGCGGCTTTAGTATCAGAGTAATACTTGCTTATTGTATGAGTTAGTAAATGTTTCCTCTTCTATTTTTCAGAAGAGTTTGAAAACAATTGGTATTATTTCTTTAAATGTGTGGTAGAAACAATGTGGTTTTAATTGTATTTCCCTATTGTTTAAAGATGTTGAGCATCTTTTCATAGGTTTATTGGCCATTTTTACATCATCTTTTGTGAAAGTCTGGTCAAGGTTTTTGTCCATTTTCCTGTTGGTATTCTGTCCTTTTCTTTAATTAATTAATTAATTAATTAATTTTTGGTTGCGTTGGGTCTTCGTTGCTGCATGTGGGCTTTCTCTAGTTGAGGCGAGTGGGGGGTTACTCTTTGTTGTGGTGCGCGGGCTTCTCATTGCGGAGCATGGGCTCTAGGCACATGGGCTTCAGTAGTTGTGGCATGCAGGCTTCAGCAGTTGTGGCTTGTGGGCTCCAGAGTGCAGGCTCAGTAGTTGTGGTGCACATGCTTAATTGCTCGGCGGCATGTGGAAATCTTCCTGGACCAGGGATCAAACCCGTGTCCCCTGTATTGGCAGGCGGATTCTTAACCACTGTGCCACCAGGGAAGTCCCTGTCCTTTTCTTGATTTGTAGTTTTTATATGTTCTGGATGAGTCCTTTGTCAATATGTGTATTGTTATATCTTCTCCCACTCTATAGTTTACCTTCTCATTCTCTTAAGGGTATCTTTTGGTGAACAAAATTCTTAATTTAATATAGTCTTATTTGTCATTTTTTTCTTTTGTGGTTATCCCTATTTGTGTTGTGGTTGAGCCATCTTTGCCTACTCCAATGTCATGAATATTTCTCCTGTGCTTTCTTCTGAAATCTCTGTAATTTTACCTTTAACATGCAATCTACCTGTACCTTATTTTTGTGGAAGGTGTGAGACAAGGGTTAAGATATTTTTTTTCCACTTAGATATCCAATTGACCCAGCACCAATCCTTTTCCTACTGGCCTGCAGTGTCCACCTTGGTCAAAAATTAGGTAATTGTACATGTATGGGTCTTTTTCTGGATTCTTCATTCTGTTCTATGTGGTGGTTTGCCTATCTATGCAGGAATACCACATTGTCCTAATTACTATAGCTTTGTAATATAAATCCTAGTATTTGAAAATGAAACCTTCTTCCTCCTCCAACCTTGTTCTTTAAGATTGCCTTGGGTATTGCTCACCCTTTGCATTTCCATTATTAATTTTAGAATCAGCTTCTCAATTTCTACAAAGCAAAAAGTCAAAGCTAACTGGGATTTTGATTGGGAGTGTGCTGTTCATAAGGCTTTGGAAGCTGAAGAAAAAGAAAGGACACATTTAGAATTTAAGAAGATCAGAAGAAACATGTGTGTTCAGTTAATATTTGTTCAGTGCCTGATTTTGGCCATGCCCTCTGTGAGGTGTGGTAGTGTGTGGAGAGACACTGATAAACAAGACACTACTTACACTTAAGGGGCATTCTAGTGGATCTCTGAATTCCTCACTGAGACTCTCCATAGAATTGATGCAGTCTGTGTGCTGCTTTTTAATCATGACAGTTTTATAATGGGTGAGACCAGACACCTGCTGAGGCATTTTATGATCATTTGTAAATGTCTTCTTGATGAAACTGGGAGCTTTTCAAGTCCTCATGAGGTTCACTTAGGAAATAGAAGCTCAGAGTTTACTGAATTCTTAATATGTGCCACTGAGTATCTTACAGTTTTTATTTAATTCTCATGACAACATCACCCAACAATGAGGTAAATATTATTATCCCCATTTTTACAGATGAAGAAACTGACTCTTAAAGGGGTTGAGTACTTTCCCCAAGATCATACAACAAGTATATTACAGATCTAGGGTTGAAACCCAGATCTTCCTGATTCCAAAGCCAGTGATCTTAACCACTATAAACCAAAAGTAGAAATGATATAAAATGACTTATCCCTATGATTTAATTCCTTGCAGCAGATCTGCATGTGCGATGTTATAACAGAAGAGCCATAATATGAACGGAATCTTCAACAAAGATAGACATATATGAATTTGTTGGTGTTTCTACAGTGCTTTGGGGGTGGGGTGGGTAGGAGGAGACAAAGTATCCAGAGTGATAGGGAAACTAGGATCAGTTATCTGGCCAGGTTGGCGCTGAATGGAGTAAAACTCCAAGCAGTTTTGAAGGATGGGACATTGGTATTACATGGTGTAGGTAACTATGGTCACCTGGCATAAAGTGCTCTTTCATACAAGGCACTGAGAAACCCAAGGCCTATTCGCAATAAACAGCATAAAAGATGTGAAGGATTCAAAGACTGCAGGGCAGGATAGGTGCTTCTAAGGGTACTGGAGAGCTTAAAGAAAGAAAATGGATTTTATCAAGGACTCAAACTAGGGACTTTCTATGATTTTCCTTAAAGAATCTCTTATCTATTGTGCAGCAGGGCTGATAGACCTCAAAACAAATGCTGAGACGACTGAAAATTGAACATCCACTTGGATCTTGTGAGTTGTCTAATTTCAGTACCAGGTGAAGTACCAGCCTCACCAGATCCCTCATGTTCAAGTTAAGATGCTGAGTAAGAAAGTGTAGGACTTGAGAACTGAAGTATGAATACATGGGAGGATTAGAAAAACTCAGAATAAACTGAAACTCCAACCCCATGGAGCTTCCCTTGCCGAGCGAAGAGGATGACTCTTCTTGCCTTGCTTGAAGACTCTGTAAAGACCTGATCTGAGAAATATTTTCTTCATGCCTTACCTCCTCCACCCATCATTGTGTCTGTCTCTATGTCTATCTAGCTGTATGGTTACATATATATGTATGTGTGCTTATGGGTGTGTATATATAACTATATATAGTCACACATACATATATAACTACACACATATATACATATGTAACTATATGTAGTTATGTAAACATATATAATTATACACACATATATACATAAGTAACTATATATGTCATATATGAAATACATATATTTGTATATAGAATATATATAGTATATAATAACATGTATTATATACATCCTATCATGCCTTGGAGGAGATAGGCTATAATAACAAAATCCAATAAAAGAAATACCAACTATACATCAAAAGAATTGTAGGATTATGCTAATTTATATTGGTAACTTTGGAAATGGATTCTGAGGGGGTTAGGCTAAGACTAAGGGACAGAATTTTAGGTCAGACTGAATTTATTGGGTGTATTGACACCAGCAGCTGGGAATGGGTCTAATGGTTTTCCCAGTTGGTTGACTGAAACCTGGCTAAGTAAAGTTGAGATACCAGAAATTCCTTGATATAATGTCAAGGAAAAATACGAATAGCAGAGAGAGAAAAATGTTGGAGTGGATTAATCATGCAGAGGCTGCTCTCATAACACCTAACTGTGTCCCCTTAGCAGGTCCAGAGATACACCTTGGTGAGGGGGATACCAACATCGAAGAACAAGTGAATGAACATTGTACTGGCTGTCTGATGTAGCCTGGGCATGTGTTGGTTGAAATGGGCTCCTGATTTCATTCCCCGATGAACTCACAATGGGAGTCCCAAGGTCCCAGGGTAGTATCACCAGGGCAAGGTGTGTGTGGCAGCAGAATGGGAGTGGTAAATAGAGTGAACCCTACAAGGATTTTTGTTAGTGGCTATTTCAGTATCCAGTCCCTAGAACCAAAATAGGTAGTCGGCCCATGAAGGGCCTATTTGATCTAAATAACAAACATCTTCCGAGTCTGGTGTAAGAGACATGCTCTGAGCCTTGGCGGTGGGATTTCAGAGCCACTCACCTGATTCCTGAACCTGAGTTGGTTCAGTGACCCAGGGGTCACAGAGATAAAGGCCGTCATAACAAACCTAACAGATGCAGGGATATGATTCTTTTCACATCACCATTTAAGTCACCTGTACAGTCAGTGAAGATGATAGACATTTGAAAAAGACAGCATATTATCAAAAATTTAATTCAATCAAAAATTTGGAGAAGTAGACAGTGAACTGATATCCATGGGATTCACTTATGCATCACTCAGAAGTAGCTGGCCTTATGGAAAGGTGGAATAATGATACGTGTTCTTGACAGATTGGTGTGCTCTCTTATGGGATGCAGCAAATGTTCTTAACCAGCAACCAATTCTCCCACAACAAAAGGGGTGAAACACACAACTGGGCAGATGCTTGTCACTCTTTTTTGCTACTCAATATCTGAACTCTTTCTCTGTATTTGTAGACCCCTTCACTTTATGACCACCTTTTAAGGTGAAAATGTGAAACACTTCTTTTTTTCAGATTCTGTGCACCTAAGTGAGAGCTATCAGTCAGATGCATCTACCAGTTCAAAGTCTTGGGAACCAGCAACACAAAAGACACAAGGGTCGTGGTGCTCTGGTGACAGATGCCAACTGTGGCTGTTTCCTGAACCAACAAAGGGCACTAGTTCCAGCAGGACCCTCCTGTGCCCAGTCAGTGACAGGATCTGCACCCAGCTATCCTGTGTGCCATCAGCTATTCTGTGTGCAGTGCTATCTTCCATGGAGCAGTGCTGTGGGTGATTTGGGGTGGTGTTTCCTGGCTGGGTGGCCACCATGCAGTGGTGTGCTGAAGCCAGCTTTCCCCACTTGTAAAAGGTGATTGCTAAATTTTCAGGAATTTTGTAAGCCAGTCATTAAATGTAATATTAAATTATATAAACTTACAATTAAATAAATTACATATAAAAAAGATAATAAACTCAAAACTCATCCTTTTCTAATTATTTTACTATATTTTACTGTTATCTATGGACTTTAAGCTTATTTACATCTATTGCATCTGTATCACATATTTCTTCCCTATTCCATGTTCACTGACATCACACTGGGAGCTTGGACATCAGCCATCTTGGGAGTATTTACACTATGGAAACTGGCACGCACCAGAAATCAAGGCTTGATTTGCTATTTTGTTGTCTAGAATTTGATTGTCTAGAATTTAAGTGATAGAAAAATGTTAATACAAATCAAAAGTGTGTCATGTTTATAACCATTACTTGTAAACAACAGAGAAATTAAGAAAACATGTTTTTTCCCAGAGAGCTGGTTTCACTCCCCAAAAGCCTCATTCTCTGATCTTCCCAGAGATTCTGAGAGCAATCTACTATCCTTTAAAAACACTCTTTTTCTGAAGAAATCAGAGTATGTTTCTAGAGACTAAGAAAACTGATAAATACGCTATCTGTAACAGGAGAGTATCTTTTCAGCAGCATGTAACAAAAATCTCTACCATGAGCCTACAGTGTTCAAGGAAGGCAGGACTCTGCCACTGAGCCTCAGCTTGTAACAAGAACATTCCAATCCTTTGAACACTAGTTCAATTCCTGTTTAAAACTGTTCATCTTTCTATACATCCCAATTTAGCGGCAACATCTCTTCCGCATCTTATAACACACACCTAGTGTCCCCAAACGCAAGTTTGTATTTTGATGTAGGACTATTTTACATATTTTTGAGGAATTTAGCTACTCTATTAAAAGTCACAAACATTTATTGAGTACCTACTACTTACTGTGGCAGCAGCGGTTGAAGAATAAAGAGAAGTTTTGTGTGCTCCTTGAAGAACTTTATCATTCAGTACTAGAGATGACACATACACAATGGCTGTAATTCAAAATGAAATGTTAGGAAACATAAAAGGGGTTCAAATTTCTGTGAAACCTAATTTCAGCAAGATAACAACTAAGCCATCGTACCATCTATAACAATAAGCCAAGCTTGATAATGCGTCATCCAAATAAAAGTCTTAATTGTTTTTTTCAACGTGAGAGAGAGGAGCCGGACAGACCTGGGCTTGAGAAGCTCCCCGGCAATTTGCTTGCTCTATGTACCAGTTAATAGTCCAAACAGGAAAGCAGGACCCCTAGGAGTGATATGGACTAAGGGGTTCATTACAGGGATTAGACATTATACGACTGTGGGAGAAGATGTGATAGCAGAGGTCTGTGAAGGACGGGGTAGGTGGAGGATCAGATAAAGCCACTAACCTGTCAACATGAATGGAAGCCTATCGAGGGCTCTCCGGAAGGCCAACTCCTCTGCTGCTGGCCCCGAAGTCACCTGCCTGCAGAGTGGCAAGACAGGCTGTGGGGAAGGAAAGCTGGAGGCAGACTGGTGGGAGACAAGCACACCTGCTTGTAGTAACACAGTGTGTTGGCTTTATACATGTCTCTCGCTGCATCTAATCTGGCCCAGGATCGAGAGCACCTGAAGGAGGAGATTGGCCGATGCTGAGGGAGCTGCTGCCTCAAGCCAACAAGGTGAGCCAACAAGGACATCAGCAGCAGCCTGCTTTGAGGGTAATGCTGCCGCTTCATCCTGCATTTCGAATGTTGCACAGATTTCTCCTGGGGCCAACTTTAGACAGGAACCCTACGAGTCAAGGAATTTGGAGAAACCTAATTGCAGTTTAGCTAAACTGACACAGTATCTAGCCACCATTCTATGTTACCTCAAGTAAAACCACCTTAGCGTCGGTTTCCTCATTTGGGAAAAGGAAATAATTGGGGATAGTGTAACAACTGGGAGAGTTGTTGTGAGGCTGCATATCTCAAGGCATAGTTCATAGTATCTAGTATGTAGTCGATGATTTATCTTAGGAAACAGATCATTTTAAGGCCTTTAATGCCAGTTTTATAGTATTTCCCTCTATATTTCAAATTACCCTCTTTTGATGAAATTACCACGATGATTTGCTTTTTTTAAAAAGAAATTACATTTAATTTTCTTGAAATATATTTCAAAATTGTATGTCATTTTCCTCTGGATAGAAATGATTTTTTAATTTTATTGAGAGTAAAACTCATATGCAGTTAACATTTATGTTTATGGCCCCAAACTTGAAAATTAGTATATGATTTAGCCACCAACAGCCTGGTCTTCAACCTATACTGATAAGAATTTTTAGATCCCTCCAAAATAATTGTGATCCTCTCTGATCTATAAATTCCAATTAGTATAGGCTGAATACCAGGCTGTTGAGACAGACTTATGCCAAAAAACAACAACAAAAATATTCCTTATTCATCAGAAATTCTCATTTAACTGAGCATCCCATATTTTGTATGGCAACCCTCTCTGATTCTCCATTCTTCTAAGGAACCCTGATCTCACTAATCCAAAAATCTCTTCTACTCTTCTACCCTCTCATACTATTTTTGCTGTCAATTCCCATAGCAATTCACTTCACGCTCAATATATCCCAAGGTGAAGCATGACCTTAACCTCTAAAAGGGCTACCTTTTCCATCATGTCACATCTGTCTGCACTCTTGACATTCTTCTCATCTCTTCAGATAGAATCTTGGGTTCATTTGTGAGTACCCCTCTCCATCTTTACCAACTTCCAGACACGACTAAGTTCTGTCAATTCCTTCTTTAAAGTGACTTCCAAGTGCTCCTTTCCTCTTCCTTTTTACTGCCACCACCCCTCCCCTGACTGTCATCTGCTAAATAGTCCCTTTAAGCCCAGTCTCCTTTTTTGATCCTGTCTGAATCCTACTCATCTTCCTAAAACCCTGCTGTCTCATTGTGCTCTGCCGCTCAAGAACCACAGCCGCTTGCTCTTGTCTATTGTATTAAGTACTGTAACTAATGTAAAATGTTTTGCTCTCTGAAGAACAACGTTAAGAAAATAAAAAGTGGCAATTCTCTCAAGAAAAAAATAGGTAAACTAAATAGTATTACATCACCTTAAAAAATAAATGTATAGCTAAAGACCTTAAAACAAAGAAAACTGCAGGCCCAGATGGCTTCCCTGGTGAATTCTACTACATATTTATGGAAAAAATAATACTAATTCTACACAAACTTTTCCAGGAAATAAAAGAGGATGGAAGTCAGTATTACCCTGATACCAAAAGGAGACTAAGATATTAGAAAAAAAGAAAACTAAAGACCAATATGTTTCATGAACATACACACAAAATCCTCAACAAAATATTAGCAAATCATACCCAGCAATATATAAAAGGGATAATACAACAAGACCAAGTAGGCTTTATGCCACAAATGAAAGTTAGTTTCAAATTTTAAAAATCAATCAATGTAATTTACCATATTAAGACTAGAGAAGAAAGACTGTATGGTTATCTCAACAGACACAGAAAAAGGCTTTGAAAAAATTCAGCATCTATTCATGATTTAAAAAAAAAAACCTCTCAGCAAACTTGGTTTATAAGGGATGTTCTTATGTTCCTCAACCTAAGAAAATATACCTATAAAAAACTTACAACTAACATCATAGTTAATGATGAAAGACCAAAGGCTTTCCCCAAAGATGAAGAGCAAGGGAAGGATATCCACTTTCACCAATCCTATTCAACATCATACTGGAGGTCCTAGTCAGTGCATAAGGCACGAAAATAAATTAAAGACATACAGATTGGGAAGGAAGAAATAAAATTATCTCTATTAACAGAAGACAGGCTTGTCTACACAGAAAAAAATCCCAAATGGAATCTATAAAAAGCTACTAGTACTAATAAGTGAGTTTAGCAAGGTCATAGGCTATAAGGTCAATATACAAAACCAATTGTATTTTTTTTTTTTTTTTGCAGTACGCGGTCCTCTCACTGTTGTGGCCTCTCCCGTTGCGGAGCACAGGCTCAGTGGCCATGGCTCACGGGCCCAGCTGCTCCGCGGCATGTGGGATCCTCCCGGACCAGGGCACGAACCCGTGCCCCCTGCATTGGCAGGCGGACTCTCAACCACTGCGCCACCAGGGAAGCCCCGTATTTTTATATACTTGCAATGCATACTTAGAAAAATGAAATTTTAAAAGGTATCATTTAAAATAGCACCAAAAGCATAAAATATTTAGGCATTAATCTAACAAAATATGTACAAAATCTGCATGCTCAACTATGAAGCACTGATGAGAGAAATCAAAGAAGACATATATATAAAAGTAGAGACATACCATTATCATGGATTGGAAAACTCAATATTATCATTTCTTCTCTAAGTTGATCTACACGTTCGATGTGATCCCAACCAAAATCCCAGCAGTCCTTTCTGTAGAAGTCAACAAGCAGATTCTAAAATTTATGTGGAGAAAGCAAACAAAATAGAACTGCCAAAACAATTTTGAGAAAAAAAAAAGAAGTTGGAAGACTCACACTACCTTTTAAGACTTGCATAAAGCTACAGTAATTAATACTGTGTCAGTATTGGCAAAAGGATAGACACACAGATCAATGTGTCAGAAAATACAGAAATAGACCCACATATATATAGTCAACTGAATTTTCACAAAAGTGGAAAGGTAATTCAATGAAGACCAGATAGTTTTTCAACAAATGGGACAAAATAATTGAATATCCACATGGAAGAAATCCCCAACTTAATTCATATATCACACAATATATAAAAATTGACTCAAAATGGATCACAAACTCCTAAATGTGACATCTAAAACTGTAAAACTTCTAGAAGAAAACCTAGGTGAAAAAGCTTTGTGACCTTGGTTAAGGAAAGGTTTCTTAGCCACAACACCAAAAGTACAATCCATAAAAGAAAAAAATGGGACTTAATCAAAAATTAAATCTTCTGCTCTTTGAAAGACACTCTTAAGAAAATGAAAAGACAATACATAAAATATACACAGAAATATTTGTAAAAACATATCTGATTAAGGACATGTATACAGAATACATAAAGAACTCTCAAAACTCAATAAGAAAATAACCCTATAAAAAATGGGCAAAAGATTTGAATTCACACTTCACTAATAAAGGTATACAGATGGCAGATAGCACATGATAAGATGCTTAATATCATTAGACATTAGGGAAATACAAATTAAAACCACAGTGATATACTACTACACACCTGTTAAAATGTCTTTATTCATAATCTCCAAAAACTAGAAACAATCTAAATGTCCACCAACTGGTGAATGAATAAACAAACTCTGGTATATCCATACAATGGAATACTATTCGACAATAAGAAGGAATGATCTACTGATACATGCATCAACATAGGTGAATCCAAGAGTATTATACTTGGTAAGAGAAGACAGATGCAAAAACTGCAAACTGAATGATTCTATTTGTGAGACATTCCAGAAAAGACAAAACTATAGTGAGACAAAGTAAATCAATGGTTGCCTGGGATCAGGGGTGGGGCAAGTATAATGACTGTAAAGGGGAAGACGGAAAACTTGGGATCATGACAATGCTCTGCTTTTTCAGTGTGGTGTGGTTACATGACTGCGTACATTTGCCAAAACCCATTGAATTGTTCAACACTCCGGAATTGTCGAGTTTAAACCTCCATATTCTAAACCGTTTGTCCTCCATTCCACGGTAGGTAAGGGTTCTTTTTTTCTTTTTTAATATATTTATTTATTTATGGCTGCATTGGGTCTATCGTTGCTGCTCATGGGCTTTCTCTAGTTGCGGCGAGCGGGGCCCACTCTTCCTTGCAGTGTGCGGGCTTCTCATTGCAGTGGCTTCTCTTGTCGCAGAGCACGGGCTCTAGGTGCGCGGGCTTCAATAGTTGTGACTCGCGGGCTCTAGAGCACAGGCTCAGTCGTTGTGGCTCACGAGCTTAGTTGTTCCACGGCATGTGGGATCTTCCCAGACCAGGGATAGAACCGGTGTCCCCTGCATTGGCAGGCAGATTCTTAACCACTGTGCCACCAGGGAAGTCCTTCCTTATTGTTTTAAGTTTACTTTATCTTCTCAATGCCTTATGAAGCATGTGGCGTTGCAAAGATGTTCCAAGCAGAGCCCAAAGGACCACAAGTTATGCATTACTCTAACTAGAGGATGAGACAGCAACTCACTGACAGTTGCTGTAACAACCAGAAAGGTTTAGATCCCATGAGCTTTGATATACTTTATGAAGGCACTGTAACTTATATAACTTTATAATGATCCTTACAGTTAAGAGAAAAATAAATAAGAGATGTTCCAGAGGAAAACGTGAAGATGTATTGATTTTGCTCCTGGATACTTTCTAACGAGTTGCTAACCAAAGGAAATGGTTTAAGAAAAACTAGGGTAAGAACCAGTGGGAAGAGAAGGAATGGCCCACTAGGCCTTCAGAAGAGGGAGGTGTTTACAGGATGGCTGACCATAACGGACACCGGCCTGGATTCTGAGATTCCTGGGGGACCAAGAGATGAAGGGTAAGATAATTATCGTCATCAAGGTCTTTGAGGGTATCTTATGACGGTTGCTATTAAAAGAGAGCTCTGTCAGACTCACTGTAAAGAAGTGCTAGGCAGCCCAGAAGGTTTTTATTTAATTTTCTAAGTAGGGGCTTATGTGCCTGGGGTCCTCAGATGGTTGTATCATGTGCACAACAGCTGTAAATCTGAATGGAAAAAATCTATGCCAGTGAAAACCAAATTCAAAATTACATAATCACATTATTTGGTTATAATTGCATGCATGGAGCACATGCTAAGGCTGGGCTCTGAATGCTTTGCACATACTTAGGCTCTGAATGCTTTTCAAGAGCCATATGAAAGAGATGCCATTATTACTTCCATCATACATTTGAGAAAAATAAGAAGAGAAAATAAGGTCAAGAACTAGAAGCAGGTAGGAAAGGAATTTGAACCCAATTTTCTCTGACTCCATGTTCTGTACTGCCTTCATTCATTCAATAAATATTATTGACTGTCTGTCATGTACCTGGTACTCGTCTAATAAAAGGACTCTTTTTAAGGACAGCAAAGTAAAAAAGTAAAGAAGTAACAACCATAAAGGTTTAAATTCCATGAGCTTCAGTATACTTTAAGAAGGCATTGTAACTTATTTATATAATTTCATAGTGATCTTTACAATTAAGATAAAAATAAACTTTTAAAGCAGAGTTATGAAAATCTCCCTATCCAGAATATATCTCTGGATAAGTACTCCACAAAAGATTTTTTTATTCCTTTTCAATAAATCTTTTTATCCTAATCAAGTATATTATTTGAAAAATTGACATTCCACTTGAAACTGGAGATAAATTCTAATCCTAAATTTTCCATTTAAACTCTTACATTTCCAAAATATTATTCATATAATTATTCAGATATCCTAAAGGAAAAAAAAAGAGTAACAACTATTTTCATTCAAAGAATGGCACAATATTATTCTAATACACAAAGTAGCATTATTTACTCTTCAACTATTGTATTTAGCTGGAATGATCAAATGATTATTTAAACTTTTTGCATAATGTAAAACTATGTCTGAGATTCTGATAACATCTCAGTGAAAGGTTTTTTTTTTTCTTTATCATCTTAGGAATTATGTCGAGTTCAAATCTAACCAAGTCTTTCTCTTTACACTATTTTCTAAAACTTTAATAAAATAAAGGGCAGCTAAGAAAAAAAGCTTAAGACAAACACAATTAGATTGTCTTTATGCCATTTATGTCAATGGACAGATACTTAAGGCATAGCTAAAGGTTTAAGTCTGTTACTTTATGACATATGCTCCCTGCTACCCTGGCCATTACTTGACAGGATGTTTGCTTGCAAAATGACTATTTTCCTATAGTCACTCTTGATTTTAAAATAACAGACTATCATTATGACTCAACTTGAACATTAGTCATCATAGGATGTCATAGTCTCTACAGACAAATATTGATCAGAGCAACTTTTAGAAACAGAATAAAAGCAAAATGAAATTTAAATGAATAAAAAAGTATTAGTTTGAAAATGCTTTTAGGTTTCTAAAAACACATTAATCATTGGTTAAAATATCTCACAAGCCTCTGTACTTTAGATTTTTATTAATGTCCACCTTGTTACAAAATTAAGGCAACCTTCAAAACCACAACATACATAGTAGAATATTATTTTCCTTCTATTATAATTGGCAAATGTAAAATCAATATTTCCATTTTACACTGTTGAAGGAAAGAGTTCTTTGTAGAGCGAATATTCTCTACAGAAATTTATAAAACAAAATATGTATCTCTTTATTGACACCACTGGTCTTATAAAACAATTCTTCCTTTCAATTCACAAATATTTTAATTCAATTACCATTTTTAACAAAAACAAGTTTTCTTAACTCTCTACTACTCACCTATATACTGTAGTCGGGCCTCACTAAAAATCTTCTGTCACCTTCAGATTTTAAGAAAAGCATATGAAAATTCAGAGTTTCCTTAGGCCTCATTTGCCCATGTATTACCATCTACATTATTATTCTTTACCAAATTTCTCCTCATTTCTCAGTCTATAATTTATAGAGCACTGCAAGTCAAATAAAAGTTGCCAATTATCTGATTAATTTTGATTTAGAATACTGTTGCTCCAAATGATCCAGGACTATTTACTTTAGCACAAAATAAAAAGTTGAGTAATTACCCAGATACTAGTAACTCAAGTCCAAGTTTCTAATAACATGGACTAAATTGTCCATATTAATATAACTCTCCCTTTCACCCTGTTGCCAGTCATTATTTTCTTGGTATTTTATGACATTAAAATGATTTTATAAATCTTGCTCCCCATTCCTTTCCATAAAGTACAGATTAGAATGCTTACAAAAAGGAATGTAATTTTGAAAATTACACTTGAAAGAGTTAGAACAACTGTGGTTATTTATGTTTTAAACTTAATGAAAATAATCAAACACTTAGGGAGAAAAAAATGGAAATTTTCATCTATTTCATAGGCACCTGTTTTCACAACAGTCTATAAAATTACTTTCTGAGCATTTACCATGGTGTAAAAATCAGTTATGTATAAACCATTTATTTTCTTACCAGAGGCGAGGGGGTTGTAGGGGGATGAATGCAACAGGTGAGGGAGATTAAGAGATACAAACTGCCAGTTATAAAATAAACGAATCACCAGGATGTAAGGTACAGCATAGGAAATATAGTCAATAATATTGTAATAACTTTGTATGGGGACAGATGGTAACAAGAGTTATCATGGTGATCATTTTATAATGTATAAAAATATCGAATCACTATGCTGTACACCTGAAACTAA
Organism: Delphinapterus leucas; assembly: GCF_059928025.1. Taxonomy (NCBI): domain Eukaryota; kingdom Metazoa; phylum Chordata; class Mammalia; order Artiodactyla; family Monodontidae; genus Delphinapterus; species Delphinapterus leucas. The sequence continues at coordinate 13,109,906 of NC_143130.1, read as the reverse complement.
TATAATATTGTAAGTCAATTATACTTTAATTAAAAATAAAGTATTTTCTGAATAGTTCTATATATGCAAAAAATATGTGAGAGAATTGAACACAATTATTCTAAGGATTTTTTTAAAGTATTGTTAGACTGAACTTTGCATAAAATTGTTTCAAGTCTATGTTTTATTTTGACAAGGGACATAAAAATATGTATTCTCTTGAAAACATCATTCAAAACAACCATAATTAAAATGTTAAATTCTTAACCAGTATTATTTAAAATATCATGTGTTTCAAAATATTAAAACTTTCACCTAAGCCTTTCTTTACAAAGTAATCTCTCTTAATATATTAATTTTGGTTTAAATGTTTACTTTAAATGAGTTAAAAGCACATTTTGTATAGTTTCTTTAGTGTTGGCAATGTATTTAATTCAAATCATGCATTCTTATATATATAACTTCTCTTCTGAAATAATTCATTTGATAAATGATGGTCAAATCTTTCATTTTATAAGCAAGTATAGATTATTGTTACCTGAGTTTAGTATATAAAATACTTTTATTTTTTGTTTCCTCTTTTTTTAAATTATACTCCTTTAAACAAAATAAATATGAATACTTATACATTACTTAAATTTCAAATTTTAATATATAAAAAGCATGCTCTCAAAATACAAACTTTTAAAAAATGTTGGCTTTAGACAATAATATTCCATTGACTAGGCCCATTTGTTCCTTTTTGTTGTTGTTGTTGGAATTCATGGATCTGGTCAAAACTTCAGTTTCTAAGGTATGAGAAAATACAGTGTTAGAATAGATTCCAAAACCAGGACCAAAAAGGAAGGGAATCTCTTAGATATTTTCTGTTGTTACAGTCTAAATGTAAGCCATGTTAAAACTGGTTAGGTTCTGGACATGACAGATGATCTTCTAGTCCATTTTGAGCATGACTGTGAGGCTTAGTTAAATTCAGTGGAGCTAAGAGAATCTTGGTGTAATGGACTGTGTCAGAGAAAATAAACAGTAAATAAGTTTTCTGTAACATTTCTTCTCTGGAAGGGAAAAACTTTCCTCCCTCCCTCTCTCCTTTCCTTCCTTCCTTCAAAAAATATTCAATCTCTCTCTCTCCCTCTCTCTCTAAAAATGTAAAATAACAATTTAAAGGACAGTCTGCATGCATATGGAAGAATTAATCAGATATATTCATCAAAGTAAACTTGTTTCAACATGTCCATGCTTCACTTTCATTCTCTTCTAGCTAACCCATGGGTCATTCTGGCTGATCCCAGATCAATGAAGTAGGAAGGTGATCTTTATAAGTGAAGTAGAGAATAAAACCAACCTGTTGTTGAGGGGAAAACTGTTTATTATCTAAATTCTCTATTTGACAGACTTTATTGGATGGTTGGCCAGCTCCTAATTTTCATATCACTTCACTGGTGACTTAAGGAGTAAACTTACTTTTTATAATCCATACAAAAGATAAGTACATTGTAATAATTTAAAAGTAAATCATTAGTTTTCATTTGTCCATGTAGAGAAATTCTAAGACACACAATTCAACCTGTTCTTTTCTCATTAAATATACTGTGGAGTATGATTGCCTTCCTTGTTTCTAATTTCTTTACCTTTAAATTAAAATTTGCCTTCATCTCTTGCCAAACTGCATGTTAAAAATTTTATTTCCTTTTAAGAAACCAATTCCTCATTTCTTCCTAGCTGAAGACTTCACAATTTTAGTCAGTACTACTCAGATATTCCCATGTGACATTAGTTGCTTGGCTTCAAAATAAGGGATCAAACTTCCTAAAGGAAGCCCTGAAGAGCAGACATGACTTTTCCAGTATGCAGAAAATCCTTTCAAACCCATAGACTGCTTAGATACAAAGATTTAATATTAAAAATTATCATTTGATACTTATGTACATTCTTTTAATATTACAGAATTATTTCATTCTGACTCAAGTAGCTAACAAAATCAAGGCAGGACACTCTTGATGATAGCTCCCAAATCTCACTTTAAAAATTCGAGAGTATTCTCCTTTTTAAACATCTTGGCTATAGAATTTCCTATTTGCAAAGTTTGACAAAATTATAGTTTCTTAATTTCAAAGGACATGCTTTGATATTTATCTTTTTAAGAAACTCAGTTTCTTAGTAGCATGATAATTAACCTGTTACAACTTAGATTTGAAATATTTATCATATACCACATTTTGAAGTTTTTATATTTGATATTTTCCTGATGCAACTATCTGAAAAATGAAATTTAAAAAATAGTACTAAATGATGAAACTATTACTTAAATAGAAGTTGTGCTAATTAGTCTAAATGTCTTGAATAAAAGTTTTTGGGGAAAAATTCAAAACGCTTGTGCAAAACCATAAGCATGAATTTTGTAGTATTTTAGAGAACATTGTATCATTGATTTTCATTCCTATGGTTCCAACTTCTTTAATGTGACTAGCATTTCACTTTCTCTCACATATTAAGGCACTAGCTCCATTGAAATAAATTTGAGTTTTATCAAAAAATCCTCATATACAAGATAGGCTATATGAATAAGGGAGGGAAAAGGCTGTATTTGCCTATATTAATTACTGTAGCAATGACCATTTATAAATTATTAGAGATTGGACTAAATACTTAATTTGAAAATTAAACCTTTGTTGTTCCCTCTGAATGCTTGATGTGGTCTTTTGAAAACATGTGACACAAGACTCAATTTGAAACCACTGAACTCTGTAGTCATAAATGTGCAAAAACTTGACCATTCAAATTCCAAGACCCAATCTATGCCTTGCCAAGTTAAGATATTTAATAAAAGAATGTGTATAGATTTTATAAACTTCACTGAAATAGTTTTGACCTATACTTTCAAATACCGTATGTTAACTCAGTTAAGCATTCCTCCCAACTGTCCATTTGTGGTTAAAGTAGCTTTAAAATAATAAATTCTATTTTTATTAATATTTATCTCAAGGCTTTAAGATCACTAACCACCAAAGAATCCCTGTGAGGGGGCAGAGAGAAGATGCTTAGGTAATATTTAAGCATTTTAAACTTTCTTCTTTCTGGAAAGTGAGCAGGTATTCCACGTGCAGGGGTGGAATAGAACCCTGCAAGAACATAGTATGTATGCCAGTAAAAACTTTTGGATGCATGGGCATTTAAGCATATTGGCTTTTTTTTTTTTTCCTCCCCATGGATATTCAAGGAACTCTTCAATCTAAAGTAATACTTTCCCTCAGCTTCCTCGGCACAAAAGCAAAAGTACTTATACAGTCTAAAAAATAAATACCAGAAATTGTTTTTTGCAACCAACAAATGTACCAATGAGGCCTTTGGGAAAAGCTGACCACATAGATCCTGTAAATGCCCCAGCACATTTAAATTGTACTCATGGTGCAGAGGCCAATATTAAATTGTTTTCTAAAAAAGAAAAAGTTAACTAACCAGCTCAAAGGATACAATGTATTTTAAAACATTCTAAAAACATTTAAAAATACTTTCTCATCCTTTGAATAATTTGTACATTCTCAAAAAGAAAAACAAATTTAGCAGCATTATCTATCTTAAATTTGCAGTTTAAAAGGAAAAATACATTATTAACATGAAGATCATTGAACATCTATTTTGCTGTTTTCAGCTGCACATAATTGTTATTTTAAAAGGCTCTTTCAGGGCAAATTTAGTCGATTGGCTTTAAGGCTGCAGAATTGTTTTAAGTCTAGTGAAAGTTCCAATGCTGTTTTCAGTGATCAAAGCAAAAATTTTTAATAGGTTTTCCCCCATAGTTTCAGAATGTTTTCATACCTAGTTTTTCTAATAATATAGAATATATTGATTTTATTGCTGCAACAGAGTCTACATCTGTGTAATCATGCCTTTTAATAATTATACTTCAATGTATTTCAATGGCTTACTTGTCAAAGAAATACATGTATTATCTACATTTAAACAAATACTTAATCCTGTGCCTCCTTCAAAGGGAGTTGAAATAAATGTAGCTACAGGAGAAAAATTCAGTTTTTCTACTATCAGAAAACATTATGGTGAAAATTTTTGTGTGAACTGGAAATATACCCATCACTTGGGCCTAACACGTAAACATATTTAGGTAGAAAACGACAAATGCCTTGTAAGAGAAAGGACTTACATATGTACAGGAGAGTAACATGACAGCTATTACAGAAACAATTCTTGTGAATTTCCTAACTTTTACACCCAGGAACTCACATTTAATTGAATTACTTTCCTCTTTTAAAACAGCATTTAAAAATCTATGCTCAAGCATTATTGCTTTCCTTTTTGACACTAAATTGAGTATGATTACAGTTATCAACTCAAATTCTATTAGAGTATTAACAATCAATATTATGCAAGGTCATAAAATATGTAACAAATGTAATGAGCTTGGGTGTTGTTAATATTGTTTAACTTTTACACAACTCTGCCCTGTAAAATATCCCTTATGCAAATCAGATATCTGGACATTTTTCAACTGACGTTTTACTACTGAGGAGAAACAAGGAGTTTAGAAAGAAAATGAGAGATGGGAAGAAAAGATGAACATGATTAATAGGTGTTTGTTTCATAAAGACTCTAGGGAGACTTTTAAATCCTTCACTGCTCCTATATGCTCACCGAAGTGGAGAGCTGGTTCACATGCCTTTCAAAGCCTTCAAAGGAGAACTTGAGTAGTTACTCAATCTTTACTGATGCTAAATTATTCCATTTGCGTCCTGTTGTTGTGAAATCAGGTGCTCTTTATGCATTGGTGCAAGGTTAAATGTTGACTGTATTCGTTAGAAACTTTTTTTTCAAATAAACACCTAAATTATGCCTCAAAAAGTGTTTCATGGTGAGTCTGTTTCAAATAATGCCTCCTAAGAGGCATTATTTGAAAGACTAAAACATCTTTCTGGTTCTTTATTCCTCCCCTCCACCCGGAAAGAACTGCACTTTGAGTTTCCTTTTTAAGTTCTTTTGATCAAAAAATGCATAATCTACTTTGATGCAGTTTTTTGTTTTGTTTTAAGAATCACTCTTGTTTTCCAAATTCGTATAACTATAAAGGGGAAGTTAAACTTTACACAATATTAGAACCTTTAAAATGATGGGTATTCACTTGATAAAGATTTTGCCATTCTTAACTATTTACTAAGTTTTTAGTAAATAGTTTTTAGTTTTGCCATTTTACTAAGATAACTATTTGATAAAAATATGATAGCTTAACTAATTAAAACAGGACCCATAGATGCTGTGAGCACAGTAGCACAAAATTTTTATCAGTTTGCTTTTGAAAGGTGTTTATTTGTAGCTGCATCTAAAATTTTTAATAATTCTGTCCAATATGTTCGTGAATAAGATATTAATCCCTTAATTGTCGAAGTACAGCACCTACACACGCGCACTATATGTATACATGTGTATACACACACACACACACACACACACACACACCACGCAGGAAGGAATCAGTTGCCGTATTCCAGGAATGACAATGAAAGAGGAAAAATAAGCAAGAATTATAATTAGACGTCTACAGTCTCATTCACAGAAGGGCAGTGCTTGGGGGTTAAGCTGTTGAGTTAAAAAAAAGCCCCCAACCAAAAACCAACCAGTTGCCTCCGATTGGAGCTTCCCGCAGGCTTTCGCGCTGAGCGAGGAGCGGGGAAGGCGTAGTTTTTGGGGCCGGTGGGGGCCGGGATCCCGTCACCGTCACCACCTCCCGAGGGGTCTTTCGGGAGCGCTCCCGCGGGCCCCGCAGGAGCCGGTGACAGTCCTAGGTGAGCGCCGAGAGCAGAGAAAGCGCCGAGCGCGTCCACAAAGCGCCCGGGCCGCCCCTCGCGCTAAGGCGCGGCGGCCCTAGCGGCGGGCGCAGAAGGAAGGACTGGACGGAAGCGGCGGCGGCGGCGGCGGCTGGCGGGGGGCCGGGGTCGCGGGCCGGGGCGCGGCCCGGGAGGCCGGCGGGGAGCCCACGGGTTGGGAGGCCCGCAGCCCGCAGCCCGCAGCCGCCGCCGCCGCCGCCGCCGCCGCCGCCCCAGCCGCGTGCGCGCGCGGCCGCATCAGCTGAGCGCGCGGCGCGTGTCACGTGGTGCGCGTGTCGAAGGTCACGGCGCGCTCACAATGGAGCTCTCGGAGTATGTGCAGAAAGGCTTCCAGATGCTGGCCGATCCCGGCTCCTTCGACTCCAACGCCTTCACGCTTCTCCTCCGGGCGGCTTTCCAGAGCCTGCTGGACGCCCAGGCGGACGAGGCCGTGTTAGGTAAGCCGCTGGGGTCTGAGCTGGATCGGCCTGGGTGGAGGGGCGCTCGGAGAAGAGGAACGAGATGGAGCGAGAAGGGGAAAGCCCCGGGAAGAGGAAGTCTCCGGGGTTTGCCCTTCGCTCCGGACGGAGTGTGGGGATGTGGCTCTGCCAGAACCCACATCGGACCCTGAGCATTGTTCTCTCCCCAGTTGGCACCTGCACACAGCCAGCTACACGTTCCTGGCCTGATTTCCCCTCCCAGGCTCTTTGTTCCTTTGTAAAGCCGGTGTTCAAGTCTTGTTTGTGGCCTAAACATCTAAGGTTTTCAGCCTGGTCTGGGGCAAAGGCTGTTTGACACTTGGACTTCATCAGGGCAGCTCCCTGCAATTCAAGCTTTCAGTGCTAGGTTGACGAAGGTTTTAAAGGGTCTGCTTCCAAAGTAATTACTACGTCAAATAGTGTTGACATTTTTCAGCTTAGAGAATACCTCAAGTTCCTCTGATCATTCCAACACTCTAGTTCAATATGTTTTGCACAGGTTCCACGCCTAGATCCTTAAAATACGGTGCATAATGTTTTGTTCTGCACTAGTTATCAGGAGGCGAGTCTCTTATAAGTGGTCGGGTCAGTGATTGCGGAGTGCGGTGTCAGTATGGATGGAGGCATATTTTAAGACAGATCGCTATTACATGATTTTCTTAAATATAAATATCTCAACAATTCAAATTTTTTTCCTGTAGTTTCACGAGCTAAACACGTGTACAAAAAGTATGAAAGTGGAAGTTCTTTAAACGAAAATAGTAACCGCCACCTGGTTAATCTCAAAAAAAAAAAAAAAAAAGAAAGGATGGCTGTCGAAACCTGAAAATATTTTGAAAATTGTATTTTATATTCTGAACTCGTTCCCTCTCCCCTACCTCCATGTGTTAATGTCCATGGAGCCAGTTAGCATAAAATTAATCTTTAGAAGGAAAGTTTATTCATTCTTAAATTTACACCATATGAAATATCTTCTTATTTTCCTCGGAATTTACTCCATCTTTAGAGTGACCACTGTATATTTTACTCTAGGACTATGTTTTTTAATAAATAAGAGTATTAAGGTAAAGTAAAAGAAGGTAATTTGACCAGGTAATTGCATAATTATTGATGTGTGATCTTTACTGTTTTGCCATTGACCATGTTGCACATCTCATTTACTTATAATTTCCAGTCCTTATAGTTGAATTCTTCTTGTTATCTTGTTAGAGAGGGTTCTTTACCCAAATTAAAATCCTTTTTTAGAAACAAGACTATAAAGAATTTATTGTCACAGGCATCACTGGCAATTAATTTATTTTAGATCACCCAGACTTGAAACATATCGATCCAGTGGTTTTAAAACATTGTCATGCAGCAGCTGCAACTTACATACTGGAGGCTGGAAAGCAAAGAGCTGACAAATCAACTCTAAGGTACAGGATTTATTTAAATATCCATTTGTTTTCAAATAGTACCTTTATGATTCCAATTTCAGTTTTTAAAATGCAGACTAAACTTAGGCTTTTTTTTTTCTTTAGCACTTATCTAGAAGACTGTAAATTTGATAGCGAGAGAATAGAATTGTTTTGCACGGAATATCAGGTTACTTACTTAAATTTTTTAAAATTAACAATTACTATTTTTCTTCCACTCTGTTTGCAAAGACATATTTTCTTTCTTTTTTTTCCTCCCAGAATAATAGGAATTCCCTAGAAATCCTACTGGGAAGGTAGGTCCTGTATAAGGTGTCAAGCTGAGCTACTTTTTACTTGCAGGTATGAATGGAGAGTGTTGGTGTGAAACAAAACAGGACAAAAAAACGGGATCTAGACAAAAAGAAAAGGGGCTAAAGGGCAAGTGAAACAATTGCAGTTAAGCTAATGTTTTTAAAGATAAAGTTTATGGAGATAATTTTTAAAATGCTCTTTACTCTTCAGAACTTGAAAATAAAGTTTAACAATGTTCTAAATTCAGAATAGATTAAAATAGTGTGTGTGGTGGGGAGGTGGTAGACACCATTGTTGGTGAAGATAAATACTAAAAGTTTTCCTGTAGCTATTATGTACAAAATTATCATTGTATCTTTCAGTATAGGCAGATCTTTCCCTCATATAACTGATGTTTCTTGGCATTTGGAATATCAGATAAAGGTAAAGTTTAACAAACTGTTCTCTAGGGGAACTTAGGGAACTTTTTTAAAAAAATAAGAGTTAAAGACTGAAATCAATGTGTTGTGTTGTTTTAGACCAATCAACTTGATAAGATGTACAGACCTGCATATTTGGTGACCTTAAATGTAGAGGTATTTATACATAAGCCCTGTCTAAAAATTAAATGTGTAATGAAATTTAAAATTTCCTTGATTTAAATAAACAGCATTTTTTTCTTCCCTAGAACACTGATTCCCGATCCCACCCAGAGATTAGGTTTAGTTGCAACATGGAACAATTACAGGTACAGTATTAGGATCTGTGAATATGCCTACCTTTTTACAGATTTTTAATTGAGAATTATGCCTATGTAAAGTTCAAAAGAAAATTAACCATCTGTCAGTAGATAATGAAGGTTGGTTAAGGATTTAATGGTGAGGGGGCTTCAAAAGCAATATTTTAACGTAGGCTTCGCTTTTGAAATTACGATGTTACTAACAGAGAATTGGTCTGCATTTGCTGTTCCCTCCAATTAAAATAAACTTGTGTAGTGTTGAGTGTAAATTCCTTCTATTTGTGATAAGTGTGAGCCAATAGGACAAAGCAAAAGGAAGAGCTTGGCTTTGAAAATGTCTTCTTTGCTTTCAGAAATTGAATTAAACTCTCAAAACATGATTTTTAAACAACAGTTGTAAATGACTTTTTATAAAGGAGCAAGTATACAAAAATTCTAAAACTGTTTATATTGCCAGTGTAAGACTGGGGAAATTAAAAATTACATTGATTAATGGACATGACAACGAATTTATTTCTTACCACTTAAAAAAATGAAGGTCATTGCTTGAAATTTTGATGAGATTGAATTTTTCAAAAGGGATCTCCTGCAGAGTCGTTTTAATGTAACCATTAATCAAACTTTAAACTTTCAAAAGATGTGAATACAGCATAATATTTGTTAGATAACTTGAGAAATTTTAATTTTGATATACTTTGCCTGTTCAGAGGATTCAGTTAGAAACTATATCTCACATCTGAGGGCAAGCAGCCCATTTGAAGATGAGATATTTTAGAGGAAAACCTTCTATTGACCTTCTTTTAATTTTTTACATCTTTTATATTTTAGAGGAAAACCTTCTTTTGATAGTGGTTTGTCAAAGGTTTAAAATCTTTGTGAATTTTAAACTTGTTTAGAAAGTGTCCCCCGACTCTTTTCTTGCATCTTTCTCAAAGTTGGATACTTCTTTCTTGTGTTTTTATCCTAAAAACGATCCATCATATACATCTTCAGGACTTAGTAGGGAAACTTAAAGATGCTTCGAAAAGCCTGGAAAGAGCAACTCAGTTGTAACTTGGGGAAGTTAACGATCTGCCCTGGTCTAGAGGAAGACCAGGAACGCCTTGCCGTCCGCCGAACCATCGTTTCTGCGACCTGGATGTCTTCCTTTTCAGGAGAACAAATTTTTTCTTTTGGATTTCTGTCACTCATCAATTTTGACACTTTTTTTTTTTACACTTGTGAAAGGGTTAACAGGGAAAGTCTGCCTAAGTATTTGAATCATCTTTAGTATTATCCGTACACTGATCATATTTGATCTTTTCCAAGTCTTCCAGAAGGAAGCAGACAGTATTATATTCTGAATAAATAAGTTGTTCCCACTAAAGAGTGCTGAGAGTTTGTTTGGATTTGAGTTTGTTAATTATTACTTTGAAAACGCAGACACGATTGGCGTTAACTTTTAACGATCGCCTCTTCTCAGGATTAAAGTTAAGCGTAGTGGGAAAGGATGCGATCTTCGGGGTTGCCTGAAGACCCCAGCTTCGGGACGTGGGGAAAGGGCGCGGTCGCCCCGCGCCGGGAGCTGGCCCGTCCCGTTACCTGTGCCCGAGAGCTCGCCTGCAGCCCGACCCTCGCCCGTGGGGCTCCGGAGGCCCGGCCCGGCCGGCCGGCCCCGCGCGGAGCCCCTACCCGGAGCGAGCGGCTGCCCGCGCGCGCCCCGCCTCGGCCACTGGCGGGCGGGGAAGGGGGCCGGCGCGGCCGCGGGAAGACTGGGGCGGGCGCTGTTGTTTCCGCGAGCCCAACTCGGTCGCAGGTTCCGCGCCGCGGCGCCGGAGTCTGGGCCGCAGCCCGTGGGGCCGAGCGGGGGGCGGCGGCCGGGCGATCTCCTCGGCTGGAGCCCGCGGACGTGTGCACCGCGGGCGGAGGCGGGCGGCGGCAAGAAAGAAATAACGGGGGGTGGGGTGGGCTGAACTGCTTGCGGGGCCCGAGCGATGCCCGCGCCGAGAGCAGGGTGGCGCGTGTGGCGCTGTGGAGAAATGTCTCCGCAGCCGCGCCAGCGCCGCCGCCGCGCCGAGCGAGGGGGAGGGGGCCGGGTCGCGCTGCTCCGAGGGGAGGGGGCGGCCGCGGGCCCGACTACACCGACACTAATTCCCAGGCCGCCCTTAAGGAATGAGGGGAGCACGTGACCCGGTGGGGGGGCGGCGGGGGGAGGGGGCGGGCGGACTCTGAGCCATTTTGGAGCCGGTGTCAGTTTCCACTCTGCCTTCAGCGGTGCTTTTTTTTTTTTTCCACCCTCCCCTCCCCCCTCCTCAGCCTTCCTCCCCTCCCCCCGCCTCTCCGCACGCACACACACGGCGCCCCCCACCCCCCCTCCTCCCCCCACGGCAACTATGAAATAATAATCGTAGTATTAAAGGCAGAGATCGGGGCGAGACAATGGGGATGTTGGCGAGGGAGCCCCGATCCGGATTAGAAACACCTCCCAGCCCCGCAGAATAATACTGATCGCGCCCCCTCCGCGCGCTCCCTCCCCCGAGTGCCGAGCGGGAGGAGGCGGCGGCGGTCGAGGAGGAGGAGGAGGAGGCCCAGGAGGAGGAGGCGTTGGAGGCCGAGGAGGAGGAGGAGGAGGCCGCGGAGGAGGAGGCCGAGGCGGAGGAGGAGGAGGAGGCCGGGCTCGGGAGGCAGCATGAGCCGAGCGCGGCGGCCGCGGCTCCTCTCGGCTGCGCTCGTTGCCCATTGACAGCAGCGTCTGCAGCTCGCTTCAAGATGGCCGCTTGGCTCACATTCATTTTCTGCTGAACGACTTTTAACTTTCATTGTCTTTTCCGCCCGCTGCGATCGCTTCTCACCGGCTGCTTTTTCCGGGTACGTAGGAGGCGAGGCGCCTCCGGGACGGGGCCTGGGGGCGGCGGGGGTCGCGCCGGGCTCGGACCGACCGCCGGTGGACTGGGAGCGGCCCCCCCGCGCCTCGCCCGCGCCGGCCGGGAGGGCGCTGACAGCGTGGGCGCCGAGCCCCGCGCCGCCGCCGCCCGCCGCCCGCCGGCCCCGCGCGCCGCCCGGCCCCGCGCGCCGCCCGCGCCCGCGAGCGCGCGCCCGCCGCCGCCCGCCGACTCCCGCGGCGCCGGGACCGACCCGCAGCCCGCGCCGCCGCCGCCAGCCGGCCTCGGCGCCGCTCCAGCCGACGCCCGCTCCAGCCCGGACGCGCCGCGCGCGGCCCCACGTTTTAGTTCCTTTCTCCCCCGAGCGCCCCTCTACACCCTCGCGACGCACATGGCCCCCGAGAAGAACACTTCTATTTGCAGCTTCTGCGGCTCTCCCGGCCACGGCGCCTTTTGTTGAGAGGTAGATTTTGATGAAACGGGGACGGGTGCCTGAAATCGGGAGCTGCTTGGGTCAAGTGGCTTCCCTCCTCTCCCGAAGAAAGGGTTTTGGAGGGGTTTAAACAGCCAGAGAACGCCCCCATTTTATAGGGACGGGTTGCGTGGGGGGCAGCGATCCCGCCAAGGTGGATGTTAGGCTGGTGAGAGCCCGAACAAAAATGTTATTAACTTAAGTTGGAGGGACACTTGTGAGAAATTGGATGGCTTGTAAGATGGCGGTTCCCAGTTGTTTCCAAGGTCTCCTGCGTTTGTGTTTAAAATGGTAAAGTTTTCAAGGTGTTATTTGTTGGGAGTCTTGGATAAGTTCTTCAAACATTACTTGGGACGTGCTCACTGGGAAGTGGGCATTTCAAATTTGGAGCTTTTTTTGGAGTGATGATGGTGAGTGGACGTTAGTCTTGCAAGAGGTTTCCTCTCTTTCTTTCTTTTTTCCTCTTTTTGTTTTTTTCTCTCTCAGAGACTACAGTTTTTCTCTCAACCTCTAGTATGGGATGCACTTAGAACCATGACTCAAGTCCACAACGTTTTACAGGTTTTGCTAAATGTCAGCTTAGGTCATGTGGTGAGGAGATGCTTTGGAAAACGAGCACTAAAAAGTTGATGGCATATGTTTACGCAGTCTTTTGGGTTTGACAGCCGTATAGCATGATCTTTTTCCCAAAGATTTACAGTTAATAATTGGAAGTAAACAAGTATAGAGACTTTGATCATTCCCAACTGCAATAAAAGGATTTAGTGGGCTTAGTGGTCACGGTTCAGTATTTGAAATACAAGCATGTATTAACCCCTTCCCTTAAAGTAGGCAAAATTCTGGGCATATTTATTCAAATACAAGTGTAGGTTGGTGATGCCTAGAATGTTATGAGTAGTTCAACCTATATTTTATAGGAAGCTTAACCCCCAAGTTCTGGAAACATATTATATGCCACGCTAAAGTCTTGAAACTTAAGGATGCCAATTGTTAACAGCATATGCTAACTTATGAGACTATATTAACATTTGAGTTTTATTTTAAGTAGAATCCCTTAGAGGTTGATTTTGTGGGCAAACATATTTTTTTTAAATATTTGAGTTCATTCCCATACATCTGCCCCAAAGTGCAAAGGTGTTTGAAATAACCTACTTGTGTAAATTTACACCTAGTATCTTTAAAGCCATATAAGTCACTGTGTATGCATGTGTATGTATACACACACATATACACACGCTTCTGTAAGAAAAGTGAGCATTTAGTTGTACTTGAAAAATCCATCAGTGTTCTACCATCAAGTCCTTGGATGTGCATTAAGTGCCCCCAAAGGTAAAATTCTCCCTAGAAGTCAAGTTAACCCCAACTCTACCCATACTTGTATTGGCCTGGGAGCCCCAACTGGGGTTATGGAGTTCATTTGCATTTGTTAGATTGCAATAGTCAAGCTGATTGTTAACATAAGAACTTGCTTCTGTTTTCCTTCATTTTGACATTACTGGTGTTAGGCCTCCAACTAAAGTGACAGCCCCAACTGAGTATGTTATAATGGCAAGTTTAAACTATTGAGTATTTTTTCCATTGTATGTTTGGTGCATTTTTGCTTGCTTAACTGGCAGTTCTGTGGTGGAACCTAGAAGGTTTTCCTTTCTAAGGTGCAAGAGATTGTTTCTGAAACCTTATCAAGCATGTCAGATGTTTTGGAAGTCTTCATTAGGTTCCCAGTACTTTCAAGTGGTATAAAAAGATAAAGAACTGATTCTTATACAAGTAACAAAGTGGTATTTACTAGCATTATAAATGGTTATAGGCTTGTGGTCAAATTCTTATGAATTGAAGTAGAGGAGTTGTGTGAATTAAGACTTAAAATGAATTTGAAAGGGTTTTGGTCAAGTACATGAGACTTAAACGTTCAAAGCCAACCAGTAGATAACCTTTCACTGAGGTCTGATTGTTCTGTGTGTTAATATTTTGTTTGTCTGGTGTTGATTTTATGTAAAGTAGAGGAGAAATAAAGGCAGCTGTTTTTATTGATGCCCCTTCCTGAACTTCATGATCGGAGGCATTAGTGTGATGTGCTTTTGCAAGGGGACAGAAGTATCACCTTGCTAACTATCTTTCTAGTAAAGGTCCTGCTGTTTCATAAGGAGAGTTTTCTTTGAGAACCAAGAAGGCTTGTCTTTAATCACCAAGTACAATAGAATTAAATGTTGCTACTCTTTAGGGACACTGCTCCATCCACAACTCCTCTGTGATCCCACTTAGATTTATATTAACAATATGTTGACAATATTCCTCTAAACAAGTCATCCAAAGATAACTGAGGAGTCACACATGACGTTTTCTGGTTGAAGTCACTGGTTGCCACTGTGGTCACTTTTCATAAAAGAGGCTTTGTTTTGTTTTTACCGTTTTTTTTTTTGTTGTGTGTGTGTGTTTTTTTAGTACTCTAAAACTTTTAGTTTCAGCCATTGAGCTGTGTTGATTAGTATTTCCCTCTTCTGCATTAAAATTCCCTGAGAATTAAAACCTCAGATGCATCTTCAAGTTTCACAAGTTCCTAGATTTCTGTTCAGGGCAGCTTTGAGAATGTGCTTCAGATAAGTCTGGAAGCTTAGTCTTATTTCAGATTCTGAAATGAATGAAGTGGGAGTAAGAAATGCATTTTTCAAGCATACTGCACGAAGTAATTGACTTCCCTGATTGTCCGCTATTGTATTGTTGCTGACAGTTCCCCACCGTGACTTTTCTGTAACATACGGTATCTGTTGGGAATAGCATTTCATTGTGTGGGGTTTGCATGGAGGTGAGGCTGAGAAAATGACATTTGTTTTTCTCTGCTCTCGGTGCTCTGGGTTGACAAGGTGTTGATTTAGCGTTGGGAATGGGCTGGTCACATGGTTCTTTACTTATTGTCCCTGCCATCGATTCAGGTAGTTTTTCTTGCCTCTATCCAGCATAGCTCAGGTAAAACACAAGGCTTTGCCCACTCCTTGTCTGCTGTGAAACAGATTTCAGTTTTCAGCCTTTCCAAAACTTTGTATCGCTCATCCTAATCTACAGAAGAACTTCCTATTAGAGAAGAAAGCTTTAAAGAGTTTCAGTTCAATAAACATCTCTGCAATTTGAGCCCTGACGGTTTCGGGCTAAGTGCACAGTTGGCAATTCTCAAAAGATCCCTTCATGAAATTTTTGACCTAGTGATTGCTAACAGGAGAGACCGAAAGAGTCAAGATCTGAAAGAAGCTCTTCGCGCCGAGTCGACGTGGAAAGAGGCCCCCAAGAGTGTCCGAAATGGCCGGAGTGCGGTTTGCATTTTCCTTTACCACTGCACGCTCCGGGGTCCCCCAGGCTGTCTGCCGGGTCGCCTCGGGCCAGGATCCTACTCCCCAGCGCGGCGGGCCTCGTGGGGCCGCCCCACCCCCGCGCTGCGCGCCCGCACCCCACCCCGCCCCCGCGCGGCCCCGCCCCCGCGCCGTGCCGGCCCCTCCCCCGCGCCCGCCGCTGCCGCCGCCCGGCAGCCCCGCACGCCCGCCGAAGCTACGGGCTCGGCCCGGCTCCGCGCGGAGTTGCAGCGGTGGCCGGATGCCAAGTGTAAGTGTAAGTTGCTATGGAAACCCCGACAGAGGCGAGTTCCGAATCCGGAGCGAGACGGAGCCCCGGGCGCCGCCGGATCCGCCCCTCCGCATCCCGGCCCCCCGGCCCCCGGGCGTCCGCGCGCTCAGGCCCCAGCCCGAGGCCGACTCGAGGTGCTTCTCCTGCGGCCCCAGCACCCAGCTCCGGAAATGCCAGGGATGCAGATAGAGCAGAATTTGCTTTCCCTTTGTATCGCGTCAAAACGTGCCAGGTTCTGGTTGCTGGAACCGCTTAAAACAACCAGAACCCCTGGGAAGCCAGGGCATGCTCCTGGATTTTCGATCGAAGACCCATAAGGAAGTTTTACCCTAAATTTGGAGTCCTGGAACAAGCCCTAGCGGTTGGTAAATATCTGCGGGGAGCGTGTAGCGTCTGCAGCAGCCGTGGGGCTGCTGGGCTGGAGGACAAATGGAAGAAAGAGACCCGAATGCTCTCAGCTCCCAGCCCCCACCCCAGACCTTTTCTTCTCCCTCCTGGAATGACCTGGGGAACCAGAGATTACTTTTCTTGGATCCTTTTTCACCTTTTCAGTAGAATTGATTGAGGTCTGATCAGTGAATTCTTTCTGTAGAAGCCGTTGGGACAGTCCAGCTGCACAGTGTTAAACGAGTTTTATGAACTCCTTCAGCATTTCAGAGCATATAGTTACTGGGAGTTGGAGATAATCTCGATTCTCTTTCTGTGAATTATGGCCAATATTTCTTTGTCTTGCAGGATCTTTTATCAAGCAGAAATGCATCGAACAACCAGAATCAAGATCACTGAGCTAAATCCCCACCTAATGTGTGTGCTTTGTGGAGGGTACTTCATTGATGCCACAACCATAATAGAATGTCTACATTCCTGTAAGTACACAGTTTTAGACCTTTTCTTGTGTCGTGTATATTTAACATCTTGTCCTGAAATTTGAAAACTAACAATTCCCACTGTCCTTAAGAATGTTGGTACAAAATGAAGAAGTTGTTTTCCGCTCTTGCATTTAGTGACTTTTTGTTAATGCATATTTAATAAAATATTGTATAAATATAAATTGTATAAGTGTTCTCAGGATATTAACTGAGTTTGTTCATTTAATTAGAAATGCCTTTTGGTATTTACCATTTTGTTACTACTAGTTCTGTATTTCTGACACTAATTTTATTGCTTAGCATCTACTTCCTGAACTTTAAAATATTTGTGTTTTTATTTCTAGTCTGTAAAACGTGTATTGTGCGTTACCTGGAGACCAGCAAGTATTGTCCTATCTGTGATGTCCAAGTTCACAAGACCAGACCACTACTGAATATAAGGTAGAAAAATGTTTAAAAACATTGTTTGGAATTGTTATTGGAATTGCATAATTATTGAATTTAGTGTTTATTTCTTCACACAGAATTTACCCTTCAGTCACCATCTAATGCGTGTTCTTTGTAGAGGAGGATAGCCCTTAATTTCTTGGCCATTTTAATGATGACTAACTTTAAACAGAGTTCAGTATTATTCAAGGGATTTTAAGATTTTTTTAAATCATTTTTAAAAATGGAATTAGTTCTCCATTTTTGCATTGCTTTATTGACCTTGTGACAGGCAAGAGTGCATGTGTTTAAACTGCTTCTATTCTCTCCTCTTTGTTCTCTTTCATATTAGCTACTTCAGTAATTTGGAAGGCACACTTTTCTTGACTTAGTGAAATGTGAAGAATTTATTAGTGAATATAAAATAGAGTATTCTACTAATTAAAAAACAGTGCTACTACATAAAGAAGTTTTATCACAATTATCATGTTGATGTAGTTATAGACAGTGTTACAATCAAGTAAAATACTATATCAGAAAACAAAGAATGTTTAAAAACTTAATGAACATTTTTAGTTTTTGCCATATTAGTTGATAGTTTATTTTCTAAATTATTCTTTTTCAGGTCAGATAAAACTCTTCAAGA
This sequence comes from Delphinapterus leucas, assembly GCF_059928025.1. NCBI lineage: Eukaryota > Metazoa > Chordata > Mammalia > Artiodactyla > Monodontidae > Delphinapterus > Delphinapterus leucas. The sequence continues at coordinate 13,092,319 of NC_143130.1, read as the reverse complement.
TATTGTATACAAATTAGTTCCAGGGCTTTTCAAAAGTGAGTAACTTGCTTAAAAATGAATTTTTAAAAAGTATTTATCAGTTTTACCTGCTATGTTTAAGTCTTTTTTTTCCTCCTCTTTAGATGAAATGAAGAGAAGAAGGGATTTTTATGCAGCTCATCCTTCAGCTGATGGTAACCTCTTTAGAGGGGGAAAGACATTTTATTTGGAGGGAGAACTTATCCAGTAATTTATTAAAATTAAGCTTAAAAGTACCAATTCCATTCTTCTATATGTATAATATTTAATTAAATATTTAATTCTTAAAAATTGAATTTAAAAATGTCTTTATAGCTGCCAATGGCTCTAATGAAGATAGAGGAGAAGTTGCAGATGAAGATAAGAGAATTATAACTGATGATGAAATAATAAGTTTATCCATTGAATTCTTTGACCAGAACAGGTAAATTCTTTAGGAAATGCGTTTTATGCTAATATATTTATTAGATACATTATTTGCCTAATAAATTATCTGTTTCTTAGATTGGATCGGAAAGTAAATAAAGACAAGGAGAAATCTAAGGAGGAGGTATGTTCCATCATACAAAAACACATAGAAGATGCATTGTTTGGATTCTAGATTTTATGAGGGTATATGTTGCCCTTTAGCATATCCTAGGGTCAGATGTTGCTATCAAGTAGAAGAAAATCATCATGTTTGTTGTTTAAGTGTGATCTGTATTCAATAGTTACTAGATAGAATTTATCTTATATATGATTACTATTCTTACAAAATATTTTTAGTAATTAATGTTTAATGCTTTGATGTACTGAAGGAATCTGTTCATTTAGTATTTATAATAATAGCAAACTCAAAGTATAGCTGAGAACTTAGTCAAATCTCAGCTTTGGTATTCGTACCTTTTGTCATACTCAGACATCTGTCTATTTTTTTTGACTTTAAAAAAAATCTTAAAGTTAGGAATTTTAAAAAATTATTTTTCTTAAATATGCTCTTAGGTGAATGATAAAAGGTATTTACGATGCCCAGCAGCAATGACTGTGATGCACCTAAGAAAGTTTCTCAGAAGTAAAATGGACATACCTAATACTTTCCAGGTATCTACTTTATAGTCTTCATGCATTCTATGTAAATCTTTAAAAAAAATTTTCAATGACATTTTTCTTTTTGGATTCTAAACCCAAAAAAGCAACGGTATTTTTTTTTAATTTAGTACTTTATTTGGAAATAGCTCTTAAAATATTTGGTATGGATTCTGTTTTATGTTGTGAAAACAAATCCCTTAATAATTTCAAGAAATGTTTTCCCTCATTTGAAGTTTCCAGAGGGATTCTTTCTTTGTCCAAATGTTTGGAGAAAATGTTTTTTAAAAGCGTTTTTGGATTCTATTTAGATGGCCAAAAAAATCTAGATTTACCATCATTCTTTGTGACGCTTAATAATTGAAGTGTTGTTTTTCAACAGATTGATGTCATGTATGAAGAGGAACCTTTAAAGGATTACTATACACTAATGGACATTGCCTACATTTATACCTGGAGAAGGGTGAGTAGCGTACCTGATGCTCGCAGGTTATTTTTGTAGACTGTACTTAAAGATGTAAGACTGATTTTTCTTTTCCTCTTAATTTTATAGAATGGTCCGCTTCCTTTGAAATACAGAGTTCGACCTACTTGTAAAAGAATGAAGATCAGTCATCAGAGAGATGGACTGACAAACGCTGGAGAACTGGAAAGTGACTCTGGGAGTGACAAGGCCAACAGCCCAGCAGGAGGTATTCCCTCCACCTCTTCTTGTTTGCCCAGCCCCGGCACTCCAGTCCAGTCTCCTCATCCTCAGTTTCCTCACATTTCCAGCACTATGAATGGAACCAGCAGCAGCCCCAGCGGTAACCACCAATCTTCTTTTGCCAATAGACCTCGAAAATCGTCAGTAAATGGGTCGTCAGCAACTTCATCTGGTTGATACCTGAGACTGTTGAGGAAAAAAATTTTAAACCCCTGATTTATATAGATATCTTCATGCCATTACAGCTTTATAGATGCTAATACATGTGACTATCGTCCAATTTGCTTTCTTTTGTAGTGACGTTAAATTTGGCTATAAAAGATGGACTAGATGTGATATTCATATGGACGTTAATTGAAAAGAAAGATTATTTCTCGAAAGAATTGATTTCTGAGAAAGCAGGCAAGATGTTTTTCTGTGTGTTAGGACAGATGTGAAATGGTTTCTGTAACCATTGTTTGGATTTGAAAATCTTCTGCAGTGGATATAAACATTGGGCCATAGTTTGTTAATCTCAACTAACGCCTACATTACATCCTCCCTGATTGTTCTTGTTATTATGCTGTTTTGTGAACCTGTAGAAAACAAGTGCTTTTTATCTTGAAATTCAACAAATGGAAAGAATATGCATAGAATAATGCATTCTATGTAGCCATGTCACTGTGAATAACAATTTCTTGCATATTTAGCCATTTTGATTCCTGTTTGATTTTTACTTCTCTGTTGCTGCGCGAAACCGATCAAAGGAAAGTAAACTTCAGTTTTACAATCTGTAAGCCTAAAAGCGGGCACTACCGTTTATTTTACTGACTTGTTTAAATGATTCGCTTTTGTATGAATCAGATGGCATTATGCTTATTGTACAATGCCATATTGGTATACGACATAACAGGAAACAGTATTGTATGATATATTTATAAATACTATAAAGAAAATATTGTGTTTCATGCATTCAGAGATGGTTGTTAAAGTTCTCCCAACTGGTTCGACCTTTGCAGATACCTATGTTTGAGCCTTATCACCATAGGATATTTTTAATGTGGATATTTAATTCTAAATTTTGTTCCATTGGAAGCGATTGGCATATCGTAATACTGACTTTTCTCTAGTAATACCTGTTTACTTTTAAAATTAATAGTTGCATTAAAGAAAAACTTTTCACTAAGGAAATTGGAAATGCTTTCTTCATTTCCCATTGCTTATGATGGAATTAATGTGTTTTTAAAATGCATATTGATCGCTGTAATTCTAAAACAAGTATTTTAAATAAACCAGCAAATTGCTGGAAGAAGGCATTTTATCTAAAATTATTTTAATATGTGGCATAGTGGAAATTTCAAACTTAAGAATTGCTTTTACAGTTATAAACAGTGGAATATGCCCTCTCTGTAACGTCTGGAAATAGAAGCAATTTATTGTGAGCTTCTACAGGTATTAGTTTTTAAATACAGTGAGCATGTTGAATTTAAAGTATGAATATCCCCAACAATTTTCAGTTTGTGTTTTGCTTTGGTCGAACTTGTTCATCACCCATCAGTTATTTGTGAGGGTGTTTATTCTCTATGAATATTGTTTCATGTTTGTATGGGGAAATTGTAGTTAAACATTTCATTGTCCCCCGTCTGCAAAAGAAGCACAATTCTATTGCTCTGTCTTGCTTATAGTCATTAAATCATTACTTTTACATATATTGCTGTTACTTCTGCTTTCTTTAAAGATACAGTAAATGAAGTTTTATGAAACCACAAAATACATATATTTTTATTTTGACCTAAATTTGTACAGCCCCATTGTAAGTGTTGTTTCTAATGATAGATGTAAAATTAAATTTCATTTGTAATTGGAAAAATCCAATAAAAAGGATATTCATTTAGAAAATAGCTAAGACTTTAATAAAAATTTGATATGAAAAGCACAATGTGCAGAAGTTTTGGAAACCCTATTGTGGATTACAACAGGTAAAAGCTGAAGAACATCCATTGCTGTCTTAGTGATGTTGCTGAGAGTACATGCTTTGTTGTATAATTGCTTGAAAGCCCAATTGAAAGATGTATCTGTTTATTTACTCTACAATCTTTGAAGTAAAAGTTACCCATGTTTGCCAATTTTGGTGAATTTAACTTATTTTTCTAGGCTTTTCTTCTCAAGTTGTTCATGATGTTATCTAAGACAAAAAAAGTTAATGGAAGTTTCAAGTGATGTTTTTATTTTGGATATGACTGTGTATATAAAAAATGCAAAAATATTTTTCAAAGGCTAAAAACTTAAAGTGCTAGTGGATTGTCATTTGACTTACACAAAACCAAGTCATAGGATCAACACAGAACTCAAAGATTTTACATCTCAACCTTTTTATGGACTTATTTTTGAAATTACTTAGTAAAGTATCAGATATTGCATTTATGGCTTACCTAACACGATTTCACCATATTTGAAAACATGTCCATTTATTTTGTTTGAAAGAGGAATTTCCCCCCTACTCAATTTGAAAATTGCTTAAGCTTTAAAGGCTATTTCAGCTAAAATTTGTCTTTTAATAAAACGAGAGTATAATGTTTTGTATTTTATAAGCAGCCATCACGGGTTTGACAATTAGGCTTTAAAACTTTTGCTGAACTACCACTTAAAATTTCAATGTTACAAAAACCCATATCAAAGCTGCTAACTTTGTAACTCTTAGAAGTCAAGGCAGGGTGCGTGAAAAGTCGGCTTTAAGTTTGGCTTTTGCTTCTGAACAGTATTCTGGGATTCTATACCACAAAGTTAGAGCTAAAAATATTCCACAGAAAATGCCTAAATTGATTTCACAGATTTTAGCTTAAATGCAAAAAAAGAATGAGGCTGGTTGCTGTTGTATAAATAGTGATCTATCTTGCTTTACACACGCATACCACTTTACAAATACCTTTTTGCTTTTAAAATTGCCGGCCGTTAATTGCTCTGAGTTGAAAAAAAAAGTTGCCCTTCAGTTGACTTAACCTACCAACCATATTGCTTTGTTTCCTTATCCATATGTGCAAATGTTAGGACCTTTGGAGGTACAATGCAACAGGCAGAGTAAGCTGATAGGGGCTTTCCTTCATCCTTCCTCTTATTCTTTTCCCAATATTGGAGTTGCAGTTCATTTGTGAAGTCTTTCTGTACACTCGTTGTATAGGCCTATCAAAAAGTTTTGTTATGAAACCTTAATAGCAATGTAAAAGGAATCCATGTGAAATACTACTTGCACTGGCCAAGAAGAAATGAAAATGTTTGGTTTTTGAAAAATAGCTTAATGGTAATCTTTGGAGGAGATGGGATTTTAATTTTAGAAACAATTTGCACATGGAACCTAGTCTCCTTTAGAATCCTGAGGTGAAGGAAGTGTTATTTTTGTTCATTTCTCTTTATATTTTAAAGGTTTTAAAGATATATCTTTTCCTTCTGACATTACCCTGGAATGACAGTTGGAAATTCTGATTCAGTTTGGTGCTCCATGAAATGGAGGCTCCATGTTATTTTGAAATACAATGATTGTTTCTTCCATACAGTTTTACTCGCCTTTTATCCAAAACAAAAGGTCTTGATGAAATTACATTTTAAAGGATCCTTAAAAAAAAAGTATATACCTTTAAGACTTCTAAGTTTCAAAGAGCACAGAACGCAGCTCCAACATAAGGCTCTTGGGTTAGATAAGGTCACTTCGCTTGAGGATGTTTCTTCAAGTAAAAAATGAACAGTACAACAGGTGATTATTTCTAAGGTCGCTTAAAAAAAAATCCGGATTCCTCCAAAATAAAACCTTGAATTAAACTGGGACCACAGAATTCAGATAGATGGGTTCTTTACAAGGAAGAGAAAGTATCACATATTAGAGCCTCCCAGTAGATCAGACTTGGGAAATGCCACCGCGAAGCCTGTCCATCTCCTTACAAATCTCAAGATCTCCCAGTTTTGATTATGAAAGTCTCCGAAAATGTTTACACAGTCGAGTGTTTCCTGTTTCCGCACTTAATTTTTTTTAACGTTTTTTCTTCTTTTGGTTCTTGAAACGGATTTCCTTTATTTGCACCAGTTTCTTTTTCTGAGTGTGCAATTTTTAGAGGTCTCACATGAAGACTTCACCATCAACTTTTTGTCTTCATCAAGTCGACGACATCAACAGTTATTCATCACTGGAAAGGCTACTCCAGGATCCTTATGAGTTTTCTGAAGAAGTTCAAGTGCCTGTGGAAAACTCACCCGAAGTCTCATTTAACCCCCTAAATGAATAGTAAGCACTCAATAAAACTTCCAATGGATGAGTTAAATTACCCCCATTCTTCTGTTTTCTTAAAATATCCCTTCCAGAGGCTATTAGAAGGGAATTTCCCAAAATAGCAAGTGATGTTCCCTCAGAGTCACCTACATTTCAGTTAAAAAAAAAAAAGTTACTTCTTGCTCTGATTGTTGGGTGGTCATCAACTCCAAACTTCAAAGTGAACGTGATTTCAAGTTCCGTGCGGATTCGGCGCTCTTCAACTCTGTCCTTCTAAGTTAGCTAGAACCCAACAGACCCTCGGAAGGCTGCGGACTAGGGTACTCGGGAAACGCGTCGAAAATTGGGATGGAAGGAATGAGAACGTTACAGAGACGGATAAAGAAGTTACTGGAGACAGCGAAGCCTGTCCAGGAGCTCCAGTCTTAGGTCTAAGTGCCCCCACGAGTGGAAATATTCAAAGAAAGCCGAAGACAGGAGCGCAGTGCGCGGCTTGCAAGATAAAGCGGGGGCGAGGGTAATTAGAGTGGAAAGAGCAGCGGCTTAAAAAAAAAGAGAGAAAGAAAGGCTTCCTATGTTCGGGTGCCCGGTGGAAAGGGCACAGGACGCCCGGCTGGAGAAAATGACCTTCGTTTCCCGGCAGCGCTGCCTTCCCGATTAGGGAGCCTTTACCAAAAGGACCGGTTACAGAGAAAACGGCCCTTCTCCCTGTTTTGTTTTTTAACTAGCAGCTCTCCGAGAACCGCAAAGAGCGACAGCCCAGACCTCCGCCCCCGATTGCGCCGCGAGGTTCGGCCCGGCCCAACGCTCGAGCCCAGGCCGCGGGGCACCGGGAGGCCATCTTGCGCGTGCGCGGCGCGCCACCCTCGGCTCGGCGGACTCGGATCCCGCCAATTTTGAAAGCGAGATTCCCAGGCCTCGGCAGGCTGGGGAGGCGGGAAAACGAAGTCGTGTCTCCAAGGCCGGACCCGGTGGCGAGCGGCGGCGACAGCCGGGTGCGCGTGATCTCACAAGGCGGCCCCCGTCCTGCCGAAAGCCTCACCGCCCGGCGGGACACCGAGGCGCGGCAACCGGCCCCTGGGCCGCGAGAGCTCAGCGCGGGCAGGAAAGTGTCCCACGTCCCGGGAGGCGGCGGCGTCGCCTGCAAAGCCCTCAGAAGAGATTCCTTGCGGGGCCATTCCAGATTATCGCCTCGCTTTGCCCTCCTCCCTCCGGCTGCTTCAAATCCTGTGCCCTTTCTCCTTCAATAACAAGGTGTCCTTGGAGTTTAGGGTTTTGTTGGAAAGACTGTAAGCCAAATTATTAACAAAATATAAAACTGCCATTTGAGGCTTCCCGAAGGCTGAGCTTCAGCCTACCCGAAGGGTCCTCCAGTTGGACTTGTTTAATGGGTAGAACGGGCTCTAATCCCCTGGGAAGAAAACCTGTCGAGGAAGGGGTGGCTGCGCGATAGGCATCTTAAGATCTGGGCAAAGGACCACACTTTGGGACCCAAATGCGAAGCCTGGGGCTCCGGGCAGGGCGAATCTGGAAGGTCCGGTGCTCTCGCACTCCGGCGCCATTGAGACCCCGGCGGGGCAGAGGATCGGGCGGTTGGAGGTTGGGATATCGCCTCTGAAAGCCGCCGGGACACAGCGGTTTCCAGCAGAGTCCGCGCCTGCCTGATCCCCGGGGCAGAAAAGCTTCTCTGACCCAGGAGTCCCACGTGCGCCCAAAAACGGGGAGAGGAAGGGACGGCTTGGGAAGGTGACCGGGGTAACAGCAGAGAAATGAAAGCGGCCTAAAATGGGCGACGCCCGGCGAGTCCTCTTTATCGGCGCGGCAGACTGCAGGAGCCGCCATTTGGTGGCGGATTTCGGTATTTCAGTAGCACGTTGTGCTGAACGTCACAACTGGCTTGTCTACGTGGCAAGGTCGTTTCGGAACCGCCGTTTTTAAAAATGCAAATTTCCCGCTGGCCTCCCCCCTTCCCCGGAGCACCGACCCCTCCCCCACTCGCGGTGGAGGGCGCCGCGTCTCAGCTCCCCCTCGACCCGGGGCGGGGACCTCGGGGCTGCACTGGGCTCCACCCGCGCCCAAGGGCTAGTGTGATGCGGGGTGGAGCCCAGCGCAGGACTAACGGGTGTTTTTCTCCCCGTTTTTCCCAGATTGCGAGCCCGCAGCTTTCCTCTCCCCTGCGGAGAATCTCATTTCCTTGGGGCGGTGACGGGCATTGTCTTTTGCGGGGGTCGCGTGCCAGCCCTGGCCTCCCGCCTCACACCTCTCGGAAGCAAGGAAGAGAAAGGCGGGCCAGGCCTGGCGGAAAGGGACCCACCCGACGAGACGCGGCTCCTCGGGTAGTGTCGGGTTAGCATCCCGGACTGGCGCTTTCAGCTCGCTCCGGAGCCCTTGGGAGACCCGGGGAGCTACACACCTCTGGGGAGTGCCAGGACGTCGGCGTCCCACCCGGGGTCACCCTTCTTACACGGTCTCCATTAAAAGCCCCCGAAACGCGAGGTGCCTATCGAGAGAAGAACAAAGGGCCGAGGGGCGAGTGCAAGGCGAGTCGGCGCGCGCGGCTGCCCTTAGCTAGGGCCGACTCGCGGCCGGGAAGGGAGGCGGCGAGCGCGCAGCGGAGTCCGCAGCCCCCGCCTCCCCGGCGGACTGAAAGAGTCGTCTTTGAACCAGAGCTGCCATGTTGCATTCGCGGAGGACGCCAGTAATTTGACGCTCCCGAAGCAGCGACACCCCTAACCCGAGAGCCTTTCGGGGCCCTACGTGCCGCACAGCAGTGGTCACAGCCCGAAGGGGCCGCGGGGCGCGGGCGGGAGCGCGAGCCCTGCGGGCGGCCGAGCCGAGGCGGCCGCGGCGCCGCCGCTTCCCCTCGCCACCTTCCTTCCAGGGGCTGCGGGGCTGCGCGCTCTGCACAGGCTCGGTTGCCAGTAGCAACCACACGACGGCGATTTGCAGCCAGGGCTGCAGCCGCGGGTACCGCCGCCGCTTCGTACATCTCGGTGTCTAGCGTTTAGAACTCTAGGGGTTGCCCTCGTTGACATCTCTCGCCTCCACCCCTCCGTGTCCTCATCCTCCGAGACCCTCAGCTCCACTCAAAAGCTAGTTCCCCCGGCTCGGCCCTGCCCCCATGGCAGACAATAGATAAATAGGCTCCAAGCGCACGCTGCCGCGCAGGCACCTGAGCCCCCGAGATCCCGGCGCTCGACTTCGTCCCAGCCCCAGGTGCCCTCGTCTCCAACTTGAGCCGAAATTCTTTGTCAATGGCCAGTCCATTAAAAAGCTTTTCTAGATATCAGCAATAAGGATGGTGGTAAAGAAAGAAGTCAAGATGCCCACTCCCTCTCTAGTAACATCGACACAAAGAGCTTAGGGTTGTGTCTGCCCTTGGTAAAGGTGGCTTTCCTCTGGGTTATCACAGGCAAACGCTACAGCCTTCCCTCTTCTTTGTCTACCACGAATATTTTGCACGAAATTCATAATATAACTGCTTGTGTAGCTCAAACATTACCTCCAGATACTTGTTCTTATACATAAGTGGATGGAGCACTTTTTTCTCCCTCATCTCATGTGATAAACCACACCAGACCTCAGCAGTAGGGATGCATAAAGAAAATGATTGACATTAACCCTTAGGAATCTTTCTGCCTTTTCTAATGTCTGTGGCTCTAGGACGTTGATTTAATTTTTAACAGAACTCTTGTTAATGTTTTAAACAAGTTTTTATTGAAGAAAAATCTTAAAAGTATCCAGCAAAATATTTTGATTAGCTAGTAGGATAACCCCGGGAAATACATGCATTGCCAAGTTTCATCGCTCTTAACAACTGACCCGGTTTTAAACAGCTATTAAGTTAGTGGAGTGTTCTTCCTAGATTGACATTTAATGTAAATCACAGATGTGCTGAAATTTTTAAGTTTAAAACTCCTTGAGGACAAGCACCTGTCTTATTTATCTTTGTATGCTCCGGAGTCCCTTTAACATAACTCAACAAATATTTGTTGAATTTCCAGAGGATTCCAGAAGTTCAACAGCCCTTATGAGAAATAAAACTTACTAATAACTACTATAAAGCTTGGATATCTTTAATGAACTCAATGAAAAGGTAAAGATTTTCCAAGCCAGTGGCACTAATCAGATATCCTCATTCGTGCATATTTTTACCTAATTATATTTCGAATGTGGTGACTGTACTAAAAAATATCTGACAGATGTTTCCAGAATTCTAAGAATAAGAACTTGTAACTTTGTTATTTTCCCACCAAAGGTGTCTGGAAATTGGTTAAATAGGCATAAGATGATATTTTAAAGTGACTTTCATACAGCACAGGCAGGGTGTTAACTGTCTTCACAGTTCAACAGGAACTCTTAAGGAACTACTATTGGATACTGCAAATCTAAGACAATGCAGCTTGAAATATCCTATTTAATTTAATCTTTAAAACATACTGAAAATAGTTAATATGTCTTAATCATATCTGATGGTAAACTCAAATCAACATGCCTCCTAAAATGCTTCTTAGGTATGATGTTATGAAAGGGGTTCACCTTTAAGCTTCACAAAACGTCAAGTTCATTAAATAAGACAGTTTACTTCAAAGAAGAAAGTTAGCACTACTTGGTTCCTGGGGGCAACATAATGACCTGTAGCTTGCCCCACACTCCCCACCTCCACCTGAAAAACACGAAAGCAAGGCTTTAGTGAAAAGTTCCTTTCTATGGTCTTTCAGGAAAGAAAAGCTCCAACAACTTGCTTTGGACCAAGTTAAAGAGATTATCTCCCTTTTTCATTACGACTGTGTCTTTCAATGAATTGAAGGATAAGATCAAAGTGCATTCATATTCATGTGAATTATCGCTATTGACTTGAATAATGATGGATTTCATTGTTTTATTTAAACTGAAACCAGAAATGCTGCTGCTTTTGAGTCTACACCCCTAAGGCTGTAGAATTTCTTCTGAGGACTCAAAAGCCAAGCAATTAGGTCTGACAACCACGTCATTTCCATAATGTACTTCCATACAAAGGACTTTTTACTGGAATTGGTTACATTTCTATAGAATCTTACCATGCAATTTTTGACTCCTTTCCAACCTTCTGAACAAGACTCCTAAGTTCAATAAACACTCATCCAAAATACTTAAGTATAAATGATACTGGGAAAATGGAGTGCTGTTTAGAAAGCATCTAGCTGTTCATGAATCAGAAAATTAATGTTACCAGTAGTTAACTCAGAAGAGTGTTTTTCCTTTGAACATGATATATTACAGTTTGTTTTCTAGTGTAACTGAAGAAGTCAGTAAGGGTAAGCTTGGGAAAATGTGTTTACCAGCTGTTTCTTTCTAAATATGCCTCATGACAATTATCTTAAAATATATTCATTTGGGTTCTCTTCAAACTATGCCATCATTTTCTAATGAGAAAGAGGTTATGGGATCTGAAGGACTCCACTCACTTTTACTAAATAATCATTCTGCTCAAATTATTCACCAATTAAAATTATCACTTTGGAGACCACTTCTAAGGAAATTCATTAGAATAAAGTAAGTTTACAACAGAATGATATAAGCAACCTTTAAAATAGGCTTAAGGAAATCCTTTTTCATGAACTTAATATACACAATTCGTATAGGTTCTCTAAACTTAAAGACAGACCTTAGTGCAACCAAGTCTATTATATTATCATGGTCTGCATTGGGTTCTGAGAATACACTTTCCAAGAAAGATAACTGATATCTTAATTGGTATCAGTCTTAGATGTTTGCCATACGTTTAAAGCATTATGCATAAGCATCATATTTTTAAAAATCAAGGTTTTTCTATCCAATTGTGCTACAAGAAGTCTCTATCTTAATTGTCCCCATTTGGTGTCCTTAGTATTGCAAGGCAATCTTTAAGCCAAAAGTTTTTTAGTAAGTTTGGTTCTCTGGGATTTGACCATAAATATACTGACATTACTTGTATACATCTAATTTTATCTGTAAACTTCCAAGATCTTTACCCTTGACTTATAATCAGAATGATAAGCAATTACGTATTATTTCACCGGGAAAAATAAAGCAGTCCTAGAATAAAAAGCATTTCTTTACTATTCATTTCCTGTTTTATTAATGGGAAAGGCATTAGTATCTTCTTCATATTGGTAGTCATTAATCTTATGTTGTCTTTCTTATGTTGTCCATATGAAAACCTTTATTCTTCGCTTTAAAAAATAAATATGAGGTAACACTGGAGTAGGACGTAAAGTAGTTCAGCTTTAGCAATATTCAGATGTTTCCTCAGAAATACCAAAAAAAAAAAAAAAGGCAGGAGTTGTGTTGTATAGCTTACTTGGACTAAGGAGGATGCAAATCATAGCGCAAGTTATCTCCACTTAAAAAATGGGAAGCTGTGCCACTGAGTCTTCCAAGTCTAGCCTACGTTTTAGCGGAGCTCTCTCTCGGCTCTGATAATCTGTGGGGGGAACCGACGTGCAGGGTGGATAGACAGCCTGTGCTATTTTTGTGAAAGCAGAAACCTTGAACACTCTCTGTACTTTTGCAGTATCTCCTAGGAGTCAGAGCATACAGTCAATTATTTTTCAGAGTAATCAATGAGCAAGAAGTTTTGGCTTGAGATTTGATGTAGCAAAATGACGTCAAAAATTAAAAAAAAAAAACAAACCAAAAACACGAGGCTCGCACATGCGCAGTGACATGCAGCTTTTTTTTCTTTCCTTTTTTTAAAGTAAGCTTTGGGCTCCTCACTCAGCCTTTGGGATCCGGCCTGCGCCGCCGGGGTCTAGGGAGCTGGCTGATGTAAGGTGGTGTAGGATTCCCACACCCCACTCCCGGCCAAGAGAGTCTGATCCCCCTCCCCCGCTAACGGGGCTCTCTTTTTTTAAGTCCCTGGAGGAGCAAGTCAAGGGAAGCAGGGCCGAACGGAGCGGCCGCCGCGAGCTTTTCTGGCTGCGCAACGCTGCGGGGCCTTTGCTCCCGGGGTTCCAGCTTCCGCCCGCTCCGGGCTCGCCCCTGCGAGTTGGCCACACCATTCCCGGGCCCACGGGTCAGCCGCGCCGCGGGGAGGCTCGGGCCGGGACCCGTCCGCGAGAGCTCGCGCGGCGGTGCGGTGCTTGCTGGAGGCCTGGCCGGGGGAAGCAAAGCGAAAGGACAGAGGCCTTCTTCATCTTGCAACCCGCCCCCAGCAGACGCCGGCTTGCGGCATCTGCGGCCCCTTCCCTCCTGATCCCCAGGCCGGCGGCCCGCAGGGCTACGAGCAAGCCGAAGCTGGGACCTCCCCCCTCGCTCACACCCGCAGGCCCGCGGCCGCCCCCGGAGGGCCCTCTGGAGGGGGGCCGCCCGCGCGTAGCCTGCGCCACGCTTCCGCACTCTACCCCTCGGGCCGCGCGCCCCCGCCTCTTCCTCCAGCCGGCGCTCCCGGCGCTGCCGCCCCCGCGCCCCCTTTTCGGCCCAGCCCGGCGACCCACGGCGGGGGCTTAGAGGCTTTCTGATTCGAACGATGGCCTGACCCCAACCCCAACAGATTCCCGCGCCCCCTCCCCGCTGAGAACTGCGCGGAGTGCGCGGGGGTGCCCGCTGGAGTCTGAGAAACTCTGGCCTAAAGGAAAAGCCGAGGACATCGGAGGAGCATCGTGTTCTTCCTTTTTCCTGCGGCTCCGACACCCCGTCCACATTGAACGCAGTTGCCTGCCCCGCGGCTAGCGCCGTCGAGCCGGGGACCCCGTGCCCATTGCGCGCGCGGAGACCCGCCTACGTCTAGCTTCGCAGCGTCGGCCCAGAACCTTCCGCTTGCGGCGGGCGGGGTCGCCGCGCAGCCCTGGCAGGACCCGCACATGGGGGATGCGTGAGCCGCGTCCTCCTGGGTCTTGGCCTAGATGCGCGCTTGGTGGGCTCCGGGTTTTTTTCCTATGTGGCACCTTCCATCTTTTGTCTCTTGCGTCCAGTACTAATAAAAACGCGGGAAAGGAATAGCACCGACCTTGTCTCAGAGAAGTCCAAGGCCAAGATTTTAAAGGGGTGGGGGACCTGGGGAGCGCTGAGAAGGAGTTGCTGACAGACTTCTATGGCAGGGTGCCTAGAGGGTATCTGGTGGTGCGGGGTTTGGGTACAGTCTTAAAGGAATACTCACATAAGTCTTTAAAAAGAAGATATTCACATAACACACACGCACACCAAGCAGCAATAAATTGGTCTTTATGCATGTCCCACTGCCTTCGAAAATGTTATGCTGTATTTCAGACATTAGAATCATCAATTTTTAGTTATCAATCACTTTGTGCTATATGGTGGCTTTGGAGGTGAACTTATTCGTGTGTGGAATCCCCCTAATCACGGTTTACTTTGGAAGTGGAAAGGATGAGTTCAATCTATGCATCCACTGAATTCCTGGAAAAGGAAGCCATGTACAGGCGTATCTTTAGAACTTTGGGGCCAGCAAAATCACTGTCATTTAAACATTTTATTGGCCTTAACACAAAGAAACGTAAACACTTTAAAGTCTGAAATATAAGGAGTTGAATTTAAAAGGCTTGAAAAGCAAAGAATAGGAAACAAGACACAAACACAACATCAGCATAGAAATGTTAATCTTCTCTTTCTGGATGGAAGTGTCCGAGTCTTTTCTGCTCTGCTGACAAACTTGATGACACAACCGGTTGGTCTGCTAAAACCCAAATGTAAACTCCTGAGGCTTTTACTCAAAAGAGGAGCAGAGCAACATTTAAGATGTCATATGTTTGCCTTCATCATTATAGGTAATATTTTGAGTCCACTAACTTGGTTATGCAATACCTTTATTTTTCATTCAAGTATGTAAATATTATTAATTTTAGATTTGATGTTGGCAAAATGATTATTGTATTCTTATGACTTGCATAATTACATGCAGTTGCCAAATGAATGCATATTTAAATACTACCATTATGTTTTAATTCTTTGGGGGAGGAGGGAAGGAGATTTCATATCTAGGCAAAAGTCAGCTAATTTTTCTTAAAAACAAGACACCTTTTATTAGTTAAGTGATGTTTTAGATATTCTCACTTCTTCCCCTAGGTTATCCTAAGTCCCTCTTCTTTGTTCCCAAGGCACTTAACAGTGCTGAGTGCAATAATAGCCCTTAAAACAGGGCAGGCTGCAGTATATGCTTATTTAATGAATTAAACTTTCTTTAGATGTCGGTCTCCCACTAGGTTTCATGTCCTAGAAGACAAGCACATTCTGTTAGTAGTAGTGTCTGGCACACACTGATATTTAATGTTTTTGGCTTGGGAGAGGAATATATATACACTTGATTCATTCAACAGCAGTTTTTTAAATGTGGATATTAATATCTACTTAGAACATATAAAGCTTTAACTTTTAAAATTCTTCTAGAAGCTGAAGGGAAAGAAAACATGTCTGTTAAAATTAGTAAAATTTCTTTTAGGCATGTGCAGAATATATTCCCATGATAATGGGTTTTTCTGAATTCCCAGAGCAGATTTTTAAAGAGAAACAGAACAGGATTTTTAAACTGGCTTTATAATGTTGTCTTTTTTGAGTCTCATTTTCATAAAAAGATAAATGCAGAAATGACTTTGAAATTACATGTGATTAGCTTTATACAAAAGGGGACAAAGTCTTCCACACAAATCTTTCTTGGAAACATTTTTCCAAGTTATTCAGATAATAAGTTTCATTCTCAATCAAATGTATAGTTTAATGTGTCAAGTACACTGTATATCTGTATTAAAGTCAGCTGGTACTTTAAGAAGAGTAATCTTAAATAGCACCTTTTCTTCCTTTTTTTTTTTTAATTGAAATATCCCTTTGAATAGTTTTCTTTCTCACTGCTTAACTGTTAGAGGTGTGTATGTCATCTTGGGGCATTCAACTAGCTTTGTAAAACAGAATGGTATTTTATTTTATAGTTAGTAAGTTGAAAAGTGAGTCAGAAAATATAGATTGGCTTTGTCAGTAAAAGTAATCTTTCAGTTTTGCCATATCTTATATTTGAATTACTAACAGTTCATTTATGTTTTACAATTAATCTGTTACAGTTCTCCATTTAATTTTAAGGATTTTTAAAAAGAAAGCTAGAATAAAGAGCAAAGATCTACCTTCTTTAGTATGTCCAGTTTCAGATATAAAGTAGGAATTCTATATTGTGTTTCATCAGGAACAATACAGTTTAACCCACAGGCACTGTTAATGACAAATACTCAGAATCTATAGTTAAAAATAATTTATATACCACTTGAACTTAAGTTTTCAAACTTTGTAGGGTTCCGTAAGTAGACTGTTATAGGTTTAGCCTTTTTTTCACTATTGAGCTCTTATCTCAACACGTTTCAAGTAGGAAATACATAGTAAAAAGAATTACTAAAAATGGCAGCTGTAGTCACTTCGGAGTTTGAATTGTTAAAGGACTGAAACCAAATATGGAACCTTTTAGTTTTAAGGGGATTTCTTTTTTCACAATGCAACAAGGAACTGAAAATAAAATTACAGTGAAGGTGTATCTGGCATTTTAATTATTTGTTCAACTTGTCCCTCCCCCCGCCCCCCAATCTCTAAATTAGTACACACAAAAACTTTAATTCTAAAGGACCTGTTTCCTTAGGGAAATGTGGAGATCCCTGTTAAACTTTATGCCTCAGAGTTAAGTAAAGGGATTGTGGGTATCATTGGCTTCTGAACTCCGGAGCAAAAGACATGCACCTGTTCTGGGGGTGGTAGGGACCCAGCTGAACATACTTATTTCTCTCTCTGATTGCTAGTCCATCCCACAACTATTTGGGGCTTCACAAAATACCAGGACTTTATCAGAGAGCTCAAGTCAGAGTGAGATTTGAAAGATTATTATATAGGACTCACCCCAGCTAAGTTTGCATGCTCCCTTCTATTAAAGAAGAGATATCAAGAGGTTTCCTGTCTTGGCACTACTCAGCAGCAGCTGTGACTATCCGCTCACTTGACATCTGGCGAAATTGTAGTTTCTGATGGAGGAACATTTAAAGTAGAAACCTGTCACTGAAACATTTGGTATACAGTTTTCAGACAAACTAGAAACCAGTGATAGACTACCTAACTTTTGTCAAAAGAAACTGGGTAAAGAATTAAAGTTATGTCAGCAAGGGAAGTTTGGTTAAGATAATTTCAATCAAGGCTTTCCAGGTAAAGATTCTCTCAGTTTCTTTTGGAAATGTCCTTCAGCAACAGAATGAAGCCTAAATTTAAAAGACAAAGACAACATGTTTAAAAATCACATAAAAGTGAGGAAACAGCAAAGTTGGTAGTAATTTGGAGAAAGTCAAGGAAGACAGGACGTTTATCATATTGTTTCCTCGTCTGCTTTTCTCACTGAATCTCTATGAGTGCTTATTAAATGCTTTCAATACAGTATAATTAAATGTATGAACATAGCTGTCTTGACCCTCCAGGAATCCTGAAACCTGAAATGCCGGGTATATAAAAGCTGGACTAAAGGGGAAAACATTTGACTTTAAGGTTGTACTGACAGTAATGTATTTATCAGATTACACACTGTCCTATATGAGATTTTTCTCGACCGTCGAAGCCCAGGCGACTCCATCGTAGCAGTTTGCTTGTCTCGCCGCACTTGGACCGGGTTCCTGGGCGCGTGGGGCTCCCTCCGGGTTCGGTCTGTGAAACTCCCTGACCTCCTGGCGGACTCCTGTGCCTATAGGGCGTGACCCTCGACGGCGCACGGCTCCCACGGCCGCCAGGCGAGCTCCGCACGTCGGGGAAACAGCACAGACTGAGCTGCCCAGTGGACGGCGACCGCGCACGGGGCGCCCGAGCACCGCGCCCTGACGTCACGCCCGGGACCGCCGTTGCCGCGAGAGGGCTGCGTTCCGGTTCCGGTCGGTTGCCCGGGAGACGCGGGTACACAGAGAGACCTGGCTCCCGTCGGAGTCCGAGCGGTCGCCGCGGTCGCCCCCTCCGCGGACTCGCAGGCCGGGCACGGACGAGCCGGGCGCCGCCGAGTTGGTGGCGAGGGCGCCATGAGTCAGAGGCAGGTGCTGCAAGGTAGGTCCGGGCGCCCCGACGGGGGGCGGCGGGGCCCGGGGGCCGCGGGCGGCGCGCTCCAGCGTGTCTCTCCCCGCAGTGTTCGAGCAGTACCAGAAAGCCCGGACCCAATTCGTGCAGATGGTGGCGGAGCTGGCGACCAGACCGCAGAACATCGAGACACTGCAAAACGCGGGTGAGCCCTCACCTCGCACTCGCGTCGCTCCACGCCCCTGACCTCGCCTCGCCCGTCTCCCCGCGTCCCTTGGTGCCCCGGCTTCGCCCCGCACCTCCATTCCTAGTCTCCCTGGGTCCTTGGCCCTGCCTCGCCCCTCACCCCTCACCCCGTTTCCCCGGCCCCTCGTCGCCCAGTGTCCCCGGGCTTCTCCTCGCCCTGGGTCCCCGTCGCCCCGCTCCCCAGCCGGCTGAGCTGTTGGGGAGCGGCAGGATGGGGACAGGAGGACAGCGTCCCTAAATTCCTCCAATCCACCGCGGAGGCTGTAGAAGCGTTCGGTCTCTTTAGCGGGTCAAGTTTCCAGATTGGTGTGAGAGGAACCCGACGTCCCTATTTCCATCTTTATCGCAACCAAGCAAATGTCAGGTTGTCTGAATCTACCCTAATCAGACCCATTTTATCCGGATGCCCTGCCTTTGATCACCTTCGACTTGACTTTCTCACACCAAAGGAATTCCAGAGCAGTTGACCAGTTATTTCTTGTCTTGCATTAGCGAAAGAGCAAAGATATGCTTGAATATTTTCCAAGAGATTCCAAGTAGGCAGAGACCTAGCTTTGAGAAATCCTTGTGGTGCTGTTAGTCCACGTCTCGATCCGAACTCATGTACACTCTACAGGGAGAGGAAGAGTGTGTGCCTGTGTGTGTGATTTGCTTCTTATCTTTTAACATAAACAGAGAAGAAAATGGTGGTTACCCCCCCCACGTCTCTGTCTCTGATTAAGGATGATTCCACCACCATCTGAAGGTAGAATTTTATTGCTACTGTGTCATGAGAAATCTTCAATTTATGGGATGTGATCTTTAAAACTCATTAAAGTAACACGGATTTGAAGAAAATTCAGAACATATTTCGGGGCAAGAATGTTTAGACATACTGTTTACTCTGTGTTTCTTTGAAGGGAATTACTGCACCTAGCTGGTAATTTCTTTTGTCACTGGGAGGGATTCTGGTGTTTATTATTGCGTGTTTTTATTTTGGGAGGGGGATGTATTTAGAATAGGGAAAGTGTATTTTATAATCATTTAAAAAAACTTAATTTTGAGATATTTGTAGATTTACATGCCAT
The DNA here is from genome assembly GCF_059928025.1 of Delphinapterus leucas. Classification (NCBI taxonomy): domain Eukaryota; kingdom Metazoa; phylum Chordata; class Mammalia; order Artiodactyla; family Monodontidae; genus Delphinapterus; species Delphinapterus leucas. The sequence continues at coordinate 13,072,989 of NC_143130.1, read as the reverse complement.
GGTAAGAAATAATATAGAGAGCTAGTGTACCTCAAAACTGTAGTATATCGCAACCAGAATATTGACATTGATAAAAATCCAACAGTTTTTCAGTTTTCCTTGTACTTTAAGTGTATGTGTGCTTTTAGTTCTATACAATTTTATACCGTGTGTATCCATCACCACTGTTGTCAAGATACTACTTTTATCACCACAAGGATCCCTTGTGATGCCTTTTTATAGCCACACCTGTCTCCCTCTTGTTCCTAACGCTGGGCAACCATTAATCTGTTCTCCATTTTGAAAATTTCAAAGTTGATAGTCTTTTGCTCTACTGTTGTTTCATGTGAATTCATCTTCTTTCTTCTGCACGTGTGTGTGTGTGCTTGTATGCATGCACGTATACTCCTCACAGTGCCCAGAACAGTGCTGGACACACAGAGTTTCATATATACTGACCATGTTAACTTCATTAGAGCATATTACATTTTTTGAATGCGCTTATTTTTGGATTTTTTTTTCCCTTTCAGTCCTACTCAATGGCCTTCGTGAATGGACACTTGCTTTTTACAAATATTTAATTTTCTGGACAGTATGTATACAGCTAAACTAAAACATGATTTCTTAAAAAGGGAAAATGATTGACATTCTTTTATAAATTTGATACTGAAATATGGATGTACAGATAACTCTTAAGATACAGAATATCATGTTTTAGTGTAATAGTGACAGATTATCTCTTCCCATAAGTATACAATGTAGAATATATTGTGGAATTTAATCAATCCAAACAGGCTAAGTCATCACCAAAGTATAAGTGACTTAGATATGGCATTCTTAAATAGCCACCTATTTCCACTTACGGTCTGGCTTATGAAGGAATGGAATACAAAAGGAATATAACTTAATGTTTTGAAGTTATCTGCACTTGCCTAATATCTTGATGGAATGGTAAGATTTTTCTTTCCCCTGAGGAACTTATTTTAATGTATTTCATATTATCTAAATTCAACTTAAGCCCCCCTTTAATAACTTTAAGTAGGGACAGATGAGTATTCCAATATATTTATTCTTTTAATTTAAAAAAACCCTGTAAGCTTTGTTATGAACACTTCTCTTAATAGTCAACTTAACCATTTAAATGGTTTATTTTTAAAACATCACCATGGATTTAAAAATGCTTTTGAATGAGCCACAATATGTGTACATAAAGTATATATTTTGATCAAGCTTTTTTTTTTTCAGTCAAGTGACTTCATTTTGGTATCATAAGATACCAGTGCATTTTATTCCTGACTTTGACATACTGTCTACATACCTGGGAGGGTTTTGTTTTCTCACTTGTCTTCCCTAATAAACTGTTTAAATACATATGTATCATAGATCCAAAATAATGTGAAAAAAAGTTTCCATATAGGTATCATGATAAATCAGTAGTTTACTGGTTTAGAATTTTTAAATTCATTCAGTGTGAAAGGAATCTTAAAGGTGAAAGTTATCAATGAAGTTTTATTTCATTTAAAATCTCTGATCTTTCTCATTGTGTTTTTGATGTGCTAATGAGAGAATCTGCTCTATTAAATATGTCCAAAGTAATTATAAAACAAAGTGTTGCAAGATATCTTCTTCAGAGTATTTGGACAAAAATAAGTTTGAGTTCCAATCGAAATTGTTACTAGAAAGAACTGTGTACAGTGGGTCTATAACCTAGAGTTTTTTTTTTCCTCACTGAGATTTTGTTCTTTCTAAATCAAAAGGACATACATGAAAACATTAAAAAGTTTAATGTTTGTTATAAAATCTCTTTATGCTCCCTCAAACCCTGTATGTTTGAGCCATTACATCTTGCAGCTATTTAAAAATGAATTTGGATATTCCACCTCTTTGAATAATAACACATGACTTCAATGGTAGTGATAATACATCGTTACTTGTACCAGCTGTGGAATCTCAGCAATTGGAGGTGGTTGTTTAATTATAAAAGATAAGAAAGGTGTTTTGTGGTATATTGGAGTACCAGGCCACTCTTTGGTTGTTTAGAAGGTCTTTTAAAATAAGTTTAAAATGATACTTCGTAATATTTTGCTTGTAACCTATATATAGCCAAACAGTAAACACGGCAAATCATAGTTATGCACATTTTCAGAAGAGTAGGAATAGAAAAGTTTGCCTATGGCTTTAAATATGCACCTGTATGAAGCTAATTTCCAAATTGAGGCAATTTATTTGGTTCATAATTCAAGAAAATAAGTAATATATGTTGACATAAAATGATTTTAAATTGCATGTGTCTGGGGCAGGGTGAAAATCTTCATATTAGTGATCTAGAACTTCAGTTTGCTATGAGAAAGAAAAGCCTGTAGTAAACATTTATAATGTATTTAAAACACATCCTGGGAGGTACATGTACAATACCGTGATTCTCCTACAAAAACTATTTTTCCAAAGGATATTAGAACTGAAAAGATAATTAGTAAAGCAACTTCAGAAAACTTAAGCAATTATGCCATTTAAATTTGATGTATTTGCCAATATAAAAGGAGCCTTATACTTCTGAATGTATGATAATTAATTCAAAGCACTGACTTTTTCTTTAAGGATAGGGTAGGGATAGAGGCCTTTTTTTTTTTCTTTCTTTCTTTCTTTTTTTTTTTTTTTCCATATACTTAAGTGAAAAATGTTCCAGGGAGCTATAAAAATTCTGAATTTTTATGCACCTACCAATATGTCCTAAAAACAAGATTTTTCAGAATTTTATTCTGTGTCCCAAATCGTTGTTCCTACATGGACATTTATCTGTTTTGTTATCTAAGCATTGGTACATAAGTAGAAAATAATGCAACCAGGGCTGGGATCTCACTGTTTTCTTAGGAAAAGTTTGATGACTAAAAAGAAAAAAATCCAAGCTGTAGATAAACCTGTAAGAGTGGGTTTTTGAAATGGCAGATTGTGGGGTTACATTTCAATGTCATAGATTAAATGTTTTTGAAAAGTTATTTTAGTGTTTCCTAAAAGCACTTTACATTCGTTGAGTGTTTTTTCAAGACCTTTGCTCCTCTGACTACTAGAACCTTTTCCTACACTTCTTTGCCTGATTAATTCCTACTCATTCTTTATGGCTCTGTTCAGATGTAGATTCCTCAGGGAAACCTTCCTTGAGCCCTCCCAGCGGGTTGAGTTTATTGATTTATCTTTCCCTGCTTCTAATATTTCTCTTTCATAGTCCTTATCACAACTGTAATGGTTTAGTTTCTGCTTTCTCTACCAGATGTAAACTTCATGCCTAGCATAATGCTTAGCATAGAGCAGATGTTCAACATGTTTAAATAGAATGAAGGAAGAAGTAATTATTTTTCTAAGTGTTTTCACATCTCTTAGAAGATTAGATTCTTATAACAGCTCAGGTAAGTAGAGTAGGTATCTTGTTCACTGTGGTTAAAGCCCAAAGAAGGTTGGATAATTGCCCTCATCACAAAGTGAGTTAGTAGCCAAACTGGGACTAGGACCTGTTTCTTAATTGCTGTCTGACCTTGTGCTCTTTCTGTGTTACCTCAGAGGTATCAGGAAACTATTCCTAGATGTTCTAGGAGTTCCAGATAAACCTCAGTGTTAACTGTTAAAACAAGTCATCTGTTTAGGCCTTTGGGTACCAGTGACTGTCCAGTAATTGTGCATAACTGCTTTTGAGGTCTCGTTGAGTACCATTATGGGATCTTGAGTGGAGCCCCAGATGCAGAGGACTACCTTTAATTGGTAACTACCTGGAGGTTTGAGGGAGTGGAAGTTGTATTTAGGGCTTAAACTGGCCTCAGAACTCTAGAAGACCTTTTGGTTTCCTCTGGCTTCTAAGGAAAGTCTTATCAAACCAGAAGCTCTTTAAAATCACCTGGGGAAAGTGTGAAATCCACTGGAAGTTGAGAACCAATAGAGTACTTGAGAGAGTTGTTGGACTGAGACCTGCTGTTATCAGGAAGAGTGCCCAGGAGACTTCCTCAGGGCCCAGGGAGGCCAGCTGCCTGCTCTCCTGGGTTCTTTGAGAACATGTGAGGTAGAGTACAGTGAAGAGGGAGGCCCTTGATATTTGTTGGTTCGTTGATGTGAGTGTATACTCAACACTTCCCTTTGTTCTTTATTTAATCACACTTGGTGTGAAGGGCTTTTCTTCCATGTTCATTGGGGGCAGAACTTTGGGATTTCTACTGAGTAGATTTACTGGCCCTAGGAGAAATCCAGGGCCATACCTTGAGAAAACAAATCGGCCTTGTCTTGTAGTGGGTGGAATGGCCCATTTGAACACAAGTCAGACTTCCCTAATTTTCAAAGTGAAGTATTGGTTTTGCCATACACCCCAGTTTTCTATTATAAGGGTGGCTCAATTTGAAATTTACTGTTTATTCAAGTTCTGTTAAAAAATCTAGGTGAAAACAAATAATATTTGTGCTTGTGTATGTGTGCATGTGTCTCCAAAGGAAATGATCTCTCTCCACTTTTCCGTATATTCTGAGTTGTATTTCTGTGTCAAGTTAGAGTCGCTATTATATTATGTAAGTAGACTAGATTACATTAGTTTTCTATAAAAATATCTTTGTAGAATTAGTCTAATAATTCTAAAAGTCCCTCTTTTTTTTTTTTTTGAGGGCTTATTTAAAAATAGATACTTAGACTTTCCCACAACTTTAAAAACCTATCACTGAAGATGTCCATTTTGCTGTTAAATTTTTTAATACAAAGATATACTCTTTTATTCAACCAATCTTTTATTAACTATTATGTTTCAAGTCAGGCCTAGGTATGATTTCAGGAAAAAAAAAATTTGTTCCTGCTTCCTTTTATTTCACAAAGTGGTTCTCGTTCTACTTTTGCTGCCACAAAACTCAGTGCTATGTTCAGAGTTCAGCTGTAGCAACTATCACTATATTTCTGATTTAAAAAATAACCAGCCCCCGTCTCCACTCCATGGCTCTTAATTATTAACTTTGTATTCATATCTTTTAGAGTAAACTGTCTCAAAAAAAAGTAAACTGGGTAGAGTATGATTAAAACAAAGAATTTCATCTGAAGATAGATTTTTGAACTGATTGCCTTCCAAAAGTTTCCTCTTCAAATATTACCCATGAAACCTCTTGGAGCAGACAGTCCTTTTAGAACTGTCCTCTTTATTCTCTATACTGACCCCATTCCTAAACATTCCAATCTTCTCCAGGAAGATGGGGGTAATAGGTATATATTGTAAAAGAGAAAACACATTGACAGAAGAAGACAGAACTAATTTAAAATTTGCAGCTCTCTAGAAGACTTTAAATTAAAATAGAATTATATGTATGTGGGGTGGTTTTAGGTGAGGGGATAGTTTAAATGACTCATGTGAGTTCCTTAAAGCTTTATGAATTTATAATAATGACACTTATGTACCTGACCTCGTGTACCTAACAAAAGAACTATGAACACTTTATCCATTTTGTTATTTTAACTAAAATTTACCTAAAAAGAGAAAATTGCACATTAATTTTCAGAGTTTGTTCGTTCATCATTCAACAAACATTTACTGAGTGTCCAAGTGCCAGATGCATGCTTAGATGCTGATCATGCAAAAATTGAAGGCATAGACTCTGCCCGTAAGGAGCTTATTTGCTAATGGTGAGATATATAAATACATACTTTTTGATAAGTGTCTGATATATAGACATATGGAACACATATGAAGGGTACCTAACCAAGTTTTAGGAATGAGGGGTGCTGGTCATGGGAGACTTTTAGGAGGAGGTGTTATCTGTGCTGAATTTCTTAGGAGTTAGCTAGATGAAGAAATGGGAGAGGAAAACTGCATTTGGGTAGAGGGAACATTATGTGCAAAGGCAAAAAGGCAAGAGAAAAGATGGTACTTGATAGAAAAGGCAGATGTTTAGGTATGGCTGGAACTTCTTGGGGTAATAGGACAAGAGAGAGGCAAGTCAGTGGCTGGAGAGGAAAACAGCCCTAATTATGAAGGACCTCATCTGAAGTTTGGATTTATCCTAAAACCTTTGAAAAACCTTTGAAAAGTTTTAACTAGAGGGATGGAGGGATTCATTTTGTGTTTTAGGGAGATGATTTTCACAGTAGTGTGGAGAATAGATTGGAGGGGATTGAAACAGGATCAGGAAGACCAGGTATCCATTTTTGCTATAGCAGTCATGCTGGATAAGAGGTCTGTCGGACTTGTGACTTAGTAGAAGGGGGCTGGCAGGGGCAGGTGAGGAGAGAGAGGAGTTCAAAATGACTCCAAGGAAAACTGTAATTCGAAAAGATACATGTACCCTAGTGTTCATAGCAGCATTATTCACAATAGCCAACGCATGGAAGCAACCTAAATGTCCATAGACAGATGAATGGGTAAAGAAGATGTGGTATATATATACAATGGAATATTACTCAGGCATAAAAAAAGAATGAAATAATGCCATTTGCAGCAACATGGATGGACCTGGAGATTATCATACTAAGTGAAGTAATCCAGACAGAAAGACAAATACCATATGATACCACTTATATGTGGAATCTAAAATACGATACAAATGAACTCATTTACAAAACTACAAAACAGAAACACTCACAGACATAGAAAACAAATTTATGGTTACCAAAGAAGAAAGAGGGTAGAGGAGGGATAAATTAGTTTGGGATTAACAGATACAAACTACTATATATAAAATAGATAAACAACAAGGTCCTACTGTATAGCGCAGGGATACACACACACACACACACATATCTGAATCACTTTGCTGTATACTAGAAACTAACACGACATTGTAAATTAAGTATAGTTCAATAAAATTGTTTTTAAAAATTGTTACAGCCGTCCACCTGGCAGAGGGTCCAGTACAACATAGGCACTCAATAAATGTTGAAATAGCTTTGGAATGGCAAACTTGTTGCCTGATGAAAGGCAGTCCTTCATGCTTTCACAATAAAATGACTTTTAGAAAGAAACAAAGAAACAAACAAAATGACTCCAAGGCTTCTGGTTACTTAGGCAAATTAGCACTCTTCATTAACGGAGAAGGGATATAAACAGCTCGTGGGAAATGGCGATTTCACTCTATAACAGTGCTGAGGTTGAAGTGTGTCTGGGAGATCTATGTGCCAGTGACTCTGGTAAGCAGTTTGGATAGATAGGGCTCTGGGGCTCAGGAGAGAGATCTGAAATGAAAATAAAGGCTTGGATATGTGGAACTTACATGTTCATTTGGAAACTATGTTAAAAGCCCATTTTATATTTCTTCACGTTAACTATAAACACGTAAGTTCTAATCATTTTTATCTGAAGTATCATGTAAATTGAACTTGCCATAACTTTTATGCTCTACATACTCACTCAGTATAAATCTCCCATATAGATGGTGGTGGCAGTGACCTAGTCAAGAGTCACAGTTGCACTGGACAAATCAATGGAATTTCGGTTTAATACAGTAATCATGGAAGAGACCTACAGTAACGTTAATGGCAGAATCATGTGAATTCAAGAGATGGTATGCATTCTAAACCTAGCACAGAGGCCAGTTTTCATTGGTAAATGGGGTGACTGACATTGGAGAAATAGGGCATAGACTCCTGAGCTATAAATAGCATCTACCTGGTAGGACTGTAATGAGGATTAATGGGTTAATATTTGTAGATTTTTTTAGAGGAGTGCCTGGAGATGCTCTAGAAGTATATGTTAAATAAGTGAGTACATACTGTGCTTCCTTGCCCTCTTAGAAGAGTTGCTGGCTGCCAGTGAGAGGGTCAGTGATCTCTGTCTCATCTTCCTCTCACCCCTCCCCACTCAACAGTGACATGTCAGGTGTGGTAGTCCTTCACTCACAAATGACTGAATTGACAGTGAATCACCAAACAAAATTCAGAGGATACTGAAATTAATGAGAATAAATTTAAAAGGAGAAAATATATTACCCTTGATCATAAGAGTTTCTTGAATCATTTATGATTACAATTGAATTTTATGTAAAAAAGACTATATATACATTTTGTGATTCATTCTGACCATTTAAATAAATTATAAGGATCTTTGTGTGTTGTAAGGGATATAACACCTAAAATCATAATTGACTTTGTAGTTATGGCAGTGAAAAAGTGTTTCACAGAAAGCAAGACAAATAGATATGTGATACCAAAATTTACTAATTCTTAATCAAATGAAAGAATAGTGGCCAGAGGTATATAATCATAGAGGATGAAATAAATCAAATCAAGGCCTGAAAATTCTTCTCTAAAGAAAAGCAAGGGAGGAATACAAATATTTTCAAGTGAAAAATGACCAGTGAAGGAAAATGAGAACATGCTTTAAAACTCATCAGTGTCATAAAACTTGCTTCAGTAAAAATATAGACATGTAAATGTAATAACTTGTTAAAGAAATAAAAAAAACTGAAATCAGAGTAAAGCTGATGAGTGTAATTGGAATTAGTCTGTGATAGGAGAGTAGGTAGTGCTTGTAATAATAAAATCCAAGTGGATAATGGTCTCTAGAGTCAAGACCACAAAGTGTTTCAGTAAGAGTTAGGTGTGCGTTCAGAACTGTGCTAGGTAATTTGAGAAATAGAAGAAAAGTGTAAAACATAAGCACTGCTCTAGAGATGTTCATTATTATACTGAGGAGGTAAGATTTATTCGCGTAAAATAGAGAACTACATAAATATCAAGGATGGCTACTGTGCTTTGCACACCTTCGGGAGTGCCATTTATATCATGGTCTATGTGAATGGCGTCCCCTGGATTTGTGCAGTATGCAGCCTGCCCAGCCACACATGGTGGGCCTGGGAATTATTTAAAGTCTTCATTTTCATTTATTTACTTCCCTGAGAATGAGTAGTGCAAACAATAAAGCTCCCCATAGCTTCCCATTTCTCTTAGAACAACATCACAAAAATCTTCATTTAACGTATAGCTAAACTTATCTGGCCCCAATCAACCTCTCCAGCTTTATCCCTTGCCGCGTCACCCCTCCCACTTTACATTTCAGACCAGTATAGATTTATCATGGCTTCTTCAACAGTCTGCAACAATCATGCATCCCTTGTCCAAGCCAGAAACTGGGAAGTATCAGTGATTTCTCCGTCTTCTTCACAATAATCAGTTTGTCTTTTAAATATCTCCCTAGACCTTTCACTTTTCTCTTTCCCTTTTGCCATTACTATACTCCAGGCTATCTTCACATCTGGCCTAGGTTCCTATAATAGCTTCCTAAGTGGTCTTCTCTCTTTTCATCCTTTCTCCCCAGTGTAATCTGAGATCCTTCATGACAAAGTGCAAATCTGATCTGTCACTGCAGTGACATTAATGCTCAGATTAAATTTAGAATACTTAAAACAGTTCATTGGACCCTTCAGGACTTTTGTCTCTCTGTGTTCATCTCAGCCTTCTTTCTCCAACTCCTCTCTCCTCTCTTGTACTAAAGTCAAACTGTATTCTCAGTTTTGTCATCATATCAAACTCTTTTTGGTTCTGAGCTTCATTTATACAGTTTCTTCTGGTTGGAGTTCTCTCCAATCCCTATGCCTTCCAACTTTTTTCAGCAGACAATCTGCCTGAGAGCCTTCAGATCTCAATTTAGATGTCAGTTAGCCTTTGCACCTTCCCTCTGTCCCTCAAAGCCTGGGTTAGATGCTCTACTGTGTTTTTGCAAAGCATCCTCTACTCCTTTAGTTGCACACATCATAATGTGTTGTTTATCTCTCATGACCCCTTTATGAGTTCCTTTAGGTCAGGGACAATTGTGTTTTAACACGTTGTAGATTCTTAATATTTCTTAAATGAATGGTGAATGAGCTATTCATTCCATAGTAATTCTAAAATACATCGTAGAAAAGGCTCAATTTGTGGGGCCGTGCAACCTTAAATATTTCTCCATTACAGTGTAGGGTACTGATTGATTAATGAGTCATCTATGTTAATAATAATAAAATGTTGATGAAAAATATGGTCAACATAGGGAATTGATTTCTTTAGAGCACTTTTATTTATCACGCATCCAACTGGTGTTTATTTTGTCCTAGGTAATCTTCCTAGCACTTCAGAAATTTTAGCTCATTTTAATTCTCACAACAGCTTTATAAGGTGGTCCTAGAATTTGTCACCATTTTACAAATGAGGAAACTGAGACACAGAGTGGTTAAGTAATCTCGCTGAGGCCCCACAGCCAGGAAGTGGCAGAGCCCAGATTTGAACCCAAACAATCTCCCTCCAGATACATGCTATTAACCACCTCAATCTGTTGTCTCTCAGCATAGGCAGTCATGTACCAAGTAGGGCAAGATTCCTTCTATTTCTAAAGCATGAAGTTTCTTTCATTATTTTAATTGTGCCCCAACAGAATGTCTGAGTAACGTTGACATTGACGGTTAAGGGTGAATCCTTTGCTGAGTATTGGTTAACTGTATGCAGAAATCATTTCTTCCAAAACTTGAATGAACTGTAGTAGCAGTTTCATAGTAAATGGATACATGGAAAGTAGTTTTAGATTAAAATAAAACGTATTGTTTGAGTTTAAAATTTTAAAGCTTTGTAAAATTTATAACAAATCTTTAACATATTTTATGTTTGTGATAATTTTGAATAAAATTGGAAAGTAAAAAATATTCATTTTAAGTCTAAGAAACAAGGAGGGACCTCAAAGTACACTATCAAGAGAGTGAAAAGACAGCTCACAGAATGGGAGAAAATGTTTGCAAAGCATATATTTGATAAGAGCTTAATATTTAGAATATATAAAGAACTATAACCACCACCAACAAAATTTCCACTTCAAAAATGTGCAGAAGAGGGCTTCCCTAGTGGCTCAGTGGTTGGGAGTCCGCCTGCCGATTCAGGGGACACGGGTTCGTGCCCCGGTCCGGGAAGATCCCACAGGCCGTGGAGCGGCTGGGCCCGTGAGCCATGGCCGCTGAGCCTGCGCATCCGGAGCCTGTGCTCCGCAACGGGAGAGGCCGCAACAGTGAGAGGCCCGCGTACCGCAAAAAAAAAAAAAATGTGCAGAAGATTTAAATCAATTATATTTCTTCAAAGAAGATAAACAAATAGACAATAAACACATGAAAAGTAGCTCAATATCACTGGTCATTGGAAAATGCAAATTAAACCATAGTGAGATACCCCTTCACACCCATCAGGATGGCTGTTATAAACAACAACAAAATATTGGTGAGGATGTGGGGAAATTGGAACTCTTACAATTTGCTGGTGGGAATGTAAAAGGGTGCTGTCACTGTGGAAACAGTTTGGTGGTTCCTCAAAAAGTTAAGCATAGAATTATCATTTAGTCCAGCAATTCCGCTCCCAGGTATATACTCAAAAGAATTGAAAGCAGGGACTCAAATGGATACGTGTACACCACTGTTGCCAGCAGCATTATTCACAATAACCTAAAGGTGGAAACAACCCAAATGTCCATCAACACATGAATAGACAAACAAAATGTATATACATACAATGGAATTTTATTCAGTCTTAAAAAGGAATGAAATTTTGATACATGCTGCAATACAGATGACCCTTAAAAACATTATGCTAAGTGAAAGAAGCCAGATGAAAAAGGACAAATGTTGTATGATTCCACTTATATGAAGTATCTAAAATAGGCAAAATAATAGAGACAAAACAGAATAGAAACTGTCACAGGCTGGGGGTAGGGGGAAATGGGGAGTTGTTGTTTAATTGGTATAGAGTGTCTGTTAGGAATGATGAATAAGTTCTGGAAATGACAGTGGTGATGGTTGTACAACATTATGACTGTACTTAATGCCACTGAATTGTACACTTTAAATGGTTAAAATGATCAATTTAATGCTATGTATATTTTACCACAATTAAAACAAAACAAAAAAGTAACCAGGGCAACCAGAAATCTTTACTATGACTTAAATGAACCCAAAGAATTGTTTTTAATGGAACAAAGTTGAGATGTTAAATACCTTTATAAAACACCTCAGATTGAAGTAATATCTATATAAATTATACACATGTAATATGAGAATGTTATTTTTTTTGTCTTTAGAAATGTTTGACCTTTTTTTCCTGACTTACATATGCAATTGGCATGCAAAATTAAAGTGATTAGGCCTATGTTGTATTAAAAGGAATTAAGGGAAAGAGTTGTGATTATTTTGAGGCTATTCTATAATCTCTTCCACTAGATTATTAGTTTTTTGAGAGCATGAACTGCCTTTACTCATGTATGAGGTCCTATTTCTTGCCACTTGGTAAACCTTGATCTATTTTTTGAATGAATGATTAGCGAGGGTAGGATTAGCGAGGCTGTTTTTTGCAAAACTGGATTACAATGTAAGTATTAGAAGCAGTGTCTCCAGTATGGCACTGGAACAAGAAATACAGAACAAGAAATACAGAAAAGAAACTCAAAGCTATAAAGTTGGGGGTGGGGAAGATTGTAAAGATTTAGCCTGTAGGTTAAATTTCAGAAACATTTTCACACCATTTAATCAATTTATATAGAGAAAACAGAATTGTTTTATAGATATTAGAGTATAATACAGGAATAATTTTTACTATTAGATATAATATTGGATTGGCCAAAAAGTTTGTTTGGGTTTTTCTGTTAGATGTTATGGAAAAACGCAAACGAACTTTTTGGCCAACCCAATATTAGCTAGTACGTGTTGGCTCCTTCAGTGGAGACCCTAATGAGTCATTAGCTGCTCACTAGAGACCTCGTCTATCAGATATTGTAGCGGTAATTCCGACTGTTGTAACTTATGGACTCTACATTTTCATGCATTCACTCACCAAGGATCAATCGCCATGAATTCCTAATGGACAGACAAGTAAGGAAAATTTTCTTTTTATGTTATATATGCTTCTCTTTCCCTCCTTCTCTCCCTCCCTCCTTTCCTTCCTCACTTCCTCAGTTCCTTTTGCATCATTATCTGTATATCTAGGACAAACCTGCAATTAGAGTAATAAAGTATGCTTAGCCTATGTAAGAGATAAAAACATGTCCCTGGGAATTGAGGACTATGAAGCACTAAGAGGCAATTCAAGGACTAGAAATTTGGGGCAATATTTTCTCTAATAAGAATGACCTTATTATTTTTTTTTTAAGATTTTTTTTTGATGTGGACCATTTTTATTTTGTTTATTTATTTTTAAAAATAAATTTATTTATTTATTTTTGGCTGAATTGGGTCTTTGTTGCTGGGTGCGGGCTTTCTCTAGTTGCAGCGAGCAGGGGCTCCTCTTCGTTGTGGTGTGCGGGCTTCTCATTGAGATAGCTTCTCTTGTTGCAGAGCACGGACTTTAGGTGCACGGGCTTTGGTAGTTGTGGCACGAGGGCTCAGTAGTTGTGGCGCGAGAGCTCAGTAGTTGTGGCGCATGGGCTTAGTTGCTGACGTGGACCATTTTTAAAGTCTTTATTGAATTTGTTACAATATTGCTTATGTTTTCTTTTGGTTTTTTGGCTGCGAGGCATGTGGGATCTTAGCTCCCCGACCAGAGATCAAATCCGCACCCCCTGCATTGGAAGGCAAAGTCTTAACCACTGGACCACCAGGGAGGCCCCAGAATGACCTTATTTAAACAGATATTTTAAATGGAAACTTTAGCTTTTACTTTTATATTCAGAGATTTAAAATTTTTCAAAATTCTTACTGTCTGAACAAAGGAATATGATAGAGCAGAAACATCTGCATAGAAGTCTAACTTTGATTTTGAATACTGGAGTAGAAGGAAAGGAATTGTGTGTCATTTTATTGACCTTATTTTTCCTGGGCCAGATGCAGTAGAAAAAGGGAGGAGAAAATATACAAAGCAGAAAACTCCTTTGAGTATATGGACAAGTGAAATACATCTTTGGGGGTAGAATATCTTATTGCTAAAATGGCAAACTGAAAATATCCAACATTGGGAGACTTGTGGTGTGTTAGCTAAATATAGTAACTAATAATACATAATAATATAATAAGAAATATTATAAACTTAGATAAATTCATTCTTCAAATTCGTAACATAAAAGTTCAGAGTTCTTGCAGTTTAATTCAAAATTCTAGGTTGAATAACCCAGTATGGATTGATTTTCCATTTATATTTCAAAAGACAATAAGCCACTGCCTTCACATAATTATATCAAGTGAGGAGAAAAGGAAATACTCGAATCATCAGGGGAAAATAACATGAAACATATTTGTGATTCTCTTAAAACTATTCTGAGCATCCTCATTAATGTATTTATTATGAAACTTTAAGTATATGTTAACAAATTTAGCTTTTCTTTTTTAGAGTATTGACTTGTTTTATTTAAAATGGTGCATATTCATTATAAAAAATACTAAGTTATACTCAAGAACAAAAACAAAAAAACCAACCCAATTAAAAAATGGGCAAAGGACTTAAATGGACAGTTCAACAAAGAAGATGTACAAATGACCAATAAGCACATTCACCATCACTGGTGATAGGGAAATAAAAATCAAACCACAAGGACATACCACTTCAAACCTATTAGGATGGTTATTCTAAAAAAAAAAAATAACAAGCGTTGGTGAGGATGGGGAGAAATTTAAACACTTGCACTTTGCTGGTGGGAGTGTAAAATGATGGAGCCGCTGTGGAAAGCAGTTTAATGGTTCAGTGGTGTGATGATTACACACCATTGTAAGTGTATTTAATGCCTCTGAATTGTATGTCCCCAAATGGTAAAAATGGTAATTTTTATGTTATGTATATTTTACCACTGTTAAAAAACTTAAATTGAGTAATAAAGCAACTACAAAGAAGAGATCAACAAATTGTTTTAGATTCAACTTTCTAGAAGGAACCCATGTTAACATTTGGTAGTCATTCTAATACCTTATTCTGTGCATTAAACTTTTTGTTGTGAGATATTACAGAAATTATCTCTATACAAAAGTATAGAGAATAATATAAGCAACACTTATGCACATGGACATGCTGATTTGTTTAACATGAGCTGTGGCCTAGGCCTGAGGAGGGGCCTAGGCACACTTTGTGTGCCTGCAAAGTTAACCAGCCTGAGTGGGATGCAGACTTGCAACGGTGGCCTTCTGTAAAATGATCTAACCAAACCAACTTAGACGTAAAAATGATCACTAAAGGAAATTGGGAACTGCGAAAAGCCACAGGTCTCATCATTAAATGTTTCTGTGATAAGCATCATTATTCTCTGCTTATGTTATTTGGTAGTACCATTTATCTTATTTTGGTCTAATCCTATATGTTATTATAAATGTTTTCCTTTTATTTCTATTTCACATGTTTCTGGATATAACATTATAAAAGAATATTGGTAATATGTATTTGCTTTTACAGGTCACTGGGGTATGTTTTTCAAGAAAAGATGTAATACCATCAAGTTGAATAGCCTGCTGTAAATTAAGTTTAGCAAGTCAAATTTCTAAACTTGTTCTAGTTTGAACTCTCGTCATTACCTTTTTTGTAATCTTAGACTAAAACACCGTCATTAAAGCACAAATAGCAGTTGACTATTTTGCATGTTTTATAGTAAGGCAAAGTTACTACAGAGTTGGAAGTGTCCAGTAAAATGGCCCAAATGCAATCATTTTTCCCCACCTCCTCAATTTTCCATACATATTACTTATTTAGTAAGTATCAAAAAAGAATGTCTGAATTGCTAACCTTGCTCCACCATTGTGTGAGGATTTCCCTGACCTTTCTCAGCCTCCATTTCCACATATGTAAAATAGACATGATAATAGGGCTTACTTCCTAGGTTTGTTATGAGAGTTCAGTGAATTAATATGGAAAATAAGTTCTTAAAACAATGCATGCACAAAATAACATATAATATAAGCTACTTGTATTATTGTTGTTGTTATGATGGTATTCCTACTATGTATTCAAGCCTAGAATGAATATTAATGAGAGCGAGTATTGTGATTTATTTATTTGGAGATAATGTCAGAAATCTGAATTTGCAGCCCTTCATGAATGGGAGGCCCTAGCCACATGGCCCTCCTAGCTCACCTAGCCCTGAAGGAAAGTTCAGTTGGAATCAGAGAAAAAAACATCGGAAGACTTGATTGAGAGGAAAGGACTGAACTGAGCCCTGAAAGATAGGATGTGCAAAGGCTGTGTGGGAGGGACCCAGCTCCCCAACACCTGCCTCCCTGCCATGTGCTAGGTAGGCATTCTACTCTGTGCTTTACAACCTCTCTCTGCGTTCATGACATCACGCAGCTAGTGTTTGCCATATCAGGGATTTAAACTCTGGTTCTCCAAAGCCTTTCTTATTTCCATGCTAAGCTGCTACTTTGATAATTACAGGTTGTATTATACTGTGCCTTAGCCAGTTAGATGCTGCTTGATATCCCATTAGTTTTTAGTGGATGATTTTGTTGTTGTTGTTTTACTGATATATTCTCCTGAATTTTCCTATCTGCGTATATGCTGAATGGTATGCTTGCCTTTTAACTTAAAATTTGCTGATTTCTGTTTTCTCATAACGTAGGTGTAATGTCTTTGCTGAGGCCTCTTCTTCTGGATGTGGTCCCAACAATTCAACAGACTGCTGCTTTGGCTCTGGGGAGACTGGCTAATTATAATGATGACCTAGCAGAAGCAGTAGTGAAGGGCAACATTCTTCCACAGCTTGTTTATTCATTGGCAGAACAGAATGTAAGAATTTTTAAAAACTAAGTTATATGTTTTTTTGTTTGTTTTGGATTTTTAAAAAAATTGATAGTTTGGGTACAGTTGCAAGTTTGTAGGCATAGAATTATTAGGATGTTAATACAACCTTCAATTCTTTGAACTGCATGTAATAATACTTTTAGGGTATTTTACTTTGGGGCTGATAGGCAGCTTTTCTCCATTACTGTTAATATAAGGAGAAAACATATTATAATTTTTAATGGAATTATGCATAAAGCAGTATTTCTCAGCATGGGTTTATTCAAGTTATAGGATCAGCCTTAGAAAGGTGTATGGGGCCCTGGGCAAATAAGTTATATACAATGGTGAAATCTGGTTAATGGACAATGTAAGAGACAGCTTTGAAGCAAAGGGGAGAGAAGCATCCAAAAGGAAGGAGAATACATGTAATGGAAGGTTTGACAAAGAATTTTTTTCCAAGTATGCAAGCATGTCAGCCCTTTTAAGGGCCATATAAGAGCGCCTCCATTGTTTTTTTCATCCTGTCTGGTTCCCTCTATGTTTCTAACAATAGATAAGGATCTTCCTCTACATAGGGTCTTGGACTGTTCATTCCATCCTGCTAGTTTATCATAACCTAGGGATGTATCTTTCTTGACATGTCTTTAAGATTAAATTCCTATTTGTTGTAACCAAAGGACAAACAATACAATTTAAAAAATGGGGGTGGGGCTTCCCTGGTGGTGCAGTGGTTAAGAATCCGCCTGCCAATGCAGGGAACACGGGTTTGAGCCCTGGTCCAGGAAGATCCCACATGCCGCGGAGCAACTAAACCTGTGCGCCACAACTACTGAGGCTGCACTCTAGAGCCCGCGAGCCACAACTACTGACCCTGTGCGCCTAGAGACCGTGCTCTGCAACAAGAGAAGCCACTGCAATGAGAAGCCTGTGCACCGCAATAAAGAGTAGCCCCTGCTCGCCGCAACTAGAGGAAGCCCGCGTGCAGCGATGAAGACCCAATGCAGCCAAAAATAAATAAAATCAAATCTTAAAAAAAACCACACCAAACATAATGAGATAGCACTCTACCTACTAGGATGGCCATAAAAAATAAGAGAAAGAGAAAAAGGAAAATAATAATAAAAGTGTTAGTGAAGGTGTGGAGAAGTTTTGTAAAATCGTGCAGCTGCTATGGAAAACAGTTTGGCACTTCCTCAGCAAGTTAAACATAATTACCATATGATCCAGCAGTTCTACTCCTAGTTATGTTTCTGAAGGAATTGAAAACAGGTGTTCAAACAAAACTTGTGCACAAATGTTCATAGCAGCATTATCCACGATAGCCAAAAGAATGACTAGATAAAATGTTGGGTATCCATACAATGGAATATTATCAGTTCATAACAAGGGATGAAATCATGATATATTCTACAACATGGGTGAACCTTGAAAGCTTTGTGCTAACAGAAAGAAGCCAGGCAAAGCTACATATTGTATGATTCCATTTATATGAAATAGCCAGGATACGCAGATCCATCGAGATGGAAGCAGATGAATGGTTACCAGAGGCTGGGGGCGAGGAGGGAGTGAGAAGTGGCTGCTTAGCAAGTAGGAGGTTTCTTGTCGGAGTGATGAGAATATTCTAGAACTAGATAGGTGTGGTTGCACAACATTGTGAGTGCGCTAAATGCCATTGAATTGTACGCTTTAACACGATTAAAATAGTAAATTTTATGTTATGTGTATTTACCAAAAAAATCCTAATTGTTTAAAAATGTGCCTTATTTTTTTAGATTGGAGAGTAATTTGCTAATAACTGTCTTATCCCTAGGAGGAGTTACCGAAATTTTATTTTTCTTGTAGGCATTCCTTCTATCATCAAATGCTTGGACTCACCTCCTTCTCTGAGGGCAGGGTCTGTGTTTGGTGTCTCACATAGAAGGTTCTCAACAGAAGTTTTCTAAGTGTGAATGAGTACCCATTAGCTGTAAAGAGACAAAAAGTACTAGGGCAGAGGTGAGGAGAAAGTGAGAATGTGAAGCATCATTCACAGGCTTCTGTCTCCTTCCCGTACCAGGCCTTTACCCCATTTCTCACAGGAGATTTAATATCTTCTTTATGAGGTACAAAGTCCTCTGGTTTTGCTTTTCCTTCCTTTTTTTTCTTTTTTTTTTAAAGGGTAATTCTTTTGGTGAGGAATTCTGGGAGAGAAGAGAGTTAGGGATTTGGAATGAGATCAGAGAGTGATATTCTAGGCACTGTAGTTAGTAGTGACTACTGATGCCCAGTAAAGTGTGAATTTGAAAATTCTGCAATATAAAAAGTCAAATTAGCTTAAGGTAATGACAAGAAATGTGTCACTGTTATTTTTCCACAATTATGAGAAAATAATCTATGGGAAGCTACTCTAAAACTATTCTAATTTTTATAATAAAGTAGGAGATTTTTGGTTACTGACATGTAAAATTAGACTTTATAACAAATATCTTAATGCCTGTATATGTTGACATTTAAGAAACTAAAGAAATATATCAAGTCAAAACATCATTACTAACATAGCATATTTCTTATCTTGTCAATATATACTGATTTTGGAGATATAATATTTTAAAGTATACTTGATGTATTTTCTCTCACATAATTTTTTATTGAATCTTAATATTTTAGCCTGCATAAATAGAATGCTTTCAAAACAGATGCTATAGTCATCTAGTCGCTTTTTTTTGTAGTCACTGTAAAGAAATAGAAACTTAGAATCTAAAATAGGGCATTAATTGGGCTCTATTAATGAAAGATCGAGTTAGGAGACTGTTACTGTGTCATTATGCTACCATAAAACAGGGAGTGTTGTAGCCAAATACTTCCTCTACATCTAATTTTTTTTTTAGCAATATGAAGAAAAACAGGTTAGTCTTGTGTTTCAGTTTTATTTCTTAATTTGATAAAATTTACACATAGAACATATTATAAGTGTGAAGTATTACTTGAAATTCACATAATGGTAAGTCATTTATATCTGTAAAAAAACATTTCTAAGAAGGGATAAATAACAACGCACTGTCGGGCTGGTTTATTTGCCAGGAGGAGTTTTAAAATGTATCATGAATATTTTGCCTTTATGTTTATCTGATGATTGCTAAGGGAGCCTCAGAACATAGTTGTTATTTCAGGATAACATGGGACACCAGAAAGGTTAGTTGAGGTCATGCTTAGAGACTGAGGGCAAGTAAAGGAAACGAATTTGTTAGGTGACAGTTTAGTTGCATGCGCTAACAATCTAAGAGTTCCCATAGGGCAAACAAATATCTTTCACTGTAATGCACAAACATGAAATCTCATTATTTTATGAATTTGTAGGAAATATAATGTTTATATTTTATTTTATACAATTTCCAAATGCATGTTTCAGAGTAAAACATTTGAAATGTATTTTAAGGCTTAAATCCTTTTAGTTCAGTTACTGAACAAAAGCAATGGGGGAAACATCAAAAAATCAAAATGATATTGCAGGATGTTTTTCATCTCTTATATTTAATAGCTATTGAGCTTTTTTTCTTAGTTTTATTTTTTATTTTATTTATTTTTTGAGCTTTTTTTTTTTAATATATCAATGTCATTTTAATGTTGGTTTTGGTCTATTTTAACTTTTAGCTCAATTCACTTTGAGTTTTGTCTATTTATCCTTGTAGCGTTTTTACAAGAAAGCAGCTGCCTTTGTGTTACGAGCAGTTGGTAAACATTCTCCCCAACTAGCTCAGGCGATAGTGGATTGTGGAGCACTGGATACGCTGGTGATATGCTTGGAAGATTTTGACCCTGGAGTCAAAGAGGCTGCAGCCTGGGCACTTGGCTATATTGCAAGACATAATGCAGGTAATGGGCCTTATTATAAAATAGGATTGTTAAAGTTTAGATTAATTAGGTAAATCTGGTTTTGCTTAGTAAACCATAGATATGAGAGGTCTTTTTTTTTTAATTTTTAATTTTTGGCTGCATTGGGTCTTTGGTGTGGTGCGCGGGCTTTCTCTAGTTGTGGCGAGCGGGAGCTACTCTTCATTGTGGTGCTTGGGCTTCTCATCGCGGTGGCTTCTCTTGTTGCGGAGCATGGGCTCTAGAGCACAGGCTCAGTAGTTGTGGCTCGTGGGCTCTAGGGCTCTAGAGTGCAGGCTCAGTAGTTGTGGCGCACAGGCTTAGTTGCTCCGCGCCATGTGGGATCTTCCCGGACCAGGGCTCGAACCCGTGTCCCCTGCATTGGCAGGCAGATTCCCAACCACTGTGCCACCAGGGAAGTCCCAGATATGACGTCTTAATGATATTTCTATACATTATTGGAGATAAGTTTCGAATGATGGCCAAGTTGTTTGGATCACAAATTCACCAAAAAACCTGTACATTTCAGTCTTTGTGTTAGTTAGCAAAAGAAAAATTTGAAGACAGAAAGGGAATCGGGGATGTGGGGAGAATGAGATATTGATTAGATTCAAGGACCTTGGTAAATCGGTTCCGTTACAAAATTGTTTGAGTTTGTCACCCCTCAGGGGACATTGGGTCTTCACTCTCGCTTATGGTAGGGTGTTCCAAGCCAGCCAGGAGCCATGTTGTATGAGTGAATATTGTTGAAAAGATATGGATGTGGTAACTTGCTAGAACGTATTTGTATTCAGCCTATAATCGTCAGGAAGGAGGAGAAAGAGAAGGAGCACCTTTTCTTATAAACTGAGCTCAATGAAGCCATCAAGAAGGGGCCAGGGGCTTCCCTGGTGGCGCAGTGGTTGAGAGTCCACCTGCCAATGCAGGGGACACGGGTTCGTGCCCCGGTCCGGGAAGATCCCACATGCCGCGGAGCGGCTGGGCCCGTGAGCCATGGCCGCTGAGCCTGCACGTCTGGAGCCTGTGCTCCGCAACGGGAGAGGCCACAACAGTGAGAGGCCCGCGTACCTCAAAAAAAAAAAAAAAAGAAAAAGAAGGGGCCTGGGCCTCTTGTGTGAAGGTTGTGCTGACACACCTGCTCAGTAAAAAATACATAGGGAACAAAATTGCTCCCACCACTTTACAGAAGTTGCTAAATAGTATGAACAAATAACACAACAAGAAAATAACAGTTTTAAGACAAACGTATGTAAAAGTGTAAACTTTGCTGGTAATCAAAGAACTGCATATTAAAACATCAGTGAAAGTATCTTTTCCTACCTATTATTATTTGGGGGGAAAAAGGAGTAAAGCAGAAATATAACCAAGTGGTTAAGAGCATTGTGGCCTTAGGACAGGATCTGAGTTTGAGTCCAAGTTCTACTCCTTTGTTGCTGTGTAACCTTGGACACGGCTTTTAAACTTTCTGAAACTTAACTTCTTCATCTGCAAGGGAGGAAGTACTACTTCAGAGATTTGTCGTGAGGATGATGAGATAGACCAATGCTTGGCACATGGTAAGTAATCAATAAATGCAAAGTATGAATACTGTATTAATACTGAAGGTTTGAGAGGGCACGATGATGTTTCTGTCCACTGATGGAGGCACTACAAATTGTATAAACTTGTGCAAAGGCATTTGGCAAAACTAATCTAAGCCATGAAAGAGTTCATGGTTACTCTAGAAAGCCTGATTTGGGAATTCTTCCTAAGGAACGAATCCCACAGAATGAAGAAGCTGCATTCATGCAAATGTTATTGTAGTATTATTTCTAATATCAAAACCCCTCAAATATTTGGCAGGAATTTAGTGGTTAGATTATAGTAATTTACTTAATGGAATCTCACTCAACAAATAAAAGGTAATTATGAATCCTACATGATAACATGGAAAAGTGATTATAATGTGAAAAAAAGACAAAATTGCACATTACAATTATAATATAAAAATAAATTTTTATGTGGACGTAAATTACAAGGACGTACATGTTTGTGCTACTAGGGTGATAGAATTAAGGATGTTTTTAATTTGTTTTCCAGATTTTTCAGTGTGTGTGCATGTATAAAATAATAGCTACCGTTTATCAAGTAATTACCGTGTGCCTGGCTCTGTGCAGTATGCTTTAGGATATTATCTCATTTTGGCTACAGATACACTTAGGGCAGGTATTACTCTTGCTGTTAAAAAGAGGAAGAAAGTGGAACTTAGGATACCTGAAGTCATGTTAACGGTGGAACTAAAATTTGAGTCTAAATCTGTCTTGACTCCAAAGCCATATGTCAACCCCTGTACCATACAGTTTGATTAAGTACTCCTTGAAAGAGTTTTGAAGAAGAAACTCAAAACAGAAACAGGAAGTGGCTGTCCCATGGTTATGTTTAATTTGTTTTTTTTTTTAATTTATTTATTTTTGGCTGTGTTTGTTCTTCATTGCTGCGCACGGGCTTTCTCTAGTTGTGGCGAGCGGGGGCTACTCTTGGCTGCGGTGCGCGGGCACTATTCATTGCGGTGCGCTGGCTTCTCATTGTGGTGGCTTCTATTGTTGGGGAGCGCAGGCTCTAGGTGCGTGGGCTCTAGTAGTTGTGGCACACGGGCTCAGTAGTTGCGGCCCGCGGGCTGTAGAGCACAGGCTCAGTGGTTGTGGCGCACGGGCCTAGCTGCTCTGTGGTATGTGGGATCTTCCCAGACCAGGGCTCGAACCTGTGTCTGCTGCATTGGCAGGCGGATTCTTAAGCACCATGCCACCAGGGAAGTCCTTTAATTTGGTTTTTAAGTGATGACACTATTGGAGACAAAATAATAAAATGATATAAAAGTAAATTGAGAAAGAAAACTATTGTTTTGCTTAGAATGATTCAGAATTGGTATATGAAAATTATTTCTTTAATATCTGGATTTTGGTTTTCCAAGTAGCTTCACCTTAGGACTATTGTTTAACACTTGTTGACTGAGAAAACTAAAGCAGTGTTTTAAATTAGAAGCTGGTTATCATGGGGAAACTACATGAGTATATTTAGTAATTTTTTTTTTTTTTTTTTACTGTCAGAGGACTTTACGGCAAACAGATTGTAACATGAGTATTTTAAAGAGTGGTGCAAAAGAGCTTTGAGGACAACCATGCAGATATGCTCTGAGGCAGGTGCCCATAAGTAACCTTTCCATACCTCCCTTTTGTTGAACCTGAGGCTAAATGATTATAGTTCATAAATAGGCTCTGTCTTTGGGATTCTATTCCAATTTTTGGCTATAATCTGGCTCCCACATGGAATTCCCAGTGTAATTTCAATATTTCACAGTAGTTAGGGGCTTGGGACCCAGAAGCTCCCAGAAGAGATTACTGCATAGATTTCTCAGAAGGAAAGGGAATTGTTATCTAGTAAGCAGTAAGTCATCATTCACATCCTGAATATCAGTGAAAATAGAAGATTTACCTCCAAATAACGTGATTTCTTTCTTGGTGATCTCTTAAAAATGGAATATATTGAGATTAAAGGGATTCATTCAGTGTTTTCTTCTGGATATTCGTGGTAAGTTGTTTGATTAGATAGTTTAAGAAATATAAACCTTCAAGGAGGTGCAAAAAAAAATGTACCTTTAAGCGCAATAAGAAAGGAACCTTTAAGGAAAAACGTTTGTGTATAGGAAACAAAAATAAAGTAAGCATACAATTAGTAGAAGAGGGAAATCTATGGGCATCATCTGACTTTTCCTTATTTGAAAAATGCAATTTCTAAAAGTTACTTCTATGTATAGATTTTAAAGCATTTTACAGATAACCAAGGGAAACTGGGGGCTATCCACCAGAAATGGTGGTGGTGGTGGTTTTAACTCGGGGCAAATGGTCTCCTTAAATGTCCACGCTTGACTCAGCAGGTACGGAATACAATTGATAATATGTACCTCTTACTCGGAAGATAAATAAGCTACTTCTTTCTACTCTGGGCTCCTTAATAAAGGTCGAGGTAGAATTCTTCTCAGACTGGTTGTCCCTCTTCCTCCGTCTTGCTACATTCTCCCACTCAGCAGAATTATTCTGGTTACATTTTTACCTAATCGGTGTCAAATCTCTCACTCTTTCCGAGGACTGATCTTACTTTTGGAGCTACAGGGGGCGAGGCAGGAGGAGTGGGCTCTGCGGCCTCGGTGCTCCCACCGGTAGGGCCCAGGTGGGGGCTTCCTCGCGCTCAGGGCCCTCCTTCCTCGCTCCGCCTGGCAGCCTGGCTCTGGCCTTGCGCCCGTCGGTGGCACAGCAGCTTCGTGGAGGAGCGCCGCCAGCGAACTTGTGCGCGGCATGTGGCAGTCATCAGAGTACTTGGGACAGAGGTGAGAGCAGCGGCCTGGCCGCAGCCTGAGGAAGGAGGGGCCGCGTAAGTGTTTTGTAGGAAAGATCTTCCACATTTGGGCTGAAAACTATGTTTTCAGTGTTTGTTTAGGAGCTTTAGCTAAAAATTCTGTCTCTTGTAAACTTTGCCTCCTGTAAACCTTTGCTGTCTCAGAATAAACTTTGGCTGTTCTCAGTCCTGGCAAAGAGGAATACGTTTGATTAGGTGCTCTAAGACATTTTCATTATTAACACATTATATATATATATATATATATATATATAATATTAACATATCATAGGTGAGGAAACTGAAATAGAGAGGTTAAACGATTTATGCTGGTCAGACAGCCATTTATGGCAGAACTGCTTGGCAATTACTCAGAACCCTTCAGAGAGTCTTCCTTTTTATAATGTGAGAAAGGCAAGTGTATGAAAGCTCATCGTTCTTCATTTTAAGCTCCTTGTAGTATCTGAAAGTCTTGCCAGATACCTCTGTTTTTAATCCCTGATGACTGGTTTCCACATGTGTGACTATTCTTTCTCTCAGGGATATCATTTATATCCTAAATCAAATGAGAGATTTCCCTTCCAGCTCAGTAGCAGTCAGGAGAGGAGATAGCTGCAGCCACAGATGAGCAGGGCTTGCAGGAATTGGCTCATTCTGATACTACAGAAACGTCGAGTAGATTACAACCCGTTTACCAAATAGATAATGTAAGAAAGAAATCCAGACAGAGCTGGCTGGCCTGATTCTTTTCTATGTCATATGTCAGTAGTTGCAGTACGCAGGCTCAGCAGTTGTGGCACGTAGGCTCCAGGGCCACAGGCTTCAGTAGTTACGGCTTGCGGGCTAGAGTGTAGGCTCAGTAGTTGTGGCGCACGGGCTTAATTGCTCCACAGCATGTGGGATCTTCCCGGACCAGGGCTCGAACCCGTGTCCCCTGCATTGGCAGGTGGATTCTTAACCACTGCGCCACAAGGGAATTCCCTAGAAAATTTTAAATTATGCACGTGGCTCACATCCCATCTCACAGCACTGATTTAGAGTTCCTGTGCCTGCACTCTGTGTTTTGTGTGTGTGGGGGTGGGGTTTGTTGTTGTTAAAAGGCAATGTAGTGGTGATGCTGTGGTCTCAAAAAGTCACACTTAATATTCATCTTATTAATCAGTATAACTGAGCAGTACATGTGTAGTAAGTTAAGGAATATGGAACTAAACTTACCATTTGGGGAGAAGTAAATGATGAGTCAACTTCAAGCAATCACTTACTGATGTAAGGGCTGAAATGTACTTTATAAGTGGCCAAACTACCAGGCTCGCACATTGTTGATGGGGCCACATACTGATAATCCCCTTTGGAAAACAATATTGCAGTCATATTAGGTTGACCTTATGAAATTACCTATATTTGATTGGTTTTGACTTAACAAAAACAGCAGTTTCATGTGGTTTAATCTAAAAATATCAAGAACCTCAAAAAATGTCAACATTCTTCCCCTCAGGACCTTCACCTCTGTGCCTCTATCTTAAGTACACACATACACGCACACACATATGTGTGAATGTGTGTATGTTTGTGTAACCTGTAGAGTATATTTGTATCAGTGCTTAGGACCCGTGGTAGCCAGCCTCCCAAATGCCCCTCAGAGATCCCATGTCCTGGCATTCTCACCCTTGTACAGTCCCCTCCCACATTGTACCACGATTGGTCTGTGTTACCACCAGAATGCTACAGAAGTGATGGTCTGTCACTTCTGAGAGTAGGTGACCAGCTCTGCAGGATCGAGGCTTCTGTTGTGGGGTTCTCTCATCACTCACTCTGAGGGAAGCCAGGTGCTGTGACATGAGGACACACTCAGGCAGCCTGTGGAAAGGCCCATGTCATGAGGAGCTAAGGTCTTCGACAACCAGCAAGAAACCGGAGCTTCCTACAGCTACACTAGTGAGCTTGGAAGCAGATCCTACCCCAGTTGTGCCCTCAGATGACTGCATCCCCAGCAGACAGTGTGACAGCAACTTCATGAGAAACTCCAAGCCTGAACCCCCCAGCTAGGCTGCTCGTGGATTCCTGACCCACAGAAAATATGAGATAAGGAATGATGCTTTAAGCTGCTGAGTTTGGGTCATTTTGTATGTAGCAATGGATAACTAATAAATAAACGTAATCTTAATGCACAAAGAAGTTCACTGTACTGAACTTAAGAATGGCAAAGCCCCAAAGCAAACAAAACAATTAAGTGTCCTGAGTAGCTGGGGTTGGGGGGAGAGGTTAAGTAAATTATGGAATATTTACTCAGTGGGATATCATGCAGTTATTAACAGTGTTGGGCTGGCTCATCCTCAGGAATAAAAGTGGACAGTGGCTTCCCTGGTGGCGCAGTGGTTGAGAGTCCACCTGCCAATACAGGGGACATGGGTTCGTGTCCCGGTCCGGGAGGATCCCACATGCCGCGGAGCGGCTGGGCCCGTGAGCCATGGCCGCTGAACCTGCGCGTCCGGAGCCTGTGCTCCACAATGGGAGAGGGCACAGCAGTGAGAGGCCCGCGTACCGCAAAAAAAAAAAAAAAAAGTCAATGCTTCTAAAAAAAAAAAAAAAAAAAGTGGACAGTGGAGGCCCACAGGTAGCTTCATTAACCACCCAGAGGCGGTCACCCCGAGAGCTGCTGACCGGGGACCACTTGTATAAAAACATCCTGTAAACTTTCTCACCATCCAGTGCTTCGTTTCTGTTTCCTCTGTCCTTTGTGTGTTCTTGTAGAGAATTCCACTGGGGCACTGCTAACCCTTTACTGTTTAGCCTCCTCCGTCAGCCTGAGCTCCTCGAAGGCAGGGACTTGCCTAAAACTGGGCTGGAACAAAGAACAAATGCCAGTGAAGTTCGAAAGTTTGAATAATAAAATCTGCATTTGCCATCTAAGGATTTTTTTTTCCCCCCAGCAGAATGCAGATTGTAGGTGGAATGAAACTACGATTGTTGCAATATTATATAAAGCAAGTAGAAATGAATGGAAACATGTCTAGATACAAAAAGCGTATTTTGTAAAAGCTGATTCCAAGTAATTTATTATTTTCTTCATACAAGAGCACTCCAGACCCTCTCTGTAACTTTGCCTTTTCCAATTCAGCTTAGTCTCAGCTGTTGAGTAAAGTATAAAACTAAAAGCTGCTAAAATCAGGGTTTTAAAAATGGCTTTGTATCTTATGCTACCTATGATCTTCCAAGGCCGTACCCAACTCTACCACTTCCCACCTTCTCTTTCTCTCGTCTCCACTTCTTGACTTTTCCTTTCCGTATTTTGAAGCTGTTTTTTATACTTGAGCCTTATATAAGTGCGCCAACCATCCAGCTGATTGTAATTTCTTACTAAGGCCCCGTTAACCCCAGATCAATGGCTTATTTGACTCACTTGACTTTTTAAAGAAGCTAGAATTATTTAACCTTCAAAGCATATGTATGTATGTGTGTTAACATCTCTCAGACACTCAATCCATATGTAAGGGTTAGACCGATGGCTCTGGAGATGGGGTGGAAAGAGGTGGCGTGGAGATAATGGGTAGGAAAAATGACATTTGTGGGAGCGGGGGATAAATAAAAATCATACATTAGATTTTTTCATAATAATATGCAAATTCCCGCCACCTTTTCTCACTCCAACATGCGATTGGAGATATCAGTTTCTCAGCTCAGAATTATAGCTCTAGTGAGCCATCGTTACCTAGAAGGATATTGCCTCTCTCAGATGTGTTGGTGTAGAATAAAGGTTTTTTGGTAGCTGGCTTCCATGCCTTCCTCTTCCTAGTCACATCCCTGTGCAGTCTCCACCCACGTTGCACCAATGAAATATAGCAGAAGTGATGGCATGTCACTTCTGAGGTTAGATTATAAAAGACTATGGCTTTTGTCTTGGGTTCTCTCCTCTGGATCACTCACTCTGGGGGAAGCCTCATCATGAGCTACCTATGAAAGAGCCCAGAAATGGGGAGGAACTGATGCCTTCTTCCAACTCCCGTGGGTACGCTGGGAAGAAGATCCTGTAGACCCAATGTATCCCGGTCAAGCCTCAGATAACTGCAGCCCTGGCTGATGGCTTGATTGCAGCCTAGTGAGAGGTCACAGCCTGAACCATCCAGCTGAGCTGCTCCCAGATTCCTGACCTACAGAAACTGTAAGATTATAAATGTTTCCTGTTTTAAGCAGCTAGGTTGGGTGTAGCAGTAGGTAACTAAACCAGTTGTAAACAGCTGGGTTAGACAAATTTCTAGACAAATTTCTTCCACTTTAAAAGTGACATTCCTAAAATCATACTGGCGTATGGTATATAACCAGTTTTGGCGATTACACCTCCATATTTGTTTTTACTGTAATTTCACCAAATCCTGAAAAATTTGGTTGAATGGGATGATTATATAACATAAGATTGACATCATAAGTGATAGCCAAATCTTAGATGTATTTTTTAACCCGTTTTATTTCACAAAGGTTTTGAAGTGATATAGCTGTGTTTTACAGCCAGATGCAAAACCAGCCTATCTTTTTTTTTTTTTTTTTTTTTTGCGGTACGCGGGCCTCTCACTGCCGCGGCCCCTCCCATCGCGGAGCACAGGCTCCGGACGCGCAGGCCCAGCGGCCATGGCTCACAGGCCCAGCCGCTCCGCGACACGCGGGATCCCTCCAGACCGGGGCACGAACCCGCATCCCCCGCATCGGCAGGCAGACTCGCAACCACTGCGCCACCAGGGAAGCCCCAGCCTATCTTTAAACTAAGAAATAGGGCCACCTAAATGCAAAGAAATGATGATTCATAACTTTATTTTTAATGAAAAAATAGAATAGAAATTTTTGTAGGGCTTAAAACCAGTGAGTTAAAAACAGTGTTTGGAAAACGAAATTAAAAAGCAATAAAGTTAAAAGGAATTAGAGTTTTTTTCGTTTGTGTGTTTTGTTTTTTGATTCGCGGGCCTCTCACTGTTGTGGCCTCTCCCGTTGTGGAGCTCAGGCTCAGCGGCCATGGCTCACGGGCCCAGCTGCTCCGCGGCGTGTGGGATCTTCCCGGACCGGGGCACGAACCCGTGTCCCCTGCATCGGCAGGTGGACTCTCAACCACTGCGCCACCAGGGAAGCCCCGGAATTAGAGTTTTTGAGGTGTTTGATTTGCCTAATTATTTTTGAATTAGTATGCTAAATGTATATATATATTATATATATATAATATATTATATATATATTTTATATATATAATATATTATATATATATATTTTTTCTTTTTTTCCTTTCGGAGAACCTCTTCATTTTGAGTCCTTTTTATGAGTTCTCATGATGGATCACTTAATTTTGCTCACATTCTTCCCTCTTACATCTCCATTATGAGCAGAAAAATTAGTGGAGTATCATAATATATGTTTAGATTAATCCTTTTTTTGAAGTCCAATTTTTAGGTTTTCATCAATTTCTTGGAATTCACCTCTGAATTTTCTTATGTAATCACTATAGTGGTTCTTCCTTTATGACTCTAGCGTGTGTCTTCAAGAATCAAATGTAGAAAGAATGTCACCTTTCTACATCCAGAAAGTCCCCACAGCTCGTTTTAGAAGGTGTAAGGTTTAAGCCTAGGGTTGTAAAATGATAGATGTGTTTTATTTAGCCTGCACTATGTTGTCTTACACAGTGTGTTTTTAAGTTTCCAACACTTAAAAACCAGGCAATTTCACATTAAAAATCAGATGTGTGGCTTCTCTTGAAAAATCCAAGCATCTGACAACGGTTGCCTATATTCCTATGTGGCCGCGCTGGGCTGAAGCTGAGTAATTGCTGCTCCTTGTAGCTGGTGCATATAGTTTTGCAGTTTACTGTGCTTCCCACTCAGTTATTTTTCTTACACCTGCTGGCTTCACTTATTTTAATTACTTGCCTGGGCCCTGTGTTTACCACTCCTGATCTAAACAAACCACTAGCCATAACAATTAAGAGGAGGGGTTAAGGCCATTGTGAGCACTGTTAAAATAAAGCGAAATCACTTTTGCCTGACGCACCTAGTTTTACGTGTTACAGCCGTGCCTATTATATGCTGATGGACTTTCCTTTCTGTGCTCTTCCCTTCTGGTCAACATAAAGTCATCCCTAAATATTCCATTCATCCAGCTTTAGATACTAGTAATTTTATGAATGTTGTTGATCTTAAATGTACTCCCTTTTATCTGTGTCTCCTTTTGTTTTAAAAATTAAATCTAAAGTTGTACTGAGCTTGTTATGGTCCGATAGAGGTGGCTGCCTCAATTCCTTCACTCAGCAGTGAGGTATTCAGGAGGCCAAAGAGAACTAGCTATTTCTTTACTGAAAACAGCTGACCATCAGATTTGCGGACTGTATACCAGTTGTCTACATGCATGCAATCAATGGCTTTAATTATTATTTATGAATAAGGAAGGTGCTATTGTATAGTTTTATTTCTACTGACAATTTGAAGTCGAAAAAATTGTTTAAAATGAATAAGCCTTAACATTTAAAAAAATGTAATATTTTAACTGTAATAAAGGCATGAATTAAGATGAGGGAAAGTGTGAAAAAGTAAATGGATAATATTTCTAGTATATATTAGTAATTCTTCAAAGAATAATTATGCATTCTTTCCTAGTATTTTGTTTCAAGGAGACATATTCCCACCATTTCTAAAAATAAGAAACTTTCTTCCATAGTGAGAAATAAGCTAAAGTGTTTATTTTTCTTTAGAATAGTAATGTTAGTGTAGTTAGCCACAGCAATAGCTATATGTGTGGTCAAAGGACGTGTTCATATTTCTTTTATTTTTTAAAAACAATCACATTGAAGAAAATTTGTCAAATAGAGAAGAAAATATATCACCAATAGTACCATCAACCCCATCTAAATCTTGTTAGTATGTTAGTATAACATAAAGCCTTCTTTCTCTGATTTTTTTTATTTTTTGCATAACTACTTCTAATTTTGCTGGTTACCTAACAGTATATGATTATGGCACATGTTCTTGCATAAAAGATGATGTAGTTTTAAATAATTTGTTTTTTGAAGATTCATTTAAAATTTAAAATGAGGTCAAGGAAAAAAAATGAGGTTAAGATATTTTCAGGCACTGAAGATAAATTAATTGGCTCTTTTTTTTCTTGATCAAACCTTTTATGAGCATCTGTACATATCAATCTTTGATTTCCTAAGTTTAATAATTAATTAAACAACCCAGACTCATTTCCAAATTAGAGTTAAAAAAGAATTCTTTGAGATTTCTCCTATAGGGAGTAACTTTTAAGTGTACCAGATTTTTGTATGTGTTTTGGTTACTACCACTTTTTTTAGAGTAGAAAAGTAGAGAGAAGAAGAAAAGGGGAGCAGGAAGGAGGATGGGAAGCACTGCCTGAAACGGCACCCCATGTGTGTTTCCCCAAACTCTCCATGCACCCAACTCCCAGCTCCACTCTGCTGTGGTCTGTTCACATATTTACCCTGAGCAGAGTCTGCTAGAACAGAACAACGTTTTTACTCTATTCTGCTTCCCCAAGATCTAGCCAAGTTTCTAGCACATAGTATGCACGTAATGAACACTCAGTGACCAGAAAGGAGAGGAAAATAAGTATATACACCAAGCCTGAGAGAGGACAGAATTGTATCAATATGTTTGGGGCTGTAAGTTACAGAATATCAGCTACAGGTGGCTTAAGCAATGAGGACATTTTTTTATTTCACATGACACAAAGTGAAGAGTCAGGGCAGTTCCAAGGTTTGTTATGCAGCTGAACAGTGTCTTGGAGGACCCAGATGTTTTTCATTTTTGTACTCGGCCATCCTCAGCGTATTGGCAATTTCTTCTGTTATAGTTGCAAGATGGCTGTAGGAGCTCCAGATGTCATTTGCAGGCAGATGTGCCCATGTCCAGCAAAGAAGAGGCGGTGTTTCCTCCTGTGTATTTCTGTTTATTACAGAGGAAAACCGCTCAGAGATGCTTCTAGCTGGCTTCTGCTCAGGTCCCATTCACCAGGATTGATTCACAAGCCCACGCCCTGACCGACAAAGGCTATGGGGTAGATGTCAACAGCGACTGGCACAGAAATACCAGAGGAAGCAACGGTAGGGAAGAGGAGAAGGATATACCACAGGAAAAAGAGTAGTGGCAGAGGCAGGATGAAATAGCCTGTGGAATGTGTAATATAGTATGGTGTGCATTATTTAGGTCTGTTATACTCTTACCTTTATATACACTGTCTTATACCCAGTATATGAATGAAAGTGGTAGAACAGTATCATTTATGAATTACAATGTGTGCCACCCAAGAACAGAGCTGGGTTTTGTAGGACCATATAAATTGGAGACGTCAGGTATATGAAACTGCAAGTACAAAATTGCTAGGCCCCATCCAGGTCCCTGGAAGCTTCATTACCTTCAGGCAAACCTTTCTTAGGTACCCTCCCCAGCCTTCCCCTCGTTTAGCATCACTGATCCAAAAAGAATGGAAAACAGCTTTGGATGGGAATGGGTAACAAGTCAGAAGAGCTGAGTTTGCTTTATTATTAACATTATAGAGTTCAGGAAAAGGAGGATACGGTACTCAGTTACTCAAGGAAAGAATAAAATGTATGGGAATTACAAAGATGATAAATTTTTTTAAAAAGAACTTTTTATTAATAGTTTTATTAACTGTTTATTAACTTTTAAAAAACTTATTTATTTTATACTTTTGGCTGCATTGGGTCTTTGTTGCTGTGTGCGGGCTTTCTCTAGTTGTGGAGAGCGGGGGCTACTCTTCGAAGGCTTCGCGTTGCGCGGGCTTCTCATTCTGGTGGCTTCTCTTGTTGCGGAGCACAGGCTCTAGAGCACAGGCTCAGTAGTTGTGGCGCACAGGCTTAGTTGCTCCACGGCATTTGGGATCTTCCCGGACCAGGGCTCGAACCCGTGTCCTCTGAATTGGCAGGCAGATTCTTAACCACTGTGCCACCAGGGAAGCCCATATTAACTGTTTTTTAAACAGTTGTTTACTGCAGATTCTTTACTCTTAGAAACTGTATAAAAGTGAAAATACATAAATAGGTGAACTTCCCATTGTATTTCATATTTCACACTTGGGTTTTTTAATTGAAACGTATTTGCTAATCAGTGTAGTGTTAATTTGTAGAAGTGTGTCATCTGCACCCGTGTTGAATGAGTCTGACACATAATAACCTTCCATTAATACTTGTTTAATGAAAGAATGAATGAATCGTTTATGCAAGATCGGGACTTTTAAGATAATTATAATAATTGAAGGAAAACAAGTGTTGGACACTAACCTGTATTTTCTAACATTATTTCCTTTTAGAAAATGTGATATTACCAATCTTTTGAAAAATTAAAGACTGTATTTTCTTTAAAGACTAAGAGATATGCTGAATTGATAACTTGGCTATTAAGATATAAATTGCCAAGGCGCTATAAATCTGAGAAAATGAGAGCATAATTTGAAAGGAAGAGATTATAGAAATGGGTATATGTGATTCAGCAAGAAAGGCCATGAGTACAATGAGAGTAGAATCTGTAACTATGCACTGTTTTATGCTTCTCAACAGACAGTTTTTACACGTATATTATATGGGTCTGCCTGCTTGTCTCCTGTTCTCTATAATTTTAAAATGTGTTATTTTTTATAGCTGTTATTTTTGGGCACACAAGTGAATCAACATGTATATACAAAAGATACTGTTTCTGACATGTAAAATGCTTAAGATAAATTTATTTCTTTATCTTACATTAACATTTATATATATTAAAGCCTGTTCAGTTGTAGTTCGCATTTTTGAAAGTGTTTTTATATGTACAATGAAAATACACCTTTTAATATTGTACAAAGTTTTAAAAAAAATCTTTTAAAAGTACAATAAGATGAAAGGAATTTAAAAATCGACATTATTGGCACAAGATTCATGTTAATGTTTACTCATGTAAATAGCACAAAATACTGCCTAATTAGTGTGGTTGGTAAATTTTTGGTACTTTAATTTTCTCTGTTATTGTAAACCATGCATAAAATGCTTGCCTATTGAGAAGTGCAGAATTGTCAGAGCTTAAACAGCTGACATCTGCTTACTCTCTTAAAAAAAAAAAAAGAATAGGAAGCCATTTCAGCTTA
This sequence comes from Delphinapterus leucas, assembly GCF_059928025.1. Taxonomy (NCBI): domain Eukaryota; kingdom Metazoa; phylum Chordata; class Mammalia; order Artiodactyla; family Monodontidae; genus Delphinapterus; species Delphinapterus leucas. Next base: position 13,038,024 of record NC_143130.1, on the reverse strand, counting down.
ATCTACCTCAAATGTGTTCATGTAAATGGAGGTCCATCTATTGACCTGTATTCTTTTCAGCTCAGGATTGGTCCACATGGTTCATGAAACCAGGAAGCCTGATTAGAAATGCAGATGTCGAGACAGTGAAGTACACCATCCCCTTTTCCCTTTGCTGTATCTGTCAGGGTGAAAAGTGGCTTGTACAAGGGTCAGTCACCCATACTCACTTAATTACTTTTCTTGGACCCACAGAGCTGTCACAAGCTGTGGTGGACGCGGGAGCCATTCCTCTTTTAGTGCTCTGTATCCAAGAGCCAGAAATTGCTTTGAAAAGGATTGCTGCTTCGGCCCTCAGTGATATTGCAAAGCATTCTCCAGAGTTGGCACAGACAGTGGTGGACGCAGGAGCAATTGCTCACTTAGCCCAGATGATCCTGAACCCTGATGCTAAGTTGAAGGTAGTTAAAAATAAAGAAACAAACAATCCAGGATTCCGATAATCTAAGAAGATGGAAATGTGTGCAGATTAATATTATACATTTTTAAATAATTAGTAAATTATCATGGAAAACAGATATGAATATATTGTGTATTTGGTCCTTTAATATGTGAAAACTGTGCTGTAAGGATTAGACAATAAAGATGTGACTGGGAAAAAGTATGTGCAATGCTGAAAACTAGAAGTAGCATCAGAATTAATACTAATAATTAAAGTAAGAAATCACGTAATGATTAAATCTCAGGGTTAGAAGGGACCTAAAGGTTTTCTAGCCCATTGTTATATTTAAGTTTCCTGTAAAAATTGCCATATTTATATTAGTCTTTTTTATAGCTTTCTAAAATCTAATTTTCAGTTGATAGTCACCAATTATACTTTTATATTCTAATAGTTATATTCTGTAAGATTTAAAAATTGTTAATATTAATTAAGCAATGTAAAGTTTTTACAAATGATATTGGCAATATCCCAGAATGTTAGTTCTGCTTGATTGTTACTGTACTACATTACTGTGTTTATCATCAATTAACAATTTAAGTATTGTGTAATTAAGAAATAGTATTCATCCCAGGGTCATATTCTTTGACTAGCCTCAGTTGATAAGAGATTTAAATAGTCAATAGTGTGAACTAAGATGTTTAACTTGGAAATTAGGGAATTTAAGAAATTGACTATTTAGGTATAAGAAGACTAGGATGTGAATGCCTCGAGACTCCTAGATTATGTTGGACGTGTGATTGTTTTTTCCTCTTTATAAAGGAATTTGAGTGTGTACGAAGCTGTTTAAATTATGTCTGAACTCCACAGTGGAGTCCGTGTAACATTTGGGTTTGGTTTTTGCTCAACAGCGTCAGATCCTTTCAGCTCTCAGTCAGATTGCGAAACATTCTGTGGATCTAGCAGAAATGGTGGTTGAAGCAGAGATTTTTCCAGCTGTACTTACCTGTCTGAAGGACAAAGATGAATACGTGAAGAAAAATGCTTCCACTTTAATTAGAGAGATTGCAAAACATACACCTGAGGTAAAACAAGGAAAAAAAAAACCAGCTTCAAAATACAACAGTATGGGGCTTCCCTGGTGGCGCAGTGGTTGAGAGTCTGCCTGCCGATGCAAGGGACTCATGCCCCGGTCTGGGAAGATCCCACATGCCGCGGAGCGGCTGGGCCCGTGAGCCATGGCCGCTGAGCCTGTGTGTCCGGAGCCTGTGCTCCACAACAGGAGAGGCCGCAACAGTGAGAGGCCTGCGTACCGAAAAAGAAAAACAAAACAAAACAAACCAACAGTATGCAGTTAGTTTTAGTTTTTAAGTAAAACATCAATTTGTTCACAGGGCTCAGGGACAGTGTCACATGTTCTGAGGGTTTCTCATCCTCAGCACTGTTGACATTTTGCACCAGATCATTCTTTGTTGTGAGGGGCTGTCCTGTACACTGTAGGATGGATGTTTAGCAGCATCCCTGGCCTCTGCCCACTGGATGCCAGTAGCACCCCTCCCCCAAGTTGTGACGAGCAAAAATGTCCCCACATATTACTAAATGTTTCCTAGGGGACAAGAGTGCCCCCACTTGAGAACCACTGGGTTATATCAATGGAGTTTGAGTCTGAAATCTCAGGTTTTAATCATTTTCTGCTTTCCATTTCTAGATTGTAGGGACCGTGGACCTTTGTTGTCCTGTCACTCTAGGTCAGCTGGGCGTAATGAGAGATGGTGCCCTTCCAGGTTGGGAGAGACCATCAGGCCCCCTGACCTGGCGTAACTGCTCTAACAGCTGCTCTTGCACGGTGGTTCCTGCTCTGAGGTGTGAGGTGGGAAAGGAATAGAGACGAAGCGAACCTGGGTAGATTCTGAAGTTATGTCTTTTTCTGTGTATATTTTCACTAATCAATTTCATTTCACTAAACTTTTAAGTCTTTATTCTTTTTTTTAAAAAAAATACTTATTTATTTCGATACACCAGGTCTTAGTGGCAGCACACAGGATCTTCGTTGTGGCGTGGGAGATCTTTAGTTGCGGCACATGGGATCTAGTTCCCTGACCAGGGATTGAACCCGGGCCCTCTGCATTGGGAGCTCGGAGTCGTAGCCACTGGACCACCAGGGAAGTCCCAAGTCCTCATTCTTTATTTCACCCAACATCTTTATCTGGTTGAGATTGTTCAAGACTGGAGTGCAGTCAGCTAGAGATCATTGCTAGCAAAGGAAGGATAATGGGGCTAGACTATTTCAAGTCTGATCTCACCTTTCAGCATTCAGTGATTAATCCAATTCTTACTCACGCCTTGTGATGGGGGGTTTCAGCAGTTAGCTAGTTATGAACTAGCCCTAGGCTTAGTGTTTAGGTGAGGAGTTTTGACATCCATTATGATAAGGATAGAGTCGTGCAAGAAAAATTGAGCCACAGAGAGGGTCCTCACAGTGAGCATATTCTGTACATTAGAAATAGCAGGACTGTTACCCTTGTACACTTCTTTGATAAATATAATAATTTCACTAAATCATATTTCAGATTTTACCAGATGTTTTTTAGGTCCTAAATTTTAAAATTTGGCAATGCTAAAGTAATATTTAAAGATCATCTTACACTTTAGGGCCATGGTTATCTAGCTCTCCTTCTTTTCTCTTAGCTTTCTCAGCTGATAGTGAACACGGGGGGAGTTGCTGCCGTGATCGATTGCATTGGGTCCTGCAAAGGAAACATAAAGCTGCCGGGCATCATGATGCTTGGCTACGTGGCAGCTCATTCTGAGAACCTGGCAATGGCGGTCATCATTTCCAAGGTTTGTTCTTGCTTCCTTTTCCTCTGGTTATTGCAGTGAGATACTCTAAGACAGAACCACAGATTAATACTATCCCACAGAGTGTAAAATATAGCTGACCAGAGTCAAAGAACTACCAGCTTTCTTCAAGGCTTATTAGTAAGTTTCCCAAAGCAGTGCTTGAAGTAAAGTTTACTTGGCAGGAAGTTTAAAGTTTTACTCAGTGTTTAATATCAATAAAATGTCAACACCTCTGAGTGTTAGTATCACCTATATCTAAATACCATGTATTTGTACCTTGAAGGATTGGCTTTACAAGTATGTAAAGCATACTTTGATTAAAGACAGCTATGATAAATGACATGCCCAGTGGTCATTTTTATTATTCTGTACATTCTCCCCCTTCCTGCCATTTGGGCAGGATATGACAATGGATGGCTCTCTCTCCTTCAGCTTCCATGAGCTAATTTCTCTTCTTAGACATGGGCAATTCAGAGCACATGTTGGATAGCATGTTTCTGACATGCTGTTTCCTTGCTCTAGGGATTTGGCCTTATCTCAGTTTATGGCTTGGAATTAACCCACCAGATCACGTAGCCCTGGCTCATAGTAGGTGATCAAAAAATATTTGTTGAATGAATAAATATTGATCTCCCGAAGCATGCTTCAAAGGCTGCGTGCTCCCAGTGTCTCCAGCAGCCCTCTAGAATGTGGATTTCTTATCAGCATGGAAAATCTGCTGCTGTATGTTAAACAGAAGTGTGGATTTTTTTTTTAATCCTTTGCTAATCCTCAGAATAAAAATAAGCCTCAGATCTTTATTTTCTACCTATTCCTTGATAATTCTTTACTTCACTCCTTTTTATCTCTAGCTTTTCCTTTTGTTCTTCTATTACTAAAGACTCTGATAGTGACTAGAGCAGTAGTGCTGCTTTCTGAAGGGTCACCATGGGGATGCGATGAGGATTCTTGATTCTCGGTTCTTTTGTGGATAGTCAGAAAGCCTACTGTAGGAAGGATGAGGAAGGAAGCAGCAATTGCTTTTGCTTCCTGTGTTTCTTCCCCAGACTAACCAGGAGGTGCTCCCTGCCTTTGTTCTGGGGCTGCTTCTGGCCTCTCACATCTGGTTTGTCTTCCATTTAACTGAAGATCAAGGTGGGGGCAAGCAGCAGTTTGAGGCAGACCACGCAACACTGCCTCATCCTTTTCCGTTCCGTGTAGTACTCTCAGGACTGACAACACCTCCCGTCTAAATAATACTTTCTAATGTTCAAAGCACATTCAACGCTCCTTGTCTCATTTGCTGTTCAAAACAACCGAGGCCAGTAAGTCAGAGTGTTGGGCATGGGGTAAAGGGGGCTGTCTTCTTTTCCTCCTGCTTCTTCAGTCTTGGTATGTCTCAGAAGTATGGACTTTCTGGAGAGTTGCCTCATTCTGAAGATAGAAAGATTCTGACCTTTTTTTTTTTTTTGTATGGGCAGACACATTTTTAGTCGTAAGAAGGAAGTCAAAAAAAATATGGCAGATCTCTTCTTTAAGAAATTGGTCTTAAAAACCTAATTTAAAGGTGGAGGGAAAAAAAGTATATATGATCATTTGGCCTTTGCTGTGGTAGCATGACCCATGTGATAGTGGCTTTTGTGGTATTAAATTTAAAGTGATAATTCTTCTAGTCTCAAGTTAGTTAGAAAATTATGCCTATACAGAATGAATTATAATTTGATTTGGTTATTTGACTCTTCCTTGGGTATATAAACTGTGATGCATTTGAGGCCCTTTAGTTAACTCTGTTTTGATTATTTAGATAAAATTGAAGTTTGAAGTGCAAGATATAAGCATATGCCATCTGTGTAACAAAAGTACTCATCCTCCTTTGACATTCAATCATGTTAAAATGGGCAAAACTATCATTTAAATGTTGACCAAAATTAATGGAAATTTACTATTTCAGAAAAGGTTTTAGTGACTATATTTCACCTAAAATTTACTTAAATAGGATTCTTGCTCATATTATTCATTTGATTTTGGATCTATAGTAGGTATTTTGTTCTCAGATCTGTTATACTTGGTGAAAAGTCAATTTTTAAAAGGATTCTAAATTAACTTTTTTAACAAGGGAAAGCAAAAGGTTTTATTTATATTTTTATTTTTTTAACATCTTCATTGGAGTATAATTGCTTTACAGTGGTGTGTTTCTGCTTTATAACAAAGTGAATCAGCTATACATATACATGTATCCCCATATCTCCTCCCTCTTGAGTCTCCCTCCCACCCTCCCTATCCCACCCCTCTAGGTGGTCACAAAGCACTGAGCTGATCTCCCTGTGCTATGCGGCTGCTTCCCACTATCTATTTTACATTTGGTAGTATATGTAAGTCCATGCCAATCTCTCACTTCGTCCCAGCTTACCCTTCCCCCTCCCCATGTCCTCAAGTCCATTCTCTATGTCTGCGTCTTTATTCCTGTCCTGCCCTTAGGTTCATCAGAACCATTTCTTTTTTATTTTTTTAGATTCCATATATATATGTGTTAGCATACAGTATTTGTTTTTCTCTTTCTGACTTGCTTCACTCTGTATGACAAACTCTCGATCCATCCACCTCACTACAAATAAGTCAATTTTGTTTCTTTTTATGTCTGAGTAATATTCCATTGTATATATGTGCCACATCTTCTTTATCCATTCATCTGTTGATGGACACTTAGGTTGCTTCCATGTCCTGGCTGTTGTAAATAAAGCTGCAATGAACATTGTGGTACATGACTCTTTTTTTTTTTTTTTTTTTTTTTAAGCGGTACGCAGGCCTCTCACTGTTGTGGCCTCTCCCGTTGCGGAGCACAGGCTCCAGACGCGCAGGCTCAGCGGCCATGGCTCACGGGCCCAGCCGCTCCGCAGCATGTGGGATCTTCCCGGACCGGGGCATGAACCTGTGTCCCCTGCATCGGCAGGCGGACTCTCAACCACTGCGCCCCCAGGGAAGCCCCATGACTCTTTTTGAATTATGGTTTTCTCAGGGTATATGCCCAGTAGTGGGATTGCTGGGTCATATGGTAATTCTATTTTTAGTTTTTTAAGGAACTTCCACACTGTTCTCCATAGTGGCTGTATCAATTTACATTCCCACCAACAGGGCAGTAGGGTTCCCTTTTCTTCACACCCTCTCCAGCATTTATTGTTTGTACATATTTTGATGATGGCCATTCTGACTGGTGTGAGGTGATACCTCATTGTAGTTTTGATTTGCATTTCTCTAATGTTTAGTGTTCTTGAGCATTCTTTCATGTGTTTGTTGGCAATCTGTATATCATCTTTGGAGAAATGTCTATTTAGGTCTTCTGCCCATTTTTGGATTGGGTTGTTTGTTTTTTGATATTAAGCTGCATGAGCTGCTTGTAAATTTTGGAGATTAATCCTTTGTCAGTTGCTTCATTTGCAAATATTTTCTCCCATTCTGAGGGTCGTCTTTTTGTCTTGCTTATGGTTTCCTTGGCTGTGCAAAAGCTTTGAAGTTTCATTAGGTCCCATTTGTTTATTTTTGTTTTCATTTCCATTTCTCTAGGAGGTGGGTCAAAAAGGATCTTGCTGTGATTTATGTCATAGAGTGTTCCGCCTGTGTTTTCCTCTAAGAGTTTTATAGTGTCTGGCCTTACATTTAGGTCTTTAATCCATTTTGAGTTGATTTTTGTGTATGGTGTTAGGGAGTGCTCTAATTTCATTCTTTTACATGTAGCTGTCCAGTTTTCCCAGCACCACTTATTGAAGAGGCTGTCTTTTCTCCATTGTATATTCTTGCCTCCTTTATCAAAAATAAGGTGACCATATGTGCATGGGTTTATCTCTTGGCTTTCTATCCTGTTCCATTGATCTATCTTTCTGTTTTTGTGCCAGTACCATACTGTCTTGATTACTGTAGCTTTGTAGTTTAGTCAAGTCAAGGAGCCTGATTCCTCCAGCTCCATTTTTCTTTCTCAAGATTGCTTTGGTTATTCGGGATCTTTTGTGTTTCCATACAAATTGTGAAATTTTTTGTTCTAGTTCTGTGAAAAATGCCATTGATAGTTTGATAGAGATTGCATTGCATCTGTAGATTGCTTTGGGTAGTATAGTCATTTTCACAATGTTGATTCTTCCAATCCAGAAACATGGTTTATCTCTCCATCTGTTTGTATCATCTTTAATTTCTTTCATCAGTGTCTTATAGTTTTCTGCATACAGGTCTTTTGTCTTCTTAGGTAGGTTTATTCCTAGGTATTTTATTCTTTTTGTTGCAGTGGTAAATGGGAGTGTTTCCTTAATTTCTTTCAGATTTTTCATCATTAGTGTATAGGAATGAAAGAGAGTTCTGTGCATTAATATTGTATGCTGCTACTTTGCCAAGTTCGCTGATTAGCTCTAGCAGTTTTCTGGTAGAGCCTTTAGGATTCCTATGTATAGTATCATGTCATCTGTAAACAGTGGCAGTTTTACTTCTTCTTTTCCGATTTGTATTCCTTTTATTTCTTTTTCTTCTCTGCTTGCTGTGGCTAAAACTTCCAAAACTGTGTTGAATAATAGCGGTGAGAGTGGGCAACCTTGTCTTGTTCCCAATCTTAGTGGAAATGGTTTCAGTTTTTCACCATTGAGAATGATGTTGGCGGTGGGTTTGTCATATATGGCCTTTATTATGTTGAGGTAAGTTCCCTCTGTGCCTACTTTCTGAAGGGTTTTTATTATAAATGGGTGTTGAATTTTGTCAAAAGCTTTTTCTGCATCTCTTGAGATGATCATGTGGTTTTTATCCTTCAATTTGTTAATATGGCATTATCACATTGTTTGATTTGCATATATTGAACAATCCTTGTATTCCTGGGATAAACCCCACTTGATCATGGTGTATGACCCGTTTAATGTGCTGTTGGATTCTGTTTGCTAGTATTTTGTTGGATTTTTGCATCTATGTTCATCAGTGATATTGGCCTGTAGTTTTCTTTGTGACATCTTTGTCTGGTTTTGGTATCAGGGTGATAGTGGCCTTGTAGAATGAGTTTGGGAGTGTTCCTCCCTCTGCTATATTTTGGATGAGTTTGAGAAGGATAGGTGTTAGCTCTTCTCTAAGTGTTTGATAGAATTCTCCTGTGAAGCCATCTGGTCCTGGGCTTTCGTTTGTTGGAAGATTTTTAATCACAGTTTCAATTTCAGTGCTTGTGATTGGTCTGTTTTGTATTTCTTCCTGGTTCAGTCTCGGGAGGTTGTGCTTTTCTAAGAATTTGTCCATTTCTTCCAGGTTGTCCATTTTATTGGCATAGAGTTGCTTGTAATAATCTCTCATGATCCTTTGTATTTCTGCAGTGTCAGCTGTTACTTCTCCTTTTTCTTTTTTAATTCTACTGATTTGAGTCTCCTCCCTTTTTTTCTTGACGAGTCTGGTTAATGGTTTATCAATTTTGTTTATCTTCTCAAAGAACCAGATTTTAGTTTTATTGATCTTTGCTATCGTTTCCTTCATTGGTTTTTCATTTATTTCTGCTCTGATCTTTATGATTTCTTTCCTTCTGCTAACTTTGGGGTATTTTTTGTTCTTCTTTCTCTAATTGCTTTAGGTGTAAGGTTAGGTTGTTTATTTGAGACTTGTTTCTTGAGGTAGGATTGTATTGCTCTAAACTTCCCTCTTAGAACTGCTTTTGCTGCATCCCATAGGTTTTAGGTCATTGTGTTTTCATAGTCATGTGTTTCTAGGTATTTCTTCCTCTTTGATTTCTTCAGTGATCTCTTGGTTATTTAGTAGTGTGTTGTTTAACCTCCATGTGTTTGTCTTTTTTACAGACTTTTTCCTGTAATTGATATCTAGTTTCATAGCGTTGTGGTCAGAAAAGATACTTGATAGAATTTAAATTTTCTTAAATTTACCAAGGCTTGATTTGTGACCCAAGGTATGATCGATCCTGAAGAATGTTCCATGAGCCCTTGAGAAGAAAGTGTATTCTCTTTTTTTGGATGGAATGTCCTATAAATATTAAGTCCTTCTTGTTTAATGTATCATTTAAAGCTTGTGTTTCCTTATTTATTTTCATTTTGGATGATCTGTCCATTGGTGAAAGTGAGGTGTTAAAGTCCCCTACTATGATTGTGTTACTGTCGATTTCCCCGTTTATGGCTGTTAGCATTTGCCATATGTATTGAGGTGCTTCTGTGTTGGGTGCTTAAATATTTACAATTGTTATATCTTCTTCTTGGATTGGTCCTTTGAGCATTATGTAGTGTCCTTCTTTGTCTCTTGTAATAATCTTTATTTTAAAGTCTATTTTGTCTGATACGAGAATTACTACTCCAGCTTTCTTTTCATTTCCATTTGCATGGAATATCTTTTTCCATCCCCTCACTTTCAGTCTGTATGTGTCCCTAGGTCTGAAGTGGGTCTCTTGTAGACAGCATATATATGAGTCTTGTTTTTGTATCCATTCAGGCAGTCTGTGTCTTTTGGTTGGAGCATTTAAGCCATTTACATTTCAGGTAATTATTGATATGTTTGTTCCTATGACCATTTTCTTAATTGTTTTGGGTTTGTTATTGTAGGTCTTTTCCTCCTCTTGGGTTTCCTGCCTAGAGAAGTTCCTTTAGCCTTTGTTGTAAAGCTGGTTTGGTGGTGCTGAGTTCTCTTAGCTTTGCTTGTCTGTAAAGATTTTAATTTCTCTGTCGAATCTGAATGCGATCCTTGCTGGGTAGAGAAATCTTGGTTGTAGGTTTTTCCCTTTCATCACTTTAAATATGTCCTGCCACTCCCTTCTGGCTTGCAGAGTTTCTGCTGAAAGATCAGCTGTTAACCTTATGGGAATTCCCTTGTGTGTTATTTGTTGCTTTTCCCTTGCTGCTTTTAATATTTTTTCTTTGTATTTAATTTTTGATAGTTTGATTAATATGTACCTTGGCGTGTTTCTCCTTGGATTTATCCTGTATGGGAACTCTCTGTGCTTCCTGGGCTTGATTGACTATTTCCTTTCCCATATTAGGGAAGTTTTCAACTATAATCTCTTCAAATATTTTCTCAGTCCCTTTTTTTTTTTTTGAGGTACACGGGCCTCTCACTGTTGTGGCCTCTCCCGTTGCGGAGCACAGGCTCCGGACGCGCAGCCTCAGCAGCCATGGCTCACAGGCCCAGCCGCTGCGCGGCATGTGGGATCCTCCCAGACTGGGGCACAAACCCGTGTCCCCTGCATCGGCAGACACACTCTCAACCACTGTGTCACCAGGGAAGCCCTCAGTCCCTTTCTTTTTCTCTTCTTCTGGGACCCCTATAATTTAAATATTTGTGCATTTACTGTTGTCCCAGAGGTCTCTGAGACTGTCCTCAATTCTTTTCATTCTTTTTTCTTTATTCTGCTCTGCAGTAGTTATTTCCACTATTTTCTCTTCCAGGTCACTTATCCGTTCTTCTGCCTCAGTTTTTCGGCTGTTGATTCCTTCTAGAGAATTTTTAATTTCATTTATTGTGTTGTTCATCATTGTTTGTTTGCTCTTTAGTTCTTCTAGGTCCTTGTTAAACATTTCTTGTATTTTCTCCATTCTATTTCCAAGATTTTGGATCATCTTTACTATCAGTACTCTGAATCCTTTCTCAGGTAGACTGCCTATTTCCTCTTCATTTGTTTGGTCTGGTGGGTTTTTACCTTGCTCCTTCATCTGCTGTGTGTTTCTCTGTCTTCTCACTTGGCTTAACTTACTGTGTTTGGGGTCTCCTTTTCGCAGCCTGCAGGTTCGTAGTTCCCATTGTTTTTGGTGTCTGCCCCCAGTGGCTAAAGTTGGTTCAGTGGGCTGTGTAGGCTTCCTGGTGGAGGGGACTAGTGGCTGTGCTCTGGTGGATGAGGCTGGATCTTGTCTTTCTGGTGGGCAGGACCATGTCTGGTGGTGTGTTTTGGGGCGTCTGTGACCTTATTATGATTTTAGGCAGGCTCTCTGCTAATGGGTGGGGTTGTGTTCCTATCTTGCTAGTTGTTTGGCATAGGGTATCCAGCACTGTAGCTTGCTGGTCATTGAGTGGGGCTGGGTCTTATCGTTGAGATGGAGATCTCTGGGAGACCTTTCACCGTTTGATATTATGTGGAGCCGGGAGGTCTCTGGCAGACTGGTGTCCTGAACTCGGCTTTCCCACCTCAGAGGCACAGGCCTGACACCCGGCTGGAGGACCAAGACCCTGTCAGCCACACAGCTCAGAAGAAAAGGGAGAAAAAAAGAAAGAAAGGAAGGAAGGGAGGGAGGGAGGGAGAGAATAAAATAAAGTTATTACGATAAAAAATAATTATTAAAAATAAAAAAATTGGGCTTCCCTGGTGGCTCAGTGGTTGAGAGTCCGCCTACCGATGCAGGGGACACACGTTCATGCCCCGGTCCGGGAGGATCCCACATGCCACGGAGCGACTAGGCCCGTGAGCCATGGCTGCTGAGCCTGTGCATCCGGAGCCTGTGATCCACAATGGGAGAGGCCACAACAGTGAGCGGCCCGTGTACTGCAAAAAAAAAAAAAAAATACAAAAAAATAATAAAAATTTAAAAATTAAAAAGTAATTTAAAAAAAGAAAGAAGAGAGCAACCAAAGCAAAAAACAAATCCACCAATGATAACAAGCGCTAAAAACTATGCTTGAAAACAAACAAAAACGGACAGACAGAACCCTAGGACAAATGGTAAATACAAAGCTATACAAACGAAATCACACAAAGAAGCACACACATACACAGTCACAAAAAGAGAAAAAGGAAAAAAAAATATATATGATTGCTCCCAAAGTCCACCTCCTCAATTTGGGATGATTCGTTGTCTATTCAGATATTCCACAGATGCAGGGAACGTCAAGTTGACTGTGGAGATTTAATCCACTGCTCCTGAGGCTGCTGGGAGAGATTTCCTTTTCTCTTCTTTGTTCACACAGCTCCTGGGGTTCAGCTTTGGATTTGGACCCACCTCTGCGTGCAGTTTGCCTGAGGGCATCTGTTCTTCGCTCAGACAGGACGGGGTTAAAGGAGCAGCTGATTCGGGGACTCTGGCTCACTCAGGCAGGGGGGAGGGAGGGGTACAGATGCGGGGTGAGCCTGCGGCGGCAGAGGCCAGCGTGACGTTGCACCAGCCGAAGGCGTGCCGTGCGTTCTCCCAGGGAAGTTGTCCCTGGATCACGGGACCCTGGCGGTGGCAGGCTGCACAGGCTCCCGGGCGGGGAGGTGTGGACAGTGGCCTGTGTTCGCACACAGGCTTCTTGGTGGCGGCAGCAGCAGCCTTAGCATCTCATGCCTGTCTCTGTGGTCCGCGCTTTTAGCTGCGGTTCGCGCCTACCTCTGGAGCTCGTTTAGGTGTTGCTCTGAATTCCCTCTCCTTGCGCACCCCGAAACAATGGTCTCTTGCCTCTTCATCAGCTCCAGACTTTTTCCCAGACTCCCTCCCGTCTAGCTCTGGCGCACTAGCCCCCTTTAGGCTGTGTTCACGCCACCAACGCCAGTCCTCTCCCTGCACTCCGACCTCCGAAGCCCGAGCCTCAGCTCCCAGCCCCGCCCGCCCTGGCGGGTGAGCAGACAAGCCTCTCGGGCTGGTGAGTGCTGGTCGGCACCAATCCTCTGTGCGGGAATCTCTCCACTTTGCCCTCTGCACCCCTGTTGCTGTGCTCTCCTCCGTGGCTCCGAAGCTTCCCCCCTCCGCCACCCGCAGTCTCCGCCGGCGAAGGGGCTTCCTAGTGTGTGGAAAGCTTTCCTCCTTCACAGCTCCCTCCCACTGGTGCAGGTCCCGTCCCTATTCTTTTGTCTCTGTTTTTTCTTTTTTCTTTTGCCCTACCCAGGTATGTGGGGAGTTTCTTGCCTTTTGGGAAGTCTGAGATCTTCTGCCAGCGTTCAGTAGATGTTATGTAGGGGTTATTCCACATGTAGATGTATTTCTGATGTTTTTGTGGGGAGGAAGGTGATCTCCGCGTCTTACTCTTCTGCCATCTTGAAGGTCTCCTTCTTCAACCAAAATGCTGCTGCATTGACTTTTTAAAGTCACACAGGCAGATGTCTGGGGTGGTTGATGATCCGTGATGTTGATAGCAAAGAAAGGATGTGTGTTCTAAGTGGTGACACCGAGGAGTCCAGCTCCCTGATCAGATCTGGAAATCCTTTGCCCCGGGGGCGACCTCGGAGAGCGTCCTGCGCCCCCCGCCACTTCCCCAGACTCTGGGGCGCCACCTGCAGCTGAGTCACCAGCCCGGCTGCGTCTGGGATGTGTGCGCCGGCCCCAGCCGGCCTCTCCTCAAGCAAAAGGTTTTAAAAATCCTACGCATTTTTAGTTTGTCACAGTGGAATCTGGTTTTGCCTAAATACTAGTCTGTGGCATCTGTTTTTTGGTTAAATGCCTCTGTTTGGGGAGTAAACGCTAGTGGAGTTATTATTATTATTATTATTTGCAGTATGAGGGCCTCTCACTGTTGTAGCCTCTCCCGTTGCGGAGCACAGGCTCCGGACGCGCAGGCTCAGCGGCCATGGCTCACGGGCCCAGCTCCGTGGTATGTGGGATCTTCCCGGACCGGGGCACGAACCCGTGTCCCCTGCTTCGGCAGGCAGACTCCCAACCACTGCGCCACCAGGGAAGCCCCGCTAGTGGAGTTATTTAGTTTAGTTGGATTGTTACAGATAATTAAGGTAAATTAGTTCTAGTCATTTTATTGACTTAAAAAATGACAGCCCCTGTGAAGTGCTCATTTATTGAACCATTTAAGAAAAGGATCAAGACCAAAATGATTCCTTCTAATGTTTGAGAGACAGGGAAGACTCTTTAATCCTGCTCTGGATTCGTAACTCTTGCTCTGTTGATAACGCTGCAGGGCGTGCCCCAGCTGTCAGTCTGCTTGTCGGAAGAGCCAGAAGATCATATTAAGGCTGCTGCTGCCTGGGCCTTGGGACAGATTGGGAGGCACACTCCGGAGCATGCCCGGGCTGTCGCGGTCACAAACACTTTGCCCGTCCTGCTTTCTTTGTACATGTCGACCGAAAGTTCTGAGGATCTTCAAATGAAAGTAAGTGCTTAATTCTTGACTGTTTTAATGAGGGTTTGTTAGATTTTGCCTCATTCTTTAAAATGTTTTAATTTTCAACATGGACAATATCGCTTTTCTGAGTCAAGAAATAAATTTATCAGAAGAAGTGAGGTGACTCTTTGAACATGAGTTACCCTTGTCTCTAAAAATCAGTGATATGTTTTAATGGAAGTTCTCTATAGGTACAAAGTTGTTTGTAAAATGAATGTCTGGTTGTTGCCTTCTACATTTCTATTGATTTTTCTTATGAAATAGGTTATTGAATAATAGGATTTTGGAGCTGGAATTGGCCAGAGAGTACTTTAGTCCATTTTACATTAAAAAATTGAGTCTAAAGAAATTTAAGCTGCTTTCCCAAGGTATTCCTGAAGCATGAGCTACCTCTCCTAACTCCAAGTCTGCCTGATCTTTTAATTATGTCTTATATTTGTTCCTTAAAGGAAAAATGACTGTAAGATTCACTAAATTAAACATTTTTAAATCATGCATTTTAAAAAAAATCAAGATTTCTAAAAAAAATGTTACTAGCTACTGAAATGATTCATAAAACATGAATATAAAGTAGGATGGGTTTGTAAAATAATTTTAGAATTTCAGAGAAAGAAAAATGCTTCCCAGCATACTCCCTATTAGGAAAACATGTAACTTTTGGAAAGCAGCTTTCAGAATTGACTTGGGTTGAGAGAAGTACACAGAAAAGACAATCAAAATAACAGTAAATTAAATTACTTTTAAATTTTAATTAAAACACCAAAGTAACAAATAGGAAAACACATTTGCTGGAACAACTTTAGATGCTCTAACAAGGCAGGAAGTCTGCTTGAACTTACAGTTGAGAGACTCTGAAAGCGATGTCGTGAGTCATTTATTTGGTTTATAAATTTTATAAAGTGAGTTTATGTTGATTTGGTTATGTTTACATGTTTTTTTCTCTACAGATTCATTGGGGGAAGTTGATTTCTAAGATTAACGCTTTTTCCGTTTTTATAAGACTTTCTAGATCAAAGCAATGATTTAATAGATTTAGGGCTTTTCCCTTACTTGTCTCCAATGTTGACTCCATTCCTTGGCAATGCTTGGTAGAGAGTAAGATTGACAATGTGCTAAGGTCTTTTCCTGTTTAACAATTGTGTGACTCTTTGACTTTCTGGTGAGAAACCACAACTCCATTTCCAGTTTTGAGTTGTCCAAGTACATCTGATTTACATACATATACTTTTATTTTATTTTATTTTTTTAAATGTATTTTATTTTTGGCTGCGTTGGGTCTTCATTGCTGTGCGCAGGCTTTCTCTAGTTGTGGTGAGCAGGGGCTACTCTTCATTGCGGTGGGTGGGCTTCTCACTATGGTGCCTTCTCTTTGTTGTGGAGAGTGGGCTCTAGGTGCACGGGCTTCAGTAGTTGTGGCATGAGGGCTCAATAGTTGTGGCTCATGGGCTCTAGAGCACGGCTCAGTACTTGTGGCCCATGGGCTTAGTTGCTCCACAGCATGTGGGATCTTCCTGGACCAGGGCTCGAACCCGTGTCCCCTGCATTGGCAGGCAGATTCTTAACCACTGCGCCACCACGGAAGCCCTACACATAATTTTAACCTATGTATGTAGTTCTCTATTTGTGGCATATTTCTTTAACCCATTATCATAATTGTCTTTCTTCCTCCCTCTTCCCTCTCCCCTTCCCCACTTCCTCCTCTTCCCTCCTCCCTCCTCACTTCTCATCCTTCCCACCCTTACCTCTAGTAATCCAGGGAAATAAAAGAATACATCAGCTAGAGCATGAATAATTAATAGTGGAGTCAATAGTAATTATAGTTTGAGAAACCCTTGCAAATAGTCTCTGAGGGAGCACTATATACTATTTACATGCTACCAAGTTTATATAACTTGGTTTTTAATGAGTTATTATGATATTATATTGTATAAATATCACCAGAGTAAAATAAGTTTGATAACTTTACTTTTTGAAGTCAGATAATTTTTATCTTGTATTAATTTAATAAAGGTGGTTTTATTAAAACATTTAGGTTTACTAATAGAAGATTCCTTTTGCCCTTATTTAATATAATATTTACTTTCAGGAAATACAGTGGGTATTAAATTAAAAGTGATTTATCAATCATTATCCTGTCAACAATCTTTCCAAGGCTTTAAATCCATCCAGATATTTTCTTATTGTAGGGACTTAATCATTCCTTTTCTTTTCTTCCCCAAGGTCTCTTGGATTCTATCAGTTGTTGTTTTAAAGGCTTTAGAGTGAAAGTCCAAATCTGTTTGATATGACACTATCTCAGTAGGGAAAATGTATCCAAGAGCTTTAGGAACTGTCTAATGGTGTTTCTCATTTGTTACTCTGTAGCAGCTTTCAAATTATAAGTCCATGTTGAAGTTCATTTTGTCCCAAAGGCATGTCAGCTTCTGTAAGCATTCTCTAATTGGTTCTGATCCATGAGAGAGAGCCAAGGAGCAGCCCCTTGGAATTTCTGGCACATTTTCACATAGCCTTACTGTCTATACATCTATGTAATTTCAAATACCTTATAAAAACTGAAAAGAATATATATCTTTTATATAATCAGCTTACCTACATATATTTTGATAATATTCAGGCAACTACATTTTCATTTGTTTTGATTCAGAGGTATCATATTGAAATGTATCATCTTAGTTTGGCATTTGGGTGGTTATAAAACTATTCAAATAGTTATAAAACTATTTCTAAGATAATTATTTGATTTAATTATTGTATTCTTCTTGTCTTGGTTGTTCCCCTTTATTTTTAGCAGCTTTATTGAAATATAACTCATATACCATATAATTTACCCATTTAAACTATACAATTCAATGGTTTTAGTATCTTCACAGGTGCAAACATCACCACAGTCTAATTTTAGAACATTTTCATTCTCCCATTAGCAGTCACTCCATATCCTTCCTGTTTAGCCCCAGGCAACCATTAATTTACTATCTGTCTTTGGGGATTTGCCTCTTCTGGACAGTTCATTTAAATGGAACCATACAATATATGTGGCCTTTGGTGCCTGGCTTCTCTCACTTAAAAGTTTAAAGGTTCATCCATGTCGTAGCATATATCAATATTTTGTTCCTTTTAATTGCCAAATAATATTCCATTGTATGGATACATACCACATTTTATTTTTCTGTTCACTGCTTAGACATTGGACTGTTTCTACTCTTTGACTATTATAAATAATGCTGCTATGAACATTATTGTGCAAGTTTTGTGTGGACGTATGTTTCCATTTCTCTTGGGTATGTACCTAGGAATGGAACTTGCTAGGTCATATGATAACTCTTTTTGACGTTTTGAGGAACTGCCAAACTGGTTTCCAATGTGACTGTACCAGTTTACATTCCCACCAGCAATGTATGAGGGTTCTAATTTTTCCACATCTTTGCCATCACTTGTTATCGTCTTTGTTTTTTATTATAGCCATCCTAGTGGGTGTGAATTGGTATCACATTCTGGTTTCGATTTGCATTTCCTTGATGGCTAATGATGCTGAAAATCTTTTCATGTGCTTATTGGCCATTTGTATATCGTCTTTGGAGAAATGTCTAATCAGACCCTTTGCCCATTTTTAAATTGGGCTATTTATCTTTTTATTATTGAGTTGTAAGTGTTCTTTATATATTTCTGGATACAAATCCTTATCAGACGTATGATTTACAAATATTTTCTCCCATTCTGTGGATTGTCTTATCACTTTATTGATGGTATTGTTTAGAGCACATTTTAAAAAAAAGTTTTAACGAAGTTCAGTCTATTTTTCTTCTTTTGCTGCTTGTGCTTTTGGAGCTATATCTGAGAAGACTTTGCCTAACACACGGTCATGAAGATTTACTCCTATGTGCCCCCCTCATTTAAATAACTATAGCTCTTTGGGTCAGAATGCTTTCAGAATAAAATTAACTTTTGAATAAGAAACATTTTTCATTTTAAGCAGTTTTCATTAGAGATCATTCATTAAGGAAAGCAACAGTGAATAATTTTTTGTTACTCCTTTCATTTTCTGTGAAAAACAAGTGAAGTGGCATCAAGTGTTTGCCTAGAATTGACAGTTGTATTTTGTTAATTACTACGCTTATGTGTGTTGTTGAGATAAAAAAAATAGTATTGCTAGTCACTTACTGTGGTTTTTACAATAGCTTTGATCAGTGTGGCTGAAGTCAGTTTTTAGAAATATCAGAAAAATTAGTGAATGTAGAACTGTAGATGCTATGCTAGTTCATAGGAAAACCAGGCTCAAACTCAAGTTGCCCTAAGTAGATAGCCCATGACTCCTTCCCTCACATCATCATGTATTATATATGTCTAAGGATAAGCACTAGCTACTAAATGCTCTGACATTTAGCAAAATTCATAATCTCTTATTCATTATTTCAAAGTAACACATTACTTGATTTCCTGAATTAGGTAAATAAAAGGGTTTGTTGACCCCATGTAATTTCTGTACAATTCACAGAATGAAGTTGTAGGAACAATTTTATTTCGTTCACAGCCATAAATAACCAAATATAAGGCACATTTTCTAAAGGCTTATACATTTTAAATCCAAAATATGACGTGATCTTATATGTAGAAAATCCTAAGGAATACACACAGACACACACATACACAAATACTAGAACTAATAAGAGTTCAACAAAATCACTAGGTATAAGATCAATATAAAAATCAATTGTATTTCCATATCTTAGTAATGAGTAATTCAAATATGAAGTTAAGAAAATAGTTTCATTCACAATAGCATCAAAAAGAATAAAATACTTAGGAATAAATTTAACAAAAGAAGTGTAAGGGCTTCCCTGGTGGTGCAGTGGTTGGGAGTCCACCTGCTGATGCAGGGGACATGGGTTCGTGCCCTGGTCCGGGAAGATCCCACATGCCGCGGAGCGGCTGGGCCCATGAGCTGTGGCCGCTGAGCCTGCGTGTCCGGAGCCTGTGCTCTGCAACGGGAAAGGCCACGACAGTGAGAGGCCCACGTACTGCAAAAAAAAAAAAAAAAAGTATAAGACTTGTACACTGAAAACTATAAAACATTGCTGAAAAAAATTAAAGAAGATCTGAATAAATGAAGAGACATTCCATGTTCACAGATTGGAAGATTCAATATTGTTAAAATGGCAATTCAATATTGTGAAAACCATCTACATATTCAATACAATTCCTGTCAAAATCCCAGCTGGCTTTTTTCCCCCCAGAAGTTGAGAAGCTGATCCTAAAATTCATATGGAAATGCAAAGGACTCAGACTGGCCAAAACAATCTTGAAAAAGAAAGACTTACACTGCCCAACTTCAAAATTTATTATAAAGCTACAGGAATCAAGATAGTGTGGTACTTGCTTACAGAAGGACATATGTATCAATGTAGTAATTGAATTGAAAATCTGAAATAGACCCTTTTATGGTCAGTTGATTTTTCACAAAGGTGCCAAGGCAATTTAATGTTAAAAGGATAGTCTTTTCAGCAAACTGTACTAGGATAATTATTATATCCTCAGACAAAAATATTAATTTGGACCCGTGTCTCATACCATATACCAGAATTAACTAAAAATGGATTTTATTTTTCTGTTCAAATATAAGAATTTAGACTATAAAACTCTTAGAAGAAAACATAGAAGTAAATCTTTTTTTTTTTTTTTTTTGCGGTATGTGGGCCTCTCACTGTTGTGGCCTCTCCCGTTGCGGAGCACAGGCTCCGGACGCGCAGACTCAGCGGCCATGGCTCACGGGCCCAGCCACTCCTCGGCATGTGGGATCTTCCCGGACTGGGGCACGAACCTGCGTCCCCTGCATTGGCAGGCGGACTCTCAACCACTGCGCCACCAGGGAAGCCCCAGAAGTAAATCTTTTTAACCTTGGGTTAGGCATTGATTTCTTAGAAGTGACGCTTAAAGCACATGTAATAAAAGAAAACATTGATAAATTAGGTTTCATCAAAATGAAAAACTTGTATGCTTCAGAAGACATCACTGAGAAAATGAAAAGATAAGCTGCAGACTTGGAAAAATTATTTGCAAATCATATATTCAAGCAAGGACTTGTATTCAAAATATATAAAGAGCTCTTACAACTCAATAATAAGAGGACAACCCAACTAAAAAATGAGTAAAAGATCTGAATAGACATTTCACCAACAAAAGATCAATCAGCACATGAAAAGATGTTCAACATCATTAGTGACGATAGAAATGCAAATCAAAGCCGTAATGAGATATTACTTTACACCCACAAGAATGTAACTATAAACGGGCACAAGGTTTCTTTGGGGATGATGAAAATGTTCTAAAATTAGATTGTGGTGATGGTTGCACAGCTCTGTAAATTTACTAAAAATACATGGATTTTAAAATGAGTGAATTTATGGTATGTAAATTATATCTCAATAATGTTGTTAAAAAAATCTTAAACCCAGAACTTGACAAATAAACAAAATCTTAATTAACTAATATACTAATATTTCTTTCATGCTGGATAATACAACTGATTATTAATCATGATATACATCCTGATCTAGAAGTTTATAGTCAAAAATCAAGTATATTTCTTGATGAAGGATAGTGAAGCTCAGTGGATTCTAGTGTCATTAGAGTTCTTGATTAATAAGTTGGCAGTCTATCACCAACTTGGAACTGTTAGAATTGGAGTAAGGCTGTCTGCATGGTACAGTGGATGTGATCTCCGCTATCCCGCTGGTAGACCTGGTCACCAACAGCAGTTAAGTTCATCACAAGCTCTTCACTTCATTTTCAAATTCCAGGAACACAAGACATGAATTCTTGTCAAGCTTTCATTGATTACTTACTTTCGTATGTATTTTGCTTTGTATTTCAATAGAGTAAAAAAGCCATAAAGAACATCCTACAAAAATGCACCTATTTACCAGCTCTCGAGCCATTTCTGTATGATGCTCCTCCCAATATTCTGAAGTATGTGGTTGGACAGTTCAGTAAGGTAAGACATGCTCTCTTAGCCTAGAAGTGGGGGAAGAAAATTGAAATGGTGTATTAACTTGTTGCTTCTGCTGGGTCAATGTTTTCTTCTGTAAGATGGGGGCAGGGTTTTACTACTTAACTTTCACCTATCATATTGACACGGAAGGTAAAATAGGTTAATAAAATTAACATAAGCTAATAAAATTCACACATAAATAATTCACACTTTCTTCTTCCTCACAGCCTCTGTACTGTCTTTTTTATGTTCTTGGAGAGTAAAGAGTCAACATATAAAAACCTCATAGCGCAGATAATTTATACTGAGAAGTGACTTTTGGTAATTTTCCCAGTGTCTGTTAGTTTCACTCATCTGGGAACACTGCGAAGATCTTATAAAGAAAAGGAAAAAGGTCTCTGAGTCACTGAAGTATTTTTTGCAACATGCATGCACTTTACCAGAGATGCTTTGAGACAGTCACTTGGAGTGTGTTGACTTATTCTGTGAACAGTTTTAACAAACGTGGCTGTCGTATTTCTTAGACCACTGCAGATTCAAGGTAGTGAGGTAGAAAGGTCAAGCTGCTGGAAGGGGCTCAGCCAGTGGGACTGACTGCTGAAAGCAGAGACTGAGAGAGAGTGAGTGCGTTCTCACAGCTGTGGATGGCCAGGAGGGGGACCCTAAACTATCAACTGTGTTCAGGAGGTTGGGTTTAAGAAAACAGGGTCTTTGGAATTAGTATCCCACTGTGGCCGTGAGCCCAGGCTCTGGAGCTGGGGTGCCTGGATTCCCCATTTACCAGCAGCAATACCTTTAGCAAGTCTTGACTTCGCTAAACCTTAGTGTGATTACCCATAAATGGGATTAATAAAAGAACCTATTTATAGGGTCACTGTAAAGGTTAATGAGATGTTATATATAAAGAGTTTAGCTTAGGGCTTCCCTGGTGGCGCAGTGGTTGAGAGTCCGCCTGCCGATGCAGGGGACACGGGTTCGTGCCCTGGTCCGGGAAGATCCCACATGCCGCGGAGCGGCTGGGCCCGTGAGCCATGGCCGCTGAGGCTGCGCGTCCGGAGCCTGTGCTCCGCAATGGGAGAGGCCACAACAGTGAGAGGCCCGCGTACCACAAAAAAAAAAAAAAAAAAAAAATTATGTGGCAAGTGCACAGATAGGGGTTTAACAGAATTCCATGAGAGAAGAAAAGTACCCAACTCATCCTGGGAAAAGAGAATAGGGCTGTCCCAGAGAAAGTTTCTTAAAGGAGGTGACATCTGAGCTGAGTCTTAAAACATAAGCAGGAGTGGGAATTTCCTGATGGTCCAGTTTCCACTGCAGGGGGGACTGGTTCGACCCCTGGTTGGGGAACTAAGATACTGCATGCCACGTGGCGTGGCCAAAAAAAAAAAAAAAAAAAGATAAGCAAGAGTGAGCCAAATAATGGGGGAGGTGTGTGGAGGGTGGAAGGGTATTCTAGGAAGAGGAAACAGCATAGGCAAAGGCAAGAAATGGTTTGGACACACCCTTTGAGATTATTGAAATAAAATTTAGCATAGAGGTTGGTAGGGAAGAACGCTGGAGAGGTGTTTAGGACCTGAGTCACAGAAGGCCCTCTGTGCCTTGTTAAGGAGCTTGGAGAGACCTTCAGTTTGTATAAGAGAAGAACAGATACGGCTTTACCTTGTATGTATATGAGTGGCTCTCCATTATCTTTGCTCCTGTTCATTGCCTTTATTCCATCTCCACAACATAAAAAGTTAAGAAATTTCTAAAAAGGCTGCATTTTACTTCCAATGATCAGCAAATTTAGGCTCATTATGTTGCAGGTATATTGGACATAAATTCTCTTATGCATTTCCTCAGATATGTTATTGCTTTTCAGTAGTAAAAATCCAACTTGGAAAAGAAAAGCTGACATTTTTATGTGCTTCACTTTTCAAGGTGCTGCCGCATGATAGCAAAGCTCGACGACTTTTTGTAACAAGTGGTGGACTTAAAAAGATTCAAGAGATAAAAGCAGAACCTGGATCTCTCCTTCAAGAATACATCAACAGTATTAACAACTGTTACCCAGAAGAAATAGTAAGGTGGGAAAAATGGACTTTGAGAAGGTCAAAGTTACAATGTAGTTTTTCAGTTCTCAAACCTAGATTTTATATCTACTGTGTCAAAATGTGGACTTTGAAATAGCACATAAGACCAGTGTATACTTCTGCTTCTCTCTTGATCTCTTTTATCCCTCAAATTAAATGATGTTCTGATTGACACATACATTTCCACATCAAACTGGAATGCCACTTGAGATATTTCTGTACTAATTTAATACATGCTTTACTAAAGAGTACCCAAATACGGAGTTCAAAGTAAATTAACTATCTTTAATATTAGCCTGATTTAGAAAGAGTCTGATTTTCATAGTTCCCTGCATATTATTTCTCTGCCTTAAGCTCCATTCATATCGGTGAGAGTATTACAAATAAGAAAGAGATGTTGCATGGCAAAAAGAAAGTTACTATCTATATTTGAAAAAATTAAATAATGTTTTTTATGAAATGCAGATGCTTCATAGTAATGTAGCAGGAAGCTTTTCTCAAGATTAATTTTTTAATGAGGTTGGTTTCAGAGCATTAAACCTAAGCCTCAGTCCCTGTAAGCCTAAAAGAGAACTTTACCACTAAACCCCAAATAAATAAAAACAAAGTTACCAAGTACAGATAGAATTATTAAGCAACTGAATCTTGAAAAATGTCCACAAAACATGCAGAATTAAAGGCTATATTTATCTATATTTTTCTAATACTACACTCATTTCTTATTTTCTCTTAATATTAGAGATTACAAATTCCAATTTTTAAAATTTGTTATAATTTATATGTTATGTAAACTATTCTTCCTATTTATTTTTCTTCAATTTATTTATTTTTTATTGGCATATAGTTGATTAACAGTGTTGTGATAGTTTCAGGTGTACAGCAAAGTGATTCAGTTATACATATACATGTATCTATTCTTCTTCAAATTCTTTTCCCATTTAGGTTGTTACATAATATTAAGCAGAGTTCCCTGTGCTATACAGTAGGTCCTTGTTGGTTATCCATTTTAAATACAGCAGTGTTTACATGTCAGTCACAAACTCCCTAACTATCCCTTCCCCTCACCCTTCCCCCCTGGTAACCATAAGTTCACTCTCTAAGTCTGTGAGTCTGTTTCTGTTTTGTAAATAAGTTCATTTGTGTCATTTCTTCTTAGATTCCACCTATAAGTGATATCATACGATATTTCTCTTTCTCTGTCTGACTTAACTTCACTCAGTATGACAATCTCTAGCTTGGTCCATGTTGCTGCAAATGGCATTATTTCATTCTTTTTAATGGCTGAGTAATATTCCATTGTATATATGTACCACATCTTCTTTATCCTTTCCTCTGTTGATGGACACTTAGGTTGCTTCCATGTCTTGGCTGTTGTAAACAGTGCTGCAGTGAACACTGGGGTGCATGTATCCTTTTGGAGCATGTTTTTCTCTGGATATATGGTCAGGAGTGGGATTGCTGGGTCATATGGTAGTTCTATTTTTAGTTTTTTAAGGAACTTCCAGACTGTTCTCCATAGTGGCTGTACCAATTTACATTCCCACCAATGGTGTAAGAGGGTTCCCTTTTCTCCACACCCTCTCCAGCATTTATTGTTTGTGGATTTTTTGATGGTAGCCACTCTGACTGGTGTGAGGTGATGTCTCATTGTAGTTTTGATTCGCATTTCTCTCATAATTAGTGATGTTGAACATCTTTTCATGTGCTTCTTGGCTATCTGTATGTCATCTCTGGAGAAATGTCTATTTAGGTCTTCCACCCATTTTTTGACTGGGGTTGTTTGTTTTGATGATATTAAGCCACATGAGCTGTTTATAAGTTTTAGAGACTAATCCTTTGTTGGTCACATCATTTGCAAATATTTTCTCCCAATCTGTGGGTTGTCTTTTCATTTTGTTTATGGTTTCCTTTGATGTGCAAAAGCTTTTGAGTTTAATTAGGTCCCACTTGTTTATTTTTGTTTTTATTTCCATTACTCTGGGAGTATTCTTCCTATTTAATATCAGTGGTTTTTAATACATATGGTAACATTGATTTTAAAAGCACGAAAATAATTTTAAGATTGAAATTTGTTTTATATTCACATATACTCTGCCAGTAAATTCTTTCTAGAGGTGTACAAGTTCATTCACTTTGGGGAGGTTTATGAGAACTTCTTGACCAAAAGAGTTCCAATAAATTAGCTTTGAAAATATTAATATATATAAAATACATCAAAGGAGTATATCATAACATGTATATATACTATGTATAATATATAAATAAAATAACATACCAAAAAGGTTGTATAACATATAAATATGTGTGAACCCACTAAATGAAGGAAATATGAAAACCTTTTATGAAGAAAATAAAGTTAATTTTTGTACGTGGAATATATGTCCCTTCAGGAAGAATGCTATTTTACGTAAGTTTAAAATAACTTTCTATGCAATTTTCTAACATAAACAGAATTATAGAAAAATGGAAGAAGTGAACTAACTGGTCCCCCAAATGGAGTGACCTGTTAGAATTGACCAATGGTAAGGTGCTTTCTTGAATAGGAGTCTTCTTTCCACTAATTTCTAGGATTAGTTTACAGGGCACCAGGGGAAATAAAAAACTCTGTCGTGTTAGAATTTGACCTGGTTCTTTGTCAAAATACCATTGTAAAATTTCCACTTTTCATATTCTGGAATCTGGCTGATTATCATGAAGAATTTTGGTTAGCTGGCTAACTTTTTCAAGTTTCTGACGTATTTTTTTTTAAAGCATTGGGCTCTATAGAACTTAGAGGAGTTTTATAGAAATCTCTGAAAATTTGCCTTCCTATGAAAGCAGACAAATATAATCTCAAAATTGTTTAATTTTTGCTGTCATAATTCTCAAAAATGACTTGGTGACTATTTTAGAATTATTCTTTGTAAGACAGATTATCAGTGGATACATTCTCTCAGCTGTTTTTAGCCTAAACATTTATTTCAATTGCCTTCTAATTTTAGTAATCTTTAAAAATGTTTAATAAAGGTGGTTGGTATGATGAGAGGGAAGGCGCCCAGGACGAGATGTTAGAAGACTTAAGTTCTAATCCTGGGCCACTCCACAGCTGTTGTCTTCTGGATCTCTGCCTAAACCGGGGGGCAAGGCATGCATACAGTCTTCCGTTCAGCACATTTCTGGTGTGATAACAGGTATTACAGTAACCTAAATTCTACATGGGTCTAGGATGAGTTAACTCCCCTATATTCTTAAAGGCCAGGAAGAAGTAGGGTGATAGCCAGAGGAAAGGCATTTCCAGTTCTTTTTTGGAGGTTCATTTTGGTTCTTTCATGAGGAGTATGGCTAAAAGCTCGGACTTAGGTATCAAACAGATCTAAGTTCCTATCTCAGTCCAAACGACTTGCTAACTGTGACTTTGAAGATATTACTTAACCCTCTTAACCAGTTTTCTCATGTGTAAAATGTGAATAATTACCTACTTCACAGAGTTGCTATTAGGATTAAGTGAGAGGCTATTAGGATTAGCCACAGGGTTTACAGATAGGAAGAATTCAATTCAGTAAATATCTGTTATTGTCCTCAGTGGGCACCCCTCTTCTTGTTCTTTTTTTCTTTTTTTTAAAGTTGAAATACAGTTGATTTACAATGTTGTGTTAGTTTCTGGTGTACAGCAAAGTGATTCATATATATATATATATATATATATATATTCAGATATATTCATATATTCTTTTTCATATTCTTTTCCATTATGGTTTATTACAGGATATTGAATATAGTTCCCTGTGCTATACAGTAGGACCTTGTTGTTTATCTATTTCATATATAGTAGTTTGTGTCTGCTAATCTCAAACTCTGAATTTATCCCTTCCCCATCCCCTGCCCCCACTGGTAACCATAAGTTTGTTTTCTATGTCTGTGAGTCTGTTTCTGTTTTGTAAATAAGTTCATTTGTATCATATTTTAGATTCCACATGTAAGTGATATCATATGGTATTTGTCTTTCCCTTTCTGGCTTACTTCACTTAGTATGATAATCTCTAGGTCCATCCATGTTGCTGCAAATGGCATCATTTCATTCTTTTGTATGGTTGAGTTGTATTCCATTGTGTGTGTGTGTGTGTGTGTGTATACTAAATATTTATCTGTTCATCTGTCAATGGACATTTAGGTTGCTTCCATGTCTTGGCTACTGTAAATAGTGCTTCTATGAATATTGGGGTGTATGTATCTTTTCAGATTATAGTTTTGTCTGGATATATGCCCAGGAGTGTTATTGCTGGATCGTATGGCACTCTATTTTTAGGTTTTAAGGAACCTCCATGCTGTTTTCCACAGTGGCTGCACCAATTTACATTCCCATCAACAATGTAGGAGGATTTTTTCTCCACACTCTCTCCAGCATTTGTTATTTGTAGACTTTTTAATGATGGCCATTCTGACCAGTATGAGGTGATATCTCACTGTAGTTTTTATTTGCATTTCTCTAATAATTAGCAATGTTGAACATCTCTTCATGTGCCTGTCGGACATCTGTGTGTCATCTTTGGAGAAATGTCTACTGAGGTGTTCTGCCCATTTTCTGATTGGTTTTTTGGTTTTTTTGTTATTGAGTTATATGAGCTATTTGTATATTTTGGAAATTAAGCCCTTGTTGGTCTCATCGTTTGCAAATGTTTTCCCCCAGTCCATAGACTTTTCATTTTGTGTACGGTTTCCTTTGCTTACAGAACCTTATAAGTTTGATTAGGTCCCATTTGTTTATTGTTGCTTTTATTTCTGTTGCCTTGAGAGACTGACCTTAGAAAACATTGCTACAATTTATGTCAGAAAATGTTTTGCCTATGTTCTCTTCTAGGAGTTTTATGGTGCCATGTCTTATATTTAAGTCTTTGAGCCATTTCCAGTTTATTTTTATGTATGATATGAGGGAGTGTTCTAACTTTATTGATTTACATGTGGCTGTCCAGCTTTCCCAACATCAAGGAAACAGATATTCAGGTACAGGAGGGTCCCAAACAAGATAAACCCAAACACACCTACACCAAGGCATATTATTCTTGTTCTTTTTTCTATCCATGTTAAGTCACATTATTAGCTAGATCAAATTTAACATTATAATAATAATGGAGAAACTTATGTAGCAGCACATGGCCACTTATTTTTTCACTGTTTGTTTTGATGATAAATGCATAGCAAGCAAATATTTGTTTCATTTTTGCAAGTATAAAAGACATAAATGAAGATTGTTCTGATTAGATTTAAATTGCTTTTAATTGCTAAGGTAGGGATTCCAAACTTTTTCCTGATGAGAAGCTACTTTTGAATTCCTTAGCGACCAAAGGGCAGACAGCAAAAGCAAGAAGAACTACAATCCTGCAGCCTGTGGAACAAAAATCACATTCACAGAAGGATAGACAAGATGAAAAATCAGAGGGCTATGTACCAGATGAAGGAACAAGATAAAACCCCAGAAAAACAACTAAATGAAGTGGAGATAGGCAATCTTCCAGAAAAAGAATTCAGAATAATGATAGTGAAGATGATCCAGGACCTCGGAAAAAGAACGGAAGCAAAGATCAAGAAGATGCAATAAATGTTTAACAAAGACCTAGAAGAATTAAAGAACAAACAAACAGAGATAAACAATACAATAACTGAAATTAAAACTACACTGGAAGGAATCAATAGCAGAATAACTGAGGCAGAAGAACGGATAAGTGACCTGGAAGACAGAATGGTGGAATTCACTGCTGTGGAACAGAATAAAGAGAAAAGAATGAAAAGAAATGAAGATAGCCTAAGAAACCTCTGGGACAACATTAAACGCAACAACATTCGCATTATAGGGGTCTCAGAAGGAGAAGAGAGAGAGAAAGGACCAGAGAAAATATTTGAAGAGACTATAGTCGAAAACTTCCCTAATATGGGAAAGGGAATAGCCACCCAAGTCCAGGAAGCACAGAGAGTCCCATACAGGATACACCCAAGGAGAAACACGCCAAGACACATAGTAATCAAATTGGCAAAAATTAAAGACAAAGAAAAATTATTGAAAGCAGCAAAGGAAAAATGACAAATAACATACAAGGGAACTCCCATAAGGTTAACGGCTGATTTCTAGCAGAAACTCTACAAGCCAGAAGGGAGTGGCATGATATACTTAAAGTGATGAAAGGGAAGAACCTACAACCAAGATTACTCTACCCGGCAAGGATCTCATTCAGATTCAATGGAGAAATCAAAAGCTTTACAAACAAGCAAAAGCTAAGAGAATTCAGCACCACCAAACCAGCTCTACAACAAATGCTAAAGGAATTTCTCTAAGTGGAAAACACAAGGGAAGAAAAGGACCTACAAAACCAAACCCAGAACAATTAAGAAAATGGTCATAGGAACATACATATTGATAATTACCCTAAATGTGAATGGATTAAATGCTCCAACCAAAAGACACAGGCTCACTGAATGGATACAAAAACAAGACCCATATATATGCTGCCTACAAGAGACCCACTTCAGACCTAGGGACACATTCAGACTGAAAGTGAGGGGATGGAAAAAGATATTCCACGCAAACGGAAATCAAAAGAAAGCTGGAGTAGCAATACTCATATCAGATAAAATAGACTTTAAAATAAAGAATGTTATAAGAGACAAAGAAGGACACTACATAGTGATCAAGGGATCAATCCAAGAAGAAGATATAACAATTATAAATATATATGCACCCAACGTAGGAGCACCTCAGTCCATAAGGCAACTGCTAACAGCTCTAAAAGAGGAAGTCAACAGTAACACAATAATAGTGGGGGACTTTAACACCTCACTTTCACCAATGGGCAGATCATCCAAAATGAAAATAAATAAGGAAACAGAAGCTTTAAATGACACAATAGACCAGATAGATTTAATTGATACTTATAGGACATTCCATCCAAAAACAGCAGATTACCCTTTCTTCTCAAGTGCGCACGGAACATTCTCCACGATAGATCACATCTTGGGTCACAAATCAAGCCTCAGTAAATTTAAGAACATTGAAATCATATCAAGCATCTTTTCTGACCACAACTCTATGAGATTAGAAATGCATTACAGGGAAAAAAACGTAAAAAACACAAACACATGGAGGCTAAACAATATATTACTAAATAACCAAGAGATCACTGAAGAAATCAAACAGGAAATCAAAAAATACCTAGAGACAAATGACTATGAAAACACGATGATCCCAAACCCATGGGATGCAGCAAAAGCAGTTCTAAGAAGGAAGTTTATAGCTATACAAGCCTACCTCAAGAAACAAGAAAACTCTCAAATAAACAATCTAACCGTACACCTAAAGGAACTAGAGAAAGAAGAACAAACAAAACCCAAAGTTAGCAGAAGGAAAGAAATCATAAAGATCAGAGCAGAAATAAATGAAATAGGAACAAAGAAAATGATAGCAAAGATCAATAAAACTAAAAGCTGGTTCTTTGAGAAGATAAACAAAATTGATAAACCATTAGCCAGACTCACCAAGGAAAAGAGGGAGAGGACTCAAATCAATAAAATTGGAAGTGAAAAAGGAGAAGTTACAACAGACACTGCGGAAATATAAAGCATCCTAAGAGACTATGACAAGCAACTCTATGCCAATAAAATGGACAACCTGGAAGAAATGGACAAATTCTTAGAAAGGTATAACCTTCCAAGACTGAACCAGGAAGAAATAGAAAATATGAACAGACCAATCACAAGTAATGAAATTGAAACTGTGATTAAAAATCTTCCAACAGTGCTTCCCTGGTGGCGCAGTGGTTGAGAGTCCGCCTGCCAATGCAGGGGACACAGGTACATGCCCCTGTCCGGGAGAATCCCACATGCCGCCAAGCGGCTGGGCCCGTGAGCCATGGCCACTGAGCCTGCGCGTCCGGAGCCTGTGCTCTGCAACGGGAGAGGCTGCGACAGAGAGAGGCCCGTGTACCACAAATAAATAAATAAATAAATAATCTTCCCACAAACAAAGTCCAGGACCAGATGGTTTCACAGGTGAATTCTATCAAACATTCAGAGAAGAGCTAACACCCATCCTTCTCAAACTCTTCCAAAAAATTGCAGAGGAAGGAACACTCCCAAACTCATTCTATATGAGGCCACCATGACCCTGATACCAAAACCAGACAAAGATACTACAAAAAAAAGAAAATTACAGACCAATATCACTGATGAATATAGATGCAGAAATCCTCAACAAAATACTAGCAAACAGAATCCAACAGCACATTAAAAGTATCATACACCATGATCAAGTGGGATTTATCCCAGGGATGCAAGCATTCTTCAATGTATGCAAATCAATCAATGCGGTACACCATATTGACAAATTGAAGAATAAAAACCATGTGATCGGGGCTTCCCTGGTGGCGCAGTGGTTGAGAGTCCGCCTGCTGATGCAGGGGACACGGGTTTGTGCCCCGGTCTAGGAAGATCCCACATGCCGCGGAGCGGCTGGATCCATTAGCCATGGCCGCTGAGCCTGCGCGTCCAGAGCCTGCGCTTCGCAACGGGAGAGGCCGCAACAGTGAGAGGCCCGCGTACTGCAAAAAAACAAAACAAAACAGAAAACCATATGATCATCTCAATAGATGCAGGAAAAGCTTTTGATAAAATTCAACACCCATTTATGATAAAAAAACTCTCCAGAAACTGGGCATAGAGGGAACCTACCTTAACATAATAAAGGCCATATATGACAAACCCACCGCAAACATCATTCTCAGTGGTGAAAAAATGAAAGCATTCGCTCTAAGATCAGGAGCAAGACAAGGATGTCAACTCTCACCACTGTTATTCAACATAGTTTTGTAAGTCCTAGCCACGGAAATCAGAGAAGAAAAAGAAATAAGAGGAATACAAATTGGAAAAGAAGAAGTAAAACTGTCACTGTTTGCAGATGACATGATATTATACATAGAGAATCCTAAAGATGCCACCAGAAAGCTACTACAGCTAATCAATGAATTTGGTAAAGTTTCAGGATACAGAATTAATGCACAGAAATCTCTTGCATTCCTATACACTAATGATGAAAAATCTGAAAGAGAAATTAAGAAAACACTCCCATTTACCATTGCAACAAAAAGAATAAAATACCTAGGAATAAACCTACCTAGGGAGACAAAAGACCTGTATGCAGAAAACTATAAGACACTGATGAAAGAAATTAAAGATGATACCAACAATGGAGAGATATACCATGTTCTTGGATTGGAAGAATCAATATTGTGAAAATGACTATACTACCCACAGCAATCTACAGATTCCGTGCAATCCCTATCAAATTACCAATGGCATTTTTTACGGAACTAGAAGAAAAAAATCTTAAAATTTGTATGGAGACACAAAAGACCCCAAATAACCAAAGCAGTCTTGAGGGAAAACAACAGAGCTGGAGGAATCAGACTCCCTGACTTCAGACTATACTATAAAGCTACAGTAATCAAGACAATATGGCACTGGCACAAAAACAGAAACAGATCAATGGAACAAGATAGAAAGCCCAGAGATAAACCCACGCACCTATGGTCAACTAATCTATGACGAAGGAGGCAAGGATATACAATGGAGAAAAGACAGTCTCTTCAATAAGTGGTGCTGGGAAAACTGGACAGCTACATGTAAAAGAATGAAATTAGAACACTCCCTAACACCATAAACAAAAATAAACTGAAAATGGATTTGAGACCTAAATGTAATACCGGACACTATAAAACTCTTAGAGGAAAACATAGGAAGAACACTCTTTGACATAAATCACAGCAAGATCTTTTTTGATCCACCTCCTAGAGTCATGGAAATAAAAACAAAAATAAGCAAATGGGACCTAATGAAACTTCAAAGCTTTTGCACAGCAAAGGATACCATAAACAAGATGAAAAGACAACCCTCAGAATGGGAGAAAATATTTGCAAATGAATCAATGGACAAAGGATTAATCTCCAAAATATATAAACAGCTCATGTAACTCAATATTAAAAAACCAAACAACCCAATCCAAAAATGGGCAGAAGACCTAAATAGACGTTTCTCCAAAGAAGACATACAGATGGCCAAGAACCACATGAAAAACTGCTCAGCATCACCAGTTATTAGAGAAATGCAAATCAAAACTACAATGAGGTATCACCTCACACCAGTTAGAATGGGCATCATCAGATAATCTACAAACAAGAAATGCTGGAGAGGGTGTGGAGAAAAGGGAACCCTCTTGAAGAATTGGTGGGAATGTAAATTGCTACAGCCACTATGGAGAACAGTATGGAGGTTCCTTAAGAAACTAAAAATAGAATTACCATATGATTCAGCAATCCCACTACTGGGCATATACCCAGAGAAAACCGTAATTCAAAAAGACACATGCACCCCAGTGTTCATTGCAGCACTATTTACAATAGCCAGGACATGGAAGCAACCTAAATGCCCACTGACAGATGAATGGATGAAGAAGAAGTGGTACATATACACAATGAAATATTACTCAGCCATAAAAAGGAACGAAATTGCGTCATTTGTTGAGACGTGGATGGATCTAGAGACTGTCATACAGAGTGAAGTTAAGTTAGAAAGAGAAAAACAACTATTGTATATTAATGCATATATGTGGAACCTAGAATAATGGTACAGGTAAACCGGTTTGCAGGGCAGAAATTGAGACATAGATGTAGGGAACAAACGTATGGACACCAAGGGGGGAAAGTGGCGGGGGGGTGGTGGTGGTGGTGTGATGAATTGGGCGATTGGGATTGACATGTATACACTGATGTGTATTAAATTGATGACTAATAAGAGCCTGCTGTATAAAAAAATAAAATTAAGCCTTCCCTGGTGGCACAGTGGTTGAGAGTCCGCCTGCCGATGCCTGCCGATGCAGGGGACACAGGTTCGTGCCCCGGCCCAGGAAGATCCGACATGCCACAGAGCAGCTAGGCCCATGAGCCATGGCTGCTGAGCTTGCACGTCCGGAGCCTGTGCTCCGCAACGGGAGAGGCCACAACAGTGAGAGGTCTGCGTACCGCAAAAATAAATAAAATTAAATTTTAAAAATTTTAAAAATATTAAAAATAAAACTAAATCAAATAGAAAAAAATTCCAGCAATTCCTAAGAATTTAGAAACAGAAGCCAATTTTACTATTTTCTTATTGTTTGTAAAAGTAATTATCTTAAGTGACTTAAGAACACAATATTTTAAATATAACTCCATTTTTGGAGTACATTCTGAAGACAAACAAATGTACAAAGAATCAAAAAAAAGAAGTCTACAGATAATATATGCTAGAGCGGGTGTAGAGAAAAGGGAACCCTCGTGTACTGTTGGTGGGTATGTAAATTGGTGGATCCACTATGGAAAACAGTATGAAGTTTCCTTAAATAAAAATAGACCAAAAAAAAAAACCAAAAGAATTCCTTAGCATCAGACAGATTCTAGCTGGAATGAGATTTCTGACAGTTAATGGGTAACTTGATGTACTTATTTATGGGTCCATACACTGAGATACATACGTGGTCTGTATGCATTTATGAGAAGTTAGGTAGTGATAAATGTACACCCTGCTGAGAGGGTGAGAAGTATAAGTCCTGAGCACATTTCCTTCCCCGTGGGGAATCCTGGAGATGTGGCATCGCTGAGGTCCCTGGAGAGACAGGTATACAGTGGCAATTAGCTTGGCAATTAGCCAGGTAAAACCTCAAGAATTATAGGTAGGTCCTAATTTATTTATTGGGGACCTTTATTTTAAAGCAATACTGTCCAACAGAAATATAATATTAGCCACATATGTCATTTAAAATTTTCTAGTAGCCACATTTTAAAAAGTAAAATGAAACAGGGTAAATAAATATTAATGATATATTTTTGTTAGCCCAATATATCTAAGCTTTATAATTTCAATTTGTAATCAGTATAAAAGTTATCAATCAGCTATTTTACATTTTTTGTACTAAGTTTTTGAAATCTGGTGGGTATTTTATCACTTCTAGTGCATCTCAATTCAGATATTAAATTTCATTGGAAATACATGATCTGTGTTTAGATTATATAAAGTTTACAGTTGAAAAAGTAGATTCACAAGTTGTTCCAAGCACACCTAAAATTTTTCTAATAACTAATTGGATATCAGTTATTAATATTTTTAATTAAACTTAAATATACAAATTCAGTTCCTCAGTCATATTTCTAGGACTCGAGAACTACATGTAGCTAGTGGCTACCATATGAAACAGCACAATTTTTAAAGTTTTGGTTTTTCTAAATCCACTTTCTACCATTTCTATAAGAAGTACCTGTCTCATGTCTAACACATTTATAAGACCCAGGGAGGTGAGGCCTGCTTAAAATTTGTGACTAACTCAGAGAGAAACAGTTGTAACTTCCTTGGTTTAGGAATACTTTGAAGAGACTCACTGTTGAGGGACAATTTTTTTCAAGGGTAGGAGGCCTTTGGTGGAGATACATTCTTTAAGGTAGCTCTTTATGTATGCATGTATCTGTTTATCTATGACTGCCTATAAGCACACTGTTGAGAAAACACAGTTTTATCCATGTTAACTTGACAAATTGTGGAAGAAATTAATGTAATATAAATTATGAGCTTTTAAGTCAAGCATCTGAGGATAGGTAAAGCTTATTAACAAAGGATAAAGCAAGTCTTGAATATTAGGTTTTATTTGGAGAAAACACCTTAGGAGGTTTAATTATTTTGAATGTTTTAGAAATTTTTAAATTATACTTACTAGATTTTTTATCCATTTAGCATATTCTAGAATGTCTGACAAATTTTATTTGACATACTTTTATATGCATATAAATTCTTTTCATGGTATATGAAGCATCTCACAATGCATTAATCAATATATATAATACTTTTATACTATATATTTTATAAAATGATAAATTTATAAATGTAAATTTATAGTACTATAGATGCCCAAAACCAACGAAAAGGATTTATTTCCTAGGTTAGTATGATGAAGTATTTGTAAACTATTTATTAAATAGCTGTTTAATGTGAATTATACTCCCAGAAATTTTTGTTTTTATGGGTAGCCAGATCTGATTAAAACATATGTTGAGGGCTTCCCTGGTGGCACAGTGGTTGAGAATCCGCCTGCCAATGCAGGGGACATGGGTTTGAGCTCTGGTCCAGGAAGATCCCACATGCCGCAGAGCAACTAAGCCCATGTGCCACAACTACTGAGGCCGCAAGCCACAACTACTGAGCCCTTGTGCCACAACTGCTGAAGCCCGTGCACCTAGAGCCCGTGCTCCGCAACAAGAGAAGCCTCCACAATGAGAAACCCGTGAACCGAAATGAAGAGTAGCCTCCGCTCGCCGCAACTAGAGAAAGTTTGCGTGCAGCAACGAAGACCCAACGCAGCCAAAAATAAATAAATAAATTTAAAAAAAAACATACATTGAGAATAATCTGTAGGGTAGTAAGAATGCGGAAGTTGATTAGTAATGATAGACTGTGTTGTCTAACTTACAAAAAAAAACCTGTTAGCTACGATCATGAAAGCAACATCAGTCACTTGACATAATGAAAACAGAGTCTCTGTAATAAAATACTGTTACTGGATCCAAGTTCCTGGCTTTGAAAATACACCTTTGCCATTGCATTGATATCCCTTAAATGTTTGCTGTTTATCTGGCAGTCTTGTGAGCTGTCGTTCTCTTCCTTGATCATCTCTACCCTCATGCACAAAGCATTCCTGGAGCATAACTGGTCAGTGTATTAGAGGTTTCACTCAGAGAATTATTTCAGATAAATACCTTATATTAAATCTTTTTTGCCTACTGTGCCGAATCTTTTCACAAAGATCTAATAGCAAATTTTCTTTTTCAGGTATTATTCCCCTGGATATTCAGATACACTTCTGCAGAGAGTGGACAGCTATCAACCATTTACTAACTGAGAAAAGTTACATTTTTATACTTGAGTTCACAGCAGAGTATTTATGAATGATAGTTGTTAAAGCTCTTTCTAAATATTTGAACTAAATACATTCTAGATTTAATCACTGTGAAAAACCTTTGGATATTTTCTAAATTTATGGAATACTTTAAAAATTAGTGGCTTGAACGTATGAGGAACTATTCATGGTCATTTGCATAGGATATGCTCTAAAGGTAAATTTTTAAGACATTAAAGGATCTAAGGTATTAGTTATTGTTCCATTAAAGATCACACACACACACACACCCACACACCCACACACACCCTTCCAACTAGATACAGATGAAACATGGTGTTCAAGAACTCTTAATTATGGGCTTCCCTGGTGGTGCAGTGGTTGAGAGTCTGCCTGCCGATGCAGGGGACACGGGTTCGTGCCCCGGTCTGGGAAGATCCCACATGCCGCGGAGTGGCTGGGCCCGTGAGCCATGGCCGCTGAGCCTGCGCATCCGGAGCCTGTGCTCCACAACGGGAGAGGCCACAACAGTGAGAGGCCTGCGTACCGCAAAGAAAAAACACCTTTTAATTATTTTGCCAATTCCTCACAGGCACAGGCAAGGAAGGCTGGCCTTGCAAATTCCGCAGTAGGATATCCAAGGGAAGTACTAGCTGAAAGAAGACACTGATGACGAAGTACAGGGCATTTGAAAGACATACTGATGCTGGTTACACAAATGTGTTAGCCGAACACATGGAATCTATCGATAACCTGCCAGGTTTTCCTAAAATTTAGGAAGTCTCCTCTTCATCCTAAGCTCCCTAAACCTCTTCTTACCCTATATCTAAACTGTTCCTTACCTTTCCTGGGGCTGGACGGGGTAGAAGTCAATATTAAGCACTATACTATTGCAGGCATGCTTTCCATTTTCATTGAAAGGTTTCTTCTTAGTCTAGCCCTGCTCATGAATAAACAAGGAAGCAAACAAATAAAATGGGCCCTCAGTGTTCCCTTGTCCTAGCTTCACATTCCCAGGTTTCAAAAGTCAGATTTTCAGGGATTTAAGGAAAAATTTGAAAAGAATACTGTCCGACTCAGAATTTACATTTTCACAAACGGAGCTGAAAGGAGGGTAAGAGGGAGTTGTGATAAAATTTTAAATAAAAACAGCACTAGAACTGTCCTTTTCATTTTTCCTATGTAGTGTTTCTGACCTTGGGGAATATGTGATTAGACTCAGGAGTCTTGGTTAGTTGGCAACTGTGTCTTTTTTTTAATCTAAAGGACATTCTTTACAGTGATCTCCCCTGGAGGCCTGGAGAGGAAGTAAATGGTAACCAGAGAGCCCCTTGGACACCCTGTTTCCAGTCTGGTTGGCCTTCAGGTTTCCTTCTCAGACTCTTTTTTTTTCCCCTCTCAAAAGAAACCTACCCATTTATTTTTGGTATTTTCTGGATTCATCTCTGTCATCATTTCCTAACAGTACATAGCTTTGTTGTATATTTTAAAATTTCATCATACCCAAGATTACCCCATTTCTTTTTGCCTTGTATCAGTCTAGAATTGCCTGCAGTTTTTTTTTGAAAAGGGCCTATTTTGTTTCCTTGCAGTAATCTCTTAGATCCATTGCATAAGAAAATGTAATCTTTATCCTCAGTTTTGTAGCTTCCCTTTCTCTCCTGCCTGCCTGCCCAGCTTCTCTTATGAACCTTTGAACAAACTGAGAAAATAAAGGTGGTTTCCATCTTTCTTCATTAATAATGACAGAAATTAGTCCATCTGCTATAAGACCTCCTCAAATGTTATGGGAATGGTGAATTTCCTGTTATGTATTTCTTGCTATTGTATGTTGTATTTGAAAATTTTCACTTCTTAAATCATTTCATACTTATCAAATAGTTTTAAGCTAAGAAAAATAAAAATATTTAGTGGAATTTGAATGGGTGCTTTAAGTTCATATGCAATTTGGAAAATATATGATATGAAATGTTTCTTGACATAAAACACTTAAAGCAAAATGAAGCTTTCTTTATTCTTTGCGAAGTCTATTATGAGACTTTTTAAAAAATATTTTCTATTTGTGCTAGAGGAAAAATAGTGTCTCTCACTGATGGTATTCTTTGTTATTTTCACTCCTGGTTTGGATTTTGTCAATTCCAATCCTCTGTTTCCCCTCCCCACCCCCTGCAGTTTATTTAAAATTCAACTATCATTAGGATATCTCATTTAGCTTACATGAACAACAGTTTATTTTTATCATTTCAGAAACAGAATGGTTGAATCTTATTACTGGTTGAACCTTATTATATTATTCATTCAGTTCACCTGTTGTGTATCAGTGGTACCTGAAAGGAGATGGTGAAAGTTTGGGTTCTGATCATGCCTGTTAAATAGTAAAGGTGATAATGCTTGCTCAGCAGACTCATAAGATGCCTATGAAGATAACTTGCAATGATGCATGTAACAATTTTGTAAACTCTTCTGTGCAAACCAATACGTGATTTATGGGCAATCTGACAGCCAGTGACAGATTACACATTTTGGCCGGCAGTTGGGCACACCAGGCCCCATACTCTTAGATCAGTAGAGTTTATTCCAGATGATTTATTATAAAGAAAAGCTAAATTTCCTGCCCTCATGGAGTTTTCTAATATAAACACATTTGCCCAGACACAGGGAATAAAATAGGCACAAGACACTGAACACCAAACAGGCATATTTCATTCAGCATGTAAAAACAAATGACAACCTCATAGTTACAGGAGGTTGACCTGTTTTTCTAACCTTTTCTCTCAAACTATCCCCTTAAAGACAGGATTAAAGATTTGCTAGTTTCTAAACTTGATTTGAGGTCCTGCTTAACATAAACCCTGACCTTAAATTCCTGGGTGAGGCCATCTCCAATCCAAGATGTCAAGTTTAGAAACTAACCTTGAAAGAATGAAGGATCTGTCTGTTGTGTTTTTAGATCTCCAGCCCTTTCCTTAAATTCATAAACCCTGACCTTAAATTCCTGGGTAAGGCCATCTCCAATCTAAGATGTCAAATTTAGAAACTGACCTTGAAAGCATGAAGGATTTGTCTGTTTTCAAATCATCTAACTTTAAGTAAGGTGCTAGCAAATGTTGAGGCTTGTGTATACTGTGGCTTATTTTGCCACAAAATTCACTGTATAGAAAATACCGGTTTGTAGCTCTTCTGTTTCAGAGATTAAAAGGATCAAATGACAGTCTTAATTGTAACTATTACATTTACCCATTGGTTAAGGCACTTTGGACTTTTTTTAGGTTTAAACTGGCTTTTATTTTAATTATTTTTTTAATTGTATAGTTGATTTACAGTGTTATATTAGTTTCAGGTGTACAACATAGCGATTCAATAATTTTATAGATTATACTCCATTTAAAGTTATTATAAAATATTGGCTATCTTCCCTGACTGTACAATATATCCTTGTAGCTTATTTGTTTTATACATGGTAATTTGTGCTTCTAAATTCCCTACGCCTAACTTGCCCCTCCTCCCTTCCCTCTTCCCACTGGTAACCACTACATCTGTGAGTCTGTTTCTGTTTTGTTGTATTTATTTCTTTATTTTTTTTAATATTCCACATATAAGTGATATCATACAGTATTTGTCTTTCTCTGTCTGACTTATTTCACATAGCATAATGCCCTCCAATTCCATCCATGTTGTTACATCAACTATTAGCTTCTTTTACCTTGTTTGTCACTGACAGCTGTAAGGAGGGAAGGAGAAGAGGAGGAATTTGGACCATTGATTTGCAGCATGTCTTACTGACAGTTAAATACAGTGGTTTGTTCTGTTTTCTGCCACTCGAGGGTTATTTAATTAAATTCATGACCTAGGATGCTAACCAGCCCCACATCTAAAATAATTGCTTCTCTGTTGGTGAGATGT
The DNA here is from genome assembly GCF_059928025.1 of Delphinapterus leucas. Taxonomy (NCBI): domain Eukaryota; kingdom Metazoa; phylum Chordata; class Mammalia; order Artiodactyla; family Monodontidae; genus Delphinapterus; species Delphinapterus leucas. Next base: position 12,996,868 of record NC_143130.1, on the reverse strand, counting down.
AAAGCCGGGATTGATTTTCCCCTGACTGATAGCTCTCCTTTCTGAGTCATGAATGTCATCTCCACTCTCTTCCCCACATAATTTGATCTCTGTATTTGATCCCTATTTACTATACACTTCGCTAAACAGATGTCTGAGTAATTAAAATCCCACATGGGCACTCTCATCAGTGAGTTACATCTATTTAACAGCTTAGAAACTTCTCACCCTTGGCTCTTCTCCCATCCTGGTGTCATCTGTCACTGGCCTTTAGCAGGCTTTAAATATTAAGAGTTCAAACCTGCTATGTTTGTTTGCCTGCGTTCATAGAACCTCTCTTTTTGTTTTCTGATTGCATTTTCCTCACAAGTCCCTGATCTCTTTCTCCTTCAACTCACCTGGATTTTCTGTACAGTTTTCTACCAGCATTCAAAAATTCTCATTGGATGAATCATTCTATATTTCATTCATGCCAGTACCGGCAATTTAAAAAAAAAATCAGAACAGTGCTGTCAGAACCATGGATTAAGAGTGCCTTTTATTTTTTTCCCCTGAGGCATAGCCAAATATTTCAGTTTGAACAATCCCCCCATTTTTAAAAACTATTTGAGATCAAATCCTGGAAACCTGTTTGGTGGCTACAGCTCACTGAAGGATTTTGATGGCCAAGAGTTATAGAACGAAAGAATGTGGGTTTGGAGCAGGAAAAGGAAGTTAGGAAGGACTTATTACATGAAATTTACTCACTTTTGAGAGAGGATTTAGATAGAAATTTATTTATGAAAACGTTTGTACTTAGACAATGTTCTTACGATAAATCTTATACTGATATTACGTGCAACTTGAGGTTAATGCTGTAATTTACAATAGGTTAAAGAATTCCCTTTGCAGTTGATGACACGTATCAATTTTAGGAACATTTTGAAATGAGTATAGAGTATATATTTTCTGATACCTATCATTTGAGATGAACAAAAACAGATAAATGAGTGGGCAACAGTCTTATAGTAAAAGGATTCTTTATTTTCCTACTTTTAAATAGAGTTAGTTCCGGTGCATTTAATTAACATGGATCACTTTATAGATGTAAGTTTATCAGAACATGAGAGTTTCTTGCAAAGTTCCTTTGTATTCACAACACTGGGAAATAAATAAGGTGATCAAAAAACAAGCAACAAGTTCAGAGGTTAACTAATACTGTTTTCTATGAGAGCAAATTCTAAAAGTATTTGCATAAACTTTATTACCATGATTGTATTTTAAAACTACATGAAAATCCTATTGTGTAATGGACCTTCATTTTGGCTGTTTAGACATAACTTCTAGTCTTGTTAACTGACGAAGGCCAGGTAAGTAAACAGGGACACGAATTAACAACAGTATTCTTAGACAAATAGTGACATAGAGTAGAGCTAGTATTTCAGGAAGGTAAACGAGTTCGACATGATGAGAATGCTGTGGGTGTGATTTCTTTCACTGTTTATCATCCAGCATCATGACAGACCTGATGGCTGGTGAGCTAGAGTGATTTTCATTCTCCCCATGCTAGGATAACCTCCCCTTGCCTGTTCCCCAGCTCCCTTCCCCTCCGTTGTGTTTAATCTACTTAAAGTTTAGGGCACTTCTTTCTCTGATCCAAGCCTTGCTAAGTCTTTGTTTTCCCTCCAGTCATTCCTTATCACATGTCCATCCATGCTCTTTCTTCAGAGTATATATATATAAAAAAAAAGATGACTAATTCCAGTAACCCATTTCTGGCTTCCCACTGCCTTGGTGTAAATCAGGGAGAATATTTCCTGACCTCCTTAGAAAAAGAAAATGGAAAAAAAAAGCATTTGTAATCCAAATAATATCACTTTGTACACATGAAATGAGGTGGAAACAAACAAAACAAAACATACCAAAAGCAAAAACCTTGCATTCTAAAACTGGGACAAATGATTCTTCCGAATGAACTCTCTTCTTCAGAGTGGTTCCCTCTGAACTCATAAGACATAACCCATAATACAGTGATGCTGTTTTGACCCAAAAGGTGTTGGGATTTCTTCTTTGAAAAGGCTTTTAAGGACCTTGTTGCAAATACTAACTCTTACGGCAAATATCTTTCTACTTCTTGACTTTTAATTTAATATTGTTTGTAATTTTTGACATACAGATGGTCTAAATGCTTATGCAGATACATCTATATATCTTGTATTTCGTAGCTTTTTTCCCACTCAAAATCCCTTATTTAAGGGACTCATATTTTCTTTTAGTTCTTTCACAGTTTCGTTTTTACATTTGTCCCTTTGATCCATCTGGGATGTATTTCAGTAAATTGTATGAAGTGAGCATCTAATCGACTAAATTACTGGCCAGTTTTGAATAATCTATGTCCTCCTCGCTGGTGATACTTCATTTATTGGCATATTAAATTTTCTTTCAGGGCTTTTTCTGAACTATTAATCTATTTGTCAAGCTTTTCTCAGTAGTTCAAAATCATTGTAATTATTGTGGCTTTATAACATGTATTAACATCTGGTACAGTGACTCTCCTATTATCATTCTTCCTTTTCAAAAGTATTCTGGCTACTCTCCTGCTTTTTCTTCCAAACGGAAATTAATTTTTTTCAACTTAAAAAAATCTTATTAGAATTTGGGTTAAAATCACAAACAAAGGACTAGATACATTTATCTAGAAGCATAACAGATTTCTCAATCTATTTAAATCTTTTTGCTTTCATGCTTTTTCTCTTCTCTCTTTTTTTGTATCAATCCCTTCCAGGTGTTGCCAATATTATTTATATTTTAATAGAATCTTTAAAAAATACATATTTCCCTACAGGTTATTACTGGATCTGGAAAAGTTACTGGTTTTTAATAGTTATTTTATAATAGCTTTTTAATCGTGTCTTGAGTTTTCTAGGCAAAAGTATCTGCAAATAAAGGTAACTTTTCTTCTGCCTTCAATATTTTACCTATTTCTGTTTCTTGTCAGAATTATTTCAGCATAATTTTAAAGGATAGTACTGATAGCGGGCATCTTTATACCTGATTTTAATGAGAATGTCTCTCCTGTCATATCATTGAGTATGGAAATTTAAAAATACACATGAAAGTAGATTGAATAGTAAAATGAACTCTCACGTGCTCATCACCTACCCTCAACGATTATCGATATTTTTGCAAACATTTTTAGAGGGATTATAAATTAACCCAGACTAATTTTTAGATGCTAATTTGGAAATATCTATTCAGAAATGGATCCAGCAATTCCATTGCTAGGCATTAATCCTATACTCAAGGATACTCAGTGTAACTGTATAGAATTGCAGAAAACTAGAAAATGTTCCCCAATAGGGGAGTGAAAAATTATGGTGCATTCATATAATATGTGAACTGCTACATAATTCACATATTCATATAATAAGTTATGAAAATTTTTGGTAGATCTATGTGCTGATATGGGAAGGTGTCCAAGTTATTGTATACAATGAAAAAAATCAAGTGCAGAACAGTACGTATAGTAAGATTCTATTTGTTTTTTTCAAAGGGATGGTCATGCTTTTATGTTCATGGAAGATTTCTGGAAGGACATGTAAGAAACTGTTAATGAAGGTTATGTCTGGGAAGGAGAATAAGGAGTGATGATGGGAGGGTGAGGAATTACTATACACTTTCTCTTCTTCCTTACAGTTTGGCTGTCTTACCATTAGCATTATTATTTTTATAGAACCTTATTAAAATATATGATGCTGGCTATTGGTTTAATATTTACTAAGAGGTCTTTTAAAAAATTTAGTTGTTGTAACCAGGAGTAGGTGTTAGATTTTTATCATCTATTGAGATAACAAAGTTTTTTCTTATATGGCCTAAATGTATGATTTGTTATTTCAATTATTTTCCCATTATTAAAATATCTTGGCATTTCTAGGATAAAAGCTACTTGATCATGTTAAAAATTACTTATTTCATTGAATGTAATTTGCTGATAGTTCTGGGGGGAATTCTGGCATTTGATTTCTTATGTGACTTCATATTTTTTGGCTATTCTTTTTGTACCACAGTTGATAGGTTTTATAATAATTATATTTGCTTCATAAAATGGATTAAATTTTAATATATTTATGCATGCAGAAAGGGAATTACATGTCCTTCAAAATTTCCAAGAATTTGCCTATAAAATCTCTAGGGTGAGCCTTTTTTGACTTCTTCTCTAGTTTTGATCTACTTAGTTTTTCTAACTTCTTCTTGATTAAATTTGGGTGATTTATGTTTTTCCTGGAAAAAACATATATTGGCATATAGCTAACTATACATTGTATTCTCATATAATCCCCTCAGACTTCTCCATATCTGTTGTCTCCTTTCTCCTTTATAATTTTATTTATATTTTCTTTTTTTAATTAAATAGATTTGCCAGATATTTCTCTACTTTCTTATTTTTTTCCAAAGAATTACTTTTGGAATTGATCAATAATTGTGTTTTTTGTTTTCTCATTCATTAATTTCTGCTTCAATCTTTTCCTTAATTCTCCTTTTCTAAGAGTTTAATTTTTTAAAAAGTATCACTCCATTCACTTATTATTTTTTCGTGTTCAGTTTTCTCCTGCTAAACAATGTTCCTCAGCTTGGTCTGGTTTCAAATGACTGTAGAGTTATTTCTAAAAATTAAATCCACTCTCAAAAGAGAAAGATTTGCTATCACTGATGATGTTATTTAAAAGAAAGTGACTCAGTCTCTTTCAGAACTCTAAAGAATTCTAAAAATGTTTGAGTAACGACAACTGCAGCAAAGCTTATGACCTATACTGAAAAGGCCAAGACCTATTTGTATATATAAAACCTAGAACGTTATCTGCCCTCATATATTCGGAAAGAATCAAGTGCTAGAATTTAAAGAAAAGCTCTCACATTTGCTTAATGGGATGTCCTCTGATACCGCATGTCTATAACCTAAGATATTAAAAAATTTTTTTTCTTTCTGTGAAAATTTATTTAAATGCATTATGTGTACAGCCTGGCTTTGTGTTTGTCTGTGATTGAAATTAACCCCAGATAAAACATTTTTCAAATGTAAAGATTAAAAATTGTTCACATGATAGGATGACAAAGTTTTCTCTGCAAAAATCAATTCATTATGATGATGTAGATAAGGCAGAACATGTTTTTAAAAATAACTTTTAAATGCTCTGGTACACCATATTATAAACAATAAAAATGTCTCTAGTAAAAAAAGTATATTGTGCCAACAGAAAGGTAGATTTGCAGGTGTGACCTCTGCCAGCACATGTAGCAGATCATCATCAGAGCCACATGTTTGTAGATTATGTAACAGTGTTTAAGTGGCCAGGAAAGGGAGGATTTTGTGGTCAAGAAAGTGGAAATGTCCTATTTAACATATGACCCTGGCCAGTCTCATCTCAAATTACTGTTGATCAAGTTACAGATGGTTGGCAAGCCAAGTGGGAGGGAAGAAAAAGGTCTGACAACCCTGCAATAAACAGGAGGCCACAAAGCCAGTGGCTGTTATCATTAAAAATACAAACTTACTCGTCTTCAATATTTAAAGTAATGCAAAGAAAAATTGTTTTGCAAAGCATTCAGGAACAGATGTTTCTGTAAGTGGCTTTAACATATCCTTCCCTAATAATAAGATTTTAGCAAAGATAGAACATGGCTTTATGAATGAACCAAAAAACATAAGCAGACCCCCCGACAAAATGACAGCTTTATGATCATGACTGAAAAGGATTTTCTTGGGTTTGCACTCACATGCATCTCAAGTTTTTTAAGCTTCCAAATGTTCAAAACATACAAGTGCCTGTGCTCTAGGAACTTACTCTTGAGAGGAAACACCACTAGGAACTTATAAATGGAAAAACAAATTTTTTCATCTCTACTAACTCACACAGAGGTATGTGTATATAAATGTATGTACTTAGTATTGGTTTCAGCTGGTTGCTTTTTCAAGTAGCAGTTCAGGGCTAATAGGACAGTACGCCAGAGCCAAAAAGAACCTTAATTTTGTTTGCTATTGTGGCTGTGAAATTTTCAGTAAAGCACAGAGTGAAAGACCAAAGGCTGCTAAAGGATTACCTAGAAAGCAGAGCCTGAGGCCAAGTTTAAGCGCTAAGATTTTATTAGGAGGTGCAATTCCAGGGCAGCAAGGGTGAGGGGAAAGGCAAAGGAAAGCAAATGGAAAGCGGTGCTTCACGAGAGAAGTACAGCTGATTGCTCAGTCCCCAGGGACACCTTCCCGACAAGCCATGCAGAACCATCACGCCTTGGGACCAGCTGCCTATGGAGAAAAGGGGAGAGGAGTTTATGTTTCCTACTTCTTGCTCTCTGCCCTCTTAGGTTGTCCTCTGTGGTGTAAGTTTGCCTCGTGGGGCTCCAATGCCCCACTCTTCTGGGCGTGTCTTCTGACCCTCCCAGCAATTGCCAAGGAGACAAGAAGAAGCTGAACCTCAGGGTTTTTCACCTGAGTCTGGGACTGGTGGGAGGAGCCAGTGCCTCCGACCGACCGACCGTCAGGATCGGACTGCGGGGGAGACGGCGCTGAAGCCTGACCCTCACCCACGGGGAGGCTGTTCTGAGAGGAAACCACAGCAGTGGAGTCCAGGCCTCCGCACCGAGCTAGAGGTTAAGATGAGGGTGGAGGTGGGACTGAGCAAAGCGGCGAGGCGCACAAGCTGGGTCTGGTACCGTGCCTCCTTCGAGAGCCAGAGCTGGTCCTGTGCTGATGTTCACTCACTCCTAGGGGAGGAGGAGCCACTCAGTCCAGAGATTGCACGCGTTCAGCTCTCAGATTTTGTAAATGTAATTATTTTCCACCAAACGGTCCCATGTTCCTCGACTACCCTTACCCACTACTTTAACTCTCCCCCCGCCCAAGATCGTTTGAGGTGTAATTTGAGTGTAATAAAATCCACCCATGTGAAGGTGCAGAGCGTTGAATTTTGCACACGTCTTCAACATCCACTCCCATCAAGGCGTGGAATTGCGCCATCACGCCCACAGTTCCCTCCTGCTCCTCTGCCTCCCATCCTCTCGCCTCTTTCATCTCCACAGTTTTGCTTCTTCTACAATTTCAGATAAACGCAGTCGGACACGCTAAGGTCTTCCGCGTTTACCTCTCCTCCCGCCCCCAGCATAATGTGTTTTTAGATCCATCCGCGTTGCCGTATGTATTAATACTGGGTCCCTTTTCACTGCTCGCTGTTGGAGAACTTCACTGTGGGTGCTGAATGCCGGGCGTTTTACCTGCATTCGCTCACTGGGAGCCCTCACAACCACCCTACTTCCCAGCACAGGGACACGAGGCTGGCGGCGCCCGGCGGGGGAGCTTGGGAGGGGGCTCCGGGCCGACCCCGGCCAGTCAGGCTGCCACGCTCGCCGCGGTCCGGGGCCCGACTTGCGGCACCTGCTGTCCGGCTGGAGAGGGGGACAGCGGGCCCGGCCGTGTACAGCCGCGGGCCAGACAAACCCCCACTCCCGGGACGGAGACCCTGCCAGGGCGCCCGTAAGGCCGGAGAGGCCGTACCCCTCCAGCCGCCGGCCTCCAGGGCCGCCTGCTCTCGAGGGACGGCCCGGGGGCTCCGGCCACCAGCACAGGCTGGGCCGCGGGCGGTCGACGCGCACGAGCGCGAGGAAGCCGCGTTTCCGCGGACGCGTCACGACGGCCGGACGTCTCACCGCGCGCCGTTTCCCTCCGCGCGGACGGCACTACTTCCCGCGGGGCCGGAGGAGTAGTGTCGTGGACGAGGGGAGCGCGGGCTCGGCTGGTGCCCGCTGCGGCCCGGGAGAAGCCGCCCCGTCCCTGCTGCTGCAAAGCAACGAGCGGGAAGAGTGGTCCCGAGTCGTTTTCTCCTTCTCCGCGCCCTCCTCGCTACGACAGCCCGCGGAGACCGGGTTTGAAGGACAGGGTGGAAACAAAGATGCCGGTCCTCTGCCCTTTGGCAAGGCGCGGCCTGGCCGCCGCTATTGTCTGGCTGCCTGACGGAGAGCAGCGGCTCTCTTTTTCTTCTGCCGAACGTGGTGCCCCTTCGGCGTCAGCGGAGGGACTGACGAGGAGGCTTTGTCTGCGGGAAAAGAGCTGTGGCGAAGCGGCGCCCCCGTAATGGCCGCCGGGCCGCTCTCCGCGGGCTCTGCTGGCGATGTTTTCCGTGTCAGTTAAACCCGGGAAAGTCTGCTTTTTCCTTCCTGACATTTTCATTCTGATTAGAGTCTTGGAGTTTGAGGACTGCCCTCCGCCTAAACTGACTCCATCTCCTTTAGCGATTCTGAAACCTGATGAGACCTCCTCTGTGGACTCTTAGCGCACATCTTTTCTTTTGCTCCCTCAGAAAGAATTGAATTGGGAAACCGTGGAGGTGGGCGAGGCTCACCCGGGCTTACAGTCCTGAGATGTGTTTGCTGAGTCCACCCTGGTGCCTCAGACGCAGGCCTCAGGAGACGGCTGTGCGGGTTAAAGTTATCTGGGGATCCCGTTAGTCTGTGTTTTTTTAATGAAAATCCAGGGAAACTGCCTGACCAGAGAAGGTGGAGGCAGCTGAGCCTCAGAAAGGGGCTTCCAGTCCGCTGCGAAGGCGTCTATTGTTTGGTTACGCGACAGCCCTCAGTGACGGAAGAGAGGGCAGGAGGGTATTTTTTGAGAGCACCGAAGTCCAGCTTGGGCTCGCAGCTTGTGACTGCTGATCTCCCCTTTTGTTTCCCTTCGTAGCCTTTCTTGCCACCTGCTAGACGTTGCATATTTTACATACTTATTGTTTGGCTTCTCTCCGCCACTTGATCTAAACCTGGGAGAGCCCGGAGGTGTTTTGTTCACTGGGGTTCCCTGGAGCCTAGCACAGTGCCTGGCAAAGTACTGGCGGGGCGGGGGGGGGGTGGACTTCGTAAATAGTTACTGACTCAGTGAATGAAAAACACACATGGCACATTATTTAAAGGCACCGTGAGAGAAGCACGAAAACGAAAGCGACGTGACACAAGAAAAATTGATCTCTTCAGACCTGCTCTTTTCGTTTCGGAGCAATCATGGGTGAGGAATAGCCAAGAGATAGTGATACCCCACTATTACGTTTTCCAAAGGAGAATAATGAAAGAAGTGAGCTTTTATGTCTAGGGTGCTTTCCACTTCATTCTAGAGATTAATTCTCTGAGGTGAGCCCAACAAAAATCTATGAGGAAAATGGAAGTCCTTTTTTTCTTTTTTACTAGTCGTAGGTGACCCTCGGACACATGCTCAACCCCATCTGGGAGTTTAGGTGGCCCGTCATGAGCAAGACATGGGGCTTTGGGACATTCAGAACACAAGACGGACATCGGTGAGCCCCACGTAACTATTTTTCTGTGCTGGACCCACAATGTCATGTCTAGTACATGAAGACACACCTGGGGAGTGTGTTTCACATGAAAATTAGCTGGCTAAGTCCTGCTCTCTGAACACTCTTTCATCCCCACAGGATGCTGATGCATAAATGATGGATTAGTTTTGAAGGAAGTGAAAATGGGGTGTTTTGAAAGTGAAGAGGATCAGAACAGCCAGCTGCTCTAAGGAATTACCCCTGTCTCAACCTCCGTTTCTTTGGAACTTTTGGTTGGGAAAGAGCCACACCTTGGCCAGGAAAGTTTATAATATATGTCAAAGTATACCTGACAGATTGGAAAGTCCTTCACACAAAAAAATAAGTTTAAGATCGCATATATTAATGCCTCAACCAACCAGTAATCATATCACCCTGGTATGCAAAACTGGAGGTATCCTGTAAGATCATTCATTCATTCAACAAGTATACTATATTTATTATTATGTGTCATGCCTTGTTCTAGATGCTGCAGTGGAAAAAAAAAAAAGACAAAAATCCCTTTCCTGTTTTATATTGTTCTACTCCCAGACCCCTTCCATCTTTTCACTACATCTTTTTTCTTTACTTGTTTTCACCTTTCATTTGCCATCTACTTTACCACTTTTTTCAAAACATTTCTATTTTCTGCCCCTCACTTCATCCAAAATACGAACATATCAAATAAAAATACATGATGAAATACATTTTAAAAATCAAGTCTTTTTAAAAACCTAACTTTTTACCGAAAAGAATTCATTTCTAAAATTTTCCTTTTATGGCTATAATTTTTAAAAGTTTAAAAATGATTTTCCTGGTTTCCTTCAGTTGGCTATTGTATAAGTGAAGATAATTACTATTCAGTCAGCTTTCACCCTTCCATGAGAATGTTTCCTTCACCCAGCCTTTGCCTGACCATACTAATCTTACAATAAATCATACAATAAAACATTATGTGGAGAATAGCAATATTAAACTTAAAAATAGAGGTGTTTCTTTTCCAGATTTTTTTAAAAGGAGTAAACTGAATGTTGGCTTAGAGATTTGGAATATAAACGTGCAACAAGTTTCTAGTGCACAACACAGTACCAGAAGGAATTTCCTTAGTTGTACTAACTCTACCCTTTTTCAGCAGTTTTCTCTAAATTTTCTCCCTTTGATTCAATCCAAAATGCTCACTGACCCAAACGTTTCCTGAAGACCGTGGCTTAACTGCAATACTTCCCTTTCCCCGTTTCACATTTAAATCTGTTAACGTTTCAAACTTGCTTAAACATTCTTTTGAACAATCCCTATATTCCTGCTCATTCCCTTCAGCCTGAACTGAGGAAGCAGACCTCTCTGTCCTCCCTCACCTCCCCCAATCCCCACTGCCAACCCCCAACTGCTCAAGCCTGGGGGTTAGAGCTGCATTACCCAACACGCTAGTGATTCTCAATCCTGGTTGGCATATTAGAATCAGACTTTTAAAAAGTACTGACTTCTTGGGCCTACCCCTGACCAATGAGATTAGAATCTGTGGAGTTAGAGTCCCAGCATTAGTATTTTTATAAAGCTCTCAAGGAGATTCTAATGAAAGCTAGTTTGAGAAACAGCGCAGTGGGCAGCTCAAGCATCTGTCCAAGGCAGCCACTCTCAAACTTCAGTGCTTCAGACACCTGAAAGGGCTTGTTAAAACGCAGATTGCGAGGTCCTGCACCCTGAGTTTCTGATTCAGTAAATTAGGGGTTGGGGCAGAGAATTAGCATTTCTAACAAGTTCCCCGGTGATGCCGCTCTACTGCTGGTTCAGGGATTACTTTCAGAACCACTGTCCTAGGACACCGAGGAAAACAGGGGCACCAAGAAAAAATAAGGGGAAAAAAAACCCAGATGGATTGTATCTGATAGTTCAAACGAAGCTTCTAAGTAACTATCATGGTGCAAATCAGAAACTTTCTGAGTTTCTTTACCTTTATTTTATGGCTAGTATGATTTTTGATTTAGAGTTGTACTTGGGGAGATAGGACTCCCATAATTCTTTCTTTGCTAGAAGTGACTTCTAAAAGTCTTAAGTCCTACAGTTAAGTACCCCACAAGCCAATGCATCTCTTCATGTAAACCGCAGCTTTCACCCTTCCATGAGAATGTTTCCTTCACCAGGTTTTCTCTTACCATAATGAGTCATAGCCCGCCATAAAGCATTTACGGAGAGTAGCAAAGTAAAATGCGCGCGCGCGCACACACACACACCCCCCTCACTTTTCCCGACAAAAAGCTGTAAGGCTGAAATAGTATTTATCTTGTCTTCCAGGTGATAGTATCTTGCATGTTCAACCCTGTGACAGAGAACTTGACCCATGGAGGGCATGCAAATGTCATTGCAAGAGGACCTGTCAGAGTTATGGAAATGAAAGGTACTTTTACCTTTGAATAACTCTTCCATCTGTTTTTGCACTTTATCTTCTGTCTACCAGCACATGAGATATTTCTACTTTATATGGAGAATATCAGGTGCAGGAAGCTTTTAAACTTGCCCAGAACCATACAGCTCATTTGGTCTGAAGTGAGAGCTCTTTGCTCCCAAACTCTGCATTCTTTTCTCTAGAATATGCTGTAATTCAAATGCCAGAACACTGGATCTGAAGGAAAGAGGGAAAGAATCTGAGATTTTTTTTATCACGTAGAAGTGTAATCTAAGAAAAACACCCTACATTTTTCAAGTCCATGTAAGTAACAGGGTTAATATGTAGTTAGAAAGAATTTAGATGCAATTTATGATACCTTAGGGAAGAACAATCTGAAACGGGAGTAAGATGATAATGTGGATGAACCTTGAGGGCAATATGTTAAGTGAAATAAGTTAGAAAGAGAAAGACAAATACTATATGATTTCATTTATATGCGGAATCTTTAAAAAGCAAAGAAACAAACAAAAACCAACCTCATGGAGACAGAGAACAAATTGGTTGCCATTGGTGGAGGATGGGGGAGTGTGAGAAATGGGTTAAGGAGATCAAAAGGTATAAACTTCCAGTTATAAAGTAATTGTCAGGGGTTGTAATGTACAGCATGGTGACCATAGTTAATTGTACTGTATTACATATTTAACGGTTGCTAAATAGTAAATCTTTAAAGTTTTCATCAAAAGAAAAGAATTCTATACTGTGTGGTAACGGATGTTAACTAGATTTATTGTGGTGATCATTTCACAATATATACAAATATGGAATTATTATATTGTACATCTGAAACTAATATAATGTTGTTTGCCAAATATGCCTCAATTAGGAAGAGAGAAGGAAAGAAAGAAAAAAGAAAGAAAGAAAGGGGGGAGGGATGGAGGAAGGAAGGAAGAAAGGGGAGTAAGAGAAGTAGAAAAGATTTAAGGTAAAACACTGGTATGGTTAGCTAATAGTCCTAGAGCCTGAAAGAGGGGCTTACCTGGTGGCGCAGTGGTTGAGAGTCCGCCTGCCAATGCAGGGGACACGGGTTTGTGCTTCGGTCCGGGAAGATCCCACATGCCGCGGAGCGGCTGGGCCCGTGAGCCATGGGAGCTGAGCCTGCACGACCGGAGCCTGTGCTCCGCAACAGGAGAGGCCACAACAGTGAGAGGCCCGCCTACTGCAAAAAAAAAAAAAAAAAACAGGGCAGAAGACTCATTTTTTCAGTTAACTACTGTTGTGTTACAAGCCGCCTCCAAATTTAGTGACTTAAACAAAGACCGTTTTACTTGCTCATGATTCTTTGGGTTAGGAATTCAGGCAGGGCTCAGTGAGGATGGCTCTTCTCTGTTCCATTTCCTCTTGACTGGAGTACCTCAGCTGGAGGATCCAGGGTGATCTCATCCACTTGTCTGGGCCTTGGCGCTGATACCTGGGTGGGGCACCTTGGTTCTCTTCCACATGCTTCCTCTCTCTCTCTCTCTCTCTCTCCCTGCCATGTGGTCACACATCATTCAGTAGTCTAGCCCAAGCATTTTTACATGGTGGATGTCTTCCAAGGAGTGAAAGGGATTACACAGCATCAATTTCACTGTGTTCTGTTGGTCAAAGCAAGTCCAAGGGCCAGCATAGAGTCAAAAGATTGGGATTCCGCTCTTGATGGGAGAATGATACAGGCACATTGCAAAGGGAATGTGGTTCTGCTGATTGAAAGAAGCCAGACACAAAAGAGTACATTATGTATGATTCTATTTATGTGAATTTCTGGAAAAGGTAAACTGATCTAGAGGAAAAGGAAGTAAATCACTGGTTGCCTGTGGCTGAAGGGTGGTGACAGCAAAAAAGCATGAGGGAACTTTTGGGGATGATAGAAATGTTCTGTACCTTGATTGTGGTGGTGTATACGCAGGGAACATTTGTCAAAATGTGTGCATTTTATTACAACTATTTGGTAAAGTATAGCAAAAAAGTCGGAGGTAGGAGGGGCTGTGGGACCATCTTCAGAAATAATCTGCTGTATATAAAAGCTGATATCTGAAAGAACCTTTGAAGATCATCTGATCCAGTGTCTTCACTTTACAGATAAGGAAAATGAGGCCTAGAAAGAGGAACTTACCAAAGGATACTCTGTTAGTGAGAACATCAGGATTGCAACCCAGTCTTCTGACCACAGTCTTCCTCTAATCAAATTGGGGAAAAGGATTCCCCAGGCCTGTGTCCCACTGAGGCTCACTTAGACGTAAGCATGTCTGAAAGTGAAGGCTGGACCGTTAGAGCTGTCAATATCCCTTTGTACTCCAGAAGTTTCCAGGAGTCTCCAGTGCTCAGATTTCTGCACTCTGTTCCTAGTTCTGAGAGACTATGGACAAGTTCCTGTAAGTCAGCGCCTATAATAAATATGAATGGAGCAATATTTATACATAGACGCGAACACTGTGTGGAAGAAATAAGAGAAGAGCAGCTTTGCCACAGCTAACTTTGTCTACTGCGCTGCCTCTGGGTTTTCTGCGGGGGTGCTGCCTGGGAAAGGGCAAGGAGGTCTGTGGAGCTAGAGAAACATTATTATTCACTTAGGTCTTACTAAAGTAATAAACCCACCTTTTAGGCTCGTAAGGTAAGAATTATTGCTAGCTTTCATAAAGTGCTCCACAGAGTAAGATAAGGTTGAAATAATAAAAAATAGTGCTGCCACTCATAGTAATATGCAAATGTTAGAACATATTTAGGGAATGTGAAAAAATGAATACAGTTCATGCTCTACCTTTACTATACTGTCTTTACTCGGAAAAAATTATATCAAACCTTGTCCAAAGTGTCTCAGACATTTATCAGATGTATCCAACTCCTTTGGATGCCAAAGAACCTTTTAAAAATTATCTGTGAGAGATGGCAGAATGCTGTGGCCTGAAATGATTTGTGGCTGGTACAGAAGAGAGTAATACCCCGCTGATCTTGAGCAATTACCCAGAGAACTACGGACTTGAACTGTGGAGGGACTCTGAACTTTTTGCTAACACGAAGTCACTTTTGAAATTAGTTACCATAACACTAAAAATGAATGATTCAGCAAGGGAAGTTTTTTCAAGAGAACATCACTCTGATAGATTTCTGAAGTTTGGAGTTTTCTTCATTTTACTTTTAGGTTGTTGTCATTTCCCCATTTTTCTGTTACCTGTATCTTAAAAATTATTATATAGTAAGCATCTTATTAAGTGAAGGGACACTAATTTGCATCTTGAACTTGTGGTTTCTGTCTCAAAGCTGCTGTCTGAGTGGAGCCTGTTCTTTCACAAACTTGAAGGGCAGTTGCAGAATAACCTCACTGGCCTAACACTAATGCCAGGTGGAAAGTGATGCATTTATGGAAATAATTCAAGCCAAAGAAATCTACTCTTGTTTGGATTACCCCAGCTGGGCAGTACTTTGCTCCTGAATGGATTCCCCTTGGGTTAAGTTGGGTTAAAGAGGGCAAAACAATATGAGATATAAGGGAATCAGCCCAGGGCTCTCTTAGAGTTTAACCTCAGCAATCCTATAAAACTTAGCTTGGTCTAGGCCAGGCATTCTCAACTAAAGACCTTTTTAAAAGTTACACTTTCACTCCATGGTTGCCATGTTTTGAAATATCTGGATTACCCAAAATGTAGTAACCTTTGTAGCTTTTACTGAGGTCCATGCACATTTTGGTAAGGTTTTTTTGATAGCACGGGGAACCATGCACAGATCACCAGTACTATCGTAAGAGCTCAGGAACCCAGCATGATAGGAAACTCATGAGGGAGATCAACCAAGACTGCTAGGTCTTCTACATCCCTGCCAACCTAGCTCCCACTTCCCACCATCACCACTGTTCCTCTGGAACCCATGGTGGTTTTAATCACCTCCTATTCACGCCATTGGTGAGGGAGGTGTTCACACCCTAAAGTTATGGAGACGGCCAGACACACAGCCCCTGACACTGGACAGAAGAGATTGACAGTAGTTTTTTGGTCACCTACACTCACAGCTGGGAGGAGGAGGACACTGCACACAGGGCCACGTGCAGGTTGCACTCGAGGATGGAATGAACAACCATGACTTGTGTGGGTAGGGCAGACTTCTTTGTAGCGTCAAGAGGGTGAAGTGCCCCCTGATTCCCATGGGAGGATGTGAGTGGCTTATTTGAATTCTGAGGGCTGGCAGGGAACTGAAACCCACCACTCAGGGATTAGCACCTGGTCCATTTAATAAGGAGGGTTGTTTGGCTGAGGGACCTTATCCTCTGGAGCAGAGTGGGGAGGGGAACTTGTGGTTAGGCCATTTGATGTCTCCCATTTTTCCCCAGATGTCAAGACATACGTAATATTGGGCCTTAATTTTAGGCCTTATGCCACAATAGCCAAGTCAGGACATTATATCTAGACCACCATGTACAATGTCCTCTTGTAACTGGGAGGGAAAATAAAGGTGGAGTGAGGCAAAGGGTGCAAGCCAAATCTTTCTAGTTAATGCTTCCAGTTAGTCACCTAGCAAATGCTCACTGAATATCTTCACATGCCAGCACTAGACCAGGCCTTGAGACTTACAGGTGAATGGAGCCCAGTCCTACTTTGAAAAAGTCAAATGGAGGAGAAACGGAGGACATGAGCAGATGGTCATACTGAGCGACAGATGCAGGAGCCAAGATTTGTGCCTGTGCTATGAGAGCACAGTGATGGGGGCAGGTCATCCAGGGACGAAGGCCCGTGACCCCTGAGCTGGCCTTGAAGGATGAGTAGGGGTTTGCCAGTCAGAGAAGGGAGAGATGGGGGCATCATATCAGAAGGACCAGCATGACCAAAGGTGGAAATGATCACGACATGATAAAAATAAGTGACAGATAGTCCCGCAAGCAGGGGGAGGGGTGGGTGTTGTTAGCCTAGTGATTGGGGCAGGATTGACACAGCCTCAGAGAGGCAGCCTGGGATAGGCAGGAACATTGTACTGCGAGGGCCGCCCTGGAAGCTTCTGCTTCTGTCACCCTTCTTCCCCACATTTCCCTCCAGCCCTCTGTCTCCTGCAGGCATCTTGTCATATTGCAGAATCAGATTCTGCCCTTATCTTACTGGGGGCGGGGGTGATGGGAGCAAGATGAGAGGCGAAGAGAGGAGTGTGCTAAGGGGACCAGAATAAACTTCACGCTCCTGACCATCTCGCCAAAGGCTGCCTCTGAATACATGTGCAACGTATTGTGCCAAAGGTCCCGGGCACAGGCCAGGCTAGCTGGGCACTGCCCGAGCTCTGTCACGAGCGCTCAGGTCACCCGACCTCTCTCTCCTGCTGCTGCTCTTGGCATCTTCTCCACGCTCTGCTTCTGCTCTCCTTGGCCATGACGGTCAACTCTGTAAAAGCCACAGACTCCTCTAGAGACTGAGGAGGCGGGAATCAAGCAGCTAATTTTCCCGGAGCAGAAATAAGGTAGAGGGAATTAAAGGTATTTTTATCCAGTTCAGGAACTCTGCCATCAGCGGTCCTACTTTAGACGGATAGATGTTCAAGCTGTATTTATTTTCTTATACAATGTTCTGCTTTCACATGTGCTGATATCTTGGATTAGAAATTGCCTTCCCTTCATCTCTCCCTAGATTCTCATCTGGAAAACTACTGTTCTTTCAAAACCTAGTTCAAAAGTCACCTCCTTAAGAAGCCTCCCTCTGGCAAGCTTGTTTCTTCCTTCTGGCACTCCCTTAGCAGCTATTTTACACTTTTTTAAAAACACTGAACACATTGATTATAATTCTGTTTGCATGCATTTTCTTCACTCTTATCTAAATTCCTGAGGCATCTTTGTTTCCATAACAACCAGCCATAACAGAAATGTACATAGTAGGTATTCGGTAAAACTTAAATGAATAAAAAGCCAAAGAAAACATTAAAATAAAAATCATACATATGGATCAAGCTTCCAACTACCAATTTATAGAAAGTAGAGTACAGAAAAAGATGTTTTTCTTTTCCTGCCACCCCAGGATATAATCAGCAAAATCCTGAGAGAAGAACCCCTTTAGGACAAACACCCCAGTTTCCTGGAAAATAAATTACAAAGGGGGAAAGAGAGTGGGAGGAGGACCAATAATTTAAAAGAGACTTAGGGGACCCATCAAACAACTGCAAAACATGGACTTTACTCAGATTTTGATTTTTAAAAAATATTAGATTATGACACGTATGAGACCTTGGAAATTTGAACGCGGGACATTTGATGACTTTAAGGACTGATTGTTAATTGTTTCAGATGTGATAATGGTGATATGTTGATATGTTTACTTTGAAAAGAAAGTAGTCATTATATTTTAGAGATAAGTTCTGAAATGTTTATGAGTGAAATTATATGTCTGGAATTTGCTTCAAAATAATATGGGAGGGAAGAAGTGGATGAGAGTGTGAATGGGGCAAGTTTGGCCATGGGGTTGATGGTTGTTGAGGCTGAGCGATGGGTGGACACAGAAGGAATCACCCTATACATATTTTTATGTATGCCTGAAATTGTTATTGCATTATTTAAAAACCATAAAAAGTCTTTAAAATTCTTGAATGTTTTGCATTTATACTTTGCTGTACAGTAAGTATTTGCTGTACACTTTGCTGCACAGTAACTATTTTAAATAACAAAATTGAAATGATTACTCCTCACCTCAGTGTGAAAAAGAATTTGTTTAAGGGATGAGTATCTGTGGTTTTATTGTGTATTTGTGCTAGAATATTTTCCAAAGGAACATCTTTATTTTACTCTTTTTTTTTTTTTTTTTGTGGTACGCGGGCCTCTCACTGTTGCAGCCTCTCCCGTTGCACAGGCTCCGGACGCGCAAGCTCAGCGGCCATGGCTCACGGGCCCAGCCGCTCCGCGGCATGTGGGATCTTCCCAGACCGGAGCACGAACCCGTGTCCCCTGCATCGGCAGGCGGCCTCTCAACCACTGCGCCACCAGGGAAGCCCCCATTTTAAAAAAATAAGTAAAGCCAGTTAGAAAGTAGAGGGCTTATATTGAGAACTTCACTTTCTTTCTTCTTTTTTTACAAATTTATTTTATTCAAGTATAGTTGATTTACAATGTTGTATTAATTTCTGCTGTATAGCAAAGTGATTCAGTTACACATATATATTCATTCTTTTTCATATTCTTTTCCATTATGGTTTATCACAAGATATTGAATATAGTTCCTGGTGTTATACAGTAGGACCTTGTTGTTTATCCATTCTATATATAATAGTTTGCATCTACTCATCCCAAACTCCCAATCCATCCCTCTCCTACTCCCCCTCCTGCTTGGCAACCAAATCTGTTCTCTATGTCTCTGAGTCTGTTTCTGTTTTGTAGATAAGTTCATTTGTGTCATATTTTAGATTCCACATATAAGTGATATCGTATAGTATTTGTCTTTCTCTTTCTGACTTACTTCACTTAGATAATCTCTAGGTCCATCCATGTTGCTGCAAATGGCATTATTTCCTTCTTTTTTATGGCTGAGTAGTATTCCATTGTCTATATGTACCACATCTTCTTTATCTATTCATCTGTCGATGGACATTTAGTTGTTTCCTCGTCTTGGCTATTGTGAATAGTGCTGCTCTGAATGTAGGGGTGCATGTATCTTTTTGAATTATGGTTTTCTCTGGATATATGCCCAGGAGTGGGATTGCTGGATCATATGGCAACTCTATTTTTAGTTTTTTGAGGAACGTTCATACTGTTTTCCATAGTGGCTGTACCAATTTACGTTCCCAACAATGTAGGAGGGTTCCCTTTAGAAATTCACTTTCTTAGCCAATTTTTGGGAGCACATCTGTTTTTCAACATATATAGTTGAATCAACTACTAAACTATATTAATATTTATTGCCAGTTGCAGACAGTTCTCAGGTGCAAAGCAAATTTGGAAAAATAGTTTCTAAGCACAATCTCCAACAACTTTAGCAATAAGTAGATTTTAAAGTTTGTTCACTTCCATAAAGTCCAAAGTTCTATAAGTTAAACAGTGAGTTTCCAAGGGTGCTTATCGGTGTGAATAAACAAGGTGTGGTGATACTCAGACAGGCAGTTTTTGAAAAAAAAAAACAAAGAAGAAAACCTTCATTGAGTCAGTTTGCACAATATTGGTTACTTAGAGAGAACATTTTATTATCTGTATCTTCAACATAATATTGCCTTCAATTTTTTTGAGAAATATCTTCTGAAACTTAAATATTATAAATAAAAATTTGGATTTTTTTTTGTCAGATTTGCCTAAGTAATCTGTGGATGAGGGGTCATTTTCCTACTCCTTCTGCAACTCTCGCCCTGTGAATTACGGACACTCAGTCAGTTGGTCCTTGGAACCAATGGTCACCATTAAGTGTGTGTTTAGTTAACATAGCACTGTTATATGTAAAAGTTTAGTTTTTAAGTTAATTAAAAACATTCCTCAGTTTTTAATGTATCTTGAGATTTTTTTAAGGTGTGTGTGAGTGTTGCTGTATGACCAGGAAGTTTATTGAATGTCTACTGTGCCCCCTAATATGCTCAGTTGCTTTGAAAAGTCACAACTCATTCATTTAAACCTCCCCATATGCCTCAGGAAGAGTTTTATTATTTCCACTTTGCAAATGGGAAAAGTAAGACTCAGAGAGGCTAAGAGACTTGTCTAAGGTCACAGCTTGTAAGCAGTGCAGGGCGTCAAGTGTTGGCTACCCTGGTTTATACTCTTCTGCCCTGTGCCCTGTTTAATTGTCTTCTCCTCAAGGTTGTGAGCCCCTTGAGAGCAGTCTTTCATTAGTCTAAACATGGAAGTGGATGTTTAATAAATATTTGTTGGATAATCTCAGCAAGTCATCCAAGTGTCAACACCATACAGCTGTAACCTCCTTAGGCCAGGAGCTGGGGTTCTTGGCCCATATGTTCCAAGCTGGCCTTTGGGACTGTGTATGATTATACAATAACCACCTAAGAAAAATGTTTGAGAATATACCTGGAAGCTTAAACCTACATAAAGAAAAAGTGTGAAAAGGAATGATTCCAAAGAATAGGGTCCAGGTTGAAAAACATTGAGGTTTAAATTTGGAAAATGACAAATCGACCAGAAAGGTTGATACAGTTTGGTCTTCACTCTATAGTTTTACTTCAGAACAAGTAGAGAAATTAACAACCTACGGAAGAAAATTCCTAGAACACTGGGATCAAGTCAATACACCTGATGGTTCTGGAAGATAGGATTTTCAGAGGTAAAAATACAATAGATCACTCCCTGAACTCCCTTCCTCAGCCCGTGGGTGTCTACCTGACTTCCCTTGGCCAAGAAGGAATATTTCCCTAATGTGGCCTTATCTGTGGTATCAGTGCAGCCTCATCAGAGATGAGGCACTTAACTCAAACTGCCATATGCTTTGACGAATGTGATGGTTAATTTTGTGTGTCAACTTCATTGGCCATGGGTTGCCCAGATACTTGGTTCAACATTATTCTGGGTGTGTCTGTGAGGGTGTTTCTAGATGGGATTCGCATTTGAATTGGTACACCGAGTAAAGCAGATGGCCCTTCCGGTATGAGAGAGCCTCATCCTCCACTGAAGGCCTGAATAGAACACAGAGGCAGAGGGTGTAGAGAGAACTTTCTCTCTTTCTGTCTGTCTTTGAGTTGGGACATTGGTCTTCTGTCTTTGGACTTGGACACAGAGTAGAATTATACCATGGGCTCTCCTGAGTGTCCAGCTTGCAGACTGCATACCTTGGGACTTTTTAGCCTCCATAATTGCGTGAGCCAGTTAGTTATAATAAATCTCTGTCTCTGTCTCTTTTTCTCTCTCTGTCTCACTCTGTATATATCACATTGGTTCTGTTTATCCTGGAAAACCCAGGACCAATACAACAGGTGAGATGTTAAATAATAGCTAATAATACTACCTACCATTTATTGCATGCCAGTATCTACCAGGGGCAGTACTAAACATTTTACACAAGTTATCTCATGTAATCTTTAAAGAACCAAATGAAGAAACTAAGGTTCAGGGAGTTGTGACTTTTCAGCTAGAAGTTTCAAAACTGCATCTGTCGAACTCTAGAGCCCAGGCCTTTTCTTGCAGTTGTGATGCTGGGTGAGGATGGCCAGCAGTGCCATGAAACAGGATTTGTGTTTAACGAGCTCTTGTGGCAAAAGTTTGTAAGCATTCAAAGTTACTGAGGAGCTGTGCCCTAGAAAGATGTAGAGAAAACCGTGAAGGTGACAGGCCTAGGAACGAAGGCCTGGTGCAAGGCCCCCAAGGAGCTCTTGAGCAGCAACTCAGTATTTAACATTCAGAATACAAAGCCAAAAAGTAAACTAACTTTAAGGTGGAGTCTGCATTTTCAAAGAAAGGAGACTCACTTTCAAGAAAGGGGCAAACTGAGTAGATGAAGCTATTGGAAAATTTGCCCTGCTGTTTCTAGCACCTAGACTTCCTGCCTCAGTTCCTCCCTGTGCTGTGATAGCTCAGCACAGCTAGCAGAGCCGCTCTTCCAAAGAATCGAGGTTATTGTAGGCTCTTTGAGGGCAGGTCCTGGGGTCTTGATGAGACTCCGATCTGGGAGATTCTAAGCAAATATTTGCTGACTGTTCCAGGGATCAGAGCATGCTGAGTGAGAACTAGGGCCACCTTCATTACCCTCTTTTTCCCATTGCCATGGAATGTGTGGGACAAGGGCTGCTGTCCTGCTGTGCCAGTTCCTTTCTCGCTCCTGCTGCAGATAGACTGACTTGGCCTGTTGTGAGGACACGGTTAGCTTTCCCCAGCATCGTAATTCATAAGGTCCTTTAATTTTTTCTTTTCTTAAAACGTCCAATGGGAGAATGGCTAAGATGAAAAGGGTATATAACAGCAAGGGTTTGTGAGGACGTAGAGCAACTGGAATGATCATATACTCTGCTGGTGGGAGTATAAACTACTGCAGCCACTTTGGAAAACTGAGAGTACCTAGTAAAGCTAAACACACACATGCCCTCTACCCTAAGGCCCAGCAATTCCACTCCTAGGTGTATAGACCAACAGAAGGATCTATACTAGGATCCTCACAGCAGCGTGTATTAGCCTCAAACTAGAAACAAAGTGCCCATCTACAGTAGAATAGATAAGTAAATTGTGGCATTTTTATGCAAGGGAGTACTACACGGCAATGACAGGAAGACACCACAACTATGTGCAACTGTATATGTGAATCTCACATGTTGGACAAAGGAAGCCGGATGCAAGAGAATCCATACTCTGTGATTCCATTTCTGTAACAGTAAGATGTTTACATTAAAATATGAAAACATTTCCTAAAGATAAACCAGCCTGTGGCCTTACGACTGCGGGTCATAGTTACGTGGTGTGTGGGGGGAGGCCCTGGGCGCGGCGGGGCTCTCGGGTGCTGTGAATGCTCTGCTGCTTGATAAAGTTGCTCGTTGCATGGCTTTATACACTTTGTGAAAATTCGTCAAGCTGTGCACTTATGATTGGCCCACTTTTCTCTATGTGTGTTATAGGTCAATGCAATTTACCAAAAAAAAAAAAAATGTGCAGTGAATTATTTGAAACTTCTCTACTAAACAAAGTCTTTTAAATTGTGGGTTAACCCTGACATTGTTTCTTCACATGAAGTGGACTCAATTGACATTGTTTCTTCACAAGAAGTGAACTCAATTCTGAACTCTTGTGTCATTTATAATATACAAATATCATGATGCTTTGTGTTACTAGCAATGATTAGTCTCAAAAATGTTCTGTAAAATAGTAGTTTTCTATTTAGAAAGAAGCCCATTTGCCAACACTTACGTAGGAATCATTTAATGAGAAGCATATGAGTTTCATCTAGTCTGAAACTGCTTTTACATCTTCTGTTTCCATAGAACAAAACTGATTGCCACTTTTTTAAAACATAAATTTATTTATTTATTTTTGGCTGCGTTGTGTCTTCGTTGCCGCGTGCGAGTTTTTCTCTAGTTGCAGTGAGCGGGGGGCTGCTCTTCGTTACGGTGCATCGGCCTCTCGTTGCGGTGGCTTCTCTTGTTGTGGAGCAGGGGCTCTAGGTGCGCAGGCTTCAGTAGTTGTGGCGCACGGGCTTAGCTGCTCTGTGGCATTTGGGATCTTCTCGGACCAGGGCTGGAACCCTGGACACAATGCAGGCTGTGTGTCCCCTGCATTGGCAGGCGGATTCTTAACCACCGCACCACCAGGGAAGCCCCTGATTGCCAGTTTTTTAAGGAACAGTAAGTAGGTCAATTTCTGAAGGCCAGTAGCTGATAATTTCTAACCCATTAGTTTGCTAATAAAATCAAACACAGGAAATCCAAAAATTCTTGGCATCGGAGTGAACTTACAGTATAAAACTTCTTAAAACCACCAGTACACAGATATCAAAAGTGTTCCCTGACACTGTGAGTCTAGGGAAGCAAATACACGTTTCAATATTCATCCCAATGTAAGGTGCCTCACAGGGGCTCAAAGGGAGCTGTGACTACATGTAATATAGATTCTGTCATGCTTTAAATTCAGACTCTGACAATATACTGTTGCATGGTTAAAATCAATATGGTAAGTGTTAAGTGAAAAATGGCCAAATGGCATTTAAAATTTAAAAAACAGAGATAGCACTCAAATCCAACCCATTAAAATGTTCTTCCTTTCCTGCAAGTTGAATGGTGAATCTGTTTTCAGAAGCTGATTTATTTCTTCCCAGGCCTTACTTACGTCCCTCTCCTTGGATATTTTGTTGAGTAGAGAAGTCACCTTAAAACTCAAAGTCCCAGGCCAACTTTTCAAAAGGGGTCTCTTTTAAAGCCCAGTGTTTCCAGAAGCACCCTCAGCATGTTCCTTCTATCGTAACAGTAGTAGTAGTAGTGGTAGTAATGACAACAGCAACAATAACAGCTAACGTTTATATAATGATTTCTGTGTACTGGGAACTCGTTTTAGTCAGTTAGGGCTGCTGCAACAGAATACCATGGAGTGGGTGGTTTAAACAACAAGGATTTATTTCTCACAGTTCTGGAGTCTGGGAAGTCCAATATCAAGGTCTAGTGAGATGCCACTGCCTGGTGTGCAGACAGCTGACTTCTCCTTGTATCCTCATGCGTCAGGGAGCAGAGAGAGAGAAAGCAAACTCTCTTGTGTCTCTTCTTATATGGGCACTAATTCCATTCATGAGGGCTCTACCCTCAAAACCTAATCATCTCCCAAAGGCCCCCTTGTAATACCATCACACTGGAGGTTAGGACCTCAACATATGGCTTTTGGGGGGCTACAAACAGTCCGTAACAGAACTGTTTAGGTATTTTCTATATATTAAACCATTTAATCTTGCCAACAACACAGTAAGGCAACTATTAAACCATCATCCTCATCGTTCCATTTTGTAGGGGAGAAAACTGAGGCACAGAAAGGGGAGGGGACTTGTCCAAGACTGTGTAGCTAGTAGGGGAAGGAGTCAGGATTCTGGCTCTGGACGGTGATTCTCAACGTTGATTGCACGATGGATTCGCCTGGAGACCTTTTAAAACTCTGATGCCTGGGTCTCGGCTGCAGTGTCCCCACCCCATGCCCCGCCCCAATTCCAGATCCTAATTTAATTTTTCAGGGATTTTAAAAATATTCCTTGGGCAGTTCTAGTGAGTGGCCAGGGTTGGGCCTCTGGTCTGGGGCCCGGCATCTTAGCATCCTCCTATGAGTCATGAGAAACTCTTGAGGAGACACTGTACCTTGGTTCCTGTGATTTTTCCCCTTTGGGCACAAATTGGTTAAAAGTCAATGGAAGGACAAATCTTGTGAATGAGATAATGACAACCCATGGGCATCAGCCAGCCAAAAGGTTTTAGGCAAGTGCCTCAGGACTTAGTTTTTTCATCTGCAAAGCAAAGGGTTTGACTTGAATAATTTCCTGCTTCCTTCCAGTCCTATGAGTCTATGAATGAAATCAATATATTAAACCCTTGATTATCCATGAGGGGATGATCCACAGAAAGTGTTTAATCTGAGGACTGGCTTCCTTCAGTCAACCTTCTTATCAACTGGTGTGCGCCCAGGAATGCATATCAATTTGATTTGGGGCCTAAGCGGAACATAATGAGGAAGGAAAGAATCATGTGTGTTTGCGTGTGTGTACATGTGAAAACCATGCAAAAGATAAATTAAATGATTTGGAGGGATTATCTGCTGCTTTGGATTATCCACATCATTGCCCCCTCCAAGAGCGTTGATAATTGAAAGTTGCCTGTAGACTGATTGCTGACAGCTGAAGGATCCATGTTGCCAAGGAAGCTATGGCTGTAAGCCAAATAGCAACCTGATTAATTATCCTTTTATTTGTGCTGTCCCAGCGCTCCATCCTCTTCCCTCACTAGAGTGGTGTCCAGTTTCAGGAGCTTGGAAGAGAATAGTAAGCCCCCCCACAAATGAACAGCCCCTCTTTCCTGAGGCAGAAAGTACCATAGAGACGTTTCTCATCCCTCCTCAGGTCTTTTGCTCACTGCCCCACTTGCTGACTCTACCTAAGATAATAATTAAATCAAGGACCAATAATTAAATCATTGGTCCAGTCACACTGGCTTTCCACATGGAGGATTTCAGCAAAATGCTCTCTGTTTTTCAATATGATGCATATGGAGGTTGCCCCAAATAGTACAACAGAGGCTCCAAGATAAGAACAAGCTGCCATGGCTAAGAGACTAAACCTTGTCCCCAGTAGCTCTGTGCTGACTGGACTTAAGTAATTATCCTCAGGGTTTTAGCTTGGAGTGACACACAGAATTCTGACTGCCTTTTCTAAAACCAGTTTTAAACTGCTGGCTTTCACAAGGGTATTAAATAGGCATTGAACTTACGACTGCAGGGCAGAGCATTGGTGGCAGGAGGGTATGGTCTCTGGTCTACACCACCTGCGGGAAGAGCCCGGCAACAGAGACGAGCCCATGTGTGTTTCTCCACAGCCTGGGCTAATATCAGGGCTGAGGGGTACTTCTTACCACGGCAATTTGTGGATTCCAAAGGCTTTCCCTGCCCATGACTCAGTCAGTGCCCTCAGCACAGAGTCCTCCAGTCCCTGAGAAGCCACTTTCTGATTTGTACTGGGCGCGCCCACCAGGGGCCAGCTCTATACTGGTCTGCTAGGGCTTTCCCTCCAGGGCTGGCCTCTGGGATGTGTCAGCTTAACTCTGGGAAACAAGACCCAGGAAGAGGGTGGTTCTACCCAGCACCAGAGCCTTTCCTGGCGGACAGCTTTCCTTGTGATGAAGTCAGGTAGACCTCAATGGTGGTGATTATTTCACTGAGGACCAGTCTGATTTTGCATAGATTTTAAACAAATCTTTTAAGAGTAGGGTCCTATCCTGGGGGCAGCTGGAGAGGGACAGATTTCCTCTTAGAACGTGAGCTTTGAAGTGCACTCTGCCGGCTCTCTTGCTCTGGGCTTTTCAGGAACACAGTTGTACATTGATTTGGGAGTTTCTCCTAATGGGCTGGAAAACACAGCTTTCCTGTGGGGGGTGGCTCAGTGAAGCAGCTATTTTAAAAACCAGTGGAGGCCCACACAGAGACCCCCTCTAGTGAGGTCGTTCCAGACACTTCCTGAGGTCAATAAAAAGAAGCTGAGCCTGTGTTTCTTTTAGTGGAATAGACAAGCTCTCAGATACTTGGACGCTGATTCAGGCATAGATTTGTGCTTAAACCACATGAACAGATTACTCTGGTATCTGAGCCATATAGATAAGTTGATTTCACTATCTATACTTGTCTGTATATGTAACTTATTAGCTTGTCTTAATGCCTTTCTTCCAAAGAACAATTTATTTAGCCTTTAGAAAACACATTGATTTTTAAATAATATCGTTTTATAAAATAACTTTAGCTTAGTCTAAAATTGTTTTGCTTCTCTGCACATTCCATAGATTTACTGGGGTAAACTGATCTTCTCTTTATCTGTTCACTAAATTACTTTATGACTTTACCTATTGCCCTAAGAATATTTGTTGATAAATATGGAGACCGTTTACATTTTCCTAGTCATCAAAGGAATGTAAACTAAAAGTCGAAGATAATGATTTTCCCCCATCAAAGAGTCATCATAGCAAAGAAACTAATATTGCCACTTATTGCTGGTGTGACATCTAGGAATGTATCCCAACACAGAATTACTTTTAAATAGGAGGGCAAGTTTTATGTACAAGTTACTCAGCACTACTCTATAATAATAAAAAAAAAGTTGAAAACAATCTAAATATCTGATTAAAGGGGACTCATGGAATGACTGGCCATATTGCAATGAAAAATGGCTCTAATGAAGAACAGTGGAAATGTTTATGATATACAGCTACATGAAAAAGCAGGCTATAACACAGAGTGTAGACAGCGGCAACTATGTTAAAAAAAAAACAAACTATGTATAAAATGTGTTTCTCTTTCACCTCCTTCCTTCACTGGCTGCTCAGGGCCTTCAGGAAAAGCCCTGAAATTTGCGGCAATTTTCAGCTGGGCCCAGCCTCACCTCTACTCCCACACTGCTCTGCTTCCCTCAGCCCAGCCTGCTCTCCAGTGCATCCTGCCTCCAGGCCTTTGCATGTGCTGTTGTTCTCTTGCCCAGAAAGTGCTTCTCTCTTCCCCATCTCAGTGCATTCCCCAGTCCTCCTTGACAAGTGTTTTCTGTGCTATACGTTGATTTTTTAAGGTCTTGCCTTCTGCTCTAATTTCTCCTGTGCTTTCATCTTCTGCATATTTATCCAGGTACTTAAGAAGAGGAAAGCTTCTAGGAGGCATGTGATTTTTGTATCATATTTACTAAACATACCCTGAAGTACATTTCATGAGCAAACCTAAGAGTTACAGATGCCCAGATCTCTCTCTCTCTCTCTCTTTTTTTTTTTTATTGGAGTATAGTTGATTTACAATGTTGTGTTAGTTTCAGGTATACAGCAAAGTGATTCAGTTATACATATACATATATCCATTCTTTTTCAGATTCTTTCCCATATAGGTTATTACAGATTAGTGAGTAGAGTTCCCTGTGCTATACAGTAGGTCCTTTTTGGTTATCTACTTTGTATATAGTAGTGGGTGTATGTTGATCCCAAACTCCTAATTTATCCCTCTCCCCCACCTTTCCCCTTTGGTAACCGTAAGTTTGTTTTCTATGTCTGTGAGTCTGTTTCTGTTTTGTAAATAAGTTCATTTGTATCATTTTTTGGATCCCACATATAAGTGATATCATATGATATTTGTCTTTCTGTCTGACTTACTTCACTTAGTATGATCATCTCTAGGTCCATCCATGTTGCTGCAAATGGCATTATTTCATTCTTTTTATGGCTGAGTAGTATTCCATTGTAGATATGTACCACATCTTCTTTATTCATTCATCTGTCAATGGACATTTAGGTTATTTCCATGTCTTCGCTATTGTGAATAGTGCTGCTGTGAACATAGGGATGCACATATCTTTTTGAATTATGGTTTTCTCCAGATATATTCCCAGGAGTGGGATTGCAGGATCATATGGTAGCTCTGTTTTCAGATACCCAGATCTGTTGCTGCAGGTCCCAGGGGAACTTGCAATCAGTGCTCAGTGATCCAGCCAAAAGTGGAATAAAGTTGTGTCTGAAAAGTCTTAACTCATGTTGCATGACAAACTCATATTTGCGGCTTAGATGCGCTGGTAGTAGCAGAAACAGCGATCATGTGAGGAAAGGGACTTGGAAGCCATGCATCCCCTGATAAGCGTGCACGTGGGACATTGCCCCAGTCTCCCAAGCTCTGCCTTGGGCCTGGTGCTCAGTGTTTATCCCCACTGGGACCCTGGCTCATATTGAGCAGACAAGTCCAAGGTTGGTGGGAAGGAAAGTATAGCAAGTATCTATCCGTCACTCAAGATAACACGTAATAAAAATCAAATGCTATATAAATCTTTCATGATTAGACACATACAGGTCAGGAGCCAGGGCAGGATGCATAATGGCAACTACAGAACATCCCTCAGTATTCTTTCTGATGATACAAAATCAGTTCACATCAAATACACTTAAAATAACCAATTCACCCAATATTATTTGATATGGCTAACAAGAGCTGAAACTGAATCTTAATGTGGTTCATGAGTATATTCAGCAGTTTCTTAAAACTCTTTGTATAATCACAGTGCTTTATTGTTGAAATTATCAGGTTTTGTGATACAAATATATCAGATTCATAATTAAAATGCTGTTGTCTATTAATGCCGCCACAGCATTTCCCCAAGTAGACACTTAAAATAAAATCCTACACACTTTCAAAGATGAATGAACTCCTCTTCTAGGAGAGATCCCTCCCTACACATGCTTTATTTATTAATATTTATTAATATGACCAATCTAGAGAAGAATAAAGTATTAAGAGAATGAGCACTAATGAGGCCTAGGGCACAAAATTAAAAATAGCCATCACTTTGCCTAAACTGTGAAATAGTCCCTCCAGACTTCCCACCTCCTCCGTGGTTTGACCGTGGTATTGATTCTAAGGCTCATCCAACAATGTGGTCCGAGTCATCATAGAAAAAATATAAAGCTATAATGAAAGTTTTTTTTACAGAAGGTTCCAGTATGGTCAGAAAAGCTTATCTTATGCCCTACTCCGTGGTTTAGGGATGGATGGGGAGTCTGGTCCCCACCTGCTCCCCACAGGGCTCTGGGACCGGAGAGGATTTCCACACGTTTGCCATAACTGGCCAAGCACAGAGGAGGCAGCTGGCAAGCAAGAGTGCGGCAGGAGTGGACCTGGGTTTAGAGGGCAGTGGAAAAGCGCTGGGGAATACTCTGCCCTCCACTGACTAGGCGGCCAGAAATCTAAAAAGGACTTTGGGATATACTGCTCTTGGAAAGCAACAGTGCATTTTCCCCAGGAAGCTAAGCGTTGGTGCCTAGGGGCTCCCAGCCTAAAAAAAAAAAACAACAGATTTTTGGGTTTCCGGCAAACCAGGCATCGCCCTTAAAGGCTCATCATATTCTCACATCCTTGTATAACCTGTTTTGCCCCCTCTGGTTTAATTTTCGTGAAAATCTGTAGAATGAAATTGACTAGAGCAGAGGCATCCAGGCTTTTACCACCAAGTACTCTTTTTAGTATCCTCAATCACAGAAAAAAAGAAGTAATCATTAATCGGTTTTCCACTTTTTAGGTTCAGAGCACCTGATCAGCAGGCAGAACAAATATTA
The DNA here is from genome assembly GCF_059928025.1 of Delphinapterus leucas. Taxonomy (NCBI): domain Eukaryota; kingdom Metazoa; phylum Chordata; class Mammalia; order Artiodactyla; family Monodontidae; genus Delphinapterus; species Delphinapterus leucas. The sequence goes on along the minus strand of NC_143130.1, from coordinate 12,965,965 downwards.
TCCCAAATCACTGATGTTGTTCTAGCCAAACGCCATGGCTCATGGCATTTTAATCAGACACGGGGTTCTTACAGCAGGTCCATGTTGAAGGCTGTTGGACTTTGGGAGATATTTTTAAAAGTCTGAGGACTCCTTTCAGTGTCATGAAGACTCTCGACAAGCTGGGGCCTGGCGTGTTGGACAGGAGAAAACCTGGGAAGCAGAGAGCCCGGAGCAGGCCGATGCAGATGCTGCTGGGGCTGAGGACTTTACACGCTTCCGGTGGCCTTGGTGGAGCTGGAAGGCAGAAGTTCACACAGTGCAGAGCAGGTCTGTTTCCAGGGTCAGGGGGAGCTCTCCAAGAGCAAGCGAGGTGCTCCAGGGACACAAAGGTTAAACAGCAACAACACAGATAGATATTTTGAAAGCTTTCCGAAAAGCTTAAAAAAGAAGGAGGAGGAGAAGAAGAAGGAGATGGAGAAGAAGAAGAAGGAAAGAAAGAAAGAAAGACCCCAAGGAGAGACTATATAATCAAGTGTGCCCTTCAGAACACAGGTGACAGACATGGTTTAAATTTCCCCATTTCCACTGGGGAAATCAGCGTTGTTGAGCAGCTGCCATGTGCCAGGCACTGTGCTGGGTGCTTTATGGGGCTGGGTTTTTCCAATAGCATAGTGGGGGTCACACACACCATTCTCTAGCCTGTGCCCCTGGACTCACGGCTGAATGCCCACAGGAAGGGCACCGTCACCTGAACAACCACCACGGCAGCATCAGCTACAGCAACATGGACGGAAACAGGTAAATGTTACTGAGAGCTTGACCAAGATCAGGTACAGGATTAGCTTTTTACATGGATCAATTAGTTCAGCCCTGAGGACATCCCGATTACAGAGGCACTACTATGATAATCCCCAATTTACAGCTGGAAAAACCGAGACTCAGTGACTTCACAAAGAGACCACAAAGAGAGAGAGAAGGCTATCTGGGACCCAAATCCCAAGTCTGTCTGGCTTCAGAGCCCTTGCTTATAATAATTAGAGTGGATGATAAGAGGGATAAAAATGAAGAGCTGCTTCACTAAAGTTTCCACAGAACCCAGAGAGCAAAAAAAAACAGTGTCAGCGGCCATGGAGGTGGAGGCACACTTAAAACAGAGCCTCAAGGAGCCACGTGTGGACTGAGCTGGCCCTGCAGCTCCCAGCATCCACCACGCCCAGCCATGCACGACAGCCTGCTGTGAGGGCAGAAGAGAAGGAAAATTGTACGACTGACGCGGGAACCAAGAGAGAGAACTTCCACTTTCCCCAGCCATCCCTCCCCCATCCCCAAGCCCTGGAAGTGTTTGGGAGGATTCTGGGGGTCTGAGGGGAGGGCTGGGGGCCCTGCTGAGTGAGTGATACTGTGTTTTGAAACATAGGAGATTTCGACTGTTGACACTGTTTTTACTCCCGAACCGGTGGGCCTGGGAAGTCAGTCCTGCATTTACAGAGAGTGAATAGTTTGTTTGGCTGGTGGGTCTTGTATCTTTTTCACATCTACATAGGTATTTTCTGAGTTGGAGCTCAAGCTTCTTTCATGCAAAGACTTCCCCTTCTTTGTACAGGATTTTGCAAAGTGTTGCATGAATTTCAACGTTTTGCCTGTTTTCTATCGTGATGGCAAATATGACTGAGAAAGGAATCTTCTTCACAAAGCTCGTTAGTTCCAGATGACCCTCTCCTTAACAAATCCTTGGTGTATTTTTCCTAGAAATGAGGGAGGTGTTCCACTGCTATTTTTAAATAATTGGGTTGAGTATGTTCGCAGTGTGTTAGTTCCTTTGTCTAATATGGACACGTCTTAGATTTAGTGGGCTTGAGCTCCATCTAGACCATTATTTGCCATTTGACTGCCTGGCCATCAAGCAGATTGCTTTATGATCTGATTGGATTGTTATAGACTTAGCCTAAGTAGCAAGAGGAGACCGAAAGATGACGGCTCTCAACAGGCTCTCGTGTCACTGCTCTAGGACTTACAGTGGATCCCTATTGCCCTTTGGATCCACCGGAGACTTTGGTCCTCACTCTCCCTCACGCAGGCTCCCCTGCCGTGTGTACTACATTTCATGCCTCAGCCCCTCTCTGCTCTGGGGCCTCTGCCCCATGGGGAGCTCTCAGGGGAATGTGTCTCCCTTCTCACAGCCAGCAAGCTGCGGTAGCTAAATGAAGACATGCTCAATCAATTTGTAATTAACATACCATTCAAAGGCCTGACAAGCATCACACATTCTGAAAACCAAAGACAGGATTGGGAAGGACTGTTTTCAAGAGTGAAAAGAAAAAAAAAAAAAAAAAAAGGCTTTAAATAAGGACTGTTTACCTTTGTCAGCATTTCTACCTGAAATAATAATAATAATTTTTAAAAAACGGAGAACAGAAGCAGCCTCTTGGAAAAACAGCCTGTTCAAAACCACAGAGCTATATTAAAATACACACCAGCACAGACGTTCTATCGCTTTAAAAATGTTTTGAATGCCTGATGCCAAGCAGGATGCTGGGGGTTTCTTGCAGCCAGCACCAAGTGTTGAGGAAACATCAAAAAACAAAAAACAAAAAACAAACCCTCCATGTTGACTCAGCCAAAATAAACATTTCATTACTCCCATAATAAAGATGACTTCTCGATTGAGTAGATGAAGTTCCAGTTAGCTGGCTTTCCAGGTTGTCTGTGTAGGCAGTTTTTAGAGACACCGCATACTAACATGCGTGATAAAGTATTGAATGCGATTGGCTAGAGGGAGATTGAAGGAGAAAGACAGCACCGTGAGTGAGTGTGATGGGCCCTAGCAGGGAATTTGATGGGTGCTTTAATCCATCCAGGACTAGTGTGCCCTGTACTGGGTGCTTTACTGACAGTGCCCGGAAACTTAAAAATAAACGAGTTGTTGAAAATGTGAGGAGACTCTTTCCAAGGAACATGCTAAAAATCTCAGGGTGGTTTTTGGAATTTTTAAGAAAGAAGGAGAGAGAGAGAGAGAGGAGGAAGGCAGGAAGGAAGGAAGGAAGGAAGGAAGGAAGGGAGGGAGGGAGGGAGGAAGGAAATAGGGAAGGAGAGAGGAAGAAAAAGGGGAAAAAACAATGATTTAAGTGGCTTTGTAATTCCCCCCCATTCTCATGAGTAGCAATCACCCATACATTCTTCAGGGCTTTCCCTCATATTTTATCTTGTTTCATTCCCATCACAACCTTGAGGGAACCATTTTTTTTTTAGCAGGGAAATGAGCACACAGAGGTTCTATGACTTGCCCACGTTGATGCAGCCAACAGATTGAGGAGTGGGAACCACGATCAATCTCTCCAACAAGCAAAGCCAAGAGGGCCCATTCTGTATTGTAGAATGAACCCTCCTGCCCCTTGCCTGGTGTCCCTCTGTCCTTGTGTTGCTGTTCAGGTCACATATGGAATGATTTAGAGAAAGTCTTCTGAGGGCAGGGCCATGGACTTAATGATGACCATAGATCCTGGCCACATGATGGTTTCCTTGTGATTCTACAAGTGCCTAGTGTGCCTCTATGGAAGCAGAATCCCTTGTGCAGGAAGTTGGGCTTGGGCTTGGATTCTTATTGACCCAGTTGCACATGTTGAGAAAGGGCATAAAAGGAAAGGAACTGATGTTCACTGATGGTCTCTTTTCCTATGGAGAACTCATTGCTTTCAACCAGTGGCCCTCACCTGAACCACTCCACATGAAGTCCAGTTGACAGAGTGAGAATTCAGGTGGCTTCTTCCGAGAGTCTGCACCAGAGGCTCCTCAATCCCCCAATTTTCTGGGCTCAAAACTCTGTTGGCCTCTATACCCCTCAATCCCTTATGGCAGGTGGGGGATGGAGACTCTTAGAGGATATGGGGGTGGCTAGGAGGGGTCTTTGGAATGGGTTTCTCTCTCCAATACTCAGATCATCCCCTGGAGAAAACCTGCTGCCATTTTGACTCTGCAATCATTTAATGTGGTGAAAAGTTGCCATAGCAACATGATTTCTGCATCAGGTTGACATAAATTCATGCTTGCCTGGTGTGAAAAGAAAAATTGAGCATTCAATCTCCACCAGAGTACTTCTACATAGGAGCAGATAGAAGCTACAAATCCTGACTTTATTATTATTATTTTTAAAAAATTTAGTATGGGTTTGAACATATGCAAAAGTAGAGGCAAATCTAACAAAGCTTCACGTGTCTATTGCCATCTTTAATAACCATCAACACATGGCCAATCTTGTTTCATTTCTACCCTCCCTCCTTCTCCAGACCTCACCCACTGCCTTATTGTTAAACAAATCCCAGCTATCATGTCATTTCATTCACTAATACCTCTATATGAATCTCTAAAAGGTAAGGACCCTTTTTTTTTGGCCACACCATGTTACATGTGGGATCTTAGTTCCCCAACCAGGGTCAAACCCGTGCCCCCTGCAGTGGAAGTGCGGATTCTTAACCATTTGCCCGCCAGGGAAGTCCAGGACCCTCTTTTTAACAAATGATTCTCACAAGAGTAATAAGTAAAAGATAAAAATAAAGGAAGATTTCAGAACACAAATTCTGCCTTTCTCCCAAACTAAATTATTTAAACTGCGTCTATTCCCTTTTATTAATATCTCTACTTCAGACACTATTTATTTTTTGGCTTAAAGTATAATAGCACTTTGTAGCAGGCAGCGTTCCAAGTACTTTACAAGAATTACCTCATTTAATCCTACCCTGTGAGGTAGATAATATTATCCCATTTTGCAGATGAGGAAAATGAGGCACAGAGAAGGCTTAGTAACTTGGCCAATATCAAACACTCAGAATAAGTAAATGACCAAATACATTGTTTTTGGTTCCTCATCCGGGCTAATCTTACCATTGAAAAGGCTGCATGTTTAGCTTACAGTTTGCAGCTTGTCCAGCGCCTGCTTTCCTGTGCTTTGCACTTCCGTACCTACTCTTAAGACTTGACATTGAAACCTTACCGAGCGTTGGGATTGACATATACACACTATATACATATACACTACTATATATAATATAGATAAGTAATAAGGACCTACTGTACAGCATAGGGAACTCAATACTCAGTAATGGCCTGTATGGGAAAAGAACCTAAAAAAGAATGGATATATGTATATGTATAACTGCTTCACTTTGCTGTACACCTGAAACTAACACAACATTGTAAATCAACTATACTCCAATAAAAATTAAAAAAAAAAACTTACTGAGCAGAAACAGATCACTGATGACCACCTATCTTTATGCCCACAAAGTATATTTTCAACTGTGACATATCTTCTAATAAATCCTGAGCAATATCCTTCAGTGGAAACTTTTGGAAGGTTTTATCCCTGAGAAGCAGAGCAGTGAGGCAGCCACCATGCTGGGTGATATCACTCAATCACTTATTGGCTGTCCTTCGGAGGGTGAGTTGCTGAACTCAGCTCCTGGCGCGTACCCTTGCCCCGTCAAAACCTTCCCACCTTGTATTGCAACCATCTTCTTACTACTAGTCTGTTTTCTCAGAGGCTTCTTGAGGGCAGGAGCCAATCTGCCATAAGTTGGTTTGGCTGTTTGTTCTTTTCTGTGTCTGGCCTCACTTCCCAGTCTGCAGAGTTCACCCTTCAGGCCTTTTTCAGAAACATTGGGAGAGCAGATGGAAAAGTCAACCAAACTGAAAGTCAGAAAGCATGGCCTTCATCTGGGAGGAAAAAAGCCTTTTGTTGCTGCTGCCATGACAGCTCAGGAGAAGCGTGGGGTAAGGTCTCAATTTTACCTAAGAAATGACACCTAAAACTTTATATTTGTTTTTATTATTGTAAAACTATAGCCTCTGAAATCGGTAAGGCCATCCCTTCTAGTATCATTTATTCTAAATGCAGGCATAGGGACTTCCCTGGTGGTGCAGTGGTTAAGAATCCACCTGCCAACGCAGGGGACACGGGTTTGATCCCTGGTCCAGGATGATCCCACATGCCACGGAGCAACTAAGCCCGTGTGCCACAACTACTGAGCCTGAGCTCTAGAGCCCGCCGGCCACAATTACTGAAGCCCGCGTGCCTAGAGCCTGTGCTCTGCAACAAGAGAAGCCACCGCAATGAGAAGCCAGCGCACCACAACGAAGAGTAGCCCCCGCTCGATGCAACTAGAGAAAGCCCGCATGCAGCAACGAAGACCCAATGCAGCCAAAATTAAATAAATTTATTAAAATAAATAACTAAATGCAGAAATAATTCTATGGACAATAAATAGCAATTCCTGGGATGGCTTGTTGGAAGAAACCAGACTTTGAGAAGTAAATAACCCAAGAGGTACCAACTTATTCTAAATAAAACATGACCCCAAGATAGTTAAGTGGGTCATCCGTAATAGTTAAATTTATTGAGACGTACTATGTTGCAGGTACTGCGGTAAGGCTATGACATGGATTACCTAGTTAAATCTTCATAATAAGTAGGAAAAGTACTAGTGTGGTATCCACTTTTTAGAGGAGGAAACTGAGGCTTGGAGGTGTAACCTTGCCCAAGGGCATACAGCTAGCAAGTAGTAAAGGCTGCCAGGATTCAGATTCCCCCCTCACTCTGTTGCCCAAGCTCTCACCTGCCGTGTCAGACCATCTCTCTCTAGGCTATGGGTTTCTCTCTCCATCAACACCCACCCCAATCAGGCCATCTGAGTCAGTAAGAGTGATTTCTTTGTTCACGGGTATTAAACTTCATACTTTGGCTCTTCGTGTGCCCAGAAGAATAAGCAAAGAAATTGGCAGGAGTGAAATGTATTTACTATAATCCATTTTCACAATTCTTAAAACTCCTTGAGAAATTTTATAATAGTTAAACATCCTAAGCTAAATGAGGTATAACCAATTCTGCACATACTTTATTTAAGGATTGGAATGCGTGTTCAGTTTAGTTATAAAATGACGTTCCACAGAGTGAATGCTATTTTCCCACCGTTAAAAGTCTATTTTTCACAGGAAATTTTCCTGACCTAAAAGGGTTAAGATTATAGGAATGATCATATAGGACACCCTAGAAAACCTAGAAATCACGCCTTCATCATGCTTCCAAGTTGGGTATCACCCAAGTATCCATCTGTAGACTGGACATCTCCAAGTTCATGTCCCCTAGACACCTCAAACTCTTGTATCTGAGATCAGACAAGACATCTTCCTCTGCAAACCTGCTCTTACTCCAGGGTTCCCCCTTGGTCAGTGGCTCTACCATCCATCCAGTCCCCCAAACGGAAACCTGGGGGCTTTCTTCCCCCTCATCTCTCCCTTACTCCCCACATCCAATTGCTGGCCAGGCTTTGTCTCTTCTTCCTCTGGAGCCTCCCTTCTCTCCGTCCTTCTCAGCTCAGCTCTCCTTATTACTCACCTGGATCAATGCCACATTTTTCCTCAATACCCACATTAGGCATCTTCTCTGGGAGGTTTTTCTTGCCTCCCTGCACCCCTCAGTCTGGGCTCCGGTAAGTTCACTCTGCCTCTTGTGCCCTCCTCTATCAGCACTCATCCTGTCCCCTAATTGCATGTTTACTTTTGTATCTTGCCCCAGTGCACCGTAAGCTTCTCGAGGGTGGGGACTGTGTCTTATTTGCAAATAGCCAGCTCTGAACAGAGCCTGACGCTTGGTCATTGCTCATTAAAGTCTGTTGAGTAAGTGGAGGAGACTTTCAAGTGGTCCTGTCTTCAGCGTTCCTGGGGGAATCTTGTCAGGATCAGTGTGTGATCACACAGCTTATCCACTTGGGGCTTGGGGTAGGCTCGCCAGGAGTTACATTTCCTTTTCGTTTATATCTCTTTTGTGATAATGAAGAACACAGCAAAATCAACGGCATTTAGGACAATGTTATGAATATTATAGGCCAGAAAAAAGAGCTTGTTAAAGAACAATGGACAGGTCAAACAGGCTCAAACCTAGGGATTCGGTTTTTAGTCTTCATGCAGTAACACATCTGATTTCTACATTACTGAAAACCAGCATATAATACACTACCTGGCTACAGCAGCTATTCAAAAATTAATGACAATAAAAACAATAATAATAATATTTATCACTTACTAAATGTTTCCTATGTGCTTCCTATTCTGAGTGTTATGTGCATATGTCATTTAATCCTCACAACAATTTTATAAAGCTGGTATTAATATCCCCATTTTATAGTTGAGGACACAGAGTTAAGTGACATGCTTAAGGTCACCTGCAAGTCAGTGGTGGCACCAGATATGGACCCATCTGTCTAATTTCAGAGGCCACTTTTGTTAGTCACTGCTGCCTGACCCAGTGCACACAGGACTCTGTGGTTCTACTCAGCCAAACTCTCAGCCATGAGTGACAGCTGCTGAAATACAATTTGTAAGCATGTAGAAAAACACAGACTGTTTCTGACATCCTTTCTGATAGTCACAGCTTACCCAAATTCAGGCAAATAATCAAATATCACACATGCTAACTTGTTCAACATTATGTCTTTTCTTAGCTGTAAGTAAAGGTAGACTTCATTAAAAAGGCATTACTCCTCAAAAAAATTCATTCTCTTCCTGCACAGAATTATCTTTCTGGAAGATATTTGTTCATATTACTTGGTTTGGGTAGGAACTGAGATTTATTTTTTTTAGAATGGGTGGAAAATATATTTGTGCTAATTACACAGATCTTTGAATCCTCTTTGGTCATGGTAAAAGAATGAAAATCATCTACTTCCTGCTACCCACACCTTTTGAACAGTCTTCTACCCTAGTTGGCTTGGTTTTTACTTGTGGACTGGGAAAGATAACATGGGCCAGAATTGTGTTGGCACAAAATGGCCTGACTCTAAAAGCTATAATGACGAACAATTTCTTCTGAAAGGCAGCTCCTGGAATTACCGACAGAAGCATCCTCTGACATGACCAGCTTCAACTAAATGTGGTCAGGGCTCCAACCCCACTGGGCTTCTTAAAAATAGTCATGCATGAATAGTGAATAGCAAAGAGGAGAAACACAGCCATAAATTTTACATTTTCTCTCTGATGTCCATTCCTCTGTATTACCAGCCATAAAAATATGATCCATTGAGCCTGCTAGCATGAAATACCACAGAAATGAGAGGAAATTAGATTCTATTACAGGCATACCTCAGAGATATTGCAGGTTCAGTCCCGGACCACTGTAATAAAGCAAATAACGCAATCAAGCGAATCACTCAAATTTTTGTTTTCCCAGTGCATATAAAAGTTATGTTTACACTATACTGTAGTCTATTAAGTGTGCAATAGCATGTCTAAAAAAATGTACACACCTTAGTTAAAAAGTACTTTATTGCTAAAAAATGCTAACCATCATCTGAGCCTTCAGCAAGTAGTAACATCAAAGATCACTGATCACATATCACCATAACAAATGTAATAATGAAAAAGTTTGAAATATTGTGAGAATTACCAACATATGACACAGAGACATGAAGTGAGCAAATGCTTTTGGAAAAGTGGCACAGATAGACTCGTTTGATGCGGGGTTGCCACAAACCGTCGATTTGTAAAAAAAAAATGCAGTGGTGTCTGTGGAGTACGATAAAGCAAGGCGCAATAAAACGAGGTATGCTTGTAACAGTGCTTCACTCACCTGTTAACTCGCCTGTTACATGTTCTGGGTTATAGGGTCCATGCTCACAAGGGTATAAGACCTTTATTTCCTTTACCAGTTCTAAGTTTGTTAACATCACTTAAAATATATACATTTGGGGGTTATACCATGTGTCAAATTCTCAAGGACTTAAATGTGAAACACCTTTTTTTTTTTTAACAATTAGGAGAATCAGTGAGCTATGATAAAATGGCTTAAATGTACTTAAAAACAATTCCCTGAAGAGCTGTGCATGAATGAGTGCATTAATTATCACTTCAATATTAAGAACTTAAAAATGAAGAATCTGTTTTTTAAAATTGCTAAGCCACCACAGTAAGTGTCCTCAGATTGACTCATTCCCCCCCCCGCCCCCGTTTATCTAGTTTCTTAAGGAGCATGCTAGACCACTCTCCACAGAGGAGAAAATGTTCTAGAATAAAGAACAATCGGTAGCTTAAATTAAGATTATTGAACTAACTGATCAACAGGTCATTAAGATAACAACAGGTAGATAACTTTAATATCCTCTGGAACTGAAAATTTTTAAATATTAAGTTGGAATTGAAAGATTTTGGGAAATATTTAGTAAATTGTGTATATATGTGGGAGAAACTATACAAATACAAAGATGATATTTGTGTGACATTTCAAATGTAAGATTAGATGTTTTCTATGCAAAAGTGGATTATATTAGGTATATGCAATTGTCAAAACTCATAAAACTATAACTTGGGGTCTCTGCATTTCACTGTATGTAAATTACAGTATACCACAATTTAAACAGATCCTCCAACTCTCAACGTCATCAAAGACGAGGAAAGTCTGAGAACCTGTCACTGCCTAAGGAGATATGAGGGTGATATCCTGGATGGGATCTAAGAACAGAAAAAGGAAAATTTAAAAATGAATGAAATCCAAATGAAGTATGTAGTTTAGTTAATAATAATGTATTAGTATTTGTTCATTAGTTGTGACAAATGTACCTCACTAATGCAAGGTGTTAACAATAGGGGAAACTGGGGCTGGGTATAGGAAAACTGTCCCACTTTTCTACGAGCCTAAAACTATTCTAAAAAATTTAAGCTTATTTTAAAAAATAGGAAAAAAGCAGGATGAGAGGGAGTGGGGAATGGAAAATATATATGGCAGTCACCCAAGACCCTACTGGAAGGTCAAGAAACTGAAAATGAAAACGTCTGCATTATCTATTTCAAGCAGTAAGTGTAAATTAACCATAAAAAGCAAGTGTTTTTATTTACTGGACATTAGCATCGAATAGATGCCCTCCTATCAGATTTACTTTCCCGTGATAAAACTGAAGATTATCATCATTACCATTATTATTTTTTAACTGGACTAACACGTTAAAAAAGGTTGTACACATACAAATGGCAACGGACTGGATAAACAGTATAGCTTCTATTTTCGATGTAGCAGATTCGTCATTGTAAATTATCTAGTGCCACTGTTCCGTCCTGTTTTAACTCCACCACCCAAGACTTCCACACATTCTTTATGTAGGTAAAGAGAAAAATTCATTTCGTGCCTGCCAAAACGTTTTCTTCTCAGGTGTGAGTGTGTATACATAGAGAGATTGTGTGTAAAGAAAACTTGTTTACGAGCCATCCGTGTCTCTGATAAATATGCCTTTATGCTATAACCCATTATCATTATAATAAAATCCTGTTCATCACCCTTTTAATACGCTGTGAGTCTTCCTCATTTTGGGGCGGGGGTCGATGCTAACCAGCCCTCGAAGCCAATCGGACGGGCCGAACACAACTGTGAAGCAATGTCTGGTGTCGCCACATCTGGGCCTGGGTGCCGGAGGCGAGGACTGCTTTGGTACCCGTAGGGTGTAGCAGGTACCCTCCTTTGTGGCGCGCAGCTCCATCGGGAGCACCCCTTGCGACGAAAGATTCCTTTTTTCAGTTAACAGTTCTGGTGCAGAGGCTGGTGGAGAGGCCCAGAGCCGACGGAGACCGAGACGAAGATGAGCAAGAGGCCGCCCGCCGCGGCGGCCCAAGAGAAGAGCTCCTTACGCAGCGCAGCCGCCCGCAGCCCGGACTGGCGGGCTGTTGCGAGCCCCTGCGTTGCCATGGGAACCGCGGCGGCTCCCCTGCGGAACCAGACGTTTATTACCTGAGAATCCGCGCGCGGACGCCGCCCCCACCCCCCGGGCCGGGGGGACTCGCATCTTCCCCGCCCGCGTCAGCCTAGCGGGGAAAGCTGAAAGCGGACGCGGCGCGAAGGACGCGTTGCAAACGCTTCGTAAGCGTTGCTTGGTGGCCTGGCCGGACGCCCCGGGTGGAGGCCCATGCGAGATCGGCCCGCGCAGCCCCTCCTTCCCAGCCATTCCGGCGCGTCCCCCAGGCCCGGGGCGCGACGCGGGGCTCACAGAGCCCCCCTCGCTCCGCCGACGCCCTGGGACCCCGCCCGGGGGAGGAACCGCAGCGCGGCGCCCCACAGATGGAGACAGAGGCCCGACGTGGGCGTTTTAGCAGAACCGTCCCAAAGCCAGGCCGCGTTTACTCCTCCTGGCCCTCGCCCCACAAGGCTCTCCAAGGGGAGGGAGGGAGCTTAAAAGACATTTACCCCCGAGTCCTAGCCTACTTATTGGAACACTTCCCTAACACCCCGGCTGTCCCGGGAGCTAGAAACAGAAGGCAATGTTTGGGTAATTAATAGTGACAACAACGGGGCTCCGGAAACGCTCGCTGCCCGGGGCCGGGCCGAGGGCCCGGCGGGAGGCCCTGCGAGGTGCTCGGCCCGGCAGGCTTCGGGACGCACGGACAGCGGTTCCCGCGGGGCGCGTCCACACCCAGGCCCGACTTCCACCGTTCATATAATTAGGAGAAACGCAGAAGGCGCACGGTCTCCATTTTACCCACCACACTTTTTCCTCCCAGGTCACTGGGGAAGCCCCTGGCTCCGGAGACATCCGGGCTCCGCGCCTGGGCCTGAAAAACCCGCCTCCAGGGAGCGAAGGTCTTGTCGCTCCAGGCTATAAATATTAATAAGCTGAGAGGCCCGGTCATAATTATCTCCCGTTAATTGCAACTCAACCAAAAATCCAGCCTCCTGCCACTCAGGGCCCACTAAGTCGGGGTTGCTGGGTTTTGGTGTCAGGCGACTTCCTCGGCGCAAAGTCGTTCTTTGTATCCTCCGCCCAACATGGAAACCGTACGCTGCGCTTGTCGGCGTGTTAAAATCACCCTCGGAGAGATTCGAGCCGACGGCCCTTCGCTAGCCTGCATCCCCGGCCGCCTCGTGCGCACTATTTGTCTCCCTGCCACCAGGGGACCTGGCCTCTATCCCCACCCCCGACCTTACGCTACTGAAGCAATAGTGTGAGGGATTTGACGAACGGGTGGGGCCGCTTCGGATCTGACCCGAAGGCACCTATGGCGGCCGCGGCCCCGGCCCCGGGCGAGGCCTGCGGGCCGCGGAAGGGCTCGGACCCGCTGCGCGTAAGAGAGCAGTCCTAGTGATTTGGTCGCTCCTCACGGCAGTCCCGGCCACACTGTGCCCCGAGCACTGTGCCCCGAGCGTCGGAGTCCTTCCGCTCCGCGAGCCCCCTTCTTCCCCGAGGGCTCCTCCCTGTACCCCTAAGGAGCCGCGTGCGGTGGAGAAGGGGCGTCGGGCTGCTAGGGGCTGCTGCCCCGTGGCTCAACGCGCGCTCCCCGGGCTTGGAAGTTGGGGTGAGTACATGGGCTGCTGCCATTCACCACGCATACTCTCATCGCGCCGCCGAAGCTGAGAACTGGGGTTTCGGCGCAACGCCGGGGATGCCCAGCCCCGCGCTGGCTGCGCCCATTGCCCAGGCCTCCCGGCGGCGGGCTCGCAGATGGCCGGGCGCTGGGAGTAGCCAGGAAAGGCCCGGGGTGAGGGCTTCCGTCGCTTCCCGGCCCGCGGGCCCACATTCCGGCCCGTGCCTCCGCTCGGTGTCCTGGGGGCTCGCGGAGCCGAAAGGAGGCCCTTCCTCGCTCCCCAGGCGCGGGAATCAGCAGCGGGAGGAGGCTCTGCGGTACCTAAGCGTCCGCGGCGCGGGAGCAGCGTAGCTGCGCTTCTCCTGGGAAAGCGGTGGAGGCCGGGCGCCCTGTCGGGAGGACGCACCACCCATCGGTGCCTCGAGGAGGCCCAGCCATCTGCGCGTGGATGTAGTCAGTCAGATTTCTAAGGCACCATGGTAGGCCAAGAGGAGCTGCCGCATTATTTCTCGTCCACTCATTTCCACTTATTCGAGGAGTTGTGTGCCAACAAAGAGCTGCCCATGACAGAGAGGTACTGTCCACTTCCCAGCGAGTATTATGAACATTTAAAAGTATTAATGGTCATTTACTCGATTCATTCCCATTTAAACTGCATCAAGAGGAAAGTTCAAAATGTAAAATAAGGATTTAGGTAAAGCAACTACAGCAGTTAAATTAGTACCCATTTTATTTTAGCAATAATTAAAAATGCAGACCCATCAGGGAGGCCCCATTAAAAGACGCTCACTACCTGTATGTGCTGTTCAGCCGGAAGTGTCGATCAGGGTGACCTGTGGTGGTCACTGAGTTTCATGAATGTGAGCTGTCCACTACAAGGACAGAAAGAAATCCACCTCAGAGGTCAGATGCTTGGACTCTAACTATTTGAACTGTAGGCAGTTTCTCCAAGTCACGCCAGAGGCAAGATCAGCTTTTTTGCTGATCAAATCAGTTTCCTGTAACAGCAACGTAGGCGCCAGGGTCTGGCAGGAGGTAGTTAACTGAGGCTCAGAGTTGGGGAGGATCCCATTTTGGTGGTCAGGGCAGGGGGTCACCTGACCACCTGTTAATGGAGGGCTACCACCGTTAACACTGTGGTTTTGCATCTTCCCCTCTCTGCTTCCTCCATCCAGCACCCAGGTCACCTGCGTGGGAAAGTAAGCCTGGGAGGAGGTGATGATGAGGGCACCGAGCTGCCAGACAAATGGAGGGGGCAGCGGTGGGCATCTGGACAGGCATGGGTTTTATTATTATTCCTGCCCCCAGCAGGTGTCGAGTAAATGTAAAAGACACAGAGCTCTGTGAACACGACCACGTGGGGTTGGCCTTCTCTAAAGAGAAATTTTGCTTGAGTTGCCTGGTTCAGAATCAGGCCTAGAGGCTGTGCAGAGTAACATTCATTCTGTCTTGAACTTTTCTTTCTGCTGTGGTGGGAGGTGGGCAGCTGCAAGGGCCACCTGTCCCTAGAGCACAGGAAGCCATCTGGAACTCCGCTAGTGGGAGTATTTCTCCGATTGTCTTGGAAACTCATCTCCACCAAGAAGGGTTTCACAAGGCTGAACAATGGGCATTTTGACATTGTTGTTTGCTAGTGGCAGTTTTGGAATCTCTGTTTCTTTCTTTTAAATAAATTTATTTATTTTGGGCTGCGTTGGATCTTTGTTGCTGCGTGCGGGCTTTCTCTAGTTGCGGAGAGCGGGGGCTGCTCTTCATTGTGTGCGCGGGCTTCTCACTGCGGTGGCTTCTCTTGTTGCGGAGCACGGGCTCTAGGCATCGCGGGCTCAGTAGTTGTGGGTCACGGGCTTAGTTGCTCCGCGGCATGTGGGATCTTCCCGGACCAGGGCTCGAACCCTTGTCCCCTGCATTGGCAGGCGAATTCTTAACCAGTGCGCCACCAGGGGAGCCCCTGGAATCTCTCCTTCTCTCTCTGTTTCTCTCACGGCTATGCCCCTACACTCACAAATCTGCCCCTTTTTGTATTTTGTGGTAACTCTGTAGCTTGCTAAAGATCAAAGTCTTGTACCAACTTGTGTATCTGAAGTCCTACACACAACTCTTAAGTCCTCTCTGGCAGTAAAAGTCTGGAAGCTGTTTTTGAATTCTGCTGGCTCAGCCTCACCCTGTTCCTCCCAGGATGATGCAACACTAGAATAGGGCCCAGAAAGCTGCTGGTCTGTCACCAGCCAGCTGAGTCTGGCTTCGAGGTGCCAGACTGGACCAAACAAGAACTCTGTTGAGTGATCTTCCCTCAACCCTGGAGCTGTGACAGGAATCACAGTATAATACTTTCCGTCTTTGTAGGGCTTTAGAGCCGACAGCATTCTTGCTAGTTGCTTACAACTCCTTATTATCTCCATTCACGGATGGAGAAACTGAAGCCCAGAGAGGTTAAGTGCTTAGGCCAAGGCCACATGGAGAGAATAGGGATCTTGTGAGTCTGACCTTGGGCTCTTGCTACCACACCTGTCACTTTAAAATCAGCAGTAGACACTGTGAACTCTAATCAGTATTTCACCCTGGAATTCAAATTGCATCTCCGCTTTGCTTGGCAAACACATCTCTTAGTGGCAGAGGGACTAGTGGGTGCCTAACAGGAACCAGGGTGCATGCAGTGCAGCCAACAGGGCCAAAGACAAGTGGGAGCCAGGCCTTTCCACAGTACGTGGCCTTCCAGCTGGAGGATGTTCCCTGAGTAAGAGGAAATCCCTTTTCATAAAGACAGCGGCAGGACAGGGGATTTCCCCGTGGTGGTGATGGGTGCCCCCGTTTCTCCTCTTCCCCCACCTCCACCCTTGCCTGACTCAGTGGACACTGGCCCAGGCAGCTGGCCTTGATTATCAGTGCAGGTCATGGACTGGGACTTTTTTTTCTCCTCAGAAGCTACAGTGTGTGACATTTATTAGCACCAGACATTCAACAACCTCAGAACAGTAATGCGTCCTGAGTTTTATGTAGCATAGACACTGGGACACACCCGCCACTCCCGGTCCTGAATAACCAATCTAATCTACACCTCTCACCTGGCTAGGTCTTGAGAAAATGAGACTGGGATCTACAAGAAGTGAATGTAGTCTTTCTCTTTTTTGCTTGGATTTCATATTTGCTACTTAGAGTACCTCATGTTCTCAGCCCAGTGGCATGAAAAATGTTGAAAT
Source organism: Delphinapterus leucas (assembly GCF_059928025.1). NCBI lineage: Eukaryota > Metazoa > Chordata > Mammalia > Artiodactyla > Monodontidae > Delphinapterus > Delphinapterus leucas. Next base: position 12,949,457 of record NC_143130.1, on the reverse strand, counting down.
GAGGTAGGACGGTGTATTGTTAGAAAGAAAATGGCATTTTTTGATGGATAGGGCTGGGGTTAATGAGCATTTGAAGATTTGTGTGAACTACTTATAAATGTATGAAAATTACAGCTCAGCTGCTGTTCACCAAAGCAGTGAGTCTAATTACCTGGCAGCTGTGCTAAGCACTTGACATGTACTGACTCATTTAACCTCACGACCACGCCACAGGGTAGTGACTGTGGCTATACCCACTTTACAGGGGAGAAAACTGAGCCACAGAGCCATTCTGTAACAGTGCTGGTAAATAGCAGAGTCAGGATCTGACTAAATTTGGTTCACCTGTGAATTAAGGCAAGCCATCAATCAAACAGGTTTAGCTGGTTTAACCAAAGCTGTGGTCACTAATGCCAAGTGGCTTCATTTGGAAAGTTAATTCCTCACTCTCTTAGCAAGAACACATTTCAAGTTTTCTTTCTCCTCCTTCCTCCCTGCCCCTTCCCCTTCCCCCCTGGAGCTGAGATTCCTGTGGTTGAGCCTGGAAGAAGGTGGCAAGTTGTTAAAATGTGATGATTTGTTGCCATTCATTCCTCTTCTAACCTCTGCCCCAAATGGCTCCGAATGCAGCTGGGCTTAAGTGTTCATAGAAAATACATGTTACGGAGCCATTCAGCATCCACTGTGCCTTAGGTCAGTGGTAACAGTGTCTTTTACACAATTGCATGTATCAATATTTTGTCTACAAAGCATATTCTACCCCGCCTCTCACTTTAGATGTTTCCTCTTGGCACTTGGGGCCTTATCTCGAAGTATGGAATGGAAGGCTGGCTCCCTGAAAGATCCCAGGCTAGGCCAGCCTGCCCCAGATAGAACCCAGTGACTCACTGTGCCCTCGGAAGGAGAAAAATGTAAATGTGCTGGCCTCACAATCAAAAGGAGGCAGTTTTACCCAGACACTTTCTTCCAGGGCTTTCCCTTCTTTATAACTTGTACTATCTGTTCACATTTCAACACGTTTTCCCTAAATTGTTCTTATCCTCTCCCTGCAAATCAGAGTTTGGAAACCCTACCATCCGTGGTGCAGAGATGCTTTTCTGCCTCTTCATCTGTCCTAACAATCCATTTTGCTCTTGGGTGACATTCAGCCAAGAGACTGAATCCAGGATGTCAGAGTCATTTCTCCAGAAAGGGATGTGGGTTTGTAAAAATTTCAGATGGCTTTCTTCTCTTTCCCTCTTTTTTCCCGTCTTTGGCAAGACAGAAAGTGGGATGGTCCACACGCAGGTTTCTTCCTATGAGTAAAAGAATCAAGTTAGTTAGGTTTCCATGTGCCTACGCGCTTTGCTGCTGTGTCTGCTCTATTAGGACTACTTTTAGCTTTCTGACCTCCACCTGCCTTTTTTGCAGCGCTGGGACGAGGGTGAGGTGAATGAGGTATGTGCCTTGGGCACAAAATTTCAGGAGGTGCCAAAAAACTCAGTGATCAAGATGCATATTTCAATGCAATATCAAAATCAACATCATCACAAAAAATACAAGATGAACAAACAATAAAAATTTTCAATAAAAACGGTATGACTGACATTTCCTTTTGCCTCAAGCTTCAGTCCATCTTGTCACTGCACTGCTTTCTTATTTATCTTTCTCTTAAATCAGAGGAAATGAGAGGCAGCAGGGATAAAGCTAACTGAAATTGATGTAATAAACCAGAGAAACGAGATGTGGACAAAATGAAACCAAAAGTAAAGTAATGCGTTGAAAACAAGAAAAAGAAAGAGAATGAGAGGGAATGCCTAGATTAATATACACACAGCTTTTTATCGATGCCAATTAAAGGTTTTCAGAGAGAACTGTTTGACTCTCAAGCTATCACCTTGTTTCAGTGATTATTAAAAACCTTGCTGTAGTTCAAAACGTTTTAGACACGTGTGTATTTTCCCTAGTCCTAGAGACATATTTTTTTAGTAATAATACTCTGTGTTTTTAGAGTGCTTCTTTATTTTTCAGAGCACTTTTTTGCATATTATTTCATTTATTCTTCTCACATCGAAAGAGTTAGATAGAGCATGTTATCCTTTCTCAGAAAAAATGAGTAGGTGGGATTGGGGAAGAAAAGGAAAAGTTGTATTCTCAGTACCAGGCATTGAGCTACATGCTTTATGTATGTTTTCTTATTTATTTCCCATTTAACCCTGAGGTATGGAGATGATCAGCTCCTTTTTACAGATCAAGAGGCTGAAATCCAGGGGGGTTGGTTAATTGACTAGTAATATTCTCAGAATATTTATTTGCTAAAAAGCGTATGGTATCATATCCTCGTGCTTTTGGTTGTTAGTAAAACTTTTAAAAGGCTGATTACACCAAGAAGGTACTGTCTAATAGCTCCAAATAATGTATAGCTCCAAAAGCTTTGTTATGCCTCTATATTTAGTCAGAGTAACTCTTAAGATTTTCTCTTTGCTTCTTCTGAATAGTCTGTATGTATCTATGCCAGAATGAGTCAACCTCTAAAGTGCTAGTTTGATAGAAATACAGAGACTCTCTTAAAGTGGAAATATTTTGAACTAAGTAGATGTAAATGATTGGTTAGGAAAGTGATTTAGTCTTTTCTCTTCTCCACAAAGTACATTTGGTTGATTTAATATGCTAAGTATATGCTAAAGTATGGAATCATTCTTGTGTGCCCTGATCTTGGTACACAGTTTATTTTATAAATAGAAGTGTGATAACATTAAAATCATGTTTAATAACCACAATCCCCCTACCCTTATACAACTGTTTTATTTCTGAACACTGCATTCACATGAAGAATTTCAATAAGAGTAAGCATATTGTTTTAGAGTTTATTTAATATATTATTGTATAAATACCTCATGATGTCTATAGACTTCATGCTAAGAAAATATACACTTTAAAGTATATATGATCTCACTTTAGGCTTACGGAAGCCCCAGAATACGGGTGTTATTCATCTTATTCCACAGACTTGGCATCTGAGGCGTTGAGTGTTGGTGGCAGACACAGTAAGGGCCTGAGCTAGGGTTCAGTCGGCTCAGGGCACCCTCCCCGACAGGTGCTCAGTCACTCTGTGACAGTTGACGCTGCCACACCTCTACCTTTAGTCTTTTATTGATCAGTTTCAAGGGAAGAAAAATGGACATCTTTATGGCTCTTTGTAGGCCCAGTCATATCGCTCTCTGAAGGCGTTGCAAGAGTATATAATCCTTCTAGCAAAGAAGAAGGGGAACCAGCCTCAACTTAACCTTGATAACCTTGGATGTTGTTATTACTTTAAAAAGATGCTCCCCAGGCAGGTGTAAAAATCACATTGTGGGGTTGTTTTAACATGTATTTCTTTGATTACAAATGAGGACAGGTATATATATATATATATTTTTTTTTACTCTAGTTTACATATTTTTTTGAATTTTATTTATTTTTTTAGACAGCAGGTTCTTATTAGTCATCAATTTTATACACATCAGTGTATACATGTCAATCCCAATCACCCAGTTCATCACACCACCATCCCCACTACCCTGTGGCTTTCCCCCCTTGGTGTCCATACATTTGTTCTCTACATCTGTGTCTCAACTTCTGCCCTGCAAACCGGTTCATCTGTACCATTTTTCTAGGTTCCACATACATGCGTTAATATACGATATTTGTTTTTCTCTTTCTGACTTACTTCACTCTGTATGACAGTCTCTAGATCCATCCATGTCTCTACAAATGACTCAATTTCGTTCCTTTTTGTGGCTGAGTAATAGTCCATTGTATATATGTGCCACAACTTCTTTATCCATTTGTCTGTTGATGGGCACTTAGGTTGCTTCCATGACCTGGCTATTGTAAATAGTGCTGCAATGAACACTGGGGTACATGTGTCTTTTTTTTTTTTTTTTTTGCGGTACGCGGGCCTCTCACTGTTGTGGCCTCTCCTGTTGTGGAGCACAGGCTCTGGACGCGCAGGCTCAGTGGCCATGGCTCACAGGCGCCGCCACTCCACGACATGTGGGATCTTCCCAGACCGGGGCACGAACCCGTGTCCCCTGCATCGGCAGGCGGACTCTCAACCACTGTGCCACCAGGGAAGCCCACATGTGTCTTTTTGAATTATGGTTTTCTCTGGGTATATGCCCAGTAGTGGGATTGCTGGATCATATGGTAATTCTATTTTTAGTTTTTTAAGGAACCTCCATACTGTTCTCCATAGTGGCTGTATCAATTTACATTCCCACCAATTCTGCAAGAGGGTTCCCTTTTCTCCACACGCTCTCCAGCATTTGTTTTTTGTAGATTTTCTGATGATACCCATTCTAACTGGTGTGAGGTGATACCTCATTGTAGTTTTGATTTGCATTTCTCTAATAATTAGTCATGTTGAGCAGCTTTTCATGTGCTTCTTGGCCATATGTATGTCTTCTTTGGAGAAATGTCTATTTAGGTCTTCTGCCCATTTTTGGATTGGGTTGTTTGTTTCTTTAATATTGAGCTGCACGAGCTGTTTATATATTTTGGAGATTAATCCTTTGTCCATTGATTCGTTTGCAAATATTTTCTCCCATTCTGAGGGTTGTCTTTTCGTCATGTTTTTGGTTCCCTTTGCTGTGCAAAAGCTTTTCATTAGGTCCCATTTGTTTATTTTTGTTTTTATTTCCATGACTCTAGGAGGTGGATCAAAAAAGTTCTTGCTGTGATTTATGTCAAAGAGTGTTCTTCCTATGTTTTCCTCTAAGAGTTTTATAGTGTCCAGTGTTACATGTAGGTCTTGAATCCATTTTGACTTTATTTTTGTGTATGGTGTTAAGGAGTGTTCTAATTTCATTCTTTTACATGTAGCTGTCCAGTTTTCCCAGCACCACTTATTGAAGAGACTGTCTTTTCTCCAGTGTATATCCTTGCCTCCTTTGTCATAGATTAGTTGACCATAGGTCCGTGGGTTTATCTCTGGGCTTTCTATCTTGTTCCATTGATCTATGTTTCTGTTTTTGTGCCAGTACCATATTGTCCTGATTACTGTAGCTTTGTAGTATAGTCTGAAGTCAGGGAGTCTGATTCCTCCAGCTCCATTTTTTTCCCTCAAGACTACTTTGGCTATTCGGGGTCTTTTGTGTTTCCATACAAATTTTAAGATTTTTGTTCTAGTTCCGTAATAATTGCCATTGGTAATTTGATAGGGATTGCATTGAATCTGTAGATTGCTTTGGGTAGTATAGTCATTTTCACAATATTGATTCTTCCAATCCAAGAACATGGTATATCTCTCCATCTGTTGGTATCATCTTTAATTTCTCTCATCAGTGTCTTATAGTTTTCTGCATACAGGTGTTTTGTCTCCCTAGGTAGGTCTATTCCTGGGTATTTTATTCTTTTTGTTGCAATGGTAAATGGGAGTGTTTCCTTAATTTCTCTTTCAGATTTTTCATCATTAGTGTATAGGAATGCAAGAGATTTCTGTGCACTAATTTTGTATCCTGCAACTTTACCAAATTCATTGATTAGCTCTAGTAGTTTTCTGGTGGCACTTTTAGGATTCTCTATGTGTAGTATCATGTCATCTTCAAACAGTGACAGTTTTACTTCTTCTTTTCCAATTTGTATTCCTTTTATTTCTTTTTCTTCTGTGATTGCATGGCTAGGACTTCCAAAACTATGTTGAATAATAGTGGTGAGAGTGGACATCCTTGTCTCGTTCCTGATCTTAGAGGAAATGCTTTCAGTTTTTCACCATTGAGAATGATGTTTGCTGTGGGTTTGTCATATATGGCCTTTATTATGTTGAGGTAGGTTCCCTCTATGCCCACTTTCTGGAGAGAGTTTTTATCATAAATGGGTGTTGAATTTTGTCAAAAGCTTTTTCTGCATCTACTGAGATGATCATATGGTTTTTATTCTTCAATTTGTCAATATGGTGTATCACATTGATTGATTTACGTATATTGAAGAATGCTTGCATCCCTGGGATAAATCTTCCTTGATAATGGTGTATGATCCTTTTAATGTGTTGTTGGATTCTGTTTGCTAGTATTTTGTTGAGGATTTCTGCATCTATATTCATCAGTGATATTGGTCTGTAATTTTCTTTTTTTTGTAGTATCTTTGTCTGGTTTTGGTATCAGGGTGATGGTGGCCTCATAGGATGAGTTTGGGAGTGTTCCTTCCCCTGCAATTTTTTGGAGGAGTTTGAGAAGGATGGGTGTTAGTTCTTCCTAAATGTTTGATAGAATTCACCTGTGAAGCCATCTGGTCCTGGACTTTTGTTTGTTGGGAGATTTTGAATCACAGTTTCAATTTCATTACTTGTGATTGGTCTGTTCATATTTTCTGTTTCTTCCTGGTTCAGTCTTGGAAGGTTATACCTTTCTAAGAGGACAAGTATATTTTTGAAACATTTGCTAATTTGTTTTTCCTCTTATATGTAAATTGTGGTTAGTATACTTTGCCCATTTATTTACTGGGGTCAGTTTTTCGAATGAATTTGAATCATCTTTTATATTTTATACAGAATGATCCTCATCTTTCAGAGCTGATTAAAACATTATCCCAGCCTGTGGTTGACTTTGTGACATTTTTGTAGCTACATTTAAAAAGGATAGCTCCATGATTTAAATGATCTATTTTGCAGCACTGCCAGATGACTCAGTGGTGATTTTATTACACAGTTTTATTTATCAAAACTAACTGAAGTTGATCATTTGAAGTTAATTAGGGGTGAACTTCCTCAACTCTAACAGGTCAAGCTCAAGCTTGGGTGGAATACGGAACATACTTCTGCCATTTTTTGTCCCTGAAACCAGAGGCCCTTACATAGAATCATGTAACAAGTAAGCATATATAGCCTCTGTGTTTTCCTTTAAGAATAATAACTTATATTTATTTTAACAGAAACCTGCATAGCCATCTCTGATTTTTATGTTTTTAGCTGTAAAAACATTTTAAAGCAAAGAACAGAAACGATATTTCATTCAGGTCAACATGAGTGGCCTGAAGCCGTAGATTGCGCTAACTCAGATTTAGTCTTCACCTCCCTCTCCCTGTACTTTCCCAAAATGGAAAAGAAAAATTTTCTGTAATCTTACTAGGTAGTCAGACAGCCTCTGGGGACTACACATGATTGTTCTCCCCTAATTATAAAGGCTTTCTGAGGTGGAAATACCATGTATATCAGAGTTATTTTTCCTAATTTAATATAATCTCTGCCTACATACCTTAAATATGTGCGTTTTAGCAAGCAACCTTTTCCCCCTGCCCCGCCCTCCCCACATTGAATCTTTTAAGACTCATTCACCGAGGTTTTTAATTTTTGTTTTCTTTTTCTTTTTCTTTTTTTTTTTTACAGATCTGCTCATGGGTAGTTACCAGGGCCCAGGAGCACACCCATGGGGTGAAGAGAAATGGCCTGACCAGAAGGTGTTACTCTCCCCAGCCAAGTTCCCCCTCCCTCCACATCTCCACCACACACAAACCCCCTGTTTTGTGAAGGTTCACCCCTGGATTATTCTCAGTTCTCCACTAGCAGCTGGGCTGTAGCCATAACTGCACCAGGGATGAATCACAATCCCTGTCTTTTTCCTTTTTAAGGTAGGAGAATCTGTGTCTGTGGCCATCTTGAAAGTTTTTTTTTATTTGTTTGTTTTTTCTGCAAATATGCAGGGAACAAATCTAAGCATAAAAAAGAAATCAGGGAAATAAAACATTTCTGGAGCAGCACCTGTGCTTGGTGAGGTTTCAGGCAGTCATTGGCCTCCGTTAGCGTTTGCCCAGCCACTCTTCCTTTCCAGAAAGCTGGCTGGAAGCAGGGGCCTCTTATTTCTCTTGGAGACCATCAGCTTTTACCAAAGCTCTGCCCCCAGCAGTGGGTTATGTACTCTTAGAACATTTGAAGGGCTTGCTGAGGCAAAGTTAAAGAAATACAAGTTAGTTGGTACAGGTTATATTTTACTTCCAGCAGATGCTACAAAATTGTTCAAAGCACAGTAGCTTCAGAAAACAGGATATCCTTGAACCATGAAGTTAATTTGACCCATGTGGCGTCCAGAATACCAAGGAATGGTACTGAGGCAGGTTTACTGCCAATGTTCATTTCCCAACTTCTCCCGCTGCCGCACCGTATTCCGATATGCTGCACTCTGTAATCTATTTATCCTTTGGCCTTCCTTTTGCAATTTTGATATCTGAACAGATACTTTTCTTCCTGAAATGTGTCAGTGAGCCGACTGTATACCTGGGGCTTGAAATGTCTCTTTAAAATTTGCAACGTTCGCCTATCAAAGCAGCTTACAAAGCCCTTCTTTGAGAAATAGGAGTCAGAAACTGTGTCCTCTGCTGGGTGGTGCATCTTCCTTTTAAAGAAAGCCAATTTATTTTAAACCAATGCATTGTTTATATTTTTAAAAACTCACCTGATCTTCTTACATTCTTCAGGTTTGAATTTGGCAGCCAAATACTTGTCATATCAAAATAGTTGCTACGTTCTCTTGACTGCATTGCAGCTTCTCATGCTCATGGGAGACCTCGTCAGCGGTGCTTGGCAATTTGGGTAGAAGACCAGAACTATTGACTCATCTTCTCTGAGGTCAAGTAGATAAGAGCATTTTCTGTCACAGGTGTTCTTCAAAACAATTAAGATCAAGGGTCACTGGAATATAAAATGAATGCCACATTGATTTGTTAGAAGCTTTTAAATGGAATGGAGGAAGGGCCTTTGTTTCATGAGTTCAGTCGTTCGTTCAGTAAACATTTAGTACATGCCTGTCGCGTGTGTCGCGTGCCTCCACTGAAAGAAACATCTGACACTCCACTCTTGCTGCACCAGAGGAATCAAACCACTGTGGCTGCCATTTCCTGAGCTCATACCAAGGACTCCCCACATACAATTTTATTGAATATTCTGTACAATCTGTCCAGGTGGGTGCTATGACCCTCATTTTACACACCAGGGGGCTGAGTCTCACACAGCTTACCTCTCTCAAGCTGGTAACAGTGGAGCTGGGTTTGGCCCTACTTGGCCTAACTCCGAGTTTGAGCCTGGAATCACTTTAGGTCCCTGACAAGTTCTCCTTCAAAAGAATACTGAGAATGGAATAAAGATAAGATGGTTGAAACTGAGGAAATCAAGGCAAGTGTAAACTAAAGTCACTTGATGGCCTTTCCTGTCTGTTTGATTGTGGCTGTGGATTTATTTTTAGGTCATGTTATTTCACCCTGTTGTTGCCTGTTTATTTACTAAGTCATCACTTCTTAATTTAAAATTGTAGTAAATGTATTGTCCTAGGTCTCTGGTCATTAGTCGCCACTGGTCTCTAACACCTTGCAGCTTCTCAGGGCTTAGGGAAACCTGACCCACCTCCTCCAAGGAGCCCTCCTGGATCACTCAGCCTTTTACCACATGCTCCTCCTGAACTATTTTCCCCTTCACGACCAGGGCGGGCCCTCTCTCCTCTACTGATTTTGTATTCTCTCTGATGCCTTGTGCATGGTATGTTCCTAATAAATATTTGCTAATATTTGCCGTAGGAACACCACTTAACTGCTTTTGAGCAATCACAGAGGTGAAAAGGGCTGAATAGATTCATGGTGTGTCAAGTTCTCTGAGAATAGTAAGGCCTTGGCAGGAGGAAAGGCTCTACCGAAAATCACCGTCAGTTTGTTGATCCCCCAAAGGGACTGGCCTGGTAGAAATGAAGTCCATGGTTCATAAAGACCAGATAAATGTTTTATATGGAAAATAAATTAACAAATTCACTGTCAAATTCCAACTGGCCAGGAAGAACTGAAAGTCACAGTTTAACTTCCTTAAAAATCCTGTCACCAGCAGCCCGATGACAGAACCTGTCAGAAAAGCCACGTGTCGCTTTGGAAACAGATTGCTGTCTGATACACGGCCTTCTTTCCTGGGCCCATCCCTGAAGACTGGAAGAAGAGTGAAATCTCGCAAAACCATTTGTCATTTGACTGTACAAAAGTTTCCCTTTAATTTTGAGGGTATTTTGAAGCTAGGTAGATTTCCATCTATGAAGAGGAGTGTCTGTCATGGGAGTCTTTTATAGGAAGTAAAATATATTTGAAAATTAACTCCGATTACATCATTTCATGTAATTTGGGGTTTTGCTCATGGCAGACATGGTATGAGTCAGACAGTGCAGACAGAGCTCATTTCTTTGTCATAAAGACTTCCCAAATCTGGCCCTAACTGCTAAGCGTATCACTATTTAATCAACATAATGGGGAAGTAAGAATTGCCGCACTAAAAATATGTCAAAATATTCCAAGAGGCTGATAGAGCAGTGATGAGAGAAAGAAAACAGTATGCTGGTAGAATGAAATGCTGGGTGGAATAAATGAAACTTGCTCACAACTCATCTGTTCAACAACAGGCATTTATTGGGCACCTCCTGTTTGCCAGTTGCTATGGTAGGTGCAAAGAAGCAATATGAAGTTGATCGACTGATGGATTTTTGGTGATGTTTTCTTTCTTTTCTTCTTTCTTGGCTGCGTTGGGTCTTCGTTGCTTCTCGCGGGCTTTCTCTAGTTGCGGCGAGTGGGGGCTACTCCTCGTTGAGGTGTGCAGGCTTCTCATCGGGGTGGCTTCTCGTTGCGGAGCACGGGCTCTAGGCGTGTGGACTTCAGTAGTTGTGGCGCATGGTCTCAGTAGTTGTGGCGCATGGTCTCAGTAGTTGTGGTGCATGGGCTTAGTTGCTCCTAGGCATGTGGGATCTTCCCGGACCAGGGATCGAACCCGTGTCCCCTGCATTGGCAGGAGGATTCTTAACCCCTGCGCCATCAGGGAAGTCCGCAATATGAAGTTGATGTAGCTGCTGTTCCCAAGAAGATGGTGGTCCGCAGAGCACGCCCTGCGTCGTGAAAAGCTCTCTGATGGATGTAAGTGCCCCACGGTCCTTTAAGTGTTCCCTAAATTCACTTCTGGAAAATCAACTTCCTTGAGTCCCTCATTCATGATATCTCACACTGAAAAATCACATGCAAATAGAATATTGATCCTTTTAGTGCCGAAGAAATGGCACCTGGTGTCTCTGAGCAGCCCTATCTACTAAACAGAGCCCTACATTTTGGGTTTTTTGCTCAAACGAAACATCAGCTTACTGGGGCTCATGGGTGAAACTCAAGGGGGACAAATGTCCAACTTAAAAATAAAACCTTACTAATACAAAAGAAAGCAGGGCATGATAAAAAGAATATAGGTATTAGAGGCCGACAGATCTAGGCGCAAATCCTTGCCTCAGCTGCGTGACAGGGTGGATTTCTCAGCCGGGCACATGGTAATTCGTAGCTAATGCTATTGATGATTGTATTATCAGTAATGAAAGCACTTAATTTATAGGAGCAACTGCCCCCAGAAGGAAGAGACTCAAACTGCTCCGATGGTACGTCTGGGGGCTCACAGGGAAGCAGCAGCACTGTGAGTGATTTGGAAGAAAGGATTTATTACAGAGATTAGACAATGGCAGGCTGCTGCTGCCCGAGCCTGCGGCGACCCCCAAGTCCATGAGGTGGGCAGGGCTGGCAGTTGGGAAGAAAATCTGGAGGCAGATGGGAGAGGGTGAGGACTGACTGGAACCCACAGGGTTCTGGAATCTGCATTATCTCTCACTGATGGAAACCTTGAGTCCCAGGAGGCCTGCAGAGGAGCTGGTACTGCGTGCACACCTGCCCAGGCCCCAGAGGAGTGAGGCAGGAGCTGGCGGCCAGGGGCTGGTCCACCCTGACTGGCCAGACAAGCCAGCATGTCACAGGCAGGCACTGCAGGGCCTCCGCTGTCCTACCCTGACCTTCAGAGCGTCCCGGCCGCCACTTCGCTTCTGCCTTCCAAGTCCAGTGCAAATTTCTCCTGGCCGAAATCTCCTTGCTGGGAAGAGGGTTCGGGGGACAGTTTCAGCTTAGCTCAGTTGACACAAAACCAACCTCCCCAGGTGGGAAACGTGCATTGCCCTGCGGCTGCAGAACAGGCTTCTCCGCCTTCCTCTGGTTTCCTGTCCATCCTCACTCTACCCCCACCCCACCCCGACCCTTCACACTTTCACAGGTCTCTGTGGAGGACTCGCTTTGTTCCAGGGACTACATTAGATTCAAGGGATAAGATTGTGAGAAAATAGCTGTGGTGCCTACCCTCGTGACTTACCGTTGAAGGGTGAGAGACATTAATTGTATAACCACACACCTAAATGTAAACTTTCAACTATGGTTAATGCCAAGGAAGAGAGGGTACATGGTCTCTTGAAAAGGCACAAAAGGAGGATTTCCCCTAACCTAACAAAAACACCTGAAAACTCAGTGATTAAAGTATCACTTCTCTAAAACCTCCAGATTTATCTAGAAGCCCTGATAATGCTGTTGATTCTCATCGACTCCTAAGGCCAGTCTCAGACCACCACCATCACTGATACACAGCCATCATAGTGGACCAGAGTAAGGGACGCTGAAGATTATATCAAGATCTGGAGAGGTTTCTCGAAGTTGTGTTATTTGGCAAGCTAACTTTTTAGGGAATTCCAGTTCATGTACCTACAGAAAGCTGAGTCACCGAGAAGGGAACTGGAATGTAGCACCCCCCCCCCCACACCATGCTGCTTACCCAAGGTGCCAGTACCACATCCCATTGACTGAATCATTTTGCAATGGTAAGACCTGGTACAACTCAGATTACTGTACAAAAGTGGCACCTCAGTTGCTAAATGGACAATTTAAATATGCTCCAACTTTTTGCAAATGATAAACTACTTTTTCCAAGGTAGCATCCAAGTACTGACATAATGCATGTCAGCAACTTGTTTTTCTTGTTCTCTAACTGCAGCACCAGGCATAGTCCCTGCCTCATGGTAGGTGCTCAGTATGTGTCCTGGTAAGCTCAGGCTGCTATAACAAAATACCATATTCTGGGTGGCTTATAAACAACAGAAATTTTTTTCTCACCGTTCTGGGGGCTGGCAAGTCCAAGATCAAGGTGTTGGCAGATTCAGTGTCTGGTGAGAGTCCACTTACAGGTTCTCACCATAACCTAATATGGAGGAAAGGGTGAGGGATCTCTCTGGGTGGTCTCTTCTATAAGGGCACTAATCCCATTCATGAGGGCTCCATCTTCATGACCTAATCATCTCCCAAAGGCCCCACCTCCAAATACCATCACATTGGGGATTAGGTTTCAACATATGAATCTGGTGGGGGAGGGACACAAACGGCAGTAAGTATTAGTTAAATGAACGAATCCATCCAATGATTGGTTGGATGTCAGGGTCTGCCTGGCATGTCAGGTTGCTAAACTGCAGCAAGTGTTTCACCTTCTTCCAAAAATAGGAAGAGTATAAAAGTTTTCATACTTGAGTCAGGACTTGCCCAAATCAAGATCTTTCTGTGTCTGGGATCTACCTTTGCCCTGATTACTAATTTGTCTTTGACCTTCAGCTCTGTAGTGACCTTTGGGTTCTCTAGACCTGGGTGGGGAGAGTTGTCCAGTGTTGACTCACCCCTTAATCACCACCTCTGATTCTTGTAAGCCCCCCAGCCTAGTTTGTCCCTTTGGTTTGCCCTGCACTCAGTTTGCAGAGATTCAGCTTTCTGTTTCTTGATTTTTGTTTTATCTCTGATTTTACTCCTGCTGCCCATTCCCCATTGACTACAGTTGTGAAACTTCCAGCATATGAGGACGAGTGTACCAGCTGAGGGCCAGCAGGCTGAAACACCACGTGTGGGTTGCCCGATGTCCACAAGGTAGCCACCAGCATGGTAGGTGCTGCCGAATGGTGCTATCACAGACGTCCCAGGAGTGATTTTCCAGAGCTACACTACGTGCAGAGTGAAGGGGCTAGTACTGGTTCTTAAAGTTCTTTTGAAATTTGATGCTAATTTTGGTAATTTTTTTTTAAATTTATTTTTTATTTATTTTTGCTGTGTTGGGTCTTCGTTTCTGTGCGAGGGCTTTCTCTAGTTGTGGCAAGTGGGGGCCACTCTTCATCGCGGTGCGCGGGCCTCTCTTGTTATGGAGCACAGGCTCCAGACACGCAGGCTCAGTATTTGTGGCTCATGGGCCTAGTTGCTCCGCGGCATGTGGGATCCTCCCAGACCAGGGCTCGAACCCGTGTCCCCTGCATTAGCAGGCAGATTCTTAACCACTGCGCCACCAGGGAAGCCCGGTAATATTTTTGCTTTAAAAAGAGAGAGAACTTTTCTGATTATAAAAGTAAAACATGCTCATTATAGATAACTTGGAAAACATAAAATGTTATAAAGAAGTCACATCATTCTTGACTTACTGTCCGGAGATAATCACTGTTAACACTCAGACTTGTTTAGATGCCACAAGGTAGGAGTCTTGCCTTTTGGTGTACATGTCATATAAGCCACAGGGACCACTTCCTTCCTAATCAAGGGCACTGCCCCTCTTGTCTCCTGCATACAGCCCCAGAGCTGGGCATTACAGTCCCCGCTGCTGTCAGAGCATCTTCCTAGAGCATGAAACTCATCTTGTCACTCCCCTGCTTAGGTCTTCTGGTTCTTGAGAGGCGGACTTGGGCAGAGTTCTGCTCAGCAGCTCACAGATGCCTCAGTAGAGACTGGGTGAGGGCCCAGTTTCTACCCAGGGGCTGGGGCAGGGGTCTTTCCCAATGACAGAACAAATGGTACCCTCTGCATCATTGCATTGTTAATCTGTCCTCACAGGACACAGGCTTCCTCTCCCAACCTGCCATATTCTCAGGGAATAACCACCTTCACATCTCACACTAGGAAATCCCCACCCGAAAGTCCCACGTGTGGAAGATTCTATGATGACCCCTCCCACCCCTTAAGGCAATGTGGGCTTTATCGCTTGTTCAGACAGCTGAAAACAGCGCGCAGCTGGTGTGAGTCGGGGAAGCAGAGCTGTCGGCCTGAGCAGTATATTCTCTTGTTTTGATGGTCATCACCATTGTCTTTTGTTTATAAACTATTAGAGCAAATATAAAACACTAAATTCAAATCAACTAGAGAAGACTCCTAGTCCAGGCAGGGATTCAGAGTCCCCACACAGAACCCTGTGTCCGGAGGGGCCTCATCTGCTCCTTGTGATGGGGACTCACCCGCCTCCTGGTGAGGCTCCCAATGAGGCAGCACAGCCTCAGACCCAGACCTGGGTTTCCTGGCAAGTCTGTCTTCTCTCTCAAGGTCACTAGCTCAGCTTCTTTCTCTCTCCTCTGGCCTCACTCAGAATGGAAAGAAGCTGGCCAACCTCCTTCCTCCTTGAAGATGGTTATGGAGTTCTTTTGCGCTTTCCGTCTGTAGCCTGTAGCCCTTCGTCACTTACCAGGCATCTGAGGTTCCACGTCAGCATGAAAACTCATTATCTGCGCACCTGGTTCCGCTGGCTCAGCTCCTTCGTGGAAGCAGGTGGCGTCTCCATGATGAATATATTAAAAAGGAAAAAGAAAGAAAGAAAACATTCCTGGTTTGTTGTTAGACCGGCTTCTTATTAAAGACCCAGTCCTCGTTCAAGGTTAAGTAAATCCTTAAACCACGTGAAGGAACTTCCTAGGCAGAAAATAACCTTTCTTGTCAGACTGTCAGAGGCAGAGATTGAAAAAGTGTATGTTGCAGGATAAATTAATTAGGCAGCTAAGGGAGATATAAATATTGCTTAGTTATGTAGATGCAGAGGTGTTTCTTCTTCCTGAGTGGCAGAAGTCTCGGATGGTGAAGGTAGGGGTGCAAAGAGCTGCATTGGTGAGACCTGTGCTTCCACCCGTCCCTCCCCATAGGGCAGTGCTGGCCCGCAGCGGAGCTGCTGAGCTGCTCTGGGGAGGGGATGTGCATGGAATAGTGACCACTAGTAACTCAGGAAGAAACCATCAGCAATCAGTGGCATGGGAGTGCTCGTGACAACACGAGGGCCTGGCAGAGATGTCTGAGGGGAGGGGTTTAGGGTGAAGAAAGAGCATTTCCAAATGTGGTCTCCAAATTAAAACATTAATTTCAATGCCGTTTGATTAATTGCTACTACGTCCCTTGGGTCAGAAAGAGGATAGACTCAGGGTGAAAGGAGGAGAGAGGAGTGAGAAGTGAGGAGAGAGGGTAAAAGGACTCAGACATTTACAAAGTAAATGAAAAATTGCCGGGTGAAATTAGACCAGGCCTGCAAGGTCTTGGACTGCTGGGAAACACCAGTTCGTACCAGGTTGTTTAGGTTGTTAAACCAACTGTCACTGGACAGGAAAGAAAGAGCTGGTTCAATTTTGGCAGCTTGATAGACTTTTTTTAAAACCTCTTTTGCGAGGTTACTTTAACATAAATCTTGAGCAGGCAGAACATGTAAAACACCACTCAGGCCATTACAGTTATGTTAAGGTTTTATTTTCTCCCGCCAACAGGATCTCTCTCTCTCTGCTGATATTATTATGTGTCTACCAAAACAATATAAAAATCATTCATGGAGAAAAGTTTCCAATGCCAGCAGCCAATCCAGTCCTTTCCCAAATCTGAAGTTTAGCACTGGCCTGGAGACTGGTAGGAAATAGCTGTTAGGAAAGATGCTGGGTGAGGGAAGCTTGAAGGGAAGATGAATACATTCAGTGTCCAGTGGTCCCAGCCTCAGGGGAAGGATGCAGGCCCTTCAATTCATCACAGCTAAAGCTGAAAAGAGAAGTTTGCGGTGTTTCTCAGTGACGTTTCTCTTCTCATCTGTCAGGAGTTGTTTTCTGTCAACAAGGAGAAGCTGCTTAAAAAACCCAACCCAGGCCAACCCTGCAGTTTGCAATAATCAACACGAACATTTGCACTTTCCCCATACATTTCCGCCTACACCGGTCATCTTGTTTCTCCTCCCCCTTTTAAAATCAGGATGTATAGAGAGGGTCATAGGGGAAAAAATGATGGTCTATAGTAAGTAATGGCTTTGATGAAATACACACATACACACAGACGTTTCCCGTGGCATTTAGAGTAACACAAACTTGCCTTGAGCTGGCAGTCATATTTTTGTACTGTGGCGTGGGCCATATACTCAGGACCATCGAGACAGATAAGAATTCTGAAGTCCCCGGTGATTACACTGCGAGAGGAAGCCTTTGTTTAGCTCGTGGTAATGTTCACAGGACAATGGACTGCCAGTGATATATGCAAATGTGTCCTTTTCCCATTACTGAAAGTGACCTTTATGATTAGATTGGAATAGCAACATCAATTCCTGGGTTAATATGACTTATTGGCCTAAGGGGAGGGAGTGTGTTCCCTAGTAAGATTTAAAAGTTCCGAGTCAGACCCATCCAATTCTAACCTTCACCGTGGCCCCAGGATTCTTGCGTGGCTGGAGACATCCTGCACCTTCCGTGCTGTGTTTGTTCTTTGGAAATCAGGGGAAACCACCTTTCCCAGGAGTGTTAGGAGCTTTTAATGAGAGCTTCACATAAAAGTCAGAAGAGATGGCTTAAATACTATCATGACATATCGGATCCCCCTACAGGACCCTTTTCAGATTACTTCTAAGCCCCCGTGCCATTAGCTGATTCAGGCCAGATTTAGAGACATGCATGTCAATAAAAATGATTATGAAACAGAGTTAAGAGTTATTGATCATTGTTAAAACAGTCCCGTTGTTTTGTGTTTTGTGGCAAAACACAAAAAATGCAAGAAGGTGATTTTCCTGGAGGGGCAGTAAGGCCTCACCGAGCACCCCTCGCCCTCCAGCCATCTCCAAACCGACTTTCCTCTCACTTCAGGGGCAATGGATTTAGCTGTAACGTTATTGCTCTTTCCATATTCATCATGGTTATTTATTTGCCCTGTGATGACATTTTACGTTTTTGAAATGCTTTAAAATAATTTGACCAGTTTCTCCAAGTCAACATGTATTAAGAATCAGGGGGAGACAGACTGACTTAAAAGACACAGAGCAGAACCAGCGTGTGCTGACAGAATGCCTGCAGTCACTGGCAAAGCTAGCGGAGATGAATGTGGATGCATTTTTTTACTGATTTCAAAAAAAATAATTAAAAGTAGTGTTATCATGTAAGGAAGAGAGCACCAGCTGCTGTTAGAAAGAGGAGATTCCTGACACAAAGTTAAAAAGTAAAGCCAAGGTTTGCAACTGTGCGAACATTTATACAGGTTACACTTACTGTTTGCAAATAAAGAGCCATGTTAAAGCTCTACTAAAGTGTATCCATCGAAAGAAGTTGCCCTCACCTTGTTAAAATACTGTTCTGTGTGAAAGAGACATCTGGCTGGGCTTCCCATCCATAGGGCTAAAACGGTTAAGTATTTAATTGCTTAGAAAGTAATCCTATTATTTCAGATTTTATGCATAATGAATTCTTTTTTTCCTAATTTGAAGACTTATGAAGGGAAATTGAGATTCTCTGGTAAATTTATTTTTGAAAAGGCACTTGACAGATGTTGTAACATCTAAGCAGCCTCGGTCTCAGGAAGAGGCTCTTGGCCGCAGATTGATGATCGGGTACCAGAGGGTGAATGTGTGAGACGCACATGACAGTCAAATGAGGTGATGTCTGCCTTTGGATCTGAGCATGAAATCACCGTAAAAACAAGAATTTTGAGAAGCAGGGCATAAATGAATACTTTGTTTCATCAAAACGTCTAATGTTTCTCAGAGGAAGGTGTGCATTTGAGGAAATGTCTCAGTCCCGAGCATTTAACAATCAACTTGTACACCTATGAGAAGTCTGGGGGAAACAGAGCATGCCTTTCTTTCACAATTTCTGTCACAAATGACTGGACCAGCAGGTGATTAGAAACAGAGGAGGGGGGAAAAGGACAGATGGGTGAGTGAAGGTGTTGGGTAGAGAGGGGAATTGCAGGCGCCACAAAGCTCCCGTGACGTAACGCAGGTGTCAGTAGGGATTTGTTGTTTGCATGGCTGGGGTGGATGGAGTGAAAGCTTTTGTGATCCCAGAGAAGGTCAATCAGTGCTTTTCCTGTAGACCCCCGACCCCACCACCTTGGATCACTGGGAAATGGGGAGTTCTGATTCAGTTGATTAATATGCCCTAAGTGAACCACGTAATTTCAAAAAAGTGTTCAAAGGCCCTAATAACATTCACACCACACAGACCCATCCAGCCATGATTGATGCGGCTCTTTGGTGAGTCATAAAGCCTTTCAGGATAGTGCAGTGCCCAGGCATCATTTATCATTGCGCAGCTCGGCAAAGGCATCTGCCAACTCTTGTTTTCAGATAACTTTGATTCTTGAAAAATAGGAATTTATTTTACTTACATTTTTATTCTGCTTTTAGATAATGAAACATGCTATTATCCAATCTGTGCTTAAAGTTTTGACAGGAGAATTTTGTGGGAGGGGGCCACCACAGCATTGACCTTTGTTGATGGGTTTGACCTTTGCTAAGTGGGATTCTGTTCAGTGGGCTGCTGGCAGCTCTGAGAACGGGATCCCCTGGAAGCGAGAATTGGCTGATTTAAGCCACAAGCAAAAAACTGAGGATTTGGGGATTTATGTCATTGAGTTTCTTTTTGTGACCTTGCCTAGACTTACAATTTAATGAGACTGACATCTTTTTTTTTCTTATACTTTTTAAACCTTTTCATTGCTCTTCAAAAACATTTTAGGAAGTTTTCATCATTTAGCTTTTAAATTTAGTGAAACAGCTAAGGCTCACTTAGTCACAACATCCAAGAAGCTGAGATTCATTCTCGCTCACCAGACTCGTGCCTCTGACTTCTCAAGATGAGGACACACCCATCAACATGCTTTCCCTGAACACCTACCACAGTGAAGCTTATTTTTTTTTCTGAGTTGCATCCTAGATCCTCTAAAGAATACTCTGACAGAGGGGCTGCACACACTTTACCTCTAGAGGAAAATCAGGCTGGAAGTCATTAGCCGGAGAGGAAGGTTTCAAGAGGATGGTGAGCGAGGAGCTGGGTGATGATGAGGCAAGTGGAGGTGAAGAAACATACGTCTAAGATGTTATTACGACGCCTTCAGATACAGTGCTCGGCCCAGCAGAAAACCCATCCGAGTCAGGTGTACACCAGGTCCTGTGAAGCTGTCTTCCTGTCGCTGGAGGTGAGAGTCTGTCATATCATCTGCCTGGGAGAAAATTCTCATCGGAAGGCTGGTGTGCGGGTGAAGAGTCAGCCTCCTTCCTCGCCCGTGTTTTCCCTGCCTTCCCCCACAGAGCCCAGGCTCCTGAGGCAGGTCCCCAGTTCTATGCAGTTATATCCGTCTCGTTGCTGTGTTGCTTGCTTTCTTTTTTTGTTTTGTTTGAAGCCTCATGCCGTGCAGCTTGCAGGATCTTAGTTCCCTGACCAGGGATTAAACCTGTGCCCCCTGCATTGGGAGCTCGAAGTTTTAATCACTGGACCACCGGGGAAGTCCCAGTGTTGCTTCCTGTAACTGCCTGCAAAGACATCACTTCGTCTAGGGCACAACCTGATCCTGTTTGGTGACCCATTTGTTCCTGCTACCTTGGAACCTACCTTGTCGTACCTACACATCAAATCATAACCCCCAAACGTCATCCTTGCTCTGACATATTAGACGTGGCTGACCTTGCTCTGGGACATCATAAGAATACCTAAGAAAGGAAGTTTGAAAGGAAGAATGAACAGAGGGAAG
Organism: Delphinapterus leucas; assembly: GCF_059928025.1. Classification (NCBI taxonomy): domain Eukaryota; kingdom Metazoa; phylum Chordata; class Mammalia; order Artiodactyla; family Monodontidae; genus Delphinapterus; species Delphinapterus leucas. The sequence goes on along the minus strand of NC_143130.1, from coordinate 12,928,892 downwards.
GACCATTTTCTGATAATTTGATTCATAAATAGAAAGGAATGGAAACTGTGGATGAGGACTGAACGCTGACAGATCTCTTACAACCATCCGGCATCTGCTGTATGGTACTCACCTGTCTTGTTAGACGACCATATGGAAAGGGATTGGATTATTCCTTCTAATTAATAAATTAGCAACATCTGATGAATACCCGGAGTCCTGAGCAATGTGGGACACACACACCTACTATGTGCTAGGTCCTAAAACCAGTGCATAACAGAGGTTATCTCCTCTCATCACCAAGCAACCATGTGAGCTATAGATCGTCCACTTTCTATAAACGTGAAAACGGAAGCTCAGAAGCCTGCCTGGGGTCACGCAGCAGAGCCGAGATTCAACCTCGGATCTGAGTGATTTTAAAGTCTGTGTTCTTACCATGGGATACGGAAGAAGAACCTTAAGCTTTCCACTCAGAAATTCGGGGTGTGCAAAGGAGACAAAAGATCTACCCGCAGGCAGCGAGCAGAGAACAGGGGCCCAGACCCTTAGCATAATGGTGCCCAGGGCACGGTCCCACCTCCTCAGGAGCCCTAGTCCTCCAGTGCTGGCAGGACATTGCCGTTATCTTTTATGCTGGGCCGCAAGCTCCTTGATTTTAGTTCGTTTACTTTTACATCATCAGTGGCTCACACGAAGCTTAGCACACAGCAGGAGGTCCATACAGTGTACTAGGTGGGAGATTGTGATGTCAATTCTGTGCTGTCGGATCCTAGAGGCCTTTTCCGTTCGTCCAGAGATCTTGATTCGTGGCAGCGCTTTCTCAGGCTCTTTCCGGGTTTTATAAGCGTCTGGGACCCAGTCCGCGCGTGCAGCACCGTCCCTTCCTTTGCTGACTGTTAAGGCTGCTCCCTGCACAAGTATCAGGGCTTGCTGTTGACATCTGATTCACATGTTTCAATTGTTTTTGCCTCTGCGAGAATTCTGGCTGGGGAATAACAAATACATGAGAATAAGTGAGGAAATAAAAAGGAGAAAGAAGGCGGGGGAGAGCATCACGTCCTATTTTTCACAAGAAAAGTTATAAATGCTGAATTGACATTCACTCCAAGAATAATGAGGTGAATCTATATGCAGCTGGTACCATCCCTGTGACACGTGTGATTTAATTCAGCCACGAGAAGGCCCCGCCAGTCAGCACCTAGGTGTGACCAGACTTATGAAATCTGCTTGGGGGTGTGGAGAATGTGGAAGTGAGAATTTAACCCAAGGTGAACTCACAGCTTTCTCTGTAAACACAAGGGCTTTAAAAGCTGCCATGCATCACCCTCTCTGCTTAACGTGCAAGCAGATATATCTAGGCTCGCAGCCACCAGGAGAAAGGAGAACTAGCCGTGTGCTGGTCCCACTGTCTATTACGAGGGCCCTTTGAAGCACAGACACCTGACCACGTCCCCCATCCAGAGGAAGCTCCAAGAAATCAAACCTTAAACCAGTCTGAGAATAAGTTGTTGGTGACTAAGTTTAATGATACTGTATCGTACATTCGAAAGCTGCTAAGAGAGCAGATCTTAAAAGTTCTCACCACAAGAAAAAAAGAATTTGTAACTATGTAAGCTGATGGATGTTAACTAGATCTGCTGTAGTGATCATTTCACAGGGTACACAAATATCAAATAATTATGTTGTACACCTGAAACTAATATGTTATGTGTCAACTATACTTTAATAAATTATTCTTTTGAAGGAATAAGACAATAATAAATAACAGAAACCCCCCCAAAAACCCAGGCAGGGGCAATATGATCTAAGGTATGGCAGGCCATGTGAGGAGGGGATCTTATTCTAAGTACAATGAGAGCCACTGAAAGACTTTCTTTATGTGAGCGATAGGCTTTGATTTACCTTTCAGGAAGAAGAGAATATACCTTTTAGCAAAAGGGTGCTCGGTGAGGGATGATGGCAGCCTGGACCAGAATGGTAGCCGTGGAAACAGAGAAGTTGATGGAACGAGATACTGTGAAAGGAAAGCCAGCAGGATCTGCTAATTGATGGTATGGGGTAATGAGGGAAAGGAATGAGTAATGGAAGTTCCCAGGTTTGTGGCTTGAGCAACTGGGTGAAGCCTGGCGCTTTAAACAGGGTGGGTGGATTTGGAGGAAGTGGGTGAATCTGAGGGACATTCAGGAGGGAGAACGTGGAGGATGTGATATTACTGGATGTCAGAGGGGTGATGGAATTGAGGTTGGGGAGGAATGACTCCTAAGATATTGGCTTATATGCCTAAACAGATGGGAGTAAGATAGGAAACACCGGAGGAAGCCTGGGTTTGCGGAAGGTAATATAGCATGACTTTAGTTTGGTGTTTGCAGGGTCTGTAAATTAAGGGCCTTTGAGACATTCAGGTGAGGAGGATGAGTAGGCAATTAGCTAAAGTTTTGGGTCTCAGAGGAGACGTCTGGGCAGCAGATACACATGTGGGAGTTAATGATGTGCACTTGGTAACTGGAGTCATGAAAGTTGACTAGAACTGGTTTTATACGGTGAGCAGAGGACCCAGGTCCCAACCCCAGGGAACACGATGTAAAGCTCAGAACTTTCAGGTTTGGAGGACAATGGTGGCTGCCCAATTCTGAATCTTCCCACTGCCCCTCCCCACATACCTATAAATCCATTAAGGAGAGCAAATAAAACCACACATGACCCACCTCTTCAGCAGTAAGAGGAGACAGGGAACACCATGACGCTCAAATGACCTGTAGGTAGAAAACTAACCAAATTCCAACAGCTCCTGTCCTCACCGCATCCACTCACCACTGCAAACCTATGGGTGAGGACAGCAGGGGAAAGGAAGCTTAAGAGACTCAAGAAAAAGGAGCAGAGGGGTACAGAAGACAGAAGAGTTACTCCCAGAAAGAAACAGTCCAAATAGAAAATAACAGGATGCAAGTCAGGACTTGGTAATTCATAGCGCTGGCTACAGGGAAGCAGCTGGCAAGCGTGTAGGAAAGGAAGTGGCCTCTTGGAGAAGCCGCCAAGTCTCCTCCTCTCTTCTAGGGGAGACTCAGCTCTACAGGGAAAGAAGGTACCTATTGGAGATGTGGCAGTGAGGGAAGGAAACGAGGAGAAAATTACAGATCCTGCAGAAACAAAAAGCATGCCAATGCCTCCTCCCACCCTACTGAGGAAACGTGAGCAAAGAGGAGAGACCAGACCACATCCATACAAAACTATTGTAACATTAGAAAGCACAGTATTCCGACAGTGAAAATTCTCTCCAGAGAAACAACTGTGAAGCTGAAGAAAACTATAATGTGATACTTCAAACTGGATTAAATATGTTCGAACAGCATTTGGAGATTTGATGAAACATCGTGAACCAGAAATACAAAAATGAAGAACAAAAATGAGAAGAAAAAGATAAGATATGAAACAGGGGAATACTGGACTCAGGAAGACAATAGGAAAATACAAAATCTTCTCAGAAACGAAGGTTCAATTACAAGGTATCCAAAGGAGAATAGATTCTAATGAAATTTTAATAAAGGATATTGAAGAAAAACATAGGGAAAAAAATCAAGAGACAAAAAACTAGGTAAATTAAGATGTGAAATGGATCATAGAAAAAGTGGTTGAAATGGAGGGCGAAGTAGGTCCAATATTGTTATAGTTGGAGACCCTGCAGAAGATCAAAGCCATGGAACCAAACTAATGTTTAAAATTATAATCCAAGAAAACTTCCTGGAAACGAACAAACAAACCCTGGACCTATCTATTAAAAGGACCTACCGGCATCCATGTTCATAGCAGCATTATTCACAATAGCCAAACGGTGGAAGCAACCCAAGTCTATCAGTAGATGAATGGATAAATAAAATGTGGTGTATACATGCAATGGAATACTGTACTTAAAAGGGAAGGAAATTCTGACATAGGCTACAACATGGCTGAACTTGAGGACGTTATGCTAAGTGAGAGAGGCCAGTCACAGAAAGACAAATACTTTATGGTTCCACTAATGTGAAGAATCCAGAGGAGTCAAGTTCATAGATACAGAAAGTGAAACGGTGGTTGCCAGGGGGAGTGGTGGGATGTGAGAGCTGTTGCTTCATAGGTATAGGGTTTCAGTTTTGTGAGATGAAAAGAGCTCTGAAGATAGTTTGTACGACAGTGTGAATGTACCTAACGGTGCTGAACTCTACACTTAAAAAATGATTAAAATGGAAAATTTTATGCTATGTGTATTTTACCACATTAAAAAAAAGCTGGGGGGGGGGGCAACTGGGCACACTCAAAATGAACCTGAGACGATCAACTTTGAGATATCCTGGGGTATTTGTTATCTATTTTGGTATAACAAATTACCTCCGAATTTAGCAGCTTAAAATAGCAAACAACTATTATCTCACAGATTCCGTGAGTCAGGAATCTACCCGCAGCTTAGCTGGGTGCCTCGGCCTAAAGGTCTCTCATGAAGCTGCAATTAAGTTGTCAGCACTGAGTCTCACGTGAGGCTCAGTGGGATGAGACTGACCTAATAAGAGATGATTGGGGAAACTTGGCTAAAAGGACGGATGGTGAGCATGTCCCATATTTAATTGCAGATCCATGGCTAAAATAAAGGTGAGATTATGGGTATAATAATAACATAGAAACATATATATTCTGAGAAAGTAGAAAGAATGCAGCTCAAAATGGGAAGAGAAGGGAGAGAGAGAGAGAGAGAGGAAAGTAGAGAAAGCTTGTATGTTGCTGTACACATAATGGGAGTCAAAGGATGCCTATTAAAGGATAGTGAGAGTGCACATATGCGGGTACAGACGCAACGTCACGCCAGGTCAAGGGTCAGCCTAGCAAGATGGCGGCGGCGGGAACCCGGCACCTGCTGGCCCGGAGCTCTGTGGCGGCTCTGAGCCTGCCCCAGGGCACCCGGTGTTTGGGGGTCATGCACGCTCGCCAGGATTGTGACATTAAAGACTATAGGAAAATTCGAACTGTGGTCATCAGAAAGAGGTGAGTGAAAACTTTGCCATTGATTTGATAGCAGAGCCAATCTGAGTGAAGTTGAAGAGGGATAGTGTGTGACGGCGGTGGGGGGCTCTTGGTCACCTGAAAGTGTGTGTAAACTTGAACAAAGCAACAAAAACTGGGACGTACAGTTATTGTGGGTTACAGTTCAGACAATATCACCGACAGAGTGAATTGCGCACGCTGGGTCTTTGAATCCTTTGGATGTATAGCAAACACTACTCCCTGCTAATACAGAATATACCTTCCTTTTAAGTACATATGAACAGTCTTGAAAAATTATCGTATCTTAGGGCAGAAGGAAATCATTGACAGGCCTTCATTAAAGTCAGATGTTACTAACAGTTTCTGAACACAATGTAAGAAAGCTAGAAATTAAAAATGAAACTAAAAACAATAAAAAGGCACTTACACCTGGAAACTAAAAAAAAATTTCTATTCGACAACTCTTGGGTTAAAAGGGAATTAGAAACAAAAATTACAGAATTTCTGAAAAGTTATGATAATGAAAAGTCTATAAAGCAAAAGCATATTACTTCTATTATAAGAAGCAATGTTCAGAAAAAAATTCATAGCCCTAAACACGTATATCAAGTACAAATTTTAAATGAAGATAAATGAATTAGATTCCCAGTTCAAAAATCTAGGAAAAAAAGGAACAATAAAATGAACTAAAAGAAAGCAGAAAAAGATAATAAAGATAAATGCAGAGATTACTGAGGGTGAAAACAAAAATAGTAGATCAAATCCATTAATCAGAATTCTGGTCCTTTGGGAAGAAAGTACAAAATGGACCACTAGCTAATTTAATCAAGAAGGAGATGTGATGACAGAAGCAGAGTCAGAGAGAGAGGTGGGGAGAGAGTGGGAGGGAAAGAGAGAGAGAGAGATTGAAATGAAGATGCTACACTGCTGGCTTTGAAGATGAAAGAAGGGACCACAAGCCCACAATGCAGGCAGCCTCTAGATGCTGGAAAAGGCAGGGAATAGATTCTTCTAGAAGCCATGCAGCCCTTCTCTCTGGTATATACCTAGGAATAGAATTCCTGAGTCCTATGGTAACCTATGCGTAACCATTTGAGAACCTGCCAGGCTGTTTTCCAAAGTGGCCGCACCATTTCACATTCCACCAGCAGTGTTTGAGTGTCCCAGTTCCTCCACATCTTCACCAATGCTTGTCGTTGTCTGTGTTTTAAATTTTATCCATCCTAGTGGGAGTGAAGTGATCTGTGGCTTTGATTTGCATTTCCCTAATAACTAATGATGTTGAGCATCTTTCAAAGTGCTTATTGACCATTTGTGTATCTCCTTTGGAGAAACGTCTATTCAAATTCTTTCCTCGTTTAAAAATGTGTTTCTCTTATTGTTGAGTCGTAAGAGTTCTTGATGAATTCTAGATACAAGTCTTGTTCCTTTGTTTTGAACATCTTTGCATGATTTTCATTTTCCTTGACTTTCTGTGTTGGTATCTGTGCGTTGGACAAAACAGGTGCATCTTCCAGTCTTCATGGACTGGTCTCGTACAGGAGAAAACCCCCATCAATCAGCCCAGTTAGAGATTCCGGGGGTCTTTGTCAACTCTTCCCTCCTCAGGGAGAAGCAGACAGCTATTGTTTTTGTCAGCTACTCTGTGCTGTGAGGGGGCTGGGGGGAGCTCTGGCGTCTCAGTCCAAACTGTTGTCTCTGTTCTCTTCCAGGCAGCTAGACTGTGCACGCCTGTTAGAGATTCAAGACTGGAAAGACCAATGCTAGTGCTTCGGACAGTCCTGGAGAAGTTTGGATGGTAGACGTACAGATCAGCTCTTCCCCTCCCTAGAGGGTGCCGACAGCTGGGGTTTCTCATCCACTCACTGTCTGCTAGGCAGGGGGAAGGTCTGTGGCATCTGCCAGCCCAAGCCCCTCTGAGGAGGCCCCTTGGAGGAGCTGAGGGGGTGCTGGATGTGTAAAGCAATCCCTTCTTTCCGCTGGCTTAAGCAGAGAGCGAGGGGGTCTCTTCCTGATGGCAGGGTGCTGTGCCAGGTACAGGGACAACAGCGAAAGGGAAACCTGAATCTTCCTGCTGACTTCAGTGGGTCTAGTTTTGTGTTCTCCCAGGCGCAGGAGCCTTTCACTTGCTTTCTGGATTTCTCAAAAAGAGACTTTGTGAATTGCCGCTGAGTTGGTGTGTTAGTAGGGGAAGGAGGGTCTAGGGCCTCCTACGCCACCATCTTGCTGACTTCACTCTCATTTCAGCTCAGAGGACCTCGTTTAGTATTTACATGAGGTAAGATAAAACACAGAGAGCTCACTGTCCTTTCCAAGATTCACTTGTTTTCTTGAGTAAAGTCTCTTTTGACTCATGTCCAGAGTTCTGGGAAAGTTGAGTATGACAGTGTCTGCTAGTTCTGATTGCTTTCATGGAGGAGTGGATCTTTCAGAGGTTTTTCATCCCATCATTCCAGAAGTGCCTCTTCCCCTTGTTTTTGAAAAGCTCTGGAAGATCTGTATGTCAGGGTTCCATCAGAAAAACCCATCTAGTAGGAGTTATATATTAAGACATTTATTGCAAGGCATTGGTTTATGCGACTATGGGGACTGTTTACGTAGGTCCAAAATCCATAGAGCAGACTCCCAGGAAGGGTGGGCTGGAACTCTTAGGCATGAGCTGGAGCTCCTGTCCACAGGTAGAATTTCTTCTTCTGGGAAACTTAAGTTCTGCCCTTAAGGCCTTTCAGCTTAATTGACTCAGGCCCACCCAGGTTGTCTCTAATAATCTCCTGTAGTTAAAGTATACGGATGATAGACTTCCATCCTATCTACAAAATACCTTCACAGCGACACCTGGATTAGTGTTTGATTCTTTTCATCTGCTCTCTAGGGAAGCCATGGGGGTAAGTCTCAGAAGGCACCAGGTTTAAAGAGCTGTAAACAAGGCAGGCCAGCTATGACTGCCCAAATCAGATGAAGTACAATACAAAGGTGTAGGAAGCAGTTTGACTCCACGTGCACTAAATGGAAGGAAATTGGATAGGACATCTAATAGTTTGGGAAACATGAAAGCAGAGGTGATGGGATGTGGCGCCAAGAGCACTGGACACAGTGCAGAGAACGCCAAGACGACCTGGCTCTGTGACTCACCACCTCAGAGCTAACCAACCTGTCTGAGCCTCAGTGTTCTCAGTTGTGAAAGGAGAATAGTGATAAAAATAAAACCATGGGTATGAGATTTAAATGAGAGAAAGTGAAGGAAAGTGCTTTATAAACTGTAAAGCATAATGTAAACACCTGAGTTAATATAAAGACTGCAAGATTAAGTTTTATCATATTGATGATGTAAACCCCATTTTACATAACATAATTTAGAATAGCCAAGAAGACTGGAAGAAGCCAAGAACATCTATACATCAATGGCATGTGTATCCTCCACCCACATGGGAACAGTGGCTGTGAGCCCAGTCAGCAAATCCCAGATGCCCCTGAGTCTGGTCTCTAGAGCTGTGATCAGTACACACAATTCATTTGTGTATTTTTAGCATTTTTGCTGCTTCTTATTTTTGATCAGAAGAGGCGATGCTCAGTTTATGGCATTTTGTTTAATTAAAAACTAAGTAAGCCCATGTAGGAAAATATTAAAGGAAAAAATGAATGACTTCACAGTTAAACGCTCAGTGTTTGATTCTGGGGCCCTTGTGTTTGACAATGTGAGGACATTCTGCTTTCATGCCCAGCAGTGCGTCTGCATTCACTGCAGTAGCATGTTTTATTCACTCTGATTATTCATTTATCTTTAGAGACTTACAAAGACCTGCTAATTTTTAGGAAATCAACTCCACAGTCTGGTGAAAAAAAAAAAAAAAGAGGGCAGATGGGAGAAGGATGATTTCAATTCTCAGAATTTAAATGGAAAACTCCCTTATTTTGCCTGGTCAAACCCTGGTTTGGGATATAAGTACAACCAAAGCCAGAAGAAGGTCCTTTCTGGAATTTTGGGGAAACTATCTGAGGTCATTTAAGGCACTGACCGCCCCCCCCCCACCCACGACCACCCAGAAGCTTAAGAGGAAAAAATACTAGGTAAACACAGTGCAACCAAATTCTTATATTTTAATACTATGGGGTTTGGTAAAATTAAGTAAAAATAGCAGTAGCATGTATTAGTTGCCACAGAGACCTTAACTAATAGTACCTGAGGCCAAAAAAATTTTTAAAGTGTTTATGAAGATATTAAAGTTGTTTCTTAAGAAAATGTCACATATGTTGAAGAACTTAGGCCTCCTTTTTTACAGGACTTTAACCAACTGACCGAATGACTTGAAGTTATGACCCTTTTATAAATGGGTGTCTCAGTCAGCCAGCTCCACTGGTAACTGTGATGTTAATTTAAATAACCACAGCAATTTACTAAAACACAAACTCAAAGGACAGTATAACTTAAGTAAAAACCAAGGGCAATCATGAAATCGCAACAACTTTAGTAAAAGAATGAAAGAAATCTCAGTGTCTCCAGATGGGAGGTGAAAGATCTATGTAGATAATTGTAGCTGAAGTCCATGGTTTTGTAGAAACTACATTGTGATACTAAAATGAGGCTCTCTTTCAGGGGTCAGCGAACTTTCTCTGAAAAGGGCTACATAGTAAAATGTTTTAGGCTTCGTGGGCCATCAGTCTTAGGCACAACTCTACAAACTGCCACTATGGTTTGAAAGCAGCCATAGAAAATATGTGAATGCATGGGCATGGCTGTGTTTCAGTAAAACTTTATTTACAAAAATCATGTGGTGGCCTGGATTTGGCCTTCAGGTTGTGGTTGGCTGACCCCTGCTCTAATCAATAAGAAACTACTTTGTTCATATATTACAAGTACAGAAAAAGGGGGAGGGGGAGAGGTAGGAAGGAGGGGGAGGGAAGCATATTACAACAAATATTTAAAATTAGTGATCAGTTCGTTGGGAGGGAAAACACAAGAGAGTGTTTTCCAGACCAGGTCATGCATCAGAAGCACCTGGGAAACATTTATAGATTTTCAAGGTCCACCTCCAGAGACTGCCATTCGGTAAGTCTAGGGATATTTTTATATTCCCCAGTGAGACCCTTTGATTTAAAAAGTCAAGTGACAGTAATAAAATGCTGTTGGACTAGGAGAAAATGATAGGAAAATGGAATGATATAGATTGACTCTCATAAAATGAAATGTGTGGACCATTTGCTATAAAATTCCAGAGGGTGCATGCCAGGCAGGGCTCTCCGGAGGCAGCTGAAGGGACAGGTGAAAGAAGAGCTTTGACAGAGGAGGGGTGGCCGTGAGCTCTGGAGCCCCAGGGGGTGCCAGGCCCGTTGCTCACACATTCAACTTTCAATCCTGAGTTGCCACAGAGCCCAGTCCCAGCCCTGGCTTTGCCGTCAACTCTCATGTGACCTCAGACAAGTCCCTTAGCTTCTCGGGGCCAAGGTTTCCTCATCTGGGACCCCTCTCCCAGCAGCACGTGTAGGATTCCATAAAACACAGACATATCACGGTGGATTCGGAGAAATCCTAACCTTTGTCCTTCTCTTATGAAGTTAAACTAAACAAGTATTTAAGAGTGAGAAAATTATAGACTACGGCATGTTAATGGCCCTTTGGCAGGATTTTCACAGAATCACGAAAACAGGACTAAACTTCTGAAGGACATTTGGTTTAGATGACGGGGTTTCCGTTTATGAAGGACTTTCAATAATCACTCGGGAACTTGTCGATTCTACTTTTCCAGACACTTCGCCGGTCTTCTGGGCCACTTTACGGTGCGCCGACGGTTGCAGAGCCAGGCCAGTCGCGTGTGAAGAGGGGCTGCGGCAGGGCCGGGACCGAGCAGGCGAGTCAGGTAGCTCCCGTGCACGGGAATCCAAACGGCGGGCAGGTTTCTGCCCTTCAGAGGTAACTTTCATTTTTAACAAAGCAGTCACGTGACTGGAGCCGAGTAAAGTGCTGTTTAAGATAGGGAGAGAGGAGGAGATGGGGTGTGATTTTAAGAGCTGGAAGAAGGCTGTACACGTGCAGGACACACACTATGACCACTGTTTTTGTGTTAATTACAGAATTCCTGGAGAGGCCGTGTGCAGTGGTGCTGGGGCCTCCAGAGTCCATGGATGCTAAGAACTCCAGGGCTTAAACCTCTCGGCCTTGCCTTCTTTCCACTCCCCCACTTCATTTTACACATTTATATATTATATGCATTACCACTTCATTATTATTATATACAGTTCCTAATCTCTTGTAGTTAACCCTTAACCAGCGTTTCCATAAGTGCCCGCATGAAGGATTAATGCTTTAGACCAACGCTGGTCGTTCTATGAATTAGCAATAACCAATTTTCTGGGACTAATGTGAATTCAACCCACGAAATTAAATAACCAAAATGAAAATGAATGTCTGTGTTCCACAAAGAAAATGGAATTTAAGCTCCCTGCTGACCACAGTCAGCTCTGCTGTAGTGTAACATATGTTCCTAAACATCCCTGCTCTGTGCAAAATTGCACAGAAAAAACCACAGAGCTCATGGGAATGATGGGATTGGGGCACAACACCCGAAAATGTCATTAGTGATACACTGAAAAAAAAGGAGCCTATTAATACAAACAGTAGCACAGTTTTAAACATACTAAATGGTCAGGAAATATATAAATACCACAATAAATGTGGCACATTATCTTGAAAAAGACCTGGAGGATGCCTGTGGTCGTGGGTAGTGGGCGTCAGAAGGGCTGCAGCTCTTGGGTTGTTGGAAGTGAGGCAGGGAGAGTGATGTGAGGTCAGAGGCACAGTCACAGCTCCAGGTCCTGGCCACTGTGCCCCCCAGCGTGTGGAGCTGAGGTAGATGTTTGAGGGTGTGTCTGGCATGTTCCTACTGGCACAGTTCAGCTGGGTGCCGTCTTCCGTGTTCATCTAATGTTCTGTGAGGACCAACATGCATGCAGCAGATGTGAAAAGTGCATGACGCTCAAATGATTCCCTCGCATCTCAATCGCATTACAACAGTTACACATTTTCAAAACAAGTGCTACAGCTGAACTGTGTTTGCTCACCTGGCACCAGTGACAATGGAACGCTCTAAAAAGCCTTCTAGCCACCAATGGTGTCCCAGTAAAGTTCCAAAAAAACGCTGACACACAGAACTATGGTTGGTAAATTTAAAAAATAAGACTGTGTAACTTTAAAGGGTATTCAGTGAAGAGATTTCTTTTCTCTGTCCGTCTTTCAGTAAGTTGATTTTGTCATGGAAGTCTCTATCATTTATACTAATAAAATAGTTCACAGGTTGAAGGCAAAGCTCTAGTTCGTGAAAAGACTCAATTTTACTTTTACTTCTTCAGGGATCAGCTAAAGACACTCTTAGTACCGAGTATTTAAACTTTGTTTGCAATAGAGAGACACACAATTGAGAGAGAGGCACAGAGGCTCCACCTTGTGAGTCATCAAAGTGCTTTATTTTGTAAAGCCTGGCTCATGACTGGAGTGTACTGTTAGCACTAGGAGACACAAGGCAAACTTCCTCACGCTGTCCGAAGAGTCGATCAACAGAACGGATGACAGAGACTGTTACAGACAAAAATAAAGCATTTGGTAAACTTCTAGAAGCATACACGGATTGGCCACAAAGGAAACAGTTACTCAAATAATGTATGGGTACCTTCTCTTTACTTCAGGGTCTCGCTTTTGTAATCCTGGATCAAAGAAACTACAGCATAACTTCAGAGCACTGAAAGGGACTCAACGCCAGAATGAATGGTGGGGGGAAAATACTAAATCACCATCTCAATTAATTTAAACACATAAAATACAGATTTGTACAACAAGGTCACAGTGCTGTTGACATCGTCTGTTGAGGATAACAAATCTCTGTGAAGTCAGTTGCTGCTGGCTTCCCAGGATTCCGGCTGCTGTCACCTGGTGTTTTCTGAAGTAAACCCACATACGTTGGGCACAGTTGCAGACTTGATAAGCCCTGAAGGAAAGTCACTGGCAGAGGCAGTATGGTGCGGGGTATTTGTTGAGCTGTAAGTAATTACTGGGGGGTGGATTTTTTTTTTATTTTCTGAACCTGCCTACAAAAATCATCTCACGTTTTAAACAAAGAATTTCAAAGGCACAGCTTTAGCACAGTGTATAAGTTGATAACCTATTCTAAGCAAGTCTAATATTTTAGCTTGACACCATTCAGAAAATGCCAGGAAGTTGGTAAATACATGATCGATGTTGGAAATTTATAACTTGATTAGACACAGTCAGCACAGTTTAGGGCAATGAACTTGCGTAACCAGATCTGGGTTAAACATTTTCTTAAAAAAAAAAAAAAATCATTAGGTTGATAAATGTGCATCGGAGGAAAACAACCCTTTTCCTTTTACTGTAAAAGACCGCCTACCATTAAAATGTGACTGCAGGATACACTTCAAAATATGACAGACATTTCACCTACACTGTAAAATGACTTTACATGTAAACTTCAAAAATCACATGCTGTACATTAAATTTTTAGATTCAAAAATATCCCTGTTTTCCTAATAATGTAAACAGTAATATTGAGGGTTTCAGTTAAAGGCAAATTCATAACAAAATACCACTGTTTAACTGGAAAATTGAGAGTTCTAAATGCTTTGCTCACCTTCCCACCATGGGAGATGTAGATGCCATTGCCCAAAACTGCACTTTTCAGGTAAGCTTTATTTTTATTTTGTAGCATTAATTACTATATTGCAACGTAAGAGTATGTCAGTGAAGAAGCTCCAGGCAAGAAAAGAGAAGTAAGCAGTGTTCCTGGGCGTATTTACTGAGGTGAAAATGTACAGAGAGAGACACTAGGGGCATCAGCTTCCTGCTGGAGGAGGGACATTTGTCCCCAGACACCGTGAGTCCCGACACCTGAACCAGGATGCGCGGGAGATGCCAGCCTCCTCCGTCCAGCGCCCGGGGTGCAACTATTAAGGAGTGTCAGCGTGCGTGGTAGAAGTGTAACATCTGCAGTAAGTTTTTTTTCCTTTTAATCACCATCGTTATTATTATCATCATCATTATTATCTACATTATTATTACGATTACCGTCTCACATCTTTCAACTCCAAAAAATAAACTGATCCACAGTTTATCGTGTGGTGCCAACCTGGTTGGTCTGACATGCATTGCCTTCTCCCCTCCCCCCTGCATGTGCTCACTCATTCATTCATTCATTCATTCATCCATCCACAGCTGGAATCAGAGGGTTACTACTCCAAACACACTCTGACCGAAGTCGGTTTCCACCAACCAATCCATCAATTTTTAAGATGCTCACGTGCGCGTGCGCACGCACGCCCCCCGCCCCCCCCCCCCCACATACACACCCAAGTCAGAAATAGCTAGAGTGATGCTGGGAAATATCAGGTAGCTGTTAAAGCAAGTAGTCCCCAAATCAGTCATCTTGGCCTGAAGATGTAAACGAGGAGGTGTGCTTCACTGAGTTTGGTTTTCATTTTTCCTGTGCCGAAGCCACCTCTGTCCTTCCCACGCTCACGTCCGTCTTCGGCCATGCAGGACGTTACGTCAAGATGTGGCCAATAAAGTCCAAAAAGCGCTTGGAATACTGTTCTGGGTTCACGGTGGAGATCTCCGCACCAGCCTGGGCAGCGTGAGAGGAGAGGAACAGTGACAGAATTACCATCAGTAGCTGCAGGAGCTTCCACTGCAGCCGAACATGAAGCCTCTACTCGTAACGCAGAAGAGCTTGGATATTGGTCTGAATAGCCAAGGCTCTTAGGAATCTGTGTGTGAAAACGAGGCAGAGCCGTAGGACCAACAGATGCCACTGTCACACACACTGTGACTGCTGCCACTAAAAAAAAAAAAAAAAAAAAAAATCCAACCAACCACCTTTGAGATGCTCCCGTCAAATGTGGAATCTGCGTGGCCTACATTCAGAAGCCACGGGGAGGATGCTTCTGTTTCTCAAGAGAGCAGATTGGGGATTCCTTGAGAATGACACAAACAGCAACGTTTGGCCAAAGGGAAACTCCAATGGCAAGGACACAAGGACCATGTTCATTTTTCAGGACCGAGGTAAGCAGCTGGGTGCTCAGAAATGAGGGGCGACACCCACAGCAGCAGGGGCGGTGTCAGCTGCCAGGGCTCTTTCCTGGCTCCGTAAGCAGGCGAGACACAGCGCTGTGACTGCGTCTCCCCCGGAGGGGCACGGGCACAGGGGTGCCATCGTCCCCGTTCACAGAGACCTGCTTGGAGCTGGGAAGCCAGCCCCTCGCAGAGGCTCAGTGGGGGGTTTCCTATGACAAGGGCACAGTAGGGCCAGCAGACACCCCCCCCCCCCCCCCAGTTACCAGCCGGCCTCCTGAGCTGCAAAGGCAGGACCAGAGTTTTACTAAGTCACCAGAGGCTGTTTTTACACAGCAGCTCACAGGAGATCCTGTAATTTCCCCGCCTGGCCTGGGCCCCTGGGATCTCCATGGAGGAGCCCCAGTTTTGAAGGCAGAGAATGGTTCCCAGCAGCAGCTCGACACAAACTGCACCCAACTTTAGGCCGTGTGCCGTATCATGGAGCTGAGCTGGTGACTTACAGGGGAGATGCAAATGGAGCCATGTTTGCTATGGCACGTTTCCAGTTTCATGTGGTCTAGAATATCACAGCAGGTTTGAGGAGGGGTGGGAACAAACACGGAGCACCCCCCAGTGTTCAGTCTGTTCGCCACAAAAATCTCATCAATAAGGCATTAGGACCCCTTCATCAGCTGGCGGAACTGAAGTGCCAAAGCGCTTCCTCCAGGTCACACACTGGAAAGGTGAAACAGGATTCTGGCCCAGCTCTGTCCTTGCAATACACCCAGGTGGTTCAACCAGAGATGAGCATCAGAATTACCGGAGCCTCTTAGAGGCCCCTCCCCCAGCCTCCTGAGCTGGACTCAGAATCAGGGAAAGGGGTGGTGCATCTGTCAGGCACACAGTTTGCAAATGGTGCTCAGAAGGCCGCGGTGCCAGCCCCCGTGTGAGAACTGCTGTGTACCCTTCTCTGACCGATAGAGGATTCTTAACGCGTTCGGTGGGCTGGGTAGGTCGTGGTCCGTGTGCTGTACACAGTGGGCACACCAGAAACAGTTGACGGTGTGACTGAAATATTTCTGTGGCAAGTGGGGTATGGTGTTAGGCTGGTTCCGTTGCTGGCACGACAGCCTGTTTGACTTTAAAATAGAGAAAAAGAGCCTTTAGTGGAGGTTGACGTTCTGCTGGGTTTTGGTCGGCTCCGCACTGTGGGGAAGCATCTCGCCTGCCAGTGTGAACGAGCCAGGGCACAAGTTCATCCCTGTGGGATGGGGTCTGTGGCCTTTTTGGCGCGCCTGAAAGCCAAAATGGATCCCTGCGATGCAAGCACAGCGGAGACTCACGACTTGTGAAGTCCAGCCGGCCAGGCGGGCCTCACTGGGAGGTCGGGGGGCGGGGCTGGGTCCTGAGGAGCAGTCCTCCCTCTACCACTGCCTAGGACGCGATCCTGGCCGGCAAGTAAGCTCTCGCCCTCAGTTTCTTCACCTGTAAGCAGGAGTGCACTGGTTTTCCCTCACAGGCTTGTCCCGGGGACTCAACAAGTTACCATAGGCCGGGACAGTGAGAATTCTGAGCAAGGACAGCAAAGGTGAGGGGTTCGTATTACTCAACTTTGATCCTGCACTCAACAAATTGCTGTAGTAGAAAAAATTACAACTGCTGTGTGGAAAGGAATGTAATATTGTGTATCCTGGAAGCATCTGAAGCAGAGAATAGCGCTTCGGTTCTGAACATTTCATATTAAAACACTTAGTTGTCATCATTCAGCCCTTTTGTCTTTTGAAACATTTTTCGAACAAAAAAGAATTTGTATAATATTCTCACGATGCATGTGTCTGTTAATAACCCCGGTGGGTAAAAGAAGAGCCGCGCCGGGTTTAAGTGACTTGGGAGCGGCGGTCCGAGCGCATGCTGGCTCTGACTCTGCATCAGAGCGTGACCCCTGCAGGGAACCAGAGCCAATGAAGGCCTGTGGGCAGCTCAGCGGAAAGGAGCGGACGTGAGCTGGTCCCTGCACGACAGGAAGCAGGGAGCAGAGAGGAAAACCAAACGGAGATACTTACGCCGTGTTTAACAGTTTTTGCAGCGTGGGCAGCTTTCTTTTTTGCATCATAATGAGTCAGAATGTCAATAATTGCCATAAAGTACACCTCTTTCCTAGGCGAATCTGTAAAGGGATGAGAGCGATGATTGTGGGACAGGTGATGACAGCACCTGGAAGAGTGCGAGCTGCTGACGGAGGAAGAGGTGAGGGATTCAGTGGGACGGGGGTCGAAGGGGTCTGAAAACACAGGCAATAGAGGCTTTTCAAAAGTCTTGCATATCCCTATGAAACAGCTTAACTTTCTGTCCCCAGGAAAGAATATAACTTCAGGATATTACCAGTAGAGGTGCAAGGGTGAGACTGTTTTTGTTAATCTTCATTTTCTTTAGTGATTGTGTATTGCTTTGGTATAAAGAAAAATGCTATTTAAAAAATACTCTAAAACAAGTAGAAGTAATTATGCTCCCTAATACTTTCTACCATTACATACTGTTCCTAATGAGCTGTTCACTAATTCTCATTGGATCTAGTATCAGAACTGGATAAAGGCATATATCACCTACAGTACCCATCTTCTACATATTTCCACAAATATGATGCTGTTGCAATTATGAATAATATGAAAAAGTACATTTGACTATATCTGATTTTCTGTGTTGAAGAAACAATTTTGCTGAGCAAAATAAAAAACATAACAGGCTTCCCTGGTGGCACAGTGGTTGAGAGTCCGCCTGCCGATGCAGGGGACACGGGTTCATGCCCCGGTCCGGGAAGATCCCAGATGCCGCAGAGCGACTGCGCCCGTGAGCTGTGGCCGCTGGGCCTGCGCGTCCGGAGCCTGTGCTCCGCAACGGGGGAGGCCACAACAGTGAGAGGCCCGCGTACCGCAATAAATAAATAAATAAATAAACAACTCAAACTCACCTGGCTGCTATGCCATGAGACATTTTTTTAAACAATGATGGACCACAACTTTTATTACTCAAAAAATCAGAGGCCTGCTTTTATCTCTAAATTCTTTTTTCCATGTATAAGTAGCTAAGGTAGCATGTAATATTCCCACAAATATCTAACCACCCAGATTTTGAGGATTAAGATGGATCTCGGGCTTCCCTGGTGGCGCAGTGGTTGAGAGTCTGCCTGCCGATGCAGGGGACACGGGTTCGTGCCCCGGTCCGGGAAGATCCCACATGCTGCAGAGCGGCTGGGCCCGTGAGCCATGGCCACTGGACCTGCGCGTCTGGAGCCTGTGCTCCACAACGGGAGAGGCCACGACAGTGAGAGGCCCGCGTACCGCAAAAAAAAAAAAAAAAAAAAAAAGATGGATCTCACTTTAGGGAAGAGGGCCACAGACACCTTAACGGGGGAAAGAGCAGAGGACAGACACAGCAGCAAACTGGAGATTCTCATCCCACACCCTGGGCCAGCTTCAGCACTCCTGAGAAGGAAAGGGCTGGTAGCAATGAGATGCCTGCCCTACACGATGTCCACAGGGGGTTTGGAGTGGACCACGTATGTACCTAGCTCAGGACAGACTTGTGACACTTGAGATCCACATAAAAGAGAGATAGCTAAGAAAAGGAATATTTTAAACCATTCCTTATATATGGTATGGACATTTACACAAGCATGTGCATATGTGTGTTGTGTATGTACAACACACACTTGTGTGATTTCACTCTGTTCCCTCAACATCACACAATTCAAGGACCTCATCACATTACAGTTCAAAACCAGAGGTTACAGTTACCTTTAACATACTTTGTCCCGAAATCAATTGATCGGGACTCTTGAGAAGGAGTCTTACGGGGCAGCATGCGGTTTTTTGTTTTTGTTTTTGTTTTGTTTTTTGCGGTACGCGGGCCTCTCACTGTCGTGGCCTCTCCCGTTGCGGAGCACAGGCTCCGGACGCGCAGGCTCAGCGGCCACGGCTCACGGGCCCAGCCGCTCCGCGGCATGTGGGATCTTCCCGGACCGGGGCACGAACCCGTGTCCCCTGCATCGGCAGGTGGACTCTCAACCACTGCGCCACCAGGGAAGCCCCAGGGCAGCATGCTTTTAACCGGGGTGATGATTACCAGTAGATAATGCAAAAAGAAAAATCCAACCAATGGTAAAAAGAGTTGATAGTAACTCAACTTACTTTCATGGCATTTAATTCCATAAACATCAATGTTTGGATCAAACTCGCCGGGAGCCAAGGGCGGTGAGCTGTTGAGCGTATTTCCAGGACTGTCGGGAGGGGTTCCAATAGGGTGGGTGCCGTCGCTCTCCCCCTCCTCCTCTCCGTCGTTCTCTTCACACTCCACTTCTTCCTGTTCGGCTCTCTCCACATCGTGGATTCCCACCAGGAGGCTGTAGTCCATGAGCTTCAGCTGGGCAAGAAACTGGAAGGTGGGAAGCGACATGGTCAGTTATGCCTTAAACAGCAACCCCAGAGTTAAAGACAGCAAGCTCACAAAAGGGCGGCAGAGGCGAGAAGATTTCCACAGGAGCAGCCAGGAGCCTCTTTAATGGTGCTGTCACGGTCCCTGGAAGTTTCTCCAGCCAAAGCTGTAGCCTCACACTTCAGGCTGGCTCAGAGCTAGGATTATCTCCCTGAGATTGCAAAGCTGGATGCTGAGAGGGATGCATTTATCACATGGAGGTTGTACTACACCAAAGAGCAGAGAGCATGACTGGCAAGGAGACGCAGGGAAGAAAACGTTTCTCCGAACAATTAAGACTGGCTAATGGGGAAACCAGGGACCTCCCACGTAGCTTCCAGGGGAGCCCCTGAACGGCTTGTGAAAAGCACTTTGAAACGCAGCACACTCTGGGGAGGTGAGTATTATGCCGTCCATCACAAATAAGCACAAGCGTCAGTGTCCCAGTCAGCCAGAAATGCCTGTGTCTCTGCTCAGCGCTGTCCTTCAGGCCTGCTGGGGGGCTTCCTTCTGACGGAAGCGGGAGCCGGAGACGCTCCTCCATCACCCCCTCCCGTGCCTAGCACAGTGCCTGCCCCGACCGACCCCCTTTATCTGGGGGCTCTCTCTGGCCCGTTCCCCTCGCCTCCACTGCGTACCCTGGATGCCCTCCAGAGGTCTGGGCACAGCTGGAGAAGCTGGATTGCCGGGTGGCAACATCTCCCACCCACATGTGTGTAGTGGGTGCAGCGTGGGTGGGGCTTGGTCGGGCCAGGTCCTGCTCCGCTTGCAGGGTGACAAGGCAAAAGCCCCCTTGCCCCATCCCTGCTTCTCCCTCTGGGCCCTTGGAAGGTCCCTGGGAAGTGGCAAAGGTTGCATGCTGCCCGAACTTCCCCTTCTGGTCCTTTGGCAAGGGAAGAATTTGATCTGGTCACGCCCCTGCCTAAGACCTTTCAGTAGAGTATCGTTTCTCACAGGGTGGAAACTAACACTGTCCTCGGGACCTGGGTAGTTTGGCCTCATCGCCTCTCGGGCCATCTTGAACCCTGTGCTGGCCTCTGGCCCCCGCACTGCGCCCCTTCACCTCCCACTTGACCTTCAGGTCTCAACTGCAGGGCACTTGCTCCCGGAAGCCTGTCCCGATCCCTGCCGGGCATGTGTGCACTGCACCCTTTCCCCGAAGGACACCTGGCTTGGCTGCACGCTCATTAGATGACTTGAGTAACTTCTGTCTCTTCCCCAAACAGCGCAGCCCCGCGAGGACCAGGGCTCTGGCCGATTTTGCCCTTGAAACTGCCATTATTAGTCAAATCCATCTCACCTGCCTTCACTAATCAAGGTCTTTTAAGACTTGCATGTCCTCCAAGGGGCACGTAGCCTAAACAATGATATCTGCCCGGCTGCTTTCTAGAAACTTGGAGTCAGCTGTGTCTAGTTTGAGCTGAGTTGGTTGAGACTGGATAGGACCACTGACCCTCCAGCTGGGCATGCGTGAGGGTCTTTTCACACGTGCAGAGGATGGAAAGCTCCACCCTTGGATCGTGCAGAGGCCAGTAGCCTAGTTAAACCCGTGCAGAAAGCCGACTCCCCTACCTTTTCCCAATCGCCTTTCCTCGCGCTCCCCGGGCCTCAGACAGCACTGCTGCTGCTTGTCCCATAAACACCTCGAGCCCCTTGCCTTGGGGAGGCGAATTTGAGATTTGCTCTTCCCGCTTGGCTGCCTTGTGAACAAACCCTCTCTGCTGCAAACTTCAGCGTCTCTGCGTTCGGCTTGCACGTCGGGCACAAACGGGCCTGGTTCGGTGACACCCTCGCTGCACTCCTGACTCCCAGGTAAGTGATGTAGCTACTTGGTATTTATTGAACAAGAGAACAGGATGCCTGCTGCTTCTTCCCCAGTCCTCCTTACCTCTCCCTAATTTCCCCTGACCCTTTCCTCTAAGAAAAATAACCACCCAAACCAAATAAAAACGAAGAACAAAGCAACAACAAAAAGACCTTCCTTTGAGACTGCAAGAGGCAGCACCTACTGGAAGCAAAACGAGACCATTTACGATATATCTTTTTTTGTGTGTGTGTGGTACGCGGGCCTCCCCCTGCCGTGGCCTCTCCCGTTGCGGAGCACAGGCTCCGGACGCGCAGGCTCAGCGGCCATGGCCCACGGGCCCAGCCGCTCAGCGGCACGTGGGATCCCCCCAGACCGGGGCATGAACCCGCGTCCCCTGCATCGGCAGGTGGACTCTCAACCACTGCGCCACCAGGGAAGCCCCATTTACGATATATCTTTGCTCTGCAGAGCAGAATCTCTCTTTAACACGTAGGTTTGTTTGACCTTCAGATGGTTGACCGTACAAATACACTATCAGGTGTGCTTTATGTACGAGAGTACAAAAGGGACTGCCTGTAATTAACCTGCCAAAGGTCAGGCAGGGAAGGGGTGATGACCAGGGCTGAACTGCCACATGAAGTAGGATGGGTCTCCGGGCACTTGTGCTGGCTGCTCTCACAACGTCAGCCAGGCCCAGAACTCCTTTCCTGGGTCTCTGATCTGTGGTCAGACCACTGCTTAGGCTCCTCTCCCAGTAAGGAAACATTTGTATTTAATAAATAAAAGTGAAGTTAGCTCCCAGCATCACCCACTAAACTATCAGTGAAATGAAAAATGCATCTCTTGACAAGAAGTTGTTCTGACATACCCAAGATCAAGGAAAACAGTTGTAGCCCCAAATGGGGATTATATAAGAAATGGGGATTATATAAATCTTCAAATCTATGCGGCTGAGACAGAAATGGAAAAGACCAAGGACAGCACAGTGGTTAAGAGTGTAGCTTTTGCTGATAAAGGTGACCCATTAAAGTATCAGATAATCTTAAATAAAATTTTTAAAAAAGTTTTGGAGTCAGGTGGGCAATTAAATTTTATGTTACTAGCTCTGTGCCTTGATGATAAATTCACCTCTCTGAGCCTCAGTTATTCTAACTATGAAATGGGACAACACCACTAAACTCACAGTGGTGTGGAAAGGATTAGAGGGAATGTAGTGGAGGCCATGAAAAGTGCCTTGCGTGTAACAGTGGGCGCGGTTTTATCATTGTCCGTGTGGTTACTGTGGTAAAAACCTTTTTTTCATCAAGTAGGTAACTTAAACATGGGGACAGGCTCGAGTGAGGTGGGCCAAGAGGGGAGATGTGCTAAAGAGCCCATTGACTCCTCAGCTCTTATTGTCATAAAACGCCGTTTAAAATCTCTTCTAAAGTAGAGGGAAACACAAGGCAGCAGCAGACCTGAGATTCTTGCTAGAGAAAGTCCCTGCTGGGCATCACAAAACTACTGTGGGCTGAAGATGACAGACCCCAAAGAGAAGAGGGGTTCAGGGCTCCCTGGAGGGTCTACCTCCAGCTAACATTAGGAACTTAATCCACATTTGCTATTTTCTGTCATCCCTTTAAGCTTCTAACTCAAATTAGTGATTTCTAAATACATAAGATTTCAAAGCATGAAGATTTTAAAATCTTTATAATCTCTAGGTCCCATGCTTTCCTATTTAATAATTATCCACCAGACCTTGATCAGCCTCTTTTTCCCTCAGAATATCCCACCTAATCTGCTTCATTCGTAATTAATTCCTCATTATACCAAATCTGAGCTAGTACCTTCCTCAAGGTTTTTATGAGCCCTGTCACACACAAACCCTTCTAGAAAACTGTGGCTAAAGAGCAGTTAATAAACTCTCCTTCTGTGTGCTGTCTTTGGAGAAATGTCTGTTTAGGTGGTCTTCCCATTTTTTGATTGGGTTGTTTGTTTTTTTGTTGATGAGTTGTATGAGCCGTTTGTATACTTTGGAAATTAAGCCCTTGTCAGTTGCTTCGTTTGCAAATATTTTCTCCCATAGGTTATCTTCATTTTGTTTATGGGTTTCCTTTGCTGTGCAAAAGCTTGTAAGTTTGATTAGGTCCCATTTGTTTATTTTTGTTTTTATTTCTATTGGCTTGGGAGACTGACCTAAGAAAACATTGGTACGATTTATGTCAGAGAATGTTTTGCCTGTGATCTTGTCTAGGAGTTTTATGGTGTCATATCTTTTAAGTCTTTAAGCCATTTTGAGTTTATTTTTGTGTATGGTGTGAGGGTGTGTTTTAACTTCATTGATTTACATGGGGCTGTGCAACGTTCCCAGCACCACTTGCTGAAGAGACTGTCTTTTTCCCATTTTATATTCTTGCCTCCTGTGTTGAAGATTAATTGATTGTAGGTGTGTGTTTTCTTTCCTGGGCTCTCTATTCTGTTCCATTAATGTCTGTTTTTGTGCCAGTACCACACTTTTGATTACTGTAGCTTTGTAGTATTGTCTGAAGTCTGGGAGGGTTATGCCTCCTGCTTTGTTCTTTTTTCTCAGGATTGCTTTGGCAATTCTGGGTCTTTTATGGTTCGATATAAATTTTAGGATTCTTTGTTCTAGTTCTGTGGGAACTGTCATGGGTAATTTGATAGGGATCACGTGAAAAGATGCTCAGCATCTCTAATTATTAGAGAAATACAAATCAAAACTACAATGAGTTATCACCTCACACCAGTCAGAATGGCCATCATTCACAAGTCTACAAATAGCAAATGCTGGAGAGGGTGTGGGGAAAAGGGAACCCTCCTACACTGTTGGGGGGAATGTAAATTGGTGCAGCCACTATGGAGAACAGTATGGAGGTTCCTCAAAAAACTAAAAGTAGAGTTGCCATATGATCCAGCAGTCCTACTCCTAGGCATATACCCAGATAAAACTCTAATTCAAAAAGATAATGCACCCCTGTGTTCACAGCAGCACTATTCACAATAGCCAAGACGTGGAAACACCCTAAATGTCCATCGGCAGAGGAACGCATAAAGGTACGGTATATATTTATATACAGTGGAATACTACTCGGCCATCAAAAAGAATGAAACACTGCCATTTGTAGCAACATGGATGGACCTAGAGATGATCACACTAAGTGAAGTCAGAAAGAGAAAGACAAATACCGTAAGATATCACTTACATGTGGAATCTAAAATACGATACAAATCAATATACCTACAAAACAAAAACAGACTCACAGATACAGACAATAGATTTGTGGTTGCCAAGAGGGGTGGTGGGGGAGGGAAGGAGTGGGAGTTTGGGATGAGCAGAGGCAGACTATTATATATAGAGTGGATAAACAACAAGGTCCTACTGTACAGCACAGAGAACTACTGATATATTCAGTATTCTGTGATAAACCATAATGGAAAAGAATATGAAAAAGAATATGTATAACTGAGTCACTTTGCTGTACAGAAATTCACAAACAACACTGTAAATCAACTATACTTCAATAAAATTAAAAAAAAAAACTTCTTTACAACAGATTTGAATTTACTTTTTACTAAGTTTATTAACACACTTGTTCTGCTGAATCACCACCTCCCAACACATCTGTGATGCAGGATTAAAATTCCAACCATCCCTATTTAGATACATTTAATCGCTTGTTGAAAGCCATAATAATCCTCTCTTGGAGTACTTTATCTGAAAACAGTCTCAACTGTGCTGTCACAAACATCTTTAACCTGCATGTTATATCAGCAGTTTAGGAGTGTGGCTGCCAGTGGCCTCAAATCCCAGTCTGAATTTAGTAGCTGTGTGTCTTTGAGCAAATTACATAGTGTCTCTGGGCTCAGTTTTCTCATCCATAAATTGGGATAACAGCACTCAGACTCAGGGAGTTAGAAGAATGAAGGGAGAGAATGACTGCACAGGAAGGACTTATGCTCTACATGCTCTGTAAGTGTTGGCCGCCAACCATCCTGCTACCCGCAGTGCCCCCTCCCCTCCCCACCACCGACCCAAGACGTGAGGGATGAGATGGCCTATGATGGGGCGGATGCCACAGGACACAAAGCACAGTTTTGCATTGTGTGAAATTTGGATCCCAGTGTGAGCCGATGAGAGATAAGCGTGGGCCCTGGTCAGAGTGGACAAGAAGCGGGTCAGAGGGCAAAAGCGACTTCTCACCCTCCGTAGAGCGCTTTCTTCTGGAGAAAAGGGTTCACGTGTACTCATGTGTAAAGCTATCAGAACTAAAGTACTCTGAGCGGCATATGAATAGAACAGAATTTCAGACGCAGAAAAAAGCCCCTAGGTTCTAATTTTCCTACAAAAATATTTACTGAGCTGTAGTAAACTCATCTTTTACTTAAAGCATTGAGTCAGCCCCCAACCCCCAAATCCTGTACTTAAACAGGCCGGCCAGCTAAATTAGAAAGCATGGACCTGATGGAAAAATGAAACGAGATTACATTCTAGTCTCATTATCAAGATCAGATGTCAAGCTACTTCACCATAATTACCTGCTTAAAAATTTAATAATGCTTCTGCATGAATTTCAAAACTAGACACTTACGGACCATTGAGAATTTATTAAAATGAAAGAACGCCTTATGCCCTGCCTCCAGTTCAACAAAACAGCTAAGTGCGAGAGCCATGGATGGGGTTAAAATTATCCAAATCCTCTAATCAAGACACTGTTAGAGACAATGAAAGGGCGAAGAGAATCCTTGTGTAATTCAACTGTAAATTTGAACGGCTTCAGTTACATTATTTGTGGGGTCTAAATATAGTAATATACAGCCGACAGAAAAGATGAAAACCATCTTTCTAGCAGATCAGATAACCCTAAGGCCTATTTACCATAATTGCTAAAACAATATGATTCTTGGGATCAAAGACTTGCAGAATAATGAATAAAATTCTCAAAGAGCATGTCTACCTGTGTCACTTTGTTATCAGATCAAGTTGACCCCAAAGTAAAAGGAAAATACTTAGCTAATATGCATTTTAATAAAAACCACTGACAACTGAGGAAAAATAAATGCTTAATAATGAGAAACTGGAGAAAAACTTTTTTAAAAAAGACACTTGTATCCTTCGTAAATAACCAATATCTAGGTTCTAATCAAAGCATATACATGATGTAGGTTAAAGTGCAAAAAAATTTCTTAAAATAATTTATAACCTAAAAATAATCATGAACTAATTTGGTCAGTCTGCATGTCTTGCGATGAAAGATGTTAGAAGATTAAAAAGAAAATTATAATACTGCTTCTACCCTCATGGGGGATATAATCTAATCCATGACATTTGTTCTTCGGCCCAAGTCATTTTGTTTGGGTTCTTTTTTTTTTGGCCATGTGGCCGGTCTTGCCAGCGGGTGGCGTCTTATTTCCCTGACCAGGGATGGAACCTGGGCCCCGGCAGTGAAAGAACTGAGTCCTAACCACTGGACCGCCAGGGAACTCCCAAGTCATTTTGTTTTTAATGACACAGGAAAATCTTTCCACAAAGCCTCTCTGAGGAGCAGATCTGTACTGGTATGTGGAGAACTGTACTTCAAAGTTAAAAAAACCAAAACAAAAACTGCACACACATGAACAAAAGTAACAGCTAAGAGGGCTTCCCTGATGGCGCAGTGGTTGGGAGTCCGCCTGCCGATACAGGGGACACGAGTACGTGCCCCGGTCCGGGAAGATCCCACATGCCGCGGAGCGGCTGGGCCCGTGAGCCATGGCCGCTGAGCCTGAGCGTCCGGAGCCTGTGCTCCACAACGGGAGAGGCCACAACAGTAAGAGTCCCGCGTACCGCAAAAAAAAAAAAAAAAGTAACAGCTAAGAAAAACATAGCTTAGTAACTGTTTAAATTAGAATTCTCCTTGCACTGTTTTGTAACCTAACAAACTTCAAGAAAAGAACGTTTTTCCTGAATTTATTTCTAGAAGAATTATATATAAGGAAGTTCGGTGGGAGAACTGCAATGCCATTACAATAAATGGAAGACAGGGAAAGGTGTATTTTTAATTCGTAAAACAGCAGTTTACAAAGAGCTCCATTACAGACTCAAAGCCCATTTCCACATAGTATTTTATTTCTCACAACATCCCCCATGACCCTGGTGTCCTAAACTGCCTTTGTGCCATTCCCATGCTGTGGCAAGGCTGTCTTGATGGGCCCAACGTCACTAACTCCACAGAGGCTGGCGCAAATATGAAGCATTAAGCAACTGAGGCTGGGTTTTGCAACACCAAGATGTGGTTCAGATGGAGAAAACCCCGAATTCAGGTAGTTACTATCCACTTGTCGACACGCTGTGCTCTTTGACAGAATGCCCTCAGCCCCCTCGGCCCCAGCCCTGGCTGCCATGGGCAGTCAGTCTACCCCCCTACCCAACAGAGAAGACGGGTACCGGAGGGAGGGGAGACCAGCAGAAGACGCCGCATGCTTTCTTTTGTTTGTCCTCTAAAGGGGGGAGCTGCTGAATTGGCACACTTCTCTTTTAAACCAGATCACATATGAGATATACCTGTTTATATCTGCTTTGGATAATGTACAACATATGTTTTTGCCTCGGTTGCCGATTTAAATAGACGGTTTTAAGAGCTCCTGAAAACCCAGTACTGCTGACATTCATACAATGGGCCGTCCCTTATACTGAGTTTCTTTTTCTTACCTCAACATCCTTCTTCAGTTTTTCCAGGAATACCTTTTTGTTATTGTCATCAATATAAATCTTTTGACCCTCGTTAATGAAATCATTATCCTTTAAAGTTGGCAGTTCTTTGGCCTAAAAAAAAAAAAAAGAAGAAGAATAAGAAAGAAACTTGACTAAAATCTAAAAGACATGTATGCTCTCCAATCCTGGAGGTTAAGTTTCCACTCTTGGAAGCTGAATCTGCCCTGTTCACCGCAGAGGTCTTACCCAAGGCAACGACACGTGAGGTGGCTTGAGTGCCGCAAGAGGGCACCAGTGAGCTATGACCACTGGAAGCATTTCCACTAGGAATGGAGGGTCAGGTGTACTCCATATTATGAGGCTTTTGTAACAGATTTCATGGTTTTCATATGAACGAACCTGACTGCTTTCTTAGATTCACTTTCTTAAAGAAGATTGACAAGAAGTCTCCTAGTTATAGAATTCATACCCTTGGAATTCTTTGTCAGGAACCCTCAATTTTCTTACTGGTATAACCCAACTCCACCCGTCCCTGACAACACACACACTTTTGGGATAGCCTTTGCTGGGTTCATGTTACAAATAACATGTTACCTTGCTCAGAAAAGCACCATCCATAATCCTATCTAATTTCTGAGTCAGGGAGAATATGCAGCCAGAGGTTAGCTAGCTATCTGCCCTTCTAAGCCTTCCTGCACACCACTCCAAGAAGGAAATTCTGTTTTCATCTGGGCAATATCGAAGGAAAATGTCTTCTAGAGTAAAGCATATTAAGATGAGAAGTTCTACCCTTTAAAAGTAAACGAGGGTACTGAGCTGGCAACTGAAGTATGCTTAGGCTGAGCAACACAAAGTAATGCGTGGTTGTCAAAACACGGGTCACAAGCAAAGAAAACACACCAGAAAACTAGCTTGTACTGCAGCGTATAAGATAATAGAGGCACATAGCTTTGGAATAGTGTGGATTATTCAACTTTGTGCAACCTGAATTCTGGGAGCGTTCAAAACCCCTCCCCACACCTTTGGGCTGACCTTATAAGAAATAACCACTCCTGCTTATTTCTTCCAGTTGAAAGGAATCCAACATAATACATTGCCTTTCTTAGTATACTAATGAATGCCTCCTTTCCATAGTGTGAACTAAATGGGGAGGGAAAAAAAAGGAAAGAACATACTGTCCTTCCTGGTCTCCACACTACCTCCCCCTCATTCAGATTGATTAAAAGCTCACTGGGTACATCTGTCTACTGAACCACCATCCAAATCCCTAAACTGCTCACTTTTTCCTTTCTTTCTGTAAGGTACACACACATGTATGTAGACTACTCACATCTATCTGTACACACACACACACACACACATGCATGTATATTATGCAATTCTAAACTAGCTTTGCTACTCATTTTAACTTTGAGAGAATGTGCAGTTTTGTGAGTTTCGAATTCGATATAACTATTGCCAAAATAATTATCCTTACAAAGCAGGTATAGCAAAGCTCAGAAATCCAAAGATTCCATTCAATAAGCGGTTACTGAATGTCACGTATAGGAATATAAAAATGAATAGGTCAACATTTCTATTCTAAAGGAGTTTGTAATCTTGTATGAGACACACTAAAGCAAGTAAGTAAGAAAACAAGGCAGCGTGAGTTTGTAAGGCCTATAGATAAAGAATACGGTTCTTAGGGAGAGACGGGTCTACTTTCAAATATTTTATGCCAAGTCAGAGTCTGGGGAAATGAGATGCAGTGCCATTCTACACAAAAACTAGGGAGGGGCCTGGTAGACTAACTCTGTAAGTCCATCATTAATCATTTAAAAATGTAAAATGTGAAAGAAAACCCTGAATGCGAAGATGGCATGTTAATGTTAAATGTTTGAGTCAAGCACACAGACCTGAAGTTCTTTTCCTAGAACTGAAACATAGTTTCACAGTGAATGAAATGCAAGGATCTGAAGTTTAACAAACTCAGAGGCCAGTGGAGAAGCTTTGTCAAAAAAGCTTTGTCAAAAAAGGTACAAAACTGGGGTGCTTTAGAAAGCGCTGAAGCCAGATTTATGCACAAACACAGGAGATGGAGAGGGTCATGATTCTCCAAGCAGACAGCTCGGGCATTTGTCTGTTTAGGGGACGGTGGTGTGTGGTTGGGGGCATTGAGGATTAAGAGCTGCCTGAACTCTGCAACTTATTTTATATGTGCAAGCAGAGCAGGGGAGAGGGATTTTTGTGCATGGGTGCGTGTGTGCGAGAAACCTGAAGGCAGGGATGACAGGCTACAGACAGCGGTAAGCGACCCGTGTTGGTGAAACCAGTCTCATTAATGCAGATGAATGCCATTTCAGGGTCACCCCAGCAGCATTACCTCATGTGACAGGGAGAGTATAATCCTACCTCATAACACTCTGGACACCCTGTACTTTATTACTAGGCTTACTTGTGAATTTCGCAGGCACTAGGGATGAATTTAGATTGGATCAAATTCAAAAAAGGGCAACCAGATTGGTTAAAAGACTTAAGGGCGTATTAAAAGGCTCAAGAGGTGCAGGCCGGTCCTTAGGGCAGCTGCCAGAAGAACCCAGCACTGGTCCACCAGTGCCCACCCTCCAGTGTCAGCAGGATGGCAGAGGCTTTAGGAGCACAGGGTTTTGGAGACATGAATCTGGTCCACCAGTGCCCACCCTCCGGTGTCAGCAGGATGGCAGAGGCTTTAGGAGCACAGGGTTTTGGAGACATGAATCCTGAGGTTCCCACCCTCCATCCACCCCTTACTTGCCAGGGGCCAGTTTCTGGACCCCCTCCACGCCGTTTGCATATGTGTAGAAGGGGGAGACCCTGCTAAGCCCTTGACGTGCATCCATTTATTTAAGTGCATTACCTCGTTTACTCTTCGAAACAACCTTAACTCTTACTATCCATACTTTACCAACAGGGAAACTGGGTTAAGTGAGATAACACAGCTAAGGTCTCACAGCCTGGTAAGTGGAGCTGGTAAGCCGGTTCCTGCGCTGAGATGCGGACCCGGGCTGCCTGACTCTTAGTACAACTCGACCTTTAGCTGAATGACTGAGGATTCGACCCAAACCCCTGTGACATTGAAATAGTGAGGCGAGTGGCACTTAGTGCCGTCACTGCCGTGAGCATTCAGTAATGCTGCACAAAGCAGAGATGGAACTTTTTCTACTAAAAACTGAATGACGAGGATGAAGTCACCTGACAGTAACGCACCCTCAAGAAAACCTTGTTGCCTGGCTTCTTAAAAATGTCAATATATCCCTCTGATATTGAGCAGCATTTGTACCAAAGACACTTTTTTTTTTTTTGAGGGCAACCGTTTTGCTATGAATTAATGAACATCATAAACTCTCGGTGTGACACTGCCCACAAAGGTGATGTCTGCAGAGCAGCACAGAAATAATCGTGGGCAGCAACCGGTCCCACCCTTTGCTTTGTGACACTGAATTACTTGCACTTAGCGGGGAGTTTTGAAAGCCTCAAAGTCACTGGGTCTGGTTCCTTTAATGGGCACCTTTCATACCCTTTCTAGCTCAATGCAGATACCAGTCAGAGGGCAGAGGGTAACACCAGGGCTGAAGACATCAGCTCAGAAGCACTTCTGAACTGTGGACTCGGACACTGGCCTCCAGCCAGCGGTCAGCCACCTTTCTGAAGTGGTCGTAGGTTGAGTCTTCACTTATTAGCTCTGAATTAAGTTTTCCT
Organism: Delphinapterus leucas; assembly: GCF_059928025.1. Classification (NCBI taxonomy): domain Eukaryota; kingdom Metazoa; phylum Chordata; class Mammalia; order Artiodactyla; family Monodontidae; genus Delphinapterus; species Delphinapterus leucas. The sequence goes on along the minus strand of NC_143130.1, from coordinate 12,897,164 downwards.
GGCCAGTTTCATGTAGACTGGGAGCCTCCAAATGTGATGGGGAATTGCAGTACCTCACGTGGTACTTAACTGGGAGGCAGCACCAAGGAGGCTGAGGCATGGGATGGGCCTGCTCTTCCTACACGGCCCTCCCCAGTCTGTCCAGCCTGGCCAGGGGTGTGAGGCTGTGTACAACCAAACCCAGGACCAAGGCCAGCACAGCCCAAGTCTAAGGCTAGTTCCCTTTTGCAGGAAGTGACTGTACTAGGGTGGGTTGGACTCAAAATGGCATTCATCTCTACTAATGTGATGTGTCAATGTACAAACACAGCTAAAGGCATAAGCAGGTCGATGTCAGTCCCCCTGCAACCGAGCTATCCTTATTTTGTTGTGTGGATAAAATTGGCAGAGTGAATATCCCTGGCACTTTCATGCTGGGTGATGCCAGACCCCACGTAGATTCAGTATGGCCCAGATTTCTACTTGGGACACTGAAGCATGAGCTTCTGAGCACAGACTGGACCCAGGCCGCCAGGGTTGTATCTCAGCTGCTCCAGTTATTAGCTGTGTGACTTAGAGTAAGTTACTTAACCTCTCTGTGACTTGGCTTCCTCATCTTTAAATGGGGGTTAGCAAACCACACTGTTGTGAGGATTATACCCATTCATACACCTAAAAAGCTTAGGGCCCTGCTTGCCATGTGGAGAGTTATATAAAACTATTCTTGTTATTTGCTGGTCATATTCTCAAGTATGGCATGTGTATCTAGAGAAAAGTTCATCACTGATAAATTCAGAGCAAGATTTTTTTTAAAGTTGCATATTTTTAAAGCATATTTAACACTTTTATAATAGTTGGGGTGTTTAGACCCAGCTGCTCAATCTGTCCAAACCTGTTTCCTCATCTTTATAGTGGAATATTAATAACACCTATCCAATGGGGTTAGCGTGTGGATGACATGACACGGAACACACAGTGCTTGGCAATGAGAACTCACTAGATATTAGTCTGCGTCTTAGTTACACATGAGCTTTGACCATGACCAATACTGTTACATAGTGTTTCGAACTACTAAAGAATACAGACTTGCCCATCATCTTCTAGCCTTCCTGATTTTCTAAAAGAAGTAGGCTCTTTAAATTTGGGATATCAGTAACCTAAGCCATGTTTAAGATTGCCTGTTTTCAGGTTTTATTATTAGGCACAAACCTCACGTGACTTTTCTACATCCGGCCTTTAAGTTCTGAAGATACTTTCCTTATTGGACACACACCTAGCACACACAAGTGCAAGGTTATTTCACTTCACTGTATCAGACAAGGTGCATTAGAGGCTACGTTGGCATAAGCCTCTACCTTGCCTGCTGTCCAAACCTTGACTGTGAATTCTCTTGGTCAGAAAGACCTCTTGTCACCGCAAAAGCTCTCCCTAGCCAGAAAACCTCACTGAAACCCAAGTGAGAAAAAAATGTTGCTTTATAATAATTGGGTAAGTTAAATTTTTAGAGTAATAAAGTATATTTTATTACTGTGGAATAAAATACTTCGATATCTATGGCCAAAGAGAGAAATTTGCTGACTTTTGTTTTACCTTAATTTTTCATGTGTTTAGTTTTTCTCAGCAAGTAGGTGGTAATAGTGGGTAATTTAGTGAATGTGATTTTGCTGACCTAAAGCAAAAATTCACTAGTTGGAATCCCAGTAGCCAGAAAACAACCCCAAAACTAGAAAGTAACAAGCTCCTTGGGAACACTTCACTTGCTATGAGCTGTAAAAAGAAAATTGTTTCATTATAAACATTCCCTCCCCTGCTTTTTGTAACTACACTATTGGGTGAAAAGTCTTTTGTTTCTTGGGGATTTTTTTGGCTGCGCTGTGTGGCTTGTGGGATCTTAGTTCCTTGACCAGGAATCGAACCTGGGCCCATGCAGTGATAAGCGCTGAGTCCTAACCACTGGACCCCCAGGGAATTTCCAGTTTTTAGTTTCTTTTAAGGCACAGTATTATATAATAGGCTGTCGCTTGGCAAGTCCATATTCTTCAATAGTAAGAAACACACTATTAACAGTGTCAGTCATGGTCAAAGATGCTTTATGTGCAACTAAAACACAAGTGGACATGAGAGTTGAGGTATACACACAACTGCGTCAGGGCTTGAAGATAACCAATGTGTGGATAGTATTCTAAATGTATAAATGTTTCTGAATATAAGGATTCCCTAGGGTTCAATAAAAGATATAAATGATCTCCAAGGAGAGATTTGGCTAGGGGTTTGAGATTAAAAAAGGAAAAATGTTCAGAACGAAGAGCTACAAAGTCCAGAGCTTTCGTTTTTAGAACTGTGCCTCTGTGGCCAGCTCGGCAAAGACCCAGGCGTAAAGGCAGTGGCCAGAGAGAAAATTAGATTCCGGGAGGGCAAAGGAAGCACGGGGCTCTGCTTCCTCCCGTTAGAACGGTAGACAGGAGGTTTTTTAAAAAGACAAGACATTAGAACTTCCCTTCTAATATAAAAATATTTAGCACTTTTTATAAACTTTAAAATTACTAAATTTTGCACATTCTCTGAAAACAAAAGATAATGCTTATCAAAAGGATTTAAATCTTCTGTTTCAAAAAGAAGTTAACCTGTTTGTAATATCTAATTATTTCATTGGGTTCTGTGACCTGGTGCGTGATTGCTGTCATTTGCATGGAGTTTAGTAATACTGAATGTGTTAAGAGTTAGTAAAGCCAGAAATTACATGGAAATCTTAATTAGATCTTTAATGTCACTAAAATGTCTTTTGGATGACTCAAAAATTTTTAAATCAAATATTTAAAATCTATATTTACAGCCAAAAACTTTAAATACAGAATTCAAACTACAATGTACTGGATTTAACATCATTATACAATTAACTTTTACAAAGAGTCTATTAAATTGCCACTAACAGGAAAAAGAAAAAAATACATGTACTTAAAATGCACAGAGCCAAAATTTACATAATACAGAGTCACGTTTAAGCATGGAAACCTTAACAGAAAGATGGAATGTACTTCTGTCACACTCGAGTGTTTAATGCAAACAGGATTCTGGCCCCAGAAGGTTTCAATGCAAAGGATAATGCATAGCATAGCACTCCGTGATTAAAGGACTTGTATTTCAAAAAGAAATGAATTTTTCCTCAATGTGCTCATTTGACAACCTGTTTTTAAAAAGTCTAATTGTAACCTTCGACATCTAAGATTGCTGCCTGGTGTCCCTTTGATGGGCCATATTATGACACTCAGAGCTGAATGCACAACATAAAAAACATGTACTAACTATTGTCTCAAGTTAGGGACTGCTTATTATGTTCCTGATTTACTTGTTAGTCCAAGCTCACCTAAATAAAAATAAACTTGCAAAGAAAGTATAAGCCCCTTTTCATCAGGCTTGCCAAAGTAACTTCATAAAAATCAGAGTCTGGAACTGCTGAACAATCATCGACAGGAAGACGCTGGAACTCACCAAAAAAGATACCCCACATCCAAAGACAACGAGGAAGCCACAATGAGACTGTAGGAGGGGTGCAATCACAATAAAATCAAATCCCGTAACTGCTAGATGGGTGACTCACAAACTGGAGAACACTTATACCACAGAAGTCCACCCACTGGAGTGAAGGTTCTGAGCCCCACGTCAGGCTTCCCAACCTGGGGGTCCAGCAACAGGAGGAGGAATTCCTAGAGAATCAGACTTTGAAGGCTAGTGGGATTTGATTGCAGGACTTCAAAAGGACTGGGGGAAACAGAGACTCCACTCTTGGAGGGCACACACAAAGTAGGGTGCGCATCAGGACCCAGGGGGAAGGAGCAGTGATCCCAAAAGAGGCCAAACCAGACCTACCTGCTGTTGGAGGGTCTCCTGCAGAGGTGGGGGGTGGCTGTGGCACACCATGGGGACAAGGACACTGGCAGTAGAAGTTCTGGGAAGTACTCCTTGGTGTGAGCCTTCCCAGAGACCACCATTAGCCCCACCAAAGAGCCGGGCAGGCTCCAGTGCTGGGTGGCCTCAGGCCAAACAACCAACAGGGAGGGAACCCAGCCCCACCCATCAGCAGACAAGCGGATTAAAGTTTTACTGAGCTCTGCCCGCCAGAGCAACATCCAGCTGTACCCACCACCAATCCCTCCCAACAGGAAGCTTGCACAAGCCTCTTAGACAGCCTCATCCACCAGACGGCAGACAGCAGAAGCAAGAAGAACTACAGTTTTGCGGGCTGTGGAAGGAAAACCACATTCACAGAAAGGTAAGACAAACGAAAAGGCAGAGGACTTTGTACCAAATGAAGGAACAAGATAAAACCCCAGAAAAACAACTAAATTAAGTGGAGATAGGCAACCTTCCAGAAGAAGAATTCAGAATGACAGTGAAGATGATCCAGGACCTCGGAAAAAGAATGGAGGCAAAGACTGAGGAGATGCAAGAAATGTTTAACAAAGACCTAGAAGAATTAAAGAACAAACACCTAGAAGAATTAAAGAACAAACAGAGACGAACAATACAATAACTGAAATGAAAAATACACTAGAAGGAATCAATAGCAGAATAACTGAGGCAGAGGAGCGGGTAAGTGACCTGGAACACAGAATGGTGGAATTCATTACTGCGAACAGAATAAAAAAAAAAGAATGAAAAGAAATGAAGACAGCCTAAGAGACCTCTGGGACAACATCACATGCACAAACATTCAAATTATAGGGGTCCCAGAAGGAGAAGAGCGAGAGAAAGGACCCAAGAAAATATCTGAAGAGATTATAGTCGAAAACTTCCCTAACATGGGAAAGGAAATAGCCACCAAAGTCCAGGAAGCACAGAGAGTCCCAGGCAGGATAAACCCAGGAGAAACACACCAAGACACATAGTAATGAAACTGACAAAAACTAAAGACAAAGAAAATTATTGAAAGCAGCAAGGGAAAAATGACAAATAACATACAAGGGAACTCCCATAAGGTTAGGGAACTCCCATAAGGTTAATAGCTGATTTCTAGCAGAAACTCTACAGGCCAGAAGGGAGTGGCATGATATGTTTAAAGTGATGAATGGGAAGAAACTACAACCAAGATTACTCTACCTGGCAAGGATCTCATTCAGATTCAATGGAGAAATCAAAAGCTGTACAGACAAGCAAAAGCTAAGAGAATTCAGCACCACCAAACCAGCTCTACAAGAAATGCTAAAGGAACTTCTCTAAGTGGGAAACACAAGAGAAGAAAAGGACCTACAAAAACAAACCCAAAACAATTAAGAAAGTGGGCATAGGAACATACATATCAATAATTACCTTAAACGTGAATGGATTAAATGCTCCAACCAAAAGACACAGGCTTGCTGAATGGATACAAAAACAAGACCCATATATATGCTGTCCACAAGAGACCCACTTAAGACCTAGGGACACATACAGACTGAAAGTGAGGGGAGGGAAAAAGATATTCCATGCAAATGGAAATCAGAAGAAAGCTGGAGTAGCAATACTCATATCAGATAAAATAGACTTTAATGTTACAAGAGACAAGGAAGGACACTACATAATGATCAAGGGATCAATCTGAGAGAAGACATAACAATTATACATGCACCCAACATAGGAGCACCTCAATATATACGGCAACTGCTAACAGCTATAAAAGAGGAAATCGACAGTAACACAATAATAGTGAGGGACTTTTAACACCTCACTTACACCAATGGACAGATCATCCAGACAGAAAATTAATAAGGAAACACAAGCTTTAAATGACACAACAGACCAGATAGATTTAATTGATATTTATAGGGCATTCTATCCAAAAACAGCAGATTGCACTTTCTTCTCAAGTGCACATGGAACATTCTCCAGGATTGACTGCATCTTGGGTCACAAATCAAGCCTTGGTAAACTTAAGAAAACTGAAATCATATCAAGCATCTTTTCTGACCACAACTCTATGAGATTAGAAATCAATTACAGGGGAAAAAAATGTAAAAGACACAAACACATGGAGGCTAAACAATACGTTACTAAATAACCAAGAGATCACTGAAGAAATCAAAGAGGAAACAGAAAAATACCTAGAGACAAATGACAATGAAAACATGACAATCCAAAACCTATGGGTGCAGCAAAAGCAGTTCTAAGAGGGAAGTTTATAGCAATAGAAGCCTACCTCAAGAAACAAGAAAAATCTCAAATAAACAGTCTAACCATAACCCTAAAGGAACTGAGAAAGATGAACAAACAAAACCCAAAGTTAGTAGAAGGAAAGAAATCATCAAGGTCAGACCAGAAACAAATGAAATAGCAACAAAGAAAACGACAGCAAAGATCAATAAAACTAAAAGCTGGTTCTTTGAGAAGATAAACAAAATTGATAAACCTTTAGCCAGACTCATCAAGAAAAAGAGGGAGAGGACTCAATAAGATTAGTAGCGAAAAAGGAGAAGTTACAACGGACACCACAGAAATACAAAGCATCCTAAGAGACTACTACAAGCAACTCTATGCCAATAAAATGGACAACCTGGAAGAAATGGACAAATTCTTAGAAAAGTATAAACTTCCGAGACTGAACCAGGAAAAAATAGAAAATATGAACAGACCAATCACAAGTAATGAAATTGAAACTGTGATTAAAAATCTCCCAACAAACAGAAGTCCAGGACCAGATGGCTTCACAGGTGAATTCTATCAAACATTTAGGAAGAGCTAACACCCACCCTTCTCAAACTCTTCCAAAAAATTGCAGAGGAAAGAACACTCCCAAACTCATTCTACGAGGCCACCATCACCCTGATACCAAAACCAGACAAAGATACTACAAAAAAAAGAAAATTACAGACCAATATCACTGATGAATATAGATGCAGAAATCCTCAACAAAATACTAGCAAACAGAATCCAACAACACATTAAAAGGATCATACACCATGATCAAGGAGGATTTATCCCAGGGATGCAAGCATTCTTCAATATATGTAAATCAATCAATGTGATACACCATATTGACAAATTGAAGAATAAAAACCATATGATCATCTCAGTAGATGCAGAAAAAGCTTTTGACAAAATTCAACACCCATTTATGATAAAAACTCTCTCCAGAAAGTGGGCATAGAGGGAACCTACCTCAACATAATAAAGGCCATATACGACAAACCCACAGCAAACATCATTCTCAATGGTAAAAAACTGAAAGCATTTCCTCTAAGATCAGGAACGAGACAAGGATGTCCACTCTCACCACTATTATTCAACATAGTTTTGGAAGTCCTAGCCATGCAATCACAGAAGAAAAAGAAATAAAGGGAATACAAATTGGAAAAGAAGAAGTAAAACTGTCACTGTTTGCAGATGACATGGTACTATACATAGAGAATCCTAAAAGTGCCACCAGAAAACTACTAGAGCTAATCAATGAATTTGGTGAAGTTGCAGGATGCAAAATTAATACACAGAAATCTCTTATTCCTATACACTAATGATGAAAAATCTAAAAGAGAAATTAAGAAAACACTCCCCTTTACCATTGCAACAAAAAGAATAAAATACCTAGGAATAAACCTACCTAGGGAGACAAAAGAGCTGTATGCAGAAAACTATAAGACACTGATGAAAGAAATCAAAGATGATACCAACAGATGGAGAGATATACCATGTTCTTGGATTGGATTAATCAGTATTATGAAAATGACTGTACTACCCAAAGCAATCTACAGATTAAATGCAATCCCTGTCAAATTACCAGTGGCATTTTTTATGGAACTAGAACAAAAAATCTTAAAATTTGTATGGAGACACAAAAGACCCCGAATAGCCAAAGCAGTTTTGAGGGAAAAAAATGGAGCTGGAGGAATCCGACTCCCTGACTTCAGACTATAGTGTAAAGCTACAGTAATCAAGACAATATGGTACTGGCACAAAAACAGAAACAGAGATCAATGGAACAGAATAGAACGCCCAGAGAGAAACCCATGCACCTATGGTCAACTAATCTATGACAAAGGAGGCAAGGATATACACTGGAGAGAAGACAGTCTCTTCAATGAATGGTGCTGGGAAAACTGGACAGCTACATGTAAAAGAATGAAATTAGAACACTCCCTAACACCATACACAAAAATAAAGTCAAAATGGATTCGAGACCTAAATGTAAGACCAGATACTATAAAATTCTTAGAGGAAAACATAGGAAGAACACTCTTTGACATAAATCACAGCAAGATCTTTTTTGATCCACCTCCTAGAGTCATGGAAATAAAAACAAAAATAAACAAATGGGACCTAATGAAACTTAAAGGATTTTGCATAGCAAAGGAAACTACAAACAAGACAAAAAGACAACCCTCAGAATGGGAGAAAATATTTGCAGATGAATCAACGGACAAAGGATTAATCTCCAGAATATATAAACAGCTCATGCAGCTCAATATTAAAGAACCAACCAACCCAATCAAAAAATGGGCAGAAGACCTAAATAGACATTTCTCCAAAGAAGACACACAGACGGCCAAGAGGCACATGAAAAGCTGCTCAATATCATTAATTAATAGAGAAATGCAAGTCAAAACTACAATGAGGTATCACCTCGCACCAGTTAGAATGGGCATCATCAGAAAATCTACAAACAACAAATGCTGGAGAGCGTGTGGAGAAAAGGGAACCCTCTTGCACTGTTGGTGGGAATGTAAATTGATACAGCTACTATGGAGAACAGTATGGAGGTTTCTTAAAAAACTAAAAATAGAATTACCATATGACCCAGAAATCCCACTATTGAGCATATACCCAGAGAAAACCATAATTCAAAAAGACACATGCACCCCAATGTTCATTGCAGCACTATTTACAACAGGTAGATCATGGAAGCAACCTAAATGCCCTTTGACAGACGAATGGATAAATAAGATGTTGTACATATATACAATGGAATACTACCCAGTCATAAAAAGGAATGAAATTGGGTCATTTGTAGAGACGTGGGTGGATCTAGAGACTGTCAATACAGAGTGAAGTAAGTGGGAAAGAGAAAAACAAATATCGTATATTAACACATATATGTGGAACCTAGAAAAATGGTACAAATGAACCGGTTTGCAGGGCAGAATCAGAGGTACAGATGTAGAGAACAAACGTATGGACAACAAGGGGGGAAAGCGGCAGGTGGGTGGGGTGGTGGTGTGATGAATTGGGAGATTGGGATTGACATGTATACACTAATGTGTATAAAATGGATAACTAATAAGAACCTGCTGTATAAAAAAATAAATAAAATTCAAAAAAAAAATCAGAATCTCTGGGGCTGAAGATATACTCCAGAAATATTTCTGCAAGCAGGAGACTTTTTAGGTAATCCTTACATTGGAGCTAGGTTAAAGATAATTTGCTTGAATAACATCACATATGTGGTATCAATTTTGGGGTAATAAGAGATGTTAAAGATTTTATAATAAAATCAGTTCTGCTTCTCAAAATATCCAAGCCACAAATTAGTTACATGAAAAGGCAAATTAGTGAATATGGGTAAAGTTCAGACAGAAGTGGCAAAGATGGCAGGTGTTTTCTCACAAAAGGTACCTATAACCTTTAACAATGTAAGCAGAGTGTCTACACAAGTTCACAGCTTGGGAAGTGATCCAACATGTCTTAATAACTAGTTATTTCCACAATGAGAATGTACACATTTGTGACCAGCATCTGGATACGAAAGTCTCGTAATTTTTATTCTGAATCTCTTTGTGTAAATGTAGAAAGAGAATATACCTCAACATACTCGTAGAAATAGCGCTGCAACTAAGAAGCACAAAACCGGATGAGCCCTATCATAATTCTACAATTTAGAACTGTCATGCCTGGTGGAACCCAGCTGTTGGTTATTTATTTTCCCTAAAAGCTGATATTTAGGAAGTGAAACTTACTCCTTTTCTAATACTGTCAGACTTTTCAGAATGACCCTTTAACTCTAAGTGACATGGTGACAGTTTGGTTTTCCTCCATGAGCTGTGATGTGACAGTTAAACCATGTGCAAGCCCTACAAAATAGATTTGTTTCCATCTGATTGGAAGATTCTGTTGCACGGATGTCGATGGTGATAATCTAAGAAATGTCAAAATCTGAAAATGCAAGAAGTTTGCTAAATCGTATAGTTTCTGGTTTAATACTGATCTAGTGAACATCATAAGTTTATTGTTTTATTATACATCTGCAGCAGGTTGGCTTAAACTCAAGCCACGTATTATATTTTGGAAGTTGCGTCTCCGCCCCAACTCTTTTTGAAACCAACTGCGTAAGTTGTCAGCTTAAAAAAAAAATTCCCACATCTAACACTGCTTCTGTGTGACTGGGACAATCTGAGTTCAGTTCATTCCAGTGAAACTGAGTTTATACACTGCCATAAACCAGTCTGGCCTGAGGACTAATGCTGTCATCTGGGAGATGCTCACAGGAGTTACTTCATGTTATCTTTCTTCTTCACATGCCACTCTTACCAAAGTCCAAAGGACTCACTTTAAAACTCCGCTTCCTAGAATAACCCCCATGGTTTACATTATAGGGTTCTTAAGGCTTTGCTCAGACATCTGCAAACTTATGTAAGAGTTCAGACCATTTTTTCCATTAGTAATAGCAATCACCTTAACCCATGCCTCGAGCAGACAGGATTTAAGTGATTGTCAAGTCTGCTGAAGTGCACCTCTGTGGGAGGGAAAGCCTCATTTGAAAAAAGGGATTCTTGCAAACACTAAAGCATGAGGACCAATGAAATCCTTTAATAAATGAAGACTAAGATGATTTATCCCCAAACCCCAAACTTCCATTAGTGCCAGAGCAGGGGCTGGGACTCAGATTTGCTAGGGCTCTGCTTGGTGCCTTTCCCCTCCAGACCCCCTTTTATAAAACATCTCCGGGCCAGGAGGCAGATGGCCCTGCTTCTGCCCGGATGGCGTATTTCCCCCTGCACTCTGGGCGCCAGGATAGCTGTGTCTAACTCTGGCTGGCAGAGGGAAATGATTCACAGAAGAAATGAAATCAATCTTTCTTCATTCACAGAAGAAATGAATTTCACAGAAGGTTAAAGCATTAGCGGAGCTGAGGGCCTAAAAACCTTGACAATCTCCCATTAACTGATCATCCACTGACAACAGAAAAGGAAGCGCTTTTTAACTGATAGCAAAGGAAGGTTCCCAGAAGGACACACTGCTGTTTTGTACCTTATGCTCCAAGCTTACCATCTTTTGTTACCTTGCCTTTAACTCATCCTAAAGAACCAGATGGAGGTGGTAATTAATTATAATTCGTTACAATTTAAAGATCACAAAAGAAATGCTGAAAACTGGTTTAGGAAAGCATTGTTTTTTGTTTTGTTTTTTTTGATGTGAGGGTATTAATGATTAATTTTCCTGAACCTTCAGTCAGTAGTAGGTAAAATGTCAGAGATGGTGACAGTCAGTTAATTGCCAGGGCAATTCACAGTTCCGAAGACTCGACCAAGCAGCTTTTTGTAGCCCATTATCAAAGTGTCAACAGTGATCATTGCCAATATAGTTACACAAATGCCAACTGCAGGGCAGCTGTTTTCTTTCAAACGGGTTTCAGGGAGAAGGTTAGATGTTAAAAGGAATCTTCTTATTGTGACCCAATGACTCCATTATACAGGCTTTACTTTACTTAATAAAACCAGACATGAGTTTTGAGAAGAACTGCATAGAACGATGAACAAAATGCATATCTGTGTAAATCCCCAGGACTCGCTCTCTCTCCCTCTCAAGAACATGGACTCTTTAAAGAGTCAGGCCAATCCCCCAGAAATCAAGTGAGTCCAGTTATGTTTTCTTTTACTTGCCTGGATTCCCTGCTGGGTAGCTTGCTTGCTGGCAGCATGCTAAGACTGTCATTTGTAAAAAGTGGTCCGCTCAGCTATAATTACTAATTTGATGTCACACTGGAATTGCAGTGCAGCTGTGAAAAGATGGACCACCAGGGAGATTCGCATTTCTGTCTCATTTAGAGGGGGCGATACTGCTGGAGCCATGAATGGAAGATGCCCTTCCATTAATAAAGGAAAGAATTAAAGAATAAAACAAGTCATAGCAGCTGTCAGAATCTGACAACGGTTTAAAAAAAAAAAAAAGCGCCGTTCTGCTCTTTTTACAAAAAAAATTCAAGACATCTGTACACGCATGTTCTGATACTTGTTGCCATGAAAGTGATTCCATTATTGTTGGAATATAACTTCTTTATTTCCTTCAGTTCCATCTTCATTATTATGCTAATGCAAATCACACTAATTACGTGTCAAGCTCAAATCGTAGGGAGGGGACCTTTCTGCACCTATATCACGAAATATCTGAAATGACAGTTTTAAAACTTACCATCAACAAGCGAAAAGTATGTGAAATTAAAACAGCTACAATGATGCAAATGAAAGAAAAACTAAGAATTCAGATTACTAATTAAGCCACATCAATGGAGACTCTCTGTGAAAACTGTTCTTTGCAATTTCGTAGAAAATGATTATACAATGATTGCAATGAAAATATTCTTGCAGACCATTTCATTTCATTTATAAAAGGCTAAAATGTAGAAAATATTTTCAGCCTTCTCCAATTATTTCTAACTAGAGATAACAATGACTGCTTTGATAATTTATGGTTTTATTCGTGAAGACAAAGAACAGCATGCTTTCTGGAAGAGTCAAAAATATTAACTGATCATGGAAAGAAAACCTGAAAATTGACAGGAAAAGGAAAGCAAAGAAAATTTTTTGAACTTAAAAACCCAAGGGTTTCAAGAGTTCAGCTCCATTAATACATTTCATTTACTGTTATGTGTTACAGTTTAGTAAATGTTACCTTGGTTGTCGCCAGATTATAAACAAACTGCCATATCAGAGGGACATCATGTCCTATTGTCAAGGCAGGCACAGTCTCCAGAAATTACCAGTTTTAATTACTTTCACATCCCATGTCTTCAAGCTACTTCCTCTTGCCTGTGCCCAGTGAGCGCCAGTAAGCTAAAAGGGCAGGTGGATGATGCTTTGGAGCTGCTCCTCCTGGAAGAAGAGCTATCAGGAACCCCAAGCCCAGAAAGAAGCAGAAAGCATTGAATTCTTCCTAGGGGCTACTGCGTAGACAATCCTCATGTTTACATAGTGTAAGATACAGTGACACAGACTGTACTTACAGAAATACCTGCACTTCTTAAATGGAGGAAATATGAATTGGTTATTTTTGCCAACATGGTATGAGGCCAAACGATTTATTTCATTACTTTTTTTTACTTTTAAATCAAGACTCAACGAACTGCCTTAGTACCATATTGTTTTGGAGTTACGTGTTTTTGTCAGTGAAACATTGTAGTGAAATGTTTCCTTGTTCATCTTCATGATTCATGGGGTAATATGAATTTTTGATAATAAATCCTCTTTTTAGAAAAAACGAAATAAGTCTCAAACATTTTAGAAGGTTAGAAATGTGCGCTCTGGGCTGGAACCCCGGCTGTGTCATGTCAAAACTGTGGTGCAAGTTACAGCCTGTCGGTCAAGTAACTTCATTTATGCAAAGGAAGTAATAACAGCCTCCACCTTAAAGGTGGTGGTCAGGATGACATGAGCAAATTGGTGTAAAATTTACAACAGGCTTGGCATACAGTATACGTTCCGTTCAACAAACGTTGGTTACTATTACTTACCTTTTAAATCCCAGTACATTAACAATAAAAAAAATAACCCGCAGTTAAGGTAAGGTTTTGCCTCTGTCACCGACTGTGTGGCAACGTAAGCTTCTGGGTCTCAAATCGATCACGTGTGAGGTGGGGAAATGGGACTCTGACCTCTTAAGGTACCTCCTGTCTCTGACGTCTCTAAGTCCACCTCCAGGGGAGATGTTTTGAGGAACAATTTGTGCACATTCAATAGATGATAAAAGCATCCTAGCAGCATCCTCAGAAAAGTGGGTTTCTGTTAAACACATTCTGTAATTTCATGTCTTTTTCACAGAAACCTACACCAATGAAGGGCTAAACATTTTTGGTGAGGCGGGGGGTGGAACTGTGGTAAATGCCCTGGGTTCCTGGCAAGTGTCTAGAGGCAGAGCTGCGGAGGGACAGACAGGTAACTGAATGTTCTGCTCTTGAGGATGAGCCGTCATAGCCACGTCAAATACTGTGGCTTTCCTTCCTATGTCCTTGTTTTAGGACTTCGGATTCTGCAGCAATCACCCCACTGGCTGTAACTGTCTTTCTTGGCATTGTTATTGTCATAGCAGACCAAGCCCCTGGGAATAGAAGCTGGAGAGATCAAAATGAACAGGAAAGAAAGGCCACTAGCAGTAGTCTCAAGAGACCTGGGAACAAAATAAAAACAGAGCAGCCCCTGTGGAGTAGCGCACAGCATCAGGGCCACAGCTCTTACTCCGGGGCTGCCTTCTTTTGATGACGCTGAAAAAGCCTTCTTTCAATGCCAGTGTGTGGTTCTTTAAACAGCCCAGATATTTTCTCCTAGCAGAAAATCCCAATAATACTAAGCCTCTGAGTTTCTCATGGACTAAAACTCAAACACCGGCTTGAGTCTTTGGCACCTGGAAAAAATGTTTACATAGCAACATGTAAACAGAAGTTGACAATCTGTTGTTTCTGCTGCTTTTGGCCAAAGCCGGTGGCTTCACGGTGATTTACACAGAGGTTGGAAGTGTGAAAATATAGTCACTGGTGCACAGTAAGAATATAAACTGTCAAAGGAGCCACCGTTTCCTTTTTCTCTGCCTCATTTTTTTTTTTTTGCGGTACGCGGGCCTCTCCCTGTTGTGGCCTCTCCCATTGCGGAGCACAGGCTCCGGACGCGCAGGCTCAGCGGCCATGGCTCACGGGCCCAGCTGCTTCGCGGCATGTGGGATCCTCCCGGACTGGGGCACGAACCTGCGTCCCCTGCATCAGCAGGTGGACTCTCAACCACTGCGCCACCAGGGAAGTCCTGCGTCACTTCTTTTTTAAAAATTTTTATTCATTTAAAAAAATTGTATTGGAGTATGGCTGATTTACAATGTGTTAGTTTCAAGTGTACGGCATAGCGATTCAGCTATACATATACATATATTTTTTTTCATATTCTTTTCCCATATAGGTTATTATAGAATATTGAGTTCCCTTTGCTCTACGGTAGGTCCTTGTTAGTTATCTATTTTACATATAGTAGTGTGTATGTATGCTAATCCCAAGCTCCTAATTTATCCCCCCACCCCTCACCTTTCCCCTTTGGTAACCATAAGTTTGTTTTCGAAATCTGTGAGTCTGTTTCTGTTTTGTAAATAAGTTTGTTTATATCATTTAAAAGAAATTAGATTCCACATGAGTGATATCATATGATATTTGTTTTTCTCTTTCTGACTTACTTCACTTAGTATGATAACCTCTAGGTCTATCCATGTTGCTGCAAATGGCATTGTTTCATTATTTTTCATGGCTGAGTAATGTTTCATTGTATATATGTACCACATCTTCTTTATCCATTCATCTGTTGATGGACATTTAGGTTGCTTCCATGTCTTGGCTATTGTAACTAGTGCTACAGTGAAAATTGGGTGCATGTATCTTTTCAAATTATGGTTTTCTCTGAATATATGCCCAGGAGTGGGACTGCTGGATCATATGGTAGTTCTGTTTTTAGTTTTTAAAGGAACCTGCATACTGTTCTCCATAGTGGTTGTATCAATTTACGTTCCCACCAACAGTGTAGGAGGGTTCCCTTTTCTCCACACCCTCTCCAGCATTTATTGTTTGTAGACTTTTTGATGATGGCTATTCTGACCAGTGTGAAGTGATACCTCATTGTAGTTTTGATTTGCATTTCTCTGATAATTAGTGATGTTGAGCATCTTTTCATGTGCTTTCTGCCCATCTGTATATCTTCATTGGAAAAATGTCTATTTAGATCTTCTGCCCATTTTCTTATTGGGTTGTTTGTTTTTTTTGACATAATTCTGCATGAGCTGTTTGTATATTTTGGAGATTAATCCCTTGTCGGCTGCTTTGTTTGCAAATATTTTTTCCTATTCTGGGGGTTGTCTTTTTGTTTTGTTTATGGTTTCCTTTGCTGTGCAAAAGCTTTTAAGTTTAATTGGGTCCCATTTGTTTATTTTTGTTTTTATTTTCACTACTCTAGGAGGTAGATCAAAAAAAGATACTGCTGCAATTTATGTCAGAGTGTTCTGCCTATGTTTTCCTCTAAGAGTTTTATAGTGTCCGGCCTTACATTTAGGTCTTTGATCCATTTTGAGTTTATTTTTGTGTATGGTGTTAGAGAATGTTCTAATTTCATTCTTTTCCATGTAGCTGTCCAGTTTTCCCAGCACCACTTATTCAAAAGACTGTCTTTTCTCCATTGTATATTCTTGCCTCCTTTGTCATCGATTAATTGTCCACAGGTGTGTGTGTTTATTTCTAGGCTCTCTATCCTGTTCCACTATCTACATTTCTGTGTTTGTGCCAGCACCATAGTGTTTTGATTACTGTAGCTTTGTAGTATAGTCTGAAGTCAAGGAACCCGATTCCTTCAGCTCCGTTCTTTCAAGATTGCTTTGGCTGTTCGGGGTCTTCTGTGTTTCCATAAAAACTAAAAAAATTTTTTGTTCCAATTCTGTGAAAAATGCCACTGGTAATTTGATAGGGGTTGCATTGAATCTGTCGATTGCCTTGGGCAGTATAGTCATTTTGACAATACTGATTCTTCCAATCCAAGAACATGGTATATCTTTCCATCTGTGTCATCTTTGGTTTCTCTCATCAGTGTCTTATACTTTTCAGAGCACAGGTCTTTTGCCTCCTTAGGTAGGTTTATTCCTAGGTATTTTATTCTTTTTGATGTGACGCTAAGTGGGATTGTTTCCTTAATTTCTCTTTCTGATATTTTGTTGTTAGTGTATAGGAATGCAAGAGATTTGTGTATTACTTTTGTATCCTGCAACTTTACCGAATTCATTGATTAGCTCTAGTAGTCTTCTGGTAGCATCTTTAGGATTTTCTATGTATAGTTTCATGTCATCTTCAAACAGTGACAGATTTACTTCTTCTTTTCCGGTTTGGATTCCTTTTATTTCTTTTTCTTCTCTGATTGCTGTGGCTAGGACTTCCAAAACTATGTTGAATAATAGTGGTGAGAGTGGACATCCTTGTCTTGTTCCTGATCTTAGAGGGAATGCTTTCAGCTTTTCACCATTGAGAATGATGTTAGCTGTGGGTTTGTCATATATGGCCTTTATTATGCTGAGGTTAAGTTCCCTCTATGCCCACTTTCTGGAGAGTTTTTATTATAAACGGCTGTTGAATTTTGTCAGAAGCTTTTTCTGCATCTATTGAGATGATCATATGGTTTTTATTCTTCAGTTTGTTAATGTGGTATACCACACTGATTGATTTGTGGATACTGAGGAGTCCTTGTATCCCTAGGATAAATCCCACTTGATCATGATGTATGATCCTTCTAATGTATTGCTGGATTTGGTTTGCTAGTGTTTTGTTGAGTACTTTTGCATCTATGTTCATCAATGATATTGGCCTGTAATTTTCTTGTGGCATCTTTTTTCTGGTTTTGGTATCAGGGTGATGGTGGTCCCATAGGATAAGCTGAGTGTTCCTTCCTCTGCAATTTTTTGCAAGAGTTTCAGAAGGGTAGGTGTTAACTCTTCTCTAAATGTTTGATAGAATTCACCTCTCAAGCCATCTGGCCCTGGACTTCTCTTTGTTGGAAGTCTTTAAATCACTGTTTCAATTTCAGTACTTGTGATTGGTCTGTTCATATTTTGCATTTCTTCTTCCTTCAGTCTTGGAGGTTGTACCTTTCCAAGAATTTGTCTGTTTCTTCTAGGTTGTTCTTTTTATTGGCATATAGTTGTTTGTAGTAATTTCTTATGATCCTTTGTATTTCTGTGGTGTCACTTGTAACATTTTTTCATTTCTAATTTTATTGATTTGAGTCCTTTCCCTTTTCTTCTAAAGATTTATCAATTTTATCTTTTCAAAGAACCAGCTTTTAGTTTCATCGATCTTTTCTATTGTTTTCTTGTTTCTTTATTTCTGCTCTGATCTTTATTTCTTTCCTTCTGCTAACTTTGGGTTTTGTTTGTTCTTCTTTCTCTAGTTGCTTTAGGTATAAGGTTAGGTTGTTCATTTGAGATTTTTCTTGTTTCCTGAGGTTAAGATTGTATTGGTATAAACTTCCCTCTTAGAACTGCTTTTGCTGCATCCCATAGGTTTTAGATTGTCGTGTTTTCGTTGTCATTTGTCTCTGGGTATTTTCTGATTTCCTCTTTGGTTTCTTCAGTGATCCATTGGTTGTTTAGTAACATATTGTTTAGCCTCCACGTGTCTGTATTTTTTACACTTATTTTCCTGTAACTGATTTCTAAGCTCATAGAGTTGTGGTTGAAAAAGATGCCTGATATGATTTCAGTTTTCTTAAGTTTACCAAGGCTTGATTTGTGGCCCAAGATGTGACCTATCCTGGAGAATGTTCCATGTGCCCTTGAGAAGACAGTGTATTCTGCTCTTCTGGATGGAACGTTCTATAGATATCAATTAAGTGCACCTGGTCTAATGTGTCATTTAAGGCCTGTGTTTCCTTATTGATTTTCTGTCTGGATGATCTGTCCATTGATGAGAGTGGGTGTCCCCCACTATTACTGTGTTACTGTTGATTTCTCCTTTTATGGCTGTTAGTATTTGCCTTTTATATTGAGGTGCTCCTATGTTGGGTGTATATATATTTACAATTGTTAATATCTTCTTGGATTGATCCCTTGATCATTATGTAGAGTCCTTCTTTGTCTCTTATAACAGTCTTTAAAGTCTATTTTGTCTGATATGAGTATTGCTACTCCAGCTTTCTTTTGATTTCCATTTACATGAAATACCTTTTTCCATCCCCTCACTTTCAGTCTGTATGTGTCCCTAGATCTGAAGTGCATCTCTTGTAGACAACATATATATGTGTCTTGTTTTTGTATCTATTCAGCCAGTGTATGTCTTGGCTGGAGCATTTAATCCATTTATATTTAAGGTAATTATTGATATGTATGTTTTGTTTTGTTTTTTTGCGGTACGTGGGCCTCTCACTGTTGTGGCCTCTCCCGTTGCGGAGCACAGGCTCCGGACGCACAGGCTCAGCGGCCTTGGCTCACGGGCCTAGCTGCTCCGCAGCATGTGGGATCCTCCCGGACCGGGGCACGAACCCGTGTCCCCTGCATCGGCAGGCGGACTCTCAACCACTGCGCCACCAGGGAAGCCCAGGTATGTATGTTCTTATTGCCATTTTGTTAATTGTTTTGCATTTGTTTTTGCAGGTCTTTTTTCTTCCCTTCCCCTTTTGTTCACTTCTCTTGTGACTTGATGACTGTCTTTAGTGTTGTGTTTGGATTGTTTTTTCTTTTTTGTGTGAGTATCTACTATAGATTTTTGGTTTGTGGTTCCCATGAGGTTTTGATATAGCAGTCAATATATATACAAGATTGTTTTAAGTTGCTGGTCTCTTAATTTCCAATGCATTTCCAATATCCTGCATTTGTACTCTCCTGTTCTCATGATTGCTAGTTTTGACGACATATTTGTGTGTGGATGATCCCCTACCTTTATTTCATGTTTGCCTTTACCAATGAGCTTTCCCATTCATAATTTTCTTGTTTCTAGTTGTGGCCTTTTATTTTCTGCCTAGAGAAGTTCCTTTAGGATTTGTTGTAAAGCTGGTTTGCTGGTGCTGAATCCTCTTGGCTTTTGCTTGTCTGTGAAGCTTTTCTTTTGATTTCTCTGTCAAATTTGAACGAGAGCCTTGCTGGACACAGTATTCTTGGTTGTAGGTTTTTCCCTTTCATCACTTTAAATATATCATGCCACCCCCTTCTGGCCTGCAGAGTTTCTGCCGAAAAATCAGCTGATAACCTTATGGGAGTTCCCTTGTATGTTAACAACTGTTGCTTTTCCCTTGATACTTTTAATATTTTTTCTTTAATTTTTGGCAGTTTGATTAATATGTGTCTTGGTGTATTCCTCCTTGGGTTTATCTTGTATGGGACTCTCTGTGCTTCCTGGACTTGAGTGAGTGTTCATGTTAGGCTCATCCTAGGTGACCTCGTTGACACTTCCCTGTCTTTGATCATCCTTCCTGGCGGGTTTCCCAAGCCCCCTTTTCCCGCTGAAGCCCTCTCATGCCTACTGGACATCTCTGTCCTGATGCTGTGCTGACAATTCTAACTACTCTGCCTGCTTCCTTTTTCCATGAGTGGAATCAGCACCTACCCCACTGTCCAACACCTACCCCACTGTCCAAACCAGAAAGTTTGGAGTCACCCTCCCTCCACACACACTCCCTGGCACTGTTCACCTCCCATATTCAATCTCTGAGTTCTGTGGATTCTTCTTCCTAAATCTCTCTATCCTCTTCCACCACCCCAGGTCGGGCCACCATCTATTCTGGGTTATTTCCACAGCCACTCTAGATGGCCCTGCTTACCTGTGTGGCCTCATCCCAGCCTCCAATGAAAGCACTGAGTGCTCCCTCTTTCTCTAGCCAACTGCTGCTCATCCTTCAGGTTTCCAATCATCTCTTCCAGGAAGACCACCAAGCCAGATTTAGTTGCCCTTGCTACGTGTTTCCTATCAAAGCACTTATCACATGATACTGTCATTTCCTATTTAATGTGTGTATCGCTTTGCAGGCCATGTGTGTGTGGTTCATTATTTTAGCCCCTGAAGCTAGGACAGTAACCATAAAGACATTCACAAACTTCTGGATGAATAAGTAAAAGGAGATTTCCAAATCTATAAAATTCAAACCCAGACTGAGTGATATCATCCTAAATAACTTAATTTAGAAACAAAAACCTTGAGCCCAGCTTTCAAATGGTTTGGTCAAGAAAAGGCACCTCAACATCATGAGGAGTAAGCTGAGAGCACAGGGGTGCCTTTCATGTAAGCAAATCCCCATTTTGGGCAGTTGAGGTTTGCACACGGAAAGCTGCCTCCCAAATTCTTAAACTGATTCCAGTTGAATCTGTTTATAATCCTGCATAATCAACAAAATGTGGTTCAAGTATTACCTAATGTCCAGTGACTCAGAAGAAAGTAAAGAGTCTCCTCGTCCATCCCTAAGTCTTTACACACAAAAAATACTCTAATGAGATCTTAACATTTTATAGTTGGAAAGGAGTTTGAAGCTCACAAGCAATATTTTATTGGTGAATTTGAAGCTCAACACTGTCGTTTTACAGGTGAGAAAACTGGGACTCAGGGAGGCAGAGAAACTGACTCAAGGTCACACCTGCCCTGTTAGTCATAAAGTGGGGCTAGGTCTCGGGTGCTGGGCTGTACCTGCCAGTTTGGAGCATGCTGACAGCAGAGGCGGCTGTTTTCTCAAAATCACGTTGATAGGAAATGTTTCACACACACCTCAAACTAATAACTACTTCACTGTCCAACAGGGCAGCCAACCTGAGGGAGAGAACTGGAGGAGAACGTCCCTCAGGCCCATGAAGAGCTTCTCACTGTAGCGGAGGGGAAATGGCTAGAACCGCATGTCCGCGGGAGTGAGGTGAGAGAGATGCCGGGCACTTACCTTTTCTTTGTCACTTGCTTCCCTAGCCACTGTAGAGCCCTGAAAGAGAAAGAGATAATGAAACCATGCGCACGCGAGGTATCAGCTTCACGTGAAAAATGCAAGCACTCCAGGGCAGAGCACGGAAATAAATGAGCACCGACTTTGCTCTGGCCCCTCCCCGAGTGTGCTGCACCCTCTGTAGGGATTTCTGTCCACCTGTCTCCAACCCCTTCCCTGCCGTGTCACCTGTGCTGTCTTCTCCCTGGTTCCTGTCCTCCTGCTGGAAATCAGAAAACCCGACAATCACGTGAACAATGACTTACTAAACGTGGAGTCAAACATCAATCGTCAGAAGTGGTTGGTTTGAGGGTCTTCAAAGTGAAGTGGGCCGTCAGCTGGCCGCAGTGACCACTGGGGCATAGAGGCCTCTTTCCCACGCTGCGTCCTCTAGGTGGGGGCGTGCCCTGGCCCCCGAATGCCCGTCTCCCCTGGCTTAGGGTTACTGATGCATGTGCTTCCTCACTTACCATGACTAAGACCCAGTGGGTACTTCCCGGCCCCTTTCACTTTGGAGGTCCCTTCAAACACACGTCTCCTTGCACCGCTTCTGTGTCAGAACCTAGGCTGAGCACAGAGGTATAAAGTAGAAGAAAACACAGTTCTTGGTCGCAGCAATTTCTACTCTACTGCACTGGTTTTCCAAATGAAGCCCTCGGTTCTGTGTTGTCTGAAATGACAGAGTCCTCCTGATGCCAACAGGGGTGCTTTGGGGTAGAGTTCAAGAACAGAAACTGTCCTTTGTTTGTGGAAGATCTTAATGCAAAAGAAAGATTAGGAAATAAATGGCCAGTGAATTCCTAACTTTGTTACTACAACAACAGTGAGCATTTATCCTTTGTGCTCCGTGGTGACCATCGCAGTGTCTCACCCAGCAACGCCCAGTGTTTGCTGAGTGAACGGCTGGAGGAGGATCACGGCCCGACTGACTGCTCTCCCTCCCCTGCCAGCACTGGATGCCCAGACTATGACTAGGTCAGTGGAGCGATCCATTTACCTATGTTTTAAATAGATATTTATTGGCCTGGAATACTTGCATTAGCCAATCATTAAGAAAATGTATATGTGACTTGGGAAAATTTAAAGTAGCTTCTAGGTTGGCCACTCTTAACATTTTTGCTCTATGACCATCTTGCCTTCAAGCAGCTCAGGCATTAGTCAGGATGTGTGTAACGTGTTCACAGATGGGGCGACTCCTTGTACTGGGGAAGGGGGCCAAGCTCAGGCCAGGGCTCCCTGGGGCCACTTCTCCATCTGCCCCATGCTCAGCATTCCCAGGTCTGGTGGATCTGAAAGACCCTGCTGCCAACCCAGGGAAGATGCTCGAAGCTTCTGGGGGATGTGTCGGAGGAGCACAAAGCTGACCCAGCACGTGAAGATGAACCGTGTAAACTGGTCCTGAAGGAGAGCCCTCTGCCTGGCTGAGCCCAGCAGCTGTCACCTGCAATGGTTTGTTTCTTCCTTTACAGATTCTTGAATTCGGGCCATAGTCTCTTCCTCTGTACACTGACTGCTATCAAAGAATGTTCCCAAATTTAAAGGGGAGGGGGGGGGCCTAAATCCTCAAGTATTAAATACTTGTAATACCTGAGTCTCTGTATCTTTAACCAAGTTTTTTAGTCTCTGTGTGTGTTTTCCCCTCTACGATATAATTTACTCTGCTCCTAATTCTCACTGAAGTTTCGTCTCTATGTAAAAATGCAGAGCATTAGCCTGGAAAAACTCATCCAAATCTAAATTCATTCAGAATTTAAAAATTAAAACAAAATTAGAAACGTTAAGTCAGTCAAGGCTGAGAGTCTGAGCCATGAAATGATGCCAGATGCCCAGGTTCCCTCACAACGGCAAGTACTGGCAAGAAAAGTTTACTCTACAAGCTAAAAAGGGAGATGAAATCACGACATCCAAGGTTAAAACTATAACATCCAGTCTATAAGCACAATTTACATCAGGATATGCTTGAACAGGATATGCTCAAGCAGGATATGCTTAAGATAGAGGCGCTACCTTAAGCATTTCCGGGGGATAAAAAAGTAGAACCAAAACAACTGCCTTTAAGGGACTTAGCAGTAGAGTGGAGGAGACAATGAAAATCCATCCACTTCTCCCCACACGCCGTGCCTTATGCTGGACGTGACACATACATATCTCATTAATCCTCACAGCAGCGGAGGTAAGATCACCTCTGTCCTACAGATGAAGAAACTGTGGCTCCTAGAGGTTCAGCATCTTGCACACAGCTAACAAGTAGTAAAAAACCAGGACATGTGGCTTCAGAGGTCATCTGGCTTCTTACATGGGAGAGTCAGGCCAATGAAAAGACCTCTAATGCTCAGCAGAGTGAGCTAAGTAACACTGCCAAGGGCCTCATGAGAGATGGTTCCAAAGAGCCCTGGAGCCCTGTAGGCTGGGATTTCCACCTATAAAATAGCTACGACTTGGAGGCAGGACAGAGCAAAGCTGTATTTGGGAAGCTTATATTGTTCATCTGAACTCCAGAGGGTAGGAGATAAGCCTAGAACATTCCCCCTCCCTTAGACTAGCATTTCTCAAAGCATAGTTCAGCACCCAGGGGTCTGCAAAGGCAAAACTATCTTTACAATAACACTGAGATACTATTTGCCTATTTCACCACCTTGATATTTGCACAGATACTGCAAATACAATGGTGGGTAAAACTGTTGGCAGCTTAGCACAAACCCAGCAGTGGCACCAAATGGTATTAGTGGAGTTTGTCATAAAACATACGAATAGCCTCGAGGAAGCAGTTCACCTAACTCAGTCAATCCATCATTCCAAATGACCAAAGCATGACGTAGCCAGACCAACGCGTGCAAACAGACTGACGGATTTTAATAAGTTCACCGATGTGATTTCAGATTCCACACTGTGACTCAGCTTGGAGAAATTACCACTTGTCAGGTTAAGGTGTGATATCAAAGGAAAACATCCACAAATTTCTGAAAAAGTTATTAAAAACTCCTCCTCTCCTTTTCCAACTACATATTTGTGTAAGGTCTGATTTTCTTCATACACTTCAATCAAATAACTTGGCAACAGGTGGACAGCCAAACCAGACAGGATGTTCTAACTGTCTCACCAAACCTGACATTAGAGAGATTTGCAAAGATATAAAAAACAATGCTACCTGTTCCACTAAACTTTTTGATTTGGAAGATATTTTTCATAAAGATATGCTAACATGTAATGGTTTTACTATTTTAAATAAGTTTTTTTCAATGTCTCATTTCTAATATTGTAAGTATTAGTAGACATAACCTACATAAGCAGAAGCTTTCTGGGGGTCCTCTTTTAAGGGTGTGAAGGAGTCTGAGATAAAAAAAAAATTCGAGATCCACTGATGAAGACCAAAGGTTGGAAAACTTTTTCTGAAAAGGGTTAGAGGGGTAGTGTTTCAGGCTTTGTGGTCCAAAACGGTCTCCATGGTAACTACTCAACTCTGCTGTTACAGTGCAACCACATACGATACACAAACCACAGGCATTGTGGGATTCCAATAAAACTATCTACAAAAATGGCCATGTTGGCTGTGCCACGGAGGCGGGTCACAGTCTGCCAGCTCCTGACCTGGACGTTGCCTATGTCGGTGATCCCAGAAGTCAGATCCCCTCACTCCACAATCAGAATTTCTAGTGGTCCGCCTCTCCCTTGGGGTCTCTGAAACAGCCTGTCTTCAGGCCTGCTCCTCAGCCTATCCCTCACCTCCTTCAGGTCTGCAGTGAAGCGAAACCCTATTCCAAACCGCATCCCTTCCCCATGCTTCCTGTCTTTACTTCTGTCCATGGCACTGATCACTTCCTAGTATACTCCATGATTTACTTACCCCTTTTACTTATTACCATCCGTCTTTACCCAACAGAATGTCAGCTCGTTGAGAGCAGGTTTGGTCCGTTTTGTTCATCAAGCTATTCCCAGCACCTAAAGCAGTGCCTGGCCCATAGCTGGTGTTCAATACATACTTGTTGAATAAAATAGACATGGTATCTCTCGTAGGTACAAGTGGTCCTCGCTTAACACAAATGAGCACTCCTGGCAGCTTTGTGCTCTGGGCGCCTCCTAAGTGCTCAGCATGATCAATTACATACAACGTGGATGACCAAACTTAATGAATAAAAGTTAATAAAAATCAGTCTTACCTTTAAGTCATATTTCCTATATACAGATAAACGGTGGCTGAACACATTTCTTGTAACAATCACATATATTTCAACTCCATCAACATTAAGCCGGTACATGCCCAGGAATTGGGGAAGAAGGGTGATCCCATGACATTCCACTATATACTGCATAGGAGAGAAAGAAAAAAGGGGGGGAAATGATCCAGTCAAAAGGTGTTCGTTCAGATGTAAAATGTAACTCTTCTGCTCTGGTGTTTATACAAAGTGATAATGGTTTATTATCACAACTATTAATGTCCTGTTTACAGAAAATGACCATGTTTCTACTGCCTTCAGCAGTACAGGTCTGCGTCCACCATGCAGACACAGATAAAATTCAACTCTATCTCGAGAGATATTTTCTCCCTAACATTCCAAACTAATTTGTAAAGTCAAAACTTGGATATAATGGCGTAGGGTGAGAGGACAAGTGACTGGTCCTTTCTGTAATTCCTTTAAAGTGAAATCACACTCTACCTGGGGCTGCCATCTTCCTCCCTAGAAGCCTTTATGATGATTTCATGAGGTTGAGGGCAGCGTGACTTGGCCACTAAGATCAACTCCTTTAACAGTGTTGAAGTCGAGGTTAAACAGGAAATTGTGGAGAAAGCTCAGTGTTAGAAGCTGGGAGAGTTGGGCTCCAGTCCTGGTTTTCCTGTTTCTTATTGAGACTCTAATGTTTAAATTGCCCACTGGTCTCCCAAGGCAAAAGGAATAAAAGCAAAAATAAACAAATGGGACCTAATCAAACATACAAGCTTTTGCACAGCAAACGAAACCATAAACAAAATGAAAAGACAACCTACAGAATGGGAGAATGTATTTGCAAACAAAGCAACCGACAAGGGCTTAATTTCCAAAATATACAAACAACTCATACAACTGAACAACAACAAAAAACCAACAACCCAATCGAAAATTGTTTCCAACAACCCAATCGAAAATTGTTTTTTCGAAAAACACTTCTCCAAAGAAGAAATACAAATGGCCAACAGGCGCACGAAAAGATGCTCAGCATCGCTGATTGTTAGAGAAACGCAAATCAAAACTACAGTGAGGTGCC
Source organism: Delphinapterus leucas (assembly GCF_059928025.1). Taxonomy (NCBI): domain Eukaryota; kingdom Metazoa; phylum Chordata; class Mammalia; order Artiodactyla; family Monodontidae; genus Delphinapterus; species Delphinapterus leucas. Next base: position 12,870,309 of record NC_143130.1, on the reverse strand, counting down.
GCCTCACACAGGTCAGAATGGCCAGCATTCACAAGTCTACAAATAACAAATGCTGGAGAGGGTGTGGAGAAAAGGGAACCCTCCTACACTGTTGGTGGGAATGTAAATTGGTGCAGCCACTATGGAAAATAGTATGGCGGTTCCTCAAAAAAACTAAAAACAGAGTTGCCATATGATCCAGCAATCCCACTCCTGGGCATATACTGAGAAAAAATGATAATTTGAAAAGATACATGCACCCCTCTGTTCATAGCAGCACTAGTTACAATAGCCAAGACATGGAAACAAACTAAATGTCCATCCACAGAGGAATGGATAAAGAAGATGTGGTATATATATACAATGGAATATTACTCAGCCATCAAAAAGAACTAAATAATGCCATTTGCAGCAACATGGATGGACCTAGAGATTATCATACTAAGCGAAGTAAACGAGAAAGACAAATGCCATATATCTCTTATATACGGAATCTAAAATACAATACAGATCAACATAGCTATGAAACAAAAACAGACTCACAACTATAGAGAACAGACTTGTGGTTGCCAAGGGGGTGGGAGGATAGGAATGGGAATTTGATTTTAGCAGAGGCAAACTATTATATATAGGATGGATAAACAACATCATACTGTATAGCACAGGGAACTATATTCAATATTCTGTGACAAACCATAGTGGAAAAGAATATGAAAAGAATATATATATGTATAACTGAGTCACTTTGCTGTACAGCAGAAATTAATACATTATAAATTAACTATACTTCAATAAAATTAAAAAAAATAATTTATGAAAAACTTTTTTTGGATACATTAAAATGAATACTTTGTATATTTACAAGTGACATTGAATAAAAAATTCATGTCAGTGAAGAAATAAATAAACTGCCCACCAGAGCAGCGGTGTGAAAAAGGGCTTGCCCCCGCTCTACAGACAGATGGACACACTCTGGCCCCATGTTGGATTCGTCAAATCCACTGAACAAGTCCCAGAACTGACACCATTTCCAAGGAGAGTTGCAAAAACACAACATGCGTTTATCAGTCTGGAATGACGATACTCTAAAAGGCCACAAGATGGAGACACTTCTCCTCAAAAGACCATCCTTACAAACGGTCCCATTGCACTTTCCAAAGGAAAGTTAGGTTTTCCTTTCTTTAAAATGAAGGGGAAAGATGATTTCAAAAAAGCTCTTTTATTCCCATGACATGTGTGTGAACTCTCTAGGATAACTGAACAGCATGAGTAACATGATTCCAAAATTGTAAAAATTGTACCTGTTGTGCCTATTTACAGAGATGTGTCTGGAAGAATGGTCACTATGGTAATGGTGAAATTTAGGGTAACTGCTTTCTTCCTTTTAAAAAAAAAAAAAACTATTCTGCTCGAATTTTTCTGTTGTACAGTGAACATTTTATAAAAATAAGAAAGTAATCAGAATGCCCTTTCAAACTTTTTAGTGGTAAACACTGTAATAATCAACTCTGATAATATTAAACCACCTTAAGATTTTTTTTTTTAAAGCCTTTAGTTTTTATCATTAAAGAAAAGATGAACAGCATCAGTATAGGAGTTTGATTTTTGCCACCCAGAGTTTTGGAAGACTTTAAAGATGCTCCTGCCCTTAAAAAAAAATCTTACTGACCATAATTGAGCTATATATTTTAGTTTGATGGATTTTTTCTGAGTTTCACCCACAACCTGCTCTTAATGCAAAGTCTGATCAGAGGAACATTTTCTATTTCTCGCCTTTCAAAAAACAGTAAATTAACTTGATTTTCGCTAATACAAAATAGGTGGTAAAGAGCTCTTGGCTGAAATGAAGATTTCTCACATCTGATGTAAAGAAACAAAAAAGAGTGGTTTTCTGGTAGCTCTGAAGAGAGATGGTTGGATGGGCCTTTTAAACACATGGAGGCACACAGGTTTCAGTTTGGCTGTTCAAGTCCCCTGTCTTTGTGCCATTCTGCTCAGTTATTCTCATCATGGCCTATCTTTTAAAAGTCCTGCTGGTAGAAGATATCTCTTAGATCAAAATCTTGGTACAGTCACAGAGCACCCTGAACAGAGCAGATACTGACCACTATCCATATTGATGAATATGTTAAAGAAACCTGACTACAGGAAATCACCGACAAGCTGTTTTTTTCCCCCAGGGGAAAACACACACACAGATTACATTCTACAACTCCTCTATCTTTAAGATTACATAAGTTACTCCATGTTAAAAAAAACAGATCAAATTTGATCCACTTCATCCAGCAAGTTTCTATGTGCACTTGTTCTCAAAGGCAAGGCTCACCTATGAGGCTCTCTGATGAACATCTTGAAAAATAGAGTTAATAAACTTAAAAAACTCCTGAGTTTATAAATATGTACAAAACCACAACCACAGAAAGCCTCTCACGTTAGAGTTCAGTATTGACAAGCAGCAGTTGGTAGCAAAGGTTTAGAAAGCATTTATGCGTCAAAACTTTGCAGAAGAGAAATTTCTCCCCGTGAATTGAATTTCTGGGTGGGCGCACCGGGAAGACGCTGTTTTACGTCAGTGGAGGAAGGTCTCACTGGGTCTGTGAGCACCTGGGCTGGGGCACCACTGCACACGGAGTCACTGCGTGTGGGAGTTGACACAAACAGGCCCAGATACGATTCCCCTCAGATTCTTCACCAGCTGACCCAGGAAATGCTGTGCACACACCCCCTACATCAGTGGGCACATCTATGAGGGTTCCCCCACCCCACAAACTACTGGACGTTATCCCACATCTAGGGAGACTGTAAACTCATGGCCACATCACGCTGCTCGAGCCTTCCTGATCCAGCTCCACATTCACTAGCTGTGTGACCTTGGGGAATTATTCAACCTCTCTGTGTCTCTGCATTTGGAGATGAGGCATAAGATTAGTAGTTAGAGCATAGGGGTTTTGTGAAGGGTGTGAAGATCAGGGAAACAGCACTGCAAGGATGGCGGTGATTCAAGCGGGAGCCGGATGAAACCAGGACCCTGGGGCGAGGGGTGGGAAAGGAAGTAGGGAAGGAAAGGGCTACGGAGGCAAGCTTGCACGTGATGTGCTCCTCAAATGCTCCCTGAGAAATGGATTCTGTTTAAATGCAGGATGGGAACTCCCAATTTCAGGGAATCTCCACAGAACAGACTTACCAAAAATGAATAATGTTGCATGTGTGTGTATTTATAAATTGAGGCGATATTTTTGTAAATGTAAAAGAAACACTAAAAAATTATATTTCTCACTCATATTGCTTTTAGGATCAGAACTCTAAGCACTTCCCCTTCAAAAGCTTAACCACTGACAAATTAACAAAACAACCTGTAAATAAATGCTTCAAAATTTATTTTAAAAGGGTGTATTGGTAGCACTACAGTATCATGATCAGTTTTTTGGCAAGAGCAACCTTTTTTTAATAGTTAAAAACAGCCTCAGCATCTATTAATTTCTTTTTAACACTGTTGATTTGACTGCAAGACAATCTAAGGATGAATCTTTGCTTCATCCTTTTTAAATGCTTAATTTCGAATTCTTGTAATTACAAGAATGGAGAAATAGCGACTTAATCCCGAGGGTCACTCTTTAAAAACGGTGTAGGGGAATTCCCTGGTGGTCCAGTGGTCGGGACTCGGTGCTCCCACTGCCAGGGTGCAGGTTCAATCCCTGGTCGGGGAACCAAGATCCCCCAAGCAGCTCAGCGTGGCCAAAAAATAAATAAAATAAATGAAATAAAATAAATAAAATAAAATAAAAATAAGTGTAGGTATTTCTTTCACTTTCAACCACTGTTCTGATGTGGCTACAAGGCAATCCTGCCTAACAGGCAAAGGACATAACGCAGATGTTCCTTGTCTGCCATGTTAAAATCTCAATTTACAGACTCAACAGGTGCAGTGCCCTAGTGCCACCCAGTAGACTCTTTCCTAGAGGTCAGATGAGTCTGTGGACTTCTGCCCTGTGCCACTCTGAGGTCCCAAGGGAGATAAGAGGTCACAAGTGGACCAAACACTTGGCAAAGCTGGTCATCCACGTGTGGCTCAGGAATTAAGAGCACACATCTGCCAGAGGGATGACTGTTCTGAGGGCCCCAGCTGTGTACGCACAAGCCTGCAGAGCCTTCCTCTCAGTGGCTCCTTAGATCCGCTCCTTTCCCAGAGGCCTTCCCATCTGTGGCCCAAAGCTGGCCTGTTATTTCCACCCCTCCAGGCTCTCTAGGTCACCTTCTCTCACATCAAACAGGGAAAGTCTTGTCTGGCACATGAACTGGCAGCTTTCAGATGCTTGCGATTCAGTGATGACACTGAGCTTCCATCTGAATAAGGCATGGAACAGTTAGTCCCAAATTTTTAAAAAGTGACCTTGATGGTCATCAATTCTTCTTACACTTACTATATATGGAGCTAAAACCATCACAAGTATTCTTGGCATCAGCATCCATATTCTCAGTGTTAAACTCATGGCATTACCTACATTTGCATTTTTAAAATATTGTTTTTTATTAAGTTTTTTTGCATTTTTTGCATTTTCATAGCTGGATGCCTCGTGTCACCTTGCGTTGTCATTTATCCTGTGGTGGCTTCTGTTTTTTCCAAGAGTGCTTCTCAGACACTTGTATTTTCTGGCAATGTTCATCTGTAACCAATAACAGTTTTTACTTTCTTCTGTCTTCTTTTAAAAAAATATCTTCTTGTACGAAAACTCCATGGTGTCACCAGTAAAGGCAAATTTTATCTCTTCATTAGTCTCCCTTAGAGCTTTTTCCTATATAACAGCTTGTCAGAACTGTAATGTAATGACAAATTGACGTGGTGAAATAGGAATTTTAAAAACATAAAATGCAACAGCCACAAGATCTCGGTTTCCTTTGCTCTTGGGTGCTCAACAAGAATAACAAGTATTGTGAATCCCCGATTTGTTGCTTCTTCTCATGCAAAATGAAATGCCATTAAAAGATTCACAGCTGACTGAAGGTTTCAGCAGAGAGGATTCTAAGTGATGTACTGGAACGGATAAATATTTATATCTCCGCATGATAGTGTGAACCTGGGCTCCAGCTCTTGGAAATTGCTGTTATTATCATGTTTCACTCATTTTTTTTAGAGGCTTGAAGTGACAATTTAATATAGCATCAAATTAATACTTCAATGTAAAGTCTTGCTTCAGTTAATGTTTTTGAAAGGTTAAATTATCTGTAATCCTTATTGTGCCTCTGCCTATGTTTACAGATCGCTCCAACAACATTCTTTTCATAACGGTAGGGCGGGGGGGGGGAGAGAAAGAAAGAAAAAGGGAAAGAAGGAAGGAGGGAAGGAGAGAAAAAGGAAAGAGGAAAAAAGGAAGGAAGGAAGGAAGAAAGAAAAGACAAAGAAAAGAAAGAAGCCAGCCTGAAATTAAGGATTGGTTTGCTTTAAAAGGACCAAATAAATAAATAATCCAAACATTCCTTGAATATTTTGAATTATCCTTCAAAATTCCTTGAATTTTGGGATAATGGTCCATGTCAGTTAATATGATATCTTTTGGTTTCAAATAGTTTTAAGTCATAAAAGAATGTAAGGATGACTCCATTTAAGCTAATATAAGTATAAAATTTTACTACTTTTCTTAAACTTAATAAAAAGCAGGCTTAAAAGGAATAAACATTCCTCTGCAGTATTTACAAACATTCTTAGTACTGAGATACTGCAGAATATACCTGAATGCAAACATTGGTGCCCCTAACTCTGTTTGTTATGCTGTTCTAGAGACCCATACATAACATCATCATTAAAGATGAAATGACTTCGTAAAAAACACCTCATCAGGGACTTCCCTGGTGGTCCAGTGATTAGGACTCTGAGCTTTCACTGCCAAGGGCCCAGATTCAACCCCCGGCTGGGGAACTAAGGTCCCACAAGCCGTGCAGTGTGGCCAAAAAAACCAAAACAAAAAAACTCACCTTACCATAAGTATAGATGGAGTTTACTCAATGGTTACAACTGAAATGCAGATGGACTGCCCCAAGTATCCCAGTGTTACGTGCTTTGGGAGGCCTGGCTGCCCAGCTCTGGAGTGCAGTCAGCAGCCTTTGGTTGGCAGCTCCTTCTGGGCCTGCCTTCCTGTCCCTTTGGACCAACATGGCAGCATCTGGGTGGAGGACCCCAAAGGGCCCCACCAGGTTGGCTGGCAGCCTGCCCCTCCCCCTCTGTCCAGTCTTCCTCCTTTCCTCCTCCCTCACTGGCTTCCATCCCTAATCAGTATCCTGACTCCACATGCTGTGGGCCTTCTGCTCGGGCCAGTCACTCCTGAGCAGCAGACACAAGAGGCAACAGATTCAGGACCTCCAGGAATGGCAGAGCTTAGGACTACCGGAAATAGAACTTGAAGAGTTATGCATAGAGCATTTGAAGAAATAAAAGGATGCAAGTTCAGAAATGAGCATATATAATAAAAAACGATCAGGAGTGCACTGGTGGATTTTTTAAAATGGAACTTCTAGAAGGAAAAATATGATCTTTGAAAGAAAAAATCATTGGACGGGGAGGCAACAGATTAGAACAGCTGAATAGAGAATTAGGAGTGGGTGACACAGCTGAGAAATTTATCCCAAACGGAGCAGAGATGTTTGGAGACGGAAAACGGGAAAGGAAAGTGAAGTGCCGTGGAGGCTGGAATGAAAATGTCAAATCCGTAGATGCTGGAGAGAGGCGGGGAGACAGGCGATGTATGAAGAAAAAAGAACAACGGGAATTCCAGAAACTGGAGATAACGTGCTGCAGGAAACACGTGCTGCTGAGCGGGCTGCGCAGCTGGAGACCTGGGGAACGACGGCTGGGACGCTGGGAACAGACGGTGACGCCCCCACCTGCAAAGTGTCTGCAGAGTGGAACTGGAAGGGGTGCTCCCCAGGCCACAGGGACCCTGGAGGTGGCAGCGCCTTCCAGACTTTACTAAGAGAGAAGCAAGAAAAGTATGTGCAGCTTCTGAAGGCACAGAGGCTCTGCTGGGAGTTGCCTTGAATCTCATAGTTCCAGGTGCTTATAGGGCTTAACACTTTAATGTGCTTTTCACATTTCGACTGGCCTCTCCTCCAAAGAGAACAGAAAAGCCAAAGAGCAGACTCGGAACGTTTCTCCTGCTCTGGAAAGCTGGTCCTGTGCTGCCACTTACAGGGGCTTCGTCAGCATCACCCGGGAGCACGTGAAGAACACAGCATCTTGGGTCCACCCACGATCTACTGAGTTGGAATGTAAATTTTTTACAAGATGCGCGGGGGTTCCGTCTATAATCGGCAGTTTGGGAAGCGCTGAAGGAGTGTGTAACTTCTTCTCTTTGGGCACCACGCCCTCAATTTTTAAATTTTAATTTTTGGCTTTTAAGGGACCTATTTTCTCAGTTTCTCTCTGTTCGTGGCCAATGTGACTGTCCTTCATGGGAGGATAAAAAGATGTACTCCAAGGAGGTTCCAAAAAAGTCAAGCATTCACCCCCCAATCCTTTACTGAAACTTGAGGTACTAGCTAGCTTTTTTCAACAAGGATTTCAGAGTTTTAGGTGTAACTTCTAGATTTGGTTCAAGTTGCTGTCTCCCAAATGACAAAGGATAAGAAAGGATTTTTAGGTTACTTTATCAATTTTGTCAACTCAGTCACTTTGAAATAAAAAACAAATAAATTTAAACACTACCTTTCAAAAACATAGAAGATATTCCTAACACGACTTTCATAAGGCATTTCTTGATCATCGGCATTGGAACTTGTTCCTCCGCTAACGTTTCTAAAATTTTATTGACATTGACTCTTAATTAAAGCTGAAGCCACACGATACCAAAACTGCCAATGAATTCAGGTCAAAAAAGAAAAATCAGTCAATCTAGAAGAAATAAGACATTCAAGAAGGTTCTTGACCATCTTTTCCTTTTTGAATGCTCTTCAGCATTGCTCAGCTAATGAGGTGATAATTGTCATTTATTTATTATATTTTTCAATTTTATTGGAGTGTAGCTGCTTTACAATGTTGTGTTAGTTTCTGCTGTACAGCAAAGTGAATCAGCTGTACATATACATATATCCCCTCTTCTTTGGATAATCGTAATTTGTAAGACCTGAGTTTGTCCTAACCTAACAGAAATTTGAAGAAAAGGATATTTACACCAAAGCACTAAGTTATTTTCCCAACCATAAAAAAAGAGAAAAAGGAAAAGAGGCATAAAAGTTTGCTCTGCTTAATATAAATTTTCCATTCGTCTGAAAGACGATGCTATGCTTTCTTAGCGAACAGTGGAAATTAGGGTGGGGTTTGGGCAGCAAATAAGGACTTAGGCAAGATGCTGGAGCTTGGAAAAAAAAAAATCTAACTCCTCATGGTTTGAATCTTCAGATTTTTCTGCATCTGTGCCACACTCTACCAGAAACCAGGCCCCCTAGTGGATTCAAAGAGCAAATGATTTCGACACTGGGACTACGGCAACTAAGTTATATGCAAGAAAGGTATTTCATGACCTTATTTGGTCATTTACATAGCACTTATCATATACCAGGCACTATTCTGAGCAGGTTATATAATAAAGATCAATTCACCTGATTAGTACAGCACTGGATGAAGGAGGTACTATTATACAAATTGTATAGACAGAGAAGCAGGTGCAGAGAGGATAGGAAATTGGCCAAGGTCACACAGCAGGTCGGGAGCAAAGCAGCTGGCTGCAGAGTGTGTGCCCTGAAAACCACCTGTCACACAGCACTGCTGGTGAGGTTGGTTCATCAGAAAATTAACCCTAAGAGGAATTTATTTAAATATCTAGCAATGTTCTACTTCTCCAGAGGCTGGCCTCGGGGTAATTTTAACCTTCCAGAATACAGCTGCGCCTCCGGATATATCTTACTAAAACAATAAAACAGTGAAAGAAAAGAAAAAAGAGACGTCAAGCGCCACAGAGTAACCAAAGCTGTCAGAAAGCCCATCCAATTTATTCCGCAGGAGCCGCCCTCTCTGAGAGCCTGTCCATCTACTGATCTGGGATCTGAACACGCCTACTGACTTGTCCAGATGGGGTGGGGGTTTTCAGAAGCAAAGGCACATTCGAAGGTAAAAGCAACAAAAAGCAAGAAGAAATAAATGAACTGACAGTCCCCACCGAAGCAGGAGACAGAAAAAATTTGACTAGACATAAATCCTAAAAGTAGTCTAGGCCACCTTACATCCTCTCTGGAATTAGGTCAAGAGTAAATACATGGCACAGGGAAAACAGTCAATAGTATTATAATAGCTTTGTGTGGTGCATAATCTATACAAATATCGCAGCACTACGCTGCACACCTGAAACCAGTACAATATTGTAAGTCAATTGTGCTTCAATAAGAGAAAGGGTAAATACATGCACAAACGAATGAAAGGATGAATGAAATGCAGATGGGGAAACTGAGGTTCGGAGATCGCTTACGTAACCAGTTTGTGACAAACTATGACTTAGTTCTCCTGACCTTCAATGTAGTGTCCTTTAAATAAATCATATTAACAATGGTGACTCTCAATCACTAAGACCCTTTACCTCTGTTTATTTAAAAATTGTTTTCTTCCAGTTTTATTGAATATGATTGACATACAGCACTGTACAAAGTTTAAGGTGTACCACATAATGATTTGATTTCCCACATACGTCATGAGATGATGATCACAGTAAGTTTAGTGAACATCCAGCATCTCACAGAGACACAATAGCAAAGAAATAGGAAAAACATATTTTCCTCGTGACGAGAACTGTTAGGATTTCCTCTCTTAACAGCCTGCATATATAACACACAGCAGCGTTAATATTTATCACGTTGTACATTGCATTCCAGGTACTTATCTTATAACTAGAAGCTTTTACCTTTTGACTACCTTCATCCAATTCCCCCACCTCTGGTAACCACAAATCTGATCCCTTTTTCTATGGTTTTGTTTGTTTTTCAAGAATAATTGACCTACAACACTCTGTTTTAAGGTTAACACTAAGACCCTTTATATTTAAAATACTTTTTATAAGAAGCAAAACACAGATGCTGAAGAAATGAGAAATGAGCTTTTTCTGGATAAAGAATATACCAAGAAAATAATCATTCTGTAGCAGTGAAATGAAATATTTAGTACTGTGACAGCCCCTGGAGCATGTTAATAGACTTATTTTGCTCCCCAATGTATTTTATGTAATAATGATGATATGTCAAATCTGCATGTTTGTTACAGTAACTACCCCGGAGGAGACGTTTCAAACTGTAATTTCTGTATAGCCAAAAAATTCTGAACTCAAAGATGTCATCAAGAAGTTGATATTTGAATTGCATGTCACACTGTATTAGAATAGTATCATAGTCACTTATCAGAGGAGTGAAAGGCTAAAGCTGCGTCCTAGAATTCCATTTATTCAGAAGCCAACGCCTGAGCGTTTTTACCCTCATAGGTGCTAACCCAGCGCTTCAAAATTTTCTTCACAATCGGCAACAGCATAAGCGCTGTAGGACAGATTTCAAAAGGAACAGATGTTATAAAAGATTGATTAGATGTTTAATGGATTTAGAGGCTGACCAGTGTTTTTGAGAAAAACAAACGAGGGGCAGTCCCAAGTTTCCAGAAGCAGAAGGTAGCTTCAAGATGTTCACAGACCTCACTGCAAGCAAAATGCAGTTGATCAAGCTCGGTGCTTTGTGTCCACCTAGCGGGGTGGGATGGGGAGGGCGGGAGACACAAGAGGGAGGAGATATGGGGATACATGTATATGTAGAGCTGATTCACTTTGTTATATAGCAGAAACTAACACACCACTGTAAAGCAATTATACTCCAATAAAGATGTTAAAAAAAAAAATAAAAATTTTTTAAAAATGCAGTTGTTCCTATTTGAGAAGAATAAGCAACTGCCAAGAAATAATTCCTGGGGCCTCCCTGGTGGCACAGTGGTTAAGAATCCGCCTGCCAACTCCGGGGACACGGGTTCGAGCCCCGGTCCGGGAAGATCTCACATGTCAACGGAGCAACTAAGCCCGTGCGCCACAACTACTGAGCCTGTGCTCTAGAGCCTGCGAGCCACAACCACTGAGCCCGCGTGCCACAACTACTGAAGCCCGCGTGCCTAGAGCCCGTGCTCCGCAACAAGAGGAGCCACCGCAATGAGAAGCCTGCGCACCGCAACGAAGAGTAGCCCCCGCTTGCCGCAACTAGAGAAAGCCTGCGTGCAGTAACGAAGACCCAACGCAGCCAAAAAATAAGTAAATAAATAAATAAGTAAATTTATTAAAAAAAGAAAGAAAGAATTCCTGATGTTACAGCAGAAAGCGTGACAGTAAAGGAAGGAAGCTGACTTTTACAGGCACCTCAGAGCCTACAAATCCAACCAAGCAGTACCTTTGAAGGAGTCACTTTGAGAGGCTGGTACTTGATGTGATGGTTTCAACACCTGAGAAGTCTCTGGTTAACAGCAACAGCGTGTGTGTATGTTTGTGTGTGTGTGTTTCAGTGTGTGGTTTAAACACCAGTTCTCAAGGTGGCTGCTGCGATATTGCCATCAATGGTCATATTCATGCCATAAGACTACACTTTCTCAAGGTGACACAGTTGTTACTGGCCACTGGTGTAGGACTTGATGACTGCTATGACCACCACCACGTGTGGAGAGCCTGGCGTGTGGCAGACGCTGTGCTGAGTACCTGCCCTACAATCGTCAGGGCTCCGGAGTCAGCTGATGTTTCCATCTCCACCGTATAAATCAAGAAGCTGAGGCTTTAAAGTCTGGAAGTCATGTGGCTATTAGTAAGTGACAGGGCTGAGGTCTGCACCCAGGACTGTCTGACGTGGGACTTCATGCTGTTACTACTTCACAGTACGACCTCATACAGCTCTAGCTGGGGGCTGGGATTGTGTGCTCTACCAGGCCCTTGTGCTGGAACGTACTGAGGAAGGGAGTCGGGGAGGGGGGATTGGGGGGTGGGAAAGAAACAGAAAGAGATGGCTGTTCCCAAGGGTAGTTTCACTTTATGCCCAGGTGATGATGAGGGGATAATGACGTGAAAAGGAGGTGGTGAGTAGACAAACACTTTCTAAAATCAGAAACTTCTCTGGGCAGGAGATTGTGAGTGGTGGTGGTGGGGGTGGGTGGGCCTTTCTGGGGCCAGGACAGGAAGAGACCAGTGCAAGCAGGAGAGGATCTGTAGGTATAAATGGATAAATACTCAGAGGTCAGCACCTCACTTCCAGCACATGCAAAATCACTTCCGAAATGTTGCCAAACCTTAAGCAGAGTGATTTTAAAATCAGAGTGGTAATCATCACAACTATTGTACAGAAGGGTATTTAGATTAAACATGTTACATCTATTAACTACCGATCTATTCATTCCTAAATGTTAACTGTCAGTAATCCGGCCACAGTAATTTTTAAAAACACAGCTAGAGGGAATTTTTCTGTCAAATGTGTTCTAGTCATGTCCTAACTTTCTTTGGCCTTGATGATAATTTGTCACAAATGTCAACCTTCTCAGAGTTTCACATAAAGATAAACATTACCTGGTGGTATTTCTTTAGGATGTTGTGCATTTCAGCCACATCTTCACTCGTGATGGTCTTGATGATGTACCTCTTGTCGTAGGACGTGTGGAACCGGGCTCCGCTGCGGGCTTGGGAGTCGTTGGGAAGGGGTGCACTCCTGGTCAGGGAATTCTTCCCGTGGGATGACAGGGGAGGAGGGAAGAGAACCGGTTAAAGACTAATTTCCAGGTCATTTGTTGTCACCACAAGTTTTCAAAAACATCTGTGTTTGGAAGAAGTTGGTAAGTAGGAGGACAACATTTTCTATTCATTGTACCTCAAATGGCAGAAATGAAAACAGCGATTCTAATGTGTAGAATTATAATCAAAGTTACTTTGTTCACCTTGTTCTTTTGAGTTGGACAAGAGCTGAGATTTCCCTCTCAATAAAATTAGGTTCCAGCCATGAAAGGACATCTTACTTTCCCTGAGTGTTTCCTTGTATGACAGGTATTCTGCCAAGCGTTATACACAGAGGACTTCTCCCAACTCTGATAACATTCCCATGAAATGGTTACTAGTGATATCACCGTTGTTGTACAGATGAGGAGATGGGGATCAGAGAGGTATAATCGTTTGGAGAAAGTCACACAGCTAGTAAGGGGAAGAGCCAGAATGCCATCTGCAGTGTGGCTGGCTCGGAACCCAAGTTCTCAAACTAGTCAACTACTCAAGTAGTAAACAACTTAATTACCAAACTCTGTGGCCCACGGCTGCCCTGGGAGGGCCTGGCCTGGGCAGGTGTGCTCTAACCCAGCTCCAGAAGTTTCTGACCTGGCCCATCCTCCACCCCACTTCAGCCATTTTTGAGGATGATTCATCTCCTGGAGAGGATGGGGCAGGGCTCTGAGTGGGCGCTCTTCTGCAATCACTTCACTCCAGGATCTAGCATTCCATTCCATACTCACTGTCACTCCCGCTGCCTCCCCTGCTCTCACCTGTGACTCCCCTGTTTGAATCTGTTTTCCTAGAGCCTCCAGGAAGTCTGTCCCGCTTTCCCCCAACCGTCTTACACTGGTCACCAGGCTAGTGGGTCAGCAAACCCCCAGCATCTGAGGAAGCCTGGTCTTCGCCTCTGCTAACTGTGCCCTTGAGAACCCACCTCCGTTCCCTGCCCAGCCCCACTGGACGGCGTATGAGGGATTCACAGGGAAAGACAGTCCCACTTCGCCTTCCTTTCCCAAAGTGGGCATTTGAAAGCCCCAATGAACCAAAGTCTGTCTAGTTAGGGGGACACAGATGTCTTTAGAGAGGCAGGTGGTATCACTGCATCATGACTGTCAGTGATAGTTCCCCATCAGTCTAGAATGTTCAAGCCTCCTTAACCTTTCCTTCTTTCCCAGATGAAATCCACCAGGACTGAGCCGTATGAGGTCTTAATGACACTGCGGTGGTGCAGCAACTTGTGGAGGGCCTCCTCGGGCTGAGGGAAGTGAGCGCATTCTCATCTCCAGGACCAGCCCTGGCACCTCGGCTGCTGTCTTTACATCCTGAGACAGCAGCACATCCTGATCGGAATGTAGCCGGGCACAACTGCCAAGTGCAGAGCCGCTCCTGCCAATTAACTGAATTTGCTTTCCTTAGCTCATTAGAAAACTTGAGAGAAGCGGGGGGAAAATCAGTGTAACTCCCAATGATTTTAAAAAGTAGGAACTGGCCATGTTAAATGATGAAGACAGCTGAAACTCATCAGATAGGCTGCGAAGGAGGAAAAGGATTTTCAGGATGAAAATGGCTATAACAACAAGAGTCTGATTCTTATATTTTTTCCCTCAAACATAAAAATCCTCCTTTATACCACTTCCTACTAAGAACAAAAGGGAAGAAAATCAAAGTGAATGCCCTCTTTGGGGGTTTTAAACACTGGCCAAAAAAAGCAATTATTGCTCTTGGCTTAATGGTCTTTTTCCTCCCAAACATTAATTTGTAAAAGGTTATTCCAAATAAAACAAGAACACTAGGAATTGTAAGATTACAAATTACTTTCAGGGATAAAAATCAAAGCAGGAACAATCAACTTAATGAAAGACAGGCGGACCATGTTATAAACTCTGTAAAACTGACAACACATGTAAAATAACTTTTTGGGGGGAGAGGGGAATAGTAAAGGATAATTATATTTAGCAAAGGACAGAATTACAGCAGCATCAGTTTCATAACCTGTTTGCTTAGGCATCCTGGATATGAAAATGTAACATTCTATTATGGACCAGTGGGAAAGAACAGAATTGAAAGCTGCAGAGTCAGTGATTCTCAAACTCTGAGCAACGGAGTCACCTGGGGATCACGTGACACTGCAGCGTCTGACCTGGCAGGTGTGGGATGGGGCGTCTGAAGCAGCAGAAGACGCCGATACAGCTGCAGCGGGTCTGCAGACCACACGTGAGAACCAAGAGTCTACTGACTCGTGGCTATGGGGGGATTTGTCTGGTGCCGAGTGTGGAGAGTCTTGTGTATTAAGTGTGTTGTAACTACAAACGTACCTGCCTGAATGCCTGTCCCACTATAGTCTGTCCAACTCTGGTTTGATTAAAATGTGAGACTTTACAGTGAAGAATGACAGTTCATTGCATTCACTGTATTAATTCATTAATGGAATGTTTAATACTACTACATTCAAAGCAACGTATGGATTTACAAACTAAAGGGCTAGAAAGGCAGAGTCAAAAATGTACAAACTCCTTAGCACAGATGCTATCTCCTTCCAAATTCTTTGCCTTTCCCTTCAGTTTCAGACATTGATAATTATTTATTACAGATTTTGTATAAGGCCATAGGCCCTCCCATAATGGCCTGGCATATAAAACTTTACACATTCTCATCTTGATTCTGCCTTAACTCAATTTTTCAATAATCACATAAGTAGTCCCAACCCACAATATCTACTTCCAATGTGTGGAAGAATTTTTTTAAGGCTCATTGTTTTCCAATAACCAGTGAAATTAGGAACAATCACACTGTGTCAAAATTCAGAATGTACCTTTTATAATCACTATGAATATAAAAATTTATGAATCAGATTTAATGAAAGCCTTAGACAAACAGACAATCAGAAGAGTGAATGCAATTTTACACAAAATGTGTGATCCTGGGAATGACTCTAAGGCCTGGAAAAATCCATACTCATTTTATTTCCACAACATTCCTATGTGATAGAAAGAGCCAGGCGCATTTTTCCACTTGAAGATAATAAAACTGGGGTACAGTGGAACCAAGTGACATGCCTAAGGCTCCCGCCTAAAAGCTTCCTCTGAGGTAACAAAAAGGGGCAATTTACAAAGACAAGGCTAAACTTTTGCCATTAATTAATACCATAATCACTGACTTTTTGTAACCTTTGACATGAGATAGAAGTGAGTGTGTGTTGGTAAGGGCAGTACCGAGTAAGGCAGGGTGCTGGTCTGGGACCTAGAACATTCTCTCCACTCACTGACCCTTGCATACGGCATTCAGCATCTTTGAGCCTCAGTTCCCGGGACTATAAAGTGACAGAGGATAAGCCCAGGGGAGGGGGCAGGCTGAACTAGGTCTCTCCCTCAGACCTCCTATGACTCTAAAAAATGTATTTCCTCGAAGATATGGCTCTAGGAAGTGCAGGACAGCACAGGCCTCAGAAGGTGATTTGATGTTTTCCAGCAGAAGTCCAGTCACAAGAGAGTCCAACCACCATCTGAGCAGGGGCATGATGATGGCTTAGGACATCTGGGCCAGGACTAAAGAGAGATGGCAATAGTTCTTAGAGCAGCATGGAAATAACACATCAGAGGTTCCAGATGTACTTGGACAATTTCAGCAAGAACGAGAGGACGAGCTAAGGGAAGGAGGTTGCGGACACACATGGAATGTAGTCAAAACAGCCTGCTATCTAGAAATTGAATATTGAAATTCCTCAGTGTCCCTTGTTGTGTCACAAAGGAAGAGTGAACCATAGCCTCATACAGGATGCCTGGGCAAGTCTGGGAGGCCAGGAGGAGAAAGGCCTGAGAGAAACAGAGCTGGGGAGTGACCTCTAGAAGCCCCAGAGGGTCCCCTTATGTGTAAATAAACGTCATAATCAAAGAGCATGACAGGTGGAGGCAACCCTGGAGATTATTCCAAACCACCCAATTTACAGATGAGAAAACAGAGGCCCAGAGGGCAGAAACCACTTGCTTTGAGACCTGAGTGGGACGGCATCCGTGGAAGGCCTTGCAGAGGTCTCCACCCCCTGACTGGTCTTCTGAAATATCCTAATAGACCTACCCTAGTCTAGAAGCCATCAGAAGAGCAAACATTCTAAGCCCACGATGTACACACTCTTCAGAGGGTTCTGAACATCAAAACTATCTCTTTGTGTTACATTTAGTTTATTCGTACTCTTAGTTTATTCATGTTCTCTCAGGTTCATATTGTCATAAGCAGAGGTCTGATGACCTTTCAAGTTCCAAACAGCCCTGATATTGAAGCTAGAAGACAGGATAAGCATCACACACGGGTGCTCTACGTTAAGGCTGTGTGACTTTGGGCAAGTTATTTAAGCTCCTTGTGCCTCAGTTTCCGTACTAGTAGAAAGGTAATAATGATGAGAAGAATCATCACGAAAAGTTTGCCTGGGGGTTAAATTAGATAAGACAGAGTTTCGATAATAGTGCCTGGAACAGTAGCACTCCTTAATGGTAGCTATTATTATAAATAGCAAATTTCAACCTGGAAGACATTTAGAGGTGCAGATCAACATTAGCAAACTACTCTGTAAGTTGGTGAGTCAAAAATGAAGGACTTACGGAATGGGTTCTTCCTGTTGGCTGCACAGCGTGGCATGCGGGGTCTTAGTTCCCCAACAAGGGAACGAACCCGTGCCCCCTGCAGTGGAAGCGTGGAGTCTTAACCACTGGACCGCCAGGGAAGTCCCTTCAGTTGGCTCTTCAGTCCACCCTGGCCAAGCCTCTGGTTCGTACCCAGTGAAAATCAAGAACCACATTCTCGCCACTCGCATACTCTCCATTTCACAGCTTACTTTCCACAGCCCTCAATAAGAACCACTTGCAGTTTGAAAAAGAATTTAAAACATTTTACACAAGGAAGTTTCAAGTCAAAAATTCCAGCCCCACTAGGTCTCCCTTCTATCCGTGGCCCCTGTTCAGCTCCCAGCATCCTCTCCAGCCAAAGGGCAGGAGGGATGGCAGAGAGTGGGCCAGTTCTTTAAAGGATGGAGAAAGCACGGGGGAGGTAGCCCGGAGAGCTGGGGTGACCCCTTCCCGAGGAGGGGAGGAAAGCAGGCCGGCTGAAGATGCCAACGGACTTGAAGGCACAGGGGAGGGAACGTCAGGGAGCCTGACGGCCAGGCCTCTAGTGACCTTGAGGTGGCAGCAAGGGCAAGGAGGGTGAGCCGTGGCGGGCTGTGGGAGGGCTTGAGGGGAGAGAAGGTTTGGAAAAGCAACCTTGGGATACCGGTCTGGAAAGCCATTTGTGTAACGTACTGGGCTACCACAAAATCCACAATCCCGTTCGATGCAGAGCCTTAAAAGGCTTATTTAATTCAACACTGAAAATACAGACGTAATAGAAATCTGACATAGCGTCTGCCCACAACAGTCACTCCTTTACTACCTTTCTGTCCTTTTCAGGTTTTCGGGTCTCAGCATGTATGGCAAAAAGAGAAGCAGTGAGAAGTTGAGGGCAGTCAGACCCCCCCACTCCTTACTCTGTTATCTGGTTATCTGCAAGGAAAGACAGTCGGACTTAATGGTCTCTAGGTTTCCTTCTTGCTCTGCTAATGAGGATTCACTAATGTGTTACTGCTTTCAGTCTGTGGAGACTTAGCAAATGATTTGCTTTTAGTCTGGGGGGAATCTAATGATAAATGTACACAAACCGCAACAAACTTGCTTTTATTCATTGGCTACCCTTTTCTTCTATACGTTTGATAGTTGTATATTATAAACTATGTACTTCCTTAAATTCACTTGTTCTAAGTGGAAATACTACTAACCTAAGCCCCTACATCAAGAAAAAGGCAGCCAAAATCAATGGTGGAGGGGGAAAAAGTTCTCCTATTGAATATAAACTAATCTGAAACTCCAAACATTCTTCTTCCCTAATGGCTTTACTGAGATATAATTCACACACCAGACAATTTACCTATTTAAAGCATACAAATCAATGGTTTTTAGTACGGTTACAAAATTAAACAACCATTACCACAATGGATTTTAGAACATTTTCATCAACCTCAAAAAGAAACCCTATACCCATAAGCAGTCCCTCCCATTCTGCCTCCACCCCCCACCTAGGAAACCTCTCATCCACTTTCTGTCCTAGAGATCTGCCTGTCTGGACATTTCCTATTGCACAATCATCCAGCACACAGGCGGCTGTGATTGGTCCAAACATTCTTCCCCCGAGTCCCCGGAGCACACGCGTCACCCTGAGGGGTCCAGCTGTAGACCCTGGGCCATGTCTGGGCGAGCGAGGCGACATCACGGGTGCTCCCTGTTCAGTCCAGTGAGGTGGACGCGTGACGGCCAGCCCACGCTGCTTCTGAGAATGCTGCCAGGCTTGCTGGGGAGCTGGGGATACCATAAACCGCTGGACAGAAATTTAAGTTCTAGGGCTTCCCTGGTGGCGCAGTGGTTGAGAGTCCGCCTGCCAATGCAGGGGACACGGGTTCGTGCCCCGGTCTGGGAGGATCCCAAATGCCGCGGAGCGGCTGGTCCCGTGAGCCACGGCCGCTGAGCCTGCGCGTCCGGAGCCTGTGCTCCGCAACAGGAGAGGCCGCACCGGTGAGAGGCCCGCGTAGCGCAAAAAAAAAAAAAAAAAAAAAAAAATTAAAGTTCTAGGGCAAAGCTAGTAGATGCAGGGCACGTAAGAACAGGATGATTTAGTCCATTTTGCTGGACGATCTTGCCTCTGGATAAGTAAGCTCACTGTCCACTACTCCTGTTTTCCACAGCCAAGTACATCACAGATCTACAGAGCCAGGCTGGGACCTGGGACCCTCCGCTGCACTGCTTGCACCTGGACAAGCATCTCCTCCAGCAAGAGATACAAGGAAACTGTAAGGGACTAAAAACAACTGCACGCAGCTGGGGCAGATTGTGAACAAGATACAAAAAGACCAAAAACCCAACTGCCACTTCTGAGGTGTCGGGAGAAAAGCAGGGTCCTGCACACGATCCCTGCACCCAGCACCACCTGGGGGAGGGGCTGACCACCCTAAGCCCCCCTCCATCCCGCCCCCACCCTCACCCCGTTTAAAGGACCAGCTTGCCCACTCAGTGAGCGAGCATGGGCACCTGTTACGTGCTTTCGCTCCCTAGTGCTGCAGTACGAGTCCCAGTAAGGCCTTGCCTGAATTTCTCGTCTGGCCTCTTATCAATTTCTGTTGATTAAGGAGTCCAAGAACCCTGGTGGGTAGCATTACAACACCCCATCTCAAACCTCAAGAGCTGTGTTTGAATCTCTAGTGCCATGTCAGCCCTCAATGAGAAATAAAGGAAGATAATGAGAGATGAAACTCACTCTTGAATGGCCTTCCTACATTTATAATTGGAAATTTATTCTCCTTTCCCCAAAGAAAGGGATTAATGGTGCTCGCCTCCAAGCCTCTAAAAGTCTGCATTGAAGATGTTTATTTCCACAGTGGGAGGTCCAGGATTACTGGGGCCTCCAGGGGGGTGGAGGAAATGTCAATTTAAGTAGCTCATCTTTGCCACCAATTTTTCTATACTTCTCATAAAAATGTCACGAACTATCAACATCAACCATTACGGTCCCCTATCCATTTTTTCAATACCCAAGCATTTTGAACATTTAATACCCTTGAACTACTCATATAGTCTTACAGACATTTGGGTTTTTTATTTTTCCATTTTGATATGAGTTTGTATTTCTGCTAAAAATAATGTATGAAAGTTTTTCCATTTAGTCAACAGGAAGGCCATGTACAATCAATTCTGCCATGCTCAAATGTGTAAAAGCCAGCACCTTACAAAGGAGACACGGCAGTATCATGTACAGGAACCTGAGTGACAGTCAGTGACCTATTGGCCGTGACTTAATAACAGATTCAGAAATGTGACAGCTGGGAGGGTCTCAGAGAGCATGGAGTCCTTCTCCCTCATTTCACAGATGAGAAAACTGAGACCTACCAGGGCTAAGCGACCAGATTAAGTCACAGTATCGGTCACTGAAGATCCAAGACACAAACCAGCTTCTCAACTCGCAGGAAAATGTTCTTTCTCCCAGCTCGGGCTACCTGTTTCATGGACCTGACACCTGCCCTGCTCACAACTCAGGACTATGATTACACGCCTCAAATCGCACGGCCCAGGAGCCGGGAGCCACAGCCTGGACGAGGCTGCTTTCTGGGTTTGCGTTTGACGGATCTGAGCGAGCAGATGGTCCTCTGACCTCATCAGGGAGGGAAAGACCAACGTGCTAACATCATCATCAAGGATTTATTAAAAGCCCACTGTGTTTAAAGCCCTGTGTTACGCTCTTGGGGAATTTCAAAGAAAGTCTGAGCTGTGATCCCAGGCGTGGAATGGCTTTCATTGCAGAGGGGGGCAGAACACTGTGCAATTGAACACTTATTAATAATGAAACAACTTACCAGAAAAGAAGGAAACAGATATGAACGGTAATGACCAGCAGAGAAAGGAGAAAAGTTGCAGGAACGTCACTGAGCGCCGTGAGATCGCCTTTACAAAGATCAGGTTGGTACTTGACTCAGATTAAAATACCAGAGGCCTGTGTCCGAGGCTCCTGATAAGCAAACAGGCAGCATCTGCCCTAGACAGGAGCTCCCTGGCAGGGATGATTGTCAGCGCTCGGCTGAAAACGATGAGACTTAACCCAACGTGGGTTCAGGAACGGAAAACGCAGGCCAACAGCAAGGCTGAGCTGTCAGGTGGGGTCAGTTTGTGGTGGGGCAGTAATTGGTTCAACGCTTGAGAAACAGCAGAAAAAGCACGTGAAAAAAATCTGAGGATGCTGATGGGCTGGGAGCGAGTTTTTCCAAAAGTCCGTCAGGAGAGATGTCCAATCTGAGGGGTGCCCTTTGGCTTCCAGCCCAGGTGGAGTTCCTGTCCGCTATTCATCGTGAGAATTTTATTTTTAAACTTGAAACAAGAACATCAAAAGTTTAAAACGTTAGCTTTTTTTTTTTTTTTGCGGTACGCGGGCCTCTCACCGTTGTGGCCTCTCCCACTGCGGAGCACAGGCTCCGGACGTGCAGGCTCAGCGGCCATGGCTCACGGGCCCAGCCGCTCCGCGGCATGTGGGATCTTCCCGGACCGGGGCACGAACCCATGTCCCCTGCATCGGCAGGCGGACTCTCAACCACTGCGCCACCAGGGAAGCCCTAAAACGTTAGCTTTTAAAATTAATTATTTTAAAATTAGAATCCTCTGTTACCAATACAAAGAAGAAAATGCATCAAATGTGAATAACAAGCGATTCTAATTCGGAAGATGCGGCAGGGGAAAAGCAAACCTAGTATTATCCTCCACAAAGAACCAGAGGGCTCAGTTTCTATTATATGGTGTATTTAGGTTTAACTGCATCATCGCCATCCTGTATAACTTTTTGGTTTCTGGTGGGTAATCCTTCCTGCAGCTCAGAAACTTCAACCGAAGCCTCTAGTTGACTTCCCAGGCCTGTCATAAGAGGTTCTGATACTATGAGAGACTGGAAAGAGGGATGCAGGTTTTCTTAAAGAACATTAAAAATCAAGATGCCTGGGTTTCTGTAAATCTCATTAGCATCTAATACAGAATCTGTCATGTAATAGTTAAAAAAAAATTCCTTCATCCTTTCTCCTCTTCTGCATTCCCTATAATGTCTATCACAGAGCCTTACACACAGTAGGTGCAAATAAACACACACTGAGTTGATAATCGTGCGTGAAATCATCCACCTATGGGGAGCAGAGCTTAAAGCGGCAGAGGAGATGGAAGAACAGAACTGTAGCAACCGTAACAGCGAGGCCTCTGGGGGAGCATTCAACTTGAAAGACATCTTAAAAGAACGGTCATGGGGAGTCACATTGTCCCAACAATGATCAGAACACAGTTCACCTCTGTGCACATTACAAATCAATGAAGTGATTTTAAGAAGCCCTAATAAGTTGGAGAAAATTTTGAATCTGAAAGCACTGAGCATACATGCATACACATACGCACACAGGTTTACATATGTATGTTCAGTGACACTGTTGTTAATAATGAGTATTCTAGAACTGTTGCTTGAATTTATCTTTAACAGCAAGAAAAAGAAGTTGTTTTTAAAAGACATTTTCAAGAAATCAAAACCAGAGGAAAGATACAAGTGTTTACGGAGACAGCAGGGATGTTTCTCAGTTCCTTTCAAGAAGTTTAAGTTGGCTGACAGAGGTCAATTAAGTTGGCTAATTACTATGTTCTACTTTGATCAGATGGATCGATACTGACTTTTTTCAGGCGCAGCAAAACTGCATTCACACACGCAAGGCAGGTGGCGAACATTTATCCATTTGATATAACATGAAGGTTTGAATACTAAATGAACCGCACGGTGGAACTCCTTTTCGCCACAGAGATTTAAAAGTCATTTGTCCAATAAGCAAGCGCTTCCGAAAATTAAACAGAGCAAGGCAAGGGGAACAGTGAGGGGCCTGGGCCCCTTGAGCCATCCGGTGCCTCCAAAGAGGATGAGACGCCGGGTCATTGATCCCACTTTTTAAATCAGATTGAGAAAGAGGGTTCAGTTTGGCACTAGGTGTCAACTGATACCTGTTACCTGTTCTGGCCACAGTCAATGAAGTGTCCGGGCAGTGGTGAGCCGAAGAGCCGAGGCCACAGCCCCGCCGGCCCCCGCAAGCGCACTGCACTCCGCCTCCCTGGCTTGCGGCGCGCAGGCACCCAGACGCACCAAGCCGGAGCCACTGTTGGCACAACTTCCTCCGTTTTCCAAACCAAGTAGCCAACAAGGTGGGCTAAGCCCCATGTGTATGATCTTATCTTCCGTTTAAACTCAGGGGCCCTGCCCCAGCTGAAAAAATTTTAAGAGGTACAAACATTGGGAAAGGAACTTAGAAATGGGGCCAGTACAATCGGCCCTTCGTATCCGCAGATTCCGCATCCGCAGATTCCAACTGCAATTTGATCTGCAGTTGGTGGAATCTGTGGGTGCAGAGGGACTGTGTATGTCTGGTTTACTAAAGTTACTGTAAACACCCACTTTTTTATTTTTAAATAGAAATACAGTTGCCAAAGAGAAAGCAGCAATCTAAATGCCAAAAGCACCAGGCATGGCTGAGGGAAGGAGCGGTGTTCAAATGATTAATTACACTCACACCGGTTCTCCCTTGTACTGATCTCTCACGCTAAGAGCTTAACAGACTTGCCAATCAGTTCCGTGTGAATCATCCTCCACTCGCCTAATTTGCCTTCAAAGTTTGTATCAGCAATTTGCACTTACTTAAATATCAACTTACATGGTTTTGTTTTTAGGGGGAAAAAGAGAGGGAAACCCCGTTCCTGTCTTAGTATTTCAGCAACTAAGGATCTAATAGATCCATTTGGGATCTCATTTAACAGGGCTGGTTCTCAGAAGAAATATAAGGACTTCACTGTGGTAATGAATTGAGGAATTTAACAAGATCCTGTAGCACAGGCCCTGAAAGTCAGTTTCTGTGAAACGCCAGTATAGCTATTTTATTTTTAAAAATTAAAATAAGAAAAAAAAGGAGGGGCACAAAGGAAGATACACACTTGAATGTAGCAGCAGAGTCAGAGGAGATTTTCTTAGGATGTCAAAGTTATCAACTGTTCATTCTTTTCAAAGCATACTATTTTCACACGGCCTCTTGAAATGTAATAACAGTTCTTACATAATGTAGAATTATTCCTTTTTATTTTATACAAGGCTTTTTTACAATTCCAAAATTTATTCTTTAAAGGTGACTTGGCTTTTGCAGCAGTAAATTCAAGTCCAAGTGTGATCGAAGTTCTTTCTCTCTTACACATGAAGCCCACACCTGAACACTGGCTCCATCGCAGTTTTTAAAAGCAAACCGAGCGCTCACATCCTCCCCACCCACTTCCCCTCAGCCCTCTCCGGGGCGCACCCGAGCCTCTGCTCAGAGCCTGGACCTCCGTGGAAACCTTGGCCAGGTCCACAGAGGAGGGAATGTCACTGGCAGCCTGGCCAGCGTTGCTTTTTCAAAATATGGCAGCTTCAAGGCTTCTCATGCCTGAGTGAGCCTGTGAGAGATTCTTGGAAACTTTCAACAATGGGGCAGGGCAGGGAGGCCCACAGATCTATAAGAAAGCATGCTAGCTAAGCTTGATTTGCCTTAGGGGCCTGTTCTTTAAGGGAAAGTACAGGGTGAGCTGTGCCAGTATTCACCTTGTAAGGTCACCCGGGGCAGCAACAGGACACGTAATGCAAGATAAAAGGATTTCTGGTTTGGGGCAAACGAGAGAAAGTGTTTACCACATTTAAAATAAGTCAGTACTCTTACAGTAAAATAAACGGCCTGCCATAAAAGACCAGAAAGCAGCCCTTGTATCTCCTGACTTAGATTTCTGCTCTTAAAAAAATCCTTGGCTTCTACGAATCTGGCCAGCTCCGTGAAAATCAGGTAACTGATGCCTGGTCCAGGGATCAGCAGATCTGACAGCGATTTTAAAAGTTGAAATTGAGAACTGGGCAAACATGGGGAGAAAAGCAACAGGGCACATCTTTACATGGTGGGTCCCAAGAGCGGGAGACAGTGCTGCACAGAAGTGTCCCTGGGACTGGCGGGCTCCTGGTGGTGACAGTGGTGCCGCAGTCACTAGACTGCTGGGCACTGCAGGGTTCTAAGGGGGTCTCTTGACAAAATACCGCGGGGAGGGCCAGGGTGGGCCAATTCGGCAAATCAGCAAGAACGAAAACAAATTTCTAAGATTCCTAAGTGGCCTCTGCAAATAAAGGAAATGTGAATTCAACACACATACACAACCCTAGGGGCTGCCAACCCGTTTGAGGGCAGAAAATCAAAAGGAGGCTCTGTAGGGCAGAATACTTTCATCTGTAAGTGAGAATATTATATAAAACTCACAGGCTTGCTCCCTTCGCAAAGAATAATTTCTTTTGCAGACTACTGAAATCATATTGTACAGTGGTCCCTAACTGAAAGAACCCTTTATTTCAGAAAGAACACTGAAAAATTCTCATACAAAATGAAAATTACTCTTATCTAATTACTTGTCATGACAAAAATGTGAATCCCATTTTACAGCGCAAAAGGCACGATGAAACCCATGTGAAACGAATGTTACGAAAGCAACTCACCTGGAAATCCTGATCATCGATTCCAAACCTCTCCCGCAGGTTACGGAAAACCATCGGGCAGTATTCCTTAAACTTGAAGTGGCTCGGCATGTTTTCTCTGAAACAGGTTGTGGAATAAAGTTCAGACGTACAAACAGTGAACCAGACTTGAATCTGCCACCATCATGCTCTCCGGCAGCCAAAGAAGCACTTGGGGTTCCCGACCCACAGAAGGCACAGGTGGGTTTCAAGGGGCCAACCAGAACCCACAGTAGGATCCGGGGGACAGAAGGGACAGACACGCAGGGGAAACGGTGAAGGAAAAGCAAAGAGCTTGGCGAGGCCGGGAGGGGCAGCACAGAGAGCCACAAACAGGGCTCCCACACTGGTCCTGGGTTGCCTGCTGATGAAATCTTACAAAACAAGACTGACTCTCGCTCCTAGATCGACCTGTTTTATCTTTTATATAAATACCACATTCTATATTCACATAGAAAAGATCCCCTCAAAAGGTCAACCTTGAAAGGGCATTATGGGAATAATTAACACATCAGCTTCATATTAGAACAAGGGCCCCATTAAGGAGTTTCACAATTGATCTTCACATGGGAGGGATTTCTCTGGGGCTCATCCCACTCATTCAGGATTGCTGCCCCCTTTGTGTTCACACGCATACACACACACCCCGTGCCCCCACTGTGGTACTCCACACACTAAGTGATGGTAATTTGTGTATGTGTCCACTTTCAACCACCCGCCTGACTGTGAACCCCCGAGGGCAGGACTGTTTCTTATACATTGGTGTATGTCTGGGTCTCAATGGACTGCCTGCCACAGAAGGTGGTCCATAACGATGTCTAAAATGACATTCAAAAGAGGGAGAAATAGTCTCAATGCCCAACATGGCATCCAATTATGTCTTATAAAAATGCACCTTCATTCTTTATTGTTTTAGGAAGTAGTCATTTCTGTTCATAAAGGAATCATCAGGAGAGTTTTGTGTAAGAGCGGTTCATAGCTGCCAAAAAAAAAAAAAAGAATCCAAGCAATGTACAGCTTCAAACATTTAAATAGTAATGAGAACATCACCTTTAACATATAAGATATTCATAGAGAACAATATGCCGTATGCAAAAAGACATTACCCAAGAGGGCCTGCTGTTGCGTTTCTGAAAATGACAGATGGTTATGTTTATCACAGGATAAACTTTATCAGCAAAACTTCACTCTCACCCATTGAAAAATAATGTGATTATAGAAATTCACAAAAATTCAAATTCGAATTCACACTCCTGGCAGCCACGTAAGTTGTACAAAAGGCTGTGCTTCTACTTACTTGTTAAAAAGGTGATTGTCCACCTTTATCTTTGAATAGGCTTTGAAGTCATCTGGCATCAACATAACAGGGATTTGAACATGGCTCAGTTCATTGATCTAGAAAAATATAAAATAAATGGCACAGGTTGTAAGTATCTAGGTGGGAAGTGCTTGACTTAAACATGTAATTTACCAAGAAAACCTCGTGGATGCTTGTACTTCCTGGCCCACATTCCTCCCTGTTCCTGCCCCGAATCGTCTCTTCTGACGCCTTCCCCGCTCTTTTCATCAGCCGTCACCACTGCCCCCAAGCACACATCGGCTGCAACTCCCCGGCTCAGCCCTGTCTGCCGCTGGCCCCCCGGATGGCAGGGGCAAGGGAGGGGTTCTGGAGGGTGAACCCTCAGGGCCAGCTGTCCCTGCTTCTCCCTGTCCACCCTCCCACTGCCCCTCCAAGCCTTGGCCCAGAGCTCCTTTGATCCCATGTCCAGGTCAATTTCCCTCTGTAAAGAAAATATTCTCTCAAACAAAAAATCCAAAAACACAACAACAACAACAAAAAAACCCAAAAAAAACAAAAAAAGTATTCTCTGAGAAAGAGGGCTTTTTAATTTCTGATATAAATATTTGTTGAATTAATCAATAAGACTGTTTCTTTACACTTTGGGGTACTAAAAAGGAACACTGCCATTCATGTGGTCTTTACCTTTCTTGTGGGAACTAATTTAAAAATAAGTATTGGGATAGGGCATGAATTTACCAGAAGAGGAACCTTCATGAAGGAAAGGAAGGAAGCATATGGCCCTGCAATTGGATGAGAGGGAGATGGGTTGGCCGGGGGTCAAGACAAAGACACATCTTTATGTGGTTACAGAGAACAAAAGGTTAAATCCATTTCGGTTTACATTCCAGTGAATGGCAGGGACAGGGACGGCTTTTGACACCTGACTTTGAAAAAGTTGAACCTTCTCTTGGTTAATTATTTTTGCATTTAGCTCCCAAGTGATAACTCCCTGGTTGCTAGTAATAAAAACCACTTTAAAGGTTTATACGTCCAGTAAATGTGAGATACTGGGAAGGGTTCTCAGTTACAAAAACAAACCAAGTGAGTTTCTTGATGGAGCAGAGTTGTTAACCCACTGCTGGGTTCACAGAAAGCAGAAGGAAATGTTCAAGACCTTCCTTCCCCTAAAGTGAGTTTAATCATCCATAGGGCATGTGGTGAGCATCAGGTAAGTGTGAAAGGAGGGGTTTCTCTGAAGATAGATGCCAATTTCACACTTTGGGTCAAAGCGTAACTGCGGAGCTCAACCCAAGACTTCAACGTTAAACTAGGACCCCTGAAGGAAGTGAAAGTGGTCCCAAAACCCAGTGGAAGTAAATGTAAAGGGTGCCTGGAAGAAAACACCCTTAACACAGACCTCCAGGATTCCCACAGATTAAGTCCAACCAAATATGAGTTCACAAAGACAACAAGAGTGGAGTCAACAGCAACAAAGACTGATGTTATTTTCAAGGCTTCAGCTAGTAGGACAATCAGATACAGAATAGAAAATAAAAACTGTGAATAAAACGGATGAAGATAGTAAGAGATGGACTAGCAAAAATGAGTAAACTATGAGACTTTCAAAATGACCAATCAGACTTGAAAAAGAATCAAATAAAAATTTTACAAAATGGAAACTATAACTGTTGACTTGAAAACAAAACAAAAAGCCTCTGACCTAGTATTTACGCAGCAGATTGGATAACTGGTATACCAGAGGGTAGATCTGAGAAAACTACCTAGAATACCACAGACAGAAAGAATGGAAACGTAATATATGAGAGAATGGTTAAGATGGGGAGTGGAGTGGGTTTAAATGGAACCTTAGAGGAAGAGAGTAATACAGAATATGGGGAAGACATAATATTTGAAGATGTAATGGTTGAGAATTTTTCATGACTGTGAGAGTTATAAATCTGTAGATGCATAATACCTAATGTACACAGAAGAAATCCACACCTAGAGACACTGCAGCTAAACTAAAGGATACCAAGAACCAAGAGAAGAAAAGTGGTCAGAGAGAAAAGACAAAACACAACAAAGAAATGACTATCAGACTGACAGCTTACTTCCCAACAGCAAAACTGGAAGCCCACAGACAGTAGAATGATATCCTCAGAGTGGAAGATTACTGTCAACATAAAATTGTATACTGTGGTATAATAAGAAATATATTTTGATCATTGTCCGGGTTCCTGGCACAAATCTAAAACCCTTGCAACTTCCTAAGTGACAGGAGTATCTTTTGTCGTTCACCAGAAGCCCTTTCGGGGCATACCTGAATTCATGCTAATGAGGTGACTTTGGTTTAGACCCCTAGATGGCCTCAGGATGGGGCTGGTCACCAGAAAGACCAAGTGACTGGACGGTTGGAACTTTCAGCCCTACCCACTGACCTCAGGGAAGGGGAAGGGAGATGCTGGAGATGAAGTTCTATGTAAACTTTTGAACAATAAGAGTTGGAGAGCTTCTGGGTTGGTGAACACATCCATATGCCAGGAGGGTGGTGCACCCCAGTTCCATGGGGACAGAAGCTCCTGCACTCGGGACCTATGTAGCTCTGCATCGGTATCCTTTATAATATCTTTTATAATAAACTGGTAAACATATATAAATGTTTTTCAGAGTTCTGTGAGCCGCTTAGCAAAATAATGGAACTGGAGGAGGGGCTGTGGGAACCTCTGATTTACAGCCAGTTGCTCAGAAGCACACAGAACAACCTGGGTTTGTGAGTGGTAACTGAAGTCGGGGAAGGGGCAGTCCTGTGGGACTGGGCTAATAACCTGTGGGGTCTGATTCGATCTCAAGGAAGACAGTGTCAGAACTGACTTACTGCTTCAGGATATTGGAAAAAAACACATGTGGGACAAACCCATTAAAACTATCTTTCAATATATTGGAAGATTGGGATTGACATATACACACTACTATATATAAAATAGATAACTAGGGGCTTCCCTGGTGGCGCAGTGGTTGAGAGTCCACCTGCCGATGCAGGGGACACGGGTTCGTGCCCCGGTCTGGGAAGATCCCACATGCCGCGGAGTGGCTGGGCCCGTGAGCCATGGCCGCTGAGCCTGCGCGTCCGGAGCCTGTGCTCCGCAACGGGAGAGGCCACAACAGTGAGAAGCCCGCATACCGCAAAAACAAACAAACAAACAAACAAAAATTAGATAACTAATAAGGACCTACTGTATTGCACAGGGAACTCTACTCAGTACTCTGTAAGGGCCTATATGGGGAAAGAATCTTAAAAAGAGTAGATGTATGTATATGTATAACAGATTCACTTTGCTGTACACCTGAAACTAACATAACATTGTAAATCAACTATATTCCAATAAAAATTTAAAAAAAAAACTATGTTTCAAAAAAATGAGAGCAAAATAAAGGCTTTTAACTGAGAACTTATCTATAACACACCTCCCTAGAGGAACTTACAAGCTTTAGAAGCACATTATTTAGACTCTATTAAAGATATACTTCAGAAAGAAGGTAAACATTGTGGGTGGAAGGTCTGAGATAACAAAAAGAATTAGTAAGTAAATAAACTGGTAAATATGAGGACAAATATAAGTAAACATCATCTATATAAAGTAATAATGCCCAATTTATGAGATTAAAAAGGACAGAAATACACACTGAATAGCAACAGGGTATAAGTTGGAAAGTAGATAGCCACAGTTATAATGCTCATGGTATTGTTCAGGAGGAGAGGTAAGATATTAACTGCAGACTTTAAGTACTATGCTACAATTTCAAGGGCAAACATTAAAAGAATAAGAAACACAGTAGATAACTTCCAAACTAGTAGAAGGCGAAAAACAGAATAAGAAAACAAAACTCAATTAAAAAAAAAAGAAACATGGGGCTTCCCTAGTGGCGCAGTGGTTAAGAATCCACCTGCCAGTGCAGGGGACACAGGTTCAAGCCCTGGTCCGGGAAGATCCCACATGCCGTGGAGCAACTCAGCCCGTTCACCACAATTACTGAGCTTGCACTCTAGAGCCCGCGAGCCACAACTACTGAGCCCATGTGCCACAACTACTAAAGCCTGCGCACCTAGAGCCCATGCTCCACAACAAGAGAAGTCGCTGCAGTGAGAGGCCCACACACCGCAACACAGAGTAGCCCCTGCTCGCTGCAACTAGAGAAAGCCTGTGCACAGCAACGAAGACCCAGCACAGCCAAAAATAAATAATAAATAAATTTTAAAAATAAAAAAAGAAATGCAAGCAAGAGAAAAAAAATTTGCACAACAAAAGTGGGACAAATAGAAAGTGATATAAATAAATCTGGATATATACATAATCACAATAGGCATAAATAGGCTAGCAGTTAAACATAAAGACTGTCATAATGAATTAAAAACTATAAGGTATGTGCATGAGACACACCTAAAACATAAGAACTCAAATACATCAAAAGCTAAGGGACAGAAAAAATATATTAAATAGTACTAAAAATTACTGAAAAGCTAGCCTACTTTTATTAGTATCAAATAAACTAATAACTTTAAGACAAAAGCATTACTAAGGATAAAGAAGGTCTGTGCACAATGATAAAAGGTTCAATTAGCCAGGAAGATAGGATTCATATTTTATAAGCACCTAATTAGCCTGAAAGTATAGAGCAAAAATTGTTAGGACCTCAGGGAAAACGGGCGATCCATCATTATAGAGGAACATTTGAATGTGCTTTTATTGACAGTTTAAACAGACACAAAATTAAGAAAGATACAGATTTTTAAACAACATATTGAAGTCAATATGTTGCATACCTATTATATTATGGCCAAGTATTCTTCCAGATGATTGGGATACACTGTGGAACAAAACAGATTAAGATGCCTGCCCTCTGGAGCTTCTGTTTTAGTGGGAAGAGCCAGGAGATAAAACAATAAACTTAGTAAATTACTGTGTTAGAAGTAAATTATCTACTATGTTAAAAGGCTATAGAAAAAGGGAAAAGAGCAGGACAAAAGAGCTAGGGAGCACCCATCAGGGCACAGGTGAGAGTCACTGAAGTATTTAAAATAGGGTGGATTCAAGTAGGCCAGAGTTTGGAGGAGATGAGATTTAACATTGCAGTGCAAAGGCCCTGGGGTAGGGACATGCCTGGTATGCTTGGGACAAGGAGACCAGTGTGGCCGGAGCAGGTTATGTGAGGGCAGAAACAGTAAGAGCTGAGATCAGCGGTAAAGGCAATGGGTTCCTATAGGGCCTTCCGGGTCACTAGAAAGACTCCCTTTTACTCTGAGAGATAAGGGAGCTCTTGCAGCTTCTGGGTGATAAAGAGAATGATATCAGTGAACTTAGGCCTTAGAAAGATGACGGGGTGGTGGGCACAAGCATAGAAATAGGGAGACCAGTTACACGCAAGTGTAGTAATAGCCTGTTTGTTTTGTTTTTTGGGTTTCTTTTGGCCGCGCCTCGTGGCCTGTGGGATCTTAGTTCCCTGACCAGGGATTGAACCCACACCCCCTGCAGTGGAAGCACGGAGTCTTAACTGCTGGACCTCCGGGAAGTCCCGTGATACCCTGTTTTGACCAGGACGACAGCAGTGTAGTTAGAGACAGGGAGTCAGATTGTGGATATTTTCGGAAAGTAGAGACATGATTTCCTGGAGCTCTGAGCGGGGGTGTCAGAACGACAGAAGCTCAGGCCCACTCACAGGCTTTGGTCTGAACAATTAGAAGATGGAGCTGCCATCGACCGAGATGGGGGAGACTTCTCACCGTGTTTCTCTTTACGCTTTTTGATTTTTGAATCATGTTAAAGAATTGACTGGTCTAAAAATTTAATACTTCTTTAAAAACCCTATGACAAAAAAACATATATGCAAACTATCAGCTACAGTTATAAAATATATATTCATACAATATTTACTACTTATAATAATTAGTACAGAATTATATTATGTTGAGCACTGCACAGATTTTCAGACTGGATACCACCACCCTCATTTCTGGATCCACGTTGACTTTCGTGTGGTATTTGCTTTTTTTCATATAACCGTTGAGATTCCAGCTTCCTAAAGATTATCACTGTGCTACAGGAAGTAGTACAAAGTTGAAATTGTGAACTCCCTCAAACCAGCAGTTTGCATGGTGTCTCACAGATGTAGAGAGCGCCCTGTTTCCCTTGGAATTTTAAAATCTCCCTCCGTACTCCTTGTGAATTTGCTGCAGTGGCCCACGGCACTGTTTGGGGACCACAGCTATAAACAGCAGCCAATGTTTAAAAGAGCAAATGACATAATCTAATTATAGAATAAGATAATCAGAATAATCCCCTAAATGCACTGTACTGGATTATAACATATAACCACTTTATATTCACCTCAAACGACCTTCATTACAATCACCAGTTAATCCTCAGCCCGTATAAACTGATGATCTCTATAACCTTCCCAAGCAAATAGCTTTCTTGGGATAACGCTATATCAACTGCATTTGTGCAAAGCCAAATTACAATTCTGTTCCTATCAAATTATGGCAATAACTTAATCAGACATCACTTTTAGCCCATTCTATACTATATTGTTAAAATCTCCTCTGTGTTATGGCCCATAAAAATGTATGAAACTTCCACTAGGCTGATTTAAAATCATATAATCTCTCCCATTCAGTTTACTCATGTATCTTATAATATTAACTAATTCTCAGAGTATATTTGTAAAAAATTAAAATCTATATCTCTTTATGCTAGCACTGGAATATCAAAGTTTGGAAAAAAAAGAGAGAGAGAGAGAGAGAATGAGACCTGGAAACCAAGACTTGTGACAAGCACAGTTAGAATGAAGCTGGATGGCAATTAAATCCATTTCTCAATATCATATGGAAATAGAAGAGAATAAATAAAAACAAAGGAAATTTACAGGGTGATAAGGAAAAGTGAAGGAGCAGACAACTTCATGTTGCTTTCACCAAATTATACAGAAGAAAGTTGGAGAGAACACAATAAGTGATTCCTGTCACATCTCTGCTTCCAGTGATTTCTGAGAAAGCAAAACCCCACCTGGCAGCAGGAACATGGAAATCCATCCATTCCACTCTTGTGCTGCTGAGATCTGTGTTGGTAACAGTATCTTCCTTAGAAAGCCAGCAGGGAAAGAGGAACTTTGGAGATCCTGCTCTGAAAAATGTTTTGTTCTAAAAACATGAAAACCTTCCAGCCCAAATGGAATGTGTGATCTGTGAATTTCCCTCATCGATATGTGTTCCATACCCATCCTTGTTATGTGAGCATCCGCTCTGTTGGGCGCCGTGCAGAGACCAGCGTTCACCCAGTCCACAGTCCAGAGGGGCCCACATGTTGGTTGAAGAAGTTCACAAATGTAAAGTTCCAACAATGACAAGTGTCAGGAGGAAGGAGGTCATCGGGCTGTGAGCAAGCGGGACGGAGGCGTGGCCCAGGGCGGGGATGGAGGTGAAGGAGGGGCCAGCCTGGAGCACGAGGGGGAGGGGACAGGGGTTCCAGGAAGCAGGGTCGCAGGTGCAAAGGCCCTGCGGTGGGGTTGTGTGTGGGGTACAGTTAACTGGAGAGACGGCAGCTTAATGTGTTAGGAGTGCAGGAGTCCAGGCGCACGAGACGGGATGGCGCTGAACCGCCTAAAAGGGCTGTAAGAGGCCACAGGAGCGCTCCGAGAGAGGACGGACGGGGCGGAGGGGAACGGAGAAGGTTCTGGCGATACAGCACGGGTCTAAACACGGGCTTGTGGGACAGGACAGCGTACTGCATCTTTCGAGAGAGCGCACTTCAAGGGAAGAGTCCAGTTTTGAACGTGAAATTTGATGTGCTCTTGATACACCTTATGTGTGTCAGGCAGGCAGGTGGATTTGTGGCTCTGACATTCCCAGGGGAGGCGAGGAGTGGGGTGGGAGGGAGGAAAACAGGCACGTTGTGTGTAAGACACAGGTTACCCACGGGGGCGGCGAAGGCGAACAGGAAGAACTGCCTGCAAGGGAGGGAGTGAAAGCAGGGTCAGCTCGTGGGCAGCAAGGAGCGAGCGAGTCGAGAACAGAAGGGGACGAGCAGTGGCGAATGCTTCTGAGAAGCGGAGCGGGACGGTGATTGTAACATGGCAGCT
Organism: Delphinapterus leucas; assembly: GCF_059928025.1. NCBI lineage: Eukaryota > Metazoa > Chordata > Mammalia > Artiodactyla > Monodontidae > Delphinapterus > Delphinapterus leucas. The sequence continues at coordinate 12,835,029 of NC_143130.1, read as the reverse complement.
GGAAGCGTTTGGGGCCCTTGGGCTGGGGGCTCTGATGGAGGACAGCCAAGGAACCAGGCTGGGGAACGCTGAGGAGAGCAGGGGGAGGTGGGAGAAGGCAGACCCGGATCTGGCTAGGTTTTCAGAAGTCTGGAAGAAGAGAGAGGCGGAGGGGTGAGGGATGGAGGAAGGGGCTGAGTCTAATGACGGGATATTCCTTCTTGGGGAGGTGTGGGCTCCGGACTCCCAGCCTGCCTGAAGGGAATGGCTTTGGGGAGGCAGTCAGTCCCTCCATCAAGAAGAGGGAAAGGGGACAGGGGCTGTGCAGCGTGGCAGAACCTGCCCCAGGGGAGACGGGGTTCCCTCCACGGGCTCCTCTTTTCTCTGGGAAGGAGAGCCATGACGACCTGCTGAGGGTGAGAGGCAGGCCGAGCGGTGCGGGGGCTTAGAGAGAACACAGAGAAGCTGAAAAAGTGATTGCAGGATGTGGGAGAACAAGTCTGAAGAGAGAAATGTGGCTGGGCTTTGGGGCAGAGCTGGGAGTCCGTTCGTGGTGATGGTTAGTGTACAGGGCATCAGACGAACCCGTGCAGTGGCATTCCCCAGAGCCGGGCCGCAGGAAGAAGCTGCTGATAGAGGATGATTGGGCTTCTTCGGGTCTGAGGTTTTTGCTAGTTGGGTGTGCCAGAAAGATGACACAAAGTGTCACGGAGAGAGCAATGGAATTAATTCTAGGATAATCACTCAGAAATGGAAAGTCAGTACAAAACACTCATCCCTGACCACAAAGAGTTTCCCACTGTAGTTGATGGGGCAGCACATACACAGTGTGAAGGACAAAGCAGCAGAGAAGGAAAGCTGGAGTCCAGACAGTAAGTGTCCCAGGAACTCAGGGCAGGGACCTGTGACAGGTGTGCGGAAGGGCTTCTGGGAGGGAGTGAAGCCCGATGTGGCTCCTGAAGGATGGAGAGACGTGACTAGTGTTTCATTCAACTACATTTCGACAAGTTCCATCTTCACAAACCAAGAGTTCCCCAGGAAGGAGGGCATTGGCCCTCGTTACTTGACAAGAAAAGAGATGAGAAATCAAAGCCAATTGTGATGAAATTAAAAGAGACCCTTAGCAAAGGAGAGATTTTCATGAGTTCCTGCCTAATCTTTTACAAGCACGCCAAGTTAATAGCTCTGTATCTTTCTGGTGTTTGCACTGTGTAATGCTTTTAATACCTGTTGATTCTGTTGTGCTCTTTTGTGTATTAAATATTTTTCATTTCGCCAAATAAATAAATAAAATAACGGAGACCCATAGCGATCCCCCAGTCTAATGCTAATGTCTCACTGTGCAGATTACAGCACCCCCCGGTACAGCCGTGCCTTTATAATCGAGGAGGAGCTTGCCACTGAGTTGTACTAGACAGCTACTGCATCAGCATTTCTTCCACAATGCCTTGCCTTCACAATGCCTTCACGTTTCCTTTGGGTTTCTCTCCATGCGCCAGCCACCGCCCCATCCTCTCCCCACACCCCTTGGTCAGGTGAATAGCTAGATTTAATGATTTGCACACAAACACTTCACAAACCACAGGCTCTACCACTTAAAAGAACCTCTTAAGTAGTGAACAATATTTTTCAATAGTGTATCCGTGCGCCCCCTTTTTTTCCTATAAGCACATTTTATTTTTTTATATATAGGGCTCACCAGTCATTCATAAGTTTTACCAAAATATTAACTACAGCGCTGCCTGATCATTGAAAGGCCTGGATAATTCTCTCCTGTAGCCTATTACTTTGACATCACACAAACTAAAATATATCCTTGTCTCTAATTCACATTAATGAACTGGTGCAGATAATGACAATGAGCTATCATCTTGAATAAGGCTGAGTTGATTTTATTTGTTAACTTCTATCTTCCACATAGGGCAATGGGCTGTGAACTTTCAGACTTTAGGACAAAATTCTTGGGCTTCAAAGTCTTCAGTCTGGGAAAATTTTAATTTATTAGTTTGGCATTCTACCTAGCTCAACCATTCTATTGCTATATGGCCTACCTCGAAACTGGTGGCACAACTAATAATGGTTTATTATCATTAGCTTACATCAGTTTTTTTATTTTTATTTTTTTTGCGGCACGCGGGCCTCTCACCGTTGCGGCCTCTCCCGTTGCGGAGCACAGGCCCTGGACGCGCAGGCTCAGCGGCCATGGCTCACGGGCCCAGCCGCTCCGCGGCATGTGGGATCTTCCCAGACCAGGGCACGAACCCGTGTCCCCTGCATCGGCAGGCGGACTCTTAACCACTGCGCCACCAGGGAAGCCCTTTACATCAGTATTTTAACAAAGCATTTATACTTTTCTTCCTGTCTTTATAGATATTCTCTACATACAGGAAACACACACACATATATAGTTTCATTTATATATGCTACATAATATTCATGAAAGAAAACAAAAAGATTTGTGTTAACCATTACTATTTCGAAGGAAAAAATAACACCCCACAGGAATAAGCATGCATCATGAAGTCCAAATAGTTTTTAATTTATGGAGATAAAAGTGCTTTTGGAGTTTACTTGTTAAACTTTTATTTGGTTAGTTAAATAATAAACTGGAAGCACTAGTTCTATTATGAAGGCAACATTTAAAGTTCCTTCAGGTTGCAAATATTTAATAAACTCTCACAACAAAGGTGCAATACCACTTTATACTTAATAGTTGTCAAACCACTTGGGCAAATAGTTTTTCATTTTCTATTTGTGTTGACAGTCACATTCAGAGTCCTATAAAGCTCATGATTGTATATTGTAGATACTCCCACACAGAGAAGCTGTAGGCTTCTCCCCGGTGCCCTGGGAAGGGCCTCTTGTTCCTGTTTATACCGTGTCAGTCCAACAGACTGATGTGGACCAGCCCAGACTTTCCGCTGAGCCACTGGGCATCAGAGTGGACAGTGCCGGAGCCCAACATAAGACATTAAATAAAGAAGCTTTGTTGTAAACGTCAACAGACACAAGGGCAAAGTGGAGGGTGGGAGGGTGAGGAAAAGGTTTAGTACAAAGTGCCCAAGTGTTCCTGATTGTATTACAATTCTAGAGTTGGGGGAGAGTGTGTAGAGGGGAAGATATTGTTGACATGGAGGATGGTAGAGAGAGGAGGGTGGGGGGAGCTGGTGAGGTCTAGGCTCCCCTTGGCCTTGACTCACATTAATACTTGGCATTAACCTTGCTGCTCATACCACGTGGACACCTGCCAAGCATCACATTCAACACTCTAGACACCGTATCTCATCTGATCTTTAACCAAATGGAGTAGGTACTATTATTATTATCTCCATTTTCCAGATGAGAAAGTTGAGGCTTAGTAAGATTAGGTAAACTAGTCCAGCCTAAACCTTCCTCAGTCAGGCAACTCACATGAGTTACCTCAAATATGCAAGTCAGAGAGCACGGCTGGCTGACCCTAAGATCCTTTGGAGATCCTGACAGCCTCTGGAGCAAGAGTCACAGCAACGTCAGAAACCGTCCACCTGAAATTCAAGTCTTCATCATGTTAAAAACTTCTAAAGGAGTCCTTTCCTTTTTTTTCTTTAAGGAGTAATTAAACAGATGTTCAGAATAAATGATTAAATGCATGTTTAATTGAATATGCGCCATAACCTACAATGACATCAGCTGTGATTTTAATAAGTGCAATCTAAATTTGCAAAGACCTGTATCACTGAGAAGTTTTCATTTCTCTGACATCCCTTGTCTTTTCAAAAAAAGGGAAAATACTGTAAATTAACTATATTTCAATAAAAAACAAAAGATACACAAAAAGGAGAAAATAAATATTCCTTAAAGTTTCATTAAATCCTAATGAATCATAAATAGTATCCTTAAAGGATACGAAATTGATTTCCAAAGCGATTATTCATTAAAGCAAATTGCTGAGTTTTCCCTTATGAAAAGTATGATTAACACATGGTACAGTAAAACTCATGTGACTTACTTTTCCTTTTATAATACTATATGACCCAACTCACAAAAGGTATCTTGATCGCTCTCTTCAGCAAAACATTCAAACTTCTATCCCACTCAAGTCTCCTCCAATGCTGCAAAACAAGACTTTTGTTTATTTGTTTTGTGTATTAAATCTGCTGATTGCAAGGGGTGTCATTCCTGCAGAGGTAACACTGAATTCACACTGGCAAGAAAACCGAGTTTGCGGTTAAGCTGCAAACCTGGGAATGATAAACAACTACTGGACAAGGAACAAATAAGTGAGACCCAGCTGGTAATGGTTCTGAAGTGAAGGCATACAGACGTGTCCTCACATAGCCATTTCACACTGAGACATATAAAAAAATCAACTTCACTAATTTACATGATTTTTTTCAGTCAAAACCATGTTTATAAATCGTGAGGCATTATTAATGACACTTCATTAATTCAGATATATGCGCCCTAGATACTATGTTCCCAGACGAATGCAGAATTGTATTGGTTTTCATTCAGCCAAGTTTACACGAAAAGGACTGAAAAAAAAAAAAAAGAAAAGGAAATCTCTCACACGTAGTAGACACTGAGATATTTAATCTGATTATAATAGACAATTCACTACAAGTTATGCCACATTCAGGTGAAACAGGAGGCATCCAGCACGTCAAGCCGTGGGGTATGGTGCTGGGTATGGAAGCTGGTACACGGGCACTGGTGGGGGGAGCACGTCCCAGATTGGAGCAAGTCGGACATGGCAGGAGTGGGAATTATCTTAAAAGGCCTATTTATTCCTCCTCAAAATCTCAAGACACAGATTGAACCAGGCTTATTTTATCTCCTAAACATTTCCTACCACTTAAACATGAATGCATATTTTAAAACACAACTTGATGATAATAATAAAGAGGGTAGACTGAACAATGAGAAAACGGAACAACATAACCACGAAGGATTCAAGATCAGTAAGGACCCACTGGGAAAAAGAACTATAATGTGTAACTTGACGCGACTGTAATTTTGGATACTATTTTAACTTTAATTAGTTTCTTAGGGAAATCAATAAATATGTCATACCAGATCCCCTAGACTTTACAAGTTTTGCAATTGCGTCTAGCTTCTACAAAAGAATCCTGACTTCACAATTTTAAAAAAAGGGATACAAATTCACCATTCATGTTAAAACAAAAAAATCTCTTTTCCCCCCTCCGTATTCCTTCATATCAGTGTCTGAAAATAGATACTTTCCACTTACTGGGCTCATCCTAAAAAAAACCCCACAAAATTCCTTTGTGACTCTATGGTTGATAAGCATAGAAGGATTCCTCCCACCCAATAATTTACTCTGAACATTTCTGCCCCAGGGTTCATTGGCTTTAGGAAGTGAATGAGTCGAAAACTAAAATTACTACTACCAAGAGATGATCATAGTTGAGGGTGTTCCAAGAGCGATTGGAACAAATCACAGCTGGATGGTCTAATGCTTTGGTCCCTGTTCCACAAACAGCAGGGGTCGTTTAAATGTGAATGGGAACTTTCCCTGGTTCTCCCCCAAAGGTGTACAAAATGACCTCCGGCGCATTTTTAAGAAAATAGTTTCCACAGCGTGACCTAGAAAAGGTCACCAAGATTGTGCAAGTCTCTCCACGCTCTTGTCCAGACCATCTGCCTCCCTGTTTCTGGAGAGGGTGGGGAGCGGTAGCTTGGGGAGCAGCCACGAAGCAGAGAGATGTAATAACATTAAGGGTTGTAATAACAAACTTTAAGCAATTAGGTAGCCTGCCTGGTGTGTACAGAATTGTCCAAATTAGGTGCAATACCTATGACCACCCCTTCCAAATACCTTCTGAAGAAGACTTCTAAAAAATTCTTGAATTATATCTGTTTGTTTGTAAAATGGGGATACCACCACCAATTTACATACTGAAGTTTCTATTTTATGATGGTGGTAGCAACCATAACAATCTCAGAACAAAGAATATCATAAAAGGACTTTTTTCTACTAATTTTCTTAACAAGTTTGTGGCAGTGGGAGAAGATCACCTAAAATTTTTAATCTTATTTTTACTTTTTGATACCTAATTTCTTATTCCATATTTTAAATTATATATATTAACTTGAACATCAGCTCTCATTTGGAAATAGTTTTATAATCTTGTAAAGAATATAGGTTGAAATAATTAAGAATTTAAAAAACTGATGTCTCAATACGATTCTAGCATGAAGCCCACTCTTGGAAAGGTGTGGCTCTCATTACAACTTAGACTGCAAATTGAACAGCAATTTGAAAGTTCTGAGGTTTCACAGGAGCAGACAGGCAAATTAGAGTCAATTACAGAGGCAGGATAAAACAAGCAGTTGAAAATGTTTGTGAATTGTGTTTTTATCTGTCCTGAGGCAAGAGGTCAATTTTCAACAACTGCTCCATCAACACTCATTTTCTAAGATTACCATATTTTAAAAGTTAATATCTTTCTGTGTGCAGATAAGACAAAAGCAAAGACACACGTATATTTCAATTAAAGCCTTCTTTTGAAATGTGAGCTACCTTTAGATGTCTAGAAAATAAATGTTTTATTTTGACGAGCCAAATAAAAGTGTTCCGATAGCAAAGCTGGATAGAGATGTGAATCGCAGTACAAAGGTCTGCCATTCCAGCATCTATAAACTCAAAAGCCCAAGTTAGTAGCCTTAAGGGGATTTCTGTGTTGAACAAGGATCATTAAATCAATCTTTTGATTAATGGCTACTTGACTAAAATTAAAACATCATCAGGAATACTTAAACTCTTGCTTAGAACCTTACTTTAATTTGTATCAGAGACGTACACTCTACCATAGACCATCTGTCAACGTGGTATCTTCAAGCTCGATCAGACACTTCTGATGGGTGTTTCTCACTGGTTGACCTGTGGCCAACTTCAACGAAAAGAATGAAGTCACATTAAAATTTTACCTCCCAAAGACTCTGACATGAAATTATTGAAATAGACCAAAGATTTAGAGGCTATTACAGAGGTAATACAGGCTTTAAAAAAATTCAAGAAAAATTTGCTGATGAAAACAATGTGTGCGGTCCATTCAAAAGGAACCCGGGCTTGGAGTCAGGAGACCTGTGACAGAGCCCTGGTCCTCCTACCGCTTCATCACTGCCTACCCTTGGGCAAATTGTTCTCTCTTTTTTTTTTTTTTGCGGTACGCGGGCCTCTCACTGTTGTGGCCTCTCCCGTTGCGGAGCACAGGCTCCGGACGCTCAGGCTCAGCGGCCATGGCCCACGGGCCCAGCCGCTCTGCGGCACGTGGGATCTTCCTGGACCGGGGCACGAACCCGTGTCCACTGCATCAGCAGGCGGACTTTCAACCACTGCGCCACCAGGGAAGCCCCCAACTCTCTTGATCTCGCTTTATACTTTTAAAAAGTGAGTTGGAGAAGATAGAGATTGCAAATGATGTACTGTTTGGCCTAGACTGTGATTTAGAAAATGTCTGAATTAATCACCAATTTTTTTCAGACTGGAGAAAATTTACATACGGATTTAGATCTCTGGCTTCTTTGAAAAAAGGAAAGATCTGGCATCCTGCCCAGCATCACTCACCCGGCGCTGAGTAGTGGCAGGGATGCGCCCCTAGTCGGGCGCAGGACCCACCATTCCCTATAGTCTTCGGCCTAATGTCTTTGCTCATCCCAGGGTTTCAGCCACCCCTGGGCTCCAGTGCCTGGCATGCAGGAGACAGTCTCCCAAATGTAAATGAATCGTGAAACAACTGTCCACAGAGATTCTCTTAATCCTAGAAGAAACAGAAGACCTCATGAAGTATGGCGTTAATATGGGTGGAGTAGGCAGGGACAAGGTAGAAAGATAAGCCACAGCTCCAGTATTATAATCAAGAACAGGCATGATCTTGGGCCTTCCTTGAAATCGACATGAAGACGTGGAAGGGATGCTAAAGGGAGATGTACGCCTGCAGCCGCCTGTGATTGTGTCTCCAGAGGAGCATCAAGGTAGACTCACAGGAAAGGTGGAATGAGAAAGACAAGAGCCAGGTGGAGATGAGATGACCCGGTGTATCTGAGGCCAGCCTACCCACGCAGTACCTCCCAGATACGCAAACCAACCAACCCTCTAAGCCAGCGGAAGTTAGGTTTCTGACACTTGCCATTGAAGACATCCAAATACAACACTCAAAACACTTAGTGAAGATAGAATGAATACAAACCTCTTTCATCTGGGGGAGATGAATGCTAGCAGCAAGGACACAACACTTCTGGAAACTGAGCCTGAAAGTTTCCAATGAACATATTTTACTTCTCATAGTCAGAGATCTAACATATGCCAAAATCACTGAATACTTCCTGATGGCTTTCTGGATATGCATCCTGCAATGAGGTCACCCTACAAGGAGGGTCCCCCAAGTGGACTGTGAAAGAGAGGCTTCCATGAGGCACCGGAAGACCCGAAGCTGGCAGCAATTCTGGCAGGGGGCCCTAAGTCCCACAGCCCTCCAGGAGTGGGGCCTGGCTGGCTACGGAGAACACAGGGTGGAGTCCGGTGTGGAAGACAGCTATCTCCCTGGTACACCCAGGGGACCACATCTGCTGAAAAATCAGTGAGAGATCGCATGCATTTAGAAAACCTATCACTCACACACGATCAATAAAACCTACCAGATGATGGAGAAGGGGATGAACATGTATAGTTCAGCATTTCTTTTTTTTAAGAAAAGGATTTTTTCAGCAGTTGGGACCTATATTAAGATTCCAGAAGGGAAGCACTGAATTCCTGATTTGGTTAGGGCTGAACTTTTGTTTTCCTTTCCATCAGCAGAACAGAGGGGCGGCTTGTTTTATTGCACAAGAAAGAACAATATGAGGAAGGTTACCATTATGCAGTTTATATAGCTTTCCCGGATTCCCGTGTCAAGTGATGAATTGACCATGCGTTTTTATCTCCTTCCCTTCCAGAAACCCTGCTAAAATGACAATAAAGGAAGCTTGCAATGGAAAAAACAACCCTAACAAAGAAAACTGTAACATGGACAACGTAAGAGGAGAAATGTCAAAGAATCTTTCAAAGACAAAAAAATAAAGGGAGGATTGTTAACTGATAGAAGAGGAGAGAAAGATGCTACTTCAGTGCCCATGGCCACTTTGCTTCAGAGGTGCAGAGGCCAGGCGCCCAGGGTTCAGGTAACAGAAAGTGCATTGCCCGTTGCCAAGCACGGCTCCCCGCAGGAGACAGGGGATGGATTCTTTAGAGAACTGAACCCAGGAGGCTTCAGAGTTGGGAACACCAGGCCCAGAGCAGGGCTGGGCTGGGGCACGGGAGGAGTGGAAATCTCGGCTGTCACCCCTGGGACCTCAGCCCTTGCTCTCTGCTCTGCTCCAGACACACCCAAATCCAGTGGCCACGCCTCCCAGAAGGAACGACCGCTGAGAAAGGCTGTCCCACTCCCCACCCACCTTCCTGTAAAAGCCCAGCAGGTCAGGCGTTGCCACGTGCCCAGAGGGCGGGATCTGTTTTCCAACATCTCATTCTGAAATCTGAATGGATGGCAATGAACCACCAGCTATAGAAGGAAAGCTTCTAATATGGAAGAAAAGGACTGAAAGAAATCTACAATTTTTAGTGATATGTAACATCACATAATATTAAATCACCAAATTCAGTACTTTACAAAGTACTCAAAATAACTGAGGCAGGGAATTCCCTGGCAGTCCAGTGGTTAGACTCCATGCTGCCACTGCAGGGGGCACAGGTTCGATTCCTGGTCAGGGAACTAAGATTCCCACAAGCTGTGCAGTGCAGCCAAAACCCACCCCACCGGCAAAAAAAACAAAAACAAACAAAAAAATCTGAGGCCTAGTAAGGTGAACACTATTCCTTTAACCAAAAGCTGTGTATTATTTTAGCCAAAAGGAGGGATGGAAGGAGAAATGAAAAGGAACAGGAAATATAGCATCATCTAGCATGGCAGAAAGTCAACAGGTGATATCTATAATTGACAAATTCATAAACAACAGTATAAGCTCATCACCTATACGCATAGGGGTAAATACCAGGGGAAATTATTATTATGAATATCTGTGTGTGCTAATATGGAAAGTTCTCTAAGAAACAGTATGAAGTGAAAAGAGCAAGGTGCCTTTAATACACCCCCATTTCTGTTTTTGAGAACTGTTATACATTCATATATTTGTATATGAAACTTATAGGAAGTACCTAAAAGCTAGAGGAGCAGGTCTGGGGGTCTGGGGTGGAGGTGAAGTTCCTCACATGGTTCTTCTCATAATAATGATGGAGGGGAAAACCAAAGCGCTCGTGAAGTTTCTACCTCAGGGGCATATCATGTAACTCCAAGTCAATGGTTCCCCGCAAGTGGTGCATGTTCCCCTGCAAGGAGATTGGAGCATTTCTATTTCTATTTATCTTTTATCTAAGAAAATTAACCTTCGCGAAATTTATTTTACAGTTTGACATATGGCCTCTGCAATCCATATATCAAACTGTCATGTGCTGTATATTGTAGGGGAGATCACCTGAAGAAATAGTAGGAACCCACATCTTGGCAGTGGAAGGGTTGGCAGTGGGAAACACCCCAGCTTTGTCCATGCCTGGTGTGTTGCAATGGCTTGCATTGTACATGTGCCCACCTGGGTGGATTTACAGAACATACCATCTGGATTTAACTAAACTAAATCAACCCTCGAAAAACAGACCTGTGCTTAAGAGGATACCCGAAAAGAAACCACCAAGTGAAACTAATACTAAAAACACAAGCACCAGTTAACAAGACTATGGCAGCGCTAACAGAGAGCTGAGCTTCTGCCACATTCTCTCCACTGACTATTTATGAGGTCAAAGAACTGATGATTTAATCAGATAGGACAAGAATAGTTCGAGAACAACTGAAATTATTGAGCAGATTGTTTAAAATGTGGACTCCCATACATTTTGGTTAACTGATATACGTACACTTCCCTAAGTCTTAGTACGTTGTACCTTGAGACATTAGCTGATGACAGATGGAGGACAGCTGTCAAAATGGGCAAGTCTTTTAAAAACTAAGCACTCAACCAAAGACAAACAGCTATAGTTTTTTCAATGATGTTTAACATCATGTAATACTAAACTACCAAGTTTAGCACTCCACAAAATGTTACGAATTTAATGATTAACATACTGAAGCTACTTTCTAGGTTCCTTTAACAGCCAAGGATTAAAAACCACGTACCACTCATTATTCCCACTTAAGGTAAAAATGGCCAAAAGTACATGAAAAACCAATATGGCACCAAATTCAAATGAGTTCCTTTGTTGGCAAATACTACTGGCAGGTACATAGAAAATACTGGTCAGTATTTTAAAACTTGAGGATGAGAACAAATTATGTAGCCTGCGTGATTTCCTTTATAGCTGCATCAAAGTGAAGAGGATTCTAACATGTTTCTGCTTTTGGTATTTGCTAAATTATCCCATATATTCAAAGAACCACTGTGTGTGGCTGAGAGGGAAGCAGAGCCCGTGTACTTTAAAAAGTTGTGGAATTTAAGGCACGAGCCATGCACTTTTCCTTCGCAAAAACACAAGTGTTCCAAATTCGTGGACCTTTGCAGGGGTGGGAGGTGCCTGTCAGTAGCATGCTACTGAGAAGCAAAAAAATAAACACGTGTTAAGCTTCCTTTCAAAGTAAAGACTCAACATGGGGTAAGAAAATAACTGCTTTTTAAGAGAAACCAAAGCTTTGAAAAGAGAAGATTCTAAGAAAACAGATGTTGGGAGATGTTTCCACTGTTTTGTGATCTTGTAGCCAAAAACAGTGTAACTGTGCCATCTGAAAACTCCTATATCAGCACACTCAAAAACTTGGAAGTAGAATATTCTAGCCTATTAGAAATCTTGCCAAAGAGTTTCAAAGCTTATTTGTTACTGGGTGCTGAACCCATTTGTTAAAACTTTAAAAACAACAATACCTTCCAGTAAATTTTAAAGTTTTCAGACAAATTAAAATTAAAATTTAACATCTGAAAGTCAACTAAAAGCTTTGTCAAGTCAACTGAAACTGGCAGGATGGGCCGAGACAAGGCATATGGTGATTTAGTGACAGTGGCTAGTGATACACCTCTTCTGTTTCCATTTATAAATCTTTGTGAGTATATTTTTCAGCCATTAAACAAAAGCCATTAAAACCAAGAAGCGGGGGTGGGGGGGGAGGAAAAGACTGGGAGTTTGGGATTGACATGTACACACTGCTATATTTAAGACAGATAACCAGCAAGGACCTACTATAAAACAGAGGGAACTCTGCTCAGTATTCTGTAATAACCTAAATGGGAAAAGAATTTGAAAAAGAATAGATACATGTATATGTATAACTGAGTCATTTTGCTGTACACCTGAAACTAACACAACACTGTTAATCAACTATACTCCAATAAAAACAAAATACATGGAACCTTAGAGGTAGCTTTAAAAAAAATCAATATTAAGACAAATTTTTCTTCAAATACACAAAGTATACTTCTCTCACTAAAAAATTAATCATTTTTAATGAGGGCAAAAGACTTTTGTATAGTGTTAAAATTATTTTAACGTATTTAATCTTACCATTTTTCACTTTTGGAGATGCTGTAACATGTACACAACATTAAGATTTGCATACAAACATTATGTATAAATAAGTATACATGTTAGCATGCTTAAATTTCATCCACATGATGTGTGATCAAAAATAGCTGGAGTAGGGCTTCCCTGGTGGCGCAGTGGTTGAGAGTCCGCCTGCCGATGCAGGGGACACAGGTTCATGCCCCGGTCCGGGAGGATCCCACGTGCCGCGGAGCGGCTGGGCCCGCGGGCCATGGCCGCTGAGCCTGCGCGTCCGGAGCCTGTGCTCCGCAACGGGAGAGGCCACAACTGTGAGAGGCCCCTGTATCGCAAAAAAAAAAAAAAAAAAAAAAAAAAAAGCTGGAGTACATCGTTCTATGGGGGATTTTTCAAAATGCACCTATCGTTACCCATCCACTAGCCCTGTGGTGGGGAACAGGAATTTGGCTGTGTGTTTTGCAGAATAAAAAGTCTCCAGGTATTTTTGACAGAATCCTCTCCCCCCAGGAAGCCAGCGGGCCCTCTGCTGCTCGGAGCATTTAGTGATCACGAGTGAGGAAGAAGCTTGATCCTGATACATTTGTGCTGGCCAGAGGCAGGCATACGGTTCAGCATTCGCTTGGCCATGGCAACAGCTCATTTTAAAAACTGTCCCCACCAAAACCTTCTTATATACCTGCTTTTTCCCTCGTAACAATGACGTAGGATTATTCTCACTGAGCAGATGAGAAATAAAGTTAAATAACTCAGCAGAGAGGGTAAACGGCCTCCCTTAGATCATGAGAAAAGGTAGAACTAGACGCCTCTCCGCTAAGCCCTATGCTCGTGCCAACCTCGCACACACTGTTCTGACACTGGACCCTACAGTCCCGAAGGGGGTGCCCCATGGAAAGAAATGGTATTGCAGCCACCCCTGTGGCCCCATATTTTACAAAGAAGCAGGGGTCCAGCTGAGCCCCTTCTGTGGGTCTGTGGGAGGATGCGTCCGGTTAGCACAGGTGGGAGGAGTTTGCACAAACTTTTGAAAGTTGGGAATATAAATGTATATCAAATGATTGCAAGGGATTAACCGCACTTTTGGTATCCAATCTTCTAATCACAATCTTCTAGGTTAATTTCTCCTCCCCCTCCCCCATTTCTAAAATACATTTTGTTCAAAAACTTTAGAGTAACTTGCTTCTGAGCTTTTTTATCTGATGTGCTGAATTAATCATGTTTTCCTGGTGAGTTACATTCTTTAGCCTAAAAGACTATTTCAAGCATGTGTAAATGCATTTTCTAAAAAATGAAAGCCAATAGGCAACTCAAGTTTTGTCCAGAAAAGAAATAATTGTTTAGCAAACAACAGACCAAAGCTATTTTATTCAGAACAATAGGATACTGTTTCTAAGACATACCAAACTACATTTCTTACATAATTTTCTTTTGTCACTGAAAATGCTTCTGAAATTTGAGGATAAGCTCAACTTAGATTTCAGTTAAAATACCTACACTTCTATCACGTTGAACTACAGAAAATCACTTTTTTGTACAGATACAAATTTATTTTCCATTTGCTGTAAAGCACAGGGGTGTGGTTTAAAAAATAATCATTAGCTCGGCTAATTTCTTCTTCATGGCTGAAAATAGGATCTTTTTAACCCTTTACTTAGGTGCATATATACTCACAAATAAATGTCCTGAAGTGTTTTACAAATAATACAAGTAACAAGCACTTTTATTTAACCTGGTTTAAAAAAAAAACTGTCACCATTTCATGATTCATTAATTTTCAAAAAGATGTCACACCAATGAATATAGATCTCCTATCCACAAATACTCCTAATTCACAAACTATCAAAAGAACAAAAAGTGCTGTTTGTTTTCATTATTTTAGGAAAAAGAGTACTTGTCATCACATGAGTTTTGCATAAATTAATCTCTCCTTTCCCCACCTCCTCCCACTACATTCTATGTACTCTATCAGCTATAAAAATAGGTAAGCAAAAATCCCCAGAGAATTAGATGACAGAGAATCTTAATTCCTAATTAGCTCAACCGACATTAATTTCTCATTCTCCACATGCTATGAACATGAATTAAGGACGCAACACACCAGATTTAATCCAGGCACTGCTCATTTGATTTTTTTTTTGTCTTCTTTCTTTTTCTTGTTTGAATTTTATTTTATTTATTTTTATACAGCAGGTTCTTCTTAGTTATCTATTTTATGCATATTAGTGTATACATGTCAATCCCCATCTCCCAATTCATCCCACCACCACCAGCCACTTTCCCCCCTTGTGTCCATACATTTGTTCTCTACATCTGTGTCTCTATTTTAAACCTGGAAACTTCTAAAAGTCTGGACAGGGAACTGTACTCTTAGCTGTTACAAAAGATCCAAATGTTTCTTTCCTCATTATATTTCTTTCTTTTTCTTTTTCAATTTGTCTGTGCTTGTGGGATCTTAGTTCCCTGACCAGGGATCAAACCTAGGCCCACAGCAGTGAAAGTACGGAGTCTTAACCACTGGAGAGCCAGGGAATTCCCCCTCATTATATTTCGATCATCTTTTTTCTCAATCATTTGAGGCTAATAGTGTTCATTAAGATAAGGAAAAGACTGCAGGAGGGCATTTAATCCACTCCCTGTGCCAGCATCACAAATATATTCCCAGGAACAACACAGGACACAGGGCTGCCCTAAGTGGTCTCTCCAAGGTAAGGTATGAGGTTTAAGAGGCAGATCTTAAAATAGTGCATTAGTTTCTTTAATATTTTCTCAGGAACGTCTCCTTTACCTTAACTTCTGGAGTCAACTTTTGCATTCACGTATCTTTTCCTCTTTGATCTTAAAGGCTAAAGGTTCAGTGTCTGAAGCATGCTTGCCTTTGGAAAACATGACTTAAAGAGCTAAACAAAGTTTATCAGTCACATCTCAGGTAGAAGGCATATTTACTAGAGAGAAACGTGACGTAACTCCAAATTCATGTGTTGTCAGCTCTGAATAAGTTCATTCCTGGTAATTTGGTTTTTTTCTATTGATACTTCTGAACCTACTTAAGGTAAAATCAAGGAAGTGCTGTGTGAAGTTCCATGAGAATCATGAATATTTTTTAATTCTAGTAGAGAAAGACCAAAATTTTATTGTTTCATTGTTAATTATTAATTTTTCTCATGCTCTCTTTTTTTCCCCTTTTGTCACAGGTCAACACAGTATCTCAGGAGAGGCCAAAGGACTTGAATTTTCCTATGTCCCTCAGTAGCAGGAAAGGACACTTTTGGCCACAAGCAAGTCATTGTGGCCTGATGGAAATGTTCAGCGATGACACACAGGAACCACTTACACCTTTGAAAGTGAAGAATGAGAGTTTTAACCAATGCTTACTGGTACCAATTCAGGATAAAAACAAAAACAAAACTCAGACTCTCTGTGGTAGACCATGAACAGGAAGGCAGCCAAAAACTACTGTAGTGCTTTTTTCTGCTCATTGAGGATGTGAGCTCTAAGAAATATTTGAAATAAACCTGCATTTGTTAAACCAAAATCTAATATGTGAACAAAGAGAAGGAAAGCCACGTAAAACCCTGCTACAATACATGACAAATTATGCTTTTCATCGCTGCCCTCTAACTATGATCAAGGCCTTTACTGTTGAATTTAAGAATTCCCGTGATATTCAGTGACAGCAATTATTCAAGGGCCCCAATGACCCCTTATCTAAGGACAAACTATGGAGACTACGCGACTATAGGCATTTGCTGTAACGGCAGAATAAAGCAAAATTTCTCATATTAAGAAAAGTTGGCTCATAGTCAGCTTTCTTACCCTAATAGATTATAAGCACGTTAAGGGTGGAAACTAGATTTTATTCATCTTTGTACATTCCTGCCCAGCCCAGGGACCAACTACAAGAAATAGTTGCTGAACAAATTTTAAGCTAAATCTATCACTTATAAACTTAAAAGGGACTCTACTATTTTATCTTGCAAAGACAAGTCCCGCTATTTGTATCAATCCCTCAGAAAACCAAAACCTGCAATGCCAATGACTAATTCCTATTTACCAAGGTATCAAAGTTTGGGCTGATAGAATGCAAGATGACTTATGGAAAGATCATTTTACTGGCATAAAATCAAGTAAATTAAATATTCTCCAACCCTATCTAATTCTACCAGCTGAGCAATTCTTGAGGAAGATAACGTTTGTTTTTGTACATTGGCATAGCATTTCAAATTTACAAAGGATGTTCATATCTCTTACTTAAATCATCGTTATACTACATGAACCTCTGACATCATCCAAAGGCCCAGAAATCACAGAAAAAACGGTACCCTAAGTCAGGGGTCCCCAACTCCCAGGTACTGGTCCACGGCCTGTGAGGAACCAGGCCACACAGCAGGAGGTGAGCGGCAGGCGGGCGAGCGAAGCTTCATCTGTATTTACAGCCGCTCCCCATCGCTCTCATTATAGCCTGAGCTCCGCCTCCTGTCAGCATTATGGTGACTTGTATAATTATTTCATTATGTATTACAATGTAATAATAATAGAAATAAAGTACACAATAAATGTAATGCGCTTGAATCATCCCGAAACCATCCCCCCACCCCCACCGGTCTGTGGAAAAATCGTCTTCCACAAAACCGGTTCCTGGTGCAAAAAAGGTTGGGGACCACTGCCCTAAGTACTTTAAAGTGTTACTTTACACTAAGGAAACAGTAATTCCTCACATTAACAAAACAAAACAAAACACAAGTTCCTCTCCCACTCCCATATAATTTGTTGACAGCAAATCAAACAGAATAGAGCATTAATCAAACTGAGTTCAATAAAGCTTAAGAATGTATTGTTTTAATACACAAGCATCTTTAATCTCACCATCTCTAAATAAACACTATTGAAAGCCTGAAAAAGAAAAAAGAAAAAGAAACCAGCTATTATAAGCATGCTTTACTTAATACTTTACTTAACATCTGGTTAAATGTCATCTACTTGAGTTCTTTAAAAATGTGGATTCATCAAGAGCTCGAGAGACCCTGGATTACTCTAAGACAAGGACAGTAACATCCCAAATGACACAGTAACCTAGAGGGGGATGACTATTTTTATTTCAAGGAAAGCAAAATATCAACCGAGTTAACTATAAAAAAAAGGCTGTCCGTTAAAAAAAAAAAATTCTATGTTATATTTCAAAAAGCAAGAGTGACTTTTAGATAATAAGTAAACAACACTGTAGATAAATTTAAAATACAAATAATAACATAGCCAAATGTAATATTTGAGGTGGTTTACCACTTTTACTGAGAAGATAGGCCTAACCTCATCAAAGCTTTGGAAAATGTCATTTTCCTAATTTGTTGATTTGTTAACCCAATCTCACCATTTTCTCCTATCTTTTCTATTTTTTTTAACACTCTAGAGGGATATATACTTCCTATGTAAAGTATTACTTCACAACAAAGATGACAGAGCCTGTAATTATTGATGGTAATAAATATGCTCAATTCTAAAGAGGGGGGAAAACCTTCCTTTCTAAAAGATTTCTTTCAAAACGGGATTAAGAAAAAAAAGATATGTTACCTTCGCTAAATGATGGAAAACAGAAAGAGGTATTAGGTATTGCTATAGTCTGAGTATTTGTGCTCCCTCAAAATTCATATGTTGAAATCTTAACCCCTAAATATGCTGGTAGTAGAGGTGAGGTCTTTGGGAGGTGCATAAGTCATAGGGGTGAAGCCCTCAGGAGTGGGATTAGTGCCCTTATAAGAGACCCCAGAGAGATGGCTACACCCTTCTGCTAAGCGAGGACACAGAGAAAAGATGCCAGCTATGAGCTAGGAAGAGGGCTCTCACCCAAACGTGACCATGCCTGTGCCTTGATCTTGGACTTCCAGGCTCCAGAACATGAGAAATAAATTTTTGCTGTTTATAAGCCATCCAGTCTGTGGCATTTTGATACAGAAGCCCAAATGGACTAGGACAGATGTTCTCCCCAAAAGTCTGACCTTTTAGTTGATTGGATCGTGTACATGATGGTCTGTACTTGATAAGCAGGTTCCTCCTGACTAACTGCTTGCCCACTAGGCT
Organism: Delphinapterus leucas; assembly: GCF_059928025.1. NCBI lineage: Eukaryota > Metazoa > Chordata > Mammalia > Artiodactyla > Monodontidae > Delphinapterus > Delphinapterus leucas. The sequence goes on along the minus strand of NC_143130.1, from coordinate 12,816,404 downwards.
AGGTTTCCAACCAGAGGCCACAGCATGAATAGAGTATATAGGACAGACTGCCTTCTTGTTTGATAGGAAGCTGTTAATGATACAATACCATTTCCTCCACCCAACTGCCAATTTTAACAATGACTTACAGTACATTGATGATTGCAATAACAGTTTCATTACGCAGCTTATACTCTTTCCTCTAACCCTATGACAGAGAACACTAAAACTGAGAGTCCTGACAGCATGTATTATATACTGTGATGTTACAAAGATTGTTTCAAATGTTCTACTTTGCAGCCATTCAGAATATGTTACACGTTTCTAATTAGATATTAAAATACAGAATTACTAAATGACTGTTAAACATCTAACTAGAGATGATCTTTATAACACATGGAATGGAGTTGTGCTTTACCTTGTAAATGTGAGTCCACCAAGTCAGCAGCTTCTAGAACTGCTGCATTTATTCACTTTACACCAGTGACCATGGTGTTCTGTTTTTAGACATTGGCAACTGTGTGATTATCAGCAAAATTTTAGAAAGAGCCAGAGAAGAGAGCAAAAGACTCGAAACGACTAACAGAAAACTCATGTTCTATAAGTCTTACTTTCAGGAACCACAACACCCACTAAAGCTCAGACACATGTGCAAATTTGAGGTCTGACTCATCACCTGCCAGTTACTGCGATGCACCTGAGTTCTGAGTCCTCTCAGCTCCCTCTGTCCTCCGCCCCAATTAAGCCAAAGACTCAGGCCAAGTTTGACACATCAACTCTCTCACTCTTTTTACAAGAGCAAACACTAGTGAATGGAAAGAAGGTTGGCAGGAATTAAGATGCCAACTTCTCACAGGTCAGGAGCCAAGTCGTGTACGCTGCCCAGATAAGACCATGGTACACTCCCCACACCAAACGATGTGCACTTGAACTTGGTGTTGATACTCCCTCTCCCAAATATAATTTTTTAAATAACCTTTTTGTAAATAACAGTAATAATAGATTGTAACCCAAAGAATAAGAATCTATGAGTTCATGCTAAGGTAACAAACAGACAGAGGAGAAGAGGAAGTGATTCCTTACAATACAATTCCAACTAATAAATGTAGAAGGAATGACGGCAATTTAAAAAAAAATCACCAATTGGTAAATACTACAGTAATAACTGTTTCAGGCAAGAATCATCAATGGATGCTAAAATTAATGAGCAAAAGTATGGTGAGAAACGGGATATTTACATAGTCTCCAAGTATCTCCTCACAAAATGCTTATTAAGAACAAAGGGAAAAATAATTAACTGTACAGTGGAGGAAGCTGATACCACTATTATCAAGAGATCAAAGTTAACATCACCAGTACTGAGATAAATCAACATCGCATGTCTTCTGATACGATGCACTGAGATGGACACAGTATCGATAACCTGGTATTCTGATGAAAAGCACATAATCTGAATCCAATCATTAGGAAGCAAACCCTAACTGAGAGCCATTCTATTAAAAGAAACTGGTTAGTGTTCTTCATCAAAAGCGTAAAGATCCAGAGAGACACAAAAAGATGGAGAAACTGGTCCAGACGGAAGGAGGCTAAGGAGATAAGACAAGCAAATGCAACACGTGACCCTGGACCAGAAAGGAAACTAAAATGGGACAACTGGGGAAATGTGAATAAGATCTATTAATTTCATAATAACATCGTATCAGTGTTAATGTTCTGATTTCATTAATGTATTCTTGGCTACGTACGATGGTAACATCTGGATGAAGGGTATGTGGGAATTCATTGTACTATTTTTTGCAACGTTTTTATGTCTGAAATTATTTTAAAATAAAAAGTTAAAAAAATTAAAATTGTGTTTTTAGTATAGAACGTCCATCGTTTCTCTCCTCAATCGTCTGCGCCCTGTTCACTGAAGTTAACTTGGTCTCACGTCAATTTGCAGCTCTTATGCCACATATGCATTTTACATAGTATTAACTGGAACATTTCTCTCATGCCCCATTGGGATAAGAGTACCATCTGTTCTATTCCATGAACAAGAAGCATGTCCCTCAGGCATAAGACAGGTATCTACAGCCCAGGCACCAGGCTCAGTGCCTGGCTCAGTGTTGAATGCATGAATCAATGCATGGATCCTTAATGCTTATTTTTTTAAAAATTAAAATTATGGGAAAAAAGTCAAGGGGAATAGAAATGATATATTCTTGACTCTGTTCATTATCAAGCTTTATGAATAACTCCCAGTCAAGAGGGGGAAAAAAAAAGCCTTACTTTTGGAACGCAGTTGGGTTTTATTTTTTGTTTTATTTTTATTTATTTATTTTTTTTGGTTTTCTGTCTATGCAGTACCTTTTCATCCTCGGCATTCATTATTTCTAAAAATTAACAACAACACATTCTCAAGGCTAACATTTATTTAGGGCTTACTATGTGTCAGGTATCTGCAAATTGCTTTATAGTCTTTCTTAGGTAATCATTTTAACAACCCTGTGAAATGAACAGGACTGTTAGACTCTCCAGCCCTAAACAGATAGGAGGCTGAGAGCAGTTCAGTGACTGGCTCAAGGTCACAGTGACCTCTACACAGTGTGGCCTGATTCTGTTCAGCCGTCAGAGCAACTCCAGAACCTGGGCTCTCAGCCATGGCACTCAACTGCCCCTTGTCTTATATACACATAAATAAATAAAAAGGACACAAATTTAAAAAAGAAACAAACAAACCAAAAAAACCACCTGTTCAATTACTTAAAGTAACCAGAGGAAAACTGCTTAGGAGGCAGAGGCAACTAGTTAAAACAAACCAAAGGCTCTATGTAAAGTACACTTGTCCACTTTAAGTTTACACAGTTTTCTGCTCTTTTTAGGTTACCCAGTCACCCACAGTAGAAATTCCTCAGGAAAAAAAATCCCAGCTCTGCCCGGTCAGTTGGTAAAGAGAGGGAAAAAACAATGTTACTCTCATCATTCAGTGTAGGCTGCAGCTTCTGGGTGCTCCTCCCAGGAGGAGAGGGTGCAGGGAGAAAGGCGGGGGCGGGGGAGAGGGACATGGGGCAAGAAGCCCAAGAGGGAAGGGGTGCCGTGGGGGCCCAGGGAAGGCCACCCCCAGATGCGCCTCAATGGCATAGTGACTATTTTGAATTAAAGTGACTTAAGAAACTGCCAACCCAAGAGGGACACTCTGACCGTCCTTTCTGTCTCCCTGAAAGCAAGACATAAATTCCCATGAAAGATGCCCTCCCTGCCTGTGGAGGTGGAAGGACACCCTTATCACCAAAGATAGGGAGTTGCGGCCAGAAGCCTATATAAACAAACCTGGTTACTTCTTTCACTGACGACCCCAAGCCCAAACTCTGTTCAAATTCTTCACTAATTGGGTACTCCAAACCTAAGTTTCTTTGTCCCATCAATTCCTTGCAAATTGATTTCTTTGTCTAAAACATGTGAAAGCTGCCTACTTTGGCCACTCTGTAGGTTCCGTTTCTGTGAGACCTCCCTGCGCATGAATTAAAATGTGTTTTTGTTTCTCTGGTGAATCCTTCTTGCGTGGATCTGATTCTTAGTCCAGCCCCGTGAACTCAGCAGCGGGGAGAGGGGGAGAGGGGGAGATTTCCCCCTCCCGGACGGCGCTGATTCCTTCGCAACTGGGCTGCCATTCTGTGATGCCACACCCAAAAGCTGTTCATAATTTTATTTATTTTATGCTCTAAAAACACTTCATACAAGTGACAATCGAAGAGGTGAGACAACAAATACTAAGCATTTTAGGGTAGTTTTGTTTTCTCAAATTCTCGTCCCAGCCTGGGGACAACTGGCCATAGGAAGTGAAAGTTCTACACGTAGACAAAGATAGTGTATCTTTTCGAGGCATCTCAGACGCAGTGTTCGGAGCACAAGGCCATGTGCTTGGGGTTGCTGGGAGGACCCCACTGAGTCTACAACACTGCCTGGCACTTGGTCATCGAGCCTGGCTGTCATTGTCATCAATATCCCCGGGGTGCTGCTCCAGAGAAGACCCTTAGTAAATCTCTGATGACTTTCATTTAAAACAAATTGTGGTTACATCAAAATGTGATTATTTAGATAAATAATTACTCAGGATGCCATGTACAATATGATAAATATAATTAATGCTGCTGTGTGTTATATATGAAAGCTGTTAAGGGAGGAAATCCTAAGAGTTCTCATCACAAGGAAAAATATATTTTTTTCTATTTCTTTAATGTTGTGTCTCTATGGGATGATGGGTGTTCACTAAACTTACTGTGACAATCACTTCATGACGTATGGAAGTCAAATCATTACACGGTACACTTTGAACTTATACAGTGCTGTACATCAATCATATCTCAATAAAACTGGAGAAAGGAGAAATGCTTATTTGGGTTAGAGATCTGATGAGTCTGCAACTAAAGTGAGAAACTACAGCTGACAGTCCACAGAGCAGATGCACTGCAGCTGAGAGTCCAAGGCAACCCCGAGCGCCTGGAAAATTTCTGGCCACAAATTACAGTACGGACCAAAGAACTCAGTCCAAAGAGCATGGGGGAAGGAGGCTTGACCAAAACAGGACTGTGTTCCAGAAGTTACGTTGCCCATTTCCTTCATGACCATTAGCAAACCTGAGACAACGGTACATCACACCTTTTGTTCTGAGAAACCGTGATGATGTCTTTCTCTGGTGTCTCCCCTTCCTTTCCTATAATATCTCGTTTACTGTGAACCTTCATTTCCTTAGTGGTTGCAGATCTGCGGAACATTTAGACACTTGCTGACAATGCTGTTCACGCAACTTTAGAACCCTGTATATGCTTTTGTTGAGCTCTCTGCAGCAGTATCGTGCTCTGCATACATTACTGCTAACCTGTTTGGCGTTTACTCACTTTTTAATTATAATGAAACACCATCTTGAAAAAGTCTGAATTTAGAAAGCTACTTAAGAGGTGGTTATTCTACATTAGAAAAGGAGGTGGCTCTAAAGAAGAATTCACTGAAGTGTTCTTTTCCACGGCCCAACCCTCTGTCTCTGTCTCTCAATTCAGCAGAGTACAAAGTTTTTAGGAAGCATAGATTTTTTAATCGATGGAGAAACCATTGAGGAAGGAGCACAACTGTTACATGAAGCAAAGATTATCTCTAGTTTCACCAAATATTTGTTGACCTGAACTAAGCTGAAGAATGTCTCCCTAACTGTCAAGGTTCATTGTTCTCTTCCAAAGGCAACCTCGTAAACTTGGTGCTGTGTTCCCCCCGCAAAAATACCAATTTGTGTAAAATCCAGACCTTCCATAGGAGACATTTACTGCTCTTTAAGTGAGGTTTTTAAAGATGTAATCTACGTATCCATATATTTTAGAGATCTATGTAGTGAGGGGAGACTAAGATGACGGGGTTCAAAACCAGGTGACAGAAACAGACATATGTAAGTTGAGTGAAAAGTACCAGCAGCTTTGGCGGGGGAGAGAGGGAAAAATAAGTGGAGCACATGGGGTTTGGGGGGGCAGTGAAAATACTCTGGATAATACTATAATGCTGGATACATGTCATTGTACATTTGTCAAAGCCCATAAAATGTACAACACAGAGTGAACCCCAATGTAGACTATGGACTCGGATTGGTAATGAGGTGTCAGTGTTGGTTCATGGACTGGAATGGAGGTACTGCCTGGATGGGCAGGACGGTGATGGTAGTGGTGTGCCTGGGGCTGGGGGCAGGGAGAACTCTGGAACTTTTCCCTCAATTTTGTTCTGAATCTGAAATATCTCTAAAATATAAAGTCTATTAATTAAAAAAAAAAAGTGCTACCAGCATCAGGTAGGAAGAGACTGTTATCCACGGAGTTTGTCTGAGGAGAGGTTGGAGCTGGAGCTTGGAGGAGGGAAAGGACTTGGGTTTGGATAAGAAGAGAATGCGAAAAAAAAAAAAAAAAAGAAGAGAATGCGGCACTAACTTGGAAAATGACATGGAGTTTTGTTTTTGTTTTTGCGGTACACGGGCCTCTCACTGCTGTGGCCTCTCCCGCTGCGGAGCACAGGCTCCAGACGTGCAGGCTCACCGGCCATGGCTCACGGGCCCAGGCGCTCCGCGGCATGTGGGATCTTCCCGGACCGGGGCACAAACCCGTGTCCCCTGCATTGGCAGGCGGACTCTCAACCACTGCGCCACCAGGGAAGCCCAAGACGTGGAGTTTTTTTGTTTTGTTTTGTCTGTGTCACGCAGCAGGCAGGATCTTGGTTCCCCGATCAGGGATCTAGCCTGCGTCCCCCCCGCCGCCGGCAGTGGAAGTGCGGAGTCTTAACCACTGGGTGGCCAGGGACGTGGAGGACTTCAAGGGACCAACTGACAGGAGTCTGCGTGCCGGGTCCAGAGGGCTGGTTTCTGTTCCGTGGGCAGTGAGGAGGTACAGAAGGTCCTGAGCCAGAGGGTAACAGGACAAGGACCATCTAAGGATTTAGCTCCTTACTATGTGGGCTGGAATTTGGAGTAAGGATGAAGCCTGGAGGCCACAGTGAGGCCTGAGGCAATGAGCTGGGGCACAGGATGTGGCGGCAGGGACCCAGGAGGGGAGGGGGGAAGGGAGGGGCTAAGAACGCTTAAGAGGTTTTTGAGCCTTTGAGACTAGAACAGTGAAGCCATTACCGAAAATAGGAAATACAGAAAGAGAAGTAGATTTCGGGTGCATAGAAGATGTATTATTTTGGGTGTGCACAGATTATTCATGTGGAGAAGTCTAACACGCAGTTACAAATGTGGTTCTGAGGCCAAAAATATTTAGAAGTAACCTGCAAAGAGATAGTAATTAAAGCTTTCAGAAGAACCGCCGTTATAGAAATTGATAACACTGCAAAGGGACTCATTCAGAATGAAAGAAGAAAGTGGCCAGAATCTTCAGGAAGAGGACTCAGCAAAGGAGTCTGAAAAGGAGTACTTAGAGATGGAGCAACCAGAAAGCAGCAGGGAATGCTCCCTCCTGGCCACACTCGGGGATACAGACATCTACCCCTATCATCACAAATCATTCATACGCCCCCTCCCCATTTCACTACAGGGCATAGATACTGTTAAGCAAAACCTACACTGTTACTCTCTGAAAGTTTACTATCTAGGACAAGGCATACAAATCTGAAGTACAGACTTCTAAACTATAAGTTCCGGGGGTAAATATGTGGTAGACTGCACATTAGCGGTCCCCAGTGGATCCCTCCTCCCACATTCACACCCTCAGGTAGCATCTGCCTCACTGACTCTGGTCTTGGCCTTGCACGAGGCTCGTTTTGGCCAGTGGGACATCAGCGGAGGAGACAAGACCATAAGCACAAACCTGACAAGTTTCTGTGCCCTGGGCTTGTCCTTCTGGGCTGCCGCTGCTGTGACAGCCTCAGCTGACCGCTAGACACTTGAGAGGGGCCATCAGGGGCCAGCCAGCCAGCCTTGGTGGGTTCCCCAGGTAACGGCAGCCACGTGAGACCAGAAGCACGGCCCGGCAAAGGCTGGCCCAAGCTGCAGGATCATTACCGGATAAAGAGCCGTTGTTTCTAAGCCACTGAGTTTTGGCGTGATTTATTGTACAGCAATAACTAACTGTTGCAGAACAATTTAAAGATGGGGGCAAAGCACCTGTATGTGGGGAGACAAGAAAGAGCAAATGTGGAAGAAGTCTGAGGTTCAGAATGAAAGGTTAACTCACTCTGTCTCCACAGAAGATTGAAAATGGCCCCATGATTTGAGACTGGGGTTCATCCCTCTGGCACTGAACACCTTTACTAGACAGCTCTTTTTATTTTTTATTTATTTTCTGGCCGCGCCTCGTGGCTTGCAGGATAGGATCTTAGTTCCCTGACCAGGGATCGAACCCACGCCCCGCAGTGAAAGCACCAAGTCCTAACCACTGGACGGCCAGGGAATTCCCAGATGGCTCTTTTTAAACTGTTACATTCTCACCTGTTGTTTCCATCCATAATAATCTACAAATATGGATTTCAGAATTTAAGAACAGAAAGGTTCTAGAGATGACCAAAAGACAAGGAAATTAAAGCCAAAGAAGTGACTCATTTCTAAAGCACCGCAAATTAATTACTTCTAGCGTCAAAACCAGAATCCAGAGCTGCTACCCCTCAGCCCGATGTGCTCTGGGCTGTACAAACCTGCCCGGTCATAACCAGACTCTAGGCATAGTTTAGTGTGTAAGGACTCTATTCATAGGCTCACTGTCCGCAAGACAGCCAGCCTTTTACATGCCCTAGTGCACACGGGGTGCACGGTCTTTTCCTCTTTGTCAAGTCAGGCTCAATGGTTGGATGGAATCATCCAGGTGGTGCTCAACGAAGTAAGACGCAGCAAGGCAAGGAGCATGAAGTGCACAGGCTAAAGGGTGGCAGTAACCACGGGGTCGAGACAAGCCCAGAACTCCGGCTGCCACCAGCACCAGAGCAACTGAAAACCACGCTGCTGCAACAATTAGCCTTGATGCACACTGAGTCCCAGGATGTACAGTGCTTGTTTACTGAAAGGGTTTCACAATACACTTTGAAACAGGCATTTCTGACTCACAGGATTCACAGGATGATTTGAATGGATAATTTGAAAATAAGCGCCAAGGCAGTTCTGTGATGGCTCTACAAACAAACATTGTCTCTGGAAAATCTGCTCTTCGGTGACCCAGCACTCCGCAACTTGGATGCCTTATTCTCTCCTCATCCCTCTTTCTGAACGGTACCCCGGATTCATTGTAAACCTACAGTGGAATTTGCACTAATGATCTCCATCGGGGCTCCAGGAGGGTTGCATTTTGGGTAATAACCTGCATTTTGAAGCAGGTTTCATCTTCCTGGTTGACTGTACTTGCTAAGAACAAGTTAATATAATTAAAGTAAAAAGGATTGGGACTTCCTTCGTGGCGCAGTGCCTGAGAATCCGCCTCCCAATGCAGGGGATACGGGTTCAAGCCCTGGTCCGGGAAGATCCCACATGCTGCGGAGCAACTAAGCCCGTGCACCACAATTACTGAGCCTGTGCTCTAGAGCCCGTGAGCCACAACTACTGAGCCCACGTGCTGCAACTTCTGAAGCCCGTGTGCCTAGAGCCCGTGCTCCGCAACGGGAGAAGCCACCGCAATGAGAAGCCCGCAAACCGCAACGAAGAGTAGCCCCTGCTCACTGCAACTAGAGAAAGCAACAACAAAGACCCAACACAGCCAAAAATCAATAGATAGATAAATAAAGAAATAAATGAAATAAAAATAAAAAGCATTAGGTTTTGACTTTAGAAACACTATATGGGGGCTTCCCTGGTGGCGCAGTGGTTGAGAGTCTGCCTACCAATGCAGGGGACACGGGTTCGAGCCCTGGTCTGGGAAGATCCCACATGCCGTGGAGCAACTAGGCCCGTGAGCCACAACTACTGAGCCTGCGCGTCTGGAGCCTGTGCTCCGCAATAAGAGAGGCCGCGACAGTGAGAGGTCCGTGCACCGTGATGAAGAGCGGCCCCCGCTTGCCACAACTAGAGAAAGCCCTCGCACAGAAACGAAGACCCAACACAGCAAAAATAATAAATAAATAAATAATCCACCTTCCTGATGAGGTAGATTAAGCAATGTTTATAAAAACACTATATGATATAAAATGAGGTGTAGAGATATTAAAAGCACATCATATTAAACGAACTCCATTGTCTCTACCACACTGTCCCTTTTCTTTGAATAATCTCTTTACAGCTCCCTGTTAAGTTTCTATATATGTGTGGCCATGTTCTTTGGTTGATTTGACCTAAACTTATAACCTGTCTCAGTAACTTCTCTCCTCCCCTCTCCACAGAATCAATTTTCCTGACTTCCTGCCTCCAATTATCCTTAAAGGATGTCTTGAAAGTATCCCATATTTAAGTGTGAAACCAAAAGGAAGGGCAGGAAGAGTCCACAACTCCTGTCCCTCCTTCCCTCTTCTTTTTTTCCTACTTTTTCTTGATCTCATCTAAACATTTTTCAAAATAAACATTTAAAATAGAAATTGTCTACTACCATTTCCCTAAATGAACAGGAATTTTTTTAAAGGGAAGGAAAAAGAAAAACACTTTTCTACTATTATTCTATGTTCAATCACAAGAAATTCTGACACACTTTTTTTTGGTTTTTGTTTTAGAAGAATTCTGTGGGGCCTTGAAGTTCAAAGAAGGAGATGGTCTAAAAATTACAGTGTCTTGGAATATTTATTACAGTTTTTCTCTAAAATATTAGCAGTGGTATACCCAAGTAAAAATCTTTCTTGTAACTATCCACATTTTTTAATGTTCACTGATCTCTGGCATCTGTCTGAAAATAAATTTTTGTTAACAGCACCCTCAGGGTGTGCTGTGACTAACAGGGTAGTTAAGCTGGCAGGTATATTCTCGAGGCCAGAGCCAGATGAACTAGCCTGTACCTTCAACCAGAGGCAGCAAAATCAAATTAGTCTGATTAACAGACAGAGAAGACAAACTTACAGTTACCAAAGGGGAAAGGTGTGAGTGTGGAGGGGATAAACTGGGAGCATGGGATTAAAAGATACACATGACTATACATAAGATAGATAAACAACAGTGACCCACTAGATAGCACAAGGAACTATACTCAGTGTCTTGTAATAACCTATATATATATCTCTATATATACATCTATATATAGATATAGATATCTGAATCACTTTGCTGTATACCAGAAACTAACACAACATTGTAAATCAACTATAATCAATCAATAGTCTGGTTATACTGATAGGAAAAACAATTACTCAAACATGTGATCAGAGTTGGCAGGGCGGGGCGGGGGGAATCCTCAGTAAAAAGACACCCATCAGGGCTTCCCTGGTGGCGCAGTGGTTGAGAGTCCGCCTGCCAATGCAGGGGACACGGGTTCGTGCCCCAGTCCGGGAAGATCCCACATGCCGCGGAGCGGCTGGGCCCGTGAGCCATGGCCGTTGAGCCTGCGCGTCTAGAGCCTGTGCTCCACAATGGGAGAGGCCACAACAGCGAGAGGCCCACGTACCGCAAAAAAAAAAAAAAAAAAAAGGACACCCGTCAAAAGGAAGATATCAGAGAAAAAACATAAAGTAAAAGGCAAATACAGATAATCCAATGAGACCAGGAAAAAATACCTGAAGCACATTTAGATCACTGTCAACTTTTACCATGAAAGTAAGCAAACCAAAAAGTGCTCACAGAAACCACAGCTCAGCTTGCCAAAAACGCCCTCTTGGGCGCCCCTGTTTATACTTAAGAGAAATCAAAGGAGGTTTAAAAAGAATTAACATTTTAATTAATTGAGAGACAAAATAAATGCATTTCTCTTACTTTCACCATTCAAGGGTCATGATCAAGAGCTTTTTAAAAATAGTATGTATATCCTCAACTTTTATCAGGTCCAAATAGACTTGGAAATGAGTAAGGAAAAAAGTGGATAACACACCCAAGAATGCAAATCGGTAAAAACACAGAGCGTGTACCATCACAGGCGAATACCATATCTAAAATTTCTTTAAAATTAGAGCACAATTTTTCCAAGCCCAAAATGCCTCTAATTTTCCCAAGCCCAAAATGCCTCTAATTTTCCCAATCAAAACACTTATTTGCTATAGCTATAAGAAGTACCTATAGCTTAAAACTGAGCATCTTTTTTAGTGATCTCTCACTTCAATACGCATAAAAGGACTTTTATGAACACCGACGAAACTAAAAAGTTGTATTTAATTTATCGAAGCGGGAACAGTTAGTCGTGCGATGTCCTCATCTACACAAATCCACAATCTCTCCAAGCAGAACACACAGAACACAAGAAGGAAATTACTATGCTGAATTTCATCCAACTCACAGCTGTATTCCAATTTTCAAACTTAATTAAAACTGGCAGTTTTACTGAGATGAATCAAATTTCAATCAAATGGGTATGTTGTCTTTTTTTTTTTTAAGAAAAAGCAAAAGAAAAATCAAGATGTCCCAAGCAAAGGATTAACAGAGCTTTGATTAGAATTGAGAGCCACGAGTTAAACAGGTGTTTTGAATTACCACTTTTATTAAAACACAATCCTTTACATGAAACCCACTGGATTTTTCATTAGTTCTAGAATACTGAAAGAAAATGTTTGTTTGGCTTAACATAATAGGGACTCATAAATCATGGAAGAATGATGACGGTATTACATCTGGGAAATTCACGCCTTCAGTATCTCCCTTGGTAGCAGCACCAGGTATTTTAGAACCAAAAGAAACCTTGGCAACAATCAAGTGCTCTTTCTACAGACACAAGAGCATGCCAGTCCTGGGGCAGGGCGAAATGAGAAATGAGATTCATCCCGTAGATGTGTCAGCTTGTTGGCCAACACGTCTTTTTCATGGGAATAAAAAATTAGGGGAAAGCATTTAAGGAGCAGCAGAATAGGCTGGTAGGACGGCAGCTGTGGCAGGCAGACAGGCTGGCCGAGACCCCCTGCCCCACAAAGGACCCCGGGAGTGAATTATGCCGATGCTGTGTGATAAGGCAGCACTCCCGGTGACCTGGGCACCGCCCTGGGGACTTGCCTGCCCTCTTCATGGAGTTCTGCTGAAAAAGACAATTATGGGCACATCCTAATATTCAGGCTTCCTGCTCGATCCAATTTATTTACCTTCTTCTCAGCCTGTGGGAAAATGGAATCTAGACTCCAGTGATTGACACTAAGTTGCTTAAACATGGCTCCGTTTTGTATTCCCTATTGCAAAGCAGAAGTAAAGTGCAGCTTAGATAAAGGAGAAGCAGTTGTAGTTAGATGAAAGAGAACGACATTTAAGACTCTATAAAGCATGTAGCAAAGAGGTGGAGCCCAATGAGATCTAGGGGAAAATTATCAAACAAAAAGGCAATACACAGTTCCAAGAAGCAAGAGAAAGATTTGGGGGAAAAAAATACGTAATATGTTTCACATTCCATTTTGAAAAAAATATTGTAATGCCTCTACCATATCAAACCTTATCAAGTAGACAAGTGCAACGTATGCTTGTAGGGCAACAGCACTTTTAAAATTTATCATCAAATCTCATGGTAAATTTATGATATTCTACAACAAATGACGCTGCAGACAGAAAAACAGTTTTAGATTCAGAGGGTACCCAGTACCCTGCAGATCCCCTAATATAACTCCCTCATTTTATAAATGAAGAAACAGGCTCGAGGGCATTTTGAAAGGGTCCTGAGCTTACCAAGGCCACTGTGTCACGACAAACACAGTCTGTCTCAGAAAATGGATCCTCAGAGATCACATTAAGCTGATGACACTGGCATAAAAAGTGACCTGTTATTGTCTTCAAGAGACCTCATGTTTACTCATCTAATGCACACTCAGCCACCTCTTCTCAGCCACCTCTTTTGAATGCCCTGCTCACCACTCACATCCCTCCCCACACCCACCTGTTTAACACAGGACACAGGACTCTACTGACATATACTAGGACCCTATTCCCTGGTCGTCAGACTTCCCCACTCCCTGCCAAAGCTGCCCTGTTCAGGGCTGGCCCCAGCCCCACGCAGGTGCAACGAATCTTCTTCCCCAGGTTGGACAGGGGACCTTCACGCTGGCCTCTCCCTGCCGCTGAATGATGAGATACAAAGAATGGAGGCTGTCAGCATCCTCCACAATTTGGCCTGGAGGGGGCCGAAGCAGAAGATGAAACAGACAGGTCCTAGCAGTGTCGGTAGCCCTGGTCCCTGCCATGCTGCTGGCTTTGACCTCCAGAAAGCACCCTAGTATCCTAGAGACAAAGCCCTCTTTCTGCTCAGCTACAATCGGATATAGTATTTAATAACATAATTAACCCAGGTAAAACACTTTTCATTTCATGATCAACTCCCCTAGGAAACTGACAGCCCTGGTAGTGCACAGCAGATCAACAAATAGGACCACATCTGAAAGCTAACTTTCCACATGCACTATAAAGAAACAACTTCTGTTTTCTGCAGGCTGGCTCTCTGGTCATGAGGGACCCACCTCTGGGGTCATGATGTGTCTCTCAATGAAGACAGGGCCTGTCCCCAAATGTAGCTGGAGAAAAGGCCAAGAGAAGAGAAGGGAAGGTTAAGATTTCCTTGGAGTTCCAACTCTATTCTTACTTTAAAAAATAATTTGATAAACAACAAGGTCCTACTGTGTACCACAGAGAACTATATTCAGTACCCTGTGACAAACCATAACGGAAAAGAACATGAAAAAGAACACATATGTAAAACTGAGTCACTCTGCTGTACAGAAGAAACTAACACAACACTGTAAATCAACTACACTTCAATATAATTTTTTTATTAAAAAATAATTCAAACCGTCTGATACTGCATTTTTATTCTTTCACCTCACACCAAGGAAGTTAACTGAGAGCTTATATTTTGCTTGCATTTTGCTTCTAGGTGGGTTTAAGTACACACATTTTTCTTACTAACAGCCTTGGGCTCTGAGAGACAGGAAGCAGAGGAGTTTGGATGGCAGGAAGTCAAGACCACCCTTACTTCTGCTGGGAATAATTGTTGGGAATGCCATCTGTTTATCAGAGTAAAAGCTACAGTCTCTACACTGAGTTTCTAACTTACCAGGGACATGTTTTCCTCCCCTTTTGAACCCGAGCAGGGGTGGGAGCCAGCGTGATCTCCCTGGAAGAATCTCCAGGAAGCTGCTCTCTTTATAACCCCTACCTGCAGAGTTAGGACGACCCCCAAGTGTTAGACGCACACATCAAAGAAAGACCAAGATCATTCTCAAGATAAACTGGCTGACATAGTCTTTTCTTTAATTACTGCCTTCTTTTCTGTAAGAAGACTGAGTCTTCTTACAGAAAAGAATCAGCAGGAAAAAAACAAACAGGATGAAAGTTGACTCGTCTGTCAACTCGGCTGACCGCCATGGATGTTTTCTCTCCTTAAAATAAATAAACAATATTGTTTGCTTACACTACAAAGTTTTTTCTAAACAGGATGGATACCCACTTTCTAAAAGAGGTTTTATGGCTGTCTGGCAAAGGCAGAATAAATACAAGGCTTTGGGACTTCCCCGGCGGTCCAGTGGTTAGGACTCCGAGCTTTCACTGCCGAGGGCACGGGCTCAATCCCTGGAACTAAGATTCTGCAAGCCTTGAGGCATGGCAGAAAAAAAAAATCCCACAAATAATACAAGGTTTCATAACTCCCATTGTCATTATTCTTCTCATTGTTTCCTGAGCTCCAAGAAGCCTATTAAGAGTGCGTATTTGTGCCCACATGCCTGTCATTCAGTAGCACCAGCAAGGAGGGAGGATCACATTTTAAGTCTTCCCAGATAATTCGGTGTCTAAATACTGTGTGTGTGTGTGTGTGGTGTGTGTGTGGGGTGTGTGTGGGGTGTGTGTGTGTGTGTGTGTGTGTGTGTGGTGTGTGTTTTCCTGCTTTGTCATAAAGTAGATGTGCCATTATTTTGTGAAAGGGTTTGGGATGTAGGTAGAGGCAGGGACACAGACAAGAAAATGAAAGGAGCATCAGGAGGTTTTAGTTAGAGATAAACACACACTCGCACGATTCGATGGTTAAGGCATCCCCTCTCAAACCCCACCTGAGACCCATCACAACGTGAAAGACAATAACAGGAAAAAAATGACAAGTATTCAGTGTGCCTTCAACTATATGGAAAAAACGAAAAGTGACTGGTGCAATGGTTGACAGGGAATGCTTCTTCCCACAACCAGTCATCGCATCTGTGTTCCAAGTAACAAGGGAATCGTCCCTGAAAGGTCACAGAGGATGGGGCTGTGGAGACTTGCTGCGCATCGGGTCCATTGAGGAAGCTGGCAAATTAAGCCACAGTGACCCAATGAAAACATGCTACTGACAACAAGTATATGCAAAGTGACCCTTTGGGATTTCATGCAATAAAATCTCCAGTGAGTAACAGAAGTCAGCCTTAGCCCTGGAAGCTGAGGGCTGAGAACCACAAAACAAATACAATGTGAGAAAAGAATTAAGAATTATGTTCCAAGAAAAGCATTTAGAAGATAAAAATAAAATATCAAGGAGAACATCTCAACCGTATCTTTTACTCCTGGGAAATCATTCTAAAAACCCTCCCGAATCCTTTCCTACATCTACCCATCCTTGAAGGCTGTTCAAATTTGATCTCTCTCTCCCTCAAAGCCATCCCGGGATGTTCCAGCCTGACTGATCTTCTTGCCAGTCACTGAGCCTCTGCAGGATATTAACAGACCATTCAGTGTTTATACATATAGTTTTCTCTCTCTTTTTCTGCAAAGGTTGTATCTTAAAATAGACCGAGTAAAGTAAAAAGGAAAAAAGAATATTAGGCACCAAAAAATCAGTGATATTATGAATAGAAAATATTCGGACAACAAAAACAACTAGCACTCATTTAAATGAAGGGGCAAAGCTAGATAATGCAGTCATTCTGTGAATCTTCTGTTCGCCAACATTAAATGGCCCCTAGGTTATTACCGTATCAAAGAAGAGGAAAAGTAATATCAAGGAATTTTCTTCCATGGAACAGCTTCTTTTCATTCTTCCTCTTATTCAAATTTTTATGAATATCTTTGAAGATCTTTAACCACTTGTCCCAGACAATGAACTCTCTGCGTCTTAAGTATTTTTCCTCAGACTGAAAAACAATCATTAATTTGAGTTTGACTCTTTTCGGTCATTTCATAAATCTCTCTGATTTTATGGGAGGAGATCCTGGAACACTTTTTTTTTTTTTTTAATGCAGTTTAACTCCAGGAAGAACAGAAAATTGATTAACCACAATCAAACATTACAAAAATTTCTTGCTCTTTGTGGTCTGAAACAGGCGTGTTTTTTCCACTTGCTTCAAGGCAACAAATATAATTAAATGTAACTATTTAAAACCTACTCCAAGCCTAACTAGCAAGAAGTGTCTTTGCCAGACCACAATGTCTATGAGAGATCAATTTGGCCAATAAAAGCTGGAGAAACACATTCCTGAAATAAGAAAGCAGAGAGATGTTTCTGATTATGAGAAATGTAACCCAAAGATATTTGCTTAGGGGCAATAAGCACACTCTTGACACCAATACCTTACCATCAAGAAGTAATCTCAAAATCTCATTTTTACAAGTCGGAAAGTGCTGATTTTAAAAAATCACTAACATAGGCACTGGGATATTTTCATTCATAGTGCTAATTGGAGTTTAGCTTATATGTCATTCAAGTTTTCAGAAAATTTCTCCAGAAATTCTTGCAAATGTGAGACTGAGCATGCATGCATTTGTTTAATGGATTCTCTAGAAGGCCTTGCCAAATTCTAAATGTTCCGTCATGCATTTATTCACCAGTTAGCAAGCAACTTATGAATAATTTAACAGTTTCCAGTATTCCACTGACTATCAGATGAATCTATGATGTCTCGAAGTTTCTTTCTCCTTCGACTATAATTTTTCGATTCAAGAAAAGTTTCTTTGTTAGGTTCACATTTTGAAAATATTAACCTGGCTATCAAATGATTCATGTTCCACACATAAAGGGCAGAGTGATGGGAATCACTCTGGAATGTGAGAAAATATTCTGAGCCCCAATACATGCCAAATTGCCATTTCTTTTCTACGCAAGTGCCATGTTGCGTCTGGTACCTTGTCTAGCCACGGGGCCCATGGCTACACAACGGAACAGGGGATTAACTCGATAGGAGGAACAAAACATGACTCCTTGTGCAGTGTAGGAGGGAGGTCTGACCCTGGACCAAAATGCTTAAGTAGATTTTTTCTTCAGCAAACGACCACCAGCCACTTCTTTTCTGTGTTTCCCTTAAGGTCATTCACACCACCCTCCCCTCCCATCCGGCTACAGGAAACCAACAAGAGCACCCCCAGTCTCTCTGTTAAGTTATCTGTACTTGTTCATCCCTTGGGGACTTCTCAGGTGACAGACAGCTGATCTGATGATCCATCCGAGGAATTTATTAGGGGGTGTCAATGTTTGGCTGTCAGGTCACTCTTTTTTTTAGCCTCAGTTTTCTCAACTGTAAAATGGAAACAGGCACCATGAGATATCAGGGCACACTGTAACAGTGCTCTATCGATGTGAGGCCATATTTGAGCTGAATTTTGTTAATAATCAGGATTTCTGGTCTCAAAAGTATAGTCTCACATTTAGGTATCACTCACGGTATGCCGCTGACAGTTAACATGATAGAAATAAATTCACTATTTTATTGTTTTTAATATTTATTATTATCGTTATTTGGCTGTGTCAAATCTCAGTTGCGGCACGCGGGATCTTTGTTGCAGCATGTGGGCTCTTCGTTGCAGCGCACGGGCTTCTCTCTAGTTGTGGCATGCGGGTTTTCTCTCTGAAGTTTGCGGCACGCGGGCTCTCTTGAGGCACGCAAGCTCAACAGTTGTGGCTCGCGGGCTTAGTTGCTCCGCAGCATGTGGGATCTTAGTTCCCTGACCAGAGATCAAGCCCACGTCCCCTGCATTGGAAGGCAGATTCTTTACCACTGGACCACCAGGGAAGTCCCAAATTCATTATTTTAAATGAACTTTTCTAGGCATGGTCTAGCTGCTAGCAGAACAGGACATACTGAATTCATCTCTCCAGTTTTTAGAAGTGGTCTATTCCAAAAAATAAAGATTCCCCACCAAACTTGATGAAGTGTTTCCTCTTTTTTGGAAATATACTGATTTTGCTTGAATTTTTTTTTTTCCATCTTTTACTGGCTGTCCCCACTCTGGCCCATTTCTACGTGTCAGGGTTGGCTGGGCTCAGGCCCTCTCGTGCTACATCCTCTCCCAAGGCTCCTTCTTCAGCTGCTGGGTGTGACAACTTCCGATTTATAACCCCAGCTCACACTTTCCTCTGATCCACTGGCTTTCCTGACAGCTCCATGGAGATGGGTCAAAAGCACTCACTACCCAGTTAATTATGCCAGAACCCAGGAAACTTTACTCTTTTTTTTTTTTTTAAAGTCTACAGTGGGGCTGGGAATCTGTATTTTTTAAAATTAATTAATTAATTAATTTTTATTTTTGGCTGTGTTGGGTCTTCGTTTCTGTGCGAGGGCTTTCTCTAGTTGTGGCAAGCGGCGGCCACTCTTCATCACGGTGCGCGGGCCTCTCACTATCACAGCCTCTCTTGTTGCAGAGCACAGGCTCCAGACGCGCAGGCTCAGTAGTTGTGGCTCATGGGCCTAGTTGCTCTGCAGCATGTGGGATCCTTCCAGACCAGGGCTCGAACCCGTGTCCCCTGCATTAGCAGGCAGATTCTCAACCACTGCGCCACCAGGGAAGCCCCAGGAAACTTTATTCTTGACACTTCTTTCACACTGACCCGTGACACTCAATCACTCCCTGAGTCCTGGAGAGTCCATTTCCTAAATATGCACCCGTATCTGCCTCTCTCCATCTCCACCACCGGAATCCAAGCCAGCTCCACCACCTGGTCTGTCTACCACGCTAGCCTCAAAACTGGTCTCTGCTGGCATCATTTAAAAACACTCATCTGAGGGACTTCCCTGGTGGTCCAGTGGTTAAGACTCCGCGCTCCCAATGCAGGGGGCCCAGGTTCAACCCCTGGTCAGGGAACTAGATCCCGCATGCCACAACTAAGAGTCCACATGACGCAACTAAAAGAGCTCGCGTGCCACAACTAAGACCCGGCGCAGCCAAATAAATGAATAAATAAATAAACAAATATTTTTTTAAAATCGGGGGTTGTTTAAAAACAAAACACTCATCTCCTATCACTCTATACTCAAAAGATGACTTCCGATTGCTTTTAGGAAACAATCCTTCTTGGGATCTCAAAGCCCTGCCTGATAGGACCCTGCCCAGCTCTGCAGCCCTGTCACCCATCACTCCCCCAACGGGCCGTCTCGTCTCCTTCCAGTGAGCCTCAGGTCTCATGTGTGCTTCTCCGCCTGGAACTCTCTTACCCACCCCACTTCCTGCTTCACCTGGCAAGCTCACCTCCATCTTTAAGGCTTAAAGGCATCTTCCTTAAGAGCCTAGCACCCCACCACCACCTCCGGTTCAGATTAAGTCCACTTATTATTATTATTTTATTATTATTTTTTTTTTGCGGTACGCGGGCCTCTCACTGTTGCGGCCTCTCCCGTTGCGGAGCACAGGCTCCGGACGCGCAGGCTCAGCGGCCATGGCTCACGGGCCCAGCCGCTCCGCGGCATGTGGGATCTTCCCGGACCGGGGCACGAACCCGCGTCCCCTGAATCGGCAGGCGGACTCCCAACCACTGCGCCACCAGGGAAGCCCAAGTCCACTTATTATTAAGTTACATCTTGTACACGCCCTTTTCAGCCTCATCGTGATTGTCTTTATCGCTACTGGTGTCATGTGTTTAGTGTTTGTCTCCCCAGGAGAGCAGACCAGGGCCCTTAAGTTTAGTGCCACCCAAGAGCCCGCTCAGGTTCAAGCTCAACGGATCGGACAGCCTGGCCAGCACTCATTCCCCATTTCCACTCCTTCTTGTGTGCCTTCCTGTACTGCCAAGGCTGGGGGCTAAAAACTACATTTCTCAAACTTCCTTGACAGTAGCCCTCTGGATATAAAACCAGAATCTCTACCTCCAGGCTCAACCTAGAGTCGCTGCTTCTGCATTTGCAAAGATTCTTTGAGCCACTGTTAATACCCACTAATCCATCTGATTACTTATTATCTATTTATTTATTTTTAGCTGCGTTGGCTCTTGGTTGTTGCGCGGGGGCTTTCTCTAGTTGCGGCGGGTGGGGGCTACTCTTCGCTGCAGCGTGTGGGCCTCTCATTGCGGTGGCTTCTCTTGTTGCAGAGCACGGGCTCTAGGCGCGTGAGCTTCAGTAGTTGTGGCACGCAGGCTCAGTAGTTGTGGCTCGCGGGCTCTAGAGCTCAGGCTCAGTAGTTGTGGCACACGGGCTTAGTTGCTCCACAGCATGTGGGATCTTCCCGGACCAGGGCTCAAACCCGTGTCCCCTGCATTAGCAGGTGGATTCTCAACCACTGCGCCAGCAGGGAAGCCCCTTTATTATCTAGTTATATCAGCTGCAGTAGCTTCTGATTTCTGTAACTGAACTCTGACTCGGACAGTGCTTGACGTCGGTTGAGTGACCACTTGATATTCATGAACAAATTTATAAGCGACACACATGGCAATTTTTAACTATCCACTTTAGCGACTGTCTTACAGACTTATAGACTTATAGCTGAACTGTGATATTTTGTGGGGTGATTCCTTTGGCAAAGCAATGTCTTCAGAGTGATGTAACACTGTGGTTATCTTTCATTAAGAAATAATTAAAATCAGAAAGTTTAAATATCTGTGATAAAAAGTCATCAAGCCTATTATTTTATGGGTCGAAGGTTAACGATTGCTTTTAAGATAGTCAAATGTGTCTTAAAACTCAGAATCAAAAAAGTCTGTCACTTGGATAAAGAATATGTGGTACATATATACAATGGAATACTGTTCAGCCATAAGAAAAGAATGAAATAACGCCATTTGCAGCAACATGGATGGAGCTAGAGATTATCATACTAAGTGAAGTAAGTCAGAAAGACAAATATCATTTGGTATCACTTACATGTGGAATCTAAAATATGGCACAAATGAACCTATGAAACAGAAACAGACTCACAAACATAGAGAACACACTCGCCAAGGGGGAGAGGGTGGGGGAGGGAAGGATTGGGAGTTTGGGGTTAGCAGATGCAAACTGGTATATATGGAATGGATAAACAACAAGGTCCTACAGTACAGCACAGGGAACTATACTCAGTGTCCTGTGATAAACCAGAAAAGGAAAAGAATATGAAAAAGAATGTATATGTGTAACTGAATCACTTTGCTGTACAGCAGAAATAAACACAACATTGTAAATCAACTATACTTCAATAAAAAAAATTTTTTTAAAAGTCTATTACTGTGTGCTAAGTTCAGTCTTAGAACTCAGGTTATATTTATTATGTGCGACGCAGGGAAATGGAAAATTATAGCTAGTTTGATGAACAGAAAACAAATAATTCTCAATGGAAAATGCTGCTCCGTGCTCTACTTCAAAGCTGCTTTAAAATGTTTATGAGAAAGGCCACCCCTGGGGGTGTGAATCAAACTGGATGTAAGTGAAGTTCGGGGCCTCGCCAAAGACAACTCTGAGAAGGTCCCCTGAGACCCTGAGCCAGGCTGATTCAGAAAGCTAACTCTCAAACTTCTCAATCCTTCTGTCTTCTCTGCACTGCCCAGTGTCGCCGGGGAGGTGAACTCCAGCATCAGCAGGCTACAGGTTCCACCCCGCAATCT
The DNA here is from genome assembly GCF_059928025.1 of Delphinapterus leucas. Classification (NCBI taxonomy): domain Eukaryota; kingdom Metazoa; phylum Chordata; class Mammalia; order Artiodactyla; family Monodontidae; genus Delphinapterus; species Delphinapterus leucas. The sequence continues at coordinate 12,794,157 of NC_143130.1, read as the reverse complement.
TCATCTTTTCTCAGAGACTTCAGTCAGCAGAGACACTGCGCACGCTGCCCTGAGACAGAGAGAAGAGGGGAAGGTGCTTCCTGCCCATCAGCAGCTTCTAACGGGGTGGTGAGAAAACGACTGGGGGTAAACTTGCACAGACACCTCTTCTGTCGGCTTAAAGAATCCTGCTGGGAGGCGGTGCTCTGAGATTCCCACCATAGCTCTGACAGATGTCAATCTGACACTCCCAAAGTTGGTGGAGACTTTGGTGAAGGTCTGCAGTCTGAGTAACTGTAGGTCAGTATTAATGCCGAGACCAAACAGCTGTAGCCTCTGAAGTGACCGTACGTTTCGTAAAGTTGGATTTTTGGGCAAGTGCATCGTGTCCCTGCTTGCCAAGGGGCATAGATTTTAATAACTCGGAATAAAGGAAATCTCCTGGCTAGGGGATCTGGAATGGTAAATGACTTTCTGCTGGGCAGAGATGCCCAAGGCCATTCCTATTTCCAATTTAATTTTGGAAAACAGATGTTTCAGGAAATTTTTCAGGAAAATTTAATCTCATAATTATTTCCAGAAATGCCATGAAAAGGTTCCTGAAGGACGAAAATGATTTTATTTCCCCAAGGTCGGCTGGTCAGTTACTCAGCACTTCTTGAACTTTCCCCTAGGAGAAACGTCAACCATTAAGGAAATGGAAAACACAGCTCTTGCTTTCCAAGAACTTACAGTGTAAGGAGGAGGGGAAAAAACGGAGAAACACAGATCCTTAGTGGACAAATGATTCCAATCACAAAGTATAAAAAATTACAAACTAGAGAATTCTATTAACAACTACATCTGTGAAAGGTGTTCTCAACACGGGCTAGGATTTCAGAATTTAAAAGGTGTTGGGAGGGGTGGTGGTTAGCTAGACTGAAGAGAACTAATTTAGTGGTCTCTGAGAAGCAAGGCCTTCAAATGGTGGTAGCTTATAAAGAGATGCAAGGGCGGGGGCGTCACCATGTAATTCCCAGCAAAGGATCTGGTCCTTCTGCTGGTGAGACTAAAGCACTCCCTAAAGTGTGAATCCACGCAGTGCCATAGAAAGTAAACTGATCGGGAGCCACAGGACCTGGTTATGTGATTCCAGGCGAGTGAAAACCCCTTAGCCCTCTCCTCACACTTTGAAATCGGGGTTAGAACATTCTCTGGCTATATCACAAGGTATCCAACGAGATGTGTGAGACTGTTTTGAAAACTAGGAAGGGTTATGCCTGTGGCTCTTCAAGTTAAAGCCAAAGAGGAAGGCCCTGGCAAGAGCAGGTCTGGAGCTTCGCCGAGGAAAAGGCAGGGGAAAGAAATCAGGGGATGAAACAGTGCCTCTTGAGAGGGAGGAGATGGGGCGCATGCAAGATAAGTTGACGGAGGTCCTGGGGTACCACCAGGTGGAAGAATGATTGGACCCAACGCCAAGGAGGCAGAGCTCCCTAGATTTCCAGGGAAGGAGCAGTTCTTAAACCGATGGGGTAGTCACTGTGGAAAGTTTCGCTAACACTGCACCTGTCTCTGCACACCTGGATGGCATCTTCCAGGCTGGAGCTCTTTGCAGGAGTGGAAGGCCTGTCTGTGACCTCTGCCCTGACTTTCACAACTGCAGAGATCCCTGCTCTACCTCTGCAGAAGACTGATGCTCCATGTTTCAGACACCACCACCTCTTGATTTAGCTGGTTCACAGCTGTGTGGTCCATTTTATTTGTTTTGAAAATACTGGTGAGTCTCAAGAACAGGGGCAACCACATATCATTTTGATGGATTTCCTTCTAGCCTTTTTGGGTTCAAAATCGTTTGCAGATGGCTGAGCCCCTAACTGTAGGGGTTTACTGAAACCATCCTGCAGCCTACTTTTCTCCTTTAAAAAGTCTTCAAAATATTTTGGTGCATAGGTACTCAGTAACTATTTATTGAAAGGTAAACATGACTAAATGGCTAGAAAATATTCTAACATGCATCTGAACCATAATTCATCATTTAAAAAAAAATACTGTTGACCCCCATATTGTGTCACACCCATGATTTGCTCAGGTGGAAGGTTTAGTTTCTCAGTTCCTTTATCAGGCTAACGGCTGGGTCTATTACGCAGTGTTGCTCTGTTCCACTGGAGACTCACAAAGGATTGGAAGGGACACCATTAATTCTGACAGCATGAGCCATCAGCCTCGTCAGCATCTTGGGAGAGTCAAACCAAGAATTCTACCCATCTTTAAGGACCAAGTTCACGTGCGTCTGCTCTAAGAAGCTTTAATGCCCTCATCACTCCAGCCCTCAGTTGAGAGCCCTACTCTCAACTCCTACAGCACATTTGATGAAATAATTATATAACTGCCCCCAACTGTTTAATGTCATGTTATTTTTTTTTCCTCTTGGATTAGTCCTGACTCCCTGTGATGGACACCTGCTGTTCTTGCCACTCAGCATCTATTCAGCTCCTTCTGGTGACGGCATCCCGTGTCCTCACCTGGGGCGACCAGCCCCTCTCTGCTTTCCAGCCCAGCCCCAGAAGTGGAACACGTGAACACCATCAGGGATAGAGGACCCAGTCTGAACCAGTGACAGGCCCAAGACTTTTATTCAAACTTTTATTAGGGCAAGAGACACTTTCCTGCTGGACTCAATGATGAAAAATGTAGAGCTGGGGCAGTCCAAGCCATCTTGCCACTACAAGGGTGAAGATAAAGCAAACACCAAGCAAGTGACGTTGAGATAAAAAGGAAGACGCAGGGAGTGGTGAACTCTGGGAGCCTCTAGGCTGAACGACACCTGGATTCTGTACATGTGGGACAGGAAGTGCCCTTCTTGATCAAGCCAGCTTGAGGTATTAAAACTGATCTTAGAGTCCTAAATTATTTGCCAATTGGATTTTAAATTCCCTGAGCCTAAGTAAGTGTCCTCTGGCTCCCAACAATATCGAGAACAGTGTTCGATGTTTAATGTAGACCTTGGGTCTAGGAATATGTTTTATTTTGTTTTGTTTCTGTCCTAGCACCTAATACTGCGAAGGACACACCGAACATCTGTTTGTTACTTTTCAGAACTCATGCTTCCAAATGGAATAAGACAGTCTCCTAAGTATCAATCCCATCACAGCCTGCTGGTGGAGACAATGCTGTTGGTAATGCCATGCTTCTTGCCCTCTGCCTATCCCTCTGGGCGTCCAGGAAGAACAGGTGAGAATAACCCCAGATCACTTAGGGCGATGAGTGATTTTTTAGGAACAAAGCACCAGTCTTCTGTCAACACCTCCAAATTTCAAGGGACCAACATTTGCCTTTTCAAGGAACTTCTTAAATTTTATTTTTTACTTCTGTGCGGCTATAACAATTCCTCCAAGAGCAATTTCAGATTTCTCTCTTCACCTGAAGTATTCCAAAAGGGTGTCTTTAATCTCCACACTCCAAAGCAAAGAAAAAGACCCATGTCACTGAAAGAAAGACTATTTTTACAAAGACAAAACCAAAAAAGACTAAAAACGAGATTAGAGCCTATAGCACTAAACATTCTGTCCTTCTTCCTTTTTTTTTTTTTTATTGTGAAAGGAACACTTAACATGAGATCTACCCTCTTAAATTTTTAAGTGTACGATACAGTATTGTTAACTTATAGGCACAATGTTGTACAGCAGATGGCTAGAACTTAATCATTATTTATTTAGTTCGTTAGTTTTGGCTGCATTGGGTCTTCGTTGCTGCGCACAGGCTTTCTCTAGTTGCGGCGAGCAAGGGCTACTCTTCGTTGCAGTGCAACGGGTTTCTCATTGCAGTGGCTTCTCTTGTTGCAGAGCATGGGCTCTAGGCGCATGGGCTTCAATAGTTGTCGCTCGTGGGCTCAGTAGTTGTGGCTCGCGGGTGCTAGAGCGCAGGCTCAGCAGTTGTGGTGCACGGGCTTAGTTGCTCCGCGGCATGTGGGATCTTCCCGGACCGGGGCACAAACCCGTGTCCCCTGCATCGGCAGGTGGACTCTCAACCACTGCGCCACCAGGGAAGCCCCTCTTTGTTCTTAATATAAATGTGTTCTCAAAGAATATACCCACCAAGGAAGACAAGACTTGATGACAAGCTTGAATTTTGGAAATGTGTTCTCTACCACGTGTGACTCTTTGAAAGGCATATAGTATAGCTGGCTTGTCTACCTGCAAAGCTTAAAGTCCAGGCATGAGACAGGAGATAGTAGATGGGAATATTATTATTACTATGACTTTTTAAATGGCTACAATCATACTAAATTTCAGAACCAGTATCTTTTCTTTTTTTTTTCTTTGATGGATATAAGCTGGCACTATTGTGAAATCACTTTCAACTGGACTTACAAATAGGACCAACCTAGTTTGGGGGTTACAAACCACACTGAGGTCACTGCTACAGAACTATGTGACACCAAATGTACAGACAGAAAAAGAAACGTGTAATTTTTTTCTAAGCAATCAGCGATGAGTAAAATGCAAAAATACTTGACTCAACCCAGAGCGAAACTGTTTTCGATAAACTTTTGTTGATCTTTTCAGAATTAGACTTTCAAGGCTTTGCTCTAAGTTGAACATGTGGCAACAAAATGTCATGCCACAATGTAAATCATTTTACAAAAATATTGCCAATTAGAAAACGCAACAGTTATGAAAAATGACTCCAAGTGTTGAATGTGACATAAAGTACAATGAAAGAGATTTTTTTCATTGTTGGAAAGAATTGCAACACTTTGCAACGTAATACCATCTTTAACACTTGAAGTCCATGCTCTGGTGGAGAAATCAGCCATGGTACGTTCATGTTTTGCATACATATAGGAATCTGAGAACTGTAAAAAAAATTTATGTTGAACTGATGATGCAAATACATTGAGAAGAAAAACAAGAAGGATAATCGGTTTAAACCACAAAAAGGTCGAAATACAGTGAGGCAGTGAAAATTACTCAAATTCAAGAATCGCAATTAGAAGAAATTCCATACCTATCTGTTAAAAAAAAAAAAAAAAAAAAAGAAAAACCTCAAAAAAAAAATGAGAAGCTTCTTTCACTAGATTTTTACCAGATCTCTATCTCATCAGCCCACAGGGATTATACAATTGCTATGTAGCACAAGATCCCAAAGGAATGCAGATGAGATGTCCTTTTTAATTAACTCTAAGCCGCTATCGTAAACCCAGTAATATCCTAGGCATTTTACATATATTATTCCCTGATGTCTGCAGAACAATTCCATTAGATATGAATTTTTATCTCCACTTGAAAGAAGAGGAAACTCAGTTCAGAAAAGTTAAATAACTCACCCAAGATCACAAACTCATATTTAATCCCACACAAAACCCACAGCTTTTCAGGTCCTTTTGATAAGGGCTCCAGAAGGCCCCAGAGCAGATCTCCAGGCTCCTGGAGGCTGCCTGGGGCAGCTCAGGGCTGTGGAATGTGCACCAACCAGAATCTCAGAGATCTGGAGCTGTCCCTGGCTCCCCTCGGGCCAGACACAGCCCCAGCCCTTGGGCCTCAGCTCAGGAGGAGGTTGGACTGGGTGGGTCCTGGTTCCTTCTCATTCTAAGAGTTGAGTTCAGTTGAGAAATCTAGCTTCAAGCAGGTGTCAACGACTTTCTTTTTCTTTTCTTAAGCATATATCACCTCATATACGCACAATACATGTCACTCTACACCTTTTAGCCACAAAATGACTCACCCTGAGGACAAACTGGACAGAGGTCATACAGGACAGATCTATTGGGAATCTATTGGGGATCTTTCTAGAGGCTGTTTTCAGGGTGACAGGGCTGTGGTAGGGTTGGTGATCTCATGCAGCTGAAACGTCCTGGTCTTAAGCAGCTTTCCCTCCCACATACCTCCCACCCACAGAAGAACTCAGTCTCTCCCAGCTGCAAACTGCAGACAGTGTACCCTTATCACACCCTGCGGCAAGCTTTGATGGTTGTTTCCATGCCTGTCTGCCCTGCAAGATGTGGGCTCCCTGACGGCATGAACACCATCTCACTTATCCCTACATCCTCGGCACCTCCTCCTTGCTACGATGCTGCGCACATAATCAGCGTTCAATAAACGTTCACCTGAAAACTGAATTTCCTTTCTTTCTTTTCTTTCCTTCCTTCCTTCCTCCCTCCCTCCCTCCCTCCCTTCCTGCCTTCTTTTTTTTAAAGGCAGGCAGGAAGGCAGATGAGAGAAAAGAACCTAGGTGATCTATATGCTCTATGACTCACAGATCCCATTCAACACACACCCGAGTACAGGCCTGTCTCATTTTGCTCAAAAGACCTATTCCTGAAAGACAAGGAGATTTATGCATTGAACTCATATTGCTAATAATTTCCAAGAATCTTAACCTTAATTTCAGATGGAGCATTTCCTTACATTTTTCTTTAATAATCTGTACATCCTCCATCTCCTGACGACAATAAATACTTCAATATACTTGACAGCCTCTATCACTCAAGAAAATTTGCAGCATTTTTTTTAAAGCAAAAAATGTGCCATGGAACCTGGACACGACCTCAGTTAATCTACACTGTTAAAGACTTGAGTGTTTTAACCGAGACCCTTTGTTTACACCCACAGTTGCAAAACCACAGCATGACAAAATCATTTGTTATCTGCAAGCGCCTAAAATGAATCAGATGGAGTTTTCCCAGGAAAGATGCATGCTTATCCTCCAAATTCATCTTGTTTTTAATACAGACTTGTGTATATGAGGGTATACTATCTGTATGAATGCTTCTAATACATGAGAACAAAGACGTGCAATGTCACTTGCTCTGAAGCGGGCCATGGAACCCCCATCATCAAGGACCCCTTCCTCCCTCCAGACCCCGTCGCCAAGGTGGAACCAATCAATAAGCCTTCAGAGGAGGCCATTTTAATCCAAGTGTGAATCAGAAGACAAGACGGAGCAGACTTTGAGAGCGATGTTTCCTAATAATGGAAGAGCAGGGCTGACAATATTAATGAGGAAACAGAAAAGCAGTGTGCCTGGACAGCAAAGGGATTCCTTGCCAGAAATGGAAAATCCCACCCACAGGGTGATGAGATCACCGCTGGAGAGAAGCTCAAGGCTCACAGTACACCCTCAGCCACTCAGCCCTTTCCCTCCCAGCTGCTCCTTTGCTGGTGTGCAAGCAGCCAGCCCATTGCCCTTCACATTCTGGAACACTTTTCTTTGCACCTCATTCTAATTGTCGAAATCAATGGTCTAAATCAAAAGGTTCTTTTAAATTAAACCATAAACTCCTTGAGGGCAAGGAACTTGCTTTTTACTGATGTTCTTCCCCTTCCCCTGACACCTGGTATAGGCAGTAGGTACCAAACAAACGCTGTTTGAATGAATCAGTCAATAAATGAGTATATTCTTTTTGGTATTTCTGAGCAGGGCGTTACAGATACTTGATGCGGAATCTAGGGTTGAGGACCAGAGAGAAGAGGCTGAAAATGAGAGAACAAGTCACAGGAAGAAAAGCACAGATGAACACTGGGAAAAATGAGGAAAGGGGATGGGATGTGGAAAGAATCCTATGAAATTCAGTCAGAGGCCAAAATGGAGCTCACAGTTTGTTAGAATAAAAATTCCTTAACCAGCAGAGACGACAGCATCTGACTTGGAAACATCTGACTCTGAAAAGCTGGGCACAAGCCATGACAAGAGGAAAACCCAAGTAAGTAACCACCGATGACTCTGGAGGAAGCAGAAATGAAAAGCTCTCTAGTCTCCACACCAAATCAGTATCAGGTCAACATCAGGTATCTAGTCAATACTGGATCTGCACCATTTCTTATCTACTTACATTCTCCACCTTCCTGTTCCACCACATTTTCATTTTTATAGATAGACTGAAATCGTTTAATCTCATTTTTCTATCAGATTTCATTGTTCCATCAGTTCTATCTCCTCTCTTCCCACATTCCAAATCCTTTCCTTTTCCACTTTCCTAAATATAACTCAAAGATCCAAGAGGCTTTTGTGAGATCAGAAGCGTTCTCTCTGGTTTGGGTCCAACATTTCAGTGGGATTCTGCTGAATGCTGAAGAGGATTTCTGAAATGTAACGCTGTGAGGTTTCTAAGAGGCAACCTCAACTTGATACTTGTGAGCATGCCAGCAGATGCAGTTGAAAACATTTTACACATAATTAAGGATTCTTGCCTTCCGTGTTCAGCTTTTGCCCTTTAATATGCAAGGCACATCATTGTTCATCTGGGGGGAAAATACACTCCTGAGCCAGATTAAAAGCTTATTTGACAAGATGTGAAGTCAAGCAACATATAAGGAACCTTTGGCCTGATCTGAGGACCGCCTGAATGGCTTAGAAACGAACAGCACCCCCGCCAGGAAACAAAGAAATTATACTAACAGTGTATCTGGACTCAGGGAGGTGGGGAAATGGCTAAAAGCCAATGGCAGGGACATCTAAACATGGTGATGCAATTCTGACCATCTGACCATGCCTGGACACAGGGTGGAATGCACACATGAAGGAAGGTCTGGGACAAGCAGTGCAGCCCACATGCGGTTCTCCAACATCCAGAATATGTAGCCCAGGATGAGAAGAGAGGGGAGGCAGCTGGTAAACTCTAATATTCTGGGATCACCCTGGAATTAGGATGCATATTCTGCTAATCCTACCAACAGTCTGGTGACCACTGGCAGATTAACCGTTCAAGCTTTGTGTCAGCGGTAAATTGAGAGGATCCTGGCGATTCTAACTGGATGTCAGTCCTTGGCTTTCCAGTTAACGCGCCATATGATCTCCAAAGACATATTTCTGGGTCTGTTTCTTTTTCTGTAAAGAGGTCTGTTTGTTGTGACTGTAACACAATAGTAGGTGTTTAATATATATTTGCTAAATTAGTAAATAAAGGAATACTTAACTGAAATAACGTATGCAAAGAACTCGCACACAGTTGGGGCTTAATAAATGTTCACTGCTTTGACCCTCCTCTTCCCCTCTAACTTTGAACTTTGTGTGTATTTTCCATGTGGTTTTCCACTTGGCTTTTTCTTTTTTTGGCTTTTTTTCTTCTTTTCATTTTATCAAATGAGAAAAGTCATTTTATTCTAATTATAAAAGTAATACATGTTCATTGTAGAAAGTGAAAATATTACACGCTACATTTATAAGTCGAGAAATGCACTTGTACGTAGGCACCACATTCCATTAAAAGTTTGAGGTTATCTCAGAATGCTTAAAAAAAATACAAAGAGAAGAAGATAAAAATCACTCACTCTATCATCCAGGGATATCACTGTGTTTCAACATATATTCCTCTGGACTTTTTTCCATGCAATACTCTATAAATATTTTTTTTTTTTACAGAAATGGAAATCATACTATATATATTATTTTGCAATTTTTTGTACTGATTTTCCATATAAATACAGTTACATCATGATTAGTATTAATAAGACTCAACTATGTATAGCCATACCATAATTTAACCATCCTTACTGTTGTGCATTTATAATTTTCATATTTGGCCCTTAGAGCTGCATAATAAAGATCACTGTACATACTTTTTTTGGAAGATGTTTCTAATTAGCTAAATCATGATAAGTTCCAAGGAGTGGAATTACTGGGTCAGAGATATGCATAATTTGAGGCACTAAAATATATATATATATAAAATTATATATGTATATATAATTTTATATATATATATATACCAAACTCTTGCCCGGAAAGACCTTATTATATTCATTTTTTTTTTTTTTTTTAAAAAGGGCTTCAAATGCTTGGCTTATTTATTTATTTATTTATTTATTTATTTATTTTTGGCTGTGTTGGGTCTTCATTTCTGTGCGAGGGCTTTCTCTAGTTGTGGCAAGCGGGGGCCACTCTTCATCGTGGTGCGCGGGCCTCTCACTATCGTGGCCTCTCTTGTCGCGGAGCACAGGCTCCAGATGCGCAGGCTCAGTAGTTGTGGCTCATGGGCCTAGTTGCTCCGCGGCATGTGGGATCTCCCCAGACCAGGGCTCGAACCTGTGTCCCCTGCATTAGCAGGCAGATTCTCAACCACTGCACCACCAGGGAAGCCCGACCTTATTATATTCTTATCAGCAATGTATAACTGTTGTTTTAATTTACCTTGCTTACTACTATAATTGAACATTTTTGTATTTACTGGTTGTTTATATTTCTTTATCTCTGGATTTTTTTTGTTCATGTTTATCATGTTATTTTCTACTGAATTGTTTTTTCTTGATCACACACACAAAATAGTATGCTTTTATGGTTGCCAAGTTTTCTCCATTGTTTTCTTTTGATTTTACTATAGTAAGCATTGATGATAAGACGTTTTCATTTTTATGTGGTTATATCTATGTTTTTCCCTTTATGTTTTCAGTCTGGTATCCATGTGTTTCTAAACAAAAATTCTACAATTTTGAAACTTACTTTTTAAGTTTTAATACTAATAAATGGTATTTATTACACAGATTTAACACAAAAGAAAATAGCTTTATGATGTATACAAATTACTATCCCAGAGCCAAAGATTATTTTCATTTTGTAAAGAAATGTATTTCTGCATAGGCAGCACATTTCATTAAAGGTTTGGGGTTTATATCATAATGACAGGAACACACAATTGAACATTAGACATCATTGTTTGCTTGTTCCCTGCTGTAAGAAGTTTTATTTTTGTTCACATTATATTGACATGGGGTTTTTGGAAAAAAAAATTCAAATAGAGAAAAATTAGGAAAAAACAGAAAAACATTACTATAATACTAATACCTAAGGTGACCACATTAATATTTTAAGCATTTTTATATACATATCTTTATGCATATACTCAATACATTCATATAGAGACACATATACATACATATACACACATAGATACTTCTACATAAACAACTGGCTCTATAGCTGTCTTATCACTTCACTTTTTTCCCCTAACCTTCCTGTCCCTCCCAAGATATGACAGTAAAAGCACTGCAGAGAGGGAAAAACACACACACACATTAAAAAAAAGAACGCAATGCAGAGAAACATTCTGTATTTTTAAAATACAGAATCTTACTACATACACTTCTCTGAAATTTTCTTTCCCTTAACTACATCATAGAGTTCACCCAACCGGTCTAACTCTTACCCGATTGGTCTAACTCACTTTTAACAGCTGCCCAATATCCCAGAGTATGAGTGTATTACAGGTTATTTGGCCATTCCACTCCTGAAGGTTATTCACTTTGTTTCCAATATTTTGACACTATATACAATGATGCCATAAATGTACTTGTATATATAAGACCTTCCTGCCCAGTGCTTTTATTTCTAGGGAAAGACTAACATGAGTGGGACTGTGGCTATGGTCTATATATACTTTTAATGTTGATAGTTATCTCCAGATCATTTTCCAGAAAGACTATAAACATATAGCATTATCTTACAATGTTTGAGATAGGTTTCTAATAAACTTGACCATGTAGAGATTGACTTATCACTTATATCCTGAGGAAAAAATTAAATACCCACTGACCACATTTTAATTATTCTCCCCAAATTCTAATGATACGGTTTGTGCTACTTTTAATACTACCTTTGTTTGCCACTAACACTACTTTTTTAACATCTTTAACACTCTAATTATTGATACTACTTAAGGAACACAGAAAATAAAATTTTCCACCATGAATTTCAAAATCGACATCTGAAAAATGTTGAGCATTATAATGACTTTAAAATATATTGACAAACTTACTTATTATCAACCACAGTTTTTTATGCTAGCCATCTAAACTCCAGGGGGGAAAACACTGAGTATATACAAAAGTCACAAAGGAAACCAGGACCTTTCAAGTCCTCTCTCCCCAGTTTATCAAAGAACACCTTTTTATGCAGCAGGAAGGCCTTAATTTAGGAAGTCTGTTTTGAAATTTTATCAATCCAAAACGATATACTCAAATACTTAGGGAGAACCAAGGGGCAGCTCTAAAATTCTACGCAGAAGGCAACTCCAAACCCGAAAACATCTTGCAGCTGGCTTATCATCAGACGCTTTGCTTCAGTGGCCACAACCCCCAGCTGCAGGTCTGCTCAAGGACCTAAGCGCTCACTGCACTGTTTCCGGGCACGCACTTTTCCACAGGCCCTGTCAGACACGGAGTTGAAGCCCCATTTGAAACAGAGCTGCTCCAGCAGTCACTTGCATTTGATAAACGCTACGCCTTTGCTCCCCAAATACACATTTTCCCATTACCTTTGCAAAGAGGTTTTAATAGTTCTATGCTGATGAGTGATATGCCAGTACAGCGTCAGAATAACCAGCATTCGAATCTCTCCAGGAAAGTTCATCACTGGCTGATCCCATTCTATGGGCCATGTGTAAAAAGGGCAGGTGAATCCAATTCACTATACTTACTTTAGGAAAACTTACTTTTAAAAAAGGAAAAGACTTTGACAATATTAATAATTATACCAAATAAAATGAGAAGAAAAAAATACTCATGCTTCTAATACACACACTGTAACTTTGTAAAATAAAAAAAAATAATAATAATGTGTGACTGGCACAAAAATTCATCAGATTCAGAACAGTATTTTCCACATCACGTAAAACACCTTATTTTACCAGGTACGAATGTGGGTACTAATGGTTTCATATGATGCTTAGAAGAACAAGATCTCGATCAAGTAGCAAGGAAATTAAAATAACTATACAGTTCAATTACATTCCATTAAATAGTCTCAAATTAAATTTCCCATCTAGGAAAAAGAAAGTAACCAGCAAATTTTGATGTGTGTATTCAAATACAGCATACTACTCTTTTTTTTTTTTTTCAGCATACTACTCTTGAAATACTGCGTGATTATTTCATAGAATATCAAATCACAATTATGGTAGCAAATACCTTAAAATCTCATTATAAACTCCTTGGCTTTGAATGTGTTGGCTTTCATCCAAAAGTTTTAAGTGGGAAAGTCACATCTATGTGGTTTTTAATCATTCTTCAACAAACAAAGGGTCATTTATAAAACTAATGGTCATAAAAACAATTAACACCTAACAAAGGAATGAATTCTCATGTTACATGTTTCCCTGGACACACATTTTCACACCAAAACATTAATATGGGAGGGTTATAAGATTAAAACTCTCTTCTAAGGTGAATCCTTTACTTGTATTTCTTAATTAGAAAATATATGTGTCTTTCAGACACTTTTCCCCACTTGTAGAAAGAACATTGGAAAAAAACTTTGAACACCAGTTTTAAAACCCCTCTGAAATATTTTAGAAGATAGGTCATGCTTTCATGATTGATATGACTCTTAGCCATGGAAAATCCTGAAGTTTTCAGTGGACTTACATAAGTAATATTTTTAAATTGTTCTTTTAAAATCTCTGCATTAAAATTTTCAAAATTCTCTAGAAGTTTCTCTGTAGGTGTTTTTCGTCAGCGAATTAAAAGACAATGGGTTGTCAATGAAAACTAAGGCCTTTCCTGGCTAATTACCAAAAAAAGCTTTCCTTCTGCTAGATGAACTAGATGCTTCTGGATCGCGTTTCAACATGGTACAAAGTAAAAGCCCTTTGTTGGCTTACAAGTTAAGTAGCTCCCAATTCAAAATGCATTTTCCCTAAAATTTAATGTTATAAATAGAAGTTGGTTTTCCAAATGAGTCCACAAAATTCTATGACCCATATGTAAATGAATACTATTACATGGGTTTCAGTGCAGAAAATACCAGAAAATAATTTCCTTTGCAATATCCATTCTATCATCAACATTAGACATTAAACAAAAACCAAACACTAATGGAAATTATATTAGAAATTTTTACTCATCTTGAAGCCTGGTGCTTGAAGCAAAACATAATTTGCGCTGTTTTTGTAAAACAAACAAATGAGACAATTTAATAGCAAAAATTTAATAGCGAACTTGGGATGTATCAAGTCTGGCTTCTGTTGTGTTTTTTTTTGAAAATTATAAGTATTTATGAATTTGTAATGCATATATATATTTAAAAGTAATACAGCAGAAATTAATACATTGTAAATAAACTATACTTCAATAAAATAAAATTTTTAAGAAGGTAATACAAAATTATGGTGGGTAATTTAGGGAGTTAAAAAAGTATAGAGAAAAAACCATTTGTAATTCTGAAGTCTGGCTTCTGTTAACTTCTGTTCTACATGTTTCATTTTTAGTGAAACCCTGGTTTCAATACCCATTCTTTTCTTGCTAACTAATAATACACTACTATTATATAGAAAATTATCAGTTTAAATTCATTTAAGAAAAACATGCTTAACTGGAGAGAAAGACGATTTAAACATTTCTACGGAGCTTTCAAGAGCTCGGGAGACAGAGGACACTACTTAAGCCTCACTTTAATTCAGAATGTATGGTTCTGAAATTCTCTAATAGGCGTCACAAGTGCTAACCATATGTTTTTCAACTATAATTAGGGGAGACTTTTTTGGTACACAAAGAGAAAGAGGAGAGGTTGAAGATCAAGAAAAGAGGGGAGGGAAGGTATGTTTATATAAATGATAAAAAAAAAAAGCCTCTCTGAAGTGGAAACTAAGTTATGAAAGAAGGAGAAAGGACAACCCTGGCCCATAATTCATCTCCACTGAGTTAGAAGAGTAAGGCTTGTGGTGGAACGAGGCAAAGCTCTGGCTGGAAAGGAGGTCACAGCTCAGAGAACAGCAACCATACCGATGGTTTTCAACTCACGAAGTTCCAGGCGTAGGTAACAGGGCAGTGCAGGACTGGAAGATTCGACACATTCACTTTTTAAATTTTTACCAAATAATCAGTGCTAGCAAAAAACAGGACTGGTTTTCTGATTTATGATCTGCACATTTGTTTATTTGCAGAAGCGCAGTGTAAATGAATATGATCTGTTTGCTGACATACTGACCATGGTTACAGAAAGGGAGGTTGTGCTAGCTGAGGCTTCATCACAGTGTTGGAGGGGTCTCAGCATTTATCCAGGTATAAATGATTATGCAACATTACAATGACCTATACTGTCTCTTAGTGCTTCCATCAATTGCAGTCTTAACGGAGTAACCATAACAACACACATAATGTAACTCATTCTGACAATTAAAAAGACTGCACACCCATTCTGCAAGTTCTACCTGATTAATTTCTCCCAGATGTAAACAGCTGTGCCCTTATTTGCTCCAAAGCCTCCCTTCTATAAAGTCCAGGGGTTCATTTATTCATCCTCTCATTCAACAACCGCTTATTGCATATGTATTGTGTTCCAGGATCTATTCCAGGGGCTAAGCAGTGCAATTAATAATGACTGTAATTTTTATATTTCTTGCTCATCCATATTTTCTGCTTTTACCATAAGATTATATTGCTTATATAACTTTCAAAGCTAAATCAGTAAGAACTCACTTTTATACTTCTCCATGGTACCTAAAAACAGTTTACTTCACACCACTGAAATCTTAAAAAATACATTATAATATGACTACTTGACATATTATAATGAACTGGTATTTATCATTAATCATAAAAATGCCTGGTTATCTTTTTCCACTAAAAATTCTTGCCAGGGATAGTAATGTAATTCTAACCTTTAATTTAAAAAAAAAAAAGGCAAGACAGTTGATTAGTTTCACTTCTAATATAAGTGTGACACTGGAAACTATGATTTGATTGCAAGTATGGTCATAGCTGCAATGAGCACAAAGGTCCTGAAATGAATGGACTCCAAGTGAGAGAGCAGGAAGGAAAACATCACACTGGCATCCTCGCACTGGCATCCTCACACTGGGCATCCAGTGACTAATGACTGTTATGTGAATGCCCTTCCCTTTACTGAATACTCACCAGGCACTGCGGTGAATACTGGTGCTTACAGTAATCTCTTAGTGAAGAGTTGGGGAAAACATTTTATATATACTTATGTGTGTATATATAATACATGTATATATATAATACACATATATACACATATGCATGTATATATAATCATATATATTTATATACACACATATATATGAAATAAGAATATATTGGTCTAAAATATTATCAAAATAGCTAATTAAATACTATTTATTTAACGTCCTTAGTAATAAACAATTGTAGAAATATGAATAAAAATGCAAAGAACGAAGGGGGAAGAAAAACCTAGTGAACCTTAACTGCTGGTCTCTTCTGGACGGAGACAAAGCACTGATTAATTTTTAACAAGAGTTGATATTCATTGATTACGTACTATGGTCAGCCATTGTTCTCGGGTGTTGACCTAAACCATCTCATTTCATCCTCAGGACCATGTGACTAGGGCACGCAGCTGGAAGGGGGCAGCCTGAGTCCTGGCACTGCTGGAGATACAGCAATAAACAAGACTGCAAGGTCCCGCTGCGTGGAGCTTCCACGCTGTGTGAGTAATCATGGGCGTGATGTAAGCAATTACACACGGGGTGCCAGGGGGCAAAGGGGTGCAACCAGATCTAACAAGCCAGGGCAGGACTTCTTGAGGAAATGTCATTTGAGACTTGAAAAAAGGTTACTGAGAAAGACACTTCTCACTCTTATTTGCCTTAATTTCCAGATTTAGTTAGAATCTACACATATATGCGTACACACACACACACACACACACACACACACGAATTAGCAGTCCAGGACTCTCCTCCAAGAATCTTCTTCTAGCTAAATGTAAAAGAAAAGCTGTTCTTTCATGGAGGATGCAGGCCCATTACCATAAAGAAACATAAAAAATGTTTGGACTAGCACCCACTGGGAAGAATAAATTATCAAAGTAACTAATAACGTGTTGATATGAAATAATTTCTTTCAGCAGCCAAAGCTCCAACGTAGATCAAAATTATTACAAAAATATGCAGCTATGTCTTACATATATTCTAACAACGCAAACCATATAAGGTATATCTCAACTTAAAGCAAAGGTTCTCCCTCAAAAAGACTCCTTGTAATTCTAATTCTTTTAAGGATAAAGACCAATCAACAATATGCAGTTATTGTTAAAAAAGGAGCCTAGCCATCTAACACCCTTAATTCCATTACACCATGAATAACATATCAGCAGGGGCAGTGTCCTCAAACAGTGAATCTATTTACACCTTCACATTCTGCTTCCAGAGAATTTCAAAAATGGATAAAGAGACTCCTTGTCCACAGTGATTTAACCTTACAAACATGCTCACTTCAGTCTCTTTTTATGCATATTTCTCACTAGTGCAAATATCTGAAAATACAAAAGAATACCTGAGGATATGCATAGGGGCAAATCCAGCCAAATGTGTGGGACAGCTACACGTATGGGGGATGGGAACTGGGGAAGGACTAGAGAAAACAGAAACAAGCATTTAGGTCCAGAAGAGATGGATGCAGGGATAAATTCCAGAAGAGATTAGGAAGGGGCAAAAAGAGACACATGGAGACCTACAGAACAAGACAGACACGGAGATAAAGACCATCAGATACAGACAGGGAAACGTAAGGAAGAGTCTGACATCTCAAACCTGAGTCATGCCAACCTTGATTCAGGATGCGCTTGTTCAAAACGATGCCAAATGCCAGACAGTAAATACCCAGCCCTCAACGTCCTACAAAGGTGGGCTGAGGGTTAATATGTTATCAACCAAGGAACAGCAAAGGGGATCAAGACATGACACCCCAAAATATGCCACGTTGACATAAGAATTATTTTAAGCTGAAAGGCATCTGAGTTCCTGAAATCCTGTAGCTTCTGTAGCTTCTGCTTAAAAGCAGAAGCTCTCAGAAGAACTCACAGTCATAGACCCCATCTCTGGCAGCAACTCTGATCTTCCCTTCTGGGAAAAAGAAGCCGGCACCAAACCCAGACAGATCTTGTTGTCACAAACTCTTACATCTCCCATCTATTCTTCTAAGGGCCCGTTTCCAATGACTTCCAGTGACTTCCAAAAGGTCATTCGCTTTTCCAAAAGCACCTTCTGTCCCTCCCTTTTCCCTTCTAAACTAGGGGTATAGACCCCCAATTCTCACCAGTCCTCTGAATTACTCATCACTGGGTACTCACAGGTGTGTGTACCATGCACACGTTAAAAAACTTGTATTTGTTTTTCTCTTGCTAATCTGTCTTTTGTCAGCCTAATTTACAGGGCCCCAGCCAATGAATCTATGATGGGCAAAGGGGAAAAAAAGACATTTTTCTTCTCCTATAGGAGCAATGTAAAATTTTTCAAGAAAATTAATGAGTTCTTTGGAAGTGTTCTAATATTAACTCAGCCTCTTTTTCAGGTGCAGAAACAGATCCAGGGATCTCGCGTCCTGCCTCCTGGTCCAGGAGGTGGACCAATAACTCCTCTGAAAATACCCAGATGCTATTTGGCTTGCTGTGCGATTGCCTCTGGCCCAAATATCCTACAAATCGCCTGATCCCCCAGGGTGGCAACTTCCACTGAGTTCAGGTATCACCTCCTCCAGAAAGTCTTCCCCACTGTTCCCCACCAAGAATGGTTTGGGTTCCTTCCCTACATCACAAAATAGTCCATACACATTATCATCATGCTTATCATCACGACTAAACTGATTTTTTTAAGGGCAGGAACTGGGGTCTAGTCCTTTGTTTTCCAAGAAATTAATGCAGGAAAATGCAATCAATGTTTATGAATGAGTTAATTTAAATGACCACAAAAGTCAAAGGCAGACCTAGAACTAGAACCAGGTATCCCCGCTCTGGTCTGGGGGTCTGGTTTCAAGTCGAGGACGTATTAAACTAAAAAGTAGCATGCAATACCAACAAAGAAATTTTGAAAGGTATACAAATCACTCTAACAGCATTCAAACATATACCAAACACAATCCCAAAACAACCATAACTGCCTTTTCTGGTCCTGTAGCATCTCACACCAGACCCTTAAGGAAAAAGGGGGAAAAAAATCTCACTATTCACCTATTTGTGGACTATTATGTAACAGGGAGATAGAAGACACTGTTCCCAACCCAACCAATAATAAACTAGACCCTTGCACAGAATGACTGACAGTCCTTTTAATTGTTATCCCAGGGAGAACAATAATAGATACTATTTTTATTCATACCAGTATTTAATCCTTTTTCCTCAGTAATATACTGGATGGCACTAATTTCTATGGGTTAATTATATATTCCCTCAAACAGAATAGGTTGTTCTTTAGCTTTGTTTTATTGAATTCACAGAGCCATCCCAGAGGATTACAGCCAAATGAAGTCATCTCACCAACTAAAGACCAACTTATTTTCTGCAGAAATGTGCTGTGCAAGCAAACCGTCTCTACTCCACCCTCTTGGTTCTTCTACACAGAACCTTTGCTTTGCTTCTGCTTCTTCCTCTTTCTAATGTGGTGTCATGTCTATTTCATGCATGCTGACAATGAAACATTTAACCACCGGGAAGCCGACTCTCACTTTCCCTAACATCTTAGCGTTAAAGCAACTGGAGATAGTACCTTGCTCATCGTGGGTACTTACAAAATGTTAACTAGCCTTGACATCTGTATCGACACTTGTCTCCCTAGTAATCCCTTTCATCTCACTTCACTTTCTTTGGGTGAATCGTCCCTTCAAAAGCAGTTTCCATGCTTCTTAGACACCTCTACTCCTAAGAATCATGCTACAGCAAAGAGAGAGGCAGACAGACAGATAGACTGACAGACTTGGAAGCAAAGGAGGGGAAGCTAGCTGCTTTTTACAAGTTACTTACATTTCTCTTGGACATTCTAGTTAGGGCACTCTGTTCATTTTTTTAAAAATTATGTGTGTAGATTGTTTCTGTAATCTGTGAGTTTCACATCAAGACAGTAAAGGAGATTACAATTATGTTTTGCAAAAAAGGAGGTGTGGGATCTACCTGGGTTGAATATTCCAACCATGGAGCACTCGCTCACCGGGTAGTCACCACGAATCCCTGGCATGTCCGTGCTGCACCCGCCCCTGCAAGTTACATTACTGTGGGAAGTCCGACTGAAACTTACCAAGCAAGTCAAACAGTTAAACCACCAGCTGTAAAGCTGTGGTTATAAAGGAAACAAACAAACAAGGGGGTTGCAGGGAAAAGGGGTGAGGGAAGGTTTGCTTAGATATGGGAGTCGGGGAAGGATTCCCTGAGGAGGGAGGGCAGAATGTCCAAACCGGCTGTGAAGTGGTATCTTACACCCCAGGCTCATCTAAATTCAGACCTGCCACAGTCCATGTGTTCAAGAGCCACAGCCCTAGTGGCTGCCATGCAGGATGACTGCACAGAACGACGAGACGGAATTGGCTCTAAGATGCTAAATGCTGAAGATGAGGAACAGGTTCATGGGGGTTCAGTATACTATTCTCTCTACTTTTTTTTTTTTTTTTAATGCCGTACGCGGGCCTCTCACTGTTGTGGCCTCTCCCGTTGCGGAGCACAGGCTCCGGACGCGCAGGCTCAGCGGCCATGGCTCACGGGCCCAGCTGCTCCGCAGCATGTGCTATCTTCCCGGACCGGGGCACGAACCCGTGTCCCCTGCATCGGCAGGCGGACTCTCAACCACTGCGCCACCAGGGAAGCCCTATTCTCTCTACTTCTGAAAAGTCTTAAAGTTTCCATTAACAGAAAGATTTTTTTTTTAATGCCCTCAAAAGCACCTCTAGTTGTTAGTTTCCTATAAATGATTTACTTAGTTTAACTCATAACAGGCAACAAAAGATTCTAAAACCATCAGAAAAAAATTTTTTAATGAAGCTAAACTATAACTCTCAGTCAGTCACTGAGGCATCAAAGTGGCCCTCTCCCCAGAGTCTAAATAACAGCAATGATACGAAGATTTATTAAAAGGAGGCTGAGTGTGTCCCATGGTAGAGTCAAATACGACAGGCCACTAAGGGCTCTTAAAAGAATCTAAAAATACTAAAACATACCCTGCCACTCTGGTACTTTTAAGTGAAAAGCTGACCAGTAATTATGTTAAAATAGATTTTACAGGGCCAGGACATCAGTTAAAACTCCTCTAGGTTTTTCACTCCTTTTAAACCAGTAGGAATAAATGGTACAAAAAATAATATTTGATTTTAATTGCTTGACTTTCATTTCTAAAATGTCTTTGTCATAAACGCCTGAAAAACATCAGGTACATCCTTCTTAGCCCTGCCAATCCCCCCTTCAACAATACATAAGAAATTAAATATCAGTTACAGGACCTCAGCAAAGAACCAGCACGGGATCCACTTTCCCAGAGCAATCCCATTAGTTTATACATCAACATACGCTGGGTATGTGTGTGTCCTTATGTGGACCACCAAAATAAATCCACATAGAAGATGGGGCACACTGAGATACCGTTCTTAGTGGCTATTTCCAAAACTTTCTGCATTTCTTTCACTCTGTTGGTCTGTGGAAAATAGTCTATTCTCCCACCACAGAATATTATGAAGCTATTTTTAAAAATGTGCTTCATATGTATTGTCCTGGAGGGGGGGTCTGCATTTAAAAAAAAAAACAAAAAACCCAACCCCTGTCAGTACTAGCTGTAGAGTTGAAAATAAATGAATAACATATTTTAAAATTCTCTAAAACCTCTGTAACCTTGGCTTAGGCAATCATTTCTTAGATATGACACCAAAGGCAGAAGCAACAACAACAGAAAACAGATAAAATAGACTAACATCAAAATTGAAAACATTAATGCTGCAAACAATGCTATCAAGAAAGGGAAAGAGGGCTTCCCTGGTGGCGCAGTGGTTGAGAGTCCGCCTGCCGATGCAGGGGACACGGGTTCGTGCCCCGGTTCGGGAAGATCCCACATGCCGTGGAGCGGCTGGGCCCGTGAGCCATGGCCGCTTAGCCTGCGCGTCCGGAGCCTGTGCTCCGCAACGGGAGAGGCCACAACAGT
Organism: Delphinapterus leucas; assembly: GCF_059928025.1. NCBI lineage: Eukaryota > Metazoa > Chordata > Mammalia > Artiodactyla > Monodontidae > Delphinapterus > Delphinapterus leucas. The sequence goes on along the minus strand of NC_143130.1, from coordinate 12,772,334 downwards.
GAGAGGCCCACGTACCGCAAAAAAAAAAAAAAAGAAAGAAAAAAGAAAGGGAAAGAAAACCCACAAAATGTGAGACAAGATTTGCAGAGTACATCTCTGATAAGGGACTTGTATCCAGAAAGAATTCTAACTCCGTAATAAAAAGACAACCTAGTTGAAAGATGGGCAAAATATGTGAATAGAGATTTCTCAAAAAAAAAAAAAGATATAAAAATGGCCAATAAGCATATCAAGACATGCTCAACATCATTAGCCATTAGGGGAGTGTGAATCAAAAACACACACTGCACACCAACGAGGATGGCTATAATCAAAAAGACAGTATTAAGTGCTGGCAAGGATGCAGTGAAATTAGAAACCTCATACATTGGTAGTAAGAATGCAAAATGATACAATTGCCTTGGAAAACAGTTTGGTAATTCCTCAGAAAGTTAGACAGAGTTACCATCATGACCCAGCAATTTCACTCCTAGGTATATACCTGAGGAAAACAGAAACATATGTTCACACATAAACTTGTACGTGAATGTTCAAGTGGTATTATTCATAATAGCCAAAAAGTGGAAACAACCCAAATATCCATCAACTGATGAATGGATAAATAAAATGGGATGTATCCATATAATGGTACATTATTTGACCAGAAGAAGGAATGAAGTACTGCTATATGCTACAACATAGATGAACTTTGAAAACATTATGCTAAGTGAAAGAAGCCAATCACAAAAGGCTATATGAAACTACAGACAAGAAGGAGATTCATGGTTGCCTACTGCTGGGAATGGGGGTTGGGAGGGCGATATGGTTTGGTTTCTTTCAGAGGGGATGAAATTAGATTGTGATGATGGTTGTAGAATCCTGTGAATATACTAAAAGACACTGAATTGTACACTTTAAATGGTACTTAAGTTGTACATTTGTATGGTAGGTGAATTACAGCTCAATAAAGCTGTTAAAAAAAAAAAGTTTGCTGTAAAAAATATTCTCTAACTAGCAAACCTAGAAATAGAAGATGAAGACCTTGTAATAAACACCTTTGAATTATGTGAATTTTTTATAATCCACTTAAATAGGCTGCTGTGGTCATTAAAAACCATGTTTTTGAAGTACATTTAATGATGGTGTAATAGTAAACAAATACAGCAGAGTACAAAACTACATATAATTATAATTTTATAAAACAAGAATATATTTGTAAAAAAAAAAAAGGGATTCTCTCTAGGATGGCAGAATGGTGAGTAATTTAAATACTGTGCTTTAGAATTTTCTAGCCTTTTTCTAAACTTTACCCAACAAGCACACATTATTTTTACAATCATAAAAGCAGCTGTTTAATTTTTCAGATGAACCACATGCACCGGGAACGCAAGCATGTGACTGCAGTTATTATTTAACTACAGATCCTTTATTAATATCGTATATTAGAGAATATTTTTCCCTTTCATTTTTCATAGTAAAAAGTCGCATATATCCCCCAACTTTTCCCATTGGCTAATTCTGCATAACAAAGCACTCCAAAGCATAGTGGCTTAAAACCACCACCATTTTGTGGGCTCACAATTCGAGAAGGGCTCCACTCCGCTCTCCAAGGTGACCCCACTCTGACTTCTGGGTCTTGGTGATGGCCGTCAGTTGGAGGGCCTTCCTTCTCCACATCCCTCCTTCACCATGTGAGAGTCCAGCTCAGGCCTCTTTTCCTGGAGGCTGGTGGTCAAGAGGGCGAAAGCGGGCTGCAGGAAGCCTGTACCTGCAGCCACCGAGCATCACAATCCCCATATTTCACTGGTCAGAGCAAGTCAGATGGACCAGATTCAGAGGGAAGAGCACAGACTCTGCCTGTCGAGGAGAGAAGCAGTACGTGACGCAAGAATGGGAGGGATTGTTGGGGAACCTGTCTGCAGGCAGTTTGGAGACACACCCAGAGAAACCCATTACCAGTAGAGTCAGCCCTAACACAACAGATAAACTTTGTATTTAGTGAAAGGCTGCTATCTGGCCCCTATTTTCTTTTCTTTTTTTTTTTTGTGGTATACGGGCCTCTGTTGTGGCCTCTCCCGTTGCAGAGCACAGGCTCCGGACGTGCAGGCTCAGTGGCCATAGCTCACGGGCCCAGCTGCTCTGCAGCATGTGGGATCCAGGGCACGAACCTGTGTCCCCTGCATTGGCAGGCGGACTCTCAACCACTGCGCCACCAGGGAAGCCCCTGGCCCCTATTTTCCACTGTTCTTGTAAGAGATGCACTCTACTGAAAAAATGCTGGCCCCTTCATTTGATAAACAACCACATTCCATTTGCTAAAACTTCACTATTTAAAAAAAAAAAATCACAGAAAAAAAAGAGGGAAAACTCGATTTTAGTCATATTTGGCTATAGCAGAGAAGATAGTAAATATTCTAGGCTTTGTGGGCCATACAGTCTCTGTCTCAACTAGTTGACTCTGCTTGACTGTAACACAACAGCAGCTACAGGCAGTATACAAACGAAACAAGTGTAGCTGTGTTCCAATACAACTCATTTATGGACACTGGAATTTGAATGTCATATCATTTTCACCCGTCATGAAATATTCTTGTAATTTTTTTAAACCATTCGTAGGTTGTATGCAGAAACCATGCTTGGCTCAAGGGCCATACAGAGACAGGCAGGGGGCCAGATTTGGCCCACAGGCTATAGTTTGCCAACCCCTGTGCTATAGTTAATTCAAAAGACATATTAAAATGCCGAGAGAGGAAATACTCCGCTGAGTACCTTATACACACACAGCCACATGCATTTCCTGTGTAGAACCTTCAACCTGCAGCTACCAAATTTCTCACTGCGCTCAAACTGCTCTACCGAAGAGCCGTTTTACCTTCCGTTCAACTTTTCTCACTACTTCAATTCTTGGTTTCTTTTCTTTTGTTTTGCTACTGACAACAGTAAGGCCTGTGCTCCCCCTGTGTCAGCCTTCCAACCTCAAGTGAGCCCACTTTGCCTTTATTTACTAGAAAATGCCAGCAACCTAAAAATGACAAAACTACCCTATTCTGGCTATTTTATTCCTAGTGTAGTGTTTTATTCAAATGATTTAAAAAAATACTGATGATCACATTAACAGTATCCAGGAACATAAAAAAAAAAAAATGTGCAGGCAACTAGACACTTGTCAGTTTAGCTCAAAACATACGAAAGGAACAAACAACGCTCTTGGTGATGGTATGGTGGCAGGACCAAGCTGCCAGGTAACAGAGGAAATGACAGCCTCTAAAATACTAAGAGTATCTGCTCTGACATTGAACCTGCCTCGTCTGTGAACTCCTCGCATCTGAATCTGGCTCTTAGTCTTTATTCAGTGAGGGACAACTCGAACCTGACGTTAGCTAAGGGGTCAACATACCACATTAACCCTTGTTTGGAACACTTGGCATTCTCACCAGGCATCTGAAGAGGCACAGATGGTCCGGTAATCTTTAAATATGCATGATCTGCCTCTGAAAATGCTGTCATCGCCCCTGCCCCAGGAAAGGAGCAGTGTTCCATCATCTCCTGTGTTACCTGCAGTCCTTTTTTCAAACAAGACTGATCTTTTGGATCCTTCAGCTTTTTTTTTTTTTTTTTTGCCTAGCACAGGCCATCTCTGATACCAAGATTAAAAAAAACTTATTTTACATGATAGTACGGTACAAACAAAAATGACGAGACTTTATATTGGATCAAGTCAGTAACCTTATCCTATTCAGTCCCCAGCCTTTCACCAAGGGAGCTAAGAGATGACAGGTTACTGTCTATGACCTTGACTCTCCAAAGTGATGCTAATACCACCACAGAGTCAAGGCTTTCCTTGAAGATCTTAATACTATTCACATTTTACATTTGTACTTCATTACCTAGAGTCTGCCATCACATTTTAAGTCACCAAAGAGACAGGCTCCACATGTGGGGCGTATTGATCCTGAGTTTTTCAAACACGGAGGTGGGACCACTGCCCGGGGGCCTGAGTCAGAGCTGGGTTTGCTCCCGCACCCCCCTCCACTCCCCAACAGTGTCTGCTCAGCCAACTGGCTCCCTGGGCTGTTTTCTCATCCGTCAAACGTGAATGATGACCCATGCCCTCTGACCTCTCAGGGCTGTGTAAAGGTCAAGCCAGTGACAAAGGTACAGCTGCTTTGTAAACGTTAAAACAAAAGCTATTTTCTTTTATTATAAACCTTCTTCCTCAAGCATCAACAACTAACTTTTGTTCAGGTCTGCAGGGGCTGGGAAAGAAGTCAGATGAGCCTATGTTTTTGTTTTGGTTTGTAATCACAGTTTCATCTTTCCAGACTTTAGAGTCCTTTTTGATTTTAATTTCTTCTCCTGGTTTGGTAGGTCTTTTAGTTGTTCCTCTTAACTCTTTCCAGCGTTCTTGTAGCCCTTCTACCAAACAGCAACACACACACACACACACACACACACACACACACACACACGGCGCTTACACAAGCGTGCACACGATTCAAAGTGTAAGATCTTGAAATATTTATAACTGTCCTGGAACCGCCCAGCATTTCCTGGACGTCATCGGCTATAACAGGCAGCACATCAGCCAAATACCTGTTAGAAACAGTCTGAATGATCCTGAAATACAACTTTGGAGCCCGATAACTTGCTACATATAATGTAGGCTCTTATTTTGTAGTGGTTCTAAATGCACTGCTTTACAGTTTTCTTTCTGTACACGATGTAGCAGGCTGGCTTGCCCACTCCTACAGCTTCAGAGCTGGGGGCAGATCACCTTCAGCCTTATCTTCCCCATTGGTTTGTTATTTTCCTATCTGAAAATGCTTAATATCAACACGTAAATTCAGGCAATCTCAAAGATATTACAGACTGGGTCTCCTTTTATTAAAAACCAGCATCAACGTCTGTGATATTAACAGTCAACACTAAGTATCCTTTGTCCTGTCCCTTGTTTCTTCTCTCACAGCCAGTCCCTCCACTTCTTTTGCCAGAGGAAGTTGCCAAAAAACTTTTAAGCCTCTCTCTCTGTGCCCCCCACCCAAACCCCAGCTTACAGCCAATGTGTTTACCATTATTCTTTGAACTGTACTTGTTCGTGTCATTATACCCTTTTGTGTACATATGTTTATAATAATAATAATTATATATATATATACCTACCAGCTCTACTTATCCCCTTAAAGATACTTCCTACCTCAAAAGGAAACTATATTAGTGAAACATCATTTATGTCTATCAGAAAACTGGAAGCTCCCTCCCAATATACACTATCAGCTCAAACTCCCTGTTATCAAAGGGACTCCTGGTCTACAGGACACCAGAGTCACCTGGGGCACCACACCTGGAAGCAGAGTCACCTGCTGAAAACTGTTACGATGTCTCTGGTGGATGGCAGAGGGACTTGTAAAAATACCCTCAAGTTCTTTGAAAACTTCTGGGAAAGAGCCCGGTCTATTACTGCTGTTTCCTAGCATTTCACTGCTCGGCCAAATCATTTCAAGTTGTGCTCTGGTGGGTCCTTAGAGCATTTCTTATGCCCATCTTGCTCGCAGCTGTTTCTCTTTAGCCCAACATGTACAGCTGCTTGACTGCTCGTACTGTCGGCTGTTTCGGCAAGTGTCCAGCCTCGAAAAACAGCGGGTTAAGAAGGATTACTTTCATGCTCGTGCAACAGATGCGAAGGAAAAAAATCCTCGTTACTGGTGACAATCTTGTTGTTTAATGTCAACTATGGCAGATAGGCAGGCCATGTCTACTTTTTTTCTGAAATTCTCAGGTTTACATTTTCAATAGGATTTTGATTCTTAAAATGGTTCTGCTTTCATTTGAGAGTGTTTAAAGATATGGAATGAAAATTATAATGTATAATGACATAGCATAAAAGATTTTATGCCTATAATTTTTAAGAGGAGTTTAACAGAGTACCTGTGCTTATTCTTCAGTTGATTTTCTTTTATTTACCCGGTGATTTTTATATTTAGTATTGGGTCAAGTACTTACTGCTACGTAGGTACATAGGCAGAATGGGCTAGGACATAAGTCTCTACTTCTCTGAATCATAATGTCAACTGCAATACATTTCACAAGAAAAGTGAGTCATTAAAATAAAATTTTCCTTGTGAAGTTTTGGTCATGATACAGAATCAAAGCCCCAGGGTCAAGAAAGTTAAAACTTGACCCTGTACAAACAACGATATATAAAATTAGATACATGTATATATTGTAGAGCACAGGGAGTAGAGCTAATATTTTATAATAACTTTAAATGGAGTATAATCTATAAAAATACTGAATCACTATGTTGTACACCTGAAACTAATATAATATTATAAATCAACTATACTTTAATAATAAAAAAAGAAAGTTAAAAGCTACCTAATCCCATCACCTACGTGGTGCTGGCACCCCTGGATAAGGACAGGCCTTGGGGGCAGCCGCTGTCAATTCCAATGCTGGAAACTGGGCACTGCTCAGTTAGCAACTGTGTTCTTGGTCATTTGACACCAGTAATAATTACAGTTTTGTAATAATTCACTTTTTACATAGGAATGTGAGTAGATTCAAGACCACTGTATCTCTTTGCCTCTTGCTTTGATATCCATTCCTGACCGAGGGGTTAGGGGTGGGCTTAAGGCTGGGGGTCAGGAAGGCCACCCAAACCCAATGTGCCCATGGGAGCTGCTCCGGGTGTGAATGTTTACGAGTCTTGTCTACCACCGTGGAAAAAACTGTGAAATGTGCTGACCCAGCAGTGTCGGAGAATTTCAGGAACAGGAAACTCATTATTCCCAGGCAGCTGACTTCATCCTTGGACAACCTGACCTCCTAGACAGTTATCTACCCAAGGAAATCTAATCTCCAGTCAGCTCTGTGTATTACATCTTAATCAAACGCCACAAAGGAATGGAGGGAGAGGACACGGAACCCCGGGGTTCCTTTCAGAGGCTTGAAAAGTGACATTAATAGGTGTCAAAGACTATTTTCTTCCTGGCAGTGATTCTACATTAAAGAGACAATCAGTAATTGAAGCAAGCAAGCAAGCAAGCTCTTCTTTCCGTTTTAATCTACGGACAAAGGCCAGTGTGGTAACGAGTGGGTTAGCACCACTTTAATATTTTAACTTTGAAAATGAATACAGTTCACATCTTATTAGAGAGGAGTAAAAGGGCCCACCAAAAGGAAAACAATACGAAACATTTTCTGACTACGTTAAGGAAGCAATATGAATAGAAAAATTTGAAAATGATCACGTAACACGCAAGAGTTAAAAATATGGTGTCAATAGAAAACAGGATTCTGTACAGACTTAAAACAAAGGACTGCACCTAATAAACCTGTACACAGTCTCAGCTATCAAGCACAAGGTTAAAAACCACCTTATAGGATTTACTTTCATATTTCTTCAGTTGTAGTGCTGGCATATGATAGGAAAACTGCACGGTTTCTAAAAGCATGAAGTGTTTTACTCACAAAAGCCGAGGCACTCCTATTTCCGTTCAGTTCTTTACGTATGTGCATGCCTGGAACCCAGAGCCAAAAGATCTGGGCTTATGATAATTTATCCGCACATCTCCAAATAACCGATTACATCAAGACTTAGATTTGAGAAAGGAATCACGTCAGGATTCGTCTACATGTCTGTCTTCAACTTGAAAGACACCGACCTACCCCATTCTCCTTTCTGGGCAAGGTTTTCCTTCTAGGTGAGTTCACAAAGCGGGGCTTGCGGGAACCCTTCACGGGGCTGCTGGGGCAGGGACCCCCTGAGCTCCAGGTCCTTCCTTCCTTCCACCCCCCCCACTCCCCACCCCCGCCCTTTCTCCAGGCCGCTCCACCCAGAGCCCTTCCTCCCCTTTCACATACCTAGAAATGTTAACAAGCCGACTGGTCTGCAAAAAATCCCTCAGATGAAACAGACACAGGTATTCCTCCGTGAATACCACGAAAGGAATATATGGCTTTGGTGTATCTACTTTGGGAAAGTGGAACCCGAGGAGAGCAACTAACGAAGCGTGACCACAGCAAACGGAGGGTGTTGGTACAACGCCCGGTAGGGTCTTCACTGACAGCTCAAGCTTTTCTTTGGCAAAAGCTTTCATGTCAAAAAAGGATGGATCACTCTAAGGACAGCCCTGAACAAGGCCCAAATTTGCTTACTACTCTTTTTGGACAATTGAGCCCTGAGGAGTGTGGGAAAAAAAAGAGTCTTGTAGTAATTGCTTATCCCTAGAAAATACTGTATTCTAATTATTTCTTTAAATGTGTATTAATCTTAACCTTATTAGCATTACATCAGTGGCAGCAGTAGAATCATAACAATAATATAAGAAGCAGTTAGTGCTAGGCACTGTCCTAGGAGCTTTACGTATATGAACACATTTAATTCTCAAAACCACCCTATTTTGGGGGCAGGGGAGAAGGACTCTATGAGCTAGGTGCTAGTACTATCCCCCGCCATTGTACAAATGAGGAAACTGAGGCACAGAGAGGTTAATCAACTTGCCCGAGATCACAAAGCTAACAAGTGATGGGGTCAGGATTGGAACCCAGTCAGTCTGGCTCCTAAATTTGAACTCTTGGGCACCGTGTGACTGTCTTTCATAAGTCTCCAATACACGATCAGGTCCCACTTAAATGAATAGGGTACCCCCTCCTTGGAAATCATTCAACTTCAAAGATTTCCTGAGATTATTTACCATCGTAACATGTAGTCCACGAACTAGAAGATTTTAAATAAGGCCAACCCTTTGTTTATTATGCAATGCTGCCTGGATTGTAAAATCAATATATATGCATTTCCTCCAAACGAGAAGAAAAATTAACAACGGGATTCAATGTAAAACACAAGAGCAGTGGGTATAAATTGGCTGTGGGGTGCTCAAGCAAACACTTCTACCACCCCTGCCCCTTGGTCAGCACTTGCTCCCGCTAAAGGATTGGAAGTGTCCTTAGTCTCCGAGCTCACGTCATCTTATGTGTCCCCACAGAACAAACTGGGAGAGGCAGAGGAGGTGATGGTACTCACACCTGACAAATAAGAAAACCGAAGAGTTCTGGGGAGGCCTGAAGAAGACTGGAGGCTCAGACGACGCTGATGTTCAGTATCTGTTGCCAAATGACAGCCGCCGTCCACACTGCCCACGACACTCCGTGTTCACTAGCAGCGTTCAGGATGGCGGCTGGGATTCGGCTGAACCCCGAGGTCTTTCCCTGGCAACCTGCCCTCAGCCCGACGACATCAGGCTTGTGCCCTCCTGAGTCCTTGTCATCTTCCCTCCTGCTCTGTCTCACAGGACCTTGGAGGTCAAAAACCGGGAGTGCTTTTCCAGATCCATCACTTTTTTCTTCACATCTGTATATGATGGAGCCCCAGGTTTCTTCTCATTCTCTCACACCTTCTCCGCCTTCTCGGGATGACTGATTTCTATCCCAGTAGATTTCTGTGTATATGCGTCGTCGCATGAGAAAGAGGGGGCTGGGCTTTTATTTCCTCCAGAAGGACTTAGAGAACTTTTTGGTTACTGAGTTTTTAAAATTTTTTTACTCCTTACTTTTTCATCATCAAATATAAGTCCTTACACCGTCATTTGTACAAAATACAAGTTCTCTAACACTTAGAATTGTTCTTTATTTATGTGTGCCCCACCTGATGCCACAAAGGATGAGGTGGTTTATCCATGACTGTGACAGCTGTATGTCATTTCCTGCATTTTCAGTTGTGAGCCCCTGATAGAAAGGAAACGCAGCTCTTGGCAAAGGCTGGACCCGCAGGGCTTTCGTAAGTGACTTTCAAGAACACACTTCAAAAGCAGCACACGGCTAACGTCTCAGAAATAAGCTTTTCTTCATCACATTTCTAATAATTACTGAAAACGAATTATTGGCATTGTCCATCTGGACCATGTATCAGAAAACTGTCAGTTTCTTGGACAACAGAAAATAGTCTAAAATCTACACCAGATCATTTGAGGAAGAGCGTAGGGTAGGATATGCTCCTAAATAAGCATATTACGGAAGCTGTATTTGGATTCTTCCCCTGTAAGGTAGGTACTTGCTATCTCTACCCTAAACGTTGTCTTCCCTGCTCTAGAGCTCAGGATTTGGGGGCTTCAGCTTAGTACTGCTACCGAATGCTTCTGAGAAAGATCCAGGTCCTGCCTGTGACCTTGCCTTAGACAGAGATGGCCCTTCATTATGACGGGTCCACAAGTCAGGTTCTCATCTTACATGGTCTTCACTACCTACCTACCAACATACCTACAGTATATGAAACTTCTCTCAGTCAGCGATGTAGAAAACATGTCCTTAGCCACTCAAGAATGACTTCATATTGTCACCAAGCCAGACTGGAAAAACTGATTCCTTAAAACAATCATTTATTCAAGCTTTATCTCTGTATAAAGCCAGATGAGGGGAAGGCCATACACTTGGCCTACATTACTAAGTCCCCGTGTCACATTCTGCCCTTGGCTTTCACTGAAGTCAGTAATAAATAGTTATGCATATCCAATAATTTTAATCCTCTTTTACTCAATCGGGGTCATTCATTTTGTCATTTAACTCCCTTCATAGCAAATTCCCCTCAGAACCAGGGAATGGAAATAAACTAGTATTTGTCTTCCCATTAGACAAGAATAGTTATATAATAGGTTTCTCAGGGCTGCTATGAAATTCAAACCTAAGTCTCAAGTTCAAATGTCCTAATGTCCTTAACCAAGACTGCAAAAATTTATGGTAAATATATATGGCCCTCTCCTTCTTTCCAACTTGATATTTTCACCCCGCTTGCTTTCTGTTTTATTTTACCTACATTTTCATTGTTAAAAGCCTCAAAGGTTTTTGGAGAGCTGACACCTATAAGGATTTCATCTTCATCAAGAAAAAGAGTCAGAGTGATGATACACTGCATCTTGATTCACTTAGAAGGCTACTTCTCAGGAAAGAAGACTCAGTAATATCTAGACGAAGCATATGTGTCTATGATAAAAGGAAGGAGAAAGAGAAAGATGAAGATGATTTCAAGGCCATATGCTTGGGAAGCAAAAGAACACAGCAGAGAGATGTGGGAAGGAAATTAGTCTTTAGGAAGCTAGTTATCAACAAATCTTCACTAGTCCACATCTGGGTAGCTGTTGGTCATCTACACACTCTCCAGAGAAGAATTTAACAAAAACTAGCCTGGTGCGAAGTCGGGAAACGTCGGCTCTATCACTGAGTGTTGTCTCTTTATTTCTGTGTCTGCTTTCTCATCTGCAAAATGAAGCCATTAGGAAAAAAAAAAAAGTCGCAAGTACTATCCGGTTCTAACATTTTATGATTTTTGAGATGGAATCTAAGAAATGAAAAGAATCTGATGAAAGATGTAAAGCTGGAGTCACTCCTTCATTTACATACTGTACTAGAAGAACCTCCTTAGGGGTGTGTATGGGGAGATGAGTAAGCAAGACTATCAATCTACTGGTGCAAGAAAAAATGACCAGAACATCCGTCCATAGTTCTTTTTACCTTAAAAGGAAAGAAATGCATCTTAGATCAACATCAGCACCCTCATTTGGGTTCACTCATTAGATGGCCCTATGTCAAGCGTCTGGTTTATTTACGGTAGGAAGTCATCTTTGTGGTTTTATAAAAAAACAAAACAAACAAAAAAAACCTTTAAGCAATGAGGTGAAGAGTGACCACAAAAATATTTTGTACTATACAGAGGTGATATAGTTACTTTATGGCAAAATACATAGAAGAATTTGTTCTAAATTTACTGACGTATTCTATGATCACAACTGGACTGGCAGATTTTTTTTTTTTTTCAATGAGCTTACTTAATCCCTTCAAGGTAAAGATGAGGTTTTAACAAGTGCAAGAAAATAGCTGCCTTTTGGAAAGAAACATACTATGGAGAAAGCATTTTGAAAAGAGATGTGCTTTTGTATCTATAGAGAACTTAGAAATACTTTTCTAATCTATTTTAACATTTTCTTTTTTTTTTTTTTTTTTTTGCGGTACGCGGGCCTCTCACTGTTGTGGTCTCTCCCGTTGCGGAGCACAGGCTCCGGACGCGCAGGCTCAGCGGCCATGGCTCACGGGCCCAGCCGCTCCGCGGCATGTGGGATCTTCCGGGACCGGGGCATGAACCCGTGTCCCCTGCATCGGCAGGCAGGCTCTCAACCACTGTGCCACCAGGGAAGCCCTATTTTAACATTTTCAATAAATATAAAAAGGTTTTTTTATTTTGAACTCCCTCATCCTTATTAATATAAACTCTAATACCTTTTGTGAGAACATAATGAAAATAGAAATTTACCAGACAGATTTTAACCAAAACTGTTGCATAACTGGTAGATTGTTTAAAAATGAGAATTAATTTTAGTTAATAAATTTAGCCAATAATGCTCTTCGTCCATTTGGATCAATAAACCTTTGTGAGGTAACCTTTTTTTCAGCTATTCTAAGTTTTAAAACCAAATAGCAAAATAAACTGAATGTAGGACTAGACTTTCAAATTGCTTCCCCGCTAAGTGTTTACCAAGATTTTTAAAGACAATGGTATAAATTCATCCACAGTACCTTCATTAAGGTAAAAAAAACACCCCACAACATATCAATGATAATTTTTAACAAGAGCAAGTTCTTAGCTTTAATATTTATTTTATCTTTAGTGCATCCTTTTAAAATTCCTGTAGATTATAAAACATAAAATAATGCAGTCGTACACACATGACACGTATAAATTAAAACGCAAAGGTTGAGAGCATGTGCTCAGATTTTTTTCCCTGATGTGATGCACAATAAAAACTTGGACACCTGGTAAATCTGTGGTAATCACACCAATTTATCTTTGTTTTTCCCAAGCTCGCAAAAAAGTAACAACCTTTAGAATCATTATTTTCTTAATCATTTCTCCCAATACAATAAATAACGCCTTAAGTCAAAGGATTTCCTGGGATGGCTCCCCAAAGAAAAAAATCCCTTGTACCAAGCAAGTATATCTATTTCACAAACAGAAATTTACAAGTTATTTCTGCCTCATCAAATTCAATATGTAAAAGATTTCTTTCCACCCATCACACCTTAGTACATGTCTTGTTTTTCTAACTGTAAAAATACTGCAATGAGTAGTAGTGGGGAAAATAAATCAAACTATAAAAAGACAGAAGTAATCACACACAGAAAAAGATATAAGTAGAAAGTGAAAAATTATCTACACTCCCTTCCCTCCTCAGAAAAGCATGTAATATTTTTTAAATGCACTGGCTACTTTCTCACTCAATATTCAAAGTCACTTCTCCATAGTAGAACATTCACCTCCATAAACATGTTTAATAGTTTCAATGTATTTCAATATACAGATACATCTTATTTCACTTAGCCCAAATATCACACTAATGGACATTCATGTTATTTCCAATTCATGTACTACTATGAAAGATCTGTGTTTTGGTTTTTGTTTTTTAATGAAACACAGGATAGAAGGTCTCTCCTCAGTTGGTGTATCCAATAGTTTTAGGTAAATATTTCTAGCTTATAACTCATTATTTAGCACTATTCTGCATATCATCAGAACTGTTCAGTCTTCTCTTCTCATAAATACCAAGTTGAAATGAATTCTTAAATGGTCTTTTGTTTCGGATTTGCGGAAATGGGGATGAATTTGTTCTGAAATAGTATTTGGCCACTCTGGTTAAGTGGAAAACAACAATTCCTTTCAAAATGTTACTGTGCACTGAAGCTTTTTCGAACTCTTGCAAAAATTTTTCACGTGAGGAAACAAGGTAATTTCTTTAAAACAAAAAGAATATGAAAGATTTATATTCATAATTCTAAAAGTCCTTATTTTGAAATTAATGAAAAATTGATATGGTTTATTTAACTGAAGTCACACTATGTTCTCATTCAACACACTTCCCAAAGCCTATTCAGAATGGCCTGTGACTCATAACACGTGAATAGAGATTTCTTTAATAAGATGGAATATTTTCTGCTTTTTGTATCAAGCATTTAATATTTTAAAATAATTACAGGATAGGAATATTTCTCTCTTAGGTAATCAATCACTCAAGTTAAATATATATTACCATCTTTTATAAAAGGCCCTTAATTTTCTAATTCAAGCTTAAAAAAAGATCAATTAAGGTTCAATTCTTAAACAAATGTATTCTCCAGGGGCTAATTTTAAAGCCTGCATCCATCTGAAATAGTAATTTAGGCCTCCCGAAAATTGGTAACTGTATCTACTACTGTCACAACAAAACACATTCACATAAAGTGGAAATAACAGCTAATCTGGACGGCTCTGGTTTATAAGAATTCCTTTCTTTATAAGAGTTCTACCTTTGTTCCTTCAACTTTCTTCAATGTTCTCAGTTCTTTTTCTTCAGCAAAAGAGAAATGTTACTTTTTATATTGTGTAAAGGAATTAAAATAGGTAATTTTATTATATTATGAAAATACACAGTATACTCATTCATTTCTGCCGAAAGGAAAAATTACCTTGCTTTCTCCTTTCTGTATACCAGTTATCTAAACAGTAAGGAGCCGGGCACTCACAGTTAAAATCGGCGAAAGCTTCAACCTCCCCTCCCCAGCCTTGCCAGGCTGCAGGATGGCTGTAAAGTCAGAGCAGGTGACTGACATGTTTACATCAGATAAGGCCGAGCAGAGCGGACAGCACACACAATCAAGCTCCAAGCCAACAACAGGACTACACACGGGTGATAAACAGCAAACACATACACTCTGATTGTGGACTCCGGTGGACGCCCATGACATCTTCTGAACAGATTCATCTGAATCATTCAAAAGTCAAGTCTGATGTGAAGTAGCAAGACTAAATAACTAATGACAAATTCCTGACTAGGATACTTCTAGCTGGAGAATTTTGCCTGCCGATAAACGCCATCAGGTTCGCTGTACCATAAGTTACATAGGGTAGGACCAGTTAAAGTCAGTCAACCACAAACAGTGGATACCACACTGCTTCTGAGATCCAAGGACTCTGCCTGACAAATCACCAACTTCCAGTGACCCACACCACCGTCCCACTCTATCTCAGAGCAAAGAGGAAGGGAGGGAGGGAGGAAGGAAAGAAGGAAAGGAAAGGAAGAATGAAAGGGGAGGGAGGAAAGGAGGAAAGGAAAGGAAGGAAGGAAGAGGGAGGGAGGGAGGAAGGAAGGAAGAGGAAGGAAGAGGGAAGAAGGAAGGAAGGGAGGGAGGGAGGGAGAGGGAAGGAAGGAAGGGAAGAAAAAGGAAGAAAGGAAGAAAGGGAAAGGAAAGGAAAGAAGGAAGGAAGGAAGGAAGAAAGGAAGTTAGAAAATTATCAAGCTTTATTTTCAGAGACACTGAGGATTCTAAAGCAGAAGGAAGAACGAAATTGTGAGAAGTGGGTCAGCTGAAAGCGGCTCTCCTTAGAGGGCAGACTCCTCTGTCCGCCAGCCTACCTGGCAGCGGGTCCTCCATCCCCCAGACTTGACATCCCCATACTGCCCATGTGGGCACCCCTTTTATTATTCTGCCTAAAACTTCTCTAAACAGAGCTTGAAACAGTTAGCATCCTCTTAAAAAATATATGTAAAGAAAAATGCATCTTTTTATTCCAATCTTTCCTGTTCAACTTAGAAATACTCTATCAAGAGTAGGAGACGTGGGCTTCCCTGGTGGCGCAGTGGTTGAGAGTCCGCCTGCCAATGCAGGGGACACGGGTTCGTGCCCCGGTCCGGGAAGATCCCACATGCCGTGGAGCGGCTGGGCCCGTGAGCCGTGGCCGCTGAGCCTGCGCGTCCGGAGCCTGTGCTCCGCAACAGGAGAGGCCACAACAGTGAGAGGCCCGCGTACCGCAAAAAAAAAAAAAAAAAAAAGGGTAGGAGATGTGGTAAAGGGCTCTCACCCACATTGCTGCGATTACAAACTGGTGCAGCCCCTCCGTGAAACAACCTGGCAGCGCGTACTGGGAGCTTAACATGTTCATACCCTCTGAGCAAGCGACTCCCCCAAAGGGGAGTCTGTTCTAAGGAAATCATCCAATATAAGAAAAAGTTTTATATAAAGAGATGTTGATGGCACCATTATTTATGGTAGCAAAGAACTGGAACCAATATATAGGCTATTAAAACTTCATTAGACTTCTAGGCAGTCATTAAAAATTGTCACTGTGAAGAATACTTAATGATATGAGGAAATATATAGACAGTATAATCTCAGAAAGATTTTTTTTTAAGATATTGGAAAGATACCCACCAAAACATTGACATTGATTGCTTCTGGATAAAAGGATCACGGTAATTCTTCACTATATTTGTCAATATTTTTCATATAGAAAATATACCACACACACACACACGTGTCTCCTCTTAAATGCCACTGAAAACCATGAAAAGCTCTAGTTCACCTAAACAGACATAAGAAAAAAGAAGTTCCATATAACACAAAATAAAAATATTCACTGTGGCCTATTTACTGGACAAAATTTTCATTGACATGTTTTAAATCTGCGAATATCTGATGCTGAAACTGCAGAAGAAAAGTAAGTCAAAGGGACACACTAGCTTCTCCTAACCTATATTTTTCATTTAAAATGCCTCTTAAATGTGCTCCTGTCCTCCTACTTTGACTCAATGTGCCAAAAAAAAGAAGTGTCTTCTGGGCTTATCACAGTTGTTTCTGAACAGTTCTTGCTATGCCAAAGCATTTGAACTTTTCACCTGTGTGCAGGCAGAGCCTAGTTTATGAATGGGTTGTATTCCAAGTGTTCATTTGGAAGGTGGCTGTTTGTTTCAATGGGGAAGCGTATTCCAATTCCTAATGGAGTAAAAGCCTGGGGTCTTGGTCCTGTGAGGGAGGGGTCAGTGGAAGAGAAAGTTTCTTCTCAGGCTTCTGGGCACAGAAGAAGCTGGAGCACAGTTCCAAAAAGGTAAAGCCGATTAGCAGCACAGTGAAACCGGTCATTTTGGAGCATGGAAACTTCAGGAGTCAGGGAAGACTTGTGAAAGATGCATGAACACCGCAGGCCTTGGGTGTGTGAAAGACGGAGAGGGCAACGTGGTCGGGCTGGAGCAGGATGACTCAGGAAATTCAAGAGTAAAGAAATTAAGTTTCTGCTTATTTAGATGAGTGTCTTCAAATTTTTTAAGACTATGGATGACTCAGTCAGCAAGGCTTCCAGCACCATTCATACCTGGTTATCCCTGGAAACAAAACAATGACAGCTGGGCTTCCCTGGTGGCGCAGTGGTTAAGAATCTGCCTGCCAATGCAGGGGACACAGGTTCGAGCCCTGGTCCGGGAAGGTCCCACATGCTGCGGAGCAGCTAAGCCCGTGCGCCACAACTACTGAGCCGCGAGCCACAACTGCAGCCGGCGCACCTAGAGCCTCTGCAACAAGAGAAAGCCTGCTATGAGAAGCCCGTGCACCACAACGAAGAGTAGCCCCCGCTCAGCGCAACTAGAGAAAGCCTGCGTGCAGCAACAAAGACCAAACGCAGCCAAAAATAAAAATAAATTTATTTAAAAAAACAAAACAAAAACAATGACAGCGATTGTGTGTGTGTTTGTGTGTAGCTGGATTCCAACCTGGGTGTACGGGTATGCAAAATAAACTGTAAATACAAATGTTTCTATTTATAATGCGATAGGTGTGTTCTTGAAAAACTTTAGGTTCTGCCTAACACTAAAATAGATTTTAGGGAGAACACTCAAAACCTGTGGAAGGCTTAAAAAGAAAAAATGTTGGGCTTCCCTGGTAGCGCAGTGGTTGAGTCTGCCTGCCGATGCAGGGGACACAGTTTGGTGCCCCGGTCCGGGAGGATCCCACATGCCACGAAGTGGCTGGGCCCGTGAGCCATGGCCGCTGAGCCTGCATGTCCGGAGCCTGTGCTCCGCAATGGGAGAGGCCACAACAGTGAGAGGCCCGTGTAACGCAAAAAAAAAAAAAAAGAAAAAATGAAAAAAAAAAAGTTAAAAATATACATGTCCGTCTTCAAAGCTGTTTAATTCCTAAGAAAAACAGAAGGAATTTTACCTTTAAAAATACAATTGTGAAGATCATTCAACACAAATAATATAAGGAACGATTGAGTTTATACAGACTAGAACCGAATGCACATAGACTGGACAGAACCATGAAATTAGTTCTTCCAAGACATTGGACCTGGCCACCTGAGTCAAGCAAAGAGCAAGGACAAGGGGGACAGGTGTCCCGCTGTCCTACCTGGTCTGCTCCTTTGGCCACATCGGGTATTTTTGCATCCAGTTGCTGTTGTCTGGAGGCATTAAACAGTACTGTGCCCAAGGAAAACTGTGTAGGGACCAATTTCTGCCTCGTATGCCAGCACTCCCCATTGACCAAACTTGTGTAAACTAATTTGTGTAATGTAAACCCGCACATAGCAAAAAAGCCTGCATGATTACGCATTTTCTAAAGTAGACTCAAATCTGTAAAGGAAACCCCACTTTCTTTTCTTCTATCCAGCCTGACCACCATGTGAAAGCTTCCTCCAGGATACCAACACTTAGGAATTCCAGATGAGAAATCTGGGATGCATGACCTGAGAAAAGCAGGGCAGCTGCTAGCACACAGGGCACCTCTGTGCACATCAGAAGATGAACTTCCTCTGTGCAGGCAAATTACAAAAAGGGAGCTGTGGCCCTCTGCCGCGGGTGGTTGGCAGTACTGCCCCTTCCACCCAGGTGCCTCTGTGCAGGTTATGTGATAGAAGTGCCATCCAGGTCCCTCATTCTGGGGTCGGTTAATACAGAATACCTTCCTCAACATGCAGGTGGAAACAAAAACAGAGCATGTTTATTACAATTACAAATAGCACTAAGCTCTGAACGTTAGGGGGTCCAGCAACTTGCGGATAGGATTTGAATCCTAAATGACCAAGCCCAAAGGAATCAATGTAAACAGAAGCAATTTAAATAGGAATACGTGGGACTTCCCTGGCTGTCCAGTAGTTAAGACTCCATGCTTCCACTGCAGGGGGCACGGGTTCTATCCCCAGTCAGGGAACAAAGATCCTGCATGCCAAGAGGCACGCACCCCCCCCCCAAAAAAAGGAATACATGCAAGAGAATGGAAAAAACCAAAACTGTAAAAATAGAAGATGGGAAGCATAATGGCACCTGAGGAAATGTTCAGCAGGTCCCTGAAAATGACACAGGCCCTTTATGCTTTTTTTCTTTCTTTTTAATAAATTTATTTATTTATTTTTGGCTGCATTGAGTCTTCGTTGCTGCACGCGGGCTTTCTCTAGTTGTAGCGAGCGGGGGCTACTCTCTGTTGCGGTGCACAGGCTTCTCACTGCAGCGGCTTCTCTTGTTGCGGAGCACAGGCTCTGGGTGCGCGCGCTTCAGTAGCTGGGTCTCGCAGGCTCTAGAGCGCAGGCTCAGTAGTTGTGGCTCATGGGCTCAGTAGTTGTGGCTCACGGGCTCTAGAGCACAGGCTCAGTAGTTGTGGTGCACGGGCTTAGTCGCTCTGCGGCATGTGGGATCTTCCCGGACCAGGGCTTGAACCCGTGTCCCCTGCACTGGCAGGCGGATTCTCAACCACTGTACCACCAGGGAAGCCTCCTTTATGCTTTTGTACATGCTACTTACTGTGCCTATGACCGTCTTCTCCAGCCTCTTTGAATGCCAACTCATTCATCAAGATACAACTCAAATAGCACTAACTCTCCCCGGGCAGTTTATGAAGCCTCTGTTGTCTGGAGATCTGTGCACACAACCTGGGGAGAGGGGTCCCTCGTCCAGAAGGATTTCAAGGCTTGAGAACTATCACTGTCCCTCCACCCAGGTGCCACCCAGCAGCCAAGCCTGCACGGCAGGAGACCCAATGGCCACAGCTGTCTGATCTGACGGCCGCTCTCTTTTTTGTCTCTCCCCTTCTCTCCCTCTTACAAAATCTGAAATTAGGATGTAGGGTCACTAAATGTCATCTGAATGGACCTGGATCTGGGGGCAAATAAACATAGTTGCTGTGTGGGGTCTACTTGTACAAAGCAGCTGAGAAAAGACAATATTATTAGAGAAAAGGTTCACGAAAAGTGATGCAAAGATTAGCGAGAAAGCGAGGAAGGAGGAGCTTTGGATCCTGGTCTCTGTTGGACTCTCAACGCCCATCTGTTCCAGGAGCTGCCCCATCACCCCTCCCTGTGTTTTCTTTTAGCTGATCTGACTGTCATTTACAACCAAATAAACCTTGAAGGCAGTTCTGTTAATTCACCAATTTAGCACCTTGTTTACATAATTACATGCCTATCTTCCCACTAGGACTAGGAACTCCTTACAAGCAAAAACTGTCTTTTTCATAATGCTTCCTCTAAGGCCTTAAAGAAAACACCTCAAAAAAAAAAAAAAAAAAACCCTAAACCGATTACAGGTTATTGGTAGTAGAACTTTAGATATGAAAATGACACTTTTTACAAAATGAAGTACATCAAATGCTGGATTTACCTATAAATTGGAAGATTTGTGAAAACACCAAAATAGGAAATAACATCATTTCCACATATGAGTAACCTAAGTGCAGATAATAAGAACTCCTTTTGGCTAATAGCCCAAAAGATAACCGTTAATGTAATGGAGAGTATGAACGGAAGAAAACTATTTAGGTACCCAAACTAGAAAACCTGGGGTCGCCCTGAACTCCTTCCCATCCATTTCCCCCAGGTAGTTACCAAATCCAGCTCAGTCAACTTCCCAAACATCTCTGGGGACACCCTCTCTCTGCCACCCCGGAACTGCCCTAGTTCAGACTCTGGTCGCCTCTTACCCAGAGGACAGCAATGGCTTTAGCAGAGTCTCCTCTGGTGGCACTGAGTCCCGTCACTGACCCATCCCTGGGGTGGCCACAGAAACACCCGAGCACCCCGGGGCTCTGACTTCTCCCTTGTTGCCTGTCACTCCCTCTGTTTAGAAACTTTGATGCTGATTTCCATTTCCGCTAATAGGGTGGAACTAGGTTATTCAGATCAACTCTGCCACTGAAAACAGCTAAACATCCTGAATAAAATAGTTTTTCAAACATCTCCTTAAAGGCATCAAAGCACTGAAGAGGCAGGAGTTACCTGGCCAAAATCTGAGTGAAAGCAGAGTGCGAGAGCCGTGAGCTCCCACGGAAGCCACTCACTCTGACGGCTTTGATGGTCCCGTGGGCTGAGAGGAACAGAAGTCGGATCCCCAAGGTGGGGATCTAATAGGAAACCCTTTCTCCATAAGGGTAGGATCCAAAAGGGTCACAGCCTCAGCGTAAAGGTGATCTCAAAATAAACCCATTCCACCCCCAGGGGACTGCAGCCCAAATGTATATCACCAGCAAGTCCAAAAACCCCCAAGCTGTGAGTTTAGTCTAAAATGGCCTTGGTCTGTAGTGCCCCTAGCCACCTGGCCACAGGAGACAATCCTCTCTAGAGGGACACACTTTCACTCCAAGACTTGAAAATCCTCCTCGAGTAATGGTTCAAGGCAAATGAGCAGCTCATGGCCAAAATTACAAAGCAAACATGGGAACAAGGCACCATGACTAAGAACCAGCAGAAACGTAACATGGTAGAAAGATACCCCGGAAGACTCAAGGTACTAGTATCATTGCTATTCTTACAATGCTTGAAGAATCTTAAATTTAACTTACGGCACGTTTCTGAACACTAGAACTTTGAGAGGCATACCTGAAGCTGTTAACAGGCCCCAACTATGTGGAATAAAGCAGAAATGACATTGCAGTGCACTCTTCTATAAAATAAGGCCTCGGATTGTTCAGAAATGCTTTCAATGCCTCCACACAACTGACTTGGTGAGGTTCTAGGAGAGAAGCTGTTGACTCTCCCTGAAACTTCTCTGCCATGTTCACAAGGCGAAGTTCTCGCAGGCGGCTGTGGCCATCGGCTCTTGGTTTGTCATCAGCTTGTGGTTACCCCACATCTCTTATCACCAGTTGCAGCGAGTCCTCCCCTACTCTCCCAGGCGTTGCTCAGCCCGCTCAGCAAACCGCTCCCAACACTCCGCTCAACCCTAGCAAAGACAGAGCTTTACGTGCTGATGAAAATTCAACATGGAAGGGCTCACAGCACACCCGTGGAGCACTTCAGCGGCTCCACTCAGTCATTCAACAGGATTTACTGGGTGCCTACTACATGCAAGCACCGTTCCAGGTGTAGGGAGGTGGCAGCAAATATGACCTGGTCTCAGCTGCTGGTGAGCTGAAGTTAACAGGTTCACAGCCCAGCCGGGGGAGAGAAGTAATAAACGTGTAAACACCTCCTTTTCCGACAGTGTCAAGTGTCACAGAGAGAATAAGAGCTGTGTGAGAGTGGAGGGGCTTCTTTAGATGTGGTTAGGGAGGCTCTCGGAGAGGGCAAGCCTTCAGCTGACAAAGTAAAATGACAAGGGGTCCAAGGGAAGAACATTCCAGACAAAGAGAAAAGTAAATGCAGAAGCTCTGTGGCTGCTCTGAACTTGGCTTGTGTAAGGAACAGAAGAAGACCAGTGTGGCTGGAAGGGAGAAGGCACAGGGCGTAGTCGGGGCCAGGCCAATAAGAAGTCTAAGCCACTGAAAAGAGCTCGGGCTTTTTTTTTTCCTCTTCAAGTTTGTATTTTTTGTTTATTTGGTTTAAAAAAAAAATTTTTTTTGATGTGGACCATTTTTAAAGTCTTTATTGAATTTGTTACAATATTGCTTCTGTTTTATGTTTTGGGTTTTTTGGCCACGAGGCATGCAGGATCTTAGTTCCCTGACCAGGGATCGAACCCTCACCTCCTGCACTGGAAGGTGAAGTCTTAACCACTGGACCACCAGGGAAGTCCCTCAAGTTTGTTTTTATTTTTTTACATTTTTTTTTTTTTTACAATGTTTGTAAGTTTCAGGTGTACAGCAAAGTGATTCAGTTATACGTATATAGGGAGGCCTCTGGAAGGTTTTCTCTGAAGAAGTGACAGGACATCATTTACGTTTCAGAAAGATCACTGCCACCGCTGTTGAGAACTGGGACTGAGACAGGGCAAAGGGACCACCGAGGGACCTGAGGGCCCCTGCCATGTTCTAGAGGAAGAGAATTCATACGGAAGGAGAGAAGTATGCAGAGTCAGAACTCAGAAATGCGGGTCAGGAGGGTTCTTGAGTTTGGGGCTTGAGCACCTGGGTAGATGGTGGTCCATTGACTGAGATGAGGGAGAAATTAGTTCAGGGCATGACGGGAGGTGGGGCAGGGCAGGGAGAGGGAACCAGGAGTCCTGGTGGGGACACATCTGAGGTGCCCGTTAGGTAGTCAAGTGAAATATCAAATAAGAAATTGAAATATGGAGCCCGGCAGGGAGGTCAGAAGGGAAGATGTCCATTTCTTAACTATGAGCGTGAAAAGCCACGGGACTAAACAAATAAGGTCATGCAGATGAAATACACTCTGTATTTCCAGAAGAAGACCCTGGACAGAGTCCTGGGGCGCTCTAACATTTAGAGGCTGAAAGAAGGATGAAGAGTTCGATAAGGCACCTAAGGAGTGAAGGAAAACAAGAATAAAACCAAGAAGGTGGCCTCTGTATCTGAAACCATGAAGGTGAGGCTGACAGGGGCAGCTTCCCGGGAGCGGTGAGGGTGGAAATGGCAGGTGGGATGCAGCGGGGCGGGACAGCCACTACAGACCACAGGACACAGCGGCTTCAGGCGAGTGTTTTCAACTTCTGCTCTAACAAGGAGCAGAGAAGCAGAGTGGACGCTAACATGAGAGATGGGACACCAAAGGAGGGTTTCTGCTGTCAGGGCTGTTTATTTTGTTTCCAAGATGGGAGGTCCCAGAGCGGGGAACGCCGTCCAATACCAAGTGAGGCAACAATGGAAAGAAAAAGTCTTTTTCTCCAATTCGGTGGCCACCACCCACAGGTGGCTATCAAGCACTTTAGGGAAATCTGAATCATAAGATTTAATTTTAATTAAATGAGATTTAAATAGCCATCTGTGACTAGCAGCCAGCAAACTAGACAGTACGGTGCTCCAGCGCATCTGCAGGCTGATGGATTCGGTGTCCAAAAGCTGGTGGATTGGGTAGCAGGGAGAGTGGAAGGCGATACCTTCTACTTGTTCAACGCCTTCTAAAGCCTTAAAGGTAATCAGCTAGGGGGTGGGGGAGACAGAGGGACAAAACACCAGAGGGAAGTTTAAGGAGAGTGGAAAAGTAAGACATAGATTCAAAGAGCAGAGGACACACTGAGAGAGAATAGTACAGCTCCAGGGTTGAGTACCACTTGCTTTTTATGGCAAATTTTAAAGTGGCCCTTGTCAGAACTGTTAAGTTTTTCTCTGGCAAACAAAGCCTCCTCGGCCTTTGAAAATCTGCCCTCAAACTACCTTTTCAACCATCTCCTAGCACTCCCCCTCATTTACCTCTGTGGTTTTCGATCTTCTTGGTGGCAGAACCTTTTTTCCCTTGTACCTGTACAGTATGTATTCCTTGCCCGCAATTTAAAAAAAAAAAAAAAAAGTTGACAACGATGAAAACAAAATCAAGCTGCACTGGATGAGGCTGAGGCGAGGGATAAATTCCCCCACCAACTCAGCCCCCTCCCCCCAGCCTCAGAGGCACCTCCAGGGAACCCCAGGGTTTGAAACCAAAGATTTACCCCAGACAGTGCTTCTCAAACTGGAAGGTGCTTACAAATTACCTGTCTTATTAAAATGCACATTCTGCCCCAGAAGGTCTGCAGAGAGGCCCACAGTTCTGCCTTTCCAGCAGGCTCCTGGGTGACGGCTGTTGCCATGCGTCTGTGGATTACACCTGGAGTGAGCGGCGAGGCCCGAGGCCACGGCCACAGCAGAGCCCTCAGCATCATTCACTCGGTCGGCTTACTTTTGCCAGTATTTCCCCTTGGCCACACACACCCTTCCTTGCCTTCTCCAGCTGGGAGATTCTATTCCATCTTCAAGGGCCTCTCAATGTCAGATCCTCTTGAACCCTCTCCAAGAGTCCTGGGCAGAAGTAATCATGACCCAGTCGCCCCCACCTCCAAACCCCCCGCACTTTCCCCCTTTCTCACTCTGCTCCAGCCACACAGGCTTCCTTGCAGTTTTCTAATCATGCCAAGTCAGCACCAGCCTCAGGGCCTTTGCATGAGCTATTCCTTCTGCCTAAAATGCCCTTCCCCCAGATATCCTCATGCCCAACCCCTTCATCTTCATCTCTTTACTCAAATGTCTTCTTCATAAGGTTTATACTCTGACCACCCTATATAACACCCTCCACTCCAGCATTCCTGATACTATAGTCGTTTATACACATGTTTATGCATATGTCTGTTTCCCCTGCAGTTATGAGCAATTTGAAGGTACGGTCCACAATATATTCATTTTGCATTCCAAGTGTCCTGCACAGTGCCCTTACGTTAAAAAAAAAAAAAAGGTGAAATATCAAATTAATAGCTGACACAACCTGTAACTAATGAATCTGAATTACATTTTTGACTCCTTGAACTGACTGATCAAGGCGTTAAAGATACAAAAAAGAACATTATAACAAAGCAGAAAAAGACATCAAAGCAAGGGCACAAAGATAACTCTAAAATGATTAACTTATAACTCAAAAATGCACAAGGATGTCAAGTGCAATGGTGATGTTTTGTCTGTGAAACAGGATAAGAGAACAATTAATTTAACATGCGCTCTAGTAATTTTCCATGTTTTGCCATTTAAAATACTTTTAAAATGATAAAATGAAAGCTAACATTTATTAAGAACTTGCCATGTGCCAGCAACTCTTTAGGCATCTTACAAGTACCAACGTATTTAAGCCACATAACAAACCTCCATAATAAGCACTATTAATATCTCCTTTCATAAAAGAATTGTGACTAAGGTCACACAGCCAACCAGACAGTGTGGCTTCAGAGCCTGAACTCCTAACCACTGCGGACCGGTGAAAAACTATGCTTACTTTGAATGTCAAGGTTTATCTTTAGGTAGGTTACTGTTTTAAAACTCCCTACAAGACTTTTCGTAAAGAAGTTTTATATATGCCCTCTTCCTACGTGCTTTGAATATAAGCAATGCTCTTCTTTCTGTAAAGGAAAAACTGTTTTCTCTTTTTCTCCATGCTAATAGCTAATACTTTGTCAAAGCCTTTAAGACTAAGGAAGGAAAGAAAAGATCTCCAAGAAATGAATAACTCCCGGGCCTGTCCCAGGTAGCACAGTTCCACGGTTAAGGGTACGGGATTGAATCCCACCACCTACTAACACTGTGACCTCGGCAGGTAATTAATTCAACCTCTGCCTGTTCCTACTATTCTTCCGAGCCGCTGGGCTTCCCACCCCACACCATCCCCAACTTATTCTTGCGACGGTTCTTAACTGGGTTCCATGAACCCTCAAGTGGTCCGTGGATAGAATTCAGGGGATCTGTGAACTGGGAAGGATGTATCCTATGTGTTTTCATTAATTTGTTCAAAAGCATTGTTCGAAGAAGGGATCCACAGCCTTCACTGGACTCCCGTGGGGTCCCTGGCACAAAAAGCGGAAATGTGGTTAAAAGTATATACTGAGAAATAAGCTAGGAGGTATTTTTAACTGTTCAAGAAAGGAAATAAACCTGGTTTGGTTGGTAGAGGTGAGAATGTTAAGATATGGAGTCAAGGGAAATACCTAGGTATTCCTAAATAAAACGGCATCTTTTACCTCCCTTCTAACCTTCTAGAAGAAGCTGCCCCACTTCTACTCATTGGCTCCATAAATCTTTAAGCTCTCACACCTGCACACACACATCCGAATCAACCACTGTCTCAAAAGTATATCCATGAACACTGTGGTCTCCGGCACATCTAATTCCGCTAACCTTCCGGCTGACTTTTCTCTTGTCTCACATTTCTTCCTTCTCCATCCCTCCCTCAAAGCCAAGCATCCCAGGTGTTCCTATTTCTCCCTCAGAGATTGAATTTACCCCCATGGCTTCAACCACCAATCCTGCATGGATAACTATCAATTCTCCATCCCAGCCCTAACCTTCTCCTGAGCTCCAGTGCTACCTTCCAACACCCCGCAGGTGGGCACAGTCATTAGACTGCCCGCCACCATCACCTGCAACTCAACACGTCTCAAATCAAAAATCTGTGTATCCTTTCTCAACACACAATTCCTTCTCTTAACTTTTCAAGCTCAATCACATGGTCACCATTCTTCCAAGGATTCATCACATGCTGTCAGAGGACAAATCCTGAACATTTTTCCTTATTTTTAATGATATTCCTTCTACTGTATGGCTACTCAAAGTACAGGCTGTGGACCAGCGGCGTCTCATCACCTAAGAGTGTGACAAAAGCAGAATCTCAGGACTCGCCCCAGACCTGCTGAGTCAAAATCTGCGTTTTTAAAATGTCCCCAGGTGATTCAAACACACATTAAATTTTAAGAAACACCTGTCTAGCGCTTATTAATATGCTACCAGCCTAACAGCATCTGAATTTGTTCATTTTTAGGTATCAATTACTGAATCCTTATTATGTGCCAATTACAGTGCTAGGCTTTAAATACATTATCTTACCCTCAAAATAATACTGTGAGGTGATCATCATTATCTCCATTTGTAAGAATGAGTAAATTGAGGCTCAAGAGAATAAATCATCTATCTGCTCAAACAGCCCATCAAGATAGAGGCAGGATTTGAACCTAATCTGTCTGAACACAAACCATTGGGCCAAACTGCACCAATTCCCTTAAATTCCAAAATTTGTGTCTCCAAGGGTATGTTGGCAGATTTAATTACTCTGGGTGACTGCATTTTCTAATCAACATAAGGTAGATTTTGTTTGTTTATTTACAATTCTTGCTGAAAATCTTTCTAAAGACATAGCAGACAGCAGACAATCCTATCATAGAAAGAGAAATCATGGTCTTGCCAAGGGCATCATTCTGAATACTCAAGTTCATTCTAAGGTAGTCAATAAATGGAGAACAAAATGTATTCTGTTCTCAGGATGTAATCCCAAGTTTTAGGGGGTATGAAAATATTTCCCTAATAACAAACTTTGTGTGTGTGTTGTGTGTGTTGTGTGCTTGGCATTCTTCTTTTCTCTAAAGTAAAGGGAAGAAAGAAAAATTGTGTGAGACTAGTTCTTGAATGAATGGTTATTTGGGTTCCATTCACTGGGTTCATCTAATGTCTAGCTCATTACTGTTCTCATTTAATTGCTTCATCACGTTCCATTCAGACACTATTTCATAGTTATTTCACTTTTAAACCCTAGTTTCCTTCTTTTACCTTTTTCAGTGCCCAAATATAAACCCATGAACCTAAAAGACATCACTATTTCTTCAATATTATTTCAATTCCAGGACCTTGTTGAGAATATAACAAAGGCTACGATGCTCAGCTCAGAAAACCGCGTTATCTGACAAAACACACAAAACATGGCGCATGGGCACCAAGACAATCTTAGACGAGTACTAGGTAAGTACTAGCTCTAACACTAGGATGGGTACCTGCCTGATGTCACCTGTCCCTTCTCTGGGAACTGTTCTTCCCCAACTCCAATGGGCAAGAGCTGCCACCTTTTCTCAGCGGCTTGGTCTAGGGAAATGCCACAACTGATGGAAGCCACACCAGTCAGAATCCTTCCATGGGACTTTTATAACTGAATCGGAGACAGAAAGACCCTTTTGCGGGGTGGAAATTACAAAATGTGAAATTCAGGAAGCATTAGTTCCCTGCCCTGTGGAGGAAACCGGACAGCAATGAGCAAGAATATAGCCAAACGGACCCAACAACACCCAAGCACCTGGTTCCAATTATTGCCAAAGCCCAGCCCCAGCCCTGCTCTCCAGGTCTGCTTACCAATTTGTCCTTCCACTGTGACCTCCAAAACCCTCCTAATATTTACACATTTTGCCTCTGCTCATCCACATTTCCACAGCTTGCAACCAAAAAAACGAACACTAATGTTGGTTACTTCGAAACACTACGTTTGTTTTAAACAAGTTTTATGCCCTTTAAATTTTTTCTATGCAAAGGTCTTCCTTTAGATATTGAAATAGGCTTTTAAATACTCATTTCTAAAAGGCCCTCATTTCACTCCGCATAAAAATCTTTTAGAATATCTATTTAAAACAAGGCTCGACTCCTAACATTCTACATGCATGCTCCACACACTATTAAAATATAATTGTAAGAAGCTAACTCCCTGATCGTTTTTAGTTTAATTCCAAATGTAACAAGACAAAATTGCCTCAAGTCATCTTTTCCTTTATGTATTCAATTATATTCTCCGCTTAAAATACTTAAAATAAAAATTGGCAGTGATCCATTCATTGATGGGTAGTCTAAGTCAGAAAGCAGTAACATATCGAATTAACCACACAAAGTCAAGCTTATTCTTGTCATTGAGAATTACCACCACAATGGACTTGAAATTTTCCACCTTAACTGCAAGTTTCTATATTTCAATCAAATAGACTTGGACTTAATAGACTGCAACGCAGTCCGACTACAATCAATCCCACAAACTCTTAGTTCACACATCTCTTGCAATCACCACAGATTTCCTTGCCCCAACCATGGCCTTGAAAATTCCTTGAGTGTGGCTGCATTTGCAAGGTTATAATAGCGATGCAACTTTTGTTATATACTATTATTCTCCCTAGTCTGGGGCTCCTAATTTAATGGTAGGAACCTACTCGACTGTAAAAGGAGTCGAATCTTGAAGTTAGAAAAAAAGTTGGAAATCATCCATTCCAATCACCTTAACTCACAGATACAAATATCGATACAAAAATAGTTAATAGGCCCAAGGTCAACAGCATTAGAGAAAGAATTAGAACATGGATCCAATGAGCATTTTACTATGGTGTGTAGATGACTCCCAATCTTGTAAAATGCTTAAAGGATCCTCCATGTAGTAGATGACTACGGTTCCCCTTTAGTGCTCCAAATATATGGTTATTTCTAAATGTCCTTAAGACAAATGCACATGAATTTTAAAAGCAAGAAATTGCTATGTTCATGACATCTTTTCCCATTAATCCTGATCACATTAGAAATGTAGGGAAGGACTGATTTGAATGATCTCTTCCTGCTCTACTAGGCTTTCTCAAATGTCTCCATTCATACACAATACAACTGACAAATTTATTCTCATATTATACTGTAGACTTTGGTGCATACAAGGTCATATGAAAACATTTATCTAAGACTTTGTTACCTAAAATGAAATCAACCAGAAACACATGGCATCTGAGTGTAGATCTCATCTTTATATACCCATCCTTTCTTTAAAAAAAAAAAAAGAAAGAAAATAAACATTTTTAAAAAGAAGCCTGTGAAACAGACCTTTCTTATGTCAACTCGAGCCCTAAAAATAAAAATATTTGGACAAAAATGTGAGGGGCATTTTTAGCAATCTTTTGCACAGAGGCTAGCACAATGTGCCTGATATATATTTGTTGAATAAATAACATGGTTATACTGCATACTATGGAAACTTGACTCCTCTGGATGACTACACTTAGACTTGCTAACTTCTCTTGAAAGCAAAAGAAAATGCACTATCTACAAATCACATTATTTTAATAAGCTTTAAGTAGTTTCAAAATATTTCCAATTAGCAAGAAACTCTAAAACAAATGTAGCAATTCAAAAGTATAAAGTAGCAACAGAAGTGGGTACAGTAAAACACCACACAATTACAAGGTTTTCTAAAGTAAACTGGAGTTGGGACTAATTCCCAGACAGCACACCCTTTCAGTGGCATATTATCATCACTACTTTACTAGATTAAACGCTCAGACACAAACACTCTCCTGACCAAAACACCAGAACTTCAAAGGAGATAAAAGCACCCATACATACAGAACTAACAACATTACTTTTTTTAAAAAAGCAACTAACAGCAACATAATAAAAAAACTTAAATTTAGAACATAACTCTAAACTGTACACTTATTACACAGGAAAAATAACACTTTATTTACTTTAGTAAAACGTAGGGGGTTTTTGATGCAGTAGTATCCGCTGTTGCAAAAGCTTGCATTCCTAATTGCTCAAGAAGTTATCAGGAAGTTAAAATGAACTCCAGGCGATCAGGCATTAGGCTGATAGGAATAATCAAGTCTCAACCTTCTTAAAAACAGTCACTGCTTGCAAGCACAATCGATCAATCCTGATACAGTTTCACCTTTTCCCCAGCTCAGCCTGGGAAAGAAAAATACAAATACGATGCTTTTGAGCCATTTCAACCAACTTCACTACACCGAGAATGTTCTTTCGAAATCCAACATGGTTTTCTGTCATTTCTATTATGCTGAAAAGGGCCCACAGACATCCATCGAAATCAAAAGTACGGAAGGCAAGCGTACACTTCTCCTCAGAAGCTAACCGACTGCAGTGGGTAAGGTCATGGTCAAAATTCACAGGCTCATTTAAACTTTCATGGCTCAGCCAACAGCTCCTATCAGATTTCCTGATCCCAAGAAGATTAAAACTGCAAGAGTTTCTCGCTGGAAGATCATCAGGAAACTATTTCGGACCCTCAGACCGCAGTCCGCATAGCCCGCAGCGGCGCATCTCCAGGACCTCGGGCTAGCGGGTTACGCTAACCTTTCCAAGCCGTCTCCTCCAACCTCTGAAACAAACCCCCCCAAACGGGTGCAGTCAACTCAAGACAGCCGTCCACCGCGCCCGCCGAGACCCCCTCCCGCTGTCATCCCCAGGCCGCCCTTCCGCAGTCGGCGACTTCGGCCTGGCTCCCCAAGGTGGGGGAGGAGGTCTGGGGAGCAAGACTCCCCGCCAGGCAGCTCTTCAGCGGGCACAGCGGCAGGGCGATGCGGGAGAGGAGCAGAGGAAGATGCTAAACACCAGAGCCATATTTACATTGGCTTTATCTTTGCCAAAAAGATTCCTGGCGTCCAAGAATATCGCCTTTAAAGGGAAAAAAGGACCTAAGCACTAAGCCGCTGCCCAAAGCTCCGCGATCTCCAGTATTCTCACCCCTGTGCCTGGTGCGGGGAGGCTTCATAAGCTCCCAGCCTCGGGCAGGTACACCTGCCGGACGGCGGAGGACCCGGCCTCCCCCGCCGCCCCCGCAGAGGAAGCAAGCGCCGGGACTCTCGCCCCAACAGCCCCCGCCGGGGTGACAGCCCAGGAGGAGTCGTGCCCCGCACAAACTTCCCAGTTCCCGGGCTGCAGGGGACAGATCGGCCAGCAAGCGGACGCATGGACCGGGGGCGACACTGGTACCCGCCGCAGGGCTCCACTGCAAATGGGACCCCCTCGTCCTGCATCCAGCCCTAGGTCCCTAGGGGGTCCAAGTGGCGCCTGGGCGGCCCCGAGGGGCGGGCGCGCGGCGCGGGGCTGGGGGCACCGAGGCGCCGCGGCGAACGGGCAGCCCCGGAGGGCAAACAGCCGTAGGGCCCGGGCCCCGCTCGGGCTCCCCGCCCCTCAGCAGCTGCAGGGGGCGGAGGGGGAGGAGGAGGCGGCGGACGAGGACGACGACGAGGAGGACGACAAGGAGGACGAGGACGAGGAAAGGGACCGCGCGCCGCAGCCCAAGCCCTTACCGAGTGGTTTACCCCCCACATCAGGACGCTGAGCAGCGGATCGCTGGCCCGAAAGAGCTTCACTTTCTGCGCTACGAAGTGCTTCTTCTTGGTCTTGGTCTTGCTCGCCAGAACGGAGGACCCCAGGTTGCCGGGGGTCGCCATGGCCGCCGCCTCTGTCCCCTCCACCGCCGCGCTCCCGAGGCCGGGGACCCGCCCTCTCTACACGCCGGCCCGGGGAGGCAGCTGCATCCCCCCCGGCGGCGGCCCCGGCGCGCCGTGCCCCGCTCCGGCCGCCGGCACGCTCGTCCCGCTCCGCCCGCGGTGCCCGCTCTGCCCGGCTGCCGAGGGAGGCTGCGCTCGTCTTCCGCTCCGGCCCGCTTCCCGCGCCCGCCGCGGCTCCGAGCTCAGCCCGCGGCTGGACCGGGCGCGCCGCGAGCGGCTTCCGCGTTGGGCGCCGGCGTCATGACGCAGGCGGCGGGCGGGCAGCAGCTGCGGCGCCGCCGGGCGGGGCGCGGAGCGCGAGGCGCGGCCGCGGGACCGTTAAGCTGCGCCCTCTCGCTCCGGCTCCGCGGCAGCCTGGCCGCCCCTGGGTCGCAGGCGAGCTCGGGGCGGCAGCTCCCCGCCGGCCGAGGAGGCCACGGGGTGGGCGTGCGGCGCGGGGAGCGTGAGGACTCCCGCAAGGTATCCCTTCTGCAGCTCAGGAGAAAAGAGGGAAGGATGGGGAGAGTAGGGAGATCGGAGGAGAGGAGCCCCCAGAGACGGTGGTCAGGCGAAGGAAGGAGGCTCGGGGCATCGCCGCTTACCGGTGCCAAGAATCAGGAGAGCTAGTGAGACGTGAAACGCTGCGTGGAGACCAGGGCTTCCCTAGCACCGAGGGAAAGGACCTGGGCACATGGTTGGCCGCCTCTCAAAGTAGCCCTGCAATGAACTTATTAATCCTTTTGTGCCTTTAACCATCGGGCCTTTTGGACCCTGAACTTGGGCCTTCCCACATGCATGCAGAAGGGAGACTCCCACCTAAGCCGCTGGGCTGTCATTCCCACCACCACTAACGCCCTCCCTAGATGGGACCCTGATTCCTCATCTAGAGCCCTTGGTTTGGCCAGGAGAATCATGCCCCAAATTGCACCTTGTATGTCAAATCCTCCGCGATGTTTCCTATATCCGTTTAATTCATCTCACTCACCTTCCGCGGAAACCTTTTCACTGTCTTCATACACGTACACCTAAATTTAGCCCTTCTTAATGCTGGGAATACCTGAACCACCTCAGGAAGCTGCCATTCCAAGTATGTCTAAAAACCTGTTGTCCCTATATCTTCCCCAGTAATCATAACCCTGTTCTAGGCACTTACCCTACTCAGCCCACTGGGCAAGTCATTATATATCTATTGTCATTAATACTCCCCCTCAAGTATAGTGGTCTCCTACTGTGTACCAGTTAACCTGCTTGGTTCTCTCAGGGAAAGAAAGCATGACAGATCCTGATCCCTTAAGGAGCTTGATGAGTCTCAAAGGGTGGGAAGTGACAGGTCACGTGGTCACCTTCATTTGCTCCTTTTTGCTTTGACTGTTTTTTAAACACAAGGGTTGCCCCAACATCCTCTTATTCTTTCTCTCTCGCTTCATACTATTGTCCAAAATGTTATCTGCTCCCCCAGCCTCAACCATCACCACTCTTAGTGGTTAAAAAAAAGAACAACCTGAATTTGCAGTGAGAAGAGGTGGGGTTGCCCAGTTCTCCCACCTATTTGAGCAGAGAACTTCTCTGAGCCTCAGGTTCTTTGTGTTAATAATAGAATAATCAGGGTACTTCTGGTGGCGCAGTGGTTAAGAATCCGCCTGCCAATGCAGGGGACGCGTGTTCAAGCCCTGGTCTGGGAGGATCCCACATGCTTCGGAGAAACTAAGCCCTTGCGCCACGACTACTAAGCCTGTGCTCTAGGGTCCGCGCACCACAGCTACTGAAGCTTGCGTGCCTAGAGCCTGTGATCAGCAACAAAGAGAAGCCACTGCAATAAGAAGCCTGCAGAACCTCAACGAAGAGCAGCCCCCGCTTGCCAGCAACTAGAGAAAGCCCACACGCAGCTACGAAGAGCCAATGCAGCCAAAAATAAATAAATGTATAAAATAATAGAATAATCAGACACAAAGGTCACTTTAGGGACTACTCTGGGCCTGGTAATTATAATCCTGCCCTACCTACTTTATAGGATGTTCGCTAGAATCAAAATCAACAGTAGACAATGGCTCTGAAAAGCACTCTATAAATCATACAGCACTGTATACATACAAGATGAAATGGAGAGTACTTGTGGATGACCCATAAACTCTCCCCTGACCTCAGAGAAGTGCCTCGTTGAACATCTCTACATCAATTGCCCACAGACAGCTTAAAAATTGTCTAAAACCAAGTTCAACATTGTCCTTCATCTCACATGTTGGTTCATTTTTCTATTATATTGAAAATGGCATTCATGTCACTGCGTTACTCCAACCACAAGTTCATTCGTTTAACAAATTTTCATTGACCCAGGCTTCAAAGCTTAGGATCATCACTGATTATTGCCTCTCACCACCACTCCACATAAACCCTGTTACCAGGTCCTGTCCATGAAAAAAATTGTGCTCCAATATTATCTCTTCCCTGGTGCTCTCACTGGTCCCCCTAGTTGAAATTAATCCATCCACCTCAGTGCTTCCATAGCACTTTATTCTATGACGGCTCTATTGGGTTTAACTGTATATTAATAATGGAAGACGACACGCTAGCTGTGAAGGCTTAAAAGCTGAATTTAGTGATGACAAAGTGTTGAATGAACCTACAGGAAGGGAAGATGGATATGTGTGGGCACTGTCAGGTGAGGTTTCACTTAGGAGGGCGCAAGGTCTGGATGGGCGCACAGTGTCATCCCTGTTAGGGGCAGACAGAGGTGCAGGCGTGGAGATGAAGATCCACGTGGTATTTTCAGATAGTAATAAGGAGACCTGTAGCTTTGAAAGGACAGAATTATTTTTCCAACCTTATTAAGATATAAGTGACATATAGCATGGGGTAAGTTTAAGGTGAAAAACTCGATGATGTATATATATATATATATATATATACACGATTTCCACCTTAAGTTTAGTTAACACGTACATCACACATAATTACCGTGTGTGGGTGGGTGTGTGAGTGTGCAGTGAGAACATTTAAGATTTACTCTCTTAGAAACTTTAGAGTTTGTAATAGAATCGTGTTAAGGGACAGAATTTTGGGTGATTTAACTTACTTTGAATGGCATTTACGATAATGCCATTCAGGAATAGGTCATGAGATGATTTTTGCCAATGACCTTTCACACTACCTTTGTACTCTGCAGAGGATGTATGTGGTGTAGGAGTTCTAGAGTTGCAGAAATGACCTCAGAAAGTACCTAACCCAGTTCTCAGATTATCTACATTAGACAATGGAGATCTAGAGAAGTTTAAGTGATCTCCTGACTCGTTGGGAGACAAACTCTTTGAAGGCAGGGTCTGTGTTATACTCGCTCTGTATGCTTCCAATGAACCTAACATACTCCCTTTCCCATAGCACCTATGGCAAACTTTTGATGAATAAATGAAAAGGAAATTTTCATCTCTCACATCAAAGTTACAAGATTCTACACCCAGGAACTGTGTGTGGAGGGGTCCATTTAGAAATACTTTATTGGGAAATTAGGTTAGGTTAGACATAATATTTAAACTTGAGGGCTAGACACATTTGGATTTAACAACTTAGCAATTTGATCACTGTTTTCCTTTGGAGTTTGTGTGATAACAAAACAATACACATGTCTTTGGTTCAGCATCTAATTCAGGCTGCTTATATATCAAGGGTGGAAGCACCCCAACCATCAACAATCGACAATGGTCTTGATGAGGGGCGTGGCTAGAGAAAGAAGAGGAGGGAAGTTCCATCTCAGGATGGGGATGTGGTCATGTCAGTCAAGGAGAAGGCCGTTCCCACCTCTTTGCATTTGGCCTGTTGGGCTGTTCATCCAGCTTCCAAGGCCATCACAGCTGCCAGAAATGCTCCAGCAGCCAAGTTCACCAAGAAGAAGGAAAGAAATGTTGGGAAGATTGAAAGCCTCCCAATACTGACTTGCTTCTGCTTGTTGTTACTTTTTTAAAAAAAACTTCCTTTTACTATAATCAAGTTTATTTACTGTCCTAGAAGAGTACGGTGAAAGTGTTATGTTAACTAAGGTACGCAATACCAGAAATGGAGGTTGAAATAGGGTGGATGCTCTGAATTTTTATTTTATTACCCTTTTCGTCAAAAAAAAAATACTTCCTCAATTTAATAATTCAATTAGAATTCTTCCTTGAGAAAATAAATTCAGTAACTTCCTTAGTGCTATTTGGAAGCTGTTATGCTTTCCATTGCTCTATGAAGAGATCAGAGCAAAATGTGGGACAAGGCCATTCGATCTTCTGTAGTGTCATCCAGAGCCTTGCCATTAAAAATGGTATTATTTTAGAAGGCCATTATTAAAGTGCATATACAGTCAAACTCAGCCAGAATGACAGCCAAATAAGTGGGATCCAAGAATTCAATTGTGACATATGAGTTACTTTTGCGGGGGGAAGGTGTTGACACGATGCAACACAGCTTGCCATCTGGGAGTTCTGAGGGTCTAGCCGCGCCGTCCAAATGCCTCCTGAGCTGGCTGTGGTTTGGCACCCGCTGGCAGGGGTTGTCCACGCATTTGAAAATGATGGTGATTCTTCTGGCTTCTGCAGCTGGCTGGCACTTCCAGGACAGTGGCAGCAATTCCAGGAATCTTCCTCTTGGTTGGCAGCTATTTTGTTGGCCTGACTTGGGCAGATCGGACAGGGAAAAGACAGTATATAAAAAAGCCAACACTAGGGTGACCACTTCCCAGCCTGCTTTGCCTTCCCCTCTACTCCCCAAGCAGACGAAGAGGACTTTAGTCACTCCCTTGGGAGACAGGAAGCTGAGTGGAGGACAGGAGTCAATCTCCAATATCATCATATCTTTATTATGTATACCTTCATAACAGAAATAGAAATTTCCAACATTGACAGAGCAATGAAATGTATTACAGTAGATCCCTATGGCAGACTATAATGCAACCAATAAAAATGGTAATTTCACATAAAATGTAATGACATTAATCATGATATTAAAATAAGTGAAAAAATAGGATACAAAATTGTATATTGTATATTAAGATTATAAAATGTATTTGTGTATGTATACATGTAAAACACTAAAAGAAAATACATTGTACTGTTGTAAAAATTCATCTTTTATAATAATTTTTAAATTATTGTCTAAATCCATCTTTTATAAAAAGATGCAACCATCTTCCCTCATTAAATAAATAACACAGTAATGGCATTTAACATAGTAGTTCAATTTCTATAAGAGAACAGCTTTTTAAGTTACTTCTTGCTATTTATCATAGTTATTGTTAAAATAAGTCTTAGTGGAACAGGCCATTTTTCTACATGTAGAGGGGAGGGAAGCTTCCCTGAGTTCACAAAAAGTCCTTAAGAGAAAGGAAGGCTACAAATACGAGGAAAATAGAATAGTGTTGTTTTTATCTATTAGACATCATATCCCCAATGCACAGGGCCTATGAATTTTTATATTTTTTATAAAAAGTTTGAAATCAGGAAAAAAAAATACAGACTCCAAAAGAAAACTTCAAAATTAATATTCTAATAAACATTTTATTAACTGTGCACAACACGCAACATAATACTAACAAGTTTTTTAGATTTTATATAAAAAATATCATGACAGGGCTTCCCTGGTGGTGCAGTGGTTGAGAATATGCCTGCCAATACAGGGGACAGGGGTTCGAGCCCTGGCCTGGGAAGATCCCACATGCCGCGGGGCAACTGGGCCCGTGAGCCACAACTACTGAGCCTGCGCGTCTGGAGCCTGTGCTCCGCAACAAGAGAGGCTGCGACAGTGAGAGGCCCGTGCACCGCGATGAAGAGTGGCCCCCGCTCGCTTCAACTAGAGAAAGCCCTCGCACAGAAACGAAGACCCAACACAGCCAAAAACTAAAATAAATAAAAATAAATTTAAAAAATAAATAAACATTTGAAAAAAAATATGACAGAATCTGTTTGTGAGTTAGGTTTCGTGTTACAAGTATACATGATTGCCTAAAAATATAATAGCCAATCAAAAATTAAATGTCATTCATAGCCAAAAATTCTAAGAGCAAAATTCTAAACACCTTTTCTAATATATTTTACAGCAAGAGAATTGTATTAAATGTGGGATATGAACTCATCTCAGTATGCTTGATACAATGAGTGGGTGGAGCCTCCAAAAATAAGAATACCGGGCACTTAGTTCTGGGAAGAAGGGAGGTTCCATTCTTTGTTGATCAACAATGTCCATACAAATTGGTGTGACCTTCAGAAGTCAAGGTTGAATGAAAAGACCAGAAGAATCAGAAGATTTTCGCCTGAGATTTTGGTCCCGGCTAAGGGAAAAGTCCACGGTGTCCAGATGCAGAAAACACGGGAACCCTGACCCTACTAGGAAGATAGGAAACCCTGCAGGGTGCCTGTGCATTTGCCCCAATCCCTTATGGCTGTGGCATGAGTTAAGTCTGACTGTTGTTAAGGCGGTTGGTATTTTCCACATTTATTTTTTCATTGACGCTTAAGAAAAAACGTGTTCATGCAACTACTATTTATTGATTGTACCTACTATGTGCCAGGTACCATAGTAGGTACTGCGTATGACCTCTTCCCTCATAGAGTTTACAGATCGAGAGGATAGAGTAGAAGCAAGTAAACAGACAATCCTATAATTACGGATTGTGATGAGGGTTCTGAAGGTAATAAACCCGGCACCTTGATAGAAAATAGGCAGTGTCAAGGAGATCCTCTCCAAGGAAAAGATACATAAGCCTGAAAGATAAGAAACAGTCAGCCATGTAAACAGTGGGGTGGAGAGCAGCCTGGACAGAGGGGGTCATCAGGCATGAGAACTCCCGTTCTAGAACCCCAGGAGGCCTAGGTTGGCAAGGCAGGCAGGGCTCAGCACTGAGACCCTGGCAAGGATTTGAATTTTATTCTCAGTGCAACGGGAGCCCTTGGGAAGCTGAGGATTTGTTTATAAAAAGATCCCTGTGGGGCTTCCCTGGTGGCGCAGTGGTTGAGAGTCCGCCTGCCGATGCAGGGGACACGGGTTCGTGCCCCGGTCCGGGAAGATCCCACATGCCGCGGAGTGGTTGGACCCGTGAGCCATGGCCGCTGAGCCTGTGCGTCCGGAGCCTGTGCTCCGCTGAGCCTGTGCGTCCGGAGCTCTGTGCGTCCGGAGCCCGTGCTCCGCAACGGGAGCCTGTGCTCCGCAACAGTGAGAGGCCCGTGTACCGCAAAAAAAAAAAAAAAAAAAAAGATCCCTGTGGACCCAATAGATTGAAGGAACGGAAATGTCAAAATGGAGAGGCAAACAAGGTAAATATTACAGGAATCCAGGTAAGAGATGACGGGGAATTGGACTAACATCTTGACAATAAAGATAAGGGAAATCTCCCCTAAAGTCTGCTTTCACGGAAGTATTTTTAGTTCTCACATCTAGTATCTGCTATACTGATGCTACACTAAAGAAAACCTAAGAGAGAGAGT
The DNA here is from genome assembly GCF_059928025.1 of Delphinapterus leucas. Classification (NCBI taxonomy): domain Eukaryota; kingdom Metazoa; phylum Chordata; class Mammalia; order Artiodactyla; family Monodontidae; genus Delphinapterus; species Delphinapterus leucas. Next base: position 12,732,211 of record NC_143130.1, on the reverse strand, counting down.
TGATGTGTATATTTGAAACACATCCAAAGAAATGTAACCTGAAATCAGCATAAAGAAAATGATCACAGCCATCTTCATGCTGCTGTGTCCAATAGTCTGAGATGGGATGGTTCCCATAGTCTTTGCTGCGCTTGAGAACCAAATGGAAGATAGAAAACAATAGCCTTGAGAGTTAACAAAGGACAAAAGCCTTCCTATCCTGGTAGCAGCCAGGGTCTGAGCTGGTTAACCCCGGGCAGGTCTAGTCCAGCAAGCCAGGGAGGGGAAGAACTGAAGTGGGAAAGAGGAACGAGAGGTTCCTGAGAGATTCCCAGACCTACCCAGGCTGTTTCCACTTCCTCCTTGCTGCTCTCAGTTCCTGAACTTAGCTGTTCCTGCTTCCTGCGTAAGCAGAAGCAGCTCTCAGTCAGGTGTGCTGTAAAGGCATCCCTTAGACACATTAATGTTCTCACACCACTTCTCCCAAACCTGGGGAGCCTCCATTTTCGCACCCCAATTGTACCCCTGAAAGTTATACAGAAATATGCAAAACCATTGAACCTTCCCTGTTACCTGTACAAAGATTTCAGAATTCTATGCCTGAGTTTTCTCACTGTTTTAGGTTTGGGTGCCTAGCCTGTGAAGTGCTGGTCAGTTTCAGTCATCATAATCTGGCGTGCGTTCTGTCACCCCAGCCAGGCCTTAGTCACGTCTCCTAAATTTTAAAGAGGTGGGGATGGACTTCCTGGGCTGCTTAGACTCAGAAGAGTACCTTTTAATTCCCCTAAATATTTTTGTGCCAGCTAATATTTAAATGTACTAAAAGGAGGCTATAGATGACATCATTATTACATAAAATTCTAGGCCTGAATTTTAAAGATCGGAGATTGTTGATCATTCATTATATTCATGGCCTTTATTCGTGCTTTCATCTTAAATATGACATGGCTGTTCCTTAGAGAGCTGGCAGAAAACTAACTTTCAACAAAGAATGCTGCTTTCCCTTTATTAATTTAGGTTTTTTATGTTTTAGCTTTCATATTCAAATTTTAAGTAGATCATAATAGTAATATTTTAAAACCTGATAAAATAGAACTCAGGGACAAATCTGAAGGCAGAAATAGGTTTATGATAATTTTTTTCCTTATTCATCACATATGTGTTGAGGTCCTAGAAGATTCTGGGCACAAACATGACTAAGATGCATACTTGCTTTGAGGAGCACATAGTTTAGTGGAGAAGGTAAATCCATGAGCCAATTGTTTCCAATGCTATATACATGCTATAGTGAGACCGTAGGGGTACATGGAGGAAGATCACTGGATCAGGTAGAGGAAGGAGGGAAACTGGGTGGTCAGAGCCAGCGAGGGTGGTCCTGAAATGATGGTGCTTGAGTAAAAGAGAAAAAAAATGCAGCATAATCATTGCATCACTTTATTTCATTGTTGTATTTACATAAAAAGTAGTTAAGTGCATTCCTGTAAAGAGTTCAAGCTGTATAGAAGGTCATGAACTAAAAAGAGAAAGTCTCCCTCCCACTCGTCCACCACATCCCCCTCTCCTTTCTCCTTCTCCCTCCCTCTCCTACTCCCTTCCCCCTCTCACTTCCCTCTGCTCCCATTTGTATATAGTAATGTGCCCTTATGCTGGAGGATGTGTTCCAAGATCCTCAGTGGATGCCCGAAACCGTGGAGAGTACTGAGCCCTGTACATACTATGATTTTTCCTACACATACATACCTATGATAAAGTTTAATTTATACATTAGGCACAGTAAGGGATTAACAACAATAACTAATAATAAAATAGAAATTTCAGTTGCAAAATAAATGAGTCACAGATATGAAATGTACAGTGTAGGGAATATAGTCAGTAACTATGTAATATCTTTGTACAGTGACAGATCAAATCTAGACTTATTGTGGTGATTATTTTGAAATGTATAGAAATATCGAATCACTATGTTGTGTACCAGGAACTAACATAATTTTGTAAGTCAATTATACTTCAAAAACAAACAGACAGGGACTTCCCTGGTGGCACAGTGGTTAAGAATCCACCTGCCAATGCAGGGGACACGGGTTTGAGCCCTGGTCCAGGAAGATCCCACATGCCGCAGAGCGGCTAAGCCCGTGTGCCACAACTACTGAGTCTGCGCTCTAGAGCCCGCGAGCCACAACTACTGAGCCTGCACGCCACAACTACTGAACCCGCATGCCACAACTACTGAAGGCCACGTGCCTAGAGCCCATGCTCCACAACAAGAGAAGCCACCGCAATGAGAAGCCTGCACACCGCGACGAAGAGTAGCCCCCGCTCACCACAACTAGAGAAAGCCCGTGAGCAGCAACGAAGACCCAACACAGCCCAAAGTACATAAATAAAATAAATAAATTTTTAAAAACCCAAACAAACTCATAGAAAAAACATCAGATTTTTGGTTACCAGGGTTGGGGGGGGGTAGGGGGTCGGGGGAGGGAGAATTGGATGAAAGTGATCAAAACATACAAACTTCCAGTTGTAAGATAAATATGTACTGGAGATGTAATGTAACATGATAAATATAATTAACACTGCTGCATGTTATATACGAACATTAAGAGAGTAAATCCTAAGAGTTCTCATCACAAGGAAAAAAATTGTTTTCTATTTCTTTAATGTTGTGTCTCTATGAGATGATGGATGTTCACTAAACTTACTGTGATCATCATTTCATGACGAGCATAAGTCACATTACTGATATTATGCTGTACATCTTAGATTTATACAATGCTGTACGACAATTATATCTCAACAAAACTGGGGGAAAAAGCATTTGAAGAGAGAAAATATTTGCAAATGGCACATGTGATTAAAGACTGTTATCCAAAATACGTAAAGAACACTTAAAACTCAACAATAAGAAAGTAGACACCTAGTTTAAAAATGGGCCAAAGACCTTAACAGACAGCTCACCAAAGAATATATACAGATGGCAATTAAGCATATAAAAAGATGCTTCATAGCATATGTCATCAGGAAAATACAAATTAAAACAACAATAAAATACCACTGCACTATTAGAATGGCCAAAATTAGGAACACTGATAGATCCAAATGCTGGTGAGGATGTGAAGTAACAGGAGGTCGAAATAAATAAATAGGTAAATAAATACATTAAAAAAAATAGAACAATTACAATCATCTACTGTAATAAAAGTTATGTGACGGTGGTCTCTCTCTCTCTTGAGAAATATTATTGTACAAATTTAATGCCTTTTCCACCTTAACTAAGCCCTTATCACCCACTGTGTCCTTAACTCTGCAGTTTGAGGTGTTAGCAGCAAAACTAGCGTGAGTTTCTTTTTTCTTCTTCACAATTTCACAGATAGATTTGTGCTTACCGTAGACCGTAGCAACCTCAGCATATGATTTTTTTCTTTCCTTATTAAGTTGAGAACTTTCACCTTCTCACAGAAAGCACTTTGCAGCTTCTCTTTGGCATAATCTGAATTGCCAGCATCCTCTTTTGCTCTTTGGGCCATGAGTAAGTGAAACAAGGGTCACTTGAACACAAGAACTGCCATATGCAACAGTCAATCTTATAACCAGGATGGCTACCAAGTGATTAGCTGGCCGGATATGCTGAACAAAGAGATGATTCAAGGCCTGGGCTGGACAGAGTGGGATGGCACAAGATTTCATCACGATACTCAGAATGGCACACAATTTAAAACACATGAATTGTTTATTTCTGGAATTTTCCATTTAATATTTTTGGACCCAGGTTGACCATGAGTAACTAAAATGGCAAGAAGCAAAACTGAGGATAAAAGTGGGGAAGACTACTGCAAAGGGGAATATACCTTACATATTGTTTTACGACTTGCTTCCTTTCTTCTTAACACTATGCCTTGGAGATCTTTCCATAGTTTAGTAACAGGGACTCATCTCATTATCACAAATCTCATGTATACAAAATTGTCTTTTTTCTTAATCCATTGTGTACTTCATTTAGCTTTTAGCTCAGTTCTTAGCTGAGCTGCAGAGAACTTGGTCGAGTCCCTTCTGGATAAACTCGGTCAACTCTGAGTTATTCTCCGTCTCCAGTATGTAAATCATCAGTGAAAGTCAATTCCCCTCTTCCTAGGAGTGACTTGGGATGGGGACAAGGGGCTTATGCGCTGTGGCCTGGGGACCACTGATGCACTGTGGGCATCCCCTTCTCCTGGGGTCCACTGAGATGACCCCTCTCACAGCATAGTCTCTTCTACTTAGGCCCCTGTGGTCAGGAAACTTCCCAGCCCAACTCCAGTTCCCTTCACACCTACCCTTCCCCCCTCAGCCATCCAGGCTCCCTAAGAGAATCCCTGGGGCTCTGGGCTACCGGCCCTTCCGCCTGGAGCCGCAATCAGTCAGCACTGCTCCATGCCCTGGTCCTTCCCTGCCTGTTCTCTGTGAGGCTCTCAGCCTCCTGGGACACACCCAGTCATCAAGGCCTGGACTTTCTCTGATCTGGGACTCCTACCCCCTACCAGGGGCGGATTCTGCTGCTCTTCTACTCTGAGAAAATCTCCAGGCTACACCAGAAGTGTTTTTACCGATCTCTCTCTAAAAGGCATATGTTCATCCCCAACTATCATTTAAGGATAACCTTTATGCTCAAATCCTTTGGATACTTGGCTTTTGGTTACACGAAAACCTCACATTTCTTATTTTTTAAAATGCCCTTGAAGAAAATGCCCTGGCTTTCAAGATGATTACCTTCTCTGAGTTTCAAGGACCTATTCTGGAAGGAAAAGCCAAGGATTTTCGCTTTATAGTTTCTGCTCTTTGGCCTTTCTCTGTGGAAATAGGTGCCAGCATTTTCCCTGCCCAGATACAGATCAGAGATTTAGTGGTACCTACTGTAGATGGTTGTTGTGAGGATCAATGTAATGAATAAAGCACTTTCCACAGAGCCTGGCACAGAGTAAGTGGTCAATAAATGGTATCTTTTTTTTTTTTTGGCGGTACGCGGGCCTCTCACTGTTGTGGCCTCTCCTGTTGCGGAGCACAGGCTCCGGACGTGCAGGCTCAGTAGCCATGGCTCACGGGCCCAGCTGCTCCGCGGCATGTGGGATCTTCCCGGACCGGGGCATGAACCCGTGTCCCCTGAATCGGCAGGCGGACTCTCAACCACTGTGCCACCAGGGAAGCCAAACGGTATCATTTTTATTCATTCATTTAACAAATATTTATTGAGCATCTACTATGTGCCAGATCCTGTTTTAAGCATTGGAATAGAGAATAACACAGAGTAAAAGACCTGTCCTCATAGAACATTCAGGGTAGAAAAATATAGAATATGTATATGGGAAAAATAACTAAGGAGAAACAAAGCAAGGGAGGAAGAAAGGAGAGTGCTTGCAATTTTAGATAGCACTGCCAGGGAAAACCTCCCTGAGGAGACATTTGAATCATGACCTTGAAAGAGGAAGGGAGCCGGCCAGGCAGGTACCTGCAGAAAGAGTATTTCAGGCAGAACATCTACAAGTGCAAAGGCTCCAATGCAGAAAGGTTAAAAGGAATTACTGAGAATGAAAAGCTATGGGTTTATGACACAAAATATTATCCTACTACATGAGTATCTATAGAAGAACATGACTTTTTAAATACTTCATGGTTCCATGGTACAGTAAGACTTGGCACACTGTTTCCTGAGGACCAGATCCAGCTGCCACCTGGTTGGTTTTTTTTTTTTTTTTTGGCTTCGCCGGGTCTTAGTTGCGGCGTGTGGGATCTTTTAGTTTCGGCATGCAAGATCTTTTAGTTGCAGCATGCAGGCTCTTAGTTGTGGCATGCGGGATCTAGTTCCCTGACCAGGGATCAAATCTGGGCCCTCTGCACTGGAAGCGTGGAGTCTTAACCACTGGACCAGCAGGGAAGTCCTGCCACCTGGTTTTATGAATATAGTTTTATGGGAACACTGCCACTGTCAACATGTACATCTTGTCTGTGGCTGCTTCTCGCCATAGCAGCAGAGGTGAACACAGACTGTATGAGCTGCAAAGCCTAAAATAAAACGATTACCCCTGGCTCTTTACTGAAAAAGTGTTTGCTGACTCCTGGTACATAGGTACTGTCACTTATTTAACGTGTCCTCTAATTATGGTCATGAATGCTCAACAAATTATGTTAATACTCTTTTGGCTGCAAGGTTTACAAACACTTTAAACCAGTTTTAGCAAAATTCGGGGAACTGCTGATTTTCTGAAGTAGAAGATTCAGGCATAGCTGGATGTGGAGACTGAATGATTGCTTCAAAGATCAGCGTTTCCATCTCTTGATCAGCCCCTGTGTGTGTGTGTGTGTGTGTGTGTGTGTGTGTGTGTGTGTGGTGTGTGTTGGTTTCATTTCACCAACAGGCTTCTTCATGGGCCAGAGAAGATGGTCCCTGACAGCCCCTGGCTTAACTCCTCTGTACCAGTGTCTATCCATCAGTTCCAGGCCAGGTCTCAGATAGGCCATGGTGGAATCAGGGTACCCCTCTGGATCTGTCACTGGTACAGGTGAATGAGATGCTGTGGTTGATCAGGACTCAGTTCTGTGCTTGCCATTGTGCCTAGATAGAGGAAGGGGCTCGTATTAATCAGAGTTCTCCAGAGAAACAGAACCAAGAGGATAGATACAAATATAGAGATAGATACAGACATAGATACAGATACAGATAGAATCAGGGTACCCCTCTGGATCTGTCACTGGTACAGGTGAATGAGATGCTGTGGTTGATCAGGACTCAGTTCTGTGCTTGCCATTGTGCCTAGATAGAGGAAGGGGCTCGTATTAATCAGAGTTCTCCAGAGAAACAGAACCAAGAGGATAGATACAAATATAGAGATAGATACAGACATAGGCATAGGTATAGATATAGATCTACAGAAAGAGGTTTATTGTGAGAGAGTGGCTTATGTGATTATGGAGGCTGAGAAGTCTCATGATTGGTCTAGGAAAGCTGGTGGTGTAGCTCCAGTCTACACCCAAAGGCCTAAGAACAAGGGGGCCAGTGGGGTAAGTCCCAGTGTGAATCCAAAGGCCCAAGAACCAGAAGCACTCATGTCTGAGGGCAGGAGAAGGTGACTGTCCTAGCTCAAGCACAGAGCAAATCTGTCCTCCCTCTACCTTTTTGTTCTATTCAGGCCCTCAATGGACTGGTTGATGCCCACCCACACTGGTGAGGGGGAACTTCTTTGCTCAGTCTACTGATTCAAGTGCAAATCTCTTCCAGAAACACCCTCACAGACACTCCCAGAAATAATGTTTTAGCAGCTATCTGGGCATCCCTTAGCCCAGTCAACCTGATACATAAAATTAACCATCACAGGCCTATTGTAAATGACAGCTCCACCTGCACTAAGTGAGATGCAAAGAGGTGATTCCCCAAAGGAAGGAAAGCTGAGATTATAAACCAGCACACGTACTGTTGTTTGCAGTTTTTCACTATTAAAAATGTTTCGATGAAACATTTTTATATATGTCTTTTTATACAAAGGTACTAGAATTTCTCTAAGATAGGTACCTATAGGTGGAATCGACAGGTTATAGCAAATTGCTTTACAAAGATAATGTACCCGTTTACTTTCTGATAGTGTATGAAATGTTCTTCTCCCACACCCTCACTGACCCTGATGCTATCAGCTTTTGAAAATGTTTCCAATCTAATGAGAAAAATAGGATCTTTGATTAAAAAAAAATTTTTTTTCATTTCTCGAATTAGAACTGGGGTAAGACATCTTTCCACGTTCACTGACTGTTGCAGGTCAAGTTCTAGGAGGACAATGCCGAGACGCAGGTTAGGGTGTAGGAAGTTATTAGGGAGTGCTCTTTTGATTACCATCCATGGGGGAAGGGAGGGAGGCAGGAACAGGCAGAGGGAAAAGTTGGGCTGCACAAGTAAGGCCTCAGCTGACCTCTTGGTGAACTCTGAAGTCAGGATGCCCCTTCGGAGTGGTCCTGAGTAACACGTGGTGCCAGGCCCTTACACCCCTGTGCTGCCCAGTCCTTGGATGAAGGCTGCCCTGGGAAGGCACATACCCTTGGATGAGGCAACTATTTTCCACTGAGGGTCATTTCCAGAGAGGCTGACAGCTGAGGGCAGTCAGCCAGCAACCCTCTCAGCAGCTGGGGGAATAAATCCTTCAGGACTCGGGCACAGCACAGCACGCATTACACTGACTGTATTTATTAATTTGTGAATTGTCTGTTCAGAGTCTTTCTGATTTTTTATTGATTTGTAGTGGCGCTTTATTCTGGATATTAATCCTTTATATATTGCATGTGTTGCAAATATTTTATCTCCGTCTACTGCTAGTTTTCAACTTAAGGGGTCATTTATTTTAAAGATGTATTACATTTTTAGATAATCAAATTTGTCCATTTCTCTTCTCCAAGATTATAAAAATATTTATATTTTCTTTGCATGGTTCCATCTTTTTAAAGAAATATCTACAGCTCTTTAAATCCTCTGGAGTTTGTGTTCGTGGTGAGAGGCGATGTCCAACACCATGTATTTAGCAGACTATTCTCTGTAGATAGATGTAAATGGGTATACATACTAGGATTAAAATTTTCACTTAAACGGGAATATTTTTTGACTCTGCAATTCCAGTAATCCGTTATCTGTACTTAAGCATTTTCTCTTTCTTATGAACTTGAGAATAAACTTGTCTTATTGATTGCATTAAATGTGTAGACTAAACTGAAACATTACAAGTTCACAACATTGAGACTTCTCACCAAAGAACACCTCTCTCTCTCTCTTTTTAAGATTTTTAAAAAATTACCTTTAGTAAAATTTTATATTTCCTTCATATAGGACTTTGCATTTCTTGTTAGGTTTACTTCTAAGAATTTTGCTTATTTCCCCCCCGTTTGTCAATGGAATCTTTTTTTTTTCTCTTCCAGTGATGTATTATATTACACATGTAACAATCAATCTGCTGGTTTGGTTACTAACATTTTAGTATACCTATGTTCATAAGTGAGATTGGTTTATAATGATATTCTTATTAACAAATCTTACATAGTTTTGGTAACAGATAAGTTTGAAACTTTACATGTTTTTCCTATCACATTTAAATAAAATATGATCCATCTGTTCATCTGGTATAGCCGAAACCACTCATAAAACCCTCTTGTCAGAGTGTCTATGTCTGGGTTTGGAGGGTAGTTATTTACCTGTTCAGTTTTCTGGACTCAATTTTGATAAGATACATGTTTCTAGAAAATTATCCACTTAGGTTTTATATTTTATTGATATAAATTTCTACATAGTAATCTCCTATAAATTAATATCTTTTATACCTGGAGTTATGTACAATTTCAAGTTGTATTTTTTTTGTTTTTTTCTTGATCTTATTTGACAGAATTCCAAGTATTTTATTCTTCCTTTCAAAAAAAAAGTTTTATTGATTAAAATAATTTTATAGCTTTAATTTTAGTTTTTAAATTTCTTAATTACTTTCTGTGGATTACTTTATTATTTTTCTAGATTCTTGAATGATTAGATGTTTTGTTTATTAATTTCTAATCTTTCGTCTTTTCTAATATATGCCTTTACATACATAAATTTTTTTCGGAAATTCCCTGGTGGTCCAGTGGTTAGGACTCCGTGCTCTCACTGCCAAGGGCCTGTTTCAATCTCTGGTTGGGGAATTAAAATCCCACATGTCCCACAGTGCGGCCAAAAAAAAAAAAGTACATAAATATTTTCTAATTACCACTCTGCCTGCATCTCACAGGTTTAATGTTTCCTCATTTTTGCTCTTTTCCAAATAGTCTGTAATTTTATTTTGAATGTCTTTTTGAACCTAATATTATTTGGAAATGAAATAACAAAATATAACAAAAATGTTTTTAGTAAGTAGCTCAGCAGAAATAAAAAAGATACCTTAAGAAGCCAGAGGGCTTCCCTGGTGGTGCAGTGGTTGAGAGTCTGCCTGCCGATGCAGGGGACACGGGTTCGTGCCCCGGTCCGGGAAGATCCCACATGCCGCGGAGCGGCTGGGCCCGTGAGCCATGGCCGCTGAGCCTGCACGTCCGGAGCAACGGGAGAGGCCACAACTGAGAGAGGCCCGCGTACCGCAAAAAAAAAAAAAAAAAAAAAAAAAAAAGAACCCAGAAATAAAGAATGCAATGATATAACTAGGTGAAAATGATGCCATGTTTGCCCTGTTTCCTAAGGCTGATGGGAAAAAGGCCTGAGGGGCCATCTGCTAAAGTTTTCAAATCCTAGGAGTCATGACCTAGGTTCTGCACAGGTTTGAAAGCTAGAACTGAGTCGTGTGCATAAACCTGAGCTCAAAAGTCAGCCCCACCCATGAAGAGAACAATAGAAAGAACTCGGGCCACTTTCCTGGTGAAGGGCCAAAAAAGTTTGCCATTCATCTTGGTAAGTGCTGGGCAGGCTACTTTCTGCAAACCGACTAAATCCACGGGAAAACTTAAGGCTTTTTGCCAGACTTTTAGTTTCCTCCTGAGGCAGTAACAAATCACAGTAAATCTGACAGAACACTCTGACATGTCAGGGGGCTGCTTCTCCCTCAAGCCAGGGGTCTCTCCAAGAGAGCTTGGATTGGGAATGTGGGTGGGGGAGTGTAACAAATGCGTGGCTTAAAACAACAAAATTTATTATCTTCTGGTTCTGGAGGTCGGAAGTCTGAAATGGATTTCACTGGGCTAAACTCAAGGTGTTAATAGGACTGTGTGTTTGGAACTTAATATTTTGGCATTCCTTGGGACCTATGCTTAAAGTATGTTCCTTTAGAGACGATGCCAGTTTGGACCTTTTTTTTTGCCATACAAATAGTATGACTCTGGCTCCCCAAGCTGCGTGAGTACACACTGTGGCTAAAGTGCTACAGACTTGTCAATCCTCTCTTATTACTCTACCCAGAGTCAAGGCCGACACAGGCAAATACTTTTTTTCAAGGTATATCTTTCCTAGTTCATCCATTTACAAAATCATCTTTAGCGGAATGTTCTGGCTTTTGTGGGCCTCCTCTGGTCTGCCCTTTACTCTGCTTGGCCTTCAGATTCTGGGCCATCAGGGGTCTCCAGATGCCCTCAGGTTAAACGCTGGTTTGAGTGATTTGAAATCATGCTTTCAAGTGCTTTACGGCCTGATTGTTTTCCCTTACATTCTTGACAGCAGAGAAACATCTTTTTGAAACATATTTTTTCCTATTTTTATCCATAACTTAAAAAGGGTTCTGTACCTGGATGGTTACACCAAATTTTAACAAATTGCTGGAAACAGAAGTCAGGAGACAATGTTTTAAAAGATAATGATTGAGAATTTTTCAATCATGATAAGTTATAAAGGCTCTAATGTAAGGACACCTAGTCTAGACCCGAATGAACTAAAACATCAACACCTCATCATGTTATAGTAAACTGCCTAATGTCAAAGACAAAGAAAAATATTAAAGATAGAGAAATAAGTCACCTAAAAAGGATGACAGTTAAACTGGTATCTATCTCTCAGCTGCAACATTAGATGCCATGTGACAATAGATTACTGAGTAATCTAGAAATCTAACCTGAACTAAACTGTTCCATATCTCTTCCATCAGATTGGCACCAATTTTTAAAAATCTAATTACGCAAAGAATTAGTCAAGATGTGAGGAAATCAGAAATCTTAGCCACTGCATTCCAGTAAATGTAAGTTGGTGGAATGTAAACTCGTGCAACTTCTCAGCACAATCTGACAATATCTAGGGAAGCTGATGATGTGAATTGCCTATTCCTCAGCAATCCCACTTCTCTGGGAAATGCCTTTACATATTCCTACAAAAGTGCATACAAAGGTGTACACTAAAGAATTACTGTCACGGCAAAAACTTAGAAGCAACCTAAATTTTATCAGTGGGAGAATGGATGACTGAATTGAAGACTTCACAGCAGCTAAAATGAATGAACTTGATGTTATGTGTTTAAATGGATACATGACACATCAGATACATCTCAATAAAGCTGGGGAAAAAATAAAGGGATACAGCTTGGCTACTTTATTTTGAATTTTAAAAATATCGCAGAAAGATACATATTTAAATAAATTAAGAGACAGCAGACAGGAAAAAAAAAAGCTCTCTGCCCTCCCCCTGTCTGGCTAAAAGCAGGACATACATTTCCATTTGTAAAGGAAATGTACTCTCTCCAGTACCAGGAAGAGGAGAACTTTTTGTTGTTGGTTAATTATTTTTAAAAATTTCCATTTTATTGAGATACAATTGACATATAACATTGTATTAGTGTAAGGTGGATACAACATAATGATTTGATATATGTATATATAGTGAAATGACCACCACAACTTTAATTAATATCCATCATTCCACATAGATATAATTTTTTTTCTTGGATGAGAAATTTTAAGATTTACTCTCTTAGCAAATTTCGGATATATACTACAGAACTGTTAACTGTAGTCACCGTGCTGTACATAAGAGGAGAACAACTCATCATCACCGGATCACTCTTCATGTCCAGGGATGACTAGAGACTCGATCTATCAGCCTGGAGATGGTTTTGCCTGACAAATCTCACTCAACCGCACTTGTCTTCCATTAGTTTCCCCATACATTTACCTTCCCACAGTTTGCCACCCCTAAAAGCCTAACCACCTTTTCCTTTGTCTTGTCACTTCTCTACAAATGTATTATTCTTTGTCAAGATGCTATACAAGCCCCAAGTTCTAACACCACTTCGAATTACTCATCACTGAGTTTCTACCATGTGTGTTAATAAACTGTGTTTTTCTCATGTTGATCTGTCTTTGTCAGTTTAATTTCCAGGGACCCAGCCACAGAACCTAGGAGGATAGAGATAAATCTTTTTTTTTTTTCCTTCCCTACAGTGTATATATTAAAAATACATAAAAGAATCCTATATATTACTTATGGAGACATATATATGTAATAAAAATATAAAAACAGGGTGGGAAATTCACCAGTGTAGTACAGATAGTTGTTACCCCCAGAGAGGAGCAGAGATAAATGGGATAAGAAAGGGTTGCTGTACCTGCAGCATTTTATTTCTCAAAAACAAAAAAGAACTGCTTTAATATAAAAGGAAATTTGACAAAACACCTTAGAAGTAAATAGATAAGAAAATAAGTTAAAATGTAGATTAAATTTACATAATCAATAAACTTAATCAAAGAGTTATATTTTAAGAAAATCTGTACCAGACGTATGGGAAAATGAATGTAAATAGTCTTTAGTTATTCTCATTTGTACGTATTATTTCCAACATAAAAAGTACAGGGTGGGCTTCCCTGGTGGTGCAGTGGTTAAGAATCTGCCTGCCAATGCAGGGGACACAGTTTCGAGCCTTGGTCCAGGAAGATCCCACATGCCGTGGAGCAACCAAGCCCATGAGCCACAACTACTGAGCCCGCGTGCCACAGCTGCTGAAGCCCACATGCCTAGAGCCCATGCTCTGCAGCAAGAGAAGCCACCACAATGAGAAGCCCGCACACCACAACGAAGAGCGGCCCCCGCTCACCGCAACTAGAGAAAGCCCGTGTGCAGCAACGAAGACCCAATGTAGCCAAAAAAATAAAAATAAAAAAATTAATTAATTAATTAAAAAGTATAGGGTACAGCCTTGTACCTGCCAATGAGATTTTTTTTAAGTCTAACTTTTAAAAAATGTTTGTTTAAATCTTTTTGTATTTGGGAAAATCCCTACACTTGGTGTCAGAAGCCCTGTGAGTGTAGTAGTAGTGTGTGGGAAGAGTCAGGGAGAACCGTAGGAGGAGGACAGTCTTTCCTGAACACAGCCCCATAAAAAGATACATGGAATATGTGGAGATTCTAGAACACTCAAAGTATCAGTAAGGAAAACCCTCCATATTCCCATTCTAATTCTGGAACAATGAAAACTAAAGTTTAGTCACTCTAAATCTCGTAATATAGCCTCCCACAACTAAGGGAACATTCTCTTTGACTACTTTGCAACCCAACTGGCTACAGCCTAGATGATCAAGAATTTTTAGTTATAATAGTGATCAGCATACCAAAATCCAAATCAGCTTTTAATCTGATAGAACAACAGTATTTGGAACAATTACAGAATAGTAATTAGAACACAGCTGGTACATAACCTATTTTGATTGTTTTTGTCCATAATCTTTATTATATTAAAAATGTGACCTTTGAGAAAGTTGTGGGACTTCATTGTGCTTTAGTTTCTTTTCTTAGATAAAAAGGAGAATATTCTTTTCTTTCTAACTTAGCTTTGCTTACCAAACATTAATATATCTCTGATGGTTTTTGTTCTCTCTCCCTGGATGAGTTAGGTCTTGCTGGGTAACAAACCACCCCACAACTCAGTGGCTTCAGTTAGCTCACAAGTCTGTAGATCAGCAATTTGGAATGAGCTCAGTTCTACTGGTCTTGGCTGGACTCACTCATGGATCTATGGTCAGAATCCAGGTACACTGGGAGCTCGTTAGTCTTGGAGGCTCAGCTGGGATGGCTCACCTCTTAGCTGGGACCACATCACCTAGTCTCTTATTAACCAGTAGAAATCCCAGGCTTTTCCACATGGTAGTGGAATCCCCAGGAGATAAAAGAGAGCAGGCTCTAATGTGCAAGTGCTTCAATCTCCACTTGTGTCACATTTGCTGATGTTACATTGGCCAAAGCAAGTCACATGGCCAAGCCCAGAGTCAAGGAGTGGAGAAATAGACTCCATCTCCCCAATAGGAGAATCTGTAAAGTCACTTCACAAGGGAACGCCTGCAGGGAGGGAAGAATTTGTGGCTATTTTCACAATCTATCCATTCTCTTTAGATTAACATTACATTGATATGAAGTTATTATTTACCACAGTGTAGCACCAAGTTCTCATTAACATTTTCATTGTTAAATGATGTTATCAGAGCCTCTGGTTGAGTGTAAATATTGAAATGCTTTCTAATGAACTCCTTGAAATGCAAATACTATGTAATCTTTCACTGACATACCTTGTTAAATAACACAACAACCTCAAGAACAAGATAGCAACATTTTAAAAGGTTTCTTTGTTTAAAAAGTTATTGTTCTTAGATAATGTTATCCTACTAGATTAAAATAACATTTGATTTTAAAAATTTATTTACATATTACTATAAATACTTACACACTAGGGTGGGGAAACCAGGAGGTAGAAGTCTTGGGGGCTAGTCTTAGTTTTGCCTCTATCCTTTGCCATCTTAGGCAAATCATTTGCTCTCTTGAAGGCTCAGTTTCTTTATTTATAGAATAGATGCTCTGGGGAACAAGGTCACTGTTTTATTTCAGCAGTAAAATTACAGCTTCTTTTTTGAGGAATAAATCTATGGCAAAACCAAAAACCAGGTATCTATAAGAGTAGAAATAACAAAGTCTTTAGTTAGAGCCTGAATTATTGAAAATTATTGGAAAAATTTTTGTGTAGCTACCTGTTTGTAGGTAGAAGTCAGACTATTTCTCTTGCACTACGTATCCCATTTTGTTACAGCTCAATTCTATTTAAAAATATAATAAAATAAAATAATGGATCTGAAAGACTTTTGATAAAATAACTTCTAAAAAGCCTTTTTTTTTAAAAAAAATTGCTGAACAATCGTGCTTCTGATTAGTTCAACGTTAGAAAACTATCTACAAAGGAAGACATGGGCTTCCTCAATACTTGGAACATTCAGTATTTCTTGCTTAATATTTCCTCTCTTTTCATTGATTTTATAATTTAATTGTACTGTAATTCTCTGAAAAGACAGAACTTAGAGGAGAATTCTATACATTTTTCAGTTGATAGCTCAACAGCCAACATTTATTTAACAACTGAATGAGTTTGTACCGGCTCTGGCAATAGCCTTCTCACTTGCTGGTAGAGATCGAACATGTCCTATTCGCTTTATTAGACAGTCTTTCTTTTTTTTAAAAAAAGCTGTTCTTAGAGGTATTTTGCCACAATGATATTTAACTGAAGTTAAGTGGAATATGGGAATAAATTATACTTAAGCTATACTGGCATTTTTTACTGATGCAAGTGGCAGTGAACATTATCAAAATGATTTCACCTATGCATATAAATGAGAGGCCAAACAGCACAGGGGAAGGGAACAGGAATTTGAACAGGGCTTACCTAATCAACCAAAGTAGAAGTCCATCCACAAAATGGACAATATGTGAATTGCAGTGCTTGTAAATTGTCTTCTTGCAATGTACACAGTATTTAAGACTTTTAGAATATACACATCAGTGGAAATAATCCTTTGAGGGAAAAGAATTCATAACCTTAAAGCGTTTGTCGTTTGGAAACCAGTCTTTCTTGCATCTTATCTTCTTGACCTCTCAGCTGCATTCAGAGCTAGTGGCTGCTTCCTTCTTCTTGAGGCCCTTTCCTCCTTTAACTTCTGAGACTGGCTGTTTCTCAATTCCGCTTTCATTTCTCTGAGTGTCCCTCACTGCTCCTTGCTTGTTCCTCTTGCCTCTTAAATATTGTTGTCCTTTGGGTTCCATGCTGAGGCTTCTCTTCTTTCCCTGCCCAAGCTCATCTGCTTCGATGGCTGCAGCTACCCACCCGTGTCTACACTGTAAGCTCCCCAGCCGTCTCAATCTTGAGCTCTCTCCCAAGTGTTAGATTCACGGATGTTCTCTGGACACCTTAAACTCAATACATTTACAATGGAACTCATTTTCTTTTCCCAATAACCTGCTGCTTTTCCTGGGCACGCATGTGCGTGTATGTGTGTGTGTGTACATGCATGTGTGTTGCCTCAGTTAACAAGAAGACCCTAAGAGTCTTTATATATTAAGTTCTGAAGCTACTGTCCAGCCCCCAGTGGCTCTCCATGCAGTTCTTTCTTTCTTGACCACATGTCCCAAAGAGGCGGTAATTCTCACTTTATCACTTGGAGGGTCTGCTGTGGACAGAACTCAATATCCTCTGGCTACCTCCCCCATATAAGCAAAAGGTCACTTTTTTTTTTTTAAAGCATTTTATTAAGAGACAGGGAATCTGTTCTAAAACTAACACACTGTAAAGTAAAATAACTCATTGAGCAAATATTTATTGAGTACCTACTGTGTGCCAGATGCTGGGGATACCAAGGCGAGCACGAATGGACATTAGCTTTTTATTGGCCTCTAAGTCTGGGAAGAAGCAGGGTGGGTAGGGGGGGAAGAAACAGACCTTAAGCAAAAAAAAATCACACAAATACATGTGGAATTCCAACTGTGACAAGTGCAGTGAAGGAGTGGTTCCTGGAGCTAGTCCATAACAGTGTGATTTAATCTGGGCTTCCCCCAAGGAAGCTTATCCAGAGCCAAAATCTAAAAGATAATGTGGTAGATGATTACAAAAGTGTCCCAATTATTTCTGTCCTTTTGCAAGGTGACTTGCGACTCCTGCCATCAGGGGAATCTATTCAATGACCGTCTTTTTCTGGGCTGACTCTGTGACATCGCTTAGCAGAAGTGATGGTGAGTCAGCTCTGAACTTAGTCCTTAAGAAGGTTCATGGTTCTCCCTCTGAAAATTCCGACACCGCTATATGCATAAGCTGAGCTAGGCTGCTGGATGTTAAGAGACACATGGCCCAGTCGCCCCTGACCCCTTAACTAACAACAGGCTAACTGCCAGACATGTGAGCAAGGCCATCCAAGACCAGCTAGGCCCCAGCTGACCTGTTAAGCAAGCACAGACCTACGAGCGAGTCAGCTGAGATCAGCCCAGCCTGGCCCAGAGCAGCTGAACCATCCAGCTGACCCACCGATCTCCAGCCATGATCAAGTGATGTGGTTTTAAGAAACTGAGTTTTGAAATATTTATTAGCCGTAACATCTAACTGATACAGATGGGTAGGGATAAACCAGGCAAAGAGCTTTATTTTATAGACAGAGGGCCACACGTGCAGATCCCAGTGAGAGGACGGAACATGGCAGTTCCTGGGACTGAAAGAAGACAGTGGGGATGGATCAGAAATAGTTCAGGGAAACGATGTGAGCTGGGGCTGAGTGGGGAGGGGCAGGGCTGCGCAGAGCCTGGGAGACCCTGTTAAGGACTCGAGTCTTGATTCTAAGAGCAATGGGAGACCACATGAGGGTTTTAAGCAGGAAGGATGCATAACTAGATGTGGGTTTGGGAATTTGTCTGAAGCACGAAGAACAGATTCAGTGGGGCCAGAACAGAACAGGGAAGGTGTTGCAGCAATCAGGCAAGAGACCATAACAGTGTATGCTAGGCTGGTGATGGTGACAGGGCCATACCCTTGCCCAACCCCAGGCAGCTCTGCTATTCACTCTGTTGTTTACGAGAGTGGCTGTCCCTAGATTTGTGCAGTGCAGCCCTTGGGAGCAGGGAGAATGGATGGATGCAAGGGAGAGTTAGCAAGTAAGATAACAGGTGTTGCTGACTGATGAGCTATTGCAAACGGCAGGTTTCTAGGGACCTATCAAAGGTGACTGCTAGGTTTCTTTTTTATTTTGTAATTTGAAAATTATTTATTTGCATACCTGTAAAGTCTAAAGAGCATTACAGTTAATTGTTATTTTTTAAAATTTGTTTTAGGGTCTATTTTTTAAAGAGCCCTTTTAGGTTTACAGCAAAATTCTTTATGCCCTCTACCCCCACATGCACAGCCTTCTCCATTATCAACACTCCCCTAACCAGTGTAGCACATTTTTCACAATTGATGAGCCTACATTGACACAACATAACCACCCAGAGTCCATAGTTTACATGAGGGTTCATTCTTGGTGTTGTACATTCTGTGGGTTTGGACAAATATGTATTGACATGTATCCATCATTATAGTATCATACAGAGTATTTTCACTGCCCTACACATCCTCTGTTCTCTACCTGTTCATCCTCTCTCCCATCCCAACCCCTGCCAACCAGTGATCTTTTTACTGTTTTCATAGTTTTGCCATTTCCAGAATGTGATATAGAAGGAATCAAATAGTATGTAGCTTTTTCAGTTTAGACTGCTAGGCTTCTTTCTTGGTGAATGAAAAGAATCATCGAGAGAGAGAGAACAATGAAAGAAGATCAAATTTGGAGAGAATGATCCTAAGTTTGGATTTAGACACGTCAATTTTGAAATGCTTTTGAGATTCCTGAGAAGATATCCAAGTAGGCAGTGGGGTAGATGGGCTGGAGCTCAGATGAGGGGTCTGGTTGGAAACATACTTTTGAGCCATTTGTGTATATGGGGTCTAAAAGTTCATACATCATCTTTCTGACCAATGGTTGGCTACTGTCTCCTTTTTGTGTTACTTAATCCCAAATAAACAATAAAAATGGTGCTGCTTTTTGAAACCACTGGACTGGATGCCATTCATCTAACTAGAATTTGGGGATACACCAAAACGATCACTTTTGTACTTTTCCCTACAATGATACACTTAAAAACTCAGGAGTTATTTCCTCTCCAGCTTGTATCTCCAAATGTTAGGAGTTGCCCTTCTCTTGAATATATCCCATTCCCTCATATCTTTCTTCATCTATTTCTGGTCTCCTCATTTGCCTCTTTTTATTTTCCCCCAATACATTTTTTAGACAGCTGTCAGAGACCTTTTTCTAAAATGCCTATCCAACCATATCACTACCCTAAAGTACTCTCGGGAGAAAGTGCCAACTCCTGCAGACAGCTCTCAAAAGCTTTCTGCCTACAGCCATGGACTTTCCCAATCTTAGGTCTCGCCACTGACTTCCTTGCTCCTGCCCAAATCTACTTCTAGCCTTACAGAACTGCTTTCATTTCCTCGACTGTATTGTGACTCTTTAAAATAGGTTTTTAGGAAGAAAAGCATATAAAATGGCTTGCACCTGTTTTAGTGATTGGCCAAATCAAAGCGATAAATAATAGCTCTGAGCAGGCACAAAACCGGTACAAGAAAAATTATGTTAAATAAACAGCCAGGGTCACTGAGGTTGATATCATGGTAGGCGAAATTGAGCTTTTGGTAGCTGCATCCAAACTGAAGTTCTAGGATCACATTTGCCTCATGCTTGTAAAATTGTTATACATGTTTGGTTATTGCTGTATTTCACGGCTCACTCCATTTAAATAGTGAACCTAGAATTTATTTCATGTCGCTATAATTGCTCTCTAAAAATATTTAAATTGCATACGATAGTACCCAGTTATAGTTATGACCAATAATTTTATTCCACTCTTCCTATGAAGTAAAGAAAATGTTTGATACAAATAGCCATTATCTATTTTTCTTAGAATTTTTCTTTTCCTTTGAAAGGAAGGGTTTATTTAAGTTTGAAACTCTTCAGGATGATCTCGGTGTTATTCACTGGTTCTGTTCCAAATGATTTTAAAATAACCATCATTTCTCTCAGATGATAACAAAATATTGCTTTAGGTTTAGAAGACAAAGAAAAATATCTTTGGCTTCATTTTCAAGTTCTTTAGAAAGAATTTCTGTAATGTTAGCACATAATAAAAATTTGGAAGCAACAGATAAATCCAAATCTGGAAGGAATTATCAGCCAACCACTGGATTCAATGCACACCTGTGTGAAAAAGTCTATGACACAATTCCCAGTTTTTTAATAATCTCCAGAAACTTCTCAGTCACAGCTAATAAAACATAATAGTGTCCAATATGCTTTTTCTAAAGTATACAGCATTTTTATATCTATATTCCACGTATAATTCCCTTAAAAACTTGATAATTTCTTTGCAGATGGGTGAATGCTGTTGTATGTTGAAAGTATTTTTAAGTCTTAAAATATTCTCACAAATCCTCGTGATCATTAGACCCACTGATTGACAATGTTCATTTAACATTCTTGTCTCTTCTCCACACTTAATTCTTAAAATGTTCCCTCTTGTTGGCATTGCCTTCATTAGGCTGGCCATCTGTTGTAATTCAAATCAAGTCTGATTTGCTGTCGATGAGGTCAAGCCTTGTAGGGCAGCCACATCAAGATGCATTTAAAATCTGAGCTTTATTGCATGTGGCCTGGGATATTTTCTGGGTGTGTATTACACACATCGACAGCTGTTCTTGCATGCTGCCATTCATCTCTCATCACATTTCTTTGAATAAGCTGAGGAACACAGTTCATTGATGATGCCCTGCAACATTTCTGTCTTTATTATTCCAAATATTTTATCTCAAGAATTCATATGTTTCAATATGTAACTATTTTTACTTTCTTGATTATTTCCAAGTCCCCAACCTATCACTTTCATTCTCAGTAAAACACTGGTTTAAAATAGAAAAAGGTTTAGCTCTGATTTTCAGATACTCTCATCTCCAAATTTATCAGTCATGTTTCGTCATCACCTTCTGGCCAACAATGCAGTAATTTCAAATAAAATTCACTGCTTTCATGGTCTCTGAATGTTTTTGTATCTTAAAGCCAGAATTGGTAAATAGTGTAATGGTTAAGCCGGACCTGGCTACCTAGGTTTGAACCCCAGCTCTATGCTTACTGGCTGTGTGCTCTTGGGAAGGTCATTTATTTAACCTCTCTGTACTTCAATTTTCTCATCTGTAACATGGGGATAATAACAGTGCATGTATCTCAGGATTCATTTTTAGCATTTGTCTTGAGGATGAGAAAAGCACTTAGAACAATTCTTGGCATATGGTAAACACTATGTAAGTGCTGGGTTTACGTATAATATTGTAATTCAAACATAAAAATCTAAATACCAAAGCTTTTAAAAACTTTCTGAGCTGCAAAAACCCTTTTGTACTTTGTAGGTAACTTTTGTTTGATATTACCCATCACTTATTTTAATGCATTTCAAACCGTGGACAGGCTCCTGGCTTTAAATGGCATAATTCTCTAATACATATTAATCACAGATGTACAATGATTAGTTATTGAAGAAAATGAAACGCTAGATTATTCTATGGTCCTATTATTTGGAATTCCACCTGATGAACAGAGGGGTAGGATAGAGAAGAAATGCTTAGAAATTTTGGTGGAAAATGGGTCAAATCATTTCTTTAAAAATAATTTTCAAAAATTTGGGTTACCAATAAAGAAGCCATAAGAACCACTGAAGAACAGTAAGAAATCTGTGCGCCGATAAGTGCCAGCCCTGTGTGTACCAACATGAATCAACACGTGTGTGTCTCGGGTTGGCGGAACGCTGTCTGGAGGGAGCTGATGCAATTGAAGTGTCCTCAGCAGTTGAGCTACAACAAAGGGATCAGGCTTTCCTTGCTTTGTTTTCTATCTTCATGAAAATAAGCAAAGTAAATTATCAGAGAAAAGAGAAAAATGTGCTGTTTTCCACGTATAATTTGTTTCCCAGGTACTTTGGAAATTCTCTTTCCCTCTGCCATTTTATTTTTCCATTTGGGACGTTGGAGTGACTCATGCCTCGCTCACTGGTGCTCTCAATTCTGTTTGTGTATAATCCTTGGAGTGTGTGCGCGCATGTGTGTGTATATGTGTGTGTGTGTGTGTGTGTGTTTACATCTATTCTTTAGAAGGAAGGAAACAGGAGCAGAGCTTATGATACAAAGTGAGCTCTCTTAGAGAATAATGAAATATTTTAAAGTGATGTATTAAAATCAGATATTTATTTATTCAACAAGCTTAAAATTTTTTTGATTGCTTACAGTGTGAGAAGTGCCAGGTGATGGGGAACTCATGACAAGAAACAAAACAAAAATCTCTTTCCCACGTGAGGGTCATCCTTGGGGAGACACAGGCATGAAGAAACTGCTAAAATAAAGACTTAGGTGCCCCTCAGCGTGGTGCACAGGACACAACGAGAGGACAGAGCAATTACACACTTATTTCTAATTAGAAAAAATACTTTCTCTTTTAGCATGACATCATAAGGCTCTAAACATGCTGTCGAAATATTTTTTAAAGGCAATCATTATTTTGGTAATGCAAGCATTCTAGCAAAGCCAAGAAAAATTCCCAAGGAGAAATAACAAGGCAGAATTTGCTGTGCTCCTATATGCGCTTTTATGATGAAGCTGAAATAATTTAACCTGGGGCTTCCCTGGTGGTGCAGTGGTTGGGAATCTGCCTGCCAACGCAGGGGACACGGGTTCGCTCCCTGGTCCAGGAAGATCCCACATGCCACGGAACAACTAAGCCTGTGCGCCACAACTACTGAGCCTGAGCTCTAGAGCTCACGAGCCACAACTACTGAGCCCGCATGCTGCAACTACTGAAGCCCGCGCGCCTAGAGCCCGTGCACTGCAACAAGAGAAGCCACCGCAATGAGAAGCCCGCACACCGCAGCGAAGAGTAACCCCTGCTCGCCACAACTAGAGAAAGCCCACGCGCAGCAACTAAGACCCAACGCAGCCGTAAATAAATAAATAAATGAGGAAATTGTTCATGTTCAGAGCAATTAAAAAAAATAATAATTAAACCAGTGGTACTGGCACAGTACTAGCCAGAAAGCTCAATTAAACAGAGTAAGATGGCATAAAAGTCCAAAGAAAATGAAGACTTTCCCACTGATCACAAAAAAGATGATTTAAAAAAAAAAAATCAAAGTGTTACAGCAAAAGAACAAAAAACAAAACAAAACAAAAAAAGCGTTACAGCAATTGGCTAGCTATTTAAGAAAAAAATGATTCTCAGCCTCACACTAGATGCCAAATTGATTCCAGATGGATTAAGAAGCTAACTTAAAAAAAAAAAGAAAATTTATGTAGAAGGCCTATTCAAGCATACACAAAAGGTTAAAGGATAGATTTGGGTAATGAGAATAAAAACTTAGTATACATCAGGGACTTCCCTGGTGGTCCAGTGGTAAAGAATCCGCCTTACAATGCAAGGGATGTGGGTTCAATCCCTGGTTGGGGAACTAGGATCCCACATGCCGCGGGGCAACTAAGCCCACACACCACAGCTACTGAGCTAATGTGCCTGAACTAGAGAGCCTGTGTGCCAAAACGACAGAGCCCACACGCTCTGGAGCCTGTGTGCCACAACTACAGAGCCCATGCACCCTGGAGTCTGCCCACCACAACAAAAGATCCCACATGCCTCAAAGAAGATCCCGCATGCTGCCACTAAGACCCAATGCAGCCAAAAACAAATAAAATAAATAAATAATAAATAAATCTTTAAAAAAATACAAAAAAATTTTTAAAAGAATTATGCAAGTCATACACATATACTCTTAAAAAACTTAATGTACATCAAAATATACCACGAACAAAACTTAAAGGATAAAAAAACAGGAAAAAAATTGTAACTTGTGTTTTGTAAAAGGGCTTTTACAAATTCACAAGAAAAATAAATACATCAAAGAAGTCAAAGAGCCACAATATACACATTGAAATGTAAGTACTTATAAAGACTGAAAATATATACAGCAAAATGCTAACAATATTAAATCATGTACTGAGATTATGAAAATTTTTTCTGTTTGCTTATGCTTTCTAAGCATTCTTCAATGAATATGTTATAAAAATGTACAATAATAGTAAAACAAAAAAGAGAATAGAAGGAAATAGGCACTCTAATAAAATACTAATGAAAGCATCAATCTGGCATATCACCTCAGAAGGGGAATGTAGCAATATGTACCAGAAGCTGCAATATTTTACACACTCTTTGAATCAGTAATTCTTTTTCTAGCAATTTATTCTAAAGAAATAACCAGGACTATCCAAGAAAAATGTAGCTGCAAATGTAGCTGCAAGAATGTTCATGACAATGCTGTTCAAAACAGAAAGAAATGAAAATAAACAAAACATTTCACAGCACAGGCTAGGCTGAATAAATGTGGGCTGTGTCCTCAATGAAATATCAGAAAGCCATTAAAAAGGTATTGCAATGGCATGGAAATATTTGGGTTGAATTATTGAACAAAAAAGTCATATTATGAGATAAATGATTTCAGACAACATTTTAATAAACTCTATAGCCGTATCTATATTTCTCTCTCTACATATATATTTATATATAAAAAAGGACATGAAATCCTGTAACCTAAAATATTAATAATGGTGACCTCTGAGTAGTGAGATTCCAAGTGATTTAAAACATTTTTTGCTTATTTGTATCTTCTAAAGTTTCTTCCAAAAATACGTGTGTGTATGTATGCTTTTTGAAATAAAGAATTTTTAAAAAGGCAATCATTTTGACTAGCAGTCATACTCAATGAGTTCATTATTGGGTTTGTATTAATTATTTTTAAAATTCAAATATGAAAAAGACTTCCTTCACACAGCATGGTAAATAAGAAGAGCCTTCCTAATACAATGATCCTAATCCATATTCCATAGCCCCTTAAAATGAGGTGAGATATTTCTTTACATCAATTATCTTTGATGAGCTTTGAGAAAGATCTGGCTTATATTAAACTCCGTAATTAGGGAGTAATTTTAAAACAAGGTTTGAATATCATTGCTGAATGACTAATTTTTGTTACAAATGTAATCATATTTGTTTAGAACTGTACAGCTTACACAGCTCTTTTATCTACACTATTTTATTTTAATGCTCATAACAGCCCTGAAATATGAGTATGGTATTTTTCCATATGAGGAAACTGAAATTTCAAAATGTAAAGGAACTTGTTCTGCATCACCCTGCTAATAGCTGGTGGAATTGGGCTTCAACCCAGGACTTCTAATGGGAGACAATCAAGAGGGAACAAATTCCATACCCTTCGACACACCATTTTGGTAACATTTAAAAGTAACTTATCAGGTGAAAGTTCAAACCTAATATTACGTTGCCCCATTCCTATTCCCAGCGCTGCTTGTTTGAAGAGCCTATAAAGGGCACTGCAGTTATTCCATCATGTGACATTTCATCCAGAAAAACAGTCCTATGCACAAAAGCCACCACAGCCACCATACCGCTATATGCTAGGTGCAACACGCACATTAACACACCAACAACCTATGAGATAGGTTCTCTTATCCCCATTATACAGATGAGAAAACAGAGGCTCAGGAAAGTGCCCTTGGTCACACAGCTCATGAATGGCAAACGTGGGATCTGAATTCAGTCATCTCTGACTCCAGACTCTTTTTCCTACCCAATTCTGATGCCCTGGATCCAACCTGTGTCTGGACTGTGCAGAGAAAACATGTGTCTTCCTAGTGCTGACAGCGCGGATTTCAGAGCACATGGCTCTGCTGAAGAGGAGACTGTATGTTTGTTAAATGGTGATCTAGCCCAAAGCCAAGGGGAAGGTTACATCACTAGAAAAAAACAGCTTATCATAGACAAAAGAAAGCCTTGGGACCTTTTCTATTTTCCTTTGCCCTTTCGTACATTTTTGTCTCACTAGTTACAATTTCCTAAATCTCCTTAATGTAGCTTCTATCATTGAGGATGAGATCCTACCAAAAAAAAAAAAAAAAAAATCAAGAAAAAACTATACTGTCTTTTCTTAAGTTTTTGATGAAGGCTCTGCCACCTAAACAGCTTTCCCGTCTAGCAACTTTAGCAAGTTGACCTTTTGCTGATCCAGTGCAAAAGGACCCTTTAACAGTTCAGATTAGTACAATTCCAAATATCTGGAAACACAATATATATGTTTGGTATTCTGGTTATTGCTCCTATGGTCTATGATAGAAATAACATTTGCTAGAGCACAGATTGAATCAGATCTCAAATCATGTCCACGTCATGAGCAAAGGCAATCGCATATTTTATTTCTGTTGACAGTTATTTACATAACAGCTTAAAAGTTTTGGTGTTAATAGAACTGTGTGATAAGGATGAAAACTGCAACTTTCAGTTTCAGCCCAATGTTAAGCATATTTGCTGTTTTTGATCTATTTTAAAACCAATAGCTTTAAAATGTTATTATTCTAATGCAAAGGATCACAAAATGATGTTATCAATTAAAATAAGTGGGATGAGCTGGAGGATAAAATATACAGATTTAGAGTAAAATCCAAATATATTTGTATGTGTGTCTATATATGTATATACACACAAATATATACATATGTATACATATATACATGCATATATATATATTCACACACATATACTTTCTGTGTGTGTGTGTGTGTATACATATATTTTTTTCAATATTGGGCAATTTCTAGAAAATTGCAGATCCTGTTTTCATTACCTCCAAATCACTTTTATAAATCTCAAAGGGACACAGAAAGATTGCAATATGGGTGGTTTCCCAAATTGTGCACTTGTTAATTCTTAACTAATCAGACACCAGGAATCTCTTTTAATTTCTGTGTTTTTTTTCTTCTTCCACATTTGAGTTTTTCAGAAGATCAGAAACAGAGTTAGGAGCAAAACGGTACGGTTCAAAGAGGGATGATTTCCATTTCTTGAGTTGCTTTTTAAACATTAACATGATATTTGAGAAAGGAGTTATTAGTCACAATTTTAGAAGTGGAATTTTAGAATGCTTATAAACAGTTCCTGACTTATAAATAACAGACAATTGCAAATGTTTATTCTTTATCTCCATGCTGGAGCCTCAGCTATTCCCATAAAAGCTGTCAAGCAGCAGGGAGGGGCTCAGGAAGGAGCATTTAGAGCCTCTCCAGTTTCAGAAAAGGAGGAGGAAAAGGGACCCTGTAAAGCAGGTATAAGAATCTCCTTCAGTAGATCTGGTGCATTCACATGCTCAGATCGCTCTCAAACTAAAAGCCTTTTTTTTTCTCTTTTAAAATCTCATTTTACTTTCCCCAACATCCTACCTGTTGAAAAGCTGGCTTCCTCTCCTCTCTCTCTTTCTCTCTCTCTCTCCAGGATATTGTTAAAAAATGCAAATGTCTTTGAATGTTAAAAGACTCTTAGTCATTCATATCAGTGCAAATTGGCTCAAGAAGGTTGCTTTTCTTAAAGTATCTAAAAAATAAAGGGTACCAAGTTTGCTGGGGTTATGGAAGAATTTTGAGACAAGAAGCAGTTCAGAGGGCTGGGCTTGCTGAGTCTGCAAAGTCCCAGCCATGCTTTCATGGCGGGTGAGTGGGAAGGACTGGAGAAAATATATAGCCAGGAGGCCCCAAAGTTGGGACAGAAAGGCAGAGAGTAGCATGGTGCCAGGAATAAACTGCCTACTTTGAGAATTTGTCTCAAGGCTTTAATTTGTAGTTTAGAAAAGAAAAAAAAATTATCCACTCAAACATCCAAATCCCCCCGCACCCGACCCCAGCAGCCCCGCAGACCAACTTCTAGTTGTCCCCTTACTTCATGCAGGGAGGGGTGGAGAATAACCCTCATCTGAATTGGTCCAGCAGTTTCCTATTTCCTGTTTTTGTTGTACCACTGGAAAATTTTCCATATGTATCTGCAGTGCATTACAGACTCTCAGAACACTAGAAAAACTGGAGAGCCCTGTTAGTTCCCTTCATGTGTAAGAGAAGTTCTTGAGTGTTCAAAGCAAATTGGTGGCAGAGCCAACGCTAGAAAACGCCTTGCTGGTGGTACTATTAAGTAATAGACGCTTTGCATAAAAATGTGGAAAGCTAAGTAAGAACAGTGAACGAAAGTAGACTAATTTAACTTGCCAGTTTCACTTTCCTAAAGTGCTGTCTTTTGCAAACCAATTTTTTGCAACCTAGGAATATGTACAATGTCTGTAGAGCTGATTACTATGCCCCACCTTATTCACCACCATCTTTTTTTGTGGAGGCTGTCTTATTGTCTCAATCTGCTGGCTCACTTTTCTCCTGTGCTCTTTTAGCTGCTTCTCACTTTTCGGGGAAGAGAGGTAGTGGTGGGTGGTGAAGTCCCTATTCCATTCACAACTTCCTTCTCCCTTGGGAGAGGGCCAACCAGTGCACTCAATGCTTGGGGGTTGTCGGGTTTTGGACCCTTGGCCCAGGCCTGCCCTGTCATGTACTAACTTACATGAAATAATTAAGATGTCACTTCATGGGGCTTCCCTGGAGGCACAGTGGTTAAGAATCCGCCTGCCAAGGCAGGGGACACGGGTTTGATCCCTGGTCCAGGAAGATCCCACATGCCGTGGAGCAACTAAGCCCTTGTGCTACAACTACTGAGCCTGTGCTCTAGAGCTTGCAAGCCACAACTACTGAGCCCATGAGCCACAACTACTGAGCCCGTGTGCCTAGAGCCCATTCTCCGCAACGAGAGAAGCCACCGCAATGAGAAGCCCATGCACCACAACGAGGAGTAGCCCCCGCTCGCCACAACTAGAGAAAGTCCGCGCACAGCAATGAAGACCCAATGCAGCCAAAAAAAAATAAAGTAAGTGGGCTTCCCTGGTGGCTCAGTGGTTGAGAGTCTGCCTGCTGATGCAGGGGACACGGGTTCATGCCCCGGTCTGGGAAGATCCCACATGCCTCAGAACGGCTGGGTCCGTGAGCCATGGCCGCTGAGCCTGTGCGTCTGGAGCCTGTGCTCCGCAACGGGAGAGGCCACAACAGTGAGAGGCCCGCGTACCGAAAATAACAAATAAATAAAATAAAATAAAATAAGTAATAAAATAAATAAATTTATTTAAAAAAAGTGTCACTTCATCTAACAGGTGAAAGTGAAATTAACAACGGAATTTGCATTTACCCTGGGGTATATTTCGCCAGAGCTTTGAGGGCCATGATACTGTTTGCAGTAACCGTGATACTGTTTTTACATGCCAACAACAGCTTTCCTATATGGCTCCCTACTAATGTGGTTTCTTTAAGATGGATGGATTTATGGTCCAAGCCCCAAGTTAACACTTGACATTGATGGGTCCAAAATTATGCAAATCACCAATGGTCCACTCAAAAGTTGTACAATCACCAATAGTCAAGTTTCAGGCAATTTGTTTTGCAGAGTACATAAAATTATCTGAAAAGTCCTTAATTTACATGCATAAACATTATCACATTTAAATGCATTTTACACTCTGAATAATATAGAGTGTGGGTTATTAACCCAAATAAACTTGAGTGGTGGTCCTTAAGCCCTACGAACATTTGTGTGAATATGCAGCTTCATAGTTGTCATCAGAATCTCAAAGGGTCCTATGATCCAAGCAAAGATAAAGAACCATGAATATGGATAATAAATGGGTCGTTTAAACCAACTCACCAAATATACTGATTTTTTTTCTCTGTCCCATTTGGATGCATTTCCTCATTGATTTTCTTTAACTTATGGCTTAAAAGACTTCAATTTCCAGGATTTTCTTACATCTGTTCTTTCATATGCTGTTGATTGATTTGGGACCACAGTTGAGTAAAATAACAGGCCACAGACAGAACAGGACTTTGATGTTCTAGCAAGATGATTTCTGACAGGGGAGCATCACAGGCTTTAGAATGAGCAGACGGAGCTCTGCTGTGGTACAAAAGGCATGTAAGAGCTATTTTATAATTTCTTTGAGTCTCAGTCTCTGATCTGTATATTGAGAAAGGGGCAGTATTTCACAGCGTTGTCATGAGGATGACAAAAGACAAACATGGAAAGAACCTACTGACCACAGTTTGTGACAGCCAATAAATAGGCCTTTCCCTCTCTTCTCCAGTTTGAAACAGACTACTGGACTTGGTTTGATTTCTTTAAGTTACACCAGATGCAAGGACCCTACCCCTGTTGATATCCGTAATATTTACTTCTGGGTTGACCTTTTATTTTTAGGCCCAGAAACTTTACCTTCCACTTTCCCCATTCCTGGTCTCCTACCTCTTATTCCTTACTTTTGGCTAATTGCGTCCCCTTTCCCAGCATCCACAGGAAGAGTCAATTCATTGTTTCCAAGGACCTCAGAGAAAAAAAGGTATCAAAGGGAAGAATAAATATAACATGTTTAAAGCATGACAATAAATTACTCAACTTCATCTCAGATTTTGCTCTGGGGAAATGTTGACATGAAACGTTTGAAGAAACATGAAACAGATCCTAAAGACAGATGATTTTTCAAAGTGAAAGGCAATTTTTTTTTTTCAAGCTTCAAAGCAAGGGTTCCTTTTGTCATCTGCCTGATAGGTTATTTTTGACAGGATTTAACTTATGAAATGGTTCCAATGCCCTTTAAAAGGGTCTGGACCCACGAGTGTGCTAGTGAAGATGACGAATGTTAGGTCTTAATTGAAAGTTTTAAAATATCCATGTGGCAAAAGCATAGTAAACGCATTTGGTCTTTTGTGAATTAAAAAAAAAAAAAATTGAGTACCTTTTATAGCACTGTGTTTACACTCAATAATCAATAATAGGATGATCTGAGAAATAAGCTAGGGAAAAATATATCTTCTGGATCAGTTTTCTTCTTCTTTTCGTTTTTTTTTTTTGCGGTACGCGGGCCTCTCACTGTCGTGGCCTCTCCCATTGCGGAGCACAGGCTCCGGACGTGCAGGCTCAGCGGCCATGGCTCACGGGCCCAGCCGCTCCGCAGCATGTGGGATCTTCCAGGACCGGGGCACGAACCCGCGTCCCCTGCATCGGCAGGCGGACTCTCAACCACTGTGCCACCAGGGAAGCCCCAGTTTTCTTCTTAATGCGTCCCTTGCAGCTTTGATTCGTCAAACCTTTCAAAGATCTTTTTTCTCTAATTTAGACATTATTCTTTATTATTTCATTAAGAACCTTAACATATTACACCAATAAAAAGAGTGAATATACCTATGGAAATTACTAATAATTATTTATAGCAATAGAGAAACCTATTTTTTTTTTTTTGCTACAGAAAAGTTGCTAAGTTTTCAGCATCACTTACAACTTCAAAGGAGCTTCATAAAATTGTATTAAGAAGAAATTTAAGCAACTTAACTGTGATACAGGCTGAAGGATTTTTCCAGCCACATAATAAGCTACACTTTAGCTGCATAAACTAATAAAATATAGTTATTACAAAAATTTTAATAAAATAGAACTTTGAAAATATTCAGAATTTCTAAAAAATTTAATTTTGGAGCAACACTTTTATAACCACCACGTCAAATGACAATTATTTCTTATTCCAACAATATCTTAATTTTACACAAACTATGTTTCTGCAAAGTTGTCTTTATGTTTTATAGTTATAAATTGAATCATATAGCTACACTAGAGAAGTTTGTTGTTTTTAAGAGTCCATAGTACCTCCTTTGGTAAAAGTGAATAGCTACTACCTAAATATCATTTTATGATTCTGAATTTGTATATAGCATGGGAGAGGGGGGAGAAAAGTGGAGGGTAGGGCACTAACATTGATTGAATACTTCTTTTGGGCCAGGCATCTCATTTAATCCCCCAAACAACCTACAAATTGGATATTCTCACCTCATTTTCATAGAAGAGGAAATCATTCAAGTCCACATAGTTAATAATGGAAAAAACATATTGGTACTTGACAACATGATTTGAATAATTACATATGATTATATTTATCTTTACTATGAAAAATCTCAAGTAATTACAAATGTCTCTTTATCACCCAGATTAAACAATTATTAAGACCGACGTGTTTGCTTCATCTCTCCCTTTTTTCTTTCACTTTTTCAGTTTGCTGAAGTATTTTGAAGGAACCCACCCGATGTGTCATTTTACCCCTATATATGTCAGTATCTGTCTCTAAAAAATATGGACTTTAAAAAATAACAGCAATGTCATTATCATACCTTATAAAGTAACAATGATTCCTTGGTATCATATGAGTCAGTCCACAATTAATTTCCCTAATTGCCTTAAAAAGATCTTTTTTCACTTGATTTGTTCAAGTCAAATTATGACCATTCATTTTAACAATATGTATGAGCAAGTTCTTGTGATTCCAGAAAAGAGAGCGATGATAGAGACATGAGGTCTTCAGTCTAAATAACTAGTGAAGGTTCTGCAAAGGATGCTATAATATTCTTAGTTTTCTGGTCTATCCATTAAAAGAAATAATTGGCAAGATCCATAAGAGGTTTTTTGTTTCTTGGTTTTTGGTTTTTTCTCTTTAAAAAGAAGGAAAATTTATGTTCTACTAATACCATGTTATGAACTGAATGTTTTCTCTCAAAATTCCTATGTTGAAACTTAACCCCTAATGAGAGGGTATTAGGAGGTGGGGCCTCTTTTATAAAGGCACTAATCCCATTCATGAGGGCTCCACCCTCATGAACTAATCACCTCCCAAAGGCCCCACTTCCTAATAGCATTATGTTAGGGGTTAGGATTTTAAAATATGAATTTTGGAGGGACAGAAACATTCAAGACTATAGCACAGCCTGAGACCATTTTTCAAAAGGGCATTTAATCCACAAATGTAGAAAAGACGTCATCTCAGAAGGACAGGCCTTCCCAGGAAAGCACATTTAGTTAATCCGTAAATGATTTTTAGAATATGGATTTGGCAACTGAAAAATACTTCAAAATTAGTAATATCAAATGTTGCTCAGGAGCTCAGGGCAGGCTACCCAAAAATATGCCACAATGGCAGATTATTTTGAATTAAAGTTACTTAAAAAATGACCAATGCAAGAGGGACATTGTGATCCTCCTTTCTGTCTCCCTGAAAGCAGGAAATAAATCTCCCATAAAAAAGGTGACTTCCCTGCATCTGGAGGTGGAAGGACACCCTTAACGCTAGAGATAGGGAATACAGGCCAAGAAACCTATATAAACAAATCCGGTCACTTCTTTAATTTACGACCCCAAGCCCAAACTCCGTTTAAATTCTTCACTTATTGGGCACTCAAAAACTGAATTTCTTTGTCTTGTCAATTTCTCACAAATTTATTGTTTTGTTGTCTAAAAAGTATAAAAGCTGTCTGCTTTGACCACTTCCTAGGTCCTATTTCCCTGAGACCTCTGTGTGTATAAATGAAAATTTGTTTCTTTTTCTCCTGTTAATCTGTCTTCTGTCAATTTTATTATTAGTCCAGCCACAAAATCTCAAGAAGGGTAGAGGGGGAAATTTCCCCCACCCAACACACTTAAACAGTAAAAAAATAACATTATCCAGTATACTTAGGAGCAAAAGAGGGAGCATAATACGGTGGTTGAGCCAACAGCGTCTGAAGTCAGACAGACCTGACCATTTACTCAACCTTTCTACACCTTAGTATTTCCTCTGTCAAATGGGATAACCATAGTTCTACTCATAAGGTTCCTGTGGGTAGACATGTAATGTAGCTAATGCATTATCTGGCACATAAAATGTACAGATCTTCCTCAACTTACCACGGAGAAACGTCCCAATAAACCCCTCATGAAAGTTGAAAATGCACTTACTACACCTAATGTCCAGGGCATCATGGCTTAAACTAGCCTGCCTTAAACATGCTCAGAACACTTATGTTACCCAACAGTTGGGCAAAATCATCTAACACAAAGCCTATTTTATAATAAAGTGTTAACTATCTCATGTGATTTATTGAATACTGTACTGAAAGTGAAAAACAGAATGGCTGTCTGGGTCCAGAAGGGTTGTAAGTGTATCGGTTGTCCACCCTCATGATCCTGTGGCTGACTGGGAGGCATGGCCCCTGCCCAGCATCATTAGAGAGGATTGGACTGCATATCACTAGCCCAGGAAAAAGTCATAATTCAAAATTTGAAGTATGGTTTCTACTGAATTTGGATTGCTTTTGCACCATTGTAAAGCCAAAAAAATCACAAAGTCAAACCATCATCAAGTTGGGGACTGTCTGTACTAAAATTCTAGCTAGCTGTTAGCTTCTAAATTTTCAGACGATTGGCCAACAAGACCACAAACTCAGCCTCTCATCTGGATTTCACAGGAACTTGAAGGGTTGATGAAGAAACTCCATTTTTATCTCCTCAAGGCAGATGGTTGTCTTCTCTGCCTGCTGATGTGTTGAGCAGCTAGAATGAACGCTATCTGTAGGGAGAAGTGTTTGAAAGAAGTGAGATTAAGTGTGGACAGGGTTATTTTTTTCTTGTTTGTTAAACGCTTTCGTGACTATGAAGTCTTTCTCAATACGTCTCCCAAGTTGACGTGTTAGTTCATATTTTCCCAGCTTTTTCATACCGCAATTTTTAAAGTGACCAGTTGGTAAAAACAAATTCAGGTTTACAGATTGAAAAACCAAGGCCCAAAATAATTACGTATCTTGCTTACCATAATAATAGCTACCATTTCTTGAGAAAATCTTCTGAATGCTTTCTATTTTATCTTAACTCATCTTTATCCTCAGAGCAATCCTGAGAGGTTGGTGCAATTTCATGTCCATTTTAAAGATGAGGAGACTGAGGCTCAGAAAGGTTAAGAAACTTGTCCAGGACCTCTTAACCGGTAGGTGGAGATGCCAAGATCCATACTAGGCAGTCTGGCCCCAGAGTCACTCTGCAATACCAGCAGGTGATTTTCTAAATTGAATACTCTTGTATGTAAAGAGCAGCCCATCATCATGGGCTGGGATTAGGGTTTGATGGGGGGAGGTGGGCAGCCCTCCTCTGACTCCTGTCAATGGCTACATCTCTTCTCCTTCTACCCCCTGAGCCAGGAAGGCAAGCAGACACAGTCTCTGCCTCCTCCTCCCACCTCAAGACCCCACTGTTCCTCTTTGTTTCTTTTTGGTGTTTCACAAAGATCTATTTGTTTGATCTTTCCATCTCTTCATTGTTTCAGTCTAAACTGAGAGACAGGGATGAGGGCAGAGGAGGAACTGAAACTAAACCCCTCAGAGGGTGAGAGGTGAAAATGCCAGGGTATCTATCTGACTTGTCAACTAGATATTTCCTCAAAATGCCGTCTAATGTCACACTTTTTTTTTCTTCTTGTGACTTTAATCTGATTGATTGTGTGGCTATCAATTGCCTGTATGTCTGGGGGGAAAGGTCTGTCCATTCTGAATTCATGTTGGCCATATAAAAGCTGTGACTGTGGCCTTGCCGTACACACAAAACCCAGGTTGATTGAGGACAGGGTGAAAAAATATTCTTCCTCGCTGTTATCCTGCAGTCATTAGGGCTGAGAGAGGCACCTTCAGGAGAGAGAAAGAGCCGGAGAGATAGTCCAGTAGTCATTCGTTTGAACAGAAAAACTATTCTTGAGAGGCTAGAACTCAAAAGTTCCAGTTCTTTGAAAACCTTATTTTTATTCTTTTACTTGCTTTAAACAATAACAGCATCTCTTTCAGATTAGGTTTGTATGGTGCCACGTGTTCTCTTCAGAATTTCTGACAGTTATACCAGCTATGCACATCCCCCTTGTTCTGCCTTGTCTCCATGAGTCTACAGTGTGACGCATGCTCTGGTAGTTGCAGGACGAGAAGCAGGGGAGAAGCAGGGTCCCAGGGCCCAGCGAATGCTACGTACAAAAGAGCAAGTGCCCGAAGGAAAAGAGCGAGCTCAGAGCCTGTATGCGCAGGGGCCTGGGGCATAAAGTGTTTCACGTGGGTGTGGTCGAGTCATGACAGGGCAGGGAGGGGCCGGGGATACTGGAAAGATGCTGAAGGGCACACCCAGCTGCATTAACATCCTTCTCGATGCCATGGGGAGCTGCCACGGAGAACCAAGGAAGGGCTCTCTATCCTACCCAGGGGCGTAGGTATGATCGCTGTTTTGTTTTGGAGCGTCCCCGCCTCAGCATTCTGGAGAGGAGGGGCTGGAGGGGGAGCATGCAGAGAAGGCTAGAGAAGACCCTGTGCAGTTATCCAGGTAAGAGGTCATTAGACCCTAAGGTGAGAGGACGGTGAGACTGGAGCCCCCAGGGCAGATTCCATGTGGGCTTAGGAAGTAGAATTGAGAGGACAGGGTGATAAATTGGATGTGACAGGTCGGGGAAAAAAGAGGTCTAGGGTCATTTGTGTGATTAAGTTCTGGTATGTAGGATTCACTCTGTTATTGCCAGTTTGGACCTACTTAGCAAATCAAAATTATAGCGCGGAGAAACAAGCCTACAGAAGTCCAAGGCAATGGCTGCAGGCAATGATCCAGGACAGAGGGGTCTGGTTCTCAGGATCAGGAATCAAGGAAAACAACTAGAGCACCAGGAACAGGGACTCTGGCTTCCAAGACCAGGGGTTCCTACCAATTCTGCTGGACACTGTCTAACTCGCCCTGGACTGTTTTTAAGATGGTTGTACACCCATCAGTATAACCGCTTCACATACTCAGGCCACTGCCCAAAACTGGTCTCAGGCAAGAGCTTCTGAAAAATGAGACAGTAGACACATGGACAAGGAAGCTAGCTAGCATCATTTAGGCTGGCATCACACACACACATACACACACACACACACACACACACACACGTGTGTCGTTTGAAGTTAACTGGGAGAAAACAAAGTGTGTGTAACACTTTGGACCAGATGCTGATGCTCTCACACCCGGGGGCCTTTTGATGCCCCAAGATGTTTCTTTTTCTCTCTCTGACATGTGTATGTCAGTTCTAACATGTTTTCCATCTATTCCACACAGAACGGGAAGTCTGAGACTCTTTTTACAGAAGGGAAAGACCTCAGGATAATTTTTGTCCTGGGGTTGGTCCTATTTCCTTCCTGGTCCGGTTTAATGGAGAGAGTAAACGTCCAACTCAGATTTCTCCAGACACTGCTCCGTTCTCACTTCAAAGCATAAGACACTTCAACTACATTCATCAAATAAAGACATGATGTATTCCCTTTACACAGCCCTTTAAAAGAACAAGCTAGACTTGCTACCAACAGATAAATGTATAAACATAAAGCTAAATAAATAAACGTATG
Source organism: Delphinapterus leucas (assembly GCF_059928025.1). Classification (NCBI taxonomy): domain Eukaryota; kingdom Metazoa; phylum Chordata; class Mammalia; order Artiodactyla; family Monodontidae; genus Delphinapterus; species Delphinapterus leucas. Next base: position 12,694,706 of record NC_143130.1, on the reverse strand, counting down.
CCAGTTGCATGATGTATCTTAAGTGCAAATATCTCCCAGACCAAAGTTACTAGTGTCTCTAGGACCATGATATAAATAACCTGTGCTTAATACTCAGCTCATGAAAAAGATGGCAAGAGTAATGAGTTTTTAATAGTTTCATAAATACTATGTCTGAAAATAGCTCACAAATATTTGGGACTCATTTATGAAATGCTAACGTGTTATTTCAATAAAGGAGATGTTTTGTCACAGTTTAGTGGCTGGCAAAGAGTCTGATCAATGGTGAGATTAAGGAGAAGTGTACAATTTGCATAGGCTTCGATTTAGGTAGCAGAGAGTTCTCACATGTAAATTGTCTGTAGTTCTGACATCTTATGTATTTGCATGAAATGAACCCAAAAAAAGCAAAGGGCGACATATCGTGTAAAATACAAGACCCCCTTAAATTCCCATTTGGTTGCACACTGTTTGTTGCTACATCTGAAGATGAAGTTTTCTTCACCACTTCCTTTTCCTTTGTTTCAAATCTGTCCTCCGAAGATAGGCTACATGTGCACCCCTGAAGGAAGGGCATATTTGCAGCCCAGGCTACTGCAGTTGCTGTGTTAAGTGGTCAACACTTTTTTTATCCAACTGTACTGAAGTCCTATATTCTGTGTAGGATGCAAGGAGGAAGTAATAACAAACTTTAATGTTGTGACTTCTTTGAAGTCAATATTTGCATGGGGTAAGGTGCTTGGCAGTTATTAAAATATTTCTGTCACATAAGACATTTTAGCTCCCATAAAAATTCCTCCTTTTTTCTCAGTTGATTATTGTTCCTCATTCTGATTTGAGGCAGCTGTTGTATTTACTGAAATACAAAGAATCAATGTTTCAATGATTTTAGACTGTATTCATAATACAGTGGATGTTTTAAAGTAGCCCAGAGGACTTCCCTTGTGGCGCAGTCATTAAGAATCCACCTGCCAATGCAGGGGACATGGGTTCGAGCCCTTGTCCGGGAAGATCCCACATGCCGCGGAGCAACTAAGCCCGTGCACCACAACTACCGAGCCCACGTGCCACAACTACTGAAGCCCATGCACCTAGAGCCGGTGCTCCTCAACAAGAGAAGCCACTGCAATGAGGGGCCCTCACACCACAACAAAGAGTAGCCCCCGCTCGCCGCAACTAGAAAAAGCCAGCACGCAGCAACAAAGACCCACGGCAGCCATAAATAAATAAATAAATAAATTTTAAAAATAAATAAAGTAGCCCCGAAAGTTACTGAGACCTCCAAATTTTCAGTCTAACTTATTTCCTGAAAGGTCTGCCAAAAACTGCAGAGAAGATATGACAATTTTAAATGGGAGAAGAAAAAAGACCTTTTCCTCTTTCTGTTCAAGATAAGGGCATATAATCAGCCACATTTATTCTAGGATTTCCTTCACTAGAAACTGACAGCCCAGAAAACTCATGGCCGCAGTAGAAGGGCCTTGAAATCCAAGAACCTACTCCTCTAGTGGGTGAGAAGGGGGAGAATTAAAGAGATTTCCAACGGCAAACTGATGGCTTCTCTATACACATCTCCTAGGATCGAATGCCTGTTCATAAAGCTGGTTTCACACATAGAGAGCAACATAAAGTGTTTGTAAAAAATAACTTCCTTCTTAGCCTGCTGAAGAGGTTTTTACTACTGTTCCTCAGTGGAGGCTATTGGTGGAAGCATCAGTATATCCACTCAACCAGAAACCAGTCCTCCTTTTAGTTCTGCCTCCTAGTCTCAGGTCTCTGCTGCTGTGAAAGCATCCCTTTTCTGGGCTCCATGTAGATAGTGGTTCATTCCATTTATTTGGCAGACAGCGTATGCTGACTGGTGTTATTAAATATTTGTAGGTTCTTCTTTGCCATTTACAACAACATGGATGGACTTGGAGGGCATTATGCTTATTGAAATAAGTCAGACAGGGAAAGACAAATACTGTATGGTATCACTTATATGTGGAATCTAAAAAAATACAACAAACTAGTGAATATAACAAAAAAGAAGTAGACTCATGGATATAGAGAACAAACTAGTGGTTACCAGTGGGGAGGGGGAGGGGCAATATAGGGGTTGGGGAGTAGAGGAACAAGCTATTAGGTATAAAATAAGCTACAAGGATATATTGTACAACATGGGGAATATAGCCAATATTTTACAATAACTATAAATGGAGTATAACCTTTAAAAATTGTGAATCACTATATTGTACACTTGTAACTTACATAATATTGTACATCAACTATACCTCAATAACAATTTAAAAATATATATTTGCAGGTTCTTGTTCTGGCACCATAACTGAGTTGTAAGTTTAGAGCCCAGTGGTCAAGAGTAATGGCTCTAGTCCCAACCACCTTATTCAACTTCCCTAAGCCTCAGTTTAGGCATCTGTAAAACGGGGCTCACCATAGCACTTCCTTTCAGGGTTCTGAAGATTAAATAAACTGGCACATACAGTGCTTAGTAGGGGGCCAGAAGCCTTAGACACCCTCAGCAAAGATGATCTATTATTAGTAAATGTGTTCTTTTGATAAGCAACATGTTTTTACTCAATCAAGAGTCAAAATACCTATAAAATCAGATTATACCAGATAGCTAACCATCTTCCTTTTGGTGACTCCAGTTAACAGCATTTAGGAGAAGATAGCAATGTTGGCTTGAAGCTGTTTCCCCGCCCCCCCATCTTTAAAGGGAGCAGAAAAAAAGAAGTGTGGTCTCGTTCTGAAGAAAACCAGGTCAAGCTTTGTTTCCCTTTCAGACGGTTTGTGTATAAATGCATATCATGATTCCCAGAATTCCTTTGTGACAGCTCCCTTAGTTAATGGGCAAGGAGGATTTTCTCAGGCTAGGCTTACACAGATCTGCCTCAGAAGAGAAAGCCAAATAATTCCTATTTTTTGGCCTTGTGCTTAGAAAAAAGGGACAAACTGCTTGTTTCAAAAAACTTTCTGGGACATTAAACAACAGTTTTGTTTTTTTTTTTCCCTTCTTTTTTAAAGGAGGGGAGATCATTTAAAAAGGAAACGACCTAGTAGTCTCTACAATTTCACTCTTTTAGGAGAAAAAAATTTTTTTTCTCATGGGATCAGTTTTAGACATTACTCTTTCAATAAAACACATCAAAACTGGGTAATTTGCAATGCTTTAACTCAAACCAAGGGCTAATTTCCTTAAGGAGGGCTTTAGCCACTTCGGAGGCTTTTCTACCTGGGTGTGATATGCTTCTATCTATCCTGAAAAAGTGTTCACAAACACTAGCACGTATCTGAGATTTCCTGCAGCTCGAGGCCTTTGAGTAAAGTCTATTTGTCAGTCCTCAGTGGGGCTGGTTCCTCTGTGTTGAGCCCCCATCTGGGAGGTCTGACAGCAGTCTTTGGGTTATTTTTAGCACAAATCATGCAATTCTGAGTGCCTCGCTGGATGGTCTTTTTGTAGGTTAGGCCCCATTGTGTACTTTTGAATCCGTTGTATGGTGGCATCTCTCCGGTAATGGGTACTGTTACGACTGCGCATAGCACAGTACCTAAGACTGCCTCAGGGATCAAAACAATTCCTTGCACTCTACGTTTCCAGCCAGGTGAGGTACGATCAGGAGCGAAACCCTACTCTTTGGGCCTCTCTTTGTCCTTTTCTACAAAGAAAATCTTGGCTCAAAAGAGGGACTGGACACTCTGGCATATATAAGAAATTATGTTTCAGGGTGAGGGCTCCTAGCTGGCATTCTAGACGTTGTAAGAATGAACGATCTTCTACTCCGGAGACTCCTGTGATTGGGATGGATTGAGATGCTTTCTGTGCCACCTTGGTGTTTACCACAGAGTATACTGCGCCTGAAGTCTATCAGAAAGTCAGTCAGCTCACCCAAAGCCCCTGGACCTCTTCATTCATCAGGAGATGAATGTGCCCCTCTCCTTCTACCATATGAGATGCTCCTGTCTTTTATTGTTTTCCTTCCTATTTAGCCTAGGGCAATCTCTTTTCCAATGTTCCTCCTCTTTACAGTGGGTGCTTTGCTCCTTCCCCAGTGGGGGCCTCACCTCTCTTTGGGTTACTTGCCTTCTGGGAATCCAATGCCAGAAAAATGGTGCTCCACTTTGCATCTTCTTTCTTCTGCCCTTGTTCCCTGTTGTTGAACGCTTTAACGGCAACATCTACCAGTTGAGAAGGGTTCATTCCAAATGCACCATCTCATTTTTGCAACTTTCTCCGGATGTTTGAGGCGCTCTGAATTTACCATTCTAGTATTTTCAGGGGCCTTAGGAACTGCATCAGTATAACATCTGTAGGCCTGATAAATTCTTTCCAAAAATTCAGAGGCGTCTTCATTTGGTTTTTGCTGAATTTCCTGAATTTCGTTCAAACTCTTTTGCTTTGGTTCCCCTTTTCAAAGCCCTGCCAAGATGCACTTCTGGTAGTGCTCTAATAAGGACATTCCTCCCTCACTGGGTCCCAACTTAGTTCAGCTACCGGTACTGCCAAGGGGGCTTCAGGTGCACCATTTGGGTCTGTTAGGAGGAGCTGGTATGCTTATTCCCTGGCTTTATCAACGACCATTCTCCTTTCATCTCCTGAAAGCATCACATTGAGAAGAATGTGTATGTCTGTCCATGAAGGCTGGTGGGTAGCAAAAATAGAAGGGAGTTGGCGGGGGGATGACTTGGGAGATTGGGATTGACATATATATGCTATTGACACTATGTATAAAATAGATAACTAATGAGAACCTACTGTATAGCACAGGGAACTCTATTCAATGCTCTGTGGTGACCTAAATGGGAAGGAAATCCAAAAAAGAGAGGATATATATGTATAGCTGATTCACTTTGCTGTACAGGAGGAACTAACACAACATTGTAAAGCAACTATTCCAATAAAAATTAATTAAAAAAAATTTTTTTAATTAAAAAAGACATGAGCAATTCTATCGTTCGGAGAGGATCCTCCCTATAAGGGGGGTTTCGATCTTTCCAGTTAAACACGACTGAGGCGGGGAAAGGACTATGCAGCCATAGAAATCCAGCCAGCTGGCTGTTTGCATGTAGGCTCCCTCTGGGATACAGCATAAGGGAAATTGCCCTGCCTCGGGAATGGTTCCTGGCCCAAACTGGGTGCCCTGTCAGGTCTTAGACAGGGATACCAGACCAGGCCCCTGTGCCCCAGGAACTCACATAGGATTTTCTAGTTGATCCTTATAAGGAAGGGGAGCCAGTTCAACCATTCCCTGAGCCCCAGTGTTGGGAATTGGGGCTGGCTGGGAATGGGAGGTGGGGAAGGGGTGGATATATTGCCATAACAGCTGGGGCAGCTGGGACAGCCAGCTTGGCCGGAGGTTGGAGCAACATAGCCTCACCCTCACTCCCTTCTTTTTCCTTCCTGTATGACAGATTTTCCCTTGGGTTCCTTTTACCATAAGGTGACAACTGTCTGACTTTTTCTCACCCTGATGTAATAGCACAAACGCTTGCACATAGAGGATTTCATCATCCTTCACAGAATAGCTACTGAGCCACCCAAAGGCCACCATAAAACCATAAATAGCAATTGATAATCTCTAACCATTAAAAGGATGCCTTTTGCCTTGGCATCAACCAACCAGGCTGAATTCTGGGATGGGGCTTTTGGTGATTCTAGGAACAAAGTGGAACCTTTCTCCTGTCCCTGAGAATGTCCCACTTTCAGACAGGAACGGACAGGTTTTTTTGTTACTGTTCCTTTCCTCCACTTGACATCAGTCTGTAAATGGAGAAATGGTACTAAAACAAAACAGAAAATCCTAAATAAACCCTCAAGTTTGGTCTGAGGGTTTTACACATCACAAGAACCACAAACTCAACCCCCATGCAATGTGACTCCTTGGAGAGCTATTGGATCCAAGCCAACAACACAGGAGACCAGAAACGACGTAATTAACACAGCAAAGGGGACAGTACATGGTCCACAGGGTCTCAAGATAACCCTGCCTAAACCCCTTGTGAAGATCCTAACAGCTACTGTGGCCAAGCATTACTAAATACAGGACAAACAAAGCACAAACGGCACACAAAAACGCTGGCATCCGAATGAACAAACTGCTTCACAAATTGGGTGAAAGTCCGGCCATCACTTCCTCTCTCCAACAGGGTACCCCACTTAAATACAAAACAAACCGGTTTATTCCGGAGAATGAAAGCCCCAAACGGAGAAGAAATAAAGTTTCTGGCTGTACACACTGGAGCGACTTACCCTACTGTATGGAACCTGTCAGCTCCCAGATGTCAATTCCTTGCTCCAATTGCCAAGGGCTGGGGCAGCCGGTGCCGCTTCGGGTAATTTTGAAGGGAAGATCCTCAGGACAAGAGGGCCCAGTAGCTGCTAGGGCCTTACTGGAGCCCAATCAGGGCAGACTGGCCACAAACAGCAAGGCTCCTGGCTGGCTTCACCAAAATTTGTTACCAAGTCTAAGTTCATACTGCTTGCCACACGACAGGTTAATCAATCAAGAAATGAGGTGTTGGGGCGAGGAATAGCCATTTTATCTGGAAAGCCAGCAGACCGAGAAGATGGCAAACTAATGTCCTAAAGAACCATCTTCCCAAGTTAGAATTCAAGCTTCTTTTATACCAAAAGGGAGAGGGTAAGGTCCTGGTTCCGGGCAGACTCTGGAGGGGATGTGTTACTTTCTTCCATCCTGCAGTTATTCACAGGTCGGCCTGGTCAGGATGTTTCCTGTGAGGTAAACAAAGGTATTTTAGATTAAAGCTCATTACCTGGGAGGCAGGGTTCCCAGAGATGGGCCATTATGTATAATTTATACTTATAGGCAACATAATTTTAGTGATTAACTTGTAATAGAATACAAAGTTTCTTCACTATTACGTAAATTTATCTCCCTGGAAAATTAAACTACATATAGGAAGGATGTATAGTATCATATTTAAGGTTAGCCTTTGGTACCAAACCCATTTAGGTTGTTTCCCATATTTAAAAAATTTATTATTTTTAAAATATTGAGGTATAGTTGATTTACAGACCCATTTAGGTTTAACTCCTGCCTTAGGTACTTTACTTGCAGTATAAACTTGAACAAGCCACTTAACCTTTCCAAACCACCCTCACTCCTAAAATGTGTTTTTTGTGTGTGTGTGTGAGTGTGATACTGTGATATATAATGAAAAATATACGTTTGGTTTTTGTCTGGTTCCTGGCACAGAGCTCCTAAAACCCTTGGAATTTCCTGGGATGGGAGCAACAAAGGTGTCTTTTGTAATGTTAATGAGGTGACTTTGGGACTGCACCTGAGGATGGGGGCTGGTTGCCAGAAGTGACTGGGGACTGGAAAGTCTGACCTTCGGTTGTGTCCCCCCCTCCCCCCCATGACCTCTGAGGAGGGAAGAGGGGCTGGAAGTCAAATCAATTGCTGGTGGCCATTGATTTAATCAATCATGCTGATGTAATGAAGCCTCTATAAAAACCCAAATTGATGGGGTTTGGAGAGCTTCCAGATTGGTGAACACGGGGCTTCAGGGAGAGTCGTGCACCCAGAGGCCTTGGAAGCTCTGTGCCCTTTCCCCATACCTTGCCCTAAGCATCTCTACCACCCCGGGCTCTTCCTGAGTCGTATCCTTTTATAACAAACTGGTAATCTAGTGAGTGAAATGTTTCTCTGAGTTCTGTAAGCCACTCTAACAAATTAATCAGACCAAAGAGTAGGCTGTGGGAACCTTGGATCTATAGCTGTCAGAAGCACAGGTGATAACTTGGGCTTGAGGTTGGCCTCTGAAGCGAGGGACAGTCTTGTAGGGCCCCTTAAGCCACTGGATCTGATAGTGTTGGAACTGAGTTGAACTGTGGGGCACTCAGTTGGTGTCTAAGAATTGCTTGGTGTGGGGTGAGAACCCCACACATCAGAACTTGGTGTCAGAATTGTAATGAGTATTAAAGAAGAAAATATATGCAAAGCATGTAATATAGTTCCTGGTACGTAGAAGATGCTCAATAGAAAAATAATACATATTTGTTGCATGTCTAGGATATACTAGTCCCTGGGCGAGGCACTGAGGACAAAATAGACAGGGTCTCTGTTCTCATGGTGCTCATAGGCTGGTGGAACTGGTGCAGTTAACCAATGCTTGGGAAGAAGATCTTCCTCCTCCCTTGTGTCTATCTTACACAGCACAAAACAAAATAAAATGAAATATTGGTAATTATCTGGAAAGCTGATCAAAGAAGAGGGCCAACCTTCTCTCTTTGCACACATTACACTCAGATACCTGGAAGTTACGTTTGACTCTCGCTCCCAGCTCTGCATTTTATCAGCCCCCAAGCCCAGCCTGTTCTGTCTTTAAATCCAGTTTCTTCTCCAGTGGAGCTTTATACTTTATAGCAACATCATTTTGGCCTGATTTACCAAAACACCCTCCAACCTGTTTTACCTAAGTTCTCTTATTAAAAAACATATTTATTGGACACCTGCTCTATGCAAGGTGCTAAGAAAAAATTAATAAAAGAGAGGTGCTGTGATAAAGGTTTACCTAGGAAACCAGGGTGGGGTAGGAACACCTGGTTATGTGGATGTTGAGGTCAAAAGAAATATCTGGGCTGCAAAGAACGAACTGGGAGTGGAGGAGGCTCCCTAGGAAAAGGCTGTAGGATAGGAGTTGACCTGGGGCGGGGGAGGGCAGCATAGAAGTTTAGGAGCAAGCAGCTAAGGAAACTAAGGAGATGGGGAAGCAGCCAATAGGGAAAGAGAAACAGAAAACGGGGAGGGGCCGGGGAAACCAAGGGAAGAGATTTTTTCCAGAGGGGGAGAGGGTTCGGAAGTTTCTGACACAACTGAGAAGTCAGGGAAAAACAGAAAAGTGTTGAGAACCTTCAGGTCATTGGTGACCACTGTGAGTGTACAGTTGTCCCTCTGTACCCCCAGGAGGGTTGGCTGCAGGACCACCACCTCCTCCCCGCTCCCCCACCCCAGGATATCAAGTCTCTTACAGAAAATGGCGCTGTATTTGTAGATAACCTACGCACATCCTCCCATATACTTTAAATCATCTCTAGATTATTTAGAATCCCGAGTACGATGTAAATGCTGCGCGGATAGTTGCCGAGTGAGTGGCACGTTTAAGTTTTGCTTTTTGGAACTTTCTGCGTTTTTTGTTCAAATATTTTTCATCCTCGGTTGGTCAAATCCTGTGGATACGATGGAAGCTGTGGATACAGAGGGCCAACCCTAGTTTCAAGGGAGTGGTAGGGGCAGAAGCCCGATCCTCATGGGTAGAACAGCGAGTGGGAGATGAAGAAGGGGAGGAAGCAAGTGTGGGCGACTCTTCCTTTGGAGGAAGGGAGAGAGGTGAGAATACAAACGACTCAACACCATGTGCCGAGTGATAACCAGTGATTCATAGAAGAGGCAGGACATACACCAGTTACCCTGGGGGGTCCGGAGGCTGACTGCTCAGCTGTGTAAGCTGTCTCTGCCACTTGCTCTCTGTGTGACGCTGGGCAAGTAATTTTACCTTCAGTACCTCAATTCCTTCATCTGTAAAACGGGGAGAGTACTACTGTCTTGCTCTCTGAGTTGTTGTAAAGATTAAAGTGCCTGGGGTATAGTAAGGGCTAAACATATACTAGCCTTTATTACTCTATTTGAGATGCTATGGAAACACAGGGTAAGACTTGTTCAATTCTGTTAGGTGAGCAGAGTCAGAAAAATTTGTAGAGGAGTCTTCGAAGCTGGATCATAAAGGGTAAGATTTTTTTTTTTTCAGGTAGAGGAAAAGAAAATCGAAAAGCATACATGAGGGCTTCCCTGGTGGCGCAGTGGTTGAGAGTCCGCCTGCCGATGCAGGGGACACGGGTTCGTGCCCCGGTCTGGGAAGATCCCACATGCCGCGGAGCGGCTGGGCGTGAGCCATGGCCGCTGAGCCTGCGCGCCCGAGAGCCTGTGCTCTGCAATGGGAGAGGCCACAACAGTGAGAGGCCCGCGTACCAAAAAAAAAACAAAACAAAACTTTTATTTTGAGATAATTGCAGATTCACACCCAATTGTAAGAAATAATACAGAGAGATCTCGTACATTCGTCACCCAGCTTCTTTCCCCAAGGGTACCATCTCGCAAAACTACAATGTCACAACCAGAGAACTGACATTGGTACAACCCACCCACCTTATTCAGATTTCACCAGTTTTGCATGCACTTGTGTATGTGCATTAATTTTATGCTATTTTATCACATGTACATATTCATGTAACCATCACCACAGTCAAGATACAGAACTGTTCTATCACTATAAATGTGTCCTTTATGCTACCCTTTCTCAGATTATTTTTATGTTTGCTGCTTAGAAGAGAAAGAGGAGGACGGTAGAGGAAAATGTCTTTTTCTCTTTTCCTTGGGTGAAAGAAAGGTCTGCCTTGGGAAAATTCTGAAATAATTGGGCACCTGCCTTCTTCCCTTTTGGAGGCCTCAAAATACCTTGTGTATTTGTATTTCCCCAGGAAAATCTCCTGTGCTAAGTGATAGAAGAATAGTCATTGATTAAACTAATTCATACTTAGATAGGAATGACTTAAAGATCATTAACTCAGCCAAAAGAAACTGTAGTTTTAAAAAGAGGATGCTTGCTAGCCCCAAACTATTTCTCCTGGGTATTTTTTGGCAGTCTAACAAGGTGAAATGAAGCAATTCAGATAGTGTGGGGCAAGATAATTTGGGGACAAAGATTATTATCATTTTTTAATAAATTTATTTATTTTTGGCTGCATTGGGTCTTCATTGCTGCGCATGGCCTTTCTCTAGTTGTGGCGAGCAGGGGCTACTCTTTGTTGCGGTGTGCGGGCTTCTCATGGCAGTGGCTTCTCTTGTTATGGAGGCGCGGGCTTCAGTAGTTGTGGCATGCGGGTTCAGTAGTTGCAGCAAGTGGGCCCTAGAGTGTGCAGGTTTCAGTAGTTGTGGCACACAGGCTCAGTAGTTGTGGCTCATGGGCTCTAGAGTGCAGGCTCAGTAGTTGTAGTACATGGGCTTAGTTGCTCTGGGCATGTGGGATCTTCCCGGACCAGGGCTCGAACCCGTGTCCCCTGCATTGGCAGGAGGATTCTTTTTTTTTTTAACGTCTTTATTGGAGTATAATTGCTTTACAATGGTGTGCTAGTTTCTGCTTTATAACAAAGTGAATCAGCTATACATATACATATGGCAGGTGGATTCTTAACCACTGCGCCACCAGGGAAGTCCGACAAAGATTATTAAAAGACCAGCTTTGTCTTGAAATCTGACCTTTTGATACAACCTCATAAGCAGGTTTTTTTCAACTGATTTTTATAACTTCTTTTTTGTCTACTTCTGTACCTTCAGGTTTTCTAGAAGCTCCATATGGTTTTCCACAGTGTTTCCTGTCATGGTAGCATGGAAGAGACGGACAAGAGAAGAGGGGAATGTGTAGCAGCAGATGTAAAAATTACGTGTTTCTAAGTCATGGATACCTGTAAAGGTAACCACATGCTATTTTAACTCCCTCTTGCTTAAGATATCAATTCTATGCTTCATTACTTGTACTTCTTTTTTTTTTTTTTTGCGGTACGCGGGCCTCTCACTGTTGTGGCCTCTCCCGTTGCGGAGCACAGGCTCCGGACGCGCAGGCTCAGCGGCCATGGCTCATGGGCCCAGCTGCTCCGCCGCATGTGGGATCTTCCCGGACCGGGGCACCAACCCGTGTCCCCTGAATCGGCAGGCGGACTCTCAACCACTACGCCACCAGGGAAGCCCTACTTGTACTTCTTGAAAAATACTGTACATATATCACAACTACAGACAAAAAGCTGTTACCTTTAGTGAGGGAAAACTTGGCAGTAAATTTATTATTTGTGTTTTGGTTTCGATTTCGATTTGAAAAGCAAATTGTTTGGCTTCATGAGTGTCCCCGGTCTTGCCGATGGCCCTTGCATATCCAGGCCATGTGGTGCTGGCTTTCTGGAGAATCGCTTTAAATGAATTGTGCTATTTGCCTGTGTTGGCAGAGCAGTAAGAAAGAGACCTGTGAAATGCACCATCACATTTACTGTAAGGACTCTGTTGAAAATGGACTTCATTACATTATGTGGTGTTCTGTTTATGAGGATCCTTAAGAGGCTGTGTTTATCGTCAGACTATAAAGAATAGTTGTGCTTCTCTTAATCATATGGTTTGGTTTGATGATATAGGCCCCATCATTGTGTTTGGTCTCTGCAAAGACTGCTAGAAAGCGTAGAATACATCTGTGGTTCAAGCTAAGCAAATCCTGTACATTTCACGTACTGGCCTAATTCCTGGCTCCACTGACATTCCTCTTCTCTAACCTCTTTCCCATGTGCTCCAAATTCATGTTCTTTTAATATGTGGTGTGTATCTTTCAAGTTACCTTAAAATTTTTTTGAGGTAGAATAATAGTTAAAGACCATGAGAGCTGGAGTCAAAATGTCTCATTTCAAATCCTTGTTTCACCATTACTGACTGTACCACCTTGGGCAAGTTGTTTAATGGCACGAAACCTCCGTTTTCTCATCTGTGAAATGGGGATAAGAGTCTTTACTTCATAGAATTTGGTGGATTAAAGGAGATAAATCATGAAAAATACTGAGCACAATGCCTGGCACATAGGGGGCATTCAACAAATTCACATTGTTATTGCCATTCCATTATCTTATGTCAATAGTAAACATGATATAAACATACACATATATGAAAACATCTGATTGTAACTCTTAGGAAATTAAAATGAGTCTGCCTCCTCCATGTTTATTTGAGATTCACATGCCTTGATATTCATAACAAGAAGCCAATTTCAGGAAATAGATTTTCAAGTGTTAACAGCTCAAATCAAGACAGAAGATTATCCTCGATAATTAGCGTCAGCCCCAGATGGCTATACAGAAACAGTGCTTTTTCTATTTGTGTCTCTTACTACTCCTATGAGCTAGTGTTCTGTCTTTAGGCTGATGTATCTATATACCTAGTAGTTCTAGAAATGCTAGTGAAATGCAGAAGATTATCCTATCTTGCAATTTAAATGAAGTATGGCACAGATCATTTCAGAAAGGAATTTTCCAGACAGCGAGAAGTAGTTCTTAGCAGCATGAAAGACCAGAAACAATGGTAGATATAATTCTGCAAAGAGCACAGCCATGTGCTGAGTACATCGTTTCATTTTTAAGAACGTAGATTTAATTTCATGTGACAATTTGGCATCTTTTTCCTCTGGTCTTCCTTTTTTCCAAATAGCCTTGTAAATATGAAAATGCAACCAAATAGGAAAAGATTAAATTTGTGAGACTCTACTTGCAGGGCACTGTGGTTATTATAAAGGCAGTAAATGAACAAAATAGATTAAGGAAAATGCCAACAACAGTTGTATGATCTAAATACATCTAACACATAACTAATGGGGATTCTATGTGCACAATAAAATGTCACTCTATATATCTAGCTTATTGTTTCCAAGACCATTTCCATCTATCATATTTATCAAAGAAATGTAATAATTCTTCAGGGTATCATAGTCATTTGTGAAATATTTCCCTCTCTTTACCAAGGTAAGAAGGAGAATTTGCCACAGGTTTTTTTTGAATACTGTCTATCAAATCTTTTGCAACCGTCCTTTATTTAATTAAGATAGTTAAAGTTAGCACATTTACTATACAAATAAATTATATTTATTATATATAATATTTATCATACATAATTTATATTTATTATAAATAATAATAATGTATAATTTATAATATTTATTATATATAATTTACTTATATAATAAATGTGCTTTAGTTATATAGTAAATGTGCTATAAAAATAATTCTCAGTGACTTATACCTAAATATTAAAACATTTTTTTGTTGTTTATAAGAAAATAATAATACATTACAATTTACTGTGCAAAAAATGTAATAGGAAGGTTTATCTCATTCAGAGTCCTACTGAATTCATTTACTGCATTACACAGCTCATTTTAGGTCTCAGTGCTTTTAAAAAATAGAATTATATATATATTTATTTTAATCATACATGATCATTGATTCTTCTTTTAAATGTCATTTGATGATACAGAATTTCATATTGTGACTTAGAAAACATTAGTTAGAGATTGGAGGTCCAATGACGTTTTTTTCCTCCCCTTTTTTCAGTCTTCTTGTGCAGTAATTTTAGAAAAAGACACTCAGGGAGTCTTTGATCATCTGTTCCAAATTGTCAGTCTAACACCAGCCTTTATAGATGTGCTGGTTTCTGTGACGTGTGGAAGTCAGGGCCATTAATGTTCTTATAATGGCCAGCTCAGTGGTTACTACATCACCTGCAGCAGGTCGGCCTGTCCCTTTTCCCTCGTATTTCTTGTCTGTTCCTGGGAGAAGAGAAATTCTCGTTCTATCAGGATGGTGCTCATCAAACTTCTGAAATGCACTTAGAAGACTATGGTCAAGGATGGTACACAGAGCAGTCACTGATGTATGTCTAAGTGTCTTTCTTTCATCCATTTATTTCCATAAGGAGTCAGTATTACTACTGCAACTTTTGGGTGGTAAGACCACAGCACAGAAGGAATTAATGAATTTCTAAAGTAGCGGGGCAGTTGAAAGCAGAAATGAAATTTCCAAAATCTTAATCATCTGTTTTAAATGTTAAGTATTTTGACTTTCAGATAATTCGGTGAAGAATTCTATCTTGATTTAGCAAGACAGATTTTTTTTTTTTTTTTTTCGGTACGCGGGCCTCTCACTGTTGTGGCCTCTCCCTTTGTGGAGCACAGGCTCCGGACGCACAGGCTCAGTGGCCATGGCTCACAGGCCCAGCCGTTCTGAGGCATGTGGGATCTTCCCGGACCGGGGCACGAACCCGTGTCCCCTGCATCAGCAGACAGACTCTCAACCACTGAGCCACCATGCAAGCCCAAGACTGATTTTTTTTCTTTGCAGTTTGTCTATGCATCTATGAGAAAGAAACAGATTTCTATGGGGTATCCATTATTGCCTAATACTTTACATGCGCTAATTCAATTTAGTCCTTATAACATCCCTATGCGGCAAATGTTTTTGTCCCCATTTTATAGATTAAAAACAAAATCTTTGTATTCAAAGAGATTCAAAGAGATCTAGGATGAATCGCAGCCTTCTGGGTTAGATTTAGGATCACCAGCCCAAAGTGGGGAGGAAACCATTGTTAAGTGTTGTAGAATATTTTCAAATTTCACTTTAAATTTTTTGTACTTACTGGTGGTTTTTATGGTTTTAAAAAAAAGCACTGTGTAATGAAAAAGAGTGAAAAGGATTTTCTTGCTCTGGAGCATGCAGCTGGCTCATTTTCCTGGAGCATCAACTATTCAAAGATTCGGTGACAAATACAGTTTTTCTTTTCTTTTCTTTTATTGAGGTAACATTGATTTATTACATTATATAAGTTTCATGTGTCCAACATTACACTTCTACTTCTGTATACACTATAGCGTGCTCACCACCCAAAGTTTAGTTTCTATTCATCACCGTACAGTTGACCCCTTTTACCCATTTCCTACTCCACCTCTGCCCCTCCCCCTGTGGTAACCACTACTACTCTGCCCTCTGTATCTATGTTAGTTTGGATTTGTTCATTTATTTATTTTTATATTCCGCATATGAGCAAAATCACATGGTATTTGTCCTTCTTTATCTGACTTATTTCACTTAGCGTAATACCTTTAAGGTCCATCCATGTTGTCACAAATGGCAGGATTTCATCTGCAATATACTGTTTTCATATTAAAATAATCTGATGTTACAGAGTTAACACAAAATTCACTAATGTTGGTATAACATTTTAAAATAAAACAAAAGGGCTTCCCTGGTGGCGCAGTGGTTGAGAGTCCGCCTGCCGATGCAGGGGACACGGGTTCATAGCCCGGTCCAGTAAGATCCCATATGCCGCGGAGCGGCTGGGCCCGTGAGCCATGGCCGCTGGGCCCGAACGTCCGGAGCCTGTGCTCTGCAACGGGAGAGGCCACAACAGTGAGAGGCCCGCGTACAGGAAAAAAAAAAAACAAAACTTCGAAGACCTTCCTGAGAACTGTAAGGATGTTCCAAACTTCCAGGGGGCAGGGTTTGACTCCCCTCTGTTGTGGGAGCACTTGATGAAAAGTTGGGGAAAACTTGAAATACTGTCTTTAATTATTGCAATTGTTCCCCGGGTTTTGCCACGTCACTTTGTGGTAGGCTTTCAAAGTGGATGAGAATTTACTTCTTAGAAAAATCAACTTTGGAAAATGAATCACTCTCCCTGGGAGGGTGGCAGATCCAATATGTGAAAAAAATATGGTATTTAGGGAAAGAAAGGAAACTTCTTTTAGCAAGTGCTTAATGTAATCAAGCTTCTATAGATCAAAGTCGGTTAGCGGCGTGGTTGATGTTAGCAATGAGAATAAGAAACGTTGTGGCTCTGCATGCCTACTAGCAGAAACGCCAGAACCCTGAAACTCCCTTGGCCTTTGGTTCTGGTGCCCCTGAGAGCTCACGACATTTTTTTGTTTTTTTTGCTCATGACATTTTTTGATGGTCACTTAAAATGTCCTGGGATGAGGACAGACGGGGCTCTCCTCAGCCCCCTGTGTTCTTCATCTACCTCTCCTCATCGTTGGGCTGATCCTGGTGTTTGCCTTTGAGCCTCTCCAGTCTCCCGACCTTGACCTTGATGTTACTTCTCAATGGGAGACAGTGTCCTCCAGGGCCCATGCACCCATTGCTCCCAGCACTTCCTGTAGCATTGCTCTCAGGCACCTCATTGTAATTGCTCATTTAACTGCCATCTTCTCTGCCAGACTGTAAGCTCTATGAAGGCAGGGTTTGTTGCTGCCTTTCTCTCCCCCCTAAAAGAGGTGCTTAAAAATATTTGATGAATGAGCGAAGGAATGGATCCTCCCATTGCTTTCTCAGAAGTCAGGAGGGCTCTCTTCCCAACAGAGTTACAGTTTCTTCACCGGCTCCCAGAAAATCACTACCCGCCTTCCCACCTCAAGGAACCACAGTCAAGTTCCTGTGCATCTAGGTTAGAGGATGTTGGAGAAACACCAAACAGTCCCTTCTGCCAAAAATTAACCAGCGCTGTAAGTCAGAGTCCAGACACTTGGGCTCTTCCCTTTGAGCAGAAGGTGGCTAATCCACAGCCAACAATATAAAATTAGAGTTGGCTGCTGTCCACCCTCTTTATCTGATGGTGTTATTCCAAGGGCTGACCCATCAATCTCAACATGTGGCGGTAAAAAGCATGGTTCTGAAGCCAGGCTGCTGAGGTTGAAAATCAGGTCCATCACTTCTGGAGGTGTGGCTTTGTGCAAATTACTTCACCTTGATAAGCCTCAGTCCCCTCATCTGTGAATTGGGGCTAAGACTGGCCTACCTCCCATAGTCCTCTTAAGGATTCAAGGAGATAAACCTTGAAGAGTATTTAACACAGTGCCTGACACATAGTATGTCCTATGTATCTGAATACAAACATTCCAGTACTGTTATTTTACAACAGCTAGCAGGAGGCCCTCATGTGCTGGAACTCCCTGAAAGTGTGGCCCGTCTAGGTTAGGCCCCTAAGTTGTTTACATACACAGGTACACACGTATACATGCATGTGCACACACCAGTTAATGAACTCAGTTGAGGAGCTAGAGAGCTTATTCTGGAAAATGGCTTAATTGAATTAAGGGAAGCAAAAGCATGCTTGTATTATGAGTCTATGACCTAACCAGAAAAAAAAGAAATAGTAACCTATTTCAAGAAAAAACAATCTCTTCGGCTGCTGGCCCATGAAACTGCAGCAACCTCTGCCACTGTGGACATTACTCTCTGCTCTGGCGTTCCTTCTTAGCTGCTGTGGGATGCTGGACCTGGTTACACATTTTTAACTGAATCAAATACACATCAGGGTCCCCAAGAAGTGAAAACGCAGTCAGTGTCTTCCAGAGCGACGTGGGCTTCTGGGTACTCATCTCTGGAGGCCAAGATACCCAAAGCTCAGGGATGAAAGATCTGTTCCATCTGGACAGGGACTTAAGGAATCCCTCTAGAAGCATCTGGGCTATTCTCAGTGGGCACAGCAGCCTGGCCAACATCACAGGGAGACCAGGAAAGGGCCCTTTGTCCACTGCCCAGCCTCCCAGTGAGATGGGTCTCCTGTTTGCAAGCTCATGAATATCAATGAGCTCAAACCACATGCGAAGGAGTCAGAACATATTGCAATGGCCAAATTGCAAGTTGGCTCTTAAAACTTGGCCAAAGGAGCATATGATTCAGACACTGGGGCTGAGGCTGGCACTGTGCCTGAGCCCAAAGGAGGGATGGAAGAAACCTTAGCTCAAACCCCTTGAGGATCAAGAGGAAAGACTGGAGCAGGAGTGCAGAAGCTTCCATTACTGCCACTGTCAACTCGGCTGACCAGTCACCTGGAAGTCAAAGTGGACGGTGTGCTTCACCAGAGTACACGAGAAAAGAGCCCAACGCCCCAGAATATGGAAGCTGCAAGCTGACTTGGCATCAATAAGAACATCATGAACACTGAAAAGCAATAATATTCTTTCATTCAATACATAATTCCCGGGCATTTACTATAGGTCAGGCTCTGTGCTAGGCACTTGGAATACAAAGGAAAAGAGGAAACAGTTCCTGATCTCAAGGGGTATATAGTGACAGAGGGTGTGTGTGTGTGTGTGTGTGTGTGTGTGTGTGTGTGTGTGGTGGAGAGGCAGCTAAGGGAGTGAAAGAACAAACAAAACCGAATTTCAGTGTGGCATGTTGTTGCACATCTCAGAAGTCTGTCCCTTCACATTGCCAGGGAGTGATCTATAATTTGTTCTTCTATTCATCTGTTGATGACGTGTGGTGTGTTTCCAGTTTTGGACTATTATGGAGAAAGCTGTTATGAATATTTGTGTCTTCACATGGATGTCGATTTTCATTTTGCTTGGTGAATATGTAGAAGTGGATTGCAGGTCATATGGTAAATGTATATTTAACTTCATGAGAAATTGACAAAGGGTTCTCCAAAGTGGCTGTACCATTTTGCATTCCTATCAGCTGTGTATGAGGGTCTTAGTTGCTTCACATCTTTGTCCACATTTGGTATTGCCCAAATAAAACCAAAAAAATTCTAGTCATTATGGAGGGTATAGAGTGGTAGCCCATTGTGGTTTTATTTGCATTTCCCTTATGACTGATGATGTTGAGCATTTTTTCCCCCATGTGCTTATTTGCCACTAGTATATCTTTTTCGGTGAAGTGTCTGTTCACATCTTTTGCCCATTTCAGAAATCAGGTTGTCCTATTATTGTTTTGTGAATTCTTTACAAATTCTGATCGACTTAGTTCCAAGTTATAGTTGCTTTTTGGTAGATTCCTTAGAATTTTCTACATGTGCAACCACATAGCCAGTGGATAATGACATCTTCATTTCTTCTTTTCAAAATAGTGTGGCTTTTATTTTGGTTTCTTGCTTTATAACATTGACTAGGAACTCCTGTTGAATAGAAATGGCAAAAGAGGAATTCTTGCCTTCTTCCCAAACTTAGGGGAAAATAATTCAGTTTAAAATTTTTAAGTATGGTGTTAGCTATAGGTTTTTGGTGGACTTCCTCTATCAGATTGAGAAAATTTCCTTCTATTTCTAGCTTGCTGAGAGTTTGTTTGACTTTTTAATCATGATTGGGTGTTAAAAATGTGAAATATTATTCTGCATCAATTGAGCTGATCATACAGCTTCTTTAGTCTGTTAATGTGGTGGATTACATTTATTAAATTTTGCATGTTGAATGAATCTCACATTCCTGAGATAAACCCCACTTGGTCATGATGCGTTCCTTTTTTGTATACAGCTGGATTTGATTTACTAAAATGTTGTTAATGATTTTGTGTCTGTGTTCATAAGGAGTATTGGCCTGTAGTTTTCTATCCTTTTAATTTCCTTTTTTAGTGTTGGTATTAGTGTAATACTAGCTCCATAGAATAAATAGCAAAGTCTTCTCCACTCTAATTTTTTGTGTAGGATTGGTTTTATTCCTCCGTTAAATATTTGGTAGAATTTACCAGTAAAGCCATCTGGACTTAAGGGTTTTCTTCAATTCTACTTCAATTTTTTTAATATAAATTGGGGTATTTAAATTATTTCTTTTTTTTTTTTTTAAATTATTTCTTCTTGAGTGAGCTTTAGTTCTGATTTTCTAGGAATTTTTTCTGTTTTATCTAATTTGATGAGTTTATTGGCTTAAAGTTATTCATAATATTCCCTTATTATCATTTTAGTGTATGTAGAATTGTTCATTCCTGATATTGGTAATTGTCCTCTATATACTTTTATTATTCAGCTTGGCTAGAGATTTACCAATTTTATTTTCAAAAGATCAGCTTTCGCTTTCATTGGTTTTCCCTATTGTTTGTCCATTTATTATTTTATTGATTTCTGGTTATTTCTTTCCTTTCCTTTCACTTTGGGTTAAGTTGCTCTTCTTTTTCTAGTTTCTTAAGGTGGAAGCTTAGATTTTTGATTTTGAAGTTTTCTTCTTTCCAGTGTAAGCAATGAAAGTAACAAATTTCCCTTATAGCACTGCTTTAGATGCATACCACAGTTTTAATACGTGCTGCTTTTGTTTTCATTCAGTTCAACATATTTTCTAATTTCACATGTGATTTTTTTTTGACCTATGTGTTATTTAGAAATATGTTGTTTAATTTCCAAACAGGAGTGTTTCCAGATATCTTTCTATTATTGATTTCTTTTTTTTTAAACATCTTTATTGGAGTATAATTGCTTTACAATGGTGTATTAGTTTCTGCTGTATAACAAAGTGAATCAGCTATACATATACATATATCGCCATATCTCCTCCCTCTTGCGTCTCCCTCCCACCCTCCCTATTCCACTCCTCTAGGTGGTCACAAAGCACTGAGCTGATCTCCCTGTGCTATGCGCTGTATTACTGATTTCTAATTAATTTCACTGTGGTCAAAGAATATGGCATAAATGATTTCAATCCTTTAAAATTTATTGGAGCCTTGTTTCATGGCCCCTAATATGGTCTATCTTAGTAAATGTTCCATGTACACTGGAAAATAATGTTTATTCTGCTGTTGTTAGATGGAATGTTTTATAAATGCCCATTAATTTAATTTGGTTGATATGTTATTCAAGTTGTTTGTATCTTTACTGATATTTTGGCCCACATATTTTAATAATTGAGAGAGTAGCATTGAAATCTACAATAATAATTTTGTCTATTTCTTCTTCTACTTCTATCAGTTTGCTTCATGTATTTTGAAGCCCTGTCAGCATTGTTGTCTTCTTGATGAATTAATCCCTTTATTATTATGATCCCTTGATCTAAAATCTGTTTTGTCTAATACTAATATAGTCAATTCCCTTTCTTTTGCATAGAGCTTGTGTGGCATATATTTATCTTTTTACTCTTTTTTTATAAACTTTTTAGATAACTTAAAAATTACCCTTTTGTTTTTAACCTGCTCACGTCTTTATATTTAAAGTCAGTCTCTTACAGACAGCATATAGTTGAGTATTGCTTTTCCTTATCCAATCTGACAATCTCTGTCTTTTAATGCAGCGCTTTTTTAAAAGAATTGCATTATACTTGATATATAATATTGTATTAGTTTTAGGTGTACAACATAATGATTTGATCTATGTAATAATGGAGTGTTTAGACAGTTTACATTCAATGTAATTACTGATGTGACTGGGTTTAAATTTACCATTTGGGCACTTGTTTCCAATGGGTCCCAATCTATTCTTTGTTCTCTTTTCCCTTCATTTCTATTCATTTGTAGTAATCTAATCTTTTCATGATTCCATTTTATCACCACTATTGGCTGACTAGCTATACCTCCTTTAAACATTTTTTTTAGTGGTTGCTCTAGGGTTATTCGACTGATCATAAGTAATCATAGTCTCCCTTTAAATAATATTTTATCATTTCATGTGACATGTAAGAACCTTACAAAAGGATACTTCTATTTTCCTCCTCTTGTCCTCTGTATTTGTTGTCACACATTTTGCTTCTACATATGTTATAAGCCCCACACACTTTATTATGTTTGCTTTAAATAGTCAAATATCTTTTAAAGAGATTAAGTAGGTGAAAGAACGTTTTTGTATTTACCCACATATTTACCATTTCTGGTGTTATTTATTCCTTTATGTGGATTAAAATTTCCAACTGTTATCATTTTCCTTCTGCCTGAAGAGTTCCTTTAACATTCCTGCAGTTCTGCTAGTCACAAATTTTTTGTTTTACCAGGAATGTTTACCTTTCACCTTCATTTTTTTCTTTTTCTTCCTTTGTACAGTATGATTACATATATAATGTTGGAACATGCGCGTTTAAAAATGCCTAGAGGCTTCGCTGGTGGCGCAGTGGTTGAGAGTCCGCCTGCCGATGCAGGGGACACAGGTTCGTGCCCCGGTCCGGGAAGATCCCACATGCCGCGGAGCGGCTGGGCCCGTGAGCCATGGCCGCTGAGCCTGCGCGTCCGGAGCCTGTGCTCCCCAACGGGAGAGGCCACAACAGTGAGAGGCCCGCGTACCGCAAAAAAATAAAAAAATAAAAATGCCTAGAGCGCTTGCTTCGGCAGCACGTGGACTAAAATTGGAACCACACAGAGAAGATTGGCATGGTCCCTGCACAAGGATGACACATAAATCCAGAAGCATTCCACTTTTTTGCACTTAATGCACTGAACTATATACACTTAAAAATGGTTAACACAGTAAATTTTATGCTATGTATATTTTACCACAATAAAAAATACATAGAAATGGATCTAGAAATATACATGCAAAATTGTTAACATTGACCTACTCCTGGGAAGAGGAGTTTGAGGTGGAAGGCTACTTTCAGGGTTTTTTTCCTTCAATTTTTAAACTTTTTATTTGGAAACTATTTCAAGCATGGAAAGGTTGTATGAGCAAGGGTATTAGCAAGAATACTCTTTACCCAGATTCACCTGCTATTAACATTTCATCCGTTTGCTTCATCATTCTGTCTCTCATATACAGTTGGCCTTCCATATTCATGGGTTCCACATCCTTAATCAACCTCAGACCGAAAATACAGTAAGTCCCCTACATACCAGTGATTGCCATTGGGAGAGCGCGTTCGTAAGTCCAATTTGTTCATTAAGTCCAACAAAGTTAGCCTAGGTACCCAACTAACACCATTGGCTATATAGTACTGTACTGTAATAGGTTTATAATATGTTCCACACAAATAGTACATAAAAAACAAACAAACACAAAAAATAAAGAAAACACGTTTAATCTTACAGTACAGTACCTTGAAAAGAACAGCACAGCAGCTGGCACACAGGGGCTGGCATCGAGTGAACAGGCAAGAAGAGTTACTGACTGGAGGAGGGAGAGGAGGTGGGACGTGGTAGAGCTGAAGGATCGTCAGCAACAGGAGATGGAGGGCAAGCTGCACAACAGCTTGTAGAGGATGCATGCACATGACAATGTATGCCAGACACGTGAACTAACTTCACGTGATTGGACGTGTGAAAGCACATTCGCATCTTTGAAAGTTCGCAGCTTGAAGGTTCATATGTAGGGGTATGTAGGGGACTTACTGTATTCGGAAAAAATTTCCAGAGATTTCCAAAAGTCAAAACTTGAATGTGCAGTGTACTGCCAATTATTTACAGAGCATTATATTGCATTGGGTATTATAAATAACCTAGAGATGATTTAAAGTATGTGGGGGGATGTGTCTAAGTTATATGCAAATACTACACCCTTTTACATAAGAGACTTGAACATTTGTAGGTTTTGGTATCCACAGGGGTCCTGGAACAAAACCCTCATGGATACCAAGGGATACTGAGGGATACACTTTATGTCCATGCAAATATTTTGCCCCTCATCAAAATTTCCTTCTGGATTCAGCATCCATTGATGATTTCTGCTGAACTGATCCTTACTATCATGGTTGCAAAATGGTTATTTTCCAATTCTAGCACTCCCTCTCCATTTGCCATTTGGCACTTGGTATTCCATTTTAAGCAGGAACCCTCCCTATTTGTCTCAGTTATTTCTATATTTATTATAGGTATGCACTCATTATACCTATTTTTTCAATGATTTATAATTCACTTCTGTACATAATTATTTTCATGCTCAAATTGCACCTGATATGGCCAGTGGAGCCCCTATAAGCTGGCTCCTGTGATATGTGATACCCCTCTCCCCATCATGGTGAGCACTTCCTTAATATCTGGCATAAAAAGATTTTCCAGGCTTTTCTTGTACCTGCCTGCCCCAGCCTTGAATTCAGCCATTTCTATGAAGAGTCTTGGTTCCTAAGGAAAGATGTTAGAAACCAAGATCTTGGGGTGACATATGCTCATTGGTCCTGGAAGTCTTTCCTTCTTGCACCTTTCAGTTGAGTGAACTAGAAACTCAATGGATATTTATACATATACATACATACACATGCACACACATGTATATATGTATACATACACGTGTGTGTATAAATATGCACATAAATTTTAACTGTTCCCTCAATTGAGTGAGGTGGAAAATCAATGGATAGCATATGCATAAATACATGTACATATGTATACACAGGTGTATACATACATATATAGATATACATGCAAATAGACATATGTGTATGCATAAATACATGTACATATTTTAGAAATCATGCATTCATAGCAATAATTTCAATTTCCATTCAGCCCCACAGGGTTTATCCTTGCTTTTTTCTATTCCATACTGGCATGAGGTTTTTGGTTTTTTTTTTTCAGTGAGAACCTTGAATCCCCCAAACAATACATTTACTTATTTGCTCACTTGCATAAAACATCTAAAATGATTTCAGAATTGCTTCATTATTGCCTCTACACAAACAAAACCTACTGAAAAGAGTTCAGGATTTGTTTGTAATTTCCTCTGTGCCCCATTACTCTGCCACGAACTGAGGGCATACAGTCCAATACTGTGTTCAGACCTTGCTCAGATTAGTTCTTTCTTTTTCTGTTTTCCTTCTGTGTAGCTATACAACTCATTTGAAATCTAACTGGTCTGATTTGTTTCAGTTTGCTCTCTATTTTATTTTCCCCATCCCATCCTTATTAATTTCTGAATATGTAGAAGGTTATATTTCCAAAAGGAAAACTGTACAGAAAGGTATATTCATATAAATGCCACTCCATCCTCAACCCCTATTTCCATATCCCCTTATATGTAACCAACTTGGTGGTTTTCTGGTTTATCCTTCCTGGGTTTCTTTTTGTAAAGGTAAATAGATAGTCACAGATTTTATTTTTTCTGCTACTATATATGCTCTTTTATAAAACAGCTATACTGAGGCATAATTTACATGGTATAAAATTCACCCATTTTAAGTGGCAACTAGACAGGTTATAGTAAATGTACACAGTTGTGCAACCATCACCACAATCCAGTGTTACAACAGTGCCATCATCCCATTGGCTTCTCATGTCTGTTTGCAGATGATCCCCACTCCCATCTCAGCCCCAAGGTAACCACCGATCTGTGTTCTGTCTCTATAGTTTTACCCCTTCTATAAATTTCACATCAATGGAATTATACAATACGTAGTCTTATGTGTCTGGTTTCTTTCACTAGCATCACGTTTTTGAGGTCCATTTATGTTGTTGACTGTATCCACAGTTCTCTCCTTTTTATTGGTGCATTGTATGGCTGTACCACAGTGTGCTTATCCATTCATCAGCTGATGGGCTTTTGAAGTGTTTCCAGCTTCTTGCTTATCATGCATAATGCTGCTATGAACATTGTGTGGAAGTCTTGGACAGACATATGTTTCCATTTCTCTTGGGCAGATACGTAGGAGTGAAATTGCTGGATCATATGGTAAGTGTATGTTTAACTTAAGAAACTGACAAACTGTTTTCCAAAGTGCCTGTATCATTTTAAATTCCCATCAGCGATGTGTTTATATTTGTTATATTAATTGTAAGCAAATGTATTCTCATAAAGTTGCTGAAAGCTCTTATCTTAGGTGGGCCAGTTATTGGCCTTGTAATCATGCTCATTTTTTACTTACACAGCCCTTTTCTTCATAGGTAGTTCAAAAAGTAATTCAGATAAACACAGCATCATAAATCAACTATAGTTCAATTAAAAAAGAAGGGTAAGTCAGATGATTCCTTCTTGAATTATAATGAATTTGGGATGGATGCAACAACAACAAAAAAAAAAAAAAGAAAAAGGAAAATTGTTTCCTTTCTCTTAATAGGGAATGGAAAGATATAGATCGGGGGTCCCCAACCCCGGGCCACGGACTGGTAGCGGTCCATTGCCTGTTAGGAAATGGGCCACACAGCAGGAGGTGAGCAGTGAGCGAGCAAGCAAAGCTTCATCTGTATTTACAGCCGCTCCCCATCGCTCGCATTACGCCTGAGCTCCGCCTCCTGTCAGGTCAGTGGTAGCATCAAATTCTCAAGGGGGAAGAACCCCACTGTGAACTGTGCATGTGAGGGATCTAGGTTGCCCGCTCCTTATGAGAATCTAATGCCTGATGATCTGAGGTGGAGCTGAGGCCGTGATGCTAGTGCTGGGAAGCAGCTGCAAATACAGATTATCATTAGCAGAGAGGTTTGACTGCACAGAGACCATAATAAATCAGTTGCATGCAGACTCGTATCAAAACCCTATCAGTGAGTGGCAAGTGAAAACAAGCTCAGGGCTCCCACTGATTCTGCATTATGGTGAGTTGTATAATTATTTCATTATATATTACAATGTAATAATAATAGAAATAAAGTGCACAATAAACATAATGTGCTTGAATCATCCCCAAACCATCCCCCTCGCCCCCACCCACTGGTCCAGGGAAAAATCGTCTTCCATGAAAACGGTCCCTGGTGCCTAAAAGGTTGGGGACCGCTGATACAGTTAACATTATTAGGGGAGGGACTTTCTAGCCTCAGTCTTTAAAAATAAAGGTCGATTGCACCAGAAACCTGAATTTACATTCTTTCTGATAATAGGGCAGAAAGTGAGGTTAGCTTATGGATGAAAGTACCTCTTTTAAATGATAGATACTTGGGATATTGACTAAAGTTAGGATAGGGTCATTAACTTCAAATTTTGAGAAATCAGGAGAGACTTCAAAAATCTAAAGGTTGTTATTTTTATTTTGAAAAGAGGGCATGGTCGTTGCAAAGAGGTGATCCTAGAAATGAAAACCACAACTGCTTCATTCAGCATTTCCGTTGAGTTGGATAAATGCCAGATCTTCTTGCAACACCCTAAAACACAACTGGACCAGAACACACGCCCTTGTGATGCCTTAGAACATGGCTAGTTAAAACTGCAGCCTCTTGAAAACCAAAACGCACTTTGTGGCAGCCCCCATGTAGGGTGTCATCCACATGGCACATTGGGAATGCCACAGGCTTCAAGTTACACCCCAGGAAAAACCATGTCAGTTAACAGACTAGTTAGTTAATTTTAAAGTTAAAATTAGCTAGATTTAAAAAAAATCGAAGGTGGCCTTAAAAAAAAATCTCTTCCCTGGGCTTCCCTGGTGGCGCAGTGGTTGAGAGTCCGCCTGCCGATGCAGGGGACGTGGGTTCGTGTCCCGGTCCGGGAAGATCCCACATGCCACGGAGCGGCTGGGCCCCTGAGCCATGGCCGCTGAGCCTGTGCGTCCGGAGCCTGTGCTCCACAACGGGAGAGACCACAACAGTGAGAGGCCCACGTACCGGAAAAAAAAAAAAAAAAAAAAATCTCTTCCCATCCCTTTCCAAAGATTTCCTCTCTGCTTTTGATACTCCTCATCTTTTTTGTCCCACACCAAGTGCCGAGGCATATGTTGTTTTGTTGGGCTTGAATGTAGCCCTGCTCTTACAAAATGTTCACTTAAAATGATTAAACGTGTATCCTGTGTTTCAGGGAAGTGAGGGAATACTTGGGCAGTAAAGGGGGTTTCCTGGGATGGGGGAGGACTCCAGCTCAGATAGAATCACTGCTGTGCTTTCATTACAGGTTTCCCACCATTTTCCAATGGTGTCTCCTCAGGTTTATGGGAAAGACTGATTATATGGTGTGTGGAAACTAGTTGACAGCAATGCTCTTATGCCTTGTGACTTACTCTTTTCCCTTTCAAACTCCTACTTGGTGCCCCGCCTGAAGTGATGTTATATAAGTTACGGGTGTACAATATAGTAATTCACAATTTTGAAAGGTTATACTCCATTTATAGTTATTGTAAAATATTTGCTATATTCCCCATGATTATACAATATATCCTTGTAGCTTATTTTATACCTAGTAGTTTGTACCTCTTAATCCCCTACCCCTATATTACCCCTCAAAATTTCACTTTCCCCACTGGTAACCACCAGTTTGTTCTCTATATCTGTAAGTCTACTTCTTTTTTGTTATATTCACCAGTTTGCTGTATTTTTTAGATTCCACATATAAATGATACCATACAGTATTTGTCTTTCTCTGACTTATTCACTTATCATAACGCCCTCCAAGTCCATCCATTTTGCTGCAAATAGCAAAATTTCATTCTTTTTTATGGCTGAGTAGTATTTCATTGTATATATATACATATATATAGATGTATACCACATCTGTATATCTTCTTTATCCATTCACCTGCTGATGGACACTTAGGTTGCTTCCATATCCTGGCAATTGTAAATAACGCTGCTATGAATGTTGGGGTGCATATTTCTTTTCGAATTAGTGTTTTTTTCAGATATATACCCAGGAGTGGAATTGCTGGGTCATCTAATATTTCTTTCTTAAAAGCAGAGTTGGGAAAACACTGGCCCTCAGGTTCTACCTCAGGTATCTGCTCTGAATATGGTCTCCAGGATCACTTCTTCATTTATGCTCTAGTTATAAAAACGTTTCATTGTTTAATGGCAACATATTAAAAAGCCACTGTTTGCTGTTACTTTTTAGAAGATTCTCTCTCTCTTGCTTTTCCATACGTTTGTATTTTTTTCTGTATCTCTGTTTCTATTTGGTCTTCCCTCTTTTCCTCTTCTTTTTTTTTTTAATGGCCATAGACTATTTTTCTTTTTCTATTCTTCTTTTCTCTCTGGGTCTTTTAATTAGTCCACAATATAGAACCAATGTATTCATTTCTATCATTTGCTGTTTTTATTATAAAGAATGTTTTATTCTCTTCTTAATTTAAACAGTATGTGAACAGTATGTGTTCCCTTTCAAATAAAAAATAACATATATTTTACTTATGAGTCCTTTGATGGATTTTTTTGCAACTGCCAATTGCCTTTGAGAAAGAAAAGTAATTCTCCTACAACCATCTTAAACACTCTTAGTTCAGCCTGAGAGAACCCTACCCAGTGATAAACTAATAGAAGTAACAAATCAAATTTAAAAAACAGGCTTCAGGAAGCTGGAACAGCAATGTGCTATCAACATGAGCCATTGTTACCAAAACTTGAAAGACAAAATCTGAAGATACTGTAATAACCAAACATATGTACAGCACTAAGGTTTGAACTGGCCAATGACATTTAGTCTAAATTCTTGGGTAACCTGGCTCCCTGACCTGTGTGCTGTTTTTGAACTAGACAGCAAGAGAGGATGGCTAAGTGCTAAAATGCGTGCTGCATGTGTGCTTGAATCAGGGAGAGCTGCTCCCAGCTGGATGACACTAGAAGTGTGAGCCTGGCAGAAAGCATGATACACTCGCAGATGCTCCATCAACAGCCAAAGTGGTGCCCATTGTTTAGACAAGGATGCTTAGTTTTACAGCTTAACACATATGCAAAGCTCTGACTCTGCAAGATCAGAAAGTAGTATTTCATTTTGATGGGACCTTAGTAGCATACTCTATGTACTCTCAGAATCAGAGTTTACAAACTAGAAATGTCCAGAAAGGAAGCTATAAAATTACTACCATCTTATAAAACAAGGCCTACGGGAAATAGAAAGGTCCCTGGAATCAATCAACCAACAGAGATAAATCAGAAAACTTCTTGAGGATGGAGATCAGGGCATGTTCCTTTTTGGATCACTCCAAGTGTCTTATTTTGCACGTAGTACAATTATAAGCACAATAATCTCTATGGAGATACTTGGGTATTAGGTGTTGGGGCCTGTCTTAGTCCATCCAGGATGCTGAAACAAAAATACCGCATATTAGGTGACTCATAAACAACCGAAATTTATTTCTCACAGTTCTGGAGGCTGGAGGTCCTAGATCAGGGTGCCAGTAAGGCTGAGTGAGGGCCCTTTTCCAGGTTGCAAATTTCTTGTTGTGTCCTCACATGGTGGAAAGGGTTAGGGAGCTCTCTGGTGTCTCTTTTTTTATAAGAGCACTAATGTTGATGAGGGCTCCACCCTCCTGACCTTCCAAGGACCCCACCTCCTAATATCATCACATTGGGCATTAGGAATTCAACACATGAATTTTTGGCAGGGACACAAACATTCAGGCCACAGCAGGGCCTAAGACCGCTATCTCCTCCAGCCTCTGGCAGATGCACTCAATTAAGACCTATCTTATGGGGACCAATAGGCACACTTTTAAAAAATGATCAGATCAGGGAATTCGTTGGTGGTCCAATGGTTAGGACTCCATACTTTCACTGCTGAGGGCCCAGGTTCGATCCCTGGTTGGGGAACTAAGATCCCACAAGCTACGCAGTGCAGCCAAAAAAAAAAAAAAAAAAACACAGAAAGAAAAAGAAAGATCAGATCAAAGACTCTCCTCCCCTGTACTTCCCGACCCACCAATGCAGGAAAAGTGTGTTAGAGAATGTGATTACAATCTAGGGCTAAAGTAAGGATCCTAACTCCTTTCCTTGAAGATTTCCAGGCCCTAGAGTACCTTGGGGAGAGAGGCATGGGGTGGGTTTTAGTGCACTTTGGGACCCTTGGGGGATAGGAAGCAGAGGACAGCAATGGTCCCCCTTGTCTATCCAGAAAGGGAGAATTTGGGCCAGAAAGAACATAGCGACCCTTCATATGAGTGCAATGTGGCCTGATGGATGTCAAGCTCTTCAATGCCCCCCGCCAATGCCCCTTTAGGGGTGTAGGTAGATGCCCCTTCCTTCATGAGCCAAATTGGAATTTTGAGTGGGAGGAATAAATGTTTCTCCTCATAATAAAATGGGCAAGCATGGTTTAAATTTAGATCAAGGAAATTCAAGTTAGATCAAGAAAGACTCTTCCCTCAATAAGAATTATTCACCCTGAAAACAGTTCTCACAAAAATGCTCAAGATGTGGCTTTTGATCAGATGCCTACTTAAAGTCTGGCTTCCACATTGTCCATGTGCGTACTAAAAGGAATGAGAAGGGGCGCATGCAATGGAAAAGTAGGAGATTCCAGACACAGAGAACACGGAAAAGTGTAGCAACGTGTTCCCAAGAGATTGACAATCATTATTCCATAATCGACCATAAATGATTTGTTTTCAGAACAAACGAACGACAGATTGAGTTGAAATTTATGTTTCTTAAAGGAACCAGAAGTGTACGGGAAGACTAACCTTCCATCTTTCCCACGGGAGGAAGGTTCCGTTTGGTTTCTGGGCTCTACCTGACAACAATGAACTTTCACATGTCTTTGTCAGATGCTCAGGTGTGAGAACAAAATCTACCTGCAGAGCCATTAACTCAAAGTACGATTACCCCCTGCCCACATCTCCCAGCACGCCAAGCTCCCGTTCTTGAGCTATCTATTTCTCCTTCTCAGATGAAAACTTTTTCAAATCTCACCCGCTAGAGGAAGCTGCTTTTCCTTTTGCCAAATGACGCAAATAATCTGTGGTTCAAGGTGATTGTTCCTCCAGTCCTCCAGGTGCCTAATCTTGCAAGGCATACAACGTTATTCCATGGGGCTTTATCCCGAGGAATATTCTTCTGAGTCTTGATACAGCTGGTGTCACTTGAGAAAGTGTGATGAGACTAATTGGGTGAGCTGGAAACCAATTACTTTGGGGTAAAGGAGGAAGAAGCCAGGGAAGATGGAATACGGTGAGTTCGCAGGGGTACATCTGCCGCTGCCTGACTTATCTGTGACCTCAGGATTGCTACTTAACCACAGTTCAGAAGGTACCATGAAAAATTCAGAGAAATGTCTTTTTAAGCAAATTTTCACGTTAGCTTACCAACTCCCAAATAATATCAAAAACGTGGGCAATGTAACTATAAAGGGTCAACAACATTTTAGAAAATGTATAATTCATGGCATTGTGCCAGGAAAACATCAATCCTATAGGCCTATGGGTAAATAATGAAATTGTTATGCCTCCTTTAGCTCCCTGTTGATGTGGAAGACAGAGTATGTTTCAGAGGAAATTTATAAGTGAAGGCAAGCCTCGATTAGGATTCTCCGTGAGTAGCAGAAGGTTCGCCCCACCTTTACCACTTAGCAGCCTACACCGTAGACACATATTTTCAAACGGGAAATAACAGACCTGGGAAATTGTGTTTTCTTGAAAAACAACTTCAATAGCGTGAAAGACACCCACTTGGCGATCACCGTCTGCTAAGGCAGGTTCCCAGGACTTTTTTTTCCATCTCGGAATCGCTCCCTGTTTTCCTTTGTGAAGCTGTGTCACGTGGGCACTGGTGGCCTAGGTATTCTGTTAGCATTTACTGTAATCAGTGTGTAGAAAACCCAGATGACTAAAGTCACTGCTTTCAAAGCCCTTTTCACAGCGGAATTTCCTGTGGAGAAGCAGTATCCTGGGAGCGCAATAGATCTTCTCCCCTCTTCTTCCATCCACAGACACCTTCGCAGCTAGCTAATCAGCCACAGCTCTAATCTCTATCTCTGACTTGTTTACGTGCATCACGCAGGCTGGCAGTCGTTTGAATTTAAATGTGACTTAAAGTAAAATAAAATAACCACAAGTAAATGACACAGAATTGCTAACAGTGGGAACCTTGTTTACATTCCGCATTCTGAAAATATTTGGTTCAGCTGGCTGAACCACATGGTTGAGACAGACTGGGTGATGACTGGGTTTACTGCTTGGCTGGAACCGGAATGGAAAAAGGATGGTGTGTGATGTGGCCGTCTGTCACCTCAAGCCCAGAGAAAGAACACATTCTCAGCACACATGTGATCCCTGCTTTAACAGAAAAGCTCTGATAATCCTCGCCAGATCATCATGTGCGCCTGGCACTGGGCCAGGACAATATGCCAGCCTTTTTGAGTGTTCGGATAATAACCGTCTCTTCCTTTCTGTAGTCGCCCGCCAATGCTGCTGCTTTCATAAGACTCTCTCAGAGCCTATTTGTTCTTCAAGTTCTTTGTTCCCTCCTACTTTCTAGAATTATCCTCTAACACATTCATCTTTCTCCCTTTCCACCTACATTTGAAGGTCTATTGAGAGGCTTCTGCATCCCCAGCACCCCACTGCCTCTTCGCAAATGGTTATTCCAGCCCAATTAAATGTAATTGAACAATAGTCCTGAACAGTCACTGAGGGCAAGGCAGTCCTAGAGACCATGGGAAACACAAAGCTGCTCTTTAACACAGTCCCCGTTCTGCAGAGGGAACATCTCATTGGATAGGCCTGTACTGGGGCACAAATGTGCAACTGTTTTGTGTTAAGAAATGAGAAAGGAGGGAGGGGCAGGAGGAGGATGAGGATGGGATTTAGAAGAGAAGAATTAGATGTTTACAAGACTTTTCTAACAGCAGTTACTCCTAAGGTGCAACTCGGAAAATAAATTGTTTCATTGTCTGTTAAGAATACATAGCCCACCTTAAGAGAACCAAAGGCATGTTTTCTTTAGAGACCTAAGGAAGCGTTTACATTTCCTTTGAAAAACAAAGCTCCTTATGCCCATTCGCATCTTGAGAGCTCTTATAGGAACCAGTGCTACTTAGGGATTTCAAGAGCCACGACAGGGGTACTTGGAAGCCTTGGAGGAGGGTGGAGAGGCACGAGAGTTCCGAGCCTCTTTTCCCAGCCTCCCATCCATCCATCCATAAAGGAGAGAATTTCCAGGAGCTACTGTGAGAATCAGAACTGGAACCATTCCAGATTCTGTAGGTATTTCTCCAATTCTCTGCCCTCAGGGGAAGAAGAGAGGCAGCTCCGCCCACCTGGCCCCCTGACTGGCCTTTCCCTGTGGCCCCAGCTCTCCTCAGACGGCCTCCAGTCTGCGCTGTATGCCTGATGATCTGGGCTTGGACATAACTAACTGCCCTGCTTGCCTGTGCTTAGGCCGCAATCTGAGTCCTGCTCTCCACAGGCAGGGGTGGAGTGCAAAGCCCCAGCCCTCTCCTGCTTTCTGCTCTGAGATCCCAAGTCCCACAGACCCTCTTCTCCACCCACCCTGAGCCTTCCCATCCAGACTTCCAGGCTTGGGAAACAGCTTCCCAACATACTCATCAAAGACCAACAAATTTACCCTCTAAAACAAGAACATAGAAGGCAAATAGAATTGTGAACAAATTTACCAGCAAATTTATAATGTATTATTGCTTTGAGAAAAACCTACCCTGTCCCCATGAAACAGATTTGCTCATGGAACAGAAGAAAAATGTAGTTAATATTTCCTTAGTTCTCAATAAAAAAGTATATTTGGAATAAACACAGACATACACACAAACTAAAATAAAACTTTAATTGAAAGGAATAAAAAGTATTATTCTACCTAACACTGTAGAAAATTGACTCATGTGTTGATGACTAGCTCAAGGAAATGATTTAGAATGCAAAGGAAATATTTCTTTTTACAGCATCGAGGTATAATTTATACACAATAAAATTGTGTGTTATAGGCATGCAGTTTGATGGCTTTTGTTAAATGTACACAGTTGTGCAACCACAGTCAGGTTTTAGAACACTTTTACCACCCCAAGACCTTCCTTGTACCCCTTTGCACTCAATTCCCATTCCCACCTCAGCCCCTAGTCCCAGGGAACCACTGATCAGCTTTCTGTCATTCTAGTTTTGCCTTTTACAGAAATGTTTATGAATGGCATCATATAGTATATACTCTTTTGTGTCTGACTCCTTTCACTTAGTATGATGTTTTTAAGATTCATTTGTGTTGTGTATTTCAGTAGTTCATTTCTTTTAATAGCTGGATCCCTTGTATGGATATACCACATTGTGCTTATCCATAGATAAACATTTCGGTGGTTTCCACTTGGGGGGTTATTAAGAATAATGTTACTATGAGCTTTTGCATAAAAGTTTTGTAGGAACATGTGTTTTCATTTTTCTTAGCTATGCACCTAGGAATGAAAATGTTGGTAAATACATTAGTAAGTTGGTGCATGCATATGGCAAATGTATGCTTAACTTTTCTTTTTTAATTTTTTAAAAAATTTATTTATTTTTGGCTGTGTTGGGTCTTTGTTGCTGCACGCGGGCTTTTCTCTAGTTGCTGCGAGTGGGGGCTACTCGGTTGTGCACAGGCTTCTCATTGTGGTGACTTCTCTTGTTGCAGAGCACGGGCTCTAGGCGCGTGGGCTTCGGTAGTTGTGGCACACGGGCTCAGCAGTTGTGGCTCACGGGCTCTAGAGTGCAGGCTCAGTAGTTGTGGCACATGGGCTTAATTGATCCGTGGCATGTGGGATCTTCCCGGACCAGGGCTCGAACCCGTGTCCCCTGCATTGGCAGGTGGATTCTTAACCACTGTACCGCCAGGGAAGTCCCTGCTTAACTTTTAAAGAAACTGTCAAACTGTTTTCAAAGGGGCTGTACCATTTTAAATCCTCACCAATAAAACATAAGGGTTCCAGCTCTACAACATTCTCACTGACACTTGGTATTAGCAGTCATTTAAATTTAGCCATTCTAATGGATACATAATGGCATCTCATTAAGGATTTAATTTGTATTCCCCTACTGCCTACTGATGCTAAACATCATTCCATCTGCCTGTTGGCCATTAAAATATTCTTCCTTTGTCAATGTCTAGTCAAACTTCTGTGCCCATTTTTCAATCAGATTGTGTATCTTCTTATTGTTGAGTTTTAAGAGTTCTTTTTATATTCCAGATACAAGTCCTTTGTCAAATATATCTCTTATTTTAATTTTTTTTAAAGATTTTTTTTGATGTGGACCATTTTAAAAGTCTTTATTGAATTTGTTACAATATTGCTTCTGTTTTATGTTTTGGTTTTTTGGTTGTGAGGCATATGGGATCTTAGCTCCCTGACCAGGGATCCAAACTGCATCCCCTGCATTGGAAGGCAAAGTCTTAACCACTGGACCATCAGGGAAGTCCCTCAGATATATCTTTTATAAATATATATTTTTTAACCTGTGGCTTGTCTTTCCATTTTTTAATGGTATCTTCCAAGAAACAAACATTATTTTGATGGAGTTCAATTTATCAAATTTTTCTTTCATAGTCTGTGCTTTTTATACCCCTTCTAAGAAATCTTTGCCTAACTCAAAGCCACAAAGATATCCTCCTATGTTTTCTTCTGAGGAAAAAAATTTTTTTTTTTTTTTTTTTTGTGGTACGCGGGCCTCTCACTGTTGTGGCCTCTCCCTTTGCGGAGCACAGGCTCCGGACGCGCAGGCTCAGGGGCCATGGCTCATGGGCCCAGCCGCTCCGCGGCATATGGGATCTTCCCAGACCAGGGCACGAACCCGTGTCCCCTGCATCGGCAGGCGGACTGTCAACCACTGCACCACCAGGGAAGCCCTGAAGAAAAAATTTGAATAAAGAGGCAGGTATGGAGAGCTGCCAATGTATAAACTATTGTTATGAAAAAAGTAAGTAGAGAAAATAGATCAGAAATAATAATGAAAAGTGAACAGAGAAAAAAATCTTTTTATAAATCTAATAACATTTAACATCTAAAATCTAAGAACAAAGGCTCGAGATGGGTGATCACGGGCAGGTAGAGGAAGGTAACAGAAAGAAGATATACATGCACGTTGCAAAGACAGTGAAAAAACAAAGTACATATTGTAGTTAAATGTTTAAATCTAGAAAGGGTCCTATCTTTCTAGCCCCAGTCCTTGAATCTAGGCTGAGTAATCCACTCACATCACATCTCAGGCTCCCGAAATGGACCGGAAGGCTTCCCTGATCCTGCTCTGATTCTGTCTGCTTTCTCTTGCTCTCCTATTCTGAGCCCTGAGGCCACTGGGTCCCAGAACCCAGGCGTAGTCCCTACCTTGTCCTCCAGGCCCTCACGGTGTCTCTTCTCAGCAGTTAACGGTCTAATGGGCCTCAGAGGACTCTAGCCAGGGAAATCCAGGCCCCACATTGGCCATGTGGCTGACAGCTGACTGTGCATCATTCCATGGAGTGGGAGAAGGAAGGCTTAGGAGGATATTATTTCCCAAAGAACTAAAGCCAGCTTAGCCTAAGACTTCTCCTCTCCAGCAGTGAACACAGGAGGTAATAGAGCAACATCTACAGAACTTGGAAGAAAAAAGAGAATTTAATAATCCAGTTGAAGGCAATTGAAAAAGAAACACACATATTTCCAGAATATAGCTGATCCCAGTGTGGTTTTGGCAAAAAGTGCTTTAAAATGTGCTAAAAATATACCACACACTGGTCAGAATGGCCATCATTAAAAAGTCTATAAAAAATAAATTCTGGAGAGGGTGTGGAGAAAAGGGAATCCTCCTACACTGTTGG
The DNA here is from genome assembly GCF_059928025.1 of Delphinapterus leucas. Lineage (NCBI taxonomy): Eukaryota > Metazoa > Chordata > Mammalia > Artiodactyla > Monodontidae > Delphinapterus > Delphinapterus leucas. Next base: position 12,657,115 of record NC_143130.1, on the reverse strand, counting down.
TGGGAATGTAAATTGGTGTAGCCACTGTGGAAAACAGTATGGAGGTTCCTCAAAAAAGCTAAAAATAGAGTTGTCATGTGCAATCCCACTCCTGGGCATATGTATGGACAAAACTGTAATTCAAAAAGATACATGTATCCCTGTGTTCATAGCAGCACTATTTACAATAGCCAAGACATGGAAACAACCTAAATGTCCATCAACAGTTGAATGGATAAAGAAGATGTGACACATACATACATATACAATGGAATATTAGCCATTAAAAAGAATGAAATAATGTCATTTGCAGCCACATAGATGGACCTAGAGATTATCATACTAAGTGAAGTAAGCCAGACAGAGAAATAGCATATGATATCACTTATATGTGAAATCTAAAATGCAACACACATGAACATATCTACAGAACAGAAACAGACTCACAAACATAGAGAACGGACTTGTGGTTGCCAAGGGGGAGGGGGTGGCGGAGGGAAGGAGTGGGAGTTTGGGGTTAGCAGATGCAAGCTAGTATATAGAAAATGGATAAACAGCAAGGTCCTACTGTAGAGCACAGGGAACTATATTCAATATCCTGTGATAAACCATAATGGAAAAGAATATGAAAAATAATGTATATATGTGTAAGTCAATTTGATATACAGCAGAAATTAACACAACACTGTAAATCAACGATACTTCAATAAAATTTTTAAAAATGCACTAAAATTAATTTTTAAGAGGCAAGTCAGAGGAGAAATGAATTAATGGGGAGTGTGCAGATGAAAAGGACTGGAAGCAGACTTTAAAATCACCTGAAGGTGAGGATATGGTTAAAGATACTAACCCATGATTAGGATACAGGCTGTTCTTGAAATGTCAGAAATAGTGTTAGCAAATAGAGCACGGAATTATGAGTGGTTTGAAAGATAATAATCAGGAAATAAGTGAACTCCCAAAGATGGGCTGAATTTGCTACATGCAAAACACTGAGCTAAGCATTAAACACCAGGACGTATATAGGCACTGGCCCTGTTCTTGGGGAGCTTATGACATAGTTGGAAAAACAAGGCTTAGAGTCTTAGGCTTGGGAATTACAAGGGAGCAACTGGTCATCAGGGTCTACTGCCCAGGAGCCCGTCTCAGGGACTAAACTAGAGCATAGGAAGTTTGAATAAAGTGGGTCAAGTTCTACAGAAAATACTTTTGGAAGGCCATAGAGCATCTGTGTGTACCTGTGCCAGAGTGAAACTAGGGTCTAGAAGGCAGGAAGCCAGGTGGAAAGAGCATCCCAGGGTTGGCTCAGGCTGGCGTCTGGAACCCAGGAGGCTGGTGGCTTTCCAGTAGCTTCACAATCCAGCCAAGCACAGAGATAATCCACCATCATCATCCCTGGGTGGGCGTTACTCTTTCTGGGGACAGACTTCCTGTCTGCAGTCCTGGTGCTGCTTCTTGGACAAGCTTTGGGATTCCCACTGCTGAAGGGGCGCACCATTCAGATCAGCTTTTGACGACGGGGGTATCTTGACCTACCCGACTGTGAACAAGAAACTTCACAATGCCTCCTTGGGAATAGCCTCTAGTTTAGTGGGAGATGCGGATGCAAAGACTGATGATTTCTGTACATTGAGCTAAGTGGTCAATACAGCAGTAGAGTGCAGTCCCTGAATGCAGAGAGAGGGACACCCAGCCTGAGTGTAGGGACTACCAAGGAAGGTTTGCTGGAGGATTATAGGAATTCGGCTTGTGTAGGTAAGGGGGAGAGGGGAGGGACATTCAAGAAAGAGAAAAAGCTCTAGGAAAAGGAGTGAGGTGTGTAAGGGCACAATGTGTGCAAGGTGGTAGTGCTGGAGCTTAGGACAGCGTGAGGCAAGGGATAAAGAGGGATACGCATCCCCAAGGGCCAGTCCTGAGGAGACCTCCATCCCATACTAAGAGCCTGGATCATATCCTGTGGAGGATACAGAATGACTGAGAGATTTTAAGCAAGAGAATAATATTGCCCGTCTGGCATTTTGGAGAGCTCGCTGTGGTGGCTGCTGGAAAACAGAAGCTGACCAGAGACAAGGAGGTTGGCTGGGAAACTACTGCTTAACCCCCAGTAAGAGATAATCAGGCCTGGATCCAGATCAGTGGGAGAAGAGAAGGAGGGAAGTAGACAGACTGGAGAATGTTGAGGAGGTAAAATCTGTGGCGGGTGAGGGAAAGCCAGGTCTCTGGTGGGGCTCCTGGGTGGATCTGGGTACAATTGACATGTAACATGGGAGCGGAAGCAGATGGGAGGCAGGGACAGGTTACCTGGGATACAGGGAGAGTTCAGTCTTAAAAAGATAAACTTTTACTGCAAAAAAATGCAGATTATGTACATTGTAGAAAGTTAGAAAATGCAGAGAAGCCAGAAATAAGATCATAAAAGATCCCATTCCATTGCCCACTGATTATCACTATTAAATGCTCAGTGTATAGCCTTCCACATCTTTTTTCTAGGGGGTCCTACTGTTTGTGTTGACTTGTTAGTTGCTTTTTTTCAGTTAACAATCTACAACTTTTCATGTCCCTAACTTTTCTTCTTATCTACCATCCTGTTTGTATTACAGTTTCTCCAATTGTGCTAAAAAAAAGTCATTTATATCTAGTTTGTCCAAACCAGGTTTGAACCCGAAACCATGAAAGACATCTGATTGTTACATATCATAGATATTATTTCATGTGTCAGTCTCTTTTTTCATGGTACTGTCTCGTTAAAGAGACAAGGTCAGATGAACTGCAGAATGTTCCACCTTCTGGATCTATGGGGTACTTCCTGGAGGAGGTGTAATTTAATTTGTTCCTCCATCCTGCAGGGAGATTCTTCCACAGTCACTAGTGAAAAGATAAATAATAAGCATGGAACATGACAAGTCTAAATGAGGTGTGCTAAGGGATGAATATGGCCCCCCAAAATTCATATATTGAAACCTAACCCCCAAGGTGATGCTATGAGGAAGCAGAGGCTTTGGGATGTAATTAGGTCCCTACAATGGCATTAGTGCCCTTATGAAAGAGGCCCAAGAGAGTTCCCTTTCCTCCTTCTGCCACGAGAGGATACAATAATTCTGCAAGCCGAAAGAAGACCCTCATCATGCTGGCACCCTGATCAACTTCTAGCCTCCAGAACTGTGAGAAATAAATTATTGTTGTTTATAAGCCCGCCCAGTCTGTGGTTGTTGTTTTAGCAGCCTGAACAGACTAAGACAAGATGTAAAGACAGCAAATGCCGTAGAATTTCAGAAAAGGGGAAATGATATTTGAGCAGACCCTTGAGTGTGGGTAGAATATGGATCGTTAACCACGTAGAGAAGGATTCCAGTGAGATGGCACAAGAGTAAAGGCCCAGATAAGGGAAAATATAAGAATCTGATCTAATGACTTCAGTTCAAGCTTTTGTATTCAGAGAATGTTGGCACTGCTTATCAAAATTACTGAACGATACAAGTAGCTGCTATTCTTTTTTTTTTTTTTTTTTTTTTTTTGGTACATGGGCCTCTCACTGTTGTGGCCTCTCCCGTTGCGGAGCACAGGCTCCGGACGCACAGGCTCAGCAGCCATGGCTCACGGGCCCAGCCGCTCCGTGGCATGTGGGATCCTCCCGGACCGGGACACGAACCCGTGTCCCCTGCATCGGCAGACAGACTCTCAACCACTGTGCCACCAGGGAAGCCCATAGCTGCTATTCTTGATTGCTGTGATATGTAATTGGAAACATTATTGCTAGGAGTGTTTAAAGGGCTATCTTCTTTTAGACTGTCCCACTGAAGAATACTGATGTTTCCATCAATTTCACTGAGAGTTAAAACAAATGAAATGTATTCAGAATGTGCATTTGATACAGAAATGTATTACTATTCGTTCAGCTTCTGCTTGTGTTTTATTTGGATCACTTAAAGCTGTACTCTGGGGCTTCCCTGGTGGCGCAGTGGTTGAGAGTCCGCCTGCCGATGCAGGGGACGCAGGTTCGTGCCCCGGTCCGGGAAGATCGCACATGCCGCGGAGCGGCTGGGCCCGTAAGCCATGGCCACCGGGCCTGCGCGTCCGGAGCCTGTGCTCCGCAACGGGAGAGGCCACAGCAGTGAGAGGCCCGCGTACTGAAAAAAAAAAAAAAAATGTACTCTGGCCTATAAATTCAAGGATGATATAAATCTTCAGAATGTGTTATATACATGACTGCCCTACTGAAAAACTTTTTTCTCTGATAAAATTAGAAAGCTTGTCAGACATTGGGATAGATATTTTCAGTCAGAAGTTAATTGTATTGAAAATAATGTACATCTGTGCTTCAGAAAATAAATTATATCAAATGTCCACTTAAATTTACCATTGTAATTTATACATCCTCTGGAGAGCTGCTCACTGAAATGAACAGACCTTTACTTCCAGTTTGTTTACCTAAGATTGCCTTTGTAATCCTAACAAGAAGATTTTATATACTACCTTAAAATGTTGAGAGATCTGTATTTTCCCTTCATCTTCTTATTAATTTGGTGAGTATCACTTAGATTTTCTAAACTTTAGGATCATCTTTGTCTCTTCCCTCTCCTTTGTTTCATGGAACACCAGTGTTGAAGTCTCATGGACTCTTCATCTTAATACCTTTTCTTTCTAGTTCTTATTTCCTACACTTGTTTCCAGATGCTCAGCACCTAGGTTATCACAGTAATAAACTGACTCCTGTTTCTGGTTCTTCACCTTCATACTTGCTACCAGATAAATTATTATGAAACTCAAATATCAGCATACATTAATCACACACACACACATGCGCGCACACACATGTGCACACACGCGCACACACATGCGCGCACACATGTGCACACACATGCACACGCACACACACACACTCTGTTTTCCCCACCAGGAAACTTCTGATCCAACTTGGCTCATCTCCTGGGTGCTTCTTCATGCCCCCCATTCATTCCCAACTCCAAACTTTTGCCTCTGCCATTTCCCTGCCTTGACTACATAAATCCTGCCCGTGTTTAAAGGTTTATCTTGAGTCCACGGAGCTCTTCTCAGTGACTTTAAGCTACAGTTATCTCCAGATTCTATGAAGTTACCTAAGTCAATTTATGCACATCACTCATTTTGACTTTTTATTACTCTCAGCCTGTTATGGTTACTCAGCTATGTTTATTTATATGTCTTCATATTCACCTTCATTGACGACTGACTAGAGACTGTGGACATTTTGCCTGAACTGATTTTGATTTCTTCCCTGATAACCGTGCACTGGTTGTAGGTACACAACTTCTGCCTTACCTGTGAACTTCTCTCTGATTTGACTTCAGTAAGTGCTTAGCTGTCTGCATCCCAGCATTTGTCCATTTGTTTATTCATTGTTTAACTAACTGATTCATTTATGGGCCACGACTCTGGGTCAGGTGCTCTACTGACACTGGGATACATGAGTGAATAAGGGGTCATCATTGTTCATGAGAACTTTAAATTCTACACTGCCTCAGAGGAAGAGACAACAAAAGTGTTAATTCAGATTTTGGATAATACATAGAATTGATGATTCAGTCTGAATGAAGTTGAATAAAGAACCACAGAGACATAGTATTAACTAATTCTCATAGAACAAGTTGCCAAGGACTTTTAAAACATCATTAGGCACTAAATACAAAGAGTCAACATCAGGAAATAATAAGGACGGATTAATTAGGAGCTTGGGACTAACATACACACACTACCATACATAAAATAGGTATCCAACAAGAACCTACTGTATAGCACAGGGAGCTCTACTCAATAACCTGTAATAACCTATATGGGAAAAGAATCTGAAAAAGAATGAATATATGTATAACTTAATAACTTTGCCATACACCTGAAACTAACACAACATTATAAATCGACTATACTCCAATAAAATTTTTTTTAAATGAATGTGATATCCCACATTGACAGAATAAAGGATATAAACCACACACACACACACACACACACACACACACACACACAAAATGTTAAATTCCCAGGACAGCTATATTATGCTAAAATGACTAATTTTTATTTTGCTTAAAGAGTTAAAATGCACTTCAAACTCTGTTACTAAACTGCCCCAAATCACAAAATAAATTCAATATTGTGTCTATGTAGGCAGAAGAATCACAAAGCAAATAAAGAGAAAAAATAAAGAAAAAGAGGAAATAATAGTAAAGGTCATAAAATGAGGCAGTAGGGACCATTCACTGATATTTTTACCTACTTTGGCCTTTCATTCTAAGGTTGGAGAGATGGCTCTTAAGAGAAAGATGGAGGGAATGAGCAGAAAGAAAGAACATGAACTCTACCTTAATAGCTACTTTTGCTTTGTTTTATTTATTTAGGATTTCTTTAGGAGGATGAGTGAGGAAAAGTTATCTCCTTTGAATCATGGTATATCCAGAGACTTTCATGGAGGCCAGGTTGTAATATTCAGGTAAGACCTCTGTCTAAAGCAGTGGTTTATAACCTCAGCCACACTCCCGAATCACCTGAAGAGCTTTTAAAAAGACTCTGCCTGGATCTCATACAGGAGAGATCCTGATTTAATCAGTCAGGGGTGCTGCCTGGAAACCTGGATTTTTAAAAGCTTCCCAGGTGATTCTAATGTGCAAGTTTGAGGACCAGTGAGCTTGAGTCAGGCCTCCAATACAAAGCACTGCCCATTCAGAGGGAAGGCAGCCACACAGGGCGTCTTTCCAGGGAGCTGGGAGACAAGATGTTACCAAATGTGGCCTTTTCTGGGAGAAATTAAAAACACATTCTTAAAGGATTGAATTGAAATCTAAATGGTAACAGGCATCCATCAACTGAATAACAAAGAAACTACATAGCCAGTAGTTAAATAAGAAGAAAACCCCAAACAAATAAGAAAAGGGGTTTGTTAATAAGCATTGTTAGATAACAGTGACATAGATTGAGAAAACCTGCAAACACGTATGGAGGTGTTATATTAGTTTGTGCTTCCCTCTAAAATATGTATTATTATAAAGAGCTTTTTCCATAAGCCTCTACTTCTAATTAGTTACCCTAACCCTCTGTTGTCAGATGGCTCAAGAGTTTTATCTTTTTCTCTGCTCATGTCTGGCTCATGGTTGTGCTCTATTTCCCCCATGGTTGTATTTTGTGAGAAACGGGACAGTTAGGGAAGAGGAGTGCTTATGGTTCCTTCTTCTGTGCCATTTTTACTCACAACACTCTGACACCAAATATGTGGGGTTTCCCCACACCAGTTAATTCTCCATCTTTCTGCACACAAACTGGGTGTACTACAGTTCAATTCAATTCTGATACAAACTACCCAGAGTTAGAAAGACCCACAGGCTCTGGGCTCAGTCCCACAAGCCTGCCCCAACTTCAGATACCAGTTGCAAGTCCAGGTTGTCATCCTTAATGCTGACCAATCTGCCATAAATCCCATGACCTTCCCCTCCTCAGGTTTGACAATTTTCTAGAATGACTCACAGAAGTCAGGAAAGCACTTTACCTACATTTAGTGGTTTATTATAAAGGATACAACTTATGAGCAGCCAAATGGAAATGATGCCTAGGGCAAGGTATGGGGGAGGGGAGGGGAGCTTCCATGCTTTCTCTGGGTGCATCACCCTTCCAGCATCTCAATGTGTCCACCAACCTAGAAGCTCTCCATTATTTAGGGTTTTTTATGGAGGTTCCATTGAGTAGGCATGGTTGATTAAATCATTGGTCAGTGGTCATTGAACTCAATCTCCAGCCCCTCTTCCCTCCCAAGACGTCTGGGGGGTGTGACTGAAAGTTCCAATCCTCTAATCACAGGGTTGGTTTCTCTGGCAACCAGCCCCCATCCTGAAGCTATTCAGGGTCCCACCAAGAGTTACTTTATTAACTTAAACTCAGGTGTGGTTGAAAGAGGCTCATTACAAATAACAAAAGATGCTCCTATTAGGAAATTCCAGGATTTTAGAAACTCTGTGTCAGGACCCAGGGACAAAAACCAAATATTTATTTGTTATTATCACGCTTCTTCTGCCCCAAATCCCTTCTGTTGGGAGAAATAAATCAACCATGATACTCCCAAAAATAGGTGCTTTAAAAACTCATTGATTTTTGAAGGAAGTGGGCGTGTAGAGGGGGAACCTATCTTGTGGAATCCACACTGTGAGGAACCTACCATTAACATCTAAACAAGCCCAACAAGATCTGAGCCAATGGATAGACCTTCAAATGTGGAAATACTCCAGAGACCTCAGACAGATCTACCACTGTCTTTCTCTCTCATCTGGCTCCAAATTCCTTCCATCAGAATCTACTCTGAGTTAGACGTTCAAGGCAGGGCAGCAGCTCCAGAAGCTAAGAGGCAGAGGCATTATAGGGAAATCTCACTGTCTTTCAAAAGACAATGCCCTATCATCCCTAAGCCTCATGCTGGCAGGGGAATATCTGCTGAGCAGGACCATTTGACCCAGAATTCCAGATGCTGAGTTTCCCTCCCCAGGCTCCCACCATGCTGGTCTCAGAGAGGTATGGCTCCTTTCTTACTCTGGTTCAAGTGTGGGAAAAACCAAGGGACTTGATTTCCACAGTACAGCTGAGACACTGCACAGTGTACAGAAGATTTGATTAATAGATATGACAGTGTCTGTCATCAAATGCTTCACAAGGAAGGGAGCTGCAGGGGATCTTCCCAGAAATCTCTTCCTTTTTGTCCAATGAACCTCTGAATTCCAGACACTGACACTAGGTGAGGTTCCCTAGCGTTCCCATTAATACGATTCATTTAGCTTTAGTGCATCAATTTCAAATTTAAAATGATGAATTAAAATCAGAAAATGTTTGATGTTCGTGAGATGGAAGGTGATAGTTTTATAAGGGTCAGAAGGAGTATTTCAAAGTACACACATTTGCCTCTAACTGAAAAGGTCATAACCTTTATTTTAAACACAATAGGGACCACACTGTACTACTTTATAGATGCTTAATATTGTTTTAATCAATAGATCAAAATGAGGAATAGCCTGAAGCCTTTCACTTCATTTAATTCTAATAATTTTTATATAATAATATGTCTCACGTTTTACCACCTGAGAGTTAAATCTCATTAGGTCTGAGGACAAATAGATCCCGTCATTGAATTTTATGTTTAGAGAGGTTACCGCCTGATTCATCTTTTTTAGCGGAATGATGACATTTTTAATGCTTTTCACCATAGCCTAACCTCCCTGCAGTTTAGAAGACAATTTTAGTCTAACACTTGAAAAGAGAGGTTGAAATTCCTGGTTGATTTGGATATACAGAAAGTACTTAGATAAACTTGGCGGAAAGGAAATTTGTTAGTTGTTTACTACAAAGTGTAAGATGTTTAAACAGATGGTGATGTAGGGGAGCAAAATTTGCCACCCCAAAATGTCTCTCTGGCATGCAGATTATTTTGAGCTGAAAACAATAAAGGCCCAAAAGACTCAGGAAGAAACTCTGACCTTCCCCCTAACTACTTAAAATAATGCAGATAAAGGACCTGTTCCCAGAAGGGAACTGTTACCCTAGACAACTATAGTATGAACTAGGTGTGAAGACAGGGAGGAACCTAGCAAAGTCTGTTTGTTAGAAATTCCTGTGTGTCCCAGTGTCTCTGCAGGTCCAGCAAACATTTGTTTACCAACATTTGCTTTTCCATCTCCATGTGAATTGCCCTCCTCCCCTTTGAGGTTTCAAACCACTGCCCCAACATTCTCTTTTGTGTTTAGCTGAAGATGGTATTTAAGGTGAGGGATTCAGCCATTTTGGTGAGTTATTCAGGTTTCCTGGGTCTCTCCCACATATACATGTCATTATATTTTTGTTTGATTTTCTCCTGTTAATCTGTCTCAGGTCAATTTAATTCTAAGACCAGTCAGAAGAGCCTAGAGGGCTAGAGGAAAACTTCTTCCCCGACAGCGATCACAGTCACGAGTCCTGGTGAAGTGAATTTTCCTTTTTCCTAAGTTCCTTGCAGCTTCTTCCTGATTATAAGCTTATAAATTCGGTCATCAGATTTACCACAAAAGCAGATCAGATACAAACTACATTTGCAACACTACTGAGGCTACCCCAGGACCCATGGAGATTTAAAGTCATTTTGCAAATTCATTCAAGGCCAGTTAGCACCACCTCTCTTGCTTCCCCTCCCAACACCTTTTAACCTATAAAGGGCTCTCCTCTTTCTGCAGTTATTCTGTTACTTATAAAATTGGGACAATGCCAATAGAAATTTAATTTAAACAAAAAATAAATTCAGCTATGCCTTAATTATTTACTTATTTTCCTTCTTTTGTCTCTTTTGATGGAAGATGTAGTCTTATTTGTTTTTAGCTTTATTGAGGTATGACGGACAAATAAGACCATATTTATGTATTTTTTGAATTTTTGAATTTTATTTATGGTTTATACAGCAGGTTCTTATTAGTTATCTATTTTATACATTTTAGTGTATATATGTCAATCCCAATCTCCCAATTCATCACACCACCACCACCCCTGGCCACTTTCCCCCCTTGGTGTCCATACGTTTGTTCTCTACATCTGTGTCTCCATTTCTGCCCTGCAAACCGGTTCATCTGTACCATTTTTCTACGTTCCACATATATGCATTAATATACGATATTTGTTTTTCTCTTTCTGACTTACTTCACACTGTATGACAGTCTTTAGATCCATCCATGTCTCTACAAATGACCCAATTTCATTCCTTTTTACGGCTGAGTAATATTCCATTGTATATATGTACCACTTCTTCTTTATCCATTCGCCTGTCGATGGGCATTTAGGTTGCTTCCATGTTCTGGCTACTGTAAATACTGCTGCAATGAACATTGGGGTGCATGTGTCTTCTTGAATTATGGTTTTCTCTGGGTGTATGCCCAGTAGTGGGATTGCTGGGTCAGATGGTAATTCTATTTTTAGTTTTTTAAGGAACCTCCATACTGTTCTCCATAGTGGCTGTATCAATTTATGTTCCCACTAACAGTGCAAGAGGGTTCCCTTTTCTCCACACCCTCTTCAGCATTTGTTGTTTGTAGATTTTCTGATGATGCTCATTCTAACTGGTGTGAGGTGATACCTCATTGTAGTTTTGATTTGCATTTCTCTAATAATAATTTCTCTAATAATGTTGAGCAGATTCTCATATGCTTCTTGGCCATCTGTATGTCTTCTTTGGGGAAATGTCTATTTAGGTCTTCTGCCCATTTTTGGATTGGGTTGTTTGTTTTTTTAATATTGAGCTGCATGAGCTGGTTATATATTTTGGTGATTAATCCTTTGTCCGTTGATTCATTTGCAAATATTTTCTCCCATTCTGATGGTTGTCTTTTCGTCTTGTTTGTAGTTTCCTTTGCTTTGCAAAAGCTTTTAATTTTCATTAGGTCCCATTTGTTTATTTTTGTTTTTATTTCCATTACTGTAGGAGGTGGATCAAAAAAGATCTTACTGTGATTTATGTCAAAGAGTGTTCTTCCTATGTTTTCCTCTAAGAGTTTTATAGGGCTTCCCTGGTGGCACAGTGGTTGAGAGTCCGCCTGCCGATGCAGGGGACACGGGTTCGTGCCCCGGTCTGGGAGGATCCCGCATGCCGCGGAGCGGCTAGGCCTGTGAGCCATGGTCGCTGAGCCTGCCCGTCTGGAGCCTGTGCTCCGCAATGGGAGAGGCCACAACAGTGAGAGGCCTGCGTACCGCAAAAAAAAAAAAAAAAAAAAAAAAAAAGAGTTTTATAGTGTCTGGTCTTACATTTAGGTCTCAAATCCATTTTGAGTTTATTTTTGTGTATGGTGTTAGGGAGTGTTCTAATTTCGTTCTTTTACATGTAGCTGTCCAGTTTTGCCAGCATCACTTATTGAAGAGACTGTTTTTCCTCCATTGTATATCCTTGCCTCTTTTGTCATAGATTAGTTGACCATAGGTGCATGGGTTTATCTCTGGGCTTTCTGTCCTGCTCCATTGATCTATATTTCTGTTTTTGTGCCAGTACCATACTGTCTTGATTACTGTAGCTTTGTAGTATAGTCTGAAGTCAGGGAGTCTGATTCCTCCAGCTCCGTTTTTTTCCCTCAAGATCGCTTTGGCTATTCAGGGTCTTTTGTTTCTCCATACAAATTTTAAGATTTTTTGTTCTAGTTCTGTAAAAAATGCCATTGGTAATTTGATAGGGATTGCATTGAATCTGTTGATTGCTTTGGGTAGTATAGTCATTTTCACAATATTGATTCTTTCAATCCAAGAACATGGTATATCTCTCCATCTGTTTGTGTCATCTTTGATTTCTTTCATCAGTAAGACCGTAAGATATTTAAAGTGTACAACTGACGATTTTATATGCACATACATTGTGAAAGAATCCCTCCTTCGAGTTAATGAACCCATCCATTCCTTTTGTCTTTAAAGATGCTTCCCTAGCATTTTTTCTGATGTCCTCAGTTCTCCATTTTCTCCTTTGTCTTAGCCTTTGAGTCACAAGTTCCTATTATCATCAAGCATTATATCTTGCCAAAGAAGGAGAGAGTCTGAGGGTTCAGCATCAGATGTTTCTAGCTCTCTCCATAAGTACATTTAGATAAATAGAAACTAGAGCCTATAAATATATAGGCTGGTAAATAGGGTTAACTAGCTCTTCAAAAGTTTTAAGTAACAGTCTACTTCTCCCATAAATACAAGGGTGTTAGATTTGTATACTTAGAACATTTGTGAAATATTAAGTGTAAGTGGGTGGCAGAGAATGTGGAATTTGGAAGCTTGCTGTAGAACCAGACCTTTGTGATTATAGGATAGATAGGTAACCAACAGCTTCCATTTCATGTGACTTTCTATATGCTGGGCCCTACATAAGCACTTTCTATGCATTATTTCATTTAATTTCCATGACAATCCTATGAAGAAGGTATAACTGTTATCCACATTTTACTGGTAAGAAAACGGAACCTGAAATAGGTTAAGTAATTTACTTGCCCAGGGTCACAGAGCTAGAAGGATTCAGAGGCAGGACTCAAGTTGGATGTGAGCTGAACTGAATGCTTGTACTCGGCCCCATCAGGCTGCATTGCTACGTGGCGTGATCTGATTCATTGTGGCTCTCATTGTGTCCCTGGTGCCTGAAATTCCACTACTAACTGAAATGTATTCTTTTATGCTGAGGCATAGTCCCTAGTTAAAATACTAATACTCTGGGTGTGTCAACAAGGTAAGCTGATATAGTCATTAATACTCTCATGTGAGTCATTGTATCACATTCTTCCTACTGTGACTAATGTTGGCTAAAAATAGCTGGGAACTAATGAAAAAGAAACCCTTCTTCACTAGGTTAAAGTGGTTGTGTTCTTCTTTTAGTCTGTGGGCGTTGGTGATAAGCAACAGAGATTTCATATCTGACTTGTCCTTGGGTTAGATGACATTTCTGCAATAAAATTTCATAGAAAGCCAATCAGAATAACTGGAATGTAATACTTTGAAGTATGTTTTTATCAAGTCAGTAAAGAAGCCTTAATTTAAAGACTAACCAACAAATCAAACAAAACTCTCTTCATTTTAATTCTGGTCTTATGAAAGTGGTATTTAAAAAGTAGCCCAACTTGTCAGGAGACACTGATCATGGTATTGATTGGTGTTGCTAATTTCCAATGTGTTTTAAACTGGGATTCATGGCTCCTGCTTTTTCTCTTGGGGCAGAGTTTCCATTAGATCTGAGATGCTCTTCCTATACAATTTGCTAACTTGAAGTCTTTGGACATTTTAAGAGCTTTTACATATTATTTTAAAATGGTCCTTTAAAGTGTTTCCACTGACAATTTTGTTAGAAGGTAGAAGCACCAAGTGAGGGATGTAAACTAAAATGAACTAAGTGAAACTGAACAATTGGCAATGTTTGACGGCCTTACCAAGTAAGGGAGACAGGTGACCTCAGCTCACAGTGTTCACAAGGCCACCCCAGGCCATGTCTGTGTCACTGGCCTTTTCTCTCCCCTCCCTCACCTCCTTCATTAGGCCCTGTCTCTCCAGCCACAGTTGTGGGCAAGGGACTCAAAGTGGGTGATTCAAAGCACTTCACCCTACCTGGCTCCAGGCAGGTTAAGATTGTGTCTGTTTAAGGACCATGGCAATCAGGCTGCATTATTTGGATCAATTTACTTTTTTCGCTCTATTTTAATTAAACACTTTTTTTTTTTTTAAATTCAAGGAATCTGGCCAACAAGGTGAACCCTTCTGAGAAGTACTGTTAACTGGTCTGACCACCCCAGGCACTAAAATCCTGACTGAAACATTCAGTCACGGTGCCCAAGCCAGATGGGTATCAATAACAACGCCTAAAAGGACTTCCTTTTACCTGAGACATTGGAAGGCAACAAAGGAATTAAGTGAATCGGACAAAAGCCAAACACTCGTTGCCACTAACATGCGAATTGTACAGCTAATTCCTCTTGTTCTGATTCTGGGCTTACCAAACAAAGTTCTCATAAACTGGTGTTCCACAAAGCTCAACCAGGGTGGACTAGGCGGGGAAGGGGCGAACGCCAGTGTCATTTTACCCACACGCTGTATCTTTCATTACAAATGAACCAGCTCGCCTGCTGGTCTACTAACTTCATCTCTTGCGCTGTTGGCAGGGTGAGTCAGCCCCCTGAGTCGAGCCAAGCTGCACAGGGACAGGAATGAGTAGGCTGGTGGGCTGTGTCCTGGACTATGGGGAATTGGAGCTGGTGTCCCTTGGGTGGTCAGTCAGCTGTCCTTCCCCCAGGAGACACCTGATGTGACTGCTCACCTCTGTTTTAAACTTTTACCCCGTCTCAGATCTCAGGATGAGATTTTGTGTCTTCACTGATCTGCTGCAGCAAGAGTGTGTGACTCAAGCAGCTACCTGGGTTAGAGGACAATCATCTGTGTCTCTCACAAATTCTCTGTAAAATTCTATACTAACAGGAAAAGGGGAAAAATGTTTTGACCCAGATTATACTGCATGATACGCATGGTTGTCTCAAGTAGACACAACTCCAATGACTGAGTCTGAATACTGTTCCATTTATAAAATGTTCCATTTATAAAATGAAGAGGATAATAATTACCTGAGCTACTAATTATAGCTAAAAATCTAAAATTATTTTTCCTCACACGGAGCACCAGTAAGTATGCAAATTAAATAAATAAAATTATTTAATGGAAGAAAAGTGCCGCCTAAAAACAAGAGGCTTAAACAAGATGCATTATTCCTTGTATATGCCACTGGATTTAATTTGCTAATGTTTTATCTATAACATTTGCCTCTGTGCATGAGGGAAATTTTATTTAATGCCATTTTCAGATTTGAGTTAGGATCATGCTGTTGTCATAAAATAAGTGGGAAAGTCTTTTTCTGTGTAGTCTCTGCAAATGTGTGTTTACGTTGAGCTGCTTCTTCATAAAATACCTGAAAGAATTCACTGTTATATCTATTGTGTTTGGAATTTATTTTATGGAAGTTTTAAAAACAGTGAATAATTTAAAAGTTAATAGGGACCATTGAGTTTCTATTCTTTAATTGTTAATTTTTGCAATTTGTAAAATATATTTGTCTGTGTCATCTAAATTTTCAACTGAATTAACATAAATTTGAAAGAAAAATAAGGTAAGAGAGCATATTCCCTTGGATTCAACGAACATTTTTTTGGAGGGCCTACCACGTATTCAGGTAGTCTGCCAGGTACTTTTGCCTGTTAATTCACTTAATCCTAAAAACAATTCAGTGAAGTAGGCATTATCTAAATTGCACCAGTGAAGAAACTACAAGTGGTTTCTTAATTTTGGACCATTTAGTAATCTGATTAAAGTTGAAGGAAGCAGATTTCAGAACCACATTTTTTTTTTTTGTGGTACACGGCCTCTCACTGCTGTGGCCTCTCCCGTTGTGGAGCACAGGCTCCGGACGCGCAGGCCCAGTGGCCATGGCTTACGGGCCCAGCCGCTCCGCGGCATGTGGGATCCTCCCGGACCAGGACACGAACCCGTGTCCCCTGCATCGGCAGGTGGACCCTCAACCACTGCGCCACCAGGGAAGCCCCAGAACCACATTTTAAATCCACATCCTCTATCTTCAGATCTGGATTTCTCAGTCATATCTTATGCTGTCTTTAGACTTTTTTCTGGAGTTATGAACAAAGTTTGAAAATAAGATATTTGTGTTAACAATGGGAAGTACTCTAATTAGAAACTGCTAAATACTGATCATTCTCTGGCTTCCTATTTTCTGTCAGAATCATCAAAGATAGAAAATTCCATCAAGCTAATTAAAGTAAGACATAGATGTTTTACACTGAAAGAAAAATATATATTCCTTAGCAGATAAAACTTGACTTATTCTTGGCTACGACTGTGAACCAAGACTAAACTTTAAATTCTGGGTCTCCAATTCTGCCTAGAAGTTCACTGCTGGATAATTACACTGATTTATTTTACTTCAGTTAAGAAATGTTTATTGTCCTACACATACATGGACGATTAATTTACGACAAAGGAGCAAAGAACATACAATGGTGAAAGGACAGTGTCTTCAATAAATAAATGTGAGAAAACTGCACAGTCAGATGCACAAAAATGAAACAACCCCATTTCACACCATACAAGAAAATCAACTCAAAATGGGTTAAAGACTTGAATGTAAGACCTGAAACCATAAAACTCCTAGAAGAAAACATAGGCAGTACATTTTTGGCAAGGTCTTAGCAATATCTTTCTGGATAGGTCTCCTCAGGCAAGGGAAACAAAAGCAAAAATAAGCAAATAGGACTATGTCAAACTAAAAAGCTTCTGCACAGCAAAGGAAACCATCAACAAAATGAAAAGACAACCTACAGAATGGGAGAAGATATTTGCAACTCATGTATCTGATAAGGGGTTAATATCCAAAATATATAAAGAACTCATACAACTCAACAACAAAAAACAAACAACCTGATTTTAAAATGTGCAGAGGAGCTAAAATAGACATTTATCTGAAGAAGACATATAGACAGCCAACAGGCACATGAAAAGGTATTCAACATCACTAATTATTAGGGAAATGCAAATGGAAACCACAATGAGATATCACCTCACACCTGTCAGAATGGCTATTATCAAGCAGGCAAGAAACAGCAAGCACTGGCAAGCATGTGGAGAAAAGGGAACCCTCATACACTGTTGGTGGGAATGTAAATTGGTGCAGCCACTATGGAAAACAGTATGGAGGTTCCTCAGAAATTTAAGAACTACCATATGATCCAGCAATTCCACTGCTGGGTATTTATCCAAAGAATATGAAAACACTAATTAGAAAAGATATATGCACCCCTATATTCATCACAGCATTGTTTACAATTGCCAAGATATGGAAACAGCCAATCAATAGATGAATGGGTAAAGAAGATGTGAGGTATATATGACACACAATGGAACACTACTCAGGCATAAAAAGATGAAATCTTGCCATTTGTGACAACATAGATGGACCTTGAGAGTATTATGCTAAGTGAAATAAGTCACAAATACCATGTGATTTCACTCATATGTAGAATACAAGAAGCAAACAAACAAAAACCAAAATAAATGAACAAACCAAACCCAACAGAAAAAAACATGCAGATTCAGAGACCAGAGTAGTGGTTACCAGAGAAGTGTGTGTGGGAGGGCAAAATGGGTAAAGGGGATTGACTATATAGTGACGAATGGAAACTAAATTTGGGGTGGTGCACATACTGTAAGGTATACAGAAGTAGAAATATAAAGTTGTACACATGAAACTTACATAATGTTATAAACCAATGTTACCTCAATTTAAAAAGTGTTTATTGACCAACTACTATGTGATACACTCCCTTAAGGACAAGGATGAACAAGCAAGTAAATAGGCAGCTACAATGAAGTGTAAGAAATACCACTAAATTCCAGAGTTGTTGAGGTGAAAGCAGAGAAATAACAGCATAACTTTGTGAAGATTTACTGGCCATTCCCATTGTTGATAAACTCCTGAACCAGGAAAAACCATTCTAGTAGGGAAATCTAATAGTAGGGTTACCTCCAGGTGGTAGTATTACTTTGTTCCCTTATTTTATTATTATTTTTTAAAAAGTCTTTATTGAATTTGTTACATTGCCCCTGTTTTGTTTTGTTTTTTAATATTTTGGTCTTTTGGCCCTGAGGCCAGCAGGATCCCAGCTCCCCAGCCAGGGATCAAACCCACACCCACCGCATTGGAAAGCAAAGTCTTAACCACTGGACCGCCAGGGAGTTCCCACTTTGTTCCTTTATAATTGTCTATACTTTTTGGATTTTCTAAAGTGAGCGTATATTGCTGACAATCTGAAAAAATGATGAAATAACTGGGGAAAGAAAAAAAACAGCAAAAATGCACACAATTGTTCCTCCCTTTGCCACAACTGACTTAGCCCTGCCCTCATCATGGGGTCAAATTGTGCTGGCCAAGCTCTGTGGGTGAATGGGAGAAGGGCAGGTGCAACCACAGGTTAGAACCTGGCAGGTAAAGAACGAGGTGCCCAAACTCAACCTGTGATTCTTTTTCTTGTTTTTTTTGGGGGGGAGAGGGGTAGATGGGGATAAGGGGCTGAGGCCTGAATATGACTGGGTCTACAGAAAGATGATGATCTCAGCAATTGATTTACATGGATTCTGTGCCCTAATGAAGACTTGAGAGGTAATTTCCTTTGTCAGCCAGGTGAGACTGGGTTGAGTCCATGGCCATGACTGTAGATGGACACAAAGTCTGTGTATGATTTCTTTTTTTCTTCTTCAGAGCATCTCTTTTCCCACATTGGTCTAATCAGGTGCACCACTGAAGGAGAAAAGAGGTCAGATCCCATTTCCATCCTCTTGATGAAGGGGTAGGAGACAGGATGAGGAGAATTAGAAAGCTGTGTGAAGCAAAGTAGTGCCTGAACAGCTATGAAGCCACAGAGGGTTTCAGAACAGGCTACTCTGTCTCTCCTCAGGGATGGAGGACTCTTGGCGTTCCTGGATGTGTTGAATACAAACTATAAACGGGCAGTTTAGAGCGAGGCTAGATAAATACATGCTTTAGCGGCATAGATGTTAGGCTCTTGAGGGAAAGGACATATTTTATTTGATTCTAATTTTCCCAGAAAGTGCCACCTACATCTCAAGCATGGTCAGAATAGCCTGTAATAATTTGTCATATTGTGCCTATGTTATCTATTTTTGCATTTCCCCATGAGAAGCTATAAAGGATGTGTTTACACTGGTGTAGCTGCCTGCTTTGCCCGCGGCTATCACTGTTGGATGAATCCCCTTGACTCTGTGGAAACAATTGAAAAGTGTTACAGTGTATTATTGCTGAAAGGGCAATGTAATGATTGTTTGGAAAAGGCCCCTTGCCTTTAGGATGCAGATGAATTGTGATAGTCTAGGCTGAAAGAGCCCGTATTTTTGTGTTCGCTGTCTGGAAAAATGACACGCTAGAAACAGAATAAATACATTCTGATGGTTCTCGTGTCTTCTATGAAAACAGAAGCTTTGTTGATTCTTTAAATGAAAAACCAAAACATATTGCACAGTATATTTTGAACTGTTTTATTAATATATTCTGTTTATTACTTTTTATATACACACACACCACTTACTTTGTCTATACCCAAAGCAAATAGATAGTTCAGGCCAAGAAATAAAGTATTTTTTAAAGGAAGTTGAGGACTTCCCTGGTGGCGCATTGGGTAAGAATCTGCCTGCCAATGCAGGGAACACAGGTTCAGGCCCTGGTCCAGGAAGATTCCACATGCGGCGGAGCAACTAAGCCCACGTGCTGCAACTACTGAAGCCCGCATGCCTAGAGCCCGTGTTCCACAGCAAGAGAAGCCACCGCAATGAGAAGCCAACGCACCGCAACAAAGAGTAGCCCCTGCTCACCACAACTAGAGAAAGCCCGTGCGCAGCAACGAAGACCAAATGCAGCCAAAAATAAATAAATAAAATAAAATAAAAAGGAAGTTGAGCCAATGTTTGTATGTGTGCCACAAAATTAACTGAATATTTCTCTTAATTTGTCCTGAACTTTGGTTCAAATGATATATTGGAAAGGTCATAGTTGTTTGTTTGTTTGTTTTCTTTCTTGGCTCCACTGGAAGAATTTATTGTAAAAAAGACAAAGGGACAAAATGGGCAGTATATAGATTGCCCTTGTGAAGCAGAATGAAAGTTTCCGGACAGTGAGGTTGACACATTGTTAAACACATGGAAGAAAGGAAAGGCTTGAGCGTGTACTCTGCTTAGAGCACAAGATAACACACTCACATGCTAGATTAACTCTCTAAGATTTGATATTTAATAAAGGTGGATTTATTACAATATGAGTCTGGTTTCTTTTCTGTAAAATGTATGAATTTCCTAAGAGAAACGAAACAAGATAATCTGAAGGCTACATCAGGAACGAACCCTAGCCACTCGGCCAGCAGAGACAAGGAACAGGTGAGGAAGGCCGGAATGACAGGAGGGGATTAGAATACTCAGGTATCCATTAGACAGCAGGCTCGATCTGCTGTCACAACCATGGTGCATATTCTGGGATAAAATAATACATGTGTGCTGATATTACTGTTTCTTTTGTATCAGTGCCTGGCAGAGACTAGTCTACAGAACCGTGGTTCTTTAAGCCTAGAATGAGAGAGGAAAGGAAGGGTTCAATCCATGTGGCACAGAGTCACAGCCTTCCACACCGCCATTCAGACCCAGGATGAGGCACTGTCCAAATTAGACCACGTGGAAGCGTTCTGAAAAAAGCACAGAGGACCCAGGTTCTCGTGTGGTTTGCCTTAAATCATCTGTGATTCCAGCTTAACAGAAGGAAGGAAGAGAAGATATCAGAGAATGTCTAGTTTCAGATATGAATCAAGACTTTTTATGCTAAGTTCTCCACACATTATAGACACTATGCTATCCATGCTTGGATGGAGAGAGAAAAAAGTTTAAATGCCTTCGTTTATTAAAATGTGTAATAATACTTAAAAAATAGTTAGGCCTTTCTAAATATATATTGAAATGAACTAGGATAAACTCTCTCCACAGGCCAAATAAGATTTACTATTGTAAGTATTACTAATGATTAGCATGACTATTTTAACTTCTATAGTTTTAAAAATACCTTATGATCTTTAACTACACAATGTAATTCAAAAGAAAAGTAAAACACCTTTCTATAGAAATTTGATGTGTCTTTATGTAATTTTGGTCTTTTTCCTTAGTCAATGTTTTATTGCTTTAACAAAAAATGAAACCTTTCTTTCCCACAGGATCTCCCTCTATCAAATGGAAAGGTTTTATGGAAATTAGCAAATAATAACACCTTTAAAAATTTAATTCAATCAACATTTATCAAATACCTAATGAATACCAGGCACTTTGCTAGGTATTGGGGATGCAAAAAATAAGCGGGACAAAGGTTACAGTCCAGTAAGTTAAACAAGTCTTTCTTCAAAACTACAATTTGATAAATTTGTAAGAATAGTAAGAAAAGAATGTTTGTACAATGGGAATGTAGTACAATGGGAACACATCTGAAGACTCATTTAGGGCAGTACCTAAAATATACTGGGCATACTCCCCATCTGAATGTTCAACTAGTTTGCTGTCAGGAAGTTCCCCCTCACACATAATGTAAATTCCTTCATAACTGGAGAGAATATAGCAGCCATTTGACCACAAATATCATGGCTGAACATCCTTTAATGTGAGGGTTGGCTATTATCAAAGAAACAGGAATAAAATATTTGGCCACCACCATTTGTTGCTCTTCACGCAATTGCTACTTGTCTAGGGCTTAATATCTATCAGCTTCCTATTTCTCAAGTACATGCTGACTTTCTTAGGGGGTTACTTTTCCTGAGGGTCTTTATTGGGTCACTGCTCCTGACAGAGGGGCTCAAAGTAGAGTCTCCAACTGTATAAATGAGGGTTGTAGATAATTTGTAAAAATTAAAGAGATTATTTCATCTACTGTTGTATGGTACTAGGTCACTCTCTTTCTTGCTATGAAAATCACTTTTTGTTGATATTTTTGCTGATATTAACGGTTCCAGTCTTCTTGTACAACTTTACACATCTAAGAAATTTTGCTGGTTCAGCCATCTTTTCTTATTTTATAAAAACTTTCAAAGTCACTCCTTGTTAATTGAATACAAGCCAACAAGTGAATTTTATAAGTCCACATGAGGTAAGGAAACACACTTTCAAATAAGAAAAATTAAAACAAAGTTTTAGGGGGCAAGTTTTCTCTTTGTAAATTGTTTTAAGCAAACATTTAAGAAATTAATAGATCAACTACATATACGTTGTATCTCAAACACATTAGTAACAACATCGGTTTTCCCAATACCTGTTACGAGTCTCAGTGATCTTGTGAAGAATAGGCTAGAACAAATGATTGGTTGGGTCTGGCAGAAAGGTAGCTTAGGGATCTAAGATTCTGCCGAGAGTAGCAGCTGTAACCATGCTCTATTTAATTCATCCCACCACTGCTTTGTGAGCTGCATCGTGTATCCCAGCCCAGTGCCTGCTAAAAGCCAATGTCAATGTTTTTTGAATTAATGAATGAAAGATGAATGGATATGAGCATAGTTTCCTTGAGGGATCATTTAGAAACCAGGGCTGCATCTAACATTTAATAATGTTTAATGGGACGGCAAGAAGGCAGAAAACAAGCAATATACGTTTTTATTTTTGTTTTGTTTTAGGCGGACAGTGAGATAAATTTCTGTTTGAAAATCTGAAAGCTAGGAGCAGTTCTAAATATATTTTTATGTACCTAAAAATTATTTAACGATTTGAATGATGACCGTATGCTATTAAGAAAGTGTGCACCACAAGTAGTTTAAAAATTGCACATTATTAGGGAATTAATAGAGGAAGTGACTTTGTGAAAAAACGGCTAAAGGAGGGGATGACTAACAGAGAAGGAAAGTGAAACTTTTTCAAATGGGAAAGCACAAATAGTTGAAAATACAGGGAAGTTAGTTGTACAGAAACCTTCAGGTTTGAAAAGGTTTGACCAAAAAAGTTCTGCCTTCTCTATTCAACAAGGTGTGGTTAGTTAGTTTGTTCTCTCTGGTTTGTGTGAGGAGAGGCAAGAGAGTCAGAGAGAATGGGATATTACTAGAAAGATAACGTATATTTGATTAACCAGCAGAAATAGCCTAAGTAGGATAAACAGCCTGATTAGTAGCTGTAAAAGTGGGAAGACACAGAAGATGCCAGCAGCTGTAAGAAACTACAAAACCTTTTTGTTGCTAAACTGGTCTGAATTCCCAGAAACTTGGCCAAAGCTAGGAGAAATTTTATAGGAGTAAGTTTTCTGATCAAGTTTAGGGATGAAGCCAAAGACGGACCCAATTGTAATAGGCGGTAGTGACGGGTAGTGAAAAAGCAAGCCAAGGCTTATCCAATTGGCTCTATTTTATTTGCAGAGGCTGTGTTTTCTATTGTTTTAGTAGAGAGTTACTGCACTGATATTTTAAAAGGAACAACGAATGAGGAATCATGCTCACCTCCAACTTAATTGTACCTCTCAGTAAAGCCTAGTAAAGTGGATGCAAACAAAACTTTTCTTTTGGCCACACCAAGAGGCATGTGGGATCTTAGTTGCCTGACCAGGGATCAAACCCACACCCCCTGCAGTGGAAGCGCTGAGTCTTAACCACTGGACCTGGACCATCAGGGAAGTCCCAAAACTTCTTTCTACAGCCTGGGAAGTTACCACTGTTACTGGCAGATATAATTTTACTGACTGAATGGTCAGTAAACTTCTTAAAACCTGAATTTATAATGTAAAAATGATAATGTTATAAGTTAATGAACACATTTAAAGACTCATTAAGAAAGTATCGGAGTGTAATGAAACAAATTTAGTCAGAAACCCAATTTCAAATTATCAGGATATCTAATGCAGTATGTCATTAGACGTTATTTATTGTCACTCCATTCTCTCTGCTTTAGGCTCAAGTTCTTTAAAGAGAGTGATCCCCTGGGCTTCCCTGGTGGCGCAGTGGTTGAGAGTCCACCTGCCAATGCAGGGAACACGGGTTCGTGCCCTGGTCCGGGAGAATCCCACATGCCGTGGAGTGGCTGGGTCCGTGAGCCGTGGCCGCTGAGCCTGCATGTCCGGAGCCTGTGCTCCGCAACGGGAGAGGCCACAACAGTGAGAGACCCGTGTACCGCAAAACAAACAAACAAACAAACAACAAAAAAAACAACAACAACAAAAAAAGAGAGTGATCCCCTGAGCCAGAACCGTGCCTGGCACATTAGAAAGCACCCTATAAATATGTATTTGATAAATAAATAAATGGTTCATTCATAAAAAGTCTGTTTATTTATCTATCACATATCATCTATCTGTCATAATGTCTACTCACCCCAAAGGACTTTACAATCTAATTTTGGGAAGCTAACTAATAACTACAAGTCCCTACAGAGTAAGTACTATAATAGTACTAGGAAGAAAGGACTTCAGAGCACACATCTCAAAGGAATTAATTCCAATTGGGGCATCCTGAAAGCTTTATGATGGAAGGCACATTTGATCTGACAGTGAAGAGACAGGGAGACTAGAGAGAAATGCATTCCAGGTAGGAACAAAAGTAGAATGGAGGGGAAAGATAAGGCTGGGAGGGGGGGAAAAGAACATATGACCGAGCTAAAATACAAATTGCGTGGGCCCAAAACTGGGAGACAGGGCTGAGAGGGAAGGTTGAGTGAGACAGTGGAGGGCTTTGAACGCCTACTTCCGGGACCTAGTCTTGCCTTCCTCAAAGATCCCTTTCCGGGACTTCCCTGGCGGTCCAGTGGTCAGGACTCTGCGCTTCCACTGCAGGGGGTGCAGGTTCGATCCCTGGTCGGGGAACTAAGATCCTGCCTGCCACACCGTGGGGCCAGAAAAAAAAAAAAGTGATTAAGATAAAAAAAGGATATCTTTCCTGTAATGGGCGATCCTAGTACTCCTTGATTATACACCCCATAGGTAAAAATTTCTAGTGCATAACCTCAACATAGGAATACTAAGTTTTAAATCATATATTAATATACACTACTACATTTATAAACTATATCCCTCATCTGCAAAAGCAAAGTGAAGCTTTTCTATGATGAATAATACTTTTATGAATATAAACTCAAATCTATTAAAAATAAAGCAGTACTCATACCTTTTGGTTCAGGCTTTCCAAAAAGTTTTCTGTAGGAACTTATCCTACAGAAACCACTTTTGAAATGCACAAGGTTTATTAGCTCGTTTGAAAAATACTTATCACGAGCCTACAACTTTCCAGGCACTACACTGAGTGCTGTGGATGCACAAGGAGCAAAACCAGGTAGACCCCTGCACACACAATGCTCGCAATCTGGAAGAGGCCTCGGATTCTAATCAAATAATCACACAAGTACCTGTAAAATTCGACTTGGATCAGGCAACAGTGGAGAGATTCGTGGCGCTGTGAAAGCATGTAATAGGAAAGCAAACCTAATTTAGGGATCAGGGAAGATATCTTGAAAAAGAGACAAATGGGCAGAAATCTGAAGACTCGGTAGGATCAAGAGTGCTCCTTGTAGCATTGTTTGTAATAAAAAGGTAGACCAAACTGATTACTCACAAGATAATTAAGTAAACCATCATATAGCCATTTAGTGCAATGCTATCCAGCTATCAAAGGAGGTAGAAGGAGGTATTACCACGGAAACAAGTCCAACATGTATTGCCTAACTGTATGACACTATATTTTATAGAATTCCATTTATATTAAGAATGTTCCATATATAGAAAAGTTGGCTATACACATATATATATATATATGTACATACACATATGTACATATACAGAGAGATTGCTTTGGGGATTATGGTAGATTTTCATTTTCTACCTTGAATATTTTTGTAATATTTGAATTTTGTGTAACTCTGTATTATGTTTATAATCATTAAAAAAAGCTTTTTAAAAAGTGTGTTCTAGGTCTTACTAGTGGTTTGGGGGCTGAAGAGCTCACACACATATACACACATGTACATGTGTAGTAATTATGGATAATTTTGATATTGATGTATACAGTCACAGCAAAAGCTATTTTAAAACATACATTCTGAACTAACGGAACAAAAAGCATAATCTCCATGATGGCACCAAATTTCTACTCATTCTGGCTGGAAGGAGAGAGAGTAGATGATTTCTTGAGACTTCCACCCTTCTCACCAGTTTCCTAAGGACTTATAGTTCATAAAGCAAGATGTTTTTTCAAAGGGATAAAAACATTCTGTAGGTTTTTATCTGTAAAAACAGAGGTCCTGGGAATCACAGGCCTTAGGAAGTTACCAGTTTCACACTTCAAAATTGCCAAGAGTTTGTTAAAACGGTCACATAGCATTGCTATATGGTTCTTAGCTTTTCATGCGTATGGGAATCAGTGGCAAGCTTGTAAAATATGAGGATTCCCGGGCTTGCTTTGGATTTGCTGAGTCAGAATTTCTGGGGGAAGGCCTGGGGTCTGCATTTTAAGATCTTTGGTGCTTCTCCAAGCCCCACTTTAGGAAACATGGTGACTTTGGATCCAACCAGTCAAGCTCTGCCTTGACAAAGAGGGTGTTGCTGGCCTGAGATGAGGAAAATGCCAGAACAAGAAATCTGCGTCTCCTTCCTAATAGATTTTGATTAGTGGGTGAAAGGAAAATTTGAAGCCAATTAGGAAAAATACTTTTCCTCTTTCCGTTTCCTCAGACTTTATGAAAGACAAGACATCTTAATAAGAGCTGCTTTAGCCCATTATTCATCTTTTGTTTCCTTAGTGGAGCACTGGCTTATTAACTGGAAGCCAGTGCCTTTCTCAATGGACGCAATCCATGAGCTCCTTCACGTTCCCTGGACGGTAGGCTGGTTCATCTGAGCACACAGTGCACGGTTATGTTACAGGGAAGCCACTTCAATGGGGGTTATGGGGGAGGGGGTTTGAGGAACGGCAGCAGGGAGGGAGGGGAAATGTGTGATGTGGAGGGAAAGTCCTATCCGGACCCTCAAGGGAGAACACTGTACTTTCTTGGTCTTATATTGATAATTATCAGTGACCTAGTTACTACTATTACCATTCCATAGAGGAGACCATGGCAGCACTGTAAATATACCTGTTTCTGTAATTTAGATTTCATGTTATCTTAGAAAAACAACATTCATGGTTTTTCAGTTTAAAAGAGAACACATTACTTCTATGATTTACAACTAGTTGATAGAGAATTCATAAAAAAATAAACTAGACAACTGCACCTGTGATAATAGAAATACTCTTTGTATTTAATACAAAATAGTATTTAATACAATTGTATTACAAATGCAAATTAATTGTATTTAATACAAAATCCTACCATCTAGGAATTTCAGAGTATAGAATCAATCAGTTAATTTTTATTACTTTCTAGGTGTCAATCAACCCCCCACCTTCTTCCTTCTCTCTCTCAACAAATACTCAGCAAAACAATGGGAAATACTGCCATCCTTTACAGAAGGCCCTGATTTCCCATCCTTATAAAAAAATTAACAGGTTTGAGGATAATTAATATAAATGATTGCTTTTTTCCAACCCCCAAATAATTAATTTATTAATTAAGGTATTTAATTAATTAAGGTATTAATTAATTAATTAAGGTATTTCTAATCCCCACAGTAAATCCCCAGTAAGGATTTCAAAATAGCATGGCTTATTAGGCCTAATTCTAAAAGAAGTATGTATTCATTTTTTTAAATTAAAAAATTCAGAGAATTATAAAAAATGAAATAGATGATCATTAATCTCACTACCTAGAAACTACAGTTAACCATTTAGTATATTTCCTTCCAATCTTTTTTATTAATGTACATTAAATGTATATATTAATTAATTTTATTAATACACATTTAATATATATTAATATACATTAAATTATATATATTTGGGGGCACAAACTATACACAATTGTCTATACACAATTATGTTTTTTAACTATTTTTACTTCTAATACCAAGAACATTTTACCAAACCATTAAATATTATTAGACAAAGAAATATTAAAGTGTCTCCAGTTTCCCACCATATGGAGTGCCCTTAATTTAAGTAACTCTTCACCTATTGTTGGACTTTTCAGTAGTTTTCAAATTTTTTCTACTAAGAAACTAGGATGAAAAATATTTTATTACTTGATTCTAGAGCTCTATTTAGAAGGGGAATTGTCTATATTTAGGAGACAACCATGAGAAGCTGCTTCCAGTCATCAAAGAACTTTAAGTATATGAATATCAAATCCAGTTTTAAGTTGTTTGAATCACTGTGGTTTAAAACAATCTCCCCAACCTCAGCTAAATGGAATAGACTGCACACCTCTGCTTTGTGTGAGAGGTTTGTGGGAGAATCAAGGAAAGGGCTTGAGCCGGGGTGGCGGGGCGTGGAGAGAGGAAAACAACCATGGTGAGTCATGAATGAGATCAAGTGTCCAGGGGTGAACAGAAGTGACGGTGAGAGTGTAAGTGCCCAGGAATTCGAAGAAGTATCAGAGGAGGGCACTGTGCTTCCCCAGGGACACAGAACTAAAGGCTCGAGCCAATTTTATTTTAATTTTAAAAGGTCAAGATGACCTCAGCTGATATCTATGAAATAAATAACACTGACAAAATAGGACACAGTTAGATTTTGTTTTTTTGATCCATTAGGGGAGTCTTTGTCTTCTAATAGAGGAGATTTTAACATACGCATTTATCTTGTTAGCTCATTTCATGCTTTCAGTTACAAAAATACTCTTTATAAAAATTATTTTTGGTTTCATTTTAAATTTTACTTTAGCTGTACTTTGCCCTTTATTCCCTAGAGTGATTTGGAAGTCACAAGTTGTCACCGGTCAGGTTCTCCAAGAAACAGGAGGAGATTTGCCTGCAGGAAGTTTGCTAGAAAGTGCACTCAGGAGCAGTGTGAGGAATAGAGGACTGGGCTGAGGGAGAAGCTGAACTTCGGTGCAGTTGCATCAGAGGCCTCAGTCTCATCTACTTGGAGCTCTGAGATGAGGATGGCCCTTCTAGAACATTCCAAATTGAGGTGTGGGGGAGGGGAGAGGTAGGGTTGGCAGGTGGGTAGGGATTTATACTCCTGCATTGGCCAGTCATGGGTATGGGCTGCCCCTGGAGAGGGGTCATGTGGTCATGTCCTAAGGGCAAGGGAGTTCCTCCAGGGGAGGTCACTTCCTGGGAGAGACCCGGCCTGAGCCTTCAGTGGGCAGCACTCCCAGCAGCTGCAGGGAATGACAGTCCCCCTCCTGAAGAGGGGGTATGGGTGGCGCCCACAGTGCTCACCATACACTGCTTATTTTTCTGCTAGCATTTTCCTGTAAATTAAAAACACCTGGACTTCTCTCTCTCTCTCTCTCTCTCTCTCTCTCTCTCTCTCTCTCTCTCTCTCTCTCTCTCTCCCTCTCCCTCTCTCTCTCTCTCTCTCTCTCTCTCTCTCTCTCTCTCCCACCCACCCCCCCCTGTCTTTTTTTTGGCCTCGCCATGTGGCATGTGGGATCTTAGTTCCCCGACCAGGGATGAAACCCATGCCCCCTGCAGTGAAAGCGCACAGTCTTAATCACTGGACCGCCAGGGAAGTCCTTCTCTCATTTTAATGTCAATAATTACATCATATTTTAATGGAAAGAATTATTGACTTCCTTTGGGGGGGTCTAATAAAAAATTTAGCAGGATTTAATTTCTTCAATTCCTAGTTTTAGTTGATACAATCTGGCATTTTGGATGGACATAATTAGCAGCATCATGCTATGTTTCTGCAAGGTTTATCTTATCTTGAAGGATTATTTTTGTCATTAGTATTACATTTTATAACCATTCCAACATCTTATAGATTGAACTGCTTAAACTCATAAAAGTTAAATGTCATTTTTTTTCCCCACTGTCTTGATGTGAAAAAAACAAACAAAAGGCCCAGAGCTGGGGAGAATTATACCTGCTTTGCTGCTAACCCCAAAACCAACATTCCCTAACTGGCATCCATACTGCAAAGTTCCTATTTTAAAAATCTGATCGTGGAAGGGTGCATTCTGGCCTGATTTTTTTCCCGTTTTGGTCTCACAAGAAGGTGACTTGGAATCCTAGCCAAATATATTTAGTTAAACAATGTAAGCTGATTTGAGTTCTTCCAATCTGTGAGGGCTCTGGCAGCAACAGACAAGAGGCCAGAATCATATTCACTTTGATCTGTTCACCCAACACGTTTTTCTGTATTTAATTCTTCTACCAACTTGGATGAACTTGGGAAAAGCACCTTGATCCTTAGGAATGCAGCAGAAGTATGCCTCTACATGATAATCAGCACAGGACATGCAACAGTTCGAGTCTAAAGCAACAAGATCGACAAGATCGTAACCTCAGGTAATAGCCAGATTCTATCATTATCTCTCATATGATATCAGCTTTTCAACAAATTGCTGAATCTGTTATCAAACCCATTCTGACATTCATTCAAATGGGGGGTCCTGGGAGGAGAGGTGGGACATGAGATGGGCTCAGAAGTATGATTCAGAGCATGAATGCTCTTGTACAGATGTAAACTATGGAGTTTGCATGATACCTTCTGATAAAGAGGCATCTTTCATTAAACATGTATTATTACAGAGACCTAAGGCATGGGCCCCTCAAAGGCACTCCAGTGGTTGGTAGGCATATCAGTAATAACTCTTGATTTATTTTAATGTGGAAGTTTTAGCTACTTGACTATAAATTGAAGGGAATTTGGATGGAGTTGATGGGGCTCTGTAACATGCAATGTGGTGGCATCATTCTCCAGATTCTGGGAACACTGGCACAACCCGGTCGGTCTATGAACTATCATTGCAGGCTTAGTTAGATATGGTTCAAAACAAGAGGTGAGACCCTGTATTCAGTAAAATGCTACATTAGGTCAGCCTGAAGGCCTTTTTTGAATCACCGTAGCTTGTTAAGATTTAAATTCCTCAGGCTTCCACTATTTTGTCTAGTAAACGTATAAATAACCTTGCATAGATGTTGTTTTTAATTTGGTTCTGTTTTTTTCAATTGTTACATGCAGGCACTGTTCATATCCGTGAACATTAGTTTTATATTAAATGTTGAAAAGTTGGTTTTTGCTACTGTATATTTTTCACTAATTAGATAAGAAGTAATAAAAATCTCCATATATATGTGTTTTCCTGAAGCCAATCTGCTTTATAGTCAAGCAGTTCTTTTACTGATTAGATGCCCACAAATAGACATTTCTTTAGAGCTGGTGACAAGAAGTATGATGGCCATGAGGACTTCTTTTGTCCTTAGAATGCCCTTTTCTATTTCCATGTGAATCTCATTGCATAAGGATTGAAGTAATTAATTAGCCAATTTGTAGGTAAGTCTTTCTGACAAGCTAGCCACCTTCCTTTAGCAGAAGTGTAAAATGAGCAATCTCAGAGACATGCATTAAATTCACTAATTAGATTAAATACCAAACCAAGGACTTCCAGGGATCATGTTTCTTTTGTAGAGCAAAGGATGTTTTATAATTAATAATCATGTTGCAGTCAATCATTTAATTGTAAATAGTACCCGATTTTAAGGGTAAATTTATAAAACAACATTAAAGATCAAATGTACTTGTGTGCTAGAGCCTGAACATTTCTACCATTAGATTTTTCAGATGACAGTTTCTCCATGGATATTATTAGTGAGGAAATTTTTTCTGGAGTTATAAGACTTTTCCTGTATCTTTCTAAACCCCAGAAGAGAGAATACACAGATGAGCATATCATGCATACTAGTATCTTGGGCTATACTGGTGGTGTGACAAGAATGTCACTTTCTATTTCCAAAAGATGTTGTCACACAGGAGGATAATTATTGCAACCCGTGCCCACTGCAGGGGAAGCATAACCTCAGCTTGGTGATAGTCAAGTAGATCCTATGTGTGATGGGAAGTGGAGGCCACTGCAAGGCTCTCTGCCCCTGGGAATAGGTGCTTCCTATGGAATTGTCATCCATCCTATTTTGCCTGTCACACCTTTATGTTCAATGAAAACAGTGGTGACTGGTTAAATCTG
Source organism: Delphinapterus leucas (assembly GCF_059928025.1). NCBI lineage: Eukaryota > Metazoa > Chordata > Mammalia > Artiodactyla > Monodontidae > Delphinapterus > Delphinapterus leucas. Next base: position 12,625,039 of record NC_143130.1, on the reverse strand, counting down.
CAAGTAGGTGTTGAGTACATGCATCCACAAATCAGGAAAGAGGTCTGAGTTGGCATTACGTATTTCAGAGTAGAGAGTCCTCAAGGAGAGGAGACAAAGTGCAAAGAGGAGATGCAAGGTGGTGGTCTGAGGGACAGGAGTGCTTAAGTGGTGGGGGGAAGAGGAGCATGGGAAGGAAGCTGCACGGAGTGAAGGAAGTCAGACAGAGGAAGACTCATATCATATGATATCACCTATATGTAGCATCTAAAAAAAAGATACAAATGAACTTATTTACAAAACAGAAACAGACTCACAGACATAAAACAGAAACAGACTTACAGACACAAAAAACAACCTTATGGGGCTTCCCTGGTGATGCAGTGGTTGGGATTCCGCCTGCCGATGCAGGGGACACGGATTCATGCCCCGGTCCAGAAAGATCCCACATGCCACGGAGTGGCTGGGCCAGTGAGCCATGGCCGCTGAGCCTGCGCTCCGCAATGGGAGAGGCCACAGCAGTGAGAGGCCCACGTACCGCAAAAAAACAATGGTTACCAAAAAAACTTATGGTTACCAAAGGGGAAGCAGGGGGGAATAAATTAAGGATTTGGGAGTGACATATACACACTACTATATATAAAATAGATAACCAACAAGGACCTACTGTAGAGCACAGGGAACTATATTCAATATCTTGTAAAAACCGATAATGGAAAAGAATCTGAAAAAGAATAGATATATAGGTACATGTGTAACTGAATCACTTTGATGTACACCTGAAACATTGTAAACCAACTATAATTCAATTAAAAAAAAAAAGATAGGAATAACTCAGACTGCCAAGCCAAGTTTAAAATGAGAAGCAACTCCTCAGAGGAACAGCAGTGAGGACAACATGTACCAGAACTGGGGCTGAGGAGTCCTGCGCTCCGAGAGTAACAGGCACCGCCCGGGACAATGAACCACTGTGACTGCCCGTCACCACCGTGGCGCAGCTCCAACCCCCAGTGCAGCCTTTTCCATCCCGGAAGGCCCTGGTAGGAAGCAAAGTCTGCTAAGTAGGGAAAAGGAGAAGCTTAGGTGCAAATCAGTGAATGAAAAAAGAAGAGAACCCAAAAGTTTCAAACTGAGACCCAAAATATTTCCTTTATTTCAAATTCCATGGTAAGTGGAATAATATTATATACCATTAGGGAAATCTGAAATAAAACTGTTAGACAAACAGAATATTTAGATTTTTTTTTAATCCAAGAGGAACATGTGGGTAACAAAGGATGTGACTTCTATATTCTAAGAGCTGATTTTAAAGAAAATTATCCTTTTCCCAAGAATTAAGTTATGAATTAGACAGTAAATTTATATTCATATGGATTCACACAAAGAATAATACTGGTCATGGGACTTCCCTGGTGTCACAGTGCTTAAAAATCCGTCTGCCAATACAGGGGACACAGGTTCGAGACCTGGTCTGGGAAGATCCCACATGCTACGGAGCAACTAAGCCTGTGCGCCAACTGTGGCGCTCTAGAGCCTGAGAGCCACAACTACTGAGCCCTAGTGGCACAACTACTGCACCTAGAGTCCATGCTCTGCAACAAGAGAAGCCACTGAAATGAGAAGCCCGCACACCACAATGAAGAGTAGCCCCCGCTCGCCACAACTAGAGAAAATCCGTGCAGCAATGAAGACCCAACGCAGCCAAAAATAAATAAATTAAAAAAATAATAATAATACTGGTCATGCATCCACGCATTCATTTGTTCCTTTAACAAATGTTTATTGATGGTCTACCTTGTTCTTGACACTGGACATGACAGTGGTGAGCCAGGCCAACCTGGTCCCTGTGTTCACAGGGCTCCCCTCTGGTAGGGGAGAAAGACATTAGTCACACAATCATACCAATAATTGTAAAACTGGAACCATACTCGAGGATATTTGATAGTAGGGAGACCTGACTTAGAGCCACCAGGGAAGTCTTAACTAAGGAAGTAACAATTCCAAACAGAGGGAACCGCATGAGCGAAGGCCCTGTGGCATGAAGAAGCATGTCCTGAAAGCTCACCATGGCATCATCTGAAGAAGCAGAACAAAGAGTTTTATCTTTTTTTTAAAAAAAAAATCAAGCATAATTGATTATCCAATCTTATTGAATACATTAGTTTCAAGTTTCATCTTTATTCTTAGAGCAATGGAAGCTGTGGAAGGGTTTTAAGCAGAAGAACGGCATTCCCAGAATTATGTTTCCAAAAGATCACTCCGGCTTCTGAGTGGAGGAGAGGGGGAAAGTGTCCCTGGGAGATGAGTGTAGTGATCTAGGTAGTTGCAGGAAGAGGCTACTGAAGTCATATAGACAAGTGGTGGTGGCTTGGGTTAAGGTTGAGAATGGATTTGAGATGTTTAGGAGATACAACCAACAGGACCAGATGTTAGAATAAATATGTGAGTTAGGAAGAAAGGAAGGTTAAGGGTGATTCCTAGATATTGGGCTTATACAACAGGAAAGACGGGAGTGCCTTTTGCTGAGATAAGGGAAGTAGAAGAGGACCATGGATTGGTGGATGGTAAGGTCATGAATTTAATTCTATAACTGTAGATGTACCTTTGAGACATCTACATGGCGATGACAAGTTGGCAGGTGGGTCTGAAGTTCTGATGAAACGTCTGGTCTAGATATAGGCATTTGTAAGTCATCCGCAAATGTTTGTGATTGATCAGTACGTTAGGAAGAGAACACAGTGAAAAAAGAGAGAGAGAGAGGGGCTGGCACTGTGTGTTGAATAGTTAATGGCCAAGTATAGGAGGATGAGTGTGTGAGGGACAGGTGGCAGCCAGAGAGGTAAGGAGAAGAAGAGAGTTCTATGTCACCCAAGCCCAGGAAAGAGCATGTTTCAAACAATGAGACCAGGATCAGCCATGTTAGACACGGCTATGCGATGGAGTGAGTTGAGGACTGTGAATGTCCATTGAATCTAGGGACACGAAGGGCATGCTGACCGTAGCAAGACTGGTTTTAATGGAGAACTGAGTGGACGCCAGAAGGAGGAGTTGGGGAACACGTGGGACATAAAAGGGGAGACAGTGAAGATAGAAAACTCAGGTGCTTTGGCTGTGATGAGACAGCTGGAGAAACAGCTGAGTGGGCATCAGAGGCTGAGTACGTGGGAGGCCCTTCAGTGTGACAAAAAGATTCACCTTGGAGAGAGATTCTCCTTGAGGGAGACGTTACTGGAGAGTGTAAGATTCTGAGGAGGTGGGTGGGGAAGGGAGAGTGAGAAACGTCTGGTATCCAGACAATGACAGACTCCTGTCACAGCTTCAGTTTTCCTTGTGTTGTAGCAGACTGTTTTTCTGCAGAGTGAGGGAGGGGCGAGTGTGTATGTTTGCCTGTGTCTGTGGTGTGAGGGCAGCTGGTCGCAAGAGCGGGGAGAAGCTGGGTGGTAGTTTTTGTGGAAAGGAGGAGAGTGAGTTAATCAGAGAAATGCAGTGGATGGGTTCACCTGAGATGAGCTTATATGCGTTGACAGTAAAGCCAACGTGCTCTCGTGTGACTTTCCTGGTAAGGTTCAGCTGCTGGGGGCTGGACGCAGATCGTTGGCTTCATCAAGGATGAGATTTTGCCAGACAAGGGAAACAAAAACCGACAAGGGTAAGGGAGTGGGGAGCATTGGCGGAAGCGCTCTAAAATCCTGAACCATAGCTCTGCTGAAGGAGGAGGTAAGTCAAGACAGGAGAAGGTCACCGCCCTGTGAGGCTGAGGCTGGAGCAAGGAAGCGGAAGTCCTGCCGAGGCTGAAGAATGGTCCCAGTGGGAGGAGCTGAGCAGGAGGGAAGAAGTGATGTGCACAGAGCGTTTGCATCAGAGATCCTGAAGGTGGAGGAGTTGCAGGGTGGCAAGACCCAATCAGTGTACGTGCACTGGAGTGGATAACCTGCAGTAAAGTGTTGGAGAGGAGAACTTGAGGAATGAGGCCATTTCGTCAAATGTCACGTATGCATTGAAGCATCTGAGGGTGGTGGCAGGGCTTACAGGCCACATGCTAAGACTTTGAAAAATAACAGGGAAGGGAGCGGCCAGGAATCTGATAGAAGACAATGACAAGAAGGAGAGGTAGAGATGAAAACTATGAAGGTCATAAAAATGAGATTTTTTTTTTTGCAAGAGGAAACACTAGCATGGGATGGATGTAGCAGCAAGGGGCCAGGAGGACGGCAGCCCTGCCTCCTGGTCCTAAGTACGTGGTGGGGGGGGCGGAAATGTGAGGGCGATGGGAAGAAGCATCCCTAGGGTGGGAAGCGGGCTTCGGTTCAGTCCAGATGCATGAAGGCAGGTCACAGAGAGCAGAGGAGTTGGGAGTCTCTCCAATGACAGAGAGGGGAAGAGGCAGGCGAGGGGCAGGGCCTGGATCAGGGCTGGGAAGTACAGAGCATTATTGTCAACACCAACAGGAGGTAGGTCTGGGGGAGGAAGGATGCCTTAAAAATCATAAGAAAAAGAAAAGATTAGCTGCTAATGTCAACCAATGTTAAGCTAATTCAAACCAGGAAGAGAAGGACTGCCTCACCCCCCCACCCCAGTAGGTCCCTGACCACCCCCCGCAAGCAAGGAGGACGTCCACCTTAGAGAAAAGTGTGTCTAAACTAGGGTTTGGGCCCCATTTGAGACAGTTCTCTGAATATTTAACCCCAAATATTCATATTGCAGCTAAAAAGTGTTTCCTCCCTAGTGAAACAGCTGAATTATATATACATATATACAAGCTTGCCAATTAAAGACGCCAATCTAGTTACCTCTTGGCTTTCCCTTCTGAACAATCTCAGACCCTTACTTTTTTGCATAGGTCTTATTTTCTAATCCTGGCTGAATTTAGGGATAGAATGTTCCCCATGTTCTTGGTGTCCTAACTACAGAACTCAGGAAGGGACCCAGTGCTCTAGGAAAAGTTTGGCGAAACCCAAGCATAAAGGGAGGATGACCTCGCTGTCCTTCCAGGCTCTTGTTTTTGCATCCTAACAAAAAGCTGCTGTTATGACTGACTCCCCCTTATCTATTTCCATTGCTGGCTCCTGTTTAGACATCCTTGCCTGTAACCAGTCACTTTTCCTCTTCTTTTTGCATAGTTCATTTCCCGCTCCTGAAGGTAACCACCCTGCATTTATCTTCAGTGAACTTAAAAAAGAATTCTGACCACTTCCGCAAGTTAGTAAGCTTATTTTAAATTTTGTTCTTCATCATCAGGCTAACGTTGGCCTTCGCACTCCTTGGTGAGGAAGTGACTCATGTGTTCCGAGTTTCCTTCATGGCAGCGCTGTGTTCCAGGGCATCTGTTTGCAAACATTTTCAGCCTGCATTGTTATCTACTACTCCTGTGGCTTCTACTCTGTGTAGGTCAGGCCTTGATCATCTCTCTTCTGCCCTTCATCAACATTAAGAGAATTAATTCCCTAGTGTTTCAAAGCTTAGTTCAAACTTTTGTAGATACTGATGTTGAAGAGAGGTATTTCTAAGTTAATATGTGCAACAAGAAATTAAACTTTTACATTCAAAATCAGCACCTTGATTAGTATTTTTTTAAAGTTCTTGTATATATTGTGTACCTCAAGAAGCACGTGGGCCTGTGAGATGTCTCGTTCTAATTTTTAACCCAACCATTGCATAGAGCAAGGGCATCATCAAAAATTGATGGAAAGAGTCAGAAAATGTTGGAAAGGATACACCTCAGCATGTACAAATCCTCCCTCAGGAAGAATTAATCTCTTCCTTGTCTGAATTATGATGGATTGCATTTTATTTCCTTTCCTTTTCTTTCATCCTTATGACTCCTTTGTAGGTGTTATTACAAACATTTGGGTCTAAGTCTCGTTTCATCCATGGAACTATAGGCCTGCTGAGGAAAGGGATGGTGACTAATTTATCTCACTCACTGCATCTTACATAATGTCTTACAACAGCCAGTGCTCAATAAATATTTGTTGACTGAGTGAACAATTTAGGAGAGTTCAGATCCAAGTAGGATTTTCTTTTCAGCAAAGTAATTTGATTTTAATCAAATTCCTTGTTCTTTCTTATTCGAAATTTTAATTGATTTAAATGGTAAAAAGACTGAAAAAAATCAATTGAAAGCTAGAAATAAAGATGTTTTTGTAGAAAAGAGTAAATGCTTGTGGATTTTCTTTAAAAAGCACTCATATCAACTTTCATAAGCAAATGTAAGAGGAAGTCATGTGTTCACCTGCCCCTTTCAAACCTGGACAAAATGTTTGGATGGACCCAGTGTGTAGCTCCAGCAGTCCCCTATTACAGCAAATCAGAGAGAGCCATATGCATGGATCCTATTAGCTCCAAACAACCCGATTATGAGCAGAAAAAGCAAATGCAAATGAGTATTTTTGGATAAAGCACACATTAAAAATGAACAAGGCAGTTTAGGAAAAAATTAGATTGAATTAAACATGTAAATCAGATGCTTTGTTATACTGTCACTACCCATGCAGAGTCATCTAGACCTGGCCAAGAAAGCTATTGTTTGTGATAATGATTATCATAGGTAATATTGATTCCTGTTAATAAATAGCCCTTTATGTGTCAGGCAGTCTAATGCACTGGGTCCAAAAGGATGCAGCAGCATCACAGGACTATTCATGTTTACAGCTTGGCATTTTCTCTATGGATTTATAAAAAGTCTTAGCTAATGTAAAATGAATCTTCAACATTGTGATGGGAAAAAAAAATGGCAACGTGTAAGAAATAATCACCTGCTCAACTCTCTACTCTAATATAGTTTGCTACATTAACTAAAGGTCAGCCTCCGTGTTGATGTTTCACATGTCATGCGAAGGCAGGATAAAGGAAAAAGAAATAAGGTATTGTGAGCCACAGTCTCCTGCAGTACTCACAAGCTCACCAGGACCCAGTCCTGAGCTTCTCCAACCAGATCTAGAGGAAAGCAACAGCCTGAGCCCATTGTCTCGTGGCGTCCGAAATCATTTCTGCCATTGCAGACCCTGCAGGTCAAGAGAGAAATTTGGAAATGGGGGTGCCCATTGAGTTGCAAAACACTCCTACCCCAATGAAGAGCTGGACCAGCCTAAAGAACATCAACACTAAGAAAAAAAACCTAGACCCTTCCCAATACTAAATACAACTATATTCTTTTATCGAAATTTCTCCCTGTTAAACATTATACTAAATGCTTTATATATAATCTCATTTAAGTCCTCACCACTACCCTAGAGGCGGGCATTATTAGCCCCATTTCATAGATAAAGAAATGCAAGATCGCAGAAGATTAGTGTATTACCCCAAATTGCCCATCTAGAAAGTGGCTGTGGGAGCCTTCCAAACCACATCTACCTGATTTTCAAGCCCGACTGTTCACTCTGATCTGCTGCCATTCCATGGAAGATAGGGCTCACTTTGACCCTGTGGCTTTGGAGCCCTGACATAAACCCCAAACTGCTTGGCAGAAAACCTGGGACCAGTTCTAACCAGTCCCCTCTATCAAATGTGCTTGATGAAAGAGTTGTCCTGCAAGATGATCTGCAGAGAAATGGATTCCAGGAGCAAAAAAAAGAAAAAAAAAAAAAAAAAAAGGGAAATGCTGCAAATGGAAGTCCCTCTTGGAGATTCACACTTTAAAGCAGCATCTTAAAGCCTCTGGGAAATCTTGCATTAAAGAAACACCACCTAACTCAGTGTTTCTTAAACTGATTTGAATACAGAACCCTCTTTGTTTACATAAAACCTATTAATAACTATGGGAATTTATATTCTGCAAAAATGTCTTAAAAAATGGTGACTCAGAACATTTCCTAAGTTCTTCTCTCAAAAATGTCTCGCTTTTTTGACTCCTTCTACCCAACCATTCTTGTTCTTGTATCCTTTTGGATATCACACTGCTTGGATCAAGCTGGATTTTGCTGCAATCATCTGGATCTCTCTAAAGGGGTCAATTTCCAGCCCCAAGCCCATTCAGATCCCATACCCCTCTCCCTATGACCTCATGTTGCTGAGGTCACAATCACAACAAGAACAAGATCCATTTCAAATAAGAAAATAAGAGAAATATGATAGGAACCAAGGAACAGAATGAAAAAGAAGGGAACAGGTGACAATTTTCTTGTTTGAAAGCTCAACCACCACTTCCTTAGTGACTTATGATAATGTACAGAATGTATTTACAAATTTTCTTATTCTTGAACCATTCCCCAAAGACTTAACAAACTATATTTTTGTATACAGAATTGCAAATTCAAAGTGAGAAAAGTTCTCAGGCTTCTGCAACAGGGATATCACTCAATGAAGGAAGTTCTATCATCCAGTTAAGTAGAGCACCAACCTTCAGTAGAGGCCTCATTTACTCATTCAACAAACATTTATTGAGCACCTCCTATATGTCAGGCTTTTTAAAATGTACTTAAACAAATAAGTTAAAAATACTGTGTTGCAAGGTGACAAGTGCTATGGAAAAATAGAACAGAAATGCTGAATAAAGGGGATCAGATAGGTAGGCGGAGGGGTACAGATCGCACTGTTAATAGACTTGTGAGATCAGACAAGGGGAAATGTGAGCAAAGACTTGAAGGAGTTGAAGACGTGTATTTTCATAGCCACGCTTTTTCCTCATCTCCTCTTCCATCCTCTTTTCTTCCTCCTATGCTTTTTGTTTTCTTTTTGCCTATGCTTCTTTGATTTTTGTCAGCCTTTATTAATAGTTTAACTGTCTTTAGAACACGGATATTAAATTATTCAGAAAAGTATAAATATGAAATCCAAAATGACCTGAAATTTTACCATGCATTACAATTTTGGTGAAAATTCCACTCCATATCTCTATGTATATGAACACAGAAGCTTGCAATTTTTCAAAAATGGCATCATGTTGTATGTACTACTCTATAACCTGCTTTTCCACTAAATAGTATTTTTTCTGTCATTTTCATGGCCTTAAAAAAACTATATTCTCATAGGTAGTCCATCACATTTAAAAAAATCAAAATGTTATTAACATATATACATTACAAAATTCACTCCTATTTTTGTGCCTATCCACCCTTTTCCCCTCCATAATAGAAGCAAGGGAGCGTCTCCTGTATCCTGCCCATATTACTTAATGTACATACAGCAGATATAGATTTATATCCTTACCCCCCACCCCTTACACATATATGTACACCATACACTGTTTTACATTTCGCTTTTTCATTTAATGCTAGGGCGAGCTTTCCCATATTAGCACATAGGGGTCCTTTTCAACTGTAGGCATTTGTTGTGTGGATGTACCATAGTTTATTTAGTGACTCCTAACTAATTATTGATGGTTATTTGGGCCCAGTCAGTCTTAAACAGAAGATGACATGAACTTGAAATAGAATGTGCCTGAAACAAAATTTAAGAGATGCTGCTAATTTTTTTCCTTGAAATTATAATTGAAGTCAATGGGAAAAGATGTTCCACAAAACTTCTGATAAAGTTATCTATTACTGCTTAAAATATCGACATCCCTGGGCAAATGTTTATGAATGAGAAAATTTGTTCTTTTCATGTTATTTCCCATGTTATAAGCAGCAAAAATTTGTAATAAAACATTTAAAATAATACTTTGTAGGTTTCTTCTGGTTTTGAATATTTTGTAAGTATCTATCTGGTCAACATAAATTTTTTTCTATTTCAATACTAATGGTAAAACTAGTTAAAAATTTCATGTCAAATATTCCTATTACAAATTTTTCATCGACTTGATTTCCCCAAAGTCTAAAAATTAATCATTGTAAGCATTAGTATAAGGTTATTCTTCAAAATAATTTATGTTTTGGGAAACATGAATAGAAAAAGTAACAGAAAAAATGAATACCATGTACCAGGTGCATCTAAAACTTACCTCACATGCCCCTTAAAAATCTATGAGTTAGACATTATTATTCCCTTTTACAGGTAAGGAAACAGGATCAGAGAAGGAAAATGTTATGCCCAAAGTTAGACATAAATTCAGTTTAAGAGCCAGGATTCAATCCTCTCAGTTTCTGTGCTTGTCCAGTGCTTTACCCAGACTCTTGGGCAAGTTGATTGTACATGGCCTCTGATCATTTATTTTTTGACCATTCATCACAGATAAATCACCTTCTTTTAAATTAAAAAAAGAAAAATCATTTTGCCATTTTTTAAATTAAGAAAAGAAAAATCATTTAGGGTTTCCCCAGCTATTCAGGGGCCTAGGTCAGCTATCTCTCTCTCTTTTTTTTGCCCTCAGGGATAAAGCAGCTCTGAAAATAAGTGATACATATTAGATGTCTCTAAGAGGTCTTGGTTTCTAAAATTTAATAGTGGGGCAACGCACTTTTGTAGACAAACCATTGTCTCTTACAAAGATAAAGGTAGAGAGAAACATAGAGAAAATCACTGTGGAGCACAATTGTCAGTTCCTTCCACAGAGAAACCAGATCTGGAGAGATAAGTGTGGCACCGAATAAAAGAAAGTAAAAGAAAAATGAGGTAATTAGAAGCATATCTCCAGTTTCATAGAGCACAACCATATTATAACAGTTCCCTATTGACAGAAATATGCTATAATCTACTGCTGGGGGTTGTCACTTGACACAGTATGTTTTATAGAATTATATAGGAAAAGAAGTTCAAAAAAAGGGCAGTGGGGAGGTCCCACGATTCACATACTGGAAAAATCTTGAGTTTAAAGTAGATCATCCTCTTGTCTAGGTTGTTGATGTGTTTTTTGAAATGTTTTCACACTGAGATTTTCCTTCCCCTATCATTGGTCCATCTTCCTCTTTCTCTCAGAATTGAAGTAATTGGATTTGAGGTTCTCCATTGTGAAGTAACTCTGGGCAGGGAAGCTGTGAATGCTCTCTATGCCTAAAAAGTCAGGGCATTCATTTGCAAGAAATAAAGTCAAAAGGATGTTAATGGAAAAACAGAAAAATTTCACAGGTAGGGCAGGTTCAGGAGAAATGGATTCTCTTGAGTGGTGAGAACTGTTTGATTTTAGATATTCTAGGAACCTATGGACTCAGTGAATGTACCTTCCCAGACACCAGTCCCCGTATATCCCAACTCTATAGGTGTTCAAACCTTAGTCAAGAACTGCTTCAACCTGCATGGATTCCTGTATGTATTCACTTCAGAGCAGGTCCAGGGAGGTGAGAGATGGGACAGTAGGTGGAAGTACTTCCCTGTTCACCTCAGTCAATGATGGGCAGAGGCAGCAAACCCCTCATGGTCTGTGGGCAATGAACCACAGGTACCTGAGAGAAATGACACAGCTGGAAAAATAAAAAGGTCTTTTCCCCAAATTTCCTCTTCTCAGAGTAGAGCTAGGGCTATGCACCAGGAGACCAAAAGAAGGTGTCCACTGCGAGAGTTACACACATGTAAAAATCTTTTTTGATAAGAAATAATGGAAAATGAGGCATTGGAGATATTAGTCACACTTGTATGTTGTATTTTCTTGATATATCTTCCTGGAACATACCAATAAAATAAATGAAAATTCAAAAGAGTGATTATCCCTGGGGAAGGGAATAAAATCTGCAAAGGAGTACAAATATGTTGTTAAACAATTCTGGTTAAATGTCATGTCTTTAAAAATAATCTGAAGCAAGGATGACAAACTTGAACATTCGGTAAGCTGATTTACTTATGGATTGTTAAATGAATTTCACTGTGTCTTTTTCTGATGGTCTTAAATATTTTATGCGTTAAATATGTATTGGTTTGCTCAACGTCCACACCAATCTCCTCCGGGTGTGCCTCCCTGATCTCACAGACTGGAAAGTGAAAAACTAGACCCTCTTCTAGCTAGGGTCCCACGTATGATTTAGGTTCCAACAACACAATTTAATCGGAACTGACATAATTGGGGAGAGAGGCAGGAATGAAGCATCTGTCTGTCAGGATGGCCATAGAGATGGTATAGATTAGAAGCTGGTAGCTGTGGGGCAGGTTCCCCAGCTTAACAGAGATGGCACGTTTGGGAACTAGCATCTTCTCTCAGACCATGGTGCAGGGAGAGGACCAGCAGGCAGAGTTCCAGAAATGTGTAAATCTGCACATTTTATAAGCTGAGCAATTCGCAGATAACATGCAGGGCTGGGAGACATTCAGGTTCTGACTTTGCAGAATGCTGAGACCTTGCTGAACACTTGGAGCAGTAGGTAGAGATCCCAGAAGGGTCACATGTTAACTAGTAGAATTAAATTAGTCCTTGATTAAACACTACTCTAGACACACCCGAAAAAAGCTTATAAACAAGCCTCAGAGGGTCAAACTGACTTGCAAATAACTGCCTGTCAACAAAACAAAGGAAGAAAAAATTCAGATACTCCACAACATATCCAGCACCCAATAAACGAGTCAGTCAATATTGGGAAAAAAAATAGAAAAAGATCCAGAAACGATAGCAGTGATGAAATCAGCAGGAAAAGGCTTTAACACAACTATTATAAATATGTTCAAGTATCTAAGGGAAAGCAGGGGGGGCTTCCCTGGTGGTGCAGTGGTTGGGAGTCCGCCTGCTGATGCAGGGGACGTGGGTTCGTGCCCCGATCCGGGATGATCCCACATGCCGCGGAGCAGCTGAGCCCGTGAGCCATGGCCGCTGAGCCTGAGCGTCTGGAGCCTGTGCTCTGCAACGGGAGAGGCCACAACAGTGAGAGGCCCGCATACAGGAAAAAAAAAAAAAAAAAAAAAGACAAAAATAAGGGAAAGCAGGAACACAGTGAGGAGAAAAAAGATATTTAAAAAGAACAAAATGGGGGCTTCCCTGGTGGCACAGTGGTTAAGAATCCACCTGCCAATGTAGGGGACACGGGTTCGAGCCCTGGTCTGGGAAGATCCCACATGCCGTGGAGCAACAAAGCCCATGCGCCACAATTACTGAGTCTGCGCTCTAGAGCCCGTAAGCCACAACTGCTGAGCCCGTGAGCCACAACTACTGAGCCCGTGTGCCACAACTACTGAGCCTGCAATCTAGAGCCCGTGCTCCGCCACAAGAGAAGCCTCCACAATGAGAAGCCTGCGCACTGCTACGAAGAGTAGACCCCACTCTCCGCAACTAGAGAAAGCCCATGCGCAGCAACGAGGACCCAGTGCAGCCAAACGTAAATATATTTTTTTAAAAAAGAAGAACGAAATGGAACTTCCCAGAGGTGGAAAATACAATATTTAAAATAAAATTTTATTGGACAGGATTAGCAGCAGATTAGACATGCAGGGAGAAAAAGATCAGTAAACTCAAAAGCACTGCAAAAGAAACCACCCAAACTGAAGCAAGAAGAGGAAAAAAAAAAGGATAAAAAAAATGAACAGAGTAGGGAACTATATTCAATATCTCATCATAAGCTATAATGGAAAAGAAAAAATAAAAATGAACAGAGCCTTGGCATCCTGTGGGGCAATGAATATCAGGTGGTGCAGATTCCTGTAATTGGAGTGTGGAGGAAGAGGGGAAAGGACAAAACAGAAGTCATGTGAAGATGCCTGAAGAAATAAGAGCCCCCCAATTTTCAAGTCAAATAAAAAAATTATAATCAACTTGTTGAGAGACAGTGAAAAACAATATTAAAGGCAGAAGAAGGAGAAGGGGAGGGAAGACATTACACACAGGAGGAAAAAAGAATAATCACTGACATCAGAAACAATGCAAGCTGGAAGAGAGAGGAAGAACATTTCTAAAGTGATGAAAGGGGGAAAAAGACCCTAAAGTTTTATATCTAGGAAAAATATCCTTCAAAAAGACAGACAAAAAATAAATAAATGTTCAGGCAAACAGAGAAACAGAAAATTAATGGTCAGGAAAGCTGCACAACAAAAAACATTAAAGAAAGTTCATTCTTCAGGCCATTGAAAGATGATCCCTAATACAGATTCAGATCTACATAAAGGAATGAAGAACACCGGAAAGAGTAAATATATGAGCAAATATTAATGACTTTTTTCCCTTATTTAAAAAATAATTAAATAGACAACTAATGAGAACATACTGTATAGCACAGGGAACTCTACTGTGGTGACCTAAATGGGAAGGAAATCCAAAAAAAGAGAGGATATATGTATATGTATAGCTGATTCATTTTGCTATACAGTAGAAACTAACACAACACTGTAAAGCAACTATACTACAATAAAAATTAATTAAAAAATAAAAATAAGAAAAAAATAATTGGCTATGCAAAACAAAATTAATGCCAATGTATTTGTGGTTTTTACCACGTGGAGAAATAGTGCATGATGATAATAGCACAAAGGATAGGAAGGGATTAAGTGAAATCACAGTCTATGTAAAGCCGTATAATATTATTTGAAGGTGGACAGTGACAAGTTAAAGACGGATATTATAACCCCTTGAGCAGTGATGACATCAGGGATCTGGGTAGAGGTCTGTGGGAACTCTGAGTACTTCTGCAGCTTTTCTGTAAGTCTAAAATTATTTCAAAATAAAAAGTTAAAAAGGAACAATATATGTATTGGGTACACTGGATCTTAATTGTATCTCAAAAACATTGATTTTAACAAAGATGATCCAGCTATGTCTCCTCTCTGTGTGTCATAGAGTCAACTTCATTTCCAAGGTGGTTCCCATAAAGGTCTCAAGACTTCTGCCAGCTGCAGCTGGGACTGCTAGTTTCATCACGTCTATCAGGGGAGAGGGCGAGCACCTTATAGGAAGTTCCCATAATTCTTTCACAGAGAGCCCCTAAACATCTTATATCTCACTGCACTGACTGGGTCACATGTCTACTCCTGAACAGAGCCTTGTGGCCTGGAAAACAGCATATCCTGAATTACTAAAGCCAATCAGGGCTCACCCTGGAGCTGGGGGTGGCATCAGTCACATCTAAACCTCGCTACTGGGAAAGTCAGGGTTTTGTTAGGACAATGATAGAAAGAAATGTATGCTGGGGAGGCAGCCGACAAATGCCTGGAAGAGATGGCTTCTGGGTTGCTATAAGCAAAATATATGTTAAATTCCCAACCTAAGAGGCTCTAAAGACTAATTATCAGCATTACTTAACTACAGTTATTTTATCATTCTACTTGCTTTTCCCAATCAGAGAAATTTCCAAAGAATTTGGATGGGCTTACACTGGGTAATACCATTTAGATAAAATATTCGATAAACTCAACTCAATGATTTTCATGACTTCCAGAAGACACACCATTCCATTCTCTTTCCTCTCTCCTCTACTTGACAGACTCTTTCTTTCTTTTTCCTCCTTCTCTTATTTTCCCCACTCTTTTTGTTCTGAACACCTTGTTTACAGTAACACAGGTAGAGAAATCCTTGAGTCAAGTGCAATGCCAAGTGAAATTAGTTTGATAGTCCTGCTGCTTTCAAAGAATAAGTCTGTCCTACCAATGCTGGGTCTTTGATTTTTCCAATGGCTATGAAATGTAAAAATGGTTAGTGTTACATATAAAAAGGACAAATGTTCTAACTGTGAGCTCTTTCCAGTGGGAATAATCAGTTTAAGAGTGAGGATTAGAACCTCTGCAAACAGAAGAATGCATTTACTGAGAGTCTTCCCTCACTCTTGCTTACCATACCCAATTTTCTCAAACCTTCATTGGTAGATGTTTCCCCAGTGACTGCCATGGAAGAAAACTGTCATTTTCCTAAGCCTGCTTAAGTGCTTCTAGGCTTGACTGTTTCTAGCCTTGAGTGCATCTAACACTTTTGGGACAAATTTCAATCTTCCTAGGAATAATAATTAACTAGTTTCAGAGTTTGCCAATAACAGGAATACACATCAAATAATATATTGTCTGCAATTATGTTTCAGTTAGCATGCTATTATATAATTAGCAATTTTTAGATTACTATAATAATCAAAAGAGCATATATTTTGATAATGTGCTGATTACATGGCCCACAAAATATCTTAACTCTTCAGGAGAGGCTTGTCTCTGAGCATTTTTTAAATTCATACAGTAGAAAGTCAGCTCATCTAGATTCTCAGCTGCAAACCACTTAACAAATCCAGAGTGAATTTAAAAAATGCCAACCCTGCTATCTGAAGAGCCTGCTATTGTGCCAGATTCCGCTGATGGAAGAATGTTTTCACAGCTTGAATATCAATCCTGAAAAAATATCCAAGAGAAAGCAGAAATAGTAGACAAAGGAGAAGACTATAAACCCAAGAAAGGATGTATTATTTCCCTTAGCTATAAGTGGTCTGGACTAATGATTCCCTGAATACTGACTTTGCACATTTGCCCATTTTAGACATGTTACTTTTACTTTTACTATTTCTAACATTAAAACATTTCACACTATTCACTGTTAATAATTCACAATTTAGTTGAGTGTTAATTTTTTTAAAAGGCTAAGTATAATGTGTACATATTTAACCAAGTTTACAAATCAAAGTAAATATTCTTTTTTCCCTAGAACATAAAATATTCTGTGATATTTCAGTGGGAATTGGAAAAACTAAATGTGAGTGGGTGAAGCCAGGATCTACAATAACTGACCTCATACCCAGCCCAGCGGGAGAGTTAAGAGATTCTAGAGCCACGTTGTCCAAGAGAATATAGTGAGAGCCACATAGGTAACGTCTAACTTCCTAGTAGCCATATAACAAGGCAAAAAGAAACAGGTGAGATTAGTTTTAGTAATATATTCTATTTAGCCTAATATATGTAACATATAATCAATATACAATTATTAATAATATATTTTGCTTTTCTCATACTATGTCTTTGAAATCCAGTGTGTAGTGTACTTACCAGCACACCTCAACTTGGACCAGCCACATTTTAAGTGCTCCAGAGCCACATGGGGCTGGTGGATACCATATTAGACAACCCAGCTCTAGGTAGATTTGCCAGGGATCGATATCATTTGCTTCTCAGACTTTTGGAAGACAAATTAGATTAACAGATTTTTTTTTTTTTTTTTGCAGTATGCGGGCCTCTCACTGCTGCAGCCTCTCCCGCCGCAGAGCACAGGCTCCGGACGCGCAGGCCCAGCGGCCATGGCTCATGGGCCCAGCCGCTCCGCGGCATGTGGGATCTTCCCGGACCGGGGCACGAACCCACGTCCCCTGCATCGGCAGGCGGACTCCCAACCACCGCGCCACCAGGGAAGCCCAGATTAATGGATTTTTTAAATGTAAACTTCTTATTGAAGTATAAAAAAGTACAGAAAAATGCACAAATCCTAAATGCATTTGGATGAGTTTTCCTGAAGAACATAGCTGTTTACCTATAATCCAGGTCATGAGATGAACATTAAGAGAACCACAGAAGGTCCCTCAAAATCCCCTTAGATTTTAAAAAATTAATTAATTAATTAACTAATTAAATTTTGGCTGCGTTGGGTCCTCGTTGCTGCCCGTGGGCTCTGTCTGGTTGCGGCGAGCAGGGGCTACTCTTCCTTGTGAGGCGTGGGCTTCTCACTGCGGTGGCTTCTCTTGTTGCGGAGCATGGGCTCTAGGCTTGCGGGCTTCAGTAGTTGCAGCACGCAGGCTTAGTAGTTGTGGCACACGGGCTTAGTTGCTCTGCGGCATGTGGGATCCTTCCTGGACCAGGGCTCGAACCCGTGTCCCCTGAATTGGCAGGCGGATTCTTCACCACTGCACCACCAGGGAAGTCCAGATTTTCTTTTAATATCACAAATATGAAGACATTGCTTTCCTCGCCCTCCCTCCCTCAAGTGGATCTACTTATATAACCAGGAAGTGGATATTGCTGATGCACACTGAAAGCCAATCCTTGGGTGCTCAGGGCCATGACTTAGGGGCCATGAATCTGGATTATGGGCCCTCACAAATGTGAAGAAATCCTCATGGGATCATGCCAGGAAAGCAGGCTTGGGAAAGCAGGACATCCCTGACTACCTAAAAAAAATTGGCTCTACCTATATTTGTCCAGGCTCTCATTTCGTTTCAAATATAAGGTGATTTAGACTCAAATAGCTTTTTAATCTGCTTTCTTGCTTCACATCGTCATTACATATGAGAGTAGGGTAATGATGAAAAAATTATTCTCAGTTATACCAGCTTGCACAGAATTTTGTGACGACCATAAACGTTTTTGATCAGAGGCAAAATTCTCTCTTGGCATAAGAGCTGGGTATACAACATATGCTCTGGAAATACTTGGTAACAGGAGCATGAGAGGCCAGAGCAAGCATCCAATCATTTTATGTATTCTTCTGAAAAAATATTTTTTGGAAGGCTATGTCTGAGATTTATAGACGTAAAATCTTTCTAGAGCCAGGTTGGGGGCTGGGGCACAAAGGGTCAGAGTGAGGATAAGTATGAGTGCAGGGAAGCAGACGCAGCCAAGCTAGAGATTAAATCACACATCTCTGCCCTCTCCTTTAGGACCCTCTGCCTGGGACGGGAGAGCTGCACGCCTTCAAGGCCCTTCCCAAGCAGAGAGCAGTCTCATCAACAGCACGGATCAAAATGGCTCTCCCAGGAAATAGAACACCTTGCTCCCACTGTGAGCGTGATGTCTCTCTCTTCCTTTCTGGCACATCCTTCCCAGTAGGGTGACTTTCTCTGGGGGAAAAAAGTGTCTAGGCTATTTTCAAGCACCTGACAAATGAAGATCATAATGAGAGCCGGTCGACCACAGAGCTATTTAAGCGGTTAAAGATAGAAAATGGTATTGGCGAAAACCCAGTCTTTCCATAGCTTAGCGACTATTTTGTCATAACCTATTCTGGAGAAAGTGAAATCATTTTATAATATTGGTGTCGAGGAAAGGAGGCTGAGGATTCCATGTTATATCATTTGTTCTATCTCATAGAATATGACTTAACCCTTTCTGTATCTGAACGTGATGGAAAGCCATATCATCATGAGGTCTTGGGGCCTGGCCAGGAAATGGGGTGGCAACACTAGATCTGCCCGGGAATGAGCCCTGTCCAATTTCCCACAAGACTTCTGGGAAGGCTGCTGTTTGATTGAGTACCTCTGAGAAACTTTTTGCCCAGATGAATAAGGGCATTAGAACATTCAAGAATAAAATAAGTTAGTATAATCTTAATAATTACGTGCAAAATAGATCTCACTTCCCAGAAAAGAAAACCACAAGACAAAGTAACGGGAGTTCTAAATTTACTTTTTAAAAATATTTTCAGCTTTGTTGAGGTTTAATTGACATATAAAATTTTAAGATATTTAAAGTGTCCATCGGGGAGATTTGATAGATGTCTACATTGTGAAAGGATCCCCTCCATCAGTGAATTAACACATCTCTCACCTCACCAAAACAGTCAGTGAGAGCTACATAGTTATTGCTTGTATTTAGCAAAAAGAGTGGAGATCTAGCTCCGTGAAGGCAGTTTTTAACAGCAGCAGGAGCCTGATCGCCAGATAACCACGGACAATGCCTAAAACCCACCCATTTCCATTACAACGCAGCCTGAGGAGGAAGGAGAAAAAGAAGAGAAAGATGGCAACCACGTGTAAAAGAAACCATGAAGTTTTACTTTCTCTGGCTCTTCCACCTACCTTCTGTCCCAACCTACATTTTACTCCCTGATAAAGCTCTAAATGGTTAATCTGAGCAGAGTACATAGCTAAAGCTGTACTAGAACTTTTCTTTGTGCACATTCTTCCCTAGATAAGCTTATCATTCTCCTGAATTTGCATACCTTCTATATATTCATACCAACAACTCCTAGATCTATCAATATACATCCACGGCACAAACCTTTCCTCTGAGCTTCAGGCACACAAATAGAGCTTCATAGTAGACACCTCCAAACACATGGTTTATAGGTACGGCAAATTCAGTAGGTCCAATCGAGCCTGGGATGTTTCCCTGACAAACCTGTTCTCTTGCAGTGTTCCCTGACTCAGTGAATGGCACTTAGCGGCCCAAGTCTGACACCTGGGAGTCATCCACCACACGTCCCAGGTCAGTACTCCAACTTCCAGTCAATCACTAAGTCCTTTTCATTCTAGCTCCTTCAAATACTTTTTAATTAATTTATTTAATCTATTTTTAGCTGTGTTTGGTCTTCATTGCTGCACACGGGCTTTCTCCAGCTGCCACGAGCAGGGGCTACTCTTCGTTGTGGTGCATGGGCTTCTCATTATGGCGGCTTCTCTTGTTGCAAAGCACAGGCTCTAGGCACCCGGGCTTCAGTAGTTGTAGCACACGGGCTCAGTAGTTGTGGCTCTCGGGCTCTAGAGCGCAGGCTCAGTAGTTGTGGTGCACGGGCTTAGTTGCTCCGTAGCATGTGGGATCTTTCCGGACCAGGGCTCGAACCCGTGTCCCCTGCATTGGCAGGGGAATTCTTAACCACTGTGCCACCAGGGAAGCCCTAGCTCCTTCAAATCTTAAGTCCATCCACTTCAGCTCAAGGTGGAGGGCACAGTCCTCCAGACTGCCAACTCTGCCCAAGACTTCTGACACCAGCCGGAAGTTTGGGGGCTCCCAGAGCTACCCTCACTTCAGACTAGCTGCCTACAAATACAGGGGTCCCCACAGACACTCTCAGGCTTGATAATTTGGTAGAATGACTCACAGAACTCAGGAAAGTACTATATGTACAATTATGATTTTATTACAGCAAAGAGTAAAAATCAGAACCAGCGAAAGGAAGAGATGCATGGGGCAGAATTTGGGACTGAGAGGGCTCCAGACTCAAGCTTCCATGTCCACATGTTGGTGTCCAGAGATTTTACTGAGGCATTAAGTAGGCATGTTGATTGAGTCATGGCCTACTCTGTTAAACTCAATCTCCAGCCCTCTCTCCTTCTTAGAGGTCAGACTGGCATCACATGGCTCAAAGTCCCAACACTCTAATCACATGACTGATCTCTCTGGTGTGGCCAGTCCTCACTTTAAGACTTCTGGTGTAGGAAGAACCCCGCCACTGAGTCATCTCTTAGCATAACCTATCAGAATGTCCACCATGAGTCATTTACCAGCAAAAACTGTTAGGTGTGCTTTGAGGGGTCACCATGAATAACAACACATTCCTATCACTTGGGACATTCC
Organism: Delphinapterus leucas; assembly: GCF_059928025.1. NCBI lineage: Eukaryota > Metazoa > Chordata > Mammalia > Artiodactyla > Monodontidae > Delphinapterus > Delphinapterus leucas. Next base: position 12,604,084 of record NC_143130.1, on the reverse strand, counting down.
AAGGGTATAAAGTTAAGCCCCGGGTGCAGGAACAAGGCCAGCCCTCTCTCTGAGTAAAGTTAATTCATCACTGTCCGCATCTTAGATCTGGCAGGTTGGTGCTCAGGACAGACAGGCTGCATTCTTTTCTTAACTGTATATAAGAGACCAAAGGCCAAGAATAAGCAAATTAGGGCTTAGGGAGATTTTAGTCTACAAATGCCATAAGCACACTTTATTTTGCCTTCAGCTGCTAAAACTTCATGGTATAGACAAGGAAGAATTAATATTACCAGATATACCCCCAAACAATGACCGCTATACTAAGGCTTAGTTAAACCAAAGGTTACAATAATTTTTGCTTACCTCTTTCTGGTTATTTATAGTTTACAAAGTGCTTTATATACCTTATCCTTGGATTGTTAGTCATACTGTAAAAAGAATATAAAAATTAATTCAAAAATTGAGCGACAGGACTTCCCTGGTGGCACAGTGGTTAAGAATCTGCCTGCCAATGCAGGGGACATGGGTTCGAGCCCTGGTCCAGAAAGATTCTGCATGCCATGGAGCAACTAAGCCCATGCACCACAACTACTGAGCCTGTGCTCTAGAGCCCACGAGCCACAACTACTGAGTCCACGTACCACAACTACTGAAGCCCGGGTGCCTAGAGCCCGTGCTCTGCAACAAGAGAAGCCACTGCAATGAGAAGCCTACACACTGCAACGAAGAGTAGCCCCAGCTCACCATAGCTTGAGAAAGCCCATGCACAGCAACGAAGACCCAATTCAGCCAAAAGTAAATAAATTAATTAATTAATTAAAAAAAAAATTGAGTGACAATTAGCAGAGCAAAAAGATTATTCAACTTAATTCATTTAAGAATTAAGTTGTGCTAGAATTCATTTTTCTAACAGTTGATACGCTAATTTAGATTCCTCTAGGAAGTCCGTTATGTGGCAATCCTTTGTTAATATAGTTCAAGATATTTTGTTAATTTGAAAGTTCAGAATTTCATATGCAATAGTTTTTTGAGTTTTTTTTCTCTCTAAAACCAAATTTGTGTTAGTGTGACATGAAAAAATTAAGATAAAGTAGATGATGAGGGGCTTTCCTGGTGGCACAGTAGTGGTTAAGAATCCACCTGCCAAGGCAGGGGACACGGGTTCGATCCCTGGTCTGGGAAGATCCCACATGCCGCGGAGCAACTAAGCCCATGCGCCACAACTACTGAGTCCACGTGCCACAACTACTGGAGTCCTCGTGCCTAGAGCCCACGAGAGAAAGCCCATGCACAGCAATGAGGACCCAACGCAGCCAAAAATAAATAAATTTATTAAAAAAGAAGTAGGTGATGAAATTTTTTTTGGAAGGAAGATGTTTGTCATTTAAGCAGAATATTTTCCCCCTTTCCCCTAAATAGGGTGAAATTCATGTCTCTTTTTGAGAATGTGTGAAAGTTCTTTACTTCTGATATAATATCAACCTACCCACCAGTAATTTTCAGATGCAGAAAGTTATGCCCTCACCCTTTCCTTTCAAATTTTCTATATTTAAACTTTTCACAAATTCATACTGACCAAACTAAGGAGGCTTAGCTATAATGATGATATTTTTCTAAATCTTTTAAAAAGTGGTTCCAGATACTTTATTTAAAAAAAAAACAACTAACTAAAGGATCTGGTCATGACAACAGACCAAGCTCACACCAAAGGCTTATTCTATGCCTCCCAAACCCTAGAAATAAGATAAAATAAATATAATAAACTAGTAAATCTATAACTATTCTAGAAGATAAGAATAGCAGTTGAAGACCAAAAACTATAAGGTTCTTCTAAAGTATGGAAAGCAGATAGGTCCAAAATTTTAAAACCACAGCTGGAAATTCAAGAAGAACTGCTATAAAAGGCCATTTATGAATCGATAGATGTATTCCAGTGTATCCGTTAGGGAAGGAGAGAAACAGGACCAGTAGTGGAGATATCTACATCCCTATGTACAAAGAGATTTGTTACAGGGTTACCACTTGCTCAATTGTGGGAGCTAGTTAAGTGGTCTCTATGAAGCTATTGTCTCTGCATTTGATGCTGGAGCTTCAAGTCCACAGGGCAGGCAGTCACGTGGAAAGACTGTGAGCAGAACGGAACCCACAAATGCAAATTGGAACTCCATAAGGACAGACTGAAACCTGTGCTCATTCTTGCTACTCCTGACATTGGTGTCATTGGTGCCATTGTGTCATAGAGCTAAACATGCAAACCTGACTCAGGGGTCAGAGAAGTGGAAGGGTGATCCAGGGGAAGGGAGAACAATTGCAGGCTTAGCTGCAATTGCTTTGTGCCTGTAAGATACATCAGCAGATGGGTAACAACATGTGAGCATCCTAACCAGAAACATACAAGAAAGGGAATTCTAGGAAATGTAGTCCAGCCTACTAGCCAAGGTTAGCACATGACAAAGCTGTAATGCAAGAAAAGAAAAAAGAAAAGAAATCAGTGAAACAACTTATTAAAGCTAAATGTGCTAGAGACAGACAAATACCCTATGATTTCACTTATATGTGGAATCTAAAAACCAAAACAAATGAACAAACATAACAAAACAGAAACAGAGTTATAGATACAGAGAACAAACAGGCAGTTGCCAGAGAGGAGTCGGGGTGGGGGAGTGGCAGAATGAGAGAAATAGGTGAGGGAGATTCAGAGATACAAACTTCGATGAAATGTACAGTGTGGGCAATATGGTCAATAATTATGTAATATTTTTGTACAGTGAGGGGTGGTAACTAGACTTATTGTGGTGATCATTTAAAAACATATAGAAATATCCAATCACTATGTTGTGTAACAGGAACTAACACAGTGTTGTAGGTCAATTACACCTCAAAAACAAACAAATAAAGAAGGTCATAGAAAAACGGATCAGATTTGTGGTTACCAAAGGCCTGGAGTGGGGGGGAGATGAAATTGTATGAAGGTGGTCAAAATGTACAAACTTCCAGTTAAAAGATAAATAAGTATTAGGGTTGTAATGTACAACATCATAAATATAATTAACACTGTTGTATGCTATATATAAAAATTGTTAAGAGAGTAAGTCCTAAGAATTCTCATCACAAGGAAAATAATTTTTTTCTATTTCTTTAATTCTGTATCTAAATGAGATGATGGATGTTTGCTAAACTTATTATGGTAATCATTTCATGATATATGTAAGTCAAATCATTACACCGTACACCTTAAACTTATATAGTGCTGTATGTCAATTACATCTCAATAAAACTGGAAGAGAAAACAAACAAAAACTAAAATTTAACTCTATTTTAGTTTCCTAAAATGTATTAGGAAAAATTGGGTAATGAAGGGAGATACAGAAAAAAAATACTAGGAAAAAAAAAAGGAGAAAAATACACTTTAATGTGTTGATATTTTTTTTAAAAAAATGTAAAGCAAAATCAATAAAAATTACAAATAATATTTTAGAAGAACTCAATATATGAAACAGTAGGAGTGAGGCAGGAAGGAGTAGAGGGAAAGGAAAAAACAAAATGTTTCTGAGATTCTGCTGATTAAGTAAAAGATATAGCTATTGGCTAATTCTAACAACAATAAAAAAGTGACTTTAAGAATGCATTTTAAAATTATGGAAGCAAAAACAAAAGGGTGAAATAAAGACTTTCTCAGACAATCAAAAGCTTAGGAAATTTTTTTGCTTATAGAAACGCACTTTAAGAAATGCTAAAAACTGTTTTACTGATGGCAAGTGATACTAGATGGAAACTTAAATCTATGCAACTGAATAAAGAGTGCTGGGAAAGGTAAATATGTGGGTAAATATAAAATACTTATTTCTCATTTTAAAATATCATAAAAAGACAATTGACTGCTTAAGGCAAAAATAATAATACTTTATGGGTTTATAACATATATAGAAGTAAAATGCATGATAATAGCACAAAGCAAGGGAGACGGGTAATTAGTGTATATTGTTGTAAGGTTATTATATTGTGCAGTGATACAATATTATTTGATGGTAGAATGTTATAAGTAAAGATGAATATTGCAAACTCTACAACAACCCCTGGTACCCTCAAAAAACAAACAAATAACAAGCAATTCAAAGAGATATATAGCTCTAATGAAAAGCCAGTAGAGAAGATACAGTGGAATACTAAAAAAAAGTCAAAAGAATTAAGAAAAAAACGGGGAGAAAAAAAGAACATATGGGACAAATAAACAGCAAAGAGCAAGATGGCAGACTTAAATCCAACTATATCAGAAATTAAATTTAATGTAAGTGGCCTAAATACTCCAATTAAAAGACAAAGCCTCAGTGAAATAAGTCAAACAAAGAAAGGCAAATACTATATGATATCACTTATATATAGAATCTGAAAAATAATACAAATGAATGTATATACAAAACAGAAACATTCACAGACATGAAAAACAAACTTGTGGTTACCAAAGGGGAGAGGGAAGGGGGAGGGACAAATTAAGAGTATGGGATTAACAGGTACAAACTACTATACATAAACAACGAGGATTTACTGTATAGCACCGGGAATTACACCCATTATCTGTAATAACCTATAATGGAATATAACCTGCAAAAATACCGAATCACTATGCTGTACACCTGAAACTAATACAATATTGTAAATCAACTATACTTCAATAAAAAAAAAAAAAGAAAAAGCCTGCAAGACAGGATAAAATGACAAAAGCCAACTACATGCAAGTTAAAAGAGATGCATATTAAATAGAAAGACACTGAAATGTTGAATGTTAATGGACAGAAAAAGATAAATATAAACCATAACAAAAGAAAACTGACATGGCTACATTAATACTGTCTTCTGGCTTGCATAATTTCAGACAAAAAGTCTTTCTCTTTTTTATATTTGTTCCTCTGTATACAATGTGCCTTTTATTTTTTCCTGTCTGCTTTTAGAATTTGCTCTTAATCATAGGCAATTTAATTATGCTAAGTCTTGAGGCATTTTTCTTTGTTTTTATCTTGATTAGGATTTGTTAATATTCTTAGATCCTTGGATTTATACTTGACCTCAAATTCACAAAAATGGTTTGCCATTTTTCTGCTTTCCCCGTTCTTCTAGGACTCCAATTACACATATGTAAACATGTCTCACAGATAATAAAGAATCTTTACTTATTTTTCCAGCTACTTTTCTCTTCATGTTTCATATTAGAGTTTCTATTTGCTATGCCTTCTTCAAGTTCACTGATCTTTTCTGTGGCAGAATCCAATCAGCTGTTAAGTCCACCTGGTAAATTTTTATTTCAGATTTTGTATTTTTCAGCACTAGAAGTTACATTTATATAGTTTCATTTCTCTCCTCATTATGTTATGTATTCCTTTCATTCCTTGGCATATTTTTAATAGCAATTTTATAGTCCATCTCTACTAACATTATCATCATCATTCTGGTTATGTTTTTATTAACTAATTTTTTCCTGCTGAATATGTCACATATTCTGCTTTTTTGCACAGCTGGTAATTTTTTTTTTTTTTTTTTTTTTTGCGGTACGCGGGCCTCTCACTGCTGTGGCCTCGCCCGTTGAGGAGCACAGGCTCCGGACGCGCAGGCTCAGCAGCCATGGCTCACGGGCACAGCAGCTCCGCGGCATGTGGGATCTTCCCAGACCGGGGCACGAACCCGTGTCCCCTGAATCGGCAGGCGGACTCTCAACCACTGTGCCACCAGGGAAGCCCTACTTTTTTTATTGGATGCTGGATGTTGTGAAAATTATGTTGTTGAGTGTCTGAATTTTTTTAAAATTTTTCTTTAAAAAGTGTTGAATATTGTTATGGCTGGTAGGCAAATTATTTGCAGATCAGTTTGATCCTTTTGATGTTTAGTTATAAGCTTTGTTAGGGTCAGCAGACAGTGGCCTTTACTCTAGGCTATTTTAGCACTAAGTTGCAAACTTTCTATGGTCTCTGCTGAATACTCCAGCTTTTCAATATGGTTTCTCCCTTGTAACTAATTAGAAAATAAAACATATCTCAGCCCAATGTGAGCTCTGGGAATTTTCTAGTTTATAGCTCATTTGCAAAGCCTTATGGAGTTCTGCACTACACATGTGTAGCTTAGTATTCAGCCAAAACCTCAACAGACCCTTATGCAGATTTGTACATTTTTGGAGCTCTAACTCTGCGCAGTTCCCTCTTCCCCAATATTTTGCCTTGTAAATTCCATTCACCTTGGCATTCCCAAACTCCAATCCCTGTCTCTTTAGCTCAGTGAGACCACTGTCATCTGCCTGCTGCCCCCTTACTGTACTACAATATGGAAAGTACCTCTGGGCAGAAACCAATGGTGATCATCAGTTTCACTTTGTTTCATTTTTTCAAGTGTTACAGTCCTGACTGGTTTCCAATTTCTAAACACTGTTGTTTCAGATATTTTGTCCAATTTTCTAGTTGTTTATGACTAGTTCAGTACCAGGTATTCTGTCATGGCTGAAAGAAGAAAACCTCTACACTTTCTCTTGTTTGTATCATTGAACCAATGAATCACATGAAAAATTACCTACCTCTGTACTTTTTAGATACATGAGCCAATAAATCTCCTTTTTATTTTAAGACACTATGAGTTGGATTTTTCTATTGCCTACAACCAAAATTTGTATCCTAAGTGATATACTATATAAAGACTTGGATTCATAGCTAAAAAGTGAAATATTTATTTAGTATTTTATTATTTCTCCTACATTTTTTCCCAGATTGATCTTTAGCAATGCAAGCATTGCTCTAATTCAGTTCAGTTGCCTTCTGTCAACTACAAATTGGCACTTGACATTGGCATTTGTCATCTACCTCTACAAGGATTAGATCATGTGCTCTGCAGCTGCTGGCTTTCAACACCCGCTGAAAGGAGCTCAGGGTGGAGAGCAGCGATGAGGCGCTCTGTGCTCTGGGAAAAAACGAGCAGAACAAGTCTTCAGATAGTTAGATAGTTTCAGGAGCTGATTTTATGAGCCCAATTCTTGTATCTCCTCTTATCTAGAAAAGTACTAAAATCCTTCATGGTGACGTCTGTTCCTCATGACTAACAGTAACCTTCACAAGACTAGCAGAAACCTTCTGCAAAAAATATGTGCTTGATTTCATGTACTCTCCCTTCACCAAATTCACATATATACTGACCTTCCCCCCTACCTCTCTGGAGCAGTTTCTCAAAGCTAACTGAAATGCTGTCTCCCGGTCTATAGTCCTCATTTTGCCCCAGATAAAACTTAACTCACAACTCTCATGTTGTGCTTTTTTTTTTAAGTCCACACTTCTATACACATTTACTGAAATGTGTCTACATACACTGAGCTAAATATAATTTGATGATATGCTAGATGCCAAGAGTGTAAAGATAAAGTTACTGCTCTCAAGAAGCTGATAGTCTACTAAGGGGAGTTCACATATAAGCAAATAAGGACAATACAGGTTATTGTGGATTGAATTGTATCTCCTAAAATATGCAGAAGTCCTAACCTCTGATATCTGTGAATGTGAATTTAAGAATTTGGATAAAGGGTCTTTGCAGAGGTAATCAAATTAAGATGAGGTCATACTGAATTAGAGTAAGCCCTAATCCAAAGACTGCTTATCCTTATAAACAGGAGGACATTTGGACACAGACACAGAGAGGAAAGCACCATGTGAAGACAGAAATGCAGAGACACAAGGGAAGAAGGCCACATGAAGACAGAGGCGGAGACTGGAGTGATTCATCTACAAGCCAAGGAATGCTAAGGATTGCCAGCAACCACCAGAAGCTAGGAATAGACAAAGAAAGGATTGTCCTACAGAGCATTCAGGAAGAGCATGTCCCTGCCTACATCTTGATTTTGGACTTTTAGCTTCCAGAACTGTGAAAGAATAAATTTGTCTTGTTTTAAGCCACCCAGTTTGTGGTACTTTGTTATGGAAGCTCAAGGAGACTAATACAGTTTTATACACACAATGGTGGAAGCACATGGCAAAAATGTAGCACAGAGGAAGGAATAAAGCTTCTCCAGGACTCATAAGTGCTATGATGCATCTACTAAGTAGTGAGTAGAAGGACCAATTACTAGGCACCAATCCAAGTACTTTCCATCAGTCAGGAGAAGCCAGAAGGGAAGGGGAGGCAGAAAAATATTTCAAGAAATAATGGCCAAAATTTTTCCAAAATTGAGGAAAACCTTAAACCCACATATTCAAGATCATCAAATCTCAGGGGCTAAAAGCAAAAAGATTTCTCATGCACACAAAACTCACTGTGTTTCTGGGAGACCATGCCAGGTACTTGTCATGAAGGTGATAGCTCTGCAGGATCTGCCTCAGCTTTCCAGCCAACAACATCACACCATCCTCAGGATGGCCCCTAGTTGGTGATAAGCACGGCAATATATCAGGGCCTAGTCATTTCCTCCAAATGCAGAACTCCTCGGAAGGGCAATCTTTGCTCCAGAGTTCTGTCTTCTGGTGGCAGAGACTCTGTCCTGTCTGCCCTGTGGTCTGACAGCTCCCCCTGCCCCATCCCGCTCCCTCCCCCTTTCCTTTGTAACTTCTACTTCACAATAAAACATTTACACTTTTGACTTCATTACCATTACAACTGCTTCCTGGAGAATCCAACCCGTGATCCTCCTCTTAACTCTCCACCCCACCATCAAGGGAGGAATTTGGAAATCAAAGTAAGACAAATCGAGAAAGGTAATTTTTCTGGTTTGACTCACAGAGATACTTCCTGCTAAACTGAGAGCACGTTTTAATGAAAACAGACCCAGGTAGAAGGCAAAAAGTTTTTAGCACAATAAGAGGTATTACTGTGTAAGATACATGGCCTAAGTCATAGGAGGAATAGGCTGTCTGTGGTCTCAGAAGAATACTAATTCCTGATAGAGTCAGCAGAAGCCAGCTGCAATCTCACTGGGAAGAGAGGCCAAACTGTTTCTCCCAGAATCCAGGAGCCAGAGCCCCTTTTCCATTCTTTCTGAGCCAGGCCACAGCTGGGCAGAGGAAAACCCATCCACACCCAAGCAAGGTCTAGGTTGGCAGATTTCTGTAAGCCCCGCAAAAGCGGCTGGAGATGACACTCCTAATCTAGCAGGATTACCAACCTTCCCCCCAAACAGGTGATATAAAGGGATCGTAGGCAGTAAAATCCCGACCAGCAGTGTGGTGGTGCTGTGCTGCTCAAGGATGCTTACAGGAACATTCAGTGATGAAATTTTTATTTTAAATTTTTACACAGGCTGCATTTACCTCCATCCCAGTTTAGTGTGGTTTAATCTGGGAAGCGAGGCATGGCAATGTTAGGAAGGGGCGGTCTCCGTTCCTGATCACCTGGTAGGTCACTGTCTGAGACAACCTTGGTTTCTCTTAATGATCCCTCCCTCCTGAGGGTCGCAAGGGACACCCCAGTGGAATGAGAAAGTATTCCCATCATACTGGTGATATGATGATCGGTCTGGGTGTAGAATTTCCTGGGTGCAAACTGATCTATTTTAATTTTATGAACCTCCGTAGTTGTCTTTTTTTATAAAGTGGTTTTCCAAAATGTACAGGATAAAACTCAAAATGCTTTGCATAAACCCCTTGGGCATAAGGTCCCTTCCTATATCCCAGCATCGTCTCCTGTCCCTTCTCATGGGCTGTCAGCTCATGTCATGATAACTTTCTTGCAGTCGGCAAAAGATATTTTGTTCATATTATTTCCTCTCTCTGAAATGATATCCACCCCACTGTCTATCTGGCTAAAATGTAACCAATTCTAGAAATTCAGCTCCTTGGAGCCTGCCTGCACCTTCTTCCTTCTCTCCTGGACCTGGCGGTGTCCTGTCCTATTGCTTTTCTCTGATCCTTTTTATATCTAATCACTGAGACTGAGAACTATGAGTTATTGATGGAGTTTATATAAAAGACTAAGATTTTGTGGCCACTAATGAACTCTTCTTGTAAATACGGTACACCTATTTCTAAACCTGTTCATATCATTCAGATGAATTGAAGTAGAAAACATCTGTGAAACAACAATAGTTTTGAAATATAATAACTTACTAAAATAAATCACTAATATAAATATCCCAATTGCTGTATTCTTTAGTACATATTCCTGAAAAAGGGGGCCTTATAGTTAGTTCATGAAATATATGATGGGCCAAAATCTCAACAGAGGAGTGAGGTAGAAATTTAAGTAATCAAATAGTTTTTAAATAGATTCTTCTTAGCAATCTTAAAATTTTGCTTCTGAAACTATTAGTCTAATTAAGAACTAACATTCTAGGGAATTCCCTGGCAGTCCAGTGGTTAGGACTTGGCACTTTCACTGCCATGGCCCGGGTTCAATCCCTGGTCAGGGAACTAAGATCCCACAAGCCTCAAGGTGTGGGCAAAAAACAAACAAAAAAAAGAACAAAAAAATCTAACATTCTAGTGCTAGTTCCACAGATGGAGTATGGGTAAAACACCAATAAGTTTCCCATCTCCTGAGACACAGCGGGGAAAAACAAGAATGTCTTTGATAACGTAGGGCGTTCATTCAGCATTAGAGTTTCTTATCATTTCTGATGGTAAGAGGGTAAGTGTCCACTGTCACTTGAGAGGGGGAATAGATTTGTTTCTGAAATGCCTAAGTTTCTAAGCAGCTAGATTCTTCTCCACTGGTTAGAGCAGGAGAACACTGGCATTGGCAGTCTCAACAGTAGTGGAATGGGCTGGCTGTGCATCCTGTCACCTCAGATTGTTCCTATAGGTAGGGACCATGAACTCTGGATACACCCAAGGTTCTGTCAAGCCTAACAGGTCATCCTGGATGTGGGCTACCCAGACACATTACCTGTTATTCTTTTCTTTCTTTTTGCTTTAATTTTCCACTTAAAAATTATCATTAAATGGGTAATATAATCACATGTTACACAAAAGGTATCAAATGCTATACCATGAAGAATAAGTCTCCCCACTCTTGTTTTCTAGCCAGCCAGTTCTCCCCCCAGATTCGAAAACTGTTATCCCCTGCTTGTGTGTCTTCTAGAGTTTTTTCTCCACAAATGGTAGCATAATATTCACACTGGAATGCACCCTGCTTTTTTACTTAATATCTTTTTGAGATTATTTCCAATCAATACATATATTTCATTCTCTTTTTTCAACAACTGCATATTATTCCATCAGTAAATGAATTTCATTCCCTAGCAATTGCAAATGCTAGAATGAATATTCTCTCTTTCAGCTTTTATGAGGTATAATTGACAAATAAAATTGTAATATAACATTAAAAGTGTACAATGTGATGATTTGATATATGTATATATTACAAAAGGATTCCCACTGAGTTAACTAACATATCCATCACTTCTTATATTTACCTTTTTTTTTTCTTTTGGTGAGAATGCTCAAGTTCTACTCTCTTAGCAGATTTCAATTGTACAATACAGTGTTATCAACTATAGTTGCCATGTTATACATTAGATCCTCAGACTTATTCATCTTATAGCTGAAAGTCTGTACCTTTTTATCAACCTATCCCTATTTCCCCCACCTCCCAGCCCCTGGCAACCACTTTTCTACTGTCTATGAGTTTCACTTTTCAAAAATTATTCCACATATAAGTGACCATACAGTGTTCGTCTTTCTCTGTGTAGCTTATTTCACTTAGCATAATGCCCTCCAGATTCATTCATGATGTGGTAAATGGAAGGATTTCCTTCTTTTTTTTTTTTTTTTTTGGCCATGGCACGGGGCTTGTGGGAATCTTAGTTCCCCGACCAGGGATTGAACCTGGGCCCCAGCAGTGAAAGTGCTGACTCCTAACCACTGGACGGCCAGGGAATTCCCTCCTTCATTTTTTAAGGTTGAATAATTTTCCATTGTATAGATACCAAATCTTCTTTACCCATTTATCCATCGATGGATGCTTAGGTTGTTTCCATATATTGGCTATTGTGAATAATGCTGCAATGAACATGGGAGTGCAGATAGCTATTTAAGATAATGATTTCATTTCCTTTGCATATATACCCAGGAGTGGGATAGCTAGATTATACGTTAGTTCTATTTTAAAGTTCTTGAGGAACCTCCATACTATTTTCCACAGTAGCTGTACCGGTTTACATTCCCATCAAGTGTCCAAAGGCTCCCATTTCTCCACATCCTCACCGGCATTTGTTAGCTCTTACTTTATTGAAAATAGACATCCAAACAGGTGTGAGGTGATATCTCACTGTGGTTTAGATTTGCATTTCCCTGATTTTTAATGATTTTGAGCACCTTTTCATGTATATACTAACCATTTGTATGTCTTCTTTGGAAAAGTGTCTATTCAGGTATTTTGCTCATTTTTAAATTGAGGGTTTTTTTTTGCTATTGAGTTGCATGAACTCCTTAAATATTTTGAATATTAACCCCTTAATGGATATGTGGTTTAAAAATATTTTCTCCCATTCCATAGGTTGTCTTTTCATTTGTTGATGGTTTCCTTTGTTGTACAGAAGCTTTCTGGTTTGATATAGTCTCACTTATTTATTTGTGCTTTCATTGCCTTTGCTTTTGTTGTCAAATCCAAAGAATTATTGCCAAGACCAACGTCAAGGAGCTTATCACCTAGGTTTTCTTCTGGGAGTTTCAGGTCATACATTCAACTCTTTAGTCCATTTTGACTCAATTTTTGTGTATGGTGTATGGTATATCCAGTTTTCCTAACACCATTTATTGAAGAGACTATTCTTTCCTCATTGTATATTTTGCCACCTTTGTCAGAAATTAATTGACACTATATGCATATGTTTATTTTTGGACTCTCCATTCTTTCATTGATCTATTTCTCTGTTTTTATGCCAATACCATACTGGTTTGATTACTCTAACTTTGTAATATAGCTTGAAATCAGGAAGTGTGATGCCTTTAGCTTTGTTCTTTTTTCTCAAGGTTGCTTTGGCTATTTGGGGCCTTTTGTGGTTCCAGAAGAATTTCAGAATTATTTTTTTCTATTTATGTAGGAAACACCATTGGAATTTTTTTTTTTTTTGTGGTAGGCGGGCCTCTCACTGTTGTGGCCTCTCCCGTTGCAGAGCACAGGCTCTGGACGCGCAGGCTCAGTGCCCATAGCTCACGGGCCCAGCCACTCTGCGGCATGTGAGATCTTCCCGGACCGGGGCATGAACCCGTGTCCCCTGCGTCGGCAGGCGGACTCTCAACCACTGTGCCACCAGGGAAGCCAGACCATTGGAATTTTGATTGGGTTTGCACTGAATCTGTAGATCGCTTTGAGCAGTGTGGACACTTTAACAATACTAATTTTTCCAATTCATGAAATGTCTTTCTATTTATTTGTGTCTTCTTCAATTTTTTTCATTTGTGGTTTATAGTTTTCAGTGTACAGAGCTTTCACCTCCTTGGTTAAATTTATTCCTAAGTATTTAATTCTTTTTGATGCTATAGTAAATGGAATTTTTCTTAATTTCTCTTTCTAATTGTTCATTGTCAGTGTATAGAAACACAACTGATTTTTGTATATTGATTTTGTATCCTGCAACTTTACTGAATTTATTTGTTCTAACAGTTTTTTTAGTGGAATCTTTAGAGTTTTCTACATATAATATCACATCATTTGCAAATAGAGACAGTTTTACTTTTTCCTTTCTGATTTGGATACCTTTTATTTCTTTTTTCTTCTTTTTCTTTTCTTTCTTTTTTTAAAAATTCCTGATTGCTCTGTCTACTAATGTACAACAATGCTCTATAAAGTAGCTTTGGCCATCAAATAGTTTTCTCAATAGTCATAGTACTAGCAAATCCACATTCATAATTAAATATATACCTAAATATTTGCATCAGTTACATACCTTCCCCAAACACTAGAAGCTTTACTTAAGTCACAGGGCAAGATTGTCATCTAGTGTTTTTAAGGCCAAAGAAATATATGGCAGCTGATTATTTTAGCAGATATGCATCATTTCCTTGACTTTGGCCCTTAATATGAGTTTTATCTTGATTGAAGCCAACTGGAGAACCATCTTATAACTTTCAAATCATAAACTGCAGTACTCAGAACTAGTGGATAATAGAACTTCCCGTCTGAGCTGCTACTGTCCACTCTGATGAATCAACTGAAAAAATTCTGTAGTTAGACAATAGAAATTGCAAATATTTCTAATCACCAAAACTATAATATTCTTTAAAAAAATTCTTTCGAATAAATATATAGCATACTAACTTTCTATTTGAATTAGTTTTCAGGTGCTGTAATTAGTATTGCCAAGCTTAGAATGATAGTTTTTGACTTGGATTATGTTCATTAAGATGCTCAAAAATGTCACGAACATAATCCAAAACTGCAAGGTTCACGTGAAATATAATGTGTACGGTGAACATTAATAGGTTCAAAGAAAAAAGTCACTAGTGTTTAATTACTGTTAGAATTTAATGCTAAATAGTAAGAACAGTAGAGTAACATTGGTTTATGCTTACTTTCTCCAATAGTATCCTGTGACTGCAATGAAAACAAACTGCTTAGTAAGTGGAATATACATAGAACTACATTTTCTGTAGAGGTAGGAATGTGTTTATAAGAGATAGAGACTAAATTTGAAGTGAAGAACTCATCTTATTTTGAATAGAGGAAAAACAAAATCTCTCTATTTTGGCATTGTTTTCTTTTCGAACTTTATTTGAATATATTAAGTCTAATTTAATATGAAAAATTAAATTAGATTAATGTGATAGAGAAAATTATTTGTATTTAAGAGTTTGTTTTGTTATTTAGTTTTTGTGTGAACTTGGTCTGTCTTCCATTAAATAAACATTTCAGAATATTTTCTCTCTCTTTAATTTTTTGATTCTTACAAAGGGGTCATATTTAAAATAAGCCCTACAACCTGAAATAACTGTTCAGAGAATTATAATTATTTTTAACATCGTTATTGGAATATAATTGCTTTACAATGCTGTGTTAGTTTCTGCTGTATCACAAAGTGAATCAGCTATATGAATACATATATCCCCATATCCTCTCCCTCTTGCATCTCCCTCCCACCCTCTCTATCCCACCCCTCTAGGTGGTCACAAAGCACCGAGCTGATCTCCCTATGCTATGCGGCTGCTTCCACTAGCTATCTATTTTACATTTGGTAGTGTATATATGCCCATGCCAGTCTCTCACTTCGTCCCAGCATAGCCTTCCCTCTCCCCGTGTCCTCAAGTCCATTCTCTGTCTGCGTCTTTATTCCTGTCCTGCCCCTATGTTCTCCAGAACCTCTTTTTTTTTTTTTTTTAGATTCCATATATACGTGTTAGCATACAGTATTTGTTTTTCTCTTTGACTTACTTCACTCTGTATGACTGACTCTAGGTCCATCCACCTAAATACAAATAACTCAATTTCATTTCTTTTTGTGGCTGAGTAATGTTTCATTGTATTTATGTGCCACGTCTTCTTTATCCATTCATCTGTCGATGGACACTTAGGTTGTTTCCATGTTCTGGCTATTGTAAATACAGCTGCAATGAACACTGTGGTACACGACTTTTTTTTTTTTTTTTTTTTTTTTTTTTTGCGGTACGCGGGCCTCTCACTGTTGTGGCCTCTCCCGTTGCGGAGCACAGGCTCCGGACGCGCAGGCTCAGCGGCCATGGCTCACGGGCCCAGCCGCTCCGCGGCATGTGGGATCTTCCCAGACCAGGGCACGAACCTGTGTCCCCTGCATCGGCAGGCGGACTCTCAACCACTGCGCCACCAGGGAAGCCCCCCATGACTCTTTTTGAATTATGGTTTTCTCAGGGTATATGCCCAGTAGTGGGATTGCTGGGTCGTATGGTAGTTCTATTTTTAGCTTTTTAAGGAACCTCCATACTGTTCTCCATAGTGGCTGTATCAATTTACGTGCCCACCAACAGTGCAAGAGGGTTCCCTTTTCTCCACACCCTCTCCAGCATTTATTGTTTGTAGACTTTTTGCTCCATTTATTTTTTAAACTTGTTTTACTTGGCATTTCTTAAAATAAGTGATGGAAAATATAACAACTTTGAAATGAAAGTCTGATGATTCTGCCCAAAATTAAACACAAAACTCCAATAGTTTGTGGAAATTAAACTTACTATACCTGAAATGATGCTGCTTTGGAACCAGATCCATGTAGGGTGGCCCACCCCTGCAAATAAGGAGGGCCTTCCAAATTCAGGCTCAAGAACCCTCCTTGGGTCAAGGTTATAGTCACCAACTGTCATTGGAAAAGCATGAGCTCAGACCTCCTTTTCTAGCAGTAATCATGTATCAGTCATGATCCAGCTAAAATCTCTGGCCCAATTTGGTTAAGAAAGCCAAGGAGGGATCAGACCCAGCAGCCTGGCCTCAATAGTACCATGTGCTATTGTATTACCTAACAACTCACCATAACAGGCCAAGAGGAGAGCTCAGAGAACCCTCTCCTACTAATGCACTTGTTTTCTTGGGAAGTCCCCAAACCACATTATATTCAATATAGTTTATTCTTGTAAGTCTAATCTGGGTTGTATTTTAGATCAACCCACTTATTCTCAGTTCAAGGGATCCTTCCTTAAACAGACACAATTGTTCAATTTCTTTTTAAAAACAAGCTGAATGCCAGAAGCCAACTCGGGGAATGTCTTCACTTGCAGGCGTTACTCTGACAGCAGTTCCTACTGTGTATCCACAAGCATAGGTTACACATTCTGTGTAGAGGGCTGGTCAGTGGTGGGGAAGTCATTCTGGAGCATCCTTCACAAAATGAGATGTTATCTCAAGTGGATAAGTTGTCTCAGACTTTCTGTAAGTGGGGTGCATCCTATTTTTTCTCTTAAACCCCTAACCTGTAACAAACAGGAAGATTATCTCCACAGTGCAAATTATAGAAACTTGAGTTCAGAGTCCAAGAATGTAAAACCTAGACTAAGAACTAAATGACTACTACATATGGAAACAGTCCACTAAGTTAAGCTGATTTTAAAGGCCTGGAGTCAAGTACATGATGAGTAATGTTTACTTTGTAATTCTATCTTTCAGGCTTTTCAATGATCTTTTTTATGGTGTGGCTGCCTTTAGTGTGAGTGGATCTTATTTTTAGCAGTGGGAGCTTAGTCGTATTACCCTTTTGAATGGCCAGCAGGGCTCCCCACTGTTTCATGACCATTTGCAGAACAGTGTCAGTCTCTGGGGCCCTTCATTTTTTTCTCCCCTGGTACAACAAGACAAATGCACTGAAATTGTGCCAAGATTTTGCTTCAACCCTAGCATGAGATAAAGAGGATTTACAGGCAAAGAACTCCCTTGAACAGCAGCCAAAAAAGCAGATAACTTTTAAATAACACAATGTGGTGGAAGAAACTGCCTTGTGGCAGTCTACAGTGGAGGAAAATAGCAACTATTTACAGTACATGTTGGCAAACTATCTGTTTAAGCTCTAGAAAAGGTGAAGGGTTACCATACTGTTTCTGCGTTTCCTTACACCGCTAACACTGAATTGAATGTTACAAACAGAAGTCTTACATTTTTATTGTTTATCTTTAACCAAGTTCAATTGATTTACAACAATCAACCATCTGACTAAGTCAATTTGAATGGAAATGAATTCAAAGGATACATTAAAAGGAACATATTATGATAAATTACCTAATATTATACAGAGGTACCCCCTTCACTTTAAGCGAATTTAGATTTATAAAGTAGATAAATAATATATAATTGCTTTCTTTTACTGAAGGGCTCTCTTCTTTTTTTACATAAAATGATTCATCCTCAGATTTCTCTAAATAGTGAACTCTCAATGTTCTTAAAGTATAATTAGATTGCAAAAATTCTTTTCAAAAACATATTTTCTGGAACATATCTATTGAATCAAATGAAGTTTGTTATGCTAAGGCTCTCAAGTCGTTAACATGGGAGAGTTGATGGTGTTGTGAGGTTTAATTAGTTTACAAAACCACAGTACTTGTGGGTGGAGCATGACAGTGATAATACCTAAAGACACTGATTTTTGTTGTTGTTGTTGTTTTGTTTTGGCCATGCAGCTTAGTTCCCTGACCAGGGATCAAACCTACCCTGGAAGTGAAAGCCCAAGTCCTAATTCTCAAGGCAGTATACATTATTATATTTCCTGTGATCTTTCCAATGTTGGATCATGTTCATTAACACACTCAAAATATTAGTTCATACATTTTTTTAATTAATTAATTTTATTTTTGGCTGTGTTGGGTCTTCACTGCTGCACGCAGGCTTTCTCTAGTTGCAGTGAGTGGGGGCTTCTCTTGTTGCGAAGCACGGGCTCTAAGTGCGTGAGCTTCAGTAGTTGTGGCACTCGGGCTCAGTAGTTGTGGCTTGCGGGCTCTAGAGCGCAGGCTCAGTAGTTGTGGCACAAGGGCTTAGTTGCTCCGCAACTAAGGGGATCTTCCCGGACCAGGGCTCGAACCCGTGTTCCCTGCATTGGCAGGCGGATTCTTAACAACTGCACCACCAGGGAAGTCCCAGTTCATACATTTTTTAAGCCAACAAACCAACCTTCCAATTTTCAAAGTAAGAATTATCTATACCCACACTTAGAGCCAGAATTTTAATTCTTTTAGCTCAGAAACTCTTGAGAAAATTTTTCATTGGTCATCCTCTTTGGTATGAACTGGCAGAGTGTTTTTTTTAATCTTAATTTTTGCATAAAGCTGTAAACAGCTATGACTGCAGTGGCTTGGATTCACCATTTTGAGATTATCATTTAATGTAGAATATGGATCCATGGAAAATCTTTACACCAACATTTCTCTGTAATCAAAACATTGAGTTCTTTCACTGATAGGATTTTGGGAACAAACTATAGATGTAAACCCTTTAACCTACAATTAAACCATCAATACATACATTTAAGCAGTATTCCTAATACATCTTATTTGTTTCAAAATATTCATTAGCACTTTAAATATTTTACCTTAAGGTCTTTGTTTTGGTGCCTCTTTCCAGAATAAATAATGTCTTTTTTGAAGCATTACTCTTCAGGTTATGTAACTAGATCTATTAACTCGTCACACTTCATAATGTCTGTGGATTCATCAATCATCTGATTTAATTATCTTCTAGATTAGTGCTATTTTTATGGCACCTCACATGC
The DNA here is from genome assembly GCF_059928025.1 of Delphinapterus leucas. Taxonomy (NCBI): domain Eukaryota; kingdom Metazoa; phylum Chordata; class Mammalia; order Artiodactyla; family Monodontidae; genus Delphinapterus; species Delphinapterus leucas. Next base: position 12,584,994 of record NC_143130.1, on the reverse strand, counting down.
CATAAATGCATCTACTTATGGTGCTCTTCAAAAATGACATCTTTTCCTTGCCTTTGCCTTGCTGGTCCCAAACATAGACAACTTTCACAGAGGCTGTTAAACTGAACGATTCTGCAATTGTGCGTGTGTGACTTGGCTTTAGCTATGAAATTGAGCTTAATTTCATAAAGGTATAACTATTTTCATAAAAGAATTTCATTTTTTATTTTGAGCTTGCAAACACTTTAAGAAGTTTAAATCTTTCTCTCTTCAAGGTCTAAGTTGTGTGGAGTGGAGCTGGCCTGATTCGTTAGGCACTATTGCTTCACTTGATAGCTTTTCCATGACAGCAACAACCAAAAAACTGGCTGAGGAGGAAAAGAATTAATGAAGAAGGTAAATGCTAATTGGAGAAAATCCTCCTTATTCTGCATGAAAGTGACTTAAACTTCCTGATTCCTTGGCTTTCTTGTTTAGCCACTTCTGCAGTATTTTTCCCAAGCTTTATTGAGATATAATTGACATACGACATTGTATAAGTTTAAAGTGTACACTATGATGATTTGATACATGTAGGTATTATAAAATGATTACCACAATAAGGTTAGTTGATATATCCTTCACCTCATATAGTTAACATTTTGTTGTTGTTGTTGTTATGATGAGACTATTAAAGCTCCATTCTTATAGCAACTTTCAAGTATACAATACAGTATTGTTAACTATAATCACCAGGCTATACTTTACATCCCTGGAATTTATTAATCTTATAATTGAAAGCTTATACCTTTTGATCAACACCTTCCCATTTTCCCAGACCCCTCAGCCCCTGGCAACATCATTCTATTCTGTTTCTATGAGTTCGATGCTTTTAGGTTCCACATATAAAGTGAAATTATATTGCATTTGTCTTTCTCTGTCTGACTTATTTCACTGAGCATAATGTCCTCAAAGTCCATCCATGTTGGCATAAATGGCAGGAGTCCCTTCTTTTTATGGCTGAATAATCTTCCATTGTACATAGATACACATTTTCTTTATCCATTCATCTGTCAGTGGACACAAGTTGTTTTCACTTCATAGTTATTGTGAATTATGCTCTGCAGTATTGTTTTGAAAGTCATCTCTGAAATATCAGCCTAGAACCTGTTTCTCCAGCCTTTGCAACAATGCTATAAATCTCTAATTCCCTGCTAACTAGAATAGATTTTGTTGTCTGCAATGGGACTTCAAATGACACAGTAACTGAAAGTAGAAGTGATTATTGATCTTAGAAGTTCAAAGATGTAAATCTGGGACTGGCTATTTGACCTGATTGAATTTGAAAACTGAATATTTGCTTACTTTGAGAGGATGGCTTATTGGGAGTCACTTGTGGTCTCCTAAAAAGAAGTACCTATTGAAGAGTTCTGACAGAATAAGTGACTACTGCCATAGCACAGTGTGGTGGACAGAAGGGTTACAAGGGATGTGGGGAGGGTGAACTACTTCTAATTATATTTAGTAGTTCTGAGACAGAAAATGACAGTTTTAAGATCCCAGTAGAAGCCGTGGCTAGAGAACCAGAGAGTGCCTATGCCTGCCCCACAATGATATCTTATCTGTTATAACCATGGTCTGGATCTGTAGATATCTGGTTTATAATGCGTGCTGAATTCAGAGCTTCACCAGGCTTCTGAGAAGGCCTAGAAGGAATGACCAACCTAGTAGCAATGAGCAACGCTAGTGTTTAGATTATGGTCTCTAAATTTCATTTTCCACTGTAATGAACCAGGTCCAAAAATATTTCCAAATTATATATATGATAAATGACCTGATCCAGAATGTATAGCAAATTCTTGCAACTCAGTAATAAGACAAACAGCCCAATTAAAAGTAGGAAAAATATTTGAACAGATGCTTCACAAAAGAAAATGCAGAAATGGTTAACAAGTACAGAGAATCAGCTCATCATGATTAGTCATGAAGGAAATGCAAATTAAAGCCAGAAGGAGATAGCACTACATACCCAATAGGAAGACTAAAATTAAAAGGCCTGACAATATCAAGTGTTGTAGGGCATATAAAGCAACTGGATGTCTGACTCACTGCTGATGGGAATGCAAATATAGTATAGTTCCTTTGGAAAACTGTTTGGCAAGTTCTCATAACATCAAACACACACATGGCATAAGATCCAGAAATTACACTCTTGGGTATTTTCCCAAAGAAGGAGAAACATATGTTCACACAAAAACCTGTGTATAACTGTTTAGAGCAGATTTATTTATAACAGTCCAAAACTGCAAAGAACCCAAATGTCCATCAACCAGTGAATGGATGTTGTACATCCATGGAGTGCAACACTACTCAGCAATAGAGAGAAACAAACTATTGATACATGCAACACCACGGACAAATCTCAAAAGTATTTGCAAAGTTAAAGAAGTTAGACCAAAAAGGTAGTGTACTGTGTGGTTCCATGTATAAGGTGTTCATAAACATGCAAAATTAAAGGGAGAGAAAACGGATCAGTTGTTCCCATGGAAGTGGGATGGAGAGAGAGATTTGACTTCAAACGGGCATGAAGGAAATTGAGATGATGGAAATGTTCTATATCTTAATTGTGGTAGTGGTCACACAACATTTGCCAAAACTCATCCAACTGTATAAATAGGACCTCAAAAAAAACAGACATGTGCAGTAAAGACTAAGTCTGTGGGGAAAAACAGAATCAAAACAGCAGTTTTAATTATTTCATGAAAACCCTTTACAATTTGTTATAACACCGAATTTTCAGGATGGGCTGGTATGACGTGTTGGTTCAGAACATGACTGACAGTCAAGCTGACGTCAGCTCAACTCCTGGCTCTGCCATTTATTGATAGAGTGACCTATGCCAATTACTTCATTTGTACCTTACAGGGTTATGGTGGGGGTTTAATGCTGCATTTTAGCCACTTCATAATTGTCTGGCTCATAATAAGTACTCAATAAATGAGTTATTTGAAGAATATTCGGAAACAGCCAAGGTGGGGAGACACACACATTAACAAACGAATTACAATATCATGTGAAAATAGCAGAAATAGAGCAGGTGTAAGGTACAAAATGAGAAATGTTTATTATGTTTGGAGAATTAAGACTTTCTGGATGAAATCATGACTAAAATAAAATTTGAAAGACAGATAGGTTTCAGGTTGATTAGGAGAGTTAAGGGCATAAAATGTCATGGTGTCCTTGAAGAATTATGAGCAGTTTGCTATTTTTTTTTTTTTTGAGTGATTAGAGAAGCTACTGCAGTAGGGAGGAGTCAGCCAGAACAAGGTCTTGAATGCAAATTTAGGAATCTTATTGCATCTCATCATGTATGTGGTGGAGTGACTGGGGACCAGCGAGGAGAGAGACAAATTACAAAGATTACCTGGGTCATCCTGGAGAAGATGGACTGAAGCCAGGAGAAAGTCATAGGATGGGAGACGTGTCAGAAGGCTTGTTTGATGAAATCAAGCAAAGGATGGTGACACTCTGTACCCAGGCTATGGGAATGGAAAAGTGAGAATAAATTCAAGAGACTTTTAAGGGAATCCAAATAACTGCATACGAGGGAGAATAAGTCTAGAATGACTGTCAGACTTCATGCTTGGGTATCTAGGTGGGTGGTGGTACCCCCTGATAAATAGAAAAATGTTTATATTGGGAAAATAATGAGTTTAGGTGGTAAACACCTGTGGACATTCAGGTGGAGCTTTCCATAAAAAGAAGGATACATGATATAAAATATAGGTAACCAACAAGGACCTACTGTATAGCACAGGGAATTATACTCAATATTTTGTAATAACCTATAAGGGAAAAGAATCTGAAAAACAATACATATGTACATATATGTATATATGTATGTATATATATATATATGAATCTCTTCGCTGTACACCTGAAACTAACACAACATTGTAAATCAACTATACTTCAATTTTTAAAAAGGAAGGCTATATGAGCCTATAGCACAGTACTGGAGTCTGGTGCGGAGCTATATATATGGCATTTGAAGTCACAAAAATAAGTAAAATCACCCTGAAAAAGCTATAATATAACAAGAGAGCCAGGGACAGATCCTTGGGAAATATCAACATTTCAGGCTGTACAGAAAGGACCTTAAATAATGCTTATGAAACCAGGAGGATCAAGGAAACCCAGGAAGGTGTTTCAAGTATGAGGTATCATCAAGAGTGTTATTTGCAGCAGCGATGTCAAAAAAGATGGAGTCTAAGTAACAGACAATGGATTTGGGTAGTTTTAGTGGTAGGACCAAACCAGATCACTATGGCTTGAAGAGTGAATGTAGGTTAAAAATGTGGAAGTATCAAATGCAAGCTACTTTGGGGGAAATTCATGGTCAAGAAGAGAAAGAGAAAAACAGAATGATAGCTAGAAGGAGCTACAGGTTCAAAGGAGGCTTTTTGTTTTTTGTATGAGGCAAATGAGAGACTTCACAGTATTCATATACTGAAGGGAAGAGAGAGAGAGGCTGAAGATAACAGGAGTGTATTATTCAAGGTCCAATCAGGAGATGGAAATCACATGTTATTTGACCATACAAAAGCTAATATAAAGAACTGTTAAATATGTATAAAGCTGTTTATCAGGTAATTGAAAAGGTAAGAAGAGGACATAAAGGGATAGGAAAGAAGCAATTGTAAGAAGCATCTAACACTCTTAGGACTGGGAGGCCAACGGAGACAGGTAGCAGATGGAGTTCAAAAAGCCTGAGGGGAATTCAGGAGAGGGAGAGATTTTTTTTGCTAAGATCAATCAAAGAGTATTTTATGAAGATGGCATTGGAGCTGGGCTTCATTATGCAGAAATGAAAGAATATTCCAGAAGTTGTGCAAGTTGCCCATGACCTGGCAAATGGTGGATGCTTAATAAATATTTGTTGAATAGATGAAATGATGAAGGAATAGAGTGAGCAAAAATCTAAAGGAGAAAAGCATGGAAAAATTTGGGGGAACAGTAAGTTTGGCTGGGGCTTGTGTTTGGGACAGGGGCGGGCTGCACAGATAGAACTGGGTGGGGGGCAGATGGCTTTGAAGAACAGGCTAACGAGCTTAGACTTTACTTTAGGAAGCCGCTCAAGTCTGAGTAGGGGAGTGACATGACTAGGGCAATAATTTCCCGAAGGTTGATCTGTGGTACCAAGAAAGCACTGGAAAGAGAAACCGAAACCATCACTTAGAAGGCAAAAAATGATGACCTAGACTGGGGTGACAGTAAAGATTTAAGAGAGGGAATAGACAGGGGACAAAAAGTGGAGCGCGGATTGCTTTAAGTGCTGATTGGAGTTGGGGGAGGAGGGGGAAGCCATTTCTAGGCTATTGGGAGAAATGGCAAAAGAGGAAACAGGTGTAAGAGGAGGAGGTTCTGAAGGGACATGATACGTTCTGTGGGGACAGACTGGACACCCTCGTGCATGGCAAGTTAGCAGTGCACGTCGGCAGCTCGGCGGAGTCCGGGCAGAAGGTGGCGATTTGGAAGTCACCTCACAGAGACTCTGGCCGAGGCCTGTCGCTGGGACATCCGCACCTCAGAGTATGTGAATCCATAGCCAGTCCTCTGGCCAGCTACTGAGGCGGCCCTGCCTCCCGATTTACACTTGTCTCTAGGGCTGGCCCTCAACAACTGGAAGGAGAGGATTCCCAGTGTTTATACTGCCCCGAAGCCCGGGACTTAGGTACAGAGGGCGCACACGGTCTCCTCGGGTACCTACCTCTCCACGCGAAGGGGAAAGGAGCGCCTCGGGAAGCCGAGCGCGCGCTTCCACTGACGCGGCGCACGCGGGCGCGGATTGCGCAGGCGCGGCACGCTGTCGCCTAGCAACCAGGCACAACAGTGGACTAGAGACGCGAGCTGGCTGCAGCCGGTGCAGTTGGCCAGGTCTGAGAAGCCGCTGCCCGGCGGGATCTCCCTGCAGGTAAAGGCGGGAGGGCGGCTGCACCGTTACCCCTGCGGTTTGAAGAGAGGCCCAGGGTAGAGGCCCCAGCAGCCTTTGGGGAAGGAGACAGTGCCCCGCGTGTGGGGGGCATCTGGGGCAACTGAGGGAACACCTCGTAAGGACCGCCGGGTCCCTGCCTTACGCCCGCAGTGTTAGACTGTGGTCCCCGTGGATTTCATAAGCGTGCCGGCCGCCTCCTATTTAACAAAGAGGTGACAAAACTGAGGCCCAGAGTGAGGATCTGAGGGTCTAAGATTCCGTTACTTGACTCTGAGCAACTCAAAAAGTGGGCCCCCAATTGTTCTAGCCCTTCTCAAAATAAATCTCGTTAGAAAATGTTTAAGATCGCATAGGCTGAAAGTTCACAAAGAAGATCAATAAATTCGTGAAAAAATGTGACTCCTTTCCAATAACCAAGAAGATGCATATTCAAAGCAGATTTGTTTTCATGTCCAATGCCGTGAAGTTCATACCTTTTTACCTAGTAGTTATTTTATTACTAGGGATTTCTCCTAAAGAAACAGTTGCAGGTGTGGATGAAAATTTTATTGTCTAAGGATGTTCATTTGCAGCCTTGTCCATAATTCCAGAAAATTGGAAACAAATGCTCAACAACAGGGGACTGGCTAGATGGTGGATTTTAAAATATTATTTTAAATGACATGCTGATCCACTAATGATGATTGAAGCAATAAATGGAGAATGAGATTTCATGAACTTGTCCATTAGTTTAAGAATTTAGTAAGAAAATGGTCCCAGGAAAGGAAGTTGAGAATAGCAAATAGAAATCCAGGTAAGATGTTAAAATCACTATAGAAAATACACAAAAAATGAGCTATATCCAAATAGTGCTGATCTCCCTGAACTTATTTCTGAGTGATTTTTTTTAAATTCCATATTCCCTTCCTTGTTTTCCAAATTCTCTGTAATGAAATGTTCTACCTTTATAAGTGAACAGTAGACACAGAATTATACACTTAAAAATAGTTAAAATGGTAAATTTTATGTGATGTATATTTTAGCACAATAAAAAATCAATGCGCAGGTGGTAAAACAGTCAAGGAAAACAGGTTTAGTTTGCTTCAAAAAGTCAGAGATTTATTTTCTTAATTTGACGTCTCTGTAGCCTTAAAGGGAAATGAGTCTTTAAAGAATAAAATAAGGTAATTTAGTTGTATCACGTTGATTACAAATTATAAAAAAACCTTAGGGTCATCTCTGGGGTACACTGCCCCTGGACTATGTCAGCTGTGTATTTTCTCCCCTGTTAACTGTTATATCCAATATGGTAAAAAAAAAAAAACAAAAAAAAACCAGGGGCTTCCCTGGTGGCGCAGTGGTTGAGAGTCCGCCTGCCGATGCAAGGGACACGGGTTCGTGCACCGGTCCGGGAAGATCCCGCATGCCACGGAGCGGCTGGGCCCGTGAGCCATGGCTGCTGAGCCTGCGCGTCCGGAGCCTGTGCTCCACAACGGGAGAGGCCACAACAGTGAGAGGCCCGCGTACGGCAAAAAAACCTCAAAAACCCCCCAAAACCCGAAATGCTTCCTACTTCACCATATTGCCGAGGGCCAGTTCTCTGTAATCCTGTATGTTTAGGCTACTCCAGCCTCTGTATTTTTGTGTGCAATTACTCAAAACCACTATCCTGAAATGGGAAAAATAAGTTCCTGAGTGAAAATCAGATGACTTCAAGTAACTTTCTATGAGTGTAATTTACTTGCTTCTTGAATGTTATTCATAAGGAATTCTTTTGTAAAGCAAAGGCTGCTATATCTTGGAATTGGTTATAAAGAGCTGTGAAATCTCTTTTTCCTAGAGAAATCATAGGTCAGATTTTCATCTGTCCAGAATAGTCTGTGTGTCTGCCTGAAACATTATAGGCACAAAGTCTGGGATCTGTGTGCTTTTCAAGTATCTGTGAAAGAAAGATATTTGGGGTCTGAAAAAAAGCATTTGGTCTAAAATATGAAAAGAAAATTCAAAAATATTAAGTGTTTTATTAATATTAAAATTACATTTGAAAACAATTTTCTTATTTTGCAAGAATTTCCAGGTGTACAAACTGATGAGTCATTTCAAATGCAAAATTTCAAATCTTTTTTATGATGAAAATTATATTTAACAGGGGATGTGGGTGTATTTTAATGTTTTAACATATTAGGTATAGCATGAGGGAGTGCACAGCATAAGCTTGCCCAGGCCCTCAAGGATCTTGAAATTTATGTGACTTCAAGTTAGGGACCTGGAATAGATGTCTTTCAGAAGTCACCATGAGTTTCTATGAGCATGTGGCTTTTTAACTTATGTGATCAATTCTTGGAGTTGCTGTTGTCCCTTGGCAAGCCATCTGAACTAACCCCGACATTGTAGATTCTCTCCAAAGATTTCCTACTTTCCAAAATTTTCTTGAGGCTATTGTAATTACCTTGAGACTAGAATACACCATCTGAGATTGCCCTAATACCAAACATAACCCCACAAACTCTCATTGGAGAAAACATGAAAGATTTCTAGGGTTATTTATTTATTTATTTATTTTTTGCGGTACGCGGGCCTCTCACTGTTGTGGCCTCTCCCGTTGCGGAGCACAGGCTCCGGATGCGCAGGCTCAGCGGCCATGGCTCACGGGCCTAGCCGCTCCGCGGCATGTGGGATCTTCCTGGACCAGGGCACGAACCCGTGTCCCCTGCATCGGCAGGCGGACTCTCAACCACTGCGCCACCAGGGAAGCCCTAGGGTTATTTTAACAGTCACCATCTTGGAAAGTTCTCTGTACCCAGGTGGAGTTAGTAACCCCAATTTCCCTAGAATACATCTTTTGAGATTCTCAATTACTTTTTTATTGAGCTATGGAATACATTAGAGAAAACATTTTTTTATATGGGAAAATGACACAAATGTTCACTTGGTCTTGGTAGATCTTGGATATCATTCAGAAAACAATTACCCCCAGGAACAACAGAGTTAATGATTTTTATAAATGTCAAATGCCCAGTATGTACCAGACCCTGTTCTAGGTGCTTGGGATAGATCAGTGCAAGAAAGCAGACAAAAATCCCTCCTTTTGTGGCAGAACATTCCTGCAGATCTCAAAAGTAATTTAGATTTAGTCTCCCAAGCCCTACACAAGTGAGCTATAAGCATGGTAAACCATTACCTGTTATGTAAGTAATATTTATGTCATTTATGTCATTAATGTATTCTCCTTTCCAAACTGGAAGCCAGGACAAATGCCCAACAATCTTATCAATAAGTTCCTTTAAAATTGTGAAGTCTGGGATGTAGGTAACATATTTATATATGTATTGCACATATTTGTATATGTGCAATAATTTCTACATGTATTGCCTAGTTTCTTTTTAGGTAAAATTTAGAGGACGAAGTACATCTCCTCCTAGGAATGCAGGTAACTGAGAGATTTGTACATATACAATGTACAAATGACATTTTAACTATTTGTGGCATCTTTTTCCAGAATGGGTAAAAAGATAAAGAAGGAATCAGAGCCCCCTCCCAAGGATGTGGTAAGTTTCTGATTTGAATACTAGCAGCATGTTAACAACCAGTTTTAAAAATAAACTGTTGAAACAGTTTGGCATGTACCAGTATATACATGAGTGCACGGTGGCAGAAGTCCAAAGTCTGACTAATGATAAGATTAGTCAGAGAAATCTAACATTATGTAAACAAACATTTACAACATTGTCATTACTTGATTAGCACAATTAGAGAGTAATTATTAGCTTTTCCAGTATGTGGATGGCATGTTTATAAGCCTAGTTAATGAACAAATAGTTTTGGTTTGTTCTTTCAAATACTTTAAATTTACATTTGCCAGTCTCTCATTAATGTTAATTATCCAAATGAATTTTAAAAAATGACTGGAAGTTATGCTATAGCTGTTAGGTATGTATGTGAGGTTGTCTTAAGATGACTATTTGGACATTAGAAGTCCTGTATTTTCCAATTCTATGGAGAGAAAAATCTGTGTTCATCACCTTTTTCTCTTTCCAGTGCTTGAATAATGCATTCCCCACAACACAAAACCTTGTCTCTCCCTTTTAAAAGCAGGGTTCAACAATGTCCAATAGGTTGGTCATTTGGGACAAGGTGATCTTAGAAGTTGTAAAATAATTTAAAGTGCTCATGGTAAATAAGCATGGATCATACAAAAAATTATTTCCATAGCGGTAGTGATTATAGAAGTAACAAAAATGTTTTATAATAAAAACTTAGTTAAATAAATTATTCCATTTTGATAAAATGTCACTGAATATTTGATAGCATGGGAATATGATCACAATATTTGAATTAAAAAGCTATGATATAAAGAGGAAAGAAATTGAGTTATTTGTAGTGAGGTGGATGGACCTAGAGTCTGTCATACAGAGTGAGGTAAGTCAGAAAGAGAATAACAAATCCCGTATGCTAATGCATATATATGGAATCTAAAAAAATGGCACTGATGAACCTGGGGGCAGGGCAGGAATAAAGACGCAGACGTAGAGAATGGACTTGAGGACACGGGGTGGGGGAAGGGGAAGCTGGGATGAAGTGAGAGAGTAGCGCTGACATATATACACTACCAGATGTAAAATAGATAGCTAGTGGGAAGCAGCCACATAGCACAGGGAGATCAGCTCGGTGCTTTGTGACCACCTAGAGGGGTGGGATAGGGAGGGTGGGAGGGCGATGCAAGAGGGAGGGGATATGGGGATATATGTATACATATGCTGATTCACCTTTTTGTACAGCAGAAACTAACACAACATTGTAAAGCAATTATACTCCAATAAAGATGTAGAAAAAGAACCCATCTGAAAAAAATGGAAACTCACCAATTTTTGGTTTCTGCTATGCTTACTGGGATACTGAGTTAATCAATTTATAAGAAACTACTATTCTTGAACTGTAGTTGTTCTACAGAAAGTGGAGATACAGAACGTATTCTAATCACAAAAAAAAAAGCTATGATAAAAAATTAAAGCAGGGTTTTATTGTCTCTCTTTAAAGTTTATGAACTGATTATGTTAAAAATAGAAAATGTCCTCAATTTTCAATTAAAAAACTTATTTTGAAACAGACATTTGGTGTGGTTGTCTTCAAATAAAATGTGAATGGGAAAAAATTGTGTATAGTCAAAAGACTCGCAGGATTTTACTGTTTGAAAGAATCTGAAGTTAGTGCAGGAATCTTCCTAACAACACTGGAACATTGTGGTTACAAATGTGACCTCTGTCCCAGCTCTGCCTCTCATAAACTGTTATTTTGGTGAAGTTGCCAAATTTGGCCAAGTTATTTCAGCTTTTTTTTTTAATCTCTTAAATGAGAATTGTCATGTCCAAGTCATTTTGGTTGTTCTATCGATTACAATGAGAGTATATGAAGTTCACAGTGCCTGGCACATAGAAAACACTCAATAAATAAGATCTGTTGCCTTTCGAATTCTTTAGATTCTGCTACACACACACACACACACACACACACACACACACCCCTATATAACTTCTGTATGGTCCTTCAATGCAGCTGGAAACAGAGGCTACAGAAGACATGTCTGCCCAGGTCTAGGAAAGCTTTGCAGAGAAGGTCACTGTGGTCTCCTGATATAGATCATCAGTCTGGCTGCTCTCCTTTGGACATACCCCTAAAATGTTCTAAATTCTCTTAATTTTTCACTGCATCTTATTTGCATTACCCTTCTTTTTGCTGCAAAATAGCATTATTGACATCCTATTACTACCAGAAAGTGGAGTCATGAACACAGTACTTGACGACACTTTCTGATTAAAATTAGAATTAAGGAACTATTAAACAATAGATATATTTGTCTAATACACTCTCCATAATTTTATAATGTCTTGCTGGTGTTGTCCTCTGTACTCCAGTCCTTGAGGAGCACAATCAAGGACTGAGAAACAATTCCGATCCTCAAGTTAACAAAAATCTAGCTTTTGCTTCCTTGGGTCACAGCAGTCTTGAGGGCAGCCAAAGGCACGTGTAACAGTGACCATTGCTCTCTGACAATCCCGAGGATCCTTCCATCCTTCCCCTACTCTGATTTTATGTTAATAAAGCTGACAGAGTAGTATTAAAGTATCTAACTGCTGTTCTGTCTTATAAATTCTAATACTTCAAAACACTATAGCACAGTTTAAACTATCTGAACTTGGAATTTGTTCCAAGGTATACCTCTTCAAAGTCTGTGAAAGGTTTGTTGTACAAATTAGAAATAAAAACCAGATTTAAAAGAGGGATATATAAGTGCTTGAAAAAATAAACTTTTCTGTGTCAAGTCATGGCAATTTGCTTCATATATATCTCCTAAAACATTGTTTCCAAAGATTTTTATTTTTATTAGTCTTTCATCTACTGGTTAAAATGGGTAACGGGGACAGAAAAAAAAGTGTGTTTGGTGATAAGGTTAAAACAAAATGCTCCCTTTGCTTTTGTTAGTATTCTCATTGTCAAAGCATACACTAATGTGTGCATTTATGGTTTATTATTCTCTGTTTCTTCTCATAAAGGAGAACACTAGCTAAGAAGATGCCTAAATGGGGGGAAGCTATGGCTTGAATAACCAACACAACTATATTATGCTTTCCCAAATCATTTCCAAGTCTGGCTGAAAGGCTGTTTGTGATGCTTTAACAAAAGGCAGACTTTTTCTGTGGACTGATTGCACAAAAGAATTATTAACAGAAACAACGTTAGTAGGCAATGTTTGGTATAAGGCGTGATATTCGGTAACTGAGTATGGGCTCCAGGGTTATACTGTCCGAGTCTGAATCCTCACCTCACCACCCACCATCTGTGATCTGGGGCAAACCTCCTAACCTTGGTATTCCCCAGTGAGGATGTAATCATGTCCACGGCATACCCACTCACAGCAGCGGGGCAAGGTTAGAGAGGTAAAAGATGCTCAGAACAGTGCCAGGCATTAGATAAGAACTTAGTAAATGTAATTATTAATGATGTAGTTGAGGGTGCTGTCCATCATTGTACAAAACTGTTGAAGTTTGCGCGAACTGTCCAAGGAGGCAGGGGTATCAGCTGTGAAAGCCCATCCGGCCACCGAAGTTCCCAGAGGCCTAGAGCACAGCCATCACAATTCATGGTCAGGTCTTCGAGTTTAAGAGCACGGAAATTTTATTCTCTTGTTTCAGAGGCAGTTGAACTTTAGTGGGTAAATCCACAGTATTTAAACTCACAAGAGACTATGATTTGGCCTTGGAATCTTAGTGGTTAAGTATCAAGTCAACTGAACATTTATGTTAATGGGTCAACGCCTTCCTGCTAGGTGCATACAGGGAACCAGCATGGTGGGTGTTGAATCAGAGGAACGAGCAATAGTGGAAACTGCTCCCTCACCTGGGCAACCAAACCCAGTTCCCTGGAAGAGTGGGATGTCCCCAGGGTCTTGTTTTTCTGGACCCTTTTCATCAGCCTCAGAACTCAACCTTTAACTCTGTCATAGACTGCCAAAACTGCCATAGACTTTTTTTCTAGAAATGAAGCCTCTTAGGGACTTTATTTTCCTATCTTTCTCCCTCATCACAGATGTATGTATAAATAACGTACATATACAAAACTGTATGATAAATGTCGGCTTGCTCACCTTGCTCTAAAGATTTGCTATTTTGATTCAGGTTGTAAAGCAAATGAAAGGCCATTTTAGCGGTTTTCATTTTAACCTTTACCCTTTTGCAGATTTTAAGTGATGTCTAGAGAGTCTGTACTAAAAGTCCATGCTCGAGTGGTGCAGTCTACTTCCTTCTGTTTATCTGTCTCCCTTTTCCTGTGCAATTGGCTTCTCGTGATCGGAGACCACTGACTTGGTAAACACATTCCAACAGAAATCAAAAAAGCCTTTTATTTGCACTTACCGGCAGCATAAAAATCACTCAACTCATGATTCATCTCTTTTCACTGAGTTCAGCTTTATAATTGTATGTTCCTTTAGACTTGTGCTGTCTATGTATACAGTAGCCACTGGCCACATGTGGTTATTTACATTTAAAATAACTAAAATTGTATTAATTAAAATCAACAATAAAAAATAAAAGGAAAAATTCAGTTCCTCAGTCTCATCAGTTACACTTCGAGTGCTCAGGAGCCACATGGGGCCTGTGCCTGCCGCACTGGACAATGCAGGATCGGAACATTTCATCGCAGTTCTGTTGGGCAGCCTTATCCTAAATAGTCTTATTTCCTTAACAGAGGTAGAAAAGCATCTCTACAAGTCTATGGCTTCTCTAATTGACTGGGTTTAAAACTCAAAGCTTAGCCAAAACGCTTCCCCTTTCTTTCATTCTCTTTGTAAATCATTTTAGTTCATCATTTATTCAGTACAGAGCACGAAATTATAATTTCACAACCAGCTTGTTGGTGACTGACTATGAGTTCTTCATGGGAAAGCAGATGGAATCTGTAATTACAGCACAGGATTATATATTTAGTCATGTGGCATTCTGTTATAGCTATCATTTTATTCTCGGCGCCCTTTTTAATAAAAAATTACTATAATGCCGCAGGCTCTGTAGGAGAAACACATGTCATGCCAAGTTTCTCCACTGTCTGCCAAACACTGGTATTTCTCCTCCTTTGACAGCCCTTACAGTGGTAACTCTCACGGTCTCAAAGTTCCTCTTAAGCTTCTTGTACCCCCATCACCTTTTTCTTAAGGATGACCAGAAGATATGGCAAAATACTGAAGCATTTTCTGAACCACTGAAGGAGCATTAAAAGATATTTAAATGTATTTCTACCTACCCTGCTCCTTTGAGAATTGTAGCCATTCTATGGAGATCACGAGAAATCTATGCTTCAACATAGTTTTTTCATTCACGTGCTAGTAAAATCAGCTTTAAAAATACTGAAATAGCAGACGTCTCTGAAGTGGAAGTTCTAAAATGGAAGGAAAGGTAACCAGCCAGGATGCTAGGGAAACTGACTTAAGTGGAAAAGGTGATCTAAGGCTTTGATTCTCAAGGGTTTGGTGGTGGGTTGGGGGCCTTACAAGGGTAGGATGGTGACTGTGGACTCTCTCCCTGTAGAATGCACACCAAAAGTTCTGCACATAATTTCAGAGAGACAAGCTGTCCCTGGAGCCCACTGATGGCTCCGTGAACCGCAGATTTGGAATCTTCTTTTCTGGCATCAACAGACAGTACAACAGTTAAGGCACTTCAAGGCCACAAATATAAAAAAAGAAGTTTCCAGAGGCACTTTAATATATTTCTTTATAGACATTTATTGAGGATTTCCATATACTGGGTATTGTTCTAGGTAGTGGAGATAGAGAAATAACATAATCTTTTGTCTGAAAAAAGTCATTCATTTACTGGACAAATATTGAGTACATACCATATGCCAAATATTCCTTTACATCCTGGGCATATAGATCAGGCCTCAAGGCAACTTACATTCTAGTGGCGGAAACAGTCAATTAACAAATAATGTAATTCAGGTAATGATAAGATTAATGAAATTTTACCTGAGTTTTGTTGAAAAAATCTAGAATTTTAATTCCAAATCATTACTAACTTTTTTTCCTTATTATGTCGTCATTACTTCAGAAATCCCTTCTTAAGAATTACACTGTGATTCAGACCATCATTATCATCCAGTTTAAATATCAATTTATCAATTTATTGATCCACCACTACTGTGTTTATATTTTGTCCTCCCCAATCTTGGCTTAAGTATTTGCCAAGTAATTTGTTTACGTGTACAGTTGATATATTTGTTGAGTTTGTGAATGCCTGAACATGTCTTTTTCACGTATGAGTGATAACTTAGCAAGGTATAAATTTCTAGAGTCACAATCCTTTCCTCTGAACTCTGTTGATTATCCTCAATAGAGGGCTGGTGAAGGGAAGGTCTAGGTCACTTGCTGAGGCCTCATCTTTCCTTATTTTTCAGTAATATTCTGCTTCCTATTACATATTTTCTATTCAGTCAAACTCCTATTTTATCCACCATAAATGCAGCATTCATTACCATTTTAAACCTTCCTGGTGTCATTTTTCCCATTTGAATATCCTTCCTCCTTATCTCAGCCTACCCCATTGTATCCATTCTTCAAATCACATCTAAAATTCTACCACCACCGTGGACCTTTCTCCGTTTATCCCAGTTCAAATTAATTCCCCCTTCCGCATCACAACATTTATTGTCTCTGCCATATGTTTTTGTACTTCATAGTATCCTAGAATTTTACATCTAGAAGAGATCTGAGAGATATAATCCAACTCCCTAATTTTTCAGATTAAAAAAGATGTGGTTAGTGAGCTAGTGATGACTCCAAGTGCTCTGGCATTCTGGGGCTACCCTTTAATGCCTATCTAAGATGTTTCTCAAGCATCAATCACCGGGTATTTTTAATAGTTCTTCCTTAAAATTTCTCTGGATTTCCAGGCCTTTATGCTCTCCTGGTCAGCGTTGCAGACAGCATCCTAGCCATTGCTCTAGGCTCTTCTAGAGGCCATTTTTTCTCACTGGTTCATGTCACTGGAACCTGTAAGTGCAGCAAGCCTGGTGCATATGGCAGACTTTTACTGATGATTTGTCTCCCAAAGAGTCTAAGAGGCTTGAGGCTTTGATAACTCTTTCAGCTTCTAGTACAGAGCTAGACATGCACAAACAACAGCTTCAATTTGGATGTTAGATAATGCTGTCCTAAAATCCAACAGCCATTTTCCCTCCAAGAGGTATTTTTATCCCAGCCACGTCCTTTCGGGTCATTGCTTACTGCCATCTTCTCTATCTTTACTCTTTTAACCTCACACAGTTATATCTCCTTATTCAGAATAACCTATCTCTCCATCCTCTACCCAAAACTGAACATCAATTTTTGCTATGTCTCAAAACACATTAAGATGTCCATTTAGAAAGGGCCAACACAAAGAACCAGGTAAAGCTTTGAAATTCAATTTTTTTTTCCTTTAACATAAGCAGAACCTCCTCCTCCATGGTCTCTGGAAATGGAAGAAAAATAGTGTAATAATTTGTTTTCTCCTTGACCAAACAAAACCCACGGGGGTCATGCATTTGTTATTGTTCATTTCAGCTCCACATGAATTCTCAAGATCTCACAGCAAGATACAGGACTTCTTAAGAGTCCTATACTTTTTCTTTATACTATATTACCTATTCCCCTGTTCCAGATTTTATCCAGTTTTACATTTTGTGATATGCTGTTATCTTTTGCTTTTTAGTTATTTCACATATGTAATTCCTGCTTTTCAAGAGAGGGTGTAGTGGTTAGAAAGCAAGTACTGATCACTGAGACTGTCAGGGCATCTAATACATACAGGTTCTCAAGGATTCTTGTGTATTGGCTAAGAACTATACTAATATATGTTATTTAATGAGCATCTATTATGTGCCGGACAATGTGCTAAGTGCTTTACATATATGATCTCTAATCCGCTCCTTAATCCTTTGCAATAGGTATTATTATACCCGTTATTCAGAGAAGGAAACTGAAATTCTAACAGCTTAAGTAACTAGTTTGGTTCCCCATGGCTAAAATGAGAGACTACACCTGCCGGATTCCAAAATACTTTGCTCTTCCCTCCATACTCCAGGAATTCCAAAGCCGCCAATGTTGACAACTGTAATAGTTTTTAAATAAAAATTTTACAGTGCACTTTGTGGGCAGTGACCACATCCTTTTTGTAAGACTATGCTCTCTTTAAGTTTCAACACACCACTCATGTTTTATGTGCTTTTAAAGCTTGTATGTGGCTCTGATATTTTTCTCTTTGAATTTCAGTTTGATCCCTTAACAATTGAAAGCAAAAAAGCAGCAACCGTGGTGTTAATGCTTAATTCTCCAGAAGAAGAAATTTTGGCTAAAGCATGTGAAGCCATTTATAGATTTGCTTTAAAAGGTTTGGATTTTTTTCAGTTTATCTTTCTATTTCATTAGTTTCTTAAAAATACTTGCTACATAATGGGCACTTTTCTCCCCAGTCTTTAACTTACTTCCTGTCTGATGAATTCTTTCAGACAATCAGAATATTATTTAATGCATCACCTGAAAGTAACATAGCTCCCTATGTGCCTAACCCAGTCTTAAGGAGCAATTTAGTCAATGAGTAGAAGAGTCATTTTGAAGGCTTTATTGCAGTTTAAAAAACTGTAAATGTCACAGGAGCTGAAAGAGCTCCTAAGGATCAAGGCTGGAATAATTTGAGCAACAAAATAAACAAAGTATTGGATTTATAGCCCTATAATTTATATTAAAGAAGAAAATAAATATCCATAAGTCTATACAGACAAATAAATGATTGAATAAGTAAATAAATGGGAGAGAAAAGACAAATCTCCAATGCAGAAGGATCCCAATTTATGCAGATACTCTGCCCTTGAGGAGGTGGGATGCAACTTCTATTCTTTAGGGGCTGTGCATAGTGACATTTTTCCAAAGAGTGCAAGATGGACACAGGGGGAAAAGAGTTAGTTTGTAGCAGAGAAATCTGACAAACACTTCCTCTGCCAGGTGATCGAAATCAACATCAGCAGAGATAAGTCATTTGATAATAAATGCCCTTGACATGACATAATGAAAATGGCACTTCTATGTTATTTTCCCCAAAACCTATAGCCCCAGTCTAAATATGATTTTTTTAAAAAAATAAAACAAATTCCAATTCAGGGACATCCTCCAATTACCTAACCAGTACTCTCAAAACTGTCATAGCTATCAAAAACAAGGAAAGTCTGAGAAACTCTCACAGCCAACAGAAGCTAAGGACACACAGTGACTAAATGTCGTGGGGGATCCTGGATAGGATGCTGGAACAGGAAAAGAAAAACTAACAGTAAGGAAATCTGAATAAACTGTGGAATTTCATTAGTAATAACATATTATTATTGGTTCATTAACTGCATCAAATGTCCCTACTAATGTAAAATGTAAAATAACAGGGGAAACTGGGTGTGGGACACATGGGAAATATCTGTATTATCTTTGAAATTTTTCTGTAAAACTAAAACTGTTGTAAAATATAAAGTTTACTAAAATGTTGTAAATGTTACAAATTAGATTCTGTTGAAAGACTTGTTCATAGAGGATTTACAAACATAAGAGATAGTTACATTTTAGTTCATTCCAAGTGGTGATAAAATCAGACTTTTATTATACTGTGTAACATTGAAATTGGAAATATTTGAAGAGTTTAGTGTAGCTTGGTATTTTTAACAAAACCTTTTTAAACTAAAATGGGAGCAATTTGATTTTAAAGAAATGGTACTTTAAAACATTGTTTGGACCGCCTGGAGGGGTGGGATAGGGAGGGTGGGAGGGAGGGAGACGCAAGAGGGAAGAGATACTGGTACATATGTGTATGTATAACTGATTCACTTTGTTATAAAGCAGAAACTAACACACCATTGTAAAGCAATTATACCCCAATAAAGATGTTAAAAAAAAAAACAAACATTGTTTGGGGGACTTACATGAGAGAACAACAAATCATTCAATTAGCAAATGGTAAAATACTCACCTGGCTAGTCATCACCATCACCTCACTCTAGTCATCGTTGGGAATTCTGATAAAAACCAGAGTGGTTCTGGAAGGTATGGTTCATGAGTAGATTGTGTAGAATACTGGGTCAAATTTCAGGGAGATATTGGATCATGCATCTATAGCACAGAGTCATCGCATGTCATCTCTTTTTATATTGTAAGTCTGATGTTCAGTACTAGCAGTATTTTCTGAAATATTTTCTTAAGTTAAATGATGGGACTTTGCCTTCTTGCCAAGATGAAGTAAGGGGCCAGATTTAACCTCCTTACCAGAACAAGTAAGAAAACAGAAAAATATATAAGAGTTGGCAACACACTGAATATCAGGCCATTGAGAAACAGGAAACAAAGGAAATTAGCCCTCTGATTGCCCCAGCCTATTGATTTCAGAGAGTTTCCAGGCCATAGCCCAGGAATGGGTAACCTGTGCAGAGCCTGGTGGACTCTCTGAGTTGAGACAATAGACCTGAAGATCCAGGAAGATGAAGGCAGCAAGTTTTCAGGACAGAGTAACAGAGAGGAAAGAGTTGCACAGAGAGAGAACTCAGGAGGTCTGTAAAGGCTCCCACTCAAGTGTTCAGCTTGATCCACATGTGTATGTGTGGGGACTACTTGAAGTCAGACAAAGCACTCAACAGGATCAGAGGTAACAGTGCCTAGTGCTCACACAGGGTCAGAAGTAGTGCCTGTTCGCTTCAGCCAGACTGCAAAACCTCAAGATTCATGGAGAATTGTGCAAGTACACAGAAGGGTCTTGCCTCAATAGTTAGAAACAATTAGGCCTAGATTGAGCCCTGTTCTAGTACTATCAAATAAATATTTTAAAAGCAAACCTGAAAGGATCAAACTTTCTCCAGATAACTGTGTCCCAGAACAAACTTCAAGGTAACAACAATATCCATTGCCCAACTAGGTAAAATTCACTATGTCTGGCACCCAGTAAAAAATTACCACGTGTGACAAAAAGCAGGAAAATACAATGCATAATGAGGATATAATTCAATTTGTAAATCAAAACTGACCCAATGTATGTGTAACTTGAGTCTCTGAATAAAGGAGTGAAGAACAGAATAAGTATTTCAGAAAATAATGGTTAAAATTTCCCCCAATTTGATGAAAACTCGAAGCCCCCAGATCCAAGAAGCTTAACGAAACTGAAGCACAATGAATATGAAGAGAACTACAAGGCACATTATAATCAAATTTCTTGAAAAGACTGATAAAGAGAAAATCTTAAAAGCATCCAGAGGAAAAAAATGTTACATTCAGGGTGACAAAAATAAGGATGACAACAGATTTATTATCACAAATGATGCAAGCAAGAAGTCAGTGGAGCAATATCTTTAAACTGAATCACTTTTCTGTGCACCTGAAACTAACACAACATTGTAAATCAACTATATTACAGTAAAAGTTAAAAAAAAAAAAAGTACCGGAAAAAACCCCAAAACTTTCAACCTAGATTTCTACACCCTTCAAAAATATCTTTCAGAAACATAAGTGAAATAAAGTCTTTTTCAAACATTCAAAAACTGAAATAGTTCATTGCAAGCAGACCCACACTACTAATTATATTAAGTAGGTCCTTCAGGCAGAAAGAAAATGGCATCAGATGGAAATATGGATCTACACAAAAGAATAAATATAGAACACTATAAATGGTAACATATAAGGGTTTTTTTGCTTATTATTTAAATCACTTAGAAAGCAAATTGGTTATTTTAAACAAAACTAATAATCATATATTGTGTAGTCTGAAACATGTAAAAGTAAGATATATGACAACAGAACCAAGGTAGAAAGGTGAAAAATGGAAGTATACTATTGTAAGTGTACTATATGTGAAGTAGTATACTACCACTTGAAAGAAGACTGTGCTAAGACATACACTACAGACCCTAATGCAACCACAAAAATAACAAAGCAATGATATCAAATAAGCCAACAAAGGAACAAAATGGAATCATAAAAAATTCAATTCATACAAAGAAGGCAGAAATGAAGAAAAGAAAAACAACAATGAAACACATAAGAAATAAGTAACAAGATGGTATATTTAAACCTAACCACATCAATAATCAAATTAAATGTAAATGGTCTGGATACATCAATTAACAGGGAGAGAGTGTTTTATTAGAAAAAAAGCAAGACCAAACTGCATGATGCCTTCAAGAAATGCACTTAGAATATAATGACACAAATAACTTGAAAGTAAAAGGATGAAAAAGGATATCCTATGCTAGCACTAATCAAAAGAAAGCTGAAGTAGCTATATTAATATCACAAAAATAGACAAAAAAAGAAGTGGTACCAGAGATAAACATGGCCATCTTATAATAATAATAAAGGGGTCAATTAATCAAGATGCTATGAAAAATCCTAAACAATTAATGTACTTAATATCAGACTTTCAGATTACATGAAGCTAGAAATGCAAGGAGAAATAGACATCTACAATTATAGCTGAGGATTTTGATACTCTTCTCTCAATAAGTGAAAGAACCAGTAGACAGTAAATCTGTAAGGATATAGAAGATTTGAACAGCAATATAAATTAATTTAACCTAATTTATATTTATAGAACACTCCAAGAACAGCAGCACTTTTCAAGTGCATACAGGACATTTATCAAAATGGATTATATTCTGGGCCATAAAACAAGCTTTAATAAATTTAAAAGAATTCCAGTCATACAAAATATATGCTATTCCACATTAGAATTAAATTAAAAATCAATAACACAAAGAACTCTGGGCAATCACTAAATAGTCAGAAAGCAAATAACACACTTCTAAATAACCTGCGAGTCGGGGCTTCCATGGTGGCGCAGTGGTTGAGAAGCCGCCTGCCAATGCAGGGTACATGAGTTCGATCCCCGGTCCGGGAAGATACCACATGCTGTGGAGCAACTAAGCCTGTGCGCCACAACTACTGAGCCTGTGCTCTAGAGCCCGTGAGCCACAACTACTGAGCCCGCATGCCACAACTACTAAAGCCCGCACGCCTAGAGCCCGTGCTCCACAACGAGAGAAGCCACCGCAATGAGAAGCCCGTGCGCTGCAATGAAGAGTAAACCCCGCTCACTGCGACTAGAGAAAGCCCGCGTGCAGCAACGAAGACCCAACACAGCCAAAAATAAATAAATTTTTAAAAATAATAATAATTAATAAATAACCTGTGAGTGAAAGTAGAAATCAGAAGGAAAATCCAAATTAAAAATGAAAACACAGCATATAAAAACTTGTAGGATGCTACTAAAAGAGTATTTAGAGAGAAATTTATTGCACCAAGTGCCTGTTAGAAAACAAGAACATCTCTCAAGTCAATGACCTGAGCTTCCACTTTAAGAAAATAGAAAAACAAGAGCTAATTAAACCCAGGCATCAGTAATAAGGATATAATATATACCTGAGCAAAAATCAATGAAACAGAAAACAGAAAAACAGTGGACAAAAGCAGTGAAATGAAAATGTCTAGCCAGATTGATAAGTAAAAAGAGAGAAGACAAATTATTGATGAGGAATAAGAGCATCACTATAGCTCCTATAGATATTAAAAGGATAATCTAAATGTTATGAACAATTTAATGCCAATAAATTCTACAACTTAGATGAATTGGGCAAATTCATTTTAAGACACAAACAAAGCTCATTAAAGAAAAATAGATAGCCTGAATAGCCCCTTATCTATTACAAAAATGGAAATTTGTAATTTAAAAATCTCACAAAGAATATTTTAGGTCCAGATGTTTTCACTGCTGAACTCTGCCATACTATTATGGAAGAAATAATACCAATTATACACAAACTCTTTTAGAAAATTGAAAAAGATGGAATATTTCTCTATTGATTCTATGAAGCCACCATTTATTTAAGTATTCTAAAATTTATCCTTAAATTAAAATTTATTTGGGACTTCCCTGGCGGTCCAGTGGTTAAGACTCCATTCTTCCAATGTAGGGGGCGAGGGTTCCATCCCTGATCAGGGAACTAAGATCCCACATGCTGCATGGCGCAGCAAAAAAAAAAAAAAAAATTTATTTGACAAAATATTTTCATCTAAGAAATTCACTTTTAGAACCCCAATAAAATGCAAACATTATGGAAGGTTTGAGAAGGACGTTTGTAATAGTCAATAATGCATATTTCAGCATATTCTTATCAAGTGACAGATTTAATCATTTAGATACAGGGCAGTTCCACAGGCTATAGGAAGGTACAAGTCTGTGTTCAGAGAACTGAGTTATCAGAATGAACCTATAACTTCAAGTATAAAATATTTTAATTTTATAAGAAAACTGAGGCAAAAATGTTTAAAAGACTTTATTTTACTCAAATTAATTTTGAAAATGAAATATGCATTTTCATAGCTGGTGAAATTGAAAAGCTGAAGTTAATCAGGACCTAAATATTATTCCAGACTTTGCAGAATGATATCCCACTTATTGGGGTAGGGATAAACTGCTTTTACAGTTAGGCCAGATGCTGGCCTTCACTGACCTTCTGGTTCTGGGGCTTCTTGCCACAGCTAAGGAATCCCAGTAACCCCGGTGGCTCTGCTTTGTGTGTGTGCCTCCATGCTGGCTGCAGGCAAACCCACTGGGTGAAAAATGAGCACCCTAAACTCCACCACACTTGAATTTGAAGAGGGGACTCTGTGTGTTAATTTTTATAATTAATTATGCAAGTAAGTATTATTGAGTTTCCATTACATGCCTGGCACTGTGTTAGGCACGACGTTATAATAGAACAGAAAGGGTATCTGTCTTCATAGAAAGTTAAGTAACAGGGGTGTAAGCGAACAATGCACGGAGATCGTTGAGTGGTATGAAGGAAATAAAGCAGCATAAAGAGATATCAGAAAGACTGGGATGTAGTGATGACATTAGGTAGGGTGATCAGAAGAGACCCCTCAGGAGGTTCAGTGTGAGCTAACAACCAAATGAGGAAGCCAGCTTTGTAAACATCCAGGGAAGGGAGAGTAGCAAGTCCAGGGAGAGCAGCAAGTCCAGGATACCTGAGCTCTAAGGTTTATTCTGAGAGAAATACGTGTGGAAGCAGAGGAATGTGAAAGACAAATAAGATATTGGAATGGCACAAAGAAGAACTTTGATGAGATTGCTATCCATGTCTGATTTTATTTTACCTGTGACGTCAGGTGAAGAAAATAAAGCAACCCTCCTTGAACTTGGAGCTGTGGAACCGTTAACTAAGCTGCTCAACCACGAAGACAAAATTGTGAGAAGAAACGCTACTATGATATTTGGAATTCTGGCTTCTAATAGTAAGTATCTGCTTTTAAAACTCATCAAATAATCTCACATGATGCATTATACTTTTAAATTTAACCTTAAGGGACTCGTTTTAATTTTATTTAAGCTGACTTTAATGTCAACAAGAAAGTTAAATAAGTGTAATGTGCAACAAACGTATGATTTCATATTTTAAGTGATATTTTTAAATATAAAAATATGTGCACATATATCCATGGAAAAACTCTCAGAGTTGGTGATGTAGTATATTCCAGTCTTACAAGTTAGAACAATCATTGTCTCTTAAAATTAAAATAGTTTTTTTCTTGAGTTAGGATAATGTAATTTGAATGTCTGCCTGTGTAAGTTACACTTCATGTGTATTTCATTGTAACAAGTCCAGAGTAAAAAGTTTTGATACACTTATTTTTTGAAGCTGCAAGCTATATTTTGCCAAACATAAATTTAGATATGTATTTACTCCTTAAATCAGACCTATTACTTGCTTTACTATTTTCACATATTTAATATGGTGGAGTAACAGTATTACTTAAAATATGCTGTCACTTCTATTAGAATATCAGTTTGACTAAAACCATGCAATACAGGCAGTCCCTGACTAGTGAACAGGACGTGTTTTCCGTTTGTAAGGCATTTTCATGTTATGGTGGTAGATTTTCGAGTTGGACAACAAAACCTTGTTATTTATAATAAAAAATGACTTTCTTGGTGGAGACTGAATTCTGTCATGAAACTTGGGCTCATAGGAATAAACATGTCTCTATCATGGCACGTGGCTAAAATCATCCTACCTTCTCCTTTTTACCATGGTCTCAGCAAACACACAAGCACAGATTCCTCCTTCAGCTTCCTGCACTGTCCCAGCTCACATACCCTGGACCCTCTGTGATGCAATGGGGGCCCATCATTCCATGGTGTCCAGCAGGGACTGTGGCCTTGGTGTCTTCAGAGACAGTTATGAGTGGAGGAAGGGGGAGGGAGGGGAAGGAGAGCCTTCTCTGGCATCTGTGCCATCACAGCCTCAGCTGCGGAGACCACGTGAACAGTACCTGCGGTGTTATGGGGTTGGCGGGGGCACTTTGCAGTTAGTGGAAGGGTTTCTGGAAACTCCAGGGGCTCTAGCAGTGGCTGTGCTACAAGGCGGGGGCTCTGGGAGTATTTCCGGGAACGACAGCAGGATGAGGACAGTCAGTGGGCAGTGGATATTCCACCAATGTAGATTACAATAACATTAGTCAACACTTACAAAGTACTTGCAATGTGCCAGGCACTGTCGTACATAGTATTTATATATTAAATCGCTTAATGAGGTTGGTGCTATTATTTCCTTTACATATGAGGTGACTGAGGCACAGAGAAGTTAAAATAAAGTAGTAATCATTCGTATTGTGGGGCCTTCATAAATCTGTCTCTGGGGTTGTCTGTAGACTAATTCTGCCATATTGAATGTGCCATATAGAATTATTTATAACCAAAACAGGGAAAATATTTAAATTTGTTCCGTTTTATTCTGCATGCATACCACAGAGTTTGAAAACCAAAGGTGCTTTGTAACACCCCATGTGCAACTCCTTATTTTATTTTATTTATTTTAATTTATTTATTTTTGGCTGTGTTGGGCCTTCGTTGCTGCACGCAGGCTTTCTCTAGTTGTGGCGAGCGTGGGCTATTCTTTGTTGCGGTGCGCATGCTTCTCATTGCGGTGGCTTCTCTTGTTGCAGAGCACGGGCTCTAGGCGCACGGGCTTCAGTAGTTGTGGCATGCGGGCTCAGTAGTTGTGGCTCGCAGGCTCTGGAGCGCAGGCTCAGTAGTGGTGGCGACCGGGCTTGGTTGCTCTGCGGCATGTGGGATCTTCCCAGACCAGGGCTCGAACCCGTGTCCCCAGCATGGGCAGGTGGATTCTTAACCACTGCACCACCAGGGAAGTCAAACTCCTTTTTTTTTTTTTTTTTTGCGGTACGCGGGCCTCTCACTGTTGTGGCCTCTCCCATTGTGGAGCACAGGCTCCGGACGCGCAGGCTCAGCGGCCATGGCTCACGGGGGGCCCAGACGCTCCGCGGCATGTAGGATCTTCCCAGACCGGGGCACGAACCCATGTCCCCTGCATCGGCAGGCGGACTCTCAACCACTGCGCCACCAGGGAAGCCCCAACTCCTTAAACATAAGAAAGATCCCTCGAAGGATTGGGTTCCTTGCCCAAAGTCATGCAGGTGGCTAGTAGCAGAACTGAGATGAGAGCTAAATTACAACTTTACTCTCTGACTCATAGTTCAGTAGACGTTCTGTTCACTGTATCTTTTACGATCCTTAACATTAGTGTCCATGCTAAGTCAGACTCTCCTTCTAAATGATTTAGAAAGGAGAGTTATAATTTCCTGTTTACATTTGTATTTTCAATTTAATATCTAGGTCTCTGTGATTTTTTCCCTTTTTATGTTAATTTCTGTTATTCATTTTATTTTGTATTTTCATCTTCTAATATATACGAGTTTATCATCTGTGAAACCCTACAATTTGTTTGCAAATTTTTCTAAGTAGGTTTTTAAGTTGAATTTCATGAGTTTCTAAAGGAGTCTGTGGCCCCCAAATGTAAAGAATACTGTTACATTTGGGTGCTAAATGAGATGGCTCCCTTAGACCTGTCAAACCACAGTCTGTAAGCTGGCTGGCTGGGCTGTAACCAGCTCTAGAACCAGTGCAGTCTGCAACTGCAAAGCTTAACCATGGAAAGAGCTTTGCGGTCTTCAAGGTCTCCACTGAGTGCCTGGGTCTCAAGTATACTGCATGAACTTATAAGGACCTTCTTTTGATTCTGTGAAGTGGGTGAAAAAAATCAAACCATTATTGGGATTAACTTACCTGATTCTCTATTTGAACTATCTGATGACATGGATAAAACACATGGCATCTTCAACTGCTTGCAGAGCTCCTTTTTTGGTAAGAGAGCCAATACAGTAGCTAGTGCTTCACTTTTTATACATGTCCAAGGAAACCTGGAATAAAAAATAAGCAACAAGGGGCTTCCCTGGTGGCGCAGTGGTTGAGGGTCCGCCTGCCGATGCAGGGGACACGGGTTCGTGCCCCGGTCCGGGAAGATCCCACATGCCGCGGAGCGGCTAGGCCCACGAGCTATGGCCGCTGAGCCTGCGCGTCCGGAGCCTGTGCCCCGCAACGGGAGAGGCCACAACAGTGAGAGGCCCGCATACTGAAAATAAATAAATAAATAAATAAGCAACAAGTCTTTTGACCTAAATGCAAAGTCATGTTTCCAGACTAGTATGTAAATAAATGCACCTCTGAACCTGCATGGTTAAATCATCATCTTTGGACAGTCTTAAAATAACTGATGCTTCTTCAGAAATTTGTATTTTCATATGGTTTTCCACCACTATGCTCATAGTGGATGAACCAACAGAATGTTCCAACATTCCAGGTGCTAAAGGATTGCTATGAGAACCATCTTTTCCCTTTTGCAGTTGCAAATAAATTTTTTTTTTTTCTAGAGTGATTGAGCTATGTGTTTGTGCCATGCCTGGGTCATTCAAGATAGGAATTTAAATTACTTTGTTAAACCTTTTTATCAAACAGGAGCTGCTGGGGCTTCCCTGGTGGCGCAGTGGTTGAGAGTCCGCCTGCCGATGCAGGGGACACGGGTTCATGTCCCGGTCCGGGAGGATCCCACATGTCGTGGAGCGGCTGGGCCCTCTCAACAGTGAGAGGCCCGTGTACCGCAAAAAAAAAAAAAAAAACAGAAGCTGCTATCTTCTTTCACCTTCCAGTTTGTATTTAGTTCAATGAGGCCATACAACAGAGACTCACTTAATGAAGAGGGTTCAGCTAAAGAGAGAGTTCATTAGGATCCTCGTGAGGAGAAGTAGCCTTGGAAGCCCAGATATTACATTACTTAAGGCAGCAGTCCCCAACCTTTTTGGCACCAGGGACCGGTTTCGTGGAAGACAGTTTTTCCACAGACCAGGTTGGGGGTCTGGCGGGGAGGTCAGGGGATGGTTTTGGGATGATTCAAGTGCATTACATTTATTGTGTACTTTATTTCTATTATTATTACATTGTAATATATAATGAAATAATTATACAACTCACCATAATGCTGTCAGGAGGCAGAGCTCAGGCGGAAATGTGAATGATGGGGAGCGGCTGTAAATACAGATGAAGCTTCACTCACCCTCCTCTCACCTCCTGCTGTGCAGCCCAGTTCCTAACAGGCCACGGATCAGTACCGTTCTGTGGCCTGGGGGTTGGAAACGCCTGATTAAGGCAATCTGAAGAGCTTGCCATCTTAGGAAAAGGTTGATGTACAAGAGTATACAAGATCAAGAGTAAATTAGGTGGTCAATATTATGCAACAAAAAAATTGTAAATAAGAATCCAAGAGCATGGGATATCTTTCCTTTTTTTTTTTTTTTTTTTTTTTGCGGTACACGGGCCTCTCACTGTTGTGGCCTCTCCCATTGCAGAGCACAGGCTCCGGACGTGCAGGCCCAGCAGCCATGGCTCATGGGCCCTGCCGCTTCGCAGCATGTGGGATCTTCCTGGACCGGGGCACGAACCCGCGTCCCCTGCATCAGCAGGCGGACCCTCAACCACTGCGCCACCAGGGAAGCCCCATTTCTTTTTTTAAAATTTATTTATTTTATTTATTTTGGGGGGTCATCATTGCTGCACGCAGGCTTTCTCTCTAGTTGCGGCAAGCAGGGGCTACTCTTCGTTGTGCACAGGCTTTTCTCGTTGCAGTGGCTTCTCTTGTTGTGAAGCATGGGCTCTAGGAGCATGGGCATCAGTAGTTGTGGCATGCAGGCTCAACAGTTGTGGCACACGGGCTTAGCTGCTCCACGGCATGTGGGATCTTCCCGGAGCAGGGATCGAACCCGTGTCCCCTGCATTGGCAGGAGGATTATTAACCACTGAGCGACCAGGGAGGTCTCTCCATTTCTTTGAATCATCTTCAGTTTCTTTTATTAGTGTTTTATAGTTCTCAGCATATAAGTCTTTCACTTCCTTGGTCAAGTTTATTCCTAAGTACTTTATTTTTTGGATGCGATTTTTTTTTTAGATTCCTTTTCTAGTATTTCATTCTTCGTGTAAAGAAATGCAACAATTTCTGTATGTTAATCTTGTATCCTGCTACCTTGCTGAATTCACTTATCGCTTAATTCTAGTAGTTTTTTGTGTGGAGTCTTAGAGATTTCATACTAAGGGAAGTAATTCAGAAAGAGAAAGACAAATATCATATGACTCCACTTACATGAGGAATCTAAAATATGACACAAATGAACTTATCTATGAAACAGAAACACACTCCCAGACATAGAGAACAGTCTTGTGGTTGCCAAGGGGGATGGGGGTGGGAGAGGGATGGATTGAGAGTTTGGGATTAGCAGACGCAGACTATTATGTATAGAATGGCTAAACAACAAGGTCCAACTGTATAGCACAGGGAACTGTATTCAATATCTTGTAATAAACCATAATGGAAAAAAATACGTATATATTTGTGTAACTGAATCACTTTGCTGTGCAGCAGAAATGAACATAACATTGTAAGTCAACTATACTTCAATAAAATAACTTTTTTAAAAAAGGAATGCACTTAAAACAGATGGCATGGGAACTACAATCCTGAAGCTGTGGAACAAAAACCACATTCACAGAAAGATAGACAAGATGAAAAGGCAGAGGGCTATGTACCAGATGAAGGAACAGGATAAAACCCCAGAAAAACAACTAAATGAAGTGGAGATAGGCAACCTTCCAGAAAAAGAATTCAGAATAATGATAGTGAACATGATCCAGGACCTCGGAAAAAGAATGGAGGCAAAGATCGAGAAGATGCAAGAAATGTTTAACACAGACCTAGAGGAATTAAAGAACAAACAGAGATGAACAATACAATAACTGAAATGAAAACTACACTAGAAGGAATCAATAGCAGAATAACTGAGTCAGAAGAACAGATAAGTGACCCAGAAGACAGAATGGTGGAATGCACTGATGTGGAACACAATAAAGAAAAAAGAATGAAAAGAGATGAAGACAGCCTAAAAGACCTCTGGGACAACATTAAATGCAACAACATTCCCATTGTAGGGGTCCCAGAAGGAGAAGAGAGAGAGAAAGGACCCAAGAAAATATTGGAAGAGATTATAGTCGAAAACTTCCCTAACAGGGGAAGGGAAATAGCCACCCAAGTCCAGGAAGCGCAGCGAGTCCCATACAGGATACACCCAAGGAGAAACATGCCGAGACATGAATCAAATTGGCAAAAATTAAAGACAAAGAAAAATTATTGAAAGCAGCAAGAGAAAAATGACAAATAGCATACAAGGAAACTCCCATCAGGTTAACAGCTGATTTCTCAGCAGAAACTCTACAAGCCAGAAGGGAGTGGCATGATATACTTAAAGTGATGAAAGGGAAGAACCTACAACCAAGATTACTCTACCGTCAACAATCTCATTCAGAATCCATAGAGAAATCAAAACCTTTACAGACAAGCAAAAGCTAAGAGAATTCAGCACCACCAAACCATCTCTACAACAAATGCTAAAGGAACTTCTCTAAGTGGGAAACACAAGAGAAGAAAAGGACCTACAAAAACAAACCCAAAACGATTAAGAATATGGTCATAGGAACATACATACCTATAATTACCTTAAACGTGAATGGATTAAATGCTCCAACCAAAAGACACAGGCTTGCTGAATGGATACAAAAACAAGTCCCATATATATGCTGTCTACAAGAGACCCACTTCAGACCTAGAGACACATACAGACTGAAAGTGAGAGGATGGAAAAAGATATTCCATGCAAATGGAAATCAAAAGAAAGCTGGAGTAGCAATACTCATTTCAGATAAAATAGACTTGAAAATAAAGAATGTTACAAGAGACAAGGAAGGACACTACATAATGATTAAGGGATCAATCCAAGAAGAAGATATAGCAATTATAAATATATATGCACCCAACACAGGAGCACCTCAATACATAAGGCAACTGCTAACAGCTATAAAAGAGGAAATCGACAGTAACACAATAATAGTGGGGAACTTCAACACCTCACTTACACCAACAGACAGATCATCCAAAATGAAAAAAAAATAAGGAAACAGGAGCTTTAAATGACACAATAGACCAGATAGATTTAATTGATATTTATAGGACATTCCATCCAAAAACAGCAGATTACACTTTCTTCTCAAGTGTGTACAGAACATTCTCCAGGATAGATCACATCTTGGGTCACATATCAAGCCTCAGTTAATTTAAGAAAATTGATATCATATCAAGCATCTTTTCTGACCACAACGCTATGAAAATGAATTACAGGGAAAAAAACATAAAAAACACAAACACATGGAGGCTAAACAATACGTTACTAAATAACCAAGAGATCACTGAAGAAATCAAAGAGGGAATCAAAAAATACCTACAGACAAATGACAATGAAAACACGATGATCCAAAACCTATGGGATGCAGCAAAAGCAGTTCTAAGAGGGAAGTTTATAGCAATACAAGCCAACCTCAAGAAACAAGAAAAATCTAAAATAAACAATCTAAACTTACACCTAAAGGAACTAGAGAAAGAAGAACAAACGAAACCCACAGTTAGCAGAAAGAAAGGAATCATAAAGATCAGAGCAGAAATAAATAAAATAGAAACAATGAAAACAATAGCAAAGATCAATAAAACTAAAAGCT
This sequence comes from Delphinapterus leucas, assembly GCF_059928025.1. Lineage (NCBI taxonomy): Eukaryota > Metazoa > Chordata > Mammalia > Artiodactyla > Monodontidae > Delphinapterus > Delphinapterus leucas. The sequence continues at coordinate 12,552,507 of NC_143130.1, read as the reverse complement.
GGTTCTTTGAGAAGATAAATAAAATTGATAAACCATTAGCCAGACTCATCAAGAAAAAGAGGGAGAGGACTCACATCAATAAAATTAGAAATGAAAAACGAGAAGTTACAACAGACACTGCAGAAAACAAAGCATCCTAAGAGACTACTACAGGCAACTCTATGCCAATAAAATGGACAACCTGGAAGAAATGGACAAATTCTTAAAATGTATAACCTTCCAAGACTGAACCAGGAAGAAATAGAAAATATGAGCAGACCAATCACAAGTAATGAAATTGAAACTGTGATCAAAAATCTTCCAACAAACAAAAGTCCAGGACCAGCTGGCTTCACAGGTGAATTCTATCAAACATTTAGAGAAGAGCTAGCACCCACCCTTCTCAAACTCTTCCAAAAAATTGCAGAGGAAGGAACACTCCCAAACTCATTCTATGAGGCCACCATCACCCTGATACCAAAACCAGACAAAGATACTACAAAAAAAAAAAAAATTACAGACAAAAAAATCTTAAAATTTTTATGGGACACCAAAGACCCCGAATAGCCAAACAAGTCTTGAGGGAAAAAAACGGAGCTGGAGGAACCAGACTCCCTGACTTCAGACTATACTACAAAGCTACAGTGATCAAGTCAATATGGTACTGGCACAAAAACAGAAATATAGATCAATGGAACAAGATAGAAATCCCAGAGATAAACCCACACACCTATGGTCAACTAATCTATGACAAAGGAGGCAAGGATATACAATGGAGAAAAGACAGTCTCTTCAATAAGTGGCGCTGGCAAAACTGGACAGCTACATGTAAAAGAATGAAATTAGAACACTGCCTAACACCATACACAAAAATAAACTCAAAATGGATTGGAGACCTAGATGTAAGACCAGACACTATAAAACTCTTAGAGGAAAACATAGGAAGAACACTCTTTGACATAAATCACAGCAAGATCTTTATTTTTTTTTTGTGGTACGCGGGCCTCTCACTGTTGTGGCCTCTCCCATTGCGGAGCACAGCCTCTGGATGCGCAGGCTCAGCGGCCATGGCTCATGGGCCCAGCCGCTCCATGGCATGTGGGATCTTCCCGGACCGGGGCACGAACCCGTGTCCCCTGCATCGGCAGGCGGACTCTCAACCACTGCGCCACCAGGGAAGCCCAGCAATATCTTTTTTGATCCACCTCCTAGAGTCATGGAAATAAAAACAAAAATAAACAAAAGGGACCTAATGAAACTTCAAAGCTTTTGCATAGCAAAGGGAACCATAAACAAGACGAAAAGACAACCCTCAGAATGGGAGAAAATATTTGCAAACAAATCAACAGACAAAGGATTAATCTCAAAAATATATTAACAGCTCATGCAGCTCAATATTAAAAAAACAAACAACCCAATCCAAAAATGGGCAGAAGACCTAAATAGACATTTCTCCAAAGAAGACCTACAGATGGCCAAGAAGCACATGAAAAGCTGCTCAACATCACTAATTATTAGAGAAATGCAGATCAAAACTACAATGAGTTATCACCTCACACCAGTTAGAATGGGCATCATCAGAAAATCTACAAACAACAAATGCTGGAGAGGGTGTGGAGAAAAGGGAACCCTCTTGCACTGTTGGTGGGAATGTAAATTGATACAGCCATTATGAAGAACAGTATGGAGGTTCCTTAAAAAACTAAAAATTGAATTACCATATGATCCAGCAATCTCACTACTCGTCATATACCCAGAGAAAACCATAATCCAAAAAGACACATGCACCCCAATGTTCACTGAAGCACTATTTACAATAGCCAGGTCATGGAAGCAACCTAAATGCCCATCGACAGACAACTGGATAAAGAAGATGTGGTACATATATACAATGGAATATTACTCAGCCATAAAAAGGAATGAAATTGGGTCATTTGTTGAGACGTGGATGGATCTAGATACTGTCATACAGATTGAAGTTAAGTCAGAAAGAGAAAAACAATTATCATATATTAATGCATATATGTGGAACCTAGAAAAATGGTACATACGAACCGGTTTGCAGGGCAGAAGTTGAGACACAGATGTAGAGAACAAACGTATGGTCACCAAGGGGGGAAAGCGGTGGGTCGGTGGGGATGGTGGTGTGATGAATTGGGCGATTTGGATTGACATGTATACAGTGATGTGTATAAAATTGATGACTGAAAAAAAAAAAAACCCAGATGGCATGAAGATACTCCGGGAAGGAAGGTGCTGGCAGTTCTGAACCAAGCTAGAATTGTAGGTGTCCCACTGCTTGCCTAGAACGTGTTCATGTGGCCCAACCACAAGTCCAAGTTGCCATATCTGAGAGTTCTCTGCTGAGAAAGAAGGGGACAGAGATCAATATTATATTTAATGTGACAGAAGTAGCAGCTTACCCATTATTTCTGCTGATTTAACCTCAAGAACAGAAGGACTATTTGAACAATCTGGTGTCAGAAAGTTGAATAACAAGTTAATCAGCTATGCCACCAATTTACAAGAGCTGCCATTGAATCTGAATGATCCATTGAGCCTTAAGAAAGTGGTGTAGTGGATAAACCTCCTAGATCTGTTGTTGAACAGACCTGGGCTAAATTCATATGTAGAAAGGAATTTCGTGGCCCAGAGAATCCTCTGATGAAAAATTTTAACTTGTTTGGGCACAGCAAGGGGGTGGTGGCACATACAGATGCAGCAAGGGGCCCTCTCCCTGTGGGAGCAGATGCTTCCTGCAGGGAAACACAAGGAGCAGAGAGTACACAGGGCCAGAATCTTCCTGACCTCATGGTCAGCGTTGTAGCAGAAACTTTGAAGTAGATGGAAGATTATTTTGTATACTAAGTGGAGAATGTATTTGGAGATCTAAAAGCCCAGAAATGCTTTTCTTCTAGCATGTAAAAATAGGGAACTTTGGTACAACCTTCCAAAAAATCATTGCAAACAACACAGACTGGACTCATAAGAGTGAGAAGAGAATGACAGCATGCTTTTCCAGAGGGGGCACCTCTGCCTAGTTTACCAGGACACTTGGAAGGATCTGACTATTATGCCATGGCTATTATTTCTAGACCTGTGGAGGTAATGCGTTTTTCAGAGGAGTTTCGACTGTAAAATATGAAGTCCTACACTTCCCCAAAACTCAATTATTCTTTTGTGCTGAAAGCCTATCCATGTGCATATACAGCTAGCTGCAAGTTCGCTAGCCCTGTTTGAGCCATTTTGAACAGAACAGAGAGAAAGAAGTTTTGACAGGTTGAGGAACAGCCACATCCCTGAATCACACAGGAAAAGGTGTCCAAGAAAAGGCAAACGTATCCAGCGGTTAATTCCCGAGACCATCTGCTTCAGCTGCTGCAAAGTGAATTTTTCCAAACTTCTGGTAACACTAATTTTGGCTTACAGAAGAGATAATCGACCAAGAAGAGAAATTGCAAAACTGAAGTAGCAGCTATGCCTTATTTCTCAGAAAAAGGGGGTTAAGGATGGCAAGAAAGAAGCAGGGGCATAATTGTCTAGCTTTAATTAGGCTCCTGTAAATAATACAAAAGTGAACTTTAAAAAATTAATATACTTATCTTTAAGCATCTTTGGCATTTCTGATAAGCAAATGGAACATATACAAGATGTATTTATGGGAAAAGGCTGAGGATAATTCTTATTTGCATTTTATACTAGTTTTATTAAAATCTAAATTTAAAAATATCCTCCCAACAAAACAAAACAAAAAGAATTACTGTTATATCATAAGCAAGTGCAGGGCACAGTAACTCAACTTTACTGATGGTGTTCTAGGCACTTTCGTGCATTTATGGTTATCTTTTCTAGTGTTTTGGAAGGTTGTACAGCTGAGCAATCAAGCAACATGGGCTATAGTCTGTCTGGGGTCAGACAGACCTGGGTGTGAAACCCGTCCCCACCTCTTACTTGCTGTGTGATTGTGAACCTCAATTTCCTTATCTGTAAAATTAGGTAATAATAGAACCTATCTCATAAGGAACTATTCCACAGACACTGCCATTATTATTATAATTAATAAACATTAATATTCTGTTTCTTCTTTTGTAGATGATGTCAAAAAATTGTTAAGGGAGTTAGATGTCATGAATTCTGTGATTGCTCGGCTGGCCGCAGAAGGTAACTCTGCATCCTCCATCTATCAATGTTTCAAAAATGGGGAATGATTTATTTTTCGCACCTGATTAAAGTACCGATTGAAAATAGTTTATGAAACACCAATTCTGTATTGTCATTAAACTCTCTCAAACTAAGATGGGCTCCAACCAAGGTAAGATCTGTGGAGCTTTGGTTTTCACAGCGTGGTTTAACATAATGGTTGAATAAGCCTTTACATACTTGTGTTATTTGTTTTTGATACACAGAGGAAGTAGTTATCCATGAGTTTGCTAGTCTTTGCCTAGCAAACATGTCTGCAGAGTATACCAGCAAAGTGCAAATATTTGAACAAGGTGGATTAGAGCCTCTCATCAGACTGCTAAGCAGCCCAGACCCGGACGTGAAGAAGAATTCTATCCAGTGCATTTACAACTTGGTCCAGGTGAGATTAATTTCTAACAATGAGTTTTGACAAAAGCTGGTTATAGAATTTATTTTCCCATTAAAAAAAGGACAAAGCTTTAAAAAAAGGTCCAGTTTTAATTAAAATCACTCCTTCTCAGTACTATTTAGTAGTTATCATTCAGAGGAAAAATAATGGAAGTTTAGAGTCGATACCTTTCAGTTTTCACGTTTTGTAAGTAATTGTCCCCCATAAAAGGGCATTTTAAAAGAATAGAATGGGCTTGCAAATTAAGGCAGGATTATACTAGGTAAGTACTATTTCTTCCAAAACAGGAAATCTAATATTAGTGTTGAACTAGTTTTGACCTAGGCAGTAAACTGTTGATCTAATCTTGGTGATCCAATTGGTTGGTATCATCTGCCTTTCGCAATGTACCAAGATTTTGGATTCAGCTTCTTTGTTGGTGAAAAGTTGAGTTTTGCTGAACAGAACTCATCATTCACAGTTGCAAGATGCTACCTCACTGTGATGCTTTCCTTCATAATGGAAGAAACACCCTACCCACCCTCCGCCCACAACCTGTCCTGTCCTCTGGCCCCTCCCCTCCAATCCCCAACCCAGCACACACACCCTCACACCCCCAGCAGGTCAGCTTGCTGCCACTTTGGACAGCCTTCTCTGCTTCTTTTCCTGTTCAGGTTCCTGAACAATTCCCACACACGTTTGATAAGCTTTAGATCAACTGGAAGTACAAGACACCATTTTAAATAGCCGTCAAGAGAATGTGAAAGAAGAGATATGGAAGCAAAGGTGAAGGACGTTTCATTGAGAAGCAAAGTATCTAGACAAAATATATAGAAAAAGAGGACAAAGGCACTCATGCCAAAAGGCACCCAAAGCATGCAACCCTGGCCCTGGCATGTCCTTGCCACGTAGCTGGGCACCCACTGGTGTTACCTTTCCTCTTCCTGAAGAGCAAGTACAGCCATACCCCTTCTCTGGTGACTTTACTTCATCCTATAGGCCTAAATAATCCTGCAAACGTGTCTGTGTGTTTCATGCCAAGATTCCTCATTAAGTCTATTTCTCTATATTTTCTATCAAGTGGAAATGAAAAGACTTACCTCCACTATTCTTCATAACAGAAGGACTAGCTAATAACAGTGTATTCATTTCCTAAGGCTGCTGTAACAAAGTACAACAAACTGGCTAAAACAACAGGAACCTATTCCCTCACGGTTCTGGAGGCTGGACTTCTGACATCAAGGTGTCATCAGGGCCATGCTCCGTCTGGGACTCTGGGTAGAATCCTCCCTTACCTCTTCCCAGCTTCTGGTGGTGGCGGTGAATCCTTGGTGGTCCCTGGTTTGCAGCCTCATCACTGCAATCTCTCCCTCTGTCAGCTCTCTCGCCTCCTGTTATAAAGACACCAATCTTATACGGACACCAATAATTACCCACCCTACTCCCCCATGACCTTAGCTTAACTAATTACATCTGCAACGATCCCATTTCCAAATAAGGTCACATTTTGAGGTACTGAGGAGTAGGACTTCAAGATATTTTGGGGGGGTACAATTCAACCCATAGCAAGCAGCAACCTACAGTTTTTATGTCTGAAGGAAGCTGACTATGAGAGGCCAGTTGAAGGATAGAGGGAAGATAAACTGGAAGTGGGGTCTTTTCTGTCTTTAATTCTATTTTAAGTTTACCCTGTTTTGATTTAAAATGTCATGATTTAGTAGTCAGAGTTTGGGGGCTTTTCATGACTTTTTTGCTTTGTTTTCTCTGTCGCTCACCCCAACGACCCTCCCTCCACCACTCACCCAGGATTACAGGCACACCATGCAGTCCAGACTTGTCTGGACTCTAATGACCCCTTGCTCTTGTAAATGTCTTAAATTAAGGTTATGTGTCAGAACTAAACCTGATGTAAATTTGCACGCACAGGTCCTGCCAACAGCACTGCATGCAGATTAGCATTTTATAAACCATCCATCTGAATGACAATAATAAGGAATTGATACCGTCATTTCATTTTATCGACTACTATTTGAAACAGGGTATAGCGTGTGAAAAGAATTTCATTATGCATAGATTTTATTGTGATGCTGTTTGTAGTAAGAGGAATTTGCTGTATAATAAAAAAACAGTAGCTGCTGAGAAGTCATAGATCATGCCTATTTCCTATTATTGACAAGGTCTGTATAGTTAAAATGAATATTTTGGTGTTGTCAATCCAGGGTTTGCTTATGTTTGTTTGTGAGTTATTTTGGAAGCAAATCCAGAATAAAAGATGGGAACATTATAACTCATAATGTTCTTTGTTAGAAAATAGAATCTCTCCATTCTTAAGACTGTATTTTGCTTTAAAAACCACTTATTTGAACATTTATATTTCCTGGCAGGATTTTCAGTGCCAAGCGACACTTCAAGAACTAAATGCAATCCCTCCTGTATTAGATCTCTTGAAGTCAGAATATCCAATTATTCAGTTGTTGGCTCTCAAAACCTTAGATGTTATTACAAATGATAAGGAGTGCTGGGCAATGCTAAGACACAGTCAAGGAGTGGACCACCTTATTAAGATCCTAGAAACTAAGGTACCTGTAACATTCATTCAACTCTCTATGAGGAGATGTATCTCTCCTAAGTGTTGTTATAAAATACAAATTATAGAATATTTTTTAAATGAAATTTTATTATATTTAAGCATGATGCTAAGTAGAATGGACTAATTTGCTTATTGCTACATACTTTACCAGCACAATTAAATCAGACAATTGGTAGAGGGCATTCTAAAATAATTTAATTTTTTAAAATCTTCTGATTTAAGATTTTTAAATTTTTGTTTGTGATCTTATGTTTTCTTGAAACACCTAGAATTAGTCTTTTAACTTTTGTCTGCCCCAGTTTTCCCTAGGGTAATGCAAGAAGAGTCATTTACCACACATGATGGAGGGTAACCTGCTTTACTCAGTCTACTGATTTAAATATTAATTTCACCTAAAAAATGCCTTCACAGAAACATCTAGAATAATGTTTAACTAAATATCTGGATACTGTGGGCTAGCCAAGTTAAAACATAAATATTAACCATCACTAGTCAATCTGGCATCCGTACACAGCTCCTAAATCATTAATCTCCAAATAAAGACAAAAACAAGATCATACTTCCACTTAACATGGTCCAGCTGTCCTGTGTACAACAAAACACACACTGTCCCCTTCCCCACAGGAGGATGCAAAGTCCTTGGATGATGTTTCCTCTTCTCCTTGACATCCCATAATAAGATGTAAAATTAACCATACTTAAATACCATATTGTAAAGGCAGTACATCTCATGTTGCCTGAGGGGATAAGAGAGAGAAGAAAAGGATATTTCATACACACACACACACACGCACATTCCTAACAAAATAAGGAAGCAATACTCATGACAATTATAGTCCTCTTTTCTGTAACTGATCACATGGTTGTAGTTGGTATTTATAACTACCTTCTTCAGATACCCATTCCATATTCTGCTTGCCCTCAGCAAGCACCTCAGGTCATCTTGATTCTTTTTTTTTTTTTTTTTTTTTTTGCGGTACACGGGCCTCTCACTGTTGTGGCCTCTCCCATTGCGGAGCACAGGCTCCGGACGCGCAGGAGCCCGGCATGTGGGATCTTCCCAGACCGGGGCACAAACCCGTGTCCCCTGCATCGGCAGGTGGACTCTCAACCACTGCACCACCAGGGAAGCCCCATCTTGATTCTTTACTCGATGTGGTGACCCAAACCTTCATTCCTGAAGAGCCTGGACCATTAGTAGTGGTACCCAGATTGGGTCATTATAGTTTTCCATCAACCTTAATCACAGGGTACGGTATTACTAAGAAATGCCATAAGGGACCCCCTGTATTCCAGGCATAGTCTTCCTCACCTCTGTTGTGGAGTAGCAGTCCAATTTCCCTTGGATAGGTGGGCTCAATCACCCCAATCAGCACAGTAACTCTCTTCTTTGCCTGTTGATTCAGAACCATGAGGCTCCCAAAGAGGCCAGGTGGCAGTCTTAGCTTTTAGTTCTGTGGACTCATTGTTGTGTCTCCTGGTGGAAGTATCCCTCCCTTTGGATCTAAGATTTCTAGATCAGCAGAGCATAAGGTTACAGGTACAGGAAACAAAATTTTTGCTACTGAATTGCCATGGGTAATAGTGAGTGGTGCCACTCCCATATCCATTCCTTGGTTCCTGGGAGTAACAGCAACATATATTGGATGCTGTTCCAGAGAATATATAGCCCTGCAAGTTATTGCCACTTAGCTAGCGCTGTCACTGTGTCTTGCATAGGCCATTCTATCAAGCCAGCTGCTTCAGGATGGTAGGGAACATGGGAAGGCCAGTGATTTCTGTGACCATCTGCCCACTGCTGCATTTCTTTTGCTGTGAAGTGAGTTTCTTGATCAGAACCACTGCTGTGTAGAATACCATGGCAGTGGAGCATCTTTACTGTGATTTCTACCTTAAATTTCTAACTGTTCAGAAAAGGCTTCAGTTTTCCACTGCTATGGGGATTCTGGAGATTCCTCAGGCAAGAAAGCCACACACTCACAATACCTCCCTCTACCAATTGGAGATTTTAAGGAATATACTTTCTTTCAGCTTCTGTCTGCTTTTTCAAAAAATATTTTCTTTAGATTTTAAACTTGTCGGTGGAAGGCTGTTTGAGCAACATCACTTGGATACCATTACTGGAAGTTTCCAGCAACTATTTTTTATCTGTAAAACATTTTGGAATAGGGGAAATGAGAAGAGATGGGACTAATGGTCAGGGAGAGAGATGTCACATTAATAAACAGAACTGTTTCCTTGGGCCTCTGTCACAACAAAATTAATTACATTATGTTCTGACTGATCTGAGTCCCTCTTGTAATAAAATTTGGAAAGTGTGGATTGCTTTTATTACAATTTTCTAAAGTTGTGTTTGCTTTTATCATTAGGAATTGAGTGACCTTCATATAGAAGCGCTTTCCGTGTTGGCCAATTGCCTTGAAGATATGGATACCATGGTGATGATTCAGCAGACAGGGGGTCTTAAGAAGCTCCTATCATTTGCAGAAAACTCTACAATTCCTGATATTCAAAAGAATGCAGCAAGAGCAATTACTAAAGCCGCTTATGATCGTATGTCTCATTTTGTATAAACTAAGCATACCTATTTCCTCCTGTAGTCTTGATTTCAATTAGTACTAACAAATGCTACAGCATTTGTCTGCTTTTAGATGGTCATTTGAGGATAGTGCTATACTTACTATTTAAGATCAAAATTCATCTCAATGCTAGTAAGTAAAAGTAGAGATTGCTTTGTCCAGGATTTAATAAACTCAATATGATTTAATTATAACCTATTTTTAAACAGTTCATTCCTAAATTAAGTTTTAAGCTTTTATTTCTCCTGATTTTGAAATTTTACAGAATGTATGCACTCTCTGTAATCCCGAAAACATCATTTCAATAAATCCACATTTGGAATGATATCTATACAGTAATTTCGAGTTGCAGCTGGAGTCTAGCTGTTCCATGTTATATAGCTGTGAAAAATAATATGCTCATACTATACACAAAATACAATTTTCATGTCACTGGCAAGCTATGTTGACATAAATCTGTAAAATATGGGAGATTAATTACATCATGAGCACTGAAGATAAAATTATAGTTTCAATTTATGTATATTTGGAGTATTTTATTTAATAAAAGATGTGATTTTATTTTCCCCCTTCCACATCACCCCTCTTATAAATGATGACAGCTTTGACTACTTTAAGTGATTTATATTCTAAACATATATACTCACATCTGTATATATGTCTATATTATGGGAAACATTTCCTTTTCAACCCATACTGGATTTCTTCAAAGTTTTAATGCAGTATGCCAAATTTCACCTCCCAGTACTAAGTCAATAGAGAGGGGCCTCGTGAGTTACATCATACAGGCCAAATCTAAAGACAGCCTGTAAAATTAATTTTGACAAAATTGCTTAAGTCAGAATTCTCCCAAAAGGAACTTAGGCGTTGTCATTACCTGGTCAGTTCTGTTCTCCATCTATCCCAGGCCTTCTTAGTTATTTGAGACCAGATGAGAGGGCAATGGAAAGACATGAGCAATGTCAAACCTAAAACTTTTACGTATCTCAACTTCTCTTTGGGTTTCGGCCCCTCTTGTGATACAAGTTTCGTGAGTTTATTACCCATCATGCGATACAGTAGTGAAAAGAGCACGGGATGGAGAGCTCTTGCACTCTAGTTCTACTACTAATTACGCTACTGGCACTGCAGTGACCTAGGGATGTGTCTGTGAGTAAGCTACAGCCTATCTGGATCTGTTTATGAATCCATTTATTAATGTTTATTAAGCCCCCAGTTTGTATCAACAAACCCAGGGCAGGCAAGTAAGCAGGCAGTCGCGATGCCGTGTTAAACGTGCCTGATGATGGGGGAACAGGATCCCCCAGGAGGTTCCACCTAACGCAGACTTGGGTCAGACAAGCCTTCCTGGAACAGGTGATTTACAGGCTCGGACCTAGAGGAGATGAGGGAAACTGGCTGGGCAAAGAAGGTCCTGGTGGGTCGGGGGGGCTCAGCAGTGCTCTGAGGAGAAGGGACAGTGTGTAGTGGCCAGAGAGGGACAGAGCGTGGTGAGTTCCAGAGCTGAAAGTTTTCAGAATGGCCAGTGAATAGAGTGCAGCAGAAAACTGAGAGTCCAGGCCGGAGAAGTAATGAGGCGCCACATGCTAATGGGCATCACGAGCCAAGTTTAAGGGCTTTGGACTTTATTTTTGTGGCAACAAAGCACTCCTCAAGTGACTTAGAGAGGGGAGGGAACCCTACAGATTTTCACTTTTTAGAGAAAGAGCACTCTTGCTGCAAAGTGGAGAAGAGATTAGACATGCACAGGACCAGTTGCAGGAAGACCAGGAAGGGGACTGCTGCGGTGATCGAGGTGAGAGGAGGGGGGTCCTGAAGCAGAGCCGAGGTGGTCGTGATGGACTCAGAGGCGTCTGCAAGGAGACCCAGCAGCACGGTGCTTGAGGGTCCATATGGGTTTGTTGAATGACTCTGTGGGTTGGGGAAAGAAGAAGGTAATGCCAAGGACAAGGCCTTCTGGCTTGGACAGCCGGACGTAGAATGGTGCCACTCACAGAAATGGGGAACTCAAGAAGAAGGGCAGGTTTTGATTGAAGGGAAGAAGATGAGGTCTGTTCTTTTTTGAAAAATTGTAAAATACACATAGTATAAAATTCACCGACTTCACCATTTCTAAGCGTACAGTTCAGTGGTATTAAATGCATTCATGTTGTTGTGCTACCATCACCACCATCCAGCTGCAGGCCTCTTCGTCTCACAAGCCTAACCTTCTGTACCCATGAATAAATAACTCCCCCCTTCTCCCTCCCTGCAGTCCTTGGAAACCATTCTTTCTGTCTCTGTGAGTTTGACTACAAGTACTTATATAAGTGGAATCATACAATATTTGTCCTTTTGTGATTGGCTTATTTCACTGAACATAATGTCCTCAAGGTTCATTCATGTTGTAGCATGTGTCAGGATGTCCTTCCTTTTCAACTCTGAAAAGTATGCCATTGTATAATTATATCACATTTGTTGATCCTTTCATCTGCTAATAGACACCTGGATTGCTTCCACCTTTTGGGTACAGTGAATAATGCTGCTATGAACACAGATGTACAAATATCTCCTTGGGCCCCCGCTTCCAATTCTTTAGGGTATATATCCAGAATTGGAATTGCTGAATCATACGGTAATTCTACGTTTACTAATTTGAGGAACTGCCATACTGTTTTCCATAGCAGCTACACCATTTTACATTCCCATCAACAGGGCACAAGGGTTCCAATTTCTCCACATTCTTGCCAACACTTGGTATATTCTGTCTTTTTCTCTTTTTTTTAATAGTAGCCATCCTAATGGGTGTGAAGTGGTATCTCTTTGTGTTTTGATTTGCATTTCCTTCATGGTTAGTGATGTTGAGCATCTTTTTCATGTGCTAAATAGCCATTTAAAAAATCTTCTTTGGAGAAATGCCTATTCAAATCCTTTGCCCATTTTTAAACTGGGTTTAAAATTTTTTTGTTATTGAATTGTAGGAGTTTTTATATTTTCTAGATATTAACTCCTTATCCGATATATGACTTGCAAATATTTTCTCCCATTCTGTGGGTTGCCTTTTTAACTCTATTGATTGTGTCTTTTGATGCACAGACATTTTAAACTTTGATGTAGTCCAGTTTATATTTTCTTAACTCCATTCATAAGTAGGTTTTTACAAATGTTGCTCCTTATACTGTTCCATATTCATTTATAACATTCTCTTTTTACTTTCCATCATCATAAAAGTTTTTTGTAGGCTAGGATTAGGGTTAGCATTGTCATTGCATGTCAAAAACACAGTTGAAACAAAACCACATAATATACACTCTTTAAGTTTTGTTTGCTGAGTAAAGTTTTAATATGCACCCCTAAATTAGAATGCCTTTGACCTGGCACCAGGAGGAGGAAGGTGTTAACTACCATGTTGCCATGAGGTTTATGAACTGCATTAACATCTCAGCAGGAGCACAGGTGGCCCACTAGCAACTTCTGAGAATGGGTAAAGAAAAGCATCATTACATACAGATTTATTTTCAGATACAAAACCTCATGCTTTTAAATTTAGTGATACTGAACAAATGTTATTTTTAAAGGACATTATTCTATTAGTAGCATAATTACCTTGCCATCTTTACTTTCTGTGTAATTAACACGTAAATACTTCTCAGTGTAGCAATTCAATGAAGGTACTTGGTTAATATGTTAATTCATCTTTTAAATCCATTATAGCCACGCTGCAGTCAGCACTTTTGAGGTTTGGTGAACACAGCTGGATTTTGAGCACACTCCCAGCAGGGTTGAGAAACTAATTGCCCACAGTATTTAAATTAGTTTTTAAAAATTGTTCCAATAATTGTGTATACACTGTTTATTGTAACCATCACATACTCCAAAGTTAGTCTTTTCAAATTAATTCTTTTGGTCGATTTTCTTGATAGAATCCACTCAGAGTGTTCTGTTTAGTGAAGTTGATTGAGCATCATCTCGGAAGTCTTTTTTTTTTTTTTTGCGGTACGCGGGCCTCTCACTGTTGTGGCCTCTCCCGTTGCGGAGCACAGGCTCCGGACGCGCAAGCTCAGCGGCCATGGCTCACGGGCACAGCAGCTCCGCAGCATGTGGGATCTTCCCGGACCGGGGCACGAACCCGTGTCCCCTGCACCAGCAGGCGCACTCTCAACCACTGCGCCACCAGGGAAGCCCATCTTGGAAGTCTTAATTATAAATCTGAGGATTTTAAGTCAGAGATTCTGGAGAAGTTTGAGATCTTGTTTATTCAGAGAAAACTAATAAGGACTACATATATTTTAAAACATTTTAGGGGCCATATACTTGAGATTTAAGTATTAATCGCAGCTTGTTAATGAAACAGTTATGGCCTGACTGAATTCCAGTTTTAAATGAAACGAGCAGGGATTAAAATGATAGGATTATAGGACATGGTTCATGATTGCTTTAAGACGAATGAACAGAAGTGTTAGTGACTTAGCTTGTGCCAGTGATGGCCAGATTGCTCCGGCATACATCTGTGTATCAGAGGAACAAAGGCCAAAACAGTATTTGCAAAGGTGGTGACATCTGACCGTGATACCGCTTCTGTGAAAAAGGTAATTTTTAAAAATCATTGTTGAAAGAAGACAAAAATCAATAAAAGTGGAAACCTAGTTGCTATAATTTCTGAAGATATCTCTGGGAAAAAAAGTTAATTAAAATATGTACAAGTAGTGAATTATTTCCACATGTTGATGTAATCTAAGGTAGTATCAGCATTTTTTGCAGAGATCTTTATTCTAACAAAATATTCTTCTCTTGTATATCAACATCCTAAGAGCACATATCACACATTCTTCCATTTTAATCATTTACATTGACTTTATAAAGGTTAATTAATGAGAACCAAACCTATGACAAAATTTTCTTAGGAACTGTAAATAAATTAGAAAGGAATTGTTTGTAAGTTGCTTCTTTTCCAACTTGTCTCTGGTTCTGTTATAGCATTAAAACTGAGTTCGGTTTAATATATATTTTTTATAGTACATGCTTTTAATAAATAGTAATTTATTTAGAATTAACTGTAGAACACAAAACAAAAATTGTTTAATGTTCTAATTTAATTCAATGCAGTATTTGCTTTTGTATAGTGATGAGATTGTCATTTATTAAAAAATCAAACTAAATAGAGGAACATCGGGAACAAAAAGAACATTAAAAATACTTTGGTTTTGGTTTTAATTTAGTGTTTTATAGTGGGGTTAATATCATGGTATGTACTCAGAGTCATAACTTTGTTTTCAAACAGAACTGTGCTATGTTTATGTTATTTTATGTTTATGGCAACTTAGCAATTAAGTAATTATTATAGTTTTTGCTATGTCAGCATGTATTGTAACAAGATAAAAGATGATCAAAAATTCCTTAAGACTTGGGATCATATCAATACTTTATTACTCATTTTGACTTTCTCCTCCTCTCTGCTCTGCTCTTGAGCATCCAGCTCACAGGTTTGTGCGTCTTAGGCATTCTTCAAATATAGGGCTTTGTATTTAAAATAAACAGGTTTTTGTATGCAGTGAGAAGACAGCGCATGTGAACACAGCACCATGACAGGCACATGACTGATGTTAAATAAGTTCCTGCTAAGTCTGAAGCTTGCCTCTTTCTTATTACAGAATTTTCTCTGCCATAGTATTGATATCATGAGGGAATATGAAAAAAATGCAATGCCCATAATTCATTTTGCATAATCACTGTGTTCTAAAGGATAAATAGGTATATATTTTAGACTGACTAAAGCTAACAAATAGTTTGAATTCCTATCATATTTTGGATGCGGAAGTCTTTACACTTGCACAGTTTTTGCAGCAAAATTCTGATTTTTTTTTTCTCCCTTTTGGTTTATGAAAGCTGAAAACAGAAAACTTTTTCACGAACAAGAAGTTGAAAAATGCCTTGTAACCCTTTTGGGTTCTGAAAACGATGGAACTAAAATTGCCGCTTCCCAAGCTATTTCGGCAATGTGTGAGAATTCGGGCAGCAAAGAATTTTTCAATAATCAGGGTAAGCAAACTGGAAAAGGCCACTTTGAACATTTTTAGGTTGCCATATTCTAGTTCACATGGATGTCTGTAAAGTCACATTTTACCTTTCTTTTTCTGTAGGGATCCCACAGTTAATTCAGTTACTAAAAAGTGACAATGAAGAGGTAAGGGAAGCTTCGGCCTTTGCCCTGGCGAATCTGACCACTTGTAATCCTGCTAATGCAAAGTAAGTACAAAAAGACTCATTCAACAGGGACTTGTTTGTGGGATATTTAACAGTCCAAGATGTGCTCATCGTAATCTCCTGGCTTTCAAGGCAGTTTACATATTCTTTCAGATGCTTCTATGTTGAGTTATTTATTCCTCAGGAACCCTTATGAAAATAAGAGTCAGCAGATAAGCCTGTTTTCCAAAGACATTACAAAATCTTGAGGGTTTCTGGGCTTGCTGGGAAAATGTGCAGGCCATTCGATGCAGGTAACAGGCTAAATCTTGTAGAAGGTTCCAGAACAGAGAAAACTGGCTAATGTTGGAAATATTAAAGACAGTCTACAAATATTGGTAAATCAAGAAAAAAATTTTAAAGAACCAATTTTAAAAGGACATAAACATTAGATAAATCGAGAAACATTTTAAAAGTCCATTGAAAACAACATATATGGGTATATACTTATGGAGAAGGGTTGAAAAGGAATGTCCTCCGTATTCCAAACACTGTGAAATGTAATTTATATTCATTTAAAATTTTAATTGTCTAGATACTCCATCTACTAATGAGGAAACTGAAGCTCTGCAAGTTTCCCTAATTTTCCTGGGTACACATATTCATTCAACTAGATGAGCTAGAAATTAAAGCCAGATATGTTAGACCCCAAAGCCTTACTATTTCCTCTACAGAAGATACAGTTGCCTTATAAAACAGAATTTTTAGAAGGCAACTTTCATAAATAAAATGATTATTGCCATTTGCGATAACATGGATGGGCCCTGAAGATATACCGAGTGAAGTAAGTCAGATGGAGAAATACAAATATTCTATGATTTCACTCTTATGTGGAATATAAAAAACCAACAAAATAAACGAACAAGCCCAATCAAACAAAAACAAATGTATCGATACAAAGAACAGAGTAGTGATTACCACAGGGGAAGGGGTGGGGTGGTGGGGCGTGGGAGTGGGAAATGGGTAAAGGGGATCAACTGTATGGTAACGGATGGAAACTAAATTTTTGGTGGTGAGCACACCATAGTGTATACAGAAGTAGAAATATAATGTACATATGAACTTACATAATGTTACAGGCCAATGTAACCTCAATAAAAAGTAAATCTAAATAAATAAAGAAGAGTAAAAAAAATTTTATTTACCTTCCCTAAATATGGTATGAGTATTAGTCAGGGTTCTCTAGAGAAACACAACCAATAGGAGATATATATATATGAGATTTATTATAGGGATTGGCTCATGAGCTTATGAAGGCTGAGAAGTCCCACGATCTGCTGTCTGTGACGTGGAGAACAAGGTTGTAAAGGTCAGTCCCAGTGTGAGAACCAGGGGCACTGATGTCCAAGGAAAGGAGAAGATGGCTGTCCCGTCTCAAGCAGAGAGCAAATTTACCCTTCCTCCTCTGTTCTGTACAGTTCCTCAGTGGATTGGATGATGCCCACCCACGTTGATAAGAGGGATCTTTATTCAGTCTGCGGATTCAAATGCTGACCTCTTCCAGAAACACCCTCACAGACACACTCGTAAATAATGTTTCACCATTATTGACTGGGCATCCCTTAGCCCAGTCAAGGTGACACATAAAATTAACCATCTCAGTACATTAGTTTTTAACACTCATTTATTATTGTTTTTGTGGCATTGTGCCTAAAATTACCCCTTTCTTACTTGAAATAAATCCTCCTCCATCCCCATCATATAGTTCATCTGTCTCTTACCCTTTCTTTTTCTATACTCCCACACAAATATTTTATAAGACCTTAATGGAATGACTAAAAATCTAACAATGTCCAATAAAAACGTAGCTGAAATGCATAAGCATCAAAACAAAATTATGTTCCTTTAATAGCTACAATCTTTGACATGATAATTTCCTAAATTCAGGGCCATAATCATCTGTATGAAAGCACACACATTTCTAGAATATTGGGTCATAGTAAGTAGCAATTTGAAAACAACATATTCAGTGATTTTTACAGTGTAGTCATGCCAGTGAAAAAATCTTATGACACAAAAACACTTCTATCTCCAGTGCATTTAGATTTATATATTACCTAACACACTCTAAAAGGCCTCCAGTGTACACAGCCCTCTTGATTTGATGTGAGTTTGCCTGGCTTATGTCGTTTTATATAAAATCATAGAAAATTAGGATGGCAAGTAGTTCTAAAAGAAGCTGCCTTCAGATCTTCTCTCTCAATTACCTATTTATGAGATTTTTGTTTTCTGCCAGTATAGTTCCATTTTGTCAACACAGGGAGGACAATTAGGGCTAAATGTTGCCTGACTTTTCCTCTATGACAATCAACCTTATTTTTGTAATTTAATTTTTTATAAATTTTAATTGCTGTTATTTCTTTAACCTATTATGTACCGTACATTGTGATTTCTTTTTTCCAACTTACGTTTGGTGAGGGAAATGGGACATGAATAAAAGTGTTTTATGGATTTTTTTTGAGGTCTGTATAGCTTTTACTTTGGAATTTTTGAGCTAAAAGATACTGAAAATTAATGGTTTTGAGGAGGAAATGGAGTCAGATTTGACCTGTTTGTGCCAAATGCTGAAAACTGGGGTTGAAAAAGATTTTATAGTCAATCAAAAGGAATGAACACAAACAAGCCCCATTGTCGATCCTTCTAGGGTGGTACTGAAGCCAACCACAGCAGAAGAGACAACAAAGATGACTGGTTATTTGTAGTAAAAAAATGTTTCCTACTCAGATCATTTTTAAAAGATTATCTTAAACTCGGCATTGGTGAGTGTTTCCAGCATCGATTTTTAGAAGCAGTCCATTTCATCAGCTTTCCTAGCAAAGTGCTAGCTGTAGGAGCAAGGCTGAGTCCCTGCCTCTGCTGCTGGGGGGCTGGAGCTGAGGGTTAGAAATAGTTAGAAAGTTGCTTTTCCACCACACCTAAGTAGTAAGAGAAGAAGGCAAAAACCCAGAGCTATTGTCTTCCAGGTGCATTTGGTAGCTGTTTGGATACCTGATAATTGCTAGCCTTTTTCTTTTTCTTTTTTTTTTTTTTTTATTAATGCAGTTAAGCCCTGAGAATTCTAATTTTGTTTGTTAAAATGTAACCCCTTCCCCTATACTTCTATCTCAAGTGCCTAAAATGGATTTCTAATCCTTACACTCAGGGTACCTTCTGGAGCTGGAGACTCATTTCATGAACTGAGTAATAACTGGCATGTTATGACAACATATAATGCTGGTATAATTTCCTTTATGTAACTGAGTTTTGCTTGGAAAGTTGTGGGTAAATCAGAATTTTCTGAAGTAAAGAAAGTAATCAACCAGAGGAAAGAGGAACATACTTTGCTGTGACTCTCTTTGCAAAACTGGCAAATGCTTTTTTAAGTCAAAGTATTTTTATAATCTAAAAACAGAATTTTACAATATACATAAAATAATTTATAATCTAAAATACATGGATTCAGATTTGCACTCTTGCAAGAGAAAACACACCCAAATGTAATAAAATAAGAGAATGATGAGAAATTTGGTAGCAATGATAAATAAATAACCAGGTCATCCATACCCCTTTGTGGAAGATTTTCAACTTGAATTATAAGTATCTCTTTAATTGGTACCAAAAGATCTTGCCTAATTGTTATTTTCTGTGAATGAGGCTTCCTAGATAAAGTCTTCTAGACACTTGAAAATTTACTTCTATAATCAACATAGCTTTTAAAAATTTGTAATGAGTTTGAATCAAAACTTTGGTGGGGTGGGGTATGGTTATCATTTTGAGTAAGTGGCTATCGTACACTCCACAGTGGTGTCGTCAGGGCCCCTTAGGGAAGGTGGGTGCTTGCCTCCTCTCTGAGTATAGCCTCTAGGTGGGGTGCCTTTGGGGTTGGTGCATTTTATTGACTCCTACTGGCGGGCTGGCAGTGTTAACATTCACTGCTGTCTGTAGATCTGATTGGCAGGCACAACCCTGCCGAGGTTCTCTTCAGATCCCTTCCTTTCAGTCAGTGAAAAGCTTGGATACCAGGTAACCAAGCTTTATCAAAGTTTACATAAAAGCAGTAAGGGAGGATCCGAGGCCACTGCTCTAAGGGGTGTTTTGGTCTTCACAGGCCATTTCTTTCTTCCTTTCTTTTTTTTCTGATAGTTCTCATGTGTGTTCTGGATATGTGAAGTCTCCAGGTATTGAGTTATGGATAAGTGAAATTGTAGTTAAAAAAATAATTTAACAAACACAAATCCCTTTACTTACAAACAAGCCAATGTCAGAGAGTAAAATGACGAAGCGTAAAATAGATATATTCTGAGAGTACATTCACCTCCCAGAAGTGTTTTGCTTTAGGCCTTTTGTATGACCATCCTCTCTGCGTGGAATGTTCTACTCCAGGATGCCCACCGCTCAGTCCCTCACCCCCTCAGGTCTGCCCAAATGTGGTGACCACCGTGGTTACAACTGTACCACCCACACACATACTCCATCCTCCTTTCCTACTGCCCTTTTCTCATAACTCTTATCATTTTCTTACATACCATACAGCTCACTCATTATGTTCTCTGACCAGCACCCAACACCTTTGTCTGTTTAATTCACAGACACACACCAGGCATCTAGAATTGTGCCCATCCCATAGCAGGCTTTCGGGGGGAAATACAACCAAAAGGAAAAGGACAGTGAAAAACAGAAGGTCTATCTGACAATGCCCATAACTTGAAACAGAAAGTGATCATCTGTATTGTGGTGTTTGTTTGTTTTCACATAATTTGGATCACAAAGTGGAGAGCAACTTAGCTCTAAGAGTCTTCTAGCCATACTTTTCGTTCTTTATTATCTGCAGAAAAAGGTCACTCAAAGTGGACAAAAGGCAATGAATAAGAATAAAAATAACTATTTGAGGGTATAGGAAAAGAGGACAAGAATAGCCAGATTCACTTATTTAAAGTGACTGGGAGAAAACAAGTAATATTTTTAAGTGAATAAGTAAAAAGTGAGGTTAAAACAACCCCCATAGAAAGAGATAAAAAAGGAAACCAAGAAGCAATAATGAATTTTAAATAAAAATGTAATCCACTTAGTTAATTTGGACACCATTATCTTTTTTGGTTCACTGTTAATCTTTCTGACAGTTCTCAATTTATAATATTTTTTGGAAAGGAGAAAGTTGTTCGCTTTTGAAAGAAGTACTATTTCAGCTAAATTTCATGTTATATTTACTTTGTACTCTTTTATCCAAGTAGTCATATCAAAGTTTTATATTATTTATGCAAGTACTGAGAGAATTTATTCTTGGTTCACATTTTCTGAGGGGCAGAGTCTACATATTATAAGAATATTTTACACTATTAATTTATAACATCACTGCCATCTGTTGGATCTGATCAGAATTAGAGTTTTTAAGTTATTCCAAGAATGAAAAGAGTTCAATGCTTTTCATTTCCCAATATGAACACTAAATTTTGGCTATTGGTAAACAATGAAAAGATTAGAAAATAATACGATTGTTGACTAGGTATTTTTCAAAACATACAATTATTTTAAGAAATAAAACACAGTGAATAAAATTAAATTATAAAAAGTAATAACTACAATTGCTATGTATACACTACTATATAGAAAATAGATAACTAATGAGAACCTACTGTATAGCATAGAGAACTCTACTCAATGCTTTGTGGTGACCTAAATGGGAAGGAAATCCAAAAAAGAGTGGATATATGTATACGTATAACTGATTCACTTTGCTGAACAACAGAAACTAACACAACATTGTAAAGCAACTATACACCAATAAAAATTAATAAAGAAAAAAGAAGTGGTATATATATATATAATGGAATACTACTCAGCCATAAAAAAGAATGAAATTTTGCTATTTGCAGCAACATGGATGGACTTGGAGGGCATTATGCTAAGTGAAATAAGTCAGAGAGAGAAAGACAAATACTGTATGAGATCACTCATATGTGGAATCTAAAAAATACAACAGGCTAGGGAATAAAACAGAAAAGAAGCAGAGTTAAGCAGATTGAGGGAGGAACCAATATGGCGGAGTAGAAGGACGTGCTCTCACTCCCTCTTGTGAGAACACCAGAATCACAACTAGCTGCTGGACAATCATCGAAAGGAAGACACTGGAACTCACCAAAGATACCCCACATCCAAAGACAAAGGAGAAGCCACAACGAGATGGTAGGAGGGGCGCAATCACAGTAAAATCAACTCCCATAATTGCTGGATGGTTAACTCACAAACTGGAGAACACTTATACAACAAAAGTCCACCCACTGGAGTGCAGGTTCTGAGCCCCACGTCAGGCTTCCAGCCTGGGGGTCCAGCAACGGGAGGAGAATTACTAGAGAATCAGAGTTTGAAGCCTAGTAGGATTTGACTGCAGGACTTCGACAGGACCTGGGAAAACAGAGACTCCACTCTTGGAGGGCACACACAAAGTAGTATGCGTATCGGGACCCAGGGGAAGGAGCAGTGACCCCAAAGGAGACTGAACCAGACCTACCTGCTAGTGTTGGAGGGACTCCTGCAGAGGCAGGGGGTGGCTGTGGCTCACTGTGGGGACAACAACACTGGCAGCAGAAGTTCTGGTAAGTACTCCTTGCCATGAGCCCTCCCAGAGTCTGTCATTAGCCCCACCAAAGTGTCCAGGTAGGCTCCAGTGTTGGGTCGCCTCAGGCCAAACAACCAACAGGGAGGGAACCCAGCCCCACCCATCAGGAGACAAGTGGATTATAGTTTTACTGAGCTCTTCCCACCAGAGCAACAGTCAGCTCTACCCACCACCAGTCCCTCCCATCAGGAAACTTACACAAGCCTCTTAGGCAGCCTCATCCACCAGAAGGCAGACAGCAGAAGCACGAAGAACTACAGTTCTGCGGGCTGTGGAAGGAAAACCACATTCACAGAAAGGTAAGACAAACGAAAAGGCAGAGGACTTTGTACCAAACGAAGGAACAAGATAAAACCCCAGAAAAACAACTAAAGTAAGTGGAGATAGGCAACCTTCCAGAAAAAGAATTCAGAATGACAGTGAAGATGATCCAGGACCTCGGAAAAAGAATGGAGGCAAAGATTGAGGAGATGCAAGAAATGTTTAACAAAGACCTAGAAGAATTAGAGAACAAACACCTAGAAGAATTAAAGAACAAACAGAGACGAACAATACAATAACTGAAATGAAAAATACACTAGAAGGAAACAATAGCAGAATAACTGAGGCAGAGGAACGGATAAGTGACCTGGAAGACAGAATGGTGGAATTCACTGCTGTGGAAAAGAATAAAGAAAAAAGAATGAAAAGAAATGAATACAGCCTAAGAGACCTCTGGGACAACATTAAATGCAACAACATTCCCATTGTAGGGGTCCCAGAAGGAGAAGAGAGAGAGAAAGGACCGAAGAAAATATTTGAAGAGATTACAGTCGAAAATTTCCCTAACATGGGAAAGGAAATAGCCACCCAAGTCCAGGAAGCGCAGCGAGTCCCATACAGGATACACCCAAGGAGAAACACACCAAGACACATAGTAAACAAATTGGCAAAAATTAAAGACACCCAAAAATTATTGAAAGCAGCAAGGGAAAAATGACAAATAACATACAAGGAAACTCCCATCAGGTTAACAGCTGATTTCTCAGCAGAAACTCTACAAGCCAGAAGGGAGTGGCATGATATACTTAAAGTGATGAAAGGGAAGAACCTACAACCAAGATTACTCTACCGTCAACAATCTCATTCAGAATCCATAGAGAAATCAAAACCTTTACAGACAAGCAAAAGCTAAGAGAATTCAGCACCACCAAACCATCTCTACAACAAATGCTAAAGGAACTTCTCTGAGTGGGAAACACAAGAGAAGAAAAGGACCTACAAAAACAAACCCAAAACGATTAAGAATATGGTCATAGGAACATACATACCTATAATTACCTTAAACGTGAATGGATTAAATGCTCCAACCAAAAGACACAGGCTTGCTGAATGGATACAAAAACAAGTCCCATATATATGCTGTCTACAAGAGACCCACTTCAGACCTAGAGACACATACAGACTGAAAGTGAGAGGATGGAAAAAGATATTCCATGCAAATGGAAATCAAAAGAAAGCTGGAGTAGCAATACTCATATCAGATAAAATAGACTTGAAAATAAAGAATGTTACAAGAGACAAGGAAGGACACTACATAATGATTAAGGGATCAATCCAAGAAGAAGATATAGCAATTATAAATATATATGCACCCAACACAGGAGCACCTCAATACATAAGGCAACTGCTAACAGCTATAAAAGAGGAAATCAACAGTAACACAATAATAGTGGGGGACTTCAACACCTCACTTACACCAACAGACAGATCATCCAAAATGAAAAAAAATAAGGAAACAGAAGCTTTAAATGACACAATAGACCAGATAGATTTAATTGATATTTATAGGACATTCCATCCAAAAACAGCAGATTACACTTTCTTCTCAAGTGTGCACAGAACATTCTCCAGGATAGATCACATCTTGGGTCACATATCAAGCCTCAGTAAATTTAAGAAAAGTGAAATCATATCAAGCATCTTTTCTGACCGCAACACTATGAGATTAGAAATGAATTACAGGGAAAAAAACATAAAATACACAAACACATGGAGGCTAAACAATACGTTACTAAATAACCAAGAGATCACTGAAGAAATCAAAGATGAAATCAAAAAATACCTAGAGACAAATGACAATGAAAACACGACGATCCAAAACCTATGGGATGCAGCAAAAGCAGTTCTAAGAGGGAAGTTTATAGCTATACAAGCCTACCTCAAGAAACAAGAAAAATCTCAAATAAACAATCTAACCTTACACCTGAAGGACCTAGAGAAAGAAGAACAAACAAAACCCAAAGTTAGCAGAAGGAAAGAAATCATAAAGATCAAAGCAGAAATAAATAAAATAGAAACAAAGAAAACAATAGCAAAGATCAATAAAACTAAAAGCTGGTTCTTTGAGAAGATAAATAAAATTGATAAACCATTAGCCAGACTCATCAAGAAAAAGAGGGAGAGGACTCAAATCAATAAAATTAGGAAAGAAAAAGGAGAAGTTACAACAGACACCGCAGAAATACAAAGCATCCTAAGAGACTACTACAAGCAACTCTATGCCAATAGAATGGACAACCTGGAAAAAATGGACAAAATCTTAGAAAGGTATAACCTTCCAAGACTGAACCAGGAAGAAATAGAAAATATGAACAGACCAATCACAAGTAATGAAATTGAAACTGTGATTAAAAATCTTCCAACAGGGCTTCCCTGGTGGCGCAGTGGTTGAGAGTCCGCCGCCGATGCAGGGGACACTGGTTCGTGCCCCGGTCCAGGAAGATCCCACATGCCGCAGAGCGGCTGGGGGCCCGTGAGCCATGGCTTCTGAGCCTGTGTGTCCAGAGCCTGTGCTCCGCAACGGGAGAGGCCACAACAGTGAGAGGCCCGCATACCGCAAAAAAAAACAAAAAAAAGGAAAAAAAAGAAAAAACCTTCCAACAAACAAAAGTCCAGGACCAGATGGCTTCACAGGTGAATTCTATCAAACTTTTAGAGAAGAATGAACACCCATCCTTCTCAAAGTCTTCCAAAAAATTACAGAGGAAGGAACACTCCCAAACTCATTCTATGAGGCCACCATCACCCTGATACCAAAACCAGACAAAGATACAACAAAAAAAGAAAATTACAGACAAATATCACTGATGAATATAGATGCAAAAATCCTCAACAAAATACTAGCAAACAGAATCCAACGACACATTAAAAGGATCATACACCATGATCAAGTGGGATTTATCCCAGGGATGCAAGGATTCTTCAATTTACGCAAAGCAATCAATGTGATACACCATATTAACAAACTGAAGAATAAAAACCATATGATCATCTCAATAGATGCAGAAAAAGCTTTTGACAAAATTCAACACCCATTTATGATAAAAACTCTCCAGAAAGTGGGCATAGGGGGAACCTACCTCAACATAATAAAGGCCATATATGACAAACCCACCACAAACATTATTCTCAATAGTGAATAAATGAAAGCATTTCCTCTACGATCAGGAACAAGACAAGGATGTCCACTCTCACCGCTATTATTCAACATAGTTTTGGAAGTCCTAGCCATGGCAATCAGAGAAGAAAAAGAAATAAAAGGAATACAAATTGGAAAAGAAGAAGTAAAACTGTCACTGTTTGCAGATGACATGATACTATACATAGAGAATCCTAAAAATGCCACCAGAAAACTACTAGAGTTAATCAATGAACTCGGTAAAGTTGCAGGATATGAAATTAATGCACAGAAATCTCTTGCATTCCTATACACTAATGATGAAAAATCTGAAAGAGAAATTAAGGAAACACTCCCATTTACCATTTCAACAAAAAGAATAAAATACCTAGGAATAAACCTACCTAAGGAGACAAAAGACCTGTATGCAGAAGACCATAAGACACTGATGAAAGAAGTTAAAGATGATACCAACAGATGGAGAGATATACCATGTTCTTGGATTGGAAGAATCAATATTGTGAAAATGACTATACTACCCAAAGCAATCTACAGATTCAATGCAATCCCTATCAAATAACTCATGGCATTTTTTACGGAACTAGAACAAATAATCTTAAAATTTTATGGAGACACAAAAGACCCTGAATAGCAAAAGCAGTCTTGAGGGAAAAAAACGGAGCTGGAGGAATCAGACTTGCTGACTTCAAACTACACTACAAAGCTACAGTAATCAAGACAATATGGTACTGGCATAAAAACAGAAACATAGATCAATGGAACAAGATAGAAAGCCCAGAGATAAACCCACGCACCTATGGTCAACTAATCTATGACAAAGGAGGCAAGGATATACAATGGAGAAAAGACAGTGTCTTCAATATGTGGTGCTGGCAAAACTGGACAGCTACATGTAAAAGAATGAAATTAGAACACTCCCTAACACCATATACAAAAATAAACTCAAAATGGATTCGAGACCTAAATGTAAGACTGGATACTATAAAACTCTTAGAGGAAAACATAGCGAGAACACCCTTTGACATAAATCACAGCAAGATCTTTTTTGATAAACCTCCTAGAGTAATGGAAATAAAAACAAAAATAAACAAATGGGACCTAATGAAACTTCAAAGCTTTTGCACAGCAAAGGAAACCATAAACAAGACGAAAAGACAACCCTCAGAATGGGAGAAAATATTTGCAAACGAATCAATGGAGAAAGGATTAATCTCCAAAATATATTAACAGCTCATGCGGCTCAATATTAAAGAAACAAACAACCCAATCCAAAAATGGGCAGAAGACCTAAATAGACATTTCTCCAAAGAAGACATACAGATGGCCAAGAGGCACATGAAAAGCTGCTCACATCACTAATTATTAGAGGAATGCAAATCAAAACTACAATGAGGTATCACCTCACACCAGTTAAAATGGGCATCATCAGAAAATCTACAAACAACAAATGCTGGAGAGGTTATGGAGAAAAGGGAACCGTCTTGCACTGTTGGTGGGAATGTAAATTGATACAGCCACTATGGAGAACAGTATGGAGGTTCCTTAAAAAACTAAAAATAGAATTACCATATGATCCAGCAATCCCACTACTGGTCATATACCCAGAGAAAACCATAATTCAGAAAGACACATGCACCCCTATGTTCATTGCAGCAGTATTTACAATAGCCAGGTCATGGAAGCAACCTCAATGCCCATTGACAGACAAATGGATAAAGAAGATGTGGCACATATATACAATGGAATATTAGCCATAAAAAGGAACGAAATTGAGTCATTCATTGAGACGTGGATGAATCTAGAGACTGTCATACAGAGTGAAGTAAATCAGAAAGAGAAAAACAAATATCGTATATTAACACATGTATGTGGAACCTAGAAAAATGGTACAGATGAACCGGTTTGCAGGGCAGAAGGTGAGACACAGATGTAGAGAACAAACGTATGGACACCAAGGGGGGAAAGCCGCAGGGGGGTGGGGATGGTGGTGTGCTGAACTGGGCGACTGGGATTGACATGTATCCACTGATGTGTATAAAATTGATGACTAATAAGAACCTGCTGTATAAAAAAATAAATAAAATTAAAAATTTTTTTAAAATACAAAAAATATTAAGAAAAAAAAAGCAGACTCACAGATAAAAAGAACAAACTAGTGGTTACCACTTGTGGGCGTGGGCAATATAGGGGTGGAGAAAAAAGGGTTATCATGGGTTTATATGAAGTCACGTGTGTGAAACTTTGGGAAATTGTAAAGCACTATATAAAATTTTTTAAATCTTTCATTCAATAAATAATTATTTACAATACAATTATTTTAATACCTATAGAGAAGTAAGTCAAAACTGTGATTTTGATATAGAAAGTAATCAGGTCTCTGTTGTCTACACATGGATCATACTAACTAACTCTGATTCTTCATACTTACTTCATGTTCTCTCCATAAAGAACTGGGCGATTTCCTTAAATCTGAGAGACCTTGTTATCTCCTCTTTCTTATTTTTTTACTCTTTTTTTTTGCGGTACTCGGGCCTCTTACTGTTGCGGCCTCTCCCGCTGCGGAGCACAGGCTCTGGACGCGCAGGCTCAGCGGCCATGGCTCACGGGCCCAGCCGCTCCGCGGCATGTCGGATCCTCCCGGACCGGGGCACGAACCCACGTCCCCTGCATCAGCAGGCGGACTCCCAACCACTGCGCCACCAGGGAAGCCCTTACTTTTTGTTTTTAATACCCCTTCTTGACTTCCCACAACAGCAGTGACTCAAGGAAGTTTTAAATGGCAGCACATATAGTGGTTACTTAAAAAAAAATTTTTTTTGATTGATTGCTGGGCCACCGCTAGCTTCCACAATACCAGAGACAAAGAACTCTTCCCTGGGGACCATCCTGCCATCATGTAACCTACAGTCAGGACCACAATAAAGGAAATGAGGGAGATGAGTAAGGATTATGCCCCAAGGGGACTCCAGAAAGAGACAGAATGCCGCTAAATTATATGGATGTGCATTTTGAGTGCTTTGGGAACTTTTCAGCGTCCTCATTCTACATGGATGACGTGTCATTTTGTATTATCAGTATTAATATTTCTCTTCACTAACACAGAAATAAAGCATTTACTGAATAATTTTAATACCTAGTAGAATTATTCATGGGGTACTATGCCTAAGAAAGCCATGTAATGTGTAGAGAAAATTTTTGAAAGATATTCCACATACAGAACTTCAAGAAAAGACAGCACTTCATTTATTCACAGTGACCTATCCATTCAGTATTGTTAGGGAAGGGCCTGACCTTGAGTGACTTCTTGGAATGTTAAATCTCTCTAGTGTGCATACATAGCACTTTTCAAAGCTTTTTTAAATCCCCACCCCATTAAATAGAGTTAGTGGAAGTTAGTATACATGTATATTTATTTTTACAAATATTTTAATTCCTTTTTTTCTGTAGACTTAAGTATAGACTAGTGCTGTTCCTTAAAATTGCCTATATTTTCTTGTGTACTTGAGGCTGTAGTGCAGTGAATGATGATGGTCATTTTGAAGGAGGGAAAAAACCACCTCTCAAAGCTGGCAAAACATCACAAGATTCACTTCCGCATCTCCATTCCTCTACAGGAAGAGATGGGATACATACCTCCCAGATGGCTAGAGATTTGTACCATCACCATTTGAGAATAAACTTTAACATCCGTTCTAGATCATACTTCTTGGCCAATATGCACAGATTCACTTAGAATAAGTGATCTTGTCGCTTACAGTACTTTAGTTTTATCAAAGAAACATTGACCATAGAAATAATCCACTGTGATTTACAACATTAAAATGCAGTCTCGGGAAAAATGAAAACTCATGTTACAGACGTGGTGTATGGGTTGGACTTGATAATGCTAAAGTTCTGCGGTTATTGTCTTTGTTAGGGTTTTTCACAGGGAAAATGTTTTCAGAGTTCCATATTCCTTCTAACAGTGGAGGAACTGTGTCTTCATACTGACCCCTAGTGGCAGTTTAGGAAGAAGTTGGGGGAGGGGCAAAAAAGGTAATAGAAGGTTTGTTCTGTATTTTAGTGAAAAGGCACACTAATTTAATTTGAAATACTCTTCAATGTGTCTAAAATAATATTTTAAAACATTACTGAAAGATTGTGATCTGGAAAGCATTCCATTGTGGTGCTTTTAAAGAGATAGTATTCTACTGCTAACTGTGTGTTAATAGATGCTTGTCTTCGTCTCTTTTTAAGGTGAAGTCATTTCAGAATATTTTGACACATTAATTGTCCTGGTGACTGAATATCGACTGTGCTATATAACCATATAGGATAAATATAATACACTTAACCGACATAAATTAATCTTGTTATTAGGTACTTACTCTAGAGTTGAATTTTTGCTCTTGACTTTATATAACAGAAAAGATTATTTTGTTTTAAAATTCTGACATATCACTTTGTTGTCAGATGCTACCTCCTTTGAATTAGAATGCTCACAATATGAGAATCCTGCAAGAAAACTTGAGTTAGTTTCCTTTTAGAAAGTTCAGTTTTGTAGTAAGGATGTTTCAAACTTTTGTATTCAGTATGATACCTCAAGGAACTTTATTTAAAGTGTTCTTCACTATTTTAAAAGCCTTCTGAGTTAACAGATAAAATAGATGGGAAGCATCTTCGTGGTAAATTTAAGTATTATTCTTGCCTTATTTCCATCCAGGTTTACTGAGTGGATACTTTCCATTTCTACCCCACTTAAGTGCCTAGATTCCTTCTCTGCTGTGTGTTGATAGATGCCTCTGATTTGAAGGAATATATAGAATGAAAAGCTGGATTTTGCAATAAAAACAAGTTGATTCCATACCCCCATTTTGTGTCAGCCTAGTCGACCTTCACAAACAGTATGAATTTTGTCGGCTACAAGTTTTGTGAGGCTAGGTGAATCCCATGAAATGTTCATTTAGAAACTTATCTATGCTGCTTTTATTACCTAGAGAGCAGAGACTAACATTTGCATAAACTTATTTTAAATTTGCTGCTACATCCTTCAGGTTTAATTTCCACTGTTACTGATTTTAAGAGGAAATTATCAAACAGTTTGGATACCTTTATATTGTGTGATTTTTCTCTTAAAATTTGAAGCAGTGCTTAAAACCTACATAAATTCCACTTTTACTCGTCTTTGACTTTTCAATATTAATCCTTTTCCTTGATTTTTCTTCCCTCTGAAAATGGCCTTTATTACTCATTTGTTGCCTAAACAAAGAGACTTGGGTGGGATGCTTGAGGAAACTGCTTCTGCTCTAGCCCTGCAGGGGTTGGAGATTTGACCGTCTAGCTGAAAAGTTGTCTGAAAATGAAAATTTCATACACACATGCAAATTTGGATATAGGATCCTATTTTCCCATGATCCAAGAAATGGAGACAGGATATAGGAAAATCTCTGCCCCTGTGGCTCACTGAGTATGCGTGGATGATGGTGAAGGTGATGTTGATAGTGATGGTGATGGTGATGATACCTGGCCTGTGTGGCCAGGCGTTGGGCTAAGTACTCCAAACGGAATGTATCACTAAATCCTTGAAGCAGTCCTGTGAGGTAGGGAATATTATCATCACATCCATTCTGCAGATGAGGAAATATAGGCACTGTCTTTGCTCAAGTTCACAGAGGTGGGATGCACACTTCACACCGAGGCAGTCAACTATGTATATCCAGAGGGAGCTCGTGACTCTTCTCTCTCTCTGCCTCTTGCTCACTATCTCTGCGACTTTGAACTTCTCCAAATCTTCCAACCAAATGTTTCCCTTTGCATTCCTGGTCTTTTTGGATTCTTCCAGACTGCAGGCACCTTTGGAGAATTGAATTTCGATCCCCTCCTTTCCTTCCTTCCTCCTTCCTCCTTTCTTCCAGGTTCCTTTCCCTGTTTTGCCTTCTCTTCCTCCTCTTCCTTATATTCTCTTTATAAGAGAATGAGAAAGAGGAAAAAATGTATCCAATGGTTAATAAGAATTTCCCACTATGCTATACATCAAAATGGTCTCCCTTATTTCTCATTCCCTGAGGAATGATGAAGTGAACCAAATAGATTCTGGTTCTTTTTTTCTAGAAAATACAGTACTTTTTAAAGCTTAAGAGACTGATAATTGTAAAAAAGATAGTCAGATCATCATGGCTTTAATTCTGTGTCTGTTAACTGACTTGCTTCCTGAGCAAGTCTTACTCTCACTCTATCTCTCTTAACTCTAAAAAAAGTGAATCTGGATTATCTATTATATGTTGTGTGTCTAAGCGATTACCCTTGACCCAGGATCACAGGGAGCCTGGAACATACCTTTCACTAGGAGCTAGATGGGGTCACTCTTTACCACTTTTGTCATTTTATCCCAGAGGCTAAGGAAGTTATTATCTGTGAATTTCGGTTTCTTTTGTAACTATTTCACAGTTACTTGGGTGTTCTTTATGTGCCAGGTACTGCTCTAGGCTGTAGGGATCATGACAATGGTTCCATGAAACTGCTTTCATGAAGTCTACAGTTTGGACAGGGAGACAGACAACACATGAGTAATTTTAAGGTAATTTCAGAAGTGATAACAGTATAGATGAAATAAAACAGCACGAAGTCATAGAGAGGGGCATGCATGACACCAGCGTTGTGAAAGGGGTCACAGGAATGACACAGCTCGTCAATGACTGTCTCTCTGACATTAGAGCTGATGAGATGAGGGTAGTCCTGGCAAGGGCCAGGGGGTTTTATGTGCCATCACACTAGAGATTTCAGCGTCCTTATTTTTTTCAGTTAAGAAAATCAACAACGTGGTATCTCTAATTACTTTGGGATTGTGGCCCTTGTCATATCCAGTTATGTAAATAGACCGCTTTCCAGGCTAAACAGAAACATTTGGTAACTGCAGAAGCCATTTATTATGAATGTTCTAACACCTTGACCATTATTCCTATTTTATCAGGAGACAAGTCAGCCATGTAAAATGAAGACAGTTGTTCTTTCCTGATGGCAGCTAGTTAATTATTGGCAGGCATTCCAGCGTTTTGAAACAGAAGGTGGCATGTATGGAAGTGAAGTATCGTGACTGAACAGATAGGTCAGTAAGGATTCCACGTCACTTGTAAGAAAATTACATTTGATTTCCCTGCACCTTGACTGACTGCCTCGTAATTGGTAACAAAAGCCCGCATGCTCTCTGTGGAGGTGCTGGGTTGGCGTGTGCTCATCTCTTTGCAATTAGCAGTTTTCTCTTGAAAAATCATGATGTCACAGCAACTGTAGCGTAAAAGCATGTTCTGGAAGTTCCCAAATCATACCTGCTAGGACACATCGATATGATGGAAACAATTTGGTTTCACATACTTTTAAATATTTTTTTTTGCATTTTTTTCTTATTTTGCTATAGGATGCAAAACTTCCCACATCTGTTTCTATGTCTGGGTTTCTCTTTAATGATAGTGTTACTTTACACTCTTCATTTTAAGCTTTTTGCCTGCAGCTAATTGTGATTCTCTCCCTTACTATGGATAAGCATCTTTAAATAATACTTTTTTCAAAGGAGACAATACTCTTGGATACTTTTGTCAATCCTGGGGTTCAGCCAGAGTTGGGGGGCACATATATTAGTCTTCTGCAACTGTGGGGCTGCTGCGGGGTGACGGTCCTTTGGGACTCAGAAACTGATCAATTTAACACCCTCGACTTCTCGGGTCATTACCTTTGAAAAACTGGCTGGGATGAGAGTCAGGAATCCTGTTCACAGCATTCCAGATCCGGCTGTGATAACCAGGAGATCTGCTTATCATAACGGCCAGCACCCCACCCCCCTCGCACCTGTATAGACTCGCTGGGAGCCTGCAATTAAACTCGCCAACACTGAGTCACTGCTGCATATGCACCTCTCTTCACCACTTGCAGCGTGTCTGCCACCAATATGTCTTCCCTGGTGTGACAAACCTCACGGAGACATATGAAAAGCCGTGCTGGTGGGAATGGTTGTAATCACTGTTAACAAACAAGGTTCTGATTGCCAATATTACCATCTGTTCCAGCGGGTTCCACATATCCCCCTGTATATGGGCTCTGTTAAACAGATTTTCTATGAGGCCCAAGGTCACCCTTGATTCATGTAACCAGCCTTTGCAGATGAGTTAAATGTGAGTCTCCAAACGGCAGCAAGGATCAAAATCTGAGAGGTACCAAATCGTGTCCTCTGATGACACAACCCAAACAAACTGTGTTTGCAGAGAAAGAATATCCACATCCCTTGATACATGAGAGGGACGGATCCCAAAGACATTGTTTAAAGTGCAAGATTTCATCTATTAAACTTCATATAAAAATGACTTCATGGGGGGACTTCCTTGGTGGCACAGTGGTTAAGAATCCGCCTGCCAATGCAGGAGACACGGGTTCCAGCCCTGGTCTGGGAAGATCCCACATGCCACGGAGCAACTAAGCCCGTGCACCACAACTACTGAAGCCTGCGCGCCTAGAGTCCGTGCTCCGCAACAAGAGAAGCCACCACAATGAGAAACCCACGCACCACAATGAAGAGTAACCCCTGTTCGCTGCAACTAGAGAAATCCCGCGCACAGCAATGAAGACCCAATGCAGCCAAATAAATAAATAAATAAAATAGTTAAAAAGAAAATGACTTCACTATATAATCCGAGAAGCCTAGGCGTGAGGAGGAAATCAACTGCTTTTAAGAACAGCTATAAGTGATACAAGCGGAGATCCCCATATTGTTGGATCCCACCCCTTCTTGCAAACTTCACACTGAGCTAAGTACTTTTCCCTCTCCGCTTCTGGACGCCAGCAGAGGTTTTCATCACTCCCCTTGAGTTGATTCAAGTCAATTAAAATATATCGATCTTCTCGGCACTGGGGATATAAAAAGACTCACATGCTGCCTAAGAAGTAGGCACCAGGCGTAGACATGGCAGAGGAGGGGGTGATTAATAAGGAGGGGCAGTGATGGATGTGGGTAACCTCACCCAGGAAGCGGTGAGTGAGCTGGCCTTGCGGGGTCCTCAGGTAGAGGTTCGGGAGGGATCTGGGGGCAAAGGAAGCACGAGTGCAAAGGCACACAGACATGAAATAGCACTGTACTTTCCGGGAAGCATAATAGTCGCTATTTGTGCAATTGAGCTTTTCCTTAGTGCTCTTAGTGCCCATGCTGTAACTGTGGGGCTTGGGGACTTAATATGAAAAACTATGTGCTGAATTCCTTTCCATAACAGGCGCCGTAAAATAATATTTCGAGATTGTGACTCTTCTCTGACTGTGAACACTTGTGCCCAAACCTCATTTTTTAAAACAAAAGGAAATGTATATATATGTTTAGCAAATGAATGCTCTGAGGACATGTGAAAAAGAGACCTAACCTAGTTTGGGGGGTCAAGAAATGCTTCCTTGAGGAAGAGACATTTGTGCCAAACTTGGCAAGATGAATGGGAATTATCCGGGGGAAGGGACGGCTGGGAGTGAGGCCAGAGTGTGGGCACACGCCGAGGTGAGACGGAGCCTGGCGTATGGCAGGTTGCCAGAAAGGCCTAGGACACGACAACAGGAAGAGGTGGCGGGGTGCACGGGCTGGTGAGGGAGGTGGGGTCAGCTCATGCTTGGCCTCAGAGGCCACGTAAGAAATTTGGGGCTTTATCCTGAACAATGGCAAACCGTGGAAGTTTTAAGTAGGGGAGAAATAAAATTATTTTTAAAAAATCACTTAAGCTGTAAGATGGAGAAAGGATTAGAGGGGATGAGGGGAAACCTGTTAGGAGAATACTTATATCAATCCACAAGATACAGGATGTTGAATTGGATTCAGTGGGAGAGATGGAGATGGAGAAAAGGAAGCGTTCTGAGAAATATGGAGGAGAGAAATAGTCAGGACTTGGTAATAGATTGGATACACATGACATGTCGAACTTCACTTCTATTTACATATGTCAAATGACATAAACAGATGTTTTTATACATTCCCATATTTGGTTTGTAGTTTGGTTAATTTCTGTTTCAATTTACATTTTAAACTCTTAATTGATTAAACTCCTAATTGATTAAACTCCAGCCGGATGCAGACTAATGATAGTAAATATCAGAAAATAGTTTCAGATTGCTGTGATGATATATGGCCCTGTAATTCTGGATTTTGTAACAAAGCAGTTTGACTTCTGTCCTATTCATTTGGATAATGCTCTACCATCTAGGAGACTAAAATGTGTCTTAAAAATAGGATAGGGAAAAAAAAATAGGATAGGCTTCAGCTTGTGTATATGTTAGACTTGGGGAAAAATAAGACAGAATGTCTTGGGTTTGAAAGCACAAAATTAATGCAATTCTTTTTTTTAAAAAAAGTACAAATTCTGCACTCTATTTCTATGACTGAAATTAGTTTTTTTTTTAAGTAAGACTAATAGCTTGATTTTTCATATCATAAGTTAATCTCAATTATGCTTTTTGCACTTAGAGCTGCACGTAGCAAATTATGGGCAGCTATGCACATACAATATACGTTGCTCTCCCAGCTGTGCCTGTATGATTTGTCTTTCGGTGCTGGCAGTTATGTTCAATTTAGTAAAAGCTATATTCCACTGTGTACTAGAATCTTTGGTTTTTTTAAACAGCTAGGTTTTTATGTACTTCCCTTTACTGCCTCCATAAAGAGCAAAGAAAAAGCAGAAGGTAGAGTATAAATGAACCAGGGCCAGACATGCCTTCGTACAGGAGAAAGGGAGAAGCAGAAAGGCTGACAGCAGAGACACACTTGATGAAAATCCCTGTGTCTCCATGACCCAGGTTTGTTTGTTCGTTTTTACATAAACTAGAGAAACTAAAACTATGGAGTATGATCCTGCATACTTACTTAAATTTTCCCTAAACTCCCTGATACACACAAAAGATAAAGCCTTTCAGAATTTACTAGTATGCATTTACCTAAAGCATTTCTGGCTTCTATCATGGATGCTGTTGAAATACCTCCATTGTGTGCTCTTTCTTTACTCTCCAAGATGTGTTAAAAAATGAACATTGTCAAAGATAAAAACCACTAAGTGACAAAGGAATCGTGCATTTTAGCCAAGGTGTGTTTATAATGATTAAAAAAACACAGAGTATTTGATTTAAGGAACTGATTGCATCAAGTGCATGAAAAATAATTCAAAGGAAACAATTTTTTTTGAGAAGGTTTAAGCTTATGTTAATTAATTAGAATATATGCGTAATTAAAAATTCTTCCTGGCATTTTTTTTTAATTCAGTGTTGAGTATGAGAAGTTCCTGGTGAACTAATATATTAGAGCCTTCAAATTTTCCCTTATTCATAAAATCAAATGACCACCGTGTCAGTTAATAATAGGAGAGAGACGTAAATGTGAGATTATCTTAAGAGTGTTTATTTTATCCTCTAGGAAAGGAAATTAAATGCTGTTCCTCAGGCTGCCATAGTGAGATGCAGGGCCTTCCTTCCTCTCAATATTTTTCTTGGGCTTCCTCCCAAATTTTGGTCACATGTCATCTAACCAAATTTTAGTTTTAAGGGACGCCATCCCAGAGAAAGACTAGGAGATGCCACAGAGGGTTAAACAGACACCAGGAACTGGAGGAGGGGAAACACGGAACTGAGTGCTGACTTTAACTTGGTATCAATCAGTAGGGTGTGTTTTCTGGATGGATTTATATAAACCGGGGGTAGGAGGTGCGTTCAAGGTCAACACCAAGGAGCCCTTCGTTCTCCAGAGATGTTGCCTCTAGCCATTCCGTTCCTGCCCAGTGGCTGCTGTTCAGTCTCCTTCAGGGCCTCCTTTCACCTAAAGCTAGCAGTCTCCTTATTGAGGTTGTGTGTGTATTCTGCTCTCTGATGAATAATTGTGATACCTTCTGTTCTTGACACTGTCAGTTCTCCTTCACAACCAGAAAATTCAAGTGACAGAACCAAACTGAACTCATCAGGATACAGAGTGATGGGCTAAACTACATAGCCTCACTTCTTTTTTTCAGTGTTGGTTACTACTGTGATCCTAAATGTTTTTAAAAGTGGCAAATATAAACTGGAAAAAGATGTTCGTATTATTGAAGACTCAAGTGTATTTTTATTGTCTTGATTAACTCTATTTCTATGATGATTTAGGTGGATTTTTAACATAATTTGGGGTTTTCCTTTAAAACCAGGATGCTCTATATATCTTACTGCTTGAAACATCTCTTATTTGAAGCAATTCCAAACATTAAAGAACATAATTAAATCAACTTCCACTCTTTAAAATGATCTTTTTTTTAAAATTTTATGAGCTTTTTGAGTGATTACAAAGCAAGGACTATAGAAAGTATAGTGTTTTTAAAAGGTTTAGGATTTCTAATTGTGGGAAAACGTTTTTATACTAGAAATAGGAAATTTAACAACTGAATATGCCTACATTACTAAAATTATTCTTGTCAATATCATGACTTTGATATTGATATTTAATTTGTAAAAGCAACATCCACCCCCAAAATGATTTGCTGCCTTCAAACGTGTTAACGTCTGCCTACAGTTAACAGCCTCACTTAAAAAGAGGGAAGATGAGCTGAAAAATTTTTAATTCCCATGCTCACTCATTCCTCCCATTTAAACCTTTGTTTTCTTACTGGTTAGGAATATTTTAATAGACTTTCTTTGAATAGAATTTCCTGGTCTTGTAAGTATCACTGAGTTAAAAGATGAATAGCTGTAGTAGGGTTTCTAAGAAGCAGTCATGCATTTTCCTATAACCCAAAGCTGCAGACGTAGGGAAAGGATTATTTATATTCATTCATAACCCCCCAGACTCCATTTAAATCCCCAGAGCCTCAATTCCGGGTTCATCGCCCAGATAAATTAATTTCTTTCTGAAATTGTCTTTAGGCACTCGTTTGTTTTATAAGCTTAGTTGTATGCTCCAAACATCATTTCCTGAACAGGGGTGAACGGCATTCATTTCTCCTTCATTGACCCAGCGCTGCTGCCGAAGGTGATGGTATCGATGCGTTAATTAACGCCCTGTCCAGCAAACGAGATGGAGCCATAGCCAACGCCGCCACGGTGCTGACGAACATGGCCATGCAGGAGTCTCTGCGTCTGAGCATCCAGAGCCGTGACGTCATGCACGCCCTGCTCAGCCCGCTGCACTCTGCTAACACCGTCGTGCAGAGCAAAGCCGCTCTCACCGTTGCTGCAACTGCGTGTGATGTCGAGGCCCGGACAGAGGTGAGCATTTGCATCACTTTCCTTTTCTCTTTCTTCTGGTCCGTACCTACTGGTGCATTAATTTGAAACATTTTCAAGTATTTGAACCTACCCATCATTTAAGTCCCTCAAAATTGGTGCAACACATTGGAAAACAAATTAGCATCACCCAGCAAAGAAGGTGAGCGTACCCTATAATGTGGCAATTCTAGGTATAAAACTAGGTATATACCTAAGACACTCTCTTGTCTCTGTGCACCAGGAAGCATTGTTTATAACATCTCAACAGCTGGAAACAAACCAACTGTCCAGTTGTTAAGAGAATGGATACATAAATTTGTGGTATATTCATAAAACAGAATCTTGCATCAGTGAAAATGGATGAACTGTAGCTACAGACATCAACAGAGAAGAATCTCAACCAGCGTAATGCTGAGCAAAGTCAAGTTCAGAAGAAAACAGATGTGTGAATTCTATTTATATAATGTTCAAAAATATGCAAAGCAAAGCAATATGTTGTTTAAGCACATACATATAAAACTATAAAGAAAAGTGAGAAAATTATTGACCCCAAATTTAAGAAACTGGTTGCCTCTTGGGGGATCAAGGGGGTGGATGTGTTTGAAGAGGAGCACACGGGGGTTCAAGGTCATTGAAATGCACCATTTCTTAAGCTGAGTGGGGGACACTCAGGTGTGCCTTTTGCTATGATGCTTGAAATTATAAATATGGGTTACTCACACTCTTCTGTTTCTCTTGTATTTCAAAAATTTAAAACATGGAATTGTAGTTTTTACAAGTGCATCATATAAAAGTGCGTTTGGCCCATTTCATAAAGACTTGAT
Organism: Delphinapterus leucas; assembly: GCF_059928025.1. Classification (NCBI taxonomy): domain Eukaryota; kingdom Metazoa; phylum Chordata; class Mammalia; order Artiodactyla; family Monodontidae; genus Delphinapterus; species Delphinapterus leucas. The sequence continues at coordinate 12,512,473 of NC_143130.1, read as the reverse complement.
ATAAACCTACAAATGTACCTTTTTCTCTTGCTTTTTTCCTGTTTGCGTGTCGTGTGGCACTCATTCAAACAGCCTAGGACTCTGTTCCTCTCGCCCCAGTAAAAATAACAATATGGAGCACTTATTATGCACAGCCAGTGTGCTAAGCACTTAACATGCATTTAAGCCTCACTTGAAATAGGTATGTTTGTCACTACTTCGAAAAGATACATGCATCTCAATGTACATAGCAGCATTAGTCACAATAGCCAAGACATGGAAGCAACCTAAATGCCCATTGATGGATGAATGCATAAAGAAGATGTGGTGTTTATACACAATGGAATATTACTCAGCCAGAAACAGAATGAAATTCTGCCATTTGCAACAATGTGGTTGAACCTAGCGGTTATTATGCTTAGTGAAATAAGTCAGACACAGAAAGACGAATACTCTGTTATCATTTACATGTGGAATTTTAAAAATAAAACAAACGAATGAATATAACAAAGCAAACAGACTCACAGATATAGAGAACAAACCAGTGGTTACCAGGGAGAGGGAAGAAGGGAGGGGCAGGGGAGTAAGAGGTACAAACTACTAGGCATAAAACAAACAAGCAACAAGGACATACTGCACAGCACAGGGAAATATAGCCATTATTTTGTAATAACTTTAAAGGGAGTATAATCTATAAAAATATTGAATCACTATGTTGTACACCTGAAACTAATATAATAAACCAACTATATGTAATCTATGTAGCATGTAAACCAGCTATACTTCAATTTTACAAAAAGAAAAGAAATAGGTACATTTGCAATCCCTATTTTATAGAGGAGGAAAATGAGGCTTAAAGAAATAATGTGCTGAAAGCAGAGTTGATGGGTCGGGAAATCAGGGACTGCGAACACACCTTTCTGCGTCCAGAGCCCCCGTCCTCACACTGTGCTGTCTGCTCAGACAACTAACAAATCTCTTCTGTCTCTTAGATATTTCTTCTATCCCCTTCTTTGTTCCCGTTGACTCAGTTCATTTGTATTAATCCATTAAGGTAGTAAGATACTCACCAAATATTTTTTTTACCAGCTACCATGTGCCAGGCACTGCAGTAGGCAGCAGCAACACAGTGATAAACAACACTGTGTTAGTTGGTCATTCCTCCATGCGGCTCACTGAGCAGTCCATCCGTTTCCTGGAATATTGCAACTGACTCTACGGCCCTCCCTACCCCTGCCACCTCGTATTCCCCAAACTGCCTCCAGACTGATCATTCAAATTTATGACCCTCATCACATCATTGCAAGTCCCCAGGGGTGTGCCACTGCCCCATGGGAACAGCTAAGCTGCTTAGTGTGCTATGCAAGGGCTCGCAATGATCCACCCCTACCTGCCTAAGCCTGAACTCGCTTCCCAGGTGTAACTCTACACTCCAGAAACACCATACGATTTGAATTCTAAAATTCTCTTATTTATATACCTCCTTGATTTCTCTGCTTGGAAAGCTAGTCTCACCTTTGTTCACCTGATAAGTGCCTGTTTCTCCTTCAACACCCAGCTCAGCCATCCTGTCCTCCATGACGGCTTTCTTTAGTCTTCAAACGTGGACTCCAACGTCCTGCTCTGTGCTCACACCACCCCCTATGCATGCTTCCCTTGAACTCAGTTTTGCACTAGTTTTTGTATGAAAGACCATAAGCTCCCTGAGGCTTTAGGGAAGGGAACTGAGGTTTTCCTTCCCTGCGTCCATGTCATTGATCTATACCTGGCACACAGTATATGCTTAATAAACAGTTGTTGAATGAATGAGTGAATGCATGAATGGAGGAATGAGTGGTGAAATTAATAAATGAATTAGATATTTGCCGAAAGAACACGTGGAGTCAGATTGCTATCTTATACTCAGATACAAAGATGTTCAGAAATTTGGCTTGCTAAGCATCAGATGCTTCAAGTAAACTTTTCAAAGCTTGCCCAGGTTACGTGTGCTAATGTGTAATCCCTGTTAGAGTCCCTGTGTTTGAGAAGAACATGATTGGAAGTGGATCGTATCTCACAAGGGCTCCTGTCTTCAGATACCACACAGAGAGACCTGTAGAATATTCTTTTTAGTCCTCCGGGCTCAGATAATACTGTATTACATTTCAAACAGTGAGACAAGAGCTCTGTTGAATCTTCTTTTTTTTTCCCCTGACTGGAACAATTTTATACATGTGTGACTTCTTTTAATAGTGTAATTAATGTAGTTCTCCCTGATTCTCTTCTTGTTCTTTTTCTTCTCTTTTTCACTCCTTGAAGCAATATGAGTGATAACAAAATGGATCTCCTTCTGGTGAACTGCTTCAGCATTGCTTCGTCCACACTGCTGACGTCATGGCACTGTCCAGTGACACAGGTGGCACTAGCCTGCATTGGTTACTCCTGCCTAGCTTTGGAGACTGTGTCCGTTTCCTATTGGTGCTGAAACAAATGACCACAACTTAGTGGCTTAAAGCAATAAAAATCTATTATCTCATGGTTTGGGAGGTCAGAAGTCTGAAAATGGTCTTACGGGTTAAAGTCAGGATATCAACAGAGCTGTGATCCTTCTGGAGACCTGAGGGGGAAATCTGTTTCCGGGTCCTTTCTAGCTTTTACCGTCCACCTGCATTCCTTGGCTGTGGCCCCTTCCTCTGTCTTCAAAGCAGATTACTGCAATCTCTGTTTCTACAAGTCTCCTTTCTCTGCTTCTCACACTCTTATCTCCCTCTTGCAAGGACCCCTGTAATTAAGTTGGGCCAACCTGATAATCCAGGACCATCTCTCTATCCCCAGATCCTTAACCACATCTACCAAATCCCTCCCAGGGACAAGGGCATCTTTAGGGGCCCGTGATTCTGTCCTCCACAGGCCAGATGGACACGCAGTGGTGAGCAGCAGAGTGAACGAACGTGGGACATCCCGCTTGTAGAGGGAAGAGGACAGGCTCTTTGCCCTGCCCACCCCATGTAAACTCACAATGACCTCCCTCAGTAACTTTACTGCAGCCTCTTCTTAACTTTGAACAGAACACCACGCTCCTGTCTGTAAGGTTTTTGCAATTGATTCTTTCCCCCTGAATTTAATAAATCTAAACATGGACACATCCTAAAATGTTTTTTACATAGTCAAAACCCTTTCAACAGTCAAAAAATGAGATTTTTTTTTAAAGCATGAATGTTTATGTTCTGTACTCTTAATGTGTAAAATTTTGGCTTCCATTTCTAGTTGAGAAATTCAGGTGGGCTGGAGCCACTGGTAGAGCTCCTGCATTCCAAGAACGACGAGGTACGACGGCATGCCAGCTGGGCCATAATGGTCTGTGCCAGCGATGAGCCCACGGCCGCTGAATTGTGCAGGCTTGGGTGAGTGGAGCGGTCTGGAGGGTCTGGCTCAGATGAAGGACACACAGTCTTCAGGCCCGAGGAAGGTCGAGCAGAGTCTCCACGCCCACTCTCAGGCCGCAGGGCGTTCAGAAGCTCTGCGGGTCACAGCCCCTCTGAAGGGACCGCCTGCAGAAGCGGGATCCTCCCCGTTCCTCCCCTGAGAGATCTCCCCCGCCACCTCCACAAAATCATCTTCAATGTTTCCTTTTCCACTTTTTCATTCTGATAAACGCTTCTTTCACCTTCCTCTGCTTTGCTAAACACAATCTTATTTGTCACTCAGCTTTCAAGGCTAAATTAAAACAGGCAAGCCATGAGTGCCACCTTTGTTTTCTCCCCCACAAACCGCTCCACCACAATGATGCCTTTAACCAACCTCACCACGTCGGTTCCCTTACCAACAGCCTGTGAGTCAGCTGCCTTTAGCAACTCAGCCAAGAGGGTTTCAAGGTTCCTCAGACAGATTTACCCTGTTTCTAGCCATTTTTGTTCTTCGTATATGTCACCTGGTTAGCTGAAAAAATTGGAGTCCGATACTAATTTTGCTTTAAATGAAGAACTTTTTCTTCCTAAAGTGTCCTTTTCAACTGTTTGATTATGAGTTTCCACATGGCATGTATGTTCTCAAAAAGGGCTGATTTGTCTTCATAATTCTGTCAGGATTAGTTTACCTAAAAGGGTGGAATGGTTTTAACCTTTCCATCTCAATCCTTCATTCAGGATCTTAGTGAGGTGTATGAATGGGAACTTACTGTTGGATTGCTTATATAAGGCAAATAATGCCTTTTTTACTTTTATTGACAGGGCTTTAGATATCCTTGAAGAAATTAATCTATCAGTAAGTCGAAAAAATAAATTCAGTGAGGCAGCTCATAACAAATTGCTCAACCACCACCTGTCTCTGAAATACAGCCAGACTGGCTATTTGTCATCAAGTAACATAATTACTGATGGAGTCTATGATTATGGTCGGGTAAGTGGCAGCACTAATTTGTATTTTAGTATGTGTGATCAGTTCTTCTTGCATCGTGATGCCATTACGTTGCAATTTTATAACCGCCTAACATAATTTATATTTTTATAGGCAGAAACTTGGGAATCAGAACTTCATCCTTAAACTTTGTCTGGTTATAAGATTTTGCATTTGTGTACAGTTTTAACTAGAATCTGATGACCTGAACTTAAATTAGTTCGCTGCTGCTAGTCTCAAGTTTCAGAGAAGATATAAAGCAATCGGCTTTTATATTACTTCTAGGGCTCAGTGTTAATGATAATGTCAATAACAGAAGTGTAAGTTTTTATTCTATTAATTATAATCTAATTGAATTAACCAAATTGTAATACTGAATTTTAAAATGTAATGTAGAAGAATATTATTTTACTTAGCTGCGTTTGTGATTACGATTTTAAAACAATACAGTGTAATTCAGTGTTAATGTTAAGAGAAATGGGAAGCTAAACAGAGTCTTGAGGGCTTTTTGACATTACTGTCTAAGTCAGCATGTTCTACTTCTGGAAACCAAAAGCAATAAGGAGAATAGGGAAATTTTTAAAAAACCTACAAATCCCATTTTAGGCAGAAGTAGGAAATTGGTATGATCTGCAGACTTCAAAAATATTTAAAAGTCCCTGGGATCAGGCAGAAGTTACACAGGAGGAAGAATGGAAAGGGGAAAAAAAGCACAGAGAGGGACAAGAGTGGTAGCAGATCTCAGAAAGCACCATCAAAAGTCTATACTTCCCGAGGGGATGGAGAACTCAGACATACAAAAGCTATATGCTTGGTTCGCAAGGGGGTGGGTGGGCAGGACCTCAGGAACCGGGGTGAGCAGGGCTGGTAGCAGAAACCCTCTTGGACAAATTTGGTTCAAAGAAGCAGCGGAGACAGGGCCATAAAAGAATCACAGCTAAGCTGTATTTGCAGGAAACACTTTATCGTGGTAACAGAATTAGAGACATGTTGAATAACCAAAACTGCTAGCCTAAAACTTTTTCTCTTCCTTCTGCTTCTGCCAGCCACTGCCACCACCATACCCCCCATAACAGATACACACAAACCACCGAGAAATTACTGCTTTCGTTCAATGATGAGTAATTTTAAAAGAACAGGTGCCACATTATTAGCATAAAGATGCTTTAAGAAAAATGAGGAAAAGAGCAGAAAAACCACCAAAGAGCACTTACCAGAGCACTTATCTGTTGCCATGGAACAGATAAAACTGTGACAAAATATATTTGTTCATGAGTTTTTTTTTTTTAAAAAGTAATGAGACAATGTCCTTATGAAGGAGAACTCGCTGATTCACTCTAAATATTAAGTTTCTAATACTTCAGGCTTTAAATGTGTCAGTGAACAAAAGAGACAAAGATCTCTACTCCCATGGTACCAGTGAGAGGAAACAGACAATAAACAATAAATCTCACCAATACATTCTATCACGTGATAGAAATGATAAGCACTGCAGTGGGTGGGGAGGAGGATAAAGGGGCTTAGGACACTGGAGCTGATGTGGTCAGGTAGCCCCACTAAAAGGGTAATATCTGAGCAAAATATTTGAAGGAGGTGAAGGACTTCTTAGCCTTGGGGACAGTGGGGAAGGAGCTTTCTAGATGGAGGAAAGAGCTAGTGCAGAAACCGTGAGTGGTTGGCACACTCAAGGGACAGCAAAGTCGGTGTAGCTAGAACTGAGTCAACTAAGGGTGGAATAACAGACCAAATCAGAGCAGGTAAGAGCAAGCAGCTCATGGAAGTCTTGTAGACCATTGGAAGGATTTGGGCCTTTACTCTGAATGAAGTGGGAAAACACGTCAGGGTTCTGGGCAGAAGAATGACACGCTCTGTCTTACTTTAAGAGAACCATGAAAAGTATCTTGGATGAGAGAAGGATCTATTACTTGATTGGAAAAAGAGCTCACAGGGTGATCTGGTCTAACCCTCTTCACCAGGCTGATAAAATTGCTAGTATAGGGCTTTGTCTAGCTTGTTGTTAGTTATCCTCACAACATTTTTAGTGATCTGTTTAGTAATTAGTTACTCTTACAGATGATAAGCTCTTCCTCACGTATATGGATAGATTTTCAAACTCAAATACTTCCAGGGCCAAGCTGATAATTATGGTATGAAACAGTTGAGTATCAAGTTACAGAGACTGGGCGGGGGGGGGGGGGGGGGGGGGGGGGACTGGAGGGTGTATCTTGCCCAAAGATATCCACAAGCTTCAGTTTCCTATTTTTAAGTGTGTGTGTGTGAAATTAGATACCTCAAACAGTTAAGAACCTATTCTATCAGTATTCATTAAAAAAATATATAATGCATGCAGGTATTACTTTTCAATTCTTAAATTATCTACAGATAAATCCTGGCACCAAACTTTTGCCTTTGAAGGATCTCTGCTTACAAGAACCAAGTGACCAACGTGCTATACTCTTAGTTAACAGTAAATCTGATGCGTGAGTCTTTGCGGGGAGGAGGAATGAAGGAAAGCAAATAATTTTTTTTGTTTGTCCATCATCATGTGAATACATAAAGGTTCCCAGTATGGTATCTTTTCTTACTTCCTGTATCTAGCAGCACCATGAAAGTAAACACTGGCCCATAAACTCATAGCCTGACATAGTAAAGAACACAGAATAGTCACCACTGTGGTTTTTCCTTTGACTCCATGTTACCAGTCAATTCCATGGGTATTTCTGCAATCAGGGCTTCTTACCCTTCCGGCAACATGAAGTAACTGAAGAAAGTATAAACAGATAGGAGCAAACCAAGATGAATTATGTTTACAAATCTCCAGAACTAAATCCAGGAATACCACTGCTGCCCAATATTTTTAATAAAATAAGGAGAAAATAGTAGAGCTAAAAATGAAAGCTTCAACAGCCATTAAAATGGTCTTGTATTCCTATATATCTATATAATACATTTTATGTGACACATTTTATAAAACTATTTCTAGTTCTAGCTCATGAAAAGGTTTATAATATTCATTTTATCTTATTTTAAACTCTCCTTTTTGCTTTTAAAATAATGTGTCACTGTTAAAAGTCAGCTCTAAATATGATTTTTCAGAAAAAATCTATTTTGTAGGACAAAGTCAATATTGACAAATTATTTTAATTTGTACATAATTTGAAATATGTAAAATTTTAGTTCTCCAACTCCATCTACGGAAGATAAGTCATCAGACGTTGGTTATGGACGAAGTATTTCTTCTTCATCTTCTTTAAGAAGAGCAAGTAAAGAAAAGACCAAGTAAGAAAATGATGTTTTGTCTACACTCAAATAATTCTCTCCCTTAATTTGGGAGTAAAAAAGAAATTCAGATTTTAGGTTTTGGCAACTTAAATTTTAGTCTTCTCACAGTCACACAATTTCAGGATGAAAGCCAGGAAACCTGGTTTGACATTCTGTCTTCTGTGAACCCAGAGTGAGATCTTGAGCCCCTGACTCAGTGTCCATGATCAGGCTTAGTGTCCTTATCTGTAGATGGAATAATGCCTGGAGCCCTGCTTCTTCTCTGTGACTGGGATCAAAACATATAATGGAAGTGAAAATGCCTTATAAATTATAAAATGCCTTGCAAATGTAGTGCATTGCTATTTTCTGTATGATTGAAATTGGTTGTGGTGTTTTTCAAATGACAAGAGAAAACAGTTATCATTTTAGTGCTGGATTTGGATCTCCCACCGAAGAGAAATCAGAACCTACTTCGGGACGCAATACTGCTCTTAGCAAAAGCGCCACTAAAGAGAAAGGATCCAGGTAGAAACCTCCTTACTGTATTCTTCTCCTAACTGTAATCCTGTCAAGTTTTAATTACCCACAGAGTTGGTGAAAGGGAGGGGTGGCTTTTAACTAGCAAGCTCTTCTTATGGAATCAGATGTAGGACTAAACAGGACTCATGAAGTATAATTAAAATTACTTTTGTGTCTCTTGTTGTCTCTTTAAAACTTACCCAGAGGGAATTTCTTCTCCTGCCTCTGGGTGAGAACTCAGGGTACTTTGCTCACTGTAAAGTCCTACAGTCACTTTAATGCAGAGACAACAACGGAAACAGCAGTCTCCAGTCAGCCCTTTAAAAGTCCAACCATGTGTAGGAATCAACTTAAGACGAACTTTTCTGCCCCCCACCCCCGCCCCGTGGCTGCCTGGGCAGCTGATGAGCAGCACTGGCTGCACTGTAAGCCTCCCTCGTCCCTGCCTCTTGCTTCCACATCCCCTCCCCGTCTTGCCCACGGAAACCCCCGACCCTTCAGGAAGCAATGAGAAGAGGAAAGGGAAACGGGACCACATTCTGAATTTGGCTGGAACCATTATAATGTGGTTCCACGCTTTTTAGGCCTGGCATATTTTAAAACACTGTCTACATGTTTACATATTTTTAAAAATATTCTTTCTCTTGTCAGCGCTTTCCCGGATTCTTCAAAAAACCACTCAGACCTCCTGCCCCACTCCATGACCTGTCAATTATTGTTGACTTAAGCCCTTGAAAAACACTGGGGTGCTGGAGGCTATTTGGCACACATGTATATAATTGAGCATCTACCTTCTAAACCGAGACTGTCTCCTAAGGTCTCCTAAGGAGTGGTCTGCCCTCCTCCGCAGACCTCGGAGCTGTGTATGTTCTATTTCTGACTTTATTTTCTCCTGTCAGTCTCTGTTGCTCACTGTTCTGATCTCTGCTTCTGATCATCCCTCATCCTCTCTGCCCTCCTGCCCCTCCTCACCTCTTCCCTTCCCTTCCTCTCCTCACTTGGCTTCTCTTGTTTCTCCTCCCCTGGACTGAGAGTGCCTTGAGCACAAGAACATGTTCGGACTCGAATAATTTCTCTTTTCATCGCCAGCATTTAGCACAGCGCTTGGCTGGCATACATAAGGCATTTGTGTTTATTCAAGAGAATAGAAATCTCAACTTTTTGCAGGAAAAGGTTCTTTTCAACAAGATCCACACTTAAAAACTGTGTCTCTTGAGCAAATAGGTTACCTTCTCTTTGGCTGAGTTCACTTATCGGTAAAATGCAAAACAAAACAAAACTGTAGTTTGGGGCTTCCCTGGTGGCGCAGTGGTTGAGAGTCCGCCTGCCGATGCAGGGGACACGGGTTCGTGCCCTGGTCCGGGAAGATCCCACATGCCGCGGAGCGGCTGGGCCCGTGAGCCATGGCCGCTGAGCCTGCGCGTCCGGAGCCTGTGCTCCGCAACAGGAGAGGCCGCAACAGTGAGAGGCCCGCGTACCACAAAAAAACAAACAAACAAAAAACCTGTAGTCTGTTCCTCACAGTGTCTTGAGAAGATTAAATAAGTTAATGAATGAAAAGGGCTTAGAGCAGGGCCTGGCCCAGAGTAAACATTCAACAAATGTTAGTACTATTGGATGAAACAGTTGCAGGGAGCCCAAACCCACTCCAGCCTCGCAGGGATGCAGAAGAATCCCCAGAATCCAGCGCACGACAGGAGCTGGGAGTAAAGTAGATAAACCGTTAGTCTGCTTGTCTCTCTCCCTCTCTCTTTTTCTCTCTCCACCTGCACAGTGTCTGTTTACAATTGCTTTGTTACCTTCCTTGACTTTCTTTTGGTTGCCGCCTCACCCATAACTGTAGCTTATATGTGACTTTGACTTGCCATGGGACCAAATCTGGGCCCAATTCCAAGGCAGTCTTTCAGTTCTAAAGCCCAACAATAATCAAGTACAATCTGCGTCTCTTGTGTGTATTTGTGGGGGAGACCATCTTATCTTCACATGCTTGACAGGACAAGGCTGGCTCCGAGGCAGGTGTCTCCATGTGGTCTCCTGAACTCCTCAGCTTCCTCGGGAAGAATCCACCTGGCTTATTTAAGTGATCAGTGTGTCCAGGCTCTTTCCCCTTCTCAGCCCTTGGTCCACTGGGGGATAGATTGGTCATAATCTCGTTGTCCTGTTGTTTATCTTTTGGTCAACCTTTCTTGTCTTGTGGCTGTTAGAGACCCCTGGACATAGAGTAAAATATTTTAACTCTATTCATCTGAAAATGTCACGGAGAACGTTTAATGTTGACCAAAAAGATACTGAGCAATACTGACAAAGAATAATGAGACATCTAGAACCACAAAGCAGCTGAATTTTTGAAAGGGAGAGGAGAGATGGGAGACAAGTCAGTCAGCTGTGTGTGAGGTACCAGACAAGGAAAGTGAAAGTGCGGACTTCTTTTTCCTGATGAATATTATTACCATATACCATGTAAATTAAAATAATTGAGCAACAGGCTCTCATTAGGTGACCAGCCACCATCTTATTTCTGTTTTCTAAGGTTTTAACTGCACTTTCTTTTATGGCATAGCACTCAAAGGAGAGGTGATTAATTTATATTTTGTTTATCCAGACACCTTCTTGATACTTCCCTAGGCTTCACAGAAACCAACATGTGTAATGCTCTCTAAAGCTTTTCCTTGTAAAGACCATTCTCCTTACAATAAACACTTACTATACCCATTCATGAAAGGAATTACAAGGTCTATCTATACCATATTTTTTATTGAGACTAGTTTTCATAAATATTTAAGTTGATTGCACATGAGTTTATTACACACACTTAAAAGTGTGTTTTTCTGTCCCCAAATAGGAGGATATGAAATACATATCCTTCTAGTCTGTTCATCTTTGGAGACTTTTAGATCTTTACAACATATACTTTAACATTTCTGCTACTTAGGTCATCTTGATCCCATCACAATGACTTCCTAAAACATTTTTGTTTTTAAAATGATTTTCCTCAGAAAACTGGACAGCCACATGCGTTAAGAATGAAACTAGACCACTATCTTATACCATAAACAAAAATTAACTCAAAATGTGAGACCTGAAGCCATAAAACTCCTAGAAGAAAACTTAGATGATAAGCTGTTTACTTCAGTCTTGGCAATTGATTTTTGGATCTGACTCCAAAAGCAAAGACAACAAAAGCAAAAAATAAATAACTGGGACTACATCAAACTAAAAAGCTTCTGCACAGCAAAGGAAACCACCAACAAAATGAAAAGACAACCTACTGAATGGGAGAAAATATTTGCAAATCATATATCCAATAAAAGGTTAATATCCAAAATATAAGAATTCATAAAACTCAGTAGCAAAACAAAGCAATCTGATTTTTAAAGGGCAGAGGATCTGAATAGACATTTTTTCAAAAAAAGACATGCAGATGGCTAACAGGCACATAAAAAGATGCTCAACATCACTAATCATCAGGGAAATGCAAATCAATACCACAGTGAGATATCACCTCACACCTGGTAAATTGGCTATCAGGAAGACAAGAGATAGCAAGTGTCGGCCAGCATATGGAGAAAAGAGAACCCTCGTGCACTGTCGATGGGAATGTAAATTGGTGCAGGCTTTATGGAAAACAGTATGGAGGTTCCTCAAAAAATTAAAACTTAAAATGATCCAGCAATTCCCCCTCTGGGTATTTATCTGATGAAAATGAAAGCACTAATTTGAAAATTTTCTACACCCCCACATTCATTGCAGCATTATTTAACACAGCCAAGATATGGAAACAACCTAAGTGTCCATCGATGGATGACTGGATAAAGAAGAAGTGGTATATGTATACGATAGAATACCACCAGCCATAAAAAAGAATGAAATCTTGCCATCTGAGACAACATGGATGGACCTTGAAGGAATTATGCTAAGCAAAGTATCAGACAGAGAAAGACAAATATTGTACAATTTCACTTATATGTGGAATCTAAAAAACAAAACAAATGAACAAACAAAACAAAATCATAGATAAAGAGAATAGAATGGTAGTTGCCAGAGGGAAGGGGGGTTGAGTGGGCGAAATGGCTGAAGGGGGTCAAGAGGTCAAACTTCCAGTTATAAAATAAAGTCATGGGAATGTAATGTACGGCATGGTGACTACAGTCAATAATATAGAGCATATTTAAATGTTGCCAAGAGAGTGAATCCTAAAAGTTCACTTTGTATGGTGACGGATGGTAACTAGACTTACTCTGGCGATCCTTTCACAATGTATAGAAATATCGAATCATTGTGTTGTACACCTGAAACCAATATAATGTTACATGTTAATTATACCTCTATTTAAATTTTTAATTAAAATTTAAAAAATAAAAGAATTTCTCTCAAACCCTCTTTTTACCCATACCTTACCTTTTTTTTTTCCCTTCCCTTAAATCTTGACTTCAAAAGTCTTCCAAAAACACATATTGTCTCTTGGTAACATTTAAATACCTTCTGGCCTTCTTTTCTTGAATTTATTCATTCATTCAACAAATATTTACTGAGCACTTAGATGCCAGGAATTATTCTAGTATTGGAAGTATAGCAGTGAACAAATACCTCTGCCCTAATAGAACTTACATCCTAGTGGAACAAACAAAATAAACTACAGACACACACACACATCACACATCTCACACACACACACACACACACACACACACACACACACACGATGTACCTTCCTAAGACCAGAATAAATCATATCTCCACTTTGTACAATACTCCCTTCTCATCCTTTTGTAATAGATTGGGTAGAACAGGACACCTAACTGGAATAGATTTTGTTCAGTGTTGAACTGCTTGAGTTTCTAATTTTTATTCCTTGTGGAATTTATTGAATGCTACATGGTATTGTGATTATTTTTCACATACCAAAATCTTCTCACCTAAATTGAAACAAGTGGGCCGGATTCATGACTTACACCTCTCCCACCAGCTCTGCCCTATAATTTATATATTCAAATAGTTGGCACTTCCCTGGTGGTGCAGTGGTTAAGAATCTGCCTGCCAATGCAGGGGACATGAGTTTGAGCCCTGGTCCGGGAAGATCCCACATGCCGTGAAGCAACTAAGCCCATGCACCACAACTACTGAGCCTGCACTCCAGAGCCTGTGAGCCACAACTACTGAAGCCCACGGGCCTAGAGCCCATGCTCCACAACAAAGAGAAGCCACCACAATGAGAAGCCCGTGCACTGCAACGAAGAGTAGCCCCCGCTCACCACAACTAGAGAAAGCCCGTGCACAGCAACAAACAACCAATGCAGCCATAAATAAATAAATAAATTTATTTAAAAAAATAGTTGATGGGATCAAGAAGGAGCAAGTGGTTAAACTTTGATAATGTCAATACACAATTTTGAGCCAATTATCTCTCTCTACTTGCCTATCTACCTACTCATCTACCTGTGAACATAGAAAATATCCTTATTGTTTTGGGTTCTCACAGTAAATCTCTGTTCTCTGAGGTAGTTTTGCTAAAGTTTCTGCAAGAAAGCTAGAATTTCTTATATCTTTAATCATAAATTGATGTTCTTTCTGGAGATTAATTTTACAGGAGTTAATTTTGTAATTTCCAAGCTCTTGTTTCCATGTTTATCTAGAAATGAAATTCATTTAAGTACTGAAGCCCTTATTTACACTACTTGGCAGCCTTCACGGGAAAGAAGTCCAAGTGAAATACTTCTATTTATAGCAGCAGGAAATTACAATTCAGGGGTTCCCATAAATTATCTCTTTTTAATCACTCAGTCAGTTTCCCTCTCTGATGCACTTAGCCCAGGGTACTGGACGTCATCTTCTCACACCAAATGATTCTTCTCACTTCAGGCAGCATGCTCAGGCAGAACTACACCTGCTTTGTTTCATAGGTGGCTCTGAGTAATTACAGGGTCGAGATCTCCAATCTTACAAAGCTACCCTGTAATTTTAGAAAACAGGTAAACCTATTTATGCTTTCTTGCCATTCTAATTGACCTTCCCAGGATTAGTTCCTAATTTAGTAACATCTGACTATGCATTGTAAGGTGTTCAGTTTATTTATCTTACAAAAAAGGAAAAGGGTTAAGATGATATAGCTGGAAAGTAGTCATTTTTGCTTGGAGATTTTATCACAATATATCATTAGTGTATTTAATGCATGATTAGACTCTTTCCTTGGCTGTAGTAAATAGAATATTGGATTAGAAAATATAAAACTTTTTTTTTTAGTATTTGTTATGATTATAGAGTTTTGTGTAATTCTCCAATAGCAGCTGATTGGATTATTTTTGTATTTTTTTCTCTAAATTAAAGGGAAAACTCAAATGGACTTTAGTTGATCCTCCTCCCACGCCATCCTTCAAATAATACTTAAAGATAATTCCCACCCCTAATTTACTGCTAGTGGAACAGAATGCTCCATACTTGTAAATACATAATTTAGGAGATTTACCTGCCTACACCAGCCTAGTCCCATTTTGGGGCTTTCAAATACATAATCACAGCTAAGATTTATTATAGCAAAAGATACAATGCAAGATCAGCAGGCAAAAGATACACATAAGAAAAGGCTGAAAGAAGTCACACACAGGCTTCCTAGTCCTCCCTCTGTCTCTGCTAGCATAGCATAGGATGCTTCTCATAAGAGATTGCTCCACCCAAGAAAGCCCACCTGAGTCATGGGATCCAGACTTCATAAAGGTGTAAATTCCAATTACCTATAGGGAAACACCAATTTGAATGATAGTAGATTTCTCTCAGACCAGAAGGAAATGGCACACCATTTTTCAAGTGCTAAAAGAATCAACCATGTGTTCTCTATCTGATGAATCTATCCTTCAGCAATAAAGAGGGAGAAATAAAAACATTCCCAGATGAAGGAAAACAATTTACTGCTAGCTGGCCTACCCTTACAGATTGGCTAGCTAAAGGAAGTTCTTCCAACAAAAAGAAAATAATGAAAGAATCTGGAAGGATCAGGAAGAAAGGAAGAGCTGAAATATGGGTATATACATTAGACTATTTCCTCATGAGCTTTATACATCATATTTGATGATTGAAACAAAAATTATAAAAACATCTGACACTCAAGACAATGGTATTTAAAACTGGAGACAGTAAAGAGACCTCCATGGGTGTGAGGTTTCCATATTTCCCTCAAAGTGGTAAAACGTGGATACCAGCAGACTGTGATAAGCAATATATGTATATTATAATACCTACAGTAACCACTACAAACCAATACAAAGAGCTACACTCAAAAGCAATGTAAATAAATCAAGATGGATAAATAAAAAATGTTCAAGTAACCCACAGGAAGGCAAGAAAAGAAAAACAAAGGAAAAGAGCCAATCAAAAGGCAGAGATTGGCAGAGTGGATTAAAAAGTTATGATTCAACTATATGCTGTTTAAAGAAACTCAAATGTATTGATATAGGTGGGTTGAAAATGAAAGGATGGAAGAAGATACCATGTAAACATTAATTTTTTAAAAAACAGGAATGGTTTTTTAAATATGTATTAAGGTAGACTTCAGAGCAAAGAAAAATTCTAGAGACAAAGAGGGACATTACATATGATAAAATGAATCAATCCATGAAGAAGATATAATGATCCAATGTATATGCACCAAACAACAGAGCCTCAAAATACATGAGGCAAAAACTGATAGAGCAGAAAGGAGAAATAGAGAAATCCAAAATTATAGCTGGGGACTTCGACATGCCCCTCCAAGCAACTGATACAACTACTTGACCTAAAATCAGCAAGGATATAAACGAGTTGAACAACACCAGAAATAAATAGGATTTAATTGACATATTATGGAACATTCCATCACCAGCAACAGAATACACATTTTTTTCAGCTGCACCTGGAACATTTACAATACCCTGGGTCATAAAACAAGGCTCAGCAAATTTAAAATAATTGAAATCATACAGGTTATATTCTCTGACCATAATAGAATCAAACTAGAAATTAATGACATAAAGACAAGAAGAAAATCTTTAAGCATATGGAAATTGAATAATACACTCCTAAATAATCTCTGGGACAAAAGGAAGCCTCAAAGGACTTAAAATATACAAAGAACTGAATGAAAATGAAAATACAACTCTCAAAATTTGTGGGATGCAGCCAAAGCAATGCTGAGAGGGAGATTTATTTTACTAAAATGTATTAGATAGAGAGGTCATAAATCAATAATCTAACCTCAAGAATCTAGAAAAATAAACTTAATAAAATTAGAAGGAAGAAAATAATAAAAACAGAAATCAATGAAATTTAAAACAGAAAAACAGCAGAGAAAGTCAATGAAATCAAAAGCTGGTTCTTTTAAAATGTCAATAACTATGTCAACAGTACTGTGAGAACTTTAATTCAGCACCTTAAATGAAATGGACCAACTCATCAAAAACTGCAAACTATCAAAACTCACCAAAGATGGAACAGATGCCAAAATCATCATTTAACTATTAAAGAAGTTGATTTCATAAAACCCTTCCAAAAGAGAAATCTCCTGACCCAGATGATTTCATTAGTGAATTCTGCCAAATATTTCTAGAATTAACACCAACTCTGAACAATCTTTTCAAGAAAATAGAAAAGAGAATGTTTCCCAACTCATGTTATGATACCAGCATTATCCTAATGTCAATACCAGAAAAGGACATTATAAGAAAATTACAGCTCAAAATCCATCATGAAAAAAAAAAAATCCATCATGAACATAGATGAAAAAAAACCTTTCTGAAATATTAGCACATCAAAGCAATATATAAAGAGAATAAATAATTCATCTCAGAGGAGTTTATCCCAGGAATGCAAGGCTGGTTCAATATTTGAAAATCAATCAATGTAATCCATATTAACAGTATAAAGAAGAAAAAGCACATAATCATATTAATTGATGCAGAAAATCAGTTGACAAAATTCAACATCTATTCATGATAAAAAATAAAACTGTCAGCAAAATAGGAAGAATATAAGGGAACTTCCTCAGCCTGATAAAAGGCATCCACAAAAATTACCATACTTAATGGTGAAAGACTGGATGCTTTCCTGCAAAGATCATGAACAAGACAAGTGAGGAGAGAAAAATTGTTCCTATTTGCAGACAACATGATTGTCTAAATAGAAAATCCTTAAGGAATCCACTTAAAAACAAACAAAACTCTTAGAACTAATAGGTGAGTTTAGCAACATGTCAGGATATAAGTTCAACACAGAAAAATCAATTATATTTTTATATACCAGCAATGAAAAATTGAAAACCAAAAACTTAAGGGCTGAAAAATGAAATATGAAATTAAAGTGAAAGAGAAAATGAAACAAAACATGTATAGAACTTATATATTGAGAACTGTAAAACACAAAGGAAATCAAACAAATATGTGAAGGGATATACCATGTTCATGTGTTGGAAAACTCAACATAGTGAAAATGTCAGTTTTCCCTGAGTCGGTCTAGATTTGATACAATTCTATCAAAATTCCAGCAGCATTTTTGGTAGATTAGCGATATGCTAATTCTAAAACTTTTATGGAAAGGTAAATAAATTATAATAGTGAAAAATCATTTTGAAAAAGAATAAAATTGAATCATTCTACCTGATTTTATGACTTACTGTAAAGCTACAGTAACCAAAATAGTTTGGTATTGATGAAGGGATAGACCGGGACATGAATGAACAGAATAGAGTCCAATAATAGATGACAGAAGCATGGTCAATGGATTTTTTAATTGAAAATATTATGATATAATTGTAAATTCACATGCTATTGTAAGAAATAACAGAGTGAGCCCATATACCCCTAACCCAGTTTCCCCCAATGATAACATTTTCAAAACTATAGTACAATATCACAACCAGGATAATGACAAATACAATCCAATGATTTTATTCAGGTTCCCCCAGTTTTACTCCTACGTGTGTGTGTTTGTGTGTGTATTAACTTCTATACAATTTTCTCACATGGGTAGGTTCATGTTAAGATAATAGTTCTATCACCACAAGGATCATTCATGTCTAACTGCTCAGCACCATCTGTTGAAAAGTCTATACTTCTCCCATTGAATTGCTTTTGCACCTTTGTTAAAAATAATTGAGCATATTTGTGTGGGTCTGGGTCTTCTGTTACATTAATCTGTGTGTCTGTCCCTCCACCAGTATCATTCCATCTGGATTACTGTAGCTACACAGTAAGATCTGATATCAAGCAAAGTGATTCTTCCCACTTTATCCTTCTTTGTCAAGTTTGATTTAGCTATTCTAGCACCTGTGCCTTTCCATATAAATCTTAGAATAAGATATTCTATTCTACAAAAAAACTTTGCTTGGATTTTGATAGGAATTACATTAAACCTAGAGATCATTTGGGGAGAATTACATCTTTAATATGTTGCATCTTTAAATCTATGGACACAGGATGTCTCATCATGTATTTACGCCTTCTTTGATTGCTTTTGACAGCACTTTTTAATATTCAGCACACAAATCCTACACGTTTTTTAGAAGCCTATACCTAAGGATTTAATTTTCTTGGCATAATTGTAAATGCTCCAAATTTTTTTTTGGTTTTTAATTTTGGTTTCCACCTGTTCATTGTAACTATATAGAAACATAATTGATTTTGTATGTTGTTCTTATATCTTCAGATCTTGATGAACTCAATTCTTAGTTCTGGGAGTTTTTTCAGTAGATTCCTTGGGATTTTCTACATAGGCAATCACATCATCTGCTTTGTCTTTAGTTTTCAATAATTTGATTTCAACATGTCTGGAGTGGATTTCTTTGGGTGTACCTTATGGACATTCACTGAAATTCTTTTTCTTTTTTTTAATAAATATTTATTTATTTATTTATTTTTGGCTGTGTTGGGTCTTCGTTGCTGCACGTTGGCTTTCTCTAGTTGCAGTGAGCGGGGGCTAGTCTTCGTTGCAGTGTGTGGGCTTCTTGCAGTGGCTTCTGTTGTTGCAGAGCATGGGCTCTAGGCATGCAGGCTTCAGTAGTTGTGGCACATGGACTCAGTAGTTGTGGCTCAAGGGCTCTAGAGCACAGGCTCAGTAGTTGTGGTGCACGGGCTTAGTTGCTCCGCGCCATGTGGGATCTTCCCGAACCAGGGCTCGAATCTGTGTCCCCTGCGTTAGCAGGCAGATTCTTTTTATTTTTTTTGGTGCACGGGCCAGGAAAGATTCTTAACCACTGTGCCACCAGGGAAGTCCCTGAAATTCTAGACTATGTAGATTTATGTCTTTAACCAAATTGAGGAAACCATTTCAGCCTTAATTTATTCAATTTTTTTTTCTGTGCTTCATTCTTTCTCCTCTTCTTCTGAGTCTACGATGACACCAATATTAGCTCTTATTTATTGCACCACAAGTCCCTGAGACTCTGTCAGTTGCTTTTTCAATCTTTTGCTGTCCAGATTGGATCATTTTTATTGATTCATCTTCAAGTTCATAGACTGTTTCTTCTGTTATCTCCATTCTGCTATTAAACCTATTCAGGGAATTGTGTTTTTTAAGTTTTGGTTATTGTATTTTTCAGCTGCAAATTCTATTTTTTTATCTTCTATTTCTTTCTAAGACTTTCTAACTCCCTGGTTATTTCAAGAGTGTTTGACCTACTTGTTGGAACAGTTTACAGCTGAGTCATCTCAGCACTGATGTGTTTTGATTGTCTTTTCCCATACAAGGTGAGATTTTCCTGGTTCTTCATATGTTGAGTAATTATATAGATTGTGATATTATGTTATGAGTCCTTCAGTTCTTATTTATGGGTCTTACACTTATGCTAAGAAGAATGTTTCTTTTGTGTGTGTGTTTTAGCAGTCGATTGGCCCAGATGCTTTCAGTCTTCAAATTTCAACCAGTGTTTTGTGGGTTGTCATTCCACCATTAGTCCCATTTTCAAAGGCTTTGTGGTGCTATTTGGATCAGCCCTGCACGTGTACCAAATAGTGTCCAGTATGGGACTTGGGCGGTAGTTTATACCATAGTTCCATCTTCAAAATCTACGTATGTGCCATTTAGGATCAGAACTATGCACACACAGCTTGGAAGTAAGCCTAGGAATATATAAACAATTTTATAGGGTTGCTTTCCTGAGCTCCTCCCTATCCATGATCTCCCTTGTCTTTTTTGGTTCCTTGGAGCTTCCCTTTTGGTCCTCAAGCCAAAAAACCCTTTATTTACCCTGCGCTGCTACACTCTTGCCATGACTGCATCCATGTCCACAGCCAAACAGCAGGAGAACTGAGCAAGTATAAGGCAGTTTTAGACTCTTAGGGACCTTAATGTCACTGCTGCCACCACCGTCACAAGCTTCCTTAGAAGATGGGGTACAAGATAATGGATAAAAATAAGAAAAAAAAATCAAAAAAAGGGTTTTCCTCCACTGTGTCTCTTTCCTGTTTCTCAATCGGGCTTCTCCTTGGGCTCTCTCTGTGCTGATGCCCACTTCCAGACTTGGGACTATGTTTAGTTCTGCTTGGAGAATAGTGGAGGAAAATTAAAATATAAGCTCACCGTCAGTTCCGTAGTCATTCAAATGTGAGTCTTCTCTGATCTTCCTGCTGTGCATTATTTTTCAGAGTTTTCAAATAGCTATTGCATGCACCCTGTCCAGGTTTTATGACTGTATTCAGTAGGAGACACAGGGTGAAGTGTGCTTACTCCCTGTTACCTGGAATGAGAACCCCTGTCATTGTTTTGTTCCACTCATGAGAGAATTAGTAAGATATTAATACTGGTTCAAAGATCATTTGAGAATATATGCATTTATATCCAATTTAATTAAGGAATGTTAGAAAAAGATTTTAACCTTTGGGAGTATCTTTTCCATTGAACAGAAATAATTTGCATCTCTACTAAACAAAAATCTATATGTTAACTAGTAACTTCTCTAAGTCTGGAACTTTTCATTAAGAGTATCTTTTAATTAAACAGTATCTTTACTGTTTACTAAGTACATTCTATTTTCCCTAAGTACAGAACTAAATACGTTTCCCTAGATAAACTTTGCATGAATCTTTGCCCCTGCATGACATGGAAATTCCATGCCATCCTTATTTTGTTTTTGTCTTTTTCCATGTTTTGGATAATTGTTCTTAAAAGTGGGATCCAAATTCTTCCTGCAGAAGGTCTCAACTGAAGCAAGAGATGATATAAGACTGGCATAGACTCTCTGAGGAGGCAACCTATTTTTTCCCAATTCCATAAATATTTATTACATACCTACAATGTACCAAATATCTTGATAAGCAATGGTACAGAAAAGCAATGATTTTCATAATATATATCAGTCGTGTAGTAATCTCTTGAAAAATAATTTCTCCGGCAAAATATAGAGACTATAAAGCTCTATCTTCGTCGTGGAAAATTTGAAAACTCTGTATGGTATTGTTGCTGAGGTATATATAAAATACTGTATTTCTGCAATGCTCTTCAGATCAACTCAGAGCACAGTTGGTGCTTATTCACTCTGTGATATTGATTGCTATTGTTTACTCTCTAAGGAAAGGCAGAGTAAAAAAAGAAGAGGAAAAAGTGAAGGAGGAGGAAGAGGTTGCAGTAGCACCAAAACTGACTGGAGAAGGAAGTCCTGATAAAGAATGGCTCCCTCCCTCTGATCCTGACTTCTGTGTTTATGTGTATGAAGTGACCAGATCCATACTTCCCATCACCAGTATAAAGGAACAGGTTGAGGTTCTTGCAAAGTAAGTGTCTATATATACATACACATTTTCAATTTCTGAAAAATGTTTTTGATGTTACTGATTTGCACTTTTTAGCCAATTTTCAAACAACTACACCATAATAAAACCAAACTTGTATAGCACCCTGCCTCTGATTCTGAAGCAGAAACACAATGAATTGGATATAAATCCTCCATTTCTATTTTAGATCATATTTCTGCCAAGAATCAGAGCTAGGAGCTGGAAATTACTTAAAGAAAAACGCCTAGGTCATTTTCTCCAGCTAAACCAGGAAAAGCATCTTTCAGGGTGATCCTAAAGAAGTTATGAATGAAGGAATCCTAATTTGAATTATTTGTCAACTCACAAGTTGTTTTCTAATACAAATAGCCATCCCTTATTTTTATGTTATATGTCTGATATTTTGTGTTTCATGTTGCTCCAAAGTGGGATTGTGGGTATTCTAAGAGATGGTTCAGCATGCTGTATAAGCTAAGTGAGGTCGCCTCCTAAATGAGAGCATTTAATCTGATTCCGCTAAGAGAAGGCTGAGAACCTGACTTTATGACTGACAGGAAATCTCTAGAAAGGGAGGCTCGCCTTCATGACGGACACCAGCCAGTCGTGAGCTCCTGGCTTGTGCAACAGCTGCAATCTCCGTGGGAGCTTGTACCTTCTCCAAATAGAAGTGAATTGCAGGCACCAAACCTGGGTGTGACAACTGCAAGAAACACAGCCGCCGGGTCACTGACTTCTTGTCAGGTGACTCTGGAAGAGAGCGTTTTTGGCTACCGAAGTTTTCCTTGGTGTCCTTGAGAAATGATGACTCAAGCAGAACTCTGACTTAGCTCATTTCAACACTTGTCAAATTTCCTCATGCTTTGTTCCTATCAGAAATAGTTCTCATCATTTCCAAATAATTGTTTTCTTAACCTGAACCCACACCAAGAGAGCAATACAGAGATGTGTCCCCATGCCTTTGGCTCCTAGAGGCTGTTACAGGACATCTGGCTGGCACTGAGGGTCAGTTTTCTGCCTAATCCTTTCTCTTGGTTTTCACCATTGTTCTTCTTCACTTGGTTCCACGTACAGCAAGAGGAAATTCTTTCTTTACAATGGGCAATCCTGCCTTTACTCCATGATGTAGCAGCCTCAGCTGACAGAGGATTTTTGCAGGTGTGCTTACTGACATCTTCAGTGAGAGCCTAATCTTAGGAGAAACTCACAGGCAAAGTACACCCCTGCACCTCACCTCCGAGGAGCCTGTTAGTAATTTTTCCCTTTTTGCCTCTTCCTGTCTCCTCTAACCTCAGTGTTACGTAAATGCCATGTCTTTCTCTAAATTAAAAAAAAATGATAAAATTTAAAAGAAAAGGATGATAAAACTTGAAAAGATTTGTGAACCTCAGAGTTCACAATGGTCCTATATGTTTGTCTTTGTCTCTGAGTTTAAATTCCTTAAAAGAAGGACCACATGTCAAGACAATGCCTTGGATTTCAGATTCAAACATTTGAAAATACTTTCCAAGATTAAGATAACATTTAAAAACTGTGTTGATACAAATGTAGTGTGATATTGATTTGTATCTTGCTATACATATTGGGAAAATTAGCATTCATTTCCTTCTTCCTGCTGAATGAAATGTTAGAATTTCAGTTTATGTAAGATAGTTTAAATATGGTAAGCATAATGTTAACTTATAGTAAATACATTTTTTAAAGTAAAGCAAACAAAAATCAGACGGAAAGTATCTTTTACAAGTATAACTACACAGATATTTATACTCAAAGCATCCAAAGTGAGATATTAAACTTGATTGATTAAATCTCACTGTAATTGACACAGGTACGTGGCAGAAAAAATGGGTGGTAAAATTCCAAAAGAAAAACTACATGATTTCAGCTGGGAACTTCATATAAGTGAACTAAAGTTTCAACTTAAATCCAATGTTGTACCAATTGGACTGATCAAAAAAGGAATCTTCTACCATCGAGCTTTGCTTTTCAAGGTATTTAAGATGTTTTGCTCATTTCCTACTAGGTAAAAATGTTTTGTCTGTGTCATTGTGGAGTAAGCCAGTTGCTAACAATTAACTGGATGATATTAATCCTGTCATTTAGATGTACTTATATTTGGCATGTATATGTATGTGTATATATACATACACACACGTATATTCACCAGACTATTGGAAACATATTCATTCACATTTATCATACACCTACTCTAGGCCAGGGCCTCTTCCAAGGTCTGGGAATATACGGATACTAAAGTGACAGTCTCGGGACTTCCCTGGTGGTGCAGTGGTTAAGAATCTGCCTGCCAATGCAGGGGACACGGGTTCGAGCCCTGGTCTGGGAAGATCCCACATGCCCCAGAGCAACTAAGCCTGTGTGCCACAACTACCGAGCCTGCGCTCTAGAGCCCACGAGCCACAACTACTGAGCCCAAGTGCCACAACTATTGAAGCCCATGCACCACAGCTACTGAAGCCCACGCACCCAGAGACCCTGCTCTGCAACAAGAGAAGCCACTGCAGTGAGAAGCCCACGCACCACTATGAAGACAACCCAAGGCAGCCAAAAATAAATAAATAAATAATTTTTTTTTTTTTTTAATTTAAAAAATAAATAAATAAAGTGACAGTCTCTGCATTCAAGGGGGACCTAAGCCAGACTTGCAGGTTCTCAGGTGACGTCAGGGAAAGTTTCAAGGGAGGAAGTGATATGTGGCCTCAGAATTAGAGGCTACATAGGATTTCAGCAGGTAAAGAAGGAAGACAAGGGTGTTCTAAACAATACAAATATTTTATTTAAAATAACATGTATGAGAGTCAGTGGTCCATTTGAGGGATGCAGAGTAGTTGGTCTGGATCCAGAAAAGCGGGGAGGGGTTGGATAAGGCTAAAGCACCAGACAGTAAAGCACCATGTGAGTCTGTACTTGATCTTAAAATCTGTGAGTAACCACTGAAAGTTAAGGGGAAAGTGATTTTGAAAGACCACTCAGGCAACAGAATGTGGAATGAACTAGAACGGGGGAAAGACTGGAGATGGGAAGACCAACTGGAAGGTCACTGGAGCAAGAAGTACAGGTGCCTGATACTAAAGCCATGGTGGAGGCTGTGAACGAGAGGTGAGTTTGGCAGGAGATGTAGGAGATAAAACTGAAAGGAGCTATTGACTGCCTAGTGGTGGTGTGAGAGACTGCATGAGAAGAAGAAAATGATTTCCAGGATTTGGGCAGGGTAACTGGAAATGATGGCATCATTCACAGAGATGTGGACACTGGGGCAGGATTAGGTTTAAGGGAGGGGGTGATCTTCTTTTTTCCTCCATTGTGTCCAGTGTCTGGAGTATAAAAGGAGCTGAGAAAATTGTTTCAGAGCCGTAGACTTAAATGTATAAACTTCCTACCCTCTCCTGAATACCTATAAACCTCATTGCATCTTACCTCCAGTTCCAAGCCAATTCTGTTTATGATCCAAATGCCAGTCTTTCCTATTTCCTTGGATTTCTTGCTCTATCAATTCCTCTCTCCCATCTTAAATCTCTTTCTCTCTACTAGCTGTTTTACCTTTAAAATCTAAACTTAAGTCCAAAACATTTAAAGAGAAAACATAAATCTTTTCTCATTATATCTACAACTACTCCTATAAGCGCCTATCACCATGACCACCATCATTTTGAACTTATGTGCCAGGCACTTAATATATATAATTGTGAAGAGTCTCAGATATGCCAAACGTTGAAATTACTACCTTTGTTTTAAAGATAAGAAAATTGATACTTAGAGAAGGAATTTACCCAAGGACAACCAGAGATACAGCTGGAATTTGAACCCATGCCTATCTGAGCCAAAACCTACCATACTGCTTCTATCTGAAGATAATTCTCATTCCCAGCCAAAATTCTGAGTCATCTCAACTCCTAGTCACTCCTTGACCTCAGTTTCATCCTCAACTCCCTGCAGTCTGGCCCTTGTTCCCTCCCAAGAAGGATCACAGTGATCTGTTTTCTGTCTTGCTTGATACATCAAAGAATTTGTCACTGATCCTTTTTCTTTAACACCACTTTCTTTAGTAACTTCTGTCCTCTCTTGCCATTTCATCTCAGTCTCCTTTGGAGACCTCTTTTCCTCCATCCTTGTCTTAAATGTTGGGGTCCTGACCCAGAACTCAAGGTTCTGTCCCAGGCTCTTCTCTTTTCTCCCTTTACACACTTCGTTTGGTGAGGTCATCCTCCTACATCACCTTAAATACGACTTACATGTCTCAGGTTTCTAGATCATTTCCTCTCTCCCACAAGCTGCTCCTGATTCCAGGTCTATCTGTCTGTTTACCCTGTAGCTAGCTGCCCTTGTGTGTCTTGTAGGAACTGCATTAGTCTTCTCAGGCCACTATAACCAAGTACCACAGACAGGGTGGCTTAAACAATAAACAGCTATTTCTCACAGTTCTGGAGGCTGAGAAGTCCAAGATCAAGGTGTCAGGAGATTCAGTGTCTGGTGAGAGCCCATTTCTTGGTCAGCAGTTGCAGCTTTTGTACCGTATCCTTATATTTCAGAGTTGGGGGAGGGCCCTTCCTCCTCTTATAAGGGCACAATTCCCATCGTGGGGGCTTCACCCTCATGACTCCTCTTAAGGGACCCACCTTCAGAAAGAAAACAGGAATCTCAAGGGGAAACATTTCAGTTCATAACGTTACAGCAGACTGAATTCATTACCCTCACACCTCACCTGAGTCATGCAGTTAATCACCCAGGTCTTGCCTACCACTGAATCCTGAACACCAACACTCACTGGTAAAACGTGTTATCCTTCTATTCCTCCCAAAAGCATTCACTCCCCCTACATATACTCTTCACCTCCCCATTTTCTTCCGGCTCCTTTCCTCAATGGAAGCCTAGATAAATCGTCCACAGACCGTGTAAACTGCTCACTGATTTCCTTCATCTTCATGACCCCATCCTTCCGCCCCCTCTGCCTTGCCTGCCCACACTGGACCAATCCGACTGCCTGCCCTTCCCACAATGACACTTGGGCTGCAGAACGCGACAGTGGGATGTGCCACAGCCAATTCAGGATCCAAGGTGGTGGATGTACGTGCTGCCTGGCCATCTTTCCCAGCTCCTGGCCACAGGCTTTTCCTGTTTTCCTCAGCAGCTGTGCCCCACATCTGCCTTCTTTCCTAAGCCTTTTCATCTTCACCTCTTCCTATACGCAGATGACCTTGTTTCCCACTTCACAAAGAAAATAGATACTTCCAGATTCAACTCAGCTGAGGTTAAGAACTCAGACTCTGGGAACTCCCTGGTGGTCCAGTGGTTAGGACTTGGCGTGCTCACTGCTGGAGCCCTGGGTTCAATCCCTGGTCAGGGAACTGAGGTCCCACAAGCCAGCTCTCTTATCCACTATGATGTGGCTAGGAAGTTTCCAGATTATTTAAAAAGTGCTTTTAAAATCAGGACAAATTGAAGAGACAGCTTCCGAGGAACATATGCAACCCCTGAGGACAGGGCATCCATCAGGCAGCCCAAGAAGGACCAACCGCTCACAGTTCTGCCCCCCCGGCTCCAAAACACCTGTCTACACCACACAGAACAAATGGGCTAGAAACAGGTCCCCGCCATTCCAGTCCTGCCATTCAATCCCACTGCATATCACACCCAAGGAGCAGCCCAGGAGCTTGGAAAGATTGATAGATGCACTAGAGCTGAAAGCCTGTGGAACAGCTTTTCTCCAATTACGTTATCAATCTTGTGCTGATACAACGCAGCGCAACTGCCTGAAAAATGTCCCTTCCCAGCAGGACCTACACAGAGATTTTGAGTCCACAGAATCTTGAGCAACAGGGGAACTTATCACATTTTACCGACTCCTATCACAACACTCCACCTTTTTTCCAGCCTCCTTTCTAAGCACTTTGTTGTTGTTCTGCAAGAGTGTATATTTCACCTTCGACCAAGGTGGGTCTTTCAACCAAGGCTTTTTCTCCGCCCCTCTCCCTCCTCCCTCTTGGTTGATCTCGCGTTTTCTCCCCACAGGCTCTGGCTGACAGAATTGGCATCGGCTGCTCTCTGGTTCGCGGGGAGTACGGCAGAGCCTGGAATGAAGTCAAGCTGATGAATGAATCCCGAAAGGGGGTGATTGGGGCTCTCCCTCCCCAGGAAACTTACATAGTTGACCTCATGTTCCATCCAGGGGCACTGATAAAGTTAAGAAGCCGAGAGGCAGATCTTTACAGATTTCTCTAAACTTCCAAATGAACACAAAAGGTGTTCAAACAAGAAATCCATTATATACCCTTTCTATGAAGTTCACTGGTAGATTTTATCAGTATTTCTTTAAATAAAAATATTAGAAATGCTCTCCCTGTGTAGAAATGAGGTCACTAGGATTGGACTTGATCGTGCTTCTGAGTTCAGGCTTTTGGCAAGCATTCAGTCTGATGAGATCAGATTACACTTGTGTAAAGCTTATTATTCTCGAAATTAATCCACCCCGCTGTTTCCTAAGGAGCATCTCTGCCCTTTGGGAATCATGTGTAAAAGCACTCAGCTACTGTTCCCAGCACAGTGCCCTATGACTGTCATTCTTCATGTTCCGGATGCTCCAGGAAGACTTGGTTAAATCAAGTCCATGGTTTGTTGTGTCTTCAGTCGCCTTGTCTCACTCCCATAAAGTAAGATTATTGATATTTTGAATATTTGTAGATCTATTTTAGTATCACAAATTCCTTTCTAAAATTTTTTGTTCATATTTTCCCAAATTTATCATTAAGAACACTGTTTAGTATACTTCACTGAACTAAAAATATTTCTAAAAACTATTTCCATACACTGCACTTGTCTATATTGACTTGGAAACATACCTTCATTTAAAAACAATTCTGATTTGCTTTTTGCACATTTGAATGCTGGGTCACAAAAATGTGACTTCAAATTTACATGACTTAAAAGTTCTTTTCTGGAAAATTCTGAAATCTAAGTATAAAGTAAATCTTTGCTGAGGAATTGTGTTTTCAGTATTGAGCACAAAATGGGGAGCAAGCACCCATTTCAAATGGCAAGAGGAAATGAATCTCATGAAGTATACATTTTCTTAGCCAGGCTTTAAGTCTAAAGTTGACCCATCTCATCATTTTGCTAGAAGGTTTTCAAAAGTGAGTTTGATTTTAGAAATTAAGGTGAAGATTATTCTGTATGAACCAATGTGTAATTTCAAAGAATGTGTAATTATTTCAATATAAAGTTCCTTACATCAAATGGTGTGGTAATTATATTTATCACCCAGTTTCATGAAGAGAGCACAGATTATAGGATACATATCCATCTAAGCATTTCCAAGTCTCTCTTGATCCAGAAAGCATTCAAAGTGGATTAAAAAGATATATAAGATGTAACAAGATAAAAATAAATGAAAAACAGGCATAAGTGTAGGAAAGAAAGTTTGACAAGGCCAGGAACAAGCTTAGAATTCAAAACGCAGTCCATGAAAATCCTGCGTATTTGTTAGAGGTAAGTGAAAATCTGACTCAAAACTTTCTAGCAGCCAGTGCAGAGGGGAATGCTATCAGTTACATGATTGGTAATAGGGTCCACTAGATAAAAGCACAAAATGGCTTCCCAAGAGGAACAAAGACCAGGGGAATTCTTCTTTGGGAGCTTCATACAGATGACAAATGCAATACAGAAAATAACATCTTTGAAAAACAACCTCCTGGCAAGTTCTGGAAATAGTTTTCATAGGCCAATGGCCAAAACATCAAAATGGAATGAGGGAAAAGTTCCATGCAGAGCCACTAAGATGTTGTTCAGGTAGACACCACATTTTTTAGTCTGGTGCAGACCAAAGAGACATTCTTTTTTTCATCTTAGATATGATTTTTTGTATAGTGTCTCTCTCGCTTAGGTTCTAGGTAATAATTGCCCTCCACTTTCAGTAAGTACACATCAGATTGCACATGTATTATTTCCTTGTCAAAGAATCAGCATTGTCAGTCATGGAAAATATTTTCTAGAAGCTCAAAATACTATGTCAAGTCAAATGGATATTGACTTTTCCTTTTTATTGACATGAAGTTCTTTAAATAGTCACGTTTCTCAGCAAGATTTCCCCATACTATCCCTCCGCCAAAGGCAGTAATCTGGAGATAAGAGATAGGGGGTTCAGGAGACAGTACATTTTCCCTTAGGACCATTCCCAGAAAGGCTATAAACCAATTACTGGTGTTTTGGTTTTTTGTTTTTGTTTGTTTGTTTTTTAGCTCAGTTGAATAATAAGGGTAAGATAAACTGACAATATGAAAACTATATAGAACATATGACCAGTTTGGGTATATTTTTAGAGCAATACAATAGTATCAAATCACTTATCTAGAGTTTAGTATTTAAAAGTACTATTCTTAATTTAAAATTACCTTATTATTATATAGATCACTAGCAAAACCTTTGCCTAGGCATATGCTTTTAAAGCCAGAAACATCATTATTTTAATAATAAAAGTAGACTTGACTTTAAAGGACAACTATCGAGTGTCAGGCATGAATATATTAATATAGTGAATTCAAGTAAGACCCTTGTGGAACTCACACAGTACAAAAGACCTGTAGGATATGCCAATAAGCCACAAATCACAATTTGAAAAATAGGAAGCATTGTTGGAAAAGGTAAAGAAATTTTATTATGGTGATTTTACTTATAAATTTAATAAGCCTTTATTATTGACAAGCAATACAATAGTAGTGGCAAAAAGCCCAGATTTGTGAGTCAGAGCTGAGATTAAGTTCTGCATCTACCTTTTTCTACTTATGTGATTTTGAGAAAATTACTCAACCTCTCTGTCCCTCAATTTACTCATCTGGAAAATGGAGATAAATGATAACAAATAGCTACATGTTGTTTACTATGTGTCAGAGGCTATATTCTATACCTTCATTTAATCCTTCCAGTAACCCTATGATGTATAGGTGATATTACCCATGTTTAGCAAGTGAGGCACAGAGAAGTTAAGTAACTTACCCCAAAGTCACTCAGCTAGTAATTGGCAAATCTTTAAATTTAAACCTAGTTTTTCTGTAGAGGTGATGCTCCTAATCTATATGCCTAATAAAGGTGCTGCAAGGATGAAGTAAGACCATGCATGTAAATGACAGGTGTGGGTGTACATGGAGGGGCGGGGTTGTACATGCCTATATGTGAGTACGTGTGTGTGTTTATAGCTTTCTTTTCTTTTCTCAGATAATGTTCTGTTCATACCTTGGCCTCTAGCATGTTTTGAGGGAATTCTTTATTCTTCAAGTATCTGTCTCTTCTTTTAGATCAGAGGTTAGCAAATATTTTCCTTAAAGAGTCAGATAGTAGGGGCTTCCTTGGTGGTCCAGACTCCACGCTCCTAATGCAGGGGGCCCGGGTTCGATCCCTGGTCAGGGAACTAGATCCTGCATGCCACAACTAAGAGCCCACATGCCGCAACTAAGACCTGGCGCAGCCAAATAAATAGATAAATAAATAAATAAAATATTTTTAAAAAAATACTCTCAAAAAAGAGTCAGATAGTAAATAGTTTAGGCTTTGCAAGCCATACAGTCTCTACTGTGACCACTCAACTCCGCTATTGCAGCACAGAAGCAGCAGTAGATGCTGCTAGACAATAAACTTTAATAAAACAAGTGTGAGCCAGATTTGGCTCACGGGCCAGTTTGCCAACCCTTGCTTTAGATGAGGAGCACTCTGAGGGTATGGCCACGGAGAGGCTGTACTGAGCCTAGTCCCTGGGCACCCTGACTAAGCGTCGAAGGGAGACTCTCACAAGGGCATTTTGTCTTCCTTGGTTTCTCTGGGTTCTAAGATCAATCTACTTGGTATTAATCCAATGGATGCCAAAGGAGATGCATTATTTTTCAGTAAGGATGAGGACACATTTGACCTCTCTAAAAAAGAAAATTTTCCTATCTTCTGAAGCGTGAAGGGTCTGAGATTTCACCCCAGTTGCAAGCTAACTGCCACTGTTTCATGGTTGCTGGCATTAAGACACAGGATACCTGGGTCAGAGACAAAGGACTTTACTCCTCACTGCACAGCAAGCAACATGAGACAGCATATTGTGTCAGGTCCCCTTGCTCCCAAGTCTCATGGAGGCAATGTGGACAGACCCAGATGGATGCCTGCAAGCATGGTGGGTTGTGCTCCAGGAGAGGAACACTGAGCTCAGAGAACCTAGCTTTTACAATACATAGGCAGGAAGCATCTGCCCTTTTCACTATACCTTCCTGGGCTGTTCACTAACATCCTTGAAGAGATAGTCTAGAGCAAAGGGCAGTCAGGAAGCCTTTGTTTATAAAACATGCAGAAAAGAGGGAGATCCATGGAGAATTATCTCCCAATAGCTTCATCAATTCTTACAGTATATGAGGCTTTATGGAATTTCTCATCTATAAAATAGAGATGATTGATATATTTTGATACAAAATTTATAAAATGTTAAAAATATATATATATAATTAATTATAATTATATAAGAAAGGTGACAGTAGATCAACTCAGTGATTCATGAGGCCAATTTTCGTTCTCTGGCAGCACCAAAGGAGCTTTAGTGAGAAAGTATGGTAGTTATCCTCAACATCATCCTACTAATATTTGGTCTACAAGTTCAAATCCAAATTCAGGTTAAGCCTCACCTTCTTCCCTGAGCTTCCTCAGTATGCGTTTTGCTCTTCTGGTGACCTTCCATGACACTGCCTTGGACACTCATCTCAACATTTTCCCACGTGCTTACTGCCTGGCACTGCCCCTTTCCTCATGAACATGGACACCATGTAGTAGTGCAGACCATGCATGGTCCTTGGGGTCAGAGAGACTTGGGTGTGAGAATCCTGCTTCTGCTATTCTTAACGGTGAGATGTTGAGCAAATAGCTTGGTGTCCTTGTCTCTAAAATGGGCATTTAGCTATAATAATGACCTCATAAGGCTGCTCTGAAGAACAAATAAGATAGTGGTTGTACACGCTCAGTACAGTGCTAAAATAGTAAGCATCTGACAACTGTTAGCAATTATGCTCTGATCTCTCCCAGTGAGACGGAAAGCTATTTCAGGTCTGGCATCCACTTTACCGGCAGAGTGACCAGCACAGGGAAAGCCTGAACAATATCTGGTGACTGTCTTTGTGCCATAAATGAACTGACCTTAAAGACTACAATGGGATTCTCATTTTCATGTGGATCCTTTTGAAAGTAGTTGTATGGTAAAGAAAATCATTCCCATCTCTGACTTCCTTTTGCCTTTCAGTGTAGAGGGTACAATGATGGCACAGCTACTTTTGAACTTGCTCTACAGGAAGTGAAAACACAGAAATGCTCAATGTCTTTAAAGCTCATAGTTGAAATCATTCCCCATTTTGCTTCTCTTTTCTTTTGATTCCATAGTCTTTACTTTGAGAAGAACTTTGAAAAACCCAGATGAATCCATTTATATCTGTACTGTCAAGTCATTTATCTGCTAAATCATGATCCTGCATACACAATTTTCTAATTGTGAAGTCATGTCCCCATCACCAACACCTTGCCTACACCCAGGGTGTGACCTGTGTGTGGTCGCTTCATTGGGAAAGGACATAGTTTTACTTCCATGGTTTGATGATTTCTTATTGCTGCTTGGTCCAGCTTGTCTGTGATTTTGAAAGACTCATCTTGTATATTTACCTTTGAAGGTACTATCAGTTCGTATGGTTAAGACTACTTAGGTTCTTTTTAACTTGCTAACCACGCATAAGGCTCCCGATTGGCTCAGACCTTTCCACCAAGCAGAACCTGCACGTGGGGCAGGCCCTTGATTTACAAGCCCCCAGTAACAAGCATCTGTTTAGGAATATATTTCAGTCACAGGAGTCTGGGTCTGATCTCATCAGGATCAGCTAAGAGCCATCCATTTCCTTTTCTAACTCGCAGGTATCAGCTCTCAAACCCTGCAGACAGTCCCACTCTGATTATCTTGAGAAAAGTCCCAGTTTGTTTTACACAAGAGCAGCTGGCACACAATGGAATCAAGCACTTTAAAGTAGTCATTAATCATACTGATGAGAACAGCTGAAACAAACATTGTTCTCTCAGTACTTACATATCTGACATACAAATCAAGTGATAGCCCAATTAGTTTATTTATAGGTTCCTTTCTTTGAAAAGTCTGAGTTAGTGCCTTTCTTTTCTTGCCATGGTCTTTACTTTTAGAAAAACTTTGAAAACACAGATGAATGTATTTGTATCTCTATTATCAAGTCATGTATCTGCCAAATCATTGATAGTCATTATCCTGCATACAGAATTGTCTAGCTGTGTGATTTCATTTATTTGGCTTTCTAGAAAAAAAATTTTTAATATCTTTTTATTAATACAAATCAAAGAGGTACAGACAGAAAGAAAGATAAATATGCTGGTCCCTTAGACTCACAGAATAGAAAGCTTGGCTTGTATCCTTTGTATGCAATTATTTACTTCTTTGAGAATTAGGATGAAAGGGAAAAAATGAACTGCTGCATGAGATGGGGAGATTTTCCTTGTGCAGTTTTTATTTTCCCTAGCTAATAGGAGAATAAAAAAATAAATAAAAAGGAAGATAAGAATTGCTAGAAATGGACTTTAGTCCCCCACTCACAAGTAATAATATTAAGGAATGGCACAAAATTTCACAACAGGAAAACCATCTCCATGCCCAGGATCCATGATTGATGCATAAACGTTACTGGTGAGTTAAAAACATTTACAGGATAGCTCAAACGCTCCCTTCTGATGCATGTTCTTCATGAAATGAGTGCCCTGAGACTCAGGATTGCTGAGTCTAACGCTGCTACACCGTCACATTCAGAGGATATGCTCACAAATATGAAATCCCACAGAAAGGAAATGAAATGAGGAAGGTCATGGAAAATCTCTTAATACAGACCATCTGCTTCCTTTTAGGCTTAGTTTCAGGCTCACCATTGAGTTACTGGCACAGTCCCGAAGGCCTGGGCTGGGCAGGGGGATGGCGTCTGTCTGGGAACCTAGTCCAGAGCCTTAATGTAAGTCACTCCAGGAGAGAAGCCAAATCTCGCTTCAGCCTGCCACTGGCTGAACTTCAGAGCCCTTGGAGTCAGAGGTCTTGAAAAGTGGCTCCTCCAAGGACATGTCCTGTTATCATTTTTGTACAGTTGGCATCATTGTCAAAGACACTGTGTAGGAAGGATGCAAAAGCACACAGAGTTCAACTATGAACCAGAAACTTCCACAGAGAAGGTCAGAGTCAATCTTTGGTGAGTACTCCAAAGTGTTCCTTCAGCTCACATTTTCACATTCATGGTTAAGTGTGGTTATTAAGACCTTAATCCAAGCAGAGATTTGCAAATAACTGTTCTTCAAAATTAAAGAAAAAAAAATTGGAACCAAACTTTTGTTTTAATGTGTGTTCATGTCTATAAAAAGCCAATTAAAAAATACATGAAATAAACTGTCTAGGAAAATTGAGACCCATGTTGTATTGAACGTCTTGGTTGCGAATGCCTTCAGCTTTACAAAGTTTTCTTATTTCACCTTCATTGTTTGCTGATGGCAGGGCTGAGAACACACTACTACAAAATATGGCAACTTGGAAAACTGAATATTTTTTGCTGAAGGAATTTGAGAAACGGCAGGTGCAGGCGGGTCTCCCTGAACCGGGTCGAGAGACCTCCATGTGAGAGGCAACCTCCTTATACCAGGAGGAAAGGAATGTCCTTATCTCCGAAGACCAAGGGGCTCTGAGGGGCATCTGAACAAACAGGCCTTGCTAACTTTTCCTCAATTTACTACAATTAACACATATCCTTTTGCCCCATCACGTTTTTTCCCACAACTTTCCACTCTTCATCAAACCTAGTATAAAGACCCAAAGGTTTTACCGGCCTTGGTGGGATATTCATTTCCTTACGAAGGCTCCTGTGTCATGTAAATCTTATATTAAATAAACGTGTAGGAAAAATTAAAAACTAACTATGCCACAAGTTCCATACTTTAGGCCAGGGGTTAACAACATTTATCTCAAATTTGAGAAAACAGGAACCCAAATATTAATTGGGGAGCGTCTCTTAGATTTCCCAAGGCATTAAAAGCTGAAAAAAATTCCTTACAATTTTTCAATTTTGTATTAACTGCTCTTTCATGTTGTTAGAAAGGTCTTGTAGACTATGGACGATTGTTTGCTGGCTTAATTGAAAATCTCCCACTTTTGGTAAAATATCACTTACAGTAGTTTCCTCATACGTTTCTTTAAAACATTCATAAGTAAAATAATAATTCATTTTATTATCTATCAAAAAATGGTCCTGTATATGTGTGTGTAAGAATCTAAGTCATTTCATAGCTGGCCAAAATTACAAGCTCAGATTCTGTTAAAAATCTTTAAAATTTTTATTGATCGATGTTTAATTCCAATATCAGGTGACTTGTTTAGTCGATTATTTTTTTGAATTTTTGAATTTTATTTATATTTTTATACAGCAGGTTCTTATTAGTTATCCATTTTATACATACTAGTGTATATACGTCAATCCCAATCTCCCAATTCATCACACCACCACCTTCCCCACCACTCTCTCCCCTTGGTGTCCATACGTTTGTTCTCTACATCTGTGTCTCTATTTCTGCCCTGAAAACTGGTTCATCTGTACCATTTTTCTAGGTTCCACATACATGCGTTAATATACGATATTTGTTTTTCTCTTTCTGACTTACTTCACTCTGTATGACAGTCTCTAGATCCATCCACGTCTCTACAAATGACCCAGTTTCATTCCTCTTCATGGCTGAGTAATATTCCATTGCATGTATGTACCACTTCTTCTTTATCCATTCGTCCGTCGATGGGCATTTAGGTTGCTTCCATGTTCTGGCTACTGTAAATAGTGCTGCAATGAACATTGGGGTGCATGTGTCTTCTTGAATTATGGTTTTCTCTGGGTGTATGCCCAGTAGTGGGATTGCTGGGTCATATGGTAATTCTATTTTTAGTTTTTTAAGGAACCTCCATACTGTTCTCCATAGTGGCTGTATCAATTTACATTCCCACCAACAGTGCAAGAGGGTTCCCTTTTCTCCACACGCTCTCCAGCATTTGTTTTTTGTAGATTTTCTGATGATGCCCATTCTAACTGGTGTGAGGTGATACCTCATTGTAGTTTTGATCTGCATTTCTCTAATAATAATTTCTCTAATAATGTTGAGCAGCTTTTCATGTGCTTCTTGGCCATCTGTAGGTCTTCTTTGGAGAAATGTCTATTTAGGTCTTCTGCCCATTTTTGGATTGGGTTGTTTGTTTAATATTGAGCTGCATGAGCTGTTTATATATTTTGGAGATTAATCCTTTGTCCGTTGATTCAATTGCAAATATTTTCTCCCATTCTGAGGGCTGTCTTTTCATCTTGTTTGTAGTTTCCTTTGCTGTGCAAAAGCTTTTAAGTTTCATTAGGTCCCTTTCTGTTTGTTTTTATTTCCATTACTCTAGGAGGTGGATCAAAAAGATCTTGCTGTGATTTATGTCAAAGAGTGTTCTGCCTATGTTTTCCTCTAAGAGTTTTATAACGTCCGGTCTTACATTTAGGTCTCTAATCCTTTTTGAATTTATTTTTGTTTATGGTGTTAGGGAGTGTTCTAATTTCATTCTTTTATATGTAGCTGTCCAGTTTTCCCAGCACCACTTATTGAAGAGACTGTCTTTTCTCCATTGTATATCTTTGCCTCCTTCATCATAGATTAGTCGACCATGGGTGCGTGGGTTTGCCATATATTAGTCGACCATAGGTGCGTGGGTTTACCTCTGGGCTTTCTATCCTGTTCCACTGATCTATGTTTCTGTTTTTCTGCCAGTACCATATTGTCTTGATTATTGTAGCTTTGTAGTAGAGTCTGAAGTCAGGGAGTCTGATTCCTCCAGCTCCGTTTTTTTCCCTCAAGACCACTTTCGCTATTTGGAGTCTTTTGTGTCTCCATACAAATTTTAAGATTTTTTGTTCTAGTTCTGTAAAAAATGCCATTGGTAATTTCATAGGTATTGCATTGAATCTGTAGATTGCTTTGGGTAGTAGAGTCATTTTCACAATATTGATTCTTCCAATCCAAGAACATGGTATATCTCTCCATCTGTTGGTATCATCTTTAACTTCTTTCATCAGTGTCTTATAGTTTCCTGCATACAGGTCTTTTGTCTCCCTAGGTAGGTTTATTCCTAGGTGTTTTATTCTTTTTGTTGAAATGGTAAATGGGAGTGTTTCCTTAATTTCGCTTTCAGATTTTTCATCACTAGTGTATAGGAATGCAAGAGATTTCTGTGCATTAATTTTGTATCCTGCAACTTTACCAAATTCATTGATTAGCTCTAGTAGTTTTCTGGTGGCATCTTTAGGATTCTCTATGTATAGTATCATGTCATCTGCAAACACTGACAGTTTTACTTCTTCTTTTCCAATTTGTATTCCTTTTATTTCTTTTTCGTCTCTGATTGCCATGGCTAGGACTTCCAAAACTATGTTGAATAACAGTGGTGAGAGTTTACATCCTTGTCTTGCTCCTGATCTTAGAGGAAATGCTTTCAGTTTTCACCACTGAGAATGATGTTTGCTGTGGGTTTGTCATATATGGCCTTTATCATGTTGAGGTAGGTTCCCTCTATGCCCAATTTCTGGAGAGTTTTTATCATAAATGGGTGTTGAATTTTGTCAAAAGCTTTTTCTGCATCTATTGACATCATCATATGGTTTTTATTCTTCAATTTGTTAATATGGTGTACCACATTGATTAATTTCCATATATTGAAAAATCCTTGCATCTCTGGGATAAATCCCACTTGATCATGGTGCATGATGTTTTTAATGTGTTGTTGGATTCCGTTTGCTAGATTTAGTTGAGGATTTTTGCATCTATATTCATCAGTGAAATTGGTGTGTAATTTTCTTTTTTTGTAGTATCTTTGTCTGGTTTTGGTATCAGGGTGATGGTGGCCTCACAGAATGAGTTTGGGAGTGTGCCTTCCTATGCAATTTTTTGGAAGAGTTTGAGACGGATGGGTGTAGCTCTTCTCTAAACGTTTGACAGAATTCACCTGTGAAGCCATCTGGTCCTGGACTTTTGTTTGTTGGAAGATTTTTAATCACAGTTTCAGTTTCATTACTTGTGATTGGTCTGTTCATATTTTCTATTTCTTCCTGGTTCAGTATGGAAGGTTATACCTTTCTAAGAATTTGTCCATTTCTTCCAGGTTGTCCATTTTATTGGAATACAGTTGCTTGTAGTAGTCTCTTAGGATGCTTTGTACATCTGTAGTGTCCGTTGTAACTTCTCCTTTTTCATTTCTAATTTTATTGATTTGAGTCCTCTCCTTCATTTTCTTGATGAGTCTGGCTAATGGTTTATCAATTTCATTTATCTTCTCAAAGAACCAGCTTTTAGTTTTATTGATCTTTGCTATTGTTTTCTTTGTTTCTATTTTATTTATTTCTGCTCTGATCTTTATGATTTCTTTCCTTCGACTAACTTTGGGTTTTGCTTGTTCTTCCTTCTCAAGTTCCTTTAGGTGTAAGGTTAGATTGTTTATTTGAGATTTTTCTTGTTTCTTGAGGTAGCCTTGTATAGCTATAAACTTCCCTCTTAGAACTGCTTTTGCTGCATCCCATAGGTTTTGGATCATGATGTTTTCATTGTCATTTGTATTTTTTTGATTTCCTCTTTGATTTCTTCAGTGATCTCTTAGTTATATAGTAACGTATTGTTTAGCCTCCATGTGTTTGTGTTTTTTACGTTATTTTCCCTGTAACTGATTTCTAATCTCATAGCATTGTGGTCAGAAAAGATGCTTGATATGATTTCAATTTTCTTAAATTTACTGAGGCTTGATTTGTGACCCAAAATGTGATCTATCCTGGAGAATGTTCTGTGCACACTTGAGAAGAAAGTGTAATCTGCTGTTTTGGGATTGAATGTCCTATAAATACCAATTAAATCTACCTGGACTATTGTGTCATTTAAAGCTTCTCTTTTCTTATTAATTTTCTATTTGGATGATCTGTCCATTGGTGTGAGGTGTTAAAGTCCCCCACTATTACTGTGTTACTGTCAATTTCCTCTTTTGTAGCTGTTAGCTGTTGCCTTATGTGCTCCTATGCTGGGTGCATATATATTTATAATTGTTATATCTTCTTCTTAGGTTGATCCCTTGATCATTATGTAGTCCTTCCTTGTCTCTTGTAACATTCTTTATTTTCAAGTCTATTTTATCTGATATGAGTATTGCTACTCCAGCTTTCTTTTGATTTCCATTTGCATGGAATATCTTTTTCCATCCCCTCACTTTCAGTCTGTATGTGTCCCTAGGTCTGAAGTGGGTCTCTTGTAGACAGCATATATACGGGTCTTGTTTGTGTATCTATTCAGCGAGCCTGTGTCTTTTGGTTGGCGCATTCAATCCATTCACGTTTAAGGTAATTATAGATATGTATGTTCCTATGACCATTTTCTTAATTGTTATGGGTTTGCTTTTGTAGGTCTTTTTCTTCTCTTGTGTTTACCACTTAGAGTAGTTCCTTTAGCATTGTTGTAGAGCTGGTTTGGTGGTGCTGAATTCTCTTAGCTTTTGCTTGTCTGTAAAGCTTTTGATTTCTCCGTCGAATCTGAATGAGATCCTTGACTGGTAGAGTAATCTTGGTTGTAGGTTCTTCCCTTTCATCACTTTAAATATACCATGCCACTCCCTTCTGGCTTGTAGAGGTTCTGCTGAGAAATCAGCTGTTACCCTATGGGAATTCCCTTGTATGTTATTTGTCGTTTTTCCCTTGCTGCTTTCAATAATTTTTCTTTGTCTTTAATTTTTGCCATTTTGATTGCTATGTGTCTTGGCATGTTTCTCCTTGGCTTCATCCTGTATGGGACTCTCTGCACTTCCTGGACTTGGGTGGCTATTTCCTCTCCCATGTTAGGGAAGTTTTTGACTATAATCTCTTCAAATATTTTCTCAGCTCCTTTCTGTCTCTCTTCTCCTTCTGAGG
The DNA here is from genome assembly GCF_059928025.1 of Delphinapterus leucas. Taxonomy (NCBI): domain Eukaryota; kingdom Metazoa; phylum Chordata; class Mammalia; order Artiodactyla; family Monodontidae; genus Delphinapterus; species Delphinapterus leucas. The sequence goes on along the minus strand of NC_143130.1, from coordinate 12,471,585 downwards.
CCCCTATAATGTGAATGTTGTTGTGTTTAATGTTGTCCCAGAGGTCTCTTAGGCTGTCTTCATTTCTTTTCATTCTTTTTCTTTATTCTGTTCCACAGCAGTGAATTCCACCATTCTGCCTTCCAGGTCACTTATCCGTTCTTCTGCCTCAGTTATTCTGCTACTGATTCCTTCTAGTGTAGTTTTCATTTCAGTTATTGTATTGTTCATCTCTGTTTGTTTGTTCTTTAATTCTTCTAGGTCTTTGTTAAACATTTCTTGCATCTTCTCGATCTTTGCCTCCATTCTTTTTCCGAGGTCCTGGATCATCTTCACTATCATTATTCTGAGTTCTTTTTCTGGAAGGTTGCCTATCTCCACTTCATTTAGTTGTTTTTCTGGGGTTTTATCTTGTTCCTTTTTCTGGTACATAGCCCTCTGCCTTTTCATCTTGTCTATATTTCTGTGAATGTGGTTTTTTGTTCCACAGTCTGCAGGACTGTAGTTCTTCTTGCTTCTGCTGTCTGCCTTCTGGTGGATGAGGCTATCTAAGAGGCTTGTGCAAGTTTCCTGATGGGAGGGCCTGGTGATGGGTAGAGCTGGTTGTTGCTCTGGTGGGCAGAGCTCAGTAAAACTTTAATCTGCTTGTCTGCTGATGGGTGGGGCTGGGTTCCCTCCCTGTTGGTTGTTTGGCCTGAGGTGACCCAACACTGGAGCCTTCCCATGCTCTTTGGTGGGGCTAATGATGGACTCTGGGAAGACTCAGGCCAAGGAGTACTTCGCAGAACTTCTGCTGCCAGTGTCCTTGTCCTCATGGTGAGACACAGCCACCCCCCCACCTCTGCAGGAGACCCTCCAACACTAGCAGGTAGGTCTGGTTCAGTCTCCTATGGGTCACTGCTCCTTCCCCTGGGTCCCGATATGCACACTACTTTGTGTGTGTCCTCCAAGAGTGGAGTCTCTGTTTCCCCCAGTCCTGTCAAAGTCCTGCAATCAAATCCTGCTAGACTTCAAAGTCTGATTCTCTAGGAATTTCTCCTCCTGTTGCTGGACCCCCAGGTTGGGAAGCCTGATGTGGGGCTCAGAACCTTCACTCCAGTGGGTGGACTTCTGTGGTATAAGTGTTCTCCAGTTTGTGAGTCACCCACCCAGCAGTTATGGTATTTGATTTTATTGTGATTGCACCCCTCCTACCATCTCATTGTGGCTTCTCCTTTGTCTTTGGATGTGGGGTAGCTTTTTTGGTGTGTTCCAGTGTCTTTCTTTTGATGATTGTTCAGCAGTTAGTTGTGATTCCAGTGCTGTCACAAGACGGAGTGAGAGCACGTCCTTCTACTCTGCCATCTGGAACCAATCTCCTAGTCGATTATTTTTTGACTGTTGAGAAGGAACTTCTTATCAAATTCATCATATTTGCTATAAATGTCTCTAATGTTTGTGGTTTTTTTTTTTTAACAAAACAGAAATCTTCTCTGTTTTATTCTGTGGTAAATTGCAATTGTCATTCACAGTAAAGTTTAAAATATTTTTCTTCCAGTCTCTTCTTTTCTATTCTGATCATAGTATTAGTTTTGCCATCTCCACTCAATTCTGCATCAGTAGTCTGCTTTTGTTTTAAATTTTAAAAATTTGTCCATACTTATTTTTGTACTAAAATATAATTTCATTGTATTAGAATTAAAATATTAGCAAGTATTTCAATGTAATTATCAATTAAGATTTACATAGTTGTCACAGTAACTGGAGGTGTCAGAATAAAGTATTGCAAGAAACACACAAAAAAATAAATAAATAAAAAACAAAATAAATAAGTAAATAAATAGATGTGTATGTCTTTCCTTTGTTAATCTGAATTTTGTCAGTCCAATTTATAGGGTCCCAGCCAGAAAACCTAGGAAGGTAGTGAAAAACACTTTTTCCTCCCTTGCGCTGAATTGGGCTGACTTAAGTGGGTTTGCCCACTTTCTTGTCTTTATAGATTCATGCCATTGGGATATTTAATCACTAAAATCCTTAGACGTTGAAAATATTTAGATGACGGGCTTCCATTGGGCACCAGTATTCATTGGTATGCTATTTTTATTCTTGCAATTTGGGAATATAGTTTCCACAGGGAGTCATATTTGTACCTTACCTTCTCAAGCAACAGAATCCCTCACTCCCCAGTCTCCTAATTACAGATGTAAATTGTTAGCACATTATAATTAGCATAATGCCTGGAAAGGTATTCCATTACAATTATTTTTTAAGACTTCTACACACAGATGTAAGCAAAATTTGAAATGACCACCTGCAGACACCATGGTGGGAGACATTGTATGTCGTGGTCATAACTGAAGGCCATCAGCGAACACCCAGGTTTGTATCCTGGCCCTGCTACCCACTGACTGAGTGGTCTCAGGCAAGTGACTTCCTGGCCCCCAGTTTCTTTGCCTGGAAAATGGCAATGACAATGGCTCCCTTCTCACTGGGTTGCAGAGAGAATTAAATGGATGAATAAACGTAAAGCAGTTAAAAGAGTGCCTGGCACAGAGGAAGCACCTGATAAACGTTAACCCTCCTCGGCTCATTTGTGCCATGCCCTGGGACCCAGATTTTCAGACATAAACAACATAAAGGGGAATGTGTGGATAGAAACAATTCACAGCCTCCTTTCATTCAGTGAGGGCTGCCCTGGATATAACGAGAACAGTCCATCAAACCACCTCCCAGACCAACCGGAAATCCTCCTTCCTCTCCTCAAGGAGGCTTGTAAGGGTGAGTTGGGGTGAGGACAGGTATGCCCTCTTGCTTTTGCATCTAAAAACGAGACTAGCAAAACCTGCTCAGATGGTTTCTGACAGCCTCAAGAGTATGACAAAAGGTGTCTTTATTCTTAAAAGAAAAATCACTTTTAATCAGGGTCAGGAGCTGGGACTCTCTGTTGTCAAACACCTGGAGACTCTGGCTTCCTTTTTTCCCCCCCTGCAGAGTAAGGACAGGAGAGGGTGAGAACCTTGACAGAACCCTTGAAGCTCGAGGGCAAGGGGGGTTGGCCAGAAAGTCCAGTGTTTCCTGATCTCTAGGGCTCCAGACAACAGCCGGGCTTCCCAGGAATTCAGCCCTGCAAAAGGGGGCGTGTCCTCACATTTGTACTTAAGATTCCCAGGTGCACCCCTGGGAAACCCTGTGGTGGGCAAAGCTGGTTTCCTTCCACTCTTTTCTCCTAGCCCCCCACCCCTCACCCCTCAACAGAGCTTGCTCATCAATTCCAAAGCCTTCTTTCTAGAAGAATGAACTCCTCAGCCAGGCTGTAAAAGACGTCTTCTAGAGAATCTGCATTTTAAAAGCATAAAAAACTTGAAGCTAAATGAATGACTCTTTAATTGTGGAACTTCAAGTATCAGTGAATACATACAAAATGTATCATTTTGTTTTTAAGAGATATGCGCTCGGGGCTTCCCTGGTGGCGCAGTGGTTAAGAATCTGCCTGTCAATGCAGGGGACATGGGTTTGAGCCCTGGTCCAGGAAGACCCCACATGCCGCGGGGCAACTAAGCCCATGTACCACAACCACTGAGCCTGCACCCTAGAGCCAACTAGCCACAACTACTGAGCCTGCGCACCACAACTACTGAAGCCCACTCACCTAGAGCCCATGCTCTACAACAAGAGAAGCCACCACAATGAGAAGCCCGCACACCGCAACGAAGAGTAGACCCTGCTCACCGCAACTAGAGAAAGCCCACGTGCAGCAAGGAAGACCCAACACAGCCAAAAATCAATAAATAAATTTTTTAAGTGATATGCGCTCATTCTAGACAGTATGGAAACTACTGCAAAGAAGAAAGCATTTTTTTTAATCAACCAGAGTATTTGTGCTTTGATATATTTCTTTCCAGTCTATGCAGATTTTGTTCCTACTCCCCCAACACAGAACACACTTATTTAGGAAGGATATTGGGGAGCAGGGCGGGGACAAGAGAGATCCTCCCAGCAGCAGGCAGTGTGGCATCCAGAAGTCCCACTAGGGTCTGCAGCTCCCTGCCCTGGATGCAGCCGCTGTCCCTCCCCCTGTTCAAGGGAGCGCTGAGCAGGAAGAAGCAAAGTGGGGAGAAAAGAACTTGAAAGTGTTACATTTCCTAAGTCCTCTTCCTGTGCTTTGAGTCACTGGCCCCTTCTCAAAGGCCTTGGCTTTATGGAATAGCAGCCACAACCTGTGACAAGCTGGGTGATAAATAGGATATTGATGGGCAACTACCTGACACCAAATAGCTCTATAAATCAATGCGCTAGAAGCTGGTACCCCAGTCAAGGGCAGCTCTCAGAAAAGGAGGGCCCCGCAGCCCTGTGAGGTGAGGCTGGGGAGCAGAGGTGGCCTTCTGACCACCTTGCAGAGGATGGGAGATTTGCTTGGTGGGGAGCAGACGGCCCCATCCCTGGATGCTGCAGTGTCAGTGTGTGGGGAGTCAAGGGCAGGGTCCAGCCCAAACGGGGCTGCACTCCTGCCTTGGTGCCTTCCTGCAGTTACCAGCTCCATCATACCTCCTGATCTCCTCCAGGATGGGGAGCTTTAAAAATAATTACTGTTTTAGGATTCTGAGAGTAATACCTTCTCATTGTAGAGAACTTTTAAAATGTGGACAAATATATAAAGAAGCAACTGTCAGCCACAGTCCCACAACCAGAGGTAACTAATCACTCTTAGCAGGTTGTCCCCTTATAGGCTTTTTAAAAAATGATGTACCTGTCATCCTGGATGCTAAGAAGTGGTACATTTTCATTCTCTTCCCCCCCACCCCTGCCAAGGATACCCACTCAAGGACAAAGCCTCTCCCCCGGCCTGGAGCCAATGCAGCTTTCCCTTGCTCCAAAGGCAGGGAGCTCAATTTCAGGCAGCCACTTTCTTGCTAAAAGAGGGCCCAGAAGCTTCTACCTTCTACCTTGATGCCTAAGAGGCTAAATCCTCCCTATTCAGTCTTATTCAGGTACGACAGGATGTGTCATCCCAGCCACAGAATATCCCCCCGACAGGAAATATATCTTCCCACAAACAAAAACCAAACAGCTTGGAAATCTGGTCTTAAAGATATAAATTTTAGAAGCTCCAAGCAGAACTGTTTACAGAAGAGAATGTTGCCAGAGGAAACCTAGACAGACCTGTCTCCAGTGAACCTCCTTCCAGGTACGAAAAGAAGACAGAACAAAGGCCTGATTCCCTCGCTCCCATGGGAACCATATTTAGAAATAATAAATGAAGTGAGATTGTATGATTTAATAAAGTCCCCTAGTACAGTTATTTTGCAGATAATCACTGAAGGTTTTTTAAAATTCCTTTACAACAATATTTTAAACACATGAAAAGCAGGAATTGCCCCAGACGAACATTCCTTGAGAAGCCCACATCTTCCAGCCAGTCTATGTTAGACCAATACAGAGCACAGATATTTTGACTTGCTGTGGGGCAAGAGCTCATTTCTCATAAGGTTCCCTCCCAATTACAGCCGAGATGGAATTTACCCCTTGCGTTGATAGTCACGCATGTCTTAATGAAAAACACACCTTCTTGGGCCCTCTAACAAAATCAGTCCCTCAGCAGGAGAGTGAGAGCTTGTCTCCAATCCTGCATGGAAATGCACATTTGCATGCTAATTATCCAAAAAGCTCCTCCAATTCACTGAGGTGTTATAGAAATGCTAGGTCAGAATTCTAGAAGTCCCCACTTCGCCATCCACGTCCACGGAGAGGAACAGGAACTGAGGATGGTTTAGGTGGAAGCAACTGGGACACAGTTTATTTTTAGCCATTTAAAAAATCCACATTAGCTGAATTAATCATGTCCAGATTAAGCAGAGAACCCTCTCTTGGAGTTACTCTGACTGTGGACCAGAGCAATCAGCTTATTTTTCTCCCATCATTTACAGCTTAAGGAGGCCCTTTCACTCTGAGCCCGCATACAAGAAAATACAATTGTCAAAACTGGCAGACCGCTCCACAGAACCACTTGATCACGGCTCCAAAAGCTCTGTTCAGTGGCTCAAAATACGTTGTTTTCAAATAGGGTTATAACTGAAAAGAATTATTTTTCGATGGAATAAAATGAAGCTGCATCTCTGCAGCAAAGTCAATCTGTGAATACAATTTGGAAACTGCCTTCTTTCGAGGAAAACAAGGAAAAGGTGGGAGACCTACTTTTACTCACACATATAAATGAGAAGTAAAAGGCTCTTTGGTCTTCTTTTCTTCATCCTCTATATTTGCAGGTGTTGGGCAACATTTTTTCCTTTTCAGAAAGATGCTGTTTCTTTTGTTCTGCCATTTTTCTGTTTTGCTTCCAGAAGGCTTTGCAACCCTGAGAATGCCGAAGGGAAATGGACATTTTTCATAATGTTTCTTAGACTTTGACCATTGGTGATTTGTGTTCTGACTTCTTTCCATTTGTGCCAACCTTCCTTCTGTTCTAAATGCTCTTTCACCCACTTGTGAGCCCCATGATTCGGTGCCTCTCAGAGCAGTGTTCCCATATTAAACAGAAATTCCTGGAAGGCAGAGCCAGTGTGCCTGCCTTCTCATCCTTATTGAATCCCAAACCAGCCCGACCCAAGCCCCTGGGGCCAGAGGCCTGGATGGAGGGCACAGGAAATAACAGATATCTGCTTTACTGACCCCTAAGTTCAAAATCTTTCTCACGAAATTGTCTGCATTTTCAAATCTTGAATTAAAGTAGTGGGGCTTCCCTGGTGACGCAGTGGTTGAGAGTCCGCCTGCCGGTGCAGGGGACGCAGGTTTGTGCCCCGGTCCGAGAGGATCCCACATGCCGCAGAGCAGCTGGGCCCGTGAGCCATGGCCGCTGAGCCTGCGCGTCCGGAGCCTATGCTCCGCAACGGGAGAGGCCACAACAGTGAGAGGCCCGCGTACCACAAAAAATAATAATAAAATAAAATAAAATAGTGGATTAAAGTCCAAGAAAACATGTTCCCCTTTTTGAACTGTTTCATAGGCAGTTATCACTGAACTCCCAAAACCAAGGATCCTAAGTACACATGGGGATGGAGCAGTAATGAAGAGAGCAGGGTTTAGAAGCATGCAGTGTAGACAGTGTGATATGTGTCTATACTGTGATATTCACTTAGCACTTTCTGAACACCAGTCAACATTTCACAGGGTTATTCAAACTTTTTTCCCCTACAAAACAGTGGAATCGTGAGCAAAACAATAAATATTCTGGCAGTTGTCTTTACATAGTAAACATTATGTAATGGCAGCTATTTTTCATAGAAGTGTAGGGTTTGGCCTGGTCTAGGGGGTTGATTCAGATGTAGTTTCACCCCAAGTCATATAATCCAAGATTCCAAGCCACCTGCAAATATGAGTGCTCATCAAACTGGTGATCTGAGGATTGTGTCTCATTAACCAAAGAGGAACCTATCCTTCCACTAAACCCTCGTCCCCTCCTCCATCATTTAATTTATTTGTAAAACAACTATGGAGAACTTATTATTCGATAATCATATGAAAAATTCACCTAAAAAAAGATAATGCTGTCCTAGAAATTAGATTATTTCTTCCCACTGACAGATTCTTTCCTTGTCCAAACTTGAGCCTAGTCTAGTTGTAGCAAAAGTCCTAAGTAAGTTTAGCAAAAACCCCCCACCCTTGATTCACGTCCTCTCAAGTGATCCATTGACCCACTCGATCTGCTACTTAACTGTAACTCCCCAGCAGTCTTTACTGTATTGGGAGTTAAGCCCAATCTTTCTCCACTATTGCAATAGTCCTGAATAAAGTCTTCCTTACCCCTTTAACAGCTGTCAAAATAATTTTTTCCTAGCATCTCCCAAATACTCTTAGAGCACATCTTTATGAATTATCCATTGATATTTCAGTGTTTTTACTTTTTCAGAAAGAATTTTTACATATTATCTTCCTCATTGCACATAAACCACCATTAAAGATAGAAATGACATCCATAATATGCTTAATCAAAGGGTCCCAGAGCAAATGTGTGTTTCAGATCTACAGTTACTAAATCAAAGACTGTTGCCCTAATTAAGTTCAATAAGATTATAACAATAGAGTTTTAAAGTTTGAAGAATTCCTAGAGACCACCTTGTTCAAACTTCTCATTTGACAGCAGAGAATAACTGAGGACCAGGGAAGCAAAGTGATTTGCCCTAAGTTTTTAATAAGTTCCTGGCAATGTTGATTTTGAAGACAGGTCTCAGTAACGCTGTAATCATAAACAGCGTCTTCTTTTTGGTGGCCTCCACCAGAGCCTGTTCCTCTACACACGAAGCCCCCTCCCCCAGGAGTCAGCACCATTCTGGGTGCTGTGAGAGTGTCTGCTACATCCTGAGTGAGGTGGTGAGACCTGGGACCAAGTGCAAGAGTGAGGCTCTCGTCTGAGCACTGCAGGGGACTGACTGCCTCACCGATGTGATCAAAGGGCTGGCACACGCGCCTGCAAGTGCTTTCTGGTTTACCAAGCCCTGTCACCTTGGGATTCACGGGATGCTTACAGAGACCTGGGGGGCAGGGCAGATGCTGCTCATCCCCATCCACACCTAAGAGAAGCAGGGCTCAGCGAGTTTGTCACCCGCCCTGTTTTCCATAACCACTGGGTGCCAGGAGCACAACAGCCCTTGACTCCAAACCATTTGTTCTTTCCTTTCTCCCATGTGGATACCACTCCAGGTGATTTCCAAGGTCTTCCAGTGCAAGAGACAGAAGATAGAGGAGGACGAGGGGTAGGGGGAAGACGAGGAAAGAAAAGGGGATCGAATCTACGGCTTTGTGTGCGCACGTAACTTTCTACATCTCCTTACTAAGATGATTTACGAGAAACCCTCCTTATTTCATCACTGGCACAGTTGAAAGAAAATAATTTACAGTGATCCTAGTTAGACTCACGGCACTATGTCTACATAATATATTTCCCCAAGGAGTTCAAATAATCCGGAAATCATGGCAGACGACTGGCCTTGAGCAGTAACCACAGTGGCTGGCCTCCTCTTCTGAGCAGAATATCATGGGGCGTGTCCTGGGGCCCAGCTCCTCTTCCTTGGTACCTTCATAGAAATTCTCCCACAGTCCAGCCAAATCAGAAACTGGCTGGTGTGAGGGAACTCTCTTAAGCCAGGGAGAGCACAATTTCTCTCTGCCTGGAGTGTGTAAAACATGAACAACATAGCATACAGCAGCTCTTAAATCACTTATATTTCCCCTTTTTATGATGCCACTGCAAATTAGCTATTCCTTGCGTTTGTAATTAGAGGCTAGAACAGATGGGGAGGCCGCAGTTCAGGGAGAAAAATCTGCAGGCGCGCAATGGCTGTGCAGGACCTCCTCCCTGCAATTCACCCAGTGCTGCCTCCGGAGAATCCCTTGCAGCCCCACCCCTCCCAGTCGGGGAGAGTCCTGCCTGCCAATGAGAGCACCTTCCCAGCTGCCCAGGGGGAGCCTCCAAAGCAGAAGCTGCATTTCTCACAAAGCCCTTCCCCTCTCAACTTGATCTGGAGCAAGTCCCAAGAACTCTATCCATCACACGTAAACCCAAAACTAAGCATTTTCGAACAAGAGCTGATCATAAGTCAAGAAGCACTGGGGAAGGAAGCAAGGATCACTGCTCTTGTCTCCAACGTCTGGTTTTGCCTGGAAAACAAATTCCAAGGAAATAATGCAAACAGCTCCTGAATGTCTTGTGTGGCTTGGTGTCTGCCACACAAGGGCGTCCTTAATAAATACTCGTGAAAGGGTGCTTGGCTGGGGAGATAAAATATATAGGAGCTGAAAGGTCCTTTTGTTGTGCAAGGCTCTTCCTGGAGAATCCAATCAGCCCAGGGATTCCTCCCCGTCTTGGGCTGAGACCTGGGCCCCGTGACCTACCCCAGAGCTGGGAGCCAGGCAGGGGCACACTATCCCGGGAAGGCTCCCACTCCCACTGCCCCCAGCTGGACTGGCCACCCCTTTTCTTTCCCAGGCTATCTCCTCTGCCCTGAGAGCTCATCCAGCTGCGACCAAGAAATTGGAAAGCCTCAGAAAATGAAAGGTAAACTTTCCAAAAGCCTCAGCCCCTTTTTCAACCCCGCAGGAAGCGGTTTACGTCTGGGATATTGGATAGCACTTTGGGCCCAGTTAACACATCTCTCCCACCACAAATCACCCGGCCGCATTCTCAGATGACACTGGCCAAATAAACTCTGGGATCATAAGGCGCTGCTGCCTTTTGTTGAAATGTAAAACGAGGGAGGGGAAACTGGATATAGGACATTGGCTTGAGAATCAGGAACTGATTCGAAATCCACTTGGAATCCCTTTCCTGTTCTCTCTGCCGTGAAAATGCATTTTTGGTTACACAGCATATGGGTGATACCACTCAGCCCTCCATTACAATCGGTCCTGTCCAACTTAAACCAGCCTGCAAAGAGTTGCTGACAGCCAACAGCTGAAGGAAGACGTTTTAACTGGTAGCGGTGAGCAAATGTTTGCATGCTGAAGTCTTGGATGGGTTATGGCATTTTAGGCTTGCTTCGCAAACTAAAACCCTCCATGTGTTACCATTTGGAGAAAACAGTATTATAAAGAAGGGAGTTCTAAGGAAGAATAAACTACGCTCAGGAATTGGTTTAAACTTTTTTTTTTTCTTTTCGTTTTTAAATTGAAATATAGTTCACGTATGGCTAAACTTTTTTTTTTTTTTTTTTTTTGGGCCGCCCTCACGCCTTGTGGAATCTCAGTTCCCCGACCAGGGATCGAACTTGAGCCCTCAGCAGTGAAAGCACGGACCCTAACCACTGGACTGACAGGGAATTCCCTGACTTAAAGTTCTTAAGAGCACTCTCCACAATACCCAGAGTAGCAAGGAGAAAACTTAAGATTTGCCACTGTGGTTTGATATTGCTTTGAGGGTGATCCAGCATCTTTAGGATCATCTTTTGGAATCTTTCAGGCTCAAGGTGGCAAATTTCTCCCCTGCATTGCCTCCCACCCCATTTCTCCCCAAGATGACATCTGAGTGGTCACAGGTCTGCAGAGCCACTGGGTCCTCTGAGGGGACCACTGTTGGGGAGCTGCTGGCATCTAGCTTTATTTTAAGGAGGGAGGGAATACTAGCACCATGGTCCCAGCTATTTGACTCTGGTCACAAATTCCACATGTTCTCTGGTTTCTCTGTTCTAACCTGTCTTCCATCAGCCCACTGACCTCTTCAGCCCCTTGCTGGGGCATGCAGTTAAGTTCCAGATTCCTGTCAAACACTTATGAAGACTGGGAGAGCCAGGAGCACCACGTGCCATGGCCACTGGCCCAGACACCTCCCTCTGCCAAAGCTGGATGATGGCTCCCTGGTGTCCTGTATGACAGACTCCTTCACGCTATACCCAGGAAAATTGGCCACTGAGTCCTGATGTTCTCAGGTTTTCCAAAACCCACAGGATGTTCCTTGCCTTTCCAAACCCTGATACTCAAGAACAAGGAGAAAATAAGAAGCTTGACATTGACCTCCCCATCTTACTTCCCTGACTCCCCACATTTAACCAATGGAGGGAATAGGCTTTTCTCTTACTATCATACCTGCCTGCTTCCTTACTCCAGCCTCATGATGGGTGAGTCTATCAGTTAGCTATTGCTACGTAACAAACAACTGTGTATCTTAGGGGCATCTAACTTGTGAGCATTTATTTAGCTCACATGTTTGTGGGCATGCTGGATGTTGGCTGATCTATGTGTCTCTCACTCTCCTTCTCAGACCAGAGGGCCTGCCTGAGCCATGTTCTCATGGAAATGGTCGAATCACAAGGGAGCAAGTGAAAACACCCAAGTCTTCTTAAGACCTAGGTACAGAACTTGCACCCTTTTACTTGCACCTTATTCTTTTGCCCAAGGCAAGTCATGTGGCTAAACACAAGGTCATAGGTTTGGGAAATACACTCTGCCCCTTTGGTGGGAGAAACTGCAAAGCCACAGGGCAAAAGGAGTGAACAGAGAGAGGAGAAAAGTTCTGGGGGCAATGATAGACTCTACCACGGTGCAGTAAGGGGGAGAAACTGGCTTGCTAACAATGGAATATAATTTGGGAATTCTTTCAAAATTATTAGATCCATTACATTCATCTGTACAATGGTGCCAAAAATACATGGTTACTTGACCTACTAGGTAGATTAATTTATCCTTGGGAAACATTTTTGCTTTTTCCTCATCTTGCTGGCAGGTTACAAGTGGGAATCTTCACCAGCCTGTCAAGGCGTACAATTGTTTATGAAAAGTGGTCCACTCCCCCAGCATTGTCCATTACAAAGAGAAGACTGCTTCTCCACAGTGGTGTCCTCCTGGCCTCTGCCTCTTGTTGCCCACCCTTAGAGGATTTCCAGCCTCCAGACTGTGAAGGAGGCTGCTCGTAAAGCTAGACTGTGCACACCATTAACTTGTCCATTTAATGGACATGGAGTAATAAGTACCCACCCCTTCCTCACACAGAGATCATGTATTCTAACCTCACCTCTATATAATAGATTACTTACAGGAGAAACACAGATCTTTTTCTGCCTAACCTGGGGATCCACAATATCTATGTCTTTATCAGAGACTCTGGTATGGAAAGAAAACTGCAAATGATAATACTTAGAATAGACATCATGATCTTCTGGAATTACATATCATACCAAGATGGGTATTATCTCTGTCTCCAGAATTGCCTTATTATTTAAGATTAAACATACCAACATACAACAAATATTAAAGCCAAAATGAGCATATGATTTAATAGGGAATATATAGTGTGCCAGGAATCATTTAACATGGTGATAATACTAACATTTTGAATACTTACATTCCAGATACTATTCTAGGCATTTGTATACATTCCTCATTTAATCATCACTATAATTCTTTGAAGGTACTATTATTATCTCCCCTGTAGAAATGAAACCTGAGGCTGGAAATTTAGGTAACCTGCCCAATTCCAGGGTCACTTGAATAGTCATTGGTGGGGCTATGATTCCAACCTGTATATACAGAAATATGAGGTCAAAAGTCACTCACTTTCCCCTCTAGGTCTTAGCTCAGCCTTGAGATATCCTACTCTGATTTTGTATAAATTCTTTAACTGTTGCGATTTAAGTTTACTATTTTTAGTGTCTGGAAGACACAATGTCTGGAATTCATAGTCTTTCCAGGAGGCTAAAACAACATACAAAAAATATTCAGAGTGGTTCTCTTTTAGGTGGTGGGATTTCAAGGGATTTTTGTTTTTTTCTTTTCTCTGTGCTTTTCTGTATTAAGTTTTCTATATCAAATAATATTACATTTACATTGAGTAGAAAATTGAAATTTTCTTCTCACGATTTTTTTAATATAAATATAACTGGCATGGAACTTTATATTAGTTTTAGGTGTACAACATAATGACTTGAGATATCTATATATATCAAAATGCTCACCACAATAAGTTTAGTTAACATCCATCACCTCACACAGTTACAAATTTTTTATTATTATTTAAAATTATTTCTAATTTTTAAATTACTTTGGAAACTAGTTATTTTTGGTAAAAATGTGTTATTTATACACGTGAATGGGTTTATTACTGTTATTTTTTAATGAACCAATAAATAATTGAATTTCTGTTGTAATTTCTAGTACAGTAAATGATGATTAATATAACCTACAGAAACAATTACTCTTTAAAATCTTCAGTAATTAGAGTGTAAAGGGGTTCTGAAGCCAAAACATTTTAGGAATGGTGATGGATACAGTACAACAGGATTTGAAGATGAAGGTTCTAAATTCAAATTCCAGTTCCATCACTGAACTGACTTTGATTTTCAATAAGTTACTTAAGGGTAGGCTCCAAAGTCAGACTGTCTGGGGTCATAATTTTGGCTCCACTGCCTGCTGGTAGTGTGACTCTGAGTGAGTCACTTTACCTTTGTAAATAGGAATGACTATAATACTCCTTCATCTGGTTGCTGCGAGGATTAAATGGCATTATCCTTCTTAAATGCTAACAACTGTTCCTACCACAGAGTAAGAGCAATTATTATGAGTCTCAAACATTTTCAAATAGAAAAAATTTCCTTCTTTTTTCTTCATCTTGTGGCTCAAAACTGTCCATCATAACTATGTGTGATTCTCAAGGGCTGGAAGCTATAAAAAGAGTGACCTTCTCCATCTTCACCTCCGTTGGGCAGGTACGGAAGTCAAAACGGGTCATTGTTATTTTCCAGAAGGAGGACGTGAGCAAGGCAAGTTGTGACTCTAAAGCAACAGAAAAATGATGGAGGTTGCAGGTTGACACAGGAGCTTGGAAGGACCCTGGGGAGACCCAGACAGCCAGGCCCCCAGGATGTCTGAGACCTCCTGTACCTGGAACATCCTGGTCCCCTAATTCAGCCCAAAGCTGGTTCTTTCCCTGTTCCCCCACCACACCATGTGGTCCACAAAAACACCATATCCCAATGTCTCTGGAGCTCCCCAGTCCTACAAAAAGCATCCTTCCCACCCCTCCTCCCTTCCCTTCTCCCTGACCCCCCTCCACACCCTCCGACCTGGAAGCTGGCAGCCCTCTTCTCTGTCAAATCCATTAATAGACAGATGAAGGCCTTCCCAGAACAGTTCCAGAGCCTCTGGAGTTAGAAGCCTCCCAGCACCAGGGCCGGCAGCCCGCCTTCTCTTTGCACAGAGGTGAACTATTCTGAGGCTCTCAGCGCCCCCTAGCGGGCCCTTCCTTTTACCAAATCCCACAGACACAGCAACCTCTTTATCCACAGGGGAGGATGCCTTTCGTTAGGAGCAAGAAGGTTAAAAAATAATGATTCTATTCTAATAATACCACAAAACCCTAGAAACCTTCTCTGCTCCCTCACTCTCCAAATTATTCTTCTAAGAAGGTAGACAGAGGAGAAAGAAAGTTGTTAAGCCAAGAGACACCTCACTCTACAACAATGTTCAATTTGTCTAGAAGTCCTAGTAAGATTCCCTAACACAAAAACAGAGTAAAACAGACTATGGAGTAAACAGGGATGCAGAGATGGGACCGGAAAAAATAAAGGCAGGAGAGATGTGGATTCAGCAACAGCTGAGGCTTGACCCAGCTCTGATACTTTGAGCTGCTGGTTTATATTTGAATGTAAGTTCAAGGGTCTGTAAGTTCAATACCAATGAATGGAAGTTCAAGAGCATTAAGAATGCCCTTTGGGGAGACTCACAAGCAGGACGGTCAGTGTCTGCTTTTCTGCAGTTGCCCTACCCAGGCAGTAAAGCTATGAACCCCAGATTAGGAGAGAAAATTTCTCTGAGTATAACACCCTGTCTCTGAAAAGCCACACTTTTCCAGGCTACAGCTGCCTCAGGAGGCCCCGAAGGAGTCCCAGCCAGAGAGTCTGACCCCCTCCACTGTCAGAGACCCCACCCTCTTTAAATGGAAGATTGTTCCAATGGAAAACCTCTTCTGTACATTCAGCTCAGGATGAGAGCAGATTGCTTTCACTTGTAACTTTCAAGGTCAGGTTGTTGTAACCTAGAACTCTGGGAAACAGCGTCATGAAATCGTAAGAGCTGTGTTTAGCCAAAGTGGTATGTTCTTATATCAATCATTCACGCAACCCTGTACAAATGCAATTTTAACAGATGTTAGTACGTACATGAGCTGGGAGAGCATCTCCATTAATAACTGTCTGCTTGTTCTGGGAGACTGGGGAGACCTTTTCTCAGCTACAGGCTCAAGTTCGGGGTAGGCTGGGAATAGTATCTCCATTTAGACATTTTTAAAGTAACATTAGTAGAGGCTTGAAAGTCCCTGACAAATGGCAGGACATAAATATGTGACCAGTGTGACTGTTTTTTAACCCGTTCATGCAGGGAGTAATTACTCCTTGGTCTTATTTGATGCATGCTAATTGCTACCTTTTTCAAACTGATTTGATTTGAGGTCCCTGGTCTCTTAGTGACAATAGGGAAATTAAGAGGAAAGGTGACATTTCCTGAGAAAGAACAGCAATTCCCACATGAAGAGGCTGCCATTGGGGCCAGGTGGTGGCAGCTGTGCCCCCAGCACAGGGAGAGACCAAGGGCAGGTGGGCAGGGGCTGAATATCCTGGAGCCAACCTTTTCCTTGGCAATTGCCCATCTCACTAATAAAAGAAAGCTCATGAAGGGGGAAAGACTCTTTTCTGGTCAGGCTGGGTATAAACACTCTTCTGACTCTTCCTCAAGTGAAGGCCCAGGAAGATCTGTAAAGTAGCTGATGCCAGCACTTATCTTTTTGATGCAAAGTTCTTGTCATAATGTTATAGGAACCACTGTAAAATGCCAGCATGGACATATGTTTAAAGCGAGAGCCAGGGAGACTGTGTCAGAAAAATATAGAAAGGACAGAGAGTGGTTGATTCAAGAGCTAAACTACTTCTATCTGCAGTATCGAGTTTACTGCAGTTCAAGAAATAATTTGTGGGACTTCCCTGGTGGCAGAGCAGTTAAGAATCCGCCTGCCAATGCAAAGGACACGGGTTCGAGCCCTGGTCCAGGAAGATCCCACGTGCTGCAGAGCAACTAAGCCCGTGCGCCACAACTACTGAGCCTGCACTCTAGAGCCCGTGAGCCACAACTACTGAGCTCGTGTGCCACAACTACTGAAGCCCGCGCGCCTAGAGCCCATGCTCTGCAACAGGAGAAGCCACCGCGATGAGAAGCCTGCACTCAGCAACGAAGAGTAGCCCCTGCTCGCCGCAACTAGAGAAAGCCCGTGCGCATCGACGAAGACCGAACGCAGCCATAAATAAATAAATAATTTGCAAGAAAAAAATATATTATTAAAATTAAAAAAAAAGAAAGAGGGACTTCCCTGGTGGCACAGTGGTTAAGACTCTGCGTTCCCAATGCTGGGGGCCTGGGTTCAATCCCTGGTCCGGGAACTAGACCCCACATGCGTGCTGCAACTAAGAGTTCGCATGCCATAACTAAGGAGCTGGCGAGCTGCAACTAAGGAGGCCATGTGCCGCAACTAAGGAGCTGGCAAGCCACAACTAAGACCTGACGCAACCAAATAAATAAATAAATTTTTTTAAAAAAAAAGAAAGAAGTAATTTGCCAGACAAGATCTGGTTGTTTGTCACCTGTCAGAATGGCTATCATCAAAAAGAACAGAAATAACACGTGTTGGAGAGGAGGTGGAGAAAAGGGAACCCTCGCACACTGTTAGTGGGAATGTAAATTGGTGCAACTACTGTGGAAAACAGTATGGAGGTTTCTCAAAAACCTAAGACTAGAACTATGATATGACTCAGCAATTCCACTTCTGAAAAAAACAAAAACACTATTTCGAAAAGATACATGCACCCCAGTGTTGTAGCAGCATTATTTACAGTAGCCAAGGTATGGAAGCAACCTAAGTGTCCCTCAACAGAAGACATGAATGGATAAAAAAAGATGTGAGATATATAGATAGATAGATAGATAGATAGATAGATAGATACACACAATAGAATACTACTCAGTCATAAAAAAAATGAAATGTTGCTATTTGCAGCAACATGGATGGACGTGGAGGGCATTATGCTAAGTGAAATAAGTCGGACAGAGAAAGACAAATACTGTATGGTATCACTTATATGTGGAATCTAAAAAAATACAACAAAGTAGTGAATATAACAAAAAAGAAGCAGACTCACAGATATAAAGAACTAGTGGTCACCAGTGGGGAGAGGGGAGGGGGGAGGGGCAATATAGGGGTAGGGGATTAGGAGGCACAAACTATTATGTATAAAATAAGCTACAAATAAAATAAGGATATATTATACAACACAGGGAATATAGCCAATATTTTATAATGACTATAAATGGAGTATAACCTCTAAAAATTGCGAACCACTATATAGTACACCTGTAACTTACAAAATACTTTACAGCAACCATACTTCAATTTTTAAAAAAAAGATTTTGTTCTTTATCGCTGATGTGCCCTTGGTCATGCTTGGGGAATTAGCTGTGGGATGTGCCCACATTTAGGCATCTCTCCAGAATACTGGCTACAAACCACTTTAAAAGAAAAGTAATCCTTTATGTTCCATTCATTAACTACTACTACTTTGCATTGGCCAAACCTGGACATACTCCAGTGCACGAAGGGAAAGTGAGTTCACTGCTCTCATAGCAGGATTCGATTACAAGCACTTGTTCTCACTCTAGACTCAGAGCAGTGGTCTCAAACTTCAGTGGCATCAGAATCACCTGTGATCTGGCGATTACTGGGCCTCACTCTCAAAGTTCCTCATTCAGTAGTTTTTGGGTAAAACGTGAGCATCTGCATTTGCAACAGGCTCCAGGTTGTACTGATTCTGCTGGTCTGGGGCCACCCTTTGGAAACCACTGACCTAGAACCAGAAGAAATCTCCCACTTAGGCTAGGCTGACTCTCTCCCAATATATGGAAACACAGCAGATGCTACTCACTTCTGAAAAGTTAACTACCATTTTGACTTATAAATGAAGGAGACAGGCAGTTTTGAGAATTTCTAAATTAAAGTCTTTTCGTTAATAACCCATGGGGATTTCAATTTTAATCTTCTTCATGCCCTGGAAAGACTGTCATTAGAAACAAGGAAAACACTACATTCAGAAATGGGTCACAGCTGCCACCACACTGAGGGCATCTGAGCCAAATAAAGGTACACAACTACTTTTTCCCCTATTCTTCACATCAAATATATCCGAAGAATACTGATATATTCTATAGCAGTAGAATCTCTAAGATGTCTAGGACTAAGAAGGAAAAGTAAAGAGTTAAGATCTAAATGCAACAATTCAAGAGCAAGGAAAGAGATTCAGAAGCACCCAACAGCTTTATCATTTTTTAAACTGCCCATTTTAGCACAGGATTTTTAAATTGGAAAAGAGATAGCAAATTCTACCTATAACTGCATCACAGTGACTCTTCATTCACTCCTTGGCCCTCAGCTTTGCAGATTTGTAGATTGATGATGTAAATGGGCTATTGTTTAATTATATGCATAACTAATGAGTAACTATATGCTCAGGGTGCAGCTTTAGCTGAGTCCTTTGTATCAGGAAGATGCGTTCAACCATGAACTCTGCAGTCAGGGTTCTGAAGGTTTGGCAACCTCAGCAAAGAGCTTAGCCCCAATCCATGTTCATTCATTGATAATTTCCATTGGCATAGTTAATGATGGTGACAATATACCAAAGACCACCTCTATAACTGCCTAGATGGGACCCGGTGATTGGATTGTTTAAAAAAAATGACAGAATGAACACATCCAAATTCAGCTGGAGGCGTAAGTTCCAGTGTGTTAAAAATTCTGTCAAACTATTCAATACTTCACAGTGAAACGTTATATTGTTTCACATATTTAATTACATCGTTGCTATATTCACATGGTGAGACTGGGTTTTTAGGGAGGAATGGCCATGTTTGCCTTGAGTTTCAAGACTGTATGTCATGGGCTAGTGAGATTATGAAGTCTGGGGTCCTGCTCTTCAGAACTGAGAGGAGGAAGAGGAAAGAAGAAATCGTAAGAGCATGGCGCTCCGAGCTGGGCGTTTTCACAGGTGCAGGCAGGAACTGGGAGCAGAAGATGGAAGGGCATGGAAATCCACAGATGAAACAACTCTGGGTGTTCCTTCCCCACGTAAGGTGGTTATTTGGAAAGGCCAGACTTACACCTCTTCCCAGCAGGAATTTTCTCAGTATTGAAGGGAACAATGCTTCCTGTCTGAACCCAAGGAACATGAGCCCATCTCTAGGCACCCCCAGCAGTTTATACAGCACTCAATAAAAAGCAGTTGTTATAATGAAACTTTTGCCAGGAACTGATGCTCCAGTGCTTTGCAACATAGCTGAATATAGCTGGATATTCATCCAAGTTCAATAGATGGGGTAGATGTTGTTTTCCAGGACTCAGAATGATGGCGCTGGGGCTTCCCTGGTAGCGCAGTGGTTAAGAATCCACCTGCCAATGCAGGGGACACGGGTTCGAGCCCTGGTCCGGGAAGATCCCACATGCCACGGAGCAACCAAGCCTGTGTGCCACAACTACTGAGCCTGTGCTCTAGAGCCTGTGAGCCACAACTACTGAGCCCATGTGCCACAACTACTGAGCCCGCACTCTAGAACCCGTGCTCCACAACAAGAGAAGCCACCACAATGAGAAGCCTGCGCACCGCAACGAAGAGTAGCCCCCACTCGCCACAACTAGAGAAAGCCCGTGCACAGCAACGAAGACCCAATGCAGCCAAAAATAAATTAATCAAAAAAAAAAAAGAACGATGGCTCTGCCTCCAGAAACCTAAAGCTGTCAAATGCCACAAATTTGCTTTTTGTTGTTGTTGATATATTTATAACCTACCTTGTTCCACAAATAATTTGAAGAGGCATATGCATGCCACCTTAAAATACGAAAGTGTGAATAAAAAAGGTGAGGAATAATATAGATAGAATGGAAAGACATGATCAGAAGGCCTCATGCAATCTCCAAAATTGAAGACTAGGCCAGAAATTGGGCTCTGAGCTTTTCAGCAGCCAAAATAATTACAATAATAATAGAAATGCAAAATTCATATTGTCTATCAAAAGGAAACATAACAATTCAACTGAAGAAAGGCTTTTTCCCAATTCTTGGGTTGAAAGTACATTCCTATAGGAGATGGCCTGGTCATGGTGCATTAACCTCACCCTTCCAGTCAAGCCCATCAGGGAAAGGACACTGGAACTGATGTCAGAAAACCTGCGTCTGAGTGGCTGTTCCAGTTGATCTTGGGTTAGTCACTTGCCTCTTATAAAGCAGCAAAACATACTCCACAGCTGGCATGAGAATTAAGATCTTGAGATAAACAAAAATCACAAAGTGCTGTTCAAGAAGAAAACATTTTAAAATCATGTTTCTTTATTACTCTTTTAGTTTCCCTTGCCATACGGTCAAGCATACCCCACACACATCCTCCTGGGTCTATGAGGTCCACAGGTGCATCTCTGGATTCAAAACCAGCCTACATCCTGGAGAGCTGATTTACTTCGGGGGCTTGCTCTCCATAATCAGTAACTGTGAACAGTTCCTGATTTATTACAGCCCTTCTCAAGTTCAATCTCTTGACCAGCAAGTCAGAGATTAATCTGAAAAAACTGTTCTGTGTTCATTTGTCACAGTTTCTACTTTTTGCCCAGCTCACTCCATCGTCCTTTCTCACCATTCTTTCTTCACGGTGAAGAACTAACACACATCCCAGGAAGCCTCTGCACTTACATAAAATCTAAGGCAGAACATTGGCAATGACTACAATTTTATTTTGTATATTCATTTCTTTAAAAGTCATTACCCTTTGTTCCTAAAGTCACAAAAGAGATGACATCAATTGCTTAATTTGAAAGATTCAATATAATGAAAGATTGTCTTTAATCCCAAATTCTCAAATACCAAAGATAAAATACGAACTATAGAAAAAGTGTTACAAAGCCAAGATGAAAATTTTACCAAATGACCATTAAAACAGAGGCTCAGACTTTTAACTAGTATGCTAACATTATGGGAATTTGTCTATTTTTACTTTGGTATTGGTGGTGGTGACTGGACCTCTTAAGATGATAAAATCTCTTTACTCAAAGCAAAGGAACTCATACAAAAGGAGAATGGTTATCCATTTCTTGTTATGTAATTTTTTAACAGTTCTGCTTCCTCTTTCTCATGACATATGGGGACAGGTCCTCCAGGTGAGAGAGATTCAATGGCTCAAATTTGTAAGATGCATGAGTGCATTTTATCTATGAGGTCACCATGTGGAAAACTGCTGTTTCAAGGCACTAATCACAGGTGAATGAATAAAAGTGGTACTTTCTTCATACTTAAAGAGATAAGATGTCTTCTAATTAAGGAATTTATTTCATTTATGACAATATCCATCCCAGAGTCCAGTAATTTCCCTGTATTTTATTTTTTAAGACAAGGGATGAAATAAGAAGTATATTAATACTTTATCTGAAAAAAATGTTGGTAACTCATAAATTAATTTTCTAGATAGAGTAACCTTGCTTCTTTAAAATCCCAAACTTAGAAAGAAATCTGCCACCTTGGATGGCAATCTTTCTAAAATGAATTATATATGTAAATGATTTACTAAGGAATTTCAATTCTTTGAGAATGTAAAGGCAGCATTTTCCCCTCAGTCCCGACTTTCAGTGGTGCTATGTCAAATGAGTTTTTCCATTCTCCTAATGATGTCTTAGGCAGAATCTATAATTTCTGGTTACTATCAGTTATTAGAACCTAGCTAAATTCAAAGCTCCCTCTGTACCGACACAGGCTAGGTTTGGGGGCCAAGAGCCAGGAGTGGGGTCTGGGCCATGGTTTGCTTATTCATTCTTTCTCCCACCCTAGCATGTTGATTTGGTAGATGATGGAGGGGGATGCTGGGTCCAGCTGCTCTCCGGTAGGAAGGTAGAGGAAGGACAAGGGAAGTACCATTGAAACACTGTGCTCACAGCACTTAATAAGCAGCAGTTGTTATGATAATAAAATGTTTTTCAGGAACTGATGTTTGAATGTATACAGCTGGATATTTATCCAAGTGCAAGTGAACAGATGGGTTTGACATGCTGTTTTATAGAACTCAGAACGGCGGCCCTCTGGCTTGCCTTTGGTTTGGTCTAATAGTTGGTGACTTAGACTGATGGGGTAGACTCCTCATAGGTGGCTTCTCCCCTTTAGTTGGGTGGTGTTCAGCTCCATCTCAGCCCCCTCTGTCACTGAAGACCACTCAGAGCAATAGTCTAAGCTCCCTCTCTGCCTCTCTAGTAGTCCACACATCCAACCCTTTCTCAGGATGGACCACACCATCATTTGACTTGGGGGTCTCCTGGGAAGCCCCACAGCTCTTACCCTTTCTCTGGGTTCCATACTCCTTCATGTGGAGCCATGGGTATGACTAGGATACTTTTCCCTTCTCTCAGGGGGCAGAGAGAGTTTGGTTGGGGTGGAGCTGTATCCTACTTCTTCCAGGCCACTACCACGGTTCAAGACTTGCTGGTACAGAGTACTCCACTGGGCACTCCTGACCAAAAACTGACGACAGCTCCCTTGTGCTTGTATGCCCCCAATTCCAGAGAATTCACATCAAGTACTCTTAAGAATTCTCTCACCACCCTCTGCTCTAACTTGTTAAGCCTCCAGCCAGGGGATCAGAAGCAAGTCTCTTGCAAGTACTGCAATTTCTATAAGTAATTATCCTGGGGAAAAGGAGAGAATTAAGTTAAAGAAAAGATAAAGGAGTCAGAGTTTGCTTAAGTCCTCTTCTGGAATACGTTTGACTGGATCAAGAAGTGGAATAGAACTACAGTCCTCAGGGAAAGAACTAGAATGTTGTTTCACTTCTCTTAGAAAGAGTAACTCCTAAAAAGTTCACTATACAGAAGAAAAAGAGACACTTGTGATCTTCAGATTTCCACTATTTATCATAAGGTACGTGCTGTGGTTTTCTCTTTCATTGTCTCTTAGCCCTAGAGAAAAGTTCTTTAT
This sequence comes from Delphinapterus leucas, assembly GCF_059928025.1. NCBI lineage: Eukaryota > Metazoa > Chordata > Mammalia > Artiodactyla > Monodontidae > Delphinapterus > Delphinapterus leucas. Next base: position 12,448,112 of record NC_143130.1, on the reverse strand, counting down.
GCATCATGTCGTATGACACAGGAAAATATTGCCTAATGGCCCAAAGAGAACCTTCAACTACCTTGACTTGTCAGGCATTAGTATGTCAGGATTGATGGAGTGTTCCTCAGGGGGAAATTAATGAATATGCATTCGTGACTAAAGCTGTTCATTAGTTCTCTCTCTCTCTCTCTCTCTCTCTCTCTCTCTCTCTCTCTGTGTGTGTGTGGTGGTGGTTTAAAAACTCTGACTTATACAGTTTGGTCAATGACTCAAGTCAAGTTAGAAAGCTAAATAACAGAACTTTCCACTGAAGAGATGGCCCAACAAACCAAAGTTAATGCAAGCATTTTATATCAACTACTAAATATATATACCTCTCTCAGTATAGGGTGGCACCCCAAAAATGTTGCTGACATTATTAGTCCACATGGATACTCTTATCTTATACTTTCTTAAAGAAAAAGGCTTTTTACTCTTGTATGTATGTACTAGGAAAATTTTACTTCCATGAGTAAATATCCACAACTTTGGTGGATTAAAGTATTAACCAATGTATTGCCTTTTGGAGATTAATTAAATACCGGTTAGTATGTTGATATTATTTGCTGGCAATCTCATTAACCTCAGATATCCCATCTGAAAGCTTAATGTTCTTTGTTTATATGTAATGTGACACATCTGCAGAATACAGGTAGAAATTCAGATGTGATCACATCTCAGGTTTTATTCTTTATCGTAACAGTAGAATTCTGTAGAATTCTGCTGAAGCCAAACTTTGGCTGCAAAGGACTTCTGACCACCTAATCAGAAGATATGATTTCCAACACATATTAACCTAGATGTAAATTTGTACAGTAAACTAGAAATTTAATGCCAGCAAAAGGATTTTTCGTGCAGCAGGTCCAACCAATGGTTTTTCTTTTTTATCGAAGTACAGGTGATTTACAATATTATAATAGTTTCAGGTGTACAACATAGTAATTCAATATTTTTACAACTAGTGGGGTTTGATGAGGGTTTTCCTTCATGCCTGTAATGCTCATTACTCCTTCAACTTGACTTCTTCAAGACCTGTTTCAAGTCTCACCTCTTCTACGAAATGGAAATTAGAAATTCAAAATTGGAAGCTGTAATAATCATGGTTATGATAAAACTTTATCCACAACTAAACAGTAATCTTAAAATAATGCAGGGCAGAGGGCAGAGCTAAGGCTGGAAACTGGAGTGAAGCTGAATTTAAGGCACTTCCCGTTGAGTGGAAACTGAAATATACTATTAAATGGGTGTAAATCTTCACAACCTTCTGGTTTGCAAGGCAAGTGAAAGCATACAGGGTTAGTGTTGTTTGCAAAATCCTAAATCAGAATCAGTCCCACAGTCTCACACAGTTAATAAGAATAGATACTTGACTGCTATTATATCCAATCCCCCTTGTGGAAGCAGTATGAGAGCACAATGGTTAAGAAGAGCACAGGAAGTAGAGCCAGGCATTCAGACCATCAAATTCCCACACCCCTCCCCCCCCACCACTGGCTGTAGAGCCTGCAGCACATCACTTCTATCTGTGAACTTCAATTTCTTCATCTATGAAAGAGGGGCAGGAATGATATCCATTTCCTACAGAAGTCAGTTAACGACTAATGCCTCATCCTTGGGGAAGTTAAACGAGATAGCATGTACAGGGACGGGTAGAGTGCTTGGTTCTGTGTCTGTTTGCTGTGCTACTCTTGCTTTGAATGTTTTCCTTCCAGCTTCCAAATTCTCTCTCCATACCTACTTCAATCTCACTGCTATAAAACTATCCCTGACTTTCCCAGCTTCTCCACAAGGATGTTTCCATTCATGTGGGTTGGTTGACTGCCCAGTTTGGTTAGAGGCATCATGAAGACAGAAATACTATCAAGTCCTTTATTTTATGACTTTTCACAAGCACTTACTAAAGACTTGTTGACTTAAGTCCTTAAACGAGGTAGCAGTTATAGTATTGAGCGTCTACACACGATGCCTCTTAAATCATAATGTGAACACATAAAGTTCTAGAAAATTATAAATACTAAGGAATCAAGAAGTAAATGATTTTTATTCAAGGGAAGATTATTTATTTACAAAGGCATAAAAATAGATGACACCCTGTGTGGATAATTATGAGATTTGTGTGAACTTGGCTTTCAGAGAAATGGTGTGTGATGTTCTGCTTTTTAATTTTCAATTCAGTTATCCGAAAGCCCAGACAGATCTGGGTAAGCAGAGAGAAGCAAGATAAAATGTAGTGAAAATAGCCTGCAATGGCCTGCTTATTCAGCTGTGAAGATATGCAGTAAAATGGATACTTTAAATAAAATGTATGCATTCGTTATAACAAAAATGAGTATGTTCAATTAAAACATGGGCCTTTAAAACACTACACCAAGAATTAAGAAGGTTAAAAAGCATCAAGATAGTCAAGACAAAATAGATATGATCATCTGAGTCATTTCTATTTCATCATGGCTGTCTACAGAGTTCTCCAGTGAATAGAACTTATTGAAAATCAGATCTACCTCTGATAAGACAAGGGAACCAGAATAGGTCAATCTTTCATTTGCATAGTGAAACATAAAAGAGTCTACACTATAAAAACACAATCTGTCAGTCTGCTTTTGATCCCACAGAAGAAGAGGAAAGAAGGAGACTGAGGCAGAAAAAAACATTAGAAGACATAATGGCTGAAAAATGTGGAAAATTTTCAACCCAATGGTTCAAGAATCTCAACAAACATCAAGTAGAATAAACATAGCGATAACTACATCTAGGCACATCACTGTCAAAATGCTGAACGCCAAACCTTAACATCAGCTGATGGGGATGGCAGGAGGATTACATTAGAGGTAGGAGAATAAAAATTACCACTGACTTCTCATAAGACCCAATGAAGCCAGAGTAAACAGGATGACATTTTTACTGTGCTGGTGTTTAGTGAGGGGGGCTGGAGGGACTGTCAACCTAAAATTCTATAACTAGCAGAAATATCTTTCAAAAATGAAGGGGGGGAGGGATAAATTAGGAGTCTGGGATTAGCAGATACAATTACTATATATAAAATATTTAGATAAACAACAAGGTCCTCCTGTATAGCATAGGGAACTATATTCAATATCTTGTAATAAACTATAACGGAAAAGAATATGAAAATATATATACGTATAACCAGATCACTTTGCTTTACACTAGAAACAAACACAACATTGTAAATTATACTTCAACTTTTTTAAATTCTTAAAAAAAAAAGAAATCTAATTCTTCAAAAAAAATGAAGGTGAAAAAAGATTTAAAAAAGAAAAAGTGATTTTGTTGCCAGCAGGTCTGTACTACAATAAATATTAAAGAATGTTCTTCAGGCTGAGGGAACTAATATCAGTTGGAAACTCAAATCTACACAAAGGAATGAAGAACACCAGAAATGATACATTTAGAAACTTTTTTTGGTTGTTTTTAAAATTTTTACTTACAGGTTAATTGACCATTTAGAGCAAAAATAAAACAATGTGCTGTGGAGTTTATAGTTTATGCTGAAGATGTATAACAACAATAGCACAAAGTGAAAGGGTAGTAAGTGGATGTGTATGGTTTAAGATTTTATCTGGGAGGGACTTCCCTGGTGGTGCAGTGATTAAGAATCTGCCTGCCAATACAGGGGACATGGGTTCAAGCCCTGGTCTGGGAAGGTCCCACATACCGCGGAGCAACTAAGCCTGTGCACCACAACTACTAGGCCTGCGCTCTAGAGTCCGTGAGCCACAGCAACAAAGACCCAATGCAGCCAAAAATAAATTAATTAATTTTTTTAAAAAATGATTTTATCTGGGAATTGGTATAATGGGCTGTGATAAGTTAAGGATGTATGTGGTAATCCCTAGGGCAACCATTAAAAAAATAAATAAAACAAAGAGGTATAACTTAAAAAGCCAACAGAAAGGGGAAAATGGAATACCAAAAAACTCAATCCAAAAAAATTCACGGACAAAAACAGATGGAGCAATTAGAAAACAAAAGCAAATAATGCCCCAGGCCAAGTGTAATGGTTCTTGGGGGTAGCTCAGTTTCTGTGGGAAAAGACCTTACAAATCTGTTATATTCACTAAATCACATAAGCATAGCTGCACACAAAATCAATCGTGATATCTATGATTACTTATACATATTAAATTAGTATGAATGGGTCCTTAATAATTCCCACTGACTATATTGCACTCAAGAGAAATTTTTAGGACCTTGTTTCCTAGCAGTTTCAACAAGAAGCTTGGAAATCTGCCTTGTGTCAGATAATACATCTTAGAACTAAGAACAATTTCCCCAATCATCGAGGTATTTCTGATTCTATGACTGGGAGTTCCAGTGGTTGCTTGAGACAAAAGGCTTTGGGTATCACCTTTTATTTAAGCTGCCAGGCTTAGCGATTCTGATGTTCCAGCCTCCTGAAGGGAGCAGAGGAAGATATTAAACTTGGGAGCCAAACAGACCTGCAGCTAGGGTGTTGAACAGTCGCCTGCATGAACTCAGGTCACCCAGCAGTGGCGCTGGAAAGACAATGGGCCAGGTGCAAATGTCCTCAGTGAATGTGGGAGAGTGACCTGAAGGTTGACAGATGGCAGGACTGAGGACCAGGTCACGGGTGTTGTAGACATAAGTAACGTGAGCCTCACAGCAGGGGCTTGTTTATGGTAGAAAGAGTTCCAGAGGGCACATTGGAAGAGCTTATGTGGAAGGGGAGCCAGGGGAGGGAGGGGGAGTCTGGGTACAGTGAAATCAGATTGTGGGAGATGATGGGTGAATGGAGGAAGCATTCTGTTCCAATGAGGGAACAGAATTCTCTGTTCCTTCTGATTTTCCTTCTGCATTTCTCACATTCTTTAGAAACTGCCCTTCTGCCTGAGCTGTGCTAAGGGGAGCCCAACACGTTCTTTTGTTGTTGTTTACAGCAGAGCAAGACAAAGCGGGCAGGCCACATCCAACGGGACAAAACTGAGACCCATGTGTGGGCTCGCTCCAGGTTGGGAGATATCATTTCTACAGCTCTTCTCTGTCAAAACACTTAGAGGGCTTCTGGTTTCATATAACGAGGCAAATTCTTCCGTTACAGATAATGTCTTGGATTTAATCCCGTCACTGCTATCGTAATGTGAACACGAACAACTTAACATCCACATGCTTTGTAATCTCCAACTATAAACCGTGGAATAGGAGAATGACAATGTTCCCAACTGGTGGGGAGTCTCATGACACAAAGTCATTACAAACACTTGTGTGTCATGTGTGATAAAACAGAATTAGAAATCCATTTCTCCAGCTTTTAAAAACAATGTGTAATGAAGTCAATGCACCATTTTACAATGACTAATAAAATCTAATTTAAATACACACTTTAGTAATTTATAAAATTGACAGAAATGCCAAGGACTTACTAAGCTTTTTTTTACTTTAGTCCAAACACACGAACACTGTTTTCTTGTTCTCTCATGACCTGTTGATAGTCATAAACGCCAAGCTATTACCTACATCAAAAATGCTGTACGTTTCTTAAAGTGTCCGGAGGTGATTTTTTACTCCATCATCTTGGTAGTGTATCTAAAGAGGCATTAAATACAAGGATTATCCTCTCCTTCATCTGCTTTGTAACTCTGAATTCCTTGTTTTTCCGGTGGAATTTAAGAAGCTTCATTTTTTTAACCTCGCAATAGCCATCAGATTAAAGAAAAGCATATATTCAACACCTAATTTTTTTTGAGTAGAACTTTCTTTTTGGTACTGCAGTATAACTTGGACTTTTATGATTTGTTGAAGGTGCTCTCGGTTTCCATTGCAGAGCTGTCCCTATGACAAGCTCTGGAAACATCTTGTTTCAGATTGCCCCAGACTAGAGGCCAATCAAGCAGGAAAAGGCGAGCCCAGCTATGTGATTACTTCCCATATCCAATATTTTGATGCTTTCGTTTTGCTTTAAGTGTGGCCAATTCCAAATGCCTCTGGACTCATGAGCAAAATCAAAATAAATACACACACTGACGCAGAACAGTGGGCAACCTCTCTCACACTCAGATATAACACAACTCAATCAGACTCAGCTGTCTTCATGGCAAAGGTCCTCAAAGAAGGGCTCTGCACAAAGCTTTTGAGGTTGAGAAACCCAGAGCTATGTGGAATAATTTGCTCTTACTTTTTTTTCCATGGTTCTGATTTTTAAGTGTAGGGGATTATCCATTGCCTGTAGCTCATTAATCATTGTAGCTTTTTTTTTTCTGGCTGTGTTGGGTCTTCGTTGCTGTGCGCGGGCTTTCTCTAGTTGTGAGCGGGGGCTACTCTTCGTTGCGGCGTGTGGGCTTCTCATTGCGGTGGCTTCTCTTGTTGCAGAGCACGAGCTCTAGGCTCGCAGGCTTCAGTAGTTGTGGCATGCAGGCTCAGTAGTTGTGGCTCAAGTGCTTAGTTGCTCCGTGGCATGTGGGATCTCCCTGGACCAGGGCTCGAACCCATGTACCCTGCATTGGCAGGCGGATTCTTAACCACTGTGCCACCAGGGAAGCCCCTCATGGTACCTATTTGATTATGAAAAGTGCAATCCAAAAGACAGTACTCTGAGGACTTGGCAGAGAAGTTCTATGCCCATCCCTGAAATATGTCAGAACACCCTGCACTCTGCCAACTGTGATTACACTTGGCATTAATTGAAGATGCTGAGAGCTATAAGCCTTCCTGAGTTTAGCCACCTGGAGCAGATTAAAATCTGGGTCCTGCTGGTGAGGAGCTTTGAGGGATTGGGAATACAAGGCTGTTTTAATCTTTTCCAAGTCAGGCTGTTTAGAAATATCCATACATCAAATGTTCATGGATCTCATATAATTTCCTTCTCGCAGGAGAATTCAATCACCAGTAACACTAAGTGGGATTAACTTGTGGTGGAGAGCCATCTGGAGAGAGTGAATTCACCTTCCCCTGTAATTATGTTCAGAGATTTACCACCATGGTTTTGAAAAAGTTGCTGAAGGTGCTCAAAGCTACAAATGATGTTTCCTCTGAAAGCCTTGTTCAGTTGACCCAGTGAAATTAAAACGCAACTGAAGGAAAATCTAGTCCTTCCTTTGTGCTTTAATATTCCTCCGCCGCAGGAGGGTGATACCAGGATTGCAAGGACTGGCTTGAGGTCTTGCAAAGATATGACGAAAAGCCAGTGGAAACTGTCCTGAAACTGTATTGCCTAGATAGAAAGGCTCATGAAAAGGAAAGTGAGCAGAGGGAGGGACTAACAGGGAAATTACTATGAGTCAGAATTCAGCTCTCTGGATCATGCTAGAGATAAGGCCTGCTCCCTTGAAGAACCCAGAAACAAATATAGATTAGTCTTAGAAAGTAGAGGATCCAGAGAAGCACAGAAGGCAGAGAAAGCCTTTATATTTTAATGGGAGAAAATGAATTAGCATAGTCTGAGGATAGAGAGAAGATGGCCCAGGAGGTCAAAGGCCAACCTCAAGTTCCCTGGGCCAACCCACGTCATCTGAAATGATGCCAGTCTTCAGAGCCATAAGAATGTCAGTCCTCTGGAAGAGGAGCTGAACCTCAGTGAAAAAAGTAAGTGCCAGCCATACCAATCTGACCTCAAAACCTCTGTGATATGGGGGCAAAATCAGATCAGGAAAATAACAGATTATTTAAAAATTGGTTTTATTAAATACTTACTATCTTCACTATTAAAATTACTGACAAACTAGATACATAGTATCTTCTTCAATTTGTAAGTCTATTATGATACAAACAATAGTGAAGCCATTAAAATTATGATACACTGATTGATTTTGAACAATATCCATAAGCCTCTAGACTCATTTGGTGAGGCTAGCATAAGTTTCATATTTAAACCAGGCAATGGCACCATGAGAAAGGAAAATTATAAAGTCAACTCAGTTTTGAATATAAATGTGAAAATCATAAACTAAATATTGGCAAACTGTCTAAAAATGTGTAAAAAAATACATAATGACTAAGTTGGGTTGATCTCAAGATTTCAGTGATGGCTTAACATTAGTAGAAAGTCTATTAATGTAATGCTCTACACTAACATAGTGAAAGAGAAAGGACATACGGTCATCTCACTAGATACTGGAAAGCCAACAAATAAATTTCAACACTCATTCATGACAAAAACTCTTAGTAAACTAGGAATGGGAGGGAACATCTACATCCTCGTAAAGATTACCAAAAATCTACAATAAATATCATGCATACTGGAGAAATGTTAGAAGCATTTCCTTTAGAGTCAGGAACAAAAAAAGGATGCCTGCTTTCACTACATCTATTCGAAGTTTATGGGAAGTCCAAGTCAGCACAATAAGAAATAAAAGATATAAGGACTGAAAAGAAAGAAAGATGATCTAATGATAAGATTTTTTTCATAAAAAATTCAAGAAACTCTTCAAGAAAAACTGTGGAATATAAGAGGAGAATTTGTCAAGATTACTGGATAAAGTATCAATGTACTAAAATAGCATTCAAATAGACAAGCAACGAATAATTAGAAATTAGAACATGAAATGAAACACACACAATAGCAACAAAAGTTACAAGTTTTCTACCAATAAATCTAACAAAAGATGGGCAACTCCTTTCTCAATAATAACATAAAACTGAAGAAAAATATAAAATAAAACCTAAATAAATGAAAAGCTACATTACTTTAATAAATATTATCAAAAATAGAAATTGCTCTTTAACTTGTAAATTCAATAATTCAACGCAATTTCAACCAACACTTCAATAGAGGCTTGTTTTTCTTCTTCTCCTTTTTTGGCCACGCTGCATGGCATGGGGGACCTTAGTTCCCTGACCAGGGATTGAACCCATGCCCCCTGCAGTGGAAGCACGGAGTCTCAACCACTGGACAGCCAGGGAAGTCCCATCAATAGAGTTGTTTTTATGCAACTAAATTTCACATGTAAGGTGAAATTTATTTCATTTAGATGAATGAAGAGCCAAGAAAAGCCAATACATTATTGAAGAAGGGAGAATTATATTTGCCAGATAGTAAGGTTTAATATAAAATTATAGTATTAAAACAGTGTGGTTTTGGTACAGGGATAGACAAAGAGGCTAATGGAACAGAGCAGACTTTTAAATAAATAGTTTAATATATGAACATTTAATAAATGGTTCTGACAACTGTCTCTCCATGTAGAAAAAGACAAAATTAGACCCTTACCTCAAACTATACACAAAAATTAATTTCAGGGGGACTAAAAACTTAAAAGTGAAAATAAAAACTGTAAGCTTTAGAAAATAACACAAGAGAATATCATTATTATGTAAAATCCATTAAAAGAAATAAAATAGATTTTAAAAATCCATACAGGTAAAATGTTAAAACAGGGCTTCCCTGGTGGAACAGTGGTTAAGAATCCACCTGCCAGTGCAGGGGACACGGGTTCGAGCCCTGGTCCGGGAAGATCCCACATGCCGCGGAGCAACTAAGCCCGTGCACCACAACTACTGAGCCTGCACTCTAGAGCCCATGAACCACAACCACGGAAGTTCGTGAGCCTAGAGCCCATGCTCCGCAACAAGAGAAGCCACTGCAATGAGAAGCCCGTGCACCGCAACGAAGAGTAGCTCCCGCTCACCACAGCTAGAAAAACCCTGCACACAGCGACGAAAGACAGAACACAGCCAAAAATAAATAAAAACCAAAAAATTTTTAAATGAATAAAATCTATCTTTAAAAAATTAAGTGGGGCTTCCCTGGTGGTGCAGTGGTTGAGAGTCCGCCTGCCGATGCAGGGGACACGGGTTTGTGCCCCAGTCCGGGAAGATCCCACATGCCGCGGAGCGGCTGGGCCCGTGAGCCATGGCCGCTGAGCCTGCGCGTCCGGAGCCTGTGCTCCGCAACGGAAGAGGCCACAACAGTGAGAGGCATGCGTACCACAAAAAAAAATAATAATAATAAATGAAATAAAATAAAATGTTAAAACAAAATATTGAGTAAGAAAAGCAAGTTGGAAAGAATGCATACATTTTGATGATAATAGTATGTACTGTTTGTACAAAATTATAAACACACACATATGGGAACAAACACAGTAAAAGAACATAAGCAAACTGTAAGGGTAGATAAATCTGACTACTTAAAAATTAAAACTTCTGTACAAAAGATATCATGAGCAAAGTAAAAATCAAATTCACATAATGGGAGAAAATAATGAAAACCCATACAATCATCAAATAATTGGTATGCATAATAATAAAGAATTCCAACACAGCTGTAACAAAAAGAGAAACAATCTAAAAGAAAAAGAGACACGAATGCATACAATTCACAAAAAGTGTAAATTGGTGGCTATTAAGCATCTGAAAAGATTCTCAACCCCATTAACAATCAGGGAAATGAAAATTAGAAATCAATGAAACCTTATTTTGCATCCATCATATTGGCAAGAATTAGTAAATCTCATAACATCAAATATTGGTGAAGATGTGGGGAAATGGACTCATGCACATTGTAGGTACCACCACTTTGAAGAGCAACTGATGAAGTCCTAGGAAAGCTGAAGATGCATTATTCTTTGATCCAGTAGTTCCACTTCTACATGTCTATTCTAAAGTAAACTTGGGTGAACAAGGAGGTTTGTACAAAGTCGTTCATTTGTAGAATGGTAACATGGTTTGTAACAGCTGAAGAATGAAAACATCCTACTGTCTCTAAGTAGAATAATGGATATCCTCAGGTTTGTCAATACAATGCATTCTACACAGCAGTTAACATGAATGAAGTAGATCTAAACTTGTCTGTCTATCTATCTACGGCAATAAATCTTTAAAAACCAAAATACTGAATAATAAAATCAAGTTGTAAAAACATACAGATTTTAAAACACACTAAACAACACCTAAACTGTTTTAGGATACAGTCATCTGTATCCTATCAGTGATTCCCCCCAGGTGACATTTGGCAATGTCACAACTGGAGGAGGATGCTACTGGCATCTAGTGGGTAGAAGCCAGAAATGCTGCTAAACATCCTGCAAAGCATTACCTAACCATCCCCCCACCCTCAATACATATAAAGAATTATCTGACTCCAAATGTCTAAAGGACTGAGTTTGAGAAATCTTGCTCTAGAGCCATCCTATCCAAATTATATAAATGAGAATGCGGGATTGAGGCAGGAGTGTTATTCTTCAAAAAAAAAGAAAGAGTATATAGTTCAGGGAAAGGGGAAGTAATTAAAACATATCAACTACAGTATGTGTGAAAAAGATTGAAAGAATACACATCAAAATATTCTCAGTAATGATTTCTGAGATAGTGTTCAAGAATTGTGTTGTGGGGCTTCCCTGGTGGCGCAGTGGTTGAGAGTCCACCTGCCGATGCAGGGGATACGGGTTCGTGCCCCGGTCAGGGAGGATCCCACATGCCGTGGAGCGGCTGGGCCTGTGAGCCATGGCCGCTGAGCCTGCGCATCCCGAGCCTGTGCTCCGCAACGGGAGAGGCCACAACAGTGAGAGGCCCGCGTACAGAAAAAAAAAAAAAAAAAAGAATTGTGTTGTGTATACTTCTATTTTCTAATTTATCTAAAAGGAATACGAAGCATTGGTGAAATTAAAAATCATTTGGAGAGAAAAATACAAAAAAACATCTTTCATCAAAAAAGTTTTCTTCTAAAATTTTATGCTTCAGGTCAGTTTCATAGCGCATATTTTTACGTTATTTTTCTTAAGTATTAACTATTTTGTGTTCTACTTTTTCCCATTGGCATTATTTCATATAGATCATTACATAAATCCAGATAATCTTTATATTTGAAGTTTTAATGGCTATATGATGTTTCATTGTATTACTTTGTCAAGAGTTACTTAGCCATTTCCTAGCTGCTAATGATTTTGGATCCTTCTATTATTATGAAAAGTATAAACATCTTTGCAAAAATTGAGTGTTTCTCTTTATTGAATTCTTTCCCTGGGATTTGCTCCCAGGAGCAGATTTGCCACATGGAAGGATATAATGAATTCTGTGATGCTTGGTACATGTTGTCAGATTTCTTTCCAGAAAAATTATTCCATTATTTCTACAAGCAATGCATGAGTATACTTGAGTCTCCAAAGCACTGTTAACTTCGGTTTTAAAAAAAAAAACCTATCATTAATTTAACATGTAGGAGGTAGTATACTGGACTCTTTTAATTTCCAATTCTTTAATTATTAGGGAAGCTAAATATTTTCCCAAGTGATTGTACACTATTTGTAGTTTCCCTTGTGCAAACCATCTCCTCATATCCTTTAACCATCTGTCCAGTCAGACTTGAGTATTGTCCAAATAGATAATATTAATTTTCCTTAAATTCATAATAGTAAATGTTTGTAGGTTATTACAGTGTTCCCCCTGTTGTTTTCCTATTTATTTATCCAATTTGGGACTGTGATGGTTAATTTTACAGGTCAACTTGACTGGGCCACCAGATACTCAGATAACTGGTTAAACGTTATTTGGAGGTATCTGTGAGGGTGTTTCTGGAAGAGAGGAGCATTGGTGGATTCTGTAAAGCTGGTGGTCCTCCCCAGAATGGAAGGGGAAACAACCACTTTGGAAAACATTTTGGTAGTTTTAAAAAGTTACACTTACCTTATGACCTAGCCACTCCATTTCCAGTTATTTACCCAAGAGAAAGAAATCACATGTCCATATAAAAATGAGGCAGGCTGGGACCTGGGACCCTTTGCTGTAGTGCTTGCACCTGGACAAACTTTCTCCTCCAGAAACAAAATACAAAGAAACTATAAGGGAGTAAAATTAACTGTGAGTTGGGGCAAATTATGAACAACACATACAAAAAGACCAAAAATACAACTGCCACTTCTGAGGAGCTGGAAGCAAAACCAGGGTCCTGCACAGGCATCCTGCGCACAGCACCACCAAAGGGGTGGCCAGACCACCCAAGCCACCCCTCCAGCACAGCCCCTGGACCCGCCACCTACCCTCACCCCATGTAAGGAAAAAGCTTGCCCTGCCCCGGGAAGCGAGCAAGGGAACCTGTTACTTGTTTTCGCTCCCTCAAGTTGCAGTATGAGTGCCAATAAAGCCTTGCGTGAATTTCTTGTCTGGCCTCTTATCAATTTCTATTGACTGAGGAGTCCAAGAACTCTGGTCGGTGACACACAGATTTGCACTGAAATGTTGCCAGCAGGTTTACTTCTAATAAGGAAAAATTGGGAATGATAATGTCTATCAACAGGTGACTAGGTAAACACATTGTTGTATATCTATAAATGGAATAGTACTCAGCACCAACAAGGAATGAACAGTTGTTACATGCAAGAACAGGAAGGGCTGTCAAAATAGTTATTCTGAGTGAAAGAAGCCAGACAAAATAAAAAATGGTTCCACTTATGTGCAACTCAAGAAAAAGCAAACTAATCTATAGTTCCATTTAGAAACAATTCTAGAAAATGCAAACAAACTAAAACAGATCAGTGGGGTGGGGGAAGAGGGTGTGGGGAGTAGAGTGGGAATGGGTGCTGTGGGGTGGGACCAGGGGAAGAGCCTGCAAGGAGAGAGGCAGGTTTGGGGGAGCAGCACAGGGAGGTAAGCGGTACATGGGCCGAGGGGGCCAAAGAAGGCCCAGCGGAGACGGTAGGGGCAGGAGCAAGAAGCGGTTAGGAGAAGGAAAGCGGGAAGGGCAAGAGTGGGGTAAGGAGCAGAGCGCGGTGCGGTGCTTGGAGACCGGACAGGATGGGAGGTGGGAGGAGGCCGGGCGGAGTGGAGCATCGAAGACGTGGGCGGGTCCTGCGGGCGTGGGCGGGTCCTGTGGACGTGGGCGGGTCCTGCGGACGTGGGCGGGTCCTGCGGCCTGGGCCCCAAAGGGTCGTGTACAGCGTCATGGCGCGCTTCCTCTGCGCGCTTAGGAGCCTTCCCTTCCGAGAAGTGCCCGGGTGGGCGGTCCGGGGCCGAGCGAACCGGGGCGGCCTCGGCGCGAGTACCGGACCTGAGGACGCAGGTAGGAGGCGGGCCTCGCAGGCCCCGCCGCCACTTCCCAGCTTTCGGTTTCCCTTCACTTGCCAGGACTTGGGAGCCCGACAGCTGGTTCTGGACTTGGCGCTTACTTTCTCGGAAAGCTCCTTCGGGACGCCCCTGCCCGCCCACCTCCTGCCTTCTGCGACAGCTGGTTGTATATTATTAGGGGCGGGGGGGGGGTCACTGAACCCTATGAGGATTTGTGTAAAGGTACAGATCCTCTCTCCAAACGTGCACACACTTCTTTTTTTTTTTGCATAAAATGTTACGCTCTAGAGCCGGGCCTCAAGGTGTTGGGTCAGCAGCCCACCCCGCGCGCTCTCTGCTGCAGTGGCCCCTGCTCTGTTACACTGTCCACCTTCTCCAGTTATGTATGCTGCTTTTCGCGTCTGAGAAGCAGGCGGTTCAGACTTTGCATGCCTGTGGATCTGCTCCCTGACCTGCTCTATTTCTGTGTTTCCAGGACCCAGGGAAACGTGTGGACTAATACCATACCTCCTTTAACCTGATAACCATCGTTAGTCAATGGCTGTGATACAGACTAGGGAAAAGTGTGTCTATTTTCTACAAAATGCCTTTGGCTGCTCTGTGGGACTGGGGCACGTTTACATTTCATCCTTTAGTACGGAATCACTTGTGGAGACATGCGTTAGCTGGCACTGTATTTCAGGCCTATTTCAGGGGAATCTAGTGCCTCGTGTACATTGGCTTTATGGGCAGATGCCTAGCCATCCAGTCTCTGAATCCATTTGTTATGTGTCCACTGAAGACTTTTAAAGCTACCTATCTGTGCTGAAAATGTACCCAGTCACTTGGAATTCTTTTTATCCCCTGAAGTTTTCAAAATGATGTGTTAAATAAAAGCCCTGGCAGTGTGCAGTGGGAGCTGATCCAACATGACTTGGGGCCATGGCCTTCAGAACCTCTTGGTGTCTCTAGTCAGCCAATCTGATTTATTTGTTCTGTGCCTACTGTGTGCCAAGCATTGGTTTCCTGAGAACCACAGGTGATGGAAACATCACAGCTGTGGGCTGGAGCTCTTCTCATTCCCGTTTATAGGGTGGCGGTTTCAGCAGAAATTTGTCCCATGTTTGTACTTGGTGCTGTCAAAAACAGCCTAATGAATTGCCCTGGAATCTGAGGTTCTTCAGCAACGTTAAAATTTGGCCAGGGCTTCCCTGGTGGCACAGTGGTTGAGAGTCCGCCTGCCGATGCAGGGGACATGGGTTCGTGCCCCGGTCCGGGAAGATCCCACATGCCGCGGAGCAGCTGGGCCCGTAAGCCATGGCCGCTGAGCCTGCGCGTCCGGAGCCTGTGCTCCGCAACAGGAGAGGCCACAACAGTGAGAGGCCCGCGTACCGCAAAAAAAAAAAAAAAAAAAATTTGGCCAGACACCGATACAGGAACTGCTAACTTATCAGACACCCTCTCCTGGGAATTCCTTCTAAGGAAATAATTCTAAAGAAGAACAAAGTTATATGTGCACAGATGTCTTTAACAGAACTACTCTTAAGAACTAGAAACTGGCTCTAACCCAAACATCCATCAGTTAAGGAATGCTTAAGTAAACCATGAAAGTTCAATTCAACAGCTAGTAGGCAACCACTGAGAATGATGGGCAGGTAATAGTTCTGTGGTTAAGGGGTTTTCAGAGTCGACAGTGTCAATCACTGACCCTGTGTCTTTGGGCACGTCTTGAACTTGGTACGCTGAAGCCTGTTTTTTTCTTCTGTAAGGATAGTGATAATGGTAGGGTTGTTTTACAGAATAAATGAAAAACAAACCTAAAAATGTTTTATCACAATATTGGTACTTAGTAGGCATACAGTAAGCATTAGTTATAATTACATAAAAAATGGAAAGGTTAAAAGTGCAGCTGCATTCAACCCTGTGTTGTGGACTTGGGGCCTTGTTTATATATTGGCCTAGTTATCCATGTTGTGGGGAGGACTAGTGAGACATAAACAAGTACAGAGGTTTGCTGACGGGGAAACATTTTATAGGCTATACATTTTATCACTTATAGCCAATTATCACACAAGCATTGTACATGTGCTTTTAGCAGTAAACTTAAAGCCAGCAGTGACACACCTCATAAGTCATTATACTCTGTGATAACTAGGCAATTTTTTCCATCCCAAGCACTGGGGTCAAATATGTGGTTGAAAGCAAAACAGTAACTTTCCACTAGAATTCTTCAAATTTCTTACCCAGTTCAGCAGTATGATCTGAAAGTTATCGTATGTTTTCCATATAATTTAACATACTAAATAATCCTAGTTACTTTAATATTTCTTCTGAGATGTCTAGGGGCCCTTTGGAATACTCGAAGTTAGCTTGAGAAAGAAACTTACTGTTATCAAAAGCACCTCAATATTCCTGAAAAATTTTGTTCTCTTAACAGGGAGAAAGAAAACCTAATTCCAGTTTTGTACCAGCTTACTATTAAT
This sequence comes from Delphinapterus leucas, assembly GCF_059928025.1. Classification (NCBI taxonomy): domain Eukaryota; kingdom Metazoa; phylum Chordata; class Mammalia; order Artiodactyla; family Monodontidae; genus Delphinapterus; species Delphinapterus leucas. The sequence goes on along the minus strand of NC_143130.1, from coordinate 12,431,655 downwards.
AACAAAGTTCATTTACCTAATTAAATCCAATCTAATCTTTTTTTTTTTTTTTGGCTGCATTGGGTCTTTGTTGCTGTGCGTGGGCTTTCTCTAGTTTCAGCGAGCGGGGGCTACTCTTTGCTGCAATGCGCGACCTTCTCATTGCAGTGGCTTCTTTTGTGGCAGAGCAGGGGCTCTAGGCGCGCAGGCTTCAGTAGTTGTGGCACACAGGCTCCAGAGCGCACGCTCAGTAGTTGTGGTGCACAGGCTTAGTTGCTCCGCGGCATGTGGGATCTTCCCGGACCAGGGCTTAAACCGTGTCCCCTGCATTGGCAGACGGATTCTTAACCACTGCGCTACCAGGGAAGCCTGCAATCTAATTTTTTTTTTTTTTTTTTTTTTTTTTGTGGTACGCGGGCCTCTCACTGTTGTGGCCTCTCCCGTTGCGGAGCACAGGCTCCGGACGTGCAGGCTCAGCAGCCATGGCTCACGGACCTAGCAGCTCCGCAGCATGTGGGATCTTCCCGGACCGGGGCACGAACCCGTGTTCCCTGCATCGGCAGGCGGACTCTCAACCACTGCGCCACCAGGGAAGCCCCCGCAATCTAATCTTAATCACTCCTTCAATGTACAAAATTCTTTTCTCAAAATTCCCTTTTTTCGCAAACCTTTTATCACTTTTTGTATCCATATGATTTGTCCCTTTTCTTTGCCCATCCAAAAACAACCAACTGTAGGACAAATTATTATCCTCATTTTTCCTCAACAAATATATCTCCATTCTTTATACTTTCTCTCGCCGACAACACATATCCTACTTGCTTTCCACACTGAAATGCTTCCCTTATCATTTTTAGTAGCTTTAATTACATATTACAATTTTTAACCCTTAAAAGCCTTAACAAAACCAAGAAACAAGTAATTGAACTGTTATACCAGCATTTACTGATTGGCAAACTTAAGAACATAAGAACATACTCCATAACCTCTAAAAACTTACATTTTTCTCATAGCATAATTTCTCTTTAATGTGGTACAAGATGTGTGTTTAATAAACCCAAACATCTTTTGAAGTTTTACTATTTAACCCAAGGCTGAAGTCTCAGGCAAAGTGGGCTGTGTTTGTATTTCAAGGACATGATAAGAGTTAACATCAAGCTTTCTCCTATGCATATTTTGGTTCTCTCAGGGTCAGAATTCTGAAAACAGTATTTTATCAAGTCAGCTTTCTCTAACTGCATATGCAAAAAGAATCGGTTTTGGAATTTCAAAAGAGTTTCATCTTATCCATTCTTTTCCAAAGTATAAAGAATACTGTTGTCATATATTGTTTAAAAAATTATCTTCCTTTTTCTTTAGTCGTAATCTCATAGCTAAAATTTTTCTAATGAATTGAACCTGACCTTACCATTTTACAAAAGACAGCAAAGATACCAATCACACAAATGAAATACACACTCACATACCAGAAGACACAACTGTCACAATCCTCCAAGACAGTGACCCATGTGGAGTCCCAAACACTTCCCCAACACAAAGGGTCCTCGACAGTAGACACACGGCAGAACCAACTGGCAAAATGCCCAAATGACACACTCAGTGCTCACAAACAGCCCTCAATGTCAGACACGTCAGAACCAATTGGCAAAATACGCAGATAGCACTTCGTGCTCAAAAGAGAAGTTTGGCCGGCTGCACACCCGTGGACTTACTCGGTCATCGAGCTCGTCAGTTTGTCCAGCATGTTTCCGTTCCACCAAGGAAAATCGTGCGCTGACAGCCAGTGCCGAGCAGGGGAGAAACAGGGAGGATCCCCCAAACACACGGTTTCGGCAGCTGCTAGGAGCGTCCCCCCAAACCCCCTTCCCGGGGCCAGCGAGCCTCGAGCAGCGGCTCCTCACAGCCATCCCGGCGCGTCATCATGGCGGCTCAGCTCGGGAAAACCGCGGGAGCAGATATCGCGAGAGTGCAGCAGCCCCAGGTTGGGAGCCAGAAACTGTAACCGAAAATGGGGTCGGGCTCGCCGCTCTAAAGCCAATAAAGAGGCCAGGTTGGTGGGAAGGAAAGTTTGCTTTATTTCAGAGGCCGGCAGCCTGGCGGGGGAGGGGGCAGAGGCCTGTCCAAAGGCCGACTCCCCCCACTGACAATCAGTGGGCAAGAGCTTTTATAGATGCTGGGAGCGGGCTACACGCAGAAACAGCGCAGTCAGCTCTGACAGTCATCTTGACGTTGGCCATCGGTGGTCTGATCAGCGTCATCTTGATTGTTTTAAGTGCAGTTAATCTTCAGTTCCAGGGTCAATTTGTTCCATTTCTTTAAGGCCAGCTCTCAGAATTGTGACTGCTTATGTCGTGGCTATAGCCTGGTCATCATGTAACTTCTTCCACCTTGCGGGGTTTCAGTATCTGTAAGACAACTCACAGGGTATGGCTCAGAATATTACCTATAGCCCTTGAGGAGGAACTAAAAGTCCTTGACTTTGCTTAATGACCAACCTATTATTATTTGGTCTTGTTGGACTGTTTTCCTTTGTTTCTGCATTTTCTCACTTCTCTGATTAAACTTATTCTTTGGCTAAAGTTTTTCCACAGACAAAAGGCAGCCTGAGGACATGGGGGGCAAGCACCATAGGGTCCTGCTCCATTTCACTAGCACACTGCATTCTTGTGGTTTCCTTCCCACCTCTCTGCTTGTCCCCATTTCTTCAACGTGTATATTGTGGAGAGCCTCAGAGTCCAGTCCTCAGGCCTCTCTCTCTGTTCTGTCTACACTCACTGACTTGGGGATCTTCCAGTCCAAGATAAATAACATCTAAAGGCTGAGGAGTCAAAAAGTTATATTTTCATCCTAGACCTCTCTTGGAACTCTAAATCCATATATCCAACTGCCTAGTTGACATCTCCACTTGAATATCTGATTGGCATTTTTAAAGTTAACAAATTCAAAACTAAGTTCCCAAACCTACTCCTCCTGTAGTCTTCCCCCATCTCTCAGAGCCCAGAAGCTGTGGAGTATGACCCTTGGCCCTTTGCTTTCTCTTACCTCCACATCTGACCCATCGGCAGATCCCCCGGCTCTACCATCAGACTGTGTCCAGCGTCTCACTACTTAGCCACTCTCCTGCTGCCACCCTGATCCAGGTTTCCACCTCTCAGCCAGATTAAAGTAGCCTCTGTAATGGTTCCCCTGCTTCAGACTTCACCCTGCTTCAAATATTTTTTTAGTATATCTACCACTGATCCTTTTAAAATATGATAGATCATGTTATGCCTCAGCTAACCTTCCAATGACTTCCAGACTCACTCAGAATATAAGCCAGTGTCCTTACAACAGCCTTCAGGGCCCTAAATGATCTGGCCCCCATCATCTGTCTGCTGCCACTTCTACTAACCTTCCCTGCTGACTCCACCTCCGTTGCTCTGGCCTCCTTGCTGTTCATCAGATGCGCCAGCCACACCCAGCCTGGTGCTTCTCTTGCCTGCAGTGCGCTTCTTCTAGGTATTCATGTTGTGTGTTTGTTCATTTCCTTCAACTCTTTGCTGAAATGTCGCCTTCTTTATAAGGCCTTCCCTCATTATTTTAAATTGTGTGTGTGCATATGCACACATAAATACGTACACAAACATCCTCACACTAATATCCTTTGTGATTTTTGAAAAAATCATCTAAAGTTTTACATTCTTAGTTACTTTACCTCAACTCCATAAGGGCGGTGACTCTTGTCTGTTTTCTTTACGTCTGTATCCCCAGCATCTAGAATAGTGTCTGGCATATAGTAGGTGCTCTATAAATATGACCAAATGAATGAAGAAATGAATATCAAATGCCAAGGCACTGATAAATAGGGGTACACTGAACAAAGACACAGTTTTTTCAGACTTTCAGCTTCTAGTTGAATGAGACATCCAGACAAATTAACCTGCGATTGTCGTGTCTATCATGGAAGCACTGAGGGCCGTGAGAACCCAGAGGAGGAGCTTGCAACCCAGACTTAGGGGGTCAGGGAATATTTCTTGGAGAAGATAACATGTAAACTGAGACCAGAGATTGGAGACTTCGGTTTCTGTCCTGGCACGTAAGGATCTTAGAAGTCTTCACTCCATCTTAACAACAAGTAAAAAGCTAAACAAACTATGATGTCTTCTGGGGGAACTCAGAGGACCACAGTTGAGAGGGCCTGGAGCATAGTAGAAGGGAGAAGTTGGAAGTGGTAAGCAGGGCCAACCATGAAGAGCCTTGGAAGTCACATCAAGGAGTTTGGAATTTATCTTGAGGGTATTATGTCACATTGAACAGTTTTGGGCAGTGAGGAAAAAGAAGTGGTTGGAATAGGGGAGGGCATACAAATTAGAAAAAAATCTGTAATATTCTGTGCTGGAGGTAATGGTGGCCTGATCCAAGGTAGTTGCAGAGGGGTGAGAATGAGCAGATCCTAGAGTTATTTAGGAAGTAGAACCAACGGGCTTGGCGCAAGGGCAAGGGAAGAGTCATGGATGGTGGCCTGGCTTTCTGGTTTGAAACATGGAGTTGATGAGCTGGAGCACATGAGAGGAGGACCAGATTTGGGTTGGGGTGGAGGAGATACATGAAATTCTCTTGTTTGGGACGGGCTTAGTGGAGATATCCAGGTGTGGATTGTGTATGGATCCAGTACTCAGCAGAGAGATCTAGGATGGAGGGAAAAAACAGGTTGGGCGTCTCATCATGTAGATGGTACTTTAAGGATAAAATCTCCCAGGGTGGGGGAGGGGGTGTGGAGGAATGATAGAAGAAAGCCTAAGACAGACAGACTCCTCTAAAGAACACCAGTATTCAAGGATGGCTAGAGGAAGGGGAACTGAGAAAGGTTGCTGAGAGGGAGGAACTGGAGAGATGGGAGGATTTGGTGTCATGCAAGCTGAGGGAGTAGACTGTACCAGGAAGAGAGAATGTCTAGTGTCACTTCTATGGAGAAGTAGATGGGATGAGGATGAAGTGTTCCTGGGTGTCCCTAAGAAGTCCTGGTGAGCTCTCTGAGAGCAGACTCAGTGCAGCGCGTCCCACCCACAGACACATGATGTCAGCTGGCCCCACCGTCAGTGATGCTAACCTTGCTTACTTGGTTGAGGTGGTGATTTCTAGACTTTTCCATTGTAAAGGTACATTTTCTTACTTGTAAAATTGATAATTTGAGGGATCATATTTTGAAAATGTGTAACTATTCCATTCTTCAACAGTCTTTTCACCCAAGGGTTTTAGAATTCCCTGATGATTCTTGCTTGAATCCGTCTATTATTTTAGTGATTGCAAAAATGGTGATTTTAAAAATTTCATCATTCCTTCTCCCTTTATTACTTGGCATTCTGCATAATAACTCTGAAAGTCACTAAGCAGTAATAATGATCACATGAATACATTTTGCTTTGCTCCCCAGGAGCTGAGTTCCTGAAAAATTTGTGTGTAACTGAGCAATATTTCCATAGGAGTATTTCAGAGGTATATTTCCACTGGAAAAAAGAAATCCCCGTGGCCTTATAAAAAGTATTCAAGAAAGGACACCTTCTAATATATTTAACAGATAAAAACCCTTAAATAAAATGTAGACAACCATAGCAGTCAATAATATATACCACTGAAAATACCATGTTGTGCAGTGTTGTGAACTCGTGATGAAGATACAAGTCTTCTCTTGCTGAAGGATTATTTACGACTCTCTTTTTTGTAACCAAAAATGAAATTCAGCTACGATTTTCTGACATGTTTGTTATGTGGGTGGTGACATCACAGGTAGTTAACATTTCATCGTCAGTGCTGTGGTCAAGTCACTAACCCTTTGGGCCTTATCTTCTCCTTTGTAAGTTGAGGTGTAAGCAGATGGTAAGGTCCTCTCATATTCTTAACGCTGGATGATTAAAACGTTTATTTATTATAATATACATTAGGCTTCCTACTTCTCTTTGGCTAAAGTTATTATGTTTACACTCACTGGAAAAAAAAGTTGTAAAAAAGAAGCTGGGGCTTCCCCAGTGATGCAGTGGTTGAGAGTCCTCCTGCCGATGCAGGGGACACGGGTTCGTGCCCTGGTCCGGGAAGATCCCACATGCCGCCGAGCGGCTGGGCCCGTGAGCCATGGCCGCTGAGCCTGCGTGTCCGGAGCCTGTGCTCCACAACGGGAGAGGCCACAACAGTGAGAGGCCCGCGTACCGCAAAAAAAAAAAAAAAAAAAAAAAAAGAAGCTGAAGGGAGCAGAAGAAAGGAAGACAAAAGTGGAAAAAAACCATGAAGCATGATAATAGATTATGGTAGGTCTCAGTTTCCCGTTCAGGAGTATGTGCTATAGGAGTCTCTTATTTTTTCCACACAAAAGAATTTTTAATGAGACCTCCCTTGACAAACAAAATCAGAGATATCTTTATAAACCAGCAAGGAGGAGGGGTTTAATAACCCACTGGCTCCATGATCTTTTCTCTCCAATCACTCAGCTACTCCCAGCTTTATCCTGACAGGAAACACTCCTTTGAACGTAGTAATAGAAGAAAGATGAATTTCTACCCTTAGTAACCCAAGGAGAATTTATTCTACCTTATTTCGTATTTCAGCTGCCTCTTATCTTCTGTGCCCCAGCAGGACTGGAAAACTGGCTCTCTACTTATTACTCATTTCTTATTAAACTAATGAGTCAGTTACAGTATTTTGTACCTGAGCTTTCTGGTCTCTGTGAAGAAGGAAGGGGTGGAAGGGGGAGGGGAAGGGATGGCGTGTTTTGCTGGGAGATGGTGCACTTTAGGAGAGAGGCTAGGGAAGAAAAGGTCATTGTGCCTTACTGGTTTTTTTCCAAGCAAAATATATTTTAATAATATAGAAAATATAAAAGTCCTTAACTTGATCACAGACATCATTTGAAAGTCAGTAGCACCCATCTTATAATTTGCAATTTGTCAACCATTGCTATTAAAGTAAATAAATTCTTATACAGTCGTTATTTTGAGATCCCGAACAATGCAATGAAATACGAAAAACAATTAAAAATATAAATATTTGTAGTAAAGGCATGACTGTAATTCTTTGGGTAGATAACTAAATTTTCTTAGACAAATCCAAGGAAGTCAACCTCAGCATTCTGGGCCTTGCTGTCTTAATTTTTTTTAATCCCTATTTAACGACACAGGGTCCCTTACAAAGCGGAAGCCAGTTCTCTCCAAGAGTGAGTGGCAGAAGAAGCTGACTCCAGAGCAGTTCCATGTCACGAGAGAAAAAGGGACGGAACCGGTAAGCTACACCGACTGACAGTTTCTGAGTAGGTGTGTTGGGAGCAGGGCAGGACGGGTTGGAATCGATCTCGCTACGAAACCTGACTCATCACCTGCTCTGCGAATCTGGTGCCTTTCATTGCTCTGCTTCTTCGGCCATGAATATCTACCCAGTTGTGCAAACCAGAATCCTTCCTCTGGACACACTGCCCTCCGTCGCCTCGCCCACCCATTCTGCCTCCTAAAGAACCTTCCCATACTCGGCTTCCCTCCGCTGCTCTCACCTGCAGGCTGGTCCAGGCTCCCCCCAGCCCTGGCTTGCGTGCATTTGCCTCCAGCTGCTCTCCTCACAGCTGCCCTCCTCACAGCTGCCATTCTCTTTTGGAAACAGATCTGACCACATCACCCCCTGCTTGAAATTCTTCAGCGGCTTCCCACTGCTTTCAAAGTAAAAGAAAAGTTGAAAAGTGGCTAATGAGGCCGTAAAGGCTCTAGCCCCTACCTCCACCCCCTGTCCTCAGATCTGGCCACATTTCCCCCTGGTCGCTGCACTCCGGCCACACTATCCTCTTTCAGCTCTCAGACCCTGGGCTTCCCCTCCATTCGGGCCTTTACACCCTGTGTCCTCCCCCACCACCAACAACCCGACCCATTCAAACCTACCTTCCAGCTCTCAGCTGCACTCTCACTCCCACAGGGAAGCCTTTCCTCAGCCCCGATGGGTTTGCTTTTACCAGTACTTTCTCTTCTTAGCACTTGCCATCCTTGGTATATACCCCAGCACATAGCATGGTGCCTGCAGATAACAGGCGCTCAAAAACTAAACCGTGGTGACTGTCACATGACTGCAGGCCATGAGAAGGACACATTATTGAAGCTGCCTTCAGTAATCTCAGCTTTCTTTCATTTCCTGAGAGAACAGCCCTCAGTGGCTCCTCATTATAGTATGCACCCTGTTTGCTGTGCTGCATAGTCCCAAATATGACCACTGGAGTATAGTTACTGAACCAGGTTATTAGATATTTTCATTGGTGAAGCAGACCCCACGGAGGGGACCACAGTGCAGCGGTTTCAAAAGCTGTATAATATTTATATCTTTGAATTTAGCAGTCCCTGCAAAATTCAGGTAAGCTGTCCATGTGCTATGACCGTGTAACCGTGGTCTCACCCTCAACTTCGCCACCGATGCTAAAGCCGTTAGACAGGCCAGCAGATCCCAATAGATTCTGGTGAAATACTGGTATTTTTGAAAACTTCCTGTGGGTGGGATTTTAATAAAGGCTTCACTGGGAAAGAGACTACATTAGCCATAGTGCAGATAGCACAGGGGAGCCACACGTGATTCCCTGTGCAGTTGTGTGCATTCCCATAGCATTGTAAGCCGGCCCTATTCTGAGGGACAGAGCCACGCAGGGTGTGGAGCTGGAGACGGCAGCCTGGAGATGAGCTGCCAGATGTTTAGGAGAATAAATATGTGGGATTTTCAAACAAATGGTATAATATACTCTGTGCATTTGGCCGTTTGACAAAATGAGCATCATCTATTATTTTAAGTAATGCTATAAATCCCTTTCAGTTGATCCATTTCCACAGTTAACTTTTTAGAACGTTGCAGAACTATAAGCCTTAGTTAGCTCCATGAGGGTCAGGAAAGAGAAGTAAAACACCTCAGCTTTCTATTTGGTGACTCAAAATTAAAATTCAGTTGCGCATGCTTTTTATTGGACAGCAGTAATTTGCTAGCACTCTGCTAGGTACGACGAAGGGGTTTACAGCCTGGTCAAGCAATAACTAAAAGTCAAATATCAATAGAAGGTAGGTTTTATGCAGGTCATTCTTTGCCTTCCAGATCCGCTATCCACATGCCTCACTCTGCTCTGAGTTCTGGGAAGACTAACCAGCTCCCTTGCCCTCTGACTCCTGATTGGGTTGGCCCCTGGGAGATGCCAGCAAGATCAGAGGGCACAGTGGAGAAACAGGCATCCAGGGTCCCCCTAGGACTGTGTTCCTCCCACGCAGGTTGCAGCTTCTGCAGGCAGCCCTCCCCTCCAGCTGCAGCCTCACGGGTCCTGCCCGCTCTGTGTCCCACAGGCCAGTAGCGTGTTCTCAGTCACTGGCCCGGGGGTGCTTCACCTTCCCTGTTGGTCTCCATCGGCCCTGTCCCCACCTTTGTAAATAGTGCTGTGTGAAATTATCTGCAAATCATTCCTTTTGAGTGCGTCATCTGTTTCCAACAGGTATGTATTCATAGTATGGAAAAGATAAAAGAAGAGAGAACTCGCATTGGTGCAGACAGACTGTGTTAGCACGGGCTGCTGTAGCAGGATGCCACAGACTGGGCTGCTTAAACAACATTCATTCATTTCTCAGGGTTCTGGAGGCTGAGAAATCCCAGATCAAGGTGCCAGCCAATTCAGTTCCTGATAAGGACTCTCGTCCTGGTTTGCAGATGGCCACCTTCTTGCCATGTCCTCACGTGGTGGAGAAAGAGGTCAGCTCTCTCGTGTCTCTTCTTATAAGGGCACTAATCCCATTCTTGAGGGCTCCACCCTCATGTCCTCATCACCTCCCAAAGGCCCCAACCCCTAACACCATCACATTGCGGGTCAGGGCTTAAACTTGAATTTGGTGGGGGCAGTACACAAATACTCAGTCCTTAGGACAGACTTTGAAAACCCAGGGGAAGGCATATCTTGAAAGTCATTATGTCTCTGACTCTGATAGTCACACATTTCAGTTCTCTCTTCTAAATAATTCTTGAATCTATTCTAGTCTTTTTATTTCCACTGCTCCTGCCAGTTAAATCTAGGCTTGAACTGGTGGCCGTTTGACTGTCCTTTGCCTCCAGTGTCTTCCTGCCCCGACTCCAATCCATTCTTCATGTGCATGTCAAGTACTCCTTCTGTTGATAAAAACCAGTTCTGATCGTGTGCACACCCACTTTAAAAGTTTCCAACGGCTTTCCATTTTCAGTGGGATGGCACAAAAACTCTTTAGCGTGGTCTGACAAAGCCACTATGATCTGGCCCTCCCCACCTTTGCAGCAACCTCTTCTCCCTTCTCCACCTTGCCCTGTTCTGTCACGTGGGCCCAGCCCAGGCTGCTTGTCTGTCTGAAATACTCTTCCATTTCTTCATCTGATTAACTTTTACTCATCCTTCAGAACTCAGTTTAGTGTCTTGGCATTTCCTGTAGTAAACACCGATCAGCCATGCAATGAAAAATAATGATGATAGAAGATTAAAGAAAAAGAAAACCCTGATCTCAGACATCTCAGACGTTACCTGGTCCAGAAAGCCTTGGTGAAAACTCCCCTAGTAGTAAAGGGCCTAGTGCTATCCTCACTCCCTACTAACCTCTCCATCAGAGCTCCTGTCATGTGGTGTGACAGCTGCCAGCTCACGTGTCTCTTCCCAACTTGGTAGCAGATTCCAAGTGCAGGAACTGTGGGTTGGTTTGGTTTCATTTTGTTTTTCCATCTCTGCAGCCTTAGTACCCAGTCCAGCATTGGATACACACTAGGTTTTCAAGTAAATACTGGAATGAACAAGCGAGAAGCCCTAAATAAGTGATAGGACTTGTATAAAACTGGGGAGGAAGGGTGAGAGGGCAGACAGAGGAAATCAGGTGAGGAGGCGGAGGAGAGATGTCATTTCATAAAATACGTCGGCTAAAGATTCTTTTATGTTTGATTTTTTTTTTTTAACTTACTGTGCTACCAGTTCCCTGTCACTTCCTCTGCCCAACTGTCCCTGCAATGACAGAATTTAATTTTGAATATTATCAGGCTGTCCAGATCGCATGAGTAGGCTTCTCTAGATCACCTTCAGGTCTGGGTAGCCCTATGGCATGTGTGTCTCATCAGCCCAGGTGGGCGGGATGCGAAACTTCCTTTTCATTCCAGATGCCCATTCGTGCCAGCGTTGGGTACAGGCCTTCGAGGGGACGGGCCAGAAAAAGACCAGCTCACCACTGTTCGGATGTCTGCAGCCAAGTTCAGGGTTTTTAAAGAGGGAAAACATCCAAGTGTGCTGAGATGGTGGGCTCAGTAGGTTAATTTGAAATTGTCCATTATGCAGCTCCCTGAAAATGTGCTGTTAATCCTACCACGAGGAATGTGAATGTTTGACCTGTGGACTTGTCGAGGTGGGACGTCTCGAGAGGACCAAGGGGGCTGCTTGTTTCCTGAGTCAGCTCTGGGACTCAGTGACCCACCCTGTGCCTCAGCTTCTCTCCATAAAATGGGACGGCGTCTGCCACTAGCCACTGCTTGTAGATTTTCACACTAGGCTCATTCAAGAGTTTCTTTTTTTTTTTTTTTTTTGCAGTACGCGGGCCTCTCACTGTTGTGGCCTCTCCCGTTGTGGAGCACAGGCTCCGGATGCGCGGGCTCAGCGGCCATGGCTCACGGGCCCGGCCACTCCGCGGCATGTGGGATCCTCCTGGACCGGGGCACGAACCTGTGTCCCCTGCATCGGCAGGCGAACTCTCAACCACTGCACCACCAGGGAAGCCCAAGAGTTTCTTTTTTTTAACATTCCTTTGACAGGAGATGACGAAAGGAACTGGGCAAAAATAGTCTTTTTTTTTTTTTTCAAACAATGAGATCAGTTTACAAAATAACATTAAAAAAAATTACTCTTGGCTCATTCATTGCCTCAAGTCTCCTTGTGTTCCTCTCGGAACCTGCAAACTCCTTAAGCCACAATTAACATGGTAATTTCATCTAAGTAGTAACTTAGGCCCTGCGAGTATCTAGCTCATTATTTAGCATTTATTAAGTATGCAGTGTCCTAAACACCACGTGAAGCATATTAAAGGCACAAGCTAATCTCACTGAGCTTTGCTTTTTATGATCTATATCCTGTCTTTAATTGGAGATTTCAAAGTGTTTTAGACAGTGGACTAGATTCTTGTTGTATTAACTCTTTTGAAATGGTGACTGAGATCTTACACAATCCAGAGGTGCGGTTCTCTTGCTTTTTCACAGGCTTTGATGTTCTTGGGTGAAACGTGCTATATAAATACAAAGCATTATTAATGTCATAATTTGAATATTTGGCACAATAAAGGCCGGTCGTAAACAAGCCTGTAGGCTTCTTCACTGGGCGCACTGTAATTTTCTCTCCAGTGATATTTGCACTTTGTCAAATTAGTACAAAAATTCCTTTATTGGGAGACTTAATCTTGGATCTGGATCTGCTGTATTGTGTCCTGCTGGCTGAGAAACCTGAAGGTGATGTAACTCATTTACTTTCAGCCTTTCAGTGGGATCTACCTGAATAACAAGGAATCAGGAATGTATCACTGTGTGTGCTGTGACAGCCCGCTTTTCAGGTGAGATAAAGATCAAAAGGTACCGAAGGAGAGTAAGCCTCTAAATTCATACAGCTCTGTCTTCTGGGGCCCTGGATAAATACCCATGATGTTTTTAATTGCCCTTCTCATTTGGCCTGGTTGCTATAAGGAGGGCTGTTCATTTAAGATTCTTGCTTATCTTGATTATTTCTAGTGTTTAGAGCATTAACTTCTTAGCCTATATTCTTTCTTTCTGTATCCCCAAGAAACAGCTAAAAACAAAACAAACTTGGTGGGCACCTTAAGATAAAGCTATTAGAGTTTTTTTCCTGGGAAAGTATTTAAATAAATCTAAACCATAATGGTATTTGCTTGGCCATGTGATTAAAACTGTATCTCTCCCAGGGAGAAATGGGTTTATAATTTAATTTAGGAAATGTAGAACTTTATGAGGATAGATTCCCCACAGTGCTTGATGGTAGTGAATACCATGCTCTCTTCTATGTAGCTAAAAGTAAATTTAATTGTCCCTTGATTTCAAAGCCTCTTTTAAGTCAATCAGGATCTGAAATCTCTCAACAAAGCCTTTTTTGTTTAGACATGCAGGAAACAGTCTAAAAAAAGTAGATTCGATGAAGAAGAAAGGAAAACATCTTTGAAGTCCTGTTTTTCAGAACTTCAAAGATGTTTTCCTTTCTTTTGCATCAACCCTAAATTGGTTTAGAATAAAATATAAATCAAGCCAGGTCTGTGAATCTTCCATTAGGCAGTGCTTCATTATGTGCTTTGGGCTTTGAGCAGACCTGGGCTTTCCTAGGCTGCTAATGTGGGCTGAATTTGGAAAGCCAGACCCCGCCTGCAAGGATGAGGAACAATTAGGATTGATTTTCCTTCACGCTCACGGAAGGGCAGACCTTTGTCCGGATTCATTCACTCTGTCGGTGGCTGGTGAGGAGATAGCAGAGATGGCAGTCAGGGGAATTCCCTGGCAGTCCAGTGGTTAGGACTCCTTGCTCTCACTGCCAAGGGCCCGGGTTCAATCCCTGGTCGGGGAGCTAAGATCCCACAAGCCTTGTGGCACGGCAAAAAAAATAATAATAATAAATAATAAAATAAATCTTTAGAAAAAAAGAAAGGTGGCAGTCAGGCTGAGATGGCCTGGGGGAAGCTAGGAACAGTAAAATGGATGCATATTTCTGAACCATTAGTTATTCTTTGACCTTTGGTTCTATTAAAAGGGAGAAGTGGGACCTTGAGATGGCCACTCTGCTTTTAGCCAAAGAACCGTGTTGTAAAAGTATAAAGAACGGCCTTGTGACTATGTCGTAAACAGCCAGATGTTCTGTTTCCATCTTTTGACTGTGAAGGCAAAAGATGTGAGGTCATCTTTCAAGAGCATGTTCCTTCCTACATCTGAGTCTTTGTTTTTAACTTCATTGGCGTTCCAGTTTCTGTACCTGTAAAGATGACACTCTCTTCCTACCCAATGCCCAGCCAGGTTCTGTCAGTAAATCACAGAATGTTGGGGGCAGGTAGGGACCGGAGAGACCAGAGCAAAAAACTCTGTCTAGTAGAACTTTCTGTGATGATGGAAATGTTCTGTACCTGTTCCATCCACTTCAGTGGCCACCACCATTCACACATGGCTGTTGAGCACTTGAAATGTGGCTGATGCGGCTGAAAAACTGAATTTTTAATTTGATTTCATTTTAAATAATTTTAAATAATTTAAACTTGAAAGGCCACATGTGACCAGTAGCCACTGTATTAGCACAGTGCTCGTCCAAATTAAGGAAGCTGAGGACCATCCCCAAAGCAGCCAAGACTAATGAGAATACCAGCCAGTTCCCCAAAAGCCCTTTCATCAAGTGGCCAGTTTAAGGACCTACCAACCTGTTTGTTTCTTTTCAATCATTTAGTTTTAGTTGCAGTTTCCATTTTCATTTCTTAAGGACTTTTGAGTTTGTTCCATTTTTTTTCCTCCCACTGCTGCTGCTGCTGCAGCTGAGACTGAGAAAAATAAGAATATATTCATAAGAATCTTTTATGTTCTAGAACGTACTCTTCTTTTTTTTTTTTTTTCCTCTGGTACGCGGGCCTCTCACTGTAGTGGCCTCTCCCGTTGCGGAGCACAGGCTCAGGACGCACAGGCTCAGCGGCCATGGCTCACGGGCCCAGCCGCTCCGCGGCATGTGGGATCTTCCCGGACCGGGGCACGAACCCGCGTCCCCTGCATCGGCAGGCAGACTCTCAACCACTGCGCCACCAGGGAAGCCCCAGAACATACTCTTCTTAAAGATGATGCATTTATTTATAGGAGAGACAGTGTAGTACAGTGGTTAAGTCTGTAGATGTACATCCTGGCTTCACTGCTGTGTGACCTCAGGCAAGTTTCTTAACCTCTCTGTGCCTCAGTTTCCCCACCTGTAACATGAGCATGCTAGTAGTACTGAATTCATAAAGTTGTTGGGAGGATTAACTGAGTTATGAGTTAATACATATGAAAGCACTAGAGCAATGCCTCACACATGCCAAGCACTGGATACATGTTAGCAATGAGACATTCTTAGAGACAGATCCTTCTTAGGGCCATATACATGAATGTGTCTTTGATAATGAGGAACTCTTGAGAATTTTTTCTAATTAATGAGAATCTATAAATGAAGACTATATTCCTGACAGTGCTTCCCATTCAGGAGGGTGGATAGCTGTAGAGATTCTTGTTTGACCTCTCATTTTCCCTCTCTCTCTGTCCCCAGTCTCCAGCCTCAGTAATAGACAGCAGGAGTAGAAAAGAAATAAACATTCCTTCAAATGCTTGTACAGAGTGAAAACCAGGTGAAAAGTCAACCAAAACTAAACAGTTAAGGAATCAAGTGGATGAGGGATCACTGTCTCTTGGCTGCTGGGCCCCTTGCTGCCTGCACACTTCCCTTCAGGCCAAACCAGTATGGTGCACATTCTGGGGGAGACAACTCAGAGACATTTAGTCCAGGGTTTCCAAGTCAAGAGCGCTCTAGGGATTTTATCACTCCCCCGGGGACTCCAGGCTGTTGCTTCCTTAACCTTGGAATTTTGTGACTTTGCCCCTCCCCTGCTTCCTCTATTCCCCTCCCTTCTCCTCCCCCTGCCCCCCAACACTGATTCTGAAAGTGTTTATTAAAATCTACTGTGAGATCACATGTTTCATGGTCATAAATCTTAGAATAGAAGGAAACTGAGAGCCTGATGTTAGTTCCCTTTTTACAGAATATCCTGACATTCTAGGTGTTAATAGGAGCTTAGTAACCTTGTTAACCTTTTGTGAGCTCCCATTCCTTCAAAGGAATGGAAATTCTCCTACCATGAGGGTTGTCAGTTATCACCAAGTGCCTCTGCTGCTGTTTGGGGGGCTGTGGAATTTCCAGAAACTAAGATAAAAACAAAGCAAATAAACATATAACAAAACTAAACAAAAGAAGCACCTCTAAGAGTACATGACTAAAGATGGTCCAGAATGGTTTTAGCTTCTCCAGGGAGGGCCTTACAATCTGCTAATCATTTAAATATGTATGTTGGAATTTCTAATTCACCTTAATATTTAAGTTTTCACTCTTAAATGATACATGATGGGCCTCTCATATTACCTGGTAAAATCTCCCGATTCTGTTAATTGCATCAATAAAACTTTTATTGTTTCCCATCAAATGTTTTAAATGACTTTTTATTAGTCTTAGATTCATTCATTAAAAAAATTATTATATTCATAATTCTCTATCAAAATTCCTTTAATGATCACTAGTTTATATATAATGTTCAGTGTGGAAAAGCTATGATTAAAAGATATTTAAAGTGTTTTTCCCTGGACCAAAGTAGCTCGGATGAATATTTTTGAACCCTTGGAAAACAAAAAGGGTTGCAGAGAACCCAATCTGAATGTGCAGACACTTCTGATTGGACCCACAGCTGCTCAAATTTCATGGATACCTGTTACTACTAATAATAATGATATTTAAAAAATAATAGCTACTGGCTTAAGTACCACGTGTCTGACACTATGCTAAAAACAGTAAAGTAGAAAGCATCTCAGTTAATCCTCTCAGTAACCCCATGAAATAACAATGCCACTACGATTCCGAAGATCAGGACACAGAGGCTTTACAAGATTAAATAACTTGCCAAGGTTGCATAGACATAACAGACAGAGCATGGCTTCACACCCGAGTCTCTCGGAAGTCAACCTCAGAGCTATACCTGAGTTCCTGGGATCTTTTCAGGGCTCTTCGAGGTGCTCCCTTTTGCAACTGCGTATCCACGAGACCACATCCTCTTCCTACACTTCAGTCGAAACAGCACTGCAGCAGACTGAATGCACGAGCACATATAGTCAATTGTCATTTTTTTTAAGCTACACATTAAAGAGATTTACAAAGTTATAAAACAGTGCAACTCTTCCCACTAAATGTTTGTTTCAGTTTCGAAAATAGAATTATTGTTGTAAAAATAGGTTACGTTAGCATGTAATGAATTTATTATTTTTAAAAATAATTTAATGCATATATTTTTAAATTCTCACTTATAATTTCCAATTTGTTAAGTATCGATAGACAAAACTCATGTAAACAAAAGTTCTCAGAGATCCTCAGTAATTTTGTAGTACAGAGGGGTCCCAAGACCAGAACATTTGAGTCTCTGTCTTGCACTAGACTCTTTCTGCTGGGGTTCGTGCTCTAAACTGAGCTTCCTTCTGTGCTCCTAGTCTAGGGATTTGATTATTTGCCACTTTTCCCCCCTCTTTACTCAGTTTTTGGTGTTTGGGGGGTTTTTTTTGAAGAATTTACAATTCATTTCTTGTCTCTCCTCCTCAGATAGAGAGAGCCATTTCCCTGCCATTTAAAATGTTTTCCTAGTGTGATTTAAGGGAGTCGTCTTTCAAAGCACTTAGAGCGAGTCTCTGATGAGTAGATTTGCCTGTTGCCCTCCTCCTCTTGCCGGCTCCTCTGCCACCACCATCACCCGCCCCCAGCATCATTCGTCCCTGTGGCGCTTTGCCGGGAAGGTCACTGCACTGCGGTGATGACTCTGGGTGCCCAGGCTTATCTATCACCGCTTGCCCCACAGCACAGCTCCTTAAACCCTCAGAGCATCTCTATAACGTAGATATGATTATCCACATGTTACAGATGAGAAAACTGAGGCTTGGAGAGAATAAGCAGCCTGTCCAATTTCACACAGCTAAGAAGTGACAGAGGCAGCTCTTGAACCCCTGAAGGCAGTCAGGCTTTGAATTTCGATAACCCGAAGTTCCGGTGGCTGAAGACGGCTGTTTCATCAGTTCTCACGCTTCTCTGATACGCTAAACTCACAATGCCCTCCTTCGACCACTATTATTTCATTTCGATTTCCCCCTTTCCTACGTTTAGAACACAGGGATTTGATCTGTTTCCTAACGTGCAGCAGTTCACAAAGCTCCTCATGTTTTTAGTCCTTGAGAGGGATGCCTTCGACATTAAAGGAACAAGAAATCTTTGACCTGATGAGACGGCGTCTTTAATAGTGGAGATGCAGTGGGCAGATTCCTGTGGAACCAGTGGTTCACGGCACTGGCCTTGGGATCTGGCAGAGGAGAAGGGAATCGAATCGTGCTTGGTAGAAAAATGATTCGGGGCATAAAATGCTCTTTGTATGGTAATAGCAGCCTTCACAGCTGTAGTGTCATGATGTCTAACACAGCTCTGAGAAAAAGTACTGCTCGGGCACTGGATGGCCTTCGTTTTCTGAGGCTCACAGGACGTCTGGCTCTGATGAGAGTAACACAGGGATCCTGCGACGTGTGGACACCTCGTTGGGACCAGCTCGCACAGAGGTCATCTGCAAGCAGGTGGGTGTCTTTGTTTTCTCTGATTTGCTTTCCCCAATGCCGCCCCAAATGCCACAGAGAGCTCTCTTGTCCTTGCATATCTAGTGTCATGGCCGGGAGCACTTTTGTCACGGAAGCACCCTGGGTTTCTCCCATGCTGCTGGTCCCTATCTCCCATCACTCTGGGCACTGCAGACCCGAGAAGGAGCCTCTCCTGGTTCAAGCCTTGCAGAGATGGGAGCAGAGCAAGGATCTGAAAGAGAGAGCTGGCCCTTTACATTCTGTTGCACAGAGACAATCAGCAGGAAGGCCAAGCATAGCTGGCGTCCCTATGCCCCCTTCTCACTCTGCAGCGTGTCAGCAGCCGGCGGAGCAGCGCTGCAGGTGACATTAGCGCGTTATTCCTCCTGTGAGCTTGGTAGAAGACAGTGGCTTAAATCCAGACAGCATATTCACTTTGATATCCTTGGGTGCTCAAATGTTCTGGTTTTGTAAGCAGATAAATGTAGCTTAGTCTTGTCTTCAATAAAGAACAATAATAATACACTGGCTACAAGATTACCGAGTACTCACCCAGGAACTGTTAGTGCTTTAAATGTTTCGTATCAATGAATCATCACAACATCTCTATTACGTAGGTATAATTATCATCCCCATTTTATAGATGAGTAAATCAAGGCCGAAGTTAAATCACTTGCTCACATTCTCACTGATAAAGGAGAGAGATATTCACCACTACTGTGCTCTGCATCCTTTCATTTCTTAATCAAGCTCTGGTATAATAGACTTTTTCCCCACACCAGTGTCAAAAACTCGAGTGGGGCGGCCATGTGGGATTCATGTGTCTGGTTTTACATAAAGAGCCTTGTCCCAGTTGAGGAATGACAGAGGCTTCTCTCCTTGCAGTGCGAAGCTCACCTTGGCCATGTGTTTCCTGATGGACCTGGGCCTACTGGTCAGAGGTTTTGCATCAACAGTGTGGCACTCAAGTTCAAACCAAGCAAACACTGACTACCTCCAAGAGTCCCCTTCCCTCGCCACTCCCTCATTTCCAAACTCAATTTTCATAATTTATGTGAATAGCTAGTTTTATTACCTACTAAACCAGGCTAAGTTTGCTGCTATCACCAAGCAAGTCACACCTTCTCTAACTTACTACCTGGAGTCAGCCAACCCTGGCTCTGGCTTTGACTGGAATTTCACAAAATGACAGAGGGGCAACCATTTCCATTAAATCGACTTCGGTGGGCTTTGCTTGGACCAGAGGGCATGACTCTTTGGGGACATTTGGAGGCTGATGGACAAACCAAAGAATTTACAAAACCACCCTGAACGTTCCATTGCAGTTAAGTTCTTCATGGACATATATAGGTGAGAGATCAAGTGAAAAGAGGAAAGAAAATATGGGGTTAGACTAATTCACAGTCCCAGCATGGAAAGAAGCAACGAGGAGGAGGGTTGTGGATGAGCTGTGCTTTGGGGGATCCACGGGATGCATGATATTTTTTTCAAAACTTTAGACTCTCTTGAACTTTCCAGTTCCAGCTTCTCTACGTGCAACTTAAGTTTCGATGGGAGTTTGCTAGATTTCAGTGATGATGAATACAAGTGGCTACAAAGTTAAACTTTAATTTAGTTCAAATAAAATATTTACTAAAATCTGTTTGCTTTTTGTCTAAGTCTGTGAATTTGCTCTTTTATAAAAATGACTAAATCAAATGCCAAAAAATAATTAGGTCATGTGGTAGTAGGTGTTTGGTTACACCAATGCTGATAGCAACTCAAGTGTTTTTTTTACACATTGAGAGTCTTGAATAATTTGTTACTGAAAGTGTTTAAATCATTTTCTTTGAGACTTTATGGACAGAAAGGAGACTTAAGTATTCTATTTTTATTACTGAGTTATGCATTATGAACTCTTCTTCTAGTGCTTACCCTGGAAATCACAACATCCATCCTTATTACAGTCATACTAAAATTATTAATTTTTTCTACTTTTCCAAGAACGTTAACCTTAGAACACTTTAACTTCATTAACATTCTCCCATATTTTGTGTTACTATTGTCATGTATTTAATTTAATTTTATACACATATAAACCCCACAAATCATTGTTAGTGTATATGTTGATATTCATTTATCTTTACCTACATATTTGCTGTTTCTTTTGCTCTTTATTTCTTCCTGAAATCCCATGTTTCCTTGTGGGATTTTTTTTTCTTCTGCTTGAAGAACTCTTTTGCTTTTAGTGCATGATTTCTCATGGTGAATCTTCCCAGTTTCTATTGGTAAGAAAATGTATTTATTTGCCTTTCATTTTTTTTAAGCTTTATTGAGGTACAATTGATATATTTAAAAATTGCACACATTTAATGTATACCTTTGGGTCTCCTTTTATTTTTGAAGAATCCTTTTCCCTGGACGTAGAATTCTAATTTGGAGAAATTTTATTTGGACATTTTACAGTTTCATTCAATTGTCTTATGGCTTCTATAGTTTCTCCTGAGAAATCAGCTGTCAGTGCAATTGTTGCTCCTCTGAAGGTAATGTGTTCCCCTCCCCCACAACTGTTTTTATGATTTTCTCTTTTTATTTGAGTTTCAGCAGTTTGTAATGTGCCCTGGTGTGGTTGTCTTTGTATTTATTGTGCTTGGGGTTCACAGAGCTCTTTGAATCTTAGGTTGATACTTTCATCAGTTTTGTTATTATCTCTTTCTTTTTCTCCCTAGACTCTCTCCTTTTGAATTACACAAATTTTAGACCATTAATTGCATCCCACATATCTCTAAGGCTCTTTTCTGTATCTTCCCGTTCTTTTAAATATCTGTATTTCTGCGTGGATATTTTCTGTCAACCTCTTCTCTAATTTACTAGCCTTATCCTTTTGCTTGTCTAGTCTGCTGTTAAGCACATCTCATGCATTCTTAATTTTAAGTGTTGTACTTTTGTAGTCCTAAAATAACCATTTGATTCTTTTTTATGGATTCCAGTTCTCTGTTAAAGTTCTCCGTCTTCAACAGGCAAAAAGAAAATTCTATGAGGCCTTTCCTCCTGAAACAGTTTGAACTTTTAATCTCTGCTCACAAAACTGATGAAAAACAGTGCTCTGCATTTCAGAGGCTTTCCACTTAGGGTTTTCGCACCCTGACCTACACAGATCCCATATTCATCTAATGTGCTAAGATGAAAACTAGCCATTTACTTAGGGTCCCCAAGTCTCTGTTATAAATGCTCTGCTCATTTCTGTGTCCCCTAGTAGATGCCCTTTGTGGGTACAAAGCCTAAATTCTCAGGCTCTTGGCAGAGTTTAGAATTGGCAAATGATCCCAGGATAAAAGGAGCTCTGTGGGGTTCTTCCCTCTCTGGAGTTGTGGCAGACAGAATAATGGCTCCCCAGAGATGTCCATATCCTAATCCCCAGACCTGTAAATACATTACTTTCATGGTAAAAGGGTCTTTGCAGATGTGAATGAATTAAAGACCTTGATACGGGGAGATAGATTATCCTGGATTCTCTGGATGGGTCCATTCTAATCACATGAGTCTTTAGAAGTAAACCTTTCCTGGCTGGGGTCAGGGAGAGATGTGATGATGGAAGAAGGGTCGGAGAGATGCCACATTGCTGGCTTTGAAGATGGAAGTAGGTAGGACCATGAGCCCAAGAATGTGAATAGCTTCTAGGAGCTGGAAAAGACAAGAAAATGGATTCTCCCCTAGAGCCTCAGAAAGGAACACAGCCCTGCCGACATGTTCTTTATCCCAGTGAGACTCTTTTCAGACTTCCATGTAACCGCAAGGTAATAAATGTGTTGTCTTAAGCCACCCAGTTTGTGGTTGGTTGTTCACAGCAGCAATAGAAAACTAGTACAGGAATCTTAGCCCCTTTATTTCTTGTTACCTCAGAACCTTTCTGTTGTCTACAGAGATAATAATTTGTAATTACTTAATAATTTATAAATTAATAAATGTAATACATATTTATAAATTAATAAATAATTTCTGTATTTTGCCTAGCTCTCGTTGTCCCGGATGGGAGTGCTGGTATGCTGCTAGCTATCCATTGCTCCTGGATAATAGCTCACAGTTTTAGTATCCGAAGGCTTTTAACTTTGCCCTCACAAATGTCCCTGTGGGAAAGACAAAGACAGTATGTTTTTTTGCTATTTTGTATTTGGAGTGGAAGCTCAGGAAGGTTGAGTGAATTATTCCAAATCAGATAATGCTTAAGAAGCCAAGTCAAGCCTACAACACAGGTCTCTAGACAACACGGCCAGTCCTTCTTTCATTATTATAATGTCTGTGACCCACAATCAGAATCAAGAACTCCTATATTTTAAATTATTTACATACAGTTACTTTAAGTGAAAAATTTGCTGAATGTTAATAATTTCAAACAATCATGTAACCTCTACCACAATCAAGATACAGAACAATTCCCTTACCCTAAAATTAATTAATCCCTCCCCCACCCTGACCCCAGCCAACTACTGGTATTTCTGTCACTAGAGCATTGCCTTGTCTAGCCTTCTATATAAATGGAAATATATAGCATGCATCCATCTGTATTTGAAGCGTTTCACTTGGCCTAACAGTTTTAAGATTCATCCATGTTATATTGTGATTTTTTCCTTTTTGTTGCTGAGCAGTATACCATAGTCTATCCATGGGTAAACAATTTATCTATTCACCAACTAACAGACATTTGGGTTGCTTCCACTTTTGGCTGTTACAAATAGTGCTGCTATGAACATTTACATACACACTGCTGTGTAGACTTACGTTTTGATTTCTCTGGGAGTGAAATATATATTTAACTTCATAAGGTACTGTGTATGTTTTCCAAAGTGGCTGTTCTATTTTGTATTCCCAACAGCAACAAATGAACATCCAGTTGCTCCACATCCTTGTCAACACTTCCTCTATTTTTCCCCTACAGATGGCCAGTTGCCCCAGCACCATTTGTTGAAGACTTCCTTGAACGTCCTTGACATTTTTACAAAAATTAATTTACCATATAAGTGTGGGTCTATTTCTGGACCCTCTGTTCCATTGATATGTCTATCCTTATGGCATTATGTTGATTAATAATTGCTTTATAGCAAGTCATAAAATCAGATCAATATGGGTTTCCAGCTTTGTTCTTCAAAATTGTTTTGGCTATGCTGGTTCTTTTGCATTTCCATATAAATTTTTAAATTATCTTGAATTATATTAGATCAGTTAGGGGAGATTGACATCATAATAACGTTTGGTCCCCCAGTCCATGAGCCTGGTATATCGCTCCATTTATTTAAGTCTTCTTTAATTTTTCTTTAAATATTTTTTAGCTTTAAGTGTGTGATTCTTATTTTGTTAAATTTATCCCAAAGTATTTTAATTTTCTTAATGCTATTATAAATTGAGTTGTTTAAATTGTTTCTTGGTGTTATATAGAAATACAATTAGCTTTT
Organism: Delphinapterus leucas; assembly: GCF_059928025.1. Classification (NCBI taxonomy): domain Eukaryota; kingdom Metazoa; phylum Chordata; class Mammalia; order Artiodactyla; family Monodontidae; genus Delphinapterus; species Delphinapterus leucas. Next base: position 12,407,860 of record NC_143130.1, on the reverse strand, counting down.
GTATTTTGACCTCGTATACTGCAACCTTGCTAAATTGACTTTCTTAGCTTTTCTCTGAATTCCCTAGTGTTTTCTGCATTCACAATCATATTGTCAACAAATAAGACAGTTTTACTTCTTCCTTTCCAATCTGCCTTTTATTTCTTTTTCCTGCTTTATTCACTACCTGGGCCTTACAGTACAAAGTTAAATCAACATAGTGAGAGTGGGTATTTTTGCTTTGCCTTGTTTCTAATTTTAGACAGAAAACATGAAGTCTTTCACCATTGAATATAATGTTAGCTGTAGATTTTTCATAGATGACATTAATCAGATGAGGAAGACTCCTATTCCTAGTTGTTGAGAGATTTTATCATGAGTGTTGATTTTTATCAGATTTTTTTCTGCATCTATTGAAATAATTATGTGGTTCTCCTATATTTTATTAATGTGGTGAATTACATTGGTTGATTTTCTAATGTTAAACCAACCTTGCGTTCTGAGATGAACCTTACTTGAACATGATGTATAGTAGTATCCTTTTTGAATCCTGTTGGGTTTTATTTTCTAATATTTTGTTGAGAATTTTTGCATCTCTGTTCATGAGTGATATTGCTCCGCATTTCCCTTGTGATGTCTTTGATTTTGTAATCAAGGTAATGTTAGCATCATAAAATGAGCTGGGAAATGCTCCCTCTTCTATTTTCTGAAAAAGTTTTTTTCAGACTGGTATTATTTCTTCCTTAAATGTTTGATGGAATTTACCAGTGAAGCCATCTGGATCTGAAGTTTTCTACGTGGGGAGGTTCTTAATTGTGGATTCAAGTTCCTTAATTTATATAGGTCTGTCAAGTTTTCTTAAGCCAGTTTTGGTAAATTGTTTCTTTTAAGGAGTGTGTTTATTTCATCTAGATTGTCACATTTGTAGGCATTAGATTGTTCATAATAGTCTCTTATTATCCTTTTAGTGTCTGAAGGGCATGTGGTGAGGCTCCTTCTTTCATTCCTAATACTGGGAATTTGTGTCTTCCATTTTCTTGATCACTCTAGCTAGAAGTTCTTTAGTTTTCTTGGATTTATTTCAAAGGGTAGGTTTGGGGTTTACTGATTTTCTCTGTTATTTTCTGTTTTCAGTTTTATTGATTTCTACTCTTTATTCTTCTTTGGGTATAATTTATTCTTTTTGTAGTTTCTTAAAGTAGAAGCTTAGATCATTGAGTTTTAGACCTTTTTTTCTTTTCCCACATAGGCATTTAAAATTCTAAATTTTCCTGTATACCCTATTTTGCCTACATCTCACAAATTTTGATATGTGTATTTTCACTGTCATATTTATACGATATACTATCAACATATTTTCTAGTGTTGCCATGACACCGCCCACCCTGACCCCACCACCACCCCTGAGTGCACCACAGGCTTCCCTTAGCCCGAGGCTAAAATCTGGGCAGATGAGACCAGCTGCTGTGGCTCCCTTGTGCCTTCTTCAAGCAGAGCTTGCATTCTTCACTGGAGGTCATTTGCTTCTTTTTACTCTCCAGTACTTTCAGGTAGTTGCTGTGTGTATTATGTTCAGTTTTCTGGTTGTTTTCTGCAGAAGCACAGTCATCCGTGCTTTGTATTTGAAGCATTTCACATTTCAGATGTATATACTGGCCTTATAGAACATAGAAATATGTAACAGGTGGTCTTTAACAGAGGAATTTATATTGTGATTTCCTTGATACCTAATAGCCTTTTTAAATGTTTTTCTCATAAATTCCTAGGGAACAGGTTCCAGCAGCTCAGACGCCTTTCTGCTGGTTCTCATAAAGTGGGCTTCTCTGGGTGGAGCAGGCTGGGCTTCAGTTGAATGCAGGTGCCTTTGTCTCTATCTTCCTTCTTTTTCTGGTCATTCTCCTTCACGTGTTTCGGAAAAGCTGTCTCAGGTCTGGGAGTGCTTAATGTGCTCAGAATGTACATTGATTCTCTCGGCAAAAATCTTGCCCTTGTTGGTTTTCAACGACACCAAAGGCATGCCGATGGGAGCAGTGGTGGGGCATGCGTTTTTAACCGTGCCCTTCCCTCGACATCTGCAGCATCACCTTTCTGGCAAATTCGCATGTACGTGGCCAAAGTAACAACTCCAGGCTTTCTAAAGGCCTAGAGAACATATAACAGGTTCCTCTTCTCTTTCTCTTATGCCTATAATTTTGGTGAATTACTGGAAGAAGGAGGTTCCAGCCAAAGCCCTTTTTTTTTTTTTTTTTTTTTAAACATCTTTATTGGGGTATAATTGCTTTACAATTGTGTGTTAGTTTCTGCTTTATAATAAAGTGAATCAGTTATACATATACATATGTTCCCATATGTCTTCCCTCTTGCGTCTCCCTCCCTCCCACTCTCCCTATCCCACCCCTCCAGGCTGTCACAAAGCACCGAGCTAATATCCCTGTGCCTTGCGGCTGCTTCCCCCTAGCTATCTACCTTACTACGCCAAAGCCCTTTTAACTCCTCTTGTGGTATGTGATGAATCAAGATATTTTGTGCTGGATACTGGCTCTGAATACAACTTATGTGCTGTATTCTGGCTCCTAAACTTTTGTGGGTTTTAAAATATATTCATTACATTACAGGCAGTTGAGATCATGTTGCAAAAATGTAAATCACCATTAATAGCTGGTTATTATCATATTATAAAAAATATAAATCATTATTAAGGACCACAGATTCCATTTGCTGGATGTTATGGTGTGGGTTAAAAAATGAATCCCTGGTGCCAGTTTCATTAGCCTGTCAGTTGGGTTCTAATATTTTATTTTTTAATCCCTGTATAACAGTTTGAGGAATTGTATTTATTCTAGAAAAGAAAGAATTCCAGGAAGAATAGTTGTATATTTATATGGTGGCCATTTTTCCTTGATATTAGATGTTGATTTCCATTTTTGTTTTTCTGTTTCAGAGGGCCCACTCTGCTTGTCTCTGCTCCTTTTCTTTTTCTTTGCACCTCTCACAGCTTAGAGAAATTGAAGTTGCTCTAATTGTCAGCGACTATGATTCAGGCTCCTGGGTTCTCATAGCATCTCAGATATAATCTCCCAGACTAAGAGGGTGGGAAAGACCCATTCAGAAAATAATGACTAATCAGACAGGATTCTTCACCCCATTCATTGCCTACCTTTGGAGCACTCTTTCTCAAGGCGATTTGCCTAATTTCAGGCGTGTTTGCCACATCGTTACATTTCCACTGACTGTATTTTCTTTTAAGAAGGACCTTTCCTAAAAAACAGAAGCATCGATTGCTGCACTAGTCTACCCTGCCTTCCGGAGGCCTCTGCCACTCACTCCAACCAAGTACTGTGTGAGCGTTCTCAACACTGAAGCACCGAGTGATGCATGGAGAGGGATAATAGCCATTTAATAGAAAATGGTTTTCATCTGCTCTCCAGGCATGTCTTTCTTTGGCCACAGGAGAGAACCTCAATCATTTTTTATTGAATTAACAACCTTATAGATTAACCTCATATCCAGGAACCTCATGCCTACCATCAAATCAGCACACATACACACAGTGTAAAAAATAAAGGAGATATAGTCAGAAAGAAGTTGAAACCGTGACTTGTTTGAATAACTACAGAGAGTTATGACTGATGAAGTGATCACTGGATTATGTATGGGTGGATTGGAGCACCTCTGCTTCTCTTTGTTCACAACAACAGCAAGCAAAAAACAAAACACCCCATAATTGTTTTGAATTATATCTTAAGATCTAGAAGGAATGTCAAATGACTATAGCAAAGAGATTGAATTATATACTTGTATTAAAAAATAAAATATTAAATAACATATAGACTGCAGTGCTGCAGTGCCATTCTGACACAAACCATCCAGAGTTGCACCCTCTCCACAGGTTTGGGGCATGATCCCCAGCAAGACTGCCCTCGTGTCAGATGCCAGGCACATTTTGAGGGTCCCTAGGCCACTTCTGACCAACTGGCTACAATCCAGCAGTGCTCTTACGACCCCCTCAGCTTCAGTAATTCACTAGAATGACTCACAGAACTCAGGAAAGTGCTATGCTTATTATTACAGTTTTACTCTAAACGATACAAATCAAGACCAGTCAGTGAAGAGACACATAGGGTGAGGTCCCAACACAGAGCTTTGGCGCCCTCTCCCTGTGGAGCCAGGATGCACCACCGTCCCGGCACAGCCACCAGGAGGCTCACCCAAGCCTCAGCATTCAGAGTTTTTATTAGGGTTTCATTACCTAGCATGATTGATTGCATTGCTCACGTGACTGAACTCAGTCTCTATTCCCCCTTCCCTACCTGGAGGTCAGGAGGTTGGGCTGGCTGATACCTCGTGGCTCAAAGCTGAAATCCTCTAATCACATGGTTGGTCTTTCCAGCAAGAGCAGCTCCCACCTGAGTCACCTCCTTAGTATAAACTCAGGTATAGTCCGGTGCGCATTATGGATAACAAAGACTCAGACATCCCTCGGGAATTTCCAACTGTTTAGAGGCTCCATCCCAGGAACCCAGGACAAAGACCAGACAGGTTCTTTATTACATGACTTTTAGGAAGTAACACTACATATAAAAAATTATAGGGTGTTTTTAATACTATATTCATAGCCTTAAATGCTTTTTTTATTTATAAGTGAAAATAAAGGAAGTTAAAGATTCATTTAAAGAAGTTAGAAAAAAAGAATAAGGTGTTCTTAAGGAAAATAGAATAAAGAAATGACAAATTAAAAAGGAGATATTAATGAATTAGGAGAGAAATATAGTAAGAGTAAAACATCAAAGAAATGGGTCTCTGAAAAACAACAGTATAAAACAAACTTCTAGTAGTTAATCTAGAAGAAAAGAATATCTGAACTAAACTTAGATATGAAATGCAGGGTATAAAAACAGATACAGGAAATTTAAAAATTGTTAACACATGCTCTTATAGAGCTCAACTGAAAAAGATGGGAGAAGTGTATGATTTTTGCAGAAAATATTAAGTGATCAAAATTACTATAATAAAATCTGTAATACCCAAATAGACTAATGTGCATAGAGGACTAGAAATTATTCATAGTTACCTACAAAAATGACTCTGGGCCTGGAGAGTTTCATGAGCGAGTTCTTTCAAACCTCCAGTAATTCCTGTGCCATGACATAGTTCCTGGGTTGGTGGGATGAGGGAAGGGGGAGAGAAAGTCAATTTAATACTTGGTAAAATAACGTAACAATGAACATCAAATCCCATCCAAGGTAGAGGATAACACAAAAGAAGGAGATCTATAAACCAATTTCACCCAAGAAAATAGATGTGAAAACATTAAGCAAATCTCTAACAAAATAATTTCATTGGGATATTAAAAGAATCATTCGGGGCTTCCCTGGTGGCGCAGTGGTTGAGAGTCCGCCTGCCGATGCAGGGGACACGGGTTCGTGCCCCGGTCCGGGAAGATCCCCCATGCCGCGGAGCGGCTGGGCCCGTGAGCCATGGTCGCTGAGCCTGCGCGTCCGGAGCCTGTGCTCCGCAACAGGAGAGGCCACAGCAGTGAGAGGCCTGTGTACCGCAAAAGAAAAAAAACAAGAATCATTCGGCTTTTACTCTGGTCAGTATGAAAAATTAAGATTCTTTGGAGGTCACTCCAGTTCAAGACAAAACAAAAATAGAACCTGCATGAAACACTCCTGTTTCCAATTACATTGCTTGGCCTGCAGGACCTAAGAGAAATGGTCAAGGCATGTTGTGGGCAGTGGAGGTGGGACTCTGATAGGAAGTGAGACAGGAAGCATTCAGAAAAGGCTGGGTCGCCTGGGGGTGGAGGGGGGTTAAGCCAACATCACTCATCCATTCAGTCATTTATTTAACAAATATTTAAGGGGTACCTGCCCTATGCTGGGCTCTTTCCTAGGTACCAGAGACCCAGCTGTCAACAGCACGATATCTCAGCCCTGTCCTCATTTGGAGCATCCATTCTAGTAGGGGAGACTGGCAACAGAATCAGTTAATAAATACAATAAAATTTCAGGTGGTGCTAAGTGCTATGGAGAAAAATTAAGTCTGGAAAGAGGATAGGACACGATGGGTGGGTTACAGTTTTAGATAGGGTGATCAGGGATGCCTCACTAAGAAGGTACCATGGAAAGACCTGGAGATGAGGGAAGCTATTCCAGGCAGCAGGAACTGCACACTGTAAAGGTTACGTGGAGGGGTGTGTTCTTTAGAAACTGAGGAGACCTGTGTGGCAGAAGAGGAACCAAAGAAGAATGACATAGGGTCTGAATACACAGTGGCCGTCTGTTCTTTCCAATATGGTGTGTTAAGTGGAGATGAACTGGGGACGCCACCCCGTATCCTTTAAGTCTTTAAGGTGGTACTAATTCCCCTAATCTTTCCCCAAAGGGACACAGAGCCCTGTGCTGTAGTCACTGTACACTGGAGAGAAGAAAACCTCTAACTTTGAGGTCTGTTGGATACGGTATCTGAGCTGTCACTGATTCCAGGGACCCCAAAAGCACCGTGGTCACAGTGGGATACACAGAGCACGTGGGCCTGGCCCAGATTCATTCACTAGGGGATCACTGAGCCCATAGGTCAGTTAGCCGGCCCCCGGGTACTTAGGACGCGTATACCTCCCAGCCGGCAGGACCCCATCTGTGGAGCAAGGACAATCGTGATACAAAGGTTCAAGCAGAAGCCTCACACTGTGCCCCCCAGCGCACCCCAACCAAGACAGTGAACCAGAAGCACGACTACATCCCAGGGAAATGACAGAGGTTAGTTACATTTGGAAACAAGTAATTAGAATAAAAAACAGCAGCGAAGCCGAGGATGCAGGGCTGCTTTTTGTAGCTCCTTCTTGCTGCTCTCTGACTTTCTTCTTGGTTCGTGTATGTTCCTCTGAACCATGGTTTCCTTTGGAGCGATGGAAGGATCTTAATAGTTCCGTTGGCTAGAATTGGACTTAGGAAAGGGTGGAGCAGACAGGTCCCATTGCCACCTGCGTACACATCTTGTTCTGAATCATGAAGTTAGGCTTGACTAAAAAACTGAGTTTAAAATGTGACCCATAGGGCTTCCCTGGTGGCGCAGTGGTTGAGAATCTGCCTGCCAATGCAGAGGACATGGGTTCGAGCCCTGTTCTGGGAAGACCCCACATGCCACGGAGCAACTGGGCCCGTGAGCCACAACTACTGAGCCTGCGTGTCTGCAGCCTGTGCTCCGCAACGAGAGGCCACGACAGCGAGAGGCCCGCGCACTGCGATGAAGAGTAGCCCCCGCTCGCCGCAACTAGAGAGAGCCCTCGCACAGAAACGAAGACCCAACACAGCCAAAAATATAAATAAATAAATAAAATTGAACTATCAATTCAAAAAAAATGTGACCCATAGGCACTCATGCCTTAAAAAGGTATAGACCTCAGTCTGAAGGCTGGTTGATGACTCTGGAGGGCTTCTTCCTGTATGTTGGAGCTCACCATTGCTCTGAGGGGTTTAAGAAAGCCTGTCCGTAGGAATAGCCCAAGGATGTTTCTCAAGGGTTATCATGGCTTGATTCTGCCCTGGCATAGGCCGTAAACAGCATTATCTATCCCCCATGATGCAAGGACAATCTGAACACATTATATCACCAGTGACCTTGAGTTTCCCAGGTCTGTCAACCCACTGACATTGTAAGGTGCCCCGTGAGACATCACTGGAGCCTCAGGACTCCAGGAAAAGGCCATTTTCTCAATAGACCAGCAAGAGAGGAATTCATCAAAGAACCGGTATTCTGCAGGCTTGCCGTCCATATCGGTCCAATTTCCTGTCCTCATACTTGCTGACCTTTCTCCCATATTAAAACTCACTATAGAGGGGCCCCCAAGTCTAGTTCTGGGGAACAGGGATGGGAGACAAAGAGACTTCTGCTCATTTCATCTGAACTGGGGGCATCCTGCAAGGCTGCCTCCCTGCCTGGGCCAGGGAGGGACGTTTTTCTCAATGAAGCTACCCAAGCCTGGGTCCTGGAGTCTCCCCTGAGAGTGATGAACAAAAGAGTAATTCCTGTTGCATTTAGATGCTGATTATGGGGGAGGGGTGGTAAGATGAGGGTGGAGCGTGATATTCTTAGTAATCCGAGTATTTGACTGATTGGTAACTGTTTAGAGCTTGTTTCTTTCTAGCGCGTACCCCTTGAAATCATTTTCTTTGTAAATGTTAAAAGCCAGATGAAAAAAACAAAACTAACCTTGATTACCCTTCTTTGTACTTCAATCAGCAACATGTCATCCTGTGAATAAACTGTAATTCCTTCACTGTGCCTGTGAGGAGAACATTTAGGCCACATTAAAAAAAAAAAAAAAAAAAACCTTGGTAGGTGTCTCAAGAACAATTAGCAATTAAAAGCATCTATATTCTACACATTACTCCATAAGCACTGCTGCTAGATTGATTTCAGCCTCGGGCACTGCTTTGCTCGGGATCACCATCTTCACCGATTGCCAGCTCTTGGAGTCGCTGGAGGCATCTCAAGTGTTGAGGAAGCTCTTGGTGTTCGTGAAATCTCTTAGTGCATCGTTAACTTCAGAACTGGACTTGATGCCTATTCCTGGCGTGCTTCTGGGGGTCACCAGCACTCCCCCTCCAATCTCCATTGCCAGGGACTAATGATAAGAAACCAACTGCCGGGGCGAGTGCTGGCGGAGAGCCTGGGACACCTGTGCTCTCCCTGGACGCCGGCCACAGCCTTCAATGAGCTTTGCCTACAGATAACATCCTATTATCAGGACTGACTGTTCCCAGAGTAACAGACTCCAAACACCATAAAATGCCACAGAGAGAAGAGAATGAAAAGGTGCTGGGTCCAACCCCTGTGCATTTTACCGTTAAACAGACTGAATCCCAGAGAGACTGAAGTAGCTCATGCCGATAGCGACACCCGAGGTTCCTGAGTCCTCACGCCAGCCTCTTCCCTAGGCGGTCTTCACCGGTGGAAATTGGGTTAGGTGGCTTCTCTACAATGTTAAATTTGTACAACAGTTCAGGTACAATCCTGATTTCAGGCAGAGGAATGGACTTGAGGACTTTTCAAGGCCACAGTCAGGACCAGGAGTCTCTGAGCGCTGCAAAAACTGTGCTCCGCCTTCAGCAGCGTTCCACGTTAAGTGGGTGGCCATCCTACATCGCCTCAGACCCACCCATCTCCCCGGCGCCCGATTGGGGCCGAGACCTGCAGCAGAGCCAAGGCTGTACAAGGTGGGAGAGGGCCCGCACTAGCCAGGAGACACTCACCTGCAGACCCCAAGAGGCAGCCGATGCTGAAATTTCACATCTAGGTGCCTCTCTGGCCTCATCCTTGTCCCTATGGGTACCCCAAACGATGTAAGAAGAGGGGGACGGAAATGGCAAGGGGCAGGGTGACCTGCACAGGGGGTAGGCACTGAGGAGAGTCACCAAGATGAGGTGCAATGGAGCAGAAACATCCTCAGCAGGAATGGAGCCTACCTCACCTGGGCCCGGGGTCTGAGTCAGGAGTGGAAGGATGAGCCCCTTTGAGAGGCCCTGGGGTGACCATTTCCACTGAGCCTAAGACATGTGTCATCCCCAGATCCTAGGCTAAAGCGAGGTTCCAGGATGGGAATGACTGCAGGGGCAGAGCTGCTCCCTGGGGTCTCCTTCCCGGGCCAGAGACCCTCGGGCAATCCACAAGCAGGTGGGATGGGCAAGGGCAGCCTGAGGGGCCCCTGTCACCATGACGCGTGGTGACATGGTGACCAAACCACCTCCAAAATGACTTCAGTGGATTCAGTGAAACCTAGACCATGGTTCAGTCTCAGTTCAGCGATGCTTCCAGAATGTCTGCACAAAAAGTCACATTGTTTTGCCATAGACAGGAAGCCACCAGGAACCCAGGGACCCCCTCAGTGGTCTGCACTTAACAAAAGTGGCTCCGACCTAAAACCAAATACATGATAGCTTATGACGCCGAATAACCAATTGTAGAAGATGGAGCAGTAAAAATAGTAAAAGAAAAAAAAACAGCAGATTTCTCCAAGGACGTCGTTGTTGAGCTGTCAAGGAGAAGAACTACCATGGCTTCCAGTTCTTTGACAAAACCTCAGATGCGTGGCCTTCTGGCCAAGCGTCTGCGATTTCATATTGTTGGAGCATTCGTTGTCTCCTTGGGCGTTGCAGCTTTCTATAAGTTTGCTGTGGCTGAACCAAGAAAGAAGACATATGCAGATTTCTACAGAAATTATGATTCCGTAAAAGATTTTGAGGAGATGAGGAAGGCTGGTATCTTTCAGAGTGCAAAGTGATTTTGGAATATAAAGAATTTCTTTGGGTTGAGCTCCATGGAAGTTTGTCACTTACCTGTGTTCCTGAACTATGGACTACTAATATCTGGACTAAGGAATAGTTTCTCATGATAAATAAACGATTAACAACAACAACAAAAAAAAAAAACAGCAGTAAATAGTAAATGCAAACAAAAAATTTCTAGCAACCCTTTATGGGCCTTTAAGCATTTTTTTCACTTACCGTGATTTGTTTCTGAAAAATGTAGGAGTGTTTGGTTGAGATTCATAATGTTTACGAGTCCTGTGAATTTCATGTATTTTTTAAGAAAATTGTTTCCCAAGTGCGGCATGTTTTTCCTAATTCTGCTTGCTTAACAGTGTTTTCCATGAATTTAAAATTTCCTCTCTGGTTCTAAGTAAATCTCTGAAAGAATATTGATCAAAATGAAACTTTTGAATCGCTAGTATTCTTTTTTTTTTTTTTTTTTTTCCGTTACGCGGGCCTCTCACTGTTGTGGCCTCTCCCGTTGCGGAGCACAGGCTCCGGACACGCAGGCTCAGCATCCATGGCTCACAGGCCCAGCCGCTCCGCGGCACATGGGATCCTCGCGGACCGGGGCACGAACCCGCGTCCCCGGGCACGAACCCGCGTCCCCTGCATCGGCAGGCTGACTCTCAACCACTGCGCCACCAGGGAAGCCCTGAATCACTAGTATTCGTAATTGTTAATGTTGGTGCACTTCAGAGTGATCTGTATTTAAATGTACTTTCCAGTAATTTTGTCCACTTTGTCAGTTGTTTTGCCTTTTAAACTGATGTAAGTTGGTTTTCAATCAGTAATTCCTGCCTTCCTGTTATAAGCCAGAGCCAGCTACTTGTGTATTCTGCCATGTGCTCGTGAGATGCGTGGAGGTGCCTGTGGGACAGGACGTTTGGGGCTGACCAGATGCTGTGAATGGAGATGATGCTCTAACCCATGTTTCCGTATCTGCTTGCGTCATCCATATGCACGTATGCGTTTGCGTTATAGAGTAGAGGAAGGCCTCCTGGATGGAGTTTGAACCATCCAAGGAAGGATCCCTTTTCGTGAAAATCTCCATAAGATTCTGGACAAGAATCAGCGGCCAAAAGCAGACTGAGGTCTTCTGGAGATACTTTAGGAGAATAGTAGAAGTTAGGGGAGGGGTCAGGAGATAGTCCAGCACAGTGTTGGGGGCAGCCCTTCCACCAGCCTCTTCCGGTGTCCTAGCACTGTCTCGTGGTCAGGTGGGGTAGGGGAGGGGAAGTGGTCAGCACTGGTGTCCTCACAGCAGCCACCACTGATGCATCATCGCGCCCCCGGACCCTGCACCGGCAGGAGCTGCATGGCAGAGGCGGGAACAGGCCGGCAGCCAGCTTGGTGACTGCAGCAAAGAGGCTGGTTGGTGGCTGCCTTCAAGGTCCCCTTTGGAGACTCCCCAGAACAACTGGGAGACATAAGGATAGCTATGTCCCTTTTAAGGTATATTTAGGGAACCTCAAATTATTATAATTTGGGCATTAAAAGTTAATGAGACTTAATATTGTAGCCACAGGCTAGTGAAGCCTGGATGTAGCCCTTGTACCTGTGATGACTATAATGCTAAACTAAAGAGAATATTATCTAGACGAAACATTTCTTACCTCTTTATTCTAATTTCAGTGGTAAAAAAAAATGACATTAGCAAATTAGCAACTTCACTGAGATAGTATTTCTCACCTCTGAGATTGGCAAAGTCCAAAAATGCAGTAACATACTCTGTCGGTGAGACTGTGGAGAAACAGTTGGGGAATACAAAACAGCACAACCCCGTACGGGGCAATTTGGTGATATCTACCAGAAACCGTACGTTTATCCTTTGACCCAGCAATTTGACTTCTAGGAATTGACCCTAAGGCTGTATTGGCAAAAATAAGAAAAAGAGAATGTACAAGGATTTTCACTGCAGCGCCTTTGTAAAAGCAAAAGACTGGAAACAATCTAAATGCACATCAGTCAGGTGACGGTTGCATAAGCTATGATGCAGCCGCACGACGAGTACGGTCCAATTAAAAACCGGAATGAAGACTGTCTCCACTGCCAGCACGAAATGACCTCCAGGCTATATAACAGTGGGGAGGACTGTGTGCAGTATGCTACTTTCATCTACCAAAGATGGCAACTTCTCCAAATAAACTTTCCTTTGTAGATTGGTGTCAGAAACCATGAAAATATTTTCCATAATTAGGAAACAAAATTAAATTAAAAAAAATCAGTCCCCAAATAAGAATAAAGTGAAACAATGAACCTAACTCTCTATCATGTTAGTGGCATTGCCATAGGGAGAGGAACAATTGTAAGTAATTTTAAAACATGGTAATCTGACTGTCTCTCCATAATGGGCTATTACCTAGGACAAAAAGAACTGCCAAAGAAAAAATTAAGCTATTTTCATATCATAGTGTTGGCAGATGAGCAATTATGTTAGTGTCATTGGGAACTGGGATTTTCGGTGTGGAAGAAAGGAGAAACCAATGGATGATAGATAAGGTGACATAAAAAGCCTATAGTTTTCGATCTGAGTTGGAAATTCAAGTATGTAATCATATAAAACTCATTTTATCTTAAAAAAGTAATAATTTCCTAACCCTGTCCATGAAGAGGCCTAAAAACAAGGAGCATTCCAATGATAGGAGGCAAGCAAGGCCCCAGCGTCCCTGGTCAGTTATGTATCCTGGATCAAACATCCCAGATCGATCTTCCAGTGAAGATCTTGGCAGTGAAACTACTGCCGCAGCAGAAATGGCAGAGCCAGCCCGGCAGAGGCAAGAAGGCTGTTTTCATCAGCACCAGGTTTGCCCCCGTCTCAGTGATCATCCCGGCTGGGCCCCATCACTGTGATCCCAGCCAGATGCTGGATTCCTGGGCCACTTGAAAGATAAGACCCTAACACAGGAAGCAGCAACCAGGAGTTGGGGACATCAAAACCAGTCAGCTCGTAAAAAGTCGCAGAGGGGCCCTGACAGAACACAGCTGCTGGCCCACGGCCGGTGTGGGGACATCAGCAGCGCAAGTCACAGGACGCCCGGCCTCAAGGGGCTGGAGCAGAGGTCGTTCTGTCCCCCCCGGCGTCAGCGTCAGGAAGGGCTTCTCCCCCGCCCCCTGGCTGCCTTCGAACTCCCGGAGACCTCCCAAGACCACTTTAAGAAAGTATCAGGGGGCTTCCCTGGTGGCGCAGTGGTTAAGAATCCTCCTGCCAATGCAGGGGCCACGGGTTCGAGCCCTGGTCCGGGAAGATCCCACATGCCGCGGAGCAACAACTACTGAGCCACAACTACTGAGCCCGTGAGCCACAACTACTGAAGCTCACACGCCCGTGCTCCGCAACGAAGAGTAGCCCCCGCTCGCCGCAACTAGAGAAAGCCCACATGCAGCGACGAAGACCCAACGCAGCCAAAAATAAATAAATACATTTATAAAAAGAAAAAAAGGAAAGTATCAGGCTGTGCGGTAAATCACAGGAGCCACAAGCCCTCTGCTCCTTCCCCCGTGGACATGGCGGTTGTGGCGGGGGCGAGGGCTCACCCTCCATCCCGGGAATCTGAGCCTAAGGGACACAGGGACTTACATGGCAGAGGCGATGCCCAAAACGTGACTTGCAACTTGTAACTTCCGCCAGAAGCAGCCGGCAGATTTCTGCCTGGGTCTTGACCACTCGCTCCGGGGTGGGGGGAGGGGAGGGGAAGGGCGACTGCCATGTCGACAGCCCCCCACCACCACCGCCCCGAGATTGCCAGGTGGGGAGAGGCCTCTCTAAGGAACCCAACGGTCCCAGCCTCACAGCTGTCCCAACGTGCACTAGCCATGAGGGGGAGCCCCCAGACCACGTGGCGCCGACCCTCAATGACCTTAGTCACCTCCCCACCTGCCCGAATTCATGGCCCACAAAACACATACGATAAATCGGGGGGGGGGGGAATCGGCTCAGCAGCCAAGGTCACCAGAACAGGTAGCGTCCACTACAGCTGAGCACACCCACCTCCTACCACCTACCAGGGCCACTCCCGGTAAATATCTAACCAAGTCGTCTCTGCCTGCACCGAGAGGCACATACAAGAAAGGCCATAGCAGCGCCATATTCATGACAGTGGCAAACTGGAATCAACGTAAGAAAGGCAAGACGAGAATTATCCATGGGCTGGATGGGACTGGGTGGAACCAGAAAGAATAAGGGAAAGGATGGCAGCAGAGAAGCCTGGATTGGCTGTTTGTGGCCTGATTGTGGGGGGGGGGGTCCCAGTTAGATGGTTGTACAGTGCTGAGTATGACACCCATTGTCACAGCTAAATACCCACTGGAAGGGGGGGCACCACCTCCCACCTCCCCCACCAGCATATGTGAGCTAGTCTTCCCCTAACCAGCCCACTCTACTTGTATTTGCTCTGATCATTAGTGTTCCTGGCCTTGTACCTGGTGATGAGAAAGAAGGGAAGGAAGGGGGGGAGGGAGGGAGGGAGGGAAAAAGGAAGCACTAGGTCTCTTTCATTTAAGAAACAGGCATTTAGGAGCTTCCCTGGTGGTGCAGCGGTTGAGAGTCTGCTTGCTAATGCAGGGGACACGGGTTCGAGCCCTGGTCTGGGAGGATCCCACATGCTGCGGAGCAACTAGGCCCGTGAGCCACAACTACTGAGCCTGCGTGTCTGGGGCCTGTGCTCCGCAACAAGAGAGGCCGCGACAGTGAGAGGCCCGCGCACCACGATGAAGAGTGGCCCCCGCTTGCCACAACTAGAGAAAGCCCTCGCACAGAAACGAAGACCCAACACAGCAAAAATAAATTAATTAATAAACTCCTACCCCCAACATCCTCTTTAAAAAAAAAAAAAAGAAACAGGCATTTAAACAGATGATTTCAATACAAGACGGTGAGTGCTGTATTCCAGGTTTGCTTGTGTTAGTCCCTAGATTTCTCCTTGAATACACCACCTGTCTTCTAGAAAGGAAACTCCGTGAGAGCAAGGACAGTGTTCTACTGACTTTTCAATTGCCACAGCATCCAGGCCCTTGTGCATGGTAGGTACGTCAAACCCATTTTCTTTTAACTCATTTTTAAAAAACTGAATGGCTGAATTAAGCCAGAGCTAGCTGCGCTTGTAAGGTCACCCACGAGGTTGCCTGGAGATGATGTGAACCCTCCTCCCCTGCAGTCAGGTGAGAGGAGATGCGTGTGGGGCTGATATGAGAACACCTAGCCTCCGGTTTGCTCTGGGTCAGTGGACTGAAGCCAAGGTCTGTGGACAGCTAGATGTAGCCAAGGACAAACACCCCTTCCCCAGCATCCCATGACACGGCCATCACAATGGGCTCCAGGCACAATGGTCCCATCTAACAATATAGCATCATAGAAAAGTGGGCAGGAAATGGCCCCCAGTCCTGGGGGCTGAGGAGGGAGTTCAGGGGACCCACAGGTGGAAGGAAATACCCAGGTAGTGAGCGGTGTCTTATCTGACCCGCTTTTGTCCTCCAGGGGTCAGGCTCTCTGGACCCCTGTGATCTATATCCCACTGACCAGCTGAAGTTCAGAAACCACACATGCACGCAAACACGATGAACAGGATGCAAATTGTGCATGAACTTCACTGATTTTTATCATTAAATATCTTTTATCAACCAATTTATAAAGGTACAACTAATATGGAGGGGGGGTTCCCCTGGAACTCTAAAAGGCTCAGAAACAGCTCTGTGTAGGCGCAGATTCTGATTTTTCCAAATGAAGAAAAAAAAAACTCACATGTAGGACTTATCTGAGCCAATAGAGGGCGTCACTCACCTTTACAAGTCCCTTGAACACTTTTTTTTGTGGGGAGGGGGTTGAGGGTGGCAAGACCCTGAGATGTACTGAATCTGAATGGGCTTTTTGCTGTAGACTAAGGCAGTAGGATGTGGGTGGGATTGGTAACTAGAAAACTGACATACGAATATTGCTAAAACGCCCTGTCTCTTTTGCATGGAATAGAGCTGAATCAATTTTCTCTCTTCCATTAAGCTCTTCCTCTTGCTAGATTGACCTAAGGGCATTAGCCAATTCTCCCACCCTTGGCATATAGCTGAGAGTTTCGGTTGGTAGTTGCACTGCATCTTTCCATTGTCCAAACGAGTGTGTTTGTTGTGGGTAACCGGGTTATACGTGGGGGAATGAGTAATTCTGGAAAGGTCCACTAGAGGGAGCCAAATGACTGCTTTAGAACCATTCACTGCCCGTTGGGATTCCTCTTTGGGAAGCTGCCTCCTAATACCTCTTGGCCACCGTCCTCCTTCCCCTTTAAAAATCAGAAGTAATCATAGCAGCAGAACTATATATTCTGTATTTTCTTACTTAGCTACCCACAGACTTTAAACAAACAAGTAATGCCGCTGTGGTGACATATTCAACAATGTGAAGATTCTCTGCCTTCTCAATAGGGAGTAGAATAATTAGAGAAATCTTGCCTTAGAAAGACCATTAACTGGATGCACAATGAGAAATAAATCCTCAAGTATATTGGGGGGCTAGGGGATGGGAGAATGGTTTATAAGTATAAACAATTACCAGGTTAAGCTGATCACTTTTCATATATTTTCAACTAACATTTTAAGCATCTGTTTTAAAGGGGACTTGGCAGTGATTTTTTTTCTTCTTATGCTGTGATAGGGGTTGGCTCTGCATTAAGAATCACCTAGACAAATACATCTTTCCTGCTTCTGTTCTGCTTGAGACCTAGGAGACTGTTCATCGAGGTCAACAGCATCCTCCTGTTGGCATTGGCCGTGACTAGGCATTCTGTAGCCAGGAACTGCTGGGAAAATGGTGCCTCTGAATTTCAACCAGCTTCTTAAAATACTCCCCCCCCCCTTCCACTTCCCTGGTGGCGCAGTGGTTAAGAATTCATCTGCCAATGCAGGGGACACAGGTTCGAGCCCTGGTCCAGGAGGATCCCACATGCTGCAGAGCAACTAAGCCACTGCAGTGAGAAGCCAGTGCGCCGCAACAAAGAGCAGCCCCCGCTGACCACAACTAGAGAAAGCCTGCGCGCAGCAACGAAGACCCAACGCAGCCAAAAAAAAAACTCTCCCTCCTTCTTGGTACCCACCCTTAAACCTTTTTAACGCACAGCCAGGGGCTAGTGGGTCCTTCTGAGATCCCACACACTTTGTAACAAATTATAGCTCCAATTCCATTATATAATTATTTTAAATCTGAATTCCTTATTAAACTGTCAAAGCTTTGAGGAAAGAATTTTGTCTGGATTTTCTCGAGAAAATTTTAGCCCCGGAACCCAGCAGAGTGCAAGGCACACAGGAGTTCATCAATTTTTATGGAATAAATAATATCCTCGTGAACAAGGTGTAAAATAATGAAAGCTAGGAGCAAGCAATGACTTTCCCTGTGCCAGCCTCTCTCTAAGCACTAGATATGTGTGAACTCATTTCATCCTCAGAAATGCCCCATGAAACAGGTAACAGGTACTACTACTACCTACATTTTAAAGTTGAGAAAAGTGACCTCAGATTGACGAGGATTAAGTAACTTGCCCAAGGTCATGAGTGGTATAAGCCGAGACTGGGGTTTGAACCCCAGGATGGTGATGCCACCACCTGGACCCTCAGCCACATTACCATAAAGAACTATGCCCGGGAATTAGAGGTGGTTATGCAGATGTGTACCTGCATACTGACTATACCCTACGGGTGCCAATTAATTCACAGTTAAGGAAAACTTGAATGGAGTATCATGCAACTTACCTCATGTCTTAGGTAGGTCTAAGCTGCTGTAACAAGAAGACTCCCCCCCCGCCCCGCAATTCAATGACTTAAAGATCAAAATATTTATTTGTACCTCATATAATAGCCTGGAGTGAGTGCTCTGGGCCAGCGGGCAGCTCTCTTCATGTGGTCATCCAGGGACCCAGGCTCTTCCATCCCGGGGCCCAGCCATTCCCAAGGGCCTTGTGGTCCTCTGTGCAGTTGGGACTGGCCCTGTCTTTGGAGAGAACTTGGTCACAGAGACACATGTAACTGCTGGGAAATGAGGTCTCACTGGGCAGCCATGTACTTGGTGACAAGTTCACTACCACGGAAAAAAGCAAACTTGATAGGGAATTAGCTGTGCCCACCACACTCAGTGCTCAGGCCTGTGCCAGTCAGCATTTTATTACTCACTTTCATAAGGACAGACGTTATCTGCTCGTGAAATTAGAGGATGACACCGGTACAGAAAAGAGAAAAAATATATTGGATGATAGATGAGGATTTATTTTTTAAACTCATAACCTTAGGAAATGACTTCTTAGATATGACACCAGAAACACAAGCTACAAAAGAAAGAATAGATAAACTGGACATCATCAAAATTTAAAACTTTTGTGTTTCCAAGGACACCATCAAGAAAGTGAAAATGCACAGGAGAAAAATTTTGCAAATTATATATCTGATAAGGGACTTGTGTCTAGAATACATAAAGAGCTATTAGAGCTTGGTTATAAAAAGACAATTAACCCAATTTTTTTAATTGACAAACTATCTAAATAGTTTCTCCAAAGAAGATATACGAATGTCCAACAAGCACATGAAAAGTGCTCAACACCATTAGTCAGCAGGAAAATGCAAGTCAAACCCATGAGACAGCACTCCACACCCACTAGGGTGGCTATAATCAAAAAGACAAATAATAACAAGCGTTGGCGAGGGTGTGGAGAAACGAACCCTCACACACTGCTGGTGGGAACGGAAAATGGTGCAGGCACTTTGGAAACAGCCTGGCAGTTCCTCAAAAGTTTAAAGTTACTTTATTCTGCTCCTAGGTGTACACCCAAGAGAAACAGAAACATACGTCCACACAAAAACTTGTACACAAATGTTCACAGCAGTATCATTCATAATAGCCAAACTGTGAAAACAACCCAAATGTCCATCAACTGATGTGATATAGTTGTATAATGGAGTATTATTTGAAAAAAAAGGAATAATAATATTTTATAATCATTTTATATGGAGTATCATCTATGAAAATAGCAAATCATTACGTTGTAGAGCTGAAACTAATGTAATATTGTAATTCAATTTTTAAAAGTTAAAAATAAATTATATAATGTACTTCCGAATTTTTAAAAAGGAGTAAAGTACTGATACGTCTACAATATGGATGAACCTTGCAAACATTAAGCTAAGAGGAGGAAGCCAGTCACACAGACCACATACTGCATGACTCCAGTTGTACGGCATATCCAGACTAGGCAGATCTCTAGAGACAGAAAGCAGATTCGTGGTTGCCTAGAGCTGGGGAGAGGTGTGACAGTTAAGGGGTGTTGAGTTGCTCTGGAAGATAACGAAAATGTTAAAAGTTGATTGTGGCGATGGATATAGTATAGAGTGAATATATTAAATATACGAAGAGCCACTGAATTGTACACTTTACATGGGCTTGTATGATATGTTCATTATTCCTCAGAAACGCTGTTAAAAAATCATGGGAATTCCCCGGCGGTCCAGTGGTTAGGACTCTGTGCTTCCACTGCAGGGGGCACAGGTTCGATCCCTGGTCAGGGAACTAAGATCCCGCCTGCCTCGTGGGGAGGCCAAAAAAAAAAAAAAAAAAATCATAAGCGGCAAGAACAATGCGCTCCCACTAACAAATGAAATGCATCATCGCGCCATGTAACATCCAGCTCACAGACTCTGAAAACCCTCTGCACAAGGATGGGATGGGGAGAGAGGTGTTGACAGTGACACCAGGGAAAGGGGGAGGGGGGGTCAGGATTGCATTATGAGCAAACAGCATGACGGAGCTCCCAGAACAGTTAACTACTCTGCGGTGGAGGCTATCCTCTCCCAGCAGAACTTCCAGGGGCTGTTTCGAGCTTTAGAGCCTGGGGTGCTCTGCAAAGCAGAGCCCACTCACAGCTCTAAACTCACTACTAGGGAAAACAAGCGAGAAGATGGGAATACTCATGGCGGTTATTGCCAAGGCTTCGATGTCAGAGGAGTCTTCCGTTCTGGCCTCAGGTGGACTGACTCACTGGCGTCAGGCCTGCCTGTGACTCGAATCACCACGCTCGGTGGGCAGAGGCTGCAAAGATCTGAGTGGAGGAGTCCCCGGCATTCAGGGCTGGGGGTCCGCAGCGACAGCCCTATTACCAGGCTCCCTGTGGACGCCAGTGAAAAAGGAAGTTGGGGGATGGGATCAGGGATCAAATGGGTTTGAAACGAAGACAATCATAACAGGTATACTATTTTTAAAAATATCTCCCAGTGATGCTTCTTTAACAGTAAGCCTGTCTCTCTCTCCCTATACTTCCTAAAACGTCCACCTTCCTTTTCTTCATTTACACTCCACTTCTCACCAAAAATAATCTGAGGACAGAATGGAAACTTTGAGTCCCAGGAAGTACTTAATAGCATTGCTCTAAGTTTTGGGGCGTCCTTTGAGCTCACTGGCAGAAAGAAAACAGAAGTGCCTGAATTGTTCTCATTTTCAGGAAGGAGAAAGCATACCACATTTCCAAACTGTAAAAGAGTTACTGACACAACAGCTAAAAGAATTTTCTGACGTGACTCTTTGCTTTAGCGGATAAATGTAGGTGACGGAAAATCATTTTTCAGTAAGGCAGAAAAGGCATTTTATATATTTATGCGTATTGCTCAGACTTGCTGATCTATTATTTCTACCAGAAGCCCACGCATGTCAGAAATGCATTTAAACAGCTTAATTTCTGCTAGAACTCACCCTAAAATAAACAAATGAGCAATTATTTATGTGCCTCTTCTGTTTCAGCACTGGGGTGAATGAAGAGATGCCAGAGAGTAAGAATAGTATTTGCGTTCTAGAAAATTCCTTGAGCCGTAACAGTAACACACAGGAAATAATTTGAACCGTGGAGCAGCACAGACTTAGATGCCGGGGTGGGCGGCAGCTAGGCACCTTACCTTGGACGTATGGGGATTCCAGCAGGAGAGATCAGTGAGAACCACAGTGGTAAATAAAGCTGCGTCAGAATGAAGGTCTGGAAAGCCAGGCTCCAGGGTTCTGACCTGCCTCCTCCATAAAGAGGGCACCAGGCTCACACCCATCCTGGAAAGGCTGGTCCCATGCCAACGAGGCCAGGGAACAGAAACGGCAACACCGCAAGCCTCATTACAGGACAGCCATCCCCCAGAACAGATGCAGCCCCACCCAAACAAGGCAGTATGGGGACAAAGGAGACCTAAATCCCTTGGCCACCCCCGACCCCCGCCCCTCTCAGCCGCGCTGTGGCCTCAATGGGCCAGGTGGCACCTAGGGCCTGTCTGCCATCCGCTGCTGGGAACTGGCATGTTTAATCCGCTCAATTAGAAATGTAACGAGGGCTTCCCTGGTGGCGCAGTGGTTGAGAGTCCGCCTGCCAATGTAGGGGACACGGGTTCGAGCCCTAGTCCGGGAACATCCCACATGCCGTGGGGCAGCTGGGCCCGTGCTCCACAACTACTGTGCCTGCCCTCTAGAGCCCGTGCTCCGCAACGAGAGAAGCCACCGCAGTGAGAAGCCCGCGCACCAAAACGAATAGTAGCCCCCGCTCACCACAGCTAGAGAGAGCCCGCATGCAGCAACGAAGACCCAATGCAGCCATAAATAAATAAATAAATAAAAATAAAATTTAAAAAAAAATGTTAACGACTTCTCGCTTCCATTTGCCAGGCTGCCAGGGAGAAGGTACAGACAGCCAAGTGCGGTCCACGATGCTTAGCAAAAGCTCAGAAAGCACAAGCCCAAAGCTTCCTTCAGAGTGACAAGCATTCTCCGGAAAAGACCCGGATGTGCCCAGCTCTTCTTCCCGCCCCGCGTGGTCCTGCCTGCGGGGGCGTGATGGGCCAAGGACACGGCCTACAACCCTCTTTTCGTCATCTCTAAATCGGTGTAATAATAGATGATGTCCACTTTTGCAAAGATTAAGACAGAGCCTATAAAGGGCTGATGCCTGATGTGTGGCACTTAGCAGTTTCGCAGGAGCTGTTATGACCCCGTTAATTTCTAGTAGTTTTGGTCCCTCCGTCTGCTATTTCTAGTCCCTCCACCGCCGGGAAAAAATCCAGACAAAATGTCTCCTGAGATGCAGGCGAAGAGGGCTCAACCATACGACTCCCCAGCACATCAGTGTCTCAGCAACAAGTCAGGGAGTGGCCTGAAAACACCGGGGGAGTCGAGAGATATTTCAGTAAACCCAGGGACGTTCCTTCCAGGATCGCAATGCACAGTCACGTCATTTCTGACTCCACTTCCTGCACCTCTGCCTCACCTGGGGGAAGCAGAGAGGCAGCTGTTTTTATACTTTCCCAATCAGCCTCCTATACTTTCCCACCTCCACCCAGGGCCTCCTCCCCCTGGGAGTCCCAGGGCATGGCAATCAAGCATGTGTGAGGAAGGCTCTGCAGGAGGCAGAAAAGCAGTCCTTTGAGAACACCCACACCCTAGTCCCTGCGAAGGGCAGCCCCTGTTCCACAGTGGAGGGCGGCTAAGGTAGCAGATGGAATTAGGGCTGATAATCAGCTGACCTTAAGACAGAGAGACGAGACAACAAATGCTGGAGAGGGTGTGGAGAAAAGGGAACCCTCTTACACTGTTGGTGGGAATGTAAATTGATACAGCCACTATGGAGAACAGTTTGGAGGTCCCTTAAAAAACTAAAAATAGAACTACCATATGACCCAGGAATCCCACTACTGGGCATATACCCAGAGAAAACCATAATTCAAAAAGACACATGCACCCCAATGTTCACTGCAGCACTATTTACAATAGCCAGGTCATGGAAGCAACCTAAGTGTCCATCGACAGATGAATGGATAAAGAAGATGTGGTACATATATACGATGGAATATTACTCCACCATAAAAAGGAATGAAATTGGGTCATCTGCAGAGACGTGGATGGACCTAGAGAGTGTCATACAGAGTGAAGTAAGTCAGAAAGAGAAAAACAAATATTGTATATGTGGAATCTAGAAAAGTGGTATAGATGATCTTATTTGCAAAGCAGAAATAGAGACACAGATGTAGAGAACAAACGTATGGATGCCAAGGGGGAAAGGGGTGGTGGTGGGATGAATTGGGAGATTGGGATTCACACAAATACACTATTGATACTATGTATAAAATAGATAACTAATGAGAACCTACTGTAGAGCACAGGGACCTCTACTCAATGCTCTGTGGTGACCTAAATGGGAAGGAAATCCAAAAAAGAGGGGATATAGGTATACGTATAGCTGATTCACTTTGCTGTACAGCAGAAACTAACACAACATTGTAAAGCAACTATACTCCCAACAAAATTAAAAAAAAAAAAAAGAGATGATACTGGAGGGCCCCACGTGACCATGGGGTTCTTAAACATGGAAAAAGGAGGCAGAAGGAAGTGTGACAATGGAAAAAATGGCCAGAGAGCTGCCATGTCACTGACTTTGAAGATGGAGGAACGAGGGCAACAAGCCAAGGAATGTGGGAGCCTCCAGAAGCCAGAAGAGGCAAGGAAACGGGTTCCCGCATAGAGCCTCCAGAAGGAATGCAGCCCTGCTGACACCTTGGTTTAGTCCAGTGAGACCTGTGTCAGACCTTCAACCTACAGATTGTAAGACAGTAAAGTTGTATGTTTTGCGCCACCAAGTTTGTGGTGACTTGAATGACAGCCACAGAGAATGAATACGGTCTTCCCACTCGTCATCTGGCGACATCCATTCTCCCTCCCAAGATGTATTTCTGAGAGAGGTGGTGCGCGCTATCTCCGTGATTTTTCTTGTACTCTGATGGAACATGCCAGCCAAATGCTAAGACCCTATGCCCTGCAAGTATAGGTAAAAATCGTCGTCACGCGTGCGAACCTCCGTGTGAGCCCGCTCCAGGAAGTAAGGATGGCCAAGGAGTTACCGGAGCCCGCAGTTGCGGCGTGTTCAGGGGTTGCCAAGGGCACCCATGTTCTTCCTGATCAACCCTTCCATGCTTCCCAACCTCTTCATCACCACAGACCTCATGGCCCCAGGGTTTAAGAGATTATGCATGAATTCGTTTTCCTCTATTTTTATTCATCAGAGAAACATATGACTTACAACCAAAGCTTGTAATGAGCATGAAGTAGCCAGGGCTCTCACTATGATTTCAGTGAATTCCAGGTGAAAGCAAAGCCAGGAAGCTTTAGAAATCCTGCCCAGTCCAATCCTCAGTAAACGGTTGGCTTCTCTAAGTTTTTATTTAACATTTAAAATACTTGGTGAAGCCGCATTATCACCTCTATGGCTTCCTAAAGGCCCCAGATTGAGAACTACTGAAAAAGATTTCATTTGTGTGATCCATTTAGATCCTGAACTTTACACCTCAGTATCTAACTCCTTTCACCCCAGTGTTATTTCTGAGTGCCTTTCAGCTCTATGAGTTGAAGATTTTTTTCATTGTATTGGTAGGTTTACTTCGAGGTCAGCTTAGATTCTGGTCTGCCGAGTGTATAGCAATGGAGGCATCCATGGTGGGCCTTGGAGACTCCACAATCTGATACAGAGGCTTTCCCCAGTCTGTCCCTGGGAAGGAAGGGACTGAAAACAAATTCCCTGGAATCTCCTTTTATGGACCATACGCTCCCACTTCAGAAAGAGTTAAAGCACGTGCTTCCTGCTCCTGGGAGTGTAAGCTGTTCGAGCCACTGTGAAAAATAGTTTGGAGTTACCGCCTGAAGTTAAAGATACGCATACCCCATGATCCAAAAGTTCCATTTCTAGGTTTACACTCAAAGACATGTCTGCACATGTGCACTAAGAGACATGTACAAGAGTGCTCATAGCAGCGTTATTCCTAACAGTCCAAACTGGAACCGTCTATAGGAGAATGCTATAAAGAGCAGTGCATTCATACAATGCAATACTACGGAGCAATGAACGCAGCACAGTGGACGATGCACACACTCATAGTGTTGAAAACAAAAGAGAGCAGGTACAAAGGAATGTTCTCTGATTCCATTTACATGACGTCAAAAAGCAGCTGAAATCGTAGCATTTAAGGATTCAGACTTAGGAGACAAAATTCTAAAGAAAAGGAAGTAGTTACCGCAGAAGTTTAATATTCATTACTCCTGGGCGTTAGGAAGGGGTTGGTGATTGGGAGTGGACATGAGAGGGGCTTCTGGGGGACTGGCCATGCTCTATTTCTTCACCTTGGTGGCGATCACATGGGTGTTTGTCGTGCTAAATCCTTGAGTTGTGTATTTTACACATTTTTCTGTCTGTGTGCCATGTTTCACACTTTTAAGAAGAAAAGTTTGAAATGTAAATTCTGAACTATTTCCCTAAAAACAAATTCCTTGCATTTGAAATTTTCTTACTTTATGAATTTCCATTATAAAACATATTCATGAGCATAAAAGAACATTTGAAAAACTTCAGATAAGTGGGAAGAAAATCACCTCTAAATTCTTTCTCCCAAAGCAAATACTGTTAATACTTTGGTATATTTCTTTCCAATCTTTTCTCCATGACTAGTTTTTGATGTTTTTATTTTTCATGACAGATAGCCAGATTTATTCAAATCTATATTTTAATATCTTTCACTTAACATTATCCTGTAAGCATTTTCAAAGTTCTTACAAACCCTCATGTAATTATTTTAATGACCATGTATCTCACTTAATGGTGCAGCATTAAAGGACATACTAACTTGAACAATATTTAGGTAATTTTCTCTTTTTCTATCTATAGGCAGTATCATGGCAGAGCTTTTTCTGTACAGCCGATTTCAAATTATTTCCTTAGAAATGATCTCTAGAAATGGATTTTCAAGAACCAAAAATAATGCCTTCCTAAGGCTCTTTATACAAAACATGTCCCTTTTCCAGGATCGGAGTTCAAGGAAGTTATGAAATCCAAACAGACTCATCTTAGGCCCATTTAGAATAGCTCCTCCCAGAACCGGGTCAGCTGATCTGTTGATTTCCCTAAATCGCGGCTGCAAGTCCATGGATGCCACTAACCTTGAGTTCACGCACTTTTATCTTCCCACTGAGATGCACAGCTCAGGGGTACTTTGGTCACCCAGCAAGATTCCTTAAAAGAGCAGAGCTATAAGCTCACCTGTGAGTTTCTAAATGCTTAGAGCAACAATTCCAACAAAGTTTTAGCGTCTTCAATAGAAAATGAGAATATGAATGTCAAATTTGAAGGAATATGTGTGAGCATAAATGCGATGATGCATGGAAAGTATTAAGTATAGCGTGTGCCCCATAACAGACTGTCTACAGACGTGAGTGCTCTTTCTTCCCTTTTTCCTGAGACTCATCTTTCTCCCCCAGTGGTGACAGGATCAAGGATGAGAGAGAAAGAAGAAGGAAATATTCAGGAAACATAATAATTATGACTTCCAAGTACATATTATGAGGCAACAACATTTACAGAATGTAAGTAGAGAGGCACTTATCCCAAGTCTTGCATTCACCTGGACTATACCTGGGAGACTTTACCATTCGAGTCATTCTTATAAGCTAATGAATTGTCACCAGAAGGCTGAATGATTTGCCTCTCCATAGTTTTGTTTAGGGTAGTGTTTCTCCAAATGTGGTTATGGGACATTTTTAGAAGCAACCTGGTATATTAGGGCAAGTAAAGCTAGAAGATGTAATAAACAGTGCCCCAAACTCAGTGGCTTAACAGCATGAAGATGTAGTTGTTGCTCATTTCATAGTTCAGTGTGTGTTAGCATGTTGTGAATGATGGTCTTCCCACCCAGCGGCCATGGTTCTTTCCACCTAATGTCTCTGCTGTCATCCAGGGCCACAGGGTCCTCTGCCAGGCCCTCTGTATCCAGCCGGCAGATAACAAGATAGGGGAAAGCCCACACAGAGGATTCAAGAGTGGTTTTAGGGGAATTCCTTGGCGGTCCAGTGGTTAGGACTCCACTCTTTCACTGCCATGGGTCTGGGTTCAATCTCTGGTCAGGGAACTAAGACCCCACAAGCCAAGTGGCACAGCCAAAAAAAAAAAAAAGGGTGGTTTTAAGTACCAGTGCTAGAAGTACATCATTTTGCTGACATTCTATTGGTCACAACTCAATTACCCAGTCCCACACAGCTGTGGGAGAGGGTGGGAAGTGTAGTTTAACTCCATCCCAGAGGAAACGAAAAGGATTTTGGTCATCTCACTGCATACCTGGAGTGACTGTAAATATATATATATACATACATACACACACACACACATGCACACACATATTTAGTAGGTCTGGGTAGCCTCAGATCTTATGCATATCTGAGGCTACCCAGACCTACTGAATCAGAATCTCAGGGGCCTAGGAATATGAAGTTTAAAGAGATTTTTTTTTTTTTTTTTTTTTTTTTTTTTGCGGTACGCGGGCCTCTCACTGCTGTGGCCTCTCCCGTTGCGGGGCACAGGCTCTGGAAGCGCAGGCTCAGCGGCCATGGCTCACGGGCCCAGCCGCTCCACGGCATGTGGGATCCTCCCGGACCGGGGCACGAACCCGTGTCCCCTGCATCGGCAGGCAGACTCTCAACCACTGCGCCACCAAGGAAGCCCCTAAACAGATTATTTTTATAGGCACTAAAGCTGGAAGCCAGAGACGGCTTTGAGGGTTCCAGCACAAACATCTCTTTTCCAAGGGCAGCCCTGCTATCGATCTTACCTTAGATGCCAGGCTGGGTGCCCAGAGTATTTTTGCAAATCTTTCGGAAGCTGCAACAACTGTACTGTAAGGACTCCCAGGATGGTTTGCCAACATCCCATTAAAAGTGTGCGTAAGCATGGCATTTGCTGGGTCCCTTTCTCAGCACTTTTATCCTTACTCAGACAAAGGGGACAGTGCAGGGCTACACTGAACAACACAAAGAGAAGCCAGCCCTCACAGCCCAGATCTACCTGCTGTAGGGACATTGTTGAGGTCACCATTCAAGACATCATCATTTTATGGGGACACATGGAAGAAATTCTCTCAGGTGTCAGTATCTTAAATAGTTGTTTTTCTGTGAATCATGAAATTGATTGCATTTCTTCTTTGTATTGGCTGCTGGGAAGTTTGGAGCCAAAACTTGAGACCACCTATAGCAAGTATACAGAACTTAATCCCAATTACATCTTATTTTTCCTACTTTTACCCCAAATATTCACATTTGCTTATTTTCTTATCTTATTAAAGTGTACATATTTGCACATGCTACTTGATATCTATTTTGAATGAGCAGGTTGTAGAAATTGATTTTTAATGGTTGAATAGATCTTGTGACAGAAAAGTGAACAGAAATATTGGTTCTTAGTTTTCTGACCATGTTTTAGCCCAAGGAAAATATTCCCCCCAAAATGACATGCATGAAGCCTTAATCACTGGTTTAACTCAGTACAAAGTGAGTTTCTTCAGAGACTTCAGAAAAAAATTCATTAATTAAAGCCACACGTACCTTTCTAAGATCACTCTGTCCCAGCTGTCATCTCTTTTCCTGAGATGGAATCACCATATTCTGGGCCCAGAGATAGTACAGAACCAAATTACCATTCGAAAGAAGAGTGTTGGGTGAACAAGTCTTGGCTTTGATAAATTTTGCTCTCTGAAAAAAAAAATTTGCTCTCTGTCCAAACTTTCCCGCAATAATAATTAAATCCAGTGCAAAAAAAGCTAGAAAGAATTCATATACCTTTGAGACATCTTAAGACTATTACTTAGCAAAAACTTCCCACACTGAATCTAATGAGTAACTCATGGAAGGGGCTGAGAGAAAGGTGTCCAAATGTCCATTCAATTAACTGAAATGCATTAACTAAAATTTATTGAGCGCCTGTTTATGTTCCAGTCACTGTGTGTTAACATGCGATTCCCATTTTACAGATGCACACACACACACACACACACACACACACACACACACGAAAGAAGCTCGCACCCTGAAAGGGAGGTATTAAGAGGGTGTGGACACGTTTCTTTGAGCAGCCCCTGACAATGGCCCTTGATCTGAGGGAGGCTGCCTCCGGAGGCCTGGCCGTTACCTTCAGCACCAAGGCCAGCGCACCTGGCTCTTCTGGGATCCCCTTACCTTCCCCATTCCGGAACTCTCACACCCAGAACTACAATAAAGACATGCTCTTTCTCAATGAAACATGCCTTCTTAATTCTTGAAATGAGCTTCATAAATGGCTCTTCATGGAGTGGTCAGCAGAAAAGCTTTTAACAACGAGAGATGAAAATGGTCCGTTTATTGGAGACCTACCCCTTCCGAACACAGGCGCCCACGCAAACCACCCCCCCACACACATACACAAACACACGCGCGCGCGCTGCCAGATGGGCTGCACGTTGTCTGAGCTCTGCTCTTGTCACTCTCAGCACCTCTTCTTACAGAGAAGCAGTTGGGAAAAGCCTTCTTTGCCTCCTGTCCCAGCAAGTAGTGACTCCCGTGCCAGCACAGGGAGGGGAGATGTGTGACGAGCACAAGGGCTCAGGACTCTGGTTTTCTGAGATTTGTGCTTCAAAGAGCGTTTTATGCCTGGGGTTTGTGTATAGCTCTTGACTCTAAGGCGAACAAACAAACAATAACAACCCACCATAAAGACTGCCCTTCCCGGGCTTCCCTGGTGGCGCAGTGGTTGAGAGTCCGCCTGCCGATGCAGGGGACACGGGTTCGTGCCCTGGTCCGGGAAGATCCCACATGCCGCGGAGCGGCTGGGCCCGTGAGCCATGGCCGCTGAGCCTGCGCGTCCGGAGCCTGTGCTCCACAACGAGAGAGGCCACAACAGTGAGAGGCCCGCGTACCGCAAAAAAAAAAAAAAAAAAAGACTGCCCTTCCCAACTAAAGTAATACAAATCCTGTAAGGCAAACATTTCGGACATTGGTAACACTATTCCCACCTCACAGATGAGGAAGCTGAGCCCGAGATTAAGCTACTTGCCCAAGATAACACAGTGACAAAGACGAACCAAAAAAGCCAGATTTCCAGTCTCCTTTCTGCTGGTCCTTCCCAAGCAAGATACATACACATATTTGCCAACTGTCACCAGCTTCCGGGTTGTGCACCCCTCCCTCTGGCCCAATTATCTGAAAACCAAAAGAGTAGAAAATCGAAAATGAGAGGGAAGTCGGCAGGGACGTGAGGCAGCGTATTGCTGCCGCTTCCTTGCCTCCTTTTTCAGAAGCTAAAATCGACTCAACTCTTCCTCGGTGACAGCCCCTCGCCTGCGGCGTGGCTCCCGGCCTCGGCGGGGGTCCGTGCAATCTGGGCGCCTCCAGCTGCCCCTTCTCCAGAGTCGCCAGCCGCAGAGCGCTGGGACGGAGCGAGGGTGCCCGGGGTGTCCGGGATGCCCGTTCCGTTGCCGCTGCTGGAGCCGCCCTGGGCGCACTGCACAGGGCCCGGCTCTCTTCTGCTCGTCCGGCGCGCTGCTCGTCCCGGAGCGTAGCCAGAGAGCCTCCAGCTGCGCCCCAGGCCCAGATACTGGGCTTTGCGGAGCGCGGAGCCCCGGCTTCCCCCAGCCAGCTCCCTCCTGAGTTAGCACTCAGTGCCAGGGAGAAGCGTGGGTCTCCCCCCACCCTCCCCAAGCGCACCGGGCCAGCTTCCATCTGATTAGAATGTTTCTTCCATCTGATTAGAATGACAGTAGCTTTCAAGTCATTCATTATAAGAATTTTAGTCTTAAAAGAAAAAGAGGGTCCCACTGTAATTGTGAGTTGTAATAGATGCGAACTTCTGGTGCCTTCCTCTGCAGTATGTAAGACAGTAAAAAATGTGTCTCATCCAAACGCGCCCCCTCCCTAAGCCCATTGTGAAGTCAATCTCTAACAAAGGGGACGTGTGAATATTCAACACCAAGTCTTTCAGTATAGTATTTTCCGGAATCCCTGAGTCGGGCTTTTTTTTTAAATCAGCGAATACCTGTTTAAGTTTTAAAAGCACATGGAAATCGCCCGCGAGCGACCATATAATTTGATTTACCAGGCAATCTGCAGAGCGATCGCACATCATTTATAATGTTCATTGAACATTTTGCCTAATTGTGTCTGTCTCTGAAAGGGCGGCGCACCCCCTCCCGACCGCGAGCAGCACAAGTGGTGACATTCCCATGGAGCGGCCGCGCCGCAGCTTGTAGCATTCAGCTCGGGAGGCCGGGCCGCGCGCTTCCCTGCCCGGCGACCGGGCGCGCCTGACACTAATAGCTCGCGGCTCAGGTACGAGCGGCAGCCGCGTTTGACTCCATTCAATTCACAACCGGCCGCGCTTGCAGGTGTCGCCTTTTGAAACTGCCATTCAGGCGGCCGCTGTTCACTTCTCGCTGCGCCGCCGGTTTTGTGGAAGCGCAAGAATGGGGCTGATTATTCCCGTGCCCACAGGCCGCCCCCACCCCAGCCGGACGCGAGGCTTCCCTCCGCCAAAAGAGGCGTTTAATTAGTTCTGGAGCCGCGGACAGCCAGCGCGGCCGACAAAGCCAGGCTCCCCAGGTAATCCCGGTTCCCGGCGGCCCCGGGAGAGGGCGCCCGGGGCCAGAGCACCGGCCTCGGGCCGCACGCTTCCTCCCGCGCCGCCGCCGTCCCTCTGCCCTCCCGCAGGCTCTCCAGGCGGCGGAAGCCTCGCTCGCTGGGCGCCTTGCTCGCCGGGCGCCTCGCTCGCCGGGCTTGGGTGACCTTGGCCAGGGGCGCCGTTGGTCCCCGGCCGCGAGCAGCTCTCGGGCGTCTGCGACCCCTTCCTGCCTCTCTGTCCCCATCGCCAGCCGGGGAGATGGAAACTTGGTTGGCAAGACAGGTGGCCCTAGCTGTCTTGCGAGTGAGTGTCCTCTCCGTGACATGTCATCCTCCACCCCATTCCCATTTCGGAGAAATATCGGACAATGTTTTGGGGAAACACTGGAGACACCTGACCCCTTTATCCGCCTTTGCGTCTCAGCGCCGCGTGCGCTAAGCTCAGGGCGCAAAGTTGGGCCTGGGAGATGGCGAATGGTTGCCTCGCCACCGCGGCCAGAGACACTCCCTTTGCAACAGGGCTCGGGCGCCCGAGCTGGCCCCAAATACGCACGTCAGTGGACAGCATCAGCCTGGGCCGCATACTCTAGGCCACCGGAGTCACAGGTACCACCCTCACCCTCCAACCCCCCCAAAGGGATCGCGCCCCCGGGATCCAGGCTTTTGGCTGCCGGACGCGCAAGACCTGCAGCGGGGGAGGGTGGGGGGGTAGGCCCAGTCCAGCCGGATGCACACTGGGTACCTTTCGCGGGGGGGAATAGGCGTCGGCCGCTGGGCAGGAGCCCCTCCCGCCTCGTCATTTGGTTTCCGCGAGCGTCCGAGGACGCCGGCACCCATTCGTTCCACTCGCTGCGCTCTGTGAACGAGCGTGGGGAGGGCTGGGAAGGCCAGGCCCGGGGAGGGCCGGGTGGTCTCCCTCCCCCGCCCGCCCCGCCGGCCGAGCCGCGGCACAAGTGTTGCGATTCCCACGGACCGGCGGGCTCTGCGGCTGGAGGCCCGGGCATCCGGGGCCCGGGAGACGGGGCGGACGCAGAGGGGTTTGTCGACACGGTGACCTCCGCGCTCCCGCTCTGAAAGGGGCTGAAAGGAGCTGTTTATGGTGCATTACCAGTCAAGGGCTCAGGTACCAGCGCCTTGTGTCGGCAAGCCCCGGCGGCCGCCCGTGCTGCAGGTGTCAACTATACAAACGCCCGGGACGGGGAAGGACGCCAGGGAGAGACGGGGAGGGGCGCCCGGCCGCGCCGCGCCCGCCGCTCGCGCGGTTTCGCTCTTTCTCCTCTGCGGTGAGAGCAGCCGGCCTGGGGCGCAGACCCAGGTCTTGGGGGGTTGGGGAGTGGTAGAGATAGCGGCGGAGGCAAGGGCGGCGGGGAAGAGGGAAGGGCCCACAGGACGTTATTTATGGGCCGCATTTGATCAGGAGGGGCGTCGGGGGAGGCCTTGAGCCTCTGCCCAGCTCGACCCAGTTTCAAGGCTGAGGGCAGAGGGAGGTCACGGGAGGCTAGAACTGTCCAGTGGAGGCCAGCGTTGGGCCGGGCAAGCATTTTGCCCGCCGGTAGGGCTGCTTGGGCCCCCAGGGGCCTCCCCGGATTTAACCTGAACTTCCCACATGGGTCCATCGTCTTCATGTCTATCTTCCTGTGCAAAGATGGGCCTGAGCCTGGGTGCACGTTTAACAAATGTTCTTGGTTAAAGGAGTGGCCCTCTCCTCCTCTCCCCACGAGTCAGGGTCATTTCTGGCCCAGAAGAAACCAAGGAAGGCGCCGTACTCTCAGTGGGCCCCTCTGTGCCCCCAAAGGCCTAGCAAGCCGAGAACTCAAACCCCTCAAGTTGGCTTCTATAAAGCAACACCTGGAAATGTTTTTTTCCCTTAGGGAGGAGATTGTTACTGGAGTTTACTTCCTAGATTGGCCCTCAAAAGCCTTCACGGGGCCAAAATACTAGAAAAAAAAAAAAAAGGTAAAACAAAACAAAAAAGCCCCAGACACCACTGCCATGATATTAAGCAAGACAATTTTTTAAAAGAGCAAATGATATTTAACGATTTTCAGGGCCAACTAGAAAAAGGATGAGCAGACAGTAATCTTAGGTGTGTCTGAAGGAAGCTTCTGGGAACTCCCAAAGGTCTTAGAGATTATCTGCCTTGCTTCCTTATCTAATACTACCTAGAAACTTCTTTCTCCTTTCTGCAGCTCCATCACCATCACTACTTTTACATGTGCCATCTACGATTAGAATTAGTTTTTAACTGAGTAAAACTGAGTGCTTTTCTTAAAGTAACAGAGGAATGGGACAAGGAATGGTGAAGAGAATGAAGAAGACGGGTGTGTGTCTGAGAGAATAAAGGGGAGAGAATAGATTCCTTACGAGGTGAAAGAAAACATTTCCCACCTGAAAAACAAAGAAAAATCGCCCCTGTTCCCTCTATCATCAACTCACAACTAAACGTCTTGAATAAGTTATCCAAAGTAGGGGGTTTCTATTTCCTCACCTTTATTCAGCCCTCAGCACACTGCATTGTGGCCCACAATCTCACACTGGAACTCTCACGCATTCAGTCATTTTCACCAATAACTTCCATGCCCCCCAATTTAAGAACAATTTCTGACCTTATCTTGCCTAGAATTGCAGTAAACAGGCCCACCATTCATCCTGATACCAAGAGCAGAATCCTCAGTACCATCTTTTGTTTCCCTCTCTCCTCCAGGCCCACAGTCAATAAGTCACCAGATCCTAAAAGTATTTCTCCAGTCTGCCCAGCTACCAACCAGTTCAAGCCTTCGTAACCTCTCAGCCCTTCTGCTGCAGCTTCCTGAGCCGTCTCCCTGCCTATAATCTTGCTTTACACCAAACTGTTTTTCAACACTGCAGCCTTGGTATCCTTTCTAAATGGCAGACTTGATCATGCCACCTGTGGCTTCAAACCCTTCCCTGATTAATTATATATAAATTATAAATATGTGCTATTGTACTAATCAATTACATACATTATAAAGACTCAGACAAATTTTAAAAGAATGAGATACAAATACAGATAAAAAAATAAATGATGGATTAGAACAGCAAAAAAATATATATATATATATATAGGTGATAGTTCTAATATTTTTTTCCCATACCCCAGTGGATCTTCTTCTCCACTCTGGAAATAACTGCTCTATATTATGCCAAAGTCCTTCATACAGCTTGTAAGCTTCCTTATTCTAGACTCTGCCTATGTTTCCATTTTCATCATCTCTCTTTACTTCAGCTTTAATAAAGTTCTTTTATATTTCCAAATGCCATGATACTCATACTCTGTCTCTGTTTCATGTTTATTTCAACCTCTACTCTCTGTTCCCTCTAGTGTGTAAGCTCCATGAATAAAGGATCTGTTGTATTTATTGTTAGTGCTAATCACAGTTCTCAGCACAGAATTGTTGTTCAATGTTTGTTCCATAAATAAACACGGTACATCTTGGAGGAAGCCATGATTTCTATAAAGAGACTAGAAAGCAGAGAAAACTGATCCACAGAAA
Source organism: Delphinapterus leucas (assembly GCF_059928025.1). Lineage (NCBI taxonomy): Eukaryota > Metazoa > Chordata > Mammalia > Artiodactyla > Monodontidae > Delphinapterus > Delphinapterus leucas. The sequence continues at coordinate 12,372,611 of NC_143130.1, read as the reverse complement.
AAGAATGAAGCAGACACACAGAGGGGAACAGAAAGAAGCACAGGAAAGTCAGAGAGAATGTGCAGGCATCTTTCCAGATCACAGTGTGTTAACAAAGGTACAGGTTAGGCTGTTCTATAAAAGAGTTGAAATATATAGTGGTTTAAAAGAGATAGAAGTTTATTTCTCTCTCACAAAAACAAAACAAAACAAAACTGAATAGGCATTCCAGGACTCATGTGGGATCTAAATGATGTGGGAGACTCAGACTCTTTTATCTAGTTACTTATCCATCCTCAATATGTAGCTTTCCACTCATGGTTCAAAATGGCTGCTCCAACTCCTGCCATTGCCTTGGCATTCCAACCAGTAGGAAGAGAGAAAGTAGCAAAATGGGACATGTCCTTCCTCTTCAAAAAGCCCCAAAGGTGAATATCACTTCTACTCATTAGTTAGAAGTTAGTTTCACTGAGCTGCAAGGATGTCTAGAAAATGCAACTTTTATTCTGGGTGTCCATGTGCCCAGCTACAATTGTGGGGTTCTATTCATATAGATATGGGGGAGAATTTTCAGTCTCTGAGACTCCTGGTACTGCTGCCTTCCTGAGGCCTAGCTACATTCCTGCTTATGGGTTCTAGGACATGCCCTGAATCCCATATCATAGCTCTCTTTTAATGTTTGTTAATTCAAGTTGATTTCCATTACTTGAAACCAAGAGATTTAAAACTAACACACAAATTTACTGAGTAATATGTGCAACAACACAGGTACATCAGATAAGCCAGGTCATGCTGCAGTAGCGACCCCCAAATCTTAGTGGCTTCACACAACAAAAGCTTATTTCTAGTCCAGGTTTCCTGTTCTATGAGAGTTTGCAGGGGGACCCTGTTCATTGTAGTCACTGAAGGTCCCAGGCTGACAGATGTTCTGCCTTAAGCTGAGTTTCCACCATCGTTACAGAAGAGAGGAGCAAAGGAGCCAGTTAGTACACAGGCTCGTAAAGCTTCCTCCTGGCCTGCCTCTGCCCTGGTGCATTCTCCTCAGAGAATCAGCCATTTCCCTAAGGATCTCTGGAACCTTTAAGTGAGGAATGGTTTTTAGAAACCAAGATCTGAGAACAAAGTGGGTTCATTGTTACAACGGCCCTTTTAGAAGACAGAGCTAGGAGAAAAAAAAAAAGAACGTACACATACATACATAAGTACCTCTACGTTTATATCTATATCCATATGTATCTGTACATTCTAGTCGTTCTCCTTTCCATATTTATAACTCCCTTCTCTAACAGTGAAAAACCCAGTTCTCATTATTCTCAACATATTTACTCATTCATTTACTCCTAGATCACACAGAAATTCGTTTCAAAATTGCTAACCTATACCACTGTGAACATCAGACCTACTAAATACAGTTTAGAATTTGTTTATAGTTCTTTTTACCCTGAGTCTGAAAGTATTGTATTTAAAAGTTACTTGGGGGCTTCCCTGGTGACGCAGTGGTTGAGGGTCCGCCTGCCAATGCGGGGGACACGGGTTCGTGCCCCGGTCCGGGAAGATCCCACATGCCCGCGGAGCGGCTGGGCCCGTGAGCCATGGCCGCTGAGCCTGCGCGTCAGGAGCCTGCGCGTCCGGAGCCTGTGCTCCGCAACGGGAGAGGCCACGGCAGTGAGAGGCCCACGTACCGCAAAAAAAAAAAAAAAAGTTACTTGGATCACTAATAATAATATTTTTTTAAGTAGCAGGGAAATTACAACAATAAAATGCACTATTGAACATGGAGGGGGAAAAAAAGCTTCCTCCTGGAAGTGACGTGGCATTTCTACTCATCTTTTACTAACCCAAGCAAGTTACATGGCCACATCTCACCTCAAAGAAGACAGGGAAGTACAAGCTTATGACCTGCCTGGAAGAAGACAGAGGTCTGTGGCTTGTCCGTCCAGCTCCCATCACATGGGATGTCCTATGATGGAAACTTTTCAGGTTAACTCTTGTTGTAAAGCACCCAGAAAGTATAATATGGTCCTTCTGCACTTTCCCTTCTTCTCTCACACCTGTCCAGCTGAAAAGGAAAAGTGCTCCCTAAGCACTAGGGACCTGTAAGGTCAATGACAACATAAATCCCTCACATCACTTTAAATCAGGGCAGGGAAATGTCATAAAATGGATGATGGTTTGCAGAGCTTTGCTTCGCCCTGGGACATCTCAACACTCTTAGGAGTCTCTGCGCATTTTCCTAGCTCCATCTTGGATTTTTACAGTGGGTTTGTCCTCCGGTCTGGTAGGTTCCAAGCACCTGAACAAATTACAAGGGCCAGGAGCATGTGAGGAAACAGGAAGACGTTCTACCATGAGGTAAATACAGGGAAATGGGTTTTGGAGGCTGGTGAAGGCTAAATAAAGGTGAGATTCTAGGTTCTTGAGGCAATCTCTGACTGTCCCCAAGATGCTTTCAAATGACTGCAGTAGGCTACATTGTAAGAATTCATCCCTGTGATGGATGGCATTACCTTTCAAGGACACTAATAAAATGCCAGAGAGATGACGGTCCAGTTGCTGCATGTTGCTTACACCTTAGTGGCCTCTCGCTGAGATCGATGGCCTGGAAGTAAACTGGCTTTTAACGGGGGCAGAGAGGATAATTTGGAGCACTGAGCATTCTCTGAGAACACAGGTCTTGGTGGAGCATAGATGTGGTCACCATGAGGCCACACCATGCCTGGGATGGGAACGGGGATGGAGGCAGGACCAAGAAAGGAGCTGCAAAAAGGCACATTGAAATGCACTGCCCCAGGGCTTGCTTGAGATGGAGTCTGTAGCTGGGACTCAGGTCCCTAAATGAGGGAAAATTGTGGGCTATTGCATGCCTTCTACTTTCATCAATCTATTCAGCCTCCTAGGGACATACTTCTGCCCCTCCTCTTGTAGTCAAACTCACTAAAGACTCACCTAACTCAACACTGTTCCCTTTATGAAGCTCCTGCCAACCCCTCACTCTCGTGCTGAGCCTTTAAACCTCAAAGATAGCCCTTACTACACTGGATTATAATCATCTCTCCTCTCTCTTACTACCCCAAGAATGCATTAGGCACAGAGAGTGCAACTCTGATCCCCAGCATTTAACACAGTGACTGAACATAGCTGATGCTCAAAACATCTTTCTTAAAGAGATAAATAAAGTAAGGCTTAAAACAGGGCATATTTACATTTTCTCAGTATTTCCACATTGCTTTTAACTTTGTATATAATATGGAAAAAAAAAGACAATTCAGCTTTAAAAAAGTGTAATTGATTGGCATTATATAGACTAGTAGTCTCCAAAGTGAACAAGATGTTCCTTTGGGCCGCAGGGAAAAATTTAGAACTTCTAATATATTTTTATTCATCTTCTTAAAATTTCTTTTGGGCGTGTTTAAAAATGTATGTATGCAGTGTATTAATACACACTTATTTCTATGCAATTTTATATACATAATATACATAAATTCACCTGTAGAGTGTATACTCAAAAATGGTAATGATAAGGTGCATCAGACACAGCTAATCCTCCCCCGTCCTCAAACACACAGAATACTTTTCTCTCCTTATTTGATAACACCCCAAGTACTAACTGGGAGTATAGCCACCAAACGCAAGACCACATTTGTCACCTTCCCTTGTAGCTAGACGTGGCCGTGTGATGGCTCAGGCCAACTGAATATGAACCACAGTGATGTGTGCAACCTTCAGATCATGATCTTAAAAGGAAAGGAGTGTGCCCTTTCTCGTTCCTTCTTCTTGCTGGCTGGGATGCAGACATGATGGTGGGAGCCAGAGCAGCCATTTGGGACTCAAGGTTAGAAGCCATGTTTCAGAAAGATAGAGCAACAAGTTACAAGGAAGCTTGACCCCCAACCCATTTAGCCACCATATAAACTTCGGGTTGCTGGGACTTCCCTGGAGGTCCAGTGGTTAAGACTCTGCATTTCCACCGCAGGGGGCACAGGTTTGTTCCCTGGTGGGGGAACTAAGATCCCGCATGCTGAGTGGTGCAGCCAAAAAATAATAAATAAATAAATAAAATTTTAAACTTCGGGTTGCTTACACTTGGACTATTACAAGAGAGACAAAAATGTTATATTATCTTTAGATAATTGTTACAGAAGCCAGAACTTTATCCAGAATAATGCAAGATGTGCAGTCAAAAAAAAAAACTGGAGACGATTACTTTAAAATGACTCCTTTATACAGACAATCGGGGCTCAAGGTGAAAGCTACCAGTGGTAGAGGACTCTCCAGGCTTTTTTAATGCCTGTGATATCACCTCTCATTCATATCTTTTTCTCCTGTACTTTATAGACATTTAATAAAAACGTATTCAATCTTGTATACTTGAAAGTTAAGACTAGAACATTAATGTTCTCACCATAACAGCCACAACAAAATGGTAATTGTGTGGGGTAAAGGGTGTGTTAACTAATCTTATTTTGGTAAACATTTTGCAATATATACATATATCAGATCATCACATTGAACACTTTAAACTTATACGATGTTATATGTCAATTATATTTAATAAGCTCAGAGGGGAGAAAAGAAAAAAAACCCTTATTGATTAACCCACTGAGTATAGAGGGAAGCAGGATGAAACTAGCATTCTCTGAGTGCCTACTCTCTATACTTTACATACATCATTGCATTAACTTTCCACAGCAGTCCTTGAGGTAGGTATTATTATTTCGTCCCGTGTCTATAGCCAATGAAAATAAAACTCAGCACGTTTAAATAACTTATCCAGGAGCAAACAACTGTGAAGAGTGGAACAGATACTTGAATTTGAACTCAGATCTACGTGAGTCAAACATCCACGCTTTTCCATCCTCTACACTTTCATATTTCAAACACTTCCTCTATCAAACTTCCAGACTCTTCCTCCTGCCTGTTCCCCTTTCTCATTTTGCTTCACATCCTTTTTACTTTACTCCCCTGCCCCCTTTCCTCTCTGCCTTCTTATCTCTTCACCTGAAGCCACACACACGTATTTGATAATCATCTGGAACAGTATTTCTCAAACCTGACTCTGAAGATATGTATGTGTTTATGTGAGTATTCACATATTTATATACACACATAGATGAATATATGCCCTTGTATATAAAGTCTCCACACTTTTCATAGAAAAACAAAGCAACAACCGATAAAAGCTTTCATGAGCCCTCACTCAGTGTCAGCTTAAATGATCATTAAAATGAAACTGCTTAAGGATAAAGAAGATGTGGTACATATACACAATGGAATATTAACCAGCCACAAAAAAATGCAGTAATGCCATTTGCAGCAACATGGATGGATGTAGAGATTATCATACTAAGTGAAATAAGCCAGACAGAGAAAGACAAATATCATGATATCGCTTACATGTGGAATCTAAAAAAACCTGATACAAAAGAACTTATTTACAAAACAGAAATAGACTCACAAACATAGAAAACAAAAATATGGTTACCAAAGGGGAAAGGTGGCGGGGAGGGATAAATTATGGATTTGGGATTAATAGATACCCACTACTATATATAAAATAACCAACAAGGACCTACGGTATACAGCACAGGGAACTCTACTCAATATCTTGTAATAACCCATAATGGAAGAGAATGTCAATAAGAATACATATACGTATATGTATAACTGAAACACTTTGCTGTACATCTAAAACTGACACCACATTGTAAATGAACTATATTTCAATAACGATGTTTTAGAAAGGAAATTGCTGAAATATTTGCCAATATAAAGTTGGTATAAACTCTTTATGGGTGTTGTTCTTATATAACTGCAAAACCAAACACATTAAAACTTTTCTAAATCTACAAATCAATAAAGTTCAAATTAACTTTAAGGTGATATATGATACAACCGTGTAGTAACACCATTTGCCACTTACGAAGCTGACGTGTTGTTCGTCCCTCTCCTCAATCAACCCACTGTGCGTCACATCCATTTCTCCCCAGGTTAAGTAAACTACTGTGATAGTTTTATTCATCTAGCTTGTTTTGTAGTTATTTCTTGCCACGAGCAACAATATCTGTATATCTTCTTTAGGCCGAAGCAATTAAAATAGACTGGCACCACCACAATCTCTTTTTTTTTTTTTTTTTTTTTTTTTTGCGGTACGCGGGCCTCTCACTGTTGTGGCCTCTCCCGTTGCGGAGCACAGGCTCCGGACGCGCAGGCTCAGCGGCCATGGCTCACGGGCCCAGCCGCTCCGCGGGCATGTGGGATCCTCCCGGACCGGGGCACGAACCCGTGTCCCCTGCATCGGCAGGCGGACTCTCAACCACTGCGCCACCAGGGAAGCCCCCCACCACCACAATCTTAAACACAAACGTCAACTCAGATTCAGGCTCCAAGTTCAAAGATAGGGCTAGGTTTTTGGATAGCCATCCAGGTGGACCACAATATGCTCACCCTTTGTTATTGTTTTTTCAAGATTAGCATCTGAACATGGTCACAAAATTGAAAAAAAAAAGACATAATTAACTTGTGGAGCCTTCATTTAAGAAGTATGGATCCAGAAAATCGGAGGTCCACAGAAATGAGAGGGGTCCGGTGATAGGTCGGGACCCTCACCAGGAAAATCAAACTCCTGGGTATGGAAACAGTCCCTTTGCTGCGAAGAGGGAAAAGGCTACAGATACGACCCCCTGATTACAGAGGCGAGGGCAGATGACAGAGCGACTGTTTCTTCTAACAAGCCTGGCTTGTTTTTCCTTGCCGGTGAGGAAAGGTGTCTGGCTTCTCTGCAGGGCTGGTGAGAATGGAGGAATGAGCGGGGAACACCAGCCCCCGTTCCTGCACTCCAGGCCCTGGCGTGTGTCTAACTGATGTCTCTGAGAAGGACACTGCAGAAGAGAAACAGGAGAGACGGGCCTGCGTGAACGTGCCCAGCTGAGCACTGGGGTCTTGCTCTGCCCCTTCACAGGCTTTGCTCTGGGGGCCATCCTGTGTGAATGGACCATTTTTCCATCCCCGACTCATAACCATGAGCATTAGCAAAACACCGTCACCAGGCCTAACCCTAACTGCCTCCAAAAGTTGTGAGAAGAGCTGAATAGAGGTGCACTGCCTCTTCCAGTGTCAGCGGTGAATCAACCTCAGTATTTGCTGATAGATTTTTTTGATATTGGTCCACTTTAAAACCTGGAGCTCAGGTAGGGGTGGGCGAAGCCAACAAGAATGACTCCTTCCTGCTTAATAGGGCTCCCACTTGTAACTGATGCTACATCCTCATCGACTCCACCAATGTTTACTGAGCACCTATGAACCTACTACTGCTAAATAAATAAAGAGAATTGGACAAATAAATAAAATTGAGCAAATACTACCGTGTGCCTGACACTGGGTACGTGTTTATATTTGTTAACTCAATCCTCACAGTAACCCAACACGGCAGTATTGTTATAATTTCTTCTTGCAGGAGTAGAGGCCCAGGTAGGTTAGCTAACTTGCCCAAACGGCTGGTCAGTGGCAGAGCCACCAGAATCCAGGCAGTCAGGCTCCGGAGCCCATACTCACGACCTCTGTGCTTCCCCGCCTCTCTGGGGTGGCAGTGGAAGATGGGGTGCTACTTTCTCTGCGACAAAAATAGGCTCAAACCTCTAGCAGTGTGCAATCTGAGAGGAGTCTTGTGGTGTCAAAACCTGGGGCCTGGTGGGGTGCTGATTTCTTGGAATGTCCAAGCATGAAAACTGAATTCCAGACTTTTTGGGAACTTTTCCAAGTAACTGGAGTTTCTTGACTAATAGTAGGCACTTCCCTGCTTGAACCAGGCACGGGCTGACATAAGCTTCTTCAGGTACAGGTTCACCGGGCTGAGGAAGAGTTTTGCTCTAGGCAGGATTTTAAGGAACAAGAACAAAAATGCCACTGCAATAGCCTACATCTTCAGGAGCACTGGTAGACGTGAAAGCTAAGGTATCGTTGAGGCGAGGGAGAAAAAATTACGCGGGAACCACAATCAGTGACCTGCCAAGCACGGAAGAAAGTCAGCGCACGGGCAAAACACAAAGGTGATTTCAAGAGATGCGCAAAGTACCACCTCAACTGTGAGTTCTCAGGAGTGAGCGGTGCTTAGGTGAAAATGAAATTATCCGACGGTAAAGTCCTACGACGAACCATCACGCCACTGTTCAAGCCTATCAGTAAAGGTATAAGGAAATGGTGATGATGAGAGTCAGTCAAGTGAAAAGTGCAAGATATGAAAATAGAAATACATGGGAGGAAACAGGCCAAAATGTTAGCAGTAGTCACGTGGAGGCTGCGGAGCCGTGGACAACGCAGACGATGTGGTGGCCTTAATGAGTAATTTTAAATTCCCTTTGTGTTGTCAAATCCCTCTAAATTTTGTTTGCTATTGATCTCATGCAGAGAATGACACTTCATTCGTCCCATGCCATCCCATTTCAACTGCACTGTAGGCGGGACTTAGACAATTACATGAAGGCTCACTCAGGACCTGGTCCACATGCAGGGCACCCTGCGTGCCTGGTTGCCCCAGCCAGCCCTCACTGGTCCCACCTGCCAGAGGGTTCTTGCCGCTTTTTGAAGATGGCACAAGCTAATAATATCCAATGTTTCTGGAGGGCTTCTCCAGGGCTTATATGAAGGGATCATAAACTGCAAACATTTTCTTTTAAAAGAAATTCCTTATTTTTAAAAAAAATCATAATTTAGGACTTCCCTGGTGGAGCAGTGGTTAAGAATCTCCCTGCCAACGCAGGGGACACGGGCTCGAGCCCTGGTCCGGGAAGATCCCACAAGCCGCGGAGCAACGAAGCCCGTGCGCCACAACTACTGAGCCTGCGCTCTAGAGCCCGAGGGCCACAGCTACTGAAGCCCGCGCACCTAGAGCCCGTGCTCTGCAACAAGAGAAGCCACCACAGTGAGAAGCCTGCGCACCGCAACAAAGAGTAGCCCCCGCTGGCCGCAGCTAGAGAAAGCCCGCGCGCAGCAACAAAGACCCAACGCAGCCCAAAAAATTGTTTTTAAATAATAATAAATCTTTAAAAGGATTTTAATTTAAAAGATCATAATTTAAAAATTTAAAAAAATTCTGCATATATGTTCACATATTTCAAAAATCACAAGATCCGAAAGAGTATACAAGGAAAAATTCTATCCATTAGCCACTCAGTTTCTCCTTCAGTGCAGGTAACATCATCAGTTTCGTATCCATCTAGCGATATCGGCTGGCTGCATAAACAGATGTGCTCACATATAGTCACTGTGCTCTTTTTTTAAAAAAAATGCAAGTGGGAGTATACTGGCCACTCTTGCTTCTTTCTCTTTAACGATGTATCTTGGAAATCATTTCACATCATTACATCAAAAGCATTCTCATTTTGTTATGGCAGCTGAATATTGCATTATACAAATGCACCATAATTCAATTAAGGCCCTACAGATGGTCATGAAGCCAGAAAAAACATATAGCTTTAAAGAGAAACAAACAGAAAAAAGCTCAAAGTTCCTGTTTCTATTAAATTCGTTTTTTTTTTTCCTCTTCATTGCTCACTATGGAGGCCAAGACACAGAAGTCTGGTAATAATGACCTGCAGTGTTTACCTTAACTAAAGACCAAACACCTTCTGGAATAACAAGACTGAAGGACAAAGCTCAGAAACTTTGCTATTCATCAAAGAAACCTTGGCATGACAGAAAATACTTATTTGGATAATTATATCAGCATTTCGGTGTTTCACCCTCCAAAGATTAATGTTTAACAACGGGAACTTCTAGAAGGAAGGAGCTGGGTGTTGGACGTTGGGATTTTCCCTGAGGTTGGTGGCAGCCACATGCCTCCCGCCCTCATTCCCAGATGGGACACGGCCCAGCTTTTTATTTCAGGCTGAGTAGCTTCAGAGCAGAGAATGTCTGATGGGAAACCCTAGAAAATGATGCTGACACCCCCATCACCCTTGTGCTGGAAATCTATTTATTTCCACTCATGGCTCCCTGGCGCCAGCTGTGTCACTCCAGGACAGTGACTTAACCTTTCTGAATCTTATCATTTGCAAATAATAAAAACACCTGCCCAAGTTATCTCACAGTGTTGTGTTACCAAACAAGAGAATCCATGTGAAAATCGTATTATATCAGCTACGTTGGGCTTCCCTGGTGGCGCAGTGGTTAAGAATCTGCCTGCCAATGCAGGGGACATGGGTTCGAGCCCTGGTCTGGGAAGATCCCACATGCCGTGGGGCAACTAAGCCCGTGCACCACAACTACCAAGCCTGTGCTCTAGAGCCCGCATGCCTACAGCCCGTGCTCCACAACAAGACAAGTCACTGCAGTGAGAAGCCCGCGCACTGCAATGAAGAGTAGCCCCCGCTCGCCACAACTAGAGAAAGCCCGCATGCAGCAACGAAGACCCAATGCAGCCAAAAATATATAAAATCAAATAAATAAATTTATATTTTAAAAAATCAGCTACGTTCAGTGTAGAGACAAAGAAGAGGCCAGAAGATGCTATGGAAGGCAAATGAGGCATGGAGTCAGCCAATCTGTTGTGTAACCCAGTCCCCTTCTCTGACGGGCCGTGCGCCCTGGGTTTATGGCCGAAACTCATCTATTCACCGGTTGAAGTAAGGAGGATGCCCTTCAGCTTTGCGGAATTATGAGAGTAAGTGATAAACATGAGTGAAAGCCCTCCAAAATGCTCATCTCCATCTTGTCTAGCCTTCGTATTATTCCTTCTACCTATCTTACAATAAATATAAGATCTCCAAATAAATATAAGATTGTCAAATCAAGGAGCTCAAACTAGTGGAAAGGACTGTAGAAAACCAGAGAGAGGTCATCGTAGCATTGGAAGAGATGCTAAGTTAATAAAGAATGAAGTAAAGAGGGCTTCCCTGGTGGCGCAGTGGTTGAGAGTCCGGCTGCCGATGCAGGGGACACAGGTTCGTGCCCCGGTCCGGGAAGATCCCACATGCCGCGGAGCGGCTGGGCCCGTGAGCCATGGCCGCTGAGCCTGCGCGTCCAGAGCCTGTGCTCCACAACGGGAGAGGCCACAGCAGTAAGTGGCCCACGTACCGCAAAAAAAAAAAAAAAAAAAAAGGAATGAAGTAAAGAGAAGATGAAGAGAATGACAGGTAGGCGGGGCTCGTTCAAGGAAGACTTTTGAAGTGGTGTCGAGGTTTTCAGCATTACCTAGGCCAGTCCTTTCCAGGACGGAATAAAATGTCACCTGATCAGAGTGTACTTTCTGAGTGGAAAAATCATCCATAATCTATATAGTGTGACTTTGGGGGCCAGAGAAAGTCCCATGAGCCCGTATTTAGTTCTGCATCCTTTGTCTTATGCTGGGAATTGCACCATTCAGTGATTCCTTCCTCAGCACATCAGGAGGTGCTGGAATCTGCAGTGTAGCCAGGACTCTGGAGAGGCCAGGAAGATGGTGTTTGGTAAACTGGGGCCGGCTTAGAACGGGGTCTGACTGACTACATTGCACATCAATGTAAATACACCTTTCATGAGTGGGTGGAAGCAAGGCTAAAATCTGGTCTCAGCAGCCAGTGGAACCAGCACTGGGCTGGGGTGGACTGGGATTGATGGGAACCTGCTGTGCGACCTTAGGGAAGTCACTGAACCTCTCTGGGCTTCAGAGGCCTTTCAGCATTAGCCCCATGATTCTATTTTTCAAACCCTTTCCTAAGAGTGTAGGGTTAAATGGTGGGTTGATGAGGGCACTCAACTGAGAAGAAAAAGTTTTCACAGAAAGGGGGGAGGGAGGGGGAGGGTAAAGAAAGGGGAAACAGACACAGGTGAGGGCAATCCAGCCACCTGACATCACCTCTGTGTTCTTGAGTGGGGACGGGGACAATTTGGGTCATGAGGAATTAACATGGGACCATTTTCAAGGTGGGAGACAGACACCAGTCACATCTGCAGGTGCCGGCTTGCAAGCACTAAGCGAGGAGCGTGGGACACCGGCGGGGAGACAACGGCACCCCGTTTCTGGGAACCTGGGGCTCCAGCAGGGAGGACATATACTGAGGGGTGTCGAACACTGTGGAGCCATATGAAGGGGGAGAAGAGGATGGAGGGCCCAGAGGCCCCACCCTTCATGGGTGCTCTCTGCCCAGAATCCATCCTGGGAAGGAGTCAGGGACCCGGGCTCCAATGCTCCAGTCATTGTTCCTAAAAGCCAGAGAAAGACCCTAGAAATGTTTGCTGGGAAAGCAATGAGCAAGTATTCAGGTCCATGCCACCCCTGGGAGGGAGAGAGAGCTGAGAGAGACAGCGAGCATGCGAGGGAAAGAGAAGGACAAACAGGCAGACGGACACAGCAAAGCTTCCTCAGTGCCCCATGGCCTTTGCCAGATGTTCCCCTGGAACCCAGAAACTTGAAGATGGCCTCAGGCTTCCGACAGCCTCAAGATCAGGCTTCCAACAGCCTCAAAGGCGGCGTGGCAGGAGTCTGCTGGGCCCTGATGACAGGTGCCACTGAGCCCCTTGGAAAGACTTGAAAAAATCTCAGTGCCTCACTAGGATTTGGTCATAAAAAGAATCAAGCACTTTGCCACTGCCTAACCTTAGGGGATGGATGTTATTTTACACTGAGGCGGGGGACAAGGTTAGGGGACATCTCTGCTGAGGACAGAGGGTGGAGCGGAGAAGCTAGAACTTAGCGAAGGGTGGAGAGGCTTCTGGCTCTGGGACCAGCCCTGTCCCTCTGCCCTGAAGTACCTGGAACCTCTTGTTCTTGTTCCTCTCCATGCCCCCCCCCACTGCCCTGGGGATCCAGGGCACGTGGAGGGATGGGCTGGAATGAGAGCTGGGGCCTGTAGCCTGGCAGGACAGGGCTCCGTCCCAGCCTTCTCATCCGACCTGTTGCTTCAAGAGGAAGAGGGCAGACGTCCACACTGTTGTGACCTCCAGTGACCCAGAGAAAATTTCCTTTATTAGCAGTGGAGCCTTCCTTCTTTTTAGTAGAGAAAAGGACAATCATGTCTTACTTAAGGACAGGGTGTGTGTGTGTGTGTGTGTGTGTGTAAGCATGCACGCCCGCACCAGCGTCCCCGTATCAGCGTCTGCACCAGCCTGCAGATAGCCAGCAATTCTCTAAGGGGAAGATAATGGTTCGGGATGGGGAGGGCGAGGGCGAGGAGGGTTCTGACCAGAACACATGGCTCTCTTTTCTTTTCCTCCTACCCCAGGCTCATCCCTGCAGCCCCAGGAGCTGCCCAGAAGCTTCATGCTAGCTTTGCTCAGCCTCACAGGACAGTAAGGTTTCCCGCCAGCACTGGACTTCCCCATAGCTCGCTTGGGTGCCCAAGGTAAAGTTCTGGACTCTTCCACAAACTCCTCAAGCATACAGAAGGTGATTTTCTGGGGACCCTGTCTGTTAAAAATCACATCGGGTTAAAGTATCCCCCAATACACGCTTACTGACTCCCATTTCCCCCAGCTCCTCCCCCACCCCCGCCGCCCGCATATCCATGACGCAAACATTTTCCCAAGAGCCATCTAGGTCTATCAGAGAAGGCCTCTTGAAGAGAGCCTGTGTGGGCTGGAATCCCAGTCTTTCCTCCACAGACTGGTTATCAATATTTTGGATAAGGGTTTGAAGTCTGGTCATCTGTTGTTACTCCTCCAAGTGCTCGGATTGATTCAAAGCCATGTCCCTACTGGGTTTTAATCTAACCAGGGGAGGGGAGGGGAGGGGAGGAGGGTCTTTTAAACATAAAGAGAATTGGGTGCCCAATTCCAGCAGCTGGCTGGATCCGGGGTCTTGACCTCCTCCCCCGCAAACAGCTTCCCTCCCTTTGAGGTGAGAAAGGTCAATCTAAATACAGGAAATTGCAGCCCAGGGTCGGACACAGGGAAACCGTCCACATTTGCATCAGTTTATCACCTCACTAGGAAGGGCATGAGCTAACAGGAAAGAACTTGCTGAAAAACAGTAAGTCTTTGGGTTAAAATTCTCTGGTGTCCTTGGCCGTTCAAGGTAAGGTAATCTCTGGTCTTCTTATATATCTTTTGCCCTTAATTTTTTTGGTCTCAGAATTCACTTAAATACAATGTAATGTCTAAAACCAAGAAGTGTGTTGAAATCGCTGTTCTAAGAGACATGGACTTGGCTTTTGAGAAGCCTCAAAAGCCTCTGGTGGGACAAGTGTCTGAAAAAGGAAGAGGCTGAGCCAGGGAGGCAGTGACTCTAGGTCTTCTGTTGAGAGAACACGCGCGGTCGGCTGCACTTCTGAACTCTCTGGGGCTTGGCTTTTAACAGAATTACCTCGACCTTGAAAGTGTTTCTTTGTTACTTTTCAACTGAGGAATTCGTGTTGCAATCGTAGTCTGTGATAGAGTGTGTTATGGGCCAGAGCACAAATGTTTTGTGTTTGGTTTAAAAAAAAATTTTTTTTTCAAAGGCCGGGAAGGAAAAAAATCATTCAGGGATGGTCCCAGTTCCCAGTCAGAAAGGTGAGAGGCTCTGGTGAGAGGCTTTGAAAAGGGTTCCCACTCTGCCCTTTAACTTCCATGCCCTCCCTCCTGACTGCTCCAGAGCAGAAGACTCAATTGACTCCTTTTGTATCCGGTTTTATTGCCCCGGACCCCTAGGGTCCCGATGTGATTTCAGAAGAAACGTGCCCCTCTGAGCCGCTCTCCAAGGCGTCCTCCAGCGTCCCTATATCTGTCTGCGGGCGGGGAAAGGGAGAGGAGGGGAGGGGAGGCGAGGCGAGGCCGGCCGCGGAGCACCGGATACCGGAGTCAGGATCCCGAGCAGCGCCCCGCAGCCGCGCGCCCCTCGACCCCGAGCCGCGCCTGGAACGCCTTGCGAGCTGCATCGCTTCGCCTTCCAACCCCAGCGGCACACACTGTGCCAACTTGACCAGAGTCCTGGAAAGGTCCGGCAGCGAGACAGAGGTCGGGAATGGAACCCGGGCCGGAGGCCCGCGCGCTCCGGGGATGGGGGTGGCGAAACGCACCACCTGGACTGCCTAGGCTGCCAGCAGTTTTTGCGCCGACCCCCAAGGAGCAGCGAGCTCCGCCCGCGATCAGCTCCCGCCGCCTGGGCCGCGGACGCGCCCTTAGGAACTTTTGTGGCTGCGCGGAGGCGCCCCGCGGAAGGGCCTGGCTCTGCACAGCGCGCGCGGGCGGGCGCCGGGGGCCGCAGGTGCCCCTGGAGCCGCGCGTCCTGCAGGTACTCGGCCGAGGAGCCGGCGGGGAGAGGCTGGAGGAGCCCCGGGCCGCGCGGGCCCCGCCTCCCCTCCGCCCCGGGAGCTCCCACCGGGCGGAAAGCCTCCCCGGCCCCCTCCCCGCCGGCACCCCGCACTCGGTGATTGGCTGGCGCCGCGGGTCCCTGGCACGCGCCTGTGGATGTAGTTATAAGAATCCTCGCGTGCCAGCCCTCAGCTCCAGCCAGCCGGCACAGCCCTCCCCAGAGCAGCGCGGGCGTCGGCCAGAGTGCAGCGGGCGCGGGCTCCCCAGGGAGGCCGGGGGCTGGAAGCGGGCGGGCAGTCTTCGCCGCCTCCCGCGCCGGACCGTGAGGGCGGGGCTGCCAGACAAGGCCGAACTGCCGCAGCAAACTTCCAGAGACCACCCTCACCCCAGGCCAGCAGTCCCCCGGGCCCTCGGCGGCGCAGAGCATGGACGCGGTGCTGCTAGAGCACTTCCCCGGGGGCCTGGACGCCTTCCCGTCCCCTTACTTTGAGGAGGAGGACTTCTTCACCGACCAGTCCTCTCGGGACCCTCTGGAGGACGGCGATGAGCTGCTGGCCGACGAGCAGGCCGAGGCGGAGTTCCTCAGCCACCAGCTGCACGAGTACTGCTACCGCGACGGGGCGTGCCTGCTGCTGCAGCCCGCGCCCTCGGTGGCTCCGCACGCGCTCGCCCCGCCGCCCTCGGGGGGCCCCGGCGAGCCGGAGGACGGTGGTGGCGGCTACTGCTGCGAGGCGGGGGCGCCCCCCGGCGGCTTCCCCTACTCGCCCGGCTCGCCGCCCTCGTGCCTCGCCTACCCGTGCGCCGGGCCGGCCGTGCTGTCCCCCGGGGCGCGGCTGCGCGGCCTGAGCGGCGCGGCGGCGGCGGCGCGGCGGCGGCGGCGCGTGCGCTCCGAGGCCGAGTTGCAGCAGCTGCGGCAGGCGGCTAACGTGCGCGAGCGGCGGCGCATGCAGTCCATAAACGACGCCTTTGAGGGGCTGCGCTCGCACATCCCCACGCTGCCCTACGAGAAGCGCCTCTCCAAGGTGGACACGCTGCGCCTGGCCATCGGCTACATCAACTTTCTCAGCGAACTCGTGCAGGCCGACCTGCCCTTGCGCGGCGGCGGCGCGGGCGGTGGCGGGGGACCGGGCGGCGGCGGGCGCCTGGGCGGGGACAGCCCGGGCAGCCAGGTCCAGAAGGTCATCATCTGCCATCGGGGCACCCGTAAGTGCGTCCGCCTCCCAGCTGGGGGAGACGGGGACGGGAACGGGAAGGTCCCGGAGGGGCTGGGTGAACAGACCGACCAGCCGACTGACCGACAGACGGACGGACGGGTCGTGGGCACCGGCCACCTTGAGAGCGAGCTGGCGTTTCTGAGGTTTTTTTCCGCCACTTTGACCATGGCTCGGAGGGTGCGCGTCCCCGACAGAATTGCAGCTTCTGGCATTGCGGGGTGGAGGCGCTGGGGGCTTGAGGGGTGGAGGAAGAGGGTCGTTCTAATGGAACCTAAGACGCCTGTCTGTCCAGGCGCCCAAGAGGGGATCCTAACGGACCGGAGGGCACCGTTGGGAACAGAGTTGGACATTCACAGTCTGTTTTCTCTTCTCACCCCCTCAGGGTCCCCCTCCCCCAGCGACCCGGATTATGGCCTCCCTCCCCTCGCAGGACACTCTCTCTCTTGGACTGATGAAAAACAACTCAAAGAACAAAATATTATCCGAACAGCCAAAGTGTGGACCCCAGAGGATCCCAGAAAACTCAACAGCAAATCTTCCTTCAACAACATAGAAAACGAACCGCCCTTTGAGTTTGTGTCCTGAGAAGTCTCAGACCCGCCAGAGGATCTGATTGTGTCTCTGTGCATATTGTACATGTATATAACGTAAATGTAATTTAAGAATCACATTTTTCTAATGGCAATCAACTGTTTGTTATTTATCTATTTATTATCCTGTCGAGTTAATGAAATAGATGATCTCTTTTTAAATATATAATTTATATAATTTATCCTGATTTTCTAAAAATATGCAATAGTCTGTGATTCCACCCAGCACCTTTGGCAGAACTCTGCATTGTTGGAAGAACTCTGGCCAGAAAACTTCATGCTAATTTATTGCCAGATATGGTTTATTTCTAAGCAATGTTAATAAATGCTATTTACACCTTTTTGTAAAAGTTGTTTAATACATAATGGAGTGTAATTAACTTAGTTTAAAAAAAACAAAACCTGAACCAGAGACTCAAACGTAGCTTTTAGTTTTAGCTGAAAGGAATTGGGTTAGAGGGTTAGGCCTCAGTTCTCTTGGAGGCTCTTCATCTGAATCGTCAGCGCTAAATACGTAAATATTTCGCCTGTATTTTTAGCCTACCATCCAAACACCCTATGAGGCAAGGAGGTCATAGACTATTTATTGTTCTCAGTTTTCAGACGGGAAAGCTAAGGCTGGGAGACGATGTTTGTCTTACCCAAGGTCACCGGCACCCTGCCTAATCATAGTGTAGAAAGTGTGTCCGGTGGCAACAGGGGGCTAGTTTCTGGTCTAGCCAAGGGAAGGGGACTTTCTGCTTCCATGGGCTGGGGAGAAAGGGTTGCTGTTGAGCCGCCCTGTGACCCATCCCTTCTGCAGTTACAGCGTCAGGTACATGGAACTCAGATGGGGAAGATGACCATGCTGAGGCCGGAGACCCTGTCGGATGCTTCCCAACAAAACCCAGGGTCTTTTAGGTAAGGCGAGAAGGAGGGCGCCCTCTCTGCCACTTCTGCAACTGGGTTATTTCTGAAATTCACTTGGTTTTGTCTCCAGAATCTAGTCCTCTTAAGGCAAGCAGCGTGGGGAGAAGGCGAGCTTCGGGTGGAGGGCTCAGGGTCGCCCCCTAGCGAAGGGGAGAGGCGTAAGGGCGCGGCCGGGAGAGCCCAGGAAGCTGGGGCTCGGGCTAGTCTCCGCCGCCGCTACCCGGGGCCGCCCTGGCCCTCGGGGCGCCCTCAGCCGGCGGCGGGAGTCGGGGCGCGCGGCTTTGTGTGCGGGGTCCCGCGCGCGCTCGGACGGCGCGGGCGCGGAGGGAGAGGCACCGAACGGGGCCTCGCGCGCCCGGCGCGCACCTACTGGCTGATCCGCAGATCCCGTGCCCCGCAGGCCCTGCGGAGGCGGGGTGTCGCTCCCCTCCAGGCAGCGGCCTGGTCAGCCAAGGTACGATCGCCCTGGTACCCACGGCCCTGCCGAAGGACAATATGTCGGCAGCATGCTAATTGCTTTAACCTAGTTTCAGACCCACCGAGGGGTTCCCGCGCGCCGCGGGTGCCATGGACGTCATCCAAAACCAATTAAAGCGAGGCCGCGAGCCCGACCCGCAGCGCGGCCTGGCCAGACGCGCGGAGATTCTGCGTCGCGAAGCTCCCAGGAGGCCCTTGGCCACGGACCCTCTCACCCTTTCCAGCCTCTGAAGCCTCTCCCGTCCCTCCCCCTAAAAGATGGAGATTTCACACTGGAGGCAGAATTTGGGGGCTAGAGAAAATAATTCGATTTTGTCCTGTATTAGGGCCTCATTAAACACGAAAGTTGCTTTTGCACAAGTGCTTCTATCAGGCATGTAATCTCATTACACTCATTAGAAAGTCAAATGGTAGGCAGACTTCAACTTAATTATAAGTTATGTAAGTATTGTACCGTTTTCTTCGGCTGTGTAGACCTGCGTTTCAGTTGGATTAGGGAATGTGGCAATCCGCCGTTAAAACACTACCATCATTGTGATGTGGCACCTTTTATTTTGCGTGCCACTTTTTTGTGATTCAATGCTTCAGCGACATCCTTTAGTGCGGTGCAGATGAAGCGGAAGAGCCGGGCTGAGCATGTAAAACACCAGGGTCTCTATCTTGTCACTCTTCTGTCCTGACTTGGCAAGTCCCTTTAAACACAACCTTCAAAGAGACTGACAGCTTCTTTTTATTTACTCATAATCCATTCATTCTAGTGTAGCAATTCTTAAAAAAAAAATGCGGCAGTAAAAGCAGAACAAACGTATCATTTCAGAGTCTCCTTTGGCAGCGGAGAGGCCGGAGCTGCGCTCTGCTCGGTGCAGGAGCGGCTCTCCCTGTGGCAGAGCCAGGCTCGAGAGCCTCTGGCCTGGGGCATCTCTAGCCAGTAAATACAGCCTGGCACTGGAAGGATCAGCGTGGGGGCAGTTTGAGTGACAGGTATTCAGCGGTCCTTCTAAGTCGACACTCTTCTTCCAACTTCAGCAAAAATGCTTATGAAAACAATCCAGTAAGCCAAGCTTCTGGATGGGTATGGAGACCCTTTGCTCAGCCCTGCTCTTCTGAACACTCATCAGCCCCTGCCCTGAAACCTAGCCTGGGACCACCAGGAGAAAGCGTTTAAAGCCCTCCCTGGCTGCCCTTGTCCATTTAGCATAGTAAAGAAGCTGCAAACCCAGAACGGGATGCATTTTCTGATCTCTACTGGCAAACTGGCTAAATCATTGCCCAGTGGTCCAGACTCCATGCAAGCGGTCATGGGGGGATGGGGTACAGGAGGGGGTTTGGTAAAGCCAAGGAAGAGAGTTTGGGTGGGGGGGGCTCCCTTCTCCCCATACCTTACCCCCCTCCCACCAAGTACACATCCTCACTTCCAGCCCATCCTCCTGGGCTCCATCCCAGGTTGCTCGACCATTCTATTCTGCCTTGGTGTCAGAGTGCCTATAGCTCTAGACAGTAAAAGCCCCTTCTCCCCATTCCTCTCTCTCGCCTACATTTCTGGTGGGCGTTGGGGTCAGTGTCCTCTCACTGTTGCCTTAAAAGATATTACATGTCACAAAAGGGCAGCTGTCTATTTTCAGAGACTGGGGACCAAGGCACCAAACCTCTTTGCTTTGTTTTTCATCAGGGGATTCTCACGTATGAGGTGAGGTGGGGTGGGCTGTCTCCTGAGAGGGGAGGAGAGGGAGTCAAGAGG